>NC_082599.1:16503273-26503273 GCF_030936135.1 Gavia stellata | reverse complement strand
TAACTACTGGATTATAGTCCTGCTCACCCTTGATGGCTTCCTCTGTCAGACCTGATTAATATATGTTCCATATGGAATGAATCAGAATCAGCAATGACAACACCTTCCTTCTTTCCTCTCGACCCATTGTCTCCTCCCTTCTTTTCTTCCTGGGATACTCTTTCACTTTAGGGCAGTTTATGTGGAAATGGAAGGTATGAGTTCAGTTTCCTTAGGACACAGCTGTTAGTCATGCACGGGTATTTGGTAATGTTAATGGTGTTAGCAGTTGAGCCTCCAAGAGACTTGGCTCATTAGGAACTTTTGTTAGTTGACATAAGGGTAGTGGAAATGGGAATGACACATTTTGATGTGTTAGTCTTTGGGACTGAAGGATGTTTAAGCTGGGTGGTCACATTTTGATGTGATGCTTGTGAGGCTGGCATGGGTTTTTTGATCCTAAAGGATTTGGATATAGATATGGTTGTCATAACACTAATTACATTTTTAATATGGAAATCATGTGCATACAAACAAGTTGATGTTTATTAATTTAAGCTATTGCAATGTATATAACAATATTAGCTTTAAATTAATATATGCATGTTCTAGCTTGGTATATAGAGCTGTAAATTAAGTAGTTTAAGAATGGCTCTTTGGAGTTCACTCCAGTCATCTTGTTTTCCTGGGCCAAGGACTCTGTAGTAATGAGAGGGGATAACAAACTGTTACTGAGGGTCTTTAATTTTAGTAATGAACAAAGTTAACTTTGCAAGGTAGTGTCATTATGAGTAAACTTGTGGCTTCTTGCAATAGTTTTCTTACAACTGATCAGAACTTAGCCTACCCAAGCTACACATACTAACTGGACTGTGCCTGTTTCAATCAGACAGTCAACAGAGGAGGGAATCAAACAAAGGTCTCCAGTATAGCAGGTGCATACATTATCTATCACGGGATGTTAGAAGAGCTGGGAATGTCCTTCTACCCAGTTCTGTGATCTGTGAATCTTCATGGTATTCCCCCCAGCCTGGAACAGGGCAGCCAAATCACAGAGAGAACAGTGTTTGAGGTATATCCTTTTCTCTGGTGTTTCCTGATTCCTCACTCAAGTGAATGGCTTCTGTGGATATTATTCTGTATCTCCTTTGCATAAGAAGCCTAGATCTCTGTCTGATTCAGGGATCCAGATTTTGCTATTTAGATGCCTAAAATTTAGAAAATGCAGCAGTGAACCTAATTTCCTTTTGTGGGTTTATCTGATAGTAGCCCATAAATTGAATTCTAGAATATTACCCCTAGTCCTAGAATAAATGTTGCTCTTGCATCCCTGTGCATTTCCTAAGTTACCTTACCCGCTATCAAACCAGGCAGACCAGTCACATCTTTGCAAGACTTTTAGAAAATTAATATGAAGATGTTGCTTCTCAGAAAGCAAACCAGTGTTCAGTGTTGTGAGGTGAATCATCAGCCATCTGCCACAGTTGTACCTACTCAGTCGATCATGTATGAGATGTGGCACAGATGTCACACAATCATGCAATTCTGAAAACACAAGATATTCCAGGAAAACAGATTCGCCAGTACTGAGAGTCTTCAGAGTGTGGCCATATTTAACAACATCAAAGTTAAAAGTCACTAAAAAAAGAGCATACTCAAATTAATAAGAAAGATACTAAGAGAAAAGCTGTTACTAACGTTTTCTTGTCAGTACTTTTGTGGTAAAGAAAGAAGCAAAACTTAGTGAGGAACTTAGAGTCCACAAATAATGGATCAGATCCCCAACTGATACTAAGAGGTGTAAATCCACTAGTGAAATGATGCCCATTTACAGCTGCTGAGGATCTCATTCTTTGTGAAGTATTTTGCAACAGATTTTGTTCTGAATCCGTATTACAAATTAAAGAAGAGTTGCCACTATAAATAAATGAAAAACAAAAGGACTGAACTGATACATTGTTGTGGGATAAATCTTTTCTTTTTTTCTCTGTTATCCTACTACGGGGGGTTGGACTGCTGCATGGAAGGGTAGCAGGAGAGAGAGCAGGTGCCCTGCACAAGTGGCAGCTCTAAAGGAACTAAACCTTAAAAAGAGGATATTCTCTAAAGGGTGGTGGTTCCCTCTGTTGCAGGTGTTGTCATTGCTTTCCCATACTGTGCTGCATGTAGAGACCCAGCCACATCTCCATTGGTGCAGTGGTGCAGGTAGTAATGTACGGTCTGATCAAGGGGCTAGGAGGGGTCATGATTCAAATGAAGGGACTGCTGAGCACATGATGCTACAAAATATAATGTTGTATCTGTACAGTTACTTCTTTAGCTTGGACCTTTTTACTGATGATAATGTATAGTTGTTTTTTTGCAGTGCTGTAGCCCGGGACTGCCCAGACCTCCATTGCTTGCAAACTGAGAGCTCATAAAAACGTGAGGCACTCCAATAATTGTAAATCACTCTGTCCTGACTAGAGTGATTTAAAATCATTGGAGCGCTTCACATTTTTTCAGTTGTTCCAGTTTGGAAAGCAGTCAAGCAACACTGTAGCATAATGCATGAAAGCAACCTGCCTGAAATAATAATTTTAGTCTTTCAAAACAATGACACTGAATTAGAAATGCCACTATGAAAAGACGTCTACCAAGGACTCTCTAAATAGACATCTCAACCTACTTTTATGGCCCAAACTCTCAAGGCAGCAGTACAGTCCAGTAGGGCCCTAAGGGACACATCCTTTTTGAAGTCAGAAGGAAGCTATTGTTTTCAATAGATGGAGGGCCAGAAATCATCATTATTCAGAAAGTCAAAGGGAATTAAGAAACTGAAGAGATTCTGAATTGTGGGCAGGGATGGAGATTGAGCCTTTGGTAGAACAGAATTTATGATCAAGTCATTGCAAAATTGCAGTATTAAAAACACTGGAAGTGAAATGTTGCTATCAGCTCATTTCATTTCTGTTAATTCTGCAAAGCTGAATGTTGATGTGATGCAAAAAAAAGCTTATGGATCCTACTGCTCTGGATTCCCTTGAGATGCTCTTGGATTTTTAGTGACACTGGGTTTTTGCTGTTGGAACATCAATGTGGTAGCAATTGCTATGTGACATGCTTTGATGACACTGAAAGAAAGAAGGGGAGCACATGGTAGGAATAATGCTCAAGCAGGTGTAAAAGTGGGGCTCGACTGCCAGGCAGCATGTCGGAGACAGTGCTGTACTGTTCCGCAGTGAGCCAGTGGCAGTTCCTCAGAGTGGCGAGTATTTTCGAGATGTTTTCCTTTGTCTTGTGGCGGTGCTTTACAGTCGCAACTTGCTCTGCAAGTAAATCCTGCCTCAGTGATCAGCAGAAGAGTCACTCGTGTTTTCAGAGTCTTTGTCTTCATCGAAGATGAGATGCCACAGTTAAAGCAATTAAGAGAAAGCAGTGGCAGAATAATAGACTGAAATGTTTGGATTTACCCATGTTCTATATTTTGCTTACAAGCCATATGTTACTTTTGACAAGTAATTTGAAGGTCGGACTGCAGCAGTTGTGAGATAAAAAGGAGATGTTCAAAGAATCATTCTTGATTTTTGTGGGGGCAGATAGGAATCACCTTCTTAACAGCAGTTTCTGCACTGGAAGGAAATTAGGGCGCTATGGCTCTGCATACCCACAAAGCTATACTTCACCCCAAAACAAGCACATAGAGATGGGGAAAAGGAGGCAGAATGACACAAATTGTGACAAGGTAGATATTTGGGAAACCTGGCCAACATATTTTTTCTTGTTGAACTCCAGATTCTAAGGGTTGAACTCAGCTGATCTGGGACAAGAAGCATTGTGGCAGGATACCTTTGCCATCTCAACCAACCCAAGTTATTGCAGCTCAGATTCTCTAGACTAGAATATTCACAAAGTGTCCATATTTATTCACAGCAAATATACAGCTGTAGTGTAGAATAGTTCAAAAGTTGGCAACAGACAACTCATAACTAATAGAAGATAATATAGTAATCAAATAGGTTATTTTTTTATAAAACTGTTTTCTCTATTCCACCCCGAAAGAAATTTAATACTCTTGCACTAGCTGTATGCACTGCTTTTATGCCAGTGAATAGGCAGGTTATTGTATCCCACAGTAAAAATTAATTTGAAGAGTGTTACTTTAGTGGCACACTGATTTAATTAAGATATGTTGTGTTTGTTTCTTTTCCTCTGTAACAGATTTATTTAGCTTATGCCAGAGAACAAAGTCCCGTACAAATGGATAGGGACAGAATTTTTTTGTATTGTGTGTTTTCATATGTAGAACTTAAAATTAGCTTTAAGAATTTTAAAATTATTTATTTAAATATATAGGCACATAAACACACGTACATATATACATCTAATTATTGTAAAAGTCCTCTAACATTTGCAGAAAAAATGTTGCTATTTGAGCAAGTAGGAGAAAGGGAAAGAGAAACTCAATGATCATCACTCTACTGTTTATGAAGTTCATGATCTCAAAATAGCTGTGGGCCAGAAGACATCAGAACTGGCAACTCAGATGCTTAGAGAAGAGTCAGAAGTACAAGAATACAGAAGGGATAGCACCAGTTCTCCTCCTGTGCCTAGGGAGTGGTTTGGTGTGCATTGTCTTTATATGAATACACGTGAAGGCATACTACACATACACTTACACGTGTATATATATACACACATGTATATGTGCTGGTTCCCACAGTCCATCCCATAGCATTACGTTTCAGCTCATCATCAGATACAGCTGAGCTGGAATGAGGGCTGTTACAGTCATAGGGAAGGACTACAATGGGACCCAGCTGAGGCTGCGCCTCTCCCTCCTACTCAGTGTGTCAGATCAGGGACACAGGGAGAGCCCTTGTCCCACCCGCCCCTGCAGATACCAGAAGAGACACGGTTCCTCCCTACTTCCCATCCTCTGGCCATCAGGGACAAAACTGCAGAGAAGCACCAGCCAGTGGCATCAGCCAGCTACACTGAGCTGCTGAAGCAACCAAAGCCAAAACCTCTGAAATTCAGAGAGCTTCCAGTGTTTTCAACTCAATGCTCTCTGTCTCTGCTAATCCCATTTTTTCCAGCCCTTTCTTCCTTCCGTCTTCATTTTTTTACCTCACTTTCACTCTGTATTTACACTGTATAGCACTCTTCTCTTCTGTTCTTTCCCTCCCTCCAGAATTTTTCTCTCCATCACTTTTCTTTCCATTTTGCTTATCCCCTCCTAGCTGACTCTACTCCCATAAAACAGTAGTATTGTGGAACTGTTTCTCCACCTGGGGTCTGTCTTGTCCATTTTATTTGTGAGCTTTTAATGGAAGAGGCTGTGTGAAAACCCTTGACTGTATAGTACCCACCATAATAGGTCCTCCTTTTTGGCTGGCCTTTACACAATACCTTGGTAAACATGAGTCATGATAATCAGATCCTACAACAGCATTATTTGTCCAAAATAGTGCTTCTCCTCTGCTCTGCTGTTTCCCCACCACAGCCACTTCACACATTTACACAACTGCTTCCTTTATGTATCAGTGCTCTGTAATCAGCATATGGTTCATGTTACAGGTTTCTCAGGTTTCAAAGTGAAATAAAATGAGCTTTCTTCCATTTTGAGAATATCCTTCTTTTTAAGAAGTCCAAACAAAGACACACATTATTAGTAAGTTCGCAAGCAGCTGCCAGAAGACAGAAAAATTAGAATGGAAACACAAGTGAAATAACAGAAATACTGTTTGTTGTTTGGTCTTTTTGCGACAGCAAGGGAAAATATTTAGAAATTAAAATTATTAGTAGTAGTTTTAATAAAGCAGGCGTGGTTTTGTAATATTTGCCAATGCCGGTGCTCCAGAGCACAACTATGGGTCAAATCCTTCTGTGGTGTAACTGTTGGCTTCTTAGGGTTCCTCCAGGGGTGAGTGTGGTGCAATGCTATTAGCATCAGTTAGCAAGCAGCCTTTCATTTGTTTTCATGCAAAGCCTGAACAGTTTGCAATTAAGAAAGAGCAAATTACAAAGGCTCAAGCTCCTAGATCAAATCTGTCTTTAATTTTTGGGTTGGAAGCTTTATCCAAAGACTCATAAATGTCAGTATTTTAGGTTCTTCTTACTTCTCTGGTATCATTACAGCTATACAGTACTAGCACTTATTTCAGTATCCATAAAACTTTTAAACTCAGGCTACAATATATACCTGAACCTTCTGGTTCAACTTCGGACCTTAAAGGAGAAACCCCAAAGGGACCAGAGGTTCTGCTCCAGCAAAGCACTTAAGCTTCTGCTTAATTTTATGTAAACGGATTGCTCCAGCTTTAGAAGAAGTGAGGTTAAAAGACTATAAATTAGAGGAGCTAACAGAGGAGAATCCATTGTTATCCTCTACTACTGACCTGATGAATTCCAAGGTTAGAGCAAAGAAGAACTGAAACTGTTTCCATAGTCTCAGAGTTGTCATAAACATGGATTTTGCTTGTGTTTAAATGCTTTGTCAGAGCAAGGAAGTAGTCTTTCCTCAAAATTTATGTGTAAGCAATGTCTGTGCCTTTGGAACCAGACTCCTGACTATTCACAGAAGTGTGTCATAGTTGGTCATCCTAGTAAACTGACTCAGTAGTGGAAAAGGGCTCCGGAGGATCACAGGTTTGATGGACTGGTTTGTTTATTTCTTTTTTCATTAATATCATAACTGTTCTGGCCACAGAATTTGTCGTGTTTGCCTTTGAAAATCATGACCCTTAAGGATACCCATTTAAAAGAAGAAGCTGCTTTTTACCATCATGGCTAACTCATTAGAAGCCAGCACATTATATCTTTATTAATGTTGAACAGTGTCTTATACCATTGAAATTAGTGGCTTAATTGCAAAGAAGGTTACTGCTCAACAGTTTTCACTGTTGCTAAATATGTGACTTTACAAACAACACCATAAAAATTCTAAGTATTTCTAAAATGTCCCACTTCTTTGGTCTATGCAATAGGAAGCATTGCACTGTAACTTTAAAATGCCAAAAATAATCACGAAGACATGTTAGCCATCTCTTAAGAGCATTTAACTTCCAAGCCAATAAATTCAGCTGCTGAATTTTTGTCCTTTGTTTTAGGATGTGACAGTTCTGTTGCATAACTACAACTAAGGAATCTCAGAAGGCTCTGAAATGTTACAATATTCTGTAGATGCAAACACAGAGTTGTTTTTCGTTCAGTTTTATGGCAGGGAAGGGGCACTGGAATGGCAGCATGTTGCCCTTCTTTAACATCTAGTTTATGATTCATTCTAAAATATTCTTTCATTTGGAATTAACTTCAGATATTCCTGTTCTGACAAGCAGAGTAAATATTTTAGCAAGGACTTTTTAGAGAGAAATTTTGACTGTAACATACTCCTCCCTTAGTGTTACAAAGAAAATACTTGCTACAAAACCCAGAGTCGGCATTTTAATGGAAATGGTTCCAAAAGAATACGTAGGATGTTACAAATGTAAAATACATTTAATGAAAGAGTATACAGATGTCTTTCATGTATTTTAAATAAAAATGTCTAATTTGAGACTTGAGAAAGTCAACAGCAATCTCTGAGCCATATGCTTGTTATTACAATAGTATGTTGTGTATAACTGTCATTCAGTGAGAAACAACACAGACCAAAAAGGAAAAGACATATAAAAACATGAAGTTAAAGGCGGAGAGACCATCTTACAAAGCATTTTTATTATGTTTTTGCCTTGATTAGAATATATCCCTTTCTTGCTTTTTCTTTGCTCTCATAATTCCTGCTGATGTCTATAGGGCTTATTGAAGACACAGGAAAAGGAGAATAGAGACCAAGCTGTGTGGGCTATAGTGAACCAAAACTGCAAAGAGATGCATACTTGACAGAGAGTTTAAAATAAAAATAAACCACAGTTTCTTTGCTTGGTTTCTGGAGCAGAAAGTCGCAAAACAAGCAGAAAACTTTTGGTTCTTGATGAAATGGTTCGTTTAGCTTCCTTACCTCAACTACTCTCAGTGTTTCAAACTTTAACCTTCATTTCAATGAAAAGAATTTAGACCTAATTCAGCTTAGGTTTATGTCTGTGAAACCAGGGCCTTGGAAAATATTTCAGAAGTAGCTTTAGCCTTATGTTTGCATTTTGTTATTCTGCAAATGTGGTGGAGGTAACCTTGATTTGCTAGTTAGTGGAGTCACGCTTTATTGTGACAGAAAACTAAGAACAGTCCTTCAGTGAAAATAACAAAGACCTACCCCATGGTGATTGATGAGAATGTTGTATAAGTGAAATGAGCTGGAAAGTCATCATCTTGTCTTTTCCTTTGCCACAGGAAAAGCATAACAGAGAGATTTCTTTTCTTCTGGTCCTGATAAGGAATCTAACGAAGCATAAGGAGAGGTTACACAGCATGGAAATGTGTTACACCCAGCTGCTCACTAGCTTGCAAAGCTGCAGTAAATAATACAGTTGCTATTTGATAAACAAAAGAAAACAGAAGTCCTTTGATAGTGATCCCTAGCCTCTCTTATTTGCCCTTCTGAAGATACAGTTTGTTTCTACTTAATTGACTGTCATTTTGGAATAACATGGAGTTTGATATTGTATTGTATGATTTGTAATAGTTTTTGTTGATAGGGAAAACAGAAGTCTTATCTTTCTAGGGCGTCATGCAGCAAAGCACAGATGTATGTGCTCTGGGTTGTCTGGATTGTAGCTACTTTTATTCTCATAGGTTTTCCATGAATGGTTACAGTGAAGATACACAAGTAGGCATGTAGTTTTCTTTTCCAGATTGGCTTACGTGATCAATAACATACTTTTTTGCTTGTCACAAGTTACCTTTTTGAGAAGCAATGATGCATTTGTCACAAGCTACATTTGTCACATGCATCATTTGTGATGCTTTACTTTCAAAAGATACTTCTTCGTGGAAGCAGTTTGTTCCATTGGTTGGCTCTTTTTATGAGTTAACTTCAAACATACCTTTGGCTTTTTATTAAAAATCTCTTAGAGTTTGTTTTGTTTAGCATTTGGGTAGGCGGGGGGAGGGAGAGAATATCATGCCTGTGAAACATTGGGGCAATCTTCTCCACTCCCAAGAAGACTATTGACTCTCATGTTGCACCTTTCCCCCCATCCCCAAGCCTCACCCTCACCCCCAAAGCAGAGCTGATTCTTGTCTATTGTGATAACATTAAGAAATAAGTAAGCTCATCGCTCATTGTGTCACTACGAGTTGAAGATGCCTCCTTTTTTAAGAAGCAGTCAAGTGTTCAAAAGAAAACAGGGCAAGGTTTACACTAATTTACACTAATGTAAATCAGTGTCATTTTGCTCAGAACCAGAGGAGCTATGGCCCATGGCACTTCGGAGAGACTCGGCAGATGTTCGGGACCATATCCCACCACTGCAGCCACAGCAAACAACTCAGGCACATCACTACCTGTTACAGTTTGTTATATCTGAAATCCAGAGATGAGCTGCTGAGGCAGGCTAATAGCTGGCATTTTCTGCTGATCTACCTTGCTTGGTAATCAACTGGCCTGTGGGAGGCAGCAACCCAGAGAGATGGAGTAGGACCACTGAGCCTGAGAGTGAGTGTGGTGAGAGAGGAAATGGCTGAGTGGGATGGGGTGCAGTCAACGCGTGAAGAGAAGGGTCAGAACTGGGCATGGGGCAGGAAAGAGCAACCGGACGCGTGAAGGGAGGAAAGAAAGAAGTAAAGGGAAAGGTAGGAAATCAGAAAAGAAAGGAGAGAGTGATAGACTGTGTAAGTGGAAGGGAATGGGCAGCCATTCCCCTAGTCTGGTGCTATTGGCAAACTTCTTGTGCTTTCGGTGAAAAGACTTTGTGCACTTGCTTGACTCCTCTTGCAAAATCTCTTCTGTATGCCTTGTCTGTAGGATAAAGTGCTTGCCTGTTCCCCTTGCAAATCTGTTGGTTCGAGAGCTGTTGATTTTTTAATTCAGTGTAATAGAATTGCAAATTAATTGCTACTGTAAATATGGAGAACAACTCAATCTGCCGAGTGCTTCCAAGAAACAATTCTCTTTTTCCCCACTTTTGATTTAGGTGTACTAAGGCATCAGTGAGATTCTCATCCTGAAGACTATCTTGACAACTCATACAATGCTATAACAGCATTGCAAAGCTGTATGTACAGTTCTTGGACTGGGGCTCCTGGCCAAGCTGGTTGCAGTAGGCCACTGTCCCCTTTCAGCTCTTCCTTGTAGCCCATTTCTACCCATGACCTACATCCAAGAAATCTTTCCTCTTGTGTATACGCTTGGTTTTCCTGAAGGTTGTTATGCCTTTGTAACTGAAAGCAAATTCCAGATCTTTGGAGTACTTAACAAACATTAACCAGTTAATCTTCGCAACACTCATGAAGTAGTTAACCATTATCCCTGAATTTATGATATGGAGCAAGAGAGGCAGCAAAGTTAAATGAACTCCTGTGACTAGAGCTCAGGTAGTAATGCTGGCACTTTTGTCTCAGAGAAGGTTGGCTACATATCTCTGAAGGTCCTGCTGGTTCCAATGAGTGTGGGAGGAAGATGAAAATATTAAAAAGCAGTAGGACCAGCTCAGGTCTTTGAAAATTGATGAATAGGGTCCCAGTGACTTCACTGGGCTTTGGTTGTGCCTAATGCGAGGCCATCTTCTTCCTCAGCATGCAAGTGCCGTTCATGACTATGCTGAATTCCTAGACATTTTTATGATGGAAGCAATCAAAATTAATTAGGCCCAAAGTCCAAACTCCACAGTAACCCCAATTTCTAATTCACAAAAGTGACTCCGCTGTCCTGCCAGACTCTTCTACAGTGTCTTGAGCTCTTATATATCTGTATATGTCACAAAATATATTTCCTCATGTATCAGGAAATGGAGCAGGCCTGTGTTATAAGTTTAAGCAAGTTTTCTATTGAAAATTGCTGGACTGAGTTTATAACTTCGAAGGAGCCATAGGAATTAGATGCCCAAGTCCTATTGATTTTAAACGATGTTTGGGTTTCTTATCTGTAGGATCCTATTGACTCCTTTTTTCTCAGTTTTAAAAAAGCATAACTTATTTTCTTGTTGCCATGCAGGTGTTTTGTAAAGAACCCATGCATTTTTAGTGGATACTGTTTAAAAAAACAACTGAGAAAGAAATTAAAGGAAGAGTCTTCTTCAGCCTTTTGTGTCTAGCCAAGGATTTGACAGTTTTCAAAAAAGTCTTGGCTGAAACGTTCAAAGCTGCCTTGAGTGTAGGAAATCTGGTCATCCAAATCCCCCAGGATACTTCTAAAGTCTCATCCTTTGTTTTTATGTATTAGCATATAAACAAATCTCAGCCTTCTTGATGGCATACTGCAGACAAATCCAATGAGAATTTCTGCAGAAATGTCAGTAATGTTGCCAAGGTGTTGATAGACCATTAGGAAGAGTAGTCTGTCATAAATCTCTATGTATTTACATAATTTGAATGCCCTTCTGGACCAGAATCCATGTGGTCTAAGCTGTTTGCACATGATTTTGAGCACGTTAAGATGTTAGTCTTTCTTCTGAGGTTAGCACTTCTTGTGCTTAGGTGACAATGTAGGGCAGTCATCTTCCAGGGCCTTCCATATTATCTCTAATGTTAGCTTAAGTTAGCAGTCACCAGAAGATAAATTTAAAGATTTACTCTCCTAGGAGACTTTACCTCCTAAGTCCAAAGCTGTTTGTAAAGCATTTTTCTTGATGTATGTGCACAGCATTGTTTCAACTTTCTAATCACTGACCAGCTGGCTTGTTAGTGAATAGAGCTGTGGGCCCCTTGCCACATTTCATGTGAGGTCTTGGCTGGGTGGCCAAGCAGGCAGCCTGCAGCCAGTGTCAAAGCAATTCAAGAGGTATTGGCACAGCAGTGTCCCCATTAATTTCTGCTTGTCACATGCTGTCATGCAAGTTACACCAGAGAGGAAATGACCGTTGAAAAAAAAAGTACGCTTGTGGCACTTGGTCCCCTCCAGACGTTATCCCCGAGGTTAAACAAGTGGATACAATTAGCTGCTATCCAGAGACAGCTGCAGGGAAGGAGAAGCTGAGATCTGGGCCCCACAGCAATGTGTCTTTCCTGTTAGCGAGGAGTGTCGGCTGTCAACATATGCCATATTTTTAACCCTTCATGGAGTTTGAGTAAATTAAAAAGAACTATTACGACCAACAGTGTCACGAAGGTGCTGGTAAATAGCTGTAGTGCTGATTGAGCAGTATTCTCCTCTAGGCAAGTGGTTTCGCTTGTTGGTACCATCCCTCATAAGGACTGGTGTGAGCAGTGCTGGAAGAGAATTGGCTCGTCAGTGGTTGATAATTTACTGTAGTTTGTAGATTCTGGCAGGGAGTGAGACAGTGATTTCTGTGAACTCCTCTCAGAAGCATACTGAAGTAGTTAAAGGCAGTCACATCCAGCTTTGTGAATTTTCTGGGTGGACTTCTTTCTCTGATTACATCAGGAGAGCTTCCATAAGGATTGTGTTGCAACAAGTAATGATATGCTTAGGATGTCCCAAAATACAGCTTGGGAATGCACAAGCAAAGTCTATGAAGAAGAAATGGCAATGAAGTCCCACAGCGAGAGAAGGAAATATATATTATTAGAAGCAATCAAAAATCTTTTCTAAAAACTGAAAGCACTAAGCTCTACTGAGGTGTTAGAGATAGGGGAGTATACACAGTGCTCCGGAATAGATTGACTTAGTCAAGTGAAAATCTGGGGTTTACCGTAGAAGGAAGGCTCACAGCATCAATCAAAGGAAGGATGACTTGCCTTGTTGAGAAACGTGGCCATTATGGAAGCTGGAATTATGTGAAAAGTGTACTCTAGAATTCAAACTGCAATGCTGCCCCAGCTGTCCAGCTTGACCTGATGTGGCACTTAGATACCAAATTTTATCACAGAATGATAGAATCATTTAGGTTGGAAAAGACCTTTAAGATCATCAAGTCCAACTGTAAACCTAACACTGCTAAGTCCACCGCTAAACCATGTCCCTAACCGCCTCATCCACACGGCTTTTAAATACCTCCAGGGATGGTGACTCAACCACCTCCCTGGGCAGCCTGTTCCAATGTCTGACAACCCTTTCAGTGAAGAAGTTTTTCCTAATAACCAAGCTAAACCTCCCCTGGCGCAACTTGTGGCCATTTCCTCTTGTCCTATCACTTGTCACTTGGGAGAAGAGACCAGCACCCACCTGTCTACAACCCCCTTGCAGGTAGTTGTAGAGAGCAGTAAGGTATCCCCTGAGCCTCCTCTTCTCCAGGCTAAACAACCCCAGATCTCTCAACTGCTCGTCATATTTTGACTGGTGTCAGTCCCCAAACATGTGCCAGAAGGGGCTTCAGAGCCAATGAATACAAATCACAAATGCTATTTCAAGTCATTTGTATGGGGCTTACCAACTGTGTGAGCCAGTAAAGAGTTAGTGGGATTTCTTGGTTCATTTTAATCCTCATCTTTTTCAGATGGTATGAGGAATAAAAGAACAGTGTGGGTAACACCTGTCAAACCAGCATGCGCTGTGAGAGACTACTGTCTCCCATACAGTTTTATGAAAAGCTTGTAATAAAAGAAAGGAAGTTTCCCAGAAAGTATTTGGGGATGTACATGATGATATCATCCAGACATACAGGAAAAAAATCTGTTTGTTTGCTTATCTAGGCTTAGATCTATAAATTCTGTTAAGAGCTGTGCTTTCTATTGTTTTTACTACTGGGCACAAAGATTGGAAAGGTTTGAGCTGTGGAAAAGATTGGAAAGGTTTGAGCTGTGGAAAAGATTGTTAATCACGAAATTACCTTTACCTGCCGTAAAAATTTCACAGCCAGGACAGGTCTTGGTAACAGTGCCACATTTGCCAATTTCTGTCAAATTGTTAAAACAAAATTTCCCTCTGTTCTCATTTAATTTGCATGTATTTTCTCTTAAAAATACCAGTAACCAGATAGGAAATGTTATGTGTTTCATTTGCATGTCTGGTAATTCCACTTTGATAGGAATTTTTGGTACACTGAATCACTGAAAATAAGTAAGTAGGACAATAATTATATAGGTTTCCTTTCAGTCATGCAAATTCTTCTTAACAAATATGGAAAATAGCAGCTGATGAAGTAAAACTTGAAAGGTCTATATTGCAAACTGACTTGACAGGTGTTGAACTATAAAATGAAAAATTGATATGGAATGACTTGTAGACAGTTAAATTAATATTGATCTGCCCAAAATGAAATGCATTCACATGTGTGCCTATACATGTGTATGTACGTATGTATCCCACAGATGTTGAGTACACATTCATACTGAATTTGGTCTTTGGTTCACAACTCCTGAGATCAGTATGAAAATCTGGTGCTATTAAGATACTGGTAAAACAGACATGTATTAAGATTGAAACTTTTAAAGACCTCTAAAATATTAATCCAGATCTCTATTTTAAGGAGGGCAGACAGAAGGTTACTCAGAACAGTTCCTTGAACACAATCAGTGGCATCTATTTGCCTTAATCTAGTCTTAATTATGTCACCTTTGCTGCTGGTGAGCACTGGTGTTTGGAGCACTGCAAAATATGCTTGGTCAGGATCTCCTGTGGCAGTACAAATTGAGTGGTTCTATTCTAACTCAGAAGGGACAGTTGGTAAGTTTGAGCAAAGGGACTAGAACACATCAAACCTGCTGTGGTGGCTATGGATTGACTTCAGTCTACAAACAGGAGCATGACAATAAAAGGAAAATAGTGCCTCGATATATTGAAAGGTATTATATATATATGTAAAATTAAGTCATAAACTTACGGCAACACAATAGCGTTGTTAAGCCTCAAACTTTTTCAAAGACTACCAGGGACCTTTATAATTCAGTTAAAATTTTGCATTTTTTCCTAAATCTTGTGCACAGTTGTGGTACTTTTGCTTGAGACTGACATACAATGTTCATAATATACAGGCAGGTCCATGCATAATAGTGACATTTGCAAGCTTTACTAGATTGACTATTAACTGATTATCATATTCCACAGTAATTTATTTAGGACTTTCTAATCTTGGTTACCTTACTACTTCTAATAGCAACTAAAATAGTCTTCAAAACAGTGTTTTAGAGACTCCAGTCCTTCAGGTATTACACCTTTTAAATTGTTATACAAACAGTTCTAGCCATACAAAAAAAAATAAACAAAGAAAAGAAAACCAAAACCAACCCAACTATATCCATTTCAGTGTTTATACATTTGCAGTGGACTAGTATGGATAACATTGCCTTCAATGGGATTATTCAAAACACTGAAAAGCATGTATACATACATACATGTATGCATACATGCATGCTTTTGTGAGTGTGCATGTCTGTAGGGTTCTTCATCCTAACAGTCGGATAATCCAGAATCACTTATTTGTCTGAGCTGTGCTTTCTTCCTTATAAAAGTAGTTTAAAATAGATTAGAAACTGTTTATCATAATATATTTTAAAATATCCGTTAATCTACTCTGAGTTCGTTAAAGTATCTTTGGTATAATTACAATAATTTTACAATTCAAAAATAATTATGCAAATATTTTACTTCATATTTAAATACATATATATAACTTTTAATTAATTTTCAACAATTTGTTAACCTTTAGGGTAGCAGCATACAAAACACCAACAATTATTAGACCAATTCCTTGCATGAGCTTGGCAGATATTAGTTCTCTTCCACTAATAATACACTGAATGAATTTGCTGTGTTTTTCTCTCCGCACAGCATTTTATTCTATGAACAGAAAATGAACATTTTGTCTTGTACAGTAAGGTTGATTAATACAACTAAGTGAACGGGTCATTTAGATGTATTGTTCTCTCATCAAAACAGTGAACATATTTAAATTGAACATGCTGTGAAGTTCACATTCTCTTGGTACTCTCTAGTTAATTGACAGGAATATCACAGTAGTCTTCTCTTCTGAGGGACGACCCTTTCTCTGCAAATACTTTCATGGAAAGCAATGGGACTACCCTGAGATAAACCGTTGCCCCATATAAAGGAAAGTAAGAGCTCTACGTCCTGGGTGTATATTGGGTTGGATCACGGATGACTCCTGAGAGGCTGTAGTGTGACTAGGTGAAGGCAAAGAGCACAGCCTCCTCCTCCTCCTCTTTCTGAATGACCTGCAGGGAGACAGATCAGAATAGCTTTCTCCTGAGAGAAGAAGGAAAAGGGCACAAGGGCAGGGATCTATCTGCCTCTTACTGTGTCCTAGCCACTGCACCCAGCCGGCTGCATGGAGAAGAGCATCCTGCAGCTCCATAGGCTGTGGCTAATTGCTCCTCTGCCCCCACCATCACAGTCATGGCATTCTAGATAGGCTGGTGTGATTGGTTCCCAGCTCAGTGTGAGGACAAGATTTAAAAAAGAAAATCACTGCATTTAACAGGGAGTCACTACATTATTACTAATGCCTTTGGGATTCAGTGTAACAACATTAATCATGTCTTTTGCTATTCATGTATCTGTACTGTGTAATTCCTCAGGAATGCCATTGTTTTTTTGGCATTAATTAATGTTGACTGTTTGTTACAAAGTATAACCATAGAAGTGCAGTAATTATTCTGCTTCAAAAATAGGTCCCAGAGAATGTGAAAACTCTTTAAACTTTCATTCCAGCATGTTTAAAAAACACCCTTTAAAATGAAAGCAATTTGATGGTTCAGGGTTCTGTATAATCCTGTGGGATACGAAGGAAGCCTCATCCTGCTCCTCTTCTGCTCAGAGAAGGTCCTGCTGTTCAGTGAAAGGCAGTGAGCCTTTTCGTTAGACTAGCTTGACTGATTCATTATACATTGCTGTCTAAAACTCGTCCCCTTTGTTTACGCTTGCGGTCGTCTCTTACGCAAACACTCCTACAGGAAATGTTCAGGACGAGTATCCCAACACCTGCCATCCAAAACAGGGACATTCCATTCTGCTCAGCAGAAAGAGAAAAATTAGTTGCAAATAGATAGAAACTCTGGGTGAAGGATGCAGGTTGTTGTGCAGGTGCGTAAGATACTCCTCAGACTAGGAGAAATGTTAGGAGATTTCAAAGGATTGTTGTGTTTTACCAAATGTTAGCACAGAAATTGAGCAGAAAGATGAAAATAGGCAGGTTAAAAAAAAAAAAAAAGGCTGTCTGTACAAATTTAGGGTCTGTTGTAGTTGACAAGGATCTGTACTGTGTTGCTTTTATTTGGTGATGCGACCGAGTATATTTGTGGGCTTCCATAGACTTAATTTCTCTGGTATTAGGAACTCCTATCACCATGACCAAGGGCAATCTGGTTAAAGGTTTTTCTTTCTTCACATACTAGTCAACGGAGGAAAAGTGTGAGCTTCACATAATGAGCAGCCATTCATATGTCTACGTTACCTCTGGGTTCATGTGTTCACTGAAGGCCTATTATTCTTGGTGTTTTTCTTCAGGTTGCGTTGCACTGAGTCCTGCTTTAGGAAGACAAAATCTAGCATCTGTAAGTTTACCACGGTGGTGGGTCAGCCTAGCCCAACAACCAAACTCCCACCCAGCCACTCACTTACTTCCCCTGCCTCAGCAGGGTGGCTACAGAAAATAAAGAAGAACAAGGAACAAGAAAGCTCATGGGCTGAGACAAGACAAGGATACTGCTTACCAATTACCATCATGGGCAAAATAGACCCACCTTGGGGACAATGAACTTAGTTTAATGACAATTAAGATAGATATTTAATTGCTAATTCAAGTAGTGGGGAAAAAAAAGGCAAACATTCAAAGAACACCTTCCCCTGCCTTTTCCCAGGCTCCACATCACTCCTGACTCTCCCCACTCGGGGCAGCACAGGGGCGTGGGGTGTGAAGGGTTGTGGTCAGTCCATAGTAGCTCCTCTCTGCCGCTTCTTCCTCCTCACGCTTTCTGCCTGCTCCAGCGTAGGTCCTCTCCACAGGATGCAGTTCCCTCAGGAACTTCTACCTACTCCAGTGCAGGCCCTCCACGGGCCTCCACCATGGAGCACCTCCTCGTTCTCCTCTTCCTCCTCCTCCTCCTCCTCTTCCTCTCACCTTCTTGTTCCCTGTGCTGTTTCTTATTTTTGTTTCCTCTTCCTCTTCCCCTCTCCAGCCTTTTCTGCCCTTTCTTAAATAGGTTTTCAGGGAGGTGCCACCACCTTGGCTGACGGGCCCAGGTGTGCCCTGCGGCGGGGCCATTGGAGTCAACTGGAACCGGCCGCGTCTGCCTCGGGGCAGCCCCTGGCCTCCCCTCAGACAGGCCCCTGCGGCCCCGCTGCCGGCACCTGGGCACCAACACCCAAAACAACTCCCTATTTTCTGTTTTCTTTGAGTAGATACTTGAATTATTTGGTCAACAGCTGTGCCATCCTCTTTTGGATTAGGCAGGCAGAGTACTCCAGAGAATCTGTCCGGTCTTAAACAACAAGTCAGTTATTGCAGGCAATTGACAGGTATTTTAGCTGGAAGATGGTGGGTGACTCTTAAAGGATCAGAGCGATATTTTGAAAACCAATGGCTTGAAAGGGATTCATGGACCAGATGCTGGAGGAGGGTTAAGAGGGGCCAGTGAGGCATAGAGTCAAGAGGGGCTAGGACAAGGAGGAGACAAAAGTCTGTAGGAAATCCAGGCTTTCTGCTCCTGCTGCCCCTGAGTGAGGAAATGTGAGCCATGAAGCCCACCTTTGGCAGAAGCAGCAACAGCAGCTGCTCAGCCTAACCCAAGCCTATTCCCAACCTCGCTGATGCCAGAGGCAGAATATGCAGGACATATTTCTGTGTGTTATTGAGACTCATGCCATGATATGGTATTGCTTGAAAAGTTCATCGTATTTTGGTCCTGACATTCAGTGATGATTTACTGATAAATTCAGTAAATATCAGACTGAGCAATGCCATCACCGGTACTATATATAGTGGAACATGCAAAAGATGCAGCATTTCCATAGCAAATTTTACTCCTAACTGGATCCATTATGAGGCTTTTACAAGATTAAAGCACATATTTGCTTCTAAGGAAAGTCCATTTGTTTGTTGCATCCCAAAATAGCTCAATTTTCAACTGAGTTCTGGATAAATATTTTAGATTTGTGCATAGACCACATTGAAAATGTAGCCTGAATAGGGAAAACATTGTAAAGCCATGATTATCTGAAAGTAATCACAGTGGAATGATGTATGTATCTTCGACTCAGGCAACAACCATCGTAGGTTTTGTGGTATTAGAAGCATGGCAGAAATCTCTAATCTGAAACAACTGGCGATATTCCGTGTCTATGTTTGTAAACATACTATATCCAAAGAACATCTGATAGACGTCAGTAGAGGTTTGATCATGACTCATTAAAGCTTGTTCCTCAAATCTGCTAAGGCATGAATCTTCTTGTTTGTTGAATAGAATTTATCAATTTTCAATTGACTTTTGAAGTATGATTTTAACTGTAATTCCAAAGTGTGGTATGTCTAGCTACCACAGAAAATTTCTTAGGGAAAAACAGACACGGAACAAACTAATCCTTGAGGCACATGAAGACGCTCTCGCAGTTATTTCTAGATCTTGGTAATTGAGATAATACTGGCTAATCAGCACTAATAAAAATGGATGCATTTCCGTCAGATGAGTGGAACTATCCTGATTTAATTAGCGCATGATTTGGCTTGTGCATGTTTATGGCCTTTATCCAATTTGCTAGCAAAGGTTAGTATCTTCTGATATTAGTTATGGTATCAAAGAAAATACACAACCCAGACTGAGTCTGATGTTTCTTGCAAGTGGCTGACTAAGAGTATGAAGTCATTTTCCAAACGTGATGCCTAATGGTTTTTGACTAGGCTTATGTACAGCACAAAATTTATCATCCATTATGCATAAAAAAGTAGTTTAAAAGCTCTCTCTTTTGTTTGCTTTGATATTGAAAATCTATTTGTGCAAACAGATACCATATTCTGAGCTGCACAATTTGGTATTCTGTATTTAAAGTGCATAATAATAAGCCTATGTCACGTGACTTTCATTTCTGCTCTTTTTCTAACTGGCTGAGAATTTAAAAGCAGGACAATAATGAATCACAAATAGCAAATGGTCTTTTTATGTCAAAGTGCCCTTCTTTACACACACGAATCTTTGGGCTATTCGTCCAAGATAATTTTAAACTGAAATCTGTTCATATGTGTAATAGTAAGTAATAAGAGGTAGCAAAAGAGCATAATCAACAGTCCAAAATGAATACTAGAGAATAGCCTGTATGGACTAACTCTGAATTTCCTGGAAGAGGAAATATAGCACTTTTTTCCCCAGTTTTCCTTCTTTCTAATACCTTTTAAACTGACACTTTCCTGGTACACTTTTATGTGGCACATCTCATTTTTTGTGTGTGAAGAGAACCTCAGTAAAAGATACTCATCTTTAGAGTCCTATGGGTAGAGGGAAAGATATACCAGTTTCTATTTACAAAGATTTTCTTTTTTTACCTGTGCCTGGAAGAAGACTGAATTTAGAAACTGAAGACATTGCTAGCAACTAGCAGAGCAGAATTGCATTTGCTGAGCTTGAGGAAGAAAGTAGAAACAAAACCAGCATCAGTTGTAGGAAAAAAATATTCTTGATATGTTTGGTAACTGCAGGAATGAGTTTACATACTTGACAAATGAGCAGGATGCAGAAATGTCACCAAGAAGGGACTCGCCAGGGTCTACTGACTAAACCTTAAGTTCTTTAAATTATTTTCTTATTTTATCTGATATTATATCTACCTGGAATAAAAAAGATTAGGCACAGACTCAGCGAAACAATTAAGTATCTACTTAAGACAACCACGCGCTTAAACGTTATTGACGTGTTCTTTACGTCTGCAAGACTGATCCAAAGACTGTTGGGATTTGATTTAACTTATAATAGCGCAGAGCGAGCAAATATGACGTGTATTAATTCTACTGATGACTGAAACCTGCAGCGCTTTAGGCCTAGCTCTTCCACGTATTTCTGAACTGCAAAGGGAAATTCTATAAATATAAGAGGATTCCATACACTTTGTGTATTTGTTTTAAAGGTGCAAACCCTATTATACTAGTTATCAAAATTATCAGATCTCAATTTTTCCTGGGGAAGCAAAGGGAATAAAAAGCATCAGCTAACAGGGAATGGGGTTCTCAGCTTACCACCATCCTTCAGAGGTGATAATAATTAAATGCTGTCACAGCATCCATAATTCCATGGTAATATCTCCATCATCAGGGTCTTCAAATAAAAACTGATTACTGTATGAGCAGCACTCTGTACCTACTGTTTGGCAGACAGAGTTATAGGCTATATATGGAAATGGCCATGTGTTATCAGAGGTCAGATTAGAGCTTCCAGCCTTAATATCTATACATTTTATAATGCTTTCTGCAGAGATGATCAGGGAACATTGCATGAAAATAATGATTTTGTATTAAATTATCATAGAATCACAAAATCACAGAATCATAAACGTTGGAAAAGACCTGTTAAGATCATCAAGTCCAACCATCAACCCAACACCACTGTGCCCACTAAACCATGTCCTGCAGTGCCTCATCCAGCACTCTCCAGCACCTCATGCTCCAGCACCTCAATGTCCTTCTTGTAGTGAGGGGCCCAAAACTGAACACAGTATTCAAGGTGCGGCCTCACCAGCACCGAGTACAGGGGCAGAATCATCTCCCTACTCCTGCTGGCCACACTATTTCTGATACAGGCCAGGATGCTATTGGACATTGAGGTGCTGGAGCATGTCCAGAGAAGGGCGACGAAGCTGGTGAGGGGTCTGGAGCACAATTCTTATGAGGAGTGGCTGAGGGAACTGGGGTTGTTCAGTCTGGAGAAGAGGAGGCTGAGGGGAGACCTCATCGCTCTCTACAATTACCTGAAAGGGGGTTGCAGAGAGGTGGGTGTTGGTCTCTTCTCCCAAGTGACTAGCGACAGGTCAAGAGGAAATGGCCTCAAGTTGCGCCAGGGGAGGTTCAGGCTGGATATTAGGAAAAATTTCTTTACTGAGAGAGTGGTGATGCATTGGAACAGGCTGTCCAGGGAGGTGGTGGAGTCACCATCACTGGAGGTGTTCACGGAATGTGTGGACATCGCATTGTGGGACATGGTTTAATGGGCAGTGTGGTGTTAGTTGATACAGAATCACAGAATCACAAAATCACTAAGGTTGGAAAAGACCTGTAAGATCATCAAGTCCAACCATATTTGTTGCTTGATCGTTGGACTTGATGATCTTACAGGTTTTTTCCAACCGTAGTGATTCTGTGATTCTGTGAATCTTGTAGTGAGGGGCCCAAAACTGAACACAGGATTTGAGGTGCTGCCTCACCAGCGCCGAGTACAGGGGCACGATCACCTCCCTACTCCTGCTGGCCACACTGTTTCTGATACAGGCCAGGATGGTGTTGGCCTTCTTGGCCACCTGGGCACACTGCTGGCTCATATTCAGCCGGCTGTCAATCAACACCCCCAGGTCCTTTTCTGCGGGGCAGCTTTCCAGCCACTTGTGCCCAAGCCTGTAGCGTTGCATGGGGTTGTTGTGACCAAAGTGCAGGACCCGGCACTTGGCCTTGTTGAACTGCATACAATTGGCCTTGGCCCATCAATCCAGCCTGTCCAGATCCCTCTGCAGAGCCTTCCTACCCTCGAGCAGATCAACACTCCCCCTCAACTTGGTGTCATCTGCAAACTTGCTAAGGGAGCACTCAATGCCCTCATCCAGATCGTCGATAAATGTATTAAACAAGACCGCCCCAAAACTGCTTTATATAGCAATGTCTATAAAGTGTATCTTAAAAGTGCATTCAGCTAAAGCAATATTATCAAGTTGAATGTTTCGTGCTATTTTTAAACCCATTTTAAGATATCATTCTTTTTAGTAGTGTGCCTTGAATATTTATTTGAAACATGCCCAAGTCCATAGCAAACAAAAGAAAAAAAAGCAACCAGCTTCAATTTATCCTTTTTCCCCTTTCTCATGTTTCATGCTATCCACCTCTCCAAGATCATTTTGGTTGCGAATAACGGGATTGGCAGACACCCTGCTGCATGGCTTATGGAAAGGGCATATGTCACCAGCAAACACAGAGCTGAAGTTTCATGAACTCAAGTCAAGTGCATACAGAAAATAAACTTTTTCTTTATCCCTTTTTTTTCTTACTTGTTGCAGCATCTTCTTGTAACTGCCTGTTTTGCAAATATAATTTTCAAGTTGACAATATCCTTCTAATTTGGAATTCAGGGGATTTCTAATATTTAGTTTTGAGTCTGTTGCTTCATTCCTTTCATGTTACTAAGATTAATGTGAGTACAGATGAAATAGTGTCTTTAGCTGTGGAAATGTCACAGAAGATTGCATCACTATAACAAAACAGAAAGCAAAATGAGAACTGTTACTTATGATTATTACACTGATCCAGTGCTAAACTTTGATCTAAATGTAGTTTCTGTCCTATTCAGTAAATTCCATACAACAGGTTTTGCCAAGTGAACTTTTTCCCTCTATAACATTAAATCCTGGCCAATTTGTCATTTAAACAGCTTTTCTGATTGAAACAGATCCTTGTGCCTGTTGAAGTAAATGATAAAATTTCACTTCACTGGGGCAGGACAAAGGATAAACTTGTGAGATGCAAAGTGGTGTGTGGTTTAAAGTTAAGAGAAAAAAGCTGCTATGTATTTTTCTTGGACAGCATTCTTTTGAAGTTGTCCTGGGATTTACAGACATGCTTTTGCTATTTGTTTTAAGTATGTTAACTAGTCTTTATACTTCTATCAATCAATCTCAAATAATTCAACTAGAAACAATACATTAACTTGATAAGGACACCTGTTCAAGTCAGCTGGTTCTAGCAACATCCTGTCCATTTTATATTGATAGTTGTTTTTATCTCCTGTGCACATATTGAAGTCAGTATTTGTTAAATTAGTTTTGCAGATTATGACAGGGAGTTTAATTGTTTGCCACGTTGTCTTGATAATTGCATATTGATTTCTTCTTTATATTTAGGATATGATGCTTCAGCTGTTTCGGGGACTGGATTTTCTGCATTCACATCGTGTAGTGCATCGCGACCTGAAACCCCAAAATATCCTTGTAACCAGCAGTGGACAGATAAAGTTAGCTGACTTTGGCCTTGCACGAATCTACAGTTTTCAGATGGCTCTTACCTCAGTGGTAAGTTTCTGGAGGCTTTTATTTTTCTATTAATGCAGCAGTGTGCTTTACTCTCTATGTTCCTGGCTTTTTATCCCATATTATAACGCTGCTTCTAAAACCATCTCTGCAATTGAAGTTACTTGTGTCTCCGGAAACAGCCAGGATTGAAGTTGTTGTGGTTACTTTGTACAAGCAATCAATTACTGATTACTGGTTCTAAATTAAATCATGACTGATTACTGAAGGATAGGTATGTGCTAGCTTTCTGAAACTCCGTCAGTCTAGCTTCTCTTGTGATACTGACTTCTTTTGCACGTTAAGCTAGACAAGTAGGATGAAAGTTTCTGAAGTACCTATTTCAAGATAGAACTCTTGCTGATCCTCAGGTATCTTGCCTGAAAAAATACACAGATACTTGTGAAAATGCCACACTGTCACGCCTGTGATTTTCCATCTCTGTGAATATGGGTTCGATGCTTGGTCCCATATGTTACTGAATGATTCCACATAGGGCTGTGCTGGAGGCAGCTCAAGTAGACCTTGCAGCCCAAATCACACCTATTTCCCAAGCCAGCTCTTAAAGAACACCTCCAGTATCCTAGGCCCCCTGCCACTGTTGCCCCTCTCCCAGCAGCTTTCCTGGTTGTCTTTGGCTCAGACACGTGCTCACTCCCAGAAGGTCTGGCCCTCTCCTGCATTAATGCTGGTAGAGAAGCCCTGCCAGCTCCTCTCTTTTTGACCCCGTTTCCACGCTTGCTGGTCCTGCCCCCAGAATCAGCGGCTGTTAGCTTGGCACAGCAACTCTGAAGTGTATTGAAGAGTAACCATGCTGCATATATGTTGGGTGTCATTTAGTTTTGTTGCCTGCTCATGAATTTTTTTGTTTCCTTTTTCTATTCTGAGTATCACAACTGCCATGGCAGTATAACTTATGCTAAAGACAGGAAAGGGAGAACTGCTGAGAAAAGAAACTGAAAGGAGTCCACTTTGCATTTTACACTGTGTTGTAGAAATTAGCCTGGCTCACGTTGATAAAAAGCAATCTGATGTTATTATTAGTTACTGTAAGAGTCTTCCCATCGTTGTGTGATGTAACTATGACATGCCGGGTTCCGGCTTCAGTGTGAATGAAGGCAGGAAACAACAGAAAATATCATCATCTTGCTAAACATAGGAAAGTATCCTTGTCACATAAAACATGTGTAAACTTGTGTTTTGGGACTGTCTTTTTTCATTGCCTGTAGGATGTAGCTTAATCCAAAGCTGAAAGAATCTCTCTGCTGAGGGCAGTGAGGATTGATCATGTTGTAACTCAAAGCAGAGCTTTGAAGAAAAGGAGAGAAAGGTTGTTCCAGAATTGCTGTAATTTTTCATTTCCCAGTTAACAGTCAGTAACAGCGTCAATGAGTATTTCTATTGATCCATAAAATTCTTTAAGCTAAAATTGCAGAGTGTTGTAAGGCTTCCAGCAGGGCAGTTTTTAAAGTTCTGCATAAAATGAGGAAAAATGAGAACTGAGCAGGAGTTTGTCCATTATCATGTAGCCTGCATAGGAAGGAAGGTCAAAATACCCAGAAACAGAGTGCATCTACTGAGGCAAAAACGTACCAAGACCTGCTTGTAAGAGATCATTGCCAGAATTGCTATGCGAAGGATGTATGTATGTTCAAGTATCTAATACTTCTGTGCTATAAACTGTGTTTCAAAACCCTTTAGCTAGTACCCTTAGCGCTGCTGTGAACAAGAGTTGTTCAGACTAAGGGATTGTCCACATGCAAGTTTGTACTGTGTTCACACAAGCATTCAATTATCATTGCAGCTATGCTGAAGAGTATTAAAATAATCAAATTATTCTTTGACCAATGACAAATAAATTATACGGGCATAGGCGTGGATAATGGCTTTCACACCTAGAACTTCTGGTGTCATTATTTTCTCATTAAAAAAAGCTATGACCATGGCTTTTTTAAGTTAAAGATTTATTGGTTTTAAAACACTTAGTGTTTAACACCTTCAGAATCAACTTTTGTCTGGGTATATAGAAACCTATAGGGGAGTGTTGCTTACAGTGCGATACGGTTTTAAATGTCAGCCTTCATTGCTCCTACAGACACAGTGCTGGTTAGAAACTTTTATTAAATGTGTATTAGCTGACACAGGCCATCAGTTTACCTTTTCTGAATGTAACTTTTATCTTTGGCTAGCTGCTTTGGTGTACGAGTTCTTTTTTTTTCCTCCATTAAAACTCAGTACAGGAAACAAAACTTGAAAAAAAAACCCCAGCCTTCTGTTTTTTAAACATAAAGATATTCTTGACCTTACCGTTCCCAAAATAGTCTAAATTGCAGTTCTTCACTGGGCAGTGAGTAAATTTTCATTGACTTCAGCAGGACCAGCTTTGTTTTGAAGCGTTTGCAGAAAAAAATGTTGCATTATAAAAGACAGCATATACCTACATATATATCAATTAATAAAAGTTCTAGCTTGCAGGGATTTGCTTTGGAGTTATATTAAAAAGTGGTAGTGCAGATAGCCCAGGGATAAAGGGCACATTGCATGTGCTATCATTGTGATCAATACAAGGGCTTTGCAGCATTTCCTTCAGAAGAGAAGCTTACTGCAAGATAAACTACAAGAATCATCTTTTGAGGTATCAGATCGTTCACAAGATGCATCCTCATTCATTTCTCACAAAGAAACTCTTCAGATGGGACAAAAAGAGCTTGCCATGAAAGTAATCCAGTAAAAACTGATCCAACCCAAGTACTCTGGGTGCTGCAAATGGTAACTTCAAAGCAGTCTCTCTCTGATAGCCAGTTATTTCCACAATGCTAAAGAATCCTGGCAGATCAGTCGTCTGGGCATATTGCTGTCATTTAAAGAAACCTCTTGATATTATATTTCTGTCAGTGAATGAATAAAAGATTCAAACTAATGTTACACAGGCTGGGGGGGGCAGGGTGGAGATCCCAGCTGTGGTCAGACTGAGAACTGATACAGGTCTGAAATAACAGCACTAGAAAGAATGAGGTCGGCCGGCGTGTCTCAGATGGTGGGTAATAGGGCACGCTTTTGGTTTCGTACAAAGTTAGACTCTTTTTCAAGTGTTGGTCTTGGCCCTTGGGGAAATTTTGAATAGGCTTTGTGACAACAGAGAAGCTCCATAGGTCAGAGGAGTTGGATTGATGTGACTGTGTAATTTTAGAGTTTGATAGCAAAAGCTAATGAACTGTCACTTTTTTTCCTGGTGCAGAAAAATGGGCACTCAGTTCTAACTTTCTATGAGCAGAGGAGCAAGTGGCTGTCTGGAAAGTCTGAAGTTATAGTATGAAAAAGAATAAGCCATTTATCTATTTTTGTTGACTTCTAACTGCCTTAAAGAAAGGAAATGAAGCTGAATCATGGCACACAAGAATGCTAAGTGAGATAAGCGCACGCAGTTGTGATCACAGTGTCTAGGTGGAGCTGAGGCTGTCCAGCTTTTAAAACCTGACCTGCATCAGGATCTGAGTGAAACTGGCAAAATGTTAGTGTTTGTAACACACTCGTAATACTTTCTTTGAAAACATGTGTGCTTTACCTTAGATGGTAGCACTACTGATGGGTTTTTTTCCCATGAAATGCAAACAAAATTGGTTTATGTCTTCCTTTAAAAAAAAATCCACTTGTTTTCAGATTTACTGAACAACAGAAGGGAAAACACATCACTTTCTGCTGATGCTGAAGTTGTTGAATACTAGACTCAACTAAATTGAAGATTAAAAAGAGAAGACACAAAAAATCCTGCAGTTACTGTCAGTGAATAATTTTAGATTACGCTAGCATTTTACTTCAGTGTTTCTTCAGGATAAAAACTTTCCATCCATTTCTGGCAGTCACTTCAGCACAAATGGTTTACATGTCACATCATGCAGGAACTTGGATTTCATTTTGTTGGTATAGTAGCAAGGGAGCATAAAATAATTTCCACTAACTGGGCTTACTGTGTAAAAATAAATATATAAATTAGTTACAGCAACAAAAACAACAACAAAAAAAGACAGAAAAACCCTCTTCCAAAGAGGAATGAGCGCTTTCCCGTTTTCTGCCCACTGTTGCATTGTAATTTTCTAATAAATGCCACATGTTAGTAAATAATGTGTATGTAAACTCTCGTCTGAGCTAATATGATAGTTGAGAGCATAAAGAACTTTCTTTCGCTTTGCCTTGTTTTGGGGGGGTGTCCCTTTTTTTTAATGGCCACCTCTTCCTGACACTATGCTTCCCAAAATCCACGTATTTGTTTGTATGTAATACACCCTGCAGAGTCCATTCCTATGTTGGATATGTTCCAGCAAGACCTGGAGTCTGTTGCAGTACAGATTTAACCTGAGATGCACTGGGTAACCCTAAATGGGCCTGATCCAGCAATCTATTTAAAGCTCACAGGTAATATCAAACGTAGGAGTAGACCTAGGGAAATTAATCAAGCACCTGCCTCTGGTGAGTCAAAGTCAAAATCTGGGCTGTGCTAAAGAGTGCCCTAATGGAATCAGTACAGTGACGCAAGATTTTATCATCTCATACATAATTTGATAAGAGCATAAATCTTCCTCCCTCTGACAGGTGGAAGTGACATTGTTTTGGTATGCACTGAGCCTTCACTGTTGTGAGGAAGCACATCACCTTAGATCTGAGCCCCAATCTGCAGTTCTTTCCTCATGGTGCATTTCCCCAGTCCACCCAATGTCCCTGAAAAGGAAAATGAGTCACAGACAGACGTCCAAAGGATCAAAATATGTGTTGTTGAGCTTGTCAGTGCTGCTGCTGAAAGGTTGTGGCTATTTAGGAATGCAGTATGATTAAATGGGTTGGCTTATTTAAGGAAAATCTGTCCTCCCTACTAACACAGAGTTCTGCATAAAAAGTCCATGTATCTGGCTTTGTGAAGAAACGAGTGAATTTCTCTGATATTTTAACATCTGGATAGCTGAAGGAATCTTTATTGCATCCTCCCAAACACCCTATAGGAAAGTTATTTCCATCGCATAAAATGAGTCATTTATCTCTGGAGCCATCTTAAGAACAAAAATTATCGGCACATTGACAGTAAAGTCTGCAGCTGACTAAAAACATTTCGATATATATTTACGTTGAGTTCACTCAGATCAGGTGTTCACTAAGAGG
Source organism: Gavia stellata (assembly GCF_030936135.1). Taxonomy (NCBI): domain Eukaryota; kingdom Metazoa; phylum Chordata; class Aves; order Gaviiformes; family Gaviidae; genus Gavia; species Gavia stellata. The sequence continues at coordinate 26,473,962 of NC_082599.1, read as the reverse complement.
GCTCAGATTTGTATGAAAATAACAATGAAAAAACAGATTGCTCAATGTCACAGTATTATCAAAGGGCAATACAGAAATACACGTAGACAAAGTTAGGAAATTAGAATAGAAGTTCCTTTTATTCAACTGCATTATGATCATATAAGATCATTTTCAAAACTGACTAGTAATTTTTGTTGCCCATCGTAAGAAACTTTGAAGTTTTTAAGACTTGTCTGGAAGAGCAGTACTAGCTGCTGTCATAGAGAGACAGAGGATTTATGGCAAGGTTGTTATTTTTAGAAACACATCCTAGAGATAATATTCTAAGGGTGCTGTTTCACAGTCAGTGTGAGTAGATGTAACACTTCTACTGTTGCTGAAAGGATGGTCCTGCTTTTGACCACATGCTCCCATCACTTCCCCTGCGTCAGCATTAGTGGTCGCACCCTTGCAGTCCAACTGAAAATGAGCCCCATAAAAAGTAGTTATTCACTTTCAGGTGGGTTAGCAGATGCAAATCACTGCACTGCCTGCCACATGAGTGAAAGCACCGACACACAGAGGAGGGTGAGCAGAAAGATGGGGTGGGTCATCCACTCCATAGACACCACAGTCTTAGATTTGCTGGAGTCGTTTATGAAACCACATCTGAAGGCTTCAGCTGAGGACTCAAATAAACTAAATTAACTCAAAGGTTGAAATGTTTTTCAAAACCTTGCAACTCATGCTGACTTATGCTGTTTTGAAGATGATAGATGAACCAGTTACTGGTTCATTTAAGGCTCTTACTGTATCTGACTTTAACAAAACTTCTAAGGGTATCTGTATTGATGTTTGAAATATCTTTTACCCCCTCAGTGCCAAGGCCTGGGTTCAGGGCTCTGTGCTGTTCCTCCGCAGCTGATGCCACAACTCACCCCCGAGACCTGTCAGGAATGCAGGGAATGCAACCCTCTGCTCTGATTCAGACCCAGCTTTATCATGAACCATAAAAAGCCTATCTTTTAATCTTTCAAAGAAAGTAAATTATTTCACAGTAAACAAGCAAACTGGCTCCACATGAGATTATTTTCTGTGCTAGAAAACTGCTTTTCAGAGCTGCAAACATTAGAATATTTATCATTTGATGACAGAGTTTGTCCACACTCAGCTGAGCATGTTTTGCAGCCCTGCAGCTGCACCAGTGCAACCTTGCAGAATAGATTTACCTTGTGCTGGTGGAAAAGGGGGAAAAAGGTGCAGCTTCGAGCACAGCTCATATCAGAACAAAGGAAGTTTCTGCTGGGCTGGACCAAAGGTTGACTGCGCACAGTATCAAAGGATAATGTCCAACAGAGGATGCTTAGGAAGGAGAGTAATAAACAGCTTTCAGCAATCAGAAATTTAGCCATTTCCAGTGCTGGAGATTGTATCTGGATCATTGTCTATAATATTTACTGAAGTACCCATCCTTCATAAATTAATTTGCTTACTTTTGAACTATTTATACTTTGGGCTGTAGTTAACTTCTGCACTGTAAGAAAAGCTCTTTATTTTGTTGTCAATCTGACACCTGATAATTTTACTTAGGTTCCACTTAATTCTGCTTTTGTGAAGCATTCCCTTTTCACCTCTGGGTGAAATCTGGTATTATTTTGCAGAAGTACAGTTCCATTGGTGCAAGAAAAACTTACTCAGTGCAAATAGGCCCTCACATGTTGATGTGAAGATAAAATGAAATGTTCTTTTTTCTTTTCTCTTCTCTTTATTTTCCTCCTCTTTCACTTAAGACGATACAGTAGATAGTGTTAGTAATGGTACAGTTCTGACTTACAGTTTTCATATAAATATCTGGTGAACGGACTTTAGGATGTAGAAGAACTGAATTTATAAGAAACAGGCTGTGCTTAATCTGCTAAAAAAAATGAGGGGGAGAGGTTGTAAAAGGGGGAAAGAAAGGCACAAAATTACTCCTGTGTATTTTCGCTATACTATAAAAGAGCATCCTGCTATTGTGTAACCGTACTTCTATCTTCTGTTTTTGGATATAAAAATATGTGGTGCATTTCCCCCACCCAGTGATTTACATCTTCTTTGTACTATTTTTCTGTTGATTTAAGCGGGTCTGTTTTTACATCTACTCCCAGAGATAATTGAGTGGGTTGGATTGTAAAAACAATTTGATTGTTTGACAAGGTCTCTCCCTGTGTATTTACAAAACTGTTCCCACATAATTTCAAACCATCCTGAAACACTAAAATACGGCCTCAGGTTATGCTCTTATCAGAGCACACAGGGTAAGCAGGCATGGGCCTGTTTGGTACTTGAATGTGAGACAGCCAAAGGAAGAGGAGCAGAGAAAATAGCATACTCTCCTTGGAACTCGTGCTATTCCAGAGTAAAGGCAGGTGTCTGTACACTGCTGATGGAAATGCTCTTAGGGCTTAATATATAATAAAAATGAGTTGCTGACATGTTTTTGCAGTGGCAGGGAAGTATCTGTAAATTTTCTCTGCGCACTGGCCAAAGTCCTGCTGTTGAAGGTATTTCTAACTGAAAATTCCCTTGTACAGGTACACCTGAGGAAATTTCTCTTAGCCTAAAAATATTTGGTATTTGTTCAGTGTTGCTGGCCTGGAATTCTAGACCTCAAAAGCAGAAGAGAAGTGAAATCATCCAATCCTTTTGTGAATCAGGCAGGATTGTTCTCTGTTACGTCATTTCTAATGTTTTGCCCATGTTAACTTTAAATGTGCCAAGAAATAGGGATTCCATCGCTTCCCATGGGAGCCTGTTCCAAGACCTCTATATAATCACTCTCAGAAAGTTTCCTTGATGTCCAGCCTTCAATTTTCCATTCTTAATTTAACTCCATTATATTCTCTGTTATTATATGCTGAATGGTAGCAGATGACCAAGGCCTTGTAGTTGGCTTCCTGCATTAGAGAAATCAGTTACATATTGCTGTATACATTCGTCCCTGCAAAACATGAAAAGATAATTCATTTGATAAACAGTGGAAGTATAATAGTCCTAGATTATCCAGATTTCAGAAAATTGTAGAGCACCAATGAATTAAACTAGGTTTCTCTAGACTTCCCATCTTCTAGAATTAAGTGACTAAATCCAGAGGAAAATATGTTATGCTAAAAGAATTATTGAGCTACAAGGTGAATTCCTCAGTTTTGGGGATCTTACAAATAGCTTCATAACAAGCTGCAGAGATCACAGGCAGGCTAGGAGTCACTGTTTAGATGCATGAAAAGAGCAAATGGAGATTTAGACTGTTACATGTAGGATATTTTATTAGAAATAAGAAAATAGTGATGCTACAACACAAATTAGTTCATCAGACCTCATCTAGAGTACTGTGAGCAGTTAAGTTTCTCTATGGTTGAGAGATGATTTTGGACAGGAACAGGCATGGGGAAGGACAGATTTCTGTCTAACAGTCAGGGAAGCGGGGACAATATTTTCTGCAAGGCAAGAAGAACCTGACTGAATTTAACAAAATGAATCATGAGAGTAGATACAATTGATATATAAAAACATCAGGAAGGAGCCAGAGAGGGAGAACATGCATTAAAAACACAATGGTGGCATGAGAACCAATTAGTTAAACTGGGCTTAAATAACTTTAGACAGGAAGTTAGAAAACAAGTAGTGAGATTCTGAAGCAGCCTACAGTAGGACCAGTGCAAGCAAGAAATATAATGTTGATGAAATATGATCTTGAGAGAGAGCTTGATAAATGTCTGTGATGCAGTTGGCAAATCTGGATGACTGAGGCAGTCCATTCCAGTTCCATATCTCTGTATTTGCCCCTTCAAGATTTCATGTGCATTATATAGTCAACTTTATCAAAGAGATGTGCTTCAGAGCTCCACCCTGAATGGAAACAGCTTTCAGCAGGTCAGATGGATTGGCATACATGTCAGAGCAAAATCATTTTCCAAAGAAAGAAATGGTGAGCTTCTTAGCTTTATTAAGATGGGATGGAGCAAATAGTGGAGATGGTCTCATAAACCAAAGGAGGCAGTTAAAATAAAGGTTAGCATGAGAGCACAAAGAATTAAAATGAGATATAAAACAGAGAGAGATTCCACTAAAGAAGCAAAAAGACAACCTGGAAGTTTACCAAATAGGGATGAAAGACAATCTGAAGGCAAAAATGGAATCTTTGTTGGGACAGCAAGTTGAAAAAGCCCAGATGGAGTGGGAAGTCTGGTTGCAATGTTCCCCATCTGGAAATGGGATTAACCTGGCAAGTCACATCAGTGAACGACAACCAACCAGACTGCTGAAAACCTGATCAGAAGGCTTTCCCTGAAAAAGGGGATGCCTTGGATAAACTTGGAACAGGCTAATAAAAATAACCCGCAACAAGGATTTGAGCTGAAAAATCAGCACTTGAAAGTAAGCAGAAACATAGGCTACTGTGGAAGTAAAGTGAACACCTGGATGTAAAAATGAACCTGTCAGGAGACTGTCTGCTTATCATTTTTTTACTTTGTGTGCATTCTGCAGACTTACGTTTTCTCAGCTCGAATAATAGAAATGCGTACTGAAAATCCCAGGGAAGCTGACTTCAGCATTGTACTGTATATGAATGGTGAGGAAAAGGAGGAGAAAGGAGCACTTCTGGTAGCCTTTCTAGGTAGCCCTGCTCTCATGGTGCTTCAGAATTTATACTCAGCCTCAGCCGTTCAGATCTACTATAAAGCCATGATACATATTTCGAGGACAGCCATCAATCTGAGTGGGCTTAGATACTACCAAGAGCTAGAGAGAGGAAGAAGAGAGGGACACTTGAGGACACTTGCATTCTTACAACATGCAGGTACCACAGGGCCTGACAAGACACATTAGCAGTGTTTGGGCTTTGCAACCAAGGTAAAGCAAAAAAGCCAAAGGCATTCTGGGAATCTCTAAGATTTACCATGGAAATTGAGTATTTTCTTATTGAAAGGAATCAGAAGATGAGACAGCTACCACAGAATCTGCTTGTCTGAAACTCTAGGAGAACAGTTCTGTGTTTGAAAGACAATGGAAAAGGAGATTCTGATCTGATAAATTCTATTTGTAGGTAAGTAGAAAAAATACTATATTTGGTTTATAAAACAAAAAAAGTTTACATCAGTGCCAAGATTAAGAAATAATTCTGTTAAATAGAAGTGTCATGAAAGATGACTACAGAATGCTTTTCAAAAATACAAAACCAGCTAGGACATATTAATACCTACCAAAAACTCCCAATATAGTTCAGGAAGTTCCTCCAGACTGAAAGTCAGGCCTTGGAGGTACAAGCAGTGGCTTGAGTTTTTGTTTAGGTCAGACAGATGAGTAGCAGTAGTCAAAATTGGTCTATTAAAATGTATAACTGGCTCTATGAAATGTGCAGAAAGGTCATAAATTAGTTACTGAATGAGACATGCTAAAAAACTTAAGCAGGAGATTTGAAAATAAAACTTCTAATTGTTCTGAAATACACACAGAAGTTGTCCATTGCAAAACTGGGAAAACTTAATTTGAAAATGCAGTCTGTAGAATTCAAGTGCAAATCAGAACAGCTAATGTAGCAGATGATAAACTAATGATTGCTTTGGATTTTGTCATCTCTGTAATTAATGCAAGGCAAAGTTGTTCTACAGATACAGTCTATGAAAATACCCTTTAAACTTGTGATCAACATGGAAGAACTGATTTGTAGGCAATTGGTTTGCAGTCAGCAAGTTGTTCTGCTCTCCAAGGCAACTATCGTAATGACATAGGCATCTTGTAGTAGCTTTCCAGTAAAGAAGGAAAAAAAAAAAAGGAATGACTGCATACTGTTTGAAGACTCAGTACATTTTTGCTTTTAAAGTTCAGACTGATTTGAACCAGGATCAGAGTTTTGTTCATTTGCTGAGCCAGAGTGACAAAGAGCAGATGATAAAAAGGAAAAAACAAAACCAACTAGCATTACAAAACATGAGCAATGAATATAGTAAGCACAGATACAGGAGAAAACTCTGATGCAAAGAAGGAGGGAAAGCAACCACCTGCAAGTTCATGCTGATTGTGTTCTGAGGTCATGGTGTAGATTTAGAAGAGGAATAATAAGAGTAGGGACTTTCTGCTTAGGAAGCAAGAGATTTTTTTTTTTTCTTGATTTAACAAAGATATAAGTTGTACCATGTGGGGCCCATGCAAGATTGTAACCATGGAAACCTGCGATGTAAACAGCTAGTTCATTGTTGACCAGCAGGAAAGAAGAAATAAGTTTTGATGAAATATGTAGAGACAGAGATGTGCATTCAGTGAGTTCTTGGGCTTTACCCTTAGCTATGATTCAGAAGAAAATTACAGCACCATATTTTGTATGGCCATTAACATACAAAATTAATACCTTTAACGTAAAAGAATTATTGCTTATTACAATGAATAAATAGTACCCTTAATGCTGTAGTACTTGTTTTTCACCTTGACTGTTAGCAGTAGATAATGTCAAGTGGGTCCAAAGGATGGGGGAAAGTATACTAACTATCCAAAAGACTTCGGAGGCAATTCAGAGCAAGAGGTCTTTGGCTGGGATGAATTGAGTACCTAGTGGAAAAGGCAGTCCACAGTATTTCTTTCTTCTATTCTGCACAGTTTCATCTGCTGTACTTAAGGTAAATGACCTCATTTTGGAAGAAACATGTTTAACAGCCTTATTCCTAGCACAAATGATCTGAAAATACATATACTCTGTTCTGCAGAACAGGTGGAAGAATGCCTAGTGGATGATGAGTTGCTTCCAAAAGAGGTCTTTTACCTTGCAGACACAATCTATGAGTGGGGGAGTTTCCACTAAAGACAAGAAACTTGCAGCTATACAGAACTGTCAACTCCACAGCCACCCATCTGTATGCAGTATTGTGTTCCTATTATGGAAAGTTTATTTATTCATTGACCAACATTGCAAAATTATTTTAGGTGAAAAGCTGTATAAGTGAACAAAAGAATAAGACTTTTTGATTTTCAGTGTTGGAAATGGTTATCACTGCCTATCTCTTTTCAAAACCCTTTCAAAACCCTTTTTAGCTCATACTGGGCACAAATTCTACAGCTTACAGTTCCATGGCAATATTGACGCAGAAACACCACAGACTTAGATCATGATCTCAGTCATATGAAAAGAACTTGTGCCACTCAACAAAACCCAAACATTTAGGGGTGCTTAAATCTCTACAGTATCTTCACTATCATTTGTATGAGAGAACGTTTTGAGGATAGGACAGATTGAGTGCCTTGGTGAAGTTCTGATTGCAAGCACGGCCCTAAGTGGAACTGTGAGGAACATGTTGGCAAAGAAACACGCATCCTCAAAAGATTTTTGTTTTCTCCTTTCATGTAGTTTACAGAAGGACAAATGTTTATGGCTTATCCACTGAGACAGCTGGAATGATCCCCTGTTGGGTTAAAAGCTTCCCAGACGAGAGCATCATGATATGTGAATTGAAAATTTGTTTGGCAGGTGGAATTTAGTATCATCTTTGGATAACACAATGATGGTAGCAGGTGGTAGTAGTCTGGAAGTTAAAGATGAGATACAGAATCAACAAGGAGTGGGAAGAAACAGCAGGTGATAACTACAAGTATCAGTGAAAGAAAGATTCAGCTGTGCTTGTTAAAATGTTGCACATTTTGGGACTGCGAAATCCCTGCTCAATCTAAAGAAAGAATTTTACTCAGTGGAGGGCACGGAGAAAATGGAAAACAAGTGCAGGATATGCCATGGTTGTGTGGCAAAGAAATTTCTTCCTGAGAGAAAGATAGATCCAGCTTGCTACAATATCACTGAGTAGCAGTGAAGGACATAACTACTGATACGTTTGGACCTCAGCATGGAGGAGAAGCCCATCGGTCAATATTAGCTGTTAGCAGTAGGCCTTTTTTTGAGATGGCTGAGGATACACAAAGCAAGGAACCAAGAGGCTTGACAGTAGCTGTCACTGTAATAAATTAATTCTTCACTAGGTGCGGGATCCCAGGCAAATTGCACAAAAACATAAGAGAAACATTCTGTCAGGAATCTGCAATTTTGAAACTTTTCAGTCAAAGCTGGAGTTTTGCTGTGTACCTTTGTAGAACAGCACAAAAGGGACTGGAATCAGCATATAATATTCATTCTGATAGCATACAGAAGTCATCAAATCTATAGTATGCCTCAGCATTCATTATGTCTAGGTATGAGCTAATGATCTACATTTACGCATTGCACACTGCATGGATCTGCAGAGACCATGATTCTCTTGGTAGGAATCACAGAGATTTGGACCCCTGGGTTGATGCAGAAACTGTCCCAGTTTGGAAGACCTCACATCTTTCCGAGGAAAAATTGATGATAATCTCTCGTAAGTCAGAATTGCTCAATGGCTTGTAACATATGCAAAAACTTTTTAAAAGGGGGGGTTTGTTACTGTCCCAGAGCGCTAGGAGAAATTAGGGGGTAAAAATCAATACTGACGACATTCAGAGAGTACTACTGTCCAATGCTGACCTGAATAAATGGAGTGGTGAATAGGAAGCCAATAGATAGATCCCATAGTAAACTCAGCATTGTCCAGCCAATCCCCACTGAGCACCTGTCAAATATATGTACATGCTGCCAGAAGAAAGTTGAAAAAACTGTAGTAGTGATACATTCCCAATTAAGATAAAACTATCGAGGTGTGTCCCTGTGTCCCAGACAACCTATTATTGTTAAAAGCAAACACCATTTCTTGGGGATATCTGAGAAATAGTTGAAAGGAAATTGGACAAAGGAGGAAAAACCGTAAGGGGACTTGGAAGGCTGTATGAATATCTCCTGACGTAGAAATACTGTAAGTAGGAATTATCTGACCAAGTGTAGACATCTAACTCTAAGCTAGTTCACTAAGTAGCCTAGTAGTAATCAAAGCAGATCTCCTAATCAGTGTAAACAGTAAAGTGAAGAGTGAGTTATCTCAGCTTAAAGACGACAGTTAACGTAGGTCAGATGAATCAGACTCTAAAAGTACCTGCTTCTTTCCACTGGCTGTCAAGGGTGACAAGTTCAGATGTGAACATCTACATGGTATTCAGATCTGAAGACAGCTGAGGTGAATGCAGCCCAAGTCAATCCTGATACCATTGCCGTTTAGGCTCTTGGTGAGTCATAAAGAACATCACTATCAAGGATTCCATCAAGATATGGGCAGAGCTGAGACAGCTCCCAGTGGAATGAAGTCTGATGAAGCATAAAAGCAGTGGTATGTTTTGGATAAATATGTAAAAGCAATTAAGCACTTTTCTGGAATATATAACTGAAATAATAAGAACCACCACCCAAAATACAGGACATATGCAAGGCCAGTTAGGAATCTAAGCTATGTGGGTGAGCAGGTTTGACTGAAATCTGAATTGAAGTGCAGAAGAGCCAGTGGTGTTTGAGAAGATATCTGTGAGAGTGAGAGAAGCAGTGGGAAGCAGTGCACAAATAGATACACACACACACATCACACACAGACATCAATAGGAACATATACAGCAAAATGTTGAGAAAGCTGAGAGCTTCTGGGTGGATTATTTGGAATAAATCCTAGAGGAATACTATATCCTCCTGTTTGATTCGTTCAGGGAAATGGGATTTTCTACACCTTTTTTATGAAGCAAAACAAAGAAATACATTACTTCCATCATCACTTCATGTCTTCTCGCCCCTCCTCACCTAGCCTATAAAAATTAATATGAGTCCCCTATTTTGATTAATTTTTGAGGCAGAAGACGCTATAAACTAATACAGCCTGAGGATGTTGTGTCTTTGAAAAACATGGAATGTTTTTCTTCTATGTATACATTATTATATACATAGCAGAAAGATTTTGGGTGTAAGAAAATGCAAGGCCTAAGTCTGTGAGAATCTTACGACCCCTAAAAGTAAGGTACGAGCTCGAAAATGAGAGCTATCAGGAGCTGTCAATGTATAATACCTTTGGGAGTACCGTAAATCAGTTGAGGCCTTCTAGAGTGGTACGAAGGTCTCATAATATCACTTATGGCAATAGTTTTCAGAGAATAATTAAATAATATGTGTTAATCCACTTGGAATACCAATAACATTGAGATAGATGCAAACTAAGTGCTAGTTTGTACTACCACCACTTCTACTGACCGGCTCTATTGGACAGGCAAACTAGCTATTTAGTTCACTCTGGCATAAAGCCTGGCACTTCTTAGGTGATGATGAACAAAAATTTTAGCTCCTTTACAGGGTTCACTACAAAGTATGGAAAACAAGTAGGTTTCTTCACAAAATATTAAGAACATTCATGGAAACCCAGTTGTTTCTGGGTTTTTTGAAGTGCTTTCTGTTGAACAGTGTGACTGAGTTCTTCAAGTACAGGAAAGGAGTATGGCATGGATCTCATGTTAGAGCACATAGAGTTATGTTGAAGGTTTTGAACTTCCAGTGAAAAAACAGATAGGAGAACCTTTGAGTATTTTTTAATTTGCAGGGGATACTTTTTCAAGTGTTCTATTGGAATTAAAGTATCATCAAACACACTTTTCCTGACTATTCTGTGTTTTTAAACAGCTTCAGTGTGAGTACTTGAGTAAATATCTTCTAATATTCACTAAGAGTAATATATATTTATGTTCATTAGAGGCAGTGCAGTTTTGGCTATTTTGCAAATATATTATAAATCACTTAAGAGAATATGCTTCCATCACTGGTACTGTAATTTCAATGACAGTACATCTCAGAAAAAGATTTAGTTGATGCTTTTTAACCCTGCTATATTTGGAGATACATTTTTCACATGATTCTTACATCTTCTGCTTCCTGTTGCATTTGCAAGGACAGAACCAATCATGTCATTCTTAAAATGCAGAAGGTGATTGCTGGAAAATCTGAAAATCTTGCTGCGCAGTTTATTGTGCTGGGTTGATCTGGGTGCCATGTTATATTAAGAAAAAACATATCTCAAACCATGCTCAGTATAACATCTAAACAGAGAGGATCAGAGGTAGATATGTATGTTCTTGATGTAATGGTATTTTTCTTAATTTTGTGTACATATTTATATTCTGGCTCCATAAAATGAAAACCAGCTTGGAAACGTAGCTTAAAAATTGGAAGTGCTTTACTGGGTTACATTTTCTTATGGCTATTGCAGTAGGTCATCATAGCCACATACTTCAGCTGGTATAAATCAGCATGGCTTCATCGAACTAAGCCAATTTATAAGGCAAGTAAGAGGGTCTGTCTTTAAATCAACAGGGAATATTTTTTATATTTAAATTTTATACTTAATTGTGGTTTTGTTTCTCTTTCGCTGTCTGATGCTGCTCAGACACTATTGCTTTGAAATGAATGGAACTATTTAATTTAATAAAGACACAGCTGGCACTGTGTAGATTCAGTGCTACTAAGCTATGGATAGATTTAAGTGATTTGTGACACTAAAGACATCCTGCACCTTATGTAATTTAAACACCAGGAGAATTAAATAAGGAGGGGCCTGTGCACAGTATCAGTTCTTGTGGGAAAATATGCTTCAGTGACTTACTGGCACTGGTTTTGGAATGTGGCATTTAAAAGTACCTTTTTACAGTGGGAAAGAATTTGGTCAAGAATAAACAGTCTGACCTTGTTAAATGGACCAAAGTCGGTGCATAACCTAGTTCCAGAAAACCAGTTTTCACCAGTCTGTGAAAAAAAAAATTATCAGTTTATTAAAAATGCAACTAGATTTTCTAGAGAAAAAATTATGTAGGTGGAACAGAGTGAAAAAAATTGTTATTCAACTATTGACTTCTCTGGTTTGTGGGAAGTTGGCTATGAGCTTTAAACATGGTCTGAACCATAATTTCAGAGGACATTAAAAGCAGACAGTGTCATACACTGTAGCCAGATGAATTCAAGTCATATATGAGATAAGTGAATAATTCTCAACAGAAATCAAGACCATCAATATATGAAAATGTTAAAACCATGAGTTTGTAGTAAAACTGAATTTATAGTAAGAGCTGAGTTTTAAACACAAAGCTTGGTGTCTCTGGACATCATAGTCATTTGACTAGCAAGGATCCTTTGACACAAACAAAGAAGAAAAAATGTGGAGCAAGAAAATTACTCCATTTTGGTTTTAGCTTCAAACTTTGCTGATGGTGGACTGACACACTATTGTTGAATCTCGATGGTATGAAATCCTAGCTTCAATGCAGTCAGTGGAAAACATCCCTTTAACTTCACTGTGGCCAGGATGTCATACCAGGTTTTCATATTCTATTTGAAAAATACAGACACTTTCTCTGAACAAATATTCAAGCTGCTTTGGAGGAGTGGAGTATACAGGGAACAGCAATGGCCCTCAGAAATGCTATTGATATAAGTGCCTATCCAGTTCCCAGGCTTTGGCCACAGAATGCTCACAGGTACTTTGTGGAACACAACCTCTTTTTTTTTTTTTCCCTAGTGTTAACACAGCAGAGTCAAAATAACATATTAAAATTCTCAAGGCCTTGCAGGTGATCAATTTTTTAATGCAAGAGTGAATGAAAAATCTTACAAAGGTTCAAGAATGTGAAGTGACCTTGAAAGACATTGTTGAATAATACTTTGAGTACCTCATTTAAAAACTATAGTAGCCAGTTGAGATCCACTAACGCAACAATCATTGCTGCATAAAAATGAAAACGTATCCATAACTGCAGTTATCACCAGAACTACTGAAATAGTAACATTTCCGTGTTACAACATTAAAAAAATACGTTTGCATCAGGTAAGTTCAGATTCAAAATTAGAAAGTGTATACATTCACTTTTGACAAGTTTGGATAAAGTCTGTATTAAGCCAGAAAAGAAGAAAGCCTCTCTCAATGTAAACACTGTTTTCAGATTTTTATAGTCAATGTAAACATCTTCTGAACTTAGCCTGAGTTTCCTGAATTCTGTCTCACTCTAATTTGTGTTTACAACATCAGCTATATATTTACCCTGCAGAGATTTCTTGAGGCCCTAAAGGGGGTGGAGTTCCCACCCTGCTGTGAGAAGGCTCTGTGCATATTCTACGTATAGTCACATTTGACAGATTGACTGCTGCACTGCTCCAGTATTGAACCGTCAGGTTCTGAAAATGGGAGTCATACACTGCTAACTCTGAATGTATGCACAGGTTTATTCCCTTCTGTAGCCTTGGACATTACCACTAATTCACAGAAAAGCAAGGACAAAAACTACAGCTGTTCTTAGAATTTAGAAGCTATGATACTTTTTCCCCTAAACTTTGATTACCTTTTTTTTTAGTTTATGTGTACATGTTCTCATTTCCCTTCTATTCTGAGTGATCTTTGTTATCCAAATCTGCCTGATAGCTCCAGCCCTCACCTTTTTAAAGAAATTTTATTGTCAAGAATGGATTCACCAGGAAGGGATTAAGGAGCTATTATTTACCCTTCTCTACATCATTAGTGTGCAGAATATTGTGCCAAATACCAGGTTGTCTGAGAGGGTAACTGCTATGTTTATGCAGAACTTACTTTTCCTGCAGTTGATATACCGCAAGTGTAATCTGACCCTCACACTATTAGCAAGTAGAAAGCATAAATCTCTCAAAAACTCTTAGATTCATACCGAACTGAGGAAGCTATTAGACTGACTAGAAATAAAAGTTTTCATGATAAGTGGACACTAATTTTTATTTATATTGAGTATTCAATATCACTGTGTGTACTGTGTCACTCTTCCTCCTGGGTATTCCACTAATAAGCTTTTCTTACTATTGTTCACACCAAGGGATGAAAAAATGATTTTTTAAAATAAGAGATCTATGAACATCTTCCCATATCATAGGAATGTACAATCAAAAATATGCAAAATACCTGAAGCTTTTTAAGTCATATTAAAAATCAAAGAGATTTTTTTTCCTCTATACCTTCAGTAACATCGCAAGCAGTGATAGTAGGCTACAGTACACAGATAACTAGTATGAATAAATGGAAGGAGTTTTATACTTTAACCTGAAGAACAGCTGAAGGTGAAGGGAACCATATATTTTGTATTTCATATGTATTGAAATAGGCTCTCTGCTCACTTGCTGCTTTCTATGAAATTGAAGTGGGTTAAGATTTTAATACAGTTGATATCCTGGTCTTGATTTTCTTTTTCAGTGTGGCTAGTCAAATCATCATGGCAGTGAAGCTTTTACCCTGTACCTTGAGAAATGTTCTCATTAGATTTACATATAGATTAATAACATGAATAACTCAATAGACAGTACCTGTAATTAAGCCCAGAAGTCTGAAAAGACAGCATGAGTATTGAACAGACAATCATATCTGTCAGATCTAACATTTTCTTCTGAGGATTCCCTACATGTCCTTTAGGCTCTGGAACCCATTCAGAGTTGTGAGCACAAACCTCTCAATAATTCCTGGTGAGATGCATGCTAAAATGGAGAAGAGAAGCCCTTTAATCCTGATTGAGCATTCATTTCAGGACTGAAATGTCCTGCTCTGAACACTTCTTTGGGTATTTCCAAGAATCAATGTGTCTGTATAAGCACCTTGTCCAAGTGAGGAGCTCAACAGAACTCTTCCTGCATGCTTCCACCATAGTCTTCAGGAAATCTCCCATTGCATGGCATGTATATGTATACATATGGCATTGGGACAGTATTTACACTGTAAAGGATTACAGATTTGGTCAGTGAAACTGATGGGCTGATGATGGGCTGTAAAATGAGGGAAGTTATAGGACCGTCCTGTCAGGCTAAGCTCATTCAGAGAAACTATGGATTTATGTTCTGACATCAGGAAAGAACTTGTCTACAGTTAAGCCTTTGCTGTCATAATTCCCTCAGCAGAAATTATTCCTTTTGAGACTCCCTCATCATGGAACAGAACATCATTGTGTTAAAAGCTGTACAAATTTGGATCAAGATCTAGTTTTCTTTCATAGATTTTTTTGAAGACATTTTATCGTATTATATATTTATGGCCAGGCATTAAATTTTTCCACTATGATAAATTCCTAGTTAATATTTTAATTGTTCTTATTAGTCAACATAATCATTTTAATCAAGGATTTCTTCAGAGGAAAGAAGATTTCTTTAAGTGAGTGTATTACTCTCCTTTGATATTTTTAAAGCCGTGTGTAGTGATGCATATTGCTCTCATTCTCAGGATTTTATCCTTTCAGGAATGTAATTTAAATTCATGTAAATTAAATTACTGAGTTTTTACATTAGTATTCAAGCTTACTTGGTCAGGAACTGAAAATGGGGAAGAAGTTTGGAATTGTAGGAGGAGCTTGACCTCTGTTACATCTTTAATGCCTTGTCGTAAGTATACTGTAATATTTTTTAAAATTGTAGTGTTTTGGCTAGAACATAGCCCAACCTACCTCTTTCTTTGAATTCTGCTTAGCACAGTTCCTAACATCTTTGTTTCCTGCAAATATTGTATATTTGATGGGACATCCCTAGCAGTCTGTGTAGAGTACATAGAGGGAGCTAGGAGAAAAGAGAGCAAAAAGAAAGTGAGGAGGCATAAAAAGACCAGGACAGTCATTGCAGTGACAGGGAAAATTAAGCTGTACTAAATACAATGAGAAGGATTTTTTTTTTGTTGGGTTTTGCCTTGGTTGGGTTTTTTTAATTTCTTGTTGCTTTAGGCCAAGGAGTGTTTGAATTCAGTTTTATTTCCAGTTGCTGCTTTGCCTTCTGGACAGAAGATGCTACTTTTTTATATGCAAGCAGTTTAATTTGCCACATAGCTGAAATTCTTTCCTAGTGAATATGTGAAATATTATACCCTGAATTTGCAATTAATATGACAAATGACATAATTTTTGTTCTATTCCCTGCTAAAGGTGCTTCACAGACAGAATCGTTCCAACTCAATTAAGTGCTATTTTAAAACTAGGTAAAAGACATTCCAGGACCTGTTTAAGTCTTGCCCTCATCTAAAACATCCTGACTTGTTACATTATCTTTGTGCCCACATGGCCACAACAGAAAATATCTTGTGCTACTTTCCATTCCTTTGATGGGTTAGTGCATGAACTAATCAAAACCACTAACATCTATGTTGATCACTTGCAGACTTAACATGGCAGTATACCTATTTAATAAAAGAAAAATGAGTGAAGTTCAGTAACATTTCCTCAGTTGCCATAGAAACCATCTTATATAGGATACTTGACTGCTTTTGGGCCCCCATCCTTTGATATGCCAAGTGGCTTTCTGTGAGTCCTTAATGTCCTCATCACCTATTGAAACTGCAGTCAAAATCAGGCAACAAGAACTTAAATGCTGAAGCTTGAAGACAGGCAATTTCTATCTTAGCTTCATCTACTCAAATTACAACCTACTACAATTGGATTCTTTTGAATGGTCTGCAGCAATGAAGAGGTAAACCCCAATTCAGCGTGCTGAAATTAACTCGTATGGTGGGACCTTACAGCATCAGATGCTTTCCCTGGCAATCAAATGCACTTTCTGAGTTGTGGGGAGCAAACTTTTGCATCACGTTAGCCGGTTCAGCATTGGTCTAACCTCAGCTGAAAAAAATGGCACCATTTTCCAGGAAAGCAGAACTGGCAAAGCACTGCCTATGTACCTAAGCCTGCACAGCCAAAATCCCAGCTGACACAGTATCTTGAGTCATATGCTGACCTTAGTGTGAAAGGGAACTTCAATTACATGTCTATCCTGTTTTCAAATATAGAAGAATGGTTTTGTGTTCAATGGATTACCCCACTGGTTAAGACAAGGAAGCAGATGCTGCAAGGGCATATAGAAGGAAAGAATTTAATTTATCCCATTTTATTATAATTCAGAATCTATTCCACACACCAGAACAATTAATACATAAAGTAAAAGCCCACAAACATTTTAGGACCATGAGAATTTTCCAATAGACAGAGGTACTGGTACCTACGTATAATGAAACTCCCAGCACCTTCCGTGTCCCAAAAAGCAAATAGAAAGGATGGGGGAGGGAGGAGAATCAGGAAGGGAAGTCTTTTTATTTTCTTCTTTTCATGTGAAGGTTTATAATTAAAGGGGAAAGTAAATTAATTACATGAATATTAAAAGGTTACTCTTCTATTCTAACATTTGGTCACAAGTTGTCTAATGAAAAGGAATGCAGGCTGGAGGGCTGCCATGCCTTTGCTTCTTTCTGCAGAGGGCCACAGGCTGAAGCAGTGATTGTGCGTGACAGATTCTGGGAACAATGAGCCTGCGCACAGATCATCCAGATGGAGCATGCTTTTCTAAATTACACCAACAACAGGGTGGCCCACAGGCAAACAAAATAGTTAAACAATACATAATAAAGTTTTTATTTGGTATTTCCTGTGAGCCTCTGCCAGTTGCCAGGGAGTGTACTGTATTTTTCTTTTGCTGTATTAATTGTTGACCACAACTGGCAAAGACCCAAACTAGCAGGGACAGATAAGGGGGGGAAAATGGCATCTGGACACTAAAGCCTCAAGTGTACTGGGAAAAAAAAGCACAAAAAATTACAGCATATATCTGGAATTTTCCAACTAACGATGTGCGGATGTGGTAGCGCTAGGGAAAAAGAGCCAAACTGAGCCTGCTTTGTTCACTAAGAGAGGCCCCCCTGTAACATTCCTTTTAGCTGTGCATATTTTGGCTTCAGTTGTGCAGTTTTAACTATATACTGTGTATGGAGCAGTTCAGTTGTTGCAGCATGAATCTAATGATTTTGTTACAAGAAATAAAATTGTGTCATGCATATGCATTTTTGTTGTTGTGAGATGTTTAAACAAAGGCTGTGTTTTAAATGTTAAATTATAGGTGTTAAGCTTTCAGAGGGAAGAGGGAGAAAATTTCATTAAGTACAACCCATCACAGCAACAGCTGCAAGGAGGAGACCCTCAGTAACATTGAATGCTGCCTTTTTAAACTCATCAATGAAATCAGTCCTTACAGTTATCTGTTTTAGGGAAAAGCCCACAATATAGCATTAACACTTGGATAAAAACAGGAGGCTGCATAAACATGCTAGTTTGATACTGTTTTTCAATTTTCTTTGTCTTTATAAACAATTAAGGTATTGGCGTGTTTTTAAGGAAGTTTTATACTCCTGATTTACTATGCACAATGTAATAAGTGATTTTGCTACTACTAGTACACAGCGAAGAAGAGAAGAAACAAGAACAAGTTGCTGTTATTTTCTTCTACAGGTAAAATAGCCTTGCAGATATTAGGCAGCCTCTCCAAAGAAGATGAAAGTTGGTGTGAAGACTATCAATATGTATAGAGAAGACAACCAACTGCACTAGGCAGTGACAGGGTTTGCAGCTACAGCAGGTCTGTAGTTCAACTGATGGGGAAGAAATTACTGTTAGGAGCTTAAATTGTCATATAATTCTATGGCATTTTTGGATGTACTCGGACCATCTTCCGGTGACCAGTGGCCTTTGTTGCCACAGGCTTGTTTTCACTTCCCAACTCACATGCTCTTTCTGGCGTTAAGTACTTTGGGTTTTTCTTTGTCAGTGTTTTTGGTTTTAGGGCAAATTTTTTTGTGATTGGTTTTAGCTGCAAAATGTGGAAGTCATCTATTCCATTATTTCTTTGTACATGTGCAGTTTTCTTCTGTAAGAAAAGAAAACTATATAAAAAACCATGGAATTTCTTTACTTGGTGTTATATTCCTGTGCATGCTGGTTATCAGCAGGGCTGAACCTATGGATCAGTCACATAGATTTCTTCAACCTGAGCTAGAAGAATATGTGACTGTAGTGGATAGCTGTCGTAAGTAGCTGATTAAACTAGAAGAAGGCAGGATGCATTGCCAGTGGATTTCCCAAATTCCCATTCATCTTCCAACACACAACTCCTGCTATTCCTTCCTCTCAAACCTGTATTCCTACCTCTTCTCCAGCCCAGTCTCCTCCCTCTACTAACTCCAGCTCCCACGCCAAATCTTCTGTGAAGTCTGCCCTCCCACTGGGCTTCAGACATGCCCCTCACCAACTTCACAGTCTCCACTGCTTTCAGCCTCAGGCCTTCCTCAGTAGTCCCTCTCTCCTTTAACAATTTTTGTCTGATCCCCTTCTCACACTCCTTACTGGTCATTTTTTCTTCTTCTTCCCTCCATAGCTCATAGTCTTCTTTCTCAGTCAGTGTCAGTTACCTCAACTCTCCACACACACTCCCACTCCCCATTGTTCTTCAGCCCAACAAGTGGATGTCTTAATCTCCTCTCTTAATCTGGCTTTCATACTCTCTTCCACCAGTGTGTCCAGCTATTTTCATCTCTGTGGCTGAGTCTGATAGGTTCCTCTTCAAACATGGGGTAGACCATTTATAGAGTAACAGGCTTTCTGCACTCAGTCAAAAGCTAGAGATGCCATGATGTCCCACTGAGCCCCCCAGAGCTGGCCTGAAGCATGCTCGTTGAAAACAAAACCTTCCGAAGGTGCAATAATTATACACTAGTATAAATGCTTACTGAGCATGTGCTGGTTTTGAGATTTATGACATGGCCAAATTTGGAGCCAAGTTTTACAAGGACAGCAAGAGGCACCTCCTTGACATAGAGGCCAAGTTCCACGGCCCTTGTTCCAAAACATGAGGGCACCAGAGCTTCTCAAGAAAAAGGTCACCAGAATTTAAGATGGGTAAACCATGTATTTTTCCCTAGCCTCGCTCATGGAAACCCCTGAATGGCTTCAACTGAAATATTCCAGTAAAGCTGAGTATATTCCAGAGAGATCCACCATGGAAAATGTTATTGTAAACAGTGACATTTTGGTGACGTTAAAAACTGCTTAAAACAGGGTCTTATACAGATAACTCCAGTAATAGACCATGCTAGAAGCTTGAATGTATTATATATGTGCTGCTTTTGAGGGTTGTGCCCTACCAGAAGGAATCTGCAGAGTTCTGGGAGAGTCTGAAAGGACTCTTTCTGTTTCCCTCAGTAAAAGCCAAGGTGCAAAATCACTCAGTTTTTACTAATATATGTGCTGTTTTCTAGACATGGACCCCTTCTTCCTACCCTTATAACCAACCATTGTGTATCCTACCACATGTGGAAACTCATTCTTACTCACTTTAAAGACGCTCTACACATTTC
The DNA here is from genome assembly GCF_030936135.1 of Gavia stellata. NCBI lineage: Eukaryota > Metazoa > Chordata > Aves > Gaviiformes > Gaviidae > Gavia > Gavia stellata. Next base: position 26,453,893 of record NC_082599.1, on the reverse strand, counting down.
CAGTCCCTAATGGCATCTATAAATATAATTCATTCACAATTAAGGATGTTGGGAACAAGCTGTCAAAGTGGTATAAAAACACTAGAAGAAGAAGAGGGTCAGATCTATGGCAGAGATGAGTATGGCTAGCTACTGATCACTGACAGGCATGAGACTCCTTAAGTCCCATTGAAGGAAGTGAAGTTCAAGAGCAGGTCTATGCTTAGCAACATAAACGTACTGATACTAAAATTCCTTTCCAAATTACAGATTCATCCTTTTCTCTCATGAAAATGAAAAATCATGTATTTGCAACCTAGTGAGCTACTATATATCATAAAATATGTAAAACTTCGCTGGAAGTTAGATTAATTAGAATAGGCTTCATTTCCCATAAGTATACCGGTTCCTTCTCCAGTCAAGGACAAGGCAAGTCTTTCAAGCTTTGAAAAAGAAGCTGATTCATAGATCACTTATAATGGGAATGGTCGGTAAGTAATCTACTTTGTACTTGCCTGAGATGTAATTGATTAAAATTACATTTTTGCCTCACGTGTGAGCTACAACACACGGCATTCTTGTGTACAGCATTTCCTAGTCAGCTGTCACTCATCTCAGGTCCTAGAGACAGGAACAGCAGGATGGTTAAGAGAGGTCATCTGCAGTACTCTGCATTTTTCAGCCTGAAGATTACACCCCAGAATTGTTTTAAGAAATACTGTGAGTCTTCACAAAATTGATTTCAAGGCATGTTGCCAGAATAACACTTCAATTATTCAGAAGAAGCACTAGAGGCCTCTTTTATTGTTGTTGATAACACCTTCACTGTAACTGAAAAGATTTAAAATCCATTCTTGTTTTTTTTTCATTAGTTGTGCTGTTCACTTCCGTTTTCCTTCTGCTGGATTATGCTAATGGGTTATTTTAGTCTTGTTCCTACTTCGTTTCAAACAAGTTTCATTTTCAGATTTTCTTGCAGTAGCCCAAAACAAAACAAAGTTTATCTGGTGCTTAAAGATGCTTTGTAAATAAAAAACCTTAAGAAGGGGTCATTTAGACCCATGTTTTGTAAAAGCTTCATATTACAAAAACTAACTTGGCCTAAATTCAGCCTGAGAGTATCCTTCTAAAAACAATCATACTATTAGCTCTTGAAAACACTTTGTTTCTGATCCCACAATCATTAATAATTTTAAACAGCAGTAACATAACCTCATGATATTAACAAAAAAGAAAAATATTCTAAACTAAATACGTTCTTTGTTTGCTACCATAAGAAATTCCTTGTCCTTGCAGACTGCCACTTTCCTAGTAAAAATAGATAGTATTTATTAGATGCAATTGTATACTCTGTAGAAAACATAGTTTATTTCTAATTTCTTGTTTCTAAAACTACTTTTTAAAATACTAACAATTAAAAACAAGGATAGATCTAAATATAAATTATTCCACTGTCTGAAGATGTCTTCCTCTAATCACTCAGAGCTTCCACTGAAATCAGTAGGTATTACATGCACATTTGGAGTTAGGTTGGAGCTTTTTATAAGATGTCCAGTTTTTTTAACACAGCCTAATAACATTAGCCCTTTCATGCATGACATTTTTTGCTTCTGAAGAATAGATGAGGTCCTATCAGCTTGTTCTGTACCTTCTCCACCTTTAGGTTTAGACCCTTAGACCATGCAGCAACTTTAGGGACTGTTGATCTGTGTCAATCCCAGAGCGGCTGGCACTTGGGCTTGGTTTCTCTGCAGAAGCTCTAGCTTCTAGTACTGCTTCTCTCTTCTCTCCTCTCAGCATCCATGGAGCCACGCATTGAAGGATTTTCTGACTGCATGAGGATGCTATTTACAGGACTTCTGAAAGTTTATGGAGTGGGGTAGGATGTTGCTGTCCTTATGTGGCTGTTAATGCTCTGAAAGTTTTCTGGCGGTGGCAGGCACTTTTATTCCCTTGCAGGGAATATGTAGGGAGATTTTTGCATGAAATGATTACTTCTGAGAACAGATCTTTGTGGGGAAAAGGCATGGACAAGCACCATGATGATGATGGGGAAACACATATAGACTATGAAACTGATTATTCCAATGTCAACTGGTAGTAAGGCTGATGTTCTCACAAGAGCTCTTGGTGCCCTCGGTGAGACCATTAAAACATTTACACTAGTTCTTGAATATTAGTTTCCATTTGATTTATTCTCCCTTTTCAAGGATGGATTACATATTGCGATAAACATTTTAGAAGGCCTTTTTTGTATGTCCATTTTTATAAGGACTGTTCCTGAACAGTTAGGAGCCATGAGTGATTCACGGAGCAGCAAAAGGGATGTGACACAGGAGGAGACCTCCTGAATATTCTATTTTTCATTCCCAGGCAGGAGAGGGGCAAAACCTTTTAAAGTAGTAGATCTCCATTCCACACCGGGTGCTCCCTTGTGGTGTATCTCTATTGTGCCAACAGCAGTGCAGTCTGTCTTCAATTTTAAGTATCATTCCTCTCCCGAGGAGACCCCAGGAGAAGGTATTGCCACTACCAGCAAACAACATTGCTACTGATTGGCCAGAATGAACTAAAACATATCTCTGTAAATTGGATGTTTCTTTCTCTCCTGGACACTCTCCTGGTATGCTCAGTGTTTCACAACCCCTGTGCTTGTAAACTGATGTCCATTGCCTGAGGCTGAGAACATTCACTTTGTAGCAAGCACAACACAACTAAACCCATTTCTGGACTGTTAAAAATACGTTTCAGTGCCAGAGCTCCAACAGCAGATGCAGAGTACATATATTAGTCCACAGTCCCTTAACCACTGCTGAAACTGGAGTCTGTCAAACAGATGCCTGGAAGTGGATTTGGACTCTCAGAGAAAATGTTTCCTCTCTAAAACTTCTATGGACACAGTGTGCAAGGGGTTAACAAGGGAGCTACTTTGAAAACAGAGGCAGAAGGTCATTGGTGGCAACAGCAAAGACTCCTACAGCCTGCCATGGAGAGCCTTTCACCCGGCATTTCCCACCCAGGGGATTGTAAACATTGGCTCGGAGCCATGGAGTCCTACAGAACTTCTCTTTACTTTCAGCATATACATTTATACGTCTTAATGGAAACTGAAGCACAGCAAGTTATTCCTGCATGTCCAGAAGGAGAGAGGGAGCTTCTGTTCAAGTTAAAGAGATGAGGGAGAGAGCCATTACTCACGCTGGAATTTGAAAACATAGAGATATGCTTGTTTAGTGGTACTTCACATGTAACATAGCTGCTGTTCTCAGGCAAACTTTCTCAACTCACAGGAATGTGTAGAATGCTGTCACTTAATCAGAATCCAGAAGAGCTCTTTTATCTGCCATTTGTTAGTAACTAGCAATATTGTTCTTATCTCGTTGTCCTTTAGCCTGATGCAGTGCCCTCAGACATGAGAACTTGTAACATGAAAGCACTCATTACCTTGGAGATTCTTGTTTGTATTGTCTTAAGCTATTATCTCTTTAGCTTAAATAAGATGCTTTGTATCAATTTTGAGAGAGCTGAGTCATCTGTAGAAGTCTGTTCTACAACATCATTTTCACAAATAGAACATTTTATATTTTTATAAGTCTATAACCACTCTGGAGTAGAGTCTTCAGTGATCTAGACTAATTCAGATCTTTTTCATCCAACTAATACAATATGTTATCTGTAATGAATTTCCCTTGGAATGTGGCTTCTTGAAAATAACATAAATCAGTCATACAAGCTTTAAAGTTAAAATTGGGAAATAAAGCCTAGCAAGGTCTAGTATTGGACCAACTGTAACATTCTGGTTTTCTGCTAAATCTTCAGATTCTTAATATCAGTTTAGAAAATCCTCTAGCATTTGTAAGTTGTAATCCAAATTTTCTTTTGGATTCTTTTAAAATCTTGGGCTTCACTTTGTACTGTGAATTCTAAGTTTTGGCTAGTGAGTAGTAGCAAGAGAGGAGATGTTGCTTCTTTCTCCACAGAATAAAACAGAGTGCTGTCTTCTGGAGTTTTTATGAGTCTTATCCATTAGAGTCAGAGAGATGGAATACAATCTGCCTAGATCTGAAGTAGAATCCAGCCTGGTTAATGTAATTAATGCCTGCTTTTATTTTTATCCAGTGATGGTCTAATGTAAAATGCACACACATTCCAGAGAGCACTATCCAGAAACTCGGCTCCTTGCCCCTTCCAGCTGATTGTTCTTAAGCACTCAGCTACTTTCAGACACAGTCTTGCCCCATGACTCATATACTCCTGGCAGAATAGTGACTTGGCTTCAGCAAAGGCAAGGAAAGAGCTGTCACCCAAAAAACCCCTAGCCTAGTGGTCAAACTATTTGCTTGGATGTAGGAGGTGCCAATTAAGTCCCCTTCAGGCTGAGTTTCCACTTTGAGAGTAACATAATAACATCTGTACAAGATGTTAATGTGGATGCAAACACGTATTGCTTCCACCACCACTCTTAGTTACAGGCAGGTTACAGTCACCAGGCAGGACTCCATATGGACTTCTGTTGAGAACATCCAGGTGTCTAGGGTATCTGCCTAAACATGCACCACACGCAGTAGAGCTTCACCTGAAATGCAGATGCTTCTTTCCCCAGCACAGCCCTTTCTAATGTGTGTGACCATCCACACTTAAGACCCACAGACACTTTAGGACTAAGAAGAGGAATTTGATGAGTAAAGATGCCTACAAAGCTCATGGCCTTGGAAATCAGTGGATTGTGCCCAGCATTTTATTGGTCTTAAGCTCACAAAACTACTTAAACGTGAGAGAGCCTGAAGACTCCCCTTAGTCTTTTTGTCCTTTCTATCCAGTCCTTGGTTTTGCCATGAAATTACACGTCTACAGCAGGTCCTTGTCCTGCTGATATTTACTTCAAAACTCAGCTAATTTCTAATGATCTGTGGAATGTTTAATTATGTATAAACATATACACCTATCCACATATTGCACCTGTATACAGAAAGTTCATCTTTTTCTTTTTTTCTGGAAACTTGTGTATTTCCAAACCTCTTTTCTCATTTGTTTTTAGAGAGAAAGATGTTTCATGAGAGCTTTGTTTCCCAAATGTAATTTCAAGGAGCCCTTGAAAGGCATTTCATAGGAGTTTCATCTCTATGGTATGATTTACATTTTTACTTACTTCAATTTAAATCCATACATTTATTTAAAGCCATAATAAAATCTACTGCATTCAATTTCGAATTTAGAACAGATTTGCAGTGGTTAGAGTTGCCCAAATTCTTTGTACCATAGGTGTAGGAAGCTCCAGCTTCATGTCAGCCATCATGGTGACAACAGGATTGAAGTCTGCATGTTGTGGAGTAGTGAGGGCAGGTATATCCGAAGAGGAGCTTCTACTACAGAGAAGCTGCCTTGTTTGCAACCCTGGGTTTCCTTTGGGTTTTGCTGTAATATAGGAGGTTTAACTGTAAGCTATTGCTTCACATGAGCATCACTGACAGATGTTGCTCCACCAGCCCTTTTATATACTATACCAGGCTATCAATGAAATTTGTACTTGGCCTCCAGGCCCCTACTCAAGCCTTGTCTGTATCACTAAGGAGCACAAGTTTCCACTTCCAACAGGGGCATCACATCCCCAATCTACTTTGGCGAAGGAGAGCTGTGTGGCTGCACAAACACTATATCAGGTGCTGTGGGAGCTCCCACCATACCACGCCATGCTGTTGAGGAAAGGTTACAGATCTTAGTGCCGCTGGTAGGTGAGTGCCTCTCCTAGGAGTTGATGGGACATACAAGTGAAGAGGGCCCGAAGTTATAACAAGAATTTTTAACAACTGTAGCTAAAATGTAGTAGAGGTATGAAATTTCTCCTATGTATCAGCTTTATAAGTTATCCAGACAAATATCTTAATTTTAGATGTGCCAGAGACTACTGTTTTCCAAGTTAGACTTTCAGTATAAAAGACATTTGGAGAAATATTTTCAGATTAATTGGGACTGCGCTTATTTTACCTTCATTACACATTCTGGGTAAAGATCCAATAAGCTCTTACTCAGCAGCTAACCTGCTCATGCACACATGTCCTCTGCTCACCCTGCCATATGCAAACAAAGTACACCTCTCTTACTTATATGCCCCGATTGCTATTTGTATCCTTACTTTCGGGTTCAGCTCTGGCCATTAACTCAAAGCACAGCATCAGTTCGTAAGTTTCATTCTCAACTGAATGAAAACAGTATCTTGTAGAAGCTGTTTGCACCAAGTTTCCCCTTTTTTTAGAGTCCCAAGCTGAAAAACTTCATTGTATTCATAGTAGTCTATAACAATTCAGGATCCTAACAGAATTCTGTATTAAGCTCTGACCCAGTAGTTACATTTGCCTCAAAATGGTACGGAGTATTTTTTTTTGAGAGTGACTCATTTGTTCAGGTCAGTTTTGATGGTCGTGTTTCATTAAAAACTTTTTAATTCCACCTTCTTTCTCGTCTAGAAGCAGCTGTACAGTCCATAGTAAAGCCTCTCACCTCGAGCACTGGCAGTTTTTAATCCATTCTTTGAGGCAGTATTTTCTCTGTGCATCATCTCCTTTTGTTAAAGATGGTTTGAAACAGAAGTGGGCTCAAGTTCCATGGGAGAGAGGTCTGTGGTAGCCTTCATGGTTTTCCTTTATTTAGGTTTTCTCTGTTCAGAACTGGTCTAACACACCACCCCAGGAAGTGGGGAGACTTTTTTCTATTAGCCAGACTCTGGTTTTCTAGTAGCAATGGAAAGCTGGTCTCCATTATAAAGCCAAACTGTAAGTGGTAAGGCTTAGATTCTAGTCTAGCAGTGATAAACTCGGGAAGAGACCAGGCAGTCACAAGGGCAGCTTCTGGGGATCTCAGCATGGAGCTGACAATGGTTTGGTCCTTGGCACAAGTTAGAGCTACATGTTCTTCTTCTCACAGGGACTGGGCATAAGTGATGCGAGAGACTGTAGAAGAGCTGGATTCCACCCAGTGGAAATATGTAGGGTGCTAGATGAATTGGTTTTGTGGCTACCTAAGGATGTAAAGTAGAGCAAAGCAACTGGAACAAGGCCCAAGATCGGGTACTAGAAATTATGACTGTTCCCTCAGCTAGCTAATGCCAACAGGTGACTGACGTGAGTGGAAACGTGCCAGATGATTGCTGCAGGCAGATCCAGAACAAGACATGTATTCCAAGGCACAGTCGCAGGCTGCCACCTTTCTAATGCTTTTTTTCTTTTGGTATTGTGGAAGAAAAATCTCTTCTTTCTTGTAGTCGATGTTTGATTTGATCAGCATAAGAAGCCAGTGGTGTTTATTTCTTTCTGCTTTGGTGTTTTTTCAGCTCTGAGATGGATTATTAGAATTTGCTGTTCCAGTCTACAAATTTTGTTTGATTATTGAGTCTTGAAGCATGACTGAAGAATGGCTACTTTTTTTTAAAGTCTGTCACTCTCAGTGTTGTCAAGTATCTCTATAGGTAAATACATTGCAATATCAGCACAAGACTCATTGCATGCAAAGCTGTCCACTTCTGTAAAGAACTGAGCTGTCCCATATTCCATAGAAGGTTGCTCTGCAGCTCAGACATTAGGGCATCATGGTTTTGTTTTTAATACACAACAAACCCCGGCAAGTCTTTCTTTGACATGGGCTCTGGATCAGGTACAGCAGTGTTGCTGATATTATTTTTGCTTCTTTCTTTTTGTATAAAGATAAACCCCTTTTCAAGTGAAGTTTCAGGTAGTCTCTCAGAAATGTTCTCTGTATGGCGACAGTAGAGAATTCTGTGAAATACTCTGCTTAATGGAAATATATTTCCTTGTATTAGTTTTTAGGCAAGTTCTGAATTATCACTAATGGTTGAAAATATTACCTCATCTGCGAGCCAGTTTTCCTTTCTAGTAGCTGTTGCACACAGGTGCTTGGTGCACAGAGACTTTTGAGGTAAAAACCACTGAATGTAGGTAAAGTATCTTCCGTTAGTGTTTATATAGACATGTGTGATGTGCAAACACACACACACACACACACGTACACTCCTACTGATAACGGATATACCTAGAAATATTCTTCAGCAGCACCATCACACTGGGTTATGTGGTTCTTCCTAGAAATAAAAAAAAAAAAATTCTGATTAGTTTTGTGTGTATAAACCATCAAAGTAATGAATGGCTTCTTTATTTGTCAAGTTATCTTTCAGCAGATGCTAAATCTTGCTTCCTTCAAAGCACAAATGTTTTAGCATCAAAAAGAGGAGAACACATTCTAAAATAACAGCTTGAGAGTGGGTGGTACATGTGATTGGGATTTGTGTCTTCTATAAACAGATAATTTTTTGCTTGATGATTTAACTAATGAAATAATAACAACAATCCTTCTACTTTTCACAAAGCAGTTAATTAAGCTTCTGCCTAAAACAGAGACAAATGTGAATAAAGAGCTAAAATTGCTATTACCATGTGCATTTCATGAGACCCATAGCACTTGAAAGGATGTAATTTTTATATAATTTAAACCTTTTGTCAAGAAATGAAGTGCTTTCTAAAAGCCACCAGTGTACTTCGGTTCACTTTTACTTTAAAAGCAAAACCATTTTAATGTTTCTATAAACAGACAAAACATAACCATCTCTTTCTAAGAAAAAAACGTTCTCTCCAGCCATACCTATCTCTGTGATGGAACTGAAAACAGTTTCATAGTAGTGGAAGAACCACTACTCAAAAAAGAGATTTAACAAATAAATACAATTATTCAGGCTGATATTATCCCTGGAAACTAAAGCACATTGTCTAATGTAGTGATCATTACCTTCTCCGTCACAGTTAAAAATAATAATAGATCTTCAGAGATAGATTAAAGAGAGTCGTAGGCTTGCTTTATAAATGCAGAATGCTCAGCAAGTGGTTTAAGGATAGTGATGAGAAAATACAGTACGACAGTCCCCAGCAAGTAAAGCAGACACACTCCTCTTCCAAACCAGGGATGAAAAATATGTTGAAGTAATTGTACAAAGGCTAAAAAGCCTACACTACCATCACCTATCTTGGCCTTATTATACCTTTTGGACAGGCGAGTTTTGGAAGGGCTCTCTCCCCGTATTGGAGGTTGCTGTACAAGGTTCTGCAAGGTGCAATGAGGCATCACCCTTCTCTCCCTTCCTCATGTCCTCTCTCCTTGCTCCCCACTTCCAGCATACCCCAGACTACTCCTTCCCTTGTCTTCTAGGACTCACACACACACACACACGAAAAGTTTCCCTATATGGCATAGGTGTGCTCTGCTCCCACAGGTCTTTGGGGTGTCCCTGGAGGGCATGGAGGTGGAAGGGGAGGTAGGGAATGTCCCCACTGCTGGAGGGGAGCAGCTAGGGGCAATTCGGAGCGTGAGAAGGCTGGAGGCAGCCAGAGGTCTGCCCGCACAGCGCAGAGCAGGGACCCCTTGGGCTGCCCGGGGAGGCACAGAGCAGCACGCAGGGCAAGTGTCAGAGCCCATGATCCTGCAGAAGTGCCATCTCCTCGTAACTTAGTGTCACCTACCCTCTGAATTGCCACTTCTGCCCTGCTCAATCCTGGTTGTCAGTCACTATTCCAAACTGCAGGTGATGAAACATGATTAGACAAATTCTTTCTTTTCCTAAGCAATTTTTAGCATTACATTGACTTCATTTTAAGTAATGTTACACTGTCAGACCAGTGAGCCATTTTTAAGCATATTCATTTAAGAAATTACATTTCAGCCTCTGTGGAGATTCAGTGCAGTGTTTCTAGCAAGTGAGAGGGAGGTGCGTTAGGGAGAGAGAGTCTCTCCGCAGTGGAAATTGAAACCAGGCTTCAATCAATATGCAAGCCGGGATTTTTAGCCGTCTGTAATTCTGTCCTCTCCAACTAGTCTGTGGTGAATGTGTCAGGCTTAGTCATACAGCTGAGGAGAAATTTCTACAAAGTTTGAAGAAAATTATGCAAGTCATTTTAGAGTCCCAGACCTGAAGAAGCAGCCATGCAGTAGCAGCTCCATAGTGAAGTTGGAAAGATGCCACTTTAAATCCTCCTGAATGGTTTGAAGCAATAGATTTTTTGTGAAGTTGGGAGACCATGAAGCAACACTAAAGAGCTATATTCTACAAACTGCACCATATATTCTATAGCTATATTCCCTCATTTTTAATTAAACAGGACAAAAATAAATGAAAAAGAGTCAAAAAGATGTACCAAAGATAATGTGAAAGCCCTGTTAGTGAGAACTGAACAAAATAACTGAGTTTAAGAACCATGTTAGGGAACTTAAAAAAAAAATTTACAAATAATCTTTCATGAGGCTGAAATGCTTTAAGCAATGAAATAAGCCAGTGTCTAATGGCAAATATCATTAACAAAATCAGCACCAAAAAGAATATAGTAGAAACCACAATCACAAAAGCAAAAGATTCGGAAGAAGATTTTTATTTGGATTCAAGGTCCCTTTGTATTAATTTAAGCATCCTGCTAATTGCTTTTGTGGTGTAATTTCTATGAAAGCTAATATTTTAAAAGGTTTTATAGGTCTCTTCAAAGTCCCTTCAGAACTAATTAGAGTAGAATTAATCTCATCCAGCTTTAGATGTCTAAAAGGAAGACGTCTATATGTAGGCCAGTCAGCTAGATTCTCCTCATAGATGGTGAGCAGTTGCAGCATGTGTTCATCTGACCTATACAACACACTTACGGTAAATTAAGATCAGTTTCTGGGTGAGATGAGGAGTAGGCCATGCCTCCCCCACCCCATCACCCTCCTGGAGCCCCCTCTGAATCAGCAGAGATGAGGGAAGCATGGCAAAACGCCTTCTCTCTGGAGTGAAAGGAAGACCTGGGGCCACAGCGTGACTCACTGGCTAGTAGATTAAAGAGTGCCAGGAAACATTCGTGGGTACTGGAGCTCAATTGTCTATACTGTTAAATTATTACAATGGCTTGTGGCATGGTTTTGAGTTATGCCAACCAGCCTTTCCCCAGACAGATCCTAGGCACAGTTAAGTATGGACCAAAGACCATTCCCAATAAGCAGTTTGCATGTGATCACCTTTTTTGGGAGGCTGAGAATTTAATAATGTGGACATAGGCCACTCTGTGCCTGTTGGTCTTGGTGCCAAAGGAACATTTCCTGTCCCATTTAATTTCCTAGCACAGACATAGCTGCTGTGTTACAGTCTGATCCCTGCTTTGTTCCTGTAGCTGTGCAACTGAGCATTGGTCTGTACTTAAAGTCTGTGGCAAACCGAAATGTAGTCTTTTGTGTCTGTGTTACTCAACCCCATCCCTAAACCTCTGTTTGTCTTTGTCTTTTTTGAACTGTATGCTATTCAGACAGCAACTATATTTGGAAAGGGCTGTGTATTGTGCAGATCCATTTAAATTAAGCAGTTACCCAAAAGTGAAAATCTGCTCTGTAAAGTAAATGGAAATTAAATGAGACTGACACAATGCCTAGATCTTGTGTTCGCATTGCTAGGGAGCAGATACTTACCATTAATTTGATTTTTCATCAGAAACAGGTACCATGAAGTACAGGACTGAAACTCCTGGGGCTAGATGGTCCCAGATAGCAACATCTTTCAGGTATAATAAGGCAGAAAGCTTTATTTCAAAATAAAGTTCTCTTTCTTCTTTTGACTCTAAATGGAGCTCTCCCCTGGCTTCTCACTGAGCACATTCCCTTCTTTAGGGGGTCAGACACAGCCTCGGTAGACTTTTGCAGATGTTCTTTTCCTTTCTAATGCCTCTCAGATACATATTTCATTTATTTTCATCCTGAAGTGCTGCCTAAATCTATTGACATTTGAATTGTTAGGAGCAGTGATCTGCAGCTACTGATAATCATTCTTATGATCTTATCATCCCGTCTTATCTGGAAGGTGGAAACAGAAAATGTGCACTGGAAAAGGAGCATAGTTACTCCTTTAGGTATGTACTCCTTCCAGTGTATGAATTATTCTCAATCTTTTCATATGTAGCTTAATCTATGAAATACAAATGTCATAGGGTATCCTCAGGACAGGCAGAGTGGGCTGAGAAGCTAAAGGGGTAAAAGGAGCTAATTTGGCCCAGGAGCATTTGGAGGCAATTGGAAGGGGAAGGGACAGGGCATGAAATTTGGGCAGTTTGAGGGTGCAAGAGAGCAGACAGGGATCATGGGGGAAGGCAGACCACTTGGGACATGGCAGGGCAGCAGGCCGTGTCCACCTGGGCATTTGCACATGAGCAGCAGGGGTTTAGGCATGTTCAGTGATGCTGTCAGGGGGGGCACTGGCATGTGGCAGCAAGGCAGAGGCAGGGAAAGGGAGCCAGGAGGTGGGGGGACAGCTGGGAGGAACCTGGCTGGTGTAAGAGAGGAGCTAAAGAGGCCAGGCAGGGTGAGGAGAAGCGAGGAGGAGGCAAAGGAGGGAAGTTTATTAGATGAGAGAACTAAAATGTGACATGGTCATTAAAGCCTACAACCCCCAAAGTATTTAGGAGACTTGTGCTGAATTTAGGATCTCTGTCAGCATGTAAACGAACCCCTTTTCCTACAGAGCAATCACCTTGTGCCACATTACACGTGTGTCAGATTTTCAGGAGAGGCAGAATTTGAGTGAAATGTACGGATGCAGGTGCTTGCTTTTTCCATCCGCAAAATGGGACTTTATCAAGCAGCTCTTTATCAGGTGCTCTATCTCTCAGGGAGAGCCTGTCTCACTGGTGGTGTGGCTTACCTAAGCAAAGCATTTTTTCATTCTAAGTCAGAACCGTGCTAAAGAGGAAGTGATGATCTAGTTGTTCAGCCTCACCATATCCTGTGTTCAGAATAATTTTCATTTCTACTTATCTGCAAATGTTAATGGAATGTCCACAAATATTTTCTTGGTTTCTATGGTACGAGAAAGAGAGTATGAAACTGTGTCAAAACCACTACATCATCTGCATCATCCTGTGCTATTCAGGAGAAGACCCTGACCACTGGAGGAGTCATCTTGTGGCATTACTTGTGTGCAAATTGACATTTGGTACATTTTGATCCCTTTCAGGTTCACATTTTGAAACACAGGCTTGCATATTACAAACCATAAAGGTTACTTGGTCACTTTTATAATTACACAGTAACGACAGAGTATAACAAAACAGCTCAACACAGATTATTTCCCCTCTGACTATAAAGCAATCAGGCATTTGCTAGAATTTAACTGTAAGACTTTGGAAATAATTTTTTTTAAAGGTTTAAGTTTCCAAATTACTCAGAAGTAAAATCTCCCAGTCCCCTGCGTACGCATGCATGGAGTGTGGCAGGGTGCAAATGCTTGGGGAACTATGCCAGTAAGTGTTCACGTGGGAGAAGCAGCTAACGTGCTGCATGCTTCCGCAGCCTTCTGAAAACAGCACTGTTCCCCCTGAGTGAGCACCCAGGGACCAGCCACGAGCTGCGATGCTCCTTTCAGGAAAGGAGCAGCTGTCCTGTGCCGCATTTCCCCGGAAGGGAGACTTCAGTTTGGGGCATACATTGTCAGAAGTATTCAAATGGTCTCACAACCATGCATCCCCCAATCCTTTTCCCATGGGAGTGCAGAGCCTTAATGCGGCAGGCTGGTGGAACTGGGGAAGATAAAGCACCCTTTCACTCTGTGTGAGAAGAGCTATGTGGATCTCAAACCAGGAATCATGAGGTTTGGTGGTATTCCCGCAGATCAGAGATCACACAGTTATTGCTCCTGACACTGCTCCCTGCCATTGGCAAACAATAATGGGTTGAAATTGTTGTAGCTAATTTCTCAAAGCAACATTTCTTCAATATGCTTTTCCACAAATGTACTGAGAGAATAAAAGTGCAGATCAGTTTGAGAGGTATATCTGCATCAGGTAGGGCAGCTCCAGTAAAAATCCCTGACCACCAGTTACATTTGTCTTCTTTCCCTGGAGTGACTCTCTGAAGAAACTTTCCTGGTTTTTATAGAGAGAAATATTTTGGAAAAGCATCTCTGGTATGGTACCAAATCAGGAACAAGATAAATGGAATTAAATAATGTCCAACTTCCATACAGGAATCTGTTTCTGTGGACAGGTATCTGGAAGTCTAGCTTGCCAGTGCAGTACTTTGCACTGTGTTACTGAACTGTTTCAAAGACAAATTTTATGAATAGAGATCAAAGTGTTTAAGAAGACTGTTAGCAAATATGACCACTTGTGCAAATATCCGTGAACCTCCCTTCAATAGCCATTCAGTAGTTCCAAAGGCTGTCAGAGCATGTAATGATTGTAATAAATGTTGTATTTGCTTTTGTTTCAGCTGGCTTTGACCAGCAAATTCGGCTGATTACTTCCATTGTTATTTTTGCTTAGAAGACAATTACATTGTTATCATTAAAAAACCCCACTCTTCTTACACGTTTCTTTGTATTGGTCTTGAAATTCAGAACTCACTATCCTAGTTACAATAATTCTAAAAGTTATTTTCATTCTTATCTTTGCACTTGTTTCTTTTCAGTGTTTTTGCTTTGTTTCATGCTCCTCCTGCATGCTGCATCTCCCACCTTTGTTTTTGTTGGAGAAACAAACCAATAATGGTTGAGACCCTCCCTGCCCCCAGTTTAATAGTCAGAGGTTTAAATTATAGCACACACTAAGAAAATATTGGTATTTAGCTGGTGATCATGTGTTGTTATTGCTGGATTATAACTGTATTCAGGAGCAGGATACTCCTGTGGCTCTGAGATTATATTCTAGTATATAACATAATAGATCACGCAGGACTCTGAAGAAGCTCCTTGTGTTCTTCTGTAAATATACTGAAGATACAGTCAGCCTCATCTGTATTTGGTCTACTTGTGGGAAACAAAAGGATAAATATAAACTGTCCCATCTCTGTTGTGGGTCCAATGTGCAGGACTCATCAAAGTACATCAATGGAGCAGTGCCAGTAAAATTCCCACTGGGTCTCTACAACATGTTGCGACATGACCACCAGGACAAGAACAGCCTAAAAGCAGATGCTTTACGTGGCGTATGTCCCTGGGAAAGAGTGTATCATTTGGAAGGAAATTGTGAGAGAGGTTAGTGCTGGTCTAACCAGCAGCACATGGGCAGAGACAGTGACACAACTATAAAAGTCAGGAATCTGCCAAGGATCCCTGCACTGTGTCGCTTAGCTGAAGACTGACCGTTTAAGGTACCTCTGTGTGCAAGGAAACCACACTGGACAGCACTGAGTGCCTTTGGTGAAGGACAGCTTTGGGGAGCATTTGACTTAATCTGTGTCCATCTGATTAAAACATAAGTTATAATTTCTTCAGTTTCTTCAGAGAGAAATTTTGAGACAGGTCAGACATGTTTACTCAGGTTGGCCTGTACACTTGAGCTAACCCCATTTCTTTTACAAAAAATAATACATAAACTATGAAGGGCTTAGGACAGACATGGGCTACAGGTTCTGATTTGTCCTATGGGTAAACCCACAGTATTCCCTAGCTTATTCGCTTCCAGTTTGGTTCTGGTGATTACATCTAAGGGGTCCACAAAAGTTGTTTAAGAAAAGGAGGCCTTGTTCAATAGACTAATGTTTGCTCTATGGAGAGTCCGAATCTCCACTGGACACTGTTTGGGGTCTGTAATTTGCAAAAGCTTCAAAGAGTTGTTCTGGTAGTGTGCTGTGATATTGTGGTATCACACCAACGCTGTACTCTGATTCTGTAGTTGTGTTGTACCCTGAACTGCACTGTCTTGACAAGAAGTGGTCTCACTTCCCAACTCATCATCACTGCAGCTATCCATACCGAGATTTTCCATACAGGACCCTTTTCTATGCACTGGCCAAACCAGCTTGCCCTAATCTGTGAGATTTTACAATCTGGCTTCAACTAAATGGGAGCTGTATACACAACACTTATGAGGTTGTAATTCTGTAGCTAAGCATGCTCTCTCATGTTCCTTTTTGTTTTACAGGTTGTTACATTGTGGTATAGAGCTCCTGAAGTTTTACTTCAGTCCAGCTATGCAACACCAGTTGACCTTTGGAGTGTTGGCTGCATATTTGCAGAAATGTTCCGTCGAAAGTAAGAAATACAGTTTTATTTTCTTCATGTTTTTCATTTGAAATTTGAAAAAATGTGCAGTATGTCTGGTACAATACACTGGATCACGTTTATATTGGAAAGGCCTGATAGGATGTTTTATTTGCAGCGCAAAATTTAAATACCCATTGCAAATTCATACTTGTTGCCATCTTGGAGTCTTTCTTTTTTGATGGGAGTCTGCCTCAGCTCTTGATAAAGCCTGTATGAGCATTGTTGTACAGCTGTTACACCTGAATCCAAATGCAGATAAAGGTGGGCTAGAGAGGCTGTTGATCAATTTGAGTAAAGCTGGATTCTGGAAAGGATTTGCCCTGAGGAAGGCAGGGCATCGTGGTCAGCAGAGTCTTCTTGCTCTGGACTTTGTGCATTGGAGAATCAGGAGTTTGCTCATAGTCCCCTTTTGGAATATTTGAGATCTCAGAAGTCACAGTAAAGTTGATTTCTAGAGGTAGGAAACAGAAGTAGGATTTTTTTAAGAATAAGCTATTTAGCCTGAGTGTAGAGTCACAGAGATGTTAAATGTAGTCCAAAAAAGAAAACAGATAAAAGACTTTTTTTTGGCTGATTTGATTAAATTGGCTATATCAGAACTGTCTTGCTACAAAATATTACAGCTGGATGCAGGTGAGTTGTGAATGGGAGAGCAACACTTGTGTACTGGTCTTTCCCCATGGAAGGAGACTAATATGGAGGTTGTACCACATAGGGTGTGGAGAGCAACAAACCCCCAAGAACCTTGATATTAACCCAATCACATGCATTTTGGTTGAGCTCACTGCAAAAAGTGCAGGTTGTCATCACCTGGGTGATCTCTGTGTAGAAACTGTATAGCATTTTGTAACATCCACTGTGAAATCAAAGTGTACATAAAGAAACTGTGAAAGAAAATGATTGATACACTGGGTGACCTAAAAACCAAAATCAGTACAATTTACAAGGAGAAGCCATGCTGCAATGGCCTTGAGAAACAACTATTTGCTTTATACAATGTGAAGTTCAAAATACTAATTGAAGTCTTGCAAAATAACTTCGGGATTCTACTACTTATTAATGTTAGTATATGGAAAAATCATTTTTCTTGGGCTTCTTGCCTGGTCAAATGGCCTGGGTAGAATTATACTCCACCCACTCTGTCCCTGACTCAGAAATGAGGTCAGAAACTGAGAGAAAAAAGAATGTGGACTTTAGGAGTATCAATTAAACCCTTCATTGCAAACTTTTAAAGATTTAGTCTTATCCCATGTAATGCCAGGTTCATGATAGATTAAACCATTGATACCTTTTCTGATTTAAATAGCAGAGTCATTTGCAATGAGAGTGATACAGAACAAACAACTGAACACAGAACTTTATTACATGCTCAAAACACTCATTTTTTTCTCATTTAATTTGCAGTATTCTGACAGATAAGAAATATTGCCATGTACAAGCACCACCAATTTTATTTTTCCTTTTATGATGTATGAGCCTCACTGACTCTCCAAATCCAACACAGTAAATTAAATTAGGGACAGTTAAATTTTCTATTTGTTTACAAATGCAAATAATACATTAATATTACAAATTCAGAGGTTTTTTTTTTAATAGAAATGAGATCTGACTTGAAGCAGTGTTTGATAAAACCAGGACTTCTATTATTCTTGCCAAATGCAGGGTCAGTCTGACATTCTCAGTCCTAAATTTGGGAGACTGACAAAAACTGTAGAGGTCAGGAATCTGCCAAGTCTGTATGTACTATGTTGTTTCATTGGAAACAATATGACTTTCACATATTTCAGTATACAAGCATGGTTTGGAAGACTAATCCCAAGGATCATTGCCATAAAGCTACAATGAACAGCACTGAACACTGCCTCCACGGACTGTTGTATTGGGTTAATGTTGCAATACTCTCTGTATGATATATGTTGTCTTTCTGATTCTCCTGGTGGATTGCAAAAGAAAACCCATGTTACTGTGACCTTGGTAGCAATAAACTGTAAAATTTTGCAAACTCCATGGATTATTTCCAAAAGATTGAATAAATGCAACAGCTATTTCTGCTGGAAAATGGTAGTGCCCTTGGGTAATCACTGATCTGCATTTCCACTGGTGTTGATAGGATAAGAGTACAAGAATGCAGCTAAAGCTTAGAAGTAGATGTTGGTTTGACACTAAGACAACCTTTTCTTTTTACTGTCTTGCTGGGTGCTTGTTGCCTTCTTTCCCTACTCTCTTATGCTTTCTCTTTCAAAGATTTTAAAGCTCTGTCATTTTAAAGAAATTTACTAAGACTCCTCTGGGCTTTTTTATACCATGGAGACTTCACTGGAATGGGTTTCAAAATAAAACACTACACAGCATCACAAAACATATCAGAATCCTACTTGTGCCAATAAGACATTTGACAGTTTGATTTTGCTAGAATATAGTTTTGTAGGCTGTTACAAACACAGCCAAGGTGCTGTAGGTTTGGACAAGTGTGGGAGAGAGGTGAGCTCTGTATGAATGGTCTGGTCCCTATGTTACAGATTGCTGTGTCTCTAAGTGAAAGGCACCTCATTTAATTTAAATCACCCTTAATCCAAAACAGTTTAAGACAAATGCAAACAAAGTATTTGTTTAAGAAATAGATCAGAAATACACAAAAGCATATAAAGGAATTCATAGACACAAAAAATAAAAGAAATGTATCTCTGTCTAGATATACCTAGAATAAAATTGAACATTTCTCTCGTCTTGGCTGATTCAACTAAACAAATGGCACTTCTCAGCTGAGGACTCTGGTACTCCTGCAATCTGAGGCTTCTATAAATTCGTAGCTGTATCTAGAACATGCACATTTTAATTATGGTGCAGATTTGTAGGCTTCTGCATATGTGAATGCACAAAGGTTGTATCCTGAAACCTCTCGCACAGATTCCCAAGGATCCTACTCTACTTACAGAGCAATAAATTGCTCAGTAGTCAGGTGTATGTGTTATGTATGCAGAAACTATTCTGCTTTGTGCATCTTTTTCTGTTCATGCACACTGCTGATGAGAGCACCCCCAAATAAAGCATTACTTGAAAATCTCCTTATATGGTAGTTTCAGTTTTTAAATTTCCTGTCTAATTAAGTAGGTTGCAGTGACTTGGATGGACTGTCCTTATCTAACAAAAGTGTAAACATATTTGTCACAGTGACTGTTTTCTTTGTAATTTAAAAGCTATGGTGCATTGATAATAATAACCAGTAAGGAAAGTTGTAAGGTACGCTGTGGCTTGCTACCGTATCACAGAATCCTTCGGAGATACATCTGGCAGGACTGACAGGAGCTCGATGGCATGGGGGCATCCTTTGGCACAGCAAGAAGATTAGGATTTTTTTTTTTTATGTCTAGGTAAAAATAAGGATTACTTATAAAAGGATTTCACTCTGAGGCTGAGCATTTTCCTGGCCAGTAGGAAAGGGCCTTGTACCTCCTACTCGGTGAACAACTCATTAAAGAGAAAGGCAAACATGGGAGTGGCATCCACTTCTGTCTGGATACATGAAACTCTTCCAGCTGGCTCAAGGACTGCAGGAGGATCCAAAACAGGAAGCCATGACCAGTGTTTTAGGGGAGAAGGGACTGTCTCTCTTCTTGCTTGGATTAGGTAATACTTAATCAAGGTGAATGAGTGTGAGAGGGGAGGAGGACTGGAATCTGAATCTGGGTGAAATGATCTATAAAAGAAAGAAGGGATCACCAGTCTTGGACTCTCTTCTAAGTAGGCAGTCTTGAGAAAAAATGTCAAAATGTTTCAATGCTTAGTTCTTAGTGCATCTATACATGCCCAGTCTTCAAAACCACAATCCTATATGATTTCAATCCTGCACAAACTAGGGTGTTAGTAGCTATGTATGTGGGACTAATGAGTCAGATATCTATATAATAATTCCAGCTAGGCAAGTTTAACTGTAATATTGCACAGGCAACTGAGTTTGTCTTCCTTTGTAGTAAATATAGAGCTAAAAATCATCAGAAGAGACCATCAGTTTTTGTAGCCTATGTTATATGCACAGCCCAGTCAAGCTGAAGAAGTCATACATGCGAGAGTGGCCAGTGTTGTGACTGCACGTGCAATCTTCACAAACATTACAGATATCCGTTCAAACCCAAAACTTGAAAGACAGTCCTCTCCCAAAAACCTTTTCCACCTCCCCAAACCAAAAGTAGAACAGTATTATCTCTGTGCCCCAAGCTTCATCCAGGCGAGAGGGAAATTAATTCCATGCACCACAGGCTTCTTACTGAGACCGTTCATGCACCAGCTCCATGGTGTTTTAATCAGCCTGCTGTTGGTAAGACAGTCCCAGAATTTCATAAGCCACAAGATTGGCACAAATAGCATGAAGTTATTATTTATTCATCTTAAAATATTAAATCATGCTTTTAGCGGTTGTCTCATTTTTCAGCTTACTCTGCCAGCTCCTAATATATGTGAGACAGTTATTGCATTAGCAGCCATGCTTGAAAATTGTAGCAGCAGATAAGAGGTATGTGACTCTACTAAAATACCTATGATGGGACAAATTGCCCAGTGGGCACAAACAATGGACATAGGGAAATAAGCTATGGGCATATAAATCATCTTTCAGTGGTATAAATTTGTCCAATTAGAGGAGTTACATCATTGTGTGTAGAAAAACCATGAGCCCAGGACTTTGTTGCTCTAGGTAATGTATACAGATGTGATAAAATCAAAGCTGAGAACCTCATTTGGTGATCAGACTGTGATATGAGCACTGAATTTGGGACCTACAGGCTGCCTTTAATCATAAAACATTTAACAGGTTTAAAAAAATTAGCAATACACATATTCATTCTTAGATACAATGTCTTACAGTATAGAGTAATTGTAAAGCATCTTTCACACTAAAATATGGTAAATCTTTATTCCCCTTTCCAAACAAGCCATAGGTTATTAGTAGAGTTTGAAATGCAGCCATCAGATCCATTGCATGTACTTTTTCTGTGTCGACTCCAGAACCAGGTGGTAGAATAGGTCTGTGGAAGGAGACGAGGCACCCACCTGCCCCTGGACTCCACCTCTGCTTGTGAGCTAGGGAAGAGCGGTCGGCTCTGCAGCTTAAGTTTCAGTTAATGCTTTATGGGATAAATATGGTCAAGTGGTTGCAGAAGAAAATAGCCAAGTGTAACAGGAACACTTGGTTTTAAGCTGTCTCCAAAACCTGAAGCTGGATAGGAAAGTTTGAACTTCTACCACTGAGTGAAGAGAACTCTTTTTAGCTGGATCATGTGGTAAAGTCTTGGCTTCACTGAAATCGTTGTTGAAATTAACCCTGACTTCAAAGGGGATTGTAACCTCTCTAGAAACAATTCAGTGCGACAGAGTGGCATGAAGAGTGGCGGAGCTAATCTCTGTTAATGTGCCTAGTACAGCACTTAGTTGGAGTGATCTCTGTAAAAGATGGTGTTGCAAACTGGCAAGGAGGAGAGGGTATTGCATAGTGTTGTCCCAGCTTCCATTCCTTGCACTTCTTTCAGTGATCCTGTACAAGCTTTCAGTTGTCTCATCTGTGAAATACCTCGACAGGTAACTCTCCAGGACTGTGAGATTTTCATTCAAAATAAGCGTTGCAATGTATGTGGGAGATATGAAGAACTGTCAGTTGAAGAGCTGAGGCTGGAATTGGCAGTGTCTCTCTTCTGGTGTTTGTGAGACTGTGTAGCACAAGCAAAAGAGTGTGTTCAACCTAAATTTGGAAGAATTTAAGCCACTCTGCTAGTATGATTGTTGTTATCTGTCTGCTAAAATATCAGACACACACAAAAAAAAAAGGTAGCTTCAAAGGAAATCAGGCCATGAGTATGTGAGCTACTGTACGCACGTCCTTATCCAGAGAAGGAGGTACATACTTCCATTTGTTACCAGTAGGCAACAAAGTGATAACTTGTAACAGAGCCTGCAGGTTCTCTGGTGCTTTGAATGGGACAGGCAGCTTTAATCTCAAAAGAGATCTGCAGTCCAGTTCATCCTTGAGTCTGTTCTTCTAACTAGCATCAGTTTCATCATGCACTCATTTGGCCTGAATTAGCTGTTCTTATAGGTGCTAATCTCTCACAGATGTAGTCTTTTAAGGTTGCACTTTGAAAAAATTAGGTATACATCTGGCAACGTATGTTCAACAGCAGAACCGCAGGTTCTCAACTGCCTAAGCATGCCCTTCAACTGGAGAATGAAGTAGAAAGGACAGTGGGCTTTGGGGAAAGTGATTCAGAGAAATTCTGCTATTGCAGAGAATTGCTTGGAAATTTGCAGTACTGCGTCCTCTACTCCAGACATATCCTGGGTTAGTCTTTCCTTGTTATGAGTTGCTTTGCTGTTGAATGGTCTTGAGAAACAGACAATGAATCCATAACTTTGCAAATGCATACCTGACAGGAGGATTTATATGTACTAAGTGACCCTCACTTCAAATTAAGCAACAGTATATCACTTAAAAATGTTTTCTGTTACTATTGTTCAATTATTCAAAGCATTGGGGGACCAGAAACATTTGTCTAAAGCCTGTAATCAACAGTAAAGTATCATATATTGGAACATGAGCAGCAAAATACTATGGAGCTTGTTTTTCTAAGTACAGTACATATTCTTGCCGTAGCCCAAGTGCATCAAAGATGTGACTGAAGATACTTTGGTTTGGACAGGACCAGAAGAGAGAGCCCACATATTCATATAAGATGCCATAAATGAAACTCTGTCTCAAAGTGAAATCAATGGATGAGCTTAGCATGATTTATGTAGGGTACAAAATCACGGGAAAAATCACCAGGATTTCTGTGGGGAAGGATTATATTCCTTGTCTTTTTAAAATTATCTTTATTAAGAGTTGTTTTGCACACTGTTGTGAATTGTCACCAAACTGGGTTTTTAACTTCTTGCTATGTGTATGGATATTGCAGATGAAATCCTGGTCATACTGAAAACAAGAGAAAGAAAGGCAACTCTGACTGATAGTAGCGAAGACTTCAGTTATGTTTTACCTTTCTGCACATACAAGAATAGTACCGTGAACAGAGTCTGAAAAAATACTCTAAAGATAATAAACAGACTCTAAGATATGAATACAGCCATGTAAGGAATTGTGAGGTATACTTCTATGGCACAGCTTTGTCTCATTTCAGATGCATTTTAATTCTTTGTCAGTTATTTTTTTGTGCTTCAGCATATCTGATCATTTAGTCCTCACTGTTTTAAGTGGGCACTGTAGCTATGCAGCAGTAGGAATATTTTGCTTTGCCTACTAGATCCTGTATTTCTCCATACAGTAAAGTTTTTACCTTTTTTTCAGCTCTTAGCTTAACCTTCCCTTTTTGTGCTCTTTTCTCTTATTTTCAACACATTTCCAAAATGCCTTTCAAAAGCAGGGAGAGAGGAGACCTGTAATATATTTTCAAATCTTCTTTATGTTGGAAAGAAGAGAGAAACAGAGGGAGCAGAAGAGGAATCCATGAAAGAAAAAAACAAAAGGATGTATAACTGGGTATTGGGAGGGAACGTAAAATACAACCAAAACAGCAGAGACATCTAGACGAAAAGCAACTGACTAAATACAGCCATGAATGCTGCTTATAAGTTGGCTTTTCCATATAAACTGGCCAATATCTTAAATGTGGTTTAAGAGAGTACTGTACTCTTTATCATGCAGCAATTTTAAACACAGACTTTGCAATCATATTATCTGGTGTTTTCCAGTGAACCTTAAACCAACTTATCAAGTGGACCAAGAGCTCGAAAGTGTAATCATTCACTTATCTGCTTGCTCACAGTTAGATTTTGGTAGCAGGAAAATTAAAAAAACAACTTTTTTTTTTTTTCCTTTTCTGTTTTGTCTTTGTTTTAACAAGCAAAGGTGGATGTTGCAGCTTAGAACTGTAAAAGCTACGCAGCTTGATTTGCAACCTTTGAACCAAGGTACTGTACAGTTCTGGCCTGAGTTTGTTTTTGCCATTTTTGGAAATTATCTTGTTTTGTTACAAGAATGATTTAAGTTGCAAGTGCCATAAAAGTTCACCACAGTCCAGACCAACTGTACTGGGAGAAGGTTCGCTCCTTGGAAAGATCTTGTCAGCATTCAAAATTCTGTGCTTTGCACTTTTCCTCCTTTATTCTTCTGCCATTCATGTGCATATGGGTGTGTGGGAGGCTGATGGTTTTTCCAAACCAGACCTAATAAAATAGGATTTTTTCTTCCTCCCCAGATAAGTGGCCAGCCTATTACAAAGATTTTTTTTCAAGCATTTTTTAAGTTGAATGGGCCCAAACCACAATTTAGCTTAGTGACCTTAGTGATCTGATGGAACAACAATGACATTTTGCTTCAAACTTAACTAACAAAAGAAGGCAGAAGACTGCACTTGTTCATGTTATTCCAGTTTTCAGATAAGCAGGATTGTTTTCTGTTTAATCTGACCTCTGAGGCAGAACTTGCATTGGCTTTGGGCAGAGGACAAACGCACATCAGTGGAGAAAAAGGCAAACAGTCAGAATAGTACCACTAATTATAGAGTACGAAATAGATGTGAGTTTCCAAGA
The DNA here is from genome assembly GCF_030936135.1 of Gavia stellata. Lineage (NCBI taxonomy): Eukaryota > Metazoa > Chordata > Aves > Gaviiformes > Gaviidae > Gavia > Gavia stellata. The sequence continues at coordinate 26,429,292 of NC_082599.1, read as the reverse complement.
CAACATCACCCTATTAATAGTAAAATACCTTGTTGTTTTTTAACTCACATTCTCTCTCAAGCCTTTTCTAGCTGATATGTTTCTAAGTGTCTACAGTTGGGCTGATTGATAGCCGTTAGTCAAATCCAGTAACTGTATCGGTCTGTGGTTGGAGATGAGTGCCAGGCCATTCACTTGTGGTTTTCCTTCTAGTTTCCAGCTGTGCCAGACTTTCAGTCAGAGGAATAGATCTGTTGGTAAGGGAAACCGTTGATAAACCATAGAAACCAAAAACTGTCATTACCCATGACAAAAAAACAGAAGAGAACCTTAAGGCAGGGGTAAGAAGACCCGCAGAAATGGTGTTAGATGACCAAGTTTAAGCTGACTGTTAAGTTCAGGTGTGGGGTCACGTCAGGCCAGGCAGTGGCAAAAGGACCGGGGCTGGGTGGCTCTGGGCTGGCAGCCAGCGGCTGCACACAGCTCAAGCCGAGCAGGAGCTCATGAGAGAACTCCCCTCCTGGAAAGCTTCCCGTAGCTTCTTCATGTGCAGGTTGCACAGCACTAGTCTGAAATCCCCCTGAAGATGTCATCCTTAAAATTACACATTTCTTAGAGGGGTGATATTCCAGCCTGTGACAATCTGAAGTAGCCTGGCCAGAGGTCAGAACAAAAGACCTTGTGGCTAGGAGAAAGACCACAACATGTCAGTTATGATGTAGATATTTGTAAGTCCTTGGAATTAACATCATAGCATTTGTAGTGGATATTTGGAAATGCAGCTGGCAGCAGAAACGCCTGGGTCCCTCACGCTGAGCTGTGCTCAGCACAGCTGCCAGCCAGTCAATGTGAAGGTGCACCACCTTTGTGTCTTCTGGAGCATCTCAAAGACAAGTTCATTCCTGGGATAAGCCAGAGCAGCCTGAGGGCTGCTTTGATGGTATCTACAGCTGCAGATGGCTTTCAGCAGTCACTCCACCAGCCAGAGAACAGGAGAGAAGCAGAGCAATGTTACCCATGCCCCTTCCTCTCCAACCCGGAGAGGGATAGTGAGCTGTACGCTGCGCAAAGACTTTCCTTTTGAAAGGGTCTCCTGGCTCTTTCACACAGCTTCCCTCTTCAGGAACTTGGCTGAGAGACGCTTTGCTTTTTGCCTGGAGTTTGGCCGGGGGAAGCTCTGTGTACTTTTGTTTGACTCGTAATAGAACTAAACATTGTTTTTATTTACTTTTCTCTTTCATAAGAAAATGGCTACAAAAAGGTATTTAAAGTCCAAGTGGGTGTACAGGATCCTTTCCTGGACACTGGTGCACTCCAGAGAGGGGGGAGAAAGACTAGATTTTAACTGTGGCTCACGATGCCGAGCTCCCAAGTGTGGGGTTTTTTTCCAAATTGAGTGTCTAGTCAGAAACTTTGATCTGGGCAGCTTTATTGAGTTTTTTGTATTTGATTGTCTGGAAAAGAAATCTAATAATTAGCTACCATTGGTCAGTTGTAAAAACAGTATGTAATAGTTCAGAAGTATGTAGGACAAGTCTGTCTCGCATTTGTGTCTTTTCTTTTCAACAGCTTCACACTAGCACTTCTCCACATGTAGGTGCTCACCAAAGCTGTTAGATGTTCTTTACATCTAAAAATAATCATAAATCTGCATGAGAGAAGTGGAAAGCACACCTAAAGGAACAGACAAGAGCAGGAGTTTAAAAACAGCTAAGGACAGCAGAGCAAAACTTAACAGCTTTCTGCAACGTTGTACTATTTGTACCAAGTAAATAATTGGCTGTGAGAGGAGAGCTTAAAATGTCAAAGAGAAAGCAAGAGGAAGTTTGATACTTAGATTTCTGGAAAACCATCTCTCCAAGGGAACCACAGTGCCCAGAGGCAGCTCCCTGCTGCCTTTGTGGAAAAGCTTACCTACGCCGCAGGGTTCAGACCCCTGCAGAGAACTTGCCAGCTGGTCTGGGAGCCAGTGCTTTGGCTGTAGTTGCAGATGTCAAAGACCTAGATAGAGTCCTAATTTGGAGAGGAAGGGAGGTGGCCACAGCCTCTCCTGAATGTGCGTGCTGACGGCCACAGAGCAGCACACGTGGTACACATGTAACTGGAGCTGCCTTTGCCACCCGTCCTCAGGGTCCTGGTGTTGACTGTGTACTAAAAAATAGAGAAGAGGCTTTGCAGGATACAGCTCACACTAGTTCCTCTCCCTTCTTCCTTTGAAGCCACAGTTCGCCTTGTCATATGAATACACGTGGTGTTGTCTTACTTTTAAGTTTTGTTTGCACGCCTCTGGCACTACCATCACATTCGCTTGCGTGCCCTGCTTGACCTGCTGACATGCTGGCCCTGTACAAATGAGTCCGTGTGAGACACAGCCACCATGCTACACTGACTTGCTAGAGACAGAGCCAGGATTTGTCAAGTCGAGAGCTCTTGATGTCAGCAACATACCTGTCTGCCCTCCTATACTGGCGGCATGCTTCATTTTGCAGTCTTTGAGGAAACGGCAGTCTGACTATGCATGGCCAAACCATATGACTTCTTCCAGAAACTCATATATAATGTGTTCTGCTTTCCTTTTATAGATGCACTGAATGCATACCATCAGGAAGCAACTCTAAGACAATCTCTGATGCAGTATTTCTTCTTTTATTTAAATATTCTCCATATTCATAGCTTCTCTCCTAACATATCCAGGTTTGTCAGTAATAAGTGCTTTTGCAATATAGACATTTGTCAAATAAGAATTTCATCCAAGGGATTACTTCATTTCTACTCATTTATTCTACTGAGCTGGAGTAAATTGGCATGAAGATTCAGTTACTATTGATTTTGATGAAGTCTGAATCAGTTACCTAAAGATAAATGACTCAATCAGCTATATCATCTAGAAATTGACCAACTATAGTGAATTATCAGACCATTTTTTATTATATTATGTCTATGAAACAGGTTTTATTATTATGTCAGTACAGCATACACACTGCTCTATACAACTGAATAATTTTTAAGTGCTCTTTATATCCAAATAATTGGAGTGCAAGCTTTCAGCATCTAAAGAAGTATATATAGCAAGAGATTTTTCAGTAATGTTCCTATCTGTAGCTGTTAAATTAAGCCTGTTTGGCAGTGATGAATAATACTTTGCTGCTGTAAGAATGAAGATACTCAATTACAATGAGATCTCATCAGATCATTAGCAATGAAAGAGTATATGTACAAAGTCAGAACTGTATTCTAGCTGGGTGTCCTACCCACTGAGGCACAGAAACAGGCTTGCTTGCTTCTCTTCTGCCTTGGAATTAGTTTTCATTTTCTGAAAAGTAATTGCAAAAGGAGAAGTAGGTGTTGCTCATCTCCTAGATCTTTTAAGAGTTTGATGGTGAGGGCACTTTGCCCGAAAGTGAGAGCAGAGTTTAAAGAGGGCCCAGACTTTTTGGTAAACTCAATTTTTGGCAAACACTCCATCCACAACTGTATGAAAAGCAAGGCATAAAATGGCTTGCCATAGAAGAAAGCTTTTACTTGGTTATTCACTTACTCCAGAAGAGGATCCTGGTTTTTTAATTCTGAGCAAATCAGATTTTTTTTCAGAAATTACAGCCAACTCCATCTGGATCTTGGGGAACTCCTTGTAGTGGACATGAAGGTGGTGAACAACCTGGTGATGTGGGGACTGAAAAGTTCAAGATTTGGGGTGGCTCAAGGAGCTCAGTGCTTCAGAGACTGCAGAAACATTCATTCTGTAAAGACGGAGTTGTATGCTATTCCCATTAAAATAATGTCGAAAGCCAATAGAGTTGTGCCACAGACACACAGAAGCAGGGCTATGGCTCAGTAATGGCAAAGCAGAAATAACAGCATAAAAGTTGTCCCAAAATTAATTTGTGAAGCTTTGAAACACAGAAATCTATAGCATGAAGTGTGTGAATGCTGCAGGTGCGTAGTGGAGGGTGGCATCTGAGCAGCATCGTCATCTGGAAGTTCTTTTTTCTTTCTTCTCTTTAATATAAGAAATAAACATACTCTTTCTTTTGGTCAGGATTCAAGTGGGAAAAAAAGATTTCATGTGAAATCACTAATAGCTGAACAGGATAAGTAACCGGAGAGCTCTCAATAGGTCAACTCAGATTTCTATGCACTGTCATGGGCCAGTGAATGTAAATCTTGCAGCTTCTCCAGCCTGAGTAACAGAGTGTATTGCATGGGACAAAGTGTTGCTTAGGGCAAAGTTATATCTAGTTTAACTGGGCTTTGAAAACTGTATCAGTTTTCCTTGCATGGTTGCTATACATGCTTTCTACCTTAAATGCTTATCTCAAGTTTTTCTGCAGGTGTTTATTAATTCACTGTAAGCCAGCACAGCTGCTAAAAATTAAAGTATTTTCTTAACACCATCCTTCTAATCCACTTTCATGTCTTTTGACACTCAAACTCAGCAGCTGGAGAAAAAGTTTGAAGTTGAAATTTCACCTCTGCTCACATAACAGTTTACTGGTTAGTACTGAAATGTTTTCCTTGCCTTTCTTGTCTGAAGGGTTGTAATCCCCTTTCAGAGATTTTTTTCTGACCAAGAGTGTTTTATTACAGCTGAAGGTGATGAGACATGCCGGGGGGTGGAGGGTGGGGGGAGGAGGAGGAGGAGGAGGGGGGCAGCAGTTCTACTGATGTTTCAGGTTTATCTGAAAATTTAGAGAGGCTTAGTGCAACAGGTGCCATTAACACCTAGTATGAGAGCAACAGAAGTGATCATACATCAAAACTTGTACTCAGTACCACACAGGAGCAGCTCAAGCCCTGTTGGAGAGAAAACCCAAGGATTCTCTCTCTTAGCTTGTCATGTTTTCCCAGAGGGGAAAAAAAAAAAAATCCCTTTTTCTTGGATTTTATTCTGTATTGAGAATGTTATGTTCTAGATTGTGTAGAACATACTGAATTCTATGTTTCCCTTCAAATATGGAAATTTGACATCTATTGGAGCTCTCTTGTCTGAAGTCTCAGGGAGTGCCCATGCACAGCCTCTGTTACCTCATTATCACTCTGTCGCTGTACTACTACAGATATCAGAAAAGATTTTGCCTTTCAGATTTTTTTTCTGATGCTTTTATAGTTGGATATTTGCTTTTCTGCCTTACTCTTCCCAGCTCTAGATTTAAAAAAAAAAAAAAAAAGTTAGACTAGTAATTTAGTCAAATAGATTTACCATTTTACGTGTAACTCATAATGATGGAACTAAAGCATCATTTATAACACTGTCCTTTCTCATTATTTTATATTACATATTTAGAGTATAAGCTCTTTTATCTATAGGGTATACTTTACTCTGTGAAGCTCCTTGCTTAGCATTATTGAGAAAGAAAGAAAACCCTAGAAAACCTGGGAACACATACTTGGATGTTGGTTTGCTAAGTAACTTCGGGCAGATTGAATGAACCAGTATGTGTAGTATATGTGTTCCTTTTAAATTAACTTGCTTCTCCTTTGATATAGAAGAATCAGGGGTGGGTAAGAGTTAGTTTCCTTCAGGCAATAATTAATGTGTGCATAGACTTTCAGCTGATACAAGAATGACAACACTGTTACACATTTGGTTAGAAGGAGTTTATTCCAAGAAAAATCAAGCTAATGGCAAAAAAATCTTTTCATTTAAAGCTTTACTGGGAAAGCAATCTGACTGAAAATATATTCAGTTTGTGGAACATGAATTGGATTTTAATTAGAGGGCCTCAGACTTGAAAACCTATTACATATCCCCTTGATTAAAACTAGTTCCAGCATTACAGGCACTCTCAGAGCAAAGTCCATTTTAAAAGCGTGGTTTAGACCAGTAAATATGGTAAATGTCAACTGATGAGCTTTCTCAGAGTCATCTTGGCATTGCAAGAAAAGTTGTGGAACTATAAAAAATTAATTCTGTATCTCTGAAAATTGTTATTTGAATAGATTTTCACAATGAAATTTCATACAGGATAAAGGAGTAGATATTTCATGTAGAAGATTGCTTTAATTTCATTTGCATAATTGATAAAGACTAGGAACAAACTTAAACTCCTATTGCTTACCTTGAAGTTAGGTCCTTTGCTGTGATACAGATGTTTTAAAGCCACTTCTTTAAAATACAGCATTAAAGAGCACCTTGATACTCTGACTAAAATGTGTCATTTTGGAGTGCTGTCTGCTAGATTTTTAAGTGAGAGTAAATTATGAGTTAAATGAAAGGAGTGGTGAAAAACAGCACTGGCATTGTCTGGAAGGAGGATTTAGATCTTTTCAAGGAAAATATGGGCAAATTAGTTCACAGGCACAAACACCTGGAGGTGAGGATTTTCCTGAGCTCTGTGCAGACACACACACACTGACTGCGTACAGCATCCTGCACACTGATTTGCACCATTGCTTATGTGAGTGAACTGGAGAGGAATGAGCCTTCTTGGCTCCTATCCATCCACATAGGACAGCCTTTATCTAATCCATAGTTCAATTATTGCCTTCAAACCCTAAAACTGAGTTGCACAAGAAGAGCAAAGAAGTAGAGAGTGCAAGTTTAGAAAGGGGATACGAAATAGATTCATGAGAGAGAAGAGAATACAAATAACTAAATAAGTGATCACAGGAAGAGCATGACCATATTGTATTTGTCAAACCAGTAGTTCTTTCAGGATGCTGTAAAAATGCAGAAGCCTGCAGTTTAGTTACATAATTAAACTTCAAACTGCTGACTGACAAGGTAGATGTAATTTAACTTTATACGGTGATGGGGTGGGTGTTTAACACACAAACAGTTAAATCATATTGCTTGTAGAACTGTCATTACAAACAAGAGGAATGCTTCTTTTTGCACTCTGAGCGGAGACCATACTTTTTTTTCCTTTCCCTTTTTCCAAGGTTAGTTGTGTATGTATTTCCAGAACTTGCTTGAAACATTGGGACAGTTTTCAAAATGCCACTGTTATAGCATGCTCCCTGAGCTGATAACGACTCTTAAAGCCCTGGTGAAATAAACCTACAAATCTTCTGGAGAAGAAAATGTCCACAGATAAGAGAACTGTGACGTGCGTGCTGAGGGAATAAGTGAAGGACGTTCCACCTATCAAGGCTCTTCCATTTCAAAAAGTAGTGTTAAATGATGAATGCTGAAGCAGTTCTGTCCAGGAACAGATGAGATCTGCCCACGTTAGAGCATATTCTGGTCAAAGATAATATCTGCACTTACCTTACTTTTGGGGCTTTTTATGTATATGTGTGTATCCTTCTGCTGAAGCACCTTTTTTTTTTCTTATAAGAGGTTGTGAAAACAGATCTTACTTGGCTTGATCCTGGGGGCATTAATGTCTGTGATAAAGCTCCTTTTTATGTCAGTGGTGGGGGACGAGGCCCATCATTCTGCTCCAAGGCCACCTGGGACCTTGAAACATGATGCTTACATGAAAGGTGTCGAGCTAATGGTAAGCACCCAGAAAAAGATCTTCCTTTGCCCAGTTCCTAAGGGAACTTTGAAGATGCTTAGATTTTCTCTTATTTATGCTCTTTATCTTGCTTTTGCTGTATTTTTAATCAACAACTGAATCTACACAGTAGGCTGGCCCTGCTTTGGTAGTAAAGCTGTACGCAGTGCCTCTGTTTGGTTTCCCTTTCACTAACATTTCCCTTTCAGTTATGCATGCAAAGGGAACATCTGCAAATTTCTTGTGACTGGTCCACTTTACAATGCTGGCTCTTCCCAGGCTGCCAACCTGTATGTTAAAAACCCTCAGAAAGTTCAGCATCTCCATGTAATACAGTTATTTGCAGCAAAGCAGTGCAAACTTTTCATGATGAAAACCCACACCAGAAAACATTCACCTGATGAGCAATCTTAACCCCAAAGTGGACTGCCAAAATGATGCCTCATCTTTTTTAGTGTGCTGTCTCTCAGTATTAATATTCTTTTCTATTTTACCTTTTACCTCCTCTTGCACACCAGTGACTTGCAGCTTCCAGCCACTTTCCTAGCAGCTTTGGACCTGTACATGAACAGTGTCCTGGAAGCTCGCTGTACCAGCTGGGTCTTTCCCTTGTTGGCTTGTATGTACACACAGCTCAGAAATCACCTTGCTTTTTCAGTTCAGGCAGAAATGCCGTATGTTTCTTAGGAAACAGACTGTGTGCATTTGGGGGTCAGAATATTATCTTTAGTTTTAAATTCATTTACTTCATTTTAAATAGCAATGGGGAGCAAATTCAACACACTACAGTAGCTTTTCAGAGAATACCTGTTTTCCTTTATCTGCTTCTGCCTACCAGGTGACATGAGAGACTCCAGAGAAAATAATAATTACTGCAATTCTTTTGATGCATTAGCTCTGATTCTAATAGTAGTTTAATGCTGACATAGCCCATAGATCTTAGAGATGTTATTCATGATTGTGGTACTATCCTACTTGAACAATGATAGATTTCGAGTAAAAAAATTGGGCTGTTAAAGACTAAAATGAGAAACTTAAGATGGCTGATCTGTTTTCTGTCAGATTTTAGCTGAAGAGTATTTCCTCAGTCATAATGTTTATCTATGCCATCTTTCTTCTTATATGTAGGAGAAGAGAAGATAAGTTTCTTAAAAGTTTTGAGCAATTTGTGATCAAGTATAATAAGCTCTACATGAAGCAACTTCTTCCTATGCTGTGTCTGGCACCCACCCACACAAAGATATTATTAAAGGGAAAGGAGAGGGAGAAGTACAAAAAATGTGACGTTTAAAATGAGAACTCTGAATTGCACAACAGCTGAGGCAAGTCACTTGTGACTGGAAGTGGGTAACTGTCCAGAGCGTGCAATGTTGTCAGCTGTGGCCTGTTTTCATAGTGAAGTTTTATACTGTACCATATTCATTTTACCTATCAGAAGGGCCAGTGATCTTCACCTTTAAACAGCAATACATATTTTTTCCTTTTATCTTGCCGTAGTTTCTTTTTTCATGCCTGCAGTACAGACTTGTCTAGGGGATCTGTCAAAGAGAAACAGTGGTGGCAACAAGAGTGAGGAATCAGCTCAGAAATAATCTCTCTGAATAAAGGTTTCCACAGGACAGTCCAGATCATGTTATTTCTAGTCATCTCATAATTCTAGTTTTAGGTCTTATTTGTTTTTAATTCTAAAAATGAAAATATTTTTTCATAACAAGTAACTAAGAATCTGACAAAATTATTTGCCAGCTATTCACATTTTGTAATATGAAAAGAAAAAAAAAAATCCATCATTTAAATATATCTCTGAGTCACAGACTATGTAGCTTGGCAGATTTCCCATGGCACGATGCAGGATTCCTTGGCAAACGTTTCTTGGCTTTAGCTTTTTTAGTTTCTTCACCGTCACCTTTTTGCTCTTATACACACAGTCATACAAACTCCTAGACTTAACTGCTACAACCTTACCAACTTCTAAATTTCCTTGTACCACTTCTGTGAACTGCTGCTATATTCTTTCCCTTTACATTTTTCTCTCCACTATGTCAAATTATCATGGACTTTCTCTTTCAACACCTCCCCCATCTTGTCTAATGCCTTCAAAGCAGCAGCTACGTGTTCTGAAATCGCTGTTCTTCTTCCCAACACTTCTCCTTGCCATCTCTTCAATTAGACTGTCTAAGCCCTACTTGCCTAAAAACCTTTCCCACCCGTGATGCTCTTTTCATTTTAGGGAGTTCTTGTATGACTTCACTGAGTACATGTGGACTGCCAATATACAGACTTTTCACTGAGAATATTGTATACATTCAAGTCAGTAATCAAGAGATTATCCTTATTGCTTTTTCTGTGATAATGAGGAAGGTGATGGGATTCCCAACTGCTGTTGTCACCACAGTGAGCAAATGGACTAGCAGAAAGAATCCAGATAGTCATTTTGCAAGGTATTTCTTACATATATCTGGAAAGATACAAGGCTTGTCTAGCCTTGAAGGCAATTGTATTGGCAACTCTAGAATTCTGATAGCTCTGTAGTATGTTTTGGTTAGAAAGAGAATGTCTTGACTTTTTTTCCCTCTTCAATACTGTTTTTCTTCAGGTGACCTTTCTTCCACGTATCCATTTTACCTGTAGTTTAGTAACTCAGTGTCAGAAATTGAAAGACAGTTTCCAATTAGAATGTCACTAATTGGTTCAAAATGTCAGCCACTATCAAGAAACCTGCAGAAATCTTTTCCTGTGCCTCAGTGCATGTGGTTTTATTAGACTACTTTTTCCTTGTGTCTGTACTGCAATATAGACTGAAGCCATGCTTATCAATGTCTTTAATTCCAATCTTTATGAAAATTCTGACTTTTCTTATGAAAAGTTACAGACCCTCTTTGCTTTGTAGACCAAAGGCTGAAAGTAAAGTCTAAAAGTAATGATGTGGCCAGTTTACAGTTAAACCTCATTTATCTCTTGGGTGTCATTGCATTGTCATGGTATACAATATTTTTAGAATTGCTTTGGCATGTCCATGGAGTTGCACCAGGGAAAATTTCTTCATGGACACTTGCTTAGGAAATGTTTGTATCTCAGTTTTTACTGAGTAGCACAGACATGAAACACAGTGTCTATAAAATAAAGTACTCAACCTTTCAGACACCAATACCCAGTTCAGATAGATAGAATATTCAGTGAAGGTGAAACTCAGCATGAAACAACAACATGAGCTGAGTATAATCCTTTGGACAAGAGAAAAGAGCCTAAAGTTGGTGAATGGTGAAATCTAATTTGTTCAGCTACATATAAGCATGAGAGTCTTTCGGCCAGAAGATTAGGGGTGCAAGTCCTTCTAAACTATAAGCAGATGGTAACTTTTTCAGGATTTGTGAGGTTTTACATTGCAACCTTATGTTGTGATCTGTATTTTTATTTCTGTATTATCACAGAATCACAGAATGGTTGAGGTTGGACAGGATCTCTGGAGATCACCTGGTCCAACCCCTCTGCTCAAGCAGGGCCACCTAGAACTGGTTGCCCAGGACTATGTCCAGATGGCGTTTGAATATCTCCAAGGTGGGAGGCTCCACAACCTCTTTGGGCAACCTGTGCCAGTGCTCAGTCACCCTCACAGTAAAAAAGTGTTTCCTTATGTTCAGAGGGAACCTCCTGTGCTTCCGTTTGTGCCCATTGCCTCTGGTACTGTCACTGGACACCACTGAAAAGAGCCTGGCTCCGTCTTCTTTGCACCCTCCCTTCAGGTATTTAAATACATTAATAAGATCCCCCCTGAGCCTTCTCTTCTCTAGGCTAAACAGTCCCAGCTCCCTCAGCCTTGCCTCATATGTCAGATGCTACAGTCCCTTAATCACCTTAGTGGGTCTTCTCTGGACTCTCTCCAGTATATCCGTGTCTCTCTTGTACTGGGGAACCCGGAACTGGACCCAGCACTCCAGGTGTGGTCTCACCAGTGCTGAGCAGAGGGGAAGGATGACGTCCCTCGACCTGCTGGCAATGCTGTTCCTCACACAGCCCAGGTCTTATATGCATCTTTGTGTTGGACTGCCATATAAAAAAGTAGATAGATTTATCCTGTGAAAATGTCACAATGCAGACTCATAGCTAATATCCATTTAATTGTGCAGTTTCACATTTTGTACCTCAGGAACTAAGGTACATGCTTATTGACGCAGTTTATTTTAGCAGGACAGGGTGGTAATATGGTGCCTCAAACTCATCTTCACATCTGTAGGCTAAGGGCATTCTGATCCTACATTAGACATGAAAGGGGTTTTTCTCCATCCAGTGAGCACCGTTCCAGAGTCAGTAGATAATGATCTAGCTTCAAGGCCTGGAGAAGGAGTGGTCAAACGAGATGAACACCTGCAGATTCCCTGTAACATTTCTCTCCTCCCCTCTCCCTAAAAAATCAAAGAAGCAACAACCAACAAAAATAGGAAATTATGCGGACAAAACAACAGCTGAGACTTCTTGAGCAAATAGGGAAATTAAATGTCTTACGAGCACTGTAAGTCTTTTCCTCCCATCTTCTTCCCTACTCAAGTGTGTGTTTTGTAACAGCAATGGTGGTGGAGCCCTCAGAGCATGGACTTTGTAGCAAGCAAAGTCAGGGAAGGTTGAGAGGATCAAGGAACCACACAAAAGGCAAGTGTATCCCCATGGATAGCTCTTTCCTCTATTGGAATATCCCTCTTTCCTGAGATACACGTACACACAGATTTTAGGAGTTCTTTGACGTCAGAGGACAGACTCACATCTTCTGCCACAGGAGACAAATCCAGTTCCATGCCTTTCCCAAGGAAAAAAGAAGGAATTCTATAAAATCAGGCTCTCAGAGTTTAACCAGTCTTACACAGATTGTCATCATAGAGAGGAGAACATATCCCCATGTAAGGACTTCTGGATTCAGCTTGCATAAATAAACGTCAGGGAGTGAGTGCGTGAGTGAGTCAAGTGAAAGATACCAAGAACAAAGGTGAAATTTTACACTTCTGTGGCTGCTGAGTATGCTCCCAGTTCAGTGGTACTGGGAGAGCTGATGTCCACCTTTAAGAATAGAATTAAAAAAACAATTGGCTTGAGGTGAAAGTTTTTATGTGTATTGGACTTTCAGTGCTGGCAAGTCATTACTAAAGAGTAACTAGTGCCAAAATGTGAGACAAGATCTTCATATGGCTGCTGATTAAGTGGATCTACTTCCCCAATCATCCGTCCAATATTCCAGTTGAACCTCCAGCCAAAATTCATGAGGCAAATTTCATTACATTAGTGGTGTCTAGCCTGGAGTTGGCATTCTGTTGTAGTCATGATGGTGGGATGGATTGGAGGCTGAAAGATGAATTAATAACATTTCATTATGATGAAATACCAAAGTATGTTGGAAGATCACCTTGTGTTATATAATTATATATTCAAAAGAATTTAAATTTTTTCTTCAGCCCTTAGTGAATCTGAGACAGCAGCAACAGCGATGGGAAAAACCTCCCCTAAAAATCCCAAGAATCATACTTGTTTTGGCACGACGCTGCCTAAGGTGATTTGCGAATAAGGCCGACTTTGCCAAACTTTCACATTAACACAAGGTTCAGCATACGTTTTAAAACATTAAATCAGCTTTCCATTTGCATGGATAGGATTATTTGGTTGTGTAGATTTTGCTAGTTTAAAGGGCCCTGATACTCTAATGCTGGAGCCAAAATGAAATACTCAAAGTAACTATGTTAATAATTGTAAGCAGTCATTCAGAACATGTCTAAGGTTGTCATATTATCTGACTTTGGAAGACGTGGAGTGTGTCTGCTGCCACAAACAATACTAGGATTGTAGCTACTGACCATTTTGAAAATCAGACTCAAAACTTACAGCAGAAGTAGATGCTCCTGTCTGAGTGAAGTTAAGCTTTGGGTTTTTGTAGAACCCAGTATTGCTGGATACCTTAAAGCTTAAAAAAATACAGAAACCTCTAAGTATGAGTTGAAATGGTCTTGTTAAAGAGGCTGCAGTTAGTAAATATCATGTATATCTGGGAAGCAGTGCATATCCTTATTTACGATTTAATTAGAGTCAAAATAAATAAAACCCTTTATAGACAAGTAACAGGCTACCGCATTTTACCCATCAGTTTCAATCTGATGCCGTATGGTTTCAAATCAGACTTGATGAAATTGTTCTCTCAATGTCCCTAGGCAAAGCAGTTTGCAGTGTAAGTTGATACGACATGACCTGAATGGCAGCAAACATGAAGGATACAAAATGCATGTTTAGTTCATCAAAGATGGTCAGCATGTCTTCCAGTTATTGCTCTGCTCTTTGCCTTGGTGGCACAGATTTCTGCAGCGACTATTATGTCTAACTGAGAAATGTCACAGTGCTCTGGGTCTATGTACTGTATTTGGTGTGGACCCACAAGATAGGCAGTGACATGGAGCTCTATTTTATATGTGAGAGGAACAAGATGTAAAGCGCCGTATTTCAGAATTAACTCATGGTTAGCGAAAGGAAATCCAGATCCTACACCTGCTCCTGCATATGAGCAATGAGAGGGTAAGGACTATAACTGAGTACTCCTTGTTCTCCCAGTGTAGATGGGAGAGGTCTTCTCCTATGAAGAGCAACAATGAAATGATGTCTCTGGCTCTCAGTGCTGTTAAGGACCTGTATCAGACAGAAGAAAAGGAGTATGCAGGGAGAGGCAGGAGAACTGATGTTTTTCAATAAGCAAAAGCTGCCGGTGAAAACATGGAAATATGCATTGTTTGTCAAGTCACCAGGTCTCAGGTGAACAATTTTGGAAACTGTAACCGTAAGTTTACAGCATGCACTGTACTCCGAAAGCTGTGCTCCAGAAGAGAGGGGCAGCCTGGCTATCAGTCGACCGAAGTTAGTATCTCAGTTTGCAGTGTGTCTGAATTGCATTTCTTGGAGTAATCTACCATTTGTTGAACAAAAATGGTACGCAACATCTGGGGCCTGATCTCGAGGGTAGGAAGGCTCTGCAGAGGGATCTGGACAGGCTGGATCGATGGGCCCAGGCCAGTTGTATGAGGTTCAACAAGGCCAAGTGCCGAGTCCTGCACTTGGGACACAACAACCCCATGCAATGCTACAGGCTTGGGGAAGAGTGGCTGGAAAGCTGCCCCGCAGAAAAGGACCTGGGGGTGTTGGTTGACAGCCGGCTGAATATGAGCCAGCAGTGTGCCCAGGTGGCCAAGATGGCCAACGGCATCCTGGCTTGTATCAGAAACAGTGTGGCCAGCAGGAGTAGGGAGGTGATCGTGCCCCTGTACTCGGTGCTGGTGAGGCCGCACCTCGAATCCTGTGTTCAGTTTTGGGCCCCTCACTACAAGAAGGACATTGAGGTGCTGGAGCGTGTCCAGAGAAGGGCAACGAAGCTGGTGAGGGGTCTGGAGCACAAGAAGTCTTATGAGGAGCGGCTGAGGGAACTGGGGTTGTTCAGTCTGGAGAAGAGGAGGCTGAGGGGAGACCTTATCGCTCTCTACAATTACCTGAAAGGAGGTTGCAGAGAGGTGGGTGTTGGCCTCTTCTTCCAAGTGACTAGTGACAGGACAAGAGGAAATGGCCTCAAGTTGCGCCAGGGGAGGTTTAGGCTGGATATTAGGAAAAATGTCTTTAATGAGAGAGTGGTGAAGCATTGGAACAGGCTGCCCAGGGAGGTGGTGGAGTCACCATCACTGGAGGTGTTCAAGGAACGTGTGGACGTGGCACTGCGGGACATGGCTTAGTGGGCATGGTGGTGTTGGGTTGATGGTTGGACTTGATGATATTAATAGGTCTTTTCCAACCTTAATGATTCTGTGATCCTGTGATTCTGTGATTCACAGATGCCCTCATTCTTGGCTGGATCCTTAATCATCCGTGAGTAATCTGTTGGAATGTCTTGGGAGTTTAAACATAAAATTCCATTGTTGATCACACCTTACTGAATTCAACACAAAGATATCAATACAGCCATACAGCCATACAAATCTGAATTTCAAATTTTACTTAGGCACTATGGGGGGTGATAGTATTTTATAAATGATGAAAATATTTTACATTTCACTTTGAAAGAAAAAGTGTGTTCCACTCTTTTAAAGTATTTTTAGTCACTGTTTTTTCTGAAAACCATTGGACATTCAGCCTATTAATTTGTTTCTTTCCTGAACATATCTTTATTTATGCAGCAGAAGTATTCCTCTCCTTCAAGGTAAATTCTGTACCGTTTCGCACCCCATTCTTTACAGACCTTCATAAATCCATTGTCATTTATTTGACCCCTTGAACTTAGGAGCACATTTACAATATACAATATACAAGAAATTTAGTTTTGAATTTGTATCCATAATAATTTATCTCTAATTTTATTACATTTTAATGAATTGCATGACATTCACTCTGTTGTTGTCTCTCTAAACAGCTATTTAAGTATCATCTTTATAGTGAAAACTATTTTGTTAATGATATAATTCATAGGATAGTATTAGTTGAGAAAGTTATTTCATTAATGTTAAAGGATGCAATTAAATTTTCAAAAGTAGCATATTCAAAAATATGTTTCATCTGTCCCCTTTTTTATCAGTTTTAGTAGAAACTTGAAAGGTACACTCACAGACTGGATAAAACACGGAGGCAGAAGAAGTGAGGTCTCAAAAAAAATAACACATTTTCACTCTACGTTGGCAGCTGTCAATGACAAATATAAATTCACATTAATTAAAGCAAGTCACATCCTAAAAATATTTCTTTATTCTTTCAGACCACTCTTCCGTGGAAATTCAGATGTTGATCAGCTAGGAAAAATCTTTGAGTAAGTAATAACTAGTTGCATTATGTCAGTATCTGTTTAACATTGAAACACTGTGAGGTTTCTTTGCCATGTTTTTATGCAATAATGTGACTAGAACAAAGTATTTCTAGAACATATTTCCTATTGCTACCGTATGCAACATGATATTTCCGTGTATTCTGTGTCAGAGTGGGAGGAGGAAGCAACATGGAATATAGTTCTGCAGAACTAACAGCCATCATCAGGAAGTTATGCGAGACTTCTGTTTCGGGCTTTTTAAATCTCTTAAACATATTGTGCATGTACCATTCATGCGTATTCCTAAACAGTTAGATCCAAGAGATCCTCTTTGCATAAACAAATGCAGACATTTTATTTTTCAGTAATTTCTTTGTGCATTTCAGAAAACAACATTAGGATACTTTAAAATTGTTATTAAACTGAAATCTCTAAGATTATTGCCAACAGCTTCTTTGCAGAAAAGACTTCTGTACATAAGAAAATATTTTAGCTTTTAAAATACACTGTGTAGCCTGTTAAAATGATTAACAATCCATATTTTCGTTGGGAAGGTAACCGTGACACCAGAAGGAATACCAGCATTTTAACATGTGCTTTGTCCGAGATGAACTAATTGGCTTTATTTCAAAACCATTTTACAGTTCTAGGAGTTTGTGTTTTTCTTCTTCAGATACACCAAATACATTGAGGAGGCGGGGAGGCTTTAAACTCTCTGAGGTAGAATAATTCTCTTCCAAAATATGTTCTTAGTTAAAAAACAAAAAAATAAGTTATTGATATTACCGATATGATAATCAAGTAGGATTATATCACTTTTTCTTGTAAAAGCTCTTCAGAGCAAGGAATGTTTCTGAATTTATAAGAACCACGTAAATTTAAGATCTGACGTACATATCATGTAGTTAGGAAATCAAAGATACATAGGGCTGGTCCCGCTCCAGAGAAGGAATGCCCATTTGCCTCTGCACCTCTGTCTTCCCTTTGCATATGTAGGGGCTGCAGGGATCCAGGGATCTGGATGAAATAAGGAATACATAGACAAAGAGAGAGAAAAAGAGAGAGAGGGAAGGCTGAAATATTATTCTCTTGAAGACATTCCAAAGAGAAGATAGTAAAATTTCTAGGGAGAAGAGCTTAAACAGAACAAATCATGAATTTCTCTGTGTAACCTTTTTTCCAGTTCTCAAATCATAACAGATCTGTTTCTAAGCATTTTCATTATTTAATATGAGGTTCCTAAATTGCAGGTCTTGATTTCACACAGTTGACTTCCCTTTCCTGCATACCATACCAGTGTATGTGACTCACTTGCGTGGTTAATTTGTCATGCGCTGAATAGCTCTTCCTGCCCAGTCCAGAAAAATCAGTCCTTAAAGTTTACTTTTTCTTCTTCTGCCAAAGCTACTCCGTTAGTCCTACAATATTCTGCTTTATTACATGAAGACAGTTTTGATACACACAACATATTTTATAATTAAAAAAGACATAGCTGTGATTTTTTTTTAAGGATTTTGAGTCGTTTATGACATTTAAGGGGAAAAATCAAAATTAACTGGGCTAGGATTAAATGCATAGCTGCTAGCGGCAGCCTCTGACGGGGATCTTTCCATCCCTAGGGGCTGAGATTACCTGTGCAGAAAAGTATTCATTGAGAAGAGAAAACGCTATGCTAATTTTAGAAGAAATTCCTTATAACACATCTACTTAAAGAGAAAGTTTGGGTTTGCTTCTTTTGTGTAGTTCTCCTTGAATAATTCAAAAGTTTCTTGGGTTCTGGGGGGGTTATGCTAAATAGTGTTTATTTTGTGTTTTCACAGCTGGAGAACCCCCTACAGTTAGGCATCCTCCTTCTTGTAGGAGGATTGTTTCTTTCTACAGTAGTGACTCATTCTCCAGACTAATTTGGACAGAAAGTAGTTTCGGGATTTTCGTGCAATCTGGACTGATGCATTCTTTCAGATAATGGGGCTGTGGTCTACCTTTGTTTTACATGTGCGTTCTGATTTGCGTCAGGTAAAATTCCAGCACGTTCGAGGGTAAATCCCTCAGAGATGGCCCAAAACAATTTCCTGCTTTTCGAGGACACCATGAGTGCGTGGGATATCCTCATAGATTTCAGGCTAAACGCTGCAATGGTTTGAGCAGACTTGTCTCCCATTGTGATCAATGGGAGTGGAAAGTACTCGGCGTTTCTCAAGACCAGGCCTGAACCTTTGGCAGGAGGTGAAACTCATCCAAGATGCTCCCAAACTTAGTCACTGAAATGGTAGTGCTACCAACCAGAGTGAGGGCATCTACTCAGACATTCATTATTAAGAGTTTTGAGTACTATGTGGGTGTGTAACTAAAAATATCTCTCCTTTCCACTCTTGGTCTTGTCCACCCCACCTGTCTGACAGGCTGCCTCCTTGTTTCTTTTTGTTAGCTTTGCCTGTGCCTGTGCTTATTCTGCCCTGTTCATGTTCTCTCATGCAAATGTTAAAAAAAGTGGGACTAACCAAACATATTTGAATGGCAGGTTAAACTTCATTGTTATTTAAAATATTTAACTCCCCCACCTTCCTGCAGTGCTATTTGTGTTATATTTAATATGGGTCCAGATCCTCAAACAGCTAATCACATGGCTTTAACCACCGTGGCCAAGGGAGTTGCCCATACCCCCACCGTACCTGTGGTGATAAAAGTCAAAACCAATTTTTCATACAGATTTAACTTCTCATTTCCCAAGAGCTGTGATATCTTCAGATGTAGTAAAATTAAATTGTCCTGAGATTTTAGTTGCTTTGCCCTTCTAGCCATGCTGTTGTTTTGAGGACATATTAATTTTCGGAGGTATTTTAGGTGAACCAAATTACAATTTAAAATCCATGTAGGTAGATGTGGAGTAATTCCACTAAGTTCATTGAGGTAACCTATGATTTACACCAAAGTGTTAGGCCCATGGCCTCACCCAGCTACCAACCTCCCCGTAAGAAGAAAGGTCAATGCTGCTCCCTAGTGGCATTGGGCTTAGTGCAGACCCAAGTATTCAGTGACCTTTTTTTGTGTTCCTTCTTGTCTTACCCTGTCAGCGTTTCCATCAAAAGTCTCGGTTTTACAGGCTGTAAAAATTGATTTTCCCTGAAATCTGACAAGTAATGTATGGTCTTTTCCAGAATTTCCATCAGAAACTGGCATTTCGACCCCACAAATATTACTATGAGACTAAAACACGAAATGTATGAGACATGATCCGTCATTGGAGGTTTACCTACTATTTCATTTATTTAAGTTTTAAACCTTAGCATGATTATTTAATAAGTATAAATATCTTCGAGAATTTAAAGAATAAATAAATAAATTATAAAAATAAATTAAAATATTCTATTAAAGGGTAAAGAAAAACTAAAATACAATTTAAAGTAAAAACATAAAGACACTCAAGTCCTATGCCACTTCTGAATTGAGACTTTAAACCCTGTGTTGTGAAGCAAATAAATTGTTTAAATTTGGGCAACAATTACTGCACATAGCTTTGAAGCATTATGAAACATCCCTTTTATTGCCTTACCCTCATCTTGACCCACACTCTTCTCACAGTCCCTATTCTTGTGAATAAAGATCCTTGCATGCAATTCCCCTTTGAAACTTACTGCTTTTAATCATCCTGGAGCGACATATGTTGCACCATCCAGTCAAGAGCTGAGCAACTTTCTTCCAAAGCACTCAGCCTTTTTTCATCAAAAAGGCTGAGAAAATTGAGACCTAGGCCAGAAAATTGTGCTGGCCACAGAATAATTTCTACCAAGCATTCTGAGGACCTACACTCATTGGCCTCTATTCACAGACGTCAGTGCACTACTGTACAATTAATCTCATTTAAATGAAAAGACTTATAAAGTAAACTGCCACTCAGTATAATCAATATAAAGGGGAGACCGCGTAAATGTTCAGACCTGATGTTAAGTTTTTCCTTTCACAGTGTAATTGGACTCCCAGAAGAGGAGGACTGGCCTAATGACGTTGCCCTTCCAAGAAATGCTTTCACTTCCAGACCTGCACAACCTATTGAAAAATTTGTACCAGATATTGATGAACTGGGCAAAGACTTGCTTCTTGTGAGTTTCTATTTGTTGTTCTCCAAGCTGCATAACTGGTAGTTCCCACTGTGCATGCAACATGCCAAGAAGCATTTATGTTTCCATTTAACGGAGGTATTAAAGAAAAGTTCAAAAGTAGGTAGACAAATTCATGTAAATCTGTGGATCATCAGCACAAAGACACCACCTTTGGCTCAAGGGGTGTCAGAGCTGAGAACCGTTAGAGACTAGGAAACTGTCAGGGAAGTACCTGTTTGACCTTATGCTTAGATCCTCATTACTGACCACTGTTGTGCCACTGATTCAGCCATTCTTATAGTATAAGCCTGATGTAAGTACAAAAACTGATCTACCATTTTTCATGGTATAGTGGACTCAGTATAAAGCAGAAAATAAGCTGTAGAGGCAGATTACATCTGCATGCCTTCTATTGAATGCTGAAAAATTGAGATTTGCTATTCACCAATTGTTGCCTCTTACAAATGGCAGGATTGAACAGGCGCAAACAAGTTGTGCTGGTACAACTGGTAACACTGAATTCAATTACATTATTTCCATCATTTTTATAGATATGTTATAAATCCCAGCCCCGAAGTTCAGTCTTGGAAAAGAATATAGGGAATGGCCTTGCCTCAGTTTGTCTTTTGCCATGCTTGTTGAAATCTAGCTAAATTTGTTCCCTGGAAGCCTTTAAAAGATTTTGGTTCACCTGGGCTCGGTAGAGTGGGCTCAGTGCAACTCTTGAAAGACTTGCTGCGTCTCTTCAGGAACTGCTATCTCCGGCCAGTGTTATCTCTACAGAACAGCAGATCATCCTCTATTGTCCTTATGACTGCAGCTCCCAGCTGCAGTAAACTGGACTACATCTGGACACTTGAAATGACAGGGGAGAAACGCCTCTGTTGTGCCTGCAGGCAGCCTGGAAATGGAAGCTAGACGTGGGACAAGAATTAGGTTCTGGGAACAAGGAATAACATATGGCAGAGAGCTCACTGAGTGTGAGGCATGATGGGAGGGAGGAAGAAGACATATATACATGCCTAGAAGGTGAGGTGGAAAGGGAAGCTGTTCCTGTTAGGCAAAGAGATGAGAACTGGGAGCCACAAATGAAAGGGGAGAGTAGGACTGGAAGTCACTGAATTAAATTTCAGAAGTTAAATGATAGAAATTCTGATAAAAGAAAAGAAAGTAGGAGTAGGAAGTGGTTAGACAAGGATATTCAGAAGAATACTATTTGGAGGTGAATGAAGGAAAAGAGAAGAACAAGGTATAAAACGCAAGGCTATGGGAGAGATTTCAGTGCTGGCTGGACAAAGGCTGGGATAAGGATCTGGAAAGAAGGCAAGCAAAGTACAACTAGGAAGAAGAGGGAGAAACTGAACACAAAACATTAGCATACAAAGGCGATAAAGTCAAAGACCCAAGACCTATAGAAATGCTGAGCCTAGGAATGAACGTATACCTTACGATGCTGTCCATGTTTGTATAACCACAAAAGAACAGTGCCTTGAACACTGACGGGATTCAAAAGTTGTTCATGAATAGTTGCTCCCTGCAGTCTGTGAGACAGATGTCCTGTGCATGTGAATTCAAGAAAACCTGAATTCTGGGATTTCCTAAACTATGAATACTTGAATTTTCTAGCTTGTTATTTTCTCTTATTAGCTTTGGGGATGCCATATTCATATATTATGACCCCACTGCTTGTTTTAATATGGATGGTCATCTTATCACGCAGCACCTACTGAGACCCTGTTGTGTCTCACACTGATCATAAATTGAAGGTGGCATGCATTAATGTATGTATGCAATGTTAGCACTGTTAACTGTACATCTTAGTTAAAGCCAACTTCTTTTCATACTTACAGAAATGCTTAGCGTTCAATCCAGCCAAGAGAATATCTGCCTATGTTGCCCTCTCTCACCCATATTTCCATGATCTGGAGAAATGCAAGGAGAATCTGGACTCTCACATGTCATCCAGCCAAAACTCCAGTGAGGTGAATGCATCGTAATGCTGACTGAAGATGAACCATAAATGAACAAGACGTGTAGCTGACAAGGCCACTGTCCCATACAAACCACATAGCTGTTCTAGCGAAGATCATTATTTGGAGGTTTTATGCACTTATCTTTTATTTTGGGATTGTGATGTGCTTATCCAAGGAAATCAATCTAGTTTACTTTCATCAGAGCAATGCAAGGGACTGGGCTTTGACCTGCTCCCATTGCAGCTTTATGTTTGTTTTGTTTTTGTTTTGTTTATCTACCTGGGAAAACTCCAGACGAAGAGAAGCTGCTGACCGGTTTTGCTGCCATTTTATCCTTTTAATATTGAATGCTGCCAGTGTGGATTAGGATGATCGAGTCACTGCCAAAACATGATGCAGTCTCTCTCTCTAGCTGCTGAAGCATGATTTGGTACTTTTTAAATTATTATTATGTGATCTTTTACAATGATATTTAAAGAATGGCATTGAAATATCAGATCTCTGCAACCTGCAGTTAATAGATACATGCATTAATATATTCAGCTACTGTTCATTCATAGCATATATGCAGGTGCTTCTCCACTTGAAAACTTGGATGGATTATTTTATCATTTAATTGCTTTACAAAAATAACAGTGATGAAGGTGATCATAATAAATATCTCAACTTTTAGGGGTTTTTTCGTACACGAACGAGTTATTACCTAGCTACGTTTGTGTGCATGTTGCAAAAAAAAAAAAAAGTGTTTTTAAAAACTTCTAGAGTCCTGTTCTTAAAGACTCTTTTGGTTTCCAAATGGTCGGTTTATGTTGAAATCCAGGCACATTCTAGCCCATCATCTAACCCATCGTTCCCCCTGGAATCAGCTGCAAGAATGTTTTCTTTATCTTGTTCCAAATTTTCTGATATGCAGCTCAAAGACATGAGCAGAGCCAATGAAAATCAATACAGTTTTTCACCTTCAACCTGTTCTGATTATCAGCCAAAAAGGAAAATAAAAAAAATATTTCCAGTTCAGAAGCAGAGAATCCTATACCTGTAATAAGCACAGAGATGTATTTGTGCTGAATTGTATGCTGTATACCATGCTGCCTTACCTGCAACACCCCCATGCATCACAAGTGCATGAACATTACTGTCACAAAATCCCTTAGATGTCATTTATTAAGCAGACTTGTTTTCTATGCAGAAATGCATGAGCGTCTCTCCTAAGCCACCATGTGAGTATACTGGCACATGCTTCTCCACTAGGGTTTATGTGCCATTATTGAATGTCAAAGTAAGTAAGCAATTCACATGCCTTTATAGCACAGTTATTTTAAATATTACATTAAATTTTTATATTTAGTATTTTTACCTTAACTAAAATATATTTTCAGTATTTTAAAAAGAAGCTTTTATTTTTTTAATACTGTATCGGGAAAAAAGAAATATTTTAAATCCATAAAAGCTGTTCCCTAGCATGACTTTAGTGCATTTACCTGGATATGACTTGGGGGAAAATATTGGTCCAACGAGTTAGCCCTTACCATAAAACCATAAATATACACTATTGCAGTATAACTGATGATAAGTGAGGCAGCTAGCTTTGCTTACTCCTGTGATAGTCCCTTAGGCTTCTCTCTTCTTCATCTCTATTTCATCTTGTCTAGCTAGTGAGCCAGGATTATATCCTCATTCTCAGCATGTTTGGCAGAAGCAGGTCCTTAGCAGTGAGTTGAGCAATATAATTTTTCCAGCTGTGGCACGGGAACTTGTAGCCATCTCCTTGGCAGGCTTCTCAGTCCTGTCATAGACTGGCTGTTGTGGTGAACTTCACTGTTAACTCTGTTTCAGGTGCCTGCACTGTCTGGGACATGATCCATTGCTAGGATAATGAGTGGATCTTACCTGCTTTTCGTTACTGTTAGACACATAACTATGCAACGTATGGTTAAATTAGATCTGTTTTAAATAAGCCAGATTTTAAAAGGACTACTTGCATGCATGCAGTGGCCTGTGCTTTTCTTCATGCCCAGAATGGTGCCTATGCAAAACCTACCAGCATGAACAGGCAAGTCGCAAATTAGGCCTGGCAAGAGCATGCATGAGGCATCTGCACACAGAGATACTACAGATGCATAACACAAGAATTTTGGAAGCTCTACGAGCAGCGAGCTGAAGGCCAGGGAGCGGTCACGGCAGCTAACCCTCTAATCTTGGCCTTGCCTCTGTCATCCTCTATGTTCCTACATCCAAGGGGAACTGCAAACCCACTGCACTGGTGGTCTCCCAGCCCTATTCCTCTATCAGTCAATGAACCTGAGCATGGATAGGTTTTAGCATTCATAGAAAAGGATAGGCCAGAGTGACATTTTTGCTAACCATTTTTAAACACTAATTAGAACAACGAACAGAGCCAAAATTCAGGAGAATCTTGCGACAGGAACAAATAGAAAAGTTTTCTACACAATGTAGCACTTTTAAAAACACTCCACATTTTACCTAGTGCCTGCTATCAGGGAATTCAGCTGATGTGGCTTTCCAGCAGCTGTCAGAGAATTCTCCCAGAGCTCTCCAACAACTAACATAGGGTGAAAATGTAGGGGAGGAGGGGGTGTTTTCAAATCAGTCTCAAAACTCTCAGATAGAGATGTGCATCTGTTCCATGTTAGAAGAGCTTCTTATATTAAGCTTAGTGAAGCAAAGGCTAGAAGAGAATATGATTGCTGAATGTAGCTACATTATTAGGGTAAAACAAAAAGGAGGGAAGAGAACACTTTAAGCCAAAGGTTAGTGTTGGCCCAAAAACTAATGAGAATATGGAAATCACAAAGAAGTTAATTACTGGAGCAGCATTTCCCAATCTGTAGTGTCAGAAGAAGAGCTCAGAGAGCAGCAGAGAAAAGCAGGAGCTGGCTTATGGAATCAGAAGCAGAGCTTCTGCAACGTGGTACTGTATGTTGTCTAATATAGGATCAGGTTATAAATGGGGGTATTCAGGAGAACAGCTTGAGCAGGGCTGCATTAATGGCCGCATTCTGGAACATCATTCCAGTGGGAATGGCAGGAACAAAAAGAGAAATGTAAGTTCTGCCTTGGCAGGGGTAGGGAAAAGATTTATCTAATGGGGTCCTTGTGGTAGCAAGGGCCTAGATTCAAAGGACCAATGACTTTTCAAATTACCTCCTTTTCAAAATCTCTTTAGGAAGAAATTCCATTTGACATCCCATAGGCTTACTCTTATTCCAGTCTTCCCTGCTAAACCGTGGGGCTTCACTTAGGCTAGTAAACTGAGAAAGCCTGTTCTCTGGCTGGGCAAAGTGCTGGCACTGGCTAAAATCATGCCAGGAATCATGCTCATAATTAGACAGTACAGACAACTGTGGGACTGTGCTCGAGCCCATGCCCTTGCTCTTTTTATTTTACTGGTATAGCTCTAGTATTTGAGTACCTTTACTCATTACTGCCATATGTGTAGGATGTAGGAATTGTATATGTGAAAAAGAAAGTGCTACTTGACACGCATGTTCCGGACTCTGATGAAAATTCTTTAAAGAACGAAAACCCTTTAAAGAAGACTTCAGAGTGCAATTCTTAGCAATAACTATGCCTGTATGTGTTCTACAGGAGCCATTCAACAGCAGCTAAAAACCACTGAATAACAAAATAACAAAAAATATATTAAAAATAAGTGTAGATGTTTAGCTCCTAGAGCACCCACAGCCAGGCACTGTGCTCTTCTCAGCAGAGAACAGGGTGTTCTAAGAAATGGAAGGAGCAATTTCTATCTCCTAACAACCTTTTTTTTATCACTACTACATAATTCTGCAGGAAAAACCGACCTAATAGCAAAAGAAAAAATCACCAAAGCCAGCTGGTGAAGTGCTAAGTGCTGAACCATAGCAACACATCTGGAGCAGCCCTTTTCTCTTCACCCTGTCTCCGTGCTCACTCTTCAGCTCCCTTAAGGAACCAGGTTTCAGTGATGGCCACAGGTGCTATTTCCAACAAGATTCTTCCAAATTTTCAATAGCTACGTAGTGTCAGTGTCCTCTACATCCCTATTACCAAGCGTTGCTTCTTTTAGTCCAGCAGCCCAGAACCGATGATTAAAAAAGAATCACTTTGTGCACCTCCTTGCTTACCCTTAGTTTTGCCTTGTGTGTGCCAAGTAAAATTCTAAAAATAGGGTTTGTGCATATTTCTGTGTAGGCTGCCCACACTTCAGGGTTTTTTCAGCCTATTAGTCCACAATGGTAAATGCTAGAGTACCATTCTCTGTTGTTCCTGTCCTAAAACACACCAAAAAATGAGGACATCATGTTTGCAAAATATTTAAATTTGGTGCTATGTGTACAGAGCCTTTTACAAGAAAGGAATCAGTAAGTTGTAGCATTTGAGCATCTTTTGCATGGGGGATGGTATCCAGCATCATAACTCTTATGTGGTTTTTACACTCAATGGTTGTTTCGGTGAATAGGAAGAAAATACTGTGCCATGCTACTTTTCACAGGTTCACTCACTGTCTTTGAGAAGCGTGTTTTATTATACATATAATTCTCTCTGCTGTTAGGTATTAGGCCAACATTAATATGGAAAATAAAGAGAAAACATGCTGGTTTGGTCTTCTAGCCAACAAACTTGGTGCACTTATCTGACTCACAACTGAAAATACATCAGTTGTCAAATATGTATATGAATCATAAACCACACAGTTTGGTTTAAAAGGCCACGTAAATTAATTATGTTCCATGTATAAGACACAGTTGAAGAATGGGGAAGTTTATTCTAAGAACTCTGTTTTATAGAACCACTTTGCTAGTATTTTTCATGTACAGTAGTTTCAGGAATTGATAGATTTTTATACACAATGTGAATTAGAAGATACTAGGCTATTAGAGTGATTTTGCTGTGTTATGCTTGAAGCTTGAATTGATCACAAGCTTAGGAACCTAACATATTTATTTTATTGCTACAAAACTGCTTCTAAATATCAAGATCTTTTTTCATATTAACAGGATTTCACACTTCTCTTAATGTGTAAATTATTTTCTTGAAATTAGTACATTAGAAAAAACATTTTTCCAAACTGTGGTTGTGTGGGAAAATTTAAGAAATATATTTCTACTTTCACAGAGAATAATAACATGTTATATACTGAAATCTTCAGTAACTGACTGTTAATAAGCTATCAATTTTACTTCTTTTTGATTACTAAGTATTGGAGTATACAGATTATTTTCCATGAAGAAAAAATTCAGAAACAATCTCTAGAAAAGTAAATGGGATTTTATGTGTTCAACCTTCCAAGTTTCATTTTCATATCCTTTTTTTTTTGTGCAAATACAGTTCAGGTGTGCAAAAACAAGACTACAGTTTTAACAGTCTAACAGGCTGTACAACTCAAATAGGAGTTTTGTTTGTGAGCTACTTATTTTATTATATCTCTTTGTTTTGCAAATTGTTAGATAATGGCTGTAATATAATTTTAGTTTCTGGACGAGACTCTCTAACCGTCAAATCCCAGTAATTTATGTAAAACAAGAAGAAGCTTTCTCATCAATTTAAATGAACTAGGCCATTAAAAGAAGAAAGATGTGGACATAGGAACTGACAAATACACTTTTGGCAAGTGTTATTTCTTCCCTTTAGTTTGAAGCTTAGCAAGTATTGCATACTGATATGCAATATATACACAATATAAGAACCATAAAAACCACTTAGGAGTAGTGTGCACAGATAATATTAAAAATGGCTAATTAGGTTCTTGCAGAAACCAGCTAGAAATCATTCTTTTAGCTGTAACACTCAAAATTTTGAAACTGCTATATTTTTCCATTTAACAATATTCCTGAAAAAATATATAATGTTTTTAATACAGGCAGTGATAGGCACCCAAACAGAAGTGAATCAAATAGGAACTTGTTCTCAAAATTGATTCTGCAAGGCCAAGTAGATACCACCAGTTCTTTACATGTTCAGCAGAAGCTGACATTAGCCAGCACCGTGCTTAGACGAGCCTTTTGCTTTCTGGGCAGAAAAGCCCTAGGTTGCTGTGAGCAAAGTTAGTGGAAAATTTGCTTTGACTTAAATAAAATCCTTTGAGAGCTTCTGCAATATTCAAATTTCCAGCCTTCATTGAAAGACTGTGCAAAACAGCTAACAGCTAAACTCCCTAACCATATGGCATTCCTTCCTTCAGATTAAATGTTTTATCTGTGTTAGAATATATTGGTGGGCTTCATCCAGCCCAATGTCAATGAGACTTCTGCATGGCTAGAGAAAGTAAGAAGAGATTCTGCTATGGATATTTTGATACTGGGTGATTGTGGTAGAGCAGATTTTTCGTTTCCAAAAAAGATCAGACAAAAGATATTGCCTTCTTTTTAAAAAAAACCAAACAACTGACACTTAGTAAAGCTTAAAAAGGAGATTTTAAGGAACTATTGGGAAAATATTGTTGGGAAAAGTGAAAAGGAGCATGTTTATAAAGTGAAAAATGTAAATACAAACAATGTGTATTAAATATGCATTGAAACCAATACTTTTTCACTCACAAAGTTGATAGGGTTTTATGGAAGAAAAGCATCCAAATATGAACTTATTCTAACTACCATTTTAATGTTCATTTGCACTAAAGCAACCTATACTGTTTGACTGAAAGGAGAAGGGAAAACAGGTAATGTTTAACTTGTGATTTACTTTGGTGATGTCTACATGGATGTGCTATAAAGCTCTCAAGCTTGCTGTCCATTCTTGAGCGAGCTAAATTTGCATCCACACTGTTTAGCTTTCTGCACCTTAAACCCATCCACATGCCAGAAAAAAACACATTTTCTAGTGTTTACATGGGTACTTGCTCCCATTGACATGCTCATGTTAAACCCAGCCAAAAAGCACTGTCCCTGCCACTGAATGGAAAATGAATTTTCACAGACTGCCAACTTCCTTCGTGCAATTACTCCTAAAGAGGTTGTAATTAATGTTCTACAATATGCAGCCTTTCCTCTTATTCCATGTTTCATTTGTATGTCATGTTATGCAAATCCTCCGCCTTTTTTTAATAAAAAACCCCAGTTCTTGAATGTTAGGATCAATTTTGAGTAGCTAGATGAGGGAGGAAAATTGTGAAGTGCTGCAAAGATAGGAAAAATGGGCAGACATTAGCAGAGTTCAGGACAATTCTGGCAAGTGAAGTTATGTGGAAAAGTTACGTGTAAGTGTAGGGGGGAAACTTTTTTCCCACACGTTTTGTTTTCTCCTGTCATTCACTTTCATAAGCATAAGATGATAAAGCAAAACTGTTGCACAGGATTTTAGTTCCAGATACTAATTATGCTAACTCAAGTCAAGAGTTACAGTGCAGTTTTCAACATAGCAACAGCTCTGTTTTGTAAATCAGATTTTGCAGAAGCTAGAGGGTTTTCTGTGTAGATATAAAAAAAAGTCTTATGAGACAGCTTGAGAGCAGATTAAGCTGGCCACACAGACACTGCCTGTGGTTCAGCTGCAGACATGGAGAATGTACAGCTCTAATGCAGGACAGTCACCAACAGTGTCCACTAGTGTAAAACATCGTTGTGCATTGTGACCTGACTCCTGCCACAAATTGAAAATCCTTCGGCAATCCATGTTTTTGAGCACCTGGATTTTGATAAGATTATCCACATGCAAGTTTTGCTGGATCAGTCCAGGTGGTTCACCATCTTACAGGAGCAAGTCTGAGAACCTAGCAAGTCTGTCCGACACCCGATGTAAGTAATACTGCAGAACCATCTGCCATGGAAAAAGAAGTCTTTTCATAGGTTGTACAGCAGGAACGCAGCTTTCTGAGCTGTGTGCCAACCTGAGAGCTACCATTAACTATTGTTATGCCACCTCCAAAAATACAGACTACAAGGTCTGTGTAGCAATTTGTTGTGATTAGTCCATGTGTGCAGGTGGCTGCGTAAGTGTTGGCACAGAGCAGCGAATTTTGGTCCTTCCGGTAAGTGTGAGGAACTAGGCTTGACACAGAGACAAATTTCACGGTTCCAGGGATGGGAAACCTCTAATTCTACACAGTAGTTCTCTGGCATTTGTTAAATACATACAGTGATAGATCACCCAGCCACTCACTCTGTCCTTTCCTTATCCCAGATAATCCTACTGTGACACTGTGAAAGAAGCCCTGGGGAGTCTACTCCTCAACAGGCTTTCAACACCCTGCTTCCTCTCACTGCAGTGACACTAAATTACCTATCACTTGTATCTGACCCTGCTGATACTTCTGCGGCCACTTAAGAAGCTGTGAGCTAAATTACTACTACCTTGTGATCCTGCAGCCCCCCCAGGAAGCAAATGATTTGTACTATAGTTTTTCCTTGCTTCTCATTAGGAACTGGGAAATACCACAGTAGAATGTGGCAAAGTGTGTGCTACTTCTAGACTCTTTGGTTCAAGCAAAGAGATGAGCTAGAATAGATTAGATTGAACATAATGTGTTTGATGAGCCAAAACAAGTTTTGATTCAGAAGATTATTTACTAAGTATAGAAGAGCTGTGGACAACTGTCTGTGATGTACATGTTTACAACAGCAGCCAATGATGCTCCTGTTATACAGAAGTTTTCAACAGATACAAACAAGACTAGCAATGCCGGCCTCCACCTGCTTACCACCCTTCCCTTGCCCTTCCCCAACATCACTATTCCCAGGGAGAGGTTTCCTCCCAGCATGAGGCAGAGCAACTATGGAACAGTTCTTCCTTATATGAAGGTCCCCAGCTCTCAAGATGACTTGGGTGCCTGTAGCCAATCAAGCTCATCCCTTTGCTTTTTGCTACGGCAGTTTTGAGTACAGAGCCCTGCAACAAGTACTAGGCACAGATGGACCTTAACCCCCAATACATTCTCCCGAGGAAAAGTCCTTCCAGGATCTAGAGGGGAGAGTATGCTTAGTGTTTCTATGACAGTTGACTTTTTTGCATTTTAAACAGCAGTATTGTAAGAACTGCCCTAAGAAACCTCTCTCACTACACAAAAAGGATGACTGCGAATTCTGGACATGCTGTGGGAAAAGACCAGTTTTATTCCAGGTAGATGATGATGTACTTCAAACAATCACCCTTCATCGGTAATAGCAAAAAAAACCCAAACTGGGTTCAAAATATAGCCTGGGTCTGCAGAGTGCTAGTTAAATAAGAAGTGCTTCTCAATCTTTTTCCAGCAAGACCCAAAATCCATCATGATTTCTTGCAGGGCCTTTATCTTGGGAGTCCCTTGTAACAAAGGTGGCTGTAACCATGGGTTGCAACTACAACAGAAAGTACATCAGGAGTTGGATGCTGGCAAGAAGTTTGTGGATGTGAGGCTGTACAAGGTGGCTTATATAAGCTCAGTGGGGATGTGCTCATGTGAAAGTATTGATTGCCATGCACATTTTGAACTGAAGTTACCTATCATAACACGATAGAAGGACTGCAGTGTTACGAGATTAGAGGCTGAAGGGACTGCAAAGATTGATCCAGCCTTTCCTTTTTCTCCCTAGATATCTAGCAACCCAGTGTTTTTTCCAGCTTTGTTTTGTTTCGATTTATTTCACTTCCACCATCACCATTCTCCTTCCTATTGTGCATAGTAAGTCGAATAGAAAAGCATTACTCTATTTTACCAGCTTAAAACCAGAGCAGGTCAGCACTGTCTAACAATTTTGATTGCTCTCTGGTGGTCAATATTAAGTGAATCATTTGTCTCTGTTTAGATTCCAACAAATAGAACTCAATATCCATGACACCTTCCTTGCATTCAGCACTGTTAAATAACCTCACTGTCATTCTCTGCAGTGTTCAAAATCTTTTTTCCTGGAAACTGAACTCGTCTCCTACAACTCACTTAGAGTCACAGCAATATGTGTGCAAAAGAAGTTTACATTATGGCGGTGCTTTTCAGTAAGGAATGAGAGCCAGTTCCAATTGAAACAGGGCCTGAAACAGTCTAGAGGACTCTTAGCCAGGCACCTTTCAGAGGCAAGGCAGTAGCTTCTGCTAAAGCGAGAAACACATTTTAAAATACTTGAGATAGAGAAAATATAAAGATGCCATTTATTTTTTTGATAGAATCTGTTTTCTACACAAAGCTGTATGATTTTGGCACTGAAACCAAGCCCACAGGCACCCATTTATTCTTTCCTTTCAGTCTTTAAATTTCTTTGTAAATTCTTTTCAGGCATTCAGATTAATGTATTTATGGTCCGTTTCATTCCAATTCATGTAAGTGGTCTATATCTGCCATTGAATCTCATATGGGTTTTATTGTTAATGTAATATTTAGCTGCATTACTTTGAACAGCTTTAAAAGTATAATGTCTTTGAATGCTCTAGTTAAAGAAAAATTATATGCTCAAAATTTTGTCTTAGAAGTTGAACTGTATACTTTGGAAATGATGTTTATATTATAACTTCCGAAAGCATCACAGGGTGCTTTCATCTGTATGTCTGTCTTCTACTTTCTGTGTAACAGTGTGTATTTGCATTTCCTCACTAGCTTGATACTCTTCACTCTGAAGGCCCAAGTATGCAAACACATGAATACTGTACCTCACCTGAGCAATCCCACAGAGCTGAGAGGGGTTACTCATGTGACTATAGTTGCTCACAAAAAGTATTTGCAGAAAAAGGCTTTCCTTTAGTAATTGACTGTAGTTGTGAGGACACATGGTTAATAACAGCACCAAGACACCAGTACATGGGGTCAGTGTTTATTGAAGACGTGGACACATTTATCTGCAAGTTATGAGACATTAACCTAAATTATTGCTATTATAATTCAGTATATTATTTCTTATGAAAACACACTAGTCCTGTGAAAGGGTAGTTGCCAAAAAATGTGTCGAGTCTTGCTGCTTTATTGTTTATTTGCATTTAGAATACATTTTGGTTGTTGAAGTGAAGCTACTTTCATAGAGAGGCAGAAAGCTAGATCAGTCAAAAAAAATTATAAATAAGCTTCATACTGTACATTGAGTTTTGCAGCTAGAGTAGCATGTGTGTTCAGATGTAGTACTTTTTATGCTTTAGGGTATTTTTGTTTTAATATGTAAAGGAATAAGCAGATTACTTTGAAATGCTATTGTAGAGCTAATTTTACACATAGTGGGGGAATGTTGTCTGAAAAATTAAAATTAGAAAACATTACATAGGCTGCCTTTGGCTTTATTTTGCTTGTAGCAGGTTCAGCAGGTATCTGTCGACTCCAGATGCTTAAGCGAGGGGCCAACTTTGTGTGGCATCTTCTAACTGAAGAAAGTTTTTTGCAGTGATAAAGTTGCCCATCTGGGCTTTAAGTAAGATTGTTGGCTAAACAAAAGCATAAAGGCAGCAAATTTAGGTATTTTTTTGTGCATGGACAATTGCATGAAATAGGATTGGTGTTTCAAAGTATTTCAAATCATTTAGCATAATTTACTCTTGTTGTAACTCCACTGACTACAGTTAAATCAAACCAAGAATTTGACCTTGTAAGTCTATAAATTTCAGTCAGGTCTATACGAAGATACTTAAGCTTAGTAAATCAGCAAGAATACTATATAAATGGCAATGCGTGATAAAAATCTTTAGTAACATTATTTGTCTCAAAATTTCTATTCATTACTTTTTTATACAAAAGTTCAGAAGTGCACTTAGTGGTATTGGGATATGTGGAGAAAAGCATGATGCTGGTACAGAAATGTATCAGAAATAAGATTCAGTTCTTACTGCTCCAGACACTCCATGTGTGCCTACCTTACACATTACAAATCCCACTGAAGTTAACAGAAGACATGGATAAAGTTAAGCCTGTTTGTAACTCTCATGGGACACTGGTTTCAGAATCTGCAAAGATAAGTTACGTTCTCAAAAGGCATTATTAAAACTTGTGTTTTCAGGTTTACAGAATACTATGAACAGTGAGGACAGCTTCTGAGACACATCCAGAGTAATTTTATCAACTGATATTACATCAGACCAACACCCATTAGCAAATCAAAATCTGTCTCGGTACCTTTACTTCTCAGTGTGGTTTTACAAAAAACAACAAGAAAAGCATTCAGGAAGTTAAAATAGCCTCTAATGCTGTTTGGCTTATTTTTTCTCTTTTTTCCCCCTTTTTTGTAATAAAATATCATTTGCTCTGGAGGTGTCTAGGATTTGATTATTCAAGGAAAACATGCAAAGCAGATTCAAATTTTTTTTTTCATTCACCTTAGGGCATATACTCAGCTGGTGAAAATCAGCATAGTCCTGATGACTTCTACAGCATTGTATCAGTTTATGCCAGTGAAACAGCTGGCACATCGAGTTTTAGCATTTCAAGTCACTTTACCTACCTATACAGTAGGATTTTATTTTGCAAGGTGGAAAGTTACCTATGGTGCAAACTGTACTACCTAGACTGCCATTAATACCTATTCACAGGACATGATTTCACTGTATCACTTCATACTTGAAATTCATTATGTTCTTTTAATCAGGGTACAAACATGAAAAGGTGCGTGTGTTACTGTTTCTTTTAAAGGTGCATCATTTTTTTATTCTGTGTGCTTAATAGTTACTATTCAGTGTTCTTTACATTCTTTGCATTCAGCATTAAAATCACCTATGTGTGAAACACAGAATCACCTACAGAGGTACAAAAAAAATGTAACAGTTATTTCTTGAATTGTTACCTTTTAGTCATCAACATGACATCAAGGGGCTACAACACGCAAACTGTGGTGTATAGAAGTACTGCACCATTGCTGTACATGGAATCTTGCAGCTCTCTTCTCTTCTTGCACAGCTGCTGATTACCATATACTCATTGGGAAAAAAGTATGTTTCTGCTGTACAGAATGGCTGGGAAATAAAGCAGACACTTTGGAAACTCCAGAACTCCCTTTGCAAGCTTTCAAACAAAGCCCTTTGATGTAACTGCATGCCTGCTCTGTGTCCCAAATCTCACCCTATGGGGCTTTCTGCTTTAAGAACACCCTCAGCTGGGGCTACTTTACATTGACTGCATTGAAGTTCATCAGAGCGTGCACCTTTCCATATAACACATTCTTTAGCTTTTACAAGTCTGTAAAGATGGTTGACTGCAAAAATAATCATGTGTCAATACAGCAAAATTAAATTAAGGCACACAGAAGGGTATCAATATTGTATTGTATCAGAATTACAGTCCTTTGGAACTGAACATTTTGCTGCTGGCAGTGCAAGAAAAGCAAAGTTGTGTATTTATTGTTGGGTGCTGAGGGTTCAGTATGAAAATCAATATAATAAAAATTCTCACAGTGTCAAGTTCTTTTTAGTTGTTCCCAAATTATTGGAAAGTAAAAAGGCAAAAAATTAGTTTTGTATTTAAAACTGCTTTCATGAGGTTTACTTCACCTTTCTAGCTATATTTTTATCTAAAAATGTAAAATGAATACAAATGCAGCAAGTATTGTATATTAAATACAGAAAATTAGCAACATCGTTTTCTAGTTTTTATGTTTGCAAGTGTTTTTCTCAACACCCTCAATATTCTAAAAAATCAACAAACATACACACAACCAGACACAGAAACGTAAGCACATGCACACCCTTTTGAGCACCTTACCATATACCTTTAGTTTTATAAAAATCTAACCTCATTTGTCCTCATTTCTCATTTCTGAACTACTTTATTCCTTATCTAGGATGAATTCCATTTTAAAAAAATTAAAATTTGAATGATCATTTTTTCTTTCAAAGGCATAAAATTGTTGCAATTGCTATGAATGCTATATGGTTCAGCACTAGTTTGTCTTTACTGAAATCTTTGTTTTGATTTAGGCAAATTGTGCTTCAACTCAACTATAATGGCTCTCAGCCACTCATGAAACGCAGTATTTTCCCCAAATGTTACTTGATCCAAATGTTGCGCTAACACGCGTGGTATTTTTGTATTCCTAAAAATTCTGCTGCTTTCATCTTCCATCGTTTAAGAACCTGAGCACACTTCATTGATTGACTGTTTTTTTTCT
Source organism: Gavia stellata (assembly GCF_030936135.1). NCBI lineage: Eukaryota > Metazoa > Chordata > Aves > Gaviiformes > Gaviidae > Gavia > Gavia stellata. Next base: position 26,393,007 of record NC_082599.1, on the reverse strand, counting down.
TGATTGGCTATAAATACGACTAGTAACATTTCTGGGTATACAGAAATGGTCAAAGTGCGTGTTTTGAGTCAAACACAAAATGACACAACATCAGACTCTAAAACCAGATTCATATTTTCTGTCTTCACTCCTAACCAACCAGAAAATCCTCATCAAAACAACCCAAATAAAGCTTCAGCGTATTGTAAAGATCATTAAGTGCTCTTTAGAGCAGGATACAAATCACTTCTGTTAACGAGGCCTCCAATGAACCACCAGACAGAGGAATCTAAAAACTGTTAGCTCAAGCATCCAAACAGATTTCAGCTTCTGGATGAAAGCTCCAGACAGAAATGACTGCAAAGCTACTGAGACCCCAAAGCCATAAAGGATTTTGTAACTTAAACCCAAAACTTTGTACTGCCCCTGGAAAATACAAGGAATTATGGAAGTCCTTTACAAAACAGTTATTTACACTGCAGATGTGATGCAGCACTAAACAAAAACAGCAGCTACCTTTGCATTACGTGACATTCCAAATTAGTCTTTAAGCATGTTATAAGATTAGGAGTAGCAGTCTAGCCAGGGACAGACACAAAATCAACTGCAGTGGGGCCTGTGGCTAAGCAGAACAGTCAGCGTTGTAAATACCCATCCTAGCCATAGCTAACGCATCGTGAAGAAGGGAAAAAATCATGGAAGTATGTAACAGATTAAATAAGGGCTACCATAGAGACCTGGATACTATCCAGTGCTTCATCTCTGATAGTGCTCAGGGCAAGATACCACAGAAGAAAAATCAAACAGTCTGTGGACAGTTATGGAACAAATTCTACACATGGGAATTTTCTTCCTACCCCTCATCTGTGAGAAGGTGACTTACCCCCTGCATGAAGTTCATAAAACCCAATTATGGAAAATTAAAAACAAAATCCATTAAGCAAAAATACTAAGGACGATGTAGAAATAAGCACAAATGTTACTCTTATTATTCACATAAATGTTCTCATCCTCTTTGCCTCAAAATTGTCTAATGACACTAGATGTCACATGCTTATTAGCACCATAGAAACAAATGTTCATTTTAAAAGATTTAAATGCGTTGTCTTTGTCTATCATTCGCCTGCCATTTACTGATACACGGAAAGCAAGATTTACAGTATCTGTATCATTTCTCATTTTACACCCATCAGTGGTGTTGCTTTTTTTTTCCCCCCTTCAATAAACAAGGTCATCTTTCAGTCTCCTGTCACACAGAAGTCCTTTCTCTAAGTATTTTCATCCATTTTTAGACATCTGATTTAGCTGGCTGAATTGTCTGGCTGGACTCCCAAGCCTCCTTCGCAGCCAGGGAAGAAAAGCTAATGGGAGTCTAATTAAAACACTCCGGCATGCCCAGCAGACGACTCCCCCCTCCCCACTGCCCACACAAGGGAGGGAGGGACTCCTCACCCCCTGCTTCCTGCAATGGCAAGTCTTTGTATTTCCAGGCACCAAACACCAGCTCAAAGCCACCAGAGCCTCACCGCACAAAGCATTGGATTAATAAACTCCCCTGGTTCAAATTTGGTCAAACCATTTCTGAAAAGCAATTCTGTCCTGGCAGACTTGACACAGCTTAGGTATTGCCTACACTGCTACAGCTGAGCTGAAGCCCATGGAGGCCTGCAGTCCTACCACCGAGCCAGCACAGGGACAGCCAGCCAGCCAGGCTCCCACACCTGGGGGCCACCCTTGTGCTGCCAAGGGCTGCAGCAGCGCTGGGGACAGCCTGCACGGGTGCAGCACGGTGGCGTTAGTCACCTAAACCTGGATTGCGCGGGTGTACTCCAAAATGGCCCAAATCTGAAAATGTGTTCAGGGTGAGGGCATCACCATGCTTCACAAAAAGGGTATCATAACATACTTAGTAATACTCTTAGTCTCATTTTTTATATATTTTACCGCAGTTTGTTTCTTCTGTCTTCAGTGTACTTCTCCAGCATCACAGGCAGCTCAGCAAGAACTTCAGCCTGATGCATTTCCAAAGTAGCCATCCTTGTTTTAGAACATACCAACGACTTTCTGAGGAATTAGAGTCATTCCTCCCCTTATGCGCTATCCTGCAATTTTCAACAGTAAATTTTATTTGCAACTGAGCAATTTTTACTTGCAATTCTGGTGTAGTCACCTTGTTAGTTTTCTTCCACTTCCTCACAGCCTGCTGCTCTTGCTTTTACTAAATAGCTTGCTATCACAAATTCCTCTGGACTCATCAATTTTTCCAGCTATTGCTAAATATGATGAACACAGCAATGCTATTCCAGAAACAAAACTCATTTGTGCTTTGTATGATTAAAGTATTAATACGTAACTACTTTTCTTCATTTTTACAAAGCTAAAAACTAACATGGAGTAATTTTTAACGGTAACATTTTAAAAAAAGGATGGCTGAAATTCTGAGTAGATCCTGGTAATTCCCAGGCTTCTTTTAGTATTTGCATTAACCTAATGCAATATTAACCTGGCCAATATTAAGTGTTCTTTATTTCGCAGTGCAGATAGCTAACGAGTGATGACTATGCACTTTTTTTCTTTTTTTTTTTTCAAATAGAGCCCCATTTCATTGAATTCTATGCCAGGACAGGCTGCTCTTCAGCAATACCTTAGTCTATGCATCTACTGAAGGAAAAAGGAAAAGGAAACACCGCAGCTCCAGCTGTAACTGACGGCTAGATAGGTCAGGAGGAGAAAAACCCCTCATAATGGAATTCTGCCCTCTCCTGGGATGCGTATTCCAGACGGGCGCCCCCGGCCCTGCGCCCCAAGATACAAGCGCACCTTTACACTTGCCTTCTCCCCTCAGTTACCCTCCGCTCCCCCAGCTCCCCCTCACGAAGGCCGGCCCAGCGTCATCTTCCCGCCGGCAGGCCGGGGCGCTGCCGCTGACGGGCGCCTGCCCGCCGCACCGCCGGCCCTTCACCGCCGCCACCGCGACGACGCTCGCCCTGCCCGGGCCGCCACCGGCTCCCCGCCATTGCCGGCTCCCCGCCATTGCCACCACCCCGACCGACGCCCTGCATCAAAGCCACCCCGCTTTCATCATCCCTTCCCGCCCTTCCTCTTCCGACTGCTCCGTCCCCGGCGCTTTCCGGCGCTGCCACCGCCTCACTTCGTCTCTGCTGGCTGTGAGGCCTCGCCCCACCGCCAAGGGGCCGGCGGAGCGGAGCGGAGCTGAGGCGGGGCGCTAACGGCCGCCACCCGCCGGCGGCCAGGGGCCGCTCCGGCCGTGGTGCCGCCGCGGCCCCGGCAGGCGGCGCTGCGTGGCCGCCGCCATCACCGCTCCCCGCAGCTCGGCGGCTGCTCGGGGCCGAGCAGGGCCCGGGGCGCCTGCGGCGCAGCTTCCCGGGAGCGGGGAAAGGACCTTGGCCTGGGCCGAGGCGACGGCGGGCGGCGGCGCAGGGTCTCGGCGGCACCATGGGGAAGCGGGACAACCGGGTGGTGAGTAACGCGGCCAGCCCGGCGGGGGCCAGGCCGGCGCGGGCCGACGTCGCTGGGATCCTCCACAGCCGTGGCGGCGGCGGCACCTTCGGGCGGACGCCGGTGGGGAGGCTGTGTGGAGCTGGGCGCTGCCTCAGCCCGGGCAGCCACACCGCTGCGGCGGCCTAGGCGGGCCTCTCCGGCCCGCTGCCGTGCCCCGGCCGCCGGTGGGGCGGGGTGGTAGAAGGGGGCCGTCGCCCCGCAGCAAGGTAGAAGAGGGCCGCCGGGCCTGCGCCGCGGTGGGCACTCAAGAGCTGGCTGCTTACGCGGCGTCGCGACTTTGGGGCCGGCCGACCTCGGGGCCCCGTGCCGCCAGACAACAAAGGCGGGCCGTGCCCTGCGGACCCGCCCGCCCGGCCGGGGCGGGCGCCCCGCGGGAGCGGGGCCTGGGCTGCTGGAGGCCCGGAGCGGGGGCCCCTCAGCGTGGGCAGGCACGTGCCCGCGGCTCCCTGGCAGAACCTCTAATTGCCTTGTCAAATCCGGCAGCAGTCGTGACTGATGCCTGCTTTGTGATCTGCTGAGTGAAGATGATTAAGATGCTGGCTTGGTTCTTAGGAAAATAAAATGTTCCCAGTGGGAGTTGCAGCATTCGCTGAAGTAGTTCTGATCATCACTAAGCTGTATTTCCTTAAACTTGGCGTTCAGCTGTACCTGAGCGTTTTGAAATTTAGCTTTACGCAGCGCTCTGCTAACCTCGGGAGCCAGCGGTCGGAAGGCCAAAAATGCGCTTCTACACACCTGATTGCAGAGCCTAATTTTATAGCGTTACCACGTTCATCCCTCCTCCTATTTTTCTTTAAACTTTTTTGTACCAGTTAGCCATTCAGTTTATGCTCATGTTTCATAGGCATTGTAAATTTACAGTTGCTGAGTTTTATGATTAAAAACAAGTCATTATACTTCTCTTTTTTTCCCCTTTCTTTGTCTCTTTCTAGTATGTGCTGTGAGTTCATATTCGGATCCATTCAGGGAAATGTCTTTGCTTCCCTTGGTGGAATAACATGTAATAGACATGATGGACATACACATTATATAAACGGATAGCTAAGTGCCTTTTTACTGCTTTATTGAGGCATCAAAATAATAGAGTCTACTGAGAAAGAGTTGACAGTGTTAGACTGCGAGACCCGGCCTATGCTTGAAATGTATTGCCGTCTTGTAATGTTTTGGGGTGTATTTGGGTGTCCATTTATTTATGCTTAGTTTTCTTTTAATAGGACAGTTGCGATGCACCTACCAATGCCAGCGAATCTTTATATTCCTATATAAGGTTCATTATGCCGTGATGGCTCTCAGTACACACAAGTTATAGTATAGCACCCTTTGCTTCTCTTCTGTGATCACAGAGCTTTCTACCTGTTACTTCTTTCCCGTGTCCCTTCTTAAATACACCATCGTTTTGAGTATTTGGAGATGGAAATTTTTTTTTTTCCACATCTGCAGGATACTTGCAAGGCAGTAACAGTTTGTATTGCTTGCCCAGAGAACCCTAGCTGACTGAAGGTGCCTTATGCTTTTCATGAGCATGAAAGCTATACAACAAATACCTTTTAATAACTTCTTGAGCAAACTGACAAAAGAAGAAAAGGAACATGCAGACAAGCACTTCCTTTATTGAGAGTGCATTTCTGTGCTCTCTCTGGCTAGTGACACGCAGTTTGGCAAAGTAGTGTGAATACTTCTTAGAAGTGTTTATTGGCAAAGTAATTCTTCATAAATAAACCTGTCTGAAATTATAAGAGCATGTTTTAAGACATAAATTTCCTAATCGTAGAATATAGAGCAGTATTCAGTTATGAATGTGCTTGCTGCTGGAAAGTTAAAGAACCCCACTGAATGGAGGAAGCTTCCTAGCTAGTTATCTGGGGTCCATTTGAGGAAGTAGAAAACCAGCATTTAACAGTTGTAGCCTCTTCTGCAGGTAGAGAGGGAGTTTTGTTGGGAGGCGATGGGGGTGTTCATTTTAGGTGAGCTCAGGTAAGACAGTAGCTCATTTTTATTTAAGAGTAGCAAGAAACCTTGGGTTTAGGAATAATAATTATGTAAGAAGCTAGAGCTTTCAGATATAAATTCTTGAATGGAAACCAAAAAGAGTTGACTCACTTTGCTGTCTGGAGTAAGCTAAGTCATGAATTACATTTCTGTTGTCTTCTCTAGTGGATCTAGTACATTGAAATTACCTTTGTTTGATGAAAACAGTGCTCAAATACTGCTTTCCTGCCTCGCTAAAGGAGCTCCTTTTCCACTCAAAGCTGAATTCAAAACTTTTACTCATTTGTAGATTCGTAATATAATAAAATGCTAGAGTTGATATTGTGAATACATATCTTTAAGTGCTATAACTACTTGAGCGCATACATCCACCTGGCTACAAAAGAAGGTGCCAAGCTGAGATTAAACTAGTTTAAATTGGCATACCTCAGCGTGTACTTGCCCATGTTAGTTAGCCTTTTTGTGTGAATTAAAGCAACAAAGCAAAGCCCCAAGAAATGGGAGCAAATGTCACCCTTAGAGCTACAAAACCAACTTGAGTCAAAAAATGGTCCACTGGAAAGAGTCCTCTGATTGCTTCAGTGTGGTCCACCTGATGGACCGTGAGACAAATTCAGTGTGGGGAGTGCTTCCCTCCAGCCCACTGCCTCTTCCCAGGCAGAGCCTGGAGTCCCTCCTCCAGGACTAAATGTAGCCCCAAGAGCTGAAGGCCACCAGCCTGCTTGCAGTCCAGTCCAGAAACCCAGCAGTGCTGTGGCCACTGCTTCTGCAGTGGGGGGAACAGGACGGGTCGCAGCAACTGCTGCTTTTGACAGCTGTGAAAGCTGTCAAATGGTTGCTTATTGTGCATGGTGGTTTCTGAATGCTTACTTCATGGCCTGACAAAAAGCAGTGTCAGACATGTAAGACCTACACATACGGTTGAATCTTTACTTTAAATCTACAAAATGTTATACTGTTAAAAAAAATTATCTCAGATTGGGCAACCAAAGCTAGTCGTTGTTTTGACTATTACATTTTTAGCGTGAATATGAAGAGGATGCATGGGTTTGAAAGATGGCTCATAACATTGTTTTTTGGGGGGGGTTGTATTTTTTTTCCTCCTTAAAATAGCCCTAAGTGACAGAACTTTCATACATGCATAATTGTAGCAGAGCACCATCACTTGCTTGTTTTGGTGTTACAGCAAGAAACTTTATGCAGAATTTGTTGAATATACTATCATCGATTTTGAACAGAACTTGAAAGGCATAAGATCAGTTGTCCCAGAGAGTAAGAGCTGAAGTTTAATTACATTTTCCATATCCCAAGGAAGAATATTTTAGCAATTGCGATACAGTACTCAGTTTGCAAAATCATTGCTCAGGGAGGGGCATTATTGTAAGGAACATGGTCTCTTTGTGGATGAGTTCTTTCTGCCACAGTATAGCTCAAATTGAAAGCACCTACCTGAGTCCTTCTGCTAGACCGAATCAACTTGGTTTAGTTAAACATTTTATATTTTTAGGAACAAGTCAGAATTATTTTTCAGTGAGTGAGAAAAAGCTTCTGTGAAGAACAACAAGGACAGATTTTGGTATCATAGCACAGCTGATGAATTTTATATTTCTTTTTGTTGTTTCATGTTCAAGGCTTATATGAATCCCATAGCTATGGCCAGAGCACGAGGTCCTGCCCAAAATTCAGGACCAACAATACAAGACTACTTGAACAGGCCAAGACCAACATGGTAAGTGGTAATACTTGTCTGCCCCCCTCAGTAAAAGATTTGTTCTCTCTTACTAAGATGACACAGTTACCTACCTGCCCCCCAGAATACACATTAATACATTTTGAAAGATTCCTTGTCTCTGGCCAAGGTGTTCTTTTCTACATATGTGTTCAGTCTCCTCTTTTAAAGACAATAGTATTTCATTTTGAAATGCGTATTTCTCATTTGTCTTTAAATATTTTGGCAACGGTTTCTCAGAAGAGGAAAATGTTGGTCATTTTACCTCTTCCACAAATTCTAATACTTAAAGCCTGCAGATATATTTAATTTTTAAACAAAGTAATCTCTAGAAAAACATTTTGCTGGTATATTCTTAGAACATGGTTTACCCTACCCAGCAAAATCGTCACTTTGTGATATTATCAACAACTTACTTTATGTTCAGTCCATTTTGCCTCCGCTCACTCATAAGGTATTAGAGAACAATTTACCTAATTGCAAAGTTAACTTTAGATCTTTCAGAGGGATTTAGCTACTGTACTTAAGTTATTAGGATTGGGTTACCATATGCATAACATGTAAGACGCTTACATTCTTCTTTCTGTTGGAAGTTCAGCCAAAGCTAAACTTCAAAAAACTTACAAAAAGTTAGACACCGAAGAAGGTATTTTTAATTGTGAAAATAAAGTAATTGTAATCTATCATCCTTTTTATGTAGGGAAGAAGTGAAAGAGCAACTAGAAAAGAAAAAGAAAGGATCCAGGGCTTTGGCTGAGTTTGAAGAAAAGATGAATGAGGTTGGTAATGTTATTAGTATGTTAATACTCGATTCTTCTTATCTTATATGCTACTTTTCCTCTATTATTGTTAACAGCACCAAGTACCCATAATATTTCACTTCACTCAAGCTTTTAATGAGTAAATGTTTTGTTTTGTTTGTATCGGATGTTAAGGTTACCCCTTAATCAATGAAGAGCTACTCTCAAGTCAGAGAAACACCATGTAAAAAGTTTTGAAAATTGCTGCAGAATAAAACTTGAACTTTTCATAAATGTAAATATAGTTATACAAATGCATGTTTATATTAATAAATGAAACTCATGCATTTTCCAGTATGATAAACTAATGTCTGTTGTGCTGATCTTCACTTGTTTAAGGTCACACAATCCAAATACATTGGAAAGAGGTGTATTACTGGAAACAGACATCTTTGGCAAGGAATGTGCATGTAATACTGATACGGGAGAAGGCACAAAGAATGGCCTTCAATATACAGATAGGACTACAAAGCACTTCTTTCTCTCTGATCCTAAGCTGATTACATTACATGCTTGTTCCCTACTATAAATGCAGCTGTTATGATGCTTGTGTTCAGTACCTACTGGAGATCAGCACGGTGTAAGAAAGTTTCATATCTAGCTCCTATTGTGTAAGTAGGAAGAAATTAGTATATGATGAATTTAACTGTTCCATCTTGGGTTCTGGTATCTTGGCATAAGCTTCAAGCAATAGTCTTCATCATTGTGTGTGAGTTTCTGGTTGAAGTAGATTCTGCTCCTCCTCTGTTACTGGAAGGGCATAGTACCTCTGCTCTTGCTGTACCTTTTTGACTAAGAAGTTATACTAGTATTTGGAGGGTCATGGGTGCTATTCAGAGAGGCTTACTTGTTCTGCGCTCTGTGAGTTTTAGCTTGGTGAGTTTGGTTTAGTATTTTATCATATTCCTTTCTGCTTTTATCTTAGCTTTATTGTGAAATAATTGAAACTGGCGTGGATAGAAGGTAACAGCCTTTCAATATGGCAGAAGGGTAGGAAGGGATGCAGGGAATCGTGAAATGGCCATGAGTTCTTCCTAAAGCTCCTAAAAACAAATCTCTGAACGGTTTAAAAGATTATAGGTGTTTGAATGAGGTGCTCTCTCTCCTATATTACTGACAGATGTGGTGCTTTTTTGTTTAAAACGTAACACTAGCACATTGTTAAAAGAATTTAAAGAGAACGCCTGCCTAATAAAGCACAGGCTGTTGTTAGAGACCCCTCAGGTAGCTCTGGGTAGCTGGTGTATCAAAGCACACAACCCACCACAATACTGCATAGGTGCTACCTTGGACCATGGAAACACATTACGCACAGCACTGTATCCTGGCTAATCTGCCATGTCTCTCAGCAGCACTGTTCAGCTACTCACAGTATGCTGACTTGGGGATCTGTGTATCATACTGCATTGCACAGGTATAATCTTACTTAATTCCTGGTATTACTGTCCCTTCAGCACAATACGTGGATTATCGTTGCTTTGCCAATACAATAGCAATACAGCTTCATGGTGAGGAAAGAGGAGATCAGAATAATAGTAATAAAGAAGGCAGCACATGATGTGTGACACAGGAAGCAGGAATAGCACAGATTGAAGTTAGCAGCCTTTCAGTCTGATGGGGGCAGGTTGGACGTTTCAGAGCTCTTGAAGGGGGGATTTTAGGTAGAGCTAGAGACCTTGTGAGGGACTGAAAAGGAGGAATGGGAGGAGACTTTTATCCTTGCAGTGCGCTCAGCCTAACAAAAATAAGAGCTTTTCTATGAAGATTTGTATAATAATTTAATATTCAAATCATTATCGACACTGACAAGGCCCAGAACAGACACTAGAGACACCCATACGTTGAAGAAGGGCCAGGAGAATTTGTCTTGAAATTTTGCTTCAGGTGATTTTAAAACGAAGACAAAACAGTAATTTTTCTGGTAGGGTGTTCTGGCTTTCTAAAGTGCTCTAGCAAGAAGAACACAGTGATACAAAAGCAAAAATACCATGATTGATGAACTTCAAGATAAATGACAATCTCTTAAATGCAAATAACTTGAACATTAAGGTGTGAACTAACATGGTATTTCAATGAATACTAATCTTCTGTAAAATCAAATGCATTACAGTCTTGGTTAACATTATATATTGTTTATTTTCTGTGGGTTTTGTGAAAACTACAATGTCAGGTAGAGGACAGGATTTTGAAAAAGGTCTCTTAAAAAAAGCTGTCTGGAAATGATGCTCATGTCACTGTTTCTGTGGTTTTGTTTTCAGAATTGGAGGAAAGAATTGGAAAAACACAGGGAGAAATTACTGGGTGGAAACGAGAGTTCCTCCAAAAAGAAAGAGGTACGTTATTTTCAATTCCATACAGTCTGTGTTTGGAACTGGATTTATCATCAATGCTGCCAATACAGAATGTCATAGATACATTTTAAAAGCCAGCATCATTGTACATAAACCTAAATGCATGACAAAAGAACACGACTCTAAAGTAATATTTGTTTTATTCTGTTTTTAAGAAAAAGAAAAAGGAAAAGAAGAAATCTAATAGGGTGAGCAAAATTTTCAGTTTTCTGAGCTCTTTTGCTTTGGGATTGTTCCTATTTGTCATTTAAGTTCTCTTGGAAAGATATTATAGCTGTAATTTTGAATTTAGCTGTTAAATTAACTGATTTTTATTTGAGAGGGGTGGCATACATTCTCGACAAGGAGAATTTTATTTCTGCTTAAAGGGAGGAAAAGAGCATTAAATAGATATTATTAAATGCAAAATGTTAGAAGTGACTTTCCACAGTTTTATTTAAGAAAATCTATGTAAGAACAGCTTCTTGGAAGTATAATTCCATTGATAATACTTTGCAAATGAAGAAATTTTAAAGAGGGTGTTTGGATGGACTTTTGACTGTTTGTCAGACAAAATGCTGCATCTCACAAGCTTCACTTTTTGTTGTGTTTGGTCAAGTTGTCTTCATCTTCCTCTTCTTCATCAAGCTCTGATTCTTCCAGCAGTTCATCTGATTCAGAAGATGAGGTAAGAACTAACTTCCTAGAATCTAACATGTTTTGTTCATGAGGCTTATTTAACACAGATTTTGGTAATATATTTTAGAATATTCTTTGAGGGCTTGGTTTGCATAAAATTATTTAATTTTTATGCATGTGGTACATACAATAAAGTTGTGAATTTTAGATATATGTTCAATAATTTCTTTATGAACACTATAAATTTTGGGTGGCTGTCTTGTAAACTGGATCAATTTCTGTTTCAACATTGAATTGTATGCTTTTTCAATAGAATCCCCCATCTAATCATAAAAATGCAAACATACCATTTTTACTTTTTAGCAAAAAGTCTTTGTTACAGATAATCAGATTCTACAGCACGCATCTAAGTAATAAACAGAATCTAGAGAACCTGGATTTTTCACCAGTTTACATTTTTTCAATGCAGAAGAGTTATGAAGTTCCCCTGCTAAAAGAATCAATTGTAGTGTACTTTATTCCTCAAGAGAACATGATAACATGTAGGAATTTGGTGTTCCCTATTCTTTACATTTAATGTAAGTCTTTAATTCTAGTGAGAATAAATTCAGGGTTGTGTTTTTCTTTTTTCTTACAATATTTGTTGATAGGATAAAAAGCAAGGGAAGAAGAGAAGGAAAAAGAAGTATCGCTCCTCACGGAAATCTTCAGCAAGCTCAACTTCTGAATCAGAGTCCGACAGCAAGGTAAATGTGCAGATGTGTTACCCTTGGCAAGTTTTCTTGATCTGTGTTATAAAGACATAAACATTTCTGACTTTCGCATATCAATATTTTTTTTATCTTTCAAATTTGAAGCTATGCATTCTTATTGTAGCTGAGCTGCGCTTCTGTCTTCCAGATGCAATCAGGAATCTACCTCCACTGGCCACAACACCGGGCAGAAATAACTTGATCTATAGAAAACGAACATGCTTTATACCAGCAATTTTTAGCTATTTCTCTGAATTCAGACATACGCAGCTTTTGTGCTGCTCAAATGTTTAGTTTTAACAGTACATTAACATTTAAAAAATAAAATGTTCCGTGAAATTCTTGTGAATATGCTATTTAATAGAACACCATCTGTGAAAATACAGATATTGCAGGATATCAGTGGCCAGAATACTGCTTTTTGAAATATCTGTGGACTGGGTAGTTTCCTGTTGGAGAACTGAGCCTTTCCCAAATGGATATTAAGTTGAGGGTGTCTTTTTCCTTTTCTGAAAGTAGAGCAATGTACATACACAGGCTTACTGAATGAACAAAAAAGCGGAGAAGATATATGAGGCAATGTGTTCTGTTATGTTAGCATTTTTCTGTGTTACAGTGGATAGTAACTGTACTTCTTGCCTAAATATTAATAATACAGCGAGTTGTTAACATTCTGTGCGTAGACGTTATCACAGGCTTTCACTGGAATACATAATTCAGTGTGGTATAAGTTGTGATGAATCACTGTTTGCATGCACCTATGAATTTGTGCTAACGGGAGTTTGAAAACTTTTGCTACATAAAGGGACACAGAGATACCCTTACTGCTGAAATTGGAAGGCAGAAAACTCCATAGAAATATCTGCTTAACCCCTGCCTGATCAGCAGAGATGGGCCTGGATAGATAACAAAGACATGTTAGACATATGTTCTATGTGGTTACAGTAGTGATAGCTGGTATCCTTTCCAGAGGCTCTCTCCGTGTACTGCAAGTACTCTGTTACCTGATTCCATACAGACCTTTTCACACTGCTGGTTCAGGAACTTACCAGCTGTATCAGAATTACGGCTTTTTTCATATTTTTCCTGTTAATTGCAAGGTAGAAGGAACAACTTTGAAGAATGACCTTCAATAGACAGAAAAAAACAATGGGTCAGACTGCTTTTGTGATTTCTGCCTTTTTCCTGAAATAATTTTGTCATGGTTTATGTTTTTTCTTTCTATTTAGGACAGCACAAAAAAGAAGAGGTCAAAGGAAGATTATGAAAAAGAGAAGGTATTTTTACTCTTGAAGTACTTACATCAGAACTGCATTTTACATACATAATGAAGCGCTCGCTCTCTTTTTCTCTCTTCCTGCCCTCCCTACCTTCATATTGAATATTGAATTGAAATATTGAATGCCTCAATTTACACCTACAGAAATTTTTTGTCCAAAACTTACACAGTCAGAAGGTATTCAGTACCCTCAATTTGAGGTAGACTTTTAGTTGCGTTCAGCTCCTGTTTTAGTAATTGTTGTTAGTGGAAACTGCTGGATCTGTTTTTGTTATGAAGGTAAATGAAAAAAGTACCTAATCTGCTGTAGTAGATCAGCTGCATTCTAGTATTTTGGGGTTTATCTTGAGCAGTCACATTGAGCTAAAAATATGTGTGGTGATATTTCAGTGGCATGCCTGGTAGGATACTGGCTTGTGCTGTAAATTAAGGAACATCAAGCAGAGGATATATTTATCTAAATGTAGTCGTAATTATAGATATTGTACTTTAGGATGGCTTTGAAAAATTCAGAGAAAAATGTATTAGCTTGAGAAAAATTACCTTATTCTGTCTTTTCTCTGAGCATGAAAACCCTCTTTCCTTCCCACCACCTCACTATTTTGTACATACATCTGAGGACTTTCTTCCTTCCATTATGTTTAATGCAAATAATCTCGTTGACTTAAATTTCAGTATTTCTACACTACGTGTAAACTAACAATGCTTTCAGAGTCCACCCTAGTCTTTCTATCCAGTTACCTTTCTTACCACATTGGCCTCTAGTACTACAATCAGCAGTATTGACTTTGACGTACAAATTCTCCATTGCATAAGGAAAATGCGTTGATTATTTTTTTTTCTTGCTCCTGCTTCCATTTCACAGAGTTTCCATTTCCCACCAACTCCTTTTAACTTTCAGTAGCTTCTCTTCAAAGACCAGGTGTCTCCCATAGCCCCTTAGTCTTGGTTAAGCTGTAATACCACTTACACACATCTGAAAGCAAAGGGCATTTGAGGACTTGAGGTCTTCTCCTATCTGAAGATACCCTGTCTCTCAAATGGGCTGCATCATGTGTACTTTTCATGAGTACTTTTGGGAAAGGATTGAGGTACCTAAAATAGACTACATAGCACAGCTGAGGTGCATGATCCCACCTTGCAAAAAGATGATTAGCAAGAATTTTTACAGTTTCAGGCCTTAGAAATTGAATGGAAGAAAGCAGCTTCAGTCTTATGAACGCCTTGCCTGGTCCAGAGCAAAGGGCGGGGCGGAGGGTGAGGTAGGGGGAAGTAACTCATCAGAGCAATCTCATGCAGCATCAAAATTCTAAAAATAATTTTAAAAAATACCATCCTTCAAATATACTGAGATTATATATGAAGTGTTGAAGTGCACCTGGCAGACACAGCTTGTCCTGGTTGGACACAAATATAGAGGAGCTTTTTCTTTTAATTTCATTAACAAAGCAAGAGTCTGAAGCTGCAGTGTTTGTATGCACATATTGAGACATCTTCATTTACTCAGTAGTATTTAAAAGTGGTGAAACATTTTATTTTCAAACGCTTACTCCTTCAGGTGTTATTATTTAAAAGAAGAGCCTATACTGTAGTATTATTCCTCTCACTTCTGGAAGGCTGCTGTATCATGATAACAAGAGAAAGGAATGTACAGAAAAATATTATTTCCACTAAAAGCATTTTAACAGTTGGTAGGGTAATTTATTGATGATAAGTAATTAGTTTAATGTCGACAATATTTAAAAATGTTTCACAACTTAGAAATAATATTTCAATCTAAGTTTTAAGCAGAAGTTTTATAAAATTTGAAAGGCCTGACTTGACTCACAAATATATTACTTTGTGTAGGAAGGCAAAAATCACCACAGGAAAAGGAAGAAAGCCGATCGTGGTGATGGACCTTTATCATCAGACTCCTTATCAGAATCAGATCAGACAGAGGAGGTCAGTGTGAAACCTCAATTTCAGATGTTATAATGCTTTTAGCTTACTGATTCACATGAGTGAATGAACGAACTAGCTTAGATTTAATATATTGTTTAAACTGTTGTGCTCTGTACAGTTGAATTTAAGAGTGCAGCACATTCAAAGTTGTTTGTATTTTTCTCTTTAATAAAAAATTTTAGTAAGAATTGTTTAGTACAGCTCCTAACACCTACAAGTAATTTTGAATTGATTTTCTTAAAAATTTTCAACTTTCTATGGGTATTTTAGAGATCAGTGAAATGAAGCTAAGTGTTTGGTGTGGTGTCCTTCACAAGATTTCTCTCTGATGTTTGTGAGTAGATTGGTAGATTTCAAGATGGCTGAAATGTTTTGGCTCCCTTTTCTGGTGAATTACAAAATTTTCAACAATCTTACTCTCACTCTTGTGCATATCTGCTTTGAAGATTTGTATTAAAAGCAGAGGGTGTTCCCAAATCAGATGTCTATAGGATAATGCATATTCTAGAATACAACACAGATAACCAGTGTTTCTTCATGGGTTATTGTTCAGTATGTTCTACCACTGTTGTAGCATCATTCATTTACATGCAACAAAAGCTCAAAATTTTATCTAAAACAGCATTTCCAAAGCTGCTCTCCCATTACGTTTGATTTCTCTTTTTTTTTTTTAGGTGCAAGCAAAAAAGAAGAAAAACAATGAGGAAAAAGAGAAAACAGCAAGTATTCTTCTTACTCATACTGTAGTTTTAGGATATAAATACTCTGTACTTGTTTAATTTCCAGTTTCACATTTTTCAGTAATACAAATGTTTTATAGGAAAAGTCTACTGTCACATGAATCTAAATTAACAGTTTCTCTATTTACCTGCCGAAGTCAGTTTTTCAATTGTTGAATTAAATAAAGAATTTGTCACTGTAGATATTTGTCGCTATATAGATACATATGATTTGAGATTTATGTAAGTTTAACACTTATTGTAGCATGTATTTTACTCTGTATCAACCTACTAAACTACTAAGATCTATATAGTATTGGGTAGGGTAGCAGTTTGCCACACAGACATCAGTGCTGTTCCTTTATTAGTGTTGTGTATAATTCTTCCTTGGTAAGCCCCCTGTAGCAGACCATGAAAAGGACCTTAGGACATAATTGCTGCAACTTCGATGCTAATATAATTCTTCCCCCAACCACATAAAAAGCTGTTAGCAACCTGTTGCTTGTCTCAATTTTGTTGATTTGTTTCTGTTGGTAAAAGTGAGAGAAAGGTTCAACAGTGATTTATATAGAACTCAGATTCATTGCATGTACTTGAGGCTCCTCAGTTAGAGGAGTATATGGATTTTGAGATCTGAAATGGCCACTTGAGATGTCTGTGTATCTTTCTGTCTCCCATGTCAGCAAGTGTTCCTAATTAGACATCTCAGTGGTCTAGATGGGTTAGGGCGAAGGGAAGGCTTACATTAGTCACCTAAAAATGAAAGCATAGGAATATCGGTGATATTCAATACACATTTGCCATGGAACTTGTTTGGTTTTTCATAATTACATGAGCTGTTTGCCATAAAATTTCTAGTGACTGATTGAGGTTTTCTTCTTAGAAGAATTGTGTGTGTAAGTAATATGTATAAAACGAAGCTTTTATACCAAGATTGTTTTGTTTACATAATGCCACACCTAGTCAAGAATTTCAGTTGAAATTCTGCTTGCAAAAAGACGAGATTGTATCTCTCAGCTTCTGTATTACAGAATAACCCTATTGGACTGAATCCAATAGGGTTAATTGAGTGTGTTCATATTTACAATTGGGATCATAATTGTTTTATTTTAAACAAGGTGCAAGTGCTGGAGATTCTAGCCAAGTGTAGTTGAACTATTTAATTAGGCACAGTAAATATAAGCACTTAATTTAAAATATGTGAACATCCTAGTTATTCCCACATATGTAAGATGTTACTGCTTGTTAAAGCACTTCCTTCTTACTTTCTCAGAAACCTATAAAGCACTGAAAAACATTTAAAAGATTAGGAAATGTAATAGTGACAGTGATGAGAGGCGTGAAATAGCCAGACCATGATGGAGATGAATTGAAGACTGCTCATAATAGTGCAAATTAGTGGGTAAAATAGAAATTTTCTTTTTGTAATTTCTCAAAAGGCTTTTATAGAAATCTCTTTCGACATGTCTTTGTAAAGATACCCTTTCCATGCTCTCATTTTGCCTTAGCAGAATTTAATAGATGGCAATTTTATTATACAATAACTTCTATTTAATTTTATTTTTTTTTAGAATAAAACAAAAAAGAGAAAGAAGCACAAGAAACATGGTAAAAAGAAGAAAAAGAAGATTGCTGGTTCAAATTCGGATTCAGAATAATATTTAAAAAAAACAAGACTATCAACAGAAGTGCAATGACTAAAGGAAACTTAAACTGTGAAATGACAGCAAACTTTACCAAACTGCATGAGTTTTCCTGTGTTTTAGAAATATTCCTGATCTTTCAATAGCCAGCCAGATCCAGCTGTGCTGGGAAAGACCATTGTTATTGCCTGCTGCTTAATACATGAGGTACAACTTTTATAAAATTCCAGTAAGCAGTGTTAGATGTTTGAAACAATACCAGATGGTAGTCCAGCTGAGGTGTAAAATATTGGAAAATAAGAGTTAAACTTTTTAGATATTAAAAGTAGTCTTTTAAAGCATTAGTAATAGTCTTTATTTGTAAATCGGGACAAATAAAATCCCAAGTTCATCCTGCAGGTTAATACTACACATAAACTATTACAAGCTGGTGTCTGCTAATGGCATTTACAAAATGGGATATTAATAATTAACATTTAAAATGCTGGCTTTGTAGAAATGTTTATGATCTGCCCCATTACTGTCTCCATGCTTATGAAAAAGGGAATCCTACCATTTTGGCTAACTGAATAGGGTGCCTTTGCTGTTGATTCTTGCAATTCTCTGCTATTTTTAATCCTTGCAGCATCTCTTCTTCTAGGGAAGCCAGAACTATTGTCAGCAGACTTTCTGAATAAGCGGTTCTGGGCTTCTAAGCATGTGCTTCTGCATTAAGCAAGAGCAATGACATTTTGCAGTATAACTGACATTCACAACCTGAAGATTTTACCTCTGCTTTTTTGAAATAGCGATAGATCTTTGCTAGTAAATATGCGTATTTCATTTAATGTTATTTTGGTTTAGTTGAACACGTCTTGCAAACACTGGTAGCTTTCTTTGCATTATCTTTAGAATTGTTTTGCATGACTTGTACCATTTTTAAAATAACGAAATGCAGGTAATCGTTTGTTGTAACCAGTTCTATGAATTATGTTCCACATGCAGAGTTTCTTGTATGTCTTTAGTTATTCTTAAGTTCATTGCTGTGTTTAAGTGCACACTTGCTGAAGATATTTAGCATGTAAAAAGCAGGGTTTTGATACCTTAACAGCTTCATATTGAAGCTGATTCTACTCTTAAGCAAGTTCAGTGGCAGACCTGTTACGTGATGTGTCTTGTTAGATAAGAAAACTGCCAGAATCTCATTAAAGATACTGTTTAAACAGTTTGTATTTATATTTTTGTACTTGAGGGCTACAGAATGTTGACCTAAATCATGTTTTACTTTAAATTAGTTGCTTTAGAAATTTAAAAAAAGCTTTTATAAATTAAATGTGCACACAAGAAAACACAAGCAACCATTCGATTTTAGTTTTTACATTAAATTCTCATTATATTTTCCACTAAAGTACCATTGCTGGGCTTCCTGTTAGCCTTTAAAAACTGCCTGTCCATCCTGAGGGTCAGCTGTAGATTTTACTCTTGATCCACCCCTTTTTTCATTGCACAGGTGCTAACTTAGAACTTACCTCTATTGCATACAGATGTTTCAAATATTGTATTGCCAAGAATTGTAAGATCTTGATTATTAGTCTGCAAACCATAACTAAAAACTGGCGGAGAAAGATGATTTCGTATTGCCGTTCTACAGAGAAATCGACGTCAAGTTAAGTTCTGGGTAAAATACAACCATTGAGTGGCAGCAATGTCCCTCTAAACCATAGTAAGAATATTTTAATCGAATATTTTATACTGTTGGGCTTGATGTTACCGATTCTAGACACTGTTTTGTCAGTGAGGTTAAAATAAAGGCAAGATGCAGTGAACAGTAGGGGTTTGGTTTGGGGTTTGTGTTTGGTTTTGTTGGGGCTGTTTTCTTTTTAAGTTGTGGTGTTGCAGTTTTGGTAAAAGAACATATAACGAACCATAGCATAAATGCTCTGTCCTGTGTGATACTTTATTTGACTTTTACACAACTACCTGCAACAGAAAGAAATAAAAATGGAAATGAGAGCCCCAGTCTTCCAAATACATCAGCCAGTATGTCATTTTAATTGTCTGAATATAACTATTTGTTCTGGTCAGCTGCGTGCTTCAAATGCTTCTGTCATGTTTTGGAAGTGGTGTAGCGGCTCAAGGGGCGTACAGGCTTTGCCAGTTCACAACAAAGCTGCTTTAATACTGACAGCGAACTATTTCTGTTTCCAATACATTAACAAATACATTGTGACTCCTCTGGCATCCTCTTTTTTCCTGAAGGAAGAGTGAAGTCTGGTCACAACCCTTCAGCTTTCCCGATTTCTACGCGCTGAGCACGTGAGGAGGTGATGTGGGTTTCGGGCGGCACCAGGCAACCTGCAGGCGTGTTCCACGTTGGAGCAGTGGGGCAAAGTAGAAAATGAGCAATGCGGGAATGAAAGTATTTTAAGACTTCTGTGTTCCGACAGCAGATGAACGAACAGAATTGTATGTAGAACTTAATTTTTAGCTCTTCTTGCCAGAAACATTTTTAGAAGTTTGACCTGCAGTTGTTTTCTTTTATGCAGCTGCTGTTTTTTAACGTCTGATAAACGTTTCTCTCCGTTACGCCTCTCTGTTTATGTATGGCCCGCCGGCGTCAGGAAGCGGCACCGTCGGGCACCGTCGAGCCCCGCCGGCCGGGCCCGCGGCCGCCCCGCCCGCGTTGCCAGGGCAGCGGCGGCGGGGAGCGGCGAGGCCGCCGCCATGAGCAGGAAGAGGCTGCAGCAGCTGGTGGACTCGCTGGGCCGATCCGCCAAGCACTGTGAGTCTGGGGGGCGGCGGGCGGCCCCCGCGCCGGGCCCGGCCGCCTCAGCGCGGCGGTGGGCGGCGGGAGCCGTGCCTCCGCCACCGCCTGGGGGGTGTTGGCTGCTCCCGGCCGCCTCCCGTTGGCCCCTGTGCTGACACTGCGGCAGGCAGTAGGGACCTCCCGTTGTCCCCTGTGCTGACACTGCGGCAGGCAGTAGGGAGATACGAGAGTAATGAGGCAGATAACCCCTTGAAAATACCCTTGGGAACAGCGGGTACGCGGCGGAGGGGTGGGGGGCAGTCGGTTTGACGGTGAACAGCTGAGGTGTCCGGGCCCTGCAGCTTCCCTGTGCCTGCCGTGTAGTTTTAGCCAGTGAAGTTACACAGTATCTTCGCTTGTGTTTCGACCGGGCAGTTAATAAAAGCGAAGTGGAATGTCTGATCAAGCTCTTCGACATGCTGGTGGCCGAGTCCAGCAACCGCTTTGCGGCGATCGGCTTTGACCGTAACATGTTCAGAGACACTCTGCACAGCGCGTTTGGCATGACGGATGACATGATGATGGACAGAGGTGAGACTGACAGGTCTAAAAAAGATGGAAGATTTTAGTTTTACGCTGTTGACCCGATGAGCGTGCCTAGACAAAGCAGTGCCATCTCATCCCTGTCAGGACAGCAAAGGAAGAGTTACGCTCAGGAGCTGCCGAGTAAAGGGTATCTTCTCCTTGATGCAGAACAGTTTTCCCTTAGTTCAGGATACCGCACGCTCTTGTACGAGGGAGACCAGCCAGAGGCAGTTGCAGTGCTATCCTGGGGCTCTTTCTATCCCAGTCATTGCAGTGTCGTGACAGAAGAGGGCAGCGTGGTGTCACTTCCCTCTTTTCTCCGGTGGTTCCACCGGCAGCTGCAGCCCCTGCAGCTGGCGGGCAGCTCTGTCTCGGGCTTGGCCGTCCCAGAAAGGCGTTCTGTTAGAGGGGATAACTTCTGGAATAGAGGTGCTGTGAACAGCACTGAGGGGACTACGCAGGCAATACAGGGAGATGAGAGTAATGAGCCAAATAACCCCTTGAAAATACAGTGATTTTACGGATTCATAACACGAGAGCCACATTTGCAGTTGCTGTGAAAGTCACATGAACGATCTCTGATGTACAGGTGTCTAGAAGAGGATGTGGAGGAGACATGAGTCTGCCATTCTTTTCAGTCTCAGGCTGCGAAGAGCCACCCCTTGGTTCAGTTTTCTACTGTTCTCTAGCAGGAGGGGTATTTAAATGCCATAAAACAAAACCTTGTTGCCATTTTGTGCAACAAGTCAAGTGTGACTTGAAAAATACCTTACATGGACACATTCTTAAAAATTATTTTAATGCTTATGTACAAGGAGGCTGATCTCAGTTTTCAAAAGCAAACCTATTGTTTTGCAATTCCAGAATGGTTGGCTCTGCATGTAGAGGTGTTCCTGTAGCAAACTTACCAATTAACATTCTAAAATATTAATTATTCTAGATGTTAGTTGATGCTTTGAATTATATCTTGGATTTGAAGTACTATATTACAGGCTGTATGAATAGTGAAGCTGCAGGATTGAAAGTTTCTTACTTCAGGGAAGGGAGAAGGAAAAAAAAGACCTTTGTATGTGAAAGACAGGAAAAGGTTATTTTTCTTTGTATGTATTGTTTCTAGGATTACTTTCTCCAAGATTTTCTGAGACAAAACCTAGTAATTAAAATCCTCTTCTACATGCAAATATGCCTTAGTGTAAGGAACATTGGTTTATTTGGTTTACATCTGCATGGCAGCATACTTTGCTTAGTTGTTTACGTCAGGAAAGCAAGAAATCAAACAAAATGTCTTATACCAGCAGGATTCTGGAGTGGAAGATCAGTCAACTGAGGGGCAAAATCCCCTTCGTTGTTATGGCTTAGAAAGATTCAAGAAGGGTAATCATACCTTGATGAAAGCAGAGAAACATCTTTAGAAAAAAATATGATTTTATATTTTCATTTCATTTAAGAAAAAAAATCTTGGTTTTGTGTTTTCCTGTTATATAAATTTTAAATTTATCTAATACAATTCCCAGTGTTCCGCACTTTTGATAGAGACAACGACAGCTGCATCAATGTGGTGGAATGGGTGCAAGGCTTATCAGTATTTCTTCGGGGAACATTGGAAGAAAGGATTAAATGTAAGGTTTATCTGTGTGGTAGTATTTAGTAGTAATCATTGAATTCATGAATATTAAATTACACATTGCTTTTGTTATAATTTAGTATTTAGTAACTGAAGAGGTTTTGTCTGTATAGTTTAATGCAATGAAACTGAGTTCTGAAATGGCTTCTCTGAGACAGAGGTTTTTCTGTGTAAACTGCCGTTATCATAGCTGCCACCTTATTTTGTTGCTGACAAAAACTAGCATTTGAACTGAAGCTTGTTCTACAGTATACAGTTTTGACAGAATATATGTTCTGACAGAATAAAAAATAGGGGATGTAAGGAAAAGGATAATAGAAAATGGAGAATGACAGCATGTTCTTTCCATAGTTCCCAGGTTGCAGCATCAGCCATCCCTAATGCACTATATAAACTCATCTGGAAGGATGTCACAGCACTAGGATGTGTGCCCAGGATGTAATTCAGTATGTCAGTACGACTACAAGCAGTAAAATACGCAGCTCTGCTGTAAGCACTATAGAGTATACTAGAGCGTACTGATACACAGGGTTGTCTGTCATAAATGTATGCCAGTACAGTTTTTCACTGTAGGCTTAGTCTTTGTCAGGAAGAAAACCCTCTTGTGTTCCAAAACTGAAGACTTTTGTTTGTTTGTTTAAATAAGTTTTGTGAAGGAGAGTAAAGTTTATTATGGGCATAGATTTCAGATTCCAGTGAGGTAGAAACAATTAGAAGATAAATTAGGCAGATACTCAAAATACTCTGTTACAGAGATTTCCTCTTTGCATTAAGGGATACTTCAGTTCTCTTTTCCATGCTACTACAGCTTATTCTTCTTTTTCCTTTACTCCTCTAACCCAGCTTCTGAAATAACTAGGATGTGTTTTGTAGGTGCAAAGCCCTTCTGATATAGACAGCTGGTCCCTGCCATGGGAAATTGGGCTTCCAAACCAGAACCTCATTTATATTCTACATTGACACTTTTAGAGAAGTTAAGATCTGTAAGTTACTATGGTTTCTGTGAACTGAAGATAATTTATTTGAGCAGAAATAGATTTTAACTATGAAGGGTAAATAGCCAATAATTGACTAGTAGATATATCAAGATGTGACACATATTTCATCTATAAATATTATATATGGTAAATGTGGCTCAATAGTTATGCTGTACAACATACAGTTCACATTTTCTGTCTGTAGGTGACAGCTTTAATGGTGTGTGATATAGTTTGTATGTACTTTAAATTAATTTGTCTTTCAAAAAGACTGTTTTGAGGTTTACGACCTGAATGGTGATGGATACATTTCAAGAGAGGAAATGTTTCAAATGCTGAAAAACAGCCTTCTCAAACAACCATCAGAAGAAGATCCTGATGAAGGAATTAAGGACTTGGTAGACATAGCCCTGAAGAAAATGGCAAGTACTTACTCATTGTGACACTTGAGTGTCTTTCAAATATTCATGAACTGAACCTCAGAACGTTCCTATGAGGTAACTAAATACTGTGACTGCTTTACAGTGAGATTCTGAGCCACAGAGTTAGTTACATACTTGAGATAAACAAGTCTCCTAAGGAAAGCCAGAAATATAATCCAGATCTAATGAGCCCCAGTCCAGTATCCTCACACGAAACTGTTAATTTATTATGTGACTGCATTATAAACTTTATACATAAATGAGCATGCGTATGTGTGCATGCACACATCTGCATGCCCAATCCAAACAAAAGCCCAGTCAGAAGCAGAAAATTCAGAAGCGTAATCTGCATTTACATCAGTGCTAGGAATCTCCAGTAGCTTTATTATTAAGTACATTTGTGTTTTATCAATTGATCATGAAATGTCTTTATGTAATTTTTATATTCTATTAGAATAGTAACCTCAAGGTTATTAATGTAAAACTTGTCTTACTGTGATTGATCTAGGATGTCCAAATCAGCCAGGGACTATGTTTCAACATTTTCATCGAATCAAGAAATATAACCTCCCCTTCTATGGTGGAGTTCAAAAATCTCCCTTTAAACCAGATCTTGAATCCCAATTCCTTTCATTTAACCCCATGTTTTCTATTTCTCAACCCCACCCCTTTTGCACACCCTCATCTGAAAGGTCCATCTTACCCTTAGTTCTTGACAGTGCTGAGTCTAGTTTCATGCAGAAAGCAATGACTCAGCCATTTGTTAATCTTTGGAGCACCTACATGCTCGGCTTTCCTGCAGGTTGCATCCAAAATGAACACCCTCATGTCTGGGCAGTTGGTAAGTGGGCTATGCTAGTCCAAGTACAAGCAGTATACTCTAGACCTAATGAAATCTTCATATGTGTAAGTACATATATAAACTAATCATGTACATCATCCTGTTACATGAGAACTTAAGAAAGCTCTGATACTTGTTTGAAGAATGTCCATACCTGATTTGGCTGCTGGGCAGTTGTCTGAGTAGGATATTGCTGATTGCTGCCCATGTCAAATAACTAAACAACTAATTATTAGATATCCAAAAATGCATTTGTGGAGTCCATCACTCAAAACTACTCTTTGAGCAATTGCCTGTAGGTACAACTGCATTGTGGCTAAGCGTACATCCAGTCCCATGATAAATGTTTTCATACTTAAAAGCATTTGTAACGAACACGCTCATGCCCTGCTCTCCCTTGTGCTGAGGAGCGTAAAAGGTAGAGTGTACCCGGCCACTTCTGTTTCTCTTAAGCATCCAGTGGCAGGTTTTGCCGTTCAGGAATCTGTCTACATAGCTCCTTGCCTCTGCTTTTCTGGCCATTAGAACCTGTGCTCCCTGCATGTTCACCAGCTGTGATTGTTCCATGGCTTGATCGTCAAAAATTTTTATTTGGCCCTGTGGCTTGAACGATAGTCATATCCACCCATCAATCTTCACTTAAAGCCTTTATTTTATATGGTTTAAAGAAGTACTTACGCTCACTGTGGCATTTGTTGGTGTTTTAAGCTGCCACGTCAGTAGAAACAGGAGGTTTTCAAATTGCGGAAATACTATAAACATGAGGATGCTTTTTCCATCCCCAGAGGAATATTCTGCTATGCTGAGATTCTGCAATACAAAAGAAGTGGGCTGGCATCAGCATACTCCACGGTATGCTTCTGAGTGCTGTACGTGAAAAAGACAGGGCAGAAGTATGCCTACTACAGAAACCACTAGGGTGAAGTATTTCTGGCCTCATGAATAGCGTGTAGGTGCACTCATGATGTAAATACATACACAGAATATATCCTAACATTTTCTCCTACTTTGAAGTCTCCTACTTTTGATTTATCTCAGTGCAACTGTGCTTGAGATTTGTCCACGCAATTCTCACCTCAGCCTCTTCATATGTTGAAGTTTTGCCTTCTCTGGAATTCTGTTAGCAAAGCCATGTGAGATAGTTGGGCTTGCTCCACCTTTTATGCCTTAGGCAGAGGCAAATGATGCAGATCTTTTCTGAGCAGACTGATGGCCCAAAGAAAATGGTTTTTGCATACAATCAAACTGAAAATAGAATCTGTATGAGTAAAATGTCTATTAAACAAAAATACAGTTACTACAATTGACCATCCTTTGCTTTGCTTTTTCCTTTTGTAGGACTATGATCATGATGGCAAGCTTTCTTTTATGGACTTTGAAAAAGCAGTCAGAGATGAAAATCTTCTCTTAGAAGCCTTTGGACCATGTTTGCCAGACATAAAGGTACATTGAGTGTAAAAAAAAAAAAAAGTGCAAATACTTTCTGTACTATTGGCAAGTATATTACACCAGTAAAGAGTTTCTGAACAAAATTACGTTCACTCAGCATAGAAAAACTACTTGCTTTCTGTCAGAGTTGGTGATAAAACAGGTACCCAATTCAGGCTAATCATGGCGAGAGGTAGAAAACTCAGTTTGTCTCTTGCTTACAGTATTTGTGCCCTGTGTTTTGTACCCTACCCAACTGTGGCCTTTTTACTAGGTCTCTAGTTTCACTGTTAAAAGAGAACTCTATTTATATGTCCTTTCAAGCCCTAAAGGCAATAAATAATTTTTGGCCATGAGCTTTACATGAAGAAAATCCATGATGTACTAGATATCCCAGTGGGGTTATGCTGGGGAATTTAATTATACCCCTTGACGCAAATTAAATATTCACTTGTATTTAAATACATTTTCAAAAAATGTAATGAACAACTTACTGGACAGAGTCCTACCACCATAAGCGGTTCTACAAGAAGTCTGCAACGATGCACCACGAGCTGATTCCTTATATACACTTGCACCAGCACCAATCCTGTGACCATCAGCATGGGGCACCTTAGCCCAGCATTGGGTTCATCCCTCCAGCACCAGTTCTGCTGCCCAAAAGTGGCCTCCGAGCACTCCCGCTTCAGGATTGTTACAACACAATGCTGTAGATACTTCTTATCTCATCACCAAGGGGAACTTCACTCCTTTTTAAGTCATCTCCGTCTCTGGCATTCCTGCTTCCAGCCAGTTTAACTCATTCTGCAGCTGGGCCTTCTCACTTTCCCTGCCAGATCATTCCTTGGTCACACATTACCATTGCTGAGCAGTTAAAATTTTAATTTATTTCCTCTTCAGTTATAACTTCAAATGTTCTGACTGGTCTCTCAGTGATAATGACATTAATGCAAT
The DNA here is from genome assembly GCF_030936135.1 of Gavia stellata. NCBI lineage: Eukaryota > Metazoa > Chordata > Aves > Gaviiformes > Gaviidae > Gavia > Gavia stellata. The sequence continues at coordinate 26,366,126 of NC_082599.1, read as the reverse complement.
GGAATTTACCTTTTCTAAGCTGAAAAGCAAGATGTAGCTGAAGTATAAGGACTGTCACTGCTTACACATTTCAGTTTAGCATCCTTTCCAATTAAATTTAAATACTTTAGTTAACTGAAAATAAACTTTTTTTTTTTCTTTTTAAAACAGAGCAGCATGGCATTTGAACAGAAAACTTTCCAGGAAACTCATAAACTGTAACTCCAAGTGGAATACTGTTGTAAGAGGTTTTTTCTTCACCGTTCTTCATGGTATAGTAAAAAATAGGAGCAACTTGAAACTATTACTAAGTTTCAGTATTCCTTTACTGTAAAAGCTACTGAATAAATAGAACTTACTTCTATTACTCTACCTAAATACAGTTCTTCAATGAGTTATGAAATATGTTATAGTATGAGGTACACAGCATAAGATTGCAACAATAGTATGTTATACTGGTTTGTTCATTCCAAGAAACAAATTGATACAATTTTTTAACAGGGAATTGCTTGGAAATATAGTATAAAATAGTTTTATTTTAACATAAAAAAATAAGTATTTTAAACTATATCCTTTAAAAAAATGACTGTTCGAAGGTGCTCCCAGCAGTATTTATATTCTTCTTCTCTGCTTTACAAGTGGTTTGGCTGAGCTACTCTCTGGCTTTTCCATAGATGCTCTTGAAACAGAATCTGCTACCTAAATTGGGAAAAAAAAAAATCTTAGTAAACTGTAACCACTTCCTTTTCATGCTAGTTTTAGAGTAAGGCCATGTCTCCAACATTTGAGTATTGGGAGGGATAAATTACTATAATCACACTTGTATTGACTTTTCCTGCAGAAAAAGGGAAAAAATAACACCAAAGGCAGCATTAAACACAAGAGAGATGAAACTTAGAAGTGTTAGCAGTACCATTTTTGTATTTCATAAAACTGATTTCAGATACGCAGTGATAGAGTGTTCTGTATCTTATCACCTCTCCCTACCAGAGGTGTTTTCAAAGTAAGGTTTAGTATACTTTTTAAACTCGGGTATTCCAGTAAGAAAAGGGAAGGGAAAGGAAAAACGTGTGTTTTGACACATATTTGAGAAATGTACTTAGTATAAGGGGTGCTTATTTATCAATTTGACTGGATATAAGCTCTTTCAAATCAGTCTAGTTAGTCATAGTCAAGGGAGCTTTTTCATATCTTAATATAAATGGAAAGTTCTATCAGGAGTGTTTGACCTGGTAATTGATAAATGTTCTCCATAAAAGGTTATATAGCTTAAGACATGCTTCTCAGCATAGAATTTCTGGTTCTGTACATCTTTTAATGCTGTAAGAAGTGTTGAAGCAAAATTACATTGAACTCTGACTTCATTATTTTTCACTCCCTTTCAATCAGAACCAGGTAACAAGTACCTCCCTGGAGTCAGCAAGACTACCTCCAAAGTTATCATGCCTCCCCACATGGATAAAAAGTGTAGTTTACTAAAAATCATTTAGGAGCATGCACTGACATTTATATTTTCTGAAGTGTAGCGTAAGAGGTATGGAGTAGAATGGCCTGCAATATTCTGCAGTTAAGTAGTAACTGCAGTTCTTCTGTTAAGTAGTAAGAACACTAGCTTTAAGTGGCAAATAAACTGATAATACTGAAAAAATGTTGAATTAAGTTATTTCTATGGATAACAAGCACATAATATATATGCTTGAAAATAACAGAATTTTCAGAATCTATACCTCTTTCAGTTTATTTCGAATTAATGTAGCTGAAGTATTCAATGAATCATCATCCATATCCACTTTAGGTATTTCTGGTAGCTGTGGACCAATAATGACTTCAGTGTTGTTTGCACTTGTTCCAATGAGGGAAAACTTGCTACCTTCTTCTCTCTTCCTCTTACGTTCTTGCAGGTGAGTTGTATGAGGCATAAACCTATCAATTCCATTATCAATCAGAACCATTCTTTGCTGCGTTAAGGAAGTTGATGGAGAACATCCTCCTGGACGTGCACTTAGAGTTAGGGATGCGTTTTGACCAAAGCACCCAGAAGTTTCAGAACAACTGTTACCGTACTGGGGAAATATCAACAGCCTCTGATTATGATTCCCAGATGGATACCCCATGTTGTGGGATACCCCGTGAGAACTTGTAAAGCAGGATGGATCCCAGCTACTGGCTGCACACGATCCTGATGCACTCCATGGACAATCATGCTCGGAGTTCTTTGAGATGGTCTTCTTAGGCCCCTCTACTTTCTTAAACACAAAGCAATCTTTAAAACAACAAAAAAGTAGTTTCACTATTTTATATCATTATTAGTTCTAACACATAAGAAAAAAACATTTAATACAATTACAGAAGCATTACCAGTGATATTTCATTCTCAGACACCTTTCTGTGATTCTGTTTTCCTAAGTGGCACCTTTCAAACTAAAATTTTTCAGCCTCGTCCCTCTGCTGGTTTGAGAGGAATGCCTGAGTAGAAGTATTTCAGCAGTTTAGAAATATTTTCCTTGAGTTCTCAATGTTGCAAATCAATGTTTTTTACTTCCAGTTATGATTTCAAGGATAGGCTGGTCTTGCAACATTGAAAACACAGCTGTTTTAATGCTAAAAATCAGTGATTTTACTTCCTTTAAATATCCTCATGCAATGAATCATGATATCAGAGTACCTAAGCACAAGAAAGGAGAAGCCTGTGCTCAGCAATTTGCTTATTTCTCAGATTGCCCAGCCTTCAGTGCTGCCTGGGAACTCTGTAGTACAATAGCCTTTGTAAACCCAGTTCATTCTTAGCGTTTCTCCAGGGCCAACATGTATGCTGGAGAAATTTTTTGTTGAATGTTCTGGCATAGTCACCTTCCTTACAAACTGTCCCTTTGGGCATGCCTGAATAAGCTGGAACAAGGGTGAAAACATGATCCCAAATTTCCTCATTGAAATTTCTGATAACATTTTGAAAAGAAAACAAAAAGAGAAGGAAGTACTTCATTATTAAAGCTTAAGCATTTGTTCATTTTAGTCTTCTAAATATTGAAAGATGTCTCCATTCTGCTGCAAACATACTTAAAATGCATCTTTAAAACAGCCTGATACAAAACATTTTCTTTAATGGGCACTTTAACCAAAACCCCACCTACTACTGAAGTGAGTTATTAAGATTCTGTAGGAAATTTAATTACAAACCTCTTTGATTTGTTGTTTTTGATATATACTTTCTTCTATCCTGCAACTTCTCCCTAGTTTCTTGGACTGTTTCAAATTCTGGAGCATAGCACACATGCAGCAAACTACCAAAGAAACTTCGTTCGTCCATTTTTTTCTTGGCCATCCTGAAGGGAATTAAATTGTATTGGCAAAACTGAGGATTTTACTTCAACTCTCTAGAATCTTAACAGATTGTAAATAAAGAAGGTGTAAAAGATTAAGACATCAAGAGACAGTATTGCCCTGTCCAGTACCTTGCACATTGCAGTTTTTGGAATTTTATAAGATAAACTTCAGTAAATTGCTCTGCTGGATATTCATCTAGAGCATGATACTCTTCAATGGCACCATATAATGCAAACTGTTCAACTAATTCCTTCATAACACCTAATGCAGGAACTCCTTGTATTAGTAAATAACGAGATTCCAAGTTGATCGTATAAACCTAAAAAAAAAGAAAGAAAGAGTATTCTAAGATGTTCACATTCTTGCTTTACTGTAAAAGTAAGGAATTTTCTCTGTTTTCTGTTGTTCCTCAAATCTTCTCAGAATGCTGAAAATCCCTCTGTACTCTATTTTCACTTGGGACTCTTGCAGGAGCAGTAAGGGCACAGTTATCTGGGACCTCTTCATCACTGAACGGGAACTGAACTCAAGCTCCTTACTCAAAGTAGAACACATTAGAGTTGACTTTTCTCCAACAGGTCAGAGTACAACCATTTGCTGAGTAATATCGCTAAGTCTCTGGCCAGTTTCCTTGCAAGACTGACTAGTAACCAGTTAATATGAGGCACTGTCAAAATAAAGACAAAAACACTGTAAAACCTGTCTTGTTCACAGGCAGAGAGGCCATGCAGGTAAAACACAGGGAGGGAAAAACCCCCCACAATTCCTTGGGGTAGATCACGTGTGCAAAGCTGTCTCCTTGCTACAGTGATCAAACAGCATATGTTTTTAAGATGGACAGATACAAGTAAGATGCTGAGAGAAGCAAGGTCTTCCTCCAGCAGGTTAAAAAACACATGAACTACTCTTTCCTGCTTTGTGTAATGACTGATACGTAACGCAGACTCTAAGGAAAGTTCTGTGACAGCTCACAACATACAATACGTAGCTAAACCATAAGATCAAAGGGAATTCATTCTGATTTTGTTGAAAAAAAAACCTATTTAGATTACATGAGCTACACATCCTTCTCAAAAAACAGCAAATGCAGAACAAAGAGGGAACCACTTGGGAAACCAGCTCTCAAACTGTCGTCATAAAAGATACTCTCTGCAAACAGGTCACATAAATTGTTCTTCTGATAGGAGCTGACTACCTGCTTTCTTTCTCAAGTCAGCCCTAGCAGGTGCTGCAGCACAGCATTATGATAACTGCACACACAAAAAGCAAATCTAGCATTTTTGCTGCTGGAATGAGAAGTTCCTACTGTGCAGCGGGCAAGGCCCACAATGCGTGGCCTTCCCCTCATCTCCCCAGGAGATGGTGTTGGACACCAGAGCAGAAGTACAAAACCAGCCTGGTGCACACGAGTCCTGCTGAGTTCAGCAGCATTCTGTACCCAATTGCATGTTGGCTAACGGCAACATTCCACTCCTGAACTTTCCTTTCATTGCTCTTAATCTTTGTTTTTATATTTTGCATAGAACTAGACTACTTGTGCTGTGTGCATTTCTAAGTGATTAACTTACAAAATGCAATGTGGGAGTTAACTAGATTTATCAGGTCCAATTCCACCTATTCCTTCCAGTATCTACTATCTGTTTTTTCTTTTTAATAAACACGTTAACATTTTAAGGTTGCAAACCCTTCAGGGTAGGGCCTCCATCATGCTACACAGCTGCATACTTCAGGCACAACAGAGCTTTGCCCCCGATGATGACGCTCAAAGGGGACTGTGACATAACCATCAGGATAGTTTAGCTACTAATAAAGGACATGAAATGTCTCAATAGTAAGAAATAAACTGCTCCAAGAAATAAAATCAAGTTCCTGCTTTGATTTTGCAATCCAGAAGAGCCAATTCCTCTCCACTGAGAGCTTGACTTTTGTAATAAAGATAATTAGAGTATGACTGTTTCGCACAATAAGCACAGGAAGCTTGCCTGAGCCCCCGTCCCGAGACACCTCAGCAGCGAGGCGAGAACAATAACCGGAAAACATCCAAAACGGGGACAAGCGCTAAGAAGGAAGACCAGGCGGCGACGCAACTGCAGCCGGAGGGATGCAGGGAGCTCGGCTGGTGAGCTCCCTGTCACCGAGAAGCCACGGCCAACAACCCCGGCCGCGGGCTGGGCGGCTGCAGCCCGCGCCAGCGCCGCCCGCCAGCGCTGAGGACGCGGCGCTCCAGGACCGGGGCCCCCCGCTCGGGTCCCGCACGGGCAGACCGGTGCCGCGGCCCCACCAGCAGCGCCCGGCTGCCCTTACAGCAGAAGCGGCCCTAACACGGGCTCCGGCCCGCAGAAGGCCCAGGCCGGCCCCACCTTCACAGCGCGCGGCCTCCGCCCCTCCCGGTACTTGGCGCGCGACTCGCAGACCCCCAGCTGCGCGTGGTGCTTGCAGGCATCACCCAGCCCACCGCCGGTACGGCTGCTGCCGGCCGCCATCTTCCCATCACCCACCGCGCCCCGCGTAAGGCAGCTCTAGCTGCTCGCCGAGAGAACAGCCAATCAGGCAGCAACGGACAGAACTCTCATTGGCGCCTACTGAAGCGGAAATCGGCGGTGTCGATAAGCCGGATAGAAAGAGCCGAAGCCCTCGATAGAGAAGCCAATCGGAGGCAGGGAATGGATATATGCTGCGCCCGCATTGGCCGGCAGTGGGTCATACCATTGTCTCGGGGTGGCAGGGGGGAGAAGGGGGCATTTCGGGAAGGCCTGGCCCGCCCGCCTCCGAGTAGGCAGCTTCCTGCTAGGGCGGAGCGGGCGCGCAGTGGCGCCGGGCTGCGGGGCCCGGCTGGCCGCCGGCATGTGGGGCAGCGGCAATCCCGGCGGAGGGGGAGCTGGAGCCGCCGCGGTGACCGTCGTCCTGAGCGGGACCCGGGACTGCTTCCTGCACTTGCCTCCCGTGCTGGCCTCTCACCTCCGCCTGGAGCAGGTACCGGGTCGGCTCCACTCGGGGCCTGGGCGGAGGGACGCCTCAGTCAGAGAGGATTATGGGAGAGTACCGTCTCACACACACACACACACACTCCGCATCCCGTTGCTATGGTGACACGAAGAGCCCTCCTCCCTCCTTTCACGCCTCAGCCCTCCCCACCACCAGCTGCGGTGTCGCTATGGTGACAGAGCCCGCGAGCCTCCCCCCGCAGTTGGAGGACCCCCCTCACGGAGACGCAGCTGCTTTGTCGCCATAGCAACGGGGAGCCCCGCCCCTCGACCCCCGCGGCGCCTCGTGCGGCGGGGCCCAGGCGACCCCGCAGGTGCGGCGCCTGACAGCGGGCAGCCGTGCGCAGCCCTGGCCGGCTCTGGTGGCCGGGCCCCGGAGGAAACGCCCTGCGTTGCCGTCCGTTCTTCTTCGTAAGATGCGGGAAAGGCTGGAATTTACTTCCCAACGTAGCCTTGCAGTATTGGCATCCGCGTCTCTTAGTGCTTTGTGTACCAGTTTTCACAGTAACTCACCAGCATTAACCGAATAATGTGTAAATTAATCTTTAAAGCAGGAGGTAAGATGGTAAGTCCAAGGAGGATCGTAATTCTTGGTGTACGTAAATCTTCCACTATACATTCCTGTATAGAAAGGGACTCCTGCCATGCAAAGTTCTACTAAGTATATGGACCGGTTGCAGGAAGTGCACCTTAGATTTTAAATAACACTTCATACATGAAAACAAGAGCAAAACCTGTGTGCATCCCTTGTGCGATGAACACTAGACTCTGCCAGCAGAACAGACAGGATGAAAAAAGGCAGGAATGAGCAGGTGAAAAGGAGGAGATGGGAGTGAAGCTCAGGAGTGGAGATTGTGGCCACAGTCCTGGCAAAGCCCTTCTCGGCCAAGCTGGCCTCACCCGGTGTGTGTAACCTGCTAATTTCCCAAGGCCAAAAAGGACATTTCACAACAGCAAAATCATCTAGACTTGTAGAAACCTGCTCTTTTTTCTTAGAAAGAAGTTGGTGGGGTTGCAAGAAATCTGGTATACATGTTAGCTTCATTTCTGCAACGGTTTCTGGATGTTTTACGAATTTGCTGGCACAAGGGAGGAAAAGGGAGTGTAATTGCTTTGAAGTCTTGTAGCGTCATTCTGCGCATAGTTGGTTATGGTAGGCTCCTGCTTTTACTTAACATGATCCGCAAAATGAAGATATATGATCTCTGAAATCTTGATAGAAATAGTTTATTAAATGCAAACTCTTGAATAAAAATATTAATAAGGGGATAAATAATGATGTTAATAGGTTACACCGAGTAAATCATATAAAAACTTAAATGGAATCAAAAGCTAAGTCTAATTGCAGAAGGTATTAGGTAAGTGGGTGATAAAATGGTCTATGAAATTCAGTGTTGTGTGAAGATTAAGGCACTTGGGGAGAGGCTTTATCTGTGTGAATACAGGGGAGAGCTGTAAATTAAATACTACGTTTGGTAAAAGGATCCTAGAACCATTGTAGATATTCTCTGAAAATGTTTTCAGAGTGTACCAAAAAGTCAAATAATATTTGAAATTATTAGGATACAGTTGAGAACAAGGCAGAAAACATCACTTACGTTAACAAGTAAACCTGTGGTATATTCACAGTGTACCTTATGTTGGTCACTTGATTTTCATAAAAATAGTCATTTTTGAAAAAAAAAATACAGAAAATGTCAGGTGAATGATACAATGTAGGATACAGCCTCTTTATATGGAAACTGAGTGAACATATTAAGATTCTTCAGTTTGGAATCAGAATAGCTGAGCGGTTTTGAAACAGATTGATAAAATCTTTTTGGTCTGAGGTTGTGTGACTTGTAACTTAGTTTACACATTCCCCAGCTCATGCAAGCACTCTTGGAGTCCATGTGAATGTTAAAAAGCATGTGAAGTTTAAGCATAATGCTTATGTTTTTTCCTCATTTGGGAAATAGAAATGCATTGTTATACATTACTGTAAGATATTTCTCTGGTAGACTATAATACAGAAGGGAAGAGGAATTGTTTTCCATAAAAATTAAAAGCTGTTTAAAAATTGAAACTGTTACAGAACAAAACCAGCATGCACTTGTATGTTGAGGGTTGTGCAAATAGGTAAAGTGGAGAAGAATTCTAAGGAAGGTCTTGGTTATTGGGAAGTTGGACAGTCTGCCAGAATTTTTTAAAAAAATCTGTCATTGCTAATAGAAACACCCTTTACTAACATGTTGTAAATACTGCAAGTTATTGTTAGGGAATATTAATTAAAATAAGGCATGTAGAATCCAGAAAAATATTTTTAATTCCTTTGATCTCTCTAATCAAATACAGTTTAGGTTGACTGACAGTCATCTTATTTAGCTTGTTTGATGTTAATTTATGTTATTTCTTTGAAACTCACAGGGCCAAGCTGTGAAAGTATCCTGTGGTCACCAGCCTGTATTTTTGAGCTGGATGGAAATCAGGCATCGAGGTCACCAAGGTGAAAATATTGCAGAGATTAACAGACAGTTAGCAGAGAAACTTGGCATTACAGATGGAGAACAGGTTTGAAATGCAATCTTTTTTTCTTATTTAAATAAAGACTATATTGCAAGATACCTGGAAAGGTAATAATTTACAAGTTAGCTATGAACTTCGTGCTTCAAGTATTTAGACAGTTACTTAAACATCATGAAATGTCTCAAACATGAAAAGATTTGCTCATTAAATCATTAACAATTGCCTAAATAATGTTAGGATAGGCTTCTGGGTAGGTCTTTGCAGGGCTGGAGCCACTCTCTGCAATGCCATTAATTTTAGGAAAATACGCTTTTAAGCAATTAAACAATATGGGAATTACCTTATGAGAATATTTTTTCTGGAGTTCCTGTTATTTTAAAGTAATTACTGACTTGCTGCATACTTCTTCTTGTTTGACTTACTTGGGGTTTACATTTTCATCCCCTTTTTTCCCTCTTCACCATATGTCCCTGTGTGTTCTCTCTATTTGAACGGCTATTTAAATTGGCTTCTTACTGTTGGACACTGTGTTAAACTTCTTGTAAACGATTCTTTCATTGGACAGAAGTTGAAGAGATGCCCAAGAGGCAAGTAGAGCTTTCTGACATGTGACTGTTAAAATCTCAACAGGCAAGGGGTTTTTTAAAATTAATAGGTAGAGATTTAAAGGAACAAGAATAGAAAATAATTACTCTACACAGTGTTATTGTGTAGTATATTCATATATGCTTGTTCTCTCATATGCAAAAATTTTATTCAGCATAACAGAAGGTATCAAAGAATGTGACTCAAAGCAGTGTATTATCTTACCTTGTTTACTTTTTTAGCATATTCTCTCTAGAAATTATGTATCTATTTGCAGAACTTTACAACTTACTAGTTCAGTGGCAAGGTAACTACCCTTTTTTGTTCTAGCAATTAATAGCCTTCAACAGAAAAACAGCTGACAATGGAAACCTAAGAAAACCTTGCCCATCTGTTGCCTGGAAATAATCATCTGTACAATCGAATGAATAAATGAATAATTAGGTAGTTTTGTCATTGTTTTGGATTCAGGAATTGCATGTTTGGTGTGTTTCATAATAATATGCTCTTCTATTTACCGCGTTGGGGAAAAGATACTCCTCTCAACTTTTGCTTCAAACTGAGGACCTAGAGGAATTTAAAATCAATGCTTACTTTTATAAAAGCTGACCTGAAATAAATCTCTCTCAGAGGACAGGTAACTAGATTTATCTCAAGAGAAATTTAAGTTAGTTTATTTAAAAATGTATGACATGATATTGTTTGAAAATTGTTACTTTCTGTCAAATGGATCTTTTGGTAAAAATTTAACTTTTGAAATATATGTTTAAGGCTTTCTGAAAAGCCTAAGCCACAATGGCTTTTATCATTCCTCCTGATACACAGGACCTTAGAACTGTTCTGTGGAAGTGGGGCTGCTTCCTGTGAAGCCATTCATAAAGGAGCTGATTTTGCTTTTGTATTGTACTTTTTCCTCATTTCCTCATCTGTTTCTGCCTTATCTAAATTTGTGCACAACTTGACAAATTTTTCAGCATTCTAGAGTCCAGGACACTTAAAAATAAAAATTTAAAAATACAAAGACAGTTGTGTGATCAATATGCATTAAAAATTGATTGTTTGTTATCAGCTGATAAAGCTCTTCATGCTTTTCACATTCCATTCCATTCACAGTGTGTTGAAGTCCCCAGGCACGCCCAGTGCAATCCATTTCCAGTATGCTGAATATCATCTTCTGTTTATGAATTACCTAGTGTCATTAAGTAGATGTTTGTTCAAAGTAGTGAAAACATATAATGAAGGAGATGTCAGTTTTCTAGTTGAATTCAAGATGGAGCTTTTCTGTGTTTAAAAATAAGAACTTAAATATTTTGAAATGGTGTTACTTTTGCCAGGTATTTCTTGAACCTTGTTCCCACGTCTCTTCCTGTCAGCAAGTAGAAGTGGAACCAGTCTCAACAGATGATTGGGAAATTCTGGTAATAAAACCTTTTCCCCTGTTCACGTCCTTTTCTTACAGATGACAGGGATTTTGACACAAGCAGTTTTTTGCACAATACACCATTCTTTTCAGCCCTTAAGGAAATACTAAATGTGCTGGGGTTTAATTGTATTTTATATTTCAAATGGTGTATTAGAAAGAGGCCTAGAGTTTTTATCTTCAAACAAATGTTTAAAATGTATGCAGAATTTAATTTATAAAGATATCACATTTTCCCAGGAACTTCACGCTTCCTCTCTTGAAAAACATCTTCTTGACCAGATTCGAATAGTATTTCCAAAAGCCATCTTTCCTGTATGGGTTGAACAGCACACTCACGTTTACATCAAAATTGGTAAGCAACAGTGAAGGCTCTTGTGGCACCTTGAGTAAGCTGTTTTGCAAGAGTGGATGCATTCATTGACCTGCTTTGTTCATACTCAGGTACGCTTATGCCAGCAGCCCCCTATGGGAGACTAGAGCCGTGCACAGAGCTTCTGATAATTCCCAAAATGCGTGAACTTGAGGAAAATATCACCAGCACGCCTTCCACAGAAAGTGACATCTTGCTCAAAAGTCTTGTTAAAAATAACATGGAGCAAGAAGAAACTGTAAAGGATCCTTTTGCCAAGCAACCTTACCTAAAGCCAGGAGTCCTTGAACAGAGTAAGGCTGATGCAAACATGACGTTTGGCTCAAATGTTCTCCCAAATATGTGGAATTTCATAGGGAGCATTTTCTGTCATACATCTGAGCAGAAACAAAAGACTTTGTGTGATAAAGATGAAATGAGCACCTTCAAAGACAAGCTGCTGAACTTAATTCACATGGACTCCATTTTTAGAGTATGTCAGTCCCAGCCTCCCAGCGTACAAAATGCGTCTGCTGCTCATGCATTTCTGAAATGCAATGCTATTCATGTTTTTCCGTGGAATTTAGAATTTGTTGATTTGGATCCAAATCCTGTAGTATCTTATGGGAAAATAAATGAGCTTCTTTCCCCAAGACAGCGTCATCAAGAAGCGAAGCAAAACCTGCCATTTGAAAAGCAAAAGCATTTGACTAGTACGCAAGACAAAAATCATTCTAATTCTAATAGCAGTCAAGCATCCAGTGAGGGATCTGTTGTTCAAATTGTTTGGAACGGATTTGAAGACCTAAAGAGTGTCATAGAGTATGGCCACAGTGGGGAAGCCCTGCATGTTGGAAGAGTTTGGGTCAGTTTGAGCACACTATCTTCTGGACTTTTTATTGGATAATATTTTCTATTGGATAATTGTGAAACTGGCTAATTAACATGCAGTTTTGGGATATACGCTTTGTGTTAAGCTCTCAAGTAGAGTATACTAGAATCAAATAATATTTACTAGAGCTATGCTTTGCTAAGCCATCTCATTCTGGACTACGATACTTACCATCTTCCTCCAAGATGTACGGTGTACTCAGGGTTTCTGCACCCTTAGCATTTTTGCACCAAATGGGGCAAATTCTTCAGTGTTTCTGGAGGGAATGCATGCTTTCTTCAAAATCTGTTGGTGGCCACTGTATTCATGAGAACGTAAAAGTATCTACTTACATACATTCAGTACTGCATACTGAGATTATTTTCAGCAGTTATCACTTTAAAATGTGATTTGGACTCTGGGTTTCATCAAACTGTAAAGTAATGGGATCATATATCCTAGTCCTACACGATGCTTGCAAGTACTTTTATATAGTCTTTAAAATAAACCTTAAATAATCTCAAATAACTAGCTTTTATATAATTTAAAATATTTTAATTTTTATATACTATTTTGCAAGGTGCCACAAGTCCCGGTGTGCAGACACTGACAGTTCAGCTTGTTCTGATACAACTACAGCCTGCTTATGTTCTTTCTTTCCTGGAAGCACATGGGGGATCAACAAAAATAGATAAAATGCATTCCAAATCACCATTTGATTATTTTGACATAATATACTTCTCACCATTCACTTTTTTTTTTTTGTTGAGAACGAGAGCAAGAGCCTGCAGTGGTCTTTACCACTAAATCTTTTGCCAGCAACCGTAAAGTCTTTCAGACTTAATAAACGTTTATGAGATGTTTTCAATTTGGATATATGTTTAAAATAACACAGAATGTTTGAAAAGTAGTTTCCTTTTTAAAAGAGTAAACTGACTAATACAATTTAGGGAAACTGGATTTTTTCTCTCTGGGCTGCAGGTGTGCTTAGTTCTGATCTGTCTAATGGCCTATTTATATTTACCTGCTCATGTAAAATTAATTTTAATCACCAAATGATAGTAGAGTTGTTTTTCTCCTATACTAAAAACATTCTAGGAATTCCTCCTAATTCTTCTTTTTCAACCTTTTGGGTTTTATTTAAAGAAGTTAGTAGATGGTCAGCTATAGTGAGCACTTTCACAAATAGGATAAAAGGCAATCAGAAGTGTGCATGGGAGAACAAGATTTGGATACCACCATCCATTTTATGGTTTCCTTAACTCTCTTCCAGATTACAACCAATAAACAGATCTATGATCAAATGTAGAGGTTCTATTTAGGATGAAGAAACTGATGTTCTACTATATATGCAATGTTATAAAAGTTTTACTTTCTGATATTTCCTTTTTCTTTGCTTTTATTTTAAATATTTCAGATTCCAGATGGTCTGAGAAAAAAACTACGTATCGAAATGCATTCAACAGTCCGAATTAAGTCGGTTGAATCTATTCCTAAAATTCCTGTGTCTCTTAGACTGCAACCCAAACAGAATTTAGTGAGTTGATATTCTTGGTCAAATACTTATTCGTATACTGGAGAACTGATAATGTTGCTGTGGTCAAGGCTGGGGTTTTTTTTCAATGTTTATTTGTTTTCATTTGTTAGATGATAGTTTGGAAGTTGTCTATCATGTATGACATCATTCCAAGGGAATTTCCTTTTTGGATAATTCCTTGCTTTTTCTTTTTACTATGTAAGTCATTTGAATTAGGAAGATGCTATGATCCACTTAAACAAGGCTTGTCTAGTAATATTATTTTGTATTTTGATCAAGGATACTGCAAACATCAAGCCCTTGAATTTTGTTATGCACTTGGTAAATATTTCAAGTAGTTTGGCATGTTATCTATAACAATTTCCTATTTAAAGGAGCTGGCAGAGGTCACAGAGGGTGGAGGAGGAAATACAACTTCTGAATTTTAACTCCCAGTTTCCTGAAGCTATTAGAGGAATGCTGTATAGTACCTTTTAAATCATAATCTTCCATTATTCTCAAATTGTGAAAAATTTCTGTTGTCTTTCTTATTAAAAAGGATGTTGACATCGTGAAGGAGAAATGGCATTGGTAGGGAAAAGATGCATTTTCTCTTTAATTAGGTCTCAAACATAAACAATTGCTGTTGAAATAGCAACAATAATCGATACTAATTTCGCATCAGACCCTCATCTGCAGTACATTAATACTGGTTCCAACCTAGCAAATTTCAAGTGTATACATTTAGTCCTATAAAAACAAAAACAAAAAAGAAAAAGAATTATAGAGTTAAAGAGGAAATATCCATTTTAAGTCTTCTGGGAGAAGACATATTTATACTCTTCAAACGTTGCAGTGCCCAATGGATTTCCTAAGGAAGACAACTGCAGTAAAATTATTGTAATTTTTTATGTGCTGTTTAGGTTTTTACTTCCTTTTAATGCTGATATTTTTTCCCCTAAAGATTTAATTATCTCAAGTTATATCATTGAATCCCTCTGTTTTCCTGTAAGTGAGACATAGCCAGTCTTCTGAGTGAGCATCTGTGACAGTAAGAACAAACTTTGTACCGGTTCTCACAGTCTGTCAGATGTAGCTCTGGAATGATGTATGTCTTCGTAATGTACCATATGCTTGTTTCTGTGCGACACTGGGTTGATTATTTCCCATGTTAGCTGCCCCTCAAAACTTTAAATACAGCACTTCCCATCCTAGCAGGGCTTATGCATGGTTTGTTCTTATCCCCAATATTCTATTTTGATTTCTTACCTACAGAGGAATGGTGGAACTGCATTATTATTTTTTTTATATTGGAGTTAAGAGTATTCTGTCAGTAATTTGCTAAAATAGTACAAAGTAGTTAAGTGTGCTTTTATATGTTTTAAATACAGATTTCTTCCTTTCTTTTTAATTCAGTTGAAGTTTTTTTAGTTCTTGGAACAAACCAGACAAACACATAAAGAAATACAACAGTAACTTTCATTTTCCTTTCTGAACACTGCTTCCATGATCTTGGTTGATTCCCCCTTTTTTAGACAAGAATTATGCTTCTGTGATTAGGAACTCAGCCAAGATATATGTGATCTGGACTCAAGTTCTTTTCCTATTCCATTTATCTAGGTGATCTGGGGTAAGTTGTTTGATCTCTTTGCCTGCCTGTTGAAGTTTGTTGGTGGTGCCCCTGATTTAGATGAGCCCAGGCTTCTTTGTATAGGAAGCAGAGTATACAGGGAAGAGGCGGGGGTGTAATGAGCACCCGAAGTAAGTCATAGGTCAATATTGGTGCATATCTTGGGTGCTCTTTCAAACCCAGGAGTTGAGTAGTGCTCTTGGATCTGGCAATACAGATAAGTAAAATAACAACAAAAGCTTTTCCTTGCCCTCACATCAGTGTTCCAAAGATAAAATCTTTAGAGGTAGTGGAAGATTCAACTGTTGCCGTAGCAAAAGCTAGACAGGTGCTTTCCATAGAGCAATTGGTAGAAATGGTGTTTGTTGGCAAAATGTTCTTTTCTATATAAATAAAACTGTTGTATCTTCTTCCATCTCTCTGCTACCATAAGAGAAACAAATGCCTCTTGCATCAGAAGAAAACAGTTTTACTTACTAACACCTTGATTTGTTTCATTTCCCTCTTTCTTTTTTCCTGTTTAGCATAAAGATATACATGAAGATGATGTTAAATCTGCTTTCAGTTCTTGGCTGCAGGATTCTACTACTGATGATCTCCCATGGATAATGACAAGTACAGACTGTATACATCTGTCTGTTAAAGAAGGTAAGGATAATACTGTCCTTTGCTGTAGCTGTCAACTGTCCGTTATGGAATTTACTTAGGCAATATGCCATTTAATCTCTACACCATTTAATGTAACAGATACCTCTTTACACTGAAACTGTAAGCATGAATTATGCTTTAATAATGATTAACCTTTTTTATTCTTTCATTTTGGATTAGATTGTAGTAATTCAAAATACACTAATCTGTTTCATCTTGTAAGGAATAAAACCTAAATTTATTTGGAATTTTAATAGTTGTTCCTTGGGTTTTTACAGGAATGGAGGAGTTTTTCCTTAGTGTAGTGCATCCTACGCACATTGAAGAAAATAAGTCTGAGAATATTTTTATACTGAGTCCCAGTTTGCTGCAAAAGACTAATATACAAGTAAATATCACATAGTATCAGGTATCAAGTAATTTAAATTGTTTTATTTGGTTAAAAATGTAATATATTTTATATATAACATATTTTGGTTTCCCTTTTTAAATAAATAATGTCAGTCTGTTCGTTAAATTAAACATCTGCATTCTTTATCTGTTATTTTATAGTCTCAGCATTGGTGAGATTCCAGGCATGCCACCCAACTTACTGAATTTCATAGTCTATATTGAATTCTCAGAAAAATCAATTAGAGCAGAGGAAAGTCAGTACTGTCTAAGTTTGAACATACTATCCTTATACTTAGTTGTTCTTTCCCTTAATGCCTAAACCACTGTAAAATCACTTTGTAGTCTATGTATCTGTCAGGAACGGTAGCTTGTTCTGACAAAGAGGAGACATGTTCCCCATTCAAACCTAACAAGCTCACACTGCCTTTTCATTTACATAGTTTCTGTGCTTCTGTTTGTTCAGTATTTCCTTTCTCAGGAGAATAAATACTTCTATTTAATATTAGAATTACTGTTTCATTAATAATTCTGCTTGAACCAGTGCATGTGACGCCAGGTTTATGGTTATAGGAGTGGGATAACATTTTTCCATTTTTAAACTGATACATTTAAATTCTACCTGAGAATTAAGGTGTTCTGTTTTGGCTGTTTAGAATAGATTTTTTTCCTGCAAAATTTAGGATTCCTGTTCAAAAAAAAGTAAAACAAGAGCTTTATTTCTATTTGTAGAGGAGAAGTACAAGAAGACTTCTACAAATAGTGCTAGTGACCGGTACTAAGGTGAAAGGGTGAAATGCATTTCTTAATAGCAGTGTCAGCATCTTCTACCAGCCTGTTCTTATCTGTGAACCTCTCTGTTAGCTCTGTTTGCCTGCCCAGCTTTCCATACTAGCTCCGCAGTGAACTAGACTGAAAAATTCATGCAGGTGAAAAAAGCCAAGTGTTTTGTCAGGTTACTTTTCACCCAGATCAGACTCCTGATCTGATTCACTATCTTGCCTCACAAGTGCTTGTACCAGCTCAACAAGAGAGGGCACAGGAGGAGAAGAAATAATTAGTTACAGGTAGGGAAAGAGGTGATGGGCTGCGTAGTCTGGTATAAGCAGCACTTGGCCTAACATCTAATCACAGGTTGTTACATCATTGTAAACAAGGGATTGTGTTTTGCAACTAGTTGTTTCGATGCCATTTTGCCAGTGCATCTTTCTTTTAAGCGCAATAAGCTTCAGCAAAGCATACGTGCAACATTTTCTTTACACAATTCCAAAAATGGCTGGTTACTTTTATACCCTTCTTCTGTAGTTATTTTTAATGTAAAGTACTAACTCTTTCCTTTTTTGTAGGTTCTTTTACATCCTCTAACTAGAAAAGCTGATGGTGACAGCGAGCCACCTATGTGTGATACAGCCAGGAACCCTCCTTACCACAAACTAAATGATTTAGGGTGAGACATTTTCATAGTAGAAAACATGGGAGGGAATGGGAATGGGAATTAAAAAAAAAAAAAAAGACTATTGGTGGAAAAGCAGATTTTTTAAAAACTAAGCCAGATCTAAAAAAAACTCTGCATCTTTTGGCCTGTGTCAGGTTCAGACCTTATCCTAGTGTATGTAGATGGTTAATTTTGTCCTCTGAATAGTCTTAACTGAAGTGAATAGAAAACTTTACATAACTAAAGGTACTCATGTACTGAAAAGTTCACCATGTCTGACAATAGGATGTGAGGTTTCAGAACTGTGTAAGTTTCAGAAGAAATACTGATAGTTCAGTGACTCTTGCTCTGCTTCTAAGTGGTATGAAACAGAACGTCTGTGTAGCAGTAAGGGATACTGGGGTTGTTGAAGAGTGGTTTTAGCTGGGGTTTCCAGATGAAGCAAAACTTACGATATGTTGCAGTCTGTCTGTCAATCCTCTTCCCACAGTAACTTAAACCTGTTTACTTGTTTAACTAAATTTAATAGTATGGGTCTCAAAGAAACTTAGTTCATAGTTTTATCAGAATTATCATCTGAGCAGAGAAATTCAGAATCATGTCTCCACTAGCAAAAAGTGCAATATACGCTCAACAACTACTTGGTTAACCTGCTAGGTCGCTAGTGGCAGTGGTATAGTCTGGAACTAGCCGTAAGACATGCTGGCTCTTTCCCAGCCAATAACTAAGTGGTATGTTAAGCTGTGGTCATTAGTATAAGGAAAGACAGTGGTGCTGTGTAGCAAACTTGAGGCAGGGATGAGACAGAGGGGGCACAAGAGA
Organism: Gavia stellata; assembly: GCF_030936135.1. Classification (NCBI taxonomy): domain Eukaryota; kingdom Metazoa; phylum Chordata; class Aves; order Gaviiformes; family Gaviidae; genus Gavia; species Gavia stellata. The sequence continues at coordinate 26,347,665 of NC_082599.1, read as the reverse complement.
CTTGAAGTATTGTGGTAGTATGCTATCGGTGTTGTGAAAGGCAACTGAGGATATTATGTTGAAGAAGGAATAGGAACTGATTTAGGGGTAGTGTGGTAGGGATGGGATGTGGTAGGAGTAGAGTAGAATAGAATAGAATAGTTCAGTTGGAAGGGACCTACAACGATCATCTAGTCCAACTGCCTGGCCACTTCAGGGCTGACCAAAAGTTAAAGCATATTAAGGGCATTGTACAAATGCCTCTTAAACACTGACAGGCTTGAGGCATTGACCACCTCTCTAGGAACCCTTTTCCAAGAGTAGAGATATTAGAAACCAGGATTCATCTGTTCATTCCATTTCTCCTGGAACAACACTTTAAACAAAAAGTTGAAATACAAAACTGATAGCCTTGCTGTTCGTGGGCCTGAAAGGAGCACTGTTGTGTCCAAAGTCACAGAGATGTAGGACTGATGGAGGATAAGGATGCCTTCAAATGCACTATGTGCTGCTCTTCTGAAAAGGCTGAGAAGTTTTCTGACCCAGGCATGCTCCATGTTTTATCAATTTGTTACATTCCTTAGTAGGTTGTTACTCAGACACTCAAATAGATGAAGCCCCAAAATACAATTAGCTCTTATCTTCTGAGACGTACCTCAAGCTAGGATGGTGTAGAATGACTAGATAACCCTTCCATTGTGGGGGTGTTCTGCAATGTCTGTCTGTGTCCCCTGTGTCACCACTGCAAAATAAAGGTGCTGTCTCTTCAAATTGAATTGTCTTTAGCTCTTTCTTGAAAAGGTTAAGTACATCGAAATGTGTCAGCATTGAAACTTCACCCTACTGCAAGCTGTTTACATGGTGTGTACTGATGCTACCCTAGGCCATTTAATGTTTTATTTGCTCTGCAGAGGAGTGGACAAATTAGGAACATCTTCCTTTGAACACATAAGCCACAGTCTTCTGGGGCGTCCTTTATCTCAAAAGCTGGCTACTATTTCTGTGGGACTGCGAAGTGGAGGGGTGCTTCTCACAGGAGGAAAGGTACACACTTTACTACTCTCTACTTGCAAACCCTTCACGTTGTTTTCTGTAGTTACAAAACTGTTTTCATTAGTTTTCTTTGATACCATGTGAATTCAAAAAAATTAAAGAACAAGCTGAAAAAAGAGCAGTTAACTGAACAGTTAATTCAGTAAAACGTTATATATACGTATACACATTATATGCACGCTTCATCAATGTATATTTATATTTCATGTATATATAACATATATATACTGTAGGTTTTACAGATTGCTACCAATTCAATTTCAATTTGTATGCTTAGGGGATTGATCTACTTTGTGTTTATAGTATAATAAACATTCTTGTCTCTGAAATACTTGAATGAAAATAAGAATATAGTATTTTCTCCTGTGTTACAACATAAAATATCAGTGGAGTTGATACTCTTATTTTCCTGTTGCCTCTTATGGTGATCATTGAATACCGTATTCCACTGAAACTAACAGATCTCTTAACACTGAACTTAGTGGAATCAGAACACTATCTGTCATGGTTGTATCCACAATGCATTTCTTTATACTTGTTTCACTCTAGGGCTTTGGTCTCTACCAAGTGATACAAAGACAGAATATGTGTATACTTTTGGTGAGGAATAAAATCTGCATACAGCTTTCCCAGCTTGTTAACTGGTGTATACTGTGACAAAAACTCCACAGAAACAGAAGGAAATAGTTCTGTCAATTTACATTAGCTCACATTTATTTTTGTAGGGAAGCGGAAAGTCAACATTAGCAAAGGCCATCTGCGAAGAAGCATTCGATAGACTGGATGCTCATGTAGAAGTAATTGATTGTAAAGCTTTAAGAGGTATGACTTTCTTTTTTATCTCAAATGTTTGCTGTATGATGAAGCAGCACAATTATGAAGTTACTGTATTTAGTCTGAATAATTTTTGTAGTATTATTACTGCTTTTGCAAGGATATTTGATGCCCTGCAATGAGCATCTTTAACAGTCTGATGAAAATACAGCTGCAGTAAGCTTATTTCACACTAGGGGAGGTTTAGACTGGATATTAGGAAAAAATTATTTACTGAGAGAGTGGTCAAACATTGGAACAGGCTGCCCAGGGAGGAGGTAGAGTCACCATCACTGGAGGTGTTCAAAAAATGTGTAGATGTGGCACTGTGGGACATGGTTTAGTGGGCATGGTGGTGTTAGGTTGATGGTTGGACTTGATACTAAAGGTCTTTTCCAACCTTAATGATTCTGTGATTCTGTACCACCACCAAATTCAAATCGTGCTTGCCATGCTTATTTCTAATTGCTACAAAATAGGAAGAAGTTGCAAGTTGAACTGTGTGGGTTTTTTCAGCTGCGCTAGCTGGAACAAATGTTACGTTAACAAATCATAAGTGTTAAAGGATACCTGTATTACTCCGTGAAAGGATGACACAGGCACCGAAGAAGGATCGAACAACCAGCTGAAACCTGATTTATGATGGCATATTTACTAACTTAGTGTATGTTGGCAATAGTCATCTAACAGTCATGATTATAGATGATGGTGAGATGAGTCCTTAGGTTTTGTGAGTTCAAAACTAGTATTTTGCGTCAAAGATGGAAGAGGACAAAAAAGGCTTTTTTACTCTTTCATTCACTGGCTTTACCAAATAGTCTTGGTGTTACAGAGGCAGAGAATACTCAGCTGTTTTCTTACAGATCCCTTATATTGCATGGCTATACTCTTTTTGCTTAAGTCCCTACTAAGCTCCTTGCTCCAGAGAAAAAAGGAAAGATTGATAAAGAGCTGGGTCCTTCGCTGTGAAAAATTCTTCCAATTGTGGGACTCTTTGTGGCTAATTTAGAGTGCTACTGATACTGCTCTGTTTTTAACTGTCTAGAAATTAGACCTGTAGCGGTTAGTGAAAGATGATTAATCTAATTTTAGGACAGGTGGATCCTTCTAGTACTTTTCTGATAGAAGATGTGGACTCTTTTCTTCACTGACTGTTGACTCTGGTTTAATCTTGGTACCTGGATTTATAGGATTAAAGTTAAGCTACAGGAATCAAAACATTGTAGTATTACATGAGCAAGATGTAGTCAGTCTGATGATTTTTTTCCTGATATGTTTTGTCATATAAAACTGTATTTCTGCTTTAGGAAAAAGATTAGTAAACATAAGGAAAAATGTGGAAGAAGCTTTTTTAGAGGCAGCATGGAGACAACCATCCATTCTTTTGATGGATGATCTTGACCACATTGTTGGAGTACCTTCTACACCAGAGCATGAGAACACCCCTGAAACCGTTCAAAGCAATAGACTTGCTTATGGTAATACTGTGCTACCTGTGTCTGGATAAAAATATAATGCAACTTAGAATTTCTTGCACCTGAATTGTACTGTACTACCTGGACAATTCTGTCTGTATCATTATTGCCTCTGGACCATGTGGTATTCCATGGCAGGGATTCACAAAGTATGGTACGTAGACCATTTGTAGACCATTTGTGGACCCCTAGCTGAATCAAAATAGTCCACTCTGGAGCTTGGAGTAGTCATTGCCAATGTTACGTCTACCACCGCTGCTGATGGCAATGCCTGTTGTCAGTACCGCTGCCAGTGGTAGAGGCTTCTCAGTTCCTTTTTATATTGTTCATGCACTCAAATACGTTGCAATTGCTTATAATTTACAGATGAATCTTTAACTGATAATTATTGATAAGATCGATATTATAATTGACATATCATTACAGTTGATCCCATTTTCCATAATTATTATTTACAATTACAGAGATACATAAATTTGATACTTACTGATGTTTAGAACCAACTTCTTTTAGCTGAATACTAACTTCTTTATCATCTACTTGGTATGCTTTGTAGAACTTCTGTTTTATTTTACAATGTAACAATCCACAGATGTTAAAAATAAAATTATCAATTGTAGTTTGACGTCCTGTATACACTTCTTTTTTATTCCCTAAAATCTAGGCAGTGATAAGTTGCAAAATAAAATTAAATTATCAATGTTAATATCTTTATTTTTTTAGCTGTATTCAACTTTGCTCATGTAAAATTCAAGCCATAGCAAAAAATATCTTTCATTTCTTAGCTCAGTTTGAGGGAGTTAGCATAATTTTTTTTATTAAATTACTTTTGAAGTTCAGAAAAATCTTACCATCATTTCTTTTTAAAAAATGTGCACTTAAGTTACTTGCAGAATTGTTTGTGTTTCTTATTACTTTATTTACAGGTATAATGCATACAACAGAGGTTTAGAGTTTTAAAGATTATTCCTTGAAGATCTACCTTGCATCCATAATTTCTTTGACTTACATATATTATTTTTTCCTAGATTGCTTATTTTCTAGGCTTAGCGTCTATTTTTATACTTATAACTTTCCCTGTTTTGTTTGTGTGGAGGGAATAATATTTCTAGAACAGGAATCATAGCACACAAAAAAAAAATCACATTTAATATCCTGTGGTAGACATCATCATTGATGTTACAAATTTAGCTGTTAAAGAGCACTTCTGATGGCATTTTATTAATGGAATGAACTGTCCTAGAAAAACAATTATACATCTTTTATATTTTTAATTTTAAAAAAAGCCTGTAAACATAGGAATAAAACAAATATATAATAAGATGTTACATTTTGTGTGCCCTAATCCTGCTCTCCAGTACAGTAGAAATGTCTGTTATGAAATGCAGAATCTTTTGTTATTTTGCAATTCATGGAGCAATGTCTTATGTGTTTAGTTTTGAAAGATGTGATAAAAGAAGTTATTTCCATGGGGAGTTTGATTGCATTAATTGCCACAAGTCAGTCCGAGCATTCCCTACATCCTTCCCTGGTTTCAGCTCAAGGAACTCACATATTTCAGTGCTTCAAATGTATCCGATCTCCAGATCAGGTAAATTCAGGTATTTATTCATTTGGTTAAAATATTTGCCTTCCCTGCAGCCTCAAATACAGTACTGGAACAGCTGCAAAAACAGTAGGTTACACCCAAAGATGAGAAAAAATCTGGAAATCTTAGAAGTTCTTTCATGATACTTAAACACGTCAGAACTTACATCTGTCATTATAAATTTTTTAAAAAATAAAAGTAATCCAATGAAAACTCCCAGTTGGCCCCACTCTCCTTATTTTCAGTGGTAAGAGAAGGGTGTATTCAGAGGACATTTCAGTTCAATGTAAAACAAGTCAGGTTGTCTAACATAGGTGAGATATGCAGGTCTCCTTGTTACCTGTAAGGGGATTCTAGAGGAGCAGCTTTGATGAAACATGTAAGTCACTACAGTTAAATAAATGAGATTAAACCTAAGTGTTTTTCTTCACTGCTCAGAGGAATAAGTATGTCCCTAGAATGTGTATTTTAAAAATGTTATTAAAACTAGATGTTAATTTTATGGGAAGGTTTTGGTTTGGTTTTCTGTATTAATTATATTCCTCTACTTTTGAATATAGTCCATTTTGAAAAGTGAAAAGGATAGAGGGAAGAATAAATGGTACAACTTCATTGCAGGAGAAAGCAGCACTTTGTACCTGTGCATGCCCTAATGGCATGACACAGACATGGCAACTCATTTGTATGTAACACATGTTGTTCTTGCCTGCTTGTCTTCTGTCACAGGCCAGCAATTAAAGGCCACTGAGGAGGGCATTCTGCATTAGATACAATGTAGCTTTCTCCCACTTCCTGCAAGTCTGCCTTTATGAATTTTAATACTAATACATGAATAAGGATGAGACTTCACTGGAAAAGTCAGGATCTCAAAAGATACCAAATTATCTGATGTATTTTTATCTAATGCAATATATTTCATCTCAAATACATTCTACTCATATCAGCAAAATTAAAGATGTTTCTTTTCCTGTGAAACAGAAAAAAAAAATGGATGTAAAACAGTAGAATCTGGGGGGTGGAGGGTTGTTTCATTATTGTTGTATTTAAGATAGCTGTAAAAATTTAAAGTTGTAAAACTGGTGAATTTATTGAAATTCACCTGAAGAACTAACTTTTGTTTATATTCATGCCTGCTCAGATTTTGTTAGTTGAAGGTTTGGTGACATGTAAATATTTAAGGAAATTTTAGTAACTTGTATGCATTTACTTTTTTAATTTCTGAAATCTATTTAAATAGTAAACTTAATATACGCTTGCTGCATAATTCTATTTTTCAGAAGCAAAGATATGAAATGCTGTATTCCATAATAAAAAAGAAGCTGAATTCTGATGTAAAGCAGTTCTCTGATCTTGACCTCCAATGTATTGCAAAGGAAACAGAAGGTTTTGTTGCTAGAGATTTTACTATGCTGGTTGATCGTGCCATCCATGCCTGTGTTTCCAACCAGAATGCATTTCAAAATGGTGGTATGTTGACAACAAAATATCTAATTTCATAATCTGTCTTCTGTTATCCAGAACCTGTGGAGTAATACAGAAATAAAAAGCCAGTTTTTATGTTTTATGTTTAAAATGTATTTAATTGTTACATATTGTGAGGAACTTGTTACTGGTAGGCCATGTCTTCTTTTTTTTTGTTCAGGATTTTTTTTTCTTTTTTTTTTTTTTTTTAAGCAGAATTGAATCTGTCAACTATGGATTTTCAGAAAGCTCTAAAAGATTTTACTCCATTAGCTCTGAGAAATGTTAGCTTTCATAAACCTAAGGACATTGGCTGGGACAGGATTGGTGGCTTAAAAGATGTGAAGCAAATACTCATGGATACCATCATGTTACCTGCAAAGGTACCCAGTTCTTTTAAATTAGTTACCTGAATTTTGTACATAATGTTAGTAGGGGAAGAATTATTTTTAAGGTGTGACATGGTGTTTGACAGAAAGACGACGGGTATGATTTTAAGCTACTTTTGTAGCTTCCCAGTCTTCAACTGTCTTCAGCTACTGGAAGACTCTTTCTCCTTCCCCCTCCCTCTTCCAAATATAAAAGGCAATGGCTGTGCCTTTCTATAGATCAAGTGTTGCTCTAGAATATTGCAGTATTGCTAACATTATCTTTGCTACACTCTCTGTTGCAGGGTTTGTGATTAGGCTCTGTAAAGATAACATTTCCAGCTGTCTTCTGCAGTGATTTTGCTAGAGGAGTACTCTCTTTTGGACGAATGCCAACCCATCAGTTCCCCTTTATTTTACTTTGGCCTTTCTGCCTTGCTTAAAACTTCCAGCATTGAGATGAGCCATCCATTTCAGTCTTCAGAGAAACGACTGAACAGTTTTCTGTACAATTGACAGAATCTTTTATTGTGTCATATCAGTTGGTAATTAAAATAGGAATTTAGAAGTACCAATATGCACATTATAAAGCTCTGGTGCATCCCTAGTCTGTCCTGTTTCCTCTTGGTAGAAAATGCCACTCGTTTGTATAATAAGTACCTATGAAGCCTAGGAACCCACTTCAGCCCCAGGTAAACTAACAACAGTCCAGATGAGCTCTTGTGATAATAATGAGGATAAAAGAAATTAGACACATTCTGTTTAGACAAAAATCAACACTAGTCAGTGATGTTACAGTACACTGCAGAATAATTACATAATTTAGCATATATCTTGTTGAAACTCTTTTCCAGTATCCAGAATTATTTGCAAACCTGCCCATACGACAGAGATCAGGAGTCTTGCTGTATGGAGCACCTGGAACAGGAAAAACACTGTTAGCAGGAGTAGTTGCTCGAGAGAGTGGAATGAATTTCATCAGCATCAAGGTAGCAAGATTTTGAAGATTAATTGATTAATTTTATTAAATGAATGAAATAGCTGAATGTAATACCTGTGAGTATGTGCTGGTGAGGGCAAAATATCTAAGTAAGAAACTCACATTTAAAATATGGTATGTCTCTGGATATCACACCATCTGACTTCTGGAACTTCACAGTTTTATTACGGAGATTTTTTGTATAATTATTCATTAGGCAGAATTATAAAATTTAATTAGATGTTCTTAGTTTCCCTTTTTTTTTAAAAAGATCCTGGATTTTGGTTCCACTAGACAATGAAGTTGAACAATGCATTTTAAACATATTTTCAAAATACAGTGTAAGCTGTTGCCTTGTGATACTATAATACATGTTCTGTTATAGTAGAAAAATGGAAATTATTACTTTAAAATAAGTTGGAATGCTTAAAAGATTCTTTTGGCTTATCTAGACCCTTCGGCTCTTCTGTTCAGAGATAACCACTCTCTTGGTTACAAGAAGATTCACTCTAGTATATGAAATCTAGGCTGATGTTGAATTACATGTTAAAACTAAGAAACATATAATGAATATTTTTTCTGGTTTTCTTTTTTTAATTTTTTTTTTTTTTTTTTAGGGACCAGAGCTGCTCAGCAAATATATCGGAGCAAGTGAGCAAGCAGTTCGAGATATCTTTAACAGGTTGGCTTTGTAAAGATTTGTGATGTTATTAATGAATTTTATTGGTTGAAGCTCCAAGAAATAATTTTTTGTCCTAGGAGAGACATGGCATTTGATCACAAAAGCATCTGAAATAATTAATTGTGCCAAACCAGATGTTCAGATCTTGGCAAGTTCAGCTTGACAGTCATTATTTAAGAACCGAGCATTTCAGCTCAGATCAGGAGTGCTCTTTTGAAGCTGAACTCCCAATTCTCTCCATTTACAGTGTGTTGGTTCTCATCACAGAACTGTCTTGGAAAACACATGCTGAATTCTTTTCAGATGATTCCAAGAGACAGTACTCCAACTAGTAATGAACACTCAGTACATAGGATCATGCTAGACTTGGTATTGCAGTCTTCAGTGCCAGTTGTTTTGTTTTTACAAATCTGCCCTTACTGACCCTCAACGCACACTAATGTAAACCTATCCTACATAGGCTTTGCTTCTTGTGTAGTTTACAGTGTAGGCAGTCTTTGTGTTAGATGTACATAAGCCAAGACCTCATCTGCAGTGACTGGATTTTAGAGCTTTCATGTATATTAACACGACAGTTAAGCACTTCAGAAATTATAAAGTGAGCGCAAGGTGTGTCATAAAAATGAGCAGTGATTCCATTGCAATCCAGTTCTTCAGAACCTCTTAATTTCTACAGAAGACAGATTAACAGATTTTCTCTTCTCTCATTGAAGATAACTACTCTCTGAAGCAAAAAGCAATTACCTTTAATACTTACAAGCAGTTTTACCTGTGACCCAAACTTAAACAGAATTTAAGTATTGCCTTTTTTTTTTTTTTTTCCTTTTAGAGCTCAGGCAGCTAAGCCTTGTATTGTTTTTTTTGATGAGTTTGATTCTATTGCTCCTCGCCGAGGTCATGACAACACAGGAGTTACAGACCGAGTGGTTAACCAACTGTTGACTCAGTTAGATGGTGTGGAAGGCTTACAAGGTAAAAATTCATCTGTGTGCTCCTTTTTATGCAAAAGTTTAGCAGATGCTAATGATATTTTTCTGCACTTTCCTAAGGGGTTTATGTGCTAGCTGCTACTAGTCGCCCAGATTTGATTGACCCTGCTTTGTTAAGGCCAGGTCGACTGGATAAGTGCCTGTACTGTCCACCTCCTGATCAGGTGAGGAAACAAAACATTTTACATGAGAGGCAAGGGAAAAAAAATCAAACTAATGGGCTTTATTCTCCTTTCCTTTATATTTAGTGGCATTTCAAACCTGGATAAAATGGACTTGATTTCCGAATTCCAGTTATACAACAGTATAAATTCACTGATTTTAGTGTAGTGTGTTCACATAAAACTGGGGGAAGACAAGGCTGTTTATCACAGTCTTCAGGATCAAATCATGTTCCTGTGGATATAGCTGATTTAAAAAAAAAATTAAAAAAGGAAACTAGTCTGCAGAAAGAAATTGGATGTGGGGTAGTGTTTATCATGTTCTGTGTCTTTCTCTGAATTATGAGTCCAGTGGATCTGCCGTTTGCTTGAAGTGATGAACCATAGCCATTCCCAATGCAACTCCTGAATTATCTGAAGTTTTCAGAGCAGTTTTATTCCGAATCCAGTTGATCCCACTCTTTACCCACATTTAATTTGGAATATTCAGGCTCTTTTTAAGTCGGATGTGTCACTAGTTAGGAAAGGAATGATTCCCATTGATTTTAGTGGAGGTTGGATCAGGCCTTTGAGGCTGTACAACGTCTGTCTTTGATTCCCCATTTTATGAGAAAAAGTTAGTGCTGTTCATTTTCAGATCAGTTGGCACATTTAACAAATACCCCATCATTTCATTCTGAAACACAAATGAAGAAGATGATCCTATGCCTTAAGAACACATATATACTCTTTTTTTAGTTTTTCCTTCCCCCCCTTTCCCCTCCTTTCCCCCCGCTTCCCCCCCCGTTCCCCCTCCTTTCCCCCCCTACTTCTGATTTAGAATATGATTATTCACATAAACAGAAGTTTTTCACTTTTGTCATACTTCTCTTTGCAAAAGGATATATGAGTAGCAAGAGTTCACCTTCATATTTTTATATATTTCATATTTAAAATCCCAGCTATTAACTGGCTATTTTCTCCCTTTTTACAGAATTCACGCTATGAGATCTTAAAAGCTCTCAGTCATTCTCTGTCCTTGGCAAACGATGTGGATTTTCAGGATTTGGCAGCAAGAACAGAACGGTTCACAGGGGCTGACCTAAAAGCTTTATTGTACAATGCCCAATTAGAGGCAATTCATACTAATTTAGGTTCAGGTTTAACACAGGTAAATAAAACTGATATAAAAGAAGTCTCTCCTCTTTTTATTTTGATGTTGATATGTTTGAAATGGTTAATTTTATCCCTGATTTTTTAGCAAAATTCTGTTTAATAAGGTTTAGTTTTCCCGTATTTGTACACAGGATTAAAATCTTAATATGTTTGCAGAAAAATGCAAGAATAACAAATTACTGTAAATACTTCTTAAACACAAGTTTTTTTCATTTTACGATAGGTGTTTAATGTTAAACAGATTTATGTAAGCCAAGTCTGTTTATCATTGGTATGAGGAGTGACTGACAGATCAATAGGAAGGCTCCCACTCAGAGTTTCTTAGGAGCAGCTAGCAAATTCAGTTTTGAGGTGGCACATTTTGGATGATGGAGGAAGCAAGAAATTGGTGGGGTTTGTGGAGTTGTTCCAACAGACTGAGTTTGATCTGAGGTCAGGAGAGAAGTGGCGAGAGGATGGTGATTATCTGGAGTGGCCCGCTCTGGCTCATCTTCCAGGCACCAGCTAATACTTGCACTTCCAAGGTACAGGATCCCACCCTTGGTTTATACCACTTATGTGACTGACAGGTCCTTTCTTCTTTTAGCCTCTATTCAGCCACCTCTCCTCACATTTTTAATGCCTGTCTTCTGGTTCTATCTGGAAAGGGGCAGGCACGGCTTCTACTACTTGGACATCAAAGGGAAGGGTTGGGTCAGGGGTGCAAAAGCAAGGAGACCTCTTGGGTTCTTTTTGCCCCAGCTGTTACCAAGGGATGGGGCTCTGAGGATGCAACTCTTAGTATTGGGAGGGATTTCCAGCATACCTTCCCTAACAATCCCTTCACTTGTAGCATCAGTAAGTAGTTGTAAGGATACCTGGTGATTATCCGTCGTTAGAGGAGGGCATTGTCTAAAGCAGTTGTCTCCAGAGTGGTGTGCACCCACCCCAGGGTGGTGCACAAGACAATCCATTGAGGTGCAGGAAGAAAATATTAGAACTTCAATAGTACTTGTATATAAATTACAAATAAATAAATATGCATATATTTGGTGGAGTCTGCTCAGAAATTTTTTACTGTTAGGGGTGTACAATCAAAAAGGTTTGCAGACACCAGTCTAAAGCAACAACTATGATTTCCACATCAGCACTTAAAATGTGTTGGCTATGACTAAAGATGAGTACAACAATTAGGCCCTGTAAAATTAGACTCACCGCAATCTCCTAGAGCACTTTACACAAGCTATTAAATTGCCTGGAGGGAATGGTTGAGACAGATGTGATACGGTTCTACAACAGGAAAAGTACGTGAAGTTTCCCAAGACTTGCTGTTACTGAGTGAGTGAAACAGTTCAAAGCAAACAAATAAAACCTTAAGATTATCTCCTCAAATTATTTTTCTAGCATCAAGACAGAAGGTTCTGCTTAAAGGCATTGGATTTTCGTGGCAAAATATTTGGAAATATATTCCCAGGGAAAGACAAATTACTAGAATCAAATGTAAACCAATACTTTCATTTGCACTGTATATGAATTTTTTAATGTATTTCAGATTGCAGTTAATTATGAGTTAACACTTCTAATATTCTGTTCTTTGTCACAGGATTTTGGTTCTAGTTCTGATAGTGACTTCAGCCTCTCTTCCATGGTTTTTCTAAACCACAGCAGTGGCTCAGATGATTCAGCAATAGATGGAGAAGCAGGACTAGAGCAGTCTCTTATTTCTTTAGACATGTCTGACTTGCTTCCTGAAGATCCAAGGTCCAACATGTATCGTCTTTATTTTGGAAGCTCTTATGAATCAGAGCTGGGAAATGGCACTCCTTCAGAACTGGTAAATTACTCACTTAATATTTTGAATTTTCTAAATATTATCAGTTGTGAAGCTGAAAAACAGAACTAAGCAAATGGTATGGTTTTATAAATACAGTTGTCTGTTTTGTCCTTCAAACTGTCTTCAGCCTATACCTTGTGCTCCACAGTGGAGAAGAAGATGGAAGGATGTGATCTGACAAAATACAATATGGACTTCTCTGCAACTTTGCAGGACTTCAAAATAAAAATCCCAAAATACTGCTTAATACCTTATAATGAAGAAAACTGCATTCATACTAGAACTTACTGTCTGGTCTAATGGCTTGTTGCCTTCCAAAGTTTAATATCAAAACAGTTTTTGACTTTTTGGTGGTGGTGTTTTGTTTTGTTTTTTTTTAACTTAGTTTTATTGCTAAACAATGACCATCCAGCTTTCAAGAATTAAGTCATAATCTTAAGAATCAACGAACGTTTTTCAGTTTCCAGTAGAGTGTGCATTAACGGAATAGTCTGACCATGGGATTGTGTAAACAACAGAAGTAAACCTTAGCTTCCATCATTGCTCTGAAGAAGCGGAATTCCTGTTGTTGTAGTATCACATTGCACAGAAAGCAGCACGTTCTTTGGCTAGCTTGCAGACAGGGATCTGCTGGTTGGCTACCCAGCACCTGCATAGTGATCAGCTGGCCAGCTCGTCTGGCTTGGCTGCCAGGTAAGCAAAACAGAATATGCTGCCTCTGAGCTTCTTATGGTGAGCAGATGACTTCAGAGCTTGCTTGTGATCCATGGGACATTCATTTTCAAGATCTGTTGTAGAATTGCTATTACAGGTTAGTTATCAAAGTTGTTAGACTCTTGTTTTCAAAACTGTCTTGCATTGATTTTTAAAGCCAAAAATAACTTATCTTGACATTGGAGAACTAATTACTGACTGCTAAGGTGCTTTTGTGTGTTTTATCTCGCATTATAGTTGATAGTGTTCCATTAATGTGTCTTTAGAGACTTCAATTTTCCTCTAACTGTGAAAGTTGTTCAGCAAGGCTACAAGGACTTTGATGTCTTAAAGCTGTTGAACTTGAAAGTTCACGCTTATCAAGTGCACAGAGAATTTGGAGGTGATGAATATTTAAATTATGAGTCACGCCAAAGCTAACTACATAAACTTGCGCAAGTTTCAGAACCACTGATTTTCATATGTAAATAAAACAATGGACTTAGTAGATCTTTATTCTTTTTGAGATAGGCCATTGCAAAAATGTTTAGACCTTTTCTAAAGATGAAACACTTTATTTTCAAATTTGTACTTTTCCACAAACACCGTAGCAAATTAACCTAAACTTTCTGTTCAAAAAGTGATGTATGTGATATATTTTTAAGAGAAAGTACTCTTTTTGCCATTGGGGGTAAGCTTATACTGAATTAAATTTGTAGGCTAAACCGTAATGGTAGAGTTGCTCTTTTGGCTCAATAATGAGTTAATGTATTTCTCCCTGTGGACAATTTAGAGTTCTTTGTGTTTGTCTGGACCAAACTCCATAACTCACGATTTTACCAGCGTGACTCAGAGAGATGCAGCATCATCACAACCTTCAATGCTTAGAACAGCTTCTCAAGAAGACTCCCTGGAAAATAACCAGGAGCAGCAAATAGAGCACCTGAGGACAGAAATCAATGCTATCAAAGCCAATTACAGAAGCAAGAGTGGAGTATGGCAGTTTTTTCAATTATTTAGTCTTAACATTTTTCTGTTGTTTTCCCACACTTCTTGGCATTTCAATAAATAATTTCTGCAGTAATATTAAGTATAATGTAACAAAAATAGCAAAGATAAATGATACCTAGTTTGAGGAGAAATAAGCCAGATATTAACATTCATATAACTAAATAGTTATTTCTGTGTTATTAATACTGGAGGGGGGTGGGAGAGCTGTGATTGTATTTAGAATACATTTGTCTGTACATGTAATGAGGAAGTTCCAGAGTTACTGATATGCATGGCACTATGTCTTTGGTTCTATGGTAATTTTTCATTGTCTGTTCATGGCTCTGTTTTCAAGGAGGACAGCACCCTTAATCAGTCCGTGCTTGCCAAGAACACTTTAATTATTACCCAATCCCATCTGATGACTGCACTTGAGGGTATAAGACCATCCATTAGTCAAGATGACTGGAAGAATTTTACTGAACTGTAAGTATTACATTTTTTTTTGTAATTGTGTATTCAGTGGAGATTTGGTCTTTTCACATTTCTTATTCATCAGAAACACAATAGTTATTTAATGTGGGGAATGGCAGAGTTGAATAGCTTCTCACAGCAATTTTTTTCAGAAATATTAAATTACATACAAAATATTAAATTACATACATATTTTACTGGTGCATTGTCTTTTATTGTTTTTATTAATGTAGGACCTAGAAATTCTAATCACAGACCAGAAAACCCTTGTATTATGTTCAGAGCTACACCAGTACAAAGAGGTACTGATTCTCGGAGACTTAGAGCTAGGTCCTGCCTGCTCCCACTGGGTAGTAGCCCCTCATATTTTCAAATTGCTGGGTTTTGACTCTCTGTAGTGGTCTTTGTAGCTGCTGTGTTTGGGAAAAGGCAACAATCTGCATAAAAGGAGAATGTGTCTCCTTAGACTTGGAAAAGACTGGAGTGAAAAAGCTGGAAACTGGCATCGCGATGTTCTGTGATCTCACCAGCAGGTTCTTCTGACATGAAGATTGTTAGGAGTTGTCTTCCTCAGCTGATACCTAGATAAGCAGGTCTTAAGCAGGGGAAAGAGAGAAGGAAGGGACAGGAAAGGAGGAGAGTAAAAGATGCTTCCCAGGAGTCGATGCTTCCCAGGAGTCTATACTACTCCATCCACTTCTGTTCCTTGTCCCACCTTCCCCCCCCAGCCCCAAAAAGTAAAAATAAAAAATAGAGGGAGCAGGGCAGAGAACTTTCTGAGTTAGGTTTGTGGATGAAAACTTCTCCAGGTCCCCAGGTTTGAGGAGACAGGCACTCTTCATTTCCATAAAAATACACGTAAACCTCTGTAGTTCTGTGTTGCATTAATGTGTATCTGAAGAGGCATATGCAAACAAAGGCATTTCATAAGAATTTGCTAATATATTTTTCTGTTTCCAGGTATGATAATTTTCAGAATCCCAAGAAGAGGAAAGGACAAGTTGGCTCAATATTCAGACCAGGACAAAAAATGACTCTAGCTTAGTAACTTGTATTTGCTTGTGATTGCTAAACTGTAACTGGAAATGACAAGTGTGATTGAATCAGATTATTTATATTCATATGGATTTATTAACGCAGCAGTTGAAGATAAGTTTCTTTTAAATTTACATGCTGTAAAAGTATGTCACAATTAATTTTGAAGAAAATTGTCTTCCTGCGTATTGATATTAAATTTTTGAGAGAACATTGGTTACATTCTGTCCAGTTGTTTATCACATAAAGTTTTAAATTTTGCTTTTTATCAATATAGTGGCCAAAACCTAACAATGATTTCCTATCCCTATTTGTTTCCTCACAACAAATAGATTCTGTTCGAATAAACTGTAACATCTAATGGTGGAAATGTTTTTAAAAAATTCTATAAAGCTATTCTCTAATGGCCTTTGGAGAGGTGTTAGCGAAGGGTGGTATTTCATATGTCTATTGGTGGTCAACTAGTCTAATACTTCCAGAACAACTATAGCCAAAAAAAAAAAAAAAAAAACCACCACAAGATAATTGTATCTTTTTCTGCCACTGTTTATTATTCAGAAGACTATCAAGTTTATTATTCAGAAGACTATCAAGTTGCATTTCACAACAACTGTATCTTCTTATCGCCATCTTTTCTTCTTGGAGACTGTTCAGAAACATCTTTGATGTTTGGAAGCTTTCTGATGTTACACCCCAAAATTATTCAGAACTACTGTCTTTCATGAAGATTGTTAAAGAGTTGGCTTCCTTGGCTGATACACAGATAAGCAGGTCTTAACACAAGGGGGAAGAAGGAAGGGGCAGGAAAAGGAAGAGAACTAGAGATGTTTCCCATGAGTCTATACTACTCTTTCACAACATTTTGCCAATACTGGGGGGTTTTGCTAGGTTGGTTTTTCACTCATCTTCCTTCCCTACTATTGACCTCCCTGAAGTAATTAGAAAATGTTGAGTTGTGTTGGTTTTTTTTTGTTGTTGTTGGTTTTTTTTTTTTTTTGTGTGGTCTTTCATAGCTGTTATGTGCCTTTTCACACCTGTACTGCATTGGGCCATTGGGCATTATTACCCTTTCTGTGATCAGATAGTATGTCCAGGCTTCTTCTGATCACTTCTTCAGGTGCATTAGTAGCAGCAGCCTTCCTCAAGCCCCTCCTAAATGTTTGATTATATGGTCCCCACTACAGGTTCCAATTTGTTATTTCATTCATTGAAATGTATCATGCTATGTCAGTTATTAGAAGAACACATCATATTGACTGTATAATTACATTGTTTACTGCTGTCTATTTGTAGTTCCTATTTCCAGTGCCAGCAAATAACCCAAAGAATGTATGATTTGTGTATCTGTTCTTGCAGCCTGGTACAGGTGAAGCCTGTATACACTACAAGCCTTAGGTCATAGAAGTTAATACCCCTGATTTTCTCATTTATGCTGAGCTATTGCTTTTTACTCATGCTTAACTCTTGCTTCAGTAGGTTTTGAAACTGAAAATCCTTATTGCATTACTACAAAGCTCTGCTATTGTCAATACCACTATGTCATTAGTATAATACTTTTTTTTTTAAAGTGGATATATGTTTTTTTAGCATTAGAGCCATATCCTAGATTACTTCTAACCTTGAGTTCATCTTTCTTACATGATAGTGTCATTTCTTCCCTTGTTCACCTTGTTTTAAATGGCTGTAGAGGTGAATATGAATAGGGGCTCAACAGATAAGTAATTTGCTGCAAAGGAGCAAGTCATTCCCTGCCAGATGCTCCGTGGTAACTCACATTTACACTGTGGAAAATGTAAGGTACTTTGAAGTAATTTATCTTTTAATGGAAGAGGGCCAAAACCCATGGATATTGTTAATGAAGTGCAGCAGCTGGCAAGCCATAACTAGTTACTCTGCTTTGTTTATGTGTCATAACTCAAGAACTTCATGTTTTTTTTTTTTAATTTCTTTTTCCAGGTCTGGTAGTTCATTTTGGGCATTTCTGGCCTTCAGGATGTAGTTTATTTGTTTATCAGTATCTTGTCATCTTTTTTCCGATGATTATTCATCCAGTGACATTTCAAGCTCATTCAAAACATTTTTTTTCTCTTCCTTGAGCTTCAAATTCCAAATAGTTTTCATCTCTAACCTAAGGAAATGTTACATTATCTTCTATACAAATACTTGCATTTGGAATTTCAGCCCAGTTAATGTCATTGACTACTTCCTGTAGTTTCTCAGATAGCTCTAGGAGCTTTTCGCATATTCTTCCACCTACTGACTTAACGATTTTTCAATCAAAGGTTCTTTTCTACAGCTAGCACTTCTATAAGAAGGTGGTCTTCTAGGTCTTTCCTTGCCAGAGTTGTTTAAACTACATTGCGGTTTATTACATCTTTTGTGTTCGGTAAAGAAATCTTCAACTACTACAAAAGCATCCAGATTAGCCCAAATTAGTAGTAGCATCTGTTCTTATGTCTAGATAATGGATCTACCAGATTTGTTAAAAATGGCAACAATTTAACCTTCCTAGTATGCACTGATACTTAAATCTAAAAGGACCAGTCAGAGGCCAATCATGATTATAACAAAGACAGTACAATAATCTTTGGAATTATCTTTACACTTGACATAATTTAATTAGAAAACTCTATTTCAATGCTAAGTATTATATTGTAAAGTTAAAAAGGAAAGCATGCTTGCATTAGGCTGTATGTTGAGGTCCTATCAGTCCTCATCCAAAATTAGACACTACACTGTCATGGAAAATGTACTTAGAAACCAAGAAACCTAGGTTCCAAATCTGCTTTCGAAATCTGCGCTCTTCCTTTCTACATGCAAGGAATTTCACCAGTGTGCTGAACTAACTTGAGGGGTGGGTGAGTGTGTATATACACATACACACACCCCCTTATATAGATAACCTTGACTATTGCCATGGGTAGTATCATTTGATCCAAGAAAGTAGGTCACTATTAATAACTGGTTGCTGTTAGGTGATCTTTGGTTACATTCTGAATTATGTTAACATTCTCATCTTAAATGAAACTAGAGTATCTAAATGAAGCCTGGCTAAGATCTGTTATACAGGCACAGAAGTCCAATGTACAGGGAACATAAAGCCTATAGCTAAATGGAGGATAATCCCTTCTATACCAGCGTTGTGCAAGAAACATCAGCTGGCCTGTGGAGGCTTTTTCATAACACCCGCTGTTGGCGAAGTATGCCAAGAGTGAAAAGGGAACAATAAAAGAGGTTGTTTCACTTTCTGTAGGGCAGCGGGGATTTAGCTGCAACAGTTTATCAAGACACCACAGGCAGCCAAATGGCAGAGGTTGTATTTGAGCCTTTTGACCGCTGTTTTCCACAGTCTCCTCCATCATGTCAAGAGCCGAGCAAACTCTCTGTGAACCAGCAACCTAAAGACGGAAAAATTCTGTGCTTCCCTACTAGCTCATCTGTCATTCCTATCTCCTTTAAGCAATACCTATGTCAGTTTTTCTGGGTATATATTACAGACCGTATAAAAAGTTGGTAACATGGAGTAGCTTTTTCCTTTCACTCCTGTTGTCACCAACATTGCCAGCTGTCACTGACCTTTTCTCAATTGCCAACCAGCCTTTCCCTGTAGTCGAGGGACTTCTGAAGAAGCAAGTGTTAAAAATAGGTGTAAACATTTACCTTGTTTTTAACATGCCAGGGATTATTTCACTTGGTAATAGGAACTCCATTTCCTCTACTATCCCCTAATTTTTCTTAAAAAAAAAAAAGTTTAGGCAGCTTTTACTCTAAAAGTGATTTATGTTTGAAGCTATCTTCTTACAGCTGTGTAGCTGATAAATTTTTCAACCACTGCCTTTGAAAAATGTACCTGTTTTGAAGTGATCCACAGTTCCGGATTGAGTCTGTTGATGACTGGAAAAAGTTTCTGGAAAAAAGATGACACAAGTCATTAATCAGTGTAATTAACTCTACTGAGAGGCTCAGATGTCTGAATGCTGAGGGAATTTGTTAATGCCTAATAATCAAAACCTGCCAGACTTGCTTTTCCAAGAATTGGGGACATTGAATACCATCCAATGTGTTAGATCCTTCTACTGTTAATGCTATTCTGCCATAAATCACATTTGTTGTTTGTTTGGGAAACAGAATTCCTGTTGTACAGTAAAAATTTCACAAGATATTTATTGTATAACTTTTAGTTCTTAAGGAATCAAACTTTGTTCCATTTCCGAAGGGAAAAAACAGAAAACTTTTCCTAACCCATTTGAAATAAAATTAAAAGATAAGCAATGTCTGCTGAGGCTTAGATTACATTAGCCTTATGATTCATATTAGACGTCACCAGCTCGAACTCTGCTTGCCAGTATTTTAAGCATGACAGTTAACAGCCTGGTTAAAACACACACATTTTATGATTTACATTAGGCTTGAAAAGTACTTTGGATTTTAGTTCAACCAAACAAGTCTAAATTTTGCATGCATCAATCTACATTTAGTGTCATAGAGGGAGTTTCTCCCTCCCCCTCTTCTGGCATCAAGCCAGCAAAGTTAATTCCTCCATCCCAAAAGCAAGCAAATATTTTAAACTATAATTTCAAAACAAAAGACTTGCATTGTATGAATTTAATTTTTTCACAGGATATTTTACTCAAATCGACAGGGGTCTGTGTTTGTGTGTGTATGTATATGTGTACATATATATAAAATATGAAAAAATATATAGCTGGTTTTTAATATTATGAATCTAATTTATCATTTTACTTGTTGCCTAATTTATTTCATAACTCCTAGTTATTATAAAAAAGTACACATGCTGTATTACTGCATGAGGATCTGACCGTTTGTTTGTTATTTAATACCTCCTAAGCTCATATAGTAGGGTGGGAGTGAAGCCTGCTTTCCAGGGAATTAAGATAGCAATCATAAAATTGTGAGCAATGCAGGGACTTGGAAGAGACCAGAAGAAGAACAGAATTTCTTACATGAGTTAGGCAGCATTAACCCTACGGAATGAAGCTGAGAGACGGGACTACAAATTGTCAGCATCAATTGACAGGTAGGAATTCTTTGCTCTCACAGGCGTCATTTGGGAATAACCCATTTACAGATGCCACAGGGGCTGCTCGGCCAGGGGGCCTAAGGTGGTTTGGCAGAGGTCTTACAAAGCAGCACTCCTTCCATACATTTTATTACAGGGCTTTGTAGAGTCTCCGTTGCACTTCACATGCCCTCTCTTAAAAGTGGGCCATCTGTTAGCAGGATCTTGGCGTCAGCTGTACCTATGGGTTAAGTGAGATATTTTGCACTCGAGGCACAAGGGAGATGGCAACTGGGTCATGACGGTAATGTGTTTGACCCCAGCTGTAATACACGAAATGTTCAGCATTTGTTAACTCATACCCAGTTTTGCCTCAGATACAAATTTTGAGACATTAGTTCTATAATCTGTTTTTGTTTTATAGCAAGTGCTATACCAGATTATTTCTCTTTTTTCATTAGCATATGCACAACAGGATTGGAATGGTACAAATCTTGTTTTAAGGCACAATTGCTTTGGTTTTCCCGTTTCTAAAATAGGCCAAAGGGTAAAAATCTGTCAAAATCTGTTGACTAAGGTTTAGCGTGCTGTTCCAATGATGCAGCAGAGAGAGCTAGGATAAAATACTTTCAGATGCTCAGACAGTGGTTGGTAAAGAACTGCTAAATCAAGTTTACTGGTATTCAGGTCACAGGTATAAGTCAGATTAATAGAAACAAAGTGTCAAAAATTCTTTCTCTGTATCCTTTAGCAGCTGGTGGGGCTTCTGTAAGATGCCCAAGTATGCGGCCTTCCTGCAGTGTCATAACAGCAGCAGTGTCATATCAGCTGCTACTAGAAAACCAGGGCAGATTTTGCATCTCTTAGCTGTACTGTCACACGCCAGTCTCCAAAAGTCTTTAATGGCTTGAATTAGTTGAAATGATTTAGTGAAGAATGGTTTCTCAGGGGAAAAGTCAGTTTGGGACTCCCAGGTGCAAAAAGATAACCTCTTTCTTCATTGTTTACACAAAAACAGCCCTTAAAATTCTGCAGTAATGATTATTACCTGATTTAGGCACGGCTATAACACAGTACGTATCTTGTGGAGACCCAGTGGATAAGCGGACGCTGGCACTACGTTTTGGTACATCAGAAATTATTGAGGTCATACAGCTGTTGGGTGATTTCCCTTCCTTCCAGAGATCAGCAGCTTTGTAGAATAAAAAGCAAAATATTTGAAACTGCCCACAAAATCCTGACAATGCCATGTTATATAACTCCAGCATAAGCACCGCTAGGATTAAAGCCATCCTTGTGGTTTTGTGCCATTTTCCTGTTAGGAAGGTACCTGGATCCTTCAGACGAACTAGTTAAAGATTCAGTGCTAATCTCCATTTCCCTAATTATTGCCAAGTTTCAGGAAACAGTAATAAAATTATTTCTTAATCATGCGTATTACTTTAGTACAATGCTTGTATATCGCCAAAGTACTGTTTAAATAACTGTATAACTAGAGCATCATGACCTTGTTCAGATGCTAAAAAGCTACAATGGGAGCTTTTTGGTGTCTCTGGTGCTTTTTGGAGTATTTTAGTGTTTGCCAGGAGTTAACTCGTAGCCCATTTTCTAACACCCATTTTTCCAGGAGTTAAAAACCTGCTGATTTTCTAAGTGTCTAAAAGACATTTTTTATATCTAAAAGACCAAAATATTCTTAATTAAAAAGCAAAGTTTAAAGCACAGCTATAGAAAGAAACACTTGAAGTCAGTGTATTGAAACTTTCTTTTTCTGTGGATCCTGGGGAGAAAACAATCCTGGCTTCCCACGCATCAGCACCCCCTCTCCTTACTGACCCCAGCGCTCCTTTTTCCCACGTTTAGGTGAGCAGATCTCACCACCCTTCCCGGCCAGCTGCCCGGTGCTGCAGATCCCACCAACCGAACAACGTCTTAGCGAAGGCAGTGGGTCAAAGCAGACTTCTCGGTGCCGGGGAGCGGGCCCTCTGCCGCGGGTGACACTGGAAACACGGAGTTTGTTTCTCTGCGACGGTCGCCGATGCGGGAGCGCCGCGCCCCCAGCGCACGTCTGCAGCCCCGGAGAACGTTACAGAAGCGGAGCACAAGGGAAAGTCCCTCCGTCCCCCGGAGCGATCGCAGGGAGCCGCCACAGCGCAGCGGAGGCGCGCCCCGAGGTGTGGCTCCCCCCCGCCTCTCCGCCGCAGACGCCGGTGCCCGGCAGGAGCCGCGGGGCTGGGGGCGGCCCCCGGCGGGGCGGGGCGGGGCGGGGCGGCGGGGGCCAGCCGGACCCCTGCGGAGCCCGGGGCGGGCGGAAGGCGGCGGTTCCCGGCCCCCGCGGCGGAGGATGAGCGGCGGCGGCGCCCTGCCTGCCGGGGCTGCCGCGCCGCCCCCGGCCCCGGCCCCGGCCCTGTCGGCCCGCGGCGCCCGCATCGCCGACGGCGCCCCGGGGCTGCTGGACGCGGGCTTCGCCCTCTACGTCGCCGACCCTTTCGATCGGGAGCTCAACCCCCAGGTGCGGGGAGCGGCCGGGCCCGGGCGTCCGCCCCGGAGAGGGGCCGGGCGCCCGCTGCCTCTGGGCGCCCTTCGGGGCGGCGGGCGCCGCCGGTGGGCTCCGCCGGTGGGCTCGCAAAGCCCCGCGCGGCTCTGGGAGCGTAGCGAGGGCGGAGTGAGAGCCCAGCGGGTGCGTGCGCCCTGCGGGCGTGTCGTCCAACAGCTGCCGTCTCTTCCAGGGCATCCTGAATTTGGGCACAAGTGAGAACAAGCTTTGCTTTGACTTAATAGAGGAGAGAGTAAGTGTTGCTGCCTTCTGACTAATTGGTATTTAACCACCAGTTCGTCTTCGACAATTTTGAAGTGTCGGGTTGACAATTTAGCTCAGGAAAAGTAGCATGCAGGGTAGGGTACTGACGGTGCTGGGACTAACAGCCTTCACAAGGAAGCATTCTCTGTATGTCTGTATGTACTGCTCCAGTTGCACGCTTGGAAATAATTTGCCAAGTAATATTTACACTGAAAACTCGCCTCTGGTTGAAAATGAAGATAGTTTTGGTTTTGCTTAAACTTCATTCACATGTGATTGAACGTGTACTGCACACAGAACTGACAGAGGAGGCTGCTCCAGTTTCAGCAGAAAATACTGCTTTGGAATGGTAGCTATCAGGAGGAAGTGTGTTTTCGGAGGGGAAAATCATGGGCTGGTAAGACGCTCATTTGTCTGATGGCAAAGCCAAAACTTTGACTGAAAATGCTCCACACATGAAATTCAGACTCTGAGCAAAATTAAAGCTACAACCTAAATTTATGCTGCTGTGCACCACAGTGAGAGGCAGTCTCTGAAACACAACTATAGGAAAAGTGCACGTTCTTTAAAGGAGGTGTTTTCCCCACATTTGTTAATTCTAGCTCATCTGCTGGAAAGCATGGTGTTCTGCCTTGTGTGTTAGCAAAACAAAGATCTAGTTGCCAGACCAGTTTCTGCAGCTTGTGAATTGCCTCCTGCTTCTCCTTCCTGCTTCCATGAGGAATTTGCACAAGTGCAACTGCTAGTGCATTTGCAATGCTTGTGACGGAAGGTCCGGCATAAAGTCGACGTACGGATTGGTTAGCTGATGAGTTGGCAGTGCTGGCAACTGGGGAGGGATTTTTTTCTTCGGAATAAACCAAAACTGACGCCACAATGACTATAGGACTGAGCCAGTTTTTGGGGGGACACCTCTTTGAGAGCAAGAAAGCCACTGTTAATAATAGAGCTAGTTTTCTTCTGTAACAAATAGGGTTGCTGTCACTTTTTTTCTGTTCGTTGAGAAGTAGTCAAAGTTGACATGTGAATTAAGAGCAGATATAAATATTGCAAGCGTTGTTTGAGCTTTGCTATATCTCAGAAGTGGCTGTATGATCTCCTAGGTACAGCTGGGATGCTTTTCCTCGATGTGTTGTTCAGGGCTTGTTTTAATACATGACAGAACAATCCAATAAATAATTCTTTCATTGTTTTCTTCTTTTGTTTTGATGATCTTTTAATGTTGTTTCCTAATATCTTAAAACTAAAACAGAGAAGTGCAATGTATAAACAAAACTGTAACTCGTGAATTTTTATATTCTCCATTTCCTTAATGTTACTGACTAATGGTTTTTTTTAAGAAAAATCAAGTTTTACTCTGCTACAGCAGAACAGAAACTCCCAACAGTGCTATGTTCTACAGTGTTTTTCATGTCACTAGCTCACAAGACCTGACATGAATTATCTGGAGCCTGATCTTTTCCAGTATTCTGATACGCAAGGTACTAGAAGGTAAGAAGTTTGTTTTCCCATTTGTCACGTTGCTCAGTGCTAGTCGTGGCCCATGGGAAGCTGGGTGCCGTTTCATTCCTCTGGTAAACCCAAAGGATGGGTGTGTTACTGTTACCTGCACGCCGGCAGGCATTTGGGGTCCTGTGCAGGAGTCACTTCTCTGCATTTTTTTTCTGGTTTTCCTCCCACCCTCATTGTGCCAAAAAGACCCGGAATCCCAAAGGTCAAAGATCCGGGGCCTTGTTGGCAAGCAAGAGAGCATGTATTGATGTGGTGAATTGTACTGATGTGGTGAATTGTACTGTTGTGGTGAATCACTCTTGGAATGATGCGTTCTTGTCTCAGCGAGGGATAAACTGAAACTCTGGGGGCTGTAGAGAGTAGAGGTGAAATACTGGCTCCTTGAAGATCTCTAGGAACTCTACCATTGCATTCACTCAGGCTGAAAGCCTGTCTTGATCTCAAGAATTGTCATTGACTCAGGTTTCACTGTTTCTGGTACCCAAATTCTTGTCCTTTCTCCAAAACCAGATCCCACTTGGGCTCAAAGATGCTTTATTTTCTTGTTTTTCTAGTGTACAGCAGTAATAGTTGAGTCACAATCACTGTTGTTCAAGGTAACAGATGGCTTCTGTGCTTCTGTCTCACAAAATGTAGCGCACTGATATCTGAGGAAATTACATTATTTAATCAGAATCTTCAAGGCTTTCACAGCAGAATGAATTATGTGTTTGTTCTATTTTTGGTAAGCTTCATTCTTCTGTGTGTATTTTGTGCTTCTTTTTTTCCTGAGAAATGTGTGATTGCATATTTGACTTTAATTCTGTGTTTTAGGTTCAGAGAAGAAATTGCCAAATTTCTAACTGACTACACCAGAGCTGCAAAAGCACTGAATCCGGAACATGTAAGACAAGTGCTTTATCTTTGCACCGTATTTTTCTTAAACTGATAAAGATTAATAAAACTGAACACAAATGTCAGCAAGATACTACAGGAGGGATATATGCAAGATTTGCAGAAATCTTAGTAGTGTTAATTTTCCATTTGAAAACGTGGGCAAGGTGTAACGCTCAAGGACTAGTGTTATAGGTGTAGTAGTGTGGCTTTTTCAGTCTGTTTTTTGGAATTTAAACTAGTGCTGGTATTGATGACTTTATGAATTTAAACAAGTGCTGATATATCGCTAAATACTTCATTGCTAAATGGAAGTTTGTACTACTTCTTTCAGATAACTGTTATGAATGGCTGTTGTGCTGTTTTTGCTACTCTGTCAACTGTATTATGTGACCCTGGTGGTGAGTAAAAACTTGATTATTTTACTTAAAAACATTTGTTAGCAGTGAATGTAATTGTATTGTGACTTCTGACGGCCTGCTGTTACTCTAACTGCCTGAATGAAGCAAGGCGTGGTATTTCTTTGTCACTGGCAGAGTGGTTTTGAAATAATGCCTCTATTTCTAGAATAGTGGGAAATGTTTGAGGTATCAGCAGGCCCACTCGCTTTCTGGAATGCAGTCTATAGTTTTTTAGGAAGAGGAGAAGGGTATCAAGAGAATGCAGTGTATTTTGAAAAGTTACGCGAAAAAGAGGTGAGAACCGTGGTGGAAGCTGGAGGGAATAGGCACACAGGGAGGGAGTTGGACTGGGTTGAAATGTGGGACCCAGAGAAAATTTGGGTGCCTGGGTAAGGAAAACACATAGAAGGAATTTGGGACAGGGGAAAGGAGCTGCAGCAAAAGAGGGCTTCCCGGTCTAATAAGGGTGGTGGTGAGGCGGAAGCAGAGGCGGGAATGCCAAGCAGAAGGAGGGGAGTCCTGGGAAGCAATCTGCTCACAGCAGAAGTGGGCAGCAGGAGGAAAAAGAGAGCTCAGCAAGGGAAAATGGTTTCCTCTCTGGTTTGGAATGAGGAAAGCAGCGTAGGCATGCAGTGCAGCAGAGAACGGGGAAATCCGCGAAGACCTGCCAGGGAGGGAAGGTGAGCAGGACGACGCAGGTGGCCGCCGGTGCAGGAGGCTGTGCCGCACCCGTTAACACCCTGTTGCTGGCACCAAAAGCCCCTGGGAGGAAGGTGGAGTGATGCAGAGTAACGCGGTGCAATGACTTCAGCATACTGGCGGCAAAAGTGCTGTGAAACCGATTAGTTTTGTTTAGCTTCAAATTACGGTGTTTACTGAAGGCTACTTGTACCCCTGCCTATCTTAGTATGGTCAGGTTTCATTTTGTTTGCACAGTTTTAACAGGAACTCGTCCGCCTGAACATTGACAGGCTCCTTTTTACCCCTTCGTTAACACAGGAAGCCCACTCCGTCCCCTCTGAAACCCTGTCACGCAGGGCTTTCCCACTCTCTCCGGGAGAACACCAACCGGGGGCTACTTCTCAGCAAAACAATGAGGAGGGAAACCAGTCCCACAGTGCCGGAGGATCCCTGGCTGCAAAAGAGCAGCTTGGCAACCAGGAGGCAATAGTTGAGGCGTGCAGCAATTCCTGATGAAAAATTGATAGTAACAGAGCATTAGCAAAATATTGAGAACAAGAGCACTATTTGTCGTTATTATTTAAACAAATAATTAAATCAATCAATCAATCAGTCGAGTAGTTGATCAGGTCCATTCCCTTTTACTGAAAATATATACAACTGTCGAATCTGCTACTGCAAATGCTAAGGAAGAATATTGGGAAAGAATTCGGGTTGATTGATGTATCCTAAATTTTCATCTTTGTTTAAATATTGGTTTAGGCCACAGTGAAAGCTTTGAGATTAAATCAGATGTCAAATTCTTAGATTGTCAGTTTATTCAGTTAGAGTGTGATGAAATAATTGCTCATGAGAAATGTTAATTTCGTTTTTTAATTGTTTTAGATGGATATCTTATTCCAGCTCCATACTATGGTGGTATAAATTCGAAAACATGGCTATATGGTGGAATACAGCCTGTTCATGTGCCCTTGTTCAGTGAGGTAAAGCTTTAGCTATTCACATACATTAACAGACATTCACAGGGAGGAATCAAAAAAACCTGAAAATGCAAACCGAGTCCAAAAGAAGAGATGGGCCCGGTCTAGCACGTTTAGAGGCAGCCTGTCTTTGCCTCAGACTGCAGCATGATCGGAGGCTGGTGTCATCAGATGTGTAGGATGATGTTAGTTCTGTGCAGGCACTGTTCTGCACCGACATGCTGAATTATAATCTGTCACTCCTACTACGAGTAAATTTGGTTTGCAAATTTTTCCCCTTAAGCACTGAAAAATGTATCTACCACGTAAGCTTTGTAACATTGATTCCCCCTTTGAAAGCTGGGTGATCTGTGAAGCAAGTCAAAGGGGGTTAGCATCTTTTATAAGATCAAATGATACAGTCAGAGAGGAAAAAAAGTGAACTTTCAAGCACACAAGTTCTTCCGTAAGTCGCTGATAGTGTAGTCGTGGATAAGGGCAACGTTTCAAAACAAAATAATGGGGTTTATATAGAAAAGACTGATCTTTGTTTCAGATTCTTGTATTTTATAAAAGCCAGTAGCAATTGTATTTTCACTAGGTGGGAGTTTTTCTTCACTGTCTTCTTTTTTGTTGTTTTTTTAAAATATTTTTAATATTTTTTTATTCTTGTTGATTTTTTTGTTCTGTAGGTAACTGACCAAGAAAGTCACCCTTTCCAGTTAACAGTTGAAAAATTAGAAGATGCATTACAGGGAGCTAAAAAGCAGGTATCAGTAACATTGATTTCCAATTTTCATATTTTCCTAGCTGTTTAATTAAGCAGCACTGAAGCATTTGTACAGTTTCATCTGTGCAGATTTTCAGTCTTGTGACTGAGGTGGGTCCAACTCTAGCAAGAGGAGTCAAATTGATTTTATAATCTGGGCACTGTAACAAAATGCAGAGAAACTGCCTGACTCTATTTCATGAAGAACAGATCTTAACTTGTGTTTCAAGACCAAGTTTCTTTCTCTGTAGATTTTAATGGAATTCGAAGTGTTGTAAACAAGCTATTGTTCTGACCCTCAGAAGAGAGAATTATGCTACTGTAACAACCCACTCAGTTAATTAAAGAAACATGTCTAATGTGATTTTGAAGAGGGTTCCTTCTGAGTTCCAGCTAACAAGGAATTGCTAGCAAACAAAAAATTACAAATGTAATTTTTCTAGAGTTTAGGAAACTTCATTGGTTCAAAATACTTAGCATGGTCAGTGATTTTATTCTGATCAGGATTGCATAAATGAGGATCTTATTGCTTGTCACATACAATTTTTTTTTCACATTCCTGTCTGTGGAACTGCTTGTCTTCCCTGTGGAAATGTTTGGTTTTGTGAGTGCCCACAAAATAGTTCTCAGCAGTATTTGAGGCTAAAATGTTTCCTACTCTTATTGTCTTGCTATTCATAATCCACTCACTTCATGGAAAATTATAAATGCACTTAACCTTAACTGTTTGTGCTCCTCCTTGGAAAGATCCAGCGGAGGAAGCACAGGCTGAATAGTAAAACATTTTACCAAAGATGTGGTGGTGATGGCAATGATGTTTCAAAACATTAAGTGAGATAGATGGACTTCTTGTGTCCTCTTCCAGGAGAGAAAATGAGGTTTAACAATAGATAAAGCATATAGTTACAAGGAAGGTCTCTTATAAATGTCAGTTATAAGTACAGTCACATGTAAAAAGTGGGTATTTTGGATACACACAAATGTGTATATAACATTTTTTTCATAGATATGTTGATGCTCTCCTAGTTAGCTAATTGCTTGATGAGGATGGTGCCTATGTTTAGACACCATCTGTATGTCTGTGTCATCTGTCTGTGCCTTTGCCAGCCTGTGTGAGCCAGAGCATGCAGACATTTCTCCCTTGATCCTAGCAGAGGGAGGCAGCTAGCATCCCTGCTGTGTTACTGTGGCTGTCAGGACATGAACTGGCTGGACAAGGTGCTGGATCACAGACCAGATTAACTCTTTAGCGATTGTGTTTGTCATCCTTCTAGAGCTGCAACTGTTCTCACAAATAATATTATAAACATCTGCTTTGGATATGTGTAATATCATAAATAGCTGGAGGAACTAGACTAGAACAGCAGTCGAGAAACTGCCATCCCACAGCAGCTGTTCCTGTGAACAATAATGCCTCACTCAGCATCTTCTGCTTAGTACATGTCAGATGTCAAATACACTAAATGTGCTATTGTGCAAGGAGTACTTGTGGAACAGCTGTTTGTGCCTAGTATTTGCATCCTATCTTGTTTTCAGGTAATTTCTTCCTGTAGCTGGAATCAAAGGCAATACACTGAAAGTTTGTTTCTTGTGAAGTTCTGCTCACAGTACCCATTAATGTTCCAACAAATGGCATGTGGCAGGGAAAGCAAATATCAGGGCTTCCTCATCATTGAACATTATTTCCTGGAGTTCCCTGGGAGTTGGTCTTTGCAAATAATCTTTGGAGGAGGCTGGGGTGGAGTGAGAATTTGCAGTGGGTGAGGTTTTTCTAAAAATGAAAAATGTGGAAATAAAAAATAATAATTTAATTTCAAGTTTATCCCAAACATGAACTAATACGGCAACTCCTCATGTTGACATGTTTAAAGGCTTGAAAGTTCCTGCTGTAGTCATTGTGCTGTTTGATTGTGTAAAATAAAAACGTATTTGCTGCATATAGCTTATGTTAATGTACAATAAGGATTTTTTTAGTAAATAGAAAATAGATGATTTTCTGAAAAATACCTGTAGAGTTAAAAAGACTAGTTATGTTTGTACTTGTAATCTAATTTTTGATCATGTCGGACCCTTCTTATTACACAGTAGAATATTTACCTTCTGTGGAGAGAGAACTTCCATAACAGAAATTCTGCACTTTTGATAAATATAATTAAAAAGTAATTATTTGCCCAAGACCTCTGCGCATCTCATAGAACACCAAGTAATTAACTTTTCAGACTTCTTCAGATTCTATTACTTGTTTAAAGAAACAAGCAACATTGAAAAATTAATTACTTGGCAGGTTATCAGATGTCAAAGTCCAATTTCTGTTCAGCTTTCCCATGCTTATCAACAGTAACTTTGAGCAGTCCAGGGAAATGATTTTGGAAGTATGCCTGTAGAACCAGTATTAATCCCTACAACGCCTGTTAATATCAATGGGTGTTTCAAACGAGTGCTAACCTGATTTTCATTTACTAATAAACTAATTTGTATGTTTTTTGGGGTGATATTGGATAAATTATGAAACAAGGTTGGTAGCTGGAATCTTATTCTGTATAGTAATTGTAGTATGTAGTTAAAGAATTTTCAAAAGCTGCTTTTCACTGGAGGGTTCACAAACTTCCTCGCTGCATCCTCGCTAGTCATTGGTTTGACGTTGTTTGTGTCTCCAGCTACCAGTTTTTCTTTTTCCAGGGCATCCGAGTCAGAGCATTAATCCTGATCAACCCCCACAATCCATTAGGGAACATTTACCCAGCACAGTTACTGAAAGAATGTCTGGAGTTTGCGCACAGGTTTGAGCCCTAGTGCTGTTTGTTTGGTGTTTCATTTTCTATTAATGCAATATAGCAGTGATGAAAAACCACCTTTGGTGATCACCTGTTCTTCACTTGTACATGTTCAGAGGAGGTGGTGGACAGGGTCCTGATCACCTTTCTTGTGTAACTCTCCTATTTACTTGGCCTTTCTGAGAACACTAGAATAAATTGCTTGAACTGGGATCTAACAATGTCTTTCTGGATGAAATACTGCTGGGATTTTTTTTCTTTTATGTGTGGTTTAAACTTACAATGCTTTTTGTTTGCCTAACAATTTTTCTTTATTAAACTGCTTTGATGCATGGCTCAGAAAAATGACAACAGGTGATGATCACTCTTTAGCAGTAGCAGTAAACATGGCCAGCACCGTCATTTGAAACACTATCAAAATAAGAAAATCTTAACATTTGACATTGGGGGAAAGTAGTTGAATTGGCAAGGAGTAAGTCAACACTCTGAAGTTTTGTGGCATTTTTTATACCTATTTAGGTCCAGGTGTGCAAGCAATTCACTTTCCGTCAAAGGAAGATACTTCTGAAATATCTCATCCCCATTCCACTTCTTTTGTCCTTAACCAGCTCAGAGTTCATGTTCTAAGCTCTAACAGTCTCCTGAATCCCTTGGGTACTGATGGAGAAAAAAAACATTTCCTTTTGAAAGGCATCTATATTTTTTTAGGAAAAGATATATTCCTTCATTATTTCAGTGAGCTGCCAAAGAATGACCTCAAAATCCTGTACACACTTTGAAAACTAACAATACTTAGTTTCTGACAGTCTTAAATAGAGTAGGCTGATATTAATTGTTCATTAATTACCAGAGATTACTGGGTATAACATAACATTCCTGCATTTTTGGCACGATTTTCTTTTCGTGGAAACAGCAGCAGAGGTTGGTAGAATTCAGTGCGCTGCTTCCAGTTACCAAGTTTTTTAAAAGGCAAATGTATCTTTTCTCAGCATGCCCCATGGATTTCAGGGTGCAACCAACTTAAGCTGGTACTAAAATAATGTTAGAGGATAAGGATTAGAAACAATAATTTTGTTTTTAATGTAAAAACTGTTCTGAAACCAAACTTCCTTTTAAAAAAAATTCTAGAACTCGATGATCAAATTAAATGAGGTTTACGTAGAAGAAGATACCTGCACTACTTGGGTGTGTAAAACTATTCTGCAATTTTTTCAGTGTTTATAAATACCTGCATGGCTTGTTGGTATCAAGTACAATAACATGGCTTACTGTTTACTGTGGCTTTCACAGCAAGAGTGTATTAGAGAGTTATCTTAAGTGCATGACAAGTCTTTTTTAAAATCTAGCATCTGCATTTGACTTCAAGTCTCACTGGAGAAATCTTGCAGGGTAAAGAAGTTTATAATACATTGCTGTGTTCATTTTAAATTTTAAATAAGAGTTGGGTGGGACCATACATATTCCAGAGAACCATTGGATTGAGCATGCAGTTGGGTTTTGTTTCAGATATATGGAATGCTATTGCTGCTGCGAAATATAGAATGTATATAAATAGAAGTTGGTGATGCACAAGTGCTCACAGTACACCTTGTGCCCTCTGTGTGTAAAATTTGTAGGGGGAATATAATAGCAAATAGGCGTGCTTATGGATACTTTGCTATGGCAGTAGTTGAGATTATACATATATATATATATATATGCAAAGAAATGTCTTTAAATATGTTAATATGCCTGTCCTTTTTCTATACGTAGATATGAATTGCATGTAATAATGGATGAAATATACATGCTGTCTGTTTATGATGCTACCACCTTCACCAGTGTTCTCAGCTTAGATTGGTAAGTGTGATTTCTTAGCAGAGACTAGGAGATATTTAATCCTAAATAGAACCCATGCCATTTTTTTTCAAACTTCTGGTTAGCTAGTGTAACTGGTATAGTTTGAACAAACTCATATCCAAGTCTTTGCAACTATGAGACTAGTTAATACAAGAGATCTTCTTCATAGATGGCTTTAAATGGCAGATTTCTTGCTTCCAGCTAATGTGTATGATACAGTAATAACAATAGAAATCCACAGAGACCTTAGTCATCTGCCACTGCTTTTCTTTGTTGTTCCCTGTTACACAGCCTGAGCGTAAGGTTCTCAATGTGATGGTAATGAAGTTGCCTGAGGTTGCGCAAGTTACCTGCTATAATGAGTCTCTTTCCTGACTAGTATGCTGTTGGGCTCTTAGTTTCCTAACAGGCGATGAAAAGAATAAATGGTTCAAGAATATTTAAACCTATTGGTATCTGACTAATAAAACTTCTTTCCCCAGAAGTATGTGATTGTCTTTGTATAATTGCATAAATTTCATACCGATGGGAAATTTCCAAGTCCATCCAAGTATGACCAAGCTCAGTGAGTGACTGGGTATTGCCCAAAATCATGAACCATAAACGAAGCCTAAAAAAATACTTTCATTATTGTGAAAGTTCACCCAGCTCCATTAGTCTGAAGAAGGAAATTTCCACCCTTGATCCCACTTACACAAAGTTACACAAAGGAGAAAAAAATGTCATCTGCAGTGGTACACTGAGGTGTATTTTGTTTAGCTGCACCTCACTGTGTAGATGCGTGTCCTAAAATGTTCACTTCTCCCTTCCCTAGCCTGAAATGCAGCATAATTGAGCAAACAATTCTTCTCCATCAAGTACAAGAGCAGTTGTGCATCACTTATGGAAATACTGGTTGTGTTTTAATACAGGCGTGATCACTAACTATGCAGCAGGAATATGGGATTCTAACTGGACCATTACATCTTGGTGCAGATCCTTTCTGGTTTTTTTTTTGAAATGAATCAGTGCCTCAGCACACGCTTGGCAGATCAGTGTCATAGGATAATGTTTTGTTAAAAGATCTCTGAAAAAATGTCATGTCACTTTAAAGGATTATATACCAATTTTACTAAAAAATTGCTACAATTTTACAAATTGTAACCTGCATAACTTGTTCTTCTATAGCAACAGTTCTTGTCTTCCTCTTTTCTCATTCAGTTTACCAGATCCAGAACGGACACATTTTATGTGGGGTTTTAGCAAGGTAGGTCAAAATACTATGTGTTTTAATTTAAGATATTTCTCCACAAAAGTTAGTTGGGCTATTCTGACATAATTTGTGTTATAGGTGCCAAACTGAGTTTCTCTTTGTTTATTCATTTGCTTTCTCTTTGGTAGTGTAAAATTTGTTAAAGTTCATAGTTTAATTTGGGATCTACTTAACAGCAACCGTTAATGCATATGTATTATACTCATTGAAACATATAAGCATATTTCAGATCTGTAGCATTTTGCCTTTTCATCTCTTGGAGGGAACAGTAAACTGATGACTGCTTGGAAACAAGAGTGGGGTATAATGGGAACAGCCCAAGGGTATGAGCCAAGCATGTTTCAGTTGTTGACCTGTAAAGCAACCCTTTTAAAGCCACTGACCTCCCTGCCACAGGGTTGTTTAGAAGTTGCTGGCTGGTTTTTGTCACCCTTGGGACCCCATTTGGCCACGTTGAGAATTTACTCCAGAAGGTTTTGTTCCTGTGCATCACGATGACTCTAGACTTGGTGGCTTGATGAAGCACAAACATAAAGTAAAAATTACACCTCTCTCTCTCTTCTTTTTGTCCTGCAAGGATTTTGGTATGAGCGGTATCAGAGTTGCAGCACTGTACACCAGAAATCATGACATTCAGAAAGCTGTGAATCAACTGGCTGTCTTCCACAGCTGTCCTGGACCTGTTCAGCACGTTCTCAGTCAGTTCCTTAGGGACAGAGGTTAGCCACACTAGAAATGTTTCCATTGAACTGTTTTATTTTTTCCATTGCAGGTGGAAATAAAACAGAATTATATTTTTCTTGCTTTGATAGATTGGTTGGATAATGTGTTTTTTCCCACTAACAAAAAGCGACTTAAAGAAGCACAGAATATTCTTGTGGATGGGCTTGCAAATGTTGGAATACCCGTGCTCAAAAGTTCAGGAGGACTCTATGTGTGGGCAGACTTCAGAAAAGTATGTAAGGAGTTTGAAAAGGGGTGGGAATGTAAAAGTTGGAAATGTAAAAATTACTTGTGCGTGTTGTTACACACTTTAGTATCAGGTCCTGGAAAATTGTTTCAATGAATTTATGCATTTGTTCAACCTTTAATAAAAAATTATTTTCTTCTTTTAGTTCTTACGATCACAGACATTTGAAGCCGAACTTGAATTATGGCAGAAGCTCCTTGATAAAAAGCTCCTGATTAGTCCTGGAAAAGCTTTTTATTGTTATGAACCTGGATGGTTTAGACTGGTTTTCTCCGATTCTGTAGATAAGATTTACTTGTGTAAGTGGGTTTTACTTCTAATATGGCATGTAGTTGCACACAGGTTTTAAGAAACATTAATATTCTAAATAATCAGTTCAAACCTAATTATTCTCTCTCAGCTTGTGAGGGGCATTTTTAGAGTTTGTATGAACTGAGAAATATTAGATTGGCCCAGAGCACTGGTTACAAAGCACTTACATTGGATTATGTTCAACCTCTAAAGCTTTCAGAATTTAATCTTAAAATTTATTTTTACTCTATCAGAAGTAAGGAACTAAATTTTATGTGAAAGGATTTGTACTCTTTCAAATTATGCTTTATAACATACGGGAGTTCCCCATCATCCCTCATTTTTACATGTGGCTTATGTTGGATGTGAAAAATGTATCCACCTCTTATGCTGTAAAACACTTAACCTTGAATGAAAGCTTTACATCATTGGCAAAGGGGACATTTGCGAAGTAATGGGAGCATAAAGAGTCAGAGAAAAATGTAGATTGAAAGGGAACTCTTGGGTCATCTAGCACAACTTCCTGCTCCAGGCAGGGCCAGTCTCTAAGTCAGACAGCAGGTTGCTCAGGGCCTTGTTCAGTCAAGTTTTGAGTCATCTTTAGACAAAGATGAGGATTACAGAACCTCCCTGAGGAACCTGTTTCAGTGATTAATCACTCTCGTGGTGGACTTTTTTTCTCCATACGTCCAGTTGGTATTTCCATCTGTATCTCCTTTCTACAGGTATTCAGAGACTTGAGCAATTGTTGCGCAGTTACGCTGCTGAACGAGTCACAAACAACACGTCATCTACTGCAGGTGCTTCATGCAATCCAGAAAAAGATTCTTCAGGCAAACCTTGAAATACACCAGGAGAAGATGTCTCCCAGCTAAAAAATATACTTGTTCATTAAAATCAAATATGCATTTAATGACTTGATATAATTTAGCATGCTTACGTTTACTAGAGGTGTGTATGACTTCAGTATTTTTGGCTGTAGCCTTGCGTAACACTTCGCTGTGATCTGGCATTAATAATCTTGCAAATGGACTTGCTGAAGTTGAATTTTAAGGAAAATGGACCTTCTGGATATGTGACATTGGCCCCTGTTAAGCACAGCACTTGGTTTTACACCATTTCAAGTGTGCTATGTGTCAGCAAAACCAGTGAGTCTTAATATATACTTGCACAGTTGTTGAATTATGAAATTTTGAAAACACTGGTAACATGGTTGTGCATATTACTATAAATTATGGACTGTATATTTTAATCAGAGTACTGAAAGTACTGAATCAGGTGATATTCAAATTTTGCTAACCTTTTGTAGCTGGCAAAATGTTTTTGTATATTCATGAGATCTCTCTAAACATACACATCTTTCAAACATTTTATACATCTTTCTGTATATGCATGCTAAGTGAGTACTTTCTGATAAAGCATTTAGATTTTTGCTTCTGGGCTCCCTTTCAGATTATTTCTGTGTGCCTGTATTCAGTGGATAGTGTTTTCATACATTAACTATAAAAAAACCCTCGAAGGTCTGTAATGTAGACTCATTTGACAGAGTTGTGTGGGTACTTTTTTTCCTTTGTTTTTGATTTGTTGGTTCGTTCTTTTAAGGTACTTGCAGAGTTAATTCACCGTTTGCTCCATTATTTCGGTTTGGCGAGAGAAAACTAGATTTGCAAAATTAACAGACTGCTGCTGTAGAGGCTCAGTAGCAGGATTATCTCACTGTGGATTCCTAATAAACTTGGAATTTGTGCTCCTGATAGTAACATGGCCTGTTTTTCGTGGCCTTTAAACTTGGCAACCTTACATTGTTCAGGCGGATAACATAAATAATCTGCCGTACTGCAATTTTTAAAGCTTATAGAATCATGGAATAGTTGAGGCTGGAAGGCACCTCTGGAGATCATATAGTCCAATATCTGTGCGTGGCGCAGGGTCAGCCAGAGCAGGTAGACCAGGACTGGGTGTGGTTGGGTTTTGAGTACCTCCAAGGATGGAGACTCCACAGCCTCTCTCAGCATCTTGTTCCAGAGTTCTATCACTCTTTTTTACTAAAAAGGTTTTTTCTTATGTTTAAACAGAATTTCCTTTTCTCATTTTGTGCCCATTGCCTCTTGTCCTGTCACTGGATACCCAGAAGAGCCTGGCTCCATCTTCCGTACACCCTCTTGTCTGGTATTTATACACAGATAGGGTCTCCTCTGAGCCTTCTTTTTCCGGGCTGAACAGTCCCAGCTCTCACCCTCTCCTTGTATTTCAGATGCTCCAGTCCCTTAATCATTATTGAGGCCCTTCACTGGACTTGTTCCGCTATGTCCATGTCTGTCTTGTACTGGAGAGCCCAGAACACTGGGCCCCAGCACTCCAGATGTGTCACACAAGTCCTGTGTAGAGAGAGGCCTGTGGTGTTTAACATACATACTCATCTGCTCTTGACAGGGAGTGAAGAGTGAAACAGCACCAGCAGCAAAGAAAGCTAATGAGTAAGCTTTTCAGGCCTGTAAAAACAAAGATTGGTAACAAAAAAACTACAGAAGACCTTCACAAAACTTGCTGACTGCACTTGGCAGATGAAATTTACTGTAGGTAAAAGGAAAGGAAAAGCAATATGACAGGGTCTCAAGATCATTACTCTTCAGTAATGATCCCCCATGAAACACCAGCTTATTGTTAAGAGGAATTTGAATGTTAGAAATTATTAGAGAAGAAATAGAAAAGAATTCAGAACGTATTCTGTCATTATAAAAAAATCCATGTTGTTCCTGCATGTGTGCTGTTGAAGGTTACATGCAGTTTAAGTCCCCTTGCATCAAAAAGGATACAGCGGCACTGGGAAAGTCTGCTCAGTCTACTGAGGAGTCCTAAACACACACCTCTGAAATATGAGTATTTCGGAAGTAATATGATGATTGACTGGGTCTTCATACCCTTCCCCAAGGCATTAGAAGCCAGGATTTGGCCATTATTGGAGGTGGGCTACTATGCAGAGTTTAGGTTTGCCCCAATACATCTGTACTTACGTTAATCTGAAACTCTGCTTCTGAGCGTTGGGGAAAGAGATGCAGAGATTTGTAACAGAAAAGTGAGGGTTGCTGTGGATGGCAGTGTGTGTGCCAGCACCAGCGGAGACAGCAGAAGAAGAGTGAAAGGCATGGTCTGCATGATGGACGTTGCTCCCAGTCAGTCAGACCAAGGAGTGGGGCAAGACCAGATGGTCGGCACGCTGACAAGACCATAGCACAGACGGCTCCTCAACAGAGGACCCTGCTCTCTACAAGAGAAGGATGGCAACAAGCCAGCATATCACACGTGCCATTCCTTTATGGAATGGAGTGTGTAAAACCAATTTGTTAAGAGATTTGTGAAATAGATTTTTCCCCAGATCTCACACTGGGTTTTGTTACACTCATTTTCTACAAGAAATGTTTGTCACTTGTTTCTACCTCAAAGTACTGCAATGAGTTGGTCAAAAATATTGTTGGTCACTAAAAGCTGCGGTGAACTTCTCAGTTCCTTTTCTGACAGTCTCAACTTATTCAGGGTGAGCTGTAGGTCATTACAAACAGGTTAAGCTTGACTTGAAAGCCTACAGAGGAGGTATATTGTAATATACGTTCCTGTTGTTGTCCCACAGTACTTGTTTTTATGGAAACAGCCTTATATGGATACATTATGTTTCAACATACCATTTCCACTTATCTTGCCAAGGGAGCAATTAAGCCACAGTCAGGCTGTGCAAACTCTGCAGGTATGAAGCAGTTGCTTTTGGTTTTTCTTTGGACAGCAATAAATGCAGCACCTACTTCCCTTCCCTTGACAGTTTGTGATCAGCTTCTCATGAAGAAGAAAGGGGGACAAATCTTTTATCTTGCCTAGCAGCGGTTTATTACTAAGCAGTTTAGAAACAAAGATCCAAGAGTGAAACAGAAGTTATTAGGATCAGCACCATGAAAAACTATTGATCCTCCTCCTAACACAAAATGAGTGATTTCTCTCACACACTGTACGACTGTCCCACTCTTGGTTGTATGCAAAAGATGAACATAAGTAAGTTTTTCAATAGCTTTACTACCTGATATTTCTTATAACCTTTGATGATGTTCTGTTGAATGTGTATTTAATTTTTAAACAGTTATGCCATGACTACTTTGTGCAGTCAGACTTTACAGCTAGCTTATGCATCCAGCACTGAACGGATAGGTGCACGGAGATCACCAAGATCTCACAGATAAAGGCCTTGTTTCTTGAGAAATATTGATGAAGCTGTGTGCTGAAAACCATCAAGTCCTACTTACTGATTTTTAGGTTTTTCATTGTCCCTCAGCCAGTGCTTCAAGTTGAAATGGTCTATGCTGGTCTATTGCACCAATTGCAACCAGTTTAGCTTCTCTGCAAGTTCAGGGCTCTACACGTTCAGCTCTCATTGCTACATTTGCTGAGGTGCTGAGCGTAAAAGAAAGAAAACCTAACAGCTAGGGGCTATTGGGCAGGGAGAGGAGGGGAGGGAAGACAAGTTGCTCTTTCTAAGGCACGATCTGTTACCCGGGCCCCACGTCTGGCTTCTACTGTGCAGTGACCTCAGATCCTGCCTACCCAAGACTGTCCGTACTGGCCCAGGTAGCTCTGCTCATCGTGTTAAAGTGTTGGAAGGAGATGCAGAGACACAGAAAAAGCATCAGAAGAATAAACCCTTTGTTAGAATGTAAAACCCACAGGTATGCCAACATGTTGCTTATCAAAAAGCTTCTAGGTATAAATTAAAACCTGGAAGTTAAATCAATTCAATTCTGGAAAAGCATGACCTTGTGGTTTTCCCCTTGATTCAGCCTTCTAATACAAATCTCCAAATCTTCAGTGATACTCCCTCAGGCAAGTTACACGTTAAAAATCATTTAATATACACCTGAAGTGTGTTTTTGATGTGCTTACAAATACATGACAAATACCTGAGTAAAAAAATAGTGTTTGTATATTTACGTGACTTAACAAGTATATATCTAAATTGAGTCATTTTTCCATTTCAACCAGTATGGCTTTGCGTAACTAAGACTCCATTTCAATAATATAAACATATATTGAATAAATAATTGAATATTTAGTGGACAGCCTTTACACATATGACATTTGAATGTTTTGCTTTCAGCAATTAAAGCTGTTACTTGTTATTTGCTGTATTTATTTGAGCTATCAGTCACTAAAAATGTTTCAGTTGCTTTTTTCCCCTTTCTTTTTTACTTGGATGAGTACTGCTATTATTATTGTGTGTACAATTGCTAAGCAAACTACTTCAATGAGTGCCTCTTATACCTTAACAGAGGTAAGTATATTGCTGAAGTCCATGATTTTTTATTTTCAAGCCCTTTTATTTCTCCTGTATAGATACAGAAGTGATAACTCGCCTCAGTCAAAAAGTAGTTTTAAAAAACAATGTCTGCATTATTTCTGTCATGGAAACTTCTTCCTGTTCTGCAAGTCAAATGTTCTTGGATAATATTGATTTCCTACAACTCCAAAACGGGTATTTTTCTTCCTGCGGGCAGACGGAACTGCAATGTATGCATCAGGGCACACACTGCGTGTTCTATGCATTACTCAGTATATTACCTATGCTTTGTGTATTTTAGCTCTTAGCTACGTGTTCCATCTTTAGAACCAAAATTACTTAACGAAAATGTCTGTTGGCTGGTCACAAAGCTCTGAAGCTTAACACAAGGCCATAAATTCAGTAGTAGTGTATCCACTCTCAGTCCAGTGATGCAAGAATGAAACCTACCTAAATTTTGGCATGGGAGATACCAAACAAGGAAAGGGAGAATAATGGGTGAGCTCAGCTCCTTCAGCTGCAGGGCATCAAAGTCTGCCTCCATGGGATCCTGTGATAGCCCTTCTGCTGTTGAGTCAATCTTGCAG
Source organism: Gavia stellata (assembly GCF_030936135.1). Classification (NCBI taxonomy): domain Eukaryota; kingdom Metazoa; phylum Chordata; class Aves; order Gaviiformes; family Gaviidae; genus Gavia; species Gavia stellata. The sequence continues at coordinate 26,305,912 of NC_082599.1, read as the reverse complement.
GTCTTCCTTTTGCCCTTCATTTTCCTAATGTGAGAAATTTTCAGAGAGAGACGTTGCCCTCAGAAGTCCCATTCGTTCAACTCTGTCTGTAAGAAGCTGTCTGGAGAGTCAGTCGTTCTTCCCATGTTACTGGTTGATGTTCTGGACACAAAAACAGGACAATGCAATTGTTCAAATACCTGTAAACAAAGTTATAATGCTTTAGCAACAGACGGATGCCTGTGGATCCGATCTCTTTAGGGACCTTACCATCAGAATCCTTGCCCATTTGGATTATTTTTTAGCACTTCCCAGTATAATCAAAAACTAAAATACTTCATGTTTGCTAAGGGAGGTTTTTCCATAGCTCTCTAAAAAAAAGATATTTTTTGTCTTTTGAGACAGTAGTTGGAAGTATAATACTCGGCATTATTTTAGATTAAATCTTTTAAGCATTTTTCTTTCACTGGCTTACATTCTGCTTGCGCACTTAGAGCTAAAAGGTTGCCCCTTATGCCTTAGTTCCCATGATACAATGACTATAATGGAAGTTGGAGGAATAACTGCATTTGCAACCCTGTTACTGTTTTTATTTGCCCTGAAGACAAAAGTAAATACTATTAAATGACTATCTGTTGTCACTCAGTTTCTACTAATTCTGTTCACATCTCCACAACTAGCAATGCTCACAGTAACAAAAATAAAATAAAAATTAGCAGTCTTTGCTGGAAACTGGTAAACTACCAGAACTGATCCCGCTCTCCCACAAATCTCTGTCCCAGCTTCATTCTTCCATCCACAGGTTTGCTATACTAAGGGCAAGAGAAGTTAAAACATGCAAGTGGAATGTATTGTATTTCAAAATGGTTTTTTTCATGAACATATTACCATTTATCTGTTCCTTTTTTAGAGCCTCTCTCAGAAATGTTGATGAGTATCAAAAGGAAGGCAGCAGCAGCTGGAATTCAGTTTAAGAAGTTAACAAAAACAGAATTAGAAACCAATTAAATATGTTTTATGGAATTATTCAGCTTACTAACAGAGCTTAAGTCAGCTGCAGTAATTTCAGGATTTATATTTATGCGTGTCACTGATGTTAGTTTATTAATCACCATCCCTAACAACATGTAATTTTGGGGGGTTCAAAATGTGTTGGCCAACTGCAGCTAAAGACAGTCTCACTGTACTTAGTGTCTTCAGGAAACCCTGACAAGCATGACTGTATCAACCACCTCAAGGATTCTGCTGATTATCAGGGCAATTGTCTGTATCCTTATAAATTCATACGTAAGTGGTTTACTTGATGTGCATTTATTAGATATACTGACATGAATTAGCCCGTACTGTACAGTACTCGTAATCACTTCGTCAAGGGTAGTTATCAGTAGCTTCATATCGCACTGCAGGAAACAAAATGAAAATGTTTAAATGTGGAGCTTCTTTTCTGTATTAGGGAGTCTGGTAAAAATTTATAGAAGTTTTATGTTTAATCAGCTGACAAGTACATTTTTTTGGGTGTGATTTTTTCCTATTTCATTCCCTAGTGAGTGGCAAGACCAGATGCTAAGAAGGTATTTAAAGTTCCTGTGGGTTCCTGGGTTCCTGTCTCATAAGAAAAACTGATGAGTCTTGCATCTTCCCAAACCAAATAATTGTCTATCACAGTTAGGTAAGTAACAGAATTGAGGTGGATTACATTTGTTTTAGATTACCTACTACATCATTTGATAAGTTTTGTTTTTGTTGTGCAGTTCTTTTAGCATTTTTTTTTTAATCTCATCAGAATACAACTTTCTTAAATGTAGTGCTGCTGGTGATTCAAATGCAGTGAGGTATGACATTTTTAATTGATTCTGGCTTTCATTTCACGGTGGCAATGCTTACAGTTCTTTGCTTTTTCTTACAGAAGTTCCAGGTTACGTATCCTCTACCTAGAGCTCTGCTCTTTGCTACTGTAAGTAGAACATTTATACGGCATATTTTTTTTCGCAAGAGTAAGACATTATCTTCCTCCAAACACTCTTCTTTTGCTTAAGCTTTCAAACTACATGTCTAGTGCAAGCCTGCAGTCAGTCCCCTCTCTCAGCATGACCTGCTGTTTGACATAAAAAGGTGTGGAGACCTGCCTATCAACAGGTCATTCTGTGAAACAAACTTCAGATCATAAACCATACATTGATATTTCTCTAAATTGCCCCTTTTGTGTTACAATTTTTTGACAAATAAGGCAAATGCCAAGCAAGTACTTTTCATTTGGTGTAAATTGTAGAAACACAAAAAAGCAAAACTGAATCTAAGCATTGTTTTCTTCCCTCTTCCTACAAGGATTTGACAAGGAAAGCAGCTCAAAGTCAGCCTACAGAAGAGCAAAGCTCCATGGATTAAGCCTAAGCAGCACAGGGACTTTACAGTGATCCCAGCTGAAAACCCTGTGGACTGCAGAGAAAGGAGGGAAAACATTTGAGTGGAGGGAGTCACTTTCAATACTATAAATACCTTTTAAGAGTAGTTATTTTTACTTTCTTACGCTTGTTAATCTAATAAAGAAAGATAAATCAGCAAAAAAAAAATCTAGAGGAAGTGAAAGGAGAGAAAGGAGAGGAAGGTCAGGAGCGAGGTCACCTTGGGATTAACTACTGCAACACACTGAACATGGGCACACATCTCATGTACGTAGCAACTGAAGTTACTTAAGATTTAACTCAGTCGTACACTGCTAATTTCTGAGCATTTTGAACTACTGACAGTATCCCTTAAATTTAGAACCTACACCCTTAAGGTTGACTATTCTTCCTTGTATTTGAAGAGGGCAGAACTGAGGCTGCAGACTGAAATATATCTGGTTCTTGCTGTCACAGGTCCCACTGTATTAAAAGTTGTCAATACCTGAAACTTTCAGAATATATTTCATCTTAAATCAAAGCTTTTCATGAAGTTAAAACCTAAGTCTAGTGCAACTTTTACAGACTTTCATACAATATACTGAAGTTGATTTGGGGCTTCTGGGTGCTATGGTTACATATGTCCAAAAAAAAAAAAAAAAAAAAAAAAAAGCTGAAAAGATCTGTAAATGTAAATTTAAGGGCACTTACAGCTCTTATCCTTCATAGGCAGCAGGAACCACTAACCCCAGGGAATTCAGGACATACAAGCAGATCTCAGTGTTTGTAGCTGACTGGCTTGTAAAAAGTTCAGTGCAAAAAACTTTAACATTGGTATTTTAGTATGTGGTATTTTTCCCGTTCTGCTATTTAAATATTTTCATTGGTATACTGAGACTGTCAATATATAAAATTAGGCTTTATTTCCCTTAGCAAATGTTTTTTTCATTTGAATTGCTTGAGGATTTTCTTCTTACCATCATTAATTGCAAAGACTGAAAAAATAATTTAAAATTAATTTTAAGAGACCAAGCTAACACACAAATAGTAACAACGTGAAACTCAAATCATACATCAGCGTTGGCTTGCTCAGGAAATGAAGATACATTTCTGCCATGATGATGCCAGGATGGCAAAGCCAAATAACATTAATTTTTAAATCTGCATCCAGCTTTCCAAGAAATTTATCCCCTTCTATAAGTAAAGTTTAGCAGGAAGCTACATACATAAGCCCATGTTTTAGATTCAGCTGAACAAAATTCCCTTAAAAGGTTAAATAGAGTACTGTCTTGCAGATGATTAGGTTTTAGTCTGAAGAAGAGAAATCTAAGTAGATCACTCCTCTCCAGTGTAATAGAAAACTGTTAACTGCATCACTGACCAAGTCTGGTGTTTATTTGAAGCTAATCTTAAAATATTTAAGAAGTAAACAAAAACTGCAGTCACAGTTAACTAAATTAAACAAGCATATAAAGTGCTGGATGACTTAGAGTATGTCTTTTAACTCCTTTTCTGGAAAATAAGTTAGAAAATGAGAACACTAAAGGCAACTTTCAGAAGTCAATTATTTGCTCACCAAAATCGAAGATGACATGAAACTTGTGGGTTTGTCCCAAAATGAGCAATAATGTCTGAAGAACAGAGCACAGAAATGACGCATCAAATGGAAAGAAACTTCCACTTTAAAGATCTAATTTAAAAATAAATAAATACCGTAATCCATAAAGTAAAATGAACATTTTATAATTTTTTTAAGCTTCTTGTATGGGGTTCACAGACCTGAGAATACACCCAAAATAACTCGTCCGAAGTATTCCTTTAAAAAATTATAAATTATTGGTAACAGTTTCCTTAATGGAGATTGCAGGAGTAGGTCCCACATGAGTCCATATATAGCCCTTCTCTGGTCTTGTAGGAACAGTAGGGAAGGGAGACGATCGAGATTTGAAATATTCCGAAGGTGCATGACAAACAAATTCTAAATATTCCATTTTCCTTGGGAGATCTTCTTCTGGTCCTAGGAAAAAAATAAATCATCTTCAAAGACAAAATTTAAAGGCATAAAATTGGAGTATGCAGGACTTAAAAACATGCAACAACAGCCAACATGCCTTAGAGAATGCGCCTTTTCATTCAATGACTTTCCTGGCGAAGTAGCCTCAAATACTAGGCAAGAAACCTCTACCTTTATCTTTGCTGGGCTGATCTTCCCCCCCTCCGCCCATCTGAAGCATTCAGTTATTTGAGTGAAGTACTTTAACTAATATATTTTAAACGGATACTATTTGTGGCCTGCCTGTCAAAAGGACTTTTTCGAATTATTAAAAATTTTCTAATCCGCAGCAGAACATTCTCTATGCCAGTGCTTGCATGCTATGTATTTTAAGTACCCAAGATGAAGATCAGCTAATTCAGGCCACTTTAAAAGAAACAGCTTGGACTGGTATCTCAGGTTTATACTGTAGTAACTTTGATTTTATCTATAGAGTAATAATTTGATCCTTAAAGTTGCAAGACTATAATTGCGCCGATGAGCACAAATACTCAAATAATCACACTCACTGCAGTAGCGCTAATCATATTATATACATAAGATAAATTAAAAAGGTTATTCAAGTAAAAGAGATTCTTACAGGATTAGGGTCTAAAATGCGGAAATTGCATAAATGATCTTGACAAACTAAAAATTTCATTTAAAAAATACAACTCTGCACTAGTCTAGGCACATATAAGTAGTTGTATAAAACGAAGGCTTAGAGATTACCTATGATATAGGATGCTGGGTCAAAACAGTCTTTGGGGCTGGCTTGCGTAGGAATAAGCCAGGTTAGCGCAGCACTCTTTTCACAGTATTGGTCCTGAATAAACCCACGGATCTGAGCGTAGTATGTTTTTCCATCCTGCTCATCAACCACTGAAACAACATCTCCAATTTGATAGTATACACCCTAGAAGACATACAAACGATAATTAAATCAAACAATCTGATTTTAGAAGCTTCACTCTGTGATTCTGATTCATATCTTCAGTATCAGTATCTTAAATTCTCTCAGATTACCCCAATCTTGAAAGATAACCTTAATTCAGCTACATGCAAAAGAATGGTGGCATAAGAGTGCTGTCCTACCTAAGCAATCATCAGCACTGCTTGCGCACCATCACCCAATGTGTAGGGGTCCGAGTTCAGTACCAGAATTACTTTTGAGACTAGACAGGCAATGCCACATGGTCTCTGTCCGCCAAATGTCTCAGAAACAACCTGTCCCGCTTCATCCATCCTCAAAGAAACAGCTTTCTCAGCTGCCCTACATCCCCCTCTCCCAGGACTGCTACACCTCCTGCCTGCAGTGTAGTGATGGTCTCATTCTGTCAGAAGTAGGAGAGTGCAACACCACCTTCTAGAAAAAGTAACTGTAGTAATTTCCCTGTGTATGCAGGGAAAGCAGCTTTCCGTGTATGAACAAGTTCACTCATCTGAACGCAAAGGAGTCCCAAAACACAGATCCACCCCCCGCCCCCTTCCATGGTGCTCTGTAATGTGTGAGGCTGCGCAGGAAAGGCAGCTCACTTCATGTTCTAAGAGTATCGCACAGCACAACGCAGTGCCTGCACTATCCATATCAGAATTTGTCAAGCATCATCCAGGAGCGTTTTGTTTTTAAAACGGATTTAGAAGACCTCAAAACCCACAAACATCCCCTTCTCAACAACACAGCAAAGTATCAAACTAGAAACATTTTGCATAAAGAGATCAGGTTAAATAAAACTTTTGACAAAATTCTTAGGAATTTCTGGAAAAAACAAACACAGGCAAGAAAAGACAAGAATTCTTTCCGAACCAGTCAACAGCAAACACGGATTCATCTGGGATGCAAGACAGAAAGCATCAGGTCTCTAGAGAGCATATGGAAGTTCAGTCTACCACTTCTCCTCTGGGAATGCAGTCTCCCAGTGGCTATCCTGACCTTTTCTTTGGGGGAAATGGTTTGTTTGTACTACTGGGAAACAAAAGCAAATTTCAGAACTTCAAAACACTAACACCTTGGCATGCTGGTAAAAATATTATCAAGCATGACTGTGAGAAGGCTAGCTTCTGCTTTCATTGCAACAGTCCGCAGCTTGTTCCCAGGGTGTTCGAGACTGCTTGCACCCAGCTCTGAAACAGGAGCCAGTTTAGATGTTAGAGCAGCGCAAACTATCCCCTCCACAGGCAATATTCCCTGTGCCTAAGGTAGGAAACATCACACAAATTTAAACAATCAACTATAGTCACTTTTGCTTGACCTTTACACGGTGAAAGCTAGAAGTTTAAAAACCTCGATCGCAATAATTACTAAGGAAACCAGACGCCTCTTTTTCTTGGAAGAAAAAAATGGGACAATGACAACTATGTAAACTACTGTGGTAAACTACCTTACAAGACTTCACGGCAATGACATAAGGCAGAGCAAAATCCTACACAATTGCTAGGCAAAGAAGAACAGTTTCTGTGTACACATCCCTAGTGCTTTTACTGTCTGTGGTAATTTTTGAGGTTGGAAATAGAAACAGCAAGATCCTTTTTGCAAACAAACCTGCATAAACTGTACCTTATAAAAGATTGATTCTGCTGTAATTATAGTGGATACAGACTCGGGAGCCTTGATGGGCTAAGAAAAGAACACAGAAATGGAAAATCAAAAGCATTAAAAAAAAACAACAAAGCAACATAATTCCAGGTTGGTTTTTTTTCCCTTTTAGACAACATACTGATACATTATCTTCTTAGAAAATCAGAACACCCAAGAAATCGGGTGCAAACATTTCAAACATTTCCACTTTAAAATTTAAACCAGTAACGTCAACATTTTCCTTCTCAGGATTTTAAGTGGAGAAGTGAGCACTGAATTCACGTCTGGTTTCTATTTACACAAAACTCCCTTCTCTCAAGGAACGAGCCTGAAGGACTGGCCGCTGTGCGGACCGGTGAATCCGTCCCCGTATGACTGAGGAATAAAACCCCTCTGGCATTGATCACAACCACTTCCTATCCAGGTTTCAATCCGATGTTGTGACAGGGGCTGCAAACTCCGTGTGGGGTCCAAGGCACCGCCAAGGTGAACCTGGCGGGGGCCGGGTCGGGCCGGCCGGGGCCTGCGGGCCCGCCGAGGGGCGGCGTTTCTTCAGGGGACGAGGCAGGCTCCCGCTCCCCCGGCCCCGGCCCCGGCCCCGGCCCCGGGCTCCCCGAGCCCGCGGGGGCCATGCAGCGCGCCACTTCCCACCCCAGCCGCCAAAAGCCACGCAGCACCGTACGTTTTTCAACTTAAAGATGTGCCTCCTCCCCTTGCCCTTCGTGGAAACCTTCTTCTCCGCGGCGGGCGCCGACTTGTACTTGGTGTTCCTCAGCCGCGCTGACCGCCGGTGGATCTCCTGCTTGCTCTAGGGGGGAAATGACCCAATAAACACGCGGAAGGGCGCTGCCTCGGGCGGGGGGTACGGCCGGCCCGTCCCTGCGCTCCCCGCCGAGACGCGGCCTGGGCGAGGCGGCGGGGCCGGGAGCGGAGCGGGGGGCTCGGTCCCGGCGGGCTCACCTGCTTCCCGCCGCCGCCGCCGCCGTTGCTGTGCTGAGCGGCGGCCGAGGTGGTGGCGAAGGCGGCGGGCCCGGGCGGCGCGGAGCGGGCCGTGCAGTTGTTACACAGGATCTCGCCCTGACCGCCCTTCTTCCACATGGAGGAGGACGTGCTGCGGCACACGCTGCAGGTGGGCTTCAGCCCCAGCGGCATCCTGCGGCCGGCGGCGGGGCCCGCGGCCCCCGGCAGCGAGACAGGGGAGCGCGGCGCCAGCACCGGCCCCGGCGCCGGCCCCTTCCCGCCGGCGGCGGATGTCGCGGCGAGGCGAGGCGAGGCGCGCGGCGCCGGAGGAGCGGGGCGGGCGGCCCTGCCCTCTGCTGGCTGCGGGGCCGCCCGCCGCCGGGGGGCGGCCGCGGCCCGCCTCGCCTCGCCTCGCCTCGCCTCAGCGGCCGCCGTGCCGAGCCCCGCGGGGCGCCGCCGGCGGGCGGTCTCGCGTGTCTTTGTGCAGCTTTGCCTGCTGAATGCGCGAACCGTGGATCTGACGGTGCTTCCTCAGGCTGGTGCAACTGGCAGGGCCCCCAGCCATCCCGTGCAGATGTTTCTCTAGTCTGATGTTAAAAAAGAAACGCCCACTGGCACCGAAAGATTTACAGCCTCTTCATTGCCATACTTAGTTGCCGTCCTTCATCCGTAGGTTTTATTTAAACCTTTGGTGCAAATTCCGTTGATTTCCTCTTGTCTTGTTCTCAGTGGACAGAACGAACAAATCATTTTCTTCTTTAATGAGATTTTTTACATAGAGGAGAATGATCCTGCTAAAATCAAGTTGTTACTTTATGTAAAGCAGAGGCTATTTCATTCAACGGTATTATGGTAACAACTGCAAAAGGAATAGACATGATCCGCAGGGCGCTCTTTACCGCTGCTCCACTCGCCCGCAGCCTGCCGTGGCCGGAGGGTACAGTTCCCAGGACTCCCGTCCCTGTGGCTTGCCCGGGTTCCTACTGACTCATGGGCGGCACGCTTAACCTCTCCACTCCTCTCTTTCACACCAGCGCTGACTTTCTTGTCTCAGGTGCCAAATTTCTTTCCGCATTTTGATTCACAGAATCACAGAATCATTAAGGTTGGAAAAGACCTGCAAGATCATCAAGTCCAACCATCAACTAACACCACCATGCCCACTAAACCATGTCCCACAATGCCTCGTCCACACGTTCCTTGAACACCTCCAGCTCCCACTGAAAGATGGTGCAGACAGTGGCAAACCTACCCATCCTCTGTCCCGTTTCCCTCGTGTATCTCAGGCGAGATACAATGGTGAATAGTCCTAGATAGTCTGCCCTGGTCTTCTAACATCCACCAGGTACTAAACTGCTGGGCAACGCATTGAAAGGTCATGTTCTTCACAGTTTTTAAGGGACAAGAATCATCCTTATAAACATCCTATTCTGAAAGAACAACACAACCTTCTAACTTTTACAGAGAGGCTAGAAGGTCTTACATGCTTTTAGTTATAAATAAAATGTTTAGAGTTATAGAATCGTAGAATATCTCACGTTGGAAGGAACCCATAAGGATCATCGAGTCCAATTCCTTGCTCCTTGAAGGACTACCTAAAACTAAACCATATGACTAAGAACTCCTTGAATTCTGACAGGCTTCCCTGAGGAGCCTGTTCCAGTGACCAATCACCTTCTCAGTGAAGAACCTTTTCCTAATGTCCAATCTGAACTTCCCCTAATGCAGCTTATTCCATTTCCTCGTGTCCTATCGCTGGTCACCCGAGAGAGGAGATCAGCACCTCCCACTCTGCTGCACCTCTTGAGGAAGTTGTAGACTGTGATGAGGGATGACGTCCCCCGATTTAAATCCTACTTTACCTTCATCTCCTTTCAAACTGTTCATAGGTCCTGGGTTGTTATTTTTTTTCTCTGCTTTTTTAATACACCCCTCTGTAGTTTTATGTGATTATCCGGCAGATCAGTGATCTCGCAGAGACTTTTAAACTCTTCCCACCACTTTTGTTGCAGCTTCTGCCTGTTTTCCTTCCCAACCACCCTCAGAAAGTTCTCCACTGCTGGGGCCCCTTCAGCGCTGTCAGGTTGGCATAGAAATGGGGCAGAAATCAGTGACGGTGTCCATTTCTGCCCAGGTAAGTACCTAGTACTTTGTCAAGGTTTTTATTCTGTGAATTTGATGAGATACAGTGTTAATGGGTAACAAGCATATTTGGAAATAGTTGGGATTTTTCAACTCGTTTTACTGTAGCCTTTTTACCATCTTCCCCACTCCCAGCTTCTTCCTGTTCGGTCCTTCCGAAACAATGCTGCAGAGTCTTCCTCTTCTGCCATAAATGTAGGATGCATCTGTTTTACCTGTATCTCTATATTCTAATTAAATATGCTACTGTGTGTTCTGATAACTTACCCACTGTGATTTTTTCTTCTGCTTTTAAATAATAACTTGAATTAAAAAAAATGCTCACGCTTTATGAAACTTAATTTGAGGTGATAATTTAAGCTAATTCAGTGGGTTTTAGCCAACCATATTTACGTAATGTTGGCAGAAAAGAGTTTTAATTCAGTATTTCTTGACAAAGTGCGGCTTCATTAATGACTGTCATTTCAATGGAACCTCAGTAAATGACACCTTGGGATTACAGTGCACTTAGTATGACTGTTCTGTTGGCCTTGTGAAAGGCCGTTAGAGTTAACCATGATGGAGGGACAGGGATTGCTGTCAGTGCTGTTTGATCACTCCCCACCTAGCCTGAAAGGTAACAGAAAGAGCGGTGGTTAGGATGTTTTGTCAAAAATTGAAAACAGCATGTCTTTTATTTTAGTTACACCCAATAAAATTAGCATGGATTAACTTTTTTGTTATTTTGAACTAACCCCAGATTTTGCAAGGTCTTTGGTTTTTGGCCCCACGGTATGTGGCTAGGGCAAGCAATGGCAGAGATAACATATGACCAGAAGTACTTTGTTCTTTTAAAGCATGTTAAAGCTGTCCCTTGAACGACTACATTGGTACTCTAAAATGCTTCTGTGATACAAGAACAGCAAAAATACACCTTTCAGCAAAAGTTAGTATTTCTGCACTTCTCGTGTTTTGTTAGTTCAGGCTTTCAGGACTTATTTTTGTAACAGTTGACAGTTTTTTGCTATTGTATCTTCTTGCAAATGGGGATCCTGTAGTACAGACTTTCTGCTTAACAGGTTATCTATCTTTACTGTTTCTGCTTCATTTGAGACAGTTTTTAAGGTTCTAATGCTTGGAGCAGTTTTAACATAAGTCTTTGAACATAATTTGAATTAGTGGTCCCAGCTAAACTGCATGCCACTAAAAATACTTTAGGCTTGGTTTTTAGCCTTTACGATGCTGATGCAATATGATGCTCCTTGGGCACAAGCTCACTTGACTTTGGGCTTATCTCTCTTTGCACTGGTGACAAAAGTAGGTACTGCTGTTAACTGTGACTGAGGAAGTTCATTTTCTTTATATGTTTTTTGTTACAGAATGTTTTCATGTCTCCACTATAAGCCAGTTTGACAGATGCAAGTCCACACCGATTCCTAAAGGCACACCATGCACATTCCCACTGTGCATGTAAATTAACTTGTTAATCACAGTCTTTCTCTTTATTAGTAAAAATACATAAAGGAGATCTACCAGTTGTGTAAGATTTCATACTAAGTGCAAACTAACTTCAGTTATTTACCATTGCCAGTTTATTACTGTTTTACACTTAGATTTCAGAAAACATGACAGAAGTTTGATCTTTTCAGTCAGCTGCACTTAACAGGTTACTTGGGATTGCCATTGTAGCATTTTTTTATGAACTTTTCCTCCGGGGTAGGCAGCCCCCCGCCCCCCTGCTTCTGATGCAGCCTCAGCTGCATTTTTTAAAGCGGTGCTCAAGTCCTTGCGTGGCTGTGGTTCTATATATTGCATGGGGAGTACTTGTTTCTGAGGAACTGTGTAGTTAGAGGCCTTTCCAGACTCCTGAAAGGTGGCAGGCTCATGATAGAATTTTGTGACTTTTTGTCTCTTCATACACTAATCAAAGGACCTGCTGTAGTAGGCAATAAACCGAGCCCGAGTTTCATTCATTATCTCCAGTGGGGCTTCACTGTAGCACCTGAAATGTTCCTGGTTCTGATCTTAGAGCACCTATGGCCTTTGGCATTCTTTGTGACATCATGCAATGGCAAGTACACTTGTGAGTACATGAGACAATTGTGAGTATATCTCATTTTCCATGAAGCTTTGCAGCATGTTGCTCTATTTGTTGGATTCTGCAACCAGTTCAAACTTACCTAGGATATTTTTCCATGGTTTAGCCCGGAGTTTTTCCTACCGTCCCCGTTTTATTCCTTGTCTGGCTCTGCTACTGAACTTCAACCTTTCTCTACTCTGTTATTACAGTGGAACATAGAACTACACTCATTCTTATCTGAGTTCACTGAAGTTTCTTCAAAGATGAAACTGGATGGCTGTGCTGTATTGTTATATCAGAAGCCTTGTACTCAAGCAAAACTCAGAAGGGCTGACACACATGGAAACAGCAATGTAATATGAAATTATAAGAGGACGTATTTTCTTTACATAACAAATTGCTATTATGTTTCAGTGTAAAGATTTCCAATGTGAGTCTACAGAGCAGAGTAAGCTCACCTACAAAAAATGTTTTGTCCTTTGTTTTTTTAACAGTAGCTACAAATAGGTTATGTCCTATCAGAACAGTAGTCTTTAGTATAGTGTTTTGATAGTCCATTCAAAGTGCATCTCTGGTGTTACCTCACCCACGTATCTAAGTTTAAATCTCTTAACACTATTTTGGAGAAGACCTGGAGTAGAAAGTGCAAAAATCCATCAAGACTGGCTGTGTATCAAGGGGAAGTTAATTCATCTAAGTATCTTATGTATCTCCTTGCATAATGAATAAACATTATATACACCATAAATGTCTACATCCTCATGTTTCTTTCTTTGCCACGTATATTGTGCTCAGTTTGTACAAATAAGAGTAAATGTGGTTTTTACTTGGATCATCAAAGAGTCTGCCTCTATCTGGAGCCTTCCAGGACAGAATTAATCTCAAATCATGGAGAATGGATTTGGATGGCTAAATTATAGCCAAGCAGAATTTGGACTGCTGTGCTCAATAACACTGTCTGTATATGCTCCAAAAAACAAAACTGAAATTTTAAGTGGGTGCCTGCTGCTGACTTATACGTAAAGACATCATGGTCAGAAGAAGGGCCTCAAACTCCAGGTGCTTGAACAGAAAATAAAGACGACCAATTTCAAAGTAAGATTTTTTTTTTTTAAATTGCAGAATGTAAAGGTTCCTGCTATAACATGTATAAATTCTAGTAGTCTTGGCAATTGCATTAGTGAATCGTGGCTGGCTAATTAATATGACATTGCTGTTTGTTTGCATCCCTAAAGGTGATGATGTTGGCTACATGGACTGCCATACTAAAAAATGTGGACAGCAAAACTGTGGCATTTGTAGAGTAAAAATGCTAGCATCTGAGTAAGACCTTTTTTTCAAATAGATTGTTATAAATAAAATTGATCTGATAACTAGAGCAGAAGGTGCAGTGGCCAAAATAGAACTGATGAATAATTTGAATAGTTATGTTCACTGTTGCTCATAGAATAACACCTGGGTTCATAAACTGATAAATAGCCCTTAAAACCGCTTATGTAAAGGTAAATCATTCCTAAGTAGTGAACAATTCTTATGTAAAAACCCCAAGACAAAATCCCCCATCTTTTTTCCGGTATCTTGTAGTGGATATGACACTTATGCTCGGATGAAAATAGCACTATAATCTGAATCCTGAAGATTATATATGTGCAGTACTGAACATCTATCTGGATATATTAAATATTTTCTTGTTTATATTCCATTTATCTGGATATTCACACAAATGACCTAAAAAGAAAAAATATATGCAAAACACCTTCTCAAGTTTGTATTTCACTGCAGAGAAGATTTCTGTAAAGATAAAGATGTGGATAATTTTAAAATAATACCATCCTGTTAACAGTTAGCTTTAACATTTTGTTGGTGAAATGTAACCTTAAGTATCTACGAAGAGTTAAGGAAACAAGGGCTTTGCAGTTGTTAGGAAGCATTTTTTCTTACTCCATTATTCTATTTTTAAGTAATTTTTTAATGAACTACTTCAATTGTTTTATGTGGTTATGTATTTGGAGAATAGTGTAAATTCTATATTTGACTATTTTTGAAGTGGAATGAAAGCGTATCATGGTAGAAAGTCAAGCCTTCATTCATTTCTTTGCCGTCACACAAAGACTGACAGCAAACACAGCTTTATACAGTATTTATAGGGGATCCATCTCCTCCTTTTGATGCACATCTTGTGCTTTACTCTTCAGTTAAGAGGACGAGATGGTAAAAATGACACTCAGTTTTGCATCATCACTGGCTTCTCTACATCTTTCAAGTTTCCGTATCTGGCTGATCTACAGAAAAGTAGTAAGGACAATAATCAATATATTGTCTAATTCTGAGCAAATTATCTAGATAATTTTTAGTAAAGAAACTAGCTATCATTATGCCGATGTTTGGCTTCCATTCTTACCAGCCTCCATCAGTATTACAGTGGGATGCCTTGTGTGTGCTGGGAGAGAGGAAGAGAAGGAGGAGAAGGTAATAGTGAAATTGGCCTTGATAAACAGATCTCTGAAACTGGGCTGTGGGGGTGTCTGATTTTGAAACATATTATTGTGATTTCAAACACTTCAGAAAAGTATTTTTAAATTTGTACATCTATTAGTATGTTCTAGCTGCCATAAAACCAAAAATCTCTCTTGTGGTACTCATGATCTTAGTAAAACCCAGTACTTGCTAATTGCAGCATATGCAGTGACACCACAACAGCAGGTAATAGAAAGTGCCTTGCAGTGACTAATCCAACCTTGTACATTAGATTTTAGAACCTCTCCAGCATCTTGGCATACTTGTTGGAGGAAGCTAATTAAATTACTGTAACAATGAACAGAATAGTTTGTGCCTGTTAACCTAACAGAGGCAGTCTGGAATTTCCTGGTAACAATGGAGACTGGATATTAAGTGGCACTTAAGTAACACTAATTAGCAGGATCTTCCTCAAAAATGAGTTCGCCCACTCTCTTTAGCACCACTATTTGTAATGACAAGGCATTACTCTTTACAAAAACAAGTGCACAATATGGCTGCAGCAATTAAGACAAAATTTTAGATTTTGTTTTCAAAGCTTAATGAATATAGGTACCTTATATTTACAAATCAAAACATTCAACTTACTATATGGTCCACAGCTAATCTGGCACAGGACTGAACATATCCTAAAAACATCTGTCATCAGTCTTAAGAATCTGCTACTATAAGTCTAAGACGTAATGAGACAGAACGGAATTAGTTTAAGTAATAAATGTTTAATCAAAGAATTTTACATATTATTAACAGCATTCGTTTGGCCAAACATCTACATGGTTGTAGTATCCTACTTGTATATAAAGTGGGAATGTATCAAGTATAGACTATGAAAGTGCAAATAACAATTCAAGGTTAGAGTAATTTTTTTACATTATAAAATTAACAGGTTTACAAAATAGTCTTGCCAAACTTTATTTTTGAATTGTAAAGTCAATGACTATGGTGTTAAAATAAGTACCAGGAAAATACAAATTTAATAGGCTAATTTCATGCTCATAAGAGTAACACAGAAACAATGCATATACTGCACAACCTAACCAAATTACAAAAAACCAGAACCCACAAACTTCACTATCTTCACAGAGAGCACTCTTACGTATCTTACTGTAACTTTGCAAGACATCTCAATGCAATACACAATCTTTTTGTGAGAATCTTTCTATTCAGAAATTACAATTCAAGGAAGCTATGTGAGCTAAACAACTTTCAGACTGATTCATGATAATAGCTCATGAATAACTGTTTTAGTTGAAGGTTTTTATACCATAGAACAATTTAAAATAGGTATTTTTCAAAGATGTCCAAAGGTTCATGATTATGTCAGGAGTAGGGCAGCTAGAGGAGAAGTTGGAAAATGATTTGAGACTATTCTATGCCATTCTCTCTAAAGATGCTTGCAAAATGAACTAGGTTTTTACGGGGTAAGGGTAAAATATTCTTATTTCATTTTTTACTAATATGAACCTTGTGACTGCAAGGTTCAAAAGCTGCATTGGCATGAATTAGTTACCAAAACACTCACTTGAACTCACAGTAATCAACACATAAACTTTGCCATCATGACACTTGCCTATACACACTCAGTAGTAATAAACTTTTATATCATATCAACAAATCTCTGGTAACAGTTAAGCAAAACTTAAAATGGAGTGTATGTAATTTGCTTGTGTTATGACAAGTTTTGATTATATGTAATTAAAACAGCCATTTCAACAACTTACTCTAATTGTAATTACATAATGTACCATTGTATCTCACTAACTGTAGATTGATGCTTTTAAGCAAATCTAAAACCAGTTTGTTTTTTTTTTCACGGTACAACAACTAGGAAAAGGGGTTTTTGTGGGTTTTATTTTTAATTTTTTTTACACTAAACAGTAATCACACAGCAAATGAATATTGTGCAATTGAACAAATACCTAGCAGTGTTTTGTTTATGCAAAAACACTGACTGAACATTTAGTTATTTCTGTAAAGGCAAGGCCATGGGTGGTTTTATGGAGGTCTTTGCAAGTAATAGCATAGTTACTCCAGAACAGACACTGAATTTGAATCACTTGTTTAACTGTGGCAACTATCCAGTTGGGTTAGGCAAAGGCACCGTAACATGTTGAGCAGAATGTATTATCTGAACTTCAATTGTGGGACTGGCTAATATATGAAAATTCTGTATTCCTATATTTTTATAAAATGTTATCATTAAAAGTAATTGCACTGTTAGTGCATAGAATGCTTTGTAGAATTATGACAACAAAGAACTATGATTGCACTTCCATTAAAGTGTCTCTTAAAATACAGCATAGCTGTTGCTAACTCACTGTATTTTAATATTTAAAATAACTGTTTAACAGCAGCATTAGATTTTATTAACTTAAGATACAGGCTACATTTAATTAAATGCAGTCACCATGGCAACACATGCCAGTTAAATTTAGAGAAGCAATGCTACCCAGTGGTTTCTTTCACTGCTAAGAATTGTGGGATTAGTTTGATAGAGTAACACTGCACTGTTTTGTTAGGCTACTGCCAGCTAATTATTCACAGTTTGGCACATTTGGACTGTAAATAGACATGAAAAAATCTTTGATTTTAACGGGAAAGAATATCCCCTAAAACTTGTTCCTGGAGCAGTACTACAGAGAAGCATTAAATACCTCCGTTCACACTGCTAACAAAAATGAAAAATGAGTAAGGAAAAGTTATGGAAAACAAAACCAAAATGCAAATGAATTGCTAAATGTTATTTTGGTGAAAGAACGAGTTCTAAAAAATGGAATAAACTATTTCTCAGGAAAACCAACCAAAATAATCAGTGTAAGCCTTTAATCCATACTTTCAAGTTAAGGATCATCAACCTAAGGCTAAACAGATGATGCATTGTATTAGGAATGTGGAATACAACCTACTTATTCCTTTTTCTTGAGAGCAAAACAGCAAGTACTACCTAATTAAATGCAAAGGATATTCCTTGAAAGGTTCACATTATTATAAAGAACTACAATTCAAGAGAACTCCTAAATATCCGTTGTTACGTCAGTGGTTACAACTGAGCTGTAATTATGTGGATCAAAGCCTCCATAATGCTTATTCCACATACTGTACCATCTGTCACCACCATTCATTTACTCCAGATTTAGTTTTTATTCATACCAGATGCACATGTTCAATCCATTCACTTGAGGTTTGAGGAGTCTGACTTGAAGTATCTCCTGAAGCATCCAGGGTGCTTGTTACCTCCCTGTTATTATCACTGCTTTGTGATACCATTTCACCTGGAATCATGTTATCTTCACAAGTGCTTTCCCCTGTTTGGGTTCCTCTGCCTTCATTTTTGAGTGCATCCTCAAACAGTGCATGCTCTTCCTGAGGCTCCAGCCCTGTGTCTATAAGATTTGGTTGCCCTGCTGACCCATCTTCAGTACTGGGTTGCTGTGAATCCTCATCTGTTTCTGTACTTGTTGAGGGGATCAGAGCAATACTTTGTGGGTTCATGTCATGAAACCAGGCCATAATATTTCCAAGTAGATTTTCATTGGTATTGGGATCTTGACTGCTGGAATCAGCGTCACTAGATGTTGAGTATAATCCACTTCTTGTATCGCTGCAGGGGTGTGAATGAAGACGATCAGCTGCAAAAGGATCATTGCCGGCACCTAGTCTCATCAGACTGTCACCAAGTTCTAACAGCTCAGAGCTGCTCAAAGCACCTCTTGGGTTATCTATACTTATGGGAGCAGAGTCCAATCTTGTAGGCAAAGAGGTACCTATTGCTCCTAAAGATGCCTCATTATTTAGAAAGTCTCTAGTTTCTCCATCTATGGCCAAGCCAGATTCTTGTAATGATAACTGAATAGCTAGCAGGATGTTTGGGTCATCTTCATCCAAAGAACTCAGAGCCTGTGGAAATACATAAGGTTGCTTTCAGAATAAAACTTTCACCTTGGTACATATTTTGGATTAAAACTAATTTTATTCCTACATGTCATTTATCAGAATCAATTTTTACTGACACAGTTGACAAGAGAATTTAAAAGTTGACTATTGTTACATTAGTGATAGTTTAGCAGTTCTTACTGGTGTGAATGTATAATTTGTTGTCTTATATTCTCCCTTTCTCATTGAAGAATTAAGAAAATTTGCAGAGAGACAAAATGACACAGAAAAGCAGAGCAGGGGAAGGCAAGCAAAGCCGAGAAAACGGAAAAGAGATTAGGGGAGATACCTGAAGAGAATCCTGGTTTTCAGAGTGACTGACAGGGGTATAGTCATGAAGCGAAGAGCTGTGCAGAATACCCATAGAAGCTGAACTCACCATGGAGGTGCCATGTCTTCTACTACTGCCACCTTCCTGAGTGTCTGTTTGGGCAATTGAAACAAAAACTGTTGAAGAACCAGTGAAGAAGCCTTCTCCACTATTATTTACTGACAGAATCTCTTCCTTCCTTTTGGAATCCAGCTGTGTAATTTTACTCCTTTATTCACTCTGAATGAAATAAACCAAACCACTCCTTCTACACCAGCTCTGACACAGTGGCAAAACACTGTTTTAGGAGTGACTGCCTGGTTCATTTGTGCTTTTCTGCTCTCAACACCCTTCTTCTTCTCTTTGAAAGGATGGGGTAGGCCATCAGGAGCATGAGCCCACTGGCAGGAGGGGCAAAGTGCTTCTAAGGCACATACATGATTTATGGAAAAGTCCTGAAAAATACTTTACATGGACACAATACAGGATGCATTTACAGGTGGATTACAACCAAAGTTTGCCCATTTCTCTGTTCTTTCAAAGACAACAACTCAGCTGTAATGTTAACATTACATTAAATTTTACCATAACATTGCAGCACAATTAAGAGTAGTCGTTAGTGTATACCTCAGCAATCACTGACATTGCTGTTTTCTTAAAAGGACCAACAAAAAAATAGAAGTAAAATGCTGTTTCCAGAAAAACTGCTCTGTAATAAAAATAATGTAACTCTCTTGACTTTGGAAAATGGAATTTTCCACTTCAAAACTCAAAATTAAATAAGGTGAGACAAACTAATTCTCTCTTGCATGCTTTAACAGTATGCACTGATCATCACTACAATATGCAAGTGTTTGGTCAAATTCTAGTCCTCAAACTAACAAGATGGTTTTGCATTTTACTTGTAATAAGGAAGGACCAAAGCTCACCAAAATTCTTCTTACTGTTTCTAAAATAAAGAATGCATTTGTTTATTTCTTCTCAGTAATGGATTTCTCCTTTTGTTTTTAAAGGACAAGCTATGTACAGGACTTAAGTTCATGAGACACAGAGATGAGAGTTTGTGCAGCATGGCTTAGAGACCCAGCACATGACTGACAGCTCTGAAGAAACAGCATCACAGTATGATTTGGATTCAAGCTATTTTTGTACCTTTGCAAAAGCTCCTGGCAGAATGGAGACAGCCCAGACAGCCAAGTTACAGTGACCTTAAGCGACTGCACTACCAGCCGTAGCACTGCTTAGAAAAGCAGCATGCTGGAAGCCATAGCCCATGCCAACTTGTTTCCTGGCTGTCTTTGCCAACGCAGGAGTTTTGAGCAGGGTTTTGGAATACAGCCTTATGACCATCTTCCAGCAGGCCTGCAGCAGGGGAACCCTCTTCTACACTCTTTATGCACAACTGGGTATTGGCATAGAAGAGCTGGTATATAGATAAGACTGTCATATGAAGTATGTGCTCTTCAAAATTTCTTCAGAAAAGTAAACCTGCTCTAAATAGCTGAGGAGTCATTAGTGGGAAGATCAATGAATTTCTCTTTAAAAAGAGGAGCAGCCACAATGAAGTCAGCTACAATTCATAGAATCATCACAGAATCGTAGAATACCAGGTTGGAAGGGTCCTCGAGGATCATCTGGTCCAACCTTTCTTGGCAAAAGCATGGACTAGACAAGATGGCCCAGCACCCTGTCCAGCTCAATCTTAAAATTGTCAAATGTTGGGGAATCCACCACTTCCCTGGGGAGATTATTCCAATGGCTGATTGTTCTCATTGTGAAAAATCTTCCTCTTGTGCCCAATTGGAATCTCCCCAGGAATAACTTGTACCCATTGCACCTCATCTTTTCCATGTGACTCCTTGTAAAAAGGGAGTCTCCATCTTCTTTGTAGCCACCCTTTAAATACTGGAACATGGTGATAAGGTCTCCCCTAAGCCTTCTTTTCTCAAAGCTGAACAAACCCAGTTCTCTCAGCCTTGAGAAAAGAAGGCTTAGGGGAGATCCCATTCAAAAATACAAAAATAAGCCTTTATGTTGTATCCTGGAAAATAGAGCAATGTATTTGAAACCTCTTTGGAGTGCATCCACAGAAGAACAAACACTGTGGTCACTACTAGCAATTTCTGAAGTAGGAAGAGAGAAAAAGCAGCCCCATGCAGGAACATACCTAATGTACTCTCACTGGGGTCATCAGGATCCGGAGTATTACTCAGCAGACTGTGCATGTCTCCACGTCGACGCTGTCTATGCCTCCTCCGATACTGAAATTCAGCATATTCCTGCATAAACCAAAGGTTACAAAATACAGGGCAGCATGCAGTAATATTTTTCTGATGTAACAAGCACCAAATTTTCATTAAAAATATGTGATTTTATAGGTTTATTATAAAATCACCTGTTTTCAGAAAAACAAATTGCAAGTTATATCATGCAATGCTTAAAATAAATAATTAAAAAAATCCAAGGTAATCCTAAATCTATAAAATAATGAATTAGCAAAGAAAAATACTTCATGTATTACAGACATTTTAATACTTGCAATCTCCCTTTTTAAAGAATTCCAAGTACACATTTTTTGTTTAAAAGCTTTGATGCCAATCTTTGTACACACACACCTTGACACACTTTTTAATAAATATATACCTAGTGATTTTAGAACATAAAAACAATTAATCTGAATTAGACCAACAGATTATGTCAGGGTTCTTGTTGCCAGCAATGACCAGTAGAAAATAACCTTTGGAAGACTATAGAAAGCTGGCAGACATACACTAGGACTTGTTATACTCTTCCCATCCTCCAGGACACTATGGCTCAGGAACTTCTTAAGCCACAGCTGATACTCTTCCACTGAACAGTCTTTGATGGATTTTTATTCCATGATTTACAAATCTCCTCTATTTTTGAGTAACTGATGAGCCATACAATATGGATTTGAACTCCTGAAACCTGTAATTTCTTATGTTGTGTGTATTTACCAAAGACAGTTTATAAAACATTTATGGAAAAGACTCACTTTTGGTCACATCAAGCTAACATCCCAAGGGTTAATTATCTTAATACTTGGATATAAATATTTTTATTTCCATACCTTTCCTAATATTAAGAGATTAATTTTATGTTTGAAGCCAAATTTCCAGATATGCTTTCTGGTTAACTCAGCTGACACTGAACCTGACTGTGTAGGTAAAATCTCTTGTAAATTCTCTTGTTAATCTCAGTTATTCATTTACACAAGGCAATAAAAATATACACACAGGTACTAGCTCTTCTCTTTGGAAAAGAATATTGCTATTTTCTTCCCTAAGCCCCAGGCTGGGAAATCTGTAATCCAAAGGCTTCATTTGGCCAAATGACTTGGGAAAGATAACATTACCATTAGCTTTCCTTTCTTACATTAACTCTTCATCCTAGGATATCTCAACATCTGAAGTATCTAAAATTTAAATCCAGAAGTGTAATTTCTCTTACACAATGACTGTATTGATTTTGATGGTATTATGACGGTATGTTGTCTTTCCATTAAGTGTTTCAGACCAAGTTTTTATGCATAATGACATATGCAAGCCAAAAAGAATAGTCACAAAATGATCAGTGTGAGCAGATTTTTATCTGCGTAAGAAGATCCATGAAAACTGTAAGAACATAAAAATAGCTGTACTGGACCAGACAAAAGGTCCGTTTAGCCCAATATTCTGTCTTCAACAGCGGTTAGCAGTAGATGCTTCTTAGCCTATGGCACAGCATAAAAACCAGGGCAAACATGAAGTGATTCTTCTCTAAAATATTCTTCCAGCTCCTAGGGAGCTCAGGGATTTCCTAAATGGAAGGCAGCACCCCAAACAACAGAAAATAAAATCTTGATATGAAACAGTATTACTGAAATATTTTTAAAAATATATAAATATATAACTATGAATTGCATAAGGAATAATGAGAAGTGATCACTGAACACTAAGATTTATTAGGCATATCAGATCTTATCTCTTTTCTGTTTGCAATAAAAGAATATATTTTACCAAGTCATTTAACTTTTGGTTGCTTTTTAACCTTTAGAAAGATATCTTGATTACTACTGATAAAATTTTATTTTTGATTACTTGGAACAATACATGTGAACAGAAGGAGTTTTAATTTTATTGGGTAGGAACATCATGGTTTCACACAATGGTCTACAATGAGCAATGTTCCTTGCTAAAACCAGTAAGATTTTGTTTTCTGTAATAACCTGGTATACACAGACATTCTACTACTTGTCAGTAAAAGTACAGCTCTATGTCAAATATTTTATAGTGAAATTCACTAAAATAAACAAAGATGACCATTATTAATTTTACAAAATTCCTTTGGCATAGGTGGTTGCAAGTATCCTTGATAGCTACGTAGCAAAGAAACCAACTTGCAATATACAGTGCCACATTTAGGCAAATCACAAAAACTCATAAGCAATCATCTAAGCATGACTGCAATGGCACTTACTGCTAAACAGCTTATCAACTTATTTCTTATCAGTTTTTTCTCATAACCGTTTCTACTGATGATACAGCAACATCACAATGAGTTCGATATTATCAAATGTGGAATTATATCAAAAGAAAGGACTGAGGAACTAGACAAGAGAAGCAAGTTGATCTTTTTTAGAGAAGCAAGCTATTTTCTCACCAGCATGATGCTCACCAACAACAATAGCAAAGGAAATATACAGAAAAAGTACATGGAGTTTTCCAGGATGCTTTAAAATGACTAGCTAGAAAGAAAACAGCACCAAGGAAATGTGGAAATGAAGTTTCCTTCCTAACTGAATGCTTTAATCTGATGTTCTTAAAATATTAAGTAAAAATTAAGATGATAAAGGAAAGCTTTATAGGAAGCTTCTTGTATTTTTGTGCAGAGCCTTGAAAATTATATACTCTTTCCCATATATAGGTAGTGAATTATTCACTTCAAAAATTATAATTTTCATTCTTGGTTAAGTAGCAGAAGTTCATCTCATTTAGGTATGCAATTTCCATCCTGCTTCAATACATAAAAATAAAAAGAAACATTTCAAATGCCTAACAATATTTAGGTGTATGTCTGTATGTTTTTGTTGGATTGTTACAGAAGGATGGAAATTTCTTAGACTTTTTGTCAAATTCTGCTGAACTGATGTTGCATTCAAAAGTAATCTACACAATTTCATATATTTATTACTTGAAGGTTCCCCAGGCCATAGACACCAGTTTATACACAATTTTAAAACTGGTAATGTACTTGGAAAATGATGAATACAACATAGCTTGTCTAATGCCACCTTAAATAGCTATAGCCATGTTAGAGGCATTGTTTAGAATCATTGCACAATTACCTATGCATATATTTCCTTCTATTGTGAAATAAAAAAAATGGTAAGCTTAAACCAACTTGAAATGCTTTGAATCAAAATAAGGAAGCTCTTCATGCAGATTGCAGTCATACCTGTGTTTCTAGAATACGCAGAACTAAGTTAAAAAAATTAAAATCAATAGTTTACCTCAGGGGATGCAAATCCTAAATATTCCCAATCCCATGTTCCACCAGCAAAGCTATAAAATGAAGAGATATACCATAAAGTTTAGAACAAAGTATGAACAACCTCCAGAGATTCAAAACCTATCAACATCTAAAAAGTAGTGCAATTGTAACTCTCTAAACTTAACAAGTCTTCTGCTTTAATTCTTACCTCAAAATTCATTTAGAAAGTCATGCAATTAAATTGTTGACTATTCAAGAACTGCTTAATATTTTTAGCAAATACTTATAGATTTTTGGAGTACACCAGGTATTTAGTGACAATCTTGAAGGAAAAAAGTGAAGTGGAAGCCACAACATATAATCATTAATATATCACAAATGGGGAAGCAATTTAGGCTACAACACACAGAGCAGTGATTCTCAAATACATTTTTCCTCAGTGAAAAGCTGCAATTCCACAAGCATCAAATGTCCAAGAAAATGTCACTATCTGGTGATTTACAGCCACCACATTTATCAGCTCCACTTTACCTCACTGTCAAAAAATGACAGTGGATTCACCCACTTGGGCAGCGAGCAATGAACTTTTTTGACTTGTCCAGTATTTTGTTTGGATTACCTGCGCCTGGGTGCTTCTGGCGAGTCTGCAGGAGCAACACCACGGGCCACAGAAGCCAGGAACTCTTGCCGTTTCTGCTGCACAAGACAAGCTGCACGGATGATTTTATGGCGAGGAGTCCGAAGGTAAGGCCTGTTCACTTTCTGTGCAAGGTCTTCAGTGACCATTTCTAGGTCTGTCTGCAACAGTTAATAAATACAGAATAAGATAAGTTTACAAGGAAATGAAGATCGGGAAGAGCTCTACACCATAAATACTGAGCAGAATTATATCCATTTTCCTGGAAATACCATTTGAAATACCGAAATACACCCAAATGTCTGCCCTTCTAGCCTCCCCTTTTACTGCCCTAAATGCAGGACTCCAGCTTGGAGCAGGGCTTCTCTGCACTCACACATATTGAAAATCTTCAGGGCCCCAAAAGGAAAGGAAAGGAGGCAGCAACCCCTGCGCTGATGCCACCGCCACCTAGGTACTCCCCCAATTTTGCCCCCAACCACATGTCAGACACATTAGTAGGGAAAGACAGGGAAGAGGTGCTAGAGAAGGAGATGAAGACTGAAGCTAAAATGTTATCCTCAGAAAGCAGGTTAACAGTAAAGAATCTCCTTTCTTTCCCCTTCCACCTGTCCTTATCCCTTTCCTTTTTTAGCAAAGTGTTATTTTTCATTCATTCTAAAATTGAACTAAAAGCTACTGTGTCACAGAGTAATAAAAATGCACTAATTTTCCAAACTTGGTTAAAAATACAAAACAGGTATATCAGTTTTACACTACAAAAATGGCAAAAAGACTCTGATAACTAATATTACAGAAAAAAGTAACATTAGAAAAGCAAAATATATGCATGTATTACCTGCATAAGTTCAAATATTTCTTTCTTTGTGCTTTTAGGCTCCAAAAAGAATCCATATGGATAAGAACACTTAAGAATACGGCGAGTTTTTAGAAGCTCTTGCACTGCATCTTCAATGAATGTGGTATCAGGACAGCCTCCCTCAGCTGTAAGATGAAACAAGCATTGTGAAAATATTTCCCTGCTGATGTCAGCATTTCTTTTAGCATAAGAGTTTTCCTCCAAAATAAAATTTATATGCATGTCAGTTAAACATTTTGCAAGTAAACAGCAGCAGGTTCTGAATGACTACACAGTGTTCTTACTAAAAGAAGCACAGAATATTAGCTTATCCCTTAGTAATGCTATTTTATCTTTGAGTCTTTGGAATAGATAAGATTTACTGTACATTTAGCTTTCATTCACTGCTTATGAATTCTAGTACTGGAGGGATCACATCACACAGCAGACTGATGTGAGCTCTATCAAAAAAAAAAAAAAAGTTTAGCCATAACAGAGTTGATTTGATTTCAAATCAAATTCATAGATCACAGCAAATACTTACTTCCACTGAGAGCTCTACTCAACTGCTCCATCTTTTCTTTGGCTGTTTTTAGAAGGCGCTGTTCTAACTAGAAAACGAAAATAAATAAAATACGGTAAGATAATTACTTTTGGATTACTAAAATAGAAACAAAAATCAGTAAAAATGGCTTGACCCACACCTGGTAGCTAAGTTCATGGTTCTTAAATCTCGTGTAATAGTGCATAAACCTATCAAGCTCTTGAAATCTTCTATGCTTCTTCTCAGCCTGGAAAATAATGGAGAAACAAAAGAAACCAAGATGAATCTTCTGATTTAATTTAGCAACCACCGTTAGATATAATTACATAACCAACCGTTTCTATTCCCACTATACATAAAGTATTGTACACAATGCTGATGAGTGCCATGTAAGTAAAGAGACAAATGTAATTTTTGAAATTCACAAGTCTGCAAATACCATAGCCAGAGTTGATACATTATGTGTGCATGCTATTTAAGCAGACTTTCCAAATGCCAAAATTAAAGCATGTCTTCTGTAGTGCACAGCAGCTAATTACAGTACCAGCACATCCATTTCACAAAAGGAAACAATGACACAGAGAAGTAAAATGACGTGAGTAAAGTCACCAGTGGTTACCAAAGCCAAAAGCAGAATCAAGTCTTATGTTTCTATCCACAAATAAGCAGTGTTTTCTTTCTGTCTCTTTGATATATTTAAGGTTGTATTTTTCCATTTAGGACTTGGGTTTGGAAGAATTTTGATGAAACTTACCCTAAATAGAAAATTGCACCCTTAGTGCTATTTTTCAAACACACACAGTCATTTGTTACCTCTACTGTCATCTCCTTGGACTGTTCCTCTACATGTTGAATAACTTCATAGCGAGTGCATCTATAGTAACCTCCAGTGGAAGAGCTGTGCTTCTTCCATTCTTCTAAGCATATCCAGCAAAAGTCATATTTGCACTTCAGAAAAAAAAGGAACAGGGGCAAAAAAATAGTTGATACATTGTAGATTTGCAGTTATGTATCATTATTCCTCCATGAACAATCGAATTAACATCATTCTGAGTGTGCTTACGGTCAAAGAAATTTTTGAGGAGCCTCCTTCCTATTTTACCTACTACAGGTAGGGTTATCAAACCATGTCAGTAATAATTTTTGTTTCTTGGATCACAAGATTGTGTTGGATCTACAAGTTAAGTTTTAAGTGGATGAAATAAATCAAATGATAAATACAGCTGATCGGGCCTGGCTTTTTGTTATTGTTTTTAAAAAAGACAGTCCCATTTTTTAAGTGACAGAGAAACTGTTCATGAGAAAAGAGTGATTTTTTTCTAATATCACTTTAAAAAGTGATTACTGGTATTTTTGCCATGTGGTATTCCTGATGCAAAATATTACTAACAACTACTAAAGCAAGAGAGAAGAAACCAGAACATAAACTTTGAAGAGTAATTACTTCAAGGTGAGCCTTTTCTGTATTGACTTGAGTAGAGAGCTTTCAAAATAGGTAACACCTTACAAGGAGATCTGACTTATCCAGGCTTCTCTGCATCAGAGAAGATCAAACTGTACTACTAAATATTTTCAACTCAGCACTGAGTTCTCAGCCAGTTTATTTCAAAATAATTGGAAGCTATGGATGGATGGGCAAAAGACTTTACGAATTGGTGAATCCTGTTTATTTTATCTGTTTTACAGATGAACAAAGAAAAATCCTGAGAAAACTAAACAAAAAATTACATTAATTAATATGAAGCCATTAATATTATTATTGGAATTTGATAAATTAAGTCGCACTTTTTCTCTCTTTGATAAGTTTAATCTTTCCAGGAATATCTAGTCCATACCAAATGTGTTTGTCGGTAGCTGTTTTATACAATCAATTAGATATATTACAGGAAGAAATGAAATCTAACTCCTGCATTGTACTTTTGCTAATTTCGTCTCACCAGTAGTGCTGATTTTGTTCTAAAAAGCAATGGAGACTAGGGTATTTCTTCTTGTTATTGTGCTGCACCTTCTTTGTTCTTAAACGTTTTTTTGAAGCTGCTTGCTTATACAAAATGGTAAGATGAGTGTTGAGAATGAAGTATGAGAATAATTGTGTATCAAAGTGTTAAGTGTGTATCACTGCATCATTTGCCTGTCATTCAAAACCACTCATTCATTATAAGAAAAAAATCATTACAAAATATTCAAAAAATGGTATGAAACAAGTTGTTTCACAAGCAACAGAACTAATAAGGCTTGACCTCCTATTAATTTACGTGCATATGCTCCTACTGCAATAATCTCATCTCTCCCAAATTATCTCCCCCCATGACTACTCCATAATATATATCTTCTAATCTCTCACATCTCCAAAAGTCCCCTCAAAAACCCAAGGTTCACTCAGTGTTCCCAGAACCTCCTCCAGTACTTCAGTCTCATTAAACATTCAAAAGCACATCATCTGTTTCTACAGACCTCCCAAAACCCTGAGCTCTGTTTCATGTGCCTTTATGACCACCTAGCCATGCAGCAGCACCACCTATGCTTAAGAAATCACATCTGCTGCTAGGCCACCATCTGAGCCAAGCAGAAAAGGTAATTGCTGAGCAGGTAACTGCTGAGTAGGTATTTCAGCCTCTATGTTGGCGTCAGCACAAATTAAGTCTCTGCATCATACAGCTACCAAGTTTCATGAAACTTGCAGTAATTGAATATCTGTGAACCCCTTCCTGTTCCTTCGTATCTGGATCAAATTACCCAGAAGGTTAAAAAACTACTACAGGTAGGGGAGTGAGAGAGAATTGCCTAAGCCTTGTCTCCTTAGAAACTGGGATCATAAAACAGTAAGATGCCTGCTTAAGTACTGAAATGTGACTTTACTCATAAAGAGTATCCTCCTCTACACCAAGGTACATGCCAGCTGCTAAGAGGCAGTCGTAGTTCATCATGTAGTAGGCTTGAGCAGACCTTACTGCAGCAAAGGCAGAAGGACTGTCACAGATCCTTACTTCAGTGGAGGAAGAGACAAGCGAGGTGACCACTATACCTTGTGTCTGAGCCCTGCAATGAGCTTGAGGATACCCTTCCTTTCCTTCTTCACTAGGCTGAGGGGAGGCAGCTTCTGTTTGCAGAGATTTCTCCACCACAAAAGGAATCTGACTGTTTTAAGGACAATTTAAGCTGTTTATAAGGTACAGCATCAAAGAAGAAAAGAGAACTGTGGCTATCAGCCAGTGCCTCAGAATGGTACTGAATTAAATTATCTACATTCAGCAGTGGCTTCCCACAGGATTCTCCTGGAGAAGCTGGCGAATTGTGGCTTAGGCAGGTGCACTCTTCGCTGGGTAAAAAACTGTCTGGACGGCCGAGCCCAGAGAGTCGTGGTGAAAGGAGTCAAATCCAGTTGGCAGCCGGTCACAAGCGGAGTTCCCCAGGGCTCAGTTTTGGGACCAGTCTCATTTAATATATTTATCGATGATCTGGATGAGGGGATTGAGTGCTCCCTCAGCCAGTTTGCAGATGACACCAAGTTGGGTGGAGTGTTGATCTGCTCGAGGGTCGGAAGGCTCTGCAGAGGGATCTGGACAGGCTGGATCGATGGGGCCAGGCCAATTGTATGAGGTTCAACAAGGCCAAGTGCCAGGTCCTGCACTTTGGTCACAACAACCCCATGCAATACTACAGGCCTGGGGACGAGTGGCTGGAAAGCTGCCCCGCAGAAAAGGACCTGGGCGTGTTGGTTGACAGCCGGCTGAATATGAGCCAGCAGTGTGCCCAGGTGGCCAAGAAGGCCAATGGCATCCTGGCTTGTATCAGAAATAGTGTGGCCAGCAGGAGTAGGGAGGTGATCGTGCCCCTGTACTCGGCATTGGTGAGGCCGCACCTCGAATCCTGTGTTCAGTTTTGGGCCCCTCACTACAAGAAGGACACTGAGGTGCTGCAGCGTGTCCAGAAAAGGGCAATGAAGCTGGTGAGGGGTCTGGAGCACGAGTCTTATGTTGTTCAGTCTGGAGAAGAGGAGGCTGAGGGGAGACCTCATCGCTCTCTACAATTCCCTGAAAGGGGGTTGCAGAGAGGTGGGTGTTCGTCTCTTCTCCCAAGTGACGAGTGACAGGACAAGAGGAAATGGCCTCAAGTTACGCCAGGGGAGGTTCAGGCTGGCTATTAGGAAAAATTTCTTTACTGAGAGAGTGGTGAGACACTGGAATAAGCTGCCCAGGGAAGTGGTGGAGTCACCATCCCTGGAGGTGTTCAAGGAACATGTAGATGTGGCACTGTGGGACATGGTTAAATGGGCATGGTGGTGTTAGTTGACAGTTGGATCTTACAGGTCTTTTGCAACCTTAGTGATTCTGTGATTCTGTGTTTAATGGCCAAAGTCTTCTCCAGCCTGAAGCCATACTTTTATTCGATTGAGATGAGCTCAGTGGCACAAGGTACAACAAATGTACCTTTTACAGTTTTTAGTACTATGGAATTTATGAGCTCTTCTAAAAATCATTTAAGAAAAAAAAACAAACCACAAACTTGGCATAAACCGAAGTGGAGGAGAATCTGTTCTCTGCTGCAACAGAAAAACCAAAGAAACGACACCAAAAAAAGCCCCAACCTTCAATTCATATCACAGAAAGAGAGAGAATATGTGATGATAATATAAAGAAAATGGGATCTGCATAGCAATGGAGAGAGACGGACACATTGCCAGAAAAATACAGAGAATTACTTTCTAAATCTCTTAGCTTTTTATTGGAGGCCAACTATGTCAAGTGTGTGCTACTTTCTTATTTTCAATGATGCTTCTCTAAGAGGTATTAGCTGTAGTTATACAAGATATTTCTGACATAAAGAAACAGTATTCTAAATATGCCGCATTTAACTAATTTGAGAGAAAAAGCATTCTCAAATGATACTGAACTCATGGCAAAAAATATTTTTTCTATTTTTGTAGCATCATGCAAACTCATGACTAATTTTTTGGCTGCTGTCACCAATAAGTTTCTTCTGGAATTACTCTTTGCTGTCTTTTCATTCCTACTGATGAATTCCTGTTTGCAGTTTTCCATTTAAACTTCTCTGTTTTGTTGCTATGTTAGAGAAATAATGCAAAAGAAAAACGTAGTAAAGCAAAACCTTCATTAGAGCTTACCATTCCTTAAATTGTTTCATGTTCTGCCAACTAAAAATGTTCTTTGTCTTCTACATTATTAATCATGATTAAACTATCAATTATTTCTGTTTCCTTAAGTTTCATACTGTATTGCCAGTAATTCTTAGGTGTTTATGAAATTTCGATCATTACAGTGTTCACCTGCCAGCCAAACACATTTCACTAAATGTTAAACAATTTCTAAATTCCATGTAACCCGCCATTTGCAAATTATCTAATTCTTGCAACAGGTTCCATTAGGTCTCAGACATGACATTTCAGAGGTTTTGGACATCTGTGCTCCTAAAACGTATACACAATATCCACAACCTGAATTATGGTTTCACAACAAATTATATGAAGGGTCTTTCTTACCTTTGCACATTGCATGTGGTTGCAGCCCTCATTCTTCTGAATTGGAGATTTGCAGTTGGCGCATGGTTTGGAGTTCGTTAGTAACCAGAGGCAGTTGGCAGCATCTTCATATGCCTCACTCACTCCCACAACTTGTTGAGGGTGAGGAGAGGATATGGAGCATGCAAAAACAGAGAAGTTGAAATTGTACTTGTGTTATCTTTTGTGAAAATCAGATTAGGAAAGGTATATGTTTACCCATTTCTTGACAGAATACCGTAATTCTTCACTATATATATTTATCATATATTAAAAATACATACATTTTCTAACTTATACTTATTATATATTATATTATTACAAACATTATTTATATATATTTCCACACATATATTTCTATAAAATTTATATATATATGATATATTACATTTATAATATATAAATGAACAAATACATATATGAGAAAAATTGGCATAATTTGACAAAGTATGGTGTATTTTGCCTCTTTATAAAATTTTCTGTGCCTTCCAGAATATTTATAACACACTATGGAAAGGCTCTGAACTGTGGCAATCAAGTTAAGTTAGTATTTATTCAAATTACTGTTCATCTTTAATTTTTTTGTTAATATTGACCAAGAAAATGTCTGTCCGGCGTAAACCCAACCTTTATTAGTTTTTTCAGTAAAAGTTATTTATCATTAAGCCATTCCCCACAATTCCCTTGCAATTCACCCTCAACCTTACTATTATTAACACCTGTTGGCTTGAATTAGTTCTAAAGCACAGAAACAACCGCATGGAACACAACTCGAACAGAAGGGCAGACTGGGCTAAAAGAATTAAAATTGCCCATGAGAAATAGTTATATTCAGGAATAAATCAATTAATTAACAAAACAAAGCTGTCAGAGGAGGGGAAAAGAGTTTTGTATGCCCTGAGTGAACCACACACGGATTTATGGGGAGGAATGGTTTACGAAGAACAGTCTACCATAGTGTTGCCTAATATGCAGTTAAAGCATGAAGCAGCCCCTCATTCAAGGATTTAATTTTTTTCCCCCTTTATCCTATTTTTCAACCAATATAGAGCTTTTACTTAATGCAACTAAAAAATCCCTCTAAAACTGGAAGATAACAGCAACAAAAAAAATTAATCCCCCCCAGGCATGAGTCTTACGTTCTTCTGGTTTCATTTCAGATATTTTCTGTAGCCAGTCCTTCCAGGTTTGGCAGTCACAAGGTTCATGTGCTTCACCAAGACATTCCCTGAAAATGAAGGTGTATACACAATTACTTACCATTTAGAGATTTAGAATTAAAGTTAAAACTGGTTCAAGCTAAAAACCACAGAAATTTATCAAGACATGGTCAAACTTTAATTAAGGAAGATAAAAGCCATCCAATTAACGTTATTTTAAAACACTCTTAGACTACTTGCTCACAAGCATAGATGACCATCATTAAGATTATAAAAGAATTTAAATGAGACAGGAAAGGAACAGAGCTTTTTAAAATTACAATCTGAAATAGATCAGCTGGTTTGCAGTTTGAGTTATGCCTGGGTACTATTTTAGTGCCCTACAAAGTGCTAGTATAGTTTCTGTGATAAAGGTAAACCAGAATAAAGAGATTATCCAAAACTAGGTAGTTTGCTATAGCTCAAACACATTTTATGTAGAATTACTTGCACCTACTCAGTTGTAATAATTAATCTTTAATTAGATTCAAGCTTTCAATCTAGAACAAGATCCAAGCCCTTCAACATCAGCATTAAGTATTTATGGTATTTACTCCTTCCACCAGAGTCACTTAAATGGGGGCTTTAACTTAGTTACATGGACACAGTGGAGAAATGAGTCCCTTGAGCTTCTCTTGAAGTTCCTACTAGCTTTAAAGATGGCAATCACTACTACAGAGTGGCAGATATATGGCTTCCAGATGGTGCTTGGGTGTAGATGTGTCAATATGGACCCCGGATTTGTGATGACCCCTTTTTTTACTAGAAAGGCAGCAAATAGCCTCAGACATCTGCCACATCAAAGAAAACAATTCAAAGGGAGTATACTTTAGATGGGCATCAGCTGCATCACAGCATACACAAGTTTTCTGCAGATCCAATGGTGAACTGCTTTCTGCAGTGCAGATTCAGAAGCCACGTCAATCTCTTCTGATTGCTCTTGTCCACATCTTAAGCAGGAATGCAGGAACAAAGGAAAGGTTACGGCAACAGTTTTAAACTTTTTTCCCCACTAGCTAGTCTCCTATCAAACAAGCTTAAATTCACTACACAAGGACTCTGGTTTGGAGATACTTAAGATCTGTAGCTGGGAAAGATTGTACTGGAATGAATAACTAGTCTGTAATAAGGCAATCTCAGCCCTGGTTGAAAACTCACACCTTTCACTTCTGTTGGACAGTAGTACACTTAAATCATTGACTTCAAGACAGCCAAGACCTCTCACACAGTATTTGTTCCCAGAAAGGACTGGGCAAAAATTAACTTCAACAAACTCAGTTTTAAGTTAAAAGCTGATTAGTTGATCTATGACTGGGGCGGAGGGCAAGATTGTGTCTTTGATGTTTTCAAATGTGTAAATTTGTGGATTTCTAATGAAGTGCAATCATACATGTATCATGTATCTGAATCTAGATCTACATCTATATGATACTCACAACAGAGGGTTAAAGAACAACTTCTCACGGAAGAAGTTCTTTCCTCAGCCCAACCCAAACCAAGGATTTTTATAATGGGATGCCATTTTACTAGAGTAAGAGTGTTGAGCCTATCATTCATAAAACTTTCTATGAAACAAAGTTGTATTTTGGACAGACTCCCTGACAGCACTGAATGGAGGGAACTAACGCCAAACGGCTGTGACAACTAACAGCGTTAGCCTCCCCAGACTGCCTTCCTCAATACTCAGCAGGATCATTTATTTGAAGGTGCAGTACATACTTAATAAAATTGTAGCAAGTTTCAACAAGTTAAAATTCATGGAAGGGCTAAAAGCATCATCCAAGAAGAATGCAGTTCTGGATTTTCTTTCCCCTCATGATAGTATTTGTATGATATAATGGATTTTGAATCAAAACAGCAAAATACTGTTGCAACTTGTAATTAGCTTTCCGAGTGCACCTGAAGAGATGTCTCTCCAACAGAATGAAACTCTGCCCCTTATCTCTATCTAGATTGAAAGGAGCGAGGACTTATGGTGCAAAACTAAGTGTGCATTGCCCACTATGGCTGTTTTCCAGAAGTGTGCTCACTACAATTCCTTGTGCTTCTGAAACAGCATGAAGGGGTTCTAATATGTTGAATGTATCTGATAATACACAGATGTAGCATTTGTGCACAGTTTTCATTTGTACTACATATAAATATCTCAGAATGCTTTTTCTGAAAGGGAATAGAATTTTGTGTTTGTCACAACAGATGACATTTTGTTGAAGGCGCTGTTAGTGGTGGGTAATGAAAAATGAGTAAATTCTAAGGAACTCTGTATTTAAGAGGAACATTCCTACTTCCACATTAAAAAAACTAGAAAAGGAAATTGCTCAATAGACTCAGACTATTTTCTTGCTTTTATGAGCAGGAAGGCTATAGATCCAAAAATCTAGGGATTGGCTGGGGTTTTCTAACACATAAATTCCAAAGAATCTCTTACTAAATGCAGTATCAATTGCTATAACAATGTCTAAGCTGTAGATTACCTGGGTAAAACTTGCAGAACTGACATAAGCATGGAACTGTGGGATGTGCTGATTGAACTTTAAAGATATAAAGCAAGCTCCCTTTAAGCATACAGTAATGATAAAAACCCTCTGAACTGAGAATACACTTTCTTTATCTCCAGAGGAACTCAATCATGCATGGGGGTTTTGTACTGTAAGACTAATATGGCTGTACTCAGCGAATGGTTCTGATTTATAGTACTGCAGTATGCTTTGGTTGCTAGCAGAACTTTCTTGCAATTGCTGAAACTCTTCATTTGCTTTTGTGGGGATGAAAAAAAGGCCTTGGAAAGGCCTTCTTGGACTTTTTGCTGCTAGAATGAAGTCTTTTTCAAGACCTTAACCATACTTGCTTGTGCAGTATCTCAAAGCAATAACATAAAAATAACATTATTATTATCAGGAAACATAAAAAAGACACTTCTCATAAAAATTAGGCACTCAGAGGACATTCTGGGGAGCTAGTACATTCAGCCCATGTAAAGGAAGCAGAAGCTGCCAATGTCTGAAGGACCATGTCAATATTACACTAAAGTGGTCTCAAGCTCTGTCCTTCAGGTTAACAGAAAAATCGATTCTCTGTCTGTAATCAGAAGCAAGGATGAGAGGATGGTACCTTCTTGTGGAATAGTACTAAGGTAAATGTAAAAAACATTTTCTGGTTTGTTTCCACAGGATTTGTTTCTTTCAGAATTCTCCATCCATTGTGAACAACCTCTTCTCAAGAAGTTCTGTTTTCTGGCTTTTGTGGTTGTTTCATTATGTGTACTTTCCTCTTGTTCCTTCTTCCTTTCCATTCATATGGGGAAAGAACTAAAATCAGAAGCATCTTTCATTAAGAGTCTTACAATATTTGGAATCAAGCAGATTATTCAGGATCTCTTCTTCTCGCACCATTGTTTCAATTGAAAAATGAAAAGAAGGATTATTCAGCTTGTCTGAATGTCTATACTTTGGTTGACCATTTTTGATTTTCCAACAGTGAAAAGGATGTCTCACTACAATAGTCATAAATTGTCAGTCTGAACTAGGATAGGGCTTTGTCTGCACTTCAGAAAAATATCCCACCACTTTTTTTGCTTTTGTTGATACTGTTGTCCTTTGCTTGGAAGTGCTGAAGACAGGCAATCTGAGGGATGTTTTTAAAATATTTTATGGCTTTTTACTCCTTCTCGAGCTTGTATTCATCTTAAGACTCAATAGAAGATAACATAAAGTGCTGATCCTAAAGTGAAACAATTGGAGCGATCCTGCAAACAGAATAGCTATGTATGAAGCAAAGGGTCCTTCACAGTCCTGTTAAAACTCCCGCTTCTTTGATGTGATCCTACCAAAATTCAGAAAGAGCTAAAAATTGCTGATTTTCTGTGCTACAATTCAGAATGTGCCATGTGTGATTCTGTGACTATGTTATGTTTCAATTATACTACAACTATCCAGAGCAGACACAAAAATCCCTCCACCAATATCCCACTTCTCCTCTGTCCCCTCGGAACAAAACACCACAAGACTCCGCACTGCTGTTTTGCATCTAACGGAACTAATAATGTGTAAGACAGTACTATAAACCTTTGCTGTGCCCTAAAATACTAAAATATTTGTGCACATGAGGTTATTCAGTGCATTGATACAGGATAGTACTGTCATATACCATTCCATACAATTTTTTGTTGCATGCTTGGTGCTAAGTGGGACTTTTTATTTAATCCCTGGAATAGCAGGGACCGTGAGTTTAAGTAAGATAAGTTTCTAGTACTAACCAGCAGAAAAGATGTCCTTTTCCACAATCTACAGCGGGGGCTTTTAGCATAGGGAAGCTAAGTGTATCTGATCCTGTTGAATTTGATCCTTGTCTTGTTAGCCTTACTGCTCTTTCACAGCCCGGTATAGGACACCATTTAATAGCAGGATTATTTTCAACAAAGGCCTGGAAGAAAAAAAGGAAAAAAGGAAAATATTTTACCATGAAAGATCAAATTTCATCATTGATATAAAACAATTTGTATTCATAATCTTCCTTTGAAGGAACAAAGCCAGAAAGCGTAAGGACAATCTTGTAGCTACTTTGATAGGCTTTTAAAAATAGTTATAAAAAGTGAAGAATTTAATCTTCACCTTTTCTTTTTTTTTTAAATAACAACAGTACTCCAGGCTTATGCTAAGATGCAAATGACTTACATCCCAAACAAAATGTTCAATGATTGCAAGTCAATTCCTTTGTGATATGGCTTAGTGTAAATTTCTACTATATATGTACTGACAATACACTCATTAACAGAACTGACACTTGTATTTAAAAAGAATGAAAACCTATTGATTAAAAAAAAAATTCCACAATATATCCCACCCACAATAAACTTGAAAACAGAACTAGACTAACTCAGGAATTTGTCTCCAACCTTTTTTGGCTAATGTAGCAGGTCTTCTTCTGTAAAATTACATCTAATAAATAAGGAGGAAAAGGAACTTTAACTACTTTGCTTCAAACCTATGCTGATCACCAGCCACTTGAAATATGAAGATGTAAAAGATTAATCAGATCTGGTCATTTAATTTGCATCTTCCTGTGTAAGACTCTGTTACTGTGTATTAAAGAGACTTGTCACAAAGTATTGTATTGCAAATGAAAAAATAATTCTCTATTTTCTTTTGCCCTGTCACCACTGATAAAGTAGCACATTATCTCAACGACTTGTTCATTACTACACTACTGTAAAAGAAAAAAGGTGAATTAAAAGATTGCTTTTTAAAACAAGTTGCAATGATGGAAATAAACGCATAAAAAAATGAAACAGGAAAACCAAATCAAGGTTTTCCTACTTCTCTTCCTATATATAGCAATAATATCAAGCACTGGATGGAAAAAAATGTAAGTAATTCACTCATATTAATAATTTTTTTTAAATGGAAACAGGTACTATTTCTGAATGTAAACAGTCTCTTGGTAATAAAAATAACGCAAAAACTCCTAAAAATTTTAGGTTGCCAACACAAACAAGTCTGGCTGATTAAAAGCTTCGTATCACCTGTTACAAACATTAGTTTGATCAAATAATTTTATTAATACTGCATTAGGTTACACATTATGGAAGTATTGCATTTGTGCTTAAGGAATAGATATAGTTTTCTTTCTTTTTTCTCAGTGGTATATCAAACATTGCTATTATGGCATTTAAGACAGCCAATAATTCAGTGTACATATTAATGTATTAATTTATACTTGGAAAGTTACAGATATATTGCAGCATTTCACACAGAAGTTTTATGTCATTTTTTATAAAATGAAATACAGTTCAAGAGTACAGGAACAGTTTGATAATTTACCTTAATGTCAAATTGAAGGTATCTTTTGTCCATCTCCTTGGAAACCACACTTTCTATGATGTCTACAGGCACAAGCTGGAAACAATCATATGCTGGGCAAAAAATGTTGTGAGCTTCACCCTCCTGAATTTTCAGATTCAAAAATCTGCCAGAATTTTGTCAGTCAGTATTTGTGAATAAAAAGTAAAAATTAAAAGGCTGCTGAATAATTTATACTAGGTTCACAGATATTCACATTAATCAATTTTTAAATAAAGAATAGGAAGTATCCCTTTCTGCTCAAAAGGGCTACAGATTTGATGAACAACATAACTAAAAAAAAATAAAACAACACTGCTATAGTTCAAAAGTGAGCACCATCAGCTATGTGTATGTGGCTTCCATCCCTGCCATTTATTAGAGAGAGCTATACAATGTTTAATTAAACTGAGCATTACTTCTAACTTAAATCAGAAATGGAACATGTAAGTGTAATTAATCCAGGAAATAATTAATTTGATATGCAATTAATTTTTACAACTGTGCTAGTCAAAATAGGTCTGCTTTTGGAAACAAATTTCTAAATGGAGACCTTTACAGTCCCTAAGCACTAGAATGCAAGACAGAATGAGCTCAGAAATCTGCTGAAAGCTGGACTTTAACTCACAGTGCGCAAGGTTGCTTAGTTTAAAAGCTGTTACTTATTTATTAATCTAACATCAAGGATGATACTCATCTCATCTAAATTTAATCATCTAAAGGACAGGCAGCTATTCTAAGTTAGTCACCTGGGATCCTTTAACAGTTAAGGTAGAGATACTTGCCAATTCATCCCATCTTAGATTCATATATTCGAATGGGATAACTCAGTCCTGACTATGCTCCGAACAACTTAGAAATGACCGGCTCGGAAAGATGAATCCCACCCTAGATGTGCCACTGCCAACACTTGCTTGACATTGAACTGTAGCTCTGAGTGCATGCACAAATTGCAGTACACATAGTCCAGCACCCAAATTAGAAGCACCATGTCAAGCCTGTGATCTCTTGGTAACTTCTACATAGCTGCACAACAATTTGCAAGACAACTGAAGCATGACTACTAATTTTCTTGCCACTGAAAAGAATTGCCTTCTAAATGCTCATATGGAGGAGAAAGTGCTCTTCCTTAACATAGGAGGAGTGAGTTCATACAAATTGGGCTGATCTGCAGTAGGACTAGCTGTGCTGATATGACACTGTAACAAGATGTTACAGTGGTACAGTTCAAGTAGTACAATCTCCTGAATGGGTACAAAGATGAATATAAAGGCAATGCATACAGATATAATTATTCCTGGGAAGTATGATTAATATTTATACTAGCATAATTATCCATGTCTGAGTTTTTAACTAGCATGACTATTTTGACTTTAAAAAAAATGATGTAGTAATGAGAGCATTACACTAATAGAACTTTTAAGCTAAATCTACTCCTCAGTTATTAACCCCCAGCATTTTAATTGCTTTTCTGACTGGAAATGGATTTACGATGCCTAAGTTTAGTGTGCTAAACTAAGAGATTGAATTAAGCATGTGCTTTATTTAGAAAGTGTAAACTCCAATGCCACCAGCACCACGCACACACACAGAGCGAATCAAGAGTAGGCTCATGTATTTACACACAGGCTTGAAACATTTGCTTAAGAGTTTTGCCGAATCAGGAACAAAACAAACATTATGTAAGCCTAGAACAGTTGATGGCCACTTTGACTGACAACTTAAATATTCGATAGGGTCAAACCAGCAACTCTTTGAAACCCAAACAGTACTTTAACATTAGCTGTTTATGGTTTCTGTCCTTTTCTCTTCAAAATGGCAAGTATAAAATTTTCTCAAAAGATAGAAAAGTACATATACTCACGCCTCCCAGCATGCTCTGCAGAAGTCATGCCCACAAGGCATATCCACTGGGTCTTCAAACACAGAAATATTACACATACAAATGTCACACTGTAGATGAAAAAAATACTTCTGATTAAGAAATACCCTAAATCCTTTCATATTGTTAGCAACACACGTTATGTTGTGTGCTGGTTTTGGCTGGGATGGGGTTAACTTTCTTCATAGCAGCTAGTATGGGGCTGTGTTTTGGATTGTATGGGGCTGTGTTTTGGATTTGGGCTGGAAACAATGTTGATAAAGCAGGAATGTTTTAGTTACTGCTGAGCAGGGCTCACACAGCACCAAGGCCTTTTCTGCTCCTCACCCCACCCCACCAGCGAGTGGGCTGGGGGTGCACGGGAAGTTGGGAGGGAACACAGCCGGGACAGCTGACCCCAACTGACCAAAGGGATATTCCATACCATATGACATCATGCTCAGTATATAAAGCCGGGGGAGGAAGAAGGAAGGTGGGGACATTCGGAGTAATGGCGTTTGTCTTCCCGAGCAACCGCTACGCGTGATAGAGCCCTGCTTCCCTGCAGATAGCTGAACACCTGCCTGCCGACGGGAAGTGGTGAATTAATTCCTTCTTTCGCTTTGCTTCTCCGCGCAGTGTTCTTTTGCTCTACCTATTAAACTCTTTTTATCTCAGCCCACGAGTTTTCTCACTTTTACTCTTCTGGTTCTCTCCCCCACCCCACCTGGGGGGAGTGAGTGAGCGGCTGTGTGGTGCTTAGTTGCCAGCTGGGCTTAAACCACGACAGTCCTTTTTGGCGCCCAACGTGGGGCTCGAAGGGTTTGAGATAATAACAGATTCAACAGAACTTCTATCCTTTAAAAGTTATAGGTCAACATTAGTCTGTTTAATTTGCACCATGATCTTCTTTTTGCTATATCTGTTAAAGATTGGCCTGCGCTTTTTCAGTATGCTCTGCTCTGCAGTAATTAGTGACATTTTGCCTGGAAGATTTGTTTTCAAAACGCTGACCTTGAGCTGGGTAATCTGGTGTTTGGTCTCTGGGCTGAAGCCATTACTGTATTTTGGGTACCATCTCGTGGAGATACTTAACAATTATACTCCTTCTTCTGAGAGTTTTTTTTTGGAGGAAATACAGAACAGCACCCTTGCTTCCTTCTTCTGTAATGTTGTCTCCCTCATGACAATGACCTCTCAGTATCTTGAACATCCTTGGGCAGTTAAAATACTTCTATTGATATTCCTTAGACATATTGCTTCAGTTTTCTCTAAGGTCAACAAGCAATTTAGGAATATGACCCAGGTTCCACGAGAGTATGGTCATGGGTGGCACGGCATGTGGGAGAATATGGGCAGATATCTAGAAAACTTCTCACCTCCAATGATCTGGACTTTCACCCCTGAACAATTACAGGATCCTGATGAAGTGGTAGAATGTTTGAAAAAAAAATGCCATGGCTACTCCAGAGAGGCACAACTTACCGCGCTGTGCTGGGCCCTCGCCAGCATCTACCAAACACTGCTTGATACTATGCAGCACCCTCAGGGAGAAGAGAGGGGAAATAAATCAGGCACTGTATCCGTCGCCCCTATAACTAAAAAGAAACAGTGGAAGCGGAAATCAGCTCGTTTAGTAAGGGATGAAGAAGCTTCTCCTAAGAGGGAAAAAGAATCAGAAGAGGCAGCCTCTTCTGCAGCAGAGCAGCCACAGGAACAGGACGAAGATACTGAGATAAT
This sequence comes from Gavia stellata, assembly GCF_030936135.1. NCBI lineage: Eukaryota > Metazoa > Chordata > Aves > Gaviiformes > Gaviidae > Gavia > Gavia stellata. Next base: position 26,263,354 of record NC_082599.1, on the reverse strand, counting down.
CAATGAAACGGAAACCACCCGCTCCCTATCCCTAAGTGAGCTACGAGACATGCGAAAAGATTTCAGCCGTCAACCAGGTGAGCTAATTCTCAGCTGGTTACTTCGATGCTGGGATATTGGAGCCAGTAGTCAGGAATTGGAGGGTAAAGAAGCCCGGCAGCTGGGATCGCTTGCTAAGGACAAGGCCATTGACAAAGGTATTGGAAAAAAGGCAGGAGTCCTCAGTCTTTGGCAGCGACTCCTATCAAGTGTGAAGGACAGGTATCCCTTCAAGGAAGAACTTGCAAACTCTCGAAGGGCTGACGGTACTTTTGATCCTGATGAAGGGACTTCTGTTATGCACGTACAAAAAACAAGTAATGAAGACTCAGACCAGGAGTAGAGGGGCCCTGCCTTCGGCCAGGTGGAGGAAAGGGACAACAGAGTTTACTGGACTGTGTGGATTCGATGGCCTGGCACATCAGCCCCACAGGAGTATAAAGCTCTGGTGGACACCGGTGCACAGTGTACTCTAATTCCATCAGATTACAAGGGGGCGGAATCCATCTGTATTTCTGGAGTGACAGGGGGATCCCAAGAACTGTCTGTGTTGGAGGCTGAAGTAAGCCTAACTGGGAATGAGTGGCAAAAGCACCCTATTGTGACTGGTCCAGAGGCTCCATGCATCCTTGGCATAGACTATCTCAGGAGAGGGTACTTCAGAGACCCAAAAGGGTATCGATGGGCTTTTGGTATAGCTGCTTTGAATACGGAGGAAATTAAACAGCTGTCTAGCTTGCCTGGTCTCTCAGAGGATCCTTCTGTGGTGGGGTTGCTGCAAGTTAAAGAACAGCAGGTGCCAATTGCTACCATGACAGTGCATCGGCGACAATATCGCACCAATCGAGACTCCCTGGTTCCCATCCACAACTTGATCCGTCAACTGGAAAGTCAAGGAGTGATCAGTAAGACTCATTCACCCTTTAATAGTCCCATATGGCCCGTGCAAAAATCTAACGGAGAGTGGCGGTTAACAGTGGACTATCGAGGCCTGAATGAAGTCACACCGCCGCTGAGTGCTGCCGTACCAGACATGCTAGAACTTCAGTATGAACTGGAGTCAAAGGCTGCCAAATGGTATGCAACAATAGATATCGCCAATGCGTTTTTCTCGATCCCTCTGGCAGCAGAGTGCAGGCCACAGTTTGCTTTCACATGGAGGGGTATCCAGTACACCTGGAATCGACTGCCCCAGGGGTGGAAACATAGTCCTACCATTTGTCATGGGCTGATACAGAGTGCACTGGAACAAGGCGAAGCTCCTGAACACCTGCAGTATATTGATGACATCATTGTGTGGGGCAACACAGCGGAGGAAGTGTTTGAGAAGGGGAGAAGAATAATCCAGATTCTCCTGAAAGCTGGTTTTGCTATAAAACAAAGTAAGGTCAAAGGGCCTGCACAGGAAATTCAGTTTTTAGGAATAAAATGGCAGGATGGGCGTCGTCATATCCCAATGGATGTGATCAATAAAATAACAGCCATGTCTCCACCAACTAACAAAAAGGAGACACAAGCTTTCTTAGGTGTTGTGGGTTTCTGGAGAATGCATATTCCAAGTTATAGTCTGATCGTAAGCCCTCTCTATCGAGTGACCCGGAAGAAGAACGACTTTGAATGGGGCCCTGAACAGCAGCAAGCCTTTGAACAAATTAAACAGGAGATAGTTCGTGCAGTAGCGCTTGGGCCAGTCCGGACAGGACAAGATGTGAAAAATGTACTTTACACCTCAGCTGGGGATAACGGCCCCACCTGGAGCCTCTGGCAGAAAGCACCTGGAGAGACTCGAGGTCGACCTCTAGGGTTTTGGAGCCGGGGATATAGGGGATCTGAAGCCCGTTACACTCCAACTGAAAAAGAAATATTAGCAGCATATGAAGGAATTCGAGCTGCTTCGGAAGTAGTTGGTACTGAAGCACAGCTCCTTTTGGCCCCTCGATTGCCTGTGCTGGGCTGGATGTTCAAAGGGAAGATCCCCTCTACGCATCATGCAACTGATGCTACATGGAGTAAGTGGGTCGCACTGATAACGCAACGAGCTCGGATGGGAAACCCCGACCGCCCGGGAATCCTGGAAGTGATCATGGACTGGCCGGAGGGCCGAAACTTCGGACTGTCACCAGAGGAGGTGACTCGTGCTGAAGAGGCCCCTCTGTATAATGAATTATCAGAGACTGAGAAGCAATATGCCCTGTTTACAGATGGATCCTGTCGTATTGTGGGAAAACATCGAAGGTGGAAAGCTGCTGTGTGGAGTCCTACGCGACAAGTTGCAGAAACTGCTGAAGGACAAGGTGAATCAAGTCAGTTTGCAGAGGTGAAAGCCATTCAGCTGGCTTTAGATATTGCTGAACGAGGGAAATGGCCAGTACTTTATCTCTATACAGACTCATGGATGGTGGCAAATGCCCTGTGGGGGTGGCTACAGCAATGGAAGCAGAGCAACTGGCAGCGCAGAGGTAAGCCCATCTGGGCTGCTGAATTATGGCAAGATATTGCTGCTCGGGTAGAGAACCTGGTTGTAAAAGTACGTCATGTAGATGCTCATATACCCAAGAGTCGTGCCACTGAAGAACATCGAAACAATGAGCGGGTGGACCAAGCTGCTAGAATTGAAGTGGCTCAGGTGGATCTGGATTGGGAACATAAGGGTGAGCTATTTATAGCTCGATGGGCCCATGACACATCAGGACATTTAGGAAGGGATGCAACATACAAATGGGCTCGTGATCGAGGGGTGGACTTGACTATTGATGCCATTGCACAGGTTATCCATGAATGTGAAACATGTGCCATAATCAAACAAGCTAAGCGGCTGAAGCCTTTTTGGTATAGAGGACGATGGCTGAAATATCAATATGGGGAAGCCTGGCAGGTTGATTATATCACACTACCACGAACCCGCCACGGGAAGCAGCATGTGCTTACAATGGTGGAAGCAACTACCGGATGGATGGAAACATACCCCGTGACCCATGCCACTGCCCGGAACACTATCTTGGGCCTTGAAAAGCAAATTTTATGGCGACACGGCACCCCTGAAAGAATTGAATCAGACAACGGGACTCATTTCCGAAACAACCTCATTAACACCTGGGCCAAGGAGCATGGCATTGACTGGGTGTATCACATCCCCTACCATGCACCAGCCTCCGGGAAAATTGAACGATACAACGCAATATTAAAAACTACACTGAAAGCAATGGGTGCTGGGACATTTAAGCATTGGGATACACATTTAGCAGAAGCCACTTGGCTAGTTAACACTAGAGGCTCTGGCAGTCGACCTGGCCCTGCCCAATCAAAACCCCTGCGCACTGTGGAAGGAGATAAGATTCCCGTAGTACATATAAGGAACTTGCTGGGAAAAACAGTCTGGGTTATTCCTTCCTCAGGAAAAGGTAAACCTATTCGCGGGGTTGTTTTTGCTCAAGGACCTGGGTGCACTTGGTGGGTAATGCAGAAGAATGGGGAAGTCCAGTGTGTACCTCAAGGTAATTTAATTCTGGGTGAAACTAATCCATGATTTGAGTTATATGTTACAGGAATTACTATAGCAGGAACCACCTGAACCAACTGAGGACAAGCCTTACAAGAAGCAGTGCAAGTGCAGCAGTGACCCGACCTGAGCTAGCTGTGGTGCCCAAGAACTCCATGCAATACAACACCTCTTCTCTCCTGAGTGACCACCATAACAGATGGAGCCCAAAGTTATGGACTACATGAACTCAATGGACATTTATGGACATTTTACAAATATTTCACCGGGGTGGTCCATAGACTAAGGGAAGGATATCTGTGTACTATATCAAAGGATGGGAAGGGCGATGATAGGGAATGAGAACGTTTTGGATGGTGTGAGACCTGAGCATGATGTAAATGGTATGGAATAAGGGGTGGAGAATGTGCTGGTTTTGGCTGGGATGGGGTTAACTTTCTTCATAGCAGCTAGTATGGGGCTGTGTTTTGGATTGTATGGGGCTGTGTTTTGGATTTGGGCTGGAAACAATGTTGATAAAGCAGGAATGTTTTAGTTACTGCTGAGCAGGGCTCACACAGCACCAAGGCCTTTTCTGCTCCTCACCCCACCCCACCAGCGAGTGGGCTGGGGGTGCACGGGAAGTTGGGAGGGAACACAGCCGGGACAGCTGACCCCAACTGACCAAAGGGATATTCCATACCATATGACATCATGCTCAGTATATAAAGCCGGGGGAGGAAGAAGGAAGGTGGGGACATTCGGAGTAATGGCGTTTGTCTTCCCGAGCAACCGCTACGCGTGATAGAGCCCTGCTTCCCTGCAGATAGCTGAACACCTGCCTGCCGACGGGAAGTGGTGAATTAATTCCTTCTTTCGCTTTGCTTCTCCGCGCAGTGTTCTTTTGCTCTACCTATTAAACTCTTTTTATCTCAGCCCACGAGTTTTCTCACTTTTACTCTTCTGGTTCTCTCCCCCACCCCACCTGGGGGGAGTGAGTGAGCGGCTGTGTGGTGCTTAGTTGCCAGCTGGGCTTAAACCACGACATGTTGGAAAATCTCAGCAAAAATTTAAAGAAGTGCTCAGTAGGGGAAAAGATCTAACTGTAACCAGAAAAAATGTTATTTAAGCTATAGCAACAGAAATGGGAAAGATTAGGTATCTCTGTTTCTACACCTCCCTATCCAAACAGCACATTTTGGGGTGCTTTCTATCATGTCCTCCAGCTCAGTAAGTGTTTCACCCTGCAGAGCGCTGGGACCTCGGAGTTAGAGTTCTAGGGATAAAAGGGACCTGAATTTTTCATCAGCTTCACAGGCAGCCAGAAATGGAGTTTGGAGATGACAGAGGCTATAGGAAATGTTTAGCATCTCACACAATCAGGTCCAAATCAAGATGGAGCAATTTGGTTGTGCAACAGCAGCAACTATTTTATGTAATAATCTACATAAATACTATTTATGTAATAATCTACATAAATACTATTTTTTAAAAATACTTTGAGGCTTTCGATCAAAATAAAGAATAAGTTAAGCTACAAATATTCCAACAGAAGATAACACTGCTGGATTTTATACAACTAGGTACTATAGAAAAAGTGACATTCAATATTGAGACCCTTACTCTGAAAACATTTAAAAAAGCGTAGGGATGAAAGTACTCATCACTTGTGGGTAGGCGTGAAAATAAATACTTGTATTCTTCAAGGAGTATAAACAGATTTTTCTTTCCACTGGAACAAAGATTCCATGAAAATTTACTTCAACTTTCAATACACTACGACATACACAGGAAATTTTCAAAAAGTTAGCCTATGTTATGCCACTTTTTAAAAGCGCTTGTGTTACAGCCAAAACCAAACCAGACCAAAGAAGTCGGCCTTTCAAGTGCAAAATTCAGTGAAGGCATTTATTGTTGTTTCAGTCATTTCACCTCATTGTCTTGCCAATATTACATATTTTAGAAGTTGACAATGCATCAAAAATGTTCACTCTTAAATTCATACGAGTTTTCAATTTTGTTTAAAATGTAACTTTAAAATAAGGAATTTAATGAAGCCCTCAGTTCAAAATATCAAGTAGAGAACATTTACTGGAACAGTTTTAATTATAAGATAGGATGTAAATGTAAAATCTGAAAAGGAGCTTTATAGCTTGTGGCTTTATTTTATCTATTCCTTTTAGTTTTCATTTTCCTGCCAAAATGAGAGACTTCAGAAAAATATGTATTATTTCATAAACAACATTTTGAAAATATTATTTTGATAGCTCTTTGTAAGACTTTTAAACAAACAGGAATACTAAATGTATAACTCTGGATTTGGATTTAGATACACTTAGATCTAGAATGGCAATCATTATCCAAACCTGCATTCCTGGCTTATGGACAATCAACGAAAAGCAAAACACACAATGTAAAACTGAAGACATGTAATCTTTCATTACACATTTTAATCAGGAAATATTCCCGGACAATATTTAACTGCTAATGCAAATAAATGTATGATAACATTATTCCTTCTATATAGCTTCTTTTTCAGCATTTTACACTTAAAGAAATAAAAGACTTCTATGCAGGAATGCAAAATCTTAATTTTAATACGAGATCTAGGGATGATCCATTTGCAAGACTGCATATAATATTCTAGAAAAATGCTTAGGTCATGGAGCAAAACTTTTATAATGCTGCAGCTGTGGATTATTAAAAAGAGAACTCTGTCTTCCAAAAGAACCACACTGATTTTAAAGAAAGGCGCTTTCATATTTCAAATTTGCAATAGCCTTGTAAACCGCTTGAAGCAGCCCACACATAGTAAAAGTAATTATAAGCTTACAGTACACTAGTGGGCTGACATTTCAAAATGCAGACAAAGAGAATTTTGTTTTCTAAAGAAAAAATTTTCAAAAGGCAGGGTTCACAGCATTGAGTACATTCAGGGAAATGGATACAATGAAAGTGAACATCTTGATAAGTATGAGATGAGAAGAGAAGCTCAAAAGAGCCAAATGCACTGATGTGATTGTAGCTGGATAAAATGCTACTTTGTGAGTGACAGCCAAGGTGAAAAGAGAGTGCTTTATATCAGCCAGATGCTTGATTGTGTTATTATACAGAATGTTTAAGTTGTCAACTTCTCTGTTCACCACTTTTGGAAAGAGAAACACTTTACACTACAAACGTATTTTCAGAATGAGATGAAAAAGCAGCTCTCCGGTCCATGTAGGTGTGCTATATTTAGATATAAGCTCTTTTGCCCCTCTAGTTTCAGATCTACTTATAAACTTACCACAGCTGTCTCAATGTCTCCTGGTGAGGGGCTGATTTCATCAGGCGAAGTTACAGAAGAGCGAGTAGTGCGTGGAGTTCGTGGAGACGGGAGTGTATCCCATGCGTTGTATCCGCTTGGAGGGGGAGTTGGCATCTGAACCCCTGAACGCTGGCAGCAGTTCTCTGGATTAGACATCCATGCTTCAAGTAACTTCTCCCTGTCCCAGTCTTCAGTAAATATACAGATACAGAAAATTATGCAGCTGACAATGTTTAAAATCTATGTTGTGACTGCACCCTCAAAAGAATATAGAAACACTAAGCTGAAAAATTTAGAAATAAATAAATAGGATAAAGTGTGAGTGGAACTTTACACATTAGATTTTACAGAACCCATTCCAAGATAATACATAATGCAATGTATTTACGTAAATAATTGCTTCGCAAACATCTCCTTTCCCTGTAATAAAAGTCTTAAATAAGATTATTTGTATTATTTATTTACAGCAGTGTAGTACCTAGGAGACTCAATCACAAACCAGAACTGCAGTGACTTGCAAAGACAGATCAAAATATAACAGCCCTTGCACCACAGAATTTTCGGTATTTTCCCTTTCTATGAAAAAAGTAATAGTTCAATATGATTTCACTTTTATCTATTGTGGGTTTCGAAGAAGATGAAGCCAAGTGCTACAAATGAAGGAATAAGACTAAGATAAAACTGGTTTATAAAAAGATTTGTGACTTAATGAGTTACCAGTCTTTATATATGTATGTGAGTGATGCATTTCTGGGGGGAAAAAAAGAGAAAAACCCACCTGATTGCAAAAAGTATTTCATCTATTCTTACTACATTTTTATTCTATAATTAAGTGTTACTGAATGCTGTACTTTTTTTCATAATTAACATACAAAAAAGAACTAGTGAAACAAATTTTATTATGTATGAAGATCTTAAAACCAAATCAAATCTTTCTTAACCATTGCTTAAAATGGTTTATGTCTCTGATTCCTAAGAGTAATACTAAAGATATCTTAAGAATAGTGATTTTTTTACCTATTAAAAATACTTAAAAGTTCTCATTTAAATATACATCTATCCAGTTCCTATATGGATTTGAATCTAAAACCATCAACACCATGCACAGATCAGATGAACTAGAATGTCAGAAGGAAAGAGAAATTTCCCAAATTTTTCCTATCGCTTTAAATAAATATTTTAAAGTTGGGTTTTTTTAATGTTAGGTACTCCCTCTGGCAACTCTATGTTATTAACCAAAAGATCTGTGTTATTTTTATTGAATTTTATATTTTATAAGAAAACAATAAATAGTATTCCTATACTGTATTAATGCTAGAAAATATAGGTATGCGTTCTAAGCACTGAACTTAGTAAAAATATTGCCCCTGTCAAATAATGATTGCTATCACACTAAAATCTGCTCCCTCCTAATATGAAAAAAAGCCTTTGAGCTGGAGATGATTTACTGATCAGGTGCTTACTTATCTAAGCTAAAACATATCATGGGTTAGTTTAATTTCATTTGTTTAAAGACATGGACCCTGAATGTATTTATACTTCAAAAATTATAAATTTCATTAGCATTTTTCAAATTACCCTGAGTTTATAATCTTTCAGAGGGGAGCTGACTGATGCGAAGATACAGATAAAATTTCCGGAAAGTTTTCCTGAGGTCCTTTGTTTCTATCTGAATCTTTAAAATCACCCAGGGTTAAGACATGCTACTAAATGGATTCCAATGTGTTTTCTCTACTAACTTACGAGTTTTAGTAAAATATGAAGTAGTTATATTGGCTGAATTGCCTTTCTTTTACCCTGAAATCAACTGCCATATAATGAACTAGAAAAGAAACAGGAACAATGTTGAAAAAACACTTCTAGAAAAACTGTAAAGTTTTCTATTTTCATGACTGCCATAATAACATTATTTTATCTTGGCTCTAATGCTACATACTTCTGTCTCTCAATTAAAAAAAACCCCACACTCTCAACTCTTACAGTCAGTAAATTGATACAGTTGTACAATAAAGGAAAGCAAAGTTTGTTGGATTAAATGTTACATGTCTGTAAACTATTAAAAGTAGTACATAAGAATGATCTTTCAAAGAATTTAAAACATGCTTTTCATACATTAAGTGTGAATTAAGTTAAGATTTCATAATATTCTTTTATGAATTTCAAGATTAAATGCAAAAACCTTACAATTTGGCATTTGATGTTTCCCAATTGTCTAAGCCTTTGTAAATAGCCCAATTATTCCCTTTACTAGGCTGAACCAATTCTATGTCTTAATTTCAAATAAAATAAATTCTGTTTGAAAATTCGCAGTATGTGACTACAGCTACAGGCAAAATAGTTGACTTTCTCATGACTTGCAAATTGTCTGTGCTTCTTTCTCTGCACTGGCCAATTGCATTAAGTTACTGCTACATCACTAAGGCAACATCAGTAGAATGACCTTTCCAACACAGCCTGATTTCTTCTCAACTTTCAATTCCTGCTTGCTAGATGCTGGCAGACATTTCTCCACAGTTTACATCAACCTCACTGCTTTTGAACCTACTATGGACTGTGTTGTGAGTCTGAACAGTATTGCCATCATTTTCTTCTTCAAAATATCTGCACAGGTTACAGAATCTGCCTACCCACTTAGTCAAATATTTAGTAATATTTAGCCTTAATGAGAGTACTCTGAGAATCCAAAATAGCATTCAAATATTCCACATACTATAAATGCATTATAAGAATTAAACAAATAATCAATGTTTAAAAAAATATATGCAAAGACTGTGCCTTAACTATCATCAGACTGGCAGAAGTTCATACTTAATTCAGTGTTAAAAGGAACACAAATACCAACTACCGAAAATAATGTAAAAGAGATGAGTTTCAGGTACCATACCTCCTCATGAAAGTCTGCCAAATGTTGAGGGTTTAAAATAATGTTTTCCTATTTCACTTTTCCCTTTCCCTTTTATTTTCACGAGGAGCCCACAAAAATAATAGGGTATGAACGCTTAATCCAGCAATACAGTGATGAGCATGCAAACCATTAACTGCCTGAGTAGTTCCTTTGGCATAAAGTAACAATGCAGATGCTTCAGTAAGCACAAGTTTTGAATCACTGAATCAAAGCCTAAAGCTTCCACTGAGTTTCAGAGATACTTTTGTCTGGAGTGAACACACTGAATTCAGTATATCCCCATTCTGACAACCCCAGTTTAAATTACACGACAAGAGCACAGTCTGATTTCAGTGAAATTAAACTAGTTACAGATACACACATGGCAAAGTATACCCCGTATTAAAAGAGTAACTATAAAAATCCTTCAAAGGACATACACTTGTATGCTTTAAGCCCCAAGGCAATTTCCAACTGTTTATTACAACGGTCAGACTGCTTTTATTGCAACAAAAAATAAATAGATAAATAAATTTTGATCCAGTTTTATACACAAATATATAGTGTCAGAAAAGCAATCATCTGACAAAAATAGCTACAATGAATTTGACATTTTTGACATATAAAACCATGGAAGTTCTAACTTCTGTGTCTCTCACTAAAACAGGAAAGCTCTGTTTCTCCACACTGCTTAAGTTAAAATGACTTCCATTGTAATTCCTAGTTTGAATCACTTTCCATCAGCTTCCCTGTCTGCCTCAATGCTTTTTGACATACTGCAGCTGTACTTCTTTCTGAAGTACTGTGCGAATTGTTTCCTGATATTTGATTAACCATTACTTCTCTTTTACTTGGAGATAAAAAGTAAACATACAGCTGCAATTTTGGTGTTGCTGAAAACAGTTTCTTTAGTCTTTAAGGTTTTGGATTACCATGTGCCCGAAGTAGAGCTTCTGCAGTAAACAGTGGGGCTTGCAGCATGTCAGCAGATTCCACGATCAGCATATCCTTAAGCCTTCGCAGGTCCTGAAGTCTTAGCCCCTCATATGGCTTTGAGAAGAAGAAAGACAATTTATGTCTAGCAGTATTTTCCAGTTAATCTCTAATTCCACATTAAAATTAAAACATTCAAAGCACTTTTACTGATCATCATCTCAATTGTGAGGTAATATGTGACAAAATTTATTCATTGTGCAGACCAATGGTCATGCAAAGCTATATGGAAACACTGTCATTTTACAATATTTATAGTATGATCTTTGTACATTTCAAAATCTAAAAGTCATATCTCTAGAGTTCTCCATTACAGTTGGAGGCCATGTTCAAATGATGAACTAGCCTAACACTGACTATTTCTCTCTCTCAAAAAACCCCCTAGATTTTCACAGAATCCAGCTGAATTTTGAAGTGATTAAACCTCAAATATTGTGGTATGGGTATGAGAATGCATGGCTCTATCTGAACTAAGGATTTCAGGGGAGAGTTAGAGAAAGGACAGGTTAACATACGTTGCATATAGATCCTCTAACACCAACTTTATACATTAATTGAGACCCATTAACTTTGAATTTATCTGGAGGAGGATACCTTGAGACATTAGATAGTAAGAAGGGATATGTTTGTGAACAGAATCAGGTGCAGATCTTCTGAAGCAATATGAACCCTCACAGAAATGGAGAAGTCAGTCATGAATAGGATAGATGAGACATGCAGTTAGAGGTTCACAGAAACATGGAATGGTTGAGGTTGGAATGGACCTGTGGATCACTTGGTCCAACCCTCATGCTCAAGCAGCGTCACCTACAGCCAGCTGCCCAGGACTGTGTCCAGATGGCTTTTGAATATCATCAAGGTTCGGTATTTATTGTACATGAAGATGTCAAAACTCTCTTTGAGAAACAGTGGCCAACTCTTATAGCCCTACACAGTTAGAACAGAACATCCAGCTGCCTTCCTGGTCTGGAGTTCCATTCCCTTATTATAGTGTTGAAAAAGGTCAAATTAGAAAAACAAAAAGGCAATAATTTTAGGATTCTGAATTAGCTCCAACCAAGATACTGGAGATGCATACACATGTTTTGCAGACTCCTTTTTACTAAGAAAGGAAGAACATGACAGCAAATAATACGTTTGTTAGTGTTGCACAGGGAAAATGCCCAAAAGGTACAAAGAGAAAAACAAGTGGGAGGATATGTACAGAGAACAGATACAGAAAGGGTATGTAAAAAAAATTCTTATATGCACTGGTTTTATTTATATAAAGGATAGTTACAAAAGATTTAAAGCACCCTTGGCAGTGCTAGGTTAAAGGTTGGATTTGATGATCTTAAAGGTCTTTTCCAACCTAAATGATTCTATGTTTCTATGATTTGATGTAAAACTGGTACATGCTCAGGACTAATTAGGAACCTGGGCACCAAACGGCAATTGTCTTCACCAATTTGGAGAAGAAAGGACACAGAGCAGTAGCAATAACAGATAACCACAGTTAAGACCACACATCCTTATTATTTACTATCTATATTTTGATTTTATGTAGAGCATAGTCCAGGACCCTCCAGTGCTACATAATATGCGTACACATGCATATATACATTAGACACAAAGCGAAAGACTGGTTCTGTCCTCAGAAGTTTACTATCTAAGTAAAAGTCCGCTGTACACATAACCCTTTGAGGATAACAAGCAGAAGGTATAAGAGATGGAGAGAAATGGATACCCTGGACTTCCAAATAATTTTCTTCTTCTGAGACACCTACTCTAAAATCATAAAATGCTTCCTACATTCTAGATATCATAATAAACTCTATAAAACGCATCTAAAACATAACTAACTCCCATAAGGACCTTTTCTGTGAGCTAGTCAGTAATATAAACAGGAACTTCTCAATATTAGAAACTTTGTGATAGGCAAGAGTAATGGTGCCATGACTCTGCACTGGGTCTTTGTCCTTAAGGCAGAACAGAAATGGACTGTGAGTGTCCTGACCTTGCCCAACTTCAGGGAGTTTCTGTACGTCCTTCCATTGCTGATCATGCATGACTCAGTAAAGGACAATCTGAATGTTAATGGCTTGCACTGAAATAAATCCGGGCCACTTGATTCATAGCATGCTGGAATTTGACTGACCTACTTAATTTCTTACAAAAGAGATCATTTATAAAAACATGTCAGAGAGACAGGGATACAAACAGCTGGCTGTCTGAATGATTATAATTGCATGAATATACTGCAAAAAAATGGAAGCAAAGAGTAAAACGTCTTGACTGAATCTGAACTGCATTTTGAATTGCAATTGTAAAACAAGTAGCTTTGTCAGCACAACAGTATTCACTTCTTAAAGACCACATATATTATAAAAAGAAATGTCTTTTCTGTTAAACCTGCAACACACATGCATATTTTAGGACCTGGTATTTTATCCTGAACTGCAGATATGCTCAAGATTATATTTTACTGATTGGTTCTAGGTCAAACACTGGCAACTCTGTCTGAGTAACAGACTATTGTATTATCTCAGCTGGAGCATTCCATACAACCTAGCAGGGATTTTTGGATCCTGCAGTTTTTAAGAATCCTAATTTTATCTTCTTCAGTAATGAGGGAAATATTTCTTAAGAATGTGTTTGAAACTTTAGACATTTGTTTCATAAAATAATTTATGAGCCCACAGAAAAAGCTGAAAGAAAGAAAATCTTAGGCTGGTACTATGAAGCAGCTTAATCCCGAAGTTCCAGAGTGAAGGCTTTATACAATGAGAACCCTTAAAAATGTTCATGTGTACAAGACACAGTCTTGTAGAGACTTGCAAAGACACAGTCTTTAGTGATACGGATGTATATCCTTTATGTAATATCATAGAGGCTTGTTTTTAACTACTTCAAACATTGATGACTTATCTCTGCACTGCCACATACTGTAAAGGATTTTGATTACAGCTCATGATGCTCAGAGACCTCCTTTAACACTCATTTATGGAGGAGCTCTTTATTGATATTTGCTGTGAAAAAGGTGTTGTTCAATATTAGCATCATTTAAATATATAATAATTTTTGAATATACTATTTGAGTTACTACTTTAATCCATTGGTGAGCTTTTCACTACAGATTTCAATCCTTTTGTATTCTCAAGAGCCCTTCTTTTTAACTGTTTTCTTCTCAATTTTTTACCACTAATATTTAGATATCATAAATTATATAATTGTTTTTCTCCTGAAAGTAATTTTAATATGTAAACTGATTATTTTAACAGTTCATTTCAAACTGTTATTATTTTCTTAACTTTTAAAGTACCATTAAAATAGACAAGGGCAAAGTAAATCTTTGCTAGAGTGATGACTGTATAATTAAATGGTGTCTAATATACTTTATATAAATATCCTCCTTTAAGGGTGGATGGAGTTCTATAGTTAATGGAGTCATATATTTTAAAAAATTATCTATACTCCATTTAACTCATTCAAGTGTAAGTATATGCACTGTATATATATAAATGTATATTTATCTGAACTACCTGTTGTCCCCTTCTCTCCTTTCACTTAATAAATCATTCTCTATCTCTAGAGATAGAGTACATTTTAATAATTTGAGATAACTCTTCTTATTTATGATATTTGCATTGTATATATATTTATACAACATCAATTCTGGAACCAAAGAAAACCATTCCACTTACTATACACGCAATAAATCTGCGATACACTCACTAGCAGTGTATTTCTACAATATTCAGTGTCACATATGTAAAATGAACTAAGAAATTATACACTTTGCTATTGCACAACGTATTTCCCTGAGTCTAACTGAGAGCCAAAACTGTCCTGTATGATCTGCTCTAAAGTACTGCTCACTCCCAGGTGTTTCTTATGCAAGTTTAAAACATTGCATGATGTGATTGAAATGAAGGTGCCTGTTATCTTCCAGGGATACATCACCAAGACAAATATGCTCCCATGCTAAAATAATCAGTAAATTAAAAGACTGTGCAAATAAACCAACCAAAATCCGTAAAAGTTGTTTAAACAATAATCAGTTACAGTCATATTATTTAGTGTAACTTCAATTAGATTTAAAAGATTATAAAATATAAACTTAGATTTTATGTAATAGAGGGGTTTTTTGGAGATTGTTCATCAACAAAATAAGAGAAAAGAATCAAGACAAAGAAGGTCATCTGAAATACTCTCCTGGCTTGTTTTCTAATACCCTTTCCACTGCCCACACATCATGGATGGATCTTTTTCTGCTAACAGCTAACTACAGTGTCAAGAGAATCACACTTTATACTCCACTCTTAAAATATTTAGCATTTCCATTTTATATAGGGAAATACAGATTATGTGTGTGTTGGTACATTGTTTTCCTTCCAAACTGCATTTTGTGGAAACACACTTAACAATCATGTTTGTGTTTCAAAATGATTAGGGCCTGTTTGCTACCCATCTTTAACTGCAGTCTCTAATCTGCTCACTAGAAATGTTTGAGGTGTACTAAGGAAAAAGTAAAGTAGAAATGTTGCTTTAAAAAAATGCTTCAGGGAACGCCGTAGTAAAATGAGATTTTAAAAGGTTGGGTAACTGTATGATGGAAATGGATTCTATTCAGAAACCCTGGTGGAAGGAGTAAACTGAACTGCTGGAAGATGGACAGGTCTTTGCTGTCACGTTCCCAAACTTGAAATGTGGGTCTACTCAGTGATCTGTATTTCTTAACGGCTTGAGAGCCTCTGTAATCAAAGAAAGGTATGTGCATGTTCTTTTTTCCACTCTTACAAGTGTTTCAATTCTAAACATGAGCACTCACATAATTCCTTGGTAGCATTTCAACGTGAAGAACAACACAAACTGGTTCTCAGGATCAGAAACAAAGCTTTGTTATTACTGTGAATATGCACACTTAATTCAATGACACTGCACAGAGCACTACAAAAATCTTTTGCTCTGTATGAAAAAGAGGATTATTTTCTGCTCTAAACGTGGCAGGTCTGGAAGGGGAGGTATTGGGTGCTATCATTCCAGATACTACTGTGCATATCATAAACACCGGAGTTAAGCCCATTTGGCTGTTTTGCCTGGGAAGAAATCCTATTCACAGTTTTTAAAGGTTTTATCTTTTCCTCTAACCTTCATTCAAGAGATGAAATGTCTTTGAAAATGCATTTCTTGGTGTTCCAAAGTTTTTTAATTCTTTATGAATTATCTTTTTGTGTTTTGGAGGATGTTAAACGGCATCGCTGAACAACTACAATGTAAATACTATGTTAAACAAGCATTTTGCACACTCACTTCCCTCAGTGTTTAATATTTTTTAAGAATGAAATTGAGAGAAAAAAGTAGAGGACCATCTTTGAGGGGCATTTTTGCTGAAGAATATGTGTTCTGGGGAAGGTTTTTGGATCACTTCTCATGCCTCATTAAGATAACAGCTGGAGGCATCACCGTAGCCAGTGGCAAGTGCAGCTTTCACTGCCCATCCCAGACTTTTGTCCACAGACCCCGAGAATGAGAACATGTAGTCATTTGGATTGCAGTCCAGTGCTAATCTTTCTACGGCTGTTTTTTTTTTTCAACTGCTTTTGGCTACTCTGAAGGATAAGATTGAAAAAAGAACTTCCCCTGGCTGCATGCTGTGGCATCTCTCTTGTGCTAGCACTTGTGCTGTTACAGTCACACAAGAAGTTAGAGAACTTATCCCACTGAAAAATCACAAAGGAAGGGAAAAAAAACCAAAGAAGGGAGCACATGTAGGCAGAATTGCTCTATGTGAAGCCTCAAGACCACCAAACGGTGTACCAAATTCCAGGCTGAATTTTTTGGCTTGTGTATCTTTAAAACATGTGGGAAAGCTGCCCTGGTATGTCAGATGGATCTAGGTCTGCAGGCCTGCCTACATTTCAGTTCTCACGCTCAACAGCTTTGCTAAAACCAAGTCAAATGAGGACCAGAATTGTATCTTCTAACAGTCTCAGTGAAGTGACCCCAAGTTAGCATAATTACCTTTTACTCAAGTCCCTTGTAACTATCAAGTCTTTAAGCTGATTTTGCTCTAAGCACCTACCTTAAACAGTCATGAGATTATTTTCTCTTGCCGAAAAGCCTGTTCAAGTGGTTCTTGATTTGCCCCACCCATATTCTCTTAGCTGTGCTGGTGCATATGCCAGCAAACCCATGGTATAAATATAATGACAAAAAATACTCAGATTAAATAAAACAATTACATATTAACACTTTGAAAAAGTTTTTCTTCTTCTAAGCCAAATCATTGCTATGATCCAATCGACAGCATAACCATCCAAATAGTTCTACTTGTACAACCAAAGGAGTGGTAAACTGCAATCATGGCAGGAAACTGCTGCAGTCTTTTAAAGTGGTCTTGCCAACAGAGAAAACACAATTTCAAACTATACTCCTACAACAATTTGGGTGTCTCTATACGGGAATATTCAGAGAAACTAAAATGAGTTAATTACATTTGTTATTTCAATGTACAATTCAAGTATATTAAACCTCATCTCAAAATCTCTCATCTAGGAATAAACAATCTAATTAAGCTTGCTTATATTTGAATTTATTCAAGAAGATTAGTCAGAAAATGAATTGAACAGTACAAAGACTTTCTTACTTTAAAATAAAAGTTATTATGCATGGCATTTTTCAAATAAAAGTGACCATGTGTGGCATTTTTCAGGGAAACAGTTGATGTGATCTAAGCCTACTCATAGCTAAATCTGAATTAATTTTCTTTTAAGTGTCATTAGGTCATAAGTGGGCTAAGCTAGTGAAAGGCAAGGAGATGCTACTTTTGAAAGTGGTATTAGTTGATGGTTGGACTTGATCTTACAGGTCTTTTCCAACCTTAGTGATTCTGTGATTCTGTGAAGGGAGGAGCCATACAGAAATCTACTGTCCTTTAATTTACCCAGAATTACTTAATAATATTTCACAGAATCATATAATTAATCTATGTATTCTTATTTAGAATTTTAGTTAATTAAAATCTGATAATGGATGGGGGAGGGAACATTTTTCTCAGAATCTTTTTGGTCAAATTGTCCTTGTCAAATGACAGTCTTCTGTAAGGCATACCAGAATTCAAGCAAACTTGTGTCAGTGAATTGTCTCTCTCTGTCAAAAATTGACTTCAAAACAGCAACACCTGTTATTACCTGGTTTTCATACAAGTTCTGGTATGCAGCAGATCCAGCCATCATGTTATAAAACAAGAAAGTAAATGCACTGTTTTGAAATCCTGCACCACTCAGATGCTTTTTGGTGACATTCAACTCAGTCGCAGTCTAGGAAGATCCACCAGAACATTTTCCTTATTTTATCCCACATATTTTCTCCTTTTCAGAATTTCTCTTGCCCTTGTTTTTAGAGAGAAAGGCATCTTAAGAAATAAAAATATGTAAAAAATGTTTGGTTTAGAGCAACTGTTTCCCAGCTTACTGACCTCACTGTATTTCCTCCAGCCTCGCAGCCTGCAACACTAACACTTACAAGATAGTCCACATAATTAAGTATATGAATAAAACTTCTCTTTAGATTTGACAATATATTTGTTATGTTCTCTGAGCTTAACTTGAAAGCTATAAAGAGCTGTGTTAAGATCAAATGCTTTACAAATATACAGTACAAAGTCCAATACCTACTGAAATACTTTGCAGAATTTTGTCACAGTGTAACTGCTACAAATATAAATGTGTAAAATACCCCAAATTTAAAGTATCCTCTGACCTCTTTTTTGTCTAAAGCAGCATATTCAGCTTCAATGCTTTCAGCTTCAGGATCACGTGAAAATACCATTCGAGATTCCAGGTTAAGAGCCAGCTCTTTGTGTTGTTGTTTCTCTGCACAGTCACATGGGGTATCTTTATTTTCATTTTCTGCAAACAAATCTCCACCATGTTTTACCAGAAGCTGAAAAGTAAAATGGCAAAGTAAACAGTTTTTAATTACCAACTCCAATGATACCCTGAAGAAAAGACATGTCAGTTAAGAAGAGAACAAAAAAAATATGAACAAGGAAAACAGAAAGAAGAGACAAATATAATAGCAATGGTCTTTGGGAAACAACGATTCTCTGTTGTTATTATTAAATAAATTACTGCTTGATTTCATACATAATTATACCTATAGCCACCATAATTCCATGGAACCACAGAATCTCAGAAATATGTTACAAG
This sequence comes from Gavia stellata, assembly GCF_030936135.1. Classification (NCBI taxonomy): domain Eukaryota; kingdom Metazoa; phylum Chordata; class Aves; order Gaviiformes; family Gaviidae; genus Gavia; species Gavia stellata. The sequence continues at coordinate 26,244,461 of NC_082599.1, read as the reverse complement.
GCAATGCTGTACCATATGTCTCTGTTAGGTTTTAAACACTAAAATTCTGCTCTACTGATATGGTTAGTGCTCTGTAGAAAATGAGGGGCCTGAGGTCATCAAGCATGTGGCCAAGATGGAGCTAGATACACCTTTAAATGTTCTTTATATATGGGTGTAACTCCATCATTCTTCCTAGCACTGGTACACTGGTGGTGACAGAAAACGGGAGAATCCTTGGGTAGGAGGGAAGATGGGGTACGAATTCACAGACAGCACATAATACTACTGGTAGCTCTACCTTATTTTTGAAGACATGAGAGCAGTGAAATGAATTAATTCTAATTCTAATAATTCTAATATGATCTAGTGCTGTGCCATTTCACCAAACTTGTCTCTTGCCAATAACCACCCAGAAATGCAGTCTCTAGCTAATAAACACTGATCGTGCTGCTCTCATTACCTTGCCAGCCTTGCCTCCTGCTATAAACTGAGCTGATATAAGCAAGGACAACAAATGCCACAGATTTTAAAGGCCAACAGTGGACCATTTTGCTGATTTATTATGACATCTTTATAACATGTGCTAAACTTCTAATGATGGAGCACCCAGGACAATCATTCACTATTAAAATGATTCATCTTATTTCTAAATAAAACTAAAATCTATAAACATTATCTTGCCTTCAGAACAAGATGGCTGTAACAACACTATCCTGTATTTTTAGCTAGAATATTTCAAAACTCAGCTTCCAATTTTTATACTTCTAGAAAAAAAAAATTCCCCAAAATGATCTGTTCTCCACATAAACCTTTTAGATCGTGATCAGTCAATTCTTACTTTTCAGAAGATTGTATTTCCTTCACCTGTCACTGTAAAATACAGAATGTATTTTACAAACCTAGAATCATTCTTGCAGATTCTTTGGAAACTTTTCCCACATCCTCCAAAATAAAAAGAAATGCAAATCCAAAAATACCACAAACCAGTGCAATAACAAGATTTAGTTGAGAAGATATTAATGTCATTAAGTATGACACCGTGTTTTATCTTCATAGCAGAGTATCAGGCAGAAATAAATATAATACTAGGACAATTTTCAAGATACCCACCCTACAGTTACCTTGTTCTACCTAAGCTTCTTAACGTTGCCAAAACTTTATTAACTTGAGTTTCACATTCTGTCTGTACATTTTAAACTCTAACAGAAATTTAACTGAGGCAACTAAGACACCTTCTGAGGAAGAAAAATAGTAAATAAACTTGAAAGAACAATCCATACTGTTCTTTAGGCTCAAAATCTAATCCGCAACATGAGGAATATGCAAATCAACAAGTTTTTAATAATGATGCCATATTTCTCTGGAAGCACTGTTAAAAAGGTTTGTGTCTCTTAAGTAATTAAAGGGAGATTAATAATTTAAATAATCACATTAATAATTTGAACAATCACAAAAACACCATTTAATATGCCAAATATGCTGTGATAGAGTGGAATATACCTGCATAAAATCAAATCTATTCAGCATGAAAGTTAAGTCTTTTTTCTATTCAGTATTTTGAGGTAAGCACGTTAACTTTGCCCAAACTATCTTAGCAACTGAGTCCACACAGCTGCTCTGCTCAGAAGAGAAATTTAACACATGTGAATGGAGTAGTACCAAGACTGCATATTTGACTATCAAGTCTGAACAAATCAACTAGTAGGTGGTTCACCCACAAGGGACTATGTTCATTTTTTCCTTTCCTTATGTGGGTGTGGTGGGGATAGGAGAAGATACAAGGCTGGGGCTTTCCTGAAAAGTTACGGAAAAAGGAGACAATTAAAGAGGAATGCTGCTCTTCAAGCATTCTCGTTCTCATACTGAAGTGAGAGTAACCACCACAAAACTGGGCAAAAGGTGCTCCTGGGGTTCTAAGTAACCTTCAGTTTACTGGAGAACCGGAAGACGACTTGAGGATTAGGCAATTCAGTTTTTTATCTCTCTTTGTTTTGTTAAGAATTTTAATCCTCAAATATTTCCAGGAACAAAGAGATCATTGCTAAACTCCTCCACCAAGCTCTGTTTCGGGCTTTTCCTAATGTAGTGTTCCTGTTCATAATCCTGTTCCTGTTGAAGGAGTTAGAAGGACTACAGACTATATGGAGGACTTAAGATATCTCAGATACTAATCTTAGGATCCAAGGTCTACCCTCTCTACCCTATGGTAGGGCACATAAAGTTTGAACTTGGGGCTGTACTCTATGTTTCTAATGTAGAAACCATGACTAGTTAGCCTATGTAACTGTGTCCAAACTCTGACAAATAGCAATCCATGTGGATCAGACTATAAATTCTTCTTCAAAGACAAACTGAAAGCAAACTAGAGTCAGAAATGGTTTAGTCAATTGAACAGGATGTATTATCATGATAACATAACACAGTTTATATAATTAAATGGGGAACTAGCAGTTTAGTAGCTGGATTCATCTAATGAATGATAACACAGACAGTGAGAAATAGAATGATAATTTGTGAAGAAACACAAGCCATGAACTTCCATGATGAGTTTAAAACCAATTGATTTTACAGCCTGCAGTTAAAAGCTGCAGCCCAGCTCCAGAACTACAATTTTCTCTGCAGCAACTGTGATCTTTTCCGACATTATAGTCTGCCTGGATCTCACTGTGTGAGTCCACTTGCTTCATGCTCTTGAAATTGAAAACTTTGAACAACTGTGTCTACCTCTAATACCAGTTTAGCCCCATTTAGGGGCATGAAGGCAGAATGACTGAGGCAGAAGACTCCTTGCTCAAACCCCTTGTAAATCTGAAGTCTAAGTTACCTGGGGATCTCAAGTGTAGAGAGAGAGAGAGAAGACAAAGAAATAAGAATTTCTGTGGATAATGTAATTGTTCTTTTTTTTTTCAGTATATATTGATAGGGATCCAACTGTAAGCACTTTACAAATCAGTGTAACAGAAATAACATTTCGCAAATGTGAGTAAGCAAGCTTGCAAATACGAGAAATCGAAATACGTTGGAAACTGGTTACTAAACTTTTCTTCTGTTTACCATTTCTCTACCAGAAGCAACCATTCTCATGTCAAATCATTTTATGTGAGTGGTTTTCACCAACTTGGCTCAAAGGGATCATTAAATGCTAAATCCTGATACCTCCCATTTTCTGATATGACATGTGCATTTTGTCCTGTAATGTACAATAACGTTTAAAAGCAAATGGATCTTCTTGGGGAAGGCTAGATAGAACAACTGTGACTGAAAATCCCTGTGGCCAGAATTTATCAGGCAGCTGGATCAAACAAGTGGCATTAAAAAAGAGAGCAAGAGAAAAGTACACAGTCCTTTGCAATTAATATTTTTGTTTATCAAATCTAAAAAGAATTAAAAGTTGACGATCAAGATAAAAGTAGTATTAACATAGACCTAGGAGACAGCCTGGTATTTGTTTACAAATCAATCTCATCAAAAAAGGCACTAAATCAATCATATAACCATACAAATAAAGAAAGATTCATTCTACTTGACAGGAAGAGCAAGGCAGTACCTAAGTGTAATTCAGTTACCGTGTACATAATTAGCTGGGTCTAATTCAGCTAGCAAAGACTGCACAGTGACTTGCCTCCCTGGTGAAAATCAGTAAGTACGTAAACAATTTCTAGGGACGTGTTAAAGACAAACTGCTAGCATGGAGCTTGTGGAGCTGTAACAACATGGTGCAGAGAAGAGAGAAGGTACAGGGGCAAGGTTCAGTCTGTGATACTGGAGGTTAAGTATCAGCATCTAAGAGCAGCACCCTCTTAACTCCACTCAGTACAGAGTACGGGACCAGAGAGACAGAGGCTTAAGGTACAGCACCGAAAATGGCATAAGGAAGCTGAGTTTCCATTTATTAAAAGCTCAGAAAACTAGGAAAGATGATCTTTATACTAACAGAATGAAAGAAACTGTTGGCTGTTGGAAATAAAAAGACACTATCTGTGCTTTTAAAGACGAGACTAATGAAAAACCAGAGGATAAAGAAGAGCATCCAGTTCAAGATGGTGCACAGCTAAGGCTGGGGAATTGAAATGACAAATTTTAAATGAGAATTTTCAGACAATATCTGGTAACTTGACAGAATACAATCAGTGTAACAAAGTAATGCCACAGAACATATTATGTGAGGATCACAGAGAAGTTTACAGTACTGGAAGGGTGGTGCTATTTACCTTTTTTTTAGAAAAAAACCCCAAACTCACAGATAAATAAACTAACTCTTATCAACAAATACCAGAGAATCCCAGTGGAATACAATTCTGGACTTACAAAAAAGCTTTGGTGACCACCTGACCAAAACTGTAACAATAAAAGCGACATACTGACCAAGAACAGAAATGCTCCAAGGGCAGAAACCACAAAAATAAAGGGAACTTCAGTCACTGCATCTCCCAAGTATATTGAAAAAATGCTATGCTAATACATGATGCTCAAGTTAAAATTTCAGACTACACAACTGACTGAATAATAGACAAAATAGTTAGGAAACACATGAGAGGAGAAGCAACTTCTGACTCTGTCCAGAGTAGTCTACAAGACCTAACTGAAAATGTTACCATCAAAGAACCACTCAGTAACAATTCTCAAAAAGTACTTAGATTCACCGTTCTTGCACAAGCAGAAAAAAGACAAATAATCCATTGCCTACTTTCAAAAAGTGGTACTAAATAAAATCACGGAAAAAAATTCTAGAAACATCAGAAGAATCTCTGAAGGTGAAACAACGGGACAGAATCATGTGGGAAATAAGAAGCTGAAGTTGTCTCCAGATAAAGAATATGTAAAGAACAAAGTCTGGAAAAGGTAAATGGAAAATCACAATAAAGAAGGCTCTGAATGTTCTTAGAGCAGTATGCCAAGTGCATAACAACTCAGAATAAATAATTTTAAAACATTACACAGTAAATCTGTCAGTGTGCTTGTAAAGTCAGTCACTGGACAAAGTGCAAAAGCAATCTCAAATATCACAAAGCAGAAAAGTTATATGAATTGTTGGAGTCCGGATTCTCTGTGCATGTACCACACATGCTTTACAAAGGTCACAAAAGAAAGCCTGTTTCAAACTGAAGTCTCAGCACAAGAAGTTCTAGAATAACCAACAAACCAAATACTAATATAAATACCCAGCACCAGATGGTACTTATTCATGAGTCCTAATGGAACTCAAACATGAAACTTCTGAACTATTTATTACAATATGCAACTTATTGCTTAAATATGTCACGGTACAAGATTAGAAGGTGGTAAAAGTAACAGCAATACTAAAAACAGCTCCAGAGAAAATCAGGAAAGTACAGGGAGAATGCCAGTTTTTACTGCAGAGAGAGGTCACCAGTGAAGTCCCACAGGTGCTGGGACCTGACTGTTCAAGATATGCAGAAGTTATCTAGAAAAGCAGGTGAATAATGAGGTGATAAACTTTGCTGATGATACTAAGTTAATGAGTGAAGTGTAGTTTCAATAAACATGAAGTTACACACAGAAGAAAAACAACCTAAATTTTACATATAAATGCTGAACTCTGAATTAATCATTACCATTCAAAATACAAATCGATGTTATAATAGACAGGCTTATGAAAATGTTAGCTGTTTTTGAAAATGTTAGATGTCTGTTTTTGCATTCTTTAAATTACCAGAACAATTAAATACTAGTCCTCATTACTTAGTGTAATTTAAAAATAAATTTGATGGGAGACCTTCAGAGTCATTATGATTCCCCATTACTCATTACTATCCAATACTTTCAAAAACATAAAAGTAATCTTTAATTTGTAAAAAGGTAGTTATATTTAAGTATGTTAGCACAGATTTAAGTATGTTAGCACATCCTCTAAAAAAGCTGGGCACTGTAAATTAAAGACATCAAACCTGTTCTTGAAACATGGATAGGATTTCCCAGTCTCAGCTATAGAGCAGAATAAAGCGCTCTAATTTTCTCTCAGGCAGTTATTTCACTTTCCTTTACACTTATAGGTATGCCTATGCCTACCTTTAAAGCTTTTTCTCCAATGTTACCGTTTTGTAATTATTTCCAATTTTTATAAGCCTACATGAGTCTTCTTCATGCTGAGGAGTTTATGGCATGAAATTAATGTATATTGAACCCAGTTTTTTCATTGTCCTCTACAGACAGTGTATGTTTTGGGCTGTTTATCCTTGTAATTTCTCCAATTAATGAAAAATAGAATTAAGAAGTTAATTCAATATAGTATATCAGATTTTTTTCCCCAAAACAGCTTTGCACTGTGCATGTCATTTACTAATAGCAGTATATAGACTTGTGATTATATATGAACTTTTACCTCAACACAGGTTTTCATCCCTGAGGCAGCAGCATAGTGCAAAGGTGTATTTTTTTTGTTATCAACAGCATCAATGGCTGCTCGTTCATATTGTCCTTCATCCAGCTTTGCTCCCTTCCACTTCAGGATCATTTGCAGACAATCTGCTCTTCTGCAGTCATCTTCTGAGGGTCGTGTCAGGCGAGGATGAAGAGCTCCTTCTGAGATCATGATCTGAGGTCCCATACACAGTAAGTGCATAGATGTCTCATTGTGCACATTCCGTTTATTTGGGTTACCATCTCTCACAAAAAGAAAAGTTCTGCAAGGGGGGGAAAAAAATAGAAGAAAAATAATTAGCACACAATTCCACTCATTTCCTTGAAGTGGGAAGGGTCTATTATGACAGCTTTTTCTTCTTGCCAAGACTTTGATTAGCCATGTTAGTGATAAACGTTCTTTATAATAGATAATTACTACTGGACAGCTCTCCTCCATTTCTCTTAGGAATCAAGAGCCAAGCTCTGGATGAATTCCTGAAATATCATTAAGTACCATATATAATTACTTTGTCAGTGTGTGACATAAATCTTAGTTGGCAAAGTTTAATCTAGAATTCTGTGTTGTATTGCAATAAATGTTATTAAGTCACAAGATTGATGAAATAGATACTTTCTTTTTTCTACTCTGTGTTCTGAATAGTAGTGCATTTGGTAGTTTGCAAATAGATAATGCTAGAGCACTTTCTTAAAAATTCATTCTCCTTTCCTGTATCTTTAGCCAGATGTCAAGGCAGTACTTACTACTTCTTGAAAATATATTAAATACTTTTCCTGGTAGCACTGCATGCATTGAGGAAAGACTCTATTTGCTTTCTCACTCTAGAATATATGGAAGTGCAATGTAATGCAAACCCTCACCTATGCAGATGACAGAAGCTGGCAAGAATTTAAGTCTTCTCTTGAATGCTTTAGAGGCATTTCAAAGTGGACAATAAACTATACTGGCAAAAAGGATCAGTTTAGGAATGAATCAGAAACAACAGACTGATTCCTGGAATCACAGCTCTGATTCCTGACAGTCCCTGAGACAACGCAGCTCTCTGCTGCTTCTTGCCAGCAAGGAATTATAGAAGTTACAATCCAGTTCTGAAATGGAAGAACTGACGCATATCATACAAGCCCTGTGAATCCAAACTTGCTTTAGCCTTTTAAGGTATACTAAAATAATAATTTTTTTCTTAAGGCAGAGTGAATGGTAGGAAATAGCAGAGAAGAAAGACCGTTTCTTTGTAGGACTGGGGTTAGAGAGACAGCAATGGTGACAGAACTCCGTGTGAAGGTAGGAAGGACAGTTTCCAGGCTAAATCAGAAGCATGGCACATATATTCAGAAGTCACTGCAGAAACACTTGCACTGTTCCTGTAAGCACCCTCACACATAAAACCAGCAGAAGTCACTGTTCATCTCCTCCCCAGGCTGTTCCCTGACCCCGAACAGTTTCCAAGTATGAAAAAACCAGTTATTCTGGAATCCTCATTGCATCAATGCAGGGGACGAGCTTCCACCCTCCCTGCCCTCACCCCTAAGACTAATGAAAAACAGTTTCAATCACTTTCAGTTTAAAACAGGCAGCTCAGCCAACTGAAGGCAGGCACTGCCTAAATACAAAAATCAGACCATATTGCTCTTGGCGAACAGTGGAAAGCAGAAGAACTTGGTAACCAAACTGACAAAAGAAAACATTATCTCAGTTATTGCCTTATGCTATCGGTACAAGTCTAAATGCCACCTCCCCTTTCCCTTGTCCCTGAATACATCCCACCAGGCACTACATGGTATGCCTTTCTCCCTCTCAAAGTTCTCCCATGCTTTGTTCAGGACAAAGAATAATCCTGAAACTACTTTATTAATAAAGGAAGAGGCTATACAGGGTGGGTGTGGAATTTCCCTTTTGGAAATTATTGAAAATAGACTGGACAGGTATTTCAGTAGAAAAAATTAGGCACAGATGATCTGGTCCTTCAATGGAAGGATGTCTTAATGATAGCTGTTTGGGCCGCCAGATTTCTGTCCTTTCTTCCCTCTAAAAAGCTCTGAACAGTTTGAGTTCAAAATGAAACTTATTACTAAAATACTGTTCTTTTCAGTAAGTGGTAACAAAGTATTCAGAGGAAAAGACAAAACCAAAACAGTCTCCTTTATGTTGCCCTATTTTGGCAGCAAAAATGTCCCTTAGAGAAATCTCTCTTTCATTCCATGATAGCTGACATGCTAGATGCATTTGTTAGGAAATATGAATATGCCAAACTTGAAATGAAAGATGTTGCCAAAAAAGTGATAGCACATCTTGCTTGCTTGTTGTTTTTTTGTTTGTTTTTTTTTTTTTTTTTTCCCCAGAGGAAAGGGATTTAGCAACACAGGCAAAATGCTTCACAGCCAATTGCATGAAATGATAAGACTAACCAGTATCAAACACGATCCAAAATGAATCTGCTTGTTTGAATTAGCCTTACATAGTATGAAACTAGAGACAGAAGGAAAGGATGGGAAGGAAGGTGGGCAAGAACAGAGAGACAGAAGGAGGGAAAGGAGAGGAGAGGAAGAAAGGAAAGAGAAAAAGGAAGGAGAGGAAGGAAGGAGGGAAGCAAGAGAGGGAGGGAGGAGATAACTCATTGGGGGACGAGGAGATTAATTCTATAGAGGCACTTAGATATGAGAATGCTAGATGCCTTAGATACAAGGCTTTGCAGGGACCCAATGCAAAACCTGGATATAGAAAATACAAGGCTAAATCTAAGTCATCTTGGTCTCTGTGAGATGTAACCTTGGAGACTCACTAAAGTCTGAGTTTCTCTACTTTTGCAATAAAATCTGTTTTATGGTACACTAGTATCTTTTCTTCTGTTAAATCCCTTTCACAATTTCATTTGTTATATTTTTACTTCAAGTAAAGATCACCCCCAACTTAGCCTTCAATGCATTTGTAAACTGCTGTATGAACAGAAAATGTGAAGTTGTTCATTTTTCAATTCAGAGTCCTTAAGTCAAGAATAAATACAGTTTTTTTTTAAATTTTATTATTGCCTCCTCCCCCTACCCATGGCATTTACTATCCATATGCCTTCTAATGTTCCACCCCAAAACTGTTGCATCTTCCCTAAGAAAAAAAAAATAGAGATCACAGCACTGGGAAGAAAGAGGCAGCAGCTAAAGATTGTAAAAGACTCAATGTGCGGCTCCTTTTTCAGTAGTTTTTAAAACTAGGTACACTGATGTTCAAGACAGTAGGCCTAGCCATTTTTACCTGACATCTGTAACACAAAGTTGTAAAGGTAGCAGACATCTGTTACCTTCAAATTCACCGTGGAATGAGTAGAGAAGTAACGGTGATAAAGAAGGTGCCAGATCCGTCCTGCAATCACTGCAGTGAACTGCAGTACAGTAGCAAAAGTACCAGTTTTTCGAATACAGAAGCATTCAGCAGGAATCCCTGAGGACACGCAACTGAGGAAGTATCGAGATTAAAGGCTTCAACTGGCACAAAGGCATAGCACCAAGCTCACGGTACAAAGCTAACAGAAACAATTCAGTATTGCAAAGAGGGTGGACATTGTCTTTCACATCAAGTGCCTGAACTCTATTTCAAAGTTTGCACTTAGACTGTATAACATGCTGGATGGCTGCACTAATTAGACCTGCGTATTTTGAATGTCAGGAGAGTCCTTTGGGTATTTGTTAACCACATCTCTTCCTCCCACTTCGAATTGCTTTATATTCAATGTACTGATTCCTGCTACTTCTCTAATTCAAAGTAAAATGTTACTTTAAAATTCAGTGAAGAACTGCCTGTGGTTTCTGTATGACACTGAACCAGGGCTTGAGTGTTTTTAATTGTGAGAAGACCTTCATTGTCTCCTCCCAAACCAGATGAAGTTTCTCTAGTATCTTTAGCTAATCATTACCTTCTAGGTTTGATAATATTATAATGTACATTTCTGTTTTCAATATTTAGCTCTTTATCATCAGTGAAAGTCCATGCTGTGGTATTTTAAAGCATGTGATTCACTCCTGAATCAGGTTACAGTGCATCTGATTTCAGAATAGCACAATGTTTTGTGGTGACCCGTGAAAGCCATAAATCAGACACTTTTTCTTACAAAACAGTATTTTAGACACAAACAAAAGTATTCATAACCTCTGCTAACATAATAGCAAGGTTAACTGAATGGTATCAATTAAAGAGACCATTCTGCCTATATTCATCTCCCTCCCTTTATTTTTTTAAAAACCTTACTACATTTTTCCCAACAACTCTGATAAAATTCTCTTTAATAATCATAAGCTAATCATATCCCTATTTGACTGACTATATGCTGTAACCTATTAGTTTTCCATTACTAAGATTTATGTAGGTTTATAGAAGAACCTTTGTAGAAGACAAATGCTGAATGGATACAAATGGCCTCCCATAGCTCGAGGCAGATGTTTCACCTTATCCTTAACAGTTCAATGATGAGATGGTTCTGCCCTAGGCTGAAAACCTGTGCATAAAATTAGAATTTGAAGGCTGTCAAACCAGTACCCCTTTTTAAAACCAAAATTTCTCTCTAAAGGGTTAAACAATAGTTTAAAAGGTAGCTTTAGTAGCAACTACTAGTATATTTTTTTTTCCACCATAAAACTAAGCTCTTGGGGAAAAAAACAATAAAACATCTGTTTTAAGAAGTTATGTATATCCTAATCTAAAATGAGAAGTGCTTATGTCCTCCTGCCTGCTTGCAGATTCTCTGTTCTTAAACAAATAGAAAAGCACTTTTCTGTATTAACCAAATGATGAAAAGCTCTAGGATGGATTTAAATCTTTTCAAGTGTCATTGCGCAGATTTACTATCACTTCATAGCACAAAGAATATCCCTACTCAAGTAAGTCTATCAGCAAGGTAGATTTTCAACCCCTGCAGCAAGAAGTATCAGCAGGTCTTTTTTTTCCAAGAGAGAAATCCAAAAAACCTCCCTAGAAGGCTATTCCCTTGCCTAAGCTCAACATTTGCTCTTCTGTCAAACTTTATGTGCTAAAAAAATCATCCAACTCTCTCTAAATACGTTGAAAACTTGAGTAAGAACCATATCCCAGTTTTCAAGAACAATTTTGTGGCATTTGTAAAAAACACTGTTGGGCTTGGGGAAAAATTAGGTTTGACTAATTGTTCTCCTTGCTTGTCACTTAACTTCTGTGTCTCATAAAGGGGTGTGACAAACACCAGAGCTGCCAAAGGCAACCAGCACCTCACTATGGACACATAAATGGGCTTCAAAGTGCCACAGTGTTCCCCCTTTCTCTCTCCTTAATCTCTTCCAAAAATCAAAGGATCAGCTCTTCCATGTAAGAGGAAGTCAAGCCAACAATGAAAAGCCCAGCTGAACCCATGTCTTAAAATTCAGAGATGACGACTAATGTCCGAAAAAGGGTAAATTAACACATTTTACATCCACAAATTCATTATTCCACAGGGCCCCATTTTTACCAGTGGTATTTGGTGCATAAGACTTTCACAGAGCACTGCTATGGACCCCTGCAATTTGGCTCACAACTTCAGAGGTATGAAAAGCTAAATTCTGCCTGGAAATGTACTGACAAAGTCAAAATATGGATTGCCTGTGGGAAATACCACTTAACCACAAGGCAGCCAGACTTTACTCTAGTTGCTGTTTCCAGATTTTGCTTCAAGCTGTAGCTCTTAGCAAAATCCAAACTTGAGGTGACAAAATAATGAAAAAAGTGTTGAAAAAAGTGACAAAAAAGATAGGGCTGTAACATTTACACCTACTACTATCTGTGTTTGCAGAAAAGCAGCAAGAGACTCAAGATTACAAGGCTGTGAACTTGAATAATAAACTGGCACATTCCCTCACTCTGGGAAACTAACATCAACACAAACATTTCTTCAGTTTTTAATAAAATATTTCATGTTTGGTGTTTGGGGCATGAAAACCACCATATTTACAGTCTCTTTGTTTCTCTAAATAAATGCTATACGTATGTGTGCTATATGTATACACATGTATACATATGTACGCATATAAAAACATATGAAAATATAGCTATGTATAGAAAAATAAAGCCAAAACAAAAACTAGTGTAAAATGAAATTATAAACTTATTTCTGACAGCTGGAGACTAAAGGAAGTGTGAATCTGCTCAAAGACTTACTGATTTTTGAATGCAAACCACTTATGTATACTATATAAACTACACAGCAAATTGCACCATTGCTTTAAGCAACACAAATAAGGTACTAGAAACAGGTGAGCTGCAGCAACAAGGTAAACTAATCTGCACAGGGTTCCCTTTCACAACAGGGAGGTGGTGGAGTCACCATCCCTGGAGGTATTTAAAAGATGTGTGGATGAGGCACTTAGGGACATGGTTTAGTGATGGACTTAGCAGCGTTAGGGATACCGTTGATGATCTTAAAGGTCTTTTCCAACTATGATCTCCTCTGGTCCTTGGGTTAGATAGCCCATGTAAGTCCAGCTCACTATTAAAAAAGTCACACTGTGAACTCCAGTGCAGGCATAAACCTAAAGCTCACAGCTTTCCGAGTTAAGAGAAGTATGGGTAAGCCATGAGTTACAAAAACGTACAGAAGAGCCAAGACCTGTTACCCAGTAATTTAAAAGTCATATGCAATGAATTAATTCATACAATTATTGAATCATTCAGTTTCCAACACAGTAGGTCAATACTGATGCACTAAAACCTTGAACAATCACGGTTATTTCATTAACCCAAATTACTTTTTCCCCCAAATGTACTATTCCAAAACAACCACAGTGTACTAGCGAGCACTTGAAGAAATCTTTTTAGTCATTACTGACAGCTGTATAGAAGTATGAGCTGGTTTAAATAATTTTGTGAAAAGTATTATTATTTACCTGATGTTGAAAGCCACATCTAGTAAAAGTAATTATTGGTATTTTTATTCATTATATAGTCCTAGAAAATTCTTTATTAGTACTTACAGTTTCTTCTCTGTTTCATTAAGGTTCTTAAGCTTCTCCTACAGCCCAGGAATCTCCTGCATGCAGTAAGAACCTCGGTAGGAGACAGTGACTATTTCTATGCTAAGATAAAGAATCTGCTGACAGGTCATTAACCGTTTATCAAAGAAAAAACACAGACCATTATCCTGACCTTTCATAAGCCTTAAATTCAATTGGCCCCTTGCCTAAGAACTGTTACTAACACTACCAGAATTCCCATAAACACTAGTAATATCCTGCCAAAGTAAGGCGCGAAGTTACACCGGTGCTGATTTGGGCTAACAGCAAAGGAAGTCAATGATATCATCTCCACTGCTGATGGAAGTCCGCGAAGAGCTAATCTTTTCCTTCCAAAATCTGAAGTCTTCACAGACATTTCAAGTTCCCTTATGTCAAGTACTCCACTCTGGCCTCCAATTCTGTATTTTTCCTAAACAGAAATGCCTCCCATTTGTTTCCATTCATATGACTCCTATCAGGTACAGTACATCCGGCAAAATGCGTTAAATCCATTTCCTGAGTACTCAAACAATTTCTGCAGATTTTCAGAGAAAACCACCAATTTGAGAACCAAGTCCATACTATGGCGCATACGAACCATGTCTTTTACTTAGAGCAATCTAAGGTTCAAAGGGTAATCTTTGACTCTGCCAACACATGCTTTTCTGTGCCTTTTTCACTTATGGACTTAATGTAATGCTCAATACAAAAATACGGCCTAGAACACAAGCACTGTCTTCACTCTCTCCTGAACTGGCTCTAAAAAGACTTACAATATTTTTCACTGTATTGCTGTCATTTCACCTATGGTTTCCCCAAATAGCTTGTTTCCAAAAGATTATTGAAGTGATTAAAGGTAGGTCAGCACGTGTATCTGACTTCCAGTTCTGGACTGACTCATATGCATCAATAAAGAACTTGCTATTCTCTTTACTAAAAAGATGCAAATAGATTGAAAAGTCTCTTTGGTTTAGTGGTTTTGAGTCAGCTAATATGATTAAGTATGACCTTCTGTAGATAGATAGCAATCTTTGGCTTGCTACAACACAGAAAAACAAGGGGGACAATATGCAGGAGTGGCAAACTGAATTGTGGTGCACAAATCCAAAGATAGCGTACACTAGAAGTGAGGAACACAAAACTTGGTTAATCCTTACATTTGTCATACTGTGGGCCAAAAAAATCACGCTTTATATATGGTACCTATGCCTGTTAGGAGGAACAGCAGCACCAAAACTCAGAATTAAACCATTCCTGATGCACAAAGGTATCAACAACATCCTTAAGTTATCCTTAGTGAGAAAACTATTGTATTTATTTACGAGCAACTTGAGCTTGGCCTTCCCTTGGACAGTCAGGAATACTGTTTCCACAATCCCATGCCACTTCTGGCTTTTATTTCAATATTCTGAGTGAGAATTCAAAAGAAAAAGAGCTGAGTGCCAAATTAGAAGTGGCTTCCACTGGAGCTGGCTGCTTATCAGTAGCTTTGGTGACTAAAAGTCTTCTATAATGCAAAATCTGTATGACTTTCATCTCTGTCTCTGGCCCTTTCTTCTATAAATTTTTTTACAGCTAGAACCAATTCTCGAACTTAGGTGTCATCCTCCCAGCCTTCTCTCCAAATCCCTCCTTTGAACACAGTTTTTTCCAAAAAGACTATCCAGACTGAATTATCTTCTCAGATAACTGTGAGTGTATTATTTTTAGATTGGTTTCAAACAAATGTCAGATTAAATAATAAGCATGAAACTACGAATGAGTGGGTTTATCTTCACCATTTAAAGATATAGCTTTATATATCTGCGCAGGGACCATTATCTACATATCAGCTTGTAAATCACCTAGTAGCGATGACATCTAGTGTGGATATTATTTATATAGCAATAATGATGAAAATACACAGCAAATACTAACAGGCTTTGCATCATTTCTATTCCTTCTACTTCTTAAAAATATGACTGTATTACAGACATTGTCTCATCTTCCACTATCCCTCCCTCCAGAAAAAACCTTTCAATCCGTATGTTGTTTGACCTTGAAGGACACTAATTTTTATTTTCCTTAAATGTCTCAGTGAAGTAATTTTATTACATTTAAATTGAAAAAAATCACAAATTCAAAAAATCAAATCATCCACGGTCTATATTTTAGCCAAAAGGGAAACTGGGTTTATATACAATGTCACTGAATATTTTAGCTGGATATTGCATTTAGCTATAAATAATTATTTCTGACAAATTTACTTCTGTTTATCAGAAACTGCAAGTCTCTCACTCATTATTCCAGTAACTACCGAGCCAACAGATCTCTCTGGTAAGGAAGCCACGTGTGCCTCTAACCCCAGGGTGAAGTTAAGCCATTTGACACAATGATTCAGCAGTTACCATCAACTCGACAGAGTCACAAACTCTACCTGGTAACAAAATTCGTTGAAATAAAGATTCAGTCACCCTGGCTGGCAAGGACCAAAGCTGTACTCCTCTACAACCCAAATATAATTTTACTTTGCCTGAGGTAAAATGTTCAGTAGGGTTCTACTAAGGACAACAGACAACACAGAGCAAGAAATCTTTAATAGTGTACTTTAATAGTGTACTAACATATCTCATCTCACCACTCACTAATGAAGCGATCTTATTCTGCAGTATCTGATTTCCAAGGAAAGAAAAATAAGAACAATGTGGGGAAGAGACGATCGTTTTAGTAAGAGCATTTAAACAGTGTCTAAACATGTGCAGGGCAGAGCACTGCAACCTAAGGTTCCCGCTTTGCTAAAGGGCACAGAAAAACCTAGTAGCAAGAAGCAGTAACTCAACACACTCAACAGCAGCAC
Organism: Gavia stellata; assembly: GCF_030936135.1. Taxonomy (NCBI): domain Eukaryota; kingdom Metazoa; phylum Chordata; class Aves; order Gaviiformes; family Gaviidae; genus Gavia; species Gavia stellata. The sequence goes on along the minus strand of NC_082599.1, from coordinate 26,228,275 downwards.
CTGTAACTGGAGAGCAAGGCTGTGTTGTGACCAATGAACTCCATAGGCATCACATATATTCAACCTATTAAGGTTAAAATAATCAGAAATCAGCTTGTAAAAGGTCAATTTTAAGAGCTGAAAACATAGCAGCTAACTGGCATTTGAGCTTTGCTTGCAGGTCAGACTACTATTAAGATAAAGCCTACCCACTGTTTTGTATTTTGTGAGGAAGTCATGAGGAGCACCAGGGAAGCCACTTCGGGAGGCCACAGATCTAGTTAGTGAGAACTGTTTTTAAACGAGATTTTGAGCTTTAGGGAAAAAAAAACCAAGGTGTGGTGGCTTGACCCTGACTGGACACCAGGTACCCACCAAAGCTGCTCGATCACTCCACTTCCTCAGCTGGACAGGGGAGAGAAAATATAACAAAAGGCTCATGGGTCGAGATAAGGACAGGGAGATCACTCACCAATTACCGTCACAGGCAAAACAGACTCGACTTGGGGAAATTAGTTTAACTTATTACCAATCAAAATCAGAGTAAGGTAATGAGAAATAAACCCAAATGTTAAAAACACCTTCCTGCCACCCCTCCCTTCTTCCTGAGCTCAACTTCACTCCAGTTTTTTCTCTATCTCTTCTTCCCAAGCAGCACAGGGGGACAGGGAATGGGGGTTGCGGTCAGTTCATCACACCTTGTTTCTGCCACTCCTTCCTCCTCACACTCTTCCCCTGCTCCAGTGTGGGGTCCCTCCCACGGGACACAGTTCTCCATGAACTTCTCCAATGTGGGTCCTTCCCACGGGCTACAGTTCTGCACAAACTGCTCCAGCATGGGTCCTTTCCACATGGTGCAGTCCTTCAGGAACAGACTGCTCCAGTTGTGGGTCCCCCGTGGGGTCACAGGTGCTGCCAGCAAACCTGCTCCAGTGTGTGCTCCTCTCTCCATGGGTCCACAGGTCCTGCCAGGAATTTGCTTCACCACAGGCTTCCCATAGGGTCACAGCCTCCTTCGGGCATCCACTCGCTCTGGAGTGGGGTCCTCCATGGGCTGCCGGTGGATATCTGCTCCACCACGGACTGCCATGGGCTGCAGGGGCACAGCCTGCCTCACCATGGTCTTCACCACGGGCTGCAGGGGAATCTCTGCTCCGGCGCCTGGAGCACCTCCTCCCCCTCCTTCTTCACTGACCTTGGGGTCTGCAGAGTTGTTTCTCTCACATATTCTCACTCCTCCCTCTGGCTGCAATTGAGCAGTTGTTTTTCCCCCTTCTTAAATGTTATCCCAGAGGTGCTACCCCCATCGCTGATGGGCTCAGCCTTGACCAGTGGCAGGTCCGTCTCAGAGCCGGCTGGCATTGGCTCTATCGGACACAGGGGAGGCTTCTAGCAGCTTCTCACAGAAGCCACCCCTGTAGCCCCACGGCTACCAAAACCTTGCCAGGCAAACCCAATGCACAAGGGAGTAAGCCAGATAAAGTTTTTTCAGCTTGTCTTAGCTGTACTTTAGGAGACAGTGCCTAACTGGGTGACAGCCTTTAAGAAACCTTGCAAACACTACTGCTGCTACGCCATGTCTGGAGCTACTCCTCTAAGCATCCCCACTGTTTTCTGTCTTTAACAGTTTTCTCCATCGAGGATTCAGTCACAGTAAAGACCTTGCTCAATTTTAAAGGCTTCCTAATTTTATTATTCCTCCATCCTCTTGACTGCTGTTGACACTGGGTATCATGAAAATGACCTTAAAAACAACTGTTTTCTACCATCCAGCCACATGCTCTGCTGCTGAAGTCATGGGTGTTTCAATTCAGTTGGTCCTCTTGCTTCTTTATAAACACTCCCACAAAGCCTGGTCAGATCATGTTCTTCATGTATTATTCTCCCACATCAGATCAAAACCTCCCTTCAATATTTCATATTCCAAAGCATTTAGCAGGTGACCAAGCCTCACAACCATGTAAAATAAAAGTGTCTTACAGAACCAAAACCTGGGTATTTTTCAGCAGCTGAGCAGAATGACAACAGGTGAACACCAGTGCTTGCACTTGGATGGATCCAAACACTGCAGGGATCATTTACCTCAGACCACGAAAGTCAAACATTTAACACTATATCACAAGCAGTATCTCCCACAAGTAGCATTCATGTCTGATACTGTAAAGCTGTGAAAGTGTTCAATTTACAGCTTTGCAGGTGCTTATTATTCAATTTTACATGATTTAGCATATTCTAGGGTAAGATTCATCTTCTCAGCTCTGGAAATCTACAATGCACACAACTACAGCTGATCCAGTTCTTTTAGAATCCCTTTGTAATCAATGGGAAGAAACGGGCACTTCTGGCACACAATTAATTTAAAATATTTTAGGGTCAATCTCACAATAAAATGAATGGTACTGTTGCCTTCACTAATTATTCTGACTAGATCTATTACCTAGGTCTACACTGACTATAAAGGAAGTCTAGCATGAACAATTCCAATGCAGACATACTTACTTTTATGAATAAAATTAATCTTAAATAAAAGTATATTCTAAATATTCAATTTATCTGTGTTAATTATTGATAATTAAAAAGAAGCTTGCTTTTTGTTGTTCAAAAGTGAATAATCTAGACAATGACATTCTAATAAATTATTCAGATGAACTATTGTAATATATTGTAATATTTTAAAGTTATTAAAACAGGACAGAATTCTTTTGTTGTGTGGGAGAAAGTAAAGATAGTTAGGTGGATATCTTTTGTACTAAAATCAGAAGTCAAAACTTTTAAAAACTACTTTTAGGAAAGAAGCATATGCAACTATTATACCTTCATAATTTTTTTTCCAAATTAGCTGTAAAATTGCCTGGAAAAGACCAAACAAACTTAATCATTCAAAGAGTTACCATGAAGAACACAAAAAAAAGAGAAAAAACAGACTCCTCCAGGATTTGGATATGGTAACAAAGAATTCACAGCCTCTGTTTATGCCGAAATGGCGTTATGTTTTCATTCTGATTGGTATACAACTGTGTGTTTTTACCAAAGCCTTATTTGTGTACCATTACTGTGATGCTCACATACAGATATCCTGAAGGTCCAAGGTTAGGTTTTGAGACACCACCTGGAGTACTCTGTTCAGCTCTGGGGCCCCCAACATAAGAAGGACATGGACCTGCTTGAGCAGTTCCAGAGGAGGGCCACAAAGATGATCAGGGGGCTGGAGCACCTCCCCAAGAGGACAGGCTGAGAGAGTTGGGGTTATCTAGACTAGAGAAGAGAAGGCTCCAGGGAGACCTTATAGCGAACTTCCAGTACCTTTAAGTAAGGGGCCTGGAAAGATGGGGACTCTTTATGAGGGAGTGTAGCGACAGGATGAGGGGTAATGCTTGTAAACTGAAAGAGGGTAGATTTAGATGAGATATAAAGAAGAAATTCTTCACTGCAAGGGTGGTGAGGCAGTGGAACAGGTTGCTCAGAGAAGCTGTAGATGCCTCAACCCTACAAGTGTTCAAGGTCAGGTTGGACAGGGCTTTGAGCAACCTGGTCTAGTGGAAGGTGTCCCTGCCCATGGCAGGGGGGTTGGAACTAGATAATCTTTAAGGTCCCTTCGAACCCAAACCACTCTGTGATTCACTCTGATTTCTGAACAACCTGCTGAAAATATCCAAACATTCAATACAAATCTTCTTACACTGGGACCCTGTTGTTTTGGTTAATAACTCCATGTTTTTCTCATTTGCCCTTATTAGACAAAGAGCTGCTATTAACCACCTTCTTATTTTTCTTTTGCTCACATTTATATCGGAAGTACAGTTAGGAGAGTAATTTAAAAGGGAACATCAGTCTTACTAGCAAAGCATCAAACAGATTCTCAGAAATTTGATAAAGAAAGAACATATTTTGTAGCATCTTTCTGAGTATTTCAGCATGAATGATTCAGGTCAATTTGGATCTCAAAGTTTAAACGTTTACAGAACTTCTGCCTCAGTCAAAACAGTGGAGAGTGAAGTAGCCTCTTCTTTATTTGCATCTCCAGAAAAAAAAAAAATATCTGAAATTCAGAGCATCTTCAACCTTATCAGAAAATAATCAACTACAGCACCTCTCTAAAGCCAGAAGATCCACAAAGAAGTTAACAGGGTTTTCTCTAATACTTCTCCTTGACATATGTTTTGCAGCACAAAAATCCCCTAATATCCTCTCAACTTGAGAGAAGTCATGTTCTGAAAAACAGTTTGCACACACCTCCCTCTAATACATCCAAAACTGATTTTCAACACAACTGCAAAAGGAATAAAATCCAACAAAACCTGACACGGGAAGAGACAGTCCCAAATGTGTTGTGACCAATGCAACAATTTTTCTGTCAAATTCATCCTATATAACATATTGGTAATCTCAATACACTTTCTTTGATTGCATTACAATGGCTTAGACCAGACCCTACTGGAACGCCTTTAACAGCCATAGAAACTAGATAAGACTATAGCCCTCATTAACCTGAAATTCAAACCACCACTACATTGATGTTCTGTCATGAAAAATACTTCCCAAATTATAGCAATGAAACAAGAAATACTTCCTATAGCCAGATCCTGGGCACATTTACCAATGTTTCTCTCTGGCTACCTTAGCTATGCCTTCAATGCCAGAGTTCCTTTACTGTTATTACTGCTAGGCAGGCATCAAGAATGTTAAAAAAGTGTTGTTTTTTTTTTTCAGTTTCAGCATTCACCTCAATTTCCAGAATCTTCTGTAACTGGAAACGTTTGTTTTTCCTGCTCTAGAAAAAAAATCAGCTTCACAAAACCATCCTGTCTCCCCACAGCCCCATGTTTCTACCACCTCCTGCTCCTCCCACCTCTTCAGCCCAGGACCAGCAGCAACTGCTATGAATAACACACTTCTGGCTTGAATACTCACAAAGTACTCAGATATAGCAGTATGAAGCACACAATGAGGAAAATCTGTCATTGATCCAAAAAGCTTCCCAGCAAAGCTACAACATGTATTGCGAAATGACAGATTATCTAAGATGTTTTTTTCTTTTCAACCACAAGTAGTGTCCTTGTGATTTCCAGCCACTCCATTTCAGCCACCCTCTGGAAGCCTATTCTCTTGTCGTATTTCAGGAATGGTTCACCAACAGCCAGATCCTGGTGAAAAACTTTCCAAATTAACAGCAGTTATTTCAAACTGAGCAGTCAGATGGTCTCAAACGTACCTTAGGATTAGGATGAGCCCCCCATCACGCAACCTCACCCAAACTAACTATATAACCCTACTAACTGGACAGAGAAAATGAGATAGCTATCAGTTATGGGGAACTGCTAAGCCCTATGTAGTAACTTCTGGCAACTTCAAGAGTGCTTTGAAAATTCTTATTTGTGTTAATTAGCTGTGACCAGCAATTTTTGGTTTTTAAACATTAAATGCTCTGTTAAAACAAACTGATGTCAGGTAAACATTATTTACGGCTGCAGACCAAACAAAAGTTATGTATTAACTGAATGCTTAATGACATTCCATTTTTTATTTCAACATTTCTAATATACCAAAGCTTTCTATGATACTCATGAAAAATTATCATAGAAACAATCCTAGTATTTTAACATACTCTTGCTGAATCTCGTGAAGAGGAAAGAAGTTAGCAGCAAATTTTCAAATTTTTACAGCTCGATTATATACTAAATCCAGTTTCTGGGTTGTAAGTGCTGGATGAAAGGCGCAGCAGCCGGATGACTCAGACACCTGCTGTAAAACAACTGTGCAGTTCAAAATTGTTGAGACTCAAGTTTTTTTGGCTTAATTTCTGCCAGTAGACTTCATGCTGGATTATACAAGGTTTGTCCAGGTCAGGAGTTTTGCTTCATGATCCTTTCACCACTTCTCCAGTCTCTTGGTTTCTTCACTTCTGAGATTGCTATGCCAGGATGTCCCCAACTCCCTTTCATTGCAAACTTGGTGCCTGTGCTTTCATCGTGTCTCCGGACCGTCACCACCAGCCATACATCTGGTAACAGGGAGTTTGTGCCTTTGCCTCAGTGTTTGGTAACAGCATTGCCAGATAGGTTATTTCTGAACATCCCAGAATATCTCTCTCAATATATTCTGTTATGAAAAAGGTATACTAACAACTGCAACGCACTACTCTATTTTGAGAAAATTTCACACAGTGAATCGTAAAACACGTCAGTTCATATCCACCTACAAAAATACAAATATCAGCCTATAAAGAAAAATTGAAGTATATCGTATGCATATAAATAACATGGAGAGGTTGAACTACAAGTTAATGCAGCTACAGATTCCTGAATATTTAAAATGTTTAATAAGAAATAAATATAAAATATTACATTATTATGGATAGCTCATAATTCTAAATCTCTCTCAAAATACAAACAGATTAAAATACATTTATTTTTAGCTACTGTACTTCATCAGTAAATCGAAGCATACATTTTAATATTCAATTTATTTAATCTCTGTCATATCCAGGACTTTCTGTATCAAAAGGAAGAAGCTTAACTGGAAATTACTTTTGCCCTTTCTACTATCAACTTTGCAAACAGGCACACCGTAAGTCTGATATTTATTCACTCTTACTACTTTGTTTAGATAAAAAGGCTACATTTTTGTGTAGCATGTCTGAGAGAGTAGTTCTGAACAAAGCCCTTAGAAAGACAGCAGAAATGTAAATATTAAAAAAACCTCAGCAAACTACTCCTAGCAACAGCGACAATTCTAACAGTCCAGGTTTTGAGAAGCAGACTAGCAAATAATAGCACCTTCACTGTATTTACTGGCAAAAAATGTATTGCAACTCCTGGACTCAAACTAGAAAAAAAATATTATTCTTTTGATCATTTGTTTGTAATGTGTGCAAAATAAAACCGAGTTGTCCTGTGAGACTTAGATGCTAAAGGTCCCATGCAGCTAGTAGTAAAATGTTATTTCTAAACTACCTTTTTTTCTTTTTAACACAAAGCAATTATTCAAGATCTCATCATAATGGTGCAATATGAATTAACTAATGGACTGCTCAGAAGTCAGTAATTATGACTTCATTTCATAATTTTATGTGTCCGTGTTGTTTCAATGAGGTTGTATCTTTTTAAGAGATATTTTCTTGAGAGGAATAACCTGAAAATCTCAGAGAAAAAAAAAATCACACAGAAAATGTAAATAAAAACTGGATGCTTTTTAAAATTAAGTTTAGTTAATTTTTTCCTATAATTCAGGAATGGAGGAAAGTTGGGGGATGTTAAAAAACAAACAAACAAAAAGATTCAGAGATGAAATGAAAACATCAATTAAAAATAGAAATATAGAATACATACAGGAGAAGAGAAAAATATTTAGCAAAAATCAAGATAAATGAGAAGTTATAAAGTACAAAATCTCCTAGATGAATCTAAAACACTGAGGAAAAATTCATGGTGGGAGGCCAGATGCCTAGTAAAGTTACAGCATATGAGGGACAAAACAAACTTTATGAATACCACAGGCCCATCAGTAGATATAAACAGAGATGAAAAGAATATTAACAATAATACAGTTCAGTATATATTTCCATTCTGTTTCCTAATATAAGGAAGAGGATATTTACGAAATTCTCTCTAACTTACTGAAGAAGTTTAGCAATATCTACTCAGTACTAGCTTCATGAAATACTAAACCAGAACAGCTTGTATGTGCAATGTCTGGGCATGGATAAGATGTTAATCTTTAATTGATCTTAGAGCACTGACAAAAATACATAAGAATGGAAGTAGCTAACATTAGGGATTGCCATACATGTTGACTGTGACAATAATAATCATTATCAAGATACTAATGTTTACTGTTATTATTCAAAATGAAAAATAAAAGCTGCCCGAATAACACAAGAATAAGCATATATTGTGCCATCTGGAAGTAGATACAATCAGTATGGTATCCATTAGGTATGGCTTTGCAAGCAGATTATTTTAAGACAGGAAAACGCATCAAGAACAGTGGAACAGTCACTATTTTCAAAAAACTGTGGTATAGGAGTCTTCAGGAAGCACACTAAAACTGTCCAAGACAGTTACAAGGAAGAAACAAAGATACTAAAAATAAAATTAAAAACTGTTTTACCAGTCTGTAAAATTAAAAACTGTTTTACCAGACTAATTTGCATGTTTTCTATTACTACTTGAACATGTTACAAATTCTGCATCTGTAACACACACATACATACGTACATACATGTGCATACACATAAGGTATTTATAACGTAGCTGACACTCTTGCATTTCTTAGGTCAGTTATTCACACCCAAGCAAAACTTCAAATCATACTTACCCCAGTATACGGTTCATTCCATGCCTAGCAGCATAATGGAGTGGAGTATTGTGCTGGTATGTTTCTCCATAAGAAGTATTTGGGTCAAGAGTTTCTTTTAGTTGAGGGTTGCTCTCATAGATTTGGCAGGCCAGGTTTTCATCTCCATTTATAAGAGCTTTGCGGAATTTGGTGGTTGTATTTCCCATGTTGTTATCCTAGCTGTCAATGGCACTTCCTCCTTTCCCCTTCATCCACTTGTTGTACGGTTCTGAAACATGCTTCACAGCCTAAAAAGACAAACAATATTTCAGTTATTCTGTAAAACACTCTTTCCTAGAAGAATTCACCCAGACCTACAGCACTGTAAGCAGGCATGTGAAATAGTACATAGGGCCTGTAAACTCTACTCATGAATTGCTAAGTCCTTCTAGGTAAATACACACAAATTCCCAATTCCTCACAGATTATTTCCCTGATAAATTGTGCCATCTCCCTGTGCAAATATTTTCACTACCCATATTCTTTGAACGTACAGAAAAGAAAAAAATATGGCCAATATTTAACTGTATTAGAAGACAGGGATGAATGCTAAATTTCCATGAATGAGAAGTGAATTAGAAGTGATTTCAAAACACAGTAGAACCAAAGCAAAATACTTAAACAAGGAGGTAAAATTCTTCAAAAGTATGCAAGAAAGCAGACATCCGTTTAACTTTTGCCTAAAGATCATGTAAAACTGTGCTTGAAGCACCTGTGCTTGTATAGGTGGGTGTAAACAGCACCTTTCTGTGCCAGTAAGATGAATGCACATGCACACAGGAGTTACCATGGCCCCATCTTAACAGTTCTGCTAAGCAGACTCTTTAAAACACCTAACCGCATCTTTTAAATGACACTTAGAGATCAACAATTAATGGGTCCATACCTTGCCAGGCATTATACTGGCACAAACCAACTTCACCATATGAGTACTTCAAAGTACTTGCCAACTGCTATGCTCCACAGCCTCTCACCTTTATATGATGGAGGGGACCAGCAGATCGAGTTGCATAAAGACAGGGCAGACAGAGCATCTCCACTTGTGAGATGGGACAAGAGAAGCTTATCAGGTCGTGCAGTCAGAAAGAGCACACACTGGTTTATGCCAGAGGGACAGACAGGGGACTCAGCACCAGGCTGCAGCTGGTAGCACAGTGAACCTTCTAGGAGGTCTCTTTTGTGCATGAGTCATCCCATCCAGACTGCTCCATGCCAGACCTTTCATCCCACAAAGCACACACTGGGATCCAAATATGCCAGGCACAGCAGGTTAGGAAATTGACAATGATTATGTTGGGCACATGTAATCAGGCAGAGCAGGAGCTGCTTCCTGCCCTGTACCTTACATTCAACTTGTTGGGACTATCTCAAAACTTGTCTTTCTACATCGGCTTTCCAGCACACTTACTGGTGCCCAGACAGCCTTATAAACAGAACAAATAGAGGAATCTAAGGGGTCTAGAGCTGTAGAAAATCCAAGGGAATCAGGATGCGGATGCAATTAAGGTGAAAAGGATTTGGGGAAACCTGGGGAAGAGTCGCAATGAAGTATTTTTGTTTCTCCAGAGTAGTCCTCTCATGAGCTGCTTTCAGCTACTGTTGTCAACTTATGTGTCACGCTGCATCCCAGTCTTGCTATAGCTTTGCTCAAACCCCATTCTGCATGAGATCCTACCAGCGGGAGTCTTGCACTGTCTCCTCTCTACAGTCCCTCTGAGAGGTCATTTTGTGAAGGGGAGGGAAAAGACCATTTTCATCGTAATCTCACCAGTGCTGTCAGGGTCATTTAAGGAGAGCGGTGGCCTTGGTGGCCTCCATTTTCATCCCCTTTTCCTACAAAATCTTGGTGAGGCCACCCTTATTTTGGAGTTGTTGTGCCCTACCTTTTGATGTCATTGTGTCAGATAACAATGAAACTGCCAAATCAGCTGACTCAACATGTTTAGTTATATACATATATATACAAATATATACCAAAGCCCAGATTCTTCAATCACACTAAAGATTCTGCAGCATTTTGTGTATTTCTGTCATCTCTATATTTTAAAATATAAATATGCAGATACTATGCAGATATGATATTTATGTTCTTCAAGAAAGCCACTGCATGTTCACATTACCATGTCACAGCTCTCAGTGCTGTAGATTAATGTCTTTTCAGATGCAGAAACAGCTGCATTACTCTAAATACTGGATAGTTTCAGGCTTTAATGAAAGACTGTAGAAAACCAAGAAGTAGTTTACAGTCTTTTCAATCAACTAGCAGTTCATATTACTTTCAACAGCTAGGATTTCAAAAATACCTTGAAAGAGTGATTTTCACTAAAGTTTGTTAATGAGATTAGTTTATGGTACTGTATTACCTGTCTTATCCCTATCCACCACCAATAGCTCTCCAGACTATAAACTAGACAAGTGCCTGAAAGATACCACGTTCCTAGAATCTTCATGAAAATCAATAACGAAGATCCCACTAGTGCCCATAACGAAAAGAAAAGCACAAAACCTTCTTCCATCATTTGAAATTACAAGGTAACAGCACCAATTGCCATGCTCTTATTTCTGGAAATTAGCACATGGATAGCTTGCATCAGCTGCGGAACATGCTGCCTCTTGCCCAAAACTGGAACATTAAACAAACCTGGGTGGGGATGAGAGAGGGTGTTGAGTGTATAACGAGATAAGATGGTGCCCTCAGGCAGTCTGAGAAGAAGCTGAGGTAGGGTCATACTGTTGAGATGTTGAAGAGGAGATCTGAATGGATTTAGGCAGGGGTCTGGAAAGGCATGGGAGAACTGAGGGTCTGTGTAGGGTGGCCCTACAGAACTAAAAAGCTCAAGTTATGGCAGTGCAGAGAAGGCAAAAACTGTAAATTTCATTAATTCTACTGCACACTGAACAAACTTTATTTATTTTTGATGGAGTACGGATATATTAGATGGTAGCACAGTCTTCAACAACTAATAATATAGAAGACATAAGCACATTGCTTGAACTATTATGTACATTATCGTAACATCTGGGAATTTTAGGAATATGCAGCATGTACTATGTAAGTCACTGAACAAAACAGTGACACCTGCTTCCATAGAAAAAGCTTACAGCCTGTGTGCACAATAAAGGATTATATACGATACAGACATGATATAGAAAGGTGAATGAAATAAAAAGAGTAAAATACTTGTCTGCATAAGAGGACTACTCTCCAAACGAAAAGACTTTCAGTCAAAGGAAAGGGAGAATTTGAAGGATTATGAAACAGAGCAATGATGGGGCTTTGAACAGACACAAGTGAAACTCCCCGCAAAACCAAGAATCAGCATAGAGATATTGAAAATTTAGCAAATGGCTAATATAACTATAATCATCACATTATCAAAATAAAATGAATGATGATAGAATGAGGATTGTCTATGAAAGTCCTTCAGGTGAAGGCAAACAGCTTATATTTGATGTGATAGCAAGAAACCAGACTCTGGAAGCATGCAAGGAGAGAAGTGACAGGGTCAAAACTAACCCAGAAACCCTCCCTACTTACAACTCATGATACGAGAAACTGTATTAATGCCTTTCACTTTCATACAGTATCCACAATGTCTTTCATCTTTAACACTACGACAGGCATTAGACTGTTATGCTTTGAAAATTTGGTTGGCCACGCTGTAGCTTTCTTTTCTGAATTAGCCATTAAAAATGCCAGCAGAAATACAGAAAGACAGGGGAGAAGCTGCCTCTATACCCTGGCAGTAACAGTTGGCTCCCAGCGTGTTTGGAAGTCCAGAAGAAACCAAGATGTGACAGCTGCTGCCTCTCTCAAGCTGCCATGGGTCATAAGTGCCCTGCTGTAAAATATTCAGGATCTGCCCATTTGCAGTCTTCAGTTCACCTTTCAGCTAACAGACCAACTACATCCGCCACCAAAGAAGTCTTCACTTCAACTGAATGAGAAAAAGGACAAAATATGAGCTGATGCAACAAAGTTCTGGATCTGAAAATGGCTGAAAGGGGCCCAGTGTGCCTTCTTTTTGTGTTGCTTTTTTTCATTAAGTGCTTCTAACCCATTATGTGCTCTCAGAGGACAGTAAGCTATCAAGGCCAATGCTGGAACCAGGCAGTGATTCAGAGAAAGGAAACTTGGTTTGCTCTTTCAACTCTTTTCATGTTTTTGAAGATGAAGGGCATGTAATACATATATTTCCATCTAAGGAACCTGAAGGTGCACAAGTCCATGGGACCTCATGAGATGCATCTGCGGGTCCTGAGGGAACTGGTGGATGAAGTTGCTAAGTCACTATTCATCATATTTGAGAAGTCGTGGCAGTCCGGTGAAGTTCCCACTGACTGAAAAGGGAAACATAACCCCCATTTTTAAAAAGGGAGAAAAGGAAGAGCCAGGGGACTACAGGCCAGTCAGTATGACCTCTGTGTCTGGCAAGATCATGGAGCAGATCCTCCTGGAAACTATGCTAGGGCACATGGAAAACAAGGAGGCGATTGGTGACAGCCTGGCTTCACCAAGGGCAAATAGTGCCTGACAAATTTGGTGGCCTTCTACAATGGGGTTACAGCATTGGTGGATAAGGGAAGAGGAACTGACATCATCTACCTGGACTTGTGCAAAGCATTTGACACTGACCCACATGACATCCTTGTCTCTAAATTGGAGAGACATGGATTTGACGGATGGACCACTCGGTGGATAAGGAATTGGCTGGACGGTCACACTCAAAGAGTTGTGGTTAACGGCTCAATGTCCAAGTGGAGACCAGTGACGAGTGGCATTCCTCAGGGGCTGGTATTGGGACATCCTGGGCTATTTAACATCTTTGTCAGCAACATGGACAGTGGGATTGAGTGCACTCTAAGCAAGTTTGCTGACGACACCAAGCTGTGTGGTACGGTTGACATGCTGGAGAGAAGGGATGCCATACAGAAGGACCTTGACAGGCTGGAGAGGTGGGCCTGTGCGAACCTCAGGCAGTTCAACAAGGCCAAGTGCAAGGTCCTACATGTAGGTCAGGGCAACCCCAAGCACAAATACAGGCTGAGTGGAGAATGGATTCAGAGCAGCCCTGAGGAGAAGGACTTGGGGGTGTTGGTTGACAGGAAGCTCAACATAACCCGGCAAGGTGCACTTGCAGCCCAGAAAGCCAACCGCATCCTGGGCTGCATCAAAAGAAGCATGACCAGCAGCAGGCCGAGGGAGGTGATTCTCCCCCTCTACTCCACTATCGTGAGACCCCACCTGGAGTACTGTGTTCAGCTCTGGGGTCCCCAACATAAGAAGGACATGGACCTGTTGGTGCAAGTCCAGAGGAGGGCCACAAAGATGATCAGAGGGCTGGAGCACCTCTCCTATGAAGACAGGCTGGCAGAGTTGGGGTTGTTCAGCCGGGAGAAGAGAAGGTTCTGGGGAGACCTCACAGCAGCCTTCCAGTACCTGAAGGGGGCCTCCAAGAAAGCTGGAGAGGGACTTTTTACAAGGGCATGCAGTGACAGGACAAGGGGTAATGGCTTTAAGCTGAAAGAGGGTAGATATAGATTAGACATGAGGAAGAAATTCTTCACTTTGAGGGTGGTGAGGCACTGGAACAGGTTGCCCAGAGAAGCTGTGGATGCCCCAACCTTGGAGGTGTTCAAGGCCAGGTTGGACTGGGCTTTGAGCAACCTGGTCTAGTGGAAGGTGTCCCTGCCCATGGCAGGGGGGTTAGAACTAGATCATCTTTAAGGTCCCTTCCAACACAAACCATTCGGTGATTCTATGATTTCCTCCTGAAAGCGGGGAAGCGGGTGGCAGGGAAGAGGCGAGGCCTGGAAGGTCTAGCCAGTCCACAGCCTCAGGGACCTGGAGAGCTCCCATGGGCTGAATACAGGGGTTGCTACAGCAGTTTCAGCAGCTCCCAGGCTCACATGGCTAGTGTGCAGTGTCAATGTCACTGGTCTTGCTTTGCTGTTTGTATAACCCCAGCATTTAAAATCCTTAGGCTATTTTTTAATGTGCCATATTACAAAAACATCACAGTGGAACAAAAATAACAATAAAAATGACAATTTTCAAGTATGTTATCTTAATAAAATGAGACTTGAATAGAATTTTACAGGACGGAGACAAGACATTTGTTTGGCAGGCAGACCTATTCACTAAATTTTCAAGTTCTGTGATAACAGAAGGGCTATATCATAGCCTTTACCATAACCTCATAACATTTATCATAACCACAAATATCATAACCTTTTATACCAAAGAATACAGGAAAACCTAAATGCAATGTTTGCTAATTATATCCCACGTATTTCAGAATTCCAAACATCAACCACCTCATTTAAAGTTAGAAACTGTATTTACTGCTCTACTATTCCCAAATAAAAGTTCCAGCTTAAACAAAAAAACCAAATCACTTGTTACACAGCCCACCTTAAAGACTAAGGAAAGATTCTTATAAACTCAGTCAGGGGAATCGCACTTCTCTACTTCGGCGATGAACAGTAAAACTTCTATGGGCTTATTAGCAACACTGCTAAAAGCAGCACTTTGATATCATAGCTCTATAAATATTTAACAAAGAGATGGACACTCTCATAGGAGCTTGAATACTGAGTACAAGATGAAAAAAGGGTGGATATGGAAATACATGGGTAGAACAAGGTAACAATTAGATTTTGAGAGCAGTTGCATCAGCTGCCCAATTACTATTGATTTTTCCATGGGCATCATCATAAAAGTGAGTTTGAAGAAGGACAATTGTAATGGCTCAATAGGATTTTAGAAGGAGTTCCTCCTTTGAAATACTGCCACAGTGCTTGCTAGATATTTATAATGAATAAAATATTGTACAAGTGGTATCAGGTAAGTATTTCTGAAACATCCTACTTCTAACACTCATTTAGGAACCACGTATTGAACACCCAAGTCTTTCATGAAATGACGTACCTCTCAATTTAGATTTTAATTGCTTTAATACTGAAGCAGAATTTCTCACTGAATGTAGCACTAGCATATGATCATACAGCAGCCGTTCTATATATTGGGGGATGATGAAAAGAAAGGGAGACATACTGTGCTACATAGTACTGCTTCAGAAATCTATCAAAATCAGTAAAAAAATACTCAGGTTTAACCATGAGAAGATAATGCTATGTATTTCTTGCACCAAAAAAATCTCTTACCTATATAATGAGCAAAGATCAGCAATAGAGCTAATCATCATTTGCAACCATTATTTTACAATGTAACACTGTGTAATTCCACAGTTTAACCCTAAAAAGTTTGAATACAATCTGCAGCTTAAAAAAAGCGTACTTTATATTCGACGAAAGTAGTTTTTCACGTAAACTATAAGAACATTATTGTGGAATAGCAGAGTGAGCCAAGCTCAAAGAAGTAAGACTTCACATAGCCCCTCATAATTAAATCTTAGCAAAATAAAATACATTCTTGACTAAAATTAGTGTACATTACATGGTTCCTACACCTTTGGAAAGACAAGTGATAATGAATTGCCTACACAAAAAGGATAACAAAAAGAGATCTCAAAGCGACTTGTTTTCCAAAAGCACCTTTGCTTAAAGTATAAAATACTATATTGCATTCTAAAAGCATTTTCTGTTTCAAGCATAGTTAGGTCAAAAGGTAACTATTTTATTTGCTTCGGATACTGCAATTAAACAGGTCATTTTTAAAAGCTGAGTTTCTAAAATACTTACTGCAAAGTCTGTCCTTCATTGTACATTATAATTTATTGCAGAAGGGAATCATGAACAGTTTTGTGTTTTAGGAGAAAGCCTAGTAACCTGGTATACTTAGGAGGAGTGTCACGTTGTGATGTTGGTAATTTTCATCCTCGTTCCTGGGATGGATTAAATTAAAAATGAAGCAAAATAAAACATGAAACATTCAAATGTGCATACCTATTTTATGTATGACTGGTAGAGATGTCTATAATTAAGATGTATCAGAAAAAGTTAGGCTAAAGCTGATTTTTACATGTCTACAGTAAAGATTTAAGGTTTGCCAAATTTTAATCAATAGGCAAAAATTGCTCTTCCTGGATGCCTGCATCTGGAGGAACATTTCTGCAAAGTTTTAAGTAACAAATGCACTAGCAAAGTTTGAGAATCGATTTATGGAAAAGTGGGGGGGAGGGGGGTTGTTTGGTTTTCGTTTGTTTGGGTTTGGGTTGTTTTGGGTTTTTTTTTTTTTTTTACATACTGAAATATTCTAAGGTTTGTGCCAAAAGTTCTGAAGTCATCAACACGAAATAATGAAAGCATGCCTGCCACTTTAAACCTCTGTGAATGGAGCATGGAGCTTGACATTATCAAATTCAGTGTTACATTTTACACTATGAAGTACAGACCAAAAAAATAATTGATATGCCAGTGTCTCACCCTTTGTAGAATGATCACCAGTATAACATTGTATCTGTGTTTTAAATACCAAGGTTGAAAAGTGGCAATAATTTTGAGAGTTGACTTGAATAAAACGTAGTGTAGGGTAGTGAGACAATTAATGTTTTCCTTATTTATACATCTGTGGGACAGAGAGTCTAGCAACTTATGTTACAATCTTTTTATCCTGGCATATGTACCCACAAGTAGAAGGCTTAAAGTTTTTGCTCAGTAATTTCAGGCTTTGTCTTACTGACTCAGGCAGAAAGACTTTCATCCAGGAGTAATATTTTCTTTCAGACACACTTCTTTCACAAATCTAGTCTGTGGAGAAAAAAGGATTTTAAGCATGGCTTTGGTTTTCTTTGCATTGATACACTTATAGGGATGGAACAGGGACAGCTGCAGCAGAGACTAGAAGCAGTTATCACTTTAAGGAAAAAATTCTGCATAGACGTAGCTAAAGTAATTGCTACATTAATTTTAATGGTGTTGTCTATAGTACTTGCATTCAACATCTAAATGAGATGTGGTTAACTCCACTGCGGGGTAGGTACATACACATATGGCAGGAGAGACAAGATACTGTGTGGCCAAATTAAAGGTATACTGTTATAGCCAGATGAAGACAGCATCCCTGCAGATAGTCAGGGCAAAAAAATCCAGTGGCACAACTTAAAAGGAGCATCCATTTTGGTGCATCCTTTTTTTTTTATCCTTAGGGAGCAGCAATTCAGTAACACAGAACAATAGAGTTGTTATTCTATAATTACGCACTGACCTATCCAATAGTCTCACCTGTAATTGCAGATCATTTCATATTCATTCCAGGGCACCATGTCTTTAGAAAATTATTTTAAACTTAACAAAACCCTCAAAGTTCTCGGAAGTCCAGATAGCACTCTGGAATTGTTCTCAATGCAACCTTCTGTAAAGGCCTTAATGATCTGATTTAATTTGCTGTAGCTTAGTTACTGATACCAGAGAGAGAGTCTTCTTAACAGCCTTTTTACGCTCCAGTCATAAAATGAAGCAGAACTCTTTTAGGGCTAGCTCTTCACTCCTCAGATTAGAGTAGACTAACCAAATCTTAAATAATATAAAATATCTGTACCTAGTGTAATACCGACACTACCACCCTCAGACCTCCTCTGTCTAGATCAGAAGGCGAAGAAGCACAAAAAGAAATGTTTGACATTTTATTATATTAAGTCTAGCTTAAGACAGACATGCTTGATAGTTCTGGTATTTTAATCTCAAGCACAGTTTGTTTTAGTATAAAAATCTCACTGTAGACTGTTCCACTGACTAAAATAACTCAAACCAGCTTCGATACAGG
This sequence comes from Gavia stellata, assembly GCF_030936135.1. Lineage (NCBI taxonomy): Eukaryota > Metazoa > Chordata > Aves > Gaviiformes > Gaviidae > Gavia > Gavia stellata. The sequence continues at coordinate 26,210,232 of NC_082599.1, read as the reverse complement.
GCATAAAACACTGTTAGTTCAATAAATGTCTATAAAAGTGACTTCGCTACCACAGGTCAATGCTGATAGCACCACTTTTTCATCAAGCAAAAGTGAATAAATATCAGGCAGCCCCTATGTAAAGAAGTACCAGCAGCTGATGAGTCACAGGACAGTTAGCATCAGCGATAAGCTGAAGAATATGAACCAGAGACTGGCAATGTTCTTAACCAGTGCAACATCTCTCATGTTGGCAGCACGAGAACCCTGTTCACATAGTGTAATGCTTCTCTGTCTGGTTTCTCCTCACCCTCGAACACACATCATGCTCTATGTGTTGGCTGGGGTGGGAGCCTCTTTGCACAAAAGACTCAAACACACTTTGTTTAACCTTAAGATAAGCAACAACCCAGCTCAGTTCAGTAAAAGACAAATGTCTGTCCCCTCCATAATCAGTTCCAACAAACAAAAAGGACACAGTGAAACCACCACACAGAGTTACAAGGCAATGGTTTACAGAGTAATGGACAGATGGGATAAACAGACAGACACTATATGGAGCAAAAAGTCTGAAGAAATTTGTCAGTTCCTGTCAGATTGATCTGCTTAAAAAATTGAGGGTAAAGACAACCAGTACTGGAGAGCACTGCTAGGACATGAAGCAGGAATGAAGACGGCAACACACATGGCTGTAGAAAACCTTACTCTGAGCTTGACTGACCAATCTAAATAGGGTGCAATGCGCCTTGACTCTGCCTTGACTGAGTTCAGTATGTATTTTTCAAGTATGTTTGCTCAGCTTAACACAATTTAAATTCAGGTAAGTTTGAAACTGCACTGCAGCCTAAAGCCAACCCTCTGGAGAGCCTCTATAGAATCTGGCCAGCCAAAAGCTTTAATGTCAACCTCATTTTCAGTGGCGTTAAACTGTTGTAACTGAAATCAAAACTTTTTGGCTGTCAAGGCATATCCACAGAAAGCAAAAATAAAGAGTATGGCAACACAGGGCTGCTTACAAGCACACTCTTCCAAGGTAAAATCTGAAAATCCCTTATACATTTAAAAACCTTAGCATGTTCCTGAAACAGAAGTCTTTCAGTTTGAGGAAGCTTTTTCATAGGAAATAATATCAGTTGGTAGTGTCATGCTGTCGCTGAATCTTGTAAATATGCAAGAGGCCTATGGTGGATCTTAAAAAGTAAGGATAGCTAGTACACAAGGTCAGCCAACTGCAATCAGACTACATAGTAAGCATCATTCCACCACTTTCTAAAAGCATACAGTTGCATTTAGAAATAATATCTGAAGTCAGTGCCTTTCAACACAAAAACTACTCATTTTATAAGCAGCGATATATTTTTAATAGAGTAAAAATAAAAAGGTGAGCAAACAAATAAATCTAGATTTTTCAGTGTAGAATCTCCCAAAATATCATGCTGTATTTCAAATCATCAGAGGAAAGCAACAATCACGCTATCCTACCCCTGACTCCTGACTCATAACTACACTATTAAGAGGACCAGTGCTCTGTCTGTAGACTGCTGATAGTCCGCAGGTTGCACGTTCTGAATAAAATAAGTAACACTTACTGAAATTTCTCTATTATTACCCAAATAACTGAAAGCACTGAAAAGAATTATTACACACCATTTCAAGGAATATGCAATGTATGCAGAGTTCCCTATTTTCACTTAAGCAAGCTAAGCTTTGAAGAGTGAGAGAGTACATCTCTACTTGGTGCATTATAGTTATTTCATAAATATCTATGGGATGAAACTTTGTAAAATATAATCTATTTACATTAAAGGAGTATCTGTTTCTATGCTATTCAAGTGGGAGGTGAGGAAAGCACATTCAGCTATCAGAGAAAGATGATGAACAATGTTCACAAACGTACCAGACTAGAAACAAACACGCACATACTTTTATTGTTTCCTGGAAGCATTCTTACGTGCTGGTTTTGTTCTCCATAAAGCTAAAAGACAATGTGACCCCACTGATCTTTCAAAGAGATCTTGGCTTTTTCAGATGAATGAACAAATCAATTTCCTTTTAACAAAGAGGTAATTTAACTGGTCAGCACTCCTTCAAAGCAACACATTCATTTAAGGTCTAAACACAGATTCCGGGATATCACTGCATGTCTAAAATGAGACAGATTCCCACAGCAAAATATGTTTTCAACACAATTATTTCACAAGCATTTTACGACACTTCTGAGGGACAACTTTAGAACTGTTTAACTCTTTCTAGTCTAAAAGATATGCGTCCTGCTTGTCACAGTGCTAAGTTCCCAGAATCTCAAGAGTCATCATAGCTAAGAATGAGCCATTCAGGTAACCGCAGTGACAAGGATCATCACTTGCACCTTATGAACGCCAGAAAATTAGCAGAACTGCAACTGCTGCAATTCTGATAAAATATTTAATATACCCACTGGCAAAATTCTGACTCTGGCAGGGAAATGGCAAAAGATATACTGGATCTAATCTAACATTAATTTACACAAACACCTAACTTGAAGAAGTATTTTTAACTTTTGCCAGAACAGCTCTGCTGAAATATTGGGCTGTTTTCCCCACTGTGTGCGCAAACTGTTTAATTATTTACATAAAGGCTGTGGATAGCAAAATTTAATTATAGTATCTCACTTACAGATTGTATTTATGAAGATTATTCTTGACTCCAGTGTAATTACAATGAAACGCACACTTGTTGCATGATAATGATTTTTGGCTTCAAGATAAATATCAAGCCAAAGAAAACAGAAAGAGACAGAATAAAGCTTATTAAAAAAATCCAAAACAACCTCAGCTTGAATCATAGAATCACAGAATGGTTTGGGTTGGAAGGAACCTTAAAGATCATCATGTCCAACCCTCCTACCATGGGCAGGGACATCTTTCACTAGACCAGGCTGCTCAAAGCCCCATCCAACCTGACCCTGAACGCTTCCAATGATGGGGCATCCACAGCTTCTCTGGGCAACCTGTTCCAGTGTCTCACCACCCTCATCATAAAAAATGTCTTCCTTATATCCAATCTAAATCTACCCTCTTTCAGTTTAAAACAATTGCCCCTTGTCCTGACACTACAGACCTTGGCAAAAAGTCTGCCTTTCTTGTAAAGCCCCCTTTAAATAGTGAAATGCCACAACAAGGTCTACCTGTAGCCTTCTCTTCTCCAGGCTGAACAATCCCAACTCTCTCAGCCTTTCTTCATAGGAGAGGTGTTCCAGCCCTCTGACCATTTTTGTGGTCCTCCTCTGGACCTGCTCTAACAGGTCCATGTCTTTCTTGTACTGGGGACCCCAGACCTGGACACAGTGCTCCAGGTGGGGTCTCACAAGAGGAGAGCAGAGCAGAGCAGAGGGGGAGAATCACCTCCCTCGACCTGCTGGCTACGCAGTCCTCCTATTAATTCTTCTATCAGTTCTCCTGTTAACATAATCAACATACCTAGTGACTGACGTAGATGCTAATACAATATGAATGACTGCCGTTCTTTGTAGAATACTATTACTGACCTGTGCTATGTAAGGTAAGGAATGGAGTAAAGAGAAATGCAAGTTACCAGAGTTCCTTATTTTGCAAAATCTGACCCATTTGGCATCAAAATTGCATGGAACAGAGCAGAGTATACAGGCTTAATGTTACAAAGATTTTCAAGAACCGGTCTAAAAAAAGCATTCCGTTTTACCCAAGTAATAAAATCTTTATGACTTTATTTGAGAAGATCTTCAGCTATTTACTTGAGGCTTCCACCAGAAGTAACTGTACAGACACTGGGATCATAAAATAGCTAACGGTGCTTGATGGTTAGTGGAACTTTCTCCATGATCACTTCCAGGGGTCATGCTGAAGCTAGACAGAGAAGACAGTTAAGAGCAGTTATGCCATTTCTCCTATGCTCTCAATATTCCTGCTGGCAACCAGATAAGGTAGTGGAAAAAGAACAGCAGAACTAACAAGCCTGGCTGGATCGCCAGGAGCAACAAAAAAGCAGGAAACAAGGGAAAACAGTTTGCAGTAGTCAGTGGGTGGAAAATGAAAACAGAAAGGAGAAAGGACACTACAAAACCTTCATCATACATGGGCCATTGTCATGCAAGCTAAATAAGGCAAAACTAGTAGGTGTTCAATTAAACTAAAGGATATAATAATAAAGGGCCTACACAAGGAGGTGAATTGTGGTTGTCCTGAACAAACATTCCTTGTTCTAGCATTTTTTATTTCTAGGAAATGACTGAGCCTGTAGAATTCTCTTACAATGATTCTTCTTTTGCTGAAACTTTCTCAAGTAGTATGTTCCTATGCTACTTGTCAATACAATGCTCCAGTCAGGACAATGAAGCTTCCTTCAGAAACAAAGAGAAAGCAAGGAAGGAACTGAAGCTGACAGAAATCCCTGCCGCACCACCCCTTACTCAGTATTGTCATGAGGGTTTTTATTTATTTTAAGTAACTCAGCCAGAGCATGACTCTCAGTCACTGCTTTGAACACAAGAAGTCAAACCAGTCATCTAACGGTGAACACACACTGGCATACCTGTATCTGTTGTGCGAGTGTACAAAGTAACTACACACACTTTAAATTTTTCTCTAAGTCATCCAAGCTCAAACAGAACATGCTCTTACATGTAGCTCTGCTCAGTTTTTCTGAAGCACATTGTTGTTTTTAGGACTTTGAAAATTACTTAAAGCCATCAAAACTGCAAAATCTCTAAACAGAATGTAATTGCCTCTTTCCGTAAGTTATGACATTTCTCATGTCCAGAATACTGAAGTGCCATCACTTACTTAGAGAAACCAAGTTCCTTACAGTGAATTATTTTCCATAATTTCATTGCCAGAATATACACCCCTAAAGCAGTGACGCAGAAAAGTGAGCTTTTCCCTTCAAAGCAGCAAACTAGTTGTTCAGACTAGCCTCCCTAAAGCATAAGCAAAACATTAATATTACTACCCTTCCAGACATCCAAGCTTAAGAACAACATATCTTACATTGTGCTTTAAAATTAGTATTTATATTAAAAATCTGAGCCATAAGTAAAGCAAGCAGATGTTCTACAATAGAAATAAAAAAATTTTTAATTTCATTTTTTCTATGCTCTTTTCACAGCTAAGATTGCTGAGAAGTTTGGGAGTATCAGCCAGGGAGTTTTCTGCTCACTCCTGCCTGGCACAGACTTAAGCTCACATGCCGAAAGAATATTAGTGAACAGAGACCCACTTTTTTTTTTTTTCAATCGTTCTTTTGAAAGTCCTGTTACATCTGTCTGTTACGGTCTTTCTTAAACAGCAAAACTTTCATATAAACCCCATTCTTTATATTCTAAACCACAACACTCAGGTCACCAGATTCTTACATCTGGTGTCTGCTGGAACATTTCACTATTGCATCCACTGTTTCAATTTCTTATTACGCCTGAAAACAAAAAACTCTCTGTTCATGCAGACATGTATCATAACAATAAAAGAGCATCTGTGCTCCAAGAAATCCAACAGCATTTGTACTGATTAAGGCTAAACAAGTTTGCAGTAGGTTTTCATTTTAACTTATTGCAATACTGTTATAGAAAGCTAGGAATGGTTTTGTTTTACTGGTTTAGCACACAGGCTACATCATATTGCACTTCACTAAGCAGCCTATTTATTCTTCCTTCAGACAAAGTCTCTTAAAAATTTTCTTCGTCCCCAATGCAGTAATTTTACAGCAACTTCCATGAGTTTGGATTAAACAGTATCAAGACATCTCTTTGGACACCATCCTACTGTTGTGCTAAAAGCTAAGAGGAGGTAGACAAGAAGGCTGTTCAAAGGTATCTGGGGCAATGTGAAGATACAGCTTAGCCAAATTTGATGATCTGAAACTATTATATCAAAGAAATGTTTGACCTAGTTAAATGGCTACGTGATACAGCAAAAGATAAAGATGTAGAGCAACAGTGTCTAGACGAAAAATACTGCCCAATTCATGAAAGAAACCATGATCATTCACAGAAGAAAGAGAGCAAACTTTCGGATACTGAGAAATGAAGGACCCTTGATGACAGTAAGGGCTCTTATCCCTGTGCTTGCCAAGATAAAGATTTAAGTAATCAGAAAGGATCAGGATGGTGCTGAACTGGCAGAATCTCCGATATCTTCTCCAGCGGAATTCTGTGGATGTAACACCAGAATGAGTTTAACAGATGTTGAAGACCTGCAGGAGTTGCATTCCTCAGTTTTATTTACCTTCTTTTGCATGCTACAGAGAAACGGTTTTCCTGGATTGCAACTTCAGGAATTGATATAATCCATTACATTTCCTGCTAGCAGTCAGTCCTATATATTACAGAAAGAGTTGTAAAAAGCTTCATCAGACAATGAACAACCTGCTAAGGGAAGAAATTTCTTTAGTCCAACAACTAAGTGATTGACCTTGTCCTGAAATCAGAATTCTTCATCATTCATATTTACTCATAAGCGTTCTTATTGTTTGCATCCACAGTGTCCAATACTCCAAAAATTATAGTAGATTCTTGGAGCCAATGTGTTCTTCAGATAATGGGTTCAATTGATACTCCATTTGGAAACCTGAAAAATTATCTGGCTTCTACAGCAGACTAAGAAAGTAAAAATTTTAATGAGCTTTTTGTAGCTACATCACTAAGCTAAAAAAAAGAGGAATTACAAAAATACTAGACAAGCCTTTAAAAAAATATAAAAGCAAAAACCACAGGGTTTTTTTCAGCTCTGTAGATTTGGAAGGGTTATAGTATAAATTAAAAATGACTGTAGGTCTGACAAAGACTGGTAAGAGTCCTTTGCTGTTTTGGAAATAAAAAGTGTCGCTCCTCAAAAATAAAGACAAACTCTGCTTAGGAATAAATATCCAAATTCTAAATGGGAGAAAAACTAGTTTATTCCTACCTTGAAAGAATCCTATCCCTAACAGCAATTCTGTTTCAAGACATTAGCTTAATGCAAGCTTAGGATGATTTTCATTATGACTAATGACAACTAGATTACTCCTTCAATTCTAACAATCTCATTTACCACTTCTACTGTTTATATGTAAAAGTTTTATTAACACAATTCATTGTGTGCTTTCATGAAACAGCATTATATCTGCCTTGCAGCAAAAATTTCCATTGGCTTTAGGCTTCACAAATACGAAATCAAACAGATGATATACAACTTTAGTTCTTTTAAAAGTTTGCTATTACCAATATATGCATTTTTCTTTCCCATTTTGTTTCCAAAGATTATAAACATAGTTACAATAATGACCATACCACATCAGATCCTGCTCATCCAATACCTTGCCCAGAGAGTTGCCAGCAGAGTATACCCACAAAAAGTACAAAAACTGGGCAAACATCAGCTGGTACTTTTCCACAACACTCTCCCAGTCTTCGGCAATTTACCACTTGATGAATTCTTGAGCCAGATGCGCTGTTCTTATATTAATAATCTGTAATGCACTTTTCTTCCATTAATTTGTTCAAAAACTCCCTGAATCTATGGAAAATTTTAACAGCCACAGCACTCTGAAATTTCACAGCTTAACTATTCATTGTGAAGAAACATCTGTTTTTAACCTGCCACTTGTTAAATTCCATTTTCACTGTCTACAAGAACTGAGAGGTAGACAGCAAAAGACTTTTCCCATTTACTCTCTCCATTCCACTTGTCACCCTCCCTGGAGGTATTCAAGGAGCGTGTGGATGTGGCATTGTGGCATGTAGCTTGATGGACATGGTGCTCTGTGGTGTTGGGTGGATTGGTTTTTGGTGTGTTGTGGCTTGTTGTTGTGTGGTGGTTGGCTTTTTTTTTTTTTTCTCCAGGTTGGACTTGATGATCTTACAGGTCTTTTCCAACCGTAGTGATTCTGTGATTCTGTGATTTTACAGATTACTATCATATCACCTTTTACAGGTGACCACCCTTCTGTCATACCAATCTGTTTACAGGTTGCTCTTTTACAGATTGATTGACCCTAATTCTTAAGGAATAGATTCTGTGCAACTTTTAGGATCCTTTCTGCTTTTTCTGATCTATTTCCAATGCCACTAAAACCTTTCTGCATTAGGAAACGAGGAGCTGTGTACAAGATGCAAAATGCATGGATTTACACGGTGGTAGCATGGTCTCTACTCTTTCAACATTTGATTTACTTTTTGCACTGGTCCTGAGGATTAAGCTAATTTTCTTCAGAGTTTTTATTATAAACTCAAGATCTTGTCCCTGAGTGGTAATAATTAAGAGAATAATTTTCTGTATTAATTTAGGATGCTTCTCCCCCCCAACCATGTCAACCTTTCACCTTTAGCTATATTGAGTTTCATATGCTATTTACCATTCAGCCTCATAAAATTCTTTCGCAGTTGACACTGTAATATTGTCTAGAGACTATCACCTCACTACTTACCATCTTTTCTGCATCATTTATCCTCACATTAAACAGCAGAGGTCCTTGCACTGATCTGGGACTCTATCAGTGTCCTTCAACCACTGTGAAAACTGTCTCTTTACTCCTACTCATTTCCTATCTTTTAACCAGCAACTTATACATGCAAAGGACCCTCCCTCTTTCCCAAAGCTGTTTGGACTCTTTAAGACTTCTAAACAAGGGATTGTGTGAAATGCCCCTTGAAAATCCAAGCAGATTATATCAAATGCATTTTTTCCCTGCTAGCTTCTTCAAAGAATTTCAGTAAGTTTGTGAGACCAGACTTTCCCTTACGATGCTATGTTGACTGTTTCTCAGGACATCACATTTATCCATGTGTCTGCTGATCTGGTCCATTATTACATCATTTCTACTAATATTCCAGGAAGAGGCATCAGGTTTACGCATCTGCTGTTCCACAAGCCTGTCTTGGAATCTTTTAAGTGCATTGTGTCAACTCACCTCCAGTAGAACAGCACCAAGTTAGTTCTTAAGAGAGAGGTTACACATGACAAAAAGCAGTGTTTTTTGCACAGTTTTAATTATCAAAAAGTGCACTAAAGAAAACCATATTCACACTGAGAAAAATAACCTGAAACAGAGTCTCCACAGTTTTTCCACAAGGTTCAACACAGATTGACAGTTCTGAGATCAGACCTACAAAATTAGACTCTGGTTATCATCACCAAGTAAGTACATCTCACTTTGGCAAACAATACTTGATAAAGGGATGGCATCTATGCTAATCTCCTTTCACCTTGCTTGATTCAGCCAGAATGCAGGAAATCTATAAAGCACATCTAGAAATTCTTGAGACCTATTTTTTACATTAAGATGGAGGAGTGATATTCTGTCTTTTAAGAACGTTGAATTATTTCAGATTTCCCTCCCCATTTTCTCATGAAAGACCTCTCTCACTGAGAGATGCTGAATTATCATCAAGGAAAGACTGTAGTCAGACACTACAGAAGAAAAAGGAAAGCGTAAGAAGTCTTGTGTATTTTTTCTCCTATTCTGAAAATGTTCATGGTATCACACATGCAGACCTTTCTCCTCCTTACTGTTCTACTTCATAGCAACAACAAATAAAAAAGGAAACCTGCAAAAAAACTGCCCCTCTCCCCACAGTTTCCCTATTTCCATGCTCTCCTGTAGTCAGTAAACCTTGTCACTCTTTATTACTATTCTTCTCCACTTTACATTTGCTGGGGAAGAACAAGGAAACACAGGAAACACTCGAATGGCCAAAGCATACCTGAAAAATTTCGCTGGGGTCTTCCCAATACGAAGAAGAAAATTCCTCTGTGCAGAAATAGATTTAAGCATTCAACACTAATTATATAGTCTAATATACCAGTCAGGAAATACTTTAGTTTTTATGCTGTAAACCAGAACACTGCAGTAGAAAAAAAGGGAACCATTAGAAAAAGATTTAGATTCTAATTTGACAGTTATACTGGATCTCCATATAACCAGATCATCTGAGGTACCAGATATAAGCCTGATCAGTATCAGGTTGCTAATGGTCATGTAGTAATGCTTCCCCTCTGCTCCAGCAAAAGCCTTTGGCTTAGTATCCAGTAGCCAAGATCATCTCATGCCTTGTCCACTAATTTGCTCAAGTTTTGGCAGGATGGTTTGGTTTTTTTGGATGGAAAGTTGCTGCCTTACCTCTTTTTACAGCCAGTTACTGTGCCAGCAAGCATGCGTTCTGAAAAACAGCATTTACTAGACTTACGTACCCTTTGTTTCTAACACTGCTTGCCCGTGAGCCCACCTAGCATCAAAATAGATAAAGTGGAGTTAACACAGCCTGGGCTGTGTTCATCACTGACTCTGTTCCTTCCACATCGGCTCCATACAGTTCCCAGGGTCATAAGAAAAGAATGACTGACCGTGCTGCAAACATAGCTAGCTCACCAGTGGATCCAGTGCTTCTGGTTAGGTAAGGTGACTTTAAGGACCTCTGTATCCCTTATTTGCTGCTACATTAGACAGAGAGGTCCTGCAGAACTGAAAGATCCAGGTCATCCTCTTGACTCAGGAGGTGTAAGTGACACTGCACAGGAGGTTCTTAGCCAGTGCTATTTTTGAACACTGTGCACAAAGTCACAGAGGACATCTGCACATCAGCTTTCCTCACTGTGGTGGTGCTGTGGTGACTTGGACATGCGTTCCCTTCCTGCTACCTCCATAGCTAGGCATGCCTCCTCATATAAGGGAAGACCTTTACTTCGATGTCCACCAAAGCTGGCTGCAAAGTAGTGACAGCAGGCATCCAGTCAAAGAGAGCACGTGGCCACCTGAGACTACGCAACCCAGCCTGCTTATGTAAAAGAGCAAGCTTACCGCCGTCGGTCAAGTCACCATGTCTCACCTTCAGCTTGAAAAGCCCATTCACCTTCATCTACCATGACTGGTAAAGCTGTTCTTAAGCAGCCTGACCTACCACTAGGAAAAGTTCAATTATCAGTCCAGCATTTACTAGGTACAGGTAGAACTTGTATTTGCCTGCCTGAAAGTGAGACAGAAATCCATTGGGGTAAGGTCCAAGAATACAGAGTTTGTTAGAAGAATCCCACTGCCAGTTTCATTGCACACATCTGCGGGAGCAAAAGCAAGCAGTAGTAGATGAGACAAACTAGGGGAACCAGTTTCAGCAGTTCACAGAATTGTGATGCTGAGGAATCGCTTGGTGAGAGCCTTATGAAAAACCTGCTTCACTGCCAATGTAACACACAGGTGCTTATTTAAGAATAGTTCTTCCTGCTTGTAAAGTAAAAGGCATCACAAGACAACCCACCCCCCAAAAAAAACCCAAGCATGTTTCTTTTTCCCCATACACTTCTAGTTCCTGTCTTGGGTTGTTCCCCTCCCCCCGGTCCAGTTCCCTGTTATGGCTGCCCAGATCAGTGTGTGATGTCTACCAGACTTCTGTGAAAGCTTCAGAAATTAGAAGGTCATTTTTATAGTTATTATGAAGCATGCACTTACCAAGCTGGAAATCTGCCTCCATTATCTTTTTATGATGCTAATGTTGTTTGAGAAACTTAGACCATAGTTTCTAAAGTGCTTTTAATTTGCACCAGAGCTGATCCTGCCCTTTCTGTTTCTGATACACCCCTCCTGTTTGTCCATATTCCCGCACTTTCCCTTGTTTTGTACTGGGACATGCCTTTGTCACTGCACAGAGCAGCAGAATAGCTGTAACTCAGATCAGTTCCCTCTTTTGGGTTTTCTTCCTGGATATTGATGGTCCAAATGGCCAGAGCACAGCGGCAGCAATAGGGAGGCAGGATTATTTGTACCAGTGCACACCATAAAGCGTGGAAATACCTTCAAAACAGTGTTTGCTCAAACTGAAGTGCAGACAGAAGCAGAAACACCAGCAGTGTGCAAACTGTGCAAAGCCCACAGTTTTTTGGGTGCTGGAGGCAAGGCAGGACTACCCCAGCACCGCTGCATTAGTTAAAGACAAAACAGTGTTCAGGAAATTTCTCTTGCAGCCCAGCATTATTTTATCAGCTATGACTCTGACAGTGCATTCAGAAGGGGATGATGGACGGAGCATGGACTGGAGGATGTAGCTGAGTGGAGTGGGAGACTGCAGATACAGAGCAGGCATCACAGCACCAGAGGCAGCACTGGCTGCTGTAGACTGCACCCAAGCTTGCAAGTACCCATGGTGAGCCACGTACAAAGGAGTATGAAACTACATCAGGACACAAACTCCCAATGAATAACTGATAGAGCAACTTCACCCTAGTCCTGGGTCCAGTTTTAATCTCATTATGCGAAAAACCCAGATGATCATTAATAGCAGCAGCAGATGCTATTCCAGTGCCTGATGCTAGGCAAGCAAGACCTAGGTGGAAAGACAACTAAAATCATTGTCCAACAGGTAGTGAAAGCACACAGCTGAGCTTGCATTTACTAGAAGGCAAAGACATCCAAACTCTGCTACCCTAACAGTCAAAAAGCAGGAGTGGGGCAAGAAGGTACTGGTGAAAGGTGTTTGATTTAGCTGCAGAAGGCTCAGCAGAACTCCGGTGAGAACAAACTCTACTAACTTGGCACAAAGCTTTTGGAACACACACAGTCTTGAAGGGGTGGGGGAAAATATGTCTAATGTAGTCCCTATCCACTTGCACTTTGGGAAAGGATGATGTTTAACAACAGTCATCCCTTCCTTCCCTCCGACATCACCTATCCCACTGCAGGACAAGAAGAAATGGCCTCAAGTTGTGCCAGGGGAGGTTTAGGCTGGATATTAGGAAAAATTTCTTTACCGAGAGAGTTAGATTCAAGTCTTAGGGTCTTCTGAAAATTTCAACAGGCACAAACAGGTTTAAAAATCTACTCTGGTATCACCCTACGTACTCGTATAACATACTGCATAGCAAGAAGCATGTTCTAATTGCATTAAACTACTCTTTAGAAGATTCAGAAGGGGAAAAAGAGCAATAGGCAAGAAGTGAGAGAAATGGAACAATATTTGTGTTACAGTAAAAGTAAGAAGTATCTCTGAAGCAAGCACCTAATAGCTTACAGAACAGCCATGACTAATAATATACAATAACGAAAAATATACCCCTATAAAGGGATGAAATAAATATAAAAGACTCCCTTTTCAAATGGTGGTTTGTATGAAAACATATCATATTGCAGTAGAAGGGCACGAGCCTGGAATGTTCCAGAAATCAGGTATGCTGGAACCACCTACTCTAAAAGGGGCATAATCCACCTATCCAATAACCTTCCCATTTTCAGGATGTAATCAAGTGTCTGTGTAACATGGAAATCTTATTTCCTTATTCAGTTAGAACAGCAAATTGTATTAAAAAAACAAACCCAAAACTTTGCATTTTACAGTCTCATGCCCCACTGAATCCATTTTGAAAACAGAATATTGCTCTCAGGTCTTCAATTCTACATGGACAAATTTTAAAGTTAATTCCATTTTTAAGAATGCAACACATAAATAAAAAGAGAAGCGATTCTTTATGATAAGCATCCTCAGTTGTAGGGAATTGGGGCCACAACATAAAATTACCGCATGAGAACGTTTCCTGGGTGCCCTTGGTTACAGCTGTTTGGATACCGCAGCTGGGTGGGCAGTTTGGAAAGAACAAAAGGAATCAAACAGAGTCAGAGTAAGCAGACCCAGGCAGCACTGGGGAAAATGAAGTGTACAATAGCTAATGCAAGGCATGATGAGGGTGAACTGACCGGCTTTAGGAATGTGAAAGAATTTATTTTCACATTAAGCTGTGGGTAGACTGGTTCGGGAATATTTTTTTGTTCAGAGTTCATACTCAAGTTTTAAGTTTCAAAAAGAAACTTTTTTGAACAACTCCATTTAGCACTAACCCAGTCTGCTTTGATCTGCATGTCATCATTACTTTGAAGGAGCTAAAACATGCTGAAGACACCCACAAAGTACTGTCTGGTTTTGCTAGAAATTGTGTAATTCATACAGAAGTTATTCCCAGGAAACATGTGATTTTGAAGTTTAGGATTTCTTCCCTCGCACTCAAGAGTAGATGCTAAAATTGAAAACCTTTGTGTATTTGCAAAATAATGAAGGACATAGTTATTAGTAACTCCTTATGGCTACCCTGATACTACAACCTACAAAACTGAAGTTAATTCAGTACACTTTTAAGACTTGTAACTAATTTAGGAGAAACTTGACTCATTCTCATCTTACAAAACCATACAAATAGCTAAATCAGAAGGAGGGGATAAAAAAAATTAACCAATCACCTTAAAGATCGATTTTAGAACTCTGGTTCTTCATACCAATTCCTCACTCATTGTATATATAATAGGAATACATGCAGAAAAATATCAACAGGATTTCTGAATTGAGCTCAGTGAGACTGAACTTAAAAGGTATTTCTATGAAATAAAGACCAAATCAATAGGCACTTTACATTGCTTTTACAGTAAAATAATGTGACTGTTTTATTCAGGTTTGCTTATTTTACAATGTAATAACATCCAAGGTAACAAAGAGACCAAAACCTCCAAATTACCTCTTTTAGTTAAACATTACAACAAAGTACTTTATACTAGAACATGCTGACTGTCTAACTCCCATTTCAGACAAATGAATTTAACTTTCTATTCCTTTATTAAGTAAGTATAAACATCAGGCAGCTTGCTTATGAGAAAGTCTGGATTTATGAATTTGGAAAAAAAAAAACCAAACCCCACAAACTAACAAAACCCCCCCAACCTCAATAAACAAGTAAAACCAGAATAAATTTGTATTCCAATTACAATTATATATTTATTTCATTGCCTGAAAGGATGAACAAGGAATCAGGTTACTTCTGCACAGCAGGAAAATTTTTTGAAGTCATAGTACAGAAAAAAACGCCCCAACATTATTTAAAAGTACAAAACTCTGGAAAAAGATACCTCATTCAGGATTAGTCTATTTCATTACAGACACATGTGATATTCAAAACACTAAACTAATCACCTCAATCTTTGACTATGCAGAAGTCAGGTTAAAAAAAAAAACAACCAGGGTTTAAACTGTATAGTAGAATTTATGTAAAATAATATTGTTCTCTTCTACAAAGCTCCACAGCCCTCTGGGCCACATGCTTCAGCTGGGCCAGGACCAGTTGTAGGCAGAGGAGGGAGAAAATGGTTGGTTATGCAATCATACCATCTGATATGGAGCAAGCACTTGTTTACATTGGAAGGAACCTCTGGAGGTCTGCTGCTTCAGTCCTCTACCCAGGGCAATCTTCAAAGCTTCAAAGGCTGCTCAAGGCCGTTCCCAATTAAGTTCAGAGTATCGCCAAGGATGGAGATCCCACAGCCTCTCTGGGCAACTTGTCCCAGCATTTGACCACCCCCATGGTGTAAATCTTTTCCTAATGTTTAACTGAAACGTCCTTAGCTGGAACTTTTTCTGTTGCCTCTAGCCCTGCCACCCAGCTCCTCCAAGAAGAGCCTGGTTCTGTCTTTTCTGTACCCTCCCATTAATTGAAAACAAGATCCCGTCCCTAGTCTTCTCTGAACACTGAGGACACCCAGCTCTTCTAGCTTCTCTTTTTACATTATGTGCTCCTGCAGTCTCATTATCTTGGCAGTCTTCCTCTAGACCTGCTCCAGTATGTTAGCGTCTCTCCTATACTGGCAAGCACAAAACTAGACACAGTTTCAGATGCAGTCACACAAATGCCAAGCACACAGAAATAATCACTTCCCTCAGCTACTGGCTTCATTCTTGCTAAGTAAAGGCATATTGCTGACTCACATTCAACTTGGTGTCCACCAGGAAAGCAGTATCATTTGCTGCAATGTCGCTTTCTAGCCATTGGTTCCCAGCCTATAATAGTGCATAGGGTTATTCTGTTTCAATTTTCAGACTCTGTTGAACACCATGAGGTTCTTGTCAGCCCATTCTCTAGCCTGTCAAGGTCCCTCAGAAGAGCAGCCCTGCCCTCCAGCACACACAACTTGGTGTCATCCACAAGTTTGCTGATGGTGCATTCCATCGGCTCATCCAGGTAGTTAATGAAGATTATAAATGCAGAACTGCACTATTTAATCTTACTGAATACTAATTATCATGTCCTGAAAAGGATAAAGGACTTCCAAGCAGTTTAATTTTAACTAATTAACAGGTTGGTAAATGGGACGTTACAAAGAACTTGTATTTCAAAATGCAAGCCACCAAATAAAGCCTCTTCAGTATGTTGTTTTTTTTTTTAATGGGTAGTTTGGAGCTATTTCAGTGAGTCACCAAGCACAATGAAAGATTTCCCTCCAACACATCCTTCTAAATACAGAGGACTAAATACATAAAGTATCTGTGTCAGTGACTCTCAACAAGTCAGGGAAAAGGGCCTAAATTAAGAATCATTGTATATTTGTACCGCAATAAGCTACAGAGCTATTAGTAATGTCTCAGCACTGCAGGCTGTGTACCTCCACATACAAGTTTCCAGAGAACGCAAGTAACTGGAGTTCATTCAGAAAGAACAAACGCTTTATCTTAGAATTGTATCTAACTCACAGTGCTGCACAGGCCTCGATTATTTGCTGTTACAATTTTGTAGTGGAACTATTTCTAGACAATAAATGTGTCAGATTGTTACTGAAGAACCACATGTTCTGCTATCATGAAGTCTAATATATAGCTGTGTCTCAAGATCTGAGCTTTAAAATAGCAAAATCCTCACCTTATGGATACAGAGGTAACCAACTAATTAGCAAATGTCAATGAAACTGCATCAGTCAGTAAGTTCTTTAAACTGTTAAAACGTATAACCTGCATTATTAGCACAGCTGGAACTTTGGTCTTCATAGTTTAGTAGCTACACACTTTTGCAGTTTCTTCATGACACTGATGAAATTCACCATTTTGATAGACTAACAAGAAATTTTCTGGTCTCTATTCTGCCAGGACATTTCTACATGTCTATCTGTAGTCTTTCAACATAATAGAGAGTTAACTGGAGATTAATACATTTGCTTGTCCCCAAGCTGCTTAGAGATCTAGAATACAGCAGAGCCACCTGGATTTAAAAAAAAATAAAATCCTAAAAAAGCAACTATTCTGCAAGTAATTTACACAGGCAAGGTAGTAAGAAAAAGAACATTTCAGAGGAAAAGTCTATTGCAACAGCATTTACAGCTTGCTACTGCTGAAAATTAGTCCTGATGTGCATCCAGCCTTGCATATATTACCTTTTATTTTTATATTTTACACACATAGTAGCTAATAAAAATACAAAGAAAGAAAAATACACAACTGCATACCACAGCAACAATCAAACCCTTAGTACAGAGAAGAGTTCATTAGTAAATTACAACAGCCCTAAAACTCCTATTCTTAAGTCTATGATAATTTTTAATAGAACCAGTATTTAATATAATGGTAGTGCAAAAAAATAGACAAGTATATATCATGATCTTTCCTCATAATTTTTCAGCTATTTCTCCAAAGGCTGGTTCATAATAGGAAATATGTCAATTGTCATTATCATCAGTGCTTCATCTGTATATCCTAAAAAAATACACTCTTGCTGTTTAATACATTAAGATTTTGAGTTCCTACACAACAGCTTTGATAGAAATAAACCATTTTTAACTTTGCCTTCAAAATTCCTATTAGAAATCTATTTGAAATAAAGGGGAGCGAGGGGATTGTCAGCCCAATTAACATCTGTGAAAGGTCTCCTCTTCAAGGAGCTTAAGTGGACAGTAAACACAGCTCAAACTAATAAATATAACAAATACAATTTTCTCCACTAAGTTATTTCATTTGTAGCAATTTACAAGCAGGACCAAAACCAGCTGCACGCAAACAGGACATGATGTTCCTACAGTCACTTAAAGTACCTGCTATAAGAATGAGCAGGGCCTGTTTTAAAGCAGAATTATATTTATAAACTAGAAAAATCTAATTCTTCTCTATGCTAAATTCCAGTAAGAGTGATCATCAGGTGAAGTACTTGGGGCAGTGAATCAGTTTCCAACTCATGTTTACATTTAACTGCAACCGAATACAGAGTACATAAAACAGTCAGGAAATATGCACAGTCAAGAAATATGCATGCCATTAGTATATACATAATTAGTATTATATATGTTAACTTTAAGTGAGTTTTCCCAGAAATAACTTTGAAAGCTCAAAAGCTATTTCTTTCCTCAAGTGATCTTTCATTAAAAAAAAAGGAGGGGGGGAAGGGGGGGGAGAGATCACCAACACTCCTATAGCACATTTTTTCAAAAGTCAGTATTTTAACTGTTTAAGACAATTACACAGAATTAAACTGTGTGAGAATTTTCAGTTAGCCATAATCATCCTTTTACCATTTTTCAAATAAGTTATCTCACAGGTTACCCCTAGCTGACATCATCTATCAGAGTCTTAAGTCAAACCAAGTCAAAATGAAATTGTTTTTCTCTCTATAACCTTTAATTCTATGTGAATTACAGTTAAATCTTAATTCAGATTGTTATTCACATAAAAACTTGCCCACTTTATTTTCCCTTAGTTTATCTTACTTCTTACTAGTGCTTTGCTTCAGAGCCTACACAAGACTACACATCCCTATGTTTTAATCTGCCAAGAACTGTTTAGAATTTCTACTTGCACAGAAGTGCCAAATCATTGACAGTAGTCAAAAAAAAAAAGCCCCAATACCACAGCATGTCTAAGAAGGTGTCACCCACTCAATTAACTTCATGAGACAGAGGCATGAGGTAAGTATAACACAGCGTACCAGCCATTATCACAGCAGATGATGCTGAAAACAATCCTGACTCCATAAAAATGTTCTCCAAGAGCAGATCAAAGCTACAAGCCATTCATGTTGTCAACAGAAGAAACAAATCTTTGCCTCAAGAGGTACAAGACAACAATGAAACACAAAAGAATAATCAGAAAAATAAGGGGGAAAGGATAGAAACAAGAACAAATATTCAGAAGCTAGAACACCATATAAATAAATACAGGGGCAACACTAACATAACATTAAGATAGAACAGCTACTACAAGATATGGCAGTGACATTGCATAGAAGAGAAATAACACAAACCTCAACAGTAGTAGCCATCATGGTTCAAGGATATAAACAAACCTCTTATCGATAAGTTATACTTCTGTTAACTTGCATAAATAGAAAAGGATTTAAATGCATCAGACTTAAAGATACTAAATGAAGAAGAAAAAAATTTGCCTCCATTAAATGTATTTGAGTACCTTAAGTTAATGCAGAATTTGAAAACAAGCAACAGACCTTTTTCTTTAATAAGCATTTATTATTTTCCTACCTCTGATAATGACTCCTGAAAAAACACCCCACACTTTAATATAAGAACTTACTCCACATTACAGAAAAATGGCCCAAAATTACAAACATTTCTTAAAGTTATATGTAGGAGGTGTAAATCACAAGTGGTGATTTATGTAAATCACAAGTGGTGATTTACTTTCTTGCTTAATAGAGAGAATAACCTATAAACAATTGGTCTCTTCAATAGCAAAACAACTCTCTTTAGGTTCTTTTGGTTTTCAAAGCCTATTGTCCAGTTACTAAGTCAAGGTTCTTAAATCAACTTGTATATAGTCTTGCAGATGGTCCAGAAATCGATCATTCTTGATCTTTTCTTCTAAATTGTACTTTGTTTCAGAATGCTAAAGTGAGAGGGTTATGCCTTTGCACTTGACTGTCAACTGTAAATATAAATGGAATAGTTCAGGTAATTCCAGAAAACTTAAGGATTCACTCAAAATACCACAGTGACTCGGAAATGCCTAGACACTGTTTTTGACCACAGCCTTTATTATAAACCAAGGACTAAGTAGTTCACAGCAGTTTAAAAATACTGCTTTAAAATGAATATATACCACTTGGCTACCACACGACAGTCCTTATTCCATGGAACTTGATGACTGCAGTATTACCAAAAAGACTTTTTGGTTTATTTACTCGAATGCTTCTGGGGTGCTATTTTCACAATAAAAGCGTATGTCAAAATTGAATACCTATTTTTTGTTGTTATTTTTGTTGGAGAGAAAAGGAAAACCTAAATGCAGCGAAGAGATATAGAGAAGTAGCAGCCAATAACTAAGTTTCTACTTCCCAGAATGCTATATAGTATGGCAGACTACACCACAGAAGTTCTTCAGGTATGTCAAAATGGTAAGCACAAGCCATTGGGATACTCCCTTAAGTAGGGGAAAAAACCCCAAGAGCTTTAATCAAGTTTTCTCCAACATAGAAGCCTGCACATAAGAACTATTTTATATGTAATTAATCATACACTGCCTCAGTTGTCATGATGTAATATTTAAATGACACTAACTTATTATCAAATAATAACGTTACTATACTGGAGGCTGCGTGCAAACATTGATTCCTAGGTCCAAGTTTACGCACATACATAAAACTTACTTTTAGAAAATTTGTTTTGGCCCCTTGTCTTCCTTGTCAGTACAGAATTGAACAAAAAAATTTACAAGAGGAACTCTACAGACAACATTGTCATGCAGCTGCTCCGTAAAACCACCCCAGCCAGGATTCAGTAGAGAGGCCCTTCTATGTCCCTGCAGTAATCCATTTACAACACATTACTGTATTTTTACTGCCATTATCCTTCAACAGCCAGAGTTCAGAATTTATGTGTTTTAAAATATAAATCAAAGCAAACCCACTAAATGAAAGTATCTCTTAAGCAACTCCAACAAAACCCCTTAAAGAAAATTCAAGGATACCAGCAGTACTACAAATTAGCTTTAGGTCAAAGGAAGTGTTTGTCTTATCTAAAAACATTGTGATTCTCTTGTTTGGAAAACAGGAGAGTTAAGGAAACACACAGATTAACATTTCAAATTCATATTTATATAATATACGAGATGTTTGCATCTTCCGAAAACTACTTTCAATTACTAAAAACATCAATACAGGAAGAGGATTAGAGAAATAACAAGGACTCCCTCAGACCACCTCTGCACACCAATAAGAAAAAAACCCTACCTGATTTTACACAAACACCTATTTTATTCCTTTTTCTCTTCATAGTACAATTTAAAGTACGTGAGACTAAAAACAAAGAAGAAGAAAGTAAGGACTGTACTGTTAACAAAGCATGGAAGGTAAAGAAAATTCAGAAAACATTTAAAAAAAAAAGACAACAAAGAAACTGACTAGTATCTGTTTTTCTCCAAAGTGAATCCCAAAAGAGGATATTCCAATATTGCTACACTTATTTGTATAGCACTCCGAGTATTTTTTGAGATGAGACAGATAAATAGATATACATATACATATCAAAACATAAATTAAGACAGTCTGGAATGCAAAACATACTATTTCACTGATACTAGAGAAGACAATCTAATATTCCTCAGAAAAAAAAAAAAAAAAATCACAGAATCACAGAATGGTTTGGGTTGGAAGGAACCTTAAAGATCATCATGTCCAACCCTCCTACCATGGGCAGGGACATCTTTCACTAGACCAGGCTGCTCAAAGCCCCATCCAACCTGACCCTGAATGCTTCCAATGATGGGGCATCCACAGCTTCTCTGGGCAACCTGTTCCAGTGTCTCACCACCCACATCATAAAAAATGTCTTCCTTATATCCAATCTAAATCTACCCTCTTTCAGTTTAAAACAATTGCCCCTTGTCCTGACACTACAGGCCTTGGCAAAAAGTCTGTCCCCATGTTTCTTATAAGCTCCCTTTATATACTGAAAAGTCACAACATCTCCCCAGAGCCTTCTCTTCTCCAGGCTGAACAATCCCAACTCTCTCAGCCTTTCTTCATAGGAGAGGTGTTCCAGCCCTCTGACCATTTCTGTGGCTCTCCTATGGACCTGCTCTAACAGGTCTGTGTCTTTCCTGTACTGGGGACGCCAGAGCTAGAGGCAGTACTCCGCGGGGGGCCTCATGAGAGTGGAGTTGAAAGGGAGAATCACCTCTCTTGACGTGCTGGCCACACTACTTCTTATGCAGCCCAGGATACAGTTGGCTCTCTGGGCTGCAAGTGCACATTGCTGGCTCATGTCTGATTTTTCATCCACCAGTATCCTGAAATCCTTCTCCGCAGGATACTGATACTGGGGACTGCCCTGGCGCAGGTGCTGGACCTTGCGCTTGACCTTCCACAATGGCAAAGACAGACTATTTTTACTGGTTCCACTTTAAACCTGGAAGACATTTAGAGGTTCTGAAAAAAAAATAGTAGTTTTTAAACACAAAGTAGACTTCTCCATCTTGAACTTTTAATGTAATGTAATCTTTCAGCAAATACCCTTTTCTCCCGAAATTTACACATACGTGTGACTTCAAAAACGCTCCATGGAAACGTATGTGGCATGTATTCTGGGAGGAGGCAGAGAAAGCAGTAAGAATCTTGTCTTGTGACGATGGTGTTGAAAACACAGCTTTCCCTGTCATTTTGAACATTTCAGAATTTCCACAGGGCTGCTCTTCAAGCAAAACAGATCTCTCTTTGCTAGGTATCATTAGCCATTATGCAAATACAGTAATGTGATTAGAAACGTAACTGGTTCAGCATACACATTTGTAACCTGCAGCTTCTCAATTTTCTTTCTTACTGGTGTCAGTCACCTTAGCAAAGGTAACAAAATTTCAACAGTGACAACAGCAGAGAGCAACTTCAAGTTTTCAGATTCCAAGGTGAAGTTAATTAACTAGTCAGGTAACGGTAACTACATGACATCAGCAGCAAAGCTAAAACAAAACAAAAAAAACCCAAAAACCCAAACCCACACATACACAAAACAAACAAAAAAAACCCCCCAAAAAACTAAACCAAAAAACAAACTACTAAAAAAAAACCCACCACAAACCCTGCTAGCCAAACTAGTTAACAATTAATAAACAAAACTCTATTACTAAAACAAAAAGCAATGTAGTGCTAATCAATCACAACAGAAATGTCACAGAACAGTGGGTGAGAAACTGCTCAGGACAGCTTACATCAGCCATCGTGTTAACAAGGTCTTCTATAGGGCACAAAGACATAATGACATTTCCTAAAACCATTTTTTTTTTCTAGTTGTTCCATTGAACAAAACCTGACAACTGTAGAAGGCATTCCCTTTTAAATTTACATATTTAGTTTCCTTTAATTTTCTGGAGTACGCATGCCTGACACCAGCATGTAACAAACAGATACGTTTAAACTTACATACAATATAAAACTATGTCTAGGAAACTCCACGTTCTTTCAATAAGCCTAATCACATACTTACATATGTACGTATCTAGTCCTAACTAGACATGTACGGCACAAGTGAAAATTAGAGGGACTGCATAAAACTTACTTGCTTATTTTTTGTCCTTTGGCTACTGATACTATTATTATAATAATAGTGCTGCTGTTCTTTTTTTGGTTTCCTTTTTTTAAAATTAATTTTCATTTGCAATATTCTGCTGATGCATATATATCTGAAGACTGGGCACCACCTACATTGTTTAGCTTTTTAGTAAATTTCTAGTAATATTTTTATTCAGGAATAATACATTGTATTATTAAAATATTTTATTCCTTTGTTTAAGGACTAAACGAAAATTTGTTACAAGAATGAATTGCTTGAGTACAGGACCACAGAAAGTCTTGGAATTAAAGTTTCAGAAGCCTCTTCTGTAATTTGGTCTCTTATTTGTAAGGACAGCCATTTACTCTTTGCAAATCCAGGAAAAAAAAAAGTTACTATAAATTCTACCACTTTACTTCTGTGTAGACACTTCAACTAAATAAGCCACGTTGTTAGAAGTTGAAAAATGCTGTTGCTTTCCACATGACTAAAGCCCCCGCCCCCCCCCGGGGGAAAAAGAGTATTTTTCCCCTGTACTCAAGAGAGATTAAAGATAAATTAATACATTATGCTTTGTATTGAAAATTAAAGAGACGAAAATAAAGATAAAACACCCACATGCTTAAGGAAGACACAGTCTCTTCTCATTGCTAACCTCTAGAGCTAATAATTCCCTCAAAAGTGGTCTCTCTTTTTAGGGAACGTACTTAAATTACAGTACACCTACTAGCGTTATGTCTACAACTAAAACTCCATTTCTGGAACTAGTGAGCACAGAAATGCACTCAAAGAAAAAAGCGAAAACAACAATGGTTAGTAATGATGAAGGGGTCCACGCAAACAACTTAAGCTGCAGTACTAGTGTCTTACCCTGCAAAGTGTGGTTTTGTGACTCCACATTTCCTGTGCATACTATTTGAACTGTAAATAAAAGACAGACTGAGCAGTCATGATTTATCAAGTTTCTTCATTTTTAAAGGCTGCCCGATTTCCAGTATGTGTTTAGACATGTCTGGGAGAGCAATACTGCTACTTACATAAAATTATTACAGTATCAAGACTCGAATTTTTCTCCGAGAAAAAAAAAAATAAAACACGAGATCGCGAGCATTCCATTTCAACCAAGAAAGACTGTTTCAGCACGGCGTTACCCAGCCTGGAAGCTCCCACTCCGGCCACTCACACTTTTTCCCTTTCGCCTTCAAGGCAGGATTTCCAGGCTACGGACAAGGCGGGCACATGCCCGGCGGCGGGAGCTGGCTGACGCCAGGCCACCGGGCAGCTCCAAACTTCCCGACGGTCCCGGCCGAGGCAGCCCCGCCGCCCCGGGGCTGCTGCTGCCGAGCCCCCCCCCCGGCCGGTTTCCGGGAGAGACCCCCCGCCCTCTGCCACCGCGGGGCGCCCGGCGAGAGCCTAGGCCGGAGGCGGCCTCTCTCCCCTCCATGAACAACCCAGCCCGGCGGCCCGCCGCCTCCCGCCTATACGCTGTCCCACAGCCCCCTGCCCACCGGGGCCCGGGCTGCCGGGGGCCGTCCCCACACCGGCAGCGCCGCTGTGCCCGGGGACGGCCAGCCTCGATAACTTGCGGCTTGTTTACCTCCGCACGCCGGCGCTACCCTCTGCTTACACCTCCTCCGCTCCGCTCCCCGCGCCCGCCGACGGCGCCGAGGAGCTGAGGCGCCCCCGGAGCCGCCTCCCGGCCCGCCCCACCCCCGAGGCGACGGGCTGCCGACGCCCAGATGTGCAAAGTCTCCCGGCTGCGCCCGCGGCCCGACTCGCCTCGTCTCGTCTCGCCCTCCTGCAGCCCCGCGGACCCCGCCCGAGCCTCCCCAGGCGGCGCCGGGACCGCCGCGGGGCACTCACCGGCTCCTCACAGGGACTCTCTCCGGCCCTTCCCGGCGCCTCCGCGCCCGCCACCCAGCTCCTCCATTTGCTCAGCGGCCGCTCCTCTCTCCCTGTCCCCCGTTCCGCTCCGGATAAGGCGCCCTCTGGAGTGCCCGCTCCGCCGGGGCCGTCACTCGGCGGCTGAAGCGGTGGGGAGTGCCCGCCCGCCGGCAAGGATCCCTCCCGCGCAGGGCGTTGTGGCTGCCGCCGTCTCGCTGCCCCTTTGTTCGGCGGCGGCTCCTGGCGGCGTGGCGGCGCTGACAGCTGCCGGCGGCGCTCCCCGGGCCCGGGCGACCACTTGGCCTTAGCACCTCTCTGCCTGCCAGCAGCACCTCATGCTCCCGGCCCGGCCCGCAGCCCGCTCGCTCTCTCTGCCTCTCTCTCCGCCCACGGTCAACAACCGGCGGCGGCAGCAGCAGAAGTTCAGGCCGCCGACCCGGAAACTCATCGGCAGCCGAGGCCCGCGGGCCTCCGACGGGAAGCAGATTCGCCGAGCTGTGGGAGGGAGCGGGGCGGGGACGGGACGGGGCGGGGCGGAGCGGGACGCGTCTCGGGCGCGGGGCCTGGGCACCGAGAGGATGCGGAGGGGGAGGCCACGGCCGGCACCACCGAGGAAGGCAAGGGAAGGGAAGGAGCGAGCGGGGCCGGGGCGCTGCCCCTCACCCCGGTGGGGCGGTCCCGAGGGCGTGGGAGCCGTTCCCGCTCCGTGGCGCTGCGGCGTGCGCACCCTTCCGGGGGCCCGGGGCCCGGCCCGCTCCTGGGCGCGACCGGGAAAGTTCGGGGGGAGGTACCGGCGGCGCGGGGCCGCTTCCCGCCTGTCGTGCTCCTCGGTCGGCGGCCTCCCTCCCTCCACGGGCTCGCCTTGCCGAAGGGAGGCAGCGCTGCGGGGGAGGCCGAGGAGGCTGCCGCGGCTCCCTGTGCGGGGCCTGCGCCCGGCGGGGCGGGCGCGGCGGCCTCCCTCGCGGGGGTGGCGTGGCCCTGTGTCCCCGCGGGGCGGCGGGAGCCGCCCTCTGTCTCGTCCCGGCGGGTCCCGCGCTGCTGAGGGTGCCGTCGGGCGGTGGTGTGGGAGGCGGAGAGGGCCGGCGGCGCTGGGAGAAGCCCAGCTGAGGCATGGTCTCTAGACCTGCATCCGTTGGGACGGGGACGCGTTATTGGCACCTGCATTTGGTTAGGGTCAGTTAACTGGTGGTGCCTTCTGAAGCTGGTCATCGCTATTGTCGCATCCCTGCAACCCCAGCCTCCTGCATCCTGTTTTTGTTTTCTGGAGTCGTGCAGACTCTCCGCCTGCCTATTTCCCACACATCCTCGCCCCCCTCGGGATTTAGTGGAGAGCACTGGCAGAGGGAGTTCACCCACTGCTTATTCACCTGCCCATCACCTGCCACCCGGGTGGCCCAGCCTGGCCCAGCCCTGCCTCTGCGGGTTCCCTCCACACAGGCCTGTGACCCAAACCCAGCATATCCCGTTCATGTAAGGAAACTCGGGGAGCGTCCCTTTTCCAGCTGCCCCTAAGGGACGGTTGTTTCTTGTTCCTGTCAAAACTCTTAGTATCCCAAAGTATGAGCTCTCACAAGTCAGCGCATTGTTTACTTAATGTTTCTAGATGCTACGGTAATGCAAATCAATAGATGTTTCTATTCAGATATTACTGTCCAGGTACCACCATTAAATTATCTAACTAATGTATTTACCTTAACTGAAGCTGAAAATGCATGCTGTTACTTATGTTGGGGTTTTTTTTAATACGTTTTCAGGTAATCTGCTCCTAGCAAAAATACTGGACTAAGGGCATGGGTATCTGAAGACCTCTGTTTCTCCTAGAAGAGGTGAAGAAGGTAGAAAAAGTAACGTTAAAAATCTTTGTGGAGGGATTAATCTGCAAAAAGCATGTGTTTACTGATGATACGGAATGAAAGTGTGTTCATTTGCAGATGAAGAAAATGATCAGCTGGAGGGTGCTAATGGCTAGACATTTCTCAAATCTGCTATGTGAAGTGATTTAGCTTCATAAAATTTTATTATTATAGGAATTGTCACTTTGTGTTAAACAGGAAGGTGAGCAAAGTTTTATCTTAAATCTAAAAACCTCTGTCCACTTTTTGCAAAAACTTGAAGACATATTCCTTGCAGAAGCTCTATGTTTGAATGAATTATGTACCAGTTTGCAGCCCCACTGAAGTAAAACTAAGTAAATGAATCCGTATCATAGTTTATCAGCTTTGTTACTTGGGCTGTAGGCAAGACTGTGTTCAACTTCCTGGGGGGGGAGGAAAATCAGGTATTTTCTTAAAATCCCTGTGGAACTCATAGAAATGCAATACTTTGTCATAGCACATTTTACAAATTACAGTGCTTGTCACTTTAGAATGGTTTTCTGTTTCAATTTCATATATTTTTCAGAGTCCTAAAATTCTTTGGCCTTTTGCCTGGCTTGCAAAATGGGGAAGATAGTTACAAAGCGGGAAAAAAAAAATATTATTTTTATTTTAAAAGTGGGTTAGAGAACAAGATTATTTGTATTAAATCTATGTGATGTAGGATTTTCCCATTTCAGGAAAAGGAAGCAGAATTCTATGACCCATTTGTATTTCTCCAGCTAAAGAACGATAAATGAATAACGTAAAGAATCAGTGGATATAATTACTGCATCCTGAAGTTTAGCGTGCTGTTAGATTTTTTTTTCCCTTTTTTTTCAACTGAACCTTTACTTCCTGTTCATTCATTTTTTCCAGTGATAGAATAAGGAGGAGAGATGGGAAACCCAGAAAACATTGGAGATGCATATGTTGCTGTGATTCGTCCAAAAAATACTGCTAGCCTGAATTCTCGGGAATATCGAGCTAAATCCTACGAAGTAAAACTATTTAAATTTTTTTATTTATTAAAATTTTTTAAGATAGTAAGTTATAGTAAATATCTAACGATATAGCAGAAAAGAAAATCTGACAATAAGATTGCTTAAATAATGTCTATGTATGTCTGTCTACCATCCTTATGGTCATTTCAGGGCCTTTTGCCCTGCGGGCTGCTTAATACAAGGGTGCAGCCTTGTCTTTTTCTCTTTAACCGTACTGTTATGGAGGTCATTCTGACTTCGCCATCCTGTTCCTCCACATTCAATACTTCCTGCATTTTGTTACTGCTTTTACAGTGGTACAATAAATAGCCAGGGGAAAAAAAAAAAGTTCCATGTGTGTTTCAGTTGTGCTTAAACTCCTTTGGTTTCATTATTGTTTGAAAGATTTTGTTGCTTGAAGTTCCCATTGAAGGCCAAAAGAAAAAAAGAAAGAAAGTTTTGTTGGAAACTAAACTGCAGGGAGGCACTGAAATAACCCAGAGCATCTTGGATTATGTATTAGAAGCCACCAAACCAATTTCACCAGCCAATCAGGGTATTAAAGGTAAAAACATTTTAATCTGATTTATTGTTGATAGCTCTATAAAAATATTTTAAAAACTAAATGCGCATGGAAAGGTTGTGCAAAAGCATGAAATTAGTTTTAAAAAAGAAGGTATGTTTTGAGGTTCATCAAAAAAACCCAAGCCAACTATACAGCTAAAACCTTTAATTTACCTTTGTTTCCCTTTACCTTCCAACTCTATAAAATGCTTACTGAAAGATTTTTATTAAGTGAAACTTTGCCTATCTGTACTACTTCTTCACCTCAAATTGAGATTTATAGCTAAACTTCTGGTAAACCAGATTGAAGTAGCTTTTTTATTCTTAATTTCAGCTAAAACTTGACTTGAACTAGTGAATTGATCGCTTCTGAAGTCTGTTCTAAAGCCAGCATTGTTCAGTAGACAGTAGTTACATGAAAATATTTCTGGCATAACTGTATCACAGATATAATTTGATGAGTACATTTTCTTTTTCATTGTTGTTGCATAGCTGGTCTAGCAAACAACCTCACACTTGTGCTGACAAAAATTGTTCTAGCCAGCATATTTCATTTCCAGGTTGGTATAAACTAGACCGACTAAAGCACTTTTTTTTTTTTTCCTCTGTATCTCATCTCTGCTTTGTAAGTAGGGTTATACTGGGAGGGTTGTCAGTGCGGACAAGACAATGCAGTGCTAACAATTTAGAGAAGGAGTAGCTGTTTCCATGATAAAATGTTGCAGATGGCAATAACTGGAGTTGTATGGACTTAACAAAGTTAGTTGAGCAGCAAACATGAAATAACATAATAGCATTAATACACATTGAGGAATGCCTAGAAAAACCGAAAACTAGCTGTTTCTTAAACAGTTTAGAGTTTTAAATTGACTCAGACAGAGGGCCCAAGCATTAATGTGCACAGCTTAATGTGGCCACTGCTAAAATAAGCAGCTGAGGTCAGAAAAGCGAACAAAATGCTAAATTCTGTAAGGTTGGAAGGGAGGATAACATGGAAAGTGCTGTCCTACAACTACATGAATAAAGCATTCACCCTAACATGGAATATAGCATGCAGCCATGCTTTCCCATTTCAAAAAGAATCTTGTTTAACTTAAAGATAGATGGTTTGGGGGGTGAATGCTACAAAAAATCAGGGGTATAGAAAAGTTGCCTATGAAAAAAGGGGTACATTCATGTGATTTTTCACGTTAATGTGTATATATATATTTATGTTCTTAATACCTATGAGAAAATAAAGATTTTCTTAGCTTGCTTTAGATTATAGCTCATAATAATAATAATAATAATTTTTTTTATCTAGAAATTAGGAACATTGGTCTGGTAAGCTTTCAGATAGCGAACTATAGATTTTTTTTGTTTGTTTGTTTTGTTGGTTAATTGATTATTTTGGTTTTTTTTTAATACTGTGCTAGGAAAGCGCGTAGTGTTAATGAAGAAGTTTCCTCTTGATGGAGAGAAGGCAGGCCAGGAAGCATCACTTTACATTGTTCCAGCTGTTGTGAAAGGTAACGTTGAGCATAATTTCTGAAGTTGCACCCATTTTAGCAGAAGTTCAGTTGAGGGTTTATTAAGAATTTTTATGAACATGCTATATGGCTTTTTCTGTATTTAAACATTAGAAGTTGCATTCAGGTGGAAACCTCTCTCTGAATACTTTAAAACTTGAAAAAGTTACTTAAAATTAAGGAAGAAACTTGTTTTTAATGTATTGCCTCTGTTTCTGTAACGATAGCACACTTCTGTTTTAAGCAGTATTTGTTCACTTGATTATATTTCATAACATATGCATTAATGTATAGAATTTACTGAATGCACGTGTAAGAAAGACATCCTATTCAGTTCAGTGTTGTTTACTCAGAGAAGAATGCTTATTGAAGTCTGTAAACAGTTTTGTTTGAATAAGGAATGGTGCACAAAGTCTTTAGACGGCAAAGTAAATTGCTTGTCAGGAAAGTATTTTTTAAAAAAGCCTGAAGTAAATGTCTGTGTGCTTTTGGGGAAACTCCTTCATTTTTGCCTTACTGATAGGCTTTAAGGATAAAAACTACCAAATAAATACCATTGTGGAGTTACAAATAGCAATAAATACCTCTTCTAGTCCTGAGTCCTATTCTTTTTTTCTGGCCAGAGTATACATTTAATATTAATTCATCAGATGAAGCTGAGCATGCTGATGGAATAATAACTGAACATTTTAAGGCTTTTAAGGCTACCCTGTTGAGTTGTGAATTGTCACGTGAGGATTGTATGTAATTTCTACCAATTATCATTTGGAAAACATTAAGTTACTCTAGTCTAAAGTTAGAAGGTACTCTCAATTAGTTAGGAATGTGTAACTACAAAAGATGCAGAAGGGAAGATAAGATGATTCTTCTCATCGATGTGTCTTCAGAGTATATTTCCTTTTTAGATAACACGAAATACGCATACAGTCCTGGATGCCCTGTGTTCTACTGTCTACAAGACATCATGAGAGTCTGCAGTGAATCCAGCACTCATTTTGCTACGCTTACTGCAAGAATGTTAATTGCCTTGGATAAGTAAGAAATGCCATCAGAAAAATACATTAAAATAAAAGTTAAACAAGATAATTTGTAGATGTAGCCCATAGTTTTTATAGCTTTCTTCTAATTAAGAAGGAAATCATTATGATATCATGTTATTTTCTTAATGTTTATCAGAAACTGAAACCTTGACAACAGATTTCTAAACATTTTTTAAAATCTTGTGCAAACTGAAGAATGGTGTGCTTATCTAAATCAAGTGGCCTTTTGGAAGTTCTTGCTCACAGTGAATGTTTTGTAAAATCGTATAAAATACTAACGATTAATCTTCTATAAGTGACATAATTGTAATCTTTAAGAGTATTTGCCAGAGTGTAGTAAAAATATCCTGTTAATTGTATACCATTAAGATTTGCATTTAAATTAAACCTCCCTTTAGAAAGGGAGTGCATCTTCCCCAGCCATACAAATTTATTTGCAGTAGGGAATTAACTTTCAGAAAGGTGATTAGTTGTTTAGCTAGATTTATAGTACTTTGGAAATTGAATATGTGAGCAGTTTTTTAGTCTTTTTTTATGTACCCTTAACAAAGAAATACCAAACATATTTATGTATGAACTTATATGCATTAATAAAGTTAGGTGAAACTCTTGGCTAACATGAAAAATTCTAAGTTACGGGCTATTATCTGTGTGTAGGGTTTATTAGTAGAGTAGTAATATTTCCATGTATACCATCGTGCCAGTTATATTTATGTGCTGCTTAATGAATGCCTTCAGACTCTTAAGCTCTGCTTAAAATGTGTTATGAGCCTTACAGTTGGGAGAGAAGCTTTGGAAGTATAATAGAAAATAGTTTATGTTGCTTATTCTCCATGTACGTAATCTGAAACAACACTTCTCAAAGATTCAAACTACCGTAACTAATTTATCTACCAACTGGTTAGAGAAAATGCCTGAAAATACCTCAGAGAGGCAAGAGGGTTTTTATAGCACAATGACCACAATTTTACAGTCCTCCTTCTCAGCAGGACCATAAATAAGTGAAGGGAATATGGCTTTTGCAGCACAGCATAGCTTGAATCTGGGACTTAAAAATCCAGTCCAAAGCATATGCATTGAACTGCAGACCACGTTCTGCCATGCTTACATATGGTTCTGGGACAGACAAGATCCAATTGCTCTGTCAGTGGATCTATCTTTCTAAAGTGTGTACTTCTTCTGCTTCTATATTTCCAGGCTAAATCACTATGTGGAATTTATTGTATTCCAGCAAAGTACATGTTTATTTCGAGCTTGTGAGAAAGTATGTGCAGAAACCTAAATACAAACCTAGCTTTAGACCCTTAGTTAAAATGTACCCTGTTCAGCATAACACTAAAATAATTTAGGAATTTGGTGAAAATATATTTATCAAAAAAATAAGATTAATAACTTGTCTTGAGCCCTGTATTGTATTGCATATGTGGCAGGAAAAAATGTAGCAGGTGTACAGTGCTGACTTTCCCCTCTAGCTCAGAGTAAAGGGCTCTAAAGCCCTTCTATGCTGTCAGTAGGAGTGTATTTAGAAGAGAATAACCTTCAGCACAGCTTTGTGAAAAGGCAGGTAGGTGGTAGGCTATGTGAAGGAGACTTAGCAGTTTGGAAACTGTCAAAGGACCTTCTGATTTTTTGCCTTTTCCCACCTCTCCCTGATGAAATACATGAGATAGAAGGCTTAAGTAAGCACAGATAATGAAACTTCAACTGACACTTAAACTGCTTTAAGTTTCAAAATTTTTATGTTGAGAGTAGTAATACTGATAAACTGAAAGTAAATGAAACTGTGAAATGTTGGTGTGATTAAGTGTTTTGGCTGTAACCAGTGTTATTCTTACCTTCGCTTATAATTTCCTCTTCTTTGAGAGTTTGCATTGGCAGGAAATGTGTTTGAGCAAATACATTTGCTTAACTATATTTGATTTTAAAATGTCATGTTTGGGGATTAATTTAGTGCTATAAAATTGGCTGTGCACATTATAATTAATTTTTTTTTTAATTAAAATGTGTGATTATCATACATGCAACCCTTAATCAAACAGAATAATGGACAGGCATGACCAAAATAGTCCTTTTCTACCTGAAAGTTAATTACTTGCCCATTCTCTCCTGCAGGTGGTTGGATGAACGGCACACCCAGTCTCACTCCATCCCAGCCTTATTCAGACCGTCTCCTCTTGAGAGAATTAAAACGAATGTAATAAACCCTGCCTATGCTATAGAACCTGGTCAAACTGAGAGCTCGTTACACATGGGTTATACTGCCCTGGAAATAAAGAGTAAAATGCTGGCATTGGAGAAAGCAGATATGTGTATCTATAATCCTTTGTTTGGATCTGACCTTCAGTATACCAATAGGGTAAGAACTATATTTTCATTTTATATTTGTGAAAAATACATACGTTTTCATTTTACAATTCATTCATTTATTTGATATGAGCGTGGGCTTTATGTTTAATATAATCAGATTTCTTTATTGTACACTTACTGCTAAATGGTTTTTCAAATCCTCACATTTGAACATCATTCTCTTTTATTATAAAATGTTACTATCATAAGTTTGATTTCCAGAGAATACCTGGCCTGGATGGGGGATTATTTAGCCAAATCTCAGTAATATATTCTTTCAGTTGTGTTTAAATTATGTCTTCACAGGTTGACAAAGTGGTAATAAATCCATACTTCGGCCTTGGAGCCCCAGACTATTCAAAGATTCAGATTCCTAAAAGAGAAAAGTGGCAACGTAGCATGAGCAGTGTCACAGAGGACAAGTATTACGTTACATTCCTTTTTCATTAATGGCGACTTTTGTTTTGTTATATTACAGTAGTACTTGGTAGATTCAGTCAGAATGAGATTTCTATTGCTTTAGGGCTTTACTGTGTAAATACATATTTTAAAAAAATTCTATTTGAAGTCTCTTAAGTACTGAAACACAACAATTAAAGAACAGATCAAGAAAGGTTTAAATTACAAACATTAGGGAAGCATTTCCCAAATTGCACCCTCAGGAAGTTTGCTGACGACACCAAGCTGTGTGGTGTGGTTGACACACTGGAGGGAAGGGATGCCATTCAGAGGGACCTTGAGAGGTGGGCCCATGCGAACCTTATGAAGTTCAACAACGCCAAGTGCAAGGTCCTACATGTAGGTCAGGGCAATCCCAAGCACAAATACAGGCTGAGTGGAGAATGGATTCAGAGCAGCCCTGAGGAGAAGGACTTGGGGGTGTTGGTTGACAGGAAGCTCAACATAACCCAGCAAGGTGTACTTGCAGCCCAGAAAGCCAACCGTATCCTGGGCTGCATCAAAAGAAGCGTGACCAGCAGCAGGCCGAGGGAGGTGATTCTCCCCCTCTACTCCACTATCGTGAGACCCCACCTGGAGTACTGTGTTCAGCTCTGGGGTCCCCAACATAAGAAGGACATGGACCTGTTGGTGCAAGTCCAGAGGAGGGCCACAAAGATGATCAGAGGGCTGGAGCACCTCTCCTATGAAGACAGGCTGGCAGAGTTGGGGCTGTTCAGCCGGGAGAAGAGAAGGGTCTGGGGAGACCTCACAGCAGCCTTCCAGTACCTGAAGGGGGCCTCCAAGAAAGCTGGAGAGGGACTTTTTACAAGGGCATGTAGTGATAGGACAAGGGGTAATGGCTTTAAGCTGAAAGAGGGTAGATATAGATTAGACATGAGGAAGAAATTCTTCACTTTGAGGGTGGTGAGGCACTGGAACAGGTTGCCCAGAGAAGCTGTGGATGCCCCAACCTTGGAGGTGTTCAAGGCCAGGTTGGACTGGGCTTTGAGCAACCTGGTCTAGTGGAAGGTGTCCCTGCCCATGGCAGGGGGGTTGGAACTAGATAATCTTTAAGGTCCCTTCCAACCCAAACCATTCTATGATTCTGTGATTTCTTAGTATAGTAATACAGCTGTGGCTTGACTACTGCATGAATAAAATACTAATTGTATGAATACTGGCACATTTTAGCTGCATGAGCTTCATTTATATTCTTCATGTAGATCTACAGTTAGTACTAAGTTAGTAATTTTTAAAAAGTTGATGTTCTCAACTATTGAAATATTTCTGAACTCTGTTGTTCTCCTGTTACCCTTTTTAATTCATAGGGAACACCAGTGGGTAGATGATTTCCCTCTTCACCGCAGTGCTTGTGAAGGTGACTCTGATTTACTAAGCCACCTTCTGGATAAAAAGTTTTCTGTTAATCAATTAGATAGTGACCACTGGGCACCTATCCATTATGCATGCTGG
Organism: Gavia stellata; assembly: GCF_030936135.1. Lineage (NCBI taxonomy): Eukaryota > Metazoa > Chordata > Aves > Gaviiformes > Gaviidae > Gavia > Gavia stellata. The sequence continues at coordinate 26,174,899 of NC_082599.1, read as the reverse complement.
TGAGTCTGATGAATATAGTTTTGTCAATCAAATGTGTTCTTGCTATCATGATTCATTAGTGCTAATCATTTATGTAATTTATCATACAGACTCAAAAACGAGAAATCAAACAAAATGCAGACTTCTTACACTTTGACCCTAATATATGTTAGTGTTAACCTTCTCAAGAGAAAGGTTGCTTCAGGTTTTGATATAATTTCAATCTGAATGGTTTCAGAGGAGACCAGGTGTGGAGATCATATCATCAAACACTTACCTATTGCCTCTTATATCTGTCCTGAAGCATCTGTTCTAATTCCTGTTGGAGACACTGGGTCTAGTTTAGTGTGGTAACTTTTACAGTCTTTGTTGGTTAAAGGCTGTGAGCAGTCTTACAGCACAGCAATAGCTGAGCTGAGTGCGTGTTGGTGATGATCAAGCCTTGAGCAGGAAGCTGGACTAGGTGATCTACAGATGTCAACTTGTCTGCCTATAACTCTGTGATGATTTAATCTGTAAGTGCTTAAGAGTTTTCCTCAGTTGTTTTAAAAATGCTTTTGTTTTGTCTTTATGCAAGTTAGTCTTCTGTATTTATAGTAGTGTCTGATGATATGAATAACATGAAAGTCAAACTTTGTTATAAAAAAACCCCCTTATTTGATTTTTAGTGTTTTTCAGAAAGTTTGCAGAAACAGTATACACAAGATTTACCAGTTGTCTGCATGAGGCTTACGAGTCCTCAGGATCCATCTGCACGACAAACAGAAGCTTAACTGTGATTCTCATACAGATTATTATTTTTTTTCAGGCAAGGCTGAGCTCTGTTTTGCCGTGGCTGAATTACTACAACTACCCAAACTTAGCTAGTTTAAAGCAAGGTTCATTGTGTCTATAATGAATCCAGTAAATGTTTACTAGACCAATGGTTACCAAAGAAATGCAGAACTGATGCTAATTTCTACAAGCTTATTAATGTTCTACTGTCTTTGGTGCCATTTCAAAGCTAAAAACTCTTGAGCATGGAAATACACTTTTCCATACTTAGGACTATATGAAAAAAGATTTTATTTTACATTTGCTGTGTCTGTTCTGCTTTAAACCTGTCTGCAGGTATGGAAAAGTTGAAGCCACTCGAATGCTCTTGGAGAAAGGGAAATGCAATCCAAATCTTTTGAACGGCCAGCTTAGCTCTCCTCTTCATTTTGCTGCTGGAGGTGGGCATGCTGAAATAGTACAAATTCTACTAAATCATCCAGAAATTGACAGAGTAAGTTCTGTTTGTGTATAGAAATAGCAGTGTTAGCAACAGTTTCTAACTTGTGTATGTGAAATGTTTTGTGTCCAGATCACAATCTGTAAACACAATAATCCTGTTGAGAGATTACCAAAAAATGGTTAGATATTTTTCATTACCTCTACTTTTCTCATTGTATATCAATTAAATGTTTAAACCCTAGGATCAAGGATTTTAATTATCTCAAGAAATATATAAATTTTTACCTGTTTCCAGTGAAAGCAATGTATAATCAGTGTTTCTGTTTATGTTTGTAGCACATCACTGATCAACAAGGAAGATCTCCACTGAATGTCTGTGAAGAGAACAAACAAAATGAGTGGGAAGAAACTGCAAAACTGCTGAAGGAAGCCATAAATAAACCTGTATGAGTTTATTTTCTAAATAGTTTAAAGATTATATTTAATTTACACATAAACTTGTAGAATAGCTGGGCTCATTTATAGCTGTTATTGGAAATGTGCAGTATACTGAAATTGTTAAATATTGACAAACTTACATTTTGTCTTTTTAAATGTTTTTGTCTGTTGCTCAAGAAATAGATGTAAGACTTTAAACGTGATGTTTTCATTTATTTGTAGGAGCATCACGTGAGCTACCGATTTTATGTCTACTTTTCATCATACAACCATTAGCTTTCTTTATGCATTGTCATATGTTGATAAACAGGAGCATTCAGCTGGCTAAATGTAGGCTTCTACAGAATAGGCTTTACATCAGTCAGTCAGCTTAGGCTTCTTTGGTAGTCAGTGGAGATCTAGCCAGGATAGTAAACGAAATTTACGATGTGACTCCTCTCATCCTGAAGTAGATTTAAAACTAGCCAAATGGTATAAAATCACTTGTTTCTTTTCTTTGACTTCAGCTGCAACTTGTATCTCTGTAGGTAGGTGGCGGTAAACCTGTCAGTTTTCCAAGATGTTTTAAATTATCTTCATTTCACTTAATATGAATGAATCTTCCGAAATAATTATTGAAGGAATTGACCTCCTTTATTTTAGGGATCTTACTATGCAGTTGATCAAATGGCAGATGTGTGTCTAATGACTCTAAAAGACTAACGCACACATTTTAAGTAGATTTCACAGTGTAATAGGTGATACTATGTTGTCACTTATTACTATTGAATTAACACATTAAAATAAAAATTACGATAGAAATTACTGCAGTAGGAGTCACAATGACTACTGCAGCAAAAATAGACTGATGTTTTCCGTTTCAGCCTCATTTTCAGTCAGTTGTCATTTTCCAAGGCATTCATCTTTTTTTCCAGAAGTTTTTAGGAACTCAGTTCTTGACAAGTAGATTTGAAGAAGGGAAATAACAAATTCCTGCAACTTTTTTATTCAAGCAGCTGAAACATTTAACCTGTTAGAGAGATGAAAACAAGAAGTTTCACTGATTTGTGTGTATATGCTTTAAGCACCTGATTTACGTTTAAGTACGTCCTTCATGTGTCCAGAGGCATACTCTGGGCCCACATGCAATTCAGTGAAAGTTATGGGGGTTCTGAAGGGGAAAAATTATTTATTAGTAGTGATATTATAGAAGTGCTAAAAGATCTTAGTGAGATTGTATTCTTACTGTACTGTGATCTGTGTAAAGGGTGGTGCTTCCCTCTGAAAAAACAGTCTTTTTGGTATAGACTAATGAGGGGAATAATTCATAACCTGCCAGTAATAGTGAGGTGGACATTTCAGGATATGGATATGCAGTTGAGCCCAAATCCTTCAGGGGACTTTTAAATGCCTGCTTGCCTTTGAGTTCAGCAGAAGTGAAGTTCTCAAAATATCAGTAAGATCTTTCTTGGAGTTATTGTGGTAAAAAGCACAGTATAAGAACTTGCATAGGTCATGAATCAAGCAGTTTTGATAAATAGTAAATATTCAGGAGTTGTACGGTGTTCTTTTTCTCAACAGTATGGATGTTGCTGAATTATGGTAAAATTGCCTTCCTCTTCAGAAGCACCAGCAGAAAGGATTTTAACAAATTCTTTGTTTAATATGTTTAAATTTTTATGTAGTATGAAAAGGCACGAATTTATCGTATGGATGGGTCATATCGCTCTGTTGAGTTGAAACATGGAAACAACACTACTGTACAACAAATAATGGAGGGGATGCGCTTGTCTCAAGAAACTCAGCAGTACTTCACTATCTGGATCTGTTCCGAGAACCTCAGTAAGTAACAAGGAAGATTGTTATACTTGAGAGTTTATCATAGTTTTTTTATTTGTGCTTGCCTTTAGGAAAATAGGAAACACACTTTCTGACAGTTCTGTATTACCATCTTTCTATCAGCTTTTAAAAGCCATCCTTTAGGAGTTAATTTGTATCTAGACTGTCTGTTAATACACTTTGCCCCTGCTAGAGACTCTGTAATCCCTGTAGGTCTCATTCTTTATATCTTTTGCATAGGGAGTGAAACCAATTTTTCTATTTCCTCTGCTTGAGCTTTCCTCCAAGTAGATCAACTCCCGCCTTTTACAGCCTGATGTCTCCAAACTACTTTCAGAGCTATAGAGAGCTTCACCATTTTAGCCATCATTTTGGGTACCCCCAATAGGTCTGACCCTGTGTCACTGTGGCATCTAGAATGTATTTCATCTAGGAAGATGAGGCTAGTCCAGATTGCCTTTCTGTTATAGGGCACCTTTGCTGTCATAGTCCTTACTGCTAACTTGCCTTGATTTTAGTGTATTTTTCTTCCCAGAGTGTCTGAAATTGGATGCATGTAGTTGTTTTTACCAGTGTTTAATCTATTTAAAACTAGTAATTAAAGTAAAGCTGATTAATGTTTTTTCACTAGGTCCTTTAATTAAATGAATTTCATGTGTTTTGCACCAAAACGATTTTTGATAAACAAGTTTTCAGATATGTTTGGTGGGAGGGAATTCTCATGCAAATCATCATTATTACATTATTACATTTGTTGTGTTTTTTGGTATTTCTGATCTAAATAAAAAGTATATTATACTTGTAGTTTGAGGTCTGTGGTAAAAGATAAATAGAACCACAGAAGAGTCAATGATTGTGACTGTGTTTTGTCAGAAAATGTGGTAAACAGTACTGCTGCAAGCAGATAGCTATGGGACACATTATAATGCATTTACAAAGCACAGTTCAGGTCTGGTAGGACACTGTGTTGACAGTACCATTAACACAGAAGTCTTGCATTTAAAATTTTATTTACTGTTGTTGATCTTCCACTACAGTGGCATTGTTACTTTTTTTTTTAAATCTATAAATATTGCAGGAAATATTTTCTTCATTCTTTTTTTCTCTCCCAGTGTCATGCCATTTGCCTTTTTACTTTGCTGTATGCCACGTGACTGCTGTAACCCTCAGTTAAACATAGAAGTTAATGTCTGGAAGAAAATGAAGTGTTTGACCGTTGAAGTCTTGCTGCTTGTGCCTTTTCTAAATATGTGTGTCATGTTTTACTCAAATGATTGAAGTATTACCCTTGCATTTGAGGGGAGGAGCTCACTGATACATCATTTGTTTAAAAACAAGTAATTCTCTAGATATTTAGCCTAAGCTTGAAAATGAGTCAGCTTCTGATTTACAGCTTCAAGCAACTACTGGACAAGTTTCATTATAAAATGTATTTCTTGCAGTTTGTGTACAACTGTAAAGACCATAGTTTTCTTGTTTGTAGGATGGATAATGTTCTTCTGTGTTTGAATGTAAGGTGGATAAGTTGAGTGAACAGATTGTTCTCAGTGAAAAGATGCTGCACTGTAACATGTCCTTTGAAGTTTTTCATATAATGTGAAATGTCACAGTGTAAAAGCCAGAGCAGGGAGGATGAGGCAGATACAGCCTTCTAGTTCCTCACTATTAGAAAACAGCCAAGCAATAATCACAAGGACAGGCAGGGTAAGTGAATGAGCGTAACTGAAGCTATGGACTCTAGTACATAGTAGGACTGTAGTCGAAAGCTCTGTATTGATTTCTCAGCTCTCATATATACAGGAGAACATGAAACATTGAATGACTGTAGCCTGTTAAGAGTCAAGACATTTTACAGATTAAAAAAAAGAATGTTCTGAAAAGTTTATGGTTTATATGTATCCAAAAATGGCAAATATATTTATAAGATAAACTATATCTGGGGTTTTTTTGTCAAAAGTAAGATTATTGGACTTTGTATTTCTCCCATAATAATTGAGACAACAGTCTCTAATGTTTTATTACTGAGTTTTTAAGGTCCGTCTTGGTATTCCATTAAATTTTTAAGTACTTCACTCTTGAGAGGCTGAAAATAACAAAGGTTCATCACTAGTGCATTTAATTAATTGATGCTGAGAGTTTTGTCAATAAATCCATATTTTCAAAACTTTTTTTATATAGCAGTTTAGAAAACATAGGGAAAAATGTTTGTTAATGAGTCCTCAGTTTCAGATACTCTGGTTTTGGTGCAGCATTTAATCATATGTGTGTGTGTGTGCGTGCGCTGGGTTATTGTTTGTTTATTTATAAAAAAAAACCTGTTATTTTTCAGGCCTCCAACTGAAGCCATACCACAAGCCTTTGCAGCATATTCGAGATTGGCCTGAAATATTCACTGAACTGACAAACTTGGATCCTCAAAGGGAAACTTCACAGCTTTTCCTGAGAAGAGATGTGAGACTTCCACTGGAAATAGAAAAAAAGGTCTGCTCTTGGCAGTGGTAGCATGAAATCATGGTCAGAGTCAGAACACTTTGACCATCAACACTCAGTGTGTTTAATGACTGTAGTAATTTCCAAACTTACTTAAACCAGACCTCTCCTCCTCCTCTTCTGTAATAGTTTCAGTCTTCAGGTTCTTCCCTCTCTCCCTCTCTCTCTCTCTCTCATTTCTCACCTTCCCAACTGTTTCGTTTATCGTAAGTCTGTGTGCCTCAGTCTCTATCTGTCTGTCATACAGCTAAAAACAACCTGTTCAATTTTCTTCCTCTTCCTTGTGCTGTGATTTTTCAGATATTTAATTGGTCAATTTCAATGGGATTATTCAAACATATTATTCAAAATGGATTCATGGGGGGGAAAAGCATAAATGTCAGTATTTCTGTGAACATTTTGATTGGGCACGGTATGCTAGTCACCTTTAATTTGCAAATGTGTTAGATCAGTGAAGTCTTGAATTAAGTCAATGAAAATATGTATTTTTTTCTATTACAAAGCATTACTAAAATGTATACTTCAGTCAGGATCACACCTTTGTCTTTTGTTTTCGAATCGGTGAGAAATTGTATTTATAGTTTCTAAGATCATTTTCTTTTACAAAGAAATCATATTATTTACATCTTTTTAACAGATTGAGGATCCATTGGCTATTCTTATCCTTTTTGATGAAGCCAGATATAATTTACTGAAAGGTTTCTATACATCACCTGATGCCAAGCTGATCACACTGGCAAGTCTGCTTCTACAAATAGTCTATGGAAATTATGAGAGCAAGAAACATAAACAGGGCTTTCTAAAGTAAGTATGTGTGTTTAAAACTTAAAATTATGGTTTTGGATTAAGTATTTTTAGATAGCACTTACTATGGAACTCTCAAATTTCAGGTATGATATATATATTATTTTTCTCCATCACTGAGCTCTAGTTCAGAGTAATCACATAACCCTTTAAGCATTAATAGAAGGTGGACATGGGGTCTGAAAAAAATATTTATCTTAATTATTGCAGTCCCAGGCAGAGGGATGGAGGTTCTGTATTCTGTAAGTCTACACTGATATACAGTAATACCAAAATGGGTAACAGTATTCATGTGAATGAAGGGTTTTGACAGGACTGAGACTTTGGACAATGCTGAAGAAACCTCTTACTATGTCCGGTTAGATCAACTTCTGGGATTGGCTTTCCTCCCTCTTTGAAGAGGACAGACCATTGCAGAGATATTATTTCTGTTCTCTCATTTGTATGTGAACTGCTATACTAAATTGGTCAGAAACATAGCACCAGTAGGGCTCTGCCAGATGGTGCTTTTCTCTCCCCTTCTCTCTGCTTGCCAGCACAACAGTAGCTGAGCTGTTCTGGGATACGGCTTTTTCCTCCCACATACATTTCTACAGCAGTATCTGAGCACATCAGGATTCCAGTTCTCTACTGTGTACACCTTCAGTCCACCCCCTACCATCTCCACCTCAGTTCATTCATGTAACAGCAGCTGTGCTATTCTGGAATACTGCTATACTTCTCATCTCCTCTCATTCACAGCATCAACTGAGCTGTTTTGGCTTGGTTTTTTTTTGGTTGTATCCTCTACCATGAGTAAATCAGGGTGCCTTTTCTGCTACAGTTATGCTGATGTAAGCGTGGGCTGCCTCTGAAAGGGCTGGCTGTACTGACTGCACTTGTTTGTTCCTTTCTCTTCCTTCTGTTAGGTGTAGAGACTGTACCATTACAGAGTAAGCAAAATGAATGAGCTGGAAAACTTTTGGGTGGGCTGTTCAGTAGGTTCAGCTGTTGACCCGCCTTGTTCCTGCAGTTGCACAGTTGGTAGGTTGAGCATAAGGAGAAGTGGTTTTGAGTGGGACTGCCCACACCTGCAGGATTGTGCATTTAAATGCAACTGGGATTAATATGAAACTACCCCTGCTGAATCCCAGCAGCTGCGGGGTGGTGTTCCTTTCCACACAGGGCCAGATAAGCAATATGGCTCTGAGTTGATCCTGCTCAATGGAATTGTTTGACTCTGTAGACAGGACTACTTGAAAAGATAGTTTGGGCCAGATAGAAGAGCCTTGTGGGCATTTGGGCATGCTTTCCATCCATATTCAAAGAAAGATGTTGGAAAATATCTGTTCTTCTTCAGATAGATTAAAAGATTTATATTCAGAACTTTTTTGTAGTAGACATAAATGTTTATCAAAAGACTGGTCATTTAAAAATTATATCCAGGCTGTTGTTTGTATGAGGGTATCCTTGATCTTAAAGATCTAGATGCATTGTCCTGTGCAGGGTTTTTGATTGGTAGACCATATGTGTGGTTACTGATAAATACAGTTTAAAAATTACTAAATTAATTACTAAAATTAATTAATAAAAATCTAGTGATGCAACCTAGATTAATTGTCCATAAAAACAAACTAGCAAAGGCTTCCATTTACTGTTTGTTGTTTGGTTATGGGTTTTTTAAAGCCACTTTATATAAATAATTTCACTTTCGTATCATGTAGTGTCTAACTTTCATGTGGAAATTAACGGGCCAAGTCCTTGGTGGTGCTGAATACAACAGTGAAAGGAAGAGCACCTATAAGCTGTTATCTTTTCTGAGTATGTAATATTCTGGATTAAATGACTGTTCGTATATCATTTTGGCTTCCAAACTGGTCTGTAATCAAGTAAGAGTCATGTGTTCTGCTAGCATTTTCTCTCCGTGCCATGTCCACGATGCATGACACAAAGTGCATAACACAAAGCTGGCTCTCCATTAACTGAGAATTATACTATACCTTAGGAAGCCTTGGCTTATGTTTCAGGAATGCTTCTCACCTGATGAGGCAACATGGAGTAGGAGCTGACTGTCTAGCTCAATATGTGACTTGAAGATAGAAACTGGCAGACATTGTTCTTTCTCCTTACTTTGTTTAGTGAAGAAAAACTTTTTTCTGCTTTGTTTTTCTCTTAGTGAAGAAAATCTTAAATCTATAGTACCAATTACTAAACTAAAAAGTAAAGCTCCTCATTGGACAAACAGGATACTTCATGAATACAAGGTGAGATAAATAATCAAATAGTAGAAAATCCTGTCTTAAACATGTTTTGACTGGTTGTCAGTTAATGAACAAAAATACTGGTGTATATAAAGCTAGAAATGTGCACTGAATTTTTGGGATGGGTTGTTGGAATGCTGTTTTTCTTGTACAGTTACAGTTGATCTGTTTGCTAGAAGTACATATAATTGTCATCTGTTCATTTATCTTCAGTGTTAACTGTGTTATTGGGCATACTGCCAATTCAGGCATACATGTAAAAAAAAAAAAAATCTACTCTGACTTATATTTTCACATCTGCTTGTAGCAATAGATCCACAAAGTCCTTTTTACCAGTGTAACTTGTATGTTAGGGATCTGATAGTGCTGCTGACGCATACGTGCGAACACATGCCAACTCCTTTGACTAGAGCAGTTAATTGAGCTGGACTTGGGCTGTTTCTGTACTAACAACTAACTGAAGACATCTAACTAACTGAAGACACCTAACTGAAGGCCTATGGATTCCAAACGGGGTCAGAGGCACCTGAAGGTTAAATTTGTGAACTTCGTAAAAAAAATTGCGGGAGAAGTGAGGTGTGTCAGAGAACTGTACTGGCTAACATGCGTCACTAAAGGTAGCTGACAGGAAACACTGCAGAGGAGCCCAGGGAATGTGTCTAGGCCTTGCCCCTCTTTTGAGATGAGGTTACTCAATCATAAACTTTCTTCTGGTGCCTACACCTTTTTTGTCAGAAACCAGCAGATTGTGCCTGTTCTTTGTAATACAGATGAAGGAGGGGATGATGGTGGTCTTTCTAAGACTATGGTATAGCAGAGGGCATAGCAGAGTAGTCTCTACTCTTTCTTGTATCAGATAATATATAAGAATGAGCATAGCTTTCTTGACTTTTGCTCTTAGGCCATTATTTTGGGGTGTGGGGTATGGGGTAAGGGAAAAGGAGTTGCAATCTTTTGTTCCAAAGTTATTAATATATTTTACATCTTAAAAATAGCTGTGTAGAATTTAGATAAGCTGTAATGCAGGGTGTGGATCCAAAGAGGTTGGTCCCATCCATCACACCCACAGTCATGGCGCTCTGACTGTTGAAGACTTGTGTTCTCTCTCATGCCTGTGCCTTCTCATGTCGGGTGTGGCTGAGCCAAGTTTTTTGTTTGTTAGGGTACTTTACATCAGTCCATTTTAAGGCAAGAGTACTCTAGCGATCCTTTGTTGTGACTGTTTCACTCTACTGAAGAGGAAGAAACAGAAGCCTGTCTCATTCTGAATGAGAGCTCCACTAAAAAAGGGAAAACTGCACCTCTCTTTTGCTTAGAAAAGAAAAAAATGCATGGTTTTGGGGGGGAGATACTTGCTCATCTTACCATGCCTCACTGGATTGGACCCCTTAAAGGAGGAAGAATGCTTAGTTTTAAGGATTGTGATGCATTTAGTGTCAGATGGGTGGTAGCTGCTTATCCCTGATGAGTCTGATATACTTCAGAGTGCGGCAAAATTGTGGGGCCCTGCAGAGGTTAGGTGTCTGTGGCTCAGATTTCTGAGGCTTGTGCAGGTATCTCCTTTCTGCCTCAGTCTCTTTTGGCATTTGAGCCTTTCTGTGGCTCTAGGGTTTAATTTAGATGTAGTAAGACGGTTGCTGGGAAAGCACTTTGGGAATACTAATTTAGTGGGAATTCCACTAAATAGTGTTTTTTCTTCAAATAACCACAACTATTTGGGAAGACTTGTTGATTGCCATTGTTCCTTTATTTCTAGAATCTCAGCACCAGTGAAGGTGTAAGTAAAGAGATGCATCACCTTCAGCGCATGTTCTTGCAGAATTGCTGGGAAATTCCTACTTACGGAGCAGCTTTTTTCACAGGACAGATATTCACCAAAGCAAGTTCAAGTAGCCATAAAGTCATCAAAGTGTATGTAGGAGTAAATGTAAAAGGGCTGCACCTCCTCAACATGGAAACGAAGGTCAGCTTAAGTGAACTGCCAATGATACCTGTTAAGCTTCATTCTGTTCTCTTAAATTCTTTGTGCTAGTAGTCATTTCACATCCGACTGTTTGGTTAAACTTGACTGAAGATTTCCAAGATTTTAAGATCTTTATAAGGTGCTACTAATAGAAAGCCTTGTATTTTTCCACTTGACTACTTTATAACCAGAACTAGATTGTGGAACATACTGTTCTAAGTCAGAATCCTGCCTAAGTGTACGAAAGAAAGTTCAGTTTGTAAGTATGGAGAATATTTTCTGAGTGACATTTTCCTACATTTCATTGTAGGCTTTACTCCTCAGCCTAAAGTATGGTTGCTTTATGTGGCAGTTGGGAGATGGAGATACGTGTTTTCAAATCCACAGTCTGGAAAACAAAATGAGCTTTATTGTGCATACAAAACAGGTAAGCATTGTCATTTTTCATCCTTTGCATTCAATTATTTTTCCCTAAACTGGATACATGCCTCTTCTCTCTTGAGACTGACCACCCTTGTACAGTATAAAAGAAGCCCAAGCCAAGCCCCTACAAAAATTATCTTAAATTTTTCTTTTTAGTATTGCAGAATGTTTGCTTTTGTTTTCCTAGCATGTGAAGCCTTTAGGGTTCAAAATACATGAAATGCATCTGTAATCATTAGGGTAAACTATTTTTTTAATTGAAACTGTTTGTTGCATGTGCCCAATCCCTCAGACCCTGAGGGTAAGTCCAAACATGATGAGAATCACAGAGTTAGAGCTGGTAACTTTGTTATCAAAACTAGTGGATTTTGAGATTGGATAAAACTGAGGATCCCTGAAGGCAGTGTTACAAAGCAACTTCACTGCAATTGCTGCCAGCAACTTCTGATAGTGTTTGTGGATGTCTAATGGAAAATGCTTGTTTTACCTGTAATCTGCATCAGTGGTAATATGTCATAGTTCTGAAATGCTGATAGAATTTAATTGTATACCTTTATATAGGCAGGTCTCGTTGTAAAACTTCTGATGAAATTAAATGGCCAGTTAATGCCAAGTGAAAGAAATGAATGACGGAAATGAAAAATAGTTACAAAACAGCAACTTATGGCTAAGCAAAAACCAACTTATTTCTCATCATAACAGAAGACTTCCATGTACATGAATTTTACATGATAAAAAGTCAAATTTGTATAGTTTTTTAACTTTGTACAGAAGCTGCATGGTTTATTTTTTAAAAAAAAAAAACTATACAACATATCTTATTTTTATAAATATTTTTGTGTTTCATATATAAGCTGTTGTAGGGCTTGAGCTTAACCAATAAAGCTAATGAAATGTAAATGGTTTACTGAGTTGGATGAGCATGAATCAAGTAAGGCTTTTGTTCCCAGAAGAGTATGGGACTACCAGTGCCATTAATCAAGTCTTAATTAACCTATTTACCTTTCGTGTCATCCTGTGGAACATGAAGGAGGTTGTACATGTTACAGTATTTTGTAAACACACTTTATTTTTAAGATACTGTTGATAAGTATGCTTAAAAGACTAGTTAGACATTTGAGCAACTACTTTTGATAAACTCTTGGTTTTTATTTGGTTTCTGACAAATGTTATAGCTGGCTTTATTTTTACTCTTAACTTTCTCATAGTTTGTATTCCTATTTATTCTAAAATACTGCATAAGGATGTCAAAAGGGAAATACTTTAAAACATTCAAAAGCCATATTAAATGTTTAGCATGCTTGTTTTTTAAAAAAATGGATTTTTACTTTTGCTGTGCAATCTAAAATGTGTATATGGAGGAGGGCGAGATGCAGACTTACAGATGAATCTTACTCAGAGGACTTCAGAAAGTTTGATAAATCTTACCCTGGACTGCAACACATCTGTAGTAATGAAAACTCATATAAGAGGTACTAAGTTATTTCTGTTAAAGTAATTTGCCTACTCATTACTTCATTTTCTTGAGGCTACAAGCAGTGCAGGATGCAAGAATGAAGATTTATAATGCAAGAAACTCAGATACATGTTGTAAACATTATGCCTGCTCTTTGCAGAGTCAGGATTGGGTCTCAATAAGTTGGGTCCCAAGTGTAAGGTGGGACCCTATGCAATCCGAAACATATCGTTGTACTTTAAAATAGTATCCATAACACGAATCTTTAAAACTTCTGATTGTTTTTCAGGGTTTTAAGTGCACTTGACTATTTCTTCCTTGTAAACTGCATGCTCAAAGTGTGCAATATTTTGTAAGAAGGTTTTAAAAAAAAAAAAATAGCACTTGCCTCTAAGTTTTCAAATAAAAGTTAAAATGAATGTTAGGAACTGTGCTCTTGTGTAGTAACTTTACTTATTCCTTACCACTAGTAAGTGCAGTTTAAGAAATTAAAGTAGTAAGCAGTTAAAAAAAAGTGAGCAGGAGACTCTTATATTTTGTAATCTTCCCAGCAAGCTATACTTTTCTACTTAAACTTCACTGGCATAAATAACAGTAAATCTTCATGGATTGTTACATTTTATTTAAGGTAAATAAGGCAACAGTCAGGTCCTTCATAGTGTGTCCTTGCTATCACTTGGCACTGGTATCAGAAATACACTTCTCTATGTAGCACCTTGTTAGTAAACGAGAAGGAAAATGTTAAAATGTGTGTCATTTGCATATTTAACAATAGCATTAGTATGTCTTATTGCTGTATAGTTCTTTCTGCTAAATTCTTATTTATTACTTCCTAATAAATAGTTTGCAGCAAGTCACGTTTGTTGTTTTTATTACTGCAGCCAGCATGAAAGTGCCATCAAATGTCTTACCAAGCAGGTGTTATTACCAAAGAGCAGTATTTTGTAACAGGCTTACCTTTGCAAGGTATGAAGGAAGATCATCAGAGAGGATTATAGGGAGGGTCCCACGATGACTACAAATTAAGGTAGTGCACCTTGGAAACCACTCAGAAATTCATCAGGAGAACTGGAAACTGTTAGTCATGGCAAACCAGAAGTTTGCAGAGGTTGCGTGTTAGTGGAGTCGTGAAGTAGTGAAAGCCCGGTTACGCAGTCTTAGCAGGCTTCTGGCACCTGGGTACGTAGGAGTTTGAACTGTGCTGCTGTGAGAAGGTGGGCAAGTACAATCTTTTCCTCTACAAGTGGGGAAATGTAAAATGGGAACAGAGCGAAATCTAACACTGTAGAGACAGACCACTAGTAACTATCCTCATATCTGTACCAAACAAAAAAAAATGAAAACGAGCTGCAAGAAGGGCAAGTCTGAAAATGATGCCTTTGTAAGCAGGAGATACTCGGCTCAACTCCTATAGCTTATCTAACACGTCCTTTTTTAAAAAGTAAGTACCTGTGTAGCTCATGAAGCAAAGATTTGAGAGTAGAATGCTCCAGCCAGGCACAGTGAGGCAAAAGAGTAACTGAAAACTTTGAAAGACGGGCACAATTTTATCAAGCGCAATAATTAATCGTCAGGCTAGCGTGCTGACCTGAGGCTTGTTCACCTCTAAGTGCAGGCCTTGCTACGAGCCAGGAGCGGACCCATCTAGTACCGGGTGCCTTTTGCCGTGGTGAAGCGAACCCGCATCCTTTGAGGTTGACCGACAGGCCCAATCGCGGCACAACTCAAGCCGCCCGCAGATGGCTCGCCAGCCTTCCGCCTGCAGACTCGATTTCGGCTCGAGCTCCCGCTTCGCGCCCTGAGGCCGCGCCCGGGGCGGGGCGACGAGCGGCGGCCCAGCCTCCCTCAGCGCCCCGGTCCCCGCACCACCCCGCCCTCCTGCCGCGCCGCGGCGCCGGCGGAGGAGGCGCCGTTGGTTGCCGCGGCAACCGGCCGACGCCCTGAGGGGAGCGGCGGCGGCGCCGCGCCGCGTCGCCAGCGCCCGGGCTTGGTGTGGCGGCGGCTGAGGTGGGTGCCGAGATGGGGTGCCAGCCTCCTTTCCCCCCTGCCGGGAGCTGCTTGAGTTCAGGGGGTGCTTCTGCCAGCGGCACGGGAAAGGCAGCGGCTTGTCCGAGAGGGAGGCCGTGGTCCTGAGGGAAACCCCTCACGCAGCCCAGACGTCCTCCTGCTGCCGCTTGGGTGACAGGGAAAAGTTACTCTAGAAATGCAGGGGTTTCCCTACCGCTGGTAGCTCACAGCTAGATATGCTTCAGAAAATAGGCTGTGACTGAAAAAATGCAGGTACAGCCTCAACAAAAACGATGTACATGGTTTGCAAAGGTTCCACTTGACCTTAAAGCTTTTCATTTTGTACAACTTTACTCCATCAGCCTGTATTAAAGGAACTAGGAAAAAATGCAGGCCTGTTTGAGGGACTCATGTTTGAAGACTTGTAAAGTAAGATGGTATAAATCTTCCTGTAAGGGGAGAGGAAAAGACCACCCAGTACCTTGAAGTGATTTACCTGAAAAAAGGTATGAATGTGAATTCTCAGCTGCCACAATGCCTCAAGGTGTCTCTGAAACAGATGTGAAAAAACACACACTACTTACATCAGCTGAAAAGGATACTGGAGAACTAAAGCAAATCCCTTCAGAAGCTATCAGTGCAGATGCCAGGACAGACGTATTACCATCAGCAACGAAGCCTGAAAGTCGTGAAAATGGATCAACATGTATGTTGCCTGAAGAAAAAGATGAGAATTTCATACTTAGACTAAATGCTAAAGGACTAGGGAGTATGCCTCTGCTTGCTTTTGAAACCCCAAATTTAAAATATTTGCTCTTACACAATACAATAAAAATATTACACTCAAATATAGGTAATCTAACTAATCTGGAAATCCTGTTACTTGAAAGAAATAGACTGACACTGTTGCCACCAGAAATACCCTTACTTCATAAACTGACAGTACTGAATGTCAGTCGCAACCAGTTATCTTGTCTCCCTAAAGAACTGTCAAAACCTGTAAATATTGAAGAACTCAATCACTACAACAGCAATGAATTTCCTTTTGCATTGGAAAGACTTGCAACTTTAGAACTTGCAGGCAACAAGCTAAAAACTTTGCCAGATACCATAGCTGACATGAAAAATTTGAAGGTACTCAACATTGCTTCCAATCAAATCTCAATATTCTCAAGGGTTCTCTGCTACTTTCCTCATCTAGTAAAACTCAGCATATGTGAGAACTTGATTCAGAGTTTACCAAAGGATATTAAAGAGCTTAAGAAACTAAAAGAATTTTCAATTAGTAACAATAATCTTATATTTTTGCCTGTGAGGCTTTCTGGTTGACAAAACTAAAAGAACTCAGAGTTGATGATAACAAATTGGAGTTTCTTTCCAATAAAGTGGAGAATTTACAAGACCTTAGGTTTCTGAACCTTGCAAAAAATTTATTCAAAAGTGTTACAGATAATATTTGCAACTGTACCATGTTGAAACATCTCATTATACATAACAATCAAGTAACCCAGCTTCCTGCTAATATTCACAGACTTAAACATTTAAAGGAGTTTTTCTTTAAGTAGAAACCGACTGGACTCACGGGATGAACAAATATCACATTTAAAAGACCTCTCCAAAACAGAGTTTTCTGGAAATACGTTAACATATATTCCTGTTGAATTAAAAAATTGTATATGGATAACCAAAGCTGACCTCAGCAATAATAAGCTTTCTCAGTTTCCAAATGCATTGTGTGCACTATTTGATCTTAAACCCTTAAATCTTAGTGGCAACTCTATTTCAGAAATAATACCTGGAATTTCTGATATTAAAGATTTGGAGCACCTAGAATTCAACAAAAATAAACTGTCTTCATTTTCTGCCTGCTTGTGTAGCCTTACAAAACTAGTTTACTTGCATCTAAGTGAGAATGAAATCAAGAGCATGCCAGCAGTGGTGTCCAAGATGAAGGCTCTCCAGGTGCTGCTGTTATACCATAGCAAGTTTGACTAATTTCCTGAAGAACTGTGTTCTTTAAAGTGTTTAAAAACACTTGACATTTCAAATAATCAGATGAAGAGTATTCCTTTACAGATTAGCAATCAAGAAGTGAGCAAGGACCTAAATGTATCAAACAACCAGTTTGCATCTTTTCCTTCTGAAATATGTCATCTTTCTTTGCTGGAGACATTGATAGTGTGTCGAATGAATGGGTTGAAGGTAAGAGAACGTTTCCTTTACGTAAGAAAAACTTGCGTTGCACAGATTGTTGTCCTGCAAAATTATTATTAATAGACTTCCTCCTAACAGATGTAAAAGCTCCTGTGTTTGACTACACCTAGAGTAAACAAAGAACAGAAAAATAGTTTCTAGAGAGGCAAACACGTGTACGTATTTACCTATTTTTAATATCAGAACTGGACAAAAATCTATTAGGATGCACTTTTAATTAGAAATACTAGACATGAACCTTACTTTTATAGTGTTGTTGAGGTGTATCTTGAGGTGATATTTTGATAATCAGATTGATCTGAAATAGATCATCGATTTTTTTGTTTTTCTAGTACTATTAGGAATGTAGGTATTTTACATCCCAATGGATATCAAGAGACAAAATGACAAGCTGGAATTTGGTAGATGAGCCTGCCTCCAAGATTCCTCTCTGTGAAATGAACAAATCCTTCTAACTCCTGTCATACTTATTAAAATTAGTTGGTCATTAAACTTTCACTGGTTCAAACAAGAAAAACTATATTGGATCCTCGATTTCTTACAGCAGAGAAAATTGCTTCACATTTCTAAAATACAAAGTTTAATTTTTTTTTATTTTATTTTTTTTTTAAATACTAAGGAACAAGGCAAAACAATCTCCTGATGAGTTAGGCATTTAAATCTCCCTTTTTTCACAAGAATTTGCAAAATCAGTATTTCATACCTGATGTCAGAAAAGGATCATACTTCTTTATATGATTTCAAATGTGGTTATGATCTTTTCCAAGGGCTGGCTTTCTTGAGACCCAGGAGCAAAAGGTATGTGATCTTACATCCATTTCTCAGAGAGCTGTAGCCTTAGTTTCCATAATTAGAGAACAGTTGAAGTTCCAAGAAGGAAAACAATAATTAGAAAAGACCAAAGTAAGAACAGAATGAAAAAGAAGAAAAACACATTTCATTTCCTTGTGGCTGAGGAAAGCAGAAAATAAAATTAGAGTTTTCTGAGAGGGTAGAATTTTTCATTAATGATAACAACGACCAAAAGAACTTCTCCTAAAGCTCCAGCTGTGGAGGCATTGTTCTACTGCATGTTTTTTATTGCTTTTCTATTATCATGTCTAAAAAGCTTCCCTGCAAATTTCTGCGCTCAGCATCCATATTTTTATTGGAAAATACCAAGTTAGCTTCCACTAGAATTGATGGTCAGAAGCTTTTATTGTTGGAAGTAAGTTACAGAATGTTATTTTGCCTGCAGGAGTTCCCTTTTAAACTTTTTTCACAGAATCACAGAATCACAGAATCACTACGGTTGGAAAAGACCTGTAAGATCATCAAGTCCAACCTGGGGGGGGGGGGGGGGGGGGGGGAACCAACAAAAAACCAAAAAAAACCCCCACAAACAACCCACGCAAGCCAACCACCACACAACAACAACAAGGCACAACACACCAAAAACCAACCCACCCAACACCACACAGCACCATGTCCATCAAGCTACATCCCACAATGCCACATCCACACGCTCCTTGAATACCTCCAGGGAGGGTGACTCTACCACCTCCCTGGGCAGCCTATTCCAATGTTTCACTACTCTCTCAGTAAAGAACTTTTTCCTAATATCTAGCCTGAACCTCCCCTGGCGCAACTTGAGGCCATTTCCTCTAGTCCTGTCACTAGTCACTTGGGAGAAGAGACCAGCACCCACCTCTCTGCAACCCCCCTTCAGGTAGTTGTAGAGAGCGATAAGGTCTCCCCTCAGCCGCCTCTTCTCCAGGCTAAACAACCGCAGCTCCCTCAGCCGCTCCTCATAAGACTTGTGTTCCAGACCCCTCACCAGCTTCGTCGCCCTTCTCTGGACACGCTCCAGCACCTCAATGTCTTTCTTGTAGTGAGGGGCCCAAAACTGAACACAGTATTCGAGGTGCGGCCTCACCAGCGCCGAGTACAGAGGAGAAGGAGTTGTATCTAAGTAAATGGTTTTATTTCTTTCTCAGTTAACTAAAATTCCAGAGGAGCTATCTAAACTGGTTTGCTTCAGGGACCTGGACATATCTCACAGTGCATTAAAGGAAATTCCAGACAGCAGAGGGGAACTGGAGTATGTGGTCCGCTTAATTGCAAATAATAATGATTATCGGCCAGCTCCCCAACTCTATTAATTTAATAAGGCTTTCAGTCCATTAGTAAAATGTAAGCATTTAACTATACCCCCGAAGAGTACTAATACATCACAAGAGGGTGATGAAGCAAACAACTGAGAAAGCTTTCCAGTTTTTAGTGTGCCCTGCTGAGATCTGCCATGGCTTCTAACCAAGCATCCGCTCTTAGATTTACTATTTTTAATACGGCTGTGGTAGGGGCCCCATCTGTGAAATCTTTCCAAGTGGCATGATTTTTGCAAGTGCAATCATCGGGCAAATAAAGGCCTGACATGCACAAGGCATTGATTGCTACAGCCTCTGCGGGGCAGGGTCCTGTTGTTTGCAAGACCAACCTTCTGCGGCGCAGAATGCGGGTCTGCATCCTCGCTTCTCTGAGGAACGTTGCTGGTGTAATACAGCCTGTTGTCCAGGGGAGTTATCCGGTGTGGATTACCATGGTTGGGTTGTCCCGGGTGGGTTGTCCCACATGGAGCCTCTGGTGTGGGTTATCCAAGATGGGTTAGTTTGCGTGGGTTGTTATGGGTGGATCATCCCGTGTGGGTTTTCTGGCACGGGTTATCCTGGGTGGGCCATTCTGGCACAGGTTCTCCCGGATGGGTTATCCTGGTGTGGGTTATCCCGGGTGGGTTATCCAGGGTGGGTTGTCTGGTGTGGGTTATCCCAGGCGGGCCCCCTGGTGCAGGTCATCCCCACACACGATCCCCCCACGCACGTCCCCCTGAATGTTTCTCCACATGCGTGTTTCACACCCACGCATCCCAACATGAGTTTGCACCATGTGCGTGTCTCTCTGCGCGTGTTTACCCCACGCAAGTTCATACCCACGTGTGTTTCTCCCATGGGAGTTCAAACCCACGTGCGTTTACCCCCACGAGGTCATACCGTCACGTTTCTCAACACACAAGTTTACCCTCAAAGCAAGTCCATACCAATGCATGTTTAGCCCACCCGAGTACATTCCCACGCTTGCTTTGTCCACACGAGTTTATCCCATGCGAGTTTTATTGCCATGCGTGTTTTCTCCACGTGTGTTCTCTCCCCACGCGTGTTTAACCCCCAGCGTGCTGCTACCCAAGGGCTGTGGCACCAGGAAGCTGCTGCAGCCCCACAGGCCTGAGTGGTGCTTCTGAGGAAGAGGGCAGAGGCCACCGAGCCGCTCAGCGAAGGGACCGCGCCGGACGCCGCAGTGCTCGGCCCCGTCAAGGCCAGACCGAGGAGCCTCGACAGGAGCTCTGGGGCGGCCTCGGGCATAGCCCCTCTGGCGGAGAGCCCCTCGGGAGCGGGAAAGGCCGCGGGGAAGAACAGCTGCGGGAAGAGGCAGGCGGGGCCCCGCTCCCCCCTCAGAGGCCGCGCTGGGCGGCTGGGCTCGGGGCTGCGGCCTGGGGCGCTGCAACCCTCTCCCGCCGGCAGCCCCGGCGCGGTCCCACGGCCGCCCGCGCCAGGCCGCGCGAGACCCCAGCCGGCCGCCGGCCGCCAACCACGCCCCGGCGCCCCACCGCCCGTCCCCCGCCGCCCAATGGCGCCCCTCGCAGCCCGGCAGATGCTGTCGCCCCGTGAAGCGCGGCCGCCGGTTGGCTCAGGCGCCAGGAATCGTCACATGGGCAGAGATCAGCCCAGCGCGGAGGGGCGTGGCGGCCGCCGGCCCCACCCCGGCGCGGCGCGCGGAGGGGGCTGGCGCGCGGGTCCGCGCAGATCGGCGGATGGCGGCGCGCGCGGAGGAGATGCTGAGCCTGATGGAGGTCGGCGGGTCGCTGCTGGAGCGGGTGGCCGTCGGCAACCCCCTCTCCCTGGTGCTGGCCGCCTCCGCCTTCGCGCTGAGCCTCGGCTACCTGTTCCAGCTGGGTTACCGGCGCCACGTCGGGTCCGACCAGAGGGTAGGCGCTGGGGGACGCGCGGTGCCTCAGGCCCGCCCGCGGCGGCGCCAGGGAGAGGCATGGGCCGGGCAGGGGGCCCGGGGGCCTCCGCCGCCCCCCCGCGGGCGGGGTGGTCACCGCGAGGCGACGGCAGGGGAGAGGGCCGGGGGGAGCCGGGCGGCCTCCCTTCGGGGGCGGGCGGGCGGGCGGACGGGGGAGCGGGGTTGCGCTCGCCTCTGGACAGCTCTTCTTGGGGAGCGCGAAGAAATCGGCGGTGAGATCCCAGTGTGCCGGAGCGGGCTCCGGCGGGCGAGGGGCGTTCCCAGGACCTCCCCAGCGGCGGTTTCTGACGGGAATGGTGCACTGGCTTGTCCCTTCGCCCCGCTGGTTGGTACCGCATGAAGCAGAGGTGCTTAGGTTTTGTAGAGGTAAAGGCCGTGCCCGCTTCTGTTTCACCAGCGCAGCTTGAAAGAGGGCTCCCACGTATGGGTGAAACTCGTTACTAAACTGACGTTGATGCTTTTGGGGGACTGTTTAACAAACCGTCAACACTGTTTTGCTTCTGACTGCCTTCTTTCCAATTGCAGTATTTTTGTGCTTTGCTTTCCGAGGCAGGTTAGCCACCACCTTAATTGTTAAACTGTTACTTTATTTAAAAAAAGATTCAGTTGTCCAAAGTTGCCCTTTTCACAAAAAAGTTTAAACAAAACATGTCTAAAGCCTCCTCTGTGTTTAGTTTTATGTAAATGGACATTATTTTATTAGTCTGTGAAGAAAATCCAATATTTATTTTTCTCTTTCTTCCACAGAAATACCCACCTTATATTTCATCAAGCATCCCTTTCCTTGGACATGCAGTTGCATTTGGAAAAAGTCCCATTGAATTTTTGGAAAATGCTTATGACAAGGTATGTTTTCCCACATGACTGGCTGTACGTATGCTAAAATATTTTTGTGTATCTATTAAGTTCTCTATCTGGAGCCTGATTAAAATCAGTTCATTCTCATTTACCACCTCAAATATGGAGTGGAGTGTGCAGAGTAGGCTCTGGTTTCTTCAGATCTCTTTATATATATTGTTGTTAGAGAAATAGTGTGTTCTGAGATCTCTCTTGTGATTCAGAGTTTTAAAAATGTGTCTGTGTATTTAGGTAATGCTCGTAGCTGAATCACAAGTTAATTAAAAAAAAACATTTTCGTGACGTTATTTCTTGCCTTACTTGGGAATTTTTAATCTCACTCTTTACTAATCTGTGACCAGGCTGGAATGTGGCTAACCACCTCTGTAGGCAATTTGATGAATTTTAAGGCCCTTTCCAATGTTAAAAGGGCCCAAAAGAAGTAGAGCCTTAATTCCAATGAAATAAGATTTATTGATCTGTTTCACATTGTCTAAAGCATAAGCTTAAATCTTAGCTTGGTTAGCTCAGAGAAAGCCAAATTTAGTATGTGAAGATCTGCTGGAGATGGCATGTAAACTTTAAAATCTTATTTGCTCTTAATTACCTATGCATAACTTGAAATCCAGATTTTTTTGAGACAGTGGTTGTAGATTACTGGAGACTGTATGTGCTGTAATCTCCCTGCTAGTTTTTGTAGTGTGTTGTTCTTTTATTTACATTTTTCAGACTAAATGGTTTTAATATGTGCAAGATCATGTGTGTTTGTTATAACATCACTAGGAAGTACATTGAGAACATAATTTAAATGTGGTTTAAAATGTTAATATCTTTATTAAGTCTCTAAACACTTCTTGGGAAAGTAAGTGATTTATGGAAGCCTGTACCTAAAGTGATACATATTTAATGATTTGTGTTCTTATTTAAAATAAACTGGTAATTTTTTTTTTTCTCTCTTAGTATGGACCTGTATTCAGTTTCACTATGGTTGGCAAGACATTCACATACTTACTGGGTAGTGATGCTGCTGCTCTACTCTTCAATAGTAAAAATGAAGATTTGAATGCAGAGGATGTGTACTCTCGGTTAACTACACCAGTTTTTGGCAAGGGAGTTGCTTATGATGTCCCTAATACGGTATGTGTTTTAAATATGAGGTGAGTAGAAAAGTAGCATAATTTAAATTCTAAGTAGGCAGCCCTGAGCTCTTGGTTCTGTATGATGGGGTTGTGTGTTCATACACAATTCTGGCAGCAAAGCAGAATGCAGTTGGTAAATTGTCTCAGCTGGATAATCAAGACTGAACATGTTTAAGTTGCTTTGTTTACCACCCGGCCATTCGTCAGTCTGGATGCTATTTTTTGTTCTTGAAAGCATCTAATCCCACCATAGAGAAAAAACTAATACGTGAGTCTCTTTTTCCTTCCCTTGTAGCATGCCACTGACTGCAGTTTACTTTTCCCTTACAAGCAACTTTAGGTCTTCCTTCTGAGAGAGCTTTAAGAGTGATAACTTTTCATTTATGCCACACCAAATCCAGATACAGGAGTATCAATTTGACAGTTTGCACCACAAGGTTTGTCTTGCTCAGACAAAAATCAGTCTGTGTCTGTTTACAGAATACAGTCTGCATGGGTGTGGAAGCACAGTGGCTGTGTCATGTGGCATTGTTTCCGAACTAAGCGTTGGCTGCTTTCTTGTTTGTGCGAGTTGTCTGTCATGACAGGCTCTTAAACTGCAGAAGCCAACTTTTCCATAGTCAGACTTGCTCCACTGGGACTCTGTGTTCAGTGTATGTTGACATCGACAGCCTGTTGTACCACAGAGTAGTCTGGTGGCAGAAACAGCGTTGTGATACACTTTATTTTTGGATTTTCAGTTTTGGCTTTATTTTGTTTGTGTAGATGCCTATCATTTGACTGGTAATAGTTTCTGCAGCCATCAAGACTTTTCCTCCTTAGCATGACTCTTCATTCTCCCCTGCCGAAGGTACTTGCAGTGATTGTTCCCCTATTAATTATGTGGCTTAGGGGCAGTAATCCCTAGTCTCTCTTACTCCACACTGGCGTTTTGCAGTGATCCACAAAGTATGTATGTTGTTCTTACCTCATTCTTCTGGAAATCTCATATACAACTGACTACCAACAACTTGCCACTTTGTAAATAAGTAAAGGAGAACTTAGTTGTCTCCTGCTTTGTCAGGAAGTGTTAAATTGTGGATAGACAGTGTCACAAAGTTTGAGGGGAGGATTGTTTCGTTGTTTGGGTGGTGGGTTTTTTTGCACTTGATGGATTTGCGTAGCTCCTCTCATCCCTTTGTGAATGAAACCAGCAGGACTGCAGCCTGGATAACAAGTAGGAGATAGTTTCTTGTGTCCTAGGAGATCCCCTCCACAAGTGAGGCCATTCTAACAAACAGACTTGTTTCTACAAGTTCTGACAGTGGAGGCCTTCCTCAAAAAGTCAGGGATGGAGTCAAGGGTCCCTTTTGGAGCTGCTAGAGTGTAGAGGGTACATGATTCTCTGCAATACATCTTTCCTGTTCTTCTCTGGTATATACTAGTTTCAGGAAAGTGTCTGTGAATCAGACATAGACTGCTAAGTTGGCCAGAGTTTCACTGTGTTGTGCTTATTCTTTGGATTCTGACTGTCATGGGATGTCTGCTTGAAAATGCAAGGTGCTGGTCTGTCTCTCTGTGAAAGTCCATCCACTTGATGTTAGAGCTGTTTTGACTTCTGCTTTCACACTCTACAGTTCATGGATAGATTTGAATGTCTGTCTTCTTTCAAGAGCTAGTTCTTTGATGGGATCTAATCTCATCCTTCAGGAGTTTTATAGAACTTTCTATAAGCTCCTTGGAAATGGGCATTTCTTACAACTATGTTCTTCAGGCATATAGGGATGACTAAAGCCTGCCTCATTGGTTCACCATATACTGCTTTTTTTCTGAAATAAGGTCTTTTTCTACACTTACCCTAGTTTTTTCCCTGGAACGTGTTTGAGTTCTGCTTTAGTCAAGAGGTTAATCTTTTCATATTACTCAGCAAGCTTTGGGTGTTTGTGGATAAGTCTACTTCATTCATACCTTTGATACTAGAAGGACTTCTTCCTTTTTATCTCTGCAGGTTCAGGTTCCTCAGAAAATCACCTGGGTTCCTCAGAAAATCACTTTTTTCCACAGCTAGGAGATGCAGGGACTTTGCTATTGACATACTCTGATTATCTCTAGTTGTGTGTTTCCCTATATGAAGCTAGCGAGGCAGCACGTCTGGTTGTGGCCAGAATGCATTCTGCTAGAGGTGACCTGGATTTTGGATGGTGATACCACCATAATTTCATTTCAGACATAGAATCATAGAATAGTTTGGGTTGGAAGGGACCTTTTAAAGGTCATCTAGTCCACCCCCCCTGCAATGAGCAGGGACATCTTCAACTAGGTCAAGTTGCTCAGAGCCCCATCCAACCTGACCTTGAACGTTTCCAGGGATGGGGCATCTCCTACCTCTCTGGGCAACCTGTTCCAGTGTTTCACCACCCTCATCGTAAAAAAAATTTTCCTTGTATCTAGTCTAAATCTACCCTCTTTTAGCTTAAAACCATTGCCCCTTGTCCTATTGTAACAGGCCCCACTAAAAAGTCTGTCCCTGTCTTTCTTACAAGCCCCCTTTAAGTATTGAAAGGCTGCAGTAAGGTCTCCCTGGAGCTTTCTCTTCTCCAGGCTGAACAACCCCAACTCTCTCAGCCTTTCTTCATAGGAGAGGTCTTTCAGCCCTCTGATCATTTTTGTGGCCCTCCTCTGGACCCGCTCCGACAGGTCCATGACCTTCTTATGTTGGGGGCCCCACAGCTGGACGCAGTATTCCAGGTGGGGTCTCACGAGAGCAGAGTAGAGGGGCAGAATCACCTCCCTCGGCCTGCTGGCCACGCTTCTTTTGATGCAGCCCAGGATACAGTTGGCTTTCTGGGCAGCAAGCACACACTGCTGTCTCATGTCCAGCTTTTCATCCATCATCCATCCATGCACCCCCAAGTCCTTCTCTGCAGGGCTGCTCTCAATCCCTTCATCCCCCAGCCTGTATTGATAACCAGGGGTTGCCCCGACCCAGCTGCAGGACCTTGCACTTGGCCTTGTTGAACCTCATGAGGTTCACACAGGCCCACTTCTCAAGCTTGTCCGGGTCCTTCTGGATGGCATCCCATCCCTCAGGCGTGTCAACCGCACCCCTCAGCTTGGTGTCATCTGCAAACTTGCTGAGGGTACACTCAATCCCACTGTCTATGATGTTATTGATGAAGATATTAAACAGTACTGGTCCCAATACGGCCCCTTGAGGGACAGCACTTGTCACCAGACTCCATCTGGACATTGAGCCATTGACCGCTACCCTCTGGATGCGGCTATCCAACCAATTCCTCATCCACTGAACAGTCTACCCATCAAATCCGTATCTCTCCAATTTAGAGGGAAGGATGTTGTGGGGGACCATGTCAAAGGCCTTACAGAAGTCCAGACAGGTGACATCCGTAGCATCTCCTGGGAAGGCATTTAGAGAGCCGTTCAAACTTTCATTGGCATTCTACCATTGATGGATCATCCAGAACTTTCTTTTGAGGCCCCCTTCTCTCTGCTCAAGCTGCTAATTCTCTTTCTTCAGTCTTGACAATGACTTTCAGTCATGGCGGTTAGAAGAACCACCCCTTACTCTTTAAAAGGAATTTACTAGTAATTCTGGGAATTGTTTGTTAATATGCATAGTCTATATATCAACTCATATTCACTCTGTGTCCTCCGTCCAAGCTTATTGCAGATAGTTTTATGTTGAGAGGAGGTGAAATGGCAGAGGATGTATTCACTCCTGTGTGCCATTCGTGTCTCCATCAAGCTGGAGATGGAGATGGGCTAGCATGTTGCAAAGGAAAATGTGCTTGTCTCTCTGCTCCGTGGCATGTGTACCCTCTGATAGACTGCTGGAGTCACCACTGCATTCTGAAAACAGAAGTTTTTAGGCAGTAACCTTTCTTTTCATGCCTTTTGTTTTGTAAGTAACTATAGTTGCAGACCCCTTGGTGGGAAGACAATTTTTGGCGTGTTGTTCATGGTATAGTGCAGATCTATAGGGCAGATGCCCTAATTCATGATTAGGGCTTAAAATTCATTGAGTAATTTTCTGAGTAGATGTCCTGTCAATCCATTGAATGGTTCTCATCTAATAATGGGCTTTTTACCTGTAGATAGGTTTGTTACCTATGAGTCTATACAAAGAAAAAGAGGGAGAGGTGAGAAGGATGTGAAGCTCACCATTTTCCTAGGAAGCAGCTTGCTTCCTGCTTCTGTGTCTAACTTCCTGGGCAGTGAGATCAGAGGGCCTTGTAAAAGAAAGGTGCATCTCTAGACCAGAGGTAAGGTATTACTGCGTGAGAGAAGACAGATGCTCTGGGGGCGAGAAAGCAAGGAAGCCACATAACAAGGAATGCAGACTGAATCCAGATGTTGCAAGGACAGGTCTGATTATATTTGCGATTACGTATGCGTTCCATATTTCAATCTTGAATGCTTCTTGTATCTTCAGCAATGAAGTTTTAACAAAGATACCAAAATTTTTTTTTTTTGGTACTGCAGAAGAGAGAATTGCAGCTCCCTTGAGCTACTGTTTTACTTGGATGTTTCTAAACTTTTGCTTGAAAAACAAAGAAGGTAAAAAATGGAATATTACCTATTATTTAAATTTCAGTATCTGTTGCACCCTGCAGTCCTAATCATAATCCCTTTTTACTTCTGTATGTTCTTATAGTACAAATGATAAATAAGTTTTAAATTACATTAATATGATCATCCTTGTACTAATTGTTTTTTCTGTCTTGGTTCCTCTAGGTATTTTTGGAACAGAAGAAGATGCTCAAAACTGGACTAAATATTGCCCAGTTTAAACAGCATGTATCTGTGATTGAAGAAGAAACAAAGGAGTATTTTAAAGCGTGGGGAGAAAGTGGGGAAAGAAGTAAGCAAGATCAGATGCATTTTTCCTCTGATTTTCCGGGAAGGAATTAAGGCCAATGCAGCATGTTTTTGTAAACGATTTACTGCAATATTAAAGAAATTAAAAATGACGTAGGTAAAACTGTACTGAATATCAGAAGAAATGTGCAAAATACATATTTTGTTTAATCAATTTTAAGGCTATTGGAGAATAAAGCTGCTCAGAAAATCATTGAAAGGAGTGAAGGACTATCTTACTTTTGCTTGCTTAGTCAGCTCAGAGAGAGTGTACCTGTTGCCTGGCTGAATTATGCTCTTTTTGCTTGATGAGTCAGCTCAGCATAACCACTTCTTAGTCCCTAGGAAAAGATACTGCTCTGACTTCCCAGAGCCTGTGTCAGAGGTCTTAGCTCAGGGATCTTCTACACGGAAAAACTGCATCCTTGAAGCTGCTACGTTTAGGTTAGTGATCTAAGTGGAATTCTTCTTTTATTTCCCACCTGTCTTTCCCAGCTAGTCTGCTAGACAGAGCCCGTCACCATTGTTGCAAGCCCACAGTAGCATAACAGTGTCAGAAGTATTACTTAAACTTATATATGTATATTTAAATATGTAATATTTAATATATAATACGTACATATTTTAATATATTTATTATGTATTTTGTAAGTATATAATTTGTATTATGTACACTATAGTTAATAATATGATAATGTATAATTTTATAATTTATTTAAATGTTTCAATATTATATAAAAATAATTCAGTGAGCAGCAAAACTAACTGTTTTCCCATGGATTTGGATTTCAAGGTTAAGTTTTTGTATGACTTCTTCTATATTTATTAAGGATTGAGCTTGTGCTGCATGGCTTACTTTGGAAGGATTACTAGCTCTCCTAGAAAAATTTCTAGAAAGAAACACCTTAGAAAAAAGTTCCTGAAATCAGCGATCTAATTAAAAAGTTGTTTAAAGAGACACCTGATAGACACACAGGAATTTAAAATTAGATGCCTCATTCTCCTAGTAAAATAATCTAAAACTCTGTTTAAAATTATTAATCTGTGTCCAGTTACTTATTTTTCTCTTCTACAAAATAAAAACAAAGAATAACCTGTAAAACATAACATGTCTCCTGAAATGCATCTTCAGTAACATTTTTCAAATCTTTCCTCAGACCTGTTTGAAGCCCTTTCAGAACTTATCATTTTGACAGCAAGTCATTGCTTACACGGGAAAGAAATAAGAAGCTTACTGAATGAGAAGGTGGCTCAGCTGTATGCTGATTTGGATGGGGGTTTTACTCATGCTGCCTGGCTTCTGCCGGGTTGGCTACCTCTGCCAAGCTTCAGGTACCAGAATTAACAGATGAAGCAACTTAAGCATTTTATCTGAATGTCTTTGTTGTTTAGATTCCCCCATTTTTTGTTTGTAGGATGTTCGAGATGTCCCAATAAATCCTCATAAGCATTTTATGTGTTACTTTCTATAAAGTTGCTAATAGAAGTGTTTTGAATCGCAGACGTCGAGATCGAGCACACAAAGAAATAAAGAGTATTTTCTACAAGGTTATCCAGAAACGTCGAAAGTCTGAGGAAAAGGAAGATGACATGCTCCAAACTCTACTTGATGCTTCATACAAGTAAGCAAAGCCTCTGAAGACTTGTCATTTGTAGAAGTTTTTACTTTAGCTTTGAGCTCTTCAGTTAAAACTATCATCTACCAAAAAATAAGAAATATTCCCTCATGTTCTGAATTGGTTTTGTTACCAGCAATTGGTCCTAGCTGTATTCTTAAAAACAGCTTAAAAACTATTTGTAAATGATTATTTACATTTCTGAGATTTTCATCAGTGGTCACGAAGTTGCTTCCTTCCTCTTTGCTGGCTGTTCAGTCATGATTTTCTTTAAGGCTCCTAGAGAGTCTCTCTCCCTCTGTTCTCCCTTCTCGCTACCCCTTGATCTTCTGCTGCTCCATTTAGAGTAGGCAACAAAAGAGAAGGAGGAGAAAGAAGTACATTAGAAGAATTTGTAAGTACTACCATAACTGGAAACCTGATCAAATGAAGGTCTAACGTTAACACCCTTTAACCTAGGGATGGCCGTCCGCTGACAGATGATGAAATTGCTGGAATGCTCATCGGGTTGCTCCTAGCAGGGCAGCATACATCCTCCACCACCAGTGCCTGGCTTGGCTTCTTTATCGCCAGAGACAAATCAGTACAGGAACAGTGCTATGCAGAACAAAAAGCAGTTTGTGGGGATGATTTGCCACCATTAACGTACGACCAGGTTTGTATGTTACGTAATTCCTGATGAGTATTTTTATACTTTTAGATGCTTATTAAAAAAAAACAACAAAAAACCAAAATGTGAAATATAGTCATATGCTTTGTGTTATAATAATAATATGGCACAGTCAGTCTGTGATAACACTGTTTGTCAGTATATTTCCTCCACTTCCTCCTCACCAAGTAAAGTTTCAGCTTGCTACTGTTCTTTTTAATCAGTGTTGATTAAGGAAATTACAGTTCCTACGATTTAAGAAATTATAGTTCTGTAGAGGAGGAAGATCCTAATATTCCCACTGAGGAAAGGGATGCAGTGTGACCTTGTTCTTTAATTAGACATCAGAAAACACTCGTGAGACAGATTAGTAAGAAACTAGTCATAATTGATTGCACTGGTCAGAGATTTTTTTCCTTCTTAGTTGAATCAAATGAAAAAAATTACCAGGGTAGGTAATGAAGTACATGTAAATATGAGCTGCTTACTCTGATTTTTTTTTTTAATGTTTTTAAATGGTATAAAATACCATTTTGTTTGTGTTGAATAAACTTGGCTATGTTTTGAAATATCATTTTCTCTGTATTTTCAGCTGAAGGATCTCAGTTTGCTGGATCGCTGTCTAAAAGAAACTTTAAGGCTTAGACCTCCTATAATGACGATGATGAGAATGGCCAAAACTCCCCAAGTGAGTACACTTATTGGAGCTAACTTCACTTCAGTAGAACAGGGCTGGAAGAGGCCAGGTGGGGGGTGTCCTGGTTGGCAGAAGGAAAAACACGAGTGAGCAGTGTTTGCTGACAGGGATGAAAGCTGATGGCATCCTGGGTTGTATCAGTGGGAGTGTAGCCGGTGTTGACTCAGGAAAGCAATTAATACCTTGAACTTGATAGTTGTTACCTTCATCTGGAAATATTATAGTTTTAGACCCCTCTGGCCTCCAGCAATCAAGATGTTGATGAAGCGAAGTAAGCAGAGGGCCACCAAGATGGTATGAGGTTGCAGCACTTGTCCTGTGAGGAGAGGCTGAGGGAAGAGGGTTTGTTGAGCCTGGAGAAGGGAAAGGCTCTGAGGGGACCTAGTAACAGCCACGTGCAGTCTTACTCAGCAAAACTGACCCTTTCTTTTAGCTATCAGTCTCACTTGAGTTCTTAGTTTGGTGCTACCATTTAAAGATATTTTGTGGTTGTTGTTTGCCAGGTATTTTTAATAGCTATCTTGGAAAAATTTGGCTTGCACTTAATACTATACAAGCTAGGTAAATCTGAAAGAAAACTTGCTGTTTGTGCAAATAAGACTGAAAGTCAAATAATTTTTTAAAAGAATGTCCCTACCATGACAAATGCTTTCCACAAATTAAGTTCGTTCATTTTTTTAAACTTTTTCTGTAGAATTGCCAGCCTTGTTAAAGCAGCTGAAAGGTTCCGGCACCTACTTGAATATTGTGCCCTGTACAATTAATACAATAAAGTATTAGGCTGCATTAATTTTAAATGAGCTTAGCCAAAATCTCTTTTGAAATTCAAGCCTCATGATATAGCACTTCAGGTAACACTTTAAAAAGAAAAATGGAGACATTTTGTGATGTGTGGGGTCTTGTCTCTTGCCTTGTAGACTGTTGCTGGATATAATATTCCCCCTGGCCATCAGGTCTGTGTATCTCCCACTGTTAATCACAGACTCAGGGACTCCTGGAAAGATGCTCTAGACTTCAAGCCTGACCGGTATCTCCAGGATAACCCAGCAGCTGGAGAGAAATTTGCATATGTTCCATTTGGCGCTGGTGAGTAGGAAAAGGCAGTGCCTTCCTGAGTGATTGTGTAGTGTTGCAAATGCTTTTTTGGTGATAATGCTTTCTGGTGAGGCCAGAATAGCACAATCTCATCCAGATGATTCTGTCTGGTTTATGCAGTGACAGCTTATAAAAACAAGACTTCGATGGAGTCACATAATGGTGTATGTACAGGATCAGAGCCTCATGTTCTTTAGTAAGGAAAGAAGCAATTACTGTCAGCATAAAATTTTTGAAGTTAGATTGTTGTCAAAGGTGATTGAGCTAAGTATGCTAACGGCTTTTTATGGCTTTCCTTCTAGGCCGTCATCGCTGCATTGGAGAAAACTTTGCTTATGTTCAGATTAAGACTATTTGGTCTACTTTGCTTCGTTTGTATGAATTTGATCTCATTGATGACTATTTTCCGACTATAAATTATACGACAATGATACACACACCTAGTAACCCTGTTATCAGATACAAGAGGAGGTCAGTGTAAATTCTGGAGCTAAAACCGTATTTACTTAAGTCATGTAAACTAACAGACTTTTGAGTAAAATTGTGACAAAATGAGTGGCAAATGGAAACAGTTGCACTACTGTTAGGAAAGCTACAATAAGCTACAAAATGCAGTCGTTGCATCTATCATTTGCCCACACCATTTAATGCTGCTGTGTATAATTGCTTGTTCTACAACTTTCTCATTGCATTTTTAAAGAAAAAGTGTCTTTTCTATTGATGTAACACTTTTAAGATGCATGCCAGCTTTTTAAGGTGAGGAAGTAAGTAATTTCTATAAATGAACTCTTTGATTTTGAAAAATGATTGAAGATTACTTTTCCCCAGATAACAAGGGGTAAGGCTGTGTACCTTCTCTCTGTATCCAGTTACAGTAAATCCATCAGGGAACAGGCACGGGGGGGAAATGTACTTTGGTATTTGCAATTCTGTTCCAAGCGCACTAGGTGTGATCTTGGCTAACTCTTGGGAGTGCCCACATACTTATTTAAAAAATGTTGCTGTACAGCTGAGCAGTAGGCAGATCACAAAATGTTCACAGAGAAGTCTTTTCTGAGAATAAACGATTTAAACATTTAACTTGAAGCAGATGTAAAATGCTTAGGTTCAGAAAGCAACAAGTAATAACTTTCTAAAAATCCTTCTGAAAGTAGTGATCTCAGAAGCTTGATGTAAGTGTGAAAGTGACAATATGATGATATAAACAACATTAATTTTGTAAATAACATGTTTGTGTATAAAACGGTCACAAATTAAGCGAAATAGCTGAATGTTGTCCCCATGTTGTACTGACTCATGCAGGAGTGTTAGATGGTGTTTGGTTCAAGAGTGGTGATGATAAATGGTAATGAGCTCTGGCTCACAGGAACTTTGAATTAAATTTACAAACAAACCTTTTGTGGAAGTTTTCTGTGCTCAACCCTGTCAATTCTGAAAAGCTTTACTAAGTAAATTTGTAATAAACTTCTTTCTTTCTTTGTTGTCGGTCCTGCAAAGAGCTTCCCACCCTGTTCTAAACTCGGTTATAACCGTTACAAACTCAAGGTTTTGTATCAGTTTCGGCAACTGAGGGAGTGCAGTATCTTCCCTTCCAGCCCCTTCAGAAACCAAGCTTGTACCTGTCTTCTCATTAGTAGCAGCATTCTGGAATCTAAAAAGTAAAGGAGTAGGAGGAGTAGGAGGAGCGCAGGTAGGAGCAACCTTTTCAGTGTGAAGAAGGGAGTGGTTCTTGAACAGAGTTAAAAGCATGAAGTCATCTTTATTTCAGTACTTTGACAAAATACCCATAAAATTCAAAACTTCTACCATTACAAAAATAGGTCTCTACAAGTGATATTCTGTCTGCACTGCCAGTAGCAAATATTACGAGTCATGTAACTTCAGTTGCCTTGCTGGAAAAAGTGCAAGTAAACTTCGCTGAATGTAGCTCAATTTCATTAATACACAAGTTTCATCTTTGCACCCTGTTGATAAATACACACTTCATAAGTTAATCATTTAAATTAGCATTCCACAAATATACATGTAATTTAATGGTGGGTTTTTTCAGTTTTGTTTTTTTTTTTTCATGAACACAAAGTGCCTATATACACAAATCCCAGTCTGCGTGGGTGTGCCAGGATGGAACTGTATACAATCGTATAGCTGTGTTCATATTGGTCCCACAATATACACATTATACAAAAGCACAGAAAGAGCACGGATCTACAGAAGGCAATCCATTAACATCACTGCCAGTGATGGAGTTGTTGAAAGAGTATTATTATCTTCTCATACCCACGTGCAACTGAGTGTATGAAGTCGAACCTGTAAGATGGAGAAAGATTTCCATCAAGATTGTTTGGAATAAGTAGATGAGAATTCACCAATGACATGTTATTCAGCTGAATATGTGTGAAAGACTTGGGGAAATCTTTTAAGGACAGAACTTCCTCAAATGATGGATTTTATGCTGAAGTAAGACTTTAACACAGTAACTGCAAAAATCACCCCCACATCAAGTTTGATAAATTAAGTCCCATTGATATGACAATTTTCTTGATGTGTTCCCTTTGACAGCACAAAAATTACCATCATCTATGGGACAAAAAGGCTGTGACTTCTGCAGCCAAAGTGGTAGGAGAAGAAATACCCCTTGAACTCCCACACCTCAATGTTTTGGGTACATTTTTCTGCATCTAGCTTAAAATCTTAATAAGCTGCCAACTGAATCCTTGCTGCACATTTATTAGAGATCAGGGAAAGTTGAAGTGTTATCAATAAACTCAAAGTCCGTAATTAAAGCACACTTGTATGTCTCCCTGCAAAGAATTTTACCATCTTCTTTTCTATGAGCTTTTTGCTACAGCTCAGAATCGCCTCTTGTTTAAGGCTGAAAATACCTAAAATCAAAGATGTTTGTTACGCATCTCAGAGAACCAGCACACACTTTCTAAATTGGAACCATGCCTTGTGCTACCCAGGAGTCACAGGGAGGACTGCCTGAGCCCTTACCTGACTGCACACTGCCGAGTCGCCTTTGTAGTGCCTCCAGCCGATTGATGTAATCTGTTAAAGCTCTTTCAGGATCATAGTTCTGCAGTTGAGAACAGGCGAAAGAGGCTGGGTTTAAATCAGCATGTGTACCATGGAACCTAGGGGCAGAAAAACACAAGATGTTTTTGAAAAGCAAAATTTCAAATAAAACGGAAGTTTCAGCAGACGCAGCAAAATAGTCTAAGTAGGGATACCTTACTGACTGCCTGTCCCTTAACTTACCCTTGTGGTAGCCAGCACATCCATACGCATTTAACGTCCCTGCCATTTGTTGCTCAAGCCATTGTACTGCCTCCCCCAGAGAAACCACTTCTCCCAGTGGCCTTTTCTTTCTACTGCACCTTATTTGTTGCTGCATTTCTTTGGGACAAAGACTGACCAGTAAATGCCTACTGCGACTGCAGCAGAAGCCATGGTAGATTCAAGGTTGCTTTTCTATTAAGAAGCTCGTGTGAACGAGGACATAGCCATCTTTACAGGATTCTGTCTCTCTTCGTTACTCTCTACAAGTCAAAAAGTGGCTAAAAGAGATTAAACATTTTTTCTATGTAAACTGTTATGGTTGCCACAAACTAAGATTACAAATGTTGAGGTGGTTTATATACAAACAAAGATCCAAAATGGCAAGAATCAGATATTCAGTAAAGCTCAGAGCCCACAACTCTGTATGAAGTCATCAAAAGCTGACGGCACTCCTAAAAACCTTGCCTTTGGTGAAAAATACCTGGTTTCACTGGCATGTCATTCACTAATACCTCTGGTATCACAGCTTATTACAACCATCCAAAAAGGTTTAATCCCGAACAAGCAGCTTCCACCCACGCTCTGGCCACAAGGTCATGGTAATTCCTCCTGGCCCACAGTAACCAGATGACCCTCCCCAGCCACAGCGAGTGGCCCTGCTTTTCCCTTCCACATGAGGCAGCCCCTCCCCATACCGAACCCTGCTGCCAACCAGAAAGGGGGACAGGCAGCAGAGGTTTGCTTAGTCACAAAGCCTAGACTCTACAGAGGTAGGTAAATGTAGCTCCATCCAGTCATCCACCACCAGTTCCAAAAACGTGACACAAATCAGACAGCAGAAGTCTGCAAGCTTTGGCCTTGATTAGGCAATAAGTGAACACACACTGAAGGCCTGAGATGTAGTTTGTTATGTATCCTTACAAAAAAAGTAGAAAAATCTTATGGCATCAAAAATTACAAACCTTAGCAGTCAGCACTGATGCAGTTATTTAGTTAAACAGTGTTCTGACAGAGAATAATAATCTAAAATAAAACGTACTTATGTTGAAAGTTTACAGGAGATCTAGGAGACTCCATGTCTGACCTGGATCTATAGGAATGCCTCTGTTCTCCATAAAGATCCATGCCACCAGAGAATGAATCAGGCCGTAATTCATTACCTAGAAATATAAAAAACAATGTATTGAAAACAAACGTTTTGCACTTCACTGGGAATCTCAAATGCAAGTTTTCTGTTTGCGTATCACAAAAATGTTTAACAAATATAGACCACTTTCAGACTGCTTCAGAGAAAACCAGAGGTGAAATCCTGGCCTCACTGATGTCAGTGAGAAAACCCTCACAGACTGAGCCGGACAGGGTTTTAGTGAAGACCTAGATAGCCAAGAATTAATAAAAAAGCTTCTGATTCTCCTTAGGCTTCTACCAAAAAAGCAAACAGAAAACCGGATTTCCCAAACCTTAAGCTATATCAAAAGAATGACAGGCTTTTGTTCTGAGGAAAAGACCAGAGAGAGCTGGTCAACAGGCTCTGTCTCTGTCACATTAAAAGTAATGTAGCAAGGTCAGTCTTAATGGTTTTTTGTGTACAGGAATCCCACCTCATTATCCAAATTCCACAGTCACTGCTGTGGGGGACCTGTAGTTGCTACGATTCCTCTGTCCGTTCCTATCCTCAGCATCCCCTCTTAGAGCTGAGGGTGCAGATCTCTTAAGAGAAACCCAGTGATGCAGATAAAATTGTTTTTACAAAAACACTCCATAGGGAAAGTTGCCATATTTTTTTAAATCCCACCCACAATGGAGCAAAACAAGACTGAAGAGAAAGCAAATAGATTAGTGTCTGTGCTGAGCATGGAAACTGTCAGAAACCTGAGAAACAGGTTAATCCAAGGAATTGTGGCAAAAGGAAGGAGGAGCAGCACCCCATTCATTCCCCATGAGGAAAATACAAATTAAAAACCATCACCATTAAGCAGTGGTGTGACTTGTGAATACCATTTTTTTAGTCATTACTGGACTATGATTTACCTGTGTTCTGGCTAAAGACATCCCTGTTGATACTTAGTATACCAGGACCCGTAAGTCTGTGCCATCGACGAACCAGGAACTTCATTCTGCATTTCAAATTAAAAAAAATAAATATTTCAGGATAAATGAAATAGTCTGCTAAAAATAATCTGCTTGTTGTATTCTAGAAGGCATAAGAATTTCTTGAACACCAAGCAAAATCAATGGATGGGCATCTAAAACCTGAAGATCAAGTAGAAAACATCCTTATACATATCCCTGAGAAAAACATCTTTTGTGCAAATCTGCTTTCAGCTTCACCTCTGCAATTCCATTGATTCCAGAGGTGCTGCATAAGTCCAAGTGGATAGCAAACGGCTCAAGCACCTAAGAAACAGGGCATCAGCATTTTGAAATCATACTAAATAGACTTTTTACCCTGTCACATCCCCAAAATTGTAACCGCAGAGCGCTGTGAGTAAAAGCCTCACTTATACCAGGTATATGTATAGTTCCTTGAATTTATACTACGCACAAGGCTCAGATCAATAGCAAGCAGAAGTGCTTGGGGGTTCAGACTGTTGTGAAGAAGGTTTGCTAGCAACATGGCAGCACTATGCAGTAATGACCTTCACTTGTTCTTCCTCATCTATTCCTGTTCATCCTCAGGCTGGGACCTAAAGTCTGTGAATTCAAAGGACTACCCAGATGGATATAAGTAGTTCATAAATCTTAATACTTACATGTAAGAATTTAACCTTGAAAGGAAATTAAGTTGCAGAAAATACCTTTGTAAATAAGTGCATACCCCAGAATTGCTAGTAATTTTTTTTCTAATATTATTACTTTATACAATACACTCCATCTTTGATTGATTATCAAATACAGAGCCATTTTCAACTACAATCAGACTGCTTATTCTTATTCCAGATTTTACCTATGCTCTGCTCAACTTGTCACCCTACGCAGTATCTACTATATTCATGACTACCAAAAACGTATAGTTTAAACAGGACGGAACATGAGAAATTCTAGATTCCACTAGAGAGCTAGAAAAGTATATATTAAACTGCACAGTCATATCTGTTAGAAATATAACTTCCTCCAGTTTACCTTGAAATTGCGATGGACACTCTGACTGCAGAGCGAAATCTTGTAAAACCCTTTGAACGATGGGTGATGATTTCGAGGTCTGTGTAGGAAGGCTGTCCACCCATTCGTGCAATGAGGGCGAGTGTGGCTTCTTCACACTCCTGGAATCCGCCTAGTAACAGCAGCAAATATTTTTTCTGATATATGAGAGCTTTCCGAAAGCTCTCTGCTCGTAGGTATTTGCCATAAATTCTCTACAAGAAGAAAAAAAAAAGCCCCCATAAGCTCCAAGAATTATTAGAGTTCTAAGACTTTTGACATCACTACTCCTACAGCATTTCTGTGATTATTCATTTCTTGCTATCATGGAGAAGACTGCACTACTGCTCACACTTGTTGAATGTAGCTTCGTAATTTGACCATCACCTGAGCAGCAAGAAATACAGGACACACAAAAGGACAACATATCATTTTTGGGGAGAAAAACTAAGAGTTAGGTATCTGAGGATGAAAATTTTAAACCTGAATTAATATCTGTTTACTTAGAATAAGCAGAATGAACACAATGAAAAATAGGCCCAAATCAAAATGAAAAAAGCAGCTGTAGTTAGTATGTGGGCAACAAAGTCTTCCTACCCTTAAAACAGCATTTTCAGAATCTGATCCCAGTTCTCTGAGGAAAGCTTCGCTCCTGAGCTCTGCTCTCAGCTTGGAGAGCTCTGCATCGGCTTGTTTCAAAGATTTCTGCAGTGACAGCTTTTCTCTGTTCCAAATTTCCTTCTCAGAGGCAACAAGAGTATCAATATTAACTCCAACATCCGATGGGTGTCTAGAAGACTGAAGACAAAAGAAACTGTATTTGAACCACACAGTTTGGAAAAGCTTGAGCTGTGTCATTCTAGTCATTGGTTTGGTGGAGACCTCATAAAACTAATGAGAGAAAAACTACCCACTGATTGGATCTGAGGCCACTCTTGCATCCTAACAACTCATAAGCAGTGCGTTTAGGAGCCTGATCAATGTCCTAGAAAAATACAGCTTCTCAAAAAAAAAAAAAAAAATCCCCCTCATTGGATCATACTAGCTTCATGATCTTGAAGCTATCTGGATCTATTTGCTACTCAACACGGTGATGAGACACAGATCAAAAAGAGAAGCACATGGAATTTATAAGAAATGAGCAGTTAACAAAAAGAAACTGGGTAAAATCACGAAGTTTACAGTAAACAGAGTGAGTCGAGATATATTGACCACAGGACAAGAATAACTCACACCCATTTACTCTGCAGAGGGAAGCCAAGAAAGACAGACAGCTTGACCACTCCCACTTAGGTCACTAGGGCAATGATGCTTTTATGCCTATACATCATTGTATCAGCACCACTAAAGACATACATAGTCTCCAGAAGGTTGTCTGTGCTGGTATCTCCTCAGTTCTTCCTCCAGTTTCATAACAGCATTCCTCAAATTATTCTTTTCTTCACTCAGTCTGCTGACAAAGCCCGTCAGCTCAGCATTTTGTCTCAGCAGCCTCTCAGTCAACGAGCTAGATGGAGTCCCTGGTGGTAGCACCAGCTTCAGCTAGAAGGAAAAAAGAAAACCAAACACAGCTTGTATTAGATCCAAGTTGCCAACTTGAAAACAACTGGCTTACAGTGAAAAACTTTTGTAGATAATGACAATAACTTCATAGTAACTTACATAAAGAAAACATTAGTGTACATGTAAACTATAGATTAATGTGACTTTCTCTTCTATGCTTATCCTGTATATCACAGCAGAATATTTTCACACAAGCTCAACTGTACCAGCTATAATGATATGCAAAGCTTTTGTACTATGTTTAGATTTATCTAACTTAGAGGAAAAGAAAAGCCTGAAAACTTTTTTCAGGTCATGTTGAAAATGCTTGCCTAAAATTTAATTAAGGACCTAGCCAAGCTCAGTTAAAATCAAATATTGCTGAATTCTTTGTAACAGATTACCTCATTTAATTTTTTTACACAGGTGCACACTACTCAATCTTCGACTGCCTTTCCTTTGGTAAATACAGGTCTGTTTAAGTAAATGTGTTCTATCAATACAATATAGCCTGACCCAACCCACAGGGAAGTCTGCTGCCTCCCTGGGGCCCGGGTGAGAGAGCTCACGAGGAAACTCCCCAGTCTGGTACGGCCCACCGATTACTACCCACTGGTAGTTTTGCAGGTTGGCAGCGAGGAGATAGAGCAAAGAAGCATGAAAGGGATGAAGAAGGACTTTAAGGCGCTGGGGAGACTGATTGAGGGATCGGGTGCGCAGGTGGTGTTTTCTGCAATCCCTTCAGTGGTGGGGAGGAACACTGAAAGGAATAAGAAAGCAAACATGGTCAACGCGTGGCTCAGAGACCGGTGCCACCAGAGGAATTTTGGATTCTTTGACCATGGGGTGGTCTCCATGGCACCGGGCCTGCTGAGTGCAGACGGTGTTCAGCTGTCCCCAAGGGGGAAAAGGATCCTTGCCCGTAAGTTGGCAAACCTCATCAGGAGGGCTTTAAACTAGACTCGAAGGGGAAAGGGGATGAAGCCAGGCTACCCAGAGGTGAGCCTAGGGGTGACGTGCCATTGTCGGGGGCAAGACCGATAGCCCAGCTCAAGTGCATCTACTCCAATGCACGCAGCATGGGCGGCAAACAGGAGGAGCTGGAAGCCATCGTGCGGCGGGGCAGCTATGATGTGGTCGCCATCACAGAAACATGGTGGGACGACTCGCATGGCTGGAGTGCTGCGATGGAGGGCTATAAGCTCTTCAGGAGGGATAGGCAAGGAAGGAGAGGCGGTGGGGTGGCTCTGTACGTCAAGGAGTGCTTTGATTGTATAGAGCTGGATGATTGTCACGACGGGGTTGAATGCTTATGGGTAAGGATGAGGGGGAAGGCCAACAAGGCGGATAACCTGCTGGGGGTCTGTTATAGACCACCCGACCAGGGCGTAGAAGCCGATGAAGCGTTCTACAAGCGACTGGCAGAAGTCTCACAGTCGCAAGCCCTTGCTCTTGTGGGGGGTGGGGGGGGACTTCAACTTACCGGATGTCTGCTGGAAGTACAACACAGCTAAGAGGAAACAGTCCCGGAGGTTCCTCGAGTGTGTGGAAGATAACTTCCTCACGCAGCTGGTAAGCGAGCCTACCAGGGGAGGTGCCCTGCTTGACCTGCTGTTTACGAACAGAGAGGGTCTGGTGGGAGAAGTGAAGGTCGGAGGCCGTCTTGGGCTTAGCGACCATGAAATGATAGAGTTTTCAATTTTTAGCCAAGTAAGGAGGCGGGTGAGCAATACCACTACCAGGGACTTCCGAAGGGCAGACTTTGGCCTGTTCAGGACACTGGTTGGGAGGGTCCCTTGGGGGACGGTCCTAAAGGGCAAAGGGGCCCAGGAAGGCTGGACCTTCTTCAAGAAGGAAATCTTGAAGGCGCAGGAGCAGGCAGTGCCCATGTGCCGTAAGAAGAGCCGGCGGGGAAGACGACCGGCCTGGCTGAACAAGGAGCTTATGCTGAGGCTCGGGGAAAAAAAGAGAACTTACCACCTCTGGAAGAAGGGGCAGGCAAGTGAAGAAGAATACAAGGACCTCGTTAGGTCATGCAGGGAGGGAATTAGGAAGGCGAAAGCCCAGCTAGAGCTCAACCTGGCCACGGTCGTGAGGGACAACAAAAAAAGCTTCTATAAACACATTAACAACAAAAAGAGAGCCAAGGAGGATCTCCATCCTTTATTGGATGTGGGGGGGAACATTGTCACCAAGGATGAGGAAAAGGCTGAGGTACTTAATGCCTTCTTTGCCTCAGTCTTTAACAGCCACACAAGGTATCCCCAGGGTATCCGTCTCCCTGAGCTGGATGACAGGGATGGAGAGCAAAATAGGCTCCCCATGATCCAGGAGGAAGCAGTTAACGACCTGCTATGCCACCTGGACACTCGTAAGTCTATGGGGCCTGATGGCATCCACCCAAGGGTGCTGAGGGAGCTGGCGGAGGAGCTTGCCAAGCCGCTCTCCATCATTTATCAACAGTCCTGGTCAACGGGGGAGGTCCCGGATGACTGGAGGCTTGCCAACATGACGCCCACCTACAAGAAGGGTCGGAAGGAGGATCCGGGGAACGACAGGCCTGTCAGCCTGACCTCGGTGCCGGGGAAGGTTATGGAGAGGCTCATCTTGAGGGCGCTCACGGGACACGTGCAGGACAACCAAGGGATCAGGCCCAGCCAGCACGGGGTCATGAAAGGCAGGTCCTGCTTGACCAACCTGATCTCCTTCCATGACCAGGTGACCCGCCTAGTGGATGAGGGGAAGGCTGTTGATGTTGTCTACCTGGACTTCAGCAAAGCCTTTGACACTGTTCCCCACAGTATTCTCCTAGAGAAGCTGGCGGCCCGTGGTTTAGACAGGTACACTCTTCGCTGGGTAAAAAACTGGCTGGACGGCCGAGCCCAGAGAGTTGTAGTGAATGGGGTGAAATCCAGTTGGCGGCCGGTCACAAGCGGAGTCCCCCAGGGCTCAGTTTTGGGGCCAGTCTTGTTTAATGTCTTTATTGATGATCTGGATGAGGAGATAGAGTGCTCCCTCAGCAAGTTTGCAGACGACACCAAGTTGGGCAGGAGTGTTGATCTGCTTGAGGGTAGGAAGGCTCTGCAGAGGGATCTGGACAGGCTGGATCGATGGGCTGAGGCCAACCGGATGAAGTTCAATAAGGCCAAGTGCCGGGTTCTACACTTTGGCCACAACAACCCCAGGCAACGCTACAGGCTTGGGGATGAGTGGCTGGAAAGCTCCCCCGCAGAAAAGGACCTGGGGGTGTTGATCGACACCCGGCTGAAGATGAGCCAGCAGTGTGCCCAGGTGGCCAAGAAGGCCAACAGCATCCTGGCTTGTATCAGAAATGGTGTGGCCAGCAGGAGCAGGGAGGTGATCGTGCCTCTGTACTCGGCGCTGGTGAGGCCGCACCTTGAATACTGTGTTCAGTTTTGGGCCCCTCACTACAAGAAAGACATGGAGGTGCTGGAGCGTGTCCAGAGAAGGGCGACGAAGCTGGTGAGGGGTCTGGAACA
This sequence comes from Gavia stellata, assembly GCF_030936135.1. NCBI lineage: Eukaryota > Metazoa > Chordata > Aves > Gaviiformes > Gaviidae > Gavia > Gavia stellata. Next base: position 26,131,441 of record NC_082599.1, on the reverse strand, counting down.
CAAATCTTATGAGGAGCGGCTGAGGGAGCTGGGGTTGTTTAGCCTGGAGAAGAGGAGGCTGAGGGGAGACCTTATCGCTCTCTACAACTACCTGAAAGGAGGTTGCAGAGAGGTGGGTGCTGGTCTCTTCTCCCAAGTGACTAGTGACAGGACAAGAGGAAATGGCCTCAAGTTGCACCAGGGGAGGTTCAGGCTAGATATTAGGAAAAAGTTCTTTACTGAGAGAGTAGTGAAACATTGGAATAGGCTGCCCAGGGAGGTGGTAGAGTCACCCTCCCTGGAGGTATTCAAGGAGCGTGTGGATGTGGCATTGTGGGATGTAGCTTGATGGGCATGGAGCTGTGTGGTATTGGGTGGGTTGGTTTTTGGTGTGTTGTGGTTTGTTGTTGTTGTGTGGTGTGGTTTGGTTTTTTTTTTTGGTTGGACTTGATGATCTTACAGGTCTTTTCCAACCTTAGTGATTCTGTGATTCTGTGATTTTAGCATCCAGAAGTACTGAGCAAATTTTCCTCAGTTACAGAAATACTGCTAAAAGGAAAATATCTTTTCTTAAACAAAAAATCATGAGATTAAAAAATTCATAATTAAACTGGAAAACTCTTAATTTGAAAGTCGAAAATTCACTTTTAAAGTAATTAAAATAGAAAAAATAAAAGGAAAGGGGGTTTTACATTTCACCAACTCCAAATCAGAACACTCACTGGAGCAGATTTTCCTCTATAAAGTACAGACCTGGGTAACTACAGACTTAACAATTCCTTGCTGGTTTCCTCTCACAGCTCATCATCCAAACTCTCCCACCAAAGTTACAACATTGCACTCACCTCTTCCAGATAGGACAATCCGGGCAGTTTTTGCAGTTCTGAAATAACTTCTTCAATAGCATTTTGTATTGCAATGAAGTCTTGATCATCTGCTGTTTCAAACTGTAATCTGAAACAAAAGTGACAGTTTCAACAACAGGTATAGTCTGACACCACGAGCCAGCCTCATAGGACTTTCCATCGATCCATATGCACTGGGTCTTTAGCAAGTCACTTCAGCATAGTTACTGGAGACATGGCAACATTTTCAAGACTGCTCAGTGACTCTAGATGAAATTGGCTCGATTTTATGAAGAATTTGCATAGAACAGTTTCCACTAATTTTGAGAAAAGGAAGTTCTACATGAAGCATATTTGAAAATGTGGTGCTGCTTCCAACAAATTTGTTGGAAATCTTAGCAAAATCTTAGGCTCTTTCCAAGACATAATGCATTCTGCTTTGTCCAAATGTTTCAGAATGAATGTTTAATATTAAATCACCATCACAGCAAAATAAAAAAACAGATTCAAACCTCCCATGGACCTGGTACCATGTTAGGGGTTTTTTTTTCTTAAGGAAATAGTAACCCGAGAAAATAAGAATCAAGATCAGTTTCACTTGACCATAAAATATTATTTTTTTCTAGGGAAAGCAAGGGGGATGATCCATAGCAATAATCCCTATATTTGTCCCCTTATACAGTGAATTATTTAATTACTAAATTGTTTTAAAATTATCTACCTACACCATACCCAAATAAACCTTATCACTTTTCAGAGAAAAAAAATAAATACAATTTTGCTGTAACTTATGAAGGACCATAACAAACATGTAAGATTTAGAGCAGCACTTGATACTCTGGGATCCTGTCTTACATAAGTATATCTCAAGTAATGGCATATACTATAAAACTACAAAAACTTCAAAATCAGTTAGGCCTGTAGTCTGTGAATTATGATCAAAACCCAATATATTAGCTTTCTGGTTGCTATTAACAAAACCAAGTAGCTGAGGACTCGTCTAACCTGCTAGCAGCTTTCCAAGCCAACTGCTTCAGCTTTGGAGATGCGTTTTGCAGCTTCTGTCTGACATTTTCCAGAATTTCAGTAGCAGCAGAGAGATCTCCTCCTCCTGTCAGCGTGGGGTAGGTTGATTCATTTGCCTCAGCTCCTTCCATTTTTTGCTGGAGAACCCAATTTCTTGTTCTGTCATTGGGTGTATCCCAGGTAGTCTGTACATAAATACATATTTTTATATATATATAAAGAATGCATGTGGTCCAGGTCTTTAAAATGGAAACATTTGATTCTGAAACACACCCAGAAATTGAAGAACAAACCATTCTGACACAGAGAGGGGTTTAGTGTGACTATACTACTGTTGTAGTGTACCACTAAACTATTTGTGAATGGTATGGTGTGATGCCTCACTTGACTAAGATCTAGCTACAGTATGAATCCATTCAACAAACTCAGTGGGCAGGAAGCCACCAAGCCTTTCTCCTTCTTCTGCCAGCAGCTCCTTTACCAGTTGTGCATAGAATTTGGGCAACCGTGCCCATGTGTTTTGGTGACCAATTCATAGGCAGAGGAACAGGACTGGAAAAGTGCACCATGGTCATGGAGGTCAGTCCACAGTGACAGGCAGCCATACCACTGATGCTGTCACAAGCGAAGCAATGCACTGAACATGTGCTTGTCACCCTCACTAACAGCCCCCCAACACTGGCCATGGAAGAACTGCTAGCCCTCCCAAGGAAACATGAGTCTATGGCTGTGCCTTTGGGTATGTGACCACAATGTGGTACCAATGAAAAAAAGCAGTGTTGCGAATGTCACAGGAGAGTCATTATTTGAAACTTCAGGCAGATCCAGATCATACTGTCTGCTGCCGAGGAGGGGAAAAAGCCCCCACAGCCACTGCCAACCTCATCCAAGGGAAGACTCTTCGTTGACTGCAGTGCTGGCAGTTACCTCTGAGCAGAAGAGCAAGATGCACAAACTGGGCGTGGCAGGAAGGCTGATGCTATCACAGCTATCAATGCACTCAACATCCTGCCTCTAGCTGTGGGTAGTTTTCAGTGCTTCAGAAAACTACTAAACTACTAAAACCAGTAGCCAAATTAGATGAAGAGAAAAATTTCCTTCCTGGCTCCACAGACAGACAGCTGCCAAAATGCATGGAATGATGGCAGGATAGGCAAAAACATGGTCAGCAAAGAGGCAAGCCTCCTGGCAACCCTCTCTGGTCCTACTCACAAATCACTCACCCAGCAACACTTATCTCTTACAGGGAAGTGTCTGAAGAGTTTTAAAAGTAATTTAAAAATAATTTTAAAAAATTCCAAACCTTTTATGAGAGGGAAAAATTTACAGGCAACAGTGGTTCCAACTTTCATTCATCTAAAAATTAGGCTAAATTCTTAAATTAATTTTTTACCTTGATTTCTTCCTTTTATTTTGTTCGCTAACATATACATGTTCATGCATATGCCCATTTGATTACTTACTCATTTAATTATTGAAGTTGTTGGGAGATCACTTTTAAATGTTTCAAAGGCCACTTGTGGTTTATGAACTAAAGATAAAGAGCACTGACCTGGAGCATTCCTGAACAGGAATGGCTCATTCCTGCGACTGGGTGCAGGGAATATTCTTCTCCTATACTAAGACACAAAGTGTGTGTATACATTCAGATGCATTTTTCCTGCTCATGCTTCTCCTTACACACCCCTACAGCTTCATTCTCAGAGAATGTGTGTAAATAGTTTCAGGTAGCAAAACTGAAATGCTTTCCCTTTCCCTGGTGCCTGTATTTTGTAATCTGCAGGCTATTTTACAGATTGAGTAAAGGCACAGTGACACACAATGCTAATTGAACAAAAGAATTAAAAGCTAAATTGCACAGTTCAGTATTACACATTGCTCTCAGTCCTACTGTACCTCATTTGGATTGTGGCTTGGTGTCCTTTCAGCTTCCTTTCTTCCTTCATGCTCCTGCTCTTTTTTCTGCAGTTCTTGGATTATTTCCTGCAACTTCTTTGTTTCATTCCCTAATTTATGAACTTCATGCTTCTTTTCTCCAAGTTGCCACTGAAGGTCTTCTACTTTGGACTCCAGTTCATGGAGTTTCTTCTGTGCTACTATGTTAGCATCTTGTTCTGCTTGTAATGCTTTCCTCTGGATCTGCCTTTCTTTTTCCATTTGCTGTCTCACTTGCACAGATTCCAGTTTATACTTCTCCATCTCACTCACTAACTCCACTATACGGTCATGCTTTTCATCCATTTGTTTCTGTAGCTCTTTAAGTAATTCCTCAGATGGATTAGGTGTTCCAGCTTGCCCCTTATCTTCAGCACTTTGAAGCTGAGCACATAGCTCTTTTTCCCTTTCTAGGGCACTGCTTATTTCGAGAGCTCGAACCTTCTCTGATTCAAGAAGCACCTGCAACTCAGAATTACGACCTTGTTCACGTGACAGCTGGGCAGCACTGAGTGCTTCTTGGGATTCAATTTTCTGTTGCAGATCAGCTGACAGCTGTTTCTCTTGCTCCAAAAGTTTAGTTAACTGTAAGTTCTTTTGGTTTTGATCTTCAAGTGAAAATTTTAAATCCTTCCATGAGAAAACAGAAGAAAAGAATTGATTAAAGCCATTTGCGTACAATTCCATAATCTCCTGCAAATTGCAAATATGCCACCTCTAACATGTTGCTTTTAAAAGGTTTTGCTATTCACAATTAACGTGACAATACTCCGAATGCTGCAGTTACATCTGATATTAAAATATATTACAGGTGTCTTTAACATAAAATCAGATACTGTCATAAAAAAATATTTGTAACATATACTTTTTAATGAGATACAAACAGCTGTAGTTCTGAAGTTGAAAATAATTAGCTGCTTTTACTTTCTAAAACTGTGAAAGTGATTCTGCAAGTTAAGATTTCAAGATGTAAATACATCTATGCTATTAAGGTGACCGTGTTTTTTGTCTAAATACTTGTACTGGGCTACCGTCTCTCTCTCTCCCTTACTGTATCAGATACTGCAGAGGTACCGGGGAAGCTACTAACGCATTTTCTCCTAAAGTAAACTTCCTGGTTTAGTTTTCATGAGGTGAAACTGCTGACTTTTAAAATGGAGAAAAACAATATCTCTCTTTCAATAATATTCTTAAATACTATCTTTTATGAGTTAGGTTGTGGTGGGGGGTAGGTGTATCCATGTTAGCAGTGTCCTGTCCCCTTGAATATATGAGGGCTATTATATAAAGTAGAATCTTTTCATCTTGGCCCTGAAAAGCACAGTTGTAAAATGCCTATTGATTTAAATGGCATTTGCATCAGACCTTTTTCTTTCTTTGCTACACAGCTTCTATACATCTTTCTTCAGCTCTAGATGATAAAATACTGCTGTTGGAGACAGAACACGGAACACACATTGGACAAAAATGTAAGCTGAGATGAAATGTTAATCAAAAGAATACTTGTGTGCTCCTTGATGTTCCAGGCCATTTGGGATTATGGAATACCTCAAGCTCTTCTCTTCCTCTTTCCTCACTGCGTTCCATTTTAGCTTTTTCCTTTTCCAAAGCCCACTGTAGCTCTCTTGATTTTTTCTGTTCACTGGCCATTGTATCCTTGAGAATATCTAGCTCAGCTGCTTTTTCTTTAACTTCAGTCCTAAAAGAGAAATGGGCAAACTTTAGATTAGACAATGGCTCTAATCCTATCATGGTAACATCAGTTACTTGAAATTTATTCCATCTTGTGCACTGAAAACACTGCTTGTGTAGTAGAGTTACAGTGAAAAGCTTATTTAGAAAAACAAGCCTAACTCAAAAATAGAGTTCCATAGCTCAAAAATGACAGAAAGTAGGTCCATCCTGCTAACTTTGTAGCTGCTGTTTTTATTAATTGGCAGCTCAGAGGCAGCTAGTGTTCAACTTAATCCAGTCACTGGTCAGAATCTGAAAGAATGCAGGGGAAATGCATCTTGCCGCCAAGTGTATCAAAAGAAAAAGTCTATTGGGGGGAGGGGGGGGAAAATCAATGCCCTGAATTTTCATTTTTTTTGCAAATCAATTTTGCATCAGTTTGCGAAAGAACCTTGCTCCTGATGGTCTGTAAAGGCTTTAAGGTAATCTATAAAGTAATACCAATTTAAACCCTGTCTCAATTTTTTATCTCTGAGCTGAACATTAAGATACCGTACATGGGCACATCCATCTGGTCCAGGTATAAATAATAATGGCTTTCTTGAGTGCCAGATATTTGGCCTGTTACCTCTGCTGTTGACCATGCCAAAGCAACACTTAGAAGTTACGGAATTTCATATGGAAGTACTTGCAAAGTCATCTTAACTCTGCTTTTTTTTTCTCCATGTTCAGTTTTAGAAGCAGAAAAACCTTTAATAAATATGGTATACTTATTAGCTTGTATACAGTAGTTTAATGTATCAAAATTTAAAAGGAAACTACATATTAATAGATCATTAAATCAAACTATGAATCAGATCTTCTTAATCTATAGAATTACATTTTTTGTCAAATGGAACAGAAGTCTATTTTTTGTCAGGTATGTTTTACAGAAAAAACTGAGAAGCAGTTACCTTACACGAGATCAACTTACTTAATAAAATCAGTATTATGATTTCAGACAACATAGAAAAGATCATATTCACTGTCAACACAGAAAGTTTGGCAGTGAAAGCTGCACCTGATGGTTTCTAGGTCCTTGAAGTGCTTGTGCTGTGCTTTAAGGGTTGTTTCAAGCTCTAGTTTGGCTTGTGCAAGTTCATTCTTCAGCTCAGCACCCATCATTCTCTCCGAATTCAGCTGTTCCTGAAGCTCAGCTGCTTTGTCCTTCATACTCCGGAGCTCCACTTGCATCTCCAGTATCTGTGACTGCTTCTGCTGCATATTATACTCCAGCATTTCTAATGGAGTACCATTAATATGGAAATTACTTAGTAAAAAAACAACACTGTCTGTTTGGGTAAAGTTTCCCCTGGCACAGAGAATGACCACAAGGCCATCACTAAGAGTCATACTTTAAAATAATATACTCTTTCAATAGTGGAGTGAAAGCAAAACCATGCCTTTTATACTGTAATACCTTTCATACTTTCCAAGAAATCACTTCAACTCTTAAACTTCTTTAAAAGGCTATGTCCGCAACCATATCAATATGTATCATTTGGATTATGACTAACGTAACTGAAGTTAGGTATGTATGCATACTTGTGACCAAATTTTTGTGACAAAATGCTGACAGCGAGCATTTACTTAAAGTACACCTTCTCTCTGAACTTTTTGAGGTTCATTCTAATTGCTGCTTAGTTAACTCATTATGACTGACTATCCAACCTAGATAATATCAAAGCTGTTGAACCTAAACGCTGAAGCGCATACAGGGAAAATAACCTTAAAATACAAGCCCAATTTTTATAGCAATTGAAATAACTTTGTATCACTTTCAATTTGATACAAATCATAAGAACACAGACTATATCTTAATTTTTGCAAAATTGGTCCAATAAGATTGAAAAAGATGAAAAGTATGCACGCTCAGAACATAAGTATCAAAATTAGAGAGCAAAGAAAGTCATCATTTTTTCACCTACAACGTAATGAGCACTACCATGAAAGCATTTGGAAATAGACATATATTACCACAGAAGTCACCTTGGCTTTTTGAATTAATCTCTTGTTCTCTCTTTGGATTATTTTTCTTACTGTTCATCTGAGCATGTAATAATTGAATCTCCATCAGCAAACTTCTTCTGTCTGCATTCTGAAGACAGTCCATTGCTGCTCTCTGGTTAGTAGCCTATTAGCATGAGAAACATTTAAAAGTAAAACTCCAGATTTTGTTAGAATATCTATGGTGTGGATATTACATTTACTTATATATTCATAATGCATATATATTCAAAACATTTTCAATTAAGTCATAATTACATCAATATTATAATATTGAGAAGAACTGCTTGTTATTTTTTTATTTCTCTATTAGGCATCAAAATTATAGAATCAAAAGAGCTATCAGTTTTACGGCAAATTGTAATTTTCCTCACTAATCCTTCTATGTCCAGAGGAGATATCTGACCTGTCTCTGTCCCGTAGCAGCCTTATCACTTCCTCTTCTTACAACTTGCTTCACATAAACAAGCTACCTTTTCTCTTAGACAGTGTAACATAATTCTAACTAACTTAATGAAATCAAGCTCAATTAATTCAAATTGATCTCCGAAGGCGGCTGTATTTTTTCTATAGCTTGTGCACCCAAAAATCTCTTTCGCGCACCATATCAGTTTTTCTTTTTAAAGACACCTCTTCTTCCTACAAGTCTTACTTTGTTTTCACCCTTAGACTGTCAAAACTACTATTAATACATATATTTTTAAATGGATTTATACATTCAAAATTAAAATCTAATGTAGACAAACACACTTTGACTAAAGTATGTTTTATATTACCTGCTCTTGTAGTCTGTGCTCTAACTGATTCATCAATATCACTGCATCTCTTGTGCCCTGTTCTGCAAGTTCAGTTTGAAACGCAGCAAGAAGAACATTTTGTTCTCTCACAAAAAGCTGTTGAATAGCATGCAGAAGTTCTCCTCGCCAGTCTGAGACACCTTCAGGAGATTCAGTACTTGCATAAATCTACAGTGGTATAAAACCAATTTAAACAGCAGAATTCAAAGATAACATCAAGAATGGTCATTATCATTTTATCTAAAGTGTGTGCTTTCAGTGGAATATTGAGCTTTTCTTACTCAATAGCTACGTAACATTCATTCATACAAATGGATGCATTTATTGTACACGTTATGATTTCTTCTGCATGCACAAATGACAAACTTTATCTGTGTTTAGATGGAAGCAATTTAGCTTTTACAACTGAAAACTTAGACCTGTGTAGTTATTATTTATGTTACTGTATCACACTGTCCTTTTAATTCTTATGATGTTACATGTATGTTCCTACACTCTGAGAGCTATGTGGTAGTTTGCAGATATTGTGTAAGAAGAAGATTTAATTTTATAATGATATAAAGTTAATCCCCCCACTTCAACATGCTGAAGGAAATGCAGAAGTAACAGAAACTACCTACATATATCCAAAAGTCTAATTGGGGTAATTAGACAGGCAAGTCCTAATAAGTTTTAACAGATTACTGATTAATATTGTGTTATATTTTAAACAATTTTTCCCCTCTTTTCTCTCACTACAGAATCTTTTTACTATCATCCAAATTCTACTACACCAATAAATAACAACATTAAAAAAATCTACTTTAACTGCTACTGGAAACATGCTTTTAAAATAGAACTATTTTTAAAAGGTGGATCTATACAGTCAAAAGCTATCAGTGCACAAAAGAACACATGCAAGCTGTAATTTAAGATATTTTATTACCAGAAAGTGTGACATGCAGTTCTACTGCATATTTCTGAAATATTTTGCCTTGTAACAGTATATTTAGAGCACTTAAACCTGAATTGCGAATATGCCTTAAAAGGTTATCATAAATTGTTTTTAATTAGATAGAATCTTAAAATATTATTTATACCTCAGCTTCTCTATGAAGTTGCATTTTTGCAATTAGGTCTTTCAAAGATGAAATAGTGCTTAGAAAAGCTTTCCTTTCCTCAAGCCAAGACTCTGGCTCTTGTTTAAGAGGTGGCATCTCTCTTTCACCATATGGAAATTCAGTGAGAGACAGCACCTGTATGCCTTCATGATGGACTGCTCTCAGCAAACCCTACAATAAATACAAAAAGAAATCAGTAATGCCAGTTCTGACAATAACAACAACAACCATAACACTTATAATAAACTTATTTCACACATATTGGAATACTGGTACTTCTAAATTGGTCAGCATAAGGAAACTATTTATGCTTCCTTATATCAAAGACAGAAGTGTCACCCAGTTCTTTGTATCTGCCAAACAGTAGAACTTAATAAATAGGTGTATTTTTCCTCAGTTTCAAATGAAAACTCCCCAAGTTCACCTGTCAAATCAATACTCAAATTTTGAAGTGGTTGCTGGTGGAAACTCACATATTAAAAACAAAGTCCTGGGAAGCTTCCAGGTGAGCTTTGCAATTCACTTTTTGAAATTACTATTAAGCTAGGGCTTTGTTGCAAAAGACTTGCTTTTTTTTTTTAAAAATGTAATTAAAAACATGATACTCTTATTGTTTATAATAAACACATTTGTTTACTTTCATAATATAGACATTATTCTACAGCTATAACAACAGAATCTATAAAATTGTGTAATATATGTTAGTGACATTATCATTAATACACAATAACTACAATAAATTATAATTAACAGTAGTTATATTTCTCATGATCGAGAACAAGCCTACAGTTACAAAAGTCATATTTAACCTAATTTAACATGCAAAAAACCATATAATTTATCAGAATTATTTTAAAATGTATTAAAAAAGGTGACACTTTAAAACTTATCTAAACGGTTCTCTTTTCACTAATCAAGCAGCAGCTAATGTAAGCTTTTGGTAGTATCATTCTTGTTCCATAATAAAAATGATCAGTTCTATTTTACCTTAATTTTTTTTGGAAGTAAATCTGTTGAAGTTTCACCTTCATCTATTCCTTCAGATATCATGTCAGATTCCTGGGTCTGAGCAAGATACATTCCTTGACTCCAGTCTGAACTGGAGTCTAAAATAAAAGGAGAGAAAAACATGAAAGCTGGATTACTGTGAAACTTTGAAGAACAGGCATCAAAAAAGTGTTTTTGTCTGTTGTTGTAAGAGGTGGTTGCATGTCACCAGAGTTGGTTCTAAGCCTGGAGACTACTTGTTTTATAGTTATTCTTTTTCAGTTTCAAAGTAGTAACAGCAAAACAGAACTAAAAAAACCCAAACTTAAAAATCCTAGTTTAGTTCTAAAAGAGAAACAACTACTTGCACAAACACTTCTGCCAAATGACCCCCCCTTAATATGCTTAGCCTTTGCCTATGAAAAGGATAATATTAATAATTTTTATTGCTCTTGGAGAAATCAGTACCTGTCATCATCTCCCACTGCTAGGGAGCTGTAGCTTTAAGTTCTATCAAGAGATGATGAAGCTGTGCTGAAGAGATAATGTAATATGTAAGAAGAATATAGGAACTCCAGTGGGAAGAAAAAAATTAGCATCTGATCCCTCAGCTAAACTTATCTCCACTCTAGTCATTTTCCTTACGAAGCAAATTAATAGACATGGCATGCTCAGTACCTTTTCTTAGTGTGACAGGCTTCTGCTTTGATCTGGGGAGTAGTTGTATTTATTTCTTAGAACACAAACTCTTTAATGGTAAACTTCATATTAAAAAAGCAGATTCAATTTATAACGGTGTTTGAAATCTATAAAACCAAGTTTCTTACCACTAGAACCTCCATCTCTAGCTTGATACGGTGGAGCACGTGCTAATCCAGAAACTGGGATTCCCTACATTTAGAAAAGAGAACAATCAAATCTTTGATCACCCCACACCCACTCACAATAAGGGAGCTAATTCTAAGCAGAGGGAAATGATATGAACCTCTTTGTTCAGTTTTCTCTGCAATCAAAGTAATCAAAATGAAGACGAGAAAGATGGCATTCAATACTGTGACCTACACTGTTCCCCACTTCACAGAGCAGAACAGGTCCAAGGCAGTAGCACAAGGAAGCATCTGATAGTTCAGCACACTTCCAAACTTAAATTGCTGAGGAAGGGGTTCACAATCTCTCCCTAGGCCTTGGAAACATCAGAACACTTAAAAGCTTTATACTGAACATGTGGTGGTTCACCCTTAACAGACTTCAAATGGGAATTTCTGTAGCAGGAGTAAAAGCACGAACCGAAGTAGTTCAATGAATATAAAACAGGATACATACCTCTTTTGCTTGTAGAGTTTCTATGACTTCCTTTAAAGTATTACATTCTTCAGTCAATACTTGCACTGCAACAAACTTCTCTCTCTTTAATGCTTCAGATTCAGAGATATGCCTTGCCTCCATGTCCATGATCTCAGCAGCGTGGAGTTCTTGCATTTGGTCGATTTTTTCAGTAAATTCTCTTATGATCTCTGCAATCTCTTCTGAAGAACATCCATTTTGCAAATCGATTTGGATTTCTGCATTTTTAACAAGGACAGGTGAAGTTTGGATACAGCTGTTTATTTCCCCAGTCTTGTCTGTTTGCGATGATGAGCTTTTTCTAATTAGAGTAGACTCAATGGTTGACAAATCACACAATATTTCTGCATCCTTTTTGCTTTCAGTTTTTGCCATTTCCTTGTCCTTTCTCACATAACTTGCAAGCCTCTCTTCTGCTTGAACTAGGTTCTCTTTGACTTTGCACAGGTCTTCCTGAAGACGTCTCAGACTTTCTTCTTTTACCTGTAAATATGGAGAATCTGAATTGCAGTTCTTCCAAGTATTTTAAAAAAAATATCTAAAACCCAAACAATCCTCTATACCATTAGAACTCAGTTTAGTCCTATTTTAAAGCAGTTATGACACATGGTAACAAATATTACCTCCTAAGAAATATAGCTTTAGAACCACTGTTGCACTACAGTGGACTGTAAAACTATGTACTTTGGCAACAAGTGAAGATTTGGTCTACAGCATCAGCTCTATTCCACTGATAGTAGGTACTGCGTGACCATTTTTCTTGGTGGCATTCTCAGTACAAGATTGAAAAAAAAAATGAATATTTGCACAGTAAGTCCTGTGTAATCATTTGCTTTAAATACAATACGGAAAAATCTGGTTCTTACTGCTAGTTCTTGCTGAAGTTTTTCTGCCTTTTCTCTGTAACTGCTGAGTTCTTCCTTAGCAGCAGCTGCCTCTTCTTTACCTTTCTCTAGTTCAAATTCATTAATAAGCAGATTTTCTTTTTGACTTTCCATGAGTTGTGTTTCTACCTACATGGCAACACAAGATACAGAAAATGGTAAAGAATCTTAAGAAGAATCAAGTATTAACAACACTGATCACTTTCGCACCAACTTACAGAAGCCACAAATGAAAAGACCACAGGGGAAACCAAATGTTATTTGGATTAACATAGCCTCAAAAAATTAAGACTGAAAGAGCATTTTCCTAGATTAACTCCCACAAACTGGATAAGCATGGGAGGAAAGACAAGCGTGGGAGGAAAGACTGTCTTCTTACAGTTTACTGAACTGCAAGCAGAAATTGGCTACACCATGTAGAAAGCACAGGGAGGAAGGTCAAGAGAGAGTGGGAAATGAAGTCTGATAATATTATTAGACATTTAAGACATTCATTCAATCTGCATTTGGATGAAAGGTCTTAGAACCTTTTCTGGTTCAGCACTGGGTTCCATGATGCCTCTGAACTTAAGAGTTTCAGCAATCAAGCCCATGTTTGGGCTATCAAGCACAGTCAACTTTCACTGAAGGTTTTAAATTCAGAGGCAACACTACCAGCGGTGGATAGAAATCAGGACAAATGTATACCAGTAAAAACTACTGATGGGAAATACCTTTGGAATCAAGACAGGAAAGCAAGGAAAAGTAAACCAAAATCAAAGCATACATAAACAAATACCTGCCCCCCAAAAAACCCCCAGAACAAGCTGTACAGACAAATTGCTATCACCCCTTTATCATTCTGAACCCTCTCAAGATAATTTTTGTGTCTCTACCTCCATGCCATGTAAAATTGTAATTCACTCCATTCTATGTCAATTCAAAGTAAAAATAAGAAAGTGTATGTTCAAAATTCAAAATCACCCTACATTCGTGAAAAGACAAAGTGTTTTTAATGCAAATTGGAAACTGATAGTGGGGTTCAGCTAAAATAACATCCTTCTCTTCTTCATAACTCCAGCAATAATAGAGAAATGAAGGTCTACCCCACACAGCAGAACATTTCTATCACTAGTCTCACTAAGAAGTGTTTTATTCATTATAGTTTACATAAAATAACAGATTTTAGTGAAAACAAGCCAGAAGAAAATGGCATCTAATTACCTGATATGTCTGCATTTCTTCTTGCTTGATCTGTTTCTGAATCTCTCCTTTGTGTTTTTCTTGAACCTCTTCTAGTAATTGCTGAAGTTCTAAGAGTCTCTCTTCTTTCACCTTAGCTTCCTTTTGTGCAACTTTTAAATTTTCTTTTTCTAGCTCCAAGTTACAACTTACCATTGCCAGTTGGTCCTCCATCTCTCTAAGCCTCTCTGTTAAGAGTGATAATTTTGATTCCATCTCATTTTCAGTTCTATCACCCAAACTCTCTGTTTGGGCATTCTTGCTTGCTTCCTCCACACATTTTGAGGCTTCCTGAATTTCCTGCATGAATTTTCTTTGCTCTTGAATGGCATTCAGCTGAACCTGACTCACAAGAGCAGCAGCAACTTTTTCCACTAGTGTCTTTTCCAGTTCTAATATCCTCTTTTTAAGTATTTCTCTTTCAGCTTTGCCTTGCTCTTTCAGGTCTTTTATTTCATTGTAGGACTGGCACAGTTCTGAATCTTTTTCCTTAATGCATGCCTGAAGTTGCTGCAGTTGTACCTCCATCTTGCTAATGGCGACTCTTGTATTCTCATCTGAAGACCTAAGCTGGGACTGATCTCGCAACTCTATCTTCTCACATAAGCCTTCTTCCGCTTTTTCAGTTTTCCCATTGCTCCTATCTCCTGTTTTTTCCCCATCACCTTTCATCAGTGCACACTTACATTTCTCTGTTATACTTTCATGCTCTTTTTTTAACATACTTATTTCTTGCTTTAGCTGGTTCATTTTTAACTTAGTTTCCTCGAGCTCATTCTTTGTTTGAGATGCCTCTACACTGATGTTTTCTACTTGCTTTTCCAAAGCTTCCTTTTCTGCCAGAACTGTTTCAAGTGTGTGTGTCAGATTGTCAGCATCTTCTTGAAAAGCAACAATGTCTGCAGGTACCTTTTGTTCAATATTTGCCAGTTCCTGCTGAAGCTTATCAATTACATCATTCAACTGCTCTACTTCCTCATCATTTTTTTTCTTCACACGTTCTTGGTCACTTTTCAGACATTCTACCTGGGCTTCAAGCTCCCGTATATGCTCATTTTGCTCTTCAATAACCTGGAAAAAAAAATACAAGGAAAGAATTTCATAATGGGTAACTACTAAACCCTCAGATAATCTCTCTTCTGGACTTCACAGCAACAGTTTGATTAAACATTGAAACATCTTGTAAAATAAAGTATGTCCTCAGTGAATTTCTTAATGGTATGTCTCTTGTAAACCTTTATGAGAATCAGGACATCTTCACATAGGACTGACAAAGTAGCCTGTGACCCTAATGAACTGCAAGATAGGTGTGAAAGCATCAAACGAAGTGAAAGCATTTGTAATATTCACAGAGATATGAAATACTAAAGTTTAAGTGTTCACAATACTTTTTTCCCAATAGTTTGGTCTAAAGCTCTGTCTCAGCCTTTTTATTGAAAATTAAAATGGATAGAAATGGAGTGGTCATGTCTGCTGTTCAATCTTCTTATGAAATCAAGGTTTAATATACTCTTCTTACTCAAAGAATTCCAAGGAACCAAGATTTATGAAGCTTAAAACTTACAGATAAATTTTCCTGCATTACATTACAAACTTCCTTTATAAGAAGAATAAAAAAAATCCTCAAGCTTACCACATTCAGCTCAGATATGTTCAGTTAGATTAGAAAGATACCGTGCTCCTCATGCAAAAGCACCACTCATTCATGTGGTCAAATAGATTTATACAGGACACAGCCAATTAAGAAGAATATGTATTTTAAATACACAGACCTTTAATTAATTGTCTTGAAAAATACCATTATAACACGCTTTTTAGTCTGACACCACAGAAAACACCTATCAGTTGACTCTGACATTTCCTACCACAAACCTAAATATGTGTTTGTCTGTTTGTGTGTGTGTGTGTGCATACACCTATGCAGATGTGCACAAAAACACACAGGGCAAATAGTACCCATAGACCCAGAGCACAGTTATTTCTTTGTGCTATAGTTTAAATGAAAGTAAAGAGAGACAAAGTTATAGAAGTATTGATTTTAAAATGTATGTGACTATCCAAACAAAATTCAGAGAGATTGGTGAAGACATGAAGAGAGTGAGAATAATACTTTCCTAGCTTAGTTCTAAAGACACTTAAAATTACAGGTTGTGTAAGGGGCTCAAAATTCCAAGAAATTAATAAAATTATGTAACTGAGCAAATATGAGCATGATGACTTTATGATGCAGAAAAGAGAACCCATCTTATATCAGCTTCTAACAAGAAATAAATGAGTAGACACAAAAAATGGAATGACCAATGCTGATGAACACTAACTTTAATAAGTAAAAAAGTCTTAGCAAAAGGAATAATAAAACAAGTTATCAGACTCCAATAGAATAAGTTTCATAAAATTAATTTAAAAACCTGCTTGTTAAATTGCAGTGGGAACAAATTCTCATTTGAGTGTAGAAGAATGACAAAAAATCCTTTACAAAGTCAAAATAAAGACAGACCAGATTATAAGTAGTAAGTCTAACAAACAAAATGGATATATTTTCTTAAGGGAATGTCTGGAGATCTGAAATGAACAGTGTTTCTACACCAGAAATGAAAAAGTCAGAAGGAAATCTGTCAAGTATATTCAGAAAAGAGATATTGTAAAATAAAATCAGTTGTGGTACCTAAAATAGGTAAGAACTCTAAAAGGGCCTTTCAGAAATACGAAGAAGAAAAAAAAATGCAGAAGAGAAGAAAGATGACTAAATACATTACTGAAATAGCCATACTTTTTCCTTTATCTCTCAATACTTCATTAGGTTTAGTTAATTAAATAGAATAAGAAGATTACTTTGTAATAAGTATAATATGTACAAAAATAAATTATAACTGTGACCATATAAATTAGAGGGGCTGATCTGCCAACCAAGAACTTATTTTTAAAAATCCACAGAGACTAGAGAAAGCTCAAAAAACACTAAATAAAATGTGAACAAGTAATTGGTTTTCAGAATAAAAGGACAGCAATCCTGGTGATTGCTATCAAGACAGCATAACAGTTTCTGTTCTTCATAACGTAATGGAATAAAGGATCACAGAAGGCAAATACAGCAATTAATATAAAAGCACTTAGTAGGATGAAGATGTCTAAGGGACTAGGAAAAGGATTAACTTAAGAACAATCTATTCATATTTAATACTGATCTCATAATCAAGCAGAACAATTAGTTAATGTCCTGGAAAATATAACTGAATAAGAGGATGAAATTAAGAATATGAAACTTCATATAAGATGAGAAGAGCCAATCATTAAAATGAATTATACCTGAATCCTGGGTATTTCTCTCAAGACAAGAAATGTAACCATATTACTGTGGTCATTGTATAAAGCAGAACCATTCTGGATTCCTAAAGTATGATCTTTCCTAAATCCAATTCAAAGTTTTGTTATTATTCACTGAGGTTCATTATAACTAAATTTTGCACATAAAACCTCAGTGAAATTATCCAGCTCCGTCAGAGCTCTATTTTATTGGATTCAACAAGTAGAATGTTACCCTAAATGTTCAATCAGCTACTGAGGGGTAACAAAACTCACGTCCTTACTTTACCGAATAATACTTTAAAGCTTATGACTAATAAATTTTCACATTTAAAACGGTCAGAATGCAAAATTCATCCACTGAAAAAGATCCAATTTTCTTTCTATAAAAAATGTGAGACTGAAGGCCTGTTTCCGCTGGTCACTTACATTAATGCAAAATAAGCATTTCTGTTGAAATCAAATGCGTTGTATCTATATAAAATGGAAGTAAGCCAGAAGATGAAGCTCATTATCATAAAAACACACAACTGAAAAATAACAGAAAGCTACAGGTGTTAAATCTCAGTAAATAAAAGAAAGATGAATCTGCTTCTTTCTTTCTTGCTCTCCAGTTCTAATAAAACACAGCATTTTGTTTGCACATCCACCATGCTTCAAACTGGCTTAAAGATCTTGCCAACATTGGTATGATGACAAATTATTTACACAAGCTCATGGAGCACAAAAGTTCAACTGCTAAAAAAACCCTATGAAATCCAACATGATCCAGCAGCAGGTGTCACCAAAACATAGCACTGAAAGTATGTCATTGTAGGGAAGATGGTAGAATGAATGTTGAGATTGAATTGAGCTACCTACATACTATTAAATGTTTGGAAGCATTAGAAGCATAAGGAATGAAGAAGAATTTAAGACAAAAACTCAAGCAGAAATAAGGCAGAATAATAAAAAGAAAAGCAAGCAAAATATATCCTTCATAAAAAAATGAGACAAAAGAGGAAAACCAGATCAGGATTAAAGCATTGCTTGAAACTGAAGCATTTGCATTTTTAAATTAATGCAGCAATAGAAGATAATGTAATTGGTGGGGGGACGGAGGTTTTTTTTTTTTCTTTAAACGGCTAGCAACACAAAGTAGGACTCTGAAAAATATTTCAAAAGTATGTACTTTGTTGTCAGTTGTGACTTCAAGTTGCTGTTGCAGTTTTGCAATTTGTTCATGAAGATGATCTATTTCCTGCTCCTTTTCTTGCATGATGTGAGCGAGCCTCCCAGCCACTAAACGATGGTCCTTTATGGTGGCATCTTCAGTTTTCTGGATAGCTAGTCCCAGTATTTCCATTTCATCCTACCAAAAAAACCGCCCCAAAACCACGTTACAGTTGTACATGATGTTTTCTGCATATTCTTGTATGAGTATTTAAGGCACAGGAATTAAAATAAACAAATTGCATGGAATGAGAAGTAATTATATGACCTTTTTGTAAGTTGAACTGCGGAATGCTTGAGAAAGAATTTGGGATCTTGGCTTTTTCCAAGAATTTATTTCTGGGGAGGAGGGAGAATAAAGCTCTAGGCTACATAATTACCTTAAATAATTTGTTCTCTTGTTCAAGTTCTTGCAAGTGTGTAGTGGACTCCTTTCGCTGAATTTCTAGTTGCATGTGCAATTGCTGAACTTCTTCATTTTTATTTTCTAGCTCTTCTCGAAACTGCTCCAGTTGTTCCTCAAGGTTTGTGACCTATGTTTCCAAAACAAATGGTGGAAAAGGAGTAGACAGCCATACCAAAATTAAATGTCATAATTTTCAAATACAATGCCTACAGTAAACTGGCTTGGTATGCACAAACAAAAAAATGTGTAGTCAGTGACATTCTGAGTCCTTAAACTGAATGGAATTTTAAAAGCCACTAAAAATCAGCTGAAATCACTATGAAGTTTTTCTTAATTGGGCTGAATTTTGCTTCCAGAAACACTCTTGTAAGTCATAAGCATTAACATACACAATAACAATTATCATGGCTCACAAAAGAATTTCAAAGGGATTTGGACTGCTGTCTCTCTGATCTGTTAAAAAATTTCATCTGTATAGTTCACTAAACTCAACAGAAGGCAAAAACTGACAAACCAAAAATATCAGCGGAAACATGGAACACTTCATAGGTATTTTACCTCCTTTTCCTTTCTGTCTACAGCTTCTCGTTCAGCTTGCAGTTGTACTTCAAGAGGTAATTCTCCCTTTACTATGATGGTGCCAAGCTGTTTTCTTTCCTCTACCTTTAAATATAAATAATATTAATAATAAACAAATAAAAAAGATATACCATTTTGTTCCCAAGAAAAGATGAAAGTAATAAATACATGATAATTTTAGACCAAGCAATACCTTTTGCAAGTTGTCTGCACTGATGATTAAGGCTTGTTCCAATTCTCTTATCCTGCATTCTAGTTTCTCAATTTCTTCATTTCGTTCTTGTATATCTCTCTGAAGTTGCTCCTTAGAGAGCAAAAGCTCACTGCATCTGTCTGTTTTTTCTTTTAGATGATTTGTTAACTGTTCAACCTGGTGACAATATGGCAAGAAGATGAATATATTGTACTAGATTGGAAGGGTTTTCTAACAATAGCAACAGCACTCATTTTTGACAGAGAAAAAATATCCCTCTTTTTTTCTCCTAACAAAACTCTTACTCTTCAAGTGAAACAGAATGTAAAGTTAGGATATGCTAAGTGCTACATCCAAAAAATAGAAACAGCATTTTTTAAGAATTCATATGTTCTGTGCTACATCACCTACTCTCTAGAACTGGCCTTGTCCTTCTGAAGCCTTCAGATTCTCTAGTCAGTTAAAAGCAAGTAGCGTGGCATCCCTATGCAGCCCATTAAAAAGATACACTTAACATCAACGGATGGAATGCCTTGACCCTAAGGTCAAGGTGCTATTTGCATCTTTGAGGAATATCATAGTTCTAAAAATCTGTGACCAGTATTATTCAACATAAGGAGTTGATTAGTGACATACAGACATATCCTAAAACTCACTGGGTCTTTAACATCAAAGAGAATTGCTATAAGGTTTGTTTTCATGCTGGGTTTGTTAAATGGGACCAAACAGATGCCATGTATGATATAATTTCACTTTCTATAGGGGACCAAGCATCCAAGTAAAGCGTTCTGAATCTCAGTAGTTCAGGTGTTTGTGGCTCAGAAACAACATATTAAACGAGTAACTGAAGCAGTAGAGATAGGAATGACCCCAGTTCTAGCAGTATTTCAGAAATGATTAATCAATAGTACAGATAAGAAAGAAGTGTAACAAATCCATGGTATTAGGCATGATGCACAAAGTTAAGACCTGAGTTAAACTAAGCAATCGAGCAAGAGACATGGAAAGTAATGTTTGTCCCACTCAAGAAACTGATTTCAGTATTTACAATTAGGAAGTTACGATGTAGCCAAAAGGTAGAAGAATCAAAGCATTTCAATAGATAGGAGAGAAGAGGACCAGAACATAAAGCTGACAGGACGGTATTATTGATGTTATCCATCCATGAGTAACATCAAAGTCTGAAGTGACCGCAGAAAAGTCTTGAGAGAGAAACTGAAAAAGAAAAATCAAGTCTAGAGCAGACTCTTTATGACAACCCTCCCTGGAATAAGTTGACAGAGTAAGCTGAAACAACAGTAAAAAAGAAATTAAGTTATCAACAGAAAATGCTCACGGCATTCACGCAAAGCAGAAGAGGATTTCAAAAACCATACAACTATGAAAAAATAAAGCAGCTATCTCAGAAAAGCATGAGAAATAATGATAAAATGTACATTTATGAAATATTCCAAGTAACATTGTGAATCAAAAAATACTATTTAGTTAAGACTGTATGCCTTATTTGATAAAAATTAAATGTGACTCTACCACACTATTGAAAATTCTGCCTATAATTTGTAATGTATCACATTCAACATCACTCAGGTCTAAAATACTGCTACGCCTGTGGTGCTTGCAGACATTA
Source organism: Gavia stellata (assembly GCF_030936135.1). Lineage (NCBI taxonomy): Eukaryota > Metazoa > Chordata > Aves > Gaviiformes > Gaviidae > Gavia > Gavia stellata. The sequence continues at coordinate 26,110,283 of NC_082599.1, read as the reverse complement.
TCTTATTATCTATCTTTCTACCTACTAAAAAAATCTAATTTAAAAGCATCTAATACAAATCTCAAAGTTTTAATCACAGTTACAGCTGTCTTTTATTTTAAAGCATGCTTTAAATTTCCATTGTAGCATATCTGCCAACTTAAGTGTATACACATATGTGTGTATGTACATATAAATAAGGACTATTTTTACATATATATTCTGTACAGAAAATAGGGCAATTTTTATTATGCTATCAAATTTGAATTTTTTTTTATTGGGAGAATTTTTTTTTTAAATGTCGTAATTTTAACCAGGAATTCACATGCTACCCATGCCACAAATTATAAACAGACACATGACAAAATGAACTCAGAATGAACATCCTGGATTCAGGAAAACTAATCGTGCTAAAAAGTCTCCGCCATCTGTGGAACATGTCAACAGGTGAGGAGTGTGTACACACTTTGCAATAGCAGGAAATAGAGGCAGAATTGCTCCATATGTGTTGGTTAACACATACCCAGCTAATTCCAGAAGATTCATTATTCACAGAGGCTGATGACAGCCATATCACATAGTGATGACTCAATACTTTGACTGTAAGATTTCTTACAGACCTTTGTTTTAAAATATGTGAAAACCCTCCATGAAATACACCTCTAAATCTGAGAATTGTAAGTAAACAAATATTTTGACAACTTACATCTCACATACATCAGTTTATCTTCTATTACTGTCTATCGTCCTGAACTATATAATATAGAATACTAAATATTGCTAATATGTAGCAATTGAATTACAGCAACTGAACTACCTCAGTAAGAAATTTGATTTGAAAATCACAGTGCAACCTATTAAGAGGCATTTTAATAGTGAAAATCAGGCAAGAAAATCATGCAAAAGTATCAGCCTTCCTCAAAAAGCAGGACACAAGAAAACACACAAAATATAAAATGCAATTTAATTGACTAACAGGTCATCAAACAAAACATGCCAAAGCTTCGTAATATATAGCATTTGCACTGCTGCCACTTTTGATTTTGCTGGGTCCAAGAGTTTTCTGTAACTCCCTTGAGCTGCTGTTCTACAGTCACTAAATTTGTTTCAGTGGAGACAGACTAACTGGGAAGATTCAAGTGTACCCAGAGAGCGCTACTACATCTCAGGTGTTAAACCTTGGTAACTCAATACCTTCAGTTGTGTACCTCTGCTATAAACAGGATGTCATAAAGCATAAGAACATGTGAAATTGCTAAAGTAGTCCTGAATGTTTCCACAGCCTTTTGAAAACAGTGGATTTTCAAAACGAAGTTATATGAAAGAGCCTTTTTGAGAGTTATGAAGTCTCTGTATGCCTACTACTAAAACCAAACGAACAACCAGCCTTAAAAAACTCCCAAAACACAGTTTCACCGCTTTCTCCCAACACCTTACCCTTCCTCTAAGGGGATTTACTTTCCTGGTTTGTGAATGGACACAGGTTCGGTACACCATAAAATAGATCCATTACAATATCTTAACAGCTGTCAACTTGTCATTTATACTCATTGAGTACAAGTAATAAAATGAGTTACCTCTCTGGTTTGATGTTCATTGACAGGCTGACTCCTTTGTGGAATCTTAAGCTGCTGTTCCAGCTTCTGTATCTCTTGCTGGAATACGTCTCTCTCATGCTCTCGGTCAACTGCTTGCTCCTGAAAGTTAAATTATGTGCATACACCATTTGATTTAAAAACTATTCTAAATTAAGTATATTACTACTTCTTATTTCTGTTAATGCGAGCCTGGTAACAGTATATCAGTATTTTTAAGGTAGCAGAACCTCCTGCACCCACCATTAACAAAAACTGCTTTTATCATTTGGGGCAACAAATTTCACATTTTTTTATTTAAAAATTAGGACAGCATAGATACATCCAGTATTATTTCACAAGAATGACAGTTTTGTTTCTTCTGTTCCAGGTACACCACACAAATGGTAATAAACCAATATTTTATGATTTTCTTTCCTACTGTTTGTCTTTGATATATGTAGCATAAATAGAAACTAAAGAATACAAATTAACTCTGTGTTTATATTGATGGAGAGCCAACAGCAAAAACCCAAAACTATAAATAGTTTGAATTTTGCATTTCAGTTTTACTTTTGACCAGTTTCAGTTGTTATATTCCAGTCTGACATTTGGGAAATACATCTTTATACAGCAAATAATGTGCAACTGATAGCATCCAGTGAAGCATCAACTTTAAATGCCACTTTGTAAAACAGACAAACCTTATCAGATGCATTAAAATAAACTAGCTGAAGTATCTGATACAAAGAGGAATGCTTTTGTCTAGCAACAAAATCTTTTGCAAAAATTCAGGAAACCAGAATAAAACCTCAACTTGTACAAGTTGCAGATTTTAAAAACTCATCTGCTGTTTCAAGGAAACAGCAGAATTCTAATGCTGCTATTACAAACAGCTACTCATCTCAGTAGTCCGTAATTCTCCCGTTCATGCTATTGATAATCCCAAACCATAATGCATTTATGGCTATGGGTCTTATAATAGGAATTTTTACTTCTGAACCATGTCCTATTATCACATACTAGTTTCAGTGTGAAAACTAATCTTGTAACTGCAGAAAATGAAATAAAGCAAATCCATTTGTGCTAAGAAGTATCTGGAAAGATCTATCCTTTAATACTGCTTAGTAATAGATTATGCAGAGAAGGTGCCACAGGGAGTTATATTTATTATGTAAAAAATTATTCCACCCTACTGCTGTCAGCTAGAGAGTTAATTGAGAAGGCACAGAAATATACAGAAATACTTAAAGGCCCCCTTTAAGTATTGAAAGGCTGCAGTAAGGTCTCCCTGGAGCCTTCTCTTCTCCAGGCTGAACAACCCCAACTCTCTCAGCCTTTCTTCATAGGAGAGGTCTTTCAGCCCTCTGATCATTTTTGTGGCCCTCCTCTGGACCCGCTCCGACAGGTCCATGACCTTCTTATGTTGGGGACCCCAGAGCTGAACACAGTATTCCAGGTGGGGTCTCACGAGAGCAGAGTAGAGGGGCAGAATCACCTCCTTCGACCTGCTGGTCACACTTCTTTTGATGCAGCCCAGGATACAGTTGGCTTTCTGGGCAGCAAGCACACACTGCTGTCTCATGTCCAGCTTTTCATCCACCACCCATCCATGCACCCCCAAGTCCTTCTCTGCAGGGCTGCTCTCAATCCCTTCATCCCCCAGCCTGTATTGATAACCAGGGGTTGCCCCAACCCACGTGCTGGACCTTGCACAGACTTTAGACTAATTCTAACAGACTTTATTGAAAAACATGGGAATTCCACAAACTGTTAAAAATGAAAGTCACAAAAAGTTATGTTTCCTCATTAATTTTAGAAGTTTCCCATTATTCTAAACATTTAAGAAGCCTACTAAGTTATACTTAGAAATACAGAGCAGTCCTAAGCAAGCATCTCAAACAGATTTTCAACTTTTAAAATGTTAATTAAATTTTTGGGCTGGAACCTCTAACACTGTTACTACTGTGTGCTACTTTGTTTGCTCAAAATCTGAAAAAAATAGCATTTCCCGCTGAACCAACCCTCAGTACAGGTGCCCACCCACCTTCATGAAACTAGCCTTTTACCATACTTACATCTAGAAATTTTCTTGTTTTCTCAAGTTGCTTCTCCAAAGCCTGGTTTTGCTGCCTTAAGTCCATTAGTTCTGCATTTTTTTCTTGCTCTAGCTCTATGAAACGATTGACTTGTTCTTCCAAGTCTATTTCCAAGACTTTCACTTGCTTCTGAAGGTCATCATACTCTTTTTCAGCTTGACGCTGTACTTCAATTTTTTCTTTCATTAGCTTTTCTGTTTCCTCCAGCAATTCTGATTATAATAAAAGCATCACACACTACTTTTAGATATGAATAGTTAGTAATGTTATGAAGCAAAACCACTCCCCAAGGTCTCCATGCTGTACTCTGCAGAAGGATGTGAACTGGTTTGGGTTTTTACTATTTTTCTTTTATAGAAAATCTATTTTCTTCTGAGAAATAATCAAGATGACCACTAAAGCGAATTAATATAAAATTACTATCCTTTAGTCAGTCTTCAGAGGACTGTTAGTGAAGTTGTATCAGACCACTTCCCTGTTCAAATTTCATATAAATTAAAAGGTCTTTGTATAATTGAAAAGAAAAGAAAATGCATGGGTTCAAACTACAGCTAGAATCAGCACAGGAGTTAACAATGAAGTACAGAAAACCCAACCCTCTTCTCATCCCCAGCGACATTAAAATCAATTCACTCCCAGTCTTCATCATTATATGTGATACACATAAATAATTTGAAGGGAATATTGAAAGACTTAGCGAGGTTGCCGGGCAGACAGAGAGGGAAATTACTGACCTGTAACTGGAGCTTTGTAAAATCAGTGACTGCATGGATGCCCAATTCTGAGTCCTCATGAAAAGGCTGGCAAGCATATATAGTAAAGCCCCAAACCACTCTATTAAAGACTCTTAAGCCACAACTCATTGAAGTACATATTAACTAACTGTACAAAAATCCCTTGAGGTAAAATCCAAACTGTAAAGTGCAATTACATTTGGAGAATCTTTAAAATATGATTGCTATTGAGACAGAAACAATACAATTTACTTTCGTTATAGAAGAAAGATCCTTTAGGCACCATCATCTTACATCATATTTAACCAATTCTCATTTCTAGGTAACCATTATATATCAATATAATACAGTGTTTAGTTATCATAATGAATGACTCAACTGTATTTGGAAATAAAAAGAAAAAAAAAAGGTACAAAAATATCCCTCCAATACCATCTAAGTATCTGTAATTCATAGGTGAATAAGATGATGGTTACTCATGAAATTGCTTATTATGTTTAGAAATGATAAGAAATGTTGTTAGCGAAATGTAAAACTGAGTATGAAATACAACATCAAAGCTGCAGGCCAGTAAGAATTACAAGTAATGTCAGTAAGCCAAAAGCCCAATAATCCTGATTAACAATGTCAGTACATGTAAGTCTTCCACCCAATTACAGATTGGCCATGCAACATACAAACACACCTGCTTGGGAAGCTGCATCGACTGCAGCATCTACTAGGCCTAGGAGAATAGAGAGAGAGAAAACAAAAAAAGATGCAAAGTAATTCACATGCCAGCTATAGTTTTCTTGTGGTGCAACAATGTAAGAGAAAATGAAGCCAAAGATAGATGTGGCATTTAATGACAAAGTTGTTGGGATAACTTAGGGAATGTGGTAAGTTATTCTGGTATGCATGATATAAGTCCCTACACATATTTATAGAATTGTTTATCCTTACAGTTGTTATACATGAAAATAACTTTAATATATTTAGAAACCTAAAACATATAACAGTAACTAAACTGGAGTCATAGACAGGATCTTCTTTACTATGAAGTAGGAAGCAACATATTCTTAAAATGTCATTGTTACACAAAGTGGACACAGGAAATTGCAAATACACACCAAGATGTGTAATTTGTAAAAATATCAACATTATAAATTGCCATAAACTTTTAGAATTAAATAAAATAGCACTTTCATCCTGCTATTTACGATGTAAGCAGTGCAATCCTTGAAAGATCAGTACTTCTTAAAACACCACTGTTTTAATTTTCTTCCCCTCTCAAACATAAAATATTAAGTTATTAGTTTAAGGAAGAATTAAAAGACACATTTATATCATGAAGGTAAATGGGTTTCTTTGAGTAAGCAGTTAGTTAGATTACATTCACATGGTAATTCTCTGGAATTTTCACCATCAGTGCTGAAAGTTTTCATTACTGGTAGGTAACAGGCTTTCCTTATCATGCAACTTTTGTGCCATTCTTCCCCAAAAGAGGAATTTGTTAGAAAAGTGTATCTTCTGTGCCTAAAATAAGTATGGCCATTATGTGCAGTTCAGTCATGTTCTGGTAGGTATATTGCTAGTCCCTCTAAAACTCTGTTTGGGAAGTATTTAGACAAGTACTTTTATCTAGAGATGCTAACTTCAAGATATTCCATCTCCAGCAATAATATAAATAAAAGCAGATTTCCAAAGGCATCATGATTTTGCTGGCATAAAGAACAACTGTGATTGCTCAACACTTCCGAAAATTCAGTCATTTTTTGTTTAAATATCAAGAAAAGTTATCATGCTAACATTAGGCATCAAGTATGAAAATACCACATTTTTGCCCTATCACATTTTTATTAATAATTACAAAGAGGGGGGAGAAAACACGGTTATCAAGATTACTTATTATTTTATTTGAAAGTATAAGAAAATATCATAGAAAGATTGTGAGGAATACATACGCTGCTCTACTGGCCCTGCATCTGCTCTCATGGCGTTCTTCTGTCTGGAGAGTAACTCCTTTTCTTCCTGGATCTGCTGCTGTTCAGCCTCTAACTCCTGCAATTTGTTACCTGTACACAGTAGTTCTTGCTCAAGATGGTCAATTACATCTATTTTTTCCTGGAGTTGTTTTTCCAGAAATGCTTTTTCATCTGCATAACCATCAATGAGGCCTGTAGAACATCAATTTTGGGGCAGATTTAATAGACAATAAAGAACAATTTTAATTTTTTGCATGGTGAAGTCACTACAGTATTCTCACATGAATGCACATGCATGTTAGATACTCAGCACCTGACAACTTCTCTACTCCTGTCCTTGCTATTCTTCCATGATGAACAAATTACAGGAAGGATAGCACAAGACCAAATATAGCTTTTAATTTTTTCTCAGCGCAAGACCTCTGGAGCAAATAGGAACTCCAAAGCCAGGGTAAAATAAGTGTGCAATAAACACAGGAGAAATAAGAAATTTCAAATAAATTCAGGTGCCAGGTGCCATTTTTGGTGCCTCAAGACATTTGTCTGACCTCAAACCACAGTTTCTGTAAAAGCATGGGTCTCCTGTAGGTCAGGTATGATACAGATGCCTCTAACATCATAAGGCACCAAAACTAGTTGTAGGTGTCCACGTTTAGCACCTGAATCACTCCCAAAAGCCCTATAACAGGTGACATATAAGAAGCAATTTAATTTCTTTACTATTAATGCACAATTTTTAAAGTAGCACAGAGCAATTAATAATCTTTTTAACAGAGAATCTGGGACACTACTTTGAGAATATGTCTTGTATGCTTTTTAAAATTGCTTCATAATGAAGTAGTTTACCTAGGAATCTGAGGGGGAGTTCTATTTTAGCTTTATGAATGATACTACGGCTGTAAGAAATGGCACCATCTTGCAATGATGCAGAAGTGAGCACAAAGCTAAAGACTTACGAAAAAACAGTGAATTTCCTTGAGGGCTATAAAAACTAAACTGAGATCTTATATTGGTACTGGCTTCAGATTATTCACATCATTCCTTTCAGAAGCGTCTAACCACAGAACACAGAAGACATTTTTACCAAGTGACAGAAGGTACTAAATAGGTATCCCAGATTTCCATGGTAAGGTGTGTTCAGTCATGTCTGATACTGATGGTTCCAAAAGACAGATAGGACACCAGTTATACGATGTCTAAACTTTGTTGGACACACACCTATCTCACAGGTTTCTTCTTACTAAACCCACAGACTCTAAGCAGTATTTTTTCAATATCAAACTATTTTCAATATGAAAGTACTTCATCAGTATAAATCTACAGTCTTGAACCAGTATTAAAATGGATTTTACCCTGGTTTGAGAATATAGGAAAATTAAAGATGTTTCCATTTTTTATCAATGTAGACAAAGTAAAATCTCTGTGAGCACTTAGTTCCATATCAAAGGAAAGCTAACAAGAAGGAAATGAAGTAGCAGTGGTCTTTGCATAATCAGTCTGAGAAATACAGGTCTGGTCATGCATATCAATCATGTGCTGCTGACCAATCTTTTTTTCCAGACTTGGATTCACAGAGAACACAGCCACACAGAGTGACTGGCTGTTGAAACAAAAAATACTGAACTAGAAACATCATTAACAGCATTTCAAAAATTTGAGACAATACAAATTCTAGTAGTTATTCCCACCATACCAGATACTGTTCACAACAAATACTTAAGAGACTGGAATTTGAGAGGGCATTCCCAGATTAAATGGAGTGCACACCCCCACTAAAAAAGATATGAACAATGAAGAAGTCTGTTAAGATCACATGTTGCGGTATACAATTATACAACACCAAGCTGGGTGGTTGTGTTGATCTGCTTGAGGGTCGGAAGGCTCTGCAGAGGGATCTGGACTGGCCGGCTGGCTGGGCCGAGGCCAATTGCATGAGGTTCAACAAGGCCAAGTGCCGAGTCCTACACTTTGGCCACAACAACCCCATGCAATGCTACAGGCTTGGGGACAAGTGGCTGGAAAGCTGCTCCGCAGAAAAGGACCTGGGGGTGTTGGTCAACAGCCAGCTAACTATGAACCAGCAGTGTGCCCAGGTGGCCATGAAGGCCAACGGCATCCTGGCTTGTATCAGAAACAGTGTGGCCAGCAGGAGTAGGGAGGTGATCGTGCCCCTGTACTCGGCGCTGGTGAGGCCGCACCTCGAATACTGTGTTCAGTTTTGGGCCCCTCACTACAAGAAGGACACTGAGGTGCTGGAGCGTGTCCAGAGAAGGGCGACGAAGCTGGTGAGGGGTCTGGAGCACAAGTCTTATGAGGAGCGGCTGAGAGAGCTGGCGTTGTTTAGCCTGGAGAAGAAAAGGCTCAGGGGAGACCTTATCGCTCCCTACAACTACCTGAAATGAGGTTGTAGAGAGGTGGGTGCTGGTCTCTCCTCCCAAGTTACAAGTGACAGGACAAGAGGAAATGGCCTCAAGTTATGCCAGGGGAGGTTTAGGCTGGATATTAGGAAAAATTTTTCACTGAAAGGGTTGGCAGACATTGGGATAGGCTGCCCAAGGAGTCACCATCTCTGGACGTGTTTAAAAGACGTGTGGATGAGGTGCTTAGGGACACGGTTTAGCAGTGGACTTAGTAATACTAGGTTAACGGTTGGACTTGATGATCTTAAAGGTCTTTTCCAACCTTAACTATTCTATGATTCTATGATTTACTCCTGCCTCTTTTTTTTCTTTTTTTTCTTTTTAAAGAGATGTAATGAAAGTTGTCAGAGTTCAGTGAACAAATTGGCATTAACTTTTCCATCACATTAGATAAGTCATTTCTGACACCACTAAAACACTAGAGGTTTGAAAATGTCTCAGCTGCAGCAGTTTTTGATGATAAGAAAGAAATCATCAAAAATGACACATTTTATCTCAAGAGAAGACAGCACCATCAGATGTATAATGAAATAAGACATTGTTCTGCATATCTATCTAAGGAATTTGATAAGACAACGTAGTTTGGCTTTTTCAGAGTATGCTCACACCTCAGTTCACTGAGCAGAAGAAATTAAATAAGAAGAGTTCTACGGCATTTTTGTTTTGCTGTATCAACACCAAAAAAGAAAGGTGCCTGTCATTTAGAAGTGCATTAATTTCAGGAGTTCACAGAAAAAAAGGATGAAAAAAGGTTTAATTAATTCAGGAGTTATAAAGCATTAAAGCAGTAAGAGGGACAAATTAGCTGAATTCCTGCAAAAGACTGAACTGAACTAAATCTCTACATGTGACATAAATCTGCACCTAACTTAAAAGCTCAACTGTGCAATGTATCTGTCAAGGGCTAAAAACTAACATCCAGTTCTGTGTCTTATATTCCAGAACTATTCATGAACAAAACCAACACAGCCAGTCTGTCCAGTCTTATAAACTGACTTTGCTATTGCTCTGATTAAAATTAAATTCCAGTTAAAAATTTTTGTAGTTGGTTTCCACTTTATACGCTTCCAACTTTTCTTTCCCAAATAAAACGTTATCAGATAAAATCCAGAGAATGCAAAACATACTTTCACAGGTCTCACTAGATTTTTGTGTTTAATATACTTTCTTCGCTAGCGAAGAATACATACTTGACTCATCCGTTATACCTCCAAACCAGGCTCTGACGGAATATTTCAAGCATTTAATAAAATTTTACAGGTAAATTTTGCCTTCATTTACATATGGGCAATCCCATTATCTACAAACTGGCATCTAGTAAGAGTCTGCAACTTCTCTGCTGCTATTAGTTTGTTTGCACAAGCAAATTTTATAACAGAAGTGCACTGGTCAAGAGAAGAACTTAGTTAATTTTAGATTTTTTGCTTGTCTGGTGGCAATAGGATAAAAATAATAATAAAAATATGAAAATAAAAAATGGGTAATAAGCAGGTCTCATTCTGTGGATTGTCATCTTCAAATACAATTTTGCACGCATTCTTTGCAGTAGAGTCCTGCACAAATGGAAATGTATTTATTGTAAATGAAAAGGCAAACTCATAGTTCTGAGTAGAGAACCTGACTAAGCCAAGAAAATACAGACCCAGAAGGCAAAGCAACAGAGATAAGTTCATAATAAAACCTTTTTTTTAATAAATAAAATTAGTCTCTACTATTATTTTTTAAATGCTACTTGTAGGATTAAATCTGTGCAGAAACAGTTTTGTAAATCCATCTGTGCAAGAATATAAATTCTTAGGTCATCTGTATTTTGGTGGCAGATTTCATCTTTTTTGCATGTTAAGATGTGTTCCATATAAGATTTTTTTCACTTTTAATATTGAAAAAAAGTAATAATGCCTATTTCAGAACTGAATCTATTCCCTCTGAAATCAGTTTTCCTTCCTTCTAGTTTTGCTAAAGCTATTGAAATGCTACAGCCAGTACTGGTGCTGATGACACACACGTTTACGTTGTGTGAACTGACAGGCTACCAACTGCCCCTCGCAACGCATTTTAGACACATGGTCTAGAAACCTGCACTTCTTTTCAGGTTACGTGTGTCCCAGCTATTAATAGTGTGTGAACTCATGTTGGATTATCTGTCTATGTAAAAAGAAGAGGAAGGCTGGCAGGGTAGCATTCTCCAGGAATAACATTTGGCTATGAAACTTTACTCTATGCTTCCACTTTGAAACAGAGAAGTCTGGTGAGCTTCAGAACTAACTAAAATATCTTTCTGCTTACTACTACAGAGATTCTGTCTATAGGGCAGGTGTTTTTTTGCATCTTTTTCAGATGCTAATTATGAACAGATAATGGTAGAAATGCTGGGTGGAAACAAAACATTCAGCTTTCGAAACAATAAAGGTAATTCTAAAGAACAAATTAAGTGTCTGTCAGATTTGAACACATTTTCCTGACATCAGAAAAGATTATTAGTTTCCCCTGTTGTAACACTCTACAATTTTTAACTGCTTCTTTAATGCAGTTGCAAATACACTTAAAAAGATCACTTCAAGCAGAGTGCAAATTGAAACGTATCACCACCATATCATCAAATTCAGAGTGAAGGTTCTATGTTTTTATCCATGTTTGTGTGGAACTAAGTCAAGGTCAAGAGGCAGCAGGCACAAACTGAAATATGGGAAACTGCATTTCAATGTACAAAAAAAAATATTTTTTTCTCTTTTTCTTTCCCCTCTTTGACGGTGGTCAAACACTGGAACAGGCTACCCAGAAAGGTTGTGGACATTCAAAACCTGACTGGACTCAGTCCTGGGCAACACGCTCTACCTGACCCTGCTTTGAGGAGGGGATTGGAATAGATGATCTCCAGAGGTGCCTTCCAGCCTCAACTACTTGTGATTCTATGATTCTAAGTTGTTAATATTTAAGCTTGTCTGCACAAACAGACATGTTATGATGAAATAAATTAACAACACATATCCAACCTATTATTTTTAATGGGTCAGACAATAATAAGTGAGACAAAGCTGCGAAACAGAATCACAGAGTGGTTGAAGTTGGAAGGGACCTCTGGAGGTCATCTTGTCCATAACTATCCAGAAGGATAACAACATTCTAAAATTTGCAAAGAAATCTATCTAATTTGCAATTTCTTTACCTAATTAATAGGTAAGTGAGTGCAAAGTTCAACAACCCATCAAAAAAGCTACTCACCTTCAGCTTTACTAAGCTCCAAAGCCAGCTGCTCTCTGGCTTTGGTTTCTTCATTAAGACGTTCTTGTAGTTCTTCCTGATACTTGATAAATTCTGTGGCCTCTTGTTGCTTTTTGAAGGACTCTTGCATGAGTTCTGTCTGAGTAATTTTAGCATGTTCAAGCTACCACAGGAAAAAATCACAGAAGTTAGATAAACCAAAGGTTTTCTGATAAATAACTACTCTGTCATTCCTATTTAATTAACAGTTGCTTTACAGTGCAATGAGAAGCCTCACATAACTTCACTGGACATTCGATAAGATCTTTACTGAACACATATTCACAGACTACAATAGGAAGACTGACTCAGTACAAAAGTCTAAGCAAATAGGCTTTGTCAGTATAGTGAACTCAATGAGCCACCTGGCTAAATCCATCTCTTTGTTCCGATAATTCCTGGTTTATGAGTTTACACTAGATTCACCTTTATTTACATATGAGTTTTGTACTAAATAAGAGTAAGCTATCACCCACCATATACTTAGAATGGCTAAAAAACATGGCATAAAACTCACAGAAGTTTTGATATAAATTGACACAAGTGGTGCTTCATCTCTTTTTTCTCCTTAAGATGAAGATAAATGAGAACAGCAGGAAAACATGAATTTTGAATATACCGCACTTTTCAACCAACAAGGCGGTAAAGCAATGCTTCTTCCAACTGAGTCCACCTAACAGAATTATTAAGGATTTTTTTATTCTTCTCTGCTTGTCTGATGGGTTAATATTTAATGTGTACTACCACAGATGTAGCGCAATCTCACTACTTCACTAACGTGAACTACTGGAAAACCAGGACTGAAATGCATAAAATTGTATGCTTACTGCACAGTTTAGACATACCCAAGGTGATAATTTCAAAAAGAATTAAAATTAGAATTACAAAAGCAAAATAGTAAAGAAGGAACATTACTCTAATGTTAGAAGTTTTGATCACACAAAATGTTCATCTAAGATAACAGCAAACTGGAGTTAATTACCAAGATCATCTCTACTTCTCAGCTGTTAACATTTACAGCCTACATCCACCTCTTTGAGGGACACAAATACATATTGTCAGAGCTGAACCAGGAATGAGTTCCTTGTGTGGCTTGTATTTAGAGTAAGACAACTTATTCAAAATAAGAACAACGTCAGAAAATGAAATAACACACATTTCCTGCTCCTTGCCCCCTTTTTTTTTTTTTCCTTTTTAGTATTATGGATATTGGTAGATATTTGTAAGATAGTAAAGTCTGTGGCTTTGCTACAGTTTCTATAAACATATTCCCTCAATTTCTTCAAAAATAAAAGCTTTCTCACCATCTCCAGCTAAGTTCATGAGTATCATTAGCATGCTTTAAAATCTCAGAAAAATGGATTAGGAACATTTCATAGAACATTGCATACAAAATTATCCACTTACAAATAAAATTCCACTTTGAAAAGAATGTCTGAAAAATCAATACAATATCTTTTATAATACACTGTATTTAAATACTTGATTTCTTTTCTACAGCATTCCTTTTTAGATGGACATCATTAACGTGAACTATTTATTCTTGCAGGAGTTAAAGAAAGGTATAAATACTGCAGATGAATAGCTGCACTGGTTTGAGATATTTTAAAAATCACAAAATATTCTTACTTTATTCTTATATTTTGAAGTGCTTAATGAAAGACCCATCTCAGATAAAAGGGAAACATATGATAGGTTTACTGTACATAGACAACCATAAAAATGGCTTACTCAAACATATCAAATCTTCAAACTAAAACTCAGAATAAAAATTATTCTCCATCTCTTTTCAGTAATAACAACTCAAAGTATTATTAAAAATATCACAGGGCAAAACCAAAAAGAAGCACAAACATGAACATGATTTTTCAAGAACAAAGTTTTTTTCATGGGATCACTGGAAGCCATTAGCAAGCTTGTGCTAGTTAATGTTACTAGTCAGTGTATGAAAGCTACAAAGGAAGGATTTTAATTGACTGCAGCACTGCCCCCCCCACATAAATTATTCACAGTGAGAAAAATGTAATGTAATAAGTAACACTGAAGTGCTTTAAAAAGAGATCTCAAATCTCTGTAATTTAATATATTTCTGTGTCTGCTAAATTTCTTTTGTTATAAATGAACAGAGAATTGTATAATTAAAGGTTTTTCAGAGCCCATTAAAAACTGTCTAGGAAAAAAGCCTGTCAGCAGTACATAGTAACTTTAATGATGGAGACAAGTTTATATCCTTTTTCACTGCATTCTCTTCTATTTAAGCTGGTTTAAAATACAATTTCTTTTAAAAACTTTTATACTTACTGAATAGGGAGGTGTAGGCAAGGAGATTTTTGAGACAACTTTTAAAATGTGCCCCTTTTTTTTGTGGCTGAAGTGAAAAATTGAAGTATTTACAACTACAGAATTATTCTCATCCAAGTGTTCAGTGAAAGGAAAAGGATATGGTAAAGGCACACGAGATTCAACCTCATATGTATCTTCTTCTTGGCCTTCAGTCCACAAACCACTAAACAGATTAGATGCCCAGTAGGTGCGGTAAGAATCCATTCCAAAAAATATCGCTGCTTCTGTCTTCTCAACTGTCACATGGATATTTTGCACTAGCTAGGCTGGTTTCAGAAATTTCTAACAGGAATTTGTAACAGAGCACATACATTTAACAGTCTGAAGACATGTATCAGCACTGTTGGTGACAGACCTACTCAGAATAATCAGCAGGGAGCCTCAGATCATATTCTCAAGCAGAGTAATTCAGGAGTGGATTAATCCAAAATAGAGAGAGCTGCAAGACAGCTTCGTATGGTCACTCCTAGAAATCCTTCTCAGAGAAGTTTCACATGAAAAAGCAACAGAAATCTTCCAGTAGCAGCTGGCAGGTTATTTCCAAGGCAAGGAAGCATAATTTTGTTTTACCTGCACAGGTACGCTGCAGCAGACAAGCAAGCTAGCAGACCAGAAACTAAAAAGGATTTTCCATCTTCACTATGGCAAATGAAACAAAAAGACAGAGATGTCATTATTTGCTTTCATTCTTGTTCTTGGACTTAATTCAACAGGAAGAACTTTCTCAAACTCTGCTAGTTTAAAGGCTTCCTGTTAGTAACTCCCAACTGAAAGAGTTCAGGGGAGTGGCCTGATTTATTTACCTATACATAACACCAGCAGGTGGAATTTCAATTAATACACCCACTATATGCCTTGCCTGAAAAGATTCAAACTGCATTTCAGGTCTGAAAGTGTGTGTTCAGACAGGTCTCAAATAGTTGCTTTGAAGATTTTGCCAGGTTTCTCTCACTCTTTTAAGTTTATTTTAAGAGATCGGTACATGTCTGTATGCACAACACAACTCATTAAGAGGAAAGGTTAAAATCTTTTCTGCCAGTAATTAGTTTTAGATTATAAAATATTGCAGAGTGGAAAAAATATTCAGTTTCTGAATATTTAAAAATAATTGTCAAGTCACCTACAAACCCTTGGTATATACAGGAAATGTATATAATCCAGTAAGCACACAACAGACATTGCACAGCAGACAAGCTTGAACACTTGCAAAGTACCTCTACAGAACAGCCAGAAAAGATGTCAATATTTATACTTAATACTGTGGGAAAATGTGTAAACAGATGAACATTTTATTAACTTTTAAAAAATGCACAGATAGGATTATCAAGGAGAAATCCATATTTGTACAATCCATATTAATGAAAAAAAAAAAAAAGTGTGTGTATGTGTTTGAGCCAAAACATAAATCTGTTGCTGGTATTGGCAAGGTCTCAGCTACAAAGCTATGAAGGGAAAACAAACTTTCTTGATCAATTGACAATAAATAAAAATAAGCTGCTTAGAATACACTGAGTACTTACTGCAAAAATATCAGTCACGAAAGTGAAATAATTTTGGGCTATGTATAATACTACTGCATTCAAAGATCAGCAGCAAAATGTTCAGAAAAAAGAAGCACCAAGTGGAATAAACAATTGACAATACTTTTATAATCGCAGCATGAATTCTTACTGTAAAACTTTGAAGTGGTTTTTCTTTGTCTGTATCATCAGCTGCTTAAATGCAAGATTTCCTACAAATGCCTAACTATATTTTTTTTAAGAACTCCATATATTGGAATATCTGTGTATCCTTTTTCATTATTATGTAATGCTAGGACTTAAGCTGAAAAAAGACCTCAAAAAGCCAAACATCTCTTTGTAACTGAAGTCATGCTTAATCAGAAGAGAACTGTTGCAGAATGAGTTTGCAAATAAACACAATGCAGAAACTGATTTATACAAGATCCACCAGACTACTTGCTCTAGTAAGCCAGACGGGGGGTTGTTGAATTCGTATGTAGATTACTTTTAACTTTAGTAAGTCACAAATTAGTCTTTTATCTTCCTTTTTTTTTTAAAGAAGAAAAGAGTATCGACTTAATTTTTGAAGTATTTTTCAAAATCAACAAATATTTAAATGCTTAAAACTTTTAAAATGTTAGCTGAATTTTCGTATTATTTGCATCCTCACAGATTTTTTTCTCCTTCATTTCTAGTAGTTATGATTTACACATTTTACACCTAGACACAAGAAAGCAATGACTTTTTAAGTAATATCATTACTAGGTTGACTAATAGATGGGTCTGTAGCATAAAACACACTATATCCTTTGAATTCTAGTCTCAAGTAGATCAGAGAGCTGACTCTAAAGACCGAGTACTTCAAGAGAGCTTAAAAAGTTACAGTGAGATACAGAGTATTTACTTTGATACCTTCAAATTGAGATGTATATAATCTAAAAGTAAAGCACATAATATAAGCAGTGTGATTTGAACTGACGGAGCTACGTGTATAGCTCCCATTTCAATTAACAGGGAAATACTCCAGAAAGCAACTAACATCCCACCATGCAAAGTACCCTGATAGCAAACAGAAAGGAGTACCCATACACTGCCTCTTTTTTTGGAGAGTATTCATGAATCACATACCTCACGTAAATATTGAAGAGCTGGAGTGCAGACTCCTTTTCTGATAGCAAGGTGGATATGTGCTTAACTGGCCATGTTTAAATCATAGTTGGAAGAGACAGTAAGACAGCTCCACCTCTTTGGCCCATCAACTGACTAAAACGTTTGTCAAGAGAACTGGGCAGAGTTCCCCTTAATCCTCCCTCTTCACAAGGGCCAGCTCAATGTGCCCTGACACCTCCTCTCTCATCTCTGGATTGCAGTAAAATGCAGATGACCCATATGAGCAATGAAAGAGTGCCCTAGATTCATAAACGTGCCCAAATTCAGGCTTTCTCTGCAGTCCAAAGCAGGTATCTAACATCAATCTAAATTCATCAGTAAAGTCATTCTAGAGCAGACTTTTTTGGGCATAGGCACGTGAAGTATTGCTTCAGCTTTCAAAATGAACCTACAGGTTTTAGGCTTATAAAAACACATTGATGAGAAAAAATAAAGAAAAAAATTTTTGAGACACAAAATTCAAAATACTTCACTATTAGATCATCCTACCTGATTTGAAATTTCATTGATAGCTTCCAGAAGCTTTTCAACAGCCGCTTGTAGTCGAGAACTAATATTCAGAATGAGTTCTTCATTTTCAGGATCAATTTCGACTCCACTTTCTGCAAGATGTTGGCTCAGTAGTCCTTCATCTGTTGCTCCTGACCACATGTTAATATCATCATCTCCCATACTACTACCATGATAGGAGGAACAGGACTCTGCAAAAACAATAACTACCTTTTCACACAGACTCTTAGCACTTCAAAACACGAAAAACTGTACATCTGAGTTATGATTAGAAAGACAAGTCATAAAACAATTAAAGTATCTGCATTGGTCGCAAAGACAGAAAGTGAAATATTGCATACTAAAACTTACACAAACAAGATACACAATGTGTTAACTAAAAACAAGCAGAAGTGAAAGAGAAAAGGAGATACAGTAACAGAGAATATTTTAGACGTCCTTTCAGTATGCTTTTGGGCTTTGAGACTCATCTTCAAACCTTTGTTACTATCAGTAACCCTTACTACTTTGAATAACTTGCAATAATGACTTGCAAGATTGTCTTTAAAATACAACCACGTAAAAAACCAAAACAGACTGTCAGTCCCTGTTTCACCAATGCCCAGCTATGTTAGTGTGCACTAACGCAAAACTGTTCAAGTTAGCGATTCAAAAGCACAGACTCAAGTGAGTAAAGGGAAAGACACACATGTAATTCAGACAACTTCTCAGGACAAACAGACTAGAATACAGAACATCAAAATTCAGCATTATTATTAGTGAACTGAAAATTTATTAAAATGGGTAGCGGAACAAATCAAATACAGTGCAGAGGGACTGTAACAGTCCCTACTGATGGGCCACCTGGCACCTGCTTACTTCTCCATCTTCCTGAGGTCTGAGGTTTAAGGGCATTACCCATTCTGCCTGAAAAGCAGGAGAGACAAAGTTTGCCTATGGTATTAAACTGATAGCAATTCATCTAGAAAACAGTGAATTTGCCATATTTAGAATTCAGGGCTGTATTTAAACAAGACAAGTGAAAGCAAGCTCCTGAGATGTTTTAAAATTACATTTCAGTATGATATAACAATACAGTATTACATCATGATGGTAGATAACTATTGTTGATACTGTTTTTTAAAAATGAAGAAGTGTTACGTCATTAGGCTGTTAGATTTGAAATGTCAGAAACAAATGCTTTTGTTGAACGTTTTTTAAAATGACAGTTTATTTGAATGAAGTATATTTCTGAAATGTATTTAAAATAAAATAAACTAGATGTTTTGGTGTGTTTTTTTTTTTTTAAACAATTAGATGGTGGTTTTGCTTAAGGTTTTCTCAAAAAAATACCTTATTTTTGGGAAACAGCACTATGACTAAATGAGTTAAGAACATTCAATGCCTGTTCAGCAATGAAGTTGCAATACTGGGTTATCTTTGAATTTAAGTTCCTGGTTACTCCATGAATTCTGACTGCTGAACTGGAACAGTTTGTTTAGTTACAGAAATTGAAATGAAATTATAATAGGTCAATTTTACAAATAGCCTTTAAAAATGTGGTTAGTACTCTTGTTGGATACAATTTCCGTATACTTGCTCTTGCCTCTTAACCAGGCATGCAAAGAACACTGGAGATATGAGTCATCTTGTTGATGTTGTTTGAACCTAGCAAGAAAGTCAGATTCTAGTTTTCAGGTTTGGTTTTGGCTTTTTTTAACAAGTTGCAACATGATTAACCACCTGGTTTACTTACTATACTTTTATACCTGCAAACATTCTGATAATAATATCTACACATTTATTTCATCATGGATGCAGCTGTGTATATGACCTATGTACAACAAACTAATCTACAGCAATTTTAATTTAGAAAGGTTTTGTTTATTTTTACTTTATAATTGCTAAGATTTTTTAAATGCAGATGTATTTAGTAATTTTTTTTCTTCTAGTTATATCATTACTGTTTCATATCTCCTTTTATATGTGGGATATAATGTTACAAACTCTTTTCACACTCCAAAGGGAAAAAACAGAAGCACACTATATACATGAATGGAACGAATAACCAGATGAATAGAATATACATTCACATGGCACCTTTCATCTACACAGGATTTCAAAGCACTTTACAGTACTGCACTTTGGAACTTCAGTCACAAACTACTGTAGTGGAGTCACCCTAGCAGTGGCTGGCAGTCATCTTCTGCCAGCACACTAAATATTTGCAATGGGTTTGTGTAGCGTAAAGGCTTTCCCATAACATCCTAATATTCCACCCCCCTGCAGTGTAAGGAAGGCTGCAAAATGAACAATTTCACAATTTTTATTCAATAGCATTCTGATTTCTCACCACCCAAATTTGGGTTGGCTCTGGGTGTCTCAAAATATCAATAGTGATGCAGAAGCTTTAATATCCTCAGAGTAGAAAGGACCTTCATTTAAGATGGACATCCAGCAGCAAAAGTATTTCCAAATGCTGTGTCAAAGTATTGGTTAAAGACTGAGTTGAAGAAAAACATATTCCCTACTCAGCCACTGACACACTTACTGCAGCACCTGATGCTCTTTGGAGGCCACTCATCTTAAGTACTGACCAGGTAAGACCCTGCTTAGCTTCAGAGATCTCACAAAAATAAAAGCCCACAGTACAGTAGCACAGCTATAAGCAAGATAAAACAATGACATATTAGTTATTGCACAATCTAATTATTTCTTGATGGAGTACAAATTATCTACGTAATGTTCCTGTTTTCCTTCTCAGGCTTAACCCATAGTTCATGCCCTATAACCCTTACATTTTAGTAAATTATTTGCCTGAGAGGTACAGCTGAATTATGCTATGAAGAGTGTATGTCAAATACAAAAATAAACATTATACAAAATAACTGCAGAAATGTACAGTCTGTTGCAAAATCATCTGAACTTCTGCATGTCTGGAAACTTTTAGAGAAAAACTTAAAAATATTGATGCCTGCTCAGAACGTAATCTTTTAAAAGCCAGGTCCAGAGTACGTCTCTTACATTAATGGTATCACTAATATTATTACTTCTTGCCAGTGACCAGAACAGTACAATCTGGCTTCCAAGAACTAATGACAAGATTTTAAACTCCTGTTTTGCTTCTGTCAGTTCTTTTGTAATTCGCCTCCATTTCTTCTGGATAAATACAAAATAAACCAATGTTAAAGTATAATTTTGTTATATGAAAAATCTCAGAACAAAATATCGTAATGTACCTGAAATATAGCTATAAAAAACGAGGAAAGAAAAAGAGAGCTGTCATCCAAAGTATAATTTGGCACATGGAAACTTTACTACTCTCAAAGATAAAAAAGGAAAAACAAAAAGTATCAAATGCACACAAAACCTCTAATAATTCTATTTATACTGTAGGGTTGGCAACTTAAATAGAAAAATCAATGGCAAATGATAAATGTAGATGCCTATATTATAATTTCTACAAAGTGGTACTTAAGAACAGGAGTTCACATTAAATGTCTTCCTAACTGCAAAGTGAAAATTTCCGTATCTTTTTCCC
This sequence comes from Gavia stellata, assembly GCF_030936135.1. NCBI lineage: Eukaryota > Metazoa > Chordata > Aves > Gaviiformes > Gaviidae > Gavia > Gavia stellata. The sequence continues at coordinate 26,089,207 of NC_082599.1, read as the reverse complement.
CCTAAAAATGGTCTTAGCACACAGCATCTTAGTACAGTATCTTTCCAGAAGATTTTCAGTGGTGGAAGCAAGAAATAGAAATGTTGTCAGGTCTTATTAACTGCCCCAGCAGTTGAATGCCTAACCACCATTCTACTAATACTTATAATGCTGTTCTATCTCCCACCCTGACAGAACTAAAATCAAATTCTCTGTCCCCCAATTTTTTTTTCAGTCAACACAAAACAATAAATCAAATATAACTGGCCCAAGTAAAAATTTCTTCTCTTTGTGTAAAATCTCTCCTCGTAACAAAAAAAAAACACCCAACAAAGGTTCATACTGTTTCCTTGCCACGAAGCTTGCAGTTCAGCATGTCGGATGTCATGGCCCACTAAATCTTAAGAAAAGTGCTTACTTATACAGTGCTTACTGAGAAGTTTCAGACACAGAAGTTGTTTATGAGTTGACAACTGACATTTAAGAAGCAATACATATTTTGCATCATGTAGAGCTAGTATCTCAGTTTACTCCTGGGATTCCACTCAGGAGTTAAGGTTAGGGGTTACAAGCTGAAAAAAATCAGTTTTATAGTGGTTCAGTGTATAAAGCTATTTACTACCTTGTTCCTGGTACACTGTTCAGAAACAAGGAGCTCAGAAAGTAGGTAAGAGGGTTTAATGTTTAACGAATGCCATAACCGCACAGGTTTCTCCACAGCAACCTGCATTACTGCACGGCAGGAAGGAGAAGAGCAAAGCCTGCTGGCTCTGTCACAATGACTCCTGGTCCAAATCTCCAGATGTAATTAACTGACCGGATTACTTTGCACAAAAGCTGTTCACTTCCAATGATATGTTTTATGACTAAAGTTTGAACTTTACTCGCCCTCCCAGAAATAAAATCCCATGTTAGCCAATAATCTAGCCAAGGTCCCAAATAAACCTCTATATGCTCTATAAATCAGGTTGTGGTTTTAAGTATGTGACCTTAATGATTCAGCTTTTTAAAAAATGCTGAAACTCAGCAAAAACAGTAAGCTGAGTTTTGCTTGTCAATAAATATAGATTATGTTCAGAAGGTCAGAGAGAATTCACTTTATTAAACACATTGTTTTTTCTATTTTATTATTAGATTATTGTTGGTACAAATTTATTCCTACAAACTTCCTAAGTAATTAAAAAGGAAGATGTGTTTGGCTAGGTATTAGAAAATACAGTAACATGCACAGGTTAAAATATAAAAGTCGTGTCTACCTATTTCTCACTTTCAGAAAACAACGGGGAAAAAATTTTAAAAGCTTATGTCTTCTCAGGCCATTCAGTGGAAGTATAGGAAATGAATAACAACAGTCCTGTTGCTGAAAACACTAATAGAATTTGCCATCTAATTCCATTTGAAGAAGGATCAAAAACTTCAGCTGATGAAACAATATGACTGCTACTATGGCTGTCTGACCCCTGTGGCAGAACTATGTACACAGCAAGGATGCTGTTGTATCATTTTTAAAGGAAAAAACAAACAGAACTGTGAATACAACCTCAGAGATACATTACAAACTATATATTCACCCATTGTAGCCACTGTAGGCTTGGGTCTTCTTTAATCCTCACTCTTTTCTTTGGTTTCTCCTCCTTTCATAGTTATTTCTGAATGTAAGGGAACATGCAAAGAAGAATTCTGCAATAAACAACTGGCATGGGAACAGCTCTATACCAAGGGGGGCATTACAATAACGAACAAATTGCTTTGTTACAGAAGAGTGAATCCTTACATGCCTCCTCAAAATACACTAATAGCAAACACAAGAGTTAAAACAGTCAGCCTTCACCACTACTGGAATGGAATACAGTTCTCTTCTATTTAAGAGAGTACTCTTTCACCAGAAGACTTCACAAGCTATTAACAATACATTCCAATTACAGGGCCTGTTGTGCATTTAGACAGTAGCATTATGAAAGCCAGGCATAAGCCTATATTATTCCCACCTTAAAATACCAAAAAAAGCTACTCTTTTAATGGTGGTTTTCTACATATATGTAATGCAAGTAATCCATATTAGGAACTGTTAATGACAATAATTAGGGCCAAATACAAGTATACACATTGCTGTGCAGGAGCAGGCAAAAAGCAAATGCATGTATTGTGCAGTGCACATGCCTGTGCAGAGCAAGCACGTATGAGAGTAGCAAAGGGCAACAATCATGTATTAGCGCTTTGTACATAGTTATGTATTTGTTGTCTGAGAAAAGACAGCAATATTCTCAGTAAATGAGAATGAGGGAGAAAAGCAACAGTAAGTGTTCCGTGGGTAGACATGATATAACTACGAACTAGGTTCTGTGAATGCAGTAGGTAACAACACAGTACACGTAACTGTGACAGCCTGTGATCACTGCCTTCATAACCAGAACACGTTTCTATTTCTTTGGGCAATGTATGTTGTGAAAACCCCAATGCTTCTTAAACACCTCAGACTACAAAACGAGAACACAAAGAATATTTATAAATTGCTGGTTTTAATATAGAAAACTTATTTAAAATGCAGTTTACAAAAAATTTAAGACTACCTCAGAACACAAAAGGAGATGGTGGTAAACTTTGAGCCTGGTAATTTCTCCTTTTACCATTTGGCTAGGAGACTGCGTGGAAAATAGTCACCAGTGGTTGAAGATACTTACTCTGAATTGCTTTAACATAAGCAAACTCTATTCTTTTCCCACCCCAAAGTAAAGTACAAGAATACTCCGTTTTAAAAGAAGTGATTCCTTCAATTATAGTAGCAGATGTTCTCAATCTTTAAGGTCTTCTGGACAAGTATCAAAAAATTAAGGTCAGAAGCTTAGCTATCCAATCTAAAATTTTGGGAAAAAGGCAAAGCCTCGAAAGTCTGAGTTTTCAAAAAATTATTTTCCTCACGATTAAATCCAGTGAAATGTGCAGAAAACAAAAGTTATGAGGTTTTTTTAATGAAACAGCAGTACTATACAGGCATAAAAGTGCTTTTAACTTGAAAAATTAAGAATCCTTAGACTGCAGCTGTACACATTTCACCGCAGATAACCTTTCGAGTAATCAAATGACAGAGATGTCACTGTGCTACAAGTCATACATCCTTTCTGAACTTACCCCAAGGCTTAATGTGACCTATATTTAAAGCCAGAGGGAATCAACAATATTTAATAATCTAGATTTTGAATGAAACAGGTAAAGTTCATCTTCATTTACTATCTGTATTATTACTCTGTAGTAGATTCTTTCTTAATAATGAAATGTAGTATTTGACTTCCAGTTCTTTTTCTCATTCACAGTAGTTAAAATTCCAGCCAAAACCAGATGTATAATGTGGTTTAGACTGAGCTGATCTGTTGCACATTGCCTCCCCGTAAGACCCCGGATGAATGTACGCATCCTTACATTGGGTTATGTACCATGAGTACTTAAATAGGAATAGGATAGAGTGCCTATTCTTGCCCAAAAGAGAAATGAATGGACACTATCCTAGTACAATCACAGGAAATTAAACAGAGCCTGGGAGAATTCTTAAGACACTGGTAAGCAATTAACTACAACATTGAAATGCTCCTTTAGGCTTGTGCCAACTAGCACTTCTCCAAACAGCTGATGGGCAAGGCTTGGCAGTTAAAAAGTTCCTGGAACTGTTTCAAAAAGGCTGCTTGCATGCAACCACCATCTTTTGGAGGCCAAGGAAGTCCACAAGCATATATACAGGCTGTCCCATGCCAGCTGGCCAGAGTGACCAGCAACATCTCTATGTACATTACGTGCACTAGTAGAAATATGGCCTTTGACACCAGTTCCCATTCCCCATACATACAGAGGAAGGTGTAAAGCTGGTGCAAGATGCCACGGAGCTATGTTTCACTCTCTTTCTCTTCGCCTCCTTCAACAGGAACGTATTTATTTTTGTATTTCTCAACCACTTTCCCATTCTGTTTGCAGGCTTTACAACAGGACCCTAGATATGAGTCATAACTGGTTTGGGGCATGACCCAGACAACACCTGAAATGTCGTCTCTTAAGCAGAGATGTCATATGCATTCAAATCACAAACAGTTTTTAAAAAAGTTTATTTTTAATTAAAAATTTCAAAACTAAGGTTATTTAAATATCTAATAAAAGTATGCAAATGCTACTTGTTATGAAATATAAAACCATACAAGCAGTACCTTTTTCATAACCCACACGGATACAGGGTTTTAGTGACTCCTCTGCCTCTGTGTCCCATCCAGCTGGTTTGGAAGGCTGGACTTTCCCAGACCGATCCAGTATCCCGAGAACATGACGACCAATTGTCTCCTCCATGGCCACAGTTGTCTTCACAACTTCTAAAAGAATCTTCATGAGCTTCTCATTAGCCTTCTGGAAAACATGCCTGCAGGACAGACACTATCAGTCCTTTGATTTTCCCCTGCTTTCAAAGTGTTTTTTATCCCTTATACACCCTTGCAACCAGGAAAGATTTGCAGTTGAAACAGTAAAATTAAGATTTCTTTTTTAAGACTAAAATCCACATCATATACTTATATATTAAAAGCACATTCGTGTTAGAAGTCAGTTCTTTTTACAAAATATGTAAAAAGTCAAACTATTTATCAATATTTGTACCTTTACCTTGGTATTTTATCTAGTTATTTTTTTAAAACAGAGGTCTACATTTGCCTGGTATTCATTATAAAGGTACTCTTTTCTCAAAGTGACAATTAAAAAGATTGTTCGTCTACACAGATCAAAACAGTTACAGAAGAGTCAAAAGATGTTATTAAATATAACAATTAGATTCACATAATTTATAAAAAAATATATATAAACTTATTTCATATATGTACATACAATAGGTATACAAATACACATGTATAAATGATGTATATGATTCTGTATGTGTGTACTATGAAAGATGTAGCAAAATAATGGTAAGATTTGTCTCATCCTCTATACCATTACATTGTTAGGCTTCATAAAAAATAAGACATAGTTTCATCTAAAGTATGTAAACTTAGAAATACGGTTATCTAGAATAAAAAAATGTCATTATCATCAGTCAGAATAAAACTTATAAATATTAACAACAAGCATATGATTCTCAACACTTTTTAAAAAATGATGTTTTCTTAACAGTTCCAAGCACCTTTCTTTAGAAAGAAGTGCTGAAGATGTTTCATCAGGCTTTCTTCCTCCATCTTCATCGTCAAAGATCTGCTCTCTCACATCGTTTTGGTTTTCATTTTCATTCTGAGTAAGTTTTTGCAGAGGGAGAGAAGATAAAAAGGACAGAAATCCTGTCATGCCAGAATCAGCATATTCTTCTTATACACAGTAGAACATGAAATTTAAAACCTAAATTAGTTGTGTTTTGTTAATAAAACTTCTGCACCAAATTACAAATCAAGAAATACTCTTCCTATGTGGAAAAATCAACGAAAACCTAAATAGAAACAAACCAGGAAATCCAAGGCAGGGTCTGTTAGAAAGAACTTTGTCATGCTGATTAAACAGTCCTTGTACTTTCTCTTGGGTGTTGCTATAGCAATATGAAAATCTGAGTTTACAGGAGCAAATAGCTCTAGTAATAATCCCCACCTTCAAGCTGTTAAACTAGCTTCTGCTTACCTGAAGTAAAAAAGCTATGTCTACCAGTACCACCTCTTGATTCTTAAACCTGCTCTGTTCAAGCAATAACCAACATCTTTCAGGAAAATATATTACATAAAAAGAGTAGCAGTGAAAACGAATCTTACTGGTTTTACATGCCACAGCTGCCAAGAAAGTCAAAGTCCATATTTACCTCTGTTTGTGTGCTGTTGTTTTGTAGCTCACAAAACAGCCTCTCTTTTCCAGGTACAGAATGTTGTTTCAATGATTCCAATTCTTCTAAAAGCATTCTCTCTCTCTCTGCAACCAGGCTGTCATTCTCCATTGAGACACGCTAAGAAAGAAATGTTATAAAGGCACACACAATTTTTTAAGCCTCTGAGTATCAGTGAGACCTGTCACTTCTAATTTTTTACGTATTTTGCACAATGAAATTTCAGTCTACTTCTTTAAATGGTTACAAAGACATTGAAAGCTTTCTAGAATGGAATACAGCTAATACTTTTGGTATCTTACGCCTTCTTTAAGATTTTAACACAATTTGTATGCTCGTTATGAAACAGTGGTCACAATGCCAACTGGAAGGTTAATTTCTAAATATAACATGCTATAGTACGTTTTGCACAAGAAAAAAAGATGGAAATAAGTTATTTTTATAAAAATCCTACACACACACACACACTCTCTTTTAGAAGAGCTAGAAGTGTTCACAGCTAAAATGTAATGCATACATTCCTATGCAGTTCTTAACCATCCTTGGTGTTAAAAACCGGAGAAAAGCCAGCAGCATAAGTTCTACTTAATGTTTTGCATCAGTTTCAGGAATTTGCAGCTCCTGATGAAAGATGCAGTTGCAAATTGACAAAGAGGTAAAAGGAGAAAGAATGTATATATTGAAAGGAAAGATTATCAGGATAAATGATAGAAAGACACCTACAAAGTGGCTAGGAGAAACAGACACCCAACATTGCTGAAAAAACCACCTAGGATACAAGTGACTGGCTCTCTAGATTCCCCAGCTCCTTGAGCCCAAAATTAAACAGACCAGAACCAGGTTTGGATAAGGTCTGAAAGAACCTAAAGCTCCACTCCACAGTGAAATAAAAGAATTTTAGAATTCACTGATTACTATTTCCATGTGCATTTCTGTAATGTTACATTGTTGAAATTAAATCAGAGCAAGACAAATTCTTCTGGATTCTGTTTACTTTGTCTTTCAAGGGAAGGAATCCTTGAAGACAAGTCTATAAACGACATTATTTTTGAAGACTTAATTATTAAGATAAATTAATAAGTTTCATTAGCATACCTACTATAGGCTTTGAATAAATGCAGAGTGACAGCAAGTTAAGTTTATAAAGGCAAAGAAACAGTGGTGTTTCCCACCAAAACCTACAGATTTTGTTTCATTCCAACAGTCAATAAGGACTTCATCTCCCCTGATTTAAAAAAAAAAAAAAAAAAAAAGAGAGCCAAAACACACTGTTGCAGGAAGCCACCGATACTGTTCAAGTTCAGACCTCAAGTGGGGATGAGGAAAAATGAAGAATTCTGTAGTATTTCTAGCCATGTCTGGTGGCTTCATTGATGTAAATAAATGCTTGCCTGCATCCTGCACAAAGGCCGTGTATCTGGAAGGTGGCATGGTTTACAATGCATCTTCACTCACTCACTTACTCTTCCAGCTGCTGTGCACCACTGCAGGCTTTCTCCAGGTTTACAGAAGTCTAAATTGATACATCACTGACTGAGCCTTGACTGAAGAAATATGCCTTTTACACATATATCCATATATTTTTGTGTATACACACACACAAATAGATATATGTGTGTGTGTGCATATAGTAAATATGTGAGTGTCAATATATAGAGAGACATAAGTATAAATAAATATAAATCTGCCTGGTGATGTCCCTTTGTTAACCCATGTTAACTCACTGAGTCAAACCCCATATTACCTCAGCTAACTGCACTTTAAGACTCTCAAGCTCTGCTAAGAGTTGGTCTTGATTTTCTTTTTGACGTTCCATTTGCTGCATGTGCCCTTGTCTCAATAACTCTGTTGCCTGCTGATGTTCTTGATATTGCCGCACTAGCTCTTGTCGCATGTCTTCCAAATGTTCTTCATATAACAACAGTTGACTCGATGTTTCTGTGTCTGATGCCGTCATCTCACTGTGGCGCTGAAATATTGGAACTATTTTAGCATTTTATGTTCAATGACAGTTTCTAGTAAATATTTAAATAAATTTTAGAAAATAGTTTCAAAAATTAAAGTAGCTATCACAAAAGCATTATCTTGTTGCCTGCTTCTTGGAAGGTTCAGGCTTAGAATTATTCTCCATTTAAAAGACAAGTTTTTTAAAGTAACTGCGAACAGTGTTAACTCCTGTGCTTCCCTGGTGGGAATCTCAACAAAAATGCAGTGGCAGACGTACATGCATGAGTGTGTGTGTGTACACAACAAGAGAAGTTTAAGAGAGCAGTATCATACAAAGCAGGAATATTACAGTTTATTCACTATCAAGATAATACGAGATCAGAATATTTAACTGTTACACAAATTTGAAAGTGTAATTCTTGCTTCAACTAGTGCCAAATTTAATTAAAAAAAAAAAAACTTAGGATGAAATTCTAAGTGTCCAGAGAAGGGCAACAAAGCTGGTGAAGGGTCTGGAGCACAAGTCTTATGAGGAGTGGTTGAGAGAGCTGGCGTTGTTTAGCCTGGAGAAGAGAAGGCTCAGGGGAGACCTTATAGCTTTCTGCAACTGCCTGAAATGAGGTTGTGGAGAGGTGGGTGCTGGTCTCATCTCCCAAGTGACAAGTGATAGGACAAAAGGAAACAGCCTCAAGTTGCACCGGGGAGGTTTAGATTGGATATTAGGAAAAACGTGTCTTCACTGAAAGGGTTGTCAAACATTGGAGTAGGCTGCCCAGGGAGGTGGGCTGAGTCACCATCCTTGGAGGTATTTAAAAGCCATGTGGATGAGGTGCTTAGGGACATGTGGTGGACTTAGCAGTGTGAGGTTAATGGTTGGATGTGATGATCTTAAAGGTCTTTTCCAGCCTAAACGACCTAAACGATTCTATGATAGTATGAAATTGTGGAGTCAGAACTTATGACTGCTTTTTACCATATTTATTCCACACTGTACCCCTCACCCCATGTTGGTGAAATGCTAAATACATATTTTATATATTATTTTTATGATTTTTGTGTTCAGCTGATATCCTTTATTACAAGAAACTCAAACTCTTTAAACACTATTTTTAACCTGTTCCTTGTATAAACACTAGACTATAACCTAACTTACAAAAAGTCACAGAATCACAGAATCACTAAGGTTGGAAAAGACCTGCAAGATCATCAAGTCCAACCATCAACCAACACCACCATGCCCAGTAAACCATGTCCTGCAGTGCCATGTCCACATGTTCCTTGAACACCTCCAGGGAGGGTGACTCCACCACCTCCCTGGGCAGGCTGTGCCAATGCTTCACCACTCTCTCAGTAAAGACATTTTTCCTAATATCCAGCCTGAACCTCCCCTCGCGCAACTGGAGGCCATTTCCTCTTGTCCTGTCGCTAGTCACTTGGGAGAAGAGGCCAACACCCACCTCTCTGCAACCTCCTTTCAGGTAGTTGTAGAGAGCGATAAGGTCTCCCCTCAGCCTCCTCTTCTGCAGACTGAACAACCCCAGTTCCCTCAGCCGCTCCTCTTAAGACTTGTGTTCCAGACCCCTCACCACCTTCGTCACCCTTCTCTGGACACGCTCCAGCAACTCAATGGCCTTCTTGTAGTGAGGGGCCCAAAACTGAACAAGGGATTTGAGATGCGGCCTCACCAGCACCGAGTACAGGGGCACGATCACCTCCCTGCTCCTGCTGGCCACACTGTTTCTGATACAGGCCAGGAAGCCATTGGCCTTCATGGCCACCTGGGCACACTGCTGGCTCATATTTAGCCGGCTGTCAATCAACACCCCCAGGTCATTTTCTGCAGGGCAGCTTTCCAGCCACTCTTCCCCAAACCTGTAGCATTGCATGGGGTTGTTGTGGCCAAAGTGTAGAACCCGGCACTTGGCCTTGTTGAACCTCATACAGTTGGCCTGGGCCCATCAATCCAGCCTGTCCAGATCCCTCTGCAGAGCCTTCCGACCCTCAAGCAGATCAACACTCCCGTCCAACTTGGTGTTGTCTGCAAAGTCTTTATACAATTTATTGCCTGCAATACAGTTTTATCCATGAAATGGAATAATCTATTTTCATGTAATCAGTGTCATATTCCTTTCCTCACAGCATAGCATAATGCTATGACAGTCATGTAGAACACAGGAAGTAAGGGTAGGTAATTTAGGTCTAAAGTTGTCACCCCTTAGAAACGAAAAGGGAAATATTTAAATGGAATTTTCATCCTAATTTCTCTCTTTGCAGTTTTCTCATTGAAATGAACTGTAAATCCATTGGAAAGATTATTCATATGCAGTGTTACACACTGCCAATTTTTTTTACGCTTACCGGTGTTTCTTTTGCTGTAAGCCCTTTGACGTGGGAAAAAAGTTCTTCAGAAAACACTGAATCATGTGTGGTCTGTCCTGGTATGCAACCACGCTTGCTATAAGAATGAAGCTGTTCTCCAAGTGAGTTGATCTCACCAGACTCTTCAGTGAGTTCCTTGCAAAGTGATTTCAATTCTTTTTCATGCTTACTGCCGCCTTCTGTTGCTTTTCTAAGAGGGCTGTCAACCTCTTCTTTACTACAATGCTTTTTAATTTCAAAATGCATTCCCTGTTGATGTACAATGTATGTTTGTGCTTCTTCCTCCTTCTGCCTAGCAATTCTTGACAATTCAGTCTGTTTGGCAAATGCTACACTCATTGACACAATTACCTGAACAAACAAGAAAAAAATCTGTATTAGTTTATGCTTCACAGCATCTCCTATTGCTGAAGAGATCTCATTGCTGACCATCAATAAAAGTACTAAAAGTTCTGAACTATGATTCTATTTTTTTTTTCCCAGAAGAAAACAGAAAGGTAAAAGAACACAGACATCTTGTCAGTCTCATCAATAGCCACATCTTAACATACATGCTGTATTTAAGGTAGTTTAATAATCTATGACGCTATTTTCAATTAAAATGTATTAGTTAGCACAGAATTATCTAGCTCTTTTTAAAAAAGATTCTATAAGGTGACTTTAAAAAGTCCTGACATATTGACATAAGTGCAGCAGTGCTAAGCTTCCTCTATCTAACCCAAGCATCCTTTGTAAACATTTCACTGACATGGAATTTTGGGCTGTATAAAGACAGCAGTACCATACATACGCTTGATACACTGCGCAGGTATTTTACTTGACCAGAAAGAAACTTCTACTGGCATTAAATACCTGCAGTTTCAGTTACAACAGGCTGGTAACTTTTGTATTGCTAAGTATCTCCTTCTAATACAAATAAACCCCTTTTCCAGTCATGTGAGCAGTTCTTTTCTAGATTTAGAATACAGCCATTTAATAGCATAAGCTCCAAAAAGTGTGAAAAAATAGTATAATAAATACACAAGCGTTACACTTGAAAAGAAAACACTTTCCAGAAAACGTTTGTCTTTTGAACGGCCCTTAAAATGCTAGCCAATCATGTACTTTGCTTTCCCATAAAGAAGGGTTTTCTTGGCAGCACATGAGAGAAATGGAACTTTTACTTCAGAAACATGAATTACTTAAAATTAATGTCATCATTTAGTGCTGACTATAACATTCTTCCTAACTCTGACTGCAAACCTTTTAAAAGTATGCCTTCCCCCCCCACCTTTTTTAAAAAAAAAAAAACCTATGTTAATTTGATTTTTATTTATGCCGTGATATAATGAAAGCAGAGATGATTTTTCATTCTGTGAAGAAGTGAAAAATTTTTTGGAAGTGAAAAAGTAAGTAAATACACAAACAATTTAATAAACTCTACCTATAAAAATCGTAATTTTACTTCTCATGTTTTAGAGAAAGTCACCAGATCCAAAAAAACCCTATGCATTTTACACAATATATTAAAACGCACAATAAAATATGATCAGAAAATAGTGTGAAACTGTTAAGTGCAAAATCATTTGAACTGACCAGCTGTTAAGCCCTAAAGTAGCAAGAAATTCACTCTCCAAGGCTCTGGATTTTCTAAATAAATTCTAATGTCAAGTATGGTTGCATGTTGTCAATTTTCTTTAAGTATTAAAGCAGAACACCACTCCCACCCCACCCCCCATGAACAGAAATTATGAGTTAGGAATAGGAGAGACACCTAAACACACACAAAATGTTTCAGAATTTTTTTTTAAAACTTTCCCTATTCAGAATCAGAATGAAACAATTCCTTGTAAATGAATCAAACAAAAGTTAGCATACGCTATTGCAACTGTCTGAATTGTCAGAAATGGCAAATGAAAGTGACAGCATTTTTAAAATATATTTCAAAGTAACAAAATTAAAATAATACCTTTGCTATTTCTTCTTCTAATCTTTCTTGGTACTGTTTTTCTAGCAGTTGAACAACATCCAGATCATTCTGCATTTCAATTTCACTAGCAAGCTGTAAGAAAACCATGAAATTTCAGATCATGTAGTTGTGCTTTTATTTCATTAATTTTAAAAGTTTCAATCTGACAGAGATTTTTTTTTCCTCCGTTATGTTATCTTCATTTAATGCAAATCACATAATTTTGTACCACAACATAAAAGAACTGGGTAAAGGACTTTGTCTTGTTTCCGCTTCAAAATTAGCTTTAAAAGTTGAGTTTGCAACAACTGTTCTTCCAGCACTATTTGAATTGTTAAATGTAGAGAAAACAGGTAAGAAAGCACAGGATCACAGTACAAAACAGCATCACTATTTTTCAAAATGCAGGATTGTTGAGCCAGGTTTCCAGCAGTACTAGGGATGGAATGTATGGAGTCTTTTCCATTTGCATTTGGTTTCTAAGATCTTTGGGATTACTTTCTCAAAATTTCTTCTAAAAACTGGGCAGTCTATACTTGAAAAGAACTAGGATTTCACTTAAATCACTATTCTTCCATAACTAGTGTTTGAAGAGAGTCACAGTATTTTAAAGACTCCAGAAGAAATCCCAGAATTTGAACACTATTTTTTTTTTTCCATTTTAGTAAGAATTAGCCTAAACCAAATGTCTTGCTTCAAAGATATTAAAAAACCCCTTAAATCCCAGGACCAATAAAGCAAGCTTTATTGCTCATAATTTCCAGAAATGTTTTTCAGCAAAATTTAAATCTTTTTCCTCTAACATGGACCGTCTAATAGTGCAGCATAGCGCTAACATGATAATTACTTTACTACCACCAAATACTAGTCCGTATTTCAATTTCATCTTAGAACCCAAAGCATCTAAATTACATTGACCACATGTATACTAGCTATCCAGAGTTATATGCTACCTCCAGTGCTTCATCTGTTCTTTGCTGATGAAGATTTTCAGTGCACTTCACTTCCCTGAAGACTTCTTTTAGCTTTAATTGTGAATCTGTGGATAAACTAAAAAGGTAAAAGAAGCAGAGGGAAGAAAATAAAAAAAATAAATCAGTATTTCAATATACCTTATTTTTCCTCCATTCAAATATGCATTATATGAATATACATATACATTACGTATATTTAAAGAGCAATAACTGCAAATATTTTCTTCAGAACACACCTTTTCCCATGCCATTAATTTCATATACTTGGGTATATGAACTTCATAATTCATCTGCCTTCCAAACGCTAGCTCTTCCTCTCAGTGTAACACATCTTAACACTGTTTTTGCCAAGGACCTCAAAACCAACTTACTTTTAAAGTTACCTGAGAATATTTTGTGCCTAGTAACTATACACAGTTAAGATGAGGACAAAAGCACCTGTTTGAATTATGAGGATATGAGAGAAACTAGAATGGCTATGTGTATGAAGCCACAAACCCACCTAGAAAATGGTTATATTTATTTTGATTCTCTTAATTTGATGCTTATCAATAGATGCACCTCCTTCTTTCTTGTGTCATATAGATGAGGCATACACATGAAAACAGTAATAAATCCAGTATGATTCATTTTATATTTAGATAACATGTTGTAATGTATTCAGAGACTGCCTTTTCCAATAGAACTGCTCTATATATCAGTATATATGCTATAAATCAGTAAAAACCAAAACACCACCACATACCACCAAAACTCTAGCTCCCCTTTCACTACATATTGAAAAAGACTTAACAGAAACACACTTCCAAAAGGATAAGGCACAATATCAAACTACCTAAAAAAGAAAATAAAATTTCTCCTCTATTGTATTTGTGATCTGCTACCACAAAGACACAATTCCCTTCCTAAAAGACAGGGTATGAAATAGATTAAGCAGGAAGGTAAGTTTATTGTCTGTGAGACTTACAATCTTAACTACACTAGGGTTTTACAGAGAAGCTTCTTTTGCTCAAATCTGAGAGCTGGTTTAGATAATCCTGAAATGGAGTCCAGAATGGTAGTTTTACAAAACTTGTGACAAATGATTTTCCTTTTTTTTTTTTTCTCCTTTTCTGATGTTGCAATAGGATATACAACCAGATGAAAATGTCCCAAAAAATTCCTAGGCTTGGCCACAGCTATACTCCTACTTAGATTTTAGTTTAAAAGATGTAGCAACAAACCAGGTATGGAGACTGAGTATGTAACAGATCATTCAACAGGTTACTGACTACACAATTAAAAGACACGCATCTTCAGGCTTGAGACGTAATGAGACAGACCTCCATACTAGGTTATTAGAAACCAATTTATTTACTGATCTAGGAACTTTTCTGGTAAAACTCCAGTTTCATTTTAATGTTTAAAACCTGAACTTCAGGTATGAAAGCTAAGAGAATGCAAATCTTCACAGGAAATTTTTTTTCTACTCTGTTAGCTTATAAATACCAGTAACCGCTCGAAATGCTCATTAAACATATGTAAAATGAGTTTTGAGTATTTTAGGTGAATAGTTATCATGGACTAAATCAGAACACTAACTACCCATTTAAAAATAATTTAGAAATCATGTATGAATATTTATAACTTGTCCTGGCCAACACACATACAGCAGTATACAGTTTCACAAAACATTTTCAAAAACGCTCATAGCTTTTTTTTTTTTTTTTACAGGATTAAAAAAATTGATTAAGAAGCCATACAGTCCCTCAAAACTGAGCTCAGACTAATAAATGTCTACTGATTCTACAAGGCAGATAGTGGAAAACAATTACATAAAGCCTCAGTCTTACAGATGCATAAACATTTGCAGAACTTGGACCTCTTACTGACCTCAAAACAACTATATACAAGTATTAATTCATATGAGGAAAAAAATTGGTTATTTTACTTGCTACTTCCAAGACTAGAAACATATTTTAAGGAATGAAAGGAAAACTGTTTAAAAGTTAGAAAAACACAGATGGCTGAGAAAAGGCTGTGATCAAACAATAAGGGAAAAACAGCTGTTTGGGTTCTGATGGGTCATGGTTGAAGGAAAATACTTTTATCTTCATTTCTCTCAGCTTCTAAGGATTTATCCTACCATAGTCCTTTTGCTTTTTAAGAGAGTACTGTGGTAAGTATATAAAATATTTAACAATTTCTAGAAACATCTATACAATTTTCCCCCCTTCTTAGTAGCGTTTCCTATTGCCACCATATCTACCCATTTCCCTTGTACAGTTGGGCACTGGTCTGACTAACAAACCCTCATAGTTCTCTCTCACAGAAGGATGATTCAAATGAAAGAAAAATGCAGAGAAACTGAGTGGATTTGTAGTGTAGTAAATGAAAGAAAAGGAAGGAATACAAGGGTCAAAACCGAAGGAACAGGAAACCAAAGATGACACTGAACTAAGCACAATCAAAAGCACCCACCACTCCTTGAACACAGCCAAGGCGACAGTGAAAGAAATCAGGCAACAGAAGGAGGCCCCACAGTCATCACGGTCCCCCCAAGACACTTGGACCTCTTTCAGGTTTGAATGGCCACAATGGTCAGGGCCAGGAGGAGGCTGATGCATATGTCCCATGGCCCATGACTTGGTGAAAGCCAGAACACGTTAAGTGGACCTCAACTCTGCCACAAACTTTACTGCTACATATCATTCTAGAAAAACATCAATTTCATGCAACTATGCTACACGAGGTGTCTTTAGATGTAAAGCACATTGCCTGGAGTTTCAAGGGTTAAAAGTGGCCTGTTGAGTTGGATGTTTTGAAATTACTGCTAAAAACTCATATATATGAAGTGATATTTATGCATTATTCCAATTATCAGATCTTCCTCTATTAACTATAAAAATGTAATAAATTCTAAATGCTGCACTACTTAGTTTGCAATTTTTACGTCATTTCTTCGTAACATTCTTAACTCTTGAAGGGACAAAACAATATAAGAGTAATATGTTCATAAGAATTTCTCAAATTTTGAAGTAAAACATGTAGCTTTACACAAATGGTTATTTGAAACACTGCTTTTTGTACGCAGTGCAAAGCTATAAGCATTAAAGAACCAATTAATACCTCATGTGGTCAGAGGATATCCCAGCACTCTGAAGCTTTTCCTGCAGATGGATTATCTCTGTAGTGTACCTCTCTTCACCTTCTTTCAGCTGCTGTTCGAAATAGGACCGGAGGTGTTCCAGTTCTTGAGCGTGCTGTTCTTCAAGTTGTGTTTTAAGGTTTCCCATCTCCTTCAAACAGTATTCTTGAATCTTAGGATCTATATGTAAGTTATTTGAAGGGGGGGAGTAAATTACATTAGTACAAATTAACTCTCTCCCAAGTTATCAGCAATGATGGACTGAATAATTACTGTAGTCAAAAATTTCTTCTGATACCATATCAATTATTTTTCCATAACAAATAATTGTAACTTAATCTTCCATTCTGCAAAACTATAAGTGACATAGGTAACAGAACTTTAACTGTAGAAAACTGAAAAAGACTAAACCAAAACTGTTTCACAGAATATAGTTCCTAAATATTTTAAAGATTCAAGAAAATTAGAGTATCATACTGAAAATCTGCAATAATCTCTTATGTGCTTCAGGTTGTAGTAAGCTGTGAATCAGTTAAAATTTAAAGTAATTGTCTTCTCTCTCTCTCTCTGAATATAGCTACATTAAAAACAGCATATGCATCTTTTTACCCATTAGACTCTGTGAAGGGGTCTGCAGACATTCCTTTCTCGTTCCCTGATGGCTAGGTTCCTCTTCTTTCCTCCTTTCTGAAGAAGATTGCCATGGTTCTTTGACCTAAAAAAAATCAAGTAAATAAAAATGACAACAATTTGTCTAGCAATAATGCAAAAATACTAACTGTAATTATAAACATATTAGAAAAGTCAGTTGCCAATGCACAAGAGAGTGTAATCAGTGTAATGATATGTTTCATTTTACAGCCTGAATGACCAAGTATACATTTATAGATAGTTGATCAGCCTGTGCAGAACATCCACTGTAAATCTCAAACTCCTCTCTCTGGATATAAACTGCTGAGTTATAATTCCTCTGACTCCAAGGAGAGGAACCCTCCTCAAGCCCAAGATGCAATTTTCACATACATCTACTTTTTCATACATGTATAACCATCAATACATGTGACCTGCAACCATCTCTAGATTTAATTGGTTAGAGTACTCTAATACATGGAAATACCTAACTCCAAATTTACTGATAATATTTGTCTTTAGGAATCCCAAGCCCCTGAGATGAGCGTAAAAGTTTGGAGCAAGGAAGACAACCTTGTGGAGGAGGATCAGGTCAGGGAACAAACTGGACATGAACAATTTGGTGGTGCCTGATGGGATACACCAAGAAGTGCTGAGGGAGCTTGTCTATGCTATTGCGAGGCCATTCTCAATTATCTTTCAAAGGTCACGGTGACTGAGGGAGGTTTCTGAGGACTAAATAAAAACAATCCTACCTTGAAGAAGAGAAAGAAGGAAGATTTGAGGAACTACAGGCAAGTCAACCTCACTTTGATCTCTGGGAAGGTGACACAGCAAATAATCCTGGAAACCATATCCAAACACATGAAGCCGAGAAGATACTCCATTTGGGAGCAGTCAGTATGGATTTATGAAAGGGAAATCATATCTGACCAACCTTTCGACACCACCTCCCATTACATGCCCATAGACAAACTGATGAAGAATGCGGACGGTGAGGCCAACTGAAAACTGGCTAAACTGCTGGACTGAAAAGATTGTGATCAATGGCACAAAGTCCAGCTGGAAGCCAGTAACTAGTGGTGTACCTAATGGGTCAATACTGGAGCCAATACTGTTTAACCTTTTTATTAATGTCCTTGATGATGGGACAAGAGTGCACCCTCAGCAGGTTTGCAGACTGTACAGAACCAGGAGGAGTGGTTGATACACCAGATGGTTGTGCTGCTGTTTCAAGGGACCTCAACAGGCCAGAGAAATGGCCTGAGAGGGGTCTCATGAAGTTCAACAAAGGCAAATGCCAAGTCCTGCAACCTAGAGAGGAATAGCCCTGTGCACCAGTACATGCAAAGGACTAACTGGCTGCAAAGCAGCTTTGCAGAAAAGGACCTGGGGGCCTTGGTGGGCACCACGTTGAACAGGAACCAGCAATGTGCCATTATGACAGAAGTCCAACAGCCTCGGGCTGCATTAGGAAGAGTGTTTGCCATCAGGTCGAGGGAGGTGATCCTTCCTATCTACTCGGCACTGGTGAGACACGTCTGGAGTGCTGGATCCAGTGCTGCACTCCCAGTATAAGAGAGAAATGGATATATGCTGGCATGAGTCCAGCAGAGGGTCACAAAGGAGATGAGGGGCTTGGAGTATTTGTCTTACAAGGAGAGACTGAGAGAGCTGGGAATGTGTACCTTGAAGAAGATAAGGTTGCCCACAGGGCTTGGGGAGTCTACATCCTCAGAGATACTAAAAATGCGGCTGGACATAGTCCTGGGCAACCTCCTCTAGCTGACCCTGCTTTGTGCAAGGGGTTGGATTAGACAAACTCCAGAGGTGCCTTCTAATCTCAGCCATTCCACAATTCTGTGACGTGGGTAGCAGCTTTCTTCATTTTATCAAATCATTGCCTTGCTCTGCCACTCAACCAGGATACATAAATACAATTTCAAACACATTCTTTGCTCATCCAGAGGGAATTCACGCAACAGAGAAAAATTCACATGCTTATATACTTATATGCTATAAAAAGCTTACCTGTTTACAATCCTTCATCAGCTGTGTTTGGAGTGCTTTTAGCCTACTGTATTCTTCCGTTATCTTGTGTAGAAGTGCATCCATACGTTCTTGCACAGCTAAATTACACAGATAACCAGGGACTTTAAAAAAGAAATCAAACATTTTACCATAAATTTTAATACAGTGAATTGTTCACAAGTTCTCCACTGAAGAATTATCTGGTAAACACTACATATTATTGAAACAAGTGAAGCCCCTTCCGAATTTTGGATGTGTTTTTATACAGTATTGATACATATGAACTTTTTGGTAGAGCTGCTAGCTGCTTCTACAAAAGGAGGAGAAAAAAAACCTCAACACTTTTTTCACCGATTTCCACTCTAATGAAAACAGCACAAGAAAATACTCCTAATAAAAAATAAAAGTGGTTCAGAATAGTGAGGAAATCTCTAAAGCAGCTGTTTAGGCACATTAATTAGCACCTGAACAACTAATGGCATAATTGACAGTTTGAAATACTTGAAATCAGTATTTTTTTTTAACGAGCATGATAATAGAATGCCATTACCTTGAGCTTGACCTCTGTGTATTGGTAATTCTACACTCAGTTTTTCTCCCACAGCAGCAGGTCTATGGAAAATATCCTGTTCCCTATCACTAACTTCTACAGTAGCTGAAGAATGTTCATTCTGATGGTCACACAAAACCTGCACAACAAAGGAAACAAAGGAAAAAGAAAGTGAAGAATTGTTTATTAATTTATCAATCACAATTCACAAAGAAAACAAGAAAAATGGTGACAGGAAAGTAGTATTTTGTGAGTATTGTCTTCTGTGGAAATTATGGCATAGATATTCTGTTGAGTCATAAGAACCTAGACAATCTTTATAACTCCTGATTAAAGAAACAGGTATGGAAAGACTTTTCAGCTAAAACATAAATACCTATATTTTGGCATGGCTATTTAATTTGGAACTGCCCAGTATTAAAGTCTTGCATAGAAAGGCCTCCTTTATTAATGCTGAAAGCAAATTCACATTGTAAATGTCTCATTCTCCTAAACTGCAATTTTACTTGCAAGAAGGATTCTCTATGGCAGAAATTTGTACCTTTTTAGAGATTACAATTAATCTTGTTCTTAACTATTAAACAAATAGAATAAAACGGAATGGCAGAAGAAAATTCAAGCAATTCATAAACAGAATGCCTCGTGTTTGTTGGTGCTATGTGGCCAGAAGAATAGCTGCCATATTTACAATGAGTACGCAAACAGAAGATTTATCCATATGATTTCTGAAGCTAAATGGTACTTGAAAAGAAACGTGGCCTGCCCAGAGCACACAGTGGGATTCTTTATTTAAAGATTTTGGACTCAACAGACACCAAATTCAACTTACAAAAGTAAAATGATAATTTCTCCAAAAGCTCAATGTGGAGTCGTACAGATTGGCAGTGTTCTTCCCAGCTCTTGAGGAACTAATGCCAAAAGACTCTTATTCAGCTGCTGCTTTCTATGAGCTACCATGGAGCCCTGCTTAATTTCTTCTATGTTGGCTCTCAAATAAAAAAGTTCTGCTATCCACTTCCCCAAAAAGGTGTTGAAAAGAGTCGAGCAAAGAAGGAAAAAAAAAATCCACCAAAACCAACCATTTGAAGTATTTAAGACTGGAAAACCATGGCTTATAATGAATTATGAAAGTAGCTTAATTTATCCAGAAATAAGTTTAATAAGTAACCTGATGACGGGTCAAAAAGGACCTGTAAAGGCCATTGATTACTAGTAGTCTACAAAAAAAGTGATGGCAAAATACTATTATTGGTGGCTGATACTAGAATACAGACTATAAATAAGCTTCAATTTTTGACCATAATATTTAGTTACTGAAAACAATATAGACAGCAATTTTGGTAGATTCTTAGCCACTTTTAAGTCTTTGAAAGATATGCTGCAGCTAAGAAAGAAATTACTATCTTATTGCAGATATGAGAGAGTGATGTCCTGTGTGTCAGTATGGGCATGACATCAGACCACTGTTAAATCAACAACTTATAGCCAGAGACACACAGAAAGGAAAAAAATACTTCCAAAACTAGTAGCTACAAGACAAACATTACATAGAAGATCAAGACTAAGTATAAGACGGAAGAATTGTCTGGACAAGGACATAAAAGAGCTTAGGAAAAAAAATACAACCCCCCCTGCAATGTTATTTTTGAAGATCAGGTTTAGCAGTCTCTATTTTGAGATCATTGCAAAGAGAAAAGCTGCAAGAAAACCTGTTAAAAATTATGTAGAAAAATATGATGACTGACACATAAATTTTCATTTTCAGAATTTCCATTTTAAAAAAGACTGTTAAGTCTTACCTGAGCAAGCCTAGAACATTCCTCAGTTACAGCTTCATTCAGCTTTTCTATAAGTCTTTGTGTAGATTTGACTTCATCATCTATGAATACAAATTATTCATATTATTTTTAAACACTATATGCACAACTTTTCAAAGGCCTAATTTCCTGCCTTCAGCTCTTAGAAAGGCATAGTTTTTTGTTCCCCTCTTGTTTGTTCCATCACACAGACAGATTACATTATTATGGTAAAAATGTGTGTTCAAGAGGAGTAAGTGATAAGAAATGGCTTTTTATGTTATTGAGCTCTAGAAAGATCAAACTTTACAGAAACATACTGGAGGGCAAAGAACTTACACCAAAAAATTACACAAGGGCAAATCATGGGATGACAGAAAATGTAGGGATAGAAAACCAGCACGATAACATAAAAGCTCACTGAGGCAAGAAGTAGTAGCAAAGAAGCTTACTTAATGTGGGCAGGGAGCCAATGCGGGAATTCAAAGAACAGAGAATGAAACAAGCCCAAAAATATTTTGCTGATGCATTTGCTTATTATTTCAGTATGGAATACAACCTTATAGGTGAATTTATCATATAGTTCTTCACAATTGACCTAATACAAATAGCGAAACATGACTTGTAATACTTCCTATTCCTTCTTTTTTAATACTATTATTACTTTTTTTTTTTTTAAAGTACCCTGAGTAATAGACTACTTGTAATGGGTAAAGAATCTGGTACAAAACAACTTCAATATGTTCTATAAAAACAATTTATTGGACAGCTACATGCACAAACTCTTGTGCTTGTTTTCTTTTAAAGACACTGTTTTTCATATCAAGAGCTTCACTCCCGCAATCCTGGTCCCACAAGTTACCTGCTTGTTGAATTTTCAAGGTCTGGAGCTCCAGCTGATGCATTTTTTTAAGATCATTCATCTCTTGTAGATGACTATGTACAAGCTCCTCTTTAAGACTGCTAAGTGCACTCTCTTTTTCTGCTTTCAGGTACTCACGAACCTGGTCTATATGAGCTGAATAAACCAGGGATAGGCAAATGCGCTGTGCTTCCATCTGTAGCTGTAAATCAGTCTTTAAATAAAAAGACACATTTTACAAAGAGTGAGAAACAAGAAAACGAAAACGTCCCATCTCTGCGAATTTCTGAAATTAATGTGTTGAATGGAATGCTGCATATATGGTATGCATTCGTTAAATTTAAATATACAGAGTTTGGAAAATTGAATCGTAACAAAATAGCGTGACACTTAAAATAAAAACCCAACGAAAAGAAAACTCTATATGCTTCTATTCCTATTTTGCAGCAATAAAAACCCAACAAATTTTACCCTGATGAAGTGAGAGCAATATCACTACCAATAGAGTAAGTTAAGCAAGTTCACTCCAAATACAGAAAAAAGACTGTATTATTAGCAGACCTTAAAAACATTGATTTCCAAGGCTTGTAGTTCTAGTCCGCTCTTTTGGGGATGTTATTGTTAAAGCAAAAACATGTTTAGGATATGCCAATAATGAGCTATTTAGAGTCCAAGTTTGAAAAGGTTTTTAGACACCTCTGGACCATAACGATTTTTTAGTTCTATGTCAGGAAATTACCCGACCCTTATCACATCATTATTAAAAAAAAGCCATTATACAGCTGTAACTCTTTTCTATAATCTCACAACAGTTTCCAATGTGGCTTTGCTTGTGATTTTATTTCTTAGGAAATGAACGAACTACAACACAACATAAAATTAGGCAGTGGTGGTGTTAGTCCACTGTTATGTGGATTTTTAGAACATAAAAAAAATCTAAAAAGATAGTAGAAGACTGGTTAACATCCATTTCTACAGAAAACTTAGTTGCATACTTCTTATAGCATGCTATTCAACTTCACTGTACATGAATTTAAAGCCAGATTTTGATTCCAGCACCTAATTAAATACTGGTAATTCAATACTTAGGTATTTTTATTGGCAATAACAATCCTTTCTGTATTACCTGCAATTCATTTAAAGTACCAAAAAATACAAACAAAATCTCTCCAGCAAAACATAGGGATTGGTTAGAATCACACGATATGCATAACTTCTGTATCTTCACACATTTCTCTTCTCACACTCACATTCAGATACATTTCTTAAGAAGTGATAACCGCATATAGACAAAAATGTTGATAATGGAAGATTAATATTTCACAAGTTTGATAAAAGATGACTGAAGAAGCCAAGAGTTTCATTATCTCTTTATATTGTTTGAATGAGTACATAGAGAACTGAAAAGCTAATCACAGATTAAAAAATTATGTCCTGATTAAGTTTTCACCTCAAGTAAGTTAAATGCTATATCAAAGTGTGAAGTGCTCTAGATGTCATCTTCTTACCTTTTTTGTTGTTGTTGATTTAATTATATGTAAGGAAAGAGTATTTCTTCCACTGAAAAACAGCATCCTCACACACATTGACTATGATTATCATTCTGGTCATTCATGTAACCACTTTCAACCACTGGCCATACTGCCACACACACATGACCACGCACCTGTACTTCAAAGCAGCTAATAGGAAAAATATGATGAAAATTTCCAGGTGCAAGCTCCTACAAATTTTCATAGGTAAATTATTTTCTATACTGCTTTATGTAACATACCTGTTCCGATTTTAAGGCATCCACTTGCTGCTGAAGTTTATTGTTTTCACTCTGTGTAATGGCTACTAATGATGTTTCATCTGTCAGCCTGTCTGTCATCCCATGCAAATGTTCTACAAGAGACTGCTGTTCTGTTTTCAACATTTGATGAACTTCCTTTCTTTTTGTTACCTCATGACTGATATCTTTACCCGAACCTAGATTTCCTCTTACATTTATTCCTTCATCAACTTTATTCCTTGAACCAGGGGTTTTATTTCTACTTTCTGAAGCAGCAGTCTTTAGAGCTTTTCCTTTAGAGCATTTTGTCTTAGGGTCATTAGTACTACTATTTCCTCTCTGAGCATGGCTAATTATGATTTCTAGTTCTTTACATTTTGCTAGAACTTGCTCTTTCTCATCTTTTAAGAATTTAACTTCTTCATTTAAATGACAAATTTCACTATGCTTTGACTTCAACTGCTCAGAGAGATCGGAAAGTCTCAGGGATAATTCCAGTTTCTCATGCTGGGTAACCTCAAGCTTTTCTGTAAGTTCTGATGCATCTTTCTCAACAACTTCTCCAGCCTCAAATGTGTCTGCCCTGGACACCTTGATTTCTTTACTCCCTTCAAAACCAGAAGTTTTAGTTTTAAATAAAACTGGTCTATTGCTTTGCAAGTGAAGTTTTTCATTCAAAGCTTTGAGTTTGCTTTTATATTCAGCTTCCTGCTTATTCTTTCTCTCTTCTAACTCAGTTTTTGCCTTCAGAAGACTTGCACATTCTTTCTGCAGCTCTTTATAATTAGCTTCAAGTTTTTTCTCAGTAAATGAAAAGGCACTCTTCAGCCTTTCAGTATCCTCTCGGAGTTGACCATTTTGGTTTTTAAGTTGCTCATTTTCAGTAATCAGTTTTTCTATTCTTTTTTGCAAGTCCAAAATCTCTGACTTAGAGCTAACACTGCTGTTAAAAATGACATTATCTTCAGAGCTTACCAACATACTTTTTAATTTCTCTTCCAGAATTCTGGTTTCCCCCTTAAGAAGGTTATTTTGTGTTTCAAGTTCTGAACATTTTTTTTGAAGGCTATCTTCTCTCTCCCTCATTTGTTCCCGCATCAACTCAGTTTTAAGCTGCAGCTCTTGAATTTCTTGTTCAAGGGTACCTTTTTCTTTTTCCTCTTGCCTAAGCACTTCAATCTCCTCCTGCAGCGCATGGATTTGAAGTGTCATTTCTTCAGATTTAGAATTTACAACAGACTGCTGTAAATCTTTTAGGTTTGAAATTTCTAATATCAACTGATTTTGCTTTGTGATTAAGTTGTCCTTTTCATATTGCATAGCTTCTATCTTTTGACTCATTTCATTTTGTACCTCATCTAACTGCTGTTTATGGTGCATATTCAAGTTATCTTTAAGGCTTTCCATGTTCACCACATGCTCTTTTTGCAAGTCTTCTTTAAGTCTGGAAAGTTCCTCTTCATGACTAAACAGAAGCTTTGTTCTCAGTCTCTCTAATTCTGCTTCTTGAGATTCTGCCATCCTGTCTAAAACTGCATCCTTCTCCCTTTCTAGCATTTCAAGTTTTATTTTGTAATTTGTGACTTCTGCCTCATGTTTTAATTCCAATTCCTTCCTAAATTCAGAGGCAGAAGCCAGCTGAGTTTTTAAATCTTCAATCACAAACCGGTGTTTTTCAGCTTCATTTAATCTACATTCCATATCCACTATAGTTTGTTTGGCTCTTTGAACCTGCTCTCTTGAAAAATTGAGTTCTTGGAAAAGATCTTCAATTTTAGTTTGTTGAAGAGACTTCTCTGCTGAAATGACTTCCATCTGTTGTGAAAACTCTTGCTTTATTTTCTCCCTTTCATTATCAGCATCTTGCAATTTCACATTCAATTCATTAATTTTAATATTCATTAAATGCATTTGATCTTTGTTAACATCCTCATTCAAACACAGACTTGAAGTTTTCTCCAATTCTACTTTTTGTTGCAAAAGACGCTGTTCTATTTCCATTGCATGCTGCTTAATTAATTCTTGCTTCATTTGTACAATCTGCTGGCCATGCATTTCATCTAATTCAGCCTGAAGTTGTGCCAGTCTTCTTTGTGTTTCTAATTCCATTCTTTGCACAATGTCAGCTTCAGACTGGCTGTCTTTATAACATCGTTTCTGCAATTCTTCCACAGTTCCCATTAATTGTTTTATTTCATCAGAACATTGTCTTTCTTTCTGTTTGTAGGTGGTAAGTTCAACTCTTATATTACTTATCTCCTGGTTCTTCAGTGAAATCTGTTCTTTCAATTCTTCAACTAATGTACTGACATCTGATAATTTTTCCTTAAGCTGAAATGAATTTTTTTCTTCTTCTCCAAGTTTTGCTTCCAGCTCTTCAACTAATGCTTCTTTTTCTTGTAGTTTACTCAAGTCTTCTCCCTCATTTTTGTCTTTTTCCTTTAAAAAATGAGCAAAACCATGTTCTTATTTTTAGTTCATTATCTGAACAAATAAGAACATTTATAGACTTAGCTATTTAAACACAATCCCTTTCTTTAGAAGGCTAGTGATCATTTATAAAAATGAAATATAAATTATTTGTTGACCTCATTTGGAGGTTTTCTGTACCTCTGGAATAAGTGACAATTCCTGACCCGCCCCCCCCATCACCCCACCCCCCACCTCCCACCCAAAAAATCACTTCCATTTTTTCCAGTTTTGCCAACCACAGAATCATTAAGGTTGGAAAAGACCTGTAAGGTCATCAAGTCCAACCATTAACCCAACATCACCATGCCCACTAAACCATGTCCTGTGGTGCCATGTCTACATGTTTTTTAACACCTCCAGTGATGGTGACTCCACCGCTTCCCTGGGCAGCCTGTTCCAATGCTTCACCGCTCTCTCAGCAAAGAAATTTTTACTAACATCCAGTCTAAACCTCCCCTGGCACAACTTGAGGCCATTTCCTCTTGCTCTGATACTTTAAAAAAATATTTGGTGCAATCTACTGAAAACTTTGTCTCTTGTCGCTTTTAATGACATTTAATATTTTTAGGTAATTTTAAGATGTTTTCCATGAAGGGAAATTAAAAAAAATGTACATGAAGAGAAGAATTCATTCTTTCCTTAAGACAGGAAAGATTGTTCAAGCAGGTTATTTTACTGTTTTTTCCCCGTAACAAAATAATGTCATTACTGAAGGCATTCTAATATACAGTATAGTTTCATCATTTGTTGTAAATATTTCTGCATTTTTTTAAAACATGACACATAATACTGACATAAAAATTTCAGTTTTAAATTATACATATATTATGTACTATTTAACAGAAGCAGTCTTAAAAACTTAAAATCTTTGTATGCATTATATGCAGCACACTCATAATCTGTGTTTTGGCCCTTAAAATTTCAAAGGAACTACAAAATCCGAAAAAGAAAAAAGAATAGGAAAAGAGATCTTTCTAGTAAGGAAGATACCATTTCATAAGTTGTGATTTTGTCTTGAAGACATGTAATCTGCACTTCAAATTCTTCATTCTTTTTTTGGTAATTCTTCAGCAGACATTCTTGTTCTTCTAGCTGTTGCTGATGTGAAAGTATCTGTTGCTTGGCTTGCAATAAATCAGCAGCTGTGCAACTATGGCTGGTGTTCCTTACGGCTTCACTTGCCTGCAACTTGAATGTTAAAAAAATAAAACCTAAAATACAACAAGTTTTTCAGAAACAGCTTGCACTACAGAAAGAGTGATCTTTACTTTCTTATTCCACATTTTGTAAGTTCTTTTAGGAGGAACTGAAATATCCTTATTCTTTTGTTTTATGGTGAGCTAGCACAGGACAGCAGTGTCTCAGAAATGTTTCTAAGTAGTAAAATGTCTTAGTTGTAATTACAGTCCCCCAAATCCGATTTTTAATAATAAAAACCTCAGGCTTCAGAATATAATCGACCTGAAACTCAAGAAAGCTATGTAAAGTACTTAAACAGCACAAAATACTACAATATTCAACTGCAACACTGTAAACTGTAGTCACGCAGATTAACAGTGTCCATGGCACCTCCATCACCAGTGATTTTTAGAACAAATGCTTCTCTGAAACTTAACTTTGTTATTTAAATTACCTTCTAATAACACCAGAAGAGGCAGGTTTTACCCAAAAATACAGGAACGACTGGAGCATGAAATGGTGGCCCACTGAAGTTGATGGCTGGCTGTTTTGATTTCAAAGGGAACAGGTTGGATTTCAGCCCAAAGCTCTGAGAACTAATTACACAAGTGTTCTTCCCTAAGATAACTGCCATCATCCAGTATTTATCAGAAGCTATCACCACATACTAGGGAAGAAAACAGACTAATCTTTATTATTTTATAGTGTATTAGTACAATAAACCAGGTACTATAAATGGTAACTGTAGGACTGGTAAAGTGATTGCTGATGTATACTAAGAGACCAATTCTTCAAAAATGCACAATTTTTTCTTTGTTTCTGCAGGAAGTAGCCATTTATGGATCCTCCAAAGTGACACCAATTTTCAAACCCAAATAAATATTGGTAGCACTGTAACTTACATGCTGAAACTGAATTTGCAGTTTTTGACTTTGTTCAGTAAGCTCTAAGAACTCCCTCATAGTTTCATCCTTTTCTTTCCGTGCCTGCTGTAGGTTAGTAGTGAGCTGAGTGATAATGTCATCTCTTTTTTTGATAGCAGCTTCAAATTCTTGCAGCTATGAAAGATAAAATTTGAACTATTAGTGCACATCAAAGCCACAGACAAAAAAAAAAATACTAGCTTATTCTAGTTAAGTAGGAAAACATCATCCCTAACCTAAAAGATGTCACACAGACCTACTGCAGCATTTATGTTTTTACAAATAGAGTTTGTGAATACATCAGAAACAGATTTTTTCCCCTCATTTAACAATATATGACCTCTCCATAAAATAAATTTGTCAAAGAACAAAATCTGAACCTTTAAGGAGGTTAATTAGTTAAATATATAAATTGCTTTTAAACTAAAAAGCGTGGCCACATAAACAAACCATCATAAAGGAAGCCAGGGTATCTACTTACAGTGTTTCAGCAATTCTGTACAACTACTCATGTCCACACACTTTTCCCACAATAAATGCAAGTTATATCATCTCTCACTGAAAGTGCAATAAATTGCATTCATCGTACTAAAAGCATATAATAGATACCATGCAGAACACTATATTATGAACCCAGAGAAATTACTCATAACTACATGAGAAAATCAGCTCAAGCTGCAGAACTGATACAGTGTATTTAATAGATGAATCTTTTGTAATTTGTAATGATGAAGAAATGACAAAAGTACAGAAAAAATCCTTTACATATGTTTTATTTTTTGTGGGATTACATTCAGGCAGCCAGAAATTCTACAATATTAATTGGGACTATTTTCATGTGCAATTATATAAATAGATACGTTACTCACTTTAAAGTCACTTTGTCAATTTGAACTCATTCAAGGATAATGGAAGCTTCATTTCTATGTATTGCAAATTTCTTAAACCATCAGTCACCTTCTGTAACTGTTTTCAGTCACCTTCTGTAACTGTTTTGTTTACAATGCTCCCAAAAAGAAGCTTCTCCAGGTTATATGCTGAGTCTTGAAGTAAAATTATAATGCTTCCAGATAAAGCTTACTGATTTAGAGGATAGGGACATTATTCAGTGGGACATAAAAAACAGAAGTCTCTTAAATAAGCTAAACTATGCAAAGAATTTGAGGAAATTCAAAGTTCTTTTCGGAACACTGCAGTGAACTCCTACTTTAAAAGCATGGATCTAGTGGAAATACTAGATGTTTGTTATAGTAGAGAAAATAAGGAACGGATCAGACACTTAAGCCTGTCATAGCTTTCCTTTTGCACCTGTTCAATGAAATTGAGTAACTAAATTTATCTGTTCCAATCCACTCTTTGCTGTATGATAATTTTCAACTTTTTATAGTCAATCTTTTTCCTTAACAAACAAGCAGAACTAAAGCACACAACATATCTTCCACACTCTCCTTTTACAATTCTTTTGTTTCTTTTGAAAAATAAACCATATGCATTTCTCAACTGAGATACTATACTCTGTATGACTATCATACAAAAATATGCTGCAACTATTAAAATATTACTGTACCACAGCCTGTTTTGTTTTAATATACTTTTCATTTGTTTTAAAAATAGTAATCACAGACATTTAAAAAATGCAAACATTTTCACTTTCACCTTTTTCAGGAAAAACTAACAGCAGTCACAACTGTGAGAAACTAAAATTATGCTTACATTATTTATTATGCTATAATTATGACTATTATGTTTAGCACAACAGATACAAAAAACAGCAATTAGAAACTAAGTTTGACTTAAAATGCAGCACCAGAGATTCACCAACAGACAAAGGAATGATAAAACACCTCCTCCAGGGCAACCACTTAAAGATCACTCTAGTATGGTGGAAAACATGACATCCATTTTCACGGATAAAATACTAATGAAAGCAGAAAAAATTATAATTGTGCAATAATAATGAAGGTGAAAATGACTGAATATTAGAACAATTTTGGTATTCTACAGTACTTTGCAAAAAATAGAAAAACACAATGATGTGACCTGAAAGAGACATAAGTAAGACATGAAGCATGACAAAGCACTGTCTTCAGTGCACTGCACCACTTGCTTAAACTAGAAGAATAAGTATCTAATACTCTTTAAAACCTAACTTTAAATTCCAATGGTATTTCTGAAGTATGAAATACTTCCCTGTAATCCCAATTAATAGATGTTTATTAAAACATTCTGTCACAGTTGCTTTGTCTTTCAGACTGTGAAGTCTGACATTCAAATACCTTTTTGGTTCAAGGATCAACTCAGTTATATCATTCCTTAGGAAGCAAAACCTGAGTTTTTTTGATCTTGGAGGAACAAGAAGGTATTAAAGAAATGCAGTCTTTGAACAACTAGAGAAGAATTAGGGGTTTTCTTGAAGAAAATCGTCTTTCCATTCCTGATTTGAAGAAAGTAACTGTGAAGACGACTGGAATTTTAGTCACAAAATACAGAGAAAAAGGACACACAATGGAAATGCCATTCAAAGAAATAGAGCACATGGTATATGATTGAAAGAAATTATGTGTAATTCTATACCACACACTGACTGCATTCTGAACAGCTGCCATTAAGTGTGAACTCTTTCAGGTGATGCTCTGCATTTTTTCATGTAACCGAGTAGCAAGTAGAAAGCAACATAAGGTAATTATACCTGTTGCAATCCTTCTGTACCATAAGCTGCCCTCATTTCTTCTAGCTCTCTGTTTAGCTCTTCAATCTCTTGCTGTTTCCCAGCCAATTCATTCTCCATCACCTCTAGCTGCATGTGAGAGTGCTGCATTCCATGCTCAGAACAAATCTCTCCAGCTCCAAATTCTTCTTCCTAAATCAATCCAAGTTCCTTAACATGCCATTTTTTAATGCTTTATCACAGTAAGTAAACTCAAATATCAAATTCTGTATCAAATGCCACCTTAGTACATTAACATACAATACAGCATCTATCATCTTATTGCCATGGTAACCTCCTTTGTTAGTATAATTCACACCTCAAAAGCACTGACATAAAGCATTTCCACAAGTTCTGCTTTATAATTTTAGCCTTAATAGAAGCAGTAAATTGTTTTGCATTTCAAGTTTGACAATACACTATATTAATAATAAACAAATAATGTAGATGCAGAGCACAGCATGCAAAATAAAGTATTAGTCAGCAACAGAGTTTTTGTTCAAATAGTTCAAGGTTTTTAGTATTCACCATTAGTATTATGATGCAGTTTGCAATACTGTACCCTGATTAAGTCTGCAGGTATAGCTGTTCTTGTCACAAAACTGCAACCATTTACCTGTATAAAGACAATTTCTAAATATATTATTATTTGAAATAAAGCTTGATTTCTATTTTCCATTCATTTGAATCTTATGTGATGATTACTGCAGACCCACGGGAATTTTTATGCTACAAAAATTTATTTAATTTTAAATACAAAATAGCTTTATATATAGTAAATTGCATCAAAGTAAGCATAGGTAACAGGGAAAACACCCAAAATTACAAAAATAGATACTACTGTCTAAAAACAAAAACCATATTATGAATTCAACCATCTAGAGAAAACAAAGGAATTCAAATCTAAAGGTCAATGCAAAGCTTTATACTTTAAATGATTAAAATGCAGTACTATTGCATTTTAAATTGCATATTTAATATTTCTACATATTACTAAACATAGTTATGCTTTCTGAAAGATATTTATACACCCCAAGATTTACTATTTCTGAAAGTCAGCAATCTCTCGATAGTGGATCAAAGGTAGTATCATAGACTTTCATCCTCAATTTGAAGGAATTTCTTAAGATTGAAAAAGAGCAGAAATTATACATTTAACATAAGACATTTGAAAAAAATCCTCTTTCACTCACCTAACACTGCAACCCCTTTCAGCTTCTATTCAGAATTTTGGTTCTACAAACTGTGCAAACCAATAATGACAAATCTCCAAGGGCAAGCACAAGCCAAAGTAGCAGTTAGAGGTTAGAAAAAAAATCCAAATGAAAATAATATGTTGCGTACTTGTAAGTAACCATAACAGACAGGCAGGCTTTTAAAACAGCAGACCAATGTTTTAGAATGAGAAAGCAAGAACAGCTCTATTTCCCCTCAGAGCTGTTTATTACATCAGAGCCTGAAACAAAAATACTAGAGTACTAGAGATGGAAAGGCATCATAGCATTTCAGACCCAAATACTATGTTTACATCAGAAAAAGAAGCTATACTGCTCAGACATCTGCCATAGTCTAGATCAGGGCTTATTTACAAAGGACTAACATGCCTGAGGAAATCAATAAGTTACCTGACATGGAAGTACGCTGTTATATATGGGATCAATATAGTCATCGAGTTTGTATTAAGAGAATGAATATACCTGCATTAGATAAGAATTTGCAGAGCTGACACAGTGCCCTTTCAATTCCAGACTTCCTCAGTAAAAAGGAAGACACCACAGAGAGATTACTACTTTCTTTTAGAAAGACTAAAGAAAATTGCAGCAAACAGCAGTCCAGGCAACTCACAGAGACACTGCACATCATTTGTGTATTGCCACATGTTCAACTCTACATTCAGACATACAAATGTCTACACAGCGCCTGGCACCAATGTCTTTATTCAGATTTTGGTGCATGACCCAGACTAATAACACTAGTAGTTTAACAGAAACTCTATTATGAAATAGTTTTTTTTCCTTTTTTTAGCTCCCATTTTATTTAGGCTTAATTGATAAAGATGTAGTATATGATTCTTGTAATCTACTACAGGGGACACACTTCTCTTCCTGTGAATCGTTTCTGTGTCCAACAATCAAAGACTCTCAGATGCTTTATAACAACAGCTACTAGGAAAGACATAAAAGACTTATCTCATTAGATGTTCCAGACTCCTTAGCAGCTGAAATTTCTACAAAAGACCTTTCACTTATAAAAGGGATTTTGCTATACACCTTCAAAACAACTGTCTGGAACTTCAGAAATCCCGCATCATTTCACAGGAGCCTAGTAGTCCATGCTGTTTCTCATCTGACACCTTCTCCTTTCAAATGCTTTATGCTTTCTGGTAAAGGGCAAGTTGAAATATGACAAGACAACAAACTGCACTGTAATCTATGGAAAAAGCAGCCAGACTGCCGCAGCAGGGTGATGTGCTGATGGGAGCCTCACGAGACGCCTGGCAGCTTCTGGCATGACAGAAATTCTGTTGTGTCAGAGCAGGCAGACAGTTGGGGCTGAGTTATTAGCTTCAAAATATCTTAGTTTAAAAGTAATTTTTCATTCATCTGCAATATATGAAGACTGTAGTCCAGATACCAACTTTAGTGTTAGCAGATGTCTACACAAGGCCTATTGGACTTCTGTGTTTTGTCTCAATGGCCCCAGTGGTTTACCCATATACAGATCTTCCACAAGGCCATAAATACTATTGATCACAGAATCACAGAATCACTACGGTTGGAAAAGACCTGTAAGATCATCGAGTCCAACCTGGAAAAAAAACAAAAACAAAAAAAAAAAAAACCCAACCCACGCAAGCCAACCACCACACAACAACAACAAGGCACAACACACCAAAAACCAACCCACCCAACACCACACAGCACCATGTCCATCAAGCTACATCCCACAATGCCACATCCACACGCTCCTTGAATACCTCCAGGGAGGGTGACTCTACCACCTCCCTGGGCAGCCTATTCCAATGTTTCACTACTCTCTCAGTAAAGAACTTTTTCCTAATATCTAGCCTGAACCTCCCCTGGCGCAACTTGAGGCCATTTCCTCTTGTCCTGTCGCTAGTCACTTGGGAGAAGAGACCAACACCCACCTCTCTGCAACCCCCCTTCAGGTAGTTGTAGAGAGCGATAAGGTCTCCCCTCAGCCTCCTCTTCTCCAGGCTAAACAACCCCAGCTCCCTCAGCCGCTCCTCATAAGACTTGTGTTCCAGACCCCTCACCAGCTTCGTCGCCCTTCTCTGATGTAGACTCTTATTTGCAGATCACCTTTAATGCTGAAATGTCCTTATGCCTTAATGCCTTATGATGTGCTTAGTTACATACCCCAGCAAAGAATTAAACATTTAAAGAAACAATCAACCCACACAGCATTTTAAGATAACACAAGCAAGGTGTAACAAGAGCTCTGGATATAATTGCATAAACAAATAACCACAAAGTAAGAAAAAAATTAAATCTTACAACACATTAGCAACCCAGGAGCAACTGTTTTTGTGAACAAAAGACATGACAAAAGTGAAGGTTATGGAAGTCCCTCAAAGGATGTTCTGTCTCATTCTTCTTCCTTGCTTGTATTTTCAAAATAATTCACAGAAATAGTATTTACTAATATAAAGTAAAATATAATTTGTAGTCTATTGTCTAAAAATAAAGGTATAATTGATATTGCATCAGTAAATACATATGCTTAAGACAAATTAAAGGAATCTTCTTCCAGAGAAACACAAAGAAAACTGATTTCCACAACTGAATTAAGGCAGCCATTCATGACAACTGCCACCAGAGGTCAGGATTAAATTCATTAAATCACTCTACCCCTTTTAATGTTCCTTAGACCTTGGAAGACCTGAAATTGTACCTCAGAAATAGCAGTAATAATATATAATGTGTATCTACTTATAACACTAATACCAGTACTACAGAGATTTCCCTTTATAAACAGCAAAATCATGCTCAGCATAAACCAATACATATTGTTCATTCACTGAAAAACATAGAAAATACCTTAATGCATAAAAAGAACATAACATACTACAGACTGGCAAGCAGACTTCTGATTTAAAAAGTGCTTTGATTTGGCTGTAGAAACATACAGAAGTATCTGGAATGGATCAACAATTTTACCTCATGTTTTCATTCTTTTTCCCCCTTTTCTTTTACATTTTGGACATCTGATTCCTTCACAAAGATTAATACTTAGACCTCCAACACTGCTTGTCAATGTTCTCACCCTCTCCTCGGTTTTCTAGTTATGTCACAACTGACTATATGAAACTTAGCTAAAATTAGCAATTAGGGCAACTTGAGAAAATTAATTTCAGTTTTTTTTGTTTTTTTTTTAATACTCCATAAATGAAAACCATTTTCAGTTTGTGATGAAAATATTTACAATCATATAATGTAACTAAGGTTAATAACTTCTGAAGGATAACAATTGATGCCTTTTTAAAATATCATGGCTTAATATATTTTTCTATATATTAATAGCACACAACAGAAGATTTCTTTAGTGGTTAAGGTTGAGGTATAGAATTTCATTAACATTTCAAAAAAAAAAAGAAAAAGAACTTTGTAGACTTCATATTAACCATCTTTCAGAGGTACATTTTGCAGATTAGGAAGAGAGTCAATAAGAGAGGAAAAAATCAGGTGGAACAGTCTTCCAGTTATACCATAAAATTGAGACATATGAAAAATATATGGGGGCAACTTTACCTTACACAGTTATTAAAAAAAAAATAAATCTAACTGTTGGAAAAAGCCTAACTTCTCCCTTAGTTCTGAGTTTAGACCATAACCTTAAATAGCTAATCACCATTATAATTTAATCTAAGACTATGCAGGTAGGTCTCATTCTTGCTCAAATGGAATAATTTGTTACAAAAGGCAAGCCGGTCATATGAAGGATTTATCAGTCTTCAGTTTGGCTACTACCTTTGATAATGTAGCTCTTTAGAGAGGCATCAGAACAAAACTGAACAAGAGACTGTATTTACAATAAAATTCCTTCAAGACAAGAATTCTTATATAAATATGCACTGGTTCCATTAACTTTGCTTAGACAACTGTATGGACTTATAATTGTGTGTCTGGTAAGTCTCCTAAAGAGGGAAATACTTATCACCGAATTGTACCCAATTTCTCAAGAGAAGGGGCTGAAGAATTAAAAACTTCTGACTTATTTTACCAACTACAACAAAACAAATCATTTATGACCTATTTCACTTCGAAGCATGACAGCCTCGATTTCAACATAATTTCTGACAAAAACCAATAAAAAGAATACCGATGTTCTAAACAATGAGGGAAAAGATGGA
Organism: Gavia stellata; assembly: GCF_030936135.1. Lineage (NCBI taxonomy): Eukaryota > Metazoa > Chordata > Aves > Gaviiformes > Gaviidae > Gavia > Gavia stellata. The sequence continues at coordinate 26,052,728 of NC_082599.1, read as the reverse complement.
TCAGCAGGCCTATGTTTCTACAAATGTGTGGTTTTTTAGCATTCTGAAAAGGAGGTTACGTATCTAGAAAAAAGGTAAGCTCAAGATTTTACACAATTTCATAATTATGCTGTTACAGACAAAATTTAACATATTCTCATCTTCAGCTAAAAAGGCTTCAGATCGCTTTATTTACATGGTGGCCATGAATGTAAGTAGAGTTTTTATTAATAAAAGTAACATTACAGCTGACATTGAAACATACTGAAAATTCAGTTCCTAAAATACACACGTATCTAAACATGTTATCTAAACATGTTGTTTCCACATTGCAGATACCAACCAATTGTAATGAACTGAAATTAAAAAGAGCTTATTAAGATAGCAACTCTCACCACTTGAGTTTGTTCTTCACCAGATCCAGTATCACGTTACTATTCACAAATTTTGTGTTGCCTACTTATGTCTTAGATAATAACTCTCACAGAGGGAAAAAGTCTTTTTGCAAGAATGGGAATAACAAGTGCCTAGAAATGCATCTGTCATTGCATTTTGAGGCAATCTGCAATTTTGAGGAAATCTGCAATTTTTTAAAAGGCACAGTCAGAAGGCAGTCTGACTGTAATTCTATTGTCTTTAGTACCTGAAAGATTGCTCCCTGATATACTCTTGTATAGGGGCACCTACAGAAATCTTTGAACAATGAAGCAGGGTTAAGTTAAGTGTTTAGATGTGGAAATCCATTTTTAAATGAGGACTTTGAATTCAACTGATACTAACAACAAAACACTAAAAGTCAGAACATATCCACAATTGTCATGAGGCATTATGCCAGATCTTTTCTGTATTCTGTCTCCTTGTGCAAAGATGTGTTTTATTGAGCTTTTGCAATCAGTCTCCAACACTGCTTCCTACAACCTCAGAAGTGACAAAAATTTCTTAGTCATATTTCAGTATATATGCAATACCTCTCACTTGTAAAAATACATGAACATCAATGCCATTGTCAACTGTTTTCAAGGGTTCATTCTTCACATACTGCATATTCTATTTAATAGCAATCACATACCATGGTGATGCATATTCTAAAAAGGTGCAATAAGGTCATAGAAGTTGTTCAAAAGTGTCTTTGCTACACTCTCAATGGCAAACTGCCAGGTAGAGTTTGCTTCAACCCCTTGCACCTATCCCTCTATAAAAATATTTTTTCTCTCTTTCATTTACAGCACTCCCCAGCAGCTGGACCGGAATCTTTGATTCCAAAGGTGCTGGTCTCAGATTTTTTTTTTTAAATTTGCATCACAAAAAACATGCCATAAGAACGATCACAATTGACCAGACCAAGGGTCCACATGGTTCAGTATTCTCCATTTGAAAGTAGTCAATAACAAATGTGAGGGAATGTTTTCCCTGTACTGCCAAGTGCTTTCTCCCAACACACCAGAAGAAAGCAAGGGTGCTTATAAACAAGGACAGGAGAAAAAAGTGGGAGAGAAAGAGTCAAATTGGGGAAGAGAGGGACAGGAAAAGAATTAATCTAAAAAGGCTGAGACCAAATCTATGGAGGAAACGGTGACTGGAATTCAATGAGAGAGGTTAGAAAGAAAAACTACCACTTTCAACTAAGACAAGTTGAGCTAAACATTAGGAGGACCCCAACATAAGAAGAGGGAATAAAGGCGAAGAGTTTTTCAAGGGAGAGGGAGAAAAAAATACTAAAAGAAGAAAGAAGGAAAAACAATGCTTGGATGAAGTTGGAAAAGCTGGGAAAGAAACTGGGCTTCGTAATACCTGAGGAAGGAAAAGGAAGAATAGAAACAGGCTGAAAAGCCTATAAAGACTGAGCTAAGAAACCAGGCAAGGGGAAAAAGGGAATGGACAAGGGAAGGTGAAAAGATTGACAGGAGCTATTACAGAGAAGGGAAGAATTTACAAAAAACTAGGGGACAGAAAACAGACACAGAGTTGGTCAAGAGAATAGGCTGGGAGAAGGAGCAAGTGAAGACAGAGCATTTAAGTTGGGAGAGAAAAGTCATTCCAGTTTTCAGGGCACGTCTAGACTGCTCACCATGGTAATGATTTTACTTTTGCACCATGCAGTGCGACAAGTCAGGGACACATTGTTTGGTGTGTATATTCCCTTAGGCTTCACAATAAGCAGCTATAATACTAGTATGGAACAAATTGCTATTCTAAGGCATAGTCACCTTCTCTTACGAAAGGCTAAATCAAGACAGGAACAAAGTATTCTACACTAAATTTACTTCAGCAACAGAGACTCATTTGATTTACTTCACGCCCTCTTACTTGTTGCCAAGCTTAAGATTCTGGGGTGTGTTTTGCAGAGGGCACAGAGATCTGCAAAACAAAACCCAGATTGTCACTACAGAAAATGATTGAGACAAGAAAAATTTTTTAAACTAAAAACAATATTTACTATACTTAGATATTCCATGGCTGTTTCTTGCAAGCATGTTCTTGACCCACAATTATGCATGAGGTAGTTTACTCCTTACAAACATAACCAACTGTTTAATCTGGCAAGACCAAAGTTCCATATATACTACTACCCTTCAATGTCACAGAGATGAGTAGTAGATGCCAATGTGTGGTGGGTTGACCCCAGCCAGCAGCTAGAGCCCACACACAGTCACTCCCTCACTCCCCCACCAGCAGGATGGAGGAAAGAATCGGAAATGCAAAAGCAAGAAAAATTAATGGGTAGAGATAAAGACAGCTTAATAAGTGAAAGAAAACAAAATAAAACCCCAAACAACACGTGATGCAAAGGCAATTATTCACCACCTCCCACCAGCAGACTGACACCTAGCCAGTCGCTGAGCAACAGCTGCTTTGGAATTCATTAAAACGTAATCAACTTGTTAAATAGTTTCCAACAGAAAATTAGCAGAAATTATGCACAGCCACAACTCCAATGGCAACACAAAGCATTAATACAACCATAATGATGACACTGTTACAACAGTTCATATACCTACTGCATTATTGATTATAGTAGCCCTCCCGTTATGCAGTTGACATAATGCTTGCTTTAATGGTACATTAATCATACCAGTAATGACATGCAACAGCTTTGACATGCAACAGCTTTGTCTATAATACCATGTCTGCTCTTTCTTTCCTTCTCTTTTTGAAAAACAATGTGCAGCATTGTAGTAAACATGTAAAAGAAAAAGTTGAAAGAAAAGTTAGGAAAAGCATTATTCAGTCTTACCTCAGAACTGTAATCTTCTACTGTGGTGGAAATTTCACTTTCCGGCTAAAATAAAACATTAAAATATTTATAATTTTGGCACTCTAATAATATTAAACAAGACATTTGCCATCTGTTTCTGAGAATGTAAACAGTATTCAAAAATATTAAGGTATACATGAATTTGATTAGAACATATATAGCACGAAGGCTTTCACTTCTTGAAATCCCAGCTTTAAAAAAGAAAAGTTACTTTGCTTTTGAACTACGATCATGGAAACATTGTAATTACATGACAAAGTCTTCTAATGAAAATACAACCTACAGGTACAAAATAATACTTTGGAAATGTAACTTACAATTTTTTGGTTGTTTTGTTGGGTTTTTTTTTAAAGAAATAAGGACTACCAAGAAAAGGACTTTTCTCTGATAGATCAATTTTATCTATTTAGGAACTCTGCTGGCTTAAGAACATAATCATATACAGAATGTCATTTTCATACATGCAAGACTTTTGATGTTGACTAGTATTTTAAAACAAACACTCACATCCTCCTTCAGCTTCCATGGAAACCAAGGAAAGGTAAAAGTGATCAGGAAGAACAAGGACAAAGACTCAAATCTTGTGATCTAATGAATTAGAGCAATTAAAGGAACAAAACAGAGCATAAACATGCCATGGAAGACACTTGAATTAAATAGAGTATCTTGATGAGCTACATAAAATGTATCAGGCTTGAGAATCAAGATGTTAGTAGGAAAACATGCAAAATATTTAAATTATCTATATAAGGTGCACTACTGGGGAATAAGTAAGTACCCTTTTGAACTCAAGAAGTGTAATTTTGAGTTAAAACTACTTTAGCAAAATTGAAGTGTACACAATAGGGCTTTTTCAAAATTCACTTAACACGTTAGCCAGCGTCACATTAAATCACTCTCCATTTTAAATTGAATTCTGTCAGGCTTATTTTCACAGAAACATAGTCAGTTTTGCATCAGTAGACAAAAGTAAAATTTGGAACTGTCAACTGTGTTCTGTTTTGTATTTTTTTTAAAAGAAATCCGCCACTCAGACCTACTGGAGCTCTGCAGTTTTTACAACCCCAACATCATCAATTCTATGTATTTTCAACCCAATATGTAGCTCCATAATGTATTTAGCCTGAAAAAAAGGGTATTATTTTATGTACAGAGCACAAAAAATTAACTTGAAATATGAATGTGGAAGCTAAAATTCATACAGTGCATATGATTTTAAAAATTAAAAAGGTCCACCTTAAAAATAAGCCATAAACTGAAACAAAATTACGTTTTAGAACTATAGGGTGACAGAAGTGTTTCTGCTGTGGAATACACAATTAGTACTTAACAATATTTAATTTTTATATAAATATATATTTTATTCATATTATATATGTATGTATATTTGCATATATATGCATATACACGCACAGAAATTTTACATATTGTTTGTAGTCTATGTCCTTGGTCTAGGACAAAGTCCTCTGGAAGGAATAAAATCAGGGAAAACCACATTGTTACTTATTTTCATAACACAGATAACATATGTATGGCCATATCATCATACAATTTTTCATGGTTTGTTCCAATTCAGAAGACTTCACAAAGAAAGATTAGAAGTAGTCCTATAGAAGCTCAGAAGTATTCCTATAAATTTACATATTTAATTAGATCTAACGACTCTTGAAGTTCTTTATATAAACACATGAAATACAGGCACTTCTCCAACATGCAAAAAACAAGGACAGGTAGTCTGACTTCTTATATACTTTTTCCTTGTAATGCTTTTGAATTATATAAACAGTCCCTTGTTTATAAGAAAGATGATAAATTAATGTTTAGATCTTGGGATAAGTTCAAACCTAGTACATAATCATAGTAAAAGGCAAGGAACTTGTAGACTGAAGCTTAGGCTACTGTGAGAAAATATGAATTCTCAAAAGGAAGGTGATTACTGAAGATAATTACCTATTTTTTTTATCATAATTTGGCCAGATATGAGATTTTTTTAAAAATTAATATATTGCCGGTCCTTTCTGAATACCAATCTAAAGTAAAAAAAACCTAAAAGAATTATAAAAAAATAATCAAAAAGCACATAGTGCTCCATCAGTTTAGTTGTGCAATACCGTTAGCAGCATAAAGAATCTTTCTAAAATATCTCCTTCAATCCTGCATCTAGATACTTTTTTGGCTGTTAAGACCACGTATTTTTGCCATGGTATTTATTGAAGATAAGTACAGAAAGACAGCCAAATGAACTCAAGCTAAATGGATCTGTCTTCTGTGCTAAGGGGTTCATCCAAATGCTGCTAAAAATCACTTCAAAAGGCTTAAATCCTATGAGCTCACACATTGGACTCCAACACTGTAAGACTTAATGCTATTCTTTTGCTGTCAGAATCAATAACATTACAAGTAGTCAACATTTTACGGGCATTCATCTTGCTCTCCAAGGAGCTATGGTCTGTTCCTAAGCCCTGACCAACTTTATTTCAAAATCCAGTTCCGTCAATTATTAAGCCATCCATTCCCTATGCTTCAATTCTTCTTTGGTCAACAGAAGTAATTAGGTTTTATACAGCTCATCTGTCTGAACCACAGGGGTCCAGTTTAAAAGGAAATACATAAAAAAAATTCATATATACACACGCTTTTAGCAACACAACATCTTTTGACAGGATAATGCCAACGAAGCTATTCATGAGTTCTCTCAATACTTTACGGAATTTGAAATAGGTTTCTGTTACACTCTGACTTCAGGCTGTTAGTTTGCACGTGTTCTACCACCTATACCGGACAGCATTTTCTTGCTACAAACAGCTATTCTCTTCTGGCAAGATGTTTTAATTCTGTATTTAATATTTTCTTCACTGACAATGTGGTTGATAGGTAAAATACACTGAACAGAGATGTCAAAGACTCTTTACAGGCAACTATCTCCATCAACTCTGCAGGTAGTACCTTTAATGATAACACTTAAGTATTCAGAAAATTAAAACCACTTCATCTGTGTACTTTCTTCAGAGGCAATACTGCAAGATGTTACAAAAAAGGGACTCATCAGCCTGTGGAACACAGGAGGTCCATTTCAGAGTAACTTGTTTCTGTATGCAGTTAAGCATTGCTCAGAAGTCATGTTCTCTGGCACTGGACGCCCAACATTATCACAGGATTTACAAAAGAACTCATATATGAAACTGGCCACAAGAACTGAAAAGTGATTTTTACGTTTCTTTAGAAAACTTTCATAGGTAACAATAAAAACATTTTGCAAGAATGGGCACCCAGTACTAAATTACTCCAATAGCAATGGATGAGAGTATTAAAGGGTGAGAACCAAGACTGAGTATTCATGGAACAGAATCCTACCTGAAGTAAATTATTGACTTTTTTATGACCTCAGTGTAAACTGTTACAAAAGTGTAACTACATAATTCTGGATTCGTTCTTGAACGTGTATTAGCCAGCGGTAGAAGCAAAAAGAAGTTTATTTTAGCTTGGCCAGTTTCACATGGGTCACTAGTGATCCATAGATGATCACAACCTGAGTAAGACTAATTAAGAGGACCATGACTAGGAGGGGAGACAAAGAGAATGTAAACTGAAAATCCCAGTCATGAAAACCTCTCTTTAGGCTATGCTGAACTTTATGGGTCTTCAATATTTATAGAGCTTTCCGAATATGAAGTGCTATTCTTATATATTGCCTCGTCATCCCTTTCTTAGTTCCTAATATGAAAACCATTCCATTTAAAGGAATGTATTCCCTGGTAATTTATAACCCAAACCAATTGACTACAATCAGATTTAAATAGAGTACATCTTAGTGGAGATAAACCACTGCCAAATCTGAATATAATCTGCAGCAAGGTACCCCATTCCTCAGTGTATAAATTTCCCATACCAGAAAACATCATCAACAGAGAGGTAACCTAAGCATTTAATAAGGTTTCTATTCTTTGGTAATACAGCCTTATGAATATTTTATCTAAAATTAAATATTCTGTAAATCTGCAAAGACCATTCTTCAATACTGGTAATTTCCATGTCAGTAAATCCATTATTTATCAGTATTATGAATCAAAGAAAACTGGCAAGATATCCCGACAATCTTTTGGCCAGACAGTGAATGGGAAGATGACTGCCTTCAGTCAGAACCATATGCTGCTGAGAATCTATTATCTTCTTTGACGGCACTGACTTTACTATTGAACAGACCATTTCCAAACATTTCTTTATCTTCATTCTCCAATTTCAAAACATTTTTCCAGGGATGTTAGATTATTTGAAGTGACTGGGATATTTTATTTATCCATCCTTTTTTTCAAATCCTCCATCTTATTGTACATCCCAGAATATCTCTTCTCTAGTCACAGCATTTGATTGCTCTTTGCTTTCATGCTTCTATCACAGGAATGCTTTACCCATATTCACCACTTACGCCTTTTCTCACTGAGGCATCCTCTCTGTTTCTCCACACTGCTTATGTTTCCATATTTCTGTCACTTTTCTTCCTTAGTTGTTCTCAAGAATCCTACCCAGTGTCTCCTTCTTACTCTGTTTCTGTTCCTTGCCTGTCAAGTCTCAGGCACTAACAACTGGAGTAAGTACAGAAATAAAACAATGAACACAGAGCTATAAACTTTATCACCTACTTGAGTAAACAGTTAAGCTATTCTAAAACTATTACCAAAAGGATTTGTCCTGTGAAAAACAGAAGACGAGTTACTAATCCAACCTTAGTCAATTAGCAGGTATTCTTCATCACAGAACTTTGAACTTTTCTTTTCTAAGAAGCTTTGTATAATAGCTTTTACTACCTGGATGACTTAAAGACAATTTTACTGTGCCACAGGTTAATTTCTATTGCTTTCCTGGCACTAGGACATTCTTGCAAAGCATTCTGCTCCGATGCATCATTTCAAGACTTCTCAGAGAAGGTGATCTCAGCAATTATTTGCCCTTGAAGTGGTTTTTGCTTTCTTCCATTTTTAATTGCAGGAAGTCACAAAAAGAAGCAATCCTAAACCCAAGAGTTTCATTGATCCAATTTATTTCCTGGGCTGTGTCTTCTGGATTACTTTTACTTCTACATGGAAAAGGACACTATAGATGTCAAGACCAAAAGATACCAGGGTGCAACAGAATAAAGACAAAAACCAAAGGCAACTAGAAACTCAACATATTATTCTCTTTGTGAGACCAAGACAAAAAGCATTTAACATGAAACAAGTTAAGACCCAGAGAATTTAACCAAGAAATACCAACTGGCATTTCTCTAATAAATCTTTTAAATAAACTGTTCCTCTGACAGAGGATGGAAAACCTTATAGAAATTACAAGTAAGTTCAGACAGAAGGTAAAATAGAATGGATAAGGACAGTACAAAACAATGGTAGTTCTTCCAGAGTTCTTCCAATTAGTTTCTGTAAGTTGAGGGATTACATGGGGATGGAGCAGCCCACTCTTACGAAGACAGAGGGAAAAAAAAGGGAAAGAGATGACTGCAAAAAATAACTTTGAATTCTCCAAACAGACTTTTGCCCTCCCTGGAAAGGAACTCCTCTAACTTCAGATGGGGAATAAGCTCCCAGAGGAGTACCTCTATTTCACTTTCTGTTATTCATATTGAGTAAGCGAACTCTTTGTTATTTGTCTTCGGACACGCTAATTCCACTGGGCACTAAAAAAAAAATACTAGAAAAACTGCAGGGAGATAAACTTCTATCCACAAAACTACCCCAAAAGAGCCCAGTCAGGATTTTTAGACAGACAGGCAGTATAGTCAGAAGTTCTGAGTCTATTTTGTGGTACAGAAAGAACAATTCTAAATATGAATTCCAGTAAAAGATGAAGTAAGTAAGTGGAATCAAAATTTAGCTAGAAAATAATCCTGCATAATTCCTCCAGTAATCTTGCTTTACTCTCCTGACACAGCAGCCTATAAAGTTTTAATATTGGGTGAAAAAGCAAACAGCTCAAAGAAGCTGTCTGTAATTCTCCATTGCAGAGATTAGCCTGAAACTGCTTATTATATTGGCTGCCATTTCAACTAAGCAAGCTCTAATCCAATTACTGTAATACAGGCTCTCTGTCCAAATCATTGCACTTACAAAACTAAAAACGGTAATTTATGAGATTCATTGAAACTACGTCAGAATTTTTCCTCTTCTGCTAATACTGCACAGATGGAGACTTTAGCAATCATCTTCCAACTCCAAAAAACCAATTACTTATTTAACATGAATAAGAGGGCCACAGACAACATCTAACAAAGAAAAATGCTCTCCCGATTGGAAGCAGCTTTTTTTTGGTGGTAGTGAATACTGTTTTAGAAGTCACTAAGACATGAGTAATTCAGGAGAGTCAAATTACAAATAAACACTAATCACCATGCTTATTCTTTTAAAGCCACATTAAAAAACAAACAAACAAAAAAAACCTCAAAAAACCCAAAAAACCCTATGCATCTCTATATTTATTTATTTAAACGTAAGGTAAGTTGCTTTGGGAATAAGGCACACGTCAGAAAAATCATACCCAATCTTAAGAATATATCTATGTGTGTATCTTTAGCAACTGCAGCATAGGCATTTTTTCCACTTTTACACTCATCTATGTCTTGTACTGTTAGCATTCAGAGGCCAACATAGGCTACTTGGACCAACCTGATCTAATTGGACCTGCTTTGATCAAAGGATTGGACTAGATAACCTTGGAGGTCCCTTCCAACCTAAATTATTCTATGATTCTGTACTTTACCCTGTTTCTCCAATTGTAGTAGAGATATTTATCCTGACTGAGAGCAAGTACATCAGTGGAGTCCATCTGTAACATGCAATCATGACTTCAAAACATATCTGGTTAAGAAAGTTTCTTCATACAGTTACCATATTTATGTAGACTATAATATTGTTAAAACAACAGTTCAAGTGATTCCCCCTAAACAGCTCTCTGCCCTAGCAGTCCTTTCTCCTTGGCTGCAGATAACCTACTGCATTTCATAAAGTACACCTTTCTCTTTTCCTAGAAGGCAAGAAAGTCTCATCTTCACCTATGAAAACAGTCATTCTGGTACTAAACAGTCTTCTGGTATTAAATACTCTTTAAAAAATTTATTACCTCCTCCTGGAAAAGCTATGAATTGAACAGACAGTTTTATTGAGTTACTATGAACAGTTTTGAAACCCTAACATGACCTTTCTAAGTATGAAAAGATACATATTAAAGGCACTTATCTAAAAAATTCAAAATATCTAGTGTACTGATACACTGTAGGCTTAAAATTGTAAAATAAATGGATCAATTACTTTACAAGGTTTATTCACATGTATGATTTAGTCTGCCCCTCTACCAGGATAACCTTTTTTTTTTTAAAAAAAAACAAACCACAAATGCAAGAAATTTTCGAAAAGTGTTATTTCTCTATTACTTCTCGGCTGCTGGAAATGAGATAATGGAGCCAAAATAGTTACAAATAGTCTATCCTAGCATAGGACTGACAAGTCAAAATGCAAAGCATTCATCTGTACTACATCTCTCAGAAATGACTGCATTCACGTGCACAGAGCTGGGAATCTGCATTGAGCTGCTTGTTCAGAATGCCACTCATGTCCTTTTAGAGGCACTGCTTTCACAAATGGAGTAAGCTATTCTGTAAGTAACATCAGCATCTCTCGTCCCTCATACCTGGAACAACATTATTAAGTTACGTGAACTCATGTCCACTCAGAACTGAATTGGACTGCTCGTGTATTTCACACAGGGCATCTCACAACGTTTCCGGAGCATGTACTTTCAGCCACTAGCAATCAGGATCATATTCCATCAAGTAGTAAAAGCAGAGTATCTGTTTATCAGTCTCTTAAGCCATCCAGTTCTAAGCAGCGTTTTCCAAATTCACTCCTCCTCCTTATTAACCAGAAAGACTCAAATTGCATTATGGATACAAGATGGATGCTTAGTTTTGCATTTTGCTGTAGCCATAGCTGCAGTGATCAAAAATCCACTGCAATTTGTAAACTTCTAATAAAACAAAATGCCTAAAACAAAGCAATAAAACAAAATCAATTTTTGCCCATTTAGGGAGTACAGCAGGACCAACAAACTCTCCATAATCTACAGTACATTGACTACCACAGAAAACATGAAGCCAGCAGGCAGGTAGAAAGCACCTTGTCTGGACATATTAAGGACAGACAGAGGAGGCAAAGAAATAATATCCAAAATCTCATACAATTCCTTTAATCCCACTCCCAAAATTAATTTTGCCCGCCCCCCCCAAGTAACTGGTTACAGCCTGAGACAAACTTACCTCAATGGTGTAAGTCTGGTTGTGTTTGATAATTTCTCCACTATGCAAAGTCCTGATAATAGCAAAGTCAGCAGTAGCAGCTGCTCCCCGTCGGCTGCTGCACGTGGATGCTTCATCACCTCGAGATCGATCAGTATCAATCCCATCTTGTATTGATTCTTCATCTTTGATGTTTGCTGTTTTCTTCTTCTTTTTCTGCTTCTTTGATCCATTCTGACCATCAGTTTGCGCCTTCCGCTGCCTAAATTGGGCAAGCTGTATAGAAGACAAAATCTTGTTAAAGGTGAAAGTTTTCCTGTTTATTACTAATACATCCTCTATAAAGGCTTACCAGCTGTTCTACATAAAGCTTCAAACGAATCACTACTGAAAACAAGTTGGAAGTTAATGCTGCATATCTGAGACACATTCAGGTTATTCTTCCACCTACATAGTTTGCTTTAAAAAAAAAAATCTTAAATGTAAACCAACAACATATTAATACTTTTTTGGCTTCATACTAGCAAGTTACTGTTCCACAATTAATACCTAGAAATCAAAACATTCCAAGGTAAAGGTACAAATGTCATTATAAAGGACAAATGCAATGAGATAACCTCGGATCTCATTTTTCAATTTTATAGTAATAAATACCTCAAAATTAATTTACAGAAATTACTTTTAATTTTTATACCAGGAACAGATAAAAGCAAACCATTTTTCCACCAAGTATCACATAAAGTTTTATAAGAAGTTTATGTTAGAACTCAAAAAGCAGATCAAGTTACTGAAAACTTCATCAAGAAATAGCAAAACACAAAATGAGGGAATAGTCTAAAAAGAACCAGTGAGCAAATTACAAGATACACTACCTTATAGCAAAACATGCTGATGAACAAGAAGTCACAGGTGAGCCAGACACACAGTTGAAAAACCAATTAGTGTGTAAGCTATTCAAATACTGTAAGACACTGCCTTTTGAAGAGCTTATCACTTTTAATCACTTTATAGTGGTTTACACAAGAAAATCCATTTAAAATATTTTTTTCTTAACAAGAACTGTATTTCTGTTCAAATAAGAAAAACAAGCATTGCAGGTTTTACCAATTAAAATTCAAAAATTAAACATCCTACCAATAAAATCTGGAAAGAAAAATCATTATTTTCCAACTGAAGAGTCCAACACCAATTAATTGCTACAATATGTTCATAAACATAGCTCCAATGTAAATATAAAGCATGCAAATAAAGACCCTAAAGGTTTAAATACTTTTCACATCAACTAATACCCAAATAGCATGTATTTTTTATAAATCTGCTGCAATTTTAAGAAAAAGCTATAGAAAAGATAGCGTGTTTGCTCATGATATTCACCAATCGAGAAAGCCAGGCTTCCATCCAACCTCTTCAGCAACAGCCAAATCAAGCAGAACACATGGATCCCCTTTCTCAGCCACTGTTTGGTTACAGTGCAAGCTGTCATTTGAAGTACTCTCTAGTTCTCATCTGGCCCCAAGATAGCTGAGAAGCCCCAATCTAAATAAGCGCATCACTGACAGATCAGTTCTGACTTCTGGCTAGTTTATGCTTATGTCTCTTTATTTGTATTTCTTCTTAGGCTTCTTCAGCCTCCTCTCCAGTCTTAGGACGACTGACAGCTTGGCATGTGGCTCCTGCTGTGTTTACAGGAGGAGGACCTAAAGATTTGCTGAGCCAAATATGTATTTAATACTTACTTCCTCCCTACTACATCTCTAATTAGTTCAACTTCATTACTTTTTTCCCACCTTTTAAACAGGCATTATTCCACCAAAAATCTATTAAAGCTTAAAAACTCTCCAAATTCTGAACAGCAAAAGAAAGGATAGTCTCCTCCTGACTTCAAAGCTGAAGGGGGGGGGGGGGGGGAGAATAGATTTACCTTCTCAAAAATGGCAAGGGTGAAGGTTCCAGTTGTTTCCTTACGACATTACTACATTCTCCTAAAACTGTAAATTTACCTCAACAAAATATTTTTCAATTTATGCAAAAGACAAGCAGAATTTGTCCAAATGCCACAATGACATAAAGCAGACAACCTGACTTCAAGTGTAACTACTGAGAGATTTTGCTTTTTTTACTTTTTATTTTTAAATAATGAAAGACATGTAGTGCCACTGGTCAAGAACTCTCTTCCCCAACTTCATTGAAACTTTATGTAATGGAAAGTTAAGTTGGCTTTTTTAAAGCAGCTTTACAGTTTTTATTTGTCTACAAAATTAGACCTGTAGGCTCAACGACAACTGAATTATTCTGTGTCTCTCCTGAAGTATTTTGCATATTTTAGCTGAGGCATCTGGGTATACCAGATTTCTCTCCTTTCAAAATTGAGTTGTCGACTTTCACTTCTTTGGAAGTAACAGATTAAACTCTACCGTGGCAGTTATAAACACACCTTACTTTTTCCTGTTTAAACTTTGATGAAGATGGGCACAAATGAAAGCTAAATGCATGTGCAAATTAAACTGTTATTTTTTTTGTATTACACAAGTTCTCAACTGACAATTTCTGTATGAGCATCTAGTATTTTGGAAATAACTACGCTATTAATGATGGAAGCACGCGCAAATCATAGCCCTTTTTACTACGCACATTCAGGTATACACAGAACTGTCCAGCTATTGATGCAACATAGCTTCAAATTCACATTTTAATCAAATTTTAAAAACTAGAAATGAGAGAAGCAGCACTACAAAAAGCTACTGCTGAACAAATACACTCTGTGATGCTCATATCAAGACAGGGGAGTCTCAGATATTGAGCTCCTTCAGAAAATGAGACTCAGGAACTAGAGTCGAGGATCTATCTACATTTCAATGACAAGCTGGAAAAAGTCCATCAGTAGTCATGGGAACTAAGGAAAACAAATTTTGTAGAATCAAAACTTTAATTAAAACAGAAAAATACTTCCAGATTTTGTATTTCTAGAAAAATAGTTCTTTCAATGTCAACAAAACGTGACACAAATACAAGCTGATACAACTATACATTCCTTTACCCTGTCTTCCAGGCACATCAGCTTGATAATGCCAAAACTAAGTCCGTGGAGAACTTAACACTGCTTCTGTCAGTTCTGAATCTGCAGTTTTGAAACCACTCAATGTCACGTCTCTGTCAAGTTACAAAAGTGGTAAGCAAGAGCAAAGATGTAAATACAAGAGTTACTCATGGAGGAGGAAGGATCCAAAAACAGAAGCTGAAGGACACTCAGAACAGGCTCTCTGCATTGATCCGCCTCCGAGGAGCGATGGAGAATGAGCACCTTACCCTGGGAAGGCATCAGGAACATAGTCAGCCATGATGCAACTTTACCATCGTTTTTCAGATGTGCCAAAAGCTATCTAGAGCAAGTGTTTTACTATCCGCCTATCTGCCAGCACATTGCCTCCAGCTTTTCCCATCATGCTGGTAAGACCCTAGATCCTCAAGCAGTATTGAATCCTGTTAAAAATTCCATCAGTGTTTTCCAGCAGTGAGTAACAGCTGACTTTGCTACTTATCCTTGACGCTCAGCTTTTGCATCTGAAATTGCTAACAACTTCAATTTCAAGCTTATAGTTTTTTCAAGTCCTGCTTCTAGGCAAAAAGCAATCCTCTTGGAAACAGACATGTCCACTTCATAGCAATTTAAAAAATTACATAATGTAGTCCATGTTTATTGTCTGATTTTCTACCAAATATCTAGTGTGCAATTAAATTCTTAATCATAATAAATAAATTGAAGTTTTAAGCTAAACTCTCAGAATGAAACGATATTTCTTTCCTTTTAATGCACAATCTATAACAAAATTATGCAGGAAGATTTACATGTTTATTTTCAGATTTCCAGAAGTGCCCTTTACAACAGCTGCTCAGCTTTCCATTAGCTTGAAAAATAGGAAATGATTGGATGTTAGCACCAAATTCTGTGGATGCATACGACATGTTGCCTCTTATAAACAGAAAAACACCTATTGAAAGTCACAAGACTACAATAGAGCAGCAAGCAGATAACTAATGGGTATACTTTTCAAAATCATTTCACACAGTAAAAGAACAACTGAATAGAAGAACTTAGATATTTAGAGGGTATATTTATTTATCTAGTTCTAATTATAACTTCTTTCTACTTATGAATCCCAAAACAACACGCTAGCACCAATCCCACATCACAGACTGCATCAAAATTACAGACACCTGGTACAACATTACCTTAGCTTTTAAATGCTGATATCCTCCAACTGGCAGAAAGTCAGAAAAGCAGAGAAGAATCAACTGCTATTAGGAACTAAATAAATACTCTTGAGACAGAAGGGAACTAACCTGCAGAGTGGTGCAGTTTACTTGTGTAAACTATGTCAATTATAGTAATTAATGTACTGCTATAATTACAACAGCAGCATAATTTATTTATTCAGCTATCTTCTGACCCTTGGCAATTGTGCCAGCAATCTAGATTGCTGGGATATGCTGTCCATCGATTAGTTTTAAATATGGTCTGACTGAACTATCAGTGTAGAAGTGCATGTTAAAATAAAAATTGGCTCCAACAGAATGCAAAACTTAATCTCCTCTTAAGAATTTAAATATATATATAAAATACCTGAACAAAAGCCGCAACACATTTAATCCCTGCCCATATATCAGTACAAGAAAATACTGAAAAAAATCCATGAAAATTAAAAGTTAAATTTATAAAGCCTGAATAGCTATATTTTTATTTCACATGCATAAAAGACTTTTTAAAGCAGAAACACATTAAGCTCCATTTAAAACTGGAAGCTGCCTTATGATTGCTTATTATTCCTTAACATTCTCAGACAATGTATTAGATCTGGATAGACTCATTTTCAGAGCTACTACAGTTAACAGGAATTGAAATTGCTCAGTGCCTCTGAAGGTGGCTGTTATGAAATAAGATAAACAATATTTACTGTACTTACTGTTTAAAAAACTTCTAATTGCTAAGACAAGAAGTTTATAGGTAGCACATCCTGTACAAGTATAGTCGTACAGTTATATTTCATGTACCTGCACACAAACATTATTAGCTTCAAATTTTAACTTACTAACATCAAATGCTTATGTCTTAAATTCAATGCTGCATAGGCACGTCTTACAGAAAAAGCAGGGTCTGTACATCTTTCACAGTTTCTCTTAAGTACAAAATCTCTATTTCTTTAACTCAGAGAAGAAGCATAGAAGGATGAGTTGTGAACTTACAGACTCACAACAAGAAGGAACCTCAGAGAAGCTGCTACAGGCAAGTAATTATTCTTTTTCATTTCTATACTGTACACTAAAAGCAAGAATGGAGATCTACATCATGGTCTTGCATTTCTCAACTACTATAATTTCAAAAGATGTTCCAGATACTGCTTCAACTTCAGCTCAATGTGTCCTACTCACAGAAGGGGACTTGCTCTTTGTCACAAGTTCTCAGTCTGGTATCCAGTGAGAAATACTCTGTGCTGGACCAGGTCATCTTTAGATCACTCAGTCAATGTAAGAAGACAAGGACTTCTGAATCTTCTTGTCTATAGCTCAGAGCAGTGGTTAATGGCTCAGACCTTTCCAATTACAATGCTCTGAATTCTCATCACCAAATGATAGATATATAATTTCTGAATGATTACTGAGAGTGAAATTGAAACCAAAATATTTAGAGTAAGACTGACTGATATCTTGTCTTAAAAGGTGAAGGATTAATTTAAGATTCACTTGCCTTAGTAATGATAGGTCACGACTCCTGTTGACCACAGGTAAGCAATTATTGCTACAAAGGCTTTCAGTGACACAGAAAGGACAAAAAGCATGGCCCTGGGGTGGGACTAGTTTTGATCGCCTATAAAGCACAGATATGTCCCATTTAGTCTTGAATTAAGTGTCTTGCAAGCCAATAAGGGCAAACCAAAAGGCCTATCGGAATTTGAATTTTAGACAGAAGCTGGAGATCTGCTGGAGATCTGCTCTGGTTTAAGTTTCAGGTTATCTATTCCACCTTCCCCTGGATAACTGAAAAAATACCTACTGTAATCTCTCTCTCACCCGTGAACTGATTTTATGATTCCAATATACAGTAACATTTTTATATTCCATGCCCACAGATAAGAGGCCCTCAAAAGGGATAAGGAATAGAGTCTGGGAGACAGCAACACTGAGATTTAGGCTGTAGAGCCTCACCTATCCTGTTAAAAACTCATTTGTTGTTGGCCCACCAAGCTATGAAAAAGCTTGACAGTTTGCTCCCTAAAGAGGTGTTGAACAGGCTAACCAGTAACTGTATTAGAGGAGAAAGTGGCACTTTGTCACTTTTTGTCATATTCTCAAAAGGTCTAAGCACTAACTCCTGAACACTAGGCAAATTTACAGTGCTGCCTGCATCTTCTAGGTTCCTGATGCCTATACCAAGAAAAGGATAACTGAGAGCAAGATGAATGGAAAATTATCAAATACAGATGATAAATACACCTCTTTCTAGTGAAGTCTATTGATTCTATTATTCTATTCTGCTAATCAAAGAATAGGAGGAGAGTACCATAACTTTTTCCAAATCCTGAGATAAAAACCTACAGAAAGAAGATTAACTGAGCAAGCAACCTACAAATATGTTCAATGTATTACATCACATAGCTGAAAATCTAAACTGTAAGTAAAGAATTAATGTTCTTTGCAAGTTTCAGTCTGCTTCTCTCTTGAGGCAAATGGAGCTTTAGTTTATTTGTTCCATTCAACAGATGCTGAATTTACTAAATGGGAAACATTACGCTGAATGAACAAGAAAGCAATCACCCAGGAATGAGGTATTTCCAATCTACTCATTTGTACGTTGCACTTGCAGTCAGATTTTCCCAAATAACA
This sequence comes from Gavia stellata, assembly GCF_030936135.1. NCBI lineage: Eukaryota > Metazoa > Chordata > Aves > Gaviiformes > Gaviidae > Gavia > Gavia stellata. Next base: position 26,034,336 of record NC_082599.1, on the reverse strand, counting down.
TGAGCATAACCTCACAATGTCTCATCTTACGGAGACTGAAGTAGTTCATGAGTATTAGAGGATGCCAATAAGGCTATGGAAAGTTCCAAAGAAAAAATGCTGTATTCTCTACCTACATACAAACTTGAGAGTCTTTCAGCTTCAGAGACAGCCATTCCTCTGCAGTACTCTGAAGAAAACCAATGGGATCTTACACACTTACAGCTGAAGTACCACAGAGGACAAATCAGGACAGCAAGAGGAACAGCATGCAGGGCAATTGTCTTCATCTTTTTAGCAGTCTGTATCAAGTTAGAGAGTACTGTTGTCAGTGCTAATAATCAAGGGCACTGAACTTGAATGAACCCCTCCAGATGGCACTGTGAGCTGGAGAGTCTCAGAATTAGTGTGGTTCTGATCTGGACTGCTCTTCCATGTCCCAGGAATTTAAATAGGAACAGACCTAGGAACAGCTAAGTTCATTACAGCTGGGTTATTTTCTGGACAAGGAATGGAAATTAAGCGTATGAAAATACTCTCAAGTCAGGTTACAATGACAGACACAAGTACACCAAGCACATTTCAATGCTGGACTGCTGCAAGAAAAGCAATGCCTCAAACTAACGACTAAAAAAATTGCCTGACTAGTCTCTTAACTAATCTGTTTCTACATAGATGGTTTATATATTGCTCCTATCTACTTTTTACCTTTATCCTTCTCATACTGAATGCTGCATAACTGCCTCTGCTGACGCAGAGGGTGAAAAAAGCAATTGACCCACACTGGTACCACATTTCCCAAAAGTGAAGAGGAAGTAAGTTGTTTGGGCCAAGCTGTCAGTAACAAAAATGAGAGGGCAATAGAAAGCTTGTTTCATGCTGCTCTGTAAAAAGCACAGATCATCCATGCTTGAAGCCTGAAACATTACATAGTCTTTGTCACATCAAGGCCAAGGCAGCTGACATAAAACAGAGCCACTTTTAGTCTGTGTTAAGTGAGGGAGATGACCAGTCCGGTGCGGTCTCAAAAGGCACGGTCTATCCTCTGCTTTTGCCTCGAGTTTCAAAGGCTTGGTAATAATAGGAAGGCAAAAGAGTTACACACTGACAGAAATGCACTCCTGTTCCTTTAGGTTTATGTGTAAAACCAACTTTAATTAAAAACTAGATCCTGAAGCTTTCTTCAGTTAGGCTGAAAAAAACTCGATGGCACAAAGTCAGTCTTCAATGTCCTACAACCCTTTGAAACAATTTCTGGAGGGGAGGTGAGGAAGGAGGGTAAATTATCACAATGTTAATGAATGGATTAACAAATGCTTTTAAGAAAATCTTTCAGCCCCCAGCAAGGAAAAATGTTTCCCCCTCTCCTCTCTTCGCCTTTCTAAAATCATCTACCTTGCCAAAGCCAGGACATTCCAGGGCAGAGCTAAAATTTGGTGAAATAAATTTTAACAAAGGACACACAAATGTTTCAGCTACATTTTATCCTTATAAAAGCACGAGGAAAAAAAAAGGGGTTTACTACTTACTTTGCTAAACTGCTAGTTTTCAACAAGTCATATGATTTTCTTCACCAGCTTTTTGAACTAGAAAACTTCACTGCTTTTCCATGCCATTCCTCACATCTCAAAGTGTTTTGAAAATTTGCACCCAGCAGATGGGTCTGTATGTTCATTCATTCTTGAAAATGAATCCTAATATGAAGATTTAAATACTCTGAAAGCATTAGTTGCTTTCCATACAGTTACAGTACAGTTTATTGGAATGTATGAACTTTTTATCTCACAGCCCTTTAGAAACAAAAATATCAATATTTATCCTCAGGCACTAACAAACCTTCAGTGTTGTCATAATCTTCAAGAGTCATAAAATTCAGCCACTAGGCTACAACATTGCAAAGACTTTTTACATGCCACCATGTTAATGTCTACACGCAAATCCACTAGACTTCAGCAATTTAATAATATGTACTAACTGCTAGTAAGCTACTCCCCTCCCCAACTGGACCCAGTTCTCTGGGATGTTTTGGTATCCACATAAGGCAATGAGTAACTTCAGCTCTGACATCCATGTAAGGACAGTAAGCTCACTAAAGTGCATGAGCCTAAACAAGATGTAAACGTAGATGAGGTTCTATTAATTAAAACAGTTGCTGTTTTCTACATGAGAGCCTACAATACGATTTTTCTATCACTTTCCTACCAACTGAAAACACAAGATGTGATACGTTTTGCTGACATAAACAAAAAACAGACTGATCTTCGGTGATTTAAATCAAGACATAAAATGATTATATCTTAGTAACACTTAGCAGCTGAAGAGTAAGTGGTAGACGCTATGACAGACAAAAGAATAAATAAAATTTTTAAGCTCCAAAAGGTGACGCAACCTTTCCTATCATGGTCTTAGATGTATAACAAGAAGATACCTCTCATCTTAATGAAAAGTTATCAAGATTCTAAGCTGTCAGATATCGTGTTAGAACTTAAGAATGACTAAAAAAAAATAAGCCACTAGTGGCATGTAGTAGACTAAATTAGGTAGGCTACACATGACACCAACTGAATGGAAACTCGATAGTTGTGTTTCACTTACTGGCCTAAGGGATGCACAGCAATCAAGACAAAGCTGGTGTTCAATAAATTCAATCACATGAAGATAAAGATAAAACAAAAAACACATAAAAAAAGGCCTGGGACTTGCAAAAGGTATCACACCTGGCCACTGAGACAGATTAAAGTAATGCCTATAAAATACACTTAGGAGAAAAATCATTAGACTGAAAGCCATAATTAGTACAATATTTCATAAAGATTAACTCTTCAGCAAGCTTCAGCATTGACATTTTTTGTAAGGTTGTACGATTACAGATTTGGTTAAGAATTTATGTACTTTTTTCCCCACTCGACTCTTGATGAAATAAGCCTTGTGAAACAAGCTATCTTCTGGAAGTAAAAGGCAGAGACAGCCCTTCTGAACAGAAGGCAAAAAAGAGATAATCCCCACGCTACTTAAGCATTTAAATTATGTACTAGCTTCCAATTTTATACCTGCTTTTTCTTTCAATATTGTGTTCGATTCAACAAAATTATAATGTTAGGCTTTACATTTACTGTAGTTGATTTCTATAAACCCAGTGCAGTCAAGTGAATTACAAGGATCAATTTTACTCATTCTTACCTACAGAATCATACTTCACCAACTATTCACAATGAATTATTTAAACAAAACATACAGGTAAATACCACACACCACAAAAAAAGAGACATAAAGAAATAAGTAATGGGCATTCACAGATAACAAGCTTCAGCTGGGCTTCAAAAGAAAACTTGTTTCATGGCATAGTAGCAACTTAGTGGTCAAATATAGGCATGAAATCATTAATCTATTCAGAACTTGAATTTTTAAAAGCAGCAGAGTTAACTGACCTGTGTCAGTAAGTATGTTGCCTTCCGTATCACTAAAAAAAAAAAAAAAATTACAAACAATCTGAGCATTGCTTTTGTAGTTACTTCACTTTATTTCTTCTTAAAGCAACTGGTTTAACACCTGTTCTTTAATAAGCATACAGTTATATCAGCTATTTAACTATATATAGTTAAATCGACAGCTGTAGACTCATTTAATTAACCCCTTAGAGTTCTTTCAGGATAACAATTTATTTTCAGAAAACAACTGCACTGCAGTAACAGGATTAAGCATTAAGCATGTTTATTCCACTACATTTAGGTCTTAAAAAGATATTCAAGAAATGTCTTCCAGAATAGTCTAAAAAGCAACGAAACCATGTCATTAAATACTACGTGCACCCAAAAAGTTAATAAATCTGTCTTGTTCAGTAATTTGCTTCACATGCTGCCCTTCCTCCCCAAAAAATAACCTTAGGGAAACATTCCTAAGACCACAAGGCAGCAAAAACTGAGTTTACCTGTTCCCCGACCCCAAAGTAAGGCTAAACTCCAATCTAAATTTCTGTAATACTAGGTTGAAAGAGCGAAGTTTCCTTCTGGTAAAAGAAAAATTTATTTTCATGTATCACTAGTATTTAGTGATTCTTCCCCTCAATTACCACTTTTCTCCTTATTAACCACACATAATTGCAATTTATCCCTGAGAGAGCTGGTTTCATTTAACAAAGCAGGAGCTATGTTTTTCTTTTATGGGACACCCTAAAGTCACAATATGTTGTATAGTTAACTTCAGAGAGGAACAGTACACTGACTTTACATAAACTAGCTAAATATACTACTACAAAAAATTCCCATAGAGTATCTTCAGATTCTTATTGCCATTCAATTCTCCTAGCCCCTCTATAAGCTTCTAGCAAACTACCAAGAATAGAGAGCAATAAAAGCTATGAATTCACATCCTAGAAAACAGAGTTTAGTCCTCGTTTTTGCTAGGATTCTGATAAAAACAAATGATGTTACATACTACACTGAACTTCCTGGAATGGCCAAAACAAGCCTGATCCTTCAAACTGCAGTTCACAGGGTTTCTCTAAAATCCTTTTAAACTCTCGGTTAGAGCAGTCCCAAATACTTTATGAAGTACAACTGAAACAACCAATTCTGGCTTTGTGGTTGAACATTCTTCATTATCAGCATGAGAAAGGCCTAGTACTGTCAAATCTGATTAATTTTCTCAGGAAAAACTTTTAAAAGTTGCTACTACCACAAAATAACATTGATTACTTAATGAGAAGTTACTTGAGAACAAATCTTCCAATTATTCAAAAGCTGGGCACAGAAACCTTTCATATTATTAACAAAATATCAAAATAGTTGGTTCAAAAAATCCCATACTATAACTTAGCAATTAAAATAAAAACCCATATAGAGTAGTTAACACATGATATTTAGACAATGTGATTTAAAATGCCATAGAAATGTTTTCTCTAATTCAGAAACATACAAAAATCATAATCTGTGGCCATCTGTGCTTGCCAGTTAGAAGCCAACTATAAAAATACAAAAGTATGCAAAAGCAACAGTTGCCAGCATCTCCACACAGTGCTTGTCGATCAAATTACTGGCAACCACCTATCTCCAGCTTGGTTACAAATAGTGTGTAACAGATCACATCAAATGCCTTTCTAAAGTCAAGGTAAAAAACATCCACCATTCTCTCCCCATCTACTGAACTACTCAGCTCATCATAGAGCCCTTGATAAATTCCAATTGTGTTCTTGCCCTTCATGTGCCTGAACATGGCTTCCAGGAGGATCTGCTCCACAATCCTCCCAGAGATCACAGCCAGGCTGACCTTGCTGTAGATCCCCAGATCCTCCTTCTTGCCCTTCCTGAAGGTGGGTCTGATGTTTGCTTTTTTTTCCCCTGCTCATTTGGAATCTCCTAATCACAATGACCTTTCAAAATGAGCAAGGGAATAGCCTTGTAATTATAGCAGCCAGCTCCTGCAGGATGCTTGGATACATTGCACTCAGTCCCATAAATTTGTGTACATCAAACTTAGGTGATCCCCCGGTTGACCTTCTGTACCGTGTATCATTCTTCACTCCCTATAATTCTGCCATTAGACTGAGGGACCTGGGAAGCCCAAGGACCGTCCTTATCATTGAAAAGGCAAAGAAAACCTTGAGTATTGCTTCCATGTCCTTTTGTACGAGATGATTTGTCAAGATCATTTTGAATTCTAAGCCTCCCCACTGTGTTTGTCACCCACTTCAGTTTAGTACTGTCTACATATAACCATGCATTCTTTCCACTGCTAATAATGAAAATACTGAATGACAAAGGCCCCCAAAAGATTTAAAGACCACCTACTTTGACAGTAAGCCATTAAAACAAAAATAATGCTAAGAACAATTTTTTATTCAGTTGTAACCACCAAGTAATGCTTGTACCTAGACCAAGTCTTTAGTTTGCTTATAAGATCCTGTCAAACAGTGTCAAAAAACTTAACACCACACTGACTTTCAGCAAGAAGTTCTGCCTGAATCAGCCCTAGGTACCTGAAGATGCTCTCATATTAACAGTTGTGCAGAGCCCCAAGGACCTTAATGTTGACAATTCATTTATACAAGTCTGTTTCCTTTAAAGAGCAATCTTTGCCAGCCTTTTGAGACTTCCTAATGAGTATAAGCAGAGTCTTACTAATGACTGCAACCTTGGTTACAGTGTTATTATCAAGCATCACTGTAGCTTCCAGGGGGCCAGGCTTGGGGGTAATCAGATGTTTCTCAGAAATGATGAATACTGATTAGAATCCTACAAGAAAAATCCTGACACATCTAAAGAAAACTATCATGAGGCAATTGCTGCTTCCGGTGGAATCCTAATCAATACTCCATTCCACCTCACATAGTTCCTTCTTGCACAACACATTGCAAATAGTCAACTGCAAGTTCTAATTAACTTAAAAGACCACCATTTCTAGAGTATAGGACTTTAAAGATGCAATGAGGTTGAGACACCTAATGAAATGGATGGAGAGAATCTGTATCTGAAGAGGCTCTGTCCAGACTTCTTTATGTAGCTAATGCAAGAAAATAGATCACAGAAGCATTTGCCAGTTCTGGTTTGTGTTGATGCTGCAAGAAAGGGGCTGCAGCCTGCTTGCTGCATGTTTTTCCTGATCAACAGGACTCCTACTCTTCACAACAACACATACTTTTCTTTCCTCCTGCACTGTAACATTTAGACTACATACTAAATGAGGAAGAAGAGTTTATTAGAAGTTGGCTGAAAAGGGCTGAAGAGAGTATTTTTGGATGTTAGAAAAAGCATCAACTATTGATTTACTTTGAGTCTCTAAGTATTGCTTATATTATCCTGACTGATGTAAATTTAACTTTTTCCTCCTAAGATAAAAAAGAAAGAATTTTTAATAGCAAGAACTTTACTCTGCTGTAAACCATTTTAGTTGTATTTATGTAGAATATATCTAGGTTTTTTCCCCTCCACTTCACACTGTGTCCTCTTTAATAAAAATGTATCTATGTCAGAAATATTTAAAGATCAAAAAATTGAGAAAAAAAAACTTTAAAAGGTAGAGAGAATATATGAAGGAATGGAAGAAAGCACAGTGAGATCTGAAGAGTTTTGCTCATATTTAATTTCTCATTAACGAAGAAGTCTGAAAGAAAAAGGCACCTTTAGAATGAACAGACTGTGTCTAAATAAGACTTTATTAATAACCAACAAAAGACTAATTTTTTTCAAGTTGATGAGTGCCATGGAATTGATACAGAATTTGAGAGGTTACATCTTTGTCAAGAGGACAATCAACTTTCAAGACACAGACCAACAGTTTAAATTCTGTTCAAGCTAAGCAGGGAGTAATAGCCCCTCCTTGTTAATAAATACAATTGATGTGATGACTTCCACCCAGTTGTCAAAGGCAATCTTTTTCACAAACATTAGTGTTGAGATTTTCAAAGGAGTCTGGAGAATTTAGATATATTTGTAGGAGATCATTCATAGGCGTTCTGGCCACCTCCATGCTACAACTCTGTGTAGAAAGTGAGCAAAACTTTAAATTTTTATTTAAAAAATGTTTGTGTGTTTTTGTTTTTTTTTTTTTAAAAACAAACTGTAAGATAATTTAAAACAAATTCAGTTGCACTGAGTCATTTCCCCACCTTGTTTATATTATTTTTACATGAATCCATACCATGTGGCATGTCTGGCACTAAATGGACAGAGAGAGAATAAAGCCCCCAAACTCAGTAGGTTTGTGAGAGACAGCTCTGTGAGGAGCAAAGCAGACGTAAGGAAAGAACCAACTGCATGAATTTCATGCTCAGTGTGCAAGACTTGGCAGGCTTGTATTATTTTGACAGGCTTCTATTATTTTTTACACGCTGCTGAATCATGAGAGAAAAGAGAGCTCACAAGACACTGATATTGCTCACAAAATTCCAGACTTCCAGACTTGTCTGTGGACTGTGCTTTTTTTTTTTTTTTTTTTTTTTTTTAAAAAGCACAAAATTGCATTACTGGAATATATTCCAAATAATGAAGAAAATCTAGGAAATGCATCCCTGTTTGAGGAGTCTTGTATCAGGATTTCCATTATCTCCTTAAACACAGCGAACTATGCTGGCTAGCACAAGTACTACTGAACTTGCAAAGACAGGGTTTTCTCATCATTGTTATGGAGCATTACCTATAACAGTAAGGTATTTCTCTTGTATACATCTCAATTGAAAAAACATATTCTCAATGTACGGTACTAACATTAAATCAGCTACCTCACTTAGACAATATAAATGGGTTTAGGAACATGTAAATATTTTTCACTTGTTTTGTGCTTGGGCACAGAAGGTTTATTCACAGAGAAGTAAGAGTTTAAGGACAAGTAATAATTTCAGAAAACAAAACCAGGATTAAGGGATAACCGCTTCTGTTAAATCACAGCTTACTAGTGAAGTCAGATTTGAGTAAGCTCTTACACAACTTACTCTGCTTGTTCTCTATAACACCTATGTTACCAATATTTGCACAGATACATACCCAGTCACAGAATCCCATCTACTCTGCCACCACTCTTCTTGGCTCTTCAGCTCAGGATCATAGTTTTAGAGATATGCTGTAATTCTGCCATGGCACTACAGTTTTCATCAAATCTATGCTTTCCCCCAGAAACATCACCAAAATGGTATACATTCTCTTCAAAATTATTATCTCCAATTGTGGAGAATCTTAAAATTTCACCATGTTTTGAGATTTAGAAGCATGATCCAAGAGATTGCCTCTTCTTTGTTTTGTGATGATGCTACAACTTAGGGTAGTTACAACTGTGATTTGATCACACACACCCCACCCCCCCCACCCCCCCCTTTCATAAGCATAGTGTTTGGTTTCTTTTGCCCAGCTGACAACTATTGAATTTGTTCTATCTGGAAGCTTGTTGGGGTTCCTTTTCAGAAGGGGGTGGGGGGGGGAAAGCAGGAAGACTGACTCCATACTTCCAAGAAACTAAGAATTCTAAGAAATCTTAATATTTTTATTCATTCTTCTGTCTTTTCTCCAGTGATTGTAGGAAAGGTAGTTTATAATATAAAACGTTGGCTTCTCAGGAAATCATGTGAAATGCAGATTAAGGAATCTTTCAAGGAACAGGAACACCAGAACCATGAACACAATACGGCATGCCTGTACTTTGCAGTCAACATATAAGTGTCTCATCATCATAAATTTCAAGATCTATTTACTTTATGTTTCAGCATAGCAGTCAAAAGACTGCAATTATCAGATGCGTTTCATTGAACTGTGGTACCTTTAGCAATGTGTCTGAAAATTCAAAGTGTCACGTTAGCTGGTATAAGTAATGAAATTATTTTGAAACAAATACATAGCAATACATTGAAAACTCTAGCTATAGGGCAGATATTTAAGACAGAGCTTTCAGCATCTAAATTAGGATTCCCAACAATTGTGTTACTAGTATATAATCTTATATTGCGATATAAGGTAGGACAACAAAGTTGGACCTACTTCAGCAGCCTTTTCTCTTTTGTCTTCATTTTCATCAGATTTTTCACTATTCCAACCACTAAGATGCTACAGTAACTATATATTATGCTGCAGTTAGTATCTCTGTACACCAATATTTAAAAGTTTGGTTACTTCCTGTGGGAAAAACTCCTGTGGTGTTTCTGGTAACACCTACATATATCAAAAGGTCCAATCTACTTTCCTTGGAGTATCAGATGCACTTTACTGAAAGGACTTTAGAAAGAATTTGTGGTGGTGATCATACTTATTTCCAAATCAGTATAAACAAACAAACTTGCCTAGATACTGTTATAACTGAGGGAAACAAATGTCATAGTCACCTCTGTTCTGCTATTGCAACACTCATACTAAGAAAATATGTAGTTGGAAAGGAGACCATAGAATCACGAATCATTAAGGTTGGAAAAGACCTGCAAGATAATCAAGTCCAACCATCAACCCAACACCACCATGCCCATTAAACCACGTCCCGCAATGCCACATCTACACCTTTTTTGAACACCACCAGTGATGGTGACTCTACCACCTCCCTGGGCAGCCTGTTCCAATGCTTCACCACTCTCTCAGTAAAGACATTTTTCCTAATATCCAGCCTAAACCTCCCCTGGCGCAACTTGAAGCCATTTCCTCTTGTCCTATCACTTGTCACTTGGGAGAAGAGGCCAACACCCACCTCTCTGCAACCCCCTTTCAGGTAGTTGTAGAGAGCGATGAGGTCTCCCCTCAGCCTCCTCTTCTCCAGACTGAACAACCCCAGTTCCCTCAGCCGCTCCTCATAACACTTGTGTTCCAGACCCCTCACCAGCTTCGTTGCCCTTCTCTGGACATGCTCCAGCAACTCAATGGCCTTCTTGTAGTGAGGGGCCCAAAACCAAACACAGGATTCCAGGTGCGGCCTCACCAGCACCGAGTACAGGGGCACGATCACCTCCCTACTCCTGCTGGCCACACTGTTTCTGATACAGGCCAGGATGCCGTTGGCCTTCTTGGCCACCTGGGCACACTGCTGGCTCATCTTCAGCCGGCTGTCAACCAACACCCCCAGGTCCTTTTCTGCCAGGGAGCTTTCCAGCCACTCGTCCCCAAGCCTGTAGCATTGCCTGGGGTTGTTGTGACCCAAGTACAGGACCTGGCACTTGGCCTTGTTGAACCTCATCCAATTGGCCTCAGCCCATCGATCCAGCCTGTCCAGATCCCTCTGCAGAGCCTTCCGACCCTCGAGCAGATCAACACTCCCGCCCAACTTGGTGTCGTCTGCAAACTTGCTGAGGGAGCACTCAATCCCCTCATCCAGATCATCAATAAATATATTAACCAAGACCAGCCCCAAAACTGAGCCCTGGGGGACTCCGCTTGTGACCAGCCACCAACTGGATTTAAGTCCATTCACCACAACTCTCTGGGCTCAGCCGTCCAGCCAGTTTTTTTACCCAGCGAAAAGCACACCTGTCTAAGCCATGAGCCGCCAGTTTCTCCAGGAGAATCCTGTGGGAGACAGTGTTGAAGGCTTTACTAAAGTCCAGGTAGACAACATCCACAGCCTTTCCCTCATCCACTAGGCAGGTCACCTGGTCATAGAAGGAGATCAGGTTGGTCAACCTTCATGACCCCGTGCTGGCTGGACCTGATCCCTTGGTTGTCCTGCACATGCCCTGTGAGCGCCCTCAAGATGAACCTCTCCATAATCTTCCCCGGCACCGAGGTCAGGCTGACAGGCCTGTAGTTCCCCAGATCCTCCTTCCGGCCCTTCTTGTAAATGGGCGTCACATTGGCAAGCCTCCAGTCATCTGGGACCTCCCCCGTTGACCAGGACTGTTGATAAATGGTGGAGAGTGGCTTGGCAAGCTCCTCCACCAGCTCCCTCAGTACCCTTGCATGGATGCCATCAGGCCCCACAGACTTGTGAGTGTCCAGGCAGCGTAGCAGATCATTAACTGCTTCCTCCTGGATTATGGGGAGTTTATTTTGCTCTCCATCCCTGTCTTCCAGCTCAGGGAGCTGAATACGCTGAGGATACCTGGCCTGGCTATTAAAGACTGAAACGAAATGAGGCAGAGACCAGTGCTAAAATGAAGAAAGTCTCAAATGTAGGCAAAGAGCAACTCTGTGGTTTCTTTTCTGTAAGTCCTTCTCTTTACACGAGGCAGCAAGAAAACATTTTAAATTGCGTTTTTACAATGCAATTTCTTGCTTTCATAGTGCTACTAACAATACTGTGTTAACTTACTTCTCTATTTGTGTGAAATTCACTGGACATCTTGGATTAAAGACCAATTTTCTCTAAACTGGCTACAGAACAAAGGTTACTTTGAAGTGATATTTATCTGCATCCTCAGAAGAAAGCAAGTATTAGTTTAAGCTCATTCTACCTTGCATCACTATTGTAAGGTAGACAGCTACTTTAGAGCTTCGAATAAAATGGCATATTGACAATAACATTTAAAACAAATAATCAAGCCCTCTATTGAAAGCAAGAATAGATCTCTGGAATGAGGGAAATGGAGACCTTAGAAATAGGAAGAGTTCTACCAGTGCCAGTTGAAATCTGAGATTTCAACTCTCTCTTCCAATTCAAGTACTATTTTTCTTACGAGGATCCAATAAAGTCCAGAAGAAACTTGGACACAATGGAAAAAAATTAAACTAACTTTTTTTTTTTTAAAGGAAAAAAGAACACTGAGAAAACTGTAAAAAGCGGGTAGTTCTATAATCCTCAAGAGAACAATTAAGTTCTATTAAAAACCTCAACATTTAACTTAGTCATCCCAATTTTTCTGCTAATAGAAATACAGTGTACCTTGAAAACGGTTTCAGAGATTACCTTTCGATTTGATCTCTCATCTGAGCTTATGTATCACGCCAGTAGCAATCAATTAAATAGATAAAATACATTTACAGCTCAAATGTATATAATCTTTTTTCTATGACAAAATGCAGATATCCACTGCTTTGAACAAAAATAAAAGCATGCACAGTGAGGTGAACACCTCACTTGCTGTTTCTCTCTCACCTCTACTCAATTTCTGCCCTATCTTGCTTTTACTCAGTTTTAAAACCATGTTTTCTCTCCAGGGCAATGTTCAGTCCTTGCATCAGTGATTTTCTCTGCAAGACAAAAATCAGCTCTTAAGCTTACTCACGTTCATAATCAAAATACACACAGGCAATTCCACATCCCTCCTACTATTTTCATTTAGAATTGACAGAGATGCAAGGGAGACAGAGTACATTGAAGCCTGTAAAATACAAAGAACAGCCAAAACCACAAGTTCAGAAGGACCTGGGAGAAGAAATAACTTAGCATTACAAAAGAGGAATGGCTAAGAATTAGGTACGAGTTTGTGAGGATCTTCATGTGGAAGAAAAAGGGCTCCTTCAAATGAATTGTCTTAAAGCTCAGTTCTTCATTATAGCATTTTTTCATGGTTTTACTGTTTATAACAAAGCAGAAGAGTGCAAAGACATTAGGCAGTTTCCATTCACATCTGTTGACCCAAAGCTCTCTCGCACCTTTGAGATTTAGCCTAGACTCCCCTCCAGTTGCTTCCTCTCTTGTCCATTAATACGCACACAGCATCTTCATATATAGATATAGCACAGCATAATTCCCATTCTGTGGGCTTTTAACCCATAAAGCTGCTCTCCTCCATAACTTATGAAGACTGACAGCAATGACTAGGGCTTTATAATGAAATTAGCACTTTGTGATATGGCAAACATGACTTCTTATTTTAAGAGAAAAGCAGAGTATGAAAATGCAGACTGAAAAGGAAATTCTTCCTTCCTTGATTCTGTTTAATTATTTTTGTTCAAGTTACTTGAGGCAGACAAAGGATAAACAAAATGAACAGTCTGCACCTGAAGGCAAAAGAAGATGTGTTAACAGGCCAGCTCTTAAATGAAATGTAAGGTTTAAGTGTATTTAGTTTGTCTTCTGTGGTGAAAAACTCTTAATAACCACTGAAATACCGCTTTTATTCCTCTTCAGGTAAATTACAGGGAGTTTAAAAGGACTGTATTTTACAAGCAATCTATATGTTTGTAATGTATGTTTACAAAAAAATCTATATATTGAATTCTCCTGGGGGTTTTAAATTAGAGTTTTAATCACTGTGACACATAACTATTCCATGCTTTGCTTGACTCTTATTTCAAAAAAACTGATCGACAGCTTTCCTTGAGAAATCCAGAACTTCTCAGTCTGAAGAGGCCAGAGATGAGGAAGTAAAATCTTTTTCTCCCCTCAAAAGAGTAAGACGTAAGAATGCAAACAGCAAACATTCTCAGACACTTAGACAACGCTATTTCAATAATACATATAACTTTCATCTTCAGCCACCTGAAATATTTACATGTATGACCAGAAGACAAAATATGCAATTATTTCTTTTTACTATTCAATTTGTGAAGATAACTTGTCTAATTAGTTATACAACCTGTAATACTTGTCCACTGAATGCCAGTAGAGCTTCCCAAACCAACTTCACTGTTCCATGTGCTCAGGGATTCTCTGGTATAGATCAAAAGCAGTAACACTGCTTATTCTGTGCTTAAGTGTTTCACTAAACCAGTTCCCTAGTTTCTCAAGATTCTTCAACAATTACATGATTTCTTTGAACACTGCAACAAGAATGTATTATAAACATACACAGAACCTTTGAAAATCAGGACATTAAATTATGTATTTCTAACATTAGACCTGAAATCCCAGACCAACCTGAGAGAATTTACAAAGTAAATTAGTGTCTTTCCCTCGTTCACCCCTCCCACACCAAAAAAAGCATACAGCTAAGGAGTGTGCCCTTTCCTCAACACAAATTTAAACAGGAGCAACGCACATACTTAAATACCCTGCAAATAAAATTTCAGTACTGTAAAACGGACCATTCCATAAAACTTGCTATTGATAATTTCATATCTCTTAATTTTACCAGTTATAATAGCTGTGCATTTCATGTGTGTGTATAAATTAAATCAAAATATTTTTTTTTTAATTTCAAAAGCTTTACCAAAATACTCTCAGCCATTTTCTCACAAGGAAATCTGAGTCCCTGATGTTTTTATTCTGAAACTAGCAAACTACTCTGTATAGTTTTGAAAGTAGATCAATATAGTGCAACATCCTGATAAGAAAAGCCAGCTACTAAGCTGCTAAATAAATACATAAAATTAAAATACCCAACTACCATAAATAGTGTCACTTTAATGTTAGATGGTATTTCCAAGCAAACTGATGCACACAGGCGTGCACATGTAGTATGTGTGCACATAAATATCACACCAAGATCTTCAACCACCATCCTCTGTAGTCTTTCGTAAGACCAGATACATCTACACTATCTCAGGCCATCAACAATAATCTAGAATCGCTTAAGCAAGGCACGAAACATATCTGATTGATTTCTAAGTTCACTGTGTTTTGGGGCACTGATCAACTTAACAACATGCATCTACATGTCTGTTGCCGGCACACTTCTCCCTTCCACCTTCCATCACAGTCAACCCTGTTTCCCTCAACTAGCCTTCCTGTCACTTTTCTTACTCGTAATCAGATCAGGATCTAAAACGAAGAAATTGCTTGTTTGGGGAGAAGAGAGTTCTATAACAGCACAGACAGACCACTTCAATGGGTAAGGGAGACAGACATTTAGACAGGCTGGGTTAATATCCAGCACGTTTACCTTGCGGCAAAGGAAAACGAATGACTACAGGTCTGGAAAAAGGAGCGTGTAATTTACTGGTTTTAACTTTGTGCCTCCCTTGCCTTTTTGGGTTTGTAACAGAGAGAACAGCAACATACAGTGCAATGGCTTCATAATAAAGACTTGGTGTAGTCTCCGACAGTCAGCAGGTACACATGAATGTTGGTGAGCCTCTATCAAGAGCTTTTTATTCCATTTTTCAAATGATATGCTGGCGAAGGCTATGCGTTCACACTGAGGCCCATTCTGCCAGGCTTGAGTACACTTAGCACCTTTCAATCAAAGTAAGATTCACAACGCAGCTTGTCATTTCCACTAATAATAAAGGAGGACTCAAAAGAAACTTCCGTTGCAGAAATTCCGTTTGTAATACACTTCTCTGTAAGAGATCTGTGTGGGGAGACAGTGTCTTAAGAAGACATCAAGAAAAAGTTCCATTGCAGATAAATTCACACAAAACCAAACTCCACAGCTTGCCTACTCGACATTATGATCAGAAAACAACCAAATGATTGCTTTACAGAAAGTTCGTATTGCTTAAAATACACACACTGAGATTTGACAGTAGTTAGCTACCTACTTTTCAAGGAAAAAAAAAAACAAAACCAAACAAGAATCGAAGTCCCAATTGCGAATAGTAACTCCACTGTTACCAATGTACCAGCCACCTCCACGGCACCTACTAGACTCTTTTACCGGACTCCTAATTACCTACATTCATCCCGCAGTTTATGTAACATCTTAATTATATTTAAAACTTATCATTTCAGGTATCTGCAGTATAGCAATACCTGCGCTTTTAGCACAGTAACAACACATACTTGAATACATTCTTCCAGCTATTTTATTTAAACAACACTCATTGGTTAGGCTCAAAAGTTTTTTGGATGCTTGTTCTGTGGTTTGTAGAAAATATTCATTGGAGCCAAGCAATTTTAGGAGACATACTGATCATGCTACGGGGAATGTGTTTGTATCCTTGAAAAAGAGAAAAGCAGATGCAGGAGCAATTCCTGCTTCCATTCTCTGCTAATGCAATTTCTTCTTTTCTGCCTTTATCAGTGACACTTGTCACTGGAAGACTGTGACCTAGTCTCTGCAGTACAACACATTTAATTACATCATTCACATGTAAAAAAAGGGTACAGAGAACACCAAGGAAAAGTATGAAAAACTAACACTGCTTTTACAGTCCCTTCCCAAGTAAATCACATACAGCTTTAAAGAGTTATAATGACTTAAGCCACAAGTGATGTTTAAAAGCATAGAATATGAAAGTCTTCAGACAAATAGTTACAAGAACATCATTAGATTTTAGTCAGAAAAGACTAGAAGGGTGAGAGTTATGATGCAAAATAAATTAGTAAAGTGTGTACACGCCTTTTCTCAACATAAGAAGGAAGCCATTGAATTCCTGCTAGAGTCCTGGCTTTTGGTTCACCTTTCAGTAATTGTCATTGATTTTCTGTGTTAATCCCAGGCCAACATGGACAGAAAAATGGAACTTCTCTTGATAAATTCTTCGTTGTGGTTCATCCTGGCAAATTTACTTCAACCATTTTTTTTGCGAACTACTGTCTAATTTTCTACAAAAGAATTAGCCAGCCTGGGTGTGACAGAATGTACTGCCGCCAGTACCTGATCTGTCCCAGCGCAGAATGTACTGCCACCAGTACCTGACCTGTCCCAGTGCCTTTTAATAGTACTGCATAATGTTGTGTAAACACCATTCCTGCTCTAAGCATTTAAGAACAGGTTTTCCTACATAAACACACGGCTCCATCTAGGAGAGTTTCCCAATGTATGTTTTGAATGCTTTTTCAAAAGAAACAGAAACATACTAAGTTACAAAGTTTTTATCTAATACAGCAAAACACCTGTTCTTCACAGCCAAACTACATTTTCTTTTCCATAGATCACATGAACAAGACAATGATGATATTCTGTAGTTTCATCTTTAGCTTACCTTCATGTTGCCTGTACTATTAGCTCCTGCCAAGTTACAGGTGTATCTTTAGCATGACCATCTGACTGACAAACTTCTAAACTCTTACCATTTAGCAATGACTGCTGGAAGGAACTAGACGATACCTACTGTCAAAACACTAATTTTATCTTATTTTCCTACGAATGCCATTAATTATCTTATCTCATTGGCCACACCAAAGCTTTCTTTGAAGTAAAAAAGAGGTCCTCCTAGAGTGCGGCAACACCGGTCTGTTGCCCAGAAGGCAAAGTGCTTTGCAGCCGGTGTCTACCGAGCCATGCTTAAAGAGCAAAATGACAAGCTCCCTGATGAACACTTCGGTAAGCCCGCAGGGCACTGTCTGGGCCGCCTGACAGCTCATGAGGTGGTGAGGCTGAAGCGGGTGCGCGGGCACCAAGGGCTGCCAGCGGTGAGCGCACGCGGCGAGGCCCTACAGGTGACTCACGCACTACCCGGCATTTTCAGACAACTGGTAAACGCACCTCACCGCATCACTAGAGGCATCTTTAATCCTCTGCCTCCTAAGGTTCTCTCACGGTATTAGTACCACACTGGGGAACAGCCGTCGGTTTTACAAACTTCCTTAAAGGTTTACAGGGAGTTTCCCAGGCTTAAGAGGCATACGGAATTCGTGCCCCGGGTGCGAAGCAGTAAGGAGGTTAGCCTTCCTCCTCCTCAGCTCTTCCTCCACCTGGCGCCGCCAGCGGAGCGGGCCCCGCAGCGGGGGCCGCCCGGGCTGTCACCGCCCAGCGCTGCGACGGACATCTGTGGCGTGCGCCGCGCGGGGCCCGCTGTCACCGGCCACTCGCACCCGCACCCCGGCGGAGGAACGCCGCTCGGCCCCGCGCCGCCCCGAGGCCAACGGAGGGAGACGGGGGTGCGCAGGAAGGGCAGCGCAAAGCGCCTCCTCCGCCCGCGGCTTTGTTCGCGGCGGGGCCCCGAGCCGAGCCCCCTGCCGCAGCCACGCTCCGCCGCCGCCCGGCCCGGCCCGGCCCGGCCCAGCCCCGCCGACTGTCCTCCCCCGGCCTCACCGCGCTCCCCTCAGCCTCCCCACCACGCCGCCAACTCCTCCCACCTTGGCTTTCCCAGCCTCCAGCTTCTTCAGCCGCTCCTCGTCCTCCATGGCGTCTGTGCGGGACAGCAGAGCGTTACCGGCGGCGGGAGGCGGGGCCCACCCCGTCACTCCCCTCAGCCGGGGCGCACACGATCGCTGTGCTGTGCTGTGCTGTGCTGTCCTGTCCTGTCTTGTCCCGTCCCGTCCCGCCTCACGGCGACAACAGCTGCCGTGGTGGGGCCACCGGCGCCGCCATCTTCATCTCCACGTAAACACGCGGCCGGGGAAAGTGACGTTGGGGCCGCCCGCTCCTCCTCCTGCCGCGAGCCCCTCCTCCCCCCGAGCCCCGGCCGCTCCGAGCGCTTCTGGCCGCCGGCGCCCCCCGCCCGCCCGGCTGGCGGCGAGTCCCGCCGGAGCGGTCCCCGGAGAAGAGGGTTTGCACCCCTCCGGGCCGAGCGGGGAGCGCGCGCCTGCGGCGGGAGCCGCGCGACAGTCAGCCGCGGGCACGGCCACAGCCGCCGCGGGCGTGGGAGGAGGGAGGCAGCGGCGGGCACACCCCCCTCCCCGCGCCTACTCGCTCCTGCAGCCAGAGAGGCGGGGGGTTTCTCTTCCCACAAAGGAACTGCAGCGGAAAGACGCCTGTAATTTGCTGTGGCTTTGATACAAAGGTCTGACCAGACAATACCTGAGTTTTGCAAGACTGCTGCCTTCTGCTGTTTCGCAAATCCAACCTCCCTGGCAACGATGCTACTTTTGACAGTTTTCCTAAGTGTTTTCGTGCTCCTACGTGCGGCTCACTGAATTGCAAACTTCCTAGAGCATGGATCTAAAGCTTGCAAATGCATGAACGAGGTTTTTGAGCGTGTGTCGCAGACTACGTAAGGATGACAACAAAGGATGCGCAGCCCCCCTGTTTAAATTACTTAATGTGCGCTCATCATGCCAGAGGCGTTGAATCAGGTGTGTTAAAATCACAGTGGGGAATATGGCATGTGGCAATTAAATGCTAATACAATTTCTATACCTCAGCACTCGATACAAAGCAATATTCTGGGATTACTTAATATTGTCTACTAAATGTGTGCCTTGCAAGGCTAAGAGCAAATTTGTACTACACGTTCACGATGTGCTTTTTCTTTCAGGTACCCCTGAAGTTGGTTCCGTTTGTGGTGGTGTGATGGATGGCACAGGCTTACACATTCCTGGCAAGCCTTTTTTCATTAGTGTGTAACAGCTGCATGTGAACAAACAGATTCCTTGTTCTGCATTTGGAATCATTCTGCTTTATTAAATGCAAAATCTCAAATCTTTCTGAATTAACTTAGATCTCAGCCTTGCTGATCATTTTAACACAATTCATTTAGTATACATTCTTTCATCTCTTGAATTTTTCAGCAAAGACCAGACATGCCCAAACCAGAAAAAATGCCGAAAGAAAACATTATTTGCACAGTATTACTGACCACGACCAAGACAAAAAATATTATGACTCCTACCAGCAGACTTGCACACCCATATTACTGCCAAAGCAAACAACCTACAATCTGAAATTTTTAAGGCATTTCCACGCCTCCTAAAAGACATTACATGTCATGGAAAAGTCTGAAAGAATTTGTTGATCAGTAGAGGTAATGTGCATTCCTGTATTTACAAAACAATGTCTTCAACCTTTGCTCAAACAGGAAAACAATACCATTTATGTCAAAAGAAGAAAACACCACCCATGGAGGGAATGACAAATGTCTGCATTATACTTTGTTCCATATTTGAAGTAAGCATATGTTTCAGTTAAAGTTCTCAGACTTTCCTATTTCACTAGAGGAAAAGCATGTTATATAGAAAACCAGCAAATGAAAATGAAATTAAGAATTAATTGAACAGGAAATATTTTTATAGAAATACAAATCTATTTGAGTTCATTCCTTAAAAATGTGTTCTCAAATTAGTAAAAGAAAGTGATTTATGCAAAGCCTGTACAAATGGAAATTTTTGCCAGCAATTACAAAGGCCCCGAGGCCCCTGACAGAAAAATAAATCACCTTTTCTGTGCCAATGACATTCCTCTTGGCTGATAGAGGCCACTGTCACAGAACTAGCTGTTAGGTGTCAGTAAAATTTCACACACACATGACACTATGATAGTAAGTTCTTAATCAGTAAATATCCCATTTAGAAGATAATTACAAACTTCCAAAATCCCATAATTAAATGGGTTCTTGAGTTAATGCTAAGAATTGTTGGGCCTAATTTTCCTCTCACTTATGGAGTTATAACCATGTAATTCTAATGGATTTTAGTTAAATACCTAATTCATGACAACGAAAAACATGAAAATCAGACTGATGAACTATAATAGAATACTGTGGAAATTACTACTGGATAAAGTGTCCCAGGGAATAATATTTCCATATTCTCTCAAAATTGGAAGGACTTTCTCTCCCAGGAAAAAAAATCCATACAGTATGATTTCCTGCTTCAGCTATTTAAATTCCTATTTTATCATTGAGGCAGGGCGAGCTGACTGGAATTCACAGCTTGGTTAGCCAATTAAACTTTCAGTTACAGAAAGTCATTAATCTTGCTTGCTTAATTCTCAGAATTGACCAATAATGTTCACTTGCCTAAGAATGTAAGACAGTGCCCAAGAGTCAGGCTAATAACTGCTTTAAAGATTGATTAGCTTTCTAACACTCATCGAATTCACGTAAGTTAAACATGTAAACAGTAGCATATGTGAAGTGAACCAGATTAACAAGGTAAAAAATATAGCTCAGACATTCTCCAAAATAGGAATGACGGGTGTTTTGGCCCAGGCTTATTTTTATATACAAATATAGTGATTATTAGAAATGTTCATAAAAACCTGCCCTGAACAAGCTTCAAATATCAAACCTAATTTTTAATTGTGTTTGTCTGTAAACAAGGACAAAGGCCTCTTCACCTACAGCATTTTCTCTAACAATGAAACTCCACCTTCTTCCTACCTCTTGTGTTTCCTTTATTCACTGTTCAGTGAAGATATGCCTGGTGACTCTCATTGTGGCGCTTTACTGGACTGCGAAGCCAAAAGACAATGCCTAAAACCCATGTGTGATAAAGTCACAAAGTTCTAGTTAGGAAATTCAAATTCTGTCGTAGTCCACTGAAGCCAGAATCAGAGGGCTGTCAGATCATAACATGCTGCTGGTAAATCACATGTGTAAATAAGATGCAAAAATGACAAAATATCACAGGCCTAAACTGGTGATACAACCTCTTCCAACAACTAAGGAGCTCAGATATTGTGTGTTGTCAGGTGTCATAATTATCAGCAATACCGCTTAATAATGAGACTATCCAACTCTAATTTATTTCCTTCAACAAAAACCCCGTATTGGAATGGAAGACTCCTACATGAACCATGTAAGGTTGTCTGAACAAGCTTGTAAAAACAAGATGTTATCTGACTGATGTCTTCCTAGCACCAATACAGTGACCATGCTTATGTTTTCCTAGAACCAATACAATGACCACGTTACTTTACGTTTCTTAAGAGAGCTACAAATGTGTTTAATTGTAAATGTCTGTGTTTGGTCAACATAATGTGGTAAAGGATTAGTTCTGCTAATGGATATGCAACCTCTGATATGCATGTCCAAAATTTCTGCTGTGACACTAGACCTGCTGTACAAAACTTACCTGACAGGATAATACATTCAATTATGGTGAACATTAAATGGATCAAATGTGAAAATAAGAGACACATCCATCTGAAAGGTGACCATGCTGAATATTTTACTTGATCAGCACATGCACCTGCTTTCATTGAACCTAGTGGGAGTTCCATGGCTGATTGTACTGATAGTAAGGCATTTACCTGCTTGTAAATCAAAATGATTTGCCTCCATCTCAGTGTGAGCTTGCACAAAGAATATGAGGTTGGCTTAACGACTAGCTTACCTCTGCCTTTGCCACAGTCTGCTGTGCCAGCTCTGTCCTCTACCATCTGCTCTGCAGTTGCACTGAGCATCGCTTTTTACTGCTGTTTCCCAGAGTGCTGCTTTATTGGCATGGTTGCAGCAGGCAGGTGATTTAGGTAAAATGTGTAAAGTTAATAATTTCAGAGACCCATTGTAGGTACTGCTGGGGGAGGATTACAAAATCATATTAATTTGCTGTTAGCAAGCGCAAGTCAATTCAAATTTCAGTAGAACTTGGCCTATTGTATTTAGATAGTCTGACTACATGTTATAGAAACATTTTTTAAGACATTAGTCACTTTCACCTCAGGGATTTTTGAGGTATGTTATTTATGTTAGGACTACCTTGAACTGTGTTTTAGAAACAGACAAATGTTTTCTCCTTCAAAGCAGTGCACAACAAATGCCCGTACAGAATAAACAGTGAGGCTTGGTGGTTAACAAGTAGGCGAGCTAGAAATGTAAGGAAAACATCTTATGATTTAAAGAGTTTGGTGTTTGTTTTTTTTTTTTCTTTTGAGAATCATTGCAGAAGCATGGTTTTATGAAAAATTATTAAATGGGGCAACTGATGCATATATATAGAATCAAGGTCCCATGTAACAGCTAAAATTTCTATTCTCTTGTATGTATTTTTAATGAAAAAACGTACCAAACCCTATGAAACAGCATGAGCACTAAGGACGAAAATAAAATGTTCCAACATAAGGAGAAACTCTTACCAAAAAAAAGAGCAATTTTTAACCCATATTTGCAGCTGTGAAGTTAGACAAATTTATATTAAACATTGCAAACAGTGTCCCACCAAACATCTGTTTTTTGTCACTCCTAAATTAAAGTAAGTGTTACTGAGTTTTGTTATAACAGGTTACAGAAGAAATGAGACACTACAGCCTTCCACACACATATGTGATCCAGGCATTCACTTAATACATGAATGAAAGTGGGCTTGCTAACATGCTTCAGTCACACACAGTCAAGTCCAACACACAAAAGTGTTTTTCTTGTTTCCAAAAACATTTTTCTTCTGCTGAAAAGACAGTAAAATAACTTATACAAAAGTTGTAAAGCACAGACCTCTTGTGATATTACAGTAACACATACTTCCTGGAGATGTCTGTCTTTGTCTTCTGAATCCTGGAGTTGTACAGCTTATAGGTTGACAAATTGTAAGTTCCACGTACCTTTTTTTAGGCATATTTGAGTCTATTCCTTATCATTTAATTAATTAAGGCAAATACTGCGGTATTTGGTTGCTGCTTTGATGTAAATGCTGTAGCTAGGAAGAGGCAAGACTCTTTAGCTAAGAAGTTTAGTGAGAGGAATAATTTATTCTTCAGGCATAATTTATCATGGAAAGTAATTTAAGTAAGCTTGCAATTAATACAACTAATTAATTAAGTGACCCAGAAGCATCAAATTGGCATTTGATATTTGAGGTATGCACAAAAGATTAATTTCTACCACAAATCAGTTATTTATATTAGATATGTGTAGAGCTATTATAGTACACATTTCTTCATAGAATCACAGAATCACAGAATCACAGAATCAGTACGGTTGGAAAAGACCTGTAAGATCATCGAGTCCAACCTGAAAAAAAAAACCAAAAAAACCCAAAAAAACAAAACCCACCAAAAAAAAACCACAAAAAGAAAAACCACAAAACCCACGCCACACAACAACAACAACAAGCCACAACCCACCCAACACCACACAGCACTATGTCCATCAAGCTACATCCCACAATGCCACATCCACACGCTCCTTGAATACCTCCAGGGAGGGTGACTCTACCACCTCCCTGGGCAGCCTATTCCAATGTTTCACTACTCTCTCAGTAAAGAACTTTTTCCTAATATCTAGCCTGAACCTCCCCTGTCGCAACTTGAGGCCATTTCCTCTAGTCCTGTCACTAGTCACTTGGGAAAAGAGACCAGCACCCACCTCTCTGCAACCCCCTTTCAGGTAGTTGTAGAGAGCGATAAGGTCTCCCCTCAGCCTCCTCTTCTCCAGGCTAAACAACCCCAGCTCCCTCAGCCGCTCCTCATAAGACTTGTGCTCCAGACCCCTCACCACCTTCGTCGCCCTTCTCTGGACACGCTCCAGCACCTCTATGTCCTTCTTGTAGTGAGGGGCCCAAAACTGAACACAGGATTCCAGGTGCGGCCTCACCAGAGCCGAGTACAGAGGCACGATCACCTCCCTGCTCCTGCTGGCCACACCATTTCTGATACAAGCCAGGATGCCGTTGGCCTTCTTGGCCACCTGGGCACACTGCTGGCTCATATTCAGCCGGCTGTCGATCAACACCCCACATAACTGGTCACAATTGTCCAAGTTTACATAAAGGTTCAGAATATGATTCTCTTATGCTTATTGCATACAAAGGTATAAAAGCTAGTTATTTTCCTACTATTCTGGTATTTTATATTGTCAAATGTTATTCATGACATTCCATTTAGAACATGGAAGAATTTACAAATTTAACAGAATGTTTGTGTTTGAGCACAATACCAATTTACCAGTGTGAATACCAGTTTCTTTGCAAATTTGTCCAGACTGTTCACTGGACAGATCGGCATTCTCAGTGTTTTTTTAGAAATTCCAGAATTTCCAATGATATCTGAGATTAATTGCCCCACGCATCAGAACTGGCAGCACAATTACAAAATCTCAAGAAGCTATAGCTTCCTAAAACTATATTTTAATATATTTGGGTGCTAAAATGGAGAAGACTTGTGTTATTCATATTTTAGCAAGTCTCAAAATACATTAAAAATGTAATTACTTTCAGAATAAGAATTACTCCTAAATCGTTGTATCACGCTGGGACCCATGCCTTTTTTAGCATTATTTATGGGGAAAAAAGACAATGAATTTCCTAGGCTTAATTTTGCTACTTAGAGGGAAATCTTCTGCCATCTCAAATAAAGAGTGCCCCAGATGCAGCAGAGCTGAGAGGAATGTGTAGGACTGCCAAAGACAGCGTACCTCACTAACACCCTGGCAAAAGGATTTATTACTGAACTGCTAGGAAAACATGCTGGGTGCACTGCAAATATGCACAGACCGAATCCCCCGTGCATCAAGCGGCGGGAATGCAGTATGGCCTTCCCACTGAGCCACTCGTTCTTCCTGTTTTTACCCACAAATCGCTGTACGTCAGAGCCTGGGTGGGCAACACAGCTGTAACTGTGGAGGCTTTACAGCAGATATGATCGTTTACCTGTTGAAAGAGATTTATTTTTTTTCTTGTTTGCACTGTTGTGAGGGCAGGACTGGCTGCTGCCTGGCCAAAGCACCAAGCACTGGCGCTGGCCGGCCTGTGTTCCTGGCGCGCACTCCCTCAGTGTGGCTGCAGATTTTGTTGTCACCAGACTGGAACATGCTCTTTAAATAGATTGTTTTCTACCTCTGCTATAAACCTAGCAGTTTCAAAACTAAGTAAGTTAAGTACAAGGGGTTTGTAGCCCTCTGCTTACTTCTGTAAATCGCCATCCTACTGTAAAAGGCTTCCCAGGGGCCCGTATTGCCATCAGGAGGACACCACTTTGCTGGGTAATAGCTGGGACTAGATTCAGGCATATTTTATCTTATGCTGCCATCTCCTGGCAAATGGCTCAATTACAAATAAAATGGTGAGTAAAACGACTTTGCAAGGTGGCAGCGCTGGGAACAAACCCGGTCCCGCGTAATGGCGGTTTCTGCCTGCCGCCCTCCCAAGTGTGGGCCTGGGCAGTAGCCCGTGAGGAAGGGCAGATTTCCCCAACTGGCTTGTCGCTCCGGGGTTATCGGGCTGCCGCATTTTATTTTAAATTTAGAGGCTGTTAAAGAGCAAGGTGAAAACACAGCCCCATGATTTCTGGTCAGTGCATGTGGCTTGTAGTTGGCGAGTCGAAAGTAGGTCCTCAGTGGGCTTTGACACACAGAATCACAGAATCACAGAATCACTACGGTTGGAAAAGACCTGTAAGATCATCAAGTCCAACCTGGAGAAAAAAAAAAAAAAGAAAAAAAGAAAAAAAAAACCCCACCACACAACAACAACAACAAGCCACAACCCACCCAACACCACACAGCACCATGCCCATCAAGCTACATCCCACAATGCCACATCCACACGCTCCTTGAATACCTCCAGGGAGGGTGACTCTACCACCTCCCTGGGCAGCCTATTCCAATGTTTCACTACTCTCTCAGTGAAGAACTTTTCCTAATATCTAGCCTGAACCTCCCCTGTCGCAACTTGAGGCCATTTCCTCTAGTCCTGTCACTAGTCACTTGGGAGAAGAGACCAACACCCACCTCTCTGCAACCCCCTTTCAGGTAGTTGTAGAGAGCGATAAGGTCTCCCCTCAGCCTCCTCTTCTCCAGACTGAACAACCCCAGTTCCCTCAGCCGCTCCTCATAAGACTTGTGTTCCAGACCCCTCACCAGCTTCGTCGCCCTTCTCTGGACACGCTCCAGCACCTCAATGTCCTTCTTGTAGTGAGGGGCCCAAAACTGAACACAGTATTCGAGGTGCGGCCTTACCAGAGCCGAGTACAGAGGCATGATCACCTCCACAGGCTCATGTAAAGGTGTAGGCTGTTTCTGCAGGTCAGTTTAACCTAGCAAAGTGATTACAAATGGTGCCCATCTTCTCTGCTGGCACAAGGAAAAAGGAGAAACTGGAGAATTCTTTATTGTTGCCTCTGTAACGAGGATGGCAGGGAGCCCAAGTGCTTTCCCGCTGCCTGCGGGCAGCTGCAGCACGTCAGGGAGGTGTTATTAAAATTCCCTTCCCTAACTATTGTATCAATCAGTCTTTATAGTATGAAAGTGTATTAACTTTGTTTATATCTGTCTATCTATCTATCTATCTATCTACCTACCTATCTATATCTATATCTATATATCAGTTCATGTTATACACTGTAATGTAATAAGGTAGTGAAATTTTACTGGAGACTTCAGTATTGTTCATGCTTAAGTAAACTAAAGGACAGCCCGGCCCTGGAAATAAGGACTTTGCTTATTAGAAGCTTAGAGCTGTCCATGGAAGATAAAGGACACCCCTGGACAATCAAGATAAGGCCCGCATCCTAGCCCCTCTGACACATCTTTGAAAACCTCCCAGCGTCATCTGTCATCATAGATAAGTAATTATAGCAACATTGACTCCAGGGACATCTGGATCAATAGACAAGCAGCAAGAATGCTGCAAAAATATAGTAGTAGTGTGGGTATTAGTGATTAGTCAAAGTGTGTTGTACCTGAATGTTTGAAAGGTATAAGAATGTGTAAAACCACATTCAGGGTGCCCCAATTTGGCTGGGACGCCTCATGCACATGGATAAATATTCACCCTTGTAATTCTCTATGTTGTGTCCTAGCTTCTCTCAGTTGACATGGGCTGCGACCCGGCTGCTGTGCCCCTCTGTGTCTGAGCGGTGCTGATAATGGCCAATCTGTCATTATCCAAGACCAAACTGTATGTTTTTCCATGTGTTTGGGGTATAGCTCAGTGTAAGCAAAGTAAAGCACTTACCAGACTACTGACACAGTTAAGTCAAAGCCTGGGAAGCTTGCTTTAGGGGAAGAGAAAGGCAGCTAGTTGTTTGGGACACTGCTTCTTTCACTGGCCCCAGTGAAAGGACCTTGAGTGCTTTTCCACTCATTTTATTTGATGTTTGGAGGCATAAGCTGCAACAATTTTGTAGAAGGAAGGATGATGTTTAGCTGGATTGTCATGAACAGGGGTTGTACCTCTGATGTATAGATAGAAAAAAAGGTTCTTGATGTAGAAAACTAAACAATATTGGTTAACTAGTAAACTTGCGTGCAGGACTTCAGGGGTGAAGGGAGAGAACAAAACAGTGCTGGAACTTGACTTATATTTCACACAGAATCACTAAGGTTGGAAAAGACCTGTAAGATCATCAAGTCCAACCATCAACCAAAAAAAAAAAAAAAACCAAACCCAAAAAAACAGCACACCACCATGCCCATTAAGCCATGTCCCGCAATGCCACGTCCACATGTTCCTTGAATACCTCCAGGGAGGGTGACTCCACCACCTCCCTGGGCAGACTGTTCCAATGCTTCACCACTCTCTCAGTAAAGAAATTGTTCCTAATATCCAACCTGAACCTCCCCTGGCGCAACTTGAGGCCATTTCCTCTTGTCCTATCACTTGTCACTTGGGAGAAGAGGCCAACACCCACCTCTCTGCAATCTCCTTTCAGGTAGTTGTAGAGAGCGATGAGGTCTCGCCTCAGCCTCCTCCTCTCCAGACTGAACAACCCCAGTTCCCTCAGCCGCTCCTCATAAGACTTGTGCTCCAGACCCCTCACCACCTTCGTCGCCCTTCTCTGGACACGCTCCAGCACCTCAATGTCCTTCTTGTAGTGAGGGGCCCAAAACTGAACACAGGATTCGAGGTGCGGCCTCACCAGCGCCGAGTACAGGGGCACGATCACCTCCCTACTCCTGCTGGCCACACTGTTTCTGATACAGGCCAGGATGCCGTTGGCCTTCTTGGCCACCTGGGCACACTGCTGGCTCATATTCAGCCAGCTGTTGACCAACACCCCCAGGTCCTTTTCTGCCAGAGAGCTTTCCAGCCACTCGTCCCCAAGCCTGTAGCGTTGCATGGGGTTGTTGTGACCCAAGTGCAGGACCCGGCACTTGGCCTTGTTGAACCTCATACAATTGGCCTCGGCCCATTGATCCAGCCTGTCCAGATCCCTCTGCAGAGCCTTCCGACCCTTGAGCAGATAAACAGTCCTGCCTAACTTGGTGTCATCTGCAAACTTGCTGAGGGAACACTCAATCCCCTGATCCAGATCATCGATAAATATATTAACCAAGACTGGCCCCAAAACTGAGCCCTGGGGGACTCCGCTTGTGACCGGCCGCCAACTGGATTTCGCTCGATTCACCACGACTCTCTGGGCTCAGCCGTCCAGCCAGTTTTTTACCGAGCGAAGAGTGCACCTGTCTAAGCCACGAGTTTGCTGAAGAAGTAGCATCAATCTTATTGATCCAGCATATTGAATGACCTTGCATTCTTTGTTGTATTTCTCAGGAAATGGCAACAACGTCTAAGGTCTGATGTTGTCCCCACAGGCTCTTCAGTTGTTGTGGAGATGGAGATGATGTATGGTGCTTTGTGTTCATGCAACATTGCAAGGTTAGGTCTGTAAATACTGACATTGGAGTGCTGGGGAGCTTCACTGAAACATGCTGAGAGCTTACAAATGTGAGTAGACCTGACATTGCACTCGTTGATTAAAAAATTGTGGTGACTTTCATTAGCGAACTATGTAATGTGCTCTGGCTGTTGTGAATTAATTGGTTTTATCTTTAGTAGTGGATAGACAAGGATTGATGTTTGTGTGAGTCTGTTACTTGAAGAAAATTAACAGGTTGTTTCCATGCACTTGAGGGGTTATCACTGGGCTGTTAAGGCTTTTTAGTCTGAATTCACTTGCCTGGATTAACAATGTGAAATTTCAGTGTCATGAGCATTATTTATAGCTGTTTGAATTGAACCTGGCTTGATACCATTTGGAAAGAAAAGGCTTGTGGGAGAAACAAAAGAAGTCGTGTTCATTTTTTTTTTTTTCCAATCAGTCTTGGGTATTGCTTTGGTGAGAGCATAGCTTCTGGCCTCTCCCCATCTCATGCTACAAGAGTTGCTTTCAGTACAGTGAACAGAGATTGGCGAGGGAGTCAGTTTATCCTAAAGTAAACACCTACTGTATAGTCACCTGGACTGGATCCTAATTTTCACCTCCATTAACTATAATCATACATAGATAGCTACATGTAGATTAAGGTAATGGGCTGTGCTGATCTTGAGCTAGTCTTTCCTAAATTGTTGATATGACACTTATGGAAAGAAGTGGCCTCTCAACGTTTTTATTGGTGTCACTTACTGCAGTGCCTATTTTGCTGCTTAGAATATGCATGTTCGCTGTTAATTATTTAAAAAAAAGGGATCAGATTTAAAATGGTGGGGTTTTTTTAAGTAAAAGTAAGTTGCTTTTTAAAACACAGGAACCTTGCCAGCAGTTAATCCTGAGAGGTCTGAATCCCATTCTCCTTTTCTGAAACCTATTTTGTCACTTTTGAGATTTCTATCTTTTGAAGCTTACCTTGTAAGCATATTCAGCAGCTAGGTGTTGTGGAATTCTTAAAAAAGCATGTAAAATCCCGGTTTCAGTCAATAGGACAAAGGTTTCATTCACTTCAGCGGGCTGCTTGCGTCACTGGCTGAGAGAGTGTGCTGAGATTAGGATTTCCAACCTGGTTTTTGGCACTAGGAGAGTGATGTCATTTCCTGAGTGTGTGACTGTGCTGGAAAAGTCAGAAAACTGGGGTTTTTAAACAACCAACTTTATTTAAAAGCCCAAGAAATGACACATTATACTGAGACTCTAATAGTAAATTCTCCATTAAAAAAAACTTCAAACCAGTGAAGAGGAACTCTGAAAAGGTGTGCTTTTTACAGCTCAGGAAATTTTTAACTTATTGCCATAATAAGATTTTGTAAAGTAGTTAATCTTTACAAAATAAATAATTTCTTTGTAACCATGAAACAAAGGTGTTGTGAACCAGAATCAGGTGTTGTGATATCCCACTCTTATTGACAAGAACTCCTTTGGAATGAGATTGCTGTGGAAAAACAGCAAGATACTGTCCTTCCAGGACTCCTTCTTGAACTCTTATTTAGAAAGTGTATACTTAAGTAATAAGGTATATACTTAAGAAAGTATATACCTAAGGCATAGGTGGGGAGTGTTAGAGGGAAAACATTTATGGGAAATTCTAGATGGCATTTTAGTTGTCATAATTTATACTGGTTCTCCGGACTGTCTGCATGAAGCTGAGTATTCTGAGACTAAGGTCATCTAGAGTTGGGAAAGTTTAGCACAAGGTTCAATTCATATCAGCTATTCCTTCTCCGAGGGCTGGCAATTTTATTTTACATTTCTTATAAATGATGCTCTGAAATTTTAATGTAACTTAATTTGGTTCCATGACAAGATCAAACATCTATATATTGTACTTTCGAGTTTGAAGTACAAATTAACTTTTTAACAGGTTGAGTTACTACTAACTTGGAGTATTATTTTGAGCAATTTCTTTTAAATAATTGCTTGACTTTTCTTGTTTTGGTTTTAATCTGTTACTAATGTAAAAAAAAGCCTCAGTATATTCTTTATTTTTCATTCAACTTGATTGTGTTGTATGGTTTTTCTTTTTCCTCACCTCCAGATGAAGAACCATGCAAGAAGAGCGGTATGAGGGCATATACAGCTTCTGATTCCCACGGCAATCAGACAATTGGTACACATAAAGAACACATTGCTTCTCTAACATGAATGATTTCTAGCTATTAGATTTTCAGTGGGGTCTATGTTCAGGCTGGTGCCTTCTCTGGCTTCAGAAAGAAGAGAATAGAGTAGTGGTGGTGCAGAATCACTTGAAGAGCAACCTGGCATGCGTCAGAGTGGATGTCAAAATGGTAAGGCAACAGCCGTTGGGTGTTCTTAGGAGACTGATCACAAGCAGGGTCTGAAGCAATTCCTGAAGACCAAAGGAGCTAGCAACTCACTCATTACCATCATCATTTAACATTAACCATGTGTCATCTTTGAAAACATTGGGAAAAATATTAATGGGTGATGGGAAAATTAAAAATATTCTGGAACGTTCCCTAGAATCCTTTCTTCATTCTGGTAGTAACAACAATGTGGAGAAAAAAGATTATTGTTTTTTGCTTCCTTGGATTGTTACCTAAAAGTCTTTGTGACAAGTTGAACAGAGCACCACAGATATTTTCAAGCAGGTAGAACTGGTAGATGACATACCTTCTTCATGAGGTCACCTGTACACAGTGAAAACCAAATAGCTTTTTAAAGAAAACCATTTCTAGAAATGTTTTAGTCCTCCTATGCAGCAGAAAGTAAGTGACAGCTAGAATTGAGTGTCTTTAGATATTTTTCAAAGAGAGCAACTGTGAACTGTTGATTCTTCTCCCTGGTTGTGTGGCTGATATTTTAAACTTATCTAATGAGCCCATTGAAAGAAATCTTACAGGTAGCAAGGAGAAACAGCCTTCTTTTGATTGTATTCAAAGAAATGTGGGTAGACTTATTCCCGACTATTTGCAAGTTCTTTTTCTTTCATTCAGAAACTTCAATGATAAAATATTTCATCTCATACAGTCAGAAATCTACATTAAGCATGTAACAGACTCATATTCTGTGTACAAGTGCATTAAGGAGCTGGATCAAAGAAGTGGAAAAACTTGATTGCAACTGAAATTTATATAAATGGCAATCTTGCTCTAATTAAAAGGAGATTTGAAGCTAAACTGAAAACATTACACATTGATTAATCAGATAGAGCTATTACTCATGAGTAGAGAACCTATTGTGTGAGAATTCCTTGACCAGATTTTGTGATGAAAAATTTTTTTAAAAGTGGGCTTTTCTATATTGCTTTGAAAAAGTTTTAATTCTTTTTTCCCCTAAATAAACAGCTGTAAGCAAATGTTCTGACATCAGTGCTGGAATTCTCTGTACTGTCCTTGAGAAAGTTCTGATGCTTGACCTGTCAAATGGGAGGGTAGTGGACCTCTAGAGAAGTATTGGTGCACTTCTGCTGAGGATTTGAATGGAATCAGTGATGGCACAGACTGTGACAAATGACTGAAAGAGGTGTAAGAAAGGTCGGTCTGTTGCCCCAGTGTCTTGGGGGCAATTTCATTAAATGCTACAGAAGTCTTTGTGGAAGATAAGACTAGTTTGTTAAATACTTTAAGAAGGTCTCTGTCACAAACAAAAAAGTAACGTGATGCCCTGAGGTATAAAAAAAAAGGGTAATTTTGTTTTCAGATGCATTTTTTTCCTACTGCTAAATTACAAGATCTTGAAATACATACATATATGCACTTGCCTTCTGATCATGCAACTCATCTTTTTGCTTACTCTAGGTAAAAGTAAGCTTCTATTGCTTTGTTTCCTCCTCCTTTTTAGGCTACAGTGTGTTGTCTAAAACCCCTATCTTTGGTCAGAAATCCAGGCAAAATCTAATCCATTAACTGGTGTGTATGCAGGTTTTTCAGTTTACTTTTGTTATTGAAATTCAGTCTTTCTAGATGTAATTTTAATTTCTAGTTAACAAGAAAGGCATTGTTCTTTGTTAACTTTCTTCCACTATTATGTTTTTCTTACTATTTCCTCTTGTTAGGAATTCCTGGTGAGGAGAGGATGCCAGGAGTGCTTGATCCTGACTCCTGTAAAGGAGAAGTGTTGAGGCAGGTTGTATTTGTCTTCTAGTAAGAACTTTAGTTTCATTTTTGTTTTAACTTTGGTTCAAAAGCTGTTAGGATTAGAAGGTTGGCCCTTCTTTACAGCAGGAAATCAGAGTGCAAAAATAGGATTTTTTTTATTGTCTAGATGTTACTATTTAAAGGGACAGGTGATATAAGAGAATGGATGTACATTCCTCAGGAATGAATAGAATTAACTTTTTAAAATCTAAGGTAATCTATATTTGTAGTTGGTGCATCATTAAGTTAAGAAGGCCCTCCAGTAGTTCAAGAGACTGGTTTTATTTCTCTTAGTGTTGTTTCCCAGTAACTAAAAAAGTGGAGATCCTAGAGACCTACAGTGACTGCATGAAGACTTTTTGTCTATTTCAACATTTATTTTTATGCAATGCCATTTTTTTTCTTTATGGTGAATACATAAATGTTACAAACAAAAGTTAGCATAGGCTGCACTTTTAAGACAATGTAAAATAGTAAGAGCAACAGCTCTAATAACTATTGTAGATCAATGCTTGAAAACAGATACTCCAAAATGTCAAGCTGCATATGTATTCCTTGGCTCTGAGAGAAACTGCAGTAAATGCTGCTTTTATAGAGAGTTTCTCTGACTGCCAATGGAAGAACTGTAACACATTTATAGGAAGTAAAAATTGGAATGAAACATGCCAGAGTAGAATAGCAATTACTTCCTTTTACGAATGGGAGAGAATTAATATAATAAATCATTAGGAAAATAATTGGAGATATGTTTGAAAGATGGCTTAGTTATTAGAAGTCATAATTTAATTACATTATAAATTACAAATAATGACAAGTTTGTATATAATTCACCCCAACCCAAAATTTCCATTAAAGAATTTGTATTTTCTTCCTATTTAAGTAATAAAGAGGATAAACCAAAAAATCCTAACTTCTTTTTTATTAGTGTGTATGTGAAAGCAGAAATTTTATGAAGGCAAAATATAGCAATAGTAGCTCTTAAATGGAAAAAATGACTGACCATTGGTTACTAGAAAGGGTAAAGCTCATTGTATTTGAAGGTTAGCAGTAGATCAGAGTATGGAATCCTTTGGGAAAGAATTAATGTGGTGTTATATTCCAACTAATTACTGTACATATGAAATATGAAGTTCACAGTACGTTTCAAAGTAGTCATGACCTTTCCAGGTAAGAAAAGATCACCCATTAGACGCTTTTGATTATAAAGTCAAAATACATGTCTCTCTGGATGCTCATATATCCTGCTTCATTTTGTCATCTGAATGCTGTTCAAGCCATCCTGGTTTTGAGACTGTGAATGAAGTTGAGATGTTGATAAAATGGAGAGTTCATTGTAGGACCACTGAGACATTCAGGGAGCTGGAGCACCTGACAAATGAGGAGACGCTAAGGGAACTGCATTTGTTTAGACTAGAGAAGGAAAGGCAGAACAGTGGGCAACCTAACTAATAGCAGTCTTCTACTCCCTAAACAGGGATCACAGGAAGATGGAGCCAGACTCTTCCTCTGACGTACACAGTGAAAGGACAGAAGCCAACAAAAGGATTTCTGATTAGATATGAAGGATGAGAATGGCTAAGCACTGCAATAGACTGCCCAGAGAGGCTGAGGTATTATCACCCGTGCAGATTTTTGGTATCTGACTAGGCAGGGCCCTGTGCAACTAGATCTAACTTTGAAATTAGCATGCTGTAAGCAGGAGATTGAATAAGATGATCTCGAAAGATCCCTTCCAAAGAAAATTATTATTTTACTGTAGTGTCTTTTAATTGAACTTTGTAAGATACAGAAAAGTGTGTGTCTTGTCAGTGTGACCATCAATGTTAGCTTAATAAGGAATGTAAAAAACTTAGCAATTGTATGTGAACTGAACATAAGAAGCATTGGTTGTTTTGTCTTTGCACAGCTTTTTTTTTTAAATACTTTCTGTGTGAGGTATGTTTCTTAACTTAAAGTATCTTCAGAATAGCAGAATTATGTTTTCAGTGTTCCCATTCTTGATTCTTATCTTTCCCTGCAAATTCGATAGGAGTCTTACTAGTAAAGCTTTTTAGTTCTTCTTTCTAGTAAAGTTTTCTTGGTTTCTATCATAGGTAGTAAATGGTGGATGCTAGCTTCCAGATGGTGTCTCTTCTTTTACCACTTTCTCAGTGGAAAAAAAACATCTCCTCTGAAGAATAAAAATTATTCTGAAAAGCAAACATCTTTCTTTACTCTTTTCTCTACCTTATGTGACTCTAGACAGTGTGGATATAGAGTCTTCAATATTACTAGGATGACAGCTATTTTAAGGACTGAACAAAGAAAGGCAGTATGTTGCTAGCACACCGGAGGAAAAAATGCTGTGATATGGGAGGAAGTGGTGACAGAGCAGGAATTGTATGGTTGCTAAAGAATCCACAACTTAAATCATGAGAAAGATCTATATAGGCCTAGATTGTTAAGCCCACTTTGTCTCAGAATTGTGGAGAAGGATTAAAAACCAATAAAAGTCCTCTTCTTTTATTGCCAAATACTTTGCCTATATTACAGCCAGGAAGGCCAAAACCAGCCAGCCAGAGCTGGTAAGTGGCAGTGTTCCTTTTCTACTGAGAAAATATTTCAGGAGGGAAATAATTTTCTGTCATGGTTTCTGAACCAAAGGGATTTAAAGAAAACATCTAGACTCTGAG
This sequence comes from Gavia stellata, assembly GCF_030936135.1. NCBI lineage: Eukaryota > Metazoa > Chordata > Aves > Gaviiformes > Gaviidae > Gavia > Gavia stellata. Next base: position 25,998,172 of record NC_082599.1, on the reverse strand, counting down.
ATAATGCACAGCAAAAGCCTACACATGATGGGAAAGTGCTATGTTTCATCTACATATTATATACTTTAAAAAATAATTCTTTTCTTATAGAAAACAGCTTGAAAAGAGTTGGGTATAACACTGATTTTTTCTGGAGTTGTAAAGGAAGTTCATCAACCAAACTTTCGTCAGCTTCATGTACTATTTGGCAGAGGTGTTTCTTAGTGTGAAAGATAAGTAACCAAATACTCTCTAGGGAGAACTGTGGCATAATTGGCTTGCAAGAACGAAATTCTTGCTAGATTGTAAGAGTTGCTAAGCTGTTTGGTATGTTCTAGACATTTACTAGCAGAGATGTTGCAAGTTCAAGGGTCCTTCTATATAAAATCTATACAGAAGTTGTCAATAAAAATAGAATTCTTCCCAGCCTGTTGTGCCAAAACTAAAAAATACAGGAAATGGTTTTTTACAGCTGTGTTTGTCTGAATACCACTGAGGAGGTTTCGTGAACTTTCTTATGTATCTTCATATTCCTTGTGCATATATGCCACTTCTAAACAAAGAAAACCACATTGTTAGTTATTGGTAAAAGATGGTGTTGCAGGAAAGATATCTCCAGGTCTTAGAGAACAGACAAGAAAAAGCAAATTACCCAAGTCACGTAGAATATAAATTACCTAGTGGATGGGTTTTTTCAAGAATTATATACAGAATATGAATATGTTGAAATATGAAGAACTACATAGTTCCTGGAAAAAGACCTACCATATAAGGTACCCATTTGGTCTAGTTCAACCATTGTATCTTTCACTGAAAAAACTTTTGGAGCTGGAATTGAGGGAAAGATAAGAGTTGGCACAGAGCTCCCAAAGTGGTAGTTGCATTAGAATTTGTAGTCTGTATGAACTTCTAGAAGTTTCCTTACAAAGAAATTTCTCTCAACAGAAATGAGAATCCTGCTCTGTGGTAGAATATAGAAATTATAAACGTGTTGATAAATTCAGACGTGAGGGTGACCTCAAAATCCTGCCAGAGTTTTATGTGTTTTGAGGGAGGCTGCTGAAGACAGAAATACTTGTTATAGTTTGGTTGCTTCTGTAAACCAGGTGTCCTAGCTTTCTGTATACTTTAGGCATTGACCTGGGCTTGTCTTGGGACTTACTCTTATTTGTAGATATTTCAGTATTTACTAAGCTTCTTACATTCCTGATGTTCTGGGAGCCCAGTAACAGAGGTAATTAAAAAGTCGATCTATCTTATGACAATGTCAATAACTTGGCTTCATTACTGCGTAGTGGGAGGTCATGTCTGAACTGATCACAAGTAGGTACTATACAGTTGTTTTAAGGCTGCAGAGACTCCCAGTAGAGAACACGTTCTTCACGGTAAGTGGTTTTCTTAATAGATGGTGCCAGAAAATTATGCTAGAGGCACTGCCCACAGGTGAATATGATTAGTAAAACTATCCAAGATCAGACAAACCTGTTAATTGAAAGTATGCTCTTTATGAACATAGAGACAAAGTACTGAACAGGCCCTATTCTAGCCAGTGCTGTACTGACACTTTTGGACCGACTGAAACAAAGAAGTTTGATGAGCAGAGTGATTCAGTCCCTGTGTCCATTCAGGCCTTCAGTGTTGTATTCATATGTAGGAAGTGTGCAGACATGAGCTGTAAGAGTACAAATCCCCTCTGCTACCAGAAGATCCTGGATATAGGTTTAGCTGTTCAGAAAGATCCAATTTACTATAGAGAGAGGCATGAGTGGTGCTGAAATGATTCCCTCAGAACAGGAAAGATAATTTCCTTTCATTTTTCTTCCCTCTCCCCACATTAGAAAGAGTAATAATAAGATAAATAAAAACCGTCATGCTAGTTTGTCAGGAAACAACACGTCTCCATTTCACCAAACAGTAGATTTGCTGAGTACATAGCCATTGCTGTAAGATGTTGAGAGTAGAATCCTTGTAAAAAGCAATGTCCTGGATTTTCAGTCAGATAAATGCACAGTCAGCTTTTCCCTGACAGTCTTAAATCAGAAAAAGAAAATTTAAGAAAAGTCCCAAATACAGTATGCCAACTGAAAACTTATTACTTGCAAATAAGTCTTAGAAAAGAAGACGATGACTCTAGTTAAAGATAAGATAGAACTTCCTTACCTGAGAGAGGTCCTTGAAAAAGCAGTTGCAACAGCAGGAGACATCCAGATCTCACTTTCCTTAAGGAGCCTGCCTGAAAATTGCTGTCCAAAGGAATGGATTAAAAAGGTTCTAGATTAGCTGAGGTACTGGCAGCCACAGCAAAACAAACTAAAGGCTCTATTCAGTGGCTCCTGCCACAGATGACTAAAAGTCTGAGGGCGAAAGGAATTCCAAATGTTTCATGTTAATAGAGCCAAAACATTGGCATGCAAATCCTATGTTTATGGTATTTTTTAAAAGACTTTTAATTATTAATGCTAGTTTTCTGAGATGAAGGGGGACAGAGAAAGTGCTGCTGAAAGCCTCACAGTGGTTCTTTTGTGTGCAAAGCCAAAAAGAAATTTTAAAACTTTCTTTGGCATTCAAAATAAAAATTGCTTTAGCCTTTTGATGCCCTAGACATTTATTTTTGTATATGCCATATGCTCCCTTAAAATTATTTGTTTTAAAAATATTGTTTCACTTGGAAGAAACCCGGAACAGGAGAACTGCCACCAGCTGGAATTCTATTACAGCTGTACAAGAAGCTGTGAACTATTATTTTACCTTCTTGGAGCTCACTGCTGATAAATTTAATCAAGTTGTGTAGGTCTGCATGACTTCCCAGGGAGGGAAAGCACCTTTAGCTGAGAAGATTGGGTGTGCACTTTGTTAGATAGACTCGTGCTGATTCTAATTTTTAATATAGCTTCCTAAAACAGGGCAGGTATTTCACAAAAATGGGACCACTGCCCCAAAGAATTTACAACCTCAGTTGATTCGATATGACTTAGTGTGTTACAGAAACAAGCAATAGGGAGAGAATAGGATGAGGAACTAATACAGTCATTAATTATAAAAGATGTGGTTCCTGTTGAGCTCCATTTTCCTGTTAAGCTTCTGAAGTCCACATTTAAAAGAGAAAATACAGGGTGTACTATTGATTCGTTTAGCACAGGGCTTGTAGAAGAAGGAATTTTCAGGACTGGTTTGAAGCGGAAATCACCAGTGTTGAGAGAGTAGGGTCTTGTGACATTTTCACCCATGAGGGACGATGAGGCAGTTACAGACCCCTGCTCATTAGCAACAGTACAAATTCACTCCTGAAACAGGTTGGAGCAACTCAGCTGACTTTCATGGCACAGTAGGCATAAGTAAGCCAATGTGGCTCGGTATTGCAAGTACCATTATTAACAAAGAAACTTATCACAGATTTAAAAAAAAAATTACAAGGAATAATAAAATTATCATCTCTTTAATCTCCTTATAGGTGAAACTTTCCTGAAACTATGAGAATAGCTGTGGATGTTTTATTCACTCTCTAGGCTCTGTGTGGACATCATTGCAGGTTGCTGGTTTATAGTATTAATCTTTTTCCCTGATTTCCTGCTTCTCTGCCCTCCCTCACTTGTGCAGGCCACCAGACTACACCCACTATCACATTTAAGGGACTTTCTTGAGATGTGGTTTCTACAGTTTGTCTCTGCTTTTCTCACAGTCAGCAAGCTCTTTTTTCTGCCATTGGGTTTCTGAATGGATTCCCTAAACTCAGCTTCCTTCCTAATTGGTTGCTTTCTTGAAAATATGATGGCATGACAGCTCCTGGTTAACTGCTGGGTCCATCTTAAATTTAGGCCTCTCTTTAATTTTAGAAGAAAAAGTTTAAAAAAAATTTTCAGTGGTTTCCGATTGCAGCAGCCCATTAAGTTACCTCTGTTCTTTTACAAAGGGAAACTTTTAAGTACAAAAAAATAATACTTCTACTATTATTGATGGTTATTTAATAACTTGTGATTGGAAATTATATATTTACAGTTTCTTAACTAAAATCCTTCTGTAGAAACCAGGTTTTTGGAATTTCTTCTGCTAATTTGAATGACACTCATGTGACAAGTTGGTGACACACTAGTTGCTTTATTTTGAGTTGTCTTAGCCTGAGGACGATACAGTGAGAGAGAGACTTCAGAATTGTAGCAATTTGAAAGGTTATTGAAGCAGATTCCTTAGACTTCCCTTGTGGATCCTAAGGAAGCTTTCCACTGTCATGTCACAAGATAGATTGAAAAGATGAAGGAATGAAAAGGCACCTTTTTCCCTTTGCTATATTTTAATTTCTGTATCTTGATGTGCACAGCTTAGTGAAGCTCTGGGTTCTGGTTCCAATATGTAACTGTGCAATGAAACTTGGATTTCCATCAAATTTAAAGAGTGTAGGTTTTTCTGTAATACAGTCAGCCCACATCCTGTCTTTGACAATAACTAGTACCATGTATGATTGCATTAGACAGTTACGAAAGAACTTGGTCAAAGCTGGTTGCAAACTTTGTAATTTGCTCAATAGATGGTCAAATTATTATTGATTGGCTTATGCCCTTTATGACTGGCTGGGATAATTTCTAAACTATTAATTCTGTCTAGTGTTACTGGGACATCTCATGTTCCTCTCACAATTTTGAAATAAACAAGAGAACACCTCTGCGAGAGAAACGTCAACACTCTTGTATGAGTCTTTTTTTTCCCCCTGGAATTTTGTTTCACTGTGAATGATTTATTCTTTGTACCATCTATAAATGACCAATAATGTGCTACAAAAGCACAGCAAATGATTTATAAACTTTTACTAGGCAGAAGTAAATATATAACAAGTTTGTACAAAGACAGTTGTTTTGTACCCTGGCTTACTGCCAGCATGCCCATTACTCCTGAGCCCCTTGTACATGTCAAGACCTATTCCTGCAGGCATCCTAACCATGCTCATTCTCGAGTCTTCTGCTGTGCTCTCTGTTCCTTGCTCCCCTGCTCTATATTAATTAATTCCCTTTGCGTGGCAGTGAGAACAAACAGGAGAAGGGAAAGGAAAGGGCAGATCTGTTGAATTCTTTCTTAGCAAGAAGCATTTTCTGGAAATAAAAGTCTTACTAAAATGGGTAGAGGAACCTTCCTTCGTGTGCTAGGGGCAAAGTCTATGTGGTTCTCAAGGAGACTGACATAAACAGAGGATATGGGGAGTGCTGCTGTGTAAGCAGATGAGAATTGAAATGAACAGATTGTTGATCTGTATTTGGTTTGTTTTTCCATAGGGGAAGATAGCATATGATTGTACTGATAAAAGTTGGAAACACAGTGCATGCATACTAAAGGGCTGAATTAAGTTCCCTAAAGAATTTTAGTTTCTACATTTCTCAGCTTCTCAGTGTTTGACTGTGCACCTTTAAGAATGCTTTTCTGACATAGCTTTTCCTGTAAAGTGCAGAAGTGCCACAACTGTATTAGTGAAATACAATAGAATATACTCTCAGTGGGTTATTAATCAATACTGCAAGATCACAACTGAAAATGTCTTAAATTTTATTTCTGTAAAAAATAAAATTCTATCTTTTAGTTAAATCAGATTTGCACTCCTGTTCATAAGAACAGTTCTTAGTCTTTGTCTAGCTGGCCTTTCTGCTGTTTGCAGCTAGGTGGAGTGAGTGGAACACTAAAATTCAGTCTGAACACCAGCGCTGAATTACAAAATACAGTGAGTAGCTAATTTAAAAGTCCAACAGTATATTTAATATATGGCTACACAGAAATGTTTACTGTAATTTCTGGCAATTCATTAAACAAGATGCAACTTACATTTTGTTTTTCTGAGTATTAAATGATTTTGTAACTTCACTGCAGTCTTCATATTCATCATGCTTTATACCTAAACTATCAGATTGTATTTCCTTGGCATTGTCTGTACCTATGTAATTGACTTAGAGGGTTATATATGGAATTTGAAGGGGATGGGAAGAAGGGAGCATTGTTATTTCATAAAACAATTGAACCGATTGAGGGAAAAAAGAACATTTTTTTCTTTTTCCTTAAATATTTATCCTTCAAGACCACTGCATGAAAGTAAGCACTAGATAATCATCTGTCTTGCTGTTTTTCTGCCCAATTGTTAAGAAGTTTTTAACTGCATTTTTCTTTTTTCTTAAACCATGGACAGCTGAGCCCTCATTTATCTCCTCTGTCACTTAGTTCATAAAAACATGGCAATGAAAGCAGGGCAAGGCTTTGGGAATAAAATGTTTTCTAATCACAAAACATTGGCAGCTGAGGGAAAGAAAAAGTTGGATGCTTAAAAAAATGTTAAATAAATCCAGATGAAATTTTTAACTTTGCAAAATTGAACAGATGCATAGACTTTATATATAGAAGATACAGAGCCATAGATTTTATAGCACTTATGCCCTGATAATCATATATAATCTATAATACTTACTGTAGAATTTTATCCAGTAATTCCTTTGTCAATCCCAGCAACTGTGCTGCTGAACTAGCTACATACAGGGAGCTGAGGAATGGAAAGAGCACTTGACTAGCTCAAGGTCCTACAGGAATCTGTGGTAGAGCTGGCAGCTGAATCCAGATCTCCTGAATCACAGGCTAATTTTGTACAAAACAGTCCATTTCCTCTAGTTAGCACAATAAAACACTGTCTTTTGTCAGTGAACATTTCAGCTGCATAAAGAATGTTGTCAAACCATGGTAAACTTCTATACTACTTCACTAGGGTTCAGTTCAGAAAAGTTGTGGAGTTGCAGAGTGCCGCAGAACTGCTTCATCGTGTTGTCTATACTGAGTTGGGCTGGGCTTTGGAAGACTCCTATGGTACCACCTCTGTGGAATATGCCTGTAGCAGTTTTACTTCATGTTTTTGTTCTTGCTCTATAACCAAGCAGTAAACCATTAACATTTTTCTACTTTCTTACGTAGTACCTTACATTTTGAAAGTGTGCTATGAATGTTCATATGCCACATCAGCACTCCGGTTACATCAATGTAATGGATGAAAGAGTATAATAGCATATTGTTTTACTTTTGGGGAGAATGAGGCATGAAAAGGTTAAGTAATCTGATTGTAGGAACTGTGGCCTAGCGATTTACGCATGGATCCGGGTGGCAAGAGACCTGTATTTCAGTCAGAACTCTGTCTGTCTTAACATGATATTAACGAGTAATCACTTGCCCTGTGTTTTTTATTCCTAGGAGCAAAAGACTTATGTGTGATGGTGCACAGTGCTTTGTCCTGTGATCAATCTAATACACTGCACTTCTGAATACCTTGCAAAGGAGGTTATATGCAAACAAAAGTTACACCGCTTTCTCAGGCAAGGTAAGAGGGTTACTGTACTGAATGCTACACATACTGTTTTGCCAAGGGCACTATGTATACCAAGAAAATGAACCATTTATAGACCTGTGAATTTTTGAATGACTGGCTTTGGTGGAGTTTAGACCAGTAGTTAAATGTCAGTGTGGTTTTGCTACAGTGCAGAATATCCTGACCATGTATTTCTCTTCTTGTTCTGATGAATCTGCAGAATACACAATGATAAAGGGCACACTCATCTAGGAGAAAATTGATGATAAAAGAGCTAGGACTGTTGATTTGACCCCAGCTCATACTTCACAATAATGCGGTTCTCTGCTGACTGCATTGACCTGTTCTCCAGTCTTGTGCTTCCTAAAACAGACAAAGGCCCGTGCTTCCTAGATAATTGGGTCCATTGTGTGTACTGTGTTTAAACACAAGGTGTATTCTGTTTTGGTGTTTTCAGACATTTGGGTGGGACACCTGGATTCATTAACAAAGCATGGCTTTTTCTCCTCTACATGCTGATGAAGCAGGAAACTAATTTCACTGAAAACTGGTAAACGCAGCTTTCCTGTCACAAAAATGGGCTGATATTACCTTAGTCTGTTGTATACACAGTGCTGGAGAGAGTGCCAGGCAGAGCTCAGTGACTGCCCTCTGCCCACCCTCTCTGTTACACAAGCCATGGTATCTTGGTCATAAAAAAAGCATAATAAACACTACTTATATCCCTTTTTGGCATTAAAGGTGTTTTCTTACCTCTCTTGGATCTGAACAATGAAAGATTAATCAAGCCTCCAATCAACAAGAAGTAGCAAAGATTTGACAACTGTTGTTTGAAAAAAGCCCAGATCTGGCACCTACTATATCTTGTTTGCCTCTCAGTAGGCTGGGTAAGTGGCTTCCTACCTTTCAAGAGGAGTGCTTGCATAGAGGGAGGATTGCTCATGCCAGTAGCTCTCTCTGATGAAAAATGGAAAGCAATGATTATCTTCAAAGTCCATGAAGGTTCAGTTAAAGTAAAATATGAGACATATGATCAAAGGACAAAAAAGTACACAAATCCCAAATGAAGGTCTGATTCCATGACAAATACTCTGTTCAGCTTCTACCAAGAGACATAAGGGCACCAGAGAAACCATCCTGGATCATGGAGGATACCCATCCCATAGTTCACTTCAGGAGGATTAAGAACACATCTGCTTCCTTTTGTCAAGGAACATATTTCCTAGGCTGTTGATGGATTAGGTTAGCATCAGTAAGATGCAGACTGCATGGCATGTACCTTTTCATCATCTTGAAGTTTTTTTTTTTCTTTAAGAGTGGGAAGAACCTGGAAATGAAAAAAGTTGAACAAAGTATTTTTCCCCAAAAAGTTATTTTAATTTTTTTCCAGGAAAATTCAAGAAGGGCTCATGATGATTTAGCTTCAAACAATTTTTTTTTTAAATTCCCATTAGACCTTTTAGTTTAAATGAGATTCCCATTAGACCTTTTAGTTTAAATGAAGCTCTGAAGTACCTCTATGTCTGGATGAGGAATAAGGGGTTTCAGAGAGAACTAGGAGCCAGGAAATCTTGAGCTTTCTCTGGTTTTAATTCTGTATTTTTTTCATTAAGTTCCATGTGCTTCCATGTAGGAAAAAAATGAGGCTATTTTCTATCATTCTTCTTCCAACCATTTGTTTTAGGACAGCCACAGGGCTGCTCTAAGCTTAAACTGCTTCCTAAGTATCCTTAAAAGACAATTTCACTTGTGGTGATGAAGATAATGGATGAAACAGAGGAAGATAAAAGAGTAACTAAAGTTTGCTGTGCTTTGACCCCTCTACCCTGTGTCTCAGCCCCACTCTTCCCAGGCCTGTCAAAATGGAGGCAGAGTCTGGCTCTTAACCTTTTTGTAGCCTGGAACAAGACAAATCCTTAATCTTTTTGTCTTTTTTTCCATTTGTAGGAAATAATCTCAAAGTAGCAAGTCTATCTCTGTGAATGAAAATGAAAAGTATGACTGTAACTAGAGACTACTGTTGTTAGCTAATTTGGTTTAGCTATAAAGCAATATTTTGTTTAGTAATTTAATCAACAATGGGATATTCGCTAATCAGGTAAATACTGCAAAAACTTTTCAGGAAGCAACAATCTTTTTTTATGCATCATTATAAGAAGTACCGAAAAGGTTGCTATGCACGTTTATGTATCGTACTGGGATTGCCCTTCTCAATCTTTTCGTTTTCATTTGCCTTTCATTTTTTTGGCCTGGGTGTGACTGCTAGCCTAGAAAAAAAGAGTATGCGTTAACTATTTACAGTGTTCAGTGTTTAGTTTTCTTTTCTTTTTAGGTGGAAAGTACATTCCACAGAGTATCCACTGAATTTATAGTGCATTGCCGTGGTGATCACCATGGAAAACTCAATAGTTACAGGCTATCATATTCCACAAAATGATAAGAAAATGCAAAATTCCTTACTGTGCAAACACCTTGCCGGTCAACGTGTGGTTCTGTTTAGCAAATGTTTCATTGTAATGAGAATCATTGAAGTAATTTCTTTTGAATATTTTTATCATTGAGGTTAAGAGCTCAGATTTGCTTTTATAGGACTGCTCTGCTTTTAGAGGGAACATGGGGCTTGGGATCACGTGGGGAAGAGGTAGTGGTGTGAGGCTGCAGCTAGAGAGCTGCTGCCTACCTGCAGGACTTGGCAGAAGGTAGGATCTCCCTCGACAGCAACTGCTCCTGGCTGCAGAGCGTGCTCCACCCTCCCTCCCCATCCAGGACCCCATCTGCCAAACACAATTTGTCAGCAGTCTAAACACATGTATCTAATGTTGGATCCCGGAGCTGGAGGGAGGCTGAGGAGCTGTTGTGTGGTCGCTTGAGACTGAAGCAACACACTGAGGAGAGTGAGATGGAGCCAGATGAATGTCTCGTTTGTGAAGTATGAGGCTTGACAAGACTGGCATTATGCACTCTGATACTGCTCTTGACTGAGTTAGCTTTTGATCTGAGTTACACCATGATAAATCTATGTAACTCTACTGAAGTTTACTTAACAAAATTAAGTATCAGGGTTTATTTTAATAGAGTTACTCTGCATTTTACCGGATGCAATTAAGATCAGAATCCTGCCTGAGTTTCATTGTTATCTTTAATTTTGAACAATTGAAATGTAAACAATGAACTCGGCAAACTTACGGAATGATGAAAGGACGAATTGTCTCCTTGCTTATATCTATGGAAAAAGAGTGTTTAGGATCTGACACTGGTTCCGTCAAGGCAGTGTGGCCCTGGATGTGTATTTTAAACAAGACTCAAACTGTGGTTGGGTGAGGCTTACCTCAAATGAAAACTTAACAAAATCTTTTCCTCTCTTGTAGTAACTACTTTCCTCCTCCTTTAGCTGTCCACTTTTTTCCATATTCATGATTAATTGCTTATGTTCCTGCTTTCTTACTAAAATGCTGAGTCTTCCACCTACTGTTTCCTCCCGTTTTATTCCTTTATAGCTGTTCCAGCTAAGCACCATCTATATGCAAAGCATCTAACTGTTTATATGAAACATGTGGTTCTTATTTTGCTCTGCTCCAGACATGACGTGTATGTGCATAGGAAGGAAGATGAAGTAGTTAACAGTGCTAACAGAAAGCTAGATGTTTTAGAAAAAACTGCTTGTTCAAGTGAACTTAAAAAAAATATAATCTTTCCAATTAAAATATTCTTAAATGAGGAAAAAAAAAGGAGATTCTGGATTAGTACTCCGAAAGGAAATATCTTTAGCATTGCAAATTGTTGCTTTACAGTCTGAAACTACAGCAAGGTTTCCAAAGTCTGGTTTAAATAAGCAGGATTCTTAAGGAACACAAAATTTAAAGCTTAGAATATGGGGTTCCTTTGGTTTTTTTTCTTTTTTCTTTTTTCTATTTTCTTTTTTCTTTTTCCTTTTTTCTCCTTTTCCTTTTTTCTTTTTTCTCCTTTTCCTTTTCTTCTTTTCTTCTTTTTCTACTTTTTCTTTTTAATTTCCTTTTTTCTCTTTATTTTCCTTTTTTCTTTTTCTTTTTCTTTTCCTTTTTTCTTCTTTTTCTACTTTTTCTTTTCCTTTTCCTTATATTCTCTTTTTCTTTTACTTTTTCTTAGTTCATAGACAACTTTCCAGATATTTTTTAAAAATCACCTTTCAAGACATGGAAGGTTTAGTCTCATTTGGATATATTCAGGAGGTAGTAGTGCTTTAAATCTTATTTAACAAGGAAGTAACCCATGGAGACTCTAGTCCTTTTTACAAGCTGACTCTGGGAAACCTTTTTCTGCAATCTATATAGAAAATCAATTATGAGGAATACTGGAGCATCCGGGGACTATTCTTAGCTTGACTTTACTATGGTTTACAGTGAGGATTTAGATGCTTGAGGGGTAGATATTCAAGATCTTACATGGACTTTGTGCACCTAGCAACTGGCTTTTCTGCACATAATTGTGTTTCTGAGCTCCCATGAAGGTCTTCAGACACACAGGTTAAAAGTCACTCTGCCTGTCATAAGGAACATAATTTAAAGGGAAAGAAGAGCCGTGTGTGTATGAGGGTTTAATGCTTGCACAGAGATGAAGTAAACTGTTTTTTGAGGAGAATGAAGTGGGGACTGGAGGTTGGGACGTACTACCATAATTCACAAGTAGGACACAGTCCTCTCAGCCTCTGGGTTGGAGTGGTGCCTCCATCATCTTTATTCGCAGATCTCTCAGGTGATAGGACTGTGTGTAAATACTCTTGGGCCTCTCTGGCTGTGTTTCTGTAGCAGGAAGCCTTTGTGTCACAGCGTATGTGGGTTAGGACAGGTGTTTGGATTCCACATATTATTACAGCAGTTGTCATTCTTTTCCAAACAGACATACATAGCTTATGGCTTCCATAGTGCAGAGAACTGTGTCTTGTTAACCAGAGGCAAGGGGTGCAAATTCAATCTACAGTGCATATCAATGGCAACATCAGCGTTACTTTTCATCTCTCTGAATATGTTGCAGGGAATGGGGAGCAGAAGTTAGACAACACTTGAAATAGATTTGCTGATTTCATTCTCTACCTCGTGAACAAATAGCCTCTTACTGTTTTGGTATCTCTGTGCCCCTCTCTTTCTGACAAAGGGTGTCTGTTCCATTTTTTGCCTTACTAAATCCTTTGGTACAGGAACTTTGTTCTGTGTTTGTACAGTATCTAGCACAGGGGGTCCTGACCCTTAGCTGAGGCTGTGATGAGTACCATGAAAATGCAGGTAACTTTAAGAATATAAAAATGTCTGTTCCACATAAAACCAGATCCGGCTAGCACAGACTCCTCCTTCTGATGGTGGACAGTTTTGACTATTTAGGGTAAATATGTAAGATACTGTGCAAGAGTAGCAAGATGTATATTCTGAGTTACCTTCCTGGATTCTGGCACTCAGCAGTATAGGGTTTTGTATAGCCAGAGGGTGCATCTAGATCATTGTATGTAACAGACACTAATGGACCTACCCCCCTGCATCCAATTCTTTCTCTAAAACAAACTGTAAAGTAAAACTAGGTAAATACCACAGATGATATAAATATTAGTGTGGGTAAAAGCTAATACTATAGAGAGTGGAATAATGTGGACTAGCTGCTAATGCTGTTAGAGATTTTAGAGAGTGGTACAGCACAGCTCAGAAGTCATTAGCTAACTCCTTCCAAACACGTTTTTATTCCATGAGCAGGTTGGGGAACTACACCTAAATTCTACTGTTAAAAAAAAATTGTAATGGGTTTATTCTTTTAAGCTTTAGTGGCTTTGAGCACAGCAGCAATTTATAGGTATTATTTCAAAGAAAATAATATTCCAAAGAACTATATTATCTTTGCTTTGCTTTAGCAAGCCCAGCATACGTGTCACAGCTCATTTTTCCTGTGCGTAAGAAGCGCAGTTTTAGTCCAGACAGACTACAGAATTAACATCCTTGTGTCACATTCCTCATCGGTCACTCATTTTATATTCCCAGAGAGTACACGAGCCTGTGTAATTATAAGACTAATGATTGTAGATGCATCAATGCAGTTTCCTATTAATAATGCTAGTGGGGTTTCACATGGATGTGGAAAGTCCTCTTCTGACTAGCTGCTGGACCAAGACCTTATATACCTTAGAAAATAGTGTGGCTTGTAACTATCTCATTCTTTTCTTTCACAACTTTTCTATCACAAAAATTTATCATTTTCCTCACAGAGAGCTGCACAGATGCTACATCTGATATTTTAAAGCCAAATAGTTTCTGCATAACCTATTCCAAAGATATCTTAACAGATCTTCAGCTAAATAAATATCCTTACACTATTTTAGGTCTTGTATATCTAAAGGAATAGCTGGATATTTTTCAAACATGAAGAGTGTAAAAGATGGGAAACATCAGCGGGGATAGAAACAAGGGCAAAATATTTCAGGCCAAAGGTAATAGCCAAGGAAAGTTCTGAAAACAGGGGCTTGGAAAGAAAACTCTTATCTTTACCATAGAGTGACTGAAGCAAAGCAATAGTACTCTTCAGTGCTCTCCACCTAAGAACTAGCACCTAGGTGATAAGAAATTAATTCCAGGAATTGCGATTACTCCTGAAGTCCTTCTCCAAGGCTTGTCAAGCAAAATTCCCATTTATTTGAAATGGCCATTTGCCTGAAAAAGGATGGCAGGTTACAGCTCATTAAGAAGGTCTTTTATATGGGGTAAAAATAAGAGGGAGATGTGAGTGAAGATTACCTTTCAAATCGTGTGGAGGATTAGCACCTTCCATGTTGAGAAGAAGCAAAAAACTTCACATAGACAAGAACACTTACACAATCTGTTTTTCAAGCAGAAATTCAGTCTCAACATTCTGCGCAGAAAGTTGTTTTCAAATTTTAAATCGTGGTACTTGTACATCAACTGGCTGGAAATAAATGTTTATTTTCTGTCTGAAAAATGCACGTTTTCCAGCTTAATTGCCTAACAGCTCTTTATTTATGTTGGATGTAAATTCATAAATGTCTTTTGAGGAATAAACTTGCCTGCAGATGGCCGCTATGTGTTTCTGGAAATCTTTAAAAAAAAATCTGTCTATTTTAAATAGCTTCAGTGGAAATCTTATAAATAAACAAAGGTTTCAGCTAATTCTTGCAAATATTCTGGAAAGAAAGCCATGTCAGGCCAAGAACATGGAGCTGTGCTATTATAGATTATGTTCTCACTGAAACTTTTTCTCTGCAAATACTGGATGTGGTCTTCGATTTTGCTTATGAATGGGCAATGGCATATATACTTTTTCATGCACCTCCTACTTCACTATTTCTGGTAACATAAATAGTTCCTGAGTTGGTATTTTTTCAAAGCACACCTTGAAAAAAAATCTGAACTTTGGTTGGTTTCACTTGGAAGTGTTACTTTACATCATGTATTGAGCAATTCTCTCCATTACTTCAAAGTCTTCAAATACAGCTGTCCCCACTTTCATAGCTGTAAAATCAGATGTCTAATATACTACGCTGAAGCAAAAAGAGACTGCATTAATTGGTTTTAATTTTCTCAGGGCTAGAGGAAGAACCTAAATATCTGCAGGCAAATTAAAATGCACCCATAGTGCACAGTCCCACAGACACATCTTGATTTTCAGAGCGGATGGATCAGGCCACTTCAGATCCAAAAGCACAAGCATGTTCTATTTGAATCTATTTGAATTACCACTTAGGTGGTTGATCGTGTCCTTTACACAACCTTTCCTACGTCCTTCTCAACCCTTTAAATTCACACCTCATTTTGTAGATAATTTCTACTAAGAAGTCTCTGCCATTATCACAGCATGTGGATCCTTGGAGAGGAGATGGCTGCATTTGCTGTTTGCAGCTTCTCATGGGTGGAACGTACCTTGAGGGTTGAGAAGTACTATTTTAGACAGCACAGTCACTCATTAAACACAGATGAGAGAGAAGGGGTTATTGCAATTCATAACCTTCTCTTAGGCAACTGCAGGAGAGCGGTCTGCTCTGCTGGAAAAGCAAAGAATTGACAATATAAAATGTCTGTTAGGCCCATGTAAGGGAGAGAGTAGTGACTTAAAGCCAACTTTACTACCCATTGCTCAAGTCCCAGCTTTGAGGCACTTAATACACGGATAGATGTGGTTAGGTGAGCAGAATATAGTCCACTCAGTGACACCACCCCATCCATATGCAGTTCATTGTTAATATATAGCTAAAACAGGAAACTTCTACAATCAGATAAAGAAAACCCTACAGTATGTGATTATGGCTTGGTCAGATGTGAGCGTATGTATGAAAAATAATACCTCAGGTTGAATAACAAAGAACAGCTTGTATTTGAACTTGGCTGTGGTGAATTAAAATGAATTCCCCAAGTCCCTTTGCTCATGGTAGCTTTCAATTTTGCAGCATTTTTCAACCCTTTTGCTCCTTCAGGGGCACAAGTGATTAATTTTATTGACTTAATCTCAACCTGATATTTTTACTGCAAATCCTTCCAATGTTCAGAGTATAATTATAGTTTAATGATTTAAATGTGTAGATTCTCCTCCCCAGAAATAAAGGAATATATTTCACTTTCATATTTTTAAAGCTATTTTTCTGTTTCTCTTACAAAATGAGCAAATAACACATGGGGAAATTGGGAAAATTTGTTTGTTAGTGACATATTAATCACTACAGGTCTCCATCACTAATTTTTTTGGTGCCTTCAATTTATAATTTTATAATTAAGTCTGCAAGCAATTTAGTCTTATCCTTGAGGGGGGAGGGTAGCAAAAGAATCAATAAAAGAGCTGAAGATTAATACAGGAAGCAAAATTGTGTTTCATGAGCTGTGGTATAGATCTGTGTTGTGTATTCTACACACCAAACCAGTATTGATATTAATGAAAGTTCACTGTGTGTAATGAGAGGAGAATATTCACTGGAGATTTCCAGTACAGCTGAAGGATCCACAGCATTGACTTTGCCCTGAATGTAGAGCTCTGAAAGATAAAAATGTCTAAACTACCAGACACATTTAACATTAAATCTAGCTAGTTACAATGAAACAATTATAACACTGTTCAGATAGTATAAGAAAAAAGTATTGCAAATTTAATGAAGGTCAAATTTTCAGAGACCTAGTGTGATCTCCATTCATAGATGCCGAAGTCACTCGCATGTGCTCTTCTGTCAGCTACATTTTGTATTAACAAATAAAAACTCTTAAACCCAGAACTCCTGTGCTCTGGTTGTGCCTGCTTTTTTTTTATATAGGCTGAATGATGTTAATGCCATTAATGCCATTTCTATCACTTTTGCTCTCAACCGCTGACATGAAAAAGGGTACATGCAAGAGATGTTGCTTCACATAACTACACACTGAGTTGAGGCACATTTTGAAAATATGGCCTATAGAGGTCTATATTCCATAGATAGAATAAAAATTGCTTGATATAATAAAACTAAAGCTAATCAAGATGATTAAAATAAATATTATTTTAGTGACTGAATTTGTTTCACCTTCTCTTTGTCTTTGCTTTCACTGTACCTCAGATATCCATAATTAAATACGAAGCTGTAAAATCATGCAAGAAGCTAAAAGGTTTTTTTTCCCCTTCTTTTTACCGGACTAATTACTTTTAGAACATCATGCTACCTCCTCAGCAAATTACTTCGAAGGAGTCTAGGAGGATGAGTATGCAAATTGCCTTTAAGTTTTCACATATGTTCAAGTTACTACTGTTCTAATCGAGTAGCATTGCTACTTGAATTTGCTTCATTCAAAATTGCACTGGAATTTTGTTTCCTTTTGTAGAATACTGCTTCTGCCCATGAATTTACCTTTCAGGGTACATGTGGCTGGGGACATGCTCTGTAGCAGAATGGTCAGTAGGAACTTTGATAAGCGGCTAAAAGCAGCCTAATCTGCCCCTTCTCTGAAGACAGAAAATTGTCCCATTCTTCATTGCAGCATGGTTGGATTCTTGACAAATACTTGGCTCATTTTCCTTTCTAGAGGAATCCTTCCTCTGTTATTCTTCAGGAGCCTAGGAAATGAGAAAGTTTTTGCTGGTATGATTTGTGTAATAGAGTCACAGTTAATATTGGCAGATGTCTTCTTTTGATGGTATTCCTTAGGCGGATGCCCTGAATGAAAGTAGCACTGGCAGAGGGGTTTTTGATTGTGGGACTACTGCTGCATGGGGACCTTCTGCTGATACAAAAGTGGGGCATAGTCCCACTCCTAAGTGAATAGTGTTTCTAATGTATAAACATATTTCAAATAAAGAAAAATGTATTTTTTGTAAACCTCAAAGCATGCACAAGACTTCTTTGTGGAACTTACTTTAAATTCTTTCTGATGGCCGATGCCAGCTCTTCCTAGTCAGCTCTGCAGTCACTTTGTAAATGGATGTAATGTAACTATTTCTACTTAATTCACTACCCTGTCCCCAAATCACTGTAGCAGCATTTTTCATCCTTTCTTTTCCAAGAGAGTGGTATTCACAATGAAAAAGAAAGCAGGGAGCAACATCTGTGATTCCTGGATTGCGATTGCACAGACAGTATATGAGACAGAATATGGTCAGTGGTTTCTAATCACTGCAAGCAAACTTCGCAGTTTTCTTTCAAAAGTTAACCTTCCAGAAAGTGAAAGTCAGATCTTAAAATTCTCAACCCACAGAAAATTCTCAGATCCAAAGGAAAGTCCTTCAGTTGGGTAAAATGAGTCAAAACACTTGGGTTTTTGCAGGTCCTATTAAAAGGATTACCAGTCCTGTGTTCCACATGGCCATGGCATGTGTTTTGAAGATTAGTAGAGAAACAATTATCTTATAAATATCTACTTGTCTATTTGTCTTTAGAAAGAGCTCATCAGGTTTCAGCAAGCATTGCTGGATGAACTTGTAAAGTCTTGTCCTGAATTCACTGCATTTTTTCTGAGCAGAATTGGGGCTTTGATGAACTGGGGATGCAGAGAGCCCCTGCTTAGCAGGGCTATTGGCTTTAAATCTGCATGAGCTGTAACCTGTAGACCATTCATTTGTGGTGGTGGTCATTCATAATAACTGAGGAGGGGGCAAACTTCTCAAGTTAGTTTCACCTATGGATCAAGGGGAGAGTAAGAAAGCCGACTCTGAAAGAAGAAGAAGAAATGGAAATAAAAAAGAATAGTTTCAAGCTCCTGATTAACAGGTGAGCCCTTCTTTTGCTTTTGGTCTTTGGAAGGAAGATCAGTCTTGGAATAACAGGCTTGTGCAAATTTTTACTTGGAAAGTTGCAGCAGTCCTTCTGAAAATCAAACCCCATATCAAGATTATGATTTTAAATTTAGTAAAACCTAGCATTTGTTTGCAGCAAACACAATTTTCACAGTTTAAATGGAAAAATGCTTATCTATCTGATGGGCATTTTTTAGAACCATTGCCTCCCACATACACGTATAGGGGTTCTGGTCAGCAAACTTTACCAGATTCTATCTTTGGCAGGTATACTTTCAAGACATATTTCAGTCCTTGTGTGTCCCCTTACAGACCTGGAATCTGGATTTTTATTTTTTTTTCGAACTTGTGCCCTTATACAAATACTTGGGCTTGATAAGGGTTCTAATTTCTGAATTTCCACGTATAATTGCTGTCTTGTGCTTGCAAAATTGAACAGGCAAACACTTGAGAACTAGAGCTGGATGATGAATTGAAAGTGTTTCAACCTTTAACCCCACATGTCTTTAAGTCCTGTCTACTTGCATAAAAGTGACAAACCCACATTTTTATGGTTTGTTTTCTGTGCAGCAGATCTAAACCAGCTTTTTAGAGGTAAATGAAAGTAGATCTTATTCTGCTTCAATCAGTATCAAAGTAATGAGAGAATTTTAAATTACAGAAGCATTATGTGTTATTGAAGAAAGTTTAAGAAAGAGAAAATGCCTAGCTTCTTTTTGCAAACCCAAGCTGAGAAGAGAAGGCTGACAACTTTGGAAAAATAATATTCTCCTTTCCTATAGTTACGTGGCCCTGCATGAATTGGTTAGGAGGTCGTTCAGTGTAGGAATTACCACTCACTACATTCTGCTCTCAGCTGCCCAGCTTCAGCTGAGAGATTAATCACATACACAAATGAATCCAGCCATCTCTGGCAAAAATGTAGGGTTTTTAAATCTGAGTTTCACATCAAGTCTTTGATATAAGACCATTTCTGGATGCCTTTTTTAACCTGCCACCTTGGCCCTTTATTGTGCTAGCTAGATTGACATTGGAACTGTCTAAGTAAAGATAGAGAAGCAAGGATGTCCTGATGCATATTAGAGAGATAACTTCTAGAAGGAGTGTATACATCTTACAATAACCCACAACTCAGACTGCCATCTGTGATCTGTTCCTTTTTACATTTGTGAGACCCTGTCTTTTCTGCTTCTTGTACTGTTAGCAATTCCGCTCATCTTTGATAAAAATAGCTAACTAAATTTGGAAAAAATCTTAATGCACGAGAAATACTGCATATACTGAACTAAAGCCACCTTCAAAGAAGGTTGAGATACCTCTTTGAAATTAATGTGGCAAGCAATGTTTTGTAACTATATATTACAAAGAGGTTAAACTGCACCAGGGAGAAAGCGGCAAAAGAAGGAAAACTGTAACAGGAAGAAATAATTATTCCTATGAAAATAAAGAAGACTACATGTGTATAAATTACTTTTAGTGCCAGAGCTAAACAGGCCCCTTAGGAAGATAATAAAGGCCTCTTGAACCTCAAAGGCTTCTTGCTGCTTTCATATGCAGCTTCTTCTATAATACCTGTTTTGTTCAAATTAAAACTCACGGTCCTGTTGCCAATATAGAAATCTTTTCAAGCACATTGAAGGCATAGCTCTTGGGAGGAGAAGTGGGGTAAAACATTCTGAAGAAATATATTTTCCAAAGTGAATTTGTTATTTCTTTAACCTCATCCCACAAACACAAACCATAACAAGAATTTTGATAAACATGTTTCTCTTCAGAAGAATGTAAGATCTGAATAAAATGTTTCTTGCTTTATTGCTCAGAATGAATGAACTTGTAGTGTAACTGCAAATGATAGAGAATATTCGTGCTAAAATACATTAGCTTATTTAACAGTTATGACAAAACTACAATATAAAGCATGTCTACACTGGAAGATGTGTTTGAATAATAATGGAATTTGTAAATTAATCATAGCCAGACTGAACAAATGAGTCCAACAATAAATTGTGCATCAGTATAGTAGAGTAGTGTAAATGGAGACCAACTATTTAAATAATTGAGTGCCAGCTGATGCCTTTGTTACAGGAGTTAGGAATAGATCTCAGATTTCATTAAATTTTTACCATAGTACTAGTAAGTTTAAAATCTGTATCAGACTATATAATAATAATGGGAAGGTGTCTTCTACTGTTTGAAGAGCCCTTATGAAAATGAAGGATGGGATAGTTTCCCTAGGAGACAGTCATGATCCCATGAAGAGAGAAATGAAAATCTGAACAAGGTGTCTGAAAACTTTTCAGCACTGCAGGATTATGTCTGGAGGAAGAAAACAAGGTACCAAACCAATGACAAACCTAGTGGTTACATGAGTACTGGAAGTCCTGTGGGATCATACCTTTTGTCCAGATTGAGGTGCTTTCTGGTACCAAATTTTTGGTAGAGGTGTATTATAAGTATTTTTGGATTCAGATGTTTTACTATAAATGAGAAGTAAGGAAAAAACAACAGTAGAACTGAAAATTGTTCTAAATTATGGAGATTGTGATTTAGGGAGAATGAGTAAGTATGGCGTTTGTAAGATGATTGTCAGAAGTGGAATGTCAGCAAAAGTGAGGATTTATCTGGAAGTGGTAGGGAGGGCAAAGAACTGAAGAGATGATCCTACATTCCAGAAGTGTGCATAATTCCACCATGGTGCAATTTGACAGTACAAATATGCAGTGGTGAAATACTTTGGGTAAAGATAAAAGGAACAGAAACCAAAAGGAGAAATAGTAATGACCATCTGTTACACATCAGAAGATCTGGAAAAGAGTGGGGAAAAAGAATTCCTGGAGCTGTTCTTTATGCTGTGGGATGCTGCACTTCTGAGGAATGTTTACAACTCATACGTTTGCTGGTTAGCAAACCCAACAAGCCCGCATCACTGAAGAGGTCTGTAAAGTATGCAGAAAGCAAATTTTGGAAGCAGTGCTTAATTGTGCCTATAAAGTAAAGGTCTACTGTGAGGGGTTGATGAAGAATCATTCTCTTTAGCAAAACCTCACATGTTTTAGATATAGTCACTATTCTGAATTCCACCCATTTGGATTCCTACTCATTTTTGATGACATGGCAGTCAATTTAGGAAGGAAGTGTGGTATGAAGAGATAAACATGTATCAAGTCTTTGTTCTTGCCAAGGCAGGGCTTAACTGAACTGTTCCTTGAAAGGCCCAAATCACCTGAGCTTCTGAGACTTTACAAATTGATAAAGTTCAATACAAGTTTGGGCTTTGTTGTATCACTGTGGACGTTTGACTGCCCTGAAATGGTACACACAACTCAGGGCACTGCACAGCTGGAAAATGGAACTGTAAATAGAATGAAAGCATCATGATTTTCCAAATATACCCTTGAAAGCGCTATTTTGCTTGAGTTCCAGAAACTGCTGAAATAGAGGTTTGAATCCTGGTTTTGCAAAATAGAGATTACTGTTGGTTGCTTTATATTAATTTCAGAGTTATCAGAAATCTGAATGCAAGAGGTAAAGTTTTCTCTGTCTACTGCATGACTTCTCAAGTTGATTTGTATGATGACAAGCTGGCATCAGGTGAGAAGTGTTCGTTGACAGAAAGAGAAACACACTGTTATTTCTAAGGCAAGTTAAGGTCAGAGCACAAATGTATTCTTTTTTTGTTTTGTTTGTTTTTACAAAACCCCAAGCCAGTGTGGTCAAGTTCTTCAGCCACACCAGGGTCTCCATTTCCTGCCCAGAGAAAATTTAGCCCCACAAGGTATACGCTTCATTCCTGACCTGGATTAGAACCTTCTCTCTATGGAGTTTGGTCAAAAATACAGAAAACTGTGTGCTTTGGTAAGGGCAGTAATAGCACATTCAAGATATACTTAGAATTTGGTTCTCGTTAATTTTTAAGTCCTGACTTAACAGAAATGAGTAATGAAGTTAGTTACAAAAGAATCCCAGAGAAGGCATCCTGTTCAATCCTTCTTCAGTGCTAACCATACTGAAATTCTGGTTCAAGAGTCTGCTGTAATGCAAACAATGATTTACAATAAGAAACAGCTTTGTAAGGGCCTAGCATTGTGCTTCTTATGATTGGCTGCTGTGACTAGGTGTTGTGGTCAAAAAATTCATAATCTTTATGGAACTAACCTGGAACAGTAATGAAAAAATGATGGTATATAAGAGAAATATGAAAGGACATTTTTTCCTCTCATAGTTTGAGAAAACTGTGAGCACTGCAAATGTTTCCAGGGTTTTCTGAAATACAAAATTACGTAAGTAAAACAAAGGTATTTTTCTAAGCTAAATTAATACAGTGTTGAAACTAACATATTCCGAGTTAATTCATATTTCTCTCAAAATCAAAGTACACTCTTTTAAAAGACATTGTGTTCAAGAAGGAATGAATTCTTAAACATACTTGAGGTATCTTCAAGGTTATTTATGTGGGAAGAAAGCTCTCAGTGGCAGAGTTAGGTTGTAACAACAGCTAAAAATACTTTTCAGGAAAACAAGAAAACTTTGCATGTCCAATATTGCACACAACACTCATAAACTTTACGATAAGAAGCACAGCACAAAGGGGGTTTGTTCCTATTACGGATTTGTTTAAAATTCTCCCGTAAATTACACTAAGCAGCAATATTGGCTTGGATCACAAATCCCTCTCAGCCACTGCCTTATCACAGGTTCCTCAAAAGCACTAACCTACACGACCTTTGTGTGAGTCTCAGATGACTCCAATTATTCTGCTGTGAGCTCTGATTCTTTTATACAGCCTGCCCTTAACTTTAAAAAAATTGGAGAGGGAGGAGGTCTGAGGGGAATGAAAGCCATATCACATGGCCTGACCACACTTTGTGCCTTATGAGACAGACCATCGAAATCTTGGAGAGGTAGAGGGAGGGAATTTATCTCCCAAATCAGTAGATATCAAGAGGAACTGAGTTTTACCACACTGGGGTCAGCTGTGCAAAAGCACCGTATTTTGACACAGTACACTTAAAAAGTGATGGGCGAGCCGAGATAAATGAGAAACAGAAAGTAGGTTACGAAAGGGAACGAAAATGTGGGCCAGGTTATGCAAGCACAGAGGGGTCAAGGCTTGAAGAACCTTGAAAGTTATCGGTAAAATCCTGGACTCAAATCTCAATTTCAGAGGAAACTGATACTGTGGCGTGAACAAGGGGGCAGCATGGTAACAGCAGGGGCAGCAGCAGTGGGATGAAGGTGAGCTAGGATGCTTTGATAAAAAATGTGTAGCTGATGCAAGCCCTCAAATCAATGCTACTTCTATGTAGAAATTGGAGGCCAAGTCTAGGTCTCACTGAACCTTCTAGTAAAATTTCCATCCAGTTAGGAGCCACTTTGGCTTCTAAATTTAAAGTTAGATACCAGGTTGCTGTAAATCCTGTACTTCTGTGTGTAACACTTAAAGATTTAGCTTCAGGATTCTTTTATAAGGGTGTCTGTGTTTTCTGCCCCTCAAAATGCTGTAAATATACATCTGCATCTACATCTATACATCTACATCTACATCTATACATCTTCTCTACATCATGTGTTAATCTGTGGCCAAAGATACCACAGGGCAATGGACAATTGTGAACTAAGGTTTTAGTTGGAGTTGGGAGGAGAATCAGTTTGCTTCTTCTGTAAAAATTTCCACTATTTCGAAGAGTCTTCCCGTCTAAAAGCAGAGTGGAAAATCAAAATGCATTTTTGCAAACAGAAACAATAACTCAATGGGTAATCAGAGTGCACTAGCTGAAATGTTGCAATATGCTCACCATGCTTTCTTTCAATTCTGACCTTATAGATTTTATGGTTGTTTTTTAAAAATAATTTAACTATAAATAAATGTTGTGGTTTAACCCCAGCTGGCAACTAAGCACCACACAGCTGCTCACTCAGTCCCCCCAGGTGGGATGGGGGAGAGAATCAGAAGAGTAAAAGTGAGAAAACTCATGCGTTGAGATAGAGACAGTTTAATAGGTAAAGCAAAAGCTGTGCAGGCAAGCGAAGCAAAACAAGGAATTCATTCACTGCTTCCCATCAGCAGGCAGGTGTTCAGCCATCCCCATGAAAGCAGGGCTCCATCGTGCATAACAGTTACTTGGGAAGACAAATGCCATCACTCTGAACATCCCTCACTTCCTCCTTCTTCCCCCAGCTTTATATGCTGAGCATGACATCATATGGTATAGAATATCCCTTTGGTCAGTTGGGGTCAGCTGTCCCAGCTGTGTCCCCTCTCAACTTCTTGTGCACCCCCAGCCTACTCGCTGGTGGGGTGGGGTGAGAAGCAGAAAAGGCCTTGACCCTGTGTAAGCACTGCTCAGCAGTAACTGAAACATCTCTGTATTATGAACAGTGTTTTCAGCACAAATCCAAAACATAATCTCACACTAGCTACTATGAAGAAATTAACTCTACCCCAGCCAAAACCAGCACAGTGAACTCCAATTTTGAAATGAAAAAATATATTGAAAAAATGCCAAAAGATGTTTTGACAGTTTCAAAATGTTCTTCTAAGATTTTCTTTAAAAAGGAAAATCACTGAAACTTATTATTTTATAGATAGATCAGCATTTCCTCTTGAAAGATTTTATGCTAAAAATATTTTCAGTTGCTCTTGACTTTTAGCCAAAACTCAGACATTAAAACAAATGACAGAATTTGATATTGCCTTTGACCTACCGTGGAAAACACCTTTCTCCACTGATAAGCTGTTATCCTCTTACAGGAGATCTACATATTTGTGTGTGAGTGGAAGGTAAATTGCACAGCCACAGGTGCCGCATGTTGACAATTACCTTTTTCTTACACCAGTATATGTTAGTCTTGCTTTTGATGGAAGGTATGATTAGTCATTTCTATGGCTAAGCTACATAGAAGCTGTAGCTCTCAGACATAATGCCAGTACCTGTCACTGTCCGGCCTCTATATGGCAAGTGGGCTCTGACCACCTTAAACTTGCTTCCCAAAATGTTTAGATTAGGAAGTGCTTCATTCTAGCTTGCACAGCCAGGTTTCTTTCCTGTGAAAACCTCAATGAGGAGGGAAATGCCTTTGGCTCTGAGTGGTGGGAAGCACTCTTATCTAAGCAAATATGTGTAGACATCGCATATTTGAATCTGCTTTCTGTTATTCCTTTTTGCTTTATTTATCAACCCCTGCTTCAAACAAAGGATTCTGATTTCACTAATGTTTAATTTAAATATGGCAACTTCAAAGTTAGGTTCAGCGGTATCTAATCTGTACTTTTACCCCATTTTAAATCATGAACTGAGCTTGCTTGAGACTGGGAATGTTTATACTGACTTGTCATATTTTGTAAATAAAACAAATGAGACCAGATTGTGGTTCAGAGTTCACAGATGCTTTGGGGAAGGTGAAGAAGATAAAAAGAAGAGTTTTGCCTGAGTAGCAATGACAGTCATTGTCAGTAATCTCCCCAAAGGAGGAAGAGAGGAAGGGTAACGAGGAGAGTGCACTGGGTGTGCGCTCCACAAATCCTCCCTGGATATTCCACTGCAGGTTGGCCTGTCCTCACGCTGTCTGTGGTGGCTGTATGTAAATAGCTGCAATGTGATGGAAATAAATGCTGTGAAGTCAAGATTGCCATTATCACAATCATCATTAGACATTAAGAAAGAAATAATTATTTTTGAGTAATTTATTATTACATCCCTTTTTTTCCTCTGTTAATTTAAGACAGTAATACAGATGGGAAAGTACCATAGCTGATTTGGTTAATGGGGTGACCATCCTTGCACTTTTTGCTAAAGATTTTAAAAATGCTTTTTCAAACACATGAGGCAGTGTGCAGGGAACAATAGATGATTCAGCTATAAAAGCAGAAAAAATAAATTAATTGTTTAAAGCCATAGTCACAGTGGGAGGCTAGGTGGATTCTTGCTCCAGAGTATTTTTAAATGGGACATCACAGAAGATCTGTTATAAACTGAAGTGTTAGTTAAAGAGTAAAACAGGTCCTTGAAGAAAATGGA
Source organism: Gavia stellata (assembly GCF_030936135.1). Classification (NCBI taxonomy): domain Eukaryota; kingdom Metazoa; phylum Chordata; class Aves; order Gaviiformes; family Gaviidae; genus Gavia; species Gavia stellata. Next base: position 25,971,643 of record NC_082599.1, on the reverse strand, counting down.
TAACGATAGTTAGAAATAGTTTGTTTGGTTATTTTTAACTAGAAATAGTAACAGATCAGCCAGAGCATGTGGTGCTCACTTAAGAGTTATATAGGAAATTAGCTATGAAATCAGTGAATTATTAATTGTGGCATACAGTCTTCTAAAATTTCCCTCTTGCTTATGAAAAGAAAATGACACAATTTGAAAAAAAAAGGCTTAAAGGGGGACTTGAGGACATATAAATCTTAGTAAATCTGACATCTGCATTTAGCAAATTGGTAGTAGTTATAGTAAAGAATAGAACCAATGAACATACTTCCATATGATTTACTGAGTAGGACACAAGCATTGTGTTTACATAGGGAATTGTTCTTAAACACGTGGATTCCTTTGAAGGAATCAGTCAGCATTGGATGGGAAAATCCTGTTTATATGTTCTACTGGGTTTTCCATAAGGATTTTGAAGAGGTTTTCATCAAATGCTTTTAACGAACTTCAGTGCTGTGGCACAAAATGAAGAGCCCTAACATGTTTAAATAGCAAGTTTGGAGGTAGGAAAGAACCAAAAGGGGAAGTGGTTGGCTCTCCTGATTGATGCACTGGTGGCAACCCACAGAGATCGTTGCTGAGCTTTGTGCTTTCAAAGACATATAGGTCTGGTTAAGGGAGTCAACAAAATGAGGTGACACAGCTTTTTGAAACAGAACTAGCAATTCAGGGTAGTTTTGGAGGGATCTTAAGATGCTGACTGAATGATAAAATGGCAGATATAATTCAGTGTTGGAAGATGTAAACTAGTGCACCTGGGGTGGACTCTGGAACTGAGAGCTGGAATTATTAAGAGAGAGATAGAGAACAAAATAGAAATGATCAATATAGCACTGCATAAGTCTGTGAGGTGGACATATCTTAAAGACTGCATGTTGTCCTGTCCTCTACCTCTCAAAAAGGGTAAAGCAGAACTAGAAAAGGGTGACAGCGCGCTCGAAGTTATGAAATAGCTTCCAGATGAGGACTGACTGCATAAACTTGGTATCCTGAGTAGGAAAAGAGATGCCTGAGGGAGGAGGGAATAGAAATCTACAAATTGTGAGTAGCACAAGGCAAGTAGCACACACAAATAGGGGCATGGAGTAGCAGGTTTGACAAACAAAAGCAGGGCTTTTTTTGCAGAAAGGGGAGTTAAATTGTTGATGCCATCAGCACAGGATTCTGAGGAAACCAGAAGTTTACATGGCTTCAAAAGGGATTAGATAAATCCACAGAAGAAGAATTCATTACAGGCTGTAAAACACAAAGATGCCATTTCTGGCTCAGAAAATCTTGGAGCTCATAGAGTGCTAGAAGCCAGGGGAGCATTACTGCATGTTTGACTTCATTTGCATGCTTCCCCAGCCTCTCTTGGCCACTGCTAGAGGCAGGATGCTGAACCAAATGCTCCTTTGGTCTGACTTATGACCATCCTTATGTCTCTTTGCCTGCTTTCCCTCTGCCATAGCTTGGAAACTCATGTGTGCTTCTGCTGAGGTGTCTGGAGCAGTTGCTAGTGTTGGGGACAGAAGGAGGATGTCCATTCCCAGCAGCAGTCTTTCCCTTGTTTTCCCCACTCTACTAGCAGCCATAAGGGCTGACTTCTCATCAGGCTGCCTGTGGTGGGTGTAGCCCAGCTCTGAATCCTGAAATTTGGGGTGGTAAATTTCCATTTTGCCTGTATTATGAGAAGCTCTGGATGAACTTGTCCTGTGTTTGGGGCCTTTCAGAGCCAGTAGACCTGACCAGTAGAGTCGTTCTCACCTGCTGAGAGATTTTAGCACTCAGCATGAAACCCGTTGGAAAGGCATTTAGGAGTTTCCAGCCAAACTTATAAGTCACTCCAGGATCTACTGGAACTTGGCCTGGTTTTACTCAACCAAGCAAAGTCAAGCCAAGCCAAACAAATAAATAGTCATTTTCAAAATATGTCCTGCGTGTTCAGGTGCAGAACTGAACTCCAAACAAAGGGGAAGTAGCTCCTGGTTTTTACTGAAATTGTGTTAAATGTTTTGGGTGAATAGTACAAACCAGAATTTTTTTAGGGGACTGAAACTGTGAATATGAATCATCTGCAGATAAATTCAGCTGAATAAAGAGTAAAGCAGATATTATATTTTAAAAAAGCATTTAATTCCTGAATTTTCTGAAGAAAAACAAGGGTTTCATATTAGAAATGCTAGAAGGTTTACTTATGACATTTGCAAAATAAACTTCTTTTTAGTGTTTAATAATGGCCCACTGTAAAAAAGAAAAGGTTTTAAAATGAAAGCAAAAACCAGTATAGATTAGCTTGATCCTAAAAAATAAAAATCCCCTATTTTTCCAAAACCATAAAATGTCTCTTTTGATTAAAACTCAACTGATTACATTTTCTTTTCTTTTTTCTTTAGTGTCTAAACCAAAAAAATGTCTTTTTTGTCTAGCTCTGTTTTGGGTTATATTATGGAAGTTTTACAGTGGCTCACACAAAATTGAATGCATTCAGAACAAATTATAGCTGCATTTTCCAGCAAGAGTAAATACCATTTTTTACCTTTGTTTGCAAATAATAGTATCTGCCCCATGAGTATCAATGAGGAGAGATAGAAAGGAGAAGTTCAAAAATTTAAATTTGCACAGTTATTGAAGCTTCTTGTTTTGAGTGCTTAATGCTGATTAACGCAGATGCCACGTTTTCCTTTTCTTCTTTATGATCATTTTGACTTCCTCAGCTTAAGGAAAACATTCAGAAGAAATCAGTTTCTGTTTTTTCCCCCCTCCCTCTTTTTTCTTCTTTTTTGACTGGCTATGGCTTTCCTAATTCTTCTCTTTCTTTGAGTCCTTCAGTGCTGATAAATGTTTTTAAACTAAAATTTGTTTGATGACTTTTTAAATGGAAAATTTGCTTTGTTGATTCCTTTTAAAAAAAAGCAGTTTATTTTAACAGAAGAATAACTGACTTTTTGTATAACCATTCACTTCAGTGGGTGCTTGCCAAAAGGACTGCACAAATGAAGCGCTGTCTCTAATCTTACTTGGCCATGCAGAGGAGGGAGCTTCCCACATGCTTATTTGCAAGTTGACTTGAGGGAGAGCTGTGAGGGAAGGCAGCTCCCTCATGAGAGAGTGAATCCCCATGAGCCAGCGCTGTCATCCCTTTCCTTCTAGCTAGACACCTGGGAGGTATGTGTGGTGGCGTAAGCCCAAGGAATGCGTCAGTCCCCGCAGCCATTATTAGCAAGGACTTTCTCTCCCCCGTGCAGTGCATGGCCCTTCTGGCTGAGCCAAACCCCCTTTTCCACCTTCCTCTGGAGCAGCAGATGTCAGTCACTGCTGTAAGATAGATTCTGCACTGGTTTACTGCAGGTATGTTGCTATTGCTAATTAGAGATGGTTTTCACTCACAGAAAAACCCTTGGCTAGTACATAATATAGGCCAAACCCCATCCTTTCACCCCAAGACCAAATGGGATTGCACACATTGCACACACTCTCTTCCCACTCAAAACAGAGTGGCTTCACTCCTGCCATGCAGTCTTCAGCCCACTATCCCTTGAGTCATGCCCAGGCCAGGAGCATGTGTTGCACCGTTTCCACAGGCAGGGCAGTGCTTCAGCCCGTAGCCTGTTCATTTACATGCATAGATGTGGTGGTTGTGATTAGAGCTACAGAAAGGGCTGGTCCCTTGGCCTCTGCTGTGCTATGCATTGGAATGCATCAACATGTATTTTCCTTGTAGTAAAAGCTGGAGGTATTTGCCCAGATCACCAATACCTAAAACCATTGCTATTACTAATTGCTGTTTTATTGTGCCAACAGAGTGAAAGCTACCTTCCAAAGGAAAGCAGACACAGTCTATGTCTGTCCTAAGCAATTTATCGTTAAAAGGCCCCAATCCTGTGCTGCTTTATGTGATGTGTGTAGTCTATATTTGCATTAGTTCTTCACCCAGATTAAGCTCTAGAGTTTACCAACCTTTGTCAGGGTGCTGAGGGTCCCTGTAAAGGCAGCACAGCTTCTAGAGAGAGATTTGGAGAGCTTGGTTTCATGTAGGGCTCCTGACTCACCATTATAGTTTACATCAGAAAGTTTACTTTTAATTTTAGACTCATTCATAACTGTTCCAAAATACATATTGCCATATTCATAATCTACTTTGACACTTCTTGCTCTTTATAGTCTTTTCATTTTTAATTACTTCACTGTTGCTCATTGTGATTTCCCTTTCAGGCCTTACTAAAGTTCAGAATTTTCACCTTTCTTTTTCTCCCCTTTTCAGTGCTGAGGATTCTTGTCAACCAAGCACCCACACCTATTTTACTTTGTGATGCTTCCCTGATATCCTTTTTTAAAAGGTATGGCCAATTGCAGGAGGGGAAAAATCTTGCAGGTTTTGCTCTCTTGAGTTGTTTTACCCAGTTATCTAGCTGGTATCAGGGGAACTGACTGAATGAGGAAGAGCCATCCACATGAAATGTCTGCGTGATCAAGACTTTAGTTACTATGACTAAGAGACATTAAAATTTGCAATATGAAAGACATTTTCCTTTCAGAACGCATTTCCAAACCCAAAGTGGCAGATAGTAATTTTCTGTTGCTGGGCTATATTAATTTCTGGTGTAATCTCATAAAATGTTGTAGAATTATACCAAGAAGGAATGTAAAGCCCCAACTTGAAATTTCAGCTCTGCTTCACAGAGCTCTAAATTGCAGTGGTCTGGCATAAGCATCTATGGAAACACTAATTGCTTAAAACTAAATGTATATTGTTGTGTTCAAGGAGGTCACACAGCTCTACTTTCTTTTTTGTGATTATTTACCTTAAACATCCAAGCAGAAAAAGCAGACCATGCCATATACATGGAAATATTTAAATGACCACAGCAATGAATGATTTAGCGCAGATTACCTGAAAGATACTTTCACATCTTGCATTTTAAACACTGCCATGTTGTCTGAAAGTTCTGGGATATGTCTGTGAATAACTGCAGAGCAGCCCATATCAGAAGCATAGGAAAGCAATGGCAATCTGGAATAACAAATTCTAATTTTCAGTTTGTGAAGGATGATTTCTGTGCATTATGGGTTATTATGTTATTATGCATAGTACAGTTAAGCTTAGAGGCTTCAGTGAATTTGGCATCTCATTAAACAAGGCATAGTAGAAGCACATAGTGAAAGACAATTTTTTCTGAAAACATTACTTACAATCTGCAAGACAAGAGTGGAAGAGAAGCACAGAAAAATGAAGCCCTTGGAGATCATGGTGTAGATCAGTGGCTGAGTCCAGAATGTAAACTGAGTTTCCAAACTGTTAATTGATTTCTTCTTATTTGGATCTCACTGCCATAGTAATGAGGTTAAATCTAAGCATTGGGAACCAAAAGCTTAATTTTTCTGTAATAGTAACAATCAATAACATGTGGTGGCCATAATTGCAAATAAATTAGTTTAACTTTGGAACTTTCTGTATAAAATTGATGGATTTTGCCACTTTTAATCCCACCATAAGCATTCCTTGTTCGTTACGCACAATGTTGCTGCCAGCTACATGGAGAGCACAGGGAAACTTATAGAGGGAAAGCTGAAGGAATTTCCACAACTGTTCCACTATGGGACTGGCATTGTCATTTTCTTCTGGGTTCAGTGGCATACTGAGGGATTCAGCCACAACATAAAATAACTGAAAACATTCCAAGGACATCTGAAAAAAAGTGGTCATGGTCTCATCTCACTAAAATATCATTCCCTTGCAAGGAGTAGTGCAGTAAAAACAGTGTCACATTACTTTAACAGAAGCTTTTAACATTTTTACTGACAGAATCTAAAGCCTGTGGTTATGGAGTGTGAAATACTCATTAAAATTCCTTGAGGAAAATCAGTTGAATAAATATCCAGTAATTGTCACAGCGCCCTCATTGCTGTAGTTTTACAATACAATAATTCTCCCCATTGATCAGCTTTATTCTCATACCATATAAAGAGCTCAGATTCTTGTTCAGGAATTTACTACTCATCAGGGTATCTGATATTTGTAAGCCTAAAGCTGTAGAAATATATTGCAATAGCTGTGGGCTGGGTCATACCAGTGCATTCATGAAGCTTCTCTGTGCTCCCCCTCTGGAGCTGTGGCAGTTGCCTCTCCCTGCACACCTCTCCCACTTTCCCCGTTGCCTGGTGTGTACGGAGAACGTGGAAAAGGCAAGTGGGATTCCCAAATGAGCTGGTGAATCAGAAGTGGGAAACACCACCAATCCAACCCATCGTGCTCAAGTCTCCTTTGGGTTTCTCCCTTTGCTCAACTCCTTAGAGAAGATTTCTGTAAACCGCAGTGTGCTATAAGGCCATGCAGCCTGGGAGAGAAGGGATGGGACACTAAACTGATACGCAAGGTGTATGCCCTCCTTATAAATTATCCTGGAATAGCTGAAGGTTTTAGGGAGAACTTCAGTATTTTGAGTAAGTCCTAGAGTTTCTTCAAAAGTGGGAGCAAATGGCCAAACTCTCTTCCAACTATTACCCTTAATAAGCAGTAGTACTATCTTTACCTTGGTCCTGTCACTATTTTAAAGCGCCTGGCAGTTCAAAAGGACTGGAGATGCGGAGGATTGAAAGTATCTTAAAAGAGCTGCTGGCTTTCCTAGTGGCAAATGATTCTTATTTTAGTTAAACTGGAAAATACTTAAATCTTTCATATCTCCAAGCTGTTATTAAAATGTCACACAGAATCACGGAATCATTAAGGTTGGAAAAGACCTGTAAGATCATCAAGTCCAACCATCAACCAACACCACCATGCCCACTAAACCATGTCCCACAGTGCCACATCTACATGTTCCTTGAACACCTCCAGTGATGGTGACTCCACCACCTCCCTGGGCAGCCTGTTCCAATGCTTCACCACTCTCTCAGTAAAGACATTTTTCCTAATATCCAGTCTGAATCTCCCCTAGTGCAACTTGAGGCCATTTCCTCTTGTCCTGTCACTCATCACTTGGGAGCAGAGGCCAACACCCACCTCTCTGCAACCTCCTTTCAGGTAGTTGTAGAGAGCGATCAGGTCTCCCCTCAGCCTCCTCCTCTCCATACTGAACAATCCCAGTTCCCTCAGCCGCTCCTCATAAGACTTGTGTTCCAGACCCCTCACCAGCTTCGTCGCCCTTCTCTGGACACGCTCCAGCACCTCAATGTCCTTCTTGTAGTGAGGGGCCCAAAACCGAACACAGGATTCCAGGTGTGGTCTCACCAGTGCCGAGTACAGTGGGACAATCACCTCCCTACTCCTGCTGGCCACACTGTTTCTGATACAGGCCAGGATGCCGTTGGCCTTCTTGGCCACCTGGGCACACTGCTGGCTCATCTTCAGCCGGCTGTCAACCAACACCCCCAGGTCCTTTTCTGCCAGGCAGCTTTCCAGCCACTTGTCCCCAAGCCTGTAGCGTTGCTTTGGGTTGTTGTGACCCAAGTGCAGGACCTGGCACTTGGCCTTGTTGAACCTCATGCAATTGGCCTCAGCCCATTGATCCAGCCTGTCCAGATCCCTCTGCAGAGCCTTCCGACCCTCGAGCAGATCAACACTCCACCCAACTTGGTGTCATCTGCAAACTTGCTGAGGGTGCACTCAATCCCCTCATCCAGATCGTTGATAAATATGTTAAACAATATTGCATGTTGCAGAATTAAGAGTTTGTAGCTATATGACTCCAATAACACATGAGGCTCTCAAGGCAAAATTCACAAAGGCCTAATTTTAAAACATTTTTGCTGCCAAAGTTATTAAATCTTTGAACAAGGAAACATTATAAAAAAATCAGATAGTCTATGAAAAGTGAGAGTGTTAAAATTTGAGGTCAAAACCCATTGCTAGAGTGTGAAATAGAGAGATTCTTAAGGTGCAAACTTGCTTTGAACTTTAAGTGTTGAGTAGCAAGACTATGCCTTTAGTCTGGGCTGGACTGCTGCAGAAAGTTCCGTAGAGGAGATACTGTGATGTGCTGAAGAAACCGGTCCAAGTCATCTACTGTATGGTTATTGTGAAATCATACACAAAATGATCTAGTTAAACCCATGTTAGAATAAAAATGTTCAATACCAAGCTGGAATATTTTTCTTAACATTTTAACCAGAAGGTGGCATTATATCATGTCGTTTGCAGGCCAACCATATTTTTTATTTTTTTCTTTATAAGACGACTGGGGCTTTACAAACAACACTAACACAGGTTTTTCTTTTTTGCTGTTTTTGGGGGGATTTATTTGTTTTTATAGATGTGATGAATCATCATTCATACATGTTTCATCCACACTGAAAAAGTGTTCTCTGTGTACTCTAACTTTGCTGGCAGACTGATACTCATATTATTGTTTTAGTATGCAGATATATTTCTGGTCAAAACAATTTGAAGAACTTTATCTAGAATACTACCTGTATATACTCTGTGAAATGTTATTTCAGTTCACAGCTATGTTTGAAATAATTGATAATGATGCCAAAAGAAATTAAACTGCATTGATTCACAACCAGGGCAATTGCATATCACTAAATGTAAAAATCTCTTATTTATGGTGATTGAATAAAGCTGTTCTCTTAGAACAAAAACAGGGCCTGCGTAGAAGCCAGAAACCGAAGCAGGCTGTTGAAATGGCCTGTGAATGAGTGGAAGAGATTTACATTTTACAAACTACTGAAATGTATATACTATTTTTCTTCTTAAGCAAGGTTAGAGAAAGTTGCAAGATACCTAACCAGCCCATCAGAGTCCTCAGAGGTTTGAGCAGGTATCTGAAGTCAGGAAGGAATCTTAGCTGTTTGAAAAAAATGTGTTTGTGTGTGTATGATTTTTGAAAGGCACAGAATTACCAGTCAGATGTCATGCTCCTATAGTACATGGCCTCACGCAGATTATGGGAAAAGATTTCTAAAGGGGATGACAGTCTCAAAAATTGGATCAGTCTTTTCAGCCACCCGTTATGTGGACTCTGCAATGGCTTCTCATCTGGGTCTGTGCTAATTTTAGTCATGTCCTATGCAGTATGGGCAGCTGTCCGCTGGAAACCACACGGACACCAGCAACTAACCATAAGAGGGTGACAGCTGCTTATCATCTGAACTAATCCAGCATCCTAAATACTGAAGATCTATTTTACCTGTCCTTAATCAGTTTCTTAAGCAATTTTGTGCAGGAGCTACAAATAGTGAGCTAACGAACACATTCTGCTGAGCTACAAGCCTACCCCATACTGGAAGGAAGTATGCATCCCAAAGCACTGATTATCAATAACAGCTTTTCTGGTGCTTTGCTAGAATATTTTCACATCAAAGTGGAAACAGAGCTGTATGTGAAAGTAAAATATCTTTAGTCTTTCTATGGTGATCCCACAACCAACATCTCTACTTTTCACATTGGGAAAGGCATATGTTTCTGTGGTATAATTCCTTATGTATATATGGGGTCAGGGTCAGTTCACAATGGCGTTCATGCAAACCTTCTAAATCCAGGCAAAAGTAAGGAAGTGTAGGCGTCAAAATCAGAAATTCTATTGCGCTAGGCATGCACAGAGGCTACGGTCAGTATGGCTGCCCAGTTTTAGACTTTCAGAAACAGCAGCTTGACTCACTGCAAGGGACTCATATAAATGCTTTTAGAAACAGGCATAATAATCATCTCTTTAAACACTGGTTAGCAAATCATGTTGACTGGTTGACATAGAAACATCCCCGCATCAGCAAGTAACAAAGATCGTATCATACAGTCGACAGGTTTGATGTGTTCCTGTGCTGTACATGGTTGCAAACCATATGCATCCTCTACAATGTGCAATCCGATCCAAGATATTACACCAAAACAGTTAAGAAGCCTGCTGATACTATATTGCATCAGCTTGAAAGTGCTGGTATGGGCTGAATTTCCTATTTTGAGGACCAAATACTGGCACTGCCATACCTTAGAATCTGTGGACCATGTGCATTCATTTTATCACAGCACGGAACCAAACCTTGCATCTGTATTCTGGAGGGTACTGCAAGCATGCAGCTGAGACCTTTCAATTTCTAATTATATATGATGGAAAAGGTCATGAGACAGATGAGAAACCATATTCAATCAATACCAGACTGATTTTTTTCCCCCACTGATTTTGGAAAGTGTTTCCATGGTTAGTAACACTCTGGGATACACAGAGAAAGAACAGTTAACTGATGTGCCTGTAAACATATTTATTTGGCATTTTGCTTCACTGAGCATAGAAGTCATCTGGCCAATCTTAATTTTTTTCTAAGGGACCATCACAAAAAGACCCTATAACACAAAGGAAAAACAATCTGCAAATGCTCCCTTGAAATGTGGCCTTTCCTGCCTAGTTGCAGAATGAAATCGATACACAGCTGCAGATTTGTTGACCTGCACATGAGATTGAAACTATAATATGAAAAAAAATGAAATTCTTCCCTGATGATAGATTTTCTCTATTTAGATACCACTAGTGGGAACAATATAATGACTGGAAGGATCTGCAGACCCCTGTATAATGTTAGAGAATGTCATGTTGAGAAAGGGCATATGTTCTCTACATCACTGCTCCTTAATCTTCTCAGATTTTCACAAAGAAATCATATTAATCAAATCTGCTTTCAGCTATATGAAAAGTGCAGTTTGAATGGTTCACAGCTTAGGAAGAAATTGAATGTAGAAGAAAACCTTGGATAGAAATAAGCCCAGAACTTAAAATAACTTGCTGTTGTCAGTATCTCACTGTATGATTCTGAATAGCTGTGGTAATTATGCATTCAGAAAGCTCTGAAACTGCCCCATACTGTGGCTATGGAGTGGTCCGTGCAGGCAATACAGAAGCAGAGGAATTGCCAGATGAAATCAGACTGGTGAGCCATCTGCTACTGGCTTAAAAAGAAAAAAGCAAACCCAATAAAAAATCCTACCCACAAGTACATCAGCAAAGGGCAAAATTCTGCCTGGCACTGAACAGATACACTGCTCTCCCACCTCACCTGAAAATCTGCTTGGGAGTTTGAGGAAGACTGGGCTGTATATGTATGAGGTGCAGGTTATGTTCCAGTCTTCCTCCCTTTCCATTGCCCCGTTGGGGACAAAGTGAGAGGGCAGAGAGCGAGGACATCCCTTCAGTTCCATGCCACAGAGGGATGGGTATGGGGGTATGGAGGAGAAAGTGAATGGCACTCTGTAATGACTGGAAGAAGCCAGTGTACTCCTCCGCATACAGGGGCTGTGTTGGAGGCACCATGTTTTCTCAAAGCAGGGTAATCTTTCAGTGCTCTCTCTGATATGGAGCTGCCTCCTTGTTTTTGGTTGTTTTGGAGGCAGCCTTAAATCTATAGAAATATATTGTTTTATTAAATATACCAAATAAAAGCCACAACACTTGTATGTGGTTTCCTCATTGCTATTAGTGTTTGGTGTTTACTTGGCATGACTATTGTGTTTGGCACCATTCAGAATACAGAGAAAGACCTGTTCCCTGTGCCTGAATGCTGATGTTCTGATGACCCAGCCTTGCTCCCATTGAAATCACAGGGATCCTTGCTGCTGACTTTGGATATGAAGAATAGGGTGGACCTGAAGGTGCTCCAGGAACAGCACTCCTTTCCTTTCTGTTAAATTTGAGTATCAGACTTGTAGGTGGATGATCACCGTATCGCAAAGTAAACTTTGAGATATGAATGATGGAATGTTGGTTCTGGCAATAGGATCTAAAGGGCATTTGTGTGTCATTTAAAACAAAGGTAACAGCATTTCTTTTGAAGGTATATTTAATTCTAGAAAAAAAACATGAATAAAAAAGAGGCACCAATCTAATGAGAATTATATTTTAAATTGGTGCCAGAAAAACAGGATATTCCTGAGGTCTTTCTGAACATGTCTACTTCTGTCTGGACTCTGAAGAAAATCTACTAATAGCAAAGGCATGACATTAGATTATAACCACAAAATTGCAGTCCTAAGACTGTAATGAAAATGGGTTAAGTCTATACCATTTCCTATTCCTATTATAATCCCTGCCATAAGAATGGCCTTTCCTGGAATTATTGAAGAGGAAATTCTCCCTTGCTTGTAAATGGCATTTCATTTTTCCTCTTAATATACTTGTAAAGATAGCTGAAACTGTTTAGCTTACCATTTTTCAGAATGCTATCCAAATCTGAGGGTGGTTGCTATAAAAGGAATCTACCACGGGCTAACGGTTATTATACTTTGGTATTTGAAATCAGGAGTGTTTAATTTTGTACAGACACATGACAAAGTCAAACTTCTAAGTAGAAATGACAAATGAGATTTGTAGTCTGTGGAGCTTGCAGATGCTCAGGATCCAGGTGTAAGACCTCTGCCTGCTCTGGTTGCTGTTGGTATTGACTATTATGCATATCCCGAGGCATTCCTAGCTCTTGATGGGATGATGGCGTTCAGATTTGCAGGTCTTTTGCTACGTGGGATATGATGCATCTCAGTAAAGTGGGGGAATACATTTGTGCTCAAAAAGCTAATTCTACAGGAACGTGATCTTTTTTTTTCTTTCACTAAGTCCCAATTCTCATGCTGGCGAGAGTGGAGATACTTATTGTAGTTAAGGCAAAAGGTGTCCAAAACATAGTCTGTGGATGGGTGTTAAGTGGCATGAGCGGTGAGCAGGAGAGGCTGCGGGCCTCAGAAGTGTAGTGATGGGGACCAGCGTGCCAGTGCTATTAATTGGGTCCATAGTGATTCCCTGCTCATATGGAGGTGCCTTCACAATGACATCAGTCAGGAGTGAGTCACGACAAGGTGAAATGCTCCACGCATGGCAGGGAGAAGACTCATATTTTGTGTGTCCAGCATAGCTGATAGGGGTATTTGCCATTAATATGGCTCTTTTGAGACAGGCGGTCTTTGCTGTGTATGCTGCATTTGTGTGCCTGCAGAAGCAGCAAGTTAGGTCCTGTCGCCTGCCTTTGCAGGGAGCCTGGGCACCACTCGCTTGCAGCTTTGAAACAATCACTCAGACATAAATGACTCGCTATGAGGTGTTGGAAGTCATGCTGGTTGATGTAGCATTCAGTGGTCTAACAGCCTCAAGCTCAGTGCAAAAAAATAGACAAATTTTTCACTGGAGTGGTAAAAAAAAAAAGAGAGGAGTATGCTGCTTAGATTGCCTTTTTGATGCTGTTGGAAATCAGCCTATCTAGAAACTGCAGTAGACAATCTGAGGTGAGCTATGATGTTTTAAAAGCACTGGTTGAAGGAGACGATGGAGTTTGCTCACATAGAGTCAGTCTTGCTGGCATGTTAAAATCAATGGCTGACGGTATGGAAAAAAACACCTGATTTGGGAGAAAAAATATTATTTTAGAATTATTTCTATTATTTTTATATTATTCTTTCTATTTTTGCTCGATCTTTGATCATTGACTTTGAATGGTCAGCTAATACGCAAAGGTCTCCGGTGTCCTGCAGCAGACTAGCAGTAGAGGTAACTTAGCAGGAAACTATGATTAACTTGGAGCTTGTGATTCAGTTTTACTTGACTCTTCACTTTGCTCTTTGCCCACACAAGTGATTGGGAGTTGAAGCTGACTCTTTTTAGAGTTGTACTGAGCACAACACATACTCTGCTGGCGGCAGTGGAGAGGGGCTGAACTCATCCAGGTGCCATATCTTTCCAAGCACTCTGTGAGCGTGGTGGTGAAGAGTGAAGGGTTTGGGATGTTCTTATTCCAGGTATACCATAGTGTAGTGTAGTGTGTATATATAGATTCACCAGTGAAATTGACAGTTCCCCCAGGAAAAGTATAATCATAAGAGATTGTTATCCCTTCTTATGGTGGGAGTGCTCTGGAAGTCTCCATCTGAGTTGTGATTTTTGGAAGGTCTGCTCCTTATGGTAAGATGGACTAAAAAGTTGATATTCATGAAGTGTAGATGCTGCTCCCCCTGATGTTTTCAGACAGAAGGTTGTAAAATTTAAGCTGGTGTATAGTCTTTTACAATTCAGAATGCAAATAGGAAATTGTTGTTATGGATAGCCAAATACAGTCTATTTAACAAGGGAATCAGATACAGATCCATTCATGACTGCTAACTTTCCTCTGTCTCAGGAAGACCTTCCTCCCAAGCAACTATTTGCAGGAAGTACATGGTAGGTAGAGGTCACTTTCTACCTGTTGTCTTTCTTCTGCTTTTTCTCTAAGGAACTGATATTAATCACTGTCAGATGACGGATACTGTGCTGACAGAGTCTTTGCTCTGACTCAGTGGTGTTCTGAAGTTATACTCTTATGTATCTCAGTTTTCATACCAACTGCTTGACTTTGCAGGCTCTTGGGAAATGTTTGCTGCAGACGTGGTTTTCTAGCAACTGAAACCTGGGAATCACTTACATAAACTTTATAATCTCCCATTTTATAAATCTCTGCCTATACCCTCATCCTAGTCTTCTTTTCTGCCTACTTTTTTATTTCCTCCATTGCATCCTCTAAAATGCCAGGTGTCTTGCTCCTTCTCCAGGTACATTCCTGAATGTTGATCATGTTTTCTTGCCTCTCCTTTTCCTTCTCAATAAATAATTCACTTGTATTGCTTGATCCAGCGGGCCACCTACCTTGGCGAATGCTACATTAGGTTGTTGTCCCTGGTATTCTTGGACTTCACCAGAGCTAGGATTAGTTCTGGTTCTTTTGTGTACCCACTAAACCACAGTACAGTTAGAACATGTTTTTTCTGTATTCAGTAGCTTATAAAAAGGGCAGCACATTACCCTAATCTAAATGCTAAAACATACTATATTTTGAATAGCTGGTTACACTTCCTCTTTGTCACAGGTGGCCAGGTTTGCAAAAGGGGAGGAAAAAGAATTGTAAGCCTACTAAAATTACTGAACTTTGAAAAGAACAGGTAGTATAATCTCTGTCTGTCTGTCACAGAATTGTTGAGTGTCTAGAAACATTACAGCATTTCTTATATAATTAATGAAATTTGAAAATAGAAAGAAACCATGCAGTCTAGACAAGGTGTTTGTGACAACAGTCAGAGTATCAAGATGGAACTAGGGCTGACTGGAAAATACCAACATTTGGATAAAAGGGGAAAACCAAAAGTTTTGACCTTAAACACAAATATTGTCTGAAAATCAAAACTCAAATATGCAATTAGGGACTTCATACAGTTTCTGGTTGGGTTTCTTGTTGGTCTGTCATTCTCTGTTGCTCAGTTTATTTATTCCATGATATGCCATCTCTTGCTGATCCATCGAGTAGGACATGTAGTCCATAATGAAAACCAGGTTCATGATGGCTATTGGGGGACAATGATGAAAAGCTTAACGTTTTTGTTGTGAACTAGATATTGAGAAGTAATTTCTTTGAAAAAACATAGGAGAAGAAATTTTTATGGCTATAAATAAGCCCTAATTGAGACCAGTCTTCTACAATCCTAACAGACATTGTGATTTTTGTTTTCTTCAGACATGCCATAGCATGATAAAGTAAACTACTGGAGGAATTATACATAAGGGGCAAGAAAAATGTTTCAGTTATGATGCCATCTGTCCAATGCTAGCTGACT
Source organism: Gavia stellata (assembly GCF_030936135.1). Lineage (NCBI taxonomy): Eukaryota > Metazoa > Chordata > Aves > Gaviiformes > Gaviidae > Gavia > Gavia stellata. The sequence continues at coordinate 25,956,081 of NC_082599.1, read as the reverse complement.
GCTGAGGCAGTGGAAATGGAAATGAATATAATACAGTTTCTGTAATCTTCTTAAATCTCAAATTAAATTAGCATCAGGATTGGCACTTTAAGACTGAGTTGATGGCTGTGATTACTGTTCCTTCTTGCCTTCTCTAGTTTCATTTATTGTTAGTTGCTGTTATATGTTCATTAAAAAGTAATTTAATAAATCATGGGATTTCCTGCCTGTAAAACAATTATCAGAATGAAGAGTGACAGCAATGGTTGGGGAATATGCTGATATGTGGTAACCCTTTGTGAAGGCAAAGCAGGACACAAAAACCTTACTATTTAATTAAAAACTATTTAGTATAATAGTGCTTTCCTCTACTCTCCATAAGTAAGTGAAGCAGGATTGGAGGCATCTTCTGGGTTCTAACTCTGTCTCTGCCATGGGTGAGTGCGCAAAGGTCACTTGTGTCAATATTTTTGGGAACCACCACTGATTAGTCTGTTGGTTATTCAGATAGAAGGACGACGGGGCAATATCATGACACTGGGGGCAGGAATTCACAATTCTGTTACACAGGTGAGTACTGAGGACTGTAGTGAAATGATATTAAGGAATCACTGACTGATTAATTTAAAAATTTCAGAGGCCTCTGGGTATCCAAATGCAGACTCTGAACTTCATTATGGCATGGACATATGTGAAGCCATTCAGGACCAGGTGCTTTTTAGTGGCCTTTCTGTACTGTTTGAATACCTCTATTCAACTTGCTTAAAAGGTCTCCAATCACACAGTGAGAGTGAGGAATGGTGGAGGAAGCAATGAAAGTTTGGTGAGGGGGAATGGGGGAGCCTGCGAGAAAAAGAGAGAGATTGTTCAGAGAGGCAGAGATCATATGAGCAATAGCTGGCACTGTGTTTACAGTGTCATGTTAGTTTAGGATTCAAGGTCACACTCAATGGTTTCCTCATTGCTTGCGCATTAACGTTCACCCTGGCCTTACTGGCTGTCAGGCAGAGCTTGGATCTGACTATGAACACAGCTGCATACACACTCTGCAAAAGTCTAACGCTTTTGAGGTCTAGGGAAGAGTCAAAGTTTATGTGGAGAGAGCTGAAAGAGGCAGGCTGGTGAGGGATGAAGTGAGATAAATGATGCAGTGCTGGACAAGGAAGGGTTAAGCTCGGGGGGACACAAGAGAAAGCAGGATGGTAGCCAGGCCAGCCTGGCAGACAGGAGGCAGTTTTGTTCTGCAAATGGAGACTGTGTCAAAAGGTTTTCCCTTAACTGCACTGAGACGCAGATTACCAGAAGCCACCCTCCTCATATGGTAAGCTGGTGTGAGGGGTGGAGACAGTTACTGACAGCTGTCATCTTCTCTGACAGCTCCTCTGGTCAGCACACAGCCCGGGGCACTACCTGCCCAAGGATACTTGTGTGACCCATCAGCAGTGGAGAGAAATTCTCAGCACAAAGATGCAACAACAGCAACAATTATCTTTCCTGGAGACAAAAATAAATAATTGCAGTTCATACAATATCTCTTTAAAACAGACAAATATTTCTTAGTAATAGCTGTGGTACAAGGAATTAACATAACTCTGAGCACTCTCTGAGGACAATGCAGCCTTCAGAGCCAGAGAACACACCTACACTGAATATGATGTGTGCTTGTATGACTCAAAGATAATATTTACAGCTGTGGTGGTTCGGTTCCTCAGAGCATGCCATGAGCCTTCCTTTCACACTATATTATCCTAGGCTGCATTGTTCTGCAAGGGAGACACGGAGTCTGGCTCCCTTTGGAGGATGCCGGGAAGCCAGAAAATGCGCATGCAGTACTGACTCCTACAGGATCACTCACATTCATCTCAGAGGTGGCAGGCTCATTGCAGCTAATAATTCCTCTTTCAAAACCTGGCTCCCTACCATCTTCATAAACCCTGAAGCAAATATAATAGTATCCCTCAGGCCCTCAAGAATGCTCATACAGCAGGAATTTGGCATCTTCCAAATGTGATTCATAGGCTTATTCATTGCATTTTACCCCTTAAAAAATCAAGAAGAGAGTCCAGGTACACTGCGTATATGAGTTCATTCCCATTTGATGAGGAAAAATATTTGCCTGACCTGGAGGACCTGACATTTCTGATAAACTCAGAATTGAAGGAGGTGCTGAAGAAGCAGTTGAGAGTGCACATGGGGAAGAAGAATTAGGAATAGTCAAAGTTTTTATGGAGAGAGGTGGACCAACTGGAGGATAGACTGAGATAAATGATGGAATAATAATTAGAAATAAGATACAGAAGGATTAAGCAAGTGAACAAGGAACAGCAATCAGGTAGCCTCTGCAGTCAGGGGCAGGCACCATGGCTGCCTATTGAAGTTACATGGCAGAAGGAGAGAAAAGATCCCTGTGGCAGTTAGCACTGAGTGGCCACACTTATGATATCTAAGCTTCATGTTTTAGCTGACTTCTTAAATTTACACTGGCTGAACAAACATCCAAGTCAGAGTATCCAGGCAATTGCCTATCAGGTGCAGAGGGCAAACTCTCAAAAACAGTATAGACTGTTCTCATGTTGCAATATTTTCCAAATCTAGTACTTATTTTGTTTATTGTTATTTTATGAAATGCATTACAGAGGTTTCTACAAGCCTGAATCGTGACTCAGGATATCTAGATACAGTAAAAATAGATGTTTTTTATCTTCAGGATAGTCAAAATATATGTCAGGAGACTGCAGAAGGAAACAAACACAAGAGACAGTGAAATACATGATTAATAAGGTGAACACGTACAACCTTTAGGTTGTAGGTTTAGTCACTTACAGATATAGGACATGTCATCTAAGAGACCATTTTAGTCTTTCACTGTTCTGCGCCTGTTTCAATGGAAGGTATTAACTGGTTAGAAGATTCATCTTCCTCAAAGAAGAATTTCCTTCCTGGAAATTGAAATTACTTCAACACTAAGACAAGCCATTACTTAGCATTCAGTAGTTTTAACCTTATTCAAATACTGCCTTTCTGCCTTACCCACCTGAAGGGAACTGCACAATACACAGGAGGAGTGGTTTAAAAAGGCTTCAGATAAGATATGAGGAACATGAAATAAGTGTAATGGTAAAAATCCTTAGCAGAGTGGAGTGCTGGACAACGGTGCTCAGTGGAAAAAAAAGAAATAGTCATAAAAGGAAAGGTAATCTTGGAAGGGAGACCTTAAAGATGATACTAAAGAAGACAGGATGCTTTGGAGGTCATTTGGGGTAAACAGAAATTACATGATCCTTATAGCAGAGAGAATTTTATATCCAGCAAATACAATTCTGTCTTTTTAAGGACCTGCATAATAATTTGCTGGTGAGAGAGAAACATTTCTTCTCACTATGTGGTCATTCAAACCATGCTAACATACTGGCACCCTGTGCATGTTATGGGATTGCTTCTTGGTGAATACTGAATAATTACTCTTACCACTGGAGAGATTAATAGCATGAAAATTAAGCTTCTCTAAATGCAATCTTGATTATTAGGGCTCTGAGTGTGTTGCTGGGAATGCATCGCTCAAGTGTTCAAAAAAGTGCACAGTATGTACTGTGTTATCAGTATTTTAAAAGTTAAGAGTTTGACGGGAATTTCAGCATTAAATGTAATCCCATATGAAACACTCTCCAGGAGCTAATCTATTGCCATTTCCTGTTTATGTAACTAGATGAACCATAATGAATTAATAAAATACATGGCAACTCTTGATGCACTTAGCAAAGCGTATACCACTGACACATCCTTGAAATGCCTACTGACTTATACAACACATTTCTTTTGCCCACTGCTTAGGCTTTTTGAAAGTAGTGTCTTATTTTGGTACTTAGCTCAGGCACAGAGCCACATGGGGGAGGATGTACCTCTCCCATGCCCAGATTAGGTCCTGGGACAGTGCTATTGCTTCTGCACCCAGCATAGACTGGATTTTTCATTGCAGTAGATCTGGGATGCCTTTGTGCAGAATCAAGGATCTGGAAACACTGAGCAGAGACATAGCCTTTTGGTACTTCCCCTCTCAGTGTGAGACCTTCTGAACATCGTACTGGCCATTACTGACCTGCTTCCACACCTCCTCACACCGTGAGCAGGATTTGTGGCTTCCTATGCTGCACTGCTGAGTGAGCACACAGTGCCAGCACAGATCAAGCAGTGTGCCCCAGCCCCTCTTGGAGCAGGGACCACATTGCCTATTCAGCAGTATTCTCAGACTTCCAGTCCTTGGGAGATTTCCATGCTTTACCTTCTCAGTGCATTCTTTTCCTATTGTTGGCGTGATGCTTTCTGACAACTATTTCTCCTTCCAAACCTACAGATACCTTAAGCACCTGTTCCCAGCAAGACACGATGCAGGGACATTTTTGATGTGGGTTGTATGAGCTCTCAACTTGCTCAGGACAAGCTTATGAGCTCTGTGTCAGCACTGGCCAAGTTACACTTATGCTGGATCTCTGGTTAACTAGCACTTATGTTTCCTAGATTTTTCCATTACCTATGGTATCCTGGACCTCTTTCAGTTCAGATAATGGAGTGTTAATAAAGGTCCTTTTGCTGTAATTTGCATTAAAAATGAGACAAACTTTTTAAAAGGAAAATATGTCTTTTTTGCTCTTGCATTCATAAAACAGAGAAAGGGGTTAAGACCCACATTTAAATAATAATAATGAAAAATAGAAAAAGAATAACCATGAAAAAATCGACTCTGAAGTCACTTGGGAGAACAGGGCAGAAATATCCTGCTGTAACTGTTCCATGGCACCATACAACTGGAAAAAAGTTTTCTTTTAGTTAACATTTATTGTTAATACTCAGTTGCCCAATGTTTAACGAATTCTTTCAACAAAGTTTTGCAATGACAGTTCATTTTTTTGACTTTAAATGGCAAACCTCTAAAGAAGTACATGAAGAACAAGGAACTGAACTTATAGGACAAAGTGTGTCTCTGGGTGGAGTCCCGCTATCACTGTTCTGTGAACTTACTCTGATAGTGAATTTGTCTTAGATAAAGACCAGCAAACCCCCATGATTCTCTTACAAGTGGCCTCATCAGATTTTTTTTAATGTAAAAACCAGTTATTAAAAGATTTTAAATCCTAGTTAATGATTAAAAACCTGCACTAAAATGGCTTTACTTTCATGTGACAATTACAAAACAACTGCCTAGCTTTTTAATTGCAGAAAAAGGAAAGGGAAATTTTCGGCATTGAAAGTTTTGAACAACACCAAGCCAACATGGTTTTACTTTTGAGAGATGGGAGGCTGCTACACAAAACAAATTGCAGGAAATAAAGGGACTTTGCAAGAGCAGTTGACATATCTATGTGAGGGACCGGCTTGTCAGAAAAGTTGTTTGCATTTTTCCAAAGTGAAAGTCTTCTGTCAGTTAAATGACAAGGATTAGAGCTTTACTTTTGGTTTCATTCTGGGAAAAAAGTAAGGATTTTAAGCTCAGAAACATGCCAGGTTTTCTTTAAAGTAGCCGTCGGTATAAAATGAGAAGTTACAAAAGGAAATCCCTATTTGGTAACACAACCTTATTTTCAATTTAACTCTAAATTTTCAAAACAGCAAATGTTTATACACAAATTGGGCTGCGTACATGTTTAGAAGTCTTTGGAAAGACAGCAAGAAGATATTGCTGAGCAAGTATGAAAGCAAGGTACTCACAAAGCTCGTACTCTCATGAACGTACACATTTTCTTTTACTTTTCAAAAACATCTTGGTTTAGTAAGAAATTCACCAACTGATTGTCCTCTGAGAGTTCATGGGATTGTTGCAAAATGCAACTTGCTTTCTTTGATTTTTAAAAGGCAGAGATTGGAAGGCTGTAACTCATCACACAAAATGTGGAAAAAAATCAGATATAAACCAGGTAATTTTCCTTGAAAGCAGTGTCTGGCAGTGAGATCATAAAAGACTGGGGTTTTTTTACCCTAACAAGGATTAGTAGTACTTTGTTCTGTTTGTTCTGTTCCTTATCTGTCATGATTCTTGCTTCTTCCTGACTATTTTTTTGAAATCCTGTGATGTGTTGAATGTCACCCCAGTTCTTAATACTGTATTTATTAACCTTCAGCCTCAATATTTTTTAAATAACATATTATTACAACTGAGTTATTTCTGCATTCGGTGGCTTTTTCTGTTTCAAGAATTTTGTTTTGCTCCTTACAGCAGCTGTTTCCCAATTCTCTGAACATCCCTGCATTTGATGGCACTCCATTTAGATAACTGCATAATCATTCCACATCTCACTCTGATGGCAAGTCTTTGGAAATTCTGAGTTAGGACTGCCTGTGGGATTAACACGTGAAAGAGCTGCTAGGCTCTTTGTGAGTGCCTGGAAACAGGAAAACATCTACCATCCATCTCCTGAATGTTGTCCAGCACCTTGTATTTTTGGGGGTATAAGACAATATCTTAAATCCTGAGTAACATTCTACATTAATTTGCACCAATGCAGCTCTACCAGAGGTGATTAATTTCCATCACTATCACTGATAATAACCCCATTAGATATGATGGTCCAGGTTCTTATTTAAGTCAAGGGCTATAACATGGCAGAATGGGGTGAAGTGGCCAGGACATAATTAAGAGTAATTCCCCAGCTGCCAAAGAACTGTCTGGAGCCTGGTGCTGGGAGACAGTGTAACAGTCCCTTACAGTATTTTCCACGCTGTTTCTTGTGCTCCAAAAATCAGTGCTTTTTTCTCTTCAAAGAAATAGAAAAAAGAATTTGAAGTTTGCTCAACACTGTATTAATTTTGGGTGTGTATATTTAATGCGAATTATCTCTAGTAATTGCTGACAAATCTGAAATGCCTACATTAGTGTATTGACCATCAATAAATGAGAAGTGACAGTAAATATATGGTTGGCTGCTCCACATATTTCTGAACAAGATCGCTATAGTTAAGACTGCAAAAATGCAGGACAAAAGGGCAAGCACTTTTGGTGGGAAAACATCTCTAGAATTGTATTTATTCTTTAAATTGTCTTTTGATTAACTTTGTAGATCACTACATTCCTAGCATAGGTTAGTCATTATTTAATTAGAAGATAGAGACAAAGAAGAATCATGTTTATAACTCTTAATCTACTTAAGTTATTATCTAACCAGCAGTCCTGAGAGAATATTCAACATATTGAACTGCTTCATGCATGCTTCATTAGCTCTTTATATCTTAACTGTACATAATCATTCCCAGCTCTGTCACGGTTATCATGGTGGAATTTCCACTGAAGTTAATGAACTCTGAGTGTAAATTGACTGCAAAACAGTGACTGGGACAAATTCTCTCTTTATCTGAAACCTTTGAAATGCCACTGGCTTGAGTGGAATTGCTGGAGACATGACTGAATTTGGTTTAATTTTCTGGTATTTATTCAAGTTAGTGCCTTGAAGACCTGGAGTTCTCTCATTTAATTTTAATATTTTGAGCTGAACTTCACAAATACTGATAAAAATAATGCCTTTAGGGTTTGGTTGAAAAGCCTTTTTGTGACACCCTTAAAGATTTCTGTTAGCATCAGCAAGCCCTTGACTGAGCTTTTAGTGGTCATAGAGGAAAGGTAATTGAAAACATCAGTCACCTAATAGGGTGCTTGAAAAATGGTAATTTTTTCATGCATTTTTAAAAATACAGCTAAAAGTTTATTGCATTCAGATTTGTGCAAAATACAGTCATTTAAAATATGTATAAAAAGAAGTAATATCATTTTGTTTCATTCCAGGTTCAGGCCACATTTTCTGACCTTTTCTCTCTAGAATAAAAGGAAAATAAGAGAAGGGGAAGAAGGAAAGACCTAGAGCAGTCAAGACTTCTTCTATTCACCCTGAAAAAGGGGAAATATTTGAAATGAAATTGTTTCACCAGACTCTTCCTTCCTTACTTCCCTCCTTCCTTTCTTTTTCTTTCTTCTCTCCCTCTTTCCATCCTTTCTTTCCTTCCTAAAGAAACAGGTTTAAGGAAAATAAAGGTTTAAATGAAATTGTTTAGCTGTTCTACTGCTATTGGCACAGAATTTGCAATTAGAGCACTTTCCAGGGCAATGTGGCATCCTATACAGTCAACAGAGAAGAGCAATTACAATGTCTAGAACAACCACCTAGCATGGGATTTGTTTCATCTAATTTTAGCTATATGAAGTTTAGACTTCTAGTCAAGGTAATCATTTAGGCACCTTTTATAAGCAATGTCGGGGTTTAAGTGCTTTCAGAGGAAAATTCTTCCCATTTATGTTGAGAGAGTCTAGCTGACCAGCTTAGACCAAATACTTGTCTTTTGAAGATGGTTAATGATAGCCAAGTGAATGGCAGCCAAGCTGAATATGGCCATGTGCATTTCCATCTGAGGTATAAGAAGACCCTTTAATTTCCCTCTAAAGCAGGTTCAGCAGGTATGAAAGAGGGCCTGTGGATCACATCATGGTATGCAGAGTTTTTCAGATGATTCTGGTGAGGAACCAATCCTCTTTTTTTTAACTAGAACTGTAAAAATATTAAAGACCAATGTTATTAAAGAGAAAGTGTATTTTGCAGCTTTTTTGTGTACATCCTCTTCACACTGTTACTTGGTTTTCATGCATAGAAGAGTCTGTGCTTTTTGACTTCCACAGATCTTCACTGTGGAGTTAATTTGAACTCCACTTCAATTTTACATCTTATCTACACACAACGTTTGGCTCACCTAACTTTGGTGATGCTGTAATTTTGGGATTATTGACCCAGCCAGGGATAGTGATAAGAGGATGCCACATTCATTCAGTTCATTGTCTTCCAAGCAGGATGCTGGCTGAGTCTCTTGTATACTAATAATTCTGCCACCCTTTTCCACAAATCTCCCTCTTTATGCTCAGAAGACCTGACAAGTCCCATCACAATTCATCATTTGGGAAGAACTGTAGAGGCTTTCTGGAGCGTAAAGTCCCTTGCCGTGGCCCCAGAATTCCCAGCTGTACATGAGCGTGAACACGGTACCAGGGAGGACCAACTGCTTGAAGAAAACGTTGCATAATGTGGGTAGTCAGAGCAAAATGGAAGACTTTCTTTCAGCATCAACACAACTTTTGACAGGTTCCTATTGCCATAAAAGGTCCGCAGCTTGTTCTAATTATGCTACTTATTTTTAGTTGCGCAGAATCATTGTAGTTAGAGGCTGATAGTTCTGCATCCATTTTCAGGAGCAATGTTAAAATGTTATTCCTGCTTTCTGAAAGTAATGAGCTATACTGCAACCTTAGCAAAATTTGCAGAGTAAATAGACTCTAAATCATTAATATTACTTCCTAAAACTCCACTGAGGTTTCCCACCCACAGACTGACTTAGCTCAAACCCAGCTGGACCTGTGGTATGTGATGAGATCACAGCATTAATTTCTGGGACTGTAGGTGCAAGTTAAGAGCCTATCAGTATTACTGTTGTGAATATCTTTCTGTGGATTTGTAATCTAGTTTTTATATATGCATCAATCTGAAAATTGGCATAGGTGCAACATTTGGTTTTAAAGGGGAGAAAGGACTTTAGGTAATCAGTTATTTTTCAAGTTTGGGGAATTTTTGCTGACATTCATGCTATAGTAATAGAAAAGGCAGTCATTAAAACTGAAATATTGCAGTCTCTTTCTGTGGAAGATGTGGTGTGCTGGCAATTAAGAAAATCTAAAGAACAGACTCCTTAAATAAAATGCAAAGACACACACCTGGTTTTCATATTTTCATCGTGTTTGCATGTTATGTCACACAAGGTATTTATAACAACACTTGCTGTACTATATCCAAGCTATATATTCCCATGACACATTTTCGTTATGCTTAAGGTTAAAGTACTAGTGGCTCCACTATGCTCTGCTCTACCAAATGACGTGATGAAGCCTATAATACTGTAATTCTGAGGTTCCCTTCCCTATACTGCTCTGAATCAACACTCACAAGAGCAAATCATGCCTCTAGACGAGTCGTCTTTTAGCAGGTGCCAGTATTTGAAATTACAAGCAAGCCACATGGAGTTAAAGTATTTCATTTAATTGAATTCATATAACTAAGCTATCATTGTTGCAAGGTACCCACAGGCATAGGATTTCAAAAGTGAACTGTGCACCCAAGCACAGTGAAGAAGGGGAACACAGGATAACACCTGGAGTTCCTGATCCAAGACTGGCACTGCTGGCATAGCTCACAGCAGAAAGGATCCTTAAACTTACTGTTAAATCCATGGTGTCTGGTGAGTGTCAGAGAACCTCTTTTCCCTTTACATTTGGCTCAGCCCTCAGCCAGTTCTGACCACTGAGGGCAGCTTCTTTTCACCTACTGGGAGAGTCTTCTTTCTTGATTTAAGGTCACACAGAAATGTGATGTGCTGGACCTAAAATTTCCAGCTTAACTCTTTGTTTGCACTGCCCAGCAGGGTTCAAGTTATAAAAGCCAGTATGTATGCTCTAATTAGCTGACACTATTAGCTCAGGTCAGGCCTGGTTATACTCTTGGAGGAATAGACACAGCTTTTGTCAACATTAAAGGTAACTGCCTCCCTGACCCAGATCTCTCTCTGTGTCCCTTTCCCTCCCCTCCTCTTGGCACCTGAGGATAGCAAGCATCTCACCTGCTCAGGGCAGCCAGGGTACCAGTGCTGTTGCAGCTTCAGCCCGAGTGAAGTTAAATACTTGTCTACACGTGGAAATTAGATGGGATTAACTGAATGGTGTGAAGTGAGTGTGCAATAGATGCTTCAGAATAAATCCGTGTGTGCATGAGCCTTGTGGGCTGCCCTAATCTCTTCCAGCTGGCTGCCACATCCGAAGGGACATCCCTAGGCAGCTGAAGTAACAAGCTGTCTTGCCATGTCCCCTCTGTGCCACCTCTCTGGAGCAGAATCATAGGGCTCCCCACTGATCAGCTTTCTCCAAGCTGTAATTTTCCTGCTCATTCCCCCCGTTTGTTTTCTTTCTCCTAGCCAATTTCTTATCTATAAGCATACTTTGCCTTTTACTGCATGATCTCTTAGTTTCCTCTACAGCCTCTTGGGAGGGACTTTGTCAAAGGCTGTTCAAAAATTAAAATAGTTACATCATCCTGCTCTCTTATTTGCTCTTATTTTTACATACTCAAACTATTCTCCTGGACTGGGATAGGGGGCTGGGATAATGAAATGGAAATAGCAGTACCACTGAGCCCCTATAGAGCAATACCTTTAATAGTGCTTATTTAATGTCAGGTTTTGTATTTACTTAATTAGTGATAGAAGAATCTTTTATATCTTTCCCAGCTTTGTGTCCTGGTGGCAAACTTGGCTTGACATTTTCCTTGAATGGGTCAAAAAAGAGTTGAACAGGGTGACTGTTAGAATGAGAACAGGATAGCTTTTTAAAAGTAAACATCAATAGCATTCTATTTTTTCCCAGCAAAATTTAATGACACCTTTACAGCCAATTACACATTTTTCCCTTCCATTCCGTTTTCTGTTTTCTGTCTTTCTTTTTTTCCTCTTTCTGTCTTTTTTATGTTTAAGCCTGCAAATGGGGAAAAGATAATGGTTTACAATTGATGCTCATGGACCAGACAGCTAATCTGAACTTAACTAAAAAGTCAATATTTAGCTGTACCTTATCAGTGGAGAAATGTCAAGCACAGAGGTAGACATGAACAAATTTCTAACTGATTTCTCTTTCTTATGCCTCAGCATTCAAAGCTTCATGGAAGAGTTTCAACATCAGATAAGACAAAACTGCCTTTGAAAAAAACCCACATAACAAATGACAAACTTGCGGCTGCAGAAACTAGAGTTTATGAAATGAAAACACACGTCAAATATTCATTCTAATCTCTCCTTGCACATTCCATTGGTCACCTTCCAGTCTGTGTGATGCTAGCAGTTGATAGTTAAACACTGCAGGCAGTCTTTAAGAGATAGCAGCAGGAAATGTTTTCTCACTGAGTGAAGTTGTAATTTGTTGCCACCCAAAACAAAATTGACATAAATCTTTTTGAATTCTAAAATTGCTAAGGATTTTAATATACATGTGAGGTACTGACTGGGAATTGTGCAGTTGTGCAAGAACAACTCTCACAGCAAACAATTTTTGTAATTAAAAATTTGTTTGTTAACTTATTTATCAGCTCACAATGAACATCACTTTAATGAAGTATGCAGTTCATTTAGCTGTCTTGATTTTTGTAAAGGAACAGCTAATGGAGTTACACCAGTAAAGAATTTAACCCTTGGCTAGAAATTGGAACTGCTTAGTTTATTCCCATTGCCACTCACTTATGGGGGATCTCTTGATTTTAAGACATGATGACCTACATCTCTCCAGCACTGTCATGGGGCTTCCCGGACTAGAGGGTAAAACAGTGTTTGTAAGAACCTTCATAGCACATGGAATCCACTAGCTTTGTGTTTGGGTAATTTCAACATCTGTCTATACTGATCTTTGGGGATGGGAGGGAGGGAGGGGATGGATGAAAGGTGGGCTGTGGTGTGCAAAGCCTGTTCTGGTGCTTTACGCTCTTTTTCGGTAAAATCTCCTTAGGAAAACAAGGAATTGGGGGAGTGAAAAAGTCATATCGACCTACAAAATGTTACATAAAAATTTTGATAAGAATAAAGCCAACAGGGAGTAAGAATAACTGCATGACTAGCACTTACTAAAGCTTAAACATAACAGGAAAAAGATTGCCAGGGACTCCTCAAGATTGAAACAATAATGGGAAAAATCAGAAATTAATAGCTGTATTTGGATCCTCAGAAGTGGTCTTCATTCAAACACTAAACATACACATTCTGTTTAGGATTGTACCACTGTTCTGAAGATTTTTGAAAGAGTAATGAGATCACCAGACTTTCCATGGTCCCCAGGTATTTATAACTTGTTTTAAATTTTGGAGGAATCCCTGCCAAAATTAAGACCTTAGCTTTTACATTGCAAATACTTTAATTTTCTTTGTCCCTTCTCTCTTCTTTTATTCAATAAACAGGAAATACTCAGGATGAGATTAATACGGGGAAAAAAGACAACAAATAATCTGGGTAAAGTTTTCAGCAATGTTTTTGGAAATACTTCACTAATGAGTCCATTTCTTTTGTGAAGTTTTGAGATTAGCAGTGTGTGTGTGCGGACTTTATCAAAGAAACATCTTGGAAATGCAGACACTTTATATATTGCTACTTCTTTACTGTACCTTCAAAGGTATTTAACCTTTGGTGCCTACACACAGCAGAGACAGAAAATGAATTCACTTGTTGGACATATATGGATCACATTATAATTAAATAATATTAATGTAAATTAACATTGACATTTTCCTCAGAATGAAATATAAGATAAATATGTTATAATTTAATAAGAATATTGCATTATTTTCTCAGCCTGATAACTCATGTAACAAAGCTTTATGTGCACTGAATTAACACACTTTGCTGCTTGGCATCACTGCAATTTTAGGTTCGGTTCATAAGGAGCCTGCAGAAAAATCGATACACAGTTTAAAATTCAGCGTAACTGTACTGTTATTCTATTTTTGTCTGCATGTGCTTTCAAGATAAACAAAAAGACTTTGTTTCTGGAGGGTATCTTCTCTTCTACTTAGGAAAAAGTACCTGTAAATGATACCAATGTTTATCATCACACCTCTGTTCCACTGGACATTTCGGAAAGTTCGGAGTCCTGCGGCTGGGGTATGGATAGCAACGTGTCACTGTCATAGATGAGTGCAGGGTGTTTGGAAAGGGTAGGCAGGGAAGAGGAGGGAAATTTTTACTCCATATAAAGGAGCTTTTTTTCCTGCACAGAGCTCCAGTGTGAGAGCAGAAAAGTGTCTGCGCACATTCTTTGGGTCAAGATCAGAGGGGAGGATAAGACTGCTGATGCTGTGGAGGGGTCTGTTATGGGCTGCCTGACCCTGCCCAGTATCTTCACGCTATTCACTTTGCTAACAACCTACACCGTCCTGTACGCTTGGAAGTCAAATGACCGTGAGGAGGTAAACTAAATTCAGGAACTACCACTTTTTTCTAGCTGCCTGTAGAAATGGTGAAATTCTTACATCGAGTGAGGGAAATGTGTGGCTGAGCTTTTTCTGCTGACCCTGGATGTCTCCTAGTGACTTATTTCAGAGAAGGCTGCCATTGCATTCATCACGGTATGACAAGCTATATCAAAGGGAGAGAAAGGTTGCTCAATCAAAAGAGTGAAGAGCCTACAGCCCTCCATCTGGACTGGCTTTAGCTGCATTAGGGGAAACACAGCCAGAGTGGAAGAGATTATCAGATATGTCTGCCTGACATACCTGTAGAGATTTCTTTTCTACACAGATTTCAATTAAGGGGGTTCAGAATTACAAATTATATATGGGACAACTTGTTATCACTTTTCCTAAGCTAAAAAGTTGGTCATTTGATGTGAGACAAAGATATAGGAAATATGCTTTTGATAACTAGTTGCAATCCTGGTATAGAAACATGCTTAACAGGGAGATTTAACATATTGTTTTGTTCCTTTACCAGCTTCTTTTATCACGTCTTTAAATCTGATCAAGATTTTTTAGCAGATGAAGGAATTGAAAAATGTTATTTGTGGACTGCTTCCTCTTGAGAAATGCACAAATTAAGGCCAAATAAATTCATATTTTGAAAAACTGTATAATTCAAATGCAGAATTTCCCCCATTTAGACCTTCAGTAAGTATCTTTGTCCACCTGGATTTATTTTTTAGAAAGGCTTTCCTTTTTGATTTTCAGACACCAGGAAATGGAGGATCCTTCATTTTTCTTGGCAGCTTTTTCCCAGGAGTAATCACCCATAGCTCTTAAGATATGTTTCCTCTTCCTAGTTCTGTTCCAACCATTGGTCTTTGATCCATTTTTCTTTGGTAGGCTAAGGAGCACATTATTAACATCTGGTAAATACTTAAAGAATAATGTCAGGTAGCTCCTGCATCTTCCTTTTGACAAGCCGAAGAGATGGACTTTAAAATATTCTCAATAAGGTTCTCGTTTAAAGCCTCAAGTTATTTTTGTGGCTTCTCTTTGTAACATCTCCAAGTTTCAACACCCTTTTTCTAATGCAGATACCAGAAATGAACTTGATATTCCAGAACTGATCTTGCCAGAGCTGCCCATAATGACAGAATGATTTCCTCACTCCCAGTTCTTCTTTTTTCTTTATCCAGGGCTCAAAGAGCCCTTTGGATGCGGCATTGTACAGAGCCTTCATGTTCAGCCTGTAATCAATCATAGCTTACAAATATTTAGCTGCTGCCTCCCAAAGGTCTCATACCCTCTAAATACAACCTCTGTTCTTTGTTCCCAGCTCTATGACTCCATGACTGCTCAGAAAAAATCTTGGAGACACAAAATACTTGGAAGCTGAAGAAGTGGTCTGGGGAAGTGCCACCATTGCATGCTTGTGTCAGGGCACTGTGTGGACCAGTGGCTCCCACAAATGGGGAGCCCAGTGGGGCCCATGGCTGGGCAGGGCAGGGCTGTGGGGAGCTGGAGACCAGCTCTGCTGCGGGATCACTGGAGCAGGGACTGACGGCCCTGGGGGGTGGGTGAACTGGGGTCCTGGGCAGGGTGGCAGAGCCCCTGGGGGCTGGGAAGGGAAAGTCAGGCCTGTTCGTGCCCTGAGGACACAGGCAGTTCATCCGCCTCTTACATGTCTCTCCAGGTATCACAGTTGACTGCATCTGGAGGTGGGACACGGTGGAGGTTAGGCTTCAGATCTGGCCAGGCTCAGCCACTCTTGTCTTGTTGACTCGAACTGGGCTGACACTGATGCTCCTTCTGGACCCCTCCAATGAGTGCACTGGCAGCTTTAGTGCTTGTGCTTACAACTTTTCTCTCCTCCCTGGCCATACTGAAATACATAATGTTAGCTTTAACACCATTGTCTGAGATTACCTAGTCCAACCTGCTGTGCAGAGTCCAGATATTTATGGTTTATCCCTGAATAACCTGTGGTTTTTTGATTTTCCCTTAAGGAACCTCCAGAAAGCAGATACCATCACCTTCCTGGTTTTTTCCCTTGCAGTGATTGCCTGCTTTTGTCATTTAGAAAGTTTTTTATCTCATCTGACTTTTATCTTCTTTTCAGCAAAATAAATTGATTTGTTCTGGTCCTGCCCCTTCTGCACTCAGAGAGCAGTTGTCTTTTTGGAAGACTGTTCTTATGCCTCTCTTAGTCCTCTATTTCTTAGACTAAAAAGGCAAAATTCTTTTAATCATCAGACAAAAGTAATTCTTTCGAAATTCCTTATTTTTATTCTTCTCTTGGCTGTCTCTTATTTGTATAAATTTTTCTTATAGTGCCCCAACAGGATTCTATATTGCTGTTGTGATTTTACCAGCTCCAGCTGAAATAATTACCACCTAGATCTTGCATATGACACTTTTATTAATACTTAAACAGCATTTAAGTATCAACTACCTTAAATATGGGTTTTTTTGAGCTAATATATGAATATAATAACTATACAGACATACATTGGAGTAAAATGCATTTTATGCTATTTACTCACTTGGAAACCTCAGTGAAGGACAATTTCTGTTACATTAATTGGGGAAAACAGTGCAGCAAATTAAGGAATGGGAGCCTAGATCTTAAACACTTTTGGCTTTCATTATTTTTGTCTTAGTGTAGCTTTTTCTGTACAAATGCATGTGTAGGCTCCATTGTCTGCTTTGCATCATTCAGCTGTCTGTCTTGGTATGCTCTTGGTCAGGTCACATATATATCATTTCTGAGTGAGGAAATTCTTTATTTTGGATCAAGTAAAATAACCTTGACATCACTAAAAAGAATAATTGTCTGGAATGCCTTCTTTTAAGTCTACTATTATGTGTTGCAAATAAATTCTTGTGTGAGTGGTACAATAAGCAGGGATATTTCTGAGTGACAAAACAAGCAATGCAAGCTCTAAGTAGTGTCAAATTTTGTGTCAACTCATCATGCTTATCATTAGTCACATAGGCAATAACAAGCAATCAATCATTGACATGGAATAACTGAAAATGGTATTCTAAAACATTTCTTGAAAATAGATCATATTTCATGATGCTGGCTCCCAGCTTTTCTTTGTGCATGTTTTGGATTATTTGTTGTGTAAGTGCCAGCTATAAAATACAGTAAAAGGCATGATAGATTTGACTTTGACAGATGATGTCTTTTCCTCTGTTCAGACATCATCAGTCAGGGCTAACATGGGGTTTCAGCATTACCACACTGCACTCAGTGAATTAAAGCACACATTTTGTGGAAAATGCGTGTTTTTTCCTGCAAATGACTATTAATGCTCCAACTAAAAAAAAAAAAGAAAAAGATATTTTTATCTCTTATGGATATTTATACCCAGTAAATGACCTTTCCTATCCTCTTTGGGATTTTTCTGAGAAAACATTTTTCTCCAGTGAGAAGACATTTTGACTCTAATACTCATTCTTTTAAAAAGCACTGATGTGGTGCCAAATATGAGATGAAGTCTAAAGAAGAAATGAATGTATTTGTCTTGTTGCAAAACCCCTCTGGGTTCTTCTGTGAGGCAGTAAAGCTAAGCGAATGAAGTGAACATGTATTTAAACAGCACTTTGGTTTTTAAGTGATGAATATTTTCTTGGAAGCCAAGGGTTACCTATAAAGAGAATGGAAGAAAAACGTTTAAGGAATGCAATTTGAGGTTCCTAAAAAACGCTGCTAGTTTGGGATGAAACAAAGTTATTTGAAGCAGAGTTAGAAACAATTTCAATAATAAGTTAACATCATCTGTTAAGGTACTTGCAATTGTATTTGTTGAACAGTTGCAGTTAGCAAACATATTCCTGTCTGAGACAATCTAAGTAACCCACCTGTGGAGGAAAATGAAAAGGTAATTTTTCCAAACAAATCTATTATGAAGAATTATTTGCTGACAGACATTACTCTGAAGAGAAAAAAAAAATCATACGCAACTGCTGAATTTGATAAGCCCTCCATATGAGAAACCCTTTCGCCAAACACACCAGATCATAAATCCTGTATGAAACCCTCCAAATTTAGGACAAATTCCATTCTGGCTGTGAATTTTGTAATCTTGGTCTGTCTCCAGCTATTTATAAATGTTATGTTTTTCTGCTACATGAATATAGCTGTATCGTTACACTTATGTAGGTTTCATAGACAGATCCATTGTCTTTCACTAGACCAACTGATACAGCTATTCAGATTTGAAAAAGGAGAAATATTCAAATGAATCAGATTATAATTACACATAATAAGAGGAATGCAAAAGAAAAATGATGAAAGTAAACTCTTCACAAGAGGTTTAAGAAATGGATTTATTTATGTCTGTTCTGTAGGTTACCTGAGACCAAAATCAGCAGCTCTTTCTGCTGCACAGAGATTAATTTCCTTTCATTTGAAGGTTCAGTCCACAGTAAACATGTTATAATAACTCATAAATGTCACATACCTCCCAACACTGGGTACCCTGGCAAATACTACAGCCTTGATCTTCTGGGAACTCTGAGAAAATTATGATAATGATTCAGCTTCCAGAAGGAAGAAGAATGGAGGGAGAAGTAATTCGAGGACATACATCATCTAACACAAGGGAGATGGTGCAACTGTGTGTTCTTGCTTGTGTCTTTCCGGTGTGTTACCCTGGCAATTGGCAGCAGAGAGTCATCCCTTTCCTGGGACAAGGGTTTGTTTCCCTTTGCTGTCAGAGGTGCAGCAGGAAAATGCAATGTGAGGAACCATTTTGAGCTCGAATGGTGAGGGGAATGATTGCATAAGGTCAAGGTGACACAGTTACTTCTGAATCTGGACAGCAAATGGATATAAATAAAAGGAACAACTGTCGCGAATCACATTGAAGAATCAATGTGGTACGAGAGAGAGGTGAAGAGACTGTATGTAAGGTACAGCTGTTCAAGGAGGGTTGGTGTACTCTTAAAAGCTCAGTCTAGACATTGAAGGAGCAGTAATGTCAAAGGAAAAAAGAACCCCACCCCAAAATTGGAACAGAATTTTATGACATTTTGCAGCATTGTATTGGGAATAGGGGCTTGCTGTAAGATGTGCATATTCCTGCACAAAATTAAAACCAAATTAAAAGAACGCAAACGTGTGCTATGTCTGTGCTAGACTGATTTTGAAAAGTAGCATGGGGGAATAAGGGAAAAATAATAAATTATTACAAATTTTCTATGATGAAAATTGGATAAATGCAAGATTCCAGAATAGGCTTTAAATGTTCTAAGTGGAATATGTCAGAGTAGCAGAAGATATATTTATCCCTAAACAGGGAAGAAAGGAGGTAGTTTCAGAAGATGGAATGGCAGCCCATAGAAAGAGGCCTAAGTGGTAAGAGAGAATGGTATGTTCTAGAAAACAAGAAAGATGCAAACAAGTTTGACAGGAGAAAACAAGTAACAGGAAATAATTTTTTTATCAAAGGCAGGAAGCCTGTGAACTTTTATCAAAGCAGCCAAATCATTCTTGCTGCCTTCCTTATCAGCAAAAACAATGTGGGAACAACCATCTTCTTAGGCATTTAAGACATGTTGATTCTGTAAAGCAGGATGAGTGAAAAAGGAGCTGCTATCGCTGCCATAACACTGAAATTATAAATTAATTTAAATTAAATTAAAAATTTAATTGGGACTGGAAAATCATGCAATAATCTCATTTGGAAGGGACTTCTGGTCCAACCCTTCCATTCAGAGGACAATTCTGAAATTAGAGTGGGTTGCTCAGGGCCACGTCTGGTTGCACGTTGAGTGTCTCCAAGAAGGGAGATCCCACAGCATCTCCAGACAACTTGCTGATCACAGTGATTTTTTTTTTCCCCTCATTGTACCCCCTGCTCCCGACACCTGGTGCAGCATTGTTGCCAGCATATGGTGACACCCATTATGAACCAGAGAAGCATAACAGCACGTGAGATATTCTGGATGGCAAAACCCATGGTCCCCTCGTGGTCAGGGATGCCTCCTGTGACTGCTCACTCAACTCTCGCTCAGATTTTGACTAACACACAGCTCATGCTAAGGCCTGATGTATGCTAGGAGAAATGCCATTAGGTCAAAGTGAGAGCAACAGTAGTCAGGAGACAATGGAGAGGAAGAGATAAAGATCATTAAGCAACCACTACTGCCTGCAGCTTGCTGTCCCCTGCAGCCGAAATTCTTGCATATTGATCATTTTGCAGCCTCTTTAGAATCCACTAACTTACGGAAATGGTAAAAACCAAACTCCCAAACTAAGATGCATAAATACATCAGGTTATCCAAAAAGTTTTTGAAGTGTATCCAACAGGAGCCAGACTGCTAAGGCCTTCATGTTTCCCGGTGTGATACAGAGGATGCCCAAACCATGATGGAAGATGAAGAGGGAGCATCCTCAGCATTGACTAGACTATCATGACACCACCTCCATCATTCTTCTTCCTCCAAGAACTGAGTGAGGTACTCATGTACTCTTTAAAGGCAGTGTCTAGATTGTGATTATTGTGTTGCACACTAATTATTAAGAATTTGACCCGACCTGCAGAGGGTTCAGGTGACTGAAAAGTCTAAGCAACTGAAATTTTAGGTAATAGGAAAGCTATGAAATTCTGTGTAATGATAAGCTACACTGATTGCTAAAATCTTAATATAATAATAATAAAGCTCTAAGTATAATACAACCCTGTGACCAGTTCTCATTCTACCAAGGATCCTTAAAAGAACCTGCTTGTCCCTGTGGTGTTGGGTGACACCCCATAGTAAATGACTATTTTCATTGCTGAAAATTTTGTCCTTTGCACCTTATCGTTTCACTGGGAAAAGCATGACCCTGTCTTCTCTATGTACTCTATACCCTCCTGCTACGTAGCTGAAAACAGTAATAAAATCTCCTTTAGACAGCTCTTTTTAACAAAGAACAAAACCTTGTGCTCTCAGGGTTTCTTATGGCATCTTGAACTCTAGGCCTCTGGCCACCTGGGTGGCCATCCACTAGACTCGCTCCAGTTTGTCAATGTCTTTCTTGTACTGGCGAGCTCAAAACTGGACACAGTATTCCGGATGTGGTCTCATCAGTGCTGAACACTGGGCAATAATCACTTCCCTTGACCTGCTGGCTCAAATTCTTCCAATACAGCCCAGTATGTGGTTTAGTCTTCTTTGCTGCAAGGGTGCTTTGTGGCTCATGTTCAACCTGGTGTCTACCAGAACGTCCATGTCCTTTTCTGCAAAGCTGCTTTCCAGCCCCCAGTCTGTACTGGCACATGGGGTTGTCCTTCCCCAGGTGCATGCAGGAGTTTGCATTTCTGTTGGTTTCACCAGCCATAAAATGGTTGGTGAAATCATAAAATTTATTGCAGGAGGCTCATATAATTGCCAAATAAATTGGAGGACATAGTTATAAATCACTAAAAAGATGCAAAAATACAGATTTTCAGCGTAAGTGTGCAAGGTCAGTTGTGTTTTCTATGTGCAATTATGTGTTACAGCCCTTGAGTAGAATAAAAGAAAACTGGTGAATGTATTTTATGTGGACTTTCACAGTCTTTTGATAAGATCACTCATAAATTGCTAGGAAAGTAAAATTAATCATAAAATGAGAAGCATATTTCTGTTATATCTTAGAAACTGGCTAAAATGAGAAAGATGGGAAGCATGGTCTATTTTCAACAATATGAACAGTTAATAACCTGTGCATTTTGCCTGTAATGAGATTGTCTTGGTTAAAACTGTTTTTCAATAATTTGGAAAATAGAATGGAAACCTGAGACACTTTTCATATGGCACAAAATTGCTTGATTTGGCAGGATTATGGAAGACTTTGAGACACTCACAATGTAACTAAATTGGCAGTACTATGGCAGACAGTCCCATATGGCCAACAGCAAGATCACACAGACTGAAAAGAATATTTTTTATTTCTTGTACATATGGCTGGGCTTTAAATTCATGTAGCCTCATATCACAAAAGAATTATTGGAGTCTGCGCTAAGAGATCATTAAAAGTTTCTATATTTTGAAAAAGGCCTTCATGTGGCAAGTTGTATTAATTTCTGATTAGAAAAGAAATTAAAAGAGACACAGGTAGACAGAAGATGAAAGGATTTTATATGTAGAGAAAAAGAGTTATTAGAAATATAGGAGGTCCCACAGAAACAAATAACAGCAGTCCTGTAGAAATAACTAATGAAAAAAAAGAAAATTATTTAGTAAGAAACAATTAGTCTGACTGTAGCGGTAGTTATATATAATGATACTCTAAAACAAATGACAAACATAATTTATATTGAGTGCTAAAAGTGCAAGAAGAGAGATACTGAGTAAAATAGAAATGTAGGGAACTTAAAAACTTTAAAGGAAATATTTTGCAAATGACCTATGGAAGTAGGTGCTGCTGGCTATAGCTGATGCTAAAAAAAAGAATAGAAAAATACTAAAAAGGAAAACATTTAGAGGAATAAACAGAAAAATCACAACTGTAGAGGACTGAAGCTATGAATCTTACAAATGTCACATTTAAATGTGTTTATCAGCCATTGAACTCAGTTGAGCCTGGGAGGTTGTATGTCTTGTGTCCAAAGATTTTGACATGCTGTTTTCTATGGACTTTAAATGAGAGAGAAGCTGCTTTGAAAATCTCCCATTTTTGAATCTTTATTTCAAGCTTTTGGTATTGGCAGCATCAGAAGTGGAACTTTGGGTTAGGTAGGTCCTAGGTCTGAACCAGTAGCGTTTATGTTCCTCTTACGCAATTGCCAAGAGAAGGGGTTGAAAACTTCATGTAGGGACTGACATAGTGCTCTTGATACAGCGTCTGAATGGAAGTGTGTTAATTTAAGGCTAGGAATATTTCAGCAAGGAGGAATAAAGCCTGTTGATGGTGAGTTTATACAATATAAAAATGTCTTCAGCATCTGCAACACATGAATTTATGAAATCCTAAGCTGGGATTCTCTGATTCATCTTGTCTTAATGTAAAGGACAAAACAAGAACTGGGTGATAGTCCTGCAACGGGAGGACAGACAAGCTGACCAAATAGATCTTTTTCATTTTAGTTTTGCTGATAATGGAAGAGGGTTCATGGAGAAAGCTGAAATATCATCTGTAACTCACCTTCTGTGTCTTGGTATAGCTGCAGACTTTTTCAGCCAAGAGACCTCTGCAGTGCAGAGGCACTACAGGCTGAGCTAAGCACATGCTGTCAGCTTTCAGTGTAGACTCAGTTTGGACTTCCACATTTTTTAATGCATTTTTATGGCTCCAATCCCTACAGATTTTTTTCAAATAACCAATAAAAAAAGGAAACATCAAATAAAAAGAAGAAACCTTTCACACATAAAAGCATTTGGAAGTTAATTCACTTTCAGAGCAGGTTAAAAAACAGTTTATCAGAGGCAATCCATCATCTACACAATTTGCATGTTTTAAAAGGAACCTACTATCTTTCATAAGACTCATTATGATCTAATATGCAACCCTGAAGTTAACAACAACAGTAGTTTGGTCAATTAACAGGAACTGCTAGGCAGTGTTTGGAAAATGTGGTATCTCCTATCCAGTAAGAGTTGTTGTGAATGAGGATTACAATACAGTACAGAGGAGTGGAGAGTTCACTTGATGTATAGCAATTCTGGTGGGTCTGATTTGTGGGACACCTATAACCACACAATTTTTTTTCAAGAAACGTGCATTTTTTGAAGCACAGACACATATACAAATAGATATTAGAAAAAAAATTAACTTATAAAATGTTTCAAAACCTTGCAATTCGTTTAAAAATTATCACACTATTGTGACATGATTTAATAAAACAGGATTCCAGGTGAACAACTTGTAGTGAAAATTAATTTTCAACATTCCATTTCTTCCAGATTACCACTATCTCAATATTGTGAGTTATGTCTGAAAATAAGCCTTGGGCTAAAGCCACACCAATTTCCAAATTTTTATTTAATTTTCAAGACAAAATTTTCCATTTTAATCCACATTGGAGGATGGTTTTTTTTTCTTCATGCCAAAGAAAAAGTGTCTCTATTTCTTCGTCATCACAGGTTCACCCAGAGCTAGAGGTAAACCAGTTTTCAGCACCAGAGAAAGCATACAAATTTTACTGTTCTATACAGTACATTTGCTGGTATTGCAAAGATCAAGCGTATGCTTCCAAGAGTATAGCATTCATCACATGTACTTTGTACAACTTCTTAACCTATGCAAATAATTCAGTGATAATTAGACAGCTGGACTCTTTTGGTTTGCCTAGATTATATCTCACATACATTGTGACTCTCACCAAACTGTCAGTCAACTAGCAACGGATGTCATCTGTATATAGGATATAGCCATCTCTTTTGAAAAACAAGAGGCACCCCTGAAACAGTGACACATCTTATATAGAGAGTCACATTCCTGGCTTCTGTGCTAGGCATCCTCAGTCTCTGCACCTTCGCACTTTGATGTCATATAGTATCATTTCTGATTGTAAACAACATGGAGGAAATGTGATAACTTTGCCACACCGCAATGGCAGAAAAGGGTCAATATAGCTTTTTAAGTGAAAAACATTTATATGGTGGCATTCTGCAGTGGTCTTAAGTGCACCTTGTGTCTTACAACATCTGTGAAGTTGATAAAATAGTTGGTTTTGGTAATCCATACAAGACTCTTGTAATTTATTTCCAACTGAGTAACACAGAACAAAGAAATGCTGCTGTGAGAGTGCATGTTATGCTAGTAATAGATATTCAGATGTTATAATCTACTCAGATTGATGCAGAAATAATTAAAAAAAAAAAAAAAAAAGAAATTTCTGTTCATTCATGGTACTTCATTGTGGCCAGATGGGTTCAGAAATTATTCCCAGCAAAAAAAAATTAATTTTGTTTCATTCAGTCTGTATTGTAACATGATTTGTGGACACACCTTTGTGCCAAGAGGGCCAGGTTAATTGTTCATCAACATCCGTCCACCTTGCAGCAAGAAGACAGACTCTGATTCATCTGGATTTCATATCAATCCTAGATACATTCCAGAACACCAGAGAAAAAGGACTATATATGAAGCTTAGTATTGGATCCTTGTTGTTTATTAACTCTTCTATTATTCATAGGTAAAAGATGCCCTGATTAATATTTTCATGCTTATTTGTCTTTTAATCTGGTGGAGCTTCACTGAAAAGTTGCTCTGAAAAGTATTGCAGCATCGGTGCTGTAATGCAACACTACTGTGAAGTTGGGGCAAGAAAGGGTAATAATCTTCTTAAGATAGAGATATGGAGTGACTAGCCCAGAATGGAATGGAAGAGAAGTGATGGCATGTTTTGGATGTAAGGTCTCCTGCTGGATTCCCTGCAGACACACCTTTTCATGAAGGCAAGGGCCCTACAAAACAGGGAACCTTTCATCTTTATCTCTTCCTTCTGAGCCTATCAAGACCTCCCCATGTGAAATTTGTACATCTGGGCGTCTGGAGGTTTTTAGAGGGAAACATGTCTGGCAAACTCTCAGGAGGAAGTTATTTACTAGGAATTGGTGAATTGGCATCAGTCCCCTGGCATTGGGAAGTGTTGTGGGAAACTGGGTTCTAGCTGAATTGTGCTTCTGGAAGAGAAGAGGAATCTGAAAAGCAGCATGTATCGCAGAAGAAGGAAGAAATAAGTATACGTATTTTCCAGCTTTCTCACACAGGTTGTTGGGGTCCGCAGCACCGGGAGATCACCTTGCTGCAAAAACAAAAAGGTAGCAAATATCGTGCTCCCCAAGGGGAGAGTGCTGTAGGAATTAATCAGATCCGAGCTGCAGGGTCTAAGGGACGTTTTTGCCATGTTTGTGGAGCAGTAGGAGCAGGAAGGTAAGTTGCCTCCCAGCTAAGGTGGGAAGCAGGGAAGCAAGCCAAGGGGAGCTTTGTTCCTCTCCTGGTTTAATAAATAATGAAGCTCTGGGTTGAGGGCAGGGTGTCTCAGGTACAACGTGCTAAATGTGAAAAATTAAGGCTCCTGGACTAAGTGCTTCCCTGCTGAGCTATAGCTAAGGTGAATTTTCACAGGAACTGTTCAGGTATTTTGAGGGCCTTAGTGACAGCCCCAACCACTGGGTGCCACAACAGAGCAGCTGTGCTTGCTGCCAAAGAGACTGTCTTATGGTTCTTGTTGGAGGCCTTGCATGGAAATCACCTTTGGTTCTTCACTTGGTCACAAGCAATGTAACAAGTTTCATATGTGCAGTTGCAGGGCTACAGCTCTCTTCAGACGTGCAAGAAGAGCTCTCATTCCTGGCACAACATAACAGATCAGAAACCTCAGGTCTGCTTTCTGTTTTCTGATGATGGTTTTGATTCACAGCTAACTTGTAATTACACAGGAAATCCAAATGTAAAGGTATGTAGCAGGGAGAGGTGCTTTTTCTTGTTCAAAAGCATCTCACCATTCTGTGGGTGGTCGCATATTTCAGCAAACGCCCACAAATGGCAGAAGGTTGTATCAGCCGGCTCCGCGCAGCCCAGCACCGCTGTGCAGCGCCGTGGCACACTTCACCTAAACACTCCAGGGCACCCCGTCTTTGCTAGAAGGTAAAACTGGCACTGGAAACAACATTTCAAAAAGGATCATGTTTGGAAAAAAAATATTAAAGAGAACAAATAGCATGTAAATCACGATTATACTGCTCTTACCAGGCGGGGTTTTTAATCCTCACTTCGTCAATGAAGTACAAAAGTAGAGAGTCATGAAAGCCTCTGACAGAAGACGATGGTTTAGAGTTTTTGTAATTGTATCTAAGTGTCTGGGAAGGAATAGTCAGAAGTTCTCCATAAGCCACCTTGACAATGTAAGTCTGCCTGTCAAGATTCACTGAGTCCGTACTACCCATTTTCTGGGCTGCACAGTTTATTCCTATTTCTTTAGAGATATCTCTTTTTCTTTAGAAAATTCACATTGAAAATGAAATGTTCTTTATCTAAAACTTTGATTATCCAATGGCTCATATATTGTCTCCTGAGACATTTAGATAAGCAAATTGCAGCAATGCATGGAGAAAATGAACTGTGGCTGCAAATAACTACATAAAAATTGTACCTTCTTTCTCTATAACCTAATCCTGTCATGCATCTGAGTCCAATCTGCTTGCTTTACTGACAAAAATATGGGTTCGGTCTGGAAAGCAAAGCAAAAGCTCCGGAGTTGTAGCGCGCTGGCTGAATTCTGACTCCAGTGTTGCCAGTCAGACTGTCAATTAAGTTGTGATTACAGGATGTTTATCATCTAACAGAAAGCTGCCTGTGTTAGGGTTTTGTTTTCCTCTTGTCCCTGTCACCAGCATGTCTCTGCTTTCACTGCTTATGATCAGGAATCGATTAAGGCTTAAAACGGTGCCCAGATTTACCAAAATGACGGGGTGCTCCAAAAAGCTCCTTTGCTGCCTCTCCCCAACCAGCCTGCCCAATGGCTCCCTCCCCCCTCCCTCTCCCCACAGGATGCCATCTCATCTTCCCCTGCTCCCGAGCCCTTGATGTCTCAGCCAAGGGAGGCAGCTGAGCCCCCCGGGAGGCCAGCTGGCACCCCTCCCCGCACCTCTGCCACCCCCTGCGCTCAGCCCTGGCTCCCGCCTGCGCCCCGGCTGCTGCTGACCACAGATCTGGGGCCCCGGGAGTGTGGCTTAATCCCCTCCTGCTGATGCTGGGGATGCAGGAGGCAGAACCACAGCTTGCTTTGCTGGTGCAAGGGGGGTTTGCAGCAGGAGAATCTATAACAATAATATTTGGGCTCGTAAACCAAAGTCATTATATTTAGAAGGTGCAGAAGGGATATATCGTGTCCCCACAAAATGTTAGGACTACAAAATATTTTATATCTGCACTTCACAGAAAGGCAAAACTCAGCAATGATTAAAAATCGAGTCTGAGTTACTATTCTGCTGTAGCTTCATAATAGCAGCAGTATAAACTACAGGTGAGAACACATTGAAAGTCTTTATTTTCCAACACTTACAATCATTAAAAAATAAAGTGCTCAAGGGCATGAAAATTGTCAGACCAAAAAGATCTTTTTTTTCCATTTGAAAGTCCAACAACATTGTAGCTGCCCATTTATAACACGGATGTGCTGGGAGCCTCCTGCTCCCAGGTCAAAATTATTTCAGCCCTGCTAGCTTTTATGCATAGTCTTTTCTCCTTATTCTTTCTGTACGTAGGGCAAAGAGACACTCTCTGAAGATGCGGACGGGAGACTGCACAGACACTGCCTGAAGTCGTCTGTGGGTTCCCGCTGCCATCAAGTCCCCTGGTGTCCACAGCTTGGGGCACCATGGGGTTGGAACAACAGAGCCCCAAAACGATGACCCTACAGTCCAGTTCCGTGGCTGATTTTAAATAAACTGGTGACTATTTCTTGAGACTAAGGAGTATCACAGTCACACAGCAGCTATAGAAATTCATTGCATTCTTTCTCAGTGTCAGCCCACCAACAGTAATGCACATATGTGTGCCTGTATGCAGGATGTATTTGTCTGTTTGCATACACACACAGACAACACATATGTCCCCAAACACAGACACGCACACACATCCTCCGACAACCTCAGTGACCATTCCTCTTTTGATCTCATTGAAAGCTCGTTCAAGCTGGTTTATGATTTTATTGATATTAATGCCTAAAACTCCAATAAGCTTGAAAAATCAGAACTTCTGTGTTGTCTGTCATCATTAATAATGACTCAGAAAAATTGTTGTCTGTCATCTTTAAGTACAACTGGAGTATGAATTATGGAAACCTCCAGGGAGTAAATAGCAAGTAGTTTGTGAACAAAAGGAGGCAAAACTATGATAGAGAAATGTCAAGATTTTAAATCAAGTTGATTATTTAATGACCTGTTAGTCAGAAGCTGTGTGATTGATCTTCTTCAGCTTTACAAATGTATTCTTTCTTGCATTAGGTTTTTTAAATACTAGACAATCATTCTATCTGAAATAGCTTAGCGATTGTAGATCCAGTTTTGAAAAAGAGATATAAGCTAGGAAATCTCCTGCATCTTCTCTGTGGCTGTTTATAAGATCCTGTGTCTTTTGGGGCAGATCAGAATACTACACTGACATTAACCAGAGTGTAAATTACGGTTTTAGTGTCTCCTTCACTAAGGAGTGGCTGAACATTTTCTACAGTAGGGGAAGGAACAACTCTGTGTCTGTAGTTCTGCCATGTAACCCCATGTTTAGCAGCTCTGTTTTCTCTCGCACATTGATCTGCACATTTTTGATACTTTTACTGTATATACAATGTCAGTTCTGCCAGGTAGCTCTAGTGCCGACCTCCTACTGTATTTCACACAGTGAGCTGAATGGGGATGTTACTCTTGGCATAAGGGCGTGGCACACATTTTGGGATAAAGAAGCTCAAAGACTGGTCAGGCAGCCAAAATAGAGGCTGAAACAAACAAATATAGCAGACCACAGTTGGTTTGCTGGCATAGTATTTATTTTGTTAATCAATGCTGATAGTAAAATCCTTTCCAAGACGTTATTCAACTTTGATATTATTTCTTTTTGAAGCTGTGGTTCAATGAAGCCCATTTTGTTATTAGCATTAAGGTTCCCCACATATAAGGGCTCAGGCTCCAGGCTCCACGTCAGGCACAAGCAGTTTAATAAGATTCAGATGGTATACAAGCTATCAGAGAGGTATAAAATTCTTCAGACTTGCAATAACAGCTCCTGTTCCTGGCAGACCATAATATCAGCAAACTCCAGTTCCGCTTTCTGTTTACTGTAGATGGTTCTGATTCACAGCAAAATCGAAATTACACAGGAAATCAAAATATTCAAACTTAAAGGTATGTGACAGAGAGGCTTTTTTACCCTTCCAAGACTATTTTATAATTCTGGGGAATGAGGGCATTTTGCAGTGTTTAGCACGCTAAAAATCTCACAGGGAGAAAAAAATGTGGGAAGGAAAGGAAAAGGCAACATAAAAGGATACTAATCCTTACTCAAAAAATTGCAGTGTGCGTAGTCTAAAGACATATGATTGTAGAGACTTACATTTCCTATTGTTTTAAATATTGCTTCTGGTGTTTAACATGAAAAAGCATGATGCAGGAAGAGAAGAGCAGTATTGGATAGAAACATCTGCAAATGTATCTAGCTCATCAATAACTCCTTATTTAAGCTCTGATTGGAATTTTTGCATGGAAATGAGGTTAAATCCCTAAGCAGTTGCTAATCTCCCACTTAGAGTTGTAAATTTCCATGCTGAACAATATTCATGTGGATGAAGTGAGTCAGTCTTTCACGTGTCTGCATGTATGTATGTATGTATATATGTATGTGATACACCTGTGCCTGTTTTAATTGCAGAATGCAGAGTTTAAAAAAGAAAATGGATTAATAGAAATATTCATATCCTTCTCTATTTTGCTGTTCATAGAAGATCTGATACTTTTGGCTAGAAGATCTGCCATGCTGACAATGAATTTACAGCCTGGAAATGAGCCAACTTCACCATCCACTTATCTTCTATTCAGTTTGTTAGTGTTATTGGCAAATTGCACCAACATACCACCATCCCTTTCATTCTGAGGGAAATGGAAAAACTTAAAAGATGTTCAATATTATTTGTGTGAAATGCAGATACCAGTGAGGGTGATAAAAGCTTCAGCAACAAAGAAAAAAGAATGACAGCTGGGAGAAATTATGTGTTCTTTCATGATCTTTCCACTGTATTTTTGGACCAGTGTGATTACAAGGGAACTATATTCTGATGCATATATATATATATATATATATATATATGCATGTGCTGGGACATCCAGACAGGCCACCCTTTAACAAAGCACACTGTCCCTGGACGTGGTAAAAGACCTGTGTTCTCATTTCAGAGCTGTTCTCAAACTCACTAATTAATTCTACAACTCATATTTGTAATTACCATTATAATCTTTTTCTTAATAATGAGTTTAAATTCCACAGAAACCTGGCTTCTTTTCCTCTCTCTGTCTCCACACAGAAAAGCTGTTGAATAAGCACAATCTATTTCTTATCTTTCAGGAACTCAGGCTGGTTCACAGTGTAAGCAGCTAAGCTGAAAGATTTAATTCATCTTGTTCATTAAAATTCAAATAATTATAAAGTCAGAGATGTTAACTTTTCAGTTATTACAATACATCTGGCAAACAGAGACTATTGCACCAACTGGGAGACTTAAAACCTCATCTTTGGTGGCCAGGTAATTTTATTTAAGAGTTTAGCAGGAATTTAAATCAATACTTCTGAGAAATCTGCTTTATAAAATTATTATTATGAGTAATTGATTTAAATGTGCTTTTCACAATCTCATGATATTTCACATGACATACATGTAGGGATTATTTCAAGTGCCTGTGGGTGTGTTTGTTGCTGTCTTTAAGTACTAGATAGAGTTCAGTGTAGAGGGGAATAACCCATGATCCCTTTAAGTCCTGATTCTGCAATTTTAATGGGCAATTGCACTTAATTATACAAGGTGGGTGGGACTGCTTGAAACATTTGTGCTCAGAAGACAGGGTAAAGCTGGATTTATAACCTTTGCTGAAGCATTTTTAATTCCTTTTTCTAACTTTTCGCTCTCTGAAATCCCCCCTTGAAACATTTTTCTTTACTGGCTGCATTTGCCTTCTCAGCTCAAAACTTAGGATGCTTCCGAGAATAACCACCAAAAAAGTCAAATACATAGTTAGCTACAAAGCTTTGGCATTGCCACACTTAAAGATGAAATCCTTCCACCAAGGCATTTACTCTATGGCGTATTTTCACCTGCTGGTGCTACTGGTCTGAAATGTTCTGAATGGATACAGATTTACCAGTTGTAAAATGAATGTCTGTCCTTTGGGAAATTCCCTTGAACTTCAGCAGCACTGGTGTTCATGTACTGCTTAATTACACTTTTTCCTTAGTTGTATGCCAGAAAATGGACTCAGCTCCTACAAGACTTGAAGAATGGTGGGAATGTGTGAGATGGAGGGAAAGTATTCATAGCACAGCCAGCCTGGCCCCATTTATTAGCCAGATTGCAACTTTCAACCTACTTTGAAAGAAAGAAACTAAAAATTTGACTGACCACCACGTCACTGTTATGCCATACAGATGTGTCCCGTTGCAGCCCAGCATGTTTGTGTATGCAGTCGTGTGGATGATGGGGATAAAAGGAGGCTGTTTGGACAAAGGAGTGGAGGTTATCTGGAAATCTGATGCTTTTTTGTGTGATCAGAGATACTAGTGATGCTTCTAGGGCGAAGGGGTATTCTCTGAATCCGGCCTCAAGAGACGTGAAAAACTGCTGTCTTATTTGACAGCCAAAGGTACCTATTCTCAATGCAAGGGGTAACTCCTAGCAATGTGTGCAAGGACAGTAAGAGAAGAATTTGGGGGCAATAAAATAGGAAATTCCTAGTGCCATCTTCACACCCCTTCTAAATGAATAGCTCTCTCCAGCCTTTTATATTAAGCGATTAGAAAGAGTTAAATGAGCGTGATTGCCATGGAAATTTCTTAGGCATTAATGTTTTCTACTTCTTCTGTATTGAATGCCCTTGTGATAGAACAGAAAGAACAAACATCAAAAGTACCTTTTAACTTCACAATTCTTTCTAAATTTCTTTAAACTTATAGGCTATACTGCTGGCTTTCAAACTTCAAAGCATGCAGGAAGATCAGGGTCACACAGAAAATTATTTCTTACAGTTTAATAAAATATGCATGTGAATTGTATGACCTGCCAGAGAAATTATTTATGTGTTAACGTAATGTTGTAACATTAATTACACACTTTAATTTCTTCCTTAGTAGCTTCTTTACCAGTAAGAACAGTACCAGTTCTAAATTGCGTTTGAAACATATGTTGTGTCACCAAAGCTTAAATTATTTCCAGGCTGAATTGCTTTTTCACTTCCACAAGATAACAATCTTTCTTTTTTTTTTTAGTATTTGGGAAAAAGGAAGCAACTGAGATCTTTTACATTTATCATAGAGGATTCATGATGGATCATTTTCAGCCTTGCTCTTCCACAGTATTGTAGTCTGTATATACTGTGTTTATTGATAATTGCAGAAATGCCTTTTGCATGTTTTTTGTGAATGAATCACACAGCTTTTATTTATGGCCACTATCGTAAAGTACTTAATCCCATAGGATTGGTCCCTTTGGATTTCTCTTCTTAGGGTAATTCCTACCTCTTTTTCTATGGTATACATGTGATTGATTAAAATCATGTACATGCTAGCACAAGGACATATAATGAATCTTATCTTCTGACTTACTATTCATATAAAGTTCTTAATAGATACAGAAAAGTTCTATGTATGTATGTCACTTATTTCAACAATGTCCTGTAGCGGCTCTCTAGTTCAAATCTAAATTGTCTGGAGGCAGTGAGAATAAAAGAAAACAGGTTCTCCTCTCAACTACCGTGCAAACTTTCTGTATGGTCTTTGCAAATCACGTATTTGTGTTTTAGTCTTCTCAAATGTAAATCTGAGGCCTAACTTCATTAAACTGGTTTGAAGTCTTTCAAGGAAAAGTGCTATAGATGTGCAAAATATTTTTATAAAAAATATTTGCTTTTATCTATGTTCATTGTTTTACCTTGTAATATTTCCTTGGTTACTTTTTTGTTCTTGTACTATGGCCCAAGGTAAATTAAGAAGAATAATAAATAAGAGAGCCCATTTGGCATTGCTGATATCATTCATTATGTTATATATGTCTGTCTTTTCTTAACTAAGTACTTCTTGTGTCTTTAATCTTCTGAACTGTCTACCTGCCTGGTATTTCAAAGATTTTTTTTAGCGACAATGATGTTGGAGTTATAATTTTGTATAAAATTATTGGGTTTTTTTGCGTCAGTGTCAAGTGGTTCACTGCTGTACTTCTTATACTGTCACAGAATAACTTAAACCTGTAGATGACCAAAGGCTAATATGTTTTCTCCAGCTAGCATGCCACCTTTCTTGTATTTTATCCTGGCATCAATGGCTATCTCATGGAAGAGGTTTTCCAATTATTCCACATTCAGCCAGTCTTCAACCAGTCTTGATGGCACTCGATGACATCATGATGCCATATGAGGCTTTTTTGCCCTGCACGTGCAGAACTTGGAGCCCAAATTGATTTCACAGGCCTCCTAAGAACCATATGGCACTTACACATAACTAGTTTTTGGGCTGCACTGGATTTCACTCAGTATCCTCTACATTCAAAATTATTTAGTATCTATTGCTAGACTTTTGAGTCATATAGATCTTTGCAGTTGTTAGGCTTGAGACATGGATAGGGACCTGATGGCCATCACCAAGTGTAAGTCACCACCTACATAAGAAAGGTAGCTTTGTTCCATACAACATCCTTTTTAGAAAATGAATTGAGAAAACACAATGTGTTTATTCAAATAGTGCAAAATACCAATGCCAGAAGTTCAGCTGGTACAAAGTGCATCTGGATTGTTATAAAAGTAGTGGAGGAGTCATAAGCAGAGATGAACAAAACATTTCATGGAAAATACCATTTAACTTGAGCTTTTCCCTGAAGCACAAATAAGCCAAATACGAAACTTTTTTGAGGTTAGGAGTAGTGTTTAATTTTACATTTTCTCACATGTTGGCACTTCTTGGAATCTGTGGGAGCAAAAGTGGAATTACCAAAATACCACAGGTATTTTTTGGGTACTGCTGGTCTAAAGGATGTCAGGAAATACTGGATACCATAGAAAGACATTTT
The DNA here is from genome assembly GCF_030936135.1 of Gavia stellata. Lineage (NCBI taxonomy): Eukaryota > Metazoa > Chordata > Aves > Gaviiformes > Gaviidae > Gavia > Gavia stellata. Next base: position 25,921,358 of record NC_082599.1, on the reverse strand, counting down.
TTCTTCACATTTCCTACCATTAGCATTCTGGGATTCTTTCCAGAAGCTTTGGGTTGATGTCCAGGTTTTGCAGTTCTCCTTCAAAATGTACTGAATGGCTAAACTTTTTTGCAATTCACTTGCAGCAGCTAAAATGTTTCCATTCATTATCAATGATACTATGACATCTTTGTTCCTTCACTTATTCATGTCCTGCTCACAGATGTAGATTCAGATTCTTTATATGACAGCCTATTGAGTACATAGTAGAACATTTTCTTCCGTCTAAAAGATTTTTGATCATTTGGGTTCAGGATTATCCCAGTGGAGCCCTGAGCTCTAAACCTAAATAACCTAATGAAGAACCCAGAGAGACAGGAGGTGAATGTCAGGGATTGAGAGAAGACAAGGGGATCCTGGCTATCTGTTTATTTTAACTTATCTTTTTTTTTAATTTAAAAATTGCTCATCCTGGAAAGACCTAACTCTCTCTAGGAGTCTGCAACACACAGTCAGACAGCTCCCCTCCTCTCCCTCCTCTGTGTTTCCTGGCTCCGCCATGGTCCCTTCCCCATAGTCCCATTGCTACCCTGGAACTGCCTGTTGACCCTGTATCTTCACAGCTCTCCCGCCAAGTGGTTGCCTGCCTCTCCCTTGTGCCACTCTGCTCACAAAGGTTCATTTGTTAGCTCGGCTCACACTGACATCATGTCTGCGGTACAGGTTTCCCAAAAAGGAATGAATTCTGGTCTTCTCACAGGTCAGTGTGCTCCCTTTGCCCTCCTGTCCTGGTGTGGCTTTGCTAGAAGTAGTTAAACTGGAAGAGGACTGCTAAGCGTGGTCTGGTGCTGGGATGGACATGGTGGAAGACAAGCGGAACAGCAACTCATGAGAAGTATGCTGCATCCACAGAGCCCGTGCGCATCACCTAAACTCAGGCTTACATGTCATCCCTTTTTGAGTTCCTCCACAGATTGTGTTCCCTGGTTCATGTCCCAGACAATCCCCTTCAGCAAGCATTTGTCTGGGTATATTATGGATGACTGGCACACCAGGGCAGCCTCAAGCTCTCTCCTAGTTAACTCACAATTCCTCTCATCAGACCCTCTGCTCTTCAGGCTGTCTCAAGACTTCAAGGTTTTGTGTTGTTTGTTTGTTTTTTTGTTTGTTTGGGGTTTGTTGTTTGTTTGTTTGTTTAAGATAGCGCTGATGCCCCCACATGCTGTAAGCTTGCTCTAAATTTTCAAGTGTTGTATGGTTATCCATCCATGATCCAACCAATAGCATGTTAAACCCATCCACATGGCCAGATACATGTTAACAACAAATTTGTACCTAGATGGCCTGAGCAGTGGTACATTTCCTGTGTATCTACTCTGTTTTCCACTGGGAATCAAAACGAAATCAGTACTGCTATTCAGCTCCATCAGCTTTCCTCATTAAATCAGTCCATTCATTGAGAGGACTGTCCGGCTATATTTGCATACAATGCGTTTCTTTCCTTTTCCTCATTATACATATGTAATTATTTTTACATTGCATTCCCAGCGGTGAGTGACAGCATACAGATACCAGAGATGCTTCTGCCTCTGGCAAATGCTCTGAGAAGTGTATGATATTAGTAAGGACCCTGTTTCCTTGGTTACATTTAGCAAATTTGCATGCCAACATGGTGCTATTCATCATCAGAGACATCGTAGACCTGCCCATGGAGAGAGGGTTTTGGAAGTGAATAACCTTTGCATTCTTAGCTTCTGCTTTGAATATACAGATGAGGAAAAAATACTTGTCAACATATGCATAGTGGGAGATAGGCAGGCTGAGAAGCTGAGTCCTGGAAATTGAGTCCTTTATAAGACTTACAAGTGTCTGTGGTTGCAGGAGCAGTTCATATGTTTGGCTCTAATGCCACTTATGAATGACCATGAGATAATTAGATGCCCTTGCTCAGGACTTGTGTCCTGGCCGCTCTCTCTGGTTTATGCACAGTGATGGGGAGGAGCAGGACTCTACTGTTGTGTGCTCACCCAGCATTCCCTGGAACATGAGGTATAAGGGAGATTTTTTTCCTAGGTGTGTAAAAGCAATGGATCAAGAGCCAGTTAACCTGGCCTCAGAGGCCAAACTAGTGAAGACCAGTAGAGACTATCCTGGAAACTGAAGCTCCCTCTCTCAGATAGCCTATGGTAAAAGCATCACCTGCCTTCCTGAAGGCATGTGTGCCTTGGCTGGAAGGGATCAGCCTTGTCCTAGCAGGCACAGCTTCCCCCATATCCCCCAGACATGGTGGGTAGATGGCATCTCATTCCTACAGTAATCACTGGAAATGGGATTCTACCCTGCATGAGCTATCCGTCTTGCTGTATACAAATTCAGCTACAGGACCAGTCTTAACTCACAGTTTCAGTGAACAACCCAAAGCCAAGGTAAAGCATTCATTTAATTTGTCTTTTCAGAATTTCTTTGTTAAAAAAAAGTTTATCATATCCATTTGGTGGCCAACAGCCAATGAGCCTGCCACTCACTGAATAAAAGCTTTGTTACCTTTCGAACAGGACAAGGACAAAGAGGGTACTGCAGCACCTCAGAAATGGATGAGGATGCAGGGGTTCTGGGTTGCTCTGCCCATGATCAGCTGCACACATGTGAGTAACTCTACTTTGTGCTCAGTTTCTCCTTTCCATAAATGTCTCTGCTCTGTAAAGTGCTTTGAAATCTATAGAGAAAAAGTGCTGACTGGTAAGCAATATGTATGTAGCTGCATTTCCAAACCAGGAAGAATGTAAGTGCAGTTTCCAGTAACACATTAGAAATGGATTGAACAGTAAGCCATTGATCCAGACACGTAAGCAATTGAAGACAACATAAGCTGTGAATTTATTAAATTGATCTACCAGCTATTTTCCAAGTTGCTCCAGGACATGAGTTCACTGAGTTCCCACCAGTGTGGTAATGCAGACAGGACTGTGTGCAGGGCCCCTCTCCAACTCCAGATCTCATGGTGGTGCACTGAACTCCCCAGTGTTTGCTATTGTGTCTCCTCAGACAGCAGCTGCAAGTGTGTTGAGCTAAATGTCTCTGTGAAGTGCTTTAATGGGAGTGTTACACTTTGAAATCCATTGCCCTAACTGTGCCTTTGTGGTGCTAAGAGGAAGATGGGATGAGCTGAGGGTCTATATATTCCTTCCTGATCCCCCAAAGCAACATCCTTGAGTCAGAGCTATCTGTAAAGGAGAAAAGAGGTAACTCCCGGACACTCCAATGCAAATGCTTAAATTACCAAAGGAAGGGTAAAAGCCAGCCAACTCCCCTCAACTTCAAACTGGCTAATGGGAAGTATGAATTTTTACCTATCATCTCCTTTGCAAAGGGCTTTCCTGCCCCTTGGTCTCCACCTAACCCAGCCTGATTAAATCTTGGCACTTACTGAAATGGGGAGAGGGGTTTTGAGATAAGCTCTTTCAGAACAGTAGTTAATGGTTTAAGACTGGGACGAGTGAATACATTTTTCTGTTTTACAAAGGAGATTCTTATCAGCATAGAAATTAATTACCTTTCTTAAAGTTTTGATTTTTTTTTGCATATTGCAAATTAAGAAGTGGGGAGGTTTATTGTCAATGTGTGAAGTGTCAGTGTTGTCTGGCTAGGGTTTCCTTTTTTTGATGTGCCCTTCAAACTGTCACTAAGGACATAAAAAACTAAGCTCATGTGTCCAATTTAAATTGCAAAGAAACTAATTTTAAGGTATAGAAACATTTTCAGTCCTGGCATTTGGCTGATCTATGGAGTTGCAGTGGCAGGTGGCTTGAATGAGCGCTGCTTCAAGTAGCACTAGCTGTGGGCATCAGGGCATCCAGCTGTGAAAACAGATCTGCATGGCACAGTAATGATAACTGGTACTCAGGGAAGTCTCTTTATCTTGAAGAATCCCAAAGCGATTTATGGCTGGTGAGGAACACAGCCAGGTGTACTGGAACCAAGATACTGATACCATTTCTGTCTCTGCTGGGGGCTCATCCGTCAGACCCAGATTATTCCTCTTGGCTCTGCCTCTCATTGGGTGCTGGACATCTTGCTTCCCAAGCAGTACTTTCTTCCCTGTTACACGTCTTTTATTTCCTAGATTAGTCAGACCAGGAGCCAAGATCCTAAATCCCAGCTCTGTACAAATTTGCAGGGGTCAGAGCCAGCCTCAGAGCTAAGCCTTAACTGCTTGCAATAATCACCGGTCTGAAATCATGAGGAAGGCCTTCAGACTCTGGCGAGACAGACTTCAAAATCAGTTTTAAAAAACGTTGTCTTTTTATTTGCTGCTTATATTTTGTTCCTGGTTTCAAGACCTTTGTGAACTTGGGAGCTTTTTTCATTATAAATGAAAGTGGAAATTGTCATGTAATCTCCAGATGCCAGAAGAGAATGTCGTGTCAGCTGCAGGGAGATTCTTGTTAAAATCATGAGAGTGGGCAGCTGGATACATGGGCCTATGAAATTATTTTAATAATAACAGAGTTTAAAGGCTCCTGCCAGAGACCCCCTATGTTAGGCCCTGTAGTCCCTAAAGAATTTACAGGCATATATATTCTGCTTTAGAGTATCTCTGTTCTTTCCATGTTTGATGGTTGGACTTGATGATCTTACAGGTCTTTTCCCACCTTAGTGATTGATTCTGTAATTCTGTGTGATAAACAAAAATTAACGTTTGTGCATAGATGTAAATTCCACTCAAAGGAAACAAAATAAGCTTGGCCTTGTTTCTCGGGGGTGAGCAATACTAGTGGGTCTTGCTCTTTTAAAAGATCATACCAGAGTTGAATGGCACCCAGCTGTCATACCCGGAGGTGGGGGTCGGTGCTGCAGGCTGTGAATTCAAGCCCTGTGCTTCCTGGGCCAAAGCAAGAAAAGGGAAAGGAGAACTTCAGGGATTCTGGCAAATGTCCTGAAATGAAACATTTTTTTGTTTTGGGGGTTGTTGTTCAAAATTCTACATCAATGCATACATTAATGTTCTCAACATCTGGACTAAAGAGCTGTTTAAAGTCCTTGGCTTAACCCAAATATACAGAATTAAATACAGAAAGCATAGTTCCACATCTTTTAATTTTTTTGTTTCTGGTGAAACATGAATCTTTAGTTCCTGGCTGATAGCCCTGGTGTGAAGCCGTCTGCTCAGCTGAGTACAGGCTTCTTGAGGCTGCACATGCGCTCGTACATTATACATTATATTAGTGCTCTGCACTCTCTTGCCTCCATATGCGACCTCCTTGGTGTCACGTGTTAATGATGGAATTGTTCCCCTCAGAGTTGCATGGAAGAGAAAGAGGGAAGGAGAGAAAAGGAAGGTATGTGTAAAGATGGGAAAGGGGGGTAAAGACGTGTGTGGGGTGGTAACACAATAACCCATGTACTTCTGAGAAACTGGACTATATTTGGTAATGAATGTTCTTGACAGCCAATGGGAGGTATTGACACTAAAAGGAGAAAAATAATTTTATTAAAATTACATGTTTGAATGAGGAGCTCTGGAGTCAGAAATATCAGGGAGTCTGAGTACATGAACAAGGCCAGAACACACAATTCAGTTCAAGGAAATTCAGTTTAATTTATAAAGCAACCTGGGTCTAATACTTTTGCCAACATGAGCAATCTTAAGACCTAGATTGGGTTAAAGATAATGATAGTGGAAATCAGTTTTTCACCCTGATCTTTTCAACTTCAAGGCAGTAGAAACTTAACAGGGAAAATCTTATGGAACATCTTAGTGGTATTTCTTTCCCGCTTGCCTATGACTGCTTGGGTGCGTGGGAGCACAGCTTTGGGGTGCTACAGGGGGATAGAGTGCACACTGGATATGCCTTTAGAGTTTCAGTCCCCCTTTAATAAATACATTCTCATGTACCACTTAATATCCTTTTTAAAATCACAACAGACAGCGTAGGTACACTGGGATGAATTTAGTTTGCATAAATAAAGTGTGCCCAGGTAAGCTTTTTCCCTTTCTCCCATAGAGGCAGCAGAGAGCTATTTTTCTTTTCATCCTTGCAAGTCATTCAACTCTGGAATATACAGGGAGTAAAACAAAATTAATGACTGAAAGTCCTCTGTGCGCATATATCTCTATTTCCTCAGTTATGCTGACTTCCCTGAGTCACAGAACATCGAAAACAGAGAGTGTATAATGGGGAAGTAATAGTCTGTGCTCTCCTTTCATTTTATATCAAGCATCTGCTTTTGGCTACAATCACAGAGGGTAATGAGCTACTGGACCTTTGATATGACCTGGTATGGCCATTTCTGGGTTATATTAAGATACATATAAAATGCCTAAAGAAAAGACCCTGTACCAAAATAAGAAATCGTGATGTATACAGCTTGTCCAGTACACACATAAAACAGACTGAGTCGCCTGTGCCAGCAGTTGTTAAGTAGAAAGTGTGTGCACGTGTGCGTGCATGTGTGTGTATCTGTGAATGTGTATCTGTTTTCAAGGGAGTGGCAAGTAACTAATTAAAGCAAAATTTATTTCAGAGCCTGTTAGAACCCAGTACTTCATATAGGCCTAAACCTTAAATTCATCAAATTAATGAAAAATTACTACTTTGAGATATCAAGAAGCCAGGTGCTATTATAAATCTCCAATGGCTTCATTTTTGCTTCAGTTTACTGAGGATGGACTATGGCCCAGCACATTGAAATGTGGCTTATTGGTGGAATCCTGGCAAACATATAGGTGCTCTGGGATGAGGGCAGGGCTTTCTGCCGTTAACAACCATCTTGATTTAAACTTTGGATTAAGTAGAAAAAGATGGAGAAAAGTGCCTTTTTGTGTGCAGGGAAGAAAAAAAAAGTAGACTCTGTTAATTGCATGCAATCCAGCTGGAGTGATATATATCCACTACAAGTTTCTTTTTCTGGGTAGGAGTCTGAGCACTTAAACCAGGAACATACATACATTTTTCTTGTTAAATTCTCAAAATTCAACACCTCTGTTTTACTCCCAGAAACACAAGTATTTATGTTTCCCATTAAAAATTAAGCTGTTTGGGCTCCCATACATTTGAGACAATGCTTTTTCTTTGGTTTCCATTAACCAAGTTGATGCAACAGACTCCTGTTCTCTGCCCCTGTGTTTTACCAGCTTTCAGGCAGGCAGTGTCTCAGCTTCCAAAGGCAAAAGCAAACCCTGTTTCTAATCTCTGAGATAACCTATTTGTTTGCTTGGTTTGTGATTAGGCTGAGGTGCTGACCTAAGAGCCTGACGTACTTTGTTGGATGGGATTTTGTAAGGTGCTTGTGTTTCTACAAGCTTTCAATAAAATCTATGGGAAACAGGAGGCAGGTTTGGGCATGATGTTGACGAGAAGAAATGTCCTGAATTAACATGGCAGGTGTAAAATTCAAGACTATTTGGAGGGAATATGAAGTTAATGCAATTAAAACATAAAAAATATTTAGGATTTTTTTTCTTTTTCTGATAGAATCACTGCATTTTCTTTGGGATATTTTCATCATGTACGATCAACAGAATTTGAGGGAGAGCTGAGAAGTATTTATATTATCATGCCAAATAACCTGAAAATTTCCAAATTCAATAGCAGGGAAAGTATTGTAATGGAAACTAGTAACAATGAAAGATCTGTCTAACAATATTGTAGAACAACCAAATGGTTGGTTCTAAAAACAGAAAGGAAAATATTGTGGTTTTGCTTCAAGATAAATATCTCTGCTTTATGCATGCTATAAAAATGTATCCCCTTCTGGACAAATTAACCAATTCTAAAAAACTGGCTTTTTTTGCACTCCCTAAATCTTTCTTTTTTTAATGACCTCTGTGCCACAATTTTTGCCTCCAAGCAGTAATTAGCCACTCTGCAAGTCACCACAAGTAAGACAGAAATGAATTACATTTAAAAAATTCTGTAGCATTAATATAGTTTAAACGAAAGTAATCAAACTTGTACTGCTACCCTCTTGTGTTTTTCAAGTACAAATGTTATGAAATTTTCAACAGCTTTCAGTGTCCTGCATAACAATTGTGGTTGAAAAAACTGCAAAGCCTGAACTACCAAAGGAAGTCTGAATTGAGCAGAACTGTCCTTGAACACACCTTAAAATAGTTTACATTTATTATCCAGGCAAAGCGATACTTGCTTTATGTAACTTTTTTCCAGCATCTTGCATAAAATGATGGGAAAATATGCAAATAAGATTAAGCATCTTGCATTGCATTTGATCATATCTTGCAACATCTTAGGGGTGGAGAAAATAGGAGGAATGCCATCATCCAATTTTCCCTCAGGTTTTTAGTTAACCAGCAGAATGTCTACATGCAGAGCTTGATTCTTTCACTTAGGCTGGTACCAGTTGGGAGTAAATCTATTCAAGTCAACAAAACCTCCCTCAGGCATATAATGCTTAGAGAATTGAAGGCTACACATCCTATCAGTTTACGGCTACAAATCTTTCAGTAAGTTTGTCATAAATCTCCTTGCTTCTGAGATGTGACCTGCTTTGTTTAAGCAGTACATTGCAATATCTTTACTACGTTTGCCTTACATCAGCTTATATAGCAGCAGTTTTTATCAGGAGCTTTTCTCTGACATCACCTTTGCCAAATGACTTGGATTTGCATGGCCAATATTGTCAAATTAGAATAAAGTGCACAACTTTACCATTTTTCATCAGTTTTCTGATCAATTTACACCAAAGTGTGACATATCTCATTATTTAAATCTCTGCTAAGTTTGCTGGAGTAAGATTCATTCGGTATGAATGCTGATAGACAACTGTTCCCTTTTTACAACAAGGAGAAATAGATTTTTAAGTAGGAATTGTGGAGCAGTGTGATTAAAATGTTTCATATACTTCTAAGTACATATTTTGGAGGCTGAGAATAAAGACAATCTTTGAATTTGTTATGCCCAAATCCATTAAACCAGTCGAAAATAGATTACCAGGAATAAACCTTTTAATCTACTGGAAATTAAGTATGTAATCAATACTGGGAAGAGGACACAAAACCTGAGATACACCAATGACAAATTGACTTTGAAGATCAGAGAAATAAATTAAAAATTATTTTTATGGGCATCACAACTTAACATTACAGTCAACTGTATTATGTTCATCTAGGCTGAAAATATTTCTGATCAAAATCTTGAGGAAATTCCCACCTGCTGCCTACCTTCGTATTTGGATTAACTCTATGCACCACAACAAAATTAGCTAGATTTACATCAAAATAACTACAATTAGACTTTTGACTGCTTAATTAATTTAAGTTGAAATGGGGCACTGAGAAGCATTTGACTCTGACATTCAGACAAAGTGATCCAACATCAGCATTGCGTTCTGCATGCGTCTGTACTACCTTGTATGGTACCTAGGTGTCCCCAGTGTAGGCATACATTTATTTCTTCCATATTAGACCATTTTCTCTATATGCATATCAGAAACCTTGGAGAAGGAAAAAGAAAGATTATGAGTTATTACAAAAGGTTTTCTGGCCAGGAGAAGGGCCATATTGCATTCAGTTACTGCGAAATGACTGAAGAGCAAATGTGACACTCCAGATTTCTGTAAGACAGTCTGGAAGCTTTAGGCATTTTCCAAGACTACTGCACCAAAATACTGATGCTATCCTACTTCTTTTGCCATACTGTTCTTATTTTTGGTTGTTCTTTGATGACAAAAAAAGTACAGGTCTCATGCATTATATCTGAGGGTGTAAAGGAACAAGGGTATTATATTGGCTATTCCATGTCACAGAAACTGTACAATGTTTAAAAAGAAACAGGTGGGAGGCAAAGAGGACTAACATGTAAAGTGGAATGTTCTCTTCTTTCTTCTTCATCCCCCTTCACGCAGCTTTCTCTGCTCTCCCCTTTACTAATTTTTTTCCCACTTCTTTGTTTATTTCTTCCTGGATTTCCCTTCCCACCAGTTGTCCTCTCTTTTCTGTATTTCTATCCCACCATTGCAAGCCTGACATTGGACTTGCAGAGGAGTGCAGCCATGGGTCTGCCTCAGTGCACCAGCCTCCTTGCTCTAGCAGGGCTGGCAGTGGTGGCAAGTCCAGTACCAGGAGCAGCAGGAGAAGCAACCAAACAGAATACATCCATTTAATGAGCTGAGCTAGCAATTCCTCTAGGAAACAGTCAGAACCCACGGATGGGGATGCAGAGATCTCAAGCTGCCGTTGAACACCTCTGTACCCTTTTCACCTGATATGAAGGCTGGAGCAGGAGTAGGAGCAGAAGCAAGGTCAGGAGCTTACCTGATGAATCTGTCAGGGTGGTGAAGCAGTCTGCATTTCACCCAGAGTGACTCTACTTAGTTTGAACCTTCTCAGGGTGGATTTTGGGGGTCATTTCTGCTTTTTTGTTGTCTCAGTTAGCATGACAACCCCAGTGTTTGACATCTGCATAAAGCATCTCTGAAAAAACTTTATTTCTAACAAAGCACCACTTCCATGCACAGCAAAGGGTTAAGACAATAGCACGTTTCTCTTCCCCTGGCTTGCTCCCACTTCTGGTTATGGGAAGCAGCCTTACCTTTTTTGCTGGGTGCCTCTGTGCACGTGCTGAAAACCCGTGTTCCCAGTTCCTGCATATCTCTAAGCATTTCAGTTTTCCCTTTATTCTTGGGCTCTGCCTGGGAAAGGTAAATCTTACTTGTTGGATTTCCATCAGGCAGATGTAGTCCCCAGTTACTGACTGCTCATGTTGTTACCTCCAAAGTTTCCTTTATAACCTTATCTTCGGCATTGTCTCATTTCCTGCTTGTTTCCCACCAGGATTTGCCTTTGATTTAGCAGCTGAACTTAGGGGTAGATCATGTCTAGAAAATATATACGGGTGCCTTATTTCCCACCGAAGCCTCGGGAGGGCTGTTCATGCACCTCCCTGTACTGCTCAGAGGGGTTTTTGGAACTAACTGCCGCTCCTCCTTGGCTAGCTTGGCTGCCCTCCTGCCTGTGGCTGTCTTCCAGCCCTGAAAGTCAAGGACAACCCGGAGGAAAACAAACAAAGGGAATGTTTTGTTGGCTTGTAGTTTAAAATAATTGCTTTGCTTAGACCTTGTAACAACCTCCATCATTAACTTTTGGGAGGGCCTTGTTTCCTTAAATCCAAACACGTGCTCACACGCTCTCTGGGAAATTTGTGACTTAACCCAGTGAGATGGCATGACCTTCTGCTGGGATGAATAATTTTTGAACAGAAATTCCAGTGGCACTTAGTGAGCTGTGCTGAGAAGGTGGCATACATAACATTACTCATGATGATAACAGCATCCGAAACCTTATTATTACATTTTTGTGTTCATAAATATTTCAGTAATAATTTGTGGTATTTTGCACTCAATTCTTCATATACACAGAATCAAAGATTTCTAGCAACAAACCAGTGAAGCAAAGGACAGTGAAGCTGCCATTCCCCATCTGGTATATATCTTCCTTGATTTTGTATTCCCTGTGTATCCTAAGAAATGGGCTGTTTAGGTTTATATGTTAATGGCACTGTGGGGTGGGGCTGAAGTGGGCTCCCCTGGAGAGAAAGATGTTCCACATAGCCATCAGAAACCGCTTAAAAATGCTTTTCACAGCCACTTCTTTTGTCTATTCTACAGCATAATTATGACCTGCTTACCTTAGAGCAGGATTGATGAGGTAGCAGCCAAAAACATTTCAGAAAGGAGCTTTTCACTTTCTGCTGGGGAGAGGAGAAAGCAAGAGCAAGACATCAAGAGCAAGAGCATGCAAATATACAAGAACAGTAGGTGAGAAAATGTTATCCTGCCTGAGGTCATCTAGTCACCTTTGTGTGCTAGCTTTACTTTTCATTTGTCAACCAAGAAGTTTAAGCTTTTCTGCTTTCTCCTACCAAGAAAGTTGCTTGCCTAAAACCAACCAACCAACCAACCAAAGAAAGAAAAACCAAGTTTTCTTGTCAGCTGTAGTCATCGTCCTTTTTGTGTTCATCTTCACAGCAAATACTCATGAGTGTTGGTGGGCATTTAACCTGGCAGTAAATTTGCATGGCCCCAAGTTGAGCACTATTGCATGAAGCAGTATGTCAAACACAATGCAGCTTCAGAGATCTCACACTTTAATAGATAAGGAAAAAACAAATTGATGAGATACAAGTGAGCCAGGATACGAGTGCAGCAAGGAGTTGTGGTAGCGTGTGACCACTTTGTTGCTGCTGTTCTTCTCAGTACCTATCCATAACTAGGTTTTACTTTATTACTTACAGTATTGAAGTGATGACTTTTTGGAGAAGTTTGGTTAAGTATGACAACTTGGCATCACAGTTTTTTACTGGAAGCTCTCTCTTACAGGGCTGCTATGCAAATCAGGAATAACTTTGCTCTATACCTGAAAACTGATAGATGTGAATATCCACACCAGTGATTTAACTGTAGGAAAAAAACAGTCAACAGAGCTCAGCTACCCGTTTGTTGACACATCCAGTAGGTTGCTTGTGAACAATCTGCAGACCACTTGCACGAATTGTTTGTGGAACAGTTTTGGGCAGAGAGGACACCTAATAAGACTTCAGGGAATAGTCAAAAAAACCCCCCAAACCCTAAGAGCACTGAATGCACAATTTGCTAGGAAATGTTTATATTTTATCTTTAAATTTTGCACTTAAAAAAATTCCACAGTTGCAGTTTGGTAAGAGCTATGATAATGCATACTTCTTGGGTGACTGCTGAAGCACACATTTTGCTCTGTTAGGGGTTTTAATCTTGCTAGATTTCAATGGGGTAACCATTAAAGATCCTGCCTGCTTATTAGTAGTAAAGGGATGGATTAAGTAAAAGTGTAATGCTGACGATATTTCATTTTTACAGCAGAGAAATGAAACACAGGAAAGAAGGGGTGCAGGGGCTAGAATCATGCCTATGAGTCCCATAAACTCTGTGGTGGTTCTCAGAATAGGTCTTGAATGACACTATAAAACTCTGTAAGAGGCGCACTATTTCTTAGAGTTTTCCATATCTACAACCATGATAGCTGCTTTAATCTCTGATTAAGAAACGGGGTCTACAGAGTATCCTACTCTAACAGTTGCAAAGTAGGCATATCATACGATGACAGAAAAGCATCAGCAGCATTTGGGTCAACTTCACACTATGACTTATTAAGCCTTTTATAAAATAAAGCTCAAAGACCTTATTAATATCAACAAGGTGTGTTATAGTCACTCTTAATGGCAGGGATTAACCTTGTCATGGTTTGCTGCTTTCGTTACAGTGCTAACAGCGAGCTAGGCTTATCATTCTGTTCACTATGCTGTATCTTTCCTGAGTGCAACGAATAGCTGATTTGGTCTTATTCACAGCAGTGAAATGATATTTCAGGATTTCAACTTTCAGGATATTATGAATTTCTTCTGCAAAGCATGGATCTAAGCCTTGAGATACTGTGGCTAATCAATTCTATTAATTTCTTGTTGAAGCAGTGAAATAAAATTTCTGACCTCTTACGTATTTCTCCAGTTGTGAACCAGCCAGGAGAACTGTGGGGACAAAACAGACCTTCTGGTTAAAAAAAGAAAACAAAACTGTAATATTGAGCTGTAAATTTAGGGGTAAATTCTAATCTCAGTTGAGGAAGGTGCTGGAGATTTATTTCAGTATCCCTGAAATCCCTATTAGTGCTATTCAGTATCCCTATTAGTGGCCTGTGCTGTATTAAAAATGTGAGGGTTTGAACAAGACTGAAGAAGAGTGTTTTGGAAAAGGGCTACTACTCCAGAGAAAACACAGTAACCCCAATCGTTATCTACAGCTTTCAACCATTGAAGGAACACTCCTGTTTATCCCAGACATTAATCAGCCTGTCAGTAAGGATATGGCCACCTAAAGCACACTATAACATTTTAAAGTGCAGACAGTAAACTCAAACTGCAGTTTCCCAGGAAAGTGAGCATGTTCCCTTAAATCTAAGAGATTGAAATATTTATGTATACTTTATCATTTTAGGCTTTTCACCTGTGAATCTTTCTTCATGCCAGGGGAACCTTTTAAATCTGATGTCTGCTTCTATTAGACTAAATGGCAAATGGACAGGTGAAAATACTCAAGACCTCAGAGACTCAAATAATACATTTCTTTTTAAAGTAGACTGAATAACTAGAGAGAAAAACCTGCCACAGCAATGGATCTTAATGACTGTAATGCACATTATGTTGGAAACTAGGACAATTAACGGTTTAACATAATGACAGAACATGCCGAATGGTCTTAAGGATGGCTCAATAGATTCACTTCAAAGTCAGGCAGAATCCACATCTGGGAAGAGGTAATGCCTTTGTCTGCAGCTTCCCTGAAGTGAGTGTTTAAACAGTTTTTTTCTTCCCTAACAGCTGGGGAAAAAACTCAAGAGACTTGCTGTGTTTGAACCGAATCTCAAGGTGATCTGTTTCCATGCAGCTGGTAAAGGCTGCTGTAAATACAGGGAGAAGATCCATGTGTCTTTTTCTAAAGGGGCAGGAGAGGTAAAAAGGTATTCCCGCTGCAGGAGCGCCTCACTGGAGTCTGCCAGGATGCCCTGAGATGCATGAGACCTCCAAATGTACACACAAAGCGACCCTCCATCTCGTGGGCGCACCCGCTCAATCACTCTTCTACCAGACCTGGGGTTGGCATGGATGCTTCTGCGTTTTGATTAACTTGACATCATTTATTTTACCCTCATATTTTATATCAATCTACTTCTGCCAGTCATTTATGAATTATTTGGGAACAATATTTCAAAAGGGAGGCACAAGTATCAAAGGCAGAGAGTTATGATCCTATACGTCACATAAAGTCCTATCACCATGTACGTACGTGTGTGAGGTGTGTGTAGGTACAGACGATCAGCTGAGCATTCCCCCAGTTAATACTCTGAATAATGCACAGGTGCACACACATGTCGGAACTCCACACACGAATGAGGTGGGTGTGCAACTGGACCTTCACAGGGGTTCCAGCTAGGTGTCTTCTGCTAGTTATGATCTGAAAGCACTCCCATGCCTGGAAGAATGAATGGCTCCATCCTGGCAGCGGAGGTGAGGGAACCACAGCCCAGTCACTGGAGTCTGTAACGGTTATACTGGTTTGTCAGGAGACTCAGCGCCAGTGGGTGACCATTTCTGAGCATGTCCTAAGAAACATTTAGAGCTTCCAGTGAATTGATCTGATCCAAAGTTACCCACTACCTTTCAGTGTTTTGATTTGGTAATCCTGATAGCTGTTTATCTTTACAGGCTACAGTTTTGTGGGATTTTTCTTGTTTTGCTTTGCTTTTTTTGCCTGCTACATTCTAATTTAAACCACTTCAGTGGAGTAAAGGGGTGACACTTGGATCTGATTGCTCCAGCTGAGATGGAAAAACATCCAGGGAATATGGGGTGTCTCTTGCAGTTCTTTTGCTTTTGGCTCCAGCTATACCTTGCTAATACCCAAACTGTTTTCATCTATGCTGGGACTAGTGCCAACAGTTAGAGTTGGCCCAAATGCAAGGAAACTGCAGATGAACTGTCCCCTCAGCTCTCTCATGCACAAGCTAAAGGTGTCAGCAGACCTGGTCCTATTTTCTCATTTGTGGACATCCTTTTATGCAAATTCATCCTGTCTGGACACCAGGGAGAGGAAGAAAGCCTAACGTGCCTTTGAAATATAACACACTGTGCTTAAAGAGGGATCTGGAGGAATGACTTATATCTCTTGCAGAAACAAAGATATTTAAAATCAAGGTTAATATGGAGACAGTGCAAACTGGCATGATTTCCCTTTTGCTTATGTTTTGGGTCAGCTGTAATTTTGGGGCCATGGTGCTGAGGCAGAGTGGGACACTGGGGCGGGTAGCTGACAGTAAGACACAAGCATGGCAAGCCCCGTGTCTCCTCTGGAGAAAGGGCTGGGGTTACAGGATCATTTACTTAAGAAGGCAATTCAAGTCCCAGGTCTGAATACTCCCTGAAGATTCAGATTTTGAGTTCGAACCCCTTCCCTCTCTGAAGACAAAGTAGGAACTAAACTAAAAGTGAGTAATCAGAGATGTCCCCAGTGGAGCTGAGTTACTTTAGTGTAGTCCAGAAGACCGTGAAAAAATAAAAGAGTATATGAGCTGTGTGATGAGTATGTCAAGAGAAATTTTAGGAGAACTTTCCATTGTGTTGGGATGTAACCGATCCAAGTAAAGGAGAGTAATGGAGCAGAGGCACTAGGAAACCTTGAGTGGTTGCAAAATCTTTCTGCACTGGTTTTGCATTGGCTTTCCCAGGGGATTGATTCTGTGGGCTACTTTCCTGCAGCATTTCTCTTGAATAGATTTCCACATATTTTCCTCTGAAGAATCCAAGGAAAGACCTACTGAAGGTACCAGGAGAGCTGTAGCCTCAATGGCATTGTGGGAAGTGATGACCCTTGTGTCGCTAGTAGGGAAAGCAGAGGCACTGCTGCGCTGCCTTCTCCTCAGCGCTGCTACCAAGCAGCCCTGAGAGCAGAGCCCAGGGTCTTCCTGAAGAAAACCAGAGCACCAAACTGTATAATCAGCTGGGACTAATGAGGGTAAAAGAAAGCCTCTTTGCTTTCCTTCATAAATACATGTATGTTTAGAAAGTATC
The DNA here is from genome assembly GCF_030936135.1 of Gavia stellata. Taxonomy (NCBI): domain Eukaryota; kingdom Metazoa; phylum Chordata; class Aves; order Gaviiformes; family Gaviidae; genus Gavia; species Gavia stellata. Next base: position 25,904,763 of record NC_082599.1, on the reverse strand, counting down.
CCTCACTGCATGTCAGCACTAGGGCTCGCCTCCCTGGAGGGCTGGAGGGAGAGGCACAGACAAGACCCTGTCTCAGTGAGTAGATTAGTTGGGTTAGCCAGTTGGAGGGTGAGTGATGGTGCAAGCTTGTGTAGAGGGCCCAAAAGCTGGCTCCTCAGCATCTGCCTGCTGGGAGACCTAGGAGGCAGCTGGGCTGAGTCATCCCCATTTCCACTTGAAGCACCCACTATCAGGCAGATCTGCATCTTTTAGGTTTTTGAAGCCAAAAGCCTGGCATCACAGCAAAATTAAGAGACCTGAAGTCCCTGTTCATGTTTAGCTTAGTCTACAGATGAGTCTGTCTCCAATTTCAGTTACTTTATTGGCATGATGAACTTGCTCAGCCCTGCTGACGGTGATACCATGCAGCCAGGCATTGCTTCTGTGACCAGTCTCACACTGTGGTAATACTGTTTGACATCATGTGCATTCCCATTTTGTCTGTGTTCCTGCCTCTTTTTAATGAGGTTAGATGTTAATTCATAGAGTGAAACTATTTCAACATAGTAATTACTAAGTTTTTCCTGTTTAGGAGGAAACATTTACCTTTATTGAAGTTCTGAGGAAGTCCCTTCTATGTCATATTTTTACCAAGGAAGCAGTAGGTCCTGCTTGATTTCTTTTTCTTCTGAGTCATTAACATTATGAATTTCCATCTATGCATATATAGTAAGTCTTATGTCCAATCCCACTTCTTACTTCTAGTTGTGGAAAATTACTCTAAAGAAAATAAGTGTGCGTCCCTCCAACATTACAATGACTGCATCCTTAGCACTCCTCTGTGCAGCTGAGGGATGCCTCAATACTCCTTCACAGAAAGAGAAACTGAGGCATAGAGAGGGCACGTGGCTTGCAAAGTCAGACAGAGCCAGGCATGAATCTCAGATCTACGGAGTCCCAGTTAAGTGCCTTGGCTGCAAAATAGTCCTTCTTTTATGGACATTACAGCTGTGATTTGCAAAGAGGCTTACAGATCTACTTATGCCAGCCCATAAAATTTGAGCACCTAACTCCTTTAGCACCTTTGAAAACCCATTTGAAAATATTTTCTCATCCTTTTTTGTAGAAAATACTGTCTTCTCTATTCCCCATCTAGGATTATATCTGTTCATAAAGGTAGATCTAAAGTTTAAAAATATCTGTGTTTTTTCCTGATTTGGAAAAAAGCATGTAAGACCCAACATTTGACTATTTAGTAGACTGTGCTCAACTGCCTTTCGTTGGCATCACATTGTGTAATCACTTCTGTCCTGTACCCTGTCTCAGAATGAATATGATCTTGTATAAACAACAGTGTTGCCTCCCCAAATGTTGTGTTCAAAAATCTGTTGTGTGAGTATTTAAAGAAAGGAGTTGGAATTGCTGGATAAATATTTCTATTATTTACCCAGCCAGTGTTCCAGCAGAGAGATGCTGAAAATAACTGCCGTGCTATGTAGCTAAAGAAAAACGGAGGGAGCAAATCATCCGGCAAGTCTAGATTTTGCAAAAATCAGATAAGCATCGACTGTTTTGTATTTTCACTTTTCGATTGAGAGCAAATTATTTTCTGGGTTGCAGTAGATGGAAGAGAAGTTACTGGGGAAGCACAGAGGACAGCTGTAAGATGCATGCATTTTAGGGCAAACTGCCAGGCCCCAAAACCTTCTCTCCCTCTATACACAATCCGAGCTAGTTTAGTAGAACTTAGGCAAATGTCACAGCCTTTCCTGTTTACTTTGCACTGCTAATATATTTGTGCATTGCAAAACCTTGCAACTTCTTGAAAATATCCTTCGGGGAGGGGAGCAGGAAATCCATATTCCTCTGTTTGGCAGAATCTCTTTGATGACTCCTCTCCTCTCCTGTCATGCTTCTGTCTGCATGAGGATAAATGCACTGCAACTGGAAAAGTGAGATAAATAGCGTAAGGAGAAATCATTATAAACCTCAGTGCTTGAGAGGTGCCTTCTCGGAAACATGCCAGTCATAAAACCTGACCAGGCCTGAAAAATAAAAATCCCTCAAATAATAATACAGGATCCCCATGGACCATTTTCTTATGCCTCTCCCACAAGCATGGAACATTAAAAGATTGAAAACTCCTTTTCTTCATTCCATGCAGCCTGAAAAACCATACGACATACTCCACATGCATTTATAATAATAAACTGTGGAATAAAAGAATTTTCCTTTTTGAGACTGCGCACAAAATGAACCTTGTCCCTGCAAAATTAAACACAAATAAAAGGAATAGGGGACAACCATGCTATAAGCCTAAGTATTCTTCCCACCCTTCTTCTGAATGATAAGCAGGAAGAGTGCTGAAAATAGATGCTTTCTCCTGTCTTCTGGGGGTGGTGAGGGTGTATATATATATATTTATGTGTAATTGAAGTGCATGTCATATAATTTATATGGGGAGTAAGCCTCTTACAGGCAGGCCCAAAGACTTCCCTTCTTTTCTGAGAAAATTTCAAGTGCACGATGAATGTGAAAACAATGTAAGAAACCTTTGGCCACCCAAGACGTCACGGGCATTGTTCTGCTGTGCTTCTGGACTTGTTGGAGCTGACATGCAGCGTAATGAGTAACAGGACTCCTCCCCACGGTGCTCTTGTAGGCAAGTTACACGACTTGTTTGTGAATCATTCTTCCTCCCTCTTATTAACAGCGACTAGTATAATGATTTTCTGACCGTAGTTATCTCCTCAAGGAAACCTTGCTGATACAGTGTTATACTCATTACACTTTGCAGGCTGACTTCATCAAACTTCACCTTCTGCTTTGATGGGTGATTCTCATGCATGAGAGGGATGTGCTTTTTTTCCCGGAGATTATTCACTGGGTTATTATGGAAACCACATTTTATAAATGGGGATCGCCCTGGTAGAAAAAGCCGATTAGCACAACAAGAGTTCTGCAGCATTCCCTTGCCAGCTGTGTTTAAAATAATGCCAAAATGATAAACTAGACGGATCTATCATGAAAGGTCTGCACTGGCACTCAGCCTCTGACTTACATTCTGTTGCCTGACTGAGATTCCCGGTCTGCAGGACATGAGGTATGCAAGGCAGAAAGCAAGGCTGGCTCCAACCTGCACCCTCCTGAACGGCTCACAAGAAAGAAGAGGCTGGTGATACCTCTCCTCTGCACTGTCTCCCTCCTGCCTCCCCTGGCAATGTGCCCCGGGATGTGGAGAGCTCTCTGCCAGGTCCCCAGTCTTTCACATGGTAGTAATTTTTGCCTGGCTGCTTGAGCATTTTTTAACCACTGATGAAGTAAAAGCCTTAAAATTCATATAATAGATTGACATATTTCTTCTAAGAGAAGAAATGTAAAACATTGAGGGTTTTGTATTACAATGTTTGTATCTATCTATCTTATAGGTAGGGTTTAATTACTCTCTAATTGTGTTTTCTCAAGTTTGCCCCAATTCCTTCCTTCAGATGAACGCTATTCAGATCACACATTTATGGATTTGCTACTCATGACATGACCAGTCTGGTATTTTTATTATCCTTCAACTTTGTCTCTCCTCCTGAATCAAGGTTGCTGTCATTAATAGTATTTTTACCGCCACAGTTAACTTCGGTTCAGAATTAAGACTGCATTTTTCTCCACTTGATGCAAACACCGAAGAAAACAAGGCCTCTGTACTGGGGAGATTATCTGGTAAAACGAGCTTTCAGGGTCCTCATACCTTCTTGTGAAAATGGTTTCAGCTGAGCATTAGTTTATTATTCTCTGCCCACATTTGAATCTCTGAAGCTGTGTTGCTTTAATGTCTTCATCTTCCTGCTTCACTGCTGACTGTGAATTTATTGATACGACACATCTTGTGCCATCACTCAAAGAAGTACCTAGCTGTAATGTCACTAGCAATCATTATTCAGCCTTCAGACGCTTCACCTGCACTGAGCAATGCTCCTACCCTGGCCAATTCGATTTCATATTTTAGGTAAGGCTCTGTGAGATACAATACATCACAGTCAAATACTCAGTATCTCTGCTACTTTTTGCCTATATTCTTTTTGCTCTTTCCTTAAAACCATAAAGTCATATTGCAGTGGGCATCACTTTATATATGCAAGCACAGAAGCGTCTCACTTCATCGCATGCTTTTGATCTTCTCTCTTAGCTCACAGGCCACAGTAGGTGGCTAACAATTTATTTCCATTGTGCTGGAAACTCTGCTTTCTCTCCCCTCTGTTACCCATCTCTGATGATCATATGTTATTGGACTTCCTCAAGTTTCCTTTGAGACACCCAGAGACTTTTTCAAATCAATGATTCACAAGTAAAGTAAGTTTGCTTTTTAACTTTTTGCCAGGTAGAACGTACTGTTGTTTGTGTAAGGGCTGCCAGAAGTTCCTCTTAAACTGTTAGTGAAGATGGTCGTATATCGATTTGTTCATTGATTCCTGCTCTGTCATCAGATTTGTTTTGGGCAGAACAGAGAAATTATTATTCTGTCTCATTCAACAAGGAATATAGAATTACCTTTTGGCACAGATGCAATTAGTTGGCATTTGATATGTTTCCCCTTAAATGATGCAATAAAGAATATAAGAGTAGTTCATGTTTATCCCTGATTATGAATAAAATCTGAACATGAAATACTTCAAAAGGTCACTCCAACAGATTTTTTTTGTCTTGCTCTAGAAAAATCTAGTTATCCACTTACTTATCTACTGTGTTCATCCTGGCTATGCAAATACTGTAGACTGAAGTTAAAAGAATACCTGTTTCTAAATTAACTATGAAAAACCTTATACAGCTCTGGGATACAGAAACTGCCCCCAAACTTATATTTTTCCTTTGTCCTAGGGAACTTTAGTGGCCAAGTTCAGTTTTTTAACATTTATTTTTAAATTTAAAGATTTAGCAAACTAAAAAAACATTCCCTGCATGGATCTAATTTTGAAATAGTCATGGGCAATCACTGAGCTAAAAATCTATTTCAAACCAGCTTAAGTGAAAAAATTCTACCAAGGCAGAGTTAGGAGTCAACATTAATTACCTATTATCATGCAGCCCAATGTCCCGCAGTGCAGACAGAGTCCTTTTGGAAGTTTGCATGGCCATTTTGGAAACCTCAGACCTAAAAGGCCAGAGTAAAATTGTCATCAAAACAGGGAAGAGATGCATATAGTAGTAGAAGGGTTGAGAGGACAAATGTGAAGACTACAGAAGAAAGCAGAGGAAGCTGTGGAGTTAGAGGGTCCAGCCAGGGGAAGAAAACAGAGAAAACAGGCTTTTTGCTTGAGCTGGGAAGAGAATTCTGATTTTGAAGGAACTTCAGTGACTTGCATAATGACTAAATGGTGCATCATTGCATAATGACTAAATGATGATGGAGAGCTGACCCAGTGCAGCTAATAGCTGACCATGGTCGTACATGTAGGATCCTGTTTGTCTCCAATAACTAGCTTAAGTGAGATGAGATCCACCTTTGCTGTCTCTGAACCATGTTCCCCATCTTCTTTGGTTCTGTAGAGGCTTTATTTCCTTGGGTACAGCAGTGAACAAACATACAGCTCAGGTTCTAGGGCAGTACAGTCCCACCTCCTGTGGGGTTGAAATCGAAGTAATACACTCTAATGGACCATAACTTTCTCGAAAAGGAGGCTGTTTGGGTATGTCTTCACCTGTAAAGCAACTTATTGACAAACCAGACAATCTGTCCATGAATAATGAAAAGTTAAAATATACAGTTATGGCATGCCTGCAGCATACAGTGCCTTACGACAGGATTCAGCTTGCTGACTATGACATCAATGTTTAATGTTTGTAGATGGGATTCGATATGTGCACTGCATATCTAAACTTTCATGAGAGCTGATGGAGATCAAGTCAAGACAGTCAGTGCAGCCTAAAAAGTGATTCAGCTCATCCTAAAACAGGCAGCACCTAAAGTGTGTGGAATTCACTTATATAGACAAGTGTTTAGTGTCGTAAAAGGTGTTGCAAAATAAAGATGGCTGGGCCTCAGCCTCTGATGCAGCAGCATAATGTGGTGTGTAATGTCTGCTCCCCTCATACAGGTGTCCTGGACAACCCCAGGCATCCCAGCTGGTACCATGTACCTGTGCTTTGTACAGATTCCTGCTGCAGTGCCTCATCAGCTGAGCTGCTCTTGAGATGCCGTTGACTGTCCTGAACAAATCTCTACCGAGGGCAGTGAGGGCTTGGACTCTAGCTGACATGCAGACAGTTACCTGCAGGCAGCTGCTTTTTTTTGTCCTAAGCTGTGACCTAAGTCCCACCCTTGGTGTCCGCATGGCGCTCTGTAAAACATAGCAGCATCTTCTCCTTCAGCATCCATCCCATCTCACCCTGGGGTAGGGAGAATGATTGCGTGGGCAGCCCCATGACAGTGAATGTGAATTTCCCTGGTTTTTATTTTTGCTGCAAAGAACAAACCTTTATGGACTCTCTGGAGGTAATTTTGTCTCTTTCATGCAAGCAAAGCCCGTGTTCCTAATTCCATGATTACCCCTGTAAACTGATTTCTTTTGTCACGGAATGGGGCGCTCATTTTGACCAGGGGAGTGTAAGGTACCATCAATGAGTCATTAGCTGTAGGTTCACAATGCAAATCTCAATGACTTTTTACTTATAATTAGACACATTCTGTGGCTTGAAGATGAATGCTCAGATCTGATAGTGTGCTGAGGTGATTTATCAACATTTATGCACCCATAGGGTTGCACCAAGAACATGACTTCACCAAAACTAACCTTCCTTATGGGAGAAATGAGAAACAGTGGTTGGTGTAAATAAGAAAGACACTAGCAGTCTGTGGATTTAAGCTCATCTTAGAAAGGATGAACAACTTATATCTGACACATCCAGCTGTGCAAACAGCAGCATGGAGTGAGCTGTGTTAACTTTACTAATACATGGGGATCAGAACAGATCCTGTGCTACATATAAATGATTCCTCTGCTTATAAAGTACTTGAGTACTACAGAGGAAAGAAAGGAGATACAGGGGGAACACAAGTTATTTCTCCAGCTCTCATGAAATAGGATTGAAAACTGTACCTTTCAGAACTTAATTCTTATATTTGCCAATGGGTTTTGCCTTTCTGGGGCAGAATTTACACAATATGAAAATTTCCATGATACATCAGCTACTAGGAGAGAAAATTATGACCATGCCAGAACTATTTCATCACTCCTGTAGCACAGAGCTCCTAGTAGTCTGGTGCTGTTGAGTGATGGATGTCTGCATCTGGATCCTCAGTAAAAGCAAAAGGACCAGAAGCTGTTATCTCTTCTTTTGAAACTGAGAGTATGCCAAAAATCGCAATCAGACATTGAAGGAGAGGATGTCCCATGGTCACCAATGCTTTGGGGAGAACTGGAATCTTATTTTCCTGGAGTTTTGTCCACCCAGTGAACTGTAATTCAGGCCTGTGTATTTGTTTTGTTTGCCACCTGCTATAGGGAGTTTACTATGTCACAGACCAGGAAAAATAAAATTAAAAAAAAGAATAAAATCTGTATCAGTAGCTATATACAATGCCAGAAGTTATCAAAGTTACAAAAATACCAGTGTCTCTGAAGGAAACTTTCTAACCAAGGTTTCAAATGATGGACGTGGAACATGCTGCTTCCACTATAATTTCCCCTTTTCTACAGAGCTAAACCACTGTCGACATCTCATTAATTCACCCAACTGTGACTACACTGTATCAACATGTATAGCTAACCTTCGTGTTCAAACAGTTCACTTTGTGAAAACATTTTCTTGTGCTCAGTGTCAGGCTCTTTCTTGCTGCTTTTTTTCCATTACATCACTTTTTTGCCCCTTCAGCCAGAGATGTGGGAGACCATTTCCCTTTGGAGCATATGCCAGTGCTGAGCTGTTGAAACAGCAGGGGAGGTTGTAAATCTGGACAGGGAGCTTCTCTTCATCCTTAGTAGCTGAATGCTTTGTGGCTATCACAAGCAATGCTTCCTCTAACCTCTGTGACCTTGCCTGGTCTCAGACAGAAGTCTTTCAGTTCGGATGGAAACCAGCATCATGCTAACACACTTCCAAATCTGCCGTTACTGAGTCACTTTTTTATAAAAATGTCAAATAATAATATTAATTTGTGACTTTTCAAGTGCGTCCTCATGACTTTTTTGGACTACTTCACCTCTACAAAGATAGAAATAAAAGAAGAGTAAACCCAAAAGCTTATCTGAATACAATATCCAAGTTGCAAGGATTTATTCCAAAATTTCTAACACTAAAGCAGTTTGAGCCCTTATTAAAAAATACCCTTTTGCATTCCTTACCGTTGCCAAATATACAATTCCACTGTCCCCCAAAAACATGGCTGCTGAAAGCAAAAAAGGTGAAAGAGTCACCTTTTCAAGTTTTAGATGTAAATTCTGTTTTTTCACAGCAAGAGTGAGCAGCAAATGGATAATTTGTATTTTTAGTACAGGATGCAACTTTCAGAGTTAATTCTGGAAGAACCTGAAGTACTGGACCCCAAAGTTTTAACAGTTCAAAAGTTTTGATAAGTTTCTTCTGTACCCTTTATAGTAAATGTTTGATAATGGACAACAGACCTCATTAAACTGTTCAGATTTCTCTGCAATAGGTGAAAACTAAGTGATTTCCCTCTTTTCTGTTGTTTTTATAATAGTTACAGGATATAATGTGAAATATGTGGTTTAGGAGAGGCAAATTATTTTTGACAAAGTCTTTTTTTCCTTTGGAAAAAAAATCTAAATTAAAAAGTCTCTTCTTTCTCAGTGAAGTTTTCATTTTTCATCAAAACAAAAGAACATCATTGACTTCAACTTCCCATTTGCAACACCCCTGAATCTTGGTACAATGTAGCTGTCTTATCCTTAAACCTTCACAATCCCTTGTTTGAGATTTTTTGCATTTTGATGAGAAGGGCAACACCATCCACCATATCAAGGTCAGAGTAATCATGGTGGGATAATTTCAAAGATGCATTCTTGGACTTTCAGGGAAGAAAACGGAATTTATTGAGTTCGGGTTTATTTCTGCTGCAGTCTGAAAAGGAAGAACTATTATACTCCATATAGCATACATAGAGATACTCCATGTAAAGTATTTCTATTCTATATTTTGTAGTAGTCTTTGGTTACAAAAATAAAAGCCCTTCCATGAAAAGGGATTAACTTCTTCACTGTGCTGAAGTCCCAGCAGCATCAGTCAGGGTACATGGTAGCATCTGCTTCTGGTTTTGCAACTATTGCAATCCTGTCTGCCAGTGGCTCTGCTTTAGGAGGCGGTATGGAGCATTCAAACTCCCATGGCCTGGCAACTTGAGAAATCTTTTGGAGTAAAGAAATGTCGGCTAAGTGAGGCTGAGAGCCGTTTAGCAGTTTAGTAGAGTTTTTTTCCTCTTCAGGACTAATGAAGAAGTGTACTGAAACTCTGTTTCATTAGGTGTGAATGGAGTAGACAGAGGTATTAAATCTTTTGTATTTCCTCTAGGAAATAAAATTCTAAATTAACAGGACTGGATCAATGTCTCGAGGCTCCTTGATTCTCACACAGTCAATGGAAAGAGGGAACTGCCTAATCTAATCTAGCAAGGTCTTCACCTGCCTGTCCTCAGAGAAAGTTATCATTCCTGTCTCCTCTATGGGGAGTGCAAGTAATTAAACTATGCAGAATGACTCATCAGATACCTAAATTTCATTAAGTTAGAGATCTGAATGAGTAAACTGGAAACCTTCACCCAAGAGTTGTAGATCTATAAGTCCTGTAAGTGTTCTAGAAACATTTCTCTTCTCTGTAGGCCACTGGCACTTAACACATCAAATCCAAATTGAGTGAGTGGAGAGCTGTAGGTAAGGACATGATGATGAAGATGAGACGCTCAGGAATTACATGTCTGTGTCTTGCAGCACAGTTGCTTCATACTTGCTTTTTGGTTCATCAAATATCTTCTAGTTTATACACATCTCCTGTGCCACGGGACTGGCTATTGCAGCTACTGTTAGCAAACCCAGATCTGAGCATAGTTTTGATTCAAGGGAGCCGAAAGTATTCTTATTCTCTATCTTCTTTTCATCCTCTCAGAATTACTTTTTTCCAGCTGAGATTGTTTTACCATCAGTGTTACTGCAGTGATTTTAAAGTTTTTGTTATAATACTTAGATAACTTTGCAATGAAGTTTTCACTCTTTCTTCTGTTTTTTTTTTTTTTTTTTTCCTTTTTTTTTCCCCAGTTCTCAAAGTAGAGTGCTTTTATTTTGGTTTTGTTGTGTTTTTTTCTTTGGTTTTTTGTTTTTTTTTCCAAAAAGACTTTGTCGGAAGTTTGCAATAAGTATCATTGTGGGGTCACTTGTATTATAGTATTCGGTGTGTCTGATCAGATGGGTAAGGATGTCAGTTGTAATATTTTGGTACCAGGATGATCTCTGTGGTATCTCAAAGCTTGTGCAGATGATTGTCTTGGTTGATTTATGTCTTCCAACATATTGCCAAGTACATCAAACTTGTTTAATAATATTACAAGATTATTTCATGAAATGTACTGAATTCTCATGGACAAATATCACACCAGACATATCTCTATGCTGGAAGGATAATTGCTGTTTCTGCAAGAAAATGGCAAAGGTCAGTATAAATAAGTATCGGATTTTACTACATAATAACTTCCAATCAACATATGCCCTGTATCTTTCCATGTATGTATGTCATTGGATATGCAGTTATCTAATAGATATCTTGATGTTTGAGCTAAATGACTAATGATGATGTTATGTACGACAGAAAACATGCCAAGTTTTTGTTTGCTGTTCTTGGATGAAAGTGCCATGAAAAGCTTTTACAAGGCAGTGTTGTATGGTGTTCATTTCCCTCAGTACGATGAGCTCATCATGCAGTGGGACAGACTATACCCTTCCTTCCAGTTGCAGATTGAAATAATCTTTGTTGGCATTTGCTGCTTCTTCAGTAGCATGCTGTATGTGTATGCAGAAAACTGAATAAGCTTGCATATAAAACATTACCAGATACAGAATTTCATGTTAGAAGTGGTTGCACATGAAGCATGGTCAAAGGACAAGTATTCCATTTATTTCTCAGGATTGCAGCAGTCCTGTGTCTAACTTGAGTTATTGAGAACTATTAATGAATCTAGTCCTAATATTCTGACAGCTGCGATACTGTTCCTTTTCAGTTCTTTGTCTCAAAATGCTCAACAGCAAAGCTTGTTACCTGGCAGATTGCTTGAATTTCACAGCCATTCTCAGATCAGCTTTGTTCCTATAGAGTCCTATGTTTTGAAAGCAGCCAAACATACAGACTTGAGAGTCCAACCTCAGCTGCTTTCAGTTTAGCTGCCTAAACCATCACGCTTAAACTTTTGGATTATTCCTGTACATGTGGCTATAGGTCTCCCACCAATGGCAAGTGTCTGGAAGTCTCCTTGGCAGGGAATAAGAGAATTAAATATTTAAATGTTTCTCAAATGTAGGTGTTCAAAGGAAAAGTGCCTGTTAAACCATGCCCAGGAATGATGTTGCCTTCCACAGAACAGGGAGTGATGGCTTTTTTGCCTTTATGGTTCTCATGAATAATAATTTAGCTCTGGATGTGTTCAGTCTGAAGGAAGTTAATGTGCAAATAGAATACTTGTATGACATTCAAAATCTGCTGGAAACCTTGTTAGAAATAAAAAATTGGAGCCTCTTTCTAAGCACAGTAGGGCTGTAAGATTCCTGGTTGCTAAATCATGGAAAAGAAGAAGAAATGAGAAACTCTTTGGAGGATAAACCTGTTTAAGAAGGATTAAAATATATAAACTGATTCATTCAGTTTGGCATATCTACCAGCTCTGCATGTGCTCATTCAATGTCTGTTAACTATTTCTAGCTGTAAGAGATGCACGTGCTCTGCACAGGCAGTGATAATGGTAGCTCTGCATTTTGTATGCCATATTCTCTGCTCCCAGGGACTACATCTTTATTGAACCTGTGACTCTACAGGCAGTACCTATAGTACTGGCAGCACCTGGCTGATCCTGGGAATAATCTGAGTCTTAGGGTAATCCCCAAAACTTTACTCCAGTCTGCTCTCATTGCGCTTTTATTTAGCCTACAAGTCGATGCTCTTAAATCCTCTTTTATCAGTGAGAGGTGATGCCAGCTTCTAATTGGGGCCCTTGGCTGATGCTGTGAAATAGTGTTGTTTGATCGTGGTTAAGGAGCTGACCCCATGAGTCCAGTCCGTCCATACTGTAGGTTAATGTGCGCTTGGTGAATATTCAGCTGGTTTGTCCCAAATCAAAACCCAGAGACATTCCTGAAGATTAACAGCTGAGACTGTGAATTTGCCATTGCTGCTATGCAGCTACCCTTGAAATGCATTGAATGTGCCTCAAATCCTTTTCACATCATACACTAAAAATCAACTATGAAGGTTAAAGGTAGAAGGGCACCTGAAACTCTGGAGTACATATCCAAGATCATGGACGAAGCAAACATCACTGTCAACAGGTACACGATTATGGTCTAGGACTTCAGGCCTTGCCCTCCAAGGTTGGCTAGTAGGCTTGACCTACATGGATGTAGGCACCAGAGGAGTCTGCAGTTTATCAATGGCTGTAGATCATCGGCAGAATGGCTGATAGTGGAATTGTTTAGTGTCTGAAGAAACACAGATAACTCCCAACTGACCTTGTGTGCCAGAGTGTCATGGAGACCAGGCTGACATCATAATTCCATGAGCAAAAAGCAAAGGCACTTGAATTTTTATTTTTTTTTCCAGAAACTGGGAAAATCCAAACAAGTTAGGATACACAGGGAGATTTCTTGTCCCTCATGAAAACAGATTTAAGAAGCTGTTGAGATGAGTTCTACCTGGGTTTTATAGATCACATATTTGGGGAAAGGAGCTGGACCCAGGCAGGAGTTTAGGTATTGCCTCCTTTCATATGCACACTGGCCAACAGTGGGGTCTGACTATCGAGATATCCATGGAGGACACATTACATCCATGCCCTACTCATGGCACTCATCACTGCCTACACATCCCTCTGCCCCTGCTCCGCCCACTTGGTCTGGAAGCAATTTGTGCAGTCAGGCCAAGAGGAGTCACTTCAGCCTGATCCTGCTCTCTAATTTTATACTGGTGCTCCACCACCAGCTCCGAGTTGCGGTTTCCTTGTGCCATGTGTCTTCTATGACTGTGACAAAAGTGAATGCAAAGTTTATTTAAACTCTGCTAGTCTCCACTGGTAATGTTTGACACCCATTTTTCTAGATGGCTATGTAAGATATGAGGCAAAGATGAACAAAGCTCTTTAATCTAAATGGAGTCCTCCTGATTCGTATCAAGGAAGTTGAGAGCAGAATCAAATCCTAGATCATTATTTTTTGAACCAGTACAGAAACAGAAACCCTAGACTGTGAGGCCCTGATTCAGGAATGCATTAAGGACCTGCTTAACTTTGAGCACTGACTTCAATGTACTTAAAGTTAATCAAGTGCTTAAGCTTTTTCCTCTATAGGGATTCTTTTCTGCATAAGGGCCTAAGAGAAAATAGATAACTATAAAGAGCAACTGTAATGAGCCTGCATATGGGCCAAAGAGAAGGGGATTATTAATGCTTTCAGGTTCAGTGAGGACTAGGGTTTAAATATCAACCTCCTACAGCGAGACATAAAAGACTCTCATAAATGTGTTAAATCGCATCAGGTCCGTTTAATATCATTATGTTTAATAAAAGTATCTTTGCACTATAATAATCAGTGAGGACAGTAGGTGGACCAGTCAGGCTGTTCTGGAAGCAGAATATATTCCTTCTGCTAGGGTTATCCTCCTTTCTTCTGCACTCTGTAGTGTAGGTCTCCAATAAACAATGAGCTTCTAAGTGCTTTAATCTCTGGGAAAATCTTGACATTGCCTTGAGGGTGGTAAAAACACAGCTCCATGACACAACTGAGCTAGGAAATTAAGAATGAGGTTCTCTGAACCAGAATGGTAGAAATGAGTGTGGGAAAAGTTCTTGTGCAACCTCTGTTTTGTTGGCAATGCTTCCAATAATTGGTAAGAAAGACCACAAAACTGCAAATCAGAATAAAACTTGGTATAAAACTGAAACTAGGGCTTTTATCAGAAAGGACTTTCAACAGCCCTTATTGTTGCTCCTTCTCTCTTTCTAACCCTCTTGCTGTGGACATCTCTTTATGGTTGTTTCTGACCCCAGAGGGCAAGTTCAAGTTGTTGACTTAATTGGAGCATTTAATTTCAAACATAGTTTATGATATGTAACTAAGTGCTGCAAAGATCATTTGTCAAAACAAGAACATTGGGGAACCTTGACCCCAAACCTCAATAGCTTTTATTGTAATCATTTTATGATGCCTAAACATCTTAGCAGCGAGTCTTTAATACAGTGTGGCTGGATTTTGTGTGAAGTTTGGAGGTAGTCAATGGCAGCTTTTATGTTTGAAAGCTTATATGTGAAATTTTTATTTTAAATAGGTCAAAACCAAAAGCACTCTGTGCAGGAAATATAAAGGCAGAATTTGAAATAGCCAGTTTGGATTTTACAAAATCAAAATCTAATTGATGAACAATTGCAAAACCAATTTGTATTTCCCTGTCTTGCAGAAAGTTTAACATAAACAGAAGCTGGCTATTCACTATCAAGACCTCCCAAACTTTCATGCTTCAAATTAATTTGCTTTTTTTTGGAAAAAAGAAAATGAGCTTTATGCAACTTTGCTAAATAGAATGAGAAAGCACAAACCTTTTTGAGACATCTTCAATTTTGTATTGTCTTTATAACAGTATTTTTTATTATCTTTTATATTAGGTAATAAGGGTCTATGTGAATAAAATGTAATCAATTAGATTAATACCTAATATGATACATTGTCAAGCAAAAAATATATCTTTCTTTACCTCTGCTGTAGCCATGGTCTTTGATTCCAGAAATTTTCATGCCCTGATCATTGTACCCAATCTATAATTAAGCCATGGAACTCGTTATTGCAGGGTACCAGAGCATTGATGTGTTCAGGAAAGCAAGGAGTCAAATTAATAGAAGGAAAAAATCCATCACCAGAAACATGTGGATATGAAGTCTGGTTGAGAAATTCCCTGACCTGCACATTGCCAGAAGCCGGAAGGACACACTTAGAGAAGGATCCCTGTATGCTTGGCCCATTTTTCTACTTCTTCCGTAGTATCTGTACCTTTGACTACAGTCAAAGAGAGGTGCAGAGAGATGGTAGATATGCCCAGAGAGGTGGTAGATACCTCATCCCTGGAAACATTCAAGGTCAGGTTGGATGGGGCTCTGAGCAACCTCATCTAGTTGAAGATGTCCCTGCTCATTGCAGGGGGGGTTGGACTAGGTGACCTTTAAAGGTCCCTTCCAACTCAAACTATTATATGATTATACATAGGCCATGGATCTGCCAGTAAGGCACAGTATGCATTCAGAGTCCTTTGCCACTGCATTCACCTTTCTTCATATTTTACTTGCAAGTGATGTAATTTAAGTATATATAGGCGTCGTAGAGCTTGTTGCAGAGAAAAGATGTGTAGAATACTCTTCTATCCCATCAATGCTCTTCTAGGGTTTAGGTACCTGAGCACTTTCAAACCTCTGGTCTTCTATCCCAAAAAGATGCAGAAGTGAATCCTGGCCTGGAATGAAAGACAACAATGAGCTATTAGCCTTCAGGATGCAAGTCGCTCCTTCTTCATGCAGGGCTCTCGGAGCTGTGCCCTGAGCTGGCCATCATTTTGTCAGGGAAGCTGCTAATCCCTGGTACAACCCTGTCTGCCAGAGCAGCCACAAGCTCTGGAGCTAATGTTATAACCTGGACAGTGATCACATCTCCCCAGGCCAGAAACTCCAATGACTCCAAATAAACAAATTAACCAGGCTTAGTCCTTACCTAAAGGTTCACCTGTCACACGTAGGTTAGTTTGGACTCCATAGCTTGTTCCACTTGGGGACAGAGTACGAGAAGAGTCTGTATGATGAAGCAGGTCTGTTTTCTCCTTTTTAATGCAGAAAAAGTGTTGGTTGATTCCAAGCATAAATCCACCCTATGGAGGAACACCTTGTGCATTGTGCAAGGACTCTGCGAAAGGCAATGAATTTTGTTTTGGAGTGGGAAACGTGTCATCCATCAGGCCAAGTTCAGTCAAAGCTTTTGCCTTAGCATCCCTAGGTTCATGCTGACTTGAATAGTTAATAACTGTTTTTGCAAACAGTAGTAGGGAACAATAAGCAAGTCCACTGAGAAGCCTTTGTTCCTTCCTAGGGCAGTCTCTAGGCAGGTGATATAAAAGATGATTACATTTCATAGGATTTCCATAAAAGTTTTATCAAAGATCAAACAAAGATACAAAGCAGTTGTCTAATGCCACTTCACTGTTTGTTTAACAGTGATGGTTTGTAACAAAGGTAGAAGAGCCTAATTCTATCAGGTAAATAAAAAATTAGACTTAGTAGAAAACTGGAAGCTGCTGAACACTTGAATCCCTCATATAGACCTGAGAACACACCTTTATCAATGAATGATATTGGAGAAGAAATAAGGATTAAGTGCAAACCACAATGCAGACTGCTCTTTTATGCACAGCACAAACTGTTTGCATGTTTTGCATCCTCATCCCTTTAAAGACCTGATAGAATCCAGTCAACACAAATATGATGAGCACATCAATTAAGTAGATACATGGTGCCTTGTGACATACGTACTGTGTAGGGGTTTCCAGATTCCATGAAAGGGAAATGCACAAAGGGAATAGAAGAAGAGGTGAGTTCAGATAGGAACGACACCTTTGCAGAAAGATTGTCTAGGTCAGGAACTGCATTTTTGTAATTTATTTTATTATTCTTTTATTAAGGTACTCTTTTTTTTTTTTTTTTTTTTTTTTTTTGCAACTAACAAAGTACCTTTCTTAGACTGCATTATGAGCACAGTGTTAAACACGGTAGGGTGCCAATCTACAGTCAGGGCCAAGAGCCCTTACTAAAACTAGGTCAGCCTCAAGGGTTATATCAAGTAACACCCCCTGGCTAAGTTGCCTTTCAAGACTTTGCAGTAAAATATTTTCTATTTTTCACCATTTTTCTGTTTTGTGAATATGACAGCGGTGGGGAACAGATACCCCTCTCTTGCACCAGCACCACTCTTCCAGACTGTACTGCATGTGTTCTGGGGAGAGTGGCTTCAGAAACAGAGGAAAACTCAAAGGACAATAGCTGTCTGCCAGGAAAAAATGCAATGCATCTTATTTTCATTTTTTATTTTTTAGAGTCTGTGCCCCAAATATTCTCTCTTCCTTGAAGTATGAAAAAGCATACAATCTAAACAGCACTGGCTGTGTGCAATTTTTTATAAAACTTTTTACAAACAAAATAATCCCCATTCATATTTAATGACCCCTTTCCCAATGCTGTTAGCCAATGAAAATAAATTGGGGAGTTGCTCATCCTAAAGGAATCCAAACCATTTAAAAAGTAATAAATTAGGCATATTCCCCCAGGATCAGGGCATATTATCAGTCAATAAGAAGGATTAATTTAGATTTCAATATGTTATGCTCTCCATAATCTTTGCTTCTGGTGCACATTAGAGAGTATTTTGCCCCACAAGATTAGTCCAGAATAAGCAGACTTTATCGGTGTTCATCTAGCCTCTGAGAATGAATTAATTTTCTCAGTACTTTAATAATGAAATTATATTTTTATCTGTTTATGTATCTAAAAGGTGATCCTCCCATTTTGAGTAGATTATTATGTTTCCAGTTTTAAGAAAAATTGAATATAGAATAGGATGAATCACTTTGAGATATTCCTCCTTTCTGGTGCTTCTCAGCATGCATATCTGGGTAGAGAACAAGTATTTCCTTCACTTGGTCGTCAACAGGATTTCAGATCAGGTTTTCCTAAGTCCCTAGGATCTTTCCCAAAAAATGTCATTCCTCAGGTTTGACTTTTTCGGTTTTACTAAACCAGAGATTCTCATTTGAACAAATAACAATCGATTCATTTCTATCACTTTCCTCTCATTCTACTCTGTTAAGGTGACAGTATATTTTGTTTCCATTTTATGGTTCCAGAAGGAAAAATAAACCTGTCCAGGATCTCATGGGAAGTCAAAGTCGGAAAAAGTGCTAGAGCCCAAGCAGAGAGAAAGAATATCTGTAGCCTTTTTTCTCAGTAAATATGGTGTTGCCATTGCTTGTAACAGGTACGGCTTTGCACTAGGGTACCAGTACAGGCCTCTTAGGGTTGGTCTGGGCTTGTCTTGGCCCACCTGGAGATTTGCTTCATCTTGTAACAACAGTTACCTATTGCCCAGGGGACGGTTACCTGCTTGGCTTTAGCTTTTGCTTAGCTTGGAACAACTCTGAGGTGTAACACCTGTTATTAGATACAGCTTTCTCACTAATAGATAATGAAAACAAGTCATAGACCCTAGACCCTAGGCTAAAATGCAGCAAAGAGAGGGGAAGGCCAAAAGAGAGGGCAGAGGCCTTAGAAGCATAGGCAAAGGAAGATATGGGAGACCCGAGGGCTATAAATTGGTGTCAGTTACTGGTCAGCAAACAAATGCAACCCTGGGCACTGTGTAAAGCAGTCTTAGGGGTAGTGATGAGAACAAAGAAGTATCTAACGTATGTAAAATGCACTATATAGAGTACATGGAGATACAACATGGTGCTGCAGACTGATGACAAAGAGGAAGGTGCACAGCATGTCAGGAAACACAAAAATGCCCCCAAGCAATCCCAGAGGCAGAGGAAGAAACCTTTAACACCAACATTATTCTCCTCCCAGCAAAGGGCTTGGGATAGTGATGGCTCAGAGTAACCATCCTTGTGCCCTGCTCCAATGGACACCATCAGCCTTAGGACACTGAGGGGCAGTGGGAGGGTAAGCATAAAACCAGAGAAGGGGGTAAGCACAAGAAAGTTTGTGTATATATCATTTTAACTGTGATATGCAATTTCAGCTGTGTAGTATCACTGTAACTGGGCTAACAATAACTCTTCAATCAGACTGTTAAGACTATAATTAGATCAACAGTAAATTACTGGCTTTGCATATATGGTGTGTTCCTTTTGCCCATAATAGCCTGTTTTTCTAAGCCCAGAGTGTTGGGATAGCACTATATGGTTTGTATTTTGTATTTAGAAATTAAGATTAGTACTAACTAAAAATCCCAGCAAACACAGGTACACATTCTGGCTTACTGCTGGATATCCATGAGTTTCCCATTGTGAAGCGAAACCTCTCTTCCCTTTTTGAATCCACAAGCTACACTCATGCTTCAATAACAGGACCTTAATGCCACAAATAGCTTTGTGTGGACAGTGGTCCGCATACACGACAAAATACAATAACGGCCATTCCTAGGAACAGCAAGGTTATAATATTGGCCATACTAGAATATACAATCTAGGCTCAGACTCAGCAAAGTGGTTACATGTACAGTGGTGTGAGACTTCACATATAGGGCAATTTTAAACTCACACTTCTTTGTAAACAGATTCAGACAGTGTAGGAAATTCTGGACCTGCTGTGCTGATCTGCAACTGTCTTCTCTTGCTTTTTAGAAATCTATTTCCCTGTCTGCTTTCAGAATGTTATCTTAACTAGGATTAATAAAGATACACTGTGGAGCTTCTTATCTCTTACAGGAATTAGTTTATAATAACAATAAAAAGCTTTAATCTTGGAAGAGCAATGGAGGGGGAGGGAAGCTGGAAAGAAATGTACGTGTAGGAGAATAGGCAGGTAAGAGGTGAGACAAGGGCAGTGGAGGTCACAGATGGGCCCGCACCAAAACCTGAGATCCAAATACCCCTGAACTTTGTGAACATCTGAAGCCAGATCAAAAAGTTTTGATCTGGACCCCTACATTTCCCTCCAAATTAGGGATGGATAAGCTGGTTCTGATAAAAGAAGATCCATCCTGAGACTTTTTGAAATTCAGAAGAGCTCAGTTTACCTTTTAAATTAAGTTCTGAGCAGCTTTCCTACTTCTTGTGATCAGCCAGGAAAAGATGTGGAAATATCAAAACACAGCATGAAAGACATGCCTGCCCAGCCTGAACGAGGGCGTACTGAAAATCTCCTCAGGGATATTGATCCTCTGAGATTTCCAGAGCAAAGAAGCCTGGATGTGCTTCAGAAAAATAGTTGAAGTTTTAGACAATTGACTGAATGAAACCACAACATCAAACAAACTGAGGTTCACCATGGCTTGCTGCTTAACTGGAATATAATTACATTTATTTTAGATAGATGGGATCCTCCTGTTTGTAAGCAAAGACCATCAGAGTTCACTAGCTCCCATGCTAAAGACATTGGTGGCTAGATCTGTACTAGGAAATGAAGTGCATCTTGGCTCTCCTCTGGCCAGCTCATGCCCATAGGACTGAAGTCTCTTGTCCTCCAGACACAGGTGGCTGCATCCAAACTGCATATGAGGAACAGTTCTTGGACCATGTTCATTCATGAGCCATGTGCAGGACTTGCTGGGGAATGGGCTAGCAGGCATGACCAAAACTGTGCCAGATATTGTGCTCATCTTTAACGGTATGGACTGTCGTGGGATTGCAATGGACCCGTGCCCTGGTACTTTTTATTTCAGGAATAAATACTGAGCCTGGTTATCTGTTGCTGTGACCGTAGTCTCCCTTCCCGGTAAAGTGTAAGGAGACCATCATAGTGGCCAGCTTTGAGTATCATCAGTCTTTCCCACAACTCCTCTTTCTAGGTTTCAACATATCTGAAAGACGCTTTTTGTGAGTGAAGTTGTTTGTCTCTAGTCAGAGATTGGACTTGTTTAACCCACTTGATTTTGGGCCTGTACATCGTCAAATATTCAGTGACGGATTCACTTTTTGTTGAGGTGTATGTATCTACTGTCAAAGCTCTGTTGCAGTTCTGAGAAACTAAGATTGGAAATTACAGATGGTTCATCTGACAGTGGTATATCTCTGAAGTGATAAGGACCAGTGAAAGCATGTAAAGACAATTAGCATCATTGCCTTATGATGTCATTGCCTAGTTCAATGTTGTCCTTCAAAGCCTGGGAAGCCAGCCACCGCTGGTGAACTGTTATACCCAGCTCTTGAGTCGGGTGTATATCATGGACACAGCTTGACTCTGTGTTGGAAAGAGATCTGGATGGACAGACCTACAACTTGTCTCCCACTGCATGCCCATTTTCCCACTGGAAAGAAGCCTAAACCTATAGACCAAAGGTACCTTGCAGACATGTCCAATCTAGATGACCGAGGAACTAGGGCTGTAAAATATGCCATGAAGTCCAGCTACAGTGTTGCATTTATTTATTTCTGCAATAGAAGCATTTCAGGTTATAGGCTTGAGACAGCCTCATGACCCTGGTGGGCTATCACTACTTTTTGATAAAAGTTTGGGATTGCTTTTGATAAAGGTTTGGGATTGCCTTAACATCATTAATTTTGAAGCTCAGTGAAAGATCGGTTTTTCTATATATGTGTTCTTCAAGCAGGACAATACAAAGGCATATTATAATACTGAAAAGTGGATAAGCCCTCAGTATTAGCTCTTGTTTTGACATCTCTTCAAAAGAACCTTATTAGATAGACCATTTAGTTTGTCTGGATTTTAAATTGAGCTATTAGATATTGTTCAAGGAAACTTGTTAGGTGAAGTTACATACTTAAAATGAAATCTTTGCCTATATTATTAGTATTATATCAAGCAATTATCTAGCAGATTTTAAATAACTTGATCCATCTTCAAAAGACTACAAAAGAAGTTGGAAAATCAAGCGTACATTTGTGTCAGTTTTCTCTCCACCACTTTATGAAGCTCATACTATTCTAGTGTCTGATTAACTCCCAAATTGTTACCCAGTAACACCCACATACACATGGTACTCTCAGTTTGCTGAAGAAATAATGGGCTTTGTTTGTGTTCTGTCTTACTGGGGAGTTTGAATGGAAATGGAGGCAAAGGAAGAGTGGTTGTTGGGTGGTCAAGCAGAGAACAAATTGCAGAAGAGATAGATTAAAGAGATGAGTTTTGTTCATAATTCTGAATGCAATGAGACCTGCAGCAATTAATTTCTGCTTCAAGGGGGCTGTGCCTGACTCTGCTGTAAGATCTGTGTCTTGCACTCATGCTTCCCATGCCATCCCCCACACATCAATCACTTAATTGCTTCAGTAAGACCCCATCTGTGAGTCTCAGAGCCACCAAGGCCATGAACGGGATCTGGATACTATCTACTTTAATTGAACCCCATGGTAAGTGGGAACCAAAATGGACTGCCAAGGCACAATAAATATGGTGTTTCTCTGATAACTGTCTGCCATGTTCTGTGAGAGCTGAATTTTTGGAGCTAGGGATGAAGCTTTGTTATTGGGTATAATGAACTGAAATGGTTAAGCTTCAAGGTGATTAATGCAAGGACATCCTTTGCTGGAGCTGAGGATGTTTGGATAGAGCACGGCTTCCCAGCTAGGGAATGATTTCCTTTCGTACAATATGAACTGTGCTTATGTGCATGTATTTTTAATGTGGATAGATGTTTGTGTGAGCATCTGTGTCTGTGTGGAGGAGCTGGAG
Organism: Gavia stellata; assembly: GCF_030936135.1. NCBI lineage: Eukaryota > Metazoa > Chordata > Aves > Gaviiformes > Gaviidae > Gavia > Gavia stellata. The sequence continues at coordinate 25,882,148 of NC_082599.1, read as the reverse complement.
CACAAGAAAAAAAATCCAAGCATGCAAATGAAAAAAACCTGTTCTTCTATGAAGAAAATAGGTCTGTTCTCTTTTGGTTGCATTGCTTACATAGTTGTTAGTTTAATCTTTATAACAAAGTTTTTTTGGATTTTTTTTTTTAATGTGTGGCAAACTAAGTAACTGGAACATAGGTAGAAATAATGTATTTGGGTTACAGGAAAAAAAACTGGCATGACTTTAAAGGCACACATTTCATAACACCACATGTGCAAAACATTATAATAATTGCACTGCGCACATCTGTAACAGAGTGAACAATGAATATTAAAAACACATTCCTAAAGCTGGTCCAGAGCTTGGCAGCGGTAATTTATATGGGAGACCTGTACTAGAGTCCAAAAGCTGGGTCTTCTGCATCCAGAGCTGGCGGGCTTTGGTGGTGGCTTAAAGTGATGGGCTCAGGTACAGGTGAGAGCAGTGGGGAGGAACGTGGCAAGGCTGCTCCATTTGCTGCTGCTTCATTCCCCCGCTTGCTACCCCACAGAAGGTATTTCACTGAGGAAATCTGGCTGGAGCCCTCAGTGACTGCTGTTCAAAACTTCTGTAGTGCCAGAATGAGGAGGAATAGGGATGGATGTGGAAGCAAAACAGCGACCAGCAAATGGTCTGAAGGCCATGCTGGGAACACCTGGCCTCTCTTCCCAGCAAGGATACAGAGACACTCAGATTTCCCGAGACATGCACTCCTGGGCAAGATGGGCAAGATAAGTACCCACATCGAAGTTGTGTGGTTCCTGCTAATTGGTGATACATGCCATTTAACTAGTGGTCTCTGCAGCATATTAAAGGCATTTTATGGGGAAGAACAGTGGGATATCATTCAATCAAGACATTCCTTGCAGACAGTGGAGAATGCAGTAGCCACCTCTCAAGGAATGGTTCATCTTTCCAGTTAAGAGCCAACTCCAGAATGGTTTGTAGATTCTGATATTGCTTCATGAAGCAAAATACAGGATATCAAGTTTTTCATTTTATAGCAGCAGGAGACATGACGCTGAAAAACCCTAGAACTCAGATGCCTTCCACAAGCACAGGAGAGTAAACTTCCTGCCAGACCCTAAAAATGGGACAGATGTGAAAATGTCCCAGCTCTGAATCCAGTGGCTTTGCCATGAGATTGCAGCTGTGAAAGCAACGCCCAAGATTTTATGATGTCCTGTAGAAGGAGGTACATGGAACACTTTGTCTACAGGCCCAAACGATAATCACTGAAGAGGTAAATGCTCTTCTTTTCTCTATTTATGTTGAGTTCATTTGTACATCCAAATTATTTTAGTTATTAGGACCATTTTCTCCCTTTTCTTTTCCTTCTTTTTGCATGTTAGCACTTTTCTCTTTGGATGCCTACAAAAATTAACAATTGTGATGTTGTTGCTGTGTTATGTTTACAACACTCAGCACCACTGTTTCACTGTTGCCTTTTACTTCTGCATTAATCAGTCTGTATCATAGGTGGGGAGCATAAGGTTTTTAGAGGAAAGACCATCCTTACATTCTGTGCTTATATAATGTCAACCTGACCTATGATTAATGTTCAAAAGTGCTATGGTAATACTTGTATTATTACCACTACTAATCCACCCATGGTTAAATCTTTAACAAGTACTATTTAAGATAATGTCAAATATTGAAAGACTATTTTGAACTTCAACAAAAATAACATCTTCATTGTCATGAGACAGATTTAAAAATCATACTATTAAAAATAATAAATAATGAGACTTTTCCCAAGGCAATGCAAAATCGATGCTTTCTTTTTAGCCAGAAAGTGGGGATTTGCCAGCAATTCTGTAACATTAAGAGCAGGAGCTTAGCAGGAAAAACAAATATTAAGAGATTAGCAATAAAGTCATAAGAAATGAAAACATTGGATATTCATAAGCTCATAGTCACAAAAAATGATCAGAGTCAGAGATGCAATGAATTTCAATAGTAAACATGTCGGTCATCTAAAAAAAAAATCTTAATCCCATTTTCTTTTCTTTCCTTCTTTAACACACTTCTCTAGTTAAATGAACTTAGCTAAACTGTGGATTGCTTAACCAAAACATGTAATACCTTCAAAGATAATTAACAGCATTCAGAAAAACCCTTTGATGTGAAATTAGAGAAAATTAATGTATTAAAAAATATGTATTTGGATTTTGATTAAGCAACCCAGTAAAGAGCCATTCTGAGATGGAGAGGTAGAATTTGTATTCCTTAAACAGGAGAATCATAGTTTGTCTAAACCTGAGCAATGGGTCACTGTGTGTTACAGTTAAATTCAAGGAGTTTATATAGAAAAAGTATTTAAATGCCATGCTAGTCATCTTCCTTATTAATATGTCATATATGGCCTCTATCAAAAACTCACAGTGACCTAGATATTATGAAATCTAATGAGAAGTATTGAAAATTAATAGTTCTGATGTTACATGATTCGAAAAATACTGTAGCTGTCTTGAATCATTGCAAAGAGCAATAAAGCCAGTGGGGCTGGAGGAATGTGCTAATTAAGGAATGCTCTTGGAATGTAAACTCAGGTACGGTTCCGACAGGCATGTGGGGAGAAGAAATCTGATCCTAGCTAGCAAGGAAGAGGGAATCATACTTCATGTAAATCTTAAACCTGCATTCCCAAGAGCCAGAGATAAGGATAAAGCAAAAGGAAGGCAAGAGAAGTGGGAAAGCATCCATCTTGGACAGAGAATCCAACATGAAATATCTCACTGATGTTGGCAGCCCTGGAGTGGTGGTGGGGTTTTGGATGTCTGCCTTTCCTTCCTTCCCTCGGCTCTTCTATTAATGTTATAAATTGGCTCTGTAAGATGGCGTTAAAGAGACAAAGAGCTACTAAACTTCTGCTTTGGTTATTGAGGCTGACTACAGCCTCAGAGAGTACAATCTGAAATAAAGCACCCTCACGGAGAAGCTAGCCAGGATCTATTGCCACCTATCATAGCTAAGTAGTATCTCAGAGAAGTCATGAATGGGAATTTGAAGAAGAGACTAATTCCGGAGGTATTTTAAGCTGTTGGAAGAGTGTTGCTTTTCAACGACCCACCAAGCTCAAGAATGATCCAACCCAGTGAGCAGGAAGTAAAGCAAAGATGTCAGAAGGCCTGCATGGATGAGCAAGGAGCTCCCGACAAAACTCAAACATAAAAAGAAAGCGTACAAGTGATGGAATCAGAGTCAGATTTCCAAGGAGGAATATAGAGACAGTGTCCAAGTATGTTGGTATGGGGCTAGGAAAGCCAAAGCCCTCCTGGAGTTGAGTCTGGCAATGGACATGAAGCAAAAATGGACAAGCAGCAAAAGAAAGGCAAGGGAAAATGTTGGCCCATAGATGAATTGGGTATGGGACCTGCTGGACATGGAAGGTACCTCTTTTCTGGAAAGGCCACTCTCCAGGAATCCCAGATCCCTGAGCATAGTGGGAAAGTCTGGACCAAGGAAGAATTACCCTTGGTGGAGAAGGATCAGTTTAGGGAATATTTAAGCAAATGGGACATGAACAACTCTATGGGGCCTGATGGGATACACCCACAAGTGCTGATGGAGCTGGCCAATGTCATTGCGGGGCCATTCTTGATAATTGAGAGTTCATGGAGATTGGGGGAGACACCTGAGGACTGGAAGAAAGAAAATGTTACTACTGTCTCCAAGAAGGGCAAGAAGGAAGAAACAGAGAACTACAGGCCAGTCAGCCTCATCTCGATCCCTGGGAAGTTGAAGAAGCAAATAATTCTGGAAACCATTTCCAAACTAATTTAAGACAAGAAGGTGTCTGAGAATAGTCAGAATGATTTACTAACAGAAAGTCATGCTTGGCCAACCTGATAACCTTCTATGTTGAGATGACTAGCTTGGTGGATGGGGGGGTAACAGTGGAAGTTTATCTTGACTTAAGCAACTTAAGCTTTCAACACTATCTCCCATAGCATCCTAATAGACTAATTGATAAACGGGTAAATGGAAAGTGAGGTGGATTGAAAACTGTCTGAACTGCTGGTCTCAAACACTCGCATGAAGGCCATATGGAGGCCAGTCACTAGTGGCCGTATGGAGGCCAGTCACTATACCCAAGAGGTTGATACTGGGGCCAATACTGTTTAATCTCTTCATTAATGGCCTGGATTACGTGACAGAAGGCACCCTCAGGAGATTTACAGTTCACAGAAAACTGGGAGGAGTAGATGATACATCGAATGGTTATGCTGCCATCCAGAGGGGCCTCAACAAGCTGGAGAAATGGGCTGACCTTCTGAAGTTCAACAAGGGGAACTGTGAAGCGCTACACCTGGGAGGAATAATCCCATGTTCCAGCAAACACTGGGGGCCAACTGGCTGCAAAGCAGCTTTGCAGAAAAGGACCTGAGGGTCCTGGTAGACAACAAGTTGAACATTAAACAACAGTATGCTCTTACAGCAAGGAAGGCCAACAGTGGCCTGGGCTGCATGAGGAACAGCGTTCCAGCAGGTCGCGGGAGGTCATTCTTCCCCTCTACTCAGCACTGGTGAGATACATACAGAGTGCTGGGTCCAAGTCTGGGCTCCCCAGTACAAGAGACACATGGACGTACTGGAGCAAGTCCAGCGGAAAGCCACAAAGATGATTAAGGGATTGCAGCGTCTGTCATATGAGGAGAGGCTGAGAAGGCTGGGACTGTTCAGCTTGGAGAAGAGAAGGCATGAGGCAATCTTAACACTGTGTATAAATGCCTGATAGGTGGCATAAAGAAGATGGTGCCAGACACTTCTCAGTGGTGCCCAGTGAAAGGACAAGAGGCAACGGGCACAAACTGAAACACAGGCAATTCCATTTGAGCATATGTAAAAACTTTTTTACTGTGAGGGTAGTCAAACACTGACACAGGTTGCCCGGAGAGATTGTGGAGTCTCCAGCCTTGAACATTTCCAAAGCTCAACTGGACACAATCCTGGCAACTTGCTGTAGCTGACCCTGCTCTGAGCAGAGGGGTTCAACCAGATGATCTCCAGAGATCCCTTCCAGACACAGTGATTTAGTGATTCTGTGACTGCATTTACTTGACATATTTTCTTTTGAGATTTTGAGATCGGTTAACTGTTTCCCTAATGTAATATTAATTTATTTGACTTTAAACTTGCCTGGTGCCCAGTGAAAATTCAGGTTAATGTAACAGAAAACACATCCGCATAAATGCAGGTGTCCATGACTCTAGCCAAGTTTGGATATTGGGGTGTGTCCCATTAAGGTGTCAATTAAAGGTCAGTATATATTTTGGTACTATCAGATGCAAAGTGAAATGGAACAGGCTCTCCCAAGTTGACATTTCCAGGGCCTCTCCAGCAGACAACGGTGAAGCAAACTTCAGTTATAGACAATGCTTATGTCCTCATAACATGCAAAATGTTTGTCTTCTGTACATTTTATGGAGAAGTAGGCTGGGTGGACAACATACAAGGTAGAAAAAGCCCCCTTCTATTTGCCACAACTCGTTCTCATGGATCAGAAGCATCACAGTCCTATTGTTCTGAAAGTCTCGGTGTTGCAGGTGGGAGGAACATGGAGCTATAAAGCTTCTACCAGAAGCTTCTGCTGCTGCTGCAAGAAGACAGGCTCAGGTAGGTAGTACAGTTTGACATGGGGATACTGGAAATTTGCCACAGGCCAGGTTTGCCGGAGCCAGGAAAAAAACAGAGAAGATCTGGGCAGAGAGTTTAAAGAGCAATGGCTAATGGTCTTCTCAACCTAGTTATCCCTCCTATCCTGTGCACATTTTTGCAAGGACTTCCAGTACAGTCTTATTGTAAACCTGAAGCTGTAAAAGCTGTGGGAAACATACCATCTTGCACTAATAAACAGCTATGTCGATGCAGACATAATGCATTAAAATAATTAATGCATTTAAATGAAATGTCACAATTCAAAAAAAGCTGTATAAAGTCTCTTTAGTGGTATCAGATAGTTTTCTTTTCAGGAAAGAAAGCAAACACATTTATGTAGCCTTGGGGAACTGTTTGCCAAATGGTGATATCACAAGGTTCATATAGCAGGTATCTAGAATTCACCTACCAGTAAATGACATCTTGCTGAGAATTCTGTCTTCATTTGCATACGTAAAGTCAAGAAAAATTAAGTGGTACAATTTTTAAAACATGTTCAGTTTGAAAACAGCCTTAGATGTTGTAGCTATGTAGTTATGTGCAAAAAGAACTTGACAATAAAATTCAAAAAAATGTAGCTATCCTTTTTAACACAGCTCATTTCTCTGGAAGGTCAGATAATGAAATCTAGCTCTCTTCAATTGCTGGATAACCTTGAAATCACATTTACGGTATGAAGGATGCATGCTAACATTAGTTAATCTCTCTGCTTACAATTCTACACAAGTTATTTTAGTCTTAAGGTATGAGCCTTTTCCTTCTCCAAAAGATAGATCTAGAGATATTAAATTCTATAGGGAATAGGTGAATAACACAATATATGAATAATTTACTTATCTACATTAAAATGTTCCAGTACATGAAATCATGTGAAAATATGTATTATATATATCTTCACCTCTGCACTTTGAGATACAGGGCTAGATTAAGATCTTACTAGGGTTTTATTTTGGGTATGAAACTCCATTCATTTCAGGGGAGTTACTCCAGGCTTACCTCCAGAATGAAAGTAGATGCAAGTTCAAACCATAACGAAGATATGCATTTATTGATAATATTTGTGATTTTAATGGTTGAACTGCTTGGAACTGGTTTTACTGTGAACTTCTCTTAGAGGAATAACAAGAACTAGTTGTAAGATTTCTATCTGTAAACACATGTCCTACCATCAATAAACGTAATTTGTCTGAAAGGTGTACAGAAAACCCTTGTCATTATACTGGCACGTAGAAAGTGTTCCGACTTCAGTGAACAGAACAGAAAAAAACCCAGAATTGCTCAGAAAGAAGTCACTTATGGCTCAATTCATGGACTTCACTATAGTATCAAGATTCTTGCCCCAGAATGTCTGAAAGCAAAATAAGTGGATTTACCAAAATTATGATATTCTTGGGAAAGGTGTAGGGTTAAAATCAGCATGTTTAGACATGTGACAATAACCCTGCTTATATGCAAATCCAAACGTAAAGACTAGTTTGGGCTACCAAAAATTCTAGATGACAAATAGAATTCATCATTCTAATCCTGTGTGACAAGAACTGGTGAAATGAATAAACAGGCTGCTACAATACAGGGCACAGTTTGACATGGTTATTAAACATGCAGGCCTGGTGCATGTGCTATAAAATAGTGCTAGGAATTGAAAAGATGTGCAAAATAACTAGCAAGGAACTTTAATTTCACAAAGAATGTGGGGTTTTGAGATATAAAATTTCCACTTGTAAACTCATAGGTTTTATCATTTTGCAGGGATAATAATTTATTCTGTCTGTGTTGTTTTCTGAATAAGGCTACAGCTTTCCTCTCAACAAAATTACTTTTTATACAATGAAAATTTTGCATCTTTTATGGCTTCACATTGCATTATTCACCTGTTAGTGAACCTTATCATATCAGAGAAATGATGGAGGGCACAGACTGGTACTAAAAAAACCCCCCTTGAATTGAAAGAGCTGCATCCTAGGAATCATTTTTCTCCTTCTTTAATATTTATATTGCAGTATTGCTCAAAGACTTTGTTGTTGTATGTGAGATGCAAACACAGTGATACAAATGGACTCTCCTCAATGTGCTTGCAATCAAAGAAAAAAAAATTAAATAAGCAGGGAGACTTAAAAAAAGAATATTTAAAAAAGGATAATAGCTTGCAGAGCTTGTAAGAAGGCTGCTCTTCACTCTCAGTTCTGACTTCATATTTTAAGGGGTCTCTGCAGCAGATGGAGGAGACGTCTTCAGCATCCTAAGCAAGGGTAACACCATAAGAGAGCAGAGAATTAAGACTGATCTGGAAAGAATCGAGGCCCCATAGCATGTAATCTGGATTCTTCATCGTGATTATTATTCCAAGTTAATTGTCAATTTAATAGGCAATAAATCTAGTTGATCAACACATGGAATGCTTCCCACATGGAAAAAGATTTTTTCAGATTAGACAACAAGCTGATAGGATCATGCCACACCATAAGCCCAGAAACCTCCTCCCCTCCCCCCCCCTCCAAGTGATTACCAAATAATTTACAGCTAGTTTTGCACAGCTGTCTGAGAGAAAAATGGCTGGGGAGAGGGGGAGGAAGCAAACCAAATATCTGCTGACATATAAATGGGAGAACTAAAGAGCAAAAGAAATTAGGTTAACCTTCAAATGACTGTGTGAGGTAAAATCAAATCTGTACAGCTGCATCCATTTTTGTAAGTAGTGAAACTGGGAGAGGATGTTTTCAGGATAAACTATTAGATTTTGCAAAGGGAGGACTAGATGGAATGCGAAAGAGCCTTTTTTCAGTCATGGTCTCGGTCTGGGGTCTGCAGAGAACTTTGAAATTGTTTGCAAAAGGTGACTGTGGAAACCAAGCTCATAAATATTCTCTAGCAATCCACATGTGTTCGTTTTCACCAGGGTTTCCACTTCTGTGAGTGAATTAGTAAGGGGTCCACAAATCAAAAAGGTTGAAAACCACTGGGCTGTAGGCTAACCTATGTCCTCGGATATGCACCCAATTCTCATCCCAGGCCCTGGGAATGGCTCTCGTGGCTGAAGAATTGGCCCTATTCATCCAACAGTCATTAAGAAAGAAAAGTCGTCCCTGGCTGAATACTGAGCAGGCATAGGTATATGTCAGATAATGGACAGCCCCGACGTACAGAGGCTGTAATTCACCCGTGGGGTCCTGGCGAGTGCATGTGCTTTAACTGCATGGCAGTTTGAATTCAGCCTTGTGTTTGCACCACAGCCATCTGGTGCTATTTAAAACATATACTTTTCAACTTTGACCTTTTAATCTTTCTGGTTTGAAAACATACACCAGTTCAAAGGTTACCTCTCTTAACCTTGAGCAATTCCCTTTCAGAAACACCACTGAAGGGTTATTATTATCACCACTTTTACTGGTGTTAATGAAGGGGTAATTCTCTATTGTGGTTTGTACACACATTTTGAAATAAACCAAAACACAATTGTTATACGTTTAAAACCACATTTCCTATAAATGCTGTGATTTTTAGGTGCCTCCATTCTGGGAAGTTCGAAATGAATGGCTTACTCAGGGGCCTAATTATCAGATGGGCTGAGCACTTACAACCTCTCCACTGCTCCCAAAATACCAGAATCGGAGGTGCCCAGAAGTGGAACTAATGATTTAAAACTTTGGCCATGTAGATGCACACAAATCACTCTGTGAGACTATGTTCAGTTCTGTTTGTGGTAACAGAAGAACATAAAGTCACCCCAAACATGCTTTCCACCCCCGGGACTCAGATGCAAAACATTTCAGTCCTTTTTCCTCCCACAGCCAGCAGTGAGAGTTTACTTACCTTTCCCATAAGGAAAGGTCCTATAAGGAACCCAAGCACCTTTATCTGGCCAGTATCGAGAGAGCCCGTAGGTAAGCCTGGTGCAGTGATACCCATTTTTTTCAGTGCCCATGAACTGACATCCAGTTTCATCTCTTCTTTTTAGCTGATTATTTGTATTGAATGTCACCCAGATAGTTTAATGCCCCATGAAGCTTTGCATCAGGCAGACTGAGGCACTCACACTAGGGACCCCTCTCTCTGGACCTGTTCTGTAGGGAATTTGAACTTTTATTTTAAAAGAATGAAAATTTATAATATTACTCGAAAGGAAACTGTTTCCTGAACCAATCTAAGAGAAGAGCAAGTTCAGTGGAGAGGTAACTGACACTGTAGGTACCATTTGAAAGAACTCAGACCTAGCCCTCCTATGTTATCCTCAGATTTAGGTTTGGATTTCCACAACTGCAATACCTGTTACTGATTATTTTAACAGGGCTCCAGATCCCCTGGGACTGAGGGTGAAGTATGAGAAGCATACCTCTCATTTGTCCCCAGTTTTGAGCCTAGGGCTTGAGTTTTTCTACCAAGTTAGATTAATGCTTGTTTCTACCCAACTTGATTCACAAACACATAGTCATTTCAACATCAACTTAAAAATTATATTGAATAACCGGGGCGGGAGGGGGCGGGGGAAGGGGGCGGGGGGGGGGCTGTAGTTTTACCAGTGCACAGCAAATTTAAAATATCACACAGAGAATATGAGAGGAACCGATTCTCTCCCTTACATTTAAAAAAAATATTGGAACTCCTAAAAAGGATTTACACATATTGCTTCAGGCTGCTAGCCACTCGCCTACAGGTGGGTGGTGTTTGTTTAATAGCTGAAATACTTTTTTACTTGACTTTCTGTTTTTCTTGTTTCCCAGGTGATTGGTTCTGGTGTTTTTAGAACTGTCTACTGCATCCTGAACATTTTCCATGCATCAGTGACTGGGAACATTTTAAGCAGGCGTCAAAGATAAAGTCTGTGGGGAAGTCTGCACGTAAATAATACTTCTTCATTGTTCTTGCTCAGCAGTGATCATGCCTTTTGCGAGCTGCTTCACCCATTGCAGCAGACGAGTAAACTAAAAATAATCAATCAGATCATTTTTTTCCTAAGCAATCCATATTCTCATTTTCAGAGCCAATGTGCCACTGGATGACAGAAAGAGAAAGTGCTCAACTCCATTAGCACCAGCCATCCAGTAGAGCCCGACTTGGCAGGCGTGTGATAACAGCCATGTAAGGAAGTATAGGAGAGGCCACACAGGAAGATTATATAAATGAGAACCACAGTTGTAGACGAATAGTGAAATACAATGAAATGGGCTAGAGGATACTGGCTGTCCCTTGGCATAAGGAAACAATCTAATTTCTGTAAGCCTTTATTCAGGAAAAATGCCTTGACATCAGCATATATAGACCACAATCTGCAAGCGTGGCGTAAAGAATAACTCCAATTCTTGAAGCAGTCTCCTAAGCAGAGACACTTATGAAACAAGGGTCACCTTTGAAAGTGCAGTGACTGATAGCTCCCATTGGAGTCAAACCTTAAGCACCTTATCTTATCATATTTATCTGTAAAGTAGGAGGGGAAGGTGAACAGTAGGGTGTTGTACACAGTGTTTGAGCTTACAGATTTGGTCAGGCTCATAGAAATTGTGAAGGATGTCTTCACAGGCCAGAAGGGAAACAAGCAGAGTGTGATAATCTGTCTCTGAAGGGACACTGGAAGCTGCATTTGCCAGGACTTTGTGAGCGACCTAGACCTATATCCATCCTGTCAAACTGGAGCTGGAGGCATGACAACTGTGGGAACTACCCAGGCTACTCATGCATGCTCTGCTGTTCGGTATCTGCCAGCAGCTTCAGGCATGGCCCCAGGCTACAAAGAGCTGTGCAAGACAAGGAACAAAATGGTAATTTTTGTCAGCGACTTTCTCCCGCTGCATTTGGTCCGGGTAAGGTAGGAAAGGAAAGGGGAAAGTAAAGTGAAGTAATAGGGAAAGACAGCTAGAAGGAAGACAGTCATCTAGAAATGGTGATCTAAAAGTGATCATCTAGGAGAGGGAATTTACTGATGAAGAAAAGGTAAAGAAAGAGGCTAAAATTCCAGATGGAACATTATGTTTAGTGAAAAACCCTCTAAGAAGTAGTTCCCTTGGGAAACAGTTAATTGCCGCATTCAGAAGACTTTGGCTATCTCTAGGAGTTCTCATAGCTGCTACCTCTTGGACCATAAATGGGTAAATTCCACTTACTGGCCATGTAGGAAAGCTGAGGTGTCAAAAACAAGAAATTCACATAGCAACCAGGTTTTGAACAGGAAAAGAGTGTAAGGCCCCACAAAAAGCTCATTGTGGAATTTTTTATGGAGAAGGAAAGAGAGTGCAGCTTTCAGGCCTTCAAGCAAAGGCCAGGGAATTTCAGCAATGTTACACCTGGATCCTGGAGGGAGACCTAAGCTGAAGCCAACAGAAGTGGAGAAAATGTTCTTTACCCCGGTAAATGTGTATACAATTCTAACTTAGGGTTCGTATTTTTTGAAAATAGCTTCTTCTCAGATGAAAGGAAGGTTCTGTGTTCAGTGTCCTGTAAGTCCTCCATCCACTTTTTTCTGAAAGAGTCTCTGCTGCCTGTATTTGTACACTTTGGAAACAAGATACTTCTGCTTGTCCTCACATTTGAAGTCTGAGCTGGAAATCCTGTTTACCAAGTTACCACTTGCCTGGGTAAAGAGTTTCTTTGCTAGCTCTTTACTCCTGGGACACACTGAGCTCTGAGGAAAAAGAATAATTTGCAACACATAATTTATTTGGCAAAGTTAGCCTTTTGCTCTTTTTTCCATGAGCGCAGCAGCAGCATGGTTTCTTGAATGTACTCATTATTCAAATATATTCTCTGAATAAACAGCTGAACACTCTGTACTGTCAGATTTTGCCATGACATGTTGACTGGTGATGCATCTCTCAGAAGGCTTGGCTGATCACTCTGAGTTTGAGAACATTTATGCGAAGAAAATATCCCGCTGTGGTTTGTAATTTGCCTCCAAGTCCCTCTCCCCCCATTCTGAAAAGCTGATCTGTATGATCATAAAGGCTAAACTTAGACGCAGGTGGTGGGAGGGGGCATCAAAGAAGAGTCTACTATTCTGCAGTTCTGTAGGATCTGATAGGACAAGCAGTCTCATATCAAGGATATTTTTCTCTGTTTCATTATTGAGAAAGAATATCTGGTGAGAGCTGAAGTGGAGGGAGGAAAAGCCACTGAGTTTTGTCTACCCGAGAGCCTGACTGACTTGCTGGGGTGTGGGGGGTGTTGTCTACCTAGACAAGACTTCCTTGTCTGTCTGCATCTCCAGTCAAGCCGCTGTGGCACCAGTCCAGGGTGGGGAGAATCTGCTGAGGATCTCTTTGAGCAGTGCAGGCAGAGCTGGGAGGGCTGGGGCATGTGGGAGGAGTTGGCAGGGTGTGAGGGAATGAGGTATCCCCATCTGCATAAGGCACAGGAAGCAGCTGGTGTGAGAGAGGAACCAAGTTGCCGTAGAAAAGGGTGGAAAAATGCACGTATTTCCTTATCTAGCACCTACACCATGCAAGCACGGGAGACTGTGCATGAGACTGTTGTGGTGGAAGCACGTGGGCAGCCTCAGTGTCTATCATATCTGTGCTCAGTCGGTTTGACTTAAACCTCGGATAAAGCAAAAACGTCAAATACTTGTGAGACAGTCCACAGCTGGAAGATGTCACCTGTCTGAGCATACAAAGCAAAATCATCAGTAAGGTAGATGCTTGAACACAAGCTGATTTAAGCTGGCAGTTCTTTAACTTCACTGTTCTGAAGGCAAATACACATTCTGCATCACAAATTGAATTTGAAAAAAATTTCAGATAGCTTATTTGTGCACAGAAATGATAGTATTTTTTCCTTTTATGAGCTTTATAATAATGCATCACTTCCCTTGCTAGCTAATGTAGTTATAATCAAAAGCAGGTCTTAACTCTGGTGAAAGTGAAAGACACTACCAAAACTCAAACTGAACTTGGCACATCAATTGTTATCACCTCAAATCATCGAATGATGGTTATCAGTGTTCACACTGGGTCTGGATCTGAAAAGCACCAAGTAGTTGCAACTTAGAGGGGCTTCCCACAGGGTAGTTGCAATTTTTCTCATCTCTCACAACTGGGTCCCATCACAGCAGGAAGCACTGGAAGGAAGGGAAGGGTTGGTTATACCAGTGCCTGTTTCCATTCTTCAAGTGAAACTCCTGTGTAATATAAACAGCTCTCTATATCAACCGCAAGGATTGCAGAGGGTGCAGATTTAAAAAAAAAAAAAACCACCTCCTCCCGCGACATCTTGATTGCAGATGTTATTAAATGATTCTCTGGTGCTGGAAATACTCATCCTGGCTACATGTCGGTCATAGAATACATTCTGTTCTCATGGTTTTCCGACTCAAAGAATGGAAGAAATGCCTCAGAATGTAACAAGGGAGAAAAATGCTTCTGTATGTGGTGATAGTTCTCCCTATCTTTTAGTCTGGGAGTCAGGTTCCTGCCTGAGGGGGCCTGTATGAGGGACGGTGAAAGTAATTATCCTGTCAGCTTAAATATGATTTTCTTCTATGTGTCTGTTTCTCGTGATGTCAGTTGATTAACCTGTCAGTCATCTTCACATGGCATATGGCCACATGATGTCATGTGCTGAGGCACATGGTTTATTGTGCTAGTCTAACATAAAATCAAAAAAGGCTCCAATTTAAGCCTTATTTATTAATCTAAGTTTTGTGTTTTTCTTTGCTTCAATCTTACATGTTCCTTCTTTTCTTGACTCCTTCCCATCTTACCCAACTTCTTTTTTCTCTTCCACGACTTGTTTTTTCTTTTAATTTGCTATCTTGGTTCATCTCACTTTTTCTTTTGCTCTCCCACACTGCGGTTCTGCCCCACCCTTCTTGCATCCCTCCAACCCATCTCCTCATTGTTTCCACATCAGGGCAGACCACAGAGACCATTTTGCCTTTGCCCCTTTACCACATGCTGCTGAAAACCACACCTCTTCACCTTAACTGCCCTGGTTATCTCAGAAAAACTGCGGGCCATCTAGAGAGTGCTATGGGTTACATGCAAACCCTCCCTGTACTGGGGAGGTTTACTCTTTTCTCAGTGGTACCAGGATTTCAACTTAAAAGGGTTTCACTTGAATATCCCCAAATGGCAGTGAAGTCTGCTTTATTTGTTACCTCATTCTTCTCCCTGATTTGGTATTAGAGCATTGAGTCTCAAACAGGCATGATGAGCATTTTATTTGGGGAAGAACATCTTAGCTAGAGCCCAGCTGGATGGGAGGAGGATTAAAGATGAAGGCTTAGCATGAGAAAGGTTGAAAATCACTAGGACAGCCATCATATTCCTCTAACTGAAGCCAAAATATGTAGCATACATATTTTGTTAGCCTGGGATGCAGGGAGTGTAAAAAAACGAAAATAAATTATTTCACCCACGTCTGCTTTGAGGCCCATGCCAAGCACAGGGTGGCCATGTGAGACACTTGGACATAAGGTGTTCCTATGTCAGATAATTCAAAAATGAAGTGCAGTACACATTTACATTAGCAAGCTAGGGATGGGATTGTGGGAATGCACTTCTCACACAGACTAAATCTGTTCTTCAAATTTCACATGGACAATGTGCTTTCCCATCCAGGTGGAGCACAGTTCTGTATGAATTCTGCTCTCAGTGACCAGGAGCGGAGACATAAAAAAGAACTATTCAATGTCTCTGGTTACAGAGATAAGTGAAAGAGTCATTGGCAATAACTCTGTAGTAATAGCAGCAGTAAGTACTGGGCATGATTTGAATCTCTTGACAGTGATACTGGGATGCCAAAATATTTATCAAGCCATTAGGAGAGGCTGTGCCTAGCTGATAAGATGACTACAACTGATGAAGTCCACCTAAAGACTCTCATAATGCTGGGGCAGATTTGCAGCCAACAACAGTGGATAGGAGGGAGCGCTGCCCTTAAGAGGGGCATGTACGGTTTGTCAGCAAAATTATACAATCTTCTGCCTGGGGCAAGCTTGTGGAATCTTTAATAAACAGAGTAAAGAAACATCCTGATATATACATTCCTCATGGCTGGGGAGCCAGGAACAGCCTGCTCTACCAAGAAATGGTTTCACTGAGATGGTGGCAGAGGGGAGGGAGCTGGGAGACGTCAGGAGAAAATCAATTCCAAAAGTGATTAATCCAGGGCCTCATTTTAAACCGTCCCTATATAAAACTGCCAAACTTGTGATGGTTCTGTCTTTGGAAGATGAAATTGCCCAACTTATATCACTTAATATCTCTTAGTGTCATCAAATCAAAAGCATGTTCTGTCATTTTGACTGGAACTAGATTGGGAACAGATTTTTTGCTACAATCATCTGTAAGCAGCATGAGTGAGGAAGGATTTCTCTCTGCTTTTCTGACATTTAATCAGCACATGTGCTGTATCATGGATCAGATCAGGTGCTAGCACTTGAATTTAAGTTGAGAAGTGTTTTCCTTTGAGAGGCTTTTGTTAGTCAAGGCTTTAATAACTGTAGAAAGATTTTATTACCTACTTTGCCTCGATTGCTTATCATCTGCCCAGGTAAAGCACTGAAGTTAATGCTAGCATTTGTTTTTCCTTCTTGCTGTGCTGTGGAACCTACTCTCTGCTGATGATCTCTGGAACGTGGAAACTGGTGTGATTATCAGGTTGTGCAAGTTCAAAATACATTTTCTGTATTTCAGTGTCTCGCTGCGTGTAGAGGTATAGACAGAGAGCTCAACATAAACAGACAAGTTTTTCCTTAAAGACATTTTAAAGATTGTAACCATAAAGAATTTACAAATGAAAAGGATTTGTGCCTTTTACTTCCAGTAAACAGAAAACAGTAGAAAGAGAGGTGGAATGGAGAACCAACTTGTTTTGCTGTTCACAATGAATTAAGTGTATAAATCCTTAACAATGAATAAACACAAATGACAGAGAAAAGTAAAGACATCTTAATTTTTTTCTGGCTTTTAAAACAAAGAATATCAATAGCAAAATCATGTTTTCAAATGTGTTTTGAATTTGACAGTGTCTCTTTGACATTTATAAAGTACAGTGATGAGGCTGTAATTAAAGTTTGTTTCCTATTTTTCAATACTACATTCTCGGTCCTCCAAATTTCCTTTGAGCTAGAGAGTGACTGAACAAAGAAGGAAGGCTTGCCAGCGAGTGGCCCATTCCCATGCACATCATGCTGTGCACCAGCAATGTGCTCGCCTTTGAACCCAATGCTGAGCTAGCCCATGTGCATGCACTGAGGAGCATCCCTTCTCAATGTACTTGGGGATTTGTTTCAATTACCACAAAAGGGCTAAGTGAGGAATAGAATGTTTTTCTAAATTTATTTGCCTTTCCTTCTGCCTAAATATGACATATCAGACATTTCACGGCAAAGAGAGATGTTTTCTTGGGAGCTCACATATCTGGTGTGACTGCAGATAAAATACTGAACAGCATGTATAACCCTGGAACATTAGCACTGAATCCACAGGTAATGAATTTTGCTGTAGGCTGTTTTTCAATTGTTGTTTTCACTCTTTGCTCTCAGAGTGTGCTTTTCAGTAGTAAGCATCCTATTCAGGATTACAGCACCGACGCTCCAGCCTGGGAGGGTTGGAGTGGGCTTAGCTGTGTCAGTAACACAAGCCCTCAAGCCAACAAACTCTCTGTCACAAGCACACAAAAAGGCACAGCACCGAAGCTGCCTAGGCTCCTTCACTGTTTCCATAAGAAAAATCCTCATTTGGCTGGGACCATAGGTAGAAATACATGTTTACCTTAAAATGCAAATTACTATCATAAAGCTGAACACTGCGTTAAATAGCCATTGGTCAAAGTACATAGGCAGGCTGCAGGTCAGGGACAGGAATTTGGGTGTCCCCCTTACTGTCTGCTTGGCTCCAGATTGATGTTCACTCTTGCATCCTTTGAGTGTCCACCAGATTGTCCTTTCGCTGGAGATGCAACATGTTGGTTTGAATCCTTTCTGATGAAAGAGTGAAGTGGACCTGCGTCTTCTCCATCTCTGAGAGGCGGTGGTGGCAGTAGAGCTGTGGGCAGGAGCTGCTTGCTGCTCGGGCAGTTTCGAATGAGGCCTGCTTTCCCTGTGCTCTCTGGACTCCGATTATGCAGACATATGCTACCTGCGCCCCAAGCACACCTGCGGGCTTGATGTTTCCCAATTCCCGATGGCAGACTTACCTGTCACACAGCTGTGAAATTGTGTGGTGGTGGCAGGTGAAGGCGGTTCATGGCATCTCCACACACAGCTTGAACAACTGGAATTGTCCCAGTCTTTTCGTGAATTAATTCTTCCTAGGTGAATTGCTAAATTCACACAGAAAATCATCATCAGGTGTTGGGATTGAACACGAGCCTCCAGAGGCCCAGTCCAGGAGCCTCTGGATACCCTTTTCTGAAGGCATCAGAGGTTGGATGCCTAAAATGGATGCATTCAATATTATTTAGATCTTCAGACATTAAAAGATAAAGTAACTGTTTCAAACAGAAGGCTAATCTGTGACTGGATGCTGAATGACTGCTGCAGGAAAAGGCAGACAAGATTGCTAAGGGCAGTTGCTTGAGAAAAAATAGCAGAAGATTCCCCAAGGGACTAGTAGGAGTTCCTGGAGAGAGTGGGGTTATGGCAAGAGAACAGCCAAGCATGGCATAGCCTGAATAATGGCGGATAGAAGCCACTTGTGGACAGAAGTATGAGATCTGTGCATCACATGAATGTCACTTCGGTCCTGTCTCAGGAGGAAAGTGGAGCACGGGTCCTGTATCCGTTCTCTGTTGTACGCAGTTGGTTTACCCTCAGCAAATATTGTTCTAACAGAGCCAGCTGTCAGATTTGCATCGGTTGAACAGATACAAAACACTGATCTCAGTGGGAGGCAGTTACCTACTCTGCATAAGCACTTTTGCAAATCCCAAAAGGCATTTCTCCATCTTCAGGCACTTCAATACCTTTGAAAATCTTGCCCTTTGTGCCTAGCTTTACCTCTCTACAAAACAGAGAGAAATCTGCCTCCCTAGGAAGTGAAGCAGAGTTAAATTTATTCATATTTGCTTTAAGCTTTGGAACCATAGGGAAGATGTATGGCACAAAGGTGTACTTCTTGTTCGGCATATTGTACAATGAAATACCTGCGTGTTCAGTTTTTGTCTGTGCTGTCATTGGCCTCATTTTGAAAGATACATCCATGAATCAGAGGAAGGCAAGGTGCCACGTTAATGAATGATAGCTATAGAAGATCACAGTATATAAGCTACACTGTTTTGTGATGGCCCGGCAGTTCTTTTATGAAGGACACAAGCAATAGGATCTGCTTCAGGTGTCCTCCTGTGCTTCAATGTCTTGCAGAAGAGAGGTAGAAAACTACTACAGGTGCTCATTATGGTCATTGTGCAAGATGTTTGGTGAGATAAAGACAGCAAAGATGGCTATATGTCCAGATCTTCAATTTTGGTGTCTGAAAGAGTTCACAGTTTTCCAAAAAGACTCCCACGCTCCGTGTGCTGCAGTCCTTCTGCAGTGAACAATACGTCAGCTTCACTGGGGCTTCCTGGTTGCAGAGGTCTTCTGGCCCTCACATCAGTGTTTGCTCCTCTACATCTTGTCTTGACTGTGTATTTCATGGTGTTTCAGAATCTGTCCCTGCAATCTTTTGATAACCTGAACAAAAGCAGAGGTTGCATTTGTGCCCTGTAAAGTCCTTTTGCCCTAGTTTCTCCATGGACTCCCTGGGGTGGAAGTTGCCATCTGACTTGCTTGCCCCACCCTCAGATACATAAGTTCACCCAGGCTGCCCAGTTACTGCTCATCTCACCTTGGGGGTTTTAGCCCCTTTTCTTTTGCTGGGGCAGCAGCTATCCTGCTAGTGGAGCTACCCTGGCTTCCCTGGGATGCTCCACCCTCAGCCTGACTGTGGCTTCAGTCCCTGGCCCATCCCAGCTTCCCAGGCAATGGCCTGTCCTCTATATCTGGCAATAGCCTCCCTTTCCTAGTGGAAATTCTGAGGATAAAGTCTCCTGCTTTCTGCTTCCTCTTGTTTGCTTGTCTGCACAGACAATACCATGCTGTATGAGTGTGATGGGTTTTCTTAATCATCATCTACTTTGGCCATTTAGGGTTTGAGGTTATTTTGGTTTATTTAGCTGGGGAGGTTCTTGATCTTTCCCAGTGGCAAATGCTGTAGAACGCCATACCACTACTTTACCCTTTTCTTAAGCAGCAGGGCAACGTGTCTTAGCTTTCAATAGCTGAGAATTTCGATAGCTGAGAGGCAATTGGGAGACAATTAAATGACATGATTTGAAGCCAGGGTTCTTTGTTTTAGTGCCTGGCCAGCCCAGGCATTCTGGTGCTCTGCTTGTAACTTTTCCATTTAGTGCTACGAAGACAGAAATATGATCAAAGAAAATAAAAAAGGAGGGTCTGCAGAAAAGTTGTTTAAGCATTACTGAAACATTCTACGTTAGCAGCGCCAAAGGCTGCAAACTCTCTTAGTGTGTTAAAGCCTTTTAATAATTTGAGATCACATTATAATCCCCTTGTCCAGAATCCTTATAATTTATATATGGTTTAATGCTTGGAATAAAGTTAGAGTCTCAGTCTCTCTCTCTTTTTTTTTTTTTCCTCTTATGCCACAGTCAAGAATAATAATTTTAAATGCTTAAATGTGTTAAAAGCATTAATTGCACTAGTTTAAGTATTTTAGTTTGAGTTAAAGTGACTCAAAACTTTAATATGACAGATAAGATATGGAGCAATAATTCTAGCTGTGACTCAGAACAGGAAAAAAATCCTGACTTTGAGCTGAGTAATAATGCTTCTCTCCCTGACCGACAAGGTTGCTTTCGTGCCGTACTGAGCCTTAACACCAGGAGCATCCAAAGAGCTGCTGGCTCGAGCACAGGGGAGGCAGCTGGCAGCCGGCGGGTGCTGGAGCTCAGCCCGGGCTCAGGCCTGCATCCTGGCCACGCAGGTGGGAGAGAAGAGGACGTCCCACATCACCACCAGCACCCTGGAGCACATAGGAGCTGCCTGCCCCAGTGCTCTTAATCTGTTTCAAAGCAGTCACGGGAATTAGCTTAGACCACTTCTGGCATTAAAATAAAGCATTATATCTTAGTATACATAGAAGGGTAAAGCTGGAGCATTTTATGCATTTGGTAGAGTGATTAAACAAGCAAAGCAACAGACGTGAGACAGCAGAAACCTCTGGGGAGAAAAGGGGCAGCTGGAACAAATGTGTAAGGAACAAGCATGGGGTGACAGTGGGTCAGATCTCCCTCCCCAGGAAGAGGGTAGGTTTCCACAGCTCCTCTGGTTTAGCTCCCAGTCCTGGCAGAGAACAGTAGGGTTTGGCTTAGCATGTACTCCCACAGCGATTTGGGGTATAAAATGTGCATGCTAGCAGGAAAACATCGAATGACCCTGGGGTTGGGAATTTAATCACATAGCTATGCTGCTGAACCTCTGTGCTAGTTCACTTCAGGCCTGTTAATCACCTTTGGGGCTACAGTGAAGCTATTCAGGGATGGATTTCTAAAAGCATGAAGGGTAAGCTGCCACGTTAGTTCCTCTTGAAGTTACCTAGGGAGTGATTTGGGTGCCTGAACATATATGTCCAGCACAATTTAGATGCCCTACAGTTTCCTACCTCATTGCAGAAGGCCACGAGTTTCCCATATACCTGTCAGCCCATCAGAAATCATCTCAAATGGCACTAGTCAGCTATGTTTAGGCACCTGAATTTCTCCTCTAATGCCACATTGTGCTTGCAGCTATACCAGCTTGTAACAGAAAGAGTGAAAATCTGCTCAGTTCTCCAAGCTTGTTTCAGTAGGTCACTTCCACCTATTTTACAAAACCACAGTGAGCTGGTGGTCTTGCAGTTTGCACAGATTTTCCTAATTTTTTAATGTTTTCATTGGGAAGAAGTCAGACTTCAAATTTTGTGCCTAAAGTTAATCTAGCGTTATTGGGTTTCAGAGTTAACTTCCATTTGAAAGAACCTAACTTCTTCACCTCATAGGCCACCATCCCCACTGTGCCAAATATTTTGAAGGGGTGTTGGTCTTGGCAGTGTGTTTGGAAAGTTACAGGAATCCAGTTAAGCAGCATCATGGAGGAAATTTTTTAGAGTTGTCTGACTTTCACAAAAGATGTGCTACCAGAAGCTCTCTTTTCACCCTGAACTCCTCTGGTGATATGGAGGGATGGACTTAGAATCATAGAATAGTCTGGGTTGGAGGGGACCTTTAAAGGTCGTCTCGTCCAATCCCCCTGCAATAGACAGGAACATCTTTAACTAGATGCGGTTGCTCAGACCCCCATCCAACCTGACCTTGAATGTTTCCAGGGATTGGGCATCTACCCCTTCTCTGGGCAATCTGTTCGATTGTTTCACCACTCTCATGGTAAAAAATTTCTTCCTCGTATCTAGTCTGAATCTACCTTCTTTTAGTTTAAAATCATTACCCCTTGTCCTGTTGCAACAGGCCCTACTAAAAAGTCTGTCTCCATCTTTCTTATAAGCCCCCTTTAAGTATTGAAAGGCTGCATTAAGTTCTCCCTGGAGCCTTCTCTTCTCCAGACTGAACAACCCCAACTCTCTCAGCCTGTCCTCATAGCAGAGGTGTTCCTGATCAACCTGATTTCAAAATCTGAAGGTCTTACAGCTCTGATCAAAAACCTACCACTGTAAGTACTATGACTTTCTTGAAAAGCAACCTCACTGTGCAACACCCCCCATTACGCTAGTAGTATCCACTCCTGAAGCTTTTCCTTGTTGCTTGTGTCTGCTGCATACTCGACAATCTGAACGCCTTCCCATGGCTTCCCAGCATGAGCAACCCTAACTCTGTCTGGCTGCAGCTCCATCAATCCAGTCTCTCTGCTGTACCCCTGCTTCTCAGTCCTCTCTTGCTCTAAGTCCAAGAAAACTCCCCTTTTTGCTACTTTTCTGCCTGAGCCTGTTAAAGCCAGCTTGGGCAAACATTTCTGCCACTTGCCTAGTTTCAGCCCTCCCCAATGCAAACCATCGTCTTCAGGGTATTTTATAGCCCCCCAACCTCCACTTCAAGGAGAGCACCTGCCTTTCCAGGAAACTTCTACCAAACTAGAAGCAACTTCTATTGCTTCTTCAGTCTTCCCATCCCCTTTCTGTATTCATTACATCAGGTGCCACCTACAGCACCCATTCAGCCGTCTCAGATTAGAAAAAACAGCAACAGAGCACCCTTATTTGATTTAAACTTTAAATGATTTGCACAATATATGGGTTTTGGACAAGAGGATTTTAATGTGACAATGAGCTGTAAGGCCCAGCCACGGGTCACCTTCTGTATCCCTTGGGAAAAAGCTGCTTAGGGTGACTGGCAAGCCTGTGACACTCACATATACAAACAATGTAAGGAATTCATTGCCAGATGATATCACTGGAGGCAAAAGCTCATAAAATGTGCTAGGGCCTATGCTGTGAGGATCTCAGGTTCTGGGTGTCCAACTTGATTTTCCTCAGAAGGCTTTGATTTTCCAAAAAGTAGTGGACATCTAATTTCTGAAAGTCAGAATCATTAGCCACTTAGGGAAATCAAGACCTAAAAACTGGAGCTACACTAATGTATATTCATTATGTATATCCACCCAGAATATATATTCTTTCTGAATGAAGGCATATAAACCCTCAAGTTTCAGTCCATTAAGTCAGAAATTACCAGAAGTCATGAATAAAATCCGTCAATGAACAGGTTTAAATTTCAGTGACTGCTTAAGGAAAAATTGTATTTTTGCCTTGCTTTAGTTGCCACAGACTGCGGTTTCAGAGGAAAGAATGACTGGCTAAGCAGTCAGCCATTAGCACATGATATATTGTGCTATTTTCTGTGCCGTGGATTCTCTTCCATATTGCTCCATCTTACCTAGATCTCACAACAAACTCCAATCAGTCTGTCTGCAGCCTGGCTGTTATTCCTGCTAAGATCAATGCCTCCTGGTTGCTTGTAGATATTTAATTGTCCCCAGACACATAATGTACAGACTGGAGCCTTACTGTACATATAACACTGAGGATAAAGGGTCTGTGACCAAAACTTTCTCTGAGCAAAAGTCACTTAACACATTTTTGCATTACAAAATATCCCACAGTGAGATCTCACTGGAACCAGATGTTCATAGCAGAAAGCATATGGCAAGAGGATGTAGATCCATTTTTCTTAAATCTTCTTGAAAAGTCATTGTATCATAGTCCAAATTCTGCTCAAATTCATGCTTATAATCCCAAAAGCCTTTTCCCAGTAAAAAAAAAGCACACGTCTCTGTTTTCATTGCTTGTGAATCATTTCCACATCCATTGATTTCCAATGGTTTGCAAAGAAAGCAGCCGAGAAGAGAATTTGACCCACAGCGTACAAGGTGTGCATGAAGCTTGAATGAATGGAACATGTGTGAAGAATTACTGAATGAGTGTTTGTCCTGGAGAAACAGAGACAATGGCCAAATAAGTCAGTCTTTGTGTGTTCCATAAAAATTTAATCTCAACCTGAAGAGATAGAAGTTTCTGAACAATAGATATGCTGTTTATCATATCATGTCATCTCATATTATACACCATCTGTTGGTGCACGGCAGCTGCCTAATCTGTTTATGTAGTTGGGCTTAATCAGGTGAGTTTGTTCTATTGCATGGATTATGGTGTCTGACAATAGACCTCTTTTTAAATTGAAAGTCTCTGCCAATACAAACAAGAGCAGGGCCTTAAAAACCACTGTAATCCAGTGCCCTGGGCTAATGAAGATTGAACCAGTACTTCAGTCATTCATTTAACCTCCTCAAGCCCACAGATACTGCATTTGCCAAAGGGGTTAATCGCTATGACCTCCTGGTACAAACTGCGCCCAGCAAAAGCCTAGTTGCATGGTCAGATATGTGTCCTTCATGCCAGCAAAGCAGAGATCCAGTGCCGAGAGGAGCATTTTGAAGCGTGTGGCAGGCAGGCATCCAGTGCCCTGGACAGGGAGCGGTGCCTGCTTCCTCTCCCGCTTTCTCTCTTGATCAGCTGATGAGTACAAGAAGTGGGAGTCTGAGGGGTCGCTTTCTTGGTGGCCCAGTCTCTAGTGGCCATTGCAGTTCTGGCACTGGGTCTAGCGGTCCTCTGAAGCATGGCAGAGGGGGTACAAGAGTTTGCAAGTGTCTGAGGAAGTATATGAAGAATGACACTTCAGGTCTTTCTATATGAGATGGTCGTAATTTGGCATCCTTAGGCACAATCCAAGCTACTCAGGCGCTAGCCAAGCTACTCTGTGTAGAAAAGTGACTATTTCTTGACTGTATTGGGCCTTGCCAATAATAGGAACATTGCCAGTCCTAGTCAGTAATATCTTGCCCATTCACTTTGCTCTTCACTTGGGATCGTTCAGGCAATTGCATTTTCTAAAAGTAATTGGGGGTTCGAAACTCTTTCAACAGCATTTGCAATATGTAGGAAATAGTATACTGGACAGGACTGTCATGGTTTGGCATTTAATAAAGTCCAAATATATGAATCATGCTACAAAACAAATATATGGCAGCCTGTATTCAGGAAAATAAAATACTGATTTGGTTTGTAGGCTCTAAATAAATAAATTGTATTTTTAGTTCCTATTATTTATTTAAAAAGATATGTGTTGTCTTACTGAATTTCCATGTTCATAAAGAACTAGTATGTGCCATATGTAGCCACAATAACAGGAAACTTCTTTGAAATACATGAAGAGCTGGTCCAGTATGACAGAAGGAAATCTGTAAAATCATGAGGACAATTAGGAATGTTCTTTACGATTTTTGAACGGATAAATATTTGCCTGATAGTTATTACATGGAATTGATTTTTGACAAATTAGTAAAGCATCATTTTCAAATACTCAAAGCAGTCACATTTTGTTTGCAAGCCAGAACCATTTTTTATTCCATGTGTTTATAAAGCCATAAACACTTGAAAGAGATTATATAATATTGATATATAATTGGACTGTCTCTGTGATGATCTGAAAGCACTTCTCTTCCATTGATGACTGAATTCTTACCATACTCTTTTTTTGAGATTTTTTTTGATGTTTTGGAGATCAGTGACTGGAAAACACAGGTTGTACCTACACTGGGAATGCTTTACTGGTATAGGAGTTCCTGTAGATTTTGGGAATGAAGTACACTTAGTCTGTTGGGTTGCTTTGTACTGGTGTAATAAAATCATTTTTACCCTTCAAATGCAACAAGCTGTACTAGTAAAAGCACAATTTTCCTACTGTGACTGTAAACCTAAATTCTTCTGGAGAGGTCTTCTTTATCTAAATGAAAATCCTGTCTGAGCAGCTTTTTAGGATTTTCTACCTTTGTCTGGACTTTATGGGTGAATGCCTCGCAGCCCTCGGGCGCAGCCGAGTGTGGCAGCGGCTCTGGCCACGCTGCTGCAGAGTCAGACATTCAGAAGATGCCAGCGCGAGCAGCAGGTCCCAGGTCAGACTGTGCTGGATGTGCTGCGTGACCGGTGCTGCTGCCGTGGATCCGTGCACAAGCGCCGGCATTTCGGGGTTGTCTAAGCTATCAGTGCAAATCAGCAGCAAAGCAGCAGAAGTTTACCCCATTAAAAGCCAGGCCGTGCAATGAAAAGCAATTCCCATTGAGTTCCCTCAGCAATAATAATGTAGCCTTGTTTCACTAGGGCAGCTTTGTCACTGTGTAGCATTTCTGGGATGGCAGTGTGTTTCTATGTGCCATGTGCTACACACGTTGGGTTTGAAGCTTTCAGGGCAGGGAAGACTCATGGTCCCTCTCTCTATATATGTATGAAATGTAGGCCACTTCACATAGTTCCTGATACTTCCTATAGTGTCAGATAGATATCATTCAGGAACAAGTCAGCGATTTCCATACGGTTTGCTTACTAGTATCTGTCTTGAAAGGTACCTGGTAACTCTGGAAATTCCAAGCAAACACAGAAAAATCCTCAGAATTTCTAGACAGAAAGAGAGGATATTTCAGAAAATCCAGACATATGGTAGCATTAGTCTTCAGTAATATGAAAATATAATAAAATAATAATTCTGAAGCAACTTTTCTAGGCGACACCCTATTTTCCCTTTTTTCCCATTGTATTGGTACGGGTGGAAATGCATCTATTGTTTTTTTAACCTTAGTTTCTGCAGCAATTCCTTTAGTAATCAGACATATTAATTAGAGTCAGAAAACTCTTTAATCCTACAAATCTATAATTCCATGAGGTTGAAGGGGGTCAAACAGAAAGTGAATCCTTAAATGGAAAGCAATTACTTCTAATACGAAAAACTGAGCATCTTCTTTACCTAGTGCGAGTGAAAGACGAGAAATAAATCACATAAAAACCAGTATAAAACATCTACAGACTTCAAGATGGGGTGTCAAACGTTATGCAGCCTGTTTAACTGAGCTCATACAGGATTAAATCACTGTAACCATGTGGTTATGGCCCAGAAGCAATATTGCTGAGGTGTTTTCTGGGGCAGTTGTAGCCTCATTGCATGGATGGGCGAAGGGCTCAGGAAAATGCTTTAAAATGTGAAAACATAAAGTTACTTGCCCATATTTTGGGGAGCAAGTTTGAAAACAGGACCTTTAATCTCTTTGTACTTCATTTTGCTCAGCTACACAGAGGTCTGTTGGGAAGCTTAATTAATGCCTTTTTGGTCCTTCATGAATGATACTACAGAAATGCAGGATTTTATCACCTCTAATTCTCTCTGTCCCTGAAGAATTATTAGCACACAAGTTCAAGTGATAATGGCTGAACACATTTTTTGCCAGATACATGCTGCGCCTTTAGGGTCATCTCTGTATAAAATATGGTGTGCAGCATGTAAACCTCCATAGGGAATATTCTCGAAGGGGATATTCTCCATGTCCCCATCTAACAAGGGGGAAGAATAATAGATTTCTTCCTCCCTTCTCCCCTCCATCAGGAGCTGCCCAGAAAGCAGTTGTGCTGGAACCTCTGAGGGAGGAGAGTGTATTTTGTTCCCTCTGTACCCTTTGTCTCCCCTGTATCTGCACCCACAGACCATATCCTTACTCCTCTCATCTCTGAGGTCAGTAAAAAAAATCAGCTCCATGTGAGTCAAATGTACCATTTTTATTTTGGTAGCAACCCTAGACAGGAGTGGGGAAGTGGGCCTGAAAAGCTTGGAGAACTAATTATCTAAGGCTTGACTTTCTCTGAAACAAAAACGTGGGAGTTTCTGTGCTTATTTTGTTTTGGTAACAAGATAAACTCTTGCTGCATCTAACTTTTCTGCTTGGCATAGTCTTCTCCAAATTACCTATCAGTAAACAGTCCTTCCCTGAGGCCCAGGTGGAAAGCTCTGGAGTTAAGAAGCAGAGAAAAAAACTGGATGCTGAGTGACAGGACACACTTAACCACTTAACAAGACAGAGTTACGGAGACACAAGTCCTTCCAGCAAATCGCACTGGCTGCAGTGGCCGTAAGACCCTTTCCTAAACAATTTCTGATGGCAAAGGAGAGGATATTAGTGTCTTGTCTCCACCATGGTTTTATAGTAGACAACTAACATTAGCTTTATCTTCCAGAGGTGAAACACCCTCCATTTTTGTCAGTGAAGACATGGCATGAACAAGACCAGGGCCTTTTCCCGTATTTGCCTCTTCTTTCTGCCAGGTTTTGCTCCTCCAGGAGATCCTGAAAAGCACCAGTTTCCATAGGGGAAGCTGACAAAGCAAGGTACTGAAAGAGAGGGATGCAGCTGAGAGAAATGCTACACGTAGATAAATACCACCAGGATAATTTATTTCTTTTTGTTTTGGCTTAAAGGAGTTACTGCTTTGCAATCCAGCCCAGAGGGATTGAACTCCCCTTGGTATCCTGCAAAAAGCCTTCTAATGTCATTGGATATTTATTACCCTGCAATTTAGCTGGTGGTACCCCCTCTTTGTCTTCATATTTTTGAATTGGTTTACATTCTGGAGATGTTAAAATAAACACGGCTTTGTGATTTTTGGACCAGGAAAGCAGAGGCCAAGGGCCATTGTGGAAAATGGTATGCGATTAGAAACCGTATTTTTGCCATATGATCCCTAGCTACACAGGAGTCACAAAAGGTGAGAAAAAAAGTATTTTAGTCATAACCCAGCATTCCTTCTGTACTAACCTCACTCATTGACCTCAGAGACTTGGGCATTCAGAGCTCAACTCTCAGAATCACATGACGGTTGCTGATGTATACATATACATCCATGTTTAAAGGGACTAAAGAGGCAAATAGGTGCCCAGGTACCTCAGCTACCTTGGGCCCCAGGTACCTCTAAATATTCCATTAGGCACTTTAAATACACTCAAAATAGAGCTGACATGTGACCACATGCCTCTGTTTTATTTTTATGTATACACACCCGAGTTAGTTACCTGGTCTTCTCTCTTAATTAGTACAGGAAAATAGGCACTTTTAGAAACAATTAATTTCAGTTGCAAGTAGTTGTCTAATAAGGAGCAGACATTATAAAAGTGTGTATTTCTCACCACCGATTGCACTGGGAACTCAGGGCCCTGAGTTCAGGTACAGCTGTCTACACTGCAGACAAGTCAAGCTCGATGAGATGAATCTTACCCTTCAAGACTTATCATTCCCTTCTGTGGTTTCCTGTGTGTAAAGTTTACTTGTCACTTGAAGTTTAATTTTGGGGAGCGGGAGGTATGTGGCATGTAGATATTCTGGTAGAAGATGATGATTTGACAGAGGCGCTGGACTCCACTGTGGTATTACCACTAACGATGGTTGATTGCACAGTTCACCAAAGAAAGATGGCACCACTGTCTTTATTCTGCACCAAGGGAGGCCTCCTGCCCCACCCGTACAGGAACAAATGTGCCCAGCCATTGTAACCAAAGGGTAAATGGAAAGACTGGCTCTTTATTTTGCTCCATGTGTCCCCGATTTTGAAGACTGATGCTCTAGACTTCCATATGTTTTCTTGCACTCCTCTGACTGACCATTAGCTTCTCCTTTGTGAGCTGGAGACCATAACTAGCACCTGATTTCACTTGAAACCATGGCAGCAAGCACCCTACCTCCGTCTGTGTTTGGAGTTTAATAGAGAGTGGGTTTGGACTGGGGACTTTTCTCACCAGGGAGATCCAACCACTCTCTTTCTCAGAAACCTATACTTAAAAATTGTTTATTCTCCCCCAGTTGAATCCAAATATTTCTGCACTTCAAAGCACCTTTTTATTCACCTGAGCATTTCATATGTCAATGTGCTGTCATTACCCCATTTAATTGAACAATTCATTATGATGATATGCCAGTCCATATATACCATACAGGCAAATTTGTTAGCACTTCTTTGGCTCACAGTAGTTTTAACAGCCCTCTAATATATCGGGTTATTTGAAGAACAAATATTCCCCATGTGTGTGAAAGAGAAAAAGGAGAGAGAGTATGCAGAAACTCCTACAGGCATACGAGTCAAAACACAGTTACACATTTTGTCCCCACAGGATAACGGTGAGACATCCACAGTACATGGCATACTTTTCTCACAGATGCAAGATTAAAGTCTTGAGAACTGTAAAATGCACTAAATGTTTGCTCCGTATTCCCTTATCATGCTCACATGAAGATCCCAATGTGATAGGTACAGATCATCCTTCCTCCAGCAGC
Organism: Gavia stellata; assembly: GCF_030936135.1. Lineage (NCBI taxonomy): Eukaryota > Metazoa > Chordata > Aves > Gaviiformes > Gaviidae > Gavia > Gavia stellata. The sequence goes on along the minus strand of NC_082599.1, from coordinate 25,851,850 downwards.
CTACAGGACCACAACCTAGTGTGGGAGTGCTCTAATCTGTTTTGTAAATGAAGTCTAAATGAGATGTTTTTTGGAAATAATCCAATGGCTATTAGAACAAATGAAGGGGGGGAAAAAAGCCATCCCCATCCCCAAAACTTTCTGCAGGACATTTGGGACTAGGTCTCAAAATAGTAATATTTTTTGCAGTAGAAGAAGTTCAGATGGATGTCCTGGTCAAATTCCAGTTCGAGTAATTGCATTTCGTTCATTTGCAGTGACCCCCTATTTCTGTGGTATAATGCATCCCATAGCAGGATGGGTCTGGAAGATGGCTGGATGCATTTTTCCCTGTTCATACGTATTTTAAATCAAATCTGATTTCATGTTGCCTGCACCACTGACTTCCAGTGTACTTTTTTGTCTGCACAAATGTTTGGGGAATATAATTTCTGCATATAATTTGAGTAATCTAAGGAAGCCTATTTTTATGACTCCTATTATCATGATAGCTGGATGCTGAATGTTGATTTGCTTAGATTTTGATCTCAGGTGAGGCTTTGCACACTCTTGCCTTGTATTTGAAAACATAATAAAGTAAAAAATCCCTCAGAGCAGTGGTTTCCCAGACACTGTTGCTAGGTGATCCTCCAAAGCTGAATGAATTCTTAAACTCGTCGGGCTCCAGGCACCCAGCTAACAACCAGTAACCAGACGTTCAAATGAAAAGGGAGCATCACTGCTTTTCTGGTCGCTTCCTAGTTTTGCATCCTTACGCAGACTGAGATGGGCAACAGCTGTCCCAGTCTAATCTTTTTCTCCCTTGGAAACTGGGCAAGGCATTTACAAATACTATCAAGGTTAGATGAATAAGCTGGATAGAAAATCAACATACTTAAATCATGTCAATCTACACCTCCTCACTAATTCTTCTGATAGCTATGTATGTAACAATGTTTATGTTAAAAAGCAAATGCGTGCATTTATATGCATGAATGTTCACTCAAATGTACTCATGAACTCTAGAAAAGCTGAAAGCCTATGTTGGTAGAAATGCAACAGAATAATTTGTTTTTTAAAACAGTGTATAAAAGTACAGACACTCCGAAAACTCAGTCAATTTAACCAGAATTTATCTCAGAATTGGTTAATTATGTCCTTTAATACATAATATTATCCTAGGACATCTTTCCGATAAAACTTAAAGTTTCCTTTTTTTTTGACTTCACTAAATATGTCTGTATTTCACAAGGCTCAAGTCAGCACAGACTGCCTCTGCAGCACATGGTCAGATAACGTGTATATTAGCCCTTGCAGACAGAATTCTGAATATGCACGCAAGAATACTTTGTATGAATGTAATATAGTGGAATAAAAAGCAGCTACAGCCAGTAAATCTAGATTTTTGTGGCTTTGTCTTGACTTCCTCGCTCCTAGGAGGCTACCAAGATATTGTACACCCATTGCTTCATTAAAACTGCCTAAATTCCTCTGGAAAAGGAGGAAAGTTCTAGCTTTGAGTAATGTTATCAAGCTTCCTTATCTCTTGATAAGCTGAAAATCCTCCTCCTGTCTCCCTTGAGACTCTCTACATTAATCAGAGTATTTTCTCGCATACAAAATAAAGCTCCCTGTCTTTCTCTAAGCCAAGGTCCACACCTCTGCTCTAATGAGTATGTCAAGTGAGGGCAGACAGAGAGGGCAGCCTTCTGAAGGTCCCTCCTTTTCTCCTGCCCCACGCGAGAGGCACACCAAGACCTCCCAGCTTTGTGAGGAAAACTCCAAACTTCATTTCTGACGTTAGACCAGCAAATTCCCAGCAATGTTGCAGAGAGACAGTTACCTCACCACGAAGTAATCTGTGATTGTGTAATTAAAGGCTATCATAATGTACACACACCAAAGAGACCAGATTAAGCTTGCACTGGCAGCTTTAGTATTCACACTGAATTGTTGACATTTCAGTCTTAATAACAGTCCTTAAACTTTGATTCCATGTATGATTTCATAAGCTCTGTAAAAACTAAATTTGGGAAAAATAAGACTGAACTATCCTGTTATCTGAGATCTTCACTACACCTATATGAATTATTAGGAGTGCTACTAATGGTGAGAAAAGATTAAAAAGAAACTTGTCAAAATATTTGATGGAGATGTTTCTTTTTTGTTGCTTTTACATAGGACCTATGCATGTCTCTGCCCGAAGCTCATTCTCCAGCTAGGTTGGGAAACTGTTGGGCAACTGCTTTCATTAGCCCATTGCCAATCCTTCTCCTGGGAGCCCATTAAGTGAGCTAATGGGACGTTGTGGCCCTGAATGGGGAGGCATTCTCCTGTAGGCCCAGTTTACAGTCCTCCTGGTAAAGTATGGCAGAATGAGACTATCCTAAATAAAAGCTTGACAGAATTGTTTCTCATATGGGCAAGAATAATTTTGCCCCACCCTCATTCTTGAAAATGGGTCAGGAAGAATAACAAAGATTTTTGGAAACTCTTGAGGCTGAGGCTAATACATGGCAAAGCAAATTTCAGCCCAACCAGCTCAAGTCTGGCATTTGAAAACAATGTCCCTATAACAGTACGTGTCCTGTGAATGTATTGAATGAAAATGTTCATCATTATCAGACACCAATCAAGGGCAATGTCGACAAAAATAAACATGGATAATTTCCCTGGTGACCAGGGAACAAACATCACTGGTGTGAAAGCTTTTTGCTGGTGAGGCAGATCTTCTCAGGCAGTCCCTCTGGAGACAGATGGACCATGCAGGCATCTTTGCCACCACCTCTTTGCACATTACAACCACTATGAGGATCTCAGGCCAACAAAACCAAACCAATAAACATGCCTGAGCTGTCAAATGAGACCCTCAGTACTCCTGCATGCTTTAACAAGAAAAACTACCGGGGTAGCTAGGGCTGCAAGAGTGGTCCCTTTCAACAGAAAAAAGATTACAGCCTTAGGGCTTCTCTAGAAATGCCTTCAGCGAGGAGAGAGAAAAAGGGTGCGGAGTGGGCTTTAGGTATGTTTCATGTAGCACACAGGTTTTGGTCCTCAGCATTAGGGCACTTAGGACTCTCAGTGACAGATTTGGAAAGCAGAAGCTGCAGTCAATTAGTCCTCAGTGGGTCATTTATCTGCACTGTGGATTACCCATGGCCTGAAAGCAGAAACACTGAGGTGGTTCTACTGGCTCAGCAGTGCTGGTCGGGGGCACAGCTAAGCTTATTTTGGGGCTAGGTTGAGTGACAATCCCACTCAGTAGACCTCACCCAAATCAAAATGGTGCTGTGCTGAGCCAGCCCTGTGTTTCCATTAACAGGAAATTTGGAAGCGGTGGTGCTGAGACACCTCTCTAGGGCTCTGTGAGGGCTTGTTTGCTCAGTGCCATGGACTGGCATGGAGCCATTGGAAGTCTGTTGCTGTTACCTGTTGCAAGTCCTCTTTCCCCAAAGGTGCAGAGACAGGAGCACACCTTAGCAATACTTGGGTCAGTTTGGGTCTGGCTGGGCTTGTGACCCAGCACTCAGGTGCTTTGCTCTTGTCCTAACAAACCTGGGATGCCCTGTTATTTCAGAGTTTCTGCAAAGTCTGATTGTAAGCTCTGCAGCAGTTCCTGGACTGCAGCTTATGAAGGCCAGGAAGGACCGTGAGTAATCAGAAGTCTTCCTAAGCAGTATGGCGTTCATTTTGTAAGTAATTTGAGAAACATTCTCTGTTCAGCCAGGCACCCAGGGCAAGATCCAACTCCCCTAATTTTAGTTATCTGCAATTTAGGTGTCTAGTCTAAGCAAATTACCTAGTCTCTCTGGATGGAGCCTATATGGAGATACACATCTTTAGAGTGCTATTCATCCCACCTTCTGTAAACACCTATATTGAAATTTGGTGAAATGTGCTGTGAAAGAGTCTATCTTTCTCCATTGCTTATCAAGGAATTCTGATGAAAATTTAGTCACCTACCCAGTAGACAGCTGAAGTTAATGAATCCCGTTCAAGTGTTTTAGGGCACGTTATTCTTATTTCTTGTACCGAGATCTCCTGGGTGGTTATATGCTTGCCATCAGATTTCTTCATATTGCTTATCCAGTACTAAATAATGTTTTTTTCTCCTTTTCTTTGGGTGTAAGCCTTCTCGGTGTTTCAGTGCCCAGCGAAGACATGTGGGGTGTTGTACATAATGGGTTTCAGTTTGGATGGACATGGTCAGATGATCTTGCTTTCATGCTGCAGTCAGAGTTCTGCATAGCCAGCATTAGTACATCTGCTGGGCACAGCCCAAAAGGAGAAAATGGAAACATATGCACTTATTTAAACAATTCCTTTAAAATAGGTTATTAACTTGAGGATGGCACTGAAAACTGACTGGTGTGAAATCCTTGTCTCTGGAAAGGAATGCTCTGCAATAGCAGAAAAGATTTCGGTTTTTTTATTAAAGAGCACTTAACAGAGATGCAATTTGGGAAAGGAAATTTGAAATATCTCAGCTATGGAAATTGTATCAACAACACTGAGAGACATTTTGTAAGCTTTGACACAGGATTTTTGCCCTCAATGCAAAAAGACCAAAGCATTCATGATGTTTTCTTGGATAATTTTCTTGCAATAAGGAAATTTTCAAGTGTACATGGATACATTTTCCTAATCAAGGAGCCAAAATGGGCCAATACCACCTTACCGCATATTATAGGCTATCCTACGAGTCACAAAAATTATATAAACATTATTAAAAAAAAACACTATGGAAAGACAACAGAATAAGAAATTAACATATTTTTAAAACAGTTTGTGAAAGAGGAAAATTAAATTAAGAATTTATTCACTACAAAAATATATATGCCTCTCTTTTTTGAGCTGTTTTCTACTGTTATTCCACTTTCTTTTATTTAATTTCCAACTTTCAGATCTCAGTTTTTTGAAGTTTATTATTCATTTCTGAACAAATAGTGACAGCTGGCCTGATTTATTGTCTGAGTTCTGCTGTTAGATCATGACTTTATAGAGATGGACGTTATTTTTTTTCTAAATAGAGAGGCTGAAAGCCAAACATTATTCAGAAGTAAATTGCATATACGCGTGAAGGCCAGGAGACACACATTGGGGATTTAAGTCCAATGTGTCAAAATAGGGACCTTTTGAGAAGGGGCCTGAATTTGGATTTTGGACAGTGGATGGAGGAAATTGGTTTAGGTTTATGTCTCTTCTTCAGGATGACTATAAATAAAATTGCAGTTAATTAACCTATTCAGAATACCGGTCGATGCTTACAAGTGACAATGAACAGAATTAATATTCAGAAAGAAAACAGTGATGAGTGCCAGATTCTTCTAATTATTATAATTGCAGTAAGGCTGAAAATGTAAACTCAAACTAAACACCATCCTCTCACAGTGTTTGCAGTACAGGTCACACTGAGCAGAACCAAGACCTCAAAGGGGAGGAAAATATTTTCCAGCCTCCCACAGGACTATCTTGGTATTTTGACAAAATGTTGAACACAAACACTGTTACCTCCAACTTAATATGTTATCTGGAATAGATCTTTTAATGGCTGGGTTTGTGTACTTTCTATCTGGTAGTCAAGTTAGCCAGCCATAAATAACACTGAAAAGAGACCAGAACAGTAGCTTAGATTACCGACAGGAAGGTTCACTGACAGCCCTGACTTTAACATAATTCTCTTGAAATCAGTTACTTATCACGGATACTATTCAAGTAATTAAGTGTTATGGGATAAGTTCTCAGATGACATAATATAACCCTATCTTAAATTAATGAAGACAGACCAGTGTAAGCCATCTGAAGTCTTAATCTCATACTCGTTTCCTTTCTTAACTCAATATGCTTTTGAATTAAAGAAAAAATGCTAATTTGCTTTATAGATTAGACAGCAGGGAAGTGACTTTTTGTCCCAGTGACTCCATGGTGAAGCACAGGTACCAGTAAGACTTCAGGGGCTCCTGGCTGTCCTGCCTGTCATCCCACTATCATTCTGGAAGGGCTAGTCTCCTATGTGGCCCTGTGTTACACGTACCAGCCCATGCAGCTGTTAGGTAACCTTAGGTGTCCTAATTTTAAGCACCAGATGATTTTTTAAATAAGTAATGCTTTTAAGATCATACTGGGAAAATAATGATAAGCAGCAAAGTCCCATTATCTGATCCACACAGATGTATCAAAATCTTTGACCTTGCTATGCATCTTTATATGATGCTTCATTTTTATGTTTATTTGTGTCTGATATTTAACCCCAGTAGGTTCAGAACAAGGAGCTGCCTTCTATTCTTGGTACTGGCTTTAGTCACAGGAGCTGGAAACTTAAAAATTTAATCAGTAGAAGTAAAGAAAAGACAAAGACACAATGGAGAGACAGATTTTTTATATGAGTCTACAACTATATATATATGAAATATACTTATAAAATCACCAAGAATTAAATTATTGCTTTGCTATCTAACAAAAAAAAAGCCCGCTTCCCGCCATGCAAAGAGTGAGAGCAACTGAAGTGAAACTTATTGGGAGCCTAAGGCCAGGACTGTTGTTATAAAAAATCCCATCCAAACCCCCACTCAACACAGGAAGCCTGCCATCGAGGCTGATTTTGTTTGAATCTGTTTTAGAAAGACATCCCACCTTTTTTGAAAGCCTTCAAATGAAGGAGAATCCACAGCAAGCTGTTTCAATAGTTATTGCACACACTGTTAAAAAACTGGTGCTTTATTTCCAGTCTTATTCCTTCCTTTTTTCTTTAGAGGAAGAGATTAGAAAAGAGAACAATTCATCTGTGGATCTCACCAGGCTTGTTCTACATTGTTTACCTATATTCCCTCCTGTAACTGCTCCTGTTTGCTCACCAGCTCAGAAATGAACTGCAGCCTTAGATGAGTCCCCCACACAGAGACAATACTCTTATCTTTCCACTTTAAGCTGTATTAAATGAATGATAATGTCTTTCCACAGGATGAACACGTAAGCAGAACCACCTCACTGGGTAGAAAGAGATTTCAAACAGAGCTGGCAGCATATCCTGTACTATTCAGGTTCCTCCAACATGCCCATCGCCATGCATATGGGCACTTTTCAGACCAAAACCAGCACGAACACATAAAAGTTCCCTTTCCGTGTCCTCAGCTGTGGGGTGTGCGTACAGTAAATGCTGAGGGGTTAGGAGCTGCCTCCTGGGACATGGGGACAAAGAAGAAAACATGGCGTGGAGATTTGAAAGAGACAGAATTTGCCAAGAAGCTAAGTCACTTCAAGAGTAAATTCCTGTGTCTTGGTGTGGCTGCTGAGGACAACCTGTTTCCTACATGCACAAGGTTGTTCCCGAGGAACAGCAGGGCTATAGGTAGGCAGTGCAGGTACTACTGCATCATGCTGGCCAAGCAGCGGAGGTTTAAGCGGAAGGTGCTTCCTTTGGATCCTTTACTGCCAGGCATGATTGCCAGACCAGTTGATGCCACAAAGTCCTCCAAGTGCAGAAGTTGCACAGAGCTCCAAGGAGACAATGAGGTCTGGTTTTGTTTCGGAACTGGTGGTCACCTCCCAGTCTCCCAGGCTCAAAAGATGGAAAACAGACTTGTGGCTGACCTTGTAAGGAAATTACTCTTCCTTAGCTTCCTAGGACCTCAAAAAGGCTCCTAGGCTGTGGGTAGACAAGCCTTGCCAAGGGAAGGAACAGGAAAGAACTCCCACTTTTAAACTAAAGGGAAAAATGAGATCTTAACTGACCTGATTTGCTTGGACTTTGGCATGAACATCATTCTCTAAACCAGAGATCTCTCATGCTCTTGTATCTAGCTACCTAAATGCCTATGTTCAATTTTCACCCTTCCAACAACTTCGTTAATTGAAAGTTACAATGAAACTGTCTCACTCAGTGCACAGTGAGAGCAATACAGTTGTAGTGGTCGTAAAGCTTTTCCATAGCAGAAAGGTAGCATTTTATACACACTTTGGATGTAAATAACTACAAAGCATGTGGAACAAGACTGAATCAAGTTTACACTGATGCCTCAGCCTATAAGGAGGCAGTTAACAACATGTTTCTTCTGTAATTAAGTCAAATTGAGAGGTTCCCATGGGTTTTTTTAATCGTTCCAGCAGTCTGGTTTACAGCATGGATCCACAGCAACTGCAGTAGCACAAATGAGGGAGCAGCAGCACAAAGGTGAGAGGGAGAGGCAAGAGGGTGGGAAGGCAAGGAATTGTTATGCTGGCTTTGTCACTTGTATCCTGAAACTTTTAGAAACTTTAGGACTTCTGGAAAAATATGTAGAATCTCCGTCCCCGGGATCTGTAAAATCCAGACTGCATGTCTGTTCAATAGGCTGTGTTCCAGTTCAGCCATAAATTATTGAATGGGAATTACTGGAAGAGATTGTGAATCTGTGTCAGGAGATCAGACTGCCTTTGTGCTTCCTGTCCCTCAAATCTATGAACTCTCATTAGGGCTTCTCAAGTCTGAATTCAGCCAGCCAGTATGTTTCAGTAAGAACAGGAGGAAGGACAATGCTTTTGATACTTATACAAATTGCATTGTTTATCTAACTGACAGTATGATACCTCTGTATTCAATGGGGGTCAGGAGCCTACTGCAGAATAACTATGCAACATCAGTTGTTTGACCAAAGGCCTGTTCAGTCAAGTGTTTCACCACTCATGTGTCATTGGGGCTGCCAGTAATAACAATTAGCTTGATTTAATTGTGTGTTTTAACAGCTGCTTAATATTACCCAGATCTTTCCTTCACTCATAATGTAAGATACCTTTCTGCTGAATGTGGTTTTAATTAAGGCTCTGTTCACAACTTTCCACAAGCTGTTGAAAAATTCATGTCCTGTATGAAAAGTGATGATGCAGTAAATGCTACTGGGGCAGAGACTAACTTTTTATTAGATAAGCATTGAGCCCTTATGAATTTGTGACTCTAGATCAGTTGATGTGGATGCCAAAGGAAAGATGGAATAGATTTAGCAACTGCAGTAACATAAAAGGTGTAAAATATGCAGGTGCTGATACCAGCAAGGTTGTACGTTGGGAGGGAGTATATCCTTAAAGTGGTGGCAAGCTGTAATCAATTGCAGAGCACTGTACCAGTTGACTAGATTTCCATGTGGTTGAGAAGTACCAAGTAGATGAAGAGTGCTGTGACTGAGCACTACTGCAACATTGCTTCCACTTAAATCCTGTAGCATTTGTTGCACAAGAAAAAATAAACAAAGTCACATTTTTCAGGAATGCCACAGGAAACAAATGAAGCCTGGAATATCCACTTCAGCATAAGAAAATCTCCCACGTATCTGTGTGTGCACCAAATGGATAATTCTTTACAAGATAGTAGTTACTAAGTTATTACCCCTCATCTTCACAAGGGGAATTTGAATTCCAAACTCTCTTAACAAGCCAATACTGTTACACTGCCAATCCTCCCCAGATGCCCCAAATAATTCCTTGGTAACTGCAAAAAAAGTTGAAGTTGTTATATATGTGGAATTACATTCTGAGCATGAATCACTTTCATCTGGAGCAGATGTCATGTGTCCTTAGCTTGGCTTCTACTCAGACATGGAAGGCATGACATTTCTATATCATTATAAATGGCCTGGGATTTGGGACTGTGCGAACTTCTGGGTTACAAACATTCAGAAGTACAATCATCACCCTCTCCTCCTTTTTATTGTCCAGAAGCAAACATTTTATAAAATTCTCTCCTCATATTCTGCCAATAAACATTTTAGTGATCCTAGCAACAATTTTTAGATGTGCTGTAAATATACTTGGCAAGCTAATGGATGCCTTAAGCCACTTTAAACAGCTACTTTCCACGTAGTTTATGTATTTCACACATGTGGAGAACAGCAAAGCAGGGTGGAGCAGCATATGCAGGTCCCAGACTATCCATGCCTTTGGTATCTAGGAAGGTGGGAACTCCATGCCTGAGGACTCTTGTCAGGGCTCTGGCACGGGCTTTTTTTTTTTTTTTTTTTTTTTTTTGTAGACAGTTTCCCAATTTAATGGCTCTTAAGGAAATAAATGCTCTTTGAGAATTTACCCCATTGTGAACTTGGTTGAAATATGTAACATCTTGAAAAGTTGTTTTGACAAGGCACGGGTCTGTGGAAACCCAAGCAGTCACACAAATAGCAGCAATCGCATGGCTGTGTTTCTACAGGAACATGGGCTATATATCAACAACTGCCATGGAGTAACTGATTCAGAAAAATGTCAGAGCACAGAAGCTACGGGTGACAGTACCTTCTGCTCATCCCCCTTGTGATAAAGTCCTGCCCGTGAGAGGACTTTGTCCTCATCTCCTGAACAGGGCTCTAGCATCTCCCAGTTCCTCAGGTTTAAAACCTGAATGACTTACAAATAGCTTTTATTAACATAGCATTAACTATTGCTTAAAGAAGCAGATTGGCCTGTGAGCGGTGGATCTTGCAGCAACCCTGCCTTCCCAAGGGCTGGTGTCCCACATCAGGATTCTCTGGTGTTTCATAAAGGGGAAGACACTCACTGATGCTTTTCACTCAATATGAGCAATAATACTACATTTCTCATCCAGTGTCTAACTATTTTGATACAGCTCATAGGAACTTCATAGATCTAAGTCAAATCCCAGAAGTTAAAAAGATAAAATGTATACATGTATATACACTTATACAAACAACAAAGCCATATGAGACTCATTTTCACAGGAAGCCAGGCTAAAAATTAACCTGCATTATGCCCTTTCATGCTGGCCATGCAAATATGTCAATTCAACCAAATGAACCCTAACGGTTTGCTCACACAGCGGAATGGTTTGCTTCCTGTAAGAAGTGAAGGCTCTACACATACCCCAGTTTCTGAAGCAGTTTCCCCAAATAGTCCCAGAGCAATCTTTCCTCATAATGGTCTTTCTTGATTTAAAGACAATAAAAGAGCACAGATTCACAGTAGAAGAGATTGTTCCTGCTCTGAATCTTCAGCAAATTCAATGGGATTTTTACAGGACATTTTTACACAGCTGAAGGTGAACCAGTTACTGTGTTAATGATCCTTGCTGAGTTTAATGATGAAAAGAACTGACTGGCAAGCTGATGCAAAAGACTGGGACATCTGAAAGTCTTCCTCAGCTACTTCCAAAGCAGCAGCTTGAGTCCCTTCTTTGGGAATTTAACTGCGCTGGGGAGTTGTCTTTACTGTGTTTTAAGATCTTTTTGACTATAGCTGTGAATGTTGGATCAATGGGGTACCACTGCTCCTACTTATTCAGAAATAAGCCCAAAATGCAAAATGTGGGTCCAGATCTGGATCTAGAATTCAAAAGTTGGAGAGCTTCAGGATATTTGGATCTGGGTTTTTGATCTCAATGCTACGAAAAGAGGCACAACTCGAAGCAGCCATGCTCTTCTTCGGCCCTGATTTTATGGAGGTGGAAGGATTTACAATTTTATGATGAAACATCTAAAGCTTTCATCAGACAAGGCTTCCTGTGGCTGGCCTGTGCTGCCATCATCACAGGCAGCCTGGCACATTTGCCTGTCCTTCTATGCTCCAGCTCCCGCATGCCCAGGACAGAGCAGATAGGACAACAGGATAAAGGAGCCAGCATGCAGATGTGCCTTTTTTGGAAAAAACCCTACAGGAGTTTGCACAACATAACAAGTCCAAGCAGGTAACAGGAGAACTAGTATTTTTCCCAAACACCATGATAGTCATAATTACAGTCAAATAAATCAATATGATGAAAGAAAAATCACATATTTCCAGATCCCCATGGTAAACCTATTTACTGTATATTAGAGCCAGGGTTAAGCATGTGGAAAACTCCTATAATTTGGGCCAGAGCTGCAAGAAAAGCTGTAAGAAAAGACTCTGAGCTGTGACTTTGTTTTCATCACAGCATTTTGTTATGTCTCTTATTATTGCTTTATCAAAAGAAAGTTGGGGTAGCAACAGAATCACAGAATCACAGGATGACAGGGGTTGGAAGGGACCTCTGGAGATCATCTAGTCCAACCTCCCCGCCAGAGCAGGTTCACCCAGAGCAGATTGCACAGGAATGCGTCCAAGCCAGTTTTGAATATCTCCAGAGAAGGAGACTGTTCTCTTTTACAACAGCCCTATTATTCATTTGGGAAAAAATAAAAGAAAAAATTACACTAAATGAGTTGAAAAATTACCTTTAATTACCATTCACTGACTAAGCTATGTCAAATAGAAAGATTCCTATATTAAAATGAATGCTTTGGAAAAATACATCAGGCACATTGCTGTGATTTGTCCTGCCAGCAGATTCCAACATTAATCCTTCCCCAGCGTTGCAACAGAGAACTGAGGTCTCACCGGAATTTCAATAGCAGTCCTTGCACAGAGCTAAATGATGAATCTTTTGTGAAAAAGCCTCAGTACCTCATCTGTTGTATTTTGTTTCATAACAATAATTTGTAGCTTATCGATCCTTTGAGACTTGCCTTTTCATACCAGAAGGCTTGATACTATATTTTTTCATTAATAAGCATTATTAGTGATAGTTGCTGATTCATAAATAAATAAAGTAGTCACAGATCTCATTTTTTATTGTTTACCCAGTTTTACAGCCAAGACTCTGCTTTTCCAATAGGTTTCAGTACTACAGCTTTAATAGTAATGGGATCTTTCACACTAATGGCTAGCATGCAAACATCACATACCTCCTTTACAGCTTCTAGCTGTAGGGAGATACCCTCTAGAAAGATAAAGGAGATGGGTTTTCTCCAATCATACGGATATATGCTTAGAGATGACTGTTGGTGATCTTACACACACAACTTGCAAGTGCCTTCCTATGCCTCGTAGAAGTTGCCAAATCGCTGTACGACAGGCTGCTGCTCTGGCCCTGCATGTTGCCTGTGCTTTGTGCCGAGCTCTTCCAACTGGGGCAGAAGTTTTGCTTTACACAACATGACCTACAATCTGCTTCCCATTGTTGTGGCAACATCTCCAGCTGGGAGAAATCCATCCCAACCCAAGCCACAAGCCTCCCAGCTCTGCAGTACCTGCAGGCCATTGTAACTAAACTAATTTGCCCACCAATGATTTTGGTTTGTTTTGCTTTAATAGAATATTCCAGAGATAAATTGGTTTAAGACTAATTTTCTGCTCAATCTAAATTGTCATCATGGGCTAGCAGACTGTGAACACCAGAAAGAAGATCTTGCCCAGGCAGACTTCCTGCTAGGATATCATCAGGGAGCTGAGCAAGATCTGCAAGAGCAAGCAAACGACCAGAGAGATCCCACCTAGCCCCCCTTTTCCCACTGTCTGTTCCCCGGGGCCAGCAGGGCTCCCCCATCCTGGCAGCCCTGCACCACTGCCTGCAGCCTGCCAGCCCTGGGGCACCCTCGGGGACTGCATGGGCTCTCGGTGGTTTTGGGGATGGTCTGCTGTCCTGTCAGAAAGAGATGGTGCTGGCAGCCCCTGAGGAGTGTTTCAGCTGGGTGCCAGGCCTGAACGCTTACAGGGGATCATTAAATCGGGACTTTTAGCATCTGCAGCCGAGGGCTGTGGGTCGGTGAGTTAGCAACCGAGGCTTTCCATGCTGCTGTTTCTGTCAAAGGCAGTCCTCAGTGCCTTCCATTTTTAAAGACAAATACGCTTTTCTTCTAAGCAAAAATCATCTGAAATTGTTTAAAATCTGAGTCTTATTTTGCCTGTCTTTCACTAAGAAAATATACGTAGCACATTATTTGTACAGAGCAAAAGTGAACACATTTTCACAGCCATAGGTTCAAGGGCACAGCACACACACAAATGTATTTAATTCTGCTCACTTACATTATTAAGCACTCATGCCAGATCAGCAGCATTAACATTTTTGGACTCAGACTACGGAACGCTTAGTGATATGGTCAATGTTTTCAGGCTTCAGTGTCTAACTATCATGTTCTAAAGCCATCCCTGTGGAAAAGTCTGTTCAGAAGGAATGGGAGACAATCAAAACTCTGCAACATAACTGAGCTCCATAAACGACACCTTAAACCTCCACAGATGTATCGGGTATTTTTCAGGCAGCCTTTGCTTCTATAGCTCATGCATATTCTGTTTTGCTTTATCAAGTGGTTTTATAAATTTGGGACTTTTTTTTAATTGCAAAGGGGCACTTCATTAGAGTGAATTTAGGGACTGGGAGTAAGAATGGTATTTACTGATGAGGGGGCCAGTCTAACTCCTGTTGCAGATATTTTATGAACTTCTGGAAAGAACTGAGCCATTCACTTTGCTGTCTAGATATGGATTGACAGCCTCCTTTCAGAGCCACTCCATTCAGAATACTACCCAAATATTTGGCGTATGCAGTATCTGGATTTTCAGCAGGGCCTGTTACAAGGGATGGATTTTTGGCAACAAAGTCTGGAAACTTTCTTTCAAAAACACTTTTTACCCTAGAGCCCTAGCTTGAGCATCATATTATATCCAGATATCTACAGTTTGCATTAACAGTTTACTAATCTAATTAATCTTAATTAATTAATCTTACTAATTATATTCCCTAGTCTGTACTAGGACCCTAATCCTGTTCCATGTACTGAAATAAGTAGATTTTTGTCATACTCGTATTGAATGTAAGAAATCTGCTTATAAGAACAGTAGTGAATGATCAGGCCTAGTATCTAATAACAGACAGTAATTGCATAATAGCTGACATGAGTAAAACAGGATAGTATAAACTCACTTTTCCTAGAGACAGCAATGACTCTGTTAGAGTGTTCTTTTCTGCCTTTTTGCTGGTATTCACACTGGCTACTGAATTTGGGCATTTTTCTTTGAATAAATAATTCATGAATACAATTTGTGATTGTTTAACTACCCTGGGAGAATAATAGTCAAGATAATTGAATAACATTCAGTTAATAATGTATTGGTTGATTTTTATTCCTGCTCCCAATTCCATCAACTGTGAATCCAGCTTTTTCTTTTATTTGCTTGATCTCTCTTAGAATTAATGCAGAAAAAAGTAGAAAGAAGCAAATTGCCTCAAAAAAGTAAGGAAAAAAATAACATCACCATTTTTTCTACATATGCCCTATAAATTTCTTACTGTAGTAGGAAGCATTTAAAATCAAACAAGCCATACTGTAATTAGAATACAGTTTGTGAGAAGGAGCATACTCAGCCTTATGTTTCCAGAACTATACTTAAGTCATGCAATAATAGCCAAACCAATGTATTATTTTATCAAATAAGAGTCACTAAAGTAAATTGAAAAGCTTGCTCTGAAATATATAATGTGGTTTTATATATACGTATTTTTACATATTTTACAGGTGGTAGGAGATTAGAGTGGATTTAAGTTGTTCCACTAAAACAATTCCACTATAAAGTTTGAGCGCAGGCATGTGCAAGAGGCATGAAACTATGCTGTGTTTTATTGCACTAGTTACAGCGAACATTATATTTACAGCTTTCTTTTGAGTGTACATTAAAATGATACTGAACAGAAGCAGGTAAAACAGAAACCTTAGCCTTTGTCTCTCCTGGTTTCCAGGACAGTTTGAAAAAAAAAAAAAGAAAGAAAGAATTATGAGTCAATTGTTACAAAAGCCTTGAAGCGGATATAGAATCCAAGTTAATGATATCCTGTAATCTGATCCTGAGCAGACACAGACAGCTGTTCTCGGGGCCCTAATGAACCATGCGCATTTACAGATCACTGATTAACAGAACTTGATACTGGTGGGCACAGACAAGTCCTAACACTATTTGAAATAGCTCTGGTGGTATTAAATAACAGGGATCCATTATCATGTGATTACCTGTCTCTAAAATTCCTATTTATCTTCATTATGCTGCTGCCTTTCTCAGAGATGAAAGTGGGAAAGGCTTGTCATCTTTGATACTACACCTGTTGCTTTAACTCTTCGTGCTTCTTTGATAGATGAACAGATTCCTCGGGGTGAGATTGCAGAGAGAAGCTCGGCAGTGGAGAGCTGCTCTGGGCACAGCCATGGCTCTGCTGCCTCCTGTGATGCTCCGTGGGACAACAGTTACTCCCACCAAAACACACAGAAGGATTTATTCTTGATTTATGACAATAGTCACTGTTTATTGGGGGTGTGGGTATGGAAATATGGTCCCATGCAAATAACAGCACAGGCAAAGATGTTCAGTTTCAAGCAACTGCATATACTAAGACGACCAGCAGAAGCAGCGATGCCAATTATGCTATGGGGCAATCCAATATGCTTCATTTATGTATGTAGCTTCTGAACAGCCTTCATATTTCAGGTGCTTGGCCCAGGCTGTGCAATTTGAACATCTAATTTCCATTAAAAAATGAGGTAGCTGCTAGATACATGCATCCATTTGTAGTCCAGTTTGCCTAGCTCTCTCCTTGAAGGCAGTAATAAGGTAAATGTAACAGCACTGATCCTTTGCATAACAGTAAGAGACTAAAGCATGCATCTGTCTGCATGATGTTGAGCTGATAGGCATTATTTATGGCTGGTCTTCAGTTGATGAGGACTCAACATGTAAAACACTGCTAAACCCAAAGTGATATTGCTATACAACTGGGACTCCAGTCACTCCAGATATTTAGGGATGAAGGAGATATTCAGGGATGAAGGATGGAAACCTCAGCACTGAAAACATTTTGAAAGAGTGACAAAGCTAATCTCTACAAAAAATTACTCATTACAACTTTTCTTTTAAAAACTCAAGTGTGACTTTAAATTAGTGAGTTTTCCAGGTACTTTCCTTCACCTGGGTTTGCTCAAAATTAATTCTTCTGCAACATTTTTTGCCTGTAAGTCATCAGCTTAATCCTGTGTACATGTACAACTTTCATGACCCGGAGAAGATAAAAGTCGTGTGTCTAAGCAACACTGAACACTGAAAATGAGCTCAACTGCAGCTGGTCCTGCTGGCCCCTGGAATCACCATTTCCCTCAAGTTTGCCATTTCCCAAACTGGCTGAGCAAAATGAGCAATACCTGTACTGAGCAGCAGCCCTGTTTTGGGTTGTCTTACTGCATCTTTCACAATGTACCAAGTTGCATACACCATCCAGCCACTTCTAGGAAATGAATGAAATCTTGTCCAATGAGTCCATCCTGCTGGGTAGAGGATGCAGACGGCTTTATATGCCTAATAATTTATGGTCTGAAATGAAAGTTTTTGTTTCCTTGATTTTTACATCAGTGTTGATTTCATAAACAATTTCAGAATATTATCTTTGTTATGTCTAACATAATCCTACCATGAAAAGTTAAAGGAATCTCATAGAAGTGAATACGTATAGCTTGGGGTTCCTCCTGCTTGCAACTACCAGCTTGTATTTAATGTTCTCTCTAGGATATTCCTGCTTTCTTTCCTCTTTAAAGGCACTAACAAAGCAGCATTTCAATAAAATTTTCCTTCAGTCCTTAAAGAAAATCAGGTTTCCTGTGATGACACAAAGTTTGGGGATGCTAACATTTGTCTGGAGTCCTTTTCCAGTTAGAGAACACAGCCTAGGTGAAATGTTCAGCTGCCTGTTTATGATGGGATTCATCACCCTTCATTTTAGACCTCTGAAGTTAGACTTTTATTCTCTACCAGTCATTAGGGTCCCTTAATAGTCAATGGGAAGAGATAGGCACTTCCAGAGGGTGATTTATTCCATCCTAAAACAGGTGTTTAAGATAGGGAAGATGAATTGCCCTGTGGAGGTCCTATCTCTCCTCGATGACTAGAGCAGTCTGAAGTCATTTGTTCCTAGGATCTGTACAACAGGACCACGAAGTATGCTCTGTCATTAATTCCAGAATAAAGGAGTCATTGAAAATGATGTGGCTGGGGTGAACAGAAAGTATAGCCAGCTTTTCAAATCATACACAAGGAAAATTTAAGCTGTAGTCAATGAGGTACTTCAGAAAACGGCAACTGGAATGTAATTCCGAGGGCAGACAATGGTGGGGAGAGCTCAGCGCTGAGCCGACAGAAGTTGAGCCTTTGGCTGTTAGAAGAGTGATATCTTCTTTCTGATCGCTTTAATTTTACACCTTATATCCTAAAGAGAGGCAGTTAATTTTTGTACTTCCCTTAGCCACAGCTCATTTAGGAAAACCTCCATGGAACTGCAGAACTAGGAAATGCAGAGAATACTCTGACAAATTGAAACCCTCGGCTGTCCTCTTGGCATGGCATAATCACCACTTTTTAACCACCATTTCGGGAGAACCATCCAGAGCAATGTGGAGTAAGGGGTGACCACAAAGGCAGATGCCCCCTTCTGTGCTCTCTTTACATAACCCCTCAGTTCCTCATATGCTCAGAGACTCTGAAAAAGAAAGAAACTGAAAATAGAGGCCAGGAAGAGGACTTTTGATCAATGCTGAGGCACAGTGGGACTGAGCATCACAGACAAAAGACCTTTTCCCAGGCACAGGGAGTGCAAACCCTACTAGCTAAGCCAGTGGAAAAAGGACCTCCTTCAGCAGAGACCTCCCATCTGTGGGTGGCCACCAAGGCTGTGGATACCCAAGGGATGCTGGGAGTCAGTTCCCAGGGATGGATGAAACACCCTGTAAGTAGGGTAGGGTGAAAGGGCAAACTTAATATTTGGAAGATGAACAAGTATTATTTGATTCCACTTAGCTAAGGCACTCTTCCTTGTTTTTATTAAATCAACCAGCTTTGATTGAATCATACTATTTTAAGATAGTAGAGATCATCCAGAGTGGATGGTGCCATTTCAGGTAGATATCTTTTGTGCTACACAGGAATTACATTATTCATTCACTTTGGGGTGTATCTTTCAACATGGTTGTAATCCGATTATCAGATCTAATCATTGCCAGTGAAGTTGCTTGAGATGAAAGAGATAATTTTCTAGAGGCCATAAAAACATTTAATTTCTGATTCCTGAGGCAGAAGACACTTTTAAAAATCTTTGGTGTTGGCTTTAGAAAGTAAAAGGTATTGATGTATACCAACCATATGATTTCAAACACAGGAATAACAAATGAGCTGTGAAGTATCTCTAAAGACAAAAGGTAAATGATACATTCAGTATATTCAATCAATAACACAATCTCTCTCACCAGGTCTAAGTCAGTCTGCAGACTCCAAGAGCAATATCCAACTCTCACTATAGCAGTCACACAGAAACAGAAAGGAGGTGTCATGCAATAGACCTCCGCTTTATTCTGTTACTGAAGGCACTGTAAAGTCCAGGTTGTGTAATACCCCACCTGGAGAAGAATATATTATTTCTCTAAAATCTTCTGCAGTTGCAGCATGTGCATAAGAGGGCTGGTCCTGTCCTGTTCCACCTTCAGTCTGGTTGTGTCTGCAAAACCAAGCCAGAGCTACAGAGAACACTGAGCTGAGTTTGACCTTTTTCAGGGTAACTTGCTGAACCATGCAGGTGACCTACTTGGGTTCCTGGATGTACTTGGCAACTGCACGTGATGGGGGGAATTCATCTGACCTAAAAGTTGACTTTTACAGTGTGGATGCATTTGCTCGACCTAGTCCCAATTTACAATCAATGCAGAGAAACAGCCATTTTATAGGAGCTATTTTTAAAGCCTTGGCGTGAAATGAAGCATGCACTGGTTCCATCGCATATTAATCGCATTGGTGACCACCTCAATGTAAACATCTATATTTAATCAGAGGCCTTTCCTTCCCCACTTGTAGTATCACAAAAACTGTGGGACAAGGATGCAACTTTTGCCCTGTAGATATGGCTTAGAGCCTTCTCTGGCATCAGTGCAAAGGAGCTAGAAAGCTACCTTAGTAGGATGACTGGTGATAACAGTTTTCTGGAAAACTCCCAGACCTCAAGTTAAAAACAGGGCAGCTTCTGGCTTGGTTACATTCTGTTCTAGTGAGTTTTATTGCAACACAGACCTTAAAGTATGAATGTAAGCTAACATAAACTGTCTTGAGATTGCTTTGTCTTTCGATGGGAGCCAAAGAGGCCACCTACTCCCTAGAGACTGCTGAATTGTTTTAAACTGTTTTAAAGCAGGTCTGCAAGCAGTACCTTTACCACCACTGACCTCTGATGCACTGTAGGAATATTCCAAATCAATAATCAGTTTCTTTCTTTGCAGTCCTCAAGTACCAGGCAGCCAGACTGTGGCATCCTCTATGTTTTCTTCTGTTGCGGGAAGCCTTGGAAGAGTGTCCCTAACTGAGGTCTAAGAAAGAAGCTGTGGTACTTTCCCTAGAACAGAATCTCCCATGCCAATGAAAAATCCTCTGTTCTATCAATCCTGTAGAGAAATTAAAGTAATGGATGGAACTTTGAATTACCAGGATCCTGCTTTTAATATTTAGATGCTATTATTGAAACTCATTGTATTGCTACCCAAGAAAGCTTTGTGATGACTGCTCCAATTCAATGGTTTTGACTGTGAAGATATGCAAAAACAAGGAGCAGAAATTAATCAAGATGCTGAAAACTCTCATAAAGAGTGTCTTTTTTAAACCACTACCCCTGGGTTTTAGCCTATGACCATTTGTCAATAAGAAAATACCACTTGATCTCAACAGGAACAGGAATAGCCCATAAAGCAATCTTTAGATCTGAATGAAAACACAAACCACTGCATATTTTCAACTTTAGACCTATTGCAAAGCTATTGCAGAGTATCCGATAATGGCATTTATGTTTATATAGTCCATTGTTTTTCCTGTGCTGCAAACTTTCCACTCTTGACAGCCCTGTTTCCTGTTTCCCATTATGGAAGTCTCCAAAGGGGGTTTCCTTCTGTTTTTCTTATGGTCAAAAGGAATTTCATAAGTACAAGTCAAGTTTCTTTTCAGTGCTACACGTGCAGAATGGAATCTGAAAGCTCCCAGTGTAATCATCTCCAGCATGTACATAGTGTTACACATAATCCACATCTGGGTCACAAAATCTCTGAAATGCTTCCAGGAATATTTAGACAGCCATATAATGCAACACGTTGCTGTATAATGGAGAAATAGAGCTAACCTCAATGTCAAGGTTATAGCTTTTGAGAAACACAGCAGCTCCCCTTCAGAACTTTGCAGCTCACCTTCTGGGTCCTGACTGCCATCAGTTTGAGTAGCATTAATATTTTCCTTTCCACTCAAGCCCATAGACACATCTGAAAACAGTTTACATCCCAACATGCCTTATGCTGCTGATATTTAAGTCTAAACTGTGTATAAAAGTTGGTGCATGTGTAACCCATATATTTTAATACAAGAGACTGTCTTGGCACCTTTTTCTGCTACAATCAGCTCAGAACCCCAGGAGATAAAATATGGTTGAAACCGAACTAGCAGGCAGTCTGCATTACAGTATTCATTTCAGAGTTAAAACACATTTCTAGATTAGATCTGGACTTGGCACTATGCTGCAGCACTGCCTTGTGTGTAATATAGTATCTATAAACTACTTCTTAACTGCTGCTTATGGCACAGAACCCACGGTGATATAAATGCTATATTAAGTCCTTCAAAACTTTCTTTTCAGCATAGTTCACTTAAATAGTGGATTAAGGATGGTACATCAAGGAACACAACAGCCGGCATTACCTGTAGTGATCAATCATACTAGCTATTATTGTAATTCCTTAACAAAATTTTGGGGAGAGTGAGAGTAAAAAGGTGGTTCATTTTTGGTGTATCTTCTCTTCATGCAGCTGTGACTGGTCCACAAATGATTGATGCGAAATAATTCCTTTATTTTGCTGTTTTCAATCCCAAAAAGAGATCTAACCAGAAAAGGTTATCTGGATCTATGTTAATCTGCTCTGTCTTGCCACTGCCTTTGAACCTTCTGCTGCAAATTTGCCTTCTGAATTGCTTTTACTACCAACAAAACTCTGATTTTGTGTCCACTGGTGAGTAAATGTTCCTGCATGTCCCTGTACAGACTCTCTTCTGGAGAGAAGATGAGAATTTTTCAGCAAGAGAGGTTTTGGGTTCAATCCCTGGTCAAGGTGGTAGGTGTTGTGTCTAAAGAGCAAATAGAATAGTGCTTATCCACTGTCCATCTGTGTGCACCTCGGTTGTTGTCAGGTTTGCACAATAGCCTGCAAAGAGCGAAGAAAGATACGGCCCTTGGAGGGGCCCCTCTCTCCGTAAGCGCTATAAAAGAGCCTAAATAAGTATCCTAGATGAGACACCTACCCTGTAGATCGCTGAAGTTGGGTGAGTTGACTCCCTCCACCATAGTTTCTTATTCTCATTTTTCTCTTCCTTTCCCTTGCCCTTTGTATGCCAAATGGTGCAAATATGTCTTGGGGGAACAGGAATAAAAACCTTTGGCGGTTGCTTGCTCTCTCTACTGTGAGAAGATACACCGTGATATCAGAGGTAGTGCTCTGCTTCATAGTGGCTTGGACTGGGTAGGGGCGATGTCACTGTTTACTTATTTATTTTGCTTCTTGCTAAGCTTTGTGTATTGTTAGTGCCCCTGACACTGACTACTCATCCAGCAGGCATAGTTTCAGAATATTTTCTTTTCTGAATCTATTCTTTTTTTTTCCCTTCCTTTGTGTAAAGGATATGTACTGGCTTTGTGGAATCCCTGTAGCAAGTTGTGAATGATGTATGAACTGAAAAATCTTTGCCTGGTACACAGTAGGAATACAGAAAGTGCTGTGCAGTCACTGCTGTGCTATGCTTTTTTCTATACATACAGACACACAGTAGTCATCTTATATTAATTTTGACAAGGCCTTTATGTCCCGACACCTTGGGATGGGATGGCTTGTGTACCATTGGCCTGCACTGGAATATGTATCAGAGAGATTTTTGTGCATAATTGTTCCTTGTGCTGTGCTCGGAAGAAACTGCTGTCTTCTGCTTTTGCTAATATGCCAGCCTGAGGTTCCTCCTCAGTTCATATTTCAGGCAGCAACTATATCTGGGAAACGTTGCTAAGATGTCTGTATTTTGCAAATGTGTGCTCAGACAGGGACTTGAATCTGAGACACTGAGCTACGAACGTGAGGCCATACTCACTTTTTTAATTGGCATGAACCCTGGCTATTACCTGTTTACAGCCTATTGTGGACTCATTACTTTTGTTTCCTTTGGGCACCCAGTCCAGCTTAGCTAGTGGAAAGAATACAGAATACCCAGTAGAAATGCAAGTGCAAATCAGAGAGGAGATTTTTTTCCCTTCTATTTTAATGGCTACAAGATTCATACTCCTCCTCAGACACCTATTGCTAACTTAGATTTCTGATTTCCCATGCTGCCATACCTGAAAGAGACTGCTTTGCACTAAGATATCTCTGCAAACGTGTGCCAGCAAAGGAAATCTTACTTGATTTCCCCCGATTATACAAGGGTGTCTTCCTAATGTGGGATGGCTGACTGTTTTTCCCTCTGGTCACACAGCACATTATTAATTGCTTGAACCTGTTGTTTGATTCCACCTGACTGAAGAGGTTTCATTTTTATGAGCATTGGCCAGTGAGACTGCAATTACTTTTAGCCTTCACCTAAGTGTATGTTTCTCATTAATAATAGATACTGAAGCAAAGGCTCATTTTATTAAAAGTGGAGAGCTTAGGGAGGAAGCAGAGGTGACTGACTAAAGCACCAGGATCCTGGGTTACATTGAATAAATCACATCCCTGCTCTGGGCCTCAGTTTCCTAACTTGAAAATAGGGACAAACCAGATAACTCTTCAGTTCTGGAGAGTCACAGATGAAGCGCACTGAACAAAAATTATGGACTTGTATAAGGTATGAGTAAAAAGAGAACCAAAAAGTTGAGACCACAGAGGGAGAGGAGCAGCAGCTGGGGCAGGAAAGACACCCTGGTCACCTCAAAACAGGGTGTCAGAAATCCTTATGCACAGCGAGGCAGGCAACGAAGGTTTGCAAAGGGAGGCGGTGTGCAGCCACTCTGGCCACAGAAGTCCCGGAGAAGATGGGTAAATCTCCACAGACAGATAATTTCTCTCTCGGGAAAAGACAACAGGAAGAAAAAAGCCAGAATTAGCTAGAGCTGAGCCTGCTGCTTTGCCCTAGGCATCCCCGAGCCATGGGGGAGAGAGCAGAAGGGTCTTGAGTGAGGGGCAAGGCTGCTGCAGCCAAGACTGTCGGCATTCCATGGGGACATGTCAGAAGGCTGTTCTTACTACAATAATTAGTATAAAAACGGTTATCAGCAGCTATTGTTTCACCATTTTTTTTT
This sequence comes from Gavia stellata, assembly GCF_030936135.1. Taxonomy (NCBI): domain Eukaryota; kingdom Metazoa; phylum Chordata; class Aves; order Gaviiformes; family Gaviidae; genus Gavia; species Gavia stellata. The sequence continues at coordinate 25,827,723 of NC_082599.1, read as the reverse complement.
TCTCTAGTTCCCCCAAGTAAAACAGACATTTACAGTATGCCCAGAATAGTAGACTGTTTATGAGGGGTTTTTCGTGATTGCGAATAAAGAGTATCCTTGGCAACATTTCTTTCCTATTGTTAGCAATCAGTTGCTGAACCCTACCCCAGAGTGTGCCATGTCTGATATTCCCCCGCATTCATGTATGGACAAACGAAGCTGATTCCTGAACCTGTGAACATGCTGAAACTGTTGCCGCATTCATTTCAACCTTGGCAGAAGGAAATTGGACCAAGGCGATACTCCTGGCCATGCTTTCAGCATAGTTCCTTTCTTTTCGCTACAGAACCCTGACGTGGTCCTGCCCTAACCTTTCTTCAAGTCAGTTCTCCTGCTGGGGGAGTTAAACAGCAAAAAAAGGTTTCTGCACTCGCTTGAATTCAGCAGAGAGCAGCTAATGAGACTTCCTGATCCTCTGTGCCATGGGGGTGAGCAGACATGGCAGCAGCAGCTCTGCCTGAGCCGTGGGGCCCCGAAGCTGCCCTGCACCCAGCGCCCCATCCCAGGCTGCATGGTGGGACAGGCGGCCAGGTGCTCTCCCATATCCAACACAGCCAGCACTCTCCTACCTGCACCCTGCAGAGGGGTCGGCACCCCCCTCCCCAGGGATGGGCATCTGGCTGCCTCCCCAGGCAGGCACACATCTGCCTCGGCTTCCAGGTCTTGAACCCTTGGGCACCTCAAACCACCCAGAGAATATCTGCTGCACGGCTCAGCAAGCATGCCTTATGCGTATTTTTTGTAATGATATTATGGCACACTGTACATCTTTCAGACTTTTTATTTTTGCACTGTCTTATGCTCATAAACCAGTATATGATACTCCCTACCAACTAGATCATTAATGCTTGGCTGAAGAGTTGCCTGTAAATTGGTTTTGGATGCTTGCAGGAAACTGATGTAAAAATGTTTCTAGACAATTGGAATGTTCTGGAAACTTATGTTTTTTGTATCAAAATATGTTAAAATCTACTATGATAGTATAGTCTGCATTTCGTTAATGCCCCTGAGGTTTTCTCACCATTCTACTTTTTAAGAGTTTAAAACTAACACATCCAACTCTTTAACACCCAATTTTTATTCATAGATTGAAAGAAGAAAGCACACTTTCCTGTTTTTTCAGTACGCGATCAGTTTCTCAGCTTGAATGAATCACTTGAGTAAGTCCAAATGCAGAAAAACCCTTGTCTGCACCTGTGGAGATGCTACAGCTGGCAAAAGCAAACATTTTTCCAGGTGTTCAGTCACCGGCTTCCTGCTCCTGAATGGTGGGACTCTCTTAAAATTTCAAGAATAAATATCCTTAGCTCAAGTATTATTTTTAATTTAGCATGAAATGACCTTATGTTATTTCAGTAATCTTAGGCCTTCATATAGGTTAACCTAATTTCAAACTTAATTTTAAATTATTTAGATATTTTAATGAGACAGTTTTAGCAATGCTTAAACGCAGATCCTTTCATTAGTATTCCTGGGTACTAATTTTTGTACCCTTTGCCTGTAGAAAAGGTCAATTGGAAGTTTCCAATTGCTACATCATATTGAGAGAGTAACAGTTATGCTAGTTGTTGTTTTTAACGTAAGAAGAGCAAAAGCTGTTATTACCAAATAAATATGATGTGATCAGAAGCTGGAAAGGTTGTGCCCAGTAGGCAATTTTTTTAAAGATTTGGCTCATTTTATTCAAAAAGTTTGAGACCCCTGCTCCAAAGCAAGGGCCCAGCGAGACCACTGCTCCTTGCTGGGCTGGTGCTCTTCTTTCCTGGTGGTACGTTCTTTTCATCACCAAACAGCTGGAGAACACTGATTCAGGGAGGGAAATGAAAACTACCTACGCTGAAATGACTTTCTAAAGCTGACATAGGGATATACACCAGGCAATTTCATGCCTGCTTTGGAAACTGCTTGGCGTACTATTAATGAGGCTGTCATGAGCAATCCTAAACAACCCCCCTTATTGTCTGAGCCCATCTGCTAACACGTGTTTTAGGGCTGGGTCTCCCATCTCCCAAAGGAACGTGTGGACGTGGCATTGTGGGACATGCTTTAGTGGGCATGGTGGTGTTAGTTGATGGTTGGACTTGATGATCTTACAGGTCTTTTCCAACCTTAGTGATTCTGTGATTCTGTTATTTGCAGGAAAACCAAACGTTGCTCTTTCTGTGGAGAGGAAGCAATCAGATTGAATCTGTGGTATGCCACGTTAGCACAAACAGCTTTGGCAAGGGAGCGAGCAGAAAAGGGGGGCTCTGAGGCCACGTGTAGGGCTACTGTGCAGCGTTTCGGATCCGGCGGCAGCAGGGCCTTTCAGCATGCACCGAGCTGATTAGCAGGGTCCTGAGGGTGAGTGCCACCCAGTCGGACCCTCCGCTCCCCAAAGTGCAGCTGCCGCTGCAGAGCAGCATGCCTTGCATGCCCTGCGACGGCTCGCATCCCGCGCTCGCGTGTCCAGCACTTCCGTGCACTAGGCCGCAGTGATTACTTACAGAGATTTACTTTAGCACATGGCATATAGAACATTAAAAGGGTTTTGAAAATCTCTCAGTTTTTCAACTTCTGAAGGATTATTAACTTCAAAGTCTGAAGAAATGTCGGCCTTCTATGTTTGGAAATGCCAGCAGCCTTTGCATATCCCCACCGCAGTACCAAGCAACCCCCAGCAGAGAGGAACGATTACTGCCTCCATGGCGTAAAGATGGCTTTTGATCTCCTAACATATTGGAAATTACTTAAAGGTAAGCCATCTGCTAGCTGAGGAACAAAAATAGATTACATCACACCCTGCTAGAAAGATTGTGTTAAATCCTGTGTATCAAGGCTTTTAATAATTCTAAATTAAGTCAGCTAATAGGATTAGGTACACATTTTCCTCAGGCTTCGTTCACCAACTATTCACAAAAAACTTTTTTTTGGTGGGGATCTGTAAAATTCAGGCGTGTTCCACTGTGAATAAAAGGAGTTCTTTCAAGAAAGAAATGTTTCTTCAGATCACAATTGCTCTCCAGAAACACTTATAGAAGGAGAGCAGGTCAGTGTGTGGGGAGTGGGAGGAACTCAAGCCCTTCATGGGTTAAAAGCCCTTCATTTTGTTAAAATAGTAGTATTAGCTGCAAATATTGGATCACTCTGCTACGGTGTTGCAACTACTTATATATGACACAAACCGCCCGTAAAAGATCATTCAAGAAACTGTTAAAAGGCTTTAATTTTTCCTTTTTTTCTGAAGTAGTTGGCCACCTAAGAATGGTGGTTCAGACCAGTTCTGTTTACACTTAGAAGAAACTTTGGCTAGCGTTCATGTGATTAGGAGAGCATAAATCTCACTATTTTGGCTTTGACACTATCCAGGAAAAGATACTCATACGACAATCTTCCCATACCGCTTTCACTGGCATATCCTTCTGGTTCCTGGCAATCTGTGAATCATGGACTACAACAGCTGGACCTTATATCCAAGTCTTTGGGTTTAATAGTACTTAGTGGACATTTTCTTCCATTAATTTGTGTAATTATTTTACAAGCTTATTTATAGTTTTGGCTTCTGTAACATACTTCGGCAATGAGTTTCACAATTTAGGTCTATGTTGGGCGGTAACTACTTCCTGTTCTTAAAAACTTTTGAGTTCGTAATTTTATAAGGGGGGCCGTTTATTGTCTACTTTTATTGCCAGAATTAAAGAATTTGGAATCATGTTTGTATGCAAGATAATTTGATCATATCCTATTTGGAACTTGTTTTTTACACTTGTTGCCGTTAATTCTTGTGAATTTATCAGTGACTAAGTTTTACTATCACTTTATCAAAAACACATGAAAGAAAAAGTATTTGCAATTTTTTTTCTTTCAGGTGGTCTAGGATTTATTACTGAAGATTCTTAATACGACAGAAGAAGACGTGCTCATTACCATTAAGAAATCCTCTTTAGCCAACAAATATTCATGGCCTTACCATGGATTAGTAGTTAACATACTCAACTGTGGTAAATGGTATCATCCTCTATGAGTAATTTATTTATTTCAAAGCAAAGTATCCCCCCATAAAATAAGGTTATAAGAATCTGGAAACATATCAGTTAGAACCAGACCCAGAATGTATCGTTTCTGAGCAATGCAAGAAATGCAAATAAAAAGCAATTGTGGCCCCATGCCACAAAAAATTCTGGGCAGAAACTTGGTGAGTTCCATTTTCTCAGATACAGTTACAGTCACTGAGATTACTCCTGTGCTCAAGGTTAAGTATGTATTATTTTTCTATAAGTGAACTCCAGAAGTCATTACTTGTGTTAGATCAGAGTTTGGAAAAATGAAGCCCCAACTGGCTGGGTATGGTTTTATACCTATGTTTAGCACAAAAGAATTCTTTTCCATTTCTGGTGTCAAATACACCATCATGTAGATACTAGGGCAAAAGCAAAGGACAAGGTTGCCAAATATGGAATTGGAATAAAACAATTATAAGAATCCCTCTGTAACTTCTGTGTCCTGTTAGTTAAGTGTTTCTGGAAGGTCAGTGGAACTGGGGAGGTTGACTGGCCAGAGAAAATGAAGTGCTTTATACTTCATTAAAATTGAAAGTGAAGCATCACAGAGCAATACAGACATTTGAAGATGAGAGAGCCATTAGCATATCTCATATTGACTGGAAAAATATAGTTATCTTTGCAACAAGCAAAACACACCACTCTGGATTTTTTTGATATTGGAGTTGCATGCAGCAGACATGGCACAAGCATGCATCACATAGCTGAATATTCCATTTATATGCAAACTAAGTAATCTAGAGGGAGATGAGGAACAAGCCTTACTGCAACTCAATCTGTTAATCTCGGCCTTCAGACATCCCTTTGTGTCACTGAAGAGACGTTTCTTTTCCATGTCCTTTCAGTCCTTGCCTTTTCCAATGTGAAACTGCCAACAGTATCCCTGTAAAAGCTGAAAAGGAGAGGAGAACCGACTTTGGAGCTCAGATACAAATGGTGGTCCTCACAACTTCCACCCACCAGCTGCCTACCCCGTGGAGAGGTTTAGAGTCCTCAAGAACCCTAGTTTACAACCCTGCAGTTTAGAACACATATAACCACTAAATAATTTAAAAATATAAACATCACCTTACTACTTCAGATCAAATGTCAATGTAGCTCTGTTTTCTGCCTCCAGCAATGAATATAAGCATGTGCCCATGGAGAAATAAGAGCAAGGCAAGTCTGTATGATACTTTGCACTAAGCCTCACATCCAGGTTTCAACTCTTTTCAGCTCCATTTGGCTGCACTGCATGCCCAGTAGTTCTGGCACTGGAAGAATCTGTGAAGAAACAATCTCTATCTAGCTCTTCATGCCACTGATGATTTAATAGATCTAAACCTCTTTTCCAGACCTCATTGCCTAGAGTCTGGTTTAGATATACTGCATCCATTTTGAGACAAGGAGATCACAACCTTACAGAGTCTTAGGACATGAGTAGATCTTGGCTTTATACAGTAGCATAGTGAAGCTCTCTGTTCTACTCCTTTAAAAAAACTTCTTAATGTTTGACTTGCTTTTTTGACCACTAGTCAATATTTATATGACGTTTGCATAGAGTTATCCACCTTTGCACCTAAATTTCACTCCTGAGTGGTGAGATCACCTGAAATCCCACCATTTTCTGGATGAAGTTGGGATTTTCCCATGCATATCACTTTACATTTATTAACAGTGAATTTCCTTCACCATTTTATTGCCCAGTCACTTAGTGACATAACGTCCTCTGCATTTGGCCCTTGTCCTTTGATGTTCTGGGTAATTCAGTATGATTAGCAAACTTGACCCCAGTGCTCATCCCTTTTGCAGGACATTTTAAATATATTGAACAGTCCCTGCAGAATTCTTCTGGTGATTTCACCTCAGTGTGAAATTAAACATTTACTCCTAGCCTCTGTTTTCTGTCTTTCATTCAGATATTCATCTAAACAAAAATTCCCCTTTAGGCCACAGATGTTTAGCTTTCTTAAAATCCTTACTGAGGGATTTTGTAAAAAGCTTTTTGGAAATCCAAGTAGACTGTGCCTACCAGATCACCCTTATCTACATGGTTTTTTATTTTTCAGAGAACTCTACATTTATAAAGCAATACTTCCATGAACAAAGACATGGAGTAGTTCCAGATGTGCCTTATTTCTATTCTTATTAAACATGCTACTGATGTGCCCTGTATAGATGTCGGTCTTACAGGCCTACAGTACCTCAGATCTCCCCTGGAATAATTTCTATAAACTGACATCCCATTTGGCACTCTTCAGTCCTGCTGCTAAGGCAATTTCAGGCAAGAAATTACACACCCTCACTAATAACTCAGTTTTTGCATCCTTGCATTTTCCTAGAACAACTGGCTGAATAACATCTGCTCTTGACAATTTTTTTTACTATTCAATTGTCCATTTGTTCCTTATCCTTCTCTGCAGTCATTTCAATTTCAAAGAGATACTCATTACCCAGCAAAAAAAAAGAATACTCCTGAGTGGGAATGTCCTTAGTTTCTTCCACAGTGAACACTGATGCAAATAATTCATTTGACTTCTCTGAAGTGATCTTTTCCATCTGTATCATGATCATCAAGTAGTCCCGCAGACTCCCTAGAAGTCCTGCTGTTTAAAAAAGTATTTTTAATAGGTTTGCTGGCCTTTACTGCATTTTTATATTCAAACTTCCAGAATTTATTATTGTATTTTCCTTGTTTGGATATGACTTCAAGTTCTTGAAGGATGCCTTCACACCGTACAAAGCAGTGGTTTTCCAGCTATGTTAATTGATACACTCAACTGGAATTATGCATAACCAGAGAATCCTTACAAAAACTGGTTTTGCACAGAAAATAGCTGAAAGAAGCAGCGTTGGCTTTTTCCTCCCTTTCTGATTTTCGCAGTGGTCAAAATCAGCATGTGGGATGTGGGAGGCCTGGTCTCCATTCCTTCCTATTCCTAAGATAATTCAGGCCTATATCCATGCCCTAATCAACAGGCAGATAGATATTGTGGGCAATACCCTTTCTTCTTTTCATGTTGAAGATGTTCCTTTATTCACAGCACCTCTGAAGCATTGCCTAAGTAGCAATTTGTTTTGGAAAGGAAGTCTCATGTTAGGTCTCATCACTTGTGACTTTTACTGTTTCATATTATATGACCACTGGATATCACACATAAATAACTTTTAGTACAGAGGCAGGACTCAGCTGTCCCCCTTACACGGTGAATGCCTGTTAAGCTGCAGAGCCATACTGGCTGTCCTGATAGCTCAAAGAATCAACGTAAAATAGAACTTCAGAAAAAAAGAATGTGTTTTTACTTTTTCCTCAGTTCGAAAGACCTTGTAAATCAGTTTTTAGGGAATACTTTGGGAGGAATGGATTCAAACTCACCATGAACAACGTGAGAACTCAGCCATGGTCTCCCAGCTTGAAACTGAACTGTGTAGAGTCAGCAGACAGAAAAAGCCACTAAAGCCACCTTTTACCCAGACACCCATCTTCTGAGAGAAAGAGGCTAAGACTGAGTCCTCTGACAGAAAGAGTTTAAATGCTGGTCTTCAGAAGAGTGTTCAGAGTCCAAGACTCTGCATCAGAGTCTGGCCAGCTTTGGTGCACTGCCTGATGGCTTTTATCAATGTCCTCTGAGGTACCAAGGGGGGAACTGGACCTCTCGTTCAAAAGTGAAAATTCTGTTATGTGGGTGTCTTTGAATTTGGGCCAAAGGGCTGAATCAACAAAGAGATTTATATGACTAACTGCTATTTAGGCACCTAAATCCAATGTTTACATATTACTGAGACTCTCAAAACTCCCACTGAATTGCTGCCTACAATTTTAACTCACCCTTAATTTCAGGATTTATATCACCTAACTTTAAACATTTGCAATGTAGATGTTTACATATGAATTAGTCATCCTCAGTTCCTTTTGTGCTCGGCAGAGAGAAAGGGGAGTTTCTAAGGAATGATTCATCTGACCCACTTTAGAGGTCTACAGTACATCCCATGGACTATACAGAGAGCCCGTGGTGACAAGCTCAGATGTACCTGCCAGCGCAGTAGGTGATTGCATTTAGACAGATTAATTGAAACCCCAGTGTCAGAGGAGCTACGGATCATTTGTACACTCTGTACAGCCATAAACCACCTGTGCATAGCAAATGCGAGCTATTTTAAACCTCAAAGAAAAATCACATTGCACATTGATAGAAGCTAACAGTGAGCCCATGAACAGTTATGATGGCTGACGCGCATGGAATTAGCAGGTCATCCTGTGTGATGTGTACGCAAAATGGCCAAGGTCCTCCTGTGCTGGAGCTTCACAGAGCCCTCATCACCTCCATGCCTCACCGAGCTGTTGGCACTAGGCAATGACCACATCTCCCCCAAAGGCGCCAGCACACTAGACAGTCTCCATTTACACAGTGCTTTTCTTAGAGAGTCTGAACATAAATGGATGCCTGAAGTTTCTGGATGACTAAAACTTAAGCACCGAAATTTTCAGGTCCCGCTAGCACTAGATATAGTCAATTTCAGTATAGAAATTTTCTGTGGCTTTGATCTCTTAATGTAAGAATTTAGTGTTGAGTCAATCCTAATTTGACCTAATAGCTCATAGCTTATCTATTATTTCTTTCTCATGGGAAAAAAATATGGTAAATATCCTTTTAGCAATAAGTCCTAGAATACTCTGACTTCAGTCTGAACTGCAGCAAGGCAAAATAGACTGTGTGTCCTAAAAAAAAAGTTAGAAGGTGGGCTTGGGGCCTTTGCAGCACTAACATGTGCAGAGGAGAATTTGCTGAAGGAATAACTTGAGTGGTCAAAGTGATCTGCAGTGCAAAAAGGAGCTGCGCAATAAAGCCTGTACCTAAGCGGCTGGTTAGATAGGACACAGTATTTTATTTACATGTTATCATTAAAGACTGACAGAAATATTAACAACCCTTAATTATAAAGTTAAGAAGTAATATTTCTATGACCACTGGAAAACACTGGAAATTTATATTAACTTTAACTAAAACAAGCTCAAAGCCATTTGTTGAGCCATTTTTTACACTTGACTGAATGGCCTGGATTTACAATGAAGATATCAGCACACCCAGAAATGACAGAAGGAAATCTCTGAAAACTTGCCATCGTAACTGGAGGAAACCTGAACGCTGATATTCATCTTGGTCTTAAACTAAAATGAAAATGTCTCTATTCTCCCACATCTAGAAGCTAGCTGTGAGAAATACAGATTGCTAATGCCTTTTAATAATAAATTGACTTTCCTTTCTGAGGTACTTTTTGAAGAGGCCCTCTCAAATGATTCTTGTCTTTGTTATACTTGACAAGTTTGAACATGGCAATGGCAGGCAGCTAGTGCCATATTCACTGCAGAAGGGAAAGATTCCCAATAGTGGTTTATAAGAGAAAAGGTCATTATGCTTTATTTGTTATTTGTCCTAATTTTTCACTGAGGGAGGAATTAATGTATTTTTTAACATAAATGTTATTAATTGTATGTATCTACAGCTCTCTCTAGTGACAAAAAGCTCATAAAAACCGTAGCTCAGAACATTTAGTAGCTGTCTTATTCTTTAAGTAATGCAAATTACTTTATTTTCTCTTTTTAATTGACTTATTTCACAAATCTACATAGCTATGGCCAAAATATGCTGTATCGACTCATTACACACTCAGTACTCCCAGAGATGTCAACAGAGATTGTGACAAAATAATCACTGCAAGATTTGGTCTCTAATCTGTAAATATTGCTGGGTTTATGACTCATTGTCATGTTTCATTTTTAATTCTGTCACAAACACTTATCCACAAGGTCTTGTCCTGCATAGTGCTGAGCCTTGCCTACAGCCTGTGCTCAGCATCTCATGACAGGGTCTATATCCCATCTTACAAGGCTCTGGTGCCTGGAAGTGGCACCGACCTTTGCAAGAATAGAAGACTTCTATGAAGTGGATTCTCTCCTGGCCTGGAAACTACTGTTTACAGTGGTAATAGCTAATGCTTTTGTTATTGATAGTATTTATCTGCAGCAGAGTCATAGATTTAGCTTCATTTCTTCATGCCCTGACAGAGTTGCAGGACAACCAAGGGATCAGGCCCAGCCAGCACGGGTTCATGAAAGGCCGGTCCTGCTTGACGAACCTGATCTCCTTCTATGACCAGGTGACCCACCTAAATGGATGATGGAAAAGCTGTCGATGTCTACCTGGACTTTAGTAAAGCCTTCGACACTGTCTGCCATAGTATTCTCCTGGAGAAACTGGTGGCTCGTGGCTTGAACGGGTGTACTCTTCGCTGCGTAAAAAACTGGCTGGACAGCCGAGCCCAGAGAGTCGTGGTGAATGGAGTGAAATCCAGTTGGCCGCTGGTGACAAGCAGTGTTCCCCAGGGCTCAGTTTTGGGGCCAGTCTTGTTTAATATCTTTGTTGGTGCTCTGGATGAGGGGATTGAGTACACCCTCAGCAAGTTTGCAGATGACACCAAGTTGGGAGGGAGTGTTGATCTGCTCGAGGGTAGGAAGGCTCTGCAGAGGGATCTGGACAGGCTGGATCGATGGGCCCAGGCCAACTGTATGAGGTGTAATAAGGCCAAGTGCCGGGTCCTGCACTTGGGTCACAACAACCCAAAGCAACGCTACAGGCTGGGGGAAGAGTGGCTGGAAAGCTGCTCTGCAGAAAAAGTCCTGGGGGTGTTGATTGACAGCTGGCTGAATATGAGCCAGCAGTGTGCCCAGGTGGCCAAGAAGGCCAACGGCATCCTGGCCTGTATCAGAAATAGTGTGGCCAGCAGGAGTAGGGAGGTGATCGTGCCCCTGTACTCGGTGCTGGTGAGACCTCACCTCGAATCCCTTGTTCAGTTTTGGGCCCCTCACTACAAGAAGGACATTGAGGTGCTGGAGCGTGTCCAGAGAAGGGCGACGAAGCTGGTGAGGGGTCTGGAGCATAAGTCTTATGAGGAGCAGCTGAGGGAACTGGGGTTGTTCAGTCTGGAGAGGAGGAGGCTGAGGGGAGACCTTATCACTCTCTACAATTACCTGAAAGGGTGTTGCAGAGAGGTGGGTGTTGGTCTCTTCTCCCAAGTGACAAGTGACAGGATAAGAGGAAATGGCCTCAAGTTGCACCAGGGTAGGTTCAGGCTGGATATTAGGAAAAATTTCTTTACTGAGAGAGTGGTGAGACACTGGAATAAGCTGCCCAGGGAAGTGGTGGAGTCACCATCACTGGAGGTGTTCAAGGAACGTGTAGACGTGGCACTGCGGGACATGGTTTAGTGGGCATGGTGGTGTTGGGTTGATGGTTGGACTTGAATGATCTTACATGTCTTTTCCAACCTTAATGATTCTGTGATTCTGTGATTCTGTAAAGCTAATCAATGCAGCCTCTCAAGCACTTATCCAAAACTTAAAGTAGTTGGCAGTGCTGTTTTTAAAATCTCTCTATGCAGTTCAGTGTATGTATATGTTCCTTTCATATCAGTTCATGCCAGCACATCTGAGTATCCCTTCAGAAGAGTTGGCCAAACAGCCAGACTTAGTGCAGTGGGTGGATCACTGCATCCCTAAGTTGTGTACATTGCACAGATTTTACATGGATGTGTCAGTGCTACCCCTATTTAGATTCATGTGCTTTAGGGTGCTTTTCTTTTTTGCCCCAAGACAAAACAGTGTGCAAACTGCTGAAGCTCCCATGCCTTTTGACCTTGCTAAGCTTTGTTAGAGCATCTTATCTTTGCACAATATCCACAAGCATGCATAGGACACTAGAATCAGTGTACCAGAAACTCAGTGTAGTCTTGAGTCACAGCACCATAGGCTAAGAAGATGTGACATATGTTTCCATATCAAAACAAGAAAAACCTTTCTTTCCCCTCTTCACTGATGCATAGCATCCCAAAAGGCAAGAATGGCCTTCAGCTAATACAGATTAATTTTCTTTCAGCTTCAATCACCATTTAATTACTGTTGACTTCTTTAACCTTTTTCTCTTCCTTTATGGATTGGATTGCTTTATATTCTATTGCCATTTACTTTCTCTGTGACATAATCAAACTTAAAATGGTATGATAAAATTTCACATTTTTCTTCTTCCTTCCTACTCTTTATGTTCAATTTACTTCAAAAAACAAATAATTTCTTGAGGAGAAAAATACTTTTAATGAATTGACTTTTAACTTTATCTTTCTCTGGTATCTAGATGTCATTTGCTTTAAGCAAGTAACTGCTTAGATGGCTGGGTGACATGCTGGATAAAAGAACCCGCTTTTCACCTCTTAACTTTTCAGGAGAAAAACACACACATGGCAATATATTTTGGATGCAATTAGTTTTGTTGACTCAGCTTCTTATTCAGCAACTATGTCACATTTCACTAACTCTGAGACCAGATAAAAATAGTACAGTTAGCACTTTTTATCAGAAGGAAGCCATTACTCAGTAGATGCAGAAAAGGAATGATTTCTCTACTACTGGCTGTAAAACAAGCAGAACATTAGGCAGAGATCCTTCCAGCCAGATCAGAGCATTCATTCTCTGTCACCTCTTCCTTCTGCTGGATCAGATCTATGTAGGCATGTATCACTGAGCATGAACTGGTATAATTCAGGACAGAATATGGCCCCCTACATCTTTTAAATCAATCCCTTTGAACCCCCTTTGACTAGACATGCAATGAACACAGTCTGTTTTCTAGCACCCCGAATTTTTTAAGACTCAGAACTGCACATGTAACCACATATTGGTGGAGATACAAATACCTAATATCACCTCTACAGTGCAGTGGTAGCACCAAGGAGTTAGGCAGTAAGTTGTGCAGCAGAATGATTTTTTATTTGTTTAATTTTAGGGCCCAAAGGAAGGAGTACGTCTTTAATTACACAGTGTAACTGCTTGTGAATCTGTTACCATAGATTTTCTTTCGAGATCCTGTGTTTTCAAAACATTTGTCCTTGAACTTCTAATTAACCTGGAGCAATTGAGTTCCAAGAACTACAGAGCAGAAGATTTTAGAGAAGTGAGGATACTTTGAGGTATGTGGCATTATTGGCAGTAACTTTTATCCTTAGGCATCCTTTAGACATCACAATTAACAGAGAGCTTTATAAAAATAGCTTTATCTCACAGGATCTTAGCACTGATGTCCATTCAAGCTATTTCTTTGGTTTTGCTACATCCCTTGTGTGGGATGCCTTAAGTACTGGTGTCTCCTTCTTATACATCCAACAAGTAAGAATGAGGTCAACCCTTGAGGGAAAAACAGGGTATAGAAAAGTACCAATTCTTATTTATGTTATACTACATACTACTTATCTCCTTTTTTAGATAATAATTAAGCAATTAATTAACACTTTTTTATATTAATTGTATATTATTGCACAGCAGTAGGTAGTTATTAATTCACTGATGAAATGCAGTTTATTTTTCATTCAGTTACAGTAAAGTAAAGAAAATGAGGAAAAAAACTTTTAAAAGAATTGTACTGCAGGAAGAGCATGGAGAATACAAATAAACCATATCAAATACAGATGAGGAAACACATAGTATAATCCTTTTGGGTCACCTAGTCTCTTCTTTCAGCCAGCACAGGCTTGTTTTGTGTTGGTGTGTGTTCCTGCACTCTGTATACTGCTACACTGTATGCTTAGATATCCACATTTATATTTATAGCAGATGACGTAGCTTTCACATCCTTTAGAGTGAGGATGAGATTACTCTGAAGCACTGTGACCTACTTTGTTTAATAATTGGTAATTGTGATCTGGCTGGTTTCAATGATCTGGAGAACACCATGCATGATCTGTGACATCTTATATTAAGACCACCATTTTCAAATATACACATCTATGGACATTAAGACAAAATGTACATACCCAAGTTTAAGAACTTCAATAAAAAAAGCTGCCTGTAATACATCTACAAATCATAGAAATGCCTTTAAAAAAAAGCCATGAATTTTAGCTAAAACAGTTGGAATTGGCTTATAAAATTTAGACCTTTCTGCATTGAGTCATTTATTTATATAACTCGGTCATATTATCCACAACTGTAAAAAGCATAGTAAATCACATCTTCTGCCATTCCATTTCATTCCTTCCTCTCATACATATTTTAGCACAAACTGGAAGCGATAGCTATTGTTTACATATTTTAGAAATAATTTCCAAGAGCGGTTTCTTAGTTTAACGTCGGAAAATGTTGAATAAATTGCTATCAGTCTTGAAGGATTTTATCCTCAAAGTGTCTGGCTTTAATGTCAGTAAATATACAGTACTCTCATATACCACAACACCTGCTTGGAACCAGTAAGCAATTACTCTAAATTCTGGAATTTTCAGAAGTTTTTTAGTACTTTTATATAAATTAACAGGATATCTTGAGATTTCAGCCAAAATGCTTTTACTACGGTTTAAAACAATTTTATTAAAAAAAAATATGTGAAATCTTCTGAATTGGAGATTTTAAAAGCAACTACAATTAATCAAAACTCAAAATTTTGCGAAAAAATCAGGAATGAGCTAAAGGAAATGACTGGATCTTCCCGTGTTTATATAGCTCATAAAATGAGCAGAAGTTCAAAAAACATTACTAATTTCAAAGATTAGTACAAAGTTTAATGCTGCCAATTAAGTCTCTGCATGATGCATTCAGTCCTCTGGTATAGACCAGGCAGTTATTGAAGTGTAATTGGACAGTAAATGTAATTTATATCACAGCTATTAATATTTACAATGTAAAGGACCTGAAAGGATTTTATCTGAGGCATGCAATATTTATTTCTGATTTTTACCAGTCATTTTATCCAAGCGGGGTCTGAAAATCCTATGTGAATTTGAAATCTGACCTTTTCTAGTAAGAGAAGATATAAGTATACTCTGATAGCTGAAGGTTTTGGAGGGTAAAATTGTCAATGGGACAAATTCTGAGGCATCAGAGGGCATATTTTACCATTCTCTTTATAGAAGAAATCATATCCAGAAAAGACCCCAGTATGTAAAGGGCTGCCACTAGAAAATGACAGTGACTATCCCTTGGAAAGAGTGAATTTACTGTGTATTTGTGACATTCCCGAGGCCAGGGCTGTGCTTGTTCACCATTGCCGTGAGTACATAAGGCTCTATAATTCCCACTTCTTACGCTTTGCACCAGGGTAGGTCAGAAGAAAGAGACAGCTTCCTCCATGCAACCTTGAGCCATGTCTTTCTCTATAGTTGGTAAAAAGTGATAGCAGCCACCTGAAGAACACAGCCTGGTGCAACCTGGTGTGGTCCAAACACAGTCCCTGCTCCCAGGAAGTGACCAACACCGCTCTGTTTTACACAGGCTCAGGAAGAACTGTGGGATGGAGAAAATCTGGAGCTGCCCTACAATTCTAAAACAGGGTAAACTCATGACAACTTCACAGTGGACATCTTGTAATTGCAAACAGTGTGTACGCCATGTTCATCTGAACTTTCAGAAGAGCAGTTGACAGCCATAATGAACCCCGACTTTTGCCACTGTCTGCTTCATTGGCCATGTATATTTCTGTATATTACCACTACTGTTTTGTATATAGGTCCATTAAAAAAATGTTGGTGTGCTCAGTTCAGTTCAGATTGCTCAGGGAAACCTAAAACCTAGGATATGAAGCAATAGAAGACGAAAAAGGGAAGGTTAGCTTATAACTTCATCAAGTCAGCCTCTGAAGTTGTTGCCTATTGTTAATTTTTACTTTGAACTTGGAATTTACTTTACTGTTTTCTCCTCTCCACAATTTAAAATACAATTATTTAGTGATTAAACTGTTTCATTTTCCTCATCACCAATACAGTGATTTAAATTGAAAAAGAACTGGTATTAATCATATTAGTTAGACAGTAATTCTCAGCTGAAGGAATTGTGGAAAAAATTCCTTTTAACATTTTGTTATAAAGATGGCAGAGATCGTTAAGGATCGTTAAGGATTTGTATTCTTTGTGAATACCATGTATTTCTCAATTATTTTTGACTTTTATTAAAGGTAGAGGAAAATATTCTTGTCCTACAGAAGCCACTGCATACTAAGTATTAACAAATGAAAATCAATAAACATTTGGCCAAAATACAAACCCAGTAATTTGCAGCTAGTATTGATTCTTATGACGCAAGTCATTACCTGTCCAGAAGTACTGTTCTTCTGCCTCCATGCCTCCAAGCTATTTCTTTATCCTGTTAGACTGTTTATACTCTTAGATAATATTTTTGATTCTGAGTAAATTCTTTACAGCCCACTGTCTTAATGCAGAACATTCACTGAAAAAGTCAGATGTTCTTATTATGCTCTCTAGCTCTTTTGCACCATCTGTATCAGATGCCATCTTATTTTGCAGATTTCTTCAGCCCATTCTAATGCTGCCACTCTTTCAAACCACTCCTCAAGCTTATCACAAAGCAATCAAATATGCAATCAAAATATCTTTGTTTTCTGTGTTGTGCTTTATAATACAGACATCCGTGAAGTTCTCTGATATTCATCTGTTTTAGTGAAAAGAGAATGAAAACTACGATATCATACTTCCATGAACCCATCCTCTTGTCTCCCTTTCTGGGGCACTGATGGACAAATGTCTTTGCAAACCTATGTCCCATGGATTTAGCTGGAAATCTCCTTCATATTGCATTTATAAAATATGATACACTCCAGTTCGGGATACTGTATTTATTTTAGCGATTGACTAGGTTACCCAATATATAGAAGAAACAGTATATAAAGTGTTTTCAGTGAGAGGGGGAGCTTCAGGTAACTCCACCTGACAAACCTCTTTTGATGCTACATACTAATTGAGTTGAAAACCAGCCCATTATTCATGAATAAAGAAGTAGCAGATCTGTACTCAAAGAAAGGGATTGAGGGGGTGGGAGAACAGGGTGAACAAGAGGGAGAAAATACAAAAAGACACCTGTTCTCATTAATTCAATGACTAGTGTCAGCACAGTCCTATTACAAGGAAGAATAAAAACCATAATGAACACTCCTCAAACTACATTCACCAGGGGAAAAAGGGAGGAAATAATGCCATTCTGGTTGATGTAGCACAAGGTTTGGGAAGTTGGTGCACTCACAAATGAGAACTGATATACTGCACCGAGCATGAAAGCAAAGACATGTAATCAGAAATGCTCGCATCGCCAAGTTCATGCTTTGCGTGGAATCTATTTTCAGTAGCTGCTAAAGATCAAATGCTTTTAAATGCAGGGTGATACACTGAGCTTCTCTTGTAACAGAAAATTAAACAGTTATTTCCTTTGTCTGTTCACCATGCACAAAATGCAGAGATCTTCATTGGTTGTGCAGGAAACGTCCATATCTCCACATTGTAAATCAGTACTAGCTAATGGGCAGCGTACTGGGTGGAAATCCATAGACATTTTATTAATGAATTACTCCTATGAGAGCTTACAAACTGTCATGTTTTTTTCTTCCAGCTTTGAGGCATATGACTCACAAAAGGAGGATATAAACATTTTTGAGGCATGACATGAAGCTAGAGAAGAAAGCAAAATGCTAGAATAATAAGTGTCTTAAGCATATACAGAATAGGTATTACATGTACCCTTTTGTAAGTGCAGAAAAGATAGCTTATCCACAGGCTATAATTGTCAATAAAAACCCCATCAAGTCTGTGTAAATGAAGACAGAAACTATTGTCATAGAATCATAGAATGGTTTAGGTTGGAAGGGACCTTAAAGATTATCTAGTTCCAACCCCCCTGCCATGGGCAGGGACACCTTCCACAGATCAGGTTTCTCAAAGCCCCATCCAGCCTGGCCTTGAACACTTCCAAGGTTGGGGCATCCACAGCTTCTCTGGGCAACCTGTTCCAGTGCCTCACCACCCTCAAAGTGAAGAATTTCTTCCTCATGCCTAGTCTACCCTCTTTCAGCTTAAAGCCATTACCCCTTGTCCTGTCACTGCATGCCCTTGTAAAAAGTCCCTCTCCAGCTTTCTTGTAGGCTCCCTTCAGGTACTGGAAGGCTGCTATAAAGTCTCCCCAGAACCTTCTCTTCTTCAGGCTGAACAACCCCAACTCTCTCAGCCTGTCCTCACAGGAGAGGTGCTCCAGCCCTCTGATTATCTTCGTGGCCCTCCTCTGCACTCGCACCAACGGGTCCATGTCCTTCTTATGTTGGGGGCCCCAGAGCTGAACACAGTACTCCAGGCGGGGTCTCACGAGAGCAGAGTAGAGGGGGAGAATCACCTCCCTCGACCTGCTGGTCACATTTCTTTTGATGCAGCCCGAGATATGGATGGCTTTCTGGGCTCATCAACCAACACTCCCAAGTTCTTCTCCTCAGGGCTGCTCTCAATCCATTCTCCACCCAGCCTGTATTTGTGCTTGGGATTGCCCTGACCCATGTGCAGGACCTTGCACTTGGCCTTGTTGAACTTCATGAGGTTCGCACAGGCCTACCTCTCAAGCCTGTCAAGGTCCCTCTGGATGGCATCCCTTCCCTCCAGCATGTTGACCGCACCACACAGCTTGGTGTCGTTGGCAAACTCACTGAGGGTGCATTCGATCCCACTGTCCATGTTGCCGACAAGGATGTTAAACAGCGCCGATCCCAATACCAATGTCCCTGAGGAACACCACTCATCACTAGTCTCCACTTAGACACTGAGCCATTGACCACAACCCTTTGAGTGTGACCATCCAGCCTATTCCTTATCCACCGAATGGTCCATCCGTCAAATCCATGTCTCTCCAATTTAGAGACAAGGATGTTGTGCGAGACAGGGTCAAATGCTTTGCACCAATTGTCCTGTAAATCCAAATTTAACTTTGGAGACTGCTGGAGTTTCTGCTTGAGCTGAGTAGGAAGGAACAAATTATAAAATCCAAGGAGCTCAGTACTCAAGGATCCACATGAGATTTCAGAAGGATCAGCCAAAAATGTTACATTGAACCTTTCATGGTCTCCTGACACCTTCCCATCCTCTGCCAGAATGGAACCCCTGCATGTCACCCAAAAATACAGTCACTGTGTAAGGTTTTTAATATTACAAAGATATATTTCTTCACTCAAATAGAAAGATGGTAGTTTATTTTGTTTGCAAGTTATTGTAGGCTAGATGGGAAAAGGATAATATTTTTAGCTGGACTTCAAAAGCACACCTGCAAAATATGGCATGAACTGATTTTTGACAGATTAGTATGGATGAATGCTTATATGTAATCTGTCATTTATTTGTACAAATCCATATTTAGCATGTAAATAGATACTTGTCACTGGACTCCATTTCTATAGTTGGTCAAACCAAAACCCTGATGTGCATTGTGCCAACTGGTGGTGCCCAAAAATCTGCATTCAATTTCTGTAGTTCAAACCTATTTCTAAATAAAAGTGGCAGTTTTCCAAGAAGGTCACTCCCAGTAAAGATTGTGGTTTTGTTGGGATCAAATGGAATACTTAAATTCAGCATTTCTTTCTTTTTCTCTCTCTGTCAGCATACGTATTCTCCTCCCGGACTGATTTCTCATTAACTGATTTCTCATTATTAAAAAGGTTTAATCTTTTTCTAAGAAGATTTAATCACTATTTCTAACTGAACATTAGCAGGACTAAGCACTGTTTAACAGGATGTGCCAAGTTCAACCAACAGGGAGAAGCTCTGTACACGGATCTGGTATGGAATATGTGTTTCTTTAAACTTCAATTAGAGGAAAGGCAGGAGAAATCTATGTTTTCTCCTCTCAAACATATATCTGTGTTAACTGTTCTTCTGGTGTTGACATTGTACTTTCTTTGTAAGCATTGCCTATTGCTTTTAAACATCATTTAAATGTGTGGCATATACCAGATGTTATGTTGAGTTATCGGGATGCAGGCGAGTTTCAGGGACATTGAATAACACACAGGGTCTGTGAGATTTGATCCCTTGAATTTCCCAGCTGGCCACTGTGGGATGCAGTTTACCTCACCAGACCTTGGAGGTCTAACAGCCATATAAATCTAAGGTAGGCATCGTCCCTATCTATCTCTAAAGTCAGTGAAGAGGGCATGAAAAAGAGCAATCATTACTTCTTCTGATAAACATTCAAATAGTTGGGATGAATGATCTTCTGCGGGTACACATTACACTCGGTTGATTATAGTGATTTTTTTTAATGAGGATAACTCTTAGACATCTGAAGTCAGATTATATAAAGTTTATCATCAGACAAAAACATTTAAATTTACAAAATGGAGTCGGATAGTTCAGGGCTAGGTCTCTGTGTCTGAAGAGTCGTAGTCACATCACACAAGAAGTGGATGTGATTTTGAACTGCAATTTTCAAATTACTACGTTTGGCCCAGGGAAGCCCTATTCTTTGCCTGACTTCTTCCTCAATTGTGTTCTCTGACAAGTTAAATAATATTAATATGTAAATAAAGCTACTGAAGTGCAAAAATGACCCCACATGTGCTGATCCCACATCCTGACACAACCACTAGCCTTGGTACCTCTGCAGCTGAGGGGTAAGCAGTCAGAGGCAGAGTGGGAGCAAGGCAGGAAAGTGAAAGAGATCTTTAGGGTCCCCCCCTTGCCTCACTTGGGGGCAAAACATGTGAATGAGCTATAGGCACACCAGTGCTGATGAATTTCGTATCCTGCTTGTTTACCTCTGGGAAACAGCCAGGGCCAGCAACAAGAGCTTGGGGAATTCTCACTGCAGGGAAATAAGACGGCAAGGGAGTAAGAACAAATAAAAAAGGATGTTGGTTCTGCGTTAGAGAAAGACACTAAATGATTAGGGTATAACAAAATGATTAAAGCACCTTTTCTCCCTGGCTGTTGAGGGCTGCGATCTGTCATTACCAGCGGGGACTCAGCCCTCCCAACAGAGGTGGGACTGGTTGAGTGTGCAGGAAGGTGGAAGCTTCAGTTTTCTCAAGCTGCTTTTACTGCAGCTTTTCCAATTCCCAGGGAATGCCAGGCACCCCGTGTAACCCAGTGAAGCGAAGAGGCCTTTTTAATTTTTGACTATTATCTTAAAGGGCTTAATTCTGCAGTAGTATGTAAAACAGAACTCCAGCTATCTGGAAGTACAGCTGTCTTTATCTGCCTTCAGTAGCACTTATAAGCAACTTACTGCCTCATTACCAAACTTGAAGCCAGAAATTTATTTGCACAGGGACAGAATGATCATACCCAATGTCAGGTGAAGGACATTTGCTTTCACTATTTTTCCCTTGTCTCTTGTATTATTCACATATTTCCTCTTCTTTAATGTCTCTCCACTTGATTATTAATGTATGAAGAATGCTGGCTGCACAGTTCAGAACATGACAACACCTGAGAAACCCCAAAGAAGCCAAGCATTGCTATGTGATATTTATAGGATTTCAGGCTTCTCTGCATTTCCCTCAATTTCTGGGATTTTTTAATTAAGGAGAGAGAGACTACCAACTCTGATTCAGATGGTGAAGGAAGCTCCAGAGCTCTGCATTTGACCTATTTATGCCAGAATGCCTCTTTAATCACTAAAACATTCATGTTGTAGGGGGTCAGAGGCTTCATGTATTAATGCACAAAGTCATGGGATTGAGTTGAATAATTTATTAATTGCTTTTGTGCATCACACCTAGGGCTTTTTTTGGGATGGGGTAAAATATTTAATGAATTAAAACACTGTACTTGAGTCATTTAAACTTGGTACAAGCCTTATGAGCAGCGTCTGAGGGAACTGGGGTTGTTTAGCCAGGAGAAGAGAAGGCTGAGGGGAGACCTTATCACTCTCTACAACTACCTGAAAGCAGGTTGTAGCGAGGTGGGTGTTGGTCTCTTCTCACAAGTAGCAAGTGATAGGACGAGAGGAAACGGCCTCAAGTTTTGCCAAGGGAGGTTTGGATCAGATATTAGGAAAAACTTTGTCACTTGGAAGAAGCATTGAAACAGGCTGCCCAGGGAAGTGGTTGAGTCACCACCCCAGAGACGTGGCACTTAGGGCCATGGTTTAGTGGTGGACTTGGCAGTGTTAGGTTTATGGTTGGACTTGATGATCTTAAGGTCTTTTCCAACCTAAATGATTCTATGATTCTATGGTTTAAGACTGAAAGGGCAAAAAGACAAATGATACCTTCTGTGATTTCAATGCTTAAGAATTTGAACTGGTGCTTAGCACCTATAGCACAGAATCCCTGTTTTAGCTGTTGTCCAACATTAGGATCATACCTCATGACTGGAGTGGGATTAGCACCAGGAAATAGTCTACAGAGGACTAATACTCAGGAGAATGTGATTTCTTCACCACTCAGGCTTGAGTAAGTCAAACTCTGGACCTCCATTTTTTGTTTTTGTTTGAGGGATTTTTTGTGCAAAAGTGAAGGAGAGGGGAAGGGAATTATCCATCTCACCACTGGAAAGTGTTTTGAAATCTTTGAATGAATAATGCTACATGGGCAGCATTTAACCTCAGTTTGGACAGCCAGACAAAACACTACGCATCTCGGAAGACCTTTCAGAGTCTTCCAGCTGAACAAATGCTCACAGCTCTCCATCCACGGCTGGGAGCAATGACCTTTAGAGGGCTGAGCACTTTGCTTGGAAGAGCTTTTCCACAGGCATTGCCCCACTGTCTGGACCCAACGGGCCACCTAAGGCCATTATGGGAATGACTCATTCCTTACTAGCTGCTGGAGAAGACCAGAGCAACTGAGAGAGTGAAATTACTGCTCAGGTTCTGGCTATTTTCCTGCCTTTAGTGACTGCAAAAGATGTTTTCTTATAGAATACCTATAATCCTGAAATAATTTCCATTTTGTGTTTACTAAGAAAACAGGAGTTTGACTTTTTACTAGCTCATAGCCCTCTAAATGTACTTTTTTGGAAAATGTGCTTACTATCTTTTTATTTTAGATGCCACCATAAAAAATAGACAGAAGAATGTAAAATGTATATACAGAGCTGTGATTGCTGTCCAGTTTGTTTAAATTAGAGAAACTCTATATTTTATAGTTGTACAAATAACTTAGAATTGTTTGGATTATGAAACTAAAGATAACATGGAAGCTGTAAAAAGACACGACAAAAGAAAGTGACTAAAAAATACTTCTCAGTAGTCTTCCATTTGCCTTAAAAACAGAACTTGCTACCAGTCGTGTGAAATAGTGTCAGGTTTTATGCCTAGAGAGCCTCTGGAATCTTTCTGTTTGCTCATGTTCTTAATTTCTCTTGTCATGTTTTAAGATTACTTTTTGTAGAAGAGTTTATTTATTAAATACATTTTAACAGCTTTTACTCCTATGCAGAAATTAAGTGCCAGTAAGTCACAATGTTTACTTATTTTTCTATTTGCCTGAATTTTCTATAAAGTAATTACAAACTAATTGCACAATACTTACAGAAACTTGCCATTGAGCTGTGTGATTGTTTGCTTCAGCCCTGTGGTCTTGTTGCTTTCCTAATTTGGATGACTCTACTTCAAAAAAATGTAAAAGGTCCTCAAGGATGAGCTCCAGCACGAAGACTGGAGGTGGCTTCTGAGTGGTGTCAAAAGTGACAGCGAACTCCAAAATGAACTTGGAAAGTTGCCACTTCACCAGATAAAGAACCAGTCCAGCAACTGGTATGTGTCATGAAATATTTAATGGAATGGGGTGTAGGAGGCCCTTGATACAGGCTTTTGGAAGTTATGTTTCCCTCTTACCTCAGTGTAATTATTTTCCTCCTGTTACTACACATGCCACCAGGGCCACACTCCCCACCATCCCATATTGCAGTTGATCAACTGGACACCAATCAAACAGAAGGGGAAGAAGTGCCTAAACACTGCAATACAAAAGGGGCGCTGAAATGCAGTCAGTAACTCTAAAAGACAATTCCAGAGAGGCACCTAGCCTTCCCAGTACAGGCAGTGCTAAGCTCAGTAATTCCAGACTTTTCAGTTTATTTTTCTGTTACAAGGACCTGATTTCCTTGTTCGTTTTAGTAGTCCTCCTCTGACCATACATATTTGAATTTGTCTTAGGATGACTGCAATTGTTGGCAATTTTCTATATAAGGTCCCAACAGTGGCTTGTACATGGCATTAGTATTTACCCACTTCTATTGGAAATATGGGAACTGATATGTCCCTATGAGTGCATTTTCTTTTTTCTCAATGTCTTGTACCATTGCATGATCAACTAACCTCTCTCTTCCACTGCCAGCCTATAGCAGGAGTCTGTGTTATGTCAGATGCAACTTTGCCTTTGTACGATTAAATTTATTCAGGACTGTCTGCATGACAGCATTAATTTCCTGCTTCTCAGACCTGAGCTCTTCTCATTCTGTGTCATTCATCATCCCATTCTATTTTGTGTGCCAAAATGATTAATGAAAATATGAAGCAAGATCAGTCCTGAGACTAAGCTTTGAGAGGCACATATGGCAACTATTCATTGGTACTTTTCCTTGCAGCAGGATCCTTTGCCATCACCCTTCGAGCCAGCTCACTATCTATTTCAGACTTCATCTGCTATCTCCATGTTCTTCATCTTAACTAATTGTTTTCTATGTGAGATAATGTCAACGGCATTTTGAAAAGCAGATAAATGAGCTCCACTACAATTCTTTTGTTAAAAATCTTTTTTTGTTTAAAGCAAACCTATTACCTTGTGAAGGAAGGTTATTTCAGCATGACCTGTCTTTAGTAAACCTGTTTTGCACTTTATGCTGCCTTTAGTGGGAGCAGCAAATGCAAAGTGAAAAATAGAACCTTTGCTCCTTTAGAAAATATTAGATCTTTATTATTTCTATCATTATTATTACCATCTACTGCATTTATTATATTCTTTACTCTCAGATTTCATAACTGAAGAATTTCAATTCAGTGATCCAGCCAATTGCACTCCCTCACACTTTGTGCTGTTCTTGACCTGTTATCCCAGGAAAATGGGTTAAGAAAAAGTTCAATGAGACAGGATGCAATATTAGATGGTTTAGTACTCACGGAGCTTCCAAATCTTGATTTGTAGTGTCAGAAACAGTTAAAGATCAATGATAATTGTATTTCCACTCGGTTTGTATTTGCTTTGCCACTATGAATTACATGAGGAAGGAAAGGCTATAATAGGCAAGCAACATTATTTTACCCGTCAGAGTATTTTTACCATGCCTTATGGACCTCCACCCTCCTCAGGCTCACACACATCCAGACTCTTCTTCCTAGGTGAAGACAACACAAGAAACTTCCGCAGGACCTGCCGGCAGTGCTGGCCCATGCTCAGCAGAGCTCGCTTTGTCCATGCAGCGTCCTTCCAGCCCTGGGTCGCTGCCACATTGCTGGGGTGAACAGGAGGCACAGGCTGCCATCACCCAGCCTTGCAGCACCACCAGGTTCCTAACTTGTGTTTCCCATGGGGAAATAATGACATTCGCAAATAGGAAAAGAAGGGAGCAAAGAGCTAATCCGTGATGTGTGAGCTGAAATGAACTAACGTTTCAGACTGACCCTTACAGGAAGATTTCTCTCTCTCTCTGCCACTAACTGGAAGATTAATGCGGTGAGCATGTATGACAGCTAACTGCCTGTGTATGCCAGTGCAAGAATTAATAAATGTTTTGCAGTTGTTCAGTCACAATGAGAAAATTACAATCAATTGGCATTTTTGAAACAGAAATTAATTGTACACTTCAGTGAGATGACACTGATAAGATAAGTGACTGCTTCAGGCACTCAACGACTCATCTCTATTTATAGCTGAGGACAGACAAAAAGGAAGTGGGAGGGAGAGAAAATAAATCCCCAAAGAATCACTATTAATTGCTTCTCAGTGTACTGACTCACCATATTCTTTACCAGAAGACAGCTTTCAACAGTTTTATCGTTTAGGATTCATCTCATCTAACAGTGGAAATCTACACCGCACCTCTGAGCTAGCCACCCTGCCTTGCCTCGGTGGCCAGCGGAGAGAAGCTGCTGGGACCTGATGAGCTGGCCCGTTTCTGACGACTCCTTTAGGGTGAGGCAGATTGCACCCTAGACTAGCAAGGGAGCCCCACGTAATTAGCTCAGATTTAGCTCTGGCCTATTTTAGATGTTTACATCTAAGCAAGTGAGTCACACCCAGTACTGTTCGTTGCTTTAATTTCCCATTAAAAAGTGACTATCATCTCACATGATCAAAGCCAATTTTTCTGTCAGTCCTTCCAATGTGAGAGGTGTGCCATAATGACTGACAAGATACAAGAAGTTACGAGTGCAAGAGAGCTAAAAGTGGCTTTGTATAGACAGGTGTTGCAGTGAACATAAGACAGCTCAGGTTGACAAATTCAGTTCAGCTCACTCAAGAATCTGTAAACATTGATATTGGCCCCAACTTCATCTGACTCTTACTGGCAGTGAAGTCTTGGAAAGGCATCAATGTGTTACTGGAAATCTCTTGGGAAGCGTTTCAGTACTTCTGATTCAATCCCTAACCGGGAAGTATAGAAGGAACAGGAAAAAAAAAGATGTTTTTAAACCCATTAAAGCATGTGCAACACCAGCTCTGACGCTGCTGAACAGAAGTGAACCAAGTGTGTTTCTGGAGGGAGCAAGCAGGCATGGCTTACCTGGGCACACAGACACCTGTGAGAGAAGAAAGAGGGACAGCGTGGATGCTGTGAAAGAGGTTGTGCTGCTGTCCCACTCGTAAATGCAGTAGTTTTTTTACACTGTGACAGAGGATGTGTGAACTGATACACGAGCACCGGAATTTTCCCCCCTTGCTTTTCTTTCCCTTTGGCCTGTTGGGGCTCAAACTCAGAAATGCTCATAATATTACATGATCCACCTCACACTCGCTGACAGCTCAAGCCAGCGCAGACAGTACTGAAGTGCAGGAGGCCAGGACTGCCCTGCAACCAGTACCACAGCTGTGACCAGAGACGCTTCACGGAAAGCTGCAGCCACTGCAGCAGCAGGGGAGAGAGGGAGGAGGACACCAACAAGCTGCTTATGAAGGAAGTCTTGTGGGTCACTTTGCTCAGAGCAGCACCACTTTGGGGCTCACAGAATAACTGCCAGGTGTAAGGAGTGTGCTGCTGAACACAAGTCAATGCAGCTACAAGGAAAAAGCCTCTTTCTGACAATCAGCACAGAGGTCACCCCTAGTGATGGAAAACATTTTATAATAATAGCAATGAAACGCTAAATTTGCAGGGAATGAATCACAAAGTCTCCAGCAGCAGGGATGACACATGCACTTAGCATGCTTTGGGGGATGGAGAGGATGGAAAAGTGGCTAGAGTATTTCTTGAATTCACTTCTCACCCTGTGGGTCTACGATTTTAACAAAACCAGTCTTCATTTTTTTTCTACATTCACATAAATATTATCTGCAGAAGAATGTAAACAACTGTAAAAAAGTGGAATCTGGAAACAGGTCAGCTCTTGAGGAGTGCCTGCTTTCTGAAGACATGCATGTGCACCCAGTCCTGCAGCTCACAGCCTATAACTGTAAGATCACACCAGACATAAAGAGTGTCTATGTCAGAGCAAAGAGCAAGCCAGTTATGTCTTCTAATGCTAGAAATATAATACAATGCTTCCCATGCCTTAAACTGCAATTTCTATCTGCATCTATATAATGCCTTCCATAAAATTAATTGTGGTTTTCCATTACTGTTGGGAATTGTGAGTGTTGATGGTGTCCCATTCCTCTTGCCTTGTTGGGAGTTCTCTATCCATAGCTTTTTCACTCACGCTCAGGTTTATACTAGGAAATGTTCCCCAGAAAGAGCTCATTGCTGAACCTGTATGTGTTTTGCCTAATAAAATGCTGAGGTGTGAAATGTTCATCACAGGGCAAAACTATGAGGAAATAGGATGGAATATATTCTTCCAGACCTCTTGGACAACAGTAGGTAATGGACCTCCTAACATCTTCCGAAACCTGTAACCTTAGGTAAGGCAGTGATTGCACAGGGAGGTAAACGAACGGAGCTTGCACCCAGTTTTCACAGGGCTCTATAACTGTTTGTATTGTTAAGCGATTCTGTAGTGCTCTAAAGTTGTCATTCTGAAAAAATCAATCCTATGAGGAAGGGCACTGTAGAAGGGGACTGACTGGAAATCAGACCAGAATACAAAAGAAAAAAAGGAGAAGAATGGGGTTAGTCTTCCTTCAGGACCCTTGACAACAAATGTGAGTTGGTGGCCACAAACCTGTGTCCAGCTCCTCATACTGTGTAGGCAGCTGACAATGCGACATGATCTTTCTCAGCAGTTGCTTTAGCAATGGCTTTGTGTACATCTTTATTCCTTCATGAGGCACCTTGAACCCTCCTATTCTCTCCCAGGTGGAGGAAATCCAGACATCTGCATGGCTCCAGGCACAAGCTCCAGCACAGCATTGCTACTACTTTGGTGTTGCCCTGTGTCCCCTTGCAGGGTGGCCTCCACCTCCCTTATGTGCAAGGAGGGTGATGGAGAGTGGAAGAGGCACCGTGCAGTGCCGCTGCTCCTGGGGGTGGTGGGGAGTATCCAGAGGGACCCTGAGCTTAAAGGGCTGCTACCAGCGAGCAGCTTCCTCAGCTGCAGGAAAGCCCTTCCCCTGGTCATCAGCAAATAGCACTGCACACTCTGGGAAAGAAGGAACGCGAGAGATGTGGCTTGGCACACTTAAATGTGCCTGGAGGACAGGCACTGCCGGGCAATGGCTGAGGGCAGAATTGTGATTTGTCTGGACTAACAATAAAACTGCCATACAAAGACACTGTCCTGGACTGACCAGCTGCTTATGAGAATGATTTAATGCAAACAACGCTATTCCTTGGAAGTGAGCAAATGCTGTTTCTCCTCTCTGCTGCACCTGGAGCTCTGTTCCCTACACAGTGAAGAAGAAGCAAAGTTGGCTGTTTTTCAGAAGATTTACAATGACCTGATGCAAGATGCATTTATGCAAGATGCACTGCTAAGAGGAATCAGTCTTCCTCCAGAGAGCTCGTGAAGCTACATCTCTTTGCAATAGCTGAGGGTCCAGCTCACATTGCCAAACACTTCTATGGACAGTACAGAATAGTTACTTCTTACAGGAAACATCATGAAAACTTGCAAAAACATTTTCATCAACAGGTGGAAAAAGCATTATTGACAAAATATGCTACATAATTTACAAGGTCAGACAGAATTTTTGGTACCGTTTTAACCTGTACTAAGCTACTATAAGAGTGTGGGATGTGTTACCCGGTGCTGGCCTGTAGAAATCTGATGTTATTATAACCAACAGAAAAGATCTGGGAGAGAAGAAAGTGAAATCTTTTCATATTAACCACAGTTAAGACTCAGAAAATCCCCATTGACTATTATATGTGGTGATGGTACTAGTCAACATTAGGATCTATTTTTTGCTTTTTGAAGGCAGTTGTTTTTATTAAGATAGGCACATGTGGTAATAAACAACTGCTTAAAAGCATTTACTGTAAAATCAGCCCTCATAAACTAGCAGGAATATACCTTGAAGTTTGTAGAGTCTATAAATAGGTAGTAGCCCACTGCATTTTTTTTTATTTTTCTTCATAACGTATCAGTCTAGTGTGCAAGAATGCAATACAGTGTATGGTTTTGATTATAAAGTAGTCATTTCCCTCATTACCATATATAAACAGTTGAATACCCTATAGGTATTTAAATTTGTTTTATCGTGAATATACTTTTCTTAGTATTCCATACCTCACACACAGTTTAATTCTAGAAAAAATATTTACTGTAAAAGGTATTTGCTGAAAGGTTTTTGTTTCATAGCCTGCTAGGTAGCAGGTAACCAGCCATCAATATCAGCTGGAACAAAGGCAGAAGACCTGTAGCTCAGCATCCACCACATCTGATGACAGCCTGCCCGAGAGAAAGGGCACGTCCTCATGGCTCAGAGTTTCCACTCCATGTCAAGCTCCTCATAAGAAAATCCTTCGAATCCATCTGCTAAAGCCTTTGGTCTAAGAAGCATGCTTATAAAAGCCTCTGTCTTTGAGGTCTGCTTTCTGGGACTAAATCATATTATTTCACTTCTGAAGGAAAGCTGACATTAGCGGGACTCGGTGGGTGCATTAAAGGACAGAGTTTGACTCACTGGTTTAATAAAAAAATAAAAGACATAGGACTCGAAGGTTCAATTCCATATTACCGCTTGACAAACTCAAAGGAATGAAATCATTGCCTTATGAAGAAAAATAAAAATTAGAATATTTTTTCTGCAAGACCTATAAATGCCTTATATTGAGGAGTTACTTTGTAATAGTCTGGTAGTCAATCAACCCCTCATTACCTGGTAGCTTGGACAGGTCAGAAGAGATGCGCCCTCACTCTCTCAAACTTTTTGTTAGAGACGGCAGAAGATCTTACTTGCAGCAGCTTAGAACTTCTACTTTTTAACCATCTTTAAGCATTGAAGAAAATCATGCTGGGTGTCTGGCTCTGGCTGACTTTCTAGGAGAAAGTTTCAGCAAAAGTAATTCTCCTGGCTCCAAGGATGAGGTTAGGGGGGAGAAAAAAAATATTGTTTTGCCCATGTGGGCCCAGGAGGGACTAGTTCAGATGGGGACTGGGAGGCTCAGCAATGCAAACTGCTCCGACTGCCAACTCTGCAACTTTAAAGCCCCCAGCGTGTGAGAGCATACTGGATAAAGAAGTCCTTCCCATGACTCCAGCTGCTGGCTGTATCACTTCTGACTAATGAGAGGCAGAAGCAGAAGAGGAAGAAGACAAGTGGCAGGAGACAGCAGCAGAGGTGCCATAGATAAATGGGGGGTAAGGATAAAGGGGAGCGCTAGTCTGTAAGACACTTTCCCCAGAACAGGACCCGAGACCTGAGCCTCAACAGTCTGCTATCAGCAAATACCTGCGAAACCACTGATAAAAACACCACGGCAGTCCTTTCAGGAGATGGCTCAAACAGCGCGCTATTGCCATCGGTTGCTTCAAGTCACCCACTAGCAGAGACCTGGAGTTTTTATCCCTCCTGAGGTGGTCCGGACAATGACTTGGACATTTTCAGCTTTGCATTTTTTAAAAAGGGAAGAAATTAAATTAGACTGCTATTAAAAGAGCACCAGGATTGCAAAGTCAAGCACTGAAAAGAAAGGAAATGCTAGACTTGGGTTGTGTGATGCACATGCCTTTGGTCTCCTTGTACCCATGTAAGAGGATAGGGTTTCAAAAGAAGTGACTACATGTTCATTTTTCTGTGAGGACCCCAACTCATTCAGAGCAGAGGATGGGCATTGCTCATAGCATGAAAGCTGGTGAGTGGGTGAGGGGTTGTGAAGGATTGCTTCATCCAGACATGGAAAATGTGCCTTGGGTCACACAAGAGGCTGCAGCATCCTTTCAGTCTATGGTTCTCATTTTCCATGTCAGGCTTGCCTTGAATGACAAACGCTTTCCATTGCAAAGTCACAAAGAGCTGCTTTTTTAATATTTAAAATGCTATCATAATGTTAATGATCATATAAAATGGTCCCCAAGCTTTTGTAGGGAGAGGTGATGTTTTCCTGAGCTCAAAGGAGAGAGGCGGCAAAAAAACATCCTAAATTTTCAGGAATGCAAATACACAGGGCCTGGAACAGGAGCAGCAGAAAGTAAGTAGAGTCGTAGACCTAATGGGAAGCAAACAAACAGAACAGTCATACTGTTCAAGACTGTCATGAGGAATATTTTCAAAGAGGCCGGATTAAAGTCAAACCGAGCCGACTCTGGCATTGTTTTGTAGTGCCAAATGTTTGACCTTACAGGCACGTAATTTAGAGACTGGTACGTTAAAGTTAGGAATGTGGAAATACCAGAGTAGGATACAGAACCCTTTACCATCTATTCAACCACTTTTTTGAATTCAGGTCAGGTTATAATGACTGAAAGCCAGTGAAACATTTATGATCTCCATCCAGTTTTTTGGCAGATGTACAGAAATCAGCTTCAGCTGAAATCAAGTTTTCTACCTAAGAGGTGAAGAGCAGTTGGGAACTGCAGACTGCTTTCACCTCCCATTTGAAAGACATCTCTTTCTGATGAAAATGAAAAAGCTTTGGTAAGGGAAGAAAAAAAAGCAGAGCTATTTCCTCTACTGTTTGGTAAAATAAACCACGTTTTCCAATGGTTTTCTTCCAGATTGTTCTGAAGCTAATTTAATATTTTGTTATTGCAGAGGGAGTTCAAGAATCAGGACAAAATGCCAGTGAAGAGGCAAATTAGAGGAATGTAAATATCTTCCTTGTAAGTATCCCCAAAGTCTAGACCTGCACAAAAGCTGGAACTTACCAAGTCAGACAACCATATTGCTAAATTCAGAGAATCCAGACATTTTGCAGCTTCCTTATTGCACAGTTTACACAGGAGAGAGCTTAAACTGTTTCCCAAATGCATGAATGTAACACCCAAAGTAATGAGGAGTCGTCTTCTAGAACCTGTTCCCAGCTTTCATACCTGGATCTGGGAAAAAAGAGCATAGAAAAGAGAGCGAATGCAGGCAAACCAAACTTAAAAAAAAAAAACCTTACAAACCACATGCTATATTTTCTTACTTTCCATACCTTGCTCCTCTGATACAAATACTGTCAATATCCAGTCAGTATGTGTGGGCTTCCATTCAAATAAAAGAACATTTCAAGGAAAGCAGCTCTGGGTATTGCAGATACTGTCCTTGCTAGTATTATTTCTACAATTGTAATAGCTATCACTTTAGCATTAGAGTTTTCTAGGCTTAGAGTAGTTTTACCAGCTCTCTAGGGCTTGACAAAGAAAAAGAGACATAAAATCAGAAAGCTATCAATCTCTTTTTTTCTAACACTTTCACTAGAAAACACTAGTAAGGTGTGTTATTCCATTTCTAATTGGGATTTTTCTGAAGAAAAAAACCCAAACCAAAAACAGCAAAAAACCCCACCACTAAACCACTTAATATGCTTTTCCAGAAAACATATTAATTTGTATGGCTTGGATTCTATCTGCAGCTGATATTCTCTTTAATCAAAAGTACTGAACAGAATCAAAGAAAAAAATGCTGATTTATATTTTATTGCTCATGTTTTATCTTTCTCCCTTGCATAAAAGACATATTTTCTGCACTTTTAACAAATCTTAATTTGAATATGTTAACACAAACATTGGTATGCCTATTCTACATACAAATATTTTGTATAAGTACATAACAAAGCATGCATGTATATGCATATATAAATATGCAGATATACAAATTTCAATTATTTTTTAAAATACATCAAAGAAAATCACTATTGTTATCCACCAGCTGTGTCCAGAACTGTTTCTTTAACATGCTGCATTTAATGAGACATTATGTTAGCATTTCTCGCTGCCTGTGTTTTTCTGAAAAAAAAAAAAAATCTATGTTAAAATCAGTAAGGGAATTATGTAAATAAAGTACCAACCCTGATGAAACAGCAATTATATATCTCAGCAGCTGCGTACGTCCGTTTATGATAGATGATTAACTAGCAAATTGTTTGCATATTTGTTTTATGGAGCATTTGGCAATTTAACTATTAGCTGTGAAGGTTTAGCCAAAAGTCATTAAAATGCTTAGACTAGTATAGATCACAGCTGGTGCTGTTTTAGCGAACTTATAAAACACCAATATGTAAGAACTACCTTAAAGGAAAAGACTACGTCCACAGCAGGGTGTGCACGTAATGTGACCAGTGACCATGCTGGACACCTAATGCACCCACTCAGTGGTTAGCAGGGACTCAGAAGACCCAGGTTCTGGGTTCTTCTCTTGTTTGAGGGTGATTTGAACACCTATGCCACCAAAGTTGCCTTATCCTTTTGTCCTTTTTGATAATCTATGAGGAGGGATACCTTTGCATCAGGCCAGAATACAGGCACAAATTTGAGAAAGCCTCTAGAGCTTCACAGGTAGATCTTGGCTGTTGGAGACTCGGAGTCCAGCTCCACTTTGATGGATATCTAACATAAATAGCACAATTACAAGCGGCACACTGGGACTGGGATCATTAGGAGTTAGAGTTCTCTCTCTTCTACCTAGTGAACGGGTGATTTTTAGAAGGAAAGAAGGGCCCCACCAAAAAGGGTGGGGAATCTCTTGCAATATGGGTTTGAATCTGCTCAGAAAGGAACCTGAGCCTTGCAGTCTGGGTAAGCGCACTGATGCCTGCGCTATGGGAAAAAAGAGCAGACAGACAACCTCTTCCAGGTGTAGCTGGGGTGGTTAAAGACATCGTCATCTTACCACTGGCGTCACCCAAAGATTACTTCTACTATCACTGAGCCAGTAGAATATAATTGTGAGTTGTCCTTTTTTGTGTTCAGTGCCAGATGAAGAGATTCAAGCTGTAAAAGCAGACTTAGCACTAAAATAGATGAGGGC
Source organism: Gavia stellata (assembly GCF_030936135.1). Classification (NCBI taxonomy): domain Eukaryota; kingdom Metazoa; phylum Chordata; class Aves; order Gaviiformes; family Gaviidae; genus Gavia; species Gavia stellata. The sequence goes on along the minus strand of NC_082599.1, from coordinate 25,793,372 downwards.
TTTTGTGTATTTCCATCCACGGCATGCGGTAGCAAGCAGCATCCATCAGCTCCAGCTACCTGGAAAGCACATGGGTTGCTCTGAAGGCAGGTACGTCCAGGTTCTGGAAAATGCCTATCAACTGAAGTGAGCATGGGTACTCATTTTGGGCTTTAAGACTCCTCTGAAAGCTTTTTATTTTTTATTCAGGGGGACAATAAATATTTCAGTTCTGCTATCACTGTACTTCATTATTTGCATGAGAACAGGTACTGTGTAAAAAAGGACAGTTTGCACCTTTATATTGTGACCGGGAGCACACAGCTGTATAACTCAAGGAAGAAGCTGCACTACATAAGACAATTTGCATCAGTGAGTCCCGGCTTGTGCTTTAAGTTAAGCATGTCTCCCCGTGCTTTGTTGTAAGAGAGGAGTTGATACTTCTCCATCGACCCTGCAGGCCTCTGTCTTCTCTCATCCCTGACTCCTTCTCATGGGCCCACTTTCACAGAGTCACTTTCACAAGCACTAGACTGCAAATACAGCCCTTTCTTCCAGACACGCTCAGCTCCGTAACATGCATGAGCAGATACAAGGACTGGAGGTTTCCTCCCATCCCTCCCCTGCGTGGTTTCCCTGTTTCTGGGCATAGTCAAACCCAGAGCAAACATTGATCTGCTGGTGCTGACACCCAGAGATCATACAGCTCTAGCTGTTAATTACAGACACAAGGCTTATGTGCAGTTTAGTGGAGAAAGAAAAGCATCAGCGTAAGCTCACATGTAGCTGCAGCTGCACTGTTGTGCATATATATGTGTATACGTTACAGCTGCACCCTGCCTGCTTCTCCCCACCGTCCGTGCGTGTCTCTCCTCTGCCCTCCGCCCTGCTCTCACAGTCCCTCTCTCACCTCTTCTCACTTGAAAGGAGCCATCTGAGCTCAAACTCTGCAAGTATTAAACTTATAAACATTATTTTGGAGGTTTGAGGCAAACCAGAAATGAGCTCATGCTCCCCAAACCATACTGATTCACCAAGCTAACAGTAGTATGAGCCCGTATCAGCTTAATTTTGCTGTGAGAGTAAGCAGAGACGTTTAAACAGTAAATTGCACCTGGCCAAAAGTCCACAGGTTTTGTTTCCTTGAAATCCCAAATACAAACCACATTTTTCCTGTGTTCTTGTTAACTTGCTTCATCAGCAGCCTCGCTAGCATCAGAGTTAACCTGGAAGATTCATGAGGAATTAGAGAAATATATTGTTTACTCTATTTGTGAAAAAAAAATTCCAGGAATAGTATTTCCTTCTGTTCCCTCCTCTCAAATTTCCTCTCAGCCTGTTGCTATGCTGGCGTTGTGTGTACTCACTTGGTTCACACCATAAGCTGCCTATGGCAAGGAGGTATTATTTGTACTCCTCTATAATGTAGTTTTGTCACTATGGACATAGCAACCCACGCAAATGATCTTTGTTATAGAAGGCTAACAGGGTAAATGAGTAATTCATCAAGACAGTCATTGGCTCCCCAGTGAGGTGGGGGCTATGCTTTGGAGACCGGCTATAATTTATCCCAGCGAACCTGATGATACTTGGCTATTGTTGAGGAAAAATGGAGAAAACTCGAGCACAACACGCAGCCTGTGATGGGGTTTTAAATTTTTTCTATAGGTGAAAAGAATTATTTCCCCCTTTAAGCTGCTATGTGGCTTTCTGTGAGAGTCATCAGGTGAGATGTCTGCCTTTCAACGGAGCTGGGGGATTGGAAAGCACTGTGGGATACCCTGCCATGACAGATTCATCTAAAATATCAGATGAACCAAGTTCAGCCTTTCCCTTTTTCTCATTTTTCCTGATTCAGTGCACAAGACGATGGTGATTCCAGCAGGAAAAATACAGGAGGAAAATCTGCTTGAAGAGTTGCCTTCCTAAATTAAGCATGATAAAGAGATGACCTGAATTTGCTTGCTTGTCTTTAAGTAAAGAACTCAGGAAATTTTCGAAAGCAGCTTTTGACTGTAAACAGTAACTTTGGCTATTTAATGCATCTTAAAAGACTTATCCTGCCCCCCTTCACCTCCGGATGATGGGGAGGCTTCCCAGAGAATATGTGCTGGTACGTTGCCTTCCTCAGGCTCTGAGCTTGTGGCAGCTTAAATAACAGTTTCTAGCCCCTCTGGGTGGAAAAAACTCCAAAATAGAAAAGCATAAAAGTGTTTCTGGTACATGGAGATGGTGGGAGGAGCTGCTGGTGTTGGCTATCTTGGGGGTCCTTCGCTGGCTCCCCAGCAGGCACTGCTGGCCCCACTGCTCTCTCCATCTCCAATCCATGCATACGATGCTGTTTTGTCAGATGCTACTATCACCGGAACCAAAGGTATCGTGAACTGATTGTCTAAATTCAGAAGAGACCCTTGAAATATTTTTGTTTCAAAATTGTGTATTTTGATGTTTTTATTTGCCTTCTGAGTTTGAATTTCGAGAGTCATGCTGGTGATTGCAATCATGAAGCCTACATTTGTTTTCTAAAATGGGACCTCAGGCTACCATTAATAACTTCTTTCCAGAGATGAGGCTTTAAGAAAAATATAAAACATTTTAAGACTCATAATAAAATCTCGAGAATTGCCCACATTTTATGTCATTGCCTCCCTTGCTGTCCTCATCTCCTCCTGCCTTGAAAAACCAATTCATCCATGTCAGATAAGAGAGCCAGAACACATATACCCATCCAAAATCAGAGTACAGAAACACATTTTGCAGCTCAGGCCAATCTCATCTCACCATCTTTAATAACATCTCCATTTCAGAACATGTGGAGAGTAGAAAATTAAGAGGAAACAGCAATATTTTCTTCTGATTAAAAAAGGCAACCAAGGCTCCAAATGTACTGTTATTTTGAAAGAGCTTCCTTTAATGCACTCTAAAGCTTTACAATTGCACTCTAAAGCTCCATGGTAGAGTGAACTGTACTCCTACTGAGTGAGGTGTAAGATACTGAATAAATAATTTTGATTTGACTTGGAAATATGGTTGAGATCTTTAGGTGCTACCATAACAGAAATAACAAATCATCTTGGTTATGACAAGTTTAGTTTGGTTTTTTTTTAATGAAAGGTTATTTTTTCAATGAGAAATTAGCTTTAACTTGAAATTACAAAAGAATTTATTTGAAAGCAAGCATCTGAATTTTCTTTGAAAGATCAAGATTCTGAAAACCAAACCTAATCATTTAATTGACTACATTTTTTATGTGAACAAGTCTTTTAAGTGTTTCTGTTTGTGTGTGTATATATGCATGAGTTGATCCTGTTTGCCAGTTTATTCTGAAAATAAAAAAAATAAAGTATCCCTTTATTTATTGCTATGGTGGGAATGCTGCAGAGCTGCTAGCGAAAATGAGAGTCCCACTGTAGTAGTCACTGTCAGAGAAAAGTCTGTTCCTGCTCCAGGACGCACACAGACCTAGATTTCTGTTAGAGAAGAGAGAAATGAGTCAGGGTGATAAGGTCACATTAAAAAAACAGAGTTTAGCAGAAAAACAGGAGTCTCAGCCTGCCACAAGAGATTTTTTCAGCATGATGTAATTTCTATTAAATGGCTTGAAATTACATTATTATCCAGTACTGCACATACCCCAAAATATTGACATGTATGGTGTTACGTAATTTTCCCAATGAGAAGAAATATTCAAAAATAATTATGATACCTCAAAATGCTGTGACTTTTAATAGTGGATACAAGTGCTATGGTTTCCAAGATTTCAAACATTTGAAAGAACATTGGCAGACCTTTTTTGAAATAGCTGTCCTTGAGTATAGAAGACAGTCCCCTCTTTTTTACAATTAACTGAATGTTGTACGTACCACATCATAAAACTCTGAAAGGGATTGACTTATTGTTTGACAAAGCTAAAGCAAGAATGGTAATCAATCCCTTGGCAATGGAAATTTTAAATTTAAAATAAGCTTTAACAAAGCCTTTGAACCTTCAAACACTTTATCCTTAAGAAATTAATGGGTCCCTGAAGAAGTCTTATTTCCTTTTCTGTTTCAGTTATATGTACTTCAATTACATTAATCAACAATGCAACAAAATAACTGATAAAGACCAACCTCCTGAAAAAAAATTCCTCCCAATGGCTCTTTGCCACTTCTCCCCTTTTTTCCCCTTTTTGGATTTAAAACTGCTCAGGGTTCTACAGAAAAATTGTACTTTTTGGTTTTTAAGCTCTGTTTATTCTGGTTTCAGTTTGCTGTCATAGTAACACCTCCCTCCACCCCTGACCTATTCCCCTCTCCAGCAATTTGTGTTGACTGCAGCAACACCTGCGGATCAAAGTAGCCCTACGTGAGACGTTTCCTTTTGCTGAACCTGGAACAGCACCGAAGAGTCCTTCAAAAGTTTCTCTCTTTTAAAGGCAATTGGAACTTCATGGAACATTTTCTTTTTCCTCTTAGGAACAATTACCATTGTGGTCCCCAAGCTGCCATGCCAACCTCTGCCTTTGGGCACAAATGAATATATTTTTCAAGTTTCACTACATCAAAACCTCCTAGAAGTGACCTTCCTTGTTACAGGTATAGATTGTGGCTGCCTTTATTGTGTCTACTCTTAAATCCCATCATAGTTATAGTTTCAGTCTAGCTCAGCTGCTCCCAAACATGAAAAGCGAGTCTGTGTGAACTGTTGACACTGTTTTCCCCTCTCGGTTCCTTTGCCCTCCTTAAAAACCAAGAGCCTAAAAATAAATGTCTCCTAGCTTCAGCCTTCTGGTATCTCCTTGCAGGGCTTTGTAAAGGGCTCATATCCACCACTGAGCATCATTTTGTCATTCCTGTGGTATTTAGCCGATCTTTCTGCTAGCATTACCTGGAAGAAACACTGCATGGAAGCTGCATGTCCGTTAGTATTTGTATTGTAAACAGCCTGCTTAGGGGCTTTATATAACTCAGAGATAAGAATTTGCTTGTGGCTGAAAGTCATTAACTCTCAGCCAAAAAGCAGAGTTTTGTTTAATTTGACATAAATAAAACTGATCTGCTGTGGCAGTTCTATTTATACTGAGGGATGGGTTCTTGTATTTAGATCAGTTTATCCAGATACCGCGTGAGGATTGCAGCACTGGCAGAAAGTCCGTGGTGTTGGGTCAAAATTCTTGCAGCCTCTAACGCACAAGGGTGAGGAGGTAACTCTAATGCACAGTGAGACAGACAGACAACATATACCTCCCCGTGGTCCTCCATAGGGTGCAAGAGGACCCAACAGTGATGTGATGTGCTCAAGGCAGTAAAAGGAAATTTGGCCTTTTCCTTGCCCACCGTATAGAAACACCTCTTAGTTATTTGTAATTGTAGATAACTAGCTGAGGAGGAGGACTGATCACTTGACAGTAAGGCACAGAACTTCAAAAAACAGCTTCAGTCCTGACTTTCATGGGTACCATTGCCTTGAAGTCAGGGGAGGGGAGAGGGAAGAGAAAGGGAGATATTCGTCCTGTACAGTTGTGTACAGTACAGTTTTGACCATTTTGAAATGGCCCAATTTATCTGAATTTGATGTTTTCATATTCAGATTTCTTATGTTGCTACATTTCTGCTTTCCTCTGAAATAATCTTGCATAATTTGCTTTGTAAATACATTCAAATGCTGAGGTGTCTTTCCTGAACTTGCCTTACATAATGCACCATGCACATGCATTTATCTTTTAAACCATGATGAAGAGAACTGTTAATAAAGACCATTAAGTTAGTTCATTAAAATAATCAAAAAGTAACATTAACAGACTGGTTGTGAAACAAAATATCTAGGGTTGTTTTCCAAGGAAATTGCAGAAACAGTTTTGTGGTTGAAAATAATTATGGATATGGGTGTGTTTTATACAACATGGATATTTAATTGCTGCATTAAAGGCACTGATTCTTTTTTTAAGTGCTATTATTTATAATAAACTTCTGCATGTCCAAAACTGGCTGCAGCCATCTTAAAAACTGTAGACAGTAGATGTAAGACAAAGCCCTGAAATTCATACCACTTCCAAAGTGTAGCCATCCTGAGACGACTGCTGATGGCTGTTCTCCCAAGTTCTTTTAAACTTCTGTAGCGTTATAAAAATTAAAGCAAAATTCTTGGCCTCATTTTTCTGCCCTAGTATAAAATTGCTGCGAATTAGTGAGGAGCTCTGCTTGATTTATAAGGGGAAATCAGTGGTTATCTGCTAAGAGTAACCCATTTCTGGTTTCTGTACCCATTTCTGGCTGTAGAAAATAAGCTGTGAAGTAAACATATAAGGGAGAACTGCACAAGAAACATAAACCCTAATGGCTGGAAGGTCAAGTGCTGGGAAGACCTAGACTTGCCTGGTGATATTAAGTTACCGCCTGATGTTTTCCAGAAATGTACAGAAAGAGGCAGACAAAGCAGAAAAAAGCAGGAGTCATAGCATTTGTGGCAAAGAAACATTCTGAAACATCAACATCGTCACAGACTGTACAAGAAACAAGATCAGTTTATCTCTCTGGGCATAACAGCGAGCAGAAACCTTCTGAAGGAGACGGCATCGAGGCTAGAAAGGTATTCACCGGTAACTAATTTCCCCAGTGTATGACATACAGAGATGCACAGCAACTGCATGAGACAGAGTTCTCAATCCATTGCAGTCAGGCTGCACAGGGGAAGCTTTGGAGTAGCAGATCTGCCAAAACATTCAATAGAAATTAGATGTCTTTGACAGCAAGGTCATGAGTGAGAAAATGGGGCCCAAAAACCCTTTGGGGAGAGCCACCAGAAGGGAGAGCAGCGCAGGCTGTTCCTGTGCCTTGCAACAGACAGAAGATAACACAGGGTACAGGACAGATCTTTGTGCCTGTGGCCCTGTCTGGGTTTAAAAGAGAAGTAGTATTAACCTGTCCAGGGGGTGAATTATAGGCAATTCAAAAGCCCGTAGAGCATTCACTCATCCTGGGCATTATAGGATGATTTGCTAGACCTTGCCACAGACTTGAGATTAGATTCTGACCACTGCAGCTTCCTGGGACTTTGATGCAATAATTTACATGACAGATTTACAGGGCAGCCACAAGAGCAATTTAACATCTTTTCTTTTCCCTCTGCTGCCTGACTGGCATTGCATGCAGCTCCCCCACTTTTCCAGTTCAACTGAGGCTCAATCCATTACTGATTTATGTGTATATAAATCAAGAATGAGATCAGAGGCAGACCCTTTGTATAAAAGAAAAATCTGTTTTTATAGCTTGAGCAATAACAGTAATTATTAATAGGTTTAACCCAAAACCTGATGTACAGAGTACAAGAACATCGTGAAACACAGATTTTGGATCTAAATCTTGTGGGCTACATTATCAAACCTAGTGGAGAAATAATAGTCTTAAAAGAAAGGACAATGGTGGTTTAAGCTACTTTGACAGTTCCTCTATCCCAGTACAAAGCACTGGAATTGGTCAAAGAATGTGATTTGACTTTCTGCTTTCTCCTCTGTAAAATATTTTCTTTCAAAAAGGAACAAACTCTTTTCTCCCTCCTGCCTGCAAATCACCTGATTTTTCTGAAACTTGACAGTTATGCTAGTATGCATTTCCACCTTCTCCCATTTTTTTCCCTAGACTGCTACCTAATTGAGGTTTTTTTAAAGTATTAAACCTATGCATCAACCAGCTCTGAATGACATGGTATTAGAAATAAGAAAATATGGAGGCAAAAAGCATGGGGGGGAAAAATCAGAATTGCCTGGAGAAGCCAGGCCATATGATGTTAGGCCACGTAACTTACAGTCCAGAGTTTGCTACCCCTGCGTAGCTTACCCTACCCTTCCTTTGGTGTGTCTCACTTCACCAGCTGGCCTTCGCGGCTCTCACTCGGCCCGTGCCCTGCCGAGGGTGCAAGGTGTTCAGCTTGCAACTGGGGGGCATCACATGTTACCTCCTATGGAGACAAACACTGCAGCAATACAGCTCCTTCCAGGATTTCACCCAAGAAGCGTGTTGAACATGTCTGCTGCCATAACCCAGCGCAATCTCAGTTGGTTCTCCTGCATTTGGGGTACAGTTCGATCATCCCGACAGGTATTGTTTGCCTGCAGGAGTTAGGGTCTGAAAGTGAACCTGCTTTCCTGGGAATTAGAGCAGTTGAAGCCTAGTCAGAAATTCATTGTTGCCTTGAAACCTTGTCCCACAGCAGAAAAGACGTTGCAAATGTGAAGGACTACATGGATGCTAGTTAACTAGGCATGACAAGGGCCACCCTAGAGCCCTGCCATGCCATTCTCTGTACTGGGTAACTATTAGCACCTCTGTTGCCAAATATCCCTCTCCAGACAATGCCTGGCCACAGTTTAGGGCTGTAGGAGGGGCCGAGGACTCTTCCTACCAGGTGTGATGAAAGAGGCCCTCCTGTTTGAGAGAAACAGAGTTTGGGCGTGAGGACACAAGCAGCACTAAGCCACCAGGTCTCGGACCCAGCTGCTTGGCCCTCTTCCATTTCATTCACTAGTACAGAAATAGTCAAAATATTAGTAACAGAGGACTAGTGTATGGAGGAAAAAGAACCATTTTTTTATCAGTGGGATTACTGTAGGAGAGTTCTAGGTCATATAATGCTGTCATTGATAGTGCATCATTTATCTCTTCTTTGCATTTTCTTTTTTATTTAAACATAGAGGCAAGTTCAAAATTAAGTAATGAGATACTGCTCATCAGATCATATGCTGCAGCTAGCCACATTCGCGGTCATGCTGCAGCCCAGTAACAAAGTGCTTCAGCTCAAACCGCTGAGGCGTTGAGGGCACCCACGTGGTCATCTGCCACCCTTCAGGTCACCAGCGCTTTCTCATGGGATCTCACGGGATCTTGACAGCTTTCGCCTCTCTCTTCTGTTCCAAATTTCACCCTAGGGAGAGTATGCAGGTCAGCGGTTTGCAATACATCTGGTACAGCAAAATGACCAAAAAAAAGGGGCTTGCGGCTCTCAGTGGCTCTTGACTGGTACCGGGACAGATGTGAACAGGGACACAGGGAGCACGGCACTTGCCCCGAACTGGAGTGACTTCACCCCAGGTTAGGACTCTGATGCTGCTGAATGCCACCAACTGTAATCCAAACGAAATATAGCCACTATTTAGACACCAAATAACCATGAAGGTGACTAAAGAAACTCCATGACTTTACTTATGATAGGCACGCAGATTTTGGGGAGAGAAGAGCACAGCTTACATCCTCTGCTTTCTGAGCAGAAAATCCACGCTATTGCAAAAAAAATTTCTACCACTAGTTTAAAAAAGTTACAGCACTGTTCTGGAAGGGCACATGTTATATAATTTTGCACAGCAGATGTACAGCTAAGTCAGATTTAAATAGTAACCATTTCAAATAGTTTCTTCACAGACCATTTGCAGAGTGCTATTTTCACAGCAATAATGTCTGCATTCATAATTACAGTAGCAAGTTCAAGGCGTCTGGAAAACGAGGGTGAAAAGATAGAACAAAAGATTGCACATGGGGAAATGAGATTGAGAGAGTTACTCAAGCACTGAAGTGGTAATATATTCTTATATTAATCTGAATAATTTCCTAGTTCCTATGTTAATATGTAGAATAGGGAATTCTGTGTCCCCAATGTAGTGATTTGGTCAGAAAAATCAGCCACGCTGTTTTATACAAAACACTGAGATGGACAGATCCAATTTCCATTAGTGTTCACATTTTTCCCCCAAAGCATCTACTTACCATTAATGTTACTGCTCTACATTGTCCTATTATTGTCCTGGATATGAATAAATCATTAGCCTTATTTTATTAATGAGTCCTAGCTAACAATATTCCCAAACTGGCTGTGCTCTCATATCTTGCAGTATTATAGATAGGTGCATGCTGTACTTTTATTCCTGTACCAGGAAAGTCTGGAAGCTGCAGTGAGGTGATTATGTGGCATTCGTTGACAAACGAGACCTGTTCCAGGCAAAGCTGGAAGGAAAAAGTCAAGTTCAGTTTCTAATTTATTTTTTCTTAAGCACTGGAAACTTTTTGCTGATTTCACAGGTTAGACATTGCATTTACAGTAGATAGCACCTTTTATCTTAACTACTATAATGAAAAGCCTTAAGCATCCTTGAGCACTAATAGGTATTCCCGGACCCTGTTACAGATGACTGGTGTTGGGAGCTGCTGTAACTTGGCACATGGGGATCAGCAGCAGTAGGAAGAGCTCTGCACCAGTGCTGAGAGCGCCTGTGGTTTCACATGGGGGAAGGCAGCATGGCAGGATCTTCCCATGCTCTTGCTACCTCTTCTCCCATGCCAGGCATTTAAACTCTTTTGGGATGCACAGGGGCAGGCAAATGTGCATAACCTCCTCCTGGCTGAAGAGCTGGGCAAAGGAACTTGCTCTGGCCCAGAAATTGCACAAATACACATTTATATAGGGCACAGTGCTGGACTTACCTGACTTACCTGGACCTGGAGCCAATGCTTTTTTTGGGCCACAGGCAGAGTAACTTGCATTTGCCCGTACTTGCCCATGGGGACAGATCAAGGGTGCCTAATAAAAGGGTCAACTTTATTCTTTTTCAGATCAGTCATAGTAATAAGATGTAAGCAAAGGAATGGCAGGCATCAGTGCTATAACGGCACCTGGATTTGTCCTTTCAAATTATATTATTTCCTTCTCACGTTAACCACCATCCATGGCTGACCACCCTATGGGCCAGTCTTACCAAACAGGACGTTGAGGCGCACAGCTCCTCGGCTAGCCCAGTCCCCACTCAGTCCCAGCATCTGTGCACACAACTAGGGTACAAAAAACTGAGTCTGCTGGCAACGCACAAAAGGAGTTAAACTGCCTCCCTCAGCTGCTCTAGGGCTAACATGAGCAAAGAGCAGGAAAACATTTCTGTCGCGAAGTCACCAATATGGCAACGAGTACACCCAAGGAGCAAATGTGCTGAGCAAAACTGCAGGTTTTGTACAGTCCTATTGCAGGGCAGATCTGTGCTTTATGGTATTTTTCTTCATCTTTGTCACTGGTTTGTTTAAGGGATCTCTTATGTTGCAGGCTGTGAGGGGAGACTGAAGGGAAGTGTATGAGAAAACAATTAGGAGAAGCAGCTAACGTAAAGGGAGTGAGGGAAGGAGCGACATGGAAGAGGAAAGAGTAAAAGATGAGAACTGTGGTGGGCAGAAGATTGAAACTGATGCAGAGAATACATTACTGGGAGGGCTGCTGCACAGACCACAAAACCCAACAAGTAGGCAATATAAAACCAGAATTTGAGTTCGACTTTAGATGAAATGGAAAGCCAGGAGTCATGTATTAACAGCTGTGCTGCTGCGCTTGCCTCTGGAGCTTCTCTGCTTGAACTCAGTAACAGGCGTATCCTAAGATATTTAATTCTGGCCTTTGGCCTCCAAATTGATTTACCACAATATCTGCCCCACCTGACTGGGGATAGAGAGATTATCTTATAAACAGGACACATCATCACAGTTGCATAGATGAATTTCTCTCCAGCTATTACTCCCAGCTTTTTGCATATTTTCATGTCACTTGTTGACCTGAGAACAAAGAGCTTTCAGTATATATTTTCTGCCTTTTCACTATGTTTTGGAAAATTGTCATTGCTGCTATTTACTCGAGCTGTGGTGATACACACTCACAGGGGATCTTTCCTGTCTATCTCACATTATGTACCTTATTCCTATAACAAACAAATGGTCCCTCTTGCATTACTCACTCTACGAATCCAGACACTCTCGAGAATGGTGCTATATAAATACCTAGCTAGATAAATCAGCAAGATATTTCTTTTCTCCCTGTTCTGATAGGAAGGAATCTGGGGAGTGTGCATTCCTCAGTAGTCTCTCTTTGTTTTTATAATAAAGTATCTTTTCTACCACTCCAGCAAGAGAAGACGAGAGGTATCTGGTGCCAATGAACTCTTGTACTTGCTCAGAATACTAGAGCGCTATTGTTTTTAATATTTAAAGCTGCAATGTTGTCATGTAACTGGGGAAGGAGCTTTTTGTGTTTAAATATTTCATGGCTTGTTGGAGTCCAAGTACACAAAGAATTTCTTTAGTATGTTAGAGGCCCACCCTGACTGAGAAGTTTTTTGTTAACCCTTGAATGTATTAAAATTGCTCTGTACTGCAGGAATTTATTAAGCATGATTTGATTCATTCAGAGACTTCATGAAGGACTGGAAAGTAATATTTTTTGCCTTTCACTTTTGTATAGACCTATGTTAATCTTTTTAATATGTCTTTCTATGTTGGAGAAAATCTTTTATTTGATATTGGAACTCTAGTTTAGTGGCTTTTAAAAACATATATTTCCTTATAAGCCATTCTCTTATTGCAGACTTCCAGAACTACTCAGTATCAGAAATAAAAGCTTCATTGTGGGTATTGGGTACTTATTGCTATTTCAGAGTTGCACATATTGCTCTGAAAGGTGCTAGCAGTCTTGGAGAAGAGCTACAGCCCACTTAGCTCCCGTGAGGTATATTCAGCGTGACTCTAGCTCCCAACACAGAAATGCAGTTGATTGTTTCAGTTCCATTCCATTTGTTTGGTGCTTGAGTACACATTTTTTTTACTTTCTAGAACAGGACCGTGCATGTGATTCCCTAGGTGAAATTAACTCAGTGTCTTGTCTTCAGGACAACCAATATTCAAAAGTTTCTTCTGATTTCAGCTGATTTCAGCTGATAACAGCTGAAGTTTGATACCTCCTGGAAGTTTGTTTGCACGCTGATGGTTGTGATGGTGAGATCAGAACAAGACAGAGGTTGGAAAAATTTATTTCTTGTATTGGTGATCAATGAATTATTTTCATTCCAAATACAATAAATACTGTCCTCATCTGGGAGATGGCTTTTGCCAGCTGCTTTGCACAGAGTAACACCTTGGGAACATTTGGGAATGGTGACAGTGCAGCAGGGCACGCATAAACATTTCAGTGTAACAAACACAAAACCTTTGAAAGCTGGGGAAAAAATCAAACTGTCCTCATGAGCTCCTCTAAGTTACAGAAATATTTGCTTAGAATCCTAACATTAATGAAGTATGTTAGGGGAAACCTTAATTAATATGTTCAGAGATGAAGAAAAAAATGTATGGAGGATAATCATCCTGCTGACAAGCACATTTGTTTACTCTTTACATTAAAAGTTAATGATGTGTGCTGGCAAGCAGAATGAAGTACAGATGATGGCTTGAAAGCACCCGTGCCAGATGTTCGCTCAACATTTGGAGCAGTTTTATTTCCACGCTCCGTTATGCACATATCACTCCCAAACATTGTCTGCAAGGTTGGCCTTGGGCTACTGTTGCTGGACGCATGCTTCCCTGGCGCTCAGCCCCTGCCTCGCTGCTGCTGCCGGCAGAGAGCAGCCTGCCACTGGCCACGCACCCGCCACTGGCTGCCCCCTTCAAACTGGAGCTTTGGGCATCTCAGCCCACGGTTTTAGGCAGACCTTGAAATTTGCAGGTGAAAAATAGATTCTGTACCCACTCACCCAACCCAACTCATGAAGAGCATCATGGAGGGGATGTGGATGCTACAAGACATTTGCATGTAGTGTTAGCACCTCCCTGGCACTAGGACTTGCAGCCCTGAACTGAGTGCATTCACTGTCTCTACAACATGGGGACACTGATGGGCATATCACAGTGCGATTTATCAAAGGCAATATACCAAGGAGAAACCCACAGTCCAAAGGGAAACCAGAGAGGCAAAATCTGTGTACTTTCAGCTTTACTCCCTCCAGTTTCTAGCCATATAATTTATTCTTTCCCTAAACATGGTGCGGATACCTGCTTTCAGTTCACAGCCATAGGTTTAGCACCCTGACCTAGAATGTGAGGAATCACATTCAATTTTCCCTTCTGCCTCAAGGGATGTGAATCAAGATCTGCACAAGTAAGTGACTTGGCCGTCATGTTAGTATGGGATAAACGTGTTGAAAATTGCTCTTGCTGCTCCACTGTGCATGGAGAAATTAGAAATTATTTTCACCTAGAGAGGAAGTTACTCGCACAATGACTTTATATTCCAGTGCTTACAGTGGAGAGGAAAATCTGGAGTCAGCCATGTTCCAACAAATATTTGCAATGGAGTTAAAATTCATTTAAATATGCATTGGAAGATGGAGGACTGAAATGCCAGTCTTTTTTATCCCAGATGAATGCCCCAGTTGATAGACTTCAATGTCAAGCTTTGCTCTCTTTAAGTATCACTGTGTTAATACAGCAACAATCCACATGGATTTACAAATGGCAGCTGCATCTGCGCAGCCCACGTGGTGAACACAGGGCCGCATGGACAAACTGGCTTCACCTTGCTGGAAAAGCAGCATCTAGCTCTGCAAACAGATAGCCCTGTAGCCCCCGCAGGGTGGCTGTGCCGGGTACAGAAAGGTCAGCAGTATATTGGGTATATGACTGTCTGCCGCGGCACAGGTCCCCTGCGGGGTATGGCAGGACCGGGCGAGCTCACTTGCTGCCCCCGGCAGAGCTTGGTGGGGGGTAAACCACCCCAGTGCCAGGTACCACCAGGATTGTACCGTGGGATTTTATTGATAAAAGTGAAGCTTTCAGATAAAAAGGTGAGAGGCAGTGGAAAGCGCATGAATGAGGGGGAGCTGCTTCTGCAGAATCTGGGAGGAGCAAACATGAGCGGTTGTGGACCTGGGGCAGCGCTAAGCAAATAAATACCCCAGAAAGACAGGTTTAAGACCCATTCTTCTCTCCTGCCTCTCTGGGAGCTGCATGTGAGCCCAACAGCACCGCTGGCACAGGGTTGTGCGCTGAGCGAGCACCCGCAGCGGCATCGCTGCTGAGCGGAGCAGCAGCTCCTCACTTTCACCGGGTTACAAAGTTCCCAATGCAAAAGGCTGTGCCTCGAATTTCAGATGATCCCAGAAAAGTATGAACCAAACACACACATCTGAGAGTAATATTTGGCCTGTTGTGCTTTGATCCTTCAGTGAATATTGAATTTTAACTATTAAAAATACATGAAAAGTATTCAGCTGCAATCAAACATCACCTTCACCATGAAAAATAAACCTTCCCCAGTTTTGTTGCTTTCTTGAAGTCATAAATATATCAGACTATGTGTTGAATTCCTCCCTGTGAAAGAGCTGAAATTTTGCTTTCTGATAATAATCCTCCTCAGTGTAGAGACTACAGAAATCAGTATACTTTGGCCAAAGTTATCTGGAAGTCCAAGTCCAAAGGCATTAGTCATAATATAGAAATGGCAAGCATTATTAGTCTTTAGTTTAATTTTTCAAGTAAAATGACAGTCTACAAAACAAGGGAGTAATGGCCTGTGGTTTAAAACTGGCATGGAATGGCAAGTTACATACAAGAAAAAACTTAATAAAACCACAAAGACTGAGTAAAAAGTGACAGTGCACACAGCAGATTTCCATTCCTGATCGGCATATTTTGATGATGGTACATGTCTACATCTGCCGACATTATTTTTGATGAGTCCAGTTGCCACATGGAGTTTTTCCTGTGGAAACTCTAAAGCTGGTCACTGATTCACTTTGCAGGATGCAGTGTGTCCTGGGAAATTTCAGGTTCATACATCTCCTCCTCTCATTTAACTTGTTTTGAAGGACCCAACTGTGTTCTTGCCCATCCAAAAAAAAAAGTAGTAGGACCACCATGACTGCTTCATGGGAGAAGTTAAGATGAAGTTTGCAAAGCTCTGGCAGAAAGGATGGGTAGAAGATGTAGGGCACAAATTCATAATTATTTAACTTCTATTATTCATAGATAATTCACTGGAGGAATAACCTTTCCTGATTTGAAAGTATGGATTCATTTTAGCAGTCTCTGAGGAGCAGAAACGGACTAAATTAGAAACAAGAAAAAATAGCCTGTGACATTTTTCCAGGGGAGATTTTGTCAAAATCCGAACAATTTCACAGGCAAATGAAAGTCCATTTCTGATATCTTGATGACATAAATGCAAACAAAATTAAACCAATTTGTTCATATTTTTAAATATCTCATTCCAAGATGGAACAAATGTTGAAACTGGAATTGCACTGTGGGCAGAAGTTTCATTTTCTGAACAGCTGTGTTAGAAACCATAAACTAAAGTGAAATTTAATAGTCTGCTTTTATTGAGACAGCCCCTGAGTAACACAATCCAAATAGACTCAGTGGTAGAGCTGGTCTGGAATTTTCTGATGAAACTTTTTTGATCTGAAGATAATAGCTCCAACTAAGCTGAAGAGTTCTGTGGAAAGTGGTCAGCTGAGAAGAATTTGCAGTAAAATAAAGTCCAGGGTGCATCAGAAATTTGCCTGGCTTCTTGTCAAATTGTCTCATGGTTTGCTTGAAGGACAAACTTCAATATGTGGCTTGGCTTCTTCACCATGCAAAAACCCTCATCCCAGGTACTCCTGGGCTTTCAGGGCTTTACTCCTACCACAGTCCCACCATAAGGCTGCTCATGAGGCACGAGAAGTCCCCCAAAACTGCAGCTCCTCATTAAGCCCATCATGGCTCTCCTTTGCATCAATGAGGAGATCCAGGGCAAGTAGGAAAAGTGTGGACACTTCTCTGAGCCCTCATCTCAGTGGGTTGACTGTCAGTTTGTCCTGAGCTGGGGGTCTTTGACTGCTGAAATACCTGCTTCATTGCTCGGTCTCTGGCTTACCACAGCTCCCGAAGGGCTCCGTTAGAGATCTGAGCAGTTGCTTCTCTGTTTTATTTTAGAAAAACAGAGAACTACTCACTTTTCCTCAAAACAACACATTTTTCAGCATGATCTTTACATCAAGATTTTCTGCTTTTCCTGCTATATTGGAGCAAAGCCTCATTTGAAATGCAGGATTTACAATGAAATTTAAATCCTGAGTTTAAAACAGCTTTACCTCATGGTCTCAGGGAAGAAATCAAACCCTATGGGAGGAAGCCTCACCCAGAGAAGTTGCTACCTATCCCACACTCTTCTAACCCACGAGTTTCCATCTTCCAAGAGCCAGAAACCGAGATATTCTTCTTTGAACTAAGAGCTATAAATATCAGCTATTGCTAGCAGCCTAACAGAGAAGAATGACATTAGATCGCTCTTTCCCTACATATCTATTCATGTCTATGCTAATTATCTTTTCGATTTATTAAAGCTTCATGTTGTTATAAGCACAGAGTCAAAGTTCATTATAAAGACCACCAAACACTGTACAAGTTACATCACCAAATTGGCTCATCTCTATTGCAGGAAGTCACCTTTTAGTTTTTTCTTGCCTATAATAGCAGAGATTGCTGGAGAGTGATAACAGCAAGCTCAGGAACTGTAGGACTGGATGCAGCTGTGTTTGTGATGGGGAACCTCCATGACCTGCAACTCTTCACCTTAACCAGATTAATCTTGCCATTAGTTTGAACCTGCATTAAATTTCCTCTCCCCTTTCTCAGAATTATTGAGTAAACTAAAGTGACGGTCTACTTAGGCAAAAACATTCATCAAAGCTGAAATAACCAAGCAGCATTTGTGAGATCAACCATAATAATACAGCACATGCTTTTGTTCTCCACTAACAACAAAATTTACATCTTGTCCTTCACCCCCCACAGACCTCTATGACTTCATTTTGTAATCGACCATTGTTGCTGTTTGTTACCCATGGAAATAAAGTATTTGCTATAGAGAACTTTACTTTGGCTTGACCTAGGCTTGGGCAAAATAAAATTTACTGTTAAATACATGCAGATTTGAAAACATATACCAGCAAAGAAATTCTGTGACAGACCTTCAAGCAAATGTTAGTGAATCATATTAGATGTACTTACAATTAAATCTGAAATTAGCATGTGAGTGGTAATTTATCTTGGGGGACAAAGACTGAAGCAGGCCTCTTACCACACCTGCCAGGAATATCTAGCCTAAAAATCACAGTTTTACATCTGGAGGGAATAAAAAGGGGTGGGAAGCAGGCGGCAGGCCTAGACAACCCACACAGACAGACCTTGGGTTCAGAGAGACCCAACCATACCGGTGGAAAATCCTGGAGCTAGGACTCCGTGGAGGTCCAAGCCTGCTGCTGGAGATGTTTGGAGCAGAGGAGTGTAGGGAGGAGCTGAGGTCTTTCAGCAGATGTACTGGCATGCTCACCATAGCACTCCAAAATCGTAACAAGGGAAAATTATCTATCTCTGGCTCTCTGTCAGGGTTTTCAGCAGCTGAGAGTTTCTGTTTGTGAAATATTTCCTTAGTGCACAAATTGCCCTCTTGTGCTGCTCTTCTAAGCTTTCACATGCTTCACCCAGTACAGTCTGACAGACTCCACAAAAGTCCAGTAAAATCAGATGCGTGATACTAGACAATGATTTGCCAAACCTCATTTATACAAAAACTATCTCAATATGGTTACTGCTGTGGTGATCCAAAGCAGAAAGTAATCTTCTATTCATGAATACACGTATTCATCCGCTATACTTGTCTTTGATGGCTAGGTACCAATAATTTAGCAAGTGACATGTTCTGACATTCACTCCAGAAGTTCAGCCTGTCTCAATAGTATAGTAGCACCAGTAATATAAAGTACACTGACTTTCTCTCTAGAGCAACATTATTTATGCATGACATAGAATAATGCCTAACAGGAGCAATGAAAGGAAGAAAAGTGCAACGAGCTAGTGTGTATATGATATGACCTTGTTAACATTTCACCACAGCATAATCTTTTTGTACTTTCAAGCATGATAAGTTAATGCATGCCGCTGTGAGACGCATTGGAACTGACGGATAGACATGCATTTTAAAAACCTAGTTCAGCAACTGTCACTTTACCATTAAGCAAAATGTATAATGGATTGGAGAATGAAGAGGAGAAACCTTATAGAAACAATAAAAATCTTTCTTTGTATTCCTCGGAACATGTGCAAATACCCTGCAGTTTCCATCTGCAGAATTTGGTGAGAATAATCTAAATGAGAAACGTGTATTGTGACAAACAACTGAGAGTTTAATCTAGGAATCATGAATATTGGCATGAAAGACTGCCAATTACTTGTGAATCTGAGGACTTTCTACCCAAGCAGAAAACATCCAGACAGGACTGCAAAAGCTGGTCTTGGAAAAGGTTATATAGCTCAAGCTTTGTCTATAATTAATGCAGGAACTCTCTTAGGAATAAACCTCAAAAGAATGAATGGCATATGAATATGACATGTATTTTTAAATGCTATCACTATATAAGCTTGCTTAGATTTAGGATTTTGAAACTGGCAAAACATTTTCTTCACCGCTTACATGACAGAGCAACTTGACTAAGTGGGAAATTGTGAGCTGTCAAGTGGATGTTTCATGACACAACACAAATGACTGCTATCGGTTGCTTGATCCATAATATACCACTGTCAGATCAGGACAAAAACATGAGAAAGACAGATAAATGTTTCACATCGAATACTACACTGACAGAGAGCAACCCCGTTGCCTACATTTGGGGTAATTCTGATGGCTGAGAATCCTTGGTGAAACTGCTTGACTTTTATGTAGCAGAAGCAAGATTCTTTTTGTGGGGAGAAAAATACTGTCCTACGGAGCGAGCAGTGCAGTCCTGACTGTGTTCTTCCCCTGCAACAACACCTTTCACTTTCTCTCTCAACCAAATTGTACTAATTCCACAATATACTGGAATTACAGTTGCCATAACTTTGTAAAGTTTAGCTACAGAATAAATGCACTTGAAATACCTAATAATTTCACTGGAAATACTATTCATTGTTAAAAGTGGTTTAAATCACTGAAATGAAACAGTAAATGCAGCATTAAAGCAAACAATTTCCTGTAATTTTTCTTTATTTTTTTCTCCAGGTTCTAGTTTTTCCATCACAAGCCTTCCAAAAGGACTGAAGGAAGAACTAAGGAGGATGTTTTTCTGAAAGTTTTCAAATCTTTTCCATGACCATAAATCATGGAAGAAAATGTGTTAAGAAGTCTGATGGGACAGACTGTTTTCACAGCAAGCATCATATCACTTTCAAGACAGTCTTGGATGGAAAGAAGGTAAGAGGGAAAGGAAAAAGGGAGGAAGAAGGCATAGCACTGGCTCCAGATCATCTGGTGAACTGCACTTGTAAGGGTTGTCCTTCTATCAGGAGATCAGAAATGAGGCACATGTAAATTTCAGATCTGGATCTGGATCTTCCCCGTCTCTTTGGTATTCAGGTCAAGGTTTTCTTGTAGTTGCTTTGCAGGGAAAGGGATCTGCTGTAAAATGTAGATCACAAATGGAAAATTCCCAAACTCCATGCTGATGTCCTTCTGGGTTTGGCTTCCAGCTGCAAACCTGAATCCACATCTGACCTTTTTTGGGGTTTTATCTCTTCATTGTCTAGTATCACGCATCTGATTTTACTGGACTTTTGTGGAGTCTGTCAGACTGTACTGGGTGAAGCATGTGAAAGCTTAGAAGAGCAGCACAAGAGGGCAATTTGTGCACTAAGGAAATATTTCACAAACAGAAACTCTCAGCTGCTGAAAACCCTGACAGAGAGCCAGAGATAAAATGATAAAAAGAATTTTTTTATTCTTTTAAGAATGTGGGATGGTCTTTTCTTTCTTTTTTTTTTTTTTTTCTGTGTTTGGAGGGTGTGCCACCCCCCATTACAACCACAGCTGCAATCAGAGTACTTCATCTGATGGTTTCTCTTACAGAGAGATGCATCTTTCATGCTACTATGGTGGACATACTTAGAAATAACAAGGGAAAGGCTTGCTTCTTTTTCAAATATTCCTCAAGTAATCCCCAACCTTAGTATAACCTAAAGATTTTTCTAGCTCATTAATTATATTAATCCCAAGATAATTACTGAAGTAATCAAACCCTTTAATAAAGAATTTTCACAGAATTGATGGCTTCCAAAAATGGCAGAGACACATTAAAGAGGTTAGAAAAAAGAAACAAGTATTTGGGTTCCATAAATCTTTTGAATTTTTTTTATTATTATTATTATTATTATCATCATCATCATCATCATCATCATCATCATCATCTCAGTGAAATCAGTATACTAAAGGAGAAATAAATGTCAATAATTGTTTCCCACTGAGTGGTTTGTTTTAAGACTGTATATCACCAGTGATGGATAAAGCTCTAAAGGTTTGGACATGAGGTTGTTCATATAAGCAACTTGCAGTTTGTATCCCTATCTGTTTTTTCCTGAGATTGAAACCAGACTAAACGAGGAAACTTTCCTCCCTGGGGAGACTGAGGGGTATCTGTGCTTTTAGAATAGAGGGGCTTGGTTAAAAAATGAGACTGATATCTGAATGATCTCTGGGACTTTTATTTCTGCAATATTAAAAGCAGGATTCATTTTCCATATTTTTATTTGGAGCGGTTCTGTGCCAAACCTGCCTTAATCATTTAAGCTGAGCTAAGTTTTGATGGCATATGAGAGCCATCATGAGACATAAGTTCCTTCCACTTTATTCATCCCCTCCCAATTCTCTCCAAGTTCTCCTTCGCATCTAGTTCACTTCAAAACAATCCCTGTCTTCAGCAGCATCTTCTTAACTCCAGCATTCCTCCTCTTGCCATCCTGGGAGTCTATTGCCATTTCATTTCTGCCTCTCCTCATTGGCTTCCCTGCAGTATTAAGCTGAGCTGTCCCCAAAACTCAAGAGAGCTGCCCTTAATTTTAGAAAGAGGATGAAGTAAATGGTGAATTTCAGATCCAGATCAAAATCTGAATTTTCCTGTGTCTTTGGCCTTTTGTGATACAGCTTTCCAGATTTGGCACTCCCATACTTATTTCATACGTACATTCCCCAGTGTGTGGGAGTGCTGTTGTTTGGGTCAGAGAACTGGAATTCTGGAGTCAGGAACTCACATTCTTCTAAATCACTCCCTTCACAGCCTTTATGACTAGCTCTTAACTTGTTTACTTAAATGACACTGACATAGGTGGTTTCTTTTTTTTATGCCAACTTGACACATAGTTGACATCACTTTTGGAAGCTGTTTATCTAATTTTGAAACCAATAGCACTTTGAAGCTATGAAAAATTGACACAGAATTTCTTAAGTTGGCCTCTGTGAAACTGAAGCATACTAACTCAACAGCAACTTTCGGAAATTAGATGTTAATATATCCAATTTATCCGTCATCTACCTAAACAAAAGGCATATTTACTAACCTCACAGGATGGGGTTTGGTTGCTTTTTCTTGCAGACCCAGCTGCCTTCCCAACCTTCTTATCTTCCTGACGTCCAGATGCTCTATTCTTCCGATCACCAGGATGGTTGTCAAAGGTCACAGCCTGCGGATCACTGAACTCCATTAGCTTTGCAAATTACTGTGGTCCTAAACCTTCTCATCTTCGAGAGCAGCAAAATGCTACAAACTTGGTTAACAAGTTTTTTTTACCAGTTTATTTATTATCTTCAAAAGTGCTGTTGTGCATCACATAGCAGTTATCACTCCTTTTAGTGCACTTACCATGTCCTCCAAGTTTTGCAAAGCACTGCATGCTATTTTACAGTAGCTCAGGAGCTAGCCTGCATTAGACACAGCATGTTCTCCACTTTCACTTGTTTTACTTAAGCAAAGAGCTTCGTCACAATGATTTTCCTTGCTTATAGGATGAACTATTGATTCAAACCGTCACTGTAGAGAAATATTAACATTCTCTCAGACAGTGCTGGAATTTGGCTTTCAAAATGTGCTGGAAAGGCAGAAATAAAATTTATATTCAAGGCAATTTCTGTGCTGCACGTTGAGCCAAGCATCTGAGTTTTCCTTTCAGAAGCGCCCAGAGATGTTATTGCCAAGTCTCACCATTAAACTAGGAGACATGAATTTTGGTCTTTAATTTTGTTTCTCTCATGGGTTTGCATTTTTTCCAAATCTAATTTACATTTTATTCTACATCTGCCTTCTTAAGAGATCAAAGTGTTCATATGCTGTACAAATGTAGGTTTCCACACCCATTCCTATTTTTTCGGTTTTAGAAGGCACATTATAACATGTGAAATCAGTTTTTCGCAGAGCCAGTAGTAACAGAGGCACATATTTCTGCAGATTAATAATTCTCTTTACTGTAGATCTCATGAATTCTTCTCCTCCCTTTTCCTTCTTCCCTCATGATTTCAAAGTCCACCCAGTGATTTCAGTGATCAAGTCACATTTATACAATTATCTGCTTCAAAGACATTTTAAGGAGAAAATTAAAAAACAAAATAAAAGATGAATTGGCAACATGAACAATTTCCTCTTCACTTTAATCATTACCATAACCATTAAAAAAAAAAGAAAAAGAAATCCCTCTGATTTGAAGTGGAAAACATCTTTCCTAACTTGGTGGTATGCACCACCACTATTATCACCACCACAAAAAACAAGAGTAGGAACCAGAAGTGGTGCATGAATCTAGATCAGTCAGCTCCACAAAAGAGGGTTCTTTTGAGAACACAGTTGGTTTAGGTTTCCTGTCCCTAACTATAGCGTTCTGGAAGCTATGTCTTTGCTCTGAATTAGTCATGTAGGCTTTCTCTGCAGGCAATGGAGAGAGGCAGATATCTCCCATTCTGAACAGATGAGTATAGATCACCCTCCGGAACTGGCTGTCTCTCTCTGTAGATTTCAGAGGGACCTACATGACTGGCTTAGAATAGATGTCAGCTTTTTGATGGGTAAATATAGGTGAGATGAATCCCAGTCTCCGTGTTTTCGTAATGACGGAGCTATATTATTACCGTGTATGTAATGTACATCTATTTGTGCATGTGTATCGCTATACACATACATATATAAATATAAAAAAATGCATATAAATAAATAATATGTGTATATTTTTATATATAATAAACAAATTCCACATGCTAGATATATCAAAGTTGGGTCAATGAAATATAAACAACCAGTTTGGAATGTTTTCCTGCAACCAAACTTTAAATTGATCTAAATTGCTGTGTCTCAAATCAAAAACAAACATGCATTTGTTTGCTCCTTGCAGTTCAACTCAATCTGGCCCAGTCAAAATGATTTACTACCAAAGGTCACCATGCCCATGTAACAATACAAACATGCTCAGATGGCAATTTAACTATAGCACAACAAGGCTAAAGCGGTGCTGTGGCCAGGGAGAAGCAGCAAGCCAATCCAGGAAGCAGGAATCACAAATGCTCGAGCCAGTGATGGTATCTGAGACTTACATACAATTACTGGAGCAGTTCACTGCCTTTATCAGCACTTTGCTTTATAAACCAAAAAAGCTTGAGTCAAAACAATGAAGAACTTCTCTCCCTAGTTCTTTAAAGGAACGTAAGCAGAAACAAAGAAACCCATAAACTATATCAAGAATGTACAAATATTTCTAAACCTCCTCTGAATTCCTTTAAAGCTACTGATTCAAAAAAACGATGGTGAAATTGTTCAATTAAATGTATTAGTAATTTATTGCACTATGAAACAATACCAGTGTTATGATGCATTATTAAGCACATAGAGCAGCTATGGAGTTGGCAGCCCTGATCTGATATATGCATATGATACCATATGATATGACGATGGGCCCATCCAGGTGAGATATGGAGTATACAAAAAATTCAAGGCTTGTACAGCTAAAGCTTGGAGCTTAAGCAGAGCTGATGGGACAGTGTGTCATGCATTTGTTTTCCTGGAACCTCAACACAGATGGTAGCTCTAATTACAGGCTACTGGCCTCAGCAATTCCTCCTTCACACTGTTTTTATTTTGGTTTGTTTTCAAATGACGTATTTCTTCTTTGGTACCATAAGGACAATAAAATAACAATCTGAGGCTGCTGTTATTACAATTTCTAAACAGCAAGCAAAATAATATATATGGGTGAAAAGGCTATTTCATTTTATTTTTTGAACACTTGGAAGCTTGTAAAATGTTGTATATCCTACAAGTCTTTGTGGAGATTGTTGTTAAGTAATGCAGATAATGACCTTTCTTGGCCTCCGTTAGTGGAACAGCCTTTTTATTGCAGTAAGCAGTGTAATTGCACGGAGGTTGAAGCTCCTCTTACAAATGAAACTTATTGATATGTAGAGATGTATCTGTATAACATAACCATATCCTTGTTTTCTTTTCATTTTTATGGAATTCTAGAAGTGCTTGGTACTAGTAAATGAGTGTGCAATTACCCCTACGTTTTTCTGGTCCTTTTCTGGTCAGTACAGTTGTGATGATTTGGAACTCCTTCATTTTAGCAGATTTGCCTTTGAGTTTATTACACTTTGCCTATTTTAAGTTAAAAATATGGTAGAAAAACTGGCTGCATTTTTTGCTCATTTGTACTTCAACACTGTATAGGACATGGATGACCAGGGAGGAATGTTGTAAAAAAAAAATCACCACGGTCATAATAACAATCTAGAAAAATAAACAGCAACCATCCTTTTACAGAGCTGGTCATCCACTTTAGCTAATAAAACACTGACAGAAAATACTGTGTTCCAGGGATGGCATCTTTTCTGCATCATTATTGCTATATACTACTTAGAATTTCTTTAAAAGGTAGGGTGCTGGAATGGGAGAGAAATCCTGGCAGAAGCACAAGGATTTCTTAGATGGAGTCCACCCACTGAGATGTTTGTGGAAGCAGCTGTAGGTAGAAGAATGATACAAGTGGGATCTGAAAATGATCCTCAAAACAAGTGAAGCAACGCAAGCACTCAACTCATTTCCACCTTTACACTGTACCAAAAAGAAAAGAAGTAATGCTGCACTGTTACCAGCTAGAAAATGTGTTGTGGAATCCTCAGTACTCCTCATTGATCTATTTTGGAAGACATTTTTGGTGTTAGGAACACTGATAAAATGATTAGAAAAGGTGCTTTTTTTTTTCTCATCAAGGTCATTTACCTGCTATTTTAGACAACAATATCATCACACTTTATGAATACAGGTATCAAAAATTAGCTTCGAACTGTGGTTATAGACCCCAGTAACTTCCTGGAAGTCCAGCTGAGACTCTCACTCCTTTCATTGCTACTTCTTTTTGTGTCCAACATGAATGTATTCACATCTGTTTTATATCCTTGTGCCGCATTGCCCTTCAGAAGAAAGATCCTTTTCCTCCTGGAGACATGCTTAGAGAAATAAATGGTATCTTCTCTAAGACTTTCCTTCGCTACATAAAACTAGCAAAGTCCTTTTAACTTCTGTCATGTGATGGGTTCTCCGTTCTCTGGTTATTGTCCTAGTCTTTGCTTTCACCTATTTGCATCTGAGTTCACCTTTCAGTGGTGGAGGTAATCAAGACTGCTCTAGCAGTGCCCTGGATAATCATGTCAATAGCTCTTTAACCACAAAACATACCATAAATCCATGGTAACACTTTAAAAAATTTGGCCCACAAGAAGCACGTGGACATGCAATATTCCTATTTGGTTGAAATCCAGACTCATGGGTCACTAAAGATTTAAACCTATTCAGTAGAAAAGTAACTTGCTCATTTTTCAGCCAAGGGACATGACTGACCTTCTCAGCATGCAGCTAAGCATATCAGTTTCTTAATGATATTAAAGAGAGGAAAATTTGATAGGGGTGGGGCTTGTGGGAGTGATCGTTCCAGGATACGAAATTGCGTATTAGCTTTAATATAATAGCTGATAAATCCATAATAAAAGCACAATTTATTATTTGTATTTTTTTGATCCTGACCTGAAGTCTAATCTCTCCTTCAGACAAAGAAAGAAGTCTGCATCCCTACCCATCCTGTCCTTCTCAGACACGGGAGGAGCCCGGGATCCCTGCCAGTCCTGTCCTCCTCTCCCTCTCTGTTTTTATAAAACACTTTACGTACATAAATTTTTGCTTAACCTTTTGTATTGTGTTATGTGGGTTTTTTACGTAAAAAATACCTACCCTGGAGTTGGAAGAGAAATCTGTGAGATGGCTTAATATTTATCCCCATTCCAATGTGACTGTCTGTTCTGGAGGGTGCCAGGTGCTTCAAACACTGCCAAACATATGGCAGGGCTGCGGTGCAGCCGCCTTCAACAGGGAGCTGAGCGAATAGCCCCACATGCATTTCATTTAAAAATATGGACAACTATTCAATCAAAATGAATTTTGTCATCTTGGTCAGGACTGCATTCAATCTGTGTCGAGAGACATGAAAGGACACTCTGCTGCCCATATTTTATAACAATGACTCATTCAGCTGCTGTAATCCCAGTCAGATACAGTACAATGCTATTCCTTGCCTGTTTCTTTTCTTTCAGCTGTAACTCTTCCTCTGCTATGCACAAAACTCAGTGGTTGTCAAGAAGGTCTTGTTAGCACCTGCTTTAGGGGCTAGCTACTTATAGCCAAGGCTTTGCACTTTCATACCATTTTTCCTCTCTAACTCGGACCCTTTTTCTCCAAGTATGAAAATGTATTTATCTTTCCCTTGCAGCTACAGGACAGGAGAGCAGCTACAGTTACAGATCTGTATGATACAACCTTTTTGCATGATTTATTTGAAGAACAATGTATAAGCAAGTAGAAAACATCATTATTCCAAAGCAATTTGTATACAAAAGCATAACAACCTTACTAACCCCATCAGAGGCAGCAGATAACTCAGCTATATTATTTTTTTGTTTAAAAGGGATTTACCTTCTATCACGGTTTCCTAGACTGGTTCCAACACTCATTAAAAGAATTGGATCAAAAAAAGCCTTAGTGAAATCCTAGACTGAGTCAACAGTGAACCTCCTCCAAAAAAAAAATCAGAAATAATAATAATTGGGAGAAATAAGCATATAAATTAATCTGTGGGGCTCGTTAGAAAGATATGCTCTGTCTCAGGAACTATGCTAACTTAGATATTAAAGGCACAAAGCAATTTTAGAGGTAATGATCAAATTGAATGAAAATATTTTTTTATCCAAAAAATCATAATTAAATAATGAAACATCCAGTGCCAGGTTGCATTCATATCGGGATATGCAATTTCCCCTAATTCAACAGAAGAAAAAAAAAAGAGGAAATAACAATTATGTGTATCCCACAAAGAAATTAATAAACTATATTTAAAACAAAAATCTCTTACCCCCCTCTATTACTTCCTCTCCTCACACCCGTGCTGGGCAGGTGAGCTCCAGATGTTAGACACTGGGCTCGAAGTGGGATCACCCAGCCAAGCACTGGGGAGCCACCTCTCCCCACCCAGCAAAGGTGGCTTTGCTGGTGACATCTCCCCTAAGCCCAGCCCTCAGTGGGTCTGACCATGCTGTGACAGCCACCCTCACCACAGGCAGCCTAAACATATGGGGCAAAGTGATGGGAAGACTCGGGCTGGGGGTCATGGAGGTGTCCAGAAGCCGGGTTTCTTTAAATGGCTCTGCATTTGGTTCTTGTTGGGGCAGAGGGAGCCGAAGGAGGAGCTATGGGTAGATTATTTCGGCTAAATAATCATCAGACTGAAGTGGCTAGACCAAGGGTATTTGGAGACAGTAACTGTAAACTTGGTGTATGCACTGACTAAAATAGCTTCTCAACAGCTGTAAGTTATTATGTAAACACTGGGATCTTACATCCTTTATTAACAGTCACTGAGGAAACTGCTCAAATTTAGTTTTGTCTTATGCACGGCGTTAGGAAAAAATATTGAAAGAATATTCCTCTGTAGATTGTTACAGCATTTCTAAAGACACAGCATGTTAACAAAAATCCAAGCGAATTAAATTGGGCTAGAGCTTATTAAAAGTCCAATTTTTTTCTAAATCTATAAACTGTATTTAGGCACATCCAAAAGGAAGAAATATTTGTATCTATCTATGTATGCATAGCTCTTACTTGCAATCAGAGCAAAACATTGAATTAAAATTATTATGCTTATGGACAATGAATGTGACTATTTCTCAAGTTGTATATATATGCAGGGAAGATATTCTCCTGATTAGGGACCGAAGGTCACTCGTGCCAAGCTTGTTCTGATTCAAAGATGGGGAGAGATGTGCTTCTGAGCATCGCATCGACTGTGTTCATTGTGTGTGCAAATGATAACAGCTGGACATTGTTTAACATGCATCCTTACGGGCACAGGCTATCTCTTAACAGCTAAGCTGCTTCTGAGGTCCTCCAATGTGAATATGTCTACATTTATAGAAGCAGATCACTAAATAAAACAGGTGACAGTCTATTTCCATGCAATTTAACCAGCCAGGTATATGCTCCCACTTGGAAACATAACAAGTTTTGAAAAAAAAATGAAGAAGTAAGGAAAATTCTGCTAAAGGCATGAAAGTTATACAGCATCTGTCCTGTATAATGAGTGAAAGAGAGAAAGAATTCCTTCTGCTTAAGATTATAACAAATAAAATGCAAAACAGACTCATAGGCTATGAAGCATATTTTCAAACTGATGAGCAGAGATGAGCTGAACTCCCGACCGGCCAGGAGAGGCAAAGATCCTCATCAGCTGTAAAACAGAGCCTTACAGCTTTTTGAATGGGACTCCATGGTAGGTTAAGGAGGAGATCCTGGTATCAGAACTTTGAACTTGTGATAAGTCCTTTTGTCCTTTGTCTCCAAAAGAAGGAGGCATTTGTTCATCATGTTCATTTGCATCACAGCTATATAATCGAATGCCTCAGATTTTTCTTGGCCTTTATAGAGAATTTTCATTTCCTTTCTTCCCACAAATCACTTCTGTGATTTTTTTGGCTCCCATCTGAAGCACCAGAGATAGGTCTCAACTAGAGACAGGACAGGCTACATTGGTGCTTCTATTGAAATATAAATCTCTTGGGTGCCTTTGAGGTATACCCGGAAGGTTATACATACCACCTGCCAGATCTGGGGTTTCAAAGAAATTTTCCCCAAAATCAGATTAGTGGGGCTGATCAAGTGTTATCTATCTTTCTATGTAGGACAGAGCGTGTTATAATTGTTATCATTAACTAATGGCATAACTGCTAATGAAAACTGAAATCAGCAGTGAAGCCCTTGATCCCCCCAGCTGTCTCTGTGATGTATACCAGTGTGCTTGGGCCTTTTGCTATAGATCTGCAAGTTGTCATAGGGAGCTGGCAAGATTTTTGTGGCTCCTTTGTGGCCGAGCATCTATCAAATGGTCAAATGTAGTAACAGGGGGCTGAGCTCAGTGATCTAAATGGTCCTTTTCAGTCCATGTTCATATAACAATTTTACTTTTCACATAGGCTGGGCAGCTGTGCAAAAGAGAGAGAAAGGTGAGCGATGCCCCACAGCAAGGGCATCATGAAGTGGCAGGTTTTCAGCACGCTCAGTTTCCAGATGAGTGGCCTGTTGGTCTTTCACTAAGAGCTGAGGTCATGAGCGTGTGTGCAACACTACCAGGACAGATCTGCTGAATTACCAATAACAGTCTTTTCTAAAAAAACACAGCTGCAAAATTCAGTGTCTGTTCTTGCTCCAATGCTTTAAAATTCCTATGCATTTTCTTCACAAAAGCTTCTATTTCAATATGTCTTAAATATCTTATTAAAAGAAGTATTCTGCTATTATCATTTAATCCAGTGTGGTATGAACATGACATTTGACAGCCTATGGCTGAAAATTCCAGCTGCCTTTCTCAATTACGAGCATGAAGTTTTACGGCTGTATGTGGCAAGCCAGTAGGGTCAGCAAAACAGGAGCCGGAATTTTCTATGCAGATCAGTAAAGCTGCTGCTGAATTGTTATTCTTCCCCTTGGTGGGAGTCTCAAGAGACCAAATGAGCTGAATTCTCTTCACTAGTGGACCTGTCTCTCAGGGGAAAGGTCAAAAATAAGACATGGCAGGGAGTACAGGAAAAGGGTTGAGCATGCTTTGAAGTCTTCAGCCTGGTGTGGCAGCCTAAAACACAGGCATGAGGGTCTGGTTGAAGGGCCATCCTGATTCCCACTCCAGAGAAACCCTCATGTGAATCTTCTTCCCCATGGGAAGACATTTTCTCAAGTGGTCAGGCTGAAGCAGGGTGAAGGTTGTGCTCGGCAGCAGGTGATGGTTTCTTTGGAAATCAGTGACGAGAAGAAAGGTAGACAAGTATCAGAGAAACCACTGGCCACTGCCCAGACATCGCTGCCCTCCGTACAAACACGGACATGCAGTGGTATGTCTTCTGCCATCAAGGTCATGACACAGCAGGGTGCTCACAGATTATCCGTGGTAAGTCAGGAAAAAAACCAAGAGTGAGAAAGCCACAGAAGAAGTAGCTCACCTGGGGGGTGGAGAAGCAGGTTCACAACACTTAACATTCACTTAACATTTGCTAGCGATAGCTCTGGGCTTCAAAGACCCTGGGAGATGGTGCAGGACCTCATTATGCTGTGTGAACCCCGAACAAAGAAACCATCGCTATCCCAAAGTTTTACTGAGCAGTAATTTAATCTGAGTAATTTCATCCAAGCAATTTAATCTCAATAAATCAGACTAGTAAGACGTGAATAATAGAGAAGGTACAGAGCTCATTTCATTTATTTATTCTGAAAAGGTGGAAGAGCATCTGTTTAGGAAACAGACTTTGGGCATCTGACAATCAGGTGTGGCTGAGAGGTATGTCACAAAACTAGGAGCCAAATCAATTTCTGCTGATTTTGTTCTTTATACCGATTTCATTTCATTGTATCCTTTGTCCATGGACTATATTAAACTGTCCAAATAGTTAAAATTCTTTAGAATTTTGAGTTAGAAAAATCACAGCTTGTGATGAAGACTGAAAAATATCAGATCAGGAAATACAACTCTCCCTCTCAACACTGAGTAACTTTTTTTCTGAAAAACAGCCAGCAAAGCCATCCGAAACGGCTTTACAATTATATTGAGAAGTACAATTGCAACATATTAAAAAGGTTGTCACACATGAAAACTCATTCTTCTCTGAAAAGACCAACTTGAATAGTTTGGCTAAAACACACCAAAAAGGCACAGAAATCCTGCTCTTTTTCCTCAGGTAGTGCTTTCACAGAAAACAAATGGGTCGTTTCCTTCAGAAGACCAGGTGAAACATGAAAGCTTGGCAAGAAGTAGATGGGGACAGTAAAGAAGCAACAGGAAAGGTAGGAAAGAGTGGATTTCAGCCATGAAGAGTACACTGTTAATGACCTGGCTTCCCAGAAACGGGGACGATGTGGTCCTTCAAACACCATCCCG
This sequence comes from Gavia stellata, assembly GCF_030936135.1. Taxonomy (NCBI): domain Eukaryota; kingdom Metazoa; phylum Chordata; class Aves; order Gaviiformes; family Gaviidae; genus Gavia; species Gavia stellata. The sequence goes on along the minus strand of NC_082599.1, from coordinate 25,761,270 downwards.
TGCCATCAGGCGTGGAGCTCAGGCTGCAGTGCAGGCTGCAGGGAGACACGAGTTCACCGTTTTGAACAGCAAAACAAACCCAACCCAAGTTTGCTGTTTTCCTTCTCTTTCAACTTGCACTCCACATTTGTAAACAGTTCTGCATGGGTGAATTACTCGTACTTTCTGAGCAAATCTACCCAGCTGCTTTATTTCCGAGCCGGACGGTCCCTGTGCCACCATCGTCCTCCCTGCTAACAAAAGGGGAGAGGGAGAGGGGAGGAAAGATGATTTGCATTACCATAGCTCCTCGAGGCCTCCATGGGGCTGGCATCCCACTGTACTCAGCTCAGGGCGGGGGACAGGGCTTGCCGGGCAGCTCTCCCGCCACCCAGGGTGCACAAAAGGTGCCAGTGGAAATGGGCAGAGATCGGAAGTGCCAGTGGTGAGGAATGGAAAAGGGACTGAATAGACTGGTCTGATAACTGGAGATTAATATCGCCACATGACCATAGTTTAGAAACCATCTGCATCATTTTCATTTAAATGACAGAACAGCCAAAGCTGAGCCCTCCCATTGGAGCACCTTTTGTCACCTGGCAGGTCAATGGCACAGCTGGGGATAAAACGCAGGGGTGTGATTTGCACCCCTCCTTCAGTCTTCTTCTGCTGCATGAGAGGGCTGGAGAAATGTAAAAGGGCTTGAAAAACCTTGACTGTAGAAAGGCAGGGCTCTCTGGGCCAGCGGCGCAGGGACAGCCATGCACCGGCCCCAGAGGCTCTCCTGAGACTCTCCAGCACTGGAACTGTGCAGGGACCTCCTGGTGTTTGAGCACGAGAGTGCACAGAGATGCTGAGCGGCCCGCGGGGCAATCCAGCAAGGACAAGATAAATCACACTGACCTGAAGCTGCATGGGAGCCCCTACAAACCTGGAAGGGGGAAGAGTATTTAAGCCACTTCACCCTACCTGACTTCTGGGCGGAGCCTCTGCCTAAGTTAGCGTGATTCAAGTATTTCCTAGGTGTGAGTCTGTGGGTGTCGGTACTGAGCATTTGACTTCTGGTACCATTTTCTGCTCAAACGGCTGTTCCCAGCTCTGCTGGGGAAGAGGAATGTGCTAGCCAGAAACCAGAATGTGCTACCCCGGGCTGCTGAGGCTGCCCAGGGCTGGGCAGCGCCCAAGGGCTAACATTCACGTTGTCCTGGAGGCTCCCTGAAGCCTTTTCATCTCACATGGAAAAATCCTTACTCACAGCACCTGCAACTGGGGATTTGTTTACAGAACAGCTTTCATTAAACTTTTATAAACATTCAGTGTTGGCAGGAACCACTTTTCTTACTACCAAGACTGCCTTTTCTAACATAAAACATGTCAATGGCAGCCAGTTAATTACAGCAGGCATTCTAAGGCTGGGGATGAAGTGAGGAATGCAGAAATGGCCATGGGAATTTAGGGGAGCTATATTAATTGAATTATCCTAATTGCAAGCAGAGGTGTGATCTCTGGAGTCTTGCTACCACAGAACCACGGAGGGGACAGGGAGAGGTCCAGAGAGTGATCTGGTCCAGCTCCCAGCTCCAAAGCAAGGCTGTGATGCTAACCCCTTCCTGGCAGATGTTTGTCTCAGTGGTCCTTAGCAGGCTCGGTTACAGAGAGCCTGTAGCCTGCCTCTGCAACCTTGCTCCTCCTCTTACCTGTCTGATGGTGAGAAACAGTCACTTCAGTGCCTGGCAGCTCGAGAGTGTCCAAATCTGGCTTTGAGCTTAGGCCCACCTTTGAAAAACATACTCCAGAGTTTTACCTTTTCCTTTTGAAAAACTGAAAACAAATAAACAGTCTCCGCCCCAATAAGGTGCATTTAAGGGAAGATGAGCTTCACGTCCTTTTAATTGTTCCCCTGATTTTTTTCCTTCTGTCACTCTTTCCTGCCTCCTGTAATAAAGCAGGAGGTGTGATATAAACAGCAAACCAAAAGCAAACACCAAGCACAGCCCCTGACTGGATGCTCTCTCTAACCACTGGTCTTAAACCTCTACTTTCCCGGGAAGAGCAATTTTACTAAGTGCCTTGTAAAAGAAAGGAATACGAACCCCTCAGCAGTAAAGTTGTAGACTTATCAGGGAGACAACAGTGGAATGTAATTTCTATCAGTGAGGCTGATTCAACCTTTTCTATTCATGAAGAATTTGATGGATTATGTGAGATCAAGTCACGCAAACGTACACACCTTTACATTAATGCAGTAAAATGTTCTTCGGCAGCTTATCCTAAGTACCTCTGCAGGGCTATTAGGGTGCTAGCAGTGTTGTCCAAGTCTACAGAACTCATGACGACAATAAAATGGAGATATCTGAAACCATTGAAGAAGCGTTGCTTCAGCTGAGTGGAGCACATCACTGTCCAGGGACATGGCTGCTTTATACTTACCCGAATACTTCTACTGAGTGCAAACTAGATAGCGCTATGCTGAAAAATACTGGCTTTGCTGTTTAAGGAAAATGTATCTTCCTTCCAGGGAGGGATGCATTGCAACATTCACCAATTTAAGGCAGAGGCAGAGGTATAAGGAGAGTGTAGATCTGACCGAGAGGGAGCATGTTACACTCCAAACAAAACAAAAACAAACAAGAGGGGTTTCTGCCTTCTGCAGCCAAAAAGACGGAGCCTGCAGAAATTGTAACAAGGCACTACTGTGACTCATTGCATCAATAACCATTTCCCCTGGTCTCTGAGATGCCTGCTGGATTTATCTGCCCTCTCTTGTCTTATGTTTAGTCTGTGAGAAATCTGGGAGTGAAACCATCTTCTCTGTTTGGACAGGAGGCATCCAGCTCGAGAGTGCTAATTGCTACCCTAATATAAAATAATAGACAATAACAATCACCATATAATGACTGAATATTGGGAATGATGGCAGGGCATGACGTTCCCTCTGGTAGCAACTGATGTTGTAGGAAAATTGGGTAATCATCATCTACTGCTGAACAGAGCAGAAAAGGCTATGTCCCTTATTTATATCGGCTGGGGTGCTCTCCAGTTTATCTCTGAAGGCAGGCTCGCAGGCTCTTGAAATGTAATTTGGGAGATAACTGGATCTGTTCTTCCCAGCGGATGTAAAGCAATGAAGACTCTGATGAGAGACAAAGGGAGAAGGATTTGGTTACTGAAGAACATAAGTTCCAAATTAAACACAAGAAAAAATAAAGCTCAAAGAAGGGCTTTATGAAGGAAGGAGGTAGAAAAGCAGAGATAAAGGAAAATAAAGAGATACTGTAGATGAAGCATAGCTGTCTGTTGGAGTGCATGTCATTGGGCACGGAAATGAGAGGAAATGTCATCATTCCATTTTCAGTGCACTGAATCTTTAAATGTAGATGAATCTCTTTCCCTGCCATGAGGGCAGCTCCGAGGCAGCTGCTGTCTTGTGTTTCAGCACAGATGCAGAATAGTACCAGAGCAAGATGGTTTCCTCCTCTTTGCTGACCAGCAACTTCTTTTAAAATTATTTGATTTTATTTATCTTTTTTAACGTTCCCCTTCTATAAGAAATGAAAGCAATCCAGTCTGGAATGTATAAGCAATATATTCTGTCAAATAGGAAAATTCAGTCTTGTGGGAATTGCTGATAATATGACAGTGCTGGCACCTACTGCCAACCAGTTAGAACCATCCCCAGTGCCAGATGGTACTGGGGTTGTTTCATCCACCAGGCAGACAGGACCACAGGGTACCTGTACACCCATGCTGCATTATAATAAACACACCCAACTTTCTCATGCCCCTATTTGGATTATCGCCATCACTACCCAACCTCAAAATCATCAAAATCAAAACACGACATCAGTAGTCTGTTCAGCACATCATGGCCTGAAGTGCAGTCAGGATGACTCAGAGTGCAGCTTTTCTTGTCCAGCTCTGTTTTGAGAGAGCCATAAGTCAGTGGGGTCACAGTCTCAGCTTTTGCCTTGGGCTCCCCATAGTATTTCTGCCTACATACCACATGCTATAATGCACTGTACACATACATGCCCCATCTCCCTCTGAAAGTCTCTGCTCTTTGCATAATTACATGCAAATGGGGTCACTGTACCACAGACCTTTAAGTAGCATTAAACCTCTCAAATATCACTTGCAGTAGAAGATCCTAAGGGTTAGTCTCATTCCACTGTGAGTTTATCCAGAAGCTAAAACTCATGCACATATTTTTTTCTAAATATGCAATAACAGCCGAAGTGCACACTTTCATCCATTAGCCTTATATTGATGGAGATGGCACAAAACTCACAGGGCTGAACTCTAACCTGAATTCAACTTGTGCACCTCAGTGCAGTTGAATGCATAAAGCTGGGCACAATTTTGACTCATGCATGAGAAACAGAATGGCTGTGTAAAATGCACTTGTGAGTATGCAGGAATTACACATATGAAAAAATACAGTGCTTCGAGTCTACCCATCAAGAAAATGACAGCCTACAGAAACTGTAACTTGCGGCCCCCTTTTTCCCCATCAGCGACATGAATTGTTTTGAAAAAATGCATTAAGTCTGACCACTCACTACATTGGCTCCCTACAGAGCTTCTCTTCAGATTCATGCTCCCATTAAATGGCCTAAAAAATTTGTGGAGACAAGAATGTACTTGACTGCTGAATTACTTTGGCATGAAGGATCCCTCTGTAACAAGAAAGAATGTCTTTTGTGCAAGACAGAGCTTTCCGGGAAGCAAAGCCAATGCTGCGGACATCATCTGAACTGCCCTGCGCATTTGACAAGGTTGTTAATCCACTTCCATTAGTTAAAAAAAAAAAGGGGGGGGGCGGGGAAGGAAAAAAAGGGAAAATAAAGAAAAAGTAAAGCGTAGCATCTCCAACCTTCCAGAAATGTCTATGTACATGAAGAGAGAGCAGAACTGGGAATGACATGTGAGTCATGTTATTTTCTGTCCCCTCAGAAAGCATTCAAATGAAAGCATTCAGCTACAGGGGTGGGTAGCATATAAGAGCTTGAATAGAATAAAAAATAATATCTATTAGCAAATGACATACAAAGTAGAAGGAAATGTATGGCGTTTCAACCTCCAGGTCACTGGGTCAAATCCAGCTCACATGAGCAGTGATGGCGGTCATTGTTGTTTGAGGGCTTGGTGATCAATAAGAAGTTGGCTTCTGAGCCATGAGCTACAACATCAGAACTGTTGTTCCTTCCCAAGAAATGAAGCTATGACATTGGTTCTGTAATCCTTTGCTCATTTAAATTCCAATAGCATTAATAGTTGGTAATTCCTGGTAAATGCATGTACACCTTGAATTCTGTGCTACCTTGCATCTTATGCAACATTATTGCTAAACAAGGGTGCAGTAAAAATACATTTTGTTTTACACTATGTACAACTTCTTTTCATTGGTGCAAATAGCCATGCGGGATATAAACCAGTGGAAAATCACACCATGCCTGTAATAAAAATTCCCAGTCAATTGAAAGAATTATGGTACATTTACCTTTAATTAAAAGAACTCTGGAGTGTACTTAGAGTGGCACTAAAAATATCCAAAACATTTAGAGAAGGAGAATCAAATGTAAAAACTCATGTGACTAACAGCACACATGCACATGATTATAGCTTCAGAGGGGTAGACAGTCACTCCTTCAGACTTTCTCATTTTAAACATGACATAACATAAGGTGATTTTCTAAGTACGTCCAAAATGTGATTGGTTTCCCACCATGTTTTTAAAAATCAATAATATATTTTCCATTACCAAAGAGTTTGCAGAAACTTACTGAGAACATTGAATAAAGATGGGTATTTCCATTTTTTATGAGATTTTTACAGTGCTGAATTTAAGCCAGAAGTATGCAGGCTGTTGGTGGCAAGTAAAATATTCACAACGATAAAGAGGAAGAAAGGTAACCAAGCTTTTCAAAAAGCAAGTAAACTTGGGTTTGCCTCTGCAAAACCCATCTGTGTCACACATACAATGATGAAGAGTAGGGTGAGCTTTTATTATTTTTCAGAAAGTGAAAGAAATCCCATTCAATGACATCCCTTGTCAAAAAAAGTATACATTTAGCAACTGAGTTGGAGCCCAGAAAGCAAGAAAGCAATATACTTCAAGAAGAAAGGCTCTGTACCTCACACTCTAAAAAAAAGTGCTTGTACTGGCAACCTACTCATGTCAGCAGGACAGCTCTGGCCTGTGTGAATGAGTCAGAGGATCCGCATAATCAGGCCCTAAGTGGTCATGTCATTGAGTTTAAGGAGTTAAATAAAGTGAGTGTGAATTTCACATTGGAAAACACAGCCACCCGTCACTTCTTCACCCGCAGGAGATCTGAGCGCTGCCAGCAGGACGTGGTCTGCCATCTTCTTCCTTATTACCACAGTTGTTATTTTTCACCATGTACATTAAATACCTTCTGTGCGGTAATACTATGCCACTCAACACTTCTTCAGCATCTTTCCTCCAAGGTTCGCATTGCCCCATTTTACAGATCACAGACCCAAAGCAAGGTCATGGCAGGAATCGGCAGCTCTGGCTGGCGCAGCAGCAGGATTGCCTGCCTGCCCTCCTTATGCATTACCCAGAAAATTCTTCTCCAAAATAACTAGAAGGGTACAGCCACATAATGGTCCCTTCCGAGATGAACGATCTTAAAAAACTTACTCACTTTTGCTTGGTATTCTCTCCTCCCCAAGCAATGTTATAGCGTGGAATATTTTAACAAGAATTCTAAATATGATATGAGGAAGAAAACCATATTTTTTTCACCAGTGAGAAACCAAGAGGACAAAGGATATATTGCTGTTTCTGAAATCAAACTGTCCTCAGGTACCTGCAATCAGGAATATTATTGTAATACCAGGATGAATCAATCACTCCATCTTCTCTCTGACAATGATCTTTTCTATATGTGTCTTATGCTGCAAAACTTTAGCAGCACTTATTTGATACATACTTAGCCTTACAACAGTTTCCTTGGCACAGATTTTCATCCTTCTGCCCCCATATTTGGAAATGTGTTTAGCAATTTATTCTTGAATCCATCTGTATCACTGCTTAATTATGGATTTTAATCGGGACACAGTAAACTTTAAATTTTCCTAGCGCAACTACATGTTATTTATGGGAAGATAGGTATGAGGGGGAAAATGGAGGTTAGCTAGATACATTTTGCTTGAAGAAGGCTTAATTTTGCAAATGACGAAATTCATGCAGTCTAAGATAAAGGCTTGAAAGCTGGGATATACAGGCTTGAAGACCAAACCCAGCCCCTCTTACAGAACCCGCCAGGCAGTTTGGAGACTTACAGGCTCCTAACCTACGTTGCAGCGATGGTGATCAGAAACGGCAAAGAGAAGTCAGAAGTCCAGCCCCACAAGGAGGTTTGAAGATATCTTCTGCAGTAGACAAAGCATCAAAGTGCCTTGCAAGAAACTCTGCATCCTTTCAGCCACCCCGGAGGTGATATTATTAAGCTTCAGTGGGATAAATCCAATGAGAAACTGCTCAGCAATATAACAGCTCCACAATCCTGCCCTATATTTTTGTTTCTGGAAGCCATCTTTTTAATCTGTTTGTAGATGAGGGAATTAAACGCTAAATTTGACCTCATCCCCCCACTCACATTGCAAGGCTTATCTAATGCACATTTATGTGAAGTCTGATTCCCTTGCTAAGTGTTTCTACTCTGCCACCCAATTTGGCATACAGCGAACAGTGCACAAAATAAATTTAATTGATTTGTACAGGTATTAAAACAGATTATTATCTACTCAGATTTGGAAAGCAGACACTGTGTGTTAGCCAAACGGATGATGCAAACTATAATTATTTACAAAGGGTTTCAGAGAGATGGGTATTAGCAGGAACTAGATCATGTTAGACTGCAAAAGAATTTCACATTTATCCATCAAATGACAAAGATGGTCTAAACTTAGTCATGAGATGAATTGTATATCCAGGAATGATTGATTTAAAACATCAGCATGGATATTAAGAACCAAATTTTCATACAAAGACACTTGATTTAGCTATTCCTGCAAATCATATGCATGCTGAAATGCGCCCATTTCCAGCGCAGACCACAACTTTCCATCCAGGCGCCGACCACAAATGAATGCCGCACCCATAACACACAACTGAGCATACCCGTGCAGCGCCAGCTAGATATTTCTGCTTAAAATCCATGTCCGCCCACCATCTAGAGGAAAATATTAACATACTGACATATGGCTGATAAATATGCAATGCAAATATCACCAAATTGCCACCTCCAGCATGCAATTAATAAAGGAGATCTCTAGGAGGGCACATTAACAGTCATCCTTTCTCTTGGAAAGGCTGTTGTCTTGAATATTTGAGACTACTGTTACCTCTCCAGCCCGCCCCTCTCTCCTGCCTCTGCCCACGCTCTGGTCTGACATGGGGACATCAGGACGGCCATCAGCTCACGCCACCACTCTGAGCTGACCGCAGCAACAGGCAATGCTGGATGCCCCGGGAAGAGCACAAAACCAGGACAGGCATACAGCGATGTCCCAGTGCAGCATCGACAAGGACCGTACTTTTATATTAAATGAAATAGTGGAATGAAAACGAAAAACCTTGCCTGAAGAAAAAGGAAGCAAGCTGTGAAGATGTCGGGTAAAAGACTCCCTTTTGTGCACGAAGAGGGGAGGTTGTTTTTCAAGGGCATGGGATGCTTTTACAGCTATCAGGGCTATAGAAACCGCAAAAGAAATTGTATAGCAGGTTCTTTAATCAAATGTCTCTGACACCTGCATTAAAACATTATTTAATGAAGTTAGCTCTGAGGTTGGAAGTTTCTTTCTCTTTGTTCCTCAGCCCAGGAGACCACTCTTTTTTTATGCCTCCCTGATGTACGAAATCACTGTAGTGTCCCTTACACTGCTTCACAAATAACAAAGGCTGGAAAAATACTTTTCTCGGGTAATAAACTTGTAGCTGGCCTGAATTTTCTTCCCTTCTACACTGAACACACAGTCGAACAGACTGCTCTCCTTACTCAGCAATGACAAGTGCACAGCTCTGACCAAAGACCTGTTGCTTCAGCTGATTTTGAAAGGTGTCTTTTAAGAATGAGGTAAACTCCAAGGAAACTCTCTCCTGTGAGTTTGATGCTGTTGCATAATTACAGACATTGTAGCTTCCAGGCTTTGATTCAGAAAAATACTTCAGTGTCTGATTTCAAGGGGACTTTTCATACACTTAATGTTAGTTTCTTACGTACTTTGTTGCACAAACATCTGAGCACAATTTGTTAGCAGTAATTATTGTTCATGCAGAACACATTCAGGAAAGGTTGGGCTTGGTGTTCAAATGCTGAATATTCTAAAATGTTGATTATTCTGTGGTACAATAAAAACAGAAAACAAAACAGCAAACACTTCCTAGCAAGGCTCTGAAAAATATTAATCAGTTCTAGAAAGGTACCAGATTTTATTTCATTGTTACAGAATTGATTTTATATCTACATAGACTATTTCATCACTGAAAACCTCAGAGGGCTTTATAGACCAGGACTGAATTTTATCCCCTAGTTATAGGAAACATACAGATGCTGTTTTCAAAACCCCGGTCCAATTTCTAGTAAATGTCTCGTTGGAACTAAGGTCAGTCACTGCTTTTGCAATGTATCATCTGAAGTACCATGTGCAGGTCCAGTGCAGTCCTCTCCCATCCTCTGGCCTAATCCTCCTACCTGTGTACTACTTTCTACATGTTTCCTCCTTAGCTAGTGGAATAAAGGAAACCTGATCAAATTTCAAAGGGTGAAATACTGAATTTATGAATGACAGGAATAAAATGAAGATTGATTGTGGTGGACCCAGATTTCATCCAGAGATGTGAGTGGTATTAGTTTTAGAAATCAGTGAAATAATAATAATAAAAAAATCTTGTCAAATAAAATCTTACAGTGAAATTAAACATTTCCACTGAAATTGGAAAATAACATATTATTATGTAGTACGACAATTCTGAAAACAATGTCATATAACCTTTAGTTGCTTCATTTTTTAAAGTATTTATTTACAATACTCACCACTGACCTGTTCTTATCTTACCACCATTTGTAGGCAAGTTATTTCCACAACAGCCCTTCTTCTGTGGGTAGAGAGGCTTGTACTTTTATTATGCCTAAAGCGTGAGTATAGCTTTGTCAGGACAAAGTAATTACATCAAACGCAGTCCTGATCTAGCCTAATCATGACAAAGCTGCACAACTGAAACGCATGCTGCTTTCCTCCTGGGAAACCTAAAACCCACAGAGGTGTTGCTGCAGGTAAATCTGTCTCAGAGGCTTTTCAGTTTCATTGTTCCCTATCTATTTGCCGTTACCGAAAGAGGATGTCATGGGAGAGAATTTAAAGTATTTTTTGGAGACCAGGCAACACAGAACTGGCCTGATTTTGTTTTTCTGAAGTTACTTGGCACTGCGGATCTCTAAATAAATATAAAGTCATTCACAATCAAACAGGCAAGCAAGAAATGACAAGTGTTTTGACAGTGCTCGAAATACTTTGAGGTATTTTTAGCATATTTCTGAGTCGTATTAGCTTAACCTGTAATAGAATATAAATGAGCCCATATGGCAGAGATGTAATTATGTTCCATGTGAGAAATCCCTGTGGTAGATTTGGGGAAAAAAACTCACCACATGTGCCTTCTGGAGGGCACGATTTACACATGATTACCTACTCATTTGCATTGAGAAGAATATGAAGTAACACAATGCTAACAACATGGTAATGAAAAGGGCAAGCAAAGACTCCAGATCCCTGGGGGTGCTGATCCCTCTGACTGACATCCAGTTAGGAGCAGGGAATTCGTCCCTTTAGGGAGTACGTTTTATGAAGCGATCTTTGATTATGTGGGCACAGTAATCACGAGTCTTAATTATTATTACTGTGAGAGAATGGGCTACAAATCTCCAGGGAACATCTCTGTCACAGATACTTTGCTGGCGAATGCTGAAAATGAGTGTTTTCCCAAGGATCATTTTCATTCCAACCTGGTATTTAGCTGAAGTTTCTTTGACTACTAGTCATGAAACATTAAATATAGATTAGAGGCAGAGAGATGTTGAAAGTTAAAATTCACCGGAGGTGCACACCCGTGCACTTGAGAGACAGCCCCAAATGTTGTCCAGATGTTGTAGCAACAAGGCTGAGGGTTCCCAAGCTGCAGCACAGCCACAACAGAGGAGAAAGTGGATGTTTAGCATTCCACTGGCCTTCTGTTTAGTTTACTTGTAGTGTATTAATTTAGCAGAAAGTCCTAACAGCCTGTTAGCGGTAGATGTTACCAAGTGTACACTACCCTGAAAGAATGAAGAAATTCTTTTATAGCAATAAAGGGAGTAATTCAAAGCATGTAATTGATTTTCCACATTTTCAAACTGTGATAAGACTAAGCTTTAGCAGCAGAAACATGTGTTTGCAGTTTTGTCAATGTTCTTCAATGAATAAAAAAAATAGGAACCTATAACTTATTGGTTAGATCGTTAACATGCACTGGGCATTTCAGTGGCTATTGAAGCACTTGCCAAAAGCATGTCGTCTTCTAAACAGACTCAGAGGTGGTAGGGATTGGTTTTTGCCACAGGACATGTTTTTGTCATTATCTAAAATCATTCTTTTCCAGGAGGAAAAAACCAGAAGAACATCAAGGCTTTCTTAACGAGCTATTGTCACGTTTATGTGCTGTCCTCCTTTACGTCTTCCACCCTTTTCACGCCAGTGGGGCAGAGCGGGTGCAGGGCAGGGCTCGTGCCTTTGCTCACGCTTGCAGCATTTCCATCTACCTGCTGAGCAGCGCAGCTTCTGACATTCATGCTGCTGCCCCCAGTGTTCATACCAGTTGTTAGGGGGCTCTCTGGGACTCCCCATGAACCTCCCTCCTGATGTCCACCAGAGGAACTTGGAGCAGAACCATCCGAGCAATTTCCAAATGCCAGGCAATGCACTCACTGCAGGGTGCCTGGAGAAGGCTCAGGTGAACTCCTCCAGCTGTCATTGATAGATAGAGTTTAAGTCCAAAAGTAACATTTAGAATTATTTAACCCAGTCTTTAGCCTCAAACAAGCCACAGAATTGTATCAGTAATAGCTGCACCAAATGTAATAATTTGATGGTGTGTAAGAGCTTATCTTTTGGGAAGATAGCTCGTCTGGACTTAAAGGCCCCAAGTAACAGAGCTTCCACCGAAACCTTTGGAAGTGTCTCTCATTCAGCAGTTTTATTGTTAAAAATGTGTGCTTGTTTCCATACTAACCATGTCAAAATTCACCAGTGGATTTCTGAAAGTTTTTTGGGCTCTCCTGACACCAGAAAGAAGACAGAACAGAGGACAAGGGCCAAACTAAAGAGCTAAGCACCAGGTATTTGTCATGATGCTTTGAAAAGAGGTCATCTACTAACGTTTTGCAAACAGGTCACCTACCCGCCCTCTGAAACTTTGCAATTTCAGTCTTCTTCCCATCTTGCATTATGAGAAACCTAAGAAGCTTAGTAGTTCCTTTGTGAAAAAACAAAGGGCACATCCTCAGAATAACCTATTTATCAGGATATACAAGGGAGATATGGAAAATTTGAGTCCTGTTCCCACTCTCTGGCCTTAGAGCAAACATGTGGACCCAGAATTTAAGTCCCACTGGGCACACTAAGCCCTGAACTGCAGACTCAGACTCCCGCTGCATTTCAGTGAATACTTGTGGAAAGCGATACAGGCCGAGACGGTGACACTCATTGGGACCCACTGGAGAACGGCAAAGTTTCCAGTGGCTGAGGTAGCTATGGCGGAGAAAAAAGCAGCATTTCATGTCCCCACATGTCATTTGCCCTGATTCTTGTGTTAGAAGACTTGCCAAAATGAGAAGGAAACAGCTTGGAGGGATGCCTGCCCACAGCCGGGAGGGAAGAGGCTGTTTGCAGCACGGGGGTAAGGAAACCATCTTCTGGCATGGCAAGGAGTTGGCAAGGCTGACTGAGAATCAAACAGGGCAACAGTAGGGCAGGGGGGAAAAAAACCCTCAAAGACTAGAAGCGAGCTGGTTCATGTTTACTCCCTCGGGACAGCACAGAGCATCCCCCACAGTGGATGACTTCATAGGCTTGAAACCAGGTAAGCGAGCTTCAGAGAATAGGAAATGGGGCTACAAGACCCTTTAAACTGAAGTCTAAAGTTTTGAGTTTAGCAGACAATGGGAGTAACTATCTAAGTTTGTCACCATTTCATTACCATTGGGTGCCAGGTAGCAGCGGATGATGATCTTGTACGGGTTCCTCATGGACAAACATGCAGCAGAGATCAGCATCCAAACCCAGGCAGGTGCTTGTGGTTATGGCCTGGAGAGGGAGGAAAGGGGACAATAGAGGCAAGGAGTCCTTCTGGGCCTCCACGGGCAGGGACAGTTCTTCCGGAACCAGGGGCAGACTCTGCTGATGCATACCATGGTGGGTGATGCATTCGGGGTGCCGTGCTGTTCCAGCACAAAGAAGGTTTTTAAAACACATGAAGTATGTTCAATGGCTGAGCTACATGCTTGCTGCTTCCTCCCCCGTAGGAACCAGTGTATTTGTAGACTCACAAGGCTTTCTTCTACAAAACAATAAAACTAAAAAGGCAAAATATGGGTGAATTCATTCTGCTATTTAATCTGGCAACCTGGAAGAAACAGAAAAACAAACAAAATCCCCAATGGTTGCTCCACCATCCCATCCCTCCTCCATACATGCCTTCTCTTTTTCAAAAGCTATGCACAGGGAAAACAAAGAAAGAATGCGGTTACCTTTCCCCGGGTCTTAACGGAGCCGTTTGCAGTGACCACCGTAGGCGCTGCTGTTTATGTGGATAAATTACCAGTGGTTGAACGCAACAGCTCGCTCCAGTTCTTTGTAAATAGTTGTGCAAAGTGCAAAGAAATACCATGGATCATGCAAAGCTCCCGACACAGGGACGATGGGAATTCAGGGTACTCAGCTACAAATATAACCAAACCCTTGATAATCTCAGCTTCTGCTGGTTTCTACTCTCAATTTGCACTTAAGAACTCCAAACAAAGCTCTCATCCAACAACACTAATCAACAGACAGCAGATTTATTTCAACTGCTTCCTAGCCTTTTTTTGTTTTGCTATAGTTTGGAATATAACTTAAAAAAAGGAGAAAGAAAAAAGGGAAAAGATACAGGAACCGTGTGTGCTTCACTGCAAACACTGCTGATGTAATTCTCTTTGAAGTGAGCAGCAAAACTCCTTTGGAGGTTAATGAGAACAGGATCAGGCCCTCCACGCTGAACTTGTGCTGAGAGCAGATAAGATCTTGAATCATTCAGAGCCAAGCATGTTATTTGTGCAACACGGGCAGGCTGAGTCAATCTCCGAATATTTTTAATGGGTGTCAACGTGAAGTGTTAATTCCACAAGTTATGTTGTTTTGCAGTTTGCCTGTGCCTGCTTTCCAGGCTGCCTTCACGGATGGTACACATCCTCTCACTGGCTGGGAAGAAAAGCTATTTCCAGAACTGCTGCTTCTTTTACAAAGAATTGGAAAAACAAATGATAGTAGAAATACCTGCTAGACATTCAGATTATCAGCACGCATAGAAGTAAAAGTAGCCCCATTTCAAACAGAGATTACGACTTTTTTTTTTTAAAAAAAGGACCCTAAAATCAAAACAAGTATTCTGTAACTGATCATTTTTGAGAAACTGATCTTGATGTCTTTTCTTTTCACAAAACAGAGGAGTGAGGTATTGAAGTCACAGATGCTTAGATAATGTCTGCCCCTGGATAGTAGCTATATACTCTTAATAAACAGGATCAGAAAAACACTGAAAATATTTTGAAGCCTGATGAAATGAACTAAGCACTATGAACAGCTTTTGCATGAGAAATCTTTATTTTTGACTTTCCCTTCTTCTGTCCCCAGGATCACCATGCACTTCCTAATGCATCTTGAAGCCAAGATGAAATTACAGCTCTCCTGAGGCCAACGGGAGGCTCGTTATTGCCGTCAGCAGAACCAGGGTTTTACTTTTACTGTAAAGATATCTTAAGAAACACTGGGCCCAACTGCCCACTTCTATGGAAAAAGTCAGCTGGAAGCATAGCAAAGCCTACCACACAATTTCCTTTTCGTTCTCCCCTGAGGGGAGATTTTTAATCTTGGAGTGGAAAACAGGATCCAGGGAAACCTGGAGAAAACCCTGTGGTTGCCATCCAGACAGAGCTGGCTCTGGTTCAGCTCCTCAGCTTGCCCTGCTCCCCAGCCCACCACCACCCCCAGCCCCAGCTTTGCAGCCCACTCTGCTTGTCCCTCTTGTGTGAGGCAACGAATTGGGGTTTGTCTTCTTGCGATTCAGAAACACCCAGACAAAAGCTGTTTCCCTGCCTCCGTCTTCCATGACTCTGGGACACATGCTGGAGGGCGTCCCCACGGTTTCTGCACGCTCTGGGAAGCCATCCCCTTCCCACATCTGAGTTATGTGCCCTTCAGCTACCCTTGGCAGGAGAGGCACCAGTCCTGCATGGCCATAGTTCCCAGTTCACCGTCTCAAACCTGGCCCATGCAGAAAACCATCTCCTACTGCCTACCCCCTAGCAGTCCCTCCTCCTCCTCCTGCCTCTCTGACCTCTCCTCACCCACACACGACAGCCCACTGCCTTCCCAGGACCCCATTTCCATCTCTCTCCCACCATGTCCTCAGCACCAGGGGCCAGCAGCCCCAGCACAACGCCAAGGGTGCCAGGTCTAGCAGCGTTCATCACAGCGGTCTCCATTTGTTGTCACATGCAGGCTTAGGGCTGGTACGCTCCACCACTCAGGAACTGCACGTCTTTGCCTTTGTGTCAAGAAGCGGTGACTACACTCAGACACCACGTTACAGCCACCCCAACTGCAGCTCCTACCTGGAATTGGTCAGATCCCATTTTCTTACCTTTGCAGCTGAGCGCCATTTGCTTCCATTAATTTCAGTAACAGTGAAGTGCCCAGTCCTACAAAATACTAACATGTTGCAAAATTTTCTTTCGCTTCCCTCAGAATTAGAATTTTTTTTTAATTCAGAAGTAAATAAATAAACTAATTGCAGTCTTCTAACAGAGGGCTTCATGCTAACAAGTGACTAACTTCCCTCCCTGTTCACAGAAGATGAAAGTGAAGCTTTCACCATTGTAGACAAAGAAGTACTGAAAAGTTAACAAGAGTCATAGCAAAATCTGACTTTGTGATGAGCTGTTTTTCCTGAAATTCTTTTCATTTACATAAATATTTTGAGAAGCCCACCTTGAGGTTTTGTGTTGGCTTTTTTATTATTTCCTCTTCAGATGCATTTGCACACAAGTAGGCTATAAATGAAACACTCATTTTCCTGAAGGCAATCATGAAGGTGTGATTGCACCCTTTTCTTCTGCACCCTTTTCTTCTGAATTTTACATAGAGCCAATTTATCATAATGCACAGTAATATTTGAATTTGAACAAGTGGGAAATCCTTATTTGCTCACACTACACTCTCAGTATTAACTCAAGATCAGCTCCTTGGGGATAGTATTTGTGCTTGTATTTAACAGTAAAATGTCACGAATAAAGAAGCTGTCAAACAACTTGAGAGTAAGTCACTTCTCTATTTGGACAGCAATGATTTTGTGATGAACACAATGAACACTGCACAGTGAGTCCTCAAGAATAAACTGGGATCTGAATGAGTTATATTCTGGCAGTGGTTAGAGCAAGACAACTTCCAGTGAGGTTATCCGAGAGGGCATGGGCAAATGAGCAGCAGAATATGAGCCACAGGTCAGCCGGGGATGTTGTAATGGCACATACTGCCCGTAACTTCCTCTGTCAAATGCAGGGATTAAGAGCAGCCAGGATAGCCTCCGCCCTAGGTAGGTGGGGGAAAAACAAAAGAGCCAGCACATCGCTCAGGCAGCCAGGAAAAATGAGCCAATTCAGCACAGCCCCGGCAGCGCTGCTGCTGCCAGCTGGACATCTGTGGAGCTTGCAGACGTATGCAAACGTTACCTCTGAGGGCGGGTGATAGTCCAGCACCCAAGATGCATCAGCAGGTGTTGAACTGGTGGTGGGCAAGGTGCCAGGGGGGACTGACATGCTCTCGTCTTGGTAAACAGATTGCACACTCCTGTAGCTATCAGTTCTGTCCTTAACTTCTGTAGTATGGTAGTGGAGGTCAAACAAGTTACCAGTAACAAAGCAATGGTAATTAACATGAACAAGACAACGCAACAAGTCGTACAGCATCAGTGAGTCATACTGTTAGTCTCATTTAAACACAGCAATGAGACTAACCCTGAGTCACAGAATGTAAAACAGTTATAAAAGATCTGAATTATACAAACAAGTATGCAAGAAAACAGCATCAAGACATCCCACCTGAGGGATACGGGCCGCTTTCATTTTTCTTGTGATCTTTGTCATCAAACTACCCCATGATAAATGACTTTTAAATTTGTGCTGTAGCAAGTAATTAATATTAGCCAAGTTATACTAGAACTAGACAAAAATACTGTTCTCCCTCACCCAAAGGGATCCTGGTGATATAATGTGGACAAGTTCCACCTACTGTGCTGCACTACTGACATATGGTAGCCTTATATGTTAGCCTCGGATAACACCTTATTAAACACTGCAAACCATAATAATGCAACTATCCCAAAGACAGCTAATTGCAAATAAAAGTCTATCACTTCAGTATTTCTGAAGTTATTTCTAAGGCAGTCCATCAAAAACACTTTTCCTGGTGGCTGACACAAGCCTCCCAACACAGCGTGTTTCCATCAGAGTTCCACGGTTAGTATGAAGTTTCCACCCTAGTGCAGTTCGTCACGTCCAATACTTTCACGCACTGCAACAAAGCCTTGGGATACTCGGGTCTGCGGGTCTTGGGATACTCTGGTCTCAACCCAGCAGCATTTCACACGAGGTCAGTGGCTGAATGTGGGTCTTCATTAAGTGTTGTTTGAGTAGAAGACTAGAGTTTATTTATTCAACCTCAAAATAAGCAACTTAATGCTGTTGATTTGAATGCAAACAAGGGCAAGACCTCATGCCTGGAAGACTCTCTGATGTGGTTACACTGGAAGTTTAGACTGAACACAAGTTGAGATCCGAAACACAGTTGTCACGGCCTACAAAATCAGCATGTTTTCTTAAAGCAGTGAAATTTTTTAAAAGCATTGTCTACAACTAAACTATCAAGGTGGTATTGCTTTTATCTGGAAAACGTTGCACTTACAATTAGATATTGCTTATTAAGGACTATTTTGCTAATTCACTGTAATCTCTCCCATATGACAGAAACAGTATTTGCTTCTCCACTTAGTGACCTCAGATGACTAACTAAAGGTGCAGAGTGAATTTCAGTTGGCAAGTCAATGCAATTACGCATTTTTTTCTTAAAGGGCATAGTATTACCTAGTCTGCTTTAATACTGTCACCGGGCTACTCTCAAATTAATATGGGGCTCATAATGCTTGCAATGTGTCCAGGACCTAATCCTGGCGTGCTTAGTTCGTCCTTAAGCAGCTATTTCACATCTTAAAATGCTTGGAGACTTCTAAAAACCTAAACTGTGAAAAGCAAAGCCTCAGCATTAAGTCACCAAGCCTTGCCTCCTACACACGCTAACCCATTTTTAAAATTACGGTACTGCTATTTCAAAACTGATCAGGAGTTTCAGAACAAAGCATTTCTCTGGTGACATGTCTGTGCTGTAAACACACAGGCAGCAAGGGGTTCAGTCCAAGGCAAGCAAAACAAAGTTCCCTTTCTCCGTATGAGCGTGAATCATTGCCTAAGCCTTCCAGCTCAACTGATGAACAACAGAGGCAAGAGATTTACAAATATGAGAAAGTCCCACAGCTATGGATGGGAAAGCAACCCTCACTTCTAATGGGACCAAGCAGCTAAAGGACTTGCGTTTTTAAACCAACATTTGAATTCAGAATCCATATGATCCATTCACTCTAAGTTTGTATAACATGCAGAGCAATGATGCTCTGGGTTTGACAAATGTGAAGAAAACCTAATAGAAATCTAAGAGAATTAAAAAGGGGAGGCTGATACTCAGAACTGATTTTGCACAATATTGCTGTCATTGGAAACATCTATCAAATATAATGCAATTCCAGTGTTTGAGCACTAGAGGGTCAATTCTTGATGAAAACAGAGCCTTACCTCAGTTTCCTTATTTTTGTAGGTAAGCATTTAACCTCTTACTTACCGTCCCTTCAGCTATCATGAGTTTTTCTAGCTGAAGCTCTTTCTGAGGCCATCCAGCACTGGGATGGAGGAGTTATGTCACACAAACGCAAACTTTTTGCAAGAGTTCCCTCAATAATTTTGAACTACGCAGGTCACACCAAACCCGTGGTTGCTCTCGCTGGTCAGCTGCAGGGTGCACACCTTTTCAAAGGATCACCATGTTGGTCTGGAAGTTGTCTCTTATGACTGGGAGTGGCAAAAGACTGATGAGGTACTAGCCCATAGCCCATTTTGAAAAATACTCATCCGTATCATGTACAGCAGCCTCTTCTCATGCCTAATTATCATCCCTTTGAATAATACAAAAAATGTAAATGCTGTCCATTTAAATGAAAGGGATCCTCAGCACCACCTGTAATTGTACTCCTGCCCAACAACAAGCACTGGGATGGCAGCAGAAGGGTGGGCATCAACCAGAGGGCAGAATTCAGGCCCACGACATTGCAGCCTTGCCACTCAATTTAAAAAACCCAACACTTCTGAAAGTATATGCATATACCAGAAATTTGGGGCATTACTATATGAACAAATCAGAAATCCTTCTCCTTCCCAATAGGATTTGTTATGGAAACAGCATATAATTTCATTCCAATACCACAAATTTGCCACTACATTAAAGAGCATTACTGTTGCTGAAGGATGAACGGTAAATCAGCATCCCTAGCTCTCCAGGCTACAGCCCTCTTCAGGGGAATGGTAATTCTGAGTGCCCCTTCATTTCAGGCTATAAATATATGCCATGAGAGAAAGCAAAGCTGTTGACTAAGGAATGCCTTAACAAGTACTTCTAGCCCAATAAACTTTGTTATACCACCGTTTTGTTCTTCTATTATCCTTCTTGTCAGGGACAAGAGAACTGCACAACACTGCTTCTTTGTACACAGTGATACTTTCTCTGGTAAACATGGTACATCAATTATACAGACTATGTTGTAAAAAAACCTATCTAAATTCCCTGGAGCAACAGACAGACTTGTTTTTAACAGTGAGGTAAAACATTAGTGATGACTGCAATATACCCATGCAAGAGACACCTTTGTATCATATTAATAAAGAGTCTCAAATACCATTATGTGTTGAGAAATAAAAGTATAAAAAGGTAGGTGAGTCATACAGATAGCACCACAGCATTCAGTAATGACCGTGACCTTTGCAAATTACTGCGCTGTGAAAGTTCACAAAAATTAGCAAACAAAAAACCAAGGGGTTGCTCTTTTAAATTATTTTTAAATGGTCATATTGTGCTCTCTAGTATATTTATTAAAAGAACATTGAACATGGAGCTTCAGCTCTGCAATTGATGAAAAAAATCCCAAAGAACTGAAGGGGATCCATATCTGTCGCAAATCATGAACTGCAAATATTAACATTTTACTTCATGTAGAAATGACAAGTCCATTACTCATCCTTGAAAAGTACTTTTTAAAAAATTGGTCCTCCCATCCCTACCATAAATACAAAGTCTCTATTACAAATAAATGTGTTCTCCCATGCATAAATAAATCACATACATTCAGCTGCAAGAAAACAGTTCAGTCCAAACGGCTCAAATCTAATTATACACTGACCCAAAAGAATTCCACTGCAACTGAAATTGAATGGCTTGTACTTCAGGTCATTAGCTGAGTGCTGACCAGTACAATTTTAAATGCTAAAATATCAAAAAGAAGGGGGGGGTTGGGGGGGGGGGGGGGGGGGAGGTGAGGAGGGAAGACTTCAGAAAAATGCGCAACATTTCTGAGAAAACAGGAACTACATTTATGTAAAACAAATTTTTAAATAATGAAAAAAAAACCTGCCCTCTTGTCTCACCTCACTGAAGAAATTTTGTTGAGCTTCCCTTAGTTCTCTATGGCTGTTTACGCATCACAATTTGAAGAAAGGAAACAAGCCAAAAATCATTTACATCGTCCTCCAGATCTACAGAATTAAATGCTGTACTAGCTTATAACATTGGAAATCAGAAATCAAGTCTCATAATTAGCCAGTCTTTCCTAACAAACCCATGCTTACAGAATGGCACTTCGAACAATGAATTAGGAAAAAAAAAAGGAAAAAAAAAGTGTTGTGTTGAAAGGTTTAAGAATGCGTGTACTTTCACTAAAGCTGAAATGCTTCCATGAAGGTATCATTTAATTCGGGATTTACCAAACATTCCAAATTCAGGAAAACAGATCTATTTTACTCATTAAAATAATCTGACAATATTGCAACATAGTCTGAGTGTCATTTTGAGCAGTGAGAAAATTTTTTTTTATTTTAATAGGAAAGGAAGAAGAAAGGCTAAGTTGAGAGAACCCTTTTCTTCAAAAAAAAAAAAAAAAAAAAAAAAAAGCCAAACCAAAACTGGTGAGTTTCTTTCTTCTCCTGCCATATAGCAGATCTCTTCTTGGATTTCACACTACCGACCATACCCCGTCAGAGATCTTGAACAGTTTACATTACTTCTTTTGAAGGATTAATCTAGACTTGCCCAGAGATAAAAACCAAAATGCACAATGAATTCCTACACTGAATTCCAGCTTGTTACTGTGAACTCAAAATAAGAAAAAAGGAATCCCACACATCTTGTAGTATATACACTGCTTTCACACAGTATTTTAGTCAGTCAGATGAATACGTAAAGGGACAAGATAGTTTTGTACAAAACCTCAATTTATTTCAGAGAAATTAAAAATATGGTATTTAATATATATAAATTTCTATTCCTCTATAAATATAGATGATCTTGTGATAATGAACAGAAATAAATGCATACCAAATTCAAATATTTTTGCATTTCAGGGTATGGTAGCCATAGATAATGTTTATGAACCTAAATACAGGCATTTGTAATATAAAAAAAGTTTAAAACAATACAATCAGGAGAGAAGCATTCTGCTCTTTTTCATACAGAGTACTAAATATTTAAATGCATCTGCCGAAAGTTACAATTTCATTTTTAATCTTTTTTTTTTTTTGTATTAAGAAGCATAATCCCACACACCCAGGAGCATACAAGGTAGTAGATATACTGCACACATGGTATCTTATCTTTGCAGTATGCAATGTTATTACTGCACCGAAAAAAAGAGGGGAAAAAAGACAGCAGAGGCTCTTTAAAGTCTCACATCCCACCAGAGTGCTTAAACATTCTAGTTTTCTGTTTTCCCTTCCTTTGTTTTTACTACTGGCAAAAATCATGACACCCTCATAATGGGTAATGAATTAAGTGTCGATGAATTAGAATTCAGGGGAATGGCAATGGCTCCAACGTTTCCCCAATGAAGAGCCAGCTGATGGCTATAACTAAGGAAAAAAAAGAAGTCTGAATGCTGCGTTTTATTTGGGTGAAGCTCTTTTTACTGAGCCCGTATTTCCCGACCCTGCTAACCCCAGCCAAGAGCAGCCCGGCAGGGAGGGGACCGGGGCGGGAGGCGGTGGGAGCACCCGCAGGGTGCCCGCGGAGAGCCCCGGCCCCGGCCCCGGCCCCGGCCCCGACCTCAGCGCCGAGAAGCGGGCTTAAAAAAACCAAAACACACAGCAAGAGGGAAATTCGGTGTATCTATGTCCCCATCCACCTCCGAAGCCATCGGACGTGCTACAGGTGCAGACGGTGTTAAACCTCAACTCCTACAACAAAACAGGCCAACTCCCCTTGAACTACGCGGTGCACTCAAGTTGAGCTGTATCGAATTGGCAGAGGGCAGCCGGCAGCCAACCCCCTGCCCCGGGCACTGCGGAGGGGCTCTCCCTCCAGAGACAGGCCGGGCAGGGCTGGATGGCGCTTCCACACCCCAAAAGGGGCCTGGCGGGTCCCGCCTGGGTCACCGGGGCTCGGCTCCGCTGGGGCCGGCCGAGGCGAGGTGAAGCGAAGCGCCGTCCCTGCGCCGTGGCGGGGCGGCTGTCTGTCCTCCCCGGCAGCGGGCCCGGCGGGGGTCCGTCCCGCCCCCCCGGGGCCGGTGCCGAGGCGGGAAGCGGCGCTCCTCCCCAACCCCACCTCCACCGCCACATACCTCTGGCAGGCCGGGACCGGGGACCGGGGCCCAGCCCGCGTCAGGAGGCGCCCCCGGCAGCGGCAGCAGCCTCACTCCGGGCCCTGCTGCTCGTGCAACTGAAACTCCAAGCAAAGCCACTACAAAACCTGTGTGGGGGAGAAGAAAGGGGGTTGTTTTGGTTGCGCTTACCGGCAGTTCTTCCCATCCTGCCCTACGAAATAAAAATCCAACGCCTTCTTTTTTAAATTAAAAAAAAAGAGGGGGGTGAGGAAGCAAAATCCGCAAACGGGTTAAAAGTGTCCTAAATAATTAAAAAAGTGAGATTTTTGTAATTTAAATACAAATATACTTACAAAATCTTACAGAGGCTATTTACATCCCTCTCCCCCAACCTGACAGTGCGTTCAGTTCCTACAGGAGACAGCCCGAGAGGAGCGGGGAGGGCAGAGCCGGGCGGTCCCAGGCGCAGGGGTCCCCACCTGGCTCGTCCTCCGCTCCCTGCCGCCTGCGGAAGTGACTCGCGGTCCCCAAAGTTTGCCCAGGCTGGATAAGGAGCTGCTTCCCAAGGCAGAGCGCGGGCGGGCGGGTGTCTCAGACGGTGGTCTCGCCCTGCTTGCTGTTGGTGAGCCTGGTGTAAAACTTCCTCCAGGAGTTTAGGGTTTTCCCAGACCAGATCCAGAAGCCCGAGGTGATGCCCACAATTAAGGTCATGAGATACTTGATCATGAAGACGGTGAAGTCGGGGCTCATGGGTGGGTGGTGGCTGCTGTGGTTGTTGGGGCAGGGGATGGCGTAGCTCTTACAGCTCTGCGTGACCCAGCTCCTTTCCCACTGTTCCCTAAAAGCTTGCTCGTAAAAATAGCAGGCAATGACGATGGTGGCTGGCACCGTGTAGAGGACGCTGAAGATGCCTATCCTCACCATAAGCTTCTCCAGTTTTTCCGTCTTGGTGCCATCATGCTTCATGATGGTCCGGATCCTGAAGAGGGACACGAAGCCGGCCAGCAAGAAGGAGGTGCCGATAAACAGGTAGACGAACAAGGGGGCCAGCACGAAGCCCCGCAGGGCATCCACGTTGTTGATGCCCACAAAGCAGACGCCGCTGAGGACGTCCCCGTCCACCTGCCCCAGGGCCAGGATGGTGATGGTCTTGATGGCTGGCACGGCCCAGGCAGCCAGGTGGAAGTACTGGGAGTTGGCCTCGATGGCCTCATGGCCCCACTTCATGCCAGCAGCCAGGAACCAGGTGAGGGAGAGGATGACCCACCAGATGGAGCTGGCCATGCCGAAGAAGTAGAGCATCATGAAGAGGATGGTGCAGCCCTCCCGCTTCGTGCCCTGCGCCACGGTGCGGGAGCCGTCCTCTGCGAAGCGCTCGTTGCAGACCACCCTCTCCTCTAGGAGGAAGCCGGCAATGTAGGCCACGGCCACTGCCGTGTAGCAGCCCGAGAGGAAGATGATGGGCCGCTCGGGGTAGCTGAACCGCTTCATGTCCACCAGGTAGGTGAGGACAGTGAAGAGGGTGGAGGCGCAGCAGAGCACCGACCAGATGCCGATCCAGGTGCGGGAGAAGCGCAGCTCCTCAGGCCCGAAGTACATGAGCCCGTAGAGGCGGCCAGGTTCACAGGGCGCCCCGCAGTCCTTCTCCCCCAGGAAGCGGTAGTTCAGGTAGGAGGGCACCTTCAGCGCCCGTGGGCAGGAGAAGCGCCCCCGGGGCTCACCGGGCCCCGAGCCCCCGGGGCCGCCGCCGGTGCCCCCACGGTGGGGGTTGCTGGTCCAGCTCTCGGGGCGCAGGGCGGGTGTGGGGGTGCCACGCTCGGAGGCGTTTTGCCCCACGCAGAGCTCGCCGGCCCCGTGCACCGGGAACTTCTCGCAGCGCAGCGTGTCGGGCCACTGGAAGCCGAACTTGTTCATGAGGGCCTCGCAGCCCTGGCGGGCCCGCTCGCAGAGGGAGCGGCAGGGCGGCAGGGCCTGCTCCAGCACGGTGCACACCGGGGCGTACATGGAGCAGAGGAAGAACTTGAGCTCGGCCGAGCACTGCACCTTCACCAGCGGGTAGAACTGGTGCACCTCGAGCCCCGCGTCCTCCTGGTTGGTGTGGCCCAGCAGGTTGGGCATGATGGTCTGGTTGTAGGCGATGTCGGTGCAGAGCGGGATGGAGATGGGCTGGCAGTAGCCGTGGTCCGGGATGGAGATACCCCGCTCGCCGTTGTACTGCGGCGCCGGCGGCTGTCCCCCGGCCGGCAGCGCCGCCGCCCACAGCAGCAGCAGCAGCAGCGGCGGCGGCGGCGGCGGCAGCCGCGGGCACGGGCCGCCGCCGCCCGCCCGCCGCCCGCCGCCAACTTCCCCGCCGCCGCTCGCCGCCGGCCCGTGCCGCTCGGCCATGCTCAGTCGGTGCCGCCTGCCCAGCCGGGCTCCCGCCGCCGCCCCGCCGCCGCCGCTGCTCCTCCCGGCCCGAACTTGCGACTCATGAAGGGAGCGGCCGGCAGGGACGGGGCAGCCCCGGCCGCCACTCGCGCGGCCGCGGCGCGCAGCTGTGCCCGCACCGGCGGCAGCGCCCGCCGCACCTCCGACTACCGCCGCCGCCTCCGCCGCCGCCGCCGCCGCCTGACCATTTGTGCCGGCCCCTCGAGCCCGCGCCCCTCGCCTCGCCGCGCCGCGCCGCGCTCCCTCCGACCGGTTTCCAGGCGCCCCGCAGTCTGCCTTTCACCGGGAGGGAGGAGCCTTGAAACCGACGCGGAACTTTCCTGCGTAAGGGACCGTCTCCCAACGCCTCACCCGGGGGCGGGCGCAGGCGGGCGCGGGGCTGCCCCGCGCCGCGCACAAAGGCGGCGGCGGCGGCGGCGGGGACGGCGCGGAGGGAGGGGGGCCCCGCCGCGGGAGCGGGGGCGGCCCCGTGCGGTGGCAGGGGCGGGGGGGGGTGATGATCGGGGGGGGGGCGGGGGCCGTGCCTTTTCGGTCGGCAGCGCGGAGGGGCAGGGGGAGGCCGGGCCCGCCGGGCCGGCTCGGCTGGACGGCGGTGGCGGCTGCACGGCGGACCGCCGGGGGTCACGGCTGTCCCGGGGGGTGTTTTTGGATTCCCCGGTGATGACGAGGGTTAAGGCCGTTGAACTGCGCACCCCGACGCGGTCCAGGGCCCATCAAACTCGGCGTCGCCCCCGGCGGAAGGGCAGCGGTGCTAATTTCGGCTCCATTGACAGCCCGGCAGGGGCCGGGGGGCCGAGGGGGGTGTCGATATTAGCCAAATGGGAGAGGGCGGGGGGAGGACAGCATTGTCCGGGGTGTGCTGCGGGGAGCAGTGAACAACCGTGGAGCATCTTTGCAGGACTGCAATCCAGAAGATGGGTTTATTGTCATAACTTTGGGCGCGGGCAGGAGCGGCGGCGGTTTGAAGGCAGAGGCCGCGATGCTCACGTCTCGCACACGCAACTGGTGATGTGCGAGTGGCCAACACTCGCCTCCCTCCAGAGACGCTTTAAGTATCTTGCTACCGAGTTCTTGCCAGTATTTTATGTGCGTCTTCCTCCTATCATGTTTACAGCAGCAGCCTGAGATACGAAAACAATTGCAACAGGGCTTTCCCGTTCCCCTTCCTCCCTCTGCCCAGTGGGCAGCTATTCCAGCTTAATTCAAGATGAACGCTGCGTGACTTGCAAGTACCTCCCCGTCAGGTTTTTCAAATACTCGCTATATTCTGGGGAGGTGGTCAATGGGCATGCAGTGCCCACCAACAGTGGCCATTTCTTTCTGCGCGTCTAAAGCCCTGTCGCTCTCGCAGAATGGAGGTCCTGTTGGCCCTTCCGAAATGCGTAGTCCGGAAAAATGATGGAAGCTGAATGGGGGATTTACTGTACTCGCTGGAATTCAGTAAGAATAATAAACCGTGCTCCTGGAGAGGAGGAGGAGGAGAAGAATCCTACCACATTCTCCAAACATTCATAACCGAGCCTCTGCGTCGTGGACGTGCATGTCCTCATATTTGTCCGACGGTTAATGCTGCCATTCAGAGCTGAACCAGGCATGAAACTTCTCCGGCCAGCTGTCTTCCTTCTCTGCAGCATGCTCCCACCCTTTCCACTTTATACGCTAATGAGCTGCAAAAATCCATTAGGAATAAGACAAGCCCAGCATTTATTTCTAGCTGGCACGGGTGGCAAGGGTTAATAAAACACATCCGTATTTCTTGGATAGCTGCAGATAAAATTTGGACCGTGCTATTTAGGCCACTTTCTTTCTCCCAGCAGTGCTGTCCCACATTCAAACTAATTAATAGCAAGATCTATGCTGTGTAACGACTGCAGGAGTGGGATCGTGTTTAGAAATTGCACAACCTTAAGTATGTCACAGAATCATGTCCTCGTTTACTGAGGTTCATTGAGTTCTGTCAAGAACTCTCAGAGGACCGTAGTTCAAAAATTATATGCACAAATGATACCTTTTTCCATCTTCTGCTGAAAAAAGTTTGATTCCTCACATATTGTATTTACAGTTTTAAGCTACTGATTTTTCTCTGCAGATCTACATCAGTAATTAAAATTACTAACTCCTTTCTAGCACAAAACCTAATTTATATTCAGCCCTAAATGACAGTACTGTTTTCCTATTCATCCTAAAACAACTGAACACTGGATCTTTAGATAGGAACAAGTATTATACATGGTCCTTCTCATAGAAAATGAGTGTGAATTTCTAACTAGTCTCAGGAAGCCTCTGTGGCTTTCTGCCTGTGGTCTTCAGACCTGGGGATGCATCATATAATCCAGGAAAAGTAATTAAGATGCCTAAGTCCATCATCATTGGGCTGAAATTCTATCTACAGGGGTCTGCATTTGAAATATTTAGGCAATACTTCTCAAACTGGAAAATGGTGAAAAGTCGCTTTTGAAATAGCTTTTTTCAGACCAACTGGTATAGAAGGAAAAGTAGACAAATTTCTGGGTTAACAAGCTATTTTTTTGGTTCCGAAGCAGTAACTACCAAAGCTAAATGCAACTTGAGAACAGTTGCGTGGAGCTTAGGTAGGGATGTATCAGTGACACCAGCTCAGGAGGAAAATGTGGAAATGGGAATGGATGGAGTGTTGTGGGGTGAAGAGCGAGGGCTGAAAGCTGGTAAGTTCAGGAAAGTTCCTAGGACTTGCCGGTTTTAACTGTTTAATGATTTTTCACATAACAGAAAATCCTGTGTGGAAGGAATCTTCCCAGAAGTACTCGTCCTACATTTCAAGCACCCCAAACCACAAAACTCATCATTAGAAGCGTAATTCTCTGTGATCCAAAACACCGGATCAGTTTAAACCGCGCCTGAGCAAGATGTGTTGATGCCCATCCGCTACTACAGCAATGAACACCCCCTGCTATCAAACCATCGGCATCCTCCAATTTTACATTTGCAGTTTCAGGACTGTTAACATACTTCATCCTGCGCACGGCTGCCTTCCTGGTAGTTTTGCTGCTGAAAATGATCACTCAGCACCAGCATGAACTCCCAGAGATGGTCTGTATAGACCAAAATACTGTGCTGTCAGTGAGGGGGAGTTTCTCATGAAACAGGACATTCTCCCTCTGATCTTTGAGCCCTGATCCTTAAGGGAAACTACACAACTTGTCCCACAGAAGTGAGCATGGGAACTAGGTTTTCAAACTCTGCCC
This sequence comes from Gavia stellata, assembly GCF_030936135.1. NCBI lineage: Eukaryota > Metazoa > Chordata > Aves > Gaviiformes > Gaviidae > Gavia > Gavia stellata. The sequence continues at coordinate 25,732,353 of NC_082599.1, read as the reverse complement.
AACACCCAAAACCAGGGACTCAGTAGACATGCTGGTCTGATAGTAGATTATAATTTCCCTCGGCTTCCATCCCCCTGCTTACCTCTCCAAGGTAATTGTCTCTCCTTTTTGCTTAGCTAATAAATGCCACTCTTTCTCCCATCCTTAACACCCTCTGCATCATTAACATCATTAATGTCCTCTCTATTCTACAGCTACCATCTTCTTCCCTTCGGAGCTGGCTTAATTAATAAATGTATTAGTAAATGTTAAGCAATTGTTCTTAACTGAGAGCTGCAGCTGTTGTTTCTAACCTGAAGAAAAGTTCGTATGGCCAAAAGTTTGTCTAATTTTTCCACTGATATGTCTTGGTCTAATAAAAGATTCTACTTCTTCATACAACCCTAGTATTGCACATCACATCCACAGGAGACTACCCCTGTGTGTCTGCCTTGTTCTTTTAGTGATTCCTTAGATATCCACCATGGGTGACAGTGGGAGAGCAGAGACTGGACTGGATGTCACCTTTGCTTGGGTCAGTACAATGGTAATCATGTTCTTACACAGACTTTCTTACGAAATAGTGTCTTTCTTAAAGCACAGACACTCTTCTTTCCCCTTCCCATGGAAATACAATCTTCCATTGTAAGAGAAACCAGAATTTGGGCATTAAAATCCTACCTTAAAAGAAATGTCAACTTTTACTTCAAAACAATGCGCTGTTGTTAGAGTAGCCACTGGGGAAATTACGACTCTGGCAGGTGGGAAGAGTACCGAGTTTTGTCCTCATATTGTTTATATCCCGGTAACATCCTCACTGTGTTGCTGTCCTCGGGGTGCTGTTTTGTACTGTTTTTACAGGGGTGGGGGCAACATAAATCTTTGGCCAAAAAAAATGAAACTGTCTAAATTTTAAATTTTGGAAAGCAAAAAGTAGTTGCAGTATTTTCTTGTTTTCCTCTAAGTAGCTGGCAGAAATAGGATAGAGTGAATGCTTCCTTTCCACAGTATTTAAGGAAAACTTGTTTCTCTAGAGGAAATTACTCAGTTTTATCTCACATGCCTATGTTACATACAGAGAATGCAATATAAGCAAAAACTGTATTTGTAGTAAGGCTGGTGACCACCCAAATGAATAAAATCTAAACACAGATGATAACATAAATGTATGTTTGTCTACCAAATGAGAGTAAAAGTTATTCTCAGATAATTAGCTTTTTAGCTGATTCAAGGTTTCATTATTTAAATGTCAAATAAGGGGTTAAAAGTATGACCATCACAATACAGTGAGGCAAGTTAAAAGCTGAATGATTTTTGGCTTATGTTGAGCAAGAATCTTGGCTGGTAAGAACAGTTGATGTTTTTTTGGGGGGTGGGGGCATTACTTCCATATGGAAAGAAAGGATTTTTGATAGCTCGGTAGAGAGAAGGATTCAAGTATGTAAACTGTGATGGGCAGCAATGTGTATATTACATTCCTGAAACCTCTTAGAGTGACCTAGGTTATTCCAGATGAGACAGTACATGTCCACGGTTCAGGTGGGTCTCATTTCGGCATTTCTCTCTCCAGTGCTGCCAGTGTATATCACATCAAGGATGCTTGCTGGAGAATCCGTAGGAAGAGTGTAAATGCAGTGAAATGAAGGAGAGGTGATTACAGTGTCGCACATCTCAAATTGTAAGATGAAATAGTGTACCCCCTTACATTGCCATATTAAAGCTACCATATGTTTCTGGTAATAAATTCCTTAATTCAGGCAATACAAACTCCTTAAACTAAGTTGTTTGACCCTAGAAGTTGACACACAGATCAACAGACCAAAATTCTGGAAAGAAATTATCTGGACAAGACTCCCAAGCAGCTTTTATAGTTGTGTGGTAAGAAATTTTTCACTTTGCAACATGCCAATGACATAGCCATCTGCCCTAGGGCCATGGGCCATAGCATCTCATGGATTAAGTCTTGCCAGAAGAACAAAATCCTTAAAATTTAAAAGCCTACCTTGGACATTGACTATTTCTTGGAACATCTAGAAGACCCTTGGAAGTATGCCTGTGCTGACAAAAATAACAAGCACATGCAGCGATTGGCAAAGAAAATCAGTAGGAGCTGAACATGAACCCTAGTCGATGGTGCAGTCAGCAGCCAGAATACTTACTACAGCGTAGTTTCAAGGCTGTACAGCCAAGTGCTCAGAAAGTCATCTTGGCGTGGAGACAGTTGTTATTAACAGGCATTTGACAAGATACGAAGTAATTCTCTTGCCATCGGGTGGCCCAGGTCATCTTACCCTCAAATTCATCCCAGATGCCTTTATATGTGCCTTATATTAATTTGCTGTATTAGTCTGTGATTGTCAATTTAGGTAAAAATTGTACTTTTATTTCTACTTGGAGGCTCTGGGAGTAAGAGAAATAGAATAGAAATGCAGCTCCAGCCACTGAAGTCAGTGGTAATTTACTTCTGCTTGTGACACGTATTGTAACCCAAACTCCTACTGTATAGCATGGGCTAGGAATAAAGAGCAGTCTTTGACTAGCACTTGTGTAAGTCAGCCCCCCATTACAGCGGTGTTACATGTTTTAAAGAGGCACGAGGAGAAACGGTATGCGCAGTCAAAGCGGACTACAAAGAGTCTCTTCCTCCCAATACCCACTGCATTTTTCCCTTAATGCTGTTTATTCAAGATAGATTGAGTATGTGGAGATTTGATTTGGTTTTCTTTTCTCTTCAGAAGAAATGTAGATGATCCCTTGTAAATGAAAGCCGTATGTTGCCTGCCTTCCCTGACGTGTTCTGCGCTGGGGTGAGAGGCGCAGGGGCTGCAGCCTGGCTGCTGCTGCCAGAAGTTTTCTGGAGAACAAGAAAAAGTCACAACTCTTAAAAGGGCAATTGCAGATCACAGCTCATTTTGTTCAGAGAGAATGCGAACATTTTTAGTCTCTTTTTATTTCCCTTTCTTGAGTGAGTTCTTCTGCAGTTACATACAGTGCCTGAAAACACAGACTCTCTCTTGTTCTTCAAACACAGAGGCTGATTTAAGGGCCTAAGCCGGCAATCCTTACTCCCAGGAGTAGACCTGCTGATTTCACGGATGCAAGGGAAGCGAGTAGAGCTTCACAAGGCTGTGAAGCAGGGAGAAATTATGTGATGAGCTTTTACTTCTGGTCTCACACTGCTTTTGCCGTACTTTAAGTACATTCCTTTTAGTTAAATTACTCCCCATTTCCACTGATGTAAATGAGATTCAGGTGATATTTTCTGCATTAGTATTTAAAGATACACAAATTGAAAAGGTATGTCTGTGAGGTGGGGGGATAGAGGGGAGGAAGGTTGTTTTTCTGTGTCCTTTCAGTGTGCATGTATTTTCCATGAATGTTACTGAGAGAGTGAGCAGGATGAGATCAGAGCAGGGAGTGATTCGCAGCCTGCATCTGCCTTTCTCTATGGAATGTGGCTTGGTACGTATTAAAGGACAATCTCAACTTTCCCTTTAGAAAAAATCTTTTGGGCTTTTGCTTTACTTTGGAAAGATAACTTTAAATATTTAACCAGTGTAAACAGAGGCAAACTGCCCAGCAAGACTGAAAGGAATGTGCCGCTAGGGTCTGCTTGTAAGCGCTTCTCCACTAAATACATTCTTCTTCGTATAGGAGGGGTCAGCTGTATTTTGAAGTAAATTCTTTTCAGAAACTTTGGGCTGGTTGTCTGAAAGGAATTGTCTTAAGGATAGACAGGATTAGTGTTCTAGATCTTCCCCCAGTTCTGCAGCTGACTTTTCTAGTTAGCATTTCCCCTACTCGCCGAGACCGGCTGCACAGCAACTGCTTGACACTGCGGCACCTCTAGCAGTGTATCAGATAACTCATGTGGGCCCCAGATAAACCATCCTTAGCCTGATCCCACAGTCTTCGAGGAGGAGAAAAAGAAGCACTTCAGAAAAGTGTCAAAATTCATGGTAGTGAATGTTACCTTAAGGATGATGAAGTTTCATTCTCTGTTGTCACAGGTGGTTATTCTGTATAGCTCACATACACAATCACAACATATAGCCCAACTACAAAGTGTTCAATCCTCTCCTCCCCTAGTATCCCTGTCAGAACATTAAGCTATTGGATGTCAGTGTGCGTCTGGACTCTTTGCTTCTGGATTTCGTGGCGTCTCTGTTTTCCATAGTGACTAACAAGATTGTGTAATTTTTACTGGATTTGGACTTATCTGTGGAAAGCCACACATTTACCATCTGCAGGGATGGTTATTGTAATTCTGTGTACTTTCATATGGTATTGCTGTCATAAAGAAAACTATCGTGGAGTTCCCAGCACTGAAGACCAGCGGGACAAGCCACGTCATCTCAGTGTCCCAGGTCTTCTGTTCTCTTTAGCCGGCCACATGCTGAATACAGAGTCTATCAAGGTTTTCCTCCTTATCTCAACATCTCACACTGGGCTGATCCAAATCATGTCAGGGATTGCTGGTCTCAGCAGCCACAGCCCCATGACAGCAGCATACCACTGCAGTAACACCTTCAGCCTCAAGTCTTCTGGGCAGCAATCAGCCCATATGCAGGCGACACAGCTAGTGCAACAGCTGGCTGTCTAAATCTGTAACACACAGAAGATTCTGGCATGCTTATGTACTTCTGTAGTTTCACAGGAAAACACCTCTTTTTCCCACTTCGAATCTCAGTAGTAGTCACACCATTGGAAGCAAGGTCCAGTCACACCCTTGGAGAGAAAGGGAAATTCCATCCTTACGTACTCTACCAGGAAAGTGAGGGAGATGAGGAAGTCTTGTTTACTCTTCAGTTTTGGAAGCTATTTAATTAATGATAAAAGATATACATAAAAATATGAACACTGAATAGAAAGCAATAGAAAGGGATGGAAAGGGAAAAGAAGGGTTGTCTACCTTCTGGCTCTTATGTGTTGTGATCAATTAATGTTGAAATCATTGTTAAAATTTAGGAAACACTTTGCTAATGTGATTCTTTTGGACATTGTCTGTTGCTCTGCCATTTATTATAGCTAGACAGACAGAAAAAGTTAGTATTTCTGTAAAGCCATTAAGCTTTTATATTTCTATTTATATACTTTTTTACAATTGTATAGTTTCTTCTTTGAATACCTCATGACTTTTTAAAAATGCAGACTCTGATTTAAATATTTGCTTAAAAGTCGGCAATACAGTGCACTGTGCCTACACATACATCCTTCCAAGTACGTATGTGATGACAATTAAGAGTTGGAGGTCTGGGTCCTCCTTTTGGCAGAGAAGGGCTAGCAGCAGCTCATCCTAAACTTTGTCTACACCACTGCCACTGCAAGCAAAAGGGTTTACTCAACTGCTTTGGGAGGTGCTTTTCCCTCCTTCTTACAAGTGATGTATATGTGGCTTCCAGGTTGCATGATACAAAGATTTCATAGTTGGAGTTGATCTGCCGTAGAAGTTAGGCTGCCATGAAACCACAGCCTTGAACCCACATCTCTGGGATATGCCAGTCAGCGTTGTTTGAGCCATTAAAGAACTATTTAACACATTATGTTAAATAGCAGCAGACTTAAAGATGCTTCAAATCATAGCAAGCCTAATTCTGAGCCAATGTAGCACTCAAGTGCCAAGGACAGGATATATCTTAAACCTTATTGGTTTTGCCACGTCTACTATGCCACTTCTCTTTTTTTTTTTTTCCCCATTTGAAATGCACAGCACTAGGGATATGGGGCTTAAAGGCTTGTCTGATTTTGGGAAAAAAGTGCCAATATTAAACTAACCCCCTGTGTAGACACTCTTATTTCAGTTTAAAAGCGCCTTTCATGGAATTAGCAAGTTGATTCCTTGCTGACATAAGCTTAATCAATACGAGGCACTCAGCCTGATATAAATTTATCTCTGTGATGGGGTTGCACCAATTTCTCTACATGTCTTTGAAAAACCATTTCGTTAAATCAGTTGTTTCTTCAAATTGGCAAGTCCGCACTCATTGAAGATTTGCAGTACATCATTGTGGCCAGCTGAAAAACGAATCACTTCAGTAAAATGTAAAGAACTCTTTGCCTTTGTATGGTGCCACCCATTAGAGCTCTGAAAGCTGCAAATATCAATAAACTTAGAGCAGCTTTGCATCTATGTTCTTAATCCCCATTTTCTAAATGCAGGGACTTAAACATGGAGAAATGAAGTGTGTTTCCAAGGTCAAAAAAAGAGTATGTGGTAAAGCTGGAAAGAAAATTTAGAGATGTGGTTTCAGAAACAGACCAATGACTTCAAATACCCCTGGTCCCAGCATCTTTCAGGGACTTATACGTAAAAAGTGCTGGTGCCTGTGCTTTCTGGTAATCAGCCCTTTAAAATCAGATTGCCAGAGTTGGACAGATGTATCCCAGACTAACAAGTCTGTACTTTCTCATTTGAGTTTTGTAAATACAAGACTGACTTTTTCTTGAATGAAGATCTGCCCTTGTAATAATACCACTACCTTAGTAAATATTTATTTCTAGTGGTATCCTCCTTTAGCTATAAATATAGACATTCTAATCTCAAATTCTGAGGCAAAAAGGATATTCTACCACTTGTTATGGCTACATCAAGTATATTTTTTCTAGGGATAAACTTTTCAAATATTACTCTGTGAGCAGAGCTTTTTAGTCTAGGAAGAGGACCACAATGACAGTATTGATGCAGTACTATCATCCATTTCTGGAAAAATGGTTGTTTCCAAACAACCACTTTGTCAGCTCTGTGTTAAAGCAAGTTTATTAGCCTGTGAAGCCCTGTAAGTCATGGGTCTGGTCACAAACAAAATCATACATTAGCTCTGTTGGAAAAAAGATGACAATGTCAGGTCTGATGGGCTTGCATTGATCTCAGATCAGGCTGATGTTCAGATGGAGTGAGTGATGCTATGGTACGACTGATTGAAAGGTAACTGTATGTAAAATAGACCACAGCTGGTGTTTTCACGGTGGATTGCTTGCTTACTCTGTTGTTGAGTGACGCCACTAAAAGTTACTGAAACTTGAAACACACTGAAAACGTTTTTACAGCCTGGAAAACCCCTTCCATCCTTTGCCATACATCTCATCTTTATACCTTGAATTCTATTATCTGGAATTTGGTTACACCAATGATTTTCCAAAAGCGTGGATACTTACAAAATGTTAAGCTACAAAGAACTTTGCTGTGCAGAACAAATGCTGTCTACAATTAAGGCAATTAAAAAGGGAAGCTTGAGGCAGAAGCACTTTAATAATATTTGCAGACCTATCAAAAGTTTTTCTGTGCCCCTATTCCCAAAGTACCTGGGCACCTCAGCACCTCAAAATCTCTAATGTGTTTGTTCTGAAAGATAAAAGTACTGCTCTGTCTTCGTTTTGGAGAGGTAAAGACAGAAAGAGATTAAAATGACCTGTTCAAAGTCAGGTAGGAAGTCTGTGATAGAAAAAGGAATTTAACCTAAAGCTGGCACACACATTTCTTTTCCTGAGGCCTATTTTTCTTCCCTGGAAAGCTTTGGAGGGCTGTGAATCACGATTGTTTTAAGCCCCCTGAGGGAGATCGTCCCACACCTCCTCCCATTTCTCCCACTCCTGCTGCGTGCAGCAACACCCGTGGGGCAGCAGTGGGGAGAAGCTGAGTGGTGTGCTGCCCCAGCTGAAAGTTTACCAGCGAAATGCACTATGCTTCCAGTTGCATGAGTTCCATTCTCCAGCTCTTGGCATGGCTATAGGGGTGCTAGTGCATGAGTTCCATTCTCCAGCTCTTGGCATGGCTATAGGGGTGCTAGTGCCAGCAGAGGGAAAAGGGAAGGCATCAGCTGAAAGATGGGAGAGGAGCGGATGGCTACTGGTGGCAACAGCCCCAGCTTTCATGGGCATCAAGCAATCATGAAGCTGCAGCTTGAACTGCACCTTTACAAAGCAAATTTAATTGTTAGTTATCTGACCTGAAAAAAAAATATCTAGATACAGCTGTACCAACCGCTGAGGTGAAAAATGTGGGGAGAAATCCCTCTTCTTTTATTCCTTCCAGTACTGCAAAGGGATGCGCCAGGCTGAGGGACCTGGAAGTAGAAAAGGCCTTGAGTCACCTTGATGATGACTCAGTCCCCTGAAGAGAGGAGCAACAGGACTTGAGGCCACCATTTATCACCTCCCCTCTGCTGTGTATGGCAGGACTCTTTACAATGGATTTCTATGAAGCCACAGTATTAGTCTGTGGCCAGGCTATCACCTTAAACTGTATTCTCTCTTAGTAGCATATAAGCTTCTTAATATCTATTCTCTTAAAAGCAATCAATATGACAGATGAATGTTCTGACTAAGAATGTTTATATTTATTTACTTACTTGCTTCCCCACCAGTTTCTTCTCCCTACCTCCCTTTTATGCTGTAACTAATAAACTTCTTTCTCAACATGCCATTGTCAATAGCAATTTAAATAAACATCAGACTGTGTAAGCAGCACACACATTATCAGTTAATAGGAAGGGAGGCCCCAAGGACAGTGGCGCATAGCAGTCTTGCCATCTCTACCAATGTGGGTTGCAGACCTCCAGTTTTGAAGGGGCTGTACTCCTCTGTTGCTGTGAGGGAATAGCTGCCCATCACTGAGAAACTCTGGACTGGGCTTATGGACTTAATTTACAAGCCAGATCATCAGCTGTGATACATCTGCTGTGACTGGATCTCCCAGTGCCACTACTCACACTATAGAGCAGGTTTTTTCACGGGAGAAGCAGCAGCCCTTGGTAAAGATTAAATGCTGCAAGAGGAGACACAAACTCTATTCTTTTTATGTTGTGGATGGGAGGTAAAGAGTCCTAACTGCTTCTCAACAAGCCTAATCGATGAAGTTGAGAACATGCCACTGACAGATGGGTATTTGTCATACTGTGCAGCAAATCCTCCAGGAAAAAATAAAAAATAGGTTCAATAAAAGAAATTTGACCAGAGGCAGATGGTCAGTGATGATGATCACCACCAACATGACGACTCAACTGCAGGCTGAGATTGTCATCCTCAGGATTCAAATCTGAACTATATTTTTAAATATTTGGAGTAATTATTGGGCAAGAAACTTAGATATGGAATTGCTCAATTAAAAACAAGGTTGAAAAAACCCAACATTTTAACTTTGCTGATTAGTGTTGGGTGATTATTTGTCTCAAGCCAGTCAGAGAAGATTTGGCTGGGATTTGAAGTGGAAGTTTCATGGATACACAGCCTTTAGTGTTTAGTAAACACTAAACTTTAGTTTAGTATTTACCCAAATATTTCACCTCCTCTTCCTTTGGCCTATATGTAGGAAGCGGTACTTTGTCTGCCTCTGACAGCACATGAAAATGAGTTTTCCTTCAGCATGTACTTTGCCTTTAAAAGAATCATCTCCCACTTTTTTCTAATTTTCTTGAGCTCAGCAGTCCAAGAGAATTGGATGATCGTTTAGAAACAAGATGACAAACCACAGGGAGGGTTATTTACTACAGAGCTTTTGATAACAGCCTGAGGTAATGGACATGACACCTAAAATCAGCAAAAGTAATATTTTGTAGAAGTATCTACCAGCCTAATCAACAAATTCTCTCTGCATGCACATAGCCATTGTTTCACTACTCTTGTTTTTTCTTTAAAAATCCTCTCTCTCATTTTTCTTAAAGCAGTAAAGAACCAAGGAACTCATAATCTCATACTTATGCTAACAGCTTTTGACCCAAGGAACATAATCTGCCTTTATATTTTATCACGATAAATTCCAGACATAATTAGTTTTCCCAGACCCTTGACCTGTATTTCTCACAAGTGGATAATCACCCAATAAAAATAAATAAAAATGTCACCCTTCCAAATTCATATCTGACGTTGTTCATATCTGACATTGTTCAGAGACCCCTTTCGCGTTTGCAGGAGACAGCCATGTCTCTCTCACTGCTGCTCCCTGACCAGTTCTGTGCAGTCTGTGTAGCATCTGTCTCTGAGCTCATCATGCATAGCTTTCTCATGTTGCTGTAGACTAATGACAAAGAAATTGGGTGTGTATTTTAGGAGAGTCCCATTTTGTAATCAGACATCTACCCCATTTATAACAAGACAGTCTTTATGATATAGACTGGCATTAAACTTACAGTTTATTTCCATGGCATGCTAGAGGAAAAGATAGATCTGAAGTTGAACGTCAGAGCCTTTAAAGAGTGAAGAAACGTCTCCTGCAGGTGCTTGGCTTATAATTGCCCAGGATAGAGCTGCTTTATTGAGGTTTGTAGTCATTATAAAGTTCCCAAGAAAAACAGTTATAATTTATTTTTTTGTCCTGGCATCTATCTACTGTCAGTGGATGCCCACAGCCATAGCCAGGAGTATGCCCCCACTTCTGGCCTCTGATCTGAACTGCTTTTGCTCCTGTCCTGGGGAGCTGCTGGGCAGGCAAAGCAGTAGGGAGCAGGCAGCACCCCAGGTGATAAAATGTCCCGTTTCCATTCTGCTCTATGGAAAATTTTAAAAGCTTTGAAGTCTGAAGGCATATGCACTCCAGCAGAGAAAACTTCACATCTCATCCTCTCCCTAGCCAAGAGTAGATATTTTCGATTATCTCACAAGCTGCCTGACAACACAACACATATAAAAATTTGAGCTATCACCATATCAGATCACGAACCAGCTTTCCTGAATGTTGTTATTAAGGCAATTCTTAAGTGAGATAAAAATTGGTAGTTCAATAACTCTCTTTAGAAAGATGCTTTGTATACCTGAAATAAGGCTCAATGCAATTAATTTAACTAAACAATTCAGAAGAAATTATCATATCAATGTGAAAAGTATAATGGAGGAATTACCACATGAATGCTCTAATTGCCTAGATTCTAAAACACATAAGGGTATCAGGGAGCTGGCAGACACCTGAATCCATCATTTTCACTATGGTATGTTTTTGCAATAGAAAGTAGAATTAAGCAAACACATTCTTTTCTATTTAATTAAAGGAATGCAGTTTTACAGATAATAGTCTTGATAGTGAAACCGAAAGCACAGCTCTGTTCACATGCTCATATTCAAGAAACTGCAACCATTTCCTCCAGGGAATATACTGTGGTACTTGATCCCCTTGGTAGTGAGCAGGTAGAATATGCTCTCTTGCAGGGCCACTCTTCAAATTCATCCAGCAATGGAGGCAGAATATGTCCTTTCATTTACACTTCGCCTGACAGTTCTGCTGCGCTCCTGCACGGGGAGTGGGTGGTGTTTGAACTGACCTGGGCAGAAGATGCTCAGTTCTGACCAGGCACAGCAGTACCATGAGACTGAGCCTGTCAGAGCTTCTCCCCCATTTGGTTCAGAAAGCCTGGCTGTTTTGCCGGCTTTAGACAGTGTGGCGGTTACGAAGAGTGAGTAAAAGAAGTCAAGAAGAATTAGTAAAAATATGGTATCTGAAGAGCTCTTACAGTGAGCATCTGCCTGGAGTTGGATGCCCAGGACTGCAGATAGAGGTGCTTTGTTTTTTGTGTGTGTGACCACAGCATGACTATGGAGTTGCACCCTGTAGGACGCACAAGTTTTTACAGTTTCATACCCCTGTTTCCTTTGCACTTTCTACAAGCTAAGAATGAGCAGTTATCACAGATCAGCAGCTGCACAGTAACCTGTTATGCTGTGGTAGCTGATCTGGGCACGCAGGTTCTCCATCCAAATTCAATTAAGGTCAGAACCACTGGGGAGAAGAGAGAGCAGATAGTGCTGTGAGCATTTTGCTTGCTGTGTATGTCCAACGCTGTGCTGGCTCGCTTTTTGGAACACCGGCGGAAGGAGAGAAGCAGCGGCTATGGCAGCAGCGACAGCAGGAGAGGCAACGGATGCGGCAAGCTCCCAGCCAAACAGTTCCTGCTAAACCATGGAGATCCACAGAGCAGACTTGATGGCCTGTGTTGGCCTTCAGGCTTCATACAACTGTCTGCTGCAATCAAGAATTTTAAATCTGGCTGCATAACAATGCATGTTAATGCACATGGGATGGTTTTCAGAAGCTGTATCCTTATGTCCCATGAAGATGGAAACTTGGTTTGGGGACTATTCTGAAGAAATCAGGCCTCAAAAAATAGCATAAATATGGATGTATTAGCCATGCATACAGGTGTGATAAGCTGGGCCTTGGTCCAATAATCCTGATCATAGGTTTTTTTAATAAAGTACAAAATATATTGACATCACTGACTTGAAAGGTCCTGGTAGCTATGCTGTTTGATATATTGGTTCTACTTACATTTGAAGATGAAGAAAAGCAAGAAGAGCAGTGAAGTAGTCAGAAGTGGGACAGCTGCAGGAACAGACAGTGTAATGGCTGAGCTCTTGAAGGCTGCCAGTGCAAGTGCCAGCAAAGCAGCCAAAAACCAGATACATGGATGTACAGGAACACGAGGTAGCAGGTAAGCAGCTAAAGGCAATACCTGTACCAGCTTTAAAAAAAGGAAGATCCTGCCGATCCAGATAATTACAGAAGTTTAACCTTAGTCACTGCTGGAAAAAGTCATCCTGAACATAATTACCAATAGATTAAGGCCCATTTCAGAGGAAGCAGAGGGCCAGAAACGGTGTGACTTCACAGCAGACACAAGCTGTATTGATCAAATTATCACTCTTGACAGCTGATGGGAGTAATAAAGGTGGATTAAAGCTTCTTGAGGAAAACAACTGACTAGGTTTGAGTGGATACAGTGTAGAGGGTGTGGATATCATGTGGAGTTTCAGATAACTGTAATTATAAAAGGTGCATATTGAGACTCCTGTAGTGCGGTAAGAAATAGTAGAAAAATCAAGCAATTGGGTAAGTCGAAGTTTGATTTAGGAGTAGGGAATCACGCTCACTTTTCATCATGAAGCTGAATGTTGCTGTTAGATATCTTGGAGGGCATAATTTCATTGAAAGATCTACAGCAAAGTTTTTCAGTAATTGTAAATGATATGGCACCACTGGCAAATATGTCTGATTTAATGGAAGCATTATTTGCCCCTGGTTTTGTAGACTTGAACTTAAAACTAGTTCCAAGAAGATGAAATGGCTGCATCTTGGAGAAGGCTGAGTACATACTGTGCTGACATGCAACATAAGGGAAGTTACAGAGAAGTCTAGTTATACACGTACTTACATCCACATCAGCATCAGTCAGCTCAGCATCAGTGGTTCAGTAAAGATGAATTAAAAGAGTCGTGTACCTTAGTCACAAATGTTGCACAGTAGCTGATGAGATTATGGATCAGTAAGGATAATACATCTAATATCCATATGGGGTTTTTTTTCAAATTTGTTATTACTTCATAGACCAAAAACAGCTCCAGTAAATGAGATAAAATTGCAAAAGACTGGAGATGGTTGAGAGGAAGCTCTTCAAAAGATTGCAGGTAGAAATGGAAAGCATTTCAAAAGATCAGAGACTGAGTCAGGAAATCAAGGCAAGGAATCGACTTTAATTAAAAAGATTATAATGATGATGATACACTAGACCACACCAATACATGACACACACAAAAAAAAACGAATAAAAGAAATGCAGTCATGGCATAAAAGCTGATATCAAGTTCAGGACTGGCCATTGCATTAAATTAAGCTCTGTTTAATAGTGGAATAATCTCTGACTAGGAATGACCAGCAATGGCATACTGTTCTCCAGACCTGGAAGGACACTCTAGAACAGCCAGAGAAGAAAAGGATCATTTACCTATTTTGGATGATAATTTAAATGCCTAAGTTTTCTACAGCCCTAAAATTTAGTTGGCTGGCTATACAAATAGTCAGAAACAACCATCACCATTAAAACCTTGCAGAAACCCCATGAATTCAGAAGTTTTGCCAAACAAAGAAGTCAGTGTAGATTCATTGTCCTGTGTATTTAGCACACAGGCACATACAACACACAAATTTGCACAGTAAGAAGAGAGAACATACAGATCAAATACACAGAAACTGCAGAAATATGATGTGCTTGCCAAGACTCAGACACAAGTCTTGACAGGAGTCTGCTTGTAAACCAATTCATATTTGAATAATTGAAATGACATCTAATGGAAATTAAATATATACAATAAAATACGTGTGTGTATTCACCTTTATAACAAAAGTATTAATACAAAGGTACAATATTGAGATTGTCAGGGAAAACATCTTGTCCTAGAAAATGTAAGAGCTTTGTGTTCAAAGGATTTAGAAAATAAACTCGTTTTCTGTGGAGCCCTGCCCCTTGGGATTTGGCATAAGAAAGAAAAAAGAATTTCTAAGAAATACCAGGTTTTCTTTGCTGGCATATTTTTAACTTTGTTCTGAATGGAAACAACTTGAGCTCAAAAGGTAAATTTCATTGACTGTAGATTTTACTAAGTGTGAGTTTAGTGGAGAAAGCAAAAGAAAGCGAAGGATGTACTAAATATGATTGCATTTTACAACCCTTTTCTTCTTCTTTTGATAAGCACTTAACAGAAGTCTATTCAGTGAAAGCTGCCAATTCTTATTTTTACCATATGTACCGATCGAGAATGTCAGAGGAAATGTGTATGGCAAATTAGGGTGAACTCTGTGGCCTGAATGTTAAATGAGAGGGCAAATTATGCAGGATTTGTCTACTATTTCACTGCTCTCATTTGTGATTTCTTTGGGCAGGGCACCTTTGTAAGACTGTCCTGAAGATATTATCATAATGGAATGTTTTGCATAATGGAAAACACAGTCACCTCAGATCTTCTTTTGCATGACAAACCCTTGATTAGAAAAATAATAGGATGGAAATGGAATTTGTATTTATACAGGCAGGCATCAGAGCCAAGAAGAATGGAAGCTGACCTCAATACACTGGAGAACTGACATAGGCAGATGCAAACCCTCGCTCTTTACAGTAAATTTAGCCTAGAAACAGACTGGGAAACAAGCACAGTCATATAAAAATCTTCCTATGGTGAAAAGTTCCTTATTAATGAGAAAAGTATCTGTGATATACAAAAGATATCACTCATTTGCAAATGATTCATAGCTCTTGTTACACTGTAAAAACCACATTACACCACTGAAAACAAGATTGTTTTGATATTGAACAAAATGGTAAATGTTTTAAATTTTCTATTATACATCTGATTCAACTTAGGCAACTTACAGTCTTTAGGTCCATTGATGTACAGTTAGAAAACAGAGAATAAATATGCTGGCCTAAATCAGCATAGCCAACCATTTACATAATTAGGAGCTGATTGTAATTTTCAGAATTGAGTACAGCCGTGCTCCCATACTTGTCTGAATTAATGCTTACATCTGCATATGCATTTATAGGATTGTTGCTAATGTGCATGTGTCGTCAGACATGTAAACTCACTGGATTTATTTAATTATTCAGTATTAATAACAAAGTTTATTTTGCAAACAGAAACAAAGAAATAAACTCTCTAAAGCATACAATAATTTGGAAGACTCTGTACCTTCAGGGAAACTGTAAAATCAAAAGGTAGATTTTACTAACCATTGCTTTCTTACTAATCTAAGAATGTAATGTGCTTTCACGTGACTGGACTTAACTTACATTCAACTTGGAAGACAACAAAATTTCATTACTTGAACGATCTTGAGAGCACAAAACAGTGTTGTTCTCTGCCAAGATCATAGTGCGCACAGGTCTGGCATTGATTTTGGTTGATAAGGATTCCAACACAGCTGGTTTACAGGAGAAGACCCTAATACAACTGCTTAAAATGTCTAGCTTAAAATACACTATCTGTGATGGGAAGATAATGTTGTGAGAGTGGGAGTTATACATGCTGGGAGAGTATAAGTGCTAATTACAGACGTGCTCATGTTTATTTCTGCGGTTGTCCTGCACTAAAGTGCATTGGCCAGTCTTGACACTTCATATAGCCTGGCAAAAGAACGGTATATTGCTCTGAGCTACCTCATCTCAGTCTGATAAGGATAAGATCTGAGCCTCTCTTTGGTTTTCTGATAGCCATTTCTTCTCTGTCTCCCCCACCGTGATTTGTTGAGATGATCTTAGTCTGATCCAAAGGCTCTGAACACCCAGAACTGCCATTAAAAGCAGGAAGGATGGGTGTATCCAGCATCTTTCAGGATCAAGCTTATCATTTTTAGCTGTAAATATCTGTATGAGTAGAGTTACATGTGTCGGCTTTGAGATAATGTCATGATTTCATTGTGGTCAAAGATCTTGAAAAAGCAAAGCATGGCTGATCTCTGCACGGTGTCTGTTCATGTTATTATCTTAAGAGTAAACTCACAGCTCATTGCAGTTTGGCCCTTATCAGTTTTTTCCTTCTAGCAGTGGATAAAATCATTTCAGCTTGCTCAGGAACAGACCCATCTTAAGTAAGATACAGCTTTACAGAGAGCTGACAGGTAATACTAACCTTTATTTTTCAGCAAAAGTGCGTTTTAATATAAAAAATGACACGAAAGTGGTGACAACATTTAATATACATATATGAGCAATGGCTAATGAAATCCAGGTATTCAGCTTTTCAATGCCTGAAGAAGCAGATTTAATACCTGGGATTAGTGCTGCAAATTGCTTCACCTGGCTTCAAGTGAGCTGTAAATAGAGTGGTTGATTAGAAGACTAAAAAGATAACCCAATTTAATGATCATACATAACGTGCCTACCAGGATCCCCTACCTGAACAGCAGTATAGCTACTTTCTTTGAGGAATACTTTGCAATGTATTAGAGAATGAATTTCCCCTCCTCTTTGATAGCAAGAACATGCCAGCGAGACAACCCCCTACTAGCAGTCTGAACCCAGAAGCACATCCATCCATGTTCCCAAATGCTGCTTAATTCACCTTCTCTCAAGTGCTAGCAGTAAGTCCTGCACTGAGATTGCGTACTTTATATATATATTTGTTCCCTGACTCTACTTTCCATTAATTGATTACTGTCTCAAAGCTGCATTTAATCCATGACAATAGTTTCATGTGTAAAAAAAAAATCTGTAAAAAAAGGTTCTGAAATAAGAATCTGAGTTGTACTAGAGTCTGTTCAGTCCATGCTCAGAGGCGGCTATGAGCATGGACCCCCGGATTACTCCACTAAACCAAAACAAAGCCAAACTCTGTAATGGCACCACTTGCAAATGCAGCAGTTGCTTTTTCTACTCTCCCTGCTTCCAGTAAGCTGATCCTGGGATGCCTTTTCACCAGCTCCAATTTTGGTGTCTCCTCTATCTGACCCAGTGAGAAACACACAAACAAACAAATCCCGTAAGGAAGGGCAGGAACTTGTGCAAGCTGTTACGTGGTTATTGTTACTAAGGAAACCACTTCCTTAGTATTCATGTGTTCAGCAGATCTGTCTGGCTGCGTCTCCAAGTCCCAGGCAATGACATGAAATAAATGGCAACCGGGAAAATAAACCCAAACCAGTACAAAATACATTACAAGTGTCCGTGACACTTAAAATGAAAATCTCATTTCGGTAAATCAACCCTAAGCAGAAATATCTTCCCATAATACGCCTTTATAACAAGAGTGTGTGTGTGTTTGGGAGTGGAGTCACTCTTTTCATCTGCTATACTCTACTCCGCTTTTCCTCAACATTAATATAATGTCTGTAAAAGCAATCAGTACTGATAGGCTAGAGTTAAAATCCTAAACCCGAACACCTACAGTTTTTGGCTGTTGATCCTAGCTCAAATTTCACAAGCAGTTTCTTCATCCAAGCAAAGGATGGGTAGAGCTAGTACTTTGCTTTGAAAACCAGATTGTGGTGTTGGGACTCATCTCTAACAATAGACGCTGCTTGCTCCTGCTTTATGGGGCAGGTTTTTTGTTTGTCTTTTTTTAAGATGCAGCTTGTGTCTGAGTTCAGTCACAAAAGTGTGTGACTTATAAAACAATTGTTAGAAGCATCTCAAGCAGCATTCATGCCTCTTAATGTTCCCCATACCCTTACTTGCATAGTTTAAACAAGCGGCTGCTTTCCCAGATTCAATCACAGAAAACAGGGCTGGAAGGGCTCTCAAGAAATCAGCTGTGCTAAGCAGGTTGTAATATATCTAGTTTATACACAGATGCTCACCAGTTCCTTACTCTCCCCAGCAATGGGGATTCAACATACCTCGTCCTCAACAGAAATTCCACAGCTGATAAATTGATTTTGCCTCTTCTCCATCTTGCTGAAAATCTCAGCTGAGTGATAAAGCCGGAAGAGGGTTACATGCACCTTCCCTGAGCACTTCCAGCCCCGGGCTGTCAGTTCCAGTGCTAGCTTTAATGCAAAACCAGCTCAGTGTTAACTGCTCTCCCCACTGCACCCCAGGCATAGGGTAGGTTTGTTCATTCACCAGAGGTCCAGGGCTGGCACTTAAGAAACTTATCGTTCCTGATGATCTCAATAACCACAAGCCCAGCCAGAACCAGCCATCTCAGCAGGTTTGCTCTCATTTTAGAGCAGAATGAATTGCAGTGGGGAGATACAGTGTGCAGCATAACTGAGTATTTCAAAGTTCACTTGCTGCTTTTCTAACCTGACTTTTCAGAAAACAACATACATGCAAGGGTGAGGCAGAGTTACAGGCAATACCACAGAAAGCATAGCGGTGCATGTGTTTCAAAAGAAATGAAGGGGGAAAAAAGCAGCAGAGAATAAAGAGAAAATACCTTCTTCTAGTATAACCCTGTGATAACAAAGCCCAGATGATCAACAACTATTTGGGTATTGCTGAAGCAGTAGGCTCACAAACAGAGTAATGCAAAACTCAACCTATAAATTGAGACAAAAGCTGACACAGCAGCTGGATAAAGAGGAAGATCCTTTTGACTCTACAGAAGTCATTATTATGACAGAGATACGTGTGAGTATTCAAAAACATAGGGTTTGCTTCCATTTTCCCAATTTTATTTATATAGCTTGGGACTAGCTATAGCAAACATATTCTTGCTTTACAACGGATAGAGCAAAACAGAGAACCAGGCCTGTGGGATTTAGAAATATTCCTGCCATGAAGACCTGCAACACAGGACAACAGGCATATCAAGATACAGAATCAGAGTTCAAATATGCCCTGTCAGAGGGTGACAGCTCATTTTTCTCTCAGCATGTTTGTGTCTTTGCATGATCTCCAGCCTGATCCCCAGTCCACAGTGTGGTATGCGTTTGTCCGATCTACAGTGTGACCATAGAAAACAGATAATTAAAGACCACGAAGAAGAGACTTTGTCAATTAGAAATATCCAGCATGAACTAACAGAAAGAATCTGCTCGTTAAGTATATCCACTGATGGCACTAAATACAGAGGCACATGTATGCTACAGCCTGAAAAAGCAGGGAACTAGAGTTCATACACAGATAGAAGCTGTTGGAGGAAGGCAACTGAAGAACACACAGAAACTCTCACTGATGTCCCGAATTAAAGATGAGCTAATAAATATGAAGAACAGTTCCAGATTTCTTTCAGAAGGACAGCACTACATGGCACAGGAAGCAGCTTCTACCCTTCAGACATCTGGATGTAAAGGACAAGGAGGAGATAGTGTTCATGCCAAGCAGTGTCTTCAGCAGGCCTAGGCATGGATTTGGCACTGACGGTCAGGCATGCTATAGTCAATTTGCTATAGCTCCTTCTGGCCATTTTGCCCAGCTTGCTGTCTCATGGGGCAGTAAAACGGCATTCACCATCCCCTGAAAGGCTCCCACCTGCAGCTCAGGATGTACTTTAGCTGGACACTGTTGAGAGCTAGACTACTTAGAGAAGATACTGCTATGGGCTTTCTTTATTCACATATCCTTCCTCAGGTATTGGCTGCCAGGTATGGAGTTGGAGGACTGGAGGACTTGGTACTGGGCTGGAGGACTTCTGTGCTGAGAATTAAGGCCATTTTGATGAGGCAGGATACAGCTATGGCGCACACTAAGCCCCAGAAGATGTTGAGTGCTCCCAAGACTCACAGCATAGGCATGGGCTTGGTCTCCCAAGAGCCCCGTGCAGTGGCAGCTGAGTTCTCAGGAGCATTCAAAGGAGCAGAGCTGCTCTGCTGCAGGTCTCCACGTGGCAAAGTTACCCCACACAAGGAAGCTGCCACTTTGCTTTCAGGGGAACCTACAGTCACAGAGGAAGAGCTAACAACAGGCGATGACAGAAGAATGGCCCACGTGTGGTGGTTTGGACAAAGAGGCAGCCTCGGGAGTGAGGCAGAAAACTTGCTCATTTGTCAGATGAGGAGTGCCGGCAGCATAGCTGGAAACACCTCCTGTGGTTCCCTGAAGCTGTAGCTGTTGGAAGAGGGCAGGGGCCAAATCACCCGCCTCTCTTGTGCTTTGAGATGTGCGGTCTATAGCATGTTGGAAAAGGAGATAGACCTCCCTCCAGCTGAGTTCACACTTTCAGCAGGAGCTTTAGTAAGAAGCCAGGTTGGCAGGAGAGAAGAGGAATGGGAGCCACAGGGCAACCCAGAATTACATGTAAAAATTCTCCAGAATGACATCTCAGTGGGGGTAGAGAGTGCTTGGGTACAAGCGAACAGTACAGTGTTATTGCTTCATGGCTCAAAATGTCCCCCCGGTCTGTACCCACAAGCCCTACATTTTGAAAATGAAGTTCTGCCTCTGGCCTGTCTCTACTTTCAGTGTGCTGCAGTGCACACCAGCTTAGAAGTCCAATAATGGATATTGATAGTTGTGGGCTGCTGTTCGATCACAAGATGGCTTGCTTGTGACAGGCCATGGGGGAAGTCAATGCTAATGGTAGCATTTTCAGCCAGGAGCTGCCCAAAAATCAAGTCTGCCAAAAAGACATTTACACTTTCCAAGGCAAAACAAAGCAAAGTGGCTGCGGCTTTTAGCAACACTGCTGAGAGATCAATTCTTACGTTTTCCACAGATTATAAAGTGAATGAAACTTCTGCCAGGGTAGAACATATATAGGCAACAGGTATTTGATGAGGATTTTGTAAGGGGAGGGCTAAGCCATATTTCTTTAGTGCCTCAGGTGTTTATCACAGAAACCAGTTTGCTGGAAAAGTCGATGCAACCACAAAGTTAGCACATCCGCCTGTCCCTGCAGAGGAGGCTGCGGCTCAGCGAGTGAGCAGTTATCTTAGATGCTCCCAAAGCAGAATGCAAGGATGGTGAAATAACAGCAGAGCTCAAGCTAGAGCTGAGCACAGAGTGTGTAAGGAATCGCTTAGTCACAGAAAAATGCAAACATTTGTAATGTCAAGTCAGATTTAGCCAACAGTTTCACCTGAAATAAAATGTGGAAGGGATTATTTTGGTGGTTTTGCAATAGTTTTTGCTTTGACTTTTCAGTCAAGACTTACAAGCTGGCTTGAAAACAATTTCTGAAACAACAGAAAATGGGAAAAGAGCATCCTTATGCCATACCAACTAAATTTTGTGAGACTGGAGGCAAATATCCACTCCTTTTTCTAATTGATTTAAAGCTGGGTCTTAAAATCATGGGCCTCCTACCTCTTTCACGGTGATATTGATTCTGGTGGGACACCTTCAGTTTTTCACTTTTGAAGATGCTTGGAAGCAGAGACTGGAAAACTCAGATGGGTGTCCTAGACATCAGACCATACCATAATCCTTGTCTGTTTTCTTACCCAGTGAATGTTCATGAGTTATATGAGGTTGGACACATTAGCATTCAAGAGAGAGGGTCCTCTGTATCCTCTATAGCTGCTACAGTGAATTTTCTTCACCCCAAGTACCAATGCCTTCAAGTGGTCAGGAGCTCCACATCTCTCAGAGAAGAGGGAGCAGGGCTGGGCTGGTGGCAGAGCAGGGACACAAGGCAGTGCTCACCACCACAGCTTCTGCTGTTTTACCTGTCCGACACCATGGCAGACAAATTGCCCAGCAGCTTGAATTCAGCAGAGCTACTTTCTCAGGCAGCGTCCATCGCAGGTGTTTCATTTGATCTGCCTGTGAGGCATGGTTTGGGCAGTCAGCCTTACAGCCTGGCATTTAGAACATTTTTCAGAGAGGAAAATCTGGGGATTGCTGAGCAGTTGGAGTCTCCCACCCAAAGAGTGAAAGTTTGCACCGCTGGGTGCAAAAGGGGATCTCCCCTCCACAGTTTTGTGAATATTGCTCTAGTCACTCTGCATGTGTTTATTTTCACATTGCTTTCATGTTCTTTAGAAATGACCCAAATCAGTGTGAAATACTTTATTCAACCTGAAAAAAACCTTTCCCATTTGCCATACAGTCTGAAAAAATCTGGTTTCATGTCAATCCAAAAATATTTTTTCTTTTTTTTTTTTTTTAACATTGCCAGCACAGCTTTCCTCCAAATAGGGCCAGTCATTCATGCAGCTCTAGTTAAAATAAATAAGTATTGCTAGTCCTTTGCCTGGTTGCTCAACTTTCTAGTTCCAAAAGCTGTTGCCCAGAGTAAATGGCCGTACTTACTCTGTCCAGCAGTAGTTCACTTTCTCTATACTCTTTAGAAAGTTATCAGAGAAACCCTCTTCGCAGTAAACACGTCACTGTCTTAGGGCCAAATTCTGATCCCACTGAATTAAGCTCCCATTTCAGTAGTATCAGAATTGGCCAAAACCAATGAATTTCATCTGTCTCAGACTCACATGGTGTCTGGTTTGGAGATGGAAGGAGACAGTATGTTAGGCCAAGCATCACCTTTACACCTAAAGGGAGAATTCAGCAAACAGAGCAGATCGGTGTGCCAGTAGATGGGTGAGGCCACAGCAGGAGGCACCCTGCAGACCTGCCTCGTTTTTTCCTTACACCAGATGAAATCAGTCTTCTCCTTTTGTCACCGAGCAGAATAGTGTTTATCTCACTGATGCTTTAAACTTTCCCTGAAAGTTTGGAAGTGATGAGACGCGGTGTTTGCAAGATCCCACGTCCCAGGTGACTGGAGCTGAGCTCAGGCATGGGTGTCTTTGTAGCAGGATTCTCAAGGATGAACATTACACTGAGGCTGCCACTGAAAAGGTTTCTTAGTGAGAGCAGAAAGTAACTCTGGAGCATCTAAAAAACCCCTTCTTTTTCAATACAAAAATACAGGAAAATATGTGTGCATAATCGTCTCATTCCCTAGAGTGTTACGCACATAATCAAAGGAGAATCACTATGGACTTTGTGGCATGGAGGAATACAGTGCTCTTCCTTTATGAATGAAGCACATACGACTGAACAAGCACCATTACCACGGGTAAAAGAAGTAAACTGCTTTTAAAGAGAAAATATGTAGATGGCATCTTCTCTGTAGCAAAATGAGGGTACCCAGATCTTCCTATTTTCACAGTCATTGTTCAACATTATACTTAAGAGCAGTATTAGACTAATTTCACTTCAGCTGATTTAAAATGCATCCTGGTGCATCTGAGCTATTGTCTAATCCTTTTGTTTGAGATGTTCTACACTAGTCAGCCACTTTTGATTCATGTGCTAACAATCCCCCTTAAGGCAGGTAATTCACAGACATTCATGATGTGCAAAGTGGCACTCCAGTTCCCACAGACAGAAGTCAGTAAACTTTAAATCCCAGAGCCCCTAAACTTACTTGCATAAATTGCCCTCACAAGAGGGGAGGTGGGATCTGTTTATATGCATCTCCTGTATCAACTTAGAATTCAAATTATTTTTTAGAACAGTGGGAATTAGAGACAAATCACAGCAGAAAGCAAAGGTTGCAGGCAATTTTGAGTCCAAACAACATAAAATGTGAATTACCTCATTTTAGCCTCTATCCAATCAGCCACATCCTACTTCAATGTCTTTTCAATTATAGCTTTCTTAGAGAAACAATTATCAGAAGTAGATATATTTTTATTAAATAATGTCCTGCTGCAGATGGCATTTTTTCCTTGCGTACTGAGGCTACAATAGATGGCATTTACTGCTGTAACGAGAATAGGTTTTAAGCCTAATAACAGTTGATTTTTCCAAGATTGCAAATGGGACCTCTATGCTACTGGAAATTAAGATTTCAATCTTTCCACTAAGATGCAGTTTCTGTCCTTAGAAGATCTTGAGATAGTGTGCTGTTTCAAATGATGTAATACTGGGCATAGGAAAGAGGTTGGCTTCCTTTTTTTGAACTGCGTTGCTTAGACTACCACATTTCTTTTTCTCAGAAATGCATATATCTGTATTCATAGTAGGAAAAAACCCAACTGGTCATCACATAAAGGTAAAAAAGAGGACTGTGAAGCAATGGTACCAGTAACATCTACAAATACGTTAGAACAGGACAAAATCTAAATTTATCCACTGGTAAACCATGTAGCTGTTGCAACCTCTAATATAATTAACAAATTATAAGGCTATCAAGTGTGACTTCCTGCTTGCATAAGCCATCAACATTCACAAAGTGGAATCTAGCCTCAAGCTCGATTTGTGTTTAAACTGAAGTGTCTATCTTAGCAAGTCATCCCAGATAAAGTCTTCAAACTAGTGAAATCAATGCAAAAAATAGTCATTTACTTCAGGATTGCCAGGATTCCAACTGATCTCAAATTGGGTTAAAACCAGACCTCTCCCGCATAAGTGGTAAGATGGTCTATTAAGTCATTATTTTCTTTAGAAAGAATATATCTTAGTTGTAGTCTGAATTTACCTATTGTCTGCTGCAACCAGTGAAGCTTGGTATCCCCTTTCAATAGGTTTCATTGCTAATGATGATTGGTTATTCTTTTTTTCATGGGGAAATGCTTTCTAGAAATGTTTCATTCCAAACTAAAAGCAAAACAATTAACACGGTCGTGGAGTTGAAATACTGTGTCAAAGATGTGAAATATTGAAATATCTGGGGGCAGCAGTTTGGCCAATTTCATGACATAAGCTCATGGTGTCTTGAAACCAAAGTAATCATACCAGTTTCTGGCATCTGCACTGCCCCATAGCTGCACACACTGGAGGATCCCAATGTTGGCTTGCAGCTCTATGGCCAAGAGGTAAGAATCCCTGAGGTTTCCAGCCCCACAGTCACTCAAATAGAAACCTGTCACTGAGCTGAGAAACGTGAGCTCCTGGCAACCCACAGGTGAAGGAAGTTAATTGAAAGATAAGTCTTTCTCTCCTGATAAATCAGTGGTTTTCAAAGCTGCTGAATAACCTTGCTTTGTTGGCAAAAACTTTCAACAGCTCTAATTAAACAGTCCCAAATTAAGTTAAGAAAAGCAATTTCACTGAAAGAAGGTGCAGGGAGGTCTGGGAGATTTGGGGAAGAGCTGAGGGACACCTCAAAAGAAAAAAGCGTGTGTGCTACAACTGCAGTTTTTCTGTTGGGACAATGTAGTACTGGGAGGCATACCAGAAAAATAACCAGTGTGGATTTCTTCATTTTTTTCTCCACATTGCCTCCTGCAGCTAGGAGCATTGCAGGCTGATCCTTCATCTGTTAATCACTTGTTCAGGTGACTACTATCAGAGAACAAAGGAGATCTTATGTGGGGAAAATAAACCAGGTAGAGACTGAGGATCACATAAGAAGAGAGATTAAACAGCACCTTTTCTTTCTCTCTTTGTAGTAAATGTCCAAGTTAAAAAAAAAAAATAAAATCCACCTAAGGCCATTTCTCTAACTCTGGCTCCAGAGGTATCTTTAAAAGAACTTGGTTGCAATTTTTTTCTTCTCCGTATGGAAGAAATTAATAAAAGATCAGGGGCTGGGGCAAGTGTGAGTTTGCTACTGTGCTTTACAGATGGCACGGAGTCCGATTCCATCTTCAGGTATTCACAGACCAGCACAAACCCGTTACTACCCCAGCTGCTGGATGGATGTATCTGAGGGCAGATTACGGATCTGAGGCAATACAGTAAACAGGACTGAAGGTGTTGCACATGAACTGCTGGGTCTTAGCAAAGTGCCTTCAAACGTGTTGAGTTGGTGGAAACCCTGGCAGGTGACAGTACTTGGATGGATGTAGAAAAGAGGGGTTGGGGGTCCTGTGTAGCCACCAGCAGGAACAGTGGGATGCCGGCTCACGGCTGCAGGTGTTGATGGCCAGGCTGTACTCCCAGTCTGGGATGCCTCAGAGAGGCACTCTGGGGAAGAGGATGCTGTGAGGGGAGTGAAGGGCCTGGCTTGTCCCAGCAACCGACACCCAGCATCCACTCTGCCCACCAATGCTGTGCCACCCGATGCCACTCCGGAGCCATGGCTGAGGGAAAGAGAACCCCCATTCACAGCAGCATTTTGTAAAACGTTCAAAAAAAAAATCAGTGAAAGGCGTGAACCTTCCAAACTCTCCGAATTTCACAGCAACGTAGCTCCTCCGCCGTCCCAAGCCCAGCAGCAGACCGCACCTTGACTAACCCGAGATTTAAAGCTCCTTGTCCCGCTCCGCACCGGATACTCCAGTGCTATTTTTCCCTCACGTTGGCGCCAGAGTTCCCCCTTTCACAGCGAGGACAGACCCCCCGGCCCCAGCCCCGGCCCCGGCCCCGGCCCCGGCCCTTTCCCGCCGCCGGCGGCCGCCCCCGCGGGCAGCGAGCGCGGCGCGGGCGGCCCCGGCCCATAGCGCCCCCTGGCGAGCGGCGGCAGCGCCGCCCTGTTCGCAGGCGTCGCGGGGAGCCGCCCCGCCGCTAACTCCAGCTACCGGGGAGCAGGCACATCAGGAGGGCCTTCATGTTGCTGGTAATGCTGTCCCCAGGCACATCAGAGCCTCCGTTTTCTGTGGGACAGCCCTCGCACAGCGCTTGAGTTTAAGGTCCCTTCTTTCCCGTCGGCCGT
This sequence comes from Gavia stellata, assembly GCF_030936135.1. Classification (NCBI taxonomy): domain Eukaryota; kingdom Metazoa; phylum Chordata; class Aves; order Gaviiformes; family Gaviidae; genus Gavia; species Gavia stellata. The sequence continues at coordinate 25,705,692 of NC_082599.1, read as the reverse complement.
CCCTCACGTGCTGTGCGAACCATCCTGTCTGTAGCCCCTCCGCAGCGACGCGGCGCCTGTGCCCCTGGGCCTGCGCCAGCAGAGCTGCTGAGAAACGTGTGTTTGTGCAAAACGAGGCATCTGAAGTGGCGTTCAGCAAGGCCAGCAAACGTAAATGTGCTCCTTGTTCATTCCTGGCACATTCTCCTACCAGACAGATTCCTGCAGTCAAAATATTTTGGAGCGAGGCGAGCTCAGCAGCCCCAGTCACAGGTGTGGGAATTCACCAGGCTCTGTGTTTTGAAGGGCACTGTGGGTTTCTCGCCATAAAGTTGCCGTATAGCTGGCACAGTCCTGTCAGGCGGAGGGGATGAGAGAATACCAAGTGAGCCACTGATGTTTTTATTTATGCACGGTGACTGAGGGAGCACTAATAAGGAGCAGCCGAGAGCCCTGATGGCAGGGGGCACAGCTGCTTTAGCTCCAGTTTGTCATCAGGCCTCCAGTAAGAGCCCATGTCATTTCCAGGCCCCGGCTCCTTTCTTTGCCTGGTTAAGGTGGCGTCTCCTCCAGCCCACCTGGCACTGCTGCTGAATGGGGGTTTGTCACAAGCTTCCTCTCCCAAAAACTGGGTATTGTTTACTTCGGCAGCACTGGCAGAGGAAACCCTGCTGGCTAATGCTGCAGAAACACTGGGGTGTTCAAAGCGCCGTGTTACTACAAGCGGTGAGTGTCTAGCACACTTCCTCATATTTAGGGACTTGTAAGGGCTCTTCCGAAACCCTCTGAGACTCTCCCCTTTCCTTTGATTAATCGGCTGTCCTAAATCTAAATTACAATTGCTTGGGGAAAGGGTTTGGGAGGATATCCAAATGTGCCTTTCTCATGTGGGGGTTATAAAAGAAGGCCCCAGCTAGTGGTAGGGTGAACAGTCAGGAGATTTTTAAAACAAGGGAACTTGCCCATGACTGTTTCCTAACCACTGTCAGGTTCATAGCCTTGCCCCCAAACTGCACATGCATCTCTCTCTTGTGCCCTCTCTCCTGCTTCCTCCACCTCCGGTCCTGCTGCACCGACAGATGTTGTGTTTGAGCAGAGCTCAGAAGAGCGGCTGGAGCTATGGAGCAGCGAAAACTTGCTCTGCCAAACAGAGCTCACTCACTGCTGTCTCTGGACTGGCAGAAGAGCGGGGTACTTCTGACCGCTAATGGAGCTGCTCCCAAAATTACAGGTTCCTGCTATTCCAGATTAGTCACTCCACATGCACGAGTGCAAGCTAAAGAGCCAGCAGTGAAAACACGGACATTGCCCAGATGCAAACAGGCGTTTCTGGAAAGGACCTAGTGGATATGGGAGACCAGAAGTGCAGCTCTTCCGTGATTCATGTCCCCACCAAAAAGGCAGTTGTATTCCAAAATACCCTGCACTGGGCTGCTTTCTGAGTGCTCAGCAGATAGACGAGCACTTGCAGCAGCCAGCAATGTACATAAAAAGGAATGTTAGGGCTACAGTGGTTTGCATTTATTACATGTAATGGGCCAGAACAGCGTGCTGGGAGAGAAGTATCTATAAAATGTTAACCACCTATGTGAAAGGGGCTATTTCTATAGAGCACTACCTCCCAAGCAGAAAATCACTTCTGCTTTGCCGTCTGTATTGTGTGTTACGAAAAAAAATTGGGATATAGAAGAACACCTAAGATGGTCTCTGAAGAGTTTGACAGTTATATCTATGTCTCCTGATGCAGCCCAGTGGCAGTTCATATTTACAGTATTTCCCTGCGAAGCCGACATGACAGTACACGCAGTTTCTCCTGCTCCACACTGACATGATGCCAGGCATTTGGTCAACAAACAACTCTTCGCAGCCCTATTAAACCACAACACTTTGTCATGTCAAGTTACGCTTCTTTGTTGTTGTGATAAACTAATCTAAGAAAGTAACTTGAATGCTCAGTCTTCACCAAACGCCAAGTGAAATACTCTCTTGGGTGCTTATGCCCATGCGAAGGTTTGAAAATAGAGAACTGAATCTGTGCCTTGGTTCTTGGGGTGGGTTGGTTTCTTTTTACTTCTACAAAATATGGATATTTACATCTATATGGTATATCCCAGGGCTGTGTGTACAGCTCATTTCATTACTGCATGAATATCTCTAAGCTCCTCAGGTGGAAGCTGGGGGCAAACTATTATAATTAGCTGGATTGTAAGATGAACACTTACCCTTTTGAAACCTATGCCATAGTCCTAATTCCAGTTGAAAGGTGAGGTTGAAATGTTTCTATGATACGATAAATCTCTTTAGGCATCAAGACTTTACTAGGGTATATAGCACTGCAGTATCTTGTATAGCACTTAAAGCTGTTATGTCTTTTATGTTAATCACCGTATTGGTCCTTGGAAAATTAATTTAAAAATGTTTGATTTTAGTTTAGCAGTTCTTTCAAGGTAGTACAGCCCCAACAATCACTACCAGGCCTTTTGGGAAACAGGAGAAAAGAAAAAAAAAAAGAACGCTTTTGGAATCACTTTCTTTTGCCCAACTCTGTATCAGCCGGCATAGGCAATAACGAAGGGGCTGCAGGACTGCTCTCAGCTATTATTGTGCCTGGCTCGCTCTCAGCATGACTCACTGCAGACAATATATAACACCACTCACAAGGGGAGCGAACAGTAAATACTTGGCCCTGGATTTTTTTTTTAATCTCTTCAGGTTTTTTTCTCTGATTTGTATCCCTTTATCCTCACCCATGTGCTATATAAGCTTCTCAAATCTAATGTCCATAACACCACCCCCCACTGGTAGCAGCAAGCCCTTCCGCTGCTGTAGGGTTTACTTTGCAGAGGTTTACAAGGAGAGGCATTATTTAGAAACTGTATGCATTAACCTAGTGGCACAAGGTTGCTCCAACACCTTCCCTCTGTTTTTTCTTTTCTCGGGGGAGGGGTGGCTGCTATTCTAGTTAAGTGCATCTCTTGCTTTGCTGTAGCAGCCAGGCTAGTTTAGGAAGAAAACCTTGGGGCTAAACAGGCTAGGAGTGCAGCCAAGGGGGTCAGGAGACGGCTTTAAGGATTATACTACATAATTAAAAGCTCACTCTGAATATGCTTCCTGGTACCCGGTGCTCAAACATACAAACCTTTTTAGGTAATAATTCTTGGTCCTCATTTGTATCTGAGAGATTTACAGGTTGAAGCTGCCACACAGGTAGTGAGTCAGGAATACCAAACAAATCAGATACTCAGCTGAAAGCACAAATTATTCATCTGGACTATGAAAAGGCAACACCTTCCTAAATTTGCCCTAGCCAGTGAGAACGGGGGGTAAAACAGAAATAAATGAACATGCATGTGTTTCCTTGGTTTGTTTTTGTGCAATGCCCTCTGGGTGCAGCTGATGTAATTTTGTGGCAGCTTTCTAGATTTAAAAGTGGGGATTCATCTCCTGAAGAGTTTTACCATCATAATTGGGCCAGAACATGATTCTACTAGATAAAACCTGGGACACTGAAGATCCACAGTCAAGCCTATATTGTGCTAGCTCAAAGGAAGACCATTTTATCTTCAATTACTCCTAATCAGCTGCAGCCAAGACGAGAATTTAGGTCCTCTATTATCCACATTCTAGGCTAGTGGCTTCCCCATCAGCCTAGAAAGTACAAGCACTTGCTCTCCAGCCATCCCTCATCCCAGACCAAAATGATGTTAAACCCATTCCTATAGACTCCTGCACTTGCTAAAACAGCATATTCTGACACTTCAGTCAAATATTCTAACCAAGTCTGTGCAAGCTGCATCGATCTAACTTTCATTGTCTAAAAATAGGTCCCAGTAAAATGTTGGTACCAAAAAAGCTAGAAGCAATGGAAAGGAGGAGAAAATACTGAAGGCACATATTGATTATATTCAGTGTGAGTGAGCACTTGCCTATCTAATGCTATAATGCACAAATAAATAAACAGGTTAAGAATCCAAGCAGCACATGAGATAAATAACCAAGTATGAACAGGTGTAAATCACACTCCCATATCAAAGTTGTGAAAAATGCATATTGTATGTTTTGCCTGATTTTCTACCAGAATTATCAGGTTTTTATTTCAAGAGAAGTTGCAATAAGCCAGAGTTTATTCTCCATACAATGATACTGATTTAAATCAGTCCTGGGGATTTTTTTGCTAGAAAACTGTCCCTTCTACTACTTCAATTAAATCCCAGTGTACTGTAAATAGGTCTCTTGTCACACATATAACAAAATGGAGACACCAAATCATTAACTTACTAACTAGTATAGACAGAAATGCAAAGAACCTTGCCCTGTGTAACTAGCACTGCCTTGTAGTTTTGATTAAGCTCATGTGTTTGACTGAATCAGTGCCTAATCTTTTCAACTAATCGCTGTCTAGTGCCTGCCTGCTTCTAAGTACTTTTCATTCATTAAAAATCTGCTATTTACAACCATTTCCTTGTTCGTTTTCTGGAGAGCAAAAAGTAAAAGAAAGGCTTTATTCCCTGGGTTAGGTCTAGATCACATATACGAAGGAGAAGAGAGATTCTGCTACACTTTATTCAATATGATGTTACAAGAAAACAACAGTTACAGCTGACAAACCATTACATCTTTCATAATACAGACAAATTACAAGGTGTAACAAATAATGCAACATTTATTTTACTGTACTGCTTACTATGCTGTTCTTCTGAAGTATATATATATTTAATTACATTAACATTGTTTTCATGTACCAGCCCTCCCCTTTTTATTTTTTAAAAAAAGAACACCTCTTAGTGCACCATACAAAAATCCACGTGGAAGCTGGCAAGCAGGGATTTTGTATGCAGCACCATTGAAATGCATTTTGGGGGGACAGGAATTATTAGTGCATCCTTTACTTGTAGATTTTTTGCTTATGTGAAAAATGCAAGGCAGTAACATACAGTCACTCCACCTAAATGCTGGTAGGGGAGAGTATTGCAATGTAATTCTGTTTATATGGGGTGTCTGCATTTTGCTCCCCAGTCTGTACAGCCTAAACATTTTATATAACAAAGATTACAAACCCAGTAATATTCACAGATGAATATTTTGTGTATAAGCATACTAGAGCATTGACTACACATTCGGTTGCGTGCACTGACACAGAGCACACAGAGGTGTACGTCACCCACAGTCCCACAGGGAATTTATTATCCTACCTTCTTTCCCCCGGAGTCTGAAGTGCAGAACCCCCGCGCGCCAAAGAGAAAGTGAAAACCCCTGTGCCTCTGTCTACTGCAGATGGAATTTTCAGTGTTGCATGTACTGACGACTTATCCTAAACCATGGTTCTGATTAAAAACAATAGTGAGAATTAAAAGGACCCAACCGATCTGGGACACCATACGCTAATGTAATGTCAGTGCTATTGGAGTGTCCTGACTGGTGTGGTGCCTGCTGGGTGTGGATTAGAGCTGATCTGAACCCAGCAGGAGAGAGGACTAAGCCACCTCCAGCTGGTTGACTTGTAAAGTCAGGTTCTGTGAACTTGGACTTGTAAGGAATCTCTGTATCGTGCAGACCATCTCTATCACCATCTTCCCTTCCCCGTTCACTTAACATTAGATCTCATACAGAGTTAGAACATGCCCTCCCACTTTTATCTGCCTACTACACCTGCTGCCCTGTGGCTGCTTTCCCCTCTCACAGCAAAGCCATTTCCTCTCAGTATCACCAGGAAGGATCTACTGGGGCTCAGCCAAGCGGTAGGAAAATGAAAGTTACGCTGCTGGCAGCTGCCGACTCCTAGCGAGTCCCACAGTTTCTCAAGGAGTGTGCCCCAGAGACTACTGGTCACTTAAATCCATTTTTTACTATTGACAGCATGAAACACCACGTTCCCGGCACCCGCAGCACTTCTGGGAGGCCAGGCTACTTTTTCTTGTCCCTTTGAAGATTCTGCAGGGAACCCATTTGGGAAGGATGAGAGAAAAAGAACGTAACACTATTGATCTTCACTGAAGCTGTCTCAAGAGCACTGATTGGGGTTTAAACAGTTCATTCCAAACACTGAGAAGAGCTGTGGGGAAAACCCCACTTCTGCAAGATGCTGGAGAGGTGGGCTAGCTGTCAGGGGGTCTTAACTGATGGGTGTCAGTCAGGCTAATCATGCAGGTAATGGCCCTGCTGGAAGGAGGAAGAGGGAAATAAGGCTGTACTGTCAGTTCCCTGGACAAAGGTGCTTCTACTTTCTCAAAAACACTTAACGTTTCCCAGCAGATTTGGTGTTCCAGAAGAATAATTTGCAGTGCTCACACGATGGCACAAGCTTGCTGAGCCTGGGTCCCCTCAGTGGAGGGAGAACACCCCCAGGGCCCAGAGCGTCCGCGGGAGAGCAATAAACCCAAGTCACCACAGGCAGTCGGTGTCCCCAGGAAGTAGGTGCATAAGTGAGAGATCCTGGTCACTCCTTAATTGATGGGAAGCTGAGATAACCTCACTACTGCTGAAAATCAAGTTACTATTTAGGAACCTAGATATTTATGCACTTCCCTTCAGGCAATTGAGTTTGAAGATTTTTGGACCAACCTTATTTCAGTGGTTGCTTAAAAGTGGGAATGGGGCAGAGAAGATAATCTCACGCGCACGTGTGTCTACACACACACACACCCTCCTTAAGCAAACACTGTTCATGAGTCACTATGGATAGTAATGTGCTAGGCTTGTGGGAACAGTTGGGGAATTACTCTCTATATTAAACCTTCAGATGTTTAGTTGAGCAGCATAATTGCTTGCCTCCCAATTTAAGCTGCCAAGTAGATGCGTCTATGAAACTACCCTTATATTCCTAATTGAAATCTTTGTTACATTTTCAAAAATTCTTCAGATTTCTGCAGCAAGGTTTTTTTTCTAAAAATAGCTAATTTTAGTCATCAAACTGCACACAATTTAAGTAGCAAAGATAATGTATAAAAGACTTTTCTCTTACAAAAAAAAGAAACATGAAACCCAAACAAACCACGTCTAAGGCAGTTTCAGTGTGTGATAAATTCAAAAGTTCAGTGGTCACTTTTTCCCCCTCATAAACACAGGGGGAACACTGTAGTAAATTCTAAATAGGATTGTGACTGAAAGTGGCTTTCAGATGGCTTTTACCAGATCCTGAAACAGAGATGTCATTGGGGAAAATAGTCTTTTAATGGCTGTGCAAATATTGAGAATATTTCCATGGTTCAGCTCTTTGAAAGTGTAGACTTGTATCCTAGTTCATTAAGAGGCCTTTCGTAGCTACTTGCGCATTCAAGGATTTGCCTTATTGGGTGTTTTTTTCTTATTAAACACTGCTGGAGTTTAATAAGATGGCAGTAGCACAAATCCTTTTCCCCTCCTTTTAAACACTGAAAGCTAACCAAAGTGTTACCACACTTCTTAAAAATGTAATTCAATGCATCCAGCAAGCAAAGGATGTCAAATTTATGTGTAGAATAATATTGCCTAGCAAGCGTTTCTGTCCGAGCAGGTCTATAACTCAACAGTGGTTTTTCACCATACCCTGCCCTCTCTGAATGCAAAGCATTGTATATGGTCAGGGCAGTTTTATCACACCCCTGAAGACAATGTTCTCCCCAACCAAAATGTAGCAGGGGTTTCCTTTTCTAAAATCACACAACTTTGTTTCTTGCAAAGATTGCATTTGAATGATTCATTCTGAAAAGCTATCTAATGACACAGTATCTGGTAGTGCCTTCCAATCAGCTCAGAAGACCTATGGAAAATAAATTGAAAGGTGCTTTGGTGTGGAACAGCAAACAGTTTGGGATAAGGAAAATTCTCCACTTTGCTTTGTATGTGGCAAAGTAACATAGCTAGATTTAATTGCTCGTTCAACGAAAGTTTTTCTGTACCTTAGTATCTGCCTTGAATTAAACGGAACCGTTTCATCATTTCTGTTTTCAAGAAAACATTCCAAAAGGTAAATAGTGTGAGGAAAAACATAGAGATGTTAGCCAAGACCCATAAAAGAAAGAAATATTGTTGAAGGGAATAAAAACATAAAGAATTCATTGTATATCTGTCAGCTGCGTATATCTCATCATTTTTGCTTTGTCTTTCTCACAGGCCTGTTTTGAAAACTGGCATGCTACATAGCCTAAGCAGAGTAACCAAATTCAGAGTACTGAAGTAAACATGCAATTATTGCCATGTTTTTAAAATGGATATGAACGGTCTGAGGAGATAATGAAAAAAGAAATAACCCAACAACACTTCAGGAATAGTGGCAAGGTGCTGTAATTGTCAGCCGATCAGACAAGTTGGGCTTGCCCTGGCAGAAATAGTCTTCCCATTGGTTGCAAAATATGCACAATGCTCAAAGAAAACACACAGTCCTTTATGCCACCGTTGGCTTTTTTTGTACAGTTGTTACTGAAGAAGTGTGAACACCAAATGTATTGTCTTAATGTATTTAAGACATTGCTGGTGAAAGCATAAAAATCCTTACAAAGATGCAGCACTGCAGTGGAAAATCAAACAAAATCAAACACAAAAGACTGAAACAGTACATGCCATGTATCAGTAAGCAAAAGCTTAATCTTCACATAGTTCTCTGAAATCACAAGGTATCCAAATGCGTGCAAGGTTTTAAATAAATTGCAGGGAAAAAACAGGGTCTTGCCAGCTTCAATTTTCTTTTGAATGAAATCCACCACAGAGAAAGAAAGGAAACAGGCCGTGGTTCCTTCCTGGTGTCGGCCTCCTCATTAGGTTTTTGTTTCCCTCCTCCAAACTGGTAAATTTAATCCTGCAAGGAAACAATATAAATTATAATAAGCCTCACGAATTAAATTTTTTAATGATTTTTCACTTGGTAAAACATAGGTTAGTCCAAAGCTGGTTATGAAGACACCAGCTCAGAGCAAAGGCTAGTTTTCCAAAGCACTTTTAGAGCTGGTATCTCAAGATAATGAACTTAAAACACCAATGTTTTCACGGTGGTGAGATATAGTAATTATTATTATATTAATTATTTATATATTATAATTATTATATTAATCCATATTCATGTATCTCTGTCCCAAGTGCTAATCTTCAGAGGTGCTATCGGCACTCAGATTCTCCATGTAAAATTATAGGCAGCCATAAACAGACAATTGGCTCTTCTAAAGGTCGTCCCACCCCATGAATGCAAAGGAAGGTTGCTAAATGCTGGCACAGCTTCAGGCTTTACAAGCTCTTTTTGCCCCCTTTCTCATGGAGACCCTAGTGATCACCTTCAGGGCAATGCTTGTGACTAGGTTATAAAAAGGTCTCCTCAGGTTTGCTTTTCAAGAGTTATATGAGGTACCTTGGGGCACATCATGAACATTTCTGCAAACACAACCAGGTTATGGAACTCCTTCGTGTGCTGCATTTAAACATATTCACCTTTATTTCGGTGTTTTTCTATTAGTAGGCAGATAACTAAAACCTCTCCTTTCATATACCAAAAATAAATACTGTATCAATAGCTTCACTTATGTTGTCTTTCACTCTGCTGCTGATTCCTGTTTGTATAGGCTCAAAGCAGTCATTGGACTTGCAAGAAGGTACCATGATGTTTTTGGATTTACACAAAACAGGAGGCAGGTTGAGAACGTGGGAAGCATTACTTTAAAACAAAGCATCCAACAACTGTAAGAGCCAGGGGAAGGCGAAATGAAGGCTAGATGGACTGGAGCCATGGGAAGGATTTTATAATTAACATATTTAACTCTTAATAAATGTCCAAGTAGAATTCTATGCCAAGTAATAAAGTGAGACTTTCTAAGAAAGTCTGTAGTTTTCTAAAGTTCAAAATATATTTGTTTTACAAGGTTTTTCAAGACCAAGGATTGTAACTACAGACCTGCTACATTTTTTAAATGTAGTTACAGGAAGACAGTCAGATATGGAAGAATTTTAGTGCTCAAGAAAAAGAACGCTGAAATATTCATTGAGCATGGAACTGGTTTGTATTAGCATGTCCTAAAACTATTTAAATCAAATTGGATGCAGGTGCCAGTGAATCTAGCCTAGCCCTCATTTCAAAAGCAGGAGAGAAACAAGGCATCAGTTTTGAACTGCAGTTGCAAGCATAAAATTTTAATTGTGGCTTTCATCAAAACAGCCTAATCTCTACACAACATCTAACTTTCATAATTTCCAGGGTTCCTGTCGTGGTTCTTGAGAGCTCTTCTTCTGCCCTTTAAGCGCCAGAATACCTGAATTGGATTAACAAAAGCCTGTTCTTAATGATCCATGGCAGCATCTTGGGCTCTCTTGGAGCTTGGTCTACCAACTCTTGAGTCCTGCTTGAGTTGTTTCCTAAACACCTCTGGAGTTCGTGTGGAATGTCTATTCCACATGAAAGTCACACTTTCCCCAGGGTTTAGGAGCTTGGCTGAAGCGCCAATAAATCTTTTTTCAAGGAATACGTCAGAGTTGATCCGTTTAGTTTACCCTTCGTAAGCTTAAAAAGAAAAGCAGTGTTTGGAACATGCAGAGATTCACAACTGCTCGGTGGTGAAACACAGTTGACAATATTCCCCGAATTCCACATTTCCCTTCCTTCAAAAGCACTTTTTAGGGATGACCTTTTTGGAGCCCCTCCTTACAAAGACGCGACTAAACTCCCAAAGCTCCTTCCAACATTGAGTTTGTATTTGCTCCCTCTGCCACCCACACTACAGCTGTGGAAGGCAGGCTTGCAGTTTGGAAGCCACATCTGCCCAGATCCAGAACAGCTGGCCTGATTTCAGGCTAAGCCCCAGTTGCTGGAGTTCCAGAGACTAGCATATGCAGCAGGGACATCTAGGACAGGTAACAAAGTGATCTGGATAAAAAAGCTTCTGGATGGAGGCTTTTCCAGGAGTTACCAAATTGCTCAGATTTGAGAAGAACTGCAACTACATTAATTACACAGAACTTTTCCTTTCTGTCAGTGGACCTCAGGACAATTTCTAAAGGAGGTGAGCATCACACTTCTCCCAGGGTTGTGCTACAATTTCCCAGTGACAATACTACATTTTCTGGCTTCAAGTTTGGCTCTGTAGGCAAAGCTGATGACACGTTCTCCAGGACAGGGCCTGAGCCTGGGAAATGGGGAATACCTTCATCAGAAGCTTAGCACATCCAGAATCAAGCCCTAGAACATTAAAAGCTTCCTTAGAAATGAACAGAGAGCTGCTACCATTTAACACAAGGGAAAAATAACTTTGCATGCTGGTAACCACTGCCAGCACCAATGCAGACCAAGGGCAGAACACAGAGGACTAAGAAAGCGTAGCAGAGGTTACATAAACGTGCATGGGAGATTGCAAAGCTTTTTGCAGAACCCCATTTGTTTTCCTGCTCTAGCTCAGTATAAAGCAGCTGACAGTTTTATGATCACAACTTCACCAGCTCCAGCTTTGCTGGGTCCTGCTATGCCAGTGCTGCAGCTGGGGTAACTGGTTTCCTGTGCAGCTGAAAGCCCGTGGAACAGTATGGTGGGCAACGCCACGTCCCACCTTCTGCCTATGCTCAAGATTTAGACTAGATCAAACAGTAAACTCCCTGGAAAAGAAGGTGATTTGATGCCACATTTCCCCAGTGGTTCTGGCTGTGGAAAGCTAGAAGACATAATGCAACTGGAACCAGGGAATGGCTGGTGGTCACGGCCTCTCTGAAACCATGTTGAAAGGCACTGCCTGCCCGGTTTGGGAAGCTGGCATGCACGACGGCCCCCCCACTGCTCAGACAGCACCCTAATGGCCAGGTTGTTCTGAGGCTGAACCCTCAGTTTTGGCTGCTGAGATAATTCAACTGTGTATAAAATCCTTACGTGATCTCTGACACAGCGAACAAGCCTGGTAGTTAGGAATATATACACTGGGAAAATACAATGCTTGCATTTGAGTCCCTAATTCACTGAATGTTTATTGTTTATTCAAAGTGGAGTCAACAGATGAAATCTCTTCCTTCAGCCTTGGAGCGCCCTCATAGTTACAGCCTTCTAATAGGCAATGGGCCACAGAGGTCTACCTGTCCTGCGGCAGAGGAAGAAACTGAACATGGATATGCCACTTTGCAGAGGAGCGCCGTAATCGCTGTGCTGTGGGACAGGAGAGCTCCTTCTCTTCACTTTGGTTTTGTTTAAGATGATACTCATTGCGTCACATCAAATGGACACCTCCCCTAAACTGGAGGAAGAGGAGGGTGTCTCTCTGTCCATAGCAGAAAATCCACAATAAAACTAACATGAAGTGTTAGATTGGTGTGAATCAATCTTTTTATTAAAAAAAGCATTGTTTCTTGACTGAAACATCAGTTGTTCATACATCTAAGACCTGAGGCAGGGCCCTCCACACACGGCTGCCGTTCAGTTCCCAGATGGCTTAGTATTCCAAGTTCGCATTTTTTAAGATATATTTTAGAAATATCCTTGCTTAGAATTAAATAATTTTCCTGATCATACAAATCAAAGTTTTTACTGGTGACTTGGCAGATTGTGTTTATGGCCTCTGGTCACAGCTTTGCTTATAAAAGCGTAAATTGTTAAATGGAATATTTACAATTTGTGGTTTCCCAAGAGCAAAATAGCATTCTTTCAGATCTCCTTAAAAACAAAACAAAACAAAACAAAAAACCTGAAATGTAACAGACTGCCTTAAAAATAAACTTGTATTTTTTCACCACAGGTCCCAGGTACTTTTGCTTTTCATGACATCTCTACTAAACCTAATAGAAGATTACAAGCAAGTTAATGATGTGTTTGAAATATCAAGTGACCTAAATCAAGTAACTCAATTGTATGTTTGTTATCTAGAGCAACTATCTGCTGCATACATCCTGTTTGTCCCAGACCCTGAATTGGATAAAATAAGGTGTTAACCCACCTTAAAAATGGCAGAGGCCAACTTCAGAATGCAGTAGCTGTTGATGTAACAGTGGTTCTAGGAAGGGATACTAAAGTTTGTAATTTAAACATTAATCACGCTCTCAAGACAGGAAGCAGAGAAAGGTGACTAAACCCCTAATATTTTTCTTTATTTTAATTAGTAAAAGAATGTCCTTTCCTTTAAAAATGCAAATCACCAATTCAATACCTGCTCCTTTTGCCAGCATCAGCATCCTTCTCTAGATGCTTTTAATTTTTGTATGAATTATCACATAGGGCGGAGCTGTGCTCCCGCAGAGTCCTTAGCATGTAAAGCACACTCAGAGTGCAGGTCTATTTATGTTGCAGCTGATTTAGCATTATTATAAGAGTATTCATTCTACAATGCCAGATTTAAAATAAAAATGTGAGCTGACAACTGGAGCTACTGTATCCTCTATGAGCTGAAACATGGGGGTATTTAAGATCATCAACAATATATTCTGTCTGCTTCTCCCTCCACCACGCACACACACCCCACAGATACTGTTCATCTTCTCTAAAAAAAGTATACGATGAACAGGTGATTTTTCCCCACACCTTTTATTCCTATTTGTTAGAGAAGTCATTTTAAAAAGCCAACCAAACATTATCAATAATGTTTTGCTTTCAGATAATATCTACATGCAACTCGTTGCTATAAATATTAATTAATTGGATCACCAATACCCATAATGCAACTTTATTTTGACCTACATGCCCTATGAACTAGATATTTTTTGGATTCAATGTTCTTAAAACCAACTGTCAGCATCATGTGATAGAAGAGATGAAAAATGAAAATTAGTGTTCCCACTGTGCAGGTGAGTGACCTGTGGGAGACAGCTCTGCCTGCTAGGATTTTTACACGTACCATCAGACACAGACCAATTGATTAGATCATCTTATACCCGCCACCAACTAGGCTCAAGAGACTAATTAGAGAGAGTACTGCCTGCGCAGGCACCCCATTGACACCTAATTTGCTCAGCCAAAGCCTTTGGGGAGAATGTATTATCTCTGCAGCTGCACTTCATGCATTTCTGATTTGAGGCATAAGCAAGGAGTACTTCTTCACTCTTTTGAGCAAACTCAGTATATAAGCCCTTAAGTGCTAAATACAAAGAGACAAATTAAATCTGGCCAGCCTCCCATAAATCTTTTTCCCCTTCAAATATATATACACATATATACATGCATACACATCCTATTTTGTATCTGTGTCTATAATGTATGTGCACAAACGCAAACATACAAACAACATGTACGTATGAGTCTGAATGTGTGTGGAAAGCATGGGTACATAAAAAGACATTTCTATAAATACATGCTTTCAAATATAGAATTGTCACACTGTATATATAGAGTGCTCTCTTTCGCAGGGCAGTTTTACTTCTGTGAGATTTAAAAGAAATGCAATTGTTCTAATATATGAAAAATGAATGATCTGCAGTATTGTTAGCTCGGGCTCTGGATTACCCCATGGACAAGGCTCAGTAGAATGCTGCCTATAAAGTTGCTCTGCGGATCTTCAGAGGTGTTAGTTCAAAGATTATTTCAGTGTACAGCCTTTGTTGAAAGCTTTTCTTCGATGGACTATACCTTGTTTGTGGTTTCCCAAGGAATACTGTTCACTAAGGCTAAATATAAGATTACTAAAATTGCTTTCTGCTGGGCTTTAGTTTTATCTAGTTATCCATGCCCCAAAATACACAGGAGAGGCAAGACTTAAGGCTCTCATTAAAAATTTATTTAAAAAAAAAAAAATTGACACTAGAAAAACTCTGATTTTTTTTACAAACTGAGAAGGGTTTGAAGAAAATATTTTCTGCTATAGGCTGGTATGTGATTCCTAAACTCAAATACCTTGTAACACACAGGAAAATGGTGGATTTGCATCACTTCTAAAATAGCACTGAAAAAAAAAAATCTTCTTCCCCGTGATGTGTCTATAAAGCAAATTTCAGGATTTGAATGAAGCTGTATTATTACAATTTAATTTCAGCTTGTGCCAAAGCCCATGTTGACATGGTCAGTTTATCGTGTCAACCACCGTAACTAAAGAATTGAAAAAGCATTAGCTAAATACATTCAAGTTACCTGTGTGGCCAAAACATCAGATGTAACCTCCTTTGCCAAGTACACTATGAATGTGACTTCCAATCTTTTTCTTAGGGTGGGACATAACTTAATACAGAGAGAACATCCTCACCTTCCTCCCCTTACACAGGCCACATCTTTTCCAATTCACTTTACATTTCTTTAGCGGTATTTAATCTCCTTTAATGTTTAAATGACACGTCTGGATTATCTTCGCAACTGTTGGCTGTTAAGTCTTTCACAGATGCAGTACTGTATGGGATACTTATACATTAGAATAATAAGTACTATCAGTCATTAGAAGTAAACCACATTTGACAAGTAAGTAACCAAGCATCTACTGATGAATTTTTCCTTCTCTGTTCTGCTGTGTCTTAGTTACTGCATTGGTATCCTTATCCACACTGATCTCTCAGACTCTATCTTCAGGGATGAATACTACTGTATATTCTTCTCCACCGTTCTAATGTATGAATCATAATACAGATTATATATAGACATGTTCCTGTTTTCAGAATTTCTTTTCCTGCCAAGAATTTTTCACAGATGGACTTTGCCTCTGAACAGAGCACCACAACTCCAAATAAAGGGATTTGTGTATGGGACGTGACTACTGCAGTTTCAGGGTGGGTGCGAGGGGATGACCCTGACAGAAGTGAGTGCTAGACAAGGACTCTAAACTAGTAAGAAAATAAAAAGTTAGAATAGTAACACAATTATAAACTAAATGATTTTATGAGTATATGTACATTAAATAAGTGACATAACCCTTTAAAGGTGAGAGGTCTGTGGCACAGTGGATACGGGGCTGGAAAGGAGAAACCAAGATTTTGGCTTTGCTAGTGAACGTGACCATAGGCAAGTCACTTTATCCCCATTGCCTCTGTTTGGTAGCAGGGGCTCTGATTTATATCCCAGCCTCTGGGTTTAGAGTGCCTCTCAAAATGAGTGCCCAATTTTAGCTGGAGCCACCAATAGCTCAAATTACATAAATACAGTTAAATTTAACAAAAATACAGTACTAGAACAGCTGCAAACTTTGGAAGTTGTTGAAATCCTTACTTGGACTGCAAGTTTTCCAGATTCTACCTTTATGTACAGTAAGAGTCCAAAATGAAAGTCCTACATCACCTAGGACTTTGTAAATGTGCATCCAACAGTCCAGCGTGGGAGTCTGATTCTGAAGAGCCAAGACTTACCCTTAAATTATACACCAGTTGCTAAGTAGCATATATGCATATCAATAATTGCAAACCAACCGTGCATACTTTGCCTCATACTTTGCACACAGGTCTCTTAAAAAAATAGTAATTAATTCCTTCATAGTGTGTCTTATTAGGAGAAAAAGGAATACTCATCCTCACTGTAATATATTTTATTCACAATATTCACTTCCAATGATATTTGATAACATGATTGGTTTCACAGTTGATTTGTAGGTATACCTTTAACTTTTGAGTGGCTGTGGTAACTTCCAAATTAGTTTTCTCCGACTCTTTCAGCAAAAATTTTTTCCTACCCTAGCTGCCCACAGCTGAAGTTTTTTCTTTGAGTTGAGAACAAAGTCCACAAAGCCTTTCACAATTACCATTTGAATAAGGCTTCACACGAAAAATGGCCAGGACTGAATCTACTACATGTCTTCTAGTTTTTGAGAATAAAGCACAGCCCTCTGTGAATGAGCTCTGGGAAAACTAATACTTCAGACGAAGATACTACAAAAATAGCAATGTTATTGAGCTCAATATAGTTTGCAAGCAAAGCCATAGAAACTTTATTATAAACAAAAAAGCAAGCTGAGGATTTGGGTACACATCAAGACCAGAAAAATATTAGTGCTACTTGTTTGCAAGAACATACTTCTCAAACCTGACAAACTGCCAATTCCTTACAACTTCATATGCCCTCTTGTTTGTTTTTCCTTTTCCAAAGGCTTCAGGATTCAGTATATTATTTATATTTTAACGGCTTAAAGATTGTCTCCTCTGAAATTGAATCCCTATAAAGGCATACATTTTCACTCATGATTATATCAGTAGAAAAACTGAAGAATGTAACTCAAAGATTTTCTAGATTCCAATATCCAAGAAACCCAAACAAGCCCTCCCCCTTCTTCTTTTTTCTTTTTTTTTTTTCTGATTAATGTGATGTGTCTAAATTGCTATGTTTCTCACCCTGATAACTTGCAAAAAAGCCTGCCAAAGAGGAACTGACTGAACGTGAACTGAAGAAATGCTGTCTCCCTGGATCTATAATGAGAGAACCTAAACCTACAGTTTTTGCCAGTGTTTGACACAATGGGATCCTTATCTCAGCTGTAGCCCCAGCTCTCTACTCTGAAACAGATAAGCAAATATTATCCCTGAACAAAATCTGTAGATAGCTTAATTAAAACATCTGAAAGAAAAAAAAAAAAGAGCCTATCAGTTATGGCTGCATATAACAGAACTCAGAAAAGGAAATACCTGTTGGAAGATGATATACAGCCATTAATGCTCTGGTTAACAGGTTTGTTACTGGTTTGAACCCCTCTCTGGAGAAAAGAAGCACCAGGAAGAGCTGGTGAGAGATTTCCTCATTGCACTGTCTTGCTAAACTAAACAGCCAAGGGACTGGAGATTCAACTACAAGCAAATGGGTGCAAGTGAGCTGACCTGTGGTATCCTTCCACCATGTTCCACCATATCTCATCTTTGTGGCAGACCCAGCTTAAGGAATTCCTACTGCTCGGAAACCTCACTCCTTACTCCTGCTCTGCAACTTGTGCCCTGTCACTTGTCTTGATAAAACTGTCTGTGGGACTCCCTGATCACTAAAAGTCTCAGAAGTGGGATTATTTTTAGTGTGGATCTTCTCAGTGATCCAGTTGCTATCAAACTTATAAACAGTTGCACCAGCACTACTAACGGGACTGGAAACTAGTGAGGGAGCAAGAAGGAACTGCCTGGAGAGAGCTAGGCAGAAATTTATCATGCTGGTTTTGCCTGCAAAGACAAAATCATGGAATAACATCCTTATTTTTTCATCAACAGCAGCTCCCCAGTGCATTACTCATAACAAAGCTTCAGTTTCTGAAGTCTGAAGCCACCTCCCAACTCACAAATGGCTAATTATTTTCAGGTATCCAGAAACACAGTGAAATCTGCCTTAGCTGGCTACTTCGGGGAGTAGACAGAAGTTGTCGCATAATGACCTACTAATTAAAAAGGAAGAAAACCATACTCAAAAGATATGGGAATACCCGTAAGATTGCCTAATAAGGATAATCTCCTGTACATGTTTCAAGGGAGCAGCAAACAAGAGATGGCTGAGAGCCCATGCCTCTGACTGAAAGTTCCTTGAATTTTTTTGGTTGATTTTAATTTTTTAGCAATAAAAATATGTTGGCCTGCCAACATATCAAGGAGATGTTTAACAGTTTGTGAAGCTTCAAGTCATATTTAACCAGAGTTCAGAGACTTCAGAAGGTATAGAAAAGCATCTGATACTTTATAGGTCAGTATGTAGCTTTGAATGAAGAACACAACCCTAGAGTTCGTGGATCAACTATGCCCTAATCCAAATACCACAAATGAAACTTACTGACTGCCAGTCTCAGGACTGATGGTCACTGTTATTTAACAGTGCTATTTATCTACTCAAACCTAAGCGCATTTCTTCTATTTGAAGCACAACAACTGACCGACTCAAAAGCCAAATGAGGTGATGTGCCTGACCATCTTCCTCCTCTCCACCCTGTCTAACATAACAACAAGTAAATAACTTCAGAGAACTTACTTGGAAATTCATTCCTGGTTTTCCCTGTCATGGCTTTTATCCCCAAAGCAAAGTCTGCTGGAGAAAATGATGTATGATAGACTAAATGCCTGCCAGATGACTCATTAGCATTCACCTCCTCCCAAAAAATAAGCACTACCTCATGCAAAGATTAAAGTATCCACAGATATTTAAAAATAGGGCATTTTGTATACATGTGATTGTTAATATTAGCAAAGTT
Organism: Gavia stellata; assembly: GCF_030936135.1. Classification (NCBI taxonomy): domain Eukaryota; kingdom Metazoa; phylum Chordata; class Aves; order Gaviiformes; family Gaviidae; genus Gavia; species Gavia stellata. Next base: position 25,686,730 of record NC_082599.1, on the reverse strand, counting down.
ACTTCTTGACAGGTAAGTGTTCTTGGAACAAATTTAATGCTTCTAGTGTAATCAGTGCAACGGAGCTATGGGATAGTCTTCAGATGGGTGTGGACCACTTTGCTCTCTGGCTTACAGGAACAAAGATTCCTTGGAATTTAAAGATACCTCTGCAAGGGATCACAACACTATAAACTACCTTAGTCGCAACAGATAAATACTAAACATTAAGAAAACAAAGTGTGAATATTTATCATTACTAAAATCATTGTAGTAGCCTGAAAGTACCTACAGGCAGCTTGGAATTAAGTTATGTTTGTCAGTTCTTCTTTGGAGAAGAGAGAATGAATATTCAGATGGAGAAGGAAGAAGAAAGAGGGATGGGTAAATGAAGAAAAAAAATTCCATTTCTCACCTGTATTTTTATTTTTGTTAGTGTTTTTCCTAGAGAGTACTTTTCAAACCAGCAAGGAATTCTTAATTAATCTGGAATTATGGAGTTATGAATGCTTTTGTTTTAGCTTGACAGAACAGATATCATTGCAGTTGCGTTCTGGATAGCAAAGATCTTTCTAGCTAAGCACCATCTGGTTATACATTCTATTTGCTGCTGTGGCTTTTCAGAGACTGACCATCATGCCAAAGTAGTCACGTCAATTAAAATACATTTTTTAGGACAGCACTGCAACCCTTACGCACACATAAAATTAGACAGAAAGTAGACCTCACATGCTGAATCAGAAGGATCTTTCCCACAATTATTGTATATTAAATTAATGGCAAGTTTAAGTAACAGACATATTTAAATCTTGGAATATATTTCCAAATACCATTATGTCCAAAGCTCTTAGGCTATGAGTCCACCCACACCATGAATGCCATACAATGGTACTGACAGAGAGATCAGGAAGTCTTTGGAGTTGACCTTTTCAAGCCTGAATTGTTTCCCAACCCAAAGTTCTGAAGACTAGAATGGGGCAGGGGAGAAAAAATCCCAGTTTAGGAAATGCAATGGTGTCTATAGGGAATACTGCTTGCCTCCGTGCTCATTCCCTATAGACTCTGCTGGTACCTATACAGCTCCCACGTGGGATTCTTGCTGAAAATCTATGACATTAGAAATAGTTACTGGCAGCTTCAGGCCAGCTGCGTTTTTCCCTGACAGTTCCATTTTTGACTACAAAACCATATGGAGCACTGAAACAGGAATATTTCCACAGTGTGGTCTCTATGGCATTAAATGGAAAAAATGTTCCAGAATTGGCACCTCTACAGAGCATCACTACAGTAATGAGGATATCCTATCTAGTATATAAAGAGATCACAAAGCAGCTCAGTTATTTTATTTCTCAGAGTTCCCACTCTGGCTGTAGTAAGAACCTTTTCCACATGTATGACAAAGATGTTCAAATATAACGCATGGTTTGGGAAATCCAGCATGAGGTACTTCTCACAGACACAACTTTTAAAAACAGTGCAGCACCCACACCTTTTGAAAATCAGGCCTCCTTCAGATATTACAGAGGCTTCCCTCCCACTCCTAATTGCTTTTTGAAAGACTTACTTACATGTTTTTAAAAAGCAGTCTCACATACTTGAGAGGCTTCATACATGTGGCAGAAATAGCAAATGTCAAATCAGGAGCAACATACTGTGCATTTTGTGGTATGCAAAGACAGGGATCATGGTAAGATGGAGTACTAAAGGTTTTTCTTTCACTGCCATAAGCATCAGTTTTCTTGTAACTGCAAGAAATACTTAATCTTTTTTTTGAAGCTCCATTATAAAGGTAAGGTTTTGCATAGCTCATTTAAATAGTTTAAATGACAGAAGGTTAAGAACAGGAAAGCCTTTCACCAAAGGTGGTTAGTCCTTTTCAAAGATTTCATATTATTTGAAGCTTACTTTCACTGCATTCTTTTACCTTGGCTGCTTCCCAAGCGGGTATAAGTTAATTAAATAGGATTTTGACCCTTTAACCTTCCCTATAAACTGCATCTTTACCCAACTCTATTTAAATAAATCAGATAAAAAACCCAATCATGTAGCAGAATATGTATTTTTACAGCTGTGGAAAAAACAAACATGTCTATTAAGCTTATTTGTAAGTACTTAGTAGTCAAAGCAACAGCCAAGACTCATGGATGATTTTAATTAAAATAAATCTGGGTGGGCACATAAATTCATTTATGATGGCTTTTCTCAAACTGAAACTTCTCTAGCATTACTGAACAGCACTGCACTACAGTGAGTCCTCATCTATTTGTGGCGACTGAAGTTCAATCCATCTGATTAGCTTGTATTCATTTTGTAAGTCATGTAAAGTGTAGCTAGTCTCTATGAAAAATATCAAAGGTTATGAGGCTGAAAACTCTTACAGGAAAGGAGAGAAAGAAAGGGCAGAACAGTTGGGCAGATAATAACAATACAGAATGATACCCAGCATTTCTGTAACAGACATGCTCTGGGTCTAATTATCAAAAGAAAGTGAAATAGATGCACCAGGAGAAAATCGCGTTGGTCTCTACAAACAGATAGTGTGACTTTCTGTATACAATGATCCCTTTTCACCTTAAATACAAGCTTTTGAATATAATCACTGCCTATTATCTCAGATTATGAGACCTTTCCAAAAAATGATAGCCTTCTTTTAATTTAATCCAGAAACAAAATATAATTTAGGTATGAAGGATGATAACAGTTATGTATGAAGAAATGAGTAACTAGTTCACTTATAAAGAATGAACAAAGGATTTAGCTGCCTCTTTGTGCCTAAATGATGTGTTCAGGTCTCCACACAGGCAGTGACAAAGACACTGCCACTGGAGCCTGAGCACTGATCACATCTCTCACCCCCAGCAGGGATTCCATAAATTGAGTTCATCACAGAATTAAATCCTTCCAAAATGTAGGCAGTTGGTTTGATATAGTAATAGTGATACTATCTAACTGCCTTACTGGTGCATTATGTTCCGATTTTGCAGCCATTTGGTGATGAATACACACATATTCAAGAGCATTAGATTTTGATCATTGATTGGGACCTATTTGCCCATTACCTGACACTTCTTTCAACCCGTCATTGCTGAACTGACAGCAGGAAGATGACAACAACAGTCACATCATGCATAAGATGCCCCCCCACCCCAGTGTGAGCAGAGAGGTACGGGCACAGGGGGGAGGCAGACCTGCGCACCGACACCCATCTTCTGAGGTGCAACTGATCTCCTCATTACAAGTGCTTGGGGCTTTTTAATGGCATCATGCATCATGTTTTGTCCACCTTTGTCAAACTACATTAGACCGGGGTTGTTACCGTGCACAGGCTGTGATAACAAAGATTAATAGGAATAAACTCTTCCATTTTTCACATTGCATGGAAGTGGATCATATACTCTCACCAGCAAGGTTTCTCTGCCTGCCCTTCACTATCCCCAAAACAAAGGTTTCTAAAGTAAGGTCTAGCACAGTAGAGCATGCCCAAAGTAAAAAAAAAAAAAAGTGATCAAAAAAGGCACTGGAAATTCTGGAAATTATAATAAATAGTTTAAAGGCATGTCAACAGCCTGTAACTCTCCCTCCTCAGAACATTTTTATCCCTACAAGTAATAACTGACAATAACGGTACTGTAAACTCAGAGAGATACATACTTTGTGCTTTGAAAGGGCTTTGCATAGAGTTATTTTAATTATTTTCCTTATATAGTAAGTGGAGGATGAAAAAGAGATTTCTGAAATAAGAAATGTTATTGTTAACTCACTAATCACAGCTGAGGGACTTAGGGGCAGTCTGGTTTCTGAAATATCTTTGAGCTTATTTTACAGAATTGACTAAGTTGGTGGTATCCCTGTCACATGGATTTCAATGCAAGGCACGAAAACTTCCTTTATGCAGAAGTACAATAGACAACACTGGACGCTGAAATCATATCCTGGAAAATTTTAGAACACTAATATTTGAAACAGGGGATTTTTATTAATTTAAAGAAGTTAATTTTTCATTTGTAAATGCCTATTTATGAGGTGATTGAGTTTAGAGTTGATGTATAACATAAACGTTATGTTATTTATTTTTCAAACATAAAATACATATCCCCACTGTTTTGAGAAACTACTGACCCTTAAGAGTCAAAGCAAAGGTTTGATTTCTGTCCTTTGATTCTGGGGGCCCCACAGATGAGTGCATTATGAGCTTCCCTATTTTGCTTCTTGACATTCAACACGCTTATGTCTTGGGACCAACGGAGTAGCTGGGAGCAAACTGGGTATCAACACATAGGTAGAGCCACTGAGGGGACCTCAGGAAAAAGCTGAGACGATGGCCAAGGAGCCCAGTGTCACAGAGCAGACCAGGAGGGCAGTCTGCAGCCGAAGCCAGGCAACCACACAGCTACAAACTATGAGGTTTCACAGCAGAAGCTGCTATAATATGGAAATAGATTCTTACCCTCCAGGCCCATATGTCATCACACCAAGCTAAGCTGAAGCTGCCAGCTAAAATGGGCAATTTCACATGAACTTGGCAGGCTGACTGCCAACACAGAGCTTGTTTTCCACTGGTGCCACCCACTCCGCTAATCCAATTCTGGCTCCTGATTTGCTTTTAAATAATAATGAACGCAGCAGATGGGAGGGGAAAATGTTCCCCGCAGTTAAGCCAGCATGCGAGTGAGGCTCTTTGCTTTTCACATATCTTGTGCAAACTAGCTCTAAATGCAATGTCAAGTGATTAATACTGGTTAAACAAGAAAGCCAGGATTTGCCATGTTCTCAGTCATTCAATCTTTGACCAGGACAGGCAGGCAAACAAAACAGACAGAAGGATAACACGCTGAAAGAGAACGAACAACTTTCATAACATTTGACTTAGATAATGAGAGGGATGGACTCCTCTTCCCATCCTTGCAAATCCCATTTTTGGGGGGGAGGAACATAAGGGGCGTTATGCATCAGAGCAATATTAAAAATACCTTTTGAGTCAAACACCCAGTAATCAGGACAGGCAGTATTGAGCGTAATCCTATGGCTGACTCCTTTTTGACAAGGAGAGGGGAAACAGGCTGAAGCACCAGATTACAGAATAGGGACGTGACTGTCAAGAAAAGGGGCAGAAGGAGACATGGAGAGGCAGAGGGCAGGCGGCAAACAGCGTACAGCCAGGAGGCTACATGTCTTTTCAGCGGCAGCAGTAGGACCTATTATTCCTGGGTCACACAACATTATCTCCTGTCCAACAAACAGCAGGTAAGCTTGTTTGCACAGTGCACTGTGTTTTCTCTTGTGTCAGCCTGACACAGAGGATAATCACCTCCTACTGCTACCTACTGGCCTCACACTGCGGGTTGAAAGGTATGAATCCCACTGACAACACATCTTGATGAAGGTGAAGGAAGGCATCAGTATGATTCCATACACTGAAACTTTTTTCTTTCACTTTCTCAGTTTCTGAAAATTTGGGAAATTACAACTCTTGAAAGGAGTTGAAAATGCTTGTGCAATATTGCATCCAATCCCTTCTACAGCTGTAGTAGTCTTTAACATGTGATTAGTTTCTTGCCCACATGACACCCTTGCCACATTCACTGCTCAAACTATAGGCTGCTTTTGTAAAGACAAAGAGTTTTATTGAAAATAAGACCCTTGACTCCTTTACTGTGGAAGTTGGAAGGTCTCAAGTAAGTTGAGCAGGAGATGAGAAAAAGTAAGAAAGTTTAAGTAGCTGAATACCTAGAAGGTTGCATTTGAGTCCTGCTTCTGCCACAGCTCCGACATGATACTAGAAAAGTTTTATCAGAGTTCCTACATAATGCTAGAGAAGTTATATTAACCTATTTTATTTAATTTTTTTTCTAACAGGAATTCACTTGGCAACTCTCATTTTCTGTATAATCCAAGATGGTTCCTGGTTTGGGCTGCTGATACACTGAGCATTCACCGCTCCAACTGAGGTCAATGCAAAATGAAATCCAATCTGAACATATTAAGCACTAAAAGATGCTAGGAGCTCTGAGTAATCCGGCAAGAAAAATTGATTTATTTTTAACAATTGCCATTTTAATACCTGTGCCTCAGAGCTCCTAGTGTGTAAAAGGGACACCTCTGTACCATCTCAGCTCATGGAGCTACTGTGAAGGTGGCTTCCCAATGCTGGCAAGGAACTAAGATACAATGCATCACGAAAAGCCTCCATGGAAATTAATGATTCCGTATCTGGTGCAAGCTATGGATGCTGCAGCCATAACGCATAGGATCAAACACTGAATGATGAAGATGAAAAGAAACATTAACTATCCGTCTGTGTTCACAATTCATTATCCTGTAAAAAAGCAATTTGAGGTCCCAAAGAAATAATAGTAGATGATCCTGTAAATGAAGACTGTAGATGAATGCATAAACCACAAGTGGAGGAAATTAAATTTGAAACTTTAATTTTTGAATTTCCTAACTACTGTTTGAATTTGCCACTTTATTAAAGTTCTTGAAGCAGACTTTAGGAGAAGACAGAGTTGCTAAGAACTAATGGTACATCTTTGCAGTTAGTCACAAATAGGCTGAAAAGATTTGTAATATGAAACACAAGCCTGGCTCAAATTTACTATCAGCTTCTACGTCTTTCAGCTGAAATATTTTGTCTGGTTTGATATTGCAAGACCACACTAACATAATTTGAGATAGCAACCTTTGATACTACAGGATAACAGATATTCTGTTGTGCAAATTTTATGATCTCTATTTTTCCATCTGATGCAGACACTTCAGCATATGCTTTCTAAAAACTGAAAGAATTTCATACAGGCATCTGTACTGGCCTGTTCTTTGTACTAATTAAATTAGTTTCCTGTTGAGTAAGTAAAATACTGGCAGCCAGGAACAGTTGGAGAGACAGCTCAGAGGCTTAAGCACTGAACCATGAACGTTTCTGTTTACTACCATATTAAACAAGTAGACACTCTTACTGACATTATGGGGAATGAAAGAGCATTCTGTTATTTGTTTCATTACTGTTCGTGAACTACTGATCTTCTTAAAGACAGATTTTTAAAGATACAAAAGGTATTTCATTTGATACAGTTAAATAAATAAACATATTATTTGGTTTAAAAATATGAGCGTCGAAGTTAAAGCTGAACTTGAACTTAAAATCTAAGGGGTCAAAACTCAAAAGGGAGAAGTAAGCCAAACAGCTGCCCAATAACCCAGCCTCATCTCAGGGTCTGTACCTCCACTTTAATGATCACAAAATTGAAAACTTTATACAACGCACAGATCTTCAGCCCAAGCACCTCACAAGTGGTGTTGACACCTTGAAGGATTAGGGCAAGAGACATCATGCCTCTGATCTTCTATTCTAGTGGCTTTCGGCAACTGTGAGAGAGTTTGCCATACGTATAAATAAAGCATAACAACAAAGAAGCACACGCAGTATATGAATGGTAGGTCTAAATAGCCATCCTTACTTCAGTTTCATTTTTCCTTGTAATGTAAGAGCTCTTAAAGTATTATAAATTGTTGACATTAAAATATACATGCTTACCACACTACGTATACACTGAGACTTCATGTGCATATATTTAGCTCAAAGCTAATCTCTGAAAAAAGCCCTTTCTGAAAATAGAGATTTATAAAAAGAAACACTGATAAACTTTCAGCTATAGGGACTCTAGTGGTCACTGCAAAAACAGCATTGCAACACAAAACCTGTGTGATTTTGCGGATCACCCCATAAATCTTCCTTTGTCCCATGAGTTTAAGTTTTCAGCCAAGAAAAACAACATTCTTCATAAAATTAATGAAAACAAGCTGCTCTTTGCCTACAGAAAAAGATTTTTCTTAATTACATTTTTTGCTTTGAATCATATATCCTGTAGTTTGATTAAATCCTCTTAGAAGTCAACTAAAAATTAGAGCTTTGCAGCGTGAACCTCAAAGGTGGTGTTTACTTGGAGAATATAAACCCACTGTGCCTTTGGAAGCTGATATTTAAAGCAAGAATAAGAGCAATATGCAAGACAGTTTTTATTATTTTCATTATCTCACTGCATAAATTTATTTGCAGGGCTTAGAGTTTTCAGAGAAATATGATCTGGCCAACGTATTTATTAGAAATAAATGGGCTGTATAAATGAATGTAGATAAAGCAAGAATACTGGAATTCTGGTTAATCCCTTGAGGCAGTAAATCAGGATTTCTAAAGCACTTAATGCAAAATATCTGCATCAAGGGGTTAAATATATAAAATATGAAAAGTCAAAGACAAGAACGAGATTAAAAGGTTACACAGAGACGGTGCTGAAAAAACTGGAGCCTGCTGCTAAATAGATATCCAACAGACATTTATTTAGGTTCACTGGCTGCAGCAGCCGCTGGCATACTCTAAATGAACTCACATAACAAACAAAAATAAAATTCTAGTGACAGTCTTTTTGATCATTTTTTAGTACCAAAGCAGAAAATTTCCTTGCGAGAACCAAGCTATGTGGACATGATTAAGCTAATGCAACTAGTTGCCCTAACCGAAAAATAGAAATGCCAGTTGTCTATACGCTCGCTGCGTCCTTATGGCCTCAGTAGTTCCGACGAACCCAGGATCCTTCCTGGCAGACTGAGTGTACCCCAGTGGAGACAGCGAAAAGACATCACTCATTAATTTAAGCACTAATTGAACCAGTTCCTATTCACCTGAAAATCTCCCTCCACTCCAGAGTGAAACCGGTCCAAAGAGCTAAGGCTTTGCCAGGCCTAAATCCTAATTCAGACTGAAGAACAATTTTCCTTCACGCTGGCTCCCAATGCTTTCATACACAACAAGTCCTCCAAAATCTTGTTTGTATGTACTACTGAAGAAGAAGATCTACTTAAAAAAAAAGCCAAAAACCCCAACCACCCTAACCAACAAAAAATGACAATACTGCTCATACAAGCAGCACGCTCCCTCAGATTCTCTGTGCAGCAGATGTATTCCTAACACAACTGCAGCCATCACCCACGACCAGTAAGTGTGGGCTCCAAAGCTCAGAGGTGCACTTTGTTGTAAGTTATGAAGCAACAAGACACACCTTGATATATATATATATATTTCTGCTTTTACGCACACACATGGATAAAACTGAACATTTTTTACTACCATGTGAAGACTGTAGCTCTGACCCTTTAAGGGACTCCATGCAAAGAGACCAGTACCCACACAGAGCTTATTTGAAGTCAGTGTGGTTTTCCCAGTGGGAGACAGGAAGAGACGGGAATTACTGAGTTAAATTTGTGTATTAGTATTTTCAACATAAATGAAATACTTGCAGCTAAAGCAATAAATACTGAAATCCTACTACACATTGATAGCTTTAGATCTTTGGGAAGGCAAGTGACCTCGATCCTGCCTCTGTCATTCGAAGCTTAAAAGTTTTAAATTTTAAAGGAAATTTAGTCCAGATTGAGAGAATAATTCCTATTCTCCACACTGGCACCTCCAGAATCTTCATTTGCTTCAGCAGGTCTTAATCACATCCCTAAAGCTAACTATTTGTTCAGCCACATTCCTAAACTGAAGTTTGTATGAACAGGAGATGAAAAGAGACTTTTCTTTGTATGACAAATTACAGTGCTCATCACTTTTGTTCAGCAAGGTCATATCAAATACCATTTCACAAATCAAGGAATACCCTCAAATTCCTATGAAGAGATGCAGAGGATTAGCTCTTGTACACATCTCTTTCTGGTTGGGACAAGGCTGACAGAATCTACTAAAACCCTGAACATGGGTAATATGTACTTGTTAGACCTTTTTAACTAAAACTGATAGCGTAAAAGTTAGTTCCAAACACCAAAGTTTTCCTCCTTTTCCCACCTCTTTGTTTTTTACTGTTAAACATACACATGTATATTACATTCAACACGAAGTCATTGAAATGAACATTAAAATGAACTTCTACTTTATCTCTTGAAAGCTTTGGTACCCTAAAAATGCATTTTAACAGGCTCTTACCTCTTGTTTTAATGTTGTTATCTGCCTGTGGAGTTCCTGTGTCACCTAGATGTTGTCAAACCTTAGCCCAGCTGAGCAAGCTTTAGGGCATTTTCTCAGTTGCTATTTGGCCTCTTGATTATCACTCATGCACAGAAAGAAACTACCAAAAAATGCCCAGGGAATGGCTAATAGTCTCAAAGCTACTATTTTAAGGGAAGATATTGATAGAATTAGCTAACACATCAAAAACATGTGAACTGTGAACTGTGCTCATTATGCACACATTTTAATTGCGAGAACTGGCTATCATGATTACCATACAGTTGTCAAAATTAATTGTAAAATGGTATTCTTTTGACAACCCGGTTTTACAGGGACTCTTAAAAATACTAAATGAAGACAACAGACAAGTACTTACTTGGGAGAAGCAAATATTGAACAAAAATGACACTTTAATCACTATTTTTATTCATTTCACAAAGCTGATACCTTTACTCCCATGGGTCTGAATGAGTGTGTGAACGTACAGGGAACATGCTATCACAGCATTGCTAATTCGTCTGGATTTGACCTCTGAGGAACAGTTTGTGTCATCGTGGAGCAAAAGTGCTGGTAAAACATTTGTCTAGATAAAAGACCTCAAGCAGCTAACCTGCTCAGCAGAGGCAATGCAACCGGGCACCAGGATAATGACCTCTACCCAAATGGGGAAGGTACATCAATGTAGTACTATGACAGCAAGACAAAAGATGACGGTAGCTCAGCAGGAAAACATTATCAATGATATAACTCTTGGTACTGTATGTGAATGAAATGCCTTAAAAAGTATAATGCCAACCTGTTTTTACCTAATAATGATTTAAAGTTTTGGTATTTAAAAAAAAATTAAAAATCACACTCAACTTTGTTCTTCAGTTGTATTTTAAATTCTTCCTTCCATTCAATTTTATTTTTTCCTAAATAAAAATCCTGATAGAAGTAAATCTACTATGTGGGTAAAAGTTACAATTCAAATGAAATCAGCCTTTACCATTTGATACATGAATTACTGGATGGCTACATTTTTCCAACTTCATGTAGTTATGACACTACTCTTAAACATAAACCAGAAGAACCTGATGAGCCTTGTTTAGCGAGTCAAACCTGTCCTAACAGAGAGATTTACTAATTTCTTATGCAGATTATTTAGGCTTAGGATGCCTTTCATTGTTTATACTGAACTTTTCTTCTTTCTTTTTTTAAAAGGAGACACCGTGTCACATATCCATTATTTTTACCAGGCAGAATGCCTTGACTAGCTACCACTCTTTTAGCACCACACAAAAAGTTCTGGGTTTAAACTATTTATTTTTAAAGAAGTAGCATGATCAGACCTGCATGTTTATCTAAAGATCTTTGCTTTATGAGGGAGATATTAGTCTGTGAGGTTTCCTCTACACATGGTAGGCAGCTGTCAGCAGCAGTGAGCAGGACAAGGGGTCACCGCAGCTGCTCTGCTAAATCACAGGGTTCCATCAACATCGCAGAAATCCTGCAGAGTGGGAGCTGGGAGACCATGGATTAGAGTACATTGGAGTGTGTATATAAGGTCACATCATGTCTATCAAAGTGATATCAAACTGGTATGCCGTACAATACATTTTACTGTGTTCTGTGTTCAAAGAAAATAAAAGGAGAATGGACATGTGTGTAGCAGACCACAGTTTAATACAGAATTTCACATTGTCCTTTCAAACAGATGGATTTACTAAGTTCACAAAGACATGCTGAATATGTATACACAGTGGAGATGTGTTGACTGAGAGAGAACTACATTTCATGAATTCTTCAGGTCAGACATGAATGAGATCAAAATAATTCTTATTAGTTAAATAGTAGAAGATACTATTAAGAGAAACCAGATGTTCACATTTCCTGAATCCTACACACTAATATACATAAATGTCTGTCCTTGTATACATATGTCAATAGTTTCCCATAAAATGCTTATCAGTATCTCCTCATGAAACTTCACTTTTATGAAATCAGTAGCTTTATCATCTTAAGACAGCACTAAAATTTGGATAGATAGGTAGCACACACATAGTTCTGATTTGTGGGTAGACACAAATCAATTCCAAACCTGCCTGTTTCAGATGACAGTTACGGGATATCGAATGCCGTATTTGTCATGTTGTAGACAATCCACAGAATCTGGATATTTGTAATTTTCATTGTTAGGGTGCTTTAACCAGATGAACAAAACTATGCTCCATGACAGAAAAAAAAAAAAAAAAAAGATACAGAGCTGACATCTTGCATGAGGAAAGACAGAAATGGGTAGGGCAACACAGAATTTATTTTGGCTGAAATATGGAACAAATGAGATGACTAGACAGTAAATGATGTCTCGTACTTCTGGCAATCTTGTGCAAGCTGAAAGCTGGTAGAGGTATTCAGACAACAAGGTTTTATCAAACCACATCTGTCTTCAAAGTTAAAAAGTTGATGACACTATAACAATTTTATGTTGTTTCAAAATAGTTTCCACAATTTTACAATTACTGGTAATCACTTTCAGCAATAGAAAATATGAAATGTAGGTGCAAAGAATAAAACACTGAGAAAGCATCCTGATTACAAACTGTACAGTTGTGAAGTATGAGCTGCTGAAACAATCCAAATGGTATGATTTACACTAAAGCCTCCCAAATATCTGAACCAACAGGACTCTGCGACCTTCAGACTTCCTCTGAAAAGTTCTGAAGTTTTACTGTTTAATCCGGTTCTGTGGAGCATCCACCACGGTTATGGGGACCACTTTAAGAATTGCTGATCCTGGCAAAGATTGCAAAGTTGTCCAAAAAAAAGTTACCACCTTAAGCAGAAGTAAATTACAAACCTCCCTTTCTCCTTACCATAAATACCAACACCCACTTGCACAGTAAGGCCTTTAATCTCTTCGTCACAAAACCCTTCATGCCTGGCATTCACTTATACATGCATTTGCAGTTATTTTTCACAGCAGATTACCATCCTACCCTCGCCCAGTCATTACCCAACTTTCCTGGACACACAGATTCACTTGCAGGCATCCTCCTTCACTTCGCCTTTTCCCACACTGAAGCCCTATCGTCTTAACCACTGGCCCAAATACACCTGAGGTGCTGAGAGGTTTCTGAGCCACCAGAGCTCAGTGTGAAGGGGTTTTGTGTCTTTGGGTTTCTCCGGTTTTCTTTTATTTTAAGCCGAAAGCTTTGATGCTAGACCGTTTCTTCCTGCTTTCCTGGGAAAGGCTTCCCCTTACACTGGACAAGCAAGAGTTGGCAAGATTGAACGGAAGAATAAATGCAGACAAATACTCCCAGCAGTGCCAAGGTCTCTCCTCAGTTTCACCACCGCTCACCCAGAATAGGTTTTCATTTTTTTTATTTTTTATAAATTTCAATCTGTCCAAAGGACTGATCTTCCTTGGGAAAGAAAAGTTCCAGAGAAAGTGGAAGGGGCAAAGAATCGTAAGACAAACATATCCAAAAAAGAGTTTTTCACCAGAATTATGAGAAATCCTGTCATCCACTTCACTTTGAAATCCTCTCTCCCACATCCTCTACTGGAAAATCATAGCATGGTACATGTTTTTCTCCCATCAGTTCCTTCTTCTCGCATTATTCTCAAGCTAGAGATCAGTTTTCTACAGCTTGCATGGCACCGTAGGAGCTGAGAAGTGACGCGCAGACAGCCCCGAGTCTGTGTACCTGAATTCCTGGCTTCCATAATTCGTGCTGCAACTTTACTGGACACACAACAGATGACTATTTCCCTTTTTTTCTGTGGGGCGTAGCAATTTTTCCACTGGCTAGGTCAGCCAACTAGATAATCAATACATGCAGACCAGCAGGCCCCAAGAGTCATCCCATAAGCACGATAATTACATCCGAAACTCTGTCATTAACAACATGCACCACTACAAGCTCCACTTAACAAGCGACCAAAGCGATGATTCAGAGCACAGCCCTGTGCAATGTTCCCATTTTAGGCCACAGAGCTGGAAGATTGAGAACTCTTCAATAATTCTATGTTAAAAACGTCCTGGTTAGAATTATTATGGCATGCTGGTAACATAATTTCATATATAATTATTAACTCATATTAGAGGAGTAGGGCAAACAGTAGCTAGCTTGAAGTAGTTAGCTCGCAATTAGCTCATAATGATTTCATTACTTGGCACATTGTTTTCTTGCACAAAGCTCTCATGATTTCTTTTCTAAAATTACAGAGAGAATTGCTGATTAGGAATCTCCACGTGAGCCTGGAATTTATGCACTTGTTTAATTTCAAAATAAATAAAACTAAATTGTATACTTATGCACATATAGGCCAGGCCCACTGAGATCTTCAGGAAAAACATATTCAGGCTTTCAAAACAGAGATAGAGCCATTAACAAAATAATCTCTAGCTGCAAAACAGTCTTTCATTCCCTTTACAATACATGCAATAATTTAGGCACATAGCAGAATATTTTCACAGCAATCTTAATCTTTGTAATAGATTTGAAAAGTTCTTTATGCTCCTTACATTTTTTTACAAAATGAATAGATGTGGATTTGGCAAAAATTCTACATGTATTGGTTACATGAGGAGAAAAGATAACCCTTTTATATTCTTTCTAAAGATGCTGATAATATTTGCACGTATGTAGAAGTTTTTGGGGAAAATCCTTAAACATTACTAAACAGTAACAAAGAACCACAGTCTTCATGTTTCCCTTCTTTTTTTTGTTTCCCTTTGTATTGTCATCTTCTGCTTCCCACTGGTTTCCCTAGCTGCTCTTCTACTTTGGTACGAAATACTGCAACATGGTTGGGAGAGTCAGGAAGGAAAAGAAAGTCTTGCAGTGACAGAGCTGCTCTGCAGGCTGACAGTGCGAGACATGGCTTCTAAATAATTCAGTCTGGGACCAGAAATGGCAATTCTATGTATGCAGAAATACCTCAGATTTGAGCTCAAACGCTTCACGTTCTCAAGAACTAGCAAATGGTAAGTGGATTCTCCACATTTTGAAATGGGCTCATCATTTGCTTTCAACTGTATGCGTAGGAAATACTAGTATGTATAGAACTCAAGTCACCATCCTTAAAAAAAACCCACCCTCAACAGTTGCTACTTTAGATTATTTGGGAGTTACTTCATTTTCTTATACACTTGAGTTGATGTTGCCTGGTCAGGATAGCAGCAGGATGAGAGCTAGAGGTGTTATCAACAGGAGTAGGGATGGCACTGTAATTCAGAAATGGCAAGGCAACAAAAAAAGGTAGGTTATGCAAAGAGAGCACTGAAATACCATGTGATCAAATATTTCATATTTACACATCACATACACATATGATTAGCTTTTTTTCTTAAGTATTCAAACACAAGCACATTTCCATTTTCACCCATACACTTTAGGCAGACAAAATCATATAAATGCAATAGATTATCTGAAGGCTGAATACATCTGAAAGCTCTGTCCACCCCTCTCAGTGCGTGCATGCACCGATACACCCAAGTTTTACACAAAGGTACTTACTCTCAGCCCCTGGAGAGGAAAGGATTTCTTAGCACAGTTCACTGTCCCTTTTGCACTGTTACAGAACAAATGCTGGTGACAGCAATAGGAATAATACTTCCAAAACGAAGGAACTGTTTAATTTAAGTCCACAGAATGCAAGTTCACATTTATAAATAAGTGCTATTCAGTGTGCAAGTTCTTTTCAGCTAGATAAAGCTTTTTGGTTATTTTTTTTATTATTCTTTTTTTAAAACAAACTAAATGTCTTAGGTCTGGAAGCAATCAAACTGGATGTGAATGTGAAGTGCAACTCCAAAAATGCTTGCAACATAACTCTGGCCTATTGCAGTGTTGTTATTACAGTTCCAGTTTCTGCTGGAGCCACAGCCACGAAGCTGCACGGGAATCATTGATGAGCAATCACAAAAATACCCTTTTTCCCATTGTCCCTCAAGCAGCATGTATCAAGCAACTGCTGCTCAGCTGTCTGTCTTTTAAATAAAAATATTTTCTTCATTGTGCATGTATCAGTGGCAGGTTGGAGTGTGTTTCACCTCTGTTTTGTTTTTCACACCCCCAGCCGTGGATCACCAGTCAGGACCATGGTGAGAAAGGTTTTGGCGTGTTTTACAAACTCTACTCGTTTTCTTTCGATACAGGAGAAAGTGTGCCCAGAGGAACTTCTTTTCTCTTGTTTAACACAGACAAAAAGCATCAGAAAACAGTAATTATATAGATCCTACAGAAAAGCAGTGAAAGCATGTCACTATTTCACATGAAATGTCAGTTGTTTTCAGGGACATGCCTTATACCTATGATAGGTATGAACACTCAGTACCATTGGTTTTGTTCTATTTTACCCTACTATCCTAAGTATTTTTAGGGGAAAAAAATTATCCACGAATGGTTTTATTCTCAAAAACATGTGTTTCTTCCTTACAGAATTGGAAGCAGTGGGGAAAAGCTTAGCCCAGAGTGTTAAGTGTGTCAGAGGAAGACAAATAGAAACAGGTTGGTTTGGAAGAGGATGTGGGAGTGGTCATGCGATCTGCTAGAAAACTCCAGATTCAATCTTTGATAGTTTCTACACCAAAGACTTCTTGGGAGGCAGACTGGGAACACAGTGTACATATTTGTGTCATCTTCTGCTCTCCTCTCTACTGCTTGCCAATGGCAACTGTCAGGGACAAAATATTCATCTCAATGGACTTTCAGTCTGCCTCAGTATGGATGTTCTCATGTTTATAGGAGCCTTGAGAACTCTAGTTTGGGAGGCAGTTAACCCTGAGACCATGCAAGTACTTGGGTAATCCACCTGCCTGGTGAGCTCACTCCATTACTTTTTGAGAAATGTAGTTCTTAAGCCTAGAACGTTATTTTAAAGTTGTAGTGTCACTATCTACAGGTATTTGTACATTAAATTTCATGTTTAACTGTATATATTTTGATGTTAATCCTTAACTCCAATGCTTTTTGAGCTGCAGCTCATTAACTCCTTCATAATAATGACTAGGAAATACCTAATCCTGGGATTTGATTCAATATCAATACATGTCCTATAAATTGCATTTTTCTGCATTAAACCACAATACTTTATGAAAAGAATGTGTATTTACCATAGTAGATAAAAATGCTCATCTTACAGCACTATACAAAAAATGAAAAGTGTTCTGATCATCTGTGACAGCGTCTAAGTTAGTCGGCAAAGAAAATCTGTCAATAGTAATTAAGCATTGCCCACTAGTGTGTAACTAATCTCCTTAGATGTCCAACTATTACCCTTCATTATCACAGTCCTTTCAGTATTTATCTAACTGGCTGATGCTTTCCAGGGTAGGTAGGAGACCCAAACCGCACCCACAGCATCTCCCCGGCCGGGGATGCTGGTGGAGTACCATCACGCAGAGGTGCCTGCACGATTAGCCACACTCTCAGGAACGTGCAACGTTGATAGCTGGGGACAGAATCAAGCCTTAGAAGTAGCGTACAAAGTTTCAGTCAATTCTTTTACTTATATGGCAAAGCTGGCAAAGAAGCTTTTTATACATATTTTCTCCCATTATACCTCCTCTCCTCCCACCCCAAAAAATACTCTCACTTATGAGGACAGTAGGATGAGAATGGTTGAGGCAAATGTTCCTATATATGGAAAAGCCTCTGAGTTAAAGATAGCTCTGGATGACAGATCATGTTAAGTTCTCATCATGCCCAAGCTCCTCACAGTTACAGTAGTAGAGATTAAATGATGAAGGAAAAACCCACTATTTAATTCCAGGGGCTTCCTGACAGGAAAAAATACTTGAGAAACTGAGAGAGAGTCCTAAATTCGCGTCTATTTCCTCTCGTGATACCATCCGTAATGTTAGTCTACATTTTTCAGTGAACCTGACACCTGAGCAAGCATTTTATGTTTTCAGTTAACAGCAATGTAAAGGTGCCAGATAATATTTGTCAAAAAATAGTGCTGTTTTTCATTTGAGAGAGCTATCTCCATAGCCAAATAACTGCAAGATCAGTGTTGCACTGTAGCCATAATTCAAACCACAAGCCTATAATATGTTGTTTCTACTGCCAACATAGAATGTTTGCTGAATATTAAATAAAGTGTTCACAGACTTTAACACTATAGACAAGCATTTTCCTTAAACAGATAAGGACACCGGTAAGCAATGTGACTGCCATTTTTATTGGCAGTCCTGAGGTGTGCATTTAAATACTTAATCTTTACAATCTGGTTCTACACAGACAGGTTTTATCCATCTACTTCGTCATTTTTAAATGCGATGCATTTGTTATAATATATATTTCTACCATGTGCCTTTTTCTGTATTAAGGTTAAAGATTTATCCTCTCCTAAAAATCACAATTTATTAAACCTTTCATTTCATCTTGAGTTCCTGTGCCACTTAAAGACCTAATGAAGAATACTTCTCCCAAAAAATATTTTTTAACAGAATAACATCTAATAACTAAATTGCAAGCCAAATGAAAGAGGATTGAGCATGTATAACCAGAAAAGATACAAGTCCGTTCTCACTCCCTGTGCCAGGCTTACGCATAGAAACCAGCACAGCTGAGGACCACACTGTTCTGGAGACGAGAGTCTTCTCTTTCTGCTTTCCACCCTGTAGGAAATGAAGAATGGCTGGTTGGTCCACATAGCTGCAAAACCATTATTTCTCCTCACTTGCTGCCTATCGCCCAATCTGCCTCCAAGGCTCTGCAAAAGAGGATCCCATGGAGCACAGCTCCTTGGTATATGGGCAGACGAGATTTGGCCTGAACTTCTACATTGTGGATTTGACTCCTCCTCTGAGTTCAACAGAAGGACAACTTGTTACCATCTCCTTCTTAGCTGGTTCGTAAAGGCTTTCTCTGTAAAGACGCCTGCCTCTGTGCTCTACTCGTGACACCAGGTTCAACAAAGCTGGCCCCAGATGTAACATGCACTTTCCTCCTAGCAGAAGAGAGTGGATCTGCCTGTTGTTACCCCTGTGGGTTTCCCTCTGAAAGGGTAACAGAAGGAGAGCTTTAGGCTCCGTCAGGGGCTTCACAGCAGTTCAAGCCCCCAGGAGCAATGCCGAGAGAGGGCTAAATCAGCATACGCAGCCCCTGCAGCCCTCTCCCTTGCAGCTAGCTCCGATGGTGGTCTTTCCATAGGGGCCTGCAGTGGGGCTGTAAAAACACAGCATGGCAAATTCAGAATGAATCTTTTAAGCTATGTGTACACGGGCATGCATTCAAGATGTATACTTCACAGCTGGAGTTAAAAACTGGCAAAGCCAGAATGCAAAATGGATTGAGGATAGTTTCATACAAGACAGTTTTTATCTTGTACAAAGAAACAGTATTTGAAGGGTGGAATGGCACTCGGGGACTCATTTTGAAATTCCTGCAGCTTCTATCCAGGGTCTTGGTTTCAGTTGTTCTCTCGATCTCTCCATGGGTAATTTCAAGTATCCATAAACACACGTGGTAGGAACGGAGGGCAGGACTGAGAAAAAAAATGGGACCAACTTCCACTCTCATCCCAGGCAAATGGGGAAGGAACTAAGCAATCCAAATATCAAAGCAGTTTACTGTGTAGCTTAATGGCAGAATGGCAGAGGCTGTTTCCTAAACATTCTGTAAGCAGATAATAATTATTATTATTTAATAGGAAGCTGAATACATTGTACCTAGTTTGGTTACAAGCTGTGCAGATTGCTACAAGCTGTACAGATTTCTTAGCCTTTTTAGAGTGGATAAAATAAAAACTTACTATGTGCTAGAAGCTTCTTTCTTTGCTGACAGGAACCAACTACACTTTTGCCCCCTCTTAAACAAACCAGTGTACTTTTCACTCCATAAATCTCATATTGCTTCCTTCCTTTTCATTTATTTTGAACCAGAAGGAGGAGTTTTTAACAGAAGTGCTCTATGGCAGCAGGAGGAAAACAGCAACTCAGGGTGGAAGCTGCATAAGGAAAGTAAATCAAAAGTAATAAAATCATGGAGATCCAGCAAACTTTGTAGGGGGAAATGAAGTCGAAGTTGACTGAATCCAGAGCTGGAGAAACATTACACATGAGAAAACACCATTAAAAATAGGCTGCACTCTTAACAGATGATATGGGAAATGAAGTAATAATTTATAACAAAGATAGGAAAAAACCTGCCAGGTTTGCAAATTTCAAATGAGATGCAAGTTTGAATAACAAGTCATAATGAAATGCAAGCACACAATCTTAAGGGTAGAACACCACGGAACAATTTAATTAAAAGGAAAACAATATGCTGTGCAACACAGGATCAGAAATAACATACTGCCTGATGTTTCTGTTCGGCGAACTAGATGGTTATTTATCCGATAGGGTAAGCAATACATTCTAGTGCTTGAAAAATTTTGCATAAAGGTTTGAACTTGACCTGAAAAATATCAATAATGATGCAAATGTTTCCAAGCAAGTATTTTTTAAAAATTCTTTTTGCTGACTTTAAGTGACATGAGTATAAAACAAATGGAAATATCTGTGGTCATAAGAACTTCTGCCATGCATGTGTACTTTTTAAAAGCAGCTTTACTTTCAAAAGCAGAATATGGCAAGCATTTACTGTAATAAAAAACAGCCATTTTTTCCAGATTTCTAAGAATGGTCTTAAAAATATTCACACAGTTTTGTAGGCCTTCAAAAGAAAAAAATTCACACCCTGGAAATCTCCTATAACAGTGATATTAAGCAGTGCAATAAAAGGGTAGCTTAGTTTATGTTAAAGGGTATTAACTACAGTAGAGGTTATTGCAGAAGAAAAAGGACTGCAGATTTGCAAATGAGTTTCACACATGATTTATAAATGCAAATATGAATAGTAGGTGATAATGAAATACAAGCAAGGAAGTACACATGATAGATCAGATACCCTGGGGAGGCGGGGGAAGCGTGCTGCACTGAACGTACTTTTTCAAATGTCAGAATTGGACCCAAATAGCATGAGAAAGCAGCATCTTGATAGAGTGGAATTATAGGAAAATAGCATCTGGGTAACACCAAATGACATCTGGAAGGTACAGGCAGAGCCACTGTTAGCAGTTGTGGGAGAAAATACAGTACTAAGGTGTATTAAAAATAAAGACATTAATCTTAAGTCTGAAAGAGAGAATATTGGTTATATTGGCCACTAAACTTAGCCAAGATTACCAAACCTCACAAAGTCCACAAAAGAAGACAATGCGTGTGGATGAATATGGATATTCTTGGTTTGCCATGACTAGGAACATACAGCTACACACAAGAGATGCACAGGGAATGCAGAATCAGAGGACAGTAATTCCTCCTGGGGAGCTAGGGCAAAGCAAACACCAAGAGGAGCTTTTTCACTCAAAAGTATCTTTTGACACATAGCCCAGGTGCCTGCAGATTTCCTTCCATTCAGCAATGACAGACTGAAGGAGCAAATCCAGGCCTTCCTATATTCCCACTGGCTCCATAGTTAACAGTTTAGCTGCTGCTTAGACTGAAGGATTGTGCACAAAGAAACCTTGCGAGGGTTTTTTAAGAATTCTGTGGAATCCTTTTTAGGGATGAACTTGGGTCAGGGGAAAAATACACTCACTATATACAAGTTTGCCTGATGATAGACAGTAATTGACATATCTTGATAAGGTTGTTGTCTTACAGAGATTAAAAAAAAAAAAAAGAGGGTAAAGTCATAAGACAGCTCCATTGAAAAAAAAAAGGAAAAATTTGAACAAGAGGAAATGGCTTCAAGTTGCACCAGGGGAGGTTCAGGCTGGATATTAGGAAAAATTTCTTTACCGAGAGAGTGGTGAGACACTGGAATAAGCTGCCCAGGGAGGTGGTGGAGTCACCATCACTGGAGGTGTTCAAGGAACGTGTGGACGAGGCATTGTGGGACATGGTTTAATGGGCATGGTGGTGTTGGTTGATGGTTGGACTTGATGATCTTACAGGTCTTTTCCAACCTTAATGATTCTGTGATTCTGTGGTATGGGTCTGCTTATTCCATCTTGGCTTGGCATCACTGCAGTAGCTGTCTGCTGTTTTCCTACTGTTTTTTAAAACTGCGATGATTTTTGTGGTGGTATGCAGAAGCAGAGTTTGATGGCCTTCCAAATTTGTATTTACAGTTTGAGGATTAGTGACACAGGGCTTCATTAAAAAGCAAATTATTTAAACACTAGAACACTAATAAAACAATATGAGATAAATAGGTTAAGTATATTATACTATCTGCAACTTATAACTTGATGCCTCTTGCAAAGCCTATGAGTAGATAAAATGAAAACTCAAGAGTTGCTGCGCAACTTTGACAGCTGACTTTTTAGGGCAGGTTTCCATCAATTAAAATCAGAGATCTGCTTGAAACTGAGCCATGTAAGGGCTGGGCATTTGGGCTACTGTCCTTTCATGTATTCCATGATCTCTACCCGAAGGAGCTAAACCAGCTCAGAGAATCTAGTATAATGTTTTAGGTGACACATGGAAAGATATATTATAAACAATTAAGCATGAAAGGTAAGAACAAGGAAAAAGCAATCCTTAGAATGGATATATGAAATACTTTAAGTATTTACCTATAATATATAACAGAGTGCCAGTAGTGCATGAGTACCTTGACTACCCAAGATATCCCCGGGATGTTACGAGGGAGGCATTCAGAAAAGGGTGTGCATCTTTCAAACAAGATGGCTGCACCATGGCCGTAACATTCAAAGGGTTAATTACACAGCTGAGTGTCTGCTCCTTTTACTGATAAGCAGAGAATGTTGTAATTTTTGGGATTTATGAATTGCTGGGGTCAGTCAGCATCTTGTGCACAACAGCTTCTGTCTAGCTCTATCCCTTACCTGCTGGGCAGAGACAATCCCTCTCTCGCCTGGAACCCGGAGCCCTTAAGCCGCTTGCTCTGTAACCTTGGCAGCTGGGACTAACACAATTCTTCATTTTTTTTGCAACTGGGCCTCTCTAAATAAAAGCTATGGAGCCTTGTTAGCCAACAACTGAGCATGAAATCACGACATTGCAATCCCCTACTCTAAGAATGAATCAATTTTTTTCATTACAGATTTGTATGCTAGGGTCAACAAGAAGAAAAAAGCACATGGAGCAAAATGGACGTAACAGTGGAGATTACAAAATCTCTTCCAAGCTGTAAGCTTATTTTCATTATAATGATGTGCAGTTTGTAAAAAATATGCTCTTGATACAGTTTTTAAATAAAAATAAAGTAAACCTAGTGGCTAATATTGTCCTTCGAATGCTAGTTTACATTAGACCAGACACAACAAAGTGATCTGTACAGCCTGCACTGATGTATGTTGCTAGTACAATCCGTTTGACATTCAAAAGGTTTACTATTCCTTTTAAAAAAAATGGCATAATTTTACATTAAGCAAAGAGTAAATATAAGTGACAGGTTTAAACTGCTAAATTTTCTGGATGATATTTTTATTGCATTAATTAGTAGGAAGAAGGATTAGATAAAGGCATGGGGCTAAGCTGGTATATTTTAGATTGAGAATCAGGGCCAATCTGCTCCACAACACAGTTGTTACTCTGACTCATTTCCGACAAGTTTTTAGCTTAGTAGTATACACTAGACTACCCATTTTCCTGAACCATGCTGAAAAGCCTGAGGATAGATCCAAACATACCTGAAGTTATTGGTAATGCAAAGGTGGTCACTACAGACTGCTTCCAGTTTTACTAGGCAGCTTTACCCTGTGCACTTTTTTGATGGCAGGGTAACAATCCCTAACATGAAGCCTGATGATAAATCAGGATAATTTGATAATAGAAATGAAGCCCATACCTACATTTTAAAAACCTTATTTTTGCATAATCAAACATTTGTCTGAAGTAATATTTTTCTCTTCTATTTGAAAAGAACCATCACTATGTACCATCAAAGACTCAAATACTCCCAGGAATTATTCTTGCAATAAGCCAAACAGTGTCAGATGTGAACCTATTTCAGAGCAGCTACGTTACAATGTGAGTTGAACTTCATATGCCTGTACACTATTGGTGGAGAATCACTGTCACCTAATAATAGTAATACAAAATAATGGCCTTGATCTGGAGGACGGCCATCACAGAGGGATTTAGAGCAGTGTTGAATATAATCCCACCGACCATTTTACCCTATTCAAGTTGTTCGCTAAAAGCCCTAAAGTCAAATTCTCTCCTGGTATAAACACCCTTGAAAACGGTGACTTTAGTATAGGTCTATATTGTTAAACTATTTCTTCTACTGGAAAAGCATCCACTCACTTGTCCAAAGAAAGTCACCCATCTCACTGCTCAGTGGGAATTTGCCTCTTCATTTTTAACTTCAATTCTCAGTCTGTCTTCCTCTCCTAAATCCCAAACAAACCCTCTGTCCTCTGCCTCTGTCCTACGGAGTTCAAAAAGCCAAAATACTTTACCAAGACTGAAAAAAAATATATGTCGCTTTATAATCTACAGAGAACTGAACTGCTTATATATTTAAAATGGCTTTTGCAAACCCAACTGTTCTCCATGTCTATGGTAAATAGGAGAAGTAACTATGGACTTGAACCACAGCAGGAGCAGCCAAGCTTGGAAAGACTTTCTTGATGTCTAACAGTAAGGACAGCAAAGCTCTGGAGCAAGTTGCCTGGGGGAGGTGGTGGAATTGCTGTTATTGGATGTTTTTAAAAACAGGTTAGTCAAACATCTGTCAGAATGACACAGATACAGTTGATCCTGCCTTGGGGAAGGCAGGATAGACTAGATGACCTCTCGAGGCTCTTCCTGCCCTATTTTCTATGATTCAGTGATTCAGCACATAGCTTTGAAACACCCTGGGGCTTGATTCTTTTTTCACCTCATGTTATTTTTAAACTGGTGCAACTTCACTGGCTTCAGGAGAGCTTTTTCTCCCTGTCCTGCACTAAGTTTGAGAAGAATCAGAACTCACATTTCTTACACAAATGGAGACTGGGTCTACCCTCCCACTGTACTGCACAGCTGATTTACTGAGATAACTTTTTTTACGTCTTTAAAGCAGGCAATACCAGTGATTTAATTAAAGCCTTGTATTATTTTAGTAAAAATCTGAGTCCCATTATATACAGCAAAGGCAAAAAAAATTTACAGAGACAGCTTGAGACCAAGAAAAAGTCTACCTCACCTACCAGAGGAAGCCACAGTAGATAGCAAAGAAGAGCAAAGGAAACAGGGTAACCAATACTACAGTACTCAGAAACAAGGACACAGTAGACCTCAGAAACAAGGATACAATACACTACAGTTGGCTGCAACATCTTGTAGACAGAATATTCCAAAAATGTTAGAGACTGGGGGTAGGTTTAGCATGAGAGCTAATACGCATGGGAGCTAATCACATTCCCATCTATCAATCTTCAAGGTCAAAGAAACAGATAAAATATGTCAGAAGCCCCTGAAGCTACACAGGATCTAGAATACTACTTATTTGATAATATCAAAGCTATCCACATACCACATGCACTCAGCAGATTACACAGACCTGCAAATAGCCAGAAAATCTATAGTCTGTGCCACAGTGAGTGAAATACTGTTATATTGCACCAGCTCCAAACAACAGAGGAACCACAAAAAATACAGTCCCTACTACCTAATTTGTTCTTTGGCTATCATCATCATCATCCATAGATGTTACATATCCAGGGACATCACCACTTCTCTTGTGGCATTTCTATATACATAAAGTGTCTCAAAAGTCTTTTCTGCTCATTTGATTTTGGTTTTAATGGATAATAAATTTCCTCTTATTCTTCAAGTGTGAATGACATTCGACACCAAGTAGTAAACTATGCTTTTCATATATTTCATCTAATCCAAAATAATAATAAAAAAATAGAGAAATGGTTCTTGCAAATTCTGTCTTCAAAAAAAGATTGACTATATATACCTGTACATGCAGGTGGATTTTCACATCCAGAAAATTCATAGGAATGAAGATTTTAAAAACCATCAGTGCTAGACTTCACCTGAAATGTTGCTGCTCAGGACTCTAGCACTTTCTGAGACTTCTAGTAGATCCTTTCTTCTGATTAGTTTCAAAGTGGTCACTCCCTTTCTATTCTCCCACATCCCAGGAACGGCTTATGCAGAGCTTCATGAAAAAGATGGTGAAGACACAAATGGGAAAAATCTTATAAGCTGATAACTCCAGTGGTAATTGAACCTGGCATATTTCCTCTATTCTGGTCTAACTGGGATTTGAATATTTGTTTCCCTCAAGTAAAGGTTGTGAAATCCCCTGAAACACAAAACTATGATGAAAAGGTCCCTAGTGTGCAAAAGGATTGCATTTACTTGTGCAGTGCTTTGAGATTTGATTCTTCACTTAGAGTACTCGATTTCCTTGGGATGATGAAAGATTGTACAAAACCCAAAGGAATGTGGAAAGGTTTAACTCCCACTTCTGGATTCCTTTCATTAAGAAAACTGCATCTGCAGATTTGGTGGGGGATGGGGGGGTGTCAGTTCTTGACTTGAGGACCAGTGAAAAGTTAGTGAAAGGTTTCAAGATGTGTTCAAGAGCATAGTTTATCTATACTCAGAGAAACAATCTTTTGAACCCCTTTAATGCCAAATCACTCAGACAAACCTGTACAGTAGGTTTCAGGTGACAGTAAACTATGCAGCCTTGTCTTTTAAGAAATCCTCTGGCAAGCACCCTCCACAGTATGTCAGATACATGTCTTCTCTCCTTCTGAATTTGAGAAGCTGTTTTGCCCTGTTCCTTTGGTAAGGCCTACTCTGCAGCCGAGTTTATCACAAGGTCATTTTCCTTTCTATGCCTTTTTCTCTCATTACATTTGCTTATCTCTAATAGATTCTGCCCCTTTGTGAGAGAGCTGCATGGTATCATATTAGTTCCCACATGCTGGCTCATTTTGAACTACACAGCTTTTCCATGAATTGAATGCATCTTCACTTGAATGGGATCTTTCTTTTACTTGTTTTTTTTGTTTTGTTTTGTTTTGTTTTGTTTTGTTTTGTTTTGTTTTGTTTTTTTCCCAGCAATGCTCTGTGCATAACTGGCAAGGCTACTCCTCAGTCTGAGTACCAAGCATTCTGGGTATTTTCTGGGGGAAAAACCTCAAACTTACCTGAAGCATCTTGAATTTGAAAGCTTTTTAGGACTGTCTTACTGGTCAGCTGCCCATCAAATATACTCAGAGGTAAAGACTGGAATATCTGCAATAATAAAGACTAGAGGCAATGGAGTGGATATCTTTCTCATTGTGACCCTTTGTAATGAGTTAATCAGAGGTATGCTTGTGTATTCTGTTTTTACTCAAGCTTTGTACACATCTTCCTTTGTAACTGGCTTATGGTTCTTGAACCTTTCTAAAATGTCCTCACTCACTCTTTCCTGGTTCAGAGGATTAAGTCCAAGTTAAAACAGTGAATACAGCCTGTCTAACAGAGCAGTTAAAACAGTCTGGGCTACATCGTCTTCTACAGATACAAGGACATTTCTGACAGTGTTCTCAAGAAATGGACTGAATTCTTCCCCTCGGCCACCTCTCCTGCTCATCACAGCAGTTCTTTGCATCAGTGTAGAGGCCTGGACCTTGACTCCTTTTACTGAAGGAGATGAGAAAGTCTTTACATTGGGGACCTAGAAGCAGTATTTTTTAGCAAAAAAAAGTGCTTCATTTGGTTATATTTTTGTCACACTGCTCAAATAATTAGAGTTAAGAAAGTTCAATAAATGCTAGTTACTTACTTCTGTCTCAGTTTTTAGTTCTTCATAATAATGTGAATTCTATTAATAATATGCATTCATGGGGTCACCTGCAATTGTGCATTCATTAACATTTCTCCTAAAGCAATATTCTTTTTATCTACATGCTATTTTCCTATCTGTCTGCATAAGGCACCTAGAATTTCTTATAAGATATAGCAATTCAAGAATTACTCAAGACTCCCATCTACAAATTAATATGATCGGAGCATTTAAGTATCATTGAACAGGCAAGAATGAATCCCGAATGGAAAGGTCAGCCAGTTACCTGAATAAAAGCAGATTTTATGCAGAGGGGGGTATCAGTCTGCAAAGCTGAACACATGGCCTGAGATCTTTGCATGAAAGAATATTATTTAATAAACAATTGCATGGTACTTAACATAACTGAACTTAGCTGTGTTCTGAGCTAGGGGAGCCACGTCTTAAGATAAATGTAAAATAATGAGATTGCTCCTCCGTAATACAGAGAACACATTCCTAAAGTAAGCCCAACAGTTCTAGAGGCAAAAATGTGGCAAAATTTTAAATACTGCAATGTCAAAACCTTGTCCTTCACTTCAGACAAGTAACCAGCCACATTCTGCAGATCATGAAGAACTTCCTAAGAAGAACAAATAACAAAGTTGACAGCAAATACAAGGACTGGTCATTGTGACATAGTAACTATAAAGAAAAGAAAATATGAGATTGAATTGGATCAAGTAGTAGTTGATAGCATAAAGATGACAACTTATTACCATGTAAATGCTGTGGCTGGAGGCAAGTTAATAATAGTCATGTATGTGTAAGTCATTAGGATTTCTTTGTGGTAGCCCTGTAAATTATACTTGGCCTGCTTTTAGGGAAATCACCTTTCTTCACTCCTGTAAATTTTATGCCAAATAAAAAAGCAAAGAAGCAAGCAGAATTATTCTTGCTCATGTAGCAGCTTTAAGAAACATGAAGGAGTCTCATAATTTGAAAAAAAAATAATAACATTATGTCAAAATGAATTAATGCAGTCAAAAGTCATGATAGTCCAGTCTGTCCTCTTGCACCTCAGAAAGCACACTTTACCTAATGGCTACTGGGGGAGGGCTGGGAAGCTCCTTAATAAACACATTTACACACATTTTGGTGTATACCTGGTATTAGCCACGTGCTTAAGAATCTCACTAAATTAAGACATCTGTAGGGATGATAGGCAAAGCTGTCAGAGTCCAGTATAGCCCATATTCAAAAATGCTAATGGGTATTAACCCACATGAATTAATAAATAATTAACATGCAACAATCTCCTCACATTTAAAGAAGACATTTTCAAATCTTTCAATCCACTCAGATTAGATTACCATCTCTTGAGCAAGCAGTTTTTTCAGCAACCCCAGCCAGAAACCGTTTCCTATTTCCAGGACATCAGGTTTTTGCTATCTGATTCAAGATTATTATCACCATTTAAAAATAAACTACCCAGCAAAATTATTTTAATGTAACCAAGTATTAGAAGATAATTTTTCAGTTAAGAGTTCAGGAAAATCTGATTGACAGAAGTATGTGTGACAAGGCTACAAATCAAGCTTTAAAGCTCCTATGACCGAGTGAAAATCATGTTGACCCACTACAATCTAATTCTGTTGTTTCAAATCTGATCAAAAAAATCTGATGGGTTAACCTTGAACCAGTAGGCTTTATGGTGATTCCCCAGTAACCAGCACGGAGCCACTGTACTCTCCATAAATGAGATCAGGTGTCCATTCTTGATCCAGACCAAATTTGTGCTGCTGGGAAAGCAGGAGTGCAGAGGCCCCATCTCAGTGACTGTGGAACTACAGCCTAACTGTAGTAGATGCTGGAAAATCTCTATGTGTGTTGAACATACACACCTCTAACAGAGTGAAATTCATGCAAAAATACATTAAAGCCCTTAAAATAATTAAGAAATCTATTTCCTAGAATAACAGACTTCCAGTGCTTTGAAAGACAAAATGTAGCAGAAAGGAACTCAGATAAAATAACAGTTCTGCCATATCTATTTTCTTTACGCCAAATAAAAATAAATGTCACAAAATAGGAAAGATCTGTTTAGGAAAAAAAAACTGAAAAGGAATGTCTGGTCTCAGAGATGACCTAATCTAATATATTTTGAAGGGATTTCTAATGACTTTGCTACTCTGTCAGCAGGAAAGTAGAATACAACTTTCACCATTCGAATAGGACCATATGCCTGCACTCAAGGCAAGACTAACACATAGTGTTCCCCCTTTTCCGGACCGAGGTACATTCCCATACCTCAAGAAACAGAATAGAGCAAATCTTGACTTCAGTGTAAAACCTAAACAAATGGCTGCACTTACTTACAGAACCTTTACAGAGGTCAGCTGGGACACAAATGCTATCGCTTCATGACAAAGAGCATAGGTAACACATTTCTGTAGATCTGACAACAACTTCCCAGCAGATGATCCTTTGGCTGGTGACTCCAGATAGCTCTGGATTCACCTGACCTGCACCAAGCATGCTACTGACTGTCACTCAAAAGGAGGAAGAGCTACCAGTTAAGTCCAACTCCATGGTTCAAGAGACTCCCTGCTCAGATTATTTTCTCCTTTAGCACAGGATTTGACTCATAGTCTTAAATTTTTTATTACCCAGTGAAATTCACTGTAAGAGAAACAACTCATGAAATCAAAAATAACCCATAGCAAACACTTTTTCCTCCCTTAAATCAAAACCACCATGCCAGCCTGGCATCCCCTTTATGACAACCGAGCCCAAGACAGAAGAATGTCATAGTTGCTTATGATAAATCATAGAAAGTGAAAATAATATTTCATAAATGAAAAGCAGAAGTCTGACAGGAAACCAAGATTCTGCCAGGACATCATTCCAAAGCACGCCAGAACGAGCAACCAGAATACAAATACAATTGCGCAACTCTTTTGATGACCTTTTGGTGGCCCATCTAAGTCACCTGCAGAACTGTATGAAAGGAGAGTTGTAAACTTTTTTTTTAAATGAACACTGCTCCATTTCCTACCTGCTGTGTCATTTCTCAATGAATGTACGTGGATTTGGAAAAGGAGCTTATACTTAGAAGTTGAAGCCCAATGCTACAGCTTACAGCTTTCCAAGTGGAAAGGCAAGTCCATGGCAACACACGTGACATCAGTCTGCATGCATGCGTACCTGGTCACAAGCTCTTCTCATTTTCCTTCAGTTGCACCCCATTGCTCTTGCTCAAAATTTCACACGATTTCCAAGGATTTGTTTTCTCCATCGTATCACTGGTGCTGCAGTTTGCACTTCATACACACAGTTAGGTAGCTCTAGCAACTTTACAAAGTTGCATCTTCTAACATTATGAATCGGCCCTGCTTCTTTCAACAATTTTTGCCCAGTGAGTAATTAGCCACCGTACAAGCATGGTGAGTCATCCTATGCCCTACTATTACTGTCATAAAAAGAAATGACCATTCCTTTATTAATATTCAACAGTTGATAAGGATAGCTTTTGATATATGCTTAAAATTGACTTTGTATATTACTCTAAAAGACTGGAATTTAGATTTGTTTTTAAAAGTATTTTTGCATTCCGGTTATAAAAAAAATCTTTTATTTTAAATTTTATTGTCAACAGCTCAGTCCCTGTTTACAAAAATGCCCTGCTTAAAGCACATTAAAATAGTGAATCAGAAAATGGATGCTCTAATTTTCTTTCTAAATAAATTTTAAAAAATAAAAGAAAATGTAATAAAAAGATAAAGCCTTCATAGAGAATTGCAGCAATTATATCTCCACAGCTACAATATAACCCAAAACTTCGCAAAAGCTTTGATTATTGAACCATGGCTGAAGTGAATAATTTGGCTTTCACTAAGAAAACAAGCACATTCATTCTCACCACAATGGAGAGAGGCAGCTTTAATTAAACCTTATCAAAAGATGAATAAAGAATAAACTCAATACCCATTCCACAGGACTCTATTTTCATCTGTTTAGTTTAAGCTTGCCATGTTCATGCAATAATTAACCACTGTCCAAGGAATGCTGGAGTTGTGTTAATGTTGGCAAAGATTTAATTAGTTCAATTATCTGGAGAGTATTGAAGGCTTAGCACAGTACCTATTTCTTCAGGCTTTATACATACCTCAGATCAAAATATATTAAACCAAAATATAAGTGAACAAAGAAAACTTACTATTTCACTTCAGCAACTGAATGAGTGTGTGTTTAATAATTTTATTACCCTCATTTTAAAACAAGGTTTCAGAAATAGAATATGTAAGCTGTCACTTACCCATTCTTCCAGATCAACTCTTTTTTTCCTAAGTCAGCTTATAAACATATGTTAAACAAAATTAAGTTTACTTTAGAAAAGAAACCCCAATGCTTCGTTACACAGGAAAAAGTATAGTTCTTTTTACCATTTTTCCCCCCATTGCCAACATATTTTACGTCTTTCATGGAAAGTGAGGCATTTAAAAAGCATTGAAAGCAGTGACACAGACAACTGTTTCAATCTGTCAGACAGCATGGACAGACAGTAGGGATCATTTCGGAAAATAGGGCGGCCCCCCAGCGGCCTGACCTTCCTGGTGGGAAAGCGAACACAGCGCGGTGCTTGACAAGCTCGCCAACAAAGGAGTAGATTTAGTTCCCCCAAATTCTGACACGCTTCTCACAGGAAAAACGCAAACCGGGACGAGGAATCGTCGACTACTGCTAACAAAGGGTAATTTCTAATTGGAGATCGCACTGTTACTGCGAAACAAAAAGGAAGAGATGAAAAGTGAAAACATTACTTCACTACACGCAGACTGTAGCATTGGAGTGAGCCCGGTTCCTATTTTTCAGAACTGTTCAACTCCATACTAGATGCTATTCAAGATACTGGATCTATTCGAGCCCTCTGGATCTACGTACAGCTCCTGCTGCCTTCAGTGGGAACAGAGCCCAGGAATGGGAGCATTCGGAGATCTCCCTCTTTGTGTTACTAAAATATTATCATCAGCTATTCTTTAGAAGGGATGTTCGAATAAACCACATTCATTTTCCTGTAAGGTAAATGACATGTTTATTACCACCGCGGTCCGTCCTTTGTTTTCCCAACACCATGTTTTGGAGTATGAGTTTTTTATAACCAGTGAAGGCTGCACAAAGATGGCCAGCATGTGAGAAAGTCACATGAGTTTGTTTCCTTGAGGAGCTAAGAACCGTGGGAGGATGTTATAATTTTCTTATGAAGCAATAAAAACTTATGAGTTAATATAGAAGTAACTGTTTTGAAATTGCATACTACATTATACCCAGGTTGGATTCAAGCTAGTTGTCTCTGTAGGTAGTCAAAAACTACTGTACGGATAGCACTACTGTGCTTCCCAGCAGTAAATACACTCGTAAAACACCATACCTTATTTTCTACTACTCACATCAGCTGGAAAAATGTGAACACTTTAAGGCAGAAATTAAACTAATCAAAGAAGGTGTGAACTGCACATTGAGTGCCAGCTGATGCCTCAATTCAGCTCCCATTTTCGCCAAAATTTGATCTCCCCTTCCAGTTTTCTCTAGGGTGGAAGAGAAAGGGAGATGCTGAAATTCATTCAGGCTTTTCTTGAGTCCAGATGGCAGATAATGCTCAGCAAGCAACCGGATACAGCACATTTTCTATCAACCATCCCCCTTTCTGGCACTTGATTTTTAAGTTGCATCAACACTCTGAAGACGAGAGGTGCCCTGGTGCCCTATAGCCCATCCGTTGCAGACTTGCTTCTGCCTGGTGTTTCTGTGAGGTTTTATGACATCCATGTGGGAGCAAACAAGGCTAATAGATGATAAAGTATTTAATGATTCACATTCACCATAGCCGAACAAAAGCTAGGCTGAAACACCAGTGTCTGCCTCTGAATGAGCATAAGGAAGCATCTGAGGTTAAAAAAAACCCCAAACAAGTCACAGCATGTACATGTGAAAGCCAAATTTCATCATATGCATAGTCATTTACTAATATTAACAGGATTGTAATTTTTTCCCTAATTATAACTATTAAACAACTGCAGAGTGAACACAAATATATCCATACAGATATATCCAACCTCATATTCTTCTCTATCTTAGAAATTGCTACATGTTCTTTCCCAGAATTTGACCAAGCCTTCAAGATAGTACTCACCTTGGTTATAGAAAATTTAAGCTGTATTCAATCAAGGGCTTTGCTCTTTCTTACACTCACAAAGCATGACAGGGAAACATACATTGCTTTACAATGACTATTGGCTACAAAGCTGACGAGAAAATGAGCTAACTAAATATGTACGGATATATTTATAGAACAAATATTATAATATTATATAAACTATTTCCACAAGTAACGTGATCTTTACTGTGATCCACAGAAATAATTAAATATTATCTGAAATCATTAAGACTAAGGCAATCAGACAAAAATTACAGCAACAAAAAGCAAAAGCCATCTGTTTCAGGTGCTATGCTGTTAGATGGCCTATTTGGTCCCTAAATATTAATTATATCCCTGAGATGATGCAGTTTCTCCCATGTGAAAACCTTGAAAGGTGGTAGTATACACTGTAAGTGGATAGTCATTCCAAGGAGGAGCAATTTGCTTGCCAACACTTTTAAATAGGTTTTGTTTTTGAAACACAAATCACTTATTTTATCTGGAAAAGTTCTAGGAATGGACTGGGTCTGCTATGGATTATCTACAAAAGAGGTTTAGTTTGGGGCTTTCTGGCTCATCTCTCAGGTAAGAAAAAAAATTTACAAATGCAGAAGAGATCTTAGTAGAGACACAATCCTTTATCCTAACTAAATTTTAAAACACTGTTTTTAGTTGTCAGGAAACTGTCTATTTGCTTAACAAAGAACTGTTTTGGAGGAGGCAGCAAGAATTTGGCTGCCTATAAGCCTGAAGGGTATCTGATTTTTCTACTCTCTCAACTTTGAGAACATAATTCTCCTGTTTTTCTCCTAGTCTGAAAACATTTTGTGATATATGAGTTCGGCCTAGAAGTATCAGGGAACTTTGTCTACACCAAAAAAAGGAACTTTAGGGTATTTTGTGCAGATAATGAAAAGAACTTGTTCAGTTTTGCAGCATAAGTAATTTTTACCACACAAATTCCCTGCCTTTGTGTTAGCAAAGAGGAATACTTTGAGTCTTTCGGTTTAGAAGATCTTCAAACAGACAATAGTGTGTAAACAATCCCAAAGTACATAACTTTACCAGAACAACCTCCAGTCTGTGAGCAAGGGCTTCAGACAGGCCCCTTCATCAGATTTCCTTCTGCTCTTCACCCTGAACAAAGCCTTGGCTGACAATACCGAAATCTCCTCCTTTCTTCGGATTAAACCCCCTTTGCAAGAGAAGTATGCAAATGCTATACGTATTTCCCTTGCTGAGGCTACTCTAACCCAGCTATCTTTTCACTGTCTATTTTACTCCGGCGGACCATCCTACCGGCTGACAGGGAGACCAGCCTTCCAATTCAATATCTTTCACAACACTGACAGTTGGATGCTGGGGCCTGCCATGAACTCTAAAAGGAGCTCATTTAGTCATAATTAACTATTCCCTGCATATTTCCTAAGGTATGGTAATTGTGCTAAAAGCCAACAAGTGAAGCATTCATTCTGGTTTTCTTTTAAACTTTTATTTTTCCACAGTCTCTTTCTCCCCTCCTCCTTTAAGGAAAAAAAAAAAAAGAAATCTTTTCTTTCTTTCTTCTCCTCCTCCCTGGAAACATTTAGAGTAAAGAAAAGGAATGACGGTGGGGATAGGGAGCTGCAGAAAATTGTGATGTAGGCAGTTCAAAAGGCAAAGTCTGCCATACGATACAGGACCCCATGGCAGCACTGAGCTATTCAGCTGGGTAAAACATAAAGAAAAATGAAATGAGTAGAATAAAGCTATGTCATTAATACAGAATGATGGACATCCTATTTGGGTAACAAGAAGTCATGAATATACATTTCTAATTCCTTAGATATGGTGATAAGTGATGTCTGTTTCCATTAGCACCCGAGTAGATGTATTTGACCAACCTAAAATCCTCAAAAGTTATGCAGATGTAATGCACTTTACACACTATTTGTCCTCCCTCCCCACAACACATGCACAGACTGAGTCCCACCGCGTGCAGTGGGGGTTTTCATGCGAATAAGGTATGATGAATCCAGCCCTATATACAGACCACGTTTATCGCTGTTGAAATGGAAAGCCTTGGGAAGCTGACATGGTTTATTTACCTTAAAAGGCAAAATGTGACCTCATGTCTGCTCTTATCTGTTTTCTGGTTTAGGTTAAATGAAGGAAGGGCTGACAGCACTCTCCATTTACTTACTGACTTTGTGTCTGCTGGAATTCTGTTGCCTTTCAGAAAGTTTGGGACTTACAGGATACCTATCCATCATAAATGTGCGTAGTCCGTATACAAAAGCAAGTGACAACAAAGCTAAATCTCTTCACATTCCAATCTCCTTTCTGCTTGGATGTGCACCAAGAGCAAAGAAATCACCAGCTTTTGCAAAGAATGCATGATGGGGCTGGGGGATGTATGTGTGTGTGTGGGGGGGTTAACATTGCAAATTCAGCAACCATGCCAAAAGGGTCGAACACAGGACTGAGGTTCCTTATTATTATACAACATTTTTCCAGTGCCACAAAATATGGTAGACCTTCCAAGAACAAGGTCAGTAAAATTCGTGACCTACAGAATTTACATTCTAGGTTTCAGGTGTAATATAAGAAATAAAGTTAATAAACAAAGAAAGAGATCAGGGAGAGAGATGGCAAAACTTCAGACAACGAGGTCATGGGACAACTCATTTTACTTATGTACACTTATTAATGATTCTGGTTTCACTTTTTAGTAGCATCCACCTACCTTTAGCACATACCCTTATACTACATTTGCTTTAAACTTGTAGAATAGTTTAGAATAAAAAGACTTTGCGATTAATTTTTCTTCAAACACTAGAGTACAACCACCTTTTAAAGAATGAATCTTAATGTTAAAGAGTAAGCTGGGTAAAATGCTTCTAAAATCTTTTTCCCCTCCCTTTATTTTAGACTATACCAAATTTGTGGATCAACATGGTTTGCAATGGCAGGCAAAAACACACTAAGAGCCAAGTTGACAAGCTGTTGCTGGAAATCTTAATGGAATGTAATTGCATATAGTATTCAAATCAAGATGATCATCATGGTCTGGGATTTTTGTTTTCTTAAGGGAGGAGGTTTACAGCAGGTATTGTTTGTTTAACTTCTGTGCATTATCATGATCACAACACGCAGTGGATAACAACAGAAATTCAGAACATCCAGTAAAAGCTTCGCTCAATAGACAGGACCTGAAAATTTTGAAGCTTTCGCAATGTTAGCAAGAAACTATGCTTGTTTTCATGCAAATAAAATACATGAGAAACACCAAATAGGTAAGAATCTCTGCAGACTTCACCTGGTGGAGCTCCTGCTTTTTTGTCCGCAGTGTTCTAGCTGCTCTTGAGCAGCATCACTTCCTACAGTCCTGCAGCTGGAGATGTGTTTTCAACCTCTCATGCTTCTTTAAGGACCCATGCATTCAGACTGAGTTGCATTTACTCTCTGCCTTCCACAGTAACTCACAGAAAGAGGATTAGATTTCTAAATCACTCTGCTCCACTGAGGCACATTTCAAACATCTTTCTAATTCCCCAGGTGTGCTGCAGTTTCTCTACCCTGCATTTAGGAGTCTGGCAGAAGGAGAGATGACTACGTCCTGCCATCTGGTGACATAAGCAATACTGTGAGTTATTAGTAACGCTCCTACTTTCGATATCACACAAGCTGGTACAGTAGTTTCCCAGAAAACTGTGAGGTTTGGAGCTGATTTGGGGGAGTGAGGAGTACAGCCTACACAAGAGAGCAAGTCCAGGACTTGAAAATTCAGAAAGTCTCAGCTTTTCAGTTCTCTGAGGAAATATGGCAAGGGTTAATGATCCAGAAGCAATGCTCCATCTGCTAAGAAAAGCAAAATCAAGACTTATGCATAAAGTTCCTGGTCAAGGGTTTTGACAGGGTCAGGTCAAGAAATCTTCAATGTGCCTCAATCTATCTAAACATACCTCCTTAAAGAATTAGTAATATATGTAAATAGCTTGTGAGATATTTAATGTAGGGGTAAGACTTAGTTAAAAAAAAAAAAAAGAAAGAAAAAAAAGTGGTGAGGCAAAGTCTTAGGAGAAGGATTTTGAGAGAGAGATATCAGTTTACCGCAGCTCATGGTTAACAACACAGATGGCAAAGAAAATTAAAAAGTGAATGATATCAAAGTTAAGGACTACAGACACACACTAAAAAAATGGCATGGCCCAATCCTAGGTTCAACTTATGGATTGTTTTATACTGCCCTATTTAATTCGAAATATAATACATAAACCAAAAGTTGAAATGTTACTAATTGAACCACATTTCATCAACAGCTGTTCACGTTACATAGAGTTGTTTAGATGACCTCAGGCCTCACTGGATTTTTCCAACACTCTCTACACATCCACCTCCTAAAAAAAGACATAAGCAATTCATATAGCAAGTGTTTTTACACACAAGTAATGATAAAAGGAGTCACTGCCATGGAATATGGACCATGTGTTAGAGCTTCTTCCCGGCTGAAAAGTGATTCACAAAAATGGGTAACTTCACAGAACACAACTAGCAAGTTCCAGTGATTTCTCGGAAATTTGGGGGAGAAAAGATAAGATGTAAAAATCAGATGATTAATATGCGATTCTCCCACTCACTGCTCCTGCCTGATCTTCCCTAGAGAGTCAAGGAACAAAACAGGATTCATTTAGGATAGAAAAGTCAGGATTTGAGTGAATGACAAACAACTACAGGAAAAATAAGTTTGAGGGACAGTAAGGCATTCACTAATTCCTTCCTGGCTACTATTTTTCATTTGGATTATGAAGTTCCTAGAAGCTAAGAACACAGAGTCAGTTTTGAAAAACTAGAAGTTGTCTGGTTAAAAAAGAAATGAGAAGTAATGGTTAAATTCTTTCTTCTGTTTCAGGCTACACTTCTTTTACTTGCCAGAAAATGTAGATATGCGGGAAGTGTTAGTTGTTTGACTACTCTTCTAATTCTGAGTGATAACTTCTTTGGTCATGAACCTAGGACACACACAGGTCACTAACCTGGTCACACACAGTCCTACGAAACGCTTATCTGCACTTGCCTGTCTTCATAGCCAAAACATCCTTCTGCTTGTGTCCAAGCAGCAGCTGCCAGATGCAGATAGACGTGATAGCCACCGTAGGTCCCTCAAATATATCTCAGGGTTAAAGTCTAGCAGGTCTGTCCAGTGCTTACTGATCCTTGTCTTTATTCCATTGAGCTAACGGACTTGGAGATTTCCCAGAGAGCTTGCTCTCTTTTCCCAATAGAAGTCTAATTTTCAAACTCCATTCAAATCATTAAAACGTATGTCACTTCCTCAAACAAAGCACCAGAGCAGACATTGAGTAGTGAATACCTGCCGAACTTTTGAAAGTAATTTCCAATTTTTTACTTAAATTGTAGTTGGACACCTGGAGAGCACAAGGTGGGAAAAATTCTCCCATGAGATCTCCATAGAGGATATTTTTATTCCGATATTCTGCTCTCTTTATTGAGCTTTCCAAGGGACTGAGCCTGTGCATTCATTAGCACAGACTATGGCAGCCAATATTCACAGTGACTATCTGAAAGAACTTTGCACTAAAAAGTTATTTGAAAGGTAAAGAATGCCTCTGTTTACAGTGCTTTAGTAACTCTTCTTTTTGGCAAACTAGCAGACTGTTAATACTGAGCTTTTTATATGAAATACAAAACAGAAAACACTCATCTGTAAGTCTCTGTACAAATATTTTGATTAAGAAAGCCCTTTTAAAAAATCTGATTCTGATTCACATTAGGTGGAGAAAGGGAAATTCAACAGCCTGTGGTTACTCAATAAAGCAAACCCTGGCTACTCCATTACCAACTTTAAAACTTTGATGGATGGGAGAAAATGAAAGCTGAAAAAAAAATCATCAAGGATCTGAACACTAAGCAAACATTCCTCAGCATTCAACTGAGAGACTGCTTAAGCATGAGCTGCAAACTTCTGAGAGAAGTATACATTTAATATATAAAAGACAAAATTCCTTAACAAGAAGAGATATAGTTTGCAAAATAGTTCTTCAGGAACAGCTTGCAGCCTTTAAATCTCATTTACTCAGCCTGAGATGGTATTGTTGTGTCTACGTTAGTTTTGATAAGGGAGCCAGTCCTACTCCCATTGAAGCCTATGGCATTCTCCCATTGTCTTCAGGAGGAGCAGAGCTAGACTCGAAGCCTCACAAAGATACCACGATAAAAGACTCCAGAAGGTACCATGATCCCATCTTATTTTCTTAACATTTCCTAAAAAAACTACAGGGGAAAAAAATCTATGCAGTTAATTTCTACTGATATGCAATAGGCCTTTTATATGAAAATACAGACCAGTGAAGCAAATGAATGGTTAGCAACATTAATAGCCAGGGGCTAGCTAAACTGCCTGGGATGAAGAGTTTGCCTGCAATTTTACCACTACAGAATGTCTCAGAGAAGACTAAGCATTTTGTAATGCTGATATTTTATATAAACATTCTTTAAGTCCATGACAGCCAGCAGACCCTGTAGTCTTCATTTCAGATTACATTTTATGCACTAAACCTAAACGCTTTATTTATTTTTAAATCCATACTTTCTAAGGGTATGTAGCTTTTCCTCGAAATAAAATTATATCATGCAACTGGAACTGCATTCTGATTTTATGCAGTCTGACAAAGCATTAAAAATGAGCTCTGTTGTAATTCAACTTGCAACAGAAACATGTCTTTTTACAACAGCAGCTTGCAAAAAACCCCCAACCCCATTGCATCCAGAAAACAAAACACTGCCCCGTGTTAATAATGAATGCAGCTCATATCTACCACGTTCTGTTAAATTGCTAAAATTGCCCAGATAAACCATTTGAGAGTACGTCAGGTTTAATTAATACAACATGACCTGATCATTTCCACAGTTGGGAAGAAAGAAGTTGGCATTCTTTAAATCCAGAGCTCAACCTGGAGATTATGCTAAATTGCTTCATTCATAGTCCACACTCCTCCGCACATGTCAGGAGGACAGCGTTTGTCCCCTCTAGTGATAAACAAATTATACATGAAATCAATTCCACTTCACAATAATTTTCCCTATTGGGTATTATCTTTCCTCCTCTGCTCCCTCCAGTTAAGCTTGCATCCTGTAACTTGCTAATGAGCTGGGGGCTTTCTGTTCCAGGTGGCACCCCCTGCCTCGAAGTCATGACATTTCCCATTTCGAATGCTGCTGGCATTTTTCGGCAGCTCCTGCTAACTAGCCTTTTTGAC
Source organism: Gavia stellata (assembly GCF_030936135.1). Lineage (NCBI taxonomy): Eukaryota > Metazoa > Chordata > Aves > Gaviiformes > Gaviidae > Gavia > Gavia stellata. The sequence goes on along the minus strand of NC_082599.1, from coordinate 25,645,573 downwards.
CTGCTCGAAGAGGAACTCATCTGATCGAATCCTCTAACCTGCCAATCATGCCAGCAAATGATCTTCACAGTCACTCCCAAGGCAGGAGGGGGAAAAAAAAGGGAGAGCAAGAGAGGGGGAGCGAGAGAGAAAGCTAGCAAGAGAGTGATGGAGTAGGCAAGCAGGCAGCCTCTGCAGCTACCTAATGAGAGTACTTTCAGTCTCCGAGGCAGCTGAAACATTGAAAAACTGGTGGGAAAATTAGGACAGAACTGAATGCCTGGTGCTGTAATTACTGATTTCTTTCCACCTTGAGATCATTTTGAGAGCAATACCTCCGAGATGTGCCATTTTCTGAAGAACACAAGTTAATTTTACCACATAAATAGAAAACAGATCTATTTTTCCCTGCCACCATCAATATGCAAACCTCATAATTCTGCTCTGCCAAATGGTGTTCTTTACAGAATTAACAAGGAGCTGTAAGCTCGTTAAATGAGTGTCTTCACCTAGGGATGATTATGAATTTTTTTTTTTTTGTAGATGCAAGCCATAAATAGCATTTTTAACCTAATTTAAATGCTGGCAACATTTACACCTCTGTATTTACAAGTGTCGGCACACCGATACATAAAACAACAAATACAGTGTCTACATAGTCTAGATGTGACTTTGTGGGCTGAAACTAAGCAGAGTCATGATAATGACTCAGGTGTTTTGATTTTGTTCATGTTATGATGTGACAGATTACTCACTGCTGAATCTTTCAAGCACACAAGGACAGATTTCATTGTATAGGTTTTCTTTGCCTTCAGCTAAGTAGTTTTGTTCTTAATCAAATGTAGCAGGTGGACTGTAAACTAAGTAGATTTTAATACACATGCAATGCACATACTGAACAAAAGAGGTATTAAAAGCAATTGTACAATAAAAATTTCAGGGAGAAAATTTAAATAAAAAGGCTTATACCATGATATTACATGCTGTGACTGTACTGTTACAGTACACATGCCAGAAAATATAATGCACAATCATTCCTTATATTAATGTCAAAAGACGGTTACAGAAATGGCTGTACAGAATTAATAGCTACGTGCTAATGGCAGAGAATGATCACCCATAGATACTAATTCAAAATACATATATGCTCCAAAACAACATTAATAATTTATAACAAGACCACAAAATTATGGCATACCCAATTCTGTTTCCGCTTCTTAAAATATCTGAAGATATTGTTTCAATGTTATTCTTCTATATTATATATTTTTATTGAAGAATTTAGTATTTTTTCCTGAATTATTTGGGTTCTCCTCCTCAGACTTTTCATAGCAATTTAACAATAGGAGCATGTGGGAAACCCATCAGCACTCACACCAGCTTATGGGGCAGAATAAATTAATGTATTTTTATTAACTGAGTTGTAAACTATTGCTGCATTTTTAGGCAAGAATCTCCCCACAACTAGGAGTATTCAGTGCCCATTTACTTTAATGGCTGTTGACTTCAGAGCCAATTTTGCAGTTGTTGGTTTAGCTTCTTTGCTTCATAGAGAATCAGGCAATGTAAACTACAAGCTCAAAACAGCAACACAAAGCTCGCTCTCCACGGAAACAATTCTGGTATATGGCATTACTAAAATTAATTTCGTGTTTACGATTTGGCTGCAAGTAAAATGTTCTGTCAATTTTGAATGCTGCAAGTGATGCCTGAGAGGTGATGCTTCTCATTAGCTTTGCTGTCTCTCTGGGTTACGGGCCATGTGTCAGCACTGGAAGCCTCTGCTTTGTCTGGAAACCTCAGTTTCTCCCCTTCAGTGGTTCCACTTTTCGTCTTAGACAAAGCCTAACTGAAGAGTCACGTGAGGAAATAATCCTAAAGGAGAGGTGACTGTCCATGGGAGAATAGGGAGAGTTTAGACCCGCTTTTGCCTTTCTCCCAGTCATTGTCATTTATACATTGTCCTCTCTGCATTCAAATGTCATCCCAGACTATCAGCCCACTGCAACTCAAACGGCCTTTCATGCCTAGACACTACTTAAAGCATCAACGGACCACAAAGACCGTCTAGTGGGAATCGCTTGCTATCCTAATAATAATACAATACAGTGCAACTTATGGCACAGAGGATTCCACCTTTCATCGCCTAAACTTAAGAATTTAAGAAACTGGAAAGACAGAAAAACAGTGCTGCAACTGAGCACATCCATTCATGCAAATATCACTAATATCTTTCCTACAGCATAAGCGACTGTTAAATTAAAAACCTCTACACTAAAAATTATTTGAAAATGAATCTTCACAGTGCTGAAGGCAAGTTATCATGCATTAGAAATGAACTGAAAATAGGCTCCAGACTATGCAATGGTACAAGAAAATATGATATTGTCCCTTGACAAAAGTTCATCCGTAATAGTAGTAATGCTTCCTTTTTCTTCTGCCAGCTCTGCAGCTGATTTGGCCACGAAACATTGCAACTTTAAAAAAAACCATGCCAGTAAGTGTGTAGCCACTAATTTCACACAAAATAGCATGGAGTATATAATTGCAAGGAAGACTTCAATCTCTCCTAGCCATGGAGGTTTGAAATACTTGTCCTACCAAACACAGTAGGTAATATAATAAATGTGACGTCCTCCTCTCTCTGTCCTGCTTCCTTTCTTTTTGTCTTCTTCCTTAATCCCTAAAGAAACTCCCAAACTACCTCTCCTCCCAGAATCCTGTCCATGATTTTAGAAATCCTGTTCATGCTTACTGATTTCCATCTACGTATTTCCAGGCCTAGATGCTGTCCTGGTCTCTCAGTCTACAGATCGGACAGGCTCTCGGCAGCAGAGTTCAGCTGGCTTCGCGAGACCATGGGGGGGCCTTCACTGATTCACTTCCCATACCTCTGTGCCTTAGGTTACCAACTCTGAACAAGGCTTTTTATCATGAAAGGCAGGAGGCTGCATATTCTGCTACTTATACTGAGTGCAATTAAGTGAGAGTGCATTTCACATGACAGCAGACAAGGCGAGCTATTACAGTACTGACACAGGAACACCATTGAACATATTTTCAAGTCCCACCAACTCCCTGATCAGGTGGCGGGGTCCCTTTACTGTGGCATACTGGGGGACCTGATGGATTTCTGTAGGGATAGTTGCTCCATCCTCAGTCACTGTCGCTTAAGGGAGATGGGGGGTTTTATGAGGACAGCCTTGCACTGGCCAGCTATTTGTTCAGTCCATTTCACCCTCTGCGCAGAGTCTACTGAATACAGTGGGCTTTCCTTTATGGCTGAATAGAGGGCAAAATTCAGTCTCTAACTCTCATTTTAAACTAATAGGAAAAAGATCATAAATTCTTAGATATTAAGAGGAGAATGTAGTCCAACGACTGGAGTTTTTCTGTTGTGTGTTAAATTTAGGGCATATTCTATCAGTGTGGTGATCTTGTTCTTTGGTATTAAGTAAAGCACAGATGGAACAGTCTCATAAAACCATTATGTTGTTAACATACGAAAATAACGGCACTAAAAGTAATAGACAGCCAAAAAATATCTTGGATCCTGCAGTTATCTTTCACAGCTTAATACTAATTTAACATTTTACAAAATTGATGTTACAATTTCAACTCTGTTTAGTACTGTCATTACTGGATTCAAACCCAAATTACTTTCAGCTGCCCACTACAACTGCATCTTATTAGCCTTTTCACAAAAGCCAATTTATGCAAATCCAGTATTAGTTAAATAATTAAACTGACCCTCAACACTCATGTATAGACATTGTCTGGCACTAAAAGATGCAAGAGAAATTTAAACCTCCCATCTTCAGCACTAAGGCCTCCATCTTTTCAACTGCAGCAGCACAATGACTGTTTGTACACATCTCTTTGAATCCATCTATTAAAAAAAAAGTGCATTTAAAAATTGAAACTGTTAACTGCTGTGCTTTTGTAACTCTGCTTGTCTCTCCCAAGCCAGGTTTGCACTGAATTTCAAGATCTCGCACCTATAAAGCACTACTGGCTACTTTCAGCTTTTGATTAAATCAACAATGACAGAATCTGGCTGACATACAGTCACTCAGTTCAGAATTTCTCTTTTATGCAGACCTTTTTCCACTGTAATTACTACAGTTTTATTCCCTGAAGCTGGAGAGATGAAGACTTAGAAGCACAGTATACAGTTTTCCACGGTGATTCAGCAACACTGGGATACCCAGGACAGAGTAAATGCAGGGGAGTAGTGAATGAGAATGACTTTTCAATGCTGACTGCTGGACACATACTCTGCAGGACTATAGCTTCCCTGCGGCTCAACTAGGGCAAAGCAGGCAAAAATTATGTTCCCACACAGCAGTGCTGAAGAGGCAGTCTTACACAATTTGTAAATGTAAAACTGATCATGACAAACAAAAATGACACTATTTGGATGGGGATACAACAGTCACCTCTCTAGCTAGCAAAGAGAAAAAGGCATTTTACGTAATGATTATGTGCTGCTGAACATCCCTGGTCACAAGCAACCAAATCAGTAAAGCTAGCACTTTTTGCTGTTATAGTGGTTACTGTCACCTATTCGGCTTTATTCTGTTTCACACAGCTGAGCTGACCCAAATGACGCCATCGTCCCTTCGATTGGCTGGGCTGGTGTCAGTTGCTGGCTTAAATTGTCGCAGAAGAAAGAATTCAGCATCCTGCGATTGAAATTCAGGATTGCTCAGATGCATATGCGTGTGGTGAAGCAATACAAATAAAGACCACTTTTTGTTTTGCTCCAGTGAATTGTCAAAGAGATTTAGAAAGCCAGGGGATCTCATTATGGTAATACAGGTTAAATACTTTAAAAGCATATGGTGTTACCATCCTGAATGAAGCTGTCCCTGCTGGCTCTGGGAAGCAGACAACAGGCCAGAAACCCATCTCGTGTCTCTGGTCCACCAATGGGAACTGGGAATTATAAATCACCACGAGAAAACATTGCGTGCTATCTGGTATCAGGTAATGCCTTGTCTTTTCAATTACAATTTGACTCATCCTTCTTCAGAAAGAAACAAGCTCTAGCCATGTATTCCACTGGCCAAAGGAAAAAGCACCTCTATAGTTTCTTATGGTCCAATTCATGTCTCAATAAAACATCTGTAGAGACAGGTGAATACAATGTACAATATATCTCAACAGTAGATGTAGAAGTGGGGAATACTTCCACAGAGATGCTTACTGTCCCTGAGGAAACAAAATATCAGTGAAAACAATCAGGCACAAAATAAAAATGTTTTGCTTTGTCACAAAGCTTTAAAGATGCTTGGTTATGGCCAAAAGATTTCCTTCCTTTCTCCCCCAAAGGCTCCATCTAATTCACTGCTTTACACAGATTCTTCTGTGTAAAATGGAACTCATTACCACATATTTGCTAACCTTCTCCAGTAGGGAGCAGTCTCAAAATTGACCTTGGTAACTTCAGATGTCGGCTCTTTTCCCACGGGCACTGAAATAACATGTTGTCTCTCTCTTGGAGCCCATGACAATGACACAGTGTAGTCCACAAAGACCCTATTAGTAGTCTGGGTCTGACAGGGGTTATCTAGGTTTTCAGAAACATGTCCTAGGTTACTGCTATTTCAGGGAGTTTTTTGGATCTGGAGGCAGCTATGCTGCAGACAGGTAGCTGAAGCACTACAATATTTCAAAAACAGTAGAAATTCTCAGGGATGGACCAGTTTCTTCAGCTGCTCCTTGCAGCTATTTCTAAGGGCAGCAGACAAGCTCTAACAAATTATGATGGAGCCATTTACAAAGTTACTGCCTTTAGCTCCTCTCCTTCACCAATCTGCCAGAAATTGCTGCTTCCAAAGTTGGCAGATGATGATGTTTGCCCATGTCTCAGCCACTCCTGGGCAAAGCCCAGTCTCTTTGCTTTCCAAAATCTAAAGAAAGGTGGATTTAATTCAGGGGGTGTACTATTAGGGCAGTAACATCTGGCAAGCATGTGGAGAGAACAGCAGGAGGCAATAATTTCTTAAATTATCATAGCAAGATTTGGCACAGCTTCTTTGTTAGCACTCTCAATTTTATTCCCTATTCTACCCTGAAAAAAGCAAATTATGAACACTTGGCAGGAAGGACTAGACACAAGACATAAGACTGGAATTTCCTTCAACACCATCAAGGTTCTGAAGGTAGTTGAAGATGGTTCCTTGTTTGGGTTTTTTGTGCGTGTCTTCTAATAAATTCCTTTACAATGTATAAATGTATAAAAATACGTAAAATATATAAAAAATAGAACCATTCCCCTCCATACATGTGTCAGGGGATTTAGAGAGCAACTATCTACAAATTTTTCTCTTTCACAGCTTCCTGATGGATACTGGAATACTTCAAAATTCCAGCCCTTCCTAACTTCCCTACCACCTCTATATATCCATAAAGTCAATTGAAGAAGATGGCTAAAACAGGTATGTACCTGCCTTGTCCGGGAGACAAGCTATAAGTATTTGTTTGCCTCTGGTTTTTTTCATAATCTGATCTATTTCCTTGCAATATTGGCAACTTTTAATTTTCCTTTATCCCCACTAGCCGTGATGTTATCTGACTGTTCTCTTCGACAATTTAACAGCTCATTTTGTTTTCCTCCATCCCTCTAATTCTACTCGTCTCGCTTACCTGTTAACTTCATGGCCCTGGAGAGCTACTGTCATCTTTCTTTTTGCTTTTCATGCATCTTTTTGCTTCACTGAGCCTTGTGAATGGAGACTTTAACTGAATATTTCATCACAAATACCCCTTCCTTAATGCTACTATCCTGCTTACTGCAACTCTAGTCTTCTGCTAGAGTAACTGACTCAGCTCCTAACTCATTCATTTTACTGATTGAACATCCTACTTGCCAGTCACTGCTCAACTGCTTAAAATCACAGCCACCTGCTATTCAGATTAAGCCTTCACCAGACCCCCTTTTCACATTATCAAAATAGCAGTCTTTTTTCCCAACTCCTTTCACTCTCCACACTGACTTTTATTTCCTCTTGCTTGGTGGTCGCATCCCTTTAAAACTTTCCACCCATCCCAACAATTCCTCACTGAGGTCCACGTTCCATGTCCACATTTCTTCTGCCTCCCCTGCTATTCTAATTTAATCTCATCAATCCCCAGCTCTCTGCATTGTATAAGTAAGAGGACTTCTGTTTGGTACTAATACTCTTCCAGTATGATCTGCTGCTCCCCATCTTATACCACAAGTCAAATACTACAACCAGGAACTGATCTTTTATTGCACTGTAAGCACCTAACACAACAAAGTCCCAAGCCACAATGGAAAACTATAATCAATGAAGTATACATGTCACAACTTAACATTTGTTAAGTGCCTCCAGATCTTAAACAATGAAAGGTGCTATTCTGTGTTAAAGCTGTAGTTGAGCAGCCACAACAGTACAGCGATGTACGTCAAAGGTACACATGGCTCTCTCTTTCTGCTTACATATAAAATTTTAAAAAGTCATCTATATCTGCTTAAATAGATATTCAGTAAGGATGATCAAATGGTTCTCTTTTGTGCTATTTTACATGTTTGTTTGCAAATACAAACTTTCTATTGCATGTTGTATAAATGAAAAATTACATTTGTTTGGAAGCAACAGAAAGGAGATTCTGTACATGAGAAATGAGATTCTGTACATAAGCTTCCATACAAAAGGACTTTAGCACAGATGGGCACATTCTAAATTTACTTTAGATGGATGATATGTCACGTTAGAACAGACAAGGTTGAGGAGATGTCTGCAGGGACACAGCCCCAGGAAAAAGTAGGGATTAGCTTGTCAATAAAGATGTAAACAGACTGCTCTGAGGCAGCCTCATTTCTGACATTAGAAAATCTTAAATGGTTTGCTGGCAAAGAGCATGTGAAAAAATTGGGGCAGGCTGTCAAGACCAAACTCTATTAATTTCAGTTTTTCAGTAGTTGCTGCCTGTCAGGCAAACAGCCTCCATAACACTACAGGGTTAAAAAAAATTGCATATAAACATACAACAGTAAAGCTGAATATAATTAATTAGAGAAAGTTATATCTGATACTGTAAAAAGCAGACTTAGGTAAAGATACACTTAATGAGAATATCAAGTACATTTATATGAGACTATACCTTTGAATAGGTACATGAGCAGCATGTGCATTTATCTCAGCTCGTAGAACTTCCATAACAAGCTGTTACAATGGACTCAAGTTGCAAAAGCAGCCATGACTTTAAAAAAAAAAAAAGGGCAGGTCTAGGTTTTTGAATGAAACAAATCCGCACTTTGGGTACTTTGTGAAACACTGCGAGTACGAAACTATCTAGAGAAGCATAATAAGCAAAGCAGCTATATAAGGGTATACTGCTAATCTGGAAGAGTCTGTCAAGTGGTAAATCCCACTGAACAAACACTGGCATGATGCACATGGGCAGAAGAGAGTTAATGCCGTGATATAACAACCACCATTCCCTTACTTTAAAAGTTAGTAAGTAGCCTCTCTACTCACATGCCCTTCCCAGATTCTGTTCTACTCTTAGAATATCTGAAGTCATATCACACTATTTCACTGCTGAATAACCAGGATTAAAAAGATGGGGTTTTGAATGAAAGCCATCCAAGACCAAAACCAGTTCTAGCAGATCCAGTGAAAAAGATCAAATTTATTACCAGGACAGCACCTCTGCCTCCATCATGAACCTCCTTCTGCTATCAAGGCTACCAAACCTACTAAATGAATAATTTTTTGTGCTTGCTCCAAAGTTTAACAACAGAACTGGCAAGAGATATTTTATTTCTCCATATCTTACCAGGGAAAAAAAAATATCAGTCCAAATTAAAGCAACCTAGTGTTTAATCTGCTCTCACCAACTTCTGCAGTATTTTCAACCTGTCAGTGACATTGATCCTGCTCACAAGGGCAGGAACTTACACTCCTCATATTGACCATCTATACTGCAAAAACAGCTTATCTGCCCGAACGTGAGCAATTTAAGAAACGTGCGGTTGAATTTTATATTTTGTTTCTCTAAAGAGAACTAAAGTAAAGAGTATTTTCAAAGATAGCTTCCAATAATCATGTCTTACCTGCATTATCAGTTGTGAACGTAGGTACTCTTCAATGTTTGCTGTTTGATACACCTTTGCCATAACTATTGTTTTTTCCAAAGACTCTCATGCTTTCTCCAGTTTCTGGCTGTAATCTTACATTCGGTACAGTAAAAATAGAAGACACTGCAAAAAAGAATGTCAGTTCAGAAACTCTGATTTTTTTCCATAAAAGTAGTAATTTAAAAATAATTAGTTAATATATATGTCAAACACAATACTGAGTAAATATATACAGCTTTTACATATACCATCTATTTTTACAAGTAAGCCCTGTAAAAATTCTGACTGGAAAGAACCTGCATGCATGATGATGGAAGATGTATGATGCAAACATTCTAAGTCGCATTCATTTAAAAAAACTGTTTCCGGGGGTGTGTGTGTTCGTTTGCTTGTCCTTACATTGCTATATAATTAATATTTTCCATTTGAAAATTTCCTCTCTGATAGCATTTAGAAATAAATAAGAATGTGAAAAAATGCAGCAAGGTTTTTCCATAAGTTGATATCATTGTCAAAATCCTGATGCCAGTAGAACTGAGATATCTTGTTTTACTTTATTTTATTAGCTATTAAAGACAACTAGGCTTGTTAAAAATATCCCAACAACTCAAAAAGCTTTTACATAAAGCAACCCCCTTCTGCATGAGCTAGAAAAAACTTGAAGATTTCCAAATAACACCAGGCAACTAATTATTAGTAGACATGATGATATTAATCACAGGGATCAAACTCAAAATGGTTAAGGACTCACACATTGGTGATACGAAAACTCATTTTTACTTAAGATGCCTCAAACTGGTGGGGAAAAATCACCGACTTTTAATAGCTTCCGAGAACAAATGTCCATATAAAAATATCCTTGGAAAGCTGCCACTGTGTGATTGCATGAGAAAATGTTAATAGACTGTCTGTTTAAAGAACTGATCAGGGCCAGAACAGTTTTCCTTGTTTTCTCACTAACAACTAGCATAGCTGTAAGTTTTCGGAGCTACTCTTTCATTTTTATGCATTTAAAAGACCTAGTTATTGTTTTATATACAAGATCTTCCCACTCTGTCTTTGACATCTCAACTTGCATTTGATATTCTGCTATCCTTGGTAACATACATTATGAATGGCATATATTCTATGCAATTAATTCAATATGAGTTCTCAAATATGAAAACAGAAAAGGGGGAGGACTGACTAATCTATAGATTACTGCTCAGGTCTGAGAGGAATGAAGGCTGTGTTTCTTCACCAATGGTATTTTATTTCAAGACAATATTTTTTACCAGAATTGCACAACTCTTACCTTTTTAATGTAATATTTTTAAAAACTGGAAGTGGCTACATGGTAGACAGAGCTCACCTGGAAATTGAATTTCTAACTCAATTCTAAATCTAACCTTGACTTGAAACGAAACTGAATCAAAAATCAAAATTTTGCTTCTCATATAAACTCATTTTGCACATATTTTTAAAATAAAACACAAGATCAGAATGTTCTCCTGTAAAATATTACATAGAATATAAATTCATAGTACTAAAGTCAAAACAAGAAGAGAAAGTGAAACACTTCTTTTTGACTTTTTCTATGTAGGCAAAGTCACCATACTTTTGTGAAATACTGTGATTCCAAAGAAACAGTATTTTCTTATAGAAAATCATTTGACTGATTTTTTTCCTCTCTCCCTTTCTTCCTCCTCACCTGGGAGTCTTTTCTTGTTTTTTAGTGCTATATCCCCAAATTTGCAATTCAGCACTAGGAGTAAATTGGACAAAACATATCCCATGATGAATACATCAGAGATTTGTAAAATCGCAGTGGTGTCTTGATTAGGAGGCAGTAGATTTTGTGTGTACACACACTTCTGTTGTGCACAAAGTCTCAATGTATTTATACCTACATTTAATTAACTGTCAATAGCAAGTCCTTCCCAATGTAAAATATTAACCCAGAGAACTAGAATCAAAAAAGCTGGTGATTTAACTACACAGTAAAAATTTTCCCAACTCTCCAAAGTATATGACTTCTTTGTTTTGTAAATATGTTTACAAGTATATCCAAGTCATACTAAATAGAAATGATTGTAGTATTTGATACTGGGGTTGTCCTTTCTTGCATCTGGATTTATGCTTCATAATGATTATCTACTAGACACAGAAATAGTCTTTCTGTAACTCAAAATTTTACTGGAGGCATTTAGAAGAACCTTGCTTTAAAATATAATGATTTTTCATCTTTATTCTCCCCCCTTCAAAAGGTTTCACTGCTCCTGATGTTTAACGTTATGCAAAGACGTGTTTCTGCCAATGAATATCGCCTTATGGTTATGCTTCTGCAAATAACCTGCTGTGAGCTGATAAAAGGATTAATGCAGCCAAAATTCTTAATCTGTGAAATTACAAATTAAATTCTCATATTAAAAATACCACCCTGAGGTATTTTTTGTGGTTTTAATTCCCCTCTGGTGTTCTGCATACATTGTGCTTGTTAATGACTAGGACAAGACTGTCTCTGTTGGCAGCCTGCTGCAGAGTGATAATGTGTAGGCATTTACTTCACTGATAGAACTGGATTTAACCACTGACTGATAAACTAAGTGGCAAGTGGGTAATAAGTCCATATTAACAGAAAAGCACTACTGCAGAATTCAGAATTCAAAATCCTGGCTAGACTAAATCACACAGTCAGAAGGATTGAGATGTCACCACTACAGAGTGATTTTTGTTTTCCATTTAGTGGAAAAAGGATAAATGAACTGGCATTCTTGATGCTTCATTAGTCCTGAAGAAATGAATCTCTTTGCATCAGTTTCAGCAAAGACAGACTTTCAACAGCAGCCTTAATTTACACTATAAGCTGAAAATTCAAAGGATGCAAAGTACCGCAGTCAGCAAGCTGAGTGGTGGGTTAGCATGGCAGAGGAGGAAACTGGGAATCTTTTTGCACAGCAAGGACACTGTCTACGACAGAGCCAGTGATGGACAAAAATTAGTGGTGCTAGTTTGATTTTAATGTTAATATTCTACAAATGGGAGACTGCTCTTCAGAGCAGAGTCAGGAGTAGGGTACTTGGACAGTCAGGCCACAGAACCAGCTCAAAATGTTACTACAGCAGCTGTCGAGGATGGAAAAGATAAACTTTTGGGAGACAAAAGTTTTCATACTGACACATGTAAACAGAATCTATTGTGGATTAATATTCAGCAAGGGAGCTCAGTTTTTTACAAGCAGACTTTAAAATCAGCCATAGTTACACACACAGGTGCCATTGTTGCATCTCCGAACTTTTTGCCTTGGAGTACTGGATTTAGATCTTTTGCTAATGGATGTATGCTTGAAAGCAGAAAGTAACATACATTGTTCTAATGCAAGCATGCTTCTTTTCACCACATTGAGTTAAAGCGAAATGCTGATTGTTATTCCCCTGTGAAAGCTATTTTTAATAACAGAACCTTCTCTGAATCAAAACCATCACGCATGATAATATTTTTCCCCAGAATAAATAGTAGTGTGCTTTTAAGACTGGAAAAAGATACGGACATGTATGATATGAATGATTTACAATTATTAAAGAGATAACTGATAGCATACATGATGATAGGAATATTTTTGCCAAGTCAACTGGAATGCATTTTGTTTAATAAAAGAAATAAAAAGATGTATGTAAATACTGAAAGCATTCTTAGTTAATAATATCATCTGCCTCCTCTTCTTACGTAGTTTAACTCAGCAAATTAACTGATTGTCTTTGTGTTTCTCAGACTTCCGAATGCCAGGTCCTTTCTTAAAGGTTACTGTTATAACAGATATAGATTCTTTGAATCAAACACGGCTGGATTTTTATCCTGTACACTGCAGCTAGTTAAGTACTGTATGTTATAACATGAAAAACGCTAAATATGCAAATTGTATGTTTCTTTTTGCTTTATGACAATTCAGATAATTCTGTTGGCTACACACATAATCAAATACAAAGATAGCTGGCTGCAGACTGCAGAGAAGAGATAGCAAAAAAAAAAAGAATGTATTTTTTCCTGTGTCAAGCTAACTATGTAAATTCAAGCTACACAATTACACTCACATATTTTGTGCACGGCTGTGTATGTGTATGAAGCCGTCTGCATGTGAGGGTTAGCATACACACATGCATCTGTATGAACCAGCATCTTTGTTTTTAATCGATTCGGAGGTGGTTATACTCACTGTCAGTTAACTCCCATAGCCGTGGGGGCAGATCACTGAAATACTCATGGCTCAGGGCTGCCTGTGCTGACAGTCTGTTCTTTGGGAAACACTGGAGTAGTTTGGAGGCTAGATCTTCTGCATGAGTCACATAGCTCAGCCTGAAACACAAACAAGAAGGTTCTTCTGAAAAACAATCTCATTATTCTGTTTACTAATTCCATCTGCAGTCAGCGCAGTTGAAACACCAAGTCTTGCTAGCCAGGATAAAAACAAAGTCTGTTTGGGAGCACTACTGGGAAAGCGATTCCTCAGGTTAGGGAGTCAATTAATTATTTCTGGATTGAAAGCTCAAAATGAATACAAATTTTACAAATACAGAGCATATAATATACCATATCACATATGCCCTGCCTAGTACACTAAAGGATCATGAGCAACAGCATCTTGAAAGCAACTGTTTTGATTCTTCCCTTTACATTTTATTGAGCATACTGACAGACTGAAAATTTACAGTGCTGGAAACAAATGGTTATTACTATCTAAACCCATGAAATCCAAGCTTAAAATAAAAGTATTCATACAACTTCGTGAAGTATCAAATTTTAAAATCCAACGATGCTTCACACACAGCATACGCATCATGTTTCGTAAAGACATTTGTCTTTTGGGAAGCACTGACTTCTTATTTTTTCATCTATTCACACAGCAGGGCGCTGACTCTTCATTAGGTGTTAATGCAATACAAACATTAAATTGTGAGTGAGTGAATGATCTTTTCTAAGCTACCTAGGGAAGTCTGAGAAAACTCATTGTTTCACTGGGAGCTATATGCTTGGGAATATTGTAAGAAAATATAAACTAAAAATAATAGATTTGGAGGGGAGAGAGTAAAATGGTAATCAGCAAGATGTGGCTTGGGTCTAGTAACCTGCAGCTGCCTCTTAGGTTTCCAAACCCACCAAACTTATCGTAATATGCAGTTGGAAAAGAGGTTCTGAATCTTGTCGACATTGGGTTGCTATTATTAGTAGGTAACTTTGTAAATTCAACTATGTCTTTGCTCAGTAAAGATGTCTTGTCAGGTAAAAATGCCAAAGCGTATAAAAGGTCTCTTATTTTTCAATGCACTGGTTTCCCAAAACAGATAGAGTAGACTGCAGTCCAGAATACCGCAGTATTTGAAAAAGATGGTGTTATCCTCTAAAATCAATAATCCTACACCATATTTCATGCAAATGTTCATTTTTGTTCAGCTCAAGCTGACTTGCTGGAAAGCCATTCAAGGAAGATGCATTAAACAGCTACTCTTTTGTTTTCACATACTTAATATTGGGCTCACATGGCATAATTTATAAGGGTCAATGTAGGCACAGGTGAAAGCTATCTCTCCAACAAAGAACAGATACCACTGAAAACACTAAATGAAAAAAAAAAGTTATTACAGTGAAAACTAAGTAAGTCACAAATATCACAGATACAACTTTTTGTCCCATACTATAGTCAATGTGAAAAAAAAAAATTTAAAAGTCAAAAGCATCTCTGCTAAATTATGTGCTGGCATATGTATGATATGCTGATATTTGTAATAATTCAAAAAATATGACGCTGGCTGTTTTTTTAATTTCTAGCAACTGTACGCTAGATAGGAATTTTTGAATACTGTGCCTATCTGATCTCTTCTTGATAACAGGCAGGATTTTTGTCCAGAAATTACCCAGGGATGAACTGCCCAGAAGTGCTGACTGCTTCAGGACATTATTTCTCATCAACCATAATCTCACAGAATTCCCAGGATTTGGAATTGTTATTCTAGGTTAAACAGATGCTAAATTTCAGTATTTCTGATGGGCATAAGTTTTCTCATGACAAAATAAAGGCATCTTGAATGAAACAGTCATTGCCTAAAAATCAGATTCTATAACAGCATTAATCCCAGATTCCTTAAACTACCAGATTGTAGAAATTGTTTCATTCAACTTTTTGAAAATTACAGGGAAGTTCATTACAGAACACAGCAAAATACCAGGAGAAAAGGCTATTCTTAACAAAGAAAGGAAAAGGAGGAGTCACCATCACTGGAGGTGTTCAGGGAACGTGTGGACAAGGCATTGTGGGACATGGTTTAATGAGCATGGTGGTGTTGGTTGATGGTTGGACTTGATGATCTTACAGGTCTTTTCCAACCGTAGAGATTCTGTGATTCAGTGATATTCAGGGTGAATTGGTATTAATTCTTCTACACATCCAAAATTCCCATGGACCAGTGATTGTAGTGAGTCTGTGAAGCTGGTCTTGTGTCCTAATCCCACCTGCACCAATTATTTGTTCAGAGGTCCTGGCAAATCATTTCACTATTTTTTTTCCCCCACAGAGGTAGCTGCATCCTTTTTAGGAGCCATAGTAAACCTGCTCTATCTTGAATGAAAGCTACTGTTAAGTCAGAAAAATGAGGTCAGTTAAATAAGTAGTGAAATATTACCCTCCAATATAAGAATTGTACCATTCCTTAGCTGATCCATAGGTATAGTGAAGATGCTAATTAAGTAAGGCAAAGCAAAAGAAGAGAACATTCAAACATTAATGAATTCTGAATTGCAGGTGAAATTATGGATGATGACACCCTAGTTCCTCAGTGCTCTTGAACTGAGTAGTGCCAACATTTTGACTGTTTTAATGGTCACCAACGTACCTGGCATACTGCTAAGATTTTTTTTTAGCAAGAAAATCAGATTAACTAATATAAACTGAAAATATTTTGAGTAGGAACAGTTTAGGAAGCCAAAGTCACCTTCCCAGTTTAGAAACAAAACAAGATACCCATTTACTGAGATCAATCAAGAAGCCAAATGTAAGTACCGAATAATTAGCAGATTATACATTAATACAACATAAACCCAACAAAAATATCTAGGCCTGCAACATAATCACATCAACTAATGAAATCATTGTGAATAAATGACTCAAAATTAGAACCAGTTTTATAATTAATAAATAGAAAAAAGACTAAATTCATTGCACAGTCTGCAAAAATAGTTCAATCTGCTATAATTATTACATTTACCTGCCCTGATAATACTCTGAATAGTGCTGGGAGGGTGTGTGTGTGTGTGTGTGTGTGTTAGTTATTTCTACAGTGCTTTGAAGAGTCCAGTTGCTACATACTTAGTATTATGTTCCTAAGCATTTATAGATTTTAAACTCAGAAGGGACCATAATGGTCAAGTCTCACCTCCTGTGTAATACAGGCCAAAGATCATCCAAGTAACTCATGGATCAAATCAAGACTTTTAGCTAGGCTCAGCTATATCTTTAAAGTTCATCAAAGTTCTAGCTTTGTTTACAGAGCTTTGCACAGCAATGAAAAAACTCTTCTCCAAAACCTATGTCTTCTGTGAAGGTCACTTCTGGAAATCAGTGGACACTGCAAAAGGCATATGCATGTGGGTCTCAAAACTGATGCCTTAGTGGAATGCATGACTAATTTTGCTGCTTTGCTTAAGGACAAGCTATTCTTCCACTTATGAAAAATGCACTATATGATCATGTATTTAAATTACATCTACTACATCAGAATTGTTTGGAAAAACCCATTTAGTGCATAATCTCAGTGGTCTGGAACGTCAGAATGTTTGGTTTTGTTTCCTTCCTTTTATTTTTTTTTTGCCAATAATCTCCTCCTTAAAACATTAACAATTTGTCTGATGTAAGTTTGAAATGTGATTCCTCAATAGGGACAAAGGCTGAATTTTCTGATGGGGTCAGTAGTTAAGCATCTAATACAGAAAAGTTAACAAAAAGAACTGAAGAAAAAAAAAATTTTGATTTTTAAATACACCTCCTTCAGTATGTGACAGGATGGAATTTCATACAATATGGCTTTGTGTCTAAAACATAATAGCATGTTTTGTCTCACAGCAGTTGGGCCATGCAGGAACTTGGCATGCATGATATGGCAAGTCTCAATATTCATGCTTCACTTACTGTCACACTAATCACTGAGGAATAGTTACTAGCCATGACAGCATACATACTTTCAGAAAATGTGGCGTACAGCAGAATACAGAGAAACCTTTGGCAATGAGTATTAAATAATATGTAGATATAGTTTTGAGAAACATTGGGAATATTTTTACAGACCTACTCTGATGACATTTGTGAAACACATTGATTTTCAACTTAATCCCAAACGCTATATACCGCCTTAGCTCAAGAAAAACAAACACCATATGAACCTGTCTCACTTTAAACACATATGAATCTGAGCAGACTTGAGCAGTTGTAAATCTCATTGGATTACAAGAATTTGATTTAATTTCACAAAACAGGCTTAAATGTCTTTCTACTGCAGAGGAAGGTCAGTATTTGGTCAAGCAGAACATGACTAAGATCACTGAAGTTTCGTTTAAACTCTTGAGAAAAAAAATGTTTTGGGCATGTGCAGTGAACTTCTGAACTTGGGGTGATTTGCTTTTAAATGCAATGAAGGCGGCAGCTCAAATTCACATTAATAATTAAGACAAATGGACATTAAAACAAATGGAGATAATATGCTGTCTATATGCTCCTAACAGCATGAGGTAAGTACTTCCCAAAGCAAAAATCGTTTACTGTGCATATTTTCCATGTGAAGATACGACTCTCGCAGTGTATCATTAATTCATTTCTCAACTGGCATTTATAGCATGGCCTAGAGGAGTGAGGCACCTAATTCCCCTTGGAAATCTCAGCTCTGCTTCTTTATTCTAAGTAATCCCTTGCAACCTGAAGTGCTGAAAGACAAAACCACCGTTAACCTGAACAATCACACCATTTAGCAGACTTTAATGGCAAGAAGAGGATAAACAAAAAATTTCATGTCTTGGTGCAAATCAGACAGGCGATACGGTAGCCCTCACAGCTTGTTTCGCAGAGGATGCTGTGCTCCCCTCAACAACAGGGCTCTTGTACAGTCCCTGTGGTGTCCCACCTCCCATCGCACTGCCACGAGGGCCACATTCCCCATTTTCACCCAAGTCTGCTTGAGGACGGCAGTCTTTCCTCCTTGGCCCAGGCTTTAGGCCTCTCCTGGGTTCTGACACAAAACTGTGCCAACATCGTGTATTGTAGTTAAAGTTTTCTTTGCAAATTCATTATCTTCCGACCAGCTGATACAGACATGCCCTCACGTGCCTTGATAGTTTGCACCTCTGAATACACACACAACCCTACTAGCAGCAGCTATGCAGCACACAAATTGGAGCAGGGCCTACGTTAAGTAACATTTCCTTTTTACTAAATATCAACAGCCTTTTCTGTTGTCACAGCCATGCCGAGAACACCTACTGTCTTCAAAGACCTGACGTGCCAGCTCCAGTGTGCAGGAGCTGCTTCCCTAACACGCCTGGCGTGCCTCCACGGAGCTGTTGCAGAGATTATTTAGCCATCATGAAACCACCGCAACAAGTGAACACAAGTTTTGATGCGATGCTTTTAGCTTTTGATACAGATGAAGGCATAAAGCGGCACCTTAAGATGAAAATCTAATGGAGTAAAGACATTATCATTTTTCTCAGTGTTTTACACAGAGGGTACTGAGGACTAAAACTGATGAACAAAGAGAGACAAAAGCTTTTGAAGGCTCACTGAAGCAGGGTTTTACTTGTTGCTGATCAATCACAAAATACAGAATTTGCTCTACAGCACAGTGTAGTGGTACTTCAGCCAAACTATACAGTAAAGACTATTTAACCTACAGTCAAACACAGGCACAGGGACCATATTTCAGCGTTGGGATTGTCCCCCACACCTATATGGGGCTGCCAACAGCAGACCTAACATTGTGGTGGGTTGTGCACATTCTTTAGGAGAGGCATGTCTCCAAACACCCAATGCCCCTCTTGTTCGTCCCAAATTGAGGTTCTGGCAGCAGTTTAGATTCAGAAACACTGAGCGCTTTACACATGCAGGGCAGGAAAGTACGGTCTCCAGGCTCCCTAGGCCATCGGTTCAACTGTGCTCTTCTAGCTCGGTACCTCACTAGAAGCAAGATGGCCACATTAGTGCAACAGCATGCTCACGCTTCTTCAATGAGCTAGGTTGGGGCAAATCCTGCTCTAACGTGGCTATATTGCTCCCAGCGTCTGTCCTTGCTCTGTGCTGCTGCACAACACTGTGCTCCACAGTCTTCAGACCTTCACGATTTCCATAAAGGTGTATGGAGCGATCTCTTTGGAAATTTAGAAATTAGTTTGATCCCTTTTAATTATATTACCATATCACAGCATCAGCAGTCTTATCTGTTGAAGTACTGAAGAGGTGGTCAAAATGTTTATTATTAAAATAAAAGCCATGACAATCAATGATAAGTATTCAGTGATATTGCACAGAACTAAAAGTATCGGTGTTTGATTCTTTGGTATTGCTGTTAATGTAGATGTAAAAGAGGTCAGAGCCCCATTTGGAAAGCTGTGGAGGTAAGATCATTTAGTGCATTCCAGAAAGGTAATAATAATCCTGACCTGTCTGAACTAATTCTCACTTGACAGTTGCACAGATGCCATTAACTGGAAAGCAGCCAAGTTGAATAGCATTTCATGGAAAAAATTGAATGTAACAAATGAAGGTTCTAACAATATAGGCAACTAGGGTTTTTTTCTATTTTAATTAATATAGATTTACCTCTAGGTACATCATTTTTATACACTTGGTAAATTTTTAAAAGAATCTACTGACCCAGTAGGTGAACCGTAATTATAGTTGCAGCTCCTGAACTTCTCAGAATGGAGAATTAAGACGCTTACTTAAACTGCTCATGAGTCACGTGAGGCTTCAGAGACTCCGTTGGGTCACACCTAAGCTAGACAATGAAGTGATCCAACCTCTCACGGCAATTCACATTTGATAATGGCCATCAAGCTCAGTCATTACTAGATCATAAAATCATTTGTAAGTGTCATCACTGAACGTAACTCAAGACAAAAGCTTAGATATGAATCTATTTCTCCCTGACTCTTTCTGCACTAGATTTCCTGTGTTTCAGATGTTACTGTATTTCTACAACACAACACTGCTTGCAATATCCAGCTTGAAAGGTTTGCTTCATATAGGAAGGAGAATATTAACACCCTTACAGAACACAACACCTGTAAAAATTTAATTTGGTTGATTTGAGCTTTAAATGCTAAGCTTAAAGAGAATCAGTCAATTTACAACAGACTTAACAGTATCCTGGGTTTTGTCCTTCTATAGCCTGACATGGACCCGGGCTAGCTCTTGCTCTGATGCCTCAGAATAAATATGCTGGGCTATGAAACCTTCCAAAGAATCCCAGTGCCAGTTGTTGAGAGCTTAGGGCATGAAGATAGCCAATACTGTTCATTGACAATATTGCAGATATTCCCCCTACTTATTCTATACCATTTTGATACAGAATAAGGTTTACTTTTGATGCTAGGCATCTTTTTGCCAGGATAATATATGCTGGAGCATCAAATGAGGCAAGAACTATGGAGTCTGCATGGCAGACATTAAAGAGAAGAAAAATGAGCTTATTTAAATAGCAAATATACAATATATGTCCAGTGAAAACATACTCTAAGCTATTGAGAATGGGGCTTTCTGTGATACGATCACATAACTTCCTTAATTCCTGGGAATTCTGAGGTTGTAATATTCCAGGCAACATGACTACTGGGTACAGTGTTCTGCTACTGTTTAAAACCACAACTAATTATTTAAACTAAAAGAAGAATACCTGAAGTATTTCACATTATTTGACTCAGTTTTCAGCAGTTTCTCTCAGATACAGATATTTCCCAGAAAAAGTATTTCCTAAGACATTTTAATCAGAA
The DNA here is from genome assembly GCF_030936135.1 of Gavia stellata. Taxonomy (NCBI): domain Eukaryota; kingdom Metazoa; phylum Chordata; class Aves; order Gaviiformes; family Gaviidae; genus Gavia; species Gavia stellata. Next base: position 25,624,479 of record NC_082599.1, on the reverse strand, counting down.
CATGCCTTACCATTTCGCCCTAGAAAGAATTTAGCAATTACTTCTTGATTTTATATAGCACTGCAAATCACCTATTTTAATTCTTTCAGCATCCCAGTTAGCCCAGTATTAAAGATATTAATTACGGAAGACATGGTGTATTACTTGCACCACAACAGACTACTACTGAATATGCTAGATTTATAGTTTACTGGAAGGTCTTTGCTTGCGGTAAGTGTAATTAATGAAGAACAACAACACAGTGGCTACATCTAATCAGAAGCTTTTGATTTTTTTGAAATTCTTTAAAGGGCATGAATCTTCAGATCAAGGAGAGGGTTTTTTAAAGGTGTTCTTCATGCATCTCAGCAAGTTGAACAGAATATCCTTGGAAAATAAATAAAGCTAAAAATAATTACTAACACCCCAATCATTTTATGAGCTATTATTTCACCAGAAAATGGAGAAAATATATCTTTAATCCTGAACAAAAACTCTTTAAGGTTTATGTTCTCTATAAACCTTTCACTGAGAACTGAAAATATAAGTTAGTAGTGCAATAAATGCCCTAACAAATATATCAGATTTTTCACTTAATGCTTTTTACAGGCTTAAACCAAACTGAGTGAAAGAAAATCACCTTTTACAGTCTGACTCTTAAAGGAAGAATGCCTTTCTGTTATGCTTTTTAAAAGAAGGCATGGTGAATTTATATCAACTTCACTGAATTTTGGGGCATGATAAAAGGAAGAAAATACGGCAGCAGAGTTAACATTCCATAGCATTCTTTCTTCACGTATTTATTTCCTCACTGGCTGGACATAAGCCAAAGAAAAGGGGGGAATAACCACCCCCCACCACCACCCCCCCCCCCAAACATACAAATAGCTGAAATAAACCTTTGGCATACAATGCAGTCAAAGCTTTCTGCTTTTCCTCCACCCACCCTCGACAACCTGGATTGTTTCTCTCCAAAGAAATCCAAGCAAAAAATACTCCAAAGAAAAAACAACCAAACCCTGAATTTCAAATTTGTCAGTGGGTGCAGCCACTAGAGCAGTAAACAAAGTTTCCCCTATTTTCCCTTATTAAATGACTACAGAAAGAAAAAACAGCTGTCTTTTCGGACCTATTGCCTTTTGCAAACGAAAAAAAAAAAAAAGACAGAACTAAGGTCTAGTAAATAAACATTAGCACTGCCTTATAAATCTCTGCCCTCTTGTCCAATATTTTATCATCTCAGGTTTGAGAAGTCTTAATTTCATTCTAATGTAAATAAGAACTGGTCTGTTTGCACAGTACTTCAACAAGAATTTGCTGCAAGGTTGCAGCATGCAGGCAGTGCCCCGAGAAGGGTGACCTTGCTTTAGTCAGTGAAGCCAAAGATCATTTATCACAGTTAACCTACAAATCTGTCTTGCCCCAGCCTCAGATCCATCAACCACTTGGAAGCAGCTACTTGTCCTGTCCTCCCACAGCTCCCTAAAACATTGGATGGGTCTGATCTTTTCTATTATGGTATACCTTTCAGCTAATAAAATGTATTTTTATGGATATGGAACAAACAGGAGTACTTTGTATTTATTTATACAGCTCATTAAAGGTGGATAGAGATTTGGAGGCAGAGAGAATGCCCCAAGCCTAGAAAGCTCAGGAAGACAGACCCCAGGCATGTGCATGTATTTATGTATATGAGTCGCCTGGCTGAACCCAATGAGGCAAAGCAATTATGTACAAGTAGGCGTCCTGGTCTTTTTGCAACTACACTCTTAAGCTAAGACATGGCAGGGGAATGATGCAGAACTAGTAAACATTGAGAGGAGGAGACCAAGATGGTTATAATGAGAGCATATGGGCAATATATTCAAAGCTATGCAGTCAAAAATACTTTATTATGTATGATTATACCTATATATTGAGACAGACTTATATCACACAGAACTAGTTGTAGCTCCCTGACCCTGAGGTACTTGGTTCAGGTGACATTAGAAGAGATCACAGGATGGGAAAACACATTCACACCAGTATTGTGTTGCAGAAGGTGCCACTCCTCCTCCAGATTCACTCTCCTGATTTAGCACACCACTCTTTCTCTTTACATTAATGGAGACAGATACTTTCTAAAGGGAACATTAGGTCATCTTTGAGCAGGGAGAAGCTGGCAGACTGAAAATCCAGTGCCTGATACCAACAGCAGTCATACTTGTTAAGAGATAAATATGCTTGTGCCAATCTGTTAAAAGAAGTCTGAATTTGACTTTGAACTCGAACAGGGAAAAAACTGAGTGTAATTATTCAAGGGTTTCTTAGGCACAGAGACCATTGTAGAAGGAGAAAACAGTGATCTCTCTCTAGTATGCCATTTGGAGAAAACGTAACATGATTTTGCATTGATTTTTTAGAAAAAGTGAAACATTACATATCCACATGTACCTGTATTGAAGGGTCTTTTTAAGAAGTTGCTCAGATTTAACACAACAATTTATGCCTTTTTAACTATAAACAGGTTGGAGATGAATGACCAAACCACAAATTCCATATATTTTAGCTATCAGTTACTGAAATATGTGGATTTTAAGTGCTTGTACACACATATGTTTGAAGATGCAGTGCTATCTGACACTCAGAAATTGGCTTGCAGTAGGGAAGGCCTCAATCCTGAACTATTTTTGCAAATCCTAACCTGTCAAAGTAGCATGAAAGAGACAGCTAAGCAGGGAGTTACTGCTAATTAGACATAAATCAGCATAGGTGATTTAAGAACGAAAATCAGAATTGTTAACTATAATAATAACCATTAAAGGTCAGATTTCCCAAAGAGCCAACTGTCACTAAAAATTGACTTCCAGTAGAGCTCAGGTCACTTCAAATGACCCAAAATAATCCGGTGGATTTTAAAAAGATTTTGCACACGTGGAATTGTGGAATCCATGGAGCTCTGCGACACATCTGGTCATGTGTGTTGCAACTGAACTGGGTCAAGCAGGTAAATAAACATCTGGGACCCATTTTAGGGTCCTAAATGGACATTAACCTTCTGTGAAAGCAGGCATTTGAGGCAGACAAGGACTAGCCCTAGCAGCTTCCAAACTGTGAAGAAGAAGCCTGGAGAAAAGGACCACAAACAACTGGTCAATGCACTATCTGGGCACAAGCCCATCTGATTCCCAGAAAGGAAGACAGCAGTTGTGAATCTGCCTGAATTATCTAGGGGACAGGAGAAGGCCCAAATATGAGTAAGGGATCACTGACATAAGAATAGGGAATAGGAGCAAATACACAGCTTTGTGAAGGAAGAGGAAGAGGCATAATTATGGAGGATTTTGAACAGGGTAAGAAAGAGCTCAAAAATGATGCAGTGAAACAGCCAATGTTGGAAGAGAGCTAAACAATCCACAAAAAAATGAACTGAATTTACTGGTTGCGTTTTATGTGATCTGAAGAAGGGTCTTGGTCAGGAGAGGACATGAAAAGTATATTACAATAAACAAGACCTGAGTGACAGAGTTGGCTGGGGAAGGAAAAAAAGTATCTTGGAAAAGCTGTAAAGAAAAAAAAAAAATTGTAAAATGTATATAGCAGTCTGGATGCACGGAATAGGAAAAGAAAGATAAAAAACAGCCCTCAGGCTTCAGACCTAGGTGACAAAGGATGCTAGCATTACAGTGAGAGGAAAAACTTCACTGGGAATATGCTTAAGTGTGCAAGGGGCAGGGAATATTAAGAACCTCTTTGCTGAGGCCTATATTGCCAAATTAAGCCATGCTAGGGAGGGAGCCTGACCACTCAACTACTGAGTGTCCACATTGACCCTGGATTATTTTGATCCGTGCCAACTAGCATTCGCCAAAACCACTCCTAGACACAGTTCAGGGAACAACCCATGGCAGGGACCATTCCCAAAGGGCAGCAGCCCCTACAAGCAGGGCGTGCGATATATTACCTTCAATCTTATGCTAGAAAATACAATTCTCATGGTCTGCAGCATTGGTCTTATGTTATTTTGGAAACTCTGGATTAAAAAACTAATACTGAGCACCCCAGAAATAGTAATTGCACCTGCAGCTGCATGGGGACCACACAAAGCCCACAGGAAATGCATGCCCAAGTGTTAGTACAGCTGGGGCTAAGGTCTGCCACATGGCCTCAGGGCCAGAAGGCAGTCCCTGGCTCTGCTTTAGTTAGCACATAGACATAGGCTGTACCTGACAGAAAAATGATATTCACCAAACACTATCTGTCAACATCTCAGGAAAGATTCATGCCCTCATGGTTGCAGAATAAAGCTTGACTCAAGGGCACTTTAAGGATCAAATATGAAAGAAAGAAAAGGAATATAACACTATTCTACCAAAGTCATAATGCTGAAGGAAGGCCAATAATAATCTGGAGCATGATTTTTTTATGTCAGGGTGGTGAAATTAGTTTGAGGCACACTAACAGTACACGGTAGTAAACAGAGCTTGAAGATTACTATAGAATCTAACCAAAGAATGCAATGCAAAAATGATGGTCCATTCTTAACTTGCAATGGTGTCAGAGAGAAAAGCATATATTTCATCTGTTTTTACTAGATTTCCTTGGATTTTGTAAATTTGGGTCCAAACAATAGCAATATTTTAAAACTATTCTGGATTCCTAAACAGCAGGAACAAAAAAAAAGCAAACAATACATTTATGAGAATGTGACAGAAATAAAAATTTTATTTTTTCCATTTAAATTTTTTGCAGTAAGATTCTGAGTTTATATAGCTAACACAAAAAATTAGAGCTTTTATTCATTTGTATTTCCAGCCTCTTATTGCAGCAGTGATCATAAAACAAACACAGCTGGCATCTTTATTATTTTATTCACAGAAGGATATAGCTGGACAAACATCACAAAGATGGTGGCTGCTTTCATTGAATTTATGATCAAATATGCTTCAGCATAAGATCAACTCTGTAAGATCAATTATTATGAGATGTAAATAATTTAACAGAAAGTTGTTTATTTGTAAATCAGATCTTATGGATATAAATTCAGCTGAGGTAGCAGACAGTGGATATACGCTGTATTATACATTACATTATTTAAAAGAATGCAGGTTTTTTTGTGAATCGCATTTAGTGATAAATACTGTCATTTACATTTTGGTATCCAGCGAGCTGCTAATTCAGACAAAGAACATTTCAAAATTTTATTTTAAACTTCAATTAAATTTTTCTTAACCAGAGAACTTAACTGTTTTAGTGATGTCTTTCAAAATTACAGAACATATTTCCTATAAAGGCTTAATTAAAAACAATACACAAACCACCATCTCCATCATTTTATGGGGTTTTTCCACAGATTCTCACCAGAGTCTGTTGTTCAGCATAATAGCAGGAGAGTTATAATAATTTTAACGTAGAATGTGTGCCTTAGGATATGGGATTGACTCAATGCCTGAAAGAAAAAGGTCAGTTCCCTTTGGAACCACTTGTCTCTTTGCCCTCCAGCAATGACAGGTGCACCAGCCCTATGCCAAGGCTCGTTATTCACAGTGTGTTGCTGAAGATACATAATCTAACCTCTCCATTTTAATGCATCAGCAAGGATTACTGTCTCCTATCTTCCCATTTTGACACTCAGGTCAAGCTGGCACTGAACACACATACGTGATGATCTGCCTGCAGCCAGCATCATTCACAAATTCTCAAACAATAGCTTCAAACTTTTTTTGAAAGACATCACTAAATTTAATTACGAAAACTGTTTGGCTAGCAAATAACTTCCAGTTTTGAAACTAACCACTGCTTTTCACTAGTCTCTCACAACGCCATGTATTTCTGCATCACTAATTCAAAAAAACTGCATGAAAAAGCAAAAATTCTTGTTTCTCTGTCCTATATGGCAGGAAAGAAGTCAGAAATCTGAAGGCAGATACATGAAGCACCACAGCCAGAAACACAGGAAAGGAGGCAATTAAGATTTTCTTGACAAAATTGCAATGAATTTTGGGAGACAGTCACAGGAGATTCTCACATATGGCAATATCTGAATACCTATGATTACCGTCTTACTGGAGAAAAGGTGGTGGTCAAAATTGTGCTGAAAACCCCACATCACATCATCATAAAATTCAGTAAAATAAGTATTTGTCTAATGTAAAGATACTTTGTGATGTTTGTACCACTGCAGAAACCTTAACTACTGTCTGCAAGTCTTTGGCTGGCAACAGAGCCAAATGGCATGGGTTTTGAGATTGGCTTAAACTATCTGCAGAGGTGACAAAACTCAGTAGCGTTATTCATTATTACACTTACTGCCTGTCTGCACCATCTCCCAAAATTGTGTACATTTCTGAGACCCTAAGATGAGAATCAAAGTAGCTGTTGAGTTAAAGAAAAATTTTCGGTAATACATGACAAAAAGCAGTGGAAAATATCAAGCACTTAAGCCAACAGCAGTTGCTTAGCATTAAGCACTTTTGACTACCACCCCAATTCTTAAGGTGCCTGTCGTTTTGGCTCTCATGTTGCAAAAACCCTTGCCTTTGATGGCTACATACAAATAATGAGAGACGCAGCAGTAAGGTCTACTTCATTTATATTACTGCTTTCACAGTGTCTCTTCAATTCCTCAGACAAATACTTTTAAAACACATCTCGGAGACTCAATTTTGTCAGCAATGTCATTATCTGGAGAAGACAGATTTCAGCAGAGAGGCCAACAGTACAAAACTCCAGCAAGAGGGCAGAATTAGGAATGTGAGGATATAATGATGCCTGGTGCCTCTGATCAGAAAGTATTAGACTTCAAACCAAGAAATGAACACAGACACTATGGCAACATATGAGTAACAGACTACCAAAACCATAATTCTGAGAAATTAATAAAATGTTGGCATGTAGAAATGCATAAGGAGCAAGAACAACGGGAAACATCTGAAAAGAATTGCTCGGTAAGTACTCAAAAAACGTTAATGAAGAACATACTTTGAAAAAAAAAATACCTGGAAACACCAAATAAACATGTCTATCTGATATACGTCTCAATATCTTAAGGAATTCTTAAGGAATTAGTGAGGATAGCAAGCAAATGAAAGGCACCTTTTAAAAGTCCTTCCAGGAAATCTGCACAAGAAGAGTTAATTCTCTTTCCTCATTGCTCTTTAGAGGCTTACTATTGTAGATAAGTTACTGTAACATTAGCTAATTTTGCTCTGCATTCTAAAGTATTGTGTTAGACTTAAAAAATCCCTATATATACACATACCTCCTTTCTGGTTTTCAAATAAGGAAGAAAATCTTGGCAAATATTTGCTGGACATTGACACACAACATAGAAGCAAAATATGGAGAATAGAAACAAAACATAGACCTTATGGAAACAAAATCAGTTTTAGGAAAAAACTAAGACAAAATAGCAATCAAAAGAAGAGATGACTAATGAACAAGACATCAGATAAATTCATTATTTTTAAATCTGGACTTAATCATTGGTGGAATAAAGCAACAGGCGATAACGTTTGATGCAACTTCTCTGAAAAACCTTGCTCTGTGGACGAACTCCAAAGAGCTGGGATGCAATACCCTATCTCATAGACTGAAAAGTAGCTGACAGACCATAAGCAAAGGGTAATGATGAGTGGCAACGTACTGAGTTGGAAGGGAAGTGTCCAGCTGTGTGCCAGAGGGATTAGCGTTAGTCACAGTTTTATTTAACGTCTTTATTAATGAACTGGACTAAGGGATACACTGCATACTGAATCAATTCTTAGACGAAACTAAATGTTGAAAACACCATAGAAGACAAAAAAATTAGTACAAAGAAGCTAACAGAAGTGAGATATGTGGGCAGAAAATCTACAAACAGGATAGAGCCTAGGGAACTACTTCCAGGGAAAAATAACCCAAAATATGGATAGGTGCAGACATAATAATGCCAACAAAGGCTAGTCCAATGCCAGAAACTGAATTAGATGTTGCAGAAGACAACAAAGAACATCAACGTATACTGGGGCTGTATTTTCACAGCTGTCATGAATGGGAAAGGTATAGGAGGGTAACAATGTAATTTTACTAGTGAAACAACATAGGGTTATTAGTCCTCTGAAAAAGAGGAGGAAGGCTTTTGTGGTCCAGTTTAGAAGGTTTATTAATATTTTCAACTGGGCCAAGAGGATGAAACACAATACATAAAGCTTAGCAACACAAAAGAGGGGGGATTTAGAATAAAGCAAAAATAAATTGACTGTCAGGAGAAACATTCTAACAATGAAGTCTGTTAGGAATAATCTCCCTCCATATTTATAAAAGTTATAACATTTGAGCAATTTACAATTGCTCCAATTTGAAGGAAACAGTGAAATATAAATTGTAAAGAATTTTTCGTCTTGCCAAAAGGACAAACAGAGAAATTCTGGAGATCTTTCTCAGTCATTGGCTTCAATCAGCATCATATAAATCATCACCATAAAGCTGACAAAGCCCGCAGTGCATTTCGGCTTAGCCCTAACCGCTCCTGAGCTGGGCTGAGAACGTTGCCTTTCGCACTTTCGCAGCTGAGCCCCTTCACGGTGCCAGAAACGTATAAAACGGTACTAAGCGGGTGCCACGTACAGTAGTAGACACAAGAAAGGCACTTAAGTGTAAACAAGCAGCTTCCACCACCCAGACATTAATTTAATAAACCCCATTAAGTAGTGAAATAAACAAAAAGCAGCGTTAGGAAAACATTTGGAACAAAAATTCTCGGCCCCTGCCGGTGCCCGCCCAAGCGCAGCGGGCCCGCTCTGGCGGCTCGAGCGCTCCCCCTAGCGCAGGCGGCCCTGCCGTGCCGCTCCCGCTCCCGCTCCCGCTCCCGCTGCCGGTGCCGCCGGTGCCGCCCACCCGCGCCTCCCCCCGCGGGGAAGGCACCTTCACAGCCCACGGCTGCTGCACGCGAGGGGAAAGTCTGCTTCTACCGGATACGGGAGAAGTTGGCTTTTTATAAAGGTAGTGTAATAAATTTACTGTCTGGTAAATGACTTCTTCTTTCTATCGCACGTTAACATAGGTTTTCTCTTGATAAGATTCCCAAGGTCCCTCAGGCAAAAGATAATGACTGATAAAGGGGTATTTATTGGAAATAGGAAATAAAATGGGAAATGAAAAACGTTTTTCACAGTACAGCAGTATCACTGCAAATCATCAGGAGACAGAGGCAGGTTTATATGCCTCTACATCACAAACACTTCTACAAAATCCGCTTGTTTCGTCTCCAGTTTCCATCCTGCTCCCCCCAGTATGATTCCTGATCGCTCCTCAAATGCAAGTGAGGGGACAGCCCCAGTGCAACCTCAAAGTATTCGAACTGCACAGTTGTACACATATAATCCACCTTTTGCACAGGTATCGTTTTAAATCCTTAGTGCTTAGTTTTATCCATCAGAAAGGTTTTAGCAATGACAACACTAAAGCTTTTTGTTCCTACTGTGCTTGAGAGCTTGAATATTCTTTCAGTGGCACTACAGACTACATCACAATGAGCAATGCTGATGAAGGGACTGGAGGCGAAGGGGATAAAAGTGACAACTAGAAGAGAGTTTTGTCTTTAGTCAAAGCTTCACTAAGGCAAAGATTTTCTTAAAAACAAAAAACAACCAAACAAAAAAAAACCAAACCAAAAACCCCTCCCAAGTCTCAGCTCTAAACAATTCCATAGTCTCTGTAATGCTTGAAATGAAATACAGACTCAAAATACATGGACTCATCTCTATTCACTCGCTTCGCTTTCTTCAGGAAGTTTTCACTGAGTAACAGTCCCAAAATAGGCCAGTCCACCCTGGAATGCAACTGTTAAACAACATGGCCTCAGGAAGGGAGGTCTCAAAGTACAGAGGCCATCTTGTTAAAGGAAGAAATCCCCAGCAATGGGACTAGCTGTGAGAATAAAGTGTTATTTATATAATACATACTGCCACGTTGGGGAATTATGAAGTAGTAGTCCTATTTATGCAGAGCAGAATTTGTTTTCAACTGCACCTTTTCTTTCCAACCTAATTTCTCACAACGCAACCCATTATGACAGAAGGATCTGAAAAAGCTTTTTATATCCTACCAAATATACACAAGGATGATTAGTTCTCTTTTGCTATTCTTCTGTAAGAGTTTATTATTCTGAAGAAGCTTTTGCAAATTGAAAGAGGTTGCATTGCATTCTGAAGGCAGAGTTGTTCTTGGTTCTTATCCTCTAGAGATAATTGAACAGAAAAGTTCAGGAAAAAAGGTGGAAATAATTCATTATGAACTCTGTAGGAAGATCGGATTACCACATCTTAATTCTTTTTAGACCAGTATTTTATAATCACATTCCACAATATGTTAGGTCATGCAATGTAGGTGAAGCTTCATTCTAGATAGAAGCAACTGTCAATGCAAGTTTTGTTTCCTAACATTATAAGCATTTCTACAAAATTTATAAATCACATCTTATCTAGTAAACATTCTCTTTATAATCTTTAGGTAGTTTGACAACCAGTGAAGAAATTCAGTATTAAAGTCTCCAAAGAACTTAATTCACTGTGATAGTTACATTATTTCCCTCAAACACTTCCCAAAAGTAGCCTCTAATACTGACCAATTCTATTTTAAGAATTTTAGGGATCTGACTTCTTATATAATGAGCCTGCTGGGTTTCACTTTGTCATTGCTGTTACATTCTACGCTTTTAGCTAAATCCATGCTTTTAGCTAATTTCCAGTTAGACTGGGAATTAAAGAGCCACTGGCTTGTGTCCATCATTGTTCCATTGCCTGGTTCTGCATTTAAAATTCACATCTCATGGAAGCTGGTGTAGTCAGTCAGGTGCAGTTATTTTGCCCCTAACCTACCATCTGTTGCTTTTGGGGGGGTTGGGGTTGGAATTTTTTGCCCTTGTTCTTTCTTCCTTACAGACATGAAGCTGGCTCTGTAGACATTGGAGGAGTGTTAGATGTTGGAAGAGTGTTAGTCTTCTTTCTAGTAACCTCTCCTTACATAAATCGAATAATAATGTATGTTTTGAGGTAAGCCTCTCTGAAGACTTCTAAACGCATATTCTCACTCATCCATGCCAGGACCTCAAAACATATATACAAACAAGATAAAGGGCCAGACTGTGCATGAAAGATGGAACAGTAGATGGTGAAAGCTTCATTGTGTTTAGAAAATTAAAGGTGTTCTCTTCCAATTTGGGAGCAAAAAGTGCAATGTCGTGCTCTGGTTTACAGTTTCTATGGCAGTCTCTGTGTGACAAATTCCTTAATTTCTTTGTATCGCAATCCCTCCTCTATAAAGTGTAGTAACAGGACTTAACCTCAAAGAAGTTTAAGCACACACATAAATCCTTCCCAGACCATAAACGTTGTTCTTTAAGGTGTATCTTTCAAAGGTACTAAGATGTCAAGAGGCAGTAACTCTGTAAAAAAACCAATACATATTTAAAAACAAAAGGCTGTATGTTTTTCTCCACATCTTAGGTCTCACATTTATCCCAAATACCCTTAAAACAATTCTATTTCAAATGGGACATTTTTGTGTCACCAACAGTCTTCAACAAATTAAATCAGAGAGTTAAAAAGGAATTTTTTTTTAAGATTAGAGATTGCTGCTTTTTGAAACATACTAATAAAGAAATTTCTAGAATTAATCAGTCTGCCCATGTGTTAAGTTTTATAGCTGAATTATAAACCCTTGAGAATATGATGTCTATAACAGAAATGTTTATACGTCCTTAACTACAGCTGTGCAAGCAACAGCATTCTAATACAGCACAGAGATAAAGATTTACACTAGAAAAAGAGAAAATCCTTTACATTTTGAATGTAAATGATACATAATTTTGAGCCACTGAGTACTTCCTATTATAGTAGGATCGCACATACGAAGCGCTCAACTCTATGTATTGTCATTGCTTTCGGTCTTTCAATCCCTTCATTTATACTGAAAAATTGCCAATCCTTTATGCACGGAGCATTGAAAATGTATAAATATTTTTGAAGAGGTTTCTTAGAAATTAAAAAACTCTGGTCTTATTTGAGTCAGCCTGTGATGTGATCATAACTTGTGTCAATTATGCAGTCTCAGAGATTGAGGGTTTGTTCTAAGCAAACTGGATTTTCTTATTTTTTTTGTATTTTACGAAAACAGACATTTCATGCAATGTTCTTGAAGGAAAGATAAGATATGAACTTTTTAAATTAAAATCTATTATTGTACTTATTCATACATAGGAGATACTGCTGGGTCTAACTGCTGTTAAAATATAGAAAAACACTCAGTCCATGCCTGCAGAATGGATGGAATGGCGTACCAGTATCTATTCACATTACTTACGCATATATATGCCCCCAAGCAAACACATTCACATCAATATTAGTTTCCTTGTCCCCCTTTCCCAATCCAGATCTAATTGCCTATGTTGTAATATAATTGCTTCTTCCAGGCTTTTGGATTTCATTAACGACTTTCAAAGAAAAAATGAAGCCGCAAGTTTGTTCATTGTTAAAGGACAGAATATAGACAATTCTAGTGACTTATTTTTTAAAATGAAAGCTATGACTTTCAGGGAATTACATTATTCCAAGCAGTAAGACTGAGGTAGAGTCAAACACTGCAAGATGCCTGTAAGGATCACAAGAACTGGCAAAACTGTTTGAGATATTCACAAAAGCCAACTACAAGTGAAGCCAATCTTCCTGTTGCTCCCTCCAGAGTAAACAGGAGATGGACTCTTCCACGAAAGCCACCAAATTAGGCTCCCAGTCTAAACTGGACAAGCCAGGAACTTTTCTATAGACTGTTGAAAGTCAATTAAACTCAGGTAGGTGACACTTAACCTTTGTGAAGGCCTGCACTGGCTTCAGTGCCAGTTTTATGTGTCTCATTGCAGGAATCAGAAAGTTACTCCTAACCATGCAGGATCCAGAAGTAATGCAGAGTGAGCTACAGGGTCATGAAAGACACCTGGCACTGCAGAAATACAGGTTCTGACTCAAAAGATGAACATTGATGGTATCACATCCAACAACTAACACTGAATTTTAACTACGATCCTATTACATTAAGAGGTTTCTCCTCCCTCCGTTAAACACAATTTGAAAAGTTGTTTTGTTTTCTTTTAAATGAAAAACGCCTTTGTGCTTCAGTTCAAAACACCAGACCAAATTGGTTTGGGAAGGAGCAGATGGACAAGAAATAATAGAATGGCGAAATGAGTATAAATCTCATCACATCTTGGGCAAGTGACCATGCTATGAATTTTAGAGCTGTAGACACACTCCATTGCTAATAAATTAGGATACTGAAAAAGGATTTGGACTTCTACTCTATCGGTAACTTTTTTTCCTTATAACAAGGAAGTTCCTTCACCAAAACATTTCGTATCTTCAACTTCAGTGGTGAACTTGGAGGAAGAGATGCTTCGGTCTCCTGCTGATTTATCTCTTGAACTCCCTGGTAACTACCAACAAGACAGCCAGTTGGTACCAACAATAAAATCTGGAATGAGTATCAGAAAGAAAAAAGCAATGCTGGTGCAGCAAAGGCTTAGCCTTTTTGCAAAAAATTTTTGCCAAAAGAGAGTGGAGAAAAATTCTGACAATTTTTCTGGCAAGACAAGTTGTTGACATAGCTGTTATCCTGGTCATCCAACTCACACTGTGTATGCTTTCTTCAAAATACAAAAGATGTTAATCACTCAATACAGTGCTGCCCAAATATCCTCTCTACAAAGATTCTTCATGTACTGAATCTTCTAGGAAACTTTACACAGATGATTGGTTAGGCATTCCTGGCTTACTAGGCAACCTTTCTGGATTTTGGGCACAATACCTTTAAATCAGTGTCCATCTGATGTAAATGTGACAAAATTCAGGAAACATTAAAAGGAAAAAAAACAAAGGCAGTGAATTCACATTGACTTTTTTCAGTCATGATAATTAAAATATACAACAGTATGGTCATCAGCTCACAGCAATGACCAGATGGACCTGGCAACAGGGGATGATTATGTGGAAACAACACTCAAAAGTTGATTAGAAACATGTTATTTGAAAGTCTCTTAATTGTTATAGTGGAACAGAGAAAACAAGATTCAAAACTTATGACCCAAAGCAGTAACACAGCATCTATCAATGAGCTCAATACACTTGCCCACTGATATCCCCAAGAAGAAAATACTAAGCTATACAGTTTCTTCTTATTTAGAGGTAACTGGCAATTCAAAAACATTCAAAACTGGCAGAAGCAGGAAAGAATAATACTTCAGTAACTCCACATTCATACTGTAATTAAAAAGGATAAAGCCATTTTAAGTTAACTATGATAACTTCAGCTTGGCGTGAATCATATCCTTGAAGAGTCAAAAGAGTAATTAAAAACAAAAAAAAAGACTTACTTATTCCATGCTTGTCTAAGATTTTTAGGGCTGTACTGTGTAAACCGTTCTGTAAGAAAAAGAAGAGGCACATTCAATTATTTACGCTAAAACCAGGATATTTTTTTTCAAATATATTTATCTACTGTCAATTTTCATCATTACATCATTTCTATGTAACTACTGCAGCTCAAGACCCAAGACAGGGAAAGAAAACCAGCATAACAGCAATTGCCATACAAAGAGGGAGACACCCCCCCCCCCAAACAAAACCAAAAATACCCCCCAAACCCCCCAACTTCTTAAAACAAACAAACCAAACCAAACCAAACCAAACCAAGCCATCATGACATAAAGCTTATTTACTGCAGCATCACCACAAATGGAAATTTTTACAATTATTTCTGAAGTAGTATTTGACTGCTATGGAAAAAAAAGAAGCTTGAAATCTAAAATTTTTTTTTCTTCATCACAAATACAATTCTTTGCAATCACACTGTCATGCTTTTATGCTTCTCAGGAGGCATAAGAGTAAGTGTGTCCCTATGTGACACACAGGGACACACAAAATGCAATGGTCACATAAGAGTTCATTTTCTAAAGAACGCCTATAAATAACGAGCAGAAGTAACAAGTACAATGACAGCTTATTTACTCAAACATTAAGTTCTTAAGTTCAGATATAAGTACATTCTCTCCTTATATCCAAGAAGATGCTTGCTCTGCAACAGGACTCTAGTTGGCAGAGGAAGATGCTATGAAATCTGCTGCAGAAGTGAAGACCCAGTAGTCTGTTAGTCTTTTGAACAGGAGCTAAGTGCCTCTCAGGAATTAAAAAATGCAATCCAGCTGGAGAATATAACAACATTTTCCATGAAGCCTCAACGCACTGAAATCCTACCATGTAGACTGGTACTCGCCCTGACCAACTACCCTCATGTGATGGCATTAGTTGCTGTGAAGAAGTCCTAAACTTACTAAAATCTCAAAAATTAATTTTGCTTCCTCTTGACCCATGAACATGACATTTAATAGGCACACTGTACAGTTACAACAGTGTTTTTGATATGTATGTATACACATATGCATGCATCTTACTGTGCAAAACAACTGTCAATGTTGGGAGGGGTTGTGTTCAAATTCCTGTATTTGTTTACTTCACTTCTGTCAGTTCTAAAGTTGTCATATGTACTTCATACGCAGTCAGTTCTAAAGATGCAACAACTATGCAAAAACTATGGCACATACAAAATCCTAGCATCAATGTGGATGATTTTGTTTCTTATACCTATTTTTTTTCTTTAACTAAAATTTTTACGCAGAAAATTCAACTCCAATTGACATTGCTATCAGAAATTTTTGGTAAGTGGTAGACCTGCAAACTGCATCTGAGGGCCACTTCACATTTACAAATGTTGTTGCTTTAACTATACTGATGCAGCTAAAGCAATGAAATCACTCTTTCTTAGGTATAGTGTACTGGAAACTGGAAACTTCATGACTATAACTAGTTTTAGCACCAATATAAATTATAACTATCACTTATGTAATATTGTGTCTAAATTTACTCAAAGAACTTTCTTAGCAAAACCCCCAAATGCTAACTGCATAATCATACCGTTAGAGGATTTTAGATGTAGATGAACATATGAAACAAAAGTTTGTAAGGTTTTTTGGTGGGTTTTGGTTTTTTTTTTTTTTTTTTTTTTGGTATTATCAACAAAAAGTTTCTGCACTTGGAAAATATTTGACTATTGTAGATGATCATTAAAGTAGCACCTATTTGACTTCCTTGTGTTATTTTCACTATAAGATGAATGAAGATATTTAGCTAAGAAAAGAGACGACTCTCAGCCACTCTCAGATGTGCCACCATTACACAGTTCTCAACAAACTAAAATTATTAGGTTGAATTTTTATGAACTATGTTATACAGTGTTATAAACCTTAATTTGTTTAAATTATAGGTCATGTGGTACATTTTACTAACAGAAAATATATTGCTCTGTAAATATATCTCCCCAAATAAAACACTTTTATTGCCAATTTTGTGCACTTTTCTTAACATATTTGAACTCATTTCTGATATGTCTTATTGTTGAAAAAGCTACCATATTACTTAGTGTGAACTTGAGAAGCATTTACATTGAATACCACACTACTGACATTATCCTAGATTTTCTAAATTAGAAGCTCTACAGTAATTTCTGATTACTGATAAAGTCAGTTATCCCAGGCACTTAGCAGCTTGGATACTATAAAAAGAAAAAGCAATTTAAACCATTGTGGTAGGGTTTTTTCTCTATTTTCTGTTAAGTCTTGATACCGCAATGAGTGCAGAATGTAAGGGTTAAAGAGCAGAAAAAAAGAAGTTGCTGGGTACGTTCTTACCAAGGGCAGCAAGAAGAGATTTCCTTACAGTTTTCTGTGTGCACATACTACAACACAGTAACATATCACACCAGAGGCATCCAGATTAAAACTATAGAAGTGCCAGCTTCTTTTTATCTCTATTATACATTGCATGCAATGCATTTACTACAGATGTGCCAATGCCCTGAGGCAGGTCTTTAAATCAAATGGGTAAAGTAGTCAGGATCATTCTTAGACGCAGCCGTGGTTCAGTAGCAGTGACATGGCACTGGAGTCAGTGACTGTGATTATGTTTTAATATCCAATAACACAAATAAAAACTCCGTACTGAAGTACGTGTTCTGTAGTAAGTAGTTCAAGCAGTGTGTTGGCATTGAGAATACATCCCAAACTTGTAAGGGAGAGGAACATTACAATTCAAATTGTACCTGTTGTTCACTAATTCAGCTTCTGCTCTGCAAAGGAAAAGCCTGAGCCCCAGTAAGGTCAATAGCCAAGTTGCACTGGCCTCAGCAGAACCTGAGTTCACCCTTGAATTTCAGTTTACAAATGTGAATTAAAAACACACATGTAAGCAGATACTTACCCATAAAGACGTTCTATACTTTATAAGTCAATAATCCAACCATAACACTGTCCATTCATTTATGACAAAGGAGTGAAAAATAAGATGCAGCTAGACAGTGCTGCATAACAACAAGCCTGAGATACACATGGGAGTTCAGCTAATAAAGTGCAGATTTGCACATTAATCTATTTTGGTACAGAAAAGTGCTAGGTGGAAAGAGAACTGAACTGACCTGAAGCATTGCTGAAAAGCAACGGGGAAAGACAGATTTTGATTTTATCTGTCATTCGGCAGTATGGTTTTGGTCAGATACTGAGCTGGCTCAAACTAGCACAGCAACACTGACTTCAACAGAGCTACAGCCACTTAAAACAGTTGAGAAGTATCCTATAGAACATATTTTCTTGACTGGACTGTCAGGGGTTCACTTTAATCAATTTAAGCTATTTTCACTGTGGGAGGAAAACATAGAGTCAATCACTTGGCCAAATTGCCTTAAGGCCTTAATGTCCAAAGATCTGTTTCAGTTCTGCAAGAAACTGGAAAACTATTGCTACGCCAGATGAGTTTTTACTGAAAAAGTGATACACTGGAACCAGTTATGTAAATGCAGTCATAAGGGACATGCATAAGCAAAATGAACAAATTTCTCAAAGGGATCTTCCTTCTTTACTCAGTCTGCTGCTCTACTCTAAACCTCTTTTTAAATAAGTACCTTATATACCATATTTATCAGACAGGGAGAGGAAGAACTAGGGGGAAAGCATGGATAGGGCGAAACCCTGCCTATAGAGAGGCAAATGTTAGTCCTGAGTCCTTAATTTCAAACTCTATTTATATGCTGTGTGACTGCAGACCATGCTTCTCCTAACCATTGGTTTTATAGTTCAAATTGTGAGCATATATACTAGAGTTCAAATCTTTTCAGATTATTATTATTATTAAATGTGCTTATTTTGAATAAAAACACTGGAAGACAGACACAGTAAGCTCATCTGAAATTTAAAGTAAAAGTGTGATTTTAATTTCCTTTATGCAAACACTTAAATATTTGCAAATCTTTTGGGAACAAATTTGGGAAACAAAATTTGATCCTCTGCGTTTTTATCCCAAATATACAGTCACCATCATCCTCACTAGCAACCATGTCTCACTGTTAAAGAGCTGGCTTTTCACATGGGTGCGCTATTTCACTAGTCAAAAGTGATTTTTGCTTATGTGAAACAAAAGAAGGAAGAGATTTTTGGTTTTAAGTCCCACAGCACCTAAAAGTGCTTACCATTTGCTTCTTAGAAGGCCAAGTTAGCCACATCTTGATTAAGTGTTGTGTTCATAATCAAATGCTGTGTAAAGAGATCCCTACATAGGACTGCAGAAGTAAGAGCAAACATACAGTACTCATATTCCTTACTGGAAAGCAAGATCTTCTGTAGCATACCATTTACTCTTAAGATTTTAAAAGAGTAGGCTAATATATTACATCCACACCTTCAGAAGCCCAGCCTCAGAGCCAAGATTCACTGTTCTGCTGGGCACTAAACACAACCCACTCAGATGCTGGGTGGTGCAGTTTCACATTCTTCCGGCAGTAAATGGACTGGAGTTGCTCTTTGCTTCAGACCTTGCAGCACAGCTTACTCAATGCCTCATGTGCCAAGGAAGTTTTTACAACTGTGCCCCACAAACAGTAGCATCCACGAAGCTATTAGAGTAACAACTGCAAAATGGAAGCAGAAGCGAGCAACCAGAGGGAAGAGAGGGAGTAAATTTCTTGAGCTGGTTGATTTGACAAACCTGATGCATCAAAAAAATTATGTTCTTAAAACAACTGCTCCCAAATTGTCCTCAGCTTGAAGACTTAGGGGGAAAAAAAAAGCCTGTGCCAGAAAGCTCACCGATTACACCCAGCTGTATTAAGTGATCTTAGAAATGACAATATTTCTATTTCTTATATAGAAATTAACAGTATTTCTATTTCTTTGTATTTCTTATTTCTTCTAGACAACTGCTCTACAGCAACATTGTTATATATGCATACTCACTTGTGTGCCCACATATATACCTACATGCTCTCCACTGCAAACATCGTTATCTGCCTGATAAACATGCCCCATCTGACAGCCCTGCATCAAGGGCAGGTTCAAACAGAAGCGAATTTCAGCAGAACTCACTAGTGAGCTTATTAGCAGACCACTGAAGGAACTACTGGTCTGCTGTGAGAATTGAAAAAATAAGCACTTGCATTTTAAGTAACATAAAACAAGATGAGGGTTTTTTCTCTTTTATCAGTCAGAAAAACACATGAACTATTATACCTTTGCCACAGTTGCCTTGAAAAGACCTAGAATAAGCAAGAAAAGCTACATAAAGAGTTAGAAGCAGACTACATTTTGATTTTTTAGCTCCTTTTTAGCACCATTGATAATCAGCTTCTAGTCTAAACCAAAGAACTTAAAATGCAGTTTGACTTCAAGGAATTTTTTTATGTTGTTAATCAAAACATGCTGGCTAATATGCATTCCTTGATTAATGTTCTTCTCTATTTAAAACCAAATGTGATTAGCTTAAATGCAAATATTTGAACATCACCATAATTAATACTTTGAAAATGCTAATGAATGATTTCTTTAAATGGGTTTTCTTTACATTTAAATTAAAAGTCTAAAGTGACTAACACTGTATTGTGATATGTAAGAGTCATGCTATTTTTATTAAAGATTCAATCCTAAAAATATTTAAATTATGCTAGCTAAAGATATAAAGACAAGCATCCATGCTGACAAGCAAAATTTTCAAGCATTATTTGCAGCCCTAATGTGTAATTAGTTTTTACTGAAGTCCAATCACAACTGGAGTTTTATCATAATCATTAGGTAGACTTTGCTTTTGTAAGCCAAACGTCTTGAGAAAAATTACTTCAATTCCCTGCCCTCCATCCCCTCTCCTCCCTCCCAAAAGCACCTGCTTTAGCAGAGCACAGGCTGTGTAAAGAGGAAGGATAGATGCTGTTTTCTACATTCTCTACTGAGCATGAATAGAAAATGTAATTCTAATAGTCAGCATTGTCTAAAGCACTGGGCTTTTATAGTAAATGTCTCCACCTTTTAGCAGTGCCCACAGTAGCTCCCTTGCATATACAATAGTTACTTTAACTTTTCAGTTTTAGGCAATTTTGTTTAAAGAATGGTGAAAACACTGACAACTCTGGTCCCTTGAGTTGTGGATAGCAGAGACTTGAGGAAACACCAAATATTATGTTTTTGCCAAAACTAAAGAAGAGGGGGTGAAATTTGAAATTAATTCTCTTTTACAGATCCCTCTGTCTCCTTTCTTCAGGTACTCAAATTCCTGAAGACTGTATCTATACCAGTAAGTTAAATGTGCTTGGGACTGTTGTCTCACTGAGACACCATCACTGTCCTGTGTCCGTACTACTGCAGCACCCTTCCACCTCCACCCTCCAATATAGATGCAAGGCATACTTCTTACTGGGAGCAGTCCCCAGCCCACACTAACTCCCAAACCATGCCCAGGAATTAATTATTTGGAAGTGCTAGTTGCCATGAGCTAAAGACATGCCAGAGGCTGCTCTAACAGTTTAACAGCAGAGACTCCCACATCGCCTGGGAACATTCGCTGGCATCACTGTGGATGTAAACAAATGAGATATTGATTCAGTGTGTAACAAATTGTTGACAGGCTTTGGTGAAACTCTGTAAGAAAAACTGTTATGAAAGTTTGAAAAGCCATGTGTCCTCACATACAGTATTTCCACAGCTTTGTGCCAAAGGAGTTTATTCTCTCAGTCCAGCCTTACTCTAAATGAAGACTTAATCCTTTGCAGAAACTTGGCTATCGATCAGCTGTTAAGATGCAGGTAGGCAGATCGTATTTCTAAACCAAATCTGTATTTATTGATCACCTGGGAAGCAAAGCAGAATTCCTGAGTCAGAACACCATCTCTGCAGTGGTTTTGTCAGTCACAGACTCGGGAATTTTTAATAAATCCATGAAGTATCTGTCAATCTCTGGCAGACTCCGTCTTATGCAGCATTTCCTATGAACGCTGCTTTCTCTCTCTGGTTTCTTTCTGTCTTCTGCTTTCTCCTTAAGGAGAATATCCTTCTCTTAACTCTTTTCATCCTGACTTTAGGGATTCTTTTTTAAAAACCAGTGCTCAGTAGATGCTTCCATTGTCTCAAAAAGGCACCTTTTCATGTATATTACTTTAGAGTATATCTGATCATCTTGTGAACATAGCAAGGTTCAGGCTCCCACATCATCAGCTGAAGATTACATATTTAACTTTCTTTCACATAGAAACAGTATTGTAAGGAAACTGAGGCACAATGAACATCACAAAGCATTCTCACGTTTTCACCACCTTCCTAACAAGTTACTACTTCTCTTCGACCGTTACCATCTCTTCATGACCACCATCACTTCATTTATCTTCTGTTGTGACCAAATCTTACCTTCTCCCACTCTGCTCGCTGACAGTACCTTCTGATAAATCTCTATTTAACTTCCCAGGATGGAGGTTACACAGCGATAGTCCCAAACACTAATTAAGAATTTAGAAAGAATGAAAACTTGACTGAAGTGTAGATGTTGATACAACAGGCTTATCTTGCTCAATTATTTGGACAGGACTCTGTATCCAGACAAAATGGCTGGAAGAGAAAGGAAGATAAGACTCCAGACTAAGAAAAATGGGAGATTTAATGACGATGGAGAGAATAATACACAAAAATCAGGAAGACTCAGACATGAGTCTGGCAAGGAAGCAGCTTGTTTTGGAATACTGCTCCACCTCCACTAATGCAGATGAGACAGTAGATGCCTACTTTCATTTTGTTCCTGGAGACATTAGTCCAGTAATACTATCTGTTGGATCTGTTTTAGTGCAGCAAATCTACATATTTCTTAAAGTATTGTAACAAAAGAATAAATAGTGAAAACATGTTCTCCAAGTCATGTGTCAGAGGTTCATGTTCATCATTTACAGTGTCTCTGTTCAATGACCTGTAACATGAAGCTTCCAGGGTGGATGAAACCTCAAGATTTTATTGAAACAACAACTAACAACTTGTCATAATTTCCTCAAACTGCCTTCTTATTTGAGGGCAGATAATTTACTTTCGCAGTGATTCTGAATGGCTGGGTTTCTTTGGTGATACATGGGTACAGGAAGACCCACTCAAGATTATGACAATCATAACAGCTTCAAAATGCCTTACAAAGGTAACCTGAAGTTACTGAAGTACTTCTGAAGTATTTCAGGATTTTCAAATTGATTATTTAGATCATCTTTAAGCAATTTACTAAGCAGGACACATGTGTCTGTGTACACACATGTATATACATCTGCAAACACAAACTGAGAGGACCCAATGCTGAGGCACAGAGAAAGCTCAAAGACCAGGTCAACTTCTAGCTTTAAATATCTCCCATATTATTTAGAGTATTTGTAAGATGGAAAGTAATCAAAGATCTCAAAGCAGGCAGATAAAATACAAGTTGGTTTCTGACTTTTTAAATGGCAAAACAAATTATGACCATTTTATTTTCACAATTACAGGCTATTAAAATCACTGAGGTTAGGGGTTTAGATGATGTAAAGCCACCCACAGCTAGCCTTAGGAACACATTTCTTATTCAGCCTCAGAAATGCTCCCGCATATTAAGATGTCAGAGATCATCGTTGTTTATGCACTGGCTGCTTTCCATAATAATCAGACCCTTGGTCACTCTAGAAGAGACTAATGCCATGTTTTTCAGACATGTTTTTTCTGGTAAACTGTGATTAGCACTCTGCAGCCCAGGACTGTGCCCTAGCAAATCACAGCATGAAAATTAGTTATTTAAGTCTGTATGCAAACAAGAAATACAGTGAAATTTTGTTTCTACTCTCAACAGTCTTCCCAACTCCACCGGCATTTAATGCTGTGCCCAGCATTTTTTTAACTACAGTAACTATTTGTTACTGATACTTTCTGTTCAAATCCCATTGTTTTATGCTTACACAACTCAGTTTACTGCATCAAAGCCTTGCCTGAGTGGATGTTGATATCCTCATCACCAGTGCTCTCTGCACTTCTCAATTTATCACACATACTGTTTGCAGCTATCAGTCTTAAAACTCACAAAGACACGCAAAGCACTAGAGTTACTTAACCCCCTATCATCTATACTTAAATGAAGTAACTTCAAAAATCTTAAAGAACAATGGAATTGTTTCAGATTTGGCAAGACATTTCAGGTTCCCTCCTGCATTCTTCTGCTAAGGAAAGGAAAAGATTAAGTCATCTTAAATGTATTATTAAAGCATTAACCTCCACTTTTGCTCCAAAGAAGTCAGTCAGGAAAGAAGGGTCTTTCAGTCCCATGCACTTAGGAAATTTTCTCTAGGTTGTAACAACAATTTCAGACCATCAGGGAGGGGAGCATGGCTGGCTGAGCATCTGTGGAAGGGGACAATGCAGCCTTGCCATAGCCAGAAAACTTTTGTGCAAAGAATGGCATGAAGGAAAGCATTTTTTTAAGAAGCAACAGAGAACCTGATATCCATGACCAAACAGATCCAACGACCCTAACAGCATGAGCAAATAGTGTGATTCCAGCCCAGCCCATAGGTCAGAGCACTTTGTGCAGAGCATGCTTTAGATGCTGGTACCCCAGTATGATCCCAGAGGTGATGTGTTTTGCTGCTCTAACCATTCCACACTTTACCAGCATAAAGTCCAATTACTCACTTTTGGGGTATGTAAGCCAAGTTTTGGTTGTCCAGTTAGATTATGCTTTCTATTGCTGTAATTTCTAAAAGCAGCAAATAAGGAACCGTAAGACAAAAAAATCCTTTTACCAAGACCATGAAGGATATGGGGTGGTACAAAAGGAGTGCAGAACATAGTATGTGTACAGAAGATGGCTTTTTCCTTTGGAGTCTCAGACCTCCACAGCGTATGGGAATTAAGGAGCTCAGCACTTTGCATTAACAGGCCCTAGAAAGATTAAATAATTGCCAGCAAGAATACTAATTACTCTGACTTGCAAATCTACACACTTCACAGATGTGGAAAGGATCTGAGAGAACAAAGACCACACCATGCAGAAATGGTGAAAATATTGATTGACCATTTTCTATCTTGGGGGCATCTTTCCTCCTGTCCCCATTCTGCTTTTGTATAAATATTATGCATTCATAGCTGAAAAAATCCATATTCTGGGACAGAGGAAATAAAAGCAAGTCTAACACAATGCCTGTATAAAAATTAAATTTAATGAACTGCGTACTGTGGATTTATTTCCTGATGTTCTTCTGTGGTAATAAACCCCCATGCCTTAACACACTTGGAAGCCAAAAGAAAAATGAAACCAGGAAATTTCTTGGCTGCCATCTACTGTTCAAAACACTTCTGTATCAGACCAAAGAATAAAAACAAGAACAAACCCAAAGAGCATTCACTGACATCTCCAGATTTTCTCCTCCTCTTTACTTTTCTTGAATAAAAACAATGTCTTCGGACTGTTAAAAACCACTATATTTCTGTAAGGTTTCTGTGTATATGCTCACCTCTTAATCAGGCCCAAGAATGAGAAACACAAAAGTTTGTAAACTTAATGACAAACTGATTTAGGGAAGAACACAGTAGTATTCTTAGTATTTCAGTGAAAAACTGTACTTGTTAAAAAAGTTCTACTAATTCACTAGAGAGCACTAGAGAGTGATTTCACTATGCAGCAATAAGACAGCACTAGGACAGAGACTGAAAAGCAATGTGCAAGAAAGCTGTCTGCCTTCCCTTTTCTCAAGGCTTTGTGTTACTATCCGAGTAAGGCCTACAATATATTTGTTTCTCTCTCTCTCTTATTTTGAGAACTGCCTACATCTCTTTGTCCTTTTTAACTCCTCTGCCCCATCTCCTGCCTCTTTACTGCCGCAAAGAAGCCACTATGATCCTGCAGATCTGACAAATAAGACAGGCTGGAATGAAAAGGGAATCATCTTCTTTATGTCTGACCCATAAGATGACTTGGAAATTAGGTTTAAATCACACAGGATGCCAGGTTGTCACAGTTTATGACAAAAGCTGAAGTGACTATCATCTGCAGTAAAGGAGAACCAGGAGTTTACTGAGAGACCTTAGGCCTGCAAGGACAAAACCATCTGAAATCAGATTCCTGGGTCAATTCTGTCACTCACTTCCAGACTTTAGTCACATGGTTATAAACTGAAGACTCATCCTAGTAAATATAGTGGGAGCCAATTAAGTGCTTCATCTGAAAGCATCTAGTAACCTTCTCTTTACCATCTAGTCCAAACCCACTCACAGCAGGACCAATGTGTTCAGGCTGCTCAGGCCCTGTCTGGTCAGGTTTCGAACAGGATAGAGATCTCAAACCTCTCTGGACACCCAGTTCCAGTATTTCACCACCCCCAAGAGCCAACATGTCTCCTACTCATTCACCTGCTTGACATGTTTAAAAAACAGTATTTCTAAGATCCCCCCTCAAAAGTTCACAAGACTATATATATAACATATATACGCATACATACATATATAGCATGATGAAGCTGACCATGTACTTCTACTCTCTAGGGAACAAACTGCTCCCTCTTACACAAAGGTATCATATGGTGAAACAGCTTTTCAAGAATGGTGGTAGAATATGACAACTTCAAGTACAATGCACATTAAAAAAATTGTAGAAAGGTACTAACAGATGACTTAGTAGTAACTTTAGCTTTCACAAAATCTTTTCTCTACTCTTTAGTTTCCTTTAGTATTCCTCAAAGTTCAGGGTGGTCTGTGGAAAAGGAATACTGATCAGGAATGAGTCTACCAGCAACCTGAAAGGTAAGATACTCAGTGGCTGAGGAATGCAAGCAGGTCAGGGTAATAATGGTAATAAACAGGAGAAAATGCAAAAGAAAGCAAAGAAACTAAACAAAATAAAAACCCCCACCCTGAGCACAACAAACAGCAAGCAGCTAGAAAAAGTGCATTATGGTTCATGCACTGCGTGCCAGGTCATTTTGAAGCTTGTGGGCAGGGATGTAATTATCTGTGTCCTGTGTTTCCAGGAAGTGGATTTGGATGAACGTGGTACTTTGACCTACCTGGCTTGAAATGGGGTAAAGAGTGGACTCCAGGCCACGTATCTTCGTTTGGTGTTCCAAGTACCTGTGCACAAAAAGAGGAAAAAAACATGCATTGCTTTAATGGAAAAGACGTAACAAGTCATAGCATTCCATAAAGCCACTTCTCCAAAGAGCTCAATGTACCTTACAATGTAAATTCTAAATAGGCTTAATTCTGGGGGGAAGGGAGGGAGGAAGAGGGTACAAAAAGTTAGATGATTACCACAGTTTCAAGGTACCTGTGTAGTCAGTAAAGCACGTAACAGTGCTGCGTTCCTGTCAGGTTGCCTATTTAACCAATACATGTTACTTTTCATTGACAAGCGTCAAGCTACCTGCATATCTCGGAGTGCTGGTCTTACAGAGGCTAGATATTTTAGCTCAGAAATAATTTCAATCCTTGTAAATGTAAATAAGCTGAACAGATGCACAGGTGGTGCAGCAGATGACCAAGAGCATGGCATGAACAAGAATGCAGAGTGAATAGTTGTCATTTTAGGTGGATGTAGTATACATAAAAATAGTAAATTTTTAGGAAATACAGACTTTATTGACTCATGCATTATGCTTTGTTTCTAGTCGCTTCAACTGTCCTCCTTCTTGTAGTGTAAGTCAAACCAACTTTCAGCAGCAAAGTATTTAACACTTCTCAGGTGCACCTTATAGCCTCTGCTCACATGAAAAGTTCACCCCCCGTGTCTTTGGCACAAATAATAAGTAAGTTGAGAGAACTGCTATAATTAGTACTCCCAAACCTGGTTTTGCTTCATGAGACATAACTGTCGATGCTTGCTTTAAGTGGAGCCAAGAAGAACACCTAAAGTAGCAGCTCTACAAATGCATTTCTGAATGAGTTGTGGAATTTGATATTTCACTAGTGGGATCTTCCTTGTTACAAATTTACACTCAATTTCTAACATGAATGAAAATGCTAGGGACTGTTTTCAATGATTGTTGTAAGCTCAGGCTCTGGAATAAAAGGCTGATATTCTAAACGGAAAGCATTTCACACCAGTCTGGTGCTTGTTTTGCATTGTCATAAATGTACAAAACCCCCTGCCAGCCCTGCCCCTACCTGCACTGCAGAACTTCTAAATAAATCTTTTGGACCTGCATATCTTGAGTCACTATGATATTCTGTGGTCAATTACACCAGCACAAAACAAGCACAAAGTTAGTGTGAAAATCTTTGGTCCGATTATGTAAAGGTTTGTGACACTTCAGGGCAGACTACAAGACATCTAATCCCAATCATTTGGAGCTGAAGAGATTTTTTTTTATTGTGTCTGCTGCAATATACATATGCATTAAAGGAAGGACCACTCTAGAATATTTGTTGCACTATTAAGCTATGTAAACATTTTCCATGTTGATAAATTCAAGCTTAAAAAAATTCCTAGAAGCAAGACTGGGAAGCTAAAACACAAAACATTTCTCTTCGACTATGCCAGAAATTTTTTTCAGAAAATTTAGAAACTGCTTAAAAACTTGAGGCAAAAGTAAGTGACCTCTTAAACAGATACAATTCTTACCTACAAGGTGTGCTTTATGATTCTAGGGCCTCAAGTTTGTTAAGCAACTTACAATACTAACATGTTTCTAATCTAAGAATATTAATGCAAAGATCATCTTTCTCCACTATCAAATACAATAAGCAAATAGTCCAATTTAGATGTAGCATGACCAGTAGAAGGTGAAAGCAGAGCACCAAGGTGTCAGAGAAACAACGATGACAGTATCAGTTCAGTTAGACAGTATATGTTCATGTGGTTATTTGGATACGCAAGTTCACTGATTTTATTTGTAAATATTATTTGTAGGACATTGCTTTCAGTCCTTGTGAAATACGTCTTAATCAGCATTCGAATAAGATAAACCTGGCCCTGCAACCCTGAGTCATCACAACACCCGTATTAATCTCATTATTGCTATTAGGGAGAGCACAATTCTCTGATTAAACATAGAAGAAGAAGTTAGGAGGCACTGTTGACATTATGTCATGATTAAATCAATTTGTAAAATAACTTTCAGCTGGCTTCTGTGTTAATCAAACTCCTGGTGCCAAGCACCTTCCAGACCGGGAGAGGGAGCCCGTGGATTAAAAACACGGATTCTTGTATCCTCAGTTTAAATTAAGAAATATGGTCCTCAGCTTTGCAACCCCTCTGAGCAAATCCAGGGAATAGTCTCTCATGAAACATTATGAATATAAGAAAATTAGCCACATCCTTCTAAATGTATATTCTTAATCGTCTCTTATTTTAGATGAGGCAATGCTAAGGCACTGTACAGACTAATATTAAAACCAGCTAACAAAACCTGAAACTTCCAGTGAAAGGTAGAATATTTATCAGACCCATTTAATGTACAATTCAGAGCTAAGAAATGGATTATGCTGATTTTCAAAGTAGCATCAGGTCCAGCAACAGAGGGCTTCATGGGAGATCACTTTTATATTGAATGTTATGTAACTCACGATTTTTTGTTTCACTGGTTTTCCAATCCACTTCTTTAACGATATTCCAGCACATCTGCTGTTACAGTGTTTAAGAGCCAGCTATGAACAAGTTCTGTGTACTGGAGTACTCAAACCACGGGCAGTATTTATACCTTCTGTCAAGGGTAGCAGTTAGGCTAAAAACAGCTAGGGTTTTCTATCATCTAAATGACATTTAAAAGGTAGGGGCACTTGGTAGTTCAGGGAAGGATCCAGACACTGTGTTTTAATGCATTGTACAAACACTATAAAGATCATCCTTCTTCCATACAATTTTTGACATGCACAATACAGAAATTCACAATATGTGACTATCAATCAACAAACAAGGAAAACGCAGTAGTGAAACAACTGTGGGTTTGGAGAAGATGAAACAGTCACTGCCCACAGGTATGTCACCATAAAGTGATTTGTAAGCATCACCTGGCAAGTGATACTTCTAAGCAGCAATCAATCCCATTTTGATGAGGTGGGATTAGGCAACGCAAAGCAATGAGTTTTGATACCTGCTATAAACAAAGTAAAGTGGAGTTCCCATATAACAACACGGTGGAGAAAGATCTGCCTTGTTTTGCAGCTTACAAAGGCGAATCAAGGGACAGACATGGAAAAGGAAAGCAGGGGAGGAAGGGAGAACTCAACAGTCTTCTGGTTTCACTTCGAAACACTGTCCCTTAGCATTCAAGAGTGATTATCCAGACCAAACCACGGGCAACATCTTGACACCACAGAAAGGCAGCTAACTGACAGGCTGTAGCAAACCACTGGTTACCCAGCCAGTGCTGGAGAGCAAGCCTGACCTTACAGCGATGGCCAGTGAAAGTGGAAGATACAGGAGACACAGCAGCCTGAGACAACAACCATAACACCGGGACCTGTTATTTTATGCGTGACCTCCCGGCCCCGACTATCCTTTCATGATCCACCACTTCTGATACCAAGTGTACCACCAGGAGTTCTGTCTCTTCTACATTTTAACACTTTTTCTTTCCATTTCATGTTCCAAAACCACAAAAATAACCACTGCTG
Organism: Gavia stellata; assembly: GCF_030936135.1. Lineage (NCBI taxonomy): Eukaryota > Metazoa > Chordata > Aves > Gaviiformes > Gaviidae > Gavia > Gavia stellata. Next base: position 25,594,526 of record NC_082599.1, on the reverse strand, counting down.
TCACAGCAATCGAGCTGCAACTTAATATCGGAAATAAGCTTTTATTTACCATTGAGAATTAAAAAAAAAAAAAAACCCATAAGATTAACTGTTTGCTTTCTCTACTGATGATCTGCTTCTGAGGTAAACATTCAACTGTTTTTTTAACTTAATTACTAACACAAGAATAATGTACAATTCTCAAATTTTAAATGGATTTAGTGTTTTCCAGGGACCAGGATGGTTATGGCTTTTCTACAGAAAACTCCAAAACCTACTGGGGTTTTGCTGTTCCACGCTACATACAATTGTAACATAAAACACTCTGGGCTCTTTTATTCCCTAACAAATAAGATAAAATGACCTTCTCATTTGAAACTTGCTGTTCAAAACCAGGATCAGATTCTAATCTAATTTGTATGGCGAGAAATCTATTTGTAAGAAAATAACAGGTTTACAATACATCAGGGTACTGAGGGCCAAATATCCTTACTGCCAGTTGACATGGTTACGGTTTGGCAGAAAGTTGTGAAAACAGAGCCTGCTATTCAAATCTCCATATACAAGCATAACATAGAGAGATTGCACAGGATACGCAACACAAATGCATTAAGGTCTATTGCACTGCCTTAATTTTTTAATATAAGAGAAAAAGTTGTTTGCTTTTTGCATCTGATTTTACAAAGACTCATCATTCCCCTAATTAATGTGCTCCCTGGTGTCCACGGGAGTCATTAGTTTATGATGAGTATTATGCCACTCTATCAACACAATTAATCATGTTGTCCTGTATTCTGCTTTGAATGCAAAAACATTCCCTATTACTGCCACGTAATACGGTCATTCTGGGTAACAATTTATCCAGAGAAGTCATCTGAATCTCTTGTGAGATGAGCAGCAGTGCAAATCTTTCCCACCACCCCTTTCCCAAGTGCTGGCATAATTAATAAAGAACAAGCATTTCCATTTGCACTACAACTTTTGAATACACAAAGCTGTATATCATTGAAATAATGCTTTAACCCTAGTTAGATCTGACGATCCTCAAGAAAGGCAGTGGTTTGGACTTCAACAGGACAAAGAACATGCAGCCAGTGGTATTATTCCGGATTCTGTAGCAACAGAGCAGAATGAAAAACAAGATCAGCATGCAAATGAGCTGCCTTTCCTTAGACAACATTTATGGAAATCAGGCTAAGCAATTTGCTGAATTTTCCAGTTTTTTCACATTAGGTCAACTTGACGAATAAAGAAAGTTTAGTCAAAAAAAGGTCAGAAGAGTGAATCTTCTATATTTTCCTTTAATAAAAAGAGGTTTTTGTTGGAAGATGCCCTAGAATTTTAACTAGGAAAAGTTACAAGCTGTATGTAAAAATGTTTTCTTATTTTTTTTTTTCCTTTTAAGGATCATCAAGCTTTCTGTTCTGGTCTTCCTATTTGCTGAGTAAAACATACTGCATTTAGTGAGTCCTTGGCTGTGATGTGCCATGGGAGACTATAACTGTCTGAGGATCAGAACTTAATAAAAAGAGGAAGAGAGTAAGTACTGCAGAGCCATTTCCAAATCAGTAATCTCCCTCTTTGAGTGAGATTTGGAAATTTCAGATGTTCTGGTTTTCAAAAAAAATTTGCTATATTCTCCCAAAACATACATTTCTAATGAAGCTTTCAACTTAGTCAAAAATCTAGGAGTCCTCTTCATTTTTGTTAGAGGAAATACGTTCCTGCTTTAGATTTGGCTCTGGAGAAGCAGCGTGAGTTCCAGGGTTTTGCTACAGCAGCTTCATCCCTCCCAGAGCCACCTCTGAACGTGGAATGTCCCATCTGGTCTGAAAGAGGAAAAGCTTATTTGATCTCTCTCTCTTGCAGTCTGTCTTGGTGCTAAGCCATCTGCCCAGATGATCCAGCTATTGGTGCATTCCCCTCCCAAGGATTCACTGTTAGGTAGATCTTAACCACATCTTCCACAATTAAGGAAAGTGCTGTATTACCACCTGATAATGCCCGTGAGTGCAAAGCATGTGTAGTAGTGAAGACCAAAGGAGTTACTTCATCCTTCAGCTTACCATTTGGTCTTAGTGTAACAGGTTAAAAAAAAATTCAGCAACTATTTGTGTATTATGCATGCGGACTCAGGGTCTGCTTGACTGACAACTGCAGTGAGGCTTCCTTCGATTCTCTGCTGGGCATGATGAACGACAGCTGAGTGTCAAGTTCAACATCCAGAAGATAGAGACAGAAATGAAATTGCCTCAATACCAGTCCTTTCTTCACATCAGAAGCTTAGCAGTTCAGTTTCCATAAGCGACAATAAATCTATCAGTTTGTGTAATGCACTTATGCATACGTTAGACTGAGGCCGAACACATTTTAACTTTGGGAAGGTTGTGGATGTTCCAGAGTTCCCAGCTGCAATGAAAAAGTCACCTCATTTTTCGCTACAGAAACAATGTCTATCAGCTAAGATGGCAACAATATATTTACTTGGATTCATGAAAAATAAAGACCATATGCCTATTCATTGTCCTTGAGATTTAAAATATCGAAGCCTTACTTCATTAAATGAATGGCAAAACTTACATACAGTTCCTAAAGCAGGAATCCACATAAATTCAAACTTAAAAAAATCAAAATGAGACTGTGTGAACCAGGCAGTCTCTTCCCATGTGGTAAACACTAAAGGCCTTGTTCAGAGCCTGAAAACTATATTTTAGTAAAAATTATTTTTCTTACATACAGAAGGAGTTTCCTCTTTCTGTATTTTTTTCAGTCAACTGTCATCAAAACATCCCTTCATTATTCCCATACAGGTAAGAAAGAAAATAACAGCGAAACAGAGATGCAACATACTAAGCATACAGAAAATAAGGTAATGTAACTTGTATGATTCCTCTTCAAAACAAAATTGTTAAACAAGAGCCCATAATTCTTCACTGACAAAATCAGACTTTCAAATTCTTATTCTTAATTTTATGTATAAAACAGGTTGTATTTTTTGCTTCCTTATGTCCCTGTAAATGCTATCAAAGTCAAAAAAGACTTGCAGTGATGATACGTGGTAAAAGGAAAAAGAAATTCAACAACCACCATTTTATATGCACAATGGTAACATGCAGCAGAATATGTTTATTGTGATCTGCATTCATTCAGGACATGAAATCAGAATTATGGATTTAAGAGAAAACAAGGCTGGTTAGAAAACAAGCTGATTGGAGTATTTCTTTTGCAAGTTATTTTGTGAATGATCTAATCATTGCCTTAACAAAAAAAAAAAAGCAAAGTATTAACTTCTTTCAAGAGCTCTAAGAAGTACCTGCTACACAGACAATGAGCACAAGACTCAACAGCAACAAAAAAGAGAGAAGGCACCTCCTCACGAACCCTAAAAGCTTGTTTCTGCTGTACGTAACGTGATGCTGTTTTGTGAAAAAAAAAAAGAAGTTACTGAGGCTTACTCTCTAAGGTGAAAAAAGAACCAGTAAGAACAGAGTGAGGTTCACCTACAGCAAAAGGCTGACTGTTTCAGCCATCAAGTGTAATATCGTCATTCCATCGTACATGGGTAATAAAACCACTTGCTTTGAGCATAAGGAGTGGTTTATGATGAAGCTGGCTTCAAAACCATTTAGGTAATGTGCCAGTGTGCATAAGGGAAGCAAAACATGAAATTGCAATCAACATTCCCACAAAATTTTAACAACACACATTAATTAAAAAACATCAAGTTCAACTAATATTTGTGCTTTAGCTCTGTCAAGGGTGAAAAATGAGGTACTTGAAACAGTAAAGGACCCAACTGTTCTTACCATCCTTTCCCTATAGAGGCAAAATACAAAGTAGTCTCACCAGGAAACCTTTTTAATATGTGATTTTCCAGCCTTACTTTGTGCATATAAGTGATATTTGCGTAGCTGCCTGTATCAAAAAGTTAAATTTATCCCAACACTGTTTCCACGATGTTTGTGGCACAAGTAAACGAACTCATCGTTCTCTTCATACCCGTGGTAACCACAGCTACCTTTTTGAGGAACCCTGGCAGAGACACCACTGCAACTGTGCTAACATGAGAAAGACGACGGGGACTGGAGACTTCATAAACACGCTTGCCTGCCTTTGCAAAGCCAGACTCTACCTACTCTCTCTGCACAAGCTGGTCACGACAGCTGGGAGGAGGAGGAGAAGGAGGAACAGAGCAGGCATCACCAGCACTGCAGACCATCAGGACAGGATTAATTTAAATCCCCAGCCTTACAACAAAGCACTACCAAGGTTTGATATGCCAGTTTCCTTAACTGCTCAGTCAGAGGAGAGTTATGTTTATTCAGAAAAGGACGTACTAAATACATCCTACACTTCGAATCACAGAAACAGCTCTATCAATGAGATGACTCTTAGAAACTAATTCTGTCCATAATCCAATCTAAATTGGAGAGGGAGCAAACCCAAAGTAATTTAATCTAAATTTCACAATGAGAAAAAAGCAAGTGTGAAACAACTTGTGCTGGGCTGTAGCATCCTCTTCCTACATGTAATCAGCACATCTTATCACACCACCCTATTTTAGTACTTACAACTTTCATAAAGGTTCACATTGTGGAAGAAACTGATTTTTCATTTAGTGACTCTTACTAAAACATTTCTGTGAATGAGATGAATGCTAAAAACACTAAGAAAACAGGATTTGGGAAACTTATTTTGAAAACAGATGGGCCTATGCTGTAGAGAGAGGATCTGAAATTAGGAGCAAAAGGCAAAAAGGCAAACTCCTGACAGAGACTGCACTTTCCCTCAAACCAGTGCAACCATGCAGCAATTTAGCCAAATTACAAGTTAATTTAAAAAAGTGCAGTACATGCTAAAAGAAGACACTGTTTAGCTCCAAAGTGAAAAGAGGAGTCCTCCGTGAGGGATGCTCCATGCTGAAGCAGCAGAACTGAGAACCTGTCCCTCCAGCTTTCCCAGCCACCTGTGCTGACGAGTCCCCTTCCATTAGCAAACAATCCCATCATCAGAATAAAAAAATCTGGACATTAAAGTAGACTTAGTGTCTCTCATAACTGCTTGGGAGCTGCAGAAACTATAAAACACCTCAACAGGATGAAACTGATCCTTAGTAAGAAGAGAAGAGACTTTGAAAGCTTTTGTAGACTTTGAAGCTGTGGAACAGGAGAAGACTGGGAAGAAAACTCATGCAGAATACTACAGACCTCAACAGATTTCTCTCTCCTTCTTCCAAGGAGGCAAGTTTGCTCTTCTGGCACTACCAGAGCTTGTGCGCTCTCAAATAAGGTTACAGAGAGGGAATGATTTCACCAAGGAAGATCTTGGTGTTAATACATGCAAAGAAGCACCTGCTGCTGATTTCTATGCTGGAAGGTCTCTTCCTTACCATTTGGGAACAAACAGAACAGCTTCCTTCCCTGTGAAGCAGAAGGAAGACAACAATTTTCTGTCAGAAGGACCCCCTGGCTCACAAGTCATGCTTGTTTACATATCCTTTAAAATCTGCTCTGCTTTAATGTGTACAGAAAGCTATATACTCTGCATTTAAGATTTCCTTGTTTGTGTTGTAAAGCCTTTGGAATAACCCACCCAAACAGGCAGTCCTCTCCTAAATATGCTCTTTAAAGATTTATTTCAAGTTTTTTTACTGACTTTTTTCTTTAAACCAAAAAAGGGAGGGGAAAAAAAGCCAAAAGCCTGTGGGAGGCTTTTATGAAATGTACTTCCACAAGCCCTGCTGTGCTGGCTCAGCAGCTGGCTCATTTCAATTCCAGGTATGCATTACACAGGGGTTTTTTTTGAAATGTTGGCTTATCGGAAAAGCAACGCTGCCTTTTGGATCATAAAGCTGGCTTTATGGTCTTTTTGAAGACCATAAAACTGGCTCAGTTATGACACACGAATTCCTACCAAGTGTCACAGTGTCCAATCTCATTGGCATGGGCAAAACTACATGATTGCAACAGAATACTTAAGGGCTTAAAGCTGCCATTCAGCTGGAGAGCTTATTTAAATAATTAACAGACCAAATTTATGCATTTTCCTATGAATCATCATAAAAATAGCAAGGAAAACACTTTTATTTAAAATAAAATTATGTTTCTTCACTATGCCATCATTTAACTACAACTATTGGAACAAACCAGCACATTTGGAATCACATCCATTCCCGATAAGGATCATCACCGCACCAGGATGGTTTTCATAGAAACCAGTCCACGTTTTCCCAGAGCAAAACCCCACTCCGAAGCAGTGAAGCACACTGTACTTCTCGGATACTGGAAACCCTTTGTCTCTGGCCTGGTGCCCAGTCACAACACATCGGAGGAACAAGTGTGCTTCGTTATGATGTCACACCAGGACTCGCCATTCCTTACACACAAGGAACAGCATATGCACGGCACAATAGAAGCTCATTACATGTGCTGCTTACATGACAGAAATACATCTGCAGTGGAGAGGAAAGCTATTGTACTAAGGCAGATAGAATATTATATCTGGGATAACTAAGCTGCTGAGCTCACTGTCTGGAGAAAAAAAAAGTAATATAATGAAAATTCTTTTTCTCACCTAAAAATCCTGGGGAGGTAACATATACTGAGACCTATATATTAAGCCTGGTGCTCAGCATCACAGAACAGCATGATACTAGAATCCGATCAGATCATCCAGAAGTTTGCCAACTCCTTATTTTGCCAACTAAGGCCTTGATCTTGTAATAATCTCAATTTTGAATAGATTCGTGCAGCCACATGGAGCCCAGTGAAGCAGTGGGTATTTTGTCAAGTTTTTTTTCGCGACCATTTGTTCAATCTGCAGTAAATGTAGGCAGCCAGTCATGCTACCATTTGAAGAATGTGCGGGTCCAGGTGTTACAGTATTTCTGAAACAGTGAGCACATTAATAATGAGCTCCAATTGTGTTGGGTATATGTGGTGGATATAAGAGCACTCTTCCTGGATACCTAAATATCCTGCTGATTCCTATACTGAACCTTATCAGAATTCCCAAATCAAATCACTTTTAAAAATGCCTAACCTTATCACTAAAAATCCATTTCAAGTGATTCAGTCTCAAGCGTGCCTCCTACAACAAACCACAGCATGATGCTTGGCGTATTCATTCCAAACAGCAGCATTTTGCTGTTAAAAAATCAAGAGTTATATACTCTCACTATCCTTCTGAATCACAGGAACAGAACAAGCAAGCAGAATGAAAAATAGAAGTCTCTAAGTAGTATAGAAATATTTTTTTCCCTAAAAATGGGGGAATTGTCAGCCTACTTCTGATGGAGACACTAGCTGTAAAAGCAGCCAAGACATTTTAAGTGGGGTCGGGGCAGAATTCCAGGAAGGTACTTATTTTCATCCAGAAGACAGTAAGATCAACAGGGAGGCTGTGGCTGAACAGAACCCATATCCTTCACTGCAGCTTAGTGAGCTAGCACACCTCACTCCAGAGCACTTTGGAAGTTTCTGGTGAATTCTTTACTAGAGCACCTACCCCTTTTCCTGACACCTTCTTTACCCATTTCCTTGCAAGTCCAGTAAGGGTTCATTTTCCTGACACCACGAGGTACATGTCAAAATGTAGAGATCAGAAGTGGGTTTTGAAAGAGTGCCAAATTTTGAGACGCTCAAATTTTCTGAAAATTGGAAACAGTGCAATTTAACCATTTATTGCTCATTTTGCAGCTGTGGCTTTAACAATCAGCTGGCAGCTGGCCTAAGACTTCTCATTGTGCTTATTTAAATGAAGGTGAAAGCAGGTGTCGCTCAACTGGAAAAGGCAGCTGCACTCCCAGCTTCAGTGAACCCATTTGTTTGCTTTGACATTAGTGCACTCAGTAACTTTGTCTCTGACTTCTGAGCTTTCAAAAACACCAGGCAGGAAGGATTAAGGTGTAGTCATCTCCTGTCTCCATTTAAACTTGCTCTAAGCCATGTGCAGGGCAGCTGCAGTGCCAGTCCTTGCTCTTTGCAGCCTCACTTTTGGGCAAAAGGGAACTGCTTCCCTGGAGCTGCTGGAACCGTTCCTCTCTGCTCACTGGAGAAGGGAGCTGTGAGGACTGGGCAGGATTTGGAGAACATACTGGCTACAGCTCCAAAAGGAATCAAGCGAGCTTGCACTGGAAACAGTCAATGATGAAGTGTGAATGAATAAAGGCAAATCCTCAAAAGATTGGAGCTGCTTAACACCTGCATATCATGGTCCACTCTTTTTCAGAAAAACAAAGCAAAACAAAAAACCAAACCAGAGAGGGAAATTAATAAATAAATAGGATCTGCAAATATAGAAAAGAAAATTTGCACACACATGACTAAGAGCTTCAGTACCACTAGCAGTCAATAATCACAGAATCATTAAGGTTGGAAAAGACCTGTAGGATCATCAAGTCCAACCATCAACCCAATACCACCATGCCCACTAAACCATGTCCTGCAATGCCATGTCCACACGTTCCTTGAACACCTCCAGGGATGGTGACTCCACCACCTCCCTGGGCAGCCTGTTCCAATGCTTCACTGCTCTCTCAGTAAAGAAATTTTTCCTAATATCCAATCTAAACCTCCCCTGGTGCAACTTGAGGCCATTTCCTCTTATCCTGTCACTTGTCACTTGGGAGAAGAGACCAACACCCACCTCTCTACAAACCCCTTTCAGGTAGTTGTAGAGAGCGATGAGGTCTCCCCTCAGCCTCCTCTTCTCCAGACTGAACAACCCCAGTTCCCTCAGCCGCTCCTCATAAGACTTCTTGTGCTCCAGACGCCTCACCAGCTTTGTTGCCCTTCTCTGGACACACTCCAGCACCTCAATGGCCTTCTTGTAGTGAGGGGCCCAAAACTGAACACGGGATTCGAGGTGCGGCCCCACCAGTGTCACGTACAGGGGCACGATCACCTCCCTACTCCTGCTGGCCACACTGTTTCTGATACAGGCCAGGATGCCGTTGGCCTTCTTGGCCACCTGGGCACACTGCTGGCTCATCTTCAGCCGGCTGTCAACCAACACCCCCAGGTCCTTTTCTGCAGGGGAGCTTTCCAGCCACTCGTCCCCAGGCCTGTAGCGTTGCATGGGGTTGTTGTGACCCAAGTGCAGGACCCGGCACTTGGCCTTGTTGAAGGTCATCCAATTCGCCTGGGCCCATCCATCCAGCCTGTCCAGATCCCTCTGCAGAGCCTTCCGACCCTTGAGCAGATCAACACTCCCACCCAACTTGGTGTTGTCTGCAAACTTGCTGAGGGAGTAATGATGGAGAGGAAAGGCTGGAATTACAGTTTCTTATCCCCTACCCCAATACATTAAGGTCCACAGAAATACGTGGCCTGAAATACTGATGACACAAAGGCTGAAAAATTATGGGGGATCAGGTACAAAACCAGTAAAATGACTACATTAATTCTTTAACATGAGTATCACTGCTATTACAAGGCAAATCATAGTATTTTGGAGGTAAATTTTAAAGTTCTCACTGAATTAGTAGAAAGGGAGATGCTACACCAATGGAACAAGGGTAACTGCGCAAGTTATCAGAGAGAAAAATCAACTTCTCAACAGTGTAGGCTCAGCTGATCTCTTGGACTATGTGAAGAATGCAGATGAGCAGCACAATGTTATCATTAAGCTAGTTAAAAGGCTGCAAAAGCAACAAAACCATGAAAGCACTAGCAAGAATAAGGTAAAGCAAAAGCTGTAGGAAGCTGCACTGAAAGTACGTTTTACTGAAAGTAAATGAAGCCCAAAGAAAAGGTGACTCTAGCAAGAAACAGCTGTTTCACTATTCTGTTTTCAGCTACATTCACTGGTCTGATAAAATATTTTTTTTACAGAATAGTGTACTGCAGGGATTTCATGAAAAGCTCCATAAAACAAATGAAAGAGGATTTGCCCTGGCTACAGTTATTACCCTGCTTTGAACTGCTGAGCAGTTGATAAAGCGATATGATGCAGTGAGGTCAGCAGGACCTTGTCTCTACCCCTCCCTTTCCAAGAAAGGAGAAATACTAGCACACTCTAATGAGCAGGTCCAGCAGCATAGCAATGTTATTAACCAAGTATCTCAGTCATCAAACCAAAGCAGACTATACCAAAATGCCCAGGATCTCCAACATCCAAATTATTAAGGCCTCTTTTTAAGTAATTAGGGCAACATGTTGTATGGATGCATACCATGATGAGACAGGAAGGATAACTAACGGATTGACAAAATCCCTGGCTGCATTCCCTCTGATTTTACTGAAGGGCCAGTTCAGCGATACAAAATTTATGCAACTTTTCTTTTCTCTTATGAGAAAAGCGCAATTACCGGCTATTGTAAAACAATTACATTCAGGATACACAGGGGAAAAAAATAAAAATAAAGTATGTTCTAAGATGAAAATGAGTTACAATGCAAATCATTCCCTTTTGAATAAGGGAAGAAACTGCAGAATATTTTTAAATAACTTTAAAAAGAATTGAGCAAAAGTTATTCTTAAAACATAAATCCCTCTTTATGACACAGCAACGTTTAATCAAATAGAAAGTTTACAAGGTCAACTGATTTCTCATCCATCAAAAGATACAGAAATCCAACTGTAAACTTTCAGTGCAATAAGTAGATGCCTAAAAATTTTCTTTGATTTCTCCTCTGGCTGTAATCATCATCAGGGCAATCATATTTATGTGAAAACATACCTATTGCACCATACTACATTCTCTGTTAATTATTTACCTTATGCTGTTCCGCTCCATCACTGACAGGTTTGAGAGTTTACACCACGGCTATTTGGATCATGTTGTGCCCCGAAAAAGCACCATGAAGAATTCTCATTATGTTCTCACAAAACATATTATTAGCTCTCTCTGATGTACTCGGAAACAGACCTCAATTGCCAGAAGTACCGCTACACAGTGATATACACATGCACTCTAAAGACAAATAGTGAACACAGGACATTTTTCTTCTTGTAACTGACAGCTAGAGAATCCAGTTTTGCTATGGCCTCCAAGTTATTTTAAATGGAGCACTCAAAAGACTGGGGAAGGAAGAACCAAAGCAACAAGAATGAAACATAATATTGTATACTTCAGAACTTGCTCTATTTATAATTTCACACTCAAACAGCTGAGAATACCTGCTGCATTAAGATCTTAGTCAGGTAATTCTCGTACTCTCAATTCCTGTATGAGAGCTCTTTTTTTGGACATCTTGTTATGAAGTAGAATATATTCCATTTCCGTAGCCTTTTTTCTTTCCTTTTCCTACTTATTAATACTGATTTTGTCCAGTACGTTTCAAGGCAGTTTCAAACTAATGTAGCTTTTTTCCTGTTGGCTACTTTTCTCTTTAAATAAAAAGACAGTAATAATAAAAAACCCAATTAGAATAAAAAAAAAAAAATCAGGGGAGATGCTTTCCTTCTGATTTTCTTTTCTCTGTGCAAGTCACATAAGTAATGGCAACACACAAATAGTGGACACACAGAAATTGTGTGACAGCATTTTTATATGCATATTTAAAACTCAGACAAGATTACACAAAATTTTCAACATATGTCAAATTAAATGCCTACATTATTTAACCACAGCCATTTAATGAACTAGAAAAGCAGCTGTCCTAATCAAGGTGGATTAATGTTAGCCCTTGAAAATTTGAAACCTCTTGAAATCACTAAGCTTATCTGAAAATTTACATTTAGCTTATAGAAAGATACTGAGGATCAGCAGCTTGTGTAAATGGAAGTGATAGTTGAAGACACTCACTCTTACGGCAAGCGCTCAGCATCTTGCTAAATTAATACCTAGTCCAGGGCACTAATTCAGGAAACACTAAAACAGCTATTAAAGTCTGCCTTGATTCAAATTAGGCCTATTGCAAATGGTACCTCAGGCATATGCATGGGCTAAAGGGGATGTTTCTCTTGATAGACAAAGCTATATACTTTTACCAGTTCTTAGGAGAGCAGAAGAAATAAACTATTATTCTTGAAGTCTTTTAAGAAACATGTACAGACAGGTAAGGCATAGCAATCTTAGATTCTCATAACCTGTCTCTAAAATCATAATCTAAAACTGCCTCACATTGAATTTTAGATATTTTCAACTTCAAGGATGTTTGAACTTCAGCTACAGATTATAAACAACAATTTTGGCAATCAAGATGCTCTTCAGAAAACCTACTTTTAGCATGTGATGTGCAATTCAGACACAAGTAAAAGAGGAAAGGGAAAAGAGAAGATTCAAGTGTATTAAACACTGTTCCTTTATTTATGAAACAGAAAAAGAAAGCAATATGACTATTTGATATCTGATCATTTATTATCTTCCCTAGTAAATAAAGCCAGCATATCAGAGCAGGTTTATGAATGGGCCTGCACTTTTATATGGCACAATATTACTTTGCAGCCTAAGTTTTTGGATAACGAACCAACACTTTTGTTCAGAATGGCTTCAGCTCCATTTGTAATATATACAAATTACTTGCAACGGCATTTCTGTTCAGTGTCACCTGCATGCAAAAATGTTTGCAATTACAGCTCCATAACACATGTGGACACAACCAGTACAGAGATTTCACAGGGGGAAAAAAATCTATTTCTATGGTATATGGGGCCAACAAGGAAGGTGCCTGCAAAGACGTACACCAGTGTAAGTTAACAGAGCTGCACTGATTTACACCAGCTCAATCTCAGCACATTTTTTTCAATGTATTGCCTGCAACCACCTTCTTGAAGGCCAAAGGCAAGCTTGGAACAGAAAAAAGGCTTCTTTATAATTATTCCATTTCTCATTCAGCAACTGAAATATTGCAGATACTAAAGAAACATTCCGATTCCAAAGAAAACCACAAAGCCATTGTTTTCCACTGAACCATGCCTTAATTTGTTTTCTTTTTCTGATAGCCAATTACTCTTCACGTTTTGCACTACCAAGCTGAAAATGAGCCAAGCTCTTGCAATCCCAGCCACACTCAGGGTTTTGCTCAGAATTAGCCGGCTGGACGGGAACTTATTCTTGCAAGCGGAAGATGACACCTATGTGCATCAGGTTGTGTGACTGGCTGGCCTGACATCCAGTCAGCCCTTGAGAGTCAAGGTTGGGGTTACACATTGATTTATTTTTTCCTCTCCTCCTCTTCCCTCCTGCTACCAGCTGGTAGTTCCCCTGGCAAGTGTCCATCATACACTGCTGGGCATTTTTATGACTTTAAACATGGATGAATAGGAAGTTCCATATCCCCTTTTCTAAAAGAAATGTTAAGAGGTCTGGAGCACAAGTCTTATGAGGAGTGGCTGAGGGAACTGGGGTTGTTCAGTCTGGAGAAGAGGAGGCTGAGGGGAGACCTCATCGCTCTCTACAATTACCTGAAAGGGGGTTGCAGAGAGGTGGGTGTTGGTCTCTTCTCCCAAGTGACAAGTGATAGGACAAGAGGAAATGGCCTCAAGTTGCACCAGGGGAGGTTCAGGCTGGATATTAGGAAAAATGTCTTTACTGAGAGAGTGGTGAGACACTGGAATAAGCTGCCCAGGGAAGTGGTGGAGTCACCATCCCTGGAGGTGTTCAAGGAACGTGTGGACGAGGCATTGTGGGACATGGTTTAATGGGTGTGGTGGTGTTAGTTGATGGTTGGACTTGATCTTACAGGTCTTTTCCAACCTTAATGATTCTGTGATTCTGAGATAGAACTTCAGTATTTTTTAAAGCCTCCTTTCCTGACACACATGGATAATATTCCTCAAGAAAATGTCCTACATTTTTACAAGATTGCTATTTTAAAATCCCAGGCCTAGTTTGTTCGCCCAATACCATATGGGGTTTATGATATAAGGCAAAGAACAACACAGACTATGGCTACTCAGACATGGTGAGGACAGGAGTTCTTTATAAAAGGTAAATGCAAATTAGCATCAAATACCTTGTGCTCTGTTGTAAGTGAAAGAGACTACACATGCAGTGATACAGAAGACAATATAGTGCAGTCAGAATGCCAAAACTGAGCTGAAACTGCTTAAAAAGAACTGTTAAAAATCCAAAATCTTTTACAAAACATGAATACACAGAAGATTTACTTTGTTTTTTAAAGATCGTTTTAAAGGTATTTTACCTCATACTTGCCTACTTTAGAATTATTTTCATATGAAGTTTTGCATAAAGCTGTATCAGTGCAAAACCTGCAGGCAACTGCAGTAAAATACTGAGTAAGTGTAACAGCTTCAGGTTGTGTGCTAACAATTAGGTTCTGCTTGACTAACCTGATCTCCTTCTACAACAAAGTGACCCACTTAGTGGACAAGGGAAAGGCTGTGGATATAGTCTACCTAGACTTTAGAAAAGCCTTTGACATTGTTTCCCACAGCATTCTCCTGGAGAAGCTGGCTCCTCATGGCTTAGATGGGTGCACTCTTCGCTGGGTAAAGAACTGGCTGGATGGCCGAGCCTAAAGAGTTGTGGTGAATGGAGCCAAATCCAGTTGGCAGCTGGTCACAAGTGGAGTCGCCCAGGGCTCAGTTTTGGGGCCAGTCTTGTTTAGTATCTTTATCGATGATCTGGATGAGGGGATCCAGTGCTCCCTCAGCAAGTTTGCAGACAACACCAAGTTGGGTGGGAGTGTTGATCTGCTTGAGGGTCGGAAGGCTCTGCAGAGGGATCTGGACAGGCTGGATGGATGGGCCCAGGCGAATTGGATGACCTTCAACAAGGCCAAGTGCCGGGTCCTGCACTTGGGTCACAACAACCCCATGCAATACTACAGGCCTGGGGACGAGTGGCTGGAAAGCTGCCCGGCAGAAAAGGACCTGGGGGTGTTGACTGACAGCCGGCTGAATATGAGCCAGCAGTGTGCCCAGGTGGCCAAGAAGGCCAACGGCATCCTGGCCTGTATCAGAAACAGTGTGGCCAGCAGGAGTAGGGAGGTGATCGTGCCCCTGTACTCGGTGCTGGTGAGGCCGCACCTTGAATCCTGTGTTCGGTTTTGGGCCCCTCACTACAAGAAGGACATTGAGGTGCTGGAGTGTGTCCAGAGAAGGGCGACGAAGCTGGTGAGGGGTCTGGAGCACAAGTCTTATGAGGAGCGGCTGAGAGAACTGGGGTTGTTCAGTCTGGAGAAGAGGAGGCTGAGGGGAGACCTCATCGCTCTCTACAACTACCTGAAAGGGGTTTGTAGAGAGGTGGGTGTTGGTCTCTTCTCCCAAGTGACAAGTGATAGGACAAGAGGAAATGGCCTCAAGTTGCACCAGGAGAGGTTTAGATTGGATATTAGGAAAAATTTCTTCACTGAAAGGGTTGTCAGACACTGGAACGGGCTGCCCAGGGAGGTGGTGGAGTCACCATCCCTGGAGGTATTTAAAAGACATGTGGAGGAGGTGCTTAGGGACATGGTTTAGTGGTGGACTTAGCAGTGTGAGGTTTACAGTTGGACTTGATGATCTTAAAGGTCTTTTCCAACCGAAGCAATTCTATGATTCTAACTTCAAAGAGAAGACCCACAAGTAGAGAAGCCTGATATTTTTTTCAGTGGTGCTCAAGAGAAGTGAAATATTTTGTGTATTGTTTTAATAAAGCAAAGCAGAGATAAACTCATTAGCAGGATATAAGATAATATAAATTATAATATATATAATAATATACTATGTAATTGCACTTCTCTCATTCTACTTACATGCTGTCTTATAGAAGACAGAACTCAGCTGTCAGGTTTCTACTTAATTAGTTTTGAAAAAACCCTCATTTTCCTCATGAAGTCATTGGTGGGGGGAAAATGGAGAGAGATTGGAGGAAAACATAAGCTGTTTGTAGAAAACTTTCCCCCTCAAAGCAAGAACTATCTATTTTACAAAGATGAAGACTTTTTCTCCAACCAGATTCATTATCTGAAACATATAAGACACCATAAATATCATGCCTACGCAAAATAAAATTTCAGCTCAGGTCCAGCCTCACAAATGCATCTATTCCATCAGAGATGAACAAGCTGTATTTCAGAGCCAAAGTATTTACCCAAGTGACAGAAAAACATGTATTGAATAATGAAACAGGAATAAAAGGCCAATCAATTTGACTAAACACCTCATTACACAAGTGAACTTCAAAACCCTATAGTTAAAAGTACCCCTCCCTTGGGTTTAGCATTGCTAGCTTCCCAAAAGATGTGATTAACACAATGTACCAGAAAGCACGGTTCCTTCGAGTCTGTCATAAGCTTAAATGAAAGTGAGGCCTGTTAAAATGTATTATTTCAGGTTTTAGAGGACATCAGTGACATGAATGAAGCAAACCTTCAGATACAAAACCACGGGAAGAAAGCTCCACAGCTTCACAAACACCTGCTAACATTAGAGTCGCAGAGGAAACACTACTTGCCTGTGTTATGTGATACAAGACACTTCAGGCATGTAGTCATATATGTATGTATACATAAAAGAAGAAAATATTCCTAGCCTTTTAATGTTCAACAAAGAAAGTAACGTTTCTATTCACATTTAAGAGGAAAACGCCACTTTTCATAGCTATCTGAAATCACAAACTCTTGTGAGTCTTTGCTGTACAGCCCCATGCAGAAAGCTAGTGTTTCTGGTGTTGCCCTTTGGCATACTTGGCTGCTGGGCTCAACAAATGGATATCATTCCCTTTTAATTACTTTTTAGTACTGTGCATTATGGCACCCAACAGAGCAATAGCACCCAACATCAGAGAGGAGTCCTCAGCTTTTTGTGGTGTGCATGTCAGGCAAGACAGAAGCTTCTGGCTGCAAACTCCCACTCCTGCTGTGCCACATTACCTGCAGGATGAGGCTCCTGTGGTGCGCATGCATCCCACAAACATCTTTGCAGAGTGAATGCCCATTTACAGATAAAACAGCATTTAAATGCCATTGTCCTGCCTCTGCAGAGATCTAGAAAGTATCAGGAGAACTCCTTGTACATTATTCTTGCAGTGAAATGTAATTTTCAGTGTACTTGGCAGCAAGACTAAAGTTCAGCCAGTGCACAGATTATTCCCTTATCGGGAAGGCTTCAGAGCCTGGAAGGAAAATTCACTTTGATCTATAGCAGCTCTCAGAAACCTCACATAAAGTGGAAAAGACAGAAATACCTTGGCACTTAAAAAATTCTCTCCAGAAGAAAAATTAAGCTAGCACAAGAAACTCAACTCTGATGTGGTTTGAATCTGTTAAGAACAGCAAGTATAAAAGTACATCCTTATACTAAAATCAGAGCTGTAAGCAAGTTGGTACCTCCGTTGTGGCTCAGGGTAAGACATGCACAGGAATCCTGCAGGCTTTTCAGTGCAATCAGCTTTAACACTCAACTAATTCATGATCATCACCAGATCCAAGGAGCTGTCAATTCTCCCCAGTACAGGGCTAGTTTTAAGGCATTTGGTGCAGCTTTTACTTCTAGACATAATTAAAGTTTATTTACAATGGCAGGTTCTCCTTGATACAGAAAACCTCAAAGTTTGCATCTAGAGAAATGTATGCTAACAAATGATCAACAGGAATAAACTGCTGAAAAAGATCTTAGCTACTCCGTATCAGAAGTCAAACAATATTTCCCAACTTTGGGTAGTTTTATTTTGATTCAACAGACTGCCTCACGTATTTTTCCTGTTCCCATGGTTTTACTGTTCAACGTGTACTTGATCAAAGCTTCATCCTGTCTTGCACAGGTATTACAAGACTAAATAGAAATGCTGAGATTACTGTATCAGATTATTGGTCCATCAGACCTAGCACCTTGCAACAAAACCTCAAGCTGCTTGTCTCAGACAATGGCAAAAACCCCAGTTTGCTGGATCTTCTCAGTTGTGCTGGAAATGATGATGACACATCACTAGTTTGATACTTTGAGGCAAAAGACTTGTTAGCTCTTACAGGCGGTAATTCCACTTTTCTCTCTTATTTTCTATGATGCAGTTCTATTCAGAAAGTAACCTCAGTTCCAGTATGTAGAAAAAAAGTAGGAGTAAAGATGTAATAGTATACTGATGAAACCAAATCACCCCTGCATTAAGACATTTTATTCACTGTTAAACCTCTTTGAAAAAGCAACCTACTTATATGAGTGATTTCCATTTTATTTGGTAAGTTTTTTTAAAAGAGATTATTCACACTTTGAAGTATAGGTGAGAAAAATAATTCATATTATCAGATACAAAGTGTGACAATAACAACTTGCAGCTTGCTCATTCATCAACATCTCTAAGTGTTGGTCCAATTCTGAGAACAGATTCTGCTTTATAAACCCTTGCTATTTTATTGAGGTCTATTGCAGTAATGGAACCTGAGAACACTTTTTATAAACAGCTGCTGTAACAGAAATAGAGAATCAGTGTATATTACCATTTAAAAACCCACAAATGTTTAAAACCATAAAAGTCAGGAAACACAAGCTTAAAGAGAAAGGTTCTTAAACAAAATTGAATGATCAATCTCGGTTCTTAATATATTGTATAGCATCACTTACTTAAGCCATTATTAAACATAAATCATTATGAGGAGGAAACATATGTGGTGTGCTGGGTTGCATCTGCTCTTGCTATGTAGATATGTGAAGAATGCCAATGGTAGATATATGCAAAAGCATTTAGAGAAACTCTCTTTGACTTCCACTTGATAATCGCTGAAACAGCATACATACAACATAATTTGATTTCATTTACATAATAATGGGAAATTATACAATAGGAAATCAAACAGCCATTTAAGAATTTTAAACTGTTATTCACATTAAATTCTGTTCACTTTTCCTGATTATTATTTCTTAGCATTTTGTGACTTTCCTACTACAATGTAACTTATTTCCTAAAAGCCTGAAGCTGCAACCTGGACTCTTAAGTGCCATGGATGTGTAGCTATGACTAATAATAACGGCAACAGATACAACACAGATTAATATAGCTATTGTTGCAAGTTGTATATTTTAGATGGGGACTACAGAACAAAAGGATTAGTGTGAAGGTGGACTGTACCTTACACCATTTTCAGAAGACTACCCTCTGTT
This sequence comes from Gavia stellata, assembly GCF_030936135.1. Classification (NCBI taxonomy): domain Eukaryota; kingdom Metazoa; phylum Chordata; class Aves; order Gaviiformes; family Gaviidae; genus Gavia; species Gavia stellata. The sequence continues at coordinate 25,575,561 of NC_082599.1, read as the reverse complement.
ACAAGAAAATTATCACTGTTGGATGTTGAAAATGCGAACTATGGGAAGACTCTGTGGAACAGTCTTTTATTGGTTGATCTGTTTCCTTCACAGCTGTGTAAGTGCTCACTGTGTGGGAGTTAATTGTATTAGTTATCTGGTGTAACAACCTGATTAATTTTGTACTTCAGCGCTATTAACTACCACACTATACATGATTCACTGGAGAATGAACGAATTTAATCCTTCTGTTCAAATACAAAACCAAACAAGAATAATCCTTTGTTTTTTAACTTTTAAATAGATAACTTAAATTCTTAATGATGCTTAGAGTACATTAGGAAGGCACCCACTGAAGCTATTTCGCTAAGGGTAACTAGACACTTCCATTAGAAAACCTAATTAATTGGGATTTAAAAATTAACTCTGATTTACAACAGACCATAAAACTATCCAGTCCAAAATCTTATATTTTTATTTGAAGGTTTGTAAAAGATCAAATTAAAGGAACGCTATCAAAAAATTATCCCTTGTTATTTCAACACCATTCTCAATATCTGTAGCTGCAGTTTCAAAACAGAATTTAAAGAAAATTGGCAGGCCTCAAAACTCATCCTGGGGTGTATTTATCTTGGCATTTTAACACACAAATAATTGCGAGGATAGGGAAGAGAAAAGAAAATGGGAATATACAAAAGGTTTACAAAAGGCATACAGAAATGGGTTTATATGATATGCCTATCGCTATCACTTTTTGCACTGTATCATACGATCTCATACGATATAGTGCAAAAAGGCCCCATTAAAGGAAGCACTGATTTCTGCTGTTAGAAGTCTACTGAATTTCCATAGTAAAAACACTCACTAAAATTTTACCACAATCAATGAGATGAAGTCCCAAAACGGAATTTATTGTTTTTCTAAATTTCGTGTTCTATAAATAAGGAGGAAATTTCATCCCAATAAATGAGAAGCATAATAATTTAAGAAAGCAAAACCCTGAAACTGGCCCAGAAGTTGCTAGCTTAAAATACACAAGCTGGCGAACAAATGAAGCAATTAGACACTTCACAGGAACTGCTCAGAACTGCTGCTCCCTGTGTACGTTGCGGCACAGCTATTTTTCCATAGCACAGAATTGTCAGGGTAGTAGCCAAGCAGGCAGAATAACAAAATATTTCACAGAAAATGAGATATTTTTATATCACAATCAAATAAGGTCTTGTTTTAGAGAGATTTTTTTTTTTTTTCTGAGTCATTCCTAAAAGCAGTCGCTAAATTCCCTGGTGTCCCAACAAGAGAGATATAGTACAAGCAAGTCTGAGTAAAATGAAGAATGTAGATTTTATAGACACATTATGAAAGACTTTCTTTCCCTCTCCATGGGCCAAAAAAGAATCCCAAATAAATTCTCTGCATTTGCACTTTCCCCAATGGCCACCCCACAGTACCAGAAGCCACTTTGGCTAGTATCTGGGTGAGCAGTGGCTTCCCTAAATAAACCCAGTCCACAACAGCACAGCTCCCAGCAGGCATCGGAGTAAATGAAACCCTTTATCAGGGACTGAAGAAAAGTTGTTCCTGAGCCTTTTGAAAGAGAACTGCCAAACCCAGAGCACAATGGGAGAAAGAGCAAGGTAAAAAACAAACAAAAAAATACCCCCTCCCCCCCCCCAAACAAACAAAGAAACAAAAAAACCCAAACAAAACCCACAACCCTGGAAAGAAAAATGCGTAAATGATGGTTTATGCTCGATATAAATTACCTCTTCTTTCACTCCCAATGTGGATGTGTCATCAGTGCCTATGAGGTACCCATATACCTTATGAAGGGTCCAACCAGGCTGCAGAAGGAGTAGTCAAGGACTTCTGTTGAACTTTAGAATAAGCATGATTTCTGATTTCCCATTGTTTCTCACCTCATTTCCTATCTTACTTTTCCTTTATAGGTCTATCTCACAAAAAATACTTACCATTGCCACTACAATATTAGCATAATATTAATAAAGCAGCAACCAGAGCCATCATTTTTCATCACTTACAAAGTGAGGATGACAAACTGGCTGGATTTCCATTGCCTTACATTTGGAAAGCTTTTTTCCACAATTATATAAAAACCCTTGTATAGATTATTTAAAAAATATTAATTGAAAAAATTAGGATCTGAACTTATTACACAGTCTTCAAGAATATATCAAGTAAACTGTATCTAGGTCGTGGACTAGGCTTCTGATCCTTGGATCTATCAGTAATTTAATTCCTGACACAAAGAAATATGTGAACATTTATCAATCAATCCTTTGTTGTCTTAGGCACATTACTTCAGCAATAAAGAACTCACCAGAAATATCCTTTCAAGTTGATCTTGAATGTCTTTCATTCCTGGAAAAGCAGCGACCCCTTGAATCATTTCTACAAAGATACAACCCACTCCCCTACAGAGGAAAAAAAAAAAGAGAAAGTATGCAATGTTAGAAAGATTTCGTATAGATTAAATGGCCAGCAACATAGCTTTTGTATCCATCAGAAGTTTTTAAATAATATTTATTTATTTATTTTTAAAAATGAATGCCAGGCGGAAGGACAAGTATGTGCATTTACTAAAACCAATGTATACATATGAATACTTCTCAGGTGTTTGAAGGCAAGTGCAGAGGTAGCAGGAATATTGGTGGTAGCTTTTGAGACCAATAAAAGCACAGCAGCTGCTCTCTATTTGTATGAGTGCTTCCTGAGCAGCATACTCATGCTCCCAAAGAAATTCTGTGGATGTGAGAATGGCAGTGAAAGAGCACCCGTGGGAGAAGCTGAATGGGGACAGGACTATGGCATGGAGGCACACTGGAAGGGCTTGGCATGGGAGGAGAATCTGGAAAAAAATGAGTAAAAAGGAAAAGGGCACATGGCTGCTCGCAGTCACTGAACTAAGCTACTGCCCAAATGCAGATGACTTCTGGGATGGGCTTGCTTGGGCTTTCTTCTCCCCTCTTCCAGCATCAAAGAAGGAAGCTGAAAGCCCATAGCTCTGGGGGGCTGCTGACCCCGTTCCCCAAAAGATCTGGCTGAGAGCTGCTGCAATGGGCTGAGCAACCATGGGGTCCCTCCTCTCCATGCCATGACAGCCACCTCATTACAGCTCCTGTCCCTGGTCTCTCACAAAAGGTACTTCACATGAGTCCCCCTCATCCCACTCAGTTAAACCACTGGCAGAAGTACTGGTAAATCAGAGGGAAAAAATAGCTGAGACATACTAACTACAGCACAAAGACTGGATTCTCATTCTCAATGTTGAGGAAAGTTTCTGTGACTCTTTAACTCAAATTTCAGATAACCTGTGGACTTCCTGTGTCTGAAAAGCAAAATAAATTACAAACTTGCATTTGCATCTTTTCAGGATGAAGAAAGCTCAGGAGTTGCTTGTTCCCTCAGCAAAAATAATTTTAAGAGAAAACATCCCCCCATGGCTACCAGTAGGATGCAGAATTTGATTATATATTTTAACTTGTTCAATTACATTTTTCTACATACATTTTTCTGCAATTTCCGCATGCAAACACCTACGTATGCTGTATAACCATGTCTGTGTAAGTAATCACACAAAAAAACCCTTCACCTAAACCAAATGCCAATTCAATAACCCAAAATATATATCAAAATGAATGAAGAATTTGCAAAACTAACTATGGTACCACCTTTCCCTGAAATTGTGACTTGTGTTTCCGTGTCAGAAAATCCTAGCAATAACCTCTAATTTAACTTTGTTTTTAGAAGTAAATTATTTGGAACGTAGTAATTGCATACCTTTTCATTGCTTATGCATCGTGATGATGCATTCAGAAAGTAGCTTTTAATTTTTGGGATATGTGTGCATATATTGGTGAGGAAGTGCTTCTAGAATAAAACAACTTAATGAAAATAGATGGCATATTTTCATTAAGGCCGAGGCTGAGTATTTATAGATACCACTTAACTAAGATTATCGGCAGACAACCCGTGCTTTACTCATCCCTGAAGGCTTTGACCGCTACTGAATAATGAAATAATTTTACGTTCCAGGACAATGAGAGTTGACAGTCAAATTTCTTGAAGAACATTAAACATAGATCACTATTTTCTAATTCTACGTCCCAAAGCATAGCTATATTAAGCAAAGTTTCTCCTTAGGCATTGAAAAGTGGAAGAAAACTTTCGAAAGCACAGTTCTGGTCAAATTTTAGAATAATTCAGGTGTTTATAAAAGAGAGGTTAAAATCTATGTTCCATCTGCTTCTGCTGGTTACCAAATGCACTGAATTGATTGAACTGCCATTCATCATTTAGTCTGGTTAGTGCTTCATTAGGCACAGATAGGCACAATATATCTTAGTCAAATACTTATAAACTGTATCGGGATCTCAGGCAAGGAAAAAATCAAGATTTCAGTCAGAAGCCATTTATTCAAGACGAGAAATAAAACAAATTGAATTTAGACTAAAGAAAAGAGGATTAGAGTTCTATTCTTGCAACCAGAAAACAGGCATTTCATTAAACCAGTGTATCATTTGAGGGCATGTACTGCTATCGGCAGAGAAACTTCAGCTAGCTGTTTGAACAGAAATTCTGTAAAGGCAACAGAAAGATTTTGCCAAATTTTATATTGTTTCACATAATCTATTTACAAAATTTTCCACTTTTAGCAGGTCTCACACAAGTATAAGCCAAAAAATCAAGTAAGAACTGCAAACAACACTACTGAAGAATAATTTCCTGCTTGGAAAGAAGAATCCTATTATGTGTCTAGGACTCTTCTGTAACCTAGTACTCCATTTAGTCACAAGCTGAAATGAAAGTGAAAGAGTACTGGAGTTAAATAAACAACTAATACAAAAATCAAAAGGTTATTAAAATCATTGAGGAGAAAAACACAAACAACCTTCAAGGTTTGAGCTGGAAGACTGCTGTTCCCTTCGGCCCACTTGAAAATTAAGCTTGTGCTTGGTTTCAAAGGTTATGGTGTTCAGCACATTGAAGAGTAAGTCCATAGAAAAAGAAGATTAAATGAATACTAAAAAAAAAAAGAAAATACTAATAAAAAATAAGAGTATGACATTGAACTGATAGGAAAAACCCAGAAAGCTGTAATAGCACATAAAGGCTTCAAGATGGCTGGATGGTATTTTAGATGTCTTAGTGGTATCAGTGAATTTTAGGCTCACAGCAAGTAGAAACTGAGTATATAATAGGATCCCTGAATCACAAACCATAAGTGCACACACATTGAACGTGAAAAGAAATAAAGCCTCTACAAGGCCTTGAAATTCAGTCTTGTTTTTGTAGACTTCACAAACTATTAAATAGGTTAGAGAGATTTTTGAGCAAAGCAAAAGTTATTTTTGTGCCAGAAGAACTGGTTTGTAAGGAAAAATTAAGAGAATGATGTTATTCTGGGCTACAAGAAAACAGAAGGGACAGGGAGAACGTAATGCCTCTGTATTTAAAATTATGCAAAACGAAGGACAGGGAAGAACTGATTAGGATTTTAATAGTTCCCAGAACTGTAGGTAGATCCAAGATAGCGTACCTAGAAATAGCAGAATGCCTTTAGGAAATAAAAATTTTAGGGTGAGCATTAGAGAAATACACTTAACAATTGTGCTATACCCCACCGTTACAGTTGTGTGAAAACCAGACAAGCTGAAACAGTTCAGAATATTCTTCAGGGAACAGACTTGCAGGGTGGATAAGATGACCTCACAGATCACTTCCATCTCTAGTTTCTATGACACAAAGATTACTTCTTGAAATATGAAATACAACAAATTAACTTCGCTTTAACGTGCATGCATCTCCAGGGGTATGTTACTTATGTATAATTTGTGCACACTCAGCATACAATGCCATTTTCAGGCAGCACTTGAGAAATAATTTGTGACAAAATAACATTAGCCTAACATATTTCAGTGTATTCGATTCAGATTTTCCTACTCTCTTTATGGACTTCTGATTTTGAATAAATAAGCCGAACACTGTGACTTTGTTCAGAGATCTTTCCAACGGAACAGCATTGGATAACCTTGCAAAGTAAAAGTGACAGCCATTTAATGTTGAAATGGGTGGCTTACCCTCTGATGACAAAAAGCATGACTAAACTTATTGATGTATTGATGAGACCATATGTGGCCATACCATCTAATATTGCTCTTCTATTGTCCTGCTTAATTTCCTGGGACTGTGGCTGTCACCACACAGCCTTATACAGAGTAAGAGTTAATAGCACAGCTAAATGAGTTACTCTTGCATTTGAATTGACATAGTAAATGAGCCTGTAAAAATGAAGTTGGATGCCTCAGGAAACTGCCTTTTTTTTTTTTTTTCTGCACAGCTTTTATAATTCAAAATGGTATTCCCTTAAAATTAACTGGCTTACTGGTGGTTTGGTTTTGTGTTTTTGGTTTAGGAATTCACATTCCTGTCTCTGTGTAACCAAGATCCTTACTGCGACAAGAAGAATCTCCAGCCTATCTGTACTTGAATACTGTAAACAACAAAAAAAAAAAAAAAAAGCTTTCATGAGGCATAATCTGTAAAAGATTATTAGGGTGGTTTCCTTCGGTTAATATTCCAGTCTTTCTTGATGGATCCATAAAAGAGACTACAGCCACACTCTGAAATGAGGAGGCGTTGTTTCCAAACCAAGTTTTAGTTTATACTTAAATCAAGATTATAGAAAGCCTATATGCCTACTATACATGTTTTAAACTGTTGAACTTTCTGCCCTGAACAGATCTGCTTTCTAGCAGGCTCAGTGCAGGTGGTAACATTCAGTATGTTTTTTACAGTGAAGACTTTTGCTGGGTCTTCACATAAGGTTTCTATCTGGTCATGAAGCCTGTTGTCAGCGTGCAGGATTTAGCTTCAGCGGGGGAAGGCATTTTACGAAAACCAAGTAATTGCTTCCAGCAGTCCTCCTGGTGAAATTTCTGAAATTCAGAGGAACAGCAAAGTTTTCATTCGAGTTTCCAAAACTACATGCAGTTTGTAATGTTAAATATATCAGAATTTAAAATAAAGCAAAACACACACCCCTCAAAACTCAATTACTTGGTTTTTAATGGATTTGTCACCAAAAGGTAATACTGGTACGTCTTCCATAAAGTCCACTAGTAATATGCAACTTGTTAGAAGGGCACAGAGATTTTTATCTTGTCTGATTTATTCAGAAAAAAAGTCATGTTCCTATATGATCCTGCTTATGAACAGAACTATAAAACCAAATTTTGGGGGAAAGAAACAAAAAGCAAGGGACTTTCGTCTCCTTAATTGACAAAAATCTGATTTAATTCTACAGTGCCACATTGCCAGAATGCCTGCAGATGCTGGACTTGATTGGAATTTGTCTTTCATGACCACTCCACTTTGATATATGAAAAGTAACATGTGATGGTAGATACAGTCTGATCAAAGAATAGGGGCAATAAGGCAAACAGATTACAGTTCTCACATGAGAAGTAATGAGTGAAGCAAAACTTCCCTTCCCTTCCATGATGACAAAGAACAACATTAAAATTTCTGCAGAAAGCAGATGCGATGAATGAAAAATGATTTACCTGAAAGCATGATAGTTCGAAGTATTTCTTTACAGTCAGTCTTGAGGCAATTGTAATTACAAGTGAATACAGTGCTCATGTTCTTGCCTGTGTCACTGAACTACCTAGCAATAAAAGCTCCAGAAATTTGTTTTGCAATCCAACCCTCTGTAGCAATGCTCAGTTTCTCATTAAGAAACATTATATTCATGAAGGGTTAAAATGTACCTGATCCCTTTTTGCAAGAATCTTTCTATTAAACTCACTTGTTCTGTAAAAGCAGAATACAAAAAAAGCTCAAGAAAATAACTTTCAAACTTGAACAACATTTTGCCATGAGATATTTTCCTGTTGAACATGTTCTTCCTGGTTTTCTTTTCTGGATCCAGATACCTTTACAAGGTACTTCCCTGATACACATGAAACATATTTCTAGACCAAGATGGTTTCCTCACACATAGTGTTTCCATGAATTTGACCCTATGAGAATTTTCCAATCAAAAGCTAATTCAGCTGATAAAACTTTTGAAGAACTCACTGACAATGAGAGAAGTTTAATTAACAATACCTTGATAATTATCTCAATGTCCTCACCTTAATATCCTAATCCTACAGATTAGCATTTCTTTGGAGTAGAAGTCATAATCACAAAGAACATCAAGGGCAAAAGAACTAATTTACCCTACGCTGCTTTCTCTCTTGGGTTCCAAGCAGTATTTCTTCAGGGCATACTGGGACTCCTGCTCTTGGATTTCTCTCACTGCAAACTGTTTACAGCAGATACAGGATAAAGATGCCTTTGTAATGTCCCCTGTGTAAAAACATAATTTGGTGCACCTGTGTCTAAGACAAGATCCATTTTTATTTAATAAATATCTTAATTACTGTCATAGGTCTCCATTGGTCAAATATTCATGAAAGCGTGCATGGAATTACAGTGAGCACTCAAATCTGCACTCGGAGCAGCCTATATGTGGAAAGTGGTGTGTTCCTGAAAAATACCGTTTATTTTTCTAATAACAGGATAGAAAAACTCCATATGAAGAGCTTTCCCTAAATTAAGATCAGATTTGAAATCATGTATATCAATCCAGATGTTACAAAGTTAAATAAAAGTGATTTAATAAGCAATTTCATAACATTTGACTGGCCTAGTTTTAAGTGATTTTTTCCGCAGCACTAAACATAGCTGATGTTAGTTTCTAAAAGTGAATTTAAAATATATCATGGCCCATAACTCCTTAGGTTACCCCAGCTGTGACTAAGAGTGTATTTTTTAAAAACAAAACAACAGGATATGCAAAAAATCACCAGCTGTTAGCAAACACAGTTTAAAGCCAGCTGCAGTTCAAAATAAAATATCCCCAGTGACTTCTTGATGTAACCAACCCAGATGTAGCAGTAGATGCATTCCCAGAATCAAAAAGGATTTAATAACCTGTTTTAATTGCTTAATTTACTAATACTATAGTCTTCCTGTAAGGAATAAATAGAATAGGTTCATTTGGGCATTTTTTTCCTATGTTTCTGTATTACTTATATATGGGTTTTATTAATACATAAACCCTTTATGTATTGAAGCTTATTTTCCCTGCATTGACTTTCAAAGGACTCTAAAATTCAAGGATTAGGACAAGTTACACTAGAGGCAATGCAAAGCCATTTTCCTAGCTACTAGTAAGTCCTCATCAAGCGGGAAAAAATAGGTATATCAAAGGTTATCACAACTCTTTGATAAAGTTGTGGGTAGTATAATACATTCACACAACGCTGCTGTATCAAATGCTGTCAGCAGTAAATCACCAAGCCCACGGCATTGCTTCCCATCACCAGCCTGACACCACTAAGGCATGTACGTCTTCATTAATATTATTTTATTGCCAGTGGCTATTTAAAAAAGAATGCAGAAGAATGTAACATTGCATGTGGATCATTAGCTTTTAGTTACTATCCTAATGCCCTATGCCAGCAAATGAAGTGTAAAAATAGCCCGCAGCCTCTGCCACCTGCTTCCTAGCCACTGTCCAGTGGTTAATATTTGGACTCTTTTTTCATTTTTCTTTACTGAGAGAGCAGTGAAACATTGGAATAGGCTGCCCAGGGATGTGGTAGAGTCACCCTCCCTGGAGATATTCAAGGAGCGTGTGGATGTGGCATTGTGGCATGTAGCTTGATGGACATGGTGCTGTGTGGTGTTGGGTGGGTTGTGGCTTGTTGTTGTTGTGTGGTGGGTTGTTTTTTTTTTTTTTTTCCCCAGGTTGGACTTGATGATCTTACAGGCCTTTTCCAACCGTAGTGATTCTGTGATTCTGTGATTCATGCAGCTGGTCTTCTACTCAGTAGGAGCCCCACTTTCCGTTCCTTGGGAATCACCATGAAATGTGCTTTATCATGGCTATAGTGTCTGTACAGGCCCTGTGCCTGTTTTATTTTTTTCCTAAATGGAAAAAACAGATGTGCTTCTGCCTCAACTTTATTAATATTTTTAGTGAAGTGGCTGCCTAGTTTTGTCATCACGTAGATCCTCAGTAAGGACACAGGAGAGCACACACTATCTGCCATAAGGACATAATGCCAGTAATTGCATAAAAATGCTAATGCTACAAACACACTTTTGCTAACAAATTACCAAATTATCTTGGAATCTGATGGTAGGTGGGTTTTTCTGCATCTCCCTTCCTCCCACTCCAGGAAGTCACTAAGTGGTTTTAATGTAATTATGGCCCAGCTATGTATAACCATTGTATAAATAAAGCCCCAAGCTAGCCTGTGCTCCAGCAGAGCTCACTGTTAGATGTGCCAAATAAGCGTAAGTGACCTTAACATGCAACTACACCTCTCACAACCAAACTGGAAGCGCTGTCTCAGATAACCCAGCAAAGCACAGAAGTAAAAACCTAAAGCTCTCCTGTCACATACAATATACACTTGCTCTAATCTGATTTCTGATGTGACAGTAGCTGAGCCTCTACATAAATTCCTGCCATGTGAAAGAAACTCTATTACTAGGGCTTTTTTTCTAAGCTTTTCATAGTTCTCCCAGTTTGTACAGGGCAGCAAAAATTTTGTAAGGGCTACAAATCTAGCACAAATCTAGCAGTATGACATCATTTTTCATTTGAAACAGAACTCACCACCTCTATCCCTGAGCACCTGGATCTTTTTCAGACCTATATGAAATGCTCTGCGCAAGAGGACATCGTTTATTGATATCATTGAAGATGTAATTATTGCGTTCTTCCCCAATACACTCCATCATTTTTGTCAGGACACAAAATAATGACCTAGATTGCTGAAGTAGCATTTTGAGTCCTTCCTTGATCTTCCCAGCTGTCCATGTAATTTGAATATAAACACACGATTATGAAGGGAATACTCAGTCTGCATGTATAATAACTTTAAAAAGCTTCTATTAGCTGTATGGCTTAATTTGATCTCTATCACAGTAACACCACACAGTTTGACTGGACTTTTTAATAGCTCTTTTACTAAAATCATTATTGGGAGGAATGTTAAAAGATCTATTTTTGACAAGCTATTGAACTTCTGAGTGAATAATTTTTCTTTGTGGAAAAAGTTTCAGTGAGAATCAAAAATGTTTTAAAACCCTTTGTTCAGTTTAAAAAAAAACAACCACAACCAAAAAAAACCCTTAATTTCAAAGTGCAATATTTTTTTTAATTGGTAAATGTTAAAAAAAAATTCCAATGTCTCTTTTGACGAAAAAAAAACATTTTAGAGGACTTTTTGAGAAGTTTTCTCTATTAAAGCATTTAAAAATTTTCTTTAGCCATTTCCATATATTCTCTCATTCTCTTTGTACTTGACAACTTGAGACATGTATGTACACATGCACACAAAGATGTGGGACTCTCAAGAACTGAATGCATGTAGACTGAACTATAAGAAGATGAGCAGAAAGAACTATTTACATCTCCCAGCTATTTCCATCCTCTGATGCAGTTGTCCTGCCTCACCCAAGCAAGCCAAGTTTCTTGCTGAGAGTGTCAGAGGTGTATCTTGGAAAAGAGGTGATTGCAGAACATCAGGAGCAGATGGCATGTGGAGATTGCATACAGTTTGTGAAGACACCAGGTTGAACCTGATCTTTGGGAAAACAGGACAGTTTTAGAATAGATGAGAACCTGAGATATAGGGGGAAATTATTTTAGATCTGTGAGGTAGAGAATGGTTTGAAGAAAACCAGAGAGCTGATACAGAAGATGCTGCCGTTGCCTCTCTGGTGCAGCTGCAATATCACCATGTTCACATTTGGAAAAGTTTGTTCACCCTCCCTTTCCTGCCTCTTGGTTCACCTACCCTTACAGGTCAAGGAACTACAGCAGCCAGGGGTCCAGTTATACTAAATACTCTCTTCAGTATTAGATATTCTAGTATTTATACTCTGTAACCCCTTCAAATGAAACAATTCTGCAGCTTCTAACTCCTGCCCCCAGGAGTCAAGACTTAACAGTGCTACGGGGAAAAACTAGATGAGATTTTCAGGAAAATGTAGCTTTTCATCCCACATTCTCTGATCTCAGCTACAGGACTAAACACAGCCTAGTCATGCTTAGTTCCCTTCCTCAGTAAAAAAATATTCCTGCTAGGTCATCAGTTTCAGTATGACACTGCAAGATTACCTTGACAAATATTATTCACCCACCATATGAAAACATAAGGTCCTTTTAACCTTATATTACAGTTATGTCTAGATTTTAACATAATCATAATTCTAGATTTAGGTTGCCTGTATTAAAGAAAGATACTTCAGCAAACTACAAAGAAAAATTATATTTTTCTGAAACTTGCTCAGTATATCTTTTTTCTCAAATGAAACGAGTTGTATAGATTTAAAAAGTCAAATCACATTCAAAAAAATTAACATCTTCCAGAGCATGAGACTGTCTTTGTAAAGAAAATTTTTTTTTCCACATTTCTGTTTCTTGAATGAACATGCATTGCTTCTACTAACACAGTTAAAGCTCTTACTAATCACAGAATTCATCCAGATTACAGAGATCCTGTGACCTCAAAACCTACAGGATAAATGAAGAACCTCCACCTTGGTTTCTAACAGGCAAAAAACCCAAATACCTTCTTTGTTCAACACAGGACTAAATGATGTTATCAAAAAGGAGCAAGGTGCTATATATTGTACACATCAAACTGCCCTTTCAAACCTGCAGGTCTAAATAAAATCTGTAGGTTTGAAAGAAAACTATTCAGTGATGTGTCACACACTTATTTACTGCTAACAAGTACAGTAGATTAGGAACTGAGGCTGTATCCTCATATCCAGAGAATCCTGGTTTTGTCCTTGCAACAGCCGGGCATGGTGAAAGTCTTATCTTCTGCAAAACAAGTATCATATCATATTCAAGTACCACATTAAGACTACAAAAGTCAAGCAACAACTCAGTCTCTTGCAAAGCACCAATGGCTCTTCCAGTACTGTGTCAACAGCAGGTACCAGCTGCCAACCGGTGGGGTGGCAGGAGGGGATTCCTTTAGGGAGATACTGAGTGAACCAGACAGATTACTACACACAAGTTTTTTAACCTGTATCACTAATCTTGCTACATATTTGTTTTACACATCTAAAAAAAAAATCAGAGCTAAAGCACCTACATAGAGTCTTGCATAAGGATTCTATACTTACCACATGTCAAGGCAGGTGGAATATTCTGTTGATCCCAGAAGGACATCTGGAGGCCTGTACCATAGGGTTACCACTTCATTGGAATAGGTATGGCTGGGAACTGATTTAGCTCTTGCAAGACCTGTGGGGTAAATACAAATAAATTAATGCAAACAAAACAAAGAAATAGTTTGCTGTATAGTTATGATCCTAAAAGGATATATAAGCACACATCACACAACATGACAGCATGTTGCAGGCGTTTTTTTCTTCTAGTATTGGAGTAAGTTACTTAAAGAAAGAACGTGGTAGCATCTATCATTTAGTACCTGGCTAAACAAAGCTGTGAATATTATGAAGGAATAATAAAATACGCTTTTCATAATGACAACCACAGGCCCAGGAGAGAGGCAAAGATAAACTGTGGTATACCTAAATGAAAGACAAATAAAGATTTTAATTTCCATTAACTGCTCATCCTTAGGCATCAGTAGTCTTTAATTTCAATGTTATTTAGGAAAAGGAAATGAAAAGAAAACTCCCAGACAAACAGTGCCACAGATGAGATTTGGTTTTTTAGGGAAGCCTAAGGAAACCTTACACAATTTAGACTGCAAACCCCAGCCTACTTATTCAAGTTTATATTTGAAAGCAATAGACACACTTACACATTACCATTCAAATAAATATTAATATTGCAGTAATACATGTGTATGTGCAAAATTCTTCTCTCTCAACAAATGTATATTGGCAGTGCACCAACCTCAGAAGCAGAAATCATTTCAATTAAATCTGTGGCCTACTAAAGAAAGACTATTTACAGAAATTGTCTTTTAAGCTTGTCAGTCATTTAAAATAATTCACATTACTACACAACCATAATCTATCTCATGTAAAGTTGGAAAGATTTTAGGAGAGACCCTCATACGCTAAATACAGCAGTTAGAGAGCATACTTTTCTAACAGTTCTCCTACAGATGCCTCTCTCCTCCAGGAAATGGAAAAGTATTTTCAGGGCTATGGTGACTGTTCCCATCACGGGCCTGCAAACACCTTTTCCAAATAATCTGCTCCTAGTTACTGCCTTGAGACCATCCACTCCCTCACTGGGAACACTGGATACGCACAAGTAATGGAAATTAGGAGAATGAGCTACTGGGGTTTTTTTGTGTTTTCTTAAACAAAGAACTACCAATTTCCCTTTCACAAAACAAATTAAATTACTGAAACAGAAGGTCATGTCTTACACAAACCAAAAAGCAAAGTCGTACACTCAGAAAGAAACATGCAACATGAGAATTCACGTAAGAGTGAAGACAAGAGTCCTTTGCACCTTTATTCTTAATACACTGGAGAAGCCATTTAAGAACAGTTAATCTCAGTGAATATATCTCCATAGTAATGATGGCAAATCTTGCCAGTAGATTGCATTATCAGCTGATTATAGCAATTAGACCAGTGTAGGGGAATAATTTGACTGTATGCCAAAATTTCTTCTAAAAAAAATTACATTTCAAATACGAATAACCATATTTTTAACATTTTCAGACCTCTGTCTCTTTTACATTTGTGCACCTGGCCACTAGCTTGATGAGTAATTTAGCTCATACAGACAACTCAGGGTTGGCCAGGTACGGCCCCAAAGAGGCCGGAGGAGAGGTCACATCACACGCTCTGCAGTGCCTCCGCCTCCAGATTAATGTTTTTGCTTCCAGGAGATCATAAACCACCAAATGCTTTAACTGGTGAATAATTCTTATTCCTAGCCCAGGGAAGCATTAACAAGTCTGAGTATCTGAGCACCTATATCCCACATGACTAAACTGAAGGAGGAGTCCCTGAATTTGTGTACATGGACCTACTATTATTAAGCTAAATAAAAATCATGAAAGGATTTGAGAAGCCTGGATGGTGAATGGCTCCATCCTTCTTTGCCTGCCTGAACACCCCTTTAGTCTTGCCTGAGGAAGACTGAATCTGGTTCCAAACATTTTCGTCCCTAATCTTCTACCTAGCTTTGATAGGAGAAAAGGCATAGGCAGACAGGGAAAAGGCATTTTTAAGAAGCCAGCAACATCATGTGATTTGGGGAAAACTGTCAAAAAACTTCAGAGTTTGTGGGGTGAAAAATGAACTCAGGTCTCTATGACACCAAGTCTTTGATCCACACTCTCAAGAAATCTCCCATGTAGGAAGAAATGAGTACCCAACTTGCCATACCAGAAATCATACTGCAAATAATACAATATCCATGCTTGCCTGGCAGTTTCTGCCGCTTTACTGGCCAGGATGGAGCTTTGCAAGTGCTATAGTCAGCCCAAGCACACCTTTCCTCCTCTGGTGCGACCATTCAGCATGGAACCAGTCCTCCCATCCTGCTAGGACTGCCGCCCATCTTGTTTCCTGCTTCTAGATCTCCCCCACCTCTAACCCATTCCAGGTTAACTAAAATCCATCCGATTTTCAAAGGATGGCCCTTTTGGGCTAATCCCAGCCTGCTGGACAACTAAATGTTTTTCTTTGATCTGCTTTTCAGTCCTAAAACACCATGGAAGCCTCATTTGAGGTTAGCTGCTACATCTGGTTTCTCAGTTACAAGAGCATAGTTACTGGAATGGAGAAAGTTACAAACAAAACCTTAATTTGTAAAAGCAGGTTGAGGCCATACATTGGCATCAACCAGCATCACCAGGTTTAACAGGTTTGTGGGTACAGGCCATATGTTTTAAGTTGTGGCCAACTGGTTTCCTAGTTGGGCACATACACTACTTCGGAAACTAAATGGCCCAATGGAAAGGAGGAGTGAACAATTGAGGGAAATACTCACAAAGGCTAAAATTTGGCAGAGGAAAATTTGGCACAGTCCCGCTGTTCAGTCAATTGCTCCCCCTGTGCAGAACTGAAAGGACCTGAATCAGGCTAACGCCTTGGAGCAGCTGCTTTCTCTCAGGGAGGGAGCAAAGTTTGCTTTTTCTGAATAACGTTCTGCATAAAGAAGGCATTTGCAATTATGAACACTTTCACCTGAAGACTCAAAATCAATGCAAACGTCTCTCATCACACTTAAGGCATGAAAAAATATCCTCATCTTTCAGATATATTTACAGTTTAAAAAGAATGCTATCAATATATATGTGAAACACTAACAAGTTACTGCATTTCTTGTCTTGATGTTCCAGATGCAGTTACAGGGGGCTTTTTCAGATATCCGTCTGCAAGAAAATTTGCTACATATTTTATACCCTTTTGCACATCCAAATATGCTTACTCATGCAAAATTTATTTAACCACATCCTTCAACTGAAAGAAAACTGAAGGGTAGGATTAATTAGCACAGCATGTTCGATCACTTTCTTTAAGGGTTCCCTGTCTGTTTCCATGGTTACACTACAGGAAGAGCGACAATCTCCTTCTAAAAAGACAGAGCTTATGAGGGATCATCAAAACTTCAACCCTTAATGGCCCATGTGCATAAAAGCCAAAAGGTAAATAGAGAGATCACCAGGTGAGTACCCAGTATTTACATATTGCTGCTTGAGCACTTTTTTGCCTGGGAAGGTGGAGGGAGGACCTCCTGAGAAGCAGTGAACTCCCCTCCGGTTCCTGTGTCTTCCCTAAGATAAAAGGTCAACACGTGTCCTGCTGTTGCAGCCTTATTTTGAGGGAAGGAAGCCAAGCATAAGGCCCAGTTATTAAAAGTCAGGTCACATCAGACCCACTGGGGAACTTGTGTGTAATTATGAGAAGAACAGACACTGTTTAATGCTCTCCAGGCACTTACTTCTATGGTCATTATTTATCCTAACTGAAAGAATAAACTGTTCTGATGCATTACATACTGCAAGGCTTGCACAACAGCATCTACCTGCACTGTGACACAAACCACAACTTTCTTTTAACTCATTCATTAAACAACAGCTCAGGATACTCTGCAATGCCCTGTATTTAAAATACAGAGTGAATGATTTATGCCTATGTATGTGTATGTCTTTAACACACAAAACCTCCTGCTGCCTCCTATTTCCTTCCTTGGTAAATACAATTTTCTCTGCTTCGGCTGGCTTTATCTTTTATCTCAGACTCAAAGGTTGTATCTGATTTTACCTAGCATCACTTATTGACAAAACACATTGCACTGATTTATCACTGTAATTTTTAAATTGTATTTGGCTTTTACAAGAGGCCGCAGCTATATCCAGACTCAAGACCTATTCAATACACATACCTTTGGCTACACGAGCACAAATATTAATATTTAATCTCTTTAGCTGCAGGATAGCTTTCTAGTCAAGTTCATACGACAATCAGGAAGCCTTTGTTCACAGCGAATATGATTTTGCAAATGAGGAAACCAGTCACGTCTGCAAAAACAAGGGCTTGCCAACCATGTTCATGGTTTCCTTTTCCATTATACCTTAAATGTGTTGAGCTGTTTACTATTCTGATTTAGATATATCAAAAAGGGCTCTAGCAAGGCATACTGCAAAAAAAGAAGGGGTTTTTGTTGCTGTTTTTCCTTAATTCAGATTCTTTTTGTGCTCCTTTTTTAGCCTCCTCTTTCGTTTATTTTAACAATTACCTAGAGTTTGAGGTAAACAGCTTATAAAACCATAACTATGATTCAGTAACAATATTAAAATATTGTTAATGTATTCCATTGTAGATCATGAACTGTCAATTTCACTTAACCTATTTACTCAGCTACTTGTTTTCCAACAGAAGCATATTTATTCAGTGAATACCTGAATGACAACAAAACAGAAATAAAATGGGTGGAAATACTGACACTGCTTCAATGAAGCGCTCAGCTCTTTAACCCAGAAGTCAGTTCTCGGCAATCAAAAGCGTCCTGCAGCCTTTAGGTCCCTCTGCTGTTTACCTGAACGCATCTGTCTCTAAGATGCAGCTTTACCAGAGCATCTGAGTTAAATTCCTTTCAAATAAGATAAAGTACTTACAATATCCTATGTCCGAGTCCTGCCGCTAGATTATGGCAGTGCTGTTCATTTATAAAAGTTACCCACTATCAGGGAGAGCCTAATTAGGTTCCCAAATTAGTATTCCCAAAATGCACTTCAGCAATGACTGGTCGTCCAAACTGGAGTGCAGGAGTCAGTCTTCAAGAGACTGAGCGCAATAAGTAAGGCAAAAGGCATGTGTGCCTCTCAGCCTGTCTGGTTTTTCCAGATGTATCAGTTGTTCTAATAAGAGATTATTTTTCCCTGCAAATCTTATCTCATGTATGTCTTCAGACAATGACTTACAGTAACACAGATAATTATTCTGGTCTGTGAATGGGACTGAACTGTCAATTTGACAAACACAAGTTACAGAAAGGGAAGATGCAGAAATACTTTTTCTGCTACCAGAAAGAACAACTCTAGCCCTCATGAAAAGTGTTTTTCTTTTTTCAAGAACTTCAGCATCATCTCTTTCATCATCACCTCTTTCCTCTGCCTCCTGAGCCGCCCAAAGGATCATAGGCAGTGGAAAATTGGGATACGAGAAAGAGCTCAGCTATTGGTTGTATATTAAAAGATCCCCCTGATTAATGTGACTGAAAGCCATCCTAGCTATAAAGCTGTTTATTTCCCTGCTTTAAAATTCTTACAAAAAATTTCTGACACTTTTTGAAAAAGCCCGCTGATGCTGAACATGTGCCATGACTGCCAAATTCATTCATTGTCTATTAGCAGAGAGGAACACACTAAAAATGCGTTTCCAATCAAAAAGTGGTATGGAAGTGCAAAAGAAATATACATTCCATTTTCAACACCAGGAAAATATATCTATTCCCATGGCCTTCTGGGTCAGCATGAATATGTTCAAACTGCCTCTGCTAGTCTGGAAGCAGAAAAATAACAGTGTGGGCAGGAAAAAAAAAAAAAGACACAATCTGCAGCAACACTGTAAACATTCACACAGACATGAAAGCTAACAGAACGCAAGGACAGCGAGCAATTTCACATCAAAAATAACTTCTGCATTACTGAAAAGACCTGGATTCATTATGGATATGGTATACGTGCCCACAATACCTTAACAGTTGACTGATTTAAATCTTGCTTTCCAGATTTTGGATTTTTACTTAATGATCTCCAGTTTGCTGTCTCACAAAAAAATCTGTATGAAGACTCCTAACAACATCCCAGCATAAACACACCACTTTGCTACTAAGGCTCTAAGTGAAAATGTAAGAATTACTCATTCCACAGTGAAGTTATTAGGTTTGAAGCAAAGAGTTAACAATGGCGGAACAGATGGTTTTAAACTGAGATCTGAAGAGCGCAGGGAGGAAGTTCTAGAAAGGACAAACAAGACAGAAAATAACTCACTGAAAATGAGAAGTAATGCATCTCAGGATATTTTAATACTCCCTGAGAAAAGAGAGGAAACTGGGAAGAAGCTATGAATGAAAGAGCCCAATACTGGACCATGATTTGAGTTTAGAAGAGAATAATAATAATAATAATAGTAATAATAATAATAATAATAATAATAATAATAATAATATGTGGACTTTTAAGACATATGAGCAATGAACTTGTTGAATACAAGAAAGGTAACAGACCACTTTCCTACAGTTTTGAGGTATAAATGTTTCACTGTCATTAGGATTTTCCCTTAACACATCAAAGGAATTCATAAAAGGTAAAACTAAGTAATCCAGGGGAAAAGCGTTGTATGGAGACAAACTGAGAGCTATGGATGTCCAATTTGGTGAAGTATAATAGTCCATCAAGCACTGACCACAGAAGTTACCAACTTACTGCAGGCTACTGTATATGAAGTTAACAATTTAGTGTGATCCCTATCTGTACAACTAAAAGCAGGACTGCAAGAACCATTTTTGGATGACTCCATCTGGGGTTCAAGCAAAAATGAACCGACCCTTATCAACCGGTACCTTAACAGCTTATCATTTGATGAAAGTGCAGTAGGTACTTGGCATATTGCATGAGACAGGCTAAATACAACATACCAGTAAAGAAATAAATATGCTTGCTCTGTGCTGTGCAAGACTTACTTTTTTTAGAAAATTGTGTAGACAAACTGCCTCCCCCTTCGTTCGGGTGCCAACAGGACTGAACACGTACCAGATTCAAGCCCATCATATACAGGGCAGCAGTACCATTGAAATCCTTCTGATTTAATGTTGTATTAAATTTGACAGCTGAAGAACTGTCAAATAAGCACAGTTTTGTGCTATTGTAGTGGTTCAGAGTCCTCCAAACAGAAACACAAAAGCTAACTTTCACCGAGAGTTTTATATTCAAACATCTAATTCCAGTTGTTTACATTTAGGTAATTTTGGTTTTTAACTGACCATACAACACTGGCAGTGACAAGGTGATGCCACAGCAAACACATACCACATACCTCCATCAATTAATGGGGTCCACAACTCAGTGCAGTTAATCTGTGAGGTGCTGGAACACTGATGAAGGGCAGCGATAGCCACATGACCACTGGGATGTCACCCTATGGAGTGACTTACTCCAGTGGGATACTACAATTTTGCTGATCCGTCTTTTCCCACCTAGAGGTAAAATATCTGGAGAACTTTGATGAAGAGAATACCTCAAGTCATGGTCAGCTACTAAAAGCCTAATCAAATACCTGCAAATTTATTTACAAACAGATCAGATCCCAGGAACTGGTCTAGCATAGTTAATTTAACAAGAACAGGGCTACATGGAGAAGCAAGTATTTGAACAACATTAACATCTACATACAGTACTTTTGAAAAGCAGGTCTAACAACTATTTTATTTATAAATCAAACACCACTGGCATTTGACATTACCCTGCAGGAATGGAATTTGTGAATTTGAAAAATTGTCACCACATGGGTATTGAAACCATCAATTCTTACAGTACAAGGTCTGGCTTATGTATAAACGGCACAATTCTGCAACTACCAGCCACCGACTTCTGGCCCCTGTGCTGCACAGCCAATGCAATTAAGTTTGATGTGCCTGCTTTTCCAGCTAAGGTGTCACCCGGGCATACATTTCCACACCGCAGGACGCAGCTGCATTTGTTCCATTATCCAGCCTCATCTTTTGAACCATGGCTGCCCTGCCTGGCACAAACAGTTCTCTAGTAATCAAGGAGTTTAATCCAGGCTGCTTCCAGTACCTGAGCCAGACTATTTATAGATAAGAAATACTCAGCTGATTTTTGTCATTGCTATAATGTGTTATACTCTGCAGCTTATGTATTTCCTTAGCAGGTAAAACACTGCCAAAGAATTCCAGTACATTTTGCATGTGCTATCACATTAGTACATACATTCACATACTAGATAACACCCACAGCACCTAAAAACACATCTGTCTGCTCTAGCTTAAGTCAAAGAAAAATGATCTGAAAACATCAGTATAGTACAGTACAGGCATTGGTGCAAAACTAACAAAACTAAAAAAAAAAAATCTCAGTTATTTCAAAGCTTTTTGAAATACAAAGAACAAAATAACTATTGGAGACTTACAGATTTCACTAAATTTTAAAATTATTTTCACTTTGCTTTCAAGTGTGAAACCATTAAGAAAACCTGTGTAAGTACTGTTGCTTCTGTAAAGCAATATTATAAAGGAACATCTTACAACAGGAATCTCTGGAGTCTCAGATTCACCTGTTCAATTGAATTGCTCCTCAAAACTCATTAAATGTGTATGTCATCTTAAATTAGCTGAATCACAAATCTTAGAAGAAAAGTTTTATGAGAAGACATTCCAATATGCTTAGATCTAAATTATTATTTGACTTTGCTTCGGTAATCAGGCATCTGTATTCCTGCAGAGTCAACTGATCAGTTCTGAATATAATTTTGTCACAGAAAAAGAAGAAATTAAAACAGACAATTTCATTTTTAAAAAAGTTACATTAGAAGAGCATTAAGGCTGTGCCTTAACAGTATGATTCTAGAAATATGTAGTTAAAAAGCAAATGTTCCTCATGCGGCATCTTTCTCTACAGTGATACTGAAACACTGAAATGCCACTGCCAGGACAGCAAATTTAGAGCTGTACAACCAAATCTAGTCTATTATGTACAGATGTAAGCCTACTAAGTCAGTAGAATTGCAGAACCCTGTATTGTAACTGAATAAAACAAGTGAAAATTTGTTAATATTGAAACCAAGCCATTCTTTTATCTATTCTTTCATTTAACTTAAGGACTATGGATGTACTTCTCCATGCAATGCTTGATAAAAACTACTTCTAGATTGCAAGCAAAGGATCCCTGATAGTATTTTGACCACAGACAAAATACTACTGTCATATTATTAGTACCTTTGAAACATTTCATGTTTTATTTAAATCATTTACTATTTCAAGTTTGCATGTATGAGCAAATAGTAAGTACCGGTCAGCACATCTCATTTAGCATCGCATCCTGCAACCTGTGTAGCAAAGCTGGTGGTAATCCTGAGAACTGTAAGATAGAATGAGCAAAGAATTGCCAAGTTTCAAGAAGCTAACATGTTTATAAAGTACATTTCAATGAGCCACTGCCTTTTTTTCTTATTCCTAAGGTCTACAGGCAGTTCGAAGCTGAATCAAATTTCCAGCCTGCTTGAAGAGTCCATAACTTAACATCAGTGATGACAGTATCGACATAAAAAGTTTTTCGCTTCTAGCGCCTAGTACTTGCTATCTGCTGTTACAATCAAAGGAACCCACTGCAGTTTATACCTAACTTAAAGACCATTGTAATGAAAAATCCTTAAAAGCAAATATAGCCACAAAAACAAATATAACTGAAAAATTTCTGTCTGAATGACTTAAAAATTGCTGCAATAAGAAGGATGAGTATGTTCATGACTGTGGGTAGGAATAAAAGAGATGACATCTGAAAGCCTCCTTCTCCCTTATTTCCAATTACCACAGAAAAAAAATTGCTATAATATCTGACATATTATAAGCTCTAAAAGCCAAAGGTGGAAAAAGCTGAACTGACCTTGGAGGAGAGCTTGGGCACCTTTACAGAGGGTGAAGGTCTAACCAGACATTCTCCCTACCATTCAACATGAAAGTCATGCAGCAGCATTTCCTCCCCATGCAAAGTGGTTGTTAATGTTCCCACATCGCCCAGGTAAAAATCTGCTGATTCCTGATCTCCCACTTTTAATATTGGTACCTTTGCATCTTTCAACATTTTGCTTGACCTCTTGGTCTTACAGTTTAATTATTTGTAACATATATAAGGGTGGCTATGTGGAGTTAACATTTGCACAGCTCTTTGGAAATGTAAATCACTGGAGAAGTGTTAGGTATTACTAAGACAAGCACTGCCTGACCTCTTCTGGCTATCGTGAAGGCCAGTTGCTGCAGGGGAAATTCTCATCTTAATGCAGGTAGACCTGCAAGCGTGATTTTCATTTACATCAGTACAAATTGTGCATCTATAAATATATTAATATATCTACCACTGTGTCCTTCAGAAGGAATGAAAATCCCCGCATGAATTATTAAAAGTTACCTAGATAAAAAGTGACTGTATTGCAGTAAAGTAAGGTTTAAACTGTCTGGGGCAAAAACCCCACTGTTATAAATTACAGAGCCATAATTTCTTTAAAATGCAATTTCAGTTATGGAATTATTTCATATGGTGTTAAATGGCACGTTTCTCTTAATGAGCTGCCAGTCTCTGTTCACGTTAATCTTTTTCTTTGCATATCAATATTTTTGTTGTGACCCATGATTAATTCTTTCTTCTTTAATCCACACCTTTTCCAGTTATCCCTTGGTTTCCACATAGCTGATTGTTTCATGTGTAAAATAAATCTGCATGACTAATAACACATTAATGAAATTAAAATTATTTTAAAATGTGGCATAATTTTTTCACTATATAATACAGTATGTTCTTTTAAATAAGGAAACATTAAACAAAACCATAATCAGACCAAGAAAGCAAAGACGGAGAGTATTATGCGATCAACCAGGATGCCTATATTCGAAAGCTTTACCATGACCATAGCAGTTGTTTTCCCCTGTAACTGACATATCAGAAACAAGCACAATAAGGTTTTAAAGAAAGTTCAATGTTTTAAATACAGGGGCTCGTAGCCACGGTGGGCAAAAGACTATGGACTAAGGCTATAACAGAAGTAAGATGTGTAGGAAGAGAAAATGTTCTCATATAAAACTAATAGAACATCGTCATATGACTGAATCAGGTTTTTTCCCAATTAAAAAAAACACTTGTCATTTACTGCCCAGATTTTAAAAACCTCTACAGATTCATTTGGATGGATGGATCTCTCTTGTACAGACAGTGGATCACAGTTCTCCATGTTTTTTGTGCAATTATCACATAACAGCCTGGTTGACACTTAGACGGGGAATACAAGACAACAAAAAAATCATGATTCTGATAATAACACAAGATCACAGTCAGCACTGAGCTAGCTGCAGTACAGATGACATCTAAATCCCATGTTCTTCTTAAGTACAAAACACTGAAACAGATTTTTCATCACAGTTGTTTTAATGGTGTCATAACCAATTTCGTTTATTGCCCTTAACGGATAATTAAGATGCTTTCCTCCTATTTAAATGCTCAATATAACTCTAACTTGTAACAATGGGAAACTTGGATCGAACCCCAAGTAATCTGAGACACGTTTAACAGGGGACCCATTTAGTGAGTAATGCCAATCTCCAGCTCCTTGATGGTTTAAAAAAAAAAAAAAAAATTTAGAAAGTTTTCCTTTTCAGCTAATAATCCCACACAGCGCTTCTCAGGGGGAAGAACTTAAGTTGCAGGATCTACTTTAGTAATACCTGAAAAGAATGGTATATTTAAAGAATTTTAATTTCAACTGTTAAAAAGCGATCAGTGAAGACCGACATGGACAAAAATTCATTCTGTGGCTCTAAGTTGTATTTACTATTAGTAGAGAGAAGTTAAAGTATTAGTTGAAAATAAAACCTCACAGTTTTTGCAAATTGCTGTCTCCAGATAGTAAACCTGTGTCAAATCTATTCCTCCTCCACAGACTATGAAACTCTATTTCTGCCCATAAGGTATTCTTCCTGCATCAACTCTCACAATGGCGATTTTTTATTCAGATTTACCTGATACCTCAATAAAACCATCGGATCTATGAAGTAATCAGATGGAGGTCCACAATGGGAATGACAAACCAAATAGGAGAAGCAAGAAGCACCTGCAGTGGCACTAGACCACACATTCTCCTACATCTTCACTTCTAAAACAAGGCACAGAGGAATTCTTCAGCCCAAATGCCAGAAACCAGATCTACCCCTTTGCACTGCTGTTGCTTGAGATCTCCTGCTACCTACGCATCTCCTCTCCCTCTCCAGCACAGACCTGAGCGAGACGATAGAAGGTCACAAGAACAGCACGTGAAGCTCTTGCTCCTGGGAGGGGAGGGGAAGGAGGCAGCTTTGGCTACTCCCTAGTGGCAGCCAGTTATACTATTAGAAACTAAGAAGGAAGATCTGGGGCTGGGGGGAAAGCCTGTCATCCTGGGAAAGCAAATAACTAACACAGCAGCCTGCCATGGGTCTCTGGGTCCACAGTACCCGCAGCCTTCGCAGACTACAACTTCAATCCTTCCTTCAAGAGAAAAGATTTGAAGGTCCCCTAGCTACCTATCAGCTCTGCTCCTGAGCTCTGGCTGCCCTTTCCCTGGATCTAGAAAGCAACAGGAACGGCAAGGGCTTTTTTCACTGACTCGGTAGTTTGTGTTCGAGGTTACGCCAGGACAAATGCACACAGTCTGCTCTGCTGCTCCAGGCCTCCCGCCCAGCTGCCACCGTGGACAGCATTATCAACTACTGCTCACAAAGGAGAATACTGTATTTACAGTTAATTACAAAAATAACTGTGTTTTATAAAGACCTGCAAGCTAACTCAGGTTTGAGCAGTTTGGGTTTCACTTGCCAGGTTCCCACTTCTTTTTTTTTCAACTTACTCACAACATTGTCACTGAAGTCATCTTCATTTCTTGATATTTAATACAAATAAAGCCTGCAAAGAAACCCATTACTGAGCTTCCTGGGGGTTATGAGAACAAATTCTTCAGATTTCAAAGGTTATTATCAGAGGGGAACAGGCTGCATCTGGGGAAGCAGCAACCTCTCACAGGAATATGAGAAAGAAATGCCTTCCTCACGCTCTGTTCAATTCAGACAGGGTGTTAGAGGGGTCTGTGAACCTACATTTGGGGTAAGCTGGTTCCCTTTATCAGCAGCAGCCTCTGATAACAGAAATCCAGACAGCTTCCACCATTTCTACAGCCCCGACAAGGCCTGCTGTTGAGGCAGCAGGAGCCCGCTGTGGGTCAGCTGCCTCAGAAGTGACCCAGGCAGCTCCTACAGCTCATCCCAAATGCCAGGCAGCTGCAGCACCACAGCCCGCTGATCCTCAAGCTCACTTAAAGCCAGGAAGACCAGAGGGAGCCAGCCTACATAACCAGAGATGCTCTTGTAGGAGTTTTGCAAACAATTTCATCAAGCATCACCAACAATATAAAGTACCAGCTCTTCAGGCACCGTGACAACTCCTTATACCAGCATCTTCAAGAACTGACCATCTGTGGAGCATTTACACAGAAAAACGTAGCAGTTATCCATGCAAGCAAGCTTTTATGCTATCCAACCTTTCATATGAATCTTATATGGTACACTATAAAGAAATTCCTTATGGGATTCTCACTGTGAAAAAAGAACTAATTTTTTTTCAAGTTGTCAACATATCTTTAATCATTTTAACAGTAAACTATGGAGCAATAGTCTTGTCCCTTGTGACATATCCCCGACATGCTCCCCACAGAAAAATCTATATGGAAATTCATGGAAACATCCTCTTTAACACTCAGCTGAAGTTTTAAACTGCAGCTCCATTGAGTATAATTCTCTTTATTACAAACCTCAAGCCTCTTTGCTCCTGCTATCTATTATTAATCATCCTATGCATCTAGAAGGATGCATGGTTCAATCACTTACTTGATTCTTTTACTACATCACAGGGCTTTATATTAACAAAACTGTGAAAGCTTAAGGCAGGAGTTCCACCATAATGCAGACCTCCTGCAGCTCCTTACTCATCCAAGGAGATCCCCAGAGACAACAAAAAGCTGACAGGAAAAGCTTGAGGATCAGTGTTATTTGGAAAAGTAAAGCAAAGACATTTCCATAAATACTCATGAGAAAACATTCTCATGCTGTTTTTCTCTCCAAAGCCTGCTCCCACAGACGAGAAAGAGCAACTCTCTGACTGCAGGATCAAGCACTAAAGCACTAAGTTCCTGATGTTCTTTCTCACTCACCTTGCAACATTAGAATTTGTTGTGGTGTTACTGCAGTTTGAAGATTATTTTTTTTTAAAGGACCAAAACTAACAAAAATCAGGACAGACAAAGGAGGGAACGGGAAATGTGTATTCAAGTAATAATAAACAAACAAATAACTAAATAATATCAATAAGCAAGTTTCCCTATCCTTGCAAATTATAGTCAAGCTAACAATACCTTCTAGACATGCTGTTTCATACTTTGAAATCATATTTTGCACTTCTGCCTCTCAGGTACGTGCATAGTCATAGTCACACACTGTGTCTTGGAGCCACGGCACAGTGAGAAGGTCAGTGTACACACTAAAAAGACTAGCATCCCAATTAAAAGATGTGACTACACTGGAGGTCCTTACACTTACAGTAACTGCACAATCCAAAATAGAGACCAAACAGGTCTTCAAACTTATCATTCACCCACTTCGTGCAGTTCACTTCTATTGCAGGCCTAGCAGAAAAGACAAATGGGAAAGGTGGCTGCAGGGAAGTTTCACAAACAAGCAATCTCCTGAAATACAATCCCCCACAACAGCTTGATCAGCTCACAGATAAAGCAGGACAAGGGCCCTACTAGTAATTTGGCGAGTTTCTCTCTCAGCCTCAGAAGCGCTACCGCTGCCTCACATGCTAGTGAAGTTTAAATGTTTTATTCTCCACACCTGTGCCCTGAGGATTTTCTAAATGCATTGAAAGGTTATGTCAATGTGCTTACCCCTAAAACCTATGTAAATGTTTTATCTGAAAATTTCTAATAACAAGTATTAACTATGTATTTTTCAACTCAGAAAACACAAAATTATTCTAACTAAAGGATATGTAAGAGGAACCATACTATGATCAGATTAAAGGTCCATATTGTCCCTGGAAGAGTCAGAATATTAGACTGTTAGTGGATGTTTTGGGACAGAGAATATGAAACACGGCACAAAGGGTAAATCCTTCCTGGAAAGTCCCATGTGTAAGGTGGGACCCACCTCCTACCTGATTGTTATCAGCTATTTAGGGACTTTGTGCTGGAGTTTAAGTATGATAATCTGGATACAAACAAAACTGATTAGCCAATCTTGATTTATATCAGCATACACAATAGCTAAATGCCAATACACAATCACTAAAAACCAAACCAAAACAAGTAAAAGCATGGTATATACTGAGTCACAGAACAACCCAAGAAGGAGAATTCACCTACTCCAACCTGCCAGATTGGTGAAGTGAAGCAAATGGAGATTTCACCACCTCTCTGGGCTGCTCCAATGCTGAAGTAGTCTCATAGTGAACATCTCCATCCTTATACCCAGTTCTGTTTCAACTTATGACTATTATCCCTGAACCTCATCTCTGAGAACAAAGGCCTGCGAGATTTTATTCATGAAGATGAAGACAAGGAAGTCATGGAGCACCTCAGCCTTCTCAGAGTCTGCTGTGACTAAATCACCTGCCCCACTTAGCACTGGGCCTGCAATTTCCACAACCACTTATTGCTTCTCTCCCTCATGCTCTTCCAGCATCTTACCTTTGTCTACTCAACACCCTGTTGTTGCCCACCTCCTCCTTCACCTCAACACATTTTCCTCCCAGATGTCTTAATCTCCTCACAGAGCTTCTGTCACTACCATCTAAACCCTTCCAACACCCCAGACCCTTCTGCCTGTGGCCTCTCAGAAGCACCCTCCTGCAGAGTCAAAGATAATATGCCTGACAGAGCTTGTCTGTTCCTCCGGTGTTTTAATCTATATTTGCTCCTATAGTCTTTGGTATGCATTTCTTAGAAGTTCAGAGTGACATTTTGAAAATAAGGGATCACTGGAATGACATATGGCACTGGTTATAATATGTTCAATATGAATACAAATCACCTATATGCTTAGATAACTATTTTGCTTAGATTACTAATCACCTGATTGCAACTAACTCTTGAAAAAAAGATATTCTTAGTGTTTGATCTTTGAGTTCATGCTCCTATCCATTGCCGTACAGCCATGTGTCACTGTTTATAGTTAAGATAAATGCATTTATGCTAGAAACATACCTTGCTTTTGGAACTTTTCCTAAACAAAGGCTCAAAGATTTTCTTTTTTTAAGTCAGTACACATCCAAAGGCCAAATAAATGCATCCGTATACAGTGCAAAGGAAAGTTAGAGTGAAGAAATCATTAACCGAAGGCTAAGGAACAGCTATGGAGCCCAGTCTGTGTGGTAACTAGCATTAAGCACAAGGCTCTATTAATTTAAGTTTGTAATTGCTTATGGTGTTACTCATTAAAGGTTTATAATACTTTATTTCTACTCAAGACAGACATATGTGCGGGGGGAAAGAAACAAACCCACAGACAGCCAAATTCACACCACAGGATCAAAAATAATTCTTGCACTTCATTTCATAAGGATAATTCCTAATGTACTTTATTTTCCTCTGGAATTTTAATTAGATTGAAAAAAAAATAAAGGAATGGCGTTCAAGGACTATTTTTCATAGCAAAAATTATTCAAGGTGTAGTCTCCCCTATTACATCTTCTCAAGAAAGCCATTTTTATAGTTCATCCATTTTTAATTTGATAAAGCCTCTTATGTTCTGTTCTCCCTTTTCATTTGACTGTTGTGCCTTCTCATAAATGTTCATTTCCTAGCAGCTATAGCACAATGAACAGAAAAGCAAACCACCCTTCATCTGAACAAAAGACGCTCCCACACAGTGGAGTATCTATGTCTGGGAGCCCTGCTGTAGAAAAACACATGCCCACGGTTATTCAAAGATTCCACTTCAGCCGCAGTGCAATGCGCTGGCAGGCATGAATAGCCTTTCTTTTACCTTGTTTATTCAAGAACTATGATCCACTACAGCCTGCTTTTAAGTATTTGATATCCTACACTGAGGAGATTAAATAAGCCTGACGCCAAATGAAAAACTTCAGCCATGCTGTTGATTTTTTGTAAACTTATGAAACCAAAATCTGAAGGTCTTGTCCTTAGAGACTAAAAGGCCTTTGCTCTAGGATTTTATATTTATTGTGCTAGCAAAGTCAATCCTATCTCTGACAGAAACTGATTTCTTGATAGGGTCTCTCCTGCCTTGAGTACGTTTGAAAGCAAAACACCCATCTCTCTAATTTCCATACTGCTCCTCATATAATTAATCAAACATGCAATCTAAATCGACTTCCTTTTCAAGCACATTATTGCGAATTAGTCATTCGTGGGAGAAAAACAAAAAGAAACAGGACTGTATTTTACATCTTGTTTAAGAAAAGTCTCTCATACTGGGAAGGTGGAACATAGGCTATAATAATACAATGTTTAAATAAGTAAATATGCACAGGGGTGCACACAGAGAGCACGCGGGTGTGCTCTCATTTCTCATGCCTCCAGTGAAAGAGATCGTGACCCTTCAGACTTTAACCTCATCACTTCTAATTTTTCATCTTGGTTCTCAGAAGAGAAATTTAACCCATCTGTTTTTCAATTTTACGAGGTCATGAGCCATGAAAGAAAATCTAGCTTTAAAAAAAAATGGAAATATATCATCTTCTCTCAGTGTATAAGAGTAGATTATGCAGATGTTTCTGTTAGGTCAGGACAAACTTACAAGAGAAAAAAAATCCTCTCCACAATATTACACATTCATATGTCTACTACTGGGTATTTCTTTTTGGTTGTACTTATACATCTCTAGTCTTTCTCTCAAAATAATACACAGTGGTCAACCTTAAATTCCTACCAACACAAAGCTGGGAAAATCCTGCCTTTGATGTCATCACTGGCATATTTAGCCTAGTGTCACAATGAGGCAATAATTTCATCAGAAGGGATGGTAACATTTCCTACTAAAGCAGGGCAAAAACAAATGTCCCACTGTTTCCTCTGCTCTATGGCAATATTAGGCAATACAACCAGAGAGAGGTCAATCTACATCTGAGCTGGACATTTCATTGATCGGTTCACACCTCCAGCAAGGCATTTAACAGTGCTGGTGAAAGGTGGGGTTTTTTGTTTTCTTAAAAACACGGCTGAAAAGTTTGCAGCTTCCCTCTCCCCGGCCACAAAAGCCACAGAGCTTCAGCAACATCCCCCCCCCCGCCAACTCCCACACCATATGAAACATTTGTAAGATCATCTATAGTCTTCAGTATCCACCAACGCTAGAGCACCATCTTCACAATCTCTTGAAGGGCTTACAAGATGCAGATACTTGGAAGTCAGATAAGTTCATAGTGTTTTATACATATGAATGACACAACAAAACTAGTCATTCTCAAACAGTACAACACCTTCAACAGAAGACTAACTCATATTTCACTATAAAAACACTTAATGATTCACCTGTTTCATGTATTTAAGAGATGAAATCTCATAGTAAAATGCAACATGCAGGAATGCTTTTTTTAAGCGTGTCTTTAAAACACTTATGGCATCTTCCAAGTTTTGAAAAACAGCAACAGAAAATGGTATGTAAAACCAGATAACAATTGTTTTCTACACTGTTTCTCCAATTGCCTTACAATCCAAAGGCCAATCGAGTTCTTGTGGGCTGTGTCCACCTGAAGTCCTGTTCCCTTCTCCAGCATAGCAAATACACACTGAGCTGTTAATTGCAGTAATGCTAATTAAAAGACAAAAAACCATGACTTCATTAACAGTGAAATTGCTGGTTAGCATATAAGGCTCCCTCATTACTGCTGCTGCATGAAATGTAAAGCCCAATGTGGATAGCAGTCATAAAAATAAATGACACAATAGGTCACATTTTCAGCTTACTTCAGAAGTTCTGCTGGAATCAGTAGCTGAGAAGTTGACCTACAGGAAAGAAAGAAATTCCTACAACATTTTGTAAAAACCACTAAAGAAAAATATTGCCATTTTCCACATCTGCATTCACAATGGTTTTCAGAGGAAAGAGTACTTGCCCCGGTGTAGCCACTAGAAAGTATTTTAAAAAAAAAAAATTAAAAAAAGGCAAAAAGGCTAACATTTCAGTGGACAATTTCCCCTGACTTTATACTCCACATAAGGCTTCCCCATAAGGGACTAAGGGATAGTGAAAGCAGTCCAGGTGATCCTAGTTTCCTTTATTCTTTAGAAGGAATATTTATTCTTGTGTCCTTCAGTCTCTTTAAATGACCGTTTTATGAAAGTTAATTCAGATCTCCATAGCCCTAGAGGTGCGCTTCCGTAAAGTAATTGTGCTCTTCATATAGTCTGTACTTCCTCAGGTCTTTCTCTATTTTTGTTTTCCTTTTCTTTTTAAAGGTTTTGAATTCTAATTCAGAGGTCTCATGGTAAATAAAATTGAAATACTTTCAGCATTATCTTCCTTGTGAGAACTGTAGTATGTATTTGTTTTCCACTTGCTCCCTTTTAATCAAGCATTTTGTTGACCATAATCAATTTCTTCGCTCAGGAGAAAAATGTGCAATTATCTACAATGAAGAAGGTGTGTCTAAGGAATAGGGTGGGGGGGAAGAGAAATCAATGGAACCATCTGTCTGACATTCCTACAACATTATAAGAGACTTGTAATTAACTGCTTGCCTACCAAAGTCTGCCAGCTTTAACTCCCCCGTGTCACTGATCAGAAGATTCTGTGGTTTCAGGTCCCTGTGCAAAATGTAACGCTGGTGGATGTAAGACAGTCCTCGCAGCAACTGAAATAAAAATAACTGAAAAAGAGGGGGACAAAAAATGACCTCTGTTAATATTTTGCATATAACCACAGGTGATTTCTTCACAATATGCAGGGTGCTTGCATATTGTGGTAACATTGTGTCAGAATTCCTCCCAAATTGGCGTAATTCCCACCCAAATTTAACACAACGAAGTTTCCATCTAAAAAATACGTACTTTGCAAGGACTAACCCCAGCCTCCAAGCCCTACTACAGCATAGATTCAATTTGCCTGCTTGAAAAAGAACAAGAGCAATACAACCATGTGCAGAAGGCTCAATTTCTACCAAATTATAATTATACTGTGTTTACCCGTATGGCCTTAGAGATTAGGTGGTAGCCTGAAGACAGATGTGTATCTTCACTAATTATAGGAAACAACAGTACAGGGTGGATAGGGATGGGGAGATAAGGCTGGGGGATGGGACACTGGAGCTAAAACAAAGAAGAAACTAATAGTATAACACTAATGCTTGTGTACCCAAGGAAATCTGCAAGTATGATAGGTTTTCTCCTTCAAAGTTTTTTTTTTAATGGGAGACGCTTACTGATTTTTCATTAGGAAATAATAATTCTTACTGAACCTAAAGATGACTTTTGAAACCTACTTATAATAGTCTTTAAAGTAAATTTAGATAGGAACCTAACTCATCCCCCCCTATTTTTTTTACCCCCTCACTGGACTCTACAAATGCTTTTCCTAGAGCTAAGCATTGATACCGTGTATTTTTGTAATTTCTGAACAAAGAGCTGGATGGTGGAGATCTTTTGTCCTCCCCTTTTCATCTCCTCTCCGATCATTCTCCTGCATTCTTATTGGCACCTGCTGTGAAAGGCTGTAAGTGTTATCCTCATGGATTTTGTCAATACAAAGGGTGAACGATCGTTTCCCAGGAGTTTTCTTTGCAGTTTTGAAAAATCTCACCTAATATACAGACCCTTCCTACTGCCTGAAATATTTTAAGAAATACTACAGTTTCCAAATGGGAACACAACAAGCCTTTGCAAAGCCAAACATGGAGGATTCAAGAGTGGATACGCACCTCATGCCTCACAGCTCAGCGGCCAGTGAAACATGCTCTCTTGGCAGATGTGGAAACCACACCAAAGATTTGGGAAAAGTCAACCCAGGCACATGAGAATTTCTAATTAACTTGCAACACAAGCATCCTATTTAGTGACTGCTGAAGTGAGGAGGCATTATAAAAAGGGTTACAAAATGTGATTATAGAAGAGAATAAAGGCTGACATGACAGAAACAGAAATGTCATGTTACTGAAGTTGAAATGAATTTAATTGCATTTCATTTTTTCCCTGAGTGCAGACACAATACACTGTATGTTTAGCTATTTAGCCAGGGCACAAAGAGCCATATCAATCACCTTCTTGCCAGGGTTGGGTCTAACAATGTGCTGAGGAAACCTAAGAGCAAAATACAGAAACAAAAGAAAGAATAGCAGGAAAGTCATAAGTAACACACACATTCCTTTTTGAGTTGTGGTTAAAATGGAACTCCTGGTACACAAAAACTATTTTAATAAGGGCAGGAAGCAGAAACAGCTTTAATTACAGCTTTAAAATATAAATTAAATTCTACTAAATTACTTCAAAATAATATTTTTTAAAATAAAAAGATAGGGAAAATATCCAGTTTTCTAGGCTAAATCAATGGCATTTAAGTTCAAACATTATTTTTAAATATGCGAAGAAATTTCAATTATCATGTTATCTTACAGCACTGTAATCTTAATAAATATATTTTGAGTTACAAATGTGGGCTTTCATTTGGCTTTAATGCAAAGAATCAAGTGATCTGACACGACGTGTTAAGAAAAAAACCCAACAATTTCACAGCTAAACAGAATAATCATCTACTCTTGAGGACAGCTTTGGAATGTAGATTCACTCCAAATTTGTAGACATGCTGTACTTATCAAGTACTTCCACAAAAGTCAATTAATTCAGTCACATACAATGTAGCAATTGCTTCCTCCTTGGAGGAAGATCATGAACAAGAGGGGGAAAAAAATCTCCCTGAATTCGTTCCAGGGTAAACTCAGCCATTGTTTTGTTGGTTTCTCTTTTCCTCTTTACCTTTGTTTTTATTTGGTAATATTAAATGTGAAGAGATTTAAGTGAAAAACAAGCCTAACGCCCGGCAGCAGAGCATTCTGCAAACCACAGGCCCTTTGGGATTGCTTGGGAAGAGAGAACAGTAAAAGAAGGTCTCCATTCCCAACAGTTCCCCACTCCACAAAATGAAAAGATGACTTGGAAAGAACCGTTTTTGGTGCCTCAGGAAACACTTCTGCCTTCTCACAGTCAAGTTCCCTCCCCTGTCTTTTAGGAAAGCCCTCTCCGAGAAACCCATTCCCTTTCAAGACTATCTGCATTACCTTCACAAGGACGGAAATGAATGGTAGATGAGGTACCATCACCTCTTACCCATATACCCGATCTGAAATCAGCATCTATCGTGGTCTTATTCAGATCTTACTTGCTCCTTCCTCCATTTTGCTCAATTCTGATCAGTATGAAACCTCAGCTTGAGGCTTCTGTGGAGAGTTTTGAACAAGCAACTGAGCTGCCTTTTCTCCAAGGCCACGGGATGGCAGCCCTGTGGACCACAGGACAACTCTAAAAGGAGTCAATGGCAAATTCCATATGCATTTCAACAGGTTGTTTGTGAGGGTAGAAACGATTCAGATTCATGGTTCTTGAGCTTTAATGTTAGTAATTTTAGTATCTGCATGGTCATACACAAGGCTGTATAAGCATCAAATAACCTGTAATAAACAAACTAGGACATCACTCCTGTACAGTTTGTAGCTTATTAGTAAGAACAGAGGTTTTGGTGATAAAATGAAAGACTCGCAGAATGGCAAGGGTCATTATGATGGGAGTTGGAAAAGACAGAAAACAGGAATGGGGTTTATCTCTAGAAATCAGGTTTTCAGCAAGGCTTAACATTAGGAGGCTCAACACCTTACATTCAGACCAAAACAAATTTAATACTTGTGCTGCAGGCCTTGCTTATTTATTGTAGCCATGAAAAAACCACCTTTTCCCCCCTTAACCATTATGCAGCTCTCACTTTAATGAGCAACATATTTTAAT
Organism: Gavia stellata; assembly: GCF_030936135.1. Classification (NCBI taxonomy): domain Eukaryota; kingdom Metazoa; phylum Chordata; class Aves; order Gaviiformes; family Gaviidae; genus Gavia; species Gavia stellata. Next base: position 25,539,270 of record NC_082599.1, on the reverse strand, counting down.
GAAGAAATTTCATTGTCAGTGAGAAAAATGCATGCAGGTCAAAGTTAATTTCGGGTTTATGGACTGTAATATTAAAAGAACATTAGCAGTTCTTAAAACTTACAAGAGGAAACCCTCAACTCCACAAAAAGGTGTGGTGGGTTGACCTTGGCTGGATGCCAGGTGCCCACCAAGCTGCTCTATCACTCCCATCCTCAGCAGGACAGGGGAGAAAATAAGATGGAAAAAACTCGTGGGCCAAGATAAAGGCAGTTGAATAAAGCAAAAGGAAAGGCCACGCACAGAAGCAAAAGAAAACAAAAGATTTATTCTCTACTTCCCATCAGCAGGCGATGTTCAGCCACTTCCTGGGAAGCAGGGCTTCAGTACGCGTAGCGGTTGCACCAGAAGACAAATGTCGTAATAACAAACACCCGCCCTGCCACACACACCCCCCTTTGCTTTTATTGCTGAGCAGACATCACATGGTATGGAATGTCCCTTTGGTCAGTTTGGGTCAGCTGTCCTGGCTATGTCCCCCCACAAGATCTTGTCCACCCCCAGCCTACTGGTGAGGAGGGAATGTTGGAGACACAGCCTTGATGCTGTGTGAGCACTGCTCAGCAGTAGCCAAAACACTGGTGTGTTATCAACACCTTTCCAGCTACCAATGCAAAGCACAGCACTGCGAGGGCTGCTATGGGGAAAATGAACTCCATCTCAGCCAGACCCCATACAAAAGGTTAGCACCCACATAGTCTTTCAAGTATAAGGCGTGGATGGCCACTTGAGCTACATCCAACATTTGACCAAATGCCTGTTTAAACCAATTACATTTTCTGAGAGACTTGCCAGTTGCCTGGATGAGCAGCCCTGCTTTCATGGTGTTTTTCATGAGCCTGGGTGAGTGTACAACCTAGACCATTACACGCACACATCTAACAGCTGCAAGATGGCTCGTGCAGCAGAATGCTGTACTATCTTGTTGGCCTCTGAATGTCACATAGGATCTTGAGCTCTTCCCATGCAAATAAGCTTACAAGCTAAACACTGACACAGGCCATCCAAAACATGTCTAACAGGTAGGACTGATGGGAGTTAACACTTTCTGACTTAGGTTCAGAAAGCTCTGAGTCTAATGATAAAGGGGAATGCTCATGTACAGGTGATCTGTGTAGAAGTGCTCAGATGACTCCACATCGTTGCTCTCCATGCCCAGAGGTAGTAGAGGGTTTCTGGCAAAAGTTACTGGGGTAAGTGAGAAGCAGAAAGAAATTCACAACATGCCCAGAGATATTCTCCAGAAAATGTACCACTTCCACACAGTGTCTGCTGAGGCATCAAGGACCCCAATGACAAGAAGGATGCTGCCTAAGAGGACAAACTAATGAGGCATGTGGGGGGGCTTTTTAAATTCAGGAACTGATAGCACAGAGGGATTTCTGAATGATTTCCTGCATTTGAGCTCCCTTACCACATGTATTGTGGGAATAAAGGATCTGGCCCTAGATACAGAAGTAGAAAGCTACATGGAACCTTTTAGTCTATAGAAGATGCACAAAACTCTTGGCTCTGCTCTCTCTGCAGCAAGACACTGCAAATGGAGCTGAGCTAACCTGGACCATGAGTTCACGTCAGTTCAGAAGAAAGCTGAAAGCAAGACTGGATTAATGTGCTGGTCCTTTAGCAAGCTTATATGGCTGTATTAGCATAGTTACTTTCGAAAAGTAATACACAATACTGCACAAGCTTTATTATCACTCATCACTGATAACACAAATGCTTCTGCTTGCTGTATGTATCAAAGCACACCAGCTGGGTATCACGTAATCATCTGAATTCCCTTGTGTGTATTCAGCATCAATCGATATCATATTCAGTCTTAATAGGCCATAAAATCCAAAAATACCAGTAAAAGAAACCCAACCCAGGACACCTCACCTTATGCTTGCCAACAGTGTACTTGTCCCTATCATCCAGAGGACATTACAGGCTTCTGTGAATTACTGGCTATTTACAAAGGTAAAAGGAGGTAATAAATCCCCACAGTACTATCTCACAGCCTTGGAAATAAATACAACCGAACACAGTGCTCAGTTACGTTTGGGTTTACCAGATTGTTTGGGAGTTTCAGATCTACTTGTTTTAAATCATTAACATAAGAAAAAAACTACCTGGTAATATGTATTATCACAGAAGCAATGAGAAATGTCTCTGTGTGACTTCTGCTAGCATGTCAAAAGCTCATCAAGCACAATCTTTTTTATCACTGTTGGTTTCCTGTTCTTTTCCCTCCTCCCAACCAGGATAATACTCCTGAGATAAAATCCAACTTTTCACTTCTAGCAATGTCCTGGGGAAATACTGAACTTTTAAGTCAAAGCTTTGTAGACTCTCTTCCTTAAATTGTCAGAAGAAGAAATTCCAGGAACCAAGTGATAACTTCAGATGAATTTGCATCCCTAGGAATAAAGGATCCTGTCTGAACAAAAATTTTTTAACCATTTGAATCAGTGTGATTTTCATAATAAGCTTTATCTCAGTAAAAGATTCTCCTATCTTTCCCCCCCAGAACCAAGTTCTCTCCAAAAGAATTTTAAAATAATTCTCTCCAAAAAGCATTTATAAAGGCTTCTAACTTGCTCCTGCATTCCTTACACGGGAGTCTTACCAAAGACAATGTCACAGAGAAATGCATAAAATACAGCCACTGGGAATGCACATCGTATCATTACTTTAAAAAAAAAGGTATTAAAATACAGATTTTTCCACTTATTGGCAGCAGAACTGCAAAGGAAAGATTGGAAAGTGTTAAATTGCTAACTCCTATTCTCTTTGATGTTCTTTTAATCATTTTTTATCCCCTCTGGATACTACTACAGTCATTTGCAATGAGGAAGGTGTGCTTAATTAACTGAATATAAAGACACCCCCTTATGATCAGTTACAGTCATCTACTAATATCCAATAAGTGGAAGACTTTTTCAGATTTTTTTTCTCCTGAATGGCAAAAGTAAAAATAAATTCAATTCAATTAAATCTCCTTTTCTACCTTTCATCAATTCAGTCCCGTGCTGAACTAGGTCAGGGTGGCAATTGGTGCCTCATCAATATTAAAGACACTGGAAAAATTGTTTTGTTCATCCCTACAATATTTTTTTTTTTCTGTATGTGAACCATGTGGATCATACAGACAATAAATTACACATGCACACACTCCTTTCAGTTTGGGGTTTGCACGTATTTCTTGCTGCAGTAGATATAAAAATGACATTCTTCTAGCACAAATTTTAACACACTGATAAAGATTCTGCGTTTACTGTTCACAGTTGTGCATATTATCAAATCATTACTTTAAGTGACAAGAGTGACATAAAGTAGAGTGAAATGCTGATGCCATATTTAATGTCTGATAACTAAAAAGTCTAATTTAAATAATCAATTCTCAATGCCATGTGTAAAAGACGACATTAATTTAGCATAACATTATTCTGTCTGCTGTACACCTGCTTGTTCACTGAATGAGGAATGAAAAATAGGAACTTCTCAACCACATTAAACAGCATCACTTCCTACTTAGCATATCTGTTGAAATATTTAATTCAACTTTGCATCAGCAGTATCACTAATTTCAGTGAGTAGGAAACAGATTTCAAAAACATGACATTAGTTAGATTTGCTTCCAGTTAACAACTGATAAATTTAAAAGGACCACCATAGTATGTATTCACCTTAGAGTAAAAGAGTGTTTTCTCCAAACTGCAGTGAGTCAATATGATAGGTGAAACAAGACATGAAAATTCATCACAGCCAGATGTATTATCATGGTTTAATCGCCCCATTCCTGTGTATGTAGGTCTATGGAAGTCAACCGTTTGGTCAGACACCTCTAGTTACACACAGGTGCTCACATGCTTTCCCTACATCATGTAATCACACATTTGTCACATATGGATGCAGGACTGGCCATGTGATTCAACGCACATCTCCCACAAAAAAAGGGACCACAAACCTCTTATCCACACCACACATGTTTATACAATCACATGATGGAAAGAAAACAGAAGCATACCAGGGAGGCCTACACCTATAACACAACTGTAACCTAAAAACCAAAGCATTTTTAGCATACTTTTCAGATACTATGCTTTACTAACAAGGATATGTTTTTATATCTTACTAATAACGAATGGAGCTAACACTTAGCAAGAGCCAGTACGCAATGCTCTGCCACTGCCAAAGTTCAAGCAGCTGCACTTCACGTGCAGTAAGCCTCACATGGCTAGGATACAGGAGTTGCCTAATCCTTCCATGTTCTGAATGCTTCCCTACCCTTTGCACTTCATATTGTTCTAAAGCTGTAATCAGTTCAATGATAAGTATTTATATTTGCAAAAGACATCACATGACAACTACCCTATGGCTTTGACTCATATTATTTATTTTCACATTAGTCATTAAATGCCAAAATTATTCATCTGACAAAAACAGATTCAACTTTAAAATCTGCAACCATTAGTTAAGGACAATGTTCATAGTACTGCAGTATGGAGAGGAATAAATGAATACTGCAAATGATTAAGTGCCAGAGATTTCTAATCACATCAGATAACATTCACTCTATTTCAACATTTTCAATTCAACGTGCACTTCATCTTGTTTAGGAGGCCAGTATTAAAACCTTGGTTTAATAAAGCCAATATTTTAATCACATCTGATTTGGGATTTTTGTTAATATTTTTTTTAACTTGGAGTGCTATAAAGTTGACTGATTCCTTCTTGAGCATTTAGAACAGAAAAATGTTGCAACATCCCATTATGTTTCAATAATTCCCTATTAATTACATTTCTTTTAAACTATTTTGTAGACGTTTTAAGAATGAAATTAATTACAGTTTTTTGCTGAAACTTAAGCATATTTTTTACAGAGATTATTGAGCTGTCCTAGGAAACTTAATACCCAAATTCCACTCCACACTTTGCCACATACCTTACATGTGACCTTGATAGTCAACTATTTTCTCTGACGAAGTATTACAGTGATAAAAGACATTTTTAAAGGTTGTGGTGAGGGTAGGGCTTAGTTGGTCGAGGTTTTGCTTCAAAAATATCCATCAATTATGCATAGAAGACTGCTGTGCCCTGTTTCCTAGGAGCAAGGAAGGCTCAGAATTGAGATGGGTAAGAGCTGAACTCTTGAAGGCTCCTGGGAGAGGGCTGAATATTCCTGGTTCCCTGGATGCAAAGTTCAACAAGAGGGTCTGCCCATCTCTTCTTATCACTTTTTGGCCCTGGGAAAAGAAAAGGTGCCCAGGGAGAAGAACAAATCAGAGCAGCAATATTAGATGGAATAAGAATAAACTGGAAGTTCCTTCTCCTGCTGGTCACAGTAGATGATAAGAGCCTTCCAAGTTGCCTGAAGTAAAAGATTTCAGAGACAGTTTTCGTCTGGTTGACAACCCTGTTGTCATTCACGCTGGTGCTGCACAGATTGAGGAATAGTGGGTCAGAGGCAAGTATCTTTTAATTTTGTCAAAGATGTTTTTTCTTGAAGTCAAACGCTCACACAAACCGATATTACCTCTAACACTGCAAGTAGAGGAAAAAAGGCAGAGAAAAAACTGAGGATGCTTTTCCCAGAAGATTACAGCTATTTCAATGCAGCATCACTAATTAAAAAGCATATCAGCTTTCATTAATAGATTTATTTTTAAGGCAGGAATGCAAACAAGCAATGCAGGCATGACAGATGCAAGCCTGTGCTCCACTTGTTCCACCAGTAATAGGAGTTACAGAAAACGGACGCAACTGTAAAATAAATGCATCAAAACATAAAGATTAATTTCCTTGCATTACTGGGAATGTAATAATATGGAGTAAGAGATGCAGTTAAAATAAAGGTGATATTTCAAAGGTTAAAAGAAGTTAAGAACAGTTACATTTTCACAGGACATGCTGAAATGTAGAAAAAAAGATACTTAAAAATTAAATGATGAATTTACAAAACTAGAACTATTTATGGACAACTGCAAACAAAGGCTCAGGAGAACCAAGAAGGTAGGTCAAAAGCCTGGTGGATATGGCCCCATACCAGAAAGAAAGGAATACATATCAGGATGAAGATCTTCATAAAAAAAATCACTGGCAGCGTCAGTTAGCTGCTGTGACCATTAGAGTTCCTGCTGTAGGAAGCAATCCAGATGTTTCAACTGAGAGTCCAAGAAGTATGAACTATCTCTAAAGGCAGCAACAGCTGTAGGAAAGAAAGCCAGGAGTACAGATTTCAGTAGTCCAGGCCAGGAGGAACAGCATAGGGAGGGTCAGGAGCAAGTCTTGTACCTCAGTTTGCCACAGTCACGTTTTGGAGTTTGGCAAGTGCCGCACGGTATACATCTATAAATCAACTCTTAGCTCCAACCATGTACAAGGCTGCAGCAGTAGCTTCCAACAGAAACATAATTATATGTGGGGCCATGTACTTAAGATTTATTCCTTGCCTTCAGTTTTGGAAAAACTGAGAAAGACGTCTTCAAAACTAGAGAAGAGAAGATGAGGCTGTGCCTACTAAACAGGGACTTACTAATCAATTACCTTTTCTCTCCTCATCACTAACTATAATACCATACACAGTATATTAATATATAGTTACAAATAAATGGTAGATATGCAGGCTTGTTAGTTACCAGAGATGTATACAATTGTGTATTTGGACCTAATAGATTTTGGAGAATCTATGGATTGAACCAACTGCTTTCTGCCAATTTCCTTTCTAGCTGATAAAGATGTTGCAGGTACCTAACCACATTTATGTCACCAGGATACTTTAACATTCTCAGGGACAGGTATTTTGAAAACAACTTTAGATAATAACGTCTCAGCCTCACACACAAATTCTTTGAAGGGTTTAAAGCCTAATGTTGTTTGCAAGACTTGGGCCTCCACACATGAATTACAAAACTCTGAAATCATTATGTTTGAATACATATATTCCACTAAAAATGCTAAACCTAATCCTTTAGGAAGCAATATTTTTTGTTTACTTAAACATACTGTCCCAAGACTCTTACAACTGCCAATTGAGACATTCTTCTTTATACTTCCACATACTTATAATATTCTGCTTAATTTAAGTGACAGCAAATAGCCTGTTTGAAACCACAAAGGCAGGCAATGTCAAACACAACACCCAAGGGGACAGTAATATGTGTGTCCATCAAAGTAATTTGGATTTTATTCTATTTACAATTCTTCATCTAAAAGTAAGCCTGAGGGAACAAGCATTGTCTTTAGCTTGTAAATATGGAGAAAATTCAGAAATATAATTAGGCTGAAGATGTCCTATAGAAACCAAAACATAAATAAATAATGGCTTTGCTTCTGCGTTCCTATGAAGTAGTGTTTTACAGGAACTGCTGTATAATATTCTTTGGAAAAAGAAAGACGTGTGATTATCTGGGTTTGTATTTATAATATCTGGCAACAAGCCAGAAAGGAATATCCATCAGTAGGCAATACTTTCCCCAAGAACAAAATTAAAAGGCAGGGGGCCTTTTGTCATACTGGGAGAGCATCAATGGCTTAATTCCACAGGTGAGCCCCAGACAGCCCAGACTAATTTATTGCTGCTGGAATATAATTGCTCAACTGGAAGTTTTTAAAATGGATTTAGGGATCACATAACCAGTGATTCTGAACAAACACTGTCCAAAAGTCTGACTAAAAGTGAAATTCCTGAAGGATCTCTAGAAAGAAGGGGCTGGCAGGGAGAGAAGGCTAATTAACACAGCTCAGCTCAACCCTTAAAAATCAGCTGTAGCTCCAGATAGACAACTCTGTCCAGAAGCTAAAACCAAAATAGGTGGCAAAGTCTCAGAACCACAATAACCTAAGTCGACAAACTGAGTACAGTGCAACAAAGCATTAAGATATTATGCGTTAACCATCTTATCTCCTCTGTAAGAAGAGAGGAGTGCAAGCTTTCAGTTTTGCATCCTGGTGAAGGTTGTTAGCATATATAACTGGGTTCACTTCTCTCTGCAATTCCTGTCCTCCCAGCTGAAGAAATCACCCTGTTGGGCTAAGCAGGTATTTTTCACTCATAGCTTGAGAGCAGGTATTTCACTGAAAACCCCAGGCAGGCTGATTCAGTTTTAAAATGTTAGGAGCTCAAATCATCATGCTAGGTTTTAACAATTACTGCTATGAATCAAAGCTAGCCTTTGCTGCTGGCCTGGGAAGAGAGTCTACTAAATACATATAATCAATTTTCATTAATATTATTTAACAGAAAAAAAAGAATGTGAATTGTCCAATGGGATTGCTTATAGTAGAAGGGTAGTTTCATTTGCTCCAACTTCCCAATGTTTTTTCCTCTTTTTTTCCAGTTTCCTTTTTATTAATAATCCATCAGGACTTTAAAAAGCTTGAGCTGACAGTACATCAGGACTCTACACTTGGCTACTCGAAGAAATATTTCTAATGTGCCCATAAGCTTTGGAACTGTTGCTCAACAGTGTTGTTAGATGGTAAAGATAGCCACAGGAATACATGCAGCAAAATTCAAAAGGGAAATGCTGATGCTGCTACAGTTCCCTCCACAGCTCCTGTTTGAAAAGACAGGTATCTCAGGACTTAAGAGGAGTGACACATTAGCAAGCCCAATTATCCGCATATGCCTATCCTCCTCAAAGACAAGCTCACTGGGCCCTGATACAATCAAGAAAAAGTACAGTTATCTGAATTATGATGTCTTCTCAGCGGGGAACAATTACAGCTACAATGACTAATGCATATTAGATCTTGAGCTATACAGCACTGAAGCCTTGGAGCAGTCTTACAAATCTGAAGCAGCACGAAGAACTTGCAAAGCCAGTCTTAGCTTATCCCAAACCTCAGAGAGCCAAATGTAAAAGTATCCACACAGGGAAATGAAACACGACTCCATTGTTTTAACAAGCACATTCAGCACATGAAACTCTGCTTAGGAAACTGAGCAGTGAAGAAAGCTCAAAAGTTTTAGTGGTCAAAAAGCAGGTCCAACCTCACTCACCTTCAGCTGTTTCGAAGTGCTGCACTCACAGAGGCACTGTGAAGCTGGCACAGGGAGGAGACCCATGGGCTTTCCCTGTCCACACTAGCAAAATGTCTGAGTGACAGCTGTACATTACAAGGATGCTATCTTGCAGCATACACATCATGTATTTTCAAAAATAATTTTTTTTTGTTTTAGTTTGGCCAAATATATGCTGTAAGGAAGAATTTTTCTGATTTTTTTTTTTAGATGGTAGCCATTCTCATCTAACTTCATATGTTGTAGATGCCACTTTTCAATGAAAGAACACAGAAAATTAATCAATCTACATTATAAAACTAGTTGATGTACAAAAATTATCAGCTATTGCAAAAAAAGAAAAAATTCTTTCCTCTTTTTTAAATATTTTTTTCTCTTAAACCAAACAGGCCTTCTGAGTTTTCCAGGAAAGAAATATTTATTTTTTTCCATGAATGACTCAGTTTCAAGAAACTAAAAACTAAAGCTCTCAGTATGACAAGTGAAGATTTAAACACCTCCAAAGTAGAATAACAACGGGACCGATGCCAAAGTGCAAGACAAGTGTAACAAATATCATCTGAGGGATCTATACATACACGACACTTTCCGCATGTCTGATTGGCTTCCATTTGATGCTAAAATTATTTGGCTGACTTCCCAGAAAGTAACTGGATCAAGTCTCTACCAATCTATCTTTCCATTAAATCCTGCTAATAAACTCCCACCTTCCTGGGTGATGATTCTCAGTACCTACCTTAGAAGGAAAAAATTTTTTACAAGTGAGATCAGTTATGAAAATGCTTCATCAAAATAAGTGAGCAAAAAGATTAGGGAAGATTTTGTATGCTCATATAAAAAGCAGTACATTCAGCTGATTCATTACAGTTCCCTCAAACTTGGTGAACCTACAATGACTTACCTCACTGAAGATCTAGCACTGAGAGCCTAAAGCAAGTTTACTCAGGGGTTTTAGGGCAGTATTGTCTTGTCTTAAGAGCAAATGTTTAAATGAAGGGGAGGGGTTACCAACACTGTAACAGTATTTACTCACATATTCTGTCTCTGAATCAATTTTACAGACTTCACAAGTTCTTTTGTGGGAATGTTCAAATACTTGCATTTTTTATTATTTTTAAAGAAAAAAAATATTTTAAAATATAGTTCATATGCCAATCATTTTCCCTTTAGCTAATAATCAGTTTCTGTGAAACAACTGACATGACATTTTACACAAAGTTACTGTTACTGTGTTTGCCTTGAATGTGTGCTCTTTTTGACTCTTACCTTCACATTTTCCGGATGAAGCCCTCCAGGGTGTTTGTCCATGTACTGACATAAATCAGTGTGCTAAAAGAAAGTCAGATGGAAAAAAGTGTATTAATATCTGTATGACTGCAGCAACAAATATCCTTCTACTTAGGAGTGGACAGAACAAATGGAAAATAATGGAAATTTTTCAGTCACACATGTGCACACACACACTTGTACCTTTACACACCATTTTATTTAACAACCTTGGTAACTTGACTGATAGGAATATTCACCAAATGTAAATTAATTTTTTTTTCCTAATAACTTGTCATTTTATACCTTGTAAAGACAGTATCACCATCAACACCATAAAGGTAATATTTGGAGGGAAGAGGAAGAACCTAAAGGGAGAACCTCAAATGCTACTCTCATTATTCACATTAAAACACTGCCTTTTAAATATAATTTTATGGTGATTCTATATTAAAATGGCTTAATGGTTTAGAAAATAAATCTGAAAGGCATTGCATATCAGATTACTGAATTATACTTTCCAGCTCAAAAAGAAGCACATATTATGTGCATCTACAGCTATTAATTACAGCTACTTTAGAAAACAGCTTCACTGAAGACTCAAAACTATGAAGTTTTCACTTCATAGTTGCCTATATTCCCTGCAAATATACTATAAAATCTCTTCAGAAAATTAGCAAGCTTGCAATGTATAGATTAATGTTATTTTTAATTAACAGGTATTTATTGCTTTTACTATGGAAACACTGTTTTCTCTGAATTTTTCTCTTGCATTTCTTCACTGTCCTACCAGTCAGCAGCATGCTTTCAGTGAAGTGGCATGTTGCTTCTCTGATTTGCCTACACAACTCAGCTTCTGGAATTACGTTCAGAATAAACAAAGCAAAAATGTGCACTAGATTAACCACCAGAAATTCAGAGACTGACTCTGCCTTCTACACCTGGTTTCTGAACACATCTGGCAAAAATCATCCAGCATTCCTTGAAAAGCTACTTGGCAATACCTGCCTCACATACAGCCCAACTAAATATAGGCAGTTTTCAAGGTGGGAGTTTTGGACAAGAGCTGCCTTCGACATAGCAGAATGGTTTCTCTGTGCAGCATTTTCAACTCCAGGAGCCATTCTCCAATGCTCTTTTGCAGAGCTATATGGATACATAGGAAAGTTCACATCTCCTAAGACACAAAATTCACGCTAGCCACAACTGTTATGTATCATCGTCTCTTCTGAAGTCATAAACTGTGAAAACACACTATGCATGTAGAAGTAACATCGAAACGACATAAGATGCACCGGTTTATTAGGTTGTGCACTAGCGCACCTTTTTTCAGGAATTCTTACCTGCTTCAAGAGAGCGAGTGCCCTGACTGCAGGAAATCGTTTGAGTCCCAAAATGAACAGTGTGAGTATCACAAGGGCAGAGGGCACGCTCAAACAGGCAAAGCACACTAAGTACAACACAACAGAGCTTCTTCCAAAAGACAAGCTAAAGCAATCAATACTTCAATTAATAGTTAACACATCAGTGAATGCATTTACAAAGAAAATGAAAAAATACACCTCTACCAGTGAATAGTTACTGTCAGTGAAGTGCACTTTGCATAAAGCCTGTGTTTAGCTTAAAGACTTATTTCTAGTTTCTGTAAAATCTTTAGCCACTTCAGGTACGTATTCCTCTCCCATTCTCCCAGTTAGTTTTCTGGGACTGTATCAATAAGCCATGCCAAAAATAGACCAGTCATCCTTCAGTATGCATCACCGCATTACCCAGTTTTGTCTTGTTTTACTGTATCAACACCAAGGAAACATACTTGAACAAAGTCATCTGCTAGCCTTGTCATTTGTTTGGAAAACCTGACAGTTTCTGAGTACTAATGTCAGTGCAAGAGTCTGCCTCTGGCAAAATATCAGCTGAAATACCATTACTACAGGTGATGTCTGGTGCCAAATAAGAAGTTTGGGGGATTCTCACCATTTTAATGGGTTACCTGTTATTGAAGAGAAATGCCAGCCTGGTGTAATAACATGTTCTCTTTAACTTAAATACAAATCTTTGAATAGTGATAGAGAGCACCTGCAGTGCTTGGGAGAAGTTTAATAAAAAGCCTGAAATTTCACTTTAGAAAGCTTGTCAGGGTGAACAGGACAGTGCTGTCCTGTCCCTACCATGGTGCCTCAGACATATCTGTCATGGCCCCTGAGCATGGCACGCTCCCTCGTGTGGGCTGGCTGAAGGAGGAGGATTATTACAGAATCACAGAATGACAGGGGTTGGAAGGGACCTCTGGAGATCATCTAGTTCAACCCCCCCGCCAGAGCAGGTTCACCCAGAGCAGGTTGCACAGGAATGCGTCCAGGCGAGTTTTGAATATCTCCAGAGAAGGAGACTCCACAACCTCTCTGGGCAGCCTGTTCCAGTGCTCTGCCACCCTCAAAGGAAAGAAGTTCCTCCTCATGTTTAGATGGAACTTCCTATGACCAAGTTTGTGCCTGTTACCTCTTGTCCTGTCACTGGGCACCACTGAAAAAAGACTGGCCCCATCCTCCTGGCACCCACCCCTTAAGTATTTAGAAGCATTCATAAGATCCTCCCTCAGTCTTCTCTTCTCCAGACTAAAAAGACCCAAGTCCCTCAGCCTTTCCTCATAAGAAAGATGTTCCAGTCCCCTAATCATCTTTCTAGCCCTTTGCTGTACCCTCTCCAGCAGCTCCCTCTCCTTCTTGAACTGGGGAGCCCAGAACTGGACACAGTACTCCAGATGCGGCCTCACCAGGGCAGAGTAGAGGGGGAGGATAACCTCCCTCAACCTGCTAGCCACACTCTTCTTGATGCACCCCAGGATGCCATTGGCCTTCTTGGCCCCACAGGCACATTGCTGGCTCATGGTCATCCTGTTGTCCACCAGGAGCTGCTCTCCAGCAGGTCAGCCCCTAACCTGTACTGATGCATGAGGTTATTCCACCCCAAGTGCAGTACCCTACACTCGCCTTTTTTGAATTTCATAAGGTTCCTCTCTGCCCAACTCTCCAGCCTGTCCAGGTCACGCTGAATGGCAGCACAGCCTTCCGGTGTGTCCACCACTCCTCCCAGTTTTGTGTCATGAGCAAACCTGCTGAGGGCACACTCTTATCCCTTCATCCAGGTCATTGATGAATATATTGAACAGGACTGGACCCAGTACCGACCCCTGCAGACCACCAGTTGTTACAGACCTCCAACTAGGCTCTGTGCCATTAATCACAACCCTCTGAGCTTTATCTATCCAGCCAGTTTTCAATCCACCCCACTGTCTGTTCATCTAACCCACCCTTCCTAAGCTTGCCTATGAGGATGATGTGGGAGACTGTGTCGAAAGCCTTGCTGAAGTCAAGGTAGACAGCATCCGCTGCCTTCCCCCTCATCTATCCATCCAGTCATGTCATCGTAGAAGGCTATCGGATTGGTCAGACATGACTTCCCCTTGGTGAATCCATGTCGACTACTTCTGATAACCTTCTTTTCCTCCAGATGCTTTGAGATGATGCCCAGAATGAGCTGTTCCATCATCTTTCCAGGGATGGAGGTGAGGCTGACTGGCCTGTAGTTTCCTGGGTCTTCCTTCTTGCCCTTTTTGAAGACTGGAGTGACGTTGGCTTTCCTCCAGTCCTCAGGCACTTTGCCTGTTCTCCAGGACCTTTCAAAGATGATGGAGAGTGGCCCAGCAATGACTTCTGCCAGCTCCCTCAGCACTTGCAGGTGCATCCCATGGATTTGTGGATGTCCAGTTTACTTAACTGGTCTCTACCTTGGTCCTCCGGTCCTCCTCAACCAAGGGAAAGTCTTCCTTGTTCCAGACTTTCTCTGTTACCTCCATAGACTGGGACTCCTGAGGGCTGGCCAGAGCAGTAAAGACTGAAGCAAAGAAGGCATTCCTTAACTCCACCTTCTCTGCATCTTCTGTCACCATGGCACCTGTGTCTCATTCAACAGCAGGCCCACATTTTCTCTAGTTTTCCTTTTGCCTCCGACATACTTGAAGAAACCCTTCCTATTGACCTTGACATCCCTTGCCAGGTTTAATTCCAAGGAGGCCTTGGCTTTCCTCATTTCATCCCTGCACACTCTGACAGCATTCTTGTCATCTTCCCAAGTGGTCAGTCCCTTCTTCCACATACTGTAAACTTCCTTCTTCCACTTGAGCTTTTTCAGAAGCTCCTTGCTCAATCATGCAGGTCTCCTGCTTCCCTTGCCTGATTTCTTGCTCTTAGGGATGCACCAATCCTGAGCTTGGAGGAAGTGGGACTTGAATATCACCCAGCTCTCTTGGGCCTCCCTACCTTCTAGAGCCCTAACCCGTGGGATTTCTCCAAGCAGTTCCTTGAGGAGATCAAAGTTAGCCCTCCTGAAGTCCAAGGTTGCAATCCTACTTGTTGTTTTATGCATACTGCACGTGATCCTAAACTCTATCTTCTCATGATCGCTACAGCCAAGGCTGCCCCCAATAATGTCCTCCACCAGTCCCTCTTTGTTCATCAGTACTAGGTCCAGTAGTACACCTCTCCTTGTTGGCTCCTCCACCACCTGAGTCAAAAAGTTATCATCACTACACTGGAGGAACCTCCTGGACTGTACATGCCTGGCTGCGTAGCCTTCCCAGCAGATACGAGGGTGATTGAAGTCCCCCCATGAGAACCAAGGCCTGTGATTGTGAAGCGACTCTCAGCTGTCTGTAGAAGGCCTCATCAGCTTCCCCATCCTGATCAGGTGGCCTGTAATAAACACCCACAATAGCATCTCCCGTATTAGCCTGCCCCTTAATCCTTACCCACAAGCTCTCAACTTGTTCTTCATCCGCCCCCAGGGAGAGCTCAGTACATTCCAGTTGATCTCTCACATAAAGAGCAACTCCACCACCTCGCCTTGCTGGCCTATCTTTCCTAAAAAGAGCGTATCTTTCCTAAAAAGAGTGCAGCCATCCATGACAGCATTCCAGTCATGTGAGCTATCCTATCATGTCTCAGATTACTTCCCCACAGTTCAGTCTTCCAGCCTTTGTGGGTGACAGATAACCTGGTAGGTGGGAAACTTACTGCCTCCTTCACCTTCTACTGATTTCTACAATTTGCAACTAGTCAGCCAACAGAAACCAGAACAGAGGAAGACAAACCCAATGCTGCTTCTGAAGGTCCCCTCCCTGAAGCGCCAACACCCCAGCTGCCCACTAGCTGCACCTTTCTATTCACCAAAAGCTTTCTAAGAACATCCTCTTCAGAGTCACATCACTAGGAACAGCAGTAAGTTGCTTTTTATTTTCAATATACTTGTAATGAATTGTGAGGATAACCTCTTTACCTTCCGCTTATATTTCAGTTATTATTTGGATGCATTTCCTCTATACATGAACATCAACAATGATCCTGTTTGTGTTATGCATCATTCACCTCTTCTTCCTACCCCAAGGACCAGGACGACTGGTAGCCTAGTACAACCTTCTGCATCAGTAGTTCTCTCCTTCAAAAACTGATTGCATACATCTACCTAAAATTCAACGTAAGCAGCGATTTCTACAGAATCCTGGATGCCTTACAGAGTCAATTGTGCAGCAGACTTTTGGCATCTATTTTTTTCCCTACACACATGCTACAGACACAGAGAAACCTCTACCAAATCTTCATTCAGACAGTAACCAGAAATGGATAGTCTTTTCTGTTCAAATCTTTCAAGAGTTTGCCCTCATAAAACTAAGATAGAGTCCTTCTCATAAAAGCAACTAAACACTATGGTACCAATTGGGAAAGCAACTTATAAATTTACAGTACATTGTTCCTCACTTTAATAAAAAAAAAAAAAAAAAAGAAGTAGTAAAGCAAAGGCAGCATCAGCTGCTCTTCTTTTCCCAAGCTAGGGACTCAATGCATATTGAATATTAGTATAGCCAGGAAAGCTGACATTACTGCAGGGACAGCTATTTCTAAACCTGTTTTCCCTTCTGGCGGGCAAGAGTCTGCTCCAGTGCTTGTGTGCTCAACTGACATTGAAGAAGACAACATGAATGCAAGTTTCAGGAAAGCATTAAAAAAGAAAACAGAGATCGAACTGGATGAAAGCAGTTTTCTAAGGCTATTCCATGAAATTGGTACCATATAGATGAACAGAGTCTTTTTTTTCACACTATATTTCAAGATAGACGGCAACATGCTTTCCCAAGTGGAGCAGTGGCTGCAGATACGCATGCCATACTCTGACACTACGGTCTTTGCTGTGGTTACCACCTTGATCTAATAAAATATATACCTTAAAGGAAACTCAAGGTACAGTTATGTATTGGCAATAACATAAAACTATGCTGAAACAAGGTAGGAAGACAAGAAACAAACCAATCAACACACCTCTTACAGTCCTTTCTCCACTGTCTCAGAGGGTGAGGACACCTCACAGGGAAGCAAGATACACTAGGAATGCAGTACAGAGACTTCCAAGTAATTGCAAATATCCATCACAAACATATTCATCCCAGGTGGACCTGGCTAGACAAATTCTTCTTCGACCTAGCTTTTAACAACTCTATCAGCCATACTGTTAATCCCCAACACACATAAATCACCACAAGTAATTCTACATGCTGATGGAACATATGATATTTTAGCTTAAGTTCAAAATCCCATTAATTCATGCTCTTGACGCTCCACCAGTTTACCAACACCTTTATGTACAAATAATTAGCACTCATCTGTTTGTAACAGCTAAACAAAAACAATAAATAGAGGTAAATCAAGTTTCCATAGTCAAGAACTCAAAAGCTAGGAAAGTCCAGAATTAATGAGGTTAATCCAATCTTTTATTTGTTTGCCCAATAAATGTACATTTTGATAACTTTTTAAATGTGTAATATGATCACATACTTTTTTCCCCATACAAGATTAGACATACACACTGAACAGAATAGGAGGTACTTGATTACAGAGCAGTTGTGCTGGTTTTGTGGGGGTGTTTCCTTTTTTTCCATTCTCATGCAGCCTGCAGTCTTTAGCTTATTTACTACTTTGAAGGGAGAAATATTAATTTCACAGGCTTTCCTGCCCTGCTTATTGCTATGCTATTCACACGCTTCACAAACAAAATAATTTCATAGCAATCCAGGGGAGATGTGGCATTATTCCCTTTTAGCAGGTGGGGAATTGAAGCAAAGAGAAAAAAACCTGAAGTATCACTGATTTGGGCAACTCCCTTTAAAGCACTTTCATTTTGACTTTTCAGAGTATTTGGCACTATTTCGCCTTCTGTGTTTTGACTGACTTCAGTTACAGCTGTGGCTGTATAATGCTTTTGCAAGGGAGACTGAGAATCTCATGCTGAACAGCAGAAGTCAGTCATATCTGAACTGCGATGACAGCAATTTGCAATGGTGATGAAGATTCCCAGTATAGCAGGGATGGAACCCAATTCTGTACAGCAGTATTACCTGCCTTATCTTGAAACAGTATTTTCCATGAGGCAGGAACCCGAAAAGACACCCTAGTTCCAACATCCACAAAAAATGAGAGTTCAAGAACCACCATATGCCTTCACCACACAGTCCTCTGCAGAGCTGCACAACATCATCTTTCACAAGGATGGCAAAAGGAGGTTGCATAGGCCATCTTTATCTTGGCATCTTCTAATTTTAAGAACTTGACTTTGCCACCTCACTAACACAAAAATGTTTTGTGCAAAATCTGTTATGCTTTAAGTGAACAATCTTATCTCTCCTCCCGCTACTGCCTGCCCCAGAAACAATTTCACTTGCTCCAGGGATGCAGTCTACAATATTTGAAGTGAAAGACTAAAGCCAAGTCTTTGAAAGGAGATGGGGAATCTTCAAAGATATAGTTCTTAAGTACAAATGACAATTTTTCTGAAGCCTATCACTTGATCAAATTTGGGGCAATTTTCAAAAGAATAGCTCAGTGCCACACACAGCACAAAGGCTACCCATTCTCCAAATTCCAAGTCCATGCTGTAAGACTCGAATATTTACAATAAGGGTCCTCCAGCTACAGGTTTAAGTTATCTTGGCCATTTTGGCTGAAATTAAAAATAAACATAAGCAACGTGAGAGAAACTTTGGCATCTTATTTCTTCAAATAATTGTATTTTACTAAATCGTGCCAGAAGGTCACTGCTCCAGGGCTGTGACTTGACTTCAGGTTTCTGGCACACACAGCTACAGATCCTTGAGAAGGCTCTGTCAAGCCTTTATGCTACCTTCTGTCAGCAAGTTAAAACACAAACTCTTTCCTCAGCGCACATCTCAAGGAACTAGACCTCTATACTAGGAATCCCCGACACCTCTATACTAGGAATCCCCGACCCTTCCTGGGGTGGATGGCACAAGTTCTGGTTACGCCAGAGACCACGCAATGCCTCCTAGGACAGGGAAGAGAAAATTCATGCTCAGCTATGCTAGTTCAACCATTCTCCTGTTTCCAAACTGTATGTAAAAGCACATCAGCTAATGCTCATTTTTGACCCAAACTTCAATGAACTTCAAATATTTTCCACCCTATGATAGAGACAAGTATCACAATTCCTACAGGTACATGAAAATGAGGGAGAGATTAAGTTACTTATCCAACATAACTGCTCAGAGTCTAAATAAAAATCAACAAAATTGTACAAGGATTAAGTACAATCAAACTTGGGTCAAGGAACAAGAAAAAACAAACATAGTACAAAAAAAAAAAAAACCAAAAAAAGAAAATGCATGCTCACTCAGACTCTCTTTGTAATGTTTTTTTCACTCACTTCTCCCCCACACCATTGAGTACCATGACAATACCACAAAAAGTTTCATTTACCTTATGAAATACTGTCTCCAGGCTCACACAAAGAAATGAAATGGGGTTTTGCTTTAAACTTGTGGCAGTGTATAAGTGCACGAAGGTCATTTCTATTCAGCAAGGCTCTGGTTTATGTTAGTAGACACATGCGTGTTTATGTTTGTGAGCATACTGTGTACAAGCATCTGCTGAGGGGAAAAGAATCCAGGCTGATATTTATACAGCTGAAGCAAGGTTTATATACATTGCATCCTACCTCTGGAAGAGAGAGAGTATGCAAACAGAAAAAACATGAGACAAATGTTGAGGGTTCAGACTCTTCCCTTCTCCCTTTGAAGAAGGAATTCTAATCATGAATAGATGAGTAAACCAGAAGCTATGAATATCCTCAGAAAGGCTCCGTGCTTCACTTCAACATCAACTACTTTGCTCAACTATCTTGCTCAGAAATCGGAGACTCTGCTACCAAACACAAACGTGTTCAGACAAAGGGCAGGATGTCTCCTTTCAAATGCACGGCCGGTGATATGAAATGAGCTCTACTTCGCCAGCCCTTTTCCATAATAATAACGCGACTGTCATTCTCTTCTAATTAAATTAGTCACTTCTACTTCCCATGCAATAGATTCTCTTTCCCTCCTCTTCCTCGGTCATGATAAATCTCCACGTGACTTAGCTGTCCCATAATTCTACCTAATTGGTTTCAGCTGTCATTTTTGAAGCTGAAACGCACGGAGAGCCTGGGGCTTGTGAATGGAACAGGAAGCATTTCCAGCCGCATTCCCATCATGTAAAACCAGCAATGTGAAAGAACCCTTCCATTAAAACAAAACCAGGAGTATTTGGCTGCCGGCAATGCCATCATGCAGCAGACAGATTGTGCTGCTCCACTGAGGCTGTGAGGCTGTTGTGAACCATTCTTCTCTGTTCAAAGGAGAGCACACATTATTTATGCCCTAGCAGTTTTACTGACTAAAATACTTTCCCTTTTGTCAGCAACAAATTCTTAAACAGATAATATAATTTACCAATAAAAGCACAGGCAGTAGGAATATTTGAAGTGACAGGAGAACAAAGAAAAGTTAATGCTATTTAAATGGCATGTATCCTCCAACCTAAGCACTCTGCAGATTACTGCACCATGCTTTAAACTAATTTCATGTTGCTGGTATTTTCAAAAGTGTCATAGACTCTCATTTTCAAGTATTTCTATGGCTTTCTATAATTCAATCTTCTCCCCCTACGAGATGATGCAGTGTTAGCCATGCTAACAAAAAATACCCTACAAGCTATCTCTGGGTGATACATAAGCAACTTCCAGAAAAACAGCAGAAGGCAACAGCAGCAGCTGGGCTGAGCAGCAGGGGAAAGATATATATAAGGGATTCAAGAAAGAAAAAAAAAACACCCCACAAGACACCTTTAATGAAAACAATTTTGCTAACAGATGTTTCTAGTGCCTTGGATTTCTCTCACACTGTCAAGGAAGATAAATATACTTCAAAACACATGAACAATACTACATAGAAAAGGAGGGCAGTGGGGGAGTACGTAATACATACACAAACCTACCTGAAAGTCCCAGAGAGAAAAGGGAATGCACAGTTGTCTGATTTTTGGTTGCTATTAAAAATATATATATATATTAATTGATACCAAGTCTCTGTTCGTTGCACAGATAACAATCTGGTTTGCGACTCTCATGAGTGAGACACACACTGCTGCAGAAAGAACTGCTGAATGAACTAAGAGATCTTTAACAAAATCCAGTTTTCTAAAGATGCCAGTTTATCCTCGTCCTTATTTTCTGGCCACCTTAATAATTGTATCAGCCTTATTTTCTTAGTAAATCAGGTTAAAGAGAGAGTGAACACTTAATTTAGTGAGATTATTTTAACAAAAGAACCGCATCTCAAAAATCAGTAGGAATTCCTGTTTAGTATGATCAAAGCCTAGTAACAGATCATCAGCTTTTGTAAACTGTGATGGACTGACAGTCCCCAAAGTCAACAGGGTTGGGACAATTTTTACAAGCTGAGCAAGCTGTAATACACCTGCTCACACAGATGTGCATGTGCACTTTTTCTTTAATTTGTCAAGTCATCAGGTTTCCACAGCACTGACCATTATATCCTCTATATCCACATGTCAAAAAAAAACCAAACCCCAAAACAATTTGAAGATACAAAAAGTTTCTCATTACAGCATGGCAGATACCCCTAAACTCATGGTGTGAGTACTCACTCCAGGACCACACAAGCAAAACACATACACGGCAGGGAGGCTGACAATCCACATACAGTCACGCTACGTCGAGTATCCACACTAATTCTGGCACAGCACTGTCTGTGGATTGTATAGACATATCTACAACAAGCTGAACTGGCACAAGAGCCTTTGCTATGGTGTTGTGCTGGGCTACAAAAAAAGCAGCACAAACACTTTCTCTAAAAGCTTCAGCATCCTATGGTAGACCTCTCTTCCTACTGGCTGAGTGACTGTTTGCTGCCATGGCTCCTAATCCTAACTCTCCATGCATGATCATAAGATTAATAAAAATTTTATAGGGAAAATTGCAGTTCAGACTGCAAGGCACACAAAAGAAAAATGATGTTTCCATGGATTATATCGTCTTTACTCAAAGTAGTAAAATAGAAGAAAATGAATAGGCCTTTTTAACTTTCAAGTGTTGGCTCTGTTTATTACTCAAGCTTGATTCTTGATTTCTCTTCACCATTTCTTAATTATTATTTTATATCATAAAACTAAAAATATATTATAAAGATATCTGCAATTACTGATCTCTTAATTCTGACTCCAAGATTTTTATTATTATTATTTTGCCAGAATTGCTCACCCCAAATTTCTGTTTTTAAAGATTTTGTAGATGTATTTTTTAACAATTAGTATGAAGCTGCATACTGCTAGTTCACGAAGGAAAAATCTATTTTTAAGATTTAGAATTACAGCAATCATCACTCTCCAAACAGCCAGTTTTTGGGTTGGTGTTTTGTTTGTTTCTTTGTTTGCTTTTTCAATCTGCACTGAATAAATCAGAGCTTCTCATTTTAAGAGGAATTAAACAGCAGTTACAACCCACGTTATTAAAGAGCCTGAGAAAAAAATTTAATTAGATTGGACAGTCTCTAGTGCAAGTTGAGATACTGTCAGGTTTCACCTCAGAGGGACTTGGACAATGCCAGTTTATTACTGAAATTAAAAGATAAGGAATGTGTGGGATGCCACCAGAATATTACTGATGGTAGAGCTGTCCAGAAATCTTTAACACAGAAATAATCAATTACTAAGAAAAAATAAAATACTAAAACTAGAAGGATTTTTTTCTAAAATTTTATTTAAAGTAGTGAAATAAACTGACATATTTTTTCTTCAGTTCCTGATACAGGAAAGTAACAATGTATTAGCTTCACTGAAAGACTGCAAGTATTCATATTGAACTGATAAAAATTAAGAGGCGGAAAGATACACAGAAGATTCCCTCTCTGCATGACCTAACGAGATCTTTGTACTCTTCTTCAGTTGCCTGCCCCTTCTTCCAAAGGTGATAAACTCTCCTTTTTTCCCTGAGTCCCAGCAAAAGCTCCTTGTTCAGCCAGGCTGGTCGTCTTCCCCGCCGGCTCTTCTTACGGCACATGGGGACTGCCTGCTCCTGCGCCTTTAAGATTTCCTTCTTGAAGAATGTCCAGCCTTCCTGGACCTCTTTGCACTTCAGGACTGTCTCCCAGGGGACCCTCTCAACCAGTGTCCTGAACAGGTTGAAGTCTGCCCTCCGGAACTCCATGATTTTGCTGACCCCCCTCCTTACTTTGCAAAGAATTGAGAATTCTATCATTTCATGGTCGCTAAGCCCAAGACAGCCTCCGACCATCACTTCTCCCACCAGACCCTCTCTGTTTGTAAAGAGCAGGTCAAGCAGGGCACCTCCCCTGGTAGGCTCCCTTACCAGCTGCATCAGGAAGTTATCTTCCACACACTCCAGGAACCTCCGGGACTGTTTCCTCTCCGCTGTGTTATATTTCCAGCAGACGTCCGGTAAGTTGAAGTCCCCCACAAGAACAAGGGCTTGCGACTGTGAGACTTCTGCCAGTCGCTTGTAGAATGCTTCATCGGCTTCTTCGTCCTGGTTGGGTGGTCTATAACGGACACCCAGCAAGATATCTGCCTTGGTTTGCCTTCCCCCTTATCCTTACCCGTAAGCACTCGACCGTGTCATCACAATCGTTGAGCTCTATACAATCAAAACTCTCCCTAACATACAGAGCCACCCCACCACCTCTCCTTCCTTGCCTCTCCCTTCTGAAGAGCTTATAGCCATCTATTGCAGCACTCCAGTCATGCGAGTTACCCCACCATGTTTCTGTGACGGCGACTACATCATAGCTGTTTAATTTCAACATGTGTTCCCTAACAAAATAAATAAAACCAGAAAACCAATAAGTGTTCGATCCAAATTATCAAAAGTTATAAGAAATTCAAAATTTTCAATGTAAAAATTTTTTATCCTTTTAGGTAATGAGTGTTGACGATTTCCTTGCATAATACTTTTCTAAAACATCCCACAACAAACTCAAAATCTCAAGTTTTGAAACTTCCGCTCTGTAACTCTTAATTCTGATAAACAGTACATATCTCAATTTCCAATCAGCATTAAAATGAGAAACTCACACCCATTTTTTTCTTACAGGAAATGGGAGGAAAATGTAACTGATGAACTTTATTAAGCCAACTCATTGTAAAACAACCTATTTTAGCTGCTGTAATGAAGCAACAAGCATTAAACTTTCTTCTTTAATGGAAAGTAATTTTTAAGAAGGAAAAACATACACGAAGACTGAAAAAGGCAAGGTAATTGAAAATGCTTGGGTTTAAGTTACACTATTAGATTAGTCTGGAGCTTTTTCACTGTTGAGGCAGAAATAATATTACTCATTACTCATACTTCCAATTACAAATCTATCTGTTCTTGTTTCAAATCTGGTTCATAAATACTGAAAGCGTAGTGTAAAGTATTGCTACACAAGCTCACTTTTATATGCCAGGAATAGGACAACTTGCTGGTTCATTTATTGATAAAAAATATACTGACATAATTATGCATAATACTAAAAACCTCATTATCATTCTACCAAGACTGTAGCAATACGTATTGGTTAGGATTGCCCTTCAGCAATTAAGTGTTTCTAAATACAGTCATCTTACTTTTAAATAAACAAGTGAAAAAACAAATGGTAGCAGCTAATGATCATTTTAGAATGAACAGATGTGAACCCATCTTCAAAGATCTCTCAATATGTCTGAGATCTCACCTTTTCACCTGAGATCTCATCTTTTCCTTGGGCAAAGTTGGCTATATCAGTGACACTTGCACTACAGCTGGCATACCCTCAAGGTTGCATAAACTAACACCTAAACAGAGCCTGGAGAGGAGGGGAACAAAACTTACGTGAACAGTCATACTCCTCCATTGAACTGTAAAGCTGAACTGACCTTTTTCTTTTGGAAGTCATTGCAGTCTCAGATACCATATGCAAAATGCATCAAATTTTCACATTTTGTTTTCAGGTCTTGTTTAGCACATCCCTGTTAACTATAAGGAAACCATTTTCTCTACCATTCATACATGAAAGACTATCAGCTCTTCAGGTTTTGTAGAGGTGATTCCAAGCAGCTTATCCTCAAAACTCCTCAGGTAATGCGCAACAGCTCTCCGTCATCCAGTGATAAAATTGAGCTCTCAGCTCCCTTTTTAATACACTTGAATGACCAACAATAATCATAGCTGATGTAAGAGTTACCAAAGCATACAAAGAAATTATGCCCTACTAACAAGGTACTGCATATACTAAATTATTTTCAATAAGGTTCTTTCATTCAAAACGAGCAGGCCCCCCTTCTCTTCTTCCACAGAAATGTTTATATGGAGAATGAACTTCTCCTGATATTCAACTGTCAGAATTTTTAAAGATTGACTTTTCTTGCTTCTGGGAATCACTAAGGTTAAAGTTAAAAAGCTCTGTCATGTTTTCATCTGACAGACTTCCATATTAAAAAAAAAAATAAAATTCTTATTTCAGGTACCCAGAGAATTTAATCACTGCCATATTTCCTTTCAGAGGCTATTCTGCTTACAGCTGTTAACTTATTGCTGCAATACATTTTGCAATGAAAGGTGCTGCATGAAATTAAATTTCATTCTACTCTTTCAGGGTCAACGCTGAAACTGAACACCTCTAATAACCTCAGATGTTTCATCAGTATTAATTTCCTGATGAAATCGTCACCAACCTAGTACCCAAAGTTTCCATTTTCTGAGAACTCTTGGATCACTAACTGTTCATCCGTAATTTAATCAAGACACCTCACTCAAGTGGTTTTTACTATGTTTGAAATGGCCAATAGTGATTAATGGCAATAGTGTATCAGTTCCATGATATCACAGTATGAAGGAAATAAAATTCAGCCTCTTTTACGTTTTTTAGGCCTCAGTCATTCAAAAATGTATGCCACGATATAATTTTAATCGCATGAATATTTCTACTGATTTCAGTACAAATCACTCACATTATTGAGCTAAACCATGTACAGGTGTTAAAAAAAACACAAAACAGACATGACAGATATAGAGCTTAGTAACACCAATTACACAGCTAAACTGCATAGTCAACCAGCCATAATTTGTAGATTTAAATGGGCAACTGTAATTTTTGCCTGTGCACATTCATATTACGCACTGAACGAGAGCTCTTTGACAAAAGGAACAAAAAAGGTCATTGCTATCATGCAATTAAAACCTGTATCATGCACACACACAAGAATTTAATTCAGGTTACATGGGCATTCTCAAGCAGTAAACATTGTCAGATAGCATTAGCTATTTGATCAGCCTATAACTTTACATTACCTAACAAAAAAAGCAGACTTTTGTTAAGCAATTCTGTCACCTCAAGGCACAGGAGCAGGTTACAACACATTACAATACAGTCCTTAGGCTGGTTGGAGAGAACAAAGCATCCTTCCCCTTCATCCTAAACACCACCTTGAGAGACTCTGCCCATCAGCCAAAATACTAAAATACTACTTGGATCAGTTGCTAGAAAGCATTACTAAATGAGACCCTGAAAGAGTTTCAATAGCTACCAAACACCATGGGAATAAAAAGGTGCAACCACCAGCTGGGTTGATCCCAACAGGACCCTGTTGAAAAACAAACAGCTAAGTGAATCCAGAAGAACTAGCCACTGCATGGAGCTTAGTCTGTATCCGTGGTTATCACAGACAGTAACATGATATAACACGTGCTGGGAGCCAGAGTCTGTAAACACTACGACTGGATGCAAAATGCAGAAATTTGACATTAGTATAATAGGCAAAAACATCTATTTTAGGGAGAAACATAGGCTATATATCTCATTTCTCAGCCCGTTCTGATGAATACAGCTAAATACAGCCGCTGATAAAAGGAACTGCAAAATGTATACATGTAAAGTTATGCAAATAAGTCTACAGTGACCATTACATAAAATTAAATACCAAGGCTTTTGCTATGCTAATTCAGTGTATAAGTCAGGAGCAGAAGAATCAACGATTTTAAGAAAAGGAATTAAATTTTCATTCCTGTACCTGAGGTAAAAAATAGGTACTGCATGCAGCCACTCTGCAAGCTCCTATAGCTGAATACCCATGTTATTACACTGTAGCATTTCTATGTAAATACACAAGGTGAATGGCTTCTCCAGACAAGATGCTGTGTGAACTATCATGTAAAAATTAAAGCATGGTGCCAAGAAACAAAAGAAACAAAACAATTCCATCTGTCTTAAGCAGAGATGTACTAAAAGGAAAACTAGTAATCACTGTGCTTTATAAATGCAGTGTCTTACTGACTACAACATAATAACAGATATTATACTGAAAATCTAACCTTTT
This sequence comes from Gavia stellata, assembly GCF_030936135.1. Taxonomy (NCBI): domain Eukaryota; kingdom Metazoa; phylum Chordata; class Aves; order Gaviiformes; family Gaviidae; genus Gavia; species Gavia stellata. The sequence goes on along the minus strand of NC_082599.1, from coordinate 25,512,207 downwards.
CTAAACTCATTTGTTTCTTTTGAATTACATGTTCTTGGACCCATCTGTGAAAACTGGGAGGTTAATTATGATTGTACATTGCATAATTCCACAGCTAAATGCTGAAGTAGTTCTACATAAATACCGTATGTTTGTCTTACAAAAACTAAAAAGATTAATTAGGAGGCCAAGCCCAAGACCTTGGAAAGTAATACTCTGAACACAATTAGATCATTACACTGTGTGTTATGTGAATTGAAGTTTTAATTAGTAGGTAAAACACTAGTCATGGCAAAAAAATAATAATCCAAAATTCTAAATTGCATGTGCCAGACTTCTTTTTTACTGACATTGCTTATAAAAAGACACTATGCACAAGCAAGTCACAACAAAAACCATTTAAACTTCTTACATGCTTTTGATGAAGGAACTACCTATTAAGCATTTCTGTCCTGTTCTTCTTACCTACATTATCCCCACCTATTTTAAAGTTACCCGATCACATCAGTAAAGAAAAAGCTGTAATAAACAAACTATAACTAAGAAGCAGAGTAAGAAACCAGTTTGAAAAGTCAACTGAACGGTATAAGATCCTTCAAGACCCCTAGCAGCCACTTCTCCATCTCTGAATCTGGTCTGGCCCAGCCTTCCACTTTTAGCCCACTCCACTCTCCTGAAGAAAGTAAAGGGTTATTTTGGCCTGATCCATAGATCACAGATGGTAAAGAGAGCTTTTGCATCAAATTCAATACACTCTGGACCATATCCAGAACATTAGTTACTTTACTCACCACGTATTCAAACACAAGTGTCAAGGTCTCCTTGGTATGAATGATGTCATGAAGCAGCACAATGTTAGCATGTTTCAGTCCTTTCAAAAGAGAAGCTGAAAAGTAAAACACACACGTTATCTTAAAAAGTATACAAATATTTACATTGATTGGCTTTTTATTTTTAGTGACTTGGATGATTTTTTTGATCTGAGTTTCATAACCTGACAACCAACAGTTGTACTTTAGTATCTTCTATGTCCACAAGTTCCACTCATTGAGTGTGTTTGAAGATGACGCCTTCCCATTCAGTGCTATTTTCTCCACCTTGTTGGTCAAACTCAACCTCGCTTTGAGGCAAAAATGAGCTGTGGTTAGACATGCTTTCCTCATGCAGCCTGCTCTAAATGAATCAATCACTCACATCTGATCAACCAGTCACCAAGTTCATTTCTACACTCAAAGATAATTTTTGGTCTCAGAGAAAAGTCAAGCATGTCTTTTCAAAACATCATCTTTCCTATCCAACACAACAGAGCTGCTTTCTAAGCAAAGTGCAACATCTATCCTAATAATAGTGTTTTAAGCCGTAATTCTCTTTTCTCTCAAATATAACACAGGTTTGATGGAATCATTTGTATTAGTTCATGAGAATAGATACATGGTATTTTCTCATAATGTTTTTTTTTAATGAAACTACCTCATGTTTTCAGACTATTGACAAATAAAGACTTATCTAGTGAACTTCAAGGTGATCTCCTCACTAAATTTCTTTTACACCATAATACATATTTAATGTTCATACCATATTACATATTTAATGTTCCACAAGAAATGGCATATTTTAGCAATATATGCTGACAAGCCATGTGTTGTTACCAATGTCATTCTTTCATAGGTGCCTTATCATCTCATGTATACAACTGATCAGGACTATCAGTCACCAAAGCAAAGTAAATAATAGATACAAAGACATGCCAATGAGTGGCATATTTCTGTACTGAATAACGTGGAACTTTCTTCTGTCATCCTTCTTCTGTCAAAGAAAATAATGAAACTCAAATATGTATCTCACTCCATTACTGTGCAAAATGGAAGCTAGGGAGCTTCCACTGCATTATTACCCCTTGCTGTCCTGCTGAGGGTGCTCCATCGGGCTGAGGTAACTCCAGGGGTGATCTGGCTTTGAATGTCATACTGGTCTTTAAGAGATCGATCTGACAAGCTGATCACTCTAGGAAGCAACACAATAGCAACATGGCATCTGGCTGAATCAGTGTTCCTCTACAAGCATCCTCAGCAGCAAAACTTTGGAGTTCACACTAGGCAGAAGGTAGATAGCAAAGGGGAAAATACCATACAGCAGCTTCAAAGCCAGTATATCACAGATATCCTGATGACAGGATTGCAAACCTGCAAGCAAGCTCCATGACCAGGAATGAGGCATCCCTTCAATCTGGCTGAAGAGGTGAGAAGAAATGTTTCAAAAGAGCTTGCTTTGGCCTGCACTCCACAACTCATGCTACTCAGAGAGTCAGCACAGAGGAATCTTCCCTGTGCTCTGAATATATTGCCACTGAGCTGTAAATCAGCTATTGTAATTACAATTATTCTTTTTAAACATTTGATCAGTGCATGTCTAGTAATTTTTAACATTCCACAAACTAAGTAGAAGCTTTTTTCTCAAAGGAAGAGCCATGCACAATTTTCATAGGATCCTCATCTTAGAATTTGGAGACTTTCTTGGAATAAAAGCTCAGAGAGATTTGGATATGTTTGGGTTTTTTTGAAGGACAACAATGAAAAATTGCTACTGAAAAAGGTATGGATACAAACAACAGATAATCAGAACAACTGTTCCAAAAGGTACCTTCTACCAGAAACAAGAACTTTTAACCTAGGGGAACCCCGAGAAGGGTTCACCTGTAGTAACTGAGCTTTTACCAGCTCTTCCCTCAAACCTTGGCAAATGACCATACATACAGAGAGACTGGAAACATAAAAACTGCCTCCTAGCAGAGCCTGTGTTGAACTCTAATAGTATTTATGACCTCTGTCAGCTTTTGCTGTTCAGATCATCACCTGAGGCCCTTAATTCCTCTAGTTGGCCATTACTTTGTTGCTAAAATCTATACGTGGGTCATTAAAGCTTAAACAGTACATTGAAAGGAGCATACCCTGAGGTCTTTGCAAATACTGTCTTTCCTGTTCAGTCCCCCCCCCCCCCCCTTATTTATCTTCTCTAATATCCAATTCTCCCCTTTTACAGCCTCAATATTCAATATCTGCCATATATTACAAGAACTACAAAACATCACCTGCAGGGTGAGATTTGTGTCTTCTTCATTAGTCCAAGTGAAATACAGTAAATAATACAGCACAGAGAGCAAAATCATCTTAATTGCACTAATATTACACTGCTGAAATAAGAAGCAATTCCACTATCAATTTATATTGTGAGAAACCAAGCATAACTGGTGAAAGTAAGAGAATTACCCCATGTGCTCTTCTATCAGGACTCTTACCAGTAAGATTGCCTGTCTTTGTGAAAACACTGCTTTGTTGCTTAAAAAAGGGGAAAAAAGGAAATTAAGAAAAAAAATTGTATGAAATAGGAAAGCTGTTTCTTCCTCCACAGAGTACTTTAAAAACAAAATGAAATATGAACTGATGGTGCTTGGTGTGTTTTTTTCCAGAAACATCCCCTTTCAGAACAACCAACCAATACACCTCCTCTTTAGGGCAATTTTTTGCTTGAAGGGGATAGAACTTTGGATGAACTCCACTAATTTAAAGACAAAACCCAGAAATTCACATCCAAGAGAACGAAAAAGAGTCCAGGGAATCTATCAACATCAGTCTGAGACAAGTCTGACTTCACCTTTGAAGCTTCCAATGCAGCTGCTACTGGAGCTCAGCGAGAAGTCAGGTGCTGCTGTGCCTGGTGTCATTTCTAGAACAAAATAATTCTCGCAGAGAATGCCATGTCCGTCCAGTGATTATCACCCACAGATTTCACAGAGTTGTTTTCTTTTAAGAGAAAAAGACTAAAATATTGTTGAAAAAGCATTGCAACAACTCACAAAAGTGGACCAACGTACTAGTACTCACTGTATCCTTAGCATGTGTTTTTAAAAACAAAATTATATAATGCTGCTTCAAAACTGCTGGCACTCTTTTTTTACCCTCAGTATTAAATGTAAGATAAACAGATGGTAACACTTTAAATCATTTCCCCAAAGAATTTTGAGGAGGCATAGCAGCAAAGAATGCTAAAATGCTTTTTTAAAGCACTTCGGACAAAATATTATACGCGTTTGAACGGGCAGGTGCCTGTTCTGTCACCTGCGTTTACACATTCTCTTACAGCAAATTCTAGCAGTAAAAAACAGGGCAGAGGAATTGGTGACATACTTCAATAATTAACGACATCCCAGACGATAATTTCTGTGACATGTACATAAGTTCATGACCTGAGCCACTAAAAGTACCAACACTCGGCACTTTGCCATCAAGGGCCATATCCGCATGCCTAAAGGAAACGCATTGTATTTTCTTGAATAACCATCACAGACTTTTCCTCCAACAAGGGGATGCTCTCTTCTATTATGAGCTCCTGGCAAGCTACCTTATTGCTTATGTTGGTCAAGGAGCTTTTTGCTGTTCCCAGATGAGCTGGTTTCTAAATTATGCTCACTCCACAGGCAAGCCAAGCCAGATGGACTGCAGCCAACTCTCACCCAAAACCTGAGTAGCATCAGCAAATCAATGCTTTGCTCCCTGCAGGGTTTACAGCATCAGCTCAAGCCTGACACTCCATTAACAAAGCCTTGTGACTTTTAGATCAGCCTTGACTTACCTCTAGAAGACTTGGAGTGCTTTGAAAAAGGCTATTCTGGCATGCCCATAAAGTAATATTTCACAGCTGTATGTCAAAATCAACAGAAGTAACTATTACTGTCAACTCCCAGGCCACATGCTGGAAGAACAACTTTTCACTAGCAGCACTAGCAAAGATGGTACTTTCGGACATGGCAAATACATTAAGCTTGATTCCTCGGATCATCCTACCACAATTACTTCATTCTTGCAATTCCTGGCTGTCATCTTGTTCTCACTTTGTAAAAAAATCACAAATCTCCACCGTGGCCCTAGATAGAAGAATTGCCCGCAATTTCCAAATTGTCTGATATTTCAGTGACCTGGAAGCTTTTCTCAGCAGTAGCAGAAGAACTCAATGTCTTACTGATCATATTCACCGTAATGTACAACTGCTGCTGATGCTCTCTCGGGTTTCCTACTATATGCAAAGGCTGTGGTATAACCGTCATTTTTCTAAAAAGTATAGCTATGAAAATGCCTGCTTTGCTCAGTATATAGTAGTTGAGGTGTCCTCTGGGGCTACCATGCACCAGTGCTCACCATCTCAGCCAACTCCCATGCTACTCCTCACATGCAGCGCTCACCCTTTCTCACTGTCACTCTAGGACGACATCTCTCACTGGGAGAGTTTTAGTCTTGAAGACAGCACATCATGGCAGTTTGCACCTATCTAATATTGTTAATACAACTGCGCATCTTTGCTGCCCTGTTTAATTTCTGAGACACCAAAGCATGCACGCTCTAGTCACTAACACAAATTTGTGAAAGCAATTTGTTGTGTTTCAGAGCCAAACAACTTATCTAAAATTCTGCAGTTTGTCACACTCTGCAGACACTACAGTGCTCTCTAACAGAGAGCCAACTTCCTCTCATAAACAGTTGGGTTCAGGCTCTGAGCTCTCCTGGAAAGGCACCTTCAGTGAGAAAACAGTCATGGGTTTTTTCCCCTCATCATGTCTTCTGATCAAGTACACTCAAAAGTGTTTTATCACCTGCACAAACTACAGAAGTTCTGCTTCCCTTCCCAGCAACTTCTGTTTCCATCTATACATCTTTTATAGCAATTTTTAAAATTTAACCTCGGAGCACAATGTCCCTTATACTTCTCATCCACCTCCCACACAGCAGGACTTTCTGTGTGCAAAACATGAATTACAATTCTAGCACAGAGACAGGAATTCAGCACTCTTTTGGTTTTGCAGTAATAAATGCATGGAAATTTCCTCCTCAGAAATGCAATCCCCAAATCTACACTTTGCTATTTTCCAGTTCACCCATCTGAAATAATTTACTATGAGCAAATAGCTTTGCCTTCCTACAACCCTAATATGACAAAATTCAGTTCAGTGAAAACTATACATCCTAGGTAAGACCACATTGACCACAGACTTCCCGTCTTCTCACCACAGGATCTATTCTGCCGAGTGATCATTATTTGTAATCCTAAGTAATTTATTTTAGAGCTGCACACCTATAAATGCACAGAATCGGTCAGCTTCCACTCTGATCTTAGTGGACACAATGCAATAAAGATATATAGGTCACTGTTCAGCTTTGAAAGATTTCTAAGAGGAAGTTTCTTAAATTTCAAAAGAATCCGTAAGCTACAGGAAGAACAGAAAAAGCATCAAATCATTCCAGTGGGCTGTTACGTAGGCTTAGCTAAATTACCCTCTTTACAGCCAATTCTAATCTCATGACAGTCTTTTCTAGACTTAACAAATGGCCCTTATTCTAGTTTTCATTAGGTCAAAAAAAAAAAAATGACAGTTTGGCATTAAGGAAGAGCACAGTGTCTCACATCCTTGCAAGAAAGGATTTGCTAGCCCTTCAATTGTAGGCTGCTTTGCTGGAGGGACTACACAGATCACATTAGATGCATCTACCTCCTCAGGATAGAATTCAGGCTGACACATGAGAGTGGGTTGAACTTTTAACTAAGTACTTTTTTTTATTTCTGAAATTTCTACTTGCTGCTCCTACTTGAAAGTGCAGTATGTTATTAAAGAAGAAATACAGAAAAAGAGTGTGTGTAACAACACAGGCATCTTCTCACTACAGCTGTAGTCCCCTAAGCAAAAGGCAAGTCACAAACCTGCTGAAACCTCTTTGCGTATTGAACTGGAACAAAGCATTGGTAGGACTCATCAAATAAGCTCCGAAAAGCACTACAATATATTATTCTAACTGCTGCCATACAAAATGAATGTCTCTTTCATTATGTTCTAGATACAAATTTATGCATTGTGTATTGTTCCCAATGCTCTTCAGACACAAGTACAGATGGAGGTTAAAAATAATGAGACATCATCCTATTAAAAACCAGACTCTCATGGAAAAAAACTGTAATATACTACTTATATCTTGTAGCAGCCACTCATATCTTGCCTTCACTGCCCACTTCAGTACTCAAGAGGAGGAAACTGTGTAAACCAAAAATATGTCAGCGTGTACAGAAATCAACTCTACAATACAGGTAGCATGTGAAAGCACGAGTCTTTCTATTACTTTTTTATGCACGCATAGTATGACTGGGACTAGTAGCACAATCTACTAATAAAACTGTCACTGGTTGTTATTAGCCTTGCTATCTTGCTGAATTTAAGACACAGTTTTCATATAAATATCTATCTACCTTAGGATATTTTCAGTCTAAACAGTTCCTCCCATCTCCCAAAAAGCAGGCTTTAGTAACAACTTCTGTAACCCACTGAGTAACTTTCCCCTTGAAAAAAAAGCAAACCACGTCTAAACCCCATGTGTTGGAGTAGAGACTCAAAACCTGAAAATACAGAGGCCTTTAAAAAAGGAATACGTATTTTGCCATCTCCATGATAATTCTCTATATTTGGTCAAGTTATAAGCTTTTGAAATCCCCTCTTTGGGTCAGACTGAGCACCAGCAGTGTGAAAGGAAGGAGGAATACAGAAAAGGGGAGATGGCATGAGTGGCTGTGATTCACAGTGGAAGCTGGGACGGCTAGGTAAGGAGAAAGAAAAGCCAGAGGACAACCGAACAGCCTTCACAAATGGAAAAAACACAGGAACTGCAAAATAAGAGCACGTAGACAAGACAGAAAATGGACAGGATGCACAGCATGGGGTGGGCAAGCACTCATGCTTAGGGGGAAGTAGACAAGAGCCTACGGACATTCTCTCTGCATACATTCTCCACTGACACCCATATCAGAACCCAAGATTCCCACAGACTACCAACCCACTGCTTTTGCAAAAGTCAATGAAAATGCCTGGCAGTTTTCCTCATTCTCTTCCAATTTCAATCTATGGACAGAAGCAACCTATGACAGCTACCAGCTAGCATTTCAGTTCAAGCAGGATGTGTCCATATGAGAGCTTGCAAACATGATGAAACATTGGCATGCAGATGCAACACCAGAAAATGGAATATGGATTTCCACTTGCTTTTTCAAACACTCAGAAAATTACATCAACAAAAATCCAAATTAAAATAAAGAATGCCATGCCAAGCGCTAAAAGCAAAGATGGACTACAATTACAGGGGCTTCTGCAACACTAACTCAGCTTCTCCAAGATATATGTTCCTGAAGTCACTACTGTGAGATAAGCCAGGGTATGAGCTTTCAGCACACAGCTGCTTCTTATCTGTCTTGCATTTACCTGGCACTTGGACAACCTGCAAGTTCACAGCCTAACTTACCCTGCAGTGACCAACTTCTGTGCTTGTACCCATTAACTGTTCCCAGCTCTTTCATTTATTTTTTTTTCACAGATCGAAGAAGTGGTTGCTTAAATTTTATTTTTCACAGGCCCAGGTATGAACTTCATCCAGCTTTCAAGTCCAGCTTCAGTGGAAGGACCTTGCCCATCCATCAGAGAAGCTGAAAAGTCCACCAGAATCAAGTTAGAAGAAAATCAACCTGATATTTACCCTTACCTCTACTATTGGCTGAGCATCACACTAAGTCACTCAAGCGGGTATCATCATCATGTTCCTCATTTCCTGGACATTTCAACTTCTGATCTTCATTCACGCTTATCAGAACCACAGGGTGCACACAATTATTACAGAACCCCAAGTGACACTGTACAATGATATTACCCAGTGCTATGCAAGTACTTTCAAAGTCATCTCAAAATCATCATTTAAAAGGACTGTCAGCAAGTGGGGTGCTGAGAAAATGAACAAATATTTAAGTAGTCAGAGTACAGTGACAAGTGTTCTAGAAAATCTCAAAACCATCTGTGTTTTAATAATGCACAGTAGGTGCATATAGCTAGAGCCACCCATCAAGAACACAGAATTAAATTAATCGTTCATCATCCCACACAGGCAGAGATCACACAGTGGGAGTGAACATGGTGCTGTTATGTCATTAAGGAATGAACAGTACAAGTAGAGGGACCAAATTAAGTTTTCACAGGTAAACTTAATTCTCATAACTTCTTAATGATTGACTTTGCAACCATAATAAAGATCCTCTGCTGTAAACGGTATACCTGCAATATTAGTATTACACTGTCTAAACAAGGGACTAAATAACTGAGTACCAGTACTGAAACTCGTGCCCTGAAGTCAGCACAAGTTTTGTTACTCACTTTTCCCAATGCATCAATACAACAGGAAATCACTTAGCTGTATGTACTTGCAATGAATAATTTTTTTTGTACGTAGAAGACAGAAAGGCATCCTAGGAAAGAATTTAGTTGCATTAACATGAAACCCAGTTGCCTACCAGCATACTTTAACTGCTACTTACAAATGAGGAATTCCACAGAAAAGCTGTTTTTTAAAAAATTACTTTTGCTATATTTCTCAGCAGGCCATTTCCTCCAGCAAAAACGCTGCACGAAAAGCAGACAGATTTGTCAGCATACATTTTAGGCAGCAGAAAAAAAAAAAAAGGCTTGTGGCATATGTCTTGGCATTTTTCAAAGAGGGAATGAGACAGGAGCCTTTAAAGGATCATGTCAATTTTCTTCTTCTGGGTGGGTGAGGCTCAACACGCCTCTTCACCCACAGCTGGAAAATAACGCTGGAACAAACATGGCATTGCTTTCTCTCTTGTGGAATGATTTAGAGGTTAAAGAAAGGCAGCCTCAGTAGAAAACTAGCAAATATCTGTTTTTACAAATATTTTAGTAAACAAGATCAATCATAGTGAAAATAAGGCATATTGTTCTATAACTGAAAAGAGAACGATGTGGAGTGGGTATGGGAAAAGAACAAGGATTTCATAATAAAGTGAAGGAAATCCAGTCATAGCGTAACTTACACTAAAAAGCAACTCAAAATAATGAACTACTAGACTTTTAAGCATAATTAGAATGTGAATAATAACTAGAACATTTTAAAAAACATTTTTAAGGACAGGAAATAACTTTAATTCTGGCTAGATATCTTTGATGCCTATTATAAGATTTGCAGTAGATTTTTCTTTCCCATGCAAAAATATGGTAAGCACGCAAACTACAAAATGGCAAGATTCCCTCAAGTAGCTTGTAAACTACTTTCCAATACAAAAAAAAAAAGGCAATAAAGGGATGAAGGAAGCTGGCAGACACTACAGCAGCAAAACCCAGTGATAATTCAAGTGAAGGTTAAATTTTTTTCCAGACTAAATCAGGTGAAAGAGATTGCATCAGAAACTGCTAGCGATGCTGTACCACTAACAGCAAAGCACTTTGGTGTGAACACTGCTGGTCACCCATTTTGCACTATCTGAAAATATGGTTTAAGCATGCTTTTCACATCTAAAGGCCCTATCAGCTCACAAGGAACAGATATACTCTCCTTCTGCCTTTGCTCTGTGGTCTCTGGGTGTTGCCTCGGTTCTCACCCTGTCATTTAATTGTCATTTACTCTTGCAGCACTCATCAACAATGTTAATTGAACTTAACGGTGCAAGCAATTGAGAGGAAACACAAAATCATACAAAAGACCCACAGGATTTTTGCTTTATTCGCCATGGAATACGACTGAATCTAAATCAGGATGACTGCAAACTTTACAAATTTACCTTTAAATGACAGTGATGATCTGTATTACCATGTCACTGTCTAGAGCAGCATGTGCTTATATAAACCTTGTGGACATTGTTCAACTTTGAAATTTGCATTTCAAAGGACAAAAATCTTCCTTTAAGCAAAAGATGGTACGCCCTGTATGTTTCTTTAAAAAGCAGCTGGCCCTCAGAGAAAGCAGGAGAGGTGCTAGAACAGAAAAGATGGGCTGAAGGAATGTCTCAGCTTCACAGAGCCGACAGCCACAGCTGATAGTGACAGGGTGATGTGAAGGTTAAGTGATGCTTAGAAGAGACCTAGTTGAGGTATGCTAGTAATTTCTATCCTCCTACTTTTGCTAAAAACTTCCCCATAATTTTCAAGTACAGATTCACAATTACCTGTGTAGATGCATGACACCAACCAAACTATGGATCTAAATCCATATTGGAAGGCATTCTGAGCAACAACATAATTAAAACACACCCAAGAAATGTGAGAAAATACATTAAAGGGATCTGCCAGCATAACCCATTAACACCACAGGTGGTAAGATTTTTTTTTTTTTAAAAAGGCCAACTCAACAGCCAACAGCTTGTCTGTCTACTACATACAGATATAAAACATCACTTCCCAGCCCCCTTGAAAATATACTCAGTTCTTCCATCCTGTTGTGTCATGCATTGATTATAATTACGGCAATTTACTGTTTGCTTTTCCAGATAAAATTATTGTTATAGAATCATAGTAATTAACAATGACAGTAGCAAAATTGATAGCACTGCCTCTTGAAGTACCAGTTCCTGTAAGATGACACTATTGCCTTGCCAAACTTTAAACAAATGTCCTCATCTTTTACAGTTTATATCTAACAGTGTTTGTTCCAGTCAAAACAGGTCAGCCTTTTCCAAGAGAGGACTAGAGAACAAATATGCTCTTTATTGTTGGTGACCTTTTCTTCAAACAGTTCTCAGATCTCATGCATTGAAATGCGGCCTTCAAAAGTTACACTTCAGGTCAAGGACATGCTTTTTCTCATTTCTGAGAAAATCTGTCCAATTTATCAAAGTTTACATCTAGTCAGTGGAAAATTGTACTTTAAAGCTGCACTTTAGCAGCTAAAATCTCCCAGAGAATCCGTCCTCCCTGAGCACCCTTAAACACTCAGATTTTGGCAGAAGCAGAAGTTTGAGCCAAGAAGTCTGGAATCCAACACCAGTTATATATGGGACAGTGTCAGTGGCAAAACTCTTCTGACAGTTTCCCCAAAATCACAATCCCAAACCTGTTCTTGGCTGAACACATCTCCAAGTCCCTTGCTCCATTTCTGCTCCCCTCTCTCTTCAACCCTGCCAATGACAAAAAGGGTGGGAAATGCTAGCCCTGTCCAAGTAGGCTCCCCATCTCCATCCCATAGGCTTCTGGCTGAAGCCAGTCAAAGTCACCAACCCTTCCCATCTTCCTGTTACTGCTTTCTATACCTTGTGCTGCTTTGAACGGCCTTTGTAATTCACATTCTTCCAGACCCACTGTTGTGGTGGTAACCCTCTTCCCAAGATACTCACACCAACATCTATTCTTAACCACCAGCTTTTGACATCACTTCTCTCCTAGTTCTCCTCTCTACCACTGCCCAGGCATGGACACTGCTAAGTGGTTCAGTGGGGCAGTTATCTTCTTCCAAGCTGCCAGAACACAGCAGAAAGGGGAGGAATGAGGCTAGAGGGAAAACAGGAGGAAAAAGGGAACAAAAACATATGGATAATGCATGCAGAGTTTTTAACTCTGTCAATATCAGAAAAAAACCTCCACAACTAAACACAAAGGGGCGGGGAGGGGGCTGACACTTTTGCAGTGAAATTTGCCATGTGAAAAACCAGCAAAACCCCAGAGCTTAGACCTAGGTTCATTATCCCAGAGAGTACATGAGCCCCGAGATAAAGACAATTCTTTAGTAGGTCTCTTTAAACATGTCTTGTTTATTATTATGGCTGAACACAAAAGTGACTTGCTAACCAAACACATGAGGCATGAAGGGTTTTGTCCCTGAGAAGCAATGGAACAGAAAACAAGTAGGGCACCTAAGCGAGCAGCAGGATCTAGAAGGAGAACTACAATATGCCTAGACCGCTAAATTTCTCTGTAACTTCCATTATCAATTAGAAAGATTAAAGCAAGCAAAATACTAATAGGTTGTGTGGCTGAATCAATAAGTGTAGCAGTAACTTTAACTGATGAGCTCCTTTGTATTTACAAAAATCAAGCGAGGAGGAAATCAAACTTTAGCTGTTAATTTGATTCAATCAAGCACAGATTGGACTAGACCACTCAGCATATTGGTATATTGCCCATATGGGTCCTGAACATCACAGAGCTACTGGATAGAATTTCTTTATAAATGTACCAGTATTGCATGGTCAAAGACGAGACTCTGTCACCTCACCAACTGAATTCAAAAAAATCTGCCCAACACAGACACAAGACTCCTCAGTGCTGTGCAACTGCACAGAAGTTGAAGCTTCCAGTGTAAGCAACAATGGTATGCCCATAAGACCAAGGTTTGGGAATATAACAAAACCATCACTACTTTAAAGCAGTTTCTGAACCTCCAAAAGTCTTTGGAACATACGTTGCTCTACATAAGCCTTTTCCAAGCGACTCTTGAAGCAAGTTCATCTGCAACTATTTTGAGATATTGCAAAAGGTCAAACGCATTTTTAGTCTCTCCAACTAAAGTGAGAACATCTGAATATGCAGGAAAACACAGCTCAACCACTATGAAGTCCTTTGGAGCTCTTTACTAGTGATTTGCTGCTCATCATCACCTCATCCCAAGTAAATCAAAGAATGACTTCAACAAAGCCACCAAATCTTGTGGGCTGAGTTTTTCTGCCAAGGGAACACAGTCTGACCTGAAAAAGGTCACAGAAATTAGGACAGAAGCAAGTACCCATAGATGCTAATGCTTTCTTTCCTCCACCAGCATGGCTAGTTAGTGTGTCTGCTACATCAGGCACTTTGCAACAGCAAACTGCACCTCTGAAGGAACTTACTAAATGAGGAATTCTAAATCCCTGTTCCAACACATGCCAGAAAGCTTTGGCTAAAAATCAAGAACTGATTACATCCGAAAGTCTAAGAGCACATTCCAGCTCAGATATGCATATTAAAATAGTGGCAGCCAAAGTGCTAACGCTCACAAGGCTAAACATCCTGCCTGAATTCCCACCTCAGGTCAATATTCCAAATAGCACCAGCCCTATATGAAAGCAGAACAGAAATGTTCCCAAATAGAAAAAGGAAAGATCAGTCCATGAAACAGGCACAGGAACACTACTTATTTATTTCTATTTAGGGCTCAGCATCCCAGTGATGACAGACCACAGACTTCAACAGGCCCATCAAAATACCTCTCCCCCAGCTGGTTAGTATGCCTGCATATGACAACCTGATAACATTCAAAACAAACAGACCAGATCTCCACAGACAAACAAGCCTCGTCTGAGGCAATAAAACACATTCCTCTCCCAAAGTTCTCTGCGACCACAATAAGCTACAAGTAAAATATTAAGATCTACCATTTATTTGGGAAGAAACTATGGTTGGGTATCCATATCTTGAAGGTATCTTTAACTTTAACTACACAATGAGTGCTACGCATCATAGGAACTGTGGTGGTGTCACTGCCATGAAGGAGTGTATAATTATCTGGAGGTGTTTTTCCAACAATTTGTTGGGCTTTAACAAATGCTGTTAATAAAACCTAGTCCTTTTGTACAGTTTGGCTTTCATTTCACTTGAGGAACTTCTATAAACTTGTTTACACAATTCTCAGAGACGTAGATTTATAATCCTGTCAATGATTTTACAAGGTTAATGGCCTCTGTAATTACAACAAATTAATGAGATACTGAACTACTTTAAATTTATGCACTTCAGTCAACCATAAAAACAGCAAACTCTGCAAAGAATTTGGATGTATGAAACAAAGTAAAACCCACCTTTTTGCTGATAGCTCCAAAGCAATGTACAGAAAAGGACATACTCCTCTTAATGGTGTGCTTAGACTCTTAAGTATTTCGAAACCTAAAATCCTAACAGAGGTTAATGCAATCTCTATTCTAATTTCCAGACCTAGAGGCATCTGAGAAATACTTTTACTCCAGAGGTATAATTTAAAGTAAACAAACACACACCAGAATAAAAGCTCATACTGTGATACTGAAGGCTTAAAAACATAGATTCTCTTTTCAGAAGCTTATCTGTTATCCAAGATGTTTTTCATTTAAACCTCATTTTCTTTTATTTTTTATTTAAACCTCAAGCTTTTAATTAGTATATTTTTAAATAAAGGAATTTAATTAGAACTAAATAGCACTGATAACAAAAGCTCCAAGTCCCTTACTAAAAAAAAAAAAAACAAAACCCCATCTAAAAGGAAGTCAATTAAGACTTGAAAGTGTCACAAAATTTGCTTACAAATTTCATATTATGCCTCGATGATTTTTATATTCAATTAGTTGACATATATTAGCAAGTAAAAGGCTGGATCACATCATATGACTTTTTAAGGTCAAATAATCTGAAGTTGCAATAATTATAACCCAAATTTCTTCGTGGAACTAAAACTTCCATCATCTAAACTCCACTAAAGAACTTGATTTAACAGCAACAACATAACAAAAGTTCACTCTAGAAAAAAGGAAAGGAATAAAATCCCCTGATACCTCAGGTTTAATTTAAGGACCAGAGGTTTCCTATTGCCTCAGAGAGGTTAGAAGTTGCTTCACACTCTCGAACCCTGATCAGGCATTATTCACATGCAAAGAAACAAATTCTTTGAATGTGACACTCTACCTTCTTGTCCACAGCCATAAAAATGGATGAAAACCATGAATGCATGGGCCGATGGCAAGATGGGAAGGTTATTAATGCAATTCATAAGCCCCTTGGACTACTGGCAGAAATCCGACAGAAGGGTGTTAACATCTTGAACCCATTATCCACGGATATATACTCTTATAGGTTATTTAGGTTGACCTCCTCAATAGAAGGAGCAATTTTCAACCTCATAAATTTTTACTCAGCATATTTTTAGAAAGACATCCGTCCTCCTGCAACAAATCTGACATAAGAGTGCCTCCAATCCTCATCCACATTTGGTAGAGTGGGAAGTCCATCTAATCCTTAAACTGATAACTTAAGCAAAGCCTGTTTAATCAGGCTTTGAATGGAGACTATGCATTGCTCCAAAATCTTTTCTTTTGCCTTTATAAAGATTTGTGCAAGCAAGGCTGAGAGACAGCAGCATACAGACACACATCAATACCTATCACTTGAATTTTGTTTGTGAGCCGCAGCTACAATCCTTAGCTTCTCCAGTGGCATGCAAAATAAAGCATTTTTGATTATGCAAATAGTCCTCTGCTTTGTGAATAGGGCCTCAAGTGATTCAAATGTTAATTCTGTTAGAAATCTTGATGCAAAGCCAGTATTTCAACCATATCAGCTTTGTAACCAAGACTTTCTGAGAAACACACAATTGCAAATTGAAATATCTTTCAGGACTGTAAATACATTGAGATAAAGTAACCTGGAAAAGTGTGAAAGTTCTTTACAGCTTTTTGTCAATGGGCCTACGACCTGCTGAGCTTTGCTTTGAGTTAGATGTCCCTTCAGGAACTGGCAGTTTCCTAGCGGCAATGTAGGCACTACTAAGCTGAGAAAACCAGAAATGAAACATCAAAAGCAAATCTTTATCTTGTCCAGAGTTTAATGTGCCAAATGTTTGGGGTTTGTGTCTTCTCGTTTTCTCAACAAAAACCTCACACAATCCAGGGAATGTTTGTGTGAAAATGTTCTTGCCAGTATTAAACATATTTTTCGAGCCCTTACAGCACAGAAAAAAGCAAGGATGTACCCTGGATTTCAAAGAAGTAAGGGGAAAGGAAGTGAGACTGCATGTGTGTTATCCTGCCATTTGAGGGTGAAACGTGTAAAAAGTTGAGCACATTATACTTTTTCCAGTTATAAAATTTTGGAAATATTTGGACCACACAAAAGTAGGTCAAGTTTGACTGCTTCCAAACTAGAACTTCAAAATATATTGAATTAACAGCTTTTCTTTATACTTTGCAAGTACAGTTTTGATTTTTTTTTTTCCAGTCAGTTGTATTTAACCTATCACAGTAACTTGAGTTACTTTGTCCTCTCAAGTTTTAGGAGATATGAGGGAAGGGAGGATGTTTTCAGATGGAAGTCAGCCACACTGGCACTGCTATCACCCTGTCTGTGAAGCTAGCATGATGGTATACCAAGATTCCTACCACCTTCTTGACTTTCTTGATTGCTTCTGCTCAGGGAAAGACTGGTGATAGTTAGAACTAAATAAAACCTGAGGATATTTGTTATATAATTACCCGAGGTGCACAACTAAGATGGGCTTCACATAGCCAACTCTCAGCTTAAGTTATCCATAGACATAAAAAGGGTGTTAGGAATCTTCCACAGGAGACCCAGAGCAAAACATTAAATGCTTAAAATTAGCTCTCATTGACAGTGCAAGCTTTGAGCACCTTCTTAAGGCAAAATCCACAGCATCTTTCCGCATGAATCCACCGCATGAACTCCTTCCTAACATCCCAAAGTAACAGTCAAAGAAAACTGGTCAATACCACTTCAGCATTGATTAAGGGAACTCTGAATCGAGCTTCACAAAACAAGGAGGACAAACAAGTTAGATCAGATCAGAACAAATACAAATCACCAAGTTTAGCACAGCTAATATATCCTTATTTACAAGGCTTCTTCCATTCATTTTGTTCTTAGTTCACTTTTCACTTTGCTCCAGCTAAATCTGCTGCCAGCTGAGAAGCTGTGGAAATTTGTAACAACTGGCCCAGACCCTAAAAATTCTGAAATACACAGTTGCAGATTCTACAGCTGTATATTGCATAGTGATGACTTTTAGACTCCACTGTCATGGCTTGTATTTTAATAAATGGGTCAGAGGTGGAAGGTCACGATATCCTATTACCAGTCTCTGAACCATCCAGTTCCCCTTCATCTCAGCAGAAAAATGCAATACATTATCAGCTTCTTTTTTTATATTGCTTACTCAGGAGGAACATTCCAAAGTAAAATAATGTGGATATTCATTTTCATCGCTTTGAAGAAGACAGTAAAGGTCAATTTCTAATTTTGAAATGCTACTCTCTTCGTATTGATTCTAAAGCCTGAAAGCAGTAACTCCACCCATGCTGCAAGAAAAGATCCCATTATGAAGCATGTATTTCAGCTCCATATAATTCCTGAATGATAAATCTCCCACCTCTCTCAGCAAAAACTGAAAAATTGAACTAAAATGTTTGCAACACAATCTTCAGCCTATGGAAAAATACAAGCGAGGAAAAGGAGCAGTGCTGTCTCCCGAAGGAATGGCCTGACCCAGACAGCTGTGCCTACGGCATCCAGCAGCAACTAGACGAAAAAGAAAACAAAAACATGGGAGGAAAAGAAATAATGTCTTTTTTCCCCTCACATATATAATTTCAATACAAGACGTATTTGCTAACCCTTTTTCCACTGTTTTGATTATAACTGATGTTTTTCTTCCTGTGAGGAAGGTATTAGTGCATGCTTCTGATTGGCTACAGTGGCCGCTGTCATATTTCATGCCAGTACAAAGATGTAGGCTAGTGAAAATATTTCCCAAGTATTTTGAAGTTTAGAAACAATTCATGTTTAAAATCTTAAGCAAAGTATGGTGATCTAAACATAGCATTTCACCATACTGGGCTTTTTTTACTTCCCTGAATAGACAACATGTTTAAGGAAGAATTGAATCATTACCACAAAAGATGGGAATAAAAGGCAGCAGAGCGAAATACTGCAGTGGCCCCATGCTCTTTCAGGCTGCCTGTCGTCTCAACTAACAAGCCTCTTCTGAAGGCATGGCCCCATCATTTGCAAATAAGAATCTTTCTCCCTTTCATAAGAGTGATTTATATAGATATTAAGACAGAATAGTATCTTGTGTCTGGAAAGGGACTAATGGTACTTAATTTTAGGACCTGTTTATAAAGAAGTTACAAATGTGCAATAAACTAGTTGGGGCTTTTTCCAAAGGGAAAAAAAAAAAAGTAGTTATTGTGCTGTGGATGGAGACAAAAGCATTGAAAACAAAGGCACCGTTGAGGATCCAGCAGTAGCATGTGCACGTCTTCATTGTTATACTTTTGCCTGAAGAACCAGGAATGTTTCATACCGTATTTCTAAATAAATTACACACATCAGGAGAATTAGGATAATTCATTCGTGAACTTTCTGTGTTAAAAACACTCAAAACTGTTCTGATGATGTGTTTATAAATGTTGACTGTAGTCAGTAGCAAGAAGATAGACACATGTCTCAGACACAAGTTCTGACGAAAATGGACTTGTTTCATGGCATGTATTTTATCTTTATCTAAATGCGGGTACACATCCAACTCACATTAGACATTCTCTGGGCTGATCAAAGCCAGTATGGGACTCTCCACAAAGGATTTGGTTGTTTGGGGGACGAGGTTAATCAGCTTTCTATGTCAAGTCTTTAAGACATACAAGAGAGACATGCACACACACAATATATATGCACCCACACACTCCTTTCCATGCCTGTAGTGATGTGTTTCCTTCAAGGGGGAAAGAGTTAACACTAGGAAACCAGACAACCTTCTCACACCCTTATTTTGCATTTACCCAGGGTTGAAACCAGTTCTGCTGAGATACAACAGTCACCTAGTAGTTTAACATGCACAAAAGACTAAGGAGAAAACTCAAGCTAACTGAACCAGTTCAAACACTGAGTTGCCACCTTGCTCTGTTACTTTCAAAATCAAGGACACAGCAGTGGAAAAACACACACAAAGCAGTCTAAGGTCTTGACAAAGACAAATGTCTTTTTGCAGATTTAAAGTCTCCACTTCAATCACAAGGCTAAATGGTACTGTTGCTAAGATTATTCCTTTCACAAAAGTGAGATATAACAAAGAAAAAGCAATTTGAAGAATTGGCTGGGTTCAGGAGAAATTTATTTGCCTCAACACCAGATGATATCAAACTTTTATTTCACCAGGTGGCCGTGGAAGCTATTGGCACTTGGAAGGGTGCCTTAGGGTCTCTAAGTAATTCAAGCTGAGATGCCATCACCTGCTAGCATCTCCATTCATATTAACAACCAGCTAGTATCTGTATCACCAATTCAATCCACTCCAACTGGGATATGGTCACAGGGTAAAAACTAATGCTACTTGGAGCAGGATTAACTTAGCTCTACATTTTATGGTGGTAGAATGTGCTATAAGAGGAGGTTAAATTTGCATACAGCATAAAAAGACTCACCCTCACCAACTTCCATTCAAACAAGAAAGCCATGAGGGCTGCATAAGGGTTCTGTATGACTTACAGTTACGTATTACAGTTATATATGAAGAAAGGATTGCCACCCTCCTTTTACCCTCCATATTCTGTAATTGCCATCTTTTTCTCTACCCTTCCCGTCATACTGCGAGGGACAGCAAGAGCAGCAGACCAGACAAATTTGTAAGGCAACAGTTCTGACTCCTGCATTAAACAGGAAAGAGAAGAAATGTTTTTTGAGCCAAAGAAAACTGCTCAGAGCAGAGGGTCCCAGCAGGGCCAAAAGCCAACTCAGAGAGCCCTGAAACTCAGGTCAGAAGAAACTATAGGCAAATGCCTTACTGAGAGGTGTTCAATGGTGCCCCTGAACTAATGGACTTCTAACCTTCTAGCACTGGAACTAGCACGAGATCCATTACCCAACACCTTCCATGTGAATACTGAAGATGCACAGACAACTTCTTCAGCGGAAGTAGGGCAGAGACTGAAAGGTCTACCACTAAGCTAACTGATAACAAGGATGAAAAAAGGATTCCTGATGGTGAAATGATGATATTTAAAAAAAAAAATTCAAAAAAATCCTGAGAGTGTCACCCCATTCTTTTCTTGCTTGAACTGCGCCCAAGAACAAAAGCTAGAAGAAGGTCACAGCTTGCACATCAAAAGTACTGAACAAAGATTCAATTGATACAGTCGTATTCCATCTCAGCAGGCTACAGATAAAATATTGGAGGGCGAATGGGAGGAGGACAGAGGGGACGGAATATTCTGTGGAACAGATTTAGCTCTATGAAGCTGGATTATTTGGAATTTTCATTTGTACTTTTCAGAAAAGCAGGACACTTTTCCCATATGATGGGAGTTCATTATAGAGTTTAAAATTTATATCACGATTCTCAAAGGGAAACACCATCATTTATGTTGCATTTATGTAATCCCAGCTCTCCTGAAGGTTTTATAATTGTGAGAACCACTAATTTGTTAGAGGGTAAGAAAAAAAAAAAAAGGAAAAAAAAAAAAGAGGAATGGCTACGCTCAACCTATGAATAGCAAGGAACAAAGAAATAAGCGGGACAGACTTTATCAATCTCTACCATTTCTGAGCACCATACATGAACAGAAGCCTTCATCTGGTCCACCAAAAAGGAGCGAGGAAGGAGAACAGCGCAATTTGGACACACTGAAAAGCAAGATACGATAATACCACAGTAACCATTTGCACTGTATCTGACATTGGAAAACTATCAGCTCTCCCATGCCCATCTGAGATGACCAGAAATTCAGTTCACCTGTTTCAGCCAGTCAGTGCAACGGGTTTCAGAGAAAGGCAAATGAATACTGTCAGTAAAAAATAAAAAAAAAAAAAAAAAAATCAGCAGCCAGTCAGGGCTGGGGAGAACAGCAGGATGGAAAGCAGAATAAAGACGAAAGCTCCTGCTGCTTCGAAGCTCCACATTGCCGAGGATGTAACATGCTTCTCTCAGACATACGCAAATGCACACCAATACACATGCAGGAGAAAGCACAAATGAAATATGGTTGAAAATCTGAGCTACCAATAAAGTGTTCAGTCATAAGCACTACAGAAATTAAAGGTAATTTTTCTATTATTAGTGTTCAGTAAGAATGAATATACACTTCTCTACAACATGACAGCCTATTTAATAAGTAACATCCAAAAGTCTTGGAAATTTTAAAAGCTGGCTTCATTTCATAAGAAAGGTGCCAGGAACATCCTTTTCCAAATGTACTGTGTTTTTTGAAGCCCAGACTGTCTTAATTGGGAAATCCTGTACTCCCCTTTTATCTTGAGGAAGCATACAGTTTGGGTAAGGTTGCAGAATGCCCATAACAGAAAGACACCAGACAGAGAAATTAAAATTGCTGGAGTTTCTTTACTTTTGAATACTTCTTGACCTTAAATATCCAGCGACAAAGTGTCCCAGAGTTTCTTGGCTTCTGTGTTTTATTTTTAACAACACTGAAAAACAAAGCTGTTATGACTACAAGCTGCATTGGCTTTGCGGGGACTTTACAGTGAATTGAGCTGTAGCTACTGAGCCTGCAGTAGGCACCAGCTCTGCCAAGTCTGTAGGCAATGAAAAAGTTCCCCAAGCTACAGCTAAGCTACTGTCCTTTTCTTTTTCTACTTAAATGCTCCAAAGCAATGTAGTTTTTTGGGGAGACTGAACTTATCCTCAGACTCTAAAAACATAAAGACACAAATCCCCTGTAGTGACTCATGTGACATGCATGCTCAGAATAGTTAAACCTCCATAATCTTAAACATAATCTCATGAAGTTCTCTGAGGCTTGTTGAGCCAGACATATATGAAGCTTTTAGGCATTTCAGTTATGGAAATTTAAATTTCTTGACTGGACTTTGTGAAGGAAATGTGAAAATCCTCCAAACTCCTATCACTCAAAAGAAAGCAGATGTCAAGCTTCCTTAAGTAAAAAAAAAAAAAAAAAAAAAAAAAAAAAAAAAAAATATTAAAAAAACCCGGCATAAAATGAAGAATACGTTTATTTTTTGTAAGAGGATGATTTAACTTCCAAAAAAAGAATAATTTACTTTTTACTGGCAGACAAAGACAGGATTGCCATTACAGTTTTCTTGTTTACCTTCTACAGTAGATCAACCAACAATGACTTAAAAAAAAATAGGCAGATATTGTTTCACTGTGCCCTTCACCAACCTTCCAGACCTACTCTAATACAAAGAATAAGAAGCTTATCACCATGAGTCATCTAACTAGTGCCATGAGGTCATTTGTTGACTTAAAGTTGTAAAGATCAGTATGCTACATATCAGTCAAAAATCACTGAGCTGGGAAGTGCATGCAATAACTCAGGAAATAATTCAATATGAGGTCACAAGAATTATATCTACTGAGTAAAAATACAATTTTCTGTAGCCCTTCCTTAGATGGTCTGGGTACAGACTATGCTATTTCTTTCGGATAATGCAGCAGCACAGCTGCTTTACATCACTTGCAGTATTGTTACTACAAAGCAGTATTTTCCATTGTGCAGCCATTAGGAACACCGAACAATAAATTACACACTCACTTAGGTAAGAGCTCTCTCTTGGCAAACCACTGATTTTCTCTGTACTTTTTTCTCAGCAGTTACTCCGCTTCAATTTTCCACAAATAAAAGTTTTGTGAAGATTTATCCCCTCTAGCCTGACAACTTCAGAAGGGGAGGCCTCAGAAAACCTCCCAACCTCAGAAAGTCTGTCCAGTCTGGGGCATAAAGGCGGACTTGCATTTCCTTCTCAAAGACCCTTTAAGGTTTTCATTTTTTGTTTCTCTTCTTCCCTCCTACCACACAGTGATATGGATGGAAGAGGCCTGAAACTTTGAAGACTTTTGAAGATGTTTTGTGGCCAAAAATTAAGCATCTCTCCTCCCTGCTCTATACTGGCACTCAAATTCATTAAGTTTTCTCCCACAAGTCACAAAACAAACTTACTCAGTATGCATGCTGAACTGATCTTTGAAAATATAAGTTAAAGAAATTAATTAAGGAAATCCTGTGTTTTTGTAATTTTATAATGCAAGACAGCTAGCTGTTTCCAAAGCATTTATGTGCTATTTTTCCACACTGCTATCCATACACAGCGTTAAGGTAACAGCCTTCGACACTGGAGTAGATGGAAAATTATTATCTGGGCAACTGTCAAACCGAAGATGTAGAGAGAGTCTCTGATCTCAAGACTTTTAAATGTGACACACAAATAGGTACAAATACATATAAATTACAAGATATAAATACAAAAATTAATAAAAAGAAAGAAATAAACTAAAATGCCTAATCATGGCATTTAAATGGCAAAGTACAAAAATACCTACAAAACATGCCTGGTTTGGATGATGCTTTGAAACACCATCTAGGCTTACAGGAAATTAAACATTACCATATACTAAAACACTACAATAGAGTTTTATTACTAATAGCAAATCAAACTAAGCAGAGCAAAAGGAGCTGCAATATTTCCAAGGGTGGAGAATGAAAACCAAATACAAAACAGTTTTCACAATTAGGATGGGGCGAAATAATTTTACTGCCCAAGAAAGGAACACAGTAAGCAAGTTAATCTCACAAGCAAGGTAGTAATAAAACCAAGGGATGTTTGTATACATACATACACAAAAAGCAAAATCTTTCTCGTGCTGGATATAAGGAGTATCATTACTCAGAAATCAAACAAGGTAACTACAGAACCGTAAATCAAGCTGTTTCCAGAATTAGAAACTACCGCACAGTTCAGTATTTAGCCTAGATGAACATATATTACAGGAAATTAGGGGAATGAAATATCTGAGATAAAAGTTAAGATCAGTGAACTTTTCTGCTGGCTGCAGTCGATTTAATAACACTTCAAGTCTGATGCTGAAACATCTCTGAACAGCTGATAATGAGAGTTACAGTAAAAGAATAAACTACTACACTAATACAGAAAACAAAGCATTGGCTAATATGTATTCTACCTAAGATTTTTTCTCCTTTTTTTTTTTTCTTTTTCTCAGGCTCTTCAAAGGTAAATTAGATTATCCCAGACTAAGTGAGTTAAATTCAGAGTGAAACATCCCGTAAACTGCATGCCACTAAATGAAAGCATCAATAAGTTGGTACAACTGGCTCAGACCAAGTTGAAAGAACATTTAGCACAGGCTGCTTCTAAATTCTCTTCTAGAAATTCAATAGAGAGCTGAGCAGCACTGATAAATAAGCCACATTTACCTACTTTCATTCAAACCTATGTAACTTTGATAAATGGTAGAAGACACAAACCCACATCTGCTGTAAAACCAGAATTACATTATAAGCTTTAATCAAAGTTTCAGCTAAACCTCTCCCAAGTCATTAACTATCATTTTTCCTACACAGCTTGCCTGGGGGATTATTTTTTTTTTTTACTATTCCTTCCATTTTTTGTTTCAACCAAGTTTCTGCTTGTTTCCACAGTCACATATTCCATATTTATATCCTCCATTTTCCTACTTCTCTTAGAGTCTCTTCTTTGTAGCTTTGTTTTCCTTTGAGCTTCATTCTGCTGCTGTCACAACAGTAACAATATGCTCCCCTGTACACAGACAGCTACAAAATTCCCTCAGCATGACCACTGCTTAAGATTTCAGCCTGTAACTTCCCCCTAATTAACATCACACAGCATCCCCATTAGGAGCACAAGACAGGAATGCTATTTTCTCTCACTGCTTTACCCAAGGAGCCATGAGAAATGTTTAACAATTTACTTACAGTGGTTTTAATTTACAAATAACTAGACTTCTGCCTGAATTTGCCTTACATTGATGGAAAATTAGAAAATAAGGAGTAAGTAAAGGTCAAAACCTGCCTGGTTTCTCTATTATGAAAGACTTTGGAAAGAGGCGCCCTCCAACAGACCTCTGGCTCGTGATACCATACATGCATTTTTTGATTAGGGCAACACTACTACTCAGATAACTGAAATTAGAAGTCGATCTCATCTTCAGTGGTATTTGTGCTTGTTCTAATTGTCCCAGTCTAAATTATAGGGCTGGAGCCCTCAGTCAGCCAACGGAGATCAAGAACAATCTCCTTAACACAGTGTCCCATTCTTACTGTTTTTCTGTCGCAAACTTATCAGATAAAGAAATGCTTGTATAAGCTCCTGTCCTGAAGTTTTTTTGTTTTGTTTTTTTTTTCCACCCATGTAGCCAAGATCAGCCATGGCTGCATTACAGAACCCAGCACGTCCAAGACGGATTAGATGCTGCTAAGAGGAAAGCAACAGCTTCCTCGGGTCCTGCTAGTGAAGTCCACAGCTGTAGCGTTACTGTCAAATAATAGGCGTCTGGCACAACATCACTGAGATTACCTTCTGAAAGTTTTATTTGTAATACAGCCTCTAATATTTGTTTCTGACAAAATCAAAACAAACAGCAGAAGAGCCAAAGCCAAACTAGATACAGATTTTTTTCCCCTTCCCATCTTACACATCGTGTAAACTTCTACATGATGTAAAACACACAGGACTGTATTTCTACTGATAGCTTCCACAGATCTGAATGAAGTTCCACTACCCAGGGGACAGGATTACATTTACTAAAAAAACCCCACAAACAACCAACCTGAGTTTGACCCAGCCTAACCAAGAGTCTACAAAAGTCGAGAAAAAACCCTCTCACTAGCCTAATACTCTTTGGATCTAGTCCCAGCCTAGATGAGTACTTAGAAATACAATGGATGCATACAGTGCCATCAAAATCATTGAGAAACCACATACTTAAGAAAATATATATTAATTAATAACTTTTAAGAGCTTTTCTAGACAAGGCTTTTTTCTATTAAAGTACCAGAATTTTAAGTGGCTTCAACCACAGTGCTGTAGTCACAGTTAAAAGGAAAACTTCTCCAATGACACTGTGAAAAGTATTTTCATGCAAGTGTGTCTTTATAACTTAAGAAAAACATCAAGTGGAAAAAATCTCTATTCTTCTCCTAATGAATACTTATTTATACTGAGCTCACACAACAAACTACTTATGAAGAAAAACACATTATACTGTATTTGACAGTTGTAACGCTATAAACTTTCACCCAGACCAAGCTCACATTAAGAAAACCTTTTAAGTGTCACTAAGAAGGCGCAAGAAAGTTGTATCTACTATTCTTTTTATTAAGTCAGTACCATATAAACTAAAAACCTGGAGAACAATAAACATATTTGAAACACGGGCTATTACACCTTGACCTCCGCATTACAAATACTGAAAACTGTGCTCGTAACCCTCTGCACACCTTGTTATCGTGGCACAGCTGTTGGGACAGAGAGCTTACAGATAAAACAGGTATCATTATGAATAAATGTGTCAGATCATTCAATAATTATTACTCAAACAAAGCAGTACAGAAGAACTGCTGAAATTCCTTCATAAACTGGCCACCCATGGTTTTCCCTCCTTTGTGAAAGAGCCCCCTTAAAAATGCACAACCTTGGGATGGAAATCCACAGTACTTTAAAGGTTTCTAACTTCAGGGTGTCAGTCACTTGAAACATAGATTCTTTTTTTTGCCCAGTTCACCCCAAAACAGGCTCATTGTACAGACAGACATACAGCGTACAGACGGCTGCAGGAACATAGGCAGGAGCGAGGGATGAGGGAGCTGCAGCTGCTAGGACTGCGGCTGCGATGGCCACAAAGCTGCACGCTTCCCACACAGGGCCATGCTGTAGATCCTGTGAGGGCTGATGTTCTGGTACCTCCCTGGCTCATCCCACCTGGGGAATTATGCAGAGATAGTCAGCACAATTTTAAAAAAAAAAAAAAAAACAACCCAAAAAAAAGCTGCAACAGTCTCGTCTCTTTAGTTCACTACCAACTTCAGCTGAGTCTGAATCAGTGGTGTGATGGTAATTTGTTTATTATTTCTCTACCAAGGCTTTTTAGTACCTTCTGCCAGAGGAGGCCCACACAGAGAAGGCACATCCAGCAACTTCTGCAAAGGAGCTCAACACAGGCAGGCTCAGATAAAGCAGCCATCACTAGGGACCATGACAGGCTGACAAGGAAGGATAAAGGAGCAGAGCAGAAAGCATGACAGGCATCTCCCAGCGCACTGGGTAAGATTCAATCCCAAGCCACGCAAATTAGAGTCCACGGGGAAGCAAAAACAAACAAAAGCTAGTCCCAAACTACACACAGCATCTAAGACACCTATATTTTTGCTCCCTGATCTTCTGATTGCCTTCGTCAAGAAATGCTTTTCTTCGCTTCATGCTGCAGGTATATGAAAAATTACATCTACCTTTACCTTAGGTGCTGCCTGCAGGCAAGAAGCACGACTTACACAGTTCCCTCATCTTCCAGAGTGACTTCTCACACCCACCTTAAAACATGCTCTGAAGTACTCATTGGTATGATACATCTAACAGGAGCCAAAGCAGAGGCAGAGCTACATTCTTTATCAAGAAATCCCACACCAGAGGCTTTGTTTTTGAAGCACCGAAGTTTCTTCCTACTGAGAACGTAACCATATAATTTGAATTGTCAAGCTATTCACTATAGGATGGCACAAAAATAAGAAGTGTAATGTAATTACAAAAAACCCCCGTGTATAATCATTAAATGTGAGTGCATACCTTCCCTGATAGCGGTAAATGGGGTTCCTTCCTCTTCTTGTAATCTAATCACCTTCAGTGCCACCAACTTTCCATTTACCCTGAAAGGGAAAGAGGGAAGGGGAAGGAGAAACAAAAACCAAAATTAAAGCAGAAACAGTATTTCTCATAACAGAACTTGTTTCCCATCATGTACTTATTCAATTTCTTCCTGTCGATGCCAGTGATTCATTTATAGCACTGTAAGAAACACTTCATAGCTTCCATAATGTCAACTTTATATTTTCACACTCAGATGCAATCCAAGAAATGATCTCAGTTTTCTGTGAGTCAGTCTGTTTCCTTTCTATCACAGCACTAAACTGAAGCTTTGTTAAGAAGTATCACATTGTAAAATATGGTTTTGAAGTATCTCTCTTTATTTGATCAAATTGTTCAAAGAAAAAGGCATATGATTTTCATCAATCACCCCACTTGCAGTATATCCATATTTATACTGATTGCCTCCTCCTATGGCATCACACCCATAATTATCGCCCTCAGAAAGGTATGGAAGTTTGACATGGGAAATATTTTTTAGGCCATTCTGGTCATTTCTTGTTAGGGCGGGATTGTTCCTAAGGTACATTCTTGACTATATGGCTCAGGCTAGTTTTAGATTATCGTGACTCTCATTTATAAGATTAAAAATGTTTTGTGCTCCAAGGGACAAAACTTCACAACAGGTCACTCTAGTTTCAAATCTATTTGGCTGGTTTCACTTCTAGCATTCAAAATTCCACCACACATGAATCACATTCAAAGCCTTGCAAAAAAAAATCCAGTTTATCCAAATCAAATCTCACAGAAACTGAATGAAGTATAAAAACTGATATCAATTACCCTTCTCAAGAACAAAACCATATTCTGAAACTTCAATAGACTCCCCAGGCATGACAAGCAATGGTGACGAAAGATTACTGAAAAGGCAAAATACAGTTTCCCAAGAAAGCACTGGAGCTTTCACACTCCTCTAGTCATGGAGGCAATACCCTGTTGTACTGGCCTCTAGAGGATGCACTCATTTTTCTAAGCAAGATGATACAGGCAACTACCAAGTCTGAATTCATCTTCTCCCTCAGGCTTTTAATTTTTGCAGTTAGATGACTTCAGTGACAGGATGGCTACCGTCTTGTTTCTTCTGATTATTCTTCTTTTACAATTGCCAGAATCTCATTAGCCAACACAGCATTACATAATGACTCTGAGCAACTTAAGAAATCCTGGTTATCAAAAGATGGTTTATTCATCACCTTCCAACTATTCATAATACTTCAGACTGGCACCAGTTCAAGTCTCAGGCTGCTAGTCACTGTTGAAAGATAATTATCGGCTTAACCCTACTGGATCATCTGGATTTCTCCTTATAATTGCCTTACATATATTTTCATTTAAACAGGACTTCTGGCATCAGAAAAAGATAAGCCTTGCCCCAAGTAACTTCATGTGTCATGCACAGGCGGGAGAATAAACCATAATAAAAGTGGAAGTAGAAAGACTGATGACAGACAAGCAATTCATATATATATGTATAGTTTTCAATTCCTCTGTCAATACACCACCCTACTTATCGCATACTTATAACTAAGTCAGACACCTGGATAACTTGATTATTTTACAATAGATGAAATAGCGGTGCAGGAGAAATTTAAATAAGAAAAGCAAGATCATTTTGCAGATCAAGAACAGGGCAGATGCTGTGTTCAGAGACGGTAATGCAGAATACAACGGCAAAAAGCAGATCAAGGAGGTACTAAGGAAACAGGGATGTGGAGTCTCTTGCCAGAGAGACAGGCAAATCGTACACAGCATTGTGCAGATTATGTTCTTTTTAGTCAGGAGTTCTACATTCTATTGATTCATTAAGAGTAATAAATAACACAAACAGCAATAGTATGGAACTCATTTTGAAGAATTCACAATTAAACACAGTAGGGGGGCTGTGCTATTTAGTTACCACTACCACTTTGTCATTGCTACCTGCCATAATCTTGACAGACATCATGGGAACTCTTAATACTATCACAATGATCGAACTAACCTCAAGTAGTGTTCCTCTGGGATTTCATTCTCTCCTTCAGTATTATTTATCTCCAATACATCAATCTGTAACTTCCAGAATAAAATAGCCTCCTTATTTTCATTTACTACCCAGTCATTAAAACCTTTTTTTTCAGCTCATTTTATATAAACAGGAGTGTATAAATCTGGAGATGTAAGAAATTATGAAGTACCATCAATTAAGACAGACAGGTGTGTATATTCACATTCTTTAACTATTCCCCACTGGTGCAATCTCAGGATGCAGTTAGATGATGCTGCAGAGATGAACTAAGGGCTACCTTAGGGTATAGCCTTGCTCCTGCTAAATCCCTGCTACACACTCCTGCCACTGTCTTGTATTTGCTGTCATTCCTGCTAGACTCTACCTACAGTGACACTGCTTAGGGACCTTAAATAGGAGAAGACCGGCCCTTCTAAAAGAACTAAATCATATTTTTAAAAATTATAAAGGCATTTTTCACATTTTAAAAGCAAAAACCATTAGAAAATATGAGAAGAAGAACTGGGACCACCTCTTGAGAAGAAACAAGCCATGGGATCAAGCCAGCTATGTCATGAAATTATGCCCTGAATCTTGTGATGACATGCCAAAATAATGTGGCAATTTCCTTAGAAACAACATTGAAAGAGAGAGACCTGGAGAAAACTACCTCTGCAACCTATCAGAACTTGTCTGTGCAGTCTTCAATAGTGATCAGATAAGGTTAGCAGAATTCCTCCCGGATATTACTTCACATTTGTCTTCCACAACTTTCAAAGCATGCTCAGTATTTTCATTACTTTCCAAATACAAGTAGAAAAACTGACAGGCAGACAGCCTTTTAGACAGGGAAAAGGTAAGGCTGCTGCCCCTTTTAACATCTAGGATTCATTTAACCACCTCTCTTGCTCACTGTCCAAAGTAAACAATTTCACAGCTTCTCAAAACAATACACTTAACTGGATCAAGGATTTCACTTATCATCTTATGTCCATTCTGTCAACTGCCTCATTAGTTTCTATTAAGGACAATATTGATTACAAAATTCCTATTTCTAACTTACAAGCTGTCCTCTTTCCTAAACTAACTCACTCTCTCTTTCTCATCCAAAAATCTTCAGCAAAAGGACAGAAGTCCTGAAGCCTCTCTAATTATCACACAAAGCTACTTTACTCTAGGCAAATCACCAGCAGCTGATGGACAGCTTTTCAATTTATGGAAGTTCAACATTTTAATGTTACATAATCTCTAATAAATTTCTGATTTTATATGCCATGTAGGTAAAAGAAAAATTAGTCCAAATTGTTTTATGTGGTATATAGTAAAAGCCAGTATATAATAAAAAATACAAATGAGCCAGATATTACAAAAAATGCTAATATAATGTGTCATCCTGCCTTTTCTAAAACAGCACATATCAGCATTACCAAAATAAATACATCTATAAAAATGACCATTTATGAGAAAGTAGAGAAGATTAGAAATTATTTAATGCATCATTAAGAACATATAATACTGATGAATATAAAGTAACTGATGACTTATTGGCTTCACTGGGGATAATGCTGACGATGCCACACTGAGAACAAAAGAGTACAATAACACTATTTTCTCAAGTTCTTCAGTTATATTTAGATGCAATAAATGTTCTAAATATAACAGATTTTAAAGAGTCGATTAACATAAAATCTGCCACTCTGATTTCAATCTGGAAGAGTTTTACCACTGGCTGGAGTTGAGGCTGAGTTTGTAACTTGAGCAAGTGCTAAGCTAGGGAACATTTCTGCAAAGAAAAATCAATAGATGGTATTGGGACAATGCTCTTATTTGTGATACACATTTCAATAAACTAATTTTTATCATGAAAAGTAACTCTCAATTGTTAAATATTCATTTACATGAAAAGCTCAAAGTTTGATGATCAAACCCTGAGAATATTTAATTAGATCTACTCTGTAGTGATACTAATGTCACAAACAGACGTCTAAAACCCCAAACAGACCATGCTGTCCTAATGAAACCAGGCTCTGCCAGAATTTTCCTTTGAAGAAACCTGACAGAGGCAAATTCACTGCAGGTTTAGTCACCTCTGATTATTCTACCAATGAGTAATTAATTCCACAGCGAGGGAAACACTTCTTTTAATCATTATCATAAAAGACAGTCCAGTGTAAACATGGTTTATATTATATTTCTCTTACTGAAAAGGACTTACATTTCTGGTTTACAAAAACCACTTACAGTCCCAGTAAAGCCCTATGCTGCAAACACTCAAGGGACTAACACAGCCCCTCAATTTCTCTTTTTGAGTCCCACCATCTTTTAACCACCATCCTAAACAAAAGTTACCTTGTTTTAGAAGAAGCCAGAGGATTAAAGATACTTCATAATGCTGATATTTATTAGGGCTGAAAAATAGAAGATCAAAGAGTTCTGAGAGATGAAGGATTTAAATTATTAATTAGCGTTATCACTGGAACTCAGGGATCCTGTTCTTCACAGGACTCAAGGTAGTCTCATATAAACAATGTGGCAGCCCTCACTTGAACAGGAGCAGGTGAGCAGCATTAGAGCATTTACCTCCAGGTCCCTCATCCCTACCTCCCAGCCTACATCATTCAGTTCAAACTAATCAGCTGCTCATCTAAGCACAGGGGCTGCACTTGACCCATGCCTGCTGGAAGAAAAACACCTGGGACCAGCAGCCGGGAGAGCAATGCACAGCACCGGTGGTCCTCCTCCATATACCTCACATCTCCTTGGGACCCACTGATGTTCATATAAAGAACTGATTTTCATATAAAGAGAATTTGAAGATAAACATAGCGGTATCACTTATAAGTAAAGTGGCCTCTTACAACTCTGCACACTGACAGTCACAGGGGATCTTCTGAGAGATGCCATTCCACAGCTAACTGGAACATACATTGGTGCATAATGGCATTTAGCTGGCAAATTACTTCAGTGTTTGCTCTGCCATTCCAATCATGCATATATGTGTCAGTGCCAATAAATTACTATCCAATAACTTTTAGCACTTGTATCCAGTAGAACTATGGTCTATCCTAGTTTTTCTACCACATTTTCCTGTGCAATCCTGGGTAAGTAATATAATACCTTTTCTTTCTTCTGTTTCGTCCCCTGCCACGAGAGGTAACAATGCTGTCACCTCTGTAAACTGCTTTGCTGGTTGAAGCACAGCATATATAGTGTAATGTTCTCTTTATATATACAACTATAGAGGAAAAATCTCCAAATATTTCTTTTAAACACTGAGAATTTCACTCAGTAAGTGATCAATACAGTCAATGATTCATCTTCTAGTTAGAATCTTAGTAACATATTTTAGTATTTACACTACTTTAATAATTTTTTCCACCATTCGGCATTTTAGTTCAACATCTAGTTATCATTAGTTTTGCATCTAGTTCAACTTGAAGGTATTGTTTTTATTAAAGATTTACAAAGCATCTATGTACACACTTTATAAACCCATGTCATGAATTTAAAATGTGTAGTAAAAAGCAGTCTACAAAAATCAGTTAACCACATCACTTAAAAAAAAAAAATGAGGGGAGGGAAACAAGAAAAAAAGATTGGGAAGCTCTAGTAGGTAACCATAAAGTGCCTTTTCATAATCCATGAATATATATTCCTTTTCCAGCCATCTAGTATCCTCAGATGAAAAGAGTTTCATTTGTAGATGAACAGTGATTTCACACAATTTGCAAGAAATAAAAGAAAAGGTTCAGAAAGTTTAGGTCACTAAGGCAACATGAACCAGAGCAATTTTGAAATATTCAGTCTAAATAAATTTGCCAAAACATGGAGAAAATATTATCTGTGAACTGGACTGTTGCATGTGAAACATATCAGGGATTATGTGACCACAACCCCTCTCATGGGCATGGAATAAAGCTAGGAGAATGACTAAAAAGTGACAGCATGACAGACAAAACCATGGCAAGTTCTTCAGGCCACCTGAAGCCTATGGCACTTGCAATAGTATGCACATAAAACAAAAGAAAACACAATGAAAGAGTCATGGAGGTTTCATGACAAGTAAAAGAAATTCTGCAACTTAAAAAAAAAAGTCAGAACGCAATTAGTCCTGTCAGTCATCCTCAGTGAAGGTTTCAGCATCATAAATACAAAAATCAAAATACTTAACTCATCCTTTTTCTTGTGAGCAGCCATCCAGAAACATATATGTGAAATATGATAGTCAGCTATATATATTCATAACGCATACTACAATACATCATGTCAACAACAAATACAGGTAGTTCCCACTGATCATTCAAATATTCCCTGCTGCCCCAAGAATAACACCGCATGGAAACTGCAACTGGTGCACAGCATGGTGCCTGCCCTCCTGAGCATGATTTCTCTCTAACATCCACTCTTTATACCATGAACTCCCTATTGATTTTCAGGTGAATAGTAAAAGGTATTACCTTTGATGGAGATGAACACAAAAAATTCAGATTTCAAACAGAAATGGGAGAGGTACCTTGACTGAAGGACTGCCCTACACCTTTGCAGCCTTCGAGCTCTCATTGACAGCATCAGCTTCTACTATGCTCTTCTCAGAACTCTACTAATTTCTCATATTAATAGTTAAAAGGGATAGGGACCCTAGAATGTATTAGAACAAGTATTTTATTAGGGATAAATTGAAACAATATAATTTTGTGGTAGGAAAATTAGGCAAAAATATGTTGATTGAGTTCTCTCTTACAAATTCTACACATTTTTGCAATACTTTGAGCACATGCAACTTAGTAAAGGTGGCAAAAAAAGTAAAGGTACACTAAAAATCACACAGACAAGCAAGCAGGAGATTGAGATCACAGTGGTGCAGAAGCCGTGGAGATACCATTGGCTTGCTTCTCAAAACACAGATGCATGCTGTGCAAGCAGCAGTTACAGATCACATTGCTTTAACTGAGGTAATCTTTTTTAATTCTTTGCCTTGAAGGGCAATTGAACACAGTGGGAGGAGAGGACAGAAACCATGCCAACTCGTAATATTGCCAAAAGCACAGGTTTTTCCCTTAAGTGCAATATGCAGAGTTCCCAGTGTGGGGATGCAAGGCCTCCACACTGCTTTGTAAGGGACTCTGGTTGGCAGCAGCTCCCCTGTGGTGTCACCAGCTTCGTTTCCAGACTCTCATAACTCACATTGACATTTATGTGCCACAGATCAAGCCAGAACCCATTGCTATACATTCAGGTAAATCTATAATCAAGATCAAGAGGGAAGGTGGTCAATGGCAGCAGGAAGATACACGTGTCAATGCAGACAGACACCAGTTCTTCAGCTCAACCGCCCAGTGATATGCCACAGGAATCCAAAAGGCACCTATTGCTTTGCACTTATTGTATGACAAATGTTCAAGGTGTTAGCCAAACACAGAATAAATGGAACTTGCATAATTTTTTACAGTGTTATCAGTAAATTACTAGGCCTACTTTTCAAAAATTTTACATTTAAAAAAAAGTAGAAATAACTTCAAAGCGATCTAAATCTCACGCAGTAAGCAGCCTCTTGGGGTTTTATATAACAAAGTAACATCTGAGAATCTAACGTGAACAAAAGCAGGGTTGGAACTAGATGATCTTTAAGATCCCTTCCAAGCCAAACCATTCTATGATTCTATGAATTAGGATGTCATCTATCTGGACTTCTGTAAGGCCTTTTACACAGTCCCCCACAACATCCTTCTCTTTAAATTGGAGAGATACGGATTTGATGGGTGGACTGTTCGATTGTGGTGGGTTGACCCTGGCTGGACACCAGGTGCCCGCCAAAGCCGCTCTGTCACTCCCCTCCTCAGCTGGACAGGGGAGAGAAAATATAACAAAAGGCTCATGGGTCGAGGTAAGGACAGGGAGATCCCTCAGCGATTACCATCACGGGCAAAAGAGACATGACTTGGGGAAATTAGTTTAATTTATTATCCATCAAAATCAGAGTAGGGTAATGAGAAATAAAACCAAATCTTAAAAACACCTTCCCCCCACCCCTCCCTTCTTCCCAGTCTCAACTTCACTCCTGAATTCTCTGCCTCCTCCCCACCAGTGGCACAGGGGGATGGGGAATGGGGGTTGCAGTCAGTTCATCACACGTTGTTTCTGCTGATCCTTCCTCCTCAGGGGGAGGACTCCTCACACCCTTCCCCTGCTCCAGCGTGGGGTCCCTCCCATGGGAGACAGTCTTCCACGAATTTCTCCAACGTGGGTCCTTCCCACGGGCTGCAGTTCTTCATGAACTGCTCCAGCATGGGTCCTTTCCATGGGGTGCAATCCTTCAGGAACAGACTGCTCCAGCGTGGGTCCCCCACGGGGTCACAGTCCTGCCAGCAAACCTGCTCCAGCGTGGGCTCCTCTCGCTCCTGCATGGAGTCCTCCACGGGCTGCAGGTGGATATCTGCTCCACCGTGGACCTCCACAGGCTGCAGGGGCACAGCCTGCCTCACCATGGTCTTCACCACGGGCTGAGGGGAATCTCTGCTCCAGTGCCTGGAGCACCTCCTCCCCCTCCTTCTTCACTGACCTTGGTGTCTGCAGAGTTGTTTCTCTCACATATTCTCACCCCTCTCTTCTCCGGCTGCTGTTGCACAGTTGGTTTTTTCCCCCTTCTTATATATCTTATCACAGAGGCACCACCACCGTCGCTGATGGGCTCGGCCTCGGCCAGCAGCGGGTCCATCTTGGAGCCAGCTGGCATTGGCTCTATTGGACATAGGGGAAGCTTCTAGCAGCTTCTCACAAAAGCCACCCCTGTAGCCCCTCCCCCCCGCAAACATTGCCACACAAACCCAATACATTGGTGGATAAGGAATTGGTCGGATGGTCATATCCAGAGAGCAGTCATCAATGGCTCAATGTCCGGATTGAAATCAGTGACAAGTGGTGTCCCTCAGGGGTCCGTATGGGGACCAGTACTGTTTAATATTTTCATCAATAACATCACAGACAGTGGGATCGAGCGCACCCTCAGCAAGTTTTCAGATGGCACCAAGTTGAGGGGTGCAGTTGACACACCTGAGGGATGGGATGCCATCCAGAGGGACCTGGACAAGCTCCAGAAGTGCGCCAATGTGAACCTCATGAGGTTCAATAAGGCCAAGTGCAAGGTCCTGCAGCTGGGTCAGGGCAACCGCCAGTATCGATACAGGCTGGGGGATGAAGGGATTGAGAGCAGCCCTGTGGAGGACTTAGGGGTATTGGTGGATGAAAAGCTGGACACGAGCCGGCAATGTGCGCTTGCAGCCCAGAATGCCAACCATATCCTGGGCTGCATCAAAAGAAGCGTGGCCAACAGGTTGAGGGAGGTGGTTCTGCCCCTCTACTCCACTTTCATGATACCCCACCTGGAGTACTGCGTCCAGCTCTGGAGTCCTCAGTACAGGAAAGACATGGATCTATTGGAGCAGGTGCAGAGGAGGGCCACAAAAAATGATCAGAGGGATGAAGCACCTCTCCTATGAAGAAAGGCTGAGAGAGTTGGGGTTGTTCAGTCTGGAGAAGAGAAGGCTCCGGGGAGACCTTACTGCAGCCTTTCAAAACTTAAGGGGGGCTTATAAGAAAGATGACAACAGCCTTTTAATGGGGCCTGTTGCCCAGGGGACAAGGGGTAATGATTTTAAACTAAAAGAGGGTAGATTTAGACTAGATATAAGGAAGAATTTTTTCACAATGAGGGTGGTGAAACACTGGAGGAGGTTGCCCAGAGAGGTGGTAGATGCCTCATCCCTGGAAACATTCAAGGTCAGGTTGGATGGGGCTCTGAGCAACCTGGTCTAGTTGAAGATGTCCCTGCTCATTGCAGGGACTAGATGACCTTTAAAGTTCCCTTCCAACCCAAACTATTCTATGATTCTATGAAAATTAAGAAGGTGAGGGAGTATTACTAT
Organism: Gavia stellata; assembly: GCF_030936135.1. Classification (NCBI taxonomy): domain Eukaryota; kingdom Metazoa; phylum Chordata; class Aves; order Gaviiformes; family Gaviidae; genus Gavia; species Gavia stellata. Next base: position 25,474,076 of record NC_082599.1, on the reverse strand, counting down.
AACTTTAGGAACATTCTCTGCAAACGAATTCTTATCCACATTCTAGTTACACACACCTTTTTCAAAATATATTTTAAAGACCTTGCAAAAGATGTTACAAAGCAGCAGAATAAAGTTATATATAATTGTTATAATTCATACTACTTATTCAGAGCTTGCTATTTATAATGGAGAATGCAGACAGCCCAGTAATTTCAATTTATTATGCAACTACCATTAAAATAATTGAAGTATTTCTTACAGATCTGCAGTCAGCTCTACTAAAACAAATGAGTATTTCTAACCAATGTATGTTTCGTAACATGTTCACAAATCACCACTGAACAAAATAGCTTCAGGGAAGTGCTTTGCTCTGTTTTTAACTTTCAGACTGTTCCACTGATTGACGGGACATCTAGCAGCCCTGTTGCCTTAGTTCAATCTTATTGAAAGCCAAGGCATATGGGATAACTATCACCAGATATGCGCTGTGATTTTTAAAGGGTTTTAGTAATAAGGCACAAGCTGAAATCTATACGGTTTTCTCATATTACGTAGACACCCATAAAAAGCTTACATATGTATAATGTCTGGAACTTATGGTGATGCGTAACTGAACTATTAACAGTACAAAGTAACTGCATTTTCTTGAAGAAAGTTGCCAGTGAAAGACGATACAAGTACCGGCATGGCAGATGTGTAAATACTTCTTTTACATTTAGAACATGTTTTTATTCATATCAGCTGTCATTATGTTCATCAATCTCAAAGCTACTGAGAGATGAAGACACCCTTCATTCTGATTTATTATAAATACTCAGTGAAAAAAATAATTTTCAGTACTTACCTAACTTAATGACCCTGGAAAACAACACGTATTTCCTTGTTTCAGTAATTATTCTGTCTCATGACTGTCATGATATTCTCTCTGCTGAGAATGGTAAGTTGCCTCATCTATCATTCACTAGACAAAGTTTTTAAATAAAGATATTGCACGTACCCAATCCCTCTCTCAGAACTGCTTTATTATTATTAAACATTTGATTATGAAAACTTGATTAAATATATGAACTTGCACAAGACGCTCTGCTTGACAAAAGATAAGTCTCAACTGAAGCACTAGCTCAAGAAATATATTTTAAGTGTGTTTTCTGAGTTATTTTATATAATATAGAAGCACTTAGGGCACTGGGGATAAAAAAGTTGCAACAAATAAGATTAAAGTGGCTAAAAAAAAATTGACATGTATACAGTAGATTATTTTGAGATGAAGTTGTTGCAATGATTGTAAGTAAACTCTTGTAAACAAACTAAACTTACAGTAGTCCAAAATTCCATTAATTCCCTTAATGTTATTTTTTCAAGCTTTCTAATAATGACAAGCAAAAGACTAACAACTTATTGCATACACTCAGAATTGCTCTCAGAACATCAGAAAAATCTACTTGACAGTATATTGTGCTTTTACCCCTAAAAATTAGTTTGGTATGGATATTGAGAAAGTAGTACAACATTAAAGTACAAACAAAACTTCAGATGAACAAGATGGGATCTCATCTTGTTCTAATGTGAAGGTAATATGTTACCTATGCAATATGGTTTCAGCCTCTTTCACTAGAGCACATGGCAGTCAGTAGCACTTTGTATTCATTCATAGGGATCTATGTACAAGAGCAGCAACATCAGTTAATACTTTCTGCTTACCTTCATTTACACACAAACTTAAATGAAAAAAACCACCACTTACTTGCTTTTCCCTTTGTATACTGTAGCATAGGACCCTTCCCCTAGTTTTTCCAGTTTTTCATATGAGTCTGCTTTTCCAAACTTGGGGCTTGTAGGCTACACAAAACAAAAAAAAGATGACCTTTCAGCATATATTGCACCTGCAACATTAACTGCTTTGATTCACCCTGTAGCAACCAAATCATTATCAAAACTCATAGACCTGCATGTTTTCAGCAGACAACAATAAAAAAAAATAATTAAAAGCAGAGCTAATGAAACAATATAATAGGCTACTCAAATAAAACATAATTCAACACCCCAGGTGGTGGTTGCTGATATCAACCATACACTTACATCACTGGAACTATCAAAAGGATTTTGTTCTTAATCAGAGATGTCTCTGTTTTATTTTTCACACATATCACTTCATAGAGGGAAAAAGATCATTAACAACTAAGACATCTTATCTTTGTTAAGAGATCTAAGCATCAGTCTTAATCTACCCTATAAAATCAGATTAAAAGAGCTGCTTAATTTTTTTGTTGTTGTTGTTGTTTTGTTTGGACTAAAGCCCACCCAGAAACATTGTTCTAAGTACCCAATGTCTCGGTACATCAACCATTGTTCAGATAGTGGTCAAAATACTACAGGAAAGCATCTTCAATGAGAGTATCTTGATTCTGAATTATGTTTACAGTGGATATAATCACACCATACTTCTAATGGCATGTATATGCAGCATTGTTGAATAAAGTCCTGTAGCCTCAATATCTACAGCCTAAGTGAGGGGTCTAAAACTGAACCAAGCTAATCAATGATTCTTGCTCAAAGCACCAGATAGCTCAGCTGGCCTTTGCGACAGACTGGTACTTGCCCCACTTTTACACAGTCCTAATAGAGAACACCACAATGCTGCAAAAACAGAAATTCACCTGACATGAAAACTTTCCAGTGAAGTTCTTGGAAAATGGTTGAGTTTTTTGAAGTGCATCCCATTTTCCCAAATGTCCCCATTTTCCAGTTGTCTGGAAGGAAAGGGTTTTTTGTTTTTCCTCCAAGACCAAAAGGGCATTGCAAAAAACTGACCTGCAGGTGCCTTCCGCATTATCTACATATATTTTAGACGGCAGTGCTCAGATGTCCTGTACCTAAACCAACCAAAAGAATATAGAGCAGAAACTTTGGAGGGTCAGTACTGATGCTCAAATCACATACAGGGACTGATTTGTTAGTACTCTGGTTATAACACTACAAAGAAAAGCAGCCAAGCAAATCCAGCATGTTTAGGGTTGAAACCAACTGGAAGACTCTAAGCCATGCACAGCTGCACACAGTGTATACTCATTTAGGATCTTATGCCTGATTTACAAAATATACTCAAGTTTCAGTTTTTTGAAAGGAGACAAACATTACAGTACAGGACACATTTGTGTGTCAATTTCTTTAAAACCATGGTCAAAAGTTTTATATCAACTGAGCCTAGAAATTACTTCTATTTAAACAGACAAGAGCATCCCAGGTAAAATTACTTGGTACCTCATAGCTCTCCACTACTCCCATTTTACCATTAGGCAGAAAATAAAAAAAGATTCTATTTACTCAACTATTCTACATTTGTCCTAAGCTGTGATTCTGGCATTTTGGCATATATGCCCTTTTTTGAGACCAACATCCCAGCTTTCTATTCAATGGTATCAGGATATACACATATATGTTTGCAAAATTGAGCCCTTTCATCTCCCTCCAATACACAGAACAACCTATTATTTTGCTATCCAATTCCTAAATATGAATAAACTGAGGAAAATATGTCACATGGGAACTCTCAGATCTTTTTCCTGTTACATTTTTTGGACCACTTCATTATAGATAAGGCAGTAATGTTCTCGGCTCCCAATCTGTGCCTATAAAGGCATTCTGCCTGGTTAGAAATAAATATTTTTTTAATCACAGTTTTATTACAGATGTCACTAATAGAGGTGACTATTTATTCAAGTAGCCTTCTCATTTAAGTATCCAATTATGGACTAATGCAACATTACAAAACTAGAGAAAAAAAATGTTTAGATGTTTAAGTGTCTCCCATATAATGAAGAGGGATAGCAAAGTATCTCCCAAATTGCAGGCTGCAGTGAACACACAGTGAGTAGCTTTGGAATGGAAATGCTGCCCCAGTTAACAGTGAATAGTTCACTGTTGGTTTCCTCATATAGACAGGAAGAAAAAGGACGTGGTTTATTCATGTGTTTCACATCCATTCTTATTTTCACACTGAGACTTACTTTTATTTTATACCGCTGGAAACCATAATATAAAGGTCACAACAACTTGTAATGCCTTAAGATCTTGATAGGAAACAGGATGCCTTTAATCCATTACCACACAGTAAATCATCAACAGTAATTATTCCTACAACCTCAAACTCATTTCTACACCCCAGCTGCCAGAAGCATGCATTTAAGGTCATGCCTTTTGACTCATTCTCCTCCTGGAAGCTGCTGCATCCTCACTGAGGATGGGCAAAATGCTAAAAGCTGGCATTGGCAGAGCCAGGAGGGGAGTTCACTCCTGATCATACGAAAGAGGTGCTGGTTTTGACTGTCTTGTCCTCAGGGGCAACCCCACGCAGTGCCCCAGGGCTCAGCTCTGCAGCAGCAAGAACGACCTGCCACCCTCCCCAAGCAGCCCAAATCACTTGTCCGGTGCCTGCTCATGCTAGGTAAGAGCAGACCAGAAACAACCAGAAACCAACCAGAAACCCAACCTGTCAGCCACCGCCTGTCCCATATGCAGTAAAAACACATGGCTGATATCCTCCTCCTTCCTGGTTACAGCATCTCCGCAGTGGAGCTCAGCTCTATTCCAGCTGGATTACTAGATGGGATTGCCCATGTTCTCACACTATTAGATCTCCCTTTGTAAAAACAGACATTATTTTTCCTTGCATTTGTAATCTTAAAAGGCTTACATTTTTTGAAGGTAACTGGTGTAGAAAAGCACTTCTGAGGAATTTACCAAAAAAATTTTAAATAAATTCTGAGGCAGCAGAAGACTTCGCAAACTAATTTGCATGACATTTCTTACTGAAACACCAAGACAGATCTCACTTAGCACATCCAATTACTTTAGAAAATGAAGGAACAAACTTACTATTTCCCCAACATTTTCTCAAATTTTTTTTAAAATAAAGCCTCAGATATTAATTCAAACTTAAAATTACAAATTGCTTACAAAGGTAAGAAGTTCAGACAATTCTTAGCTTTCCTTTTTTTTTCTGGATTATAAAGGAGGCAAAGACAGACTGAGATAATGCAAAAATAACTTTCCAAAACTTGAGTTTTAAGCTTAAAGGGATCTAAATAAAGGGCTGTGGAAAGGATCTAAATAATCTGAAGTTCCATGTGACTGCTGAAATTTTTTATTATTGCACTCCCCCTTTCATATAGTTATTTTTTCAGCTTCATGGCCATGGATTTTGTTATTCAGATTTCTCCACATTAGTTTATCTTTTTCAACCATTTCTGTTTAAAAAAATATGCCTTGTTACAGCAAGATTATGGTAACAATTTTTTTAACAAATGCTAATATTAAAATCAAATATAGAAAATCCACCTTTAAGTACAATTTCTTCTTTTAAAGTGTTTCATTCCTTCTGGTAAAATATATGGGAATACATATAAACAAAGATTTGTGTTTGTTGAGTCACAAGAGTCCCATATTCTGCCTAGGATGTGGTTGACTGAAATACACATATTGAGTGAGACATATCCAGAGCACATCAGATGTATGGTGGTTGCATCAGCCACTGACATATCTCACAAGCAGCAGACTCGCAAGAAGTTCCCCTACACTTTAGAAAGCTGGTGCAATCCTCCAATTTGACCCAGACAAGATTTCTCAACAGAAAAGAGTATTTAGCCTAATTTCAGCTAATTTTAGCTGAATGCACGTATTTTGATAAATGTTTGCTCAAAGCTGCTTTTTGAAGATCTAACATAACAATACTTCTACCACTATTAACTTTCCTTTCTTCTTACTCCTCCTTACTGCTTTTTAACCCTCTAAAACACCAACATAGAATTATAGAATTGTTTAGCTTGGAAAAGATATTTAAGATCATTGACTCCAACTGTAAACCTAACACTGCCAAGTCCACCACTAAACCATGTCCCTAAACGTCTCACCTTTTAAATACCTCCAGGGATGGTGACTCAACCATCTCCCTGGGCAGCCCGTTCCAATGCTTGATAACCCTTTCAGTGAAGAAATTTTTCCTAATATCCAACCTAAACCTCCCCTGGCACAACTTGAGGCCGTTTCCTCTTGTCCTGTCACTTGGGAGAAGAGGCCAACACCCACCTCTCTGCAACCTCCTTTCAGGTAATTGTAGAGAGCGATGAGGTCTCCCCTCAGCCTCCTCTTCTCCAGACTGAACAACCCCAGTTCCCTCAGCCGCTCCTCATAAGACTTGTGCTCCAGACCCCTCACCAGCTTCGTCGCCCTTCTCTGGACACGCTCCAGCACCTCAATGTCCTTCTTGCAGTGAGGGGCCCAAAACTGAACACAGTATTCGAGGTGCGGCCTCACCAGCACCAAGTACAGGGGCACGATCACCTCCCTACTCCTGCTGGCCACACTGTTTCTGATACAGGCCAGGATGCCGTTGGCCTTCTTGGCCACCTGGGCACACTGCTGGCTCATATTCAGCTGGCTGTTGACCAAAATATGTCACGACATAACATGACTGTGATAAAAGGACAATCTTTGCCATGCCTGAAAACTGGTTATTTACTGAATTCGTAATATTTTTTTAGTTAATTAAAGCCTTCAAAACTTTTCTATGAAAACTTTATCATGATTTGTTGGATATAAGCCAAAGGGAGATCTCCTCCCTATGGCAACATGGACTTGTATATATTGAACATCAGCGGGACTCCTTAGGTGTAAAGAAGCCTGTTGCTCAGTGTTAGAGCTTTGTATTTGCTATAAAAAAAGAACTTTCAAAGCAAAGAAAAAGATAAAACACAGGTGCACATGTGACCAAGATTGAATTATTTAATGGGCAAAAAGTTAAATAGGCGGTAAACAACCAGTCAGCGAGAAATCGGTACTACTGGAAAGTCACTGAAAAATGAATTTTCATGCTAGGGAGAAATCTTCTGGAGAATTCAAATGGGAAAGATAGATGAATTACTAAGACAGAAGGGAGTAAAGGTCCTCATGCCTTTGAAGAATTGAATATAGTCCCAAGTCACTGTGAAAGTCAGCACAGATTGTGGTGGATTGTGTTATCCCAAAGAGGACATTGGCAACTGGAGCACAGAACGGTGCACGTCCTTCCCTTCAGGAAACCCACCAGGAGTTTTACTTGTTTGCCTTTATGCTTCACTTTCCTTGAAAATAGTTTCCATTAAGGTAGTTTTCCTATTATTAGCCTATATTTTTCCCAGTGCAAGATTAATCTAAGAGCACCACTGAGCATGGGGAGTGAGCATCCTTAGCAGCACGGCCTACAGTAACCAAAATTAGATATTTTTTCCCCTCTGGTTAAGGAAATACAGATGATAGTAACAAGGATAGAAAAAGCATGCCAAAATGTTCAATACAGAAATAAAAGCAGCTAGCATTTCAAAGTGACATGAGAGTATTAAAAGTAACAGAGAGAAAAAGAAATGAGAGGAAACTGTCTTTTCTGGCCAGGTCATTTCAAATCACCATTTCATTGATATAGACTGTAAGAGGGATAACAGGTTTAATACAAGATCTTGCAGTCTGAGTCCTAGCACTACCTTGCCACCTCTCTTTCTCGGAAATTTTCAAAATCAATGTAGTAAAGAAAGTTTTAATGGAAAATTACACTGAAAATCACCTGACTATTCTTATAGAAGCTGTGTGGGTTATGTTCTCATGCATTTTTCATAACCGTAAAACAGCTTGTGAGTGTCACACTTAACCAGCACACTCCCGAGCCTAAGTTTTAAATAGACTTTTTTTTTTGTAAACTGCAGAATATTAAACTTCAATATAAAACTATCCTCAAGAGAAGAATACTATGCTCACAGTACCACTGTAAATTATTGAAAATCAAAACTAAAGATCTGTTTTGTTACATGCCTCCAAAGAAATAAATTCATTACTAGGAAAACTTGAAAGTAAAAGGTAGGCCAAGAGGCCTAAGTGAGATTAAATCACAAGAACCGAAGATTTTATTTTTTTTTAACCGATCTATATTTTGTGTTCCTTAACACAATGATAAAGCTCCTTTTACAAATCCATATGCAAGTTTCACAGTAACTAGTCCCCTTTCTTAAGGTTTTATCCTATGTACAATAACAGGTCAGTTTGATCACACTTTTTTCTTTCTTTTTCTAAACCTTGCAAGTTGGATTGTTTTCTAGGGTAATGTTCAAGGGATACAAAGTTGTTCAAGAATCCAAACCAAGCATTAGTCTGAGCTGTACCACTATCTGATCCCATCCTGTTGCTGACATCTTTCTAACCCTTTAACACGCAGCCATAAATTACGAGCAACCTGAGCAGGAGCGACCATGGAGCTCTCCGTGAAAGGCCTGGATGCAGTTTTTAAAGCTGTTTACTTGTTCTACAGGCTACTAAACCAAAGGAGTTGGACCAATTGCCACATTTTATCTGCCTTATCATCTAAAGAGTATCCCCCAGGTTAACAATTCTTAAAGCTTCCCTTGTGCCAGACAAGAAAAATCGGCTCTCTACACTGAACTTTGAAATTATCTTACCTCAATAAAAAGTATCAACCAGGAAGGATGCAGTTACCCTTGTCATTAATAGGCTCCTAAAACTGGAGAAGGTTTCATACATCTGAAGAGGAAGACAGGCAAGAACAGCACACAAAGTATTTAGGCTGACAGAAAGGATGCCTAACTTTTAGACAGAATTCTGACTTTAGCGTCTGCTTTGAAGTTAGATTCCTCGTACAGCTGATTTACAACGTGTTAATAAGATCAGTTCATGCTTTTTCCTTGCACTTTTTTGGAGGAAAGTTCCATATAACAGGAGTGAAAATTAATAGAAGTTACAAAAACAGAAGAGAGGCTGCTCTCCCCAAAAGAGTACAGAGTAAATGCGGTAAAGCATTGCTTATCCAATTATTTTTATCTGAATTAATTTTTTACATTTATGTGAGTTGGTAGAATATTAGTGTTTTGCTGCATTTAGTTTTTAACTGAAAGGTAGTACATATACTTTAGCATGACATTTTAATTCATTGCCATGGATCTTAAGCCATTCAAAGAGAGCAAACTGATGTGTATCACCACATAACTAAATATCGACCAGATGGCTAGCTTATAAAACTTGCAATACTCTATTTACATACTGTTCAAAAGTACTATTTTAGTGTATAAAATATGTATACTGAATACAATAAAACTTCACGTTGCACTGGAGAAAAACAAATAAGGCCATATGCCTAAAGAGCATGGACCTCAAATACAACTTTCAGAGAATTAGAGTCAAATCATCTTCCAAAGCCAGTGTTATTTTGGGAAGAGTGGCATGTGTTTGTTTTTGAGTTGTGCTTTTGTTATTTTGCCCAGTTCATTTTGTATTTTTATGCTTTATTCAGTTAGGGAGAAAAGAAAAGCAAGTTTGTCCCTTGGTAAGCAAAAGACTCTTAGATAGATAAAGACAGATAGAAGATAGATAGATAGATAGATAGATGGATATGTACACACCTATGTACATACACATTATGTGTATGTATATACGTTATGTACATATATATTGTGTTGCACTGGATCAGAGCAAAGGTCTGTCTAGCCAAATTCCCTTCTTCTAACAGTGGCGGACAGGTGATGCACAGGTAGATGAACAGCTACTTTACTACCTCCAAGGTGAATATTATCTATTATTCTGATATGATAAAAGGATAAGTCTGTTCTGCTGGAAATTTCATTCCATAACATCCAGTTTCAATCAGCTCAAACAGTTTGGAAATCACACGCATAGATGTTTTCTTATGTTTAAAAGAACAGGGGAAGAAAATGTACTGCAATGTGACTGTTTTACATAATGAGTGTGTAAATGTCAGGTGGAAAGACTCTAAGTGTAAAAATTAAGTTTGTCTTACAAGAACAAAAAAATAACGTGCTACCTTCTGTCTGTATGCTTCTGCACTAATTAACAACACAGGATTTCTACCGAGTTGCAAGAAGGTATGACATTAACTGCAGAAAATTACTTCATGTTCAGGAGCAAGTGATTTATTTTCCAAGGGACAATCTGTGGGCAGGGACATGGAAGTTCCAGCTTCCCCAAACCTCCGTGTGTGTCATCTTTCTCATCACAAGGTGCAGAGCGTTTTGAAGGTACGGAAAACACAAAATGGGTAACATGCCACCTGTGGAGTATTATTCACCAAACACCAAAGCTGATACCTGCCAGAGAGCTGATAAAGCTTCTGAAACTGATCAAAACAGAAGCTAATGCCCCAGGGCATTATAAAAAAGGTCTTTCAGGTCACGTCTTGAAAAATGTCATTTCTGAGACAAATAAAGGACTTTCATCTGAGCAGAAGCAGTGATACGGAGACTGCAAGCCTCAGCCGTGTACCTTTTGTAAGACATCACTTCCCCACCTGATGGCTACAGAGGACTTCAAACAATGAAAGGGAAGAGGCTAAATGGAAGCCTATCTCTAATTCGGTTCCTCTACTAATCAAGCGTAGAAAGTGCAAATTGAAGATAGCATACATCTATCAGAGTATCTTTAACTAAAGCTTACAGAAAGCAGAGCCAAAACTGAAACACAACTACACAACTGTAGCTAGTACGACCCAGAGGGCATAGCATGCTTAAGAACATTCACAGAAACTGAAATGTCCGTTCAGAGTGGTATAATCTATACAGCAGAAGAATTTCCAGAGAATCAAGTTATAACTCAATAAGAGAGAATATGTAGCAGTCCTCTGACATGGAAGAAAAAGAAGTAATGATCAGAAGAAGTAGTTGTAAGGGCATCTGGTATACAACATCAGGACTAGAAAAAATGAAACCCAAAACCCTTTGTCAATTCAAGTGTAATTCAAAACCAGAGAATGACAAATTCCTGCAACTAACCACACAGACATATGCTCAATGAAATGTGCATCAGAACATCTCCTGCCTGAGGCAACATGTTCAGGCTCTGGGGGAAGGGGAGCAGCTTGATCGTATCTCTGCCTTAGATGTTTGAACTTAGGTCTGGCAGGCAGGACCTGGTGTGACCTGCTATCAGCAGAGGGCTAATACCACCTTTTGCTGTGAAGTTCTGCTCTTCCCTGTTCATTGACACGAATGCTGATATTATTCCACAAGTTATTCCTTGCCAGGTGCTCTTTGGATCACCCCTTGTGAGGAAGAGTCAAAAATGACTAACAATGCCTCCAAGCAGAAGGAAGAACTGAGTTCACCGAACAGAGCTATAAAAATCAGGGAGAATTACAGGAAGTTGAGAAAATGAGAACTGCATTTTAGGAAATTCCTATGCACCTACTCTAACACATGAGACGTCCACAGCAAGTCTGTGTGAGTCAGCATACCAAAAGCATATGTTTAGCTAGGGCTCTAACCAGCAGCATACTAGTAGGGGAAGCATTAACATCATTTACATAAGAAAATACTGGGATCATAGGAGACTGCATGGACACAGTAGTGTACCACCCCTCTGGAAAAGAACAAGATGCCAATAACACACTTTCCAAAAAAGTCTGCTTCAAAATTCTGGAAGCAAAGCAAATAAAACCCTTCAGTTTTAATAGAAAAGAAGTACATAAAGCATTAACAGAAATTAGTAATAATTTCTAAAAGGAACAAGACAAGAACAGCAAAGATAGGGAATGAGTTCAGACCACAAAACAACTTAAGGACCTTAAAAGACTTTCAAAAAAAGTCATTTAAATTAATAGTTGTGGTGCCAAACAATAATCAGGCATCAAGCACAAGTAAACACAGTGGAAACTGTTCCATACATTCTTAACCACTGTAAAAGTTTTATGGTAAGAACTCCTTGTTATGGACTCATCTGGAACACGCCTGAGACATCTTTGGCAGCAGCTATATAATGCCAGGCAATGATGAAAAAGCAAATTTATTTCTGCCAAAATGTAACCTTTTTTAAAAAGGACAGTCCCCTGGAGGCATGGCATCTTATCTGTTAAATTCACATGGGTTAAACAAAGCTCATCTATAGAAAATGAATCTCTGTCATTTCTTCTAAGAAGTCTCACAGGATTCGGTCAAACTTCTGTAGGGAGGACAGAAGATGTCCAGAAGATAGAGCAAAACAAAAAAGAAAGAAAAGAAAAAAGAAGAGGCAATCAACCTTTTAAATTATTTCACGCCAACTAAGATTTGAAGTGTTACATGCATTCTGCTTAGATTTGTAGTCTTCAACTCAAAGGTCACATTATTATGGATTTTTCCTGCCAAAGCATAACAGAAATAGTTTTTCAATAATTTTGAACGTCTTTTGGGGGAACTCTGTTCTGGCATTATTCATGAAAGATATGACATTTTATTTATCTAGTTTCTTTCTTTCAAAATGCTTGAGAATAAAACAACAATGATGATGTGTTGCCAAACCCTTGTCAGTTGTTCCTCTCCTCTCTCTCACACACACAGTTTCTGACATGGAAAAAAATGTTATTTTTACTACTTGATTTTAAAAAGAGAATTTTAAAATGTAAACAAAATCTGTCAAATCTGATCTGTTTCTGTAAAACCTAAATCTAAAAATCAAAAAGGCAATTAATGTGGTTTCCTACACTTCATGGGAAAGAATTCCTCTTCACAAATAAGCAACCCTCTGCAAAATTTGCAACATAAACATTATAGCAGCTGTAATGCCATACCAGGATCAGGAGAGGAAAATGCTTTAGAAATCCCATAAGACACCCTAGCTACTATCTGAGAGGAATTTAAAAATATATTCTTTTTCAAGTTCTGTTTTCTTATTCTATTTTATACATAACACTACGGATATATATGGGAATCATCTTTAATAGCAGCCATGAGCTTTTTGTTTTGTTTCCAAGTAATCAATTCCTCCTTAAGCAAGAAAACATTTATCTGGTGTTATCAATTCCACCATCTGGTACACGCGCAGGTGTTAGGACTGTGCACTTACAGAGCTGGGGCTGGAGTGCCGCCTGACTTTAGGTGATTCCTTCCCTGCAGATGAAGTTTTGAAGTTAATGCAAGCGTTGTTCTCCGAATGAACCCTCTTCACTTGATTAGCTGGTTTCTCAAATGGATCAAAACTACTCTGTGTCCTCTGAACCCGGACTTTTTTATCCTCAGGAATTGTATCCAGAGGTTTGATCACTGAATCCATTCCCTGGCAATTCCGTGTAGACATCTTTGTGACACATATCTGAAAGGAAAAAACAGCATTCATTGACTCTAACAGGCTTAAAGTCCGTGACAATCCATACATCAGCTAGCATCAAAAAAGGCATTGGACTTCATGAGCATTCATTTTCTATTTCTATATGAAAATTACAAACAACACATGCATTTTACATGGGGGTGCATTTTACATAGGGGACACGTACCACAGTCATAACAATAAAAAGCCTATCTTTGTACAGTATACTAAAAGATCCTGAAAAATAAAGATAAAAGAGGAACATACATAAAATTCATACATTTGTGTTTTCTTGTACAATGTGTTCTTAGCAACAATGCCACTTCACTTCTTTCTCCAATCTAGCCCCCGGTATCTGCAAGCGGTATTGATTTCCATTTGTTTAAAATTGGATGAAGCTAAACTTAAATAAATGATGGTAGTTTGTGTGTGCACTTCGGTGCTGGCCTGCCAAAGATCCAATACCAGTATATTATTGTATTTTTAAATAATGCTTATACAGTGTTATTATTATTATCACCACATGTCTCAGAAAATAAAATCAGTAAATCAATTCCCAGGCACTGAAACGTGAGACTGCAGCTTAATGGCACACTAAAGCACAGAAGTTCAATTCTTTGTTACTGTGAAATATGACTCTGCGAAGCCCCGAAGACTGCAACTTGCTGCTTGAGCTACCAAAATATGCTATTGCTAGTTCAAAAGAACTAAATGAGCAGAACAGTGAGTTTAGACACTCCAGTCATGTACGTTTATGGTTTTCATTTTAATACATTCCAATGTACAAGACATTTTTTTAAATGACACAGTTGGTGGGGGATTTTATTTGAGGCCTCAGCTTCTGTTTTCACCCATAAGAGACTCTACTTTTACTTGGGAAGAAAAGAAATAATTTTAGTTTTCAGGTTACCAGGAAAAGTTATGAAGTGTGATGCAAGCAGACCCAAGACGTTCCCTAAATCATAAGGCAAACCAAAAGAACCTACAATGAGCTTTTTCCATGATATTTGCAAGTATTTAAGGATAGACAGTGTTAATTTGCAGGCAACCATACTGTTCACATACATACAATTAAAGAAGCATAATGTTCCATTCAAGCACCTACAATCTACGCATTTTTGAAAACTTGCTGTCATAAAACAGTTAACATGAAAAAAATAAAAAGAAATAGTTACTGCTACCATTTAATCAGGACTCTTCCCCCATAACCCAATGTGTCTCCAATACAAACTTCTCCAATAAATTATTCTTTGCCATTTCCCCAGAGGAATTCTGTGCCTTGAAACCCAACTTATTTCAATTGTTTATAGAAATACTAGGTGACTATACCTTGTGGTTTTTATGTTTTGTGGTTTTGATGATCCACTGTAACAGTAGATCAAAGATTTCTTTTGTACATTAAAAATTTAAAGTACATTTCCTGCACAGTGCCATCTGGCCAAACGATCATACACCAGGTCAACTCTAATGAAGGGCATTACTACCACTACAAACCAGCCTTTACAAGGGTTCACATTTCTTCTCATTAAAGTGGTTTCTCGGAGACTAAAACTTAACCAAGTTTTAACTGAGAAAAGGAACAGCCCCCCTTCATTCCGAATGATAATTCCCTCTCAGGCCAAAATTAAGGCAATTATGTAATTTTGGTCTATTACTTCAGAGAGAAAAGATAAAGAGCTGCTGGACAAAGAATTTTTAATTAGCCTTCTTGTAAAATTAATCAGCTTCTTTTCCCTAAAACAACTTATATGCACAGACATGCACCCACATACTTCCCATCGTCCTCTCCAGATCCACGTTCTTGCAATGCTTGCTACCAACAAAGATGTTCTAACATAAAGTAAACTGAAATTACTATTAAACCAGCAGTGCTTCCATTTTGCTTAATTGACATGGATGCAAATAAATCAGTAAGTATTTCTCAGCCTATGAAATCCTATGATCTAGAAACCAGGGGCAGAAGATAGGGAGGAAAGGTTCCAAAGCTGTACTTGCCTTCCTTTCAGATTACCAAAGGCCACCTGTAGCCAGTTAAAATGTTTGGAATCCACAGCTGTAAACATATTATAGATAATAATGCCATGAGTGCTGCTTCTAGTTTCTTTTTCCACTGGAAAATCTCCATGTCTAGCTCTAATGTGGGCCAAGTAAGCATTGCATTAAAAAAAAAAAAAAAGGCAAGACATCTGTTACTATTGATCGTCTCTACTGGAAGCAGTAATAGTTTGGAATTTAATATTGATGGGAGACACTTTAACCTTCAGGTCACTTGACTGAATCTGGAGTAGGATAAAAATCCCCGCAATCATCTTCCAAATAGTCAACTTCAAACTTGCAAATGACTAAAACCAAGACGTACACAAACCAGCCCCCCGCTCAGAAGTCAAACACCTCAGTGGAGGCACAGGCTGAATGCCAGCATCACTAGTGGAAAAGACTGAAAACTGCAGAGAAGTGCAAAAGCAGAGGCCGCTCCCCGCGCTCCTCTGACTGCTCTGCAACTGCAGCACTTCTCCTGCCAGCACTGGCAAGGGGGTTGCATTCGTCACTTCTCTCTCACCTTTATCAATAGTTCCCTAGCAGAAATAAAACATCCTCTCCAAGTGACCGCTGACCATAGCGCACTGTGAAGCCAACGGACCTGAGCTTATGCTGTTGTTGAAGGGTACACATTTCCAATCCATCTACCCTGCCTATAAAACTCTGAAGAGAAACAATATTTAAGCGGATGTTTTACCTTGTAAGTGATAGGCCATGTCCAACTTCACGCTGAAACTCTACTCTGTGAAATTTGAAAGGAGCAGGTCTAAAACGTCAGTACTGAGCACTGGCTATAACTTCAAAATTACACAGCTTAAGGTTGCAGTAAACTCATTGGTAATTTCAGGTTTCCCTCCATCAGCAAGAGCTAAGCTACCACAATAGCCTCGCTTTTGCCCCTGGGCAGAGGGCATGCTGACCTGCCATTCCTGTACTCCAGCTAATGGTGGAATTTATTCTATAATGAGTTATCGTGCAAAAAAGCAACAGCGTACTGAAAGAGACTGATGCATAACATATTTTGGAGATCTTCCTGTGCATACAAATGATCTTAGATTTCACCAGCATGACCAGTTTGCTTTTAGGAACAGTGCAGGTTTGAATTTTTCTATTGCGGTAATTCAGCCTTTTAAGTATCATTTTTCCTTTCTACTGCATAACAAAAATGATTCTTACAAATTTCAGCCTCTCAAATGATAATAGCAAATACTTACCATCAGAAGCTCTTACACCTGCAAACCACTGTCTACCACCTGGTGGTTCCTTGCTGGTAGTCAGGAGAAGCCTAACCCACCCTCTTATTTCCAGCTTTCTTTTTGCGTACCAGAGTAAGGACCATTTTCCAGTTAAAGCACAGTATTTGTCACAAAGGACAGAGGCTCAGTTTCAGCCTCTTTTAGATGCTCCTCTGTGATCCACTGGGCTAGTGAGAATTTCCCTCTGAGTCCAATCTGCCATCTGTAAGACAGGACCTTTCTTTTTACCCCATTTCATCTGTTTTATCTACACAAGCCACAGGTTCTTCAGAGTGGGGACTATTACTAACCCTACACACAGAATCACAGAATCATTAAGGTTGGAAAAGACCTGTAAGACCATCAAGTTCAACCATCAACCCAACACCACCATGCCCACTAAACCATGTCCCAAAGTGCCACATCCACACGTTTTTTGAACACCTCCAGGGATGGTGACTCCACCACCTCCCTGGGCAGCCTGTTCCAATGTTTGACCACTCTCCCCTCGTGCACTCCAATGAAGATGACAATTCAAGAAAGTAGCGGAAACTATCTCTTGCCGGTGCAGCCTCCAAACTGGACAATTTTGTGGAGTATCTGCTTTAGCTACAAGTTACCAGAATAAAAAGCAAAGTTAAACAAGTGTAAGAGCTCATGACATATAGGAAGTCAATCTGTATGATTCATCACCCCTGCTTGCCCTTGCTCTGTAAATCTATGTAATGCTGTACTTAAAACAGTGGAGCCCAGACACTCACTGAGATGCTGTAAATGCCACCAGAGTCTAAAACTGGTGCTACATGAAGATGTGATCAATGGCACCTTAACTATTACAAGTATTTACCTCAAATACATGTAGAGACAATACAGGTGATATCTTGGTTTGTCACACACAAGATAACAATTATGCTTTATAAAATGCAATCAAGAGAAAGAGGAGGCAAGAACTTTTCAGTATGAATGTGATACCCATTTAAAGAAACTTCTGTGTAGCAAACAGCATGAGCCATTAAGCAGTTTTAATTACTGTTTCTTAAACAAAAGTCATCATACAAGTAAGGTATGTCATTAAGGTATGTCAACACTTTAAGTGATTCTTTCCCCTTCAGGAGTTACTGCCATGATTTGGTACTTCTCCCACAAACTACATTCAAAGCATAACTTTCAGAAGTATAAACTATTTCAGAAACTAATTGGCTTTTAAAAGTGGTACAATGAATCACAGTTATCACTTTCAGATGAGGTATTTCTGCCAGCAGATCTCATAACTATGGGGAGCAGAGGAATGGGATCTTCATTTATGCTTTCTCTCTTCTTTACAGGAAACAGGGTTTAAAAACAGGCCAATCAACATATTAAATTTAACTACTATAGATTATTACAAGTGGAACAGGCAATACGCCAAAAACCGCTGTCATGTAAGGATTGTTCGAGAAGACATTACTGTCCTTCCAAACATTCTATCAGATAGTAAAGACTCAAGGAAGTCACTAGCTGATTCACCACCTCTTACTTTGGGAATGTTAGGTGGCCCCAGACATGAAATGTAAGAGGGGGTACAACTGCTTTCTGCCACCTCAGCTCCCACCTGGCAGGAATCCCAAGAGAGGTACCTTGGAGAAGCATGCTGAAAAACGGATGTTGGCAAAAACAGGGACAGAGGGGCAGGGATAAGGGGCAGATGATAAAAATATATATATATTATTTTTTTTTCTACAAGGAAAAAAGGTAAAACAAAACAATGGCAATGGTATGTATGGTATTCACACCAGAGAAATTTACATGTAGGACATTAGTCCCCCAAGTCTCTGCTTCAGTTCCAAGATGAAAGTCCTGGAAAACCTGAACTAGACTCCAACACCCAATCTCCCTTTGGAAGAGTCTTGCTCTTCTCCACAGACAACAGAGTGGTCCTACAGAAACTCATTTTTTGTGTTTGAAGTTACTGTTTGGAAAAGCACTTCCAAAGCAGCGCTCGGAAACTGTCCAGGGGCTTGGTGACTCTGTGGGAAAGGATTTACTCTGAAAATAGCAATGACTGTTCCTATGCAGTGAGGTAACAGTATTAGTAGTTGAGAGTCCCTGACCTCAGCCTGGGAGAAAAGATGCTTTTCCGTCCAGGTGTGGTCCAACAGAAGCACCTCTCCATGAACATCCTGCCCATTACATTTCTCACATATGAATCACTAATGTTAAGCACACAATTGTATTTCCCCAAGTTGTTTCACACTCTGCTGCCAAACAGTACACCAATACACCAAGTAGACACCAGCGCAACCACTGGTATCTCATACATTCTCCACACCCTGACAACTGAAATAAACCCACTTTTTAAATTTGTCCACAATTATTTACTCAGTCTCAACTAAAAAAGTAAGACAAAAAGAGAGATGATGAGACAGAAATCATTTTGCTGCTTAAAACCTACAGCACAAACAGCTACTTTGCAGTTGCCTGGAAAGCTCTTCTCTACTTTCAAAAGAAATAGCAAAGGGAAGATTTATCTAGAAAACAGAATATTCATGTCAATTCCAAATTACTTGAGCTATCACAAATTCTGGCAATGCAAAGCAAAATAAAAAGCAGCCCCACAAAAGTTAGTGCAGTTTGGTATCAAAAGTTATTTTAGTGTTTCTCTGTGGTTTTATTTATTTGAAGTAAAAAGAGCCATTACCACACACCCAGAACATTACAGAAAAGGCATTTCCAAATTCCTAATCCTAGAACCACAAAAAAGCATAAGATAGATTATACGTTGCAACTTTCTTAGTCGCTGATCAGAATCAGAAGACAATGCATGACAGACAACAAAACGGCTTGGACAGTCTTTTTTTCCTTCTCCTTCTACTCAATCTCACAACCAATTTGAGAAGATCCCGAAGCTGCTCTAGGATAAATAGGCTTAGTCATCATTACATCAGTAAGGCTACAGTTTCCTACAGCCCCCACCCTAACATCACAGTATTTATCATATCTCAAGACAAGCTGCAAACAGCCACACTTTTCCCATAAAAACTGCTGCTGAAGTTAAGAGACTGAAATCACAGTAAGTGTATTTTTGCTCCATGCATAAAGTGCATAATAAGACTCATTAAATAAATAAAAATCAGTATAACCATTCATGGAGTAATTTCTAATAAAGATGTCTCTTTGAATCACCTTATATATTTTCAAGCAATACCCCTTAATCTGCATTTGGGATTAATGTAAAAAAAAATAAATGGTTTATAAGATTTAGTTATTGTGATACAGTTTCGATGCAAGATTTTTTTCACTTCATCACTGTCAGCAAAATCAAGAGGTCCCAAGCAAACAGCATTCTTAGAATTAAAGGTTACTGGATTAATTCATTTACTGTTTAAAGTAATATAGCATTTAAAGAGTGAGAGTGATCAGTTAAAACATGTAAGTAATTTATAGTCCTTATGGTTCGTGAATTTTAAAACCAGTCATGAATGTCCCCTGAATTTATCACCTGTTAGGGTACTTAGTAAAAGACAGGCTGTCCCGTATCAGTGGAATTTATTCATGTGAATAAAGATATCCTCAACAACAATCAACTTCGGCACGGCACACCAGACATCCTGTTACACAGAAGAAAAAAGCTAAGAATGTTTGTATAGTGTAAAGATATACTACTCTGAAGCTCATCATATCTTTTAGGAAGATGCATTATATCTGGTTTTTAATTCCTACATTTAACATCCTACAAATGTTTACTTTGGTCATCCAGTACCTATGGACTTCTGTAAAGTATTAAAAAATTGCCATCCATCTACTATTCTCTACCGGTCATTGCCACTGTGTAATTCCTGGGAAAAAGTGGTTGGTTGGGTAAATAACAGAGCGAACATCCAAAATTCTTACTGAAAAATCAGAAGAAAACATCTGAATTCCTCCATCTGTACTGTTCCAAGAGAAGTAGTATGAAAAGACCCAATAGAGTGAAACCCAAGATCTAGCACCCACTGAGCAAAAATAAATAAATTACTGAGTGACTTGAGGCACGGAAGTCAGTTAACCTATCCACAATTCCATTCTTCTGTTCATAATAATGATCCTGCCCCATCACAAGCAGAAACTGGGAGCACTGATTAATTTTGTAAAGCACTTGGGCTTTTTAAAGTGAAATATTATGAAGATATAGATTATAATTTGTAGAGCCAAAGCCCTCTGGAAGGTAGCACAACAATCTCATTATTACACAGAATAAGACAGCACTTGCATTTAGCTGACAGATGTATAAAGAAAAAAAACATAAATAGCCAAGTGACTACTAACCTAACAGCTGAATTGCTGAAAGCATAAGGCTAGCATTAATTTTCACTGAAAAAATCCTTTCTGGATACAAGATTTCACTATCTTTTATAAGCATGTTATTTTTTATTGTGCCTTGGTACTATGACAATTGAGAACTACACAAGTCATCTGCGGATTCTGGCAGCGCTGGAATTTGACATTTGCTACTTGCAAAACACAATTTGGGAATGTTCTGGAGTATTATAAGCAGCTTTGTTCAAAATAAAAATGCAACTATTTGGAGAATCATTCTCTTTGGAGAACAAAGCAGTAGGATGTCTCTTTCTTGTTATAACCACAGGTCTTGTCTGCTTCTTCTCAGTCCAGCTGGTAGCACTCTCCATCTCTCCCAAGAAGAGAGGGTCAGCAAAGGATTGCTGCACCCACAAGCAGAAACATGAACAGGTCGAGAACAGAGTTCAGTTGGTGAGAAAGCTACAATATGGGAAAAGATGAAGGAAGAAGTAGTGATGAGATAAGGGAGTGAATAAAATTGTAAAAGGGGAAGTAGGGCATGTAATGCTGCACGACATCACCAGCAAGTTCATACTGGAAATAACCAGTGCAATCAGGCCCAAATTTGAAAGAAGACCTTCAACGCTCACCCTTCCCTGTAATCATCAGCACTAGCTCTTTGGTTTGAACATTTGATGGGTACAGCTAAAAAGAGCAGCGAGAGAACTTGAGTAAGATAGAAAAATAAAGGGGGGAAAAAACAAAGGACAAGAAATGGAGTTAACAGTCACAAAAGGAAGGAAGGAAGGAAGGAAGATGTGAGGAAAAAATTATTATAAAAAAAGCATTTCTTTTCCTGCCCTGATGGCCTGTTGTTTCTCTCTAGTAACCTCCGGGGGTAACAGGCTCAACTGTGTCCCAGAACTATAATTCATACTCTTGGGTATTATTTGTTCAGCTTTATTTGGATGCAGAGATTGCTAGCAATGCTAGCTATGTACTAGCAAATGCAACTGAAAACAGAGCTCGGAGACTGAAAATGGTATCTGGGGATATGGTACGCTCCTTGCTGTACCTAGCACAGACTTACTCATACATGCCCCACAGCTCATCTCAAAGGCACTCTCCCAAAATCACCATTTCTGAAGTTGAAGCTGATGTTAAACCAACTGTCTTTGTCGTGTAGAAGAAGGCAAATATAAAAAGGTCACTGAAGTGCCAGATGGAAGAATTTTTGAACTTGAAGCTGTGACATTAATTCTCTGTGTTTGTCTGAAACACTGAACCCAATGAGCAGATTAAATGTCTGTGCTGAATTGCCAAGTGAGAAACAAGTCACTCTCATAGAAAGGCCAACGGTTCAGACCTGGAGTAGGAATCCCAAGATCATATAAATCCGAAAAGAAGTTCAAACACCTGAATCAAGGAAAAATAAAATTTTATACTGGAAGTTATTATGGGCAGTGCTTACACAACTCTCTCCTCTCACCACCACTCCCCCTGCCAGATGTGCAATATAGCACGTATTTATTCTGCTAAATTAATACCTAAATATTAGCATAATTACTGAATCAAACACAATCCTCGAGTCAGGAATTACTGCACATGATTGTATGTCTCTTGGACATGGCAAAGTGGAGCTGAGGATTTCTAAAATTAAATTTTTTTTCTGTTCATAGCACAGCCTAACTTCAGAAAAGTGAGTTTTCAGTCCATTAAAGTTGATGTTCCTCTCCTCACAGGGAAAAAAGGTCTGATTTTGAAGAGAATTCAGATTAGTTTTTAGGTCTATAAAAGCCTATATACGTCCTCAAAGTAAAATCCTGTTCTGTGACAACAGTCATCAGGAGAAGCCATCTAAGGACAAGGTCTCAGACAAAGGTCATGCAGAAGTCCTGTCAGCCTGTAACATACATGAAAAGAGACAGAAACTCAACAGAGCTGATCTAAAGGGGCATTTTGCTCTATTTCTGTACTTATGCCCCAAAATACAGTAACTGTTTAGTAATAAAGCCTGGCAAATAAATTCTTCCTTTTACTTGCACGATGCTCAGTTTTGCCTCAACGTAAGTGGCATGTAATATGACATTCAAGCTTTTCCTGCCATTACAGCCAGGCTGCTGCTTCCATTAACCTGGTTCAGGACTTACAGCATCCAAAAGCAGTTGGTCATTCCTCCAGTAAACCAAGCAGGAGGACAGAGGAGCAGATCAGCAGAGATGTCAGCATGGGAAAGGCAGCTTCCAGTGCCAGACACGAGCCAGCAACTCCTTGGTAACCAGCAGAGCAGTGGAGAAAGTGTCTGAACATAAACACTCTCCCATGAAATTGTGACAGGTGGTTTCTGAACTCTTTTACTTAGTTACTCATTTGTATCTGTTGTCTATCCTCCTCTGTAACCATATGAACAGCATTTAAAAATAAAGATTAAAAAAATATTTTCAACCCCTTTCCCATATCAGCCTCCTGCTCCAACAGATGGCTACATGTGCCAGTGCAAGTTTATACAGTTTTCCTTCCATAAGTGCATTATTAGTAGTTTTGTACAAACATTATAATAAGTCTTTCCGAGTTTACAGGTTTATAATTTTATTCTATCCTCCAACACTCCCCCCAATCATGAAGTTATCAAAGGCATATCCATAAATGCGGTAAGTCTTCCCACTGCCACATTCAAGTGTGAGAAATCTTGAGAGACTTGACAGCAAAATGCCTCTTCTTGCTAAATTCTGAGGCTGTCGGTAAGGTTTTTAAGAAAATAAATGGTAAACAACTCCATGCCTTGAAAATAGTTTTATGTAGTTCCTTTAGGCTCCTTTGCCTATACCTAGCAAGTCTCTCGATTCTTTCACAGGTATCATCAAGTACTTCTGATGCAAAATGAAAACAAGAATTATTCTCCTACAAGCAGGAACTGCAACAAAAATACTACTATTGGTAGTGCGCCACTGGAGGCGTTCAAGGAACGCATGGACGAGGCATTGTGGGACATGGTTTAATGGGCATGGTGGTGTTGGTTGATGGTTGGACTTGATGATCTTACAGGTCTTTTCCAACCTTAGTGATTCTGTGTGATTCTGTGGTCAGATCTGGTCATGCAACTGACACTATAAGACTTTAACTCAACTACACAACTAAGAAGTCAACTAAATTCTTTTATCTGGTGAGCCTGTAGTCAGACGAAAGCAATGAGCCATGATGAGATAAAGACTTAATTTATAATTACAATGAACCAGAGAGTTTGTCTGACTTTTCAGTCTGAAGCAAAGACAGTTTAAGAACTCAAGACGGACCTTCACATATATGCTGAAGAGCACTTTTCTTATAAAAAGAAAAGAGGAAGGAGACAGGTTACACAATCATCTCTGCAAAATACATGCATTTGCAGGTGAAAAGGTTTTACAACCATCTTCTGTCAGGTATGACAACCTTCATTGCACTGGGAGTCTCACATTATCTTCAGCAGATGCTTAAAAAGTGCTTCCCACGAAATAATTCAAGACTAGAATGGTAAGTTAGTTTGGCTCTTCTTCCTTCATTCAGACCAATTCCTTCATTAAAAAAACCCACAAAAATTTATTTACTTCATTCCCTTCCCTCTTTTCTGCATTTTTTCTTCTTTGCTTTCCTTTCTTCTCTTCCAAAGGTCGTTTTTTTACTATCTTAAGCAAAAGCTAGAGGAAAAACTAGGTAATGAGAGTTCTTTATTTTATTCTGCTAATGCATTTCAAAGTTTCATTCCAGTACCAAGAAAGAAATCTCTCCTGCTCTTAGGTGCTTCATACCTGAGGTTAACAACCCTACAGCTTAAGAAATGCAGCTTCCAAGGCAGATCAATGTCACAAGGGAAGACAAGCTCTCCGAGTGACTCTAGATCTGCTCCCTCACATATTATCTTCCAAACCACTGAATTTGACAAGTTATCCTTTATCAAATCAGCACAGTGTAAAGGTATAGACAGAAAAAGAGCTTCAACGTTGTCATTATTCTCTTGTGCAAGTACTCTTCAGATATTTGAATAACCCATATTCCAACTCAGCCTCCCAGAAATCTTAGTAACAGCTATCCATGACCTTTCTGCCATTGTTTTCTTTCATGAAATTTTGAGACTTCAGACAAGGATGACAAGTCCAGCTTCACAAGCAATTAAGTGAAGATAGTCCTCATCTATGTTTGGATCTCATATACACCCGACTTCTTTTTTTTAACTTGTTCTGTTTTCTAACTTGTTCTTTTTTTCTCTTTTTTTCCTCAGATAAATGATATGGTTACAGAATTCTATAAAACTTGAATTGAAAGTCTTAAAGATATTTTCTAGCAGCTATTGCAGGTTTGTCAGACTTGCAGTAGCACAATTTTCAGAGCAAAAAGGTGTAAGGAAGCGTAATGAAACTTGCTTCTCAGTACGTAACGTGCTATGCTGGAAAAAAATGGTAGAACCTCTGCAAACATACCATGTCCCACAACTCAGAATCTTGTCAGGGGATATAGTGAAATTTATAGCATCTAAAGTTATTCAGAATATGAAGAACGCACCAGTATATCTCTTCTTACAAAGAAACATAAAAATTAAAAGGGAGAGGTTTCAAACTGATAGTGAGAAGGGCTCATCATAAGAAGGACAACTGTAATTTTATAAGAAGAATTCTCTGAGCAGCATAGAGATAATGCTCAATTTTCAAAAAAACTAGGTATTTCAACAGGGAAGTGAAAATCACTGCTGCTGCTTTGATGTGTTCAAGCAAAAACATGTGCTGCTGTAGGCTTATGACTGTGCTCAAATCACTTTTAAAGAAAAAGCTCTAACAGTACAAAACAGTCAAGCCTTCTGCAGTTGGTGGCAGTTTGCACCTCCAAAGCTGTGAGTTCATCTTGAATCACTTTCAACAAACAGCAAATCCCAAGAATCAAATTGGTCAAAAATCACATCTATTGTTAAAGATAGAACATCAGTCCTCCATCCATACAGTACATTAAGTTTCTCATGAAAATATTTCACAAAACTGAGACTGACTGCAGATACTTTGCATGGCTTTTCCTGCACGGCTGCCCACCAACAGTATAATCACATTTCATAATTATATAATTTTATGTATCTGGACTACTTTACCAAATACGGGGAATTCCTTGCCAACCTGAAAATTATGGATGGTGGTTCTACCGCTTTCCCAGGCAGCAGTGAAACCAACACCCCCATCATTAAACTGTAGAACTTTCCAAGACAACTCTTCTGCACAACATTAAAATAACATTTCTAAAGCCAATATTTAACAACGGAACCCATTTGTTCATTAAAACCCCCACTATTTACAGGGATGTCTGGGCAAGCATATTTTACACATATTCTCTACAGGTTTAAATACATTTTCTTTGCACTTGCACTAAGATTTCATAAACTGGGAGAGGACATATTAAAACATACTAAGCCTGCAGACTGCAAAGTATCAGAAATGAATTAAATGAAGCTGAGCTTTCACAATACATAAATAGGCAACATTCTTTTTTCTAGTGGTTTTATTTCCTCACTGCTCACTTGGCAACATTTGGTATTTTCCTCTTCAGGTAAGTTGTATAAAATTTAATATCAAATTATAAACATCCTACACAGCAAAATTAAAATACAACTAGCATGAATTCTATACAATTTCCAGGATAGAACAATACACACTGGGTCAAAAGCTTGCTGATATGATGTTTGCTACTAGCTTAGACTACTTCACATTTATATAACATCTAGCTGAAGTTTATCACAAATCTTTTTCAATCAGAAGCTGCAGTCAGCAGGATGAGATAGCAAGTTCTACTGTAGCATTAACTTACCCAAATTCTAATGATAAATTCCAAATTTTTTGCAAAACAAAACAAAAATCTGCACCTACACTTTTCACACCATTTCTGACTCGCACACCATCGTACAGTAAGACAATTAACAGATAAAGCTGTCTGCTTCCGCGTCCTCTGTGGGCCAGTCCAGAACTGATACAGGAACTTCAGAGAAAGCCCATCCACCCAGGAATACGATAAACAAAACAGCAAGATCACAATACTGCTTCAGTTCACCAGCAACAGAGGGAAAAGCCCCAAAGTGACTTTTACAGAGGTAAATATGTCCTGACATTAACGTTGTGATAGCAGGGTTAAAAAAAATAAAGTCCTTAAGACTCTGTTCCTTAACTAACCAAATTTCTATTCAGGTACCTTCCTGCCATGGTACCAAAAGAAAAACCTAGTCAAAGATGTTGGAAGCCAATATGGACCTACCTAAGGGAACTCAGACTCAGAAAACATAGTATTTAACCTGTTCTTCCCAAATTAAGAACACCAGCTACATTTTTCTTCAGTTCAGAAACAGGCTTTGGAGCACTGGTATCACACAGTTTCTCTGTTGTTTCAATTAATATTTGCTAGGCTACTCTCCTTCATTTCAACGTGGTTTGTAAGCTGTAATTATCATTGTATCAGTACCTGAAACATTTCGGAAAATTTTAGCACTAGCATTATCAAACTCAATTTACAAACCGTGTTTAGCACCGCCTGACAGCTGAATATTTTGCCAGGACTTGAAAGGGAAATAACCCCAACGAAGCTGCCTGGATCTGCCCGGCAGCTCCTGTGAGCTGTAAGGGGCACATCAGCTCTCACATTTATAGAGAAGTCACCAAATAGGACAGCCTGAAGCCTCACCTGACCCAGGCCAAGCATTCGGCACAAGCTCCCGTCCCAGCAAATTCCTACTGACCACGCAGGTCAGGCCAGGACAGCATACCAAAACCTGCATGAGGTAAAAGCTCGGTGGGAGCCGGCACCGTGCCAGGATTTCCCTTAAAGGACGGAATAATCTCTTCCCTCCGGCAGCTGGAGCCCAGCAGAGCTGCGCGACTCACTCTCGCAGTGCCCACGCCAGCTGCCCCTTGGCATCGACTGGGCACACTTGTGCTGAGGCCTAATGGCAGCCCCTTTTAATGGTACTGCCCATCTGCTTGTCTGGGGGTTCTCTGGGGGAAACAAGAACTGCCTGCCTCAGACAGGGTACCTGCTCAGAGCTCAACTTTTTAAACAGCCCACCCGAGCTTACAGGGGGAGGGGAAAAATGTTAAAAACTCTGCGTGTGTGTGCTTGGTTTTAGGGATTGTTTGTTTGCTTTTGTTTAAGATTTACAGAGCAAAATAGCTAAAAAGAGATAGTTAGGTGACCATTTTTGCTGTAGGGCTTCAAAGGCTGGCTAGCCTCTTTGCGCTGAGATGCGGTGATGATGATTTTTAGCCTGCTCAGCACCAGCTTTTTGAAGTTGTTTCTATCTGGAGTCAGAGACATGAAGGAGACTACGACAAACATTCACTCCTCAGGTAAGCTCTTATCTCGTGCTGTGACAGGCATCAGCTTCACTACAAAACTGATCCACACAGGGAAGGGTGTAATCATTACAGAGAACTCAGCACTAACCACCTATCAAACCATGTATTTCTTACATTTCCCATCTGCATTCTTAACTTTTGGCCTCATTTTCCACATCATATGTTATTTTCCCCCCCTAGTTAATTTGGGATCTGTGTTTAACTAAATATTACCATAGGGAATATTATTTATCAATAAAAAATGTCCAAAACATTATTGATTTCTTAAGCTCAGAAAACAAAAATGGGAGAACTCCAGAGACAGTAGTAACACAGAGAACAGAGCTGATGGTTTTACATTTGGGGAAAAAAAACACTTGGAGGAAGAAAGCTGGTGGAAGCAAGAACTTTCACATATACACATAGATGAAAAAATATCACTAAGAAATACCCTAATTTAAAATTTGCTTTAAAAAAATCCCATGTGCCTAAGAGTTTCTGGACTTTCATTCCTGTACAACATGAGAGCAAACACAAACGGCTGGATTACTTCTATGTATTAAACAATGGCAAACGCGTGGAAGGTTTGCAATTTATTAATAAGTATGACAGTATAAGCAAAGGAAAACTTCCATTAAAAAATGCTTGCAGCTGAAATAATTATTGTAACAGAAAAATTCAACGTTATTCTTGACCAAAAAAAAAAACCATATCTACTTTCTGAGACAAAACTATGCAAATTAAGTTTGTATACAGTGTGAAACAGTCCACATCACTTACATTGCAGTACATACAGTGTCACACACGTAGAAAAAAATTTTTTTTTAAATAAGGAACTCCAGTAAATTAATTAACAAAACCTTCAGAAAATAATTGAGGTAGGACTGAATCTTCCCCCTTCAATCATATTCAGTGACTAAGAAGAAAAAACCCTTAATTGGCAAGTACAGAAAAAGCAAACATGAATCGCTGTCAAACTAGTTATTCGACCCCACGTTGATATATAACTGATCTCTTCTTGGAGTATAATTCACATACTGCATAAAGTGTAAACATGCTCCTCTAGAAATAAACCCCTCTGCTTTTACCCTTAACTAGTAATAGCAGAAAACATATTTCATCACTCTACCATTACTACCACAGTTGGTTTCCTTTAAATGCTAGAACATATGGTGAAATATTTTTTTTGTTCAGTTCCACTGGATTTCTGTTGAGATTAATCTATGGCTTGATCTACAACTGAAACACACTAGCTGTCAGTTAAGTCATTAAAAAGAATTCAAATTATTCCATACAATGGCCGCATTTTAATCTTTCTCTCTTGTACTAATGATAACTGATGCTTTTTTCCTCCTCTCTTTCCCTGAACACGCTGCTGCTCTAAGCTTTCATACATTGAAATATTCCACCAAGATCCAAACTGCTGCCAACACACTCCTACATAAGAATTCAAGAATGACTACTTAAAATGACTACCTCACTTTTTCTTTTATTAAATAAAGACAGCATGCAAGAGAAATAAAATAATCACAGAGGTAATATTCACATTAATAATAATCACAAGGCAAAAAGACACTCTGATGTCCATGATATAGCATGTATTTATAAAGGGTTGTTTTAATTTTCTCTTCCACCACCAAGCAAATCTGTAACTGATAAAGACATTTATTCAGATCTAGCAAGATGCACAGACTTGTTAGCAGAGATGAAAAAGTGGCTGATCACGTCCTTCACTCATTCGTCCCAGAGGGCGTTCAGCCAAGCATATATTGGAAAAATTGCCCACACTATCCTCTTAATACAATAATAAATAAGGCTGCTGGAGAGAGAAATACAAAGCTGTATGGAGAAAAGCATCCCTTTTAAGCCTTCCCCTACCTTCTCCCTGATATTTACAAACCACAGGCAGTGCTGCCGGGGAGTCTCACCAGGGTGGCTGCCGAGAGGTCTCATGTGGCATTCCCAGCTTCCCACCGCCTCCCTCTGCCTGGATTTTAAGCATTCCCAAGAAAACCCACCCTGACATGCACAGAATGAATCCTGCTCAAGTTGGAAGCATGTGATAACTAGGTTTCAGGTTGAAATGGAAAACCCCAGCACCCAATTAATCCCAGAGATTTAAGCAAGCCCCATCTTACCGTTTTGCTGTTGCCCAGATCAGGTTAGATTCACCTGCAACTCTTTGGCATCTCTCTAGCAATGTTAGTGTTTTCAGTCAGGCTGGGCTCATTCAGCAACTGAATTCACAACATCTTTCTGCACTAGCAAGCTGAAATGGTACGGCTGTACTACAGCTAAGAAAGGGGGAAATCTAAAGCAGAAAACAAAGAAATCCCTCAAGACAGGGTAATCCCAGTGGAGTAAAATATAAAAGGTACAGATGAGCACTGAGGGTACAATATTTCTCTGTCTAAATTTCACCAGCAATACCATGCTCTTTCTAAAAAGGTTTTTTTTTTTTTTAAATATGTGATGGACTTGCCTGTGGAGTTCCCAGAAAGGCAGAGTATCCAGGCTCTGCAGCAGCATTGCAGCCAAAGTAACCATGTACATGCTATCTAGGCAATTTACAGCAGTCTTTCTGAAAAGATACTGAATTACAACATAGCACTGCCCCAACCCAACACAGAACTGCAGCCAAAGTAGCTGACAGTGATTTCATAGGAATTAAGGAAAAAACCTCAGCATTCAATCAAAAGGATGCAACTAATCATCCCCAACTCAATTACTTCCCAGAACTGAAGGAAACCAGCAAGTTCTTGAGTGACAAATGATATTAAAGCCATAATCTAAGGGCATCTGGAAATAAGCACTACGAATGCCACTGTCCACTTTTACATCAACAATACAAAAAAGCATTTAAAAATATATTGAGCCAAAATATGAACTCTGAAGTTAATTCTAGCATTGCAAGGATGAAACATAGTATTTAATTTATGAGCATACAAAATAAGCAAAGCTGTGAGTAAGTGACAGACACCTACTCTGTGCTGGGAAGCCACTGCTGAACCCAAGCGAGCTTGGGTGTGGTAGGAGGGAAGGGAGTGCAACAGGAGCAAACCCTCAAGGAGGGCTTCTCCAAAAGGGAGGCAGCAAATCTTCTCCATCTCCTACTCCTACAGCAGCCCCTGCTGGCCTGTGCTTCAGATGGCTCCTGGCTCCCCAGAAACCTCCCAGGGTTGGGGGAGCACTGGACAGACAGGGAAGTGGACTAGGACAGGGGACAGTAACGTATACATAAGTGAAATCTTCAGGAGAGAAGGAACGCAGCTCAACTGAGATGACATCCTGAACACACAGAAATATTTTTCTTTTTTACTTAACGAGGAGGTGCAATGGAACTAGCAGGCGAAACACAGCCCTGGCTCACGCCTCAGTCAGCTCCAGTGACCCACCTCACAAGACCATCAGAAACAGGCTCCTCCGTAGAGTCCCACTTTGAAGACAGCACAGCGTGCTTAAACTCCACACATTTGCTCGAGTTCCACCACAGTCACCAAGAATTAAACACATGCTTAAATACTTCTCAACTCAAGGCTCACAGCTGAATCTAGCATCAGTGTTTTCAGTGAGGATAAAACTTGAATGGCATAAGCAAATTCCCTAAGATGCTCCAAAATTAAGTAGTACTTGTTATTTTTCCCCCTCATCTATTTCCCAACCTCAGTCACAGGGGCATATTCCAGAAGACTACTCAGTTTCTTAGCTTGGTTTTTACACAGAAAGAAGCCTCCACTTCTCCCAAAAAGATGACTTCCACTTTCTAGGCCAAAATT
Organism: Gavia stellata; assembly: GCF_030936135.1. NCBI lineage: Eukaryota > Metazoa > Chordata > Aves > Gaviiformes > Gaviidae > Gavia > Gavia stellata. The sequence continues at coordinate 25,442,345 of NC_082599.1, read as the reverse complement.
TTCTTCTCAGGTGTCTCAAGCAGGTGTCTTATGTTTTCCAAAGAAAACATGAAAAAAAGCTTCCAGTTGAAATGATGAGAAAATACATCCAAAACATTTACATTTCTTGTCCTTACTCTGTCAACATCAAATTTGTCTGAGGATGAGGGAGAACAGGGCAGAAGGATCCTCAGGGGGAAAAAAAAAAAGAAAAAAAAGCTAGTGAGTAAGCACCTGCAGAGACCAATATGAGCCAAAAGACAGGCACCATGTGGTGGACAGCCATGGGGAAAGGGAACACAGAAGAGAGACAGGGAACTGCATTCCAGAAGCAAGCAAGGTGTTGAGCCAAGGCATGGAGAGTGAAAGCATGCCTAACAGCCTACAAAGTAACGGGATTTAACTCAAAGAAGCCAAACTCTCCCATATTTCAAAGTTAATTGTTTTTACTGCATTAAAAAAAATAATCTGCATTTATTGCATTAAAGCCCTTCTTGTTGCCTTTGACATCCCTCAACAGATTCAATTCCAGTTGGGCTTTTGCCTTCCTAACTGCATCTCTGCATGCTTGGAAGATGTCTCTGTATTCCTTCCCGGTTACTTGTCCCCACTTCCACATTCTGTATACTTCCTTCTTACATTTGAGTCTTGTTAGGAACTCCTTGTTCATCCATGTAGGCTTCCCAGCATTTTTGCTTGACTCCCTGCTATTCTTATCCCTCTCCTTCCCCTGTGCTAGCCCCATCCCTTCCCCTACTCCCAGTCCCATTTGCAGACTGTGGTTGAACACAATTTGGCTGGAACACAAATACGTGCTCTGCTGCTGCCCATGGTACCACAGACAGGATTGGGAAACCTGGCTCGCAGGCAAAGGAAGTCTAGGATTATAGCCGGAATTGATGGATGGCACAGAGCCCCCTGTACCATGGTAATGGTTTGTTTTCCAAGGGGGTGGGAAAGCAGCTGAACTAAAGAAGTTTCAATACAATTAAAAAAAAAAAAAAAGGCCAAATACCTATGGGTTTAGGTTTTAAAACTCTGCATGAAAACCAGCTGCAAGTATAAGCTTCACATTACAAGTACTCTAAGTCATGCCACCACTTTCATCCCAGGGCAGACTCCAAAATGCTCTGTGGCACTTTAGAACAATTTCTCACATATAAGGAGGCATCTTTGGAGCTTTTCACGATAACAGATACACAGTCACCTGCAAATTACTATACTTAAAACAGAGAGATTACACAATATCACAGCTCTGACGGTCAATTAACTAAACATGCAAACCATCATTTATTAATATGGCATAGTGAAAAGAATGCCAGTAGTTACTTTGAGTTCTGTGTGGTCATACTACATACTGTTCCATTACAACTTTTAAGTAATGTCCTATTTCCATTAGTCTACATTAAACCATCCAAGACAGAGGAGGGGAGAGCAAAAGCAAGGGAGAAAGGTGGCTGACTGTTCCCCCTCTCCAAGAAGTAATAAACACATGCAGTAATTTTTACAAGTATCATACATCCTTATGAGCCCATTTTCTCCTCATAGAAGAAACTGCATGACTGAGGAAAGCCACTGCTCCTCAACACATACCTTTCCATTTTGACAACTGCAGATTGAATATATAGGGAAAAAGTAAACACACTTTACAGTATTGAAAATTTGCTCACTTGTGGAATTCAGTTGGACTTCTGGCAAGCCACTTCATAAGCCATTGATAATATTTCATAAAAATTGATTTAATAAGATGCTTAACAAGCATCTTGGTTTCAGAAATAGAGGGCTGGATAGGACAACACCTGTCCAAGTCCAGTTCAGTTCCTTACTATCACAGGCAATCACAAATTATGACCCTTTCCCTCAACTGGTAAGTTTGGGTTTAGTTTGAAGTTAGAATACATAGAGTACACAAGACGTGACCTTAATAAAACAACCCAGCAGTGACAAAAATGTGTTGAATGCAAAGAAAATAATTTTTACCTTAAGATGGCGAGTGAAGCAGTGGAGAATACTGCACAGTGGAATGTGTGACAAGTTATTCCAAGTACAACATGCTGTTAAACTTGCGTCACAAAACCAATATTTGAACTATACCATCTGCATTATCTGGTATGGTGGGACTTCACTTAAAAAGTCACTGTCTGAAATGTAACACAGTGCCAATCATTTTTCCAACTTTTAAGACTAAAAAAGAGATTTTACAGTTTTAGGGATTGATTCCAAATATACTTTCCATTATAAAGAATGTTTAAAGTACAACTTCAAAGGGAACAACAACAACATGGAGAACACTGTGTAATGATTTTACATATCTGAAAAATACTTCAAATCAGTCCAGATAAATTTCAACTCAGTGAAAACAGTCTTTGCATATAAAAGGTTAATCCAATGACTTTGGACAATTATACTCTTTCTGTGCAATAGGAAAACCTAACTCTAACGTTCCTAGCAAAGCCACATCCTCCTGTGAACACTAATACAGTTACACTGAGATTGATTTCTTTATTATTCATACTTCTGTGTTCCTTGCTATGCCAGCAAAGATCTCATATAAGTAAAATAATCCAGACTAAAACACATTGGTGCAATATATCTATGATAAGAAGTTGAATTCGGTCTTTTAACTTGATTTAGGATTTCCTCTTAGGGAAGCCAAATGCTATTTTCCAAGACTCACTTTTGTCCTTTTGTCGTCTTTTTTCTTTTTTTTTTTAGCTCTTAGTTAAAGGTATTGTACAAGTACTATTCTAAAGAATTCTGTTAACCTCTAATTATTAGCCAAAAGAACTTAAAGAGAAGAAATGCAAAGGCCTGAGGCAGTCAGATCTGCAGCATGATCAGCAGTTGATATACACAGATACTAGATGCAGAACTCAGTCAAGGTATGGAAATTCATAATTATTCTACTTTTAAGAAGACAGCAAATCTGTAGGCTTTTCCACTGGGGGTGGGCATCTAGTTAGAGGTAAAATGGGACTCCAATATACCTTAACCTGCAATAATAAAGCATGCCTTGCTATAGTTTTCTCCCAGCCATGTCTCGCTCATACTTGCAAAAACGAACCCAACTGTTACACACAGACAGAATTCTATCTCAACTAGTACTGTGTTCATGCCTTTATAATATATTAGAATTACGCTGTAAAAAAATGCCTATCTGGAAAGAGTATGAAGCCCATACCAAGTGTCAGGTAAAATAATCTGCATCTTCTTTGCCTAAATTCCTCATCCCCAACTGAAAGACAGTAAGCAATAGCAGAGTCATTTATCTTCAGCATCATACGGTTACGTGTGCTGTCAACAGTAGCAACATTTCACTACAGAAATGGAGGTATCTTCGCAATACATGAAAAAAATTCTAGACAAAAAAGTGCACCATAGTTCCTAAGACTTATGATATACCTGCATATACACATAATCTCACGCTCAGGCGCTAAGTCTTAATGTTACTAATACATTGTGTACAAAGCACCACGACCTAGACTACTCAGAAAAACAAAGACACTTAAATCAACATCTCAGTCAATCGTTTTTCAAAAACACCACAAAGAACTCGAGCAGTATAAAATTCAAATGTATGCACTCTGTCTGGAAGATGATAACAATCAGTGAGATGGCTTAGTGGAGTAGCTTTAATTAAACTAACCCATCTACTATGACATACAATTCCCAAAACCACATAGCTGACAATTCTCATACCTGCAATTAAAAAAAAAAAAAAAATCTAGCTGATCAGGAAAGGGTAGTAATATTTCTATTACACAATTTTTAATGATGAATACACAGTTTACAAAGTTTTTCTTTAGGAAGAGTTATAAAAATTAACAATAGCTTTTTAATATCTACCAGTATAATCCCCAGGGAAGAATTCCCGAAAATGTTTCATTTTCAAGTTACATACATTGCTACAGCTGATCTCATACAGCGACGAAACTCAATGATATCCCGTTTCAAAGTCATCCATAGCATTATAGCTAGGAGAAGAAAGCTTTCTATGAATGAATTAAAACTTAACATAAAAAGATGCGTTCACCTTCATCTTTCTCAAGTTTCAATATGTCATGCACTGAAATTCTCATCTTATTTGAACGTACTGGATTTTAGCTTCCCTTCATTTTCACTTTGAGATATTCACATGAAAGGCTTTGTTGGTTGTTTTTTTTTTATTTCACCTGATGTCTTTCTACATGGCAATGGAAAAAAAAATCTCAGGTTTTCTAACTAAAAAAAGATTTTTTCACAAAATCTAGGCTATGTTGGTTAAAAAAAGCATAGAGCCAAATGAACTTACACATTCCTATGATGTAGCTAAGAAGCTAAAATAAGTTGCATGTTTACAGTATCCACTTTGAAAAATCTGCATCTATTCCACTCTTCTTCACTAAGCATTGTTCCTTTGAGCCATCATTTCAGTCCTTAAGGCTTTTGCTATCTGCCGAGTTTGCCACACAATGCAAATGATGAATTCATGTTATGAGAACAGTAAAGCAACCACCTTCAGATGGGAAAAACTGTTCACAACTCTTGCACTGGAATTGAACTACCAACATACAAGTGAAAGACTTCAGCCCACCAGCACTGTTCAGCTGCCTCTATCCCTCCTTACAGGCTTTATTAACAAGGAAAATAAAAATTTTCGGTGAAAAATCCACTGAGTATCACAGCGGAAGATCATGCAATCTATGAATTCAAGTTCCACAGGCCAAGACCCTGGTGTCCTCTGTGGAAAGGGTAGAAGCTATATGGAAATAAGCATCCTACCACTTTATACCTTTAAGCCAATCTAGACTATGAAGCGATGAAATTCTGAAGGCACCCCAAAAGTGAGATGATATGGCCAACTACCTTAGGCATCATATAGATTATTTTCAGAAAATTAATCAGAACTCTTGAGAGCTTCCTCTGTGGCCTCTACAGTATGCATAGAAAGTACTTTTACAGGATGTCAGACAGCTTGCAAAGGTGTTCTTGGATTGACTTGAAGCCCAAAATTTAATCTACTTTAAAATCTAATTTATCCTGTATTTTCTGAAAGAAAGACAATGATGAGTGTTGAGGTGAATATAACTCTTCCATTAAGTAAGGATGACACTTTTGGCATTGAAGAAGGTTGACAGAGTAATGTAATTTGTTTAGACTCATCATTACACACGCATAGCTGCAGTTAAGTTCTTCATATGCATCAGTTTGTACATATCAGCATAAAATGCCATTATCATTTTATCATCCAAATAGCCTATACTGCAAAAACCTTGGGCAACTTTTGGCAGTTCAACTAAAAAATAGCTTTTTAAAACGTGCCAATTTTTCATCCTTCTTCCATATCTTTGTCTTCTACCTGAAGGGTTAGTTGTCATTCCCCTCTAAGTCTCAAAAATGGATATTTTACCTTTTCTGTATGGCATACCCAACAGATATCATGAACGTATAAGCATCATGCAAATCACAATGATTGGAAAATCTCATCATAGCAAAACGCTAGGTCAGATGGTAGCATGGTGTGAGATTAAAGAAGTTGCTGACAAAAAATTAAATAGAAACACTCAAGTAATACCTGGCTTAGGAATATTGTTGGTTCTCTTGATGAAATACGAGAAGCAGCTGTGAGAATCATCTTCTCTCCTTCCAGCTATATTTGTCTAGAAGGCTGCACTACCTAATGGGTAGGAGTTTCACTGCAGTCACCTATACCTTTGTTCTTCACTAATTAAATTGGCACAGAATGATGTACATCAAAAAGGCATGTCAAAGCTCAACCTGATGCAATGCTGAGTCAAGTGCTCACAGGAAACAAGCACCAGAACTACAGGTATTGCACTAATATTTATCTATTCTTTGGTTAAATACCAAGTGTTAGTTTTGACCTATAAAGCCCTTTACCATTTGGGTCACTAGCCCCTTGCAGACTGCTTTTCTTGTTCCATTTTATCTCAGTAACTCAGACAAGAGGGTTGCATTCACCTGGGCATTCTCACCGAAGGGCACTTAAGTCCAGAAGTTGATAAAGCTTTAATGCATGTTGAGCAGCTTATCTATTTTCCCAGGACATCTTCAGCGAGAAATAGAAAGCACCTCAGGAGGAGTGAGCTGCTGAAGATAGAAAACTTCAGAAATGACAAGAGAAAAAGCCTCTTCCTTGTACTATAAAAATTACCTCTACAAAATACAGTTAGTGGTAGCACAGCTACTGCAGCTTATATGTTTGCAGAGCACCCATTCTCACAGAAAATGTCACCTAAACTTCTTTTCCTCCTCAGACCACCTCTTTCAGCATCTCTGGAGCTGGACCCCATTAGGATATATTCTTAAATAGACTCCCTGGAGATATTCTGCCCTGCCATCTTCTTGTGAAGTAGAAGAACATGGATTTTTATGTGATGGAGCACACAGTGGCTACACAGGGCTGGAACGGATTTATACATCAACAGATTTTTTCTATTCAGCTCAAGAGCAATTATGTGGGCCTATCAAGAAAATTCAAGAAGCCTCAAAAGGTTTTAATAATTAAAAAAGGAGCAAAATACTAATTTCAGAGAGGGGAAAGAATTTCCATTACCTTGTTTCAGATATTCAGTAATTACCTGAATTTTGGTAAGAAATTTTAAAGGAAACACGCTGTTTCAGTCTAACAAATTCAAATGCAAAGGAAACTTCTCTTGGTTAAATGACATGGAAAAAATACATTGATTAATCTATCTAGCTTATATCTATCTCTCTTGTATCAAGTTGAAAACCACCTACCACATGAAGAAAGAGAAGAAATTGAGGCCTATGACAAAACAGGTGAATGATTCCATAGAACTGAGAGGTTGAAGGTTGAGAATGGGTATCTTCTTCCACTTAAATCACCGCTACAGGATTTACAGCACAATGTTTCAAGCCAGGAAGCCTACAAAATACTGAATATTTACAGTTTTATATGAGAGCTCTGTGTAGTATTGGGGGTGGGGAGGGGGGGGGGGCTGTTTGCTTCCAAGTTCAGATTGGACATCAGGAAAAAGTTCTTCACTGAGAGGGTGATCAGTCACTGGGACAGGCTCCCCAGGGAAGTGGTCATGGCACCAAGCCGGTCAGAGTTCAAGGACGTCTGGACGATGCTCTTAGTCATATGGTTTAGGTTTAGGTAGCCCTGCAGGGAGCAAGGAGTTGGACTCAGTGATCCTTATGGGTCCCTTCCAGCTTGAGATATTCTATGATTCTCTAAGTACATCCCCATTTTACTGGATAAAACCCTCTGTTTACAAAATCTTTTACAGGATCAGGAACAAAACAAAAGTTTTACCATAAAAACCAATACTGCATATAATTAAGAACGGTAAGTGGAAAAAGAGGTCTAGAACAGCAGAAGCATCAAAACATATAAATTATGTTTCCCCTAGAGCATTTCAAGGACAAACTGCAACTCAAAAGTTTCACTGAGGAAAGGTTTGAGGGCCTCAGAAATGTAAATGCTGCAGAACAACTCTTCTGAGGTATGATTCCCAACAGAATTGGATGTCTTTGAGAGAATGTATATGTGTGAGGTACTCCAGCATAACATTATGGCTGCTGCCTGACACAATTTTGACAAAAATGACTGACAAAAATCCTGCAATGCTTTTAGAGGTTATAATATTGAGGGCACGTATATCTAATAGGATATCTATCTGTCCTCAGAAAAGATTGTGGAAATAATTTAGAATGTAAAAAGACTGAGTATTAAACAGATACAATTACTAAGGCCATAAAAATTCAGACAAGAAGAATTCCATCTAAAATTCCACTGAAGCCACAGTGATATAAAAAAAACAAGCATAAGATCACTTTAAAATGTCTTATGGCTGCTTTTGAATTTCATATGCCAACCACCGATTTGACACTTCCCATATAAACAGTTTCTATTTAAAATGTTACAATAAAAATATACACCTCATACTCTACACTTATATCCGAGGTGTTTATATTCCTGGGGAGTCTCATTAACCTCAGTGCAACCAGTACGTTGAGAGATAAACACACAAAAGGCTGATTGTTCTTTAACTTCCCATGACAGCATGAACTACCAATTACAATACATGCACAGATGGCTAATTTGTTTTGTCACAGTTTTCACAGCTCTGAGAAGCGGGACATCACCTTTCTCAATTTCTCTGAAGGCCAGTACCAGCAGCACAAGAATCACTTATGTGTCAAGCCCCCTCAGGTCCTGTTGCCCTACTTGGTCAAAAGAAAAAGGAGAAAAAGAATAAAGTTTTATAGGAGTTTACAAGACACACTCAACATCCCCAATGCAATTTTAAGTAGGTCTTCAGTGTACACACTGATTTGATCTCTTAGTTACTTTTGAAATGCTAAGAAGATTGTCACATAAATGCCAAATTCTAAACATTTCAGAACAAGAACAAAGGTTATGAGACTTGCAATTAAGTTGTCAGGACTGGCAACACTAAAACCCCACTATAAAAAGATGAATAAAATAAGTGCAAGAAACAGTCTTAGCAGCTAAAGCTAAATTTTAACAGGACATTTTGGTTCAAATTCCTTGTTTATAGTATCACTCCTTCCTCGAAAATACCTGATAAAACAAATCTCTCTCATACAGATTTATCTGTAGCTATATTGTTAACAGGAAGACTAGATCACAGACTTCGGTAATTAAGTTTAAACAGCGACAACAGTAAGAGCTTCCATCCCAAAATGGATCAGCTGTCTGTAGGGCAATCTATCGGGGAGTTTCACACCTATTTGTTGAAACCGAACGGGGAGACTGAGGACTCCCCAGAAAGATATGAATTCCCAAAAGCACTTTGTGCTCCAAATATTAGAGATTATCTTCCCCTAGGCTCCGAAACTCTTGCCCATTCTCCCTAAAACTGCTTCTGACACAGCCTTCGCTCCTAGCCCTCCATACCCGCTCTTATGCCCTTACCCTCCATACGTGCCCATACACACCAATGTCCTTTTCTAATGCCTTCCTAAACCCTCCAAATTTGTTGCTCTCACATTCTCCAGGTGCCTCAGATCATCACCTGAAACCTGAGGGGATATGTCACAGCAACAGTCTGACTTTGTCCCTTTGCAGATGGAAGTCCCTTCTCAGGCTTCAGCATATGCACAGGCAAGTCAGCACAGGTCCTACAAGGAGTTGCAGTATAATTCTACAATAGTAAATCCTTGAAACTTCTAGCTATGCTTTAACAAAGCTCTAATATGCATTCATTAAGCATTTTCTCAGGGTACCAAGTTTGGGAAAACATGGATAAAATTACAAAAGCAGAAAAAAATCCTTTTCGGAATGAAGACTGCCCCTTGCCGAACTTGAAATGAGGTAATTTACTGAGGTAACGAGGATGTGTAATTTCTAAAATTACTGATCATTCTTACACCTGCTGAACTTTACTGAAAACTGGCATCCGCAAAGCGACGGAGCAAACAGCCTGACTCCGCAGGTCGCGCGGGCTATCAAGCGAGGAGGAGACCAGCTCTTCCTGCCCCGCCACAGTGTCGCTGTGACTCTGGGCTGCACCTGTACTCCTTCACCAATGCCGAGAGAGACCAAGCAGAATAATTTGGATTTTTATCCAGAATAAAGGATGCCCTCCATCTCCTCCCTCGAAGTCCACATTCGTTTCTAAATTGCTGTATTTCTGCTTCAAACAAGCTCTGAAATGAAAACGACTCACACAATGATTTTTTGATAGGCCTACCTACTGACCGTGTATTTAAAAAAAACAGCTGGCAACTGGCAGTCAAGCAATTCAAATCTATCTTTGAAAAGCGTAGCTTAATAACATCGGCACGCTGAGGACTGTTTAATATGATGATTACCAGCAAAGGCTGCCAGTTGTATTTACAGAGATCGGAAATAAATTCTTGTCCCATACCTGAATAGTTAGACTATCATTATCTTATCCTTATTTTCCCCTGTTAGTAGCAGGTGTCTATCATAAAACAAATGAAACAGCCTTTGCAGCCACCTAATTCCAAGGATTATGCAAGGCCTGAGCGCTGCCATTTCCCAAGCCATTTCAATGCAAATGAAGAAGTTTCAGAGGCTCTTTCACAAGCCAGGGAGTACAAGAGGTTACTAGGTGAGAGCATGCACCAGTCTTTCTGCAACTCTGGGAAAGACAATACAGGTTTCAGAGTTGGTGCACTGTTTGATATGATCTCAAATTTCAAGGGGTTTGGGATTTGCTTGTGCTCAATTAATACTTCGGTCTCTATTCTTACTCTGCCAACTGTATTCCCCTAAAGCTCAACTTTTGAGAAGGTGGGGGGCAAAAATTATTTAATATTAAACTGTGTAATACACTTCCATCGCATCAACTGTAGCAAACAACATACATCAAGTGCATCCCTGGGGTCACTTTCCAGAAATATTCATTTACATTTTTTAATTGCTGCTTTTCATTTCAAACCCAGGTAATATAAACAACATTAAGCCTATCCTTATCAAACAGCTGTTCTTTAACCCAAATCTCGAGTCAAAGTATTAGAAATGAACACCAATTAAAGGCATGAACTCATTTCCATATGATGCACTGTAAAACCTGTGTATTAGTACTAGAACAAAAAACCTAGCAGCAGGTTTTTAAAAATACATGCAAGAAAAGAAAGCCACAAAATAAAAAACCCCACTTTATTATGTGAGCATAAGGTTAAAAACGCATAAACCTGGGTCCTCCTTCAGCAAAGGCTAATGCATGAATGAAAAAGATACACTTAACAGAACCATTAATACACATACACAGTGAAAAAGAAAAAAAAACTAACCCAACCCACACAAAAATTTAAATCTGAAGTGCACAAGCATTCCTTGAATCACATGTTACATACAACTGACATACTTCAATGCATATAAATCTAAACCAAGATGTTAACATAAGCTTGGCATCAGCCCAACTAACGTATTAATATGAAAATATTATGACTACACCCCTTGTTCTTAAAGTAAACAATTAAAACAGATTCCTCTTATTTCTTTTTTCATAGAAGATAAAGAAATGGAAGGCTGATACACAGTTACCTGTTAATTTGCACTGCAAAATGTGGGTTTATCATAATACAATACCTTAATAGCAGAACTAAGTTAGCTATTTCCTAGTAGAAGCAGAGATTTGCCTTAAACTGCCACACGAAGGCCCTGACACTTAAACATCAGAAATAAAGTGCTCTTTCACAAGAAGTTGCCAAACTTCAGTCTCAGCAGAGGTTCATTTCATTGTTTTTGACCAAAAGGCTAAAAAAGCCATACCTATCCAAAAACCACATTAGACAGAATAAAACTTCTTTGTGTTATGGGGGCAAAGGGAAGCCGTACTGAATAACTTTTGTCTGACTTCATCTTTGTATTTCCAAGGCCATCCTCCCTCTGTAGTACTGCAACATCTGAATATCTTCAAGATGTAATAAGAAATGTATCTATCTCCAATATCCACTGAGAAAGATAATAATTTCCTTCTCCCTCAAATGGAAAATTAAGGCTCAGATGTTTAATAACTTGCCAAAAGCATCACAGCACTTTCTCTGCCAGAAGAAAAGAAACAATACATGAATGCAGCTTGGTTCTGAGGTTAGAAGCACCACGAAAACTGATGTATTCATCTAGTCCTGGCCTTTTATACAAATTTTAATCTGCTATCAGGTTGGCAAACTCCAATGACAGCATTTCCTTTGATGTCACTTTAATGTCTTCCACTCAATAGAACAACCTTAGGTTTTTAAAGTTTGCTATTAAACTATTACCTTGGCTTAACATTAGCATCAACAATTAGTATTAAAGACATGAAATAAAATTAGATTTAAGGCATTATGCACAATACCATAAACATGCCATCTTTACTCCCTCCGTTCACCTCTTCCTTCCAAGAAACATCCTTTCTTTCACCCACTGTAATCTATTAAGATATGCCTCTATTATAACATTCCCTTTAAAAAAGAAATTGTTTCTTAAGTTTCTTAATAAGTGCTGAATTGCAACTGATTGCAAAGCAGCCATGACTACAGAACACTTGCAATACTCTAAAAGCCTTAGAATTCACTCATGCCAAAACTACAGCACACACTTCAGAGAAAACGTGCTGTAATTCACTCAGCTTAGTGTAAAAAGTAATCACATTATGGAAATGCTTGGTTATTGCTCCACAGCTAGCGCAGGGTCAGCATTGCTTCATCTCCATCATCTCCTGACTCCTTGTAGGCATTTTTAAAATACATTTTATAAAAAGTGGATTTCTTTTTCATTTGTATTTGTTTTCAACCAGAAAATATCATATTTATGATTTTGAAGAAAAATATAGAAGGCAGCTTCTTAAATTTAACTCAGTCCGTGAGCTTTATTGGACCACTACCCATGTGCATGCATAACTGTACATACCTACAAACACGTACATACTTACGTTTGCAAACCACCATGCACCCAGCCAACTCAGAGGTGCACACTACTCCGGTTCCACACAACCTTACACTCCATGTCACCTGGGCTCACTGACCAAACCAAGGATAGCTCAAAAATATTTGAGCACATTTTGTGCTCACAGTGTGTTACCTAAACACTTCTGAAGCCGTTTTAGGGTTGGCAGTAATAAATTATGGCCTACTATGCTTAAACATTACAAATCTACACCAAACAATCATTCAAACTTAAATCATTTAACCTTAATTCCTAGCCTCTACCATATTTCATGTTAAAGGTATTATGAAAAAAAGGCTTTTTTCTATCTGCTCTCAGAGGCCCCAAACAACACATTGACAACTATGGATATAAGTAATATGTTCACGGTTACTGATGACAGTCATAAACTGGCAGAAATACATTGCATTTAGCTCCCAAGAATTAGTGTTAGTGGATCAGCATTAATACAGGCAATAGATTTGCAACGTGTAATGAGGTTTCAGAAGACAAATAGGAAAGTCATTGCACATGACTCCAGGCTTTGATTCACCCCTCTCACAACTGTAAAAGCCATGACTTTACTTATCAGTACATTTTATATAACCTGCACAGTAGACTCGGTTCTTAGGGGTTTTTTTTGTTTGTTTTGGGGTTTTTTTAATTGCATTGATTCATGTAGTGTTTGTTGCTTTTACACAAACAGAAACATAGATCAGACACAGTTACATAAGAAGCAAAGGAGGTCATCATGGGAAAACATTTTGCAATAAGTACATGACTTTGTTGAGAAATGGCAGCATCCTGATTTTCAGCTTCCAACTAGCTTCCAGTCTCTGAATAAACTAGTTATTGAATTAAGAAAATATTTCTTGAAAATTTTATTTCTGCAGAAATATTACTGTCAAAAGCTGATTCAGCATTCTAGAGGTTAGCAGTTTGACTTGAAAGTTCAGCAGAAAGGTATTTCTTCCCCCTCAGTCAGTTAAACTTTGCAATTTTTTTCCAGGTAAAACTATTTTAAATCATACTGCTTTAAAAGTTGTCATAACATTATACAAAAGTAAAATTTGCAATTTTTTTTTTTTGCTCACTTGTCTTTAAAATGCTTTTCCACCACCCCATCTGTTTGCATAATGCTTAAGTTACCGTAGTTGTGTAAGAACATACACAAAAAACTTTTTGATGGCATGTTTCAATGACACTCCCACCTCCCTCCACCAAACATACAGAGGAAATCTGCTTCCACTCCAATGATTTCACTGCAGTCCCAAATAAGCTGCATTCTTCATGAGTCTATTTGTCATATCAGAGCTTACAGTTAAAACATTAGCTCCATTTTTCATAATCAGTTAATAATGGAGGTACAGAAATACTTCCTCTAACGATTTCAGCTAGACAAGTGTTTATATTCCTATCTGACTCTAAAGCCCCTCTGTCACTGCTTAGCGCTGCCAACTGCTTGCCGGCAGCACTCCAGCTGCTTCCCTGTTGCACAGCTGGCACAGTCGAAACCCTCTGCTTACATTTTACCCACTTAAATGGCTGGCATCCCAGAGGATTAAGCTGTTCCTGTGTGCAAAACAGATACCAATTTTACAAAGACCTGACACTCACTTACCTTCCAAATCACTGGTTCAAGTAGCTAATCTAGTTTCCTGCTCAGAAACACATTATTGAGACCCACCATTTGATACAGCATGCCATAGGAAAACCATAACAAACCGGGAACATTTATTTACTTAAATGGACTAACATGTCACAAGAGTGGTCTGCACCACTCTGTAACATGCGGAGTCAAACACATGGGGAGAGGGATGGCAGTAAAACTAGCAAAAAAAGCAGGATAGATTAAAAAGTGTTGAAGCAATTTTAGCAGATGTTTACTGAGGAAAAGCTCAAGGGACACAAGCAGAGAAGGTAAAAATGCCAGAAATAATTTAAAAAAAAAAAAAAAACCCAAACAAAAAAAAACAACAACCAAAAAAAGGAAGGCAACACTTTTGGCAAGGAGAACAGATAGATGGATGCAATCAGGTTCTAGAGACCTAAAAAAGCTAAGACTTTGGGGTTTAAAGTAAAGCACGGATAAAAAGTCTTTATCCTAAAACAAACCCAACACCAATTTCCTTGTTTCATTTGGAGAAAGATGCTGCAGTATTGTATCAGAGAAATCAAAGCTCAGCACCATGAGTATGAACCCTCTTTACCTGCAAGACTTAAGACTTCATAGTGGCCTAACTGACGTACAGGTGACATTAACAGCCATTAGACAAAAGGCATGCAGACTGGCAGAAAAAACTGTCAGCTGGCACAGAAAACTACCTTGTAAGGAATTTTCACCTTTAGGTTAGAAATTGTGGACACCTGGTTTTCCATGATTTTTCTGGGAAAGAGAAGGGAAAAAACAAGGGCTTTGCTGTGGATGCCATAAAGGTTTTAACCCGAGGAACTGCGTGAAAACAACCCAGAAAGTGACTGTGGCCACAAAATACAAGCAGCATAGAAACTTCTCATATAGAAGGCCTGGAGATTTTCCACATTCGTACATCAAAATTAACACATTAAACCATTCCCTGGTAGCGAAGAAAAAGCTGAGTATGACACACTGCAAACCCTTAAACAAAAGGCATTCTAAACACTTTAATAGTTTCTAACACATAACTAAGAATTGAAGAAGAAAAACATGCTTTTTACCAACATATATCCTTTAAAGAAGTTAGCCTTTTGTTAAATAAATTTTAGCAAATAAAATGCTGCCTGCAAGGTAAAATATTTGACTGATTAGGATTAATTCAATCTAAAAGTTTTTTATGCCATAGAAAAAAAATACTTTTCTTCAAAATGTCTCCAATTTTCTCCACAGACCTTTCTTGAAATAGTTTTTGTAGGATATGAAACAACTTTCATTTTTGCAGCAAGCACACTGCAGGCAGTACTTTAAGAAGACTGTCCAATAAAATTCTTAGTTAATGACCTAATTTCCAGTTGCATTTCTATAATACATCATTTATCCCAGTGCCAATCAGTATCACTGAATGCTCTATAATAATTTACTTAGTCTCTAAGTAGGCACAGGAAAACAAGTTATTAATCCAATGTATTATTAGCTGAATGTCCATATATAAGGCCCTACTACACATTTACAGCATGCTACGCACCACTATGGGTGTCAGTGTTTATATCTGTGTTGCACATTAATCACATCATTTCTTTGGTTGCAATACAATACCAGTTGGTAGATGTAAGGATGCAGCATGCATGCACACCACAAATAGGGCTACATAAAAATAAGGCTACATATTTAATAGCCTGCACATGCCAAGTATGATTTATGGTTAAATGTCTGCTTCTCAGAACAGTGAAAACACTGTTGTTGAAGTCCCACCACATTATTCTACGAGATAGTAAATCTGGAATACCACAGTGTATTTCCAGCCATTTGTAACAAACAAGACATTCTAGATTTCCTATTTTTCTTTTATTCCACACGTACACAACTGTTACTGGTACATATCAGAGGCACAAAAAGGTGGTTCTGAGCACAAAGCACCCAAGGGTGGACTGGGATGAGCAGGCGTGCACAGAGGCAGCCCACATCTCCTTGAGTGGTGCTGCTTCTCTGCACCACCACCATGAGGCTTGACCTGCATCATCAGGGCAGCTGATCATCAGATCGATCATCAGATCAGACCAGCCGTGGGCAAATGGCAACAGAGACACCTTCCCAGGCAAAGCAGAGATGTGAATGATTTGTGTAATGACAAATCCATGTGTCTTGCACACTCCTTACCTAAAATGCCAACAGTTGGCGTTTTTGTACAATATTCAAAGAGCCTTTTCTGGGATACCTGAAGGCACCGCTCGTATTAGTCAAAACACAGATTAAGATCTCCACAGTATTTGCTCAGGCATTCCAGGGTCCTGCCTAGAGTCTACTAAGAGCAAAAGGGTCAGTGAAGCAAGTGTTCAGCCAGATGAGTAATGTTCGGAGTCAAGAAAACAGCTGGGCAGACGCAGATGCTATCTAGGTTGCTCCTTCAGACAAACAAAACATTAAGAGCTCTGATTCATGCTTCGCAATAAGTTCTGTCAGAACACTAGCTACTGGTGCTCAAGATCCAGGTGATGCTAGAGAGAGATCAGACAGCGATGAAAAAATCCACCACGCACAATTATTTTCAAACGTATATACATCTTTGATACTGGGCATTTATGTAACAGCAACTCTACACCAAAAATAAAGCTACCACCATTTTTCCCAGAATCATAGCCAACCTCCCCTCCAAGGATGAGACCAGGGAGTGCTGTCAAACACCGAACCCCACAATTTTCGTTGGCAGTGTAATGCTGCATCAGCACTTGGCATCCTCATCTAAACAGGTCATGGCAACCACAGCACCTCTGACAAACTCTGGCTATAGAAAAAAGACTGAGGTGTGCTGCACAACAATTTTGAAGTTTCCAGGTAATGAAGTAGCTAGATGCATAAGCAGACCATCAGCTGTATTACAAACTTGAAAGTGCCTTCCCTGTATTTGAAACCACCCATAATAACCGTAAACTTGATTTTCTACAAGGAACAGAATATCAGGGGGAAAAAACCGCACGTGAAAGAAATTGAAAATATTTTAAATTCTAGAACAAACAGTGAAAGGACATTTTTTTCTCTTTCAAGTATTTTCAGACAGCCTGAAGTAAGAATTCAGGCTTGCAAAGCAGACAACTAAATGCTGAAATCTGCCTGAAGTAGACTTCGGGCGACGAAACAATCCTTTAGGGATGGAGACTGCGAAAGGTCCCTGATGAACAGAGAAAGGCAAATGTTGTACTCATCTTTAGAAAAAGACCAAAAGGACAGTCAGGGAACTACAGACTAGTCACCCTCACTTATGTCCTTGGGAAAAATCACAGAGCAAACCCGCTTGGAGCACATCTCCAGGCACATGAAAGTGGTGGTAACTGGGAACAGTCTGCATGGATTTAGCAGGGGTAAATCTTGCCTGACCAACCAAATTGCCTTCTCTGATACAACAACTGGATTGTCCATTTTCATGGACAACATGAAAATGATGAACATTACTGACTTTAACACGGCTTTTGACAGCCTCCCACACGATTCCTGTATGCAAGTTAAGATGTTACACTCTGGATAGGTGGACAACTAGTTGGGCTAAAAAAAAAGTTTAGCTAATTGTTCCAGAGGGTAGTGGTTAATGGGTTGCACTCTACCTGGAGGCTGGTAACATGAAGTACTGCAGGGGTCCATCCAGGGACATGTCCTGTTTAATACCCCTGTCAACAACCTGGAGGAGACGATGGAGTGCACTCTTACCAAGTTTGCAGTTGATGGGGTGTGGATGTTAGTATGTCAGGGCTGCCATCCAGAAAGACCTGGACAGGCTGGAGAAATGGCCTGATGGGCAAGTCATGCAGTTAAACAAGGACATACAAAAAGTCCAGCATCTGGGAATAAAGTCCCCACCCTGCAATACTACATGTCAGGGATGACTGCACGGGGGCAGCTCTGCAGACATAGCCCTGGGGAAGGCAGCAGAGAGCAGCTGCACAAGAGTCCCCATGACCCCAGCAGCAGTGGGGTCCAACAGCTGGAACAGGAGCACAGGTACTGCATCCAGGGAACCGATCACCCCCCTCTGCTCAGCGCTCATTAGACCACATCTGCATTACTGAGGCCAGTTTGAGGCCTTTCAGTACCAGGCAGGCACCGACAAACCCAGGAGTTCAACAGAGGGCACCAAATGACGGTTGAGGGCTAGAGAACCTGTCCTGTGAAGAGAGGCTGAGGGTCCAAGGTTTGCTCAGCCTGGGGAAGGGACATTTTCAGGCAAATCTAGTAGCAGCTCCCCAGTATCTATAAGGAGGTTATGAGAAGACAGACAAGATCTTTATGATAGCATATGGTGGGAGGAAAAGAAACAACAAGGATAAATTGAAAGAGGAGATTCAGACAGGACACAAGCAGAAACTGTTCACCCTGTTGACAGTCAAGGAGTGGAACAGGTTATCCAGAGAGGTTGTACAGTCTCCATCCCTGGAGGCTTTCAAGATACAACTGGATAAATCTCTGAGTAGCCTGGTCTAATTTCATAGCTGACCCTGCTTTGAGCAGCTTCCTCAGGTTCCTTCTGACCTGAATTACTCTACAGTTCCATAGGATTCTTTCTACTGCTGAAAAGACCATCTCTGCAGTAAAATGCTTCCTGGTAACTCCCTGATTGAGAAGCTGAAATGACACAGTATTAAGGGGACGATACTAACTGGACTACTCAGTCCAACTTGTCTACTCATACTTGGAAGATTCCTAAATGAGATTTGGAGTCTAGCAAGAAAAAAAAACAAACACATTACTTCTTAGTCACTTGAATGAATACATTTGTCTTGCTTAGAAAATCACAAAGCAACTCAGGTAATCCCTGTTTACTTAAAATGTGATGTACAACTTATTCTTGAATTTGTAAAATGTTTTAGTATCTACAAATGAAAGCATTTGTGAGTCTGGTATCTTTTCTATGTAATGAACAGAAACTGGCCAGTTCCTGAACAGCCTCACTGCAGAGGCCAGTCAGGGTAAACGAATGCAGGAGAAAGGGAAGGTCCCTTCCCACACATGGAAGTACTGATACAGAGATGCTCAACATTCAGCATTTCAGAAGAAGGAATGTAATATTTGCCTGTTCAAGCTGGGAAAATATCTTCTAAAAGAAGTGCCTTTAATTTTGGGAGGAAACTTCCCAGACTGTTCATCCCACCATGATGAAATGCATGTTACACTACTGGCAGACTCATGAGAAAGCTTTTATTTTATAGCCTACAAATTAGCCAGCTAATACTCTGCCTACAAGAGAAAGAAGCATATAACTTTTGGCCTGTGCTTTTAATGCTACACAATTTTCATTCCCAGAATAGGGTGATGTTTTAATAAAATTTTCCCCAAAGAAAAAATCAAGGTGCTGTTGTGTCAGTTTTTTATGCAGCAATTCGGCAGCTGAGCATTTGCATTAATTGAGTATGATACCAGTGATGATTCTCTTCTGCAATCGTTGGATATGCTCCGTTTCTCCTCCAGATGGTCTTCTCCCAGTTGGCAGAATTGGCTGGGAAGTTGATGTCCTTTTATAAATTGACAGCTATCCTAACAGTAACCATGATATCCTGACATTTTCAGAATATATAACAAAATACCGGGGTCCAGTTATCTTCATTGGGTGTTTTGGCATTTTGTCTTGTTTTGGGGTTTTTTTAAATTTTTTTTTTTTTTTTTTAGTTACATGACCAGAATTAGGTTAGAGAAATTACCACTGATTTGAGGAGAAAGAAAAAAAGAAAAACAGGGGAATCACATCCCAGGCCTCTATCTGGGCCCACCGTGTTCAGATGCCTCGCCTTTTGGGGAGTGAGGAATGAAATTTTACACTACCTAAACATGCTGAGCATTGCTCTACTCCAGATGGAGGGAATCAAATCCCAGCACTGCAGCAGCAGCAGACATCCATCCGCTGAAGTAAACCACCCATCGCAACATGGGACGTCAACAATCTGTTAAGAGTTAACATTAACCCCAAAATTACCATTGAGAAATCTGAACAAAACCAAAGATAAGATTCCAGAATTTTCAAAAGCTCATCTGCATTTAGCCACCTTTCCCTCCCTGTGAAATCCGAGTATCTTATCAGTTTGTTGCTGTTTTTTTCCCATCACCTATGTAACGTTAGAAACAACAATTAAGTTAAAAGCAATACCTGTTCTCACTGAGGGTTGTGTTTTCACTCTTGGTCAAAATCTAGAATTAGCTTTATAAACACTGTGTAATTGACCTGTGAGGTTCAATAGCTCAGAACATATTGAACAAAGAGCTTAGCAATATTGAAGAAGGGATTGAACATAATGATTAATAGCCTCTGTAACGAGACTAAAAATTGCAAGAACCTCAATCTTCATGCTCCAGGGCACAGACTTATAACCAGCTGAGATCAGGAATAAATTTCTGCCCACTACATTACTGTGAAGCTACGTGCACTGGGAAGAGTTCACAGCTTTGGAGAGTTGCAGGACCTTCAGTTTTTTCCGTTGGTTGGAAAGCATCTACATTGGTCCTTAAACATCTCAGAAAGCAGGACATTCCCAGGGAGGAACTGCCGAAATTGAAATAATTTCTGACAACTGTTCACCTCAGTCTGGTTTTAAACTTTTTTAAAATAGTGAATATTCTACAATATTGTTAGAAAACTGACTCTAGAACTTTACTGTTCTTCCTTGATGGTTGGAAAAAAAACCAAAACACAAATATACCACAGCCAACCTCAACCAACCTCACCCCACAAACACACACACAAAAGAAGAAAACAATTCCAGTCAAATCCTTTTTTAATGAAAACTGGCTGCAGATTTTTTCTAAATTGTTCTGTTCTTATGAAAAAGAGGCTGATTTTTCAGTAGGAAAAAAAAAAAAAAATCAAGAACATTAAAGCCTTTCTAGTTTTCATTCCAAAAATGTTTCTATTTAGATAGGACAAAATTGTGCTCCACTTGCTCTACTTTTTCTTTCCCCACCCATCCTTCCATGGGCTGGATTTCTTATATGAATTATGCTTTCTGCTACAACTGCATATGGCATTCCCACAAGATATTTTCCTATTGTAGGACATCATGTTGGAGTTAGAGACAGACTTGGCAGCCCAGGAAAGAGATGCACAGGGCACCTAAGATCTAATCCCCATGCAGTAATTGACTGTAATCTTGGGGTTAACACTGCACTGGTACTTCCAAACCCAGTAATTTGGGAAAACATTGTTTTTAATTCAGATTAGCTAGACAGGTAAGAATTCTCTCTAATTTTAGCATTTATATTGCCTTTGTAGTTCTTTCCATCTTTAACTTCAAACATTTAAATATTTATTACTATTTTGAACAGTTATCCTTCCATACTCATGCCAACGCAGTCAAATTTGCCATAGCTTGCCATAGGGTTTTGCAATCCCAGTAATATTTCTTTATTTACTACTGATCTCTGAAATCCTTCTTGCTTACCAAAATCTTTCATGCACTAAAGAATAACCAATTCTAGCCATTTCACTACCAGCATAAATAAATGGGGTTTGAATTTCTTGATTTTATGATTTCAATGAAGACCATAGTCTCAAAAAAGAAATGTTCTCCTATTGTGTAATAAATAAAAAGCCATACACGAAACACACTAAATATATGAAAATCTTTACATGAAAACTAAAAATAAATTAATCACAAGAGACAAGAGGGCAGAAAGAGCTTCCGTTGTCATTACCATCTGAAAAAACGAAGTGCCACCATATAACAAACTTAAGAAATTATTCTTATGGCAATAAGGAAGAAACAACAAAAGCAGAGCAAGAATGGGTTTTTTCCCTGTAGTCAGAGACCAGGGCAAGCTCTCCGTTACTCTCCGTTGGGAAAGCTGGACACAAACCTTCCTGATCCAAGCCAAGACTATATTAAAGTGAGAAAGATACTTTAATACTCCATTATAAAGGAGAAGCCACAAAGCCTGAAGCCTAGGATATAGCATTTAAAACTGTAAAGGGAGAATAAAGTAGAATTATTGAATTCCTATACATACTCAGAACAGGTGAGCCAAAACATGGAAAACATGACAGAAATCAAACTGGCATCTGTTACTGCATGGCAAAGCGCTGGAAGGAAAGGACATAAGAAGGAAAGTTACCAGAAGTTGAAGAACAAATATCTTACAATTTGGTTTTCAGTTACTTACAGTAATAAGGAGTCATGCAGTCTCCTAGGATGCCTAGTACACTCTCCTATATACAGGTGAGGATAATACGGTATTCTCACCTAAGCGTGGTGAAAAACAAAGTCTTAAGGGGGAAACTGGAACTATTGCAACAAAAAGCTGCAGCAAGAGCCTCACAAGGTTTAAGTACACTTAATTAGAAGACAAATTGATACACAGGGCTCTGCAACTTTATTGTGCAGCAGAAGCCACAAAACCAGCTGAATGCATCTTGTTCCTTCTCTACTGCTACGAAAACTTCAGTCAAAACTCACTGTATCTATTCCCTTGATGGTGCTGTGGGCATAGTTAAACCTTTGGGGAAAAAAAATAAATATTAAAATTAAAAAAAATAATCCTGATTCAGAAAAGTCTAGCTCAATTTGGATGCAAATGTGGAAGAAAGATACTTTATAAAGCAGCAGTGACAGAACCTAGACAGGAGAAACACTATAAAATTAAGAGAAAAATGTTTTTTCCTCCTCCTCGTTTGCTACTTTTTAAAATTTTAAGGAGACTAGGATAAAAGAAATACCCTTATTTCTTTTTTTTTTGCTGTAACTGAAAAGATGACTCAATGAGTTTTCATTATTTATTCATTTATCTTTATGAGGGAATTTCTCCCAAGAGATCAAGACAAACCTCTCAAAGCTGCTCTAGTATAATACAGGATGAATAAATTAACAAATTCACTTCAACCGTTTTCAAAGCAGATCCACATTCTGCCCACGTATATCCACATTCAATTCTCAGTAACATCAGCAGGCACTGCCCATATATGCCAATCACTCGCCTCTACAAACCTGAAAAGTGAATGAAGCCCATCTCACAAGGAACATGAACAAGCACATCAAGTGCAAGCACATACACCTTAAAGCACACAAGCTGCAGCCCCCAGACATGGGTACGAAAGTATTACTCTCCCTACAAGGGAGAAGGCAAAATATAAATCAGTATAATGTCGGAAATTCTGGAAGGTCAAAATCACTACTTGAAGCAAGGTGGCCGATAGGAGGAATATGGAGTTAACAGGATTATGTTTGTTTTAAATACAAAATTAGAACGAGGCTGTCTTTTCCAGTGGCCAGGAAAAAGGCATGAAAGCACAGTGGGTCCCAGTTCCTATTCTGGCCCAGGATAATTACTAAGAAGAAGCTGGAATGTTTTATCTGGAATTTCTTCTGAACAGCACAACTGCCCACAAGAATTTTGGTCCTACTATGGTCCTGATGCTCCAGTATCATAACTTGTTTAAAAACCCACACACATTAAAAACTAATTTCTCAAACAAAAAAAAGCTGTTCAGCATTAAAACTAGTGGCCAAAGTTTTGTTGATCAGATACAAATACATTAATTTCATATATGATGCAAAAGTCATATATACATAGACATGCTGCACAGCATCCATGTAATTCAACTACATTTAGTGCTGAATATTTGGCTGCCACTTCATATGTAAACAGAAAGAAGGTACCTCCAAGAAAACAGCCAAGATCACCCATATGTTTTCATGTCTTATATCAGACTTACAAATGTACAGAAGAAGAGGAAGCAATTTGTCATGCCATAAATCAGTGATTTCTTGAATAACTTCTCTGTATTTCTTGGACCACTCAAGACCAACGCTAGGACATTTTTTGGAAGCTAGTAACCACCTGAGGGGAATGAAAGCCTGTGAGAAAGCAGAGAAAGTGTTCTGTAGTTTATTAGCTGCCATGAAGTGCATCTTTGGTCCTTAACATTTTGTACTATTTCAGGCTATGATAGAAATGTATTATTACGCTCACACAGGATAAAGTTAAACTGCATATTTAATTCTCAATGACATTTACATACAGAAGACTTGTTGCTTCAAATATCTGTAGGCATGTTCTATAGCTTCACTTCAGCTCAGGATTGTATTTAAAATGCAAAAGCAGAGCAAGTCTGTGAAACTAGGGATGGGATTGGAATTAATTCAGAATTTTTCTTTTAAAAGTTTCCAATCTCATCTAACACAATTGCACAAAAATCACTACAGCTTTTACTTCTCCATTTTGGAGTGCACAAACTAGTAAAATACCGTTAAATTTACAGAAAAATAAAGAACAATACCCATTTTAGAGAAGCAGAGCTGGTTGTCCTGTGCATGCAGTCAATTCTCCCAGCTCTTACCACCATAACTGCTACCAACTTGCTGTTTTGCAGAGAAAGAGTTTTTATTTGCCCTCTTTCCTCCTCCTCAGAGATGCAGTTTTACTGTATGCCACTTAGGCTAACAGGCAGTAGAGACTTCACATTGGCAGGCCCTTGCCAACCACTCATTAGCATTTTCTTTGCTCATTTTCCAGTGGAAATGGATGTTACAATTACTAGCACCCAGTCACTTTGACTAACTACGGAATTATATTATCAACACCTGCTTTTCGGCAGAAAAATGTCCCTTGCACTGCAATAGCCCTTCCTTCAAAAGAAGCCATCTATCTTCGTAGAGTAGTTAATATGGTTTTGACTGTAGAGGCCCTCCAGTCACGACAGGCCAGCAGTAGAGATCAGACCAGGTCTAACAAGCAAGAGCTGCGGCAGTAGTGCTGCCTTAGTGCAAAGCAAAGCTCTCCGTCTGAGAAGTATCCAGTTGGTGCATGGGTTTGGCCATCACTTGCCAATGAAAATTCTACCCCACGGACAAGCTTTTTCCTAAATGAATTGCAAATTATATACCCGTGGAGTGCCAGCTGGTATTGTTTCTCTGTAGTTTTCCATTGGTTTCCCTCTCTCTCTCCCCTCAATTAATACAACAATATTCATGCCCTGTCGTGTCTTACTGCTTAATTATGTACTTTGTGGAACAAAGCTTTAAAAATGAGACTATCAAGCTGGAGGGGGGAAGGGGGAAGAGCAGGACAACCAGATGTGCAGAGAGAGGGGGAAACAAAGGGCATTTTGAAAGGGGAGTGAGAGAATTAGGATTTGTGTGGGGATGAAAGGATGGAGAGACAGAAACAGAACTAGAAGATGTGCCTAAGACGTGTTGGTTCAGTCACTTTAATTCTATAAAATTATATGTGGTATTAAATAATGCATCCTGCAGTTATCTAACATGATTTAATAAATACTATTTATTACGAGATCTCAACCTGCTCCCATTTTATGAACCAATAGATACATGCTTCCTGCTGGCATAGAAAGAATGCTGCACTGTTTTACAAAACTGAAAAAAAACCAAGGCAGCTGAAAATATACTGGCAAATCCTGCGTTAGAAGGTATATTTTACTTGTATTAATTAATTTAGACTAAAAGGTATTATGAAGAACTGCTGCACCAATATTTAATTCAGTCACAGTAAGCAAGACAGTTTTTCACACATCCATTTTATCTAAACTTTCTTTCTTTATCCAGTATACTGCTAAAATTTATTTTGCATACATAGTCAAGGGAAGATACTTAATGAATGAAACAGTAGCTGCTTTATCTTCACTTACAACTTGAGTCACATCTTCACACTGCAGGAACTCCCAGAGCACAGTTCTGGAATCAGTTTTGGGTGGGACACAACTATTGGAAACTAAGAGTTTTTCCAAAAGCATTTAGGCTCACTGTACTCCTAAAATATCCTCGCAAAAATAATTAACAGCAGTATCAAGTATATGATATTTTGCCATGTCAAAATATTTTGTACCAAAAGTACAAAAATTTGAAAGGAGAGAGATTTTTTCCACTAGAGTAGGAAAGGACCAGCAGAGCCCTTCACATCCCCACTAATCACAATTTTACAGCATCACCCTCATATCCAGAGCGACCATTAGGGGAAATTAAGCTTTTCTAGTTTTCCAATTTGTACAAGAACATTTAGAATCCAGCTGTTGCTTCCTACCAGTGCCAAGTGAGGCTGGGAGCAAGGGGAGGTTTGGTCATGACGAGTTAGTGTCTCTGTGTCATTTGCTGACTCTCAAATGGCAGCATAACAGTTAGGAATAAGACATCTTTATACTTCCCAATATATCAAGGAGAAAAAAAAAAAATTGAGGGTCATGGTTTCCTTTACAATTTTGAAAATCCTTTATCCAGTTGCAGTAACTTCAGGTTTTAAGGGTGAGCTGATAGATAAAGCTAGCCAGGGCTCTGTGTGTGTGTGTGTGTATATATATATTTATTATGTGAATATGATGCTGATGATCATGATGCAACTGGTTCTCAGAATTATTGTGTAGGCAGCAATTCTCCCTACTTCTGTACGGGAATGGAGAATGATGTATTCCACATCCACATGAATTATATTTGTAAAAATATTTTATAGGAAATAGCTTGCTCGGTATTGATCTACCTCTTCTGGTTTCACGCACCATATACAATGGTCTTCAAATATTATTTGTTGAACTTGATTCTCCTGTATTGAAGACAGACAGAGGCATATTTTCCTTCAGCCTCTTGCTGGTACTAAACACAGAAGGAACAGCTTTACAAATGAAAATTAGGACCTTAAGGCAATTCATAAAACAGAAGATAATGTTCTCTTTGGACAACAGAGTTAACAGAAGTATTGACTTTAAGCAGCAATTGCCTTAGAAGTAAAGCAATGAAGGCCTCCATATTTTGTAGCAGGACCCTTCAATATCAAAAACAAAACTCAAAGAGAACTCATTTGCTTGCCTACATTTAATTTAATGTCCTCCAACTTGAAGTCACTTAACTTCTCACACATGACAGTTTATTCAACTGTTCTAAAGAAGCCCAGTACAAGTTAAAGTTGATTCATCAAAAGAACTGTTTCAGTTTGTTTTAAATCAGATTAAGAGTTAAACAGCCTTTTAGATTTTCTTCTAACTTATTTACTTTATTTTTATTATTTGTGAAGTTTAATACTTTAAAACACCTAATGTAACAAAACATGAAGGGAGGTTGTGACCATGAAATTTAATGCAAAGGAGCCCTTTCAAAAAAGGGGATACTCAACATTAAAGTTCCCAGTAATAAAACTGAGTAAGCTTGGCTAAATCTTCAGTGCAAAATTCAGGATATGTTCATAACCCCAGAGAGCCTGACCACTAGGAAGTTTGCAGAATCCAAAGCCATATAATGTTGATGTCCTTCTCAAACAAGCTTTCCTGAAACATGACTACTAGTCAAAAGTCTCATCATCAAATGCCATATGACTAATCCTGGCAAAAACAGCTTAATCAAGTAGGTTGTCAAATGCTTTAAGCCATGCTGTGTCTCACGTTCTCCATGAATTAGTTGTCTTTTTTTTTTAAGAGACTTGCACAATCAAGAGTAGAATGTACAAAAAAAATACCCTACAGAAACAAAATGGCCCTTTTGCCTACAAATTACTGCCATGACAACATTTTAAATCCAAAGGGGATATAAGCAGGAAGAAAGAACTGCCCCAGAGACTACAACTATTTTACTAAGCAGAAACAAAAGCATTCATTTTCAACAAGAGATTTCTATAGCTAGTTCTTTTGTTTTTAAAGGCAGTTCCCACAGTATAACATACCCCACTGCATATCAGACTTTCAAACATCAAAAGGCCAAACTTAACTAATTAAATCAATGTACACTGGACAAACTAAGAATTTTCCAGCTTTCTCAATCACAATGTAAGTTTTAATTCACATTAAACTCACACCCAGTCAGCCAAATACATGCAGGATGCCTTTTTTCAAGGTTCTGTTATGTCAATAAGAAAAATAATTTTATAATAAAGAAAATGTCACTCGTCCAAAATCTATCTTACCACGCTACAGTAATGCATCGAATGACAAATCCCTGACTCCTGGTAATAGCTGGTATACATCAAATACCATCCCAGTTCATTTGAATAGCCTTTATTGAAAACAAATATAGACAACTTAATATCTGTTTTCCATACTAAACTTTTTAAATATATCAAGTCCACAATTTAATAAATTAGTACATTTTTAAAATTCATTCATCCTTGCCAAAAAAGTAACTGCCAGAAAAAAGACCTCCCTTGCATAGTTATTTCTGAAGGGATTTATATCCTAAAAAAACTGCTGCAGTAAACCAGAAAGTAAATCAAACTTTCTTGCCCAGAGAAAAAAATATCAGTTGCTGAAATTGGATGCAACAGCTCAAAACCTGACTTCTAGAGTTAGAAATCTTAAACTGGTTGGGCTAAATAATTTCCTCAAAGCCTGTGTGACACACGATCACCATGACATATACTGTTGTTGTTTAGCTTTTACACCTCAGTTCCAACCTAACCAACTTCAGCCTCACCTATCTGGTACAGAAAACGGAAGGGAAAAAAAAAAATACAGATGTATGCATACTGGAGGGGTTTCGGTTTTTTCTCCTTGGGGCATTATGTATGTGCTTGTAGTTAATACATTTCATGCTCTCAAAAGCCATTATCCAAATGTGGAACCAGATGTATTCAGGTAGTTTGACACCCAAGGATATCCAAGCCTAAACTCCTCCGCCTCGGAGACTTCCCGTAAGACTGACAAACCCACTTGCAAGAAGTTGCAAACATCGAGAGAAATTGTGTCAAAAACTTCCAGCGGTGGTTGTTAGTTGTGGTTCCTTCCCTCAGACGGCAGCAACCCAAGCTCTCAGCCCCCAGGTTTCACCAGCTTCATCCTTTGGAGTGAGTTTTGCCCTGGGGGGTTGGTGGTGGTGATCCACGTTGTCGTAGTATTTTCAAGTTTGATTTCAAAACAAGTATGAGAGGGCACAAAATTATACAAAGTTAAGCTTAGAAAAAAGGAGGATGAACTTACACAAACAGGAACATATTCAGTGCATAAACATTTATTGCCACAAATTGCCCTTCCGTCAAAAACTTTCCAGGCTTTTTCATTCCTTTGCCTTTTATTCTTTTCCTGCTGATGAGGCAGTTTCCACTCCTTATAAACATAAAGCAAATTAAAGTGCCCTCATTTTCATACTGACTTCCACTCCTTTTATTTGCATTCTCACATACCCTTTACCCCTGTTTAAAGAAAATAAAGTGTTTCATTATGCCAAACAAAATACAATGCTTTTTATGTATCAGGTACTTCTTATTAAAAATAAGAAACAGAATAATTTCTTCAAAACAGATTAGTACCTTTTCTCTTTAAAGGCTGTGTAGCCTGGTCCCCAAAAATTAATGCATTTGTTCGTATAGAACACAAGCTGCTACACATTTCTATAACTGCGACTTAAACCATGAGAACCTGATTTTTACACTAATATATGGTAACTTTAAAAAAAAGTTTTCCGCACCAGTGGTGGTATCTTATGTATTCACAGGTATTGTATGTCTACGCTATAATAAGCTTTATTACATGTGTGTATATGCATTTATTTATTTACTCATTCTCACCTAGATCTCCTATCTAAATAGTCAAAACGTATAACACACTGAAGAACGAAAACAAAGATATATCTATTATACATGCTAGGCACAGATTTGGCAGTAATAAGTCTGGGATAGGTAAAAATGAGAAAAAAATTTTGATTGTACCTTTTGATGAGAAATCAGATCCTCAAATTTAACAGCAGCATAAAAAAAATAGCCAACTGAACCACCATGTCCAAGAATAATCAATATCACTTCAATATCACGTAGTTACAGTACCTGAGACCAATCTTAAAGGATAAAGTTAAAAGATACACATGAAATATTTATCAACTGTAAATACATTTTTAACTTCCACACCATTAGAGGATAGACTTTGCAGTAAGAAATATTGTACATCGAACTATATTGCAGAATATTGTGCAGACACGCTGTAAGGTAACCAAATTATTTTTTAAAAAAATACAAAGAATTTAAGAGTCAGCTTAAAAACATTTAAGCCTTGAAACAGGTAGGCAACTTTAGTTTCTTTCTAATCCTCCTCCCCAATAATCTGATATAAACAGCTGGAATGAAGTTTTATCAATGCATTCAAACTAACACTATATTAATGTATTTTAGTAAGTATAAAAGTACCAAAAAGTTCAAATAAATACCGCCAAATCCAAACACCATTGTTTTGGGGAATTCTCTGAATGAATTACACCTGGCATGAAAAGAAAGTACAAGACTATACTTAAAACCAAAAAATCTCATATCTCTGAAGATTTAAAGAATGCAACTGGCTTCTTCAACCTCCTGCCCCTGCTGCAGGAGAGGGACTCACCTACTGCAGCCCCGGCAGGCTGCTCCACTCCAGCCGGCAGGCAAAAGGCACACGGCCATCCTAAGGACTAATTTTTATCCTACGTGCCAGTACAAACAAACAAACCAAATAAATCCAACTAAAATACATACCAGACAAGAACTGAGGGATACAAATTGCAGAAATGGAAGACATTCCTAACACCACTGCACCATCACCCCAGGTTTATAAAGCAGTAATCAGCAAAAAATAACAGCTTTTGTAATGGTAGTTTTGTGTTTCCCAGTGCCACTCCTTGCTTTCAGTATTACTAGAATGAGAGCAGGGACCTCAGCCAAATTTTTTTTTATCATCTGGATCTTAATGAAGTTTATGTCCCTACTTGCTGTTAAATTACACAGATTAGTAACACATGAGTAAAATAAATACAATCCTTCACATGATTAAATTTTAAATTACCACATCTGAGAAGGAAAGCACAAACAACACACATTTGGCATGTATGGAGCATTTGTTGCCCAGGTTTGAAGGCAGGACTTCTGTTTGAAATCCTTTGCCTCTTCAGCCAAGGAAGTAATTTATTTAGCTGGCTGCTATTACAGACTTCTCAATGGGAGAAAGTACCTTCTAACATTGTATGAATACTGTGACAGTGAAATACAAGAACAAAGAATTATCCAGACTTTTAATTAGTCAAATGCTTCTGAAGCTGCGGCAACAGCTAACACTGCATAGATGCACAAAAACTAAGGATGCAAAGGTACGCATGTGCATGGACTGTAACCCATCACACTTCCACACTGACATTTAGATTCTGCCAAACAGTTATGTTAGAGGGTCTTACCTCTTGCAGCTCTAACCACAAGTTTATCAAATACCTATGAATATGACTCATCTGTGGAGTTATTAGAAGAGGGATGCTTCACTTAATCTCATTTGGTGTATATCCCGTTCATCTCAACCCCACTTAGATCAGACACTAGTTTGCAGCTGTGTACATTTGTAATGGATTCCTCTCAGGTGCTTAATACACATCCCAATACTACTGCTAACACCATTTTAGTAGTTAATCAATCAAATCTAAATGTTCCTGAGTTCAAACCCAGCAGCTGCTATGGGTTGACACAGATCCAGCAATGAGTGGTTTGTTTAGGATTACATACTGGATTCACCTCCACTTCTGAAGATGGTCACAGTGCTATGCAGCCAGGGTCTCAGCACCATTTTTCTGCACCAATTAGCTTATCAACTGAAGACAGCTCAGGGGGCATGGGACTGGAAAGCTAGCATCAACATAAACTACTTTTCCTAGCAATGACTGGTAGAGATAATAAGTGGCCTTGCCAAAATACAGTCTGCATCTCAATGCTGCTTGAATGCATTACACCCTGAATCGGAACAAGAAGCAGATCATTTGATCAGCTTGATCTGGGGAGGGGGGACACAATACTGCACACAACCCCACAACCTACAACCCACACCACAGACCTGGACAGCCTTCAGAACAACTCACATGTATTGTCAATGTGACACATCAACTATTGTTTTAATAGGAAAGATATTCTACTTCCCTTAATAACGTGGTCTCAATGTTTTTCTTTAGACTTCAAAAGAAGGCACCGATTTGATACATCATTTGCCTGCAAGACTCACAACAACAGAATCACAAGAACACCTTTTTCAGAACAACTTCTTTTCATAAAGCAATACCAGCTCCATTTTGCTCAATCGTTGCAAGCAATTCAGAGCCAATTGCTTTGGACAGGAGAACAGCAACCTCTGGCATCACTCCCACCAGCTGCCTCCATTCATGTGTAAACCACAAAAGGTTGGAGGATATTTCTCCTCACAGACTTCTCCATGAGTGATATGACATGATTCAGAAAGGAAAAACCCAAAGAGACATGCTATTAAAAGTCTCTCTACACATTCTCAACTAGTACCTCAGCTTCCAAGTTCCTCCTCACATTCTCCATCATTCCCCACTGATTCTCTTACTCTGGCAACACTGCCAGGCTAGACACCTTTTTTTCTTTTTTTTTTTTTCCCCTCTCACTCTACTTTCTGCCTTCTGTGCTGGAAAGTCAGATTTTTCCTATTTGTTTTCCAACATGCTGAGCAGAGCTATAGGAGAATCTACTTAACGTCTCAAAGTATTGCTCACTGATGGGAGAAATAAGTGGTAGTCTTTTACTCATTCTCTTTCCCATGCGTTACTGCTTAGTAACGCAAAACAGAGTCTTTACGTAGAAAAATAAAGCATTCATACATCCTAGAGGGGTCTTGCTAATGCTACAAAACTGTAAGAAGTGACAGTAAATATCCCCAATCATACATTTTCTCTGGCAGACTTCTGCCAAGTAGAGTTTATTTGTACAGTCTGCAGAACTACTTCAGCAAATGTTTTATGTTCTGAGCATGCAGAGTTCACTTCAGATGGCTGACATTCACCAGAAGAAGAGTCAGGGGAAGAAAGAAAAAGAAACAAACATCTTGGGACTCCCACTTCCACTCAGCAAGGCTCTGCTGCCCTCAAAAATACATAACCACTATATTCTGTGGACTTCCCAGTGACAGAAAAGTGCTCCAATCTGCCTCCCCAGTTTAAAAAAAGATGGGGTTTTGTGCTTAAAGGGGAAGAAAGAGTGAGCACAAGCAGACTATCCATCCATTTCACTGGCATATCCTCCACAAAACCTTAACAAGCTTTGGTTTCATGTTGTATTTCTAAAGTATGACAGTTCACAAAATCACTTGTATCCTTTCATTATAGAACAACAACAAAACAAATAACCACCAGGGAGACATGAGTACATGAGAAGTGTTGGACAAGGAAATTCATGCTTTTTGATGAATGATGAGTGCTTGGAAAGAGTAACCAACCTTAAAACACAACCAGAAAAAACTTGGTAACACATTCACAGTGTTTATCTGTAAGACTACTACCTAAAACCTATGAGAAAAGAAACAATAAAATATTTCAAGAAGAATTTTAAGTATCACTTTAAAAATCTCCATTTTGTAATTATTTAGTTCATTTCCTTCCCATTTCTTGCTTTCTTCATACAAAAGCTACTGACGGGAGTAAAATAGAAAATTACATCCTTCTGCATGAAGCACTTTAAGCTAGAAGGAGTTCACAAATCCAAATTCACTGCCTTCCCTCACCAGATCTACCAGAGACAAGCTCTCAGGACCACAACTGGTAGGAAATGAGACTGGTTTAAGTGACATACTGTCACTCTCTTTTGCCTGAATCTTCCCCCCAAAAAACTAAGAAAAGCACTTTCTATTTATATTGACAAAAAGATCTGCTAAGAAAACACAGATAGCATTGATGATTAGTCAAATTGCTGATGTCATTTATAGCCTACATTCATATACTAACTTACCCACAATAAGTTAATCAACTCCTTCCTCACATCATGTTTTGAAAAGTGATCAACTTTTCTAGCTCTTTGTCTCTGAAGATCTTTTTATACAGTACTGGACACTGAAACTGCCTGTAAACCACTAACACATGTGCTCTTCTCAACTTCTGTTTTGATCTTGAAAGAGAAGTCAGCCTTTTCTGCTCTATTAGACAACTCCACATTGGTTCAGATTTCATTTCTAAGAGCCAAGATGTCTTTTTTTCCCATAAGTATCCTTATGCACCCCGACATCAACTCACACCTACTCACACCTGTACTATCTATACATTACTGAGTAAAGATGCCAGCAAACTTACAAAAACAGCCCTGCTACCATGGCTTAGGTGCAGCTTTAACACATGGATTTCTGATTATTCATGCATGTTTTAAAATTTGTTTAAATTCCCTTCTGGACAAAGGTCCTTCAAATACAGTCAACATTTCTTTCTCATTAATTAATGGGAGCTATTTTTTACTTCATTATTATTTGAATAGTAAATGTTGAAGTGCATGTGAAATGAGATGCTATATAAAGATGCAAAAATTCCTGCTCTTCTTCCTAGCGCACTGAACAGAAATTTGTCTCTTGTCAACTGCAGCTCCCAAACGACAAGACTCCCAAAGTTAAAACGATTCATCCTAGCAGCTAGAGTGTTGATGTTGTTATGCCACATTCAGAGCTTCATGTCAAAAACCCCATTCCTAGATCAAATGACATTTCTGAAGTAGTTAATGACTTTTCAAGATATTTGTTCTTACGTGCACTCACAGAAACATTCCTAACTTCCTTTCCTGTTCCCACTTTTTACCCTGAGGGCAATAAAATTCTTGTTCACTTCATCTGAAAGACTTATTTTCAAGAAGCAGATGATATTTCAGTAGACTAGATCAAATCTAGGTTCCATTTAAATTACTTCATCTCCTTGTATTTTAGTTCATTGTCTGGAGGCAGTCCGTCTTTCCAAATGACTCTTCAAGTTTCTGTTTGCCAATTTGACCATCACAAACCCCTCTAACCCAGGTTGTAAGGATCCTGATCCTTCAACAGGTATCTGAAGACATCTGTGGCCTTCCCTGTTCTCTTCCCAACACTTACACTGATAAAAGATAGGGTATATTCACTTCCAGTCTCCCTTCTTTCTTTCTTCTATGCCTCTGACAGATGTTTCTACACAATATACTTTCTTTTCCTCTTTATCACAGTATCCATATCAATGGCTGTGTGCAAGACTCCATGTTCTCTAATTATTCTCTCGAATGCAAGTCATTCAGCACATTAAAATCTACTGGGAAAACAGGCAGATATGAGAGTACAGACATGAGATACCATTATGCCAGAAGGCATGAATCGGTCAATTGTTTCTCTTTTGATCTGTAAACAACTACAGAGTTGCTGGACAATGTGGCTTTGCCAGACAAATGAGAGGGAAATAGGATGCTGTTCCCTCTTGTTTTCAGTGTCCTGAGACCTTTCCTCCAAAGCTCCAGACTGCCCTCTCCCAGCAAGGAAATCCCACAAAGATTTAGAGTAAGTTACCACATAGCACTCATGCCAACAAAGAAAGGTACACAAAGATGATGTGCAACAAACTTCCAAGTCACACCAAGAAACTCACTATAGAAGTGTGACTGGGATATAAAAATTCATACACACAACATCTGTCATAACATTAGTAAGGTTATACCCTTTTCCTTTTAAATCTAATATAAAATACATTAAGAAACAGCAATTATTAGCGGAAGTTTTCAGGTGCCACCAGACAGATAACACAATT
This sequence comes from Gavia stellata, assembly GCF_030936135.1. Lineage (NCBI taxonomy): Eukaryota > Metazoa > Chordata > Aves > Gaviiformes > Gaviidae > Gavia > Gavia stellata. Next base: position 25,406,923 of record NC_082599.1, on the reverse strand, counting down.
TGATGCCATTATTGACGTGACATTAACAGCAGAAAACATTTCCTTCATAAAACCCAGCTGTTCTGAGAAACGTGGTGCCTTTAGAGCTGTCAGAACAGCAGCTCCAGCCTCCAAAGTCCTGCATAGCCAAGGTTAATGCCCTTCCAAAGCATTTAAGCGCTGCTGTTTGTAGAAACATAAGCTGGAAAACAAGGTAAGGCGTGCTGTCTCTGGCTGGCTGGAGTTAATTTTCTTCATAGCAGCCCATATGGCGCTGTTGTTTGCATTTGTGACCATGCTTGCATGTCCTCAAGACCTCTGCTTCTCACGCTGCCCCCATGATGAGTAGGCTGAAGGTGGGCAAGAGGTTGGGAGGGGACACATCCAGGACAGCTGACCTCAAGTTGAGATCAAAGGGATATTCTGGGGCACATAACATCATGCTCAGCAAATAAAAACTGTGGGTTTGATCTTTCCAAGGTAGCCATTGCTCGGAGACTGGGTGGGCATCGCTCTACCTGTGAGACGTGGGAGGAGGTCTTTGCATCACTTGGGTGGTTTTTTTCTTCCCTTCATTTATTAAACTGTCTTTATCTCAACGCATGAGTTTTTCTCAGTTTTGCTCTTCCAATTCTCTCCCCCATCACACTGCAAGGGGGACGGAGTGAGCAGTTGGTGGGTGCTTAGTTCCTGAGTGGGATAAAGCCACCACATAAGGTCTCCTCTAAAGAACTATAATGTAAATACATGTGCAATGTGAAATTATTATGGTGCTGAAAATATGTCTGTTACAGACAACAGTTCATATTCTCCACTAGTTTAAACACTCATAATTTGCTGAAATGAAATAGCAGAAGTACTATATTCTCAAAACCCAAATATGAAAATAAAGTGCTTAACACACAACTGTAAGGTACTGTGGGCATACTTCAGAATAAAAAGAGATTCTGTATTGTCTAGTACTTTCAGGATCCCCATCTTTTAGGGTTCAGATCCCCTGTTTAACAAGAAACACATCTCTGTGAATGAAAGCTGTTGTGCAGAGCACCTTTAGGAAGTGCTGCAAGTACTTAAAAATCAATTTTAGTAATTAAACAACCAGAGACAAGACAGATCAAGTCTAATACTTCTTCCCAATAATATTGTAACTATAGTTCTGCTCCAGTGTTATGTAAATATGGGTAACTACTGTAAATGATAATTTTTTTTGTGGAAAGAGGCTGCATGCACGCACATCCTATTCTTTTCTCTTTTTTTCCCTTTTTTGGGGAAGAAGGGAAAAAAAAAGAGCACTTATGAACTGAATCTTTGCCTGTATTTTGGACTTCTGTGTTTCTTTAAATTCAGAGCAGAACTACAACCCCTTCAGCCTCCCTTGTTTTCTAAGTATTTTCTACAGCATTTTTTCTAAATTATGCAATTGGGAGACTAGACAAAATGACCTACTGAGGTCCCTTCCAACCTAAATTATTCTATTATTTCCTTTCAGATGAAATTTTTTTATGCCACTTTCCTACACAGAGCTGTTTTATTGCATACTTATGAACTCATGCAAATGCTGAAATTAATGGCAGGGCTGCCAGACCCCTAACAATAGCAGTGCAAATAGCACCAGAGCTGCAAAAACTCTAACACTACAGAGTGAAAATAAAAACTAATATTCCCATTTTTAAAAAAATGCTAATTTGAGACAAGCAGTACTCTGAGGCATAAGAACCAACATAAAGAGGAAATGAAAGTGATTCCACAAAATCAAACATACATATTACAAAAACTAAATTGACATATACAATAGCCTGTGGTATATTACTATGACAGCTACAAGCAAGATAACTGAAGTCTTCTACACAAAAGATTTTGAAATACAAATGATAAGCACAACAGTAAGAAAGAGGTCAAGACTTATACATAATCTTTATTAAATATAAAGCATTATTATGTCTCATGTCAAGAAATAGAAAAATACAGAAAATTAGGCTGGACAAAAATTTTCCACTTTTTTGCAGAAGCATAATGGTTTCAGGAAAGTTGTCATTAAGAAAGGATTTTTCAGGACCAAAATCAGAACTAGATCTGCCTCCTCATCTCCATGAGACAGAATATTATCTGGTGATCACAAAACTCAGCTGGGCTGTAAGATATGCATGCTGAAACACTATCAGCTTTTCTACAGAAAGCTTAAGAAAAGCACAGACGAGGTTTCTGATCCTGTTACAGACAAAAAAGGTATCTGAAATGTCAGTACTTTGAAGGATAGATAAAATGTTTACTTCCCAACTCAAAGAGTAAGGCTTACTACACTTCTACAGCAAAGGAGCCTTTACTCACAACTCTTCCCTGGTGTGAAACAAAAAAGCGCATGAGCACATACACAAGAAAAATGCCCACAGAGATATCCAGACTTGAAGGAAACAGAACACAAACAAATTGAAGCAACAAGTCCCTGTGGTCCCATTTGAAAATACTGCACAGGAAACCCAAGTTGTAAGGTGAAACTATTCCGACTAGGAATGGAAATAGAAACTAAATGTTAGCAAGAGCTAGAGGAAAACAGTTTAGCTGTAAGTTACTTTGATTTAAGAATTATCAAGAAGGCAGAAAGAAGACTACTTCATAATAAAACACTTGTTTTTCATTAGCGTTTTTGCAAAGTTTGTAAAATCTCTAAAGAATGAAGTCACATTTTGAATCCTATGTAAGTAATAAGACATCTTCCCCTCCCTTGAGAACATGCAGATGCCTTCACTATACTCCAGTTTTGTTTCACTGTTCTCTTTATTCTCCTTTCTTGGCTCCAGACTATTCTACAATGAATTTGTCAGCAGCTCTAGAGATTAGGTAGACTTCTAAGAGACAACTCATTTCAGAAAAAAAAAAAATATTATTTTCTTCTTTCCATTTATGCCAGGCATCTGAGTAAGATAAATCATGAACTGCAAAAGATGAACCAATACAAAGCTATGACTACACCTGGAGTTTTGCCAGCAGAAGTAGTATTGTTTAACAAAGTTATCCCTAAGAAACGTTACCATGCCATTGCGATTTTTACATGTCCCTAGCTCTGAGCAATAAAACCCAAACATAAGAATGCCAATATTGGATGAAACCACTCAGGCTGGTACACCTTCTCTGACACTCAATAGATAAGCTCGGTGGTTTCTGATGAGAGAGTGCACATACCCTTCCAGTGAGAGTCACCTCCAGATGTTTTTCATTTGTCCCCTCCTCCAACATCTACTCTGTTGCCCAGACATGCTTTGCTTTCCCAAATCTTCGGAAAAAAATCACCCCACCCCAAGTCCTGCAAAGGCTTTAACATTCAGAACCACCCCTGGAGCACCTTTACTGCAAGAAGGCAGAGAAAGCAACGCAAGGCAATGAGATCAAGTCAATCAAGCTCTCCACAGAAAGCCGCCTTCCACCTGATTAATTTTATTTTTTTTTTACTCACCTTGTCCACATCATTCATAGTTTTGCATATCTGCCACATTCCCCCTCGGTGGTCTTTTCCAGCCTTAACAGTCCTAGTCTACTGGATTTCTCCTTACAACACAGCTGTTCCATATCCCCATAACTGCCCTACTTAGGTTCTCCAGTTCTAGCAAAACCTTTCCAAGAGGGACTCCACAAGACACCTTGACAGATTATGAAAGAGAGACTAAGAAGAAAATGGTGACCCCTTCTGTAAAGGCATGCAAAGGAAGAAACATCCTTGACTCCCTCTGCTGCCACTTTCCCCAATCCCTTCAAAGTCTCAAGTTAAAATCAGAGAAGGAGCAGGGCAGCATGCCTACTACCTATAAAAGCTGAGAATACGCTAGCAACACAGCTGCTAGCTTCCCCTCCCAAATCCCTCTGGTTTACATGAGGGAAATAATTTATATCAAGTAAAGATGGTAAAGTTTATATACAATACATATAACAGATAAAGACAGGATTAAATGAGCAAGTAAAGACCCAACCTGCCTAGCATGGATATCTGTGCTTTGAATATATCATTTTAGAGACAGCAATTAATTTATTCTGTACTTGCATTCATTTTTAGATAAAACTGGTTTGAATAGGCTTAGAACCTATACCAAATTCTCACTTACATTTGAAAACAGATTTGTAAGCCTAACTCATTACCTTTAAAGACTGAAAGTCATGCTATGAATATTTCTGATGTCCTTAGTTACTTCTTAAACATACACCTACTTAAAACCAGCCATTTTTTTAATATTATATATAGTCAAAGACTTATGCAGAGTGAGTTAGAAAACCCATTTTCTGTGCAGAAGCCTAAAGAAAAGTTCATCTGTTCATATTAAAGGATAACATAACAGGATTTAGGAGCGAGGAAGGAAAGGGATGAGGGGAGGCACCTATGCATGCATCAAAGCTTCACTTCAATAATATAAAAGAAATAGTTAGGCTGAAGCAGCGTTACACAGAGACTTCGTAAGAAAAACTTAAGTATTGAAGAATTTTAATTTTCTCCCCCAAGTTTTCTCTAACATACTTTTTTTTCTTCCAAAAAACTAGAAACTTGAAAGTCTAGTTTATCTGCCCACTGCCATTGCAAGGGACAAAAATATTTATGAGATGATTCTGTACATTGTCATATTAATCACTTCTACACCTCTTGTCAGCAATCAATCAATGCTGCTAACATTTACTTGAGCAATAACCATTGTTTTCAACACGAAAATTACTAGCTTGTGCCTGTTTTTCTTATTAAGTTTCATTTTACAAATCAGTTCTACAAGTAGTCAAATTTTTGACATGTTCATGTACTTTCCTGGAAGCCAGTGAGGCTCTCGGCACACAAAGCAGAGCGCATTTCATGCTTTGCAAAAACTTTACTAAGAATTTAGGAACCAAATACTAAAATCTACTTCAGTTACCAATAATATGAATCCAACTGAGAAACACACAGTGACCTGTTTATTGAAAGGTACTTAAACTGCTGACCCCATCTAGGTTACCAAAACAGTGGGTTTCTGAAATGTATTTTTGTGGTCAAATTCAAGAGATCTAGAAGTCTATCTGAAAAGGGAGAAAAATAACAGACACAGCAGAGGATTAAAGAGGGATAACAGAAAAGGTAGGGAATGATGAATTTGAGGACTCTAATATTTAGGCCCTACCTAGATCTTCCTAAGGAATGAAAAAACCCAAAAAAACAATAATCAATACTCTTTTTCAAATCAACCCAGAGTAAACAATAGACTTACAGCTCACACTAATTCTAATGAAAGCTTTATGATATATTTAGTGGCACAGCACAGAGCTCATTAATTAGGAATGCCAAAATGCACGTCAACACTGGAGTTTTGTTTTGCATTTTATCATTTCTCTCGGTTGTTAACTTTAGCCATTAAAACAATAACAACAAAAAAATCTCTTTCAATCACCACAATTCACTAACCCATAGCTGATTTTTCATGATGTGTTTTGGAATTAATTTTTTAGTATTTTACATAGTAATTAGCTAGTTTGGGAGCAAACCCTCTCCAGGGGATCATTAATTAATTACAGACATGTTGTTTATTAATGCATATTTTTCTTTTCCAAAACTGTACAGCAAGAGTGAACATAATTTAGTCCCTTCTTTTAAAAACATAAATTAATAATAATAATTCTGTTTTACCGCACAATTAATTATGGCCCAGTTTTAAAGCACCCCCAAGTTTGATCAAGCAGGAGCCTAAGGGTTCCATTTTTTAGTATAATGAGCTAATCTTTTGAACTCTTCTGTTGAAGAAGTTTGGGGCTCAGGACAGAGTGTCACGAACAAGTCTGCAGGATGCACACCGTCCTGCTATTACAAAATGGCAGCTACTCCACAATAAGAGCACATAAGGGGCAATTCCACACGAACGCAAGCTAATATAAGGCAGTTTACCCCTTAAAGTAAAGGGTAAACTTTGTGTAAAAAAAGGGGCAAAATATGTGATCATGTACCAGTCTTAGGCAGAAAACTGAAATAAAGGTATGCCACACTTAAAAATAGAGGTCATTCAGCTGTGCTTCGTTGATGTCCACGGCAGTTTTATAAGCAAAAAAAGGTATAGGTACAAGACAGCCTTTTTAAATGAAGAATACAGCCGTATTATTGTCATCAACTCACAGACTCTTTCCCAGAAATCAAGAGTTAGATCCTGAAGTGTTAAAGCCAGAGTTACAACCAGGAGTCCTGATGACAGCCAATAAGACGAAATGAGTAATTCTGGTCAGACTCTGGTTCCCCAGCTATTTTTTTTCCACATGATATTTCTTAATGCTCACGCCAATTCCAGAACTGGAAACATTTCAGGAACAAGCTCATAAGCAGAGCAATTCACCATAAGAAGCACTTAAGGGCCACACTTTAGATCAAGAATTGAGCCTGGACTTGCTCCACACAACTCCACGTGATGTGTATTTAAGAATAACTAAATGAGAAAACCAAGGAAAACAAATGCACACAGCAGGTAGTAAGTGCGATAGCATATCGCCCCTTCCCCTAGGTTTACGGAGGAAGAACCACGTGTTAAAAATCGGTATCTCCCCTCCCACCCTACTGCCTGAATACCCTGCTACTAATCAAAACACAAAAAAGAAGAAAGTTCTTCACTTTTCTCTGATGCTGTCCTTCCCCCAACTTTCCTAGTGTCTTTTAAAAAGGGAAAACTCAAGACATGGTGCAGAATTTCCTTCATTTGACAAAGCTTACTTTTGCTCTCTTGCCTTTTGGCAGCAAATGTTTCCTCTTTCTGGATAAATAAATCAGGAGCCCCAAAATGTCTGCACAAGTTTGCTATGAAGGAATAATTCCAGGTGAAAGAAGCTTTATTTCTGCTGGAAGCATGTATTTCTTTTATAGGTTTATAAATACAAGTGGTTTCTATCTATAGGTTACTCCCTCAGAGCCTCTTGCTTTTGAACCTAACCTCGTGGAAGAGCAGGGAGGGGAGAAGCTTAAACACACACACACTATGCATATTAATAAAAACAAACAGCACAAGACCCCCCTTTTTTTAATTCCTCATGGAAACAAGAGATAAGAGGCAAAGTTACAGATTTCTATAATAGGAAAAAAATTCAAATCCCAACAATAAGCTCTGTGTTGCTTGCTCTGGAGTACCAAGTGCTGGGGTTCAGAGAGGGAAAGAAACAGAAGGACTTCTCCAGAGGTGTCTTTGGCAGATAAACAGTGGATAGGAATGAGCTTCTAAAGAGAAGCTTTTTATTACAGATGTTTCTATAGAATCTTCACATTTGGATTTCTTCTAAGCTTTTGTAAACAAGTGGTTTGAAACAGTACCTCTTACAGTTTTTATAGAACTTGGACTACAATTATTTGCAATGTTCTGTATGGAATTACCAAATCACCTCTCCTTACAGAAACATTTAAAATATTATTGGTGTTCATACATGACAAAACTAACAATAAGTCAATTGCATGTGACACAAGTGATGCGAAAAGCTTCAAAGGGATTACAGAAAGAAAGCAGCCTGCAATAAAGTTCACAAATCACAGAATGGTGGATGTTGGAAGGCACCTCTGGAGGTCATCTGGTCCAAGCAGGGCCACCTAAATCATGTTGCACAGGATGGGTAGGTGATCCAGATGGCTTCTGAATATCTCCACTGATATCTCCACAACCTTATTGGGCAACCTGTGTGAGTGCTTGGTCATCCTCGCAGTAAAAACCTGTTTCCTGGGGGAACCTCCTGGGTTTCAGTTTGTGCCCAATGCTTCTGGTCCTGCCACAGGGCACCACTGAAAAGAGCCTGGCTCTGTCTTCTGTACATCCTTCCTTCAGGCGTTTATAGACATCAGTAAGATCCCCGCCAAGCCTTCTCTTCTCCAGGCTAAACAGTACCAGCTCTCTCAGCCTTTCCTAATAGGAGAGATGCTCCAGTCCCTTAATTACCTTAGTGGCTCTTCTCTGGACTCTCTCCAGTACGTCCATGTCTCTCTTGTACTGAGGAGCCCAGAACTGAACACGGTACTGCAGGTGTTGCCTCGCCAGTGCTCAGTGGAGGGGAAAGATCACCTCCCTTGACCTGCTGGCAACACTCCTCCTAATGCAGCCCAGGATACCATTAGCCACCTTTGCAGCAAGGGTACATTGCAGGCTCATGTTCAACTTTGTGTCCACCAGGATCCTCGGGTCCTTTTCTGCAAAGCCGGTTGGCTCCCAACATAGTAAGTTTTAGGAAACAGTGTTGCCTGGACTTAGAAACTGTGTCTTCTTTTTTTCCCCAGGCAGAATTTCATCCTGTTAAAGGCTGTGGTGGATGACATGGGATTTATTCTGGATGTGTCTCTCAGAGTGGCTCATACCATTACTGACAGACCATGAGGTCAAGTTACATAGTCCTGTGGTAAAACAGTGAGGTTGCGACTCACAAAAGCTCAGTTTAACTTCTGCCTGATTTAATATATACATTTGGAATTTTGAAGAAGGCTAAGAAGCAAACTCAGAGTATAATTAATATATTCCCACTGAATATCTCCAATTCCATCCATGTTCTTTGGCAAAAGAAAGAAGAATTACATTTTCCATTTTTTGCTTTCCTCTCCAAGAAGCCTTCTCTCTACATTTTTCACAAGAGATAGAAACTGAGCAAGGAAGACAGCCATGGCATTCTTCCAAACTTTAACATTAAAACAAATCCAATTCACATAGGTTTCCACAATGAGGATCCACTCACAGTAGAACATTCGCTCCAAAGTCTTACATCACCACAGAACCCCAGCAGCCTCTTGAAAACACCTCCTCGGCTCACCTCCTCATCAGTAAGTACTAAATATACTCATGAGCTATACTAGGTCCTATGGGCATAAATTCACATAGGTGTCCTCTCTGAAGCTTAGCTGGTGACACCAAAAATGAAACTCCACTTTGACTGTAAAAATCTACATCATTTCCACCCCACTTCTGGAAGAATGAAATAGAGTTGGCAATTAACCTTAATTAGCATCTTAATTAGAACTTTGCTGAAATTAATGCAGAAGACAGAACTTTCAGAAAAAGAGTCCCAGGTTCCCTGACAGTATTTGTTCAAATATGTTAGAAAGTTTTTTTCATAACAGTAACTTGAATTTTTTACTTTTGAGATAGCATTTTGTTGAATATCACCACTTTGCTAAAGCTCATGGTTTGAGCCCATTGTCTTAATGTCCATATAAAATGCATGAGTAAGCATCCTCTCCACACCACTGAAAAGACCTGTTCTTGAGACATAAAAAAAATATACGTACTTAGTCTAACTCAGAACTGCTTAGTTACTGCAAACTTACTTTCAAAGATAAAAATACCATTTTCTTACTGATTTGAACAGAAAGTCTTGAAGTGCTACAGCATGCCTTTTTGAAGGGCAAGCAAATTAGGCATACCCCTTCATCTTCTCTGAGCTTCTGTCATGATTTGATGGTGGCCAGACACATCACATTTAACTGAGCCATACCACACTAATAATTAACTAACTAAAAATCTCCAGTAATTTTCCAGATGCTGTCCTCTAGTTTCTGGAATTCCCACATCTAAACATTGAATCTGACAAATGGAACTGGCATCATTCTTCACATGGGTAAGCTAAAAAACTAACTTTCTCTGAGCAAGCATAGATTGCTATTTTGACTGTAAAACTGCATCAGTAATTGGCATCAGCAAAGCAGAGCAGGTTGGAGATTATTTAATAAGTCTGGCTTTTTAGAAAGCCAATAAATAAATGAAAGCCACCAAACTGCACTTTCCATGGCTTCTGCCAGTGTCTGACAGCCCTGGCAGCTCCAGGCAGCCCACAGGTGTTCCCTTCTCTCCCTGCCTGCTCCACTCAGGACATGAGCTTCCACTCCGGCTGCACTCCCATGCCCCTTGCAGCTGCCTCGACAACTGGCAAGGACTTCAGTAGCATCCTTGTCACCACAGACAAGGAAACAATACCAGCTTAAGAACAAGACAAACAGAAGATAAATGGTGAATATCAATAATTACACTGAGACTAAGCTATAAACAAAACCAGGCACAAAACTGGAAAAAAAAAGAAGAAATCAAAGAACTAGATGTGTGTCTAAGAGTCAGCTGACAGCTACTGAATCACAGAATCACTAAGGTTGGAAAAGACCTGTAAGATCATCAAGTCCAACCATCAACTAACACCACCATGCCCATTAAGCCATGTCCCACAATGCCTCATCCACACGTTCCTTGAACACCTCCAGGGAGGGTGACTCCACCACCTCCCTGGGCAGCCTGTTCCAATGCTTCACCGCTCTCTCAGTAACGAAATTTTTCCTAATATCCAGCCTGAACCTCCCCTGGGCGCAACTTGAAGCCATTTCCTCTTGTCCTATCACTTGTCACTTGGAAGAAGAGACCAACACCCACCTTTCCGCAACCTCCTTTCAGGTAATTGTAGAGAGCGATGAGGTCTCCCCTCAGCCTCCTCTTCTCCAGACTGAACAACCCCAGTTCCCTCAGCCGCTCCTCATAAGACTTCTTGTGCTCCAGACCCCTCACCAGCTTCGTCGCCCTTCTCTGGACACGCTCCAGCACCTCAATGGCCTTCTTGTAGTGAGGGGCCCAAAACCGAACACAGGATTCCAGGTGCGGCCTCACCAGCACCGAGTACAGGGGCACGATCACCTCCCTACTCCTGCTGGCCACACCATTTCTGATACAAGCCAGGATGCCGTTGGCCTTCTTGGCCACCTGGGCACACTGCTGGCTCATATGCAGCCGGCTGTCAACCAACACCCCCAGGTCCTTTTCTACCAGGCAGCTTTCCAGCCACTCGTCCCCAAGCCTGTAACGTTGCATGGGGTTGTTGTGACCCAAGTGCAGGACCCGGCACTTGGCCTTATTGAACCTATTGGCCTGGGCCCATCAATCCAGCCTGTCCAGATCCCTCTGCAGAGCCTTCCGACCCTCAAGCAGATCAACACTTCCACCCAACTTGGTGTGGTCTGCAAAACTGACACCACATTTGGACTATGATGCAGTTTTTGTCACCATACTGGATAAAAGGAAATAACTAAAATGAAAACAGAAACTGTTGTAATAAGAGGACGACTAATTCCAAAAGATACAGAAGAGGTTAGACAGACCAGTCCCATGGGGGGACAGGGGGATGTGTGTGTGGCTGTTTCCAAAACAAAAGAACAAAAGGAATTCCAAAGAAATAACATGTCATTTCTTTGTTAGAAAGCAACAATCACTGTGTGTTAATAGAGAGATGGAGATAAAAAGAAGGGGACACTGATTAAGTTCTATATGTATTTCAATATGTTCTCCTTCTAACTGCTTTCTGTAACTGTCTAATAATACAGCGAGGAAGAATGCTTCAGCTGAGAGGGTATTAACTTAAGAAAAATATTATGAACGAAAATATGCATCCTAGCCTCTGCACTACTACTTGCAACATACTTGGGATAACAGGAAGTCTTCCAGATTTCAAAGCTGAAGGGCATATCTGACCAACTAATCACAGCAAGTGACCTCAGAGAAATTCCTTCAGACTTGAATTTTCAAGATGGGACTCAGAAAACAAGTTCAAGAACAGTGTGAAGCTAGCCTCAGGTACAGTCTCAGGATCACCATGGCCACAATCATGCCTGAGTCTGAATGTGCAGTTTCAGTGGAAGAAAAGGAAGACAAAGATCCATTAAAGCAAAATAGCATTGAGTGCAATTATGTACAAATAAGAATCCACTGGTAACAAGAAATTCATTTTACTCTCACTAAAAGAAGCAGGAAAACTCCTCAAACCTGTATGTATGGAAGAACATCTTTTTGTACTTGTGAGCTATCAGACTAAGACGTTCACAAAGAAAAGCCCTGCTGAGCATGTGGCAGCAGGAAAAATACTGTAAGCCACTGGTTTTCCTGGGTCAGCACAGCAGCAAGTAACTCCTACAGCTAGTAGCTTTGCTTTCATTTCTCAACACGGAAAAAGGCGAACACCTGGATCCTACAGAGGAACTTAATTCAGACTAAGTAACTACCTCAGGAGAGCCCAAACACAAATAATTCCAGTTGTTACTTGGAATTGGTGATAATGCACTAGCTGCACTTTCAGTGACCTTGCCTCCATCATTTATCATTAAGTTTTCAGCAGCATTCTCTCTTATTTTTAGTTATTAAATCACTGCCAATATTTGACATTTAAATAACATGTAACACTCAAGTTTCAATTCTCAAACTTGATAAAGAGAATTCGTGTACCTGAAAAGAACAAAAGAGGTACTAGCAGGACTATGACTCAACTGGCATCAAAGTAGAAAGCTTGGCTGGAAGGGAAGAGGGATAAACAAATTCCAGAATATATAGAGAAACAGGTATAAGGCAATGACAATTTCTTTAGGCCTTAATATCATCAAAATGACATTGTTTTGTGCATCTAAAAATCCATTTTGCTTAAATAAACTAGTCATAGCCTGCAATCTCCTTTTCTTATCCCTTCCAAATAAATAGCAAGAGATGTCAGTTGACTCAGAACCTTGATTACTGTGGCTGGGATCCTGCAAATATATGGTTGTCAGTGATATTTTGACACACAGCAGACAAGGCATCATGCATGCAGAATTTCTCAGGAAAGCTAAAAAGCAGACAGAAATCATTTTCATTTAGATCCTTTCATGAGAAGAAGATTTATGTCTATTAGTAGTGTGACTTGGAAGAAAGAAGAAAAAAAAGCAATAAGGTCTAAGTACAAAGAAGATGGAAGAGACAGACCCATCAAGGAAGTCAAACGATTATTTCTTGCCTCGCAACCAGGAGATTGCCCAGCAAGGCCAAGAACAAGTAGCTACTTATCCATATGTAACATACTCTGTTTTGTTACCCTACTTTATTTAATCTACCAATAAATTACTATATCCCATATATCCCAAGAAAATAAACAGCAGGATTTACACGTAAGCATACTTCATCGAAATAATAATAGCTTGCATTCAAACTCCACATCTCTGGAATGCCTATATCCTCTCATCTGATCAACAGAAACATCCAACACAAAAATATGCATACACAAGTGATAAGAAATAGGCCTGGAAATTCATCTTAATTTTGCAATGCTTCTCTGATAGCTAAAACATTTGCCTGCAGACCAGAACCAAGCTTAAAGGTTTTATATATGTCAGCATTTTGGCCAGATCCTCACAAGTCACTGGTGTGGACATGGATTCAGACCAAGTTCTGCTCCTTTGCTCCATCCATTTTCAAAGAAAAATTAAGCAAAGGACACATACGTATTAACTAGTAACATGAACCCTTCTTCCATCCAGTGTCCATAGGAGAAGAGAAGGCAGAGAAGGGGAGTAAGCAGTTTCACAGTTGACTTCACCATTTTTCTTACCCCATAAAAATAACATACACTTTCTGAATGGTAACTGGATGCACTGTCAACAAACACGCCAGGCAGAAGAATGCACAACTGAACACTTTGATGGCTGGGGCAAAAAGTCAAACCACTGCCACTCAACAGATTTAAGGGATGGTCCAAGATGAAAACTCTTCTCTGAGCACAACAGAAAGGTTCTCGAATTTTGGACTCTTAAAGCTCAAGTTTATCCCCCAACATTAAGAACAATTCCTGTTCTGAATGAGCAAAAAGCCACTACCAAGTAAATATCAAAATCTTCCACATGATCTCCAATTGTGCTTCAAAGCCTTGAAACCAGACACAACACAGCAGCCATTCCACAGTCAGTTTTTCTTGGTGGCTTTCCTGCCACCTCTCAATTACTTACTAGTTTGCATTGTGGTCACCTAGACCTGGTTCTGAAGTGCCTCTCGTCTTCCAGAGCCTAACTTTCTTCCATGTACAACACAGCTCAGGGAAGTGACAGGAATCCCTAGTTGCCGTATGAATATTGGTAATTCTCTGAGAAATTAAGCAAGGCTGTCCAAGGGTTGGTTGGTTGGGTTTTTTTAAGCCACTGGAAGTTTCACAGACCAGCATTTTTACAGGCCAATGAAAGGCACATGTGTCCCACAGCTGATCCCATAAGAAGCTGCCACTCTCCAGCAGAATGGCAATCTTTGCTTTCTTCCATCCCTGCTCTTCATTCTCACACTCACCTGAAGCACATTTGCTAATAATATTACCAGTCCTCATCTAGAGGAAACAATTATCCCCTTTAAGCAGCTGAGAATGGCTCTGTAAGACCTGAAGTGCTGGCACTATTCTGCTACAAATGCACATGCACTCTCATCACACACCAGTCCTAAGAACTAGTGACATAATTCAGATTCATAGTTTGTTGGAATGGCTTCAAAGACATGGCACATGGCAGCAGAGACCAGTAAATCTTCAGGGCAAGCTGGTGTCTAAGCCATCTGCTGCTAGGGAACCACTGCACCAACACCAGAGCCTCAGTAGTGTAAGTGAACGGTACTGGGGGGAGGAAGAAGTGGAGTTAGGAGTGGTAGGAACACAAACCCACCAAACCATCTCCCCGGAAGTCTCCTCTGCAATGGAAAGGTTCATGAGACAACACCATCCCCACCCATTCTCCCTCCCAAAGGTCACAGATTGGAAAAATCTCTATCCAACACACAAAGACCTTGTGAATCCAAGCACTGCATAAATGAAGATGGGCCGTCCACAGGACACAACAGACTACATTATTGAGCTTTTACTTCCCTCTTTCCCAAAAAAAAAAATTTGCCTGTGTCATGTCTCAAGTGACACTTCACGAGCAGCAACTTCCAATACTGAGTTGTTATCTTCTGCCTGGAATTATGTTTCCTCTCATTTGCTTTGTGACACACATCTGAAGGGACCCATTTCTCAAGACACTTCAACCACCTTTGCACACATTTGGCAAAGTAACTTAAACCACCAGATGAAGATTTTCTGACCCAGTTCCCTGGTATTATTTAGAAACTGCTTTGACACTTATACTTCTATGTTTGTTTTCCAAACTCAGTTTTAGGGTTTTTTATTTTCCTAACATTACTTCCTACATCTCTTTCCCATCAGCCTTCAGTCACATGTAACAACTGATAACCACACACTATCTGCTTGTCCCAGCATTAAGCAGATGAGAACTGCATCAAAGTCATCATACACCCTAAGTCAAACCCAAGTTCTCAATGCTGGTAACACCCCCACCCCAAGGGTGTTCAGGCCATTTACAAACATTACCCATACAACACTTATTCTAACCACTTCTCTGGAAGTTCTCCATCACAACATACCACACGTCCCAGCATAAAGCAGGTCAGTAGTCACCAGTCTCCTGCTTCCTAAATATAAACAAAGTCATCAAGAAGCAGACAGCTCAGCTATGGCTTGTAATGATTTTAGTATACACTATATCTAGATCAATAAAAGAACTACCACACCCAAGAAGGAGGGACAATAAGAAGACTTCCAAAATCCTTTGTATCACAGGCTCTTCCCTAAGTCTGTCACACACCAACCCCAACCTTTTAAGTCTCCCAGGAGTGAAATAATCACCATTTATTCCAAGATCCTACAAAAAGTAACACTGAGGCTCAAGAGGGCTAGATTTCTCTCTCCACCATCTCCCATAATCCAGGTCCCCTCCTGCAGGAGAAGAAGGTAAAGATACAGTTTCATACCTATACTTCCTACTATATACACCTCTCTCTCAAGCTACTTACTATAAATAAAACTTTTTAAAAAACACACAAACGTTATTTAGTGTATTATGTGCCTCCTGCATTATGGCATTCAAATTCCTCTTGCTCATTCTTTACAGAGCTCTACTTTTTTCCAACTACACCCTTCCCTTTAACTCTTCAAATCCAAAATATTCTCTGCACAAGAGTTCTGATTCAGAGATGAGTGTCCTTTAAACCAAGACATTTTTCATGGCAACATCCCACAGAGGGAGTAGCCTTTTTGTTTTGGGGGTTTTTTTTGAGAGAGAGAGCACGCGTGAGAGAGAGAGAGTGCTTCAAACTTACGGGGTGGAGTCAGAAAGTATTACATATGCAGCGGGCACAATCACAATTTCCTAATTTCCTAAGGAAGGTGGCCTTAAAAAAAAAGTGCTCTTGATATTGGGCAAAATTAACACCAAAATATAGGTAAACAACAGCAATACAACTCACCACATAAGCAGCAATAATCACAGCAATTCATACGGATTTTGAGTCTTAAGATTATTTTGTTTTGATTTCATTATGACATTGGTATTAATGTATCTAGTGTGCATACATATGACTGAAGGTCTTAAACCATGATTTAAGTGCTTAGAGAGACCACTAACAACAGAAGGACAAGAACCAACAGTTTGAGACTGACTGACAATAATCTGGAAATAAATCATAACAGCAAGCAGCTAACCAAAGGAACAGGTTACCAGCCTTGCAATGAGCTTAGTCACAACATCAGCACTGGCTGTCATTCCAACAAATATGCTGCAATTCAGCCACACGTTATTGGCCTTGATGACATTCATTTGAGTGAAAAAGAAAATAGTTCCACCATTATAAGACAGAGTGGACAAGTTCTATAGTTCTTATTACACTAATGGTCCAAAGACATCAAAGCAAGCCTGCATAATTGGAAGTTATTACGCTAAACTTTGCCAGAGAAAAAACTACTGGAGCACAAATAAAATGTTCACTCAAGGGCCAAACATTTGTTTATAGACCGCTCTTCACATGTAATGCTGCTCCTCAGAGGCATTTATCTTCTATCTTGGTATCCAGAGTAGATAATCAATGCTTTGCCTAAAAGAATGAAATAGATGCTTTCCATGTCAGAACCCACACACAGAGAGTGAAATTTAGGTTGCTTTGAAAAGGAAGGCAACTCCTTTTTTGGTTTTTTTTTTGGTTTGTTTTTGGGTTTTTGGTTTTTTGTTTGTTTGGGGTTTTTTTGTTTTTTGAAGTTTGCCCTTTTCAGAGGGCAGGTAACAACATTTCAGGACACAAGGAGAAGCTACCTTACTTTCTCCAGTCATATAAACTAACTTTGAAAACAGGCAAGAACAGCCTGCACACACACACTCCCAAATTATGATATTTCATGATGGAAGAAACCAATCTACAAACCATTGAAAACACTGAGAATCTTCCCACTGATTTCAGTAGGTACTGGAGCAGGCCCATATTCCAGTTCCCACAATGTGACCTGTAAACATTGGTATGACAAAAAGCAAAAGGCTAAAGTTTAAAAAAAAAAAAAAAAGGCACACTATTACTTTGCTGCTTTGAATGGAAGACTATACAAAAAGTGATCTGCATCCTACTCCTTTATTCACCTCAGTCTCTGAAAGATGTCATCTTAGGAAGGTAAATACGCTATCAATGGTTTTAAATGGATTAATTCAAGTGTTCTCATGGACTGAAATAAAGGCCAGTAGCATCTACAGAAAAGAGTTTTTTTCATTCAAAGTTCAATCAAAGGAACACAACAGCAGATACAAAAAAGTGACAAATCCTGCACTACTCCTTCATGCTATTGTTGTGCTCTGAGCTTATGGGCAGGACTAAATGCACCACAAAGATCCCTGAAACACTTCTAGAGCAACCAAAAGTATTTTCTGACATGCAACTTACTCACAGGCTTTGCTGTTCATGATTCTTTTGTTCCTAATTTACTAAAGTGATTAATTTCATAACCCACAGAAAGAAATTATGTGATACCCTTGCCTGTCATGTTTGATATCTTAATTTTTAGTTGTTTCTCTTCAAAAGAAAGACAACTTCTAGCAGTGCTGTACATTTCTGAGCTACTGCGTGCAAGTAAGCTCCTGATGTAGCACCTACAATGTGCGGAACAACTTGACAACTGACTGGGCTGCAAACCAAAACCTTCTGGCTTTAGAAAGGTCATCTTCCTCTTCGCCCCACTTTCCCTCCCTCCTCGGAGATTTCAGGTCCCTGCTGGCCAACTTCTGCGCCTGGTGTCCTGGTCACAACTTCACAGGCTAAAACACATCAGTCCTCCTTCTCTAGCAAGGTGTCAGGAGCGCAGAGTCCTTCCCTGCAAGTTCATTGCTACTTGTTCAGTCTCCGCAGGCCAACCTCTCTCCAGGAAAGGGGAGATAAAACATCTTTCAGCACCATGAAAGGAGAAAGACTATCTTTTCACTAACTGTACAGGGAGAACATGCTGCTTGTTAAATGCAATTTATGCTTCAATATTTGACAATACCATTTGTTGCAGTAGGAGACCTAAAAAGTTGAAGTAAAACAGTGCTTGGACAACTACCTCCTCTCTCTCCTGCTCATCTGATATTCCCACCTATTGTCATCATAACTCTCTTCATAACTGCATCCCTGGTGTATCAATACTACGTATACTAGCCAGAAGACTAGATTGCTTTCCTTTTATATCATGGTGTGGTCTTAGTAGTGTTTTTCAGGATAGCCTTCTGAGACCAACAAACGTGCTCACTCCTCTGCTCGCAGATATTCTCTCCCTTAGGAGTATGTGTCATTACAATCAGGTACACTATTGTTACTAAAGACTGTTTTATCTTCTGATTTGAAGGATGTTTGAAAAGACAGGAATTAAGTGATAGGCCGTACAGCCCATTCTGTCATTCGCACTTTAGGCTAGATAATTGCGAAGAACCGTTGCATCAAGTTTGAAGAGATAACAAGGACGACATAAGATGTCAGCACACTTTTCTTTCTTCTAAGAAATGTCACCTAAAACTATGGAACCGGTTGATGCTAATATCACACCAAGCTCTTCCCTATTTACAGGAGATGGAAGAAATTCTTTTGTGTATCCTTCCCACTAGCCTTCTCTTGCTACCTCTGCAGTGACTCACATCAACAGTCTGTCAGATTCCATTAAAAACATATTTGAAAGATTATTTTTTCCCCAAACCCCCTGAATTTCAATAAAATTTTGCTCAAGTTGTCTCCTGTTCAAACAGAAAGCCAAGTTTAAAGACAATACATACAACCTGTAGATAAACAATCCTGGGGATGGGAGGGGACAGAAAAAATGCCATCTTCATAAGACAGCATTTGTCTATAGATCCTTTCAAATTCTGTATCAAATTTAATACCAGGTATTTACTGGGTAGGTTATAGCACAGATATACCACTGCAGCCTTCAGAAGAAAGCACTGGACAAAACCAGACCAGATTTGTGAAACAAGGATTCAGAGTCTACCAACCATGTATCCACACCGGTATAACTTTTAGGGAGGAATCAAGTTCTACCAGTGTTATAAGAGAAATACAATAGTCAGGACCACTGTGTGATCGGACAAGAGAGTTTCTGAAAAAAAGAGTCCAACCCCAGGACCTTCACTCAGAACTGAGAGGGATCAAGCCGAGTTACAGCTCTGCAACACACGTCAGGAAAGCGCAAAACATTTATATTGCTGTTACTGAATTTGAGCAGAGGGGTGCAAAATTCAGTGTAATCTGCTCAGAAAGAGATGAAATCTGATTTGATCCAGTATCAAGGACATTATATCATCATTTATTTATTCTAGACTCTGGCATTACACAGCAGCTATCTCACTGTCATCAGCCAAGAATTTAAGCTTACAGCATGAATTGAAGAAGAAAACACAGAAATGCCAGCAGCGTAACATCAACACATGAAAATATTACCATTTGCTTCCAGCTATGGTGGCAGAGGGAAGTACAAGGCAAGCATTGACTACAGCATGATAACTCATCATACCAAGACCTACACCTCTTCCTGCATAAATGTATGCTGCAGGACAACTCCCACTGACCTGAACCTCTCAAAGCCTATCATAATCAAAAGCAAGCACAAATCATGAGCAGCATATTTTACAAATTAACACACATATCATATTGCAGATAGGTCAGGACCCCAAACTGACTACACTGAATAATCAAGTATCAGTTGTACCAATACAGCTAGCTGCTAGTTTTGTGGTGGTGGGGTTTTTCTTCTTTCATAAGAAGTTAAATATGTCAACTGAGATAGACGCAAGAAGCCAATGCAGCAGCACTTTACATAAGGTGTTCTCTCAAGAGTGATGTTTTTTCACTGTCTGTTACAGTACAGGCCTACAAGTATTAGAATTACCATCAGTAAAGTTCTATAAAGTATTTTCTCCACATGCAACATTTCTTTGCATGGAACGGTTTTAAATGACCACTTTTCATAAAACATTCAGTTTTATTATACTCCAAAAAACCCCAAGCATTCTATTCAGAGCCTTCAACCAACAAATTCATCTGGTAGTTATTTGGAAAATGAAAATATGTTTGAGCAATATACATGTATTAACAAATATGCACATCGTAACACTGCTATCTATGGGTTTCTTTTAGCACTAGTGAAAAAGACTAAGGCATACCTGGACTATGTAAGGTACAAAGATGTTTAACCTACCTCATCAAAGCTGCTATCTTCTTTCTTCAAGGCTTTAAAATAAAAGGAAGAAAAGAAATAGTTATCTGTACTGCATTTCAATGAGCACAAAGTAAAACCAGAAAAGAGAAAAACAGCAGCATTTTCCTGTTATAATAGGAAAGAACAAGCTGGCCTGAATAACAATTTTATAATCAAAATCTGAATCTGTAAATGGATTGTAGGACTGCACAGCATGTTTCCAGGAACGTAAATTTACATATTTATGAAAAATATTATCCTCTCAGGTTAAAGAAAAGAAGAGTTTGCAAGTTTTTTTAATTTTAATTCCTAGTGAGCGTGAAAACACTTTATGGAGAGCCTGACTGAACTTCAAAAAGGAAAAGTATAATAAACACCTAACCATGTATTCAGTTTGTCAAGTACTAAATCTTTATGAAGTAGTAGGCACTCTAGCATGCTTTTTTCCCTTTTTTTTTTTTTTTACAATATGACTTACACTAAAGCAGAAGAGATTTCTGTCTTTCTTACACTGTTAACTAGCAATTAATCAACAAACAAGGAAGAGGAAAACAGCGCAGCAATCACGTGAACTAGTAAAGCAAGAAAATAAAGACATTAATAGTTCTGAAGTTGCAGCAAAGATTAAGCTGATGACAACTTTTCCTTTAGCATACTGGATATCTTTATTGAAATGTAAAGAAAATTAATTTCTCCAAATATCCATTCAACTGTGTCAGTCTGAAGGTACGAAACTGGTTCCTTTTCTCTGTACACCACAACCAGACCAACCAGGGACTGCATACTGCACACTGTGACCTGAAAGTGCTCTTTGTTTACTTCTCTTGAAGAGTTAAAATAAAACAAACCACTGCATTGATGATTGCGCTATTTCTTTTCAGTTTAAATCACGAAGGTTTGCAATTTGAGGGAGGTCACCTGAATGACCATACAGTTCATGCAGTGCTGCCCCAGAAGGCTCCCTCTTCATCACTTAAGCAGCATAATGTTTCTTACACTTAAACTGCATTTATTTCTGCAGGAGATAAATACTAAAGTGCCTAGCATGGTTGAGGATCTAGACTCCAGTAGTTGCTTTGCTCTTTTAGATGCTCCTTCTGCCTTCAAATTGCTAGTAGTTTCTAAACCACCACCTCTTCCAAAATCCATCTTCAGAAGCAACAGCGTTATTACCTTCAAAAAAAACCCCCCAAAAACTGTAGAAGCTGTATCACAGGCATAACAGAGGCAGGACACCTCTGCGAAAAGTGCTGCAGCTCCACAACCTCTGCCATGGGCAGCAAGGCACAAATCCCAGTTCTCCTTGTACAGAAAAGCAGGGATCATCCAGCCTTCCTTCGCTTTCAAATTCCCACTTCACAAAATCACAGAATCACGAAGGTTGGAAAAGACCTGTAAGATCACCAAGTCCAACCATCAACCAAAAAAACACCACCATGCCCATTAAACCGTGTCCCACAATGCCTCGTCCACACGTTCCTTGAACACCTCCAGTGATGGTGACTCCACCACTTCCCTGGGCAGCCTGTTCCAATGCTTCACCACTCTCTCAGGAAAGAAATTTCTTTCAGACATGAAGTATGCCTTCCCTTAAATTTTTGAAGATTACTGTTTTACAATTACTCATCTAGATTTCATGCTCAGTAACAAAAAACCAAAACAAACCGGGATTTTGCTG
Source organism: Gavia stellata (assembly GCF_030936135.1). Classification (NCBI taxonomy): domain Eukaryota; kingdom Metazoa; phylum Chordata; class Aves; order Gaviiformes; family Gaviidae; genus Gavia; species Gavia stellata. The sequence continues at coordinate 25,384,971 of NC_082599.1, read as the reverse complement.
AGGAAATTTGAGGCACATATTGTACATTTTTATCATGAAATGCATTTTTATGGTTTTGAAGGCCGGACAAAACATTTTCAGACTGCTAATCCCAAGCACCCAGAACTATGAGTCAGGACATTAAAAAAAGAGAAGAGAAAAAAAGAAAGAAAGAAAAAAACCCCGATGTGTGGAGCACTTTTTAAGAACACACTTTTAATCTTTTCATTTACCTTTCATGTCACAACCACATACAAGCTATAAATTAGTATATGACACACCTAGGTCACGCTGACAAGCTTTTCTTCCTTACCAAAACTCAAGATTTTCACATGACGAAAACATTCCAGGAATAGCCAAACAACAGATAACTGAACAAAATTCACAATGTAACAACAGTAAGAAATGGGAATCTGATCCACTGTGGTTTTTTGGCTTGTCTTTAACTTCTACCTTTGACTGAAAGAGTTTTTTTAAGAATCTCCAAAACTAAGAATATGAAAGTTCTGGCCACTCATTTAATCAGATTCTGTTTAATAATAATTTCACTCTCAACCAGTTCACTACATAGCATCTTCAAAAGGAATCATCAAACCAGCATATTTCATTCAACAAAGCATAGTAGAAACATTTTTTTTTCTCCTCAATGCAACCCTTTTCTTTTTAAACCATTAAAAAAAGCTTTGCTGAACTTAAAAAAAATAAACTGTTTACAAATGAACTTCTCATTATCTCAGGTATGTGAGCTATGTGAGTGTACATCAGAGGAGATTAGTGGAGATAACCTTTGTATTAGTGAGGAGATAGTAACAAAGCCCAGGGATACTCAGAAGGGTCACAGGCTGCTTTTGGTGCACCATGAACAATCTCAGCAATGTTTACTCTTTCTTCCTTCCTTCCTTTCTACTCTGGTGTTAGTTTTTGACTAAAGAGATTGCATAAGAAAACAGAAGTTAAATGGTGTGAGCTGAAGAGCTCTCAAATATGATTTTGGTACTATATGAACTTCAACAAATGCATAGCCAAGAACTCTTTACATAACTGGATGATTATGATAATTTTATAAAATTACTCATTATTAATTTTAATTACATAATTATCAAAGCGTAAAACTAAGAACCAAACCTAATAAAGTTTTATATGATAAAATGAACAGTGAGTTAACTGAATCTCAAGAAGTTGGTTAACATACAGTATGATGTGTTCGTTTATATAGACAACACAGTATGTACACAAGGAAATCAGAATTTTTAAACTAATTTGGGTATTTGTATAAAAATGGATAGGCTGCCAGAAACCTATCAATAAAAAGAATTCTGTAAATTTTTCAGATTCTTAGTAATGTAAGTTCTTTATGATGAGCTAAATTTTAAGAGGGACGGTCCTTGAAACACCAGAAAACTTCTGCCAGTAGCTGCAAAGGTAGTTCATTTTTCTAGAACTGTGAGATTGTAATTTCTGCAGTAAAAAGCCGTCCTGTCTATTTTAGAATATTAACTTCAGCTTGGCACCATAGGCCGTATGCATTTCCTTCAAGGCACCACGGTGCCGTATCATCCTTTACCAGACTTGCACGTAGCACAAAGCGAATGCTGAGGATGAAGGCTCAGAGATGGACAATTTCACCCATCATGTTTTTCAGCTCAGCAAAATAAACATTCTCAGTACTAGGTGTCATAACCCGACTATTCTGAGGGGTTACGTGTTGGTCAATGTTCGGCTGCTGCAGAGACAGATCCGAGTCTTGGGACCCACGCCTGGACTCCTCCTTGGCTGCCTTACTTCCACCCAACTCTCCAAAATGGGCGCACGTGCAATATCAAACCAGTGCCCACAAAATGATGTTTGAGAATAAGAGATTAAAAAAAGTGTCCACTGGTCCCCCAGAGAAAGAGAAATAATCCAATCAAACATCAGGATTGCCAACTTATATATGATTTATTCAGTATCTATATATTCATGAATAGAGACTAAGCAAGATCTAACTCTATTCAGATACTCATGGACAGAAGTATACAAATACTTTATCAGAATTAAAATTACAGCAATACAAATCAAACTTACTATTGCAATGACGGCAACTGGCAGTGTCATACAGTCAACCATCCTTGGCCAGGAGGATCTCACTGCTAGTGAGATCCTCAGCTAGTTCTTTCCTAAGCTCAGCTTTTATAGGAAAGGTTGCTTCACCTGCACGCAATTACTTGCGGCTACGATCCGAAATCAAACCACAAACTGACTACTTTTTTGCAAAATGCACTGCAAGGTGCTTTTTACAATCGGGCACCTTCTGTACTCAGTCAGCAATGTTCGCATGTTTCTGTGGAAAGAGGAAAACAGGGAGGGTGTTGTCAGCCACTACACTAGGTACTCTAAGTTATGGGCTGGATCATAATTTTGCAGGATGAGTATGTCCCTCTGCCAGTCTCTCGGTGTAGTGGCTGGAAAGCATCAGTTCACAGTTAAGAAGATGGGCCAAATCTACTTGAGGCTACCATTGGTACCAAATAATGGCCCTTTGCTGTGCCCCAGGGATAACTAAGCTGGTTTTAAGACTACCCCCTCTTTTATCTAAAGATGCTGGGGGAGTAGCTTCAAACGTTACTTAACATACTGTGGCACACTGTAAAAAAAAGAAATCACCTCATAAACTCATTGCTTATATAGCCTCTCAAATAGAGAGGATTACTTTGTGGAGAAAAAGCAGTCTTGAACGTAGTTTATTGAGTAGCAAGCCCTACCAAAAAAAAACCCACCACAGCCAATAACATTTAGGATACATTTCCATCACTCTTATCCAATAGGCTAATATAAACTTTGGTATCAAATTGAAGGGGTCTTGTAGTATTGGAAGAATTGTATTTGTCAGCTGGGATACCATCAACACAGTGGGGAGGTCTAGCAGTGCCTTATCATTCCAAGAATGGCCATCAGGTGTTCCCTACTGTGAAAGTTTGACTGGCTCATTATTTGACTCAAACACCATGTTACTTGATCCGGTTACGCTGATGATGCTATATTGTGTCCTTAAACTTACGAAAACACATAAATTGCAGTGGAACAGGGAAAGTTAAAAGATCATCATAGTTATTGATAATAAATCACAACTGAACAGATGACTGACAAAATTCCAGATTAGATAGATATTAAATTAGTAATTTACTAATCTTACCAAGGAACAAGCTCTTCCAAAGAGAGCTGTAAAACCAGAGCGACAAATAACCAGAAAGACTTTTTCTAATGAGGTTTTGGTTTTCTCTCCTTCATTTCAATGTAAGAGTTAAGTACAGCACATGTTTTAAATGAGGATTTCCTGGTATGCAACTTAAGTGTTTTTTAAACATAGGCTTGCTTTGCTTGGGCTTATCTGTGGCTCTGGGTATCAGAGAGTGGACTATGTTCAAACCTCATACTGATAAATTAGAAGGTTTTTTGCTCCAAGTGCAGTTACCAGAATGATGGTCAAAAACAGTAGAGCATCTGAAGATTGAACGGTCTTGCTGGTAGCAGCTGAGTTTTAATCACAAAATAACCACCATAAACAAACAAACCAACCAGGCATCCAACCACACTCCTACACTGCTGCGCACATGCACGAAGAACTGGAGGAGCTGGAAGACATAACAATCCATGTACCTAAAATCAGGCAAAAGTTCCCAAGGAAACTAAAAGGCTGTTTAATTTGTGAAAAATGACAAAAAGAGATGATCATCCAACAGAGCCAACTACAACATGCAGAAGTTACTAGCCAGAGGCGCCTTGCTCCCTAAACGGCATTAACAGGACTGTCACTGTTACAACAAAGCAGCATCTTCATTCAAAATATTTTCTTTGTTAATGACTTCCACTATTTGTAAAACCTTTCCACAGCTGCTGTAAGAGTGCCTCTCTGTGTACATACACAGACACCTGACAGACCAAACACCTGACTGCTTTTTTTTCCTCCCTCATCAAAAAAAGTTAAATGCATTTTACAAGTTTAAGACTGATGATAGGTGAAAGCTATTTTCCTATGGGGACAGAGATTTATAACCATGACCATAATTCGCTTCACAATTGAAACTTAGCATTTACCCTTGAACTCTCTGGTTTACAAATGTGAATGAGCTTTTCTCAGTTTTTTTTCATCTTGCAGTACAACAATAGAAGATACCGGATTTCAAACATTATCCTACACTTAAAGTTTACAGTCCTTAAAAGCTAAAGGTAACGCATTGAAAGCATACACAACATGTGAAAAATTATAATGCCCACGTACTTTAGCACACCTCCTTGGTAGGGCACCTCCTTGGTAGGGCTAAGGAGGGAGAACCAAATGCCACAGCTTATGGTTGCAGAGCAGGCACTTCGCATCCTCTCACTGGGACAAAGCAGCTCTGAAAGTTGACCCATGTCTGCCAGCGAGACCGACTGCAAGGGAAAATGTCCCAGTGGGACCACCGATGGGTGAGGGCTGTGGAAGGGCCCTTACAGAGAGCCTGCAAGGACAGGGTCTGCTGCATCTGCTTGCCCATCCTGGCTGCTGCCCGGCTTCGGGCACTACCTGCAGCTGCTCTGCCCAGCCAGCTCGGGGATACCTCACACCTAAGGTACCTTCTCTCCCTGCTCAGCTGCGCGTTGATGCTGTCAGTGGGAATTAACGTTTTGAACAGTGAATTAAGCAACATAGTGTGCCAAAGACCAAAAGAAACACCAGTCCGAGCAGACCAGAACTCTGGGGCATTGTTCTCGGTAAGAAATTCAACTGCAAAATAAACTGGTGTCAAAACCAAACGCAATGTGGTGATTCCGGGAGATAACACGCTCGGCAGCAGCGTCCAGAGAACGCTACCTCAGGATGCTTTATGTCAGTGAAAGAACGACAAGACTTCGCAGCAGATGACAGACAGACTTCTTTTGTCTGGTCTCCTAAATCACTGCGCCGCCGTTATCTGCTTCAGCATCTCATGCCTCAACTCAAAACAACGTTCAGCCCGAACAAAAAACAGATTACCAGACCGGCAACAAAACGAAATTAACCATTTGCTTTTTGCCAAGGTTTCCATTCGGCAATGGAAGCACACTAGCCACCTCTCATGTATAGTTTGTATTTTCTCGCCTATTTCGGGCTAACTCCATTACAGACCCATGCAGCACTGCCGGGGCTGCACAGGCACTGCCGAGAAAGAGCTGTTATTTTCCCGAGCTTTCTTCCCAAGAAACGTTTTTCGGGGACGGCGTCGGCGCGGGTGTTCCCAGCCTTGCAGCGTTCAACCCGCCGCCGCACAAGCAACCCAGCGACCCCTCACCCGCCACCGCCGGGCACCCTCGCCCCTGCCCGGCTGCTCGGCGGCGGCGGGCACGGGGCTGCCCGACAAGGAGGCCACCCCCACCCTCCGCCGCCGGGAACCCCCCGGGGCGCCGGGCAGCGCCGCCGGGGTGCGGGACTCACCTATTCGGCCGAAGCTCTCCGATAAAGTTCTCCGCAACTTTTTCATCCTGCTGATCTTCTCGGCGGACTGCGAGTCGATCATGTCACACACGGGGGGCGACACCCCCCCGCTCGCCAGCCGCCAGCCCCACTCCCCCCGACTCCGGGGGACAGACCCCCGCTCCGGCTCCGGGGCTCCCCCCTTCCCCCGAGAAGCCGCCGGGCACAGCGGGACAGCCCCGGCCCCGCCCGGGGAAAGAGCCCTACGCCGCGGCAGCGGCTGCTGCTGCTCGGCTCCCCGCCGCCGCCGCCCGGCTCATAGCCCCGTCCCGCCCGCCCTTCCGCGGGCCGCCCCGGCAGAGCCAGACGCGGCGGGGAGGGCGAGGGGGGCAGAGCAGTGCCGAGGAGAGACGGAGGAGTGCAAGGAAAGTCCGGCGAGAGGCTGCGGGCAGCGGCGGAGGGAGGGAGGGAGGGAGGGAGGGAAGGAAGGAGGGTGCGCTGAGAGAAAGGAGGAGGCGGAGCCTGGGGAGCCCCGCGCCGCGGCCGGGGGGAGGCGGCCGGCCCTGCCCGCGCTGGCCGATGGCGGAGCCGGGCCCCCGCCAGCCCCCCAGCGCCAGCGGCGCCCCCCGCCCGCCCCGCAGCCCGCGGCCGCCCCCCCCCCCCGTCCTTCCCGGGCGGCGGGACGGGCGGTTGCCGGGGTGAGGCGGCCGGGAGAGGAAGCGGCGGGGGCGAGAGGGGGGAGGCGGGGATTGCTGGGCCCGCGCCGAGGGCTCTCTCCGGGCGCGTCCCGAGCGGAGGAGCGATGTGGCAGTCCTCGCCGGGAGCCGTTAGGACGGGAGCGGCATGGCAGACGTTTCTGGTAGCGTTTGGCGGGGGCACGAACACGCCGTGTCCACCCAGGGCTGGCGGCGCCCCAAGCTATTTCGTCCGGTCTCCTGGGGATGCGCGTCGTTATCCCCCGAGCCAGCAGAACTCGCCGTGTCCGCCGGCGTGGGGCACGCCGAGGGCCCGTGGAGGTCTGCTCCTGGCCGGGGAGCCCTCTGCTCTCCCTTGGACTGCGGCTTTTAAAGGCGGGTGCAAGTTGTGTAGGTTTTACGACGGAGGAAGGCGCCCTCTCGGCCTGATTTCTGGGTGGGTGCTGGGTGGGGTGCTGCCCCAGTAGCTGTGGTGAAGCTGGTAGGAAAAGGGCACCTTGCTGTAAGTATGCACCCAGCCCGTCAAGCTGAAACCTGGGCTCCTCTCCACTTAACATCTCAAAGCACAGCCCGATAACATGCCTTCAAGTGCATTAGCCTGCAACTTAATGAGTGTTGGGAGCTTTTGATCTTGTTAACTCAATTGAACCAACATTATTGAAAAATAAATCAGTTTAACCCATCAAGATGGATGGCCATGTCTAGCCTAAAACATAAAGTAGGTGCTTTTCGAGAACAATATATGTTAGGTAACACATTTTAAAGCCCAGGTTTGCGTGGTTCAAATTGTATTTTAATGCATGTTATCTGGTTAAAATGAACTTGGGTTTTAATGAGGCTAGTTAATGCAATTTACTGGGATTAGACGGTGTCCAAGCTAAGAGTTGTTAACTCAATTTTAGAAGCACATTTGTCTAGACAAGTGGTTAGGTGAGTTGGGTTCAAGCCATCTGCACCTCTAAGCTCTGGGATCAGACCTTTCTATTGCAATGTAGCAGTGGTGGCAAGTATGTAGCATCTCAAGGTGGAAATCTATTATCTACTGCAATCTACTATATGTGCTTATGCACGTATCTCTTGTGGCATGCAAGATAACGGGGAACTGTCCTCCTATATAGCAGTACAATAACACTGGTAAAATGTCTTAGGCACAACCCCCGAATCTACAGACAGTTTGATTAAAAAGGCTTTCAGAAGTGTGAATCCTGTTGACCCTGTTAACATCTTTGAAATAGGAGCTAAAATGGCATTTTTAATGTTGGCTATGTCATATTATGGAAGGAAATGGAGAAAGAGTAGAAACTGAAATGTTGCAGAGAGCAATGCAGGGAAAAAGAGGAGAAATAAAAATTAGGAAGAAACAGACAAGGGGCCTAGAAGGAGAAAGAGAGGGAGGACACAAGCACTTCAGGATATTTTATTCAGTCAGTGTAAAAAAATGACATTTAAATCCTTAATAATTGTTGATAGTTTCATCTTTGTTTAAATCTGACGTTAATATTGGTGAATATTCCTGCTCTGCATGGAGAGGAAAATGCCATTGTCATAAATAAAATATGCTGGTCCAGGAGCTGAAACTGAGTTTAACATCTGAGCCCTTTGCACTTTCCGTGCATGCCATTCACGCCTTGTACCAACACCGCTGTAATTCAGTCTGCGGCTTGCTTTCAGCAATTAGGGATATTGTTTCTGAGAGCTTCTGAGGAACCTGTAATTAACTATGCTTAAGATAATGTCTTATCTAGTGAATTAGCCTAGATACTAGCACCTAGTGAATTTGGAACAATGTTCCCATTTTTCTCCCTATTTCTAGGTAAACTATGACTTTATCACTTGTGGAGGACAAGCTTCTGCCAGGCTGCCACAGTGGGTTGAGCTTTCTTTGACAGAAGCACAGCAACCTAGAATTTCTGACAAGCATCTGGCTTTGCAGCTGCTTGGGAGTGATCTACAAGAATATGTCAGGGTCTTTTAAATCAATGAATATTTTGCCTAAATTAGGCATCAGTGTGGTGCCAGTGAGAGAAACCCAGGCCTTGTCTTCTGAAAATGGTACAACCTCAGTCAGCAGAGATGTTACACAGACTTTCTCCACCAGAGGAAGGACAAGCTTGAAGCTGTGCACAGATCCTCAAACTGCATGCTTCAATTTGTGTTATTCTTCCCTCAATGGTCTTTAGTTGATAGAAATATTTCTCTTAAAGTCCTCCTTTTTTCTCTCCCCCACCCAAATCTCTTCTGTTTCCAGGGGCACTAGTGTTGAAAATTCATTGAATTCAGGAATGTGGAATCACTTTTGTAGCTTTGATCAAGCTCATCATAAGCTGGTGGTTCTTATTTTTCTTGTCTGTATTTCCATCACCCATCTCAGGAAACCAGTAAAGCAGAAACGCGCAATTAGCAAACCACAGAGATAGCAGCTATTCAAATGATGACGTTTTGCTTCCTTGTAGGGGCAGGCTTTCAGCTCTGTTTTTGTTTAAGTCTTACAATTTGTGGCATAAGAAAATTAACATGAAAAAAATGCTAAATAATATTGCTGTTTGCTGCCTTCTTCCACAAGCCTCTACCGTGTTAAAGCTTGTTTGCATTTAATGGGGCATCTGCATTGTAAAAGCCAGGCACTTTATTTACAGCATCCTTTCTCACATCAACTCCCCAAAGATACACCCTAAATAAAAACCTGCTTGCAGTTACTTTATGACCCCAGCATCTCCTTGCCTGGCTTTGGTAAGAATTCACCACGAATCCTGACCTCTGCTGCTGCCACTGAGTCATGCTGAATCACTCTGCAAATGTAAGGATTATCAAGTGCAGGAAAAATATTTGCCAAGATATCACTTGCAAGTTGGACAACAGGAAACATTTGCCTACGTGCATCATGTGAGCCAGCAAACCTCATCATTTAAATGGTTTGCACTGAGGTATGGGTTGGGTTTGTTATTTCTGAAGAAGGGGAGACAGCAGCGCTGGCAGTTTGTTCATTATTGTGTAAAGTAACACATTGTTTGAGGCTATAAGCAGTGCGGTCATGGGCCTGGAGCACAGGGCGTGCCAGCAGTCTCCTTGCTGCAGATGGACCAGCCACGGTTGCCCTATTCATTACTTGCAGGGTAAGATGAGACGACAAAAAATAAATCCGCGATGCATGGTGCAGATGGTGGCTCAGGGTGTAATGCAGAACTGTGCACTTTCCAAATCTCAGGGCATGTGCTGTTGATTTTACAGAGTGATTTTATGTGGTCTGAGCTCTCTCTAAATCCCGGTGTTTGTGTCCCCCCCCAACATTTCTCCTTAGGGGCTCTTGAAAGGCAGTGTACTTGCATTACATTCCTGGGCCAAGTGTTTGAATTTCAGAAACCTTAGGAGCACATAAACAAGCAGTGTGTGTTTGTGGAAGAGGTAGTTAATGCCATTGATTTGGAGTGTTATGTGGGCAGAGTAAGCCCTCGCCTCAGGTGGCTTGCCCAAGGAGAGCAGGGAGGCTCTCTGGGGGGCTGAAATAGCGTAACTCCTCCAGAGAGAGCACAGTCTTGCCAGGCCTTCTGCTGCCAGTATAAAGTTGATCTTCATAAATCTCCCTGGCTGGAGACATTCTCCATTAGGCCAGTCTGCTCACCTTGAAAAGATCTCTCTCTCCTGCAGTGTCTGCAGTGTCCGAGTGCTAGGAGCTGTGTTGCTTGTTAACACAGCAATCCTTTCGTGACCCTCTGGTGATGAAGATGGATGTAAAGCCACATAACACCTCCCCTCCTCTCCCTCCCCCCACAGTCTCACTTTCACTTGTCCTCTAGTAATACTCAATCCAAGATGACTGTTATCCGAAGAGAAAGCCAGGCTCTGCTAACACAAACGGTGCCATATCCTTAGGGATGTGACCTTTAAGCTCGACTAGCAAAATGCATTAGTGACAAAAATTAAACTTCAGCAATAGCAGAATAGTACCTGTGTAATCTACGTCCACACCATAACTTGTTCCCCCAAAAAGCTCTCAGAGCTGGCGTATCGTGTATTGCCTTATTGGTGATTGTTATTAAATCCCAGACTTTATTAACCTGTGGAAATCTCCCCTGTTGATATTCCATGCATCCCTGCTGGTGAATGGAGGGCAAACAGGCTCAGATGTTGCCCCTCCAGCCTGGCTGCTGTTGCCAGACCCTGCTCCATGGGGTGGGAAGGGATGAGTTAGAGCTCACACACATGGTTCCAAAGGTGTGATGGGAAGAGCGTGGTTTTCCTGGTGCCTTATGGCCAGCTGCTGGTTAGAGGTGACCTGCTGAACCACCTGTGGTTTCACCTCTCCAGTACCCTCTTATGGTCACTTTATTTTGTGTACTGACATGCGCGGTCACTTCTTTTCTGTTTTCTTCTTACTTTATACCATCACACCACGGGTGAAATGGCTGCAGGTGGAACACAGCACCTTGAACTTTGATGCTTGTAGTTCCTGTCCCTCTTAGGCAGCTTCCTCATGGCATACACAAGTACACTTGCATTTCTAGGGAAGTATGAGCTTTCCTGGTTTGGCCATGACACAGTGTTGTGGGTTAACCCCAGCAGGCAGCTAAGCACTGCACAGCAGCTTGCTCATATTCCCCACCCTCAGTTGGACAGGGGAAGAAAAAAGGAAGAGTGAAAGCAAGAAAGCTTGTGGGCTGATGGTTTTATAATCAAAGGAGAAGTGGAAGAAGAAAGAAAACAATAAACAAGTGATGCAAAGGCAATCACTCACCACCTCCCCCAGGCAGAGTGATGCCCAGCCTGTTCCTGAACAAAAGATGGCTGATTCCCCCTAAAATCCCCTCTTTTCCCTTTAATTGCTGAGCATGATGTTATATGGCATGGAATATCTCTTTGGTTAGTTTGGGTCACCTCTCTGGTTGTGTGCCCTCCCAACCTCTTGTGCACCCCCAATCTATTCACCGGTTGGGCAGCATGAGAAACAGAGGTGGCCTTGATGCTGTACAATCACCGCACAGCAATAGCTAAAACATTAGCGTGTTCTCAGCATTGGTTTAGTCACAAATCTAAAACACAGCACCATACAAGCTGCCATAAAGAGAATTAACTCCATCCCAGCCAGACCTAGTACACACAGATGGAGGGAAATCACACTGAGGATACAGAGTGGAGAGAAAAAAATCATGAACTACAATGTATCAGAAACAACAATGTATCAGAAACCTACCTACTTCAAACTAACAAAGGAACATAAGTATTGATTCCAAACCTAAAGCTTTTACAATATATGCTGTTGTATAAATTATGTAATCTCAGACATTCTGCTGGGCAAGTACACGTATGTTAGATTTGCAGGAATTTATGAGCTGAGATGCTTTCCAGTTTAAGATCACCTGGCTACCTAGCAACGTAGCATTGATGCTGAATGTTGTTCCTGTGAAATAAGTGGAAAAACCTTTTAACGAGCTCATTTTCTTATACCATCTTGACAAAAGTTTAGTAAAAGGGAAAATGGGATTTAAAATGTAATGGCCTCAACCATTGTGATATCAGATCCCAATGCTCTGAAGTCACTGAGATGTTCAACAAATACTCTCATGATGAAAATGATGCAAAATGAAACAGTAGGAGGGCTGAGGCTGATCCATTTAGATGCACTCAAAACGCATGTGTGAATCGTCATTTTATCATAAATATTGAATGAAGGGTGTTTACTGTAACATCACAACTTTTCTTTGCAGCAAAATCCTTGGCTCTCATCAGAACTGTAGCACTATTTGTACAACTCGACGGTCTGTGCCTCTATACCTACAAGCCCAGCTGACTCGGCCTGGGAAAACACGGAACTTAGCATACACAGACAGGGGAAATTTCTCATGGGCAAGGGACCTCTCGTAGGTAACCCATGATTTTGAAAACACATCATAGGCACACAAACCCAGTTGATTCTGGGTGTGAACATTTAAGCACTACATGTAAAATTATAAACCCATATGCTGGTATCTCGTGAAAACAAGCTTGAAATATTAACCCTACTTTATTTCCAAGATCTCTCCAACTATTTGTTGGTTTGCTTTTGGATTTTTTCCCCATTTCTTATCTAGTTTAGACACTTGCGATGACTATGATTTACACCAGACATTAGAGAAGCATGTTAGAGAAGCAGCGTATTGGATGGACCCTGTTTATTCAGCTCTCTCTGTTCCTTTTTGGACTGCTTGAATCTGTAGGACAGAACATAATGGGTCTGTTACCTCCCCATGGAGAAGGAAACTCCCCCCCAAAATTATACAAAATATTTGTAAGGGTAATACATGAAAGGCTGCTTTGTCAAAATGGACATCTGCCCTCTTAACATTAAAATCTAGATGGACTTCAGGCATGTATTCAAATGTCGCTTGTTCTTTCCACTCAGCTCTATCCCAAAATCAGCACCTAAGCCAGTTAAAAACAGTTCAGCCCACATGCCACTCTCCACTGAGTGAAGGTTTCCGAAACTGTATCTTGCAGTTTTATTTAGTTCCTATCACTGTGGTAACGAAGCACTGCACAAAATTAAGTAAGTACCACAAAATCACAACTGAGTACTCTCCTTCACTACCAGCTTGCAATATGTTTGGTCTTCATAGAGTCAGCACAAAATCAGTGCTCCAGATCTCTCAATCCAGGTCTTTCTTACAATGCAGTAGCAGTATAGGCTCTGGTTGCTGTTTAGGGGACTAACATAGTGATAAGGGGCCTTATAGAATTGATACCCATGCAGGTAATGCAGATATGGTCTCCGTTGCAAAAGTGTTGCAGTCAAAATTTACAGTGGAGGACTGTCACAGTAGATGTGATAGTTGGAGGATGGTAGCACCCATCACCTGCAAAATGAGTCAGAAGCACAAGGCACAGCAAAGTGGCCACTGTGGAGTATATTTCCCAGGAAAGATGAGGTTTTGAGGAAGATGAAAGAGAGGCTTTGTGCTTGTTTAAAGCACTGCTTCCAGGAGTTAGGGAGAAAGTATAAAGACATTCTAAGGAAAATTTGACTGAAGAGGAGCTGGCGACACTAATTAGAGGCAGGGGTTGGTGCCACAGCAGAACTGAAGAAGTGCATGGATTTATGTAATTAGGAGTTTTGAAAGGCGGGGGTGTTTAATACAGCAGAAGATGGAGAGGCAGCAGAAAGAAACAAAGGGGGAAAGAAGTACTCAGGATGATAAGCTGGAAAGATGACCTATAAAACAGGTTTTGGAAGCAAGATAAAGAACCTTTGTCAAAACTGAAGGCTAGGAGCTTGTGGCAGCCAACCTGTGAGATGAAGAGGATTTTAGCTGCATGGAGGAAGAGGAAAAGCCACACTGAACAAGAAGGAGCTGCCAGATTTAAAGACCCTGGACCTTTGTGAAAATAAGATGTGACAATTCCCTCAGTACTTTTTTTAAATAATTCATGCAGTAAATGCTAAAAGGTGAGACCTCCTGCAAAATTAGGAGGAGAAAAGCCCAGGTTACTGTATTAAATTTGTGACGGACTCCAGGCATACCAACTAATTATGGCACTTGTGACAGTCTTATCAGGGCAGTGCTGTGAAAACTCGAGGTGGCTGACCTGTAAGCCAGGTGACAACACAAGTTATTTTAATGAAGTGTCTTTTATACAAGCTAGCAAGAAACAAGCAGAGAGCATCTGCATTAGATTTAATGGCATCTTAGTTTATTTCACTCCTGGCAGCCTGTGCTATCCGGAGTCCCATTTTACCCATTGCCTGAGCACCAGCTGACCAGTACTGCAGAGTCCCCGCTGGGATCCCGCCACCTCTTGGAAGAATCTCTTAAAACATAGAGCTCTCCATAGGCAATGAAAGCATAGGATCATGAACAAACATTGTGGAGACGTGCTGGGTGGAGGGAGTGCTCTCAAAGGGCGAAACAGCTTGTTCAAAACACGTGGTTTTGAGGTACCAGAGCTGGAGGCACAGAGGCAAGTCAGAGAGGGGTGGGTGAGAAGGCCACATAAAGAGGAAGGCAGCGGACTGGGACACGCAAGAGGAGTTAACAGAGAAGCAGGCCGAGATCTGAGCAGAAAGAAGTCAGCCTGGCACAGAGAGGTAGACCTGTGAGTCATCCCTGCAAAGCTGCTAGCCAGAATTGCACGGTGGCTTCAGAATTTAATGATACTAAGAGATCCTAGTGCCTTGCTGACCTATCAAATTCGTTATTGCTGTTGGTCTATATGTAAACATGGATTATTACAAAGCACATCTGCTTGCATCAGTAATGAACTGATCCCAAAACACATGCAGTATTGCAACTAACTTTATGCAGAGTTTATAACTTCTCATTATTTATCTCACCGAGAATTTAAAGATCAAATTTAAAACCCACAGATTTCAAGCCTAGTATACATTTATGTCAGCTACCCTCAAACTTGAAATTAAGTACGTAAACTCTTTATCTAATTGATGAAAATAAGTAGATGATTCAGGACTAGTTCCCATTTTTATTTCTGAGTTTACATAAGAAAAATTCACCAGTCGCAAGGTACTTTAGCAGGACTTCATTTACTTGTATAGAATTTTCCAGAATTTGCATTTTATGTTTCTCCTTTATAAGGAGGAACCTATATTATGTTTCTCCTTTATAAGGAGGAACCTATAAAATGTGATAAAATAGACAGAACTTTCAGTGTGATTCTGTTTAGAGTTTAGAAAGTGAGTAATTCCACATTACTTGCTGAAGGATTTACAATATTTCTGAAATTCTTCTTGCAGTTACGATCATCCACAATGGATATATCTCTAAGAAAGATTTATAAAAAGTGAAACACAATATAAATAAGTGTGTATACCCAGGGAAAAAGGTCCCTGAGGAGCGATTCGCAAGACAAATTCCCTGCAAGGTAATTTTTTCTGGCAAAAGCTTCGCTTGACAGAGTCCCTGCTAAGAAAAATGTCTTTTAGAAAAAAAGTTTATGGGTTATACAGTCCTAAGAAAAGCCCCTGATAATTCCAGCTTCCTGAGTTCACAAAACAAGGCTCACATAATTGCATGTCATGCTCCAAGCATCCCAAAGGAGGTGACACTAAGCTCTCATTCCTCCACCTCAAGTAAATGAAACAAAATCTCTATTGCCTTAGACCTGCCTTTTCACCTACTTCCCCCAGTTCATAGAGAGCTACTTTGCCATAGAAGAACCTTACATTCTATGAAAATTTAACACTCTATTTCTCAATTGCTAGTGAGAACAAGAAGAGGAAACATGGAAAGCCGGTAAATCAGAATAACCCACGTCCTCACAAAAAGCTCCTTGCTACTAGAGCAACAGCAGAGATAAAAGACTATCAAGCAGAAGAGAAGGGAGTATATTCTGGACATTCTTCAGGATAAAACAGATTAGGAGGTGAAGGACATGGTCCTTCAAGGAACATGAAGATATCCTCAGCTGCAAACAGTCAGCTGCATCAGAGTGAAGAAAAGAACTCCTCAGCAGTGATACACGCCTCTCAGGTAACTTCTCACTATTTATTTACTGCGTGACAGAGCTACTCTCTAGATCGTTGACTGTTTTGGACTCTCAAAACAGCAGCGTTGTAGTGCCCAACCTTCGCTACAAGCCAGACCCTTCTCCAGCGTGCTCCAAGGCACAGCAACCACGTAGACCTCCTGCTGCTCTCAGAGGGTTCATCGCGTTCTACAGCTCCAGATACTGTACAGGGATGGACATTTTCCCTCATTTAACCAAGTTCACTTTTGGCTGGTGGTGTCTAAATGTGCTTTTTTTTAATTGTTTACTAGAAACAGGATGATTCCACAGTATCAGTCTATATTTTTTAACCTTTTACACTGAGGGTTAGAGGTTGGCCTTGGAAAGTGATAGCCAGTGACCTAGCAGGGCTTTCTGTGGTGCAGTATTGTCCCAAGATCATCTATCTTTTCAAACAGAGAATTCAGTTGTTGTGATTCACTGTCTCTGTTTGATGTCAACAAGAACATTGTTCCCAGTAATGACAAGCAGCTCAGGCTGCATCTAGCCTTCTGTCCAGCTGAGCAGCTTTCATATTAAGTAAATGAGCACCGTTTTGTATCATAGATCTTAGGAGAATAACTTGAAGAGACGACTTGCGTTACCGTGTTCCAAATGAATTAAAAAGATACCCAATACTTTGTTTCTCACTACAAGTTCCAATTCCCCAGTTATGCTCCTTGATACTTCAGTATGCTCCTTCATTAAGTATATTTTTGTCTGTCTTAATTTGGCTGAAGTCATGTGTCTGTCTTAATTTGGCTGAAGTCACATATCTGTATTTAGAATAAGAGTTCATCAGGTGGTGCAACGGAGATAAACGGAAAAAATTAAAACAGTTTTAATCTATTTGGTGTACTGAAAAGAATGTCAGGAAGGAAATTTGTAATAAAAGACATAGGTTTATGGCTCCTTTTTTTGCTTCACATCCTAATCTAACTATGCACTCCTTCAAATGACAGTTCCCTTGCGATACTCATTTAAGAAAAGTAATGACCAATGCAATGATTAAAACCAACATTGTAGAACAATTCCATCATATTCAGGATCCAAGTCCATTACAGGACTGTCTGATCACCAGATTTGGTGGTGCCTAGCCTGGGGGCATGAAATACCTTCTCTGACTGATATAGTTATGTGTATTTGCAGAGGTTATATATTCATGTTTTCCACGGTTAAAAAAACCTTTGGAGAGAAAAATCTTTCCTCGTGAATTAAAATTAAGCCTGCACGTGCTTTTCGTCAAATGGCCTAGCTCCCCAGGTACGCGAAGCCAGCCCCCGTGCAGGCAGCTGCAGCTCCACGCTGCACGGCTGCATGCTCCGGTCCTCCCCCCGGCCAGCCGCACGGAGCCTGGTGTGGTGTGCCCACTCAGTCAGCCAGTTCCGGGCACTGATTCTGCGGGACAATAATATCCCCCCCGCAAGTGACTGATTTGCAGCCAGATGAAGGCTCTGCACTAACGTACCACATGGCCCTCCCCTCTTCTGCCGCTGACATAGGGGAGAGAGAGGAAGGCCCAGCCAGGGCATGCTCGCTACTAATAGGCATGCTGATAAGCCTGGAATAGTTTAAGGCAAAACAATATAGAACGTGGGAAAATGAGAATACTGTCTCAAGGTTAATACACGGTAAAGCTTACCTTTAAGCGTAGGCAAGCAAAAGGAGTCGAAGGGTTTCGTTTATTTACCTTCCCCCCCCCAACATTTTCTAAGCTCTTGATTTATTCTCTGAGGGAGAGGAATCTAGCGTTTAAGTTGCCAAATCCAGCAATATATGTCTGAAAACTTTACTGAATTCGTGTATTCTTCCAAATGAAAGCAAAGAGATTTCTATCTTCCTCTATCTACATCTGATTTATAATACACTTTAACAAAGGATCTAGAAGTATTTTAAATGCCATGTGAATGTGAAAATAAGTAAGAGCCTAAATTCTTGTAATTCTTCGTGTTCTTTTTAATTCCAGTCTGAGAACTAGGCTGATAACATACTGTATAGATAACATTTTTAATTTATTCATTATATTCTGATAATTTTTCATGTAAGTAATTACATTAATAAACTGGGCATAGTCCTTTGAAGTTCAATTTAGAAAGTACCATGTTATCTGCATGTAATAAACCTCATGTATCTATCCTCCCTCTTAGTATCACATCTAGTGACTACTATTAAAAGCTTTTTTAAATATTCCTTTGCTCAGTTTAATAGGGATTTTTACAATATCATTACACATTCTAATAGGGCGATTAGGGGTTTCATGCCACTTACAGAAATACAGGGTGAGTAACTGGAACTACTGCAAGTTATGTAAAAAGAAATGAGCTAAAAGAACAGTAACATTTTTGCACAGACACAGAGAGTGATGAAATCCAGAGTTAAGAATTAGGCACGGCTGGCACAGTGTGCCGCAGCCCAGAGCAAAGCCCCCGAACAAAATGCAACTGATCAAAAATCAACCCACTGAAAAAGGGATTCTCCAAATTTCTCTAGAAACAGGGGTTTATACCATCCCTTGCTCTTATTTCAACTTTGAGAGGCAAAAACCCCTTGTGCTAGAGGATTTTCTGCATCCAGCCATTTTATTGCCAGTTTTGGAATATCATCAGCCGGGGCAGCTTTGGCTAACCATCATATACTACATTTGATGAGGGGACTAGCTCAGCACTGGGATAGCCTTAAATACTCTCTTTTTCAGTTTCGTGGCCCCATGTTTGAGCCTTAAACACCCTCTTAAAATGACATAGATGCCCATATGTATGCACGATAGGCTGTAGGGGACAATTTATTAACTTATTTTGGCAACATCAAGCACGTTATGGTCTGATGAAGCTGGTGCTTCTGATATTCCTAGAACACGGACGTGTAATAAAGACAACAGTGATCATGGCTGAGGGGTTCTGCCTCACGCAGATATTCGTATGTTGATTCATTTGTTTTTAAACATGACTTTTTTTTAAAAAATACGATTTTCCTCACAGGTGGGAATGGCAGTTACAGACAAATTCAGGTAACAGGGAAATTGGAAATAAGGTTGGATCCTGACTACCTCAGCATAATTTGGGTATACGGGAGGTATTTCCCCCTTAGAAGTCGTAGTCCAGCTGATCCCACTGACTCAAATTCACCATATCAACTACATCCAGTTTTAGTCTCCTGTGAATCAATTTCGAGGACAGAGCTGAGCACTGAAATGAAGCGCGTGTTTCAGCAGAAGCAGCAGCTAATCAGAGCATACAGCTAGTCATGACTTTAGTATGCCAGGATAGATGTTAAGTCTCTTTTTTAAATGAAAGTCTTCCTAAATGTTTTTATTCTGTATTATTCGGGTATAAAGCTCCCATTACCATATGTGTAACAGCACATTAAGCAGTAAGAAATTAGTCCTGATGGGGGATTTCTGAAAGTGCCTCTAATGCTATTAATGAATAAAGAGAAAAGTGCAAAGTGAAACTGAAATCTGAAAATAGTGAGGTATTTGATTTTGGTTACAGACTCCTTTGCCAGCATGCTGGGAGAGCTCTTCACACAGGTTAGTTCTTCTGGCCCCAGTCGCCATCGGCTCAACTCTACGAGCTCAGTGGTTTCCAGCATGGTCTCTGCAGTTGGCCTCACTGCTCAGCTTTCTGGTCATACGCTCTTTGTTTTTTAACCCTCCACAGGAATGGGACCTCAAATGTCATACCAACAGGGCATGTAGGACCAGTGCAGACTCCCAGTGATTTAAAGCAATGCCTCAGTCTCACTATGTGACTGAGAGACACGTACTGGAAGCAGAGTTTACTGGACATCAAACCTAGTCACTCTTTGCTGCAGGTAGCTCCGAACTTGATTTCTACACACTTCTCTACCTCTTTTCTCACCAACTGTTCAAAAAATCAGTTGGTGAAATCAAACAAATTCATATGATTAGCACAGCCTAGATAACTACGAACCTAAAGCCCATAAACAATACAGAGGGGGGAGGAAAAAGTAAGCTGCGTATCATGGGGCAAGCTGCGTGCTGTGTTATATATGACAAGAGTGCAGAAATATGCATGAGACCATGTAAACATGGCTTAGTCTTAAAAGAGGCCTCTCATCTCTGTGACATTCCGCTGTGAAACACCATGGAAAAGCAGAAGAGATGGAAGACCACAGCTTGTAGAAATTAGTGGCATATGTATAAACAGAGATTAAATTCTTGAACATACGTGGCAGAAAATTCAAGTTCAGCACAACCAAAAGGATTACTTATGTCTTACAAAATAAAACCTGTGAAGATATCAGAGTACATCATGACAGGGGAGATTTCTCAAGATCTGAAGCAAACTTCCAGAATAAATGGGAGATAAGAGGCTCTTGCAGCAGCAGCAAGGACTTCAAGGCTCTTATTATTAGATAAACAAGCAAGAAGATAAATAGATGCAGTAAGTGACAAACAGGGAACGGGAAAGATGATGCAGGAAAAAAGTAGAAGTTACAGCAGATTATGAAGTCTTCCACGTTTTGCAGAATGCTCCCTGTTCTTAGGGACCGACTTCTGCTCTCTGAAGAGTTTCTCACCAGTTAGTGTTACTCTGACATGCGTAGGCTAAGATTAGCTCTGGTTGTCTGCACAGTGGAAGGGATCATCTGCAACTCTTACACAAATGGCTTCAGGCAAGAGAAATGGGAAGCAGCCCATTCTCTCCTGGGTCAGATCAATGGTCCCTTTGGGCAGTATTCCCCTTGCCTGGGGACATTCAGGAGGAACTGCCATGCTGACATTTGGATCTTTGCAAAAACTGCATCAGACAAACAATCATCCATGAGGGAAAGCTGAGTGACATAATTGCGACCATGAAGTCTAAAACTCAGAAAGAAGTTGTCCCTCCTAATCCACAGCATCTGATCTCTGCTGGTGGGTACTCAAGGATGGAAATACTTTTTCAGACCACAAGCTCTAGCAGGAGCCGACTCTGCACTTGGTATTGCATCTGTGTGGAGGCATGAGTGAGCCGTCTCTTCACCAGCTTGCCCAGAAATGCAACCATGACAAAATGGTGCCATGCAGATTCCCACGTGCTTGCTCTTGCTTTGTAAGTGCAATGAAAGAAGCATAGCTGTACCAGCAACCCACGTCCCAAAAATGAGCTGAGGCAGAGGGAAGCCTTTGTCCTGCAGGCTCTGGCCGTGTGCTGTTCAAATAAAGCATCAAAGATCTTCACCGGTCTGTTGCAACAGTGTCAGCTCTGCCACAAAACATCCTTTTCAAAAAAAGCTATGCAATGCTTGTAAAGAAAATTAATTAGAAGTCAGTGGCAAAAGGAATTGCTTTTTAGGGAGAAAGTGCAAACTCTGCAGACCATTCCTCTCGTACTGTCCCTGATCCACAATTTTATTAACGTTGTCATAAAGTCTGTGAAGTCCTTTTAGTAGCTCTTTCACTAAAGATGACTAGCTGTCCAGGAGTTTGTATAATTCATTTTTGAACTTTCTGATACTGTCTGTCTCCATAGCCCCGCAGCAGCTAACTCCAGAAGGGCTTTATCTCTTTTAAACTGATCTCCTACTAGTTTCACTGAGTGTGTCCTAGTTCTGGTCATGTGGGATTACAGTTACACGCTCACCTTATCCACTGCCTTGATTTCTGTAAACCTCAATCATGTCTCTCTCCTCAGTCTCTCTCCCTCAAGTCCGGAGAAATCCAGCCATTCAGGCTCTCCTCATAAAGCAAAAAGTTTCATGTAGCAACAAACTGACACCCCTTTATCCCCTTCCTGACACTCAGCATTCTGTTAGCTTTTTTTGGCCACAGTATAACTTCAGAGAATTGTCAGCAATGACTCTCAGATCTTTCTCCTGAGCTGTAGGTGCCAGTTCCAAGTTCAGCATCATGGAGGCATGGTATTTTTCCTCAGCTGCATTACTTCACATTTGTCTACACTGAAGCTCATCTGCCCACCTACTCTGTTTTGTGAGGTCTTGCCACAGACTTTGTCACAACTGGTCCTGCATTATCATCAGCAGACTTGGAGATCTCATTGCACACCACTTCTCTAGGTCACCGCCATGCTGGCTAAGATCAGTTCTAGCACCTATCCCTGGAACAGTCTAGAACACCCTAAGGCTCATCTTTTCCATTCTGAAAAATTATTTGCTCTCTAACAAGCTTTCAGACAAATTTGGTCCTTCAGTAACCTCTGGTGTGCAATAGTTAAAAGACTTTTTGAAAATCCAGCTGTATCATACTCACTAGATGGATTTTATCTGTGTGCTCACCGGCACCCTCCTAGAACCCAGGAGGTCAGGGAGGCAGGATTTCCCTTTGCAGATGCCATGCTGACTCTTTTCCATACCAATCTCATTTTTCCAGTGCTTAACTGATCTGAATTCACTCTGTAGTGATCTAGATTAGTCGAACTTCAAGAACATACAGGAAGAAGACTGCAGCATTAAAGAAAACTTTAATATTTCTGCAATACAATAGAGAAAATTGTCACCTTGGAGAATACCACCTTGAAAAGTTGCAAACCTGTTTTGCCAGGGCTGAGGACTTAAGAGGTCATCTGGTTATTAGAAGTGTCAAGTTCATACAGAGTAAAAAGAAGTAATGAAAAGAAGTAGTGGGAGCTTGAAGGACGTTCTCCTTGAGGGCAAGAGTGGTATGTGTGTGTGATTCCTGAATTGATGCATGGGAAATAAGTAACTAGGGCTGGTCTGAGAACACCAAGTGCCTGATTCTATTTCAAGCCAGGTGACAAGTAGGGGTGTAAGAAAGGTTGCCCTTGAGATGCAGGTCAGAGATGTAGTGAGCTCAGGAACTGTGACAGAAAGAATGCTATGAAAATCCTCCTCAACTTGGGGTAATTAAACATTTCCTAATCATCTTTGCTGTGCTGCTACCTGACAGCTCCTTGCACAGACTGGACTGAAGGTCAAAGCTAAAAAAAAGAAAAAAACCCATGTCTCTGGACTGACTGCAAATAACTTTTATCTTCATCCTGCATCTTACTTCATCATGTTAATACACAAACAGATTCAAGCTTACATGGTTCTTAAAGTGACTTTGCTTACTTTCTTACCCATTTATCTGCCATGCAAGCACTTGATTCAAAGTGACAGCTCAAAAACTCTGCCCTCTATTACTTTTTCTTGTTTAGAAGCAATTGCTATATCAGCAAGAGAAAAGTCACTCCATTTGATTAATAATACATACTGATGGTCAAGACATTCAGTCAGAAGACTGATAAACTTGTTAAGCTGCTGAAATCCTCTGGCAGTTTTCTCTAGGGCTAAACTTACCTTCTGCTCTTCCTGCTTTGTGGAAGCTCACCTAAGACACCGCTAAATAGTTTCTTTGTACACTGTGTAAGATAGGTCAGGAAAGTGTGATTTTCAGCCAGTCTTCCTATAAACAGTAAGCCTGGTTATTGATACAGCAAGTGAATGGGAATGTTTGATATGACAATATAATGTAGCTGCGTATTTTGATTTCTATTTAAGATGACAGGACATAACAAAATACAAAAGCAAATCTCATCAAAGATGTGCAAAAGAAAACACCTTTTTTTGACCACTGGTCTATTGTTTCCACACTATCTATTCCCTTTTGCCTCCCTTCACAACTTTTCCCATTCATGGGTGGTTTGTTTCATTCACTGCTTGCACATTGCCCAGCCTTCACCATTTCACCGTGGCTTGAAGCAGCAACAAAGAGTCAGAGTGGAACAAAGAATTTTGTTCTCATCTCTGACATTTAATATCTGTTGTAGGAACTCAGCATCAGAAAAGAAAGCAGAGATTGTTTTTTTGATAACTAAAGTGTGTTGTCGAGGACAAATGCACTTGAACTCACACATAACCAGAGATACATGACAAGATCCAGGCATGAAGATGACATGGAGTTGACAAAATAGAGCTCTGGGCTTGAGAGCCAATGCACACTTCCAAACATTTAAACATTTGATCCTCTCATACCAAGTCCAAAGCCTTAATGATGCCACAACAAAGACTAAACGTGTTTGCTCAGCCAGAGATTGAGTATAAACCATGTGAAGCCATTAAAACAAATGAAGGATCTATAGGTTTTGAATTTTGTTTGAAGGTATCAGAATCGTGACCCTTGGGTGAAGCAGCATTTGGGGAATGGCCTCAGAGGATTCTGTCAAGTATCACCAAGCAGAAACCCAGCTTTAGGAATATTCTGGAGATAATGATACGTCAATCACGAAATGCCACTCTCTACCTACTTTGACAAGTGTTCCCTCCTTCTTGTCCTCCAGGTGGCTGTTCTAGGACCAGGCCAACAGAATGGATAAATCAGTCAATCGACAGCAAACTTGGCCCTGCTGTCTTAGGAAAGATGAGAGCACACAGGAGCTTTGAAAAGCCTCCACCCACAAAACCTCCCCTATTCACACTTTGAAGCACAGAGCAGTCAGAGATGCTGGTTGATTAGAGCCCCAAAACCAAAGGTGATCAAGCCTGGAGACAGGCAGGAATTGGCGGCACAACCATGTGCAATTGCTGCCAACTTCACCATCTTCCCCAGACTACTGACTTCTCCACTCCCGCCCTGATCATCTCCCCATCATTTCCTCTCAGTGTCTTCTTTCCTCTTCACTCTGTTCCTGTTTGGCCTCTGACACTCAGAAGAAGGAGGGGAAGAGCATGCTAGCTGATTCTCTCCCACTTCTTTCGGGATCAACTAAAAATCTAGAGAACTGCATGTTCAGCAGTTCAGTTCGGGGCATCTTAGGGTTGCAAGACACTGGCATGCAGTTCAGAGCTACTCCTCAGACACGTATCTGGTGTAGTAAGAAACTGCAGTTTGGCACACTGATTTTTTGAAAGGCTAGATGATGAAAACTATGTATGGGAGTCTGAAATGAAGATACTGTAAGAAAAAAAAAAACAAAACAGAAAATTGAGGGGTTTTCAAAATTATTTCCATATGCCTACTTAAAAATCAAATAACAATTAAGCAAGACACGGTGCAGACAACTTAATGGACTCATCATCAAATCAAAGATTTCAGAAGGGGCAAAAAGTACATTCCTGCATTAAGATAAGTTAAATGTTTAATGTCTTTATTGTTTAATGTCTTTATTGATGATCTGGATGAGGGGATAGAGTGCTCCCTCAGCAAGTTTGCAGACGACACCAAGTTGGGAGGGAGTGTTGATCTGCTTGAGGGTAAGAAGGCTCTGCAGAGGGATCTGGACAGGCTGGATCCATGGGCTGAGGCCATCCGGATGAAGTTCAACAAGGCCAAGTGCCGGGTTCTACACTTTGGCCACAACAACCCCAGGCAACGCTACAGGCCTGGGGACGAGTGGCTGGAAAGCTCCCTGGCAGAAAAGGACCTGGGGGTGTGGATTGACAGCCGGCTGAAGATGAGCCAGCAGTGTGCCCAGGTGGCCAAGAAGGCCAACGGCATCCTGGCCTGTATCAGAAACAGTGTGGCCAGCAGGAGCAGGGAGGTGATCGTGCCCCTGTACTCGGCTCTGGTAAGGCCGCACCTCGAATCCCTTGTTCAGTTTTGGGCCCCTCACTGTAAGGCGGCCATTGAGGTGCTGGAGCGTGTCCAGAGAAGGGCGACGAAGCTGGTGAGGGGTCTGGAGCACAAGTCTTATGAGGAGCGGCTGAGGGAACTGGGGTTGTTCAGTCTGGAGAAGAGGAGGCTGAGGGGAGACCTTATCGCTCTCTACAACTACCTGAAAGGCGGTTGCAGAGAGGTGGGTGTTGGTCTCTTCTCCCAAATGACGAGTGACAGGACTAGAGAAAATGGCATCAAGTTGCGCCAGGGGAGGTTCAGGCTGGATATTAGGAAAAAGTTCTTTACTGAGAGAGTAGTGAAACATTGGAATAGGCTGCCCAGGGAGGTGGTGGAATCACCCTCCCTGGAGGTATTCAAGGAGCGTGTGGATGTGGCATTGTGGGATGTAGCTTGATGGGCATGGTGCTGTGTGGTGTTGGGTGGGTTGTGGCTTGTTGTTGTTGTGTGGTGGTTTTTTTTTTGTTTGTTTGTTTTTGTTTTTTTTTTTTCCAGGTTGGACTTGATGATCTTACAGGTCTTTTCCAACCGTAGTGATTCTGTGATTCTGTAAAACAGCATGCTTCAATCTACTAAAATTCTCTTTACATAAATAAATCATACCCAGCAACATTACCCTTAAAGCTGACCCACTTGAGTTTTCCATACTGGAAGTTCTGTTCTGTGGAAAGATAAACACACATTTTAACTTTTTCATTTCTGAGATTGCTCTTCTTTTCAGACAGTAATACCGTCACTACTAAAATTAACAAGCAAAACCCACTAAAATAAAAAGTGTAAAGACAGAGGAAAGGGAAAACAGAGTGTGAATGAAAGGAAGGTCTGAGAAAAACAGATAATTAGCAGAGATATTATGGCTCTCAGGCTTCGGTTATGCTGTTTCCCTACTTTCATTTTGTTTATATGTTGCATCCCTTTTATCTCTTTTGTTGCAAAAGCATGGAAGAGGGAAAGTTCATACTGGAAATGATAAATGCCTTTGTTCACATACCTGAGAACCAAAGATATGATATTACCTCTTTCTACAGCTGTTTTCCCAATTACTTGAGGCTACACTGAAATACAAAGACTTTCTATTGATAAGCCAAATCCAGTATTTCTGTAAAAGTAAGAAATTCTGACATACAGGAAAGCAGAGAAGGCTGCAATTAATGTATTGAAATAAGGATATTTTCCATCCAATTAATTGCTCTAATGAACACAGCAAAAAAAAGCTTCAGTAATCTGAAAAGTCTGGGAACTGTTTGGGCATGTCTGCATTTTCTATTAAGCTTTAAGGCTGCTGTCCACAATAGTCTCATTAAATTAACAGTCTGGTCTTTAACTGTGTAAGCAAAATTATACAGTATTAGATATCCAGCTTGACATTTTGTATAAATTATAGCCTACACTATAAAGTTAAGGCTTACTATATGGCAAATCTGGTTAAGATAAATTTGACCACAGTTGTTACCTTTTGATGCCCACAACCATGGCTCAGGAATGACAAGCTAACACAGTGTATAAGATTGCACGGATTTCACTCGACCTTCTCTTTGAATGTAAGACAACTATTCTCCAGCAATGCAGCACCCATTCCATATTCTCAAAATATTTTTGTTCTCCAAGTACTCTGCTGTCTTTGAAATTGTAAGAAAGGTTGCCCCTCCTTCCCCTTTTGTTAGAATACGTGACAGCCCTTCATACAGTGTAGCAGGTGCTGAAGAAAAATGCTTTTCTATTAAGTCAGGAATGTCACTACTTGGGTCGTGAGACAGCAGGCAGACCTTCATCATTTTTGCAAAAGTTATCTCCAGGGAAAACCATCAGCATGTTTTATTTCCACACTATCAACTCACTCTTATCACAGACCATCATTCTTCAAAGACAGACATTTGAGTAATACTTAAGACTTGACAAAAGCTGACAGATGAAGAAACATATGAAATTAAACATAGTGCCTAGTAATAAAGTGCTAAATACAAGTTAAGAAAAAAGGAAAACTGGCCTATTATTCCATTAACACTAATTACAATACAGATTCAGGAACTGGGAAACATTTTTATATAAAATCCTGAGAAACTGTTTACAGAGGTAAAAACAGTGAACGAATAGAAGTGAACACTGTACCAAAAATCAGTGATAAGAGATAGTTACTAAAGCCTAAGCAGAGACAATTTTTTTTGGCACTGGATGGAATGGCAGTTCACCTCATCACCCACAGGCAAGATTTAATTCGACCACACCTATGTGGTGTTAAGATTTTATTCTTCTGTCAGAAAAACAGCAAAAGCACATCCTTTCCCTTCTCCCAAACTCATACTTGATAATTTCCTTTAAACCAAGTTAATTTAAAATTGTACGGAACAACAAAACTAAACAGAACCAAATGAAAGATGTTAAAGTATTTATTTTAGGAACCTTGATAAAAACATAAACATCTTCAATATGGTATATTTGTTTAATGGATAATATACAGCAAGGGAGGTTATTTAAAGTGTACAGAATAAATGGGAACTTGCATTAGACCGGGGGGGAAGAAGAGCTCTTTGCTTGTTGCATCATATTGATAAGCTAGTAAAAATGCTCAATGAAACACCTCTATGAGAAGAGAGAGGAAATAAATCACATTATGGAAATATCAAAAGAACAATAAAAGAATAAAAAAATACTGCTTTCTTGCTGTACTGGGTCTGGCTGGGATGGAGGTTACTCTCTTCATAGCAGTCTATATGGTGCTTTGCTTTGGGGCTAGAAAAGTGCTGGTAACAGACCAGTGCTTTGGCTTTTGCTGTTGCTTGCACAGCATCAAGGTTTCCTTTCTCCCCACTCTTGCAAGTAGGCCAGAGTGGGCAAGAAGCTGGGAGGGGACACAGCTGGGACAGCTGGCCAGAACTGACCAAAGGGATATTCCAGGCTGTACATCATGCTCAGCAACAAAAACTGAGGGGAGGATGGGCAGAGATCTAGTTCTGCAAGGTGGTGATTGGCTTTGCATGACTTGTTCCCCCATCTTCCTTTTCTTCACTTAAACTGTCTTTATCTCAATGCAAGAGTTTTCTTGCTTTTGCTGTTCCCATTCTCTCCCTCATCCCACTGTAGGGAGGGAAGAAGCAGCTAGGTGGTGCTTGGCTGCTGACCAGGGTCAAACTGCAGAGTCTAAGCAACTTTTTTCAGGTTTTTTTTGTAATTATAGATTAATCTTACAGAAGAAAGTCTTCACAGGCCAATGTTTCTTCTTAAATTTAGGCACACATAACTATGTTTATTTCAAGAATGACCTTCTTCCAGTTTTGCTAACTGAAATAACTTCTTTTTCACATCAGTGATATATCTAAAGTACATATTAACCCTTAGACATTACCCTCTTGAAGATCTTCTTCCAGAGGAAAAAACTCCACCCAATTCTCAAAGTGTAAATATGTAAGTATTTTCTCATCAGCTATTTCTGCTAGGTGAAGCTGTACTGCCATGTTGCCTTCTATTTTTATTAAAAAAGATTAATAGGGAAAAATCTTTATTTAGGAACATGGAAACAACGGTTTAAGTGGGAGTTAAGACTGAATTCAAACACATGATTGTGACTATTACCCACCTACATCAAGTAATAAAATACAGTTTTAAGAGGAAGGAAGATACTGTTTCACACTTAAATGTCACCATAAAAAAAATTAAATCAAACATTTCAACAACCAAAAGCATTTATAAAAAAGTAGTTCCATATAGGTAGAAGATAGAAACATGTATTTCATGAAGTCTTTAATCCACTCCTAGTTTTACAACTAGGAAAAAAAACCTTTTGGGGAAAAAAAGAACCCAGAAGGCAAATGAAAAGAAACTATCTTCCTGTATTCTGGAGTTTCAGCTCTAGTGGAAGGTGCTCAGCTTTATTCATTCTCAAATCTGCTGTATGGATTATCAGAATCCTGGAGAAGACCTGTAAAACAAAACAGGACTGCATTTATAATTTTCTTACCACTATTACATAAAAACCTTGAGTTACTGCCCTCACTGTAATAGGTACTCCATATAACAAAACTAAAAGGCAATTCTTGCCTTGTAATAGTTGCTCTATTACCCAAACACTCAAGCATAATAATAAATTGAAAGTGTTCTTAAGCACTCTTATTTCTCAGACTATTATCATGAATAGGTATTTCAAGACTTAGCAGGGAGAGAACATTTCTCTATGAAAAATTCTTACAGAAAAAAACATCTCATTTGTGAGGTATATCCTACAAAAAGCATTTGTGAGAGCACAAAGTATACAAAAATTTAAGCATAGAGATGGCTCAGGAAGAACATTCAGATTGGCCAGTTTATAAATTCAAGTTATTATAAGGTTGTCATCCTTTTAGAATGTAAGATGCTGCTACTTTGACTTAGTTCTACTTCAATTATACACAATGATTGTCACGTTCGACTACTTACAGCATTTCTGCAACTGCTTAATAATATCTAAGAAGATCACTTCTACATGCACTAAAACCTCTGGGGACCAGAACAAGAGCATCATTTAATCCAGGTTGCAGCATGCTTCCATCATGAAGATTCTTAGTGACTTTACTAGAATACTGTCACAGAAAGCATTGCAAAGCCATCCAATTATATGAGTGTCTGGATATGCATACCATCTTCTGTAAGGGTTAGTTGAGCAATCTGTTCCAAACAGCAATTATTTCAAAGAGACTTTAAACCACACACCAGATTTGGGTTAGGCAGAAGTGCATACTGAAAATAAAGGAGTCCCATGAGAGTCCAGAGGCTGACCTTTTGTTGTGAAAGAACAGGAACACTACCGCTATCTTTTCCACCAAGATTTTTATACTTCTGTCTGGCAAGCCTGGGCTCTTCTCTAGCTCATTTGTTTAGGGCATGGAGACAGAACACAGCTAAGCCAAACAACTCCAATTCACAAATGTTCAGAGTCACAATAGTGGAAGAGAAAAATTACACTAGTCACTGCCCAATCTTGTAAGAACTCCCCTCAGACCTTTTCATACCATACCTCTTTTCCACATGCATCTGCACACAAGATACTGGATATTCACTGTTCTATCTGAAAGTCAAAAGCTAATGGCAGACTGAATGCAGACTGTACTTTTGTCTACCTTGTTTCAGTTGTTGCACTTCTTTTGAACTGCCAGGTTATTTTAAGATGTCAGTCAAGAAGCACAACTGCTTAGTGCTGATTATTATATCAGTAACTGCAACTAATTACCTGAAAGGGAACAGCAAATATTAAGGAATAAGTACGAAGAATCCTACAATTACTCAAATTGATGAGACTACAAGCAGTCAATTCGTAAAAACTTAGTATCAAAACCAGCCCTCATAGGTAATGGCCCTTACTTGTCAAAGAAAGGGTAAGCCAGTCACATTTATAAAGCTTCGGCCAGGTAACATGAAATACATTCTATTTACCTGGTATAGTACCTTGCAAAGGTACCACCCCATTCTGTAACTGCTTTTAAAAAAATAACCTTTTAAGCATTTGTGCAATAAGAGTATGGTTAGATGATAGCGTTGTCAAGAATTATCTCCAATATTTTGAGACCTGGAAATTTTTATATTTTTAAACTTTTAGAAAGCAGTTACTTCTCAAATTTTAATCTTACCTTTCATGCGTTTAAACAGAGTTGTAATGTCTGTTAAGCCTACTCTAGCTGACAAGTAAGTTAACACACAATAAAAAGCTCTTATCCTTGGCCTACTATTCAACCTTTAGTACCTTCAGGTAACATTCCTCCATTAATATAACGCCCAACCCAAATACAGAGAAGAAACATTTACTTTATTTCCAGACCACTACCACCCACTCCTTCCTCCAGACATGTTAATACTTTGGCAGCTAATATCTACAGATCCTAATGTATTTAGTTACCTAAAGACAACTGAGTAGTCCAATTTTCAAAACTTTTTGCAGTACTTCTGTATTTCACCCTTTCCAAATACAAAATATATCTACACACCATTTACAGAAAATTAGCAACAGTACTAGAAGTTATCATATTTTTATTACAATTGGCATTTCATAAACTCCCCGCACTCATTAAGTTCCACTTAGAAATCAAGGCATCAAACTTCAAAAAATTTTCCATAGTGGCAAGAGGTGGTACCAGTATCCCTGACAAAATTAACCTAGGTTGCATACTTCTCTCTATAGTCTGGTAAATACTTATTATGTCTGTCTTGTATTTCATTCAAGATACCTACTTGACACTCCATAGGTCTGAAAGTAGTACAGTAAAACAATAGACACTGTTCTCTTGCAGCTTAAATAGCTGAAATCCAATGGAAACGATGTTCTACATCCAGTAGTGCCAATTTCAAATTAATCAGAGGATGGCATAAGATTACTGATAAACTTTTCCTATTTTTGTTCCTCAGAATGGTATACTTTTATCTGTCTCTGCCTCAAAACACTCAACCAAAAGCCATTTTAGATAACTAGTCCTCATATTTCAAGTGAATGTGTCATTTTTACTCTTTATTGCAAATGCCATTCCCAGTAGTACTTGCTTTAATTTTACTGAATTATGTTTAGGAATTAACAGATATAAACATACTAATGCCTGATTGGTGGTAATTAAGTTAAAGTTCTCTGATCTGTTTTATTGTACAATACTGGAACTAAACAGGCCTTAAGAACTATGGGTCAATCCAGTGTGAGTATTATCAGTTGCGACTTCGGTAATTTATCTCCCAGGAAAGAAAGCATTCCAAAAGAAATGGCAAGCCCTCCTTTCAAATGAGGATAACCAGAGGTTACAACATCTGATAGACCTTACTCAGTCTTGCTTTCAAATCTGCATCCAGTGTTTAAATTTCTTTTATCCTCAGCATTCTAAGTAAATCGTAAGATTACATTAAGTGAGAGGAGGGAGACAGCAGCTCATCACTTGCACCAGTTCTTACTGAAGAAGTTGTATCAGGCTCCAATAAGCAGACAAAAGCAATCTAGAGAGACATACAAAAAAGGAGCATGACAAAAAGCTCCTGTCAGCTGCCACAGCTGCTTTTAGCCTTGACACTCAAAGAGGAGCTGCAAGCCTATGCTAATTGGATAGCATGTCTGGTTCAGCTAAAGCTCGTGTGCTGCCTTGAACCAGACATAAGTTGTCCTGCTCAACTGTTTCCCCATTTGACATGAGAGCAACTACCCAACTTGTAATTTACACTTAGAGGTTCAGTGAAGCTAGATGTTCATAGGTTCAGGAGTATTGTTTACAATAAAGTCCATTACATACTACTACTGAACTTGAATATTGACACATAGGACACTTACAAGAACTTTAACATCTTTCTTCTATTTACCTGCATTTTGAGGTTAATATTTGACCTACTTAGCAGTATTTAAGAAACACTCAAAAATTTGAAAGGTATAGTAGTCAAGCATTTTTATCAGTTTGTATGAAGTAATGAGGCCTCCTAATATGTACGAAATGACAAAGCATTTGTAAGAAATTAGTACCTCTTTCTAGCATAGTCATTCATATTATGTACTATGCTAACTATGCAGCTTCTCAGTCCTGTGACGAGGGTCAGATTTCAATATCAGCCCTGCCCAAAAACAGAATTAACAAGCAAAATACTTACAAGACACTGTATATGCTGCAAAAAAACCTGAACTAGTTTGTGATATGCTATGTCTCTTAACCCCTTATTACACTTTTCATCTTTATTTTTAACCCCCAAATTAACAACTCTATTCTTAACATACAAACTAAATAGCTTTAAGTGTATAGCAATACAAGGTTTCCTTGCTTTGCATTCAGAACACTAAAGAAGGTCAAGATAAAGCATCTATCTTGAACAGAAGGAACATTTACTGTGACAAACTACTGAATATAAAAATCAATGTCCCATATGAAATAAAGGAGATAGGATTACATATCATTAAATTAGCTCATCAAAACCTTTGTAGAACTGAAGCAAGTAGTGTGGAAGTCCAAAATCATGAAAGGCAATAATTTTTTAAAAATGGAGACAGAATCCTTCCACTAATACCAGGCAAAATCCTGAAATAAATAAATAAAGCAGCTTCTCACTAATGCTATACTGAACATACAATAGCAGCAAATGCAGTAGCAATTAAATTGTAGTTCCTTTGTATACTATACAATCTGCAAAGTACTCCGAATCCTACTTTACAATTTTCTAACAGTCAACATATAATTTGTGTAATCATATCACATTCATATGTGAGCAAATGAAAAATACTATTAAATTGTGCAACAAAGAAACAATTCAAAGTGTGTATTCCTGGTTGCTAAAGCTCTCTATTGCTTCCAATGCTCCCAAAGGACTGTGGCTAGAGTGACACCTGCAATGCATTATAAATGTGTAATTACCATTTAAATGGGGT
The DNA here is from genome assembly GCF_030936135.1 of Gavia stellata. Taxonomy (NCBI): domain Eukaryota; kingdom Metazoa; phylum Chordata; class Aves; order Gaviiformes; family Gaviidae; genus Gavia; species Gavia stellata. The sequence continues at coordinate 25,351,552 of NC_082599.1, read as the reverse complement.
AAGGAAAGCTGGTGGATGAAATGGGAAAAGGCATTCTCTTAAAGCCAACCAAATACTGAAGTTTCAGGCATGATCATCTTAATCTACAGAGTCAGGTTAAAAAAGTCATTGTCATTCTGCCACTCATCCATGCCTACTTAACTGAGAATCCTCTCTGTAGTGCCTAAGAGTGTATAATAATCTAGTGTCCCCATAATTATTTGCAGCAATTTTATTAGATTATATTTAATATGCTAACATACGTATTTACTAGACAGTGAAAAATTAAGACAGAAGATCCAAGGCTATAGCAAGACTTAGTCTATTATGTCTCACTGAATTATTTTGACAACCATTTGCCTGTATGTTATCAGAATGTAAACTATATACACCAGCAATAATATTTAGGGATTTCAGAATTTATATTTTGTCTTTTTTTCCTCAGTTATCTGCATTCTTTCAGTATGGGCCAACTATTCATGCAAGAGTTAGGTTTTTCTTCAGGACAAAACCAAATTATGAGAATCCAGGCCTCAGATATATCTGATAGTATAAATTAATCTTTGAATATGCAGTAAAGCAAACCTGTCAATTAATAAACTTTATATAGAAATTTGCTATTGAAATTTAAGTTTTATAGTTGAATTACAATCTTTTGCAGGTAAACTGCATTGCAAAACATAACTGCATGAACAAACAAATACGCCTGACTCCTTATAAGAAGGTACAGCTTCGTTAACACAATGAATGTATGAACTTGTTTCTAACTAAGTCATTGATAGACTAAAATGCTTCAAATGGAGGCAAAAATGACACTAGCTCTCATGACTGTGTGCATAGCATAGTTACAAGCAAGATTTGTTGAATTTGGTGTATTTATTCCAGAGGCACAGAATTACGCAGTTAAATTCCTCAGGAAACTCAAGTACTCCAACAAGTAAAGGTCTGAAAGTTAAGCACCAAAGACAGAATTGTCTTCACTAAAATGTAGAACCATCCAGAGACAAACTAGTTTCACAAGCGGAATATAACTGAACACAACCTTTTGAAACACCACTTAACCCCAGTGTCTTACTTTGGTACACTAACTGCTACACTGAATTCAGGACCTCCTCTTTGGATCTCCTTGAGGCAGTACAGCTAAGTTATACATATAACTGTATAGAGCACTGCATGTTGTTTTGGATACATAACCATTGTCTTCAGTTCTTCACCAGATCTATCCCAATGATTCAAACTTGGGATTGACTCTAAGGTCTCTTTTAAGGAGAAGCAAACACAGAAAGTGGGTGTTATTTTATGTTGTTGTTTGGATTTTGTTTGTTTTTTAAATCTGGACTATTGTTGTCAACCACTCAAACCTCTTGAAACTGAATTGTGGTTGGGATACAGGGTCAATTATCCTATAAAATACCACAGGACTGAAGTTCATAACTAACATTTAACAAAAATTACTTCTGGTTTCTACAACATTCTTCCTCCTGTAGCTCAAGCTTCACAGCGAATTTTTCCCTCCATTCCAGCAAAGGACCATGCTTTTGCAAATGTTCCCCAGGCAGAGAATTCCCTATAGAGATTGTCTGTATCACTTCTGCATCAGCCAAACGGCAGGCTACAGATTCATGAAGGCATTCCCAGACTCTGCCAATCAGTTTAACAAGATGAAAATTAACAGTTTTGAGTGACTGTTCAGACCCCTAGAATCACCTTCTCTGACATTAGTGCAATTTGCATAATAAAAAGTGCAGCATAGTTTTAGCATATCTGTCTCTGAATACACAGTGCTATTAACCCTATGAACAAATAGAATGAAAAGTGCAAGCACTGGCAAGCCTGGATAATAAGAGCCTCCTATACAACACAGCAGGTCCTACAGTCTTGCAATAGGCTTCTCCTGCTGGACCACAGCACCACTTAAAAACAAAGAAAAACACAACAATTTCAATCCCTACATTAGGCTGCATCCTCCATCCTTCTTTTTCAAGCTTGATTTAAAAAGCTTGCTATCTGCTAATCAGTCTATCCTTCAATAACCATGAGTCTACTAGCCAATTTCAACTAGATTGGTTTACCAAGTTCAAGAACAAACAAACCTGCCCCACTCTGCAAATCAGTACTCTTCCTTAGTAAGAGACAGAAAGAACTACTTATTTTAATATATTTAAATGCCCACCCCAAGCAAACACCCCATCCAGCACATTGTCTCTTGCTCAGTGGGAGAGTCAGTGCAGGAAGAGAAGAGGAGCATAATAGTGATGAGATCAGGTGTTCAGGTGACAGAAGACACATCAGTAGGAAACTGGGCTTGATTACTTCTGCTGTTCATAAAGCAGGTTGTTTCTGCTGTGAATTTTAATAATAATTAGGAAAAAGGAATCAAATTAGATACTGAGTACCAAAACAAGATTACCACATACCATACTTCTTACGTATTTCATCATGCTTCAGTTTTCTTTCTTGTTTCCTGCAACAAATAAAGGCATCAGAAAAACATTCAGACTGCTTTGAGCTGTAAGCAAAAGGTAATTACATCTCAAAGAGACAATAGCATTTTTTAAATTAGTATGCAATTATAAATTAAAAAAAATCACATTTATCAGTTATATATCTTATATATCTTATCTTTCTACATACACTTCATGTATCTATAAGATTCCCTATAACCTCTCACTAATCAATAATGTCAAAATAAGACATTTGCAAGCATAAGGGAAAGTATTGTTTTTTCTATACAGAAGTAATGTGTCCACATACACACACTGAGATAATTGTCTATACATAAGCAAGGCACAATATTGGAAGATTCCCTAATGCTTTCCAGCAGGGAGCATAATGGTAAAATTTAGCTGTGAATACAGTGTTCTTCAGAATCCTAAGTCAATAAAATAGTTCTAAAAAGACAAAAGGTGTATTACTGTTTTGTTTAAGCAGTACAGCAAGTATAAGTGAAAACTACTAGTTTCTGAAATCCAGCATGCCATCCATGCAGAGAAGAAATTAAAATATTGTGCTATGTAAAAATTGGATTCTTCTAGTTATGATGTCTAATCATAAGACAGTTTAAGACTGTATCTAATATTGCCAATCTTTAATTATTCACATAAACCACGTGCCTGACACATCAGTTTCTTCTTCCCCTTCCCTTTGCAAAGGTGAAGGGGGAAAAAAGAAGGAAGTTTAAATGGAAACTGTTCCATCATTCCTCAGATAATTTTCCTATATTTCAAAGGTAACATCTCTTTTGCTTAGTTTTATAAACAAACAAAAAAGCTTCTACACAACCGTTTAACAAGGATGATCCAGGTTCTATATGTTTTGAGGAGAGGACATAGAAACTGGCAAAACAATGTTCCTCCAGCAAAAAAATACACCATTTGTTGCCCCTATCAAAATTCAACCCAATTAGACAAGTTGTGACTTTCATCCGATTCTAATTTGCACATATTGAGCAGAAAGCTGTTAAGCAGTGGCAGCTTAATTCACCAAAAGATCCCATCTGCCCTATGCATATTCCACCTCCAAACAATTCCTATTGCTAATCAGATCCTCTGTGTCCTTAGAAGCAATTATCCCACTTCTTACAGAGGTGAAGGGCTGTACTGGCCTCTCCCTGCAACTGCACTTCTGGAAAGCGTGCAGATAAAGCATGCTGAGAAAAAGAAACAGGAAAGACTGACTCAAAACCTTCCACTATTTCCCTGAGACACCCATCTCCCTTATATCCCTTTCCATTATTCAGTCCAGGCAGCATAGGAAACAAAGCAACCTGTTCAAACCACAGGAGGAAGAGGAACTGAGGAATCAGGGTGATGAGATGAAATTCATCTAGAGGAGGAAAGTCAGGACTGAGAGGTTGAAGAGAACAGGAAGAGGAGTCAAGTTTACCTACTGAGGATAACCTGACTACAGGATCCCTGCTTTGTGTTGCATAAAAGCAAGACAGTATGTGAGGAAAGAGATCTCAGGAAGAGAACAGAGATTCTGCTTAAAGCAGGCTTCTCCTGTATAAAGCCAGTCCTTATTTCTGTATAGTTCTCATGTGACCTCAAACTAGGTTTTTTTACTTGTAGTACTATGGCATGTTCTTAACTGTTTTGCATACCTTGTCTGAAATAATAGAGACTCACTGCTGCAGTTTCAACTGAAATCTCAGTACTGCAGCAGTCTGTCTGAATCTGCCCTGAACACAAAAAGCACTAAGTATCTACACAAGAAGGTAAGGGGCAGGGGGGGAAAAAAAGTCAGGCTGTATAGGCTTTAAACCTCAGAAACACTTAGGGAACTTCCCTAGGCTATTCAAAACAAACCAAACATCTAAAATTCTTACATTGTTTAAGTTTGAAGGGTAAAACCATTAATATTTGTGAAACATTTGAGCTTTGACAGGCAGTCATGACTATATCATATCATCCATGACTAAATCCTTGTACAGTAAATAAGGCTTAGGAATATATCAACTGAGAAGTATCAGACGCAATTCTCAACAGGCAGAAACTGAATCAGCCACCCAGAGGTGGCTACTGCACTGATCACATTCTGCATTATGATCAACTGAAGCCACTTTGCAGTCTTCTGAGTTGGTTCTGTTTCTTAATACTACTGCTGTTACTCCATCTTCTGTATGCTAAATTCTTGGCTCTTCATGCAAGTTGTCCCTACTGTTGTAAGCCAACTAACAACTCACATCATCTGTGAAGAACTAAGTATGAAAATCATGAACTGCAATCCTTTCCTTCTCTGTCCCCACTCCTTGTTCTTCCTTACCAGTACACTATCAAATTATACTTGGCATTTTCTCATTTACAATCTCATTGCTTTTCATTGGTTTATCAACTTAACATAAATAATGGTTTATAAATTATATAAATCTAATATACAAATGTACATGTATTTGCAGCTGTAAATGAGTGTACAGAAGAAGATTCACTACTTGAGGCTATGTTTAAAAATGATTTTTCATGTTAGAGATGACATGAAGTCAAATAAAGGACTAGAGCTATGCAATAAGATACCTGTTTTCCTTCCGTATTAGTCAAAAACTGAGCTCTGGGTTTCCTTCCCTTCCTGCCCCTCACTATCAAGTGCCAACTCTAGATATAACCAGTGACTTTCAACCTTCTCAGTGAAGTGGCAGCTAGTTTCTTCCTTTTGAAGACAAGCAGAGGGCCAATGTTATTACCCTTACTCTTCATTCTAACAGCCATCTAGGTATTAATCTGTTCCACAGCCTGCTACTAGCAATTCAACCTCCTAAGGACTTACACGAAGCAAGCAGTGGGTAGGGTGATGTGTTCTGGTTGCTGGAAGTGGTCTACTCCTTGTGTTTTCCCATGACCCAACCAATCCCTCCCCAGCCACACAACAGGTACACATGTTCAGAACATGGGAAATATTCCAGGGCTGCTGCTAGCTCTCCTGCAATTAGAACAGTTTGTTTCACAGACATACTCCTGAGACAAGCTAGGAAAGAAGGCTACTGCTTTAAGGCTGCAGCAATCATCCTGGTAGAACAGCCTGTTCCCAGCGATCCTTGTTCCTAGGCTTAACTCAGGAATGGAGTTGGTCTTAGTTCTGCGTTGCTAATTGCCTGGTACAACACCACTTGCTCTGTGTGTGCACAGAAAACCCTACACTCCAGAAGTATCAGATTTCCAACAGATTAACTGTACGAAGAATTTAAAGTCAATACACAAATCACAGTGGAAAGGTTATGGTACGCAATCACCCCCTACACACCTGGTCATGAGCCTTTGCTTTATAATAAACATAGTGTTGATTTAACTGAACAACATAGCATAGTATTAAGGATGTACATTTCACCACAACAAAACACATGGGTTTGACATACAACAAAATGTTGGTATTCCTCACAGGATCTCTTCTCTTTAGAAGGGAAGAAAACGATTACATGAGAAACATCACCTTCACACTAGTACTCTGCCTATTGTGCCATGACTAGTTAGAAGTGGATTAGCTGGTGGAGAATTTCCCTTTTTTCTGATCCATTACAAGTCTTCAACATCATTTATCTGATAAGCTGTGTGGTATGACTACAGATGAGCATACTTCCTGAACTGGCCACCTATTCCTTACCCTTCTGTGCATTCAGGTATGATACTTTCAGCTCACAAATGAAGATGTTTATGAAAACAAATTTGCATCCATTCTCTTCTCGGATAAAGTTTGATACTACCTTGCAATGGTAAAAGGGCAAGTATTGCTTTCTACTGTCCCCAAATAAGTGCTTTCTTTGCTTTTCTCCCATCCCTGGATTCATGCTGTCCTTGCATCCTGTGGATCCCAGCAATCTTATGGATACACACTGAGACTGTTCACTGAACTCATCCAACAGAATAAAAAACTCAAACCCCAGAAACGTGAATAGCTTCCTGCTAAACAAATCTGGCATAGCATAGAGCTAAGGAATGTTGTGCCTCGGGCATGAAAGAAAAGAATGCTGTTTCCATCAGCAGCTCACAGTTACATCAGAAGTAGATTGTACATAAAGGCATTCTAAAGGGTTAAATTAGTGGCACCATTAGACTTAAAAACATGTATTTTCAGAAAAGTAATTTTAGCTCAACTCCACTACGAGACATCTAATTCTCAATCCTCCCTCTGCAGAAAGTTACTTTTAAACTTTACTTTCCTAAACAAGTACAAATGCAGAATACATATTAGTGCAACAGTAAGTCTGAAAAATAAAATTTGTGCAGAACAAATACAATTTGGTAAGTTTAAAAGCTACTAAACTATTAAACAGCTAGTAGAAAAATGAAATAGATATTAAACTGACAGTATGTAATAGCTCTAAAAAAATATAACAAAACCAAAACTAACCATTCAAGCTTTGCACTAAGTCAAGCTCTGAAAAATTCTCTCGTTAAACATCCCCATTGTATCCTATTCCAATTCTTTCTATTGCCAACAAGTCTAGGCATTTTGTACAAGGCTAAAGGATCAATTTAACCCATTACAACAGAATCTATTCTGCTTCCTAGTATCACAATACCTGCTTCAGAGCCATAACCATTGTCAGATTCAGGGCAAACAGTTGCTGTATTTGCTTATAACCCGGCAGTTCAGAACCAGAACACAGATTTGCATGGAGTTAAGATGAGCAATTCTCCCAGCTCCTGCCAGTCAAGAGACAAGCAACAGTAGGTACATCTGTGAGAGAACCTTATTGGCTCCCATTTTTGTGCTCAGTCAGAAACATAACACATTTGAGCAAATCAAGCATGTTTGCCTACCTACCTTGACCTCTTATGCACATGTGTAATATAGAAACTTAGTGTCTTCATGCAAAAGCTCGCCAAGGCATCTCATCTGGAAGTATAGCTTGCTCCCTGCAGTCCCTGCTCATATTAGCAATGAATCTGAGCTCAGGAGATAACAGCAGGCATCAGCAAGGCCATGAAGGTGCCCACCTGTTACTTGGCAGCCAAGTATTTAGGGAACATAATCAGGAAGCGGCAAACCTCGGATCAATTTCCTTGGCAGTCTGTGGGGATTCAAACCCACACATAACAGCTCCAAGCCTAGCATTAGTTTGGTTAGGACTCTCCTGTTGTCTTGCTGAAGCTAATCCACTGTGAATCACAGAATCATTAAGGTTGGAAAAAACCTGCAAGATCATCAAGTCCAACCATCAACCCAACACCACCATGCCCAATAAACCATGTCCCGCAGTGCCACGTCTACACATTCCTTGAGCACCTCCAGTGATGGTGATTCCACCACCTCCCTGGGCAGCCTGTTCCAATGCTTCACCACTCACTCAGTAAAGAAATTTTTCCTAATATCCAATGCAAACCTCCCCTGGTGCAACTTGAGGCCATTTCCTCTTGTCCTATCACTTGGGAGAAGAGGCCAACACCCACCTCTCTGCAATCTCCTTTCAGGTAGTTAGAGAGCGATAAGGTCTCCCCTCAGCCTCCTCTTCTCCAGACTGAACAACCCCAGTTCCCTCAGCCGCTCCTCATAAGACTCGTGCTCCAGACCCCTCACCAGCTTCGTCGCCCTTCTCTGGACACGCTCCAGCACCTCAATGGCCTTCTTGTAGTGAGGGGCCCAAAACCGAACACAGGATTCCAGGTGCGGCCTCACCAGCACCGAGTACAGGGGCACGATCACCTCCCTACTCCTGCTGGCCACACTGTTTCTGATACAGGCCAGGATGCCGTTGGCCTTCTTGGCCACCTGGGCACACTGCTGGCTCATATTCAGCCGGCTGTCAACCAACACCCCCAGGTCCTTTTCTGCCAGGGAGCTTTCCAGCCACTCGTCCCCAAGCCTGTAACGTTGCATGGGGTTGTTGTGACCCAAGTGCAGGACCCGGCACTTGGCCTTGTTGAACCTCATACAATTGGCCTCAGCCCATTGATCCAGCCTGTCCAGATCCCTCTGAAAAGCCTTCCGACCCTCGAGCAGATCAACACTCCCACCCAACTTGGTGTCGTCTGCAAACTTGCTGAGGGAGCACTCAATTCCTTCAATCCAGATCATCGATAAATGTATTAAACAAGACTGGCCCCAAAACTGAGCCCTGGGGGACTCTGCTTGTGACCGGCCACCAACTGGATTTAACTCCATTCATTCACCACGACTCTCCAGCCAGTTTTTTCACCCAGTGAAGAGTACACCTGTCTAAGCCACGATTCGCCAGCTTCTCCAAGAGAACACCGTGGGAGACAGTGTCAAAGGCTTTAGTGAAGTCCAGGTAAATATCAACAGCCTTTCACTCATCCACTAGGCAGGTCACCTGGTCATAGAAGGAGATCAGGTTGGTCAAGCAGGACCTGCCCTTCATGAACCTGTGCTGGCTGGGCCTGATCCATTGGTTGTCCTCCAATCTCCAAAATCAAGACCATGAAAGGAAGTATGATTCAAAAGGTACACTGGGCTTCTACCAGGTATCATGGTCCTAGCTATAAAAACTGTTATCTAAAGAATAATGTAAAAACCATGAACAGTCACTGGAGAACTAAGCTATAAAAACCTACATCTGAAGGAATACTGTTCTCACTGAGAAGTACTGTATCACTGCTGACTCTTGCACTTCTTCCTAAAGCTGTAGCACAGTGTAACAGAGAGAATGGAAATGTAGGATTACATCTAAAGTGAGATCTGAGCTGAAGTCTTCCATGCCTGAGCAAAATTTCTAATAGGTATTTCACTATCAACTTCTCTAACTCTCCCAGCCAGATTTTAAAAGAAAAAGAACCAGACACCAAATGAGTCCAGAAAGTGGGTTTCCCCTCTGTATCCCAGCCTCACTTTGGCATTAACTCATGCCACAGACAGTCATCAGTCCAGGAGAGACTAGACAATACTTCAGACACATCCCTCCTGTTTGCTTTTGGCTGACACAGAGCACTTGTACCTGCAACAGTGAGCATCAACCTATTCACTCTCTATTCACTTATGGAAATACAGGCTCCTAATCAGGTTCACAAATCTCACAATAAACCCTGTTTTGTAGAAACCTGACATTGTCGTGCTTAACTCCATAATGCCTCTTTGTTTAGTACTCCGTGTATTCCTTAGAAGGGCAGAATACTCCTATATCACCAGGAAGTGTATAGCTATGTATCAAGCTGTCAAGACATACCTCTGAAGAGACTGTAGTCTTCGTTCCTCTCTCTTTCTAGCTAGCCGTTCTTCTTCTTCATCTGGTCTACTACAAAAATAGGGAGAGAAGGAAAGCATAAGAGGAAGAAAAAGCAATTTCAGTGCTAGGCAATCACTGTTTAGTCATTTGACTTATTTTCAAGAAGGATTTATAGTCTGACCCGAGATACTTCTTCACAGCTATGCAAGATTTCATTGCTGAATAAGTGTAACTGACAAATTTGTAGAGTTACCCTTTCACATTTTATAATACCCAAATGCTTCACCCACTGTAGCAATGTACACTTCAGACTCCACAGGACAATTTAAAGTCTCTTAGGAACAGGTTGCAGACTGTTCCAGAAGCAGGAGTCCTACTTGCCATTTTCCCCACATGTCACACCCCATTTAAGAGTAAGTGTACTGCACATGCATAGTTAAGTCTATTGTTGCCCCCTGGAAGAAGATTGATGGTTCATAAGCCTTTGATGCTAGAACAATTTGTCTTTCCAACAACCATCACTATACAATCTCAAGTTGCCCCCAGGAAAGCAGTCTGCATAAGTTGTCTTGGCAGCTGCCTTCCCTGTTCTGGAATGACCAAGGATTTACCTGAGTGCATCAGCTGTGTGATTCTGGGAAATGCTGAGCCTGCACAGTACATCTGAGCCGTGCATGTGCAGATATGATCTACTGAATGCATGCACTTAAGCTTTGTGACCTGCTTTGGAGAAAGCTCAGCTCCTTTTAGCCATTAGATACACCATATAAGAATTGTAGAACTCTAAAGCAAATGCCAAACAATATTTATTTGTCTGTTTTTTTTTTTCTGACAGAATTAATGACAATTCTTCAAGGATTAGTGAATGGACACCTGCCATGCTTTTCCAGGTGCTAGTACATTCAGTTTTGAAAAATTATTATCTGAAGATGGTTGATAGGAATATTTACAATAGTAACACACCGGCTGATAGAGAAATGGATAGTTACAGAACCACACATCTGCAGCAACCAACATAGAAGTTAAGCAAGAGTGACATCCAGTGGTTAATTATAGCACAAATGTTTTAACATACAAAATTCAGCTACCAGAATTTGAAGTCTGAACTCAGTTTTTCCATCTGCTTGATCACTCCATACATGTCTTTGAAGATCTTAGTCATTCAAATACAATCCAGTAATTCAGAATTCATGTAATGTTTCACATACAAATTTTCTAGTTCTTCCTTTTTTGTTTCCACGTAAAGAGTTAGAAAAATCTTGGGGGAGTTTAGCAGTAGGAAACACATGCAATAGGTCACCTTTATTGGAAAACTATGTTAGATCCTTTTGTAAAACTAATCAATTCCTCATATTAGCATGTCCAGGAGGACTAGAAGCTCCCATTCTTGGGCACCCTTCTGTAAAACTACTTTACTGGAGACTCCAGTGTCTTATAACTATGTAACAGTCTCACTTCACACTGGTTTTGCAAAACACAAACCCACCAAATCAATAAAATGCTGGTATAGGATTCAGAAAATATATTTCATCCCTATAATTAAAAGAAGCATTAAGTATCTTCTGACTTCCAGACACTTTGAAGGAATTGAGTTTTTCTTCAAAATCTAGAAAATCTGAAATTATAAAAACTAAAAAAATGGTTGTTAAACTGAAGACGTTCAAGAGAATCTGTTTGTACAGTTTCATGAAAAGTTATGTCTCAAGAGCATGGAACCAGACTCTCAAAGTCCAAATATAGGATAAAAGTAATGAACTGAAACAATAGTCCTAGGATTCCTGTGGTAGGGATGGAAGGACTCAGGTGAGCCAGCCACATTACTGATGTGGGGATTAATGCACTAAGTATTCTCTGTGTTGAAGGACAAGTGTTGGCTTCTTAAACATTTAAACACAGCTTAAAATTCCCAGAAGGAATACTGATGCTTCTGCAAAACAAGGTTACACCTTACCTGTGTTGTCTCAGAGCTCAGAAGTCCTTAAAACAGATCTAATACTACATTTCTACAAGTTTTCCTTCTTTGATTCATTAAAAAAAGTTTCTTTTGGGGAAAAGGAGTCCCCAAACTGAGGAAGCAGACAGCAAAAGAATTCCTGCTGAGAATCAGTGTGTTTAAAGCCAGTAATATATAAGGCTCCAGTGTAATACATTCTGAATGCTCCTGAAATAAGCTGGACCCCACTCTGACAAGACCTCTAAATCCTCTGAGTGTCAGAAGATTAAGCTTGGCACCTTCGGAGTTCTGGCATAAGATGACTGTCAACTAACCCTCTGTTTTTGGAATCAGATGTTACTGATTGACTTAGCTACTAAAACTGAAGTCTGGCACAAATCTCTCTCTTCACAAGAATCAAGCTCTATTTGTTGGCATATCAGCCACAGGGGCCTACTCTGTTCTTCTGCAGAGCAAGTTGGCAGATCTTATGTAAAATCTAGAACAGTTCTATATATCTTCAGGGCTTATCAAGCACAGGGCTAAAAAGTTACCAGTTCTTACACTAGGACAGATTTGTTAAGACCAATCTACCAGCAGAACAGGTGCATGCATCTTCCTCAAGGAATAGAAAAGGTAATGACACATTATTTACCATTGTTTTCTCCTCTTCTGAAAGCCACCATATTTCTCTGGCTTAAAGGTCAGCACTAAACACTGTAGAGCTGCATAAATTCTTTAAAAAATAACCCTCCATTAAGAACAATGAATTTCAGGTACTTGATTATAGAAATTATTTCAGATCAAGAAATAACATCCACATTTTGTTCACATGAGTAGTACTGAAGGACAAAAGGAACAGAGTTAGCTGAAACTACACTGCCCAGAAACCTGAGCTCTAAAACTTCAGTGACATAAGGAAGCATATTGTGCTGTCCCAATAAACAAGGCTTTCCAGATGTTTCATTGGGGAATAAGCACTGATCACTTCCCATGGAAGCACTGACTTACCGATTTTAGCTGCTTATCAACTGGCTGGATGGCCAGGCCCAAAGGGTTGTGGTGAATGGAGCCAAATCCAGTTGGCAGCTGGTCACAAGTGGAGTCCCCCAGGGCTCAGTATTGGGGCCAGTTTTGTTTAATATCTTTATCGATGATCTGGATTGAAGGGATCGAGTACACCCTCAGCAAGTTTGCAGACGACACCAAGTTGGGCAGGAGTGTTGATCTGCTTGAGGGTAGGAAGGCTCTGCAGAGGGATCAATGGGCTGAGGTCAACTGTATGAGGTTTAATAAGGCCAAGTGCCGAGTCCTGCACTTGGGTCACAACAACCCCATGCAACGCTACAGGCTTGGGGAAGAGTGCCTGGAAAGCTGCCTGGTAGAAAAGGACCTGGGGGTGTTGGTTGACAGCCAGCTGAATATGAGCCAGCAGTGTGCCCAGGTGGCCAAGAAGGCCAACGGCATCCTGGCCTGTATCAGAAACAGTGTGGCCAGCAGGAGTAGGGAGGTGATCGTGCCCCTGTACTCGGCGCTGGTGAGGCCGCACCTCGAATCCTGTGTTCAGTTTTGGGCCCCTCACTACAAGAAGAACATTGAGGTGCTGGAGCGTGTCCAGAGAAGGGCGACGAAGCTGGTGAGGGGTCTGGAGCACAAGTCTTATGAGGAGCAGCTGAGGAAGCTGGGGTTGTTTAGCCTGGAGCAGAGGAGACCTTATAGCTCTCTACAATTCCCTGAAAGGGGGTTGTGGTGCAGTGGGTGTTGGTCTCTTCTCCCAAGTGATAGGACAAGAGGAAGTGGCCTCAAGTTGCAGCAGGGGAGGTTTGCATTGGATATTCGGAAAAATTTCTTCACTGAAAGGGTTGTCAGACACCAAAGTGGGCTGCCCAGGGAGGTGGTTGAGTCACCATCCCTGGAGGTATTTAAAAGACATGTGAATGAGGCACTTAGGGACATGGTTTAGTGGTGGACTTAGCAGGGTTAGGTTTGTGGTTGGACTTGATGATCTTAAAGGTCTTTTCCAACTTAAATGATTCTACGATTCTATAATTTCCCTCCCTTTGAAGTATATTAACCAATTAAAGTAGTAAGCCAGTAGAAAAAAAGAGAAGTTTTGCAAGTCCTCCAAGATCTAAAAACACTTAAATTTTTGCAGTATTACTTTACTTGAAAATTAGTCACTCTTAGTATCTTGGAGCAAGAAAAGTATCATCTTACATTTAGAGTATTTTGTTGAACTGGCAAAGACAGCTCATCATTTAGATACTGATTGTCTACTGACAGATCTTAGAGCAAACTGAAGCATGCATACCAAGTGCTGTAGGACATTGTTGCTCAGTTACTTGTTACCCACCTGGTCCCTTTTTGCTGCACCATGAGCTTGCCTTGAAATAAATTTGTCCTGTTATCACAAGAAGCAAGTATTTATTTGGGCACTGAAATATTTCACATCCAATCTTAATAAGGAAGTGTAAAATGTAGAACTGTAAAGCTTAAAGAACATATCTGTGATGCTACCACTAACAACATCGCTTCAGGGTCATTCCAGCATCGTTTGTAGTGTCACACTGCCTGTTACTAAACACCTTTTTTGGTTGTCTCTGAAACAAGTAAAACAAAGTGACCAAAATTGCTTCCCAATGAAAAGATTCTTAGTATACTAGAGAGTAAAAATTGTAGGTAGGGAAGACCAGCACCCAAAGTTAGTAAAAGAAACAAATTAAGTATTTACCTCCTGGAACGCCTTCTGCAGTAACAGCAGTAACAGCAACAGACTGCTATGGACACCAGAATGAGTCCAGCTACTACAGCTATGGCAATAATTAAAGCCTCAAAGTTTACTGAAAAATATGAATATATTCAACTCGTTAGACTCCAGCATTAACATTTGTGTTTCTGATAATTCTTCCCCTCCTTCCCAAGCATTTTTTCACCTCTGTATGAAAAAAATCAAACCCACAGTTCTGCACAACTACCCCAGTTAAAACTCAGCATATCACATTAGAATTTCACTACTACGCATAATCTACACTGAACAGACATTAAGTAAAATTGCTCTTTATATACACTAAATTACTAAAGTAATCCTGTAAAACTTTATATGATATATATCTACTGGTGTGATTTCCACAGTTGTCCTCCCAATCACAACCTTAGCCAATGCACAGCATGAACAAAAAAGTCATATAGGTGCAGTATCAGTGTACACACATTACATGAAGCAGTTAGAGAAAGAGTAAAATGAAGTAAGACAGTGTCAGAGAATTTGAAGGAGCCAATATAAAACTCTCCATAAAACTTCCTAAGTGATCTTCTACACCCAAAGAGCGATTAACAAATGGGGGGCTGTGGCAGTGGTGTATTATTTTAACTGCATACACTGTAACAACTGTAGCTGAATCAGAAACCTGATGTCCTGGAAAAAAGCAAGGCCCAAGAAGAAAAATAACCAACATGATAGACACAGCTTCAAGGAGTTATTTAAAGGCCCTAACAAAGGACAAAATGAAGTCAGGGAAGTTGTATCAGAGATAATTAAACGCCTCTCCCCACACTGTATTTTAAAGCATGATGGGAAGGGGAAGGGAAGCTGTCTTCTCTCTCCCACATAATCCCTCTGAACTCTGCCAGATTCAGCACCTTCATGCTTCTGCAGTAATACAAAGTAGCTGCACATGCACTTTTTACTGCTCCAGAGTACTAGTGATAAGACAGACAAATTTAGCAAGTGAAGTTCAGAGGGTCTATCCTCTCTGATCACATGCACAAGCCAAAGAGTCTGTTACTTCTCTACAGATCTCACCAACTCTCATCTGGCCAAGGAATATCCTTCACAGGTCTTGCCAAAGATTAGATCCCAGCAAATATTTTTAATTGTGTTATAATTTTCTGGGTACAGTTTATAATAAAGATTAATACATAGTTTCTAGTTACAATACACAAGTAATCCCAAAGATGTAAATTTTGAAAGTAACACATTTCACCATACCACATTTCTCATTCTGTTACTCCCCTACAAGTAACAAGCAATTAAATATACTTCATTCAGTGAAGGAAAAACAAAAAATAGCTTTAATTTTAATTTAATTTTTTTAAAGTACACTATTTACATTTTTAAATGCCATTTAATTGAAGCAAAAAATGTATTTTGAATCTATTAACAAGGTGCAGAAAAAGATTGTCAGTTTTCAGTTTGCATTTCTGCCTCCACTATCTATTTCATTCGCTTATTATTCACGAAAAACAATACAATTAAGCTACTTTGTATGACATTGCTTCTATACTGTTCTTTTTTCTTCACTGCTGGTTAATATCTGTTAACATGTCTTATTCCATAAAAATTGTAACCAGAAGCCAGTCATTTGTTTTTGACTTTGAAAGCTGCAATATTCAGCTTCATTTTCAGCAACACTGAGCCAACACTTATGTCTTCATTCGCAAAAAGGAAAACCACCACCACACTCACAAAGTAGTTAGTTTTCCCACTGTGTCCGAAAGGGACAGTCTCAATAAAACTATATATCCCCATGGCATGTTGCTGCATATAATTTGTAAAAAATCTATTAAAGAAATGCATATCTGGGGGGTTTTGTTGTTGTTTTTGTTTTCTTCTTTTTCCACTTTTACCTTTTTTGCTGATAAGGTGATCCATTCTCTGTTTAAGCTGCATTCAGTCTAGAAACACTAATGGCACCCAAGCTAGAAGCCATTTCTATAGCAGGAGTAAACTGCCAAGAACACCCTTAGTATCGGCAGATACCAGTAATCACTGCTTTGCAAAAGGACAGAGCACAAATGCATTTCTGTACCAGGTATGGCCGGGACAGAGTTAACATTCTTCATAGCAGCTGGTATGATGCCATGTTTTGGATTTTGAGTTACAATAGTGCTGATAACACACTAATGTTTTAGCTGTTACTGAACAGGCCTGAAGAGCATTCAGATCTTTTTTCCCCTCCCAACTCTGTTCCTCCCAGTGAGTAGGGCTGGAGGTAGGCAAGAGATTGGAGAGGTCTGGAGGGGACACTGCCAGAACACCTGACCCAAACTGGCCAAAGGGATATTCCACACCATATAATGCCATGATTAGCAATAAAACCTGTGGTAAAGGAAAAAGAAGTGGAAGGGGTATCTGGCTTCCAAGGTGACTATTGTTTGGGGACTGGTTGGGCATCAGTCCGCATGTGGGAGCTGGCAAGTGATTTCCTTTGCATGGTTGTTTTTCTCTCCCCATTTTGCCTTCACCTGTTAAACTGTCTTATCTCAATCCATGAGTTCTCTTGCTTCTGTTCTTCTATTTTCTTCCACCATCCCACTGGGGCCAGGGGAGGGAGGAGGTGAGCAGCTGTGTGAGTACTTAGCTGTTGGCAGGAGTCAACCCACTTTTTTCCAGAAAAAAGCTTGCTTAACAGTTCATAGTAACAGTATTTACTGTAATATTGAAAGCCCAATTTCCTTAAAAGTCTGCCTTATCAGTGAAATGATACACCTTCTGTAGCTCTAAAAACCTCCAAAAGTCTAAGTATAAATGCTTTCTCTCACAAAACAAAGCACAGAGCCCTTCTGCTAAGAACATAGAATTGGTAAAGTTTTCCTGTACTGTCCAACCTAGTCCCTTGGTTTGCAGGGATTATACGAAGTAGTAGTGTTCAGAAACTCGCATGCTCCATTTTTATAGCAATCTTCTACTACTGCTGCTATTCTAATTTAAAGAGTAATCTCACTGCTCCAAGTGTGGTAACTGTAAATTAGAAGAAAGTTAACATGGTCACTGATAGTTCATCCCCACCTGTTTTTCTGCTTTAGCCTCCTGGTGTTCATGAGCAAATACACAGAAAGCTGCAAGCCTTTGCTTTGCTGGACTGAAGAGGTACTCTTATTTCATATGACAAGCTTTCCAATGTCTTACTTGTTCTCTGTTCCAGTCTATTCTGAATTTAGATCTGTATACACAGTATTGCAAGAATAGCTCCAAAGATTTCACCCCAATGGCAGCACATGCCCTGCACTGCATTTTGTATTACGAAATGCAAAGCAAAAGGAAATCTAAGAACAATTGCATGATGCAGCACTACAATAGACAGTGGCACTCTGCAGCTTCCATTTTAACCTTAACTGCATTGCCTTCAGCATCCACAGACCACACTGTTTCTGTTTAAGCAAAAACAGCATTCAATAATTTTTGGGTGTCTCCATCCCTGTGGTATTGGTTCACTGCTGCCACTGGAATATACTTCAAAAATTGTGGATCCAGGCATATCACCCATCATTAAGAAATTTTAAAAAGGTAAGAAAGGTCATCCTTTGTCAACCAGGAATGATCTTACTTCTTTGTACCACTGAAGTATGGTTTCAGAAACAGGTGAAGCCTGACTATATAAAATACCCAAAACATTCCAACATCACTGGTTCCCAGTCTAGACTTTAGGGTCAACAGAACTTCACTGCATGGCAAGTGTTTTAAAGCCATTGGATCAGCATAACTATACTGGCTGTTCACAAAGGACCCTTAACAATGACTGTTTTGCAAGTCCAGAAGATTAGGTATCATGGTTCCAAATCATAACCACTGCCTCCTTCCCCCCCACCCCTCCAAATAAATTCTCAGGAAACAGCTCTAGTAAGCAGTAGTCTTACTTTAATCTAATCATACTCAAATAATTCTCTACAGCAAAAGTAAAATTAGTACCTACTCCAGCAAACTCCCCATCGAGCATTTGAGAGTGAACATAATGAAGACGGTGGAAGAATGCTTCTTACAGGGTAATCAATACAAGTGTTGTTGGTGTAACACCAAAGGCACTGTGCAAAAGAAACAAAAACCTAAATTATTGATCTTCAAAAACAGTTTACAATTTAGTGCTCTCTCCACAGACAGAATTCTTAAGTGTGTACAGTACTGTATGGATATACTGAAAGTGCTTTGTAGTATAAAACCTATGGAAGTCCTGGTACAATTCTAAGTAAGCCTGAACTGAATTGTGAATAAGTTTTGTACTTACAGGTAATAAAGTTAATAAATATTTACATTAGCCTGAAGATATTTGCAAACATATTGAGGTGCTCCGTATACTTCAGGATAAAATTGCTTTGGGTTTAGAATTACTGAAATTAAGAAATACAAAGCAGAAAGCCAACTGCTCAGAATTTTAACACACCTGGTATCGTTGATGAATACAAAACCACTTATCTTTCTTCAGCCCTGTATTTGACTATCAACAGAAAGAAAAAATAAAGAACCCTTACAATTCTACAGGAGTTTTTGCTGCAAGGTAATAAAAGATACAGCCTTATCCAACCTGTGTCACAAAATGCATTGAGTACCTTAAATGTGCACATTTACATACCTGGATATTTTAAGTTTTGGATTTCTTACATGTCTTACAGTTACAACGCAGCACAACATTTCTGCTTTTTATGTCACCACTAAGCATCAAGCCTGAAGTTTTGTTTTTCATCTGTTAAAACAGATACTCATTCAAAATTCCTTTACCACACAACTCAACCAGTGAGGTTTCGGATGACAGTAAAAGGAATCCTTGATAGAACAGGTTTTTTTAGGATTCATTATAGAAAGAGCTCATGCAGGAACTATGCTTTATCTAACTACTATCAAGACCATCTCTGTCATACATCCTCAACTGCAGGAAGTCTGTTATCTTGTTCTAAAGGGTTAGAAAACGTTAAATACAAAGGAAACTGTTCGTAGTAGATTCTGCTCTCTTAAAAAACGTGAAGAAAGAGACAAGAAAAACTTACTCATATTTAGTAGTTGGTAGACTGTACAAGTCAAACATACCCATAAAGACACATCAACAAAAATAATTAAGGCAGAATAATCTTTGCAAAAAACCTGCCCTCCTAGTTTTAATGTTAATCAAGGATATTAGACCAGAACATGCTTGCTTTTATTGGATCAATTATTTAATAAGAATAAACAGTTCAAAAATAATGACTTACAGGGGGCAGACTAAAAGTCATTGTTAAACTTGTTTGAATATAATGTTGACCCTGCTTTGAGTAGGAGGCTAGACTAAATGGCGCATGAGGTCTCTTCTAACCTGAATGACTATACTGTTGGTGACAACTTAGCAGCACAGGAAGGTCAACTGTATCACTCTGATGGAGACTACTGCATGTGACCACTAAAACTGTGTGCAGCCCAAAAGGCAATACATGATACTGCTACTGGCTGGTGCAAAGGCTGAAGTAAGAGAAAGTATTTCAATTGACTCATTCCCAATGCTAAAAATTGAGCTAATTGTCAAAATCAAGTTAGAAAAAAGAAAAAAGCTTAAATGCCTGAGGGTGAAACATTTCCTTAACTTTGATCTTCATCTACATAACCTAAAAATGCATACTAAAAAAATTTTATTTAGAGGTAAAACATATATCCTTTGCAGAGTATGCTAGGAACCACGTTCACACTCTGATGGATATCACTAACTTTATTTTAGTAGAGTCTCACATGGAGAACGAAGTGCAACATTATTCAGTCCACACTCATTTTAAGGACATATTCTCAGTATTAAAAGGGATAAGATAGTAACAATGAACAGGAAATGAATGTTTCTTCCTCTATAATCAGACAGATGTATGCAAGTGACTATTATCCCCACCTTTCCTTCAAAAAAATTGGCTTTATTTATTGACCATATAATTTCCTATAGCTGTTAACTCCTTTTTTTTAAATGCCTAGCTTGCCTAAAATCCATTTGCCACAAGAATTTAGATTCCATACATCTGTTACTAGGACAAAGATGAGAATGACAAAAATAAATAGTGAGGGGAAAAGCATGTTGGTAGACTACTCCGAAGTTAAAAATAAGACTTTGGAAAATTCTCCTGAATGCTGAGGCTCAACACATACACACGTTTTAAAATGTAGTCCTATCTTTAACTACTGCTTGCATTATGTATTTTGTCTTACACGCGGTCATATGGAGTTAGAAACATGAAGAGAAAACTCTTTCAAGATGCTAATCAATAGATATTTACACATTATCAGTAACAGATGAAGTTCTCAAATTTTAATACACCTGGTAACCTGCTAGTCATAGCAGTAAATATTTCTTTGAAGTAAATAAATTGAATTTCAGGATTCAACAGCTCTGAAAAAATAACGTAAGGGGTTTGATTAATGTACCATATTGTAAGAAATAAGATTAAATGCAACAGCATATCTATAAAATTACCACACAGAACATATCAATAAAAACATGAGAAAATAGGTATTCATCAACTCTAAAGACCAACCTAAAAGACCAACCCAATTATAATAAACAAAATTTGAGCATTTTTAATTATAATTCTATTTAACTGAACTAAATTACTACATTTTAGGGTTTGTTTGAAATTGTTTTTATCTATTCAACAAATGTTTAATCTTCATTTTTATCTGCTGCTGCTATCTATATTATCACCAATATGAAAACCTGATTTTTTTCTACTAAAGCAATTGAAGTAATTTCAGCAATCCTTTGCTTTTGTATTGCTCACACAAATGCTAATGGCTTTGTTCTGTAGCCTTTTTTTAAGGTCTGTGTCTGTCTGAATCAGGTCTAAACTCCTTTCTTCAAGGTTAACACTGATGCTATTGAAGCAGTTGCCCTGAATCATCCATCATTCTGTCCCCAAAACAAGCCTGGACACTGTCATTGGTTTGACAGATTCTAATAATAATGTATCTATAACTCTGTTAGTGTCTTCAGTACACAAACAGAGTTAAAGAATATATTTCTCTCACAAGGTGAGCACATAGCTCTGAGGCTAACAAAAGTTGTGCTCATGTATCTGCAGCAGCACTTATTTGAAGTGACAGTCACACCAGTGATAGTGCTGAACATTTAATCTTTAATGACCGATATTTTCCATTTCCTACTTTATACTTTTGAAGATGAGGAGTTCTTTACACAATGCGATGCTCTTGACAACAAATATACAGGTCTGACAACATGCAATAACCACATCAGTACAAGGCAATTAGTATTTTCCCAGCATAAAACTTTCCCAGC
This sequence comes from Gavia stellata, assembly GCF_030936135.1. Lineage (NCBI taxonomy): Eukaryota > Metazoa > Chordata > Aves > Gaviiformes > Gaviidae > Gavia > Gavia stellata. The sequence goes on along the minus strand of NC_082599.1, from coordinate 25,330,014 downwards.
ATAAATTTTCCAGTATTTTCCAAGCATAAAACAGTTAAGTTTAGATATTTCTCAATTTCCCCTACTGAAAAAGTTTTGCAGTAACTTATGTGACTTAAAGACTCACAAAATACTTCTTTTCAGTGACATCTGGAGTGAAAAATTCAAAACAATCTCTCACTTTATGGGAGTTTCTTCTACTCTGCAGGGATAGGCACCTTTTGCATATTTATCATGATCCTTATTGTGGAGCCAAAAAGGTTTTGAGCAAAGGGCAGAGAAACAAACTCTAGTGTTTTAAATGTCTGCCTTATTGCAGTCTCATTGGAAATCAAAACACTTAGCTACCAGAACAGAGATCTAGCTTGGCAGTCTTAAGCACTTATGGTCTGATGTAGTCAGTGGAGAGGCCAAGATGTCTGAACATCTACAAAATACTGATCCAGTCTGCCTCAGTTAAATCCATTGCTTGGGGCATCTCTAGAGAAAGGCATTTCTAGTTTACATTAACTTCCCAGTTCTCCCATTCACCGTACAAGAAATGCTGTTTGCAAAATGAGCATAAGTCTAAACCAGCAGCAATATCAACTTGCTCAGCTGTGCTGTGAAAGCACTGAGCGTACAATGAAACTGGAAACTTGGATTCTACAACTGTCCATCCCCTCCAGATGAATCAGAGAAATGCCTGAGCGACCAAATCATGGAGCAACCCTGGCAAAGTGAAAACACGCTGTCATTGAGTGTGACAGCGGGGAAGCAGCACATCAGTTGACTCTACCATTTAAACAAGAACAGAGACTTCCTCTTAGTAAGGGTAGTTTGACTAGATTCACCATTAAAAACAAAAGCCAAACCAACCCCAATCTGAATTCATATTAAATGGAAAAAACATCACCAAATTCTCAGTCAAAAAGGATGTTCAAAATCTTACCGAAACATTTTTTAGACATTCTTCACAGGACCTCTGGGAAAACTCTGAACACACTAGAAAAAAAAACCAAACACACAGATAATATATTTATTTTTCCTCAATAACATCAAGCACTTAACACAATACTTAGCTTTTTCTTTTTTCTACTTCAACATTGTTGCTTGTATCTAGATTTAAGCAATGAAAGTTCAGTATTTCCATTCCAGGAGAACTGTAGCAAACAGATAGAAAGCATTTAAGTTTGACCTCTGACATAGTTAGGGAAACAATTTAAGCTTACTTGTAACTTGCTTTCCTACTTGTAATTTGCTTTCTCTAAGGACAACATGGGAGAAAAACCCAAGAGCCTCCCTGTGTTCTGCTGAAGTTCAAGACATTTACACTTCAATTTAGACAACATTCCAAGTTTTGCAGGTCTGGAAGGCTAGCAAAGGCTGACCCTCACCTAGGGTTGGTCCTGCTTCCATAGATACTAATCTGTTTCTGTAGAAAAAAGGGTTTTTAAAAATAAAGCTCTCCAAATAACGTTATTTTAAATAACAATTAAAAATATTTCCAAACATAGGACACCGTTATTTTGTAAGAGGTCAACAAGAAGTCCAACAGAAGTTTGAAAATCCAAGTGATGTGGAAGGAGTTATTTTTTTCATTTTAAAAAACATCTTCTACCCTAAAAAATAAAATATTTACTGCTGTTCACATTCCCAGAGGATTCCAGCCAAAGGCTATGACTTTCATTTAGAAGCACTGCATGCTTATCATCTTAAGACTGGTCTTTTATTATCCACAACATACACATAATTTGCCACCCACAGGGCCGTGTACATACCATAGTCTTTACCTAGATTAACTACTTGACACATTAGGGGGAGTTTCCTCTCCTGGTGTGAACCTGTATTTTGTTCCAACTATTGTAATTCCTATGATAATTTTTAATATTATTTAATGAAACTAACTTTTGATTGGCCTTAATAACATGCTTTAACTTGGTCAGCTGGACTAGATGATCGTTGTGGGTCCCTTCCAACTGAAATAGTCTATTCTAGTCTAAATTATTTCCACATATATCATAAATATGAGGCAAAAATCTCTGAATCAGGAATCCAATTCTGCTTTTAATGAATAAGTGCATTAGTCATAAGCAGTTATTTATTTGAGCTAAATTCTTGGCATGTTTTGGGATAACTACATATTTCAGTATTTTCTTTTCATAATTCAATATTACACCTTTCTGGTACTAACTCTTAACACTAAATGCATTTTATGTACCAGTATATTAGCTTTATATATCTGTTTAGAAAAAACACTTACTAGTTTATCTGGTACCAATTAACTGAGAAACAGCCTAAGTGTTAAGGCCCATATATCAATTCATGGGAAAAAAATGTGAAAAGCGGATTCAGAAAGAATTCTCAGTTTAAACTCAAAAATTTTCAAGTGGGATTATTCCACTGAAAAAATAGTGGAACTGCTCAGACAGTCAGAAACCTTTCAACACCTACAGTAAGCTTATTGATAGGTAGTTTATTTTAATGTGTTCTCTGCCCATATTCTCAGGACAACACTGTTCTTCAACTTAAACAGTTGTTCCCTCCTACTGGTATAAAAGTACTTTCCACCAAGTACTCTTATTCACCCTCAGCCTTCCTTCTGCTCCAGCAATTAAAGCCATACTTTTTTAGGTATTTTCTCTAACAGGGAACACCACAGCCTTTATAGCCCTGTTTTGTGCCAGTCCAACTCTGTTGAACACAGCTGCTGAACTTGTAGAATGTTTAAGCAGGACAGCATACAAGGTCCCACAGTCTTGCAGAACTACCATAAAACTGCCATATCTCTCTTCACAAGATCATCACTTCAGTAATGGATATGCATCTGAGAGTCAACAAGTCTACCTCTCTACTTTTTTCCAACTATTTCAATTTAAGATTAAAATTATAATACTAGTCATATGGCATAACAATCCATTTTTTTTCATTTTAATCTTATTTCTAGTATTTTTTCCTTAAAAGTCACTCACATCTTTCTGCATAATATCATGATCCTTTTCCATATCAACAACCAACTTTGTATCATGAGCAAATTCCTAAACTCACATAATGATAATAACATGTGAAAAGTTCTTTCCTAGGGAATCCATATGGAGCGCCACCACCATTTCAGACTGATTTTTGGCTCCAAGCATACCTTTTGGTTTCACCTACGTTTCTCAGAACTACTAGAAAGACACTGATTAACTTGTAGTTATTAGCCAGTTTACCTTTTGTTCTTTCCTCTGAGAAACACCGACAGTTCCCTTTCTCTTCTGCCTCAAATTAGTTGTCTCATTAAGTTGGATATTTCCAAGTACAAACCCTTCCATAAAAGAAATTAAACACCTCAAACTGGACTCTCAACACACGCCAACATCTACCTGAGATATCCTAATTTAATGCAAACTAACCTGACGTGTACCTTTCTGGTCACATCCACTAATAGCAACCAAATTTGAGGACAAGCTTCACCATCTGCTTCCCAAAAGCATCTACAAGATAAACAATTCCAACAGAACCAACAGGATGGCAAGAATATCTCCACTGACTTCTCCTTCCAAGCCACATTGCTCCTCATCAGTCAGGGCAGAGAAAACCCAGGCGATTGCTGTCTCCTTGCAGCAGAACTCCCGATAACCCCACGGCCCCACGAGCCGGCCAGCAGTACAAGGCCGAGTACCATCGCCCCTTCCTCTGGCCGGAAGCTTGGAGGCAGCCTCTCGGGAGCAGGCTGCCTGTCCTACCCCAGCAGTGGCGAGGGAGGGCAGCCGAGCCGGAAGCCGCACGGGCGGCTGCACTCCCGCCACACAGAACCGGCCCCTGCTCTGAGGCAGGGGACGAGGGCTCGGGCAAATCCCCGAGCCCCACCAACTCTCCAGAAGGCGCTCCCGGGCGACGCTCGGCGCCTGCAGGCCTTGGGGCGAACGGGTGCCTCTGCCCGTCCCTCCCGCCGTGTCCCCCGCAGCCCCTGTCAGGGGCGAGCGCGGCCCTTTACAGAGAAACCCCGCGGGAACACCCGACAGCCCGCACCCACGGGCGAGACCCGCCACGGGGAGGAAGGTAACGGCTACGCGCCGCCCTGCCCCTCCTTACCCTGCACCGGTGCTGGTGGAGCCGTGGTGGTGGGGTGCGCCAGGCCCATACCGGCGCGGCCACACACCAGCGCCAAGCCCTGCAGCCACAGCGGCCACAACCGCAGCACCCCCATGGCCGCACCGGGCCGGGGCCGCGCTCGCACCAGGAACCGACCGCGCGCAGGCGCCAACGTCCTGCGCGCGCAGGCGCCAACAGCCCCCAGGGAGGGGTGGGGTGGGGTTCGGAGCGAGCGGAGGCAGCGCGGCGGACTGCCCGCGGAGCGGAGGCCGAGGAGCCGTCTTTGTAGGCCGGGGTCTCGCCCCCGCAGGCGCCCGGAGGGGGTGTTCCACCTTCCGTGAGCTCCCGGTGCGTGCGCCTGCGCTGGCCGTGCCTGTGGGTCAGCCTCCCCTTGGCGTACCTGTGCGAGCGGCCGGGCTGTGACTGCAAGTCAGAGTCATTTGTAGGCTCAGTTTTGTGACATAGCAGGTCTTTTCCCCCTCCCTCATGGCTTATTGTTCTTTGGATTTGACCCTCTTTTTTTCCTGCCTTTGCTGTGTGGACTTTTCCAGTCCCTGTGAGGGCAGGGAGGTGGCAAGGATCCCTTGCCCTGTCTCCTGCTTGCTGGTGTCGTTTCTCAGTCAGGATGGCCAGCAGCTGCCAAAGCCAACCGAGCCAACAAAGGTATGCCCAAGACAGGGCTGGCCAGGGGAGGGAATAAAGAGATGGAGACGAATGTGAAGATTTGTCATGACCTTCCCATTTTAAAAGATTATCACGTTGTTGGTTTTCCACCGTGACCCATCTCTTGGGGCCTTACAGAGCACGCAGCACTCTTTGAAGTGCCCGGGCGTATACAAAACACCCAGGTAGGGCTGCAAGATACAACACAGGAATGAGAGAAGCAGACTCCAAACCCTCTGAGGTGGCAGGGTAAGGACACATAGGAAACTGTGGGCATCTCAATGGCCCTAGGCAGCTGTGGCTAGGCACTGAATTGAGTCCTTAATGGCCAATGAAGTGAGATATCTTGCCATGCTTTGACAGCCAACCTTGCTTTAATTAAGTGATCCTATAGCTGAGCTTTGTTAGCTTCTCTGTGATCGTGTTCAGGAATGGGAAGTTTGATATTGGGCAATCAATAGCCAAAGTACTAGTGTAGTTTTTTTTAGTGCTGAACAACTCTGCTTCAAGTAGGAAGCAAACGCTCCCTCCAAGTATGCAGCACTGTTTCAGTCAGCACTGACTGCAGTTGCTTGTGACCCACCTTCTCAAACATGGCAGCGTTTAGACCACTTTTATTAGTCTTGTGTAATGATACCATTGTTATTATTGAAAGTATTGCAGTTGGTTTGGAGGCATAGGGAGAGCAGCTCTTCGATCTTTGAGATGCTTTTGCAGATGCACTTGAGCCTTAATGAGGAATAGGATGAATGTTCTTCACAGTGGTTGACCTTGCCATCCTAACTTTAGACACCTGATTCACCTTACTGCAGAGATTAATCTCCCTAAAATCCCACACAGTAAGAGATGAGTAGCTCCAGGAAACTCTTCAGAGGGAATTAGGATACCTGCTAGTAACCCCGGTGACTTAGGCCAGTGCATCAAATTAAAGGGAACAAACCTGAGTCTTGTCGCTTGGTTCTAAGGCTGTCGGCCTTCAAAGCTGACAGAGTGCTACATCGCACCAGGATGGCTTTGTGAGAGATTTGGCAGTTTCAGCAGGGGCTGATTGGAAGGTGCACTTACCTTAAATGAAGTTTCAAACTGTGGATTCAAAAGTTACTTACATTTCATTTTGCCTATATCATCTTTGGATTTTTGCCAGCAACACTAGAGTCCCTGCCTCCCAGTCTTCAGGGAGTGTTAGAAAAAGAAAGTCAAAATGTGGGTATATGGGCCATATGGAAACCAAGATGGTTTTACCTGAGCTTACTATAGGACAACACTGACTCATGACTTCAGCGTTCTTCAGCTGGCTGAATCATAGGATCATAGAATGGTTTGGGTTGGAAGGGACCTTTAAAGGTCATCTAGTCCAACCCCCTGCAATGAGCAAGGACATCTGAAGACCAGGTTTTGCCATGTGTTCAAGTCCATAAATCTTTATGCTCTGAAACACTTCTTTTTTTCTTGTTTCCATATTCTTGAGTCACTTGGAACATGCTCTCGGAATAGTAGAGACACATAGAGGAATGACAAAGGCTACCAAAGATAAGGAACTGTTTACATAGATAGTAATAATTCAATAGACTATAGCTAAGGAGGCGTACAACAGAGATGTACACAGTCATGAATGCCACAGGAAAAGTGAACAGAATAACTCTTCTGTAATACAAGACCTGGAGGGCATTGAACACAATTATCAAGTAGAAGATCGAAAACAAAAGTACTTAGAAGAAAATAAAGTGCTTAAAGTATTGCTAAGTTGTGAAACTCCCTGTCTTTGTATATTAAGGACTCTAAAAGTTTAGATTAGTCCAAAAAGATTGGATTTTTTTTCCATGAATATGTCTGTTAACAGTTATTAAATACCAGGATATCACCTCTGGTTCAGAAAGTCCCTGAACTGCGCTGCCAGAAGCTATGTGCAATTGCCAAGGAAGTTGCATTATATGATTGCTTTATTCTGACACTCTTCCTTAGGCATCTGTTGTTGACTGCCATTTTAGGCAAGACACTGAGCTAAAAGTGTCCTTGAAATTACTTTATATAGCTGTTCTCATTAATTTTCTTTTTCTCAAAAGCTTGTGTTGTATTCCACATGATTTTGATTAAATGTACTGAATTAATGTTTGACGCAGAGGGGAATTCCACTAGCTAATTTTTTATATCTTAGTTTTGGATGGTTTTATGTATTCAATGAAGAATGAATTCTCATAAAACAGCTCAAATTCCAAGCTAGAGTTTGTGATTTTTCCTTGAGTTGCTTCTAGCATCGCTATTCTAAAGGAAGTATCTTTTAGCTGGAGCAAAGAGTTATGGGAGTGGGCGAAAAAAATTATTTGCCGAGAGCTCTTTGGAACTATGGTTACATTCATCTTCTCTGATCTAGCTTTGTTATTCCTGTGGGGGACAAAAACATTGATATAATTTATGAACAGCTACAGTAATTCTCTCACAATAGCTACACCTACAGTAGTGAATCACTTTTTTTCTTGATTAGGTAACCACTCCCTCAGCAGACAAAAATTCCCAGGAAATGGAGCATAGATGACATGAAAAAGTCATCTACCAAGAAACTGGGTTTGCAACAAGCAGTATGTATTAAGATTACAACCAAGAAGCAAATCTCAGAACTTAAACAGGTTTTGCTTTTTTCTATCATAATTCCGTGTTCATTTCAAATGATAACAAGGGTTTTCCTGCCAGCTTTGTAGATTCTGCCGGGGGTTTTGAACAGCATTTCTACTCATGCATGTTCAGCAGCAGCTCTGGCCAGGGTCCCTTTTCCTCATCTCTGCTCCAGCTCCCCACTTGTGATAGAAAAGCTGAATGAGCCATTCACTGGGTAGCTGAACAAAGAACGGATTTAGCTGACAGAGTCTTGTCTTCTTTTTTTAGCTGGTTTATTTTTCATTATTACCAGCACTAACATCTCAAAGGTGACATGAATTACAAAGTCTGTGTGCGTGTTCAGTTTATTCCCTTAATGACAGTATTACTTCATCACCGTGAATGAGTTTACCCAGCTTGCCTGATTACAATATGCGTAAATAATTCAGCTGATAAGTCATGTAAGTGATTAAAATGTCACTTTTTTTTCTTTGCTGTGTTGGGCTTGTGGACATAGGCCCTGGTAAAAGGCATTTTACCCCAGCAATATGTTGTTCAAAAAGGTTGTTTTAGTTTATGGCTGGCTGGAGCATGAATGTATCTTCAGGTTGCAATTTGATGTGTACTTAGATCAGTGTGCCCACAAAAAGCAGTCTGTGCTCCTCTCTCCCTGAATGCTTGTTCTTGCATCCAACAAACACTGTGGTATATGAACAAAAACATTTCTGCAGTCTTACAGTGAACTGATGCAGCTGAAAGTTTGGTTTTCAGCTAGATCAGTGATACCCTATCTGGGTCACTGAGCAGGGAACCAAATTCTTGTTCTGGCACAGCAGAGGATGAATTGTGAGGACATGACTAAGATCCCAGGGAAGAAGGAGGACCTCTTTTTTTTTTTTTTCCAGTTGCAGGACCAGCTTAAATGCATGTTGGCTTCATATTAAGGACTTGTTGAAGTCATGCAAGAGGGCATATGTGAGGTCTAGTACTTAATTAAAGTGGGGTACTAACTGTGATTAAATACCTACAGGGAGCAGATCTGCTGAGTCAGAATGTGCACCTTTATATAGTCATCCTTAAGAGTGTATTCAAATTTTAATAAATTGGCTCTTACAACTATCTACTTAAAATTCAAAGTATTAATAATGCCATTTTATAGAGGAAAAGGTGCAGCCACAAGTTCAGGCTATTTCTCAAGGTCAAATAAAGAAAATTAGATCTTCCAGGTCAGTATCTACCATCTGTCTTGTAATAACCACCCTTCCATAAATAATCTTCACTGAAGCAGAACTCCTAGAAATCCTAATTATTAGAAGTGGTAAGTATCATAAACAGATTAGCTCCAGCCCTGCAAATACACATATAGCAAATTTTTGCAGGGATTAGAACAATGCAGTATAGAGGGGAAGTGATAAACTTTATTCAAGGTTTTGCAATTTTGCTATAAATACAATGGCCCAATTTCATCTTTCAGGGAAACTCTGAGATTAAACCAGAGATTAAATTGGCTGTTAAATGGGCTTAATAAATTCAGGCATGATCAGCTGAATACTACTGGGACAGTTAAAGTAAGTCAGTCTTCTCAACTGATGTGGGCCCTTGCTGTCACGGAAATAAGATTTGCACCCGTGGTGATTTTTGGCTTGCAAGGAGAGAGCCTAGGGGAATGTATCTCTGCTAAGGGTGGTGGTAAGTAGCAGCTGATTTTCTCTGTTTTTCATTGCACAATACTCAGGTGACCACACACTTAATATTTAGGGAGTAAACATAGTGTTCAAAGAGTATCTACATAATTACTCAATTATCTTGTGGCTATACTGAGAGAGAAAAATGTTAGTCTCATCGAAAAAGGCATATGGTGAAAATTTTTGCCTTCTGACTCTCACAGCCCATGCTACATTTGAGGGGTTTTTTTAAAAGGAATAGTTGCGAATAGCACTGCTATATGCACTGTTCTGCAGAATGGTTAATAGTACTGAATCGCAGTCTAATTGAATTATAGTCCATTGTTAGATTTATTGTAATACTACTGTGACCAAAATGACAAGCCAAGTGCTTCAGAACTTGTATTTCAGTAAAACCTGGCAATGCATAAACATTTGTTAACATTTAGCCCTTTAATATTTCAAACAAGGGAGAGCAATGAATTTTCTAATATAACATGTACTGAACTGATCATTTCTAGCAGGGCTAACTAATTTATTTTGAGAACCATTGGACTTATCTAGACAAAGACTGATCATTAAATGCAGTGTTTCTTGGATGGAAGGGCTGATTTGTTTTTCAGCTGAGCAATGTTGCACAAAAAATGGACAATACTTGTTTAAGAAAAACAATTATTAGGACCTTGGCATAGGGTATTGTTCAGATCTCCCAAACAGGCCGGCTGGTTGCAGTCTGTGTAGCGACTTGGATCAGATGGACTGGTTCAAAGTCGCTGGATCAGACGAGACTCCCCTAACCACTTCTCTGCTCAGTTCTTACATGCCAGCTGGTCCCTGATCCTGCGCAACTACTTCAGCACATGCATTATCCATTGCTATAGATTATTTTAAACTAAAACATCTTACTGTATTAACTATGTATAAAAAGACTGTCCTGTGTGACCATTTCTGCATCTACAGGAACGGTTTCTACAGACTGTTTACAAGCATCTTATCTGTGTGCAATCTGCTCAGTTCTGCATCAGGAACCACCAGGAGTCTCTAGAAGGGCCAGATTCTCCAACCAGGATGTTAAATGGCACATTTAGGTGTAGAAATTTGTCTTGGGACAGCAGGAGCTGCCTGGGAGGAATCCTCAGGACTGTCTGAAATCCCCACCTGAAGATCTGCTGCAAGAGTTAGTCAAATCCTTTGTTGCGGAGGTGGTGAGGAGCTGGGTTTATCACCTTGTCTTTGCTCAGTTGGGTGTCTCTTCTGTGCAGGAAGTAGCTGAGGAGTTCCTGGACCACCCAGGGAGTTAATGAGTTTAGCACACTGAGTGTGCACACAGGGACATCCCTATGACTCAGCTACACCACAATTATAACTAAAGGATGACTTGACTTTCATCCGTATGTTTCTCAAAATCTAAATTCCACAGCTCTTGCCACAGCACCTCTGTAATTGAAAACCGTGCTGAACAGCATTCATCCAGCTGTGAAATGAGATAGGCAACTCATGATTTCCTGTAGGTTGCCTTCTGTCTTGTGGTTTAACCAGGCCCAGGCTTTCCCTGGGAACATGGCTATAATGCCACACGGATCCCGCTGTTTTGCTTTCTGCTGTTTAACATTGCTGTTGCTCTCTAGAGAAATCTGTTTCCAAGATTCTGCTTTTTTTCCCCAGAATGAATTAATGTAATACGACTTAATTGCATATTTTGTATTTATCATGGGCTTTGCTTTATTAAATCTCCTCAGTCATAGCTGGGGCAAAAGAGACATTGTAGAGCTACAGTCAACTGGGGTAGGGTAAACAGGAGAGTCACAAAATGAAACAGCCCAACAAAAGAAGGATCCTGTTGCATTCCAGCAATGAATAACTCTACTTGATTGAAGCTATTGGCTTAACAAACTGACTGAAAATATCCCTTGGCTGCTATTTCCCAGGCCTTACCTAATTTCTGAAAAATTTATTTTGTTAAAACTGATAAAGATCAGCTAACAATTTAATGCCAAAGTATGGGAGAAGTATTTACCCACACAACTGGTCTTATTTAGTCCATTTTCTAAACCGTGTGGGGACCAGGTTTTCTCTTGGCATTTCACAATCTATATCATACGAGTTAACATACTGTTTCAGTTGGACACTGGATCTTTTTCTTGATACTGTGTATTTCCTGGCTTGTCAGCACTTCAGGTTTTCTTCCCCTTGCTGTAGACTCAGATTTGGTTCAGAATGCTATATAGCTTTGAAAAGACTGTAGTACTGTTATCTCATATATCTTTGCTCTGGTTATTTTCAATATAAAGTGCTAATGTAATTTTCTGCTTGAATCAACTGAAGTAATTCAAGAACCCTAATACCAAAACATCTTGCTGTAGTTTTGATCTATCTTCCCCTCTTCATTGCCTTAATTCAGGCTAATTAAGAAGAAACTGTATCTGTATCTAGTTATTTTTCAGGACTTTTGTGCAATACCAGTTCTACACTGTCACAGAAAAGGAATCCTTTCTATTCTTCCATATGCAATATAAAATACCCCTATTTAAAAACAGGAATGTATCATTCCAGCACACATCCTAGAATTACTTAACCTGGTACCCTGACTGTAGCAATCACTTGTATCTTGCTCCTTTGAAGAAGTTAAGATACAGAGAAATTAATGCTGATTACCATGTTACTAAGTTTTGCAATATAGACTCACCTGTATTATCCAAAGCAGAGAACTACTGTTTCAGAAGGTAGTAGCATTACAAGTGTTCCAGCGGACACAGCATCCTGCCCAAATCTCCTTGCTTGTGGTATGGATCTGTGATGTCGAGAATTTGGGCCTTTACACACCAGACATTTTCAAAACAACTCTGATCAAATCCTTGTTTTGATTTACAGACCATTTCTTTCTAAACAGTGGGTGACAGATTTGTTTACTGCTGGGTCATATACCGAATGGGTATTTTTAGTTCAAACCTGATGTCCAAATTTCTGGTGTCTTCCTCCATCCCTGTGCGAATGGAAAAGGAAGTCCTGCCTTCTCTACATTCTCCCTTCTTATGTTCAGTCACAGTTATGCACTTACCCAGCAAGAGACACAAAACGCGTGGTGGTTGGACAGAGACAGTATTTTCAGGAAATATAATAGTCACTTCAGGCTTCAAGTTTAAGAGCTCAAGAAGACAAATGAAGAGCTTTCAGCCATTAGGAACTTGTGTTTATTCCTGTTAGGAGAAAGGTATGACAACTGGGCACAGAAATAAACCAAAGAAAATGTGTTAAATTACTACAGTAGAGGATTATCAATAACAAAATGAAATGCAAAACATTGTAAAAATAGCTGTGAGAAGAAATAATTTCCAGGACCAACCCAGGAAGCATGATCAATTTTAGTTTGCTAATTTGCAATAGTATTGAAGCAAATCCAATCATAGGCTGTGTTATCTATAATAGACCATACAGAAGCTTCTACAGACCCTCATGCCACCTCTGGTGCCCTGCAAAAAAACAGGAGGTGTCACCTGAGACCTGGTCTTGTAAAAGATGCCTACTGGAGGGCTGCTGTGGAAATCCGGACCCAGAGAACTGACTTGCCCAGGCTAGGAAAGCAGGGAGAAGAGCCTGGAATTCTTTCGGGAATGGAGCTGCCCATGAAACAAAGACAGCTATGGTGCATAGAAAGGGTCTTAGAAGAAAAGGACAATTTTCTAGGGACAGAAACTCTCAAAGGCAACCTTTCTTCTCAAGAAATGGTAATTTACTTAGCTGACTTGAGTGTCAAACTCAAGAGCTGCAGGGTTTTTTGTACTTAAGTATGCATACATAAGCAGCTCAGAGGCATATTTCATCAAATTATATTGGTTTTGTGTTATCTAATAAGACCTTTTTGAGTTCTTTTCCTGTGTTTTAAACCAACAGGTCTCTGTGATGTATTTGAATCTTACTGTGAGTGGTGAAATCTAGTCCAAGCAAATTCTGTTCTGCCCAGCGTTCAAGATCTCTTACAGGAGCTCTAAGCAGATTAGTGCTGAGAGCCTGAGAGAATTATAGCTCTCAGATGACTTCTCAAGTGAGGCATATAGGCATCAGCTGCTGAGATTAGTGGTTCCCAAAGTTCTCATAACTCCTTGGCTAATTAAGGTGCAGCCACATGGCGTTTGAAAGTGTACATGCAAACTAACTGGAACTGATGTACCATAATGAATGATGAATCCTGTAACGCAGCGGCAGCTGACGAACTGCTGAAAGCCCCACTGTCACCTCAGTATTTGCTCAGCCGCAATGCCAGAAACCTCATGTGTTGTGGCTGCCTGTGTGCCACCAAGCTTGCAGAGCCAGCTCTTTCCCAGTTTTTAGTCTGACTTTCCCAATTCCTTGCAAGAGAAATGTCCTCACCTCTGCAGTTGCAGAAGTCAACAGCATTTGGTTACAGTTGCAGATGGCAAGTCAGATCTGAAGGTGCCTGCACCGCAAGCCTGAGAAAGTACAGAAAGGTGAATTTTATTTTTTTTTTTTGATGACTGGGCTTGTATTCTCAAGGCCTTCTCTGGGAGATGTGTAATTGAATCAAGCAGAATAGGCAGCCACAGAAGGCAGCCAAATTTCTGCAGTCTGATTTATCTGCAGCTGTACTGTAAAAAAAAGCCCTCCCACTGAGCCTATTTTGTGGGAATGTAATTCCTTGTCAGCTGCTTCCCAAGGTGATACTTTTGCCAGGAAATTCAACCTGTCTATAGAACACCTTAGCACAGCAGTAGAAAGAACCTGAGCATTTTATTGTTGCTGACTTGAATAGAGTCAAAACAGTGCAGTAATAGTCATCCATGATAATGACTCTTCAAACAGAGATAACACTAAACCATTCAGATCTAACCTATAAGCTAATGCAAATATCTTAATATCTGGCACTATTAATCTATTAAAAAATTAGCTCTTTTCCTTACTAATATCATTATCAGTTCAGATTTCTTAAGACATGCATAGTTTAAAGCAGTGTAATCTTCAAATTCAATAAGTCAACTTTTTATGTTTCATTGCCTTTTTTCCTTGCCATACCTTCTCTTTCTAAGTGAATTAGGATGAAAGAAAAGGGAACAAACTTTGAAATGCTTTGAAACATTTTTTGCCTTGCTAATAAATGTTCAGTGTTTTTCTCGAAATGCAGCATTTTTCAACAACTTCTACAATTAATAAACACAACCAACCTTAAAAAAATTTCAAATTAACACAGTCTTTCTAATGTAAATTGCTCATTAAGTGAGAAAATAAAGGTCTCAAAGTAAGGCTTCATGAAGAATCAACCTGAGGCTGCCATCCTGCCCTTCTACTTGCACTCACATATTCCCGCTGCCTCCTTTGTGTTGGCAGTAGAGCTCGTGACCAGGAGGCAGACCAGATTAGCCGCCTGGGAGGCTGAAAACTAAATAAGCAGAGGAGAAGATAAATAGCAAAAAGAGCAAGAAGATGGCATTTCATCTTCTGTTAGTAGACAATATTTACATCTGCTTAAGCCCATCAAAAATCACATGCTGAAGCCTTTTGAATAGTAGGTCAGAAAGTGTCTGCAGTGAGTTAAGATACATCCAGGTCCTGTTTTAGGAAACACTCCACTTATTTCTGACATAACAGCTGGTATTTATTTAAACTCCAATGTGAATTTGTAAATTATCTTACCTATTTGTTTATGAATAGGTTGTGGCTTTGGGAACAAAACTAGTGCAGTATCAATTGTTACAGACCCTCTAACTGGTGGAAGTGTTGTAATACAGGGTAGTGAAACTACAGAGAGACTGGAGAGTGCCAAGCTTTTGTGCTAAAATGCCACCTTGTGCAGTGGTGGCTACACAGCAGCTTCTGGCATGGCACGTAGCTAGGAAGTGGTGCTCAGCACTTCGGTCAACATCTGTGGTTCCCAAGGACACATTCTGCTTGGGCAGTATTCATACGCTGTGTTTTCAAAATTTGCTTATCATATTCTGGGAGTCTTTGGTGCTGAGTGAAGCTTACTGAAATACATAGAGCTTTAATTACGTATTTTTCTCTTCGTTAGAACAGAAACTAGGACAACAACCCTGCCCTTGCAGTCCAGCTTTCTGGTCTCTCCCCTCAAAGGAGCCTTAACCACTCATATCCTCCAGCTCACCACAATTTCTACTGCCCTGTGCTCAGCCTTTACATCTCCTTGCAGCTGCTACACCCAAAAGACAAAGCCCCCATCCCTAGCAGCCTAATACCTGAATGAGCAAATTGACTGTTTGGAACATAGATAAAAAGCAGTTTTGAAATCAGCAACCACCCTCTTACCCTTTGATGAGGCCTCTGTGTGTCCAGCTTGCTGAATGCTGATGCACCAGTAGAACAAAAAAGGTACAAAGAACTTTATGCTCCATCTGAGGTGTGTTACCTGCCTGCTCAGTAGGTACATGGAGGGATAAGTAACATTATATACCTACTGAACCACATACGTGAACTCAATTCCTATGAAATAAAATGGGAAAATCTGCCAGGAGATTTGTTTTCAGTGAGCACAAATATATGGGGCAGGTTTTTAGGAATTTTAATATGAAAAAAAATGAGGCACTCCCATGTTTTGGGAGAAGTTGAGTTCTCTACATCACATTTTTTATGTCAACACCTAACTAGTTCCTAGGTTTATACCAGCTCTCGGAAACAGGAGGCCTGTCTGAAAGTGACAGCAAAGGAGGAAATGAACCCACAGAAGCAGAAAATATAAAATCATTTTTCCACCCTCTCAGGTGAGTTGTAGTACTAGCAACGACTGCTTTATACTGTGCCTACTCCATGAGAATTGTTCTCATATAAACACTACTTCCCCAAACAGATAAAAACCCAACTTACTATTATTTATGCTAGAAATCTACAGAGGAATTACCAGTGAGTCTCATGATATTCTGCATAAATAATTCAGACGGGTTCGTGAACTTGCACTATGGCATCAGCATTTCTAACACCCAAAGGGTTTGTATTTTGCCCGGTAGCAATGGGGAAAGACTCAGTATTGCATCGCCATAACGCTGCTGAGCTGTAGTTGCCAGGAGCAGCACACAACAGAAACAAAGCATCACTAACCATTACTGTTGTTCTGGACTGTCACAAGTCCCTGGGACGCCCAAACAACTTCCAGATGTAAGGCAGGAGCATATTCTCCAGCTGACAGCACAGCTGGCACAGCAGAGGGGAGAGCAGGAGGATGGCTAATACCACCACCACCACCTTTCTTGTGTGACACTAACACAATGCAAATCACAGAATCACTAAGGTTGGAAAAGACCTGAAAGATCATTAAGTCCAAAATCTTACCAGTCTAGGCAATCTTACCAGTCTAGGCAAAAACTAAACCAGCACAGAAGTTTTCAGATGGGTTAGCAAGCTGCACTGGGCGAGCGATGGCTGAGCGAGCAGCAGAACTGACACAGGGAGAGACAGGGCTTTGGGCGCAGGGTGAGGACTGTCCTCTCTCTTCCATGTCACACTGATACTTTGGTTCTGCTCTGGGGCTGAACAAGATCCTGGCCCCCAGCCCGCATCCAGGCCACAGGCAGAGAAGGGGAATCATCTAGATTAAGGGAAATTACTCTCCTCCTCTTAAAGGGAAAAGGAATCCTAGTACTTCTTACGACTAGCTTACAATAAAAAATAAAGGGAAATTATAAATAACAGTCAAGCTTTCAGAAGGTGACAGAAGGGTTGCTTTTTTGTTGTTTGTTTGTTTTTTTGTTTAAAGCAGGAGTCCTATAAAATTAGGGAGTTAAAATGCAGTATACACAACATTTTAAGCCTGTTAAGGCATCTGAAACAGTCTGGCGATCAATATCAAAACAAGTAAAGTCTTTCATATTCTAGCAGTTACCGTTTTCCACAAAATTAACTAAAATAAACTGCATCCGTATGAGAATGTTTTATTAAAAATACGTATCTTCTGTTTCACATAAAAAGAACCAACACTGTAATTAAACACAACTTAAGTTGGACAGGAATTGCTTGGAAAAAAAAACAGATTCCCATAATCACAGAGCACCCAACCTTTGACTGCATGAGCCACCAATTAAAGTCTTCCCATGTTCAAGACCCAGAGTGCCTGTCCTGCACATGGCAAAGTGCCCAGGAAAGAGCAGCTGGTCCGAGGCAGGGGTGCTAACTGCTTTACAACGGCGTTCCCTGCCAGAGCTACATGCAGGACACATGCATTCTTCTCCCCAAATCCAGGGAGGCTTGTCACTCCCCAGCCCTGCCACTGGGCACAATGGTAACTTTAGCAAGAGAAATGCTGGAGTGGTATGCAGCTCAAGTGTCACAGGTTGGCTACCTCTTTCTGTAAAGAAGGAGGAAAACAGCACAGCACTTCCAGTTAATTTCACTTAGGATCCAGCAGAAACTCACATTAACAGCACTGTTGAAAGAAACCCAGCCGTGCTTTGGTGATACAACATGATGCAACAGTCTTTTTTATAAAGATGACCTTAACTGAAACCTATACTGGAATCCACTAACTTTTGGATCCCCACTTTTCATAACTCAGATCCATCTCAGACTTTTGGAAAGACATAATTTTCAAAGCAACAAGTCATCAGCTTAGGCAGCAGCAAATACTGATTGAAAGTTTAGTGCATAAAAATCAAAGTCAGAACACAAAAGATCTGTCAGGGACACCTGCTATTTAAAGTGTACAGAACAAAACACTGGCTGCATTTACTCTTCATAGAAAACATCAGTATGCCAGGCTGCCTTTCTTGTTCTGGAGATGTAGAAGATTCAGCGCCTTTTAAAGTCACTGAGAGATGTATTTATTCATCGTCCCTCCAAAATGATCAAAATGTTTCGTAAATGCAGGCTCAAAAAGCATACCAGATGGTGACTGTAAACTAACATTTACTGGCCAACTCATAACTTAAGCAAGGCACAAAGAAAAAAAGACACTGGAGCGATGGGGAAAGTGAGCTGACGTAGAATCACAAACCAGCGGCCCCTTTGCTTTGACCTGACAAAGCATCTAAGGATATGGGTAGCTGAAACAGCAACAATATCTATGGTTGGACAACCAGAGCAACTGTAAAGCAAAGCCCAATTTTGAAGAAAAAAAAGTTGGCTTGCATGTCATTATACATGTTCTAATCCCATACAAGTCATGAGCTGATCAAAAGAAAAAAAAAAAGATAACTTCATCTAACATCATACCTCTAAAACCCAAGAGGGTATTAAATTCATGTAACTTTAGAGGCCTATCTCTCCTTAAGGATTCTCTTATCATCTACAGTGTTAATTCCTCAGACTGCAATTTAATCAAGCACTCTGAAAGGCCTGTCACTTTACTGACTATGCTCGGAATTTATGGCAGAGCTTAGCTTCCTCACTTAGTCCACTAAAGTCTGAGGCCTACCAGTTAAGACAAAATTATTTCTCTTAATATACTGTTATCGCACAGATTGTAACAGAACAAGATTTGCCCAGCACAGTATTTGTTCCTATTTCTAAAGCATGGAAAAGGAAATCAACTGATTTTCAGGACCTTGGATGAGTTTGCAGAAATGGCATTAAAAAACTTTGATTTTTTTTTTTAGCAAAGCAAATTTGTTCTGGGATTAATGAAATACAAATATCCACTGAGCTCCAGAATCAAAATAACTTTCCTTACTGGAATGACATCTTGAACACAAGATCTCAATTTGCCAAAATCTGAGCAAATCAAATACCTGCCTTAATTATAACACTCACTGTCATCAAATTTCCAAGCCCATATTGAAAAGCTTTGATCCTTAGGACTGACCTGCTCTGCATTTTAGAAGGAAAAAAAAATTATTTAGAAACATCCCAGGTTGGAAATTTGTAATCCTTCCTCATCCTTGTAGAGCTACAAGGTAAAGCTCAGAAGTTATTCAAAACCTCATGTTACAGAAAATAGGAATGGGAAGCTTTCTCCAGTTGTGAGGAGACAGCATAGAAAATAATTGGATTTTAAAATAGCTCAACTTGAAAGGTGTTGAAGAACAAGGCTGAAAAGGTTAAGTCTTAATCAGTAATTAAATAAGCTACAGCATGAGAAGTCCAATAACCATAGAGATCAACTCGCAAAAATACACAAGCTCATTTTACTTGTACATACATTAAAAACCCCACAACAATCTAGATTTAATAATCTCTTTCCAGGGTTATAATCCCCTTCCTAGAGAGATGCTGTTATAGCTTGCATACAGTGTTCCAAAAGAGTCTTTCATAGCCTTCAGAATTCTTCATGGTTTTCCTAATCCATTTTGCAGTGAGTGACATTTCTCTCCAGAACTGAATAATACTTTTAAAGCCTACTCAAAAATCCACCTTGAAGATGGCCTTCAAATGAAATATTCAAGCTTCTAAACAGAATTTTTAAATACAAGTGGTTTTTGTTTTAATCACAAAATAGATATAGTGAATTTGCTAACATTAAAAAACAGACTAGAAATAAAATTCACAAGTTTCTAGCCTCCAGTAATTCACAAAATGCTATTACAGTACAGAAGAACATTATTAGTTAAATCAGTTTTATTTTTCCTGATAGCTACTTTGAAAATAAAGGGTAATTTGACACTAATTCTGTTGCAGAAGTTCATAAGCAGGTAGCTTTTTGTGCATACAGTGGAAAACAACGAACAGTGCTACAGAACTGAATTAATCTGCCAAATACCCTTTTCAGACATCACATCTTAAAACACGTGTGTCTAGATGAACAAGAAACTCAGTGAACCCCCTACACTCAGTTCCACTGCCTGCATTTGGGTAATGCACAGGTGCAAGGGTCCGCCTATGTAGCTTTTACACTGTGGTCAGAATCTAATAATAACTTATCAAATAGCAAAAAGTTTCAAACCTGCTTTGATCTCAGTAAGCAGAAGGATGAACAGATACTACTGTTAGTGTACTGTCCCGGCATTAGCAGCAATTTTGTCTGTAGTGAGCTCAGAGTTAAAAAAAAAAAAGTTTGTCAGGAAGTAACACACAAGAACAGCAACGGACTTGCTGAACTCAGGTCTCCATTGCTTTGCACCTTGGGAAACTTGACCTTACAAATTATTATGCTCAGTGCAAGGCAGCAGAGAGAATCAAGCCTGCGATTTTCACGGTTTGAATGAGCACACGAACTTGGCTTCCAAGACTTCGTCTTCTTAAGATGCACGTGTCACAACAGGAATGTCAATTTCTATGGCAGAGAGGCGAGAGCGTGCAGAATACGGCTGAGAGGCATAGCTGTGCATGCTAGGGGCGTGGGAATAGAGGGGTTGCCAGAAAGGAGAAGGTAGGCTTTTACACGCGCAGTACCACAGAAACAGCAGAACGGAAGTGAAAAACAGACCACCAGCACTGGCAATGGCAATAAATACAGAGATGTCAAAGCTAAAAACAGGCTCGTATTTTCTGTTCAGATAACTGTTATAAAAAATGACCCAGATCGATGGAGTGAGACAAATGGCACATGCAAGCAGGAACAAGAGAGCAGCCACGAGATGGCAGCCTGCACTGTTTACGAGGCATTTGGCCAATTTGATGTTTGGCACGCTGGATACAAAGGCTGTGTTACACATGCCAATCAAGCAGAGAAACAGAGCTGAGACAGCAGTTAACATACTCAGCGGAAGGGCAAACTGAAGAACACGCAAATCCAGTTGATCAACAGCAGTGTACCACTGTGGGTCATATATCACACAGTCTCTGCTCCCATCAAAGCGAGCACACTTAATCCAGAGTCCAGTGTAAACGGTCACATTCCTTTCATTCTTGTTGAATGTGTACAGTCTCATTTGCCTCCAGTTTGGAAGCAGAACTGCTGCAAGGAGTCCAGCTACTGAGGCTGTTCCACTGAGGAAGGCCAGTACAGTTGCTGCATGAACATCCCGGCAGCCCATGCTTGCCCACAGAAGTTGTCTCCTGCAATTAAAAAGAAAAATTAAAAAATTAAAAATCGGTAGATGCAAGTTTATGGACACAGGACTGACTACAGTTGACTTGTGCCAGGTTAATAAGCTTGTGTGGTAGCTGGTAGACTCGATTTGAGTAATCCCATCTCTGGATGCTCAAGATACTTTAAAGAGGCTGAATACATAACAGGCACTGAGCATCCCATCCACCCCAGAGCGTACTTGAAGCAGGACACTAAAAATGAGCAGAAACTTTGAAAAATCTGAGAGCCATTAAGTCATAAACTCCTACTGAAATGTCTTCCAAATCATTATACTGCATTATGCTGATTTGTCTAAAGTCACAAAACAATACTTTAGGTCCAGAAGTTCTACCTAAGGTGTCTACAAATAAGTGAATATCTGTGATCTCAGAAAGGTTACAGACATGGTTGCAACCAAAGAGGAAATTGGATCTGATCCCTTACTATCCTTCCACACCTGCAAACACCACATGCCCAGGGAATTTTTCAGATAAAGAATTTCTATGTATACTCTAAACAGACTGCGAGCATTATCAAGCTATACAGCTAGTCAACATTTTATTGATTTATAACAAAACAAATTGGGCTTTATTTATTTGCAAGAAAGCATTAGGCATTTATTTACTTTTTATGCCATCTAACCCTGAAGGACTGCAATGGTATGTGGGTAACATTTAACTGCTGATCATACTCTTTTAAAGAAGCACTGCTGAAAAGAAATAATGACAACCACATTTATGCTAAAAATACACCTTATTCATGAAAAAGATGGCATTATATTTTTGCTAAGAATAGCTGAGTGTGGGCAAGCTACTGTTCTCATGGCAGTAACATTTTCAGATAGCGGGTCATTAATAGGATACCTCCCAGGTAGGGGGACCCAAAACTTATTTCCATTATAATTGATTTAATATTACGCTTACCCTCAGCTTCAGAAAGGTCAACACAACCAACTTGCAAGGAAACAGAACTATGACAAATGAGCTTGAGGGGTAAATCTAAGATAGCATCAAATTTTGTTCTCCTCATGCTTGGTACTTTTGCTCTTCCATAGAGAGCTTGCCTTTGCCTGGATAAAACTTCCATGTAGGCAAGGCATACACTGAGACAGAGCTCTACTAGGAGCAGTTGGAATAAGCACAAGACTGACTCTCTGAAACCCACTGCTTCTGCAAATTCATTTGCAATAGTAGATGTTCACCCATATTCTTTAATACAAGAGGATGGAAGATAAAAAAAAAGGGGGGAGTTTTCTTTCCTTTTACATTAGCAAAGTACAGTTATGGCAACGACTACGCAGCCAGGACTTAGGATAGCATGTGAAAACTTGTATTTTTCCATTACCTCTGCTGTACCACTTACATGGACAGAAGACTTTAGTCTCTAGTTCATCCTATAGTTGCCAGGTATGTTTAGGCCACCCTGCATACCTTGTTTTTGCTCGCCATTCCTGGTAGATGCATCAAGGGTGGTATTTTTAGTTGAGTTTTTTTGTTGTCGTTCTTTTGGGGTTGTTTGCTTGGTTTGGGGTTCTTTTGGGGTTTTTTTGATTGTTGTTGGTATTTGGTTTTTGGAGGTTTTTTTGTTTGTTTGCTTTAAACAAAAGTAATTAAAGAGTCCTTCATGCTTCTCTTAGGGTAGAAAGGGAAAGACATAGCAAATAGCTCATTTTCCCATTAGAGGGTACTAAGGAAAAGTGAATTTGTAGGTAAGATATTCGTGACCCCCTCATCAGGGGAAACTTGTCCCATCTTGCAAATACTGCTAGCGTTGTAGCTGTAATTACAGCTTCAGTTACAAAATCCTGATTAAGACAGTAACAAAATAGATGTTGTCTTAATTAAGATGGATCCAGCGTACTCACCAGTGGTGTGTTCAAATCAAGAGAAACCTTAGCAACTTTAAAAAGCAGGAGAAAAGGTGTTACTGGACCTAGGAAACAGAACAAGGAGAAAGTCAACATCGCATCTGTTTCATGCAATTCCAGCAACAGTGTTTACATTGTAATTCAGAAATAAGGAATCTCAGATATGTTTACATTAGGCCAATTCCATCACCCTTCTACAATTTCCTCTCATTTTTCCCCAGAGCATATTCTCTTTCTATCTACTCATCTCTGCCTTCGTGCAACAGATAAAAAAGTCCCTTTCTTTTGGGTGTTCCAAGACATGAAGATGTTCACATCCTGAATTTTATGTTTCTAGCAAAAAAATTCATGTAAAGCTATACAAAATTATTATTTCAGATATTAGGTTCCACGCTGCACTTAAACAGAAGGGAGGAAGGGGTGCAATGATTTTTTTAATGTCAGAGAACAAAACACAGACTCTAAACTGTTTATATACTTGTGGTTCTCTATGCCTTCCTGACTTCTACACGGAAGTTTGAAGGAAAAGGGAGAAAGGCAGGAAGTACTGGTAATGCTTTTTCAATGGCTGTCCAGCTTTTCCAGAGGAAGAGAAAGGATCCTCTTGTGGATTCTCTTTACACCCACAGCCGGGATTCACACCACTGAGTCCCAAGAGCAACTCTGCAGGTCTTAATAGGAAAATCACTTTTCTACTGGACAGCATCAGATCTACAAGCATGTCATTATGTGACTGTCAAGATCTACAACCTAAAGGTGAGTTTGCTGTACTAACATGTACAAGGACACAGAGTTTATTCTAAATTACCTATATAAAAACCTGAAATATTATAACGTTTATATATGCATAGTCTCCTGGGGTGCAACATCAAATAAATTATTTTACCAAATCATCTAGGCAAGAGAGAGACCTTACAGTACACACTCAACGCAACTCCATTTTTTTCACGAAATGAGAAAGCAAATTTCCAAGTCAAGAGCCCTCCAATACAAATGCTATTGCATACAAGACACAGAAGTGCAGACACAATCAGGTCGAGCATCCCACTGAATTTCCACTGCCAGGTTAATCAACCAAGACTGCTATGAGTAAATGCAGCAGTTTGGGCAAAGTAGCAATACAGGGCTGCAGAGGTCAGCATCAACATGTTCAATTGCATTTGGAGCAGAAGTAGCAGGTTTTGGGGTTTGGGGTTTTTTTGGGTTTTTTTTTGAGTTTGGAACTGAAAAAGAAGTATTGCTGCACAGCATAGAGCAACTGTTTTTATTCACTAACATTTCTGAGCAATTTTCAAGCTTTCTATGCATTTAGCAGCAACCTAAGCTAAAGTAAAAATACTGATCTCTGTCTGCAGGGTCACACCCCAAAATACCAGGCAGTGCTCAGTAACAACCATAATTAAGTAGAAAATCAGTACTGGCAAACAAACCTGTCAGAAAAGCAGCTGTGTCCAGCCCAACAGTCACTCCCATTAAGTGATGAAAACCTGTGGCCACCAGCTGTTGTAATAAACAGATACAGAGCAGGCAGGAAATAGTCAACAATATCCAACTCAGAAACACCTCAACTTCCGCAGACATGGAGTTTCTTTTTTCTTCCTCTAGCTGTCTAGTCCATCTAATTTTATTCTCTCTCACTAGTGGTGTTGAATAACTAGGGACCTCAGCCACTTCTGAACTAGCTGTCCAAGGGAAGCGGTCCAAGCACAGTTAGGGTTTCACCTTTCCTGGCCAGTCTTGCCTTAGATTCTAGACTCAAGCGTCTTACATCCCAAACATTTTACAGCTGTAATACTCAAGGCTCTTATATCTGATCCACAAAAGTTACCAATCCTAATACCACTTCAGGGGCAGATTTTACCATGGTTCCTATTCTAAAGATCCGCATTGCTGTGACGAGATGCTGACTGAAGCTGGGTAAAAACTGGTAAATCATTAACTGCCCACAAGCTAAAAAACCGAAGCAAATTAAAAAAAGGCATTTACTAGAGACATAATTCAGTGATAAGTAAAGCCAGCTCTGTTCCCTTGCATGGTCTTGAGGAGACCATAACCTGGGAAGCACCACTGTTGTGTAAAGCCCTGCAGGAGGGAGGTCACAGTAAACACAATTTATAAACAGATGTATTCTGAAGCTACCCACAAAAGTATTATCAGTTTAAAAAAATATTATGAGTTTTGGAGAACGGACCACCATAAAGAGGAGACCAACACCTGTCCTGTTTCAAGATAACTGGAAGTAACTGATATAGAATCGGTACCACCAGTCAATTTTTTTCTTCTAGAAATCAATCACACAGCTCCAAGTTCTACAAAACTATTAAAAATTAAATCCAGAGGTAAAGGATTAGAATTAACATTCCTAGCTAATACATTAGGAGTTTAAAGAAAAACTTGCAGCACATGTAATTATTTTACCAACCGATTTGGAAAAAACAGATGACGCACCGCCGAGGCTGCAGCGGAAAAGACACGCTCACCCCTGAGGGGCTCGGCCGCTGCCGTGCGTGGCCCCGGCACACGCCAAGCACCGCCGGTACCGGCTCGCAGGGAACCTATACCCAACCAAAGCGCACGAAACCTGCCGCACTGCGAAGCGAGACGTCCAGCGCGCAGGGGTGAAGCGGGAAGGGCCGCAGAAATCATCCTCCCTCCCCGGCCTAACGGCGGCGGCCGGAGCGCGAGCGGGCAGCCCCCTCAGCGGCAGCGCGCGGGGGCCGCCAGCCCCCTCGCGGCCAGCTCCCGTCGGGCGCCGCTGGGACAGAACCGGAGCCACGTCCACCCCCACGCCCGCTCTCGCCGCTCACCCTCCTGTCAGGGCGCTGGGACACACAGAAAAGGCACCATGGCCGCTGCGCTCCCGGACCTCCGCCTGCCGGAGCAGGTTCTCCCCTCTCAGGCTCTCGGGAGGCCGTGGCCGGCCGCGGGACGCCCGGAGGGTTGTGGGGTTGTAGTCCAGCGCAGCCGCAGTGCCAGCCCCCAGCCCCAGGCGCGCACTACAACTCCCAGCGTCCCCCGCGGCGCCCTCCCGCAGGGCGGTGCTCAGTGGCGGGGGCGAGTCACAAGGCGGGGCCGGGCCGCAGCCGGCGCCCGCCCGCAGGGGCGGCTCCTCCGGGGGCGGCCTTCACCCCCTCTCCGCGCGCAGGAGGCGGCCGCTCGGTCGTGTCGATTTTTAAGGACTGCGAAAAAAGCCGATGCTTGAAGACACACTCCTCCAACAGTCAGCTGCGCGATTAAAGTCAGAGGAAGCGGCAGCTACGTCCCGAAGCAGCCGTTGCCTGGGAGAGCGGCTGGGGGGTAGATGGGGAGTGATTGCTTTTGCATCTTTTTTTCCTTCTTTCCTTCACGTACTAAACTGTCTTTACCTTAACCCACGAATTATTCGCATTTTCTCTTCCGACTCTCCCATTCTGGTGAGCGGGCGGCTGAGCGGGGGCTTCCCTGCTGGCCTGGGCCCACCCCATCAGAAGAGGGAAGGCCAGTGCTAGTCCTGCAACCTACAGCGCCCAGGCCTAGGTCGTTATCCATGAGCTAGGTGTATCCTACACCTACTCATTACTCATTACTGAAGCTCGTATAATTCTTCACACACAGCTGAAATAAAGCCAAGCTGGTACTTGTTTTAAAACTTTTTTTTTTTTTTCCTCATTTATGGGTGAGATTAAGACCAGGGTGCAAGAAAGTTTATCTGACAAAAAAAAAAAAGTGTTATTCTCTACTATGAAATAAAGGGAGTATCAAAAATTGTTGACTGCCCCTGCTTAGCTCTGGTAAAAGTATGTTAGCCCCACACACGACAAAATTAAAGGAAAATCAGAACCAATACTAACGATAAAATAATTGGATTATGAGACGACATACCTTTCTTCCCAGTCACTGCTACTAAAATTTAGAGAAGCAGGGTTCAGCAAGTGTACTTAAAACATGATCAAGTTGAGAAGCCTTTGATGTATTCAGTCATATTTTGCTTTGCAATCAATTTAATAGCTTTGAAGTAGAAAACACTATATACAATAAAGGACTTCCAATTTTTTTTTTTATAGTAAAAAGTAAATGTGCCTGCTTGTAATACAAAAAAAACCCCCACAACCCTGGAACATTAACTATTCCCAAAACTGTATAGCTCTGGTAAAAAGCAGTCATCAGTTTCTTCAAAGAGTAACATATACCCACAACTCCATAAAAGGAGAGACTCCCAAATTAAGTCTGGGAATTTGGAATGAGGATTTATATGTTCAAGAGGACTACAGTAGGCACACCAGGAGGTATGAAAACAAACAAAAAACGAAACCAACAGTACACATCAGCCTTGCTTTTTCGTGCTCCTACAAGTCACTTCCTTGCAGCCATTTATTTGTGTTTTCTTTTAGATCTTTAAAAATAACAGAAAACCCACAAAACAATGCCTGTCAAAATAGCAGAACTGGTTCACCTAGACCCTGGAAAACTGCTGTATCAGAAATTTCCCTGGGTACTTCTGATGTTCATGGCAAAAGATACAGAGTGGTTGAACTTGCTCCTTTGCTACCTCTGCAGGTTATATTCCTATATTCCTTCCATTCATCCCATTTGGCAAAAAATATTTCAAGGATCATCACTTGTTAAGCAATGCTTTGAGCTGCACATACTTTGGTGTTTACTCTGTTGAGTTGGTAGCCAACGTGAATCAGAAAAACCTCTTCTCTTCCCCACTGTACCCTACCCAAGTGCCAAAAGAAACTGGGGGGGGGGGGGGGAAGGGAGGAGCAGAGAACTGGGCAGTGGTGGTAGAGGGAACAAAAATTAAATGGAAGGTCTGCATAGCAATGGGTTCATGTACATACTAAAAATATGAAACTGTGTTGGATCCAGCCAAGAATGCTAGCTTCTATTCACTTGTTCTTCTGAAGTTTGTAAAAGTAGTAGTTTCTTTTTCCGATACTCTTCATTCTCCTGCTCTGCTTCCTCATCTATGGATTTTCTTATACATGCTTTTAGTTCCTCAATTCCTTCTCCGGTATATGTAGATATAGGAATTATATCTTTAAATTCAAGGGTATTTGCAGGAATCATTTCTTCCTGTAGTAAGTGTAAGAAGTCTGAAAAAAACATATTGAAGGAGTTAGTACAACCCCCAAATAGTGTATCACTACAAAGCCCATAAAACTCCATTAAATTTAGAAACTAAACTTTAATAAATTACAGTAATAAACATAACTAGAATTAATACAGAAGTACTCTTTGCTTAATTAATCTTTAAAAAAAAGTGTTTGTCTTCTGAGACTTTAGCTAACACAGCAGTTATACCATACTTAAGCGCTCATGAGAATATTCTATACCCTTCCTTTAAGATGAGTACGAAGACATCCCAAGTTGTAGAACATGCGAGACGGATTGTTTTAAGCCTTCCTGGCTCTCATGCACACCAGGAAACATGAAGAAATTCACCCCAATGTAACAGCAAAATTGATGTAGTAGCACACAGGCCTGTCCAGAATTTTCATGTGTTTTGGCCCAAGTCACATGATAAATTGTATATACATCAGTTTCTGTAAGGGGACCTTCAACAGAGGTTGCCGTTATCCAAGACACCTTGACTGGAAATTTACTCTCCCATATCATAGTTGGGAAAGATCTTCTAGGATGTCTCTATTTTAAAATACTTCCCCAACAGTGAAGCCAGCACTACAGATGCATAGAAACAGAGCTCTAAATGCAGGAAGTGGTTTTAAAACGTATGTTCAAATAATAAATTTAATAGCTGACTTCACTTCAGTTTCAAACAACTCCTTGCCAATGCAGAGTTACCCCTGACGAAATCTTATTACTACTTTGGTCGAAGGTAAATGTTGAAAGTTAATTTACCTTGAGGATTCTGTAGTTGTTTCATAAGTTCATTCAAATTATCCTTTGCGCAAGGCAAATCCATTTTATTAATGGCAAGAAGTGCAGGCTTTGTTAGAAGTTCCTCTTTGTACAGCTCCAGTTCCTTAAAAGACAAGTAAATTTGCCTTAGTAAGTATTTGTAGTTTTAACAAGTGCTACTTCAATTTTACATCATTTGTTTAACTGCCTAAATAGTCTTTCATGGTTAGGCAGCTGTGAGATTTACTCAGGTGCTCAAGGTTGATGTATTAAAGCAGTCTGACAGAAGAAAATAATGTCCAGTGATTCAGTGATTTTTTACTCAAACACAGATACTTCAGGTAAACAGGCTGGCCAATTCTGAAACACCCTCCTATAAAAAGAATGACAGTTTTGGTTTTGTTTTTCTGATATCCATAAACACAAAATCAGTTTCACAAAAAGTTCAGCTCTATAAAACATATAAGCAAATTCTTTGGAGAGTTTTCTGATTCTTAAGCATTTTAATGGACTATGGTTAATATCAGAAATACAATCACAACCATGAATCACCTAAAATAAACAGCAATAGCTGTAATTCAGAAGATTCGTCATCTTAAGTCATATAGCTAGAGAGGGAACAGCTGCTAAACTTGAAATTACAGAAAATGTGTTACTTTAATCAGAAGCAATGGTAAGAGACAGAAACACTGAATGTCTGCAATGCTGGGGGGCCTCATGTCTCATCTCCATTAGGCTATGCAGTAAGGGCATCAAGGCAGGGATTTAACTATACCCATCTATTTCTACTTCGTAAAATGCTACTAGACTGGGGAACTGAAATATCACATCTTTTCACGTTTGCTTGACTGTATAAAATATTCCATATGCTGCACAGATTAATGGAAGGGTTATGCCCAACATAAAATAGAGCAGTTTCACCTGGGCAGTTAAAAATAAAGATTTCAGCACTTTGGAGAATCCTAAGCTTGTTAACTGGCCTTGTATTATAAATCCAGAAGACACAATAACATTTGAAAGTTCTTGATCAAAACTGAGCCTCTTTCTTGGTTCAACACATAATTGCAACTGTCAATCAGGAAGATGAAAACTTACCTTTGTTAGAAGAAATACAGTTTCAAAGGCTGTTCTAAACTGAGTCTTAGTAGACAGCTGAAACCCAGAAATATCAACCTGAAAAAGTTACACAAAACCAAGCTTTGTGGTATTAAATTATGTTACAGTACCAAGGCACTCTCCATCAACTACTTTGCAATAAAATGCCCTCATTCCTGGGCAAATAATAGAGGGCAACTATACACCAAAGTAACACCATAGACACTGAAAGCACAAAGTGGTCACTTCTGATACAGTGTTTCTCAAAGTTCTGATTTTTAAACCTCTTTTTTAAGGTGGTCTTACAGAAAAAAGAAAGAAAAAAATCACCCCATGCTTTATGGTTGGAATGCTTCACTGCTCTAAATTATTTGGCAGATTTTAATGATAAATTCTATTTAAGAATTTAATTTATCATCAGTCCTTCCAGCATTCCATTTTGAAAACAGTAATACAGCTGTATTCATCGCTGCAATTAAGACACGTTTTATTTAATGCACTGCCTTTGATTTCAATAAAGCTGTAAATATTATTTTACTTACAACCAAGAGAAGCTGTTTGGTTCTTTCTACGTGTTTCAGAAATTTGTGGCCCATCCCTTTGTTTGCATGTGCACCTTCTATCAGTCCTGGGAGATCAGCTACAGAAATCTAGGAAAACAGAAGTTGCAAACAAAAGATTTCCAACAAGCAAAAACGGTGATTTTAAACTATCAACACCTATTATCATTTTATATAAACAAAAGAACCCAGACAAAGGAATGTCAGGAATATCTATTTTGAGAGACTCCTTTTACAACTATGTGTATTCCTTGGAATTGTGCGGGGGATCTACGGCAGTATGCGTTGGCTGTTTCAACACATTTAGAATCTGTATTCAGAAGCAGATTTAAACAAAATTCTATTATACAGACATCGTGCTCTTCATGTTCCCCTGTCTATTTATTTACAGCTGTCTGCAAACTAGAAAATAGAGGGTAATACTACCTCAGCAGAGATCCTGCCAAATTTACCTACTACCTGAGAATAAAACAGACTCTGAAAGGCAAGAAGATCGGGCTATCATGTTTGTATAGAATTCAAACTGTCATTGGAAAAGAAAATGAAGTCTGTTCCTTGTGGCTACAGAGGATCATTATTCCAAATGCAAACTCAGTTAACATTGTTCCCCTGAGCATGAAAAGCTCCAGGAATTTGTCTTCTCCTCTTCAGCTGAAGTGAGATTTTGATTATGACCAGAGCCCAGCAAAGACTGCCAGAATGGACGGGAATCTTGTAATTTCCTCTGCTGGTTGAGAGGGTTGTACACAGTTGTAAAGGAGAGTGAGACAGACCAAAAAATAGCACGATACTAAAAACACCAAATATCTACTCAGTAACTCACAGAAAGCTAAGACAGATAGTGAAGCAAAGAAGAGCAAAAGTAGGGTCTTCAAATCTAATGCCCATTATGCATAACCATTATGCATTTCTTAAGTATCTGAAGCCTTGCTTCGGAGTTTTCCATCTACAGAGATATGAGATACAACCGGATGAACCACAGACTTGTAACTAGAAACAGGGAGAGAGTAACTAGAGACTTAGAACAGAAACATCCAATTCCTGGTGTGATGTGTTTGGGTGCTGTAGTACCATCATCACCACTTTTTTTTTCCCCAACTTTAGTTCTCTTTCAAAGAGCATTTTTTACAAAGCTCATAAAGAAACTCATATTCTCTCAAAACAGTACTTGGTTCAGATATTCTGGTAGAAAATGTAAATGGTTCTGCTAGTTTCCATGGTCTGGTACTAAACTCTGAAGCCAGACTCATACTCGGATCCTCTACTTTTGTGTCTTTTCTTTTACAGGTAGTAATGACAGACAGCAGCAGTTAACTCACACATATTTTCTTCTTTATAATGTACTATGATAAAATAAGCACATTACTATGTATTTCCTTAAAAACATCAATGTTCTGTAGGGAAAAAAAGATATAATGAGCCATTCTCCCTTGAGTGATACAGGACAGTCACCTCAATCACTGCTCTTAACTGCTTACGTTGTTTTGTTTTCAGCAGGTGCAATACTGAGAGCTCTTACTCACAGATGTTCCCTGTGATCACAATCACTAGTTCCCTTGATTTTAGAGGAAAGATATTTTGTCCAGATAGTTGCTATATAGCACCCAACACTGCAGTATAAAACCTATGAACTGCAGAAACAGCCAATAAGGGTCATTGGCTATGACATGAAACAGACTGAAGAAGAAAAAGCCAGGAGTGCAAGTAGTTGTCCTGTTGGAGAAAGATGCACCAGTAAGAGGAAGAGGTACTGACTCATGGCAGGTAGCTCTTTAAAAGGCTATGAACAATCCTGTTATTTGCAGCACAGTTTTCTAGGATAAGTTACCCTAAACTGGCAGATAAAATGAATATACAAAAAATTTCCCTTAGATGTGTGCATCTCTACAGGGAGCCTGACAAACTAGACTTACTTCCTTTAACATACAGTTTTGTTAAAGCTTGTTAAATGAAGGTTTCAAGCATCAGCTACTGAATCCCCCTAAGATTATTGCTCCTGAAAGTGAAAAGAGGAGTTTTTTGTCTTTTCACATCTGAGAGGAATGCTTTTCTGGTTAAATCATCTGAAACCCTTTTAGCATTTGCCTTTTATCTTGGAAGCGATGAGTCGAGTACTGCATGTATCATACACTTAAAAAACAAAACAAAAGCACGTCAAACAAGATTCAAGCTTGAGGAATCAAAATGTTTGATGTAACCTTACATGAACTTGGAGTCCAAAATCTATTAGTAAGAGTCTCATTTAGCATTGGTTTTCTCAGACTTTTTAAAAAACCAAAACAACCAGTGGATACTGTAGCAAGGATTCCACACACCACACAATTACCTGACAACTTTACCCGAAGCTGCATGGAGTTGTGTTCACAAAAAATAAGTTGGTAGGGCAGTAGCTCTACCAGTCCTCCAGAGCTACAGCCTACTACAAAAGGAACTGGACCCAGGTACCTCACCTATCAGGTAGTGCACTATCCTGTCTGTTCAGGCAATCCCTATCACTTCATACTATTGTAGTTTATTAAAAAACAAACAAACAAAAAAGCAACAACAAAAACCAAACCACAAAAGGAAGTCAGAGCAGGCAACCTAGAGAGCCAGAACGGTAAGTTATGGTAACTCTGGTATGTTCACTAAATTCCCTGTCATTTACTACTACAGATCTGCAGCTATTGGACAAATTTGCCCCTATTTCAAACCCATTCTGAAAAATTACTCATTCATTCCAGAGCTCTCTGTATAGCCAACTTGCAGAAAATTTGCCTCTTCTAAATAAAAATAACAAGTTAATCTCTGAAACAATGATTTTTTTATAGTCCTAAACTTAACAAGAGTATGCTAGGACACAGCAATCTCGATTCCGTACATGAGCTCGTAACTCTAAGATTATAAAGCAGAATTAGAACCACAGAAAGGAGACAAGGGAAAATGAGAAGCCATTTATTAAAGTGACTTGAAATCAGCTCGTCATATTACTGCATTCAGCTATAAAGGTCTCTTCTTATTACTTTATAGAAATAGTACTTTCTCCACAACTTTCATTAAGTCCATGTAATTGCATTTTATATGTATACATTATAGATACACACATGAAAAAACCTACAAGTTTCCTTTTTCTTTCTGAAATTATGTTAAGCAACGTAACTAATCATTATATGCAACTTTAACTAACAACCAGAATGAACTTTCATACCAACCTGCTTATAATCTGCATACATGATCTTTCCTAGTTCAGGCTGTATTGTTGTAACTATGACAACGGAAAAAAGAGAAGGGGAAGAAAACAAAACTTTTTAACATTTTAAAAAATATTAATGTTACAAAACATTTAAGTGTTGCAGGACTTTCTCACTTCATATTTATTATTTGTTATTCAGTATTTGTTCAGTTGCAGAAAAACATAAGGCAAATGGTATATTAAGAATTACTGGAAAAGGAATGAAGAAAAAGCAAAACATGAGAGAACAAAATTAGACCACTCAAAAACCCCATGGTTCACCAAATGTTGGCACTGTCTGCAGTTCTGTTCCTGTCATCCCAGAAAGGGAATAGAGGGGCTAGAGAAGTCTCAGACACAAACAGGATTATCCAGACTATGGAGTAACTTCCAAAGAAGGAAAAATAAGGAAAGGCAAAGTGAGATAGGACTCTTCAAATTGACGAAAAATATAAAAAGGCTTTAGAGAATCGGGAGTGGTACGAGAAGGTCAGTAGGAATTATCAGTACTTCTACTCTTGCTTTTTAATTAAAGAATGATCAGATGGCTAATACTAATTTACTGATAGAAAAATAATAAAAATGGCATTTTTGAGTGGACAGATTCAAAACCAAAATCTTACTCCATTGCAAGACTAGGTGGTAGCTATTTCCAAAGCATACAAGATGTTTATGCAAAGGAACTTGATGGTGCATATTCAGTACACTGACGATATTACACACCGTGGAGAGTTTCAGATGCAATAAAACGGGCTGAGACTAAAATAAATGTTAAATAGACCCTGCATCAACAGGTTGAAGCACTATGAGGGTGTTCACATGAAAAACTGAGGTGGTTAAAGGAACTGGACACTGAAAAAGTTCTTTGAGTTATTTCTTATAATTAAAAATCTGTGTAACGTATTTAGCAGGCAACATGGCTATCTCCTATTCTTTATTATAAACCTGTAAACCAAGTCAGAGAACAGACTTCTTGCTCTCATGAAGTATTATTGCTCTAAAAATAAGAGTATGAACTCACATGCATAATTTGCAATCTCAGGTTTGGCATGAGAAATCTTGCTTAACAAGGATGATTTTCCTGCATTTGGAAACCTAGAATGAAAGTCAGGATTTATACAGTGAATAAACACCTATGTGATTTTATTACCAAATACACTATATTACCTTAGTCAAACTCAATGCTATCAACTCATTTTTGCAGACTCATTTACTCAGACTTTTTAAAAAACCCAAAACAACAAAACCCAGATCATTATGATTTTTTTTAATCAAATCTGAATATTTTTTCTAAATCTAGCAATGCTTCCCAAGGATGCAGGCAGAAGAGGTACATAAATACACATGTAATAGATTTAAGGAAAATCTTTCAAAGTCACTTGGATGGAAATTCAGCAAAAGCATTCAGGTCTACTTGAATTCAGCCTTCACATGCTATAGCTAATTTTGCAAATTACATTTACATTCTAAACACCTGTCACACAAATGCATCAGTTAGATTTACAGTCTTTTTGTATACAAATCATTGTTAATGAAACATTCTACAATTTGAGTACCAATGATATCTATGCTACAGTTTAGCTAATGTAGCAAAGCATATGTAAACTCTGTATGTACATATATATGGGGGGGAAGCAGGAAGAGCAAGAGACTTTGTATATATAGACAGACACATGCACAGTTTCTACGTTTTTAAGGCAACTAAGTTGCCTACAACTAAGGATCCTGAAATCAGGACTAACCTGCTTTGTTACCAAGTAAACCAAAAATACCAATGAAGCCCTAGGAGCTGGTCTGTGCAGACCTGGCTGTTGTAACCTTTTCCCTTTACAAGGGATAGCTATACCTGTATACTACAACAAAAACATTCCTTAAGGGGTAACAGTAGCTTTTACAAAAGCTTCTTCACAGACTACATCTACCCATCAAAATGGAAACCTAAGTTAAAACTGAAATTATAACACATGCTTGTTTGAAAGATTAATCTGAGCTTTGATCCATGTCAAACAAAGCTAATACTGACATTAGAGGATGGACTATAGTCCTCATTCATAGCACCTGCTCCACACAGGAGACCACACAGGACTTGTGTTCCAGTCTAATTCACAGGCAGTTATTCAGCACAACGTTTCAGTGCAACAGTGATCAAACAAAACTGTGCCTATAGGCAACTGAATATTGGTCACAAGATACAAAGGCACATGTCACAGAAAACCATGTACTCTCCACTTGAATACAAGCACAACCATGACCTGTTAACAGGGACAACTCATAAGAACATGAGCTAATGAAAAACAGGAGTAGTATTACATTAAGGGGCTTTATAAAGGGGTCGTATATGGGGCTTTCTTAAAAGAGAGACATAATGACATCTCATTATAACAGGAATACTATTGAAGGTAGTTTTAATGCGCTCTGATGTTGAAAGGTGCCTTAAAGACATTCCGGAAGGTTACTCTGGTCATCTCCTCAAGTAAGTATTTTGTTTCCACTGAGTACAATATGCTCTTTGAAGTTTAAATTGCAACCTACACGACACATCACAACCTGTACCCAAACCTGATGGGCCTTTCTCAAGTCTATGTTTTTTTACCCGATCTAATAGCAAGCCACTTGCACATCTACTGAAGTAAAAAATAACAAATGCAAAGAGATCAAAGTACAACCACAAACCATCAGGGGCTGATTCATACTCTCAACAAGAAAATAATATTCTCCTCTAATTAATTGATAATGATTCTTTTTATCCATTTTAAAGGGAAACTATCATTTAAATTACAAGCCAAAATGCAAGATTAAAGAAGCACCAGTGTCATAAAACTCCTATATTTTTACACACTCTAAAACAAGAAAAAGTTCTCTATTGTGCAATTACTGAAGACCACTTGAAAATGATATAACTTTAGACAAATTTGATATTAACAGAAGTACTTCTAATAAGCAAAAAAGGAAAAATGTAGGTAGAAACCATGCTCTCTCCAAGTTTCCATTCTCTAATGGTATATACCAATTAGACTATTTCCACCTCAAACCTCTCATCATTTTACACTTCCTATGGTTTTTATTAATAAGGATCATGGGGTGGGGTGGGGGTGGAGGAGACAGTAGAATCTGAGCAGGCTGAGTAGACCAATACTTTTACAATTGTAGTTTGTCAAAACCTTTCTCCAGATAAAAATCTGTTTATCTGTATTGTTATAAAGCAGCTACACTGAAATGCAAGTCCTACTGTTCTAGTTTGTCATTACTTCCTTCTAATGTTCCAAGCTGTTTATTTGGGAGAGTAGGCTACATAGCCTTCGAAACTCTCTTTAAAACTACTATCAAAAGGATCCACTTGTGCCAGTACCATAAAGTCGAAGATGCAATATGGGTAGTGTTCTTGGCTCTGTTTTGCACCTCCTACTTAATTCATAAATATCAGCTAATAGTATTTTGATAATCACTGCAATTGCTAAATTCAATTTTATTAATAATTATATATTACCCTGATTCATGAAGCCCTTCACCTACAAAAGCATACCCAATACTTTCCATATTTTAATATTAATAGGTTTAAACTCTATCTGAAATTACTTGCAGTTTGCAAAAATAAGTGGCAATTCAAATGTACAGTAATGCTCCTCCTCCAAACTCTCAAATTTCTTTGAAATCCCATTTGAAATCTACTACTTTGCTTTCTAATGTCAGTTATCAAACTACAGTACTTACCCGACTAAGCCAACATCTGCTATAAGTTTCAAATCAAGACGAACAATTTGCCTCTGCCCTTTGCAAGGCACAAAGTTTGTGGCCAAAGAGCCTCCAAGACCTCCGCGAGCTGCTAGGAATCTCTCTCCTGCTGCATTAAGCTCTCCTGAAAATAAATTCACTAGTGAAAAAGTACAATCCCCTGCAGTAGTTCAGTTGTGATTTTCCACTTAAATCTATCTTCATTGAAGACAGAATTTTCTGTATGCTTTCTTGCAAGAGCTGTGCACTCAGGGTCATGGTATTTTTGTTTCTCTGGAAACAAATGAGAGCAATCACACCGTAGTATTCCCTTCTGTCATACTGTTAGTCAATTCAAAAAAAGTGCTAAGTACAGGCAGGCAAAGTATGGCCAAGATCGTAGTTCTGAAGCCTCCAATACTTGAATTCAAGAATGCAAGGAAAAATCTGCATTGATAGAGATGTGGCTACAGTAAACTTTTCAGATGTTCCATATTTTTTCATTAAGATGCAGGCTATAATATCTCCCTTAGGGTTAGAATAATTTAAAAAAATGCACCATTTGCGTATATAATTCAAGGATACCTTTAGACACTAACATGCCTACATCATAATCAGTTCTTGTCATACATCTAATTTTGCTGAACATCCCAATCAGAGTCATTTGTGAATTTAGTTTGAACTTTGAACAGTATGAGAAGAAAAACTCTGAAAAACTGCAGAGGAACCATTGCGAGCTATTCCAAGAACACTGTATTGAAAGAGATAGTCCTGGTTACTACCAAGTACCACTCTAAAAAAGTGAAAAACAGGTAAGTATTTTAGATAACCTGAAACATTGACACTCAGCAAGGATCTTTATCTTTTAAGCAATGTCATAAAACAGTAAAGTTATAGGGACACTTACCTGAGTTTAGGGACACGTAATTTATATAAGGTCATTAATGATTCTGCGGAGGGTCAGTATGGCTTCCAGCCTTTAACACTTGTGTGCACAGGCAATTTTCTTTCTGCTGCATATAGTGATACAAACTAACTATTGCTAATTTCTGGAAGGGGTCCTTGCTTTTCCAACGATTTCTACAGTGTATTTTTTGTCAACTCGTTGTCCAAACAAAGGAAAACACACACATATTTTGGGAGATGTGTAACCTTAAAACATCCCAGTGTTAGAAGTCTGCTAGATGCTATCAATAAATATGACAGTATCTACTAGATACATTAAAACAAAACAAAAGTTCTTACCAATCTGCTTGCCATCATCACAAAGAACTGAAATTCCCAGAGGCACATGAACTTCACAATCTTTTCCTTTTTCACCTTTTAGTGCTTTAACACTGGGAGAAATTAAACCAGGCTTAGTAACTTAAGCTAATATTTTGCTTTCTGGAAAAGATGCATATAACAACGTTCATCAAACAGCCTCTCACCTGCTGTTGGCTCCTGTTCCAGCTACAAATCGCTTCTGGGGATATCTGTCCTTAATGCTCTTTAAGGTAGTTCTTTCTCGGGCGATGAACCAGACATCACCACCTCTTCCTCCTTCACCACCTAGACGAGGATAACCCATTCCACCAGTTCCTCCTCTCACATAGAGCCGTAAACCATCTATGAAGTTGCCATACTAACAAAACAATAGTTTCACAACAGTATTACATTCTGTTTATATTTCGTCTGTAGAAATGTGAGTAAAACTGCTTGAATAGAACTTTTCTCTGATGGCAACAATGAAAGTTCAGAAAACAGACGTGTAACCGTCCAAAATACCTTCCAATAAATGTCTGACGTTCCTCCGCCAGCAGCGATACCTGATGGCACGCCAGCCCGGCCTGCAGAGCCCCAAGCAGAGGGACGGGGCGAGGCCCTGCCTCTGCGCCGGGCCCTGGCGCCCACGGAGACACGCGTGCCACCGTCGCGGCGCCTCACCCGCACCCTGCCCGGCACCCTGCCTCTGCCGCGGCACGTAAAGGCCTCCTGCGAGGGGGCGGCTTCGCAGAGACGGCGCCTGCAGAGTGCAGGCGAGAACGTGCCCGCAAACCGCCGGGGGCCGCGGCTCAGCCCGAGGGAACAGAAGCGGGCATCCGCCTGGGACGTGCCCGCGGAGCGACCCGCCAGCCCGCCCCGGACAGGCCGCGGGGCCGGGAGCGCGACCACGGCTCCCCGCCAGCCTTTCACCGCCGCCCGAGCCCTGCCTGGGTGGGGCTGCACGCACGTAGGGACTATCCCCACCGCTCCCCGAGCCGGGCGACTGACCTTCCGTAGCACCGCCCCACCGAACCGCACCATGGTGGAGGCCGCTGCCGCCGCTCGGGCCCTGCCTGCGGCGGCGGCACGGAAGGGGCGGGCCGGGGCGGCGGCAGCGGCCCCGAGGCGCGAGGTGGGCGGGGCCCGCCCCCACCGAGCTGTGTGGAGAGGACAGGGCAAGACGGAGAGTGGACGACGTCAGCGCCCAGGCCCCAGGGGTCTGGCTGCCGGCCGGGGGAGCGCAGAGGGGAGCGAACAACCACCGCAACTCCGCCTTGCCGGCGGCCGCCATGATAGCCGCTGCGGGCCGAGGCGGGCCCGTGTCCCGCGCAGGTGCGCATGCGCGCCCCGTCCCGCTCTG
Organism: Gavia stellata; assembly: GCF_030936135.1. Lineage (NCBI taxonomy): Eukaryota > Metazoa > Chordata > Aves > Gaviiformes > Gaviidae > Gavia > Gavia stellata. The sequence continues at coordinate 25,290,265 of NC_082599.1, read as the reverse complement.
GGCTGCGCGGGCCCGTGGCGGCCCCTCGTCGTCGCACCGCCGCGGCCTGGCGAGGCCGTTCCCGCGGTGCCGGTCCCCTGGCCCGGCAAGGGACAGGCCTGTTTTGCTGCAACGTGTTTGCCCCTCGCTCCAGTCCTCCCCGTACCCCAAAGCATCTCAAGCCGAGAGGCGCTAGGGCGTTTCGAGCCGAGGTGCGGGCAAGGATGCCTGAGGGGAGAGCAAGGCCATGGCTGCCCGAGCTGCGGGGTTTCCGGCAAGATCTGCAGCCTCCAGCAGCGTGTTCACCCTGGAAGCTGTATGCTGATGAGATAGAGCATCTGCTGTTGGCTTTGCCCATGCAGTTGGACCCTCTAAAGCCGGTTGCTCATATTGCTAATGTGCTCTCCCTCAAGAAACTGGGACCTGACCTTACAACGAGGCTAAGTTTCTGGATAAGGATGACCCTGTTGAATGTACATGGCTTCGCATTTCTTAAATGGTCATAAATGAGAAATTACTTTGTAAATCATGACATCAGTAAGGTCAGAAGGGTAAAACAGCTGAAAAAATGTCCCCAAGTTAATTCTTTCACAAGTCTTTATTTTATAGATAAGTATTTTTCACACAGTATGAGCATATTTACAGTGTTTGTTTTTTTTTTAAACACAAATCCTCATGAAAAAGTAAATATTATTCTATTCCTTCTTACAGCCTTTCCACAGGGTCATACATTCTCAGTTGCAGTTGTTAGCTACCTGAGGAGAATCATTACCATTTACAGTAATTTAATACTAAGTTCAACAAGAGATTTTTATCTGTTACATAATAAAAAAACAATTTAGAAAACGGTGTTGTGCCATATACATGCTAATTGGCCCAACAGAACGTTTAAGCAGTATCCAGGATGTATCACAACATGTGAGTGTTGTCCAGTGTCATTTTAAGAATATAGATTTATTTTTGTCAGTTGTTTGTTAGTTTTGTTTCTTAGTTGTGTCATGGCCTAGGACACTAGATTTGGAAACTGGATTAGAGTCTTCTGTGTATTATTGTTTGGTCTTTGTGTTTGCTGTAATTTTGCTTTATGTTGTACACTATAAAAGTTAGGCCAATACCTACATTTAAAAAAACTACCTATATATAGTTCTACATAGTCATTAGTTAATTAGGGTAAAGGAACCTTCAATTTGCTAGAAATTTTAGACAAATTATGAAAAAAAAATTTTAAAAGAAGTCAGGGAAGAATGAATAAAAAATCCAAATTCCTAATCCTGTGCTTTTCAGCTGACCCACACTTCTCTCTCTGACTTGAAAAAGCAAACTGTTTATTTTGCAACTGGGTTATTCAGAAGAAGGTACAGCAGAAACTTGGCTGTCATTCGGAGTGATTATTCCTGATGGCTTTTGATGATCTTGATGAATGAATAACATAGTAACATACTTCAATTGAGTACAATTTTACAAGATACTACAGTACAAAATGGGGGGGGGGGTTGTGTCTTGAAGTGTCATATTCCATGGGAAATTTTAGTATTTTTAGAACGCCTCAGTCCCCTTTATGAGCCTTTTCTTTCCGCCTACATGTACAGAAAAAATACATTCAAAAGCTTTTCAGTCTGTTGACTATTACTGACCTGCTTTTTCTGCTGTTCCATGTTATTTTTATCAATCAACTACGTATTCTGATTCAGCTAAAAATACTTATAATTTCTCCCAACTGTATATGCTTGTATCATACTGTTACAGAGTTTTTAGAGCAGAATATTTTTCAACGATATAAATGGGAGAGCAGGAGAAGATGCGACTGTCGTCTAGTGAGCCTAAGTCAAATCCCCCAAATTCAAAGTACGCCTTTCCTCAGTGCCAAAGTAGTTTCACCACGTGGAAAAAGGCAAGGTGGATCATGTGAATGGCAGAACATAAATTATTACAACAGCAAAAAATGCAAAACTCCGTGTCATGCTTTCAGATCATGGGGACTACATCTGCAGTTCTGAAACAGGTGATACATAAAATCCAGTAGCAAGTGTTTTGAACAGATCTGTTAAGAATGTTATAAGATGACTGGAAAATAGCAAACATGGGTCTGGCCTTGTACTTGAGGCATTTAAGTGAGGGGTCCTAGATGAGAAGCTTGTTGGCTGAGACTCCCTCTCTACTCGGTGGCAAGAGGTGTCTCCAGAGGACGAGCCACATCATGAATGGCTCCCGGTGGATCCCGTCTGTCTCTTTTAAGTCTTTGAAGTTAGGTGGGCTGAACCTGGACTGTAATTGCTTATCTTTGAAAGAAGAAAAGTGACCTGACTAGCCACGGACCCTGAAGCCTGGTCTCAATCTCAGGCAAAGCTTTGGAAAAATTCAAATTTGCCATATTAATACCCTATTGATAAAACATTTGATATGGTATCACCTGGGAAGGCATGAGAATATAGGAGTTAGGAGAGAAATTGTGAAGTGAGGTAGCCGCAAGTAAGGTTGAAAAGGAAGATGTCAGGCTTGAAGGGTTGGTTTTAGGATGGACTTACTTGATATTTCTTGTAGTAGTCCTGATAAAATCAGTAAGAGCATACTGATGAAATCTGGTAATGATACATACTTAGGAATCATCGCAAGTACAGAGAGTATCTCAGGAGATGTATTTTCATTTAAAGTAGGGAGGTATTAATGTCATTGTTTAAGGCCTGGTGAAACCTCATTTGGGATTCTGTGAAAACTTCTAATTAATTGTTCTATAGCTGAGCAAAGGTTGAACTGAAAGAGGGGTGGAGGGAGGTTAGGCGCATCAGCAGAGAGCTTGAGGGCCTTTCATACAAACGGATTTTAGGATGGGTCAGCTTGTTTACTTCAATAAAACAAAAACAGAGGAGATACAAGTGCTGTCTATAAATATATCAGGAAAGTAAACATGAAGGATGAAAACCATTTAATTTGCAGGGCAATGTTGACACAAGAACAAACAGATACGTACTATTCATTAATAAATATATCAGGAAATTAGAAGAATGTTTCTAGTGATTACAGCAATCAAATTCTGAAACAGCTTTTCCGTGGAATTAGTGGGAGCAAAAATATACCTGTTTTTAATATGGCGCTTGATAAATTTATGAGGCGATTGTACAACAGAGCTTTCTGTAGCGGCAGGGAACTAGGCCCTGTCATTCAGGAGGACCTTTCTGTTCTGTGTTACCGTGCCAATTTGGAGTACAAATAGCAGAACATTTTGTCCAGATTTATGGTTCATAATATGGGAAGGACTTGTCAGTCCGATCTGAATAGCAGGCAAGGTTCAGAACTCCTTACATATGCGAAAGTTAGATTGTGCTACTGTGACTTCAGTAAAATGTACTATGTCAGCATTATATAGAAAATAATAGAAAAAAGGACATAAGCAAAAGAACTTTTAAGTGAGATGAAGAAAGCGTAGGGAAGCTGCAGATGGTAAGAAGGTTATCAGCAAAGTTCTTCAAGGATCAAGTCATAGGCCCTGAGCTCTCCTTGGATACCAGTATCAATATAAGTATATATCAAATTACCCTGTGTTTTCATGCTTTGTTCTGCTTTTGCGATGTGTACTGTTTGAATTTAGTACTGTTGAATTGTTACAGCTGTTGAGAGCAGCAGGGTCTGTAGCTTGTCAGCATAGCAGAGCCCTATATTCACTGTGTTGAACTTCGTTAACACACAGCAGGAGGTCAAATCCAACAACAGGTTGATGTGTAGACTGGTCCAGAGATGCCAGCAGAGCTACTAACTAATGTTAATTCAACTCATGTCATCAATCCACAACTCACCTCAAAAAAGAGAAATAAATAAAAACTGGTCTCCTATGTATGTTGTGAGTTGACATAACACTAGATTTGTTTCAGCACTGAGCAAGCTCATGCCAACAAGCTCATACCAGCAGGGAATTAAATAACATTTCATTTGAAATGTGCCATTGTACACTTTCTGGAACCTTTTATACCAGCAAGTATATGATCACACGTATAGGATGCCAAAAATTACCGCTAAAGTTTGAGAATATTTAGAAGGTTTATTTTCTAAATACTTTCCTTCAAAAATGTATTTGGTCACCTGAAGAGACACTCTGTTTTGCCACGGCAGCACTGGTTCCATCATCTTTTTCTTTTGATTTGCGTTGGCTGTTTAATCACTAGTGGGTGTGCCGTACTTGAACTTAAGTAACAGGGCTGTGAGCACTTCACTGTCAAGCCTGATTGTAGAACATCACCCTGTTATTTCTTTACTTCAGACGCTGCTAATCAGTGATGCAGAGGGTGACTCAATTCTTTATCTTCACTGAATCCTGTTTATGTAAGAGTGTGCAGATGCGTAGTCACAGAGTATCTATAATTCAGTCATACAAAGGGCTGATAGCATTTTAAGACTCTCCAAACTGATTTATACGTAGTCAATGTATATTCTGAGTTTTATGCTAAATAATGCTTCAGTTCCTGCTCTTTCTGTTCTCATTGTGTACTTCAAATGATAGCTTGAAAATCACAAGGGTACTGCTACATCAAATCACAGTTTTACCACTCTGTTTCTTCTCTGGCATGATATAAATCACTAGGTAGTGCACTGTCATCAACTCTAACAAGAAGAAGCCGTAAAATCTCTTTTCACAACAATTTTAAAGCTTCCAGCAGCAGTTTTTTTTTTAAATTTGTACTTTATGTGCTGTTCTTCTCAGCCTAAAGAAGAACTAACTTCAGTGGAAATACTTAAAAATTAAGCTGAAATATTTTAGCAACATCATAGCTTTATTTTTAAAGTAGAGTTGAAATAATTAAAAAATGCAAGTCAATTTTCTTTCCTGGCCTTTCTGAACATGCACACAATGGTTCATTGCAATGCTGGGGAGCTGGCATAAAGGTCTTTGTAGTTGAAAGAAATAACTGTACCAACATATCCAAGGTCCAGATGTTCTAAAAATTGATGTATTATTTTTACAGTTTCATTAAAAAAAAAAATAAATAAAGAAGAGATTCAACCAATGCCAAGGATATGCTCTTCAGTACAATAAAGTGCCACTAGATGGGGGTGCCTCAACTGCAATAATAAAAAGAATAAGCTGAAGTACAACAATTCAAAACTCATGCCATAGAAAAACTATCAATGTTGGAAGAATTTTGAGGGAAACATTTTATTTTGCCTAAGTTTGGTTCTCAATTAAAAAGCTCAAAATCACATAAATAACCACTTCTGTCTTTAATCCCATCTCATAAAACTTACTGTGTGAAACAGCTGTGCTGGAGTCTGTGGCTTCACACATGGCATATGCTGCATCTTTGGAATTCTTCCTGAACCCCTGCAGAATGGAAAACACAACACAATTTTTCTCTAAATCCCATTTGTATTTAGTCACCAGCTGAAAAAAAATATGCTTTCCCAAGTACATGGACAGGGTCTCTGGTTTTAAGGGCTTTCACCTACAACCCAAGATTTTATGTAGCTTTCAGGTATGTTGGATTTTATGAAGATGGTCACTGATAGACATTCCTTGACCTTACCTGTTCTGAAATAGAATACTTAGCTCATAAACATGATTGGTGCCTTTCTTCATGGTGCTTCCATCCTACAAACTTCATGTAACATCCTGCAGGATTATTAGTTACCAATAATTTTGATCTCTGTCAATTTAAATTCATGGGTTCATCCTTGTTCCAGGTGGCATTCTCCCATAGGTGATGATCCCTCAGTGCTTGACTGACACAAGATGCATAGTACCATAAAGGAGAATGAAATATGAAAGTCAGCCTTCAGAACCATTTTCACTTGGGGAGGTGAATTTTTAGATCTTATCAAAGAATTTTCATATAAATAGATTCTTAAGATAACACTGTTGAAGAGGTGGCACTTTAAAAAGAGAATTTTTTATTTGAAAGGATTTTCCTAAGAAAAATCTGTTCCTTAGCATTTTGATTTCTATAGTTGTGTTCTGGGAATACCTCATTTTAAGATTAAAAATGGTGAATTTATTAACTAGATTAGGAAAAGCAAGAGGAGCATGATAAAAATAAATCTGTAGGACGAAGAAAAGGGATTGGGGGCTGCCATCAGTGGCTGTTGGAGTAGAATGAAATCACTGTGTTTGCACCAGTATCCTGTGCTACTACACCTAGATGTTTTTAAGCGGGAAATAGTTGACAAGAAGGAATTGATGCAGTGGCCAAGCAGCTGTGCGACTACCCACTTCTTTACCAGCCTTTAAATGCCTTTGAAATTTTGGCTGTTGCACTGTGGGATTAATCACACCAATAAATAGTGCATAAAGCAAACAAAAAGAGGAAAATATTTTCTTAACTTGAAAACTTACTAAAGCTATTTTGATTAATGATATGAAGGAGCTTTCTTAAAGCCAGGTTCCATGTACAGCCTTCCTAATGCTTTAATCTCCTTGGTTATGAATGCTGCTTTAGAATTTCAAGGAGCAGTTACATCTAATAAAGCTTTAGCTCCTTTCAATGATACAAAGAGTTAAGAGGTAAGCTAACTATATTCCAGTCTTCCAGAAGTTTTCTTCTATATAGCTGTGTAGGTTCAAACATGGCTTATTTTTTGAAACAAGATTTTGAAACTGTTTACATTGCGTAGCTGGAAGGGCTTCCAGAAGATAGCTAGCTACTCTGAATGTTGTCATTTCAGAGCAGGTTTGTATTTGCCTTTAAGTACTATATATATTGTTTTCATGACAGAAATTATTACATTTACACTTGAAAGAAAAGGCTATTGCGGTCATGTTGTGCTCCACCAAAGCATGTTGTGAAACTCTAACAGACCCAATTTTACTACATATTTGTCCTATATATGTTCTCATCAGCCATGCCTTCCTTTAGAGAGAGGAGGTTCTCTGGAACTGGGGCTATTAACACTTTTACATGCTTAAGTGCTTCAGACATCATGATTCTGGGTACATTATTTTTCATATGTGGTAATGTACTGCACAGAAAAATAAAGTTTAAATTACAGTCCTGAGCTGTTGGGTGACACTTGAATTCAAGAAAGGAGCAACTGCAATGTAGTTACATCAGCCCTCTCCTGCTGTAGAGCAGACTGTTCCTTCAGGCAACATCTCATATGGAAGAGTTACTGATGTCGACCTGTGCACACAACCTTGAAGAGAGCTGTTGGTTTTGTGCATAAGTTCAGCAGGGTTTGATTTCTACATAGACCCAGTGTTGCAGAGTGAAGTGATTTTCTGCTGTGTGCCAGATGCAACATTTTAATTATACTTTGATCAGCAGCCTTTTGAAATTTCATGTATTTTCTTTAAAGAGAAGGAGTGAAGCTGTGGGGGAGCCCAAGTTATGCCAGTGCCTCAGATACCTGACATTTGCTGTGAACCTTCGAACAGCCTTTACAAAGTCGTAATTTCTGTGAGGCAGCCACCAGACCGATGACATTCGGAGCACTTGTTTTTAAGTACCACTGTGGTACCACTGGCACTGGGCCACAGGAACTCCCAGCCTTTTTCTTATGGCAAGAGCCATTTCCAGCCCTCAGTAGGTAAGGATACAGTAAAACAGCTTCCGTCCATTATATGCAATAGGAAAAGGGCTGGGACATCCCTTATGCACTAGTTCTCACATTATGAACTCCTCTTCCCTTGCACAGTGATGAGCTGCACTGAGACACCAGTGAAGTGGAGGACTACAGAGTTTTAGATCCAATGCTTTACTGCAGAAGTGGGTACAGGAATCCTGAAACATTTCTGACGCATCATCAATAACATTGCCATTTTTCATAACTGATTTTGTTGCATATCCCCACCTGTAGGAATTTGTGACATAAAGAGAAGCAGCTACATACGGAGTTATAATGACATTGAACCACAGTAGGTTAGAAAGAAGCATAGGATTTCAGTGTATTTGCAAAAATGCTTTGAGTTTAATGATGTTGGTTGCTGATGGTTTTACTTTGACAGACTTTGAATACACTCTAGTGCCTTTGAAGGTGAAAGACCGATGACCTTCCTTGAAAGTGAGTGTCTCTTTGGAGAGTTTAAAAAACATGTATGTAATGTATGAGGAGTTGTCTCAAAAATAATCTGCATTTCAGAATATGTCCCAATCCATTTTCCTTGGTGATCTAAAAGGTGATTTGAATGTACATGGTGAGAAATCTAAGCTTTAATTATGTAAGAGGATTGCTGTAATAATACTCATCCATGTAGAATTCAGTTTTGGGCAACCTGTCCTGAATGAGGCACAATAGATACCTAGAACAGGGGCCAGAAATCCAGCTTGCTGAGTGTGGAGTTGTGAGGACCAGGGGAGAAACAGAATTGCAAATTTTTGGAGAGAAGTTTGCCCTTAGGAGCAGACTTTGCACTAATAGAACATCTTCCATCAAAGGATCTCAAGGCCTTTTACAAATTTTAATTCTCTGGGCTTCCTGACACCTTTGTCAATTAAAACGGTGTTTTTAACCTCATTTTACTAGCAGGATCTAGAAGTTACTTTATACAGTGTACTGGGTCTGGCTTTGTTAACCCACAACATATAGACACATGGAAAATCCACAGCAGCTGGAACAAGAATCTCTCTCTCTTTAATTTTGGTTTTACACTTCAGTATCTGATGAGACATCACAACTGGTGTATTGTAAGAACATGTATGGAAAAAACAATTAGAAATCTAAGTAAGCTCCTTCATAAGCTTCTCTCTCAGAAGAAACGGAGCTCTTCCAAACATGAGCCTAGTTCCTTAGCAGAGAAAATAACTGGCCAGAAACAAAACACCAGAAGAGAAGAGTCTCTAACCCCTGGCACAGCTGGGCTACTGCTGGCTGGAAGACGTGGGATGTGAACTCCAGCGCGCAGCGCGGGCGCTGATGCCAGCCTCTGGAGGGGATGTTGTCAAGTACAAATAAAATGGCATGGAAGACCTTCCTGGAAACCAGGTTATGGGTGGTTTTAAAAAATAGTGTAAAATCAACCTCAAGTCAGGGAGTTTCCACAAAAAGGGAACTGGAATAGTGGATGCACATTGTACTTACAAATTCTGGGCTGTACATCAGCCCAGTCTTTGATGGGTGCATGTTCTGGTGGGCAGACGAGATTGCGGATGGAAACCTGGGTTTATAAAATGGGGAGAGTGTTCATGTTACTGATTTGAGAAAGATTTGCTATCCATTGTATTTTCCTCCCTCTGAGAGCCCTCTGCCTCTCCCCTTCCCCCACTAAACACACCTACCCACCCATACAAATGCAGTCTCTCCAGGTGAGACCCCAGCCCAGGGCTCGGCTGACGCTCAGTGTCTGCTGCGGAAAGAGGTGGGGCTGCCACAGCCACAGCTCCCTCCCGCCTTTCCCACTGACCTGAGTTCATGCTGCTGCTGCTGCTGCTGCTGCTGCTTTACCAGTGGCAGAGTCGTCCCTGTGCAGTGTAATCCCGGCATCCTCGGAGCATCCAGCAGCTGCCAGGCACTTGCAGCCTGTTCAAGAATTTCTTTCTTTTTCTCCAAGTGACTGACCACTGTTGTTTCAAGGCTACTGTTTTCCATCTCACCACAGAAACACTGTAAGTATAACTTCTACTGTGTCTCTTCAGTTATTGCCTTTGTGAAACTCATCTGTTTTGTACTGAATAGCAGGAGTTATTAGTTCAAAGTCTCTGTGAGGCTTGTTGTGGTCCCTGCTCCTGTTTGAGGTGTTTAAATGGACTCTTAGCATTTTAGGTTTTAGCTGGATTAAACCATGAAATCAAAACAACTCAAAATGTTGGTGGCTTCCTGGATGCTGTTTTCCTACTTTGTAGCTAATTTGCTAGTGTGTCCTTCCTCTAAATGCTGATATCTAGTGAAGCGGAAGTGAGAAGAGAAGCATTTCCATCCCTGATTGTTTGCTGGAGCCAGTTTTCTAACAACCCAAGGAAGAGAAACTTTAATGCATATTCATAAGCTCTCAGGATGCTGAGGCAGGTAATCCTGCTGCCTGCCGAAATGTAGCTAGCAATCCTTAGAAAGGATTTAGGTTGGGGGGTATCTGTCTGTCTCATTCCTTTGAGTCCTGAAGGTGAGGTAAAGGAATACATGAGTTTAGGGACCTCAGATGGCTGCAGCAGTGTAATGGCACATTCAAACTAAAGATCATCCCAGAGCCCTGAAGCCACAGCAAAAGGGCCTATTTCAAGCTGTCCTGTTTACTGGCCCGGCTTGGCATGACTGAACTCCATGGTGACACCTCAACTCTGTCTTCTTATAGACAGTTCACATATATGTTGTATTACCTGTGGATTATCCTCTCTTTAATTGCATCACTAGGAGATGCGGAGAGAACGTCCATGTGTTAACACTTTGAAGACATCATAGACTAACTTTTCATATTGCCGGTGCCCAAAGATATTCTGAGTGGGAAAGCACACTTGCAATTCTGGCCAAGTTCCCAGTAAAATTTGCACAGTTGCCCAAAACATTGCCTAGTATCTGCACAAAACCTCACATCATTTTGTAACTGTATTTTACATTCTGAATTGGCAAGGGGATTGGAAACCACGGGAATGAGCATGGCACCAACTATTTGACATAGAATTGATTTAGGACACCAAAATAAGGGGCACTATCTGAGAGTCTTGACTGTCATCTTTTTCTTTAGACTTCTTCCTGTGTTCACTTGTCTTTTTTCGGTTTGTTTCCCCCTTTATGTTTACTCTCCTTTTTCACTGCATTTTATCTTGATAGGAAGGACTGAGAAAAAAATTTATTGGGTGTTTTAGTACTGTTCTGTCTAAACCTGCTTCTAGCATATGGAACATGCATCACAGGAAAACTGCAGCTTTCCCAGAGGGAATCCATGTATAATAATGACTACATATTCTGTAGCGTTTGAAGTTCTCATTATGTCTCCCGTGTTATTACTCTTCCATCTCCAGTTCTCCAGTTTCTGTGTTTTGCATACATGCTAGAAATAACTGTGCCAAAAGTTTGCTTAATGTTCTAACATAAGCCAGAAAGGAATATGCCTTTTTCTGGTCTTGCAACAGCTACTGAAGGAGTACGTAACCTGCCTACGCTCATCCAATACAGTGTAACGGTCTGGTTTACTGTTCCTTCGTTACCGCCTTTCTGAGTTGGACTGTTCCATGAAAGACTGGCTATTTATAACTCTTACTTTTTTGCAATCATTTATAATAGAATATCACTAGGATTCTTTCAGCATCTGCTATTAATCTGATTTTACTGATGATCTAAGCACAGGACTTTAAGGGAAGAAGTCCTGAGCTCAAGGATGAGTTCTGACATAGGCTACAATCACTTCAAACTTTCTGCTTCAGGTTTTCATGTTCTAAACAGCATTAACAATTTCTAGGTGCAACCCTAGCTCCAGCATTAGGGTTCACTAACTGGCATTTATTCCATGGTTTGATAAGAGATACTGTTCTGTAAGAATTAAGTATTATGCAGAACCACAAAGCATAAATCTTCTCTTGAGGTATCCTTGAAAGTTATGTGAGAATGAACTACATAATGGCAGAATCACTGTGATTTTTATACACTTTCTTTCAGGTGTCTTCTTGGAGTATGGAATTTGTATGGAAAAGAAGGTGGTATCTTCAGCTGGGCTGTATATTGATACTGAATTTGGTTTATGCCAATCTAGACTATCCAAAAGAAACTCCTCCAAGCCTGGGTCAGATTGACCATCAGTGCTGGGAGGTGTCATCCCATGGGCTGGTGGAAATGAAGAAACTCAAGGTAGCAGATACGGTCATTGCTCTCTGGGACTTCATGATGTTCCTTAAGGAATCCCCTAAGCCCAAGCACAATGAACTCTTCAATGATTTAGCCCAGAACTTCTGGGATATGTATGTAGACTGTGTGCTCTCAAGATCCCATGGAATGGGCAGAAGACAATTAATGTCTCCCAAATATTCTTCCACATACTCGCATAGAACTTTAGAAGGTAACTACAGGGTATGGTGTTAGTCTGTTATGTACTAACATTAAACTGAACCACTGTTCCATCCTCATCTTTGATTGTCTAGACAACTCAATACAGTCATTTCCAGTCTTCTGTCTCTACTTGTCGAAAGTATTTGCATCTTTCAATGGTAGCTACTTTCACAATACGGGAGTCAAAAGTAGTTAGGGTACTACATTTCTATATCTAATGAAGTATAAAAAATGTCCTGTCTGCATGTGGGATTGTGTGGAAATGGATGCTGCATTCTCTGTTTACCACTGTGTGCATATAAATGACATTACAATACTAAAAGTTTCCTGGTATTTGGACTTCAGTCTCGACTTTGGGGAATCATCCCTCTGTGAGAAGGGAAGCTCAAATCCTTGACCGCTTGAACCCTGTTCTTCCCATTAAAACTATTGACACATAATGTGATCTCGTGGTCACTGTGAATCATCAAACAGTGACAAAGTCTGGCCATCGTGGTCTGGGATGAGTCTGAACTGAGATGATATAGGTGACTGGCTTTGTATCTTATTAACCAATCCTAGATCTGTGTGCTTCCTTCCCCCTCGGCAATAGACTTTTTTCTGATGTACCCAGTCAGATGTTTTAAGTTTCCCGACCGAACATGGAGATCATTTTATCTTAGCATTCCTAACCATACTACTTGGAAAATAACTACCTTTCTTTCATAATCTTGCAGGGTCCGCTTTCACCAACCCATTTTAGGCCAAAAGGGGAGAAAATGAAGATACCTCAGCAAGGCAACATCAAAATGAAGGAGCACAAAAGCACAGCATATACTGTAGATGCTTAGACAAATCCATTGGCATGGTTCAACCTTTTTTTTCCCCTCTGTATAGAGTACTTAATCACTGCTAAACTGATAAGTACATGAGCTCCCACATTGTCACTTTTGCTTTCCTGTCTTGCAATCTACCAGGGTTGCCTTTTTCCCACTGCATGTGTGAATGCTTTTGTGTTTTGCGTCAACACCTTTGTTCTCTCAGGTAAGCTTGTAAGTTTGAACTAGTGTTGTATTTTTGTAGAAGCTCATCTTTTCCAATAATTCACTTTTTTGAAAGTTAATTTTGATGGAAACCCAATATATTTTTATATGTTAAGCAATGGAGAAAATGTCAACGAACATATTTTATACTGTGCCTTGCACATACAGTCAACTTTACTTTTAAGAATTGCAAAGAAGTGTGACATCAAGCTAAAGGGAAGGATTATGCTCATTGTAATGTTCTGTGCAGTCAAAACTTTGTATTTTATCACTGCTTAGTTTAGGCTATGGATTAATTAAAATATTTTTCTATGCAGCAAGGTCTGAATAGTAGTATTTTTCTTGTCTATTAGCATGTTATTTGCCAAACCACTACTACATTACATTAAGAACAGTACTTTACACAAGACTGCTCTTTATTTACATATTCATACAGGTAAATAAAGTGATACAGTCCATCCCTGTCATAGCAGGCAACATCATAGTTGAGAAGAGACCCATGCATCAAGTGGTTTGAAAGAGAGAGACTGGCTTGACTACTGCTCCCATTGTAAGAAACCATCCAGCATGGGTAAGCTCATTCAGGGAGATTAGCTGTCCAGTTAATCCATTTTTCCTGAGCACAGAAAGCCTGAGAACAAATGGGAACACTCAGAGATGCTGACTATTCTCTGCTTTACTCCTTGGGCAGTGCAGCTTGTTGAGTCCCTGTTGTGTTCTAGCCTTTTAAGATATCCCAACTGTGTTTAATTATTGTAGGAAACATTACTTACACAGTAACAGCATATAAACCTTCATAAGTAACAAGAAATCCATCCCAGATAATGCCTAGCTCATACATGGTTCGTAAAACATCCAGCAATTCTCATAGATTTGTAAATGTTCATTTAGGTAAATACAATATTGAACTGCATCTTCTAAAGTATTTCTCCTACAGTATTCTGGAGAGGGTACACAAGTAATGAGGAACTTCTCTTACCCATGAATATCACTGTAAGTTCCTGATAGAAAAAATATTTTAAATACACGTTCTTTTTTGGGCAAATAGAGGGAGTCATGACACACACAGACCCAGCAGTTTCAGGAACTGATACATCATGATGAGCAGCTATTTGAGAGCCATCGTCTAATCTGTTCCAGCAATAACCAGTTTATAAAGCTGTGTATTGTATTACACTTGCAACAAATGAAGTGTTTTAACTGTCATAAACCAGATACATAAATTCCCCTTGTTCACACCTACAAATAATTTTATTCATCATCTACAGAAATGTAAAACTATAATAACATATTAAAGGTAATGTTTCCTATATTAGTGATCTTTTAATTGAATGCCAGAGCAAGGTATCCTATGCAGTTTTAAAAGCTCCATCTTTCCTCAGACTGTAAGTCTTCGTTTTAATTAGTTTTCTATAGGAGACAAAGGTGCTTAGCATCTACCATAATTGGCTCCAGAATGCTTGAACAATCTATTGCTACGGTCTCCCTGCAGTGTCTGCCAAAGGGGCAGGTGGTTGTGAACAACAGAACACAGCACCCTAAGCAGCAGCAGCAAAACAAATTCCAGGTGGACATACCCGTTTTGTCTATGACAGAGCCATGGAAAGCCAGCTGGCTACTCCTGAGGTCTCCAGAAGAGGGATTAATAGTGAGTGGGATGATCTTTTACTCCACCAGCACTCAGCACTCCCTCTCTTTCCATCCCTGGGTTACAGCAGGAACAGCAAGTCCAGTTTTCTTGGCTCTGCCCCCCTCGCCACCCCTCCCAGCCAGACCATGGTCATGGCTGGCTGCCAAAATCAAATGCTGTCTATGCTGCTGTGAAGCCTTGTGTTAGTGTTCATTTATGAAGTATAAATGTAAGCGTTTTGGGAAATTCTGTCCCCTTCCTTCTGCAGTCTTTATTACAATTAACAAGAGCATTTGCAGCTACTTGCCTGCAACATCAGAGTGTCTGTAGCAGAAACACAATTCAGTTGGGGGAGGAATGCTGTGGAGCTCACTTTGTGCCTGATTTAAAGTTTTTACATAAGCGTAAGTATAAACTGATTTCCAGTTAAAAGATCTTTTATAGCCATACCTTGGCTACACTGTACTGCTGTAGCTTTTGCTCAGAAATTGGAAGGACTTACATGAGTTCTGCAGGGATTTTTTGGAAAAAATGGGCCAGTGCCTTGCTGCTGGTAGTAATGACACCCACACATTCACATATATGCAAGCATATAAAGAAACTATATGTCACAGTCTTTGCTTTCCTAATCAAATATTTATTGTTTGGTTTTAATAGTGAAACGACAATGGAGCATACTTTTCATGGCCCCAGTGTGTAGATATATTTTCCACATTCTCTAAACCAGTAATAAAGCAGCATAGCTGCTGAAGAGTTGTCAGAGAAATATAAACATAAATAAATGAGCAAGATTTTACTTGACACAGAGGACTTCAGTTAGATAATCTCTATATACCTTAGCTTTCCTTTCTTGCAGGCAGGCAAGAAATACATATACAGGCTTTTCTAATAAAACAAACTTTGTGCAGATAATTTTGGGAAAAAATGTCTTAAGGAAACCAGATTATACTTAAAAATTATCAGTTAGCAAACGGCCAGCATAAAAATTAAATTAAATTAACATAGCTTGATTTAATTTCTCTAGCTTTAAGTACTAGGTGACTGTCTTACTCTACAATGTAATGTTTAACAGACCTGCCCATCAGAAAATGCTTCTAGTCTTTGGAAACTAAACACATGGAGATTTCTCTAAAGTTTTAGTACCATTTCATTGGCTGTTTTGTTTTATTTAATTATTTTCTTCGGGTTCTCCTTTTTATAGAATTTAAGTAGAAAATTTTTAAACAAAAATCTCTACCTTCATTTTTAATGCCAGCACTGCTATGTCTTGTTACAGAGACAAACAGATTTTTAAGAAATGCTTATACACACACACACCTCCCCCTACCCCTTCCCTATCCAGGAAGTAAAAAAGGGAGTTAGAAATTAAGTTCTACCTGCTTAGCTCAAATTTATTTCCATTTTTCAAGTTGGCATTTAACAAAGTGAAAGCTTGTACTCTTCTCAAAATATTGCTTCCAGGCAAAAGTGACAGACTACGTGCCAGAGCTTGTATGTCACAGAACCCCTTGCAATGTCACAGCAATTTATGCCATAGCACTGGATAGCAACTGGTTTTAAAATGAAGTTACAGCCTCAGGGAATCTTGCTCTATTGTAATATAGCAAATTCTGGGTTTCCCCAAGCTAGGAAAGGAGACAATAGCTTTAGAAGGTGAGTCATCTCCAAAAAGGTCTGCTGCTCACAAGTTTGTGTTGGTATTCTAGAGGTACTAGGGTGGAAGAGGATCAGTTCTTATTGGAGACAATATGGGCAATAACCCAAGAAATAATTAGAATAGTAAGATCAGTTCAAGAGCTGTGAGAAACCCATGCGAAGGAGGACATTTCAGCATGTCTCTCCAACAGGCTCGGAGAAAATGTTGCCACAGACAAGCTTCTTAGTGAGTCTTTAGATGAAAACTGAGAGAACAGAAGTCAGAAGTCCTAATGCTAAAGGCGGCAATTCAAGAAACAAAATGGACTTGCACAAAAACCATGTGGGTACGGTATCCAGGAGAATGAAGAACTGAATGTGTTTATGTTCATCACCCTGCTCAAAGAAAGAGATACTTGAACTGCAATGTGTGGAATGTGTCAACAAGAGATGGAAATCTAAATAGCGGATCCACTGATAGTGGATCAGCGTAACCCAACACTAGCACACAAAATTACTAGACTCAACATACCTTTGTACCATACTGTATGGGGCACTTTATTAATAAATCATCCCCATGTTTATATTAGTTAAGACAAAATATAATTTTGCTCTCAAGATGTTCTATGCAATTCATCAAAGCATTACAAACAGATTTTATCTTGTATCTAAAAATATACATACAGTTAATAAAAATATTAAAAGCACTGTTCAGACCACTCTCTATTCTACAGGTACCGAATCTTTCTTGACTGAGTCCAGCGTTTTAACTCTTTTTATCTTTTTTAAGGCTCCTTCACAAACAGAGGGCTTTCTAAGAGCAAGGTCTGTAACAGCCAGTGGCCCTCCAATTAATTGAGGAGGTGTACTTTCGACAGTTACTAAGCGACCAGATCCAATCTGAAAAACAAAGTAAATGCATTGTTTGACATTCATGTTAGCATTTAAAATGAGATGAGAGTTAAATCATGAACTGTCTTTCAAAAATATTATTCAGCTGGTGGAGATGCATGCTGAGGTTTCCGAGGTCCACTCAAACTATCCTTTATACTAAGTTCACAAACTGTTCCCATCAATAAAAAGGAAATGACAGAGTGTTTTTTCAGCAGGTACCTTTATGTACTGTGCTTTTCTGCCTTCATGTCTGATCTTACAAATAGAGGAAAAGAAAATCTCGCCTTTATTACAATAGAAGTTTGTTGTGCAATGTTATTTGGATTGGTATATAATATCAGCCACAGCTTTTGTCCTCAGAATTTCACTATGCATTAATACTTCAAAGGGAAAAAAGGGAATAGACCCTGTTTCTCTCAGAATCCAATTGCCTATAACTACTGCTCCAGGAAAACTCCAAGGCTGAAAGAGAGATAAACTTTCTGGTCTCATTACTATTACACTGAATAGGTTCAGGTCTTTGAATAAAAATCCCTGAGTGACACCTCTATCTTCTAACCATGACCTACTAAAACAAACAATGCAACTCTTTTGAGTGCATGTGGTTCACATGTTTGATTACTTGACCTTGACTGGTTTGCAACGACCATCTTGGCTTAATTTTCATCTCTTCCTACTAAGGATGTTTGGCAGAGAGGAGGGAAGAAGATTGTTCCATGAAAAAAATTGCCAACCATATCTGTCATTTGCAATGCTTCTAAGCAATGTACCCAAGGAATTTTATCTGATATTGCTGATGTGTTTGTCTTCTTAATACACTTATTCTGCAAAATGGACTAACCTTTTCCTTTTGTCTACATTTGTTGAAATATTGATTATAGAACCATGCAGATATTTTGTTAAATCCTCTCTCTCCAAAGAAATAAATAATCTTGGTTTGAGGTCCAAGTCTTTAAAATAAAATCTAACAATGTATTTCTACTAATAATTTCCAGAATACTCATGTTTCTATCTAAATGTTTCAGATACTTTCTGCGAAATATTCCTGGTTAACAGTCTCACTGATGTATGCACGTGACTAAATTGTAAATCGTTTTTCCAGCCCACTTTGTCTTGCATTCACAGATGTGTCCCTCCGTATCTTTCATAAGTTTAGGCAAAGATAATTTGATAAAAATCCTAGTCCAGCACTCTGAGACCATCCCCTTGCCTCCTATTAAGCTCCTCCTTTCTTCATCACATCAAACATAAACTGCCTCTTTTCTTTTTCAGGATGCAGCCACCTTAGTTGTCATTACTCATTCATGCCAGAGAGCCCATGATAATACAATCTCTTGCCGTTGTGCAAGTTTGAAAACAGCACCTCATGTTTTTTCTTCCTTGTTTCTCCTTATGTGTAAGAGTAACTTATAAGCAACCAAGAAGCTATCCCTCCCCCTAAAATCCCCCTTAGCTGTGATGCTTACACAGAAATCGTCCAGCTAGCTCAAAAGCAGTTACTGACTGGAATGGAGATTCTCCCCTGTCTTACCGCAGCTTGTCAAAACTCAACATCTAAATATGCTATTATGCCCGAATAAGATCTTTACAATGGCTTTTATTTTCTCACACTTCAATTAACTGATAGAAATGAGAAAAAAAATCTTTTCTGCAGATGCAATGAGTGGCTTATTTGCAGACAGTCCGGAACACGTTTACTGACAAAGGACATGTCTACCGACTTATTAGGGATCGCAGATTTACCCAACAATAAATGAAGGAGGTCTTGCCCTCGGCAAGGTTTTCATGAAAAGCTGTCCCACACGTGGCTTATTTGCAGACAGTCAGGAACACGTTTACTGACAAAGGACATGTCTACCGACATATTAGGGATCGCACAGATTTACCCAACAATAAATGAAGGAGGTCTTGACCTTGGCGAGGTTTTCATGAAAAGCTGTCCCACAAGAGGTACATGTCAAGTAGCATACGGATCATCTTGCCTACACTTTCTATGAGTAATTTGCAGATTTGAATCTCATTCTGGCCAACTACCAATGATATGTCAGAAGGGGAGCTTGTCAACATTATTAAAGAAACAGTAAGCAGCAGCACATATATAGCGAGAATAAACCCCAAACCACTTACACATTAATGAAAATAAAACAGTATTATTGGAGATTACTTACTGTTGTACCAAGGCCTTTAATATTGGTAGAATGGACTGCTCCGTTTTGAGTCTTCAATTTAAATCTGGAAGTCTCTATTGATTTTTCCTGAAACCTTTTTGCTTTCTAAAGATAGTCAGAAAAAAGGCAAAATTGTTTTAATCAGAATGAATCATATCATTTGCACTTGTTAGAAAATATACAAACAAAATGACAAAATAAATGCAGTGATAATTCTATTGGCCTTTAATTGTAAGTACCCTCCCTCTGGTTTGTGACTGTCTTTTGTACTGGGGACCTGAAGACAGAATAAATGGACATAGCTTCACAGGGGCGAGAAGGGAATAATCACTACGACCTGCAGGCTGTATTCTTTCTAATGTAGCCATATATGCTGTTAGCCTTCATCACCACAAGAGCACACTGCTGCCTCACGTTCAGCTTGTCACCCCATACATAGTACACATCTACATAGCCAGTCAGTCCCCAGGCTGTTCTGACGCATGACAACTTTAATACACCCCAGAAGCATGACTTCACATTTTCTTTTCCTGAACTGCATGAGCTTTTGGTCAGCCCATCCCTCCAGCTTGTCAAGGTCCTTCTGAATAGCAACACTACCTCCCAGCTTATGGATTGCTTTCTGCAGCTCATTGTCATGCATGAACGTGGTAAGGTTGCATACTGATCCAATATCCAAGTAATTAATGAAAATGATAAACAGTATCAACCCTATAATTAAGTCTGAGGAATATCACTCAAAACTGACTGCTAGTTAAACTTTAATCACTGACCACTCTCCTTTGAGCCTATCAGTACAGCCAGTTTTTAATCCAACTTGTAGTCCAGCTGTAGTGGACAACACCTGTATGTAGTTCAGTGCATATCTCCACAATTTGGCTACAACGATGCTACACAAGACGGTGCTGAAAACCTTGCTAAAGCCACAGGAAATAACATTCATCTTCCTCCTTCTCCAGAGCTAGAAATTTTATCACAAAAGGCAACCATGTTGGCAAGGCATGATTTCTCCTTGGTAAATCCATGACAGCCATTTCCAATCACCTTCTTGTCTCATGTGCATAAAACAGCTTTCCAGGGACTCAGTTGAAACTAACCAGCCTGTAGTTCTCAAAATTCTTTTTCTGGCCCTTTTTAATTTCTAATTCTAGCATAGATCTTTACCACAGGCCAGTGAGGTGCTTGCATGTGAAGAAAATTGTTCTCTTTTGCCTCTCCTTTGGGAAATGAAGAAAAATTAAATTCAGCTGCCAAAGCATTTCTTTTAAGTCTGATTTCATTCATTCTGCAACTTAGTCTGGTCGCTTAACCAGGACTCTAATATTTTTTATGTTCTTTTGGAAAAGCGCAAATATTGCTAAAAGAAACTCCTTTCATCATAAAATATTTCCCATCTTGAAAGATGTCTGCTGTATTAAAAACAGGGAATGAAGTATTAGAAAAAATAAAGAATGACTAGACTTTTAGTTTCAACAGTTTCAGGACAAATATACATATATATACACACACACACGCGCGGACACACGCCCCTAATTGCAAGTGCATAAACAATGTTGATCCTGAATTTGTGAGTGTAACTGTAATCAGAAGAGCAAATCATAGAATCATAGCATCATAGAAGAGCAGAAGAATCAAAGATTGTGTAGATACATCTTATGGTTCATTCTTCTATATCTGTGTGAATATAACATTTACTATAACTTCTACTTGAATATCCTCGTAATTCATTAAGAAATGTGTTTGGAACTTCCCAATTATTATAACTACACCGTGAATGTAAATTTTGCTCCATCACTCAGATTTCTTACCTTCAATGCCTCATAGTTGGATGTCCGAGTCAAGAAATTTTCCCAAGATTTATTTACCTTTTCTCTCTGCTTATGGATAGTTTGGATCTGTAATATAAATGAGATTTACAAGATGCAACACAATCCTATTGTCATGAGTTTTCCTGAATTCTTTGCTTGTGCTGTTTGGATAGAGTGTTCACCTATGCCCCTTTGGTTACCTTAGCTCATCCCTCTCACTTGAGATTGGATAATAATGTTGTAGTAATGTACTTGTCCTTTAAAGACTTCACTTACGCACTGCCTTTAAAAAAAAAAGGCTTACCTTCTCTCCTACAAACAAATTTTCCCCTCTTCCAACATGGATGTTGGAAGACCCCCAAGTCTTTCAGGAATACTTTCTGTATATTCTCACTCTCAAATGCTGAATAACAGAGATGGAATCAGTTCTGGTGACGAAAGTGCAGGCATCATAATGCATGACAATCCCTCAAAAACAGTAGCATGAGATTTTAGACAACTGGACCAACTGATCTTCTCAGAAAGCAGGGGAGGAGGAGACAGCAGATGAGCAAAACTGCCAAATGCTTGTCTTATAATCAAAGCTGGAAAATGTCTATACTTGCTCACTCTCAGCATGCTGGGAAGCACAAAGGCCTACTTTGTGAAGTAATAGGGCTCTGTGAATATTCAGACAAAGGAGCTTATAACAGAGGGTTATGTTTCATTTTAAGAAGCCGATTTAGTTGTAATAGGTACTTCAAATTGTTATTTTCTATAGATGAACACAGGTGCAACTCATAGTAACACAATGATCATTTCTCATTACACCATTGCTGATGCATCACTGATGATACTTCATTTTTTCATGTTACTCTAAATATTGGCAAAATTATAGAAATTGGGAGAACTGAGGTTAACCTAATTTAATTTGAAGTTAAAATTTTACTGCTGAGACAGATTAAAATATCTTCAAGCAGTGTACACATACAGAATTCTCAACATAAGAAAATCTTCATATAATTTGACAAAAAAAGCTTTACATGGGCTTTACTTTTTTAAATACTCCTTGTTTCACCTTTGTATATGTTTTTTCCTCCTCTTGGATTTCTTGGTGATGTTGACCTTCAAGCACTTCAGTCTGCAGAGCAGCAACCATTCTTCCAGTATCTTCTGATATCTCTGAAATAACTTTCAAGGCTTCCTCATCTGATGCAATAGGCCTGAACTCTTCTTTTAGTTCTGCACACAGTTCACTCCAAACTTCTCCAACCTGTGTGTGAAACACACACCACACTATTTGATATTTATCAGTTCCAATTATTCAAAATATAGTAGAGCAACAATCTCTTATTGTTGTTTTACTTCCCAGAATTTTTATGCAAGGTTAGACTTCAGTAATGCTATGCCATATTCATTCATGATAATCCTCCCTAAGCCTTCCCAAGCCCAAGCTTGACTCCACAGGGCAGTAACAGGAACGCTGATAACTACAGAAACTCAGAAGAAATACAGATAGCTACAAGATACCAAATTACAAGAGGGAAGTGTTGTGTCCTACTGGCTGCTTCTTAAAATTTCAGATTGCGCACATTGTCATAGCAAATTGAAACATGAGACATAAACGGAAGCTGGAATTATCAACTAAAGATCAAGTCTTGCTAGTTCCTGAACACTTCAATCTCTCACAGACTTTGTTCCTAAGCAGAAAATTGGCATAAACTGAAGCATCTTTTGAGCAGGATGGCTCCCACAAAGCTTGTTATCCTGTTATTCTTTCCTATCGGAACATCATTCTTAACTTTAGACAATATGGGTGGATACTGCATGTGGGGACAAAGATGGGAAAGCAGACAAAAACCTTTGTCAGATTGTGTATTTAATGTCATTTTTAAGAGCAAACCGCTCCCCGCTAAACTGACCTTATTGCACAAAGAGGCAGTCCTACTCTCCAGCCCTTCCCCAATTTCTTACTCCCATCCTGGCACATTCCTGTTTCTTGAGCTGGCAAACAGTTAAAACTATTTTTTTCCGAGTTACTTTTAACTAGCATTGGTTCCTAGTCTTATTTTCTATGCAGTTACAAGCATTTGTAGCAGTATAACGGAAGAGTCTGGGGAGTGCTGCAGTGATAGAGGTGGGATTGTTTCTTTTGATGGTAAATACTGGCTTACACTCTCTGTGAAACTATAGGTGACTTGTAACATAGGTGACAGCTTTTGAAGGGTTATTTGTTTGTTGTATCCTGAGATATACTTGCTATTTTTGCAAACAGATACAGTAGTAATATTTTCTTCCACAATACTCACTTTAAAGTCTATATAACATCGTATGATAGGAAGTGTGACAAAATCCTTAGCAGACAAGCCAGGTAAATTTTCAAAACCTGAAAGAGTATTAATCTCATCACTATTAACAGCATGATGACTTTATCTTAAAATGTAACATTCTAAAAAAAGACACCATTTTATTTGTTATATAATCACATGCAAAATCTCCATTACACATACACCAGTCAGTCACTCTTCTAATCCTGAGCAGGCTTTTGGTGATAAAAAATCTGTTTTCTCTGTAATAAATTCACTCTATACTAACTCTTTACTCATGAGTGGCTCCAGTGACCTTCCAATCACTTGGAAAGCCAGGATAGTACTGCATTTGCTACGCTTTTGTGGTAAGGGTTTGATCTTCTGTTAAAGCAGACAAACAGTTGAGTCTACAGGTCACAGTTCCTAAAGAAGCAATTCAGCAAAAATAGTTTGCTTTAGCTGTGAAGTAGCCAACAGGAGAATCGTATTACAGGGTGACCAGTACTTTGTTTCAAAGCTGTGTAATGAGGGTCTCCTCCATCTCATAGACTTGAGCCTTGAGCATAATGCCTTGAGCATCATGACTCCATCTTTTAAAAAATATGTTTACAATGTATGTAAAAGAATAAGGTAGAGAAGTATGGTTGTTGAGACTATGCCTCAGTTTTTGCATGCTGAATGTTAACTATACAGGTAGGGTTTTTTTTTAAAAATCAAGTATATAGTCTATCAAATCTCATTCTAGACTTCATCATACCATCTGTGGGGTAACTGGGAATATAGCATCTATCTATTAGAGTACAATTACATCATTTTTTGAAGTTAAAATCCACAATACATAAAGACCAATTAACACTGGTTTTCTAGATCACCATGTTACAGGCTGTTATGGAGCATGACTACAGTAAGATGAAGATGCTGAGAAAAGACTATAAAAATATTTCCATTTTTTTATTATCCACTTTCACGTCATTTCAGTACTTCACAGGAGACATTACAACTAACTAAGAGGTATGTGTGAATATAGGAGAAAGCTGGAACAAAATCTCATGCCTTTTTGCTTTAATAAAGCATTTACCTGTGATCCAAAATTTAACATAATTAACACTAATAAAAATTAGTAAGAAGCTGGATTAAAACAGAGGAAGAACTATAGTTTATTAGAGAAACTAAGGATGTTTTCAAACTAGTTGGTTCTCTAGGTTACCCAGGGAACTGGTTGAAGCAATCTCATAACAATTACTGATCATCTTTGAACCTGTGGAGGATGGATGTGAAAAACCAAACATAATGCCTGTTTTTAAAAGGGGAAAAGGACAAGCCAGAGAATATTGGTTCAGTTCAGTTCCTGAAAAAAGACTGAAAGAAATAATTAAACAACTAATGTTTATGCAGCTAAATGGTAACAGTGAAAACATTTATATCCAACATGAATTAGTAAAAACTAGCTTTTGTCTACGGCCAGATAAGAAATCTTATGGATGTGGAAGAGTTTATCACGTACCTTGACTTCAGTTTAGGTTTTTAGACAAGGGTGTAATGAGTATTCATATTCAGTGTGCAAACAACATAGAATTAGGAGGGACTGCAGCATTTTGAAGGAAAAGATTAGAATGCAAATTGATCTTGCCAATCTGAAAAATTATCTAAACCCACAGAATTTAATTCAGTAAGATCAAATAAAAAATTATAAATGTAGGAAGTCATCTGTACAAATCCAGGATGGTAGATGACTGTACAAGATCCTAACTCAAATGAGCAAACAATATCATGCCACTATGAATATAGCAATTGTTATATTAATGTCAGAATATTTATTTACAAGATGAGTAGAGTAATGTAGCTCTATTTGGCTGTGAGGCTTCTGCTGGAGTACTGTGTTCAGTTTTGGGACACTACAGATCAAGAATAATGTGAACCAATTGGAAAGACTCAAGCAAAAAGCAATGAGAATAATTAGAGGTTATGCTAGAAAATTATATCTGTGAGTAACATCTGCAGAAAGTAGTATTTCTTAACCTAGGGAAATAGAATTACATGTAAAAATGTTAAAATATGTGAAAGAGATATTGTGTGTGGGAAAACAAATTACAGAAAATTTCAAGAAAATCTTAGGTGTAATTCTAGAAAAACTCTTCCTAATGGTAGGGGCAGCAAGGTACTGGGGAAAGTCTTGAAACCCCATACACAAGGACTTTCTATCTATTAATCTATTAATAACATCTATTAATAACAGAGTGTTGATGATGCATCTCAAAGTTTCCTTTAACCTTTTTTTTTATAGTAACTTTATTGATTGCCAGTGAACAAGTTCAGTTGACAAATAATGACAAATAATGACACTGACAAGACAATTCACTTGTCTTACCTAGCTTGCACAATAATAAATAAAGTTTTGCCCGTATGTTTTCTGAAATTTCCAGGATGGCAAAGCTGGGACAGTTGGCAGGCATGGGGATGACCTCTTGCTGTTTCTGGAAGCTGCTGGCTATAGGTCTCTTCATGTCTAGTAATTTCAAAACACAAAACCAGAGTACAAGAATGAAGAGGTAGTATGTTCCCAAAGCTATTAAACTTAGAGGAAATTCTATCTGTGTAATGAAGTATGAGGATCTTTAGCAGGCAGCTATGGACATAGTATTTTCTGTGATGCCTCTTCCAACAGAAGACAGTTCCATCTTACTTTGTGGACACTATGCAAATCATTTTGATAGTTTGGCCAGGAATTTCAACATAATTTGGGCCAGGAAATATTAATTACCATGACTAAAGATTTGCAAGAACACAGCACTCTCCTTACTTCTTTTTACAACATATAACAAAACACAGTGCCTTTTGTGGAAGAAATTAAGTAGTTCAAATGTCCAGCATTAGAAAAGCTGTTCAGGATACTAGTCATGGTTCTGTTCATTACCTGGTTCACTCCCAGCTAATGTAGAAAATGCCATCTAGTGGCCAGAATCTAGCGAAATAGATGATAAAAGGTATTTTGGGTTTGGTAAGAACTACAGCATAAAGCTATAAATACTGTAATTTACTTACATCAGGATTCAGACTGCAAAAGCAAATACTGTCTTTGTTTTACTTTATTCAGTGGAACTTCTCACAGTTTCACATGCACCATAAAACTTACCAACAATCTTTCCACATCGATCACGTTTGACTCCTAGCTCCAACTCCTCCTGTCTCCATAACTGTATTAGAAGGTTAGCTGCTGTTTGATCTTTCTCCCCTCGCCACGTACTGATGTGTGAGGTAGTTTTAGGGTTGTCACAAAATTCGACCAAGATTCCAAGAATTATATTGCACAGGTTCTTTTGCTTTAACTTGGTGAAGGGAAAAGGAAAAAATGTTTTAAACTGTTCAAAACACAGGACGTCTACCTTCAAAAAATAAAGAAATTGTGTAATATGGCATCAAGTAACTGCAAGCTTTTCATCATAACTATTTGCACTAAACTGGTGTATAAACTTGTAAATATTTCAAGTTTCTGGAATCCTGCCATGCAAAGTTCCATAAACCAAGGAACATGAGGGGAATGAGTGTAGGATCATATAAGATGAGCATACCTGTGTGTAGAATTACATAATAAATTTTGTATGCATGCCTCCAGGCTCACGTGCTGGAGAATGTACTACTACCAAGATTTATTTTTGTAAGAAACGGACTCTGAAGGCAGTGGCTAAGCAGTACCACACAGCGCCTGTTCTATTTTGTGGCCAGAACTTTTAGCAGCAGCTGAGAGCCGGGAAGGCTCTGCAGCCTTGCACTGCAAGGGCATTGGAGGCTGGGAGTATGACTGGTGACAGTGAGGAGGGAATGAAACAAGGAAGGTGCAAGCTTATTTTGTGAGAGGTGAAATGCCTATGCCACCCCTATGTCCAAGTCCATAGAAGTAGGTATACATACAAAATACATGTACAAAGTAACTTTAAACATCAAAACTTTTAAAGCCTTAAAGTGTATACTAACTCTGCTCTTACTAACTTCAATATGAAGTAAGAACTAAGATACTTTTCTAAACAGAGATGTCATCCAAAGTAAGAGCATAGTTTGAGTTTTCTTTTTAAAAAGAGTGTATTTTTGGTAAATTTAAAACTCCCTCTGTCAAATACTTATTTTTAAAAAAGATATATGGAAAATCCATCCAATCATTTCTGAGCAGGTATCCTGGTGTGTGATTACCTTCTTATCTCAGGGAATTACACACACTGATCTTTTTGTTAGTACTATAATAGTCTTAGGAGATACTGTAACAAAACTAATGCAATTTTCCATGTTGTTTTACTACTTTTTCTTTCTGTAACAACAATAATAAAAATACCTACTGCCAACAAATCCAGAAGAAGAAAAATGCCCTGTTTTTCAAGAAAATAATCCTCTGCAATGTAACATCCAATGACACAGGACCTTAAACAGAAATAATTTCACTGTGTAGAAACATTTTTATGCTTTTGAACTTTCTACAAGCATCTTAATTTATTTTACTGAATTGCATAAATATGTTTGGTATGCAATACACTTCATACCTTCAGGGAGTAGAGAAGAGGCTAAAATTTAGCTAGATCATGTCCCTGACCTGACTTATTGCAGGGCTGTGTGACTATTTCTGCCAGCAGAATCAAGGGGAGAGACAAGACTTTTTTTGGCAACAGTTGTTTGCTGCTTCCAGCTGAAAATTACCATAAAACCAGCATTCATGTTGCTATTGCTTCCTTCCTAACTTTTGGTCATTAATACAGAAACTGAAGGGATCTGCTGCATCAGTCTTTTCTCCCAGACAAACATATAATTTGGCTCTCAATGTACCAACCTCTGCCTTAAAACAAATGAACTTGTGGTTAGCCTTCTATGTATTGGCATTCTCTGACAGCAATCTTCAAAATATTTCTATTCCAATATAGTCAGTTTACAAACACTTCTTCTTATGCTTACACAGTTTTTAGCTAATATTGGTTTATTCTTGCCCTCTGTTTACTTCTCTGAAATTATTTACAGACTCTAACCATACATCTCTCTCAGAAAGCCTTAGGTAACTCTGCATGTCAGGAGGTAAGTCTGTGTGGGGAGTTAGGTTGTCATACTGAACCCCTATTTAGAAGAGAATACATGCAGAATATTCCATCTATTTTGGACCATTTTTAGTTAGTCAAATTGTATGAAGGATTTTTTACATTTTAAATACAAGAGAAGCCTATATGTGTAGAGAAAGGCCATAGTATTGCACACCTAAAAAATATAAGACTTGACATTTTTAAGAGTTACTGCTGCTAAAATACTTTACTAACCACAAGCAGTCAAGTGCACTGAAGAGGAGGTAATTGTGGCCTAATCCACTATATAACATCTTTGGATCCATCTGAATGAATGGGATAAGTATATCCACTCCTTCATAGCTGAAGAGTTCCTGTTGAAATGTTAATTAAAGCAATATGTTTCTCAAATAATATTTACTAAATAGCTACATATAAAAAAATACAGAGGAAATGGAAGAATTTAAATATTTAATTGTAATAAATTCGTTCCACTTGTTAGAGCAGGATATATTCCTTATGATATACATAAGAAAAAGAGATTCTCAGTTTTTCCAAACTGCTAATCTCATTCGCTAACACACTTTCATGTATTCATTTAAAAATCACGTAAATTAGCAATTAAATAGGTGAGACACTTCCTAGTGGACTTCTGAGTCATTTTGCATTTCAACTGTCACAGAAACCAGCTATCAGACCTGAGTGTTAGTGAGGAACTACAGCTGACATCTGCTTTTGAATAAAATAAAAAAAAGCAGTATCCTTTAAATGAAACTATACCATGTTTTAACATTTTCTGCACAGTATGAGGTAGAAAGATGCATACCTTTCTGTGGAGATCATTTTCACAGAGAGCAGACAAAAGAAATAATATATCAGCTTGAATTTCCAGTAGAATGGCATCTTCTTTCTCTTTAGATTTGTTTGCTGCATACTTTAGGATGTCTACAAATGAATATATTTTATATGTGTGAATGTCCTATTCACAAGTCAGAATTATATTACAGCTGCTGATTTTTAAAAAAATCGAATTTACACCAAGGGATTTTTAAAGGCATCTACTTATGCTGTTCACTTTTATCTCCTGTGTTTTATAATAGCTTACAGAAGTGCAGCACTCTGATGCTGTAATTTCATGGACTTTACTTTTGGTGACGGTGTTAATGATAGCAGCTTGCACTGACTTCTTCCTTGTTCAGTCTCTGTGCTGCCCTGTGTATCGTGCCAGTGTAATGAATTCAGGGAACTGATCTGAATTAAGGAACTCTTAGAAAAAGGCAACGAACGTACTGATTTGCTCTACTGTACAGCCTCACAAACATTTGTACTGACAGTGGAAATGTGGGAGAGACATAAAATACCACCACGGCTGAGAAAATCAGCCCTGGAACCACTACGTGAAAGAGGACATTCAGACACAGAACTCCCCCAAAGTAAGAAAAGTTACTTGAATCTGATATGTAAGGTATAGTGTTAATTTTGCTTTCACTAAAATCTGTAAGTTTCCACGGAGCTTTCACTGGAGTTCAACTTTCAACTGAGGACATAAAATCTTTTATTTCTAGGCTTTCTGTTAGAACATACTCTTTGAATTCCAAAGGATCTTACCTATTTTGTTTCTTCCAGGGGGAATCTTTGAGAGTACTGGAAACTTTTTATTATTGTAAGAAAAGAACTTAAACCAGTGTGTATTGGAACTTAAAACCAAATGCAACAGTAGGTAAGTGTTACTGAACAAGAAAATGCTCTAAAATTGCAGAAGCAGTGGTTAAGCAGTTTTATTCTGCTTTTATAATATTATTCATATAAAAATACATGGTTATTAATTTTCTTCTACTTTAAAGAGGAGTTGCGGAAAGTGACACCATGACAGACTTAGGTACAACAAGACTCGTGGCTGGAGTTCCTAGGTGCTACCACAATGAAAAGAAGATGTAAAAAATGCATAATTCGTTATTTCCCTATAATAAAGGGAGAAGGGGCAGCTTTCACTTTGAAATTAAACACCTAGGCTTTTACAGCTCTCTGTTTTGTTTAATTCGTTTAATTCTGTGTGTTAAAGTGTAACAAAATTAAAAAAAATCAATTACATCTTGGATTAATTGAGGTTTTTAAGTTTTTCAGCAGTCAAAGGAGTAACACACTAAAACCACAGCACACAAAAAAGCACGAACATTCTCAGTGTCAACAGAAATGTACTAATTTAAGTACAGCAATACAAATTGTGCTTTACCCAGTAGCTGGCTAATTGCTCCCTGGTCACACAAATTAAGGTTCACAGCTTCATCATAAAGGGACACAACAGATCTCAGCACTCTCAGACTGTAGCGCATTTGTGCAAGTTTGTTGCCACGACCACCTGTTCCATGGAAACTGTTACCTTGACCAAAGAAAGGATCTGTGAAGCAATCACAATGAGTATTTTTTTTGGCAGACAGTGTATGTTCAGTATAATAATATGCTCAGAGGAAAAAAAAAAAAACAAGGCTTATCAGTGTAAGCTAAAACGAAACAAAAATATCCCTTAATGTTAGAAAAGCTTCTTGTTTAAAACCATCCAGCAATAAGCCTTTCTGTGTAGGGCTATACTTTTTACATTCATAAGAAAGGTATGATTTTGGTGAACACTTAAAATTATTACAATTTTTTTAACCTTACTAGGTTAATGAGCAGTCTCCAAAACTCAAAATATCTTCTCTAGCATGACATGTAATATCAACCTTTTGATCTCTATTAGATGCAAATGAAAAATTCTTCCTAGGAAAACATACCAATTTTGTGATGAAAAATATCCATCCCTAGAAAACCAGGCCATGAAATTCGGTGCAGTTAGTTATCTTTTTGCTTAGGCCACACTCTTAGCTGATGGCCACAAGCCAGCTTTAGTCTGGAAGCTGTTGGACTGTGTACAGCTCTAAGTTTGAGTTAACGTGTCCTGCTTATGGCAGGAATTACCGGTTGGACTTGTTGCCACAGTAAGTGTATCTATCTGACTAGCTTAAAACACGAGCAGTAGAGATGTGTGGCTGCCACACAACTGAAGGAATATCAATATAGTGGTACACAGGGAATGGGGGACCAGCTTTATCCTTCAATAGAAAAAAAACATTATGGTCAGTTTTTTTAGAAAGATTAGTTTCCTAAGTGACCTGTTGAAAAAGAATCACTCTGACTTCACAAGTTTTACATTTTTCCTTCCTGTCAAAGAATGTAAGTTCAGTTGAGTGGTGTTTTGAGGTTACTGTGTATGAAAGCCATGAGCACCTACTGACCTTGGCCTATACACCATTCTAGAAACACAAGGAGAAGAGTATTCGCTTGGCAGGACAAATATTTATCTACTAACACAGGAGCCACTGAAGCTAGAATTGCAATTGCATGAAGCTGTAGTTCTTCATATTGGGCAGCAGACCAGTCATGAAATCCAGGCTTTTGATTTGGTCTTACATAATAAAGCAAAGCTGGCATCACATAACTTTCACTGAGAAGCTGCAGAGTCAAGACAAAGAGAGACAGCTTACAGATTTCATATGCAAATAAGAAAGATCTAAAGCAATGAGTCAACTTTATCTGTCCTACACTGAGAAAATTAATTTTTATTGAGAAAGTACATCACTAACGCTACAAGTACAGACAAACTCTGTTTATATTCTGTAGCATTCCCACAGACTGTGGTTTGTAAAACTTTAGTATGTTCTTCACATATATTTCAATAATGCTTTGCAGTCACTTGTCAGATAATTTTCCTAGCATGGTCTAGGTTTGTAACTTTTCTAAGTAGAAACTCTATACTGCTTTCAAACAGCAGGACTTCGTCTGTAGCTATGTATGAATTCTTGATTTGGAGAACAGCTGACTTCAGTCCACTGGACTATGCCAGATGGACTGCTAAATAATATTCCTGTGATTCTTTTGACCTTTTTTATTTTCTGCTTATTGTATCTCCTGTTCTGTTACGACTTACCTGTACAGCACATCGATCTTTAGATAAGACTCCTATTACATTAAACAGTAACTTCTTCAGCTCGAAGTCCTCATAAGAGTAGGTAAGTTTAAGACCTTTTACCAAGCGATTGGGAATTTTAACTATGAAGGAAATTGTACATAAGTTACAAAAAAATCATTATTAAAAGTAAAAATAGTGTAATTATGCAGTATGAAATCTCTTACCTTCAGTAGATGTTGCAAGTTCTATTAACAGCTTTGCAAATCCACTTTCCTAATAGGCATTCAAAAAACATACATTAACTAAATTAAATTGCAGCGAAATTAAGACATGGTTTAATTTTAGTTTTGTTTTTTTCCTCAGAACACAGAGTTTAATGTATCCTATGGCAGAATAAACAGAATTTTATCAAAGAAGAAATCAACCATTTGGACATTGTACAATACTAACTAACTACAGTCCTAAGGGTACAATTAGTTAAACCCATGTCTCATTCAGTACAGGTCTGACTTGCATGGGGAAGTCTCAAACACATGTATTCACTACTGTAATCCACCACAGAAGAAAACCATATTCTCAGTACTGTTAGAGTTGTGTTTTTTTAAAATGCATTTGTGCACATGTAAGTTTATACATCAGGGTCATCAGTACATACAATTTTGTGCCTTCAGTTGTGCGTACTAATACACTTATATTCATCTTCGATGCATTTACAAGTAAGCACATGAAAACTGCATGTATGAACAACATGCATTTACAAATATTACTTAATAAAAATTCAGAAAATAAAATCTTGTCATTCACAGCTCCTAGAGAGCTAACAGAAGGACAATTATGTCTAATATAACTTTGGATAGGACCAAGGCCAGGGTGTCTACGCAGCACACTAGAGTCGAAAGAGCTTTGTTTCTGATGTGATTAGAAGCCATAGTTACCAGGACATTGCTCTTCTTGAGCGACAAAGTACATTAGCTTGGCCTCAGTACTCCAGGAAAGCCACCACAGAGCCTTCCACCAGCTCCCAACAGGAGCAGAGCTCACAGAACACTACACAGACAATCCCCACAGAATCAAGTGGTTTTATTAGTTTTGCAGCAGCTTTTTAGATGCGTCCCCAAAAAGCTGGGCTGAGATTTGTTCAGCCTAGCTCTGGAAGTTAGCATACACCCAAATGATTTCAACAATCAAAAAAATATTGCAAAAGTAATTTTAAAGAAAATATTGAAGTCCACAACTATATTGCCTGTTAGCTTTTGTCTCTATGGTATCTATATTCTCTGCACAAAGTCATTGCAAAGTGGTTAAATAAAAAACAACATTAAAACTTGCTAATGTTTTCTCCTTGCTGATTAATGCAGTACTAAATTCGGATGGAAACCAGTAAGCAATTACCAGAGAGTTTTGTTCTAACACAGAGATAATAATATTTAAGATCATTATAAGCTTTACTTTACATATTTTTTCCAGTTTACTTGTGGTGAGAAAATTATTTCCCTTTTCAAAGGCTCAGATTCCTGTGCTGATGTCTGAATTATATTAAATACAAGACTTGAGTTTTCTGAAGTTGCTTGGATGGTATATTAATTAAAAAAGAGAACATTCTGATGAAAATTTCTCTGGTATTATCTATAAGCAGGATTCAATGGTAATATTAATGTTTTTGTCTACCTGGTATTTATACCTTGTACCTTATCTCCACAAGTGACCTAAAATCTCTAGGGAGTCTGAGAATACAGAATCTAAATGAAAACATTTTCATTTTTTCCTTGCATTGAAACAATTTTTCTTCCTTGTAGTATAAGGAATTAAAAATATGTGTCCTTGTTATGTATCTTGTAGGAAAAAACTACCCTGTTTCTATGGCCAGATAAAAAATTTGAATGTTTTAGACATCAAATATGTTGCTGAAATAGTATAACAGACATTTCATAATGGTTAGTGATAAAATGGAAAGCTTGAATGAAAAATCTGTAATCTTCATTACAGGCTATAAAATCTGTTTAGTAATATGGCCAACTGCGAAACTTCTGCTCAAATTGAGAAATTAATTCCCTGAAAGTAATCCATTCCTAAACAGCCAATAGATACACAGAAATTTGATTGCTTAATTATTCAGTATGTATGTCACAGCTTCATTTAAAGTTCTAAATCTCAACTGTAAAACAAGAGAGTAAAATAATATTAACATCTATAAAAAATTAACTTCTCTGCAGTTTCCTCATAAAAATCCTGGAATATTACAGACGAATGAGTCATCTACTTTTTACACAAGTCATGATAGTGCATTCTGGACTACATGTATGTGACCTAGTCTTAGAAAGAATTTATGTGCCTCTTGTTAACTAGATAAAGTAATTATTTTCTCAGCATCTTATTTAGAGCTTCTGAGTTGATTTTTGGAGGACCCTTCTTGTTCCTGGTTATGAGGTAGATACTTCAGTTGAATTTGGGCCATGTGCATATAACCTGTACTCCTACATCTTCAAACAACAGATGAGATTTAGTGCAAAACTCTTTGTAACAGAATGGCACATCTGAGAATCTGTACAAGAATACAGGAGTTAATGTTAACTTTTGCACATGAATAGTGTTAGTGTAATTTTCTAAGTATTAAATAAGGTTGATGCTAGTACTCCAGGCTAATGAACTACAGATTTGAAGTCTCTTTGAGGTAAAGGGAATTGCAGAAAGAAAAATGGTTTCTTGCTCAGCAAATCTAAGAAACTGGAGACAGAGTAAAACAAATAGTAGAACACTAATCAGGAAAAATACTGAGTATATAATAGCAAAGGAGAAGTTATTAGTCTCTGGAATATAACTATAAAAACTTACAATCATAGGTGCTGCAGGGTTTTCAGCTAGTAATGTGGCAATCACCAAGAGGTCATTCCGTAGCTGACGATCGTAATGCCGGAAACCATGCATGAGAAGGTCTACAAATACTTCTTTCAAAGCACTTAAAAGAAAGTGAAATGCATTTTACCTTTTCTTTTCATATTCTAATTTTAGACAGCTCTAGGTATATGAATCCTCATTCAGCATCATACTTTTCAAAGCCTTAGGGTTTAACTGCAAGAGAAAGAACTTAAAACTTTATTACGAAACAGATTCTTATGTGTACCACTAGACATCCAATTTAAGCATATACGCAAGGTGCACGTATTACAAATTGCACCTTCCACTGTATGTGTTAAAATGAATTAATAGAAAGACATAATTTTACTTAAGCATGGAACTGGATGTTGTTGAATGATTATCGAGAAGAAATGGTCTAATCCTAAATAGTTAAAACAGTGTAACTCACTAAGGGAAAACCTGTTATTTACTCCAGCAGAGAATCTAGAACTAAGCCTTATATATCATAGCCTGGCATTTCCTACTAATTTTATAACATAAGCATTTCAACAGTGCAGTAATACTGGCCTACCGAGCCTAACGTGAGCTTGAAAATGGTGCAATTAATTTTTTCATCACACAAAGCAATAGATAGGGCTATACCTCCTGCACTATGCAGCACAGCACCTTGATTTCCCTTTTGCCCTGTAACAGAAACAATTGGTGATGGATCTCTGTGTTCGTGAAATAAAGAGAGGACTGACAATGAAGTAGTTTTGAAGTTGACTGGATGTGCTTTTAGCTGGACCCTGGCCACTGAATTTCTAAGCTATGTGGCAGGCACCTCTTGGATCATGTATCATTTCCCGGCATCTCACAGGCTGCAGTGCTATCTCACTTGCTGAAACAGAAACAGATGCCTTAGGAGTCTAAATCATGGGATGCTTGGCTATGAGGTCTGATCCAGTAATGCTTCCATTTTGGAGAATCAGATGTGTTAATACTGAGGACTTAATGAGAGACCTCCGTTCCCCATTTGTATTTTCTCTTGATTCTTTTAAAACAAAATGCTACACAAAAGCAAGGCTTTCGATATCTCCAAAATTACAAAATTAATTCATAAAATGCTTCCCTGTACTTACTGTACACATTCCAAGCTACTGAGCTGATTAACAACCTCTTCTTTTGAGGTGTTTTCTAACAGGTTCCATAGGATTTCTGAGGAGCGGAACACCAGCTGTCCTGAGGGATCAACACCATTTAGATACAAACAGAGTCTGCTGGCTGCTTGGGCCTTCATCATAAGTCTGCAATTTACTCCTGAAATTATGAAAATCTGAATAATTAATTCCCTGTAGGTCAGTAATTGTTTTAGGCATGTTCAGACAACAAATGATCTAAGATCAGAGGTAATAAGATTGTTGAAAGAACAGTTTGTACTAACCAGAGCTGGAGAGATGCTGGAGAGCTTTAAGTACCCACAACTTCTCAGTAAGTTGATTTTCAACTAATGCTAGTGACAAAACGAGAGTTTCTGCTAATCCTCCTAATTCAGCCATCTGAATTTTATAGTTTGCACTTGTTGGCTGGTAACCTGCATATACAAGAGCTTTAGTTATAATGCAGTAAATATTCAAAATTTTGGTTACTTCATAAAATATTCATCCTTTCTCAAGAAAGGATTGAGAACTGAGTATCATTATTTCCTTAGTCCTAACACCAATTGAAAAAAAAAATCTAATAAACAACAAGAGCTGCTTTTCTTATATCTGAGTATTAATAGTGCCCAAAGCATATCCAACAGACTTACCCTCAAGAAGACTAAAATGCTATATAAACAAATTAATTGCTTCCTAAAATTTACAGAATGAAAGAACAAGCAGGGTTATAGAGTGGTGAAAAACCTCCTTCAGGTCATGCAATAAGTTGTTGGTGCAGGATCTAGTTCTCTTCTGTAGCCTGTTTACTAGAGAATTATGGCCTTCTATTATTGTATTACTTAAAACATGTGAATCCAACCTTTGATTTATAAGCTTGATTTTCTAATGTCTCCCTATTTTTACTTTTGTCCATGCATATGCAAATCCATATTTCATTATTGAATTACGGGGGAAGGGGAAGCATTGAAAAAAGAAATTAATATTTATATATGCTAACTCATGAAAGTAAAGTTTATCTTAAATAGCTTAAAAAATATATATATCAAATGACATGAAATGCAGGATTGATAAATGTAGATAATGCACATGGTGAAATGAGTTCTAACCAAGCATAAACTCTGATACGCTCTAAGTTGGTATTACTCTATAGGTAAGAGAACTCTGCAGGATCAAACTTTGGCAAGATTTACATATATGCTTAGAGATGAAGAATTTGACTTCAAAAAATCAGACTGAAATACTCTCTTCATTTTTGAGATAACATATCTTATTTTCTAAATCTGCAGGAGAAGAATAAATCTCTCAGTGTTTAACATTCACTTATCTTGATGGAACTATTTACAGATATACAACTAAATGCACACATAGCTGCTTGCAGGATTTGAGTCTCGTTTGTAAAATAAAACTGGATTTATACACTTTCATATTTCTAGAATCGTGCGAGGGCTGTTGCAGCTGCAGCTTCTTTAGGCCTCCTAAAATAAATGAAAACTAGCAAGAGGGCACAGGAACTAGTGCCACACTGTAGGAACACAGCAAGGGAGCACACTTACATCCAGCATGCTCCCTCACCTGCGCTCTGGATCCACACTATGACAATGCTCATCTGTAGCTTGGCTGCCTATAAATCTAGTGTTGTCTCACAGCACATGATCCTGTGCCCCTCTAGAGGGGATCCATGACTGACTTTGCCTGATAAGAGCCTCTGGCACCATCATAAGGGTCAAAGGAATAAATAGTAGTGGATTCTGATGACAGTTTGCACGCCTATCCATAATACCAGACAATCATGCTTGAGCCCATACGCAGGCATCATCACCCTCTGTCTGCAGAGAAAAGTCACACAATTTATTTAAAGCTTATGCTCAGATGTGCCCATATAACATGAAGTCAATCAAATTTAGATGGGCTCAGATCTATCCCTCACAAGTAACACAAGTGAAACCAGAGCTGCTTCTCTCCAGGCTACATATACAAAGTTGAAAATTACATTTCCCTTCTTATAATTCTGATCCTAACTACTCTTTCTTCCTCCATTACCCATGTTTCAAAGAACTTGTGACCACTTCACATTTTCTGGATACTATTTAATCCTAATCCCCTAAGTGTAATAATTAATTCCTTGTACGTTGATGAACTAATTTCAGATTTTGAGTATGCATTTCTATAGAAACATGTTAATTGCACATTTGCCAATGCTATACATTTAATACATGAGATACAGTAACTATAGTTATAAAGAAAAATTAATCCATAGCTAATTAAAAGAGCCTTTTCAAAGTAGCTGGGATCATAAACACTTGATTTCTTCTGACACTTGAAAATACTGTGCTTTACCTGAAAGTAGTTTTCTCGGTAGCTCCATATTATAAAAGCTAACAACACACTTACAGATTTGTATTCTGACTTGAGAGCTTGGCACCCTCATCAGATAACCTGTCAGAAACAGAAAAAAAAAGTAATGTCCAAAGTTTGTAAATTTTTTTAGAAAGTAAACTTAACATTTCTATTTACAGTACTTAGTGTTTCCTTTGGTCATACCCCCTACAAATCTGTAATTTCATGCAAAGTTTGATTATAAAATACTCAAGGGATGGGGACTCCCACACTGAAGGGGACAAGGGGTCTTGGAGGAGTAACATAAGGTTAATCAAAAAGTGACCTTCTCTGCTTTATGGCTACAGACCCTTATAAGAGACTGGATGTTATTCCAGAAGTTGTGTAATTCAGAAGAAAGCTACTACACTAGGCTGTTGTCATCACTACCATGTCAGAAACTCTTCTTTTAGCAGACATGGTATGACATAAAGGGAGCACAGAAAGATCCTTTTCCACAGGATGAAGAGAATTCCATTGAGAGCTACCAGTGCCTAACACGTATACTATAAACAATCTTTAAGATTTTAGTGTCTTTTTGGGCATGCTACTCTAAAGAGAACCTGGAACTATCTGAAACCAGGAGGCCATTCTGCTATCTACTTGGACCTATGAAAATAAAGACTTCCAAAAATATTTTTTTCTCACCCATTTCAAAGATAATCTTTTTTTCATGTGTGACAGGCTGATTGTGCTACCTCTTTACCATTTAAATCTTACCATTAAGTGAGCTGATATATCACTCCTGCTCTGTTCTGAATTCTTTTTGACCTATAGTGCTTGCAGTATTTTCTTTGAAAATCACAAACATGACATGCAAGGTCGTAAAAAGATATTTTGATACTAAAAGATCCAGTGACATTAAGATATGAATTTGACACTTTTCCTCAAGAGCTCTCTTAAAACAGATTTCTGAAAGAGAGAATCTCATGGCTCAGATGCAGCAGGAGGCTGAAGTCAGAAACTGCTACTCCTAGTAAGGCATGGCACTAAACTGACTTGTATTTTGCTGTTGTAGGTGACAGGTCTTAGGCTTTTGGGTTTTGAAGGTTTTAGTTGGGAGTTAGGACTTACTGTTTCTCACTTGTTTTTTCCATTCGGTTTCAAAGAAGCAGGAAGGATACATGTTCCTCTTATCCCAGGCTTCAGTGTTTACAGTAATACACCAATTCCTCAGAGCAAAATGACATGAAATAGGCTATAGACAGGTTTAGGTTTATAGCCGTATCAGTTTACACTCACCTAGTTGTGCAATGGATTTTGAAACTGCCACAGAATAGCTTACTTCATCAGATAATTTCTTTTTTTGAAATGGTAACCTGCAAAAATAAATTTAAAAATATTACAACTATGCTTAAAACACTGCAGAAGAACACTTTAATCAAGTCACCAGAAAAGCTCAATAGCTTTTCTCTTCTTCTTGACATTTTTTGCAAATAAGAACACTTTTCCCAGTACAAATACATTCTTTGCAATGCTGATTCTACACTGAAAGTTCCAGTTCCATAATCTGGCAATTACATCTTGGCAATTAGTGGTACATGTTCATAGATGATATTTTCATAATTCATATTTGATGCAATAAGAAATACTGAATAAACAAACATCATTTAAATGTGGACGATTAAATCCTGGAACCTAGGCACTATCAGGCTATTCCAGAGCTAGACTATGCATAGACATGTGCAGAGGTGAAAAAAAAGGATCATATCCCTGGGCAAGACCTCTTGAAATGGATAAAAATAAAACCAATAAACTGACTCCAAATAGCCTAACAACAAATTTCTTTTTAAAAACGGGATATTAAGAAATATTCAATAACATTTGCAAAATACTCAGATATGACATAAACATCTAAGTGCTAAAAATTCTCTAACAGTAAACATCATTACAATATTACGCTAAGGTCTCTGCAGCTTATAGTACAGAAGCAGCTTTCCGGTAGGTTTACCTCTGTAAACATAGCCAGAGAAAAAGAAAGGAGAGAGCAAATAATGGAATAAATGGGGGGAAAACCAAAGAAACAGACATTGAAAAAAAAGTGGGAAGACGACAGGTAAACAGAAGCAGCTATGAAAGAGTGGAAAATTTTACTGCAGGAGTTCTAGTATCTGTAAGGAAATTTTAAATAACAGCCCCTCCCTCCAGTTACAGGCTTCTCTTTGTCATATGAAGTAATAGTGAATTGTGGGGGAATTTCCATAGTACAGAAATTAAAGCAAAACCCAAGGGTGCAATCTTCCAAAATATATTCATTGCAGAAACCACAATTATTGCTTAACTGCTGTAAGAGATGAAAAGTCTCACTCACAACTACACTTTATTGACTTTATACACTCATTCTCAGTTTTGTCACGTTTCTGCCAAGCACCGAAGAAAGTGAAACTTAGTGATGTACTTTCTCATTCTCCACTGCGTGGCAGCAAAGGAAAGCGGTACAACTGATGGTGCTCAGGGAACTAGAAGATTCAGCTGGGAAGTTCTATGTTTATTAAACCTAACAGCTGAGAGGAAGCTATGTAAAAACCTGTTTCAGTATCTGGTTTGCTATGCGACTCATTTTCTGTCTGGCAAATTTTTCTCTTCCTTATTCTCTCCAATTATAAATAAATCCACGAGTAACTATAGCTACAAGCATTCCATAAGTAACTTCATTAAATTATTGACGAGAACTACTGACAAGTGAGGATAACACCGTTCTATTCTACAAATAATTTAAAGTACAGTATGACAATGACAATGCCCAAAAGTTCACGCAATATGTTTTTAAATGAATTATAAATCCCAAATCCTCCAACTGTTGTGGTTCTTTTTCTTCTGCAATATGGCTTGTCATTTTGTAAAGCTTACCTTCAGGTATTAAAGTGGTTTTGTGTCACCTCAGGTTTTCAAACTCACTTTGAGAGCTTGTTTGAAACAGCAAAATGTACCTCAGCAGGACTTAGATGCTGAATTTCAAGGCCCAGAACAACTTACTCTAGGCAATAAGACACCTTGGGGAATCTTGCTTTCAAGCAAGCTGGGGCCAATTACAATACAGTTTTGAATTATGTAATACGTAGTGCCACAGATACTTAACTGCTAAAATGGGTCCCTCCTTCATGCCAACAGAAATCGGACTCAAGGAAAATACAGTTCACAAAAAGGAAGGGTGATATAATAGATGCCTTGCAGATATAGATACCTTGTAGATCGACGCTGTATGGATATGTCAGTTGTCTTAGAAAATATATGAACATATTAATAAGCAGTGTTTAAATCTCTAAAGGAAGGGCTGAAGTACTTACCCACATAATTTAATAAGTTCACATAAAGGCTCAGTGAAAGCTTCTTGTTCATTCATTTTTTCTGCACACAGGTTAAGAATTTCAATTATTTGTGCTAAATCCTTAAGGGGCTTTTAATTTAAAGTTAAGGAAATCAGATGGTACTGCTATGAATCAGAAGAAAAAGTTGAAAACTGTATTCATCATACTTCAAAGACACAAACAAGAAAAAACAAGGACAATGCTTTCAAAGTTAGATGTCTAAAATGAAGCATATGAGTCAACACTTAGGCTTTTCAAAGCAGCCTTACTTTTACAGAAGCACAACTGTTGCAAATCTGATTTAGCTTTATCAGCTGAACCCACGGTAAGTTCAGCACTGAATATCTAAAAATATAGGATGAAAAGTTGTCAGATTTACCTCTCTAAATTCTGAGACAACCTTGAGGTATTTAAATTGTTTCCTATTCTAGTCCCAAGTGACTGAAGTTTGAAAATCTGGACCCAAACACATATTGAGATTATCTAATTTAGGGTAGAGGCACAAGATCAAAACTGAACAGATCACTGAGACTGAGAAGTTACTACCAATCCACTGACTCATGGAAACTGCCTGTAAGTGCTTAGCCACAACTCAACTGTGAAGTAATGTGATAGCTTAAATCACTGTGGCAATTAGCTGAACTGTACAAAAATTAATCACACTTTTCCATATGCCTAGTACTCCCTAGTACTTCTGATTATTGTAAGCCTTTCAATTTGTACTGTAAATATGAAAAAAGTTTCGGATAAATTAGTCTGACTCTATTTTTCTTTAAAATGTCACCTCACTGGAAGTCATTGCTATTTTATCTGCTGCTTCTTAAGTAGCAACAATTATTAAGCTTGTCTATTCTGAGTTGAAAGTACACTAATTACATTTGGAACACTTTCAACCACTGTACAGGTGAGATCCCTCTATTGAATTTTGTAGCAAATGAACCTAGCATCCAAGAATCTTGCTAACCTACCAACCTTGGCTATGTGTGCACAAGGCCAATGATGAGAATGTTTGTGGACCATCACTGCTCTCCATGTGGAAGCACAGCACATCACAAAACCTTTTGCTGAAAAGTCAGAGTATTATCATACATAAAACACCATAACTTTAGAATGCTACAGTGGCAAAAAGGATACAAGCCCGTTTTCAAAATGCTTGACTACCTTCTTGAGAGTTTTCAGCTGCTCTTTTTCCAAATCTTTCTTAAGTAAAAGAATGAAAAGCAGGTTTTAATTGCAGTTTGCCTTAGAACATTAAATGATTATGTTTATCCCCTTTTAAGTTTAAATGAAAGTGGAAGCCAGATTAAAAAAATCACAAGACAATGAAATTCTGAAAGTGCTTTGCAGCAGGATTAGCTCCTTGATCAACCCTCATTCCTAAGTATGGAGTCTGCGCTCTTGTAACTGAAGAGGTTTTTTAAAACTCTATCTCTTGTTCAAATGTGTGGGCTCCTTCTCTTAAATTCTTTGGGATTCTGTGAAAGACAACTAAAAAACCCATGTCACACATGATATAAATGTATAAAAATGTAGATCTAAGTGGCTTAGAGCGGAGCTCTGCCACCACTAGGAAACAGTCTGCAAATTCAAAGCTGAAAACAACTGAAGTGAGGATATGTCAGGGTATGTCAGTGATATGCAGCAATCATTCCAGCTCTTCTGAGCACCTCCATGCTGGGCAAGAGCACTGCAACTTGAGGCAGGCCAGAAAGTTGTTTCAGGAATCTACAAGCCCAGAATCCTAAGGGCATTTTATCATATACCTTATACTCTCTAGAGAAGCAGTAAACAATATAATCCAGCACATTTTTCTTTAGTCAGTAAGTTTATTCTATCAGCTCGCTATCAAAAGGGGAAGAAAAACCCAACACGAACTACTTCTCTGTGAGGCATTAACTTAATATGTGGTATGTTTAATCGAGTTCTTGTTTTAAGAAAATAAATTATTAGGTTTTTAGATCAAACTTAACTGACAGCTTAGTGAATTTAGTCTGTCGAACCTTGTGGAGACCAAAAACAGTCTGTGGAAGTCCATGAGTTTACGCTCTCCTGCATGCCTAGGTAGTCACATTTATTCAACACTGAACTTTGTATATTTCTCCTTCCTTTAAAATTACCTCCCTGGAGAAAAGTTAGCAGTTAACTTGGGCAATTACATGAATTCCTGACATACTTTCAGTAATTCTGTATGTATTTCTGTTTCTCAGCTGTAGGTTTCAGCACTCAAAAACTCACAGCTAATCTAGAAATTTTGCACGTCTGGTTTTTAAATGCACATGCTTTTGTCTGTTTTGGGGTTTTTTTTGAGAAGTGTCTGTGTGAGGATGTACTGGGTTTTACATATGTATTTTTTTAATATAAAACCATCACTGATAGCATTCTCTATTACAATGACCATCTTTAGAAGAAGTGTTCAAATACCAGAACAAATACTTCAGCTTTGTACTCTTGTAGCTCCAGCCACCAGTGCCATCTCGTTTATTTAGGGCGGGTACTGAAGTAATTGTATAAAACATTTTTCTAAGCCCCATTACCACCTGTGTAACTGAAATAATGAGGTATCAGGCTTACTTACTGAGTTTGAATCTTCGAGTAGTTTGATGACGTGATTCAGATCCACTGATCTTAACTGTGTATCCTGGAAAAGTCACACTTTTAACATTTTTTTTTAGACTCTGCTTAAAAAGTGCTTAAACCTTAAAATGTAAAGTGACGCGTTGAACC
The DNA here is from genome assembly GCF_030936135.1 of Gavia stellata. Lineage (NCBI taxonomy): Eukaryota > Metazoa > Chordata > Aves > Gaviiformes > Gaviidae > Gavia > Gavia stellata. Next base: position 25,245,564 of record NC_082599.1, on the reverse strand, counting down.
AACATGAATCTAGGCACGGACGGGTAAATCCAGGCTGTGTGTGGAGCACAAACCGGGGCTTGTTCTCAGCCCGATGCAGCGGCCAAGCCAAGCAAAGCCAAGCCAAGCCCAGCCAAGCCACGCCAGGCCAGGCCAGGCGAGGGCTGGCCAGGGCAGGGCAGGGCAGGGCAGCGCCTCCCAGCCGGCGGCGGCTACAGGCGGCGGGGCTGGCGGGTGACTCCTGCCTGCGGGTGAGCTCACCTGGACGGCGCCGAGGCCCGCGCCGGCGTCCGAGGCGTTCCTGCGCCGCTCCCCGCCGCAGCGAGAGGGGCCGGGGGCCGGCGACAGCGCCGGGGAGCGGGCCGGCGAGCGAGAGGGCGCCCGTGAGGTGGGGGGCTCGGCCAGGGAAGACATGGTGCCGGCCCGCCACCGCCGCCCGCCCGCCCGCGGCAGCAGCGCGGCCCCGCGCCGTTGCCATGGGAGCGGGGCGGCGCCGCCTCCCGGCGCCGAGGCTCAGGCCTGCAGCGGCCTCACGTGTCCCCCCCGCCCGCCGAGCTGGGCCAGCTCCGCCCGCCGGCACCCCCTGCGAGGCGGCGGGCACCGGGGTCCCGCCGGCCTGTGGGGACCGGCGGGATGTCGGGATGTGGGCCCGCTGTGCGCCCCGTGCCCCAAACCCCCGGCCTGCAGGCCCCAGTCCTGCCCCTCCTGCCTCATTCCGGTGCTACCTCTCTACACCCCCGCTGTGACACCCGTGGTTTATACCCTTCTCCACCTTACCACTAACGCCATTTCATGCCCTGTTATAAAACGCTTCCTCAGCGCGAAAACCGTTTCCCCACCCACGTGCAGTGCAGAGGCTGGACTCTTCCCACTTGCTGCAGAGCTGGAGGGGAGAGGCTGGTCGATCCGTAACTTCTGATCATGAAAAAAATCCACCACAAGAGACCATCATGACAAACCCCAGCGTAGATGGGACAGCCCTGACTGGGGTAGCCTGGCTGTGGGGCAGAGGGGAAAGGAATCTTTTCTCTGCATAGACTGATACAAAACAGGTAACTAATGCCTGGAAAGTAAAAAGGCAGGGACAGAAGTATACAGGGATTTGGGTATTTTCTACTTGCTGACAGTTACCATGCCTAGGTTTGCTACGGCATCTCTCAGCTGCGAGCACAGCTGCTCCTATGGGGATACATGTACACCTAATGGGCGCGTGGATGTATCCCGAAATGCTGTCTCCACAAGATGGGAGCGTGGCTGAGCCCACCAACACCAAACTGTCTGGGAACTCCAGGCCCTTTGCTGGGTTTATGCCTGGAGGAAGAGAGCTGGGTATCCAGAAGTGGCTGCAGCAAAAGGTGACACCTCATAGTGTGGGCACAGACACTGTGCTCGGCTGCTCACTTCAGCCGCCCTTCCTTCGTAGGATTTGGATACACTTTGGACAAGTTGCACATATGCAGCTTTGGATATGCACATATCCCAAGTCTTTGACTGCAGGCACTGTTGATACCAACCTCAGTTTTCATTAACAAATATTTTTTAACTCCTGTGATTCCAAAGAAACATTTGAATACATGAATAAGTTTATTAAATGCTAAAATAGCTGTTTGAATCTCCAGACAGATTTTCTAGGAAAAAAAGTGATTGAGAACAGAAACAAGAAAGAAACCTTTATGGCTCCAACTACAACCAACACAGTTCTTATTTTCATTCTTCCCAGCCTGCATGCTACACCCCTCCCATTTCATACCTGCCTTCTTCAGAAATAAGATGCATATCATGTTTAGTACTCACATATCCTATACAGTTCTCCTTCCATCAAAGGGAAAATACACAATACTGCATGTACCCATCCACAGTCTGCATTTTGTAGAAGTTCATCCTATATACAACTCCAAAGTGATAGCAAAACTATAGCCTAGCATAGAAGGGGACTTTAATTTGGAAAATGCAATGACCACTTTGACATCCATAACGTCCTGAGTTGCATTCATAGGCACACAGGTCATACACAGGCACGACCTGTAGGACATTATAGTGCATTCACCTAAAGTGACAATGCAGCTGCCAGTCTTGGAGCTAGTGTTTGACGCTTTTCATCTATCCGTGTACACACATCTCTCCATTCCTCTAAACATTTCACTAGCTCTTCCATATTCTACTTAAACATTTGTTTCTGTGAACATTCTCAGTGGCTGTCTTGTATCTGGGCCTACACTGGATGGAACAAGATTTTCTATCAAGCATTTGAGATGCATTGTAATGACAATGCTTATAGGTCTGCAAGCAGTTCGTGCTGAACAAAATGGATTATGTATTTTTTTGCTTGGTGCCCAGATACTTACTGAAGTTGCATGTATTCAAAGTTTTTATGCTTATGAAAAAAAAGTGCTAAAATTTACTTTTATTGTGGCTTAAGTGGTTTTAAGTTCTGTTGCTTGTGTTTTGAATGACAAATATATAGAGAACATACCTAAATTGGGCAACTTAGTCTGTAAATTATAAGCTTAGGTCACATGCCACTTGTTGGCTGGCTGTTCCAAAGATCATATTGCAAAGCTCCATTTGCTCGCCGTGCACCTTCTTCATAAATGAAGCTTTTGAAAACTGGGATCGAAGCTACACTGTGCAAGTTTGACTACAAGGATTCTGCTGCCCTTGGCAAATGACAAATATCCATCCTCAAAAACCTGCAATCAACTGTGAAAATATTTACTTAACAGTTTTCTGCCCCAAACAGGCTTATATTGTATTTTTATCACATCTGCCTCTTCCATTGGTAACAAAAAACATTCGAGACATCAAGGCTATAGTACCTTACTTCTGAGAGTATTCATTCACACGTATTAAATGTTAAGTCTTACAAATGCTAAGAAATTATGTTTAAAAGTAGACTTGATGTAGAGAGGATTTCTGTTTTGACTGAGGACAAACTCTTTTGGTGTGAAGAGACATTTCAGCAAACTCTATTCTTGAAGTAAAGTTAAATTTCGTAAAACTACAGGACTGTTTGTGTAGGACACAGCTGTGCGTTAGAAGATCGAGGTCCCGTATCTAGGTCTGCCATTAATCTGTTGACTTTGCTGAGTGAATTATTTTCTCTACCTCTCTGTATTTTCTGTCTTACAAATTAGGTTGCAAGCTTTTGAAGGACTATTAGTCAGGACAGGATACACCTTTCATGTTCTGCAATGGGAGTCTTCAGCCCTAGTCAAGTGGCGTCCTTTCCTTGGCTATATTGAACCTGTAGACTTTTTCCAAAGCCACCTGCACTGTTTATCAAATATGACACTGAGCTCTTTACAGTACAGAAATCAGAGTCTTTCGAAGAATCAGTCTTCTGAATCCTTGTCTTTCTTTTCATTCTCGTTTCTTTTTCTGGTCAGTAGGAAGGGGAAAAAGAAGGGGGGGCATAGGAACAGGAAAATGGAGAACTATCCTGCCAGACCTCCTGTGTTTGATATCCACAGAAAAAAGAAAAGACCTGTGAAGTGGCTGGCAGTAGACACAACCTTAAGCCTGTAAAGTCAACAGAGAGCTTCCAACATCTGGATTTACCTGCCTATACTATTAAAAGACAGTGTTCAGGTCGTTGGGTGGTATGGATTTGAGGGGGACTTTCACACTGATCTTTACTATTGTAAGGAAATGCAGTAAGTCACAGCAGACAGAACTTACACCTTTGTACAGCACAAGGTACAGCGGGACAAAGGTGTAAGTTCGGGGCCCCAGCCGCTAGCATATCAACACTCAGTAAGTAAAACAAGCACTGTGATATAAACAGGGTGAGATTTAAAAAACACCTAATAGACAGACTTCAAGGACCAAAACATCACTGTTACGTCAGGCAAGGCACAAATAGATATAAAATATTTTGAATTTTAAAAATACCTGAATTCCATTTGGGAATCTGGGAAGACTATGTAACAATGTGAAAGCAATACGAAACCTGCCAGCTTCACTGACTCGTGCATCTTGACTTCTCTGAACTCAGAACAGTTTATGCTGCTGACCTCTAGTTAAGCAGGATTTTACCTCTCATGTATTCTTTTCCTCTTTCCTTTTATGTTGGCATAAGCCTCGTTGGAAAAAAGTTATGTATTTCCAAGTGAAGGATTGCAAAGCGGTTCACCTGTTTTTCTCATTTAAACAACAATGCTTTGTTTCACACACAACCAAACAGGAAGAATGTCTCCACCTGGCAAACTTACTTGTGCCTAGCAGTCTCACTTTTGCTAAACTTTCTGTTTGTTGAACGAAAAGTGGACTGAGTATATGCTGATAGTACTGTAGTGCTCATTCTGTGTTCTGAAAACATGGTGAATACCTTACAGTAGGATATGGGATATAGCTTTCCAGTGTGTCTGTGTGAAATACCTGTTATCCAGCCATTGCAAAAGAAACAAATTACCCTTTAGAATTTTTTTATGAACTCACATTCAAGTTCTACCTCTCAGAGGAAATGTTGATCAGAGCACACATGTATTATAAAGAAAAGCAAGCTCAAATTTATTATTCATAAGCACAGAAAAAAAAGCGAAATACCTGACATTGACTTTTTATTGATTTTTGTGTAAAACATAGTCTATGGAAAAAAAGATAAAATAATTTATAAGAGAGTGTGTAATTTCTAAGTGCTGTTCAGAGAGACAGCACAAACAAATTGACAAACACGATTACAAAGAGAATATTGCACATGGGAGACATACTACGCTCACTGCAAGACACTGCTAGCAAGGCATGAGGAATAATGTGTAATGACAGAGATCATTGTTCAAATCAGTTCAATGTGTCACTTATTTTAAAGGCTGTAATCTAATTAATTCAAGCGGTATCATATACTGATACAATATCAGCACTGCAACATTACTCATTACATTGACAGAAAATACTACAGGTTGAACAGCTAAGAAATCAAGAACTTGTGTATTAGGAAATGCACTGTCTGAAAGGAACTATGCATATGCATCTATTAACACTGCATATATGAAAATATTGTACTGAAAAACTCAACATATATGATTTTTATGCACCTGATATATCTAACTTTCAGAAGAAATCTTCACATTCAGAGGAAAGCTGTTTCCTAACTATATTTTCACCTGTGAAATTTATAGCCGCTTGGGAACTCATTGTCTTATATTAATTAGTAATAGCCCTTAGTGCTAGCTGGGCAGCATGTATACCTAGTAACATATAGACACACTCAGAGAGACACACTATTTTATAGGCAACTAATGGCAAATAAAAATACAAATGTACTTTCTCATGTTGGCACATCATATAATGCACGATGTTGGAACAAAAAGTTAAAAGTGGCACCAATTCACAGTAACCATTACCACAAGCAAGATATGCAAAGAACTTGCAAAACAATTACAAAATAATTAATGATCTCTAAATAATTCAAGAACTTGGGTACTTAATTAACTTGTACATAGTTGCCACAGTTAATAGAATTGTAAGATAAAATTCAAGACACATATGGAACCTATAACAGAACTGTATTTCTGACAATGTTAAGAAAGAATACCTTAATATCCATAGAAAACAAATAACCTGTTGCTAAATACATAGAGGTCTCCATTTTCTAATATGATGTGTACAGTTCTGTATTACATATTAAGCACTATTTTTTTTTTTTACTGAACAGCAATGAAGAAAAATGAAGCTTATTTCATTATTAATTTTTCATTAGGCAGTAAGCAATTTATATAAAGCTACACAAAAATATTTTTATACCAGGTTATTCCTCAAAATATGCATTTATTCTCCTAAGTAACTAAGACATCTAAATGAATTTAGTTGTTTCTATTTAGTCAATCGAAACTAAACTTCTGGCCTCATGTCTTTTTCCAATGAGAAATGCGAGTTCTTCTATAGATATCAATGTGTTTAATCACATGAATAAAGACTCCTTATGTGACTGAACATATGCATGATATGATACGTAATGTGTAGTAAATGCATGAGTGCCATTTTACTTTCAGACTTAATAGTGTCTTGTTAGAGTGAACTGGTCCTTAAAGAACACTACATAATATTAAATCACAAGTCAGCTTGTTATTCCAGTTAGAAGTAAATACATGGCTTAACAGGAAACTGTGTATCATTTTGTAGCACAAATATTTCACAAAATGTCTTCATATATTTGATCTAAAAATATCACCTATTTATTAATACTTCAATATTTTGACCTTTCAAGTAATTTATAAAATCAAAACACATTTTTAATTTTCTACACATACAGTTTGAAAAAAGGAACAACACATCCATTATTCTCTCTAGACACCTTTGGCAGTTCAAAATTTAACAGTTTAAACATTCTTGAAGAAATTTAATGATTAAATAATTTTTTGCATAGGAAAGAGGGCCAGTACATTTCTGTATATACTGTCAATGGTTGCGTCACAGTACAATATATATGGACTTTGACAGTAATTTTCAATTAGTACAGTATCATAGTTCTGCAACATTATCGCTATTGCATCAAATGAATTTGATAACTGTAGGGAACATGAATGTTAATACCTATTCTACAGAAGTGGTTTCTGCCCTAAAATTGTTCAGAGATATGAAATTCTGCTCTCAATTATACCATCCCATTCTAGTGATTTTAATCAAGTTTCGTGCACAGGACTGCGGTAGAATGTAGCATGCTATTTATCCCATTAAAATTCTCCAAGACTTTGTGTATTCTAAGATTTTTAAAATTAATTTTATTTAAAGGATTGAAGCACAAACGCCTAAGCTTTGTGTGGTTTCCCATTGCATAATGGAATAGGAAACTGGCCAGGAAATTCAGTTATATATAATTCTGCAAGCCTTTCAAGAAATATACAGCTTTCTGTATTGGAATGTATTTACAGACAGTAGAAGTTGTAATTGTCACTTGTTCTTTCATTTTTATGTGAAACTCTCATTCGTACTAGTTTAGGCTCCCCTCTATCTCCAACATGACACGTTTTTCACTTAATGTCTAGAAAGGTTGACAAAATAGTATTGTGCTTGTGTATCACCACAAGTTTCACTGAAATAGCTGCATATTGGAGGAGGGAAAATAAAATTAGTACCTTGAAACTAACCGATTTGTTTTTGGAAAAAAGAAAGAATGCAAACTTTTTAAATTAATTTGATAGAGTAAACGCCACCCCCACACCCCCCCACCCCCCCGTCTTTTCTTTTCCTGTAAAAAACTGGGAAGGTTTCAAATTTCTAAAAAAGTTAGATAATTTTTTGGAGGAAGTAGCTATTAAATACAATACTCCAGAGGCAGCGCTTGTCTCAAGTAAGTCCTAAATTATTGATTTCCAAGAGGCTGAGAGGTCATGTCAGGAGAAGAATCATTGGACATATGACCTCTTTTTGGAAGCATCTGCCATTTGTCAGCTATTGGAGACAAGTCAGACTTACTCTGATCAATTATAGCTGTTATTATCATTTGCTTTTCAAAAAATGGTGAAATAAAATGAATTTTCTCCTTCCAATTGCTGACCCCCCTGCTATAGCTTAAAAAGGAGGATAAAACTGAGTTTTCCAACTATTTGAAATTGAAAATTTGTGAACTGAAAAAAACTTCTCAAATGTCTGTTGACATACATGAAATATAGTTGAATTTTTTTTTCAAAAAATGTTTTCACAAACCACCATTTTCAAAAATAATTCACTGACTTCTCATTCAATACAAAACATGTTTAAAGACATATAAAATGCTTTAATTCTGCAAAAAATCATACAAATATTTTATTTTTCATCTGTAGATTTGAACATGCTTAAAATGAAAGAAAGTTCAACTGTCTCTTCATGTGCAACAAACCCAGAATATACACAGGCTTGATGTGTAAGTTTGGGGAATATGTATACTACAATGAAAATAAAACTGTTGTAGATTTTTTGAATTTGAAATTAAATTAAGAACAACATGACTAACATGAACTCTTTAGATTTAGGCTGGTGTAACTGGGGGCAGAATTTGATTCTAGATTCTTCTTGTTCTGTGGAGCTGTTGGTTTCATTACAAACAGAGATAATGAGATTTACAGGACTAGTGATGTTTAAGGATAAATTCAAGCTTAAGTACTGTATAAGTACTGTATATTTCTGATGTATCATATCAATGACAAATTCTTGCAAAGTAATAATAAGTGAAAGTTCAGCTAAGAAAGTCAGTGCAAACATAGATAAGAAAAATATAATTTCATACAATTAAAGAAAATTAGGACCAAATACACATTCTGATTCACTGAAATAAAGGTTTTGCTAATTAAGCAGGAGTAGCCTGAAGGTATGAGTTGAGTTTGGCTATTTTGTTAGAGAAGAGTAGAACCTGACAAAGCGCTAGTAATAAATAATTGTGAATGTTCTTTTGAATCCCACAGGAGATGCAAATGTCAAGCTTTAGAGATAAATTCATTTTTAAGTATAAGAATAATAATTTTGTTTCTCAAAAAATCAGGCATATCCCAGAGAAACTTTTTGTAAAAGTAAGACTTTTATATAAAAATAGAAGATTGGATTTGCAAAAAAGATACTAAGAATTTAAGACAGACTCTGGGAAGTTCATATATAGTAACTGAAACTCCAGTGTAGAAACGTATAGAACATGAGTATTGTGATGCTTCCCTGTTGTACCAACATACTGGAAGTTTCACAGTGAAAATGGATTTTTATTGTTGCAGATTTCTCAGCTTTTTTTTTGTTTGTTTTAAAATATTTCCTGGTATTTCAAAAATCATTCTAAAATCAAAAACCAGTTGCTTGCACACATATCTGCAAGTCTTGCTACACATGTATAACACTGGTTTGAATTTTCATTATATGATGTATGGAAATAAAGAGATGCCAAAGGTCTAAAATCCTGTGTGATACTTTGAAAAAACCGTCCCTGTTAGTACAATACCATTTGCTTACAAGATGTACAGTAACACCATAATGGAAACTGGTTTTGCATATTCAAATCATGGAATGGTGTAAAACCACACACAAATAAATATACTGTACATGTGCAATACATCATTACAAATTAATTTGTTTCAAAACCTGATTATTTCCTAAATTATTAACTCTATTAGTCAATATTCTGAACTCACTAACTCAGAAGTATGGTTTTAATAAAAGAAACACTGCCCAGAAAATGTGATACTAATAAAGAGCTCTCTGACACATACGCTCTAAGTCAAAGAAATATCTGAAAAGCATGGTTATAATAAAATACTGTTGTGATGTAACTGTGCAAAGGAGCATTAAAAGATTCTGATTTCATAATCATCTGCCCTCTGTAATTAAAAACAAAAATATTTTTGTAGTTACCTGACATAGTAGTCTTGTAGTTATAAATTTCTCATAGTTTGGTTGAGAGCTTGTACTATATGCCAAGCAACTCCACAGTGACTTTACTTATACTTTAACTAAACTCCTAAAAATACAAGTTTATGACAAAAAAAACCCCAAACATCTACAACAGTGCTAACAAATATTAGTCTATCATCACATCACAGTTATCCTTTCTGGAGAGAGATGTGGAACAGATCCACTTGCTTCTTCTATAACATGGCTTTTCTCCCATCCTCTTCGAATTCTCCTCAGTTTCCTACTTACACATGGCAAAAGTAAAATGATCTTACCTAGAATTACAATGGAAGGCAGAACAAGGGCAAGAACAAAATTTGGTGGTGTATAAAATCTGTAATACTCTTCTTCAAAAGCTCTTTTCCATCCATAAATCAGTACATGAAAAGTACTTATGAGCAGAGCAATGTATCCAAGTGTAGACTTTGAAAAAAGAGAAAACAGGGAAAAAAGAAGATATAATAATACTTAGTCCTTCGTCTGACAGCTCTAATCCATTATTTTAACATTTATATTAGACATCACGTTAAAATCTCTTACCTATACACTATTTTAAATTAGCAATATATGATTTTAAGTTCACATGTTCTGAAAACTATGGACTCAACTTAATACTGATTTACAACATATCTCTGCTAGCATCTATAGGCCTTAGTCAAAGCTGAAATGAAGATGATGTTTGCCCAGATTCTAAGTAATGGAAGTCAACTTCAGAATATGTATGCGAATAAAGAACAATCCCAGCGAAGTTACCGGAACAACATCAGTTGTTATTGGAAATTAAGTTCCCTGTTTCTTAACTATGAGGGTAGATTCATGATTCTAAGATTCATGATTATGGAACAATGCAATTCTGCTGCAAGAGATCTGGGCCTAACACTCCAGATTTTTATCACCCTGAGAGGTGCAGTTTGCTTCTTCCTCACAATGGCCTATATCCACTTGTCTGAAGTTAGCATAAACCATCCCTTACCTTTGTCCATAAACTGTTGCCTACTGGTTAATGGGAATATCTGGACTGCAGGACTTGGGCATAATGGCAAAAGGCAATGATGCAGTTTGTCATAAACAGGTAGTGCCAGATGAAACATGAAGTAGAAGGTTCCACAGCACCCTGCAGAGGATCTCTTATCATGTAATCTAGAGCATACCATGGAGGTAGTGCTAATAGGGTCATTCACCATTTCTGTGAATCTGCCCTTTTAAGAACCCTGTATCTGTATTGCTCTGCAAACTTGAGTTAAATGTATTAACTTTGACTTTCCCAAACTGTAGTAAAAAAAGACTACTATACTTTGAATTCTGGTGGTGATCAAAAGAAGAAAAACTCCAAAAATGATGTAATGACTAACTTGGTTGGGAAACATTTGCTGAAAATCATCAAAACAGAGATTGGATATTAAGAAAGATAACTGGCTATCAAGGTTTGTTTTAATTCTGGTAAACAGAGAAGCAAAGAAAAATGCAGCCTAAGGGTCTACAATAGTCAGTTAAAGAATTAATTTTTTCTACTTCAAGATTAGCCAGTTTCTAGGGAAAGGAGAATGTCTGAGCAAATACCATTTGCAAGGATTCACAGATATAATGGTATAGAAAGGAAAATACTTTAGTTAGTTTCTAGAGATTGGTACCATGATTTTTAACTTGCAAACATTTATGCATTTTTTTGCCAATGGTTTCAGAGCCATGTGGGTACGTTTTACATATACTACACCCTTTTTTTAGAAAGAACAATTTGGTCCTAAAATATTCCATAAGAAACAGAACAATCAGACAACCACTTGTGGATATGAAAATGGCATGTATCTGAACGGAAGTTCTGGTAAGAAATTTGGACAGCAAACAATACTATCAAACCTGATGTTTGAATATGTTATTGCAGATTTTTGCTGGTATGACTGTCCTGAATTCATTGCTGTTATATCACTGCCAGCAGGGAAAAGGGCACAAGTGAATCATATCCCTCATTTCTTCATCAGGCTTACTGATGAGAACTATAACAATTCTTGAAAAAGAAACAGGAGGGAAATGTTACATAGACTCTTCCCAAAATTAAAAAAAAAAAAAAAGAAGCTTAAATTCCATCTGCAAACTACAGTTTTGAGACATCTATATATGTCTTTCTATCTAGTGGTCAAAATGGAAGCTAAGAAGTACATCACTACATTTTGAACTAACAGCACAAGGAGAAGAAAAACATACAATGCACCTCATTAAGTTCTTATTTTTGCCCTGTGGAAAGTTGTCATATGCTTCTTTGAAGTGTTGGTAGGGCGTGTGCTAGTATGTACTGGACCATTTCAACCAAACTAAAAATCTGACAACAAAAACACTCCTATAGGAGCTTCTGTTACCTACTAATGGTATTTTCTTCTAGCAGGCCCTTAATTGCCATATTTCTGTGCTGTACTTTTGACAGTAATAAAACTGCTTAGTGAGAAAGAGGATGTTCCTCCACACAACTTAGCATTCTGCAGTCTTTGGTTTGTTTAGTCAGGGCAGATCTGCATTAGAAAGTTCTATTAAGAGAATTTATCTCAGCTTGCAGCTACTGACAATGACTTTTCCCGATGTACAAGCAAGACTGGCTGCCTTTGCTACGTAAGTAAAACTGCACTGATGGAGGCTGTGTCAGTGCAAAACTGTATTTGTCATAAAGACTTGATTTTTCTGTATCTGCAAATGTTCAAAGTCTACAGCAATGGCTGTACAGTAGTAAAATGAGGAAACCCAGAATTGACTGAAGCAAGCTTGGACAAAAAGACATCAGCTAGTGCAGGAAAAGGCATTGCTGGGCAGCTGAACAGTAAAAATAAAATCAGTTGGTAGCACTGGATCATACTACAAATCCTGGCCAGCAGTAATGTCAGAAAGCCATATTCCAGAGTTGACCACCCCTATGGATACTAACATGAAAGGTGTTTCAATTATTGAGAAATAAATTATGATTGTGCTGTGGGAGTTATTAATTGCTAGAAAGCAATCTGTTTAATACTGGAAAGGTGAAGAGCTGCTATCATTCAGGTATGCAAGGTTATTTTCTCTGCATAAGTTTATGACTGGACAATGTGGAAGAGGGAATACAGAGATTAAAGACAATGGATTTTCTGAAATGTAGTTGTGCTTCACATGTAATATACATACTGCATTTCTGTCATCCTTTCCTGACTTCTTAGGACACAAAAAGAAAGGGATGAATATGTCTACGAGAGCTGGAAGATCACTTACACTAATGTTACCACAGGGAGGCCAGAAGAGGCACAGGATGCTAACTTCTTTAAGAGCAGAGGACTTTTGAAAGCAGCAAGAAGGGATACTTTTCCTTCACTGGTAAATTCACATTGGTGAGTGAGTAGCAATATCAGTTGTAAGTCTTGGGAACCCTCTGCCTTGGCTCTAGGATGGCTGCTGGGAAAAGGGGAAGAACATCTTTGGTTGCTTTGCTTCCTTATCTTCCCTAATACTGTGTTTCCTGGAAGCTGAGTAATAGATTAGCACATTTCCTATGGACTCGCCAATCTTTTAGCTTTTCTTTAAGTCTTCTCTGTTTTGTTACTTTTCCTTCCAGATCAAAGTCAGCTTTTTAGCCAATGTGGGAGATTCCCAGCCAAGGCCACTGATAAACTGGACAAATTGGCATTGTTTGGGGTGAAAAAAAAGTCTTAGAGGACTGGCAAAGATGCAGGAGAAAAATCCCTAAAATGTTACCAGGAAGATGTATATATAGAGAGACACAAATCTGCTGTGGGACAAATCTGCGTCAGGAATTTCTACCTTCACAATGGTCGAGTAGTTCCAAGCAATTCATATATACAAAAGGTATTTTCCAAAGCCTACGTTTATGCAAGGTATACTTCAGATTCCCCCAGTAACAGGATATTGCTAAACTTATAAACAGGCTGTATCAATTCTGACTGGAATCTTACCCATAAACTTGCTAAATACTCAGGCCTCATTCCTTTTTTACTCTGGGGGAAAAGTATCCTATTCTTGTGGAAGAGCCAAGGCAGGGCAGCCCTTCCTCAAAGTGTGTACGCAAGAAAAGTTTTAGTAATACTGTCTCCAAAATAATTTAGGATTGTGCTAGCAGACAAAAGGAATGTTTACAAAAAGATCAGCTTCCTACTATGCAAATAACAGATTTGCGCTGATTTTTGCTAAGAAACATAAAGCTCAGCTTTCAAAGCGAGTCTACTCTGTCCATTGCCACTTTGAGTGACGTGCTTTGGACTTGAACTCTTAGACTGGAAAACAAAAGCAACAGTCATTTATGTTTACATTATATATTTACAGTTTAACTTCCTTCAGAAGACTGAAGGACCTGGTGCAGCACTGCTTGCAGACAACATTCTCTGTTTCCATATGTTTTATGTGAACACTCAAGGACTGGTTTCAATAAATGTCTTTTTCTGTTTGCAGTGTATTGATTTAGGCTAGTTATTCTGCCTGCTCTGACAAAAAACGAATTATTTTTTGTTTCTTTCCCATGCCTATCTCTGTTCCTTATCCAAGTATGTTTAGAAGACAAAAAGAAGAGCACTGAAGTGGCGTTTAAGAAAACTGATGCATTGGTTTATCAACCCCAGCTTCTTCCCTGCTTCTTCCTTCAGTAAGCTCCAACTCTGGGACAGTTAAGATGCCTGCAAAGTTTCATGCTAAGTTTCCATCATCTAGGATCTCCTACTGAACACTCTTCATCACTGTCTGGTTTTGTGGCTCCTCCACCTGGATGTTATGAGTGTTTCTCTCTGAATCATGATGAAGTAATCAGATATTTGTTTTGTACAGTGGTCAGCTCTGTACTGCAGCCACTCCAAGTCTTTTGCTGGTCTCTTAGCTCCTGGTAGGGCTGACACAGTGACTTCCTTCTGCATCACTATTTAACCTTCTCATATCTCACTTTGTTCATATTCATACTCTGAGGGAATGACTGAAGCCTGCACTGCTTCTCCTCTCAAAGTCCTTTTCCCTTGATCAAGCAGGCTGGAATTTTGGGGCTGCTGACAACTGTTGTGAAACCAGGCTAGGTAAGATGGAGGCATCTCCAAAATAATTGAGGATATCAAAGACAGCAATGATTTCTGGGCAAAAACATTCACAACTGGGGTTTCTTTACAGTATTAGGAAGACTGTGGTAGAGGACTGTTTGAACCACTGTAGGTAGGGGAGGTGCTGCTCAGGGCTTGTACTACCGGAACAAGGCTAGAAAATAGTCTGTACTGTGTATGTTAATAATTTGTTAAACCTAAACTCAGATTTTCCTAGTAGGACTCAAGACTGAGTATGTTTTAGTGGTAAAACTCTTTAGAGGAGGCCAGACCCTTATTTTGATGAAACTGTATCTACTAAGATGAGCAAGCAATAGTATGTTGTTCTCAGTGGGGAAGTCCTGAGGTAAGAAACTGGCTAAGTGCGCTGACTGACTGATTCTTCATCTGTCAGATGCAAAACAAGTTCAGCAATTATTGTGCCAAATCATCTGAGATTCAGGACTAAAGCTAGAGACATACTGCTTTTCCCAGATAAAAAAAAGCAGCACTGAGATGATGGGCTAATAGTTCCACTGCTTGTCTCTCTGACTTAGAGAAGATTGAGAAAATTAAGTTCAAATTCAAGCATCACATTGCACTTCAGCAGAAAAAAAATATAAAAGAAAGTAAGTATTATGATATTTTATCTGTGCTACTTGCACACTGGGTACAGTGAAGCTTGTGCAGAAATGCAGGCTCCTTTTGCTTTAGTGAGGGACTGCTGAAAGTCTGTTTTCTGATTGAATAAAGCAAGAGGACTTTTTTGAAGGACAAGTAACTAAATGAAGAACAACTTACATTCTGATAAGTAATTAATGACAAAATAAAGTACCTTTAACGATCATTAACTTTAAGGAAATTTTTAGTACTTCAATTTTTTTTGTGATTAAAAATTGCAAATGATCATCATTAATTACCAATACCAACTCTCTTCAGCATGTAATGCAGTATCAATTGTAACATACCTCCAGAGCAAACAATTAGTTCCCAATCAAATTCCTCAAAATACTGACAGATGATTCATTAAAGTTCATAATTCTTTAAATTTGGAACTATTTTGACTTTATTTACAGTGGAAATAACTGCAGTAAATATGACACAATAAAAAATGCCCTTGTAGACACATCATTATATGATTATTGTGTGGGTTTTGACTCAGTCACAAAAGCCTGAAATTTGGAAATTTGAGTAAGGAAAAATAAGACACAAATGCTGGTTTTGTGGCTGGAAGTCATTATTCGATAAAGGCATCACCTCACTCATGAGTGAATACATATTTTTCCCTTTTGCACTAATATTTTGCATCACTCAACAGCAGTACTATTGTCCCCGCATGGAGAACTCTGGATGGCAGGGATGTTGTAACAATACAAAATGGGTATTTACTCTCTCTGAAGGCTCAAGACCATGAGCGAGAATAAACGGTTCTCTCAGGGGAACTCTAATTTGAAAAATTTTTCAGCAAACTTTTTGTAGGCCTACCTGGAGTGTTCCACCAACGGAAATCCTAGGGGAAGGGAAGGCGTTACTTTACAGACAGAAGACCTCTGACAGTTAGAGCCGAAGAAGTGCTACCCATCCCTTTAAAACGTCTGTAAATTATGAAGCGCAACTCAAGCCCTGAACAGTAAAGTCAGTGCCCATGTTCTGAAGGTAGGGATTTGTAAACAGTGTCAGGACTAAGGCAATATTATTACAGTGGCTGTGTTGAAAAACCGTTAATCAGAAAAAACTGAGTTAAGACTAGAGTACTGAATCCAAAGTCAGAGAACAAAACAAAACCCAGAACTGCGTGCGCACACTTAGGAAATTTATCACAAGACTGAATCCCAGTAAAATTTCTTATCACTGACTGCTACCTAAAACTAATGGCAATTTTGTTTGGAAGCAAACATTACGCTGTTTATTAAAGCCTGTATTTCTCAGTATTTTATGCTGGTTAGCTCTGCCTGTAGTAGACATTTATCTGAGGAAGGAGGGCAGCAGAAGGGATGCCAGGACCTGGAAAAGCCTCTGCTTTTAATAAACAAAGCTTCATATTTTACTAATAGGCATTTTCAGCTAATGGGAATAACGCAGTTGAGAACTGTATTAATTCCCACACAGTGGAGGGGAAGCAAAACTGAATCAATGACACCATGGATGTCAGAGGCTGTGCAATAAAAATCCTGCAGGACAAATTAAGTCTTCAATTTTAACAGTTGTGTGCATCTACGTATAACAGTATCTCATCAGTATCATTGCCTTTAGCAAGTTTTTCCAAATCTATCTAATTTGAATTTAGCAAGAAATTCTAACAATGGAAAAGGAATAGATAAGTGCTCATTTGGTTTTTGCTGTGTTCGTTATTTAAGACCAAGAAGTGTAAAATGCAAATTCCTATTCTAACACTCATGAAATACTTAATATGCCTTCATGGTAATATATCTGCTGAGTAAGGATATGTTGTTTTTATTAACTTACCGGAGAGAGGAAAAAAAAAAGCTCTCATCATGTTGCAAAGTGCTTTTCTTCATCATCATCACCATGATCATCATGATCATGATCATTATCATCATCAAGGCATTTTTATTAACAATGAAACCCCCTTATTTAAAAAGTAACACACCTGAATAAAACTGAACTCTCTCCAGTTTAAGGCATTATTTACTGAAGGGATGGAAGTTACCGCCAGCAAAGAAAGCAATCCAAGACTCATTATTCCAAAGGAGATATACATTTCAATTCGCCACACTTCTTCCTCATTCCAAGAATTTTCAACATTTGCGTGAACCTGGTGAAAGAGCAGAAAGGAAGCACTTTATTCTACAGAGTATTAAAAATACCAACAGAAGTTATTTTGCTGAGTAAAAGTCTACAGTCACAGGACAATTATAAAATGGGGTCAAATATATCAGAGTTTCCTCATGTCTTGGAGAAAAACAGCTATTTCCTTACTGCTGGTTTTGGCTCTTGTTAGATTAAAAAAATGTTAAACATGGCAAGATAGATCAGTTGTTAAAAGAAAATGTAACATTATATACTATTTATAACAATTATGTTATAAAAACAGATAAATCTGTGAATTCCTATATATTGTAGAAAAGTAGCCATGTTCTTCAGACCCTAGATACTTAAATTTTACAACATAAATTGGGCAAACCTTGTTTTTAGTTTATTACACTTAGAAATAGTTTAGTACAAATTTCTGGTTTTGCTTCAGCTCCCTATGCTGACTCCAAGTTATTTTGCCTCTTTCACTGTTGACATCACAGAATCACAGAATCACAAAGGTTGGAAAAGACCTGCAAGATCAAGTCCAACCATCAACGCAACACCACCATACCCACTAAACCATGTCCCGCAATGCCACGTCCACACATTCCTTGAACACCTCCAGTGATGGTGACTCCACCACCTCCCTGGGCAGCCTGTTCCAATGCTTCACCACTCTCTCAGTAAAGAAATTTTTCCTAATATCCAGCCTGAACCTCCCCTGGCGCAACTTGAGGCCATTTCCTCTTGTCCTATCACTTGTCACTTGGGAGAAGAGACCAACACCCACCTCTCTGCAACCTCCTTTCAGGTAGTTGTAGAGAGCGATGAGGTCTCCCCTCAGCCTCCTCTTCTCCAGACTGAACAACCCCAGCTCCCTCAGCTGCTCCTCATAAGACTTGTGCTCCAGACCCCTCACCAGCTTCATCACCCTTCTCTGGATACGCTCCAGCACCTCAATGTCCTTCTTGTAGTGAGGGGCCCAAAACTGAACACAGGATTTGAGGTGCGGCCTCACCAGCGCCGAGTACAGGGGCACGATCACCTCCCTACTCCTGCTGGCCACACTGTTTCTGATACAGGCCAGGATGCTGTTGGCCTTCTTGGCCACCTGGGCACACTGCTGGCTCATATTCAGCCGGCTGTTGATCAACACCCCCAGGTCCTTTTCTGCGGGGGAGCTTTCCAGCCACTCGTCCCCAGGCCTGTAGAGTTGCATGGGGTGTTGTGACAGAAATGCAGGACTCGGCACTTGGCCTTTTTGAAACTCATACAATTGGCCTGGGCCCATCAATCCAGCCTGTCCAGATCCCTCTGCAGAGCCTTCCTACCCTCAAGCAGATCAACACTCCCACCCAACTTGGTGTCGTCTGCAAACTTGCTGAGGGAGCACTCAATCCCCTCATCCAGATCATTGATAAATATATTAAACAAGACCGGTCCCAAAACTGAGCCCTGGGGGACTCCACTTGTGACTGGCTGCCACCTGGATTTCGCTCCATTCACCACAACTCTCTGGGCTCGGCCGTCCAGTCAGTTTTTTACCTAGCGAAGAGTGCACCTGTCTAAGCCATGAGGTACCAGTTTCTCCAGGACAATGCTGTGGGAGACAGTGTCAAAGGCTTTACTAAAGTCCAGGTAGACAACATTGACAGCCTTTCCCTCATCCATCAGGCAGGTCACCTGGTCATAGAAGGAGATCAGGTTGGTCAAGCAGGACCTGCCTTTCATGAACCCGTGCTGGCTGGGCCTGATCCCTTGGTTGTCCTGTACGTGCCCTGTGAGCGCCCTCAAGATGAACCTCTCCATAATCTTCCCCGGCACTGAGGCCAGGCTGACAGGTCTGCAGTTCCCCGGATCCTCCTTCCAGCCCTTCTTGTAGATGGGCGTCACATTGGCAAGCCTCCAGTCATCTGGGACCTCCCCTGTTAACCAGGACTGTTGGTAAATGATGGACAGTGGCTTGGCAAGCTCCTCTGCCAGCTCCCTCAGCACCCTTGGGTGGATGCCATCAGGCCCCATAGACTTGTGAGTGTCCAGGTGGCATAGCAGGTCGTTAACTGCTTCCTCCTTGATCACAGAGAGTTTATTTTGCTCTCCATCCTTGCCTTCCAGCTCAGGGAGCTGAATACCCTGAGGATACCTGGTCTGGCTATCAAAGACTGAGGCAAAGAAGGCATTAAGCCTTTTCCTCATCCTTGGTGACAATGTTCCCCCCCACATCCAATAAAGGATGGAGATTCTCCTTGGCTCTCTTGTTGTTGTTAATATATTTGTAAAAACATTTTTTGTTATCCCTTATGACTATGGCCAGATTGAGCTCTAGCTGGGCTTCTGCCTTTCTAATTCCCTCTCTGCATGACCTAACGAGGTCCTTGTACTCTTCTTCAGTGGCCTGCCCCTTCTTCCAAAGGTGATAAACTCAGATACAGATATCTGTATCAGATACATCCAAGATTGTTCTCGTTGGAGAGCTCTACCAGAAAAAAGAAACAACTCGGGTGTTAACAATTATATTCAATTATTCTTCCACTTTTGGGTGAACTATTGTGATATGGCATGTCTTGAAAGAGGTTCACTAGTAATATTAGCAAGTGAGACTTACAATATTAGTAAACCCAAGATAATTTCTTAGTAAAAGTATCAGTGGGTCCTTTACTAAGTGTGAACGATTACAGTTTCTTGCTGCCTTTTACAGTTTTGATTCTTCCTGCCTTTCTCTTAAGTTCAATTTCTCATGCTAGCTCTTTTAGAAATTGGGGACCCAATCCCTGTTAATTTGTTCCATTTGATTTGATTTCCTCAGTTTGCTTTTCTTTCTGTTCCATCACATCTCTCTTTCCTGCAGATTTCATGTGCTGAATGGCAATGCTGCTTTTCTGGCAACGCTGCTTTTCTGCCAGTTTAAAGGTGACAATAAGCTACTTCACTGACAGACAGGAGCATCAGACCCTCTTCTAAAGGATGACAGATTTGTCGGAGATTGTTTCAGGGTTATGCAAGACCAATTGCTCCTGGGAACTGTGAGTCAATTTCCATTGCCTGTAATAGATGATGTTCACAGAATTTTTAATGAATAAAATATTTTTACCACTGGTCCAAAATGTTACAAAGTAACAGCATTTTAATTTTGTAAACATAGATGTATCTGTAAGCATTATTAGCGTGTCTACCTTTATACTTTTTTCACACTTGTAAATGCGCTTACAATATACATACTTCCCCCATATGTTAAGTATACATTGAGAGGAACATACCTCAGAAACTCAGAAGTTTCCTGCTGTTGCTCTTATCCTGTCTTTCCTACATTCTCCTTGTGTATATTACTATCAGGGATTTAAGTAGGACACATCCTTGATTCCCCCTACCACACAAACTTGACTGCAGCTTGACCCACGAGGTGAGTACAATGCACAAATGTTTCTTTTAGTCTCCCTTCGTACTCAGCACTAGCTATACATAAGATAACCTATCACATTCTCCGCTGAAAACAGTGGCACAGGTTAAGAAAACATATATATTGTATGCATGAGTCTCATGCATACAGCCAAGGCATTTTTGGCTTACTGAACTAAAGATCGGCTTACCTGTTGATATGCCATATTGAGGAACAAGTATCGCTCCGATCTCCTCATAGGTAAGCAGAGGCTGTATGCTACATGCACTGTTGCAAAGAAAAAACTGAGCAGTCCAAGCTGCTTTCGACACTGGAGCCAGTTGTCCAGCCAAGGTGGAAATCGCCTATACTTAGTACCATAGTAAAGCTGATAAGCAGCTGCAATAAGTCCTGATAAATACACTAGAGAAAGTAAAGTGATAGCAACAATTGGTAGAGTCTTGTTCACGATCTCAATGGGGATCTTGTAAAAGTCACTCTGCTGATTTCTCACGTATGGATGGATTACATCTCTGACGAAGGAATAGATGAAGAAAAACGTTGCCAGGCTAATGGCAATCACTACAGGCCCCTTCCACAGTGTGAACAGACGTAGAGGTAAGTTTTCAATCTCCCTTGAAGATGACAATGCCCCCAAATCAACAGGAATAAAACTGAGCTGACGGGCAAGCTCAATAACTTGATGGCGAGCCTGAACATTGTTACTGCATATATAGACCTGTTGGGAAAGTCAAGTGAATTGTCTGTAGTCAGAGAAAGACACTTGAAGGTAAAAAACAAAAAAACAACCACAAAAAAACCTTAAGGGCCTCCAGGACAAAACCACAGCACTACAGCTAAAACTGTACACTGTTATCCCAGTTTATATCATCAATATGAGAATGAAACCATATACAACCCAGCCAAAGTGAAAACATGCACACTGACTTAGCAACAGAGTAACCAAACAAAATAGGATTTTTCTTGGAGTTAATAATGAGCCGACTGTGGGATGCTCTGGTAACCTGCACACTGAAACCCTCCCCACTGAAATGTCTACAGGACTGGATTGAATTTGAAACAATGGGTAAAAGCATTTCAGAAAATCACGAATCTCTCAAAAATATAGGAATCTTGAATAATGACCCTAAACCAGCTGTAGCATAAACAGAATGCAAAGCAGAGAACTGTGTAATCTCTCCATGTATAATAATTTTAGCTTAATTTCACAATCCAGATTTCCACAAAAATTGGATGTTTAACAGAAAAGACAAAAACTAGCAGCCAAATAAGAACTCCTTCTAAGGACCAGTTTATTACATAGTGAAAGAAATGCACTGCTAGAAAGTACTTTAAAGTTCCTTTAAAATTTACAGTGGGGTATAGTTGCCCAACACTGCTTGCTGATCATCTGCATTAGAGCAAACACGATCAGTTTTGACAGAAGTTCATTACTTATAGTGCAGTGCTATTCTGAAAGGGGATAAAAATAGTAGAGTCAGGTTATTTTTAAAATTATGCTAATTCTACACCAATTCCATTCCATTTAAAATCTACCTGAAGTGCCAGAAAACTCAATTTAGTCTCCAGTAGTCACGTTACACCAGTCATTTCTCATGCATTTCTCAGAGTCCGTCAAGCTGTGAAGGACTGGGTTCTTGCATAGGCTTAAATCCTTTGTATCACTTCAGCAAAGCATGAAAAACATAAAGCTGCCTTTTCAATATGCAGGATGGATTTGGGGAGCATACTGGGAAAGAATTTGAACATGATGTTCCCAAGCAGTCTTGGATCAAATGAATGATCCCTTAGAAATGTATGTGCCTCCTTCTGTTTCCTCATATTTATGATCTTAGGGCATTCTAAAAGCTAGATAATTTATTTC
The DNA here is from genome assembly GCF_030936135.1 of Gavia stellata. Taxonomy (NCBI): domain Eukaryota; kingdom Metazoa; phylum Chordata; class Aves; order Gaviiformes; family Gaviidae; genus Gavia; species Gavia stellata. The sequence goes on along the minus strand of NC_082599.1, from coordinate 25,223,192 downwards.
CTTTGCTTTACTGTTAGGTTGAATGCAAGCATTTTTAGAACAGCTGACTCCTGAGCCCTGGGATCAGAACCTCAGACTTCTGTGCACCTCTTTCAATAGTTCACCCTGTGTAAACCAATACTGAAACTAAAATATACTGGGAAAGACTACCTCTGTCCTTGTAGAAGGAAAAAAAATAATGTATTTCCTACAGAAGACATTAAGACCCAACTCCTCTCCTCTGTCTGTAGTCATCTAAAGGTCAGCTGTCTAGTCTAAGCCAGTATCTACTATCCTGCAATCTTTAAAGATAAACAGGCATTCCAGGAGACAATTTGGACCACTTACTCTATACGTCTTACAGTGGGATGAACTACACTAAAAGTTTTATTGGCTACTAAAACTTAAACTAAAGGCCCAACATTTTACGTATGTTAAGTCAGGCAGGATGAATCCCGTGAGTTCTGGCTGCTTCCGTTCAGTTCCTGTCATTTTCATCTTACAAACAAGTTAAATCAACACAAATATAACATTTACCTGTCTGCTGGCATCCTTTGGTCCTAACTGCAGTGACCAAGCTGAAACGACATTGAATCCTTTGACAATCAGGGAATCTGGAAAAAGCGATGCCAAGTACTCTGCATTGGAGTCTGGATATTGGTCTACTCTTGTATTATTGCTGACATCAATCAGAATTTTACCAGTGAGCAAATGCTTGAGGTCCCACAAAGAGGCATAATGTTCTCTGTGTATGGCTACAAAAATTATGTTTGTTTTTGCTACTGCATCTTCATGGTGAGTGACATCAACCACATGGGGAAAGAACTCGGCAGCAAGTTTAGGGTTTCTGCTTCCTACGACCACATGGTACCCGCATCTGATAAGCCTAATTGTCAATGACTTAGCAAAGTCTCCACTTCCAATGATACCTATTGTGATCTTACTGGCATCCTTGATGCCATTGGCAACATTTGGTAGAAAAGTTTCATTGAGGTTCTTAGGACTTCCCATCATAGAGATTGATTCCATACTTCCAAGACACCAAACCTACAATGATTTCTTCTGGGGAAGAAAAGAAAAAAAAAAAGGAGAAAGCAACAGAAGGAACAATGCAGCATCATACAATTTTACAGGACATAAGAATCCATAAACAACTCTGGGAGCAAAATACGTGGTTCTAAGTTTCATGTTATATTTTCTCCTTAATAAAGTATGTGCTAATCAATTTTGTCTCGCAATGTGTCACTAATACAAGGAGAAACACAGAATACTTCAAGCACTTTAATAATACAGTGACAGAAGTAAATGATATTTTTTCCAACTTCTCCTATTCCCTATCCTCCGCTGCCCTGGAATATTGTACCACAAGATAACTCTGTGCTCCTGAAACTAATGGTCAATGGAATAATGAGAAGCAGCATGTAAGGAAAACTGGGTAATTATGGAAAATATTAGAAAGTAGAGATAACTGGCCTGCGGCTGGCATAAGGACAGTGAGTTCATGGAAGCTGAATTCCATTAAAAGCTTATGCAGGTTATTATTGTGTTATCCTATATTGGTCAGGAAGGAAGGGATGCAGAAGTCTCAAAGCTGCAAATGTCATGGTTACCACGAAGTCACAGACATCCATCTGACATACTCACCTGTCAGCCGGGGAAACAAGTGGCTCACATGGATCCAATGGCAAAGACAACACGGGAAATTTGTCAAGGCCTATTCATGAGATCACTGCCTATTCATCATGACACTGCTAGGTCAGACTGGTAGGTCTGGCCATGGATGTCTAAGGATTAACTGTGGGTGCAAGGGTAAAGGATTCAAGGACATGGGCCACAAATATGCCTAATAGAATTTTTCTCACCAGGCAGAGAAGATAAATCCTGGAGACAAACACATGGGCCAGTGTTCCACAAAAAGCTAATGGCGGGAAGAGATAGATTTTATGCAATAATAAAAGGGAAGAGAGTTTTAGGACTCAAATTCAGTGCAGTAAGGGAGGTTTTGAAGAAGAACAGAGGCTAAGGCTCACAGCAAATTAAAAGAAATACTGCTATAGCTTTGGAGAAGTCACAGAACTACAGTAAAGCTGTAACAAAGACAAAAAGACATAAAAAAACCCCAAAACAACCCCCAAGAGGGAAGTCTTCACATGAAACCACAGTTATGACATAAGTGGTTCTGCACTGTAGAACAGGAATGAGTTCTGAAAATGGAGGAAGCAATGAGGAAAGGCAGGCTAAGAAAGAGCAAAAGAAACCATGAGGTTGCTGTCTTTGGAGCAATCAACACAGACCATATAGGAAGGAGGAGCTGAATGAACCTTTTTCTGAGCCACCATCCAAGAGCTGATATCATGGCAACTGATCACCAGTGGGAGACTTTACCTAGCCATCGGCTAGGAATACAGTATGTGTGGTGAACAACCTCCCACAATTAAAAGTAGCTTTGTGTTTCAGAAATTGGAGGAAGCTACTAGAAGAATGGGCACTTTTCATTTCAGCTTTGACTAGAAGGAAAGAACTCACTAAAACTGGACTGAGACTCTAAGGACGGAAAGCAGTTTGTGAAAGTGACCACAAAATCAGTATTGTAAGAAAAGATTCTAACAGTGAATCTTTCTGGCAGAGGCAGACCACATTTTTATGCATGCACTGAAAAAAACACTGACTTCTTTCTTATCACATGACCTGAAATGTATCTAACACATGACCAAAATACCAGTATTTCCTGTACCATGATGGGTTCACATCCAGGAAGATAATGAGAATAGCTGTATTTTGATCAGGTAAGAGATATACATCAACTGGGTATGACAGAACGTGTATGCTTTCACCATGTGATTACAGAGGCCCATTTCAGTTCATGCCATGTGATGTGAAGGTGCTGCAAAACTTTGGAATAGAAAGGGAACCGCCATGAGGAAATGGGCTACCAGTACCATTTAACCATACTGCAGCCTACTTTCAGTTTTTGTCCAAAGAATCCTTAGGAGAGTGGGCATCAAAGATTTGGACATGATGAATTGCTCTGGTGAGCTGAATTTGGCCCACTGGCCAAAGTTTCTCACTGCCTGTTATAAAGAAAGTAGAATGTGAGGAACAGAATAAACCTAACAGACTTCATTAAAAATCCTCAGGGAATAGGCAGAAATGACTCTTGGGCAAATAATCTAAGAGATGGAAGAGATCAGAGAGCTGGCAGTTACTGAAAGGGACTATATTAAGTGCACAATAGCAATTCAGAGGAAAGAGAGTGTATAAGACTGTTTTAACTGCACCAGGAGAGCTTTAATGACCTGAAAAATCACACAAAAAGTAAAAAAAAAAAAAAAAAAGAGAGGGTGTGCATGGCTAAGGAACAGTATCAAGAGACAGTGCTCTCATGTAGGGATAAAATCAGAACAGCAACACTACAGAAATGAGTTACAACTAGTGAAGGACATAAGGGGTAACAAGTAAAGGTTCCATAAATACAATAAAAGACAGAAGACAAGGTTTATAACTTAAGAGGAAAAGGAACAAATTATAGGTGACGTAAACTGGGACAAAGTGTTAAATGTCTTCTTTATTTCAGCCCTCAGCAGAAAGGTTAATTGTGAATAGATATTTAATGAAATTCCATTTACAGGGAGACAGAAGGTGAGGTCAAAGTGGAAAAAGGTAAGTTAAGAGTAAAGGATAAAGATAAGATAAAGATTTTCAAGTCAGCAGACAGACATGAAATCCACCCTTGATGCTTAAAATGCTGATTGAAGTGACATCTTGAGAACTTAAAGAGGACAAGAGAGGCAGACTAGCACATACCTCTAAAAGACAGGAGGAAAGCAAAGACTTCTTAGCCTAACTTCAGCCTCTGGACAGATTTTACATCTAGTTATTGAGCAGTCAATGTGTAAATAGTTAGATGGGAAGCAGATGATAAGAAGTAGCTAAGGTGGGTTGTTCAGGAACAGACTGCAACAAAACCAACCTTCTACAAAATATCTGGCTTCACAGGTATAAAAACCAGAAGTGGCATAAATTTGACATTTGCCCTTAGATGATAAGCTAAGAAAACACTACAGAGCTCTGTCAGCCAGAAGGTGACACAGATGTGAAAAACTGCTTTTGGAAAAATAACTACTGGAGGAGAAAAACGAACAAACAGGCAGCCGGGCAGTCACTGCATTTGTGACCACCCGCTCGCGCGGGAACTTACGGGGCGAGGGCTGAGGCGAGGGGCTGGCCGGACGGCGGGTACAGGCCGGTGCCCCCTCGGCAGGCTAGCGGGCGGCAGCGCGATGCGGGTATCTACCCCAGAGGAGCTCGGCGGGGCCCGGGTCCTGGCCGGCATCTCCAGCTGCAACGAGAGCATCGCCCGTGACAAGTGCGGTGACCCCACCGCCTGGCCGATCGCCGCCGCGGCCGTCTCCGTCCCCCCGGGCAGAGCTGGGGCAGCGCTGCCAGGCCCGGCCGCTGCGGGACGGAGGCACCCCGGCCCCGCGCCACCGCCAGGCACTGGGGCGCCCCTCGTGGCTGTCGGGGGCCGGGCCGCACCCAGCCCCGCGGCCCGACCCGCTCCGGGGGGCCCCTGACGCCGCCAGGCCCGCCAGAGCCTGCCCGAAGACGGGGGCAGCCGCGGCGGGAGACCGCTGCCACGCCAAGGGGCAGCGGGGAGTGCCCCGCGGAGCGACGGTGGGCACAGCTGGCCTGAGCAGGCGCCCGGTGGAGATGAGGCCCCCTCCCGCCCCGGCACCGGCGCCGCTCACCTCCTCCCGCCCGCCAGGAGGACCAGCGCCGCCGCTTCTCCTCCTCAAGACTCCGGCCCCGCAGTGGCGGGCGGGCGGGCGGGAAGGCGGCGCCTTTCCTGCCGCTGCGACCCGCCCCCTGCGGCCGCTCCAGCAGCGCCACCGCGGCCGCCCGGGAAGCGGCGCGCTCCCGCCGGGGGTGACAATACCGGGGGTCGGCCGCGCAACACCCCCAGCATACAGAGACGCAGAGGCCCGCTAACACAGCGCGGGGACCTCGCCGGTCCCCAGGCGAGCTCACGGCCCTGAGGGCAAAACGCACCTCTCCTCCCGGGCCCTGCCCGGCCCTGGCTGCTCCGGCCCATGTTTGCTCTTTGGCGGGAACCCTCCTCAGGCCGCTTTTCCTTATTCTCTCCTGGCAGGAGGGTGCTGCTGGCCCTTAACCGGTGCTGGCTGCAGGGCCGCAGGTGAGGTTTCATAGAGTCATAGAATCGTACAATGGTTCGGGTTGGAAAGGACCTTTAAAGGTCATCTAGTCTAACCCTCCTGCAACGAGCAGGGACCTACCTCTTCAACTAGATCAGGTTGCTCAGAGCCCTGTCTGACCTGACTCTGAATGTTTCCAGGGATGGGGCATCTACCACCTCTCTGGCAACCTATGGCAGCGTTTCACCACCCTCATCGTAAAAAATTAATTCTGAGGGGATGTTGGATGTCCCTGTGGCCCACACTGTGGGTGTGGGTAGTGGGGAGGTTTGCTGTGTACCTGGTGTGCTCTGCACAGGTGGGAGTTGTGCTCTTTCAGTGTTACACAGTGAGAGGGAGTACGGGGTTCAACCACATAAAAACGAAGCTAAACCTCAAGATCTGAATTCTACATGGCTTGGCCAAGGAAATTTCCAGTCGAAGACAAATGGCGCTCTTTCCTAAAAAAGTGTATCTTCTGATTTTAACATTTTTAGATTCACCAAAGAAATTCCATCCTTCATTAAGCTATGCTGTATATATAACAACATGTAACCCTCAAACCTTTGTGTTTAACACATTGAAAACTGACCAACACATACAATGATGTATGTTGCTCATGTTGCTGCAAAAAACTAATACATGCACAGATGATTGAAAAGGAGCCATTTGATGACAGTGAAACACTTGACATACTGTTTTCATCCTTTGTGTGTGCATGCTGACTTGTTTCTGTAGTGCATTAACTGAGGGCTTAAGCAGAATGAACCATATAATCAATTCAAACATTTGTTTTAATAAATAATCACGAACAACCATGCTGTAGAATTTGAAAAGAGGGCTGAGAAATTTTTCCGTTATAGTTCAGCAGCCACTTTCCCCCCAATTATTAAATAAGTAATTTTCCTGACATTGAAAACATGTAGTTTTAAAGTATTTTTTAATTTGGTAAACAGGTGCACAGAAAACCTATTGCCTGATTTTCCAAACTACATTTTCAGCTCCCAGACAGTGAGGACTGGGTTGATACTCCACGGAAGTCAATGGAAAGGTGAGTCCATTGACGGACTACTCAGAAACACCCTTTTCATTGCGAGAACTAGCATTTCAGCCCTTCAGTTTCTTCTTCTAATATTCTCCTTTTCTTTGCTATTGATTCAAACATTGTCATCCTAGGCTTGTTTTTCTGTAGCCAGTACAACTACAGTAGTAGGAGTTCAAAAATTTTAGTTCAACTAACAAGTGTATCAAAAGACAAAAGCAGAATATTCTTTTCTGCATTATTTGTGGCTGATTCTCCTTATATGCTACTTTATGTGACTCTTGTAGCCATAAAAATATTTACATTGAAATAGTCATATTTAGTCATGAGACTAACTCATGCACCTCAAAATGATAGTGCATCATACATAATGAGAATAATCACAATCCTATAATTCTTAATTTATTTTAATTATAGCCTTAATATAAAGGCTGTAAAACTGCATGTTTGTAATGGTTTTCCTGTGGGATTTTTTTATGTTATTACTGTAGCATAAAGTCTTGAACAGAAGACTCAGACCTTTAGGAGATGTTGCGTTAGAAGATCTGTGTTGATTTTGTAACAAGGAGAGGGCCTTTTTCTTACACAGATAGTATGGTTAATGATCCTTGAATTCTGTTACCTGTTTTTTGTGCAGCTGTTTGGCCTGAGATTGCTCACTAGCTGCATTTTCCATGTGAAAGCATCGCAGGTTCCATCTTCCAGCCTGGGCTATGTAGGGTGTGCCAGCTCTGACCCTGGTCCTTCATGCCTAACCCACCTGGGTTCCCATGATGTTATTCAGTGTCATTTCTGACCTACATTGTTCATTTCTTCTGCAGTTGTTTCTCCTGTCACTATGTGCAAACCTACCCAGCTTTAGCATTTGTGCACAGGGGTAGATAAGGAGACTTTTGAGTTGTGGTCATTTACCAGCCTGTTGAACAGACACCACTAACTCGGTATCTAGTACATTTAAAAATGAAAATCAAGGCAGTTTGGAGGATTTCACTTGATCCTATGTTTTCCTTGCACTTCTTTGAGGTTTTGCAGTTTGAATATCCTCGTTTGAAATTGGGACTAAAACAACGACAGCCTCCCTTCCATTGCTGTGTAACTGATCCATTCAAGCAGGAGAAGCATAAAGAGGTCCATTTTGCATGGAATTTAGCATAAGAGCAAGGGTATATCATACCTTTTATATACTTAAACTCTCTGCAAAATTGGACCATGTCTCTTTAGTGAGATGATGAAATTAGATAGTTACAGTTCTCAAATTATATACAAAGATCTATGGGTAACATAATTCTCAGATATCCTGTTAAAGGGCTGTCTTAATCTATTAAAAGAATATTATTTTCTCTTAGCAGGTGTTTTTCTTTCTTTAGCAAAGTCCAGGGCAGCATTATTATTTCTTCCTTTAAGGGATGGAATATAACAAAGGAGTTTCCAATTGGCAAATGGAAACAGATATTCTGGTTCTTCCTCTTGGCAAGGGGAAAGCAAAGCCCTGGGGATTTCCCTGTGGAAAGAGAGTGGAAACAAACACACAAAAATTTGCTTCCAATCAGGGCAACAAACCCAAATACAATCGTTTCTGGCATACTACCCTCAACACAGCTAATTTCGTAACTTAGCAGAAAAATACAGTATTTCCCAGCCAGGAACATTGAGGCCAACTAATTTTTTCTTATGGCAGCCTGCAATTACTCTAAAAATAAAACTTATACCTCTTACCCATTCTTTATAAGGACAAAATGGATTTGAGAGATTTAGAAATTGAAACCTATTTTTACTTTTTTTTTGGTAGAAACAAACTGTAGTTTTGTTCTTCACTTCTTTCTGATTTTTTAATCAATCTGATGTCATTGTTTACTTGAAAAGATGTTTTTTAATAAAGATACACTAAACAAAAAAAGCTAACCACCAACTAAACAAAGAACAAGAAAGAATGGTGAATACCTCAAATAAAATCTCTTGTCTTCCTTCACTCTTTGGATTGCAACAAATTGTGATGTCCCCTTTTCACTAACTATCCGGGTATCACTACTTCTTTCAGACCCTGTATGGTCTGAATTTCAGTAGTTGAAAGCAAGGAAAGAAGGACAAACTGAAATAGATAAATAAAAACATTTAGATATTCTTTTGAGGAGGAGGGGAAGGGAAGGGAAGGGAAGGGAAGGGAAGGGAAGGGAAGGGAAGGGAAGGGAAGGGAAGGGAAGGGAAGGGAAGGGAAGGGAAGGGAAGGGAAGGGAAGGGAAGGGAAGGGAAGGGAAGGGAAGGGAAGGGAAGGGAAGGGAAGGGAAGGGAAGGGAAGGGAAGGGAAGGGAAGGGAAGGGGGGGAGGGGAGGGAAGACAAAAGAGAAGAGAAGAGAAGAGAAGAGAAGAGAAGAGAAGAGAAGAGAAGAGAAGAGAAGAGAAGAGAAGAGAAGAGAAGAGAAGAGAAGAGAAGAGAAGAGAAGAGAAGAGAAAGTAGGAAAGAAAAAAGAAAAAGGAAAGGAAAAAAGAGAAAAAAGAGAAAGGCCAAATGAAGGAAAGACAAGGAAAGCCTTTGTAGCACACATTTAATAAGCCGTAGTTGAGAAATCCTAGCAAGTCGTGCAAAACAAGACAGGGTATCTCCTTCTTCCCAAGAGAAATTACAAATTAAGGGTGATTCGACCAAAACAGTGGACCCCCACCAAAAACCACCAAAACCCAAAGCAACCAAAAGTACAGGAGATCCACGCTTACAATTCTTTTTCTAAGGCAATCCAAGTAGAAAAACAGTGAGGATTGTTACTGCTTTTATGATCTAGCAGATTAATTTTATTCATCAGAAAGAAGCTGAAGGAAGGAAACCTCTCCTAGCTTTCTCTGACTATGGTTTTCCATAGCTATTGTTGAAGCCTGGTTAAAGGGTTTCAGGACCTTTGTTCTTGGCTTTGTATGGAGCACGAGGTCATGTATCACTCTGAAACAACATTTGCTTTGTGGTGTAAGTTATAGAAGGTCAGAATTTTTCTTCTTAGTTTGTGGCTGCTCATCTTAGAAGGCATCTACGAAGTGAGACGGTAAGTTCTACAAGTGTGATCTTGTGCCTGCAGTAATTGTTGGACCCAAAGCCAGGGGAAAGATAGATTTTTATAATGCAAACAAGTAAATCCAGAGCAAAACTTTCAGTCAGTTGACTTGTTAACCAAGAACATATGTATGTCCTTCCTAGTGAAGCATGGATGTTGCAAAACTGAAAAACTCGTTTAAAACACAATAATACTTGGCTCAATACTAAAGTAGCTGAAGGAAGCATAGGCTAGATTGCAGCTTGACAGTCTAAGACTAGTGTGTTTGTTTTACTAACAGGATTTTAGCTCTTTGAGTTCAAACTTCCTTCACAAAGCTGCAGACCACAGATATTTCTTGAGAGCAGAAGCGAAACGAAAATTAATCAAGATCACACTATGCTTCATGATTGTGAAAATGTAGAAATATCATTTAACATGTAAAATATTTGTAACCTTCTTATTACATGTACATTGTCATAGGTTAGACCTTCAGTTAGCTTATTCTGAACATTTTGTTTCACTGAATGAAACCATGCCAGCTGTGTAAAATATTCCCTGACAAATAAGAATGAAACCATGATAATTCAACAGCAACTTAGCACTGTAAGCGGAAAATCTGTATCTTTATAGAACAATGAAATACTAAGTCTGTTCCCAGTCCTGTGAAAATTTATGTAGTTAATTCCACAGAAATGAACTGAGGCCAGTGAGTTGCTACAGAGCCTGAGAGTTAAGCAGTTCTTTTCAAGATCAAGGCAATAGCTTTTTCTTCGGGATTTAAGTTGTCATTCCCAACACATTTGTTTTCCAGCAATAAAACTTAAAGGAGTGTATCAGTCTGAGAGATTTCCTCTCAAAGGATAAGAACATAAGAAACACCCGACTTGGTTAGACCAATAGCCTATCTAACCGATTAGTACATGTTCAAGTGAAGCAAAACAAAATGCTATTTAAGGAGAGCGTGCAAGCCTGGCCACTGTATTTTGTACTCTCCTCCCAAATCCATATTTGTCTTAGTGATGCCATAGGGTACATGCCTGTAAAGTCCTTTTAGTGTCGCTTTAGGGGCTGCTGTTTCTGAATTTGTCTAACTCCCTTTTGAACCTGCTGATACTGTTTGCCTCCACAGCCCTCCATGGCAGCAAGCTCCAGAGGTTCTCTGCCCACTGCATAAAGATGCACTTTCTTAATCAGTTACAAAATGATCTCCTACTAGTTTCATTGAATCCTCTCTAGTCCTGGTAATATGAATTTGGTGAAAAACAGTTCTGTGTTTATCTTATCCGCTGTCTTCAATATTTTGTAAATCTTGATTTTATCTCCTTGCACCTTCTTCCCTCTCATTTGAAGAGCCTCCACCTTGTTAGTCTCTTCCTGTAAAGCAGCTGCTCCACACCTTGATCATCTGAGATGCTTTTCTCTGTACTGTTAGGTTAAATGATCAAAGGCTAATCATGGTGAACACAAAAGACACAATCAGGGTTGGGGAAGCAATAACAAGCAAAGGAACCCCAGCAAGCTAATCAATGAAAATAAAGCCAAACTGCCTACTGCCAAGACCATCCAAGGGGAAGGACCAGATCATTGTCCCTGGGGTGAAACCCAGCAAGGTGATCAAAGGAAGAAACTTTCCTCTGAAATGTAATGCGAACTTAAAGAGGTGTTTTCCTAAAGTGGTGTGGGACTTGTTATGGTATGGGAGTAGAAGAGAATTGTATGAAAATTATTATGGGCTATTTTAAGGGGATTGTGAGAATATGCAAGACTTACTGTGGGATGTCTAGGGAAAGGACCAAAGGTGGAGAAACGGAGACATCAAGGCAGATCAGGGAGGAGTAAGAATGAGAAAACAGAGGAAAAATGGCATTAAAAGGGCCAGTCAGTACATGGTACCCCTCACTTCCATCTCCCAGACTTTTTATAGGCTCTCAGTTTCCCGCTGCTTCATTCACCCACCCTCACCTCATTCTTGTAGCTAAGTGTATCCCATTCCCACTTACCCTATGTACTTCATTTTCCTATTCCTCACCACTGACATTCCTCACCACCAATTTTCCCTTATTCCTTTAGCACCTCGGCATCAGAAAGGTTTAAGAGCCCAATTACATAGAATAGTTTTCAGGGAGGAACTTAGAAATAACTAGGCAAGCATAGAATGTTAAAATAGGGCTGAATGAAGCTGGGCAGTTGGTGAGGAGGCGATTTTGTGGCTCAGCTGCTGTGTTGTGACATGGACTGCTCCAGGTCAGGCTCTGGTAATGCAGAAATAGTAATAAATTTTGGTGCTGTTCCCTTGATAAGGTTGTCTTGATGGAGGGTACACAGCAGAATAGAGTCCATCCCAAGCACTGCAGAAGGTGAACAATTTATTGGTAATTGTGTCAAGGAGAAGGCAGACCTGAAGTATTTATGTGACTGCAGGGGACAAACCTGACTCTGAATAGCTTAGTAAAAGTCCCATTGATTTCACTGGGAATTTTGCCTCTGCAAGAACTAAATGGTGAGGATTAAATATTTGCAATAGACTAGTGATATCAGAACAAAGATAAAACTGAAGTTACTAGGAATTACTTTTCTGAATATAGTCTAATGCACCATCTAATTCTCTGGTTTCTGTTGGTCCCTTATTTTGCATAAGTAATGTTTGAGTGGCTTAGCCTCATTGTGTCATACATAAATGTTTTCCTTCATTTAGTGCAAAATATTGTACAGTTTACACGGAAGTAAAGCAGCCATGTCTACTCCACTATAAGCACAATCTATTTGATGATAACAGTTTATATTTAGATTGTTATGAAAAGTGGAGCAATATGTATGTCTCATGTCTCTCCAGCTTCAGAAACAGTATGTTCTTCATCCATAATAAAATCGTAGGGCTACATCTCCAAGTCACAGAACCACTTGTAACCTTGCTGGTGTTCATACATATCAGTAGAATTTGAACAGATTTCCCTAGAAATGCCTCAAATAGTATTTCAGGGATGGAGAAGTGGTTGCAACTTAATAGGTTCTGCAAGCCAAACTCTGCACACAACTGGCTCTTTGTATTTGTTCATTCCATTCCCCAGCTCCATGTGGATAATCAACCCTCCCATCCCCTGTTCCAAGGATTCACTTCAGTGTTTTCAGACTCTCTCCCAAATGTCATTCACTTGTCCTCCATTTTACCCATCTTCCTGACTAAGGATTTTTGTTCCCTACTATCTTGATGATGTTGCATTAATCTCATTCAGTATCCTCCACCTACTTATTTTTCCCCTTTAACATCTATTGGGCTCCTTTACTCTTTCCTCTCACAGGAAAATCTGAGTGCTTGCAATGTCTTCTTTCCTCTTTGTCCCAGATCTCCAATTGTCCTGTTCCTTCCCATTCATGTTAATGCCTTTTTGCATAGTAGAATACCCTTTTGTCTGTCATTAATTATCTGGGAATAAATAATCTAGGATGTTCATATTCCTTTGAATGTACTAAGTCTATTGCAAATTAGAAGGCACAAGGAAAAGCCATCATTTTTTTTAATTATGGGTGCCATCAAACAATTGTTAGACTGCTAAACTGTTGCAGACATGCTTGAGGTGCCCTGCAAGTGGCTCATTTTTTTCCCATTCTGGCTTCTAGGTTTTTCTCTTTTTAAGGATTTCCTGTTAGAACACTTAGAATATTTCTGAATGAATGAGATGCACTGTTCAAAAGTTATTCTGGTATATGCACAGGTACAGGTGGACAGGCAAGAGAGAAATGCCATTCAGTTGTATATATGAGTCACAGGACTGGAAAAAAGGCAGAGAAAAAATTAGAGATGGGTTATGTGGCCATTCCTCAAGTCCACCAATAAGATTTCAGCATTTCAAGTAATGGAGACATTCACATGGAATTCTTTTTCAGTAGAGTACATCCAACAAAACAGTGTAAGCATGTATATAAAGACTGCACATGATGGCATACTACAAGATTGACTGTCCAGTTCAAAAAACCCCTCACTTGCCTCACTTCTTTTTTAATAGTGAGCCCAAAAGATGAAATTTAAGGACCAAATACTTCCATCAGTAGCAGTGGTAGTAGTCTACCAGTCCCGCAGGGACTACACATCTTTAACCAAGTCAAGGACATAGCATATTTATCTCAGTAATATACTTTCGTGCTACAAAGATGAAATATACATAAAAAGAAACAAAAAAGACAAAACAACTGTATCTTCTGTTGCATCATCTTTATTGGAAGTAGCTGTGGTCTTTTTTATAAGTTTATAGAGTTTGGTTCACTGACTGGTTTTATATATTTTCATTTGAAAATCTCTGAAAAGTTGTTATGCATAATAAATTAGCCTCATCACACCCATTCAAGTGTTACATTCAATCTGTGGAAAAGTTCAAACAATGATGCAAAAGTTGAACATGCAACTGAATTCAATGAGATTTTTTTAGCAGTCCAAGGTCTTACCAGGAGAAATTATTTTGTCATCAGCAACAGAGCATGCTGATGGGATCAAGAAATCCTGGGACTACTGAAAAAAATCAGTGGCAATGATCAGCCATTGCCAGACACTTACAGTGACTACAGCAGACTACATTCTCCAGGGGTGGATTCAGCATGTTTTCAAACATCTGTCTTTTTGTTTTGTTTTGTTCTTTTAAATGATTAGGTTAATGCCATTTTAAGAAAATCAGCTTAACGGAAATTAGTCTGAATTTCAAAAATGGTTAACATAACATTTCATGTTCTCAAAGGACAGTACTAGAAACTATGGAGAAGTAGCAAAAAAGAAGGGAAGACATGAGATCATCATCTCTACAAATGAAGCCACGCAGTCCACAGTCACGTAGAGGTCAGTCAGTTTTGTATGTTTTTCGGTGACAATTTCTGGAACACATTTTTGCCTACTGATTCATGGAAAACTAAAAACATAACAAATAAGTGAAGCAATGAAACATTCTTGCTGCTGAAATAGGATGAAATAATTTAAGTTTTGAATTTTAGGAGCACTTGCAACCATGCAGTTGAAGCTGGTTTAAGTTAAGCTGCCCCTTTATGCCATTCCTCCTCCTCTTGTCCTTCCTGCTGGCATATGTGCATGGCTGTCAGGTGAATCAGACCAGTGTATGGATCTGGCTGAATCATTCCTTTCCCTGCATTACTTTTCAACTGGATCCGATTCCCTGGTCTGATTAACTTCACAGCTTTATACACTTGCAGAACTGAGAGAACAGAGAAGCGTGGCCAAAGGGAGCGACTGCTTACAGTAAATGCTGCTGTCAACAGGAATTTACATTAAACGATAGCCAGCACAGCCCTGGCTCTAGCTTCCTGGGCACCACTTCTTGGGAATAGTATTCTGGGATCTGGCTACCCCAAGTAAACTTGGCATAAAATTCCTCAGGTCCCTTCAACAATTTATGAGCATCTCTCCAGAGTTTCAGTTCTGTGTCTCTGACTTAAATACATTGGGGACATACAACAACTGAAGGAAGTACTTTGCAGCCTTTGTAGAGGCATTGCAAAACCAGTTACACTACTGTGATGGATTCTTACCCCAAAATATGCCTGTATTCCTTTCCTCTCTTCAATGCCCTCACCTTTCTTGAGCTTTTCTTGGTCTTTGATCAGTGTTTTCAGGGATCATAGGTATCCTTCCAAAGCACTCCACAACTACCTCAGCTTTCTCTTCCTCCTCACAAAATCTCCTCTGAATGCTAGAATATGCAGTCTGTCAGTTAAAAGATCTGTCAGGAAAAATGTGCTTTCACTACATCCCCCTATGAAAGTGTCCATTTTGCTTTTCACATCTTTGTCTTCTCTCCTTTGAAGACTTCAGGGTCTGCACCAGCACAGGGAGAATGGTTCCCCTTGACTGAAGCCATTTTTATTGCTCATGGCAGCAGCTCTTCTAGAGTCTACTGTGCCTTTTTACCTTTTTACAGCATACGTTGAGGCATTTAATGATGCACAGTTTTATAAAAGTGATCACTGTTACACAAATAAGTGCCTAAAATTTGCACACACATTGATTTTATGTATTATAGTAGTATATAGGCATTTTACTACACTGAATTTTGAAATAGGTACATAAACATAAATTAAAAGGTATATATGCAATTATTTTAATTAGTGTCAGACTAAATCATGTCTATTACAAAGGGAGAAATAAAATAATGTTAATAGCATTTTCTTATGTAGCCTTTTATAGCCCTTACATGACCCTCCTCCCTCACTATTGTATCTGAATGCCTTAAAAGCTTGAAAATACTATTGCAATGTCCTGTAAAGCATTACGGCTCCACTTCTGCAGATTGGGAAGTGAGTTACTTAGAATTAGTTTACTAAAGACTTACAAAGCAGGGAAGAGACTTGATATGAGGTCTCAAATTCTGGCTATAAGCATTCATCGGTGGTTTCTAGAGAAATGGCTAGCTGTGACACAGAAAACCTGGCTCCTACTTGAGACAATCAATAGGGAAAAACCTGCTTGAATGTTTGGATGTCATGTGTGATTTTAGGAATAGCTTTCGTAGGTAGTATGCAAATTTCAGCTGCTAGAAGACACTTCTAGGTTTGCTCCTGGGCAATGCTAGAGAGAAAAATTTGAAGTGTGCTTAATGTTCCCAGCTGAACGATAAGCATAAAAGGTCAGTTTGGATAGTATGTGGTGATCTTGAAATTAGTTTTCACCTGTAATTTATGTTAGGATTTCAACCCATATTAACAGATTGAAATTAATGAAGTCATGCTAGTTTGCACTACCTTGTGTAACAAGTGCATAGATCAGGGTATTACAATAGAATGCTTCATTAGGATGCCATTTATCAGCCACTTGAAGTGGGATGAATCTAAATTTATCACTGCTGCACCATGAATAGAAGATAAGTAAAGATGTACAGGTACATACATTTTCTTTAGTACTTCCTGAAAGGAGTTCTGTGCTTGTGATGTGCCTTGTTCTGATTTTATGCACTAAATACAATGGTACAGACAACAGTTTCTTCTTGTTGCTTGGGTAAAGATGTATTAGAACAAAGTGCTCAAAAACTTTTACAAAATGTTGAATATAGATAATATATTTACATGTTCATGAAGTTCTTGGTCTGTTTTCTAGCAGTGGTACCTATAGTGATTGCTGCAATTCTGTCTGTTAGTCTCCAAATTAGACAATATCTTACAGTTTCAGAGAGAGAATGTTTTAGGAACTTGGACAAAAATTTCAAAAGGGCCAAACCAACTTTGGCATTAAAGTCCCATTTTCGGAAGTGACTTAGTGGCCTAAATCCTACTGCTGTGCAGTAAGATGCAGACTCCAAAGGCACAGAACCTTAACTTCCAGCTTCTGTTATTAACTTCATAATCATATTGACCATTTTCCTCTACTCAATGCTCACTAATCTAGCTGATGCATAACAGAGCCCTTGTGCAAAAGATTTCAGTTTGTAATGGTGATAATAAGGTGAAAAGCCTTGCAGACCATTATTCCCCTGAACTATTTTGCTGTCTAAATGCATACACATATTAATTTTCCTTGTTTTTGTTTTATACATGCCATATTAATAGGTTTGAACGGCTCCAAGGAGTGTCTTCATTCACCTCTCTTCAGTTTTCAGTTATCAAGGGTCAGATTCTGCTCTCTGTGCCACATACTTTGTTACCCCTGAAGCTGTTTGTATTACTCTGTCTCAAAGGGTTGGCTTCTATGACCAGCTGTAAACAATTAGTGCAACTATTTGACCAGAAACAAAGCTGGAGATTGAATTAAATTCTCCAGACTTTCTAAGTAAGGGAGTAGCAGGGCTGATTGTAGAGAGCACAGTTTAATACAATTTAACACATATTTTGACAAAACCAAATGTCATTCTTTTCAATAGATGCATTCAGGGGTTGCTTGGAGTACTTACAGTCCAGTTGTGTGCTAAGTAGTAAGATTGAGCGCAATTTATGAGTAGCTAGTGGACAATACAGAATGCAAAGGGATTTCTTTATCATTGCAGTTGCCTCAACCTGTTCCATTGGAAAAATAATTTTATTAATTATTTATGATTCCTGACAACAAAGTGCAGGTAATATTCTGAATAAGCCTTTGGCAAATTTTATTCTTCATCCCTAATATGACTTCTAAAGTATTTTATTTATTCCATTTATAGAAATGTAAATGCTAATGCATTGACAACCACACTTTTCCTTTTGTTAGAAATTTCTTAGATTCACATTGCAGACTAGCTTCCTGTGTTTTAGAGAGTGTTTGCCTCCGTCATGCATTACTGATTTGATACACAATGCCACTCATTTCTCTTCAGTCTATATTATATAGGCCACCATGTCTCCAGTTATTTTCACAGTACTACATTAAGTGCAAATAACAAGGCCAACTTTTAAGTTGCATTAATTGAATGGAGTTATAACCAAGAAAATACAAAATGTAGTATCCCTGTAGCTATTTGTATGTTATTTATGTTCAGTGTACCAAGTCCACAAATGTACAACAGAATCATTAGCTGCAGAATCATTAGCACCATGTATTACATATTTTTTTATGCATACATTCTTTTACTGTTTGTTTTAATACCAGAGCCATTACCAATTACAGTTCTCATTCATATGATCCCAGCAATAGGTGGCATCATCAGTCCATGTCCTAGTCAACTCATGCAGGAAGAGTGGCAGAAATGTTCCTGATGCTGGGTGAAAAGATTAACTACTGCATAACATATTTTAAAATAGATACTAACAAATTAATTACTCATTTAAAACATTGAGCCAGACCTATGCAACTTAAGGAA
Organism: Gavia stellata; assembly: GCF_030936135.1. Lineage (NCBI taxonomy): Eukaryota > Metazoa > Chordata > Aves > Gaviiformes > Gaviidae > Gavia > Gavia stellata. The sequence goes on along the minus strand of NC_082599.1, from coordinate 25,205,194 downwards.
AGTGAGGTTTAACTAGCTTATATGAAAATTTTTGTAAAAGCAAATGCATTCAGAAGCCATTTTACATGAAAATCTCACCAAATCAATGTCAAGATTCAAATGTCTATTTTTGATGTTTTTCTCCTAGTCACACAATTGTGCTAGCCCTAGAGTAAACAGTAAAACACATTTACCTGATGTGAGTTATCCCACTGGAATAATTTGTGTGAATAAAGTTTAGCACACGTCAAAGGCTGCAGGCTTAGGTCAAAAGCATGGAAAATTTCCAGCATCAGAAACAAAAGAACGTGTTCATGGAATAAAAAATGGGAAATGTTTTGTTGTTTTAAGTAAACAGAGACACACCTAGTCCTGTATAAGATGGAGATCTGAGTCTAAAAACTTTTTTTAGACTGTCCCCAAGCCTCGGGAGAGCTTTACCTTGTAAAGTTCCCTTCAATTCTGCTTGCCCAATTGTCCAAGTTCAAGACCTGGTGGGAATACACAGCTTCTGTCTGGCTCATGTGCCAAGGTCCCCACTCCGCAGAGTGAAACATAGGATGCAGGCGATAAGGCGGAATGGGATGATAAATACTCTAGTTGTTGTCCCATTATAATACTGACATTTAATGAAGGAACAAATATGGCTGTGGGAAGCAGAAGGCATTCCTGTGTTCTGTGGTGTAATCATTTATTTACTTTCTGTGGTCATCTGGAGCAATGATTTATGATTGCTTTTGCCTACGAAAGAAAGAATTATGACCGAGGCAATGAAGCCCTTGGATTTTAAAAGCAGTGAGTCAGAATAAAGAAATGATCACATGACCATAACACCAAACAGATTAAAGTGTAAAATGAATGTTTCCACCTTCTGTTTTAGCAAAGGTCCAAATTGCATCAAGTATCCCATACTCCTGAAGTCGAAATGAAAAGTGAAAAAGAAACATCTATGGAAAATATGAAAACAGAGCTCACGAGTGAGCATTTCACGGCCTTGAGCATATTTACATACATAGACAAGAAATGTCCATAATTGATCTACAGTCTGGAAGTCATGCTGGTTTGATTGGTTTGTGTGTTAGCTTCCCAACCACATCTGATCTTTTTTATCCTCTTCCTAAAACACGGGAGAAGCAGTATGCATTTACAAAGCAGAACTACAATAGGAAGAAAAACTGCTACCATAAATGAAGGTGGTGTATACCAGATAAATTGGTTAACATCAACCCACTTATTCCAAGCAAACACCAGTGCGTGAACAGTGCATAGCAGCAGAGCTAAATATCCCATCTTGCTCTGGAAAGAGAAAGAAAATAGTAAGCTGTTTATTTTTTCCAACTTGGCAAAAAGAGTACTCTGTTAAGCAAATATGGAAATCAGGAAGGGCCTCAACCAACACACTTAAGTCAAAGAAAAGAGACCATTGTCTTTGAACTAAAATTTAAGAACTATAATTCAAGAATCTAACTGTACCCCTCTATACCACCGTAAGAGAAAACAGATGAAGCACATTTTTCAACTATTGCTATGACACTTAGCTAATATACAGAAGAGATCATGGATTATAGGCTATTTTTGAAAAAGGGTCAATTCTCAATATCTCAATTTATAGATGTCATCTGTATCTTAAATTACTTTATTTTTGTGATAAATTATTATGAGTTCAAAAGCAGAGTTATAAATGGCTTAATTGATTGTTTGCAAAGAAAAATTTTAAGGTCAATTAAAATCAGAAACACTAGTAAGTCTAGTACTATGACAAAAGCAATTGCACAACTACAGGAAACAAGTCTTTCATTCCACTTACAGTTATAAATTTGGCTTAGGAAGTCTACAAAATTCAGGAGTAAAGGAAACTTTATGCTAGAGTTACTAGTAATTTTGAGTTTCTTGTTGCATAACAATCTTGATATTGTTAGAAAAATGGAATTAGTCATCAGTGAAGTCAAACACTGCCTTTCCAAGTGCTAAATCTACAGAATCTGAGTTTCAAGTATAAAGATTATTTGTTTGTAAAACTAATCCAATATACTAGTATTACTCTTCTGGGCTTCTTCACCGTGCTAATTTAATACTGAAAGCAATCACGCACTAGACCTGTCCATACAGATTCTCTGTAGAGCTGAAAACTTTTCGTACAAATGATGCACTTCATAGAGTGGGCAGACACTCAAATCACTAATTGTAGGAAGAGATACATTTCAGATCTACTTTTCAAATTCAGATCAAGTTTTCAAATGCCAAATACTTAATAGGTCATTGAATTTTCAGATTTTGGTGTTCAGGGACCTAATTCAACACTTGCTTGACTCTAGTGTGATCACACTGATGTCAGCAGAACCACCTCTGATTATTACTGCGTATAACACAGGAGAACGAAGAGCAAACCTGTTACTTAGGTGAATGAAACAAGCACATCTGAAGCAAACTCAGAACTGGCTGCATTTGATTACGCATCTGTTCTAAGATGTCTCCTTTTGAGAATACACCTTTCCGAAGGGAGTTATGAAGCTAATAATGCTGCAGATGGAAAACCTTTGCATGCATTATTGGGCAGAAGCCTTCTCCTGGACTTTCCAGCCACCTGGTACTGCTTAGGCAGTAAAGAATTGCCAAAACAGCTCCAAGGGAGCAATAAGCAATTCTCCTTGTGTAGTGGAATCCCGTATTGTATGGGAACAGTGTTGGCTGGTTCAATACCACCTACTCCCAGTTCAGCAGGACACAGGGCATTCCTGAAACATAAGATGCCCAGACGATGACTGAAATGCCTTCAGCACCAGAGGTCTTTGACCTAAGAATAGGTCCTGAAGGGACAACTGCTGCTGGTCACCAGGTCAGAGAAACAAAAAAGTGGTTTGGAGTTGTCTTTCTTCCCACTGCATACCCTGAACCTGACAGCTTTTTCTTCTGACAAAATAACAAAAGAAATGAACATTTCTTACAAAGCAATTAACAAAGAGTATGGAACAAACTTTTAGATTGGGTTCACTAACTCCTCTGTGTTTGATATTTCTAACTCCTAATGGTCTTAGCTGATAACATACAGTCCTACAAATGAGGACCAATGACATGCAATAATGACATTTATATGTACCTGAATGCAGTGGAACTCTCTCCAGGTCAAAGAGTGACTGACAGATGGGATTGATGTTATTGCCAACAAGGCCAGCAAAGCAAGTCCCAGAATTCCTAGACACACATAAATTTCCATTCTCCAAACATCGTGTTCAATCCAGGCATTTTCTTTTTTTTGTTTGACCTGCCAAAAGAACACTGTATTTAAAATGACAGTGGCACACTTTGCCATTTGTGTGAAATACAGCTATTTTCACCATAATATTCAGGAAATAAGCCAAGAAACACAGTATTTATGTTTGTTTGAATGTCTCTGAATGTAACTGCTATTTACTTCTGATGACAAAGTCTCCACTACTATCTGCAGAGCAAAGGTGGGCTTTAAATGAGAAGAATTTAGACTTTTTTCATCAGCATCTAGGCCCAGGAGAGACTGGTTCTGAGGCCTGTTAGCCTGCCTTCACAGCAGGAGAAATCTTATTCTTTGACAAAAAAATTCCATCTATGGCTAAATACCATATCTGGGAGATTATAACAACAGGAAATATATTAACAGCACCATTTTAGGGAGCTAAATCAGCAGGCATTCTTAATAATGGTATCCTGCCAGGATAGTTGTTTAGCTCTATTTATTTAAAAACAACAACTTGGTACATTCAGCTGCACTGAATACGATGGTTGGTATAGATGAAAAGGTTGTGATTTTAATAAACTGATGTCAAAGCTTCTCCTATTTATGAGTACTTGCAACAGACCTTTGATGCTGCTAGTGATCACCATGGCGTAATATGCCCCAAATATGATAATTTCTTTATCTTGAGGACTGGAATCTCAATGAAATTTCTGGTAATCCATTCAAGTCAGACTACCAGTAAGGCTGATTTCAGAGTTTTCAACAGGTGGTTTGACTGTTCACAGAATTCTTAAGATGCTGGTAACATCATACTGTGCTGGTAAAAAACTCTAGGTTAGACTTTGAGGGTAGTAAAAATGTACGTTTGCAGTCTATACCTTATATTGGAATATTCCTTATACTGCAATACTCATGGCACTCAAGGCAATATGCAAGAATTATGAACTCTCTAATCACAGAGGATCTTAGAGAGCTTTGCCAGCCAGTTATTGCCCATGACTCAGAAGCATGATTGAAATTGTATCTTTTAATGAGTTAGTGTGCATCAGCCCAACTGTGGGGCCATCAGTGTTCACAAATTTAGTTTCTGGCAAATACAGATTATTGTGATTTAGCTCACCCCTCCTTCATTGCTGGCTAATTCACTTTACAAAGAGTATGTCTAGAAATGGTGTATGCTCAGTTTTTCTAGATAGTTAGATTCCACTGGTGCAGAGAAGATTAATCCACACTAAACTAATAGTGTACCAAAGACTTAAATGTTCCTGTCAGGCAGGTATAATTATGTGCATTTTACAGAGAGATAAAAAACCCCAAATGAAGGAAAATTACTTATTTAATACACACTGGCATAGCTGTGATGACTCCTGACTCTCTATTAGATGCTTTAACAACTAGGTCCTGCTCCATCCCTTGACAGTGCTCTGTGGGGATCTTCTTCAAAATCAAATGAAGGCAATGAAAATGGCTTTCCCTCCCATCCAGATTTGCTTGAATGACCAAAACAAGGGTTTTCTGAATACAGAAGGGTTGGCATTTGCATGCCCATCATACCTGCTGGAATGCCCAGTTCAGCAGCTTGTATCTGTATGATCTTCTCATTGGATAGCATAAGCTATAGCAGGCGTGCATTGCAGCGAAGAAGAAACTGAGAAGTCCAAATTGCTTTCTTGATAACATCCATCTATCCAGCCAGTGGGGAAACCTTTTATATTTGGTGCCAAAGTACAGCTGGAAACCAGCAGCTAATATTCCTGGTAAATATACTAGTGCTAAAAGGGTAATTGAAACCACTGGTAAAACTTTGTTTATTACAAGGATTGGAATTTTATAGAAAACATTTTCCTTTCTGGTTATAAAAGGATATATGACATCTCTCATAGAAGTGTAAATAAATGTTAATAATGAGATCACAGATGCTATCTTCATTGGCAAGTGCCACTTGGGGAACAGATCCTGCTTGCAGTGTTGTTCTGAAGAGTGTTCAAACTCACCAAAATGGTGTGCTTGATGTAAATTGAAAAGTGCAGCTGCTTCTGGTGGATTGGTGACTTGCATATCCACATTCTGGAAAGGACAGAAAGGAAATACCAAGTGAGTTCAAGAGAAGATTAAAAACTTCAGTAATGACAGTATTTGCCATCATGGCTTTTACACCGTGCTGCACTGAAACCATACAAACAAAACATGCACACTATTAAAGACAAGGTAGCTTGAAAACATAACGTTTCAAACAGCATAGTCAATAGTTGAGCAAGGCACTTTTAGCATAGATTTCTCATTCATCATTCATTATCATCTGTGGTGATTTCAAAATAGATTTTAATTCCAGGAAGTTAACTACACTGCAAGGGAAGATGGATTACATTATGTGAAGCATCATTACAGGTTATGATATGAGCTACAGATTTCAAATGTCAAATTTCGGCTACAGACTTAACGATGCAGCCCAAACAGTATGCACAATAACAGAATCCAGAGTCAAGGCAATAAAATATTTTATTCAGTCACTGCTATGTTAATGACATTTAATTGGGGGAATGGATGTAAGTAGAACTGTTTGGGATCCAGCATATTAGACCAGCTGCATATCTGTCAACTCCAGCATCAAGTCCTGTGGTCTTCTTCCTTTCCTTCACAAATGTAATAGTGTGCTCTTAACTTCTATGAAAACTTGTGAAACTGAGTCACTTCAGTTTAAAAAGCTGAATTTTCTGTTGCCAAGTAGGCATGGCTTTATTCTAGTCTCACGGAAGACCTTGGCAGAATTATCACAGACTTTAGAAGGAGCTAATCTAGTACAAAATTTTAGTGTAATATTATAAACTGTTCTACACTGAGATAATGTATTTAAAGATTGTCCCATAGTTACAATTCATGGAAGAGGTACATGATCAGTATACACACAAAACAAAAATACGTGTACCAACAGCAGGGCATTGCACTTGATGCAGCAGACAGCTGTCCAGGGGTGAAGAACTGACAACATTAGGTAATAAACAAGTAATTCATTTAATATTCCAGCAAAATGTAAAGTAAAACTGAACTAATGCTGCAATGGCTCAGCTTTAGAATGACTGATGTGGCAGATGTCCAGACCTCCGGAAAGCAAAATGGCACTGTCCGTTTGAGGACGGCGAATATTAGTAGTTGCAAAGTTGTAAGTTAGTGTTGTGCTAGGATACAGGAGATCTTCTTATCTCAGCAATATTATCTGGATTTATTCTTAAGAATCAAATAGTACATTGTATCTGATTAAGCAGTCAATTCAAACAAGATACTACTTGTAAATAATGCAAGGGTAAGTGGGTGCAAGTCTTGTGTTCGTCTTCAATGATATATAGGTGTTTTGTTTTAACAGAGAGATAAAAAATGGGCACTGCTATCTTGCTGTAAATTCTTAATTAGTGACAAGGTAGCCTGTTGCCCACATGTCTGACTGACTTGCCTACAGGGCCTCACAGTAAAATTAAAGGGCATGGTCTTCATTAGGATTTTTTAGCTGAATAGGTACTACGCGTTTATCTGATGATAAAAGCATATCTTTGTAACAGTGAAGGTGTAGCCTAAGTAGCTATTATTCTCCAGTCTGTGAAGAAAAGTAGAGCGTAGTCAATGCATTGCAGAATCGAAGTTGGTACAAATTATACAAACTGAGATTCACATCTAAACCAAGTTTCACCTAGAGCTACCTGTTTCTTGAAGAGATAGTCTGTAAAGCCTAATTCAGTATTGCACAGCCTGTAAGACAGTTCACATTAGAACAGAAAGTTGTAGCTTGAACTACTTCTGTGTATCAGCAGTTGGAGAGGCAAATGCTGTTGGAGTGGATTTTTTTTCTGGACTTTTTTGTGTGGTGTGGAAAACTTACTGAATGTGATGTGGCAATTATGAAGACTCCTCCAAAGAGAAATTTTGTATTCCTGCATAAAAATCCCAAATTATTTCTACAGAGCTTTGCTCATCTAGTAAAAAGCAACTAGCAACTAACCTCATATAGTTTTTAGCTGGCCCAAACTGTATTTTTTAGCATGGACTGTGATTAAATTGAATGAGATGCTCTTTATCTTTTTATCTCTTCATGTCAAAATTGTGACAAGACTTTAGAAGTATTGATGATATGCCAGTGTGATGGGAACACAGTGTTTCTGGACAAAATTGAATGAAAGATTGCAATATGCTGTGTGACATATGAGCTGCTTTTTTACAGAAACATTACCAAGTTGCTAAGGTTTCCTGTATTTCTTCTTGGCATGATGCTCTGACCTGCATTCTGATCAATGGCATGATTATCACCTTCCCTCTTCTCCATTGTGGAAGCTCCCTGCAAAACAAACACAGGATGTAAAACAGATTTTGAAATGCCCTACTGGAGCTTTGAAGCCTATTTTCCCTCAAAATGTTTTCTTCCCTCTCCTCTGCCCATTTGCTGGAGAAGGTACGATAATCTAGGGAAAGGAAAGTCTGTTCTCTGAGAAGAGAACAGAAAAGCTCAGCTTGCTTTTTAAGTAAAGCAGAGACTACGAGAAGATATGAATCAACAGAACAAAATCACTGATAAAAATAATTAAGCTAAATGCTCATGTCGCCAGTGGAATGAATTAATTAGTTCAGGCTGAAAGTTTTAAAATTGCAACACTAAAGTTTGAAACAGCTTACAAAAATAACGTGTACAATGTTATGAAGACGGATTTTGGTAAGTTCATGAGACTTGCTGAGGCAAGAAACCCTTGCAAATGTGTGGTTCCTTATATCTTTTAGGTTTGAGGATTTAGGTTTTAGGATTGGTCTACCTGACAGTCACTGTGTGGATTTCACAGAATCACTAAGGTTGGAAAAGACCTGTAAGATCATCAAATCCAACCATCAACTAACACCACCATGCCCACTAAACCATGTCCCACAATGCCTCGTCCACACGTTCCTTGAACACCTCCAGGGATGGTGACTCCACCACTTCCCTGGGCAGCTTATTCCAGTGTGTCACCACTCTCTCAGTAAAGAAATTTTTCCTAATATCCAGCCTGAACCTCCCCTGGCGCAACTTGAGGCCATTTCCTCTCGTTCTATCACTTGTCGCTTGGGAGAAGAGACCAACACCCACCACACCACAACCCCCTCTCAGGTAATTGTAGAGAGCGATGAGGTCTCCCCTCAGCCTCCTCTTCTCCAGACTGAACAACCCCAGTTCCCTCAGCCGCTCCTTGTAAGACTTGTGCTCCAGACCCCTCACCAGCTTCGTCGCCCTTCTCTGGACACGCTCCAGCACCTCAGTGTCCTTCTTGTAGTGAGGGGCCCAAAACTGAACACAGGATTCGAGGTGCGGTCTCACCAGTGCCGAGTACAGGGGCACGATCACCTCCCTGCTCCTGCTGGCCACACTGTTTCTGATACAGGCCAGGATGCCGTTGGCCTTCTTGGCCACCTGGGCACACTGCTGGCTCATATTCAGCCGGCTGTCAACCAACACCCCCAGATCCTTTTCTGCGGGGGAGCTTTCCAGCCACTCTTCCCCAAGCCTGTAGCGTTGCATGGGGTTGTTGTGACCCAAGTGCAGGACCCGGCACTTGGCCTTGTTGAACCTCACACAATTGGCCTTGGCCCATCTGCCTACCCTCAAGCAGATCAACAATTCCGCCCAACTTGGTGTCATCTGCAAACTTGCTGAGGGTGCACTCAATCCCCTCATCCAGATCATTGATAAATATATTAAACAAGACCAGTCCCAAAACTGAGCCCTGGGGGACTCCGCTTGTGACCGGCCACCAACTGGATTTCACTCCATTCACCATGACTCTCTGGGCTCGGCCGTCCAGTCACTTTTTTTACCCAGCGAATAGTGCACCTGTCTGAGCCACGAGCCGCCAGCTTCTCCAGGAGAATACTGTGGGAGACAGTGTCGAAGGCTTTACTAAAGTCCCGATAGATTTAGAGGCATATTTTCCCTTTAAGATTGTCAGGAAACTCCAGCTGGCGCTTCACTTATGCTATTCCAAGGTACACTGGCAATACTCATCACCCACAAGTACCAGCAGCTACTAAGGACTATGAGAAATCAGAAGCCAGAAAAAAAAAAAAAAAGAAAAGAATGGATAAACTGAAAGAGATGTGTCTGAAAGTCCTAGGATAGCAGGAAATACAGTATCTTGAAGGCTGTAAAGTAACTACAAGGACTGCAAGGACCCTGCAACAAGGACTTCCCATGTGTGCATCACACTTTGCACGCTGCAGGAGGAGAGGCACTAGCACCACACCACTGGAAGCTCAGGCTGCCATACCACAGTGTGACTTTCTGTGGCTACCTTTAAGCCAGTGAGTAGGTAGCTCCTCCATGTACTTGCCTACTGGACAGCTGAATTACTAGATATGAAACTGTTTTGCTAACTACTGATTCTTTTATATCCATAAACCTTTTGGGAAATTGTATGGACAAATCAGACTTTGACAGTTGTCCTTTTTTTACTGTGCCTGGTTCCTTCAGTGGATGAGTCCTACAGTCTTGTACTGTCTGCTACGAGAGTTTGCTTTCTGCCAGGCCACCAGACTCCTGAAGCCGAAGTATTCTTTTCCTAAGTTGTTCTCTTTGGATTTTTCCCTTCTGCTAGCAAGCTCTCCCTTTGGCCATAACCTTTAAGCCAAGTGTTGCAGACTAGGGTCAACAAGAGCTTCTGTCTGAAGGTCAGGCTGTTAACCCTTTCCTATACCAGCTAATGGACGGTTTGTATATCCTGCACACAAGGAAGCATGGGCTGATGAAGGCACATTTCTACTTTTCCCCCCTATTCCTAGGGCTAGTTCCAGTGATTTTATCACAAGTTTTGGGGTATCAGTTATCTTCATAAAACCTCAGCTCCTGCAGTCCCATGATTACTTAAGAATTTCTATTTCTGTATGTTTTAATATACTGTATTTCTAGCTGTTACAAGGGCAAAGAATAGTTTACAAGCAGAACTCATTATAATGTACCTACCTGGAAAAAAATGATAACAAATACAGTGAGCTCCAGAGCTATTTTTAAAAGAACTCAGAATATGATGGGCAGTCACACTGTGTTTGAGGCCTACCCTCTGATTTGTAAAGTTTGATGTGGGGAAAAAAAAGGACGTAAACTTATAGACTGACTTTTTACCCTTTTAGGTAATGAGACTGACTTAAAATTGTTAAAACAGCTTGTGGCTCAGATCTTTGCTGCTTTTTAATTTTTTTTCTGTACTGATCTCCATGGAGCTTTCAACTGTTAGTATCACCAGTCTACGCGGGCTTACACAGTGATCCCAGCCACTTCATAACTCTCCTCTTCTGACTACCACACTATCTTGAGGGTCCAAAAGCATATTTTAGATTGGGAAGCTCTCTGTGGAAGAGCTTGACTCACCTGGTTCTCATGCTGCTGTCACTTTTCATTTAGAAAATTTAGAAATGAAGAGTCCAGTAATAGCTTCTAGCTAAAGATTTGTATTGATGAGGATGTAGTAAATGATATCATGATGTGAAAAAAATTCTATGAGCTAGAATGCCAGCTGCCGATCCTAAAAGCCGATATATTGGTTATTTTGGGAAACAATGTTTAATACAATGTTAAATACAGCGTTAATGGTTTATGCAGCAGAATACAAAACAGAAGGAAAAAAGAAAGTGTGTGTGAATGAATGGATGTGCTCATCCACAGAAATATGGGTTACAGCCATGCGACTGCATGCAAGGAAACATAGGCGCTGAACCGTAATAGTCCACTTGGCTTCTGATACCAAAGTTAACACAAAATTATTTCTTGGCTATGCCCAATAACAAAGCACAGTAATAATCTTGGAAAACCCTAAATACAAGGGACTTATAATTCCACTATTCAGTGCCTTATGAATTGCAAGAAAGGAGTCCTCTACAGCATGTGTCTTTTTGGAATACATCTGAAGAAAAAAATTTAGGAGTCCTGTGAGAGACAGAAACTAATCAGTTACAGCCCTATCTAAGTCACAACTGTTATGAAAGAAAACAGTTGTAGTAACGTCCATCCTCACTGCACACCCCTTCTGCTCTGGGAGGCAGCTGTGAATGAGGATGGAGGATGTCCAGCTGCAGAAAGCCAAGTTTCCAATGCTGTGAGTACGCTACTGCATTTCGCAGCGAGAAAACTGGCTCATTATAACACTGAACCAACAGGGATCCACGCTGTGCAGCCACTGCCCCGAGAAAACATCATCCAAAGTCAATGAGAGGTTTTCCTGACTAAGGGGTTTCAGGGATGGCTCCACGAAAAAAGAAAAATGGGTAGAATAAACAGGCTATGATAATAATGATGAGGTGATGGAAGAGCCACGGGAGAGTGACTACATCTCTCTCCTTTGGCACCATCGGAAAATGACAGCGTGAAAGCATTAAGGATAACTGTCTCGCTTTCAGAGTGCCTGCTGCATGGTGCGGGGCGGTGTAAGCACCCGGGACACGAGTAAATACTTTCCCTGCTCTTCAAAAATTCTGCTGAGCTCTGTGGAAAACCTAATAAAAGCCCGGGGGGCTGGAGCAGGACAGCGTCGCTCGGCGTTTCTCCTCGGTCAGAGTGCGCCCGGGGCGGACCACGCCGGCCGCGGCAGGGCCGGGTGGGCTGCCAGCCCGACGCCCGGCCGCTTCGCGCCGCTGCCCGGGGGAGGCCGGGCCCCGCGGAGAGCCCGACCCCGAGCCCGCGCCCGCCGGGGGCAACCGGCCCGTCCCGGCGGCGGCCGCGGGGCGGGCGGGGCCCCGCGCCAGAAACCGGCCGCAGTCCGGCCACGGGGGCGCGCGCGGCCGCCTCCCCGGCGGCTCCGCCAACGGCCGCCGCCTCCCCGCCGCCCCGGGACTCACCCACCTCCGCCCGCCGTCCGCGCAGCCTCTTCTTCCCGCCAGAGGCCGGAGCCCCCGCCGCGGGGGGCGGTGGCAGTGGCGGGTCCCGGCTCGGCTCCGTCAGCAGGGGGGCAGCCCCCGCCGGCGGCGGTGCGGGCGCCGGTACTCAGCCGCGGCGCGGGTCGGGGAAGGCGGACTCAGGTCAGCCGCGGAGCGCCTGCCGGACTCTGAGGAGGGGAGCGGCGGCGGGGCGGGGGGGGGGGGCTGGCCGCAGCCTCCACCTCTCGTCCCGGCCCCGCCTTCCGCACCCATCCCGCTCCCCTCCGCGCCGGCGGGGTGCAAGCCGGAGTCCCGTCCCGAGGCGCGGCGGCACCGGAGGGCGGCGGAGCGGCGTGGCCTCGAGGTCTCCCCTCCGGCACCGCCCGGGGCCGCGGTGCCCGGGCCGGCCGCCCCAAGAAGTGCCCGGCTGTGGGTCTGCTAGGGCCTCGGCTGGACAAAAGGCGCATTCACCTGCGCCCTCCCCGCCCCGCAGGAGGGAGGCGGAGGAAGAGGCGCCGAGGTGCGCTGCCTCCCCGGGCGCCCCTCGCCTCTGCGAGCCTGCCTCCTGCCAGCAGCTCCGCTCCCTCTGCCAGGGCGCACTGGTGGGTTTGCCGGAGGGTGCTGCAGCACTTCGGGGGCCGGGGGGCTGCCCCCGCCCCACCAGCTGCCCGCAAAACGCAGCCCTTCAGAACCCTACCCGCGAAACCTCCTCGCCTTTCAGTCCGTTCTCCCTTCCCTACCGCTTCTTCCAGACCCGTCACTGCCAGCCTGACAAAATGCTGCATTAAATCCTGCTTCTCGTACGAGCAGTTTCTCACTTTAAAATTTTTTTTTTTTTTTTTCAAAATACCATGATCTTGTACCCTTTTTCTGTCCTGGCGATTCTGAAAAGGGAGTTGTCTCCTGGAAGTTTAGTCATACAATAGTGTGAACTATCATTATCTTGCGAAAGGTCTGTTTTGGTGGATGTTTAGACATTTAGTGGCTTACTGACATTGCAGGAAACATGGCCAGTCTGTCTCAGAAATGTTTTCATTTCTTCACGCAAAGTTCATTGCGTTTTCTTCAGGATGTCTTCACAGAAATGATGCCAAGTTCCATCTCTTTATATCTGGGGAATGTATTTTTTTTTCCTTCTCAGTAGATGTTAAGTGGATGTAGAATCCAGCTAAATGCTACATCTGGCAGAAAAGAGGAGATTGCCTTGGAAGAGATAAAAGGTAGAATAATTGTGTCTCCTGTGTTAAAACAAAACCTTAACTTTTATTTTTTTTTTTTATGGTTGCCTTCATTAGCATATTTAGCCTTCGTGCAAAGCACGGACATTTGCCACGTGCTTTCCATCAGTTACTTTTTTGCAAGGGATGCTAACTTCTGTATGCTCTCATTCAGTGAAAGTGCCGTGTGATTTTCTTTTGTACTCCTTCGTTGCACCGTCGGTTTGGGTGTTGTGGGTTTTTTTTCAGTTCCCAGTATCAGCAGGGTGACGCCTGGCGGTGGGAGCGCAGGGAGGAGGCTGACTGCGGCGAGGCGTGCCGGGCCGCTCTTACACACCGGGTCCATGAGAATTTGTAGTCCAAAGGGCTAAAAGCATGGTCTTATTCCAAATGAACTCCACGGTAAAGCTCTCCTCAGGAGTAGCTGGTGTAAGCTAGTGTTATGGGGACTACACTTATAGACCAAAAGCTAGCTCAAGATGCTGAGATGATTTCAGAGATGCTGAAAGATTTCGGATATCCTTAGCCTTTCCTTAAGATATCCTTATCCTTTAAGATATCCTTAGCCTTTTCGTAAAACACACAAGAGCTAAACTCCTGCATAAGCATTCTCAGAAGATGAGACAAAAAGCCAGCCAAAGTGAACCTGGCTATTAAATAAGTACCTAGTAAGCTGCTCTGCTCAGATGCTCCTAGGTATCTCTGGCCAAGCAATCTCCTCTCTGGTCTCTGCATCCTGAATACTATTAGTTGCCTGTCTGTGGATAAAAATGGAAAGCTCATTTTATGTGGGAGCTGACAAAGTGGACATATATTCAAATGCTAGGGAAAACTTTCCTTTCATGGCTACCCTAAGGCATAACTTCCAGATCATTTAAAGTACCACTTGTATTAGAGTGGTTACTGGAAAGCAAACTGCATGGCAATCCTCCTGCAGACTGTTACATCTAGATGATACTGCTGTATGCTGACAGCTTTGAACTGATATTTATGCAAAGTGCTATGCAAGAAGTGTGAGACTTAAGGTAGGAAACACCACAGGAATCAGGAGTTGATTCACCATGAGATAATTTCTCTTGGCACATGCAGAATGGGGATGATCTCACTGACAAAAATTTAAAGCTGTGCAGATTTGGCTAGCTTTAAACATTTAGGAGAGTGTCAGTATTCTTTAACTATTGCATGAGTTGGATGGAAAAGAGTAATATTTCTGTGGTTGCTGAAGTGTGACAGGGTATTTTCCAGAGATGAAACACACTCTAGTGACTCTGTGTTTTAGTCCTTCTTCATTCTGGACAGATTCTGTGTGTGATGTTGACAAAGGACGTGAGGGAATGATAGACTGCATTTTCTGGAGGAAAAAAAAATTATTGCATCATTGACAAGATTGCCTGACAGTGCTTTAATCTTGAGAACGTTTTCACCACAGTTTATGAAGGGAGAAGTCTCTGGTCAGGGCAATTTCTATGCTTCTGCAACTGCTTTTTAGACTAGGGGCTCTGAGAACAACTTGCCAAATGGTTGGAAAAGTGGTGCAGTCTTCCAGTAACACACAGGCCTACATATAATCATGCTAACACTTAGTCTTGCTCTGAACTTGTTGAGTAAGCTAAGTGTAACCATTACTGTCACCAAGATGCCTGTAGCATGCCCTTGGGTGACTCAGAAATGATGCTGTGTAGGGGGAAGTGGTGTGGAAGGGTGGAAACCATTCCCTGTAATTTCAACAAGTGCAAATGGGCTTGGTTTAGCTATCGGAACAATGGCTGGGTTTCCAGGATGGCACTGGAAGGAGTTCAGCAGAGGGTTACCAAGGTTGTGAAGGGCTTACAGCACATGCTCCCTGACAAGAGACGTGGAGGAGCCAGGCTTGTTTAGTCTGGCGAAGGGCAGACTAAGGGGTGATGTAGAAGCAACCCTCAAACACTTGAAGAGAAGGTACAAAGGTCATGAAGCCCAACTCTTGTTTGTAGCACCACGTAGTGTAATAACAGTCAGGGATCACAAATCACAAAATCACAGAATCACAGAATCACTAAGGTTGGAAAAGACCTGTAAGATCATCAAATCCAACCATCAACTAACACCACCATGCCCACTAAACCATGTCCCACAATGCCACGTCCAGAGGTTCCTTGAACACCTCCAGTGATGGTGACTCCACCACCTCCCTGGGCAGCCTGTTCCAATGCTTCACCGCTCTCTCAGTAGAGAATTTTTTCCTAATATCCAGCCTGAACCTCCCCTGGTGCAACTTGAGGCCATTTCCTCTTGTCCTATCACTTGTCACTTGGGAGAAGAGACCAACACCCACCTCTCTGCAACCTCCTTTCAGGTAATTGTAGAGAGCGATAAGGTCTCCCCTCAGACTCCTCCTCTCCAGACTGAACAACCCCAGTTCCCTCAGCCGCTCCTCATAAGACTTGTGTTCCATACCCCTCACCAGCTTCGTCGCCCTTCTCTGGACACGCTCCAGCACCTCAATGTCCTTCTTGTAGTGAGGGGCCCAAAACTGAACAAGGGATTCGAGGTGCGGCCTCACCACTGCTGAGTACAGGGGCACGATCACCTCCCTGCTCCTGCTGGCCACACTGTTTCTGATACAGGCCAGGATGCCGTTGGCCTTCTTGGCCACCTGGGCACACTGCTGGCTCATATTCAGCCGCCTGTCAACCAGCACCCCCAGATCCTTTTCTGTGGGGCAGCTTTCCAGCCTCTCGTCCCCAAGCTTGTAGTGTTGCATGGGGTTGTTGCGACCAAAGTGCAGGACCCGGCACTTGGCCTTGTTGAACCTCATACAACTGGTCTCGGCCCATCGATCCAGCCTGTCCAGATCCGTCTGCAGAGCCTTTTGAAATGCAATCAAATGTAACCTGATTTTGAAAATTCCAGCGTAAGAAACTGCACTGTTGGCTCCCAGAGCTGAGCTGGGAATGGAAGTGGTAAGTGTCCAATATGAACATATTGTGAGTGGGAGTTGCAGGTGCACCTGGCAGGGAATGCGTATTACTTGTGGGCTAAGGCCATCTGAGACCAGGGATATCAGACAACATATCTGGTTTACTGTCATTTAATAAGCTCCTTTATCCAAGGGAATATGATAGAAAGAGATCAGATAAGCAGACAACTGCTGTCCCCTGCTGAATGAAGGTGAAGTAAAGGACCAGCTGTTCTTAGTGAGTAACATTGTTAAAGTCAAACAAATATGTTACTTGGCCTGGATTTATCACACAAATTCTCATTCAAAGAAGTGGCTTTCAAACTGCTTGAAATACTTGAATTCCTCTGGAGGATTTAAGTCATCAGTGCCAAGTTACGGGAAGCTGAGGAAAAGAAATACAGTGAAAAAAACCAGAGGCGCAAGATTGTTTGAGAGGGCTGTTCAATCCAGTCCAACATGTGTAAGAAACAAAAGTATGTACTACTTCTCTTGAATTATGAGAAATCAATAAAGCCACATGACACCCAAATAATTTTTTAACAGTGGTACTTTTAGGCACTGTTGAAAGTACAAGTAAAGACCACATGACTGCTTCAGTTAAAGTTCAATTAAACGGGTTGAAAACCAACTCAAAGTAGAGGAGAATAGCAGTATTTTGTTTTCTGATTCATTGTGAAAGAAATTGCATTCTGGATTTCAAGTATGTAATTTATAGACAAGTAGAGAAAGCACTTCCACTCCTAGTTTTTCGAACTAACACCTTTCACAGAATTCCTGTCTGATAATGCATGTCATTTCTTGGAAGCAACACGGAAGAATTTGTTTGATATTTAAGAAGAAAATTTGATTGAATCAGGCATACTGATATTCTTTGTGTGTAATCACATACTCTTAATGCAGTGTTTGCCTTTCTCATTGTGGATGACACTTTTACTTATATGACATCTAAAATTGTGCTGTTATCCCTTGAAGCAGTTATGATACTTCTCTGATTGTGGTGTTTTGATGATTTCATGATTTTATTGCACACATGTCACTGGAGTATAGAGCTGACTGCCTTAAAATACTTATAATAATGAAATCAGTGATAATAAAAATAACAGTAATTAACATACAGATCAACAAAAAAGCTGCAGCACTTCAAGACTGTAAAATCTAAGGGATACAGGGGAAGGAATGGACCCACAGGGGAAGGGTAACTGAGCAAAGACAGAATATTGGGCATGCAGGTAGGCATTTGACCTGCCCCAGTTCAAGAGTTCTTTTACATTTCTGCCTTTGCTTTTTTTTCTGCCGGAAACCATTTTGCTTAAGTCTAATTATGTAATAGTGAATAGCAGTGCTATATTTTCTGCTGTGGTGTATATGGGTATTCATTACCTCTAAGTGTTAAAAAAAGATAATTTTTTACAATATTTCTACAAGAGTAATTTGAAATTAAGATGCTTTGGAACATACCTTGTGAAAAACATTTAGTGTGGTTTATTGCACATAGCTATGGCTCTTTGATAGGTTTTGTGGTTTAGGAATTGCATTCTAATGTCATTGTATTTTCTACTGAGGACTTATGAAGGCTTGTGGTGAGACCACAAAATTGTCAAAACATTGCAGGATCCCTCCCACAACCATGTCCTTTCCCAGGCCTTCTACATCAGGAATTTCTCAGAAAACCTTTCTGCTTCCGATACCATGTTTTAAAATCCTTACAAATTGTAAGAATTTTTTTGACACTATACCTTGCTTTTATGTCATCAGTTTTTTGCCTATTACCATAGCGCCTACAAACCACAGTTCATAGTATTAGATGCTATGCAAACGCAAATCACTAATACTGACACCTTCTTTGCAGGCTACAATGTAGGTTTCACATTCGAAACAACAGGAGAGGGGTGATACAAGCACATAGGGAAGAAGCAGAGCTGAACACAGTTTTAGGAATGTAATGAGACAATGATGTCAGCTGTGGTGATAACTCTCCAGTGTGATGGCAGCAGTTCCAACTGCTGGACGCCATTGTAATAACAAGAGCTTCCTAATTTTAAAGAGGGATTTGAAGGAAAGCAAGGAATTAGCTTATCAGTCATTTCTTGGTCACCGAGATGTCTTTGAGAAGTGAGCAGATGTGAGAAATTCTTAAAACGTTATGTTAAGGATACAGAGTTACTTAATAAAACCCTAAGTTGTTATAAATTTGATACAATCTACATAAATGTGGAACAGAACCTGCCAATACATTTGGAATTACTTAAATAATTTAATCATTATTAACTATTTAAATAATACCACTTTTAATTTAAATAAAGCAATAAATACTTCAAAGTTGTCTGCCATCGGATTTTGGGCAAATTTTTTTATGTGGAACTACTATGTTAATACATTTATTATAGTTGACTGGTAACAGAATTGTTGCTCACATGCAAAGACTGACAACAAAATTACGCATATGTCTTCAATATGGAAATAATTGTGCTAATTAGAGCTTGTTAAGCTGGATATTTTGCCAGATTCGGAATTATTTTTCAACAATTTAGTGCTAATATTGATATTTTATACCAATTATAAGTTCTTAGAGCAAGAGTATTTTTAAACCCAGACAGTTTTATTACTTAGATCTTTTGTCCAAAACTACATACTGGAATTCTAGCTTAAGATTCTGACAGTTCAAAAATACTATCCATGGTCAAAATTAAAATATTCCTGTCATCCAGAAGCACTAGTTATACTGTGTGACTAACTACACACTACAAAAACCAGTAGATAGCAGAAGTTAATTGTCAGAAATAATCTAAGAGCTGAGATCTTTGTTCAGACTTTTTCCTGCTGCCTGGGACACCATTCTACTCTAGAAGCAGAGCAGGGACTCAAGGAAGAACTGGAGCAGGAAATGAGGCAGGACTGGAACAGAGACAGGGATCTCAGGCAGAGCAAGAACAGCAGGCTCTAGCATGCTGTGGGCTCCGGGAAAAAAACTGTAAGCTTCCATCTAATAGCTATCCAGTCAGAAATAATGAGCTTTGCAGGTGACACAAAAACTGGGGTGAGTGGTTGATACAGGAGGTGGTTGTGCTACCATTCAGAGTCACTTCAGCAGGCTGGAGAGATGGGCCAACAGGAACCTCATGAAGTTCAACAAAGTCCTGCACCTGGGAAGAAATAAACCCATACACCAGTACAGGCTGGTGGCCAACCAGCTGGAAAGAAGCTTGGCAGAAAAGGCCTTGGAGGTCCTGGTGGATGCCAAATGAACATGAGCACCCTTGCAACAAAGAAGGCCAACAGCCTCCTGGGCTGCAGTAAGCAGAGCATTGCCAGCGGGTAGAGGGACGTTACCCTTCTCCTCTACTTGGCAGTCCACATGCCAAGTACACAGAGTGCTATGTACAATTCTGGGCTCCCCAGTATGAGAGAGACATGAACATACTTGAATGAGTCCAGCGGAGAGTGACAAAGATGATTAAAGGATTGGAGCATCTGACATAAGAGAAGATGGACTGCTTAGCTTGGAGAAGTGAAGGCATGGGGACATCTTATCTATGTGTATAAATACCTGACGGGAGAGCGTAAGGAAGAGCCAGACTTTTCTCCGTGACAGGACAAGAGGCAATGGGCACAAATTGCAATACAGGAAATTCCATTTAAACATAAGAAAAATAATCCTGATTGGCTGTGATTGAGAAGGTGCATTGATTGTGAAAAGAGTGAAATCAAAGTCCAGAGCGATGTGTGACCCTAATGACTATAGACGGTTTCAGGAACTGGACTCGAGAGTGCAGTAGCTTGAATATGGAGGTTGAATGACGGGCACAAGAGTTTGATGAGAACTCAAAATCCATATCATAGGAAGTGTACTCAGAAATCTCCTTTCAGGTAATTTTTTGTTTGGTTTTTGCCCTTGAGGTCTAGAGTAGAAGTCTGGTTTTCTGCTATTTTGCTACTCTCTTTGGCATACTTGTTTTACTAGAACTGTTGACCTAAGGTGACTTACCATTAATGGCCCCTGAGAAATCTGCCTCTGCAAATTCTGCTTGAAATCTCAGTGAAAATGGAGGCAAAGAGAGTGCAGTGAAAGCAAAGACAGACATTGACATGGACTTAATCATTGCAGGCTACCAAATGAAAGCTTGGCAATACCTTCACAAAGAGATGAAAATCAAGCCAGAAGATCTTTAAACTACTTAGATAGTAGAAAAAATGCATATGTCTCGTCTCCTATCTATTTTCAGAAATAATGTCAGAAGATGAAGCAGTGTAGAGAAACTCATTCTGAGCATTCATAAAGAGCAGCAAAGCTAAGGAAACAAGTTTTTCTTAAAATGATTTATTATTACAGTTCCCTGATTGTCAATATGGATCTGTAACAAACCTGGCTTTGGCATAAACTACAATGTGATTTTTTTTTTTTTCCCCTTCTTAATCTGCACCAGCTGACAACATTGCCCTGACTTCCTTAGTCAACAGTTCATGAAAAAAATAGAGACTTCAAAGACAGGATCTATGCTCTTGAATGTTATTAGGTGATCTACAAGGGGCTGAGTGTTGTTATTCATCCTTTACTTTCACTGAAGAGATCCCTTATGTTTACAAGCACTTTCTTCTTATTGCCTAAAATAGCTGTTTGGAGCTTTGTGAATTCCATCCAGCAGGGCATCTATCTAACTTCCAGATGTTTTGGTGCTTCGCATGCCTAGGAAACCTAAGTATGTTGATATGCTTAAGGATGCCTTGGCATCTTTGAGGAACTTGCCTAAATGACTGCTATAGAAGTATTTAGTGAATAGTATTTAATAAACTGGTTTGGTAAACCATAAACCTGTTATCTTTGTCCTTAAGAAGATACTCCTGTTAATTGACTAATGACTAAATGGTTCCCAGTTCTACCGACTGCCACCTCTTGTAAATTTAGAGCTTTCAGCAAAACAGAAATCCTGACAACCCTTCCTAATATACACTCTCAAAACACAACTTAGAAGGGAAAGTTAGAACAAAGTACTTTTAAAAGCTGCAATTTAGTATTCTTTGTGTTTTATGGTGTAGAGTGTTACTTAACTTTTTGAACTCACAAGGACTATTTTATGTTGACAGAAATTGGAAATCTTGATTTTCTTCACTTATCCAGACTATCTTGTTTAAAAATAACTCAAAATATGTGTTTCTGTGTTATCCAAAAGTCACTGGTATAAAAATAGTTGAAGGGATTGCTTACATTTCAATAAAGGTGCTGGCAAAGTCATAAAAATAATTTATAGAATTTTGTCCAATTTTAGTTTTATTCATAATAATAGTGAGCTCTGCCCTAGTATTACTGCTTTGGTGCTGGAGAAAAAGACCCACACGCTGCCTTTTTATATTTTTGTACAGTTAATTTGTGTAAAACATACATAGCTATTCGTAATTCTAGCAAAAATGTCAGGTTGGTCTTTTTTATAATGCCTTTGAAAGGAAGAGAGGTGCAACACATTTCACAGATCAGTAGAGCGAAGTAAAATGGTGCTGAAATAAATTTTCTTGGTAATACATTAATTTCAAATATAAGTTTCCACAGAACATTCAGATGTTGCAAGGATTTTCATAAATAAGACAAATACTGTAGCAGTTCTAAATATATATACATACAATTATAATGAAGAAAAAGGATGGAAATTATATAAGAGAAAAAGAAATACTGTTCCCTCATACAAGTCTTTCTTCCTGCTCTAAAATGTAGTTATATTGTAGAGTCAGAAATATTAAATGAAACTCTGAAGCTGTTTGGTATAGAGTAGTGCATGTGATTTAGAATAAATGGGACTCTGCATTGGAGCAGAGGAAGAAGTTGGCTTGTATTTAAAATCAAATCAGTAAGTTGAAAACTATTGGTAGGGTTGCCTAATTCTAGTGTTGTGGACAAGATTCAGCATCACATCTGCTTGACGCTAGTATTATGTTACTTTTGCTGGAATTGTTCCATGTTTAACACCACAACAGAACATGGCTTAGCCCTATGGAATATCCTCTGTGGAAATTCTTCAGTAGATTAGGGGACAATTTCATTCATGTGTAAGATACTGGAATATTCCATACTGAAAGAGCTTGCTGCTGTGGTCCTTTAAATCTTGTATAAAAATACTCAGTTTTACTTCCACCCTTGAATAGCAGCACTTTATAATGTAATATGCAGAAGGAATGTTAATTCATATGCTGCCAAGCCCTTTTTTCTTCTAGAAAGGCCTTTGAGATTTGATGGTACGGGCAAATGGCAAAATTCTCCCGTGAAATAGCATCTCCCCTTAATGTAATGCTGGCCACCTCTATTTTCATGCACAAATCCTGAACGTTTTAGTGGCTGTTGCTGCCACAACGGTGTTGAAACAGTGTATTTGTGCTTGTATGTGTGTTTACATATGCAGCCACATGCACTCCTCCTCCTCCCCGCAGTCTATCTAGCTATCTATCTGAAACACATATATTTTGACTCAGTGAAAAAAACAATTGCTTCCTGTATATTTTCTCTCCTCATCCCATCTGTTGCCTTTTCCACATGTGGCCAGCTGTTTGTTTCCCTGTGACAACCTTCCCTCTTCAGAAGAACATACTTTGGAAACTGTGAATTACTCTATTTCTGGAAAGCAACTTCTACTCTTACCTCCCCCCCTCCCCGCCCCCCCGCCCCGCTGTTCTTGGCCATCTGCTGTGGCCTGAAGAGTAAAATTTCAGTAGAAGATTTTTTTTTGTTAAGACTAAAAACAAGCTGAAGAAGCAGTTTGCATTGTCCTAATTAATCTGTTTTGTTTATCTGGGAGAAACTGAAAGTTGGATGCGGGTGACTTCATTTTGAAAAAAAACTGCCCAAAGTCCAACTCCAATAAGATAAAGGAAAGCTCTGGGTGAGAAAAACCAAATACCATGTTGTGTCTATCTAGTTTGGGTTCTCTGGCAAGTTGTTTTTTCTCCATTCCCAGTACTATTACTAAATTAGCTACAATGCCAGAACACGCCCACAACCTGATACAGCCCTAAGACCCTTCAGCTTGCAGCAGCCAATCTTTCAGTTAAAATGATTTAAAAAATCAGTGGTCTTTACTTCCCAGAAGCTGGCTGTGATGGAACATGCTCCTTTTCTTGAGAGGGCTGCCTTCTGACGGAATGCAGGGGCTATGTCACTATTTCACCAATCCATTTCACACTGAAATAGCACATAGTTTTTGTAGGGGTGAAAGCCTGATCAAAAGATCATTGAGGTCAATCTCCAAAGTGAAGGTCAGTGTCAGATGCTTGCTTTCCTCTGAAGCTGAACGCTAGAGAAGAATGTAGCTGTGATTTCCATGGCGAACATGCACAGTGCCTAGCTGACACTCTGCAGAGGTACCTGAGATATAAGGCTGGGGTTTTTTGGCTCCCTGTGTAGTTTGTGGTTTATGTTAAGCTGCAATATCACATCTGCTGTGCACTAAGAACAGGCGCATGTAAAGTTACCATAAGTCATTTGATGTTCGATAACTTGTTAAGCTGCTGTCAAATTGTAACGAGACTCTAAGTCTAAGCATTAATACAACTACCACTCCTAGCAACAAATGGGAATTAAAATGTTGTATCAATTATGGTTTTTATAGCAGGAGTAAATCTGTTTTAATTACAGAAATGGGTTAAGTAATGTCCAACAAGAATTAAAACAGTGAAAACATCTATTTCCTTATAAACTAACAGGGTGACACGAAACATTATTAGACAGTCATTTGAAATGCCTTTCTGAAGTAATAAACACTTAGAATTAGGCAATGAAATCTCTGTAATTAAATACTTCATAATGGAGGTCTAAACTTACCATGAAGGAGGCAGAAAGGCGAAATAAGCAGTAAAGCAAACTAATATTTTCACTGAGGTTATTTTATTTTTTATTCATTGATTGTTTCTACAATAGCTGTTTACTTCATAAATCCACAATAAACAAAAGTCCACCAAGTT
This sequence comes from Gavia stellata, assembly GCF_030936135.1. Classification (NCBI taxonomy): domain Eukaryota; kingdom Metazoa; phylum Chordata; class Aves; order Gaviiformes; family Gaviidae; genus Gavia; species Gavia stellata. The sequence goes on along the minus strand of NC_082599.1, from coordinate 25,181,049 downwards.
ATCACAAGGGCTGAAAAGAAAGGTGCCACTGTATGAGTCAGCATTTTCTGCTCATCAGAACTTTTGACAAATCCTGGACTATTAAAGTGATTATGAATGCTGGAGAGAGATGTCAGAATTATATCTTCCATGATGCTCACTTTGTTTATCCAGACAAGTTGTACAGCAGTATAAGCCCTAATACAACAATGCTTCCCAACTACTTCAGAATATCAGTTTTCTCAACTGAATGGCTGTCCCATAAGCCAGGACACTGCCTGTGATGGGTAGTGTCCTGAGGGAGCATTCTCAGAGGAGCCACTGCACGGGTGGTGGGAGAGGCAAGGTGAACTGGAGGAAAGCATCCTGGAGCAGGACTCTGATGACTTCCTTCTTGGCCACTTTTGATAGCTTGTTGGGTGACTTTGGAAAAGTTTCATCACTGCTCTGTGTCTCTGTTTCTCCCTCTTTAAAGTAAGGATGTTCATTCTGATGTCTTTGAAAATATTTTGAGATCATTAAGGACAAATAGTAGAGGAGAGCAAGGGTAGCAGCAATTGCTGTACTTACTAGGCTTGGGATGTGCTAAATTGTAAACCTGAGACTTTACTAAGTGGGTAGCACCAAAGTACAAATTCCTCTGTTACTTGTATATACTCTTTCTACAGGCTGACACACGTCTCTATCACATGTTCCTTCATCTTACCCAGTCTCATACAGAAGGAGCATCCCTGCTCAGGGTTCTTACTGATTTCAATCAATTTGAACACTTTGTGACAGCCAGAAAGTAGCGATGCTGCTTCCTGCCTCTGTAACACTTTTTGTTTAATGAATGAAGAGTTAAGCCCTTAATAAATGAGCAGGCACATCCCAGTTGGTCTCAGCATGTGACAGATACCTGTAAATGACTCTTTTGTGGAGGAACAAATTAAAATAATGTTCAGCTCTCTTGCACGTACTTTTTTTCTTATTTATTAGAATGCAAAATAGCTTCACTTGGAAGGAAATTTTGTGTTATGTCTCCTGAGGATAGTGAATGACTTGGGTGGTGGCTGTGAGAAAAGACTGTTAGGGATTAGTAGTTTCTGATGCTCTGCCACTATGCAATACATGTTAGAACAGCCTGAAAATTGTTTTAACTAATACCAGTCAGAGCTGCTCTCTTAAGAACCATTCATTAGGTGGAAATAACAGGGTGGATGATGATAGCTGTTCCTCCTCTCAGCCTTTCCCTGCCTCCCTCTGCTAAGAATACAGGAAGCAAGAGGAGAGAGCTGACTGGCTGCTCCATGCATTTTTGAGGGTCCTCAACGTTGAAGACCATTACAGGTTACTTGAAGAATTAAAAAATGTAATAATATTCTTATTTTCTTTGGAATAGCAAATACTTTGGTCATGACCAAAAAACATTTGGTCATGCTAATGTCTGTATACTGTGAAGTCTTCTCCAGTTGCATTTTAAGTGCTGTTGCTGTATAAACTTTACATTAATATAGCGGTAACAATAATTTATTAAAGTGTTGCATGTATATTTCAGTGACACCAAGAAGCCTTCATCGTGAAATAGGATTCTGCTGTGCATTAACATAGAACAAATGTGAATTCTAATAATGCTGAAAGAGCAGCTAACTATCAAAACCCCCCAAGTATTTAGTGGGAGGCATTGATCTATGGGAAGAAAACAAGTAAATTTTGGCTCTGAAGTCAGCATATCCAGAGACAGCTTTATAAATCTGTATTCAATCACAGTACCTCAGGAGGGCTGTGAATTAACAGCAGTGAACCTTTCTGCAACTGAATTTGGGATAAAATAGGTTTGGGTGTTTTCCTTGTCTGACATTTTTCTTGGTTTGTTTTTTTTTTTTCCTTGTTTTAGGCTTTGAAAATGTTCATACTGAAAAGTTGTATTTGTATCATCTTACACATTCTCTTGCTTTGGATATACTTTTGTGTTTTTGGTTTTGGGTTTTTTTTTTGTTTGTTTTGTTGCATTGCTCTTTGTGTATTGCCTTAAAAGGAAATAAAATAAAAAATAAATTAAAAAAAGAAAGGCAATTAGAAAAGAGTTTGGCCAAAAGGTGGCAGTGAAGACACATACAATACACCATCCTACATTTGAATAGTAAACAGTTTAAAAGAAAAATCTAATTCACCTAAGCTTTAAAAACATTATTGTTAAAAAAGTTACCAGGTAGGTTGCATGTTAATGTAAAAACTCCAAAAGGAGTTTGACTTACTGAAGTAACTTATTGCTCGATAAAAGCATGCTATTGACTCGTATGCGAGCTGTGTGTAAGACAGGAAAAGAATGGCTTTGCCTTGATCTAGTCTCCTGCTGCTCAGAGAACAGATCACAGAGGGTTAGGATGGCTCCTCCTATTGAGATGAGAACACCCAAGGCACTGCTCATCCATCATTCATTCCCAATGCACACTCTACATGTCTAAACGGCCTTTCTCTTGCTCTTCCTTTTCTAGCTCTATTTGAGAGTCACTGGTGAAGGAAGCTAAGGGGTAAGCCAACATTTGAGCTCTTTGGACCATGGTGAAATCTTTGCTGTGCTCTGTCAGCTGTAGTCTGTAAGGATATTTGGTTCACTATTGTGTGTGTGGGTACATGTTCTATGGCCTTTCCTCAGCTGTGTCTGCCAAAGGTTTGTCCAGTTAAGTAACACATACAACATTGCACTCTTCTACCTCAGCAACTGATTTTATCTTAAAAACGTATTTTCCTTTATTATCCTTATTAATTACGACTGTAGCTAAATACTCTAGTTGAGCTCTATAGAAAATACTAATTAAAAAGATAGCTTCTCCTTCAAGTAGTTATACCCTAGGGCTTAGTTTCCTTTTCCGTTCTTAAATTGTTCCTCATTTGCAGAGAAGCATAAAATTTGAAGTACACACATACACATATATCTATAAATGTCATTGCTGAAGCACTCAGATTTTGTTTCTGGGCCTAGCCCATTGATAAGGTCAGATTCCTGTAAATGTCTTTTGAGGCATTTTTCAATGCATTTCCTCCTGAATGTTAGTAAAATATATTATGGAAACTAGGGGCAATATATATATCATGAAAGTTAGCTTCATTTACCTGTATGGCTGCTTTTCACAACTTGTAATCCACGGATGGCTGTTGATCTGTAAGACATCAAAAACTTGTCTTGGAAAAAATTAGTAAAAAAACAGCTACAATGTCCTTGGAATATAAACAAGGAAGCAAGCAAATAAAATAGTGGGCAATAAGAGTAAAAACCCGAATATTCAAGATTTAGCCTGCTTTTTATTTGGTTGGAAATGACAAGGTATTATGAGAACCCTGTACAAGCCACTTTTTAAGGTTTTTTTTTTCTTCTAAAAAGCTGTAAATGGTCCTCCATGTGAAAAGAGGTTAAATAACACTGTTAGCCAGTATCCTACTGACTGTTCGATCCAGCCAGTTTAAAAAACTGACAGCCTGTCCTCTGGGAAGTTGCTCCACTGTGTGATAGATTTCTTTGCAAGGAAACTTTCATGCCATGCAGCCCAGGTTTCCTTGGCATGACATGATGTTCATCAGGTCCCAGTTCAAAAACAAAAATGCAAAATCCTCAAAGGATATTTAATATTGTTTATACTAACCACTGTTTTGTAAGCCTGAAATAAGCTGGAAGTTAAACCTATAAATGCTGCAATGTTGTAAGATGCTGTATTCTTAGAAGCCTTTACTGGCCAAGGGATAATTTGTGTAGGTTAATCCCATTAAAATTAGAAACAAATTAGCTTGACATTGAGGATAGGAAAATCAATCCTTACTCTACTAAGAGCAATCATTTTATTTCACACTGGGAATTGGAGAACGCTTTTCCTGTTTTCCCAGCTCTCAGTACATTTATTTAAGAATTTTTTTTTCCCCACTACGATTCAAGTCAACCAGGGGAAGCCACTGACAGGAGATACACTAAATGTGTTTACTTGAACCACATCTCTTTCTGAATGTATAAATTTTCTAATTTTATTACATGAAGAAGCTGTAGAGCTTCTGTGGTTTGGGTTTCTTGTTCTTCTAAGGACACACAGCTATAGATTTCTTAGATTAGCTCAGTTTGGAATGTCTGTACAGTTTATATAGCAATTGCAAATACTTAGTTAACTTGTCCTAGCTAAATTATTTGCCAACTATTGATGACCGCTGCGCAGATGAAATCAAGGAGATGAAGAAATCAGAAACATATAGTTAAATACTTGCAGAGACCGACACATGAGAATTGCTACTTTTGTTAAGTTCATGTTGAGTGAGGCACCTTTTGAGCTATATACTTTTAGCTTTTTTCTTTTGTGTTAATCTGTCAGAGTAAAGGTGCCAGATAAAAGCTTTAACTAGTTACCTGGAAGTATTGGGGTGGCTATGGGAGAAACTCCCAGCTAGTTCGTAGTCTGTAGAGCTGCTTCCCCATTGGAATGGGTGCTGGAAATGCCTGGAGGTAGACTTACCTGTGAGATGGCTGTAGCCTCTTTAGCTCTTCTTGTATCCATGCACTGCTCCCTCTGTGTTGTGTGGCAGGGCAAAAATTGCAGCACTGTTGATTCGGCTCCCTGAGATGGAACTTTTTATTGTGGATCTCCTGCAACTGCAGAGTTGTCTAGCCAGGTGTGGCTCTAAGAAAATCTATGCCCCTCTCAACAGCATTAATTTCACTCTTTCCCATGTACTGCTATCATCACTGCTGGATATATGAAGCTCTTGAGGTGGAGGAAGGATGTGCTGGGAGCATGTCGAGTTGAGGCTGGAAAGAGATGAAGTGGTTGGTTCTCCCCATCATGAGGAAACCTAGTGCTGAAATGAGCTCAGATTTCTCCATGAAATTAAGGAAATGCCGCCATGTTCCTGACCACATCCTTGCAGCTAATGGTACTCATGCCTAGAGGAGAACAAGTCCCTTTTTGTTTGTTTGCTGATTGGGTACAATCTTCCTGTGTTACCTGATCAAGACAGTGGGACCTACTTTGACTTCTCATTCCTTTTCTGCCTTCTAAAAATGTAATCTACTTAAAGCATATATAGAAGGCTTTAGTAAGCATTGGAAAATATATCTGGGTGCTGGGAACTGACAAAAAAGAAAGACAAAATACTGTGTTTTGGATAATAGACAACATATCATATTCTAAAATTTATCCTAAGTTCAAGAAGTGTTTTTGAAAAGTCTTTCCTTTTGTGTGTTACAATTAGTGGTGCAGGGACCTGCTGCCTGCTGGAAGGTGGGCTGCAGATGATAACCAGTATTTCTAAAAAATATCCTTTATTGTTATAACAGTAGCATGATGATTTGGAAACAATAAAACAACCACATTCCCCAGCTGCCAAAGAATAGTGGGATGCAGTATCTGGGGATTTTTTTCCAAAAATCTTAAGCGGTCCTTCAATTAAACAAAATGAAGAAGCATTTGGTTGCATTGCTATTATTTCACATAAACTTGAAGTAATTCCTTCATTTAAAGCTTTTGGATGAGGTCACTGGTGATCTGAAATGCTTCTCTTGGTATATATAGTGGATCAAGAAGTCCAGCCAACTGGAAAGAAATTTATGTGGATGAAAACAGATACATTTTTCACATTTAAATGAAGAGGGAAGGACTTTCTTGTAGTGAAAAAAGTAAACCAGGAAAATTCATATAGACTGTTTTGGGAAAAGGAAAGCTATCTGTGATATTTTCAGAGCTACTTCAAAGACAATTTATAAGTTGAAATGTCAAAAAGACATTGGTGTACCAACTGTAGTGAATTTCTTTGTGAACTGGGTACCCAACTACATATTGCCCTTAAACTTACTCATGAGGTACACCCCTTTTAGTTCCATTTATCTCAGTACAAACATTTCAAAATTATTGATCTAAAGCATAGTTCTTTAAATCTTATGTGGGTGTCCTGATTTTCAAACTGCTATGGAATATAGAAGGTCCCATTAACATTAGAGTAATACTGCACTTTTATACTATGAGTTGGTTATAATTTCAGATACAGCTTTCCTTAGAATACCTCAAAACTTGTGCTGAGGACAAAAATTTCACAAAAATTTCAGCATCACTAATGTCAAGAATCAGCACTGGCTGCCATTATGCTTAGTTGATAAAGTCTATTTGGACAGCACGCCTGGATTTGCCCTCCGTGAAAACTGCAGTGCTGAGGGTTGACTAGATGCATGCCTGGATCTAGCCGTGATAAGGAGCTTGACTATGCTGTAAATTGTGCCTAGGACTGGGAACTTGAAAGCACTGCGAATCTGCAAACTAAATGTAGCTTTTATAAAATAGTTAGAGCCCAGTCAGGGGATGGTAATGCTATCAGGGTCTGTTAAAGCTTCAAACTGGGATATAGAGAATCTCTGGGTAATGGTTGATTTGAATAAATCTTTGGAGAATAAATTTTGACTCTGTCTATAACTCCTGTTACACAAGACTGGTGACTTAGCTTGTCCTGTTGTTTATGAAGCACATCTCTTTTCGGGTCATCCTCCTTCGTTCATGCTGTTTATTTCCCTCTCAAGGTATATAACGAATGTTTTCTACTTTCCCCTGCAGACAGAAAAATATCTTCAATTAGATATTTATCTAAAGCTTTAGCTGTGTTTGTTACATAATAAAACATACCCATGCAGTAAACCCAAGCAGGCTTACCCTGCAGCCCTATCTAATAACAGCAAGAGATGCACATTAAACTCACAGTATGCTCACATTAGTTTCACCGTAACTTTCGTACATTATCACAGGACAGAGATAAAATTAGCAGCCAATAATGTTGTAACCAAGAAAACTGCATATAGGGGGGATAAAAAAAGAACAATTTAGAGCTGCCAATTACAAACATTTAATGATAAGAAGGTACTTTTATGCAGAGCTTATCTTAGCTGGATCCCTCCTCGCCAACAGGAGTGTCTACATTTTTTTCAAAACGTTCCAATTTTATTAACATTTAGTGCTGCTTTAAACAATTACTAAACACTTTTGTCCAATTTCTTACATCCCTTCTCATACGCTTGGTATAAGATTTCATGTTGAGAGCCTAAAGCAGGCTTCACCTTTCTTCCTATTGAAAACTTTTTGCTTCTTACACCATGGGAATTGATGGTAAAGAACAAAATAAAAAGAACATTAACTTCTAAGTGGGAAGTGATGTGTTCTTTTCAAATGCATATTGTTCAAAATATAAACCAAGCTCTTGTTAGTTGTTAGACTACTATAAACCAAGCTCTTTCTGGTTTTCAGATGGTGTCATTGATTTGTATGTCTGAAATCTTCAAGACTCTTGATATCTGCTCTTTGAGACTGAAACACGCTGAATACAACTAATTGTTCATTGCATTAAGGAGCCTTTTATACAATTAGGCTACATTTTTTGATGATTAAATCAATTTTAAATTAAAGGACTGCAGTAGGGAAAGGTGTAGTTAAAAGGTTCTGCCTAAAAGGAAATTGGAAACTCTGCAAGTATTGCAGTGCTTTATCATTCAGCAGTTCTGAAGAGCTTCTATTTCTGCAATGAATTTTGGTACCTGAAGAAGAGCTTTTTGCAGAACATGGTAATTCACTTTCGGAAGTATAGTTACATTATTTTGGAATTGGCAAGATGATTGATGTGCTGGTGATAAGACAGGATTTGGAGACCATACGGTATGCATGAATGACAGCAAGAAGTAGACACAGGACATCTGAGCAGTGATACTTGAGAAGTCTTATTTGACATACTCACATATTATTTAGTTGCAGAAATATTTTTTTTCTACTGAAGAACAAGTGTACTTTTTGCCAGGAGAGTAAATGGAATTGGTACAAAGAGCACCCTTTATGACATCCTGAGGCCACAGTGACTTTGCTTTTTTCATTTCCCTCTTTATTCTTATGCTGCCCAAGCAGGTAAACCAACTCAGACAAGACAGAGCTGTTGCTGGGCTACTCTATTTTGTACAAACTAGAACAACCTGAACTTACATTCTTCTACACCTCTTCTACCCAATGCTGAGTCTGCTTTTCACCCAGATTCATTGTTACTCTGCTTGCAGGTGGACGTGAGATGCCTCTGCTACTGTGTCAGGTGAAGGTGTGAAACTAGGCTAAGTCTTTAGTTTGTAAGCTTGTTAGTCAATCCTCCCCAGCCACCTTCTGTCTGAAGATCTCCAATGATCTTCTTTCAGTTAGTATCATTACTTAATCTGTCTTTGTTTGACTATGTTAACTGATGAGTTCACACTGATGCAATAAGACTTATATTTAGGCTGAACTGCTTGAATCCTCCCCTGTAGTCATGGACAGATGGACTGGTGATAGACAGACATATCAGTGTCCAATACTTATAAGATGATCCCCTCACAAGGAATAGAAAATGTCTCACTCACATGTAATCTACTTGATTTTCTTTTGAGTAAAGAAAATATATTGATGACGTGAAAAGCTTGGAATGCATCCTTTCAGGACATGTTTTTCAAAGTGTTGGTGGGTTTGGGTCAGAAATATGTATGTATCAGAAACTTGGGTACTACATAAATACAGGCATATCTGCGCACATGCAAGCATGAGGCATTTAAGTTTCATGTGTCCTTTAAAGTTCCCAAGCCTGGTAACCAGTAAGTATTAGTGAAAGCTTTTTGCTCCACCTAAACTAAATAGAGAATCACTCATCTCCTAGGCAAAGAAGAGGCAGTATTTTAATTTGTTTCATTTATGGTGTTTTCAATCAATTATGCAAATTTCTGGAGGCAAAATGAAAATAAAGACACTGTAAAGACACTTCAGTATCTCAGTTCAGTATCTTCTTTTTAGAAGAGATTATTAGAGATTATTATAGTAGTGATTATAATGAAGAATTCATATGGTATTACCTTCATATTTAACATGCCTTTTATACCTAAGCCTGTTTTAAATGTAATTTCATAGACTACATCTCACATGGTTTAGTGGTGGACTCAGCAGTGTTAGATTAATGGTTGGACTTGATCTTAAAGCTCTTTTCCAACCTAAACGATTCTATGATTCTATGATAAGAGTTGCAAAGGGATGCTAAAGTTATTATCGTGTGAACTTCATATACTCTCTTCAGTCTGGTAGATGCTTTTCTTGCAGATAGATTATTCCTGCACAGTTTTGCATGGAGAACTACAAAGAATGTTGAGTCTTACAGTAAGAATTCAGCAAGTTGTTATAGACTGGTTATAATAAATAAAAGAAATACCACTGCTGAAAAGGTGCTATCCTTATTAGAGTGTAGAAGGCAATGTATCAAATTCCTATATAAATGCCATCATTGGCTCTGCCCTGTGTCTTTTTTGTCTTAATTTCCCCACATTCCTTTTCCCACAATAAGTTTCTTCTATCCCTTCTTCAGTGCATGGAAATCTAGGAACGTCTTTACCTGAACAAGGGCACTCTCTTGCCCATTTGTCCTGTCAGGAGCTCTCCTGCTTGAGTCCTTGAGCTGTGCTAACTCTAACTTTTTCTAACAGACATAAATTACATTTTGTTGTGCTACTCTAGCTGTGTGCTAAGGGGATTCATTTCAAGGCAATATATATGATTCTGTCTCACTCTTCTCTGTGGCTTGCAAAATGGGAGGACAGTTTTAATTTGCTCTGGGTGGGTTTGTAGGAAGGGATATTGATTCAGTTTCTTATCTGTGCTCTGCATTTCTTTCCTCCCTGAAGTGGTGTGACCAACATCTTGGGTTGCGCAGGTCTCTCTGTAGAGAAACATTGACCAAGATCTTCCATATGTGAGTATTGGCCTCAACCTCATAATGACATAAGCTGGTAAAAATGTTTGTGAAGTTCAGGGCTAGGCCTTATGTGTGCTGGATCACTTGTCTTTGTGGTGTTTTGAATCTGGTCCTTCTGATGACACCCATAGAAAGATACGGTGACTCTTGTCTAGGGCCATCTTTAGTACAGCCATAGCAAGCATGACTTTTCCCATTTCATGGGAGCCTTTTCAATGCTTGCATGCAAAAGCCGCACAGAAAGATCAGGAGATGCCTGATACCTTGCTTAGTTGAACTGAGACCAAGCATGATAGGATGCCTCATTCCACCATTGGTGGCTGGTAAGTCTGGGAGGGGTTAGGAGTAAAGACTGAAGTAGTTTGTGTAATTCGTTTAATGTCAAAGAAACCTAGGCATTCACTAAGTTTCAAGCTCAGGTGCACTTAATTTAATGCTCTGTTATTTTATCAGTGAAGCGGATAGCTTTCAGCAGCTTGCTTATGTGTCTGCACTTAGCACTTGTTTTTCTTGATCAATTAGAACGTCCCGAATGGAAATTCTGGTTGCTAGCTTGCCTAATCCTGATTCAAGACTGCAAATGTTCTTTCTCATTGCATTTTACTTTTCCAGTAGAATATGCATAGACCTGCAAGGATTGAAATTCCAGGGAATCATATTGGAAACCACAAAAGCCTTGATCTTAGAGCTACACCCCCTCAAAGCCTTCACATAAAGTAGGATATATGTAGATGGTGAGACCCAGGAACACTTCCTGTGCCTTTCATCAGTTCTGCATTCTGGCTGCATCTGGATTTCATGATAGAATTAAACTGAATGTTCACTGTTAAGTCTCTTGACTTCTACCTTTCCCTGCGCCCTCCAACTCCTCCCTCTTGATGCTCTGGTTTCTACTGAAAGGAAGTAGAAATGCATGCAGGAAGACAGTTGAAAGACACTTTGGCAGGACTTCAGTAGGCATAACTGGGGGACCAGGACTGTAGTTTGTCCTGAGGAATTCACATGTAAATTAGTTTAATGCTAGTGGATTTTTACTATAAGGAACTGATTCTACAATGGAGGCCTTTAATTAAAGAAACCCCACAAACCACAGGTGATTATTTAATATAGGAAACTGTACTTTCCAATTTTTGCAATTGTTTCTTTAGAAGTATATTTTTACTTACTCACGCTCTAGCTCAACATCATGAATAAACCAAAAGTGTAATCAGGTTAAATACAGACATATTGATGTGGCATAATAGGTGGTCCCAATGCAAAAAAGTTCACAATACTTTTTCTGAGTCTGTGCTGAATGGTAACTTCTGTTAAACAAGGTAAGTATATCTCCAAACACCTGTAAGTGTAAGACAGAGTTCACATTTCTGGCAGTCTACTCATGGTTAATTGTGCACAGAAGCCAGAAAAGAGAGTAGAAAAGAGACCAAGAGCTTGCTTGCCTGGAATGTACTCTGAATGCAAGCAGAGTAAATTTTGTTCCCAAGAAGACAGTGAATCTGTGCCTGTATGATTGGTTTGCTGTCTGTGTTTTGGGGCTGTGTGTCATGACTAAGAAAGTGGCTTGGTAGCTGAGGATGTGAGGCAGGCTTCCTACTTTCAGTTTCTGCCAGTACATGAATGATTATGAAAGCTATAAGGGGATCAGAGTTAGCCTATACAAAAGGCTTAACAGACAAGCTCTCAGCAATAAACCCAGCAACCAGAACATCGCCCAGCTGGAGGGGACTTTGGAGGAATGATTGCTTCCTTCTTTGAATACGTGGACTAGAAAGAATGATGATGATGCTTCAGGGGCAAGAACTGAAGGCAACTTACTGCAGAGAAGAGACAATGGAGGTGAGTGGATGCAGATTCCACAGGATTAAAATTATCCCTAAATGGGAGCCTTGAAGGAGACATTTGGGTATGAAATGTCATCTCTGACAGCTAACATCAAAACCTGAGGAACAGGGATGCAGATGGAGGCAGTGCTGATATTAAGAAAAGAATATGAAAAACATGACAGAGAGAAGGCTTTACAGAAAATTTTGTACCTGTGGACAAATCCTGAAAAGGGGCTGTATGGGGCAGCCCTAAATGAGTACTGGAAGAGTATGACTGTGAATATAAGATACAGGAAGACACTGACTTATGAGGGAGTTGCTACAGTATCTTGTTGAGAACAGATGAGTTTAGGATCCACGGAAAACTATTCAGTAGGAGGGTTGGTGTGTATGAAGGGTGGGAGGCAGCCAAAAAGTCTGAATACTCTGTTGTAGAGAAGGACATCTACATTTCTACCATGTGTTGAATGGTCTCCATAGAACAACAACAACACACCAGAAATCATAAGCTTATCCGAATTGTTGTATAATTTATACTTTTTGTGAGGTGCAACATAGGAAGGCTAGTAAAGTCAAGAAAGCGTTAAACATTTGTTTTGTGCCCTCTGTATAAGGAAGAATATGTTAAAATTGCAATATAAAGGTCTTCTTAAACTGGAAATGGAGAGAGAGAAGAGGGAGTCATGATTCCAGGAAGTGCTTTGAATATCAAAGGCAACCCTGAATATTTCATTTGCTTTGAAAGGACACTGATCAAGCTTTGAATGTTTCATTTGCATTAAAAAGGGACAGGAATACACAGTCTAAGAGAAATCATCCAGGATTGGGGGGAATCACCCAGCAGATGGAGTAATTTCATGAATTCTGCAACCTTAGCTTTTGCGACAAGAGTTTTTGGGTCATTGTTATTTCTTGAGCACCTAAGGAGAAACCATTTTGCTGCTAAACTTTAGATACACATTTTTAAATTTATTTACCCTTTGTAATCCAGTTTATAAGTTTATAATTAATTGTGTTAACTTTATCTTCATAAGCTAACTTTTATTCTGCTTTAACCTTTAATACTCACATAGTAATGTAGGGGGAGTCTGGGTGAAGCTGAGAATTTGGGGATTTATAATCTCTTTGAAAGTAAGAAGAATCCACATGAAACAGTTTCCCTGAAACAATCTGCACACAAAGTCATGTTTTTAAGAAACATGGGTGCTTTCCTGGTAAGCTGCAAGAGCTAGTATGCAGGCTATTAAATACAGGAGTGGGTCCAGTGAACAACCCTCCTAAAGGCAGCAGGCCATGGAGGTATCTCACCACTAAATGTGTGAAATTGAGCAAGTTCTTTCAAGACTTATTCATCTGGTCTACTTGACCTTAGGATCAATTGGATTGAAGTAGAGTCCAGCTATAGTAGCTAACTTGTCTCTTATCCTCAAATAAGACTGTTTGGAGGTTTGGCCTATCACCATGACTAAGCCGAGAGTTCAGTTTGACAGTAGCTTTCAACTTTTATTTTGTAACTCTCCCCACCCAAACCAAATGCCTTTAATGCAGTCTCTTTGCAACCATAGAACACAAACTTTGTGCAGTCTGAATTATTTGTGGAGGTCCCCATGAATTCAAAACATTTAGCATTACTTTGTAGCTAGGCACAGATTTCATGAATCTCCTCCTGTGAGCCTGGCATTTTTTAAAAAGAAAAATGTTAAAATTAAATTAAATTAAGCAAGGATGATATTGGTGAAAACGCCAATGTTGAGTGAGTGCTAATACAAACAGTTGGCTAGAACTAGCCATCACACATGCCAGTCCTCCACAGACAAAGACGTCTTGGTAAGCAAAACCAGAATTTACTACAGAGTTGGAACAATTAAGAAAGTTGAAGAACCTTCATTACGGAAGTTTGGAAGGTACCTGTGAATGGCAGAAATTACTGCTCAATTTACTCGATCTATTGTGACACAAAGGTTCTTGCCAGAGCCCTTGGTTTGTAAGCTGAAAAAAATCCAAACCTCTTATTACTCTAATTAGACACGTAAATCAGGTCAGATTTATTCAATCTTGGCAAGAGGCAGACAACTCATAAATATAATTGTAATTGTGCTTGAAGGAATGCTTGGTAGTGTTGCTACTGGATGCTGAAAAAAGATAGGGGTGCTTGGGATTTTTTTCCTAACCCTTGAAGAAAAGGGATTCAATGCTCCCCTTAAGAATCAGATTAAATTATTATATACTAAACCCTCATTAAGGCAAATAATAGGTAATTGGATTTCAGAATCTTCCTCATTAAAGAGGGACAATCCTTGCTACTTTTCCAGATCCTGCTAACAGTGCTAGTAAGGACAACCCAGGGCAATACAGTTGTTGTGTTCTGTAAGTTATATCATGCATGTAACAAATGGACAAAAAGTTTTATGCAGAGGATAGGTGCTGATTCTAAAACCCACGAAGACTTGTTTCCAAATTATGAGAATGTACTGAGAACTGTGTACATAATATTTGTGCAAATGTTTAAGAAAATTCTTTGTTATAGGATAGATTAAATACAAATTTGAGGTTTAGCAAATGACATCATTGAAATATCTGGGGTATTAATGCTAGGAAATGTAAATACCTAAATCAATGCCATTATTACACCAAGCACTAACTGAGAATTGGCTAAATGAAAGCCTTTCCTCTCAGACTCTCTGAGAAAAGAAAGATGGAAATTATTATTTCTACCGAGATTAAGTAAGGGCTCAGGGAGATTCCTACCTCAACACTAATTTCAGAAAATCAGGGACACCCCTAAAAAAGGGAACTGCCTTCTTACACTTACCTGCTTGTCTGACACTATTTGGCTTCTAAAGCTGTAGTAGTATCATATTTGTAATAAACCAGGCTGTACAATGTCTACTTTCTATCACAAATGCAATGCCTGTATGCTTGAGTCCCGTTATTTATACTGTGGTTCTGGACTTTGAATGTTTGTTGATCTGCAGTATTCACTGGACCTGCCAGATAAAGGACAGATTAGTGTATCAACATCAGTTTGGGCTTCATCCCATGTGGAGAAAGTTTTAAGTAAGTTAAACATTGAAGGGAAAGGTTGAGAAAAGACTGGCTGCCACACATATATATAAACACCTTCAGAAATATCTGTCGGTTACTAACTGAGGCCTGGATTCCACCTATCTTGAGCTGCAAAGAAGTCTAGCATGTACTGAAATAAGGCAATATATTTAGATATATCACTTACATCAGAAAAAAGCCCCAAAATATTTATCCCATTGAAATACCCAAATCCTCTCCTTACTGAAAGTGATACTGTATGTACAGAGACTGCCAACTACACAGTGTTCGTTTCCACTGACACACCAAAGTTCACACAGACAAGTATTATAAAATTATATAAATATATTTATATCTAAATAATTTTATGTATTATAAAATTATATACCTATACATGGATTATCTATACACGGATTATCTGTATACACACATGTATACACGTATGTGTATACACAGACACACATAAAGTTAAAAAATGTAATGAGAATTTGGAAGAAACATCTTGCTCACTTCGAATGAAAAAGAGCAACATATGACATTAAAGGAGCAATCTTTGACCGTCGTATTTATCTCATTCAGTTTTAATATAAATAATCTTTTAATGCCTTGGCCACTTCAGGGGGCTTATGAAATAAAATCTGAGCTAACTGACTGATGTTGAAGGTGTAGAGGAAGAAATATTGTGTAGGTTTTTGTTCATGCCCTGTCTTCCAAAGTCCTGGTGCGATACTAGTGTAATTATAATACGTCTTGTTGACCTTAATGAATGGTGTCTCTATATGGCATGGAGCAGGCAGCTACTAAGTTTTTGGTGGTTGTGGGATGTGACAAAGGAGAATACTGAATGAAAACCAATTGCTAAGGAGTCTTAGTCCCTTTGAATCAGTTAATTGGATTTCATAGTTGGAGACTTAGACAAAGAGCTGGAGTTAAATCCATGTGTCTCCTTCCCTTTTTTCTGTATTTTCTTCACTCCACGTATTTTTCTCTCTGACTTTAATTACTGTATGTTTTTGTTTGTTTTAGTGTGTTTCATATTAATCAGTGCAGAGGGACTACTGTGTTTATGGGCATCTAATCACTGAGAGAATATTTTCATCTGTTCTCATGTTTAATACTTTTTTCTTGTGTTGTCACAATTAGTTTGGTTTGATTAAAAAACCAAAGATAAAAACAGAGGAAGGCTGAAAATGTTTAATAAATAATAAATGAATATGTTGACAACCCTTTGACACTGAGAGAAAGAAATACGTAAAGAATTTGTAATGAAAATACAATCCCAGCAGGACATGAACACAGTATGTTTGAAATACATGACAGACACTTTATCCATTAGGTAAAAGAAATTGCTTTAGTTAACATCCAAGGAATGCTAAAGGTATTTTTTGGCCAGCAGGTCCACAAAGTGCTCTGTAAATGGAATAGAAATTGAATCTTAATCCCACAAAGTTTGCAAGTAATTTTCCTGGCACAGCCCAGTAGTACCTTTTAGGTGGAAATACTAAGAAAGCAGAGGGCTTGCTGATGAGTTCTAACTGGGTCTAAGAATTAGGGGAGCCTGAAGTAAGTCCAGAATTTTTAAAACATCAGGTTCTTGAAACCCCATGTGTGTAAGTCTTGCTCTTTTTTAAATGTAAATACTTCCTTTCTGTATCTTAAGGGCCTAACCTGTTGTCCTTATGGAGAAAAAATTCCTATTTGTGGACATAGTGACCAGTAGATAACAGGGGTGCAGTATGTTCCCCAAGATTACATGAAGTAGGCAGCAGCAGTGCAAAGATAAGTCATTGTATCCTCATATCTTTGGCAAGAAATTAATTTGAAGGATATGTTTTGAATTCTGAATTTAACCAGCACTCCTCTGCAGGCAAAAATCTGTCCTAATTTCCTAACTAAATATATTTATAACCAGTTTTTATCCATTTATTCCAGTGCATTTGTTGCCTTTTGTGCACAATAGTTATTCTTTTCTCTGGTGCTTATCTTTCTGATGTAGACACTCATTCACTCTTCATTTACATTTTGCTAAGCTAAACAGGCCAAATCCTTACCATGTTCTCTAGTAGTACTAGTTTCTCTAGCCTCCTAATCATCTCAGCATCATTCCAGTATGAATTAATATTTTTTGAAGAGGAAGATGTCCGCCTAGATAAGTTCTCAGTGACACCTTGTAAAATAGCAGTAATTTTTCCATATTCCCATGGGAATGCTAACTCCATCTGATATAACCTAGTATTATAGCTGTGCTTTCCATGCAGACATTGCACCAGGAGGCAAATCCTCAGTCTAAAACTCACCAGCAGTTTAAAACACCCTTGTTCTTTTCCTTCCTTGTTAGTATTTCCCTACCAATGATCTCCCAGGTTATAGCAGAAATATTTGTTATGTCCTGCCTGTGGGTCCTTGCACCTATTCATTTCCTAGTACATAATTTCTTCCTGTGTAAGTTTCCAGTCTTCCAACAATACTATGTTTTCAATCATTGTACCATCAGAAAATGTCACCATGTTGTGGTCATTAATGGTGACTGCTTATTGAAGAACTCCACTACACTGACAACTGTTCTTTTCAGAACAACTCATTATTTTATTTTCAATCAGTTTCTAATTTACCTTCAATTCTTGTAGTTAATTCCCTGTCTTCATTTTAACTGGTGGTTTCTCATAGAGTGAACACAAAAAAATTCGTTGGAATCAACTTTGGGCATATGTTCTTAGTCTTAAAAATCAATTGTCTTATTGAAGAAGGGATCTGACATGATTTGTCTGTAGTAAATTCATGCAGGATTTTTACATCACTTTTCATTTAGCGTCAAGTCTTAATTTTTTAAGATTACCAGGCCATTAATATTATTGAGTTGTCACAATCATTTTTCTTGTCTGTAGCTGAAGCTTCATGTTTGCTATTGTGCAGCTGTATGGAACAGCCCCATTTTGATTTGCCAAACAACCTCTTTGATGTTTACCTTGGGTTTCGCAATAACCTTTTAAATATACACATTGCACAATTGTCATTGTCCCACTCTACTGGGAATCCAGGAATGCCTTTTTTTTCTGTAGTTAAAGTCAACATGAATGTTAGATTCCTCCTTTCAGATCTTATCCTCTGACTACAGATTGTTCTGTCTGCTGCATTCCTATGTTCCTATTCTTTTTTCCTCTTTGAGCCCATCCACTGGTTATCTCCACCATAGCTCCACCATTTCAAATGTAGAGGTTTTTGTGGGTTCTTCCTATTCCATTTATTTTCGAAAAGGAATATAGTAAACATGGATGGGATCTCTCTGATTTGGGACCTTGACTTCTGTGTGGTTGGCATTACTGCTCATCTAGAGGATTATGTGGTCTTCATCCCAGTGTGGTCCATGGAGATCATACAGTTCAGATCCTGTGCCGGTGTAACTTGCACTCATGATTTCATTCAAAATGAAGGTCACGCTAGCCTTCCTGAGGCTTTATTACAAAACTAATTTCTTTTTCACATTAAATTTATGACTGATGTTTTATTGTTGTAGGTGATAGAGTTCTTTTCTCCCAAGGAGGTAAGTGGGACCAGATAAGAAAGGATTCTGAGGTCCTCTTTACTAGCTAGCTACTATTTTTTTCAGTGCTACTATCCAAATATTTAAGTGTTTGGAATTACTTAATGGATGTAGAAATGCTAGAGAAACCATGATAATGACTCTGAAAGCTTTCTGGATTCTGCTTGAACAGACTTTCAATTAAATATTGTTACGAAAACATTTCCTCCTCATTTGTTAGTTAGCAACTTTCAGTCTCTCTTATGCCATCTGCTTTCTTCTGAGATCTTTAGTTCCCAGACCATTTCAGGTTGCTCTTCTCAATGTATTGTCTTTTCAGCTTCCTTCACCACTGTAAGACCAAGTACTGCTCCAGCAGCCCTAATTCACTGTGTTATAGTAACTGCTACATGCTCTTTCACATGCTCTCAAGCTTCTATGCGTATCATTACTCACTGTTTTTTGTCTCATTGGACTGCTAGACAGACAGAAATTCATCCTCTCTAGAATCATGCAGTTTGCACCATTATATATAATCTGTTCTTGTGGATAGGTGTTACAACAGACACTGTGCATTTAAAGCCTGAAAATCAGATAACATGGCTCTTGTGGATATACTTCAGCTGTGTATATCCACAACCATCTACTGCATATCTTTTTGCTATCTTTGTACAGTACTGGGAACAGAACTGGAATAAAACCTTACTTTTAAGGCCAATGAGGCCTTCTCTTATTCAGATATGTGGAGCCCTGTGGGAACAGTAATATTATAGACCCGTAACATAAAAGAATTAGGCCGACAGCATTCAACTCTCCTGTGTGCTGTGTTTCTCTCCGAGGAGTTAATTTAATAATAGTAGGACACTAACAGACAATTAGTGTAGTGGAACAACTGACGATAGTGTGGAAACTCTGATGCAGTGGACTTACTTCCTCCCACAGTTAAAAATCTACTTTTTGTTTTATTTTTCCTCTTGCAATATAGCTCCACCTGACAGCCTGTCTTTGACATGTCGTAGATCAAAGGTATTTTATCTTCTGACTGGAGACATGATTTGCTCACGTACTGTTTCAACATTCACTGAGCCCAGTTGTACCATGGTAGTCATCTCTGCGCACTAAATCTGGGCTGTCCTCTGCTACATTTGACTTCCAAGTCCTTAGCTAGTTTCTGTGTTCGACTCTGCATGTTTGAAGGTCCCCATTGTGTTGGGAAAATAAAGAAATGTCTGCCACAGCAAGAAGGTGGTTGTTGAGTAGGATTGTGTGGTGGCCATCTAAGGTCTGTAGCCTTTAGAAATCAAGAGCAAAACTTTCAAGATCTCAGCCTTAATGCCCTTAGAAATCTCACCTCAACTTCATAGTACCGTCATATACCTTGTAATTCTTTGGTAGCAAGACTTTTAAAAGCTTCTAGTTAAACAGGAAGCAAACTTTCAATCTAATTCATGGATAAAAAAAACATATGTTATATCAGATAATGAACTTCATGCCTTTAACAAGGCTTTAAATTTTCATATGAGAGATGGGGACTGACAGATGAGATTGAATCTTGGACAAGGTTCCAAAACTAAATGATGAATATACTTCTAATGAGAATATGTGATTAGATAGGCATCAACAAATGGTGAACAGGGAGAACGGAATGGGGGAAGTACTAAGGAAAGAGAGTTAGAAAAGAGAAAAACTCATAAAGAGAAGGTAGCTAATTATAAGTAGGTTGCCAAAGGAGGCCTGAAAAGAGGATGAGAGTTTAATTATGGTTGCATAAACCTAGAGTTACATCAAAGAAAATAGAGGTTATAAAAGGAATGTGTCAGTCCAGAACGAGGGATGTGATCAGGTCCCAGAGATATATGTAGATCTGAATCTAGCTGGTCAGAGAATAGTATAAAATAGTTTCTTTACATCAGGAAAATTTGGTATTATCCAGGAAAATTTTCCATTATCTTGTTCTAAGCAGTCTGCAGGAAGAATGGACTGTAAGTAAGAAGAAAGTTATAGAGAAGCTGTGGGCCCAGTGAAATCATAACAAATACTAGCATAAAATTGTTACAGCATGTTATATCCTTCAGTTGTCATTCATGAAGTTTATATTAGAAAATAAGTAATTGGGTTTTTAAAAGAGAAAGGATGATTATATTGGACTTGGATGAGAAAATTTAAATTGGAATGAAAAAGAATATTCACAAATATGATCAGTTATTGCAGAAACAGAAGAAGTTATGAAACCTGGTGAGTGATAATTTACAGTACACTGTGATCCTATCAGGGGTCTATCATAACAACACTGCTTTCATAGGAAATCAACAATTTCAAAGTCTATGAGACTTTTAGAAATGGACACCAGTGAGCATCCTTAGAATACTGAGCAAGGTGATACCTGTATAAGCACATGAACAACACGCACACACACACCCCAGCACTTTTTTCAGATTCTGCCTTATTCCAAATAATCCTTTTTGGTCTGTATGACAAATAGCTTGATTCGTGTACAGGGATGCTGTTGTCTTTGCTTATGCTGTTTTGGGGGGTGGCGAATGGTGGCACTCGTGTGAAAAACTTTATGGGGAAAGCTAAGTTGAACATTTGAATTTTGTGCTAGGTTCAGAAAATCACCAGGTTCCATTCAGTCATTAAATAGTTTAAAAGAAATGGCATTGGATTGAAGTATGCTCTTGCAAGATCAAAACTAGTGTTGTTTTTTATCTTATCTTCTAAAATTAAATCCTCTTATAATTCAAGTGGATTGAGATAGATACATCTTGTGCTAATCTGTTGCTAAAAACATATAGGTAAGTGCAGATAATTCTAATGTCAGTTTTGCAGGATGCCTACCTCTCTTCAGTTTTCAGTTTCAGGCCTGTTCCTATTAGTATTCAGTAAGTAAATCCACAGGAAGGGTCATGTGGGTTGTGACACCCGGTGCTCCCAAGCTGCAAAGTCAAATGCTGGAATGGCATTCAAGAGCCTTTTAAGGTCCTTAAGTTGCTTCCATAGGAAATGAGGGCTGTCATATCGCTTGGGTTTATAATACAGCACGTGTTGGAGTTGTTGAAGGCAGCTGGTAGAGAACACTAGAGAGAGCGCTACATCTGAGATTTTCTTCCCTGTTAGATCTCTCTGTGAAACTGCTGCTCAGAAATGGAAATTGTTTCCAATGGTGACACACCTGAGCTGTGCAGGTGGGTATAGAAAACTGGATCACTCTTTTCTTTAAAACAGACACTGGATGTGCTTCCATATTGACCTCTTCCACAAAATGTTCTAGATTTATTCAGCACATTTCAAAGTATCTCTATAAAACATAGCCATATTCATGTTGTATCCCAGTTTCCTGCTACTGGGATAACTTTTATTTTAGGTGAGAAGGATGAAGCAAATAAATCTTCAGAGAGAGATATGTCATGTGGACAGCATTTCCAGCTGTCCGCAGTGTAACTGAACAAAGTATAGTAATAGCCACCAAAGGATCTAGAATCAAGAATATAGTCATAATTGCATATACAATAGGTGTAAATTAAATAAATAGATAAATTAATCCTGAAATAAATAACACTTCAGACAAAGGTAGGGAGCACAATTAATACAACAGATGATAGATGTAGAGAAGAGTTGTTTGCAGCACAAGCATAGAAGAAAGCCTTCTGCAGTGAAAACATGTTTTACAGCTCTCTCCTAAGGTATGCAAAAAGGTTTGGGTGTAGCCACCTTTCCAGGTTTAAAGGAAGGCTTTGAAGTGCTGCTTGTTAAGTTGAAAGGAAATTGAAAAGCTATCTATCAAGGAATGCTGAGCTTCATTAAATATTGTATATGACAGTAAACTGGGTAGAAAATGAAAGGATGAATCAGCACGTTAACTGTTGATTAAATGAGCTGGTTGTCTGCGCTAGCAAATGGTGACTAGTCATCGAAAATGATTAATCAAAGCAATAACATAGGAAAGCAATCAGAAATCAAAGAAAGGTTATGAGAAGAAAGGCAAGCTTTTCAGTGGCACAGTGTTATAAAGGACATTGGACTAAAGGACCCTGTAGGATCTAGGACCCAATGACAAAACAGACAGAACTGGGTGCACATTGAGCTCCAAAGATTGTATTCAGTAGATATTTGTTTTTCATGCAGGCACAGCTCAGAAGAATTATTGGTTGGTAAATGCCTTTCATAGCAGACTATTTTCATATCTGTACTCACCGAGTCCAATAACCAGAGCTTTTGTGACCTCCTTCAATTTGCTTCCATACTTCCTTCATAGTTTCCATTTCTTTGGTGGCCCATTTTCTTCTTGTTCATGTATTCATAGTTGTTCTTTCCTTCCATTTTCCTGCAAACACTTCTTATAAAAGAGAGGTGTTGAAGTGTAAAAGCTGCATGTCCTACCTCTCCCAAGGAACTCTGTATGTCCCAGCTGGATTTAACATGACCAGTGAATATTTTTTGCAACATATATTATCATCCCACTTCCCTTTTATCCAGTTTCCAACCATTTTGCTTCCAGTAAAAAGGGCCAAAATTTGAGAAGTTGTGCAGTGTAAAATTTCTATCACCTAGTACTGCCATTTTAGCCCTTGTTTCTGCATGGGTAAATTGTATCAAAGATTGAAACTGCAGCTTCACTGGACTTGGCATGTTTAGGAGTAAGGTAATACCTTCTGAATTCAGACTTTTTTCTTGGGTATTGAAAGCAGAAACTCACTTAGAGGCACACACTGATAACCTTGACAAATCCTGTACACCATTTGTGAATCCTGCCAGTAGTACTGAAAGGTAATTGTGGGGAGGTCTCCATTTTACAGACATGGATTTGCGTGAACAGGTTCTCAGTCAGTGTTTCATTCAAAGTTATAAATAAGCGACATCAAGAAGGGTAGTTCACAACTTGAAAATAATTTTGCTCAATTCCTGAATCAATCCACAGGGGAAAGGGGGACACAATCTGTATGACTAGTAGAGGCCTTTAGATGATATTATTAGAATAGCCGTTCATTTTACCTGGCTGCTTCAAATAAATTGTTACATCTTTAAATATTTTTCTTCAAAATACTGTTATTAACAATGTACATTAATTCAGGGAAATGCTCATTCTACCATAAAAAAGCTAAGAAATAAGATTGGAAATATCTGTGTTAATATAATATATTGCTTAATTAATTCATGCTTTTCACGTTTGGGACTAAATTAAATTCAGTGTTCTGTAGAACAGCTAAGGATATATGCAAAATCAAAATCATGTATTGTCTTAATAGGGCTTCCACACAGAGCACTTATCTGTACTTTAACATTACATTCTGTGAGAAGCTAAAATTTTTTCAAAACCTTTTAAGGTTGCATTTTCATTCATGTGAATGACTAAATTATAGAGTGAACAATCTACCATGAAAGGGCAACTGATCTCAGTACTTCATAGTTACCTTTAGACAGAAATAGGGAAAAGATTTGATTTTATCAGTCACTAGGAAACTCTATGGGATCAGGGCAGGTAGACACTGCTGTAACTCACTCAGTAGTTCATATATGGCACACAGGCTGTGTTATCTTACCTTACTAGGAAGATTGTCTCTAAACCTTTGGAAACAACTAAATAGTGGGAAGTGGTACCACTCATTATAAGAACTTGAAAAAAGTACCTTGCAAGTGTTTGCCTGTTTTCAGTAGGTTTGGTTGTATAATCAGAGATTAACAAGACATTTCTTGTGCTCTCAAGTGCATTTCAAGCAGAGTTTTTCTTATTATTTATTTTCACATGTAAGCTTAACTCTGCTATTTCAAAGTTCTTGCTTTTTTTTTATTAGTAAATTTTGTTACACAGTATTCAAGAAGGTAAGACCGAAGGACCTTCAAGAGACCAAGAGGGCACACTGCACAATTCCAAATACACAAGCGACTGGCCACATGGAAAACTCCTTTAAGTTACTGCCTATGGAGAAAGATGCTATATAGATCACTTTTTACTGCCTTTTCACGTAGACCTCTAGGAAAAGTCCATCCCCATGAACAGAGTTAAGAGTCTGGGAGAAAAGTTGAAGAAAGTCTATGGAAAAGATATTCCTTGACTCGTCCCTTGTTTATGCTGAGATGATTTAAACTGTCAGGAAGACCTGTTCTACAGGTCTACAGGATCTGTTCTACCCTTTCTCAAAATCTGTACCTACCATGTTACCTATATAAAATAATTCTTTGAATGTATTTAAACAGGTTCTTCCACAGAATATGCATTATCTTCAAAAAGATAACTGAAAATTCATCTTGAAATCCTTCTTCCCCTTTGTCTGAAATCTGGGGCATCACCTCTATATTTCTCTGCACTGTATGATAACCTGGCAAATATTTCAATGATCTAAAATAATATAGATAAAGATAATCTGTCTGGATTTTTCCCTAAGATCCTGGTTCTGAGGAATGATATTGCTCTTATTCTATTTCTGGAAGTTGAAGCAGGATAGCAGCCTCTTATAATTTCTTTGAAGAATGAGAAAGGGCAATCAAATAATTTTTACACTACAGACTTTCTGGGTTTTGCAGAACAGAAATATAACCAATTCCATAGATTTTTCTTTTCAGTTAGCTGTAAGTAGTATGTGCAAAAATCAGTGTATCATTATCTCTCCAGAAAACAAATAGTAAAGGCTCAGAACTGATGCTTTGAGCATCTCTGAAGGCATTCTTTCCAAGAGGTGAAGCAAGTAAAAGTTTGCACAGCCACAGCTTGTATTATACCTGTTTTCTAAGGGATATGACTTTAAAATCCACTAAGGTGATCTTTGTGTATTAAGCTTTTAATCCCCACGGGCTGTGTGAACCTTTTCCTGTGCCGTATGCTGTTAGATGCAGAGGTGACCAAGTATTCAAATCGATTTTCATGAGCAAAATCTTAGAACTCTTCAGCAAAACATAATGGGAGAGAATACATAAAGGTTCAGAATGGTGTAAAAGAACTGTAACCCACAAAATGAAATTAAGAGATCATTTTATTGGCTGTGATGCACATCTCAGAAATGTTTGTATGATCACAGTATTTTTAAAAATCTATGATTTATTGATATTCAGATGATTTCTTTTCAAAAGATCTACTGAAGGATGAAAGGTATTCTTTTAAAAGCAAAATAATTAGTAGGTTTTTATTTCTCAGCCAACATTTGGGACTTTGCAAACACTTGTTCTAGGATTAAAATATCAGCATCATTAAAAAAGGACCATGTGGCATTTCTGTTAAATTCATTATATCCCCCTTTTTTCCTTTGTAACTTTCCAGTTTTTCACAGCTCATCAGATGTGAATCATTTATCTCTAAAATAGTTTTAAAATTTAGCTTTATTTTTGCAATATTTTACTTCAGGAACAAAATGTAGCTTTGGACTTTTGTGAAACTGAGCCAATGAACTGAACTTTCTAAAACAGTTTTCTTAGGACAAAGGTAAGAGGGCACCATCAGATCTAAAAAAAAAAAATTAATTGAAGGACCAAACATTTACAAATTCTGCAAAATTTGAGTCTTGCTGTTCTGTTTTACCTCTGAGTGATTAGGTAATAATCTTATACACCACCTTTTAAGATTTTCTAAGTCAAAACCTTTATTGAAAATTTGAAGTATCCATTTTTACCTGGAAGGTTTTATCAGCAAACAGTGAAGTACAATGCTGAACTGACAAATGTTTACGTAGAGATAGAACTGAAAATACCTAGTGGGTGCTGTCTACCCTGACAGATACTGTTTTTGCAATGGCATACATCTTAAACTGTTCGTACTAATAGGAGATACTCTTTGAGCTAAGTTTGCAGTTGACTTTGCATTTTGTAATAGAAAGGCCTAACTCAATCACCACTATTAAGGGGAAGCTGTGCATAGCATGGTGTATCAAATCACCAGGAATTTCTAGCAAGCAGTGGGTTTGCTAGTAAAGCTTTTTTAGCCTGCATACGTTTTTCTTTTACAGCAAAAATGGTAATAAAAGGCATTATAGTGAACTTGCCATATGATAAACTTAAGATTTTCTCGACAGGAGTTAGGTGCTCAGTTTGCAATGACATCTGATAGGTTTTTGACGTCCCATTTCTTTAGAAAATCACTGTTTTCTAACACCATGTTTACACTGGAAAAGTTACTATGGTAAATAAAGTACATCCATCCTACTGAATGAAATGCTCTTTGCCCAAAATAATCATTGCAAGTTTGTTTCAGAATGTGTGAAGGAAACCACTGATTACTGTCCCAGTTCATCCCAGCTAGACCAAGGCAGTCTGGCTGTATCTCTGCAAGTGTTGTAAGATAGTAGGAGTGGATCTGCAGGGAAAAACAGTTGGTGCTGAGGACCTGACATCTACACTGTGCAGAGATTAAGGGTTTTGCTGCCGCCTTGCTCGGTCCTGTGCGCTCAACCTCATTAACAGCCCAAGTGCCCTAGTTGATGTGGTTCAACCCACACTCAGATGTGACAGGAAAAGCAGTAAGTGGGCATGGTTGGGAGATTCACTTCAAAAGTACTTTCCCGATCTGAACTGAAACAGTAATGTTGGTATATCCTACACATCGTTTGTGGGATGTCCACTCTGACAGATGGCATCTTCGAAATGCTTTCTGCTTCTGATATGGTCCTCTCCACGCATCACCAGCAGTGGGTCTGCTTCAGGTTCTTTGTGGAATACAGCGTGAAAAAATGTAAGCAAACAATGCATTATCAGTGCAATACCTCAGATACATTCCTGATCTCTGTGGAAAGCTGCAATTCCCCCAGTTTGTCTCATTGCCCTTAGATAAATTTACACGGCATGACAGCAGTATGCTGAGTGTAGTTTCCACAAGTGAGTTGATTAAAGAAATGGACGTCCTGTTTGCAGGAATTAATAATGCCTTGCAATTTGTCTCCACATCCGTGACTTTGTCAGTAGTATTTCATGTATGGTATGTGCTGGTTGGATACTGCCAATGGGTTGAGGAGAAATCTTATTTCTGTGGTGAAGTAGCAAGATGCTTGCAGTACTTTAAATTGTTTCATATGAAAAAGGCGATTTACATCTTGAGCACCATCAAAGATGGTTTCAAGATGTTTTATTTCTTGTCACTAGCAGCATAACTATTTCTGTTATTCAAATGAAAATAAGCACTAAATTAAGGTAGTGCTGGAATTAACCTCCAAATTGGCTTTGCCTGGCTTGCTTTTATCCAACGGAATGAGTGTCAGATGAGGGAGCAGAATCCATTCACAATTTGTAAGTTTTCTTACCCTATCAATGTAAATGTAAAATGTTTGATACAAATCTCATATTTATTTTACTAGACTCACAATAATTTTAACCAAGGTGAAAAACCTACATATTTTAGTTTGTGGCTGGGTGTCTCCTTGAATCAGAAAAAGTTATTTGGTGGGCATATTGTTTATTTTTTAAGATAAGTAGCAAGGCACTAAAAGTCTGCTGATCACACATTAGAACGGAAAGCAGTCTTTCTGCTTTTAGAAGTCAAAAAATTTTCTCTTTCCTAAAAATGGAAGATTAAGATCTTGATCAAAGATTTCTGGAAATTTGGATATAAAGAATATTATGCAAATTTTGAAATGTCATTTCATGGAGAAATTGGGAAATAATTAACTCTTCTCTGAAGATATTCATGTGTCAATATATAAGCTTGGAATTCTGAACTACTGAGTTTTCCAGTATAAACAGAAGATTGTCTCAAAAAACTTTCAGATACAGATATTTTTCTCTTTATATTTGCAGAAGTCTGAAATTTAAGTACTGTGAATATGAGGTCTCTACAGATTAACATAACTTCACTGGGTACAGGATCATCTGAGTGACTTCAGGAAAAGACTTATTTTAATTTAGAATATGAATTTCCTTTTTATGAATTTCCTTTGTAAACCACAAGGATTAAGTCTTATGTCAGTGAAAGACATGAACTATTTTACCACTTCAGCTTACCTGAATTTCTGCCTATTAAGGGCAGAATTTATCCTCTTACAATGTGAGTATATAATAAATATATGGGGAAGAAAAACATTTAATTAGATGTAGGTAGAAACAGAAAGACTGATTTAAAGAAGTGTTTTGTGGTAGAAATAGCTTCATCTCTGAAATAAAATGCTGATGGCATTGTTGCAAATACAGTATTGTGAAAAAGAAAAAATAATCTAAACCCCAAACAAACAAAATACTAGCATAGACTGTGCCGAAGAGCTTCAGATGTCAGTATCCCATCTTGGGCAATTCTTGCAAAATACAGAAAAATGTATTTGAAAGCTTTTGATTTTCTGTCTTTCTGTGAACTGGAAAAAACTGAGAGAGTAAATGAATCTCTTTTTTATTAGAGCAATAGCAATATTACTTCACGAGGCAACTTTTAAAGAAAGAGTTACAATACAGAAGAAGGAAGAGCTATAGTTAAGAGAAGTTTAATGTCGTCATAAATGTGCTAAACTATTGACTGGCTGCTCTTATATGTGGTGTTTTTGTTTTCCAGAGACAGTTATTTTAAATCATTTATTACCTGTTTGAGGAAGTTAATGAACAGCGTGAAAAGGGGACACTTTTGTTCTTTCCTTTTTTCCCTTCCATAATGATGTTTACTGTCTGGCACAATGATTATTCAATTTTCAGAGATGTTCACCACCTTCTGCTGCTGATTAAATTCCTGTTTGGTTTCCCTGCCAAATCTGCTGGATTAAATTAACAAACTCTGTCTGCTTTAGTGGGAATGACCTGCACTGACCTTCAGCTTGTACAAAATAATAATCTTTTCAGTGATTTATTGATTCAGTGCTCTTTATTTTCTCTTAAAGAAATGCGCAATAGAAATGTTTGCCTTTACCTTGCCTGAATTTGCAGACATGCTCTGCTTATTTCATTATGCTGGAGACTTTGGCCCTTGACATATAATAGCTTTGCACTCTCTGCTGTTATTAACGCTTTGTTTTCTTCAGAAGATTCACTGGAGCTTGATTACTCTAAGGACACAACTTCACATGATCCTTCAATCTATAATAGGTCCCAGTCTTGAAAATTATCCACATCAAAGGGCCAATTTAAGAAGATTAAAACTTTTCTCTTTTTTCTAAAGTAAATTCATCTTTTATTGAATTACTTCCTTAATTAATTTGTTTTGTTGTTGCCAAACACGTAGTGAGGAAACTGTAGAGAAATGATGTTAGGAGCAAATATGAAAATTATATAAAGTATAGTGAGTGTAAGAATCTTGACTATTTAATTCTACTTCCACTGCTATTCAAGTTGATTTAATAACCACAAAGTAGAGAAATTACTTCTGAAGTCCAGAAAAATATAAGTACAAACTCTCCTTTCCTATTTGCAGGATAGATTTAGACTGGGTTGTTTTACAATCCTTGCATTGTATGTGTGGGGTCTGAATGGTACTTCAACCAATGAAATCTGATGGCCATTGCTAAGGCATAGTACTTGTGATCTGCCGTGGAAAATAGTGCTCTAGGAGCACAGATTGTTTCAGCTAACATCTGTGGAGTAAAGAAAAAGAAAAGTTGTTGAAAACAAAGAATCTGTCCAAGTTGAAATAGAAACAGTGCTAGATATTTAGCTACAGTTTGGACAGCTTTCCCCTTAGAGATTATTGCTTAATACTCACTGCCTATTGTAGTGTCTTAAATGGCACCATATTTCTAGAAATGAGTGGTTGTTATGGGCAGGTGTGAAAGACTGCCTATCACCAAAGGAATCTACATTCCTCTCCTAAGATGTTAAAGATAGTTTTCCAGCTTCTACCATACCAGTTTCAATGGAGCTCACATAGTGTAACCTACACCTTTTCAGCTGCCCCAATACAGATCATTTTGTCATTCATGAAAATAGAACCCATGTCTTGTGCTGAAATATTTTACAACCTATGCAGACAGCATGGTTGCAGGCGGTTTGACAGTCAAAGATATGGAATCCTAGTAGGAGTTGTTCTATGTCAGTCTGGGTAATTGGTGAGCTTTTGAGATCAGGACTGAAGAACTAGGTATAGACATGCTTATTAGGTAGACAGATCCCCAGACCCAGGTTGACATTTTCCATGATGCAGAAGACATCTGTGAAAAATGATCAAGATGAATGGATTATCATTACTGTGATCATATTACATTGCAGAGCTGAATGTTCTCTGGGCTCTCTCACATTATGTGCATGTGGGAAATCTTACATAATGACAGTACCATTAAAAGAGCACATTTCCCTTATATAAAGGGCTAAATACCTGGTGACTTCTGAAAACTTCTTTCCTAGCCATTATTTTTTTGGTTTTGATATCATAGTCCGTCCTTTTGGCTATGCTTGAGTTTAATACGAGCACTCCAGTTGTGCTTTTGCAAGATGTGACATTTCATCCTCTGACAATGCCTGCTTTTGTTGTCTTCAAGTAGACCTACTGTGTTATGGCTTGTGCTTCATGATCTCCAGTGCTGGACCAAGATTTTTATGCAGTAGTGATAAGGTTTCTGTGGGCAATCCTGCATAGATATATGACAATTAGGTGTTTTACTATTTGACTATGCTTCTTTTAGTAACATGTTTCCAAACTTATTTTCTGACATTCTTACTCAAAAACAACACTTACAGTTGTGATACAAACTCAAGCTTTCACTTACAGCAAGTACAGTACACTAAGTACAGAGGGGAAAAGCTACCCTTAAAGGGAAAAGAGCCTTTGTCAAACAATGTTTGAGAAGACATAGATTTAAAGACAGCTTGCTATGAAATTATCTAGTTATTATACTGTAGATTGGGAAGTGTGCATCTGGGATATGGTGCAGCCTTGTGCATGTGGAAGGCAGAAGATGTTACCTTACTTCTTCAAGCCTGTAAGCCAGTGCTGGAAGTGCAACAAAGACAGTATGTTGGAGTCTCACTGTCCAAGTGAATTGGGAGCTATCAGTTGAGTAGCAGTGTGGTAGCCTGACAGTTTACCTGGATGCTTTAGTGGTGTATTGGGTTTCCGTGGCAGTGCTTTGGTAGCAGGGGGGGCTACAGGGGTGGCTTCTGTGAGAAGCTGCTAGAAGCTTCTCCTATGTCTGATAGAGCCAATGGCAGCCGACTTCAAGACGGATCTGCCACTGGCTAAGACTGAACTAATCAGCAACAGTGGTAGCGCCTCTGTGATAACATATTTAAGAAGGGGGAAAAAACCGGGAAGCGGCAGCCGGAGAAGAGAGGAGTGAGAATATGTGAGAGAAACAACTCTGCAGACACCAAGGTCAGTGAAGAAGGAGGGGGAGGAGAGGCTCCAGGCGCCGGAGCAGAGATTCCCCTGCAGCCCGTGGTGAAGACCATGGTGAAGCAGGTTGTCCCCATGCAGCCCATGGAGGTCCACGGTGGAGCAGATATCCACCTGCAGCCCATGGAGGACCCCAGGGAGGGGGAAGGGTGGGGGGAAGGTGTTGTTTTTTTAAGATTTGGTTTTACTTCTCATTATCCTACTCTGATTTTGATTGGTAATAAATTAAACTAATTTCCCCAAGTCAAGTCTATTTTGCCCATGATGGTAGTTGGTGAGTGATCTCCCTATGTCCTTATCTCGAGCCTTTTCCTCATATTTTCTCTCTCCTGTCCAGCTGAGGAAGGGGAGTGAGTGAGCAGCTGTGTGGTGATTAGTCCAGCCGGGCTTAAACCACGACAAGTGGTCCCTGCTGAGGACTTTCAGACTTTGTGATCCATTGCTCTAGTCATTTGAGGTATAGCTCATAGATAGTCAGAAAGCCACTCTCATGAATATTGGTTCTCCATCATGTATGCAGTGAGTCTTACCCATGACACTCTGGAATTACAGCTTTGAAGCCAGTAATCCAGGCCTCTCAGATACATTTGGTGGGTCATAAACTGGCGGCGGTAGGAATGGAAATTTTGCTTAAGGAGTCAAAAGGACTATGGGTCCAGGAAAACTGAGACTCTGTGGAAGTGTTACCGAAAATCGTAATGAAGAAAACTCTCCAAACCAAATGATAGTTTAGAAAGCCGACATTGGTTTATTGCGGCGCTGGGTGCATGGGGGATTTCTCCTCCTAACATGCACACCGGGTTAAAATCATGACAGGTATTTAAAACAGTTAACAAAGTTAGTTACCCCTACTGGTCCTACCCCTAAATTAACTATTGGTTAATACTTCCCTTACTTCATCTTAAAGATACAGTTCTCTTTTAATTCAATATGCACGCTCAGAGAGTAGGGGACTTATTTGGGTTGTGGGTGTTTTCTAGCTAGGACGTGTGGTTTTCACATTATAATGAGATTATAATGAGGCAAGTTAACTTTAGGGCACTATTTTGGCACTCTCTTCTATTTTTCTAAAATCTGTCCTTGCTTTAATTGTTATTGCTAGTTAGTGGAGAGTTAGTGGAGACAGTTTTTATCTTTAATATGTCTAAATACCAGGTGCATTTGTTACGAAGTATCTTCTTTACATTCTTTCCATTCTTTTTCACTTGTTTTTGACCTTGTGTTTCAAGATGTTCTGTAACAGAAGCAGTAAGCATTGCTTCATTATTTTTCTATTTATTTTCATCTTTCTCTTCTGTCAGGTTTGCTAAAGTGAAGATATTTTTATTTTATAGCACTGGTTGTCACTTCACTTTTAAAAATACAGTTAATAGTGCTGTCTTCATTTGTAGATCTCAAAGCCCTTCAGGTGAATGTTGTTTTCCCCATTAGACAGGTGGGAAAACTTTAAAAAAAAGATTCCCTTTATGTGTGGCTTTGGAGTGGATATTTTTCCTTTGTTGTCAGGAGGAAATTTTAAAAAATCTACTTTGTTGACACCATGGCAATATTAAACCATTTCTAAGCTATTTCAGTAAATCGGTTCTTTGGTTTACCCCAGTTGCACAGCTTCAGCAAATCCTTTTTATGTGAAACTTAATGGAAAAATAGTTACAATACATTTCAAACAAGAGGCAAGATGAGCACTTACAGACATCTTCTTAAGTGACCAATTGATTTGTTGGTAACACTGATTCACTACTAGGGCAGTGTCCCCTAGTAAAGAGAGATGAGGTAACCACATAATACTCTGATATCAGTGTTTTTGTGTTATCGTTTTCTGTGCACACCGATAAGAACCAGAATGGCCATCTAAACCATACTTTAGTGCCTGTATTGATTGCTGGTTCTCAAACCAGCCCTGTTATGAATTGGCCATTTATCACTTCAGAGGGAATGAACATCCCCAGACACAGTGCTACAACTAGTCTGTAACAAGGGTCTTTTCAGATAAAAAGCAACATGTAGATGAAAACAAAAATAAGAGCTACGTTTTTCTAGCCTTATGTATGTGAGAGAATCAGGACAGTATATACAGCTCATGGTGTTTACTGCATACACATTTTCTGTTGTGACACACTGGTTGCACTCAAACAAGTCCCCCTGCAAAGCCATTTGGTTGTCTTACTCTGATACACCCAGGAGGATAATAGCTGTCAGTGCACTCTCTAGGACAAATTCCTGTGGATTAGAGCAGTAATAAAAGTCACTGCTGTGCTCAAATAAAAATTCAGTGAGGCCCAAAGACTGTAGCTCTGGGTCTGAGATTCAAGTCTCATTTAAAAATTGTTGTGTTTGCCAGTGTTCTGTAGCATTCCACATTCTGCTTTGCTTGTTTTCTCTAAGTTTTATATAAAATGATTAGGTTTGTTTTGAGAGCACATACAGTATATGACTGTATTTTACTGATGATAACTTTTACTTTCAAGAGGGGCTCACTTTCCCTCAGTGCATTTGGCAGCTGAAACAGGTTAGGTTTATTTGCTTTATACAAGAAAATAAATGGACAAAGATTTTCTAAATTGATTGTCTGAGACTTGGTGCCTTAAATACATATTGAGTTTTCTAGTTGAAAGCCCTGTTTTCAACAGCTGTACTCTAGCAGTTGCTTTGGAGTTTGGAGAAAAAGCCTGAATAAGTGGTGCTTTTGAAAACCGGTCCTGCTTGACTTCTAAATTCATTCCTGATGCCTTACTAAATGGTCTGATTTTTGAGTGCCTTACTTTTGTAAATGTTTCTGCTAACTTTAGTTAGGAACAGCTAGCTGTTTGGCACTATCACTTTAAACTCCACTCTTAATGTAATTTGGCATTTCCCTGTATGACTTCCCCATAAGTATTTCCACATTTTGATCTCAATTATCCAGTTGCTGGTTTGCTAGCCTTTGGCAGTCTCTATAGTCAAGAGATGTCACATGATTATTTGGGATTATGTGCCATGTATCAACATATCCAACTGGGCAAGCCAAGATGTTATTCCATATGAAAGCTTCTGAAGTCACTGTGGAACTTCTTTAAATTGTAAAAATGCTTTCAAATTGTAAAATAGATCTAGGTCTATAAAGGTATCTGGTCCTTGTGCCATTAACCAGCCAAAAAAATAACTTACCAAATTTGCTAAAATTCTGTCATATCTCATTGATCTCCTACGTAGTCTATGGGGAAAACCAGCTTCCTCCACGGAGAGTATCAGATCTTGGGTGAAGTGTTTTGAGGTGTCTTAGTGAGGTGGGATGGGTTGGGGCAATGCATCTGTATGCAGACTGTGTGACTCTTGTGACCTTGGTCTGGAAGGAATCCTGCTGCATTATATATAAAGAAATAAGTAACAGAAAAAGGTTGTTAATAATTGTTATTATCTTGAGTGTGTTCTTCCTTATTAAATTTTTATTAGAGGCAGAAATCAATTCTTTCCTTATTTTAAACTATCATTGCTGTCTCTAAAAAAATAAATATCATGACACAATGATGAAATAGGCATCCTTTCACCTGAGGGAAAATCGCACTTTCAGTGGGTAGGGGCTGTTCCGCATTATGTTAGTGAGTGATGAATTACAGTTTCCTGTATGAAAGATTCATTGACTTCAACTTTGCATCTCCCTATCAGCAGGCAGAAGATAGGCTATCTCTGTCAGGAGTGTGTGATATAAGTGACAGGATGCCAAACACATGGTCTTGGGAAGAATTTTGCTTCTCCTGCTGTGAATCATGGAGGCCTAAACAGAATTTTTTTCTACAAACTGTAAGTGACTGTAAGGGCATTCACACTGCTTAGAGGTAGGCATGCAAAACAGGTAGCTGAGCAAGGAGCCAGAACTTCTCAGTCTCCCTGTGTAGTCTGTGGAAAGAGAATTGCTGCCACGGGGGCATTAGGTGGTTTGAGGAATATCTGGCAAGAACCTGCCTCTCTCTAATGATTGCAAAGGGGAACCAGCTGCCAAAATACAGCACCTCAGTGGAGTGCTCACACTTAGGTAAGGGGTGTAATGCACCTGATGCTATGTAGCACAAAAGCTGATCAGGAAACAGATAATGTCTCAGTGAGTGACCATGTAGCTCTTCATTAGGACATTTCTCACTAGGAGGAAATTAATAAGCTTCCTTCAGACCTCTAGCATGGGACCTTGCCCTCTCTGCACTGACTTGTTTGACTTGGAGAGCCTGCTAAAGAGGGAGCTGAAGCTGTGCTCTGCCTGCTTCTGGCCTTGGCTGGTACACCCTCTCCCCCATCATATGAAGAGGTAACTCTTTGAGGAGGAGAAACTTTTGAAGTCACTCCACATGACTGTGCTTTCTTGTTTCTCTGTGGGGACACAGAGCAGGGAGTGCCACCTGGACAGTACTGCTTATTATATTGAGTCAATAACATAAAAAAAGGGTGTTAGATTTTAAAAATTAAAATTAATCATGAGGTTGGCTTTAAAGCTGTTCTTGATTTGCCTCCTGGTTTTGAGTCTTCGGAGGCCTCAAGCTTTTCTTTGCTGCTGGGTGAGCTGGATAGGGGTGATTTTTAAACTAATCCCAAGACTCTTTTATATCATTGCATGACCCTGAGAGAAGCTGCCTCTTGAGACTCTGAGTCAATAGGACTTCAGGCTTGCTCTCCCTACCAGAGAATGGCGATCAAACCAGAAATCAGTCAAAATATGCTTACCTAGAATGTTGGGAAATTCATGAAGGATAAAGTTGGCTTTTGCACCTGCAAATAAGTGGGAAAAGGCTCTTTTCTAATGTGTGTTTCACTGTTAATGTACAGAAAGCACTGATGTGGAACTGCAATGTCTAAAGATGTGACGGCATCTTTAGAAGCATTAATGAATCAGATTCTTTCATCTGAAGTACTTGTTGCACTTAGCATTGGTGACAAACAATACTGCTACTTCCACAAGCACACTGTTTTAAACTTAGCTTTCCCTTTTCCTCTCTACAAACTGCTCACTTGAAACCAGATCATAGGTTTGGAAAGCCTGTTGAATCCTGAAATTCAGCTTTGTTTGAAATGTAGCTTTATTAACCCAACTGCAAAAAAAATTCTTACTTTTTTACAACCATATATTAAATAACAACTGGACGATAATGACATGGAAGAAATAAAATGGTCTGTATTTCACAGAGGGAAGTTGAATGCAACTGAGTACTTTTATGATGACTGTTTTTTATACCAATGTTATAGCTCCTGGCTTCTTAATGTGTTAACTTTGCTTTGCACCAGTCTCAGAGCATTAAACAACGATAAAACCCAGATGAACCAGATAGCTAAGGATACCCATATGTATATCTCAATGATATGGCAATGTCAATGCCTGGTATTAGATCTTTTAGGACAGGAATGTGTAGTTATTGAAAAAGGTGCATGCTCAAAACACCTTGAGTATCTATAGGTTACGAATATTGTTTTGAACAGCCCTGAAACTGCTGTAAATAACTCCAACGAGCTGACTGATTAGAAGTGGGACAGAGCACATGATTATGGAACTGCAAATGGGTCTAAAAGCCCTATTTAGCTTTTCCTAACCCACACCCTGATCTGAAAGCAGCTTGACCATTGAGTACTAATTGTTTATAATTTTTTTTCTTTGATTCCTGAAGCAAAGCAAAGGCACATTTCAATGGTGCAATGACTAGTGCAGATGGCAAGCTAACAGGCACCTTGGATGAACACAGTGAATGCCAGGCAGCTAAGAGAGTGTGGAAAAAAAAGCAGCATATAAAGCTAGTATGAAACCAGACACAAATGCTCCAATTAAAAAAGAACTTCAGATTATGACCAGCAGCTGCCCAAACAAATGCTTCCCTTAAATCAGACAGAAATAACACTGACCTGCATCTCTGAGGGGCTTACAACTTGATAGCAAAATGTCTTCTTTGTTGAAACTTGGCATACATATTTTACACTGTTAACACATTTCTTCTTCTAGGAATCTAAACCAATTTGATCTGCTGTATGGTATAATTAATGGTTTATCTGGAAGTCAGAGGAAAAATAATATTTTTATATTTATATCTTGACTGATGTTAAGACCTCATTTTGACAATGCAAGATCACTAACATGCTTTAAAGCAAAGGAAGAAACGTATTATTGACATCACACAGTAGTGATCAGAAATATCTACATTTTTATAGTGCATCTTGCATGGAGGATGCTCTTTTCAGAAAATAGAAGATAAAATTTATCTTTGGAGGTGAAATGAAGGGGGAAAAAGAGGATTTTGGGTTTTTAGTCTTCATTCTTAGTCATCAGGATTAACTGTTGCCTGTTTATCACTAGAGCTCCTCTTCCCCCCCCTACCTCTGGCAGTCTCTTGGAGAAGGCATTGTGAGCTATATATGAGGCATGTTGCATGGCCACCAGCTGCTTAATGATCCTTGAGGTGAGGGGAAAACAGATTAAACAGAACTGTGGTATTTTCTAAACACTTTCTACAGGTAAGCTTTGAACAGGATGGATTATAGAAATGTGACAAGGTTATGTAGATTAGAACACACAATTCCGGTTGTTTGTGTGACAGTGATAATGTCTCAACGCTGATAGTCAAGATAGGCTTGGATATTATTCTGAAGCCCAGCTCCAGCTGCTGTCCATCTCATAGTTAAACTCTCACTACCTGTTTATCTTGATTAGACTGATCTTACTGCTATTTTTCTACAAGCTTGACACTTTCTGCGATGTTTCAAATTCACTTTGTTTTGATGGTCTTAAATGTAGCAGTTCTGTCAGCAGCGATTTCTCAGTGCTCTGCTTCTGCTTCACAATCCTTCTATATCTCTCTTTCTCTTTTTGTCAGGGACCAGCCTAAAAAGTAGTCTACATGTTAAATTGGACAGAAGCTCTACTTTCAGTATCAAAGATGCCAATGTTGATAGCTTTAAGTGGGCTATGTTGTAGTAGGATGGCTTATGTAGCTCAGAACACAGAGAACTTCCCTTAAGCTTGACCCTAAGTATCCACATGGGCAGATCCTGTGTCTCCTTTGAGAGGTTTCTTTCTGTGTCTTCCAGCACAACCTAAGTCCTTGTGCTTTTTCTGTGGAAGATGTGTGCTAGATGCATCTTCTGTCTGACTTGCATAGTCGATCTTATGTATGTTGAATGCTGTGAGAAGAAGCACTGAAGTCAAAAGAACGGGCCAATGGGAAGGGCATGGAGTTTAAGTCAAAAGTTCAGTGGAGATGCAAACGTAAAACTGCTTTTCTCCTACTAGTGTCTGAGGTTTCTAGGCTTCTATTGAAGGAGGGCATAGATCACTTTGGAGAAATTAAATATGGGTTTGCACCTTTGTGCTGGCTGCATTAAAGGTCTTTTGCCTAATTTTTGACACATGGTTTTGTGTAACTGCTTGAGCTCTCCAATCAGATAATCCTCATTTTTTGTTTTTGAACTACCTTGCCTACAGTAAAATTGCTATCACAGTGAAGAATCTTCCATGAGTGGATAATTACCTAGTATCAGCTTGACATCCCTGTTTTGTAGACGTGTGCTACATTACAAGATGAACCTTTCTCTTAAATATTTCTTAACTTCTAAGAACTTCCTAGTTACAGCAAAATGCTAGGGGCCAAATCCTCAGGTAGAGTGAATCAATGTCTTTTTATTATGCCAATGGAAACTGTGTTGATTTACAGCTACTGAACATCTCACCCTAGATACTGATTGAATTTCTTGTTTTCTAGTGGGAACAGGGCCTGAATAGCTTCTGCATTTTATTTGCTTTCTCTTCTCCTTCTGCATGTAAAAAAAAATTTGATTCTTTCAATAATAAATCCAAAAGTAGGTTTTTTCCCACTATATAAAATCCCTTAAGAGTGTTTATAGAATTACACTAATTTATTTATGTAAAATTGCTGTCTTCTTCACTTTTGTCTCATTTTTCATGGTGTTCAAATTAAATATTTTATTCATTGGTTGCAGTTATGCCCACCATGCATATTACTTCATCATGATGGAATGAGACTGTTGTGCTTCTTTGTAATCACCTATCTATACACGCCATCTTTGTCAATACTGGTTCATTTTTCTTTTTCTTTGCCAAGAGGCAAGTGCAGGAAATCAAATAAACTTGTATAATACTGTTTCAAAATTAAGTTTATTACATGAAATTTGAAAAGTGCTAGCAAAATAATGGGAGACAGCTGAACCAAGTCCAGGCCATTCTTGGAAGTTTCCACACTATTATCAGTTGAGTTTTTTGTCATTGTTCCCTGTAGCATTTGATGGGTAAATATTACCAACATTAAAACGTATTCAGCTTGAAGAAGATTCTGCAAGTGTGCTGTTGCACTGGGAAATTAACACTGTAAAACTGCCTCTCTTTCTATTTTAGTGCAGACAGCTTTGTTTTAATCTTTCTTTTTAGCCATTCAAAGACTATTTCTTAATAGATCCTACCATACACATATATAATATCTCACTTTTATAGTATATGATCATACTGTATCACATTTTCTACATCTTAGAGTCTACTAAAAGTATACTTCTTGATTTTTTTTGTTAGCTTTTTGGAGCAATGACTTTTTTCATTTTGTACATTGGCTAGCACAAGACTTAGTGCTGGCTCATGAAAACAGCCAGAATTAAGCTGTGTAGGTTTTGTTACAATGCAGTTGTGTCGTATTACTTTTAACATGTTCAATGTATAAGGGCCCTTCTCTCTCATGAGAAAGCGTTCATATTAAAGGCTTTCCCAACAGAGCCATAGGTTTTCTCTCCTGACTGTTCAACAATATCTGAGCGACATTGTAAGATATGTAGTCTTATTTCTCATTAAACTTCTTTGAGACCACACATATATATGTATGTGTAGGCTTAAAAGAAATGCTGGAAGTCACAGAGAGTGAGATTTACTACCATGTAACTTCAGGACTTAAATACAGCATAGATCCATTATGGCTTTTCTTGAATGTAAAGTTAGTGTGGGAGTATCATGATTCAAAATATGACTATACTAGTGACTATTAATCTTAGCAGAGTCATTTGCAAAATACTCAGTTTGAAAGATTCTTTTAGTATGAGTCTTTGTGTGCTTAGAAGGGAACACATGCTAAAATAACTGGCTGAATCTGGTCTAAATGTAAGCATCAGTGTGCCTTGTTCCAACAGCTCCTAAGAAGAATTTCAAAGTAGAATTCAATTATTTCAGTGTATCCTGCCCCAATCCTGCTTAATTTAATAAGGGAAAGGAGTCTTTGAATATTCTCTCACCACCCACTTCCCAGTCAGCCCATGTTTAGAACTGGGGAGGATCAGTGACGAGAGGTAAGGATGCTACAAGATAGTCTGGAGGTAATTCTGCAATGGGATTATATGTCACACCTGATGACAGTTACCAATGACTTATTTGTGTACATGTCTGCCATTTCCAAAGCTTTGCAGTCTGCTATAAATGAACAGCCATAATGACTTCGCTAATATTGCAAAAAGTGACGTGACTGTGCAGTGAATCCATTAACAAAAAGGTGATAGTTTTGCAAGATCAGAAAGTGTTTTTTTAAAAAAGATTTTAATGATTCTAGAATGCCTGCAAAAAAGGGAAGAAAGATCCAAAGATAACAATAAGTAACTGAACATATACACTGACTTAGTGGTTGTCACTCTGCTTCATAACATGGCCATTTATAACCTGGTCATATCAGCAGAACAGGGACGTTCCACTTCAAAGCATGATGAGATAATGATATTTAGCTACTCAGCAAAGCAGAAGAACATATGTCATGGTTTTGCTAAGATATGATTGAATTCTATACAGGCAGTGGTGGCCATATGCTCTGTTTGCTTGTTATGTACTACCTGTAAAGCACATTTGTCTCCTGCTAAACTATGTAAGCAGTCACATTTGGAATCTTTTTAATTAAATTTTTAGTTTTTTCCAGCATTTGCTTCAGGCAGGACAGAACCAAATTCCATTGAAATGAATGGAAATATTCCCACACACTTCTATGGCTTTAGGTTCAGAAAATTTGAATCAGCTGGCTAAGAGTGCCAATCTTTTATTTCAAACA
This sequence comes from Gavia stellata, assembly GCF_030936135.1. NCBI lineage: Eukaryota > Metazoa > Chordata > Aves > Gaviiformes > Gaviidae > Gavia > Gavia stellata. Next base: position 25,139,685 of record NC_082599.1, on the reverse strand, counting down.
CTTCTTTCCCAGCTTTCCACCTGTTTTGTTTCAAAACATAACCATGTTCATTATAGCCTGGCCCTTGGTCCTCAGATACAGTGGGGGGAGCAAACTACATCCCTTGTATGTATACAAAATCAGAAGGAAATGATTTGTTTTTTACCATCAAGCTGTTCCACCTCTCCAAATTGCACCTTCCGTTGAATAGGTCCTGGTATCCTCCTTCAAACTTGTGGTGCTTGAACATGGGTGCTGTTGGAGAGTTATTACGTTCTTAGTTCTTGAAAGAGACACAGAATTAGATTTCATATATTTTGAGCAGTTCTCTGGACCAAAAAATCTGATTGTCCACAAAATGAAACTTTTCTCCTGAAAATCAAGGAACCAATAAATTATTTCTATTATTTTCATAATCTCCAACATCTGTCACCTTCATTCATATTTGTACTTAGAAGCTCTATTTTGCAAGATATTGGAAATCAATCTAAAAGAAACAAATGCCTCATGTACCACTGAAGTAGCCACAGTTGGGGCACAACCACCTCACATATAATTTCACTCTTTTAAGTGACATCTTAGGTTGAATTAATTCTCAAGACTTGTGCTAATAAATGAAACTTATAAACATATTTGTATACTTTGAAAAATTCAGGAATGTTAGTGTTCATATGCTCAGCAAAACACAGAGCATATGTAATACCTGCCAAATGCGATTTATACTCCAAACTGAGAAAGAATCCCATCATTCAGCATTTTTCAAGCATATGGGTTATTGGAATTACACCAACAGCCATGAATAGCTATGGTTATTCCTAACCTCTAAAATCCATACTGTGTTATGCATGCCCATGCTCACTGATCTCTTATTCCTGGTGGTATCTGAGGACTAAAATTCTGCTCAACGTGATTAAAAATACCAAAATTTGCCCCACTGAAAGTTTTTATCGTGTGCTGAACCTGAGCTTGCATTCCTGATTTTGGTGTGGCATCCACAGTCAGCAGCTACAAAACTGCACCTTACGCTCTTAGTGCAGACAACAAAAATTCCACAGAATCATTAAGGTTGGAAAAGACCTGTAAGATCATCAAGTACAACCATCAACCCAACACCACCATGCCCAATAAACCATGTTCCATATTGCCTCATCCACATGTTCCTTGAACACCTCCAGTGATGGTGACTCCACCACCTCCCTGGGCAGCCTGTTCCAATGCTTCACCACTCTCTCAGTAAAGGAATTTTTCCTAATATCCAGCCTGAACCTCCCCTGGCGCAACTTGAGGCCATTTCCTCTTGTTCTATCACTTGTCACTTGGGAGAAGAGACCAACACCCACGTCTCTGCAACCTCCTTTCAGGTAATTGTAGAGAGCGATAAGGTCTCCCCTCAGCCTCCTCTTCTCCAGGCTGAACAACCCCAGCTCCCTCAGCTGCTCCTCGTAAGATTTCTTGTGCTCCAGACTCCTCACCAGCTTCGTTGCCCTTCTCTGGACATGCTCCAGCACCTCAGTGTCCTTCTTGTAGTGAGGGGCCCAAAACTGAACACAGGATTTGAGGTGCGGCCTCACCAGTGCTGAATACAGGGGCACGATCACCTCCCTGCTCCTGCTGGTCACACTGTTTCTGATACAGGCCAGGATGCCGTTGGCCTTCTTGGCCACCTGGGCACACTGCTGGCTCATCTTCAGCCGGCTGTCAAACAGCACCCCCAGGTCCTTTTCTGCGGGGGAGCTTTCCAGCCACTCTTCCCCAAGCCTGTAGCATTGCATGGGAGTTAATTTTGAAAGGCCTAATTTAGTAAGGCAATAAAGGTAGGTAAGCATGGTTAAGCATGAACTTTGCCAATACTGTGACTGGAGGACTCAATCAAAGGGCTGTAGATCGAGGTAACATCAGTGCATTTTATAATGTTGGACATCACTACTGTCAAGCATCCTGAAACAGATAAAAGGGGGAAGATGCCATGGGCCATAAAAATTACATTCCAACCAGCTGAATGTAAAAATGATTAAGCCAAAACATTTTTTTTTTTTCTGAAATAGTGTCTAGTGATACAGATTACTATAGTGAGGTAAAATGTTAAAAATCTGAAAGGGATCCTTGTACAAATAATAGAAACATTATGTGACGTACAATAAAGTGGAAGTTATTAACAACCTGAGCTGCCTCAAAACTCATGCTTGTCTTCCTTTTCCAGACTTTTTGTGTTTAAAGTGAATAGGTGGTGATGGTTACATTGCAATGTTCAATATAGGACAGCATTCTATAAATTTAAGTGTTGTCTGACCACATGCCATTTTAGCTGTAGATTGTGTTGTAAAAATGGGCACTGTCAGATACTTGAGAAAGATAGGTCACTATTAACTTATTTCGTGGACAAGACCCCACGTTAAGCTGAAGCTGCAAACCTGACACTGTGTTTGGTTTTCAGTGGTCCATGAACATTCATTGCATGTTAAACATGTTCTGAGTACTTGCTTGTTAACTGATTGAATAAGTGCTTCAGTTCTACCATTTTCAGTGCAAGTTTTAGAGCACAAAGAGAGAAGGGAGGTTACAAAGAATGTAAAGTTACCTCAATAAAGACCTCTTAGGCTCAAGACTGAGCCTGGCTAGGCAAAAACACATTTTCTTGAATATGAGAGTACAGCTGGACATTTGAGTAAGACAATAATAAAAAGAAAGAATGTTAGCAATGAAAATGTAAATGCATATTCAAGCTAAGTTATTTTTTTAGCTTTTATTGTTTGTATCACTGAAAATATTGCTTTTATATTATTTTTTACAGTGAGATATTTTTTATTAAATAAGTTCTTTCCTTTACTTTCACAGAATTACCTCAATTATCTTTTAAGAAAGTGAAAAAATGCTTTTTATTCTTTATCATTGTGTTTTCACTGATTCACCACAAATACAGAAAAATAGAAAGACAAACATTACTTTGGCATCCAGGCTGTGGCATCTGCTATTCCATGTGTTTTATGTCATTGACAAATGGTAAAGATTCTGTGTGCTAGTCTGGATAGAAGCCCTTCAAAGGAAGAACCTGTCACAAGCTAGTGAAATCACTAGTGTTGACAATACTATTATTATCTAGAGACAATGCGAGACGCATACAACAGAAATTTCCTAGAGAAGAGAGAAAATATTAGTGGAACTTTTGCATCTATAAATGTAAAGTATGCTGCCCTGAGATGGTAATGAGTGGATAAACTGGTAAATATAACTAGCGGGGACATATTTGAGCATTTCAATAGCAGTAAGTTGGATGTTTTTTTTTCTTTTTTCCACTGTTGATGTAACAAATATATTCACTAAAGTAAGCTGGGTTAGTTCTTAAGAAAGGGAATTGTGTGGCAAAAGAAAGTCCTTCAGAACCTTTTAACTCTACTGAATCAAAGCTACCAGGTTAATCTTTTGCTTTGTGTTTTAAAGGAGGATATAAAGGAAAATAAACCAACACTAGGAGAAGAATAATTTAGTTGTAGCACAGGTGCCTTCAGTCTCTTTAGCCTTTGGAAGACTGATGCACATTGCCTCAAAGCTGGAGCATAAGCTCTTGCTGACGTAGGCCAGTCCGTAGGTGGGCTGTCACAGCCAACACTCTGCCATCTTCCACTGCTGCTGCAGACAGTGGAGCCCTATGCCAGAGGAGTGTGAGGGAAGGAGATGGCAAGTTGAAAAGAGGGAGAAGCAATGAGAAAAACAAACAGAAGGAGAATAAGTCTTGGTTCCTTACCAGGATGTAAGCAGAGGAGTGAAGAACATCACCAAGTCTTTAATACAGCTGGTTGCAGGAATATAATTCCTGTTTGTGATAGCTTCAGGCTTTCACACGTGTATTTGCTCCTTTACACACTTTTGGATAATAACATTTTGCAAAGGCACTAAAACTCTGGTTAAAAGAATATATTTTCTATCCTCATTTTCATTGCTTTCCTTCTGCCCTCTTTTTAAATGACTAGACAGTGTAGTCAAAAACTCAGGTATCTTTTAGAAAATGATGCAGAAATCAGAAAGCTCTTGCAAACCATTCAAGTGAGTGGCAAATACTTGTCATCAGAAGAAACGGTATCCAGCGTGTTATGATCAGATGTAGTTTTTCTATTGTTTATCTGCAATTTTTGTAAGGTTTCTTACAAAAATGAAACCATATATAACAGTCTGGATGGTATGCAGACAGATAGATATGTATTTCATGTCTTCAGTTGTAGCAACTCCATTTTTTCTACAGTATCATCAGGATCCTAGTGGAAAAATACAGCAAAGAGTTATCTGAAGAAATAATTCAACAAAACTTTCTGAATAATGAAAGCATTTGAGAAAATGTGGTGTTTATCAATAGAAGAAACAAAGATATCAAAATATTAATTGCAAATGCTGCTTTCCAGCTCTTTTTTAAGGAAGACATAATGAAAAAGCACCCAAATACCCTACCCCAAAACCCAAAAACTGAAAAGAAATCTTCAAGTGGCTGCTATTTGAAATGAATGAGCAATGGAGATTGACTCATTTGAATGTAGAGGTTTATAAAGGGAACAAGGCTGCTGGAATGGTAGGTTATCATTATTATTTCAGGACTTAGATAATGAACACATTCAGTTTTAGTTTTCTAATAATTTAATTCCCAACATTTTAAAGTAAGTCTCAGAAATATTAAATAACTGAGAATATTTACCTTTGACTGCATTGTATACTACAAACAGCTGCTGATGCTGAAATAGGTCATATTTTTAGGTCATGTGCTCTTCTGTTGTCTGACTACTTTTTGGATTCTCCCTCATCTGATATTTCTCCCTCTGCAACAGAAAACCAGGGACATTGTGCATGTAGAGTAGTTCAGTAAGTATGCTAAATCACTGTATTGACATGCTGTTAGTTCCACTCACTAGACCTTGCTTTTTGTCGTTAAGAATGCCATCAGTTTGAGAAATGCTTGTAAGGTCTAACAAAACACTTAGGACGCCCTACACTCTGGGGAGTGGTTGTGCTGCGTGATGGAGTACAGGGAAAATTCAGTCTGCTGGGGACTCAGGAGTGGCTTTCCATGCAAAATTTTACTCTTTGTCACCTAAATGAAAAGATCACAGTGAAAGATACTACAGCCTTATTGTAAACCTCTGCCTCCTAGGAAAGATACGGGACAATACAGACTTTCTACAAAATAAGTCAGGCCCCAGCTTTATTCTGGAAGTAACATCTATAAAGGTGTATGGATATTCTCCTTTCATGAGCACCAAACCTGGCTTAGGTTCAGTCTCAAACCTGACGGTTAACGCAGCTTCTGGAGGAGGGTAACAGGAACTCCATCAAGGACATACTTGGTAAGTATCAAAAGCATCAGACTATGGTACAAAACATAGGATGTCTGGTTGCCTTTGTTTTGCACGAAATTTCTTCATCATGCTTTTGGTGTATGGTGAAGTCTGTACCTTCTGGTTATTTAGGCTTTGTTCTGTATCCCACAGGGGCTTAAAAGGGACTTATAAGCCTTGCAGCTCTGGCTGGGCAGTTCTGAACGATCATGAAAGCAGAACTGTCTGATATATGTAATTTTCAGACCAAAGAGGGAGCTCCAAATGAACTCAAGGGTAGGTACCTGCTGAACAAGTAACTTCTTTCTCATAAACTTTGGGCTTAAAGATTAGTTGTCTCTGCAAGTTTTGCGTTAGGTGCATATTTCTCAAATTTTGGCTGGCTTTTGGTTGACCCAAGAAGCAAACGTTGCTTGAAGGCAATAGAACATCTTTGAAATATTTCTATCATCACTTGTTCAAAATAAATGAACAAAACCTTTTTCTCTGAACACAAGTATTACATGCCCAAAGGAAGCAGGCAGTCCATTATGGTGTTTCAGCTATTCTTAAAATGAAAAGTGTTTGTTCCAATATCAAGCCCCAATCTCCTATGTTGCAAATAAAGCTTTTTTGTCTCACCTTTCATATATATGCCCTCATACGTATTGCCCTCATATATATATAAAATAACAGTTTTTGATGTACTAGAAACTGTTATGGTATATTCTCCCAGTTCTTTCTTAGACAAAACTGATCTGGTTTTCCTTAATCTTCCCTCATAGGTCATGTTCTTTACAGTTTTTTTCAGCCCACCTGAAGGTGATTTCATCTAGATGTTAATTCTCTGGTTTGTATACTAGACCATTAGAATTTATTCTAGATATTAGAAAAGCCTTACTGAAGTCCAAATGTATCACAGATGTGACTTTTCCCTTATCCAGCTAGACTAGTAATCAAAGAAAGAAATTAGATTGACTTGACATGATTTGTTCCTGATAAATCCATGTTTTCTGTTTTTTGTCACCATCTTATTCTCTTGTACCTTAGAAATGAATTTTTAGTAAATTGTCCCTGAATTTTTCGAGGAAGAACAGTCCAGGGACTCATCTGTACCCTCCCAAATAGAGATATTTTCCCCTTTTTGACGTGTGACATTGTGATTGCCCTCTTTTTATCTCCAGGGAATTCTACTATCCTTCATCAAGTTTCCAAGGTAAGTGCTATGATTCAGAGATTACTGTTGTCGCTTTTTTAAGTATACTTAATTGAAATTCATCAGACTAAGCTAAATTGAAAATCTCTATCTTTTTTTGCTGTCCTTTCCCACATTCAGGAAGACATGGCTATCTCCTTTAAAAGTGTAATTTAATTAAGTATTGGATCATAGTTAACATTTATTTGAAGACTGAAAGAAGACATTAGATACCTCAGCCTTCCTTGAGTCATTCATAATTTCATCTCCTTCTCAATACTTCCTTTTACTTCTTTAATGTGTAGTGTATTTGTAGAATCTTTTCTTGTTGCTTGTTATGTCCCTTGTTAATGATAACTTATTTTAGACTTAGCCTTGCTGAGTTTAACCTACATATCTGAGCAATTCTTTTATATCCTTAAGAATGTGCTCTTGTTTTCATTCTGTGTGCAGTTCCTTTCTCCATTTTCAGATCATTAAATTGCTATTAATACAGTCAAAATGTCTTCTGCTAGACTTCTTATCTTTGAGATAGTTTCTATTATGTAGTTGGCATGTTTCCAGTAACCACCACGTCTGTCACACTTTTTAAAAAAACCCCAAATTATCCATGCAAAAGACCCTGTCGATAAATTCTTTCCATTGATGTCTGCTTTCATACAGTGCTGTCCTTATTTTGTTACCCTCATTCCATTGATGTCTGCTTTCATACAGTGCTGTCCTTATTTTGTTACCCTCATTTTTTTTTCCAACAATGTCTCTTCAACCGAAATTATTCTCCACTTTAGTAAGAATCAAATTTAAAATAGCTATTGTCCTAATAATCCCCCTTCCAAAGAACAGATTGACTCCAGCACATGCAGCAAACATTTTGTGCCCCACGGTGTAATTGTTCCAAAATACAGGAAGGAAAGTCATGACCCTGGTCACCAAGAGGTTGTCCTTAGATTCGTCTCTAAATAACCATATCCAACAGCCTCTTACTGATTTAGCAGTGGAGACATTGCCACAAACACAGTCTTTTCTTTCTTTTTATCTCAACCAGAACCATTAAAACTGCCTTTTGTCGGGTGTATTTTTTCTGAAGTTCAGAAAGCGGTCTTGATAAATAACCCCTCTACCACTGCATCTCAGGTACTTCTCACCCCTCCCAAGGTGCTTCCTTGTATACTTACTATATTCCACTAGGAGTTTGTGATATCAATTTTACTGATTAGTTAAGCCTTTGAGTTATTCCTGTTTATTCCTCATATCCTGGACACGTATCTAGAAGGTATTTCAGATATTCAGTTGGTTGTGACGTTATTCTTTCACTTGCCACGTATTTTCTCATTTTTTCATCTCACTTTCCAGACTAAGGCTGGTTTCCAATGGCTCTACGAGGGAAAAATGGCTAAGGACAGCTCTTCTCTTTCACTCCTAGGATTTGGAAGCCAAGCATGTATATTCTCGGAGATGATGTCTTACTTGCAGTGTAGACTGCATCTCCATTCCCACTCCTTTCCTTAGTGCCACAAACAGACTGCCTCTTGCAGATTATCTGATTGCTCCAGATGACAGTGACATTGCCCCAAGATTAGTGGTAGAAAAGTAGGAACTGTAACAATGGATTTAATTATATTTGCCAGCTTGCAGTCTGATGAAACACAAAAGCATCTATCATCTGTTATATTTGATATTCCTCCTTTGGAGTAAAGCAAGGAGGGTTACAACTAGCCCTAGTCCCAGAGCTGGAATGATCACATCTAAAATAAAAAATGACAAGCTACTCTAAGCCGTGCTTTTGTTTTCCTTATTTAAAATCACAGGAGAAAAATCAGTTTTCTCCACATGCCTGCTTTTGAGAAAGCTTTGGGGTGGACCTTTTTCTGGTATGAAGGAAATGGATAACATCAAGAGAAGTATTTGCAGTGATCTGGGTGAAGATCACAGTTCTGTCTTTAGAAGTAGAGATAGTCTGTGTGGGTAAGACAGAGTAGTGTCACTTTGCTGTTAAAATGAAGTTTGTTCAGTGACTGTCTAGAGAAATTGTGTCTTTAGGTATTTCAGCAGCCTGAGTTACAGCATCTCTTGGGAAGCATGATACTGAAATATAGAGCCCTTCAACTCAAGGTTGCTGACTCAGATCTGCCCCTAGGTGAAAGAGCAAAAAAAAACCCCAACAACCCAACCTGATGGCTTTTTGATGATATATGTGAAGAGAGTCAATGGACTATGAACAAACAGAGAAGTACCCACATTGCAAAACTGCTGTCAGAGCCACTGATGCCTCAGCAAAATGGCCAAGGACAAAATAGGCATGGAGACTCCACTTACTGCAAATTCCTTCTGGCAGCTGCTGGAAGTCAGTGATGATGGACATATATGTGCCTTATCACTGTACTGAGCTTTTGGGGGGAGTGGTCGCAGGGAGTGAGGGACTTCAACCTGTAACTTCTCTAAGACAAAAGAAGCCATATCAGGAGGCCATGTGTGCTTGAGATCTCACCTGGGATTAGTAATTTTCATCATAAGATATCTGAATCCCACCCACCCATTCTGAAGTGAAAGGTAAAATTGTCTGACAGGCTAAAAAGACTTCTGTAATCTGTTTTGGTAGAAACCTAATCCTGATGGGCTGTGCCACAATAACTTTTTTTCTTGTAGTGCCACCCAATGTGATAAGAAGAAAAACGGGACCCAGTGTGGTCTATTATGGTGGAGGACCAGGCCTTAGAAATACGTACAGAGCAGCACTCCAGGAGCTTCTAGCTTTGAGGGAGGGATCAAGACTTACAGGGTATCTATGGATCATCCACTGAATTCAGTGAACCTCTCAATTGTACTCCCATGCTGTGCTTTGGTTTGTGCTGTGGAGTAGTCTCAGAGCACATAAGCTGCATTCCCTTTGTGTGGAACTTAACTGGAAGATGCACTCCAGGAGTTCACCAGTGGCAAGCTTGGCAGGCAATCTCTGAAAGCAGAACACAGCTAGTTCGATGTAGAAAACACCATGCAATATGAGCAGAAAGGATGCCAGGTCCTCACCAGCTATTTCACTTTACAGAGCCACTTCTGCGGGTCTGCATTGCTTGCTAATGTAGATGTAACTTAACTGGACTAAGGGATTTTGGTATCCTCTAAAGATGGGATTTATATTTTGCACCTAGGCTCAAAAATTGTATGCAATATATGCTTAAAAGTTATATGGAAAAATAGTAATATTTTTGCTTGCACTTAGTTCAGTGATTTTGATGCCTCTGTCATCTATCTCAAAGGAAAAGAAAGAATCCTAGTGGACTGAATACTTTGCACTTGTCAACAGTATATCAGGATAAAATGTATCTTTAAATATAAAGTATAGCCAGTCTAGTTCTTGAGCTGATATAGGGAGTTCTTGAAATGCCCTTGGAGGCTGAGAATGAAGAACAGATGTAGTCAAAAATGCTTGTTGCCTTCTGAAGTCAGTAGGCCAGATTCGACCATCAATGTATCACACAGAACATCACAAGCTTTCACACTGAATACAGTCATTTTAGGTGGCTGTGGAAGGCATTTCTACAAATCAGTGAGACTGAAATGTTAGTGGCTTTTTTTTTTAACTTGGCAAACATAGCTTTTTACATTTCTGTACCAGAGATATTTGCAAATCTGCTTAATTGTAGCAGACCTGTTAATTATGAAAATAATTCGAGCGTAAGATAAAAACCAAAAGACAAGACATAATGAACTTGAGATTTTTTCGTCTTCTGTAATCCTGTGACAGTCATTTTTTATTCCATGTGAAGAAAATAATGTCAGGAGGATACTAATCATCAATTTGCTACAGCTGAAACCAGCACAGCTGGCAGATGAGTATTTTAATGTATTCCTAGATTAAGCAAGGCAGTTTAAAGAAAACATCATGCAAAAATTCAGTCTGCTGTGGGTTTAAAATAAAGTCCTCATCTGTGCCATGGTAGAGTGAATAGCTACCTTCTGTTTTATCATATTGCAGTGGATTATCTTTCTAATGAAGCTTGTATCCCCCTAAAGCATTCTTGAGATATTTTGTGTTCACATTGGTACATAATAATGCAATGAGTGAGTGCAAGAGTGGATTTTCCTTTAGTAAGGCTCTATCAGGAGTCTTCCTAACAAATTAAACTGTAAATGAAAGCAATTCATATATGCAAGGCAAAACAAAATGCTGTTTATTAATTTCAGTGAGCTATTTTATTCTTATCAAATTGGATTCTTTGCAAAATTAGTAAGGGTTTTGGAAAGGGAAGGAATTAGAAATTTGTTTCTTGTTTATGTTTGTTTTAATATGTCTTTTTCCCTGCCAATCCTTAAATAATACCCCCATATAGTACAACTTTAGCTGGACTAATACAGTTGGAGCCTAAGAGACTACAAATCAATATCCAACACTTCTTTAATGGACCTAGTTTTCCATCTTCAATTTCTTAACTAATCTACAGTCAAAGATTCCTCTACCGTCAAGAAGCCCAGAGTTGAGGGAGAGCTAGATCTGAATTACTCCTGAGAATTAGCCAGAATATAGTGTCATTAAACATCTGTAAGAAATGACTCTGAACTCTAGAACATGTAAAGAACATGTAAAGAAGGTGCAGAGAGCATCTATTTTTAATCATTTGTGCCTGTTGTCAGAGGTTTGGAATGGATGAGATGTTTGTTCACACCCTGTTTCACAGAGGAGTGCTCGGAGTCTAAGCTTGGAGTTTGAAGCAGGAGTAGGGGTTTCAGACCACTTTACACTTCTCTGGGTCAATACGGAGTCAGTATTGACTGACTGCATACTTGTCCATAAATCAGACTGGTTATCCATGTACCTCCAGGCAAGTATGATTGCTCTGGGGAGTTTATCCCACAGGCTAATAGATTACACAAACAGGAAGCTGATTTTCCCTCTTCTGCACTTGGCAAGGGTTTCAATCTCTTAACTGTAGTCCATCATGACTCATTTTATTGTACTAAATAGTGTCTATATCTGAGGTACTTCAAATAAACTAAATATAACAGCAGAAAGACATCACCATGGCTCTGACTAACCTTTTCATAGGAATTCTTCCTTGCATGTCTCTTTGGGAGAAAGGACAGGTCAGAAGCCATTCACCTTTCCCTTGGCAGCAATAAACTTCTATAGCCTAAACAGCTGGTCGTTTTTTGTGCTCTCTTGCACCAGCTGATGCATTTAAACCCTGTTACCTAGTTGCCTGCATTTTTTTTTCCTTTTCTGATAAGAAAATGGCATATTCTCTCTCCCTCGGTGGTGGCTGCTTTTTTCCCTACCCTTATAGAGCCTTTTCTTGGACTCCTTTTATTTGTGGCCCTGCTAAATCATTTATGTGGAGCTTTCGTCCTGCATCAGTCTCAGTGCCATTTCTTTCTTTGGTGAGGTCAGTCTGGCATTCTCTCTCCTCACCCTGAAAGGAATATTACCAATCTTAGTCAAGGACATTATTCAGAGCTAATCCTACAAACCATATACTAAAAATCTCATTCTGATAACCTTATCCTACTTTTGAATATGTGTTCTTTAATCAAGGACATCTAGTTGTCAAGAGTAGGTATGGTTTGTGATATCATGGGTTTGGATGGGTGCTTTTTGGGGATAAAATACTAATTAAGACTGAATGTAATTCAGGTCCCATTAAAGCCCAGTGGAAAATCCTCAGCTAAATTAGGTCATCCTGATCAGCGACTGTCTCTTTCTAGCTCATTTCATGTTTTCTCCTGTTAAAGATAATCTTTCCAAGACAAAGAACCTAATAGTCATTAAGTGTTACTATCAGAATAACTAAAAGGGTGCATGATTAGATACTTCAGAGTGATCTGATGCTCTTTTTTATCTTAGCCTCTCACCTTTGTCCACTTCTATCATGACACAAGGTTAGCAGCTGGGTCCCCCAAAGTTCTCCATTTGTTTAAGTTCTATATATAAGGAATATATAGAAAGGAGAAGAGATTTGGTCATTAGTCAAACCTGCAGATGGCAGGCAGTTATTTAGAATAGTTGAATTCAGAGTTATAAAACATGTAGTGAAGTGAGTGCAAGGTCAACAAATGCTAAATAATTATACACTGAAGGGAAAAAGGACAAAAGTGTAGTGGCCTGCAGTAAGGGGTCAGAGACTGTCCGGGTCTGATCAGCCCAGCCATGCTGACCCCTTCCTTTTAGTGGACAGGTCTGTGCCACCTCTGGCACAGCTGCAGAGGAGTGCTTCTGAAATCAGTCAGATACCTTAAACTCCCTCTCACTGTACCTGACCACTGTTCCTGTGAACTCAGAGAGGTATCTGCATAACTTTGTGGACAGCCTGTGGTGCTCGCAGTGCCTCTGGTGATAAAAGCAAACAAGAGAGTAAAGTGGATAAAGAAGAAAATAGAAATTAATATATACTATTATTCCCACATGAACAGCACAGGGGCCTGTTATCCAATCTTAGGAAGGATATTGTTAAATTAAAGGGCAATCAGAAAAAGGTCATAGCATGATTAAGTGTTTGAAAATCTCTCTAATGACAGTGCTGAAAGGATGGGGAATGTCTATTTTAGGAAGACCTGTACAAGGGGCAAGGAGAGAAAATGAAAAAAATAAGTTTAGAGATGACAGATAAAGAAGTTCTGCTCTCACTACCTCATAAAAAAGAACAAAGAGATATTTTCCTGAAATATGGCAAATTTAAAACTTGCAAAGGAAATACATTTTCAGATTTAGGGGAATTAAACTATGGGACTTACAAAGGTGTTCCCATGAGTTGTACAAGAACAAAGAGCCTTACCTCTGTCTTTTCCCATGTATATGCCATTTTTCTGCCTTCAGAGAGCCTTTTGGGTAGATTCTTGTTATGTGAAAGAGCACACACTTGCAAAGGAGGGTGAAGGGAGAGAATGGTTTGGGCCAGGCTGCATGTGGTGGTCAATAAGAAGATTTCTGTGGTTCCAGTAACTGGGAGAAGTACAGTGAGGGTTTTGCTCTCTGAAGCTCCAGTAGCAGTCCTGGCAGCTGGACAGAGCCCTGACCATTTCCTGAGCTCTGGAATGGAAAGCCAAAGCAGTAAGCCCCTTAGGGAATGGGGATGAGCAGGGGGAGGATTTGGATCATGGGAAATCAAGGCCACTGGGAACACTCAAAGGTCCTGGCATTAGCTGGGAGGGATGCGTAGAGGGCGGAGTGAAACTCTGGCTTTAGTGGCTGGGAGTCCCAAGGAAGGAAGCACTGGGAGCTATTGGAGGTAACTCCTACCCCCACATTTCTGCTTTTTACTTCTGTTTGCCAGCGGAGATAGTGCACAGCCTCTTCCCTCCCAGAACTGCTATAATGACCTCCCTACCTCCAGTACCCTGATTTTCCTTTTGGATTTCAAAAAATAATTTAACAGATACAGATATGAAGAATAGTCAGGATTATGAGAGTAAACACTAAGAGGAAGTGCTAGAAGGAAGACAGGTTTTGAGATACCATTAAACAATCTGGAGTCGGAAAACCTCTCCTTTGCTACTGAGGAATTGGTCTCCTGTAGTGCCAGTCACCATCTGCAGATAAGGCAATGGTCTGTATGACAGGCCTGGGTCAGTATAAACATTCTTAACAGTAACGGAGCACTAACTGAAAACCAAAAGTGGGCTAAATTCCTCTGAAGAATGGCTGTGAAATATATTATTCAAATCAGGAGGGAATAAACTCAGTTTACCTATATTTCATTTCAGCTGCAACATCTGTTCCCAACAAGGTGTGACCGAGTTCCTCTTGATTGTGTCTCTCAGTAAGATGATTAGCAAAACTTTTCTGAGTGATACTGCAGAGCTGGAGAGGGGAGGAGCTGGTTATGGGCCTGATTTTTGGAGGTATTGAACAGTTGTGTATCATGCTGACTTCAGCTGGAGTTGCAGGTATTGAAGGCTTCTGGTAGTAATAGCAAGGTTCTAACTGCAGTGGCATTTTCCATTCAAGTGGAGAATCATTCTCCAAAGATGTTACTTTTAGGCTGGAATATTTCCCAAAAGTTTAATCAATCTTTATGGAATTACACTTTTATTAGTCATGAAATGTATTTTTTTACATTGATTATTTTTCTCCAAAAAGCAATTAAGTGATGCATGAAAGGCAGAGAAGTAACAAAATTAGATTCAAAAGGTTTAAGGAATAATAATTTGAATTATAAAGATCAATTGCATTGCAAGCGAAATCCAGCTGACTCAGAAATCCCTTACTATAGCTTTTACAAACTTTTACTACTTGTCTTCCTACTCCTCACATAGGAATGGGAATACACTGCATCTCAAAGTACTACCCATATAAAGTTTGGTCTAGCTTAGAAATAGTTAATTTCCATTATAGTCTACTGAGAATTCAGTATTTGCTGAAGATTGCTTACAGTGAAGAAAAACATAGAATGATAAACATATCAATAATCTGTCAGTGGGATTACTGGGAAAGATTTGAAGTAAATTTTAGAAAAATAAGACTTCCCATGATAAAAAAAACATAGGCATCTTCCCATGAGGGCATTTTTTTTTTTTTTTTTTTTTTGAGGAATTTGGATTAGCTATTAAGAATTTTGATTTTCAATGAAAAAGTAACCTGTTTATACTTTAAAGAAAACAAAACACAGTAAAAAATATTTTTTGGACAAAGCCAGCTATTTATACCTGTGTCTTATATATATATATATATCTTGCTGTCTACAGCAGGCCAGAATTCAAAGGCTGCATACAATTTTTTTCTCTGCTAGTAGTAAACGTAATGATAAATAGTTTTCAAATTACTGTCTGTAGACACCAAAGAATTTGCTAAGCCTGTCCTGGTTAATTAACAAGTTAGCCAGGGATGGGACCAGTGGTAGAGGAAGCAGCTCATGAGAAAGACAATTATGCAAAGTGCACTATGAGATGGAGTTTCTCCAATCAGCTAAGCCTCTGGGAAATTAAATGGTGATGGCACTTCATGAAGTGCACCTGTTTTGGCTGTTCTTTTCACATTTATAGCACCTGGGAGCCCTTCTCCTAGACCCTGGGACTCTGATGTGCTAGGTGCTGTACAAGTCTAGAAGAGAGATGGCCTCACTCCCAGGGAGCTTGTTGTATAACAAAGCAGCCTGGTGCAGTAGGGCATATTAGCTCAGGTTCAGCCCCTGGTACAGTTGTGATACAGATTTCTGGCCTAAAGGATCAGAGAAGCAGACTCAGGATTGCTTAAACCTGGCATGCCCCAAGTATAAGAAAACAGATGGATAGAAGACAGCCAAGAGAATACAAGGAAGCAATAAGACAACTCTGGTCACCTTGACAGAGAGTTATCTCAGCACACAGCCCAACCTAAATATTTTCAGACGTTATTATTTGTGCTGTGAGTACAGGTTTTACATAGATTAAGACCAATTACTAAATAGCAATAGCAAAACATCAAAACACAGGCTTTTTCCTAATGGTCTTCCTATATAAAGTTGTGGCAATGTTTGTTTCTCTTGTACATAATGTGCTTAGATTTACTGACTAGTAAATAAAGAAGTAAATGTATTATTTCACTGATTCATAGTTTGGTTGTTTTCATTTTTTCTTTAGCAGATTATAAAACAAATATAACATGAATGAAGGTAAGTACAAGCATTAGCATTACCGAAGAGTAGAAGGCAACTTAGTGGAGATGAGTCTTACAGCTCTTATATCTTTGCTATCAGTAGCAATGCATGAACAATAGCTAGGAGCTAGTAGAGGTAGAAATATTCTTATTGTTTAGGTAAACAATTTTTAAAACACCTGTTGGCAGTCTTCTTGCTCAGCTAAAGATTAGTTACTCATGTATTTAGTTTAACAGCAACCTTCACACTAACAGCATCTTCTCCTACGCTAACTGCAGTGCTCTGAACGCCATAGATATGCAGCGCAGAATTCCGTAAAATTTTAGAATAGACTGAAATTTAATACAGCTCTGCATGGCATGATATCTTATTAAAAAGAGGATATTTATTTAACATCCTGCCAAGCAAACTAATAGGTTTATTCTTTTCTGTATGCAAACTGCTTCTTTTGCCATTAGAGTTATACATGAAGATAGAGCCTGAAACTATAACTTCAGCCAATGGAAATTTCTTTATTGACTTAAGAGAGTACGATACTTTCCTAGCAGTATAGCAGAATAGCCTTGTAATTTTATCTGGGCTAGTTACTTGCATCCAATTTTACTGTCAGTTCTGCTACATCTGTTTCTAAAAAATCTGAATTTGTATTTACTGAAGTTTCCTGTAGTTCTCAGTTCATGTGTTAAAAAACCAGCACTTTTGTTAGTCTTCTGAGGTACAGAAAAGGCTGGATTCTTTTCTTTAACTATGCTTTTTTGTTTTCTCAGACATTTCTGTCTCCTGTCATCTGTTGATATACTGACTAAGCTGCTGGCCAGTTACACCAATTGAAGTGAATGGCATGCTTCCCTGTAACTTCTATGATTCTGGTAAAAGGAAAGAAGCAGCAACTGAACTGGGACAGAATTTTATGCAGTATAATCTTACAGACCTTACATTTCTGTCTCAGTTATCTAATTCAAGGGCCTAAAACACTTAGGAGAAAAGCTGTCTTTGTTAGAAGCTTGCCTCTGCACTCTGTAGCAGTGCACAGCTGCCTGATCTTGCTGCAAAAGGAATAGGTTGGTTTTAATTGTCAAAAAATGTTATTCAGTTGACTCTGAACAAAACTCATTCCCAGAGACAGTGCCAGTGAACAACGTGGATTCCCAGACAGATGATATTCTGGTTATTTTGAAGTTAAAACCAGGTTTCTTTGGGGGATTATTTTTGTCTTTAAAGTAAGTTTCTCAAGCTTATTTGTCAAAACCAGTGAAAAATAGGGTCCTTCACAGGTCACCTTAAATCACAGGTTACTCAAAGTTCCAATGTATTTTAAAAATGAAGATTAAAAGCAACTTCTGCAAAAGTGAAGGGTGGAACATCTCTTAAATGTTTTAATAATAATCCTTTTCCCAAAGTGCAAGAACATTTCAGCATGGAGCAGATACATGACAACACTGTAAGTCCCCCAGATTAGCATACAGATTTAATGTTAATATATTAACCTACTTTCTAGGAAGTTCAAGAATTCACAACATGACTAAAAAGCCATTTATATTTCCTTATTCTCTGTTGTAAAGAGCTTCAGGGGTGGCTACGCACATTTGGCCGTATTTCTTTTAACGATCCAAAGCTATCTTGAAAGTAGTTGTTCTTCCTTCCAATCTAAAAATAGTTGCTGAATTGGCAGCAATTAGAGAAGAGATGTGAGAACAGAGGGGGAAAAAAGATCAAACCCGGAAAAATACACATCATTAAGAAGGACCGAGGAGCTTAGTAGATGGTATGTGAACTGGATTAATGAAAATATTCAAAGCTGGTAATCACATGGCATTGAGAAGATCTCAGGCTTATTAGTAGCTAAGAAATATACATATGAGAGTCCAATTAACAATTAAATTTGTTTTTACTGGCAGTTCATTAAAGACACCAGATGGCCAGTGAGTTCTGGTGAGAGAACTGGTTTTCAAATCAGTTTTGAGTTCGTTTGTTTCTTTGCTTGTTTTCTTGTTTTTGATGAGTGAGTAGGTGCACACATACTGTAAAGGGTAACCTTTTAATATAGTCTCCTTCCATTGTTTAAAACCATCTAGCTCAATATGGTGATAAAACAGGTGTGCTCGTGTTTGGATGTTGGATATCACACGCAAGAATACAGCATTTGTAAACTCTTCCCTGAATCCCACCTGTGTTTCAGTTGTGGAATTGCTCTTAAGTGACTCAAGGCTGTGGCTTGACTGTGCATTACTGCATGCTTTAAATGACCACATACAAATTCTAGCCAAGTGTTATTTTGATTCTGTAAGTGATATGTTGCATAATCATACTTTTGGAAAGGGCACCAATACTGTCGTTTAGTGCATCTGCCTGCCCCGAGGCATTCCTGACAGGGCTTTGTTTCACCTGTTCTGGGAAACCTTGGTTGGAGGATAAACCATAATCTTCCCTGGTGATCTCTTTCAGTGCTCATCTACAGAAAGCACTTTCTTACATGTAATCCAAATCTTCACTGTCACACTTCACACCTATTAGTACTTCTCCTGTTCAGGGTATGTACAGAGAAGAGAATGTTCTGCTCTTTGTAACAGCTGCCTGTTATGTACTGGAAAGTTAATATTTCTGCCTCAGCCTTGTTTTCCTTAGCCATTGCATCTTTCCTCATGTTTTTTAGACCTGTGATTACTCTCAGTGGTCTCTTCTGAACTCTACCACAGTTTGCCCTCCTTTTTTTAAAGAGAGGTTGTCAAAACTGGACAGAGTATTGCAGTTGAGGCCTGGGTAGTGACAAGACTTGTTCCACATGCCTTTTGCAACAGCATGAAATGGAAGATTAACGTCCAGTTTGCAATCCACAATGACTCCAGATCCTCCTCTGCAGAGACCATTTTTTATTTAGGTAATTATACCTATTGAGGAGCAATACTGAACTCTTGTCCCTATTAAGCAGCATCATCTTTTGCAGATCATATCTCCTATTTATACAATAGCATTTTTTATTCTGCGCCTGTCCTCCAGTGTGTGGGCTGTTCAAACCAGCTTGGAGGTATTGGCAAATTTCCACCCTTCTCCTTTTTTCATTTGCTCTCTCCTACAATTTCTGCAAGGAACTATTGAAAATCAGCCTTCAAGAGCAATTTTTCCAACCAGTTTTCACAAACTCTATCGTGTTTTCATGTAGACCTTAGTTTGTTTTACAATGGCGTGTGAAATAATGACAACATCCTTATTCAATCTGTGATATCGAATGTGCACTCTGTCCCCGTTGCCTGTGTCCTCAGAACCTGTGCACTCAGTCCCTGTTACTGTACTGGAGAAGGTTTGATGTGATTTTGTTTTAGAAAAACAAGCCCTGGCTCTGCAACCCCTGTTTTTTTCTTAGTAAGTCCCTTTAAAAATTAATTGGTTCAAGTAGTTTTCTGAGACCTGACGCCCAATGGGTCTTGTGGTTTTGGGCTCCACTATATTACCTTTGAAAGATTTGAAAGACAAATTACATTTGTCTTTTCTCTGTCTTTTACTATGATCTTCCAAGTTCATAGAGATAACTTATTGCTTATGAGCTCAAATGGCCAAATTGCATACCTCTAAAGTGAAAGATTAAAACATCTGAATGCATGAATGCAGCTATAAAGCTAATTAACATTTGGGTTTACTCTTACATCAGAGAAACAGGCGTCTTAAAAGTAAAACAACCTTACTAGATGTGTATGAAAACACATCTTGAACTAACTCAAAATTCTGTGGAAATCCTTCACTGAAAAAATTATAAAACATAATAAAAAGATTTCTCACTGAAAATATTAATTCCAAATCTATATTTCCATATGAATATTTAGATTCAAAGATACATTTCCATTTTCTATCAGCTTTTAAAATCCCCCCTAAAATGATAAGCAAAAGTAACAACTGAATTAAATAATATTTTGAATTTATATTTTGAATTCATATAACTTGTCCTAAGCTGGGAATTTCAAAATGCTTTAGCTAAAACATTATTGATCATATTGAGAGTTTGTTGGTTTGGGTTTTTTTTTCTTTTTTCTTTTTTTTTTTTTTCACAAGCAAGCTAATAGTATTCTTTTCACTATATAGACCTGAATAATTCCCTTAAGTGAATGATTGATTGATATTTTGAAATAGTTAATAGCTTGTTTATTACCTAAAAGAGCAAAAGATGATAAATTTTGATTTTATATTAATTGTAGATTACAAAATCAAGTTCTGAGGATTTTTTTGGTTAGGTGGTGTGGTCTCAGTATCAGGCATTTTATAATCTAGCTGCAAATGCCTACTGATGATGACAATGTGTCAGTGTGTTGATTTACAGTTGACATTAATATAAACACGTATCTGGGTGGCCTGTAAAAACTAAGTGCTGTAAAATATAAATTAAACATGGTCATGAAGTAATGAGACAGCTGGGTATGAAGGATGGATAAAATCAGGTTTGCTGACGAAAAACAAAAAGCTGACAGCAAAGAGCTGGGAAAGAATTTCACAGCACTGGGTGAGCACATGATTAAGTAACATTAGAAAGTCAGTGCTGATAGGCACAAGATGATGTATATGAGAGACAAACAATCCTCATTTTACAGGCACAGTGATGATCTCTGAACTAGCCATCACCACTTTGGAAAGAGATCTTGGAGATGTAATGTACCTGCAAAAACTTAATGTTCGGTAGCAGATGAAGCAAACAAAATGTCAGGAATTGTTACAAAATGAACTGAAGGAAAGAGAAAGGAAATATGATGATGTTGGTGGCCAAATCTGTATTCCAAACTGCAAATCCTGTATGTAGTAATAGTTCCCTTAACACAAGAAACATGTAGGAGAACCAGAAAAGGTACTGAGGAGGCAAGAAAGCTGATCAATGGTATGAAATAGCTTTCAAATGAGGAAATGACTGACTAGACCTGCCCCAGCTAGTACTGATGGGGACATGACAGGCAGAGCAGAGAAGATAAATAAGCTAGGAGGATTCATGGTCCTTTCTTCTTGTAAAAGAATTAAAAGTTACTGAAGGGAGTGATCAGGTCTCGGTTTCAGAACAGACAGAAGATGGTAACTTCTCACACCGTGCATAGATCAGCCAGGGGGTGGTTGGCCACACTAAAAAGTAGATGTCGGAAGCTTTCAGAACTCTAAAAAGCAAATAAACAAACTAATGGGAAAAGTCAGTACAGGAATATTATTTTGTACAAAGTATCATTTCTGGCTCAGGAAATCCTTGATCTATAGGTCATTGTGAACTTGCAAAAAGCACAGAGGGGTTGCCATTGTCTATTTACACCATTTCTATACCCTCTCCCAGGTAGTGTTGTTGACTTGTGAAAAGGCATGGTTGCATGGAGTTTTTCTGTGGGTGATGTTTGTCAGTGTTGAGCTATTGCCCTTTGCAAGGCCAAAGTGAAAAAGATTATTAAGTTTGAAACAAACATAAGCCATGGGCTAAAATCGATCTTGCTCTGCTGCTGTTTTATTTTTTGATGGCAGACAAGTACCTTGGTTTTAGTAGTGGAAGAATTGTATCTTGTGCTTGATCTGTGCTGAAACGCATCTGTGACTTCTATGTTAATTTCAGACGGGCTGTGCAAAGCTGGAATCTGCAAAGTAGCAAGTGTTGAACTAAGCCTAGCTATTCTGGTGGTCATTCTTAGAGATTTCTTGTAAGAAATGCTTTGTAATTCCTAAGGCTGGCTTGGAAACCAAAAACACATCTACCTTTTCTCTTTCTCTTTGCTAGGACATAATGTTGGGACTGTCCTTTTATTCTCACTTCTGTTCCAATATATGAGGTAACCAATAGCACAGCCTGAGTAATTTCACAGCCATTTCTGCCTGTGTCTACAATAATGATTTTTTTCAGTGCTCTTTCATCATTTTGATCTCTGCTTCAACATTTTGAAAATAGCACACTATCTGTTTGGGTTTACAAATGATATTTTTAAATCATTGCTATCTTAAGCAATGACTGTCTGTAAAGAAGTGCGATTGCCTTTTAAAGGACGCTACAGTGGTGTAGGGATACCACATACTCCAGTCTCCAACATTGTACTGAGTCTATAATCAGAAAACATTTCTTTCTAGCAAATTCATCAGTGCTAAATTTCAGTAAAAATATGTTACGGGATGTCTGTCTAGGAAGGGCCATTGATTAAAATACCTAAGAAGAAATGAAATCTTCTTCGGCTCTGTATTACTTTGGTTTTGGAACAACCTCTGGTGGGGAGAAACCCTCTCTTAATATTCATTCTCTGCACAGGATGAATACTACTGAAAATACACAGCCCTAACTATCTTGGTGTATTGCATACTACTCACTCTCAGTTAAAAGTCCAGAATGGATCAGAGTTCTTTTTTCAGTATAGTGTATTTTTCAATATTATGGTGATTATTTCTTCATATTGTAAGACAACCCCAGTGGTAATGTTCATCAAGCATTTTCCCTAATCCGCTCTTTACCTGGGAGCAGCAAACTGGGCCAAGAAAAACTCAACATTACAAAGCTCAGAAATCAGATATACATGTTTGTCATTTGATGAACTGTTACTACATAATGTCAGTATGAAATCTGTGCTTGTGCACTTAGCTTCTTGTAAGTCACCAAGCTGTCTTCAGTGACCAGTTTTTGTAGTTTCCTTGGACTACAGAGTGGAATCTGACCCAGGGGGAATTCATAATTTCATCCTTGATACTCTGCAGTCTGTTGAAGGCAATTGAATGTCTGTGATCCTAAATGTAGTTTTTCAATTCACTTACAAACTGGGAAGTGAATGTAATCACTTCTTGTGTATGCTTATTCATAGGAAAACCTGCAGAATTGCCATGCCTTTCAATTGATCAGTAACAAATTTTACTTTGGAAAATTGATTTTAGATACGAGCGCTTGCTAAAAAAGTGATAGAGGAACAAAGTGTAACGGGAAAATTCTTTCTGTAGGTGGATATTGTTGAAACAGATTACTGAAAAAACACAGGGAAGGAACTTCATTGTCTTAGATTTTCAAATTAAGTGTCTCAGTGGGGCCTGAGATGTAGAAGTTCTCAAAGAGATCAGTTTTCAATTTTGTAAAAACGGGAAGTTTTGGAGCTAGTTTGTGTTTATTAGATACATTAAAGTTAATATAATCTGTGTTCAGTTCTTGAAAATGCTGAAAAGTAACAGTAGAGCATCAGTATTGATTTTTACATTCCACCTAAAAAGGTGCTTGTCTAAGGAGTTATTTTGCATTTCTAGAGATATTAAACTGATTTAGATACTAGGATGGGAAGGATGGAAATCCTAAATTCTTTTAAATTAATGTAAATCTAGTTGTGGTATTATTTGTTTGAGCAACAGGAAACTTTTGATGAAATAGCTATTTCTACAGCAAATGGCAATCCTTCCACGTAATTTCTAGTTAAAGTCAGGCAGGGTGAAAATGACTCCTGCTTTTCAGAAGTGTTCTGATGTGTTCAACAAGTATTCAACAAACCATACTCTCTGGGTAGGATCAATTTAGGGTAAAAATTCTTGGTATGGATTAGGCAGATCCTAAGATAGATCATCCACTTTGGTAGGCATGTTAAGTGCTTTGCCCTTAAGGGAATAAGTACTGCTTATCTCTCATGAAAAGTCTTAAAGGATGTTTGGATTTGCTTTGGTGTTCAGTGATGGAAAACTCTTGAACTTTTTAATGGGCTGGGAAAACGTTTTCTAGACAGTCTGACAGTATCTACACGTACAAGTAGACGTGACAAGCACAAAGGCAAAGACCCAGATCACTCTGTAAGTTGAGAAAGTCTGGAGTTGAATCTGGATATAAATGTTGTAACTTGTGAAAATAATAGCAAGAGGACTATTCATGCAGAAAAAAGGAGATATGTGGGTATCTTTAGGATTCACATTTTGGCACTGTTATTTTGTAAAAATCAGAACACTGAGACTGAGTTAGAATAACAGTAAAAACTGCAAATCATCAAAATTCAGTAAGCTGAGACGATTGCAAAAAATCCCGCTCCTCTTTCAGTTGTATGTGATTAGGGTAAAGAACTGCTATGAGTTGAAAATCCACAAAACAGATATTTCTGTAAAGTAGCTCAAAAGTAAAGCAAAGTAAATCAAGTAACAGCACAGTATCTGTTGTCTAGTAAATTGATCAAAAACTTAAAAAGAAATATTTCTAACATATCTAAGTATTTATTTTAGAGATGTTGATTATTCGCTTAAGAAAATAAAGTATTTTTGACATCTTGCAGCAGTTAGGAGATTTTTCTGTTATTGAATACTGATTTATTGATTAAGGATAATGTAGGAATTACAGAGAGTTTAAAAGATGCCAGCATTTTCTATTTTATATAATTAAAATTTATATATTCAAAGTGTCATCAGTTGAATACTGTCTCTTCAGCAAATAGCTGTATTGTTTTTAGGGAGAAAATGAGGACTGGGATAATGCTCAGTCAACTTCAGTTAAATTCCTGTAATTGTCATGATTTTTCACATAAACAGTCAGTTTGCAATCACATCATACATTTATTAGCACTCTTGAGTGTGTCCCATATGGCACTCTGGCTTTAAACACATCCAGATTTTATTATTCCCTAACCTGTTGCTCTCCCAGTGCTGACTGTCTCTCTCCTGAAACCATGCTGGTGCATGCAGAGGACTAGGAGCAGGTTTTGACTGAGACTGAAAAGGCACTGAGTACTTTGGCCTTTCCCATGCCACCTGTCATCAAGTTTTCTCTCCCATTCATGATGCCCACATGGGGAGTAGTCAGAGGGGTGGGTGCAGCAAACCTTCTTGAATGGAAAATAGGTGCATCTTCCCCACAAATGCTGGAGTTGAAAACCACTGACTGTGGTTGTCCTCTTCATAGTGCTAGTCCCAATCTGAAGACCTTGGCCATGCTGCCTTACATCTCCCCTCTGCTCCCCCTCCTTTAGCAGAGCCATGAATCTTTTCTCTAGGTGCTGGCTGCAGGTGGAGCTGGAGCGACAAACTTCCATCCTGCTGGGAGTTCATGTCCTCTTTCCTCCTGCTTTTGGCTGCACCATCCTCCTCACCCTTGGCTTGCCAGTGCGTACATTCTTCAATATAATAGTTCAAGACTCTTTCACTTCATGCTCAGCATGCCGCTTTCTCATGTAAGGTCAAAAGGAATAGCAGAAAAGGCCTGATTTAAAAGCGATGAAAGGGAATGGAGTCATGGTATACTCCAGCTAGGTCCCTGCACCACAGTGCAGTTACAGAAAATTCCAGTGTCTGGAACTGCTGTATAGCTGATATATTCGCAACCCAAAATATACAGACAAGATACAATAATTTCCAGCCCTGGCATACCAAGACAACTTTGTGTCTTCTCACCTCTGAATATGAGTCTATTCCACTTCAAACTTCAGTAGATACCAAGTTTCTGACCTGACTAAAACCATGCTGAGAACTGATCTTCCCAAACCTCAAACTAGTGCTAAGTTTTGATGTCTTCCGAGAAGGATGTCTGGATATCCTTCTCAGGGAGTATGAAGAGGACAGATGTGTCAGCTACACAGTGAAGAGAATAAAGGTTAAAAAGTAGATGACCTTGTTAATATTTAATATGTATGCCACTGGACCTGACTTTTTTCCAAAATTAGTATGTGTTTCTGGTATCATGTGAATATTTAGGTGTGTGCAAGGAGGCAAAAGCCTTGCTTTGAGAATTCATACACCAAAAATTACAAACCACAATGAAGAGAAATTCTTATAATGATTTTTCTATTATTTTCCCAGTTTATGTAACTGGACAGTAGCTTGAAGTATTTAAATTAAAAAAAAAAAAATTACTTGCTTATCACTAACAGTTAGTATTTGAACCACATAAAGCTATGAAGGTATTTTAGCATGGTTTCAAGTTACTCAGAAAATGTCTCATTGGTTGAGATTTTTCCAGGATCTTTATTATGAAGATCTGTTTTAAAAGAAAAGAAAATAGTGAAAGATTAGTCTATAATTCAGGTATTCCATAATTTTCTGAGAGGTATGCACTGAGAAATCATTTAACCTGTGCAGAAATGCTTTAGTCAGAATATTCTACTACTATGTCATTTGTCAGACCCTAAATCCTGTGCAGGCTGAGAAGCTGGTATAAAAAGTATTTCAAATTGTTCTCAGATGAGAACGTTATCTGAGAACATTCACATGCTAACAGGCAAGATAAGCTTTGCTGTTTGCTTGTCTTTCACAGTTGTTGTGGGATAAGCTGTATTGATTGCCGTGATTTTTTTACTGGTAATCTGAGAATTTTGATACTAACCTTCAGTATTTGCAATTTTTTTCCAAACAGGTATAACAGTTTTAGGTCCCTTTTCTGGTATATCTTTTCAAAAAGTTGCAGGAATATATCCAGGAGAGCTGAACAATTTTCCTGATATGCATAATCTTTCTTGCCCTTTCCCATTCAGGTATTACCTCCTTTTTTTTTGGCTG
The DNA here is from genome assembly GCF_030936135.1 of Gavia stellata. Lineage (NCBI taxonomy): Eukaryota > Metazoa > Chordata > Aves > Gaviiformes > Gaviidae > Gavia > Gavia stellata. The sequence goes on along the minus strand of NC_082599.1, from coordinate 25,113,214 downwards.
GGCCTGCAAATGCAGCCTACCACCTCATTTTGCACTTCCACTCAGAGAGAACCTCACGTCTAGATTTAGCATTGCAACATTACAACCTCTTGGCTTTGTGCTGTAACTGAGTTGCATGAAAAACTGAGTAAGGAAAAGTAATTCACTCTTTCCTTATAATACAATTGCCAAAGAGGCATCAAATGAAATTAGCAAGTAGCTATGGAAGAACAAAAGGATGGGCTTTTTCAAAGAACTGTTTCTTTAATCCCTTTTTTCCTGTATGTGGATGAGAAAAGCTCAAGCAGGTTAAGAGGCAAAGAGAACAACTCATGCAAAGCATAATTTATCAGATGGTATTAAATACAGAGATATCTGTTGTGATTCCCTCAGTCACAGTGCACTGGAAGCTGTGGGGGCACCATGGTAGTTTCACTATGTGTGTCATCTGGGCCTCTGATATTGGACATTGTGGGAGATAGGGTACAGAAACAAGTACTCCTAGACTCTTAAGCTACAGACCTCTCTTGTTTTTGTTCTTACAGGAAACATCACTGATGCTGTCTCCAGAGAAAAAAGAGAAAACAAGTAAGACCTGGATGGGTTGCAGAATTAATGATGCAACGTTAAGCATTCCAAGTATTTTGGCATTTGAGATTCTTTTCCTGGAAATTACAAAACACAGGGAGAAATGAGTCAGTGCTTAGTATTGCTTACTTCTTCAGAGGCACATAGCCCTGAAAGTGTACCAGAATCAGATAATGATATTAATAGGAATTACAGTACCTGCTCTTTTCAAGACTGGCATGTAGACCTCTGGTATGAGAGGAGAAAAAAAAAAGAAGAAAGAAAGAAATACCAAACTACCTATGAATTGATATTAAACTGGAAAAATATGAATAGTGTCATGACCATTCCTAATCACCGCATCGTTTCTCCTACTTTGCAGATGGAGCCTAGCAAGGGCTATAGAGTCCAGCTATTCTGCAGCTGTTAGTCTCCCAGAATTCAGCTCCCATGGTAGAAACGTAAGCCCCCAAATTGACTAATGCCATTCATACATGACTGTTGGCCTGGACATGTGCCTGACCATGTGAAGATTTAGCTCATTTCATTACAATGAAATATATAACTAGTAGAAATAGCAATAAAATTTAAAAAAATACTGAAATAGTTGGCAATTTTTTTAGGTTTCTGACTCAGGTTTCTGTGTTTAGATACTTTTGACACTTTAACAAGTGAACTATAAGCCATTAAGAACTAATATATATCAGTTTCTACTATACCATTTGCAGTTACCTCCGATCTTGGGGCTTATCGTAGTTCTGTGGAACTGTGGAGAGAATAATTCAACCTATTACTGTATATGAACTTGTGACATAGATGGCTTTGATTTGTTATAAATCATTAGGATTTTATCTGATTGACATTGTTTGAGAAACAACTAAATGATGAACTTGGCAGGTAAAAGCAAGGTCTTTGCATAACCATAACCAAAAATCACAATAATGTTTCTAGCTAAGACGTTTGTGGAAGTAAGAGGGGACAAGAAAGTTACTTGGTTGGTCTTTAGCACGGGTGATTCTCTCTGTGCAGGAAAGGAACAACCACAACTGATATGTGTGAGATGCTGTAATTCCAAGTGACAGCAAAATGTAGTTTCAAAAGTTTTAAACTTGAAAACATAGAGCTCAGAAACTATTAAGAAAATTATCACAAGACATCCAGTCCCAGGTGAACCATACTTCATTTAATGTAAAGCTATAAATCATCCTCTAGGACAGAAAATATCTGTTTAATAATACACTGTGATATTGGCATCATCGTTCTCTAAGATTTTATGTGTTTGTGAGAAGCACATTGTATTTTGGTTCTTGTTTTTGGTCTGTGCTGTAGCCAATGACTGTTTCTTTCCAGATTCATCATACTCACAGGCGTTCTTTTTCTTATTTATCCGTGTGTGAAAATATTGGTCTACGGCTGTTTTCTCCTAAAAAAATTACTGATAGTATTCTTACCTTAGTGATTAAATTTTGTCTTATTTTTGTGGTTTTGCAACTTCTGCTTCCTACAAGAACCCAGTTTTGATGTTGATGGGATGGAGCTTAATTAAGAGCTTCTAATATTCATTGTGAATATATGGGGCTGAACAGGCAGTCTTACACAACTTTTAATTTTTTATGTGTGAAACTCCTATTAACAATGAAGCATCTGTTCTCTTAAAAGAAGCCATTTTTCACACACATTGGCATTGGTGGCTCTTGTAATCCATTTATAGTGCAGGTGTAAATGTTCTATCTGGTTCAGGTGCCTTAATGACACTTTGTAAATCTGCTGTTTTTCTTTATGTAAATTATTTAATCTACACAAATCTGTTGGTTTAGATGTGGAATAATCAGTGTCTCTAAACCAAAGCAAGCACCTCCGGTTTTGGCACAAAACGCTAGTCATATATTCCACTTATTCCCTGCTACAGTTATAAATGGTAAACGACAGGCCTTTTAAGAAATTCCCCTGTGGTGCAGCTAGCAGGAGATTGCTCGATTGTATAATAATCAGATCTGAGCAGATGGTGATGAGGCTGGGTACTAAATGCTTTTTAAGCTCTCCTGCTAGGTTTTCTCATTTAAAAGTGGAGAAATCCCGCTTTAAGGCCTACATGATTTCAAAGGCACATTGCTATGAGGCATACAGAAGTGCCTATTCTGTCATATGCAACAGCACTTCACATTTCCAGGCAATGTAGAGAAGGATCATGACTTATTTAGAAAGTCGGGGTGTTGTTCATGGAGAGTACCAGCCTGATAGCTCTGGAGAAGAAAAGTTAATTAGTTAGGGAACGCATAGAGATTAGATATGGAAAGTAACTGTTGAAGTACTCTATTTTTCAGTGCTTCATCTTTGTCCAGCTGCAAAATGTCACAACTGGAAGAAAAATATCATAGCTGAAGGAAGGACACTTAAGGTGGGGTTCAGCTTACAAATGGATGGCCTACACTGAGGTGTTTCAGGGAGGTATCAACATGTGAGCCAGGTGTCTCTGCTCCTGCTGTAGTCACTGAAGATGAAATCAGTACATTCAGTGGAGACCAGAAAGCTCTTAATCTCATGAGCTATGTGGGCGGGCACCCCCACTGACTGTATCGACTAGATCTCCATCAGCAGGGACGGGAGCTTAAACACCTGGCGTACTTTGCAAATAATAGCCTCTTCTGGACACCTAAATGTGGGTTGTTAATCACCAAACTGCCTCTTGTTCCTGCTCAGTCCATGCAGGGACAGTTCCGATATTTTTGGGAACTGTATAGATCTCGTACAAAAGTTTCTTGCAAGCCAGGGCTGGCTCTGAAATGAAGAGTCAAATGTTTGTCATCTCAGCTCCTTGAGATGGCTGGTTCTGCGTACTGTACTCAGGTTCTTTTGCATTAGGCTCCATAGGATTTTTTTTTCAGTATCAGAAGTTAATCACCTGGTTGAAATGCTACTGTTTATAGAAAGCTTCAGTATATCTCCTTCTACTGAATACGAGTTACATTCAGTAATAGAATCCTCATGAGCCTTTTTCAATCTATCTATAGAATTTAAGGCTTTTAAAATCAATAAAAAATCTACTTGCCTTACATTAACATGAGTTTACCTTTACCTAGAACACAAAGGTTACCTCTGAAGCATTTTTAAATTGTTTGGCTACTTGAGGTATTTTCATTGAAGCAATCCAACCTGTACAGAAGAAACAAAGGTAACAGAAAACAACTCAGCAATTAGCTTGTGTGGAAATGTATTCTATTTTGGCAAGGAACTGGGTTGAATGGGATTACTCACGATAAAATAACTAGCAAATCTGTATGTAGGACATCTATTTAAATCTATGAATAAAAGAAATTGTGAGTTTGGGTGGTATTATACTTCATGCATCATACACGTAATGTACTTAATCACAAAGATTTTGTACCACAGACTATTTTCATTTACTGTTTTGGGGGGGGGAGGGTTGTGCGTGGGTTTTTTTGTTTGTTTGTTTTGGTTTTTTTCTCTTCAGTGTCTAATACTTAAGGTCTGAATTATTAAGAACTGGAGTGTGAGGTCTGGCACTGGTGGCTTGACTTTGGGGATTGATTCTCCTTTAAGTTGATGGACATATGGATGCTCACATCTCTGAAAAACAAGCCTTTCCAGAAAAATGAGTTAATGTGGTCACCTAGAACACAAAATTCTGCCCATAGTCTTTATGTACCTCATGCTGTTAATTTTTTTTCCGATAACTGTGGGACTTTCACATCTAGCCTTGCTAGTTCAGGTTATTTTGTAACCTGACACTGGGTAGCATGCTGTCTTTTAATCTTGTATCTTATACGGGCAGCAACTAATATCTCAAAGGAGATTTTTGCATTTTTCATTTAGCAACTCGGTTTTGACACTATTTTTTTAATATTTTTTTTAAGGGCAAGAAGCTCATACCCTATGCTTGCAAGGAATACTACTCCTTGTGATTGAAATATATTGTGTTTAGTACAGAAGGTCTTTCTCTCCCTCTGTCTCGTGATGGCACGCTGAAGCCTGAATTCCCATGAACCTACTTTGTGCTAGTTCTGTGTCTCCTGGTGGTGCCATTGCTGTGATGTGCTGTCTCCAGACACCCTGTCTGCTGTCACTGCATCCCTTCCATGGGGTGTTCCTTCTTACATTTTATTCAATACTGTTGGCTTATCTGTACATCTCACATTTTGCTGTCTACACGCATTCCTTCAGTGTGTTTGAGCTGAACATCTTATCTTAAGCCAAGAATAAATCCCCTGTAATTCTCTGAGCTCCTTTTAAAAAATTTATTCTACTGTTCCCCAGACCAAACTAAAGTTTAATGATTAAATAGAGGAATAATCTACTTTTGAACAGTCTTGTTACGCAAGTTGCTTTCATGCAAAAGCTCTAGTACCTGTTGCTCTGGGTCTATTCAGCACAATATGTAGTAAGACACTGCTAGCAGAGGCTGGCTATTGATCTAACATTAACTTTTTTTAAAAAAATTGGCTTTCTGCCAATAGTAGTGAGAGCTGGGGAAACAACAAAGGAAGTGCTCAAAAAAAGCTAAAAAGAACTTGAAGGTGCAAAGCTTCATCTAAGATTGTGACTCTCCTACACAATAACTCTGTACTTCCTGCAGTAACTCCTGACCCAACACCATAATTAGTAAATGGATTACCTGTATTTTCAAAGATGGTGGAAGACTTTCTTTAGTCATGTAAGGAACTTCTCTCACTGTGATGCTAACGAGGCCACAGACTCTTTTGTTTTGTGCTTCTCTTGAGAGTATTGGCAGAGGAGAGAAGCGGTGGCTGCCAGACAGCTTAGCTGAGTTACTGGCTTTGGCAGGTGAATCATTAATTTCCCAATAAGCGTGTTTTGTCTGACAGCTGCCACCCTGCCCCAGAGGAAGAGAAGAAGGCCTGGCTGGGCAGCATGTGCTGCCAAAGCTCCTGGCATCCCTCTGGAGCTGGGCACTGGGCACGGGGTAGGTGGTGGGGCTGGGCTGCACATGGGTGCAGGAGCCTGAAGCTGTGCCTTGATCTGCACATGGGTGTAACCTCCTGCTGCTGGCAGGAAAGTCAGCAAAACATGCAGTGAGCTCCCAGGCGAAGGATGCCACAGCCTCACAAGCTGCCCCAAGGCAGTTTGCAGCTGCAGCATGCCATCAGCCGGTCAGAGGACGTGGCAGGGCTTAGGTGCAGCCTTGCCTGTGCTGGGGAGAGAGGAAGCGCTGTGCTGTTTTTTCCTTTTTTCATCCAGAGAAGTGACTGACTGCTACAAGTGGAAGGGAAGGAAAGCAGTGCTGTGCTTGTGTCCTCCTTGCAGAGGGGTGTGCAGGAAAGACAGATCTTACGCTTTGCAGTGTATGGTGTGCCAAGCCCGTGCAGCCAGGGGGTTAGTACTCCGTGACCTGTTAAAGGCTCATCCCCCACACCCTTTGTATCCCCTTGTAGGTTAGATACACAACAACAGGACACACACAACCTCTACTTTTCTGTCTCTCTGTCTTGTTGTGACTCTGGAAGTTCTGAAGTAATTTTTTTGAGATTAGAGGTTTTTTTCTCGTGGCATGACTTTAGTTTATTATTTGCCGTAGCTGTGGCAGTCAGGATCTGGCCTTTGTTAAGAGCAGAACCTTCAACATCCCCACAATTTATCACTCACGTTTCACTTTAAAATAATTCCTTCCACTTCAGAGTTGTCGTTCCTGTGTATTACTCACATTCAGAGCTGACCCTACTGCAGGCACAATTCCCTAATGCCAAAACTCTATTCTGGCAGTCTTTTTTTCATCCTTTTTTCAGTGCTGAGTATCTGGAAACAAGGCCTATGACCCTTAAGTCACTTTTCTTGGTGGTTTTGTTTTTGTTTGGTTTTTTTTTTTTTTTTTTTGTGGCACAGTATTATTGCAAAAACTTAATGTCTGCTCTCTTTTTTTTGCCATAATCCCATAATCTCATTTATGTGCTTTTATATTTCATGTGCTGTGAAAATTGCACCAGCTGGTCTATCTTCTGAAGTGATATGTACTGATTAGAGGACTTGCTGACCTGCCAGCCACTGAATAATTATAACCTCAGGTGGGGAAATCGCATCAGACTAAAATGCTCTTCAAAGTGATATTCAGACAACTTGCTGACTACTTTTATGTTTGTTTGTGTATATATAGTTGGTGTGAAAGATTGGTAACTGAGGCTTTAAGTTAAAGCAAAACCAGCTCTAAGTATTCCAGGGGAGAAAGGAGTGACCAAAATGCTTTCTCTGCCAGAGAGAAGTGATAAATAAAATGGAGCTGTGCGCAGTCCTGAAGGAAAGATGTGGTTGTCCTAACCTTTACACCATCCAGACCTGCAAAAGAGCACTTTGAAAAACGAAAAACCGTTTGGAGGGTCTGCATGAGTACATTTAATTGAGCTGTTGAGGTAGGAAGAGCTGCTTAAGGGCTTTTTGTTAGCTAAGAAACAGAAAAACATGTTAATGGGTTGCAGGCAAGTGAGGATACTGTGATAGTCTTCAATGTTACATGCAGTTTTGCTAAAAACTAGCATGAGCAAAGCTGAAGAGATTAACCAGAGCGTTTAGCAGCAAGTAATGCCTAGTGGAAGTTACTAGTTCAGCTGGAAGAAGCATGGTGAACCAGGCAGGGTAAGACAGCTTAGGTTTACTACTCAGGACTGTGGAAACCATTTTTGCGGGAAAGAAAAGCAGCCAACTGGCCTTAGCAATTGCCTCCCCAAGACAGGACTGTAAAATTGCTATATTTTTGGTATGAGGTAATCTGTTTTTCTATGCACAACTGATGAATGCCCAGCTTATCTACCTTATTGGTGGTTTTCTTTTCTCTTTTTAATATAATATGTTTTGTTAAGCCAGCTGATTGATGTTAGATTAGCTTCTTGAGCATCAGAAAGTTTAGCTCAGTTTTTCCAGAATCATGGATGGGGTTTTTAATCAATGTCTCATTAGCACCTCTTTCAAATTTGAACGTTGTTCCTGCCATTCAGTGCATGGTAGAAAGGTTGCAGCATATTAATCCGATTTTTTTTGACTTTAAACTTTGGGACAAAACCAGCGCTGGGTGCACAAATGATTATTTTCAGTAAGTCCATACCAAGGATTCCTTTGCACAAGAAATCTACTTCTAAAACAACAGTGAAAAGAAATGCAAGAAAATCCTGTTCCACTATCCAAACTCTTAGATAACTGACAGGACTCTATCAAAGTAGTTCATAATGCATCTTAAGGTCATGGGATGCAACTCAGTGTTCCACAGTGACACAAATGAAGGGAATGTTTTGCAGGTGGTCAGATGATTTGAAAGGTACTTCTGTTCCCAGTCCTATGAATAAACTTCCAGTGATTTGCAAAACCTTTGAATAAGATTCATTTAGCTCAGAGTGAGGAGCTGTGACAATATTCCACCACAAAGCCAACAGGTGCACCATAGGGATCTCAAATGGTGAGGACAAGTAAGAAATCATGCTTTGCAGCTGTTGACTATTAAACTCATTATTGTGAAGATGAAAAAGTCTAATTTGGGGGCTATAGAAGAGGCTGCAAGGTGGAATGCCAAGTGTCACCACCAGCTGATGAGCACAGGGTGGAGGGAGGAGAGAGAGGCATAGCCAAGGTGCAAGAAGGTCTGGAGGGGTCTGGAGCACAAGTCTTATGAGGAGCAGCTGAGGGAACTGGGGTTGTTCAGTCTGCAGAAGAGGAGGCTCAGGGGAGACCTTATCGCTCTCTACAATTACCTGAAAGGGGGTTGCAGAGAGGTGGGTGTTGGTCTCTTCTCCCAAGTGACTAGCGACAGGACAAGAGGAAATGGCCTCAAGTTGCGCAGGGGAGGTTCAGGCTGGTTATTAGGAAAAATTTCTTTACTGGCGGAGTGGTGAAGCATTGGAATAAGCTGCCCAGGGAGGTGGTGGAGTCACCATCACTGGAGGTGTTCAAGGAACGTGTGGACAAGGCATTGTGGGACATGGTTTAGTGGGCATGGTGGTGTTGGGTTGATGGTTGGACTTGATGATCTTACAGGTCTTTTCCAACCTTAATGATTCTGTGATTCTGTGAGAAAATACGTGGGACTAGTAAGTCTATGTTTTATATCTGTTGCCAAAAGTGAGTGTCCAAGGGGCCTTGCCTGAAGGATCTCTCTGGAAGAGAGTCCCTTTCAAAAATGAGGCCGCTGCAGGAATTTGAGGGAAGACTGTGGGCATAAATACAAAGTTGACATCATGCTTTGAGCACTGGTATGTCCTGTGAAGGGAACTGCTTAAGTCCACTTAATGGAGACTGAGATTTCGAACACCGATACTTCTTCAGTCTGAAAAAAAAATAGAAGTGTAATGAGTCCTTGTCTGGAGTGAATGAAGCTGGAAATCTTGGCTACCTGTAAGCCTTTGCAGACTTTTATCACCTGACACAACACTAAGCCATCTGTCAGTGGAAACCCACCCAATTTTCTAGGCTTTTGGCAGGTTTCTATACAGCTGAGCACGATGCCAGGAAGTATTTGGATTTCAGCTAACTTGCAGATTCTGATGAAGGTATGTTTTGACAATAATTTTTTCCCAAGACCTTTTGTTGTGGCTTTAGTTTCTGTATGGATTTAAGATACAGCCTGATAAACAGTTCCTGGTAGTAATCTTATATGTGCTTCTTGGGAAAGTTCCAGAAGGCAAGGCTCAATCAGTCTTGTTTTAGCAAAGTTCACTGAAACAGATAGATTGTTAAACACAGAGCAGTTTCAGTTAACTGATCAGTGAGAAAACTTCCTGAGATCAGAGTTTAGCAGGTCCAACTTCTCTGAGCAGGAAACCATATTTAGTGCAGTTTAGATAACAGTCTGATTTAAATCCCTCTTATTTATTTAAGGTTATCATTTGGAACTAGCTTGGACTTTGTGTATTTTTCTTAAGGAAACTTCTTTTTCTCAGCAAGAGTTTAGCTTTAAATGATGAAGGCTCAGAGAGCAGGTAATTATCAATTGTGTCTCTTTTTGTTCATCTTTGGAAAGAGGAAAAGACTTTTCTTTGGCATCTATTAGTTGCATTGCTGCTGAGGGGGCTGGAGATGGGAAGGAAGATTTTTTTCTTTAGTTATTTTTGAGAGTGGAAAGCTGAAGAATTAAGGAGTTGTAGGGGAAGGAAATGGGGAATTGAAATGCAGGTTTCAGGAGATGTGTCTGCCATAGCACATGCAGTGACACTTTCAAAAAAAAAAGCAGAAACTATTCTGAGGCAGAGGTTTCTTTTTTTATATCCAATACTGAGGAAAAAGAGGTAAATATTACAGAATCACAGAATGATAGGGGTTGGAAGGGACCTCTGGAGATCATCTAGTCCAACCCCCCCGCCAGAGCAGGTTCACCCAGAGCAGGTTGCACAGGAATGCATCCAGGCGAGTTTTGAATATCTCCAGAGAAGGAGACACCACAACCTCTCTGGGCAGCTTGTTCCAGTGCTCTACCACCCTCAAAGGAAAGAAGTTCCTCCTCATGTTTAGATGGAACTTCCTATGATCAAGTTTGTGCCTGTTACCTCTTGTCCTGTCACTGGGCACCACTGAAAAAAGACTGGCCCCATCCTCCTAGCACCCACCCCTTAAGTATTTACAAGCATTACAGAATCACAGAATCACTAAGGTTGGAAAAGACCTGTAAGATCATCAAGTCCAACCATTACAAAAAAAAAACAAAAAAAAAACCAAACCCACACAACCACCCACACACAAAAACCACCACACAAAAAACCACCCACAACACACAGCACCATGCCCATCAAGCCATGTCCCACAATGCCACGTCCACATGCTCCTTGAATACCTTCAGGGAGGGTGACTCCACCACTTCCCTGGGCAGTCTATTCCACTGTGTTACCACTCTCCCAGTAAAGAAATTTTTCCTAATATCCAGCCTGAACCTCCCCTGCGCAACCTGAGGCCATTTCCTCTTGTCCCTCCTCATTTCCTTGATCCCTCCTCAGTCTTCTCTTCTCCAGACTAAAAAGACCCAAGTCCCTCAGCCTTTCCTCATAAGAAAGATGTTCCAGTCCCCTAATCATCTTTGTAGCCCTTTGCTGTACCCTCTCCAGCAGTTACCTGTCTTTCTTGAACTGGGGGTATTCAATATTGCTTATATTGAACGTTTTATTTTGGGTGTATCTAAATAAAAAATACTTGCTGTGGTAGATAGAGGAACCTCTAATAACATGTAAAACATTGGTTAACAAACACAGAATCACAGAATCATTAAGGTTGGAAAAGACCTGTAAGATCATCAAGTCCAACCATCAACTAACACCACCACACCCATTAAACCATGTCCCACAATGCCTTGTCCACACGTTCCTTGAACACCTCCAGTGATGGTGACTCCACCACCTCCCTGGGCAGCCTGTTCCAGTGCTTCACCACTCTCTCAGTAAAGAAATTTTTCCTAATATCCAGCCTGAACCTCCCCTGGCGCAACTTGAGGCCATTTCTTCTTGTCCTATCACTTGTCACTTGGGAGAAGAGACCAACACCCACCTCTCTGCAACCCCCTTTCAGGTAATTGTAGAGAGCAATGAGGTCTCCCCTGAGCCTCCTCTTCTGCAGACTGAACAACCCCAGTTCCCTCAGCTGCTCCTCAGAAGACTTCTTGTGCTCCAGACCCCTCACCAGCTTCGTCGCCCTTCTCTGGACACGCTCCAGCACCTCAACGGCCTTCCTATAGTGAGGGGCCCACGGAACACAGGATTCGAGGTGCGGCCTCACCAGTGCCAAATAGAGGGGCACAATCACCTCCCTTCTCCTGCTGGCCACACTGTTTCTGATACAGGCCAGGATGCCATTGGCCTTCTTGGCCACCTGGGCACACTGCTGGCTCATATTCAGCCGGCTGTCAGTCAGCACCCCCAGGTCCTTTTCTGTGGGGCAGCTTTCCAGCCGCTCGTCCCCAAGCCTGTAGCGTTGCATGGGGTTGTTGTGACCAAAGTGGAGGACCCGGCACTTGGCCTTGTTGAACTGCATACAATTAGCCTGGGCCCATGGATCCAGCCTGTCCAGATCCCTCTGCAGAGCCTTCCTACCCTCAAGCAGATCAACACTCCCTCCCAACTTGGTGTCATCTGCAAACTTGCTGAGGGAGCACTCAATCCCCTCATCCAGGTCATTGATAAATATATTAAACAAGACCGGCCCCAAAACTGAGCCCTGGGGGACTCCGCTTGTGACCGGCCACCAACTGGATTTCACTCCATTCACCACAACTCTCTGGGCTCGGCTGTCCAGCCAGTTTTTTTTACCCAGCGAAGAGTGCCCCTGTCTGAGCCACGATTTGCCAGCTTCTCCAGGAGAATACTGTGGGAGACAGTGTTGAAGGCTTTACTAAAGTCCAGGTAGACAACATCCACAGCCTTTCCCTCATCCACTAGGCAGGTCACCTAGAAGGAGATCAGGTTGGTCAAGCAATGCAACAATGACCAGTTGCAGAAGTCCTGGTGCATCTTTTGATGTTGCATATAGATGTTTCAGCTAGAATAATAATTATTTTTTGTGGCATGATAATGATCTGAAGATTTCTAGCTTGTAGAAATTATGCTGAATAGACAAAAATGCCACCTATTGAAAGCAAAATGCAGATGTTGCAGTTGCTCACAAGGAGTCATGGTGCCTTCACTTGTTTTTGTACTTTATTGGGAGAGTTATCATTCTCTGCTAAAACCCAAACTGTGTTAATGTCAGCGCTTTCTGAACTTTCAGTATACATGAAAATAGAGCTAAAAAATCCCCAGAACTGTAAGGCCAATAAACATCCCACTATAATTTGAGATGTGGTACATCTTTGTGACTGCTAGAATACAGTTTATGTGGCATTAAACTGCACATTTTCCTTGATTTCAGAAATGAAAAAGACAAAACTGTAAGATCTGTGCCTGGAATAGTACTTAGAAGCTCCGAAACCCTGAGATGGGTTAGCTTAACAGCACTGCAAACCAATGCCCTTGCATTTTATATAATTTAATATAAATGTCCAACGGAAAAAGGTTGCTATGGGTAAAGAAAATAGACTTTATTTTTTAATTAAGGTTGTGGATACATATTTGGAAGTTGTAAGGTATATCTGTGTGCATATGCCTTGATGAGCAGGGGTAGAACACATGTTGAAGACACTAGGTGTTCACAATATGGAGAAACATCAGCGGATCCCAGACTGATGTAACAAAACAAATTGTGTATTTTAAAGAAGGTTGCATAACAAAAAATGTTCCGTTCAGGGGTTTGGGAATATTTGCGTGAAGGACTGGAACAGCGACGTTTCTGAACAACTACCTGCAGCCACAGGAGTATGTTGGCTGATGAGAGACTTTGGATTATCTCTGGAAAAAGTCTACAGGCTCAAAAGTTAAGATGCAGGATCTGCTAGACTTCTTTAAAAGTTTTGACCAGTACAGATGTGCGGAGACAACATAGAACAGCTGGCTTGGAAGTGTGTACCAGTAAGAGCTTCAGCAGGGCTGCATCTTGGACATTACACGATTGTGATCTTGGGGAAAGACATTTAATGAGGTTAAAAGGCTGCTAGAAGATCTATGTTTTTAAGCTAAGATACTTATTGTCATAATGCCCTGATGATATCTAAAAGCCTCAGATAGTCTATGCCTTGGTCCGTTTTTACATTGTTTCTTTTGTCTGCAGTACCCTATAATAAGAACATATATTATGGTACATAATTATGTAATATAGGTGAAACAAAAACATAATGGCTGGTAGTTTAAATAACATTTTCTATGCTTGTGCCTGAAAATAAGTGTAGGAATTTAATGACCCACTGTGTCTTTCAGGAGCATGTAAATAGTGTTCTCTGTTGGTTTAGGTCAGCAAACTTTTATGGGTTCAGCGTGGAGCTGTTCTGAGGGGAAATTTTGTCTCTTCCAATGTTGAAGAGGTATTTAAAATTATTTAGTAAACTTTGAGAAGCTACACTTCATGCATTTAAACAAACTAATCTCTTTACACCTATAAGAAAAAGCAATATGAATTTGGAGACACATTAATCATTGCAGTTTGTAATGAATAATGCATTTGTTTGCTTCTGCGTGTTATCTGATAATATATGGTAAAGCATGTTTACCTCTTTGGCATATACATTTCTGCTTTTATGTAACGTATTATGTGTGGAACTTAGTTGGAATTTTTTGTTTGTTTTAGATTTTTTTTAAAAGTGGACTTTTTGTGTGTATGAGTGTAGCCAGTACCTTTTCTCCAGCTTTCTCACTCGCCAACAGCTGCCCCCTCCCAAATATTTCAGCCAAATTTTGCAAAAAGGTAGAAGCCTGAAAGATAATTAAGCTTTCAAAGCTTTATGAAAATGGGTAGCTGGGGGAGGAGGAAGTCTCTACAAGTGGCTCAGCTGAGGGATGGGTTATAGTATGAGCACTCGGGTTACAGGATTCCAGAAAATCCTGGATGGAAGACCTAGTGAGGGGCATACAGTGGGAATGTGCACTGCTGTAGATACCAAGAGCAGTGAAGCATAACTGTATCTACAATCCTTGGTGTATTGAAGCGATGCTATGAGCTGATGTCACATCCTAACTTTCATCCTAACTAAGATGTGGCCAATGTATGCACTAAGGGACCAAGTTTTTCAGTGCAAAACTTGGAGCTCACTTGTCTTCCAGCATACATAGCCTCTGAGATCTAAAATTATGTGAGATCTAAATCCATAGGAAACCAGGCTGTTTCAGTGGCAGTGCTTGTAGAAATACGTGCTTTTCTTTTCTCTTCTTTTTCTTTTATTGCATTTAAAAAAGGGGATGATACTGATCTGGAATGGAAAGCTGATCTTCTAGGTGGACACAGCCATTTGCAGAGCTCTGCTGTGCCACCCATTGCAAATATAAAGTAAAATTTTCTTACACTACTTTTATTATTTTTTCACCTATATTCCTGCAGTAAATCAAAATGTTACTGTTAAAGAGGAAAAGGATCACATTATGCTGCTAGTTTGCTGCTGTAATAAAATAGTGTTGTATGGAGAGGGGACCGGGAGAGAAATTGTTAGAGAAAGATACTGTCACAGTCTTCAGGTTTCCTGCTAGACATGATCCTCAGTTCTGAACCATACTGGTTTATAACAGCTGAGAAGTAGGCTCTTCATGCTGTGTCAGGTATGTCTCTGAGTAATTTCCATCAAGGGAATGATTTATAAGAGGGACTTGGAAAGTCCAAGTTGACAAAGGTGGACTTTTCGTAAAATATGTAATTAAAATGCCAACAAAACCAGATCTGTCTTGTGCTTGTCAAATACTTTATTTTTGGTGTATGGTGAATATTTTTTGTGTTGACAGTATGCCCAGAGTGGAAAGCAGTATTTCCTATAACTACAGGAAGAGATAAATCATAGCATGCTATTTGCCACATTAAATAAAATAATAACCTAATTAGCTTTTCTATTAGGTGATATTGTTAATACTTGGTTAAATAAAGTACCAACAAAGAAATATTTGTCCCTCAAATATATAAAAAAAATTATAAAATTCCAGTAGACTAAATGATACAACTCTATGACAAATAAATTTTTCTCGCAAGTAAGTGCATGTTTTCTCAAAAATAGCAGTATTTAAGTTTTCAATTACTTACAAAGAGTATGTTTTTTTTTTTTTCTTCCAATTGCATCAGGAGGAAAACAGGTCTACCAGATCAACACTTGACTTCATTCCTTAAAAAAATGGGTAGTATATTAAAGCAGACAAATAGTACCTCAATGTAGTTTGACAACTGAAATATTTAGATTTAGGTAAACCTAAAAGAAATATATTTGCATTTCTCCCCCTGTCTGAAACAGGGGAGAAAAAAAAAATCAAAAACTTCCCTGTGGAAAAAATTGATTATTTTTTTTAAATGAAATTACATTTTTCATATTTTTGTCCAACTGAACTTTTCAGTTTACAGCGATACTTTTAGGATGGTGTGGTGTATTGGTTCCTTTTTTATGAAGCAGTGTGATATATTGCTTTCTGGTGACTATTCCACCGAAGGAACTTATTGTTGCTTCAGATAACTGAGTTCTCTTGAAGCGAAGTAGTAGAGGTCAGTGTTTTTGCCACAAAAGTACTGGGCTCCAGCTCCTCAACAAATATTGGGTGGGTGAGTTTTTTCACTATCATCAAGTCTGTTTGCAACACATAGGTTTCAATAGGCCTCACATTACTGACTTACATTTGTAGAAAGTCATTCATTCCCCTAAACTCATTTCTAGCAGTCCCTACAACAAACAGTTAAAATGAGACCAATGTCCTTGAATTCATTTTCTGATCTCTGCAAAGTGATGATTTAAAGTAGAATTTTAACATTCTGAACTTTCCTGTAATCCTCCTGACTTGAATTACTTCCCTTGAAATTTCCAAAATCCATGCTTATGTTTCCTTGTTGTTATTGAAACAATAAAACTAATACTTCGTGGACTTCTTCAGAAATGACAGAGGTTTTTGTGGCCTGGTGGTTGTGAGGTTTTTTGTGGTTTTTTTTTTTTTTTTTCTGCTCCAGAGCATTTAGCATTTAAAAAAATATTTTCTATTCCAAAAACTTAGTTATCATTAATTTCAGTTGCAATAGTGAGCATTCAACACTTCCATAAGCCAGATTTCAAGTGTCTAAAAAATGAGCCTTAAAATCTATGGAAGACAGTGGTCAACCAAACGTTTTTATGATAAATAATTACTTGGCATCTGTAGTAGGAATCTGGGTAGACTGAAGTTACCTAGGACACCATTATACTCCCTTAAACCTGTTTTTCCTTTTCATTCCATACATCTTCCATCTCCTGCAATACATGACAAGTATCCTAGAAACAAAAGATTATTATAGAATGTGAATTTGTCTTGTTGTCCACAGGGAAACTTTTGGGAAAATAGTATAGGAGTATATATCATGGCTACTGCGGGCAAATGAGAGAGTCTTGCCTTGACGCTGGAACTTCTTAATGGTCAGTTTTTATTAGATTTCCTTGGCTGTATGTCTTGCAGTCTTTGTGAAGTAAAACTCCTGAATTCTCTGGCGACATGCATGGCAGAGAAAGATATGTGTTAATAAGGTGGAACCTGTAGAAGAAAGAGCTGCTGAAGTTTACCTACCAATTCTTATTAAGACTGTGCAAACATTGATTTTTTTTGGGGGGGGGAGGGAGGCCTAGATAATGAAAATTTGGATTAATTTTTGCATGAGAAGAAAAATGCATGTCCTTGATGCTAAGGACAGTTTTCCCTTCCCTTCACTATCTTTCAAGTGCCTTCTCCACAGCAGGAAGGCTCTAACAATTGTCAGAACAAGGAGAGTCCAAAGAGTTTTCCCCTCAAGTGAATTCCCATTTTTTTTAATCAGATCGACTCAGATTATTAGTTTTAGGTGGCTGTGCAGAGATAAGGAAATAAGGTACACAGATAAATAAATACAAGATCTAAACCCAGAAGAGTTTTCTTATGCTCCTGCCATTGCCATTTTTAACCAAGTCTAAAATATCTCCTGTAAGAAGGTGCAATCTGAGCAACAAAGATTCTGAAGACATATATATATATATATACACACATATACATACAGTCTTGGTGTGCAGTGGTATAGTCAAACCTTTGAATGGTTCATTCCCCTCAGCAAAACGCTTACTGACTCCCCACATATAGCTCCAGATATCCATTAACCTTGCCTTGAAAACTTAGGTACCCAAGTGAAAAGCAGATATAACAAAACTAAGGAGGTGGAACTGTATAAATACATATGTATGCATACCTGGACACATTAGTACATATATAAAGCTATGAAATGGCTTCTTCTTTTTTTAAATTACAGCAGAATTATTTGGAAGTGTATGTCAAACTTTTTAGAGGACCAGGAAAAAATTGCATGACAAACAAAGTCTGCAGTGAGAAGAGAATAATTCTCTTCCTGATACATCCTCCTCAGAGCTCAGCGGATACAAAGGATTCATGTTTCCCTGTTTGTTTCTAGTCTCACTGTTTTTTTTTTTTTTTGTTGCGTTTTTTTTTTTTTTTGAATTGAATATGTCTGCCAGGCTTTACCTGGGGGATTGTGTTTCTGAATGTTTTCCATCCTGTCACCGAATACCTGTCTTTCAGCAAAGTTTGGCTTTTGATTTTTCTTGTCTGTATGGTAGCAGTTAATCTGCTTATTAAGAATTTAATCTTGTTTATTTTGAAGGGTGACATGCTGTCTGTCTCTGTGTAATTTGATTTAGAAAATTGAATTCAAAATGTGTATATGTTCCAGTGTACCTCTCAAGCAACCTGGTCTTTGACACAATAAGTAGTGATCATCTAGGTCTTCTCATAGAAATTAATGAAAAAAATCAATTACTGGGAATTTTCAAAATGCTGATCAGTTAACGCATGCTTAGAATAGAAGTTTGAATCTTTTAAGCATTTAGGCTGCAGGTATTTTACCACTGTGATTTTCACCCACTGTCCAAATGCAGGAACTACAGAGCCCTTCCCATTCAGCTGGGTGTGGCGGAGGCTTCTGGGACCCAACAACCTTTGGTGGTTGTGCAGCATTTCTTGGATATTCTATCTCAGACAAGAATTTTCTAGAAGGATCAACCAGATTCCTGGTAGCTGAGACTACCAACCACAGAGGCTATGAGTCAGGAAGACAGATGGGACTGGGCAGCTGCTTAGTAGGCATATATCTCTGCTACAGACAAGGCAGTCAATGGTAGAAGTCTGGGGTGATTGTGTAGGATGAATGACAAATTAACTTGTGTCTCAACAAGAATGTAATTCAGAGCTCTTCTTTTCAATGTCTACATAAAGATGCTTCTTACAGTTATTAAGGCGCTGGTAACATTCTCCATTCCTACCTCAAAAGCAGAGCTTCTGTCTACAGTTAAATATTCATCAGTCTGATTTTCTGTGAATGCAGAGCTTCCATCTACAGTGAAATATTCATCAGTCTGGTTTTCTGTGAAGGTGCAGCTTCTCTGCAGGCACCTCAGGATTGTAACTCAACTGATTCCTCCAGTCTCAGTGTTCTTCTACTCGCTTCAGAAATGGAAATACTTTCTGTACATGCGTCTTCCCTTAAAAAGCGATGGAAAGGCAGGTCCTAAAGGGACTCTTTCCTGGTGATCCCAACCATTTTAGGCTTTCTGGGACCTGCAGCTTGTTATGAGGCTTTACATTCATTGTTCACATAGGTGCCTAGTATAGCACGCCAGGGTCACCTCTACAGGGGATTGACAGCTGTGATACAGGTGTATCCTCAAGCAGCAGCTGGAGACCAGTTGGAACACACTAAAGCCTCTCAAATGGCCTCTCGGGTGTGTATGTGTGGGCAACTGAAGCTCTGTAATCCTCATAAACCTGCCAGGACTAGACATGCCTTTGGGATCTCTCTCATCTGGAGTTTCTTAACTGTCTGTCTATGTTTCTTAGCAGTTTCTGGGATGTTTCAGTGTTGGCTGGTGCAGTGTGACATGACACCTTTTAGCTATGCGGCTCTGAATACGTGTGACTTGAACAGAATGCAGCAGTGCTGTGACTGCTGTAATTTATTTTACCTTTGAGATGCGTTATATCTTCCTGCTCCTTATGATGTGCTGAAGGACTTTGCTTTTGTTATTTTTTTTACTTCTTGACAACACTGATTTCAAAATTAGATTTTTTAAATGCAATATGAAGTTAAGCACTTTGTATATAATTGGTAACGGTCCACCTGTAATGGCTGAGATTGGCATCACCATTTGTTACATGGCAGCTAGTCATCTCCCACTGTCTGGTCTGACTGGTTTATTGTCAAGAAACTGTCCTTCCTTTTTCCTTGATCATCTTGTATGGATCAGAATACTCAAATTTTCTGACTAATTATTGCCTAGCAGTTTGCAATATCCTCCAGTCAACCACTGGTATTGATTATAGCTTTTCAGGCGCTTGTGTTACCTTCCCTAATTGTCCATCAGCATCACTTGCCTTCAGGAATCTTTCAAATACTGCATCCACCTTCTCTCCACCAGTCTTAAGTGATGTACAGTAGGTGTTGTGTTGGTCCTCCTACTGAGCTTGCTCTATCACCTACAAGAACTACCCTGCTTGGCAAGGGCTTATTCTTGTAGTTGGTGTTAAGAATATATGAGTAAGGATGAATATTCCTTTTGCAGATGGTAATCCTTTGGTCATGGCCTTAGAAGTACTCAAAGTTAAGTCAGTAGTACTTTCCAGAGAAGGAACAACTTAGAGACATTCCTTCCAGAGGAGTCTCTCAAATATGTTCCTGCAAATGCTTTGCTGTGATCAACTGGTCTTTCCCAAGGAAAATACTCCAAAGAGCATTTTCATCAAGGAATTCCCAGTCGGCCTAGCACTCAGAGCAATGCAACACTCATGCTCATACAGAACAAACATACAGGGAAGAGAGATGTTCTCATTAGATTTCACTAGCAATGTGTGATACCACCAGATTTCAGTATCTGAGCTGACGGAGATAATTTAGAGTGCAAATAAACTATTGGCATAATTAAGTTAGACATACCATGGTGTAATCAGAATCAGAATCACCTCTGCCAGACCATTCTTCATTAATAGAATTTCTTCAGAACATACCGTCTACTTCCTGCTTCTCCTAGACTAATTAGTTACATGTATGGATGCTTGGATCGCTTACTTATTTTCGTTGTTCACCATTAACATCTTGCTGAACTGGGACATACTGTCACTCAGAAAGCGGCTGTGGACTTGACCTGGATCCGGGAGACATGGAGTCCAGACATCCACCAGGATGAAACGACAGTAAGAGTAGAGAAGAGCTTGGAATAGAGCAAACATAAATGGAAGGAGTTAATAAATTTACTGTGAGAGGAGGAAGATATCAACCAAACTGCTGCTTGGAGACAGATCTTACTGCTTACAAACAGAACTGAGAAATGGATCTGAGATAGAAGAGGAAAGTTACTGGGTTTGAAGGGAAGGAAAAGATGAGGGACAGGACAGTAGTCCTTTTATGAATTTTTTTCTTTTTAATAACAAAATGCCATGCTCTTGTAGTAATTTTCTGATGTGACAATTCAAAGATCTCCACAAGCATTGGCCTTCTAAGCCTTTAAATTAAAGCTAGTCATGTAATAGACCTTTTGCTTTGGTTGAAAAAAAAAAAAAGTAAATTTGAAGTCTGTTTAGGGAAAGAACCTCAAACCAATGCATCTTTGGAGATGTCAGTTGAAATATTTGTTAACCTTCCCTTTAGAAAAAGGCAATTTTGGAATGAAAGATGCCATTTCAAAATAAAAATAAAAATAAAAGTTGACATTAAATGAAATGTCAAAACAGAATGAGTCAACATTTCTAAAATACCTCCTTTTCTCAACTGTCTTCAACTGAAGCTATTTTCCAAATGTGAAATGAAGGCAATTTCTAGCTCCTTCCATCCAGACTGACGTTATGCTGCATTTATTTTATGACCTACTATTTGCCAACAATGTTGGCCAGTACTAGTCTTGCTTTTCTCTGAGGGAGGCTTACAAAATCACTTCTCCCAGTGCTTAGATGTAGTTTTACCTTCAGGAGAAACTGCTTGCTCGTGCATGCAACAGAACAGAAACTCAGCACGCAGTGAAACACAGTGCCCTCAGTCATCAATGCAGCTGTCTAGTTAAGATGAGCACATTGGAAAGGGATTGTGTTGCAATATCACCAGAATGTATAATTTTTAGTTTTACCAAAAAATATTATATGCATTTTTTCCTGTTTAGCTATGGTGAAAATGCTAACATCACCTTTCATCTTAATGACTAAGTGTTCAGCTATGCACTGTTATCCCTTCTAATTTCCTCTCTGACCTTTCCAGTAAACAAAACAATCGGTAGCTCCTTCTGGAATTAGAAGAAAAAGAACAGTCTGGCAGTATACTCCTGGTAGCACCTGCATGCTGCTTGGATAAAAAAAACAAACAAACAAAAAACTGACTAAGTTACCTTGCAACTTCTAATATATGCCCTTAAAGGCAGAATCATTAGTTCCTTCAGTTTGTTTAATCGTTATTCAGTTGTATCAGACTTTCTCTCATAAATAAGCTTGTATGAACTCTTGATTATCTGGTCTGGTGAAAATTCTTAACTTCCTGGTAAATACCAGACAAATCAGAGGACGTGTGCAGATTATTTTGCCAGTTAGAATTTCAGTGGTTTAGAATCTCTTCTTGGACTTAACGTGTCATTTGGAGAAGTTTGGTCCTCTTTGACTAATTCCGACAGCTGTATTGATGTAAAGGAAATAATAATGATTATCAGCGAATTTAAAAATTGAAGTAATTTACCCGTGGTACACCGAGTAAGGGGATAGTCTGTTCTTTTGTACTCTACATTCAATATATCTCTCAATTCTGTGTAATAAGTTGATAAAATTAATGTATTCCTGTAATATAAAATGATGGATTCATACAGTACTTAAAGGTGGTGCAAAGAGGCAGACTTAAAAATCCACAAACCAGTTTTATTTAATATATGATTGCTCGAGGACTTTGCGCATGGATATATTTTTTTAACATACAATCATAATTACGTTTAGCGCTAAATCAGGAATGACAGTGTGAGATATTGTTCATACTGCTTTTCTGTTCTTCTGTCAATCTGCCAGATGCAGGAGAAGATGTTCTTACTTTCTAAACATGTCAT
The DNA here is from genome assembly GCF_030936135.1 of Gavia stellata. Taxonomy (NCBI): domain Eukaryota; kingdom Metazoa; phylum Chordata; class Aves; order Gaviiformes; family Gaviidae; genus Gavia; species Gavia stellata. Next base: position 25,091,052 of record NC_082599.1, on the reverse strand, counting down.
TTCAGCTCTAATTAGGAGTGCTTGTGCTGTTAGTTTGCTCAGAGCCCTTCTATGGGCAAGTTGCATGAAACTTTTGCAGTCCTCTGCTTCGAATAATTTAATGGGTTGGTGGTTTCACTGCAAGATTTTGAGTGCGAACTGGGGAATTAAAGTGTTAAGCTCATTTCCTGTAGTGCTTTCCTCTCTATTTTTTCCACCGTATCTTCATTTTGTTGGACTTGAATATTGGATGTGCCAAACTTGAATATGCTATTATTAGAGCTACACTATGCAGATGATAAGCAGATATTTTTCATGCAACTTTTAAAATGAGATCAATAAATCAATTTCAAAGTGAATTTTACAAAGCTGAGATTTGTTTGCAGCAGTCACCTCAAACAATAAAACATCTCTTTTATAATATATAGCACATTTAATCCTATATATAATTTATGGATGTACCAGTTAGTTCATTAGAAGTCTGACTAGAAAGCAAAGAAATGAGAGGCTGACTACACAGAAATCCACCGTATTGAAATGTTATCTCTTCATATTCATGGTTTAACTATCCATTGACTAAAATGCACCCTAATTTTTTTTTTTTAAATACTAGCATACCCTTAAAGAATAAAAGATATAGTCACTTTTCTAATTTTCTTTATGTTACGACATGTGCCGTAAGAAGAGCTGGTGGGGAAGACGATCAGCCTGGCTGAACACGGAGCTTTTGCTGGGACTCAGGAAAAAAAAGAGAGTTTTTCACCTTTGGAAGAAGGGGCAGGCCACTGAAGAAGAGTACAAGGACCTCGTTAGGTCATGCAGAGAGCGAATTAGAAAGGCAAAAGCCCAGCTAGAGCTCAATCTGGCCACAGTCGTAAGGGATAACAAAAAATGTTTTTATAAATATATTAACAACAACAAGAGAGCCAAGGAGAATCTCCAGCCTTTATTGGATGCAGGAGGGAACATTGTCACGAAGGATGAGGAAAAGGCTTAATGCCTTCTTTGCCTCAGTCTTTGATAGCCAGACCAGTTATCCTCAGGGAATCCAGCTCCCTGAGCTGGAAGACAAGGATGGAGAGCAAAATAAACTCCCCATGATCCAGGAGGAAGCAGTTAACGACCTGCTATGCCACCTGGACACTCACAAGTCTATGGGGCCTGATGGCATCCACCCAAGGGTGCTGAGGGAGCTGGCGGAGGAGGTTGCTAAGCCACTCTTCATCATTTATCAACAGTCCTGGTTAACGGGGGAGGTCCCAGATGACTGGAGGCTTGCCAATGTGACACCCATTTACAAGAAGGGCTGGAAGGAGGATCCGGGGAACTACAGGCCTGTCAGCATGACCTCGGTGCCAGGGAAGATTATGGAGAAGTTCATCTTGAGGGTGCTCACAGGGCACGTACAGGACAACCAAGGGATCAGGCCCAGCCAGCACGGGTTCATGAAAGGCAGGTCCTGCTTGACCAACCTGATCTCCTTCTATGACCAGGTGACCTGCCTAGTGGATGAGGGAAAGACTGTCGATATGTTCTACTTGGACTTTAGTAAAGCCTTTGACCCTGTCTCCCACAGCATTGTCCTGGAGAAACTGGCAGCTCGTGGCTGAGACAGGTGTACTCTTCGCTGGGTAAAAAAACTGGCTGGATGGCCGAGCCCAGAGAGTTGTGGTGAATGGAGCGAAATCCAGCTGGCGGCCAGTCACAAGCGGAGTCCCCCAGGGCTCAGTTTTGGGGCTGGTCTTGTTTAATATATTTATCAATGACCTGGATGAGGGGATTGAGTGCTCCCTCAGCAAGTTTGCAGATTACACTAAGTTGGAGAGCTGTGTTGATCTGCTTGAGGGTCGGAAGGCTCTGCAGAGGGATCTGGACAGGCTGGATCGATGGGCCGAGGCCAATTGTGTGAGTTTCAACAAGGCCAAGTGCCGGGTCCTGCACTTGGGTCACAACAACCCCATGCAATGCTACAGGCTTGGGGAAGAGTGGCTGGAAGGCTCCCTCGCAGAAAAGGACCTGGGGGTGCTGGCTGACAGCCGGCTGAATATGAGCCAGCAGTGTGCCCAGGTGGCCAAGAAGGCCAACAGCATCCTGGCATGTATCAGAAATAGTGTGGCCAGCAGGAGCAGGGAGGTGATCGTCCCCCTGTACTCGGTGCTGGTGAAGCCACACCTCAAATACTGTGTTCAGTTTTGGGCCCCTCACTATAGGAAGGCCGTTGAGGTGCTGGAGCGTGTCCAGAGAAGGGCGACGAAGCTGGTGAGGGGTCTGGAGCACAAGAAGTCTTATGAGGAGCAGCTGAGGGAACTGGGGTTTTTCAGTCTGGAGAAAAGGAGGCTCAGGGGAGACCTTATTGCTCTTCTCCCAAATGACAAGCCACAGGACAAGAGGAAATGGCCTCAAATTACACCAGGGGAGGCTGGATATTAGGAAAAATTTCTTTACTGGCGGAGTGGTGAAGCACTGGAACAGGCTACCCAGGGAGGTGGTGGAGTCACCATCACTGGAGGTGTTCAAGGAACATGTCAACATGGCATTGTGGGACATGGTTTAATGGGCATGGTGGTGTTAGTTGATGGTTGGACTTGATGATCTTACAGGTCTTTTCCAACCTTAGTGATTCTGTGATTCTGTGAACAGGGATTGTGTTACCCCACATGAGTTGTAGAGCACCCTGTACAATGTATTCCTCATTGCAATAAAAATAAGTAAGTAGAAATTTTGGAGGGGCCTTGAGCTGATTATCAGTGACATATCCTTAAAAATAAAACTGTCAATAAGATTTTGGGTAGTTCTCTATAAAATACTACAATTCCAATGTGAAATTGTAGTCTCAATGAAGACAGTGAGAGATTTTGAACTGATACAAGATTTTATCTGAGAAATGTGTTTGTAACATGGTTATTCTGCCCTAATCCTGTAGTCAGTCAGAATGATGAAACTTTATGGAAGAATTTGTCTTCTTTGAGGAACTTAATATTTGGATACCTTTCTGTATTTATAGCACAGGTATCTGAACTGTTCCTCAGAAAGATGTTGTCTACTTCCAACTTTTTGATTATTTCCTTCTAGGAAGAAATAATTTTTCTGGACAGTGTCTTGCAAGAAGCTACATCTTTTTTCTAGCAAATCTTTTTTAAAGTACTTCATCTTCTTTGACCATGGTTGTTAAATTCCTCTATTAACCTCCTAATTACTCAAAAAAACCCCGAGAACCTTTTGATTCCTCACTTTAAAATTTTGAAAGAAAACTTTTGTAGCATGAGAATAAGTGCTTTGTGTTTGCACCTTTGTGGGTTTTCTTACTGTCATTATTAGTCTTGCCCAACTACATTTCTGTCCTGAAAATTAATTACCCCAAATGCTTTTCTGAAATCAAGCTTACAATATTACATTCAACAGATTTAGGCTCTATAAAGTCAACTTTAAAAGTTCATGCTTAGTTGCACTATATTCTAAATACTCTGTTTTATTTTCAGTATTGGAAGTATGAACACATGAAAAACCTATTAAGAAGCCATTCTGGGACATGCAGGATGCATGTTTCTAGAAGCAATCCACCCATTCTGGATGGAGACTCAGCTATTTGTCTAGTGAAGTTATTGTCTTTTGCTGGCTTCCAGCAGAGGATCTCCAGTCAGAATGCATGCAGTATGCAGGGTTCTGTGTTTGGAAGCGGCAGGAAACAGTCCAAAGAGAGTTTCATTCTTACTGTGTTTCAGGGCTAAGGATTTACAGTAGAGGCCCTCTGCAATTAATTTTCTCCCCTTTGGAAATAGCTGACGCTTGTTATCTATTCACTAGAAAACTTTTTTTTGCTGATTTTTATATCTTGGCGATTTTCACTGAGTATAGGTTTCAAATGCAGGAGGCAGAAAAGCTCTTCTTTTGAAATCTAGAGAACAGTGCTGTAACTACAAATCTTCACCTGTTACAGCATATCCTTCTTCTTGTAGAAGTAGCCTTCATCAGCACATAACTGAAAAGAGCAAGTTAGGTTCATAGAACAGTATGTGGGAAGTGTTTCATACGCTTTTTTCATGTCAAAGATCCTGAGGCTCACATTTCAGATACTGCTGCCTTTAAAATTGTTAACACCGTGGGACTTTTCAATGATAGGGAATTGTGTCACTCAAGTTTCCGGTAGCAAGGCTAAGGAACTCAAGAGTAAAACTTCAGATGCAAAGAAACAGCGGCAGAGACATACTAACACTTTCTGATGAGTGTGCAACTTCCAAATGTTTATGCTGTTAAGCAGAAAAAAGTATCAGAAAGAAAACTTTGCATCAAGACAATCATTCTGAACTTAAAAACTGATGAGCATATATTAATATTGAAGTGAAGAAGAATATTGAAGAATATTAATACTGAAGAAATCCTCTTTATTTTGGGTGTGAATGGGATTACAGAATGGTAAATTAGCATCAAGTTGGGTGGTGCAGGGTAAGTGAAGGACAGACTCACTAAGGACACACGATCAGTCTTAGCTTGAAGTCAAGAATGCTACATCAGTTTGATTGGTGTTGCAAGTCAAACTATTTTTTAGTGCTGCCACAAGAAAATATTACCAATAATGCTTTTATATATATCCTCCTCAACAAGTCTGCTTGAAAAACCAATGTTTTTTTTTCAGGAAATTCTCAAGGCCTGTGAGGAATTTAGGACTACTTAACTTTGCCACATAGTCTTTTTTGTAAGTAAGCTTGCTCACAATGTGTAAAATTAACTTTCCACTGGAATAAGAACTACAGTGAAGCAAGCATACAAATTTTATTTTCAAAAACATTGACAGTGATATCTCATGTTTTGGTCCTATTTTGTTTACTCTCTAGAGCCTTCTGCAACCTCTCGGCAGGCATGGTGCACTGATAAGCCATACAGATGTGGTTAAGCAATGGGACTGAGAGCCATGGAAAGACAAGATGGTTCTTAGTAGTCCCGCTGACCAGCTTGATCACCATCATTAAGTGTCCACAGACTTGTCAGTGGTCCTTGCTCGTGCTAGCTAGATCACTATGGAGCAACAAGAGATTGTCTCATTTTCTGACCCCGTGTCTGAGCAGTACATCTAACCATTAATGTGTCAGAATGGACCATGAAACATTGGAATAGGCTGCCCAGGGAGGTGGTAGAGTCACCCTCCCTGGAGGTATTCAAGGAGTGTGTGGATGTGGCATTGTGGGATGTAGCTTGATGGACATGGTGCTGTGTGGTGTTGGGTGGGTTGTGGCTTGTTATTGTTGTTGTGTGGCGTGGGTTTTGTGTTTTTTTTTTTTTTGTGGGTTTTTTGGTGTTGTGGTTTTTTTTTTGCTGGTTTTTTTTTTTTTTTTTTTTTTTTCCAGGTTGGACTCGATGATCTTACAGGTCTTTTCCAACCGTACTGATTCTGTGATTCTGTGATTCTGTGACCTTACAGTGTTTCGGAGCAGAGTTGGTGATGCTCTAGAATTAATATAAAATAAAGAGTTAAATGCTGAGAATCTGAGACAGCAATTTGCTAATTAGTAGTATTGCTGAAGTTCTGTTTAATCGCTTCAAGATTCAGGGGAGTGAAATGTACCTGAAGTACCAAGGTAAAGTACCAAGGTATAGTGCAGTGAGCACACTCATTACCATTGTGCTTTGATATACAGATCAAAGACTTCTTGCATCTAGAGATGCAAGCTGCCACTGAAGTCCATACTAAAAAGCTGCTTGATCATGTGCAACTGATTGTATCACGTTTCATGTCTTTGAGGAGTGCATGTACAGACCAAGCTTGCTCAATGTTTATTGGTATGATGATATGAATAATTGCTATAGTATTGAAGTCAGCAACATTACGACTTCTTAGCAGCGTCAAAAAAAAAAAAGCTCTATTATATGAACAGAGAATATCTATGGCTTTACACTTTACCCATCCACACAGTAAAATCAACTCTATGTACTAATATTACATACATTATTCTCTTAAAAGAAATTTAATTGAGTAGTTTCTTCTATGTATTTACCATATACTTCCCAATGTATTTATCCTGTTTGTGTGAAAAGATGCCCTAGGCATCTTCCAAATTAAAGAAAAGTTAGTGAGTGTAAAATGTGTCAATAGGTTCTACACCAGTGTGTTACAGCTTCAGCAGCAGTAATTAGGCTAAACTCAATTACAGGTCTTTTTAAAAATAAAGATGGTATTTTATTTGAGACTTCAGCTAGTAACTTACTCAGGCCCATGTTTTAGGAAAGAAACAGAGCTAGGTATTCTTCTCACTCCCCATGCAAGACTGCAAACGCCTCACTCCCTTTGGAGAACTGCTGCCTAAATACCATCCCTGACCTCAGTCTTTCAGTAGCCGTAGGGCTGAGCCCCTCACCTGGCACTGGGCATGTGCCCCTCATTCAGCCAAAGGAAGTTTCTTTCTATGTTGTGTTGACCCCTTTCACTAGGTTTTACCTTTTTCAGCTGCAAATACAGCTTGGCATTTCCTGCCTGGCCAGAAGTGAGGCAGCCCAGAGCTGCGGCTTATTTGGTGAGGCTCCCGACCAGATACAGGCTGGAGCCTGTATCTGCTGAGGGTCACGCGTTTTGGTTCAGGCCCAATGTCCTGCTAGCATCCATAGTGACTGTGGGCAGGGGGAGGGCAGGGTGGCTGATAGTCAGGGGTGGCACACATGTGTCAGTCCCCAAGTGCCCTCTGTAATGCTTCAGAGTCATCCCTGGGGCATTTCTGCAACTCGTATGAATGATGCCTTCTCGAGTGAACTGCTTCTCATGGAAGTAACAGAGAGCTCCTTTTTCTTTCAGCCTTATGGCTCTGAGACTATCATGTGTGAATACTTACATATGGAGCAAAATGTGAATACCTCTGCCCTGGCCCAGAGCAGGATTCTTAGGCAGCAGGCAGCCCTAATAATGTGAAGTTGCAAGCATCACCAGTGGAAATCCTGTTACAGAACTGATTTAAGAAGGGGCTGGTAAATGACTCTGAGGTGCTCAGTGGATCGTGACATATGCTTGCCCAGTGACAGGAGAAACAGAAAGCTGATGAGCCCTACTTAGGCTGAATCTGCTGAGCTTATGCAGTAACAAAAAAGAAATCTCAAATCTGTCAGAAAAGGATTCTGTCACGTAGCTAAGGCTTCTGTTTTCTATTTTATTTTTGCATATAATCCTGTGGAAACCTCCTACCCTAGCAACAAATGTCACTTACTAGAATCAGTTATATCTGTAAGAAAACATCAACCACAGCAGGTCTAATTCCCATTAAGTTACCTGGTTTCGATTCTGGAAGAGTGAGAGCATGGCTTGTGCTCCATATAGGGCATGGTGCAGAGCTTTGCTGTAGGTCTTGTCAGCAGACAGGGGTTATTTCTTCTGTCATATACCATGTACCTGGGTTGCACGACTTGCACATAGGAGAGTGCTTTACCTCCATGTCCGAGAAACCTGGTCCCTCTGGTAAGTAAATGCAACCAATCTTTGCTCTTAGAGTGAGTAGAGATAACGCTGTAGGAGAAGATGCATGTACGTAACAGGGGAGGAGATTGATTGGGGAATACTTTCTCTAATCATAGTCTGTTCATAAATCTGGTGTGATATCATCAGCACAGGGTAGTTGCGTTTTCTCTACTATTGATAATTTGCAGTGAAAGTATTTTCCTAGTGCTTGAAGAAAGAACAGGTAAAATGCCCAGCTGGAAGTGGTGTTGCCCAGAGAGGTGTTTTTCTTCCTCTTTTTCCTCTGGCCTGACATTCTCCTTTCTGCCTTCATCCAGCATCTTCTCTTTCCCTACTGCTCTCACAGTTGCTGCATAACATCTGCTTTCTCACCCTTCCTTCTGCATTCCATCAGGTGCTCCAAAAGTCTCCTTATCACCTCCCAGCAAAAAGTGTATCAATGCCATCTCTACTGCCATTCTAATGACTCCAAGTTCTGTCCCTTTTCTTATAAGGCCTCCAATGCCTGGCCAACATAAAATATATCAATACATCTACCATCTCCTACTTTCTTCTGTTTCCTGATTTTTATTTAGTGTGCAGCCTTAATATTAATAACACAGTTATGTGAAGTTTAGCAACCAGTTACAAACTTTATCATTGTACATGAATACAGAAGAAAGTTCTTGAGTAGATTTTCTGGCATAAAGTGAATAGACGTCTAGAGGTTTTCCCCTCACTTCAAGTTTTTCCTTATACTTCAAATATCCTCCTGTGACTGAAGTGGAAAAGCAATGCACTTAAATCCCCCAAACCATTTATCTCCTGAGAATTATTCTGTGGGAGAACAGGCCAGTGACAGATAATCACACAGTGCTTCCTCAAAACAAAAGCCTTTCCATTTCTCCCCAATAAATATTAAGTGACAAACCAAAGATTAAGGAAATTGATACACAAAGATGGAGCCAGCCTGAAGTGTTGGATAAAAATAATTTTACTATTAGAAGGGAAAAGTATCATCTTTTAAATTTTAGCTGTATTCAGAAGGGATTGCATGGCTTCTACAATGCCATGATTGAGACTTCTGCAGAATAACTAAATTTCACTCACACACTAGCTTTTTATTTAGCATATTTTCCCCATCCATATTACAGCCATTTTACCGCCAGTAGGTATGACTTCCTGTATTTATACAATACATTAATATATCAAGAGACATATTCATGTCAATTATACATTTCTCAAAGCAGTATAAAATGGATTATTTACTAAAAGTACATGCACTTAGGCAATTAATTGGCTGTGACTATTCTGTATAAATAACTTGTAGAGTGGCTGTGCATTGACCTTTAAAAAACTGACTTTAGTCCAGCTCCAGCATCCCTGACGACTGAAGTAATTGATATAGAACTAAACCTGAATAAACATCATAATAAGTAGACATTGATGTGAGCTATTGTTATGGTCAAAGCTAGACTAAAATACCAGTGTGTGGAAAAGAGAGTTAAGATAAAGCAGTTTAAAGTTCATGCTTGAAATGAAAGGAGTAAAGTAAAACAATGAAGATTGGTTTTAGGCACCAACTTCAGTTTAGCTAAGGTTAATTGTGACTGAAAATTATGGTTTTAATAAGCAATCCTAAATGATTTGGTAATTTATTTCCATTCCTGTTGGACAGCTGTCTGCTGACTGACACTTTTACTGGCTGTCCCAGATAAGACCAAGGATTGTGTGACCTCTAGATGCTGAACTACACCCTTAGCAACTACATCACTATTAACTACATTATTAACTCCCTTTTAAAAAGGGAGAAAAGGAAGACCTGGGGAACTACAGGCCAGTCAGTCTCACGTCTGTGCCCAGCAAGATCATGGAGGAGATCCTCCTGGAAACTATGCTAGGGCACATGGAAAACAAGGAGGTGATTAGTGACAGCCAACCTTTCACTAAGGGCAAATCGTGCCTGACAAATTTGGTGGCCTTCTACGACAGGGTTACAGCATTGGTGGATAAGGGAAGAGGAACTGACATCATCTACCTGGACACGTGCAAAGCATTTGATGCTGTTCTGCACAACATCCTTGTCTCTAAATTGGAGACATGGATTTGACAGATGGACCACTCAGTGGATAAGGAATTGGCTGGATGGTGACACTCAAAGAGTTGCGGTCAGCTGCTTGATGTCCAAATGGAGACCAGTGACGAGTGGCGTTCCTCAGGGGTTGGTATTGGGACCAGCTCTGTTTAACATCTTTGTCGGCGACGTGGACAGTGGGATTGAGTGCACCTTCAGCAAGTCTGCTGATGACGCCAAGCTGTGTGGTCCAGTCGACACACTGGAGGGAAGGGATGCTATTCAAGGGGACCTTGAAAGGCTTGAGAGGTAGGCCTTTGCAAACCTCATGAAATTCAACAAGGCCAAGTGCAAGGTCCTGCACGTGGGTCAGGGCAATCCCAATCACAAATACAGGCTGGGTGGAGAATGGATTGAGAGCAGCCATGAGGAGAAAGGCTTGGGTGTGTTGGATGATGAGAAGCTCAACATGAGTTGGCAATGAGCGGTTGCAGCCCAGAAAGCCAGCTGCATCCTGGGCTGCATCAAGAGAAGCGTGACCAGCAGGTCGAGGGAGGTGATTCTTCCCCTCTACTCTGCTCTTGTGAGACCCCACTGGAGTACTGTGTTCAGCTCTGGGGCCCCCAACGTAAGAAGGACGTGGACCTGTTGGAGTGAGTCCAGAGGAGTGCCGTGAAGATGATCAGAGGGCTGGAGCACCTCTCCTATGAAGACAGGCTGAGAGCGTTGGGGTTGTTCGTCCTGGAGAAGAGAAGGCTCCGGGCACACCTCATAGCAGCCTTCCAGTACCTGAAGGGAGCCTCCGAGAAAGCTGGAGAGGGACTTTTTACAAGGGCACGTAGTGATAGGACAAGGGGTAATGGCTTTAAGCTTAACTGTCTGTGCCTACAAGAAGCATCATGTTGCTGCTCCAGCCCACAGGTGGATTTTTGGGCAAAGCAGCCTCAGTTTAGGCTGCTGTGATGAGTTCAGGCAGGCCAGAGGCTCGAGGTCTGCTGCCATGCAGCCCAGATCTAGCCAGGTTACAAGCTGACCATGTTTGCAGAGTAGATGTTTACTTCTGAGTCACTTGTCCTGAGCTCCCTTTACAGCCAGTGGAGGTCTTAGGGTATGAGTCACCCAAACCCAAAATATATGAACTGTGCCTTACAGGACTTATTTCTCACCACTGGCGGTAAAGAGAGTGGGTGACCTACCAGCACTTGAAGTGGGATGCTATGATTGCCACTCCAGGTCCTGTGCTTTCTGAGCATGACTCAGCAGCTGTGATCCAGGAGGGCTTTCAGTTCACAGGAAGTTTGGGAAGGTTTCCATTTCATGTAGATGTCAGATTTAAACTGGCTTTTGAGAAAAATGAAGTTTTATGTGAACTAGAACACCAGCTTTTTGGACAGAACTATATTACATCTTTGTAGAGATAATCACTAATCATAGCACAAGACTCTGGAGGTTAAGTCTTGTCTATTTTTCATCAGTCTTTGAAAGAGCCAGTACTCCAGAAATACAAATGATGCAGTGATTTTAATGAGGTTCTGCTCCTTTGTCTTTGTGTCTCTTGCCCTACTGTTCTAATGTTTACTTTACATTTTAATGTAGTTTCATGCCCAAAGGATTTTAGACAGGTTTTTGAAACAGTGCAGCATCTAACACATGAATTTAGCAGCCATTTACATTACAGGTGAATTTAGGCATGTTGCACTGATTTATTCAAAGCACCAAACAAGCTGTACCAGACATTCAGAAGCCAGGAATGACACTATATTCACTGTTTTGAATCATAGCTGCAGAACTCAGAAGTCGATCTGAGCCTCCTATACCAATGATTTACAGCAGTGTATTGACACCAAATCCTTTCAAGGTCCATTGCTAGTTCTCAAGACCCTCAAGAGAAGGGCAACAAGCACAATAGAATGTGTGGCCTGTTTCTCATATTTGAGCAGCCTAGGGCTCCTCAGTGTGGAACAGAGATGACTTAGTGATGTAACATAGAAGACTGCAGAATTATGAATGGCATGGAGTGGGCAGAGAAAGATTAACCTGTCCAATACAAAACACAGGAATAAAAACTAGTAGGAGTTGGGCTCAAACCAACCAAAAGCAGGAGATTCTCCAGTAAACAGATAGCAGCCTTGTGTGAATGCTTGCAAAGGACATTGTGAACACAAGAGGCTTGTATGGATTTAAAGAATGAGTGGAAAAGTACTTAGATAAGAGATCCATTGTGATTTACCAAACAGACATGCTATGTCAAGCTTAGGAAATACCCTGAATGAAATTAGTTTGAGCCTATGAGAATATTAGGAGAGGAATGTTATATGATTTCCTTGTTTCTACTCTTCTCTAGCTATTTCCTTTGGCTAGATGGATTCTTGCTCTGAAACAGTAGAGGAATTCATATGTTCTTATTCTGGGTTTGATCCCAAAGGACAATTGATACCTTTTTCTAGATGAATTTGTGAGTTCAAAACCACAAATGATATATGCATTGATTTTTTTACTAAAAAAAATGTTGACATAAGCAGACTAAAATAAACTCCTTAGTGATACTTCTCGTTTCTTGAAGTAGTCCCTACTATTTCCCAACCTGCCACACAGCAGGTGGGGGTTGCAGCCACTGGTTAGCAGATGACCCTGGTTACATTTACTGAGAATCTTATACAGAAAAATATTTTATTCTGTTACAGAGAAGTAAAGAAGTCAAACCAAGAGTTATGCCACTACCTTAAAGTAAGCAGATCCTTTCTGAAATCTGACACTGACTATATAACTCCATAAACTACTGGAGACAATAGTCTTGGACCCATTGCATGAAATGAGTTAACATTGGCTTCAAAATACAGCAGCGTGTCTATCATTGTTAAAAGAAGCGTAAGTCACGTAAGACTGAATTTTTTGCTTCGGCACAGAAATATCAGCTCTCCTATCTATGGCTGATGAACACTGTTACATAAAGAAACATATCATCGACCATGCAAAAAAAAAAAAAGAGAGTAAGGGGAAGGCTATAACTGATGTAGGCGATTGACTTCCAAATATCCATAGTTAATAACTCATGGAACTTTTTTAGATTATTCCAGCGTATATCTTTGAATCCTTAGAAACCATCTGAACAGACCGCGTGTCTCTAATACCATTAGGGTTTTAATAGTTATTAATTCAGCCATTTTAACTTCCAAGTAATGAGATGCAGTTTTACTTACCAATTTTATTCTTAAAATGTTTCAAGAGGTTGCTCATGCTAGCATATTTGAGTTTTACGTGCACCTCAGCATTTCTGCAGGTTAATAATGTCCTGAAGGCTACAGGATTTCCTTTTGGTTTCCAAAATTACATATGCATTATTGCAAATGAGTTCTGCCACAAAGGAATTCATAATGAAAACATCAGAGGGAATTAAAGCGCTTCTTATAATACTTGAGCTTGCTCCATTAATCTGAGGGCAAAATGAATTGAGTCATTATGTTCCCAGATGGTATTAGGGACCAAATGGTCAGCCCTGTCCCAGCTTGATATTTTTTTTCACTGTAAGTATTTTTTGCTGGGGGAGTGGGTCAAGTCCAGGGGCAGCAAATCCATAGCAGGTAATTGAAGTCCCTGAGTAATGATTTAATTCAAGTTTTAATCTTTATGCACAGAGACAGCAGGTCATTGTTAACTAGCAAAAGAAGCAGAAAGATTAAGAATGTACACAGTGCATTACCTTGAGAGGAGAGTGAAGGAGCGTTACTGTAGAATCATTTGGCTTTAAAGAGCTGTCTTCTCGTATCTATATGCATGACTTCATTGCAAATTTATTGATGTCTGAAAGGTGTCTGAAAACCATCAGGTGGTATAATATTTATAATAGAAGTGTTATGTTAATTGTGATTATTAAGGATATGAACAAAGCAGTATCTTTAATTAAGCCAGCTGATCCACCTGGGGAAAAAAAAGACAAGATTTCAAATCTGAAATAGAAGCGACAAACTTGGAGATAGTATTTATTAAAGCAGTTAAAAGATGCAGTTCTGCCACTACACTGTACACGTTTTATAGGGATATTTGAGTGCATTTTTATTTATTTGTAATGAAGAATCATTTAGATGTCCTAGGTATATGTTTCTGTAAAAGAAAGTTTTCAATTAGCCTCTTCAAATAACATATTCAGTTTTAAGCAGACTGCTCTCATACTTAAAACACCTCTTACATATCATGATGACTGGGGTGTATTTACAGTGGATATTGTAAGCAGATAGAAGTCTGCTCTTGCTGTCCTCCAGGTGGATGTGAATTAACTTTATCCCTGCTACAAGATGGAAAATCTGCATAACTATGTTCGATGACACTGAATCTGGATTTATACCACACTGGAAATCTGGATTTGTTTGTCTCTAGTGGGGTCTGCACTAGTGTGGATACACAACATTATCTCAGTCTGGAACTCAGTCTGGAGCTCAATGAACTTGCTTGTGACCACAAAAAAACCATAAATATGTATCCAAATTATTTCCTTGCATGCGCAAATGACAGTTCTGAGAAGTGTTGGAATGGGGATGGTGGAAGTCTATGTGCACTGCATGAAAAAGCTGAATCCATGCTTGTGTTCAATAACAGGGCTCTGCCTGTGCTGCTGGAATTCCAGTAGGGATTGTGTGGTCCTTCAAAATGGGAACCAATAGAGAATGGGTGAGGTTGTAGCTTCTTTTCCTGCCCTGAAACTTCTAGCTTATTTCTGTAGAAAACACTTTGTAGAAATACAAAAATGGCATAGGCAGAGCTACAGTTAAAGCTGTCAGGCATATCTTTCATACAAAAGCATTTTTTTTACTGGGAATATCCCATGTAAAAAGTCAGCATGTTCCTTGGAAATGGCTTGGTTTTGAAAGACTTCCCTAGAAACAAGGACAGAAACCTTTCTGGTCTGTAATTTCTGAGGCTAGATCATCCACAGCCACAGAGCAATGTGCCAGCTGTCTCATCAAGGATGCCAGCGCTTGCAGATCCCAAAGCAGGGAGGTACAGTTCCAGCAGAAATCCACTTTTTAGGAGTTTTTTGGCTCTTCTCATTTCTGCCTGGCATCCTCAGATATGAAGAAATGTTCCATTTAATTTTGAAATGAAAAAAACTTTTACACATTTCCCTATGTGCTGTATTTTTTAATTAAAATTTAATTTCATTGAAGTTAAATTTCATTTTTAATCAGAAGTTGTATATCACTTTTCAAAGAGTTATAATTTCCTGAAAACCTGAAATTGTTATGCCAGGTCTATTTATAGATTCCTAGTTACAGATGTAGTGAACATAAAATCTTCAAAAAAGGTAAGTTAACTCCTCACTCATGGCAATAAATTAAAAATATGGTATTTAAAGGAAGAAATAAAATTAGCTACTATTTTAAATAATGTTCAGATTGAAAGACGTTAAATTTTTAATGTAACTATGAGATTAGACAATTTACCATTTTCACTCTGACTTAATGCTCAGATTCTCTTCAAATCACAAATTCCAGCAATTTGGATTTGAAGGAAAACAATAAATATCATGATAAACACTGCCAGCAAAAATCATAACAGTTGATTTTAAAAATCAGTCATTCTTATGGAGGCAATACTTTTTGCAATGTAACTATTCAACAGAAAAAGCTTTGGGAGAGTGGAAGTTTTGTAACTTCAAATAAGAAAAGAAAAAAAAAGACACTTTGCAAGTTTCCTTCACAATGACATGTTAGAAACAGTTTTACACCATTTTTTTCTTAATAGTTTGTGTAGATCTAAAATTTTTTTGCATTATAATGCATAATTTTTTTTAAGCCAATGATTTAAAAATGAGAATGCTCTAGTGAAAAAATGTAAAGCATATACCCTCTCTCAGTGTGCTCTTAAATTTCTTTTTAATCTTAAAAGTGGGCATGTAGCCACAAAAACCAAGTGATATTGCTGCTGCAGCATTTTGACAGAAAAAATAATTCCATCTAAAAATACTAATATTTTTAAATTGAAATGCAAGAAAGAAGTGAAAGGACAAGCCTTTTTCTTTTAGCCAATGAGTTACAAGAAAGCTTTGTGTGTACAACTTCCTTCCTCCCTGTAACAAAATTGGGGTCAAGTTCATCTTTGCTCTCTAGCAGATGCCCAGGATGGAGGATAAACTTAGTCTTGATCTTGATATTAGTCAGATCTTGAAAAGTCTGGCACACACACCACCTGGGCTCTGCTGCTTTCCTCTTCAGCAGGGCAAGATCCTGGGCAGTGAGGCAGTTGAAAAGCTGTGGCTCTGCCTTCCCAGCCTGCATGCCCCGTAGGGTCTGGGACAAATCGCATCCCCAAAGGGTGGGATTGCAGCAGGGTGTGAAGTCTGCAAACCCGGCTAATGTGGAGGTGCTCTTTGCCGCTCCTCTGAGATGATGCATCTTCACAAGAGCACTTTTATGGGTGCGATGTAAATAAGACAGCTGAACTCCTGGAATGCACAGTATGTCCTTGAGAAAAGAACTCATTGAACATCCTGACAGTCTTGTGTGGTGATGATTCAGGAAACTAAGAAAATTTTGGACTTCTTTATTTTGGATAATATTTTTTTTTTTACTGAGTAGTTTAAGCTAAAGAATAACTCAATGAACACAAATGTAATCAAGACAACCTTGAGAGTAAAGCAAGAAAAGCTTAGTCTTCCCCTTTCAGATCTCCTCTTTGTGCTTTGTACATGTTACTTTCAGTATTAACACAATTTATTTCTGAGTGACACAGAATGCTGATGGGAATGATGAGCTACCCTGTGACATTTTTAGCATAGTCATGTAATAAATGAAAAGAGAAAGGCTAGAAGAAAATTATTTTTCTGTTTGAAAAAACCCTACTGGTATCTCAGAACTAGTTATAAATGGGATTGGGTTTGGATCAGAGACAAAAATCAGAGTGACTAGATCACCCTCACCAGTTTCTGGTTTGGGTCTTCTCACGGGAAAATATGACAGGTTCTTACCATTGCCACCAATATATATCCCCATCTTACTTACTGCATCTCACCTCGTACTTTTATCCAAATCCACAACACTCTTATCTTTCCTAAGCTTTGTTGCCTTCTGTTTTCTTCTTGCTTTCTTCTCCTGCTGGTTTTGTTGCCATCTGCTCATTTATCTTTCTCTGCCTTTCCCTTTCTTCCTCCTTTATTTTTCTTTCCACACATCTCACTCTTACTGTACCTCCTTTCTTTTTCTTTTTCCTCTGACTGACCACTAAAATCCCCAAATCAACCTCTGCTGCTGCTACTTGGTTGCTCCTCCTTGCAGCCACTGGCATTAGTTCTGCACAGTTTGCTGCACTTCATGTCTCCACAGCTAAGGCACACAGAAAACAAGGCTTTGAAAATCCCATGGTAGTAAACAGTGTGATCCCAGGGGTTGCATTTGGATTGTTTGCTATAAAATCAATGCTGGAAGATGATAGAAGCAATCCCTTACTTCTACTGGCCATACCTTGGCTTCCTCCCTAGACAGGAGAACAAAGGAGCTGGCTCAGACCTGCAATACGCTTCCAGCCTAAGTATCATGTTATCATTTTTACTGACTGTATAGGGAGACAAAGATTGGGAGAGTATGTCTTCTGAAGCATTAGTTGATCTCAGACATCAGAGGTGGTAGCTAGGTCCATCGTAGACACCAGACGGGGTGGAGTGAATGCACCCCTGAGACTGGGAGGGGGCACCAGCAGTGATCCTGAGTTTCTCCAGGATTTTCTTACAAAGCTGTGACATTCCCAGACACTTCACTGAGGGTTTATGGGAGGCAAATGAGGAAAGTAGCCTTCTAGTATAAAATTATTAACTATGATTCTTACTCACATCTATTGGTTAAAAGCAGTGAACAGCGTGTTCATTCCAGGATTTCAGGATTCAGAAGGAATCTTTTTCCTTCCCTCCATAGGGGGAAGATATTTAATTGACTTATAAATACTGAGAAGGTTTTCTGGGAGTCTGATGCCATGATTGCCAGGCACTTTCAGCTGCCTTTGAACTCCCACAGAAGTGAGCTTTACTGGCAGTGCTCAGGAAGGTGCAGACAGGCTAGAGAACATGCCACATGCTCTTCCACAGCTTGCTTTCAGTTGCTGATGGGTCTTGTTCCTTCCCCTCCCCCATTCCTATGCCTCTAACAAGTCTGTGCCATTTCATTTCCTCTTTTTAACTGAAAATGCCTCATTAAACATATTTCTATTTTTTCATGATTTTCATATGCTTTTCAGTCACACACAAAAGCCTCAGCCTGGGACTCTTGCTTTTCACCTGTTATCTCTTTATGTCAGTGATGCACAAACTTTGAAGGTGCAGTTACAAATCTGTGGCCAAGCACCTGGATAGCTGTCAAGAACAGAACAGGTCATGTCTGCCAACTTGGGCATTGCCAGTTGTACTGCTGAACATCCACAAAACCCAGCCCAAGCCCAACAAAGCCAACATCCCCCGAGCATTCACGTCCTCTTTTGAGTCCTCCGGTGCTTGAACGAAGAAGGAATCAAGACTTCTGTTTAAATTCTCAGAGGAAAAAGAAAAATATTCTGGGCCACACTTAGAGTGGACAGTTACTCCACAAAAGAGTTGGGAAGTCTAAAAGTATAGCTGAGATCTAGAAGTGGAGCTGACAAGAGGCAATGACAAGGTAGCCAGCTGCAATAAAAGAGAAGGAATCGAGGCTTAATCTTCCTATAATTCTGTGGTAGTAAGGTGAAAATTCTAGCAGGTTTTCAATGCCTTTTTTTTCAAAAAATTGTAAATGAAATAATAGTTATCCTGAAACAACTCTGGAAAAATAAAATGAATCTTGGTTATTTTCCCTTTAGGCTAGTGCCATCGTTGCTAAGCTGTCCATTGGCGCGGGAGTACGTAACATCTCAGTCATCAGCAATCTGGCAGGTATTTTGTCCCTTATATTGATCCAACAACTATATGCCAGGCTGTTTGCACCATCTGTCACACCAGAGTCAGCAGGGGGGACAAAAGGTGGACAGCTGGTGCTATCAGTCTGCAATACCATTTTAAGGGAGAAATACCAGAACCTGTGTCAAAAGGGATAGAAAACAAAGAGCCTTAGTGGTGAAAACAGTAAAGCAAATATGCTTCAGATGCAGCAGCTCATCTTTCCTGTCACACTCTCTATAGTTATTAGAAACACACTTCTAAGAATGAAAAAGGTCACGGGGTGCCTAAACTGAACATAATCAGTCTTCATTGTGCATACTTTCGGTTTTCCAAGGAAAGCAAAGCTGCCTAAAATGACTGGCAATAAAAAGCTGATCTGTAGTGAATCCCTCAGCTGCAGAGAACTGGAATAAAACTGCACTAGAGAGAATTTCTGGATTGATTTTTGCCATAGAATCATAGTTACCAGGGAAGCATTCATCAAATGCTGGCCGGAAGCTGACCTCCATTACTCTGCTCCTCCTTGCAGGTTTGTCTTTGGTAAAAAGCTATTTCACAGTCTTATGAATATGTTGGCAAGAGAGTAATGCATAACCCAAAGCAGGATGCTTGGAGAGGTTTTTCATATGTCCAAAGACAAGTCAAACAATATTCAAATACATAGTACGTCAGCCAGGCCATCAGGCAGTGTTTCAACCAGTCAAATCTGCAAATCAACCAAGAGAGACATTAGGAAATGCATAGAACTACACACTAAAGGTTTTGGTAAAAAGCGCACTGCAGCAAATCTGATTCAGGAGTTGCTGCACCGTTTTGAAATTTACAGCCAGTCTATACCTTCTGGATTAAAAGTGGTGCCAGCATAACATATGCAGTTGAGGATTGTGCATATATTCCTGTACTTGTTTTGCAAAGTGTTGCAATTTGGTTTTGACAGACTTGAATGATAACTGCAGCACTGAAAATAGAATCATGGCTCATCAGAAGACAGTCACTTTGCATATTTCACAGAGACCAGCATAATGCCGAGTGAAGACCAGAAAGAAAACAACTTGTTAAAGATCAGGTGAGGAGAAACGGTCTGCTTCTGGAATTTAAAGATGAAGGCTTTGCTATTATACATAGGAGTACCGAAAGCCAGAGATTTCTGCTCTGTGGAAAATGTTGAAATTTCAGATTTTATTCCACATTACAAGAAAAGCAAAATTTACCAAAACATATTTTTAAATAGTCATTTGACTAAAAATCTGAGTTTGGAAATTTTTCCAATCTAATGACTTTATGTATGATTACATAATCCATCGTCATTAGAAGAATGATTTGACTAGAATACAAAATATTTTATTGACAATCTGTAAAAATAGCATTAAGGCATTTTGTTGAAAATATGACTTTCTTTCCAGAAAAATCAATACATTCTGAAGGAAGCTGTGGTTTTGATCAAAATAGTATTTTCTGATAAAGGAACAGCTACCGAAGTAGTTTTGACCAGCTGTAAGAATAGTCCATAAAATTTCCAAAGTCATCTATAAGATGGGAGACAGGGATTTTATATTATATAGTTGACATTCAGAATGACGCAGTGCTGCTCTACAGATTCTAAAATGTTTGCAAGCTTCTTCTAAAACCTTCACAAAATAGCAATGACAAAGTAAGTGGGGCTAACATAATAAAATTTAGCCTCAACTGTCATAACTAAAGTAGGGAAAAATGCAACTCAGATTTTTTATTGCTATTGCAATAGCAATATTGGAGTCATTGAAGTTGAGCTGTGATTAATCAGATATCTGACCTGTCTGTTATCTCTCTGCAGTAGCCACGGCCAGAGTTAGATTCAGCTCAAGCCTTCTTTTGCCTAACTTAAAGGACAATAGACAACAGTCTTCTGAAAATATTCTCATCATGATCAGCCTGCTGTTAAAACTACTTAATGACAACTTCTCTCAAGAAAAGTTCTCATGTGTTATAGAGATATTATCCAAATCTGAAAAATTGTTAAAAATAAGAAGAGAGAGAATGGGATCCTGTGAAGTGGATACTGTGATACTGGGAAGTATCCTCAGTCTTCACATATCTCCTCATTAAACAAGACATGCTATATAGTGCATGGCTGAGCCTGTGTTAATTTTCTTTGTAAAAGAAACAAAAGAACAAAAGAATGAAAAGTACTGCAATCCTCTTCTGTTGCGAGTCGAACAACTTCATCATCCCTGTTCTACACATTACTGTTTTTGAGTGACTCCTCATTGCTCTCACCTTCACTGATGTCTGCAGTCTTACGGAGATGCTCTAGGTCTGCTAACCACACCAGAAGCAAGTGATGAGACTGGGGCCTATGCAGCCGTATCCTGTAAAACAACATCGATGCTGTACATAATTTCATTAATTGTGTATTTAATTCTCAGGGTTAAATGCAAATACTAGCCTTGACCTTCTCTTTCAGGTTTGGCCTTGGAAAAAATAGTTATGGCATTCAGGAATTTAGCTGTGTAGCAAGAAGTGAACACTTAAGATTATTTTCCACTATTTGCAACAAGGTCTTTCAGAGTATCTATGAATTCGGAAAAATCTGGGATCTGAAGTTGAAGCACATCTTCTTTTGTGCTTATCTTTCTATTCGCTAGAGGATCAATTCTTTCTTGTCAAGTGCTGCTGTTGTGGAAGGACCAATTGTCCCTCAACAAAACTTGAGATTTCTCTGCGTTTTAAGGGGTAAGGATCTGTCTCCTACATGATCCTGGGTTGGAAAGGAATAAGTTTCTTGTGAGATGAAGTTCATTTCATGTTGTTGCAGGAACCTGAAGCAGCTTTCTTCTGGGACAGTCTTTGGAAAGCAGCACTTCCAGTTCTGCTTTTCCTTTTGTCTTTGAGCATTGTTGCAGAAAGACTGATGTATCATAATTGGGGATACTGTGCAAAAGAATAGATAAATTCTATATCAAATTTTGTGCATTAGATTACAATAAAAATATTATTACCAAGTATTATTATTACACTTTCATGAGTGTACTTTGCCTAATAATCTTATTCTAAATTATATCAACATTCAGATTAATCCATCATCTGAAGTAATACCTGAAGTAATGCTTTCTTTGGTCTGAGTCTCAGAATAGATGAACATTTTTTATCATTGTCAATAAGAAAATTACTTATGTCACCCTTGATATTGAAATGAAACTCAATTATGTTGACCTTGATATCCAAATGAACTGTCTAATGTAAAATTTACACATATTCCAGTCTTCTAAAATTACCAGAAGTGATCTACTATTTTATATGATAGATGAGTTATTAAATGAAGTCAGGTGGAGAACTGAGAAAACTTTTGGTTAAATTAAATAGAGGTTTTAATTAATAATTTATTTAATATAGGAAGAAAGTCATAACTAAGAATTGTCAGGAAATGGAGAACGACTTAGGTCAAATTCTTCACAAATTATCACTCTTCCCCAACAGAAATGAATGTGAAACTAAGCAAGTGCATAGGCTGTAGTTTCAGGGGAGAGTTTAGCACAGGGTCTGTAAGATCAGGTTCTGCTCTGAGATGTTACCAGTCGTGAAGGCGCAACAGCCTAGGCCGTAGTCAAGCTCCTTATGGTACTGTGTGGGCACAGCACTCCATGGGTGGGATACTTTACAGGGTATGACAGCCTCTTTCTTCAAATTTGCACAAGCAGCCCCATGCAAAAATCTGTGTTCAGCAGGATTGAACCTGGTTTTCTTTACTTGTGGAAAAATCCTACTAACGACAAAGAGGCCTGGAGTTTTCATAGGAGAGAGCAGCTGTCTATTAGAAGAGATGTAGAATACCTTTCAGAAATTGCTTGATGAGAAGCATGTGTCAGTATTTTTCTTCCTGTGTTCATTTGCCTTTTTGTAGAACAGAACAGAACAGAACAGAATAGAGAAGTTATTTATTTTGTCAAAAGAAAGAAAATATCAAACCTTTGAGCACTTAGTCTTCCAGCAGGTGAGATCACAAGTACAGTCAGTGAGCTGAACTTTGGCAAGGATATTAATATTTTATAATGCTTTGAATCAGCATAATTTACCTTATCAGTTAGGTCATGTCACAATCCTTTGCCTTTGAAGCCCTGAAACAAACTGGCAGTTACAAGCTCTGCTCTCATTGAAGGCAGGAGGGCTCTGAAGGTAATTTCAGCTCAAAGCAAGCTCAAGTTCCCGGATGCTTTAAAATGAAAACAGAACTCATTTTTAATCCTTTTTGCTGAACAAAGAAGGAATGCAAGTAGATAA
Organism: Gavia stellata; assembly: GCF_030936135.1. NCBI lineage: Eukaryota > Metazoa > Chordata > Aves > Gaviiformes > Gaviidae > Gavia > Gavia stellata. The sequence goes on along the minus strand of NC_082599.1, from coordinate 25,068,435 downwards.
GTAGGATGTGATATTAATAAATAAAAATAATTGAATTATCTCTCTGAACCAAGGAGGAAAATTGGCCACAGCTACCCCTATATGTTCTTGGTATGGAGTCTTTCTGTAGTGGGATCTTGGACTATGGCAAGGATTTCCAGGCTTCCAGATATCAGGAAATACTAACTGGCAGCAAAGCATTTTGAAGGAGCAAAGGACTCCACAAGGAGTAAGTTAGTTTATCTCTGCAAAACTGAAATCCTAATGATACAGTTTGCAACAACAGAACAGCAAATGCCACCTACCAGTGACTATTTATTATATTTCAAAGTACTTTTAATGTCTTTCAAGACTAAGTGAGAGGAAGAACAAGCAAAGCTCTTGAAGACATGCTCACTTAACTTCAGCATGTGGTATCTGCCCTATTGACTTGCTCTTAGTCAGATTCTTTATTGTGCTTATTACCCAATCTTATTTGCCACATATCCCTCACTTAAGGTTCCTTGAAGAATCCCACCAGTGCTCTTGGGTAACCCCTTCTGAGAGGTATAGAGGGAACACCCACTGCATGGCTAGAGTTAGCATATATCTGGCAGTGGTGGGACAGTAGCGGGTGGGAGGCAGGTGAGCCCAGCTTTCTAGCTTCCTGCACCGTTCTCCAGTAACCCTGAATGGCTCTGGGATGTGTTGCAGGGTGGGCTCTCACCTCTCCTTTCCCAAGATAAACCTTATGATTCCCCTCTGTCTTCACAAATTTGGGAAATGCTGATTGATGTGCTTGCCCAAAAGCATGAGTAGGAATTATTGCTAGCAGCTCATGCAAACAGTCTTACCTGCCAAGGCAACTCAGTTTCTGACCTGATTTAACCCTGCTGTGTCAGTCTTCTTTCAGTGTACCCGCTCAGCAGTGCAAAGCTTAGTGATAATTTGGGGATGTAGAGAAGCAGATTAAATATATTTTCCCCTGTGCCTTATGCCATGGTCTATGCCATGTGTTTTCAGCAGTGTTTTCAGCACGCACTAAGCCACCTTGCCTTATATGTTATACCAGTCTATAAATCTCAAAATAATTTTTCCTTCAAGACTTCCTATTTTACAGCCATAAATGTGCCTGCACACTGTAGGCACCTGTTGGAATACCATCAATTATAGTAGTAGTAGAAAAACACCGAGGACATAAGAATATGCTGCTCAGACTTTTTCAGTACTAAATTCACCCATATTGCCTCACCTCTTCTATTTAGAAATCATAAGTTCCGTTGCATGAAAGCTCATATGCATAGGCCATTAGTTTTGTTTTTCATTTAGGGGAATTAGCAGACTTGGTTATTCATTACTTTCTCCCTCCTTCAAACGGCTTAGACAACTAGAGATTTTTCATTTCTCAGTAGTTTGTATTAAAGCACCTAGCAGTGCTGCACTTTCTTTTCTGAAGTAACAGAATGATTTGAATGGGAACGTAAATACTCAAATTTCATGCACACATTGTCAGGTACTTGCTGTCAGGATTCCGCAATACACAGCCTATGACACATTGAAGAGGCAGATTTGGTAAGTCACCTTCCCCTTAAAAAGCTGTGCAAGTTTTTTCCCTTGTATTTTGGGTGCAACTTTTGTCCTGTTCACATTGATATAAGAAACAACATCTCTTGAATTAGTTATTTGGCTTCTAAATTCAATGATTATGACTGAATTCTTAGTAATCTCCCTTTGCTAGTCTCCTAGTAGGACTGGAAAGGGGAAGGGAAGTTTGATTATAAGCTGTTCTGTTTTTTCTGTGCTCAGAATGTCCCTCTATTAAAGTGGGCAAGTCAGCATAAGAGAGCACATACTCAACAAAGCAGGACTTAACATCGAAACCTAAAGTAATGTAGCTTGTTTCAGGCAAACTCAGTAAACATTTATATTGTGCCAGTTCTGCAGTCAGGAATAATTTTTAAAATCTGACAATGGCTAAATTAGACAGTTTTCCATTACTGCCTAGAAAAGTAAAAGCGTAATTGCCACTTGCGTCTGGTAAAATGGATTCTGCATTGTGATATTTAACACATACTGAATGAGCAAGCTAAAATCAATAAAAAATAGACTGAAACTTTTTGCTTTCTCTCCTTTTTCTTATTGTTGCCTAGGAGCACTAGGTAATTGATGCAAGTATTTATTGTAGAGGTTTGGATACCACGGTCTTCTTGCATAATGTTTCTCTGTAAAGTCTGTATACTCCAGTCAGAGTTCATGACAAAGGTACTGAATGAAGTGCAGCACGTTTGCTGTAGATAGCAAGTAAGCGGGGCTGTACCTTTTTAGAGGTAGAAGCTGGATGCTACTTTTAGGTCTTCCGTAGGTCAATATGAAAATATAATTCTGGAATATCAGGGTGGCAGCAACCTCCTCCCAGGGGGGCATGTCATTGTCCTGTGGGCTCAGACAACAGAGGTTTTGGGTAGCTCTTGGGTAGTTTGGCTTGTGCATTGTTGGTAAGAGCCTTCCCCCTCACCTGAGGTCCCAGACTTGTGGGTGGTAGAGATGGTGGTAAAGAAGAGAGAATTGTCCCATGGGCTAGCTCTAACCTGCAGGTCATTGGCTGGACACCTCTGTGTAAGCCAGTCACTGGATGTCGGTGTACAAAAAGGAGATTCAAGATGAGTCTTGAAACTTCTCTTACTCTACTGGCAATCTATTAATAAATACATTTGAGCCTGAAAACAATTATTACAGGCATGAGCTCATTCAGATGCCCTTTGAAAGTGCACCATCACTACTTTTGTTTTTAACAATCCCTGAAAAGATGTGGTGAAAGGAAGGCAAAGTAAAATCCCCGTGAAACTTTCATTCTCAAATTAATATTTTGGGCAGTTTTCACACAGTGGTGTCATTGACACCACAGGGTTTCTCTTTGCTCAAACACGGATAGGTATTGTGACGTTGTGTATGTATACATTAAAGTTGAAAGAATAATCTGAAGGCAATAATTTATTTGACATATTGATCTGCCCTCTCACCTTTTTATCTGCCTTGTCCATTTAGACAGAAGGGTTTTTGGTCATATCCTGACCCCAGTAAAGTCAACAGTAAAATGCTGATAGACTTCACCAAAGCCTGGATCTTCCCCTGGGTTTTTCACTTTGCAGCCCTATAGTGTCTTGATATTTACAAAGCAAAATGGACGAATTATTTAAACAAGGATACAAGGAATGAACAAATAGTTTTGTGAGCATTAAGATGCTTGGTCTGGGCCCTGGGTCAATTCTGCAGTGTCTAATAAAAGCTGAGTGCACATCTCAGGCTTTCCCTCAAGTTTTTTTTTTTGATAGACTGTTTCCATGAGGCTATTGGGAAGATAATATCTCAGAGACCTTTGCCCTTTTGCCAAATCTCATTTTAGTTAGCCAATGGGAATGCAAATTACTGAATGGGAGGGAACGGAGAAGGCAGAGACACAGAGAGTGGTTGCATAAGATACATATTCTAGGAAAACAGTTTAAAATTACTATTTTCAGAAGAATTTTAATTGGTTGCCCTTTATTTCTGCTTTATTTTAGAGCTTTTTAGCATTATTCTCAAAAGGGAATTTTAATAGACCCTTCATTCTCACTAACTGCAGATTTCTAACTGAAAATCATGAAATCTAATAAATATATGTGTTTCTTCACTCTTAGGGTTCCTTTAAAATAAATTAGTGTGGAAGTTTGTGAGGAGGAGTGAGGGAGAAAAGCGCCTCCCCCCGATTCCTGTTGCTTGTCCTCTAGATGCACCAAACCGTAGAACAGAGAGATCATAGCTGTGTTTTACATAGATATCCATATGGCTAAGCATGGATCAAAGGGGCTTGCTAAGTGTGCAGAAAGATATGACTGTTTTAGATTTTAGGAGAGAATATTTTGGAGAACTACAACTAGAGTAAATAAAGGATATTTTCAATGCCTTTCCAAAGAATCCTAAAATAAAGTAGGAAAAAGAAGGAACAAATTAAAGGTTTTTTGAAAAAGAACAGCCATAACAGGCACAAATAATGAAGACTCATAATGAATTGCTTGAAGATCTCAGGTTTAAAGACCTGTAAAAATTGAGAGAGCAACTAACAGAAGATAACCAACTTCTGTTATCCAAATTGCACCCATTTCATCCAAGAATGACTACACCGTTAAGCTTCTTGTAAATCTGTAACTTGTCTTCAACAAAAACACAAGTCTGCAAAATTTGAACACTGATTGCTGGTGTAGGTTTTGAGCACCCTCAATTCCTGATAATGTCAGTAAGTGTGTTCAGTGGGATAGGGTACTGGGAAATCAGAAAAAGCTGCCACACATCTTGGAATGTCCAAGAATTTCTGTACTATTGATTGATAATTTTCTAAAAGGAATTATGCTTCCTGGGTATGAGTTTGTATTTCACAGCCTGACAGTAAAAACATGGATGTAATTTCAAACTGTTATATACAGTGACATGTATTGAAGAGCTCTGAGGTATTGATCAGAACATGCAGGAGAATAAATGACTGACTCAGGAATGGATTTAAGTGATGGACTTCAGCTTTATGGCTTTAACAAAGCAGCTGGGCAATAAATGTCTAAATCACACTTACATAGTTGGCAGTTAGACGTCAGTGCGTGGTTACAAGAGTCCAGCCATAAAATCAGTGATTTGGAACTCCCTCTTCAGCCCATACAAGGACATAGGCTTTTTCCCATGTGAACTGGAGTAGAAGTTATCAAGAGAGGATTCTCCTAAAGTCTCACCTTTCTCTACTGCTACATGGGTCTGGATTCAACCAGCCTAACTGTAGATCTGTCACTAAGTTGCCCAAGTTGGAGGAAAATGTAAGTAATCAAAGGTGGAATGGAAATAGCCTCAAGAGATTCCTGTTCTCAACTGACTATTTTAGGAGTTTGGAGCAACTTGTAGCCTAAGCTAGGCACTTCAGCTAAATGTCTAAAATTAGACTGGATGAATCTATCTATGGTCCACCAGCCAAGTCTGTCTTGTTTACCCCTGAGAAAACAAGACATTCTAGACAAATTTGTCTTACCATTCTGAATATGGAAATTTCATATCTCACTGTGCTTATATTCTAGGGAGGGGGAAAAGAAATGAAAGTCAGAGGGTGACAGAAATAGCTTGTAGATCCCCAAAGATCCTCAAAGCACCTTCTACTGCTAAGGATTGGAAGAGTGTCTAAGGGTAAAGACTAGAATTTAGCTTGTCTCAGACCTAATCTGCTCCAGCCAATGGGCCAGACTGGTTTTGGTGAAGGATTGAAACAGAAGTGTCTAGCCCATGTCACATTCTCTGCTACAGTCATTCCCTGCCCTCACATTGATGAGGATAGGAGCACTGAGGACAGGAGGCAAGTGACTAGAGATAGATATATCATAATTATAGGTGATTGGAAAGGTGTATGAATACTTTTTGAGAATTTGCTTCCATATATCAAAAATTTGTGCTTTACAGCCTCATAAATTCCTTCCAATATGCATCATTGTGCAACCCTTCCCACATTTTTAAATCCAAGGGGCAGTTACTCACAGAGGGCCATTCTTTGGTGGCTTCAAAAGCAATTAATCCATGGTGTGCTGTCTGCTGCATCAGAGGCAGTTTGCCTGGGTCTTCCAGTTCAGTGTAATTCAGCTGGGCCAGCTGCAGACTCAGAATGCCTGCGTATTCAGAAATGAATTTTTCTCTTCATATTTACAGCAACCCCAAGAATCCAAACTCAAAGTATTCCAGAGGCCAAACATCTCAGCTGCCTCTGAAGCAGTCCTGCAAGAATCCATAGGAAAAAGCAGGAGGGTCAGCTCAGATAGCTAATGTCATCATGCCCTTGTCAAACTGATTCCAACCTTATGTGTGATTAGCAATCCTGGCATCCAGGATCACGTACCTAAAAAGGCCTTGTCAGCTTTCAGAGGACAAACGTGTCCATGGCTATATTCCTTCAGTGTGACCCTGACCCTCTTTCTCTGCTGCTTCATTTGTGAGCACGTTAATTTCAGTGACACTGCTTCTTGCATAAATTGCCCATTCAGTCATTCCAATGCATGCTTGGAGATGCTCCTCTGCTGCCTGAAGAATGAGATTGCTAATCCTGGAAGCCAGCAAAAAGGCTTCAGCAAATGCTGCTTTAATTAGGTGACTCCCATTCCTACAAAGGTGATTTCTGAGTAAATATCCTATAACCTGAAAGCAATATTGGTTCAGAATACACATTTCCTTTCTTGTCTTGACACCAACGGCAGCTTTAGTAAGAATACCTCATTTTAGTATATTGCAAGACTGTGTCAGATCAGATCTCCCTGATCTCAAGATCATGAATGAAGTGGACTCAGTGTGAACTACGTATTGCTCTTCTTTGTTGTCTCAAGCTTAGAAATGAACCAAACATACTGGAGTAAGACTTGCATTCTCCTACATTTGATAAATTCCACCAAATGTTTTCGGAAACCTTAATTATCCACTGTTTTCTGCAGCCCTGAAGTTTGGGACTGGCCCCACAACTGATAAAGCTCAAATACTAGGTGAATTTGGCAGGTCTCCCAAAACTTGTGGTTCTGTGGATGTTAAGAGTGAGAGACTGGGGAAAAAAATTCGTTATGCAAGCTGTGGTTTTTGCAGGTACTTACTTGACAACATCTATCATCATCTAAAACTGGAAGCTGGGCTGCTGACCAGTATGATAGTTTAGGTTTGTCTTTGGACCTCAGCTTTTATTGGTCACATTTTCAAACCTGAGGTTGGGAATTTTGAACAGTGTACTGACTTTCATATTAGAAAACTGTTAGTATTCACGTAGGGAGTTCATAGCTAAGATTACTTGAAGTCTGTTGAAAAGATAATTCTTCAGTTACCCTAAAAATGTCTCTCTCAGAGGCAATAATATTTTTTGAATTAACTGTTCTTCTATGACATTATTGAAAGAAACTGGAACCGAATTTTCTTTGAGGTCTCAGAAACATTATACTTTTCTCCCCAGTAGATTTGTTTTCTTCATTTTCAATTTGTTCCCATTATTTCTGGGCATCAAGATGAGGATAGAAACATGATATTTAGGAAAATTATTATGCAGCCATATTCCCAGGACAACCTGATACATAACATAACAAATCTTTCAAAATCAGAGAAGGTCCCAATGCAGTCTAAATGTGGATTTCTTTGCTAAGGGTAGCTGTCTAGGGCAGTTACGTGTACACTGTAATTCCAGCTCCACTCTTGTTTCATTGAGTTGCAGCCTAAATTGTTTGGAAAAGTATAGATATGGTCAGGATAACCATATAGATTTGTAGGGGCTTATTTGGACTGAAACTTTAAGCTTTTAAACATTTTTCCATGGTAGCTCTAAGTGGTGTTGTCAATGACTATGTAACATACTGGATGCCAGTAATGTCAAATATTTCACACTAAGTTCTGATGGCATTTCAGAATAGGGGAGAGTAGTACCTTTGCAATTTAGGCACGAAAATGACTGAAATAAAAACTATGTACAAATTTGTTTGTCTAATGAAATAATCCAAAGTACGTCTTGCACAAGAAAAGAAAAAATGATAAAATCTCCTCATCCAATTGAAAGTAAATCAGTTTTTTGCTAAAAGAATTGCAGAGAAACAATTCAGAGAACAGATACTCACCCCACAGTATCTTACCTTCTTACAAAATCAGTGGACTGGTCCTGGCAGTTTTCTGTATCACTATTCAAACTGCAGGAAATATGAATATAAAGTAGTTGACAGAGTTTTGCTTTTCTGTTCACAGAGATTTATGAACAATAAGTAGCAATACTATTCAAAATCACTCAGAATTATTTACGAATTAGAAATATTTGTTTCATGCTTACAAAGCACTGGTTGCATAAATTGAAATTGTATTGTCCTTCCTGGTGGGGGGCTATGTGCCGTATTTCAGTTTCTCATCACAATAGCTGTAGTACATCTAGTGATAGGGTGGATTTGTATATGTAACTATGTAAATTCAGAGCTTGGATTATGCACTTTTTGTCAGAACAGCCTCTCTGAGCATCATCATGAAGATTTCTGTTAAACAGCTTAGATGGCCAGAATTCGTGGCAAAGCAGCTGAGTGGGAATGGTGTATACCCCTGCATTCTCCTTGCTTACCAAATCCAAGAATTGCTGTGTTCTCAATGTGTTTAAGAAAGTCACTGAAAATACAGTTTTTTACTTTTGAGTTGAGTTGAAATAAAAGCCTCCAAAAAACTCCACAATATTTTAAGAGGCAATTTTAGTCCTAATGGAGCCAATCAATAGATGTACCAGTCTCACTAGATTTGCTTCAATTCCCATTTGAGTCAATGGAGAGAATCCCATTGGCTTTAAGTAGGAATTAGATTAGCAGGATTTATGAAGCAATTGTGTTCGGTCTCTGTTAGGAATAAGAAACTTGAAATTATCCCCTTTTTGAGGAAATCAAATCTCTGTACCTTGGCCTCGGATTGCATATTGAGAAAGAGGCAGAAAAGGCCAGAATTCCACTTAACTCAGATAGTCTGTGTGTATTGCAATGTGTGTAGAGACAGAAAAATGCCTTCCACAACAGGAGGCTGAAAAAATCAATATCCCCATCCTTAAAGTAGTAAGTTGAAATATTTGGAGAGCAGGAATTAAACATGCACAGTGCTTTCAAATTATGGGTATTTTAACCTTTTTTCTTATAGTCTTTATTTATATGTACATCAGGCCTTGAAGCCCAATTCAGTAGAAAGTAGCTTGTGATCCTGAGACAAGTAGCTCTGTCTAGTTTCTTTTTAAAAGAAAGAAGAAGCAAAAATGTCTGTACAGACAAGCTTTGCAAAATGTGTCTTTCCATGGTGAAAAATAATGTACTGCAATAACTGCAGCAAGAATAACACCTTTTCTTCTCACGTCTGTTTCACAAAGCCTACGTGTGAGCTTCTTTTCTCTTTTGCCTCTAACACAGCCTCCTAATTTAGCCAAACTTTCATTTATGAATGGGGTCTGGCCACAAAGTTCAGCCTATTCCAAGCTCCTTGAGGGCTCAGGGGCAATCAAATCCATCTTTAAATGAAAATGATGAATGTAGGTCCAATAAGTCCTATATATATTTTTTTCTAATGACATCAACTTCTGTTTAGCTTGCCTTACCTAGATGCCTGCATGCTCCTTGTCTGTGAAAGAGCTCATACTTCATCCTGCAACCTCAAAGACTTTGATTTAGGATGTGGATTTTACTGCTGCCTATTTTTATAGCAGAGGTTTATATATATGTGTCTCTACAGTTCAGTGAGGTTAGAGGTGTGTCATCCTGCAGAAGCATCAGTGCTTTCTATTCTCTCTAGTTTCACCAGAAAGGCCTTACTACTTGTGTTGAGATTTTCCCACTACTTAAAGGACATTTTATGTTTTAATAAATACATCTGTATTTCACAAACACCTCAGCATCTGACCTTTCATTACACAGGTGTAATACAACATGGAAAGAACATAGGAGGCTGTAGTCCCTGTCCCCAAATTACCCAGGGAACTAGAGAGCAGCTGCATAGTATTGTTGCCTATCTTTTCTATCTCAGCTAGATCCATCTTTGTTACCGGGTCTTCTATTGAGAAGTCACAATTCTTGCAGTGAACGATAAAATAGGAACTGGTTCCTTTCACAGTAAGATTTTAAAACCTCTTTAGTATTATACTCAGCCGTACGCAAATGAACTCACATGGAGAGTGCTAGCAAGGAGAGATGGATGTGGACAGCATTGTAGCTCTTTGTGGACTTTGAAAATTGTGACTTGACTATAAAATTATGCAGTCCTTAAAATGCATTAAAAATGAATAGTCTAAGGGCAATCAGTTACATACTCAGAAAGATTCAGTGTCTTCAAAATTATAGTGTTAGGTATGTTTATCCAAACCAGTGATCAGATGGGATAACTGGATGAAAATTCCTTAAGTGCTTCATAATGGCTGTGGCTTGCAGAGTAAATCATAGACATCTTACAGTTAAAAATAAATCAAGCTTATGTTGCTACAGAAACAACTGCTGCTGTGGTTTTGGGGGAGGTGTGTTCCCCATTATCATACTTAAATCCAGACATCAATAACAACCTATAAAATACTAAAATGCCCTGATGTAATTCTGAGGATTTTGAAGCTGCTGCATTTGATAGCTAATTTAAATATTGTAACCCTTAATTATTTTATTTGTATTATATTTTTTTACAAAATACATAAAGCAATAGTTAAGCCTGACAGCAAGGCAGCTGGAAAACTGTGAAGATTAGAACTTCGACCCTGGAATTTTCTTGCGGATCTGCTGCAGGATATAGTGTTGTGATACTCAGTTGCATGCTGTCATTTTGGAACGTGTAGCTGCAGATGAGGAAGGCATTGGGAGAATTGAGACAGTCTCAGAATCATGACATAAAACAGAGGATGTGACTGAGCAGCTATAGGAGTAGGTTTGAAATCCTCTTGGGGACCCAATCACATGAGTGACTTGAAGGGAGAAAGGGATAAAACCAGGCTCACTGGAGATAAGCCTTGGGGTGGCATGCCAGTGTTTCAGGAGTGGTGTGCTGGCGAGGACCTTTGGTCTGCCATTTCAGTGCAGGTGGGGGATGGAGACGCACGCGGCAGCAAAGATGCAGGGGTTGTTGATGTGCTAGAAACCAGGAAAGCGCCTGAGAATAGTCACATAGGAATTAGGGCTTCTCCTCCTAAAAAGGTGGCAGGATCAATAGCCCAGCTACAGTGCATCTATACCAGTGTGTGCAGCATGGGCAACAAACAGGAGGAGCTGGAAGCCATTGTCCAGCAGGAAAACTATGATATAGTGGCCATCATGGAAACATAGTGGGACGACTCACAGAGGTGGAGTGCTGCACTGGATGGCTACAAACTCTTCAGAAGGGACGGACAAGGGAGGCGAGGCTGTGGGGTAGCCCTGTATGTCAGGGAGTGTTTCGATTGTCTAGAGGTTAATGATGGTGGTGATAGGGTTGAGAGTTTGTGGGTAAGAATCAGGGGGAAGGCCAATAAGGCAGATATCATGGTGGGAATCTGTTATAGACCATCCAACCAGGACGAGGAAGCAGATGAAATATTCTATAAGCAACTGGGAGAAGTTTCACAGTCCCTAGCCCTTGTTCTTGTGGGGGACTTCAACTTCCCAGATGTCTGCTGGAAATACAGTACAGCAGAGAGCAAACAGTCTCGGAGGTTCCTGGAGTGTGTGGAAGATAACTTCCTGACAAAGCTGGTGCGTGAGCCAACTAGGGAAGGTGCCCCACTGGACCTGTTGTTTGTGAACAGAGAAGGTCTTGTGGGGGATGTGACGGTTGGAGGCCGTCTTGAGCATAGCGATCACAAAATGACAGAGTTTTTGATTCTCGGAGAAGTAAGGAGGGGGGTCAACAGAACTGCTATCTTGGACTTCCAGAAGGCTGGCTTGTTTAGGAGCCTGGTTGACAGAGTCCCTTGGGAGGCAGTTCTGAAAGGCAAAGGAGTCCAGGAAGGCTGGACATTCTTCAAGAAGGAATTCTTAAAGGCACAGGAGCAGGCTACCCCCATGTGCTGGAAGACGAGCTGGCAGGGAAGAAGGCTGGCCTGGCTGAACAGAGAGTTTTGGATGGAACTCAGGGAAAAAGAGAGAGATTATGACCTTTGGAAAAAGGGGCAGGTAACTCAGGAAGACTACAAGGATGTCGTGAGGATTTGCAGGGAGAAAATTACAAGGGCCAAAGCCCAACTAGAACTTAACCCGGCAACTGCCACAGAAGGCAATAAAAAATGCTTCTATAAATAACATTAGCAACAGAAAGAGGGCTAAGGAGAATGTTCATCCTTTACTGGACGTGGGGGGAAACATAGTGACAAAGGATGAGGAAAAGGCTGAGGTACTTAATGAATTCTTTGCCTCAGTCTTTAATAGTAAGACCAGTTGTTCTCTGGGTACCCAGCCCCCTGAGCTGGAAGATAGCGGTGGGGAGCAGAATGAAGCCCCCACAATCCAAGGGGAAATGGTTAGTGACCTGCTACACCTCTTAGACATCCACAAGTCTATGGGACTGGATGGGATCCACCCAAGGGTACTGAGGGAGCTGGCAGAAGTGCTCAGCAAGCCACTTTCCATCTACCAGCAGTCCTGGCTAACCGGGGAGGTCCCAGTGGACTGGAAGTGAGCAAATGTGATGCCCATCTTCAAGAAGGGCCGGAAGGAGGATCCGGGGAACTACAGGCCTGTCAGCTCGACCTCGGTGTCGGGGAAGATTATGGAGCAGATCATCTTGAGTGCCGTCATGCAGTATGTACAGAACAACCAAGGGATCAGGCCCAGTCAGCATGGGTTTGTGAAAGACAAGTCCTGCTTGACTAACCTTATTTCCTTCTATGATCAGGTGACCTGCTTTGTGGATGAGGGAAAAGCTGTTGTCTACCTAGACTTTAGTAAAGCCTTTGACACTGTTTCCCACAGCATTGTCCTGGAGAAACTGGCTGCTCATGGCTTGGATGGGTGCACTCTTCACTGGGTAAAAAAACTGGCTGGATGACTGGGCCCAAAGGGTTGTGGTGAATGGAGTTAAATCCAGTTGGCAGCCGGTCACAAGTGGTGTTCCCCAGGGCTCAATATTTGGGCCAGTTCTGTTTAACATCTTTATCAGTGATCTGGATGAGGGGATTGAGTGCTCCCTCAGCAAGTTTGCAGATGACACTAAGTTGGAGAGCTGTGTTTATCTGCTCGAGGGTCGGAAGGCTCTGCAGGGGGATCTGGACAGGCTGGATCCATGGGCCCAGGCCAATTGTTTGAGGTTCAACAAGGCCAAGTGCCGGGTCCTGCACTTGGGTCACAACAACCCCATGCAATGCTACAGGCTGGGGGACGAGTGGCTGGAAAGCTGCCCCGCAGAAAAGGACCTGGGGGTGTTGACTGACAGCTGGCTGAATATGAGCCAGCAGTGTGCCCAGGTGGCCAAGAAGGCCAACGGCATCCTGGCCTGTATCAGAAACAGTGTGGCCAGCAGGAGTAGGGAGGTGATCGTGCCCCTGTACTCGGCGGTGGTGAGGCCGCACCTCGAATCCTGTGTTCAGGTTTGGGCCCCTCACTACAGGAAGGCCGTTGAGGTGCTGGAGCGTGTCCAGAGAAGGGCAACAAAGCTGATGAAGGGTCTGAGGCACAAGTCTTATGAGGAGTGGCTGAGAGAGCTGGAGTTTTTCAGTCTGGAGAAGAGGAGGCTGAGGGGAGACCTTATTGCTCTCTACAAATACCTGAAAGGAGGTTGCAGAGAGGTGGGTGTTGGTCTCTTCTCCCAAGTGACAAGTGATAGGACAAGGGGAAATGACCTCAATTTGCACCAGGGGAGGTTTAGACTGCATATTAGGAAAAATATCTTCACTGAAATGGTTGTCAGACATTGGAATGGGCTGCCCAGGGAGGTGTTTGAGTCACCATCCTTGGAGGTATTTAAAAGCCGTGTGGACAAGGTGCTTAGGGCCATGGTTTAGTGGTGGACTTAGCAGTGCTAGGTTAATGGTTGGACTTAATGATCTTAAAGGTCTTTTCCAACCTAAATGATTCTATGATTCTATGATGCTATGAGTGTGGTGTGGTTGTATGGAGTGAAATGAAGATTCATGCCTGAAACTATTTTCTGAATCTGCCTCTTCAAAAAGGAGAAGAGGCCTCAGTTTTGTTTTGAAAATTGACAGCTGGAGAAGCTTTGATTTTGAAATAAAACCTTTATTTCCAGACTCCATTGCCAGGACTGTTTATGCATTATATCTTACGACTGTTTAGGCATAATGCATAGGGAAGGCTAGGAATGGGAAGCAGAACCACATATCTCTTTCTTATAAAATGAAGGTCTAGTCACCTGGGCTAGGTGATTTCCTGCACTTTGTTTCTTTCATGCAATGACCCTTGTCTTTCTTTTCACAGCACGGCTTCATGCTGCAGGGAAGGGTAGAAAGTGCATTTCTGCTGCTTTACTGATTCAGCTGTGTTTAAACAGGAGGGTATGAACCTTTAGCTGAAGGAAGAGCAAATCTGTCATATTCTAAAGAAGTCCCATGAACCACTGAACTGCTCAATAAAACTGAGCCAGCATCCTTCCCTGCATTTCTTAAGGAGCTCTGTTTTGCATACAGTGTTAAGTGTTATCAGCAGCTCTTAAGCCTGCTCTGAGAAAACCTACTGAATATCATTTCCAAATCTACCTCACAGAAGCGATAACCTTGAGGATCATTCTTGGGCTCTCATATCACAGAATCACGGAAAGGTTGAGGTTGGAAGGGACCTTTTGTCCAACCCTCTTGCTGAAGCAAGGTCACCAAGAGCAGGCTGCTCAGGCACTGCCTATGATGTGAGCAGAGGTTTATTAAGGTGATAACAATTTTGTCTGCTTGTATAAATAGGACTTTTTAAATTTCCCTGGAAAAAAATATCAGTTGCTTGAGGAGCCATTCAGGGCTTTTGAGGATTAAATTTTTGGCCTTAGATCTGTACTCAGGCACTGTCTGGGCATAGCCTCACTTTTGGTGGATTGCTCTAGTGTATGTAATTTTTCACATCAGATATAATGGATATCCAGAAGGTTAATGTCTATGGACCCCAAGGGGTATTCTGCGGGCTCAAAACAATTCAGCCTAGTAGGGAAGGGGCCCTACTGGTATCAGTTCATCAGATGTCACAAGCCATTGCAGCCTGTAGGGGAGGATTTAGTCCCTTGAATGAGGTATACAGATATTCTGCTATGGAAGACTACACTGGTGAGGACAGAAACAACTAATGAAGATGCTCTTTTGGAATATTCCTACATTAAATGTCTGCCAGGGGAAAGGGGAAATGTGACTTGTTGTGGATGTTACCCCAAAGCACAGTGGAGGATTTAATGGATGCTTTTCTTTCACCCTGGGAAAAGTCCAACTCTGCTCATTTATTTTTTCCTGCTGTACAGATTCCTATAATCTTAGTTCTTTGGATGCTCACCCACTCAGCACTTCTTTTCCTTTAAAGATGTCCTGTCTGATGGTTATTCTGCCTTTCGACAGCACGTTTAAAATTTAGAAAATATTGGATAGCAGGAGTAGCAAATACAGTGATTACATAAAGTGCAAAAGCTGAAGTTCCCTGCACCTTTTAATCCGGCCATTTCCCAGGTACTTAGATAAGAAACCCTGTAATGCAGTGCTGGATTTTTGAGTATAATATTATTTTTGTTATCTGTGGTTTCACCCTATGGCACTAGTGGCAATCATTTTAGCATATTCATTTCCTGAACACGTACTCCCTGTAACGCAGTCAATAGGAGAAGCAGGTTAGTGAAACAGATGTTAATTTTCCACCATGAATGAATACTCCATCCTACTTGGTAGATTTTTTTCCCCCGCAAGTTCAATAAATATTTATGTTAGTCCTGCTGTCAAGTAGCACTCTCAGTAACAGACAGTTGCTAAATTAAGATACTTTCCTTGGCAGTAATGGAAAGCTAATAATGAAATTGCCATATGCAAGCCTTGGAGAAGATTTGCCTTATAATTATCATAAAAGGTTGAACAACAACTCTAAGAATAATAAAACACAGGAGCAGACTGTGGTACCACCAGCTGTACCAAGGTAGCATTGAGACGACAGAAAGAAATCAGGTTCCCTTCCTTGGTAGTGCTGTTTCACAGGGGCAGCTGCAAGGGAACTTCAAGTAAAGAAGGCAGAGAAGTTGGGAGATGGTGCTGCAGACTATGACCTGCTCAGAGAGGTGTTCCTCCAGCAACGTGTCTCGGCAGAGCTGTGCAACTGTAGTCGTGCTTACCCCTCAGAAGGTCCCAGCATAGACAGATGTGTGCTAGTAGAGAGAAACCACAAGAAAACTGCTACACATTCAACCAGACCTGTTTTTTCCCTTCCATTCATCCCTCAACTTCTCTCAGACGTTACTGTTTTATCCTCAGTAAAATGGGCAGTTGGAGAATTAATGCTCCATTTTGCAGCTACAGTTTGGGAAAGAGATCTTGGAATCATCATTGACAGATCTCTGAAATCATTGTCTCTATGTGCAGCAGCAACTAAAAAAGCCAACAAAATATTGGACATCAGCAGAAAGGGTATTGAGAACAAGACAGACATCAACATTTTCCCATGGTATGAAACCTTAGTGCACCCCTGTCTTCAGTGCTGTGTGTCTAGTCTCTGCATCTCAAGAAAGACAGGGTGGAGGTAGAGAACCTACAGAGAAGGGCAAATAAAATTATCAAGGTAGTGGGGCAATGCTTTATGCAGAGAGACTGAAAAGACTGGGAGTTTCCGTGAAGGGAGTGGATACAGGGAATACAGAACCATTATTCACCAAATCCCGCATGACCAGAATTAGGATGGACACGATGAAACTAGTAGATCAGTTTAAAAAAAATGAAGTACTTCTCCACACACTCGGTTGTGGACTTTGCGAACTTCACAGAATGACATCTCACCAAATTGCTGAGGTTGGAAGGGGCTTCTGGAGACCATCTAGTCCAGCTCAGAGCAGGGGCAACTAGAGCTGGATGCTCAGGGCTGTGTCCATTTGCGTTGACTATCTCCACAGACTGAGACTCCACAAACTCTCTGGGCAATGTGTGCCAGTTCTTGATCACCCTCATACTAAAAAATTTTTTTCTTATGCTTAAATGGAATTTCCTGTGTTTCAATTTGTGCCCGTTGCTTCTTGTCCTGTCACTGGTTACCACTGAGAAGAGTCTGGCTCCATCTCCTTTGCTGACCACCATCAGGTATTTATACAGATGGCTAAGAGCCCCCCTGAGCCTTCTCTTCAACAGGCTGAATAGGCCCAGCTCTCTCAGCCTCTCCTTGTATGAGAAATGGTCCAGTCTCATAATGGTCTTCATGACCGTTTGCTGGACTTGTGTCAGTATGTCCATGTCTTTGTTGCACTGGGGAGCCCAGAACTGGACATAGTAATCCAGGTGTGTCTCACCAGTGCTGAGCAGAGGGGAAGGATCACCACTCTCAACCTGCTGGCAATGTTATTCTTGATGCAGCCCAGGAGGCTCTTGCTGCAAGGGCACATTGCTGGCTTGTGTTCAATCTGGTGTCACTAGGATCCCCAGGTCTTTTTCTGCCAAGCTGTTCTCCAGCTGGGTGGCCCGCAACATATGCTGGTGCATGGGGCTATTTCTCCCCAGGCACAGGACTTTGCATTTCCTGCCTGTCAGGGTGCCTCTAAATGGCAGCACGAGCATCTGGTGTATCAATCACTCCTCCCAGCTTTATTATCTGCAAAATTGTTGAGAGTGCACTTCTGTCCACTATCCAGGTCGCTAATGAAGATATTAAACAGTAATGGCCCTAGTATTGATCCCTGCGGTGCATAGCTGGTGTTTAGCCTCCAACTGGACACTGCTCTGTTTGCAGGAGACTGTGGAGGTAGACAAGTATCAGCAGATCCCCAAGGTTCCTATGAAAAAGTAATTGGACAAATTCATGGACAAGAGGTCCCTAAGCAGACACTAAAAGAACACTTCAGAGATGTGCCCTCTAACATCCCTAGTCCAGCAACTATGCATGCTGGGAAGAGAATTGGACTGCAGAGGCTGGGCAGCCTTTGGGGGAAACTCTGACAGCATGAGAGGGAATACTGGCCTGGATAGATCATTAGTCTGGCCCAATATGATATTTCTCTTTCTTTTCCTGCTATCACTCCAGGAACATCTGTCTAGCACTGGTAGCCCAGCTGCATGTAACCTTCTGGACCAAGTAAGCTTTCTTCTCACACAGCTGATGAATTGAGAGATCCTGGTGTACTTACTGGCCTTTCTATGGTCTGCCTGTACAGAGAGGTGGCTAAGGCTTTCTCCTAGGACAAGCTATCCCAGAATTTTCCTGGATTCTTGGCAAGGAACATAGTACTGGAAAAGAATGTCTTAGCTATTCTGTGAAAATTTTGACTATGGAGGCTGTGCATGAAGGTAGTAGAATATGACAGTGTTGGCAAGGGTCATACCATGTGGTGGTGTGGATAGTACATTGTTAGATGTGGGGGGTGGTACATAGAAGAACAGCCACCCCTATACGAAGGCATCCTAAAGGGTCCCAGAAAAGCCACTTTAAGGTCTATCAACTGAGGTACTAATCAGATAACCCAGAAGGTGCTGCATGCCCTGGGCAGAGTAGCTAGTCAAGAAATTTGGCCTTGAAAGCTCTGAAATAAATGCATACATATTATCAATAAGAACTTTGTTGCCTTAATTGGGCTATGGATTAGTCATCCTGAGAAACGAAAAGTCACACAGCTAAAAAGTTAGTGATATATACACACACGCATATATACACACACACGTGCACCTAGTCTTAGTCACAAAGACACACATACATATGTGCATACACACCAGCGCCTCCTAAGAAATAACATATGGTTTGCTGCTTTTCCAAGGTTGGAGGAGTGAAGCTCAGACCATGCTAGAGGTGGTTCCATTGGTTGCTATTAAAAAGTCAGCACTTAACAGATAAATGTGGCAGATGAAAGACCACTTTCCCTTACTCCCACACAAATGCTTGAAAGAGGAGATAATTTATAATATACTGCAAAATGTTGATTTTTAAATGTTACATACTGTGAACAAAAATAAGTGATTTTTTATTACTTCTGTATTGCTGTGGGTGCTTAGCTCTTGATTATTTTAAGCTTTTTCTACTCAAAGTAAGAAAGAAATCCTGTCCAGTTATTTACACTGCCAGGCTAATCCCCAGAATAAGTCATTATATTTTTGAAAAGGTGTTTGTTGCCCCTTGAAGGAGCAACATCCTATCTTAGATGTATGATTTGTATAGAAATATTGTTTCATTTTGTGGAAACTGGCATTTGAACCCTGTAAATAGATTTTCTTTAGATGCAAGTTCCCTGGACTTAACAGGGAGGCTGAGTCCTGTTAGTCCCTCTGACCGCTGGGGATATAATGGCTTTTTAAAATGAAAATAATTGAACAAGTTGTACATTAGCACTATTGCAAGCTCCTGTGAACAACTGTACAGTGTTCAATACAGTACATCGAATCCTGATGAAAACTATGTGTTCCAAGTCATGTTTCGTTGTGGTGTTATAGAAAAAACAGAGGTACAAGGGCATTAGGAGCCAAAATCCATTGGGCCTTTGAAAAGGTTATTCACAATAAGCAATACTTCCACAATAACCCGTGTAGGGGTACTGTACAAAGATAACATATTCCTCAGGGCTGTGAAAAGATCACTCACCATCTGGAACAGCTCCCTTGTGGATGGACAAGACAACGCAGACATCTGGCAAGACTTGGCCAGGGCACATTGCCGTCTTTAATTGCTTCAGACCGTCCTTTCCCATGGCCAGCAGAGCCTGCAGGGTTGCAGGGCACTGCAAATGAGGCTCCAGCAAAACCTGTCCCACCCCACGCAGCTTCTCAGTACTCCCTGGCTGTGCTGTACTTCAGTTGTTCGGTCCTTTCATCATCCTGAGGTCTACAGCTTCTTCCTGTAGCCTTCTAGTGTCAGCCCACTCATATGGAAACCAGAACCCCAATATGTCCCAGGAGCAGAGGTGATCAGTGCTGTTTTGCCTTCCTCATGAGTTCAGTGGGAGCAGAAACTCTTGCTTTTGTACATGGGACAAGGATTCAACTTGTCCTAGTCTAAGATAGCTGTTTCACAGCCTGGCTGGTCGCAGTGTTCACAGGGGTTCAGCCAACCCAAATGGCGCTGTTCCCCCAAAGAAAAAAAAAGGGTGGTGTGGTATAGCTGAAGATCTGCTTTTCTTTGTCCTTGAAAAGGAGAAAACAGCTGCTTAATCTATTGCAGTCTTCTCCCTAAAACACGTTGCTGAAGTAACTTGAAGGGCTATATTCTAGAAATTACTCTCTTTCAGTTCGTAGTCTCAAAGGTTGTATGTGAAATTGCTTGTGCGGTACTGAAATAGATAAAAACAATTTGTTCCCTCTTCTGTATTTATTATGGATCTACTATTTATTTAAAAATATGTTAAGGGACTCTTGCTGTATAGCCAATGGTTACATTGGGGTATGAAGCAGAATGTGATTCCCCATTCACAAAGAGAGTTTTCTGCTCTCCTAGCTATTTTTATTTGATTTCTACTCTGTGCTAAGGCATCTGTGAATATGATATCTCTGCCCAGACAGAAGAATTCTTAATCTGAAGAGAATGGAAATTACCAAATATTCCAGTTTAGCATCCATTTACTAAACTAAATAACTTGGGGGGGGGGGGGGGGGGGCGGGGCGTGGGGGATAGGGTTCATTTTGTAGCTCTGAATTTCTATTTCAAGTGAAAGGAAAACATTTAACCAAATGTCTCATTAATGAGAACCTAAAGAACAGCCTGAACTTCTAAACATTTCTTATTCACAGCAATACGAGAGTCCAAAGACTTCGGTTAAGCTTTTCATATCCAGAATGACATTCCTCCCACATGTCCTCCTACCAGCACCCTAAATTTACAGGCAACTTCAGATACCTTTAAATACGAATGTTGAAGGACCTTTTTAGAGGCTTCATCCTCTTTGCAAGTTGCAGGCAAATCTGTCATAATTTTATCTTCTGCCAACAATGAAGATAAAATATATATACCTATCGCTCAAAAGTTCAGAAGCTGCAGTTCCCAGGCTTTCATTCACAATATAAACATTCAAGAACAGCAAGTTGCATGCATATGTCCAGTGAATGCCCCATAGAACTATCAGCCAGAGAGCAAAACTAAATTGATCTAGCTATTATCAGACTTTCAGAATTTGATCCATCAAACACATTACAGCTAAGATTAAAAAAAAACAACCAAAGACTTCCAAAGCCACATGTTCTTTTAGACGCAGAGCAGCTTTCCTCTTGCATTTTTATATTTTAATCAGCTTCACGCAGTATGTTCAATCCTCCATGAAGTCAATTCAATTCCCAGAGCCAACAGCTTTATCATATTTTTTTTTCTGACTTAAAAAAGAAATCACTTCCAAGTGTGGCAGAGAGGGATTGAAAAAACAGAACTTATTTATTTAAGAAGTCCTGCCATACATGACACCTTCCAATTATTTTAAAAGTGGCATAAGGAGCTATAACTAGAATAGTCTGTTGAGGCAGCTTCCCATACAGAAGATAACTAATTTATGAGACTACTTGCTTCTGCTAGCTAATGGCTATACACTACCACAGTTTAAATCTATTACTTGGGTTTCCAAAACACAGAGCCAAATGTCTCTCAGTTTCAAAGATGTGAATCCTTGATTTTAGAAGATTATTCCAAATACATCATAATGTAATAAGCTTAGTTACTGAGTATGTTATTACGTCCCAGTCTGTAGAAACTAAAATCCAGACGGATGCTATCCAGCCTGCAGAGGGGTGCTAGGTACCAGATGACCCCTTTCCTAGTGAACAAGTACCCCTGCCCCAGTCTGGCCCCATAGTTCCTCCTTCTGTTTTCTAACCCAGTGTACCAGATACCATCTCTTCACCTGGCTCAGCATAGTACTTATCTCATGTGTGGGGGAAGAAGTGTCTTGGCATGATGGCCACACACCAGCTGACAAGGTGGCAGAGAAGGAATAATTAACTCCCTAATTTATTCTGCCATCAAACATTTGTGATCTATAAAATCATAGAATATCTCATGTTGGAAGGGACCCATAAGGGTCATTGAGTCCAACTCTCTGCTTCTTGCAGGGCTACCGAAAACTAAAACGTATGACTAAGAGCATCATCCTGATGCTCCTTGAACTCTGACAGGCTTGGTGCCATGACCACTTCCCTGAGGAGCCAGTTCCAGTGACCGACCACCCTCTCACTGAAGAACCTTTTCCTAATGTCCAATCCGAATTTCCCCTGATGCAGCTTCATACCATTTCCTCACGTCCTATCACTGGTCACCCACTTCATACCATTTCCTCATGCCCTCCGCTGCCCCCCCTTCAGGAAGGTGTAGTCTGCAATGAGGTCTCCCCTCAGCCTTCTCTTCTCTAAGCTGAACAAACCAAGTGACCTCAGCTGCTCCTCGTAAGTTTTGCCCTTGGTTGCCGTCCTATGGACATAGTCTAATAGTTTGATGTCCTCCTCATATTGAGGTGCCCAAAACTGCACACAGTACTCGAGGCGGGGCTGCACCAGTGCAGTGTAGACTGGGACAATCACCTCCCTTGACTGGCTAGCTATGCTGTGCTTGATGCACCCCAGGACACGGGGTATGGCAATAAAAGGAAGTAAAACAACAAGAATCTCAGAGCAGCACAGCTAAAGATATTAAACAGCAAGAAAGAGAAAATAGACGAGGCATGGCACTACATGAAAGTTCATGCAACAGCAGTGTTTAATTTACTCTGTGGCTTAGTACCACAACTTCCAGTTAGACTTTACAGCTTTACCCATAAGATTGACTGCTGGCAGTTCCTCCCAGTCGTTACAGTCTCTAAACATATTAGCCTGTATTAAAGTGGTTTTGCATGAGAAAGAAACCTCCCTAATTTCTGAATTGGTCCCTAGATCACACAGAATGACAGAAGGGTTGAGGTTAGAAGTGACCTCTGGAGGTCATTTGGTCCAACACAGCTGCTGAAGTAGGGCCACCTAGAGACGGCGGCCTAGGACCATGTCCAGATGGCTTTTGAATCTCTCCAAGGATGGAGACTCCACAGCCTCTCTGGGCAAACTGCGCCAGTGCTTGGTCACCCTCACAGTAAAAAAGTGTTTTCTGATGTTCTTAGGGAACATCCTGTAGTTCAATTTGTGCCTATTGTCTCTGGTCCTGTCACTGGGCACCACTGAAAAGAGCCTGGCTCCATCCTCTTTGCACCCTCCCTTCAGGCATTTATACACATTGATGAGATATTCCCTGAGACTTTTCTCTAGGCTAAACTGTCCCAGGTCTCTGAGCCTTTCCTCATTTGATAAATGCTCCAGTCCTTTTGCTGGACTCTCTCCAGTAAGTCCATGTCTCTCTTGGGGAGACGAGAACTGGACACACCAGTGCTGAGTATAGGGGAAGGATGTCAAGTCCCTCAAACTGCTGGCAACATGCCTCCTAATGAAGCCCAGGATACCATTCACCTTCTTTACCACAAGGCCACATTGCTGGCTCATGTTCAACTTGGTGTCCATCAGGACCAGCAGCTCCTTTTCTGCCAAGCTGCTTTCCAGCTAGGTGACCCCCAGCATATATTGGTGCCTGAGGTTGTTCCTCCACAGATGCAGGACTTTGCACTTGCAGTTGTTGAACTTTATGAGGTTCCTACTGGCCCATTTCTCAAGCCTGTTGAGGTCCCTCTGGAAGGCAGCACAACCCTCTGACCTATGAGCCACTCCTCCAGTTTTGTGTCATCTGCAAACTTACTGAGGGCACACTCTGCCCAGTCATCCAGGTCATTAATTGTTTGTTTTTTCCTGGCTCTTATAGGGATTCTTCTGTTAATTCTGAATGCTGACTAAGCAGTTGGGCAGCAGATGAAAAAGTTACAAGTAGCTAGCTTTATGAAAGCATACCTAAATTTACTAGTAACATATTACAAAAAGGTGAGGTCTGTGAGTCAGACTGGCCAGACCAATTCTAGCAAAAGTTTTATCCCCAGGTAGAACATACTGCTCTTGTAGTGGAATGTTGTTGGAACCTCTTCTTTAAGATCCTTTTCTCTCATACAGTCTCACTTCAGGCAGGTCTGTGCTCCTTGAGGTTTCAGCTGTTGTCAACTATGCATTTACTATTCCAATGCAATGAGTCATATTCCCTATGGTTTTTCAAAATCCTAGCAAATACCAGCTTGAAAACAGCTGACATCTGCCCATCAGTTCAGGACAAGATATCACCTTTTTATTTTCCCTTATAAACAGCATATTTCTACTATATTGTCCATAGGACATGTATTAACATGTCTGCCCCAGAAAAGACACATGCTTAAGACACAACTAGTATGTAATTCACCCATTAAAATTAATCAGATTAGGCTACAGTATATACTATTCAATAAGATCTATTCTCCTCCATGCAACAGACTGGGCATTTCTTAATGGTTAATGGCTAGTCTGTAGAGATATATAGATCTCTAGCCTTAGAGGACCCATATTTTTAAAAATGGATTTCTAGATCTGCTTTTTAAAGAGACAACCTATTAGAACAATTCTATGTAATGTGATTTATTGAAAAGTCCCTTTTAAATAATTTTTTATTCCTTTAGTAGTATCCATTTGTACAAGATCATGTGAGAGTCTTTCTCAGACTACTGTTGTAATCACTGGATTAAAAGAGAAATCCTGGGTCGTTAAATCCAATACCCGTTGGCACAGGCAACAATGTAAAAAAATTTGTTTTTATATATTGTGACAATAGATGTGTTTATCACCACCATTCTATAAGGAACAAAAAATCTTTATTCCTGGTGCAGTCCATAGTTGTTGAAGCAAAACCTCTAAGAAAGATCAAAATTATTATTGTTCTGGGAGACCCTCTAAGAGTGAAGCCTGCAGAACAGAGAGACTGATTACAGTTCTCAAGTAAATGGAGAGTTTTGCTAGAGAAGCTGAACATTGCAGTTACAGTCAAGATCT
Organism: Gavia stellata; assembly: GCF_030936135.1. Classification (NCBI taxonomy): domain Eukaryota; kingdom Metazoa; phylum Chordata; class Aves; order Gaviiformes; family Gaviidae; genus Gavia; species Gavia stellata. The sequence continues at coordinate 25,043,945 of NC_082599.1, read as the reverse complement.
GTCTTAGAAACATTTCATGAGGCCAAGTGTACTCTGCCTAGTATTTTGTAATGCTAGTAATATTGCCTGTGCATATATATATATTTAAAATGAGTTCCATTTGGAGTCAATGCCAATCTAGTCTCATTGTCTTCAAAGGGAAGGTGGGGAGAAATGTTAGGATTTGCCTTGATAATAAAGACTATTTGAATGATCAAGGCTTCTGACAATGCAGAGGTCAAAATTTAAGCAGTAAATTGGCTAGTTGTCATGAAAACCTTAAAAAAAAAACCTTTAAGTGAGTGTTATGGGTGCTACCATGCGAGACTATTGTTACAGATACAGCTGAAATAGCCTGTGTTTTTGAAGTATGATAGGAGCATTTCTAACAGCAATATATTATTTTGAAAGGAAAAAAACTCAGCTAAAAATACAACTTCAAAGTAGTTTAACTCTTAATTTGTCTTTGTGTCATCTGTTAAATAATTTATCAAAGCTTTCTAATTGAAAATTTCTTATCATAATTGGTTTAAAAGCTTGGTGAAAAACTTTCTTCCTTTCTGGATGTCTAAAAATTTTCTGTTACAGAAATAGGCTTTGTATTGAATATCAAATCCACTAAATACTCATTGCTGCAACAAAATGACTAAGAATGGTATTTTTAGTGCTGGGAAGCTGTCAGGAGGATTCAGTGCTGAGAACGGTCACTGGGGATGGGATGGCTGAAAAGAGCTGAGCTGATCTAACAGCTGCTTGCAACGGAGAGTTGTGATCCTGCTCCTCCCCACCTCATTGCTTCCCTCCTTTGGTCCATCCCCTGCTCAGGCAGGTATTCCTCTTGCTTGCATTCCTGCAGGCATGCATCTGGCCCTTGAGCTAATTCAGTTCATTAATCTGATCCTTGTTTTGCTGAGGTGGTGAGCTGAAACCCACTCCCAAGGGAGCCAAAGTAAGGCCAGGGCTGACGCAGGGTGGGTGAGCAAGGTGCTGTAGGGGGGAGTGGGGACATGAGAGGGCCGGGAGGGAAGCAGGAGGGTGTAGGAAGATGTTGCATCTGAGTTCACCCTGGCTCGTTCCTGGGGTGTCAGTCATCTTGCTGTGCAAGAAGGTTGGAGCAGAAAAGACAGATAGACATGTGTTGTTCTTTGTAATTCCAATTTACTTGATCCAACTGTATAGGAAAAGAAAGCACTTTACATACAATTGCTGCAGCAGAAGAAATGTGGGGTCTGACAAATGAAGAGGGACCTGTTCTGGGAGGGCAGAGGTGCAGATGAGGCTTGGCATCCATAATGGGGAGAGCTGAAGCGTGAGTGATTCCTGGCTGTTCCTCCATCGTCCCTGGGCTTGTGGGGCTGTGACTGCACTTTCCTGTTCTCCCTTCTCTATTCTCACCATGTCTGGGAGGTTTCACACATCTTGGATATGGTTACATACTGCACCTGGCTCTGCCCAGCTCTCAAGGTTGCATTCCCATAATGACCATCAAGTCACAGCTGTGCTTTGTGTTTGTACCTCCAGGTGATCCAGAATCGTCCTGTGCCTGTATTGTCAAGGCTTCTTTTGTCATCTGATGCTTGTGCTCTCAAGGGCCCTGGCTACAAATGACAAGACAATCACTTTTGGCAACAGCCAGCTGTTGGATCTGCACTGTATTCTACTTGCTAGTCAATGTTTTTGCTATTGTAAATTAATGTAATGGGGTTTTTTTTTTTGGTGAGACCTAACAAAGTAGATCAGTATCTGATCCAATGCACAACTGAAAAAAGTGGGAATCTTTCCTTTGAATTCAGTGGGTTTTGAATCAAGTCCTTATTGACCTTTTTGAATAAATAATATGCTGCTGTATATTTCTAAGAGAACATATGACAAATCACTGAACAATATGAAGTTAGAAATAAGTAAATATTAAAGTTCAGAAATTTAAAATTATCTTTGGTAGGAGGCTACTGTAGTCTGAAAAGATATTTAGGCATCTGATTCCCATAAAGTGATCTTTAACCACCAAGACAAAAATAATAACTTTGGGATCCTTTTTCGACAATACTTCTTTAAGTAAAGATGATAGAAGATGTGAAAGTCGCTGTGGTCAGGACATTTGTGGAACAAGCTGTAGTAACTGTAGAGCTCCAAGTTTGGTTTCAATGCTCATGAAATTGCGGAGTTGGTTCAAAGATGTCCAGGAGAAAGTGTATGAAAAAACCCAGAATTTGAAGTTAACTGTACATAAGAAAAGAGCATATGAAAATTGGGCAGCTATGAGTCATAAGACCTTCAGACCTTCACGTCTGGGACATCACCTTCACCCGCTTAACCATCTCTTTATTTAACTGCAGAGAAAGCTTAACGTCTGAACATCATCTGCTTTGTCTGACAAAGTGCAGCTTACAATCAAATTATAACTTACATTGTTTTAGATCCAGCTCTTCTGAAGTCTACCGTCAATGATATATAAATGTTCAACTCCCTTCCCTTCACTTTCCTACTTTTTCTCTACAAGCTGCAAATAAGAATTAATGAAAAATTATTCAGCTTCTTAACCAGGCTTTTACCTCAAGACTTTCCCTAGAGTGAAATAATGTTTACATATTTTCTTCTTTTTTGTGTTTTTCAAATCTGCTAGAGAACTTGGACAGAAGGAGAATTTTTTTAGTGAAAGTACCTGTTGTTCCACGCCTTTGTCACTTTGTTTATGAAAAAAAAAATTACAGACCTGTTATCATTACCTAATTATGTTACTTCATGACTTGTCGACTAACAATATGAAAAACTATAGATGCAAAGGTAAAATAGCAATTAAAAGTCTTATATGGCAAATTTTATACGTTTATCACCTCTTCTCAACAAGTTGCTCCAAGAACTATAGTATCCCTAGAACAATGTTTCTTGAGAAGATAGATGTTACCTTTTCTTCCTTAGGATCTCAATTCATAGTTGAGGACTTTTTCTACAGTGAAAGAAGAGAAGGACATAACTTGTGGAAATTTTTAATAATCCTAACAAGAAACTCTGAACTCTCTTAGCCTGGTTTCCTAGCTTGATCAACCAATATCTCCTCAACCTGTTTCAGGGAGTGCTCACACTCAGACAGCTTCAGTGTGGTGTTGAATTGTGCCTTGCTGACTTCAGCAAGGTTTCTGGGTAACCATCATGTCCTGAAGAGACTAATTTTAGGCTGTCACTATAAGGGAATGTGTCACTACTGCCTTTTAAAAGCAGAGCAGGCTGCGGTGGTGTGTGTCAGGGTTGCTCAACCAGCCTGCCAACGTCAGTGGCATGTGGCAGACAGTTGTATGTAACTTTTTACACTGTATGTCAAGCCAAAGTCTCCTTCTTAAAAATCATAAATACTGCATAGTACCAGAGGTGATACTTGGAAAAGCATAAGTATCCAAAGTGAAGAACAGACATGAGAGAAAGCAAACTAAAAGGGATGTGGGAACATTAAAAAAAAAACCAACCTTCATCTGAAACAATGTAGCAGAGTCCTGGAAAAAGAGTAAGGTAAGGATGTGACATCTAGATGTGGGCAGATGGACTCTTTGAGAAAGCAGATGTAGAAAAGTTACCATTTCTTCTACTATTGCTGGATCTGGAGCTACAGGTGTATTTAACAGTCTGCATCTAAGCCAGGATGAATTAGTCAGAGCGAAGAATACCGTATTCTCAAGCAAAGCAGAACAATTGAAACATACAGGTTACGAAAGAGACTGCAAAAGGAAGGGAAGTCCTTTGGAAGGCTTGACTGACATTAACTTAGTGAGTCTGGCACGAAATCATGCTACTTAGGCAGATTTCATTATCAGAGATTTGATTTTGATTGGTATCAAAGATCTAAAACAATAGATCAAACCTGGGAAATTCTCTCAGACCTTGCAGAAATCACTCAGGAGAAAATGAAAATGTTAAAAAACACTTAAAAATTCTAGAAAGCAAAAGGCATCTACAAAAGGCATCTAGTCGTTGACTAAGGAAACATGAAACCAGAAGGCGGAAAGATGTGAGGAAGCTGCATATATCAGAGAAACACTACAGAGCAGACACCAACAAAATTGTAACAAGTGTATGAGATGAGAAAGGTGTATGGATCCAAACATACGTCCACCACTGGAAAACATTATAACAATTGCAAGGTATATTAGTGTTTTGCAAGAGTATGCAATCAGAACCAGAAAAATTAAAAAAGGCCAACCAGCAAGCACTTCAACAGTGCCTGATGTATATTTATCAGGATGGCAATGCAAACAGGAATGAAGAACAATTCTATATAGAGGCAAAGTGCAAAAGTTGATGGAGTGAAATGTACTTCTTCAGTGGAGATTGGTGGAACTGTTGTCAATTATTAACTGGGAGTTAATGCTTGGGTAAATGTTACATCTGAAAATATTGTAGAATATTGGACTAAGAAACATAAATACATAGAACAAGAACCACTACAACTGAGGGCTCACAGAGAAGACATAATTTCTGTTCAAGTATTACATGAACTTGTACTGAAACTTGTAAGAAAAAGTGGATCTGTTTATTTACTGTGAACAATGAGCCAATAATGAGTCTAAAAAATGGCAAATACTTAGTTTGCTTAAGAGAGTATCTAAAGGTCAGTTGCGCATGAACAAACGTAAAGGAAATGTTGAATAAATCAGGATGTCAGAGGAGGTATGGAGACAAGTGTACATGCTTGCAAGGACTACATTTAAATGTTGATTTATTCGCTTTTCTCTGAGATTGCGCATCTTATTTAGAATACAATATGGTGTCTATTAAATTTGTATTTCCTGAACATAGAATCCTGTAAATTTTATCTGATGTTGTTTAAAGGATTTGTATGAGAGTCTAGATTTCAAAACATATCGAGTCCCAAATCTTCTCAACAGAATGTCTGGTAGAAAATGCCAATATCACTACAAAGACTGCTAAATGCAGGTTAAGAAGTCTGAAACAAATCCAGTAGTGCTGGACTTGACAGCAGATTTTTTTACAAAGTGAACTGGTACTGCCTGAACACTCACTGAGCAGAAAGATAAGAAAAAGGCTTTTCATTCTAGCCAAAGTGCGACAGAAAATACAGCTCAGGAGGATAAAGTAGAAGAGATCAGGATATCCCACATACAGAAGATATATCTCAGTCATGCTATAGATACAGTGGTTTGTAGATGCAGTTTGTATACATGAGGACATTGCATGGACCTAGAAGACTGCAGCTGACAGGAAGATTGCTCCTTGTTCTCATGTGAGCTCCTGTCTTTTGAGCAATTGGCTTTAGGACAAGAGGGAACAGCTGCAATTTATTCCTTTGGAGAGAGGAAAATGAAGGAGGAAGAGAGTCAAGGCGTCTGAAAGTAAATTGGAAGTGAAGGATTTTGCTGAGCTACTAATGGACGGGATTGAAGCTGCAAGTAGATAGAAATTGGGATAGTTCCCTGCATGGCAATCCAAACACCTAGAGCTCCTGAAACCCCCTCTAAATACATGTAATACAGGTAAAGGTGTTATTCATAAGGATTATGGAGGAATGTAAACTGCCTCATTGCAAAATTTTCTGCTTGAGGGAAAGGGAAGCGTGTGAATATCACATTGCCTCTCTGAGATCTGAGGAGTCAGGTGTGCTCTGCGGCAGCCTGAGCCCAGGGGCTGCAGGTTGGCCACAGGCAGCGGCAGCACAGGGCAGCCACACACACTGGACTCGTGTCTGAAAAACCCTTTCCAGCTAGCAGCTGAATGTGGTCACTTTTCTGAGAGATACAAACCACAACACCCAGGCTTCAAAATATTGTCTGTGTTCTTCAGTAAGGCATAACTTTCGCTAGCTTCAAAGGAAGTTTCTGTTGACAGTAAAGCAACACTGGAAATTGTGCAAACTGCAGTAAAGCTTCACTCTAAATCCATTGTAACTATTAATGCTGCTGTTACTGTTAGTGGCACAGTACAAACAAACAAGTATATGTGTTTTTGTGTGTGTGTTTGCCTGTATATGTATATTTATGTATATTTATACATCTTTCTTTTTTATCCCCACAAAAGTATGCAAATAAAAGTGTAAATACCCTCTGAGAAAGAAAATCTCCCCATGGATCCATTTTGCTTTGTGACATAACTTTAGCAAGATCTTTTCCAGAACCCTTAAAAACTCTACAAACTCTCCATGGAAGTGTTGCTTGCAGAGGATGCTGAGGAGTTGTTAACTAGCACGTGCATAACCACTAAGCCAATAACTTTGGGGCTTTACGATTTGCCTTGGCTGTGCAGCAAAAGGCATGTTTCAGGCCAGTCTGTCCTACTGGGAAATTTTGTGCAGTGTTTGTATGCACATGTTTGTATGGGCATGGCTTTTTTTATGTGTCTCTGTGGAACAATGCTAGTTCATGGCCAAAGCTGAGAGGAACGGTCTCAAGTGGAAGACTGCAGCGTCAGTAATCGGGGATTTAAATTAAAGAAGAGGAAATATTTTTGGTGTATTTGATTTACAGCCACAGCAGTTATTAAGTACTTAAAAATGCCAGTCAGTCTGATTGTTAAGTGTAGGCATTTGAGTATGGGTGTTTGAGAAGTATTTGAGATTATGGATCTGACTGCTCTGAAAGTGTTCTGCCTCAAGTATTGGATTTATTCACTTTTAATGATTACTTTTTGGTTTATTACCCCTCAACAATTCCCCGACACACTTACTTAATATTCTTTTTAGACATACAGCATGGGTAAAATATTAAGGCCTTGAGATATTTTTAAATGGCATCCAGTATTGCAATCCTTTATCTTCAAATTGAGAAAGAAGATGTAATCCGCAATAAATAGTGTTCATGATAGAATGCTTAAAACTGATGTATGTACTTAAAACAGTCTATTCAGCATAAACAATATTTCTTTAAATATTACTAGTTCAAGCCATATTTTCACCTTTAAGTACAGAGAATAACTGTGAAACTTTTACCATCTCTAATATTGGGCTTTTTTTTTTAAGCAGTTACACATGACAATGTGAAACAGCAATATTAGAAGCTTAGATGATGGCCAGGCAAAAACTCTAGCACTGATGTGTGAATTGCCATTCAGTGTGTAAAGCTGAAGAGCAAACTTTTGCATGTGCTATACCTTGCCATGAAGATGTGGAAAAGCATTTAATGTGGGGTTTCTACCTGAGCCTTATTGCTGCAGCTGTGAGCATCACAGGATCTTTGTGAAAGAAAGACAAGAACAGCCATTTCTTAAGAAGGTCTTTCAACTTTGAAATGTGTTATTTCCTTCTCATTTCTCTGTTTTAGCCATTTATTGCGAGCCTCAAATGACCCAAACTTGTTGACTTAAGTCTCATGCTTTGAAGTTCTTCCTTTTAAAAGTCTACTTGGGAAGAGTTGGGTTTGTTGGGGAAAACCACGAATGTCTGTCTGTTTTTTTTTCTTTTCCACAGATAGGTAAGTACTGGGGAAACTGATTGTTTGGAAGGATTGTTTAGATGGATATACCAGCTCAGGAAAACGTTAATGCATATGCTTAAATTCATCTCTACTTTAGATTTTGACCTTGAATCCTTACATGGAATTGCATCCTTAAGTACAGAACAAGCAAGTACTTAGCTATTCTCCTAAACAGAGATAGTTTCCTCAATTGGAATCAATGATCTTCTTTTCAGTTGACAAAGAATTTTTAAAGTAAGTCAATATATTTTAATTCCCCAGAAGGCTAGAAATGTCAACAAGCACGGAAAATAGAATTCCAGACAGAAATAGTAAGAAATGTTAGAATTATGTGAAAGTTACATATGGGCTGAGAGACTTTCAATGTTGTGTTTCATCCAATACAAATTAAAATGAATGAGATATCCAGTACCTCTGTAGCATAGTTTTTGTGAAGTAAATGCCGACAGATTCTTAACTGGAGTGGCACAGCCTTAATGTGACTGTGGTGTTACTGAATATGCCACTAACATGTGGTAGAGGTTTGGTACATCTTTAAACAAGTCAGAAAAAAGAAAGCCTCTCATTTTTTTCTGTTCTAATTATCTTCGTTCCAGTGGATTAGAAAATGGAAAATGTAGAAGTCAAGCTGACGATGGTTCAGAGCTCAATCGCCTGCCAAGTTAAGTCTGACAAATGGCAAGTGTGTGTAATTAATACTGTCATCTCTTCCTAGACCAAAGGGCGACTGCAGTAACTATAGATTGTAATTGTCATCGTTGTCACATAAAATGTGCTATTATTAAGTTCAGGCTGAATTTTATTGCTGAGAATGCTCATAAATTGAATGGTCAGTCATTTAAATTACCAAGCAGAGAGCTCTGCGGTTTGCTTTAAAGCTACTTTCTAAGGCAATGTACTCGACTTGAGACCTTTGGAAACCAACTACGTTCCTTAAAGAGATGTTAGACAGGTTGTTACCTATAAGAGAGGACGCTCTGACAGATGCATTGCATTCTGTTCATGTTTTAATCATCCCTACACTCTAATTTGTAATTTTTTTGTTGAAAGGCAAGTACTGCATATGCTATATTGGCAACTTAAAAATTAGGAGTTAATATCTTGTTAGTGCAGCAGAGAGAATGAGTGAGGATGGTTTTGAAATATCGATGAATAAAGTGTAGTTGTTTAAGATGAAAGGGGATAAAAAAGAAGTGATGCATTCAAAAGAGAGAATCTTGAGATCAAGGAGTTCCTCAGCAGGATCTGAAGTCTTTCATTCTAGGGGTAAATCACAGGTCAGCAGTGATTTCAAGTCTTTTCCTTCTGATGGCTGGATAAATCAAAATTTTCAGGAAGGCTGACTCAGAACTGTTGTGAAAATCATACTCAACTAAAATATGAAGGCTTGATGAAGTGAACAGGACCCAGGATAGGAAGGGAACTGCAGCATTCATCAAGTCCTGTTTCTTGCTATTAGAGACAAGAAGTTCATACAATCTCTTTCATAAACTGATTGGCTCTATCTTAAAATTAGTTTAGGTATTTGTCCTGACTGTACAGTTATTACTTCAAAATCTGACTAGTCTAGTGGTCAGAAAACACCTCTTTACTGGTCATTTATTCTTGTGCTAACCTTGTCCCTTATTTTTAGATGTGCCTTATGCCCTTCTAGTATTATCTTGACAATTAGATTTATAAGGCACGACTATATTTTCACTCAGCTTTTGTTTCCCAAGCTAAAGAAGACAAAATCTTTTGCTTTAGTGTCTATATTTGATCTTCTTGATCTCTGTCATGTTATACTGTGCTGTCAGCTGGCTGGCATAAGCCAGCTCTGAACTGGGAGCCATATAGCACTTTATATGGGAGCACTTTATAACAATGCTGTGTTCAAGCTATTAAGTGCTGCAACATGTGTTCTCTCTCAAGCAGGTTTTCTTTTAGATTTGTCTAGAGTTTTCCTCTATGAGTTTGTTTGTTTGTTTGCTTGTTTGTTTGTAATACAAATTCATGTTAGATTGTATACTCTTATGTCCTAAGCCTTTGGTTTCTACCTCATATGTGCATAGTACTGGGAAAGATCAGCTGGCCAGACAGATTATTAAGTCAATTTCCCTGTTATTACAGGCAACATATAGTAAAAACTGCATTCAGAAAGATCTGCAGAACATCCACTCCACCTTTCACCATTTGCACAGGCCACAAACCACTCAGTAACTATTTTTCATATGATAGTAGAGGACCAAAAGCTAAAACCATAACAAGCTCCAGGAAGAAAACAGAAAAGTAAATGTGTCACTTGTACTACATGTCCCTGCAATGGTAAGAAATGATGTAGATCCTTTTTCCCGGATGATCATAAAAAGTGAAACAAGAACTATACTGCAGAAAAAGACAAAGTAAGCACTGGAGTAGCAAGAGGACAATTTCTTAAATCAGTATTTCCTTTTGGCAGAAGAGGTGTTTCTTGAGTCTGTGTAAAATAAATTCAGTGCCTGTGAGTGAAAGAACAATTGCATTGAAAGTTTGGAAGCATCCTGTTACTGCTGAAAAATTTGTTAATGTCTCCCTTTTTTTATGCATGAGAATCCATCAGAAAAAGGATTTGCTAGCCCAAATGTAGCAATGTAAATTAAAACATTATTTTGGCCAGGTGTCAAATGAAGACTGCAATCAAAGTGCCAGGGTAATAGGGAAAAATATTATTCTATAGCATGGCTGATTGCTTGTTTGTTTTCAGTAAGAAGCAGGCTTTCAAATCAAATGCCAATAGCACAATGATATTTTAGCAAGGTTGCTGACTGATGTATCATGATTACCTTACATGTTAACCATATCCGTGCAAAAGGATTATTCTTCTGGCCAGTGCATGCTCTCATGCACTCTGCTTAGTCAAAGTGCAGTGACAGTATAGCACCTTCCACAGCACATCAGGATGAGAAGATAAGCTAAAAGTATTAAATTCATTCCCCAGGGCTTCCTTCTCTTTCAGATAAACTCTAAAATCCTTTTGTGTGTGTGTAGTCTGTGGGGGTTTTTTTTCTGTTTTTTTTTTGTTTTTTTTTTTCCCCTTTTTTTTTCCCCCCTAAGCAATTTTCTTGACTGGTACAAAGATAAGGAGAGCAGTGAAAAATCAGCTTCTTCATCACATTAATTGTAGTTGTTAAACAAAATGTTGCCACAATAAGACCCATTTAATAGGATTGAATGGGGTCTGGCACAAGCATACAACTAAGAACTACGTAATGGAGTTAGGTCATAGGAATATTCCCGACTGCAGTATTTAAAGGGCTGTTTCAACATAAACTGTTATGGATCATAAAGCTTCTTATCATTCTAGCCAAATCCAGTGTTTTAAAGTTATGGAAATAACCAAAACCCTGAAATCTCTTTCGTGCCTCCACCAGCCTGACAATACTTATTCTCAGGCTTCCACAAAAAAGTATTATCTGAGTAAAATGATGTTTTGCAGTCAGCTCCCATAGCTTCACTGTATCAAGCATAGCTGTGGGGGAAGTGACTAAAACTTCACTGGCACAAATAGAGTTACATCTGCTGGCATTAGGGCTTAATTTGTCACTCTTGTTTTTAATCTCAGGAAGCATGCAAGAACTAAATGGCACTAATCTTTCATGTGACAGGAAAACGATGATCAGAATATATTCAGTACCAATACCATGGCTAAATCAGAGCTCAGCCCTGGCTTCTAAAATGATCTTGGGCAAGGTTTTGAATATAGGCATGTTGTTTCACATTTTCTTATGCATTCTTAGCCCAGAGTACATTTCCTAGGCCACGTCTAGGCATGGCACCTCTCCAGTTTGTTGTGAAAAATGGAAATGATAATCAGAAGGGGACGAACAGGAGTATAATTTCGGCTTCTTTTCAATATAGTTCCAACCAGACCTGTGGTACCAGAATACCAACAGAAAAGGACCTGAAACATGCTGCCATCACCATCAAAGAGATTTCTTTATCTTGCTGCTTCCATTCCCCATGTCAGCATGAGGCTGCTGGTACATCAGATGTGGTTGTCACATCTGTACTTGCTGCAGTGCTATGAGAAGAAGGCTACTGTGCCAGGTCACAAGGGAGTGCACAGGAGCTAGTGATGGTTTAGGATTTCCACATATTGTAAAGCTGCTCAGGTTACCACAATACACTGAAGACTTTCTCAGCCAAGAGGATATTTCTCTAGAACATGGGTTTGATCCTAGGGGAGATTTATCTGTTGTGGCATAGGGTGGTTTGGCAATGGCCCTGTTGCCAGCACACATAGCCGAATGCAACATAGTGCTACAGGGCTGCCATCCCACGGCTGCCGTGGGCACTGGAACGGTCTCTTCGTCCAGACTGTCAGATTAGGCTGACATTGAATCAGGCCTGCTTAATCCTACATAATCCTTGTTGCTGTTTCTAGGTTCGCTTCCTAAATTGAAAATATACAAGATGCATGTATATATACACACATACATGCACATATATACCCTCACATTATATTTGGGCTATCTTATTCTATTGGCAAAATTCTGAAGTACTGTTTCCTAATTAACAAAATAGCTAGGGTCACCTTGACCTATAGGATTTCTGGCTATCTGAACAGTTTGCTCCTACCCTGCCCAAACGCCATCAGCAATCCCAGATCATCATTGTACAACAAGTGCTAGGCACTGTTTGTTGTCTTTCTACCCAAATATCAAGACCCTTAATGCCTTTTTTCAAGAGCAATCCCTTACAGATACTACTGATAATGGAGTATGGGTAGTAGCACCAGTTTGGCCTTGGGCCCTAGTTACTTTCTACTTTCGCTGTTACAGTCACTGATGCTTCTACCTGTTAACAATGTTAACTGACCTGTGATTTCATTGGCTATTCTGGGAGGTTAATTGTGTTTCCCTAGCTTCTGAGGCTTTCTGTTGGATTTTTGGAGAGAAAGGGAGCTATTTAGGTGTTTGGAGACTGCTCAATGAGTGCATGTCTGAAGGCCTGAAGAGTAGGTGCTGATACATTTTGAAAAGCCTGGGTGTTTCTGTCATCATCTCTATATGTAGGAATTGGCACAACAGTTGTTAGTGTAGAGAGATATCCTGGATGGGTGGGAAATTAAGACATGGAGAGAAACAGGATCACTGCATCCGTCCTTTGAAGTGGGAAGGTGGGAGGGGGAAGGCTGTTAGCTGTAGATAATGAATAGGCTACACCCAGATAAATGTATTCTAGTTTATTTTGCAGAAATAAATAGTAGAAGGATGTTGTGTAGCTATTTAAGGGTTGAATGGTATTTATTGAATACATTCATCCAAGCTGTACAAAAATGATTCAAAAATCATAATATGTTGCTCCCTGGATAAAATAAAAGTTAAATGTGTATATGTCATGAGCCATGCTGTGCTGTGGAACTAAGGCATAGCTAAATAAAAGAAGGCTGAGAAATATCTTCAAGGGATCCCCTTGAAAGGTGTTCTTTCTCCATCACTTGAATATCATGGGGTAATCCTGTATTTAGATTGATTGAAATGGTGGATCTAGCAATGATTTGCTCTCCATTTTTTTAAAACTATCATATTAAGAACTATATCTCTTGAGAATATTAAGCATAACTGATCTTCTCCTTCCTGGGTGACTAGGACTCTCTCTGTTGCTTATGCAAAGCATGGTAATTATTCTGTGTAAGATGAAACACCATCCAGGGAAAGGTGTGTGAAAGCCTCACCATAGAACCAAAACACTTACCTGGGTGATAAGAGATTTTTTTTTTTTCCTTGGCTAAAGGAGAGATTTGAACCCAGATCACCCTCAGTTAGGGAAATAACCAGTAAGGAAAGAGCTTGGTCAGGAATGGCATATTCAAATCAGTCTGTTTAAAATGAAAAATTTTGCCTTATGCTCTCTCTTTGTTTTTTTCCAAATGCAAGGGAAGACAGAAAACAGTATCAGGCAGGAAACTCAGCTCATCTTTCTGTTTAGGCACTGCCCCCAGTTTATCTTCGTGTGCCTTTACTCATGTAACGTTCCAGCCCTAATCCGCTTTCCCCAGGACATCTTGCACATGAATGTAAACCGCTCCAATCTTCTGGAAAGTCCTGGCAAGAGCTTCTCATGAAAAGACTGCTGTGCCCCAGAGGGGACTGAGAGGATGGGAACACTTTCTGGAAGTGTGTAAAAAAGGGAAGCGGGAGGCATCGGGCTGGAGGGGCCAGAGGCTTGCAGCTGAGCCAGCAAAAGTATTGCAGTTATTGCTCATTGCAGAGATATCCCAACTGTAGAGCTTAATTGTTTTGTTTTGCTGGGCTTGTCATGCCAGTTGTCAGAATTTCTTTGTGCATGGCTGAATTGGACGTATGTACACAGTGCCAGCTTAGCCTTCTGATATCCTGAGGGGGCCTTTCATAGCACAAATAATTTTCCATTGAACAGAGGGTGACTTGAAGATTGGTCCTTATTTCTCCGTATGGCAGCTGTTGTTCTCTTCCAGTGTGAAAGTCTGATGAGGATATTAGACACAGTTGCTCTATACACGCCTAAAAGTAGTTCATTCCCTGTGGTTTTCCTATCACTGACTGTTGAAGTCTTATATTCATTGAGAATAATGAACTCTCGTAGAAGAGAATGCTTTAAATACATAAAGCAGACTGTATGCTGCTCACACGTATCAAGGTCTGGGTGACATTTCAGACTGTTCCTGGGTATCTTGTTCCTTTATTTAAATAAGACTGGAATATAGGGGTCCCGAATCATCTGTCATGAGGTACAGAAAAGTCTCTATATATGTTCCAGAAAAACTGGGCCTCAGGATACAAAATTGTTTAGGGTTTTTTTTTTTTTTTTTGGTTGTTTTTTTTTTCCCTTCTGCTTGGAATCCTTATGGAATATTACTTTTTGTGAAGGATTATTTTTTTCCCTCTCCAGAGCCTTTCTTAAATGAGCTGGCAAGAGGAGATTTACATTGCTCTGCATGACTGTAGGATACTGGAATTTAAACAACGAATGAAAAAGTGTCACAAATTTATTCAAGAGCAGTGAAAAGTTGCTGCCTTAATATACACTGTCAGCAGATTTTAAAAAGGGAAAGATAGGGAACTGCATGATCCCTAGGTTGTTTGTCTAAACTGGAGACTTTAAGCATGAGGGAATGCTTCAGGATTTATACTGGGTAGTCAGCTGATGTTGCTCTGACAAAAAAAGGGCAAGTGAAAATTGCAGATGTGAAAAAACAATTTTTTGAGAGACTCTATTTCTTTTTTTTTGCCGATTCCAGGATTCTTTGAGTCCTTAAGCAGTTGACCATTTTTCAGCTTTTTGAATCCCATTCAATTCCCATGAGTGAACAAATAGTTCTCTCTGTAACACATACTACCACAGGCTTCCTTTCCTCCCCTTTCTGTCCTTTTTCTCTATTCTTTCATGGTTTCATTTCACTTCTTTCCTGCTTTCTCAGTGTAGTTGTTCTTTTTGTCTCCTCTTACAAATTTTGAATTCTAAAATCAGTTTGCTTGACTCCCACAGTGGGCCTGATACTAGATGCCTCTTCAAAGTAATTCCTGTTCTGTGTTATTTTAGCCAGATGCTAAAGCTATCCATTGGTGGAAAACATTTTGTTCACTGTATGAGACAAAGAAACTATCGGTTTGTGGGTATGTGTGAGTATGCAAATAAAAGCCATTTCTTATGCTTTATTTGGGGAGATTCAATTAAGGAAGTACAAACAATCAGAATTTTGGCATCTCAGAATTTTGCTTGATTTTGCAGTATTGCAACCTTAATGTTTCCTTAAATTGAAGTTTGCTTTTTGTGGGGTTGTTATCATCTTACATACGATGCGTACAGGCAGATATGCAGAAATATACAACGTATAATAATTATCAAAGAAACTCAACTGTCGAATCTTCAGCTTCCTTAAAAAGAAAAAAAAGCTTTGCAAAGAAAACCAAGATCATGTAAAGATTTAATACATCTCAAAGCCAACACAATTTGGTTTGATACATGACCCTTTTATTTTGCTGCCTTAAAATGTCTTCCTCCTGCTAAAACCATTTGTTACCTTCTTCCTCGGGGAAATATGCAAAGACATGCAGTTATGCTCAGGCCTCCCCACTGGAAGGTTTTTATTTCAATCCTATCAGTCTCTATTCTCACCAATCATTTTTCTTTTGTTCTCAGTATCCATTCTTTCCAGTAATTCACTTGAGCTACAATATCTGAGAAAGACTGAGCACCACTGTAATTTAAAGGAAAAGATCTTTTCAGGCTGATTTGGTTTCAAGCAGCTTTTTTGAGAGAGATTGGTTTGCAGACTCCAGACAATTAAATACACTGACTGAAGATTGTTTATCACCAATTAATCCATACAGAAACTACTTTTATTTTTGGCAGAAAACATCAAAAACTAACAACTGATATTGAGTATAATTTCTTGGTGAGTGACAATATAAAGCCCAGCCAGGTAAGCACATAGCAGTTGCTTGCAGCAGTTGTGACAAGAAGGTGGCAGGCTGTAATGGGAGTGGCAGAAACCGGGGGTGAAACACTGACTGGACCGAAATCCTCAGAGTCAGTGCCATCATCAGCTTTGGCAGGGCCAAGATTTCTGCGCAGATGAGGATTCAGCTGCCTGTGTAGAAGTAGCTGGCACACTCAATATTATGGTCATAGAGCGGAGGAAACATCACGTCTACAATAGACTTGACAAAAGCTTGGCAGGCGGGACTGGGAAGGATTTTGTGCTAGATAAGCAGCCTGGACTGCAGCAGGTCCAAACACCTTCAATTGCAATGAATTTTCCATCAGCCTTATAGAGAAACTTTGCCATTTTGGAAAATCACATGAATGTGATGGTGGAAGAGGATTAGAAAAGATGAAAGTGATGGGGTTTATTTTCATGATTAAGTTTAGACTAGTCATGATGAAATTTTCTAGTGCAAGAGCAATCTGCATTTTTCCTGTGGCTGCTGTGGTCTACTTAAGAAGGGAATACTCATTTCCAATAGAGAAAGTCTCTTCTATACCTCCCTAATATCACTCCAATATAGTATATTGCTCTAATATATGCCTACCATGAAATCATAGGTGGTCTGGTTTGTTGTAGATTCAGTAGACTAGTATCTGGATGGAATCTGATGATCTCAGAAGGAGATACTGCACAAGATCCTATGCTACAGATCTCAGAAGGCAAATGCAGGGGTATTTTTGGCTGGTCTAAGCCAATGGATTATGGGGAGAGTCAGTAGCATGTTTATTGGGACAGATATTAAACTATAATTAACATCTTTTATGGAATATATAAGATGTCATCCCACAGCAGAAGAATGACTTCTACTTGTCACCACAATGAGTTCGTCCTTGTGATGATGGCTTTCAGCTCTAGACAGGAGCAAGAAAGAGTAATGATCCTGAATGTTATTTTAATGTCAAAAGCTTTTTAAAGGGTAATGATTAAACTGTGAGAGGAAAAAAAGAGTCCACAGGGCAGTCAAGGCAAAACCTTCTTCTCTGAGAAAAGGGTGGGTAAAATATCTCCTTGCTTCCTTTCCTTTCTAACTCTTCCCCACAGAAAGGAAAAGAAGGAAGGAAGATTCCTGCAGAAATATTTCAATGTCATCCTGTGGACCTGACCTCCTGGGCAGGCAGACATGGAAAATCTCAAAGGTGACAGGAGACCTTCTGAATGCTCTCCTACCCAGCCCTCAAGATTTCTGAAACACAATGCTTCCACTGCTTTTCACTTCTTTCATGATTCAAATTAGTACAGAGGTTCTGTAAAACTGCAGCTCTGGCACTGCCTTGTGTAAATAATGGATAGGATACAAGTAAGTGTGAAGTAGATGGGCAGCAAACTGCCTCTACCCAATTTTGCCCACCTGGGCAACCCCTCTCAGACACAGCTTGGTTCAAATTACAGAGAAGATCACCAAGGTTATGTCCACCCTATATGGATGGGCAGAACCCCAGTATGCACTAGGCTGGCTTTCCTGGCAAGGGGACTGGTCAACTCACCCTGGAGAGGAGCCTGGATATGAACTGTCACGTACACCATGCAGCTGAGTGGGGATTGAGGCTCCAGCTGTGAAACAGGCTGAAACAAACTTCGTGTTGGTACAGGTGCAGTGTGCTCCTGTCTGTCACCTGTGCAAACTGTTTTGAGATCCCCAGGTAAGAAGCACTGTATGCACGGAATGTATTACAAAACCAAGGCTGCCCAAAGAATGATAATTCACCTCTGCCTAATTGCAGATTTGGTTAACTGTAGAAAGCAAATCTCCCTCACTGACTTGTAGGTAGCACTAGAATTTTTCAAGGAAAAAGTTTTTATCCAAAAAAGCAGTTTCTCTGAAATATGAACATTTTTCATTTTAACAATTTTTAGTGAAAAAGCCTTCAAGTGTTTTGTTTTGATAATGTTTCAATCTCTTTTATATTTCTCTTTTATATAATAAACTCTAAGCATGCATATATATCACTTCAGAATGTTCTGACAGTTTTGAAAGAAAATGCTCTGATTCTTTTTTGAAATGATTCTTTGAGGGGACATAAGGAATTTTCATCTCCCACAAAACTCTAAATTTAAACTTTTGCATTCAGATCTGGGGCAAAAACAAACACTGAAATGTCAGAATTTTATACATGACAGGAATTCTTCTTTTCCCTCAGTACATTCTGCTTAGATTACCCTGCACAGTATGTGCCTTCCTTCCCTAGTCTGCTTTTGTGTTCAAAAAAATCAATTTGAACAGTCTGAACAGAGATCTGCTGGCCCTGGCCTGAAGGGGTTCAGAGCCCCCATCACTCAGCCCACATGGCTTGAGTTACAAATTGATACCTGAGTTCAGCAATGGGAAATAGTTGGAAAATCTCAGCAGAAAAAAGAAAATAAAAAGACATTGAAGTCTTCCTCTTTTTTAAAAAAAGTCTTTGTAATTTCATCACTGACTTTTCTTTCCTTTCTTCAATTTCTTTTGTGCTTGTAAAAGAAGACAGATGAGATATACCACCCTCTCCCAACAACTGCGTTCGACAACGTTGGCAACTGATTTTTTTCTACATGTTGCAAAAACCCTCAACTATGTTGACCAAGAGACTGATGTCTTATGCTTGATCTTAAAGAGTACTTAAAGGCAGTTTCATGCTGCCTGAACTTCAGCCAGCTCCCAAATTAAGGTGATTTTAGGTGTCTCTGTCTTAAAGAACAATTCAGATTCTCTAGTCCCTGGCATTACTTACCCTTTGGAAGTCAATGAAAATATCCCCGATTTGGGCTCCAAAGTTCTCTAAGCCTCTAACAAGGGACTCCTGTGCATACGGAAGCATCCTTTCCTGAAAATACTTATGGAGTTTTTAGGCTTCCATTGCACTTCAGATAAACATTCTTGGTTATGTCAGGTCTCTTACCTCTTTTTATTTTTAATTTTAATTTTGCTGTCTCATTGCTCATAAGGAAAGAAGATAATCAGATGCTAAGGAGGAGGTCATAATATTTTTAGCATTTTGCCCCTCTTTGCGATGCAGAAATAGGAAACGTTTCTCTACCTCTCACAGAATCACAGAATCACAGAATCAGTACGGTTGGAAAAGACCTGTAAGATCATCGAGTCCAACCTGGAAAAAAAAACCAAACCAAAACAAAACAAAAAAAAACACAAAACCCACGCCACACAACAACAACAAGCCACAACCCACCCAACACCACACAGCACCATGTCCATCAAGCTACATCCCACAATGCCACATCCACATGCTCCTTGAATACCTCCAGGGAGGGTGACTCTACCACCTCCCTGGGCAGCCTATTCCAATGTTTCACTACATATCTATCCCTCCTTGTGCTGTGTGGGCAAATTACTCATTGTAAACAACTCTAGAGTTTGGACTAGTCTCTACCAATGCTTCAGCAATGAACTTTGGAAGAAGTTTCCCTGAAGAGGAACAATTAACTATAGTTGGGCTTGGAACTGGCTGTTCGTATTTGGGTGCAACTCAACCGAATAGTGACAAGAAGAACTCTAAATCAATGCCTCCTACCTCAACATAGGTGATCTCTTAAACTTACCTTTAAAATTTATCTTCTTAGATCTGACTTCTTTCCGTCATCTAAAGAGAAATCAAGTCTCACTATGTGGCTAGAAGTGCCTGCAGGCTAGTTACCGCTGACTAATTTGTGTGAACATGGCTAATGTGCTCATAGAAAGGAGAGAGGTTAATTTTAGTAGGTGAGATATGTTGGCTTTGGGAGATTAGAGCTGGAAACAGTTGAATAAAGCAAGGCTGGGATTCATGAGTTCGAACAGTAACTATTTTTTTGTTAGTACCACCAATCCCAAGTTCAGTGAGAAGACAGATTTCTAGCATTCACAAAAATGTTTTGCCTTCCTGGACAACTGAACCTGCTTTCAGTTTGGAGTTTGGTTGGCTTTTTTCTTATTTTTTTTATTCCACTGATGTACAAGTCAGTCCTGAAAGCCATACTTACCTAAACAAACTGAAAAAACCCCAAAACTAAACCTCTTGCCTTCCTCCCCGGCCTTGTAAATGAGTCAGATTACCAACTTTGCCTCCAGAGGTTTTCTGTAGTTTAGCTGATTCTTTCAGTCTCTGTACAGCTATTGCCAGCTTGTTCTCATCATTTGCCTGCCTGAAGCAGAACCTAAAATTACAGAAGTTATCTGCTTTTAAGACATTTCTCTGAAGGATGGATCTTGAGGTCTCTGTTGCTGAGTGGCAGATTGCTGTTTGTTCTCAGTACCTTGGGCTGTAAATTCACTGAGCACGATGTGGAAAATGTGTTCTCATACACGTGCTCCCAGAGCGTCTGTGTGAGGTGTTGTGTATTCCCCACTGTCAGCATGTTGTCAATAACTTCTGGGAAAGCAGTATAAAAATAATCAAACATACGTAGTGAGACAGAGGAGGGAATGGTACAGTTTCTGCACCTGTTAGTCAAAACCGTGCAAAAGTAATTGCTTGGAGTGATTAGAAAATTCAGAGAATCTCACAGCAATGGAGGTCATATTTTCTTTTTCTTCTCCCCCCTCTCCCCCCTGCCCCCCGTAAACCCAGGGTTGATAGCTTCGGTTAGTATAGCATTTGTGCGTATCAACAGCAAAATACTGTTGTTAGCCCTAAAAAATTGCCTGCTGCCTGGCTGAGCTTAATGTGCAATAAACTCAGCGGTGCAGATGCAAATTTAGGATGCCTGAAAACTGAAATTTAGCTGGAGAGCTGTTTGATGGGAGTGTCTGTGTAGACACAGCCAGAACATCTCTCTTGATCTTGTCTGTCTTAAAGAGAACACACTGCAGCGCACACGTCGCTCCCACTTAGGGATAGGTGACGCTCCAGCTGCTTGCCACAGTCTTCTGCAGGCAGAAACTGAAGTGAGAATAAAAGCCATCTGTCCCTAGGAACTGGCTTTACTTTACAGCTTTCACAGCATTTAAAATAAGATAATAATAATATACCTAACTGGTGAGATAACCATTTTCTCTTTCTTCCTTTTAACTACATAAATAACTGACTCTTTTCAATGTGAATTGTGTTACAAAGCTGGAACAGCTTTCTAGGCCTTTCTCCATCATTACACAACAGAAAAATGCAATACCCCAGACTGACAGAATCTGAGGGAGAACATTGCACAAAAAACCCCCAGCTCTACCAAAAGGAAGGGAGAAAGTGGGGGAGGAAAGTGTTCCTCAGCCACTGTAGATGGGTTTGCAAAGATTTATTTGGCTCAGAGCAATCTGTAGTCTAGTAAATTGGTGTTTGAGGGTGTCACAAACAATAATGTACTACATCTTGCACTGCAACGCACAGGTGTCCGAAAGCTATTACAGTCCAGCCACTGCACTAAGATTGTATGAAAGTGATAGTATGGCCTGTGTGTGTGCCTGTGAGTGGTACCAGAAAAATTTATTTTATTTTTCTGTCCTTTTGGTAGAACTATGAAAGCGGTCCCCACTCAGACAAAATGTTACCAAGAGGCTGAATTAAATTTTCTGCACCCAGATTCAACAATTACTCTTGTCAGTAATAACTCCAAGGGAAAGTAACTGTATATTGAAAGTGTGTCCTGAAACTTTTGGTAGTTATGCTGTCACGGGATGTCACGACAAATGGATGATACTGTAAAATTTTGTATTACTCTATGGTATTACAAACTTCTAGCTCTTTAAAGTATATAAATGTGCTCTTTCGCTATCCCAGTTTTGTCAAAATTGGCTTGTTCTTTCTCAAATCTTTGATCTCAAATCAACTTTCTTGCCTGTTTCATTCTAGCTACTATGATAGTACAGCACTCCTGTAGGCTGAATAAACTGGCCTTCTAAGGCTGCTTTGATGAAAGATTTATTTTATTCCCATTTAATATTATGATACCTGTTAGTACGTTCTCTTTAGAACAGCTTACATAATAAAATCCAATGATACAATCATATTAAATCATACATGCTTCTTGAAGTGGATCAGTTTTCCTTTTGGCCTGGGGTGAAACTTTAAAACATATAAATAGTAGTATGTAAATCTGTTTAGTCCCTGAGAAGATAACTTACTGAGTCCCTGAGAAGATAATTAGGGATGAACAAGTACGTTGCTTATGTTCAAAAACTGTATAAATCTATCTTATGTGTGCACATACTATATATCTAGATGCAAGTATGAAATATTTGGTTCCCTCTTCATGTGTTTCCTAATATATTTAGACAGTTTTTCATTGTATTAGTCCGAAACAGCTCTCTCCATTGGGCAAAGAATTATTTATTACATGAAACCATTTAGGATCATACTGGTTACATTGATAGGTGAGAACAGAAAAGGTGGTAAAGAGTGCTAGAAATTCTGCATCTTCTCTGCGTGGAAGGGAAATTGCTTTAGGATTTAATAACAATTGAATCTGAATATTTCAAAGCAGCTAAAAGGCCATTGGCACCTATTTCAAGAAAATCTTATCGCAGCTTTTGTGCTTGAGAAGCCTCCATACATTGATGTTTAAGATTTTACATGGGCAAACAGATAAACAACATTTGTAATACTAGTGTGTGCTTGTTTCCATGGTCCAGAGACTA
Source organism: Gavia stellata (assembly GCF_030936135.1). Lineage (NCBI taxonomy): Eukaryota > Metazoa > Chordata > Aves > Gaviiformes > Gaviidae > Gavia > Gavia stellata. The sequence goes on along the minus strand of NC_082599.1, from coordinate 25,021,519 downwards.
CTCACTGATCTGAAAATTGGAAGAAATATCTTTCTTTGCAGATTAGCAGCTGCAGCTTTATATGACAAAAATTTAGGAACAGATTTGCTAGTTTATAGTTTGTACAACATAATCACCAATGCCTAGCCAAGTTAGAAAAAAAATCAGTGAGGATTTTGTCCCTTACCATAGTACAAAGTGACAGTATTCCTGCAGGGTTTGAAAGCTCATCTATGAAAGCATGTAGATGAGGCAATCAGGAGTCAGATCCCTTGCGTAACAGCATAAACCCCTTTATTTACTAGTAAAGATAAGAAAGACATCATCCACCAAAAATGATAGAGAATAATTTAAAGCTGAAAGGGCAGAACTTGCTTGATCCTTAACCTGATGCTTTTTGGAACATTCACCAGAACTAACTGTATCAGTCAGTTATTTTTTCCATCTCCCCAAAGAGGCCTTAATGAATTATGTGCCTTGTTTTCACTGAAGTTAATTTGTAACACAAAAAATAACTAGCAATTATCATGGAACGTTAGCAATGATCTTGTTAAACAAGATTTAAAGCTTCTGTTGAAATTGAGTTCCTACAGAGGTTTGGGGAGGAAAAGCAAAAGGTAGGAACAGAAAGAAAAAATGTCAGCCACTAGTGTCCAAAAGACTAGTAGATGGCAACAGTGTAAGTATCTTGATTGTGGGGGAAAGTCATTCTTCAGGCTTCAGGTTTGCCCAAGACCTTTAAATGTCATCTTCAAAAGGATAAATTTCTCTTCTAATGGATCCAAATATGCTATGAACGAATCAAGTGAATGAAAAAAAATCATGAAAGAGCTGATACTTTTGTATTTATTGCTCAAGTGTCAGCACTTGTTTTGTTACTTGTCAGAAGTAGGGTTTCTGCCTGCACTGTTCCCTATCCTGCTTGAGCCAATTTCTGTCCCACTATCCCATTTGTCTCTCTGGGAATGTTTTCATCTACCACATCTTGTCAAGGCTACACCAAAACTAGTGTTGCACAGACACCCATGGGCAGAGTGTTTGTTAAAAAACGTAATTTATTGGGATCTTGGCATAAAATAATACTTGCATGGGAAATCAAGTCTCTTGAACAGGATGGTCATTGCTGTCTGGGTGGCAATCAGAGTCTCTGTTGTGAGAGTCTCAGATGAGACCACCCGAAGTGTTATTCTGTTCAGTTCTTATTACCCAGGCGGACTGTGGTCCTACATGACCACTCCAGCATATGTATCATCCATCTTTAGAGATTATCACAGAATCATAGAATTGAATTATCTCCAACTCCCATTTACAAAACTAACTGTTTCTGCATTGGCGGGAACCGTTTCTACTGACTATTTACAAGCATCTTATTGATGTCATTTCTACAGCAAGAACCACCTGGGAGGGCCAGATTCTGCACCCAGGTTGTTTTAAATACAAAATTGGTCTTGGCATAGCAGGAGCTGCCTGGGGGGAATCTTCAGGACTGTCTGAAATCCCCACCTGAAGATCTCCTGCAAGTGTTAGTCAAATGCTTTGTGGTGAAAGTGGTGATGAGCTGGGTCTGTCACATTGTCTCAACCCAGTCCATTGTCTCAAGCCGCTTGAGTGTCTTGTCTATGCAGGGACGTGCTGAGGAGTTCCTGGACCACTCCACCGAGGGAGTCAGTGACTTTAGTGCACTGAGTGTGCACACAGGGACAGTCCTGATATCCAGCTACACCACAATTATAACTACGGGATAAACTTGAGTTCTGTCCTTCCACCTCACTTGTAACATCAGGTTCATTGCTGCTGCCACACGAGTGGCTTCCTGTGTTTTTCCTTTGATCTGTTTTGTTCAGACTCTAACACAGCCTATATTAATGGTCAGCACAGATGACTTGCCTGCCATTCTCACAGTGATTTACTATTTGGTCTATGAAACAGAAAAGAAACTGTGGTTTGCTTTGGGCATGTGACACCAGCGTCTCAGCTGTTATCTTGGAAATAAAGTTTCCAGTAATCTTTTGGTTAATGGTCAGCAGTTTCTTCAGAGTTTTGAGGAGGGGGAAAAAGCTCCATTGTGAATGATTACAGTTTACTATGGTCTCTATGTGGCACACAGGAATAGTGAAAGTGACTGCCAGCTTGCCAGCATGGTCAACATTGCCATGAATCAGAGTCTCAACCTTAGGAAGTCATTAAGTATCTTCAGACTTAGAAGAAAAAATATTTGTAGACTTCATTTCATGGAAAAAGAATTTCTTCTGGCTTATGAGAAATAAGTCAGCTATAATGTTTGTGCCTTGATACTCTGTGGTAGTTGACGGACACACTTGCTTCTGGTGCAGATCTAGAGTGGGGATGGCCGAGGAGATTGTAAACATGCTTTGGTTGCCTGACGTTGAGAGGCCCCACCGCCAAATTGCTTTTAGCATTTGCTAGCATTTCGAATGTTGGCACACACCCGCTGCCCTCCAAAGAGCTGGTTCTCAAAGGCTCCATCCTCAATGATCCATAAATGAGCCCAGACTGTGTGGCTGGAGAACGAAAGCAGTGTTTATCTACATTATATTTCAATGGAAGGAAGTGTTCTTTTGGATACTTTATAAGACAACAGTCACAGTCTTCTTTTCCTCAGCCAGACCCCTCTGCTGATCATTATTTCAGTCCAATTTTCCCAGGAAATTCTCGTATTTTTCTACTGGTGCTCTTTGTTTGGTTTGGTGTCAGTCTACTTTGTTGTGCTGGAACAATACAAGCAGACTTGGCAAGGCAAAGAATCTGCTTCTTACTCTGCATATGTGTATATGTGCATGTGTGTGTACAGATGTGTGTATTATTGGAAAAAAATGTTAGTTTATTACCCTGCCACTGGCATAAAGAGGATCTATTCTCAGATATTGAATTTATTGTTTCCTAAGCTTTCGGGAGAGAACAAATGTTTACATCTGATAACATGAACCAGCAACAGCATAAGTCTCCAATTTGGGCAAAAATCTGCTATTGTTTATATGCTATTTGTGCCAAATGTTAAAATAAATCTTTTAACAGGATTTGTCTTTCAACTAGGAACTGAGGAGAGAGTTGAGGAAGAGTTTGATTAAAAATATTTTCAAACTGGGAGTCAGTGTGTGATATCCATGGCCACCTGCTCAGTATTTGTAGCAATTAGAAATTTTACCATAATTAGGACTTATTATTACTTATGCCCAAATTGTCAGGCAAAGCCACCTCTACTTCTGCTAATATTTATTGCTTTGGACAAATCTAAAACTATTTCATAAATAAGAACTTTATGAAGGATGCTCCTTTTATGTGTGGTAGGATTGCATATCTATATCTTACAATGGCCTTACTTCTTGTTTGGAGGAATGAGACCTTCAAAGAGAGCATAAATGATCATGTGACAAATAGTGAAGTATCTTGTTCTCATACCTCTCCTCATTTCCCCAGTTCCTTCTCAGGGACCTCATGTCCCCTTTGTCATTCATCAGTACAGGTATTTTGTGAAAAGTGTACGTGAGAGATGAGAGTATGTGAGAGTTTATAGGCGTTGATGGAAACTCATAAATATCAGGGGGTCGAAAATGCTAAATTTCAATAGTCATTTGGAGTCTGAGTAAATGCCTCTTCTGCAACATTTATCCAGCTTTGAGAGGGCTGTCTTACAGATTAAAAAAAAACAACAAAAACAAAACACCCAAGAAAAATAGCTTATACAGCATTAAACCCTGGTAAAATTTCAGTAATGTAGGTTTGTCAGTGCCTTTCTTATTTTCCCCAAGGAGGCTTTGTATTAAATAATCAGCTTGTTAAAAGAATGCCATTTCCATTCTTGTTGGCTCTACTTCTCTATTGTATACTTTAAAAAGCAGCAGGGTCATTTTCTGTATGCAAACTTGAGCCATTCTTCTAATTTTAATGGGATTCAGAAAGTGCTCCTGAGGGTGGATTTGAACCCATACTCACTTGTGGAATGAACTGTGGAGTTGTTTCTTTTGCTTTCAAAGGAGTTACTGTTCTGAGTGTAAGGGTTACTCCAAAATCTTGTGGGAAGACTCAACTCATAATCTGATTTTTCTGTTGATTTCTCTGATACACTTACTGAAATCCTATGTGAGAACATGACAAGTAAAGACAGAATTGCATAAAGTTCAAATTTTCTAAAAAATGTCTCATCTAAAGGAAATTTTTTTTAAAGGTAGAATGTCAGCAGTGCTGGAAAATTTTTCTTATTTACAGAAACATGGAAAATGACTGCTTAAGTTGCATTACATGGCCCCACCACTGACATCCCTGAGTGATAGGACTATGGGGCAGGAGAAATGAGGACCAGTTTGATTCCTGGGGGTTGGCCAACACTTGAATGCTGTGCTAAGACTACTTATCACATTGCCAGTGAATAGAAAGAGGTGATTTGTTTGTGGTTTGGTTTTGGCTTTTTTTTTTTTTTTTTTTTTTTTTTTTTTTTTAAGAGGGCATCCATCAAAATATCAGAACTTTTGGACACTTCCAGCCTGAGAACTGCTTTTTAGTGATCTAAGATTAACTTTGGTATTTGAATATTCTTTCCATCACTAAATGTGTTAGAGGGAGAGGACAGAGAAAAGGATGGATCATATTTTTAATGAAGCTGAGTATCTTGAAAGTCTCAGTTTGTTGATATATGTTTTGCTATATCAAAAATTAATGATTGCTACCAAACATCCTATGCAGCTTTCACTTTAATAATGCAGACCATTACATTTTGATGGATGTTTATTAGGAGTTGTTGCTGTTTCAGTGCAGCTGATGCTTTCAATAATTTTTAGCCAATGGTGCCCCAATTCCTCTGAAGGAAGTGCTGCCATTATTGGCTGAACAAAACCCAAACCAAACCCATTCTTTTTCCTACAAAGTTACAGTGGTTTCTGTCTACCATGTAGACCAAAGTTATGCTGAACTAGCTTTGCTCTAGTACCCTCTAGACTGGGAAGAAATTTTCTTTTTTCCCGGCATTATAACTAATAATTTTCTTTCTGCTTGTTTTCTGGGAGTTGGAGTTCTCATTGCTCCTTCTACCACCCAGTGAAGGAAGAGCATCTGGCAAGTCCAGAGTCTAGGCTTCTACCTATGGATATGTTCTCTTAGAGGAGGGAGCAGACAGAGTTCCCATGCGTAGGAGACAGTGGTTCCCATACCTGCAAGAATTCCCTGGAAGCCTCTGTCCCGCGCAGCATGAGGCCAGTCAGCAGCAACCCGCTTCTGCTCAGTTCCTGCAGCTGCTATGAAGCAAGTTTTCTCATTGCTCTGGGAAGCAACTTTGCTCTTGGGAAGGCAGTGGCTCAGGACCCAGATTGTTCTGCAGCTTCAGCAAGATTTCAGCGGGAATAACTTCATTGATCAGCTCTACCTTATCTGTCCCCAACACGGCAGCTGCCCCTGGCATTTTGACTGTATTTCTTTTGCCTGTGACAGCAGTAGGTGCTGGCTGATGTAAACAGTGTTGAGACAGAGGAACCATTGCATACTATCACACTTCGAGCGTTGCTTTGAGAAAATAAGTGTAAAAACTAAAATTACATCTGTTTGCTAAACAATATTACTGAGGTTTACATAGTCTGTGTCTAGAGACTTAGCTTAAACAATCTGATATTTAGAAGTGCTGTGAACCTGTGCATTTTGTTAAGCCTGGCTGGGTGAAGAGCTTGGTAACATGATGGTAGTAGGGGGCAAGGTCTCATACCTTATACCTAATAATGCATTTAGCAGCACAGACTTAGATGTCTCAATCTGCAGAGCTCAGCCCATTTGTACAGCTTCAGACAGTGCCATAGTGACTGAGTCTACACTATGAAGTTCTAGGAATTTGGAGAAGAAAACCATGTCCTGTAAATAACTGATTTTACTTATAAAATGAAAAAACCTTTTCTTTAAAAAATGCAGTTTATGAACTTTATATTTGATAATAACTTTTCAAAAGGAAATTCTTTTGAATATTATCTAGGAGTTTGATGATGTTTGCAAAGATAGCTGTAACAAATTTACACAGAGTGGCTCTTGGAGAACAGCACATGGAAAAGCTCCTCAGAAGAAGTAGTTAGGAATCTATTTAGAATATGACGTCAGAGTTTTTTTATGGAGAGGTTTATTTTAATTTTTTCTTTTACATAAACTTACACATATGCCCTCATGTCATCTTGCAGTAATGTTATACCTCCCAGGTGTTGCTCAAGAGGCTTTTCTATCAACCAGTTATAACTCTAAGTGTAACATGCATGTGGCTGATACATCTGACAAAGTAAAAGTTTGTTTTATTGGTAGCCTGAGGACAATATACATTCCACTTCTTATGCATACTTTAGTTCCTTTAATATACTCCATTATTTATGAAACAGGTTCTTACCATTGAATAGGTTGTGATTTAGTGAGAGTTATCCTTCACTGTGAAGCTTATGTGAAATTGAGGGTCCAAGTCATAAAGAAAGACTCCCATTTTAATAAATCAAGTAGTTAAAAACATCTGCTAGTCAGAGCACCAGAGCACACTTCTGATCAGAGAGAGGTGAAAGATATATACAAGCAACAAACCATGCAAGCACCTAGCATCTGCATTACTGCACAGTCTACTGTGGGGAGAATCAAGCAGGCAAGAAATGGTAGCACTTGTTACACACTGCCTTGAGGGCTGCTTCTGAGTTGTCACTCCTCTCACCATTTCTTTTACACTCATTTCCATCATTTAGCAACATGACAAACTCATATTGTTGTCACTTTCCCTTCCCACACATGTATTGCAGATCTCATGATGTCTATTATCACTAGATTCATCCACACCATTACATTGTTAGGATTTGTGTTCATGTGACTTCAGTATTATATGTGATCATTTGTTGAGCTTTTATTCCCGTAATTTTCATGCCTTAATTCCATTAGATATCTTAATCTATATTATACTTGGAGTTTACTAAACATTGTCCAAGCAAAGTCTGGCCAATTTTAATTAAGTTGGATGATGATAGCTAACTATAGAACTACAGTCTTTCTTTAAATCACTTTTTTAATCTTCTCTCTTTCCCTTTTGTTCTCTCTCTCTGTAAACTTGTGAGTTGTTAGTCAACCTTTATAATTATTTTTCTCTATTTGTTATTTGACTTGGGGTTAAAATGTTCTTTCTTTAAGCTATTTTTTATTTTGTTAAGCATTGCTCCTTTATACTGATATGGCCTACATATGGCATCCCTACCTATTGTTTGTTAATGTCTGGAAAAATAGCTTACTTTTCTATAACTCTTTGTCTGTAGCACCCTTAGAAAGGAAAAAGAAGGGGGGGGGAAGGAAAAAAGAGAACATCTTAGCTTTATCGGTTCACATCTTGAAAGAGCACATTCTGCTCCTTCAGTTTTCAACGAAACTTTCCTTCAGTGTTTTCTTTGAAAGAGAGGTGGCAACAAAAAATATTTGTAACTGTTTCTTGATTGATTCCATGCTCTGGGACTTCAAAAGGCTGCTCTGGAGCCTATTTCTTGAAGGTCTTGGGCCACAACTAACAAATAACAGAAAGTTACTGCTGTCTTTCAGGGAAATGAACCATCTTCCCTACCTAGAAATGATGTGTGTAGGGAGGGAAAACATTTAAAAGATTTTACTTAAATTTTACATTTTATCTTCTGGCTTTTCTTTCTCTTTTCATTGCTCACAAGAGGGGATCAAAACAATCAAGTGCTCTTTCCTCCTGGGGAAAGAAGAAAGATCAAGGAGTAAAGGCCAAATTCTAAGTATGTATATGTTGACTTCACAACTGTGTCCACCTGCTGACAGAGTTCTAGGGTGGCACAACAGAATTTGCACAAAGGGACCATGATTATGTTCTCTCTGGTTTTGGGGCATGCATGATATTCTTATGAGTATTTTTAAGGCTATTTTTTGCTACCTCAAAATTTCAAGCAAAAAGCAAGCAGTACACTTTATTGGGATAATACCAGAGTGCATAAATAATTGCTGCTGGGGGCTACAGAATGTGACATGGTAATTTCCATAAGAAAAATTCAAAGCAAAACATTTTACAAATCAAAGGAGCTCTTGTGGTTACTCACCATGCCATGAGCAATGACTTGTTGTGGTGGGTTGGCCCCATCTGGTTGCCAACCTCCCACCCAGCCGCTCACCCCCACCCCCCAGCAGGACTGGGGGAGAAAAGAAGAAGAATGAGTGAGCAAGAAGACTCGTGGGTCGAAATAAAACCAAGGAGGTCATGTACAGGCCGCAGGTTACCCTCAGTCACTTCAGTGAGGCAATGAGTGGTGCAGGGTGAGTTGCAGTCAAGACTTAGTTGTTTAACTCTGCCTCTCCTTCCTTCTCTTTTCCTGTGCTCTGCCGTGGGTCCTCCATGGGCTGCAGTCCCCCTGGGAACATCTGCTCCACCATGGAGCAACTCCTTCTACTCCTCACCTTGGTGTCCTCTCTGCTGCTTCTCACTCTTTGTTCCCTCCTCCTTTCTTTGACTGGCATTTTCTGCCCTGTCTTAAATATGTTTTCACAGAGGCACAGCCAGCTTGGCTGATGGTTTCTGCTGTACCCTGTGGTGGGTCCCTTGGAGCCTGCTGGAACTGGCTGTGTCTGCCATGGGGCAGTCCCTGGCCTCTTTTCATGGATGACACCTCTGCAGCCCCCCTGCTACCAAAACCTGCCCACCTTCACCCAATACACATGTGTACAGAGATAATAGGATGAACTTAATTAAAACAGCATGCACCAGTGATGGTGACCTGTTTGAGAGCTATTGTTAGGGACTGACTGGGAGTAGTGGATGCTGGCAAGTCAGGGCAAAGGCTACAGAGAAATTCCCTACTTCTCCCAGGATTAAACAAAAGCACAGAAAACTAAATGCTATTTTTCCTCACACTTACAGTTATGGGCCAAATAGAGTTGGAACAGTCCAAGAACTGGACATGTAAGATTTACTGTGGACTAGTACGTGGAGGCTGCCATTCCTCTGTGATTATTATATTTTCTATTTCATGCCTTCCTAGTTATGTTCGGATTAATTAAACATGAAGCCTACACAGCTAAGCCTGAAATGACTGTGTGCTGGAAGTGATGTTGCTAATTGCTATTACTATTGCTAATGGCTAAAGAAAGCCTGGTAGGCCCACAGGAGAAAAAAAGGAAATTGGATATTTTAACCAGACTAATGCAGATTAAAACACACCTAATAAGCCTCATGTGAAAAGCTTATATTTAAATTACAAATGCAATTTTCTTGTGGAAGTTAGCATTCCATTTAAAGGCCTGTTTGTTTGTGACTTTCTGTAACCACAGATGGACTATATTTTAGGGTATTGTATTGGGTTTGTGTGGCAGCGCTTTGGTAGCAGGGGGGGCTACAGGGGTGGCTTCTGCGAGAAGCTGCTAGAAGCTTCTCCTATGTCTGATAGAGCCAATGCCAGCCGACTCCAAGACGGATCTGCCACTGGCTAAGGCTGAGCTAATCAGCAACAGTGGTAGCGCCTCTGTGATAACATATTTAAGAAGGGATGAAAAACCAGGAAGAGGCAGCCGGAGAAGAGAGGAGTGAGAATATGTGAGAGAAACAACTCTGCAGACACCAAGGTCAGTGAAGAAGGAGGGGGAGGAGAGGCTCCAGGCGCTGGAGCAGAGATTCCCCTGCAGCCCGTGGTGAAGACCATGGTGAAGCAGGTTGTCCCCATGCAGCCCATGGAGGTCCACGGTGGAGCAGATATCCACCTGCAGCCCGTGGAGGACCCCACGCTGGAGCAGGTGGATGCCTGAAGGAGGCTGTGATCCTGTGGGAAGGTGTTGTTTTTTTAAGATTTGGTTTTACTTCTCATTATCCTACTCTGATTTTGATTGGTAATAAATTAAACTAATTTCCCCAAGTTAAGTCTGTTTTGCCCATGATGGTAGTTGGTGAGTGATCTCCCTATGTCCTTATCTCGACCTACGAGCCTTTTCCTCATATTTTCTCTCTCCTGTCCAGCTGAGGAAGGGGAGTGAGTGAGCAGCTGTGTGGTGATTAGTCCAGCTGGGCTTAAACCACGACAGGTATTCATGATAATAGTAGAAAAGAGAAAATATCTCATGAAAGGTTTTCTCTTTGTAATGAACCTTCACATTTATATCTATCAGATTAATAGAATTTATATCATGAAAATGTTTTACAAAATGAAAAATTAAGATGTTTCCCTTTTTTTTGTGATTTTGTCTAACTCCACACGCTATGGGTGACTTTGTAGATTTCTTTTCCCATTGCATGTGGAAATAAGCATATTAATTTAACTTATGATCTCACACATTTTAGTGTATTTTTGTAATTTTATTAGTTTACTGCAGAATTCTGGATTATGGTAAATAGCAAGAACTTCATTACTTCACATCTATAATTTGCTGCTTATGTAGGAACATGGGAATTACTTGTAAACCTAATATTATTTACAGGATTGCAGAAGCAAATCCACAGGGAAACAAAACACATGATGAAGGGAGGGATACTGTAGAGCAGTAAGAGAGCAGCTGTTCAGAAAACATTCCTGAGAACAAGTTTCATATTGTCAAAAAAGTTGTTTCATATATTACCAAAGACCAGTGCTTAGAACAGCCAGAGAGAACTTTTCTTGTGGAAGGAATAGAGAAGAGCAATCCCTGAGGACTTACTCCCTGGGAAATGGACACTCGCACAGAGCAAAGCCTCATGGAAATGAACTTTCACAACAGTGTTCTGATCAAACCTCAAAATGCATTTTTCAGAGTTTCTCTTAACACACTGCTGGTGGCTTAAGATATTTTGGAATAGTGTAGTAAGTTGGTGGTAGAGAGAAGAAGAGAAGAGTAGAGGAGAAAAGAGAAGAGAAAGAAAAAGGAATAATTTTGAGGAGGACTTGCATTGCTGATTAGCAGTTAGTCCTAATAAATCCTTTTTTCTCTGCCTTCCTTTCAGAGTACATGGGAACATTTCAACACATTTTTATTTTCTGACACACATGCATGTGCAAAATGAATATATACCTTTAGATACTTGCATGTATTTGCACAATTTGCATTAGTCAATTGGAAATAAAATGCACATTGTCTTTTCTGTTCTTTCATGGTATTCTGTATGACGACTAGCTGGGCATTTCTCCACTGTAGGGCACACTAAGCTAATAGACGTGCCTTGCTTCTGAAAGTGCTCTGGTTATTCTCTACTGGCAGGTGGCCAATTGGCCAAACAGAGAGCAGTTTCACAGCTGAAGATCTCAGAGTCTGCAAAGTTGTAACAGGTTCCTCTGCCCTATTCCACCCCCATAGATTAAATGAATCAAGATCAGAAGTTACACAGAGCATTTATCACCACTAATGTTGGTACAGGAAACTGAAAGAGCACAGAGACTTCAAAAACATTTTGCTTATTCAGTTACTGGTTGCAGCAGATGATAAATGTACATCAATCAATGCAAAGAAATGAAAAATTTTTTTTTTCTTCTGTGAATACATGCTACTTAGAGAATCCCGAGGGGAATTCCTGAAACAAATCGGTACAATTATATGTTTTGTAGAAAACTAAAACCAGCTTGTAGTGAGATCAGAATATCAACAGAATAAGTGATGCTAGAAGGCATCTCTCTGATATTCAGTACTCTGTGTGACAGTGGTTAACATCTCAACAGAATGGTTTTATAATTCTGAAGAACCTGATGTAATGGAAAAGACTGAGGGATCTTTTTCTTGTTTGAGGGAGATGGCCCAAGAGAGTACCCCAAAAGGCTGAGGAACACATTCTGCAGTTATGTTGAGTGTGGGATGTCATTTTAAACATTAGAAATAAACATGTGCAAAAAGTAAGAGGGGAATCTACTGAAGCAAAAGTGAAGCTTTCTATGGTAGATTTCCTTCTGGAAAAAGATGAAAGGTATAGGCAAACAGCAAGTTATAGGGAAACTGCTATAGTGGAATTACAGTAAATAAAAGGAGACAATGGCTAGATCAGGGAAAAAGCAATTGTAACCTTTTACTCTTAGTAAACTTGGGCTCATACCTTTGTGGCTAGAAGGTGCTACATCCTTAGATGACCAGTGTGAAATGCATCATTGTTCTACATACGTGTATGTGGCCAGAAAGACAGACACAAGCTTGCTCTGCTGCACTCCAGAAAAGCAAAATTTGCAGAACTGTGGTTGTATTCAGGCTGAGATAATAAATTCTGCTGAGGGACAAAATATGCCAGCTCTGACCTGATGATCTGGTAACATGGTAATGTGGGGTTTGGATCAACATGGGGTCATGTCTCACCAGGTGAGAACATAGCTGGGGATCTATGGTTGCCTGCAATATGCACTCATCTGTCTGTTCAGGGGATGGTTAATGGCAGGGAACAGTTTCCAGGCTTGCCAGTTCTTCCTTTAAGGTCCAAGGGAGTCCAGCTTGTGAAGCTGGGCTGATCTGACTGAACTTACTGTATGACTGGAAGTGAACATCACAGTATCCTGTTTAGAAAGCTATCATTGTAGAAAATGTCTGTTTCATTTAAAAGAATAATAAAGGGCATCTCACAATTTTTCAGACTCCTGAGACTATGGGTATGTCTCTTCTATGATTTATACTGGTACATTCATGATTAGTTTTCCTCTTGTAATGAGGGCTGCTCCAGGCAATCCACATTTTTAAGTATAGATAATTCACTATGCACAGTACGCACCAGGTAGTAAGACATAATTACCATAATTCTGCATTTTTAAAAATCTTTCTATTTTCACTGGATACATCCTGAACTCTAATGTGTCTTCCAAAAGTAATTATTCTATTTTCTTGTTGCTTTTTTACATATTTTTGATGCTAAGATAAATCATGAGTTTACTGTCATTAGAAATGAAAATAAACAAAACTATAAAAGCTACACCACTGCTGCTTGAATCTTCAAGGGTAACTCAAAAAGACTCAGTAACAGCATCATTCTGTCTTCCAAATTGCTGACACGATACATATCTGATACCAACTGAAGTTAGATTTGTTAGTGGCATTCTTGCAAAAGTGTTTTATACGAAAATTCCCTCTTTCATTTACATATGAACTCAGATCATTTGCCCTGTGAAGTCCTCTTTGAAGAGTTTGTCTTCTCCACTCAGATAACCACAGAAAAATGAAATGAACAAGGTTAGCTCTCTTGGCCAAATTTATTCCAGGGTTGTGACTGCTGAGAGCATCAGGACTTTCTAAATCTTTTATCATTGCTTTGGTTCAGTAAAAGTCTTTTTTTTCTACTTCCATGCAATAACAGAGTCCTCATTCCTGAGAAATTGTTTTTCTTCTAGAGAGCATGCAGTGTCATGAAACTGTCATAGCTCAGGAAGTGAGCCAAAAATTTTGTCATAGCTTGTTCCTACATGCAAAGCAAGACAAAAGTTTGGTTACCTTTTCAGCAGCAGGTCTGTATCAGAACTGAAGCAGGGTAAAGCCAAGTAGATGTAAAGTCAGCTATGATTTTTGATAATTTTGAAACTACCTACACCATTTTGATTGAAATCAAATAGCTGCAGATGGTATTTTTTTAGTGCTTAATTAATGAAGGATGTAGCAGAATATTTACAGGACTCACCAGATTCATAGGCGTCCATGTCTCACCTCTGTGTGGGGACATCCTGCTCAAAAGTTTACCTTTCCTTGGAAGTTCCCATGTCATTAGCATATTTCGTATTCTGGTGTAGGATTACATTAATTGTAAAGATGTTACTGAGTCTAACACTGAAATCCAAGTGCTCTGCTTTGGGGTATCTGAACTACGGGGCCTGAGCATCACTCCTTCCATATGAAGAACTGTGCAAGTATTTTATACATACTCTGTTGACTCTACTAGATGTTTCAGTTTTGCAAAAGGTACAAAGGAATGCAAAAGAAACCCTAAGTGAATTGCATTTTTTATATGTTGCTATAAAGAAGCTGGTCTATTATGCAAAATTGGTACAAGGATCTGGTTTATTCTTTAGAAAAGAAAATGGAGACTTGATATTTTATTATTTTAGAATTGATAGATTGTTACCTAGAGTTGCTTTGGTTAGTGAGGAAATATGAGATGAATCTGCAATAATAATTGCATTATAAGTACTAGAGTGAACTCCACAAGACAGAGTTATGAAGCTGATAAGAATCTGTCATATTGTTTAATATACTAAGTTCTAGCAAATGAAGTTAAGAAATATTTTTTACTGAATTCTGTATTTGATTTTCTATTTGTATATTGTTTCCATTCATAATCAGGTTTCTCTCCATCTTTCCCTTATCCTTCATCCAGGCTCAACTCAGTCTCTTCCCATGCTATGCCCAGCCACATGGCTCTCAGGGCTGACCCCATTAAGCCTAATGTCTGTTTCTTGGCCCTACCTAATCTATTCTAACAGCCGTTCCTTGTCTGAAATCCCTTCCCTCTCTCTGTTTCTCTTTTTTTGCACTGAAGAGCCAAAATGAAGAGTCACAATTTGCCAAAAGAGCCAAATTCTTACTTCAGGAGCTTCATTTCCAAGCTGCCAGGAGTGGATTCCACCAGGAATGAGGGTCCTGTGTTGGCTGATGAGGCAAAATTGAAACTTCGGAGATTTAGGAAACTGTACCAAGACAGGACAGGGTTGTTCATGCATTAGGTGTCTCAGTTGTTGTGATAGCTATGCTGTGTATCTATGAGAAAGTCATTTAGGCAACACAGGGGTCTTACATGTCTGAAGATATCTCACCTAATAGTTGATGAAGTTAGTAGAAATGAATCAGCTTCTTAGAGGACCTGAACAGCTTGGCCACTGCAATCTTAATGTGAAGCAAGAGCTGAAGCAGGGGTAAAACCAAACTGTTAGCAGTTGAGTGCAGGCAGGTGGAGATGCACTCTCTGGCTGGGAAGCTGGAGAAGGTAAAGCAGGTGCTGTTTGCTCCCATATCTGGAGGCCTATGTCTCTGATTTGTAAAGAGGCCTGCAGGAGGAGGGTATTATGCGTGCTCAGCTCTTCCTGGGTTTCTAGATAGAAACAGCAGTCAAGAATACCTTTCTTGCTGGAGAGGATTTTGCCCTTTTCCTCCTGATGCACTGTAGAATTGTCTTGGGGTTTTTGTTCAAAATTAGAGTGGTTTATGAGCAAACATTGACCTGTTTTCTTTGTATAAAAAAAAGAAAATCTTTTCATTTAAAAGCTGGTAGCATTTCAGTGATTTGTAAGTGAAACTAGATTGTCATCTTATGTTCAGAATGGAATAGAGAAACATCTCAAATTTTATGTTTTTCACTCAAACTTGGCATAATCCTATTTTCACTGATTTTAGGCACAATGCAGCATCATATCCAATCTGACAGCTGGCTATTTTGGACAAATTTTCTGCTGTGATTTTCCTTTTGAAACAGGGGATACAATTGCACTGTTACAAGTTGGAAAGGGTAAGTGGAGAAGTCCGTGTTACTTTCAGAGTTTATTGATGCATATCACAGAGTCAAATGCTTAACTATTTTGCTGGAATTTGCACTGCTCTTCCTGCAAACAATGAAATGCATGTATCAAGAGAATAAAGCAAGCAAGATTTGGCCCATTATGAAATGAATCTCAGTACTGAGGCATGAAAATACTCAGCTCCAAAATAAATAGCAGTGTCTGAAGTACCTAAATAGTAATTCTGAGAGTGCTACCAGAAGCTGGAACTTTTCTGTGAGAGGCGGGTTCCTGGGTGGGACGAGTGACCTGGGGAGGTGGGGAAAATCCTGTGATAAGGGGAAAAAAGAAAAAGAAAGAGTTCATGAAAAGATTTGCTGAAGAATGAGGAGAAAAATTATAGTGGAAAGGTAGAAGGGAAGAACACTTACGTAAGAAAAAAAAAAGATAAATCCCCCACCAAAAAACCCCCCAAAACACAAGACAGTGTAGAGAGAGGAGTCTGAGGAGAAATGAGGCCAATGATCAGAAGACTGTGTGAGAGGATGGGAACAGAAGGGAGAAAGATCTGCAGACAGAAGGCAGAGCAGAAGGGAAAGGACTGAAGATACACACCGCTACCAGAAAGAAGCCGATCTGTGTGACTGGGGACTCCTTGTTAAGAAAAACTGACAAACCTGTCATCAGACCAGCCCCAGAAAATGGAGTGGCATGCTGTCTGTCAGAGTCACAACCACAGCAGTTGGGGTTGAAATGGATCCGGAGGGAGGGATCCATGTGTCACTTTACCACATTTTCTCAGTCCAGGATGACATGGCAGACTGGGAAAGGTAAAAGGCTTTTTTTATTAAAAAAAGATGGATATGTGATCCTCAGAACAGTTGCAGTTTCTAGGTAAGATCTGAGATGATGAAGGAATGGTGCCATAAAAAAGATCTGCGGGTGCTCAGTCGCTGGGATTCACTGAAAACTTCTTGAAGGGTGACTATTCTGGAAAAGTAAGTTCCTAAAATAAGACTGCTGATGAAAAAGCCATTGAATCATGACTTTGGATCCACAGAAATTTTTTTACGTAGAAAGTCAACAAATGAACAGGTTTTAGGTGAGAGAACATACTTGAGCTTTGGAAAACACTTTTTTTCTTTTTTGCCAAATGAGGGTGATAATCTGAAGTTTCTGCATCTTCTAGAGCATTTGAGCGGGATAGAGTGGTATCTCCAGTAGTGCGGGGTGACTTCCCCAGCTGGGAAGCCCTGGCTAAGTGAGGAAACAGAGACAGCAAGCAGCCTGACCATGGCAGTGGACGTTTGGTAGAGCCCTAAGGGCAATGGTATTGAAAAAGTGTCCTCTCCTCTCCTGAGGAATATACTTCTCTCTCCCTGTGAGTTATAACTCCAGTAAGTACAGGTGCTACAGTTTAAATGTGCCCTGTGCCTGTTGTGAGATGCCCTATTTCCTTCCCAGGAAGAAGTTGCACTTGAACATAATGAAAATGATTGTGCTTGTTGAAACCAGGAATATTGGAAGTGATTTTGAGTCCAAATGGCTTAGACTGACATTTTCCTTCCTGGACAGAAGAGGAAGACGATGGAAGCTGAAAGGCGATGCATGAAGGCAATGCTAAGACAAGGACACACAAAAATTTTAAAGCAATTTGCAAGGGAGTTTGGCTGCTGAATTTGAGTGCAGAGTTGTTTTTGCTGCAGCTCATAAAAGTGGTGCTCTCTCCATGTGTGCTTTTGTCTAAATATCTCACAGCAGAAGGGCTGTTTTCAGTCAAACATTTGCTGACTATCTTGAAGAGCTACTACTGCACTTCAGGATGTAATCTTCCCTATGGGTCAGAGGCTTCCTGGGTGGTAAGTCTGGCTCATACAATGTTTGTCTACTGGTCAGTTAGTTGAGCTATCATCTGAACCACTTTTGATGATTCCCTATTCACAATCTGGACTCCTTGTGTTTAAAAAAAAGTTTTTTCCATCACTATTTTATTTGTGCCATGCTGGTTTTGGGCTTAACCCCATCTATGCCAAGGTGAGAAGTAGTAGCTTTGGACACCACACGTGCAAACCTCGACAGACAACAGGTCTGTGTCAGGAGCCTCAGGAAGCATAAGACTTGTTGACTTTGGATGAAACTAATGGAGACAGCACTGACTGCATCTATATTGGTATTTTGGTTCAGAGTGGTAGTCCAATTTTGAAGCATATTCCCTGCTGGTCTTCTGCTGTGTCTTGGCTTGGTTTTGTTGTGTATGAACTAGAATCCATTCTGGGGAAAACTAAACTAGAGGTCTACTGCAGGTGAAGGCCAAAATGTCCTCTAGCCTTTCTTGGGTATATGTGGGTACCTGTGTCCCTTGGATGTCTATAAACTACAGAAAGAGAAAGTGCAGTACAGGGGACCAAAGTAAACGCAATTTGAAGAAATATTCTCAGCTACTTGCAGTGTAAATGTAGGAGCTTGTGCAAAATACTTGCTAATGTAGGAATTACTGCATGCTGGACAGTAGAGTGGATCACCTATGTACTGGGAATTAAGTTACATGGGCCTTGTACAGCATATGATTATTTCCAAATCACAGGGAATTAAGGACTGTGTCTGTGCTTCTCAGAACACTTTGGTGGTCACCTGTCAGGCTGTGCCTTCAATTCCCTGAGGAATAAAATCCAGGATGTGTGTGTGAGGGGGTGGCATGGTAGCCAAATGTGACCATGCCACAACTACCAGGTGACGGCAGTGCCATGGGGTTCTCATTTGGAGTTCTTAATACAAATTTCTTCTTGCCCTTCAATAAATGTGCATTTGCGTACAGGGAAGTATAAGGCTGCCCAGCATGGGATGGTTTTATCTATCAATGTCTCTAAGGTTCTGTTTATCCTATCCCATCCCAGAATGGTTCCTGCTTCATAATCTACAGCATTTGCCCCGGATGTGGATGGCCTGAATACTGAACGTGTGGAGGATCAGATACTAGCTGCTGTTGCGCCTAGTTAAGGGATTTGGTCCTAAGTTTCAGTCTCAGTTAAGTGTCCAAACCAGTAAGTTAATCTGGAAAGTTTCATTCTTACTCTCATTTGCCAAAAAAGTAGTCCTGAACCTGAGCAGTGTTTTCAGTAAGACACTTTCCCATGAGAATTCAGACTCTGACAAGCTACTTATTTCCCAAGAGGTGGTTCCCACCTCTGCTCAGGGCAAACACTGTACACCACTCAAACATTGCTCCCATCTCCAGTGACTTCAGCACTAAACTAAACCCCACTAGACTAGCATTTGCCAGTTACAGTATAGTATCTTTAAAAGAACATATTATATTCCTTTTCCAGTGTTCTACGTGTTCTCCTGTGACTATTAAACCTACCTTTGTAGCTTTTTTTTTCTTCCTGCTTCAAGAGCCTTCAAAGATGTTTCATGGTTTTCAGTACTGCCTTTCATAAAGTATTCACTTTGTGCTTGCATTCTTAATTAACAAAACTGCAGGGCTGGATGTCTGTTTTTCTGGTTCTGCTCTTTTCTATACTATCCAAACCAGAACACTTCCAGCAGCAATTTTATTTTTTTCTGTGCCTATAATTTTCATTAAATCTTACCTTTTGGGCAATATATGAGACCATGGTGAATTATTTCTGCTGAAAGGGAAACTGCTGATCTGGGTCAAGTAATTCTCTGCCACAAACTGTTTATGTTTAAAAGACTATGCACGGATTTCTGAATGCAGTGGAAGCTGTTTACTCTTTTCTTGTGCACATTTTCCGAGGTTGTCTTTTGTATATACTGCCTCTGCTGCTTGCAGGATTATAATTATCAGGGAGCTAAGCAGGTGATAGCCCCCTCATTTTCTAGACTGCTGCAGTGGGAGTGTTCCCATCCTGTGATGCTGTAGCGATTGCTCTGCTCCCACATTCCCAGTACGGTTGCATCTGCCCTTGCCTTGTCAGGGTCAGCCTCATGACTGTTCTTTCACTCTCTACTGCTTTTTTTCTGCCAGGCACAGCAGCACATGGCTGTAACCCAGCAATCCCTTAATCCCAGTGTTGGTAGCCACTTTCAGGTCAGGGTTGTTGATATCAAATCAGTGGACTGCTGAATCACTTGGCATAGAGATTAGAAACAGCTCAGGAACTGGTGTGTTGCCATCTTTCACATGGGCGTTACCAAATTGTTAAGCCAGATTCCCGGCTCACTTCAGTTAGTGTGGCTTAGATTTAGGTGGAATTTGCTGACTTGAGTGGCTTCTTCCCACCGCTTTTACTTATGGCTATATAAAGGGACTGCCCCTCCCAGTGCATCTAGGGATCGTACATAGACACCTATCAAGTTGAAGAAAACCTGTGCTTGCTCAAGATCAATGGCTCACTTGCTGATAGCCATTAATGTCTGTCATCTACATGGAATTTTGAAAGCTGACAGCCTATACAATCCCTCTGTACAACCGAAGTGGTATAATAATAGTAATATTACTGTGCTGGTTTTGGCTGGGATAGAGTTAATTTTCTTTATAGTAGCTAGTATGGGGCTGAGTTTTGGATTTGTGCTGAAAACAGTGTTGATAAAGCAGGGATGTTTTAGTTACTGCTGAGCAGTGCTTACACAGAGTCAAGGCCTTTTCTGCTCCTCACACCGCCCAACCAGTGAGTAGGCTGGGGGTGTGCAAGAAGTTGGGAGGGGACACAGCTGGGACAGCTGACCCCAACTGACCAAAGGGGTATTCCATACCAGATGATGTCATGCTCAGTATATAAAATAGGGGGAAAGCTGGCCGGGGGACCGCTGCTTGGGGACAGGCTGGGCATTGGTTGGAGGGTGGTGAGCAATTGTTTTCATCTGCATCACTTGTCTTTCTTGGGTTTGTGTTTTGTTGTTGTTGACCTTTTCATTACTATTATTATTATTATTATTATTATTATTATTATTATTATTATACTTCATTTCATTTATTAAACTGTTCTTATCTCAACCCATGAGCTTTCTCACTTTTACTTTTCCAACTCTCTTCGCCATCCTGCTGGGGCAGGGCGGGGAGTGAGTGAGTGGCTGTGTGGTGCTTAGTTGCCGTCTGGGTTTAAACCAGACAATTACTCAAGAAAAAGCCTCAGGTTGATACAAATCAACCTGCTGACAAGGAATAAATCAAAAAATCTAGACAGTACTGCTGGAAATAATGCATATCCTTATAGTGTTTGGCAGCACCCAATTTAAGAGTACTTGCATCTCAGTTGAGTTGAACTTAATCTATTTTACTTAAAGTACTCCCTGTGAAAGCTTCTCTTGTGCCATATCCCCTGGTTATATCTTTATTTCTGGCCAAAATTCTACTCCCCAGCATTTTTTAGATACCATATTTGTTAACAGTGACCCCAACTTCAAAGCTTGTTGTACCTGTCCTGGTTTGACAGTCTACGCTGGACATGCTTGAGACTTCCTGACATCCTGCTGCCTTGTGCCATCTACTACAGAGAGTCTGGAAGCAAACACTGAGTTCTCAGATTTTTCAAAAAAAAATTCTGGGTGGAAAAAGAGGACATGTCCAGGGACACCCAAACTCAGGAGTCCTATACTCTTTGTGGTATTTCTTCCTTATCCATGGGGTGTGAATTTTCTATTTGGAAGGATGCTATCTGGTATGGGTATTATGACTATTCCTGTGTTTGCAATCATGTCCCATGAACACCTCTGGGTCTAATTTTGAACACATCACACTAACTTAAAACGTGGTCTTCTGGGACCAAAGGCATGTTTCTTTCATGGTCTGTATGTGTCTGTACTCTGCCCAAAGCAGACGAAGAACTCGCAGATGACACCAAGTTGGGCGTGAGCGTTGATCTGCTTGAGGGTCGGAAGGCTCTGCAGAGGGATCTGGACAGGCTGGATCGATGGGCCCAGGCCAATTGTATGAGTTTCAAAAAGGCCAAGTGCCGGGTCCTGCACTTCAGTCACAACAACCCCATGCAACGTTACAGGCCTGGGGACGAGTGGCTGGAAAGCTGCCCGGCAGAAAAGGACCTGGGGGTGTTGATTGACAGCCGGCTGAATATGAGCCGACAGAGTGCGCAGGTGGCCAAGAAGGCCAACGGCATCCTGGCCTGTATCAGAAATGGTGTGGCCAGCAGGAGTAGGGAGGTGATCGTGCCCCTGTACTTGGCACTGGTGAGGCCGCACCTCGAATCCTGTGTTCAGTTTTGGGCCCCTCACTACAAGAAGGCCACTGAGGTGCTGGAGCGTGTCCAGAGAAGGGCAACGAAGCTGGTGAGGGGTCTGGAGCACAAGTCTTATGAGGAGCAGCTGAGGGAATGGGTTGTTTAGCCTGGAGAAGAGGAGGCTGAGGGGAGACCTTATCGCTCTCTACAATTACCTGAAAGGGGGTTGCAGAGAGGTGGGTGTTGGTCTCTTCTCCCAAGTGACTGTCGCGTTAAAAGGAATGCAGTTTCGAAATTTGTCTGTCAGAGTCCCAGGACTTTCACTGACCCATTTATCAGAGCCCCAACAAAAGGACTTGCACTGAGCAGATGTCCAAAAATCGAAATTAGTTCAGTTTATTGAAAGCGACAGAAACAGATTCGAGATTGCCGTTGATAAATTCACTAACTACAATAGTGCTACTAATTAAGGTTAATATTGCTAGCAAACTTGATAGTAATACAAGAAACCAGGGATAACTTTCAACCAGAGGGTGAGAGGCACAGCGCTTACCCAGAGAGGCATCCCTGCCTGGGTGGAGGAAGAGAACGCAGCCCCTCGACTGGTCTGTCAGGTATCGAGGTTCTTCTCTCCCACCTTAACAATCATTTTCTCTGTCTTTTATGCCCAAAACTACGAGGTTCCCCCCCCCCATATGTGACATGTAGCATGATTTGGGTGGAGAGACGAGTGCTATAGTCATATATGTTTAGCATGACCTCTATAATCTTCATTAGCATATGCAGGGGTGTGAGTTGTAATATGCATTTCACAGGTAATGAGGCAAAGGTCAGTTATCGGACACGAAGCCTTTTCGAAGAACAAAGGACCTCTCACATTCCTGTTATCTTACTGTCTTTGCTGACCATAAGCAGGGCTGTCCTGCCTCCACAGGACCTCCTCCTTATCTGCACCCTGTGTTAGCCAGGCGAGTCTCCACTCCCCCGGGTCGCACAAGAGATAGCAAGGGCAGTCTTAACAGCTCTTTGTGCACAGGAATCCCACCTCATTATCCAAATTCCACAGTGACTAATGACAGGACTAGAGGAAATGGCCTCAAGTTGCGCCAGGGGAGGTTCAGGCTGGATATTAGGAAAAATTTCTTTCCTGAGAGAGTGGTGAAGCATTGGAACAGGCTGCCCAGGGAGGTGGTGGAGTCACCCTCACTGGAGGTGTTCAAGGAACGTGTGGACGTGGCATTGCGGGACATGGTTTAGTGGGCATGGTGGTGTTGGGTTGATGGTTGGACTTGATGGTCTTACAGGTCTTTTCCAACCTTAGTGATTTTGTGTGTGAACTGACTAAAAATTGACCTACAGAACCAGGCAGATGAGAAGTTTTTATGATCTTGCATTTTGATGTTGCACTGTGGCTTACTGCATTTACATTTGGGTGCCTGTTAGCAAAATCTGAGGCAGTGGTTAGTCAGAAGCTTATGTGGCTGTTAAAGGGGATATTCATCTCTGGTAGCTATCTTATTCCACAATAGAGCCAAAAAGGCACATGTAAATCAGAATGGTGAAGAGGAGAGCTGATACAATTATGAGCTAAGGTTATTTTTAACAGGGTTCTGAATTCAAACAAAGTGTGCAATGTCTGTGAACATTGACTGGATTCAAGTTGCAATGCAGTGGATTTAAAGACCTACACCCATACTATGATTTGCACCTATTGTGTAAAGTTTTCCCATAATCTGGTGCTGAAAAGATCTTCCAGAGCTAAGTAGCATTGTCTCAGGAGGACAGTAAAAGGTGCATCATTTTGATGAGGCAATTTCTTGTCTTGTTTATGCTCCTCATCATACTGTTTACAAATATAAAGTTATACAAATGTTCTATGCACATTTTGACTACTGCTTTAATAATTTAGAGGTGTTTTGTTCCAGCTAGAAGGAAGAGAGATGCACCCATTTTATGTGTGTGTGTGAGATCAGAAATAAGTTTTTTTGGTGCATAAGCCTGCAGGTTTCCAGAGGAGCCATGTGAATGCAACAGCAGGTTCTGATACTTTAAAGTTCTTCTGAGGCCCATGTTAGCACATAAAATACAGGCTAAAGTTGAAAATAAAGTTTTAATTAACAGCTATAATTCCTGAGACTGATGCTGACAATGCCTTGTTTGTTAAAATGGGTCATTGTTTGTGAAACTGTAATAAAAGTAATTCTGTGTCAGAAAGATTGGATGTGTTCCTGCTCGCCCATTTCTCAACACAATCCACTGCTCTCTTCCCAGCCTGTGCCGTTTTCTCCTTGCACACCCACACATGGTCATCATTGCTTTTTGTTATATTCTACATGACAGCTGCAGACTCATGTCACCTCAATCCCAGTCTTTTCAGTAGAATAAGTTGGTTGGTTGGGTTTTTTTAGGAACAGGGAGGGCTAGGCAGGTCTTTGGTGATGTGATACTTTGAAAGCCCTTTGTCTCACCTTACCTAGGGAGGAGACTGTGCCAACCAAATGTTAAATAGGTTGGACAAATTGAGTACAGGAGACTATTGTGCTGTAGAATCCGAGGACTTGGAAGTACAGTCACAGCATATAGAAGAGTACAGTCACAGCATATAGGTTCCACTCATCTCCAAACAGAAGTTTCATGCTAAAGACTGGATCGTACTAGGCTATAGTGCTACAGACCTATATAGTCCAAAAGATGACATTTATCTCAGCAGGAGAAAGGTTTTGGTTGGTTTAAATAGTTATCCAGGAAAACTACTTTTGGGCATACTTAGGCAACTGATTAAGAACATCCTGATGAACATTTTACTGCCAGGAAACTGGCTACTGTGAGCAATGTCTCTTTTGGTCTGTTAGCCTATAGCACCTTGTCAAACTTGAACGAATATCCAGTTCAGACTGATGCTGAATGGCATCATGCAGATGAGCTGGGCTGGAAGATGAGCATCAGCATCTTCTAGAACTGCAGAATCTGGCTCAGTTTGCATATTGCAGGTGCCTCACTGACCATTTCTGTGTCTTACCAAGAGGTCATACTTGAAAGAGACCTTTCTACTTCAGTGGATAACACTTCAGTATCTCGCAGTAATCGTGACTGTCTCTAAATTAGACATGACTAACCTAGCTTCCCTTTGTTTTCTTTCTCTAAACTACCTCATGCATGACAAATTACTTGGTCCTGGTTATAAAACTACACAGGACATGCAGAAGTTACATAAAAATGAAAAGATAAAAAGCAGAAGTTAAATAAAAATGAAAAGATAAAAAGCTAAGTTTCTTCCTCATGTCATATCTGAATTGCATAAACAAATTTGTGCTAGGCCACTGTATCTGTGCAGTACAAGGAATGGGCTCAATCCAATACCCCATGAAATGAATAGAAAGATTCTGGCCCCAGTGGGCCTTCAATCGATCTCATCCTGCAGACAGCTGAATGGTAAAAAGAGCTTGGTGATTCATGATGACTTACTCTTCTGTAATAAATGAATATTAATTTTTTTTTGGGAAAATAGAAGGCAAGGAAGGGAGGAGGCAGAGGACAATCTGATTTTACTGCAGGAGAAAGTAAACAGAGGAAGGAGATAATAAAAAATCTGCTAGCAAAAATAAAGCTTCTCCTTATACAAACCATGCTGTTTGAACAGCTACCATACATTTCAGTGAATTAAGTTACTTTAATTAATTACAGCCAGTTTTATACATGTTTTCAGAGTCTTTCAGAATGCTTCATAGTGTTTTACTGATCAGCCTTAAAGATTGTTAAAAAAACATTTGCTAAGTGTGTTATATTATATCCTGACACTTGTGTGCTGTTTTAAAAAATCATCCTGTCACAGAAGGACGCTAATGACTTAACAACCTAAAGCTTGCCAGTTTGTGAAACCTTGATGTTTAATCTAGATAAATTTTCTTGTTTATATAGCTGTGTAATCAATGTGTGCAGGAGAGTTATGGTCTTATGCAGCTATTAGCTCTACTTTACATAAATATTACATTTTATCAATGGACAAATGCATCACTCTGTACAGCAAGGTATCACAGAAGAAATTTAGAATTTTAATAAGAACTTTCTACTGTATTTTTATGGCATATTGGCTGTTTATAGGATATAGTATAATTTTTCATAAAGCTTCATGAGTCATTTTAGCAAATCATTGATTTCATACAAATAAAAAATTACCTGGCATGGGAAATTTGAACTTTCTCAGCTATTACTAGTTTGTGTACTTTGAGGAAAACTGATTCTGACTGGATATATCTCAAAATAGTGGAAGTTCTCTTCTATATATGTCACTTACGAACATACATGTTTTTAGAAGAGCTGTTGATGTGGGTGTTGAACATATATGTTTCTATGAACTTGATCATAAGAATAGAAAAACACAAACAAGACCATAAGTGAAAGATATGGCAGGGGAGGAGTTGTGCCTTAAGGTGTAAATTATTAGTTGTCATTGAGATCTGCATCAGAACTTCTTCAATTTTAATTTAGAGTACAAAAAACTTGATCAACAAATCTTCACTACTGCATAAGGTACCTCTAGACATATTTATATACTTGAAGACATAGAAGACAATATTTTTATTTGTGAGGTAATAGTCTGAGATAAGAGAAAAATTGCTAGGGGTGGATGACTTGCTTTTGTAGATAGTAAATTTATTAAAAATGCAGCTTAGTGAAGGAAAAAACTACCTATGCATTTGGGCAAAGTTGGTGAATAGATGACCTTAAAATGAGTAAGTAGATAAGAAGATTGAAAAAGAAAGTGAAAAATATCTTGCTTGCATGTTTTCTAAATTAAACAACTTAACTTTTAATTTTGAAACAGTTTCAATTTGAGAATGACTTATTTTCTATGAAATTGAGTTTTTAAAAGGAAATGAAACAAAATTGTAAAACATAAATTCCTTGAAGCTGATGCAAAGTAGAAACTCTTTTTTCTTTTCTTTGTAAAAGAGAAAAGATTGAGAGGATTGGTATGGTGCAGATAGGAAACATTCATAACTCTCACAACTTTACTTATATGATGTTCTCTGTTATGCATGTAGCCTTAGTAAAATATCCTGGGGTTGAAATTCTCGTTGTGTGCATCTGTGGGAGTTCTGTCATGAATTTGAAAGGATCCATGATTTCACTCTCAATCTTTATGTCCTTAAGAAGCATTTCTGCACTTATGGAATGTAGAGAGAAAAACTGGGAGTTAGGAAGGCACAGATATGAGAGTAACAGTCTTTTTGAGATGGTTGGATGGGGAGGATGTTCTTCAAAAACAGTTAGACCTGGACATAAACCCTTTCCACTTCTCCTGTGTCCCTCCCTAGTACTGCTTCCTCTTGATTCATTTTCTTTCCTTAGTATTTTCCTGCAAGAGAGAACATTCAGTAAGTGCTGCAGTGAGAAGTGCCAAAAATATTCATGAAGTACTGTATTTCTCCTGCTGCATCAAACACAATATGAGGAAGTGTCCCACCAAATGTTGTCTCTTTTTAATTACTCCATGCACTCCAATTCTCAGTCAGGTATTGAAAGGTATTAATGTCCAATGGTCTGGGCAAACTTTTCTAATACATTCTAGAAATAGGATGTTACTTGGACAATATAAATCAAACTGTGCTCTGAGGAATGTCTTAAAATCTCTACTTGGGATTAATTTATTATTTTGATCTCAGAGAAAAGCAGGTATTGAGTGGGTCTGAAATATACATTCAGTGATGAACGCACAAAAACTTCTGAAAACTTCTGTACCTGTTAGTTATTATTACAATTACTGTAAAAGTTAAACTTTAAATGTTCACTAACTTTGTGCCATTTTGTTTATAGTTCTTCCTGGGTGGATTCACACTTCACACTTACAACTTGGCACTGTGTGTGCAAATGGGACACCAGGCCACCTGCACACATTTTACACAGAAATTCATGTTTCTTCATGCAAAAATGTTTAGTCAAAAATTCAACAATAGATTTGAAATCCTTTAAAAAGTCTATGTATTTAGTATCAAACTTATATTACTTCTTTGTTGCTACAAAACCTTTTTTTCTGCAGCTTTCTCCAATTGTAAGTAGAATGCAGATTCAATACTGATTGTTTCTCAGTGGTTTAAAATACTTTAAACACAAGTTATTTGCATTCAAAGCCTTGATCTTTTTTCTCAGGACCTTAAAAATGCCAAGAAAAGCAGAACATCTTGTCATTTATTTTCACCCACATGCATTAGTAACATTCCATTTCCAGAAAGTAATTCTCATTCAACCTCTTTTAATTGAAGAAACAGGCAATTTCTTCTGTAATTTTCATCACTTACTATTTGTGAATTAAGGGACTTGACAACCCGCTATAATGGTTGGACAATCCTGGACGTTTTTAAAAACGACCTGTCCTTGAAATGTCTTATTTTTGCATTTTTATAGTTTCAAGGATGTTGATGAGCATGATGGAAAAGGAGTTAATAATATGCCATACATATTATGCAGCTTTAAAGTGAACCATAACATGACCTACTCCATGAAGCCTAAGCAGGCAAAGACTTTTCAGTTCTTACAGAAAAGCTTGCATCAGAAAAGAACATCTAAACAAGAAAAGAAGCCTTGGAAAAAATCCTGTTTGTTCATATGGCCTATTCTGTTGCAAACATCTTTCTCTGGAACAAATCAGCATCCAACGCTTGCAATCCTAGCAGTTTTTTTCACAGTGTAATGTAAAAACAACCCAAAACTTACTGGATTGCAGATGAAGCTTTTGAAGTGTAGAGAGATTCAACTGATTTTCAGCTTTTTTTGAAAGTGATTAAAATTTTAAAATAAAATATGGCTATATTCACACACTGCAAGGGCCTTATGATCATATTCTGGCTAATCTAGCTAGGTGGAAAGAGTTTGACACGGCTGCGTACCTCTTTTGTCTGATGATTTATTTAAGAATTGGTGAAGGATCAGGTCTTATGCTTGATTAATGTTGTCTGTGAATTACAAAACTCCATTTGAGCAAAACCCATTCACATCTCTGAATTTCCTCCACCAGCTCCTCTTTCGTACTCGTTCTCAGCAAGGCCACGCAGACTGCTGCAGGCAGTTGTGTGGCAAGGTTACTGCTCTGTCACCTGCAGCCTTCCACTGATTTCTTTCCCATCATCCTCTGTCCACCTTCCAGTGTCCTGAAAGGTCATGGCACCGTCAGCCTGATCCCAGGTAAATAACTATTAAAGCATTCTTTTCTATGGCCAGGATGCCGAGTAAAAGGCTTCAGAATATAAAGAAGTAGCATTTTCCGTTGATGGAGCCTGAGGTGTGGTACACAAGGTTAGTTGAGGGTAGGGGGTGAGAGAAACCTGGAATCTCTCTGCCAATAAACTCAGAGCCCAAAGCCAGCAATAATCTCCAGGTTATTATTGACGTTTATAGCACTGTCTTTTTTTGTCACCTCTATCACTTCATCTTTACCAGTTTTATTGAGTGAACGTCGCCAGGTTTTGGTGGGGGGAGAGCTGCAGGAATGCCTTCTGTGAGAAAAAGCCAGAGGCTGGGTCCAGTTTGGACACAACACATTCCAGATGGATACAGCTGGCTCCGCAATGAACCCAACGCAGGACACAGCTGAGCCCGTCAGTGATGCTGGTGGTGCCGCTGTGAAAGCATACTTAAGAAAGGGAAGAAAATGCTGGAGGGGGACATGAGGAGGGGGAGATGAGGAGGCAACAAAAAGGACTGAGAAACAGCAGGAGGAACAAGGTGAGAGGTGGAGGGGGATGAGGTGCTCCATGGCAGAGCAGATGTTCTTGAAGGGACTGCAGCCCGTGAAGGACCGGCAATGGAGCAGAGGAAAAGAGAAAGAAGGAGCAATGGAGATAAACTGTTATGGCCTGACCACAGCCCCCCTGCACCCCTTGTTGCATCACTGAAGGGACTGAGTATAACCTACAGCGGTAACAAGTGGGTGGAGAGGAGTCCGAAGTCAAGCTGAGCCTGGGAAAGAAGGAGGGGTGTGTTTTTCCTAAGTGTTTCAATGTTTGCTTCTTTTTTGTGTTGTTTCTCTTTTTACCCTGATACCTGAATAAGTACTCCAATATTTATATAAATTAGCAATAAATTAAGTTAAATTCCCAAGCTGAGTCTGTTTTGCCCATGACAGTAACTGGGAAGTAATCTCCTTGTTTTTATTTCATCCCACAAGTCTTCTTGCTCTCTTATTAATCCTATTTTAAACCCCCCTATCCTACTGGGGGAAATGAGTGAGCAGCTGGGTGGGTGTTTGGCTGCCAGCTGAGGCTAATCCATCACACCAGTTCATCTGTCTCCATGAGCAACCTATCAGTACCAAAGTGCCAACAGCGATCGGTAGCCACACACTTTCAAATGAGCATGGCCATGAATAAATAAGGGATCTCTCATACTGTCACATCAGCATCTCTGGGACAAGCTGAACTGAAGATCTTCCAGTGGTCAAGCTTTGTCATTCAGAAATTCTGCAGAGATTGCTCACTTACCTGACTACATTCGTTACCCCCATCTGAAAACTGGCCTAAGCCAAATCAAGTTCTTCCTGAAGCAACTTGTCAGTCTCCTGGTCCTCTTGCTCTTGGTCCGTATCTTCTGCTCCTCAGAGTGCCTAATTTAGTTTCTCTTTTAAGAGCTATCAATGGCTGTCAGCTGTTTTTCTTTTCTCTTAAAACTTTCCTAAACTAGCCTGTCATGTCTTCCTTGAAGGGCACTCTTAACAATTGTCCTCCTTCCTTCCACTGTCAATAAGAAGCCATGACTGTTGCACAAAACTCTTACCAGAGCTGACGCCACCAGAATCATTCTGGTTAAGGTTGTCTCAGCATGAAAACCTGACTCTTATTTTCAGACAATCTTATTTGCTTTCAGGTTTTCGATTCCTTTAACAGATAAAGTAGTAGAAGAAGAAAAACACCACATAATCTTCTCTGCAAATAAAAGTATGTCAGTCATTGCATTGTGTGCCTTTGTTGTCATGCTTGTGGGAGGCCCTACAGAATGTATTTTATGATTTCCAGTGTCTCCTAGTAGAGGGCATTAGCTCTTTAATATTTTTTCAAAAAGCTCTCATTGAAGATCATTAGTTGCTGACAAAGTCAATGCAAAACAAGAAATGTAACCTTTCAGCTAAGGAAGGTCTAATTTCTCTTTCTCTCATTTCTTGTGATCTCATTTTCCCAGGTCTCTAGCCTTTAAAATTCCAGATCTGAATTTCTAAAATAAAACAAGGTGAAATTGCTTCAGAAGTTCATACTATATAAATAAGTAAAAAAAAGTAAAGCCTGCGTAAAGCTGAGTAAAGCTTATTTATTTTTCTTTAGTTGGTCATCCTTCACCTCTGCTTTTGTGACTGACACTTGCATGTGTACAAAAGGAATGAGGAGGAAACAAAATTATTTCCACTCCTTCACACGATGCCTGGACAACCTTCATCCCAGCACAGAGTACATTGCAACAAATCACTGTGAACAGAGTTCTGGTTAGATCTGGGCTCAGGTTCCAAACCAATTCTGAAGTATACCCCTTATCTAGTTTACTTTTGGAGGTCACAGGAGAACATGATCTTAAAAGTGTAAATCAAGATCTAATTTGAGTTAGGCACAGGTTTCTAGTCTCTAATGGAGGAAAATGAAAAGAGAGCGACATCCGATTATGTGTAATGCATAGGATTCAGGTATTTTGAAATGGCTGTCCAATGACTATCACAGTCTCTCTTTACTGTTACTTATGGATAGTCTTTCTCTGCTTCCCTTTACAGTGTTCACAGTGACACTGCAGTTCCACCTAATAAGGAATTACATTGAGATGCGATGATCTAATTTGCCATTTTCATTGAATCATATTCTGGAAATTGAACAAAATTATGTTTTTTCACTTCACCCACATTCTTTTCTCACTTATTCCTTTTCCTCTTTCTTTTTTTGAAAACAGGCAGCATCACACCAGATAGAACATGGTTTTGAAAAGATTATTCTAGAAGTACTGAAATTGCTCTATCTTGCCATTTTTATTCAATTTCAAACTTTGGGTTTAAAAGACTTCACAGGACAAGATAGAATTACGACTGAAGATGCCTTCTCTCCTAAAGAATATCCAATTGCTGAACAATATATGCTATTCACAACTGATCTCTTGCAATTGCCGTAACTAGCTCTTATGTTCTGTTCATCTACTATCACTCAGTAATAAATTAATAAAGTTTGAAACTTTTTAAGGAACTATATTTTGAATATTTTCCTGAAATGAGAGATCCATAAATCTTAGATAACCTGGAGTTTCATTATGCATCCTAGAAGTAGAATCTGGTACTTGGAAAGTTTCTTCTCCCTTTCTTTTCTTTCACTGTAGATGAAATATCTAAGACATTTTAATTATTTTAAATATGGTGAGAATAGATAATGGAGACAGAGGCTCTGAATTTCACATATATGCTAGTATTTTACATTGTCTAATGCCCAGGAATTTCAGTGTGAATGGAGATGTCATCTCGCATACAAATGTATGCTAAAATATCTGTATTTTTTGCTAGTGGAGTTAGTTACCTCTAAGACCTTATGATGCTTGTAAATCTTGATAATGATGACCTGAGAGACATTATTAGTAGATCCCAGATCATGAATTTTACAAAGCTACCCATCAAGCAGCTGCTTTGCTATATAACTTCAGGATTTGAGAGAGGAGGAATGAACTGCATGATGTGACTAAAGACAGCTAATTAAAAGATCATCAGACTCTCTAAAATACGTAAAAAAGTCATTACAAGCAAGGAGGTTGAAGTAAGTTTTAATTTCTCATAATTTTCTTTATACAATATAGGAGGCAACAATCGTCTGGTCTGGGGAAAAAAAAGGGGAAAAAAAAAGAAAGGTTTTTTAAAAAATAGATTGTAATGGTGCTTGAAGCCTTTGATGAATTTAATACTGCTGGGAATCCACTTTACTGGATCTGTAGATTCCTGCATCTAGCTTATCTGGTGATTGACAGTCATATTGATGAAAAGATTTCATGACTCATGCATGATTGATAGCCAGCTGTCCAGAGAAAATAAAAGCTTTTTTGGAGCCACACAACAAAGAAAAAATTGTTTTTGTCTCATTGCCATTAATTTCAGTCAGCGATGTTGTTTATTTCCCATTTAGAAAGACAGAACCATACTTGTGAAGTCTGAAAGCCTAGTCCAAATGACACCCAGGCAAAGCCCCTAATTTCCTGGATGGGCTTTCTTATTTGCAATTATAAGATTAATAATTCATAACAAACTAGAATGAAGACTGGAGGAATAATCAAGCAAGAAAAAGCTCAAGCTGCTAAGCATTAAAATGATGTGGGTAACTGTGGTGGGTTGACCCTGGCTGGATGCCAGATGCCCACCAAAGCGCTCTATCCCTCCCCTCCTCACCTGGACAGGGGAGAGAAAATATAACAAAAGGCTCATGAGTCGCAGTAAGGGCAGGGAGAGATCATTCACCAGTTACCATCATAGGCAAACCAGATGACTTGGGGCTATTACCAATCAAATCAGAGTAGGATAATGAGAAATAAAAACTAATTCTTAAAACACCTTCCTCCCATCCCTCCCTTCTTCCCGGGCTTAACTGCGCTCCCAATTTTCTCTACCTCTGCCCCCCAAGTGGCACAGGGGGATGGGGAATGGGAGTTGTGGTCAGTTCATCACACGTTGTTTCTGCCGATCCTTCCTCCTCAGGGGGAGGACTCCTCACACTCTTCCCCTGCTGCAGTGTGGGGTCCCTCCCATGGGAGACAGTCTTCTGCGAATATTTCCAATGTGGGTCCTTCCCACAGGCTGCAGTTCTTCACGAACTGCTCCAGCATGGGTCCTTTCCCCAGGGTGCAGTCCTTCAGGAACAGACTCCTCCACCGTGGGTCCCCCACGGGGTCACAAGTCCTGCCAGCAAATCTGCTCCAGCGTGGGCTCCTCTCGCCATGGGTCCACAGGTCCTGCCAGGAGCCTGCTCCAGCGTGGGCTTCCCACAGGGTCACAGCCTCCTTCGGGCGCATCCGCCTGCTCTGGTGTGAGGTCTTCCACGGGCTGCAGGTGGATATCTGCTCCACCATGGACCTCCATGGACTGCAATGGCACAGCCTGCCTCACCATGGTCTTCACCACGGGCTGCAGGGGAATCTCTGCTCCAGTGCCTGGAGCACCTCCTCCCCCTCCTTCTTCACTGACCTTGGGGTCTGCAGAGTTGCTTCTCTCACATATTCTCACTCCCCTCTTTGGCTGCAGTTGCGCAGGTTTTTTTGATCCTCTTCTTAAATATGTTATCCCAGAGGCGCTACCACCGTCGCTGATGGGCTCAGCCTTGGCCAGTGGTGGGTGCCTCGTGGAGCCGGCTGCCATTGGCTCTATTGGACATAGGGGAAGCTTCTAGCAGCTGCTCACAGAAGCCACCCCTGTATCCCCCCCCACTACCAAAACCTTGCCTTGCAAACCCAATACAGTAACAGAGCCCAGTGTTTGCACTTAATAGGTTATAGATATGTATGTCAGCCTGAATCAACAGTGACTGAAAACTGATACCACCTGTGACTCTAATATCAAGTCTCGGCTCTGTTTCGACTCTACAACCTGGGAAAAGTAAAAGCAAATAAGCAGATGTCCTTCACTGACTGTCAGGACTGGGGTGCCTTTGGACACGTGTGTTCACTACAGAACCCACCAAAGAGTTCCTAGTGACTCTTCGATTAAAAATGTTGTTATACTTTGCTATTCTCCTTTTTGACTTTATCAGCTCCATGGGTAGAGGACTGTCAGTACATTTAGCAGCTTTAATGATCAGTAACTGTAAAGAAAGACTGGGAGGTGGTTGGGGAGGGAAAAAACCTAGTCCTTAAGGTTTGACATATTTCTTATTTTGCTTGATTAATTTTGTACCAATGTGAATGAGATTTTTAATGAAAGTTAACAGGATGTTTTTCTCTTTGCTGGGCTTATTTTCTCTTGCTGAATAATTTGGAACGCCTGTTTTGAATTTCATGTGCAAGTCACAGAACTACTCATTAATCAGGCAGCTAGATTAAACAGGGCTTGAGTTATAGTGCATTAATCTGTTCTGGATAAATCTTGAATGGAGTGATTGAGAAATTCAATTAAAAGAAGATTTATCCAGTTTGAGTAATATTTCTTGATCTCTGTGAAGCCACAGAACTCATGAGAATTGAAGGAATCTCTATCAGGAATCTGCTCTGGAAAACAAGTACAGATGGGTGGTTAAATGGATGTCTGTTCTTCTGCATTAATGGAGTGTCACAGGATTCAGGTTCCTCACCTTGACTTGAAAATAAGAATAGATATTGGCATGCGTTTTTGGGTTACACCTAAGGGGTTTCAGACAGCTATCATCTTTACGTTCCTGTGTTGCTATTTTAAGGAATATCGTATATACAAGAACAGTAAGTAATTAAACCCTCTTGTATTTGTACGTATGAACTCATAAATGCACCAAAAAACTCTGGCTATGGTTCCTGTTTGCCCGCCTCTCTGCATGCTCATTTATCTCAGTGCCAAAATGAGCACCACATGGATGCAAAGCAGGGTAGTCCTTTGCACCAATATAAATGACTACACAGGTGATGAAAACAAAGACATATCTGAACTTAAAGTTCCTTAACTTAAATATTACTTTTTCTTTCAGGGTGTGGGGTTTTTTTTGTTTGTTTGTTTTTTGGGGGATGGTAGAGGATGTAATCAGAGTCAGAGATGAATATTTTCTCTGTGGCACTTATTTACTCTATTCACTTTCAGAGTCACTGACTAGTTTCCTCCTTTCAGCTGGGAATGGTCAACTTGTATTTCAAATAAATCTTTCATCTTTTTGACTCCAGTCCACTCTGTCTTGATAATCTTACATCCTTTATTTATAGGTATAGCAAGCAGTAAATAAAGAGAACATACTGTGATTTTGTACTATAAACAAGAAAAGAAAAATAAAGGGGAAAACTGCAGGGTGGGTAGGTCCATGATTTTTGGAGGAAAACTTACTTTGGATTTCACTTGTAAGGGGAAGAATATCCAGACAAACCCAAGATTTATGGAAGTGGTGTGTTCACAAATAACAGAATTTATGCAAAGAAAGTTCAGAAATGCATAATAAATAGTTCCGTCTGAGTTTTCAGCCCTCTTCCCTTGTATAGAAAAGACCTGGATACTTCTTATTTATAGACTTTAAAGAAGAATATAAATCTCTAAAAAATGGAGTTGTGAAAGAAGGGGTGGAAAAAGAGTCCCAAAAATGTATTCATGAACACAAAAAAAGGTAAAAATGAGTTTGTAATTTACTGCAGCTCAGAGGCAGCAATAACTAATACACTGGAAATTTACCCATTTTATGCATCTATTTTGCTTGCTTTACTACTCTGCTGTTCATAAAAAGAGCATTTATTTCAGCAACTGTCATGTCACTTGGCATTTATGTGATCTCCGAGCTATGTGTGAAAATGCACTTTTTTTCCAGTTCCAATTTTTATTGAAAAGTTATTTATTTTACAAATTGGTATCAAGGTGATTTGTTCTCCTGTCTAACTAGTTTTATTACCCTACTTTTATTATGTTCATTCTTATCACTTGAGGATCAGAGTCATAAATCATTTGGTTTTGTTTTTCACATCCTGGTTCCTACTATTGTACTTGCATTTCATCCTCTGTATGCTACTGTCTTAATTCCTCCTAGCTATTAACTCGGAGATTAAAAAGCATACTTTTTGTTCTTAGACATTTTCTTACTCTTACACTGGACTTACGAGGCACTTTGTATTGTCCACTACATTTTGCACTCAGCTGTGTCTTTTGACAATCACAGTTTTGGAGGTTCTCCAGTAATCACCTAGAGGGAATGAAGATTATTAGGTAATCTCCTGAGAGGCCCACTGCAGTTTTGTTCCTAGCTCCACCTACAAAAATGCCAACCAAAAGGGAACTAGAAGATTAATCAACTGCACCAAACATTTAAAATTTAAAAGGAGAAAAAATTTAAAGGCAGCTAAAGAGATAGTTTGAATTTGCTCAGCTGCAGTCTTCTTTTAACAAACCTGGCTTCCTAGCAAAAAAAAACCCCATACATTTACCTAACTGTTAAATGAACCTGCAGGTCAAACTGTTTATCTGCTCTTCTGTTGTTGCTGTCAGCATAAATAGCCTTGCCTCTTTAAGAAGATTGGCATAAAATGGAGGCTGTTTATTTCTAATCACAAACTTTACCTGTGACAAGGCCATATTACTTCTTCTTGGTTTAAAATTGATCACAGAATAAGTGTCCGTCTGCTCAATGTCTATTGATGGGAAAATCTCATCTTTTGCCTTGGCAGTTTCAATATATTTAGAAGCTGAGAACCCAGATGTGAGTTCACATTGTGCTTGTTTATGACTAACGCAATACGCAGGGCCACTCAGTCCTGTAAAATATTCAAGGCTTTTCCCTTGCTTGAGATAATTTAGCTGCAGTGTCTTTCCTGGGCTCCACATTTTGTCCTGACACTCTGTAGAATTTATAGGGAAGGGGTAATGCTGAAATGAAACATAATTTTGTGAAAATGAGTCGGAATTGCTATCTTTCGTGCATCAGTTGTGAGACAAAGAGGGCTGGCTGCCTCAGTGAGGGGATCCCACCTGTGCCACAGGTATTTTTACAGCTGCATTCCTATTCCCATGGAAAAGCCTTTTGCATTCACTTGCAGTACTGTGTCAGATGTCTGCAAACTGAACAGCAACTGCATTAGTTTCTGTGCTATAAGGACAGCCTGGTCACTGGCCCATAAAATAATAACTGGAGACCTATAGCAAATCCTCCAAGAGGTCTGCTCATTTGAGAAACATTCGTAAAAGCTGTGTTTCTATTTACATGCAGCAGACCCTCTGATCCTGAAGGAGATTCCAAGCATAGGTATGATCTCCAGATAATCAGTCATGTTTGCTTTACCGGTAATGCCATTTTCAGTGCATCTGCTTTCAGACATACCATTGCAAACAGTGCTGCTGATTAATAGTACTCCCTTGCCTCAGAATTTAGAGGAAAAAACAGAGTGCTGCTGGCAAAAACATAAAAACATAGCCTCTGCTAGTTCTGAACGTTGCTTTATTAAGCCTAGTATTCTGCATCTAACAGTAGCTAATGCCTCATGCTTCGGAGGAAAGGCAAACCCCACAATTTGTGCAAAGCCATAAAATAGGGGAAGTATTCCCCGCAGAGCCTCCAGCCATCAGCTTATTCCCCGAAGCATGAGATTTGATTATATGTTTGTTTCTCAGGGAGAAGAGCTGTGAGTATTTAAGCTTTTCGGACTGGAGATCATTCATTAGATTAACCTGGAGCAATCTGAGGCCTGTGTAGAACAGATTGTGGAATTCCCTTGGCAGAAATGAGCAAAGCAGCCATTACTGACATGCCATCGTATTGCTAATTGGAGCCAAATGACAAATTCATAGGAAATTTTGCTTCTATTTCTGCTCTTGAGCTATCAGTGGGAAGCTGGTGATTTCTTCTGGGTGTAAGTAGCAACCTTATTTCCCACATAGTTTCTAAGTTTGTGTTGTGTTTGCAAACAGTATAATCTGGCATGAATAGTAGCTGGAATTAAAGAGCTGGGTCACGTAGCGCTGTTTGCATCTCTACCTGTGGACTGCATGCAAGGGCTGGAAAGCAACTGTTTTGGCTCTGTTCGCTCCTTTCTACCTACCTCTGACTTATCTTCCTTTTTTACCTTCTAGGCAGTACAAAGGAGTACTTTCATTTTTGATTAGGCTTTTTTTTTTTTAATTGCTTTTGTCTGGTTTTTTCCCCTGGATCTATGTAATATTTGCCAAGGAAACCAAAGGAGACAGTATCTATGGCTCCAGTCACACATAGTTTGGGGCTGGTCCAAGCTTTGTGAGGAAGATTCATCTAGAGAAGGCAGATGGAAAAAAAGAAAATAGTCATGAATTGAACTGTTATCCTGTGGCTTGTGAGCAACCTCACAAAAGTCAAAGAAACTGCAAGGAAATTTGTGGTTGCACCACAGATGAATTCAGGTACTGCCAGACCCAGGAGCAGGAAGAACATAGAGGCCTTTTAAATAATAGGCTACAGTACAGTGCACATTCTTCAGTCACCCTGCCGTATCAAGATGGGCTTATTTATGGACTATTGGTGGCTAGTTACACTTATGTTCAGCCCAGACACACAACCTGCTACTCCGGTCACCTATCAAATCCCCGGCAGTTCAGCAGAGTACACACTAAGCAAGAAGCTGAGTGCCCTTGTAGCAGTGTTATCCCAGTTACTTCACTCTTCAGTGCTTCAGAGACTCAGAAAATCGAAGTCCCACTCAAATCTTGCTATGAGCAAAAGCTTGTTTTTCCCTCCCCTCCCGTTTTGGACAGAAAATGGATTTTTGCCTTCCTATAGTTCTTTGTGCTGTGAAAGACAGGAGGTCCTGCAGTATTTTCTTCAAAAGTGGCAAAGGTATTTTAGCTTCCAATGGGACCTAAGGGCAATGAACTGTTCCTGATACCTCCCAGGATCAGATTTCGTGACAGCACTTACACTGCTTCCCCTGTTTTGGAAATAATAGCTTTGTGACTGAATAATAAAGAATTGGCAGCATCAACTGACACTTGCGTGTGAGTTAAGTCTCAGAGCTCTGCTGATACAGAGTAGCTATGCTGTCTTGTGGGTGCAGTTTAGGCTCTGTTTTGACCTACAACAAGAACTTTCAGACTATGAGTGCCATCCGTTCTTCAGCTTGGAAGCAGGTCCAAGTGTTGCCTCTGAACCATCTCCAACCACCACCACAGGCCCTGCCCTTTTCTCCCAGCTGCACAGGAATGAGTGCTGGCTGCATGGGACTGAGGTGGTGGGATAGGATTGAGGAACATCTAGTTCTAGACATGTGGTCTCAGGGCCCTGCTTAGAGCAACCGTAGGTGTATCTGGCTTGTTTCCCGGGCTTGCTGATCCTTCACCTGATGGTCACTGGATTGCTGGTGGAGCCTGTCACCGTCACCAGACCCACTCTGCTTGCCTTGCTCAGGTCCTGTGCCCTGGTCAGAGAAGTCATACCCTTCTAGGATGTCCGTTATGGATTTTACTCCTGTAGTCTGGACCCATAATAGCCCTGAACAACTTAGAAAGAAACCCATCTTTCAGTCTCCCTTGCAAAATACAATCAGTATTTCTGATTTCAGGGGTATGGCATACTGAGAGAGAAAATAATAAGTGAAAATGTATTATTTCCAAGTCATAAATCATCATATTTCCTGTCTTCCATTTATTCCAATGTTTTGTCATCACATGACTGACTTGTTCATCAGCGAGTTGTCTATGTTCTTGCAAACACTGAAGAGCTTATGTATGTATTGGTTTGGATCAGAGTTCATATACAAAATAGTGTAAGAAAATTGAGTTAAAAAAACTATTCTGCAAAAAGTAATTTTTTGCTCCCTGGAACAGTGACATTTATTATGAAAGATAACAATAAAAATTCAAATTGTGGCAAAAAGCCAAGTTGTTTACACGTGATTCCTGCTTTCCAAAAACATGTCAAGTTCCATTTCTTAAAAGATAAACCCTGTATTCTGGTGCTAAGTAAGAACTTGTATTAACTTGTAAGATATGGAATAGTCTATTCATGTCCATTTTCAGCCATTGAGTCCCTGGTGAAGACAGTCGTCTGTATTGTTCAGTTTCCTGGTTTCAGATATCTTACCCTCCAAATTTATGTTCTTTAAGGAGAAAAGATAAAAACTGATTGCTGTAGAAGCATTTTGATGTTAACATAAAACATAATTCAGTCCAAAAAAAGCCTGCCATCCCACTGCAGCACTAGCAGCCCAAATATCATAGAAGGCAGAATCTGAAAGGGCAGAGTAACCTTACTGAGAGGTGATGCTGTTCTTGTTGCTACTCTGAAGTTCTTAAAAATTGCCTAGTCTTCAACATTTTAGGGGGCTTTTAGCAATAATATTAACAGAATTCTTAGAAAATGCTTTCAGGCCACCAGCACAATTGAATTCAATTTCTGGATGTGGAAGATTTTTGTTTTCTTGGAGCTGGGATGGGAGCCAGGTGGTGGTCTCCTTACAGGCTGACATTTTCCTACCACCTTTCTACAGTACGATTGCTTGCTGGCTTGCAGTGTGAAATTGCAAAAATTGGATAATATTTCCCAGTGCAGCTGGACCTCCTTAACTTTATGTTTATAAGAACTGCAGAGGAGTATCAGATCACAAATGCCATCTTCTGGATCACTGGTTTGGTCTCCTCCTCTTCCACATCTCCAGCCACTCGGCAGAATGTACCTTAGACGCTCAACTGGGATCATATTTTCAAGGTGCCTTTTAAAATACCTTTTTTTTCAATTTAAATGTTCTAAGCCTTAATTCTTCTTCTGCTTGTTTGTTGCTGGAGCTGTTCTCTCTTTACTCACACTGCAATCTGTCCCAAATTCAAACCAACAAATCAAGTCAGCAATTTGACAGAAGTGACATTGACGGATTTTTCAAATGCAGGGTTCTCGGAATTCAGGTGTGACATTGTTTGGTACTGCAGTCCCTGAAATTATAAAGAATAGGTGTATTGTTTCAATCTGAAATAAAAAAGAATCACTGCAGTGCCTTGATGCCTGTTTAGATAGAGGGATTTACCATTTCTTCCTTGACAGTACTGGCGTTGCCATAGCTTATTCTTCCCAGGGTTTCTGTGTTATAAAGTACTTATGACGAAACACATATCGAAAATATAAAGCATTAAAATATAGAAGAATACAACATTAACACAGGCTTCCTGTACTGCCAGAAAATAATTCCTAATATGTAATGCGAATTCTTATTCTCATGTTTTTGTCTCATGGGACGTCAGGCAAAGTAACACCGAGCTTTGTAGTCAGTATATATCTTAACCACTTAGTAATAAAATACATACAGGTATTTCATGCATTAGTTTCTTCATTGATCAAAATAACATATGAGATAACAATAGTAAACCATTTGGATTTGCATGAGATTGGAGATATCTGAGAGCTGATCAAGCTCAGCCATTCTGAGTGCATCTAGACTAGCAGTTTAGAGTGTAGTATAGGTGGTTTTTTGGTGTGAATCCCTCTACAATTTGCACTTGACGTTCTGTAGACGACAATTTTGTGTGCCCCTGGTATGCAGAAACTGGATTCTTTCTTTGAGCTGGACTGAGGAACTGAAAATTTCTGGCATGAAAATTCTCATGCAAAAGGATTATTTGTTTTCTGTTTAAATTTTAGCCACATCAGTTCTCGAATCAATTTCATAGTGCCAATATAGCTGAAAGGGAGATACGATGGCACGAACGCTTTAAGCCAGTATTGCCATCAAAAAACTTCATCTTGCAAAACTACAGCCTCTCAAGTACTCATTCTCTTCTCAATTTATTGCGTTTTCCATCATAACTGCTAAATACTAGATGGAGAATAAGTTTCTTACTATCAGAGCCGATTTCTCTCTCCAAGGAGCCAGCTTTTCTTTGGGCATTACTGTACTTTAGCACATAAACATGAATCATTAAATCTCACTTTAATTTGTTGAATTGTAATTTGGGAATTGAAGAAACAGAGCCCAGTTAGCTTTTTTCAAAAGATAATATTGGTGTACTGATGTCTCTGATCTGAGTAGCTAGTCACTAGCCGGGTTCTTGCCAGCTTGTTCTTCTTGGGAAGAGAAAGTGATAATACAAGCCGGGCATTTTTCTTGGTGCTGATTACTTACAAAGAGTGTACAAAAGAGGCCTGGCTTCTCCTGAGGCAGGAGGAAAAATGGTAGGTGGCTTCCCTGCTCATAATTTCCAAGCCTACTTCCAGCTATCTTACTCCACAAAGGAGCCTAATTGCTTCATCCTTTTAGCCTGAATGAAAGGTGCCAAACATGCTCCAAAGCTTTAACAAGATCTGTGATTGCCTGCAGATGAGAGCCAAGTCTGAAGGCAGCCTTCAACACCTTCCCACGCAGAAACCCACCAGGCGCTGTCCAGGAGGGGCAGGAAGAGGGTCTGCCCAGACATACACACAGAGGAGATTAAAAAATAGTCACACCTGGTCCCCAGGTGTCTTTAGCAAAAAAACCCTGTACAGAAGGGGACTCATGATTAAAGCTATATTAGAGAAAGATTGGCTCTATAATTTCTTGGTTTAAGAAGAGCAAAAGTTAAAGTTAATTTTCATAATTCCTGTATTTGGATTAATGGACCTTAAGAGGAAATTAAATATCACAGGATTTTGAGCACTTCATAGAAGCCAGATAATAACGTAAATTTTTTTTTCCCTAACAATGCAATTTAATAATAAGTATGATAATTACAGGTGACCTTCACTTCTCCAATTTTTACTTGTCAACACTGACATCTTTTAAATAGCCATTTATGAACCAGATGCTTATTTATCTTGAGTAATATGTTATAGGGTCAAATTTGGAAATTCAACCTTTTTCAGGAAAGCATATGGCATATATGCACTTCCTACTGATATGGGGGATTTTACTGCATATTTATGGCTAAGCATATGCTCAAGAATTTTCCTGAATGGGTATGTATACAGAACCACACTTACACAACTTGCTGATTTAGAGTTCATGTAAAGAATTAACTGTGTCGTATTAATGACATATTATTAGCTGAAATGAACCTTATTCTACCGTATTTTAATTTATTATAGTGAAAAAGACTTTAGGCAGAGCTTACAAAACAACCACATTGCAAACTATTCTAAGGAAATATTTAAAAAGCAATTTTGATCCTCTTCTGTGCCTGTGTTAAATGTTACATTTTAAATAGCATCAGACTCCCAGAATCAGTTTGATGATTCACACAGTAGAATCAGTGATTGGAGCAGGTGTTTCATGTTGACCACCATCTCTCCTTTCAA
Source organism: Gavia stellata (assembly GCF_030936135.1). NCBI lineage: Eukaryota > Metazoa > Chordata > Aves > Gaviiformes > Gaviidae > Gavia > Gavia stellata. The sequence goes on along the minus strand of NC_082599.1, from coordinate 24,978,169 downwards.
AAATCTGATTTCAGGCTCCAGACAATCTTGACCTTTCCTGGTTTAATCCATGAAGTCCTTGTACCACTCAGCAACACTGACTCACAAAACCCTCCTAGATTTGTCAATACCAATTCCATTTGCTTCTCTGAATTTCCAGTCAAGAAAAAAAATTGACGGTGCCCTTAGTACAAAGCAAATGCAGGGTAGAGTTAATTCTGACTGAAGTACATTTTACACTTATTTTGCAGTAATTCAAAATGTCTGGAGAAAATTTAGGACAATGACTAAGCTGTATTGTGTTTTTCATGGGAGGAATAAATTACAGAAATATTTTTCTTAATGCACATTGAGGTACTAAAATATTTTGTAAAAGAGATCACCTGCAAAAATGAGGGGATGAATATTATTAACACCTATATGAGTCATATACAAGCAATAGAACAGAACTTCATTTTGCCCAAGTAAATATTTCCACCACCTTCCATTACAGTGATGAGTAGTTAAGTTTATTAGGCCAACCTCCAAAAATCTCCCCAGTAATGTAGGGTGTTAAGATGACAGTTCATGTGACTCATGCTATTTATTATTCACTACAACAATCTAGGCAATTTCCTGCTCTCCCTACCTCATATATAAAGGGTCTAATTCAAAGCCCTGTAAAGTCAGAGACACAGGAAAATGGCATAGAGAGTCAGCAGCATAGCTGGGAATCAAACCCTGGAAAGACCAAAGAAAGAACCAATTTTCAGGTACTACCATCTTTTGACATTTCATTTTCTCCCTGTTCTATAGAGAGGTGCAATGGAAGAGCCAAAAGGTGAAATGTAGACACATATGTGAGTTACAGTACACCAAAATGTATGACTTGGGTCTGAAGTAGACATAGTGAGATTTATTAGATACAGCAAGGCTTATCATAGCCAGTTGTACGTGCTTGTCTTGATCATTGTGAACTAGCATTTTACTTTTTTCATCTAGATCTAGTCAGAAGTTTAGAAATTGAGAACATTCTTTTGATAAACAGTTCATTGAAAATGCTAGCAAACTAATTCAATGTCAAAAAAATTGCAGTTTATACTAGAAATAATACTTAAAATATCCAGATCAGCTCTGATCTTGAGTTTTATACGTTGCAATTACTTACTATATCTGACTGGTTGTTTTAAACCTTTTGAGCTAATGATAAAATAAATCATACTGATGACAGAGAGGTGTTATAACTTAAAGAAAACAAAGCTGAGTGACATAATGAGAGCTGCAGAATCCTTACAGACTGAATTGCCAGGATGGAATTTACCGGCCTAAGGAGAATGAATATGGTATTAGTCTATGGTATTAGTTGGGATAACCCAAATGTAATAGGGGCAATACTTATGGTATGCTAAAGGAAAACTGTGTGCTTATGAGAGGAAAAAACCCCACTAATAGCAGGAAATTTCATTTAATGCGTGCGTAGGTGGTATGCTTATCACAATGGAGTGTGCCATAGAGAACAATTTTAGGAACCATAAACAACTGTTTCTTGGAACAATTATTTCAAAAAGCTACAAAAGAAAAGCTACTTGTGATTAAGTCCTGAACAACAGGTAGAACAAAGTTGAAGGCATAATCATAAAAAAGTTTCTCTAATGTTAGTATAAAAGCATACTCAATTTCAAAAGCCTTATAGGAAGAGAAAAAAAAAAAAAGATTTGGTTAGAAGGGACTTAATAAGAGTGTGGAAAAGGACGAAATTCTTGTAGGTGGCATGAAGACTTTTTCAGACCATCACAGTGAAAGTGTTGAGTAAGTATGAGTTTGATATATAAATATCAAAAGAAAAGATTCTGAAAGGACCACATAAAATCAAAATTATAACCAAAATTCTATCATCATTAACCACAGAGGCTGTTAGAAGTAAAAGGCATGCTTAAGAAAAAAAAAGAAACACTTGTCCAAATGAGAAAATTAGAAAGGAGAAGAAATACTCTCTAGTTACACATAAGGCTATAATAGGGCTGGCCAAAAATGATTTTGAAGTAGAAATGGCTAAAACCACTAACAAGTAATAAAATGTTTCTCAGAAAAAAACAAATGCAGGAATTTTTCCCAGCTTGTACTGCTGATTGCTAGTTGAGGTATAAAGAAACACAGAAGTAAGGTCATAGCAAAAAAAGCTAAATGAATCCCTTGTGCCAGCATTTGCTACAAAAGAGCTCAAGGGAGGTTCCCACACTGAAACCCCTCTTCATGGGAGTTGAATTTAAGGAATTGTTTCAAGTTGAAGTTTCAGTAGAGGAGTCTTAAATGCAAATTGATAAAATGGATGATAAACTGCATGGCCAGATGCTTTTTCCTGAAGAGTTCTAAGGAAACTGAAATAAGAAATTTCTGAAGTTATTATTATGGTATAACTTGATCTAGAGGAATAGAATTGGCAAATGTAAGATGCTTCTTTTTTTTTTGACAAAAAAGACACTTCTGACTCTGTATAAGATCTGTTTCAACACTGAAAAAAAATTTGAAGCTATAAAACAAATTATAGCAGAAAACAGAGAGAATAGAAGAAACACAGAGAAATTATATAATTGAGAACCTGCTTTTTTTCCTAAAAAGAAGTCATTTATTCATGAACCCTAGCACTATTTGATGTAAGGAATTAGTTAAAGGGGAGGAATTCAGGAGATCTGGATTTAAAATAATCTTTTAATTCACCAAAGTCTTAAGGAAATTAAGCTGTAAGGAGACAAGAGAGACTGCCCGCTTCTGGGTAAAAATTGGGTAACCAACACGGGAAAACAATATAAGTGGTGACATTCTCAGGGCAGGGAGGTTGCAACTGCTCTCAGGATCCATTGTTGGAGCCTTCACTGTTTGCTGTATTCACAAATTAGCTGGAAAAGGGATTTAATAGTGAGATGGGAAAGGAATGGGTGGGACAAACCTAGAAAAATTTATTAAACAACTTTTGGCATACTACATGGTATACCCACATTGTGGTCTATGTAGTTCTAGTCACAGCACCTGAACATGGAAAATGTGATCAGAAGCATGGAGCAAGGAAAGACTAAACAGACTCAAATTTTTTGGCTTTGAAAAGAGATTAATAGCATGGAGGTGAAGGTATTCAGAAGATGGCACTGTGTGAAATTATCAGCTAGTAGGCTTATTAGAAACAAGCAGAAAAGGAGTATTTTTCCACATAAAACATCATTAAGCAGATGAACTCAAAGTTTTGGATATTGAATATTTACATGAGCTCAGAAAGGAATGAAGCAAGTTCACAAAGGTCTATTAAAAGTAAATGTCTAGATTGCATCCAGATTGAATCTTCAGATCAGGGACATCTGAAACCTGACATTGCTGGATGGTGGGATGACACATCAGGGAATGTCCAGCATATGGTTGTCTAGTACTACTTTTTGGTAAACCTGTGTCTCTGGACAGTAGATGTTCTATCTGGCCACATATGGCTATTTTTATAGTTTTAGCCTACTGCTTCCCAGTGGGTAATTTTTACCTAGTCAGGTTGTACAATGGTAATACATTTTGTCTTGATAAAAGGTGGAACATATTTTAAGAAATCACTTTCATGACATTACGAATAATTGTGGTATTCCTATCTACAACAATTACCCATGATGAATATCTATTAAAGGTACCTTTTAAGTTATGATCCAGTTTGTATAATTTTTTTATGTCAGGTTCTATCTGTCCTCAGGTCAAGGTCTTCCTTAATTATTTACATTTAACGTGGGGACTTTTCATTAGTCATTTTTGTCTCCTGGTCACCACCAACTCAATTTGATCTCACAAAATGAATTTGTGGCATTTAGATTGTATCAAATGGTAGTAGAGTATGAAATCTAGGCAAGTATATCTCATGACATTTCTTTCATTCTTTTACCTTCTATTGTTTTAATGAACCACTTTAGAAAGTCCAGATGCCTGTTTTATCTTTTTTTTCCGATCTTTCTGTATTACAATTGATCTTCTAACACTGCTTGCTCTTTTACAAGCATTCTCAGCTGAGCATTCACACTAGGTGAGGTGTGGAATTTTTATTTTTGCATTTTCAAATTGTATAATCTTATATGAATTTTGAAGAAATTCAAATGGGGTCATGTGGATTTTGCAGTATTCTTAGCTGTAGATCCACTCTAGGTACAAAATATTCTATTCAAATCCCAGTTTTTGCATAGGCCTGTTGTATGAGGTAGATTTATGTGTCTCAGGTTCCCATACAGTTTGCAGGAAATGGAATCTAAATGTCATGATAAAATTCCTGGAATGCAGGACTTTGGTAATAGGATCATTTGCCACTAGCTTGAATGAAAAAGAATAAAAATTACAAAATAGCAAATAGCTAAATACAGAATAAAATAATGAAAAACCAACTTCAAATGTAACAACATGCACTTGAACAATTTGTGGTAATGAACATATTTTAGGAAGAATAAGAATATGTTAACAAACACCTTATAAAATAGGTAAATCCCTCACATGTGGCAGTTTGGATATTCCCTATGGATAGGTTGCTCACCTCTACTTTAATACATACATTAGCGCATTCTGCCTAAAAACGTTGTTGATTCCAATCACATTCAGGGTGATTATTTTAACCGTTAATCCTGAGCATGAGAAGTTTGTAAGTTATAAATAAAGGAAAATTAATACAGAGAAGATATACAGGAAAGTCTGCCTGGGGAGATATGAAGAAGATGATAAAATTACTATTACAGATGATGGGAGCTGGCTGTATCCATAATATTTCTGTCACCTTAATGAGACTAGAAAACCAAATTAAGCAGCTATTCAGTCCTAGTAAATATAAAAAATAACAATCCTGTAAGGGAAAACAGCAACAAAATCTTGCAGTAGGCATGTGTGTGAATTTGGGAAATTTGGGTTCCTTTAGGAACGGTTGAAAAATAATGGGCATATGACAAATTAATGCCTAAAATTTGAGGACTGTGACTTACAGAAAGGAATGTGTTTGTCTTGTCTAGCTCTCATGTCTTGCTACTAGGCCTATCACTAGGCTTCTTGCCACTTTTGCAAATGCACCTCACCCATTTGCGGGGAAACTCTTAAATTTATGCAGTATATCGCCTACCATATTAAAATAAATCAGCGCACTGATGAGGCTTTCTCTTAACGCAACAAGCTTTAAACTGTGGTAGCACAACTGCTGCTACATGAACACCCTCTCCATTGTGTCTTGAAACCCCGGAGAGAAGGGATGACCCAGACCATTACCTGATGCTAAATCATCCTCTGATCGCTCATCCCAAGTGTTCTGAATTGCATCATTTGAACTTCATACCATAGCAACTGTGGTCTGCATTTCTAGCATGAAAAATTAGATTTGTAAAATTTGAAATACATTAGACTGACTTGAGCAAGGGCTAGAAAGAAGCTGTTGCTTCCCAGGTGAGAGCAAGGAAAGATCTTTGTGAGATTAATTGGCCGGATCTGTGAATCTGGATTTTGCAAAGGTGTTTCCCTGAGGTGCAGACCAAGAAAAGAATCACAAAGATTGTTTGGCACGTCGGCCACAACTTTCTTCCTAATAAGTAGTTTACATGTCTCTTAGTTTATATATGTGCTTATATGCATCCTGTTTTAAGTCCTATATATGCTTAGTGGCGTAGTTTGGTGCTACGGATTTTATGAGATACAGTGTCAGCAAAAGCTCAGATTTGAAATATGTAGGTCTTTCTATAGTTCTAGGTTTTGATCAGAGTGACCTAATGGAGGAAATACAGGAAAGTACATATGCAGAAGATGTTGTGCACAGGATCTTGTCTAACAGCGAAGCTGCCTGTTTCTAACCAGAGATGTGTCTGCTGAGAGTCACCCTGGAAGCTGAAAAACATCAGAGAAAAGCCTGCTCTGTAACTCAAAGTCTCTTAAATCATACTGACACCTTTAGAAAAGTGTCACAGGCAGTGAAAACATTTGATGAGCCAGAGCATTGTTATCCTTTTGTTTAATGCTGGTAAACATAGGAGTGTCCTTCCACATGTGAACATAACTTATTTCTCTCCAAATATGTTGACTTCACCTTTTCCAGTTAAAGTATCTTGTCTATGATGATGTGTTCAAGGTTTACTATAACTAAGTACAGTTGTAAAAGGTTTCCCATCCTTTTATGAACAAAAGTAACACAGAATCACAGAATCACTAAGGTTGGAAAAGACCTGTAAGATCACCAGGTCCAACCATCAACCCAACACCACCATGTCCCACAATGCCACGTCCACACATTCCTTGAACACCTCCAGGGATGGTGACTCCACCACTTCCCTGGGCAGCCTGTTCCAGTGTTTCACCACTCTCTCAGTAAAGACATTTGTCCTAATATCCAGCCTGAACCTCCCCTGGTGCAACTTGAGGCCATTTCCTCTTGTCCTGTCATTAGTCACTTGGGAGAAGAGGCCAACACCCACCTCTCTGCTTTCAGGTAATTGTAGAGAGCGATAAGGTCTCCCCTCAGAAGTCACAGTTGAAACTGACTTTTGTGTTTAACAAATGCCATGTTGCTAAGTGGCCTTTGAGGAATGTAAGCAAAAGATTCAAAAAAAGAAGGAGCAGTGATCTGTCTGCTTCCTGATAATAGGTGAAGTAGAAACACAATGTTGCAGCAACGTATGAAATTATAAAGCCTGCAATTCAGCATTGTAACTTGCTCATTTAAGTGAATTAATACATTTAGGAAATACATGAATTAATCCCTTTTGAAGAAGAAAAATATTTCAAACGTTGACATGGAGGGAACTTAACTGGACACTAAAAAAGGAAATGTTTCAGACCTGTCTATAGACTACAAGAGGACACTTTTTCTACATTTTCTGTGATGCAAATTTGAGTCTCAGAATAACACAGCTGAATTTCAGTGTTACGTTTTTGAACCTGTTTCCTAAATCTTTGAAAATGGTTGGTCACATGGAAGTATTCAGTACTTAATCTGGCTGATTATCTTGTCAATGAAATTGGTACCCTATACATTTAAAAGAAACCTGGACCTGAGGCTGCCTGCAGACCTCAGTTTAGAAACAGAAGTGTGAATAAAAAGTTTGTAAATATACATAACAGTCTGAGAGAGAAGGGACTATGGGAGCTGGACATCAAACCACGTAACACCAGATTTCCTAGGCCAAGGTGTTAGAATAGATATTTGCATATTAAGTTCTTAATTTTCATCTCTATGGTAGTATGCTTTTCAACAACAGTCAGTACTTGAGTGATAGCCATTATGATTACATGGAATTAACAGAAATGTAATGAAGATAAAATTTAATGATAAAAAAACCACAGCAGTGCACCATTTGATATAAAATGTCGTGAATCAAAAAATAAAGAAAAGCCATTGTCAGGGTAAAGATAAGAGATAGGGTTCAGAAATTGTGCTTTATAAAGCTCCAAACTTAGGAGGAATTGAGATAGCACTGATAAATAAGATTTCATTTATCTTAGCTGGCAGCTGAGAAGCCACTCCACATACTGTGCACTGTGCACAGATTTACTGTGCCTTCTGTACTATGTGACACATTTATTCAGTGGCCGCTACTAAAGGTTAACGGTTTGGTCACAATCTTCATATTAAATATGGTGCAAACACTAACTTGTTATTCATGGGTCATGAGAGAGTCTCAGGGCCACCTTTTTACAGGCTTCTAAATACTGTCTTTAAATTTATGCCTGTTAGATTGCAGGTACCCAGCTGCAGCTTCACCCAAGAGTAGAGACCATGAATAAAAAGGAAATTCCATACCTTTTAAAAAATTTGGCCCTCCAAACAAAGATCAAAAGACATAAATAAACTGTCCTATTGAAAATAATCTGAAAGTATCAGAATTTGTGGAATCTCTCTCGACCTTCCTGACATCTTTCTTCTTTATTACCACAAGACAATTGCTTGAAGGCAAGATTGTACCTGTCTAGTCTGATTCTTCTTCTTTTATAATTATTAACACTGGCTAATACAAGCCATTCTCCAAGCTCACACAGTGGTCTGTCAATCAAAATGCAAGCTCAAAGTCAGAAACAACTACAAAACGCATGTCCTGGTCATAAATGATTTATCAGACTGTAAAATACTGGCTTCACAATGTTTCTTGGCACAGGCAGGGCTAAAGAAGCCTTTCTGGGCCAGGTGTACTGCTTGGGACATGCATGTGCCAGTGTGGCTGCACAGAGCAGCCATTGGCAGTCAGGAGAAAAGATCCCGTGATGAAAATCTGCTGCTTCTGCCCACATGGCCAACAAATTCTCCTGGGTTTTTGCTGCAAGTCCTCCAACTTATTTCCATTGCCTTTATTCCAGGTCTCCTAGATCCTTCCATGTGCTCTGCATATTTAATCCCGCAAACAGGAGCCCGTGCCAGATGGCTGCTGCTTCTGGAAACAGAGATTCACAACTGCCTGGCCTTCAGTGTGACACTCAGCTGAAGACCAGTTCCCCTTCCAGCTTTCACAAAATGTGCAAAGTTCAGTACATTTGCAATGTCCACCTTAATTTAATTTTGACCAAAACTGTTTGGGATGTTCAAAAGTTATGAAGAGCACTTAGCAAAGAGGAAGCCATTGTTTCTTGCCTCATTGAGATCCCGCTTTCCAAGCCCAGTCATTCTGGCAGAGCTCTTTTTACAGCTCCGCTCCCCAATGAGTGGATTTAGGCAAGAATTAATACAAGAGGGTAAGGAAAGTTTAATTTGAGAAGTAAAGAGGATTCAGAGTAGCATGAAGAATGCAGCTGCTTTGATAAAACCAAGAGGTCTTTCTAGCCATGACTCCCTAAGAATCTAAAAATGACTCCGTGTTTCTAATGAGAAATTTAATCTTTTATTAGATCAATACATACAACTGGCAAAAAGCAAGCTGTTTGGGCCATACTTTTATAGGTCTGAAATGTAAGTAGCAGACTGTATATCATGGTATTCTTCCAAGAAGATCCATGAAGTCTGCTCTCCTGAAGTCCAGAGCTGTGATTCTCCTTTTTGCTCTGTTCTTTGCTCTTAGGATCCTGAACTCCACCATCTCATGGTCACTGCAGCCAAGGCCAACCCCAGCCTCTACATCTCCGACCAGTTCTTCCTTGTTTGTAAGTATGAGGTTTAGCAGAACATCTCCCCTCATCAGCTTCTTAATCACCTGTGTTAGGAAGTTACCATCAACGCACTCCAGAGACCTTCTGGGTTGCCTGTGCCCTGCTGTGCTGCCCTTCCAGCTGATATTGGAGTGGTTAAAGTTCCCCGCGAGAACCAGGGCCTGTGAGCAAGAGGCTTCCTCCAGCTGTCTGAAGAAGGCCTTATCTACTTATTCCAAATCAGGAGGTCTGTAGCAGACACCCACAACAATGGGATGACTCTCATCTGGCTCATCACCAGTCCCAGGGCCGAGCTCCATGCATCCCCTCTGCTCGCTCGTGTAAAGGGCAACTCACCCTATTCACCATGCTGGCCTGTCCTTCCTAAAGAGCCTATATCCATCCATGGCAGCAATCCTGTTGTGTGAGCTATCCCAGCACGCCTCTGTGATCTCAATGAGATCGCAGCCCCGTAACTGCATGCAGACCTCTAAACCCTCCTGTTCCTTCCCCATGCATCCTCTGGTGCCAGAACTCACGAGCTCCCAGCCTTCACCATCAGTGAAGTCTCCAGTTCCCAACCTGATAAGCACAGGCTCTGCCTGCCCCTCCTTTAGTACACCTTGGGTTTTGGGCTGTTGAAGCTGCAGGGTCTCAGAGAAGATCCAATCTCCTTTTTGGCATCCCTGCTGCTGTGCAAACCTGCTGACCCCCTGCAGCTCCTATGTCTGGCCACACAGACTCTCCCCCAGCACACCCCTCCTGCAGGCAAGGAGCCCATCTCCCTGGCCCCAGGCCCAGTGAGGTGTGCCGGGTGTCCCAGCAGTCCCAGACCTGCAGGGCTGCATCCTCGCTCTGGAGCTCGGTCTGGGTTCAGGCTTCTGCTGTGCCGGGGTAGCTGCCCCTGTGGGTGTTGGGGAACCATTGCTGGGCATGTGTACACCATCCTCAGCTTCTGGCCCCTTTCTGTGTTGCATCCCACATGAGCTGTTGCATCTCCTGGCTTGTAGAAACCATGACTAGGAGCTACAGCCATGAGTGGGCACGATGAAGAGGGAAATCTGTGCGCCAGCCCTCTGCAGCCTAAGAGGAGCAGAGCCTGCATGCCAAGAGGCAGCAGATTGTCAACAACAAGCTGGAAATGAAAAAAAAAGAAAGAAAGAAACATTGCTCCCTCTCTTATAATAGGAGAGTAATTAGAAACTAGTCACAGGAAGATTCAGATTTTAATTTTTACATGTTACATGTGATGGAAAACCAGCAACCAAACTTGACAAAAAAATACATTCAGATTAAAAGCCAGGGTTGAGCCTGACCCTGGGAAGGGAGTTAGGTTTAAAATAGAGCTAATGTACCATATGTACCATTTCCTCTCTCTCCATGAATTTAAAGGTCTGTAGTTGAAACCGGAGAAACTGGAGATTGCAAGTCTGACCCAGAACTAAAATACTACTGAAGAAAAACAATTAGTTCAGCCTAGTGAACTGACTCAACTCCACTCTGACATAGCTGCAGAGACTTATGAGAAAGGTAGTGAGAGTGACTTGGAATCTGTTGAGAGTGCTGCCTTAGTACCTAGTGTGAGATGCAGTCTCTTTCAACTAGGAGGAAGAATGTTTCTGAGAGCAGGCAAAATAGATGCTACTCTAGTGACTTTTTGCATAATAAAATCAAACAAAAAAAATCCTCTAGGGACAGCTGGTAATTAGAAAAGTCTCCAAAACCGGTTCATTAAGCTGTTTGCTGGCCAAGTACAAATTCTGAACAGAGAAAAAGAAATTACAGTCTGTGTTTTAAGTGTTCTTACATGTTTTAACTGTCATTACAACCAGCTAAAGGAGCTAATGGTGTTAGAATTAGTGCCTGCATCTCTGTGGGAAAAGCAGGCTCAGACGGGGCTCATTATACCGTAAGCGGAATGGCCATTTGTTAGCTATCGATTGCAATTCCAGCTATCTGGAGACTGCTGTGCTGTCAGATGCAGCATAGATTTTGTGCCCTCTCTAACAGCTCTCGACAGCTACTGGATGTGGAATCCCCACCACAAAAGCCATGTGGGATGTGGGGGACTGTACTGTCCTGTCCTGCCACGCAGCACAAAATATATGCATATGTCAGGGAATGAAGCCCACAGCTGTATACATTTTTCTGAAGGAGGTGGCTGGGCAGAAATAGATACCATCCTTAACAGGCTCACTATAAGCATGCATATAATTATGTGTGTGTACACATAAATATAAAACACATCTTTATAAATATACATATATAATGGCATGTATAAACATATAAACATATGTACACATAAATACGTGTGCACTCATGCACATGTGTATGCATGCATAACTATGTTGGCATGTTGTGGATAAAATTGACATCAGGAATTTAATTTTCCTATTTTAAATTGAGAGGGGCATTTAAAGAAATTGTTCCTCTGATACCTCACAATGCTGGCAAAGCAGCTTCCTCTTATGGATGCTTTTTCCAGTGTTATAATTAAAATGTTACAGTCTTGAAGAACGTGCTCAGAAGTGCCAGATAAATCATGTGGCTTCCTCTGGAGCATTCAGTGCTTTGGAGTGAGTGGACAGAAAATTGGAGTCCTGTGCATTGAATCTTATTTACAAGGAAACGCTAAAAGGAAGAAACCTAAATGCTGTCTTTAGAAATCAGGTCTGTGAATAAAAAGGAAGGGCTGAACCAAGTTAAATGTCCCAGTTGCCAGCTCAAAGCCCAAGCCAGTTGTAGAGGCAGTGGTATAAAGCAGCCGTGTCTGTTTTGGAGAGGTCTGTACCTGCTGTGTTGGCTCACTGTGGTAGGGTCTTTTGTAACAAACTGCTTGTGGCTTTGTTCTAGCTTGAAAGGCAGCGTAACCTCTGATGAACAGTGGATTCAGCTGCTCAGGGTGGGGTTGGATGGGCAGGCGGGAGCTGCAATGTTATGAACCGTCCCAACCTACTGTTTTCCACAAAATGTTGAGATGTTATCATCAGTTTCTCTTCCAGTATGGCACAAAACCACAACCTTTTCTTCGATCTGTGGATAATATAAGCTTGCTGGATAATATAATGAGTGGACAATATCAGCTTGCTTGTGGATAATACAGCCTTCTTGGGGATGATTAATGCTCTGATGCTTAAGGGGCTGCTGTGATGTAGGTGAGCCAAGTTTGAACCTTTGCTTGGTCTGCTATTAATGGGCATGAGGCTTCTGCATCCCACATGAGTGTTCTTGCTTCTAGATAATCATCTGTTCTGGGAGGGAAAAATCTGTTTCTTAATTTGCCCAGGGAAAAATATACAAAAAGCCTTGGAAAAAAAAATCCATGAAAGGTGGCTGTTCAGTGAGACCAACATTTTCCAACCATCCAGTGTCCTGAGGCACTCTAGCTTAAAATTTAAAAATTTTAGCCTTTCACAAGCAGGGTGCATTGACTATGGTAGGAAAATGCTCTGTGTGTGTGAAGTAAGACCTGAGCGTCTTTTCATCGCTCAATAGTAGATACCAGGAAGCAGAAGTGAAATGTGAAAGCCTTGGGAAAAAAGAGTTCTCACTGATGAAAGTGTCAGTCTAGAGACTGGTTGGTCAAATGTCTTCTACCAAAATTGCTTCTGAAAGCAAATTGTGGGAGGAGGAGACAAAGACAAAGGCCAATCCCGATAAACCAATGTTAATGATTAAAACAGAAAATCTTTTGATTTTGAAATTATGTTTTAGTCCTCGATGGGAGCTTTTGCTTATTGCCACAGAGTCCCTCTCATTTTTGGATCAACACTTTCAGATACAACCAGTGAAATATCTAAGACAGGGAATAGCACAGCTTTATGGTCAGGCCCTGTATATATCCCACGGCCTTTATCCATTCATCTGTTTATCACCAGGTTAGATTAAGTAGTGCTAGAAGGATAAACAGATGTAATGGGGGATGCATCACATGGGTTCAAAGCCTTGAAATGACAGGATTTGTAGCAGTTTCTTCACAACCTGTGCTGCAGGGAGGGATGAACAATCCTAAAGAAACATGTCAGTCTGCACTGGGAGGAAATCTCTTCCTGACCTTAAACCTCAGAGATCAGTTAACCTGCCTTAGTTTAATTTTATTTTGATTAGTTCACATCTGTGATTTGTTTTGTCAATCTTTAATTATAGGGGCTGCAGTTTTCCTAGGCAGGCAAAGAGTGAAACAGACATTGCACAGATAACCCTAATTTGGGAGGGGTGGGAGTGGGGGGGTGAGGGGGGGGGGGGGTGGGCAGGGGTGGCAGTGGTGATGGTGGTGGTTATCTTTTACATTACCTGCTTTTGTAATCTAAAAAGAATTTATATTTTGGGTGTTGCAAATACATGTGTATGGTGCATTCAATTTTCTCTAGGTAGTTCTCAATTCATTTGAATAGAGGCAGAGTTGTCACAGTTCTGACCAAGGTCCACTAGCTCTTTTAGAGTTTTTTTTTCTTATTCTGCTTTTCTGGTCACTAATCTTTACTTTTGGATGCTGCCCCTGCTTTCACTCCAGCCCCCCCATCCCAAATGGTATCAGTTTCATTTGAGTGTTTCTGGCTGCACCTTTTTTTCAGGTGAATACTAAGTCCTATGGTATTTCTCTCCTGTTCTTTTTGGGAATGGGAAATAGACCATTCTCAAAGCAGGGATTTAAAGGGATGCTTCGTTATGTAGTTAGGACAACAATTGCAGAACACTGGATCACCGTGAAACTGGTTACTGTATTTTTACTTGTATTAGCCATCAGTGAACTGCTGCTAAAATGTGCTCATTGTTGGAAATCCAGGTACATTTTCATTAGGAGGTGACAGAAGTTTTGCCATTAAAATAATGGTTCTGGTTACTCATGGAGAGCACAGTTGCTGACCAGGCAGGCAAGCAAGCAGGGGATCATGAGCAGAGGGAATCTGGTGAATGTGTGTGAAGTTGTTTAACACGTTATTCCCTGCAGCTGCCCAACCCATCCCTCTGCCCAAAGCAGTGCTACTCCGCAAACTCAGCAGGAACGAAGTGTCTCTGTCTTTGCAGCTTCCCTAGTCCAGCCTGGCATCCTTTGTAACCTCTTTAGTTCATCATTCCCCATATTGGCATAAAAGCCCTATAGAGGAAATGTAGGAGAATACACGGACACAGATAGATGTAGAACCCAGCCGCCACCTTCCCTGGGGTCAGGAACCAGCTTCTGATAGGGAGGTGAGGCAAGTGTCTAAGGACAGGAGCACCTGAAACCACAGCAGCCTATTTTGCAAGAGGATGCCTGTATCCCTCCAACGTAGGTTGCCTTGAGGCCACAGTCTTTTTTTTAATCTTACATGGGTTTTCCCTAGTTTCATTTGCATTGTTTTACCAGCATATCTAATTCAGTAACATCTATTTGTCATTAAAATCACCTAATTCATACCAGAATCATTCTTACTTGGGCTGAGTAGTGATTTACCCACCAGTTATTTAAGAAAATGATTTTCAGGATAGCATGCTACTCAGAAAACATCCTCATTCTCCCCAGAATTAATTCAAATTCTTCCGAGACCTAGAAAGAAATAATTTTTTTTCTATTCTTTCTGTTTTTCCTTCAGAACTTCCAGTGTTGTATTTGGGGCATAAGTGTTATGATTCCACAGGGCTTAACAGAATCTCTTCAGTGATGTCTCCTTCTAATAGAGACTGTTCAGTTTCAAAATGTCTGCCTCATTTAGTATAAATGGCAGAGATAACAGATGAAGTCCATACCCACTCCATTTAAAAATTAATATTTAGCATGCAGTGGTTTTGGTGTGGCAATTTGGTGTTAGAATAATGCTTTATTAGTCTACCATCACTCTCTTACCTTTTTCTATGTTTTCCCCTCCTTGTACTTTGCAACTAAACATAACATGTCTATACTTATCTAATCTTCTCCTTCCCTCCTCCCCTGAGAAAACAACAAAATGATTTTTTTTTTTAACACAGGCTGAGGATTTGCTGCTGGCAGACGGTATCTGAGGATCTCTGCTACTGCACTGAAACCTAAGGGGAGCCCTGCAGACAGCAATTTTCTGAGGTTTCAGCCTCTTCTGTGGTTTACAGGGAAAAAATTCTAAAGAGGACAAGATGCAAAGTAAATTGTCTTCAGGCCATACTGCCATTTTTGGAGAAGTGTAAAAAAAGATGCGCTCAGCTGCAGCTCTTGGGCCCAAAATCTTCAGTGCGTGAAGGGAGGGTATTCCCAGAGAGAGCTGTCCCTTCCAAGACAAGCCCAACCTGTGATTTTTCCTGAGACAGGGCTGGTTTCTGGGAGGAAAAATCCAAGTCCAGTGAGTAAAATTTGTATCAAAGGACTGGTGGTTTTTTTAACATCTTGCAGGATTTGGCTATGGGACAACAAACGGATTGTATCACAAGGGACCTGAAAATTGTTTCCACGTGATTTAACGTCTTGCAAAAATATTTGATTAACCATAGAAAAGGCATAGGCTATTGCTCTGAATTTGCTGTTTGGTTTATGCTGGCATTAGAATAACATGGGAGATAGCTGCAAAACTTACCCACAGACCTTGCCTAAATTTTTACATTTCTGTGGTCCTTCTCTGCATGAAACTATTGATAGAGAAACAGAATCAAACTCTGGTGATGGCTTTCTGTTACACAGAAGCTGGATGAGTAATTTATAAGGCTTTGGTTTCTGTTCTTATGAGATCTATGTTAGAATTAATTGCTTTAATTGCTGAACCAACACACTGCTAGCTCCTCTGACCATAAGGGCAGTTTTCTAGTCCTACAGCTGATCACTTTGCTACTGATCCATTGAGATAAATGAAGAATATAAGGCTATTCAAAACCATTTGTTGGTTGTATTATATTGCAACTCCTGACACATGTGCACATGCTCACCCACGCAAACCCCTCTCTAACTCTAGCAGAAAAACATCCTAAGACTAGTTTCTTTATGCCACTGCTTTCCAACTTGCTTGTATCAAGTAAATGTTAACTGCCCTTGCTGCTGTTAATGAGTAAAGCGTAGAGTTTTCAAGAAGTCCCTGGGGAATGGAGCACATGGATATTTTTCTTCCTTTGGCTAAGAAAGCTATAGGTGCTGACTTAAATAAATAAATAAATAAATAAATAAATTAAAAGTAGCAGTAGCAGGATCCTAAATGGTTCTGCACAAGTAATCTGACCTGACATTTTGTAGCTTCTGTAGCCTCTTTGAGCTCAGTGACCTTTGCTGGAAAAGTGAAGCACTGTAGGTGGGCCCTGATCCAGTACCTATGGAAGGCAAATTAGAGCTTTCCTTTTACTTCATGTACATTTTGACTGGGGCCACATCTAGAGACATAAATGGGAATGCAGGACTTCATGTCGGCCTGACTTGATGAAGTGCATGATAACCTAGAGAGATTAGCCTGACTCCAAAAGAGTCTGACTATAAAAAAAAAATCTACCAGAGCTAATGTCAGAGAGGAAAACATCTTTGAGAAAGCACACACAGAGGAGGAACCAGAATGTCCTCTGTGGATGTGCACTGAGATTCAACAAAATAAGCAAGAAAAGAGTTTGGCCTGAGTTAGCAAACTGAAGTTGAAATTCTCCTGTCTAGAAAGGAAGGTCTTTGCAATTCTGAAGATACAGACCCATAAATTGCTCCCTTGTGAGGGCTGATTTCTTCTCAAATGACTAAATAAAGAAGGGTGTATTACTATGCTGATGCATAGTATGTCAGCATCCATGGGTTAGTGCTACCCACTCTATGTCCTGGTCTAGTAAAGTAAAGATAAGGTATAAACAAAAGTCGGTATTCTCTGTTTAAAATGTATAGTTCAGTGAAGTGAGACACAGCTGATCTGGCCACTGTGCATTGACAAATAATTGTTCTTGTGAGACAAGTGAACTGAACACACTGTACTTTTCATAAACATTAAAGAGCCCATGTCTAGCATGATGGACAGCTGGAAATGCTGTTTTGTTTTCCACACCTTGGCTATGCAGTTCTGTCTACTGCTATTGTTGTTTTGTGGAGAAGACCCCTGGGGATTCTCTGCTGTCTCTTGCAATACAGCAAGCCAGTGCTTTAGCATGTACACCTCTAACTATACATAAGTCCTGCAAATGAATCATAAAAAGTGCAGGGTGCAAAAGATTTTAAATTGCTTTCTCTGACATATTTAACCACCAAAAGATGCAGACAATTCTATCATTGCTCCAAAGTAGATCCAGTGACTGTTGCTCTCTACAACTACCTGAAAGGAGGTTGTAGAGAGATGGGTGCTGGTCTCTTCTCCCAAGTGACAAGTGATTGGACAAGAGGAAATGGCCTCAAGTTATGTCAGGGGAGGTTTGGATTGGATATTAGGAAAAATGTCTTCACTGAAAGGGTTGTCAGGCATTGGAACAGGCTGCCCAGGGAGGTGGTTGAATCACCATCCTTGGAGGTATTTAAAAGACATGTGGATAAGGTGCTTAGAGACATGGTTTAGTGGTGGACTTAGCAGTGTTAGGTTAACAGTTGGACTTGATGATCTTAAAGGTCTTTTCCAACCTAAGCAATTCTATGATTCTATGATTCTAATGGCCTTTGGTCACTGGGTGCTAGTGACCCAGTCCTGTCTAGTGCTGGTGACTTGTGTGCTCTTCTAAATACTCTCAAGTTCTATGGAAACCAAAGAGACTCAAGGCATTAAAACCTATATAATTTGCATGCCCATGTATTCATTAAGGAAAGACACTATTTTAAACTAAACTGAAAGCACTTATTCAGTACAAGAGGTTCTTAGCTTGTATTACAGACACACAAATCCTGACGGCAGACCTCATAGTACCATTGTGTCTTGTTTAAACACTTTGGAAAGGCAAAGTTTGTCTAAGTTGCATTTGCAGCTGTTTTCCCCACCTCTGGGGTAGCTAATGAAATATTTGAACTGCAACTGATCTGAGTAGTGAAAATTCTTCTCTGTCCACATACCACTGCCTTTGCCTCTCACCAGAGCCAGTATTTCCCTTTATCATCTGGTTTAACTGGTGACGTTACTGTTCTCTAGCCTTTTCCTGCAAAATGGGCTGAGTCATTTTACAACCGGCCTTTCTTAGTGTTTGTTTTTTTCTTAAAAAAACCCCCCAAAACAGTCCAACCTGAAACCATTTTGGAGAAAATATAGAGAGTAATCGTATGGAAAATTATACTAGGAGACCTGAGGCTTGGAAAATGCTGTTGGCACTGTAGGGATAGTAATGAACAGTTGGGAGGTGGAGGGAAGAATAGGGTCTGCCAGTGCTACCCTGTAAAACCTGGACCTTCTGCAGTCAGCATAGTTTATTATCTGTTTCCTCAGGAAACTTATCCCTCAGCAGTGCCCCTAGAGGAATTAGCATAAATTAGCATGTTCCTTTAGATACATTCCTATCTCAAAAGTGAATTTAACACTTGCCAAAGGACATGGATCGACAGCTCTTGGACCCCAGCCTATTTATTTCTGAAAGAAATACAAGATCCATGAATCAGAGGTGCCAGCTTCTTGCTCTCCTAAGAAACCACTCTGTGAGAAGAGGAGTCAGCCCCAGGGGTGGGAGGAAATGTCCCTTCTTGCTTACCAAGACCTGGCCTTATACTGACACCCTCATTAATAAAAATAAAGCACTTCCCACTGCACCATGGCTGCAGCTGTCAATTATCATAAGAGATATTTTTCCTGCTGCTGAATAGAGAAGAGTTTGATAGTTGACCCAGGATTACCATTCTTACCTTTTTTACTACTAGTAGCATAATTTTGTGAGTTACTAGCTCGAGAATCAGTTTAATCTGTTTTAGCAAAGCCTAAAATATTACCAATAGTTGCTGTAAAAACTCAGAGGAGGGAAAGGATGAAGAATTCTTCCCTTCAGCTCTTCTTTCAGTGTCTTCAATTCCTGGCCTTGTTGTGGTTGTAGGAATCTGTAAAATTAAATCTTGTTCCATAGCTCTAGCTTCCCTCCAGAGAAGATCACCTTGACTATAGTATGTATACCTTGCTCTTCAAATGGTAGTTGCCAGCAGATTACCCTTTTTTCCCCCTCTTATGATTGATTTTTTTTAATTTTTGTCTACCACTTGTACCAGAGCTTTATAGCCACATCAAAAGCTTTGGGGAAAACAGCTTTTTTCAGCTTGCAGCAGCATGTAACTTTATACCTGGTTACATGGCAAACCACACGTTTTACATGCAAAACTTATATATGTTTACAGTTTCCTTAGGTGGTCAGGTTTGAAGCTCATTCTATAGCAGGCTTTTTACTGACTGGCTTTGGGATTCTCATAATCTGTTATTAAAAAGGTGTGGAAAATTCCACAGAGAAATGTCTGTCTTGGGTAATGTCTGGCTGCCATATGACCTGAGCATCTGAGCACTTTACAGGCTTCAAAGTGTTTATCTTTACAACACACTTGTGAGAGAGGGAAGTGTTGTAATGCCATTTGTGAGGTGGGGAGGCTGAGAAAAAGGCATGCTGCATCTCTGCTGAGGGGAACATTGCTCCACAGCATGGCCCCTGCATCCTCGGCAGCCTGGCTGGAGCGCAGTAAGCCTTCCGTCCAGCTGGTGCAATGGGGTTTTCTTCCCACAAAAGAGAAGGAACTGATGTGCTTTAATTCTTACGTTGGTATAGGCCTGGGATGTGGCCAGCATGAATGCCTAAGTCTGGGAGCTCTGCAGCAATCCCATGTCTAGCAGTTTACATGTAGCTTAAGTGACTTGCTGAAGATGATACAGGAAATCTGAAGCAGAGTAAGTAGAACATGGGCTATGGACATGTGATTCAGACTGAGATGCACTACAGTATCCCAGATGCCTGTGTGGAGCTGACAGGTACAACACAGGGTCTGCAAGAAACCTCTTCTTTTCTGGTGCAGCAGCTGGAGGCAAGTGTCAAAAATGAGAGTAGATATTTAGCAAATTCATCCTAGCCTAGGATTCAGTTAGGTCCAGTTGGAAAGTTTTGAGAGGTTTAGGTTTCATCTACCCTACACCACCAAATAGCCAAGGAATAGATACGAATTTTTTATAGCATGATAACATTGAAACCCTACTTGAAATATTCCTGCCTGTCCTGTTACTTTAAATGATGTTCCAGCAGGGCATTTAATGAAGAGTAAAAAAACAGTTGTGGAATTTAAAATATTAATAGCACCTGCTTTATCACTGCAAACACTTTGGAGGGAGGTATGAACCTTGACTGACATCTTCAAGTGTCTGGCATATTACTGTCTTTTTCATATTCAGCAATAAACTTCATAGACTCATAGGATAGCCCAGGCTGGAAAAGACCTTGAAAGATCATCTGGTCCAAACTTTTGTGGGAAAGGAGCCTAGATGAGATTATCTAGCATCCTGTCCAACTGCATCTTGAAAACATCTGGTGTTGGGGATTCTACCACATCCCTGGGGAGGTTGTTCCAGTGAATGATTGTTCTTACTGTAAAAAATGTCTTTCTTATGTTGAGACAAAACCTCTCCTGGTGCAACTTGGACCCTTGTCTTCTCCATATGGCTCCTTGTGAAGAGAGAGCCTCCGTCCTCTTTGTAGCTACCCTTCAGGTACTGAAATACTGTGATGAGTTCCCGCCGAGCCTTTTCTTCTGCAAGCAGAAAAGACCTGTTGCCTTCAGTGTTTCCTCATAGGGCAGGTTCACCATCCCTTTGATCATCTTTGTGGCCCTCTCCAGTCTGTCCACATCTTTCTTGAATTGTGGGGACCAGAACTGGACACAGTACTCCAGGTGCAGCCTGGGTACAAGTGCTGGGTAGAGTGGGTTGATCACATCTCTATCCCTGCTAGTATTGCCCCTGTGGATGCAGCCCAGGTTCCAATTTGCCTTTGCTGCTGGAGCCCTGCACTGCTGACTAATGTTCAGCTTGTTGTCCACCAGTACCCCCAGTTCCCTTTCAGCGAGGCCGCTCCCCAGCCACACAGATCCTAGCCTGTACAGGGGTCTTTGGTTGTTTTGTCCCAGGTGCAGGACTTTGCACGTGTCTTTGTTAAACTTCATACTGTTCTTGCTCGCCCGCGCTTCCATCCTGTCCAGGTCAATCATTCAGCAATAAACTTATTCACCAGGTTGTTGGTGAGTTGCTTATACAAAAGCATCTGCATATTTTGTGAAGACAGAAAAATGCACCCTGTTATCTATTGCTTAAATCCTTCCATTTGTCTTTGCAATTCACTCAGGGCTCCAGGGCATGGTTTTGATAAATAATGAAGGGCTAATCCTGGAAATGCTTTGTGTGTGGAGTTGCCATTGAAATAGATGGGTGTTCTGAGCACGGAGAACTTGCCCTAGCGGGCCCTTAATCTTGGAGTAAACCGGAGAAGCATTTGTTCTGTAACTGAGTGTTTGGTCGAATAATGAGAGCATGTGTACTGAGATTTTATTTTTCATCATTCTTTGCAATGAGGAAGGACACTGTAGTGTTTACATACAACACCAATGCAACGTGGGGAAACAATGGTGGATTTCTGGAGATATTATCTTCCTTAGTTTATAAACAAGTCACTGTTGACTATCAATCACTATCAATTTTTCATCAATTGGTACATGAAAAGCACATCTTAGCAGCCATTAAAGTGTTTATAATCATTATTGCATTATCTTATGATTCTATGAGTCTGCTTACATGTATATAAGTAATCGGAGTAACTTTGTTCTTCTCTCTCAGTAAAAATGCCAGAGATAAAACTGCAAGCAATTCAAGGCTAGTTCTTAAGTATAAATGACTAAGGTAACTAATGAAAACCAAACATGATGGATGGCATAATAATGTATAAGACAAACCTTATTGCGAAACGCTGCTATTCTGAAAATTCTGTATGAAAAAAAGGTTTTATATTGCCAATGTTTGAATAATTTCTTTGAAATTGCTGGCTATTTTATCATCATTATTATAAGATTTTTTAAACCAAAATAGTAGCTGAGCTTAAAGGTCAAGAACCATAAATAGATGAGACCTTCCTTTACATATACTGTCTGCATTTAAAACAAGGTTTTTTAGTTCTTTTTGAAATGGAAGTTTGAATTAATCTCTTCTTTTTTTATGCTGCTTGTTTACAAATCAAAAGCTTCTATGTGTCTCAGTGGGCTGAAAACCAGATATTAAAAAGCTGGATATATACTATCCTAAATTGAAGTGCTGCCTTCACTTGCTGTATTTTAAAATGTACTGTGAAGAATTCTCCATATTTTATTTCCCTCATCAGATGATAAAAGCTGCAATAATTGCGTGCAGCCCAGTCCCAGTGGTGAGAACCCAGTGTGCCGGGCCGAGCCCAGCAGACTGCTCCAGCAGACCCTCATGGCCACAGTCAGGTAAGGCACATCTAGGTCCACAGAAACTGCCAAATGAATTGGTTTCTGTTTCTGCGCTGTGAGAAGTGATGTGCCAGAGACTGGTATTTAGGGTTTTTTTGATTGTTTGAGACCCTCAGTGTGGCCCACTTTGAACATCGTTATTCCCTGCGCTGGCTCTGCCTGCCATGGACCAGAGACCTGATCCCAGGGATGTGTCCTGACTTCCTGTCCCACACCTGGACAGGACAGCAACAAAGTCAGCCCAGCTCTTCTGTCTCCTTCTCTCCTCAGGGGGAAATATGGGATAGCTGCATGAGCATTTGAACTCCGGAGTGTAAACTGGCTGTTTAATAGCCTTTTTAAAACTCAGTTTATCTATTTTACATTCCTTTCCCCTGCTCTTTTCAATTTATGCTGGGAAAAGCTTGTCAGGGTATGAAATGTGGTAGGATTAAATACTATGATATGTACGTGAATTCTTGTATGAATTCCCTCATTTTAAATCACTGAAACCACACTACTATAAAAATGTTTCTGGTTTGTAAATATTGATAAAACTGTATTTCTAATATGTGAATAGAATTTTAGTTGGACAAATTAAATAAAATGCCCCTGTGTGAATAAAATTTCTTTTCACAGAACACAGCATTTGAGGTTAACTTTCATGTAACAGCCTTTTGAAAATCTTCTTTAACTTCAAAGGAGAGCCAGAGAGCAGCAGATATCAAATCCAGAATACATTTTTCCTCTAAACTGTAAGGATGCTGTCCAGATTGCATTCATCAAATGATTTGCATGACTGTATGGCTTAATTTTCTCACTTACTTCCAGATCTGTGCATGGTTGTGATCTGATCTTTGTGAATTTATGGACATCACACTTCCGGTCATTCAGCTAAGGGGAATGGGCTTAGCAGAGAACTTGCCAAAGCTCATCACAGCAGAGAGCAGAGATATGAAGATGGTTACTGTGTGACTTTAGTCCTCTGATCTCATTGCTTCCCTGCACAGGGCAAGTACCTGCAGGTTGCTTTAAACTGAGACAACCAGTGTGACCTGGGGAAGAATTTTCTGGGGGAACGTTTTCTCCAGGCTGGAGGTGAGATAGGCACAAGAGAGGTAGGACTGGGTCTTTGCTGTGGAAACAACCTTTCTCACCTGAAGACATCCAACATTGGCCAGATCTACCAGATGTAAAATGAGGATAGCTGGGTAGGTTGGCACAACATAGAGTACAATTCCAGAGCCGGTGCCAGGGAACATGGATATGCCAGTATGCTCTTTGGTGACTGGTCTTAATTTATCTTTTTCTCTTCCCTGTGGTTTTTGTAACAAAGGAACACAATGCTTTCCATTGAAAATGTGCAGAAAGGATTTGGAAATGCTGGTACTCAGAAGGCTGTGGGGCTGCTTTTCCCCAGCCAGCTTTCTCTCCTGCCCACCCCGCTACCCCCTCAAGGATTTTATCCTGGACGTTTGTGATCCAGGATGGGGGATGCCCTAGAAAATAGGCCAAGCAAAACACAACTGGGCAAAGCTTGCAATTGGAGAAAATGAAAATCATGCAAACATTGAAACTTTAAATAAAAGCTAACAAAAATTTTTAGCAAATAGTGAATGGTAATAACACTACTGCTGCCTAAGCTGAAACAGGAAAAGCAAGTTCACTTTCTGTTATATTAATGTTGCTTTTGAATAAAGAAGAAGCTGTAGGTCTGATTTTTGCCCTGAAATGCGCTGTTAACAGAGTGGGAGAATATCAGTTGCAGCCCTGCCTGATGTTAGTGGAATAACTCTTGCGCAACGCATGGTAAGCTACTGAAGAGGAGCAATCTGTGCAGATTAAGCGTCAGTGCTTCTGGTTTTATCTTGATGAAGACCTCTAATATATCTGCTGAATGAAAAACTTTCTGACTTTAAAAGCCCTGAACAATAATTCTTGTGTTTTGTACTTGTGGAAAACTTACTTTAAAAATGGGAAGTGGCTTTCAAGTTTTGATAGATTCCGTGGAGATGAGAATCCTAAACAATGAAATAGAGGTTACATTACACATACCCAGAAGGACACAGGAGAATTTGTATTTCTTTTTTAAACCAAGCAGATGCCAGAAGGCATAGTCTTATTTATATGATAACAGTACTATTATTTTGTTTATTAGATAATATGTTTTTTTTTTAAATGAAAATTATGATGCTGTTAGCAAAAATAAAGTAATTAATGGGTTTATCAATTTAGACCGTTAAGTCTGGTGATGAAGGAGCTCCAGTTTTGATCAGACAGCTCTATCTCAAGGATATCTGGGAAGAGACTGACAATCTCATCCTTTTTTTTTCAGGACACAGTTTAGTGGTGGACTAGGCAGCGTTGATGATCTTAAAGGTCTTTTCCAACCTAAACGATTCTATGACTCTATGATTGTGTGACTTGTTTAAACTGTAGCATCCTCATCTGATGCATCCAACCATGTGCTCAGGATGCCCTTTGATGGCATAAGGAGAACTGAAATATTGTCTATGTGCAAATAACTCAACAGCTTCATGCTTGTCGTCAGGTGTATAGTGTCTGTTCTATATGGGGGATTCTGCTTGCACACTGGTAATGTGTGTTATATAGTGCCATATAAATGTTATATTACAACTTGAGTGCTTTTAGAAGTGTGGCCTGTATGGTTTTACCCAACAGTAGGCTTGTGGTTGCTGTATATCAGTTTGTGTCAGAGAATTGGGTGTACGGGATGTTCCTCTTCCTGGGAATACACAAATAGATGGAGTCTATTAAAAGAAGGAGTGAAGAAAGAGAGAAATCTGGTCACCACTGAGTTAGTCTTCTTGTAGACATAAGCTGTTGCTAGATCTAAGCAGTAGTAGAAAGATTATGCAGTTTGCAGTGCTTTAATCCAAATAATATTTTTGATCAATTACATCACATGGCTAAATTTTACCTTAATGAACAGCTACAGCTTTTCCTTCCAGACACCTTGGAGTACTTGCTTCCTCTTCAGTGTAATCCTTTTGGGGAGTGGAGCATATTGAGAAAAAAACAAAGGCAATGATTATGTGCGCTCACTCTTTTGTCTCTTTTCACCACTTTTATTTGTTCTTCTGGAATATCATCGAATGCCAAATAGTCGGATAACTTTGTATTTTGACCTCTGGTTGTTGGTCTAACTCTCCAATTAAACAAATCATTGTCAAAATTAAAGGTACAAATTTTTATTTTTGTGGGCTAGCGATATTGCTTGTTTGCTTGTACACACATTCCTGTGTTATTGACACACCCTGATACAGCTTTCATTACTCGTGTTCTTACAAAATCCCCAGGCAATCTACTTTAGCTGTTCTTCAGTACCCGCTTCAGATGCTCTCTTGGATCCTTTTCTACACTGCTCTTTAAATGCCCTCTTAGGTATGTAAGTCTTAACAGGTGTGATCATGTGTAAAGAAGTGCATGACATTAGTTTGATATTGCTGTCACAGAGACTGGACCATCTTTACGCGTTTTATTCCCTTTTTAAGAGTGAATTTAATAGCAACGCAATACACTGAGAGTTCTGAAATCTGAGGTCGTCTGTTTTTCCACTGGAATAGGTATAGAGCAAGCAGAGAACATGAATTTCTATGCACAGTATCTACCATATGCTTCAGCTTTGACTTTTTGTGGGGTCTCTGGAGGCAGAATGATAATTCAGTCTCTGTGTCCGTTGATACTGTGGCTTTCCTGCACCTGTTGTCCAAAGGAGTGCTGCTTCATCCCAGCTGTAAAGAACATTCTGTGTAAAGTGCAGGGCATACCATTTACTGTGGCTGTCACTTTAAACTATATTTGGTTGGAACCAGCCATAAACAGAAATCAGCACCTTCATTCAGAAGAAAATGTCTGGTATTTGTCTTGTTTTGTTGAGAGAAAAAAAATTTTAAAAAAGTATTAAACTTTTAGAATTGGATCAAAAAAATCTAAAAATTTTGATGGTACATTGTGCTTGCAATGTTGCCATTAAAATTCAGCATTTAAAAATTCCAGAACAAAAATTTTGTGTTTGGCTGAAGATCATCAAATAGCCTAGTTTTCAGCCAGCTGAACATCAAACTTGAACACCACCATGCCTGAATGTGGCCTCCTGAGATTTGAAGCTGGATTTCTGGATGCTTTTTTTTCTCTAATCACATAATGTAGGTCAACAATAATATGAATACTGGACTGTGTCATACTCTTGATTCAAAGGAGAGAAAAAATTTGCATCGTTACAGTATCCAACCAGAAAGACTGGCTTGCAGTATTAGCCCTGCAAACTCCCATGACACAATATGGCATTCAGTTCTGAAGAGATTCATCCCTCTTGTACCCAACCCTAACAAGACAAAATTTTACCAGCACTTTAGAAAGATACAGAAATACTGGAGAACACTCAGTAAATAGTCAGATAAAGAAAGGATCGAGGACCAGGAAAACAAGCCTTGTGATGGCTTGTGAAGTTTACAGACTTCAGCCTATTCAGTTTGCCGAAAAGATGCTGGAAGCTGACTGGATATGACTGATGTAACTATATGTAACACATATAGTTGCTGCATAGAGAAAAGAAATGTGACTTGAAAAAGACTTTTCAGCTCTCCGCAGGAGATTATGACTGATTTCACTGACTGAAAATTTTAATATGATTGATCACATTTTGAAATATGTGATTGGCCGTTAAAAATTAAGTATTGGAAAATTTTAGCCAAAAGAATGGGTGAGTTTAAACATTAAAAGAAGGGAAGAGGTTTTTAGCTTTGTTGGTTTGGCTTTGTTTTCTTCGACTGCTTTCTAAAGGATACGTTTTAATTTTGATTCTTGAAAAAAATTCTACAACCTGTACACACAGAACACGATGCTCTCCTTTGGCCTTAGCTGGGTCCATGAATACAGCCTAGAGCACTACTCCAGATTATAAAGATCCATCAGTATGATGTGCTTTGTTTCAGAAATGTGAATAATAGCTTTTCTATTGCTAAATTCAATTTCTTGATTAACAGAGGCCATCTGGATCAAGACTGCAAAAAGGGAAGCAGGTGAACAGCTTTCAATTTTCTTGACCTTGTCTTCTAAGGATGCCTAAAGCTGTGGGTATCTATACTGAGATTTCTCTCCAGCAGGCCAATTCATTTCACATTTTGTTTTAATTGACCTTTTGAAAAGTTAGTGCAATAGAGCAACCTAATAGCAAAGAGTAAGATTAATACAGATATTTTGTACCTAGTCTATGAGAAATAATCTAACTATTTACAGAAAAGAAACTAAGTTGGATAAAAGATGCTACCTAAACTGTGGAAAGCAGTATCAGCTAGGAACTACAGATAATGGTATCATATTTGCATCCATTGCCTTCACTAACAAAGTATTTCTAGGATCTTGTAAATGAATACCTTTTTGCAGAATATCATTTATCAACTTTCTTCAGTGTTTATTTCTGTCTGAAATACGAGTACACTGCATTAGATACGATATTACATAGAAAAAGGAACAAATTGCAAAAGCTTAAGAGAACTGATATTTTATGATTAATGGTATGCTGGGTTGACATTTTGAATTCAATGCAATCCTCTGTGATCCTTTTTTTTTTTTATATTTTCTTTGTAGTGAAAGTTTTCCTAAGTAACATTAGTTGCCTGTAATGGGGGGTGAGTGGGAGGTGGAAGAAACTCTTCGATTAACAAACATGTTGTGTTTTGAGACTTGCTTTCAGAACTGAAACTACTCAGCAACTTTACACGACATGTCCTCCTCACAGCCATCTGATATGAGCTCAGCTCATGCTGCCCTTCCCATGCTGCTATGCAAGTTCTTGTGGATGGGGGTACAAGTGACAATTGCACAGCAAAGACAGTGCTCACATTCAACCCCGTATTAAAAAAAGGTGTTGTCTAATGGTACTGAAGAGAGGCCGTTTGTCTTTCTGCCCTGCGCTGGTCTGCAGCTTATAAATGTGCACCAGATCAGTGCAGGCAGTTGTGCTCCGGGAGCACTTTATTTATCCTAGTCACTGACCAGCTGTGTTATATGCATCTTCTTTTGCTAATATGCTGCTGCCCAGCATGAGAGTCAAGCTTGTTCTTCTAGAAACTGGCAAGGAAAAAAGAAGCCAGCTGGCATGGAAACCCATCGAGTGCCATCTGAGCCTGTGCGATGACAGTAGGAGATGAAAGGAACTAAGTAAAATGCTGGAATGACAATGAGGAAGGTTGGGGGAAGGCAGGAGACTAGCAAGAATTGGGAAAAGTGGAATGGGGATGGTGTTTGGAGAAGAGAGGAAGGCAGGACAAAAATATAGGTTGTATTAGGACTGAGTGTATAATTAGAGAATAGACAAATGGCAAATAGGAAAAGATACAGATTAAAGAAAAATATTAGAAAATGGAAAAAGGCAAAATGGGGAAATAGGGAAAATGACAAAGTGAGATTAGAATTACTCAGTTCACTTTATTCATTGTTTAGTGTACTGTTTTTCTGTTGTCCTGTTGATGTTGCAATTTATTCTTGGACTTAGGGTCTCTTCCTTCAGTAACAATGATTAGATTTGGAAAGTATTATCTGGGCAAGAATAAAAGATGCTGCTAACTAACTGCATCAGACAGGATTGAAGAAGAACAGCTTTCTCCAGAACAATACAGTTCTGTTGAAATCTAACGTTTCATGGGACTGCTGTGATGGGAGAATAGGAATGTCTAACGTTTTGCTTTGATAGTGTTGAAACATTTATGTCAGTTTGATTTGACTTACTTAGTAAAGATAATATATTCTCTTTATCATTTCAATAAAGAGTTTAAGCAAAATGAACCAGAATGCTGAAGTCTGAGATACTTTGATAATATTGAAATGAAAGGCTGTTAATTAATTGAATTCTTCTGAGATGTTTGTTTGTCTTCAGTTTTTTACTGAACAATAAGAAATTTCGGAATTCCTTGTGCAATGAAAAAACTGATTCCAAATCATGTGCAGAAATAGCTTTTAATACCTGCTGAGCTAGTTGATTTAAAAATTAATAAGAGCTCAGTTTCTTAAACACTGGAGTAATAGATTATAAATCTGAAAGAACTGGCTACAATCCTCTAGTTGAGTCCTTTATATAATAAAATGTCACTCAAGCAATTCCTGTTTTAGCAAAAGCCTAGTGCTTAGAATGTGTTTTAACATTGCAAAACCACTACAAATTACGCTATGTTGCCCCAAAGATTAATTACTTTCAATGTTGCAAATCTGTGCCTCGTCGCCAATCCAAATCTAGTTTCCCTCAATCTCCAGCCACTGTGTTTTGTTCTGATTTTGTCTGTTAGATTGAAAAAAATTCTATTCTTCATGTCAGCATTATGGACTGGTATTATGTCATCGTTTAACTTTCCCTTTGTTAAACCAAATAGACTGAGATCCTTGGCTCTTTTGTTATTAACAACTTCAGCTTTCTCCTAAATGCTGTTCTTGGAATTTTTTTCTATTTCATCAAACCTTTTCTGAATTACAGACACCAGAAGTCAGCAGAGCACTTGCTATCTTGGTAGCAAATAGTGTTTGTAATACTCGATATTCTTCTGTCTACACTTGTGAGGTGAAGATCAGCCTGTCTGGCTAATCTTGCACTGAGAGCAATTGCAGACCAGGTTCACCTGTTGCCTCCACATCAGCTTCAGATCCTGTCTACATTCCTGCCTTTTGTTAATTAATCAAATTCTTCTCAGATGTTTATTTATTTTCAAATTTTTTCTGTGCAATATGAAATTTCAGAATTTGTTGTGGAACAGAAGAACTAACTCCAAATCATCTACAAAAATAGTTTTCAATACCTGCTTAGCTAGTTATCTAAAAATTAATAAGAGCTTAGTTTCTTAAGTACTGGAGTAAGAGATTATAAATACGAAAGAACTGGCTACAATCCTCTGCTGAATCTTCTATATAATAAAATGTTTTTATTATTATATAATAGCACATAATTGTATTTAAGAGCACAAAATCTCCCATTTGATGTCTGTTCCTCCAGTTTCACTTAATACTTAATGATTCAAAACTCCACTTAATTTTTCTTCCATCTAGACAGACATATTTAAATAGATCTAAGTAAGCTGTTCCCCTCATTCTTTACATACCTTCAATTTCTGCTTAATTGTCCAATCTTCATCAGTAGCAATATTTCTGACTTCATAGCTGACAGTGCTCTGAGAAGAAAACTGGAGTAGGTGACCTACTGTGGTCCTTTCCAACCTGTATGATCCTAACATGCTATGATTTTCTTCCTAGTAAAAAGAAGAAAAGAAAAATTACCGTGGTTGTCTCCTACAGTCTTCATGCTTGATAATAATTCACAACTATACTTTGAGCCCAATTAATCAGTTTCTAACCCATTTAATGTTTGGCCTGCTGATTGTGTGTTTCCCTAATTTCTTGATCAAAACATTTGCATGGTACCAAACCACGTGCCCCAGAGAAGCCTTAGATATCATTGCTGTCCATTCTACCAGCCACATTTATAATCTCATCAAAACCTCTCAAGATGCACCAGCCTTTCTAACAGTGAGCTTTTAAACAGAAAGTCATAGATGACTGAAATTAATGTTTTAGCAGAGCCAGTAGAGAACTCAAGAGACTTGTCTTGGCTTTATTGAGTGGGTAATACTTCTTTCTCATTCCACACTGTAACATCCCAAATTATGTTTTAAGTCTTTGTTGTGAGAACTGCAACTTGAAGGATGATGCCAAAATGGCCAAGCTTATTTTTCACAAGTCTCTTTCTCTCTCTTGCTGCCATCTAGTTTTTAGGTTCATAAGCAGCAGAAAAACTGTTGTTCCTTATAATAATTTTTTAAAAACATTATTTGTCCTCTACTGAAATAGTGGCTGTTTGAAATAAAGGACTTCCTCTCACCTTCTAAAAAAGGTCAGGGTGTGAGACAGTTATAATTTCAATACTTTTACTTGTGTATGAAAAACTTCTGTAAATGACAGTTATACACTGATTTTACACATTACAGTGCTATTTTTTATTAATATATAACCTAAAATTATATCTTAAATAAATCAGTTATCTTTATTACTTAGGCAGAACTCAGCAATTGTGTTTTATGCAGAATATTCAGTCTGCTAAATTGCACTGATATGATATACAGTTACAGTTCTGTAAGAACATCACAAAAAGATCACAAGGAAAACAAGAAAGAACTGTGGGAGGAGAGCTGAAAAAGGATAACACAATTTGCATCAGGGTAAGAGAAAATGGTTATAAAATGATAGCTAACTCTTACTCAAATACTGGCTAAATGAAGATGAGTTTCGAAGGCTTTTTTTACTGCAGAGGCAGCAGTCCAGGGGAATGTTCCATCTTACCAGCTGGCAATGCAGCAGGGGACTACAGGGAAAAGCTATGGGATTTACATGTAGCAGCAGAAAGAGAGATGTCAGAACTAAATTACCAATCCTCACATGCCGTATTCCTGACAAATACCTGTCTGTTAGTAAGTCTCCATGCATGGAGTCCATCACCCTGCCATTAACTGCCTTAAAGACTGCTGTCTGCTGTGTTCCCTCTGCACTCAAAAGGCAGATGCACAGGCACCTGTGTAACTCAATTTCCACCCATTTTAGACAGTACTGGAGGTGTCAGTCACCCTTTCCTGTCAAGGGAGTCTAGGCTTAGATTAGATGCTTGACTTCAGGTAACCTATGTGAGTGTATCTATGGTGAGATTGGCTATGCTGACAAATGAGAATTAGACCCAAGCAGGAAATTATTGCTGGCAGTCTATGACGATTACATCCATGTTTTTCTAATACTGACTGATACTGTGGCCATGACAGGTTAAGCAATACAGAAGAAATGGCATACCTACACGCAAGGATGCATGTTTTTTGGAAGTAAAGTAACTGTGTGTGATTTGTTTTTTTTAATGTGGTTTCCTCAAAGTTTCTGTTGTACAAGGTCGTGCACCATAGGACATCAAATACAATCCTTTTCTTTGTGTGGTTGTTGAGATGAAATAGAAGACAAAGAGCAGGCTAAACGGATCTGACACAAAATAACCAAGCACTGCACATTATGGTACTGAGTATGGTAAGTTTGTCTGCCTGACTGCCTAAGGAAAATAACTCAGCATGGGTCAGATCCTCAGCTGACAAAGTGGTGCAGATTCACTGAACCAGAAAGGAGGCTGTAACTATAAATATTTTGCCAGTTCAGAGTAAGTCTGAAATGAAAAATAACATAACAGAGGCTCTCCTGTACTAAGTAATTCTTCTTCCTGCATGTACCACCTCTGGTGAACTCCAGGCATATTTAATTATGTTACCATATGCTGCCCTCCTCGATAGACATGTTTTTAATAACTTAACTCAAGACTGTTCATGAATAATTTAACTCTGGTGGGATGGGGGGGAAGGAGAGAAGGTTGTTTTTTTGTTTTTCTTCAAGCCAGCCCCTTAGCAGACTCAAGAGCCAGTCCACCATCAATGCTTTTTGCTTCCTTTCTAGCCCTGTTCCTACCCCCTCCCTCAACATAACTCCCAGTTTTAAAGTCGCTACTCAAACCAGATTGAAGCAGGTTGCAACAGCAGGTAGGGTGTATCGTGCCTCCTTTAACAAATTAAAATTTGGATTGCAGTCTAAGCTAGGTCTATGCTTTTTCTCCAGTCAACAGTAGAAGAGTTTAGGTCAAGAGCAAGATGGTTTAGGAGGACAGTTTATCTCTCCCTCCCTCAGGTGTCTAAGACCAGTATGATGGTTTAGGGTGAGTCTATCTCCAGTCATGAAAACAGTCAAGGTGATCAACTTGGACTAGGCAAGGTTTGGATTTTAGAATCAATAAAAAGGAAGTAAAGCAGAAGGCAAAAAGTTGGTCTAATTAAAAAAATGTTTGCAAGCCTTGATTTGTTGCGATCCTGGCCCATACAACTGCTACAATGACGCTTAACCTAGAACCCTAACCTGCAGGTGGGTAAGTGTGAATGGGCAGAATCCCAAAACAACTGACTTGAAACAAGCAGTGCAATTTGTACTGCCTGCTCTAGCCTATCTCTGCAGAAATATTTATGATTTGGTAGGCTGTGTTTTATAAACAAAATTTCTTAGTCAGCTGACCAATTTTTCAGCTCAAGTCTCACTGGTTGAAGAATCCAAGAGCAGAAATTTTATTTGTGATTCAATAAATAACAAGATGTGTGGTAGTATATATATCTATAAACAAAGGTGGTGATATTTCTATTTAATTGCTGGTGTTTGGGGTAATGTGGAGGATGTGTAACTGGCAGGTGTAGCAGAAAATAGTCCTCTTTTCCAAAGTGAGGATAACTGCTGTGCCTGATGCCTGATGATTCTTGCTGCAGTAAGGATGAGAGATTTTTGATATAAAATTTCCTATTGGAGACTGGGGAATCATTCTACTGCTTTGAATTCAACAGAAGATAAAGAGGTACCTCTAACTAAAAAAAAAGAATGCAGTTCTTTTATCAATAAGGAAGCAGATTTATTTTGGAAGGAATGGCAAATGAGATTTTTCTCTCACTTCTTTGAGGCCTGAGAGATTTTGTTTATTTTTATTTTTAAATGCTTCTTCATGTTATAATGTCATTGGCGAATGTGTTTTGTTCTTTCACTTTTGCTGAGTTCATATAATTCCACTCCTTTTACTAATGCCATAATGTCAGCTGAACTCCATTAATAGCCATTGTGCATTAAACCACTTTGCCACCTGGCATCTTTGTTTCACAGCATCCATTGCTTGCAACAAAACAGTCAGCTAATTTTTCTCCGTGGCTGGCACAGCAGAAGATTCGGTAGGAGCTGGTCTGACGGAGCAATGATTGATGACCATAATTGTCCCTGTCTGGCTAGAAAGTATATCACCTACCAATTTGCTCTGTTCCTGCCAGCTAGAAAAGCAAAGGTCCTGACTTCACTACCAAAATAGCTGAATGTCTCTGGCATGGCAGCAAACCTCTGCACCAACTACTAGAATTGGTTGACACGTATTTGCTATGTGAATAAAGAAACCTAAGTTTCTTCACCCTCTAGCTGCAAACTAGCCAGGCTGTAGGTTAATTCTGCACTGCAGAGCGGCTGAGCAAGCAGGAAATGTAAACGGACCAAAAGAGTTAATTCTGCAGCACCAGAACAGCATGTGCCTCACATCTCCAAATCTCACGTCATGTCCGAAAGCCTGGGGAAGACACAGCTTTAAAACAGGGGGAATACCCTTCAAATTGTTTTCTTTTCCCATTTCACATTCTCAACACATATAGTTTGTCTTGAGACAAATGGTTATAAGGTGACCAAATATTTGAACCTGGAAACAAGAATTATTTCTCTGTGTTGTCCCTCTAAAGTTGGAGCATGAGGGCAGCAAGGTGATGTAGGAAGACAGGACAGGCAATCTCACAAGGGAGTTAGGAACATTATTACTGCAGTCCTGTTCAAATCAAAACATACTGGAGTCACTGCAAGGCTCCTCAGCAGCTAATGCATCTCTACTCTGCAAGGGCCAAAGCTGATAATTTCTTTCCTGCAGAGAGAGGCTTGAGACATCTCACTTACCCTGTTATCAAAGAGCAGCCCCACATTCAAGGGGCTGCAGGTTCACTGTCAATATTGCAAACTCTCATGATTTTATCAAGAGTTTTCTTGTATTCAGCGCTCTCCTAAAAGCTTCTGGAGCCAAGTGATAACATGCCGGTCTCGGATTTCATTTTCAGCATCACAATGTTTTTATTCCTTCTTACTGGGAAAAGAGCTTGAAATTGGGAATCCTGAATGACTGATGGTAAGATAGTTTAATTGTTGGTGTTTTTAAGAACATCTCTTAATATCTTCAAAGCTGACTTGCAGTTTTGTTTAGTTCCCAGCTTTAAATGCTTCCTTTTGACAGTTCCAGTTGAGGTGCAGAGTGTGTGCCAAATGAACAGCAATACTGGCACTTCACCCAGGGAACAAACACACTTGTGGAAAGAGTAGCTGTATAGGATGGTTAAAATCAGTGTTCCTTTTGAAATATAAACATGTCTGCATTTAGTTTGGGATGGCTTTTAAAGGTTCTGTTCATGAGCAATGAGAAAAACTAAAACATAAAAAACCCTTATAGTTTTTATATAACATAACTTACAGTGACTGTTTCAAGAAATTAAAGAGTAGCAATAGGTCCAGAAGTATACTGTGTTCATGTACTGGGTTCAGTGAAAATTCAGTTGCATAGGCTCTTGCTTTCCTTTTTATATTTGGGGGTGACCTATTTCAAATTAAAGTCTTCCATAGATGCTGCATAACATATTGCAAATCCCCCATGCTATGACAGTCTGGACAGTTCCCAACCACTGTGCAGGTTTTCCTGTCAAAGCAGCAAAATTTTACCTTCACCTTCCAGTGAAGGTTCTTGAAGCCATTGAATACAGATACATCCTCTGTCCAAGAAATCTACTACAGGATAACCTATTTTCTCTGAAGCAGAGAGGCGTTTTCAAAATCTGTATTTCTTTATCCAAATGATCCATTTTAATTCTACCCTTTTTCATTGCAGAAATATCTTCCTGTTACCGGGCTGATTTGGGTTATTCAGGTTGTTAATCACCTGGGATTCTACTACAGTTTAGACTTCATGCTTACTTTTTTATTGATGATTTTGTAAAGTTGGAAGAAGTACTTCACTACTTAGAGATTTTTCCCACAATCTCTGCTGATTCTTGTTCAAGACGAGGAGAAACTATTAATTCTCCTGATGCTTTTTATCTGGTGGACGAACCATTACCTTAAAGCACAGATTCTAGCCAGGTGTGCCAGTCCAGGAGAAAATTCTTGCAGGACAAAGTGAAAAGTTGGGTGGAAATTGTTTTTCTCACCCTTATTCTCTGTGTTTGCTTGCCTGTTTTTGTTTCTTTTTTCCAGTCTATCTTTTGGCCATGGTCTTGAGGCCATCTTGTTTCTTATTTTTGTTGGAGGATGCTGCTTCACCTTTGGCTTTTGTTCCAGAATCCTTTAACGATTTCTTTTTCTAAAACCAATTTATTCAAAGAATGACATTATGAAATTACTGTTGTTGAATGCCCTCCTGTTTCAGGTGGTGATTGCATTGTTTTGGTAATGGAGCCAGTGCTCAGTGTAACAGTAGATTTCAGCTACGTAGAAGCTTCCCTCTAAAATTTGGTTTTGTAAGGAATTCACGGTTTGATAGCAGACCTGAGCCCAAACTGCAAAGGAAATTAAACAAATAGAAACTTAGGGCACATAATAATGCCTGTAGCCTGCTCCTAGATGGGTGTTAGCAACCAATGTTGAGGATTATGAAGCCTCTGCTTAGCCTACCAGCCCTATAGGAGGGTTTCTGCAGCAGCCCGACTCACAGGGCTGTTCGGAGTGTCTGCCTCGTGGGCTGTGACTGGCTGAGCCATTTGGAGGTGTTTGGAAGAAGTGCAACAGGAAAGAGTATACTAACTAGTAGTGAGTGAATTATAGGTTTTAAAATCTGACAAAAGAAGGGCTTGATCCCTGCCCAAACCCATGGATGAACGCCTGTCTGTCCCAACCGCATGCAGGTTTTTCTCTGCTTTTGGAAATAGGCAGTACAGCTGTCTTTTGTTTCCGAAATCAACTAACCAACCAGCCTGAGGCAACCTAGTAGTGGTCACTTCAAATACTTAGTACTTCATAAAACGGCAGACAACCGAGACAGGCTTTTGCAATGGGAAATGTCCAACCTCGTGGAGAGAAGCACTCTCTTTCCTCCTACATGGCCTGGTAACTGAGCGAGGCTCTTGTAACTGGTACCTTTGATATCAGCATCCCAGTGAGCTCACCACATGGGAGGAAGCTGGTGGCCTTCTCATCTAACTTGGATTGCCTAAAATGTAGGTGTCTGTCCTAAGTTACGTAGGCTTCCTCTACAGTCACCAGTGAGAAACAGGCACTCCATGTCAGGTTAAGCATTTGAGAGACAGATGAATTGCACTCAGATACGTAGCTGTCTGATAACTCTATGGGGAGCAGAGATAACTAGACTGACTGTCCAGTTTAGACTAGGCAATTAGCTTTTAGCCAGCTATGACGTTCTGCAATTAATCCTGTGTAGAATGTTTAGAGTCTGCCAGTGCAGCTTTGTAGCACAGGAGACACAAGAAACAGCACTGATATATTCAAAATGGAATTTACTTTCTTTACATCTGTGTTCTACACTACACTATGTAAACAGAATTATAAAGGAATTGCCAAATGTTTTTTTTGTGAGGAGTAACTTCAACTCTGATCACAGTCAAAGAACAGACAAGCCTGCAATTGTTTTGCTGATTGCATGTTTTTCTCTTTGCAAACTCACGCTTCTGGCAAACTCAAATCAGCAGCACTCTTTGTCTTCATAAGACTAAATATTTGCTTAGATGTTAGAAAAATAACTAAGTAAATTAGACCTACAGTGCTATTTGGGGACACCTGTCATGATATAATACACACTTGTACTTGTTTCCAGTAAGTAAAAAAGTAATGGATTTGCTTGAAGTTGCTCTATGTGCAGTTTGCAGCTGACACAAAGCTTACTTGCATCCTTTATTGATTGTTACCAGAATAATGTTAAAGAACAACACTTTGTAGTGTTTACTTTATGTTCAAGGCTGCTGTACATGGTATGTCACTGACTATGTGTACAACTCAAGACGGCATATATGATGACTTGTGAGGAAACTGGAAAAAAAATCATGTCTATTTTTTTAAAAATACTTTAACAAAAGAATAGCTTTTATTGTCATGAAAAGATCCAAAACTGTAAACGAGTTTATCCTTTATCTTCATGAGAAAGAACAACCATTGTCCAAGGAATTAGCATACAGGGAAATAAGCCTGCCCTGAGCTGCGTGTTACTGCACAGAGGGAGCTTCAAGGCTGTCAGCTAAACTGTTTGACAAGTCTGCCAGTGAGTCAGATCCTGCTGCTAGAGAAATAAGTTTCAAAGCGCAGCATCTGGGTCCTTTATTGCAATCCAAGAAGGATGGGAATGGTGTTTTAGTTTGACTGTAGCTGGCACAGGCTTAGACAGAGCTGTCAGAGTTACCATTGCCTTTATCTCCTTTCAGATAGCTTGTTTCCTCTCAGTTGCTTATTTAAGTAGATCTGGGACATTTATTTGGCTGTTTTGCTTTATTGGCCCCCCCCCAATATTGCCTTCTGGTTTACTCTGTTATTGGTTGAAAGAAAAAGGTTCTGCTCTACAGTGGGTTACATGCAGACCTCCCCTTTTTTTTCCATGTCTGTATGTAAGCAAGCCACTGAGCAGGAACTCATGTTTTGCATCTGAAGGCTCAAAACAGAGATAGTCACATGATTATATGTGTTGGATGTAGCTTTTGGGCTGAAAGGGCACATAAATCCACCTCAAGCTGTGTTAAACAGGTAGGAGTAAGTTTGTTTTTTCCAGTTGAATTCCAGTCAGAATAGGGTTATACTCTGGTTTACTGATGATGAATCCTCTTAACTGAATAACGTATTTTTAGCATGACTAAGGGGATCCACACCTTGCAAAACACAGCAGTTTATCTCCATATTCCCAAATTATGGCTTAAAGGATAATAGGTAGAAATAGTTGACGCTGGGTGAAGCACGCAGGCTGTCTCCAGAAGGCAAAATGACTTATGAAGCCCAGTGTATAGGTCTTGTAACACATGGCTTGCCAGATGCCTTCCCAGAAATATGCTCAGCTAGCTTACATGGGTTGAGGCTATAGCACCTTCTCTAGCTCTTTTGTGCCTTCACTAGTGATACCTTGCTTGAGCTCCAGCATGGCACAAGCTTTGCCTACAAGCCCTGCAGCTGACTGGTGCTTTCTTGACAAGACTACCAGCATGCTATGTTGTGGCTTGGGACAGAATGCAACAAACAAACCCTAAACATCTGCGATCCTATGCAGATTCCTTCAAACAAATGACATTTTTAAGTTAAAGGCATAGCTTTTATATTATTGTGGTTTTTAAATTGAACAACAGTATTTGTGAGACCAAGGTATTATAAATTTGTGTTTGGAGTCTTTGGAATAGTTCAGATGTTCCATAAGGAAATAGCAAATGTAGGGCATGTAGTGATAGGACAAGGGGTAATGGCTTTAAACTGAAAGAGGGTAGGCTTAGATAAGATATGAGGAAGAAATTCTTCACCATGAGGGTGGTGAGGCACTGGAACAGGTTGCCCAGAGAAGTTGTGGATGCCCCAACCTTGCAAGCGTTCAAGGCCAGGTTGGACGGGGCTCTGAGCAACCTGGTCTAGTGGAAGGTGTCCCTGCCCATGGCAGGGGGGTTGGACCTAGATGATTTTAAGGTCCCTTCCAACCCAAACCATTCTATAATTCTATAATTCTATGAAATTTGAGCAATGGTTTGGTTAGAAATAATTTTTAGTCCAGGAAATAAGACTCAGTCCTAAAACATCTTCAATCTTCCAGGGGAAAGCAGATTTTTCTCTGAAATTTTGAGGAATTGCACAGAGATTTATATATATGTGTATATGTTTGCATTTCCTCCATAAGCTCTGTTCTGCTCTGTAGTCATTCATAGGCACAGATTTATTATTTGGGCTAAGGATGAGTTCATCTTCCAATAACTGGCCTAGCATATACTCTTCCTTATTGGTCTGATTTCAGCAAAGTGACTGCAGGTCCCCTACATTTAGATCACAATGGTGTCTGTCCCCATCTGCAGGCTGTAGGACTGCAGCTCACCAAGCAATATATTTTAATGGGGACAGGTTCTTTCATCAATTCTTTTTTGATAGAACAGCTGAACAGGGACAAGTCTGGCAATACGTTTTTCTTGGAGTTTTTAGAAATGCTGTTCTGGGAGGATCTGTGAAGTTCCCAGAAGGCTGCCTGTGTTCATGTCCTACTGATTTTGTTAAACTAAGACAAAAACGTGTCACTTTATAAGTGTAAGGAGCCTTTCACGACTGCCTTATATAAACTTCATGTATTTCTCTATTTGTAACTATTTTGCTTTTTTTCCTTTGTTTTTCATTTCCTTCGTATGTCCAGATGAATTTAATATCAAAACCTCTTTTCATACCTTGACATTTTCTGAAGTCTCTGTCTGACAAGGAGCTTTACCTGTTACCACACCCCTGCAGGACCAGCTTCTTGGTTTTGGATGAACAGTTTGCTGCTTCTTATCACCCCTTTTGAACTAAATCTAATGAAATTTAGTTGAGCCTACCTGTAGATGTGAAAGTCCATTCCTCACACCTGCAGATGCACTTTTTCCTCTCCTACATGCTGAGATCATTGTTTTCCTCAGACTACGGAAAGGAAAGGGCAATAAGGAGTTATGATATCCCAGGGCAGGGACAGCTTCATGCAACAGGAATCAAAATTGGGGGCCATAGAATTTAGATTAGAAGCCATTACAGAGATGAGGAAATTCCCTGTTCTTAGCACTGGGGATAAATTTATTTAAAAGAAAAACTCTAATAATGCTTTAGTACTGTTAATTTCTGGGACAGTTTAATTATGTCAGAGGATAATCTATTTTGGTTTCTACTCAGACAGTTACAGGTGATGAATTTAGTGGTAAAACACCTATCCTTGCCTGAATACAAGTAAATCTGATCCTTCCTGAACTGATCTAGCCCATCTATTAAAGACTGTCTTGCTCAAGGTGTATCAGTAGTTTGTAAGGTTTCTTCTATTTTTTAGCATTTAAACTGTATCACCAAAAAATATAAGCAGTGTCTGAACAAATAGTCATTTCTTAAAATATTCTAGCTACCAGCTCTTGATTAAGTGAAGAATTGCTCTTCTGTGTTTCACATTATTGCACTCTTCATTTGACTACTAGTGGGCGGATATTTCAAACAGAATCTTTTTGATTATGAGAATATAGGTGATATATTATTTTCTCATTTCCAAATAACCTCTCCATTAGAGAAAGTGTGAGTGGAAAATGAGGAGTTTCTCCTTTGGGTGTCCACTGTGTACATACAGCAAGTTTCTCAGGCAATGCTCATTGGTATTTGTAAATGATCTGTTCTCTATCTGAGAGCTTTTAGTACTGGATGCAGCTGCTCATGCTTTGCCCCATTTGTAAATCGTTTTAAATATGCATGATCATCTCTGGCAGATTGCTTTACTTGCAAGATTTATGAGTTTTTTGACTTCTCTCTTATAAAATAATTCACCATAGCATCTCCTGCACCTTCCTTTCCAAATAAACAGAGAAGCAGCACATTCTGAGAGCCAGGATTTTAGAACGAACAGTCAGAAAATGTAAAATCACAGAATGTCAGTAATTCTCATGTTTAGACTGCTAATCACTTACCCCCCAGGAGTACTTTTACCTCCCCTTCTTATTCAATATGCCATATGTCAGCAATTAACAGTGAGTCAAATTACAGCTCAACACAGTTTTGCTC
Source organism: Gavia stellata (assembly GCF_030936135.1). Taxonomy (NCBI): domain Eukaryota; kingdom Metazoa; phylum Chordata; class Aves; order Gaviiformes; family Gaviidae; genus Gavia; species Gavia stellata. The sequence continues at coordinate 24,936,453 of NC_082599.1, read as the reverse complement.
ATGCAGTTAGTGGAGTAGGCAAGAACCAAACTTAATCCAACTATTCATAAGTGCAATGCAAAGGGCAAATGGAAATTGACTACAAAATTATGGATGGTGAAATGTCAATGTTATAAATTATTTTAACTTCAGGGTTCTGGGCGGCAAGGAGGAGCTTAGTAAATAATGAAGTTTTCTAAAATTCTTTGTGTTTTGACAAAAACCTCTAAATACATTTGAGACCCAAAAAGCACTGATTGGAATTGGGACCCCATAGTGCTGAGGGCATTTGTATGAAGTCATACAGATGACCAGGAAGACATGATCCATTTTCACCTGCACAGTGCCAGGTTCAAGGCATGGTACACTGAGTGTGGTGTATAGAAGAGAGGCAGAGCATAAGTGGGGTTAGATATGCTTGCTTCTACAGTAAAGGGCAGGTGCAGATTGCTGTAGCCACATGTAGCTGAGAGATGAAGTGTCACAGTACAAATAATACTGGAAGGATTTACAGAAGTAGTGATAACAATGAGCACTAGTGATAGGCATAGGAGTTCCAGCAGAAGCTTAATATTTTATATGATTACCCAGATTTACACAAAGTTCAGAGTTAAAAGAATATTAGGCATAATTATCATTCTCCCTATCCTAATTTCTCAAAGCCTAATTTTTACTTAATCCATATTTATTACCAAAATCATCAAAGCAAAATGTGACTCATGACCCTTGCAGACTAGATTTTGATTTTTTATATCTCTCAAAACCTCTCTTCAAACTGAGATCCTCCAATATTGTTTGAGATCTTGTATAATTGTTATTCATAAGAAAAAAATCTGACAAGCCAAGAAATACTGTAAATGAATTTCAAACTTATCTGTGCCTGGCCCATCCACAATATTTTACAGCAGATTATATTTCAACCTCTCTGGTTATTTTGTCTTCAGGAACCAGAACCAATATTATGTTTTCTAATGTGAACTTATTTCCAGGTCATCAGCTTCGTTTCTTAGATAGCGATCTGAGAACCATCACATGGATAGCATCATGTCCATCAAGTGTTATCTAAATTTTTTTCAATTTCTGTATAAGCCACTTACAATCTTAAGTGAGAGATTTCAAACATTTCATCCATTGTATTCTGAATTACATATAACCTTGTACTTCTATCTCCCAAATTTCAGTGTGTTTCCTATGCCTGAGTCCATTAAAAAAAAAAAAAAAAAAAAAAAAGAAATGAAGAAACCAAATTAGAAAAAAAAATAGTATATAGCTGTGCATGATTAAGAAACTCTCCACAGATAATTTTTCAAACGTGATGAGATGTAATATTCTGGATACAGTAGCATTTGCAGGACTGTTCTCTGACACAACTGGATCTCCCACAGATATATGCCACTCTATTAAAACCTGGCTTTACATCCCAGTTGTGATCAGACCCAGTGTGTTAGCTTGCTGTATTTGAACATTTGCTAACATAAGATTCATATAAATTCAAAAGATTCATATGGATGAGACTCAGATTGCAGACAAGTCTGTATGACTGAATAATTTCATATCACCTTAACTTATTTTGTTATTTTTCACATCAAGAAAGAACTTCTAAGAGTCTGTCTTCATCTTCTGAATAGAATTATTGTGTGGCTTTAGATAAATGATTTCCCACCCTCTGTGTCTCAGATTGCTGGCTCCCTGACCGTCTTATAGCTGGTCACCTTCATGGGGCTTTTTTCAGTCAGGAGGATGAGCATTGGTATTAATGAAGCTATAACTTAATTAATTCACATTTTTTTCATAATATTGGAAATATTCTGCTTTCCAGAATGCTTGTATTAAGCAAAGGAATAAAATGGAAACAAAGCTTAGTTGTCTCATGGTAAAACTTGTTGGAAGTTTTTGGAATTTATTCTTTTCACCAGCAGACATTATGACCTACAGTTTGACTGCAAGACACTCTGTGCCCAGGTCCTGTCAGGTTTCCACAAGATTGTTGGCAGAAAATTGTCTATCATGCTTCTATATGCAGCAATATCCTGTGTAATGTATGTCCTCTGATAGCGTCTAGAAGTTTCTGTTACAGCAAAGATCACTCTCTGTTAGATGCTGCCCTAACCAAAAGCCAAAAGACAAGATTCTTTCCTAAAGCCATTCCCTTCTGGTTTAAGGCACTGGGTGGATGTAAAAGAGAGCTGGGAGGTGCAAGGAACAGACAGTATCAAAAAGATGGCAGGCAGCAATCTCTGTTTATCAGACATTTAACTGTTGCCAAGTCTATTTCTTGTAAGCATCCTTGCAAAGGACAGTTTCAGGGAATGATTTGAGAGAACAACAAGGTCATTTTGTGGTTGTTTGTGGGGAGTTTGTGGGGAGTTCAAAGGCATTTACCTAAAAACTTTGTAAGTGTAGGATGGAGCTGAGACGTAGGAGTAAGATAAAACTAAGTAAAGGCGAGTTATTTTTAGTGCAGAACGAGTAGAAGGGAGGTCATTAGAGGATGGCTGCGAGATGGGCACCATAACTAAAATAGTGGGTTAAAATGAGCTCTTTTGCTACATTATTTTCTATTATTTTAGAACTGTATTTCAGATACACGTATTTTAAAAGAGTCAGCCATTAAGATTTAGAAAAACTTTTGGTGTAAAGTTGTGAGGAGAGGGCCAAGAGAAAAACATGACTAGGTTATCTGTCAATAGCAAGATGAAAGTGCTGTCAAAAGTGATCAAGAAAGAAGAAAGACCAGAGGCTGGTGGAGAGAAAGTTAAACATTCGGATTGCTTGTCAGCAGATAGCTGGATGGTTTGGAGACATAGCTCGTGTGGACACAGGGGTCAGGTCTGAAGAAAAGAAACAGACCTATAATAGATCCTTCTTGCTTCACTTCACCCCACAGAACTAGGTGGCGAAAAGGGCAGTCCTGGGCCTAACACATTGAGGAAATGATTAGAGGAGCTGAAGAAACACAAGGACATGTACAGCTGGAGGAAACTGTGAGAGGATCAAATACTTTGGAGATGTTTATAGTCATTGTTACCTACAGTCAGACAGAAAGAAAGAAAGAGAAAGAGAAATAGAACACTAATAACTTCTTCCTAGCCAAACCAGTCTTAGATTTTTTATTTATTTTTTTTTTTTTTAAATGCATTTTAATGAATAACCTAGATTGGAGATATTTTGGAGATGGAATGTCCATTTACAAGGCATCACGTTAAGGGACAGAGAGACATGGACAAGTGCTACTATACGTTAGAATCAATGAGGGTGAAAAAGCAGAGGAAGGAAAACTATTAGAGGTGATGGAAATCACAGAATTCAGTCTGCAGCTCAGAGGAGAAAATGGAGCCAGCAGGGAAATGCAGTGGAAGAAGAAATAGTGAACGAGAAATGAATGAGTAGCAGGCGGACATGATTTGAGAAAACAAAATAAAACATCCAGAAATAGATAAATAAAGCAGAACTTGGTGTCGCAAATGAGTGGTTTAGGCTGCTTAAAGAATCACCGTCAAGGGTATTAGCAAATGTGATTTTAATAGAAGTTTATAAAAAGGCGACTTAACAGAATTTGATAGCAAGGTCCACTCTATTACTTACTAAAACATACAAAGAAAAATCAGATTAGAATAACTCAGATTGATTTATAAATAAAGAGTGAAAGAGAGCAGAGAAACAAAAGGGGTAAGGAGTAGGGAAGACCTTCCCGTTGGGTCATGATGTTCAAAATGGACTCCCTTGCTTTCTAAACTTCTCAAAGGGGAGTTTAGCTGTGGCTGAATCCAGACTTAGTCTCAGACTTGGTCAATGATTCATGTCTAAAGGAAAAGAGAGGGTACAAGGGATAAAGGAATCTTCCTGTTGAGTCACGAGGCTTGGAATAGACCCCCTTGCTTTCTAAACTCCTTCTCAGAGAGGAGTCTAGGTGTGGCTAGGTCTAATCCTAGTCCCAGACTTGGTCAACAGGTATTATCTAAAGGATTATGGTTATTTAGCAGCAATTTGAGGTTCATTTATGGTTTGAGGTAAATAATAAGATTTTAGCAGCACTTAATCACGGATTAGTTTTAAGATTTACAAAGCGAGCTAATCACAACAATAGCTTGATTACAGATTGATTTACAAAGCATGCAGACAGACATAAAGGTATAGATATATACAAAGGTATGCCTGTTAAAAATTCCCCTCGAGTTCTGTGAAAATGCTCACTTCAAATGTCTCGGCATTCCTCAACGGGCCAGGGTTGAGTCTTGCGGAGGAGAGAGTTTTAGTCCAGGTTGTGGTCTTCCAAAATTTCACAAACTGGAGAGTTTGTGAAATTCTTAGAGGCATCCCACTCAGAGAGAGATGCTGGTCACAGCCCGCTGTGGTCCAGGAGAGCTCAAATAGTCTCCCTTTGGACCACTGTTTATAGGTTCGCAAGATGATTGGCTTTAGTCATTAGTAAAATGATGGAATTTCAGTAACCATGGTGTCGTTCCACTCGAGCTACAATCCAGATAAGGAATGTCCCAGGGTTGTCGGGAAATGACTCATTATTCCATTATTCTTGCTTTCGTTACCCGCCTTGGTCAGGTAACAGGAGTGCCTGGTATGATCAGTGCTGTTCTCTGCCTTAGTCATGCAAGAGATGCTGGTACAGTCAAGGGACGCTTAACCGTCCAACTCGTTACACAAAGGCCAGGGCCTAGCTGGAATTTCTAAGATCGTAGAGTGGTCCAGGGGAGACGGAGGGGAAGGAATGCACTACCTCACTTGGTAAGAAATTAATTGTGTGAGATGCATAGTTAGATCAAAAATGGTGAACATCCAGGAAGAAGAATAATTGCTGTGTTTTGTATTTCAGAAGGGAAATTGAACAAGATTGTGTTGACTTTATCCTTCCTTCTTCCCTCCCTTCCTCTCTCCCTCCTCGCTTCATTACCATTTCTCCTTACCTCTTTCCACTTTCTCTTGAAATTCAATTTTCTAGCCAACCTTATAATGTGAGTCAATGAAAATACAGTCCCTACATCATATAATCTCAGACTGGAAGAGGGAGAAGCTTAGCGGTGAGTGAGCTACTGACTTTTGAAGGCAACCGCATAACTCAGTCCTACAGAAGAAGTTTCAACTGAAAGTTGTAACTTTATACATCAAACAGATTTAAGGTAAAAAGCTGTATTAATATGAGAACTGTCAACAGTAATTTGATTCTTTCTTTCTGCTGATTAGGAACAAATATGAAAACATTCTAAAATGCAAAATGAGCTCTTTGTTGGTGAGAGAATAGCAATTACCTCTCATCAAGGCACCTTAACAGAAAATCTTTCCTGCATTTCTCTCTCCCTTTGAGACTGAAGACTGGGATATGTCTTTCCACGTTGGTATTTCTGATGCAGGTAATTTGTCTCCTTGGGCACTTTCACCACCACCTGTTTAGGCTTAAAAAAAAAAAAAAAAAAGAAAAGATTTTGAGAATGATTAGTATTCTGTTGTGCTGTCTTTTACAACAGGGAATTTGAAAAGCTTGACTGACAAGGTATTTGATCATTACATATTCATAAACATCTTTCAAGCTTTACAACTGCCATAATCAAGAAATAATAATTCAAGACCCATCAAAGGAACTGATTTTCAATCTATGATGCTTCACATTTTTCTTTTTTGTCCCTCTGTGCCCCCAATCTTGATGATCTCAAACAACAGTAATCAGAAAATTGCTCTTAAATTTGCTATCAACTTGTTAACCACGGGGATATACAACAGAAGATAAACAGAAACATATTTTCTGTGTATGATAAATAGCCATTTTGCTAAACTGCCTCTGCTCTACGTGAACTTCATGTCTCTCATGAAATTCAACAAAGGGAAATGCCAAGTCCTGCACATGGGGAAGTATAACCCCACATATCAGTACAGGCTGGGGCCAGCCAGCTGAAAGGCAGCTTTGCAGAAGAAGCCCTGGAGTTCCTGGTGGACACCAAGTTGAACATGAGCAAGGAATGTGCCTTTGCAGCAAAGACAGCCAGTAGCCTCCTGGGCTGCGTTAAGAAGAGCGTCACTAGCTGTCAAGGAAGGTGATCCTTCCATCTGCTCAGCATTGGTGAGACACAGCTGGAGTGCTGGCTCCAGTTCTCGGCTCCTCAGTACCAGAAAGACATGGACACACTGAAACAAGTTCAGCAAAGGGCCACAAAGATGATCCAGGGACCGAAGCATCTGTCATATGAGGAGAGGGTGAGAGAGCAGGACTGTTCAGCATGGAGAATAGAAGGCTCAGGGGGGTCTTAACCATCTGTATAAATACCTGATGGAGGACAGTAAAGAAGATAAGGACAGGCTCTGCCCAGTCGTGCCCAGTGACAGGACAAGAGGCAATGGGCACAAACTGAAACAAAGGAGAATGATTAAACGTAAGACAAAACTTTTGTTACTGTGAGAGTGATCAAGCACTGGCACGTGTTGCCCAGAAAGGCAGTAGAGTCTCCATCCGTGGAGATACTAAAAACCTGTCTGAACACAGTCCTGGGCAACCAGCTCTACTTGAGCAGAGGGTTGTACTAACCAGTCTCCAGACATGCCTTCCAACCTCAACCATTCTGTGATTCTGTGATTCTGTGTTGTCTTTTCTTTTAATAAAATACACAAAGCTTGCTTCCAATAAACATTTGGTTTTCTGGATGAGCATGTGTTTAAAATGTGTTTCAGAATGCTGTAAGAAGGTTTTGTAAGAAGTTCATTACAGAGGTGGGGTCAGTGAAAAGTGGAGCAAAGAAAACTCTTATGAAGCCGGCATTAATGGCTGTTGCTGTACTTAACATTCTGGTAAAAAAACTGTGATCTCTGCACAAAAAAATGTAAAACTGTGTATATGGTTAGCTTATTCCACAAAAATATCTAAGATTGTGACCTTTTTCTTTGTGCTCTTTGGAGTGAGCTGTTTTCCTTTTTTTTTTCTCATGGAGAATTTACAGATTTCTTTTAAACTAAAATCTGTTCCCTGAACCTCACTATTAAAAGGACCTGTGATACCTAACATACAACTAGGGCACTTAAAATGAGTGTATGAGGAGGCTTAGCAAATAAAATACTGTTTAATTGAGGAGCTGTCTCCCTTTTTCACATTGAAGTTTTTCAGGTACCTGTGTATGCTCAGAAGTAACTCAGTCTTGTCATGACTTGGTGATTAATACATATCTCTGAAATGCTAAGATCAATAAAACAAGCGTTTTTATAGCACATGTATCAGATCAGGCCACTCTAATAATAATGAGGTGACCTTTACATGTTTTAAAAATGTATTTATGGCAATCAGCTGTTAAAGGCCTGCTTGAGCTTGAGTTAGCATTTAGAACATTGTTTTCAAAAGCTACTAATGACCTTAACTTCTGTGAATTTGTTTTATGTATTTTGAAACCATTTATCCTACTAGCCTCTGAAATTCTGTGGCAATTCTGTGGCAATGAGTTTCCAATTTAAATAGATCCATATGAAAAATGTAGTTCTTATTGTAAATGTGCTACCTCATGATTTTGCAAGGGCTGATTTCCATTTATTCCATGTACTCTGAGAAACAATAAATGTCCTTCTCCCTAGAATTCCTAATTCTATTAAGTAACATCATATCCTCTTCACTGGCTTTTTTAAGCCATAAAGTCCTCTTCTTTACAGTCTTATCTAATCTGGAATGTATTCCACATATCTAATAGCATTTGTTGCCTTTCTCTGTCCTTTTCTAACTCCACTATAAAGTTTTTAGAAGATGTTTGCCAAGAACTTCATGCAACATTTAAGATGTGGGCACGTTGTGGATTTATGCAGTAACACAATGATGCTTTCTGTTCCATTCTCTATGCATTTCTTAATCATTCCTACTCTCTTTTTTACCAGCGACTGAGCATTAGTTAATGGGGGCAGATTTCAGAAAACAATGATTTTAGGATTTCTTTCCTGCCTAGTGATAGCTAATTGAGGCCAGTCTTGTGCAAACAGGGTTATTTTACACTGGTGATACCAGTTAATAAATATGCTGATAAACTCAGACAACTCTTTACAGACTCTGTTTGATGATCAATTCATACAGTCCAGGTTTCAGACTAGACTTGTGTTCTAATTTCTCTTAATTTACACTTGTTTTCTCCAGTTAAAAATAATCTATAAAAGGACCTTCCTAGTTTGTCCATGGAAGTCTAGTTTCTTTACACTTTCCTGTAGGATTCAGAATGTAACAGATGATCACTTTCCTCTTTGCCCAAGGAAAGTCGAACCCAGATTCCCCATTCCCAAGGGGAAGTACATTAAAATACAAGACTGCTCCTAATCTAGCCTCTTAAATCAGTCTCCTTTTGCATGAAATTGCTAAAGGTTTTTCAGGTCCAAAGACAGTGCCTGAGCAAGAACCAGAGTGACCATGAGCCCAAGACACTGAGGCAAGAGACCGCAGTTGTGTAAATGGGATACACAAACTAGCGTTTGCATTTCTATGTTAAAAAGTCATTTTGTAAAAAGCAACAATGATAAAAAAGGATTGACTGGAGAAGAAAGTTTTATCTAACAGGGTAGAAAGTTCCTCCTTCTCCTTCCTCCTTTCTTCTTTGACTTGCTACCTTGGTCTCTTGTACTGAGTATCTGCTCTCTATGTGCTATGTGGAACTCTTATTTTCCCCTTCCTCAGCATTTCTTTGAATAATACTTGTATTTTTGTGCTTAATTGGCTCATTCTTACTAGTCTTAGGCTTTGTTAAAACAAAAAAAAATCATGTTTTTTAAAAAAGATGGTAATATTGTAGAAATCAAGTGTCATTAGAAGCATCCATTGTACACAATCTCATCAACCTTCCAGCTTTTATTCTGTTATATCATTTTCATCAAGACCATGCTCATGATTACACGTGGGGCAAATCTGGAAGATAGAGTGATTCTTCTAAGCTCATTTCCTTACCCCAGCTTGTTCTGCTAGCTTTGGTGGTACTCACAGTCACACTGGCACAGAGTTGGGTGTGCCCTTGTTGCAATCACCACTTCCAGGGTACCATTCAGCTCCCTGCTAGAACGATATCAAATGGTCATGAAAGAATTTGGCTTGCAACTGATAGGATGCTTTTACCTATTATTACACTCAGGTTTTAGATGAGGTATCTAATGGGAGTAGGAGGAGCTAAAACTGCTTTTTAAGAATAAACTTGACATCTTTTTGAGATAGGGAACATGAAATGGGTTCTGTGAAAGTAGGGGACTGATCTAATTGAGTTTGGATGCAAAGCATAGGCACCTTTGAGTGAATCATCTCAATCTGAGAATCAAGTACCAAAGAGTAGACCATATGGATGATTGTAGCACACAGAGGAAAACATATCTCTTCATTACTGAAATACCTTCTGTCAGCACTGAAGTCAAAATCTTATGAACCTTTTCTTGTGAAAGATGTATTTTGCTTCTCTTCCCTTATGAGAATTTATGCTGCAGTCACTTAGGAGACTCTACATACTAGAGACAGCTGCAGTACCTGATGACATTAATCCAGCTGCACTGTTTTATTCCCAGTGGTATGGGCAATGGATTGTCTGCTGAGATTTCAGATTGAGATGTAGTGACATGTGTTTCTTCGGTGGTTGCAGTCACCCAGTGAGCAGTAACAAAAGGATTTTCCAGTTACAAGTGTTTTGATGTATTTCAGTTTGCAGAACTAATTTAAGAGGAATGCAGTAGCCAGTTAATTGAGCTATCCTAGTTTGTTATTGAGATGACAAACTAATTTTTATTAATAAGCTTTTTTTGCAATACAAGATTAAAATATGTATGTGTTGATTCATTCAATGCATCACATGAAGTCATCCTGACATTAGTAGGAAGCATTTCTCACTTTTCATCCTGTATTACCAAGTAGCTTGTCAAAAAGCTTTGTTAATAAAAATTGCTGTAAAGTTTTAATGTCCCTATAGAAAAAAAGTCATGAAATATTTGAATGTACATAAGAATTTAAGTACAGATGAGAACATAGACCATCCAGGCTGGCATTCTGTCTCCAATAATGACAAACACTAGATGCTTCAGAGCAGATCAATGAACATATGGGACAATCAAAGAAGAGAAATGTTTTTGCTGAGTAGCTTTCTCCCTAACCTTATACAATTTTTACTAGCTTTGTCTTACAGTGGGAAATTTATATATCCATTCAGTTCTTTTGTTTTGTTTTTTTGGTCAGTTTAACCAGATTTTCTTTCCATCTGTGGAAACATTCCAGTCTTTGGGAGATCTTGGTAACCCTAAAGTCTTAATGCTATATATGTCAAGAAGTCAGACAGTTCAATTGTTTGCATAGGTCAGTTGTGTTCTGTGGGGAGATAAAAAGAAGTATTCTGCCTATTAGCATTTCCAATTTGGCTCCGTCTCTGTTAACTTTAGATTGTATGATATATATTTTTTAAAAACTCCTGAGAAAACTATCTTTGAAACTAGTATTTTGGCACAAATATGCTTTTTTTTTTTCAGGAAAGTGAATGATTCTGTATATTTTCCGTGTTTTCCAGCCTAGCAGATTAAGTGGTTTAGTATTTTGTGAGCCTCTAGTATAATTACTCAGGTCCATTGCTTCAAAGGGTTAGGAAAAAATAAAGTATTTTCCCTTGAAGTCTTGCCTGACAGTTTCTGCTGATGTTAACTGCATTGAAGAAACCTCTATGTGGGAGATTTCTTGGAACTACGTTATGGTGACCCTTGAGTTATAGGTATCACCCGATTCAATTTACCTCTCTTGTGAGTCTGACAGATCACCAGGATCATCCCGGCTTCAAGTCATTTAAATTACGCAAACTCTTTGTTCTCTTCTGTAGAAAAATACTAAGAGGAGGGTCTGGCAGATGCATGTGTTTCAATTCATGATCATTCTAATATATGTGCTGCCTTGCCTAGTTTTATATGGGCATGTGTCTTGAAATGTTCATTGTACAGAGAGAGAGGACCAGTCAAGAAAGGAATTTGTACAGCTCTGCTTTGATAATTGTTGACAGAATGGCTTGAAGGACACTCATAGCTTTGGCTACGCAACCTCACCTGTTTTTCAAATGTACGGATGGAATCTCTTAATAAAAATGGTAAATTTCACAGGATTTTACAGGGTAGAAGCCTAGGAGCTTTCCCTGTCCTGGGTAATTCAGAAACTAATATATCTTCTGTTCTATTGCCTGCTAATGCAATTAAATAGGTTCTGCCTTTGTTCTTAGTTTGATTCCACATTTCATCCTTCATATGATCTTTGATTACTCTTTCAATAGCTTTTATTTGCCAAAGTACAATGATGTTATGGAAGAGAAAATAGTGAAAAGCATCTGCAACATCTGCACGGCACTAGTCCGTTGAGCAGAGAAAAAGCCCGGGCTCCTGGGAAAAGTTTGTCCTGCAGATGGTCTCTGTTGTATAGAAAGAGCAGTGTGTTGGTGACACCCAGAGAGGACTGTGGCAGGAAAAGTAACTATTTTGGGATTAGTTTACATCAGTTTTTAAAAAGTCTGTGGGGCTTCTGGGCATGATGACATGAGTATTTTGGCAAATGAAGGACTCAGCAGGTGTAAATCAGCATACAGCTCACTCCAGCTGACAATATAGTATAACTACTCTAGCACTATATGGAGGAACTAATTTCCCTTGAAGTAATCATTGTGTTTCCATGCATAAAAACCACAACTCAGATAATCTGAAACTTTTGAAAGTATCATTCCTTGAGACTAAGTCCTTGGATAACCTGCCCTGTCAGACAACAATATCAGAGGAAGAGGCAGAAGAAGGGAGTTTCTACTTGAACGGAGTTCCAGTTTATGGCAAAATCAAAGCAGAAGACCTGCTAGATGAAAGTCATCTTTCTGTTACATTTACTCTTGTATTGCCTGCACACTTCTGCTGAATCACAGGGGCTTTTACACATACCCAGGAGTCAGTCATGCAGTAATTCGGAAAAATCCCTTTTCACGAGCACAGGAATGTTTGGAAATACTGTACTGTCATAAAGCAGAGGCTGAATTTCCACAGGGGCTTCAAGTGCACATTTATTATCCTATGTACAGTTTAAAGCATAATATTGTTACATAATTTTTTCTAAAGCTGCTATTTGATTTTTTTCCTCATTTATCATTCTACCACTGCTTGGGTTGACATAGTCTATTAATTCCTTCAAAGCCATTCAAATTCATGATTTTATGACATGCTCTACTTTGTAAGATCTCTTTTTTTCTACTGTTTCCTAATACAAACCTGCTAGAATCAGTCTGATGAAAAACTTCTTGGATATAATTTTCAAGAAGTAGTTTTCCAGTTTATCAAATTGAAACAAAACTACAAGTCTCTGTGAAATAATAATATCAAATAGAACCTTACGCAACAAACTTAAAAGAAAATAATCTCCAAAGCAATACCAATGAGGCCTAAGTGGAAGGATTTAATCACTGTTACTTTTCTTGTATTTTTATTAGATCTACACAGACTCTTACAAGCAATATACTAACAAGCTTAGCAGTGTTTGGATGGAGAAAATCTCAGCTGAGGGATCCAGAGAGATTCTGTGTGGAACAGCTTGGAGATACCAATTTCCCAAGAGTGGACAGGGCAAAACCTCCTCCCAGAAATGAGCTCGGAGCCAATTGTATCAGCAGCGCTGTCACTTTTCTCCCTTCCCCCTCTCGTCATCCCTTAACCAAAGCTTAGGGACATAACATTCAGGTGTGATAAAGTCATAACCACCACTCAATGAGCACTTGTGAAATTTGTTCTCTGCAAGCAAACCTTGTTTGCCCAGCAATTGTATGCATGTAAATCGGGTATGACCCTCTGGCCATTCAAGTACAACACCAGTATTTTCTCCCTATAATCATCCCAGATGGAGATCAGAGACCCTTGCAGTGGTTTCCATCTTTTCTTGCCCCCTTTACATTTCTTATGACTCCTCTGCAATTGTTCATGCTGTTCAGGTTCAATGTGGCTGATCTCTGAACAAGAACTCCTGTAGGAGGGGTTCCTGAGGCAAATGCAGCAACATTTTGTACTGCTTTCATAAAACCTGCAGGAACATAAGGACTGGTGGCACTGAAAGCCCCTTAGAAGTGGAGACTGAGACTGCATCCGTTAGCTTCACCAAGAGCTCTAGAAGTCCATCGCACATCTCCAAACTGGGCGAAGCCACTGGGAGTGCTGGCTGCTGTCACTGCAAAGCTCCTCTCAATCATTATTGAGAAGGGTTGGGAGACCCTGAAAACTGGGCAAATATTCCCATCTTCAAAACAGGCCAAAAAGACAATCCAGTGACCAATCAAAATTTGTCACCCTCCTTTTGATTCTTGGGAAAATCATGGAGTGTGTCCTCTTGGAGCACATTTCTGAGTGCATGAAGGCAGTTTTTCTTGGGAACAGTCAGCACAGATGTGCCAAGCGTAGACCTTGCCTGATCAGCCCAACTGCCTTCTATGGTAAAGTGACTGGATTCGTAGACAAGGGGAGAACAGTGAATGTCATTTACCTTGACATTAGTAAGGCTTTCAACAGAGTCTTTCACAGTATTTTTTGTATCCAAACTAAGACTTTACAGTCTGAATGGGTGGAAAAGTATCTTGGTAAAAACCTGTTCGAGTAATCGGGCTAAGTAGTTAAAGGGTCAGTTAGAAGTGAAGTACTACAGGGGTGTATCCCGGGACCTGTCCTGTTAAACACCTTTATCAACAACCTGAAGTGGGGGAGAAGAGGGGCACTTGGAAGAATAGCCTGATGGAAACTTCACGCAATTCAGCATGGACAAACGCAAAGTCCAGCAGCCGGGACTAAGCCTCCCACACCCACCACAATGCTACACACTTGGGATGACTGCCCAGGGACAGCTCTGCAGACACAGCCCTGGAGGATGTGGCAGAGAGCAACTGCACAAGAGCCCCTATGACCCTGGCAGCAGCGAGGGTCAACAGTGCCATGGGCTGCATAAAGAGGAGCACAGGTACTACTACATCCAGGGAAGTTATCACCCCACTCTGCTCAGCACTCATTAGACCACATCTCAACTACTGAAGTAGTTGAGGGCCCTTCAGTACCAGGCAGGCACCAACAAACTCCATTCAAAAAAGGGGACCCAAGATGGCCGGGGGCTGGAGCACTTGACCTGTGAGGAGAGGCTGAGAGTCCAAGGTTTGCTCAGCCTCGGGAAGGGAACTATTCAGGGGAAGCTAGTAGCAGCTACCCAGAACCTACAAAGAGGTTACTCTGAAGATGGCGAGAGGTTCTTCACAGTGTTGCATGGTAGGAGGATGACAGACGATGGTGTTACACTCAAAATCTTGTTTACAGGCAAAGAGAAACCACACCTTATACTTATAAAGCCAAGAATTTATTGTTAGTATAATTGAAATCTTAATGGGCTAATCATTACTAGCCTAGATCTCTTATTACAGAAAAATAAAGAATAGCCAAAGCAGGTTTTAATAATCATAATAATTCAGTTAAAATTGTTGTACACACACTACCTAGTTTCTACCCCTTTTTCTCATGTTATGCTCGCCCTTCCCCTGATCCTCAGGGTCTTGAGGCTGGTAGTTTCACTTTGGTGATGGTTGTGGGTCATATTACTGCGCGTCATCAGCACGTGGAGTCCTTCCCTGGGAGGAATATGATGTACATGTTGACAGTTTCTTCTTCCTCAGTCTAGGATCAACTTGGGGTCTTTCTTATATAGTTGCTAACATGCTTTTATACCTTTACCCATTCTTCATTGGTCTGTAGCTCCATGTTAAATTCAAATTTGTTATATATCATGCTTTTTACATATGCTAGATACTATTTCTTTATTTTCTTTGTTTCCCCTAAAACCAGTTTTGTGCAGCTCCAGGTCTGCATTTCTTTAACTGACCATGGGTGTGCTGTCTATAGCCATGGGGTCTCCAGAGCTACCCCATGCCCCGTTTGTTGTAATGCCATGCCTCTGCTCCTCTATGCTGCATCCAGTCTCTCCACGTCTTAAGTCCTCCACTATCACACCAGGCCTGTATTTCCCTACACTAAAGCATTCTGTTAAAGTCATAAAACCATGGTGGTACTGTAGAAATACAAACAAAACTAAAACAAATTAGCCACAGACTCCTGATCAATGAGAAAAAAACTGCTCTAACAGCTAAACCAAATAAAAGAAAACTGCAAGCATGTCAACGAAAGTTCAGAGAGAGCAAGCACAACAGCCTCAGTCCTGAGGCCTTGCAAACTCAGTACAAAGCTTATGGCTTGCTGCTGGCAATGGCTTGTTACCGTATTACAGGGTCACACGGTTACAATTGGCATACACTTAAACAAGAGATGTTCAGAATGGATATATGGAGAAACTTGTTCCCCATGAAAACAGCTGGGGCAAGGAAGAGGTTGCCCAGAGAGGTTGTGTTGTCTCTGCCCATGGAAGTTTTCAAGACTTGACTGGATAAAGCCCAGAGCAGCTTGGTCTGATCTCATACCTGACCCTGCTTTGAGCAGGAGGTTGGACTACAGGCTTCCTTCCAGCCCCTTTCAGCCTGAATTATCCTGTGATCCTGCGAAACTGCCCCAACCACAGATAGCTCAAGGACTCCTTTAAGTGCCAACATGATCGATAGCCACAGACATTGCCTCAGCAGTGCTCCCACTGGCCTGTGAACGTGACGGGGAGCCCAGCTGTGCAGTTTGTAGGTGTGAGGAACAGTCTGAGAGGGCAACCCCATCATCAGGGCAGGAGGAACCACAGCAGCTCTTTGCTGGGAAGGAAAGACTCTCAGGAGCACATATGGACATGTGCCTTTGGTTTGTTCTCGTCTATTTGCTTAGCACAACATTTCTCTTTACTTATTTGAGAACCTTTCACCTGCATTGTCTGCATTATTTGACAGACTATAATAAAGGGAATGTTTTACTGACCTCTTGAGAGCACTTGAGGCCTGAAATGGAGGGCAGAAGGCTATTAAATTTAATTCATGTTTACTGTAACAACAACTTTTTCAGCTGTTTTTTTAATGATATTTCTCTGAGCCATCAGTGCCAGGGCAGCCCTAAGAAAAGCTCTTTAAAAATACTTTTATTCTGAGTGGACTCTGAAGGGTTTTGTACCGTTCCTTGTCAGCATTCTCTCAGTGCCCTGTGACGGTACCAAGCTTATCCTGGAAAACATGGGTGGCCTCTTTGAAGATAATGCCTCACTATAGACTCTGTGTATTCTGACTTCATCCCAGGAGGAAGACTGGCTTCTTCTTTTGCTTTGTTTTTCCTGAATAATTAATGTTTACGATAAAAGGTGACAGGACAATCTGGCATTTGGTAGTGGCTAGCAAAGTAAGTTGGCTATAAGACTGGAGGACAAAATGGAGGAGATGATTGCTTGAAGTAGAAAAGGAAAGGGCGTAAAGATTTAAGTGTCTTAGGGGAGCCAAAAGCAGAGATTTAAATAATCAAAGTGCTTGGGTACCAGGCAATCTTGCTGAGGTAGATACAGATGGCCTGATTCATAGCCTTCCTTCCCTGCTATCTCTAGCCATGGGCCAGGCAAGGGCCATGGCAGTGTCCAGCCTAGCTGGAGCACCTGGACTGGCAGGGTAACCTTCCCCTTTGCATGGACTGGTAAATGCACAGCAAGCCATGATAAGCCTGACAACATTTTCTAAGCTGGCATCAACCTCATCTTCTTGATGAGAAGCTAATACAGTAAAGCTGCTAAAGATGTCTGGTGGTAACGGACAGCACAACCCCTATGGACAGGTGTTCATATGATTGCATATGAATCATGTGGCCAGCATCTCCATTTACCATGGCAGCAACCATGGTATCAAAAGTGATTTTGCAGCATAATAACTTCATATTTTGAATGTTGATGACATGAGGCATGTGAATAAGTGCCAACAGTGTTTGGTTTCCCTGCATGGAGAGCACCTGCCCAGGCCCCACAGGTACTTAAACTTTTGGTCAAAAGCATGGGAGACATGGAAGGGGAGGCCCAGCTCAGGAAGAGGAGAAGCAAATGAAACACATGATCCAGGCAACCTGATTATGCAGAGGCAAAACTAGAAATATTTTGGGTGTTTGACTTTTCTAAAGAAAACACCAATTTTATTTAGAAAGAAAAGAAAAAAGTGTTTCCCTTGAATATCATTTTGCCAAAACACTTTTCAGTCAGCCCATCATAGGTGTGAGACCTCAATTTGCTATTATGCTCTCTTGTTACAGAGAATGGTGAAAACCCAGCTTCTCTTCTGCAAGAATATCCAAGCATTCAAGATACTGTTTCATTTCAAAACAGAGTAATTGCTGTTTTTGTCAAAAGGGAATAACATGGTTCAGGAACAATCAGTGTCTCCTCTTTCTGCCAGGTCTTCAGTCTGCTGGGGTTGCTCCTAGTCAGGGCCCACCCCTAGGAAGGACAAGACAAACTCCCAGTAAAAGCCCAGACTCCCAGGCTGGCTGAATGCGTGGTGGGAAGCCCCATCTGCTCCCCTCTTTGGGTAGGGAAACCCCTGTGTCAAGGAGTGCCCGGGAGTCCTGCTGTCAGGTGGGCTGCTATGGGGCAGTGGGCTTGGGACCACTTGGCTATGGCGCATCTGAAGAGCACCTGGCAGCTCTGCGCTTCTCAGCCTGGTTTCTGGGATGGGGCTTGGTACCTGCCTGCCTCAGAGGCCACCCGGCAAGCAGGGGAAGTGGCAGGAAGCCCACTGGCGAGGCAGGGCATGACTCCACAGACGCTGTCAGACCAGCACCTACATCTCCACCTACAGCAGACCAGTGTGTCTGCCTGGTCAGGCTGGAACTGGCATTTCTGAGCTGAGAAACTTTGTCAGAATGTTTGTGGCTTGCTTTTCCCACTGACATTATTAGGAGAGAGATGTGAAGTGCTTACGATAGAGCCTTGTCAAAGCATTATTAAATGATTTCATGTTTTCAAGGAAAATAATTCCCATAGGGATGTGCTCCTTTTTATCACATATTAATCATTCACCAGCACTGAGGGTATATCTATATGGCAAAATGCAGCACTGTGCGGAAGCTGTTACTGAAACCAGTACAGTCCCATTGGGGGTAGTCCACCTGGCTAATTGTGGGAGGAGCTTACTTATGTAGAGGTGGGCAAGACTGAATGCTTCACCCACGCTATGTATAGAGAGCTCCTCTGTGACTTTGACTGAGAACAATTTCTAAGATATTAGCTGAGGGAAGAGAGAGAGTGTGAGGCTGAACAAAAAAATTTAACCACAGGGCATCACAGATTGGCCAAGGACAAATTTTTTTCCCAATGAAGTGAAAGGAATTTCAATGGGTCCCCAAGACAAGAGTGGAAAACAGCCCTGTGGACCTTATACCTTATACCACATCTTGTCAAGATGGAGGAAGCAGGAACTGGGAAAAATGCTGGTTTTGTCTTCTTTTTCATCACTTTCAGCTTGTCATCCTGCAGCTGTGAAGATCTCATTTCTCTGACCTTTTACCCAAGGAGTTTTAATCAACTGACACAGTTAGCTGCTGTGGCTTAAGCAGGCATGACTGTGTCTTTAATAATGCAGGGTAGGTTTGTATTGGCATGGGGGAGAGGAGAGACCTGGAAACTGTGAAGGACTGCTGTGTCTAATTCCTTATCCCAGAGGATTTTAAAGACAATGAGGTTATCACAGTAAAGTTTGCAATAAAGCTATGGAAAATCCTGACATTTAAGAATGGTCCCAAGAATAAAATTGCAGCAATTTACAGTGTGCTTAACAGCAGAGTGTACTAGAGAGTCCTTCACTGGGGATACCTGTGTGAGAAGGTGCTGATAGTAAACGTGCCAATATCTTCCAGAGAGATGTTCCTGTTAATAACAGGTGCTGTTGCTAGCAAATTTCATATCTTATTTCCCCATCAACACAAAACAGAAAACATGTAAACTATAGCTAGACAGAAGCAGTGACTTCTATTAGCAGAGTACTCAGGTTAGCTAACTCCCACACCTGAAATTGTTCTGGAAGGCTTATATTTCTGACAATGTTTGTGACTCTTAATGGATTTGGTTGCTGGAATTGAAGTAAAGGTAACACAAGTTTGCTTATCAGCAGCAGCAGTAGATGATAAAAATAAAGGTCAGCAAAACACGAAGGCTGAAACTGTGTATACTAAAATCAGCAAAAGCCTTCACCCATCTCACTTCTGCAGGTCATCCCATAACCATTTGCATCTGTCAAAATATTACATTTCTTGCATAAAATGTTACAAAATAAACAAGCACAAATAAATCTGGAAGAATATAATTAAAGTTGTGGCCTGTTTATTTACCGATGTAATTTTAATTCCCGTTCTTATTAATAACTAGCAAGTAACCACTCAGTTTTAATCTCTTTAACTTTGCTTTTTTTAACCCAAAATGGAAATAGTTCTGTAGCTATATGCAGCTGGTATACATGTTGTCAGATGTGTATTAACTTTCTTCAGATAGATATACATCAAAATACCTGAGACCTTCATATTTTTTCACATAATGCAATACATTGTGGGCAGGGGAAAAAAAATGTTATAGAGACAATCCATGTTGGATTCCCAACAGGGTGTTGTAACTTTCATACAAGTGTATACAAGTGTATAGAATTCACTGGAAATTTTTATTTTTCTGTGCTGGAAAGCAGCCAGAACTTGCATGCTTTATTGAATAATGTGCTTTGATGCTATACTTATAATCTATGATGAACTGATTTCTGGTGAAAAAAATGGGGTTTTGCCATTGGTGTGCCAAAAATATAAAACCCATGTTCGTGTGTGGGGAAGAGAATGGAGGAGGACTCAGAGAAGAAACCTGAGACTTTGGGGAACAGAAATGGAGGCAGGGAGGAAGGTCATGGCAGGGAAGAAGAGGCTGGATGGTGAGTGGTGGCATGAGGAGGGGGCAAAGGGAAGCGCTGGGGCAGGGATGGCTCAGCAGGGACCAGGGCAGAGGTTGGAGCCAGGACCTGGAGAGGAAGGGGCAGGGCAGCAGGGGTGAGACTTGGTGGGGAGAGGTGCAATGGGCTGTGCCCACCTGCACGGGATGCGATGTGCCATTAGAGACAACAGCATAACACATTTGGTATCTTGACATTTCTTTCCTTCTGAGGGCTAGCTGTTCTCACCTTCACACTGATTAAGCTGGGCAGGAATATTATTTCATTGTATATGGCATACCAACACTGGTGTTATTTCACTGGTTATGACATAGCAAATCTCATTAAGTAAAAGGTCTTAATAAGGGAATCATAGAATCATGGAATAGAATCATAGAATCATTTAGGTTGGAAAAGACCTGTAAGATCATCAAGTCCAACCGTACACCTAACACTGCTAAGTCCACCACTAAACCATGTCCATAAGCGCCTCATCTTTTTAAAACCTCCAGGGATGGTGACTCAATAACCTCCCTGGGCAGCCAGTTCCAGTGTCTGACAACCCTTCCAGTGAAGAAATTTTTCCTAATATCCAGTCTAAACCTCCCCTGGTGCAACTTGAGGCCATTTCCTCCTGTCATATGGTTTGGGTTGGAAGGGACCTTAAAGATGATCTAGTTCCAACTGCCCTGCCATGGGCAGGGACACCTTCCACTAGACCAGGTTGCTCAAAGCCCTGTCCAACTTGGCCTTGAACACTTGCAAGGTTGGGGCATCCACAACTTCTCTGGGCAACCTATTTCCAGTGCCTCACCACTCTCATGGTGAAGAATTTCTTCCTCATGCCTAATCTAAATGTTGTGGTTTAAGCCCAGCTGGCAACTAAGCACCACACAGCCTCTTGCTCACTCCCCCCTGCCCCAGCAGGATGGGGGAGAGAATCAGAAGAGTAAAAGTGAGAAAACTTGTGGGTTGAGATAAAAACAGTTTAATAGGTATAGCAAAAGCCACGCAAGGAAGCAAAGCAAAACAAGGAATTCATTCGCTACTTCCCATTGGCAGGCAGGTGTTCAGCCATCTCCAGGAAAGCAGGGCTCCATCACGTGTAGTGGTTACTTGGGAAGACGAACGCCATTACTCCGAATGTCCCCCCTTTCCTTCTTCCTCCCCCAGCTTTATATGCTGAGCATGACATCATCTGGTATGGAATATCCCTTTGGTCAGTTGGGGTCAGCTGTCCCGGCTGTGTCCCCTCCCAACCTCTTGTGCACCCCCAGCCCACTTGCTGGTGGGGCAGTGTGAGAAGCAGAAAAGGCCTTGACTCTGTGTAAGCACTGCTTGGCAGTAACTAAAACATCCCTGCCTTATCAACACTGTTTTCAGCACAAATACAAAACACAGCCCCATACTAGCTGCTATGAAGAAAGTTAACTCTATCCCAGCCAAAACCAGCACACTGAATCTACCCTCTTTCAGCTTAAAGCCATTACCCCTTGTACTGTCACTACATGCCCTTGTAAAAAGTCCCTCTCCAGCTTTCTTGGAGGCCCCTTCAGGTACTGGAAGGCTGCTATGAGGTCTCCCCGGAGCCTTCTCTTCTCCAGGATGAACAACCCCAACTCTCTCAGCCTGTCCTCATAGGAGAGGTGCTCCAGCCCTCTGATCATCTTCATGGCCCTCCTCTGGACTCACTCCAACAGCTCCATGTCCTTCTTATGTTGGGGGCCCCAGAGCTGAACACAGTACTCCACGTGGGTTCTCATGAGAGCAGAGTAGCAGGGGAGAATCACCTCCCTCAACCTGCCGGCCACGCTTCTTTTGATGCAGCCCAGGATATGGTTGGCAAAAGGAAAACCTTCAATCCAGTGTAGCACTGTTTTTTGAAGGGATAAAAAGATGCTTTTCTTATGAAAGATATGTATTTTTCTGTATTTCTGTCTGCCTGATATTAGAAAAAGTGAATTTACATGCAGGCATAAACGTTCATGGCCATTCTCTCCCATCGTTAATAGCGGACTGGAAAACTTTGGTCTGTGGGGAAACTAGTTAGTGGAAGAAGGGCTCTGGTAAGAAGGCTTTGACAGCAAGCTGACAGGAATCATTTCTGCTGCAATCTTCCCACAGGGTGAAAAGGACTTTTTTCCATCCAGAATACATATACTTTAACAAAAGTCCCTAATGGGAAGATAGGAAATAAGGAGGCTGGAAAGCAGACTCAGCCTCGTGCAGACCTTTCTCTGCATGCAGTTTCAGTCTGCTTGTGTTTTTGTGGCTATTCCATTTGCATTTGCTGTCCTGCAAAGAGAATATAAACCTCCCCAGTGACAACTAATGGAGATTCTCCATTTAGCCCAGTTGGGAAGATCCAGTGCTTTTGCAGCTAATGATTACAGGTTAGCTCTACTGTGTGTAGCTTAGCAGCTTATTTTTTCTTTGTCTATGGAGAGCCTGGATCATTACAGAAGCATGAATTACTGTATAATGCTAGCTAATAATTGATTTTTCTGTTCATTTGAGGGGAAAAAATAGACTCAAAGAGACTATAAAACTTTCTGATTTTCCTTTTTCTGAAACAACCCCTCCCACCAAGCATTTAATCCGACATGAAATTTTTAACTGATTATGGGGAGAGAAGAAAATTGCATTTAAAAACATCCAAAAGGAATAACAAGATACAAAAAGTAAGATGGCTGTTGACAAAGAAAAGAAAAAGCTTAGACCTTACAGTGCCTACTAATGGTGTTCAAGAAGGTTTGAGCTAAAAAATGGTAGCAAGGGTAGAAGGGTGTGTATTTATTCAGTGGCTCAATGATGAAACCAGAGTGTGCAGAGGTCGGAGGCCAACAATTCACTGGCCTCTGAGAAAAGCTGAATCCCCATCAGCTGCCTGCAGCCGCGTGGAGAAGGACTGTGCTCAGCGTGTATAGGGCAGATCGCATCATTGTGCTGGAAGCTGGGAACCCAGATTCAAAGTTATTCTGCCTGACTCAAAGCAATGGTTTAAGCAAAACATTTATTAGTTTTTAATACTTTTTAAAGGAACTGGTTAAATTAAGAAAGAAAGTGGAAAGTCAGAGGTATAATGGGTCCTATCTCGGACAGTGAGGGTTTGGGAATCTGTTGACATCGCTTCAATGCCAGAGCTCTGAGTGATTTAGAGACTTATGATGGAGACAGTGATTGGCTATCCCTGAAAGATTAAGCTGTTTAAATGTCATGGAAAGATATTCTAACAAATTTTAATTCAGGAATTGGATAGGATATGAGCTATTGAAGTCTTTCTTTTGAGGAAACAAAATATCATGGGCAATGTATGAATTTTTTGTGTTTAAATTAGAAAATATAAACCAAAGAAAAACGTTGGAATAAACCACATGTCACATTATTTTGATTCACACATTTTGTAACATTTGATGAGATATTGTAAAATGTTTCAGTTTTGAGAAAATCTTGTTTTCCAATAAAAGAATTAATCTATCAAAAATGTTTGCAGAATGTGTATTTAATAAGGATTAAATTAGGAGAATAAGCTTTTATACCTCTTTCTTCATGAGAGGAAAATAGAACATAAAAAAGATGATTGCCATTCTCTGTTTATCATATGTAATCGAGAAATAGTGTTTACACTAGAGAAATGTAGGAATAGCTAGTGTTCATAATAACAATAAATACTGGGCAAAGACATTGAAAAGTTTTTTAGTCAATAAATCATTTTGCACAACTTCACCTGAGAGGAATTGAATCAAGGGATAGTTCAGAACTGGCTGCTAATTGCTAATTTGTTTGACAGGGTGGATCCAGATTTGTTCTTTAGTTTCTGTTCTCACATGACAAAACCTTGTTTCTGAGTTTTTAACTCCATTTACATGAAATATTTTGGTTGCATACTGCCAGTTTATCTCAATAAAGCAATGAAGGTTGCTGATCAGGGTAGGTTACAAAGAGTCTCTGCTGACAGAGAGTCATTTTTCATATTGAACAGCCATTTGGGGGAAAAAAGGGAATGAGAAAAAACAACTTTAATAGCTTGCAGTGTAACTAGAATTCTCTGTTCCTTTTCTAGTTTATAGTTGTAAATAGCTTCCAGAAACTCAATCCCTTTGGTCTAATTCCATTGCTCCTCTAGCTAATAAAAAATGTTTGCAGAAACAGCAGGAGTTGTAATACCTGTTCTCCTAGTTCTTCACTTGATACAGTCTCTTATAATTCCTGATATTTGTAATTATAGCAGAAATGTTTGTGTTTCAATAGTTGAAGATCCTTTATTTTTGTTTTGATAGCATCATCATATTTTCCAAGGTTTACAACTTGACTATCAACCTTTCCCCATGTTGGAATCTTGGCCCCATAATTTTAAATGGTGAATGAATGCTTTTCATTTTATATTGGTGATTAGAACTATCTGATCATGTGCTATTAGTACAAGCTCCTTTATAGTTTTATTTTTGTCTGTAAAGCTTTGGATGAAGAGTACACTTTACTCCAAGGGCTGATTTCCTGGTTAGTCTGGAGAGGTGGAGAAGGCTCAAAGCTGTCCTGTAGTGCACTCCCATCCAGAGGCACTCCTCTGGCAATTAAAGTTTGTGCAGAGTATGATTTCCTCCACGCCCTGTCACTTACTCTTTGCAGAGAGAGCAGATGAAAAACCTACTTAAGCTAATGTTACCCAGGTTAAATATTTCCCCATGGGAGTAGGAATCTTTTCTGTTCACTTGGATACCTTCCTGCCAGTGAGCTCCAGACCTATGCCTAGAGGTATCCTTTCCGACATAAAACTAGATTTGAATATGTGCACATTTTTTAATTCCCTGTTCCTCTCCCACCTTAAGAACCTTATAAGGATGGTCATGATTTCTCCTAAACAGACTTTTCTGTCTTGCCTGATTATTTTCTCACAACTGTTTCTCCCAGTGTCTTTCAGATGAAAGACATTTGTTCTTCCTAGTTAGAAGAGAAGACTTCAAGTCTGTGATTTTCCTTTCCTACATAGCACAAGTAATTGCTCATTTTCACAGCGGCTCAGCTGATATTTGCTGCTGTGGGATGGGATTTTCCTTTTTTTTTTTTTTCCTTGTTATTGTTCATGTTATTGTACAATTAAAATATTATTTGTAGTTTCCCAGCTAAACTCATCAGCCATTCTTTTATACCACTTTCACAGACATGCTCTACAATTCCTGACTGTCCCACCATTTTTTTCATATCTACTGTCATTTCTCCCTTTGTTACCACATCAAAGGCAGAGAGTTCTTTTTAAAGAACCTTTCTGACATATGATAGGCTGGTATTTGAAGAGATTATGAAGGTTCTTAAAGAGCAGTTTGATCCATAGGACTATGCTTGACAATGTTTTTTGGAATTTATTAGCATTTTCATTTTGTATTTGATTGCCTTCATCACTGGATATTCCAACTGACCATATTGCACTGCATTCTCACAAATCAATGAAAATAAGAAAAATTAGGTGGCTGTCTGTCCATTGCAGCAAAACAGGAGTTAGGGATGAGATGAGACCTATCCTAAACTTAAGAACATAAATAATGGCCTATTGCAGTAGACCTCGATCCACCCCTAAGAGTGCTCTGCCTCCGACAGTGGAACTAGGAAACTTAATTTAGGGATGGCATTAGACTCTGGTCACTACGTGGTCCTTTCCCTTTGTACTCCACCTATATCCAATTTTAAAAAGAAAGAAAAGAAAAGAAAAGAAAAGAAAAGAAAAGAAAAGAAAAGAAAAGAAAAGAAAAGAAAAGAAAAGAAAAGAAAAGAAAAGAAAAGAAAAGAAAAGAAAAGAAAAGAAAAGAAAAGAAAAGAAAAGAAAAGAAAAGAAAAGAAAAGAAAAGAAAAGAAAAGAAAAGAAAAGAAAAGAAAAGAAAAGAAAAGAAAAGAAAAGAAAAGAAAAGAAAAGAAAAGAAAAGAAAAGAAAAGAGAAAAGAAAAGAAAAAAGAAAAGAAAAGAAAAAAGAAAAGAAAAGAAAAAAGAAAAGAAGCAGAATTTTTGACTTTTCAGACTGTTCTGAGTGTATAATTTTACATCGCTGGAACTATAAACAGCAAAACCCACCATTATTCCTGTAGCTCTACTCCAGAGAAGGTCTTTTATGTAAAACTACAAAATTAAAATAAGGAAAGCACTGAAAGTGAAAGAAAATGCTTTTGAATACTTAGCATTTTTCTACATATTCTTCAATATTACTCAACGTTTCAAAACTTTGCTTTGTGACATTCCATCTAATCATGAGCATCGTTGACCAGAAAATTATTTTCAGATCCAGTTACAGCGTCACCAGTGCCTGAACTTTGCCTTCTTCAATATGCAGCAAAAACAATCGGAGGGGCTTTGTGAGTCTTGGTAAATCTATTCTATTCTGTTCTCTCCCAGCATATATTAGCTACTTCAGAAAAGTTATTATTTGTCTGTGTTTTTACTGACAGCACCTAGTGGCCTTATTCTGGTCAGGCTCAGCTGCAGTACATGATTTTGACTTCAGTCTGTACCTGCTGCTCTCAGTGAGATGTCTGCACTGGCTTTTCAGTGGTGCAAAATTTCTCTGCACACATCCATGTGGCACTGAAGCACCTTAAACCATATCCTTTCAGACAATCTCTGTGCAAATAGCTGGTGAGAAAACTGAGAAGCCATGGGCCAGAGAACTTGCTTCTAAAAGGTGGGTGGTATAGATAGGCAGGAGTAGGAAAGTTTATTGGACACCAATCAGTTGGATGTGCTGTGGTTAAAAATCCTTATTTTAAGCCTGTTCAGTATTGGGGTTTTGTGTGGACAACTTGAGCAAAACGTTTGCCTTTCTCAGCCTTTCCAGAGTTTCAGGCCTCCTGCAGATCTCCTTGTCTGCTGGCAGGAGTGAGGAAGCTACCTGATGTTGACTCAATTTGTGAATTTCAAATAGCTGGTGATTCAAAAGGCAGGCTATTCAAATCCCCATACCAAAACTTCTACCCATTCCAGTGATAATATCTGTAAACTGAAGTGAGATAGCAAATTTATACCATCCCAGAAAAATGTTTGATATCTTCTGTTACCCAGTAGTCTTTGGAAGAAGCATTATTTGGCTAACATTAGCCTTATCTTAGAAGAGCCTATTTCTCAAATATGTTATCTGATGAATTTCAAAGGCTGCTTCATAAATTATCTGATGATTTTCCTTGATCACATCACAGCTTGGTGGAATCCGTGTTTCATAAAGAAGTGATGTATGAAGAACCAAAGGGATGCTCACTCAAAAAGTATAAATCCTTTTCCCAAGTTTCTAGCCAGAAGAAGAATATCTCTGATCATCACCTATACGAAATGAAGAACTTGGCCTGTGGAGGAGAAGAGAAAGGCAAGACAATCACAGCTCCATTTTGAATCAAAATATTTGCTTCCTTAGCTTTAGTCTTCTGATGTTTTCGTATTTCCCTAAAACTCTAAATTTTCTGCAACAAATTAATTGTTTTATCACTAGGTCTAAACCCAAAATGAATATCCTTATATAACTAAATAATGTGGCAATGATATCACCATTTGTACATTCCTAGGTACCTACCTTGATTTAAATAAAACAAAATATTGTGGGAAGGGATTATAAGCAAGACTGTTGTTAATTTAGAAGCATACTGAAATATTTGTTAGCTTGTAAATCTGGTTTTGGGTTCCATCATTACATGTAACACATTCTATTAATTAAAATGTATGTTTCCCATGGGTAACTTTGACCCAGATATTCTGAGCTGCAACTTAGATAGCTGAGCCATTCATCCCACTGTTTGCAAGTGGAAATGAGATTTTCTTTTCTCTCCTGATCTCTAATCAGGGTATTACACTGGGCCTCATTAGACCTTTTACAGAGAAATGGGATTTTTTAATGGGAAGGCTGAGATCTACAAAAAGCAAAGCGTTTCCATGAAATTGTTTCTTTTGGCAAATCTAATGGGAACAATTGTACTTCACAACTTGTGGGTTAGGCAGGTTTTCAGTTTTGACTAGGCTTGCGCGACATGCGTATCTGCCTCTGCAGTTGCACAGCTATGAGGACAACCTCTGAATCACTTCGTTTCCAAGGTCTGGGACGACTACTCTGCACAATAGTCCTAGGTGAGGAAGCCCAGACCATCTGATTTCCACATCTGTTCAGCTACCACAGCCTGAGACACGGTGCCCAAGGCATCAGCCTCCGAAAGTTTAAGGCTGAGGTCAGGTTTTCAGAATTAAGCTTCTGGATCTGTGGCAACAAAGTGATACTGAATGGGGATCGCATGGTTTTCAGGCTCCTTTCCTTACAGCTGGGAGCTTCTCCATCTGAATTCTCTCAAGCACAGCCTGGGAAACTTGTCCCTGAGCCTGAGGAACCGAATGGCTTTTGAAGCCCTAGGGTCTTCCATTATGGAGCATTCAGCATGTTCATAATGCCAGCATGTTATTTCCTATCACAAAAAAGCAGACTCAAATTAATAGGTTTTGTTAGTGCCATTCCTTATTGCCGCTAGTGAAAAACAAGGACTAAGATAGGCATCATGTTTTGCTTACCTAGATTTTAGGAAGTTTGAGCACGGTTGTGCTTCAGGCAGCCACACTCGCGTTACGGTCTGTGGAGTGCTAGGGGAGGATTCAATTCTCAAAACTTAGGTGCCTTGTTCTAGCTGAGATCTTCTTGGTATCCAAGACACCTGCAGAGCCCTGTCAGACACAACGCAGTACCTGCAGCAGCTATGTGTCCTTTGGGTGGTAGCTGGAGATGAGGACGATTTCCCTTGAGCATCTGAAATGGCACCAGACACCTGAATTGCATCTCTGGTGATGACTGATTGCATGGCCTGGGGAGCAGCTCACACCTCAAGGTGGACAACGACGGCTCAGCTTAGTCGTCACCTGACTCACCTGGTCATCCTGCTGCAGTGTTAACATCTCACCAGGCACCTACGTTTCAGCACCTCAGCTGAGTCCCCAGCAGCTCCCCAGCTGCATCATGCTCTGCCTCAGCTACAGCGGAAGGTTAGACACCTAACTCCCAGAGAACACCTGCTTTGAGAGTCCTGAATTTAGGTGGTTTAGTCTCATTAGCAGCCCAGGATTTGAAACCCATTCCACACATTCACTCACTGTATTTCAGTGGTTCTTAATGGAAATACTGCAGGGTTTTGGTTCTGTAAGCTTCCTGAAGTTTTGTCTTTTCCCCCTTAAGTCATGACTGAAATATTTCAGCTGGAAAGCCTAATGTCTACGTCCAGGTGAGCCATATGCTTGCTGACTTTATGTTACCTGTGTCCCTCTCTGGTTTTCCCTATTGCTCCCAACCTCCCTGTGGGGGATATGGAGACGGACCTGAACACACCAGACAGTCTTCAGGAGACCCGGCTGAAAACAGAGGGATGAAGTCATAGCTTTCCTGTTTGTTGCACAAGTCCTTCCCTTACACTGAGATACCCATGGGTGCACCAAAACACGCCTTTAAAAAGTATATGTACATGAACACCTGTCAGAATCTCTGTCGCTCACCTCCGTGGTTGGGCCACATTTCACATTTCTTATGGAGAGCTGATGTTGAGCAGTAGTGGCAACTTCCTGCTGTAATTATAAAAGAATATAATGACAAGGAAATGAGAAACAAGGAAAATATCCCAAGGGTCACACAGCGGTAATGTGCTCTATGAATTGGTTTTAAAGTGATTTGTAATGGGGAGGAGGGATGATTAAACTTGTGTCTCTTTATTTCTGTGCAACATAATCCCAGGGGCCAGTTTAGGTTAAAGCACGCCCCATTCAAAGTGTGATGCCACAGAGGATTTTGTTCTATACCGGATTAGACCTCAGAACAGAATGAGGGAAGTAAGTCCTCTAAAGTGGATGACAACCACATTAGACCCACAATGAAGAACCACCTGTTCTTCACCCTCAACCTTACATGATGGAGATCCATGGCCTCAAAGTTTTGGAGGCACCTGGGTAAGAAAGAAAACAGAATAGAAGAGCACAGGGCAAGTAATAAATATGTGTTTTCCTGTAATGTAATTGCCACCTAGTTAAACCACATTTCTAGTGTTGTATCTGTCTTTTTGCAATGTCTAGGATGTTGAGAAATGCAACTTAACTTTAATAAATTCATAATTTCATTGTGCTCTGCAGCAAATCTTAACTGACTCTTCAAGGTTCCTCTTCAGTTCCCTACAAATGATTATTTGGCTGGCTGTCTTCTAATCTTGATCCATACTGAATTTTAAAACAATAAAAATCATTCAAGTTGGCAAGTCTTTTATAAGGGAAACATTTTTATAATTAGGATTAACTGAAAATACATATTGCCTGTCCTTACTGATTCTTATGCTTATTTAGAAGCATGATTCAGCATCATACTATAGGAGCCAACTACATGAATTTAAACAGCACTCCATCAATCTGTAGAAGAAGTGACATAAGCCAATAGAGCTGTGTGTACAGTAGATAAAACTAACCATCTCTGGAGATTTCTATTCTAGGGGAAACAATTATGTACACTGAATAACCCTACACTTCCACAGGGCCTTTAGAGAAAACTTGCCGTTCATTTGGAGGACAGGCTCTGTGTGGCTATTGCCATTGAATTTAGCTTGTCACTGTATTGATTAAGGTGAGATTATTTTTGCCCTTGATGTTGGTCCAATTTTTTATATTATAAAATCTTTCAGTACAGCAGATAGGTTCTGCAGAAGAAAGTGATGGTTTTTTTCCTGCATCATTTCCACCCAGTTTATAAAAGGTAATGGTCTGTATTTTTGTTATGCTTGAAAATAAAGTGAACACAATCAGAAAGAAGCGCATGTTTAAATGTCTATCTTAGCTGAGAAGGGAGACTGGGAAGCTGACAACTGCTAACCTGAGGATAATAGACTTGCCTACTCTGCAATTTCCTTTGTGGGTTTAGTGTCTCGCATAATCATTGCAGATAATATCAAATACTAATTAGCATTTGAGCAGATTTGGGGTTAATTTTCATCTCACATGTATCAATATAGCTCCACTGACTATAATAATGCACTCATTTATATCAGTTGACTATCTGGCAGTTTCTCTTCTCTGCATTTGCTGTCACTGCCAACAACGTATTTTGAAGTAGGAAAAGGTGAGGGAGGAACTGAGACTAAAGCAGTAGGTAAAGAAGAAAAAATACTTTAAAAACATGATGGCAACCTGTCACCTCAACCTCAATCAAAGACCTGGCAGTTGCAGGAACCTGATTAGCAGTGCTACAAGGAAAATACAGCTGTCCATTCCTGGTCTGCAGGTGTTGCAGTAGGTATTCTATTGTCAGACAGCCAGTGTTTTGAATCAAAGTAATTATTTTTTGTTGTAGGAAAAAAAGTGTTATCCGTGTCTTTATAATAACAATTACCCACCCGCAATACGCTGAGCACTTGGAGAATACCATTGTATCACTGAGTTTCTGACTCTGTGGTCATTAGATTTTACTTCTGCGCTTCCACTTGATGCCAGGTGTCTTCCACGCTGCCCAGTTAATTCCAGCTTCAGATGCTGTGTGCTTTGAGTGCTTCACTCTTGCGAGCACTAGACGAGACACCTGGCTTTCTAGCAGACTGTTTTAGTGGAGAAGTGAGAGAACCTGCTTTGTTACCCTGGTGGCAGTGAGCATTGAAATGACAGTGCCCAATATGTCATAGCCCAGAGGACAGAGGATCAGTGCAGTAGGAAAGAGGAAGTTTTCACAGAAACCAAACTGATCTAAAACTGTATGAATGACGGTGAGTCATACACGAAATGTGTTCTACCTGGCAACCTCAGAAACAACAGCTTGAAAATCGAGAAGGCAACAGCATGTAGCAAATATGCCACTTATGTTCATTTCCAGGTAGAGGACTGTATATATAATTTATTTCGTCTCAAGCTTGCAGGCAGCCAACCTCCAGCCATTTAGTGCAGAAAGGGTCACTGGACCTTTACTCTTCGTACTCTCACCCACTCTTGCAGCTCTGAGTGCAATTAACTGGAGGTGTGACTAGCTGCTGTCCCTAGAAGATCATGTGCCTCTAGTAGTTGTCATAGCCATAAAACCAGACACCGAACCAGATGGCATGCTGTGGTGGTGTGCTCCCCTCACCCACCCCTCGCTTAAGCCATAACCACAAGGTGGGGGGTGTGTGATGGCTGCATCCAGCTTGAGTTGGACTTTGGGGATGGCAACCCAGTAGCTAAGGGCTGTCTGAAGTAGTGACCAGATGTCTTGCTGGTATGCAAATATGACTATAATCATCTTACTCTGTAAATAGTGGACAGCCCAGGGCCCATTGAGCTCTCCTGAAATGACAGCAGGCTGCATGCCAGGATCTCCCCTTGAGTAGGGACACCTCTCAGGGTTACTCCTCAAGGTTAAGAGATTCCTTGCCACAACATATTCTCAGTAAGTGACTTACTAGCATGCTAAACTTTGAAACCTTAGCTAAGTGATATAAAGGATTGGTTGCGCATATATAATCCTTCAGACATAAACCGTTGACCAAGTCTGGGACTAAGTCTGGATCCAGCTGCACCTAGACTCCTCTCTCAGAGAGAGTTTAGAACCCAGCCGGGTCCTTTCTGAACCTCATGACCCAATGGGAAAGTTCCCCTGACAGTTCTGTCTGACCCTGTCCTCTATGCAGTAAATAATCCAGGTGTACCTTGTCATTGAATCTTGTTAAACCACTGTCGCATTTACCATTGAACTTTGTTAACTCCCTGTTTTATATCAATAAAGTATATTGTTGCTTCTCTTTTATGAGTGAAGTGCTCTCTCTATCACTTCCATCCATGACACATGCAAACAGGGCACTTTCTTCCCAAAATGCAGTGGGAATGGGTTCTCAAAGAGAAGCCCCCATACACGGTTTGGAGTCCAGAGGAGGTGGACCAAAGGGATGGTGGCAGGGGACTGCATGGGAACGTGCCTGAGTTCCCAGCCTCCGTGAGACAGAAGCGGTCTCAGGAGCAAATGACTTCAGCATGACAGTATGTGCTACTTTGATTCGCCTGTGTTGCTTGGCTGCCTGCCTTGCAGGTGTGTGCCAGGGGTCAAAACAGGTGTGGGAAAACAGGTTCAGTGTATGCATCGACTCTGTAATGAGTGATAATTAAACAAAAATAATTAGCTAAGGAAAGGAACTCTGATTTCATCATCCAAGATTGGACAGACAACCTAGAGGTGAACAGAAGGGTAATCGTTTGAGTAATTATGACATCACTGACCCACATCCCTCACATATTCTGTTAAATTAACCTTTGCCATCACAGACAGTCTGTTGTCTGGTCTCTTCAAGTTCAAATGATCATATTTAAACTTCTTACTAGCAATAGCATCGTGGGCTGGCCCAGAGGAATTAGATGACCTAGCTAACCTAAGGCACAGGGAGGTCAGGGGTTCAACCAAGCACCTTGGCTTCTACAGCTTTATTTAAAAATGCTTGTTAAAAAGCAAGCCTTATTTCCCTCCTGCCACGCCTCTTCTTTTAGCTGTAGTACATTTAGTGTAAATGGAGTGAGCAATGAGATCTGTTCTCTTCTGAATCCAAGGCGGTGTCGCTGCCTTGCGCTATGTTGCAGCACCGAGATGTCCTGCTTGGAGGCTGCTTCAGGATCTCTGCAAGGTGTATCAGTGACTTGCCCAGGATGACTCCTTTAGGTTGCAAACAGAGCTCATATTCTCATTGCTTGTTTATTCTTATATGTGAACCTGTGAATGATTTATATGTTTTTCATATAAGAAAAATGTTTGCTTTCAGCAGAAGAATGTGACTAGGTGTATTAGCACTCTCCAGAAAGCTGCAGAACATGCTGGATGACTCACCCCAGCAAGGCCAGATGGGACACTCTCATCCTGGCTTCCTAGGGGCAAAGTTCAAGGGCTGACATAAAGGATTTTGAAGGGAAAATTTATGACCTCACTTCATAATGTTTAACATTTTAACATAACAAATGTTGTGGCTTTGGATAAGGAATCTATATTTGAAAATAGGGAAATATTTGCTGCAATGTACATAATCAAAATGCAGCTCTTTCAAATGGTGGCTCTGGACTGCTGAGTAGCAGTGGTCTTATTGTGCTGTACTGAAATACATTCCACCTCAAAACACACCTAAATCTGGAGGGGTGTTCCAATGGCAACAGTTTGCTTACCTGCTGCTTTCTGCCCTGCTTACAATTTTCTTTTTTCTAATTTAAAGATACACGACTTTGCTGTCAGGAAGGGCTGGAAAACAAAACTGGTGACTCCACCTGATGCACTCAGCTCCCTGATGTATCTTCCCTAGGACTTTCTCATTAACTTTTCAAAGTCTCCACGTTTGGTGGAATCGCTGTAGAAGGTTCATAAGTGATAGATGAAGTAAATAGCTCCTATCCCATGACTGCATGGAGAATGAGAGAGAAAAAAAGTCAGAGTGTGTTTGGTGGAATCACTTGTACGTTGAGCAGTGAGTAGTAGCAAGTAGAACTGTTTTGATAAAACCAAGAAAATCCACAGGCTGTTACTTGTTTCCTAAAACATTAGCTCTTCTGAGAAGACAACACTTCCAGCATTTTGGAGTCCAGCCTTGAGCTTACAGGCAGCCAACCTCTAGCCATTTAGTGCAGAAAGGCTCACTGGACATTTTCTCTTTGCGCACCCATCCGCTTTTGCACCTGAATGAAATTAACTGGAGGTGTGAGTAGCCACTGTGCCTTGAAAACCACATGCCTCTTGTCCTTGTCACAGTCATAAAAAGTAATGAAGAACTCAATGAAAAGTAACGCAATGATAGTGAAAGTCAAGAGGCGGTCTACATATCATGGAATCATTTCTGTCTACCTTTCTTTTACTAGGCTATTAATGTTATGGCTGAAAGGTGACCATCAAAATACCATGAACGTTTTCAATGGAGAATAAAGCATCAAAAAATAGGAAGATAATTAGTATTACGAAGATTTGCAAAGTTGATTCTCTTTTCTTTAAAGATATCCAAAGCTTTAGAGGATAACTTACTTATTGGCCTTGTGTTACACTGATTTGTATGTCCAGATATGGTCATCAGGCCATGGATGGTCATTGCTTCTTTGTGGTGTAGCTATTTGCACAGTTTTCACTGTATCTGTGTTCCCTATTGAGCGCAAAGCTCCATCTGTGAGAAATAGACACCATAACACAATAAAGGATAGATATTTTTGATACTTGTAAGTCCCAGTTGATTTTATTGATCGCAATCTTGACCTCCATCTTGGCTGTGTACTTTGTCTCAAGAGCATAATTATGGCTTTATTTCCAGAAGTCTTGTTCCAAAGTGATTTTTTTCCCCACTTGACTTAATAAGCTAAAAAGTAATTTGGGATTTCAGGTTGTCCTTAAAGTCTTTGCCAGGTACCTCCATAACCTCCACAGATACTTCTGCAAAGAACAATTGTCCTAAAAGTACATCCCACATCATTCTGGCTATGTCTAAATATCTGCTTGTATTCATTAGAGTTGGAAAATTGTAAATGTTTAGTAATAATAAATATTTGCTTCATTAGGAAGGAGACTGCACATCTCTATAGCTGAATGGCAAATTACTAATGTTTCTCCTAATGATTCCTAGTAGTTCTATGTGACATAGAAAATTTTATTGCTGTAAAAGTACATTTTGTAGTTCTATGTCTGTAATGCTTACACATTGGCAAAAGTGTTAGTAATTATATAGCTTATTTAATTGAGGCAAATGAATTGTGTCACACAGAATGAACAACAATCTGTGTAGTTGTTTTTAATACAAGGGTATCCATATGATGGAAAAAACCCTATCTTTTTCTTTCCTGACATGCAATATTATAGTTTTTATATTGCTCCAGATCTGTTATAAGAAGTCAGAAAAAATAATGAATGCTAAGGAAAATATCTATGCCAAGTAAGCTTCATTTCCTTTAGAAAATAATGTGGGCTAGCACCAGCTTAGGCAATCCTTTTTAGCTTATGTGGCAATAGGGCATATTTTTTGTGGTGGGTTGACCTTGGCTGGATGCCAGGTGCCCCACACGCCACTCTATCACTCACCTCCTCAGCAGGATGGGGAGGGGGGAGAAAATAGATGGAAAAAACCTCATGGGTCAAGATAAAGGCAGTTTAATAAAGCAAAAGCAAAGGCTGTGCGTGGAAGCAAAGGAAAACAAAAGATTTATTCTCTACTTCCCATCAGCAGGCAATGTCCAGCCACTTCCCACGAAGTAGGGCTTCAGTCCACGTAGTGGTTTCTCCAGAAGATAAATGTCGTAATAACAAATGCCCCTTTCCTCCTCCTTTCTCTTAGCTTTTATTGCTGAGCAGATATCATATGGTATGGAATATCCCTTTGGTCAATTTGGGTTAGCTGTCCTGGCTATGTCCCCTCCCAAGATCTTGCCCACCCCCAGCCTACTGGTGAGGAGGGAATGTTGGAGACACAGCCTTGATGCTGTGTGAGCACTGCTCAGCAGTAGCCAAAACACTGGTGTGTTATCAACACTTTTCTAGCTGCCAATACAAAGCATAGCACTATGATGGCTGCTATGGGGAAAATTAACTCCATCTCAGCCAGACCCAGTGTGATGTTAGTGGATAAAACACCGGTCTCAGGCCTATTCTGTGATTTTTACACATTTATTTTTTTTTTTTTTGTTGCACTCTCAACAGCCTCAGTCTGTTTCAGGCTCTGAACAGCCACTACAGAAGTGTTGAGAAGCTTGACAGAACTCAGAAAGTTTCTCCACTTCTGATCCCTTTATACTTCTAGAAAAGAAACCAACAGAACCACACATGCCATGATGCTTCGCTCCACCACAACCTCCAGATATGCTCCCACTGTCATTTAAGATCAGTCTTCTTGAACCATGTATATTTTTGCATTCTGTCAAAATCATAATGTACATCATAACCTCCACAAAGGTCATCCATATTGTTCTTTGGGAGACACCTTCTGGGAGTCAGTAGGCAGATTGCTATGGGTCTTCTAGGTCTCTCTCCAGTTATGCATGGAAGGATTACAAAGCAGTCCGGAAAGTATAAACAGGGAATTCTAGAATTGTCACTGGAGGATTCCTGTGCCCTAAGACTACCTTTGTGGGCAAGCTGCAAGCATTGAGGTATAAACTGAGAAATTTGCAGGTTTAAATTCATATCCAAGGACTTGATATGGCTTTTGTGCTTGAATAGAATTGCTACCTAGGAGTGTCTGCTGTAAATATCGTTCTTTAGAGCAGTTTTAAAGTCAATTCTTAAGCTACCTGTCCAAAATGGAGAAAGAAATGATTTGAAAATCAGGAGATAACATTTCCAGTTTCCTTCAGAGGGATTGTAAGAACTGTGTTGCCGCTGTCCATTCAAGTAGAAGAGCCACAGCACTGGCCTGTGTATCACGGCAGTATCCCAGAAAGTCTTGCAGCTTTGGACAGACTTCTGTGGATTTGGTCTGTGGCATCTTGTTCTGCAATAAGCTATTTTCTAGGAAACTGGAAAACTGTATGAACATCAACATATAGAAAGCTGTCCAACTGACCATCCAAATTTAAAGAAGACAGATGTTGGTAGTGTCTTAAAGAGATTTTTTCCTCACTGCTTTCTCACTACTCTTTTCCTCGTTACTTTAAAGGCTGCACTACATATGCGTAAAGCTTAAATATTCTGTGATTATTGCATGCTTGTCTGAAACACTATCAGTGAACCTAGCTAAAAATGCCACCTTGAATCATATTCTGTGGTGCCATCCTACAGGTACAGCACACTCCAGTGTGACATGGAACAGCTCAATGCACTCCTGTGCTAGCTAAATAAGGAAACAGAAATAACCATAGTTTCATACAATGTGCCATTGGTGGGAAAGAAATTGAGACAGAAAATATATTCTTATTACTCTCTTCTTTTTCAAGAAGTAAGTTCTTTCATTCTGTCCCTCTTCTCATCCTTTTCTTTTAAGGCACATACACCACCCAGTGAATTTTTTTTCCAGGAGATGGTAGAATGGATCAGAATAAACTAAATGCAGAAAGATTATCCTCTCACCTATCAAGTCGTAAGTCCAGGTATGAGAAAAGCAGAAGCCCCAAACTAGGGACGTGTGGCTGGGTTGGCTGCTGATGCAGGAAAAAAAATGGGACTCCTGGGTATCCAAACACCAGTGCTTGAGATGTGTTCCTATGATCTTTCTACTACCATGCCAGGGATTTTCTTGCTTATATACACCACTGCTTTTTCAATACCTGCTCATCTGCTCAATTGCTTCACCCATGAAGACCTCTCTAGAGAAGATAGTTTAATCCCTGTGAGGCCTTGTGTCTGGTGTCATACTATTTTGGTGGAAAAGTAAAGAGAATGAAAAGATATAGCATAAAGTATAGAGTAATGGAATCAGAAATAACAAGGGAGAGAAGATTCATAGTTTAGAATAGAAGAGAGGGACACTGATATCAGGAAAATAGAATAAAATCAGCTTTTAGGGCTGAAATAATGGAAGGGAAGAGACAGTATCTCTTTGGGTGAGGAGCCTTTTCTATAAGAGAAACTTTTCACTGCCATGGGGTCTCAGTGCTGTTTCTGACCTGCAGCATACTTTCCTGGGCTCCTCCTTGTCTTTGGGTCAGTCATTTTCATGTTTCAGGAATCCATCCTTCAATCAGCTGCATTCAGGAGTATTGTTTGCCATGTCTCAGTCACTTGAGCAGGATATCTACTGGAAATTAGAAAAAAAAAAATCAAGGTTTAGCCATGACCTTGAGAGAGATGATTGAAGATTTTCAGATGGTCATGGATTGTCAGTCATCATTTTTTTTAAATTAAGAAATGAGAAAATAGTGTGATATATTTGAGAAAATACTCAAAGATGATGAGTGCGATCTTTGGGCAGCTCTGGATATAACTTGTTGGCCTTTCCTTGAACAGAGTTGCTTACTTAAAAAAACATGGATTGTTAAGATGATTAACTTTCAGTACATTTCTATGTGTTAGGTTTTAAAAAAAAAAAATGTTAAAAGTGCCTTGTGTGAAACTTCAGTTCACATGTGACATCTGAAACTATGAAAGAAAGTCAGAAGTACCATCAAGACATTGCCTTTGTGAAGTGTTTACATTTCTATCTTCCTCTGCTGCTTGGGAATCAACCTCAGTAGTTCACAGCACGTGACAAAATCTTTCTTTGCTGACTAGTTGTGAAAGGTAGGGAGTTTTCAGAAGCAATGGAAAAAAAAAAAGAGATACTTTTAAAATAAGTAATTTGAATCATTCCATCTGCCCGTAAGACATAAGTATTCATAAAACATTTCAGTAACACAATAGAAAATAATTTTAGTGCTCTTTTTTCTTCCTTCTGCTGTGCTGCTTTAATTCTGTGAACAAGGAGACTGAAAAACTTAGTATGTTTGGACCATCAGTAATCAGTATGCCAGCAAAACCCAGACGCTCATCAGTGAACTTTACGTAAGATGATAAAATCTATCATTTCCCTTAATTTCATTACAGTTTTACTTATCGTACCAGAAACATGTCACTTAATTCTTCATTCTTTTGCAGAATCTAAGGAAGATCCTTTGCTTTCTTTAAGCAGTAAGTTCAGAGCTCACTTGGTGTCTGTACATAGGCAAACCCTCAAATGATTACCTAAAGGTAGGAGGAAAATCAACAAGGCTCTTCTGACAAGTTAAGCTTGTTTTCCTTCTTTTAAATAAGAATTCTTAATTCTGGAGTTTCTTGTACATATTGTTTAATGTCACTGAACAGCAAAGCTTCCTTATAATACATTAAAACTAGGTCAGTGAGTTTTTTCCTGCCAATCTGTACTGTTCTTTTTAGCACAAATACCCTTAAACACATAGTGTAAAACAACATGATTGTTAAGACACTTCCAATCCCTGACATAATATGGATTAACTTGAATAATCTATGTTTAATTGAGATTGAAAATGAAATAAAAAAGCAATGGAAACCATTCTGTTCGTCTGGCAGCTTCTATAAACCAGAGATATTTTAGCTATCACACATCAGCTGATTTATTGTTGATGTTGTAGAAAAGTGTATAATTGTACTTACCCATAGATATAAGATGCGTGCATCAATCTGATCCAGGATGTGCAATGATATGTGAATCGATGCAGAAGTTCACTAAGATATATGGAGCTTAGCAGAAGGAAAGGAGCTCACCAGAGCCTGCATGTAATCAATTAACATCATGCAAATTTTATATTAGCTGTGTGCACACATCAGAGGTCATCAACTGTACATGCACACATGCCTGACTAGGAAGCCTGGTATAGTGCAGAATATGAAACCATAAAACTCTAAATATTTCACAGAATCACAAATTCAATTGCAGCGTCCTATTTCTGGCAGCAGTAGCTCAATCTTAAAAAAGGCTTGGGGCCTCAATGTGAGAGAAGCTGATATTTTATATTTTGAGCATAGATCTAAAATGCTGTATACTTCTGCATTATGTCAACTTACATTGGGAAGTGAGCGATGGCACATGAGGATGTCTATGTTGAAAGGTTGCTCAGGTGGAAACCAAGATCTCCTGAGGGACTCAGCAAGGAGGGCAGAGATCTCAACTGGTTAAGATGAATCACCACAGTAAGAATAGAACTGAACTAGAGCTGCAAAATTTGGATCTGATCTTAGATTTCAAGCATTGTTAGATTCTGAGCAAGTCTGTTCTGCACACCTATAGAGGCAGGAAAAGCAGACCCAGCTGCCAACATGCAAGTGACACAGTGTATGAGCCTGGATCTTTCCAAGAGCTATAGAGCCCTTAAATACTAGAGTAGATAAGTCCTCCCCATTGCATTTGGACAAAGGCATCTATAATATGGCTAA
This sequence comes from Gavia stellata, assembly GCF_030936135.1. Taxonomy (NCBI): domain Eukaryota; kingdom Metazoa; phylum Chordata; class Aves; order Gaviiformes; family Gaviidae; genus Gavia; species Gavia stellata. Next base: position 24,895,848 of record NC_082599.1, on the reverse strand, counting down.
AACATCAACACCTCCCCAATGCGTGACAAGTATAGATTTAGTCAGATGACTGGGGATGGACTTCGATGATCAAGTAATTCAAAATATGAGATCAGGGTGAGGACAGAAATCTGCCTCACCTGCTGCACAGATGTATCTATATATACTGTGAACAGTGAAATTTGTGAGTGCTTACATTCTCTGGACTCACAAGTGTAATTGGAATAATTTCATGGAAATTACATGGAGTCTGTTGCACACCTATTGTTTGCACCTTATTTTAGAAATCATCATCATGCCTACATGTCTTTGCATCAGCAGCCTGGAAATGATCCTGCTTACTTATTTCAAAGCACAGGACTTCACATTATTTTCTTCAAAATATTACTACTCTGAGATCTTTGGAAGACCCAGGCAGGTAATATAATCCCTAGGTTTATTGCATGGAATTGGGTACATACAAGCTGGAATGAATGGCACAAGACTGTCAATTATTTTAAGGACTACAATGGGAAAGAGCAATTTTGCATACAATGAATGCCCTGCATTTCCTCTGCCACATCTCCAGCAGTTTATATCCTTATTTGGAGATAAATAGCCAGCTCATGTGGTGTAATATATGCTCTGAGCACATTGCAATGAATTGTTGGGTCCTAATGGGAGCTACCTGAGAAATTTTAATCTTCAGGTACTAACTGTAATGGCTTGGCAGCTTATGCTTTGAAGATAGCTAACTGCCATATCCAACCACTGTTTCTGTTCTTCCAAGAAAGGCATAATGAATCCCCTGAACTGTATATGAAGGTTCTCTCCACCTTGGCATCAGTGCCACCTACTACAGCTGTACTCAGTTTATAAGCAGCTCTTTAGGTTGCTTAAATGGCTTTTTATATACACCAATGTCACAATTTAAAGGTAAACCTCTAGTCATTTAGCTCTCAAAGTAACATTTTCAGGTCAGAAAATGGGATTGAATGGGTCCATACAATAGAAAGTCTGTATAGAAAGAACGGCATCTCCCATAAAGCACAGTCTTTATGGCAACCAGCCCTGATTGCATGCATCCTCCACCATGGGAATTTATGTGTATGTGAGAGCTGCCCTTCCCTTAGATTGTGTCTTCATGTTCATTTAAGCACAGCAGCTCACATTAACTAAAGAGGGTTAAAATGAGCCATCTATCTTTTGAAGGGCAATTTGCTTTTGTAGACTGCTTGGTTATCTCCATGCTGTGTTTTTCTCAGCTGGGCCAGGCTCAGCATTTAAAGCCTTTTCCCATGCAAGTAGAGCAGAGCAGCTGCCCCCATTAGCACATTCTTCTTGTTGGCTGCAATCTGGGAGCTTTCCCCAGCTTCCACTGCCACAGGGCTAGTAGCTCACTTCCAGGAATTCTGCTCCCCTGCCTTCACATTTTCTAAAACCATCCATTCCCCCGTGAAGGTTACGAGACATCATAGCAGGTCTTTATTTCCCTTTATTCCTTGGGGTCTGAAATACATCAGTAAGAGTACAGAGTTGACCCACTTGGGTTGAGAAATGTCCTTTGCAGTGTTGTTTGGGCCATAGATTTGTTGTGCGTTGATTCATGGAAGAAGAACATGATGTATCAACATGTTTGGTTTATTTATGACTATCATGCTTTGGCATGTCCTTTGCTCAGGGTTTGTAGCAGATGTTTTAATGGTCTGTCAGACAGTAAAGACCATGATCTGAATAATCTAATTTCCTGTAGTAATTGCATCTTATCAAAAGAAGAGTCTTTGAAGGCTCTCTTTTTTGCCCTGTCATTTTCTTTCTGTGGTTATCATTTTATCTACGCTTGTTACTACAGATTTTTTTGAACTCGCATCAAGGATAGTCCCACACATTTCTTTGACAAAACCTTTTGAAATGTTCCATTGCTGCATCTTTCATTCATTTCTAGCAGCTGAAGTTGATGAAAAACAGACACTGTGCTGAATGTTTATGTGACATACAGAATACTAATGACTGACTGTTTAATACCAGCTAATAGCAAACTAGCACTGAAAGTCAACAAATCTGATGATGAGAAAAGTAACTCTATCTTCATGGGGAGAAAGAAGATAAATGCAAAAATTAAAAGCATGGTACTGTGTGCAAACCTATGTAAGAATTTAATTGAATTATCATTTGAGCTGAGCAAATAACACGAAGCAAATAACCTATTTAAATTTAAAGTTTTTCATTTCATAAATCAGTCATCAGCTGCTTAAAAATATACTTGTCATCATATATTATTCACAAAATATTTTGGTAAATAATTCTGGAAAACTCTTGTAAAGCACTGGTGCTAAACCTACCCGTATTCGAAATGTCAGCCCCCTTTTGACTTCAGTCAGGGCAGGCATTTAACAGGCATCCCCTTATAGATAGCTGAAACCAAAGATTTGTTGTGCTTTCTATCTTGCTTTCCTTTTCTGCTCCTTAAGCAGGAGCTGTACCTCTATCATGATGAATTGACTTAGCTGTAGTGACTCCAATTTTGAGTTTCCAAAATTTCCAGACATCCAAAACATAGCAATATGTATCTCACACTGCTGATCTACTCTGAACTCTAAAATGTAGCTTGAGCTGCCATGTAGGCACCTCGTAAGCTCAGTGGGGAGAGGTAAGCACCTAGCAAGGGTGATTCTAGTGATCCTGAGGAAAGTGGGATGAGCCCACGGTAAGGGCTCTTCAGTATATGGGGAATACAGGGAGGAGCAGACGTCTACATTTTATGCCGTCCCATTTAGATGGGCGGTTTCTTGCATGCTGTATGCAGTGAGCTGGTCTTGTGTCATTTCCGTAACACAGAGAGCTTTCATTGGCAGATCTGTTAATGCAATATGTCACTTGAGCACTGGGGCGTATCCATCTATCACACATACAGGAGGCAAGAGTGCGCCTTGGCTTCTGGTCTGGAAAACTCTAAGCACTGGTTTATGAAGGTAGAGGGAAGCAGACACAAATACTGGGGCAGTTCATTGGCCACTGCATTTCAGCCTTTGCACAGTGGCACGGGTGTCCCATAATGTATCACTGAGCTTCTGGAGCGCATCAGTCTTGCTGACCAAGTTCATGAGAAGTCAGTAGCACATAATCAGAGAGCGTAAGGAGCCTAAATTAACAGGATCAATATTTAAGCAGAAGAGACTAGCTGAATCGCCACCTTCAAACGTGTAGGTGCTCCAGGCCTCTAGAGAAAGCAAACTCACGTGGAAATGGAGTGCATTCTCAAGAGGACTGGAATCTTTTCAGAGAAATCCTGGAACAAGCAAGGAGCAAACATTTCTAGTGTTTTCACCTTCTCTGATGAAGGCAGGACCTTTCACTTCATAACAATCTGGACAGCTGACAGATAAGAATTTCCTCAGCAACTTACCCCTTCTAAGCATGAGGGACAGGGGAAAAAAGAATCTGTTTCTGGAACTCTGCAGTATTTCACCCATGAAGATATGCAAAAATTGGTTAAAGATATTTTCTACCTGTACATCTTTCCTTTTCTGATTTACATGCAGAATTCTATGTCAGGGGTATAAGTTTCTGTTAAATGCAATTGTACGTCCTTAAGAAGACACACACCCCCTCCCCAACACGCACACACATAACTATTTCTGTTAAATTCTAGGGTTACTCAGTGGGGCTGGCAGAAAACAGCCCATAAATTACTTGCAAAAAAGAAGAAAGCAAATTATAACTCAACCATTTTTGTATAGAACATATTGCTTTATATAGAAATAGTTCGTTTATAGCTGTCTGAGACTAATTGGTTCATTCCATTCACAATGATTTATTTATTCATGTTGCTGATTTGCACACATGCACAGCTTGGAGTACACAGAACAGTTTTATGTATAAAATTGATAAATACATTTAGTTTATTGATTTGCAAATGACAAATTTATTTGGTCTAAGAAGTTTATTGGTTCATAAGAATGAAATATTGATTTTTGTGTGTAATATAAGTTTTAGATGTGCACTTAAGTAGAGGCAGCAGAACTGCTTACACTGCTTGGTGGAAGTCTATCAAGCTTTTCAACCTTATCTTTATTTTGAGGGGTTTATAGCTAGGTCATAAAAAATGAGTTTGGGCTGAGTCTTCTTTTAAGACAGTCGTGTATCTACTGCTTGACATCTCAGTCAAGAGCACTTTTAAGCACATTCACAAAACAGATTGGTCACTGTTAAGCAGTAGATGTTTAGAATAAATACCCTTTACTGTAACTGTAGATTTATTTCTGTCTATAAATTCTGCAATTGGCTATTTGTCTTCTTCTGTGTTTTCTGTTAAAGGAAATAATGTGTTTATTGAAGAATAATAAAAAGTATTTTAAAAGTGTTGTGTGCTTTATAGACAAGTAAGGTGTTGACTTAAGGCTCAGCCTGATGGTCCTGAAGACAGTAAGAGTATTTCCCTGAACCGAAATGTAAATGAGTTAATGCCCCTTAGCCCTGGGGCAGAGAAACATTCAAGCACATTGCAACTGTGTGTCCCAATCTCAGCAAGGCAGCAGTGCAGTTCACTGACTTGCAGATTCCTGTTATGACCACACACGTTGTTATCATTGTGCCTAGTGTCTAGAAAGAGCAAGGTAATGAGCCACATTCCTAATGATTCTTTATATTTCTATATAAAGTTTATATTAAGATGCTTACTTTGCATAATAAGGTTATGCACTGAAGTGAAACACTTCCCACCAGAGTGTAGGAAAGATTTTGCTGGCATTGCATGGGGACACAAGTACTCAAACATCATCTCTGAAGAAAATTGGCCTAATATGTTTCCAGCCTCCCTTCCTATGCTGTTCTCTCTCTCTCTTTTCCTGTTCTGGCTGAGTCTCATTCCCCTCTTTGGCTCTGCTGATGTGATTGATTGTGGGACTAAACAGTGAAGCAGAACACAGTAGGGAGAAAAAAGAAAAGAAAAAAGAAAAGAGAAAAGAGAAAGCAAAACTCACTTCAATATGGGCGTTGAAACCTGTGCCTGGTGGTTGAGGAAGGGATGGAACATCTTTAACTCAACCTTGTGTGCCTGGATCCTGAGTGGGTTGGCTGTAGCCAAATAAACTATTAGATTATTTCTGGATGCGGGAGTTGAATGCACCATTAGCAAGTTCACTGATGATACCAAACTGGGAGGTGCTGTTGACTCTCTTGAGGGACAGGAGGCCTTGCAGAAGGATCTAGATAGATTGGAGCATTGGGCTATGATTAGTGGGATGAAGTTTAACAAGTTGAAATGCTGGATTCTGCACCTAGGACAGAGTAACGCCGGGCACAAGTGTACCTTGGGAGAGGAGTGGCTGGAGATCAGCCCTGCAGAAAGGGACCTGGGGTGGCTGACGGCAGGCTCAACAGGAGTCAGCAGTGTGCCCCGGCAGCCAAGAGGGCAAACCGCATCCTGGGGTGCCTCAACCACAGCATAACCAGCTGGTCAAAAGAGGTGATTATCCCACTGTATTCAGCAATGGTGCGGCCTCACCTGGAGTACTGTGTGCAGTTCTGGGCCCCACAATTTAAGAAGGATGTGAAGGTCCTTGAATGTGTCCAGAGGAGGGCCACAAAGCTGGTGAAAGGGCTGGAAGGAATGCCCTATGAGGAGCGGCTAAGGACTTTGGGCTTGTCTAGTTTGCAGAAAAGGAGGCTGAGGGGCAACCTCATTACTCTCTACAGCTTCCTGAGGAGGGGAAGTGGAGAGGGAGGTGCTGAGCTCTTCTCCCTGGTATCCAGTGATAGGACACGTGGGAATGGTTCAAAGTTGAGTCCAGGGAGGTGTAGACTGGACATTAGGAATCATTTCTTTACCAAGAGGGTGGTCAAACACTGGAACAAGCTTCTTAGAGAGGTGGTTCCTAGCGAGGTGGTTCATTTCTTCAGATATTACCTCCTAGCCAAAACAGTATCACTGTTTGTTCAACAACAAACAGGTGAGATCTGATCTCAACTGGAAGCCTACTATAGTTAATAGTTAATGGTATAGATATTAATTCGCAGGGGATTTCCTTCAGACACGCCACACTTTTTATTTAAGTTTGTCCAATTCTGAATTTTGTTTTTATTATGAGACAACTTAATGAAGAATCACAATTGAATGGAATTAGATACACTGTCGATTATGTCTCGATTTGCTGTGATTTCAAGACTTTATAAAATGCCTGAGTCATGAGATGTCAGTGCATGGTAGATTAATTTGGTCCCAGAGATTGGCCAAAGTATTTCCAGCTATGCAGATAGACCTAACAGAATATGACCTCTGTCACACCACACCTCAAAAGACAGTTTTATCTATTACATGTACCCATGCAGACACTTGTCTTACATTACTTCAGTTTTTGTGCTCACCTGGAGACATGAAACTTCTGAAACTGTCTACTGATGGCTATAACTTGCCTTACAATTACTATTAGTATAGCAGCAATGCCTAGGACCTTCAAAGCTGAGTACCTATATGACAAAACCGAAAGCCTTGTGTCAGAAAGCTTACAATATAAATGAAAGATAGAAAAGGATACAATAAACAAACTAGAAAAATACAAGGTGAAAGGGAAAACATGGGATAAAGAGATACTTATCATGACTAAGGTAAGTTTTAAAGAATGTTTAAAAAGTAAATAAATAATATATTTGTGGATCCTACTGTTAGCTTCTTTACCAAAGGACCTTCTACACAGGCATTAGGAATCATAGCTCAGAGACATTATTTGGGGAACCTGACAAGTGAGTTATAAGTGTAATTCTAAATAAACTGATTAGTGCATAAAAATATGCGGGATCCATCAAAAGTACTTACAAAAACCACATAGATAGATTACATTTTTTAAGGAATATTTATTTTCAGTTCCATTTAAACAACCCACTTTTGTAACACATACTAAAATCTTTAGGAAACATTCTAAGAAATTTCAGGATTGTAACCACAGGGATGAATTAAATGCATTTCAGTTCTGCAGATTAAAATACAGAATATGCTTGCATCATTCTGCATTTTATTATGTTGCTGCCTTTTGGTATGCTTTACATTAAAAATACATGACTGACACTCTTTATACCAGTAAGCCTTTTTATTGAAAAAAAAATATTATTGCATTAAACTACATTCCCAGGAATTCCTTGAATAACCTAAAAAAAAAGCCGCAGTGCATGTACAATAGTGCAATTCACTTAGCTACTGTATAATATAAAACACTTTATACAGAGAATACAAAACAAAATTACTAGTTTACATATTATACTAGCCAGAGTATTATCCAATTTTAAATATAAACTTAACATTTTTAAAATCAGTCTGGTCAAATGGCATTTTTATGCAAATCTGCACAACAAATATATATGTTAAATGTGTTCCAGAAGTGCCTCAGTTACCAAAAAAAAAAAAAAAAAAAAAAAAAAGAGAGAAAAATTTATCATTGTGAAACTCAGGAAACTTTTGTTACTGGAATTTTACAGTGTGGATGATCTGTTTCCTCGGATTATGTATTAAGAATATACAATCAAGCTAAAATGGATTACTAACTTGGAGTCTATATATTGCTGCCACCAAGATACTGTAATTCTTTTAAAAATCAGTCTAAATAAAATGAAAATTGTAGCACGGCTCCATATATCAGGCTCAATTATGCATTTAATAATAATAATGATAAATATTTAAAGTACATTACTGATGAAAAATGAATATGGCAGGAAGTAGAGCAAATATATAACCTCAGCTGTGCTGATAATTTTATTACATTTTTCCAAGTAAATCCCTTCAGTGTACTAAGAATGATATTGGACATTCCCTTTGTTGGTAGTCAATGATTGCTGTTTTGCTATTGTGCTGTTTCTGTTCCTTCTTAATCTCTCTTTTTTACATCAATACCTCTCAAAATCCTAATTCCCATAGTTCCAAGAATTAAATTTAATCTTTATTGTCTATTCATTTGCCTTACCAGATCATCCTTGTTGGTACATACAATGGTGCACGGCCATCCTATGATTTGGTTCCTTCCTAGAATCCCATTGTATTGTGCATACATTAAGGGAAATGTATATAACTGTTTCCCAGAAACGGTTTACATAGTAGGATGTTGTCAAGTTTCAATTGGTCAAGTTTCTTGCCATAGGAATTTCTACAATATTAACATTGCCTGTAAGAAGGAAGGATACAAAATGTGCGTGTACGCATTAAAGCTGAGATTAGCCTGTCATTTCTTCTGTTCCACTTCTTTCTCATGATGTTATCTACTTAGGATTCAAATTAACTCTTATATACAATGAGAACAGCAGGTTTTTTTTTAATAGGAATGGAACTGGGCCCATAAATTTAGAAGTTGGTAGGGCTGGAAATGAATAATTTAGGCTGGTATTGGCACTGAACTGGCGGTAGTGGCTGTGCAGCTCAGTCAGCCTCTTCTTGGGCACAGGTTGACCCACTCCTTTAAAACATCCAATTCAGAGTGTTCCTGCAGAATTACAACTAATGTTTCCAAGAGGTCCACTGAGTGAGGGACCTCCATCTGAGCAAGCAAGTACTAATTTTCAGAGGTGTTAAGTCACAAGTTAAGTGTTAATTCAGTGAAATATGTTTGATTCGCAGAAAATAAAGTTTCAGAAGTATAGAAATTATATGTAAATTCAGATCTAATTTTGGGAAGATTTTCAGCCAAAAATGAAAGGAAGAATTTTAAAACTGTGGAAATATTTATTTTTAACAACTTTCCCAAATTCCCAAATTCCCAACACTTCCTTAATTCTGAAGCAATAATTTCAATTAAAGAAGTTTCCTGCAATTAAAATGAGAAAATTAAACCATAAAGATAAGTAACTCCAAAATGGCATGAATCCATTTTGTTAATGAAATGAATAAATCATCTGGGAATAAAACCAAACAATATTTGAGAGTGCTGGTTTCACCAACCTTTTTCAATACAAAAATGTTTTGCTTCTGCTCAGTCTCCAGATTTTTTCCTGACAGCTTTTATTTGATGGCTAAAATGTTAAGTATTGAAAGAAACTTTAACTTTGAAAATCAACTGCAAGACAAGCAGTCACAACTTGTAAAGCCATTTGAAAAGTTTGGCATAATACCAGTTTATGCTGAAGCAGTTGCTTTTAGAAATTAAGGCAATTGCATTTTATTGCAATGGATAAATCTAATTTGATTAAAACTGTTAGAAAATTGGTGCTAAGTTGTATTTTAAATACTCAACTTAATTGCAGTTAGATTTTTCAGTTTCTTCAGATAGCCTAATATAATGGAATAAAATCATCCACAGGTTTTTTAATGTGTTTTATATCGATTTTGAAAGATACATTATTAATTGTGCACTACATTATTGCAAATGAATTGAAATTATTTCAAATGAACTGAAATTATTTCAAATGTTTCTAATCCAAACAAACAGATACTGTTTGTCGGACACTTCACTGTCCAATTATATTGGGAAGCATGCCTGCAGTCTAACCACAAATATGAACTCAATTTCATGCTAAATATCCCATGTTGAGTTAGAAACATTATAAAAATAGTCAAAATGTGCCATTCAAAGAGATGCTGAAGCCGTCATCTATTTCCAGATACACAGTTATTACTAGCAATTTCAACCACGCATTACCCTGAAGGTTGGATACATGCATTCAAACGTTGCAGATTCAGAGCTTCAATTTGTATATTAAGAGTTTGGGAAGCCATGCGAGAATCTAGACTTATTTGTTTAGATTCAATATACCTTGAAATGCTGAGAACTGTGGCGTGGTTGTCTATGAGACTTGACCTGCAGAGCCAGTTTCCGCTCAGAATTTTGCTTCTGCATTTTTATGAATATCAGCACGATTTTATAGGACCAGCCAATTGTTTGTGTTGTTTGTGAAAGGGATGAAACATATTTACACATTCTTTGGGCAAGATTCTCCCACACATCAGAGCTCTGTTTGGTAGGAAAGAAGTGTTGCAGTCTTGGCCAAGGACCTCTGAGGTTCAAGGACAGCACTAGCTGCTTGGCAACTCTGGGCTGCTGCAGCCCACCCCCGTCATACCCTATGCTACAGCCACAGGCAGGCAATGCCAAAGAACTTGGCTTCATCCCCTTCTTTCCCTTGCCTTCTTGGATGCTTGGCTCAGGGAGAAAAGTAGCAGCCTGCTTGTGCCAGCACAGAGTCCCCTACACTAAGGGAAATTTTTGTTATGTACCTGTGGCCAGACTGTGGCCCTTTACACTGTCCAAGCAACATATCCCAGGGATAAAATCACTAAAGTATCTTTGAGATGTTGTTGTGACCCTGTTCTTCCAGTGTTAACTCATCACCCCTCACTCTGAGGCTCCCCAATTTATTTTGTCCAGGAGACAGAACCAGGGACTTGTGGTCCCAGATACCTTCTTTTCTGCTCAGTCTGAAATACCTTAACCAGACCAAGTACTATGCCAATACATATACACACTCAGAAAAGCAAACCTCTAAGGTGTGTCAAGATTGCTGTACCTTAAATTGCGCTACTTTAAAGCACTCATCAGTGTTGACATTCTTGGTCATGTTGTGTCTGGGTGCTGTGGTACTGTTCCTACTTGAGACTCACAGACTTCACTTCAGGCTATTCTTTCCAAACCTTCTGTAGAATGACACGAGCTGGACCCTGTCCTCCTTGTGATAGTGTCATAAAAGGCTTTAAAACAGCTTTTACTGAGTAATATGAGAACTAAATCAGCATTCATATGCTGTCAGCCAGAATGTGGACTTTAAAATATTTGCCATTGTGCTCTCAGCAAAACAGTAGATTTCCCCTCAGACATGTGATTGAACACTGAGTAATTTATTTTATTCAAATTTGGGTTTGGAGCCATGGTGTAATCTTTTGGGCTAGTTTAAATAGCTAGAAACACTGAAAACATCTTTTATTGTCGGTAGCTGTTGGGTCTGGCTAGAGCAAGAATGGTGATGGGGCTCTCGCCCTTGGAATAATGGATGAACCAAGGGATTTGGATTTATAGCAGAAGGTGTGGCTGCATTCAGGTGTGGTGTAAATAAGGCTGGGATATATGCAGTGTGTGGCAGTGCGGGGAAGGTCAGCAGGGAAGGTTGGAGGGGGGTGGTGGAGACCAAGTGCAATGGGTGTCCTGTCAGCAGAGCAGGGTGGGTGGGAATGAGGGCTGGTGCTAATGGGGAAAGTGATATGGGGGCGAAAGGTGCCTGAGAGAGGGGGTGGAGGTGTGCCAGGGAGAGATGGCTGCCGTGGGGATGTACAGATGCCGAGATAGCAAAGCGTTGCAGCAGAGTGTGGTGGATGGTGGTGACAGTAGCATGCTGTTGAACAGGGAGGGCCGGAACTGCTGGTGTTGCAGACAAGGCAGCTGGTCCTGGGGCAGGCAAAATTTTTAGGTGTTTTGCCAGAAGTTGTTTCTGCATATGCTGCTGGGCTTGCAGCTGCAGCAACCTGTATTTGTCTGCTTCCTCTGGTGAAAACGTGATTGGCTGCTGCGTTAAAGGAGGGGAGGTGGATTTACTGTACACTTCTGGGTCATTTACTGTGTCACCATACTTCTGCATAGCATTGTCACAAAGAGAGTCTGAACTGCCTTCTGCTTGGTTTGAGTCCATGTCTATATCATGTAGTTCTTCTTTGGTGTCTGTTGAATTAGCAACAGCAGAATATCTTTGAGAGGGAAAAGCACCAGGGAAATCATTTGGTACTGGGTCACAGCTTTGTATAAAGGGTTGCACTTCACTAATGAAGAGATTGGATTGTTCCTTTATTGCTGTGTTCCTTTTTGTGCTCGGGCTCTGATAGCCTGTTCCTATTTGAACGATGTCTTTAAAAAGACAATGATCATAATCAGTGCCTGTTGAAAGAGCAACATTAGTTATCTCTGATGCTCCAAAGTTGTTTTTCTTCACACTGGTTTCCAACGAACTGATTTCATTATGCCCTGTGTCATTTTTACCTATGCTTAGCAGTTTCTCTGGCAAAGGTAACATTGCAATGTCATCTACCGATGGTGAAAACTGAAGAGCAAAGTGACTTTGCAAGTGATCCTGCAGTTCTACCCCACACGTGTTTGAAAATTTCTCTGAATCGTGCATTTGTTCCTGGATTTTCTTGGACTGCATTCTTTCTAAAAGTAACTTGGCTGTCAGTGACTTTATTTTTCCACATGTGTCTTTTGCCAGGGTTTCAGAAGAGCGGTTGGCAAGGTTTTTTGACTGACCATTCACATTCAAAGAGTCATAATGTGCAGTTTCAGCTTTTCCCAGTTTGGTGTTAGAACCTCTTTCTGTGTCCTCTTTTGTTTTGTTGTCACAGTTGTCAATCTCTTTTGAGAAGGATCCTGAACTGCTACCTCTTGATATTCTGCTACTAGAGGATCTTCCGCTGTTTCTTGAATCTCTGGTGGAACAACTTTTGGAGCTATGGTAGCTTCTACTTCTACTGTGCACTTTGCCAAAATGCTGGTGTCTACGTCTGCTGTGTTTAGATCTGTCTCTGTGCTGTAAAACTTTATGTCTTGAACATCTTCGATATCTAATTGTGCCCCTCTGTGTACAGTTTCTGATTCTGTGACTTCTACTACAACAAAGATAATCCTCGTCTGTATCATCAGAAGTGAAAATACACTTGTGCTTTCTGTGTTTACATTTGTGCCTTTCAGCTGTCTTGCTTTTTCTTTTACAACAAAAAAGCAAATGATTTCTGCTGTGATTGTTCGATGTGGGATTCATGTAGCTCATGTAGCTACCAGTACTGCTAACTGAAGTGTCAGAATAACTGGAATGTCTGTCAGAGGAGGACTTTTGAGGAGAGGGGAATCTCCAGCATCTTGTGTAACTTCCACAACCTTCATTTTCTGAATACCTGCTGTTTGAACTGGATTTATAGCTAAGGAAACTTCCACTAGAGTCTTTTCCACTGTCACTTATGTCACTGCTGCAGCTGGGCACATCTTGAATGGATGTGCGGTCATTTTGGTTTTCACATTTTTCCTCAGAATAAATTAAATGGTATTTTGCAGCTTTAGACTTTTTAATCCTAGACATAAAAGCAGAAAAGGAAATGCTTTCATTTCTAATGTTCTCTTTTTTTCTTTCACAGCTATGAAAATGATGCTTTAAAGATCTTCTCAGTGTTGTTGTATGAAGACTTTTTTCTGTCACATAATCCTTTTGTGAGACATCAAGGTAAGCAGGCACTTTGGGTATATTTTCATTCAAATAATCTGCAAAGTATTTTTGACCTTTTTCATTCATTTCTTTCCCTATGTCTGACTCAGCTTTTTGCTTGGCCTTTCTTGGATTTAGGGAACCTTTCATCTTCTTTGGTTTCAACAACTGATTATCTTGTTCATTGGACATTTGCTTGTGTTTTATTAAACCTGAGACTTCATTTTCATCTGCAGTCTTATTTATAGAGTGCTCTTTACAGCTTTCTTTGTTTGTTTCATGCTGTTTACCATCTCTGTGATTTAAAGAGAGTCTGAAGTCAAAATACAGTGGATTACAGCCATATGAAATACAGGGCTCAGTTTTTGTAAACAAAAGTAATTCTGTGGGCCACTGAAGAGCAGTGGTGCCATCTTTGCTCACTACATGGAGGAAGGGCAATGACTGGGGTTTAACCTCTTCAACCATGATCTCCCTTGGAAGCATTTCTGTATTCCCATTTGTGGTTTCTGAACTCTCCAAAGATCTTTCTCTTTTTACCACCCCAGGACTGTCATTAATGTTGCTTGCGCATGCCAGCTGAGGTTCTGGCTGTTGTGGGAGCTCAGGTAACTGGTCAGGCAGGTGGGCATTGCTGTGCTTGTAGGTGTTCAGCTGTGTACAAAAATTGCTAGCTCGGTAAGAAGGTGAAATGAGAGTTTCCAACAATTGCTCAGACTCATTCAATTTGCACTCTTGCTCTGTCTCTCTGAGTGAACCAGAAAAATCCAAATTTGAAAGCTGCATTTTGACTTTGTAAAATGAAGGATGAGCACTGACCTTTTCTTCTAGTTCTCTACCACTGCTTTTACAATTTTCCTTTAGCATTTTAGGTTTTGCAGCTATGTGACTTGATGCACTGTTATCCAAACCCATTTGGTCTTGTGTAATAGGTGGCCCTTTATCCAAGCTTCCTTTTACATCCTCCTCCAAAAGTGTGCCAGAACAATAGTCCTCAAGAGCTTGCTTTGTTTTATGGTTGGGGGATTCACTACAATCGTTTCCTTCTTCGGAGTTCTCACTGAAGACTGATGCGGAGGACTCAAGTTTCAAAGGGAATTTTTTAGAGAACGAGAAAGACACTCCCACCCTTTGAGAAGCATTAGTGCTATCTGGGAACACTTGTGAGACTTGATTTCCAAGTGCATGGGGTCTTTCAGTAGGGGACTGGTGCCTGTTTATGATAAGCTGCTGTTTCTCTAGTACGCTGCTGGAGAAACCTTGTCCTTGCATGGCAGTTCTTTGAGAACTGGCTGTGAAACTGCCGCCCTTGTACAGGAAAATGCCATCTGGCGATTGCTGCTTTTCCATGACTAATCTGGGGGCTTTAAGCAATGGTCCACTCCCAGTGATGCTGTAAGGTAATAAATAAGAAAAAAGAAAGCTGTATTAAGCAACCAAGTTAAGACAGAACTCATATTTGACAATGTCTGTCTGGTAAAGAAGGGTGTCATTCATGCTGTTACGAGGGAAAACTAAGTTTCTAAAGTTTCTAAAGGGTAAACGTGCAGTCTAGCCCTGAGTTTGGGTTTCTATATGGGCAAGACAGTCTTCACATACAGGAAATTATATGATTCGAAGTCAACACATGAATGCTCTTGTTCAGAGTTATGCCCATGTATATCCAGAATAAACAGTATTGTCTTTACTCTGTATTTACATCAACGACATTCTGGTCTGTGGTAAGTCTTGGTTTTGTGAAAGGCCACTGCAAAGGAAATTGTGCCTTGTTCAAAATGAGACACTTGCAGATGCAGACTCAAACTCTGTAAGAGAAAAGGCAGCATTCTGCTTGCTTGGGGGGGGGTGCATGTATGATTTTTTTAAGAGTAGATTTTTATTTTATCTTTAAATTTTTCTACAATAAATGACTTTGTGAAATATTCAAAGAGATATTAATGCTAAAACTATCACCAAACATTGGTGGGGAAAAGGACACAATGTGGATTTCCATTAATATTAACGGCAACTTCATTGCTCTCATCATCAACCACCATTTGACTTGCTTTGCCATATTTTCTCTTTCTATATTCTACTTTCATTAATTACATTTTTCCCCTGCCCAAAACCTGTGGTTTAGTTTTCTTGTACTTTAAAAAAACCCAAACTATTCTAAGAAGACCATACCAAACATGGTAAATCATTGATTTCTTGCAATATATAATTAACTGAGATTGGAATGTCTGTTGCCATTTTCCATTAGAGATGAGACATATATACCCACCATACAAATGTTATTCCGAGTAATATTTTAAACATGCATTTCATTAGACCAATTATCTACGTTTGCTATCAATGCAGTAGTACAGTACACTTACATGAAAAAAATTTTGGAACCAGCTTCAGTAAAGAGTTTGATTAAAAATTACATAATATTTTAATTAAATGTAAGTAAATTATGACTGCCAGATCTGCATAACAGCTATCTATAAATAGGCTAGCATGGTTTATAAATGCTATAAAAATGTATTGATCTTCAGCAGTGGGAATGACATAAAAACTCTCTGGAGTAGGGTCAGCTTGGAGTATGAGAATATGTATGCATTTCTGAGAATATATTTGCATTTGCCACAAATTTTGCATCAGGAGATACAAATTCACCCCTATTTGTACATCAAGAAGGAATTATCTCTTGGAGAAGACATGTAAAGAGATCCTTTTCAAAGTCTCCTTGGAACAGGAAAATAAACTTGCATTTTCAGCTTTTCTGTGCACAAGATTAACAGTAATTTTGTTGTCAAATTTTATTAGCTTGTTGTAAGGAACTCTGTTGGAACCCGAGTCATAGTACTGAGGGACAATAACAATTGTGTGTTGTGTAGACTTTTGCTTAGAAAGGCTGACTTTCTGTCTTGCCTGAGCAACTGGAAATGCTACCCCTGCACCAAGATCACAGCTCTCAGCCACCCTTGAACCTATTAGTCATTATGAACAGGAATAGCAAGCACTGTCTTTCCAGGCTCTTCATAAAGGATTATGGGCTCCTGCCTCTTTCTAAAAGCAAACCCACTTTTTCCCTCCCAGTCTCACTCTGGCTTTCCGACCTTATCGGTCTATCTGAGACTACATCTTCAAGTGCATGGGCATGAAGGCATCTTCCCACAGGCAGTTACATTTCTTTCAGTAGATTTGTATGAAAATGGAGTTGTAACCATAAAAGTGATACATTAGTGCTAAACTGCTGTATTTCAGCAGATTACTCAAAAGCAATTACATAGGCCAAAATGAGTATATATTAAACTCTGAATGTTATTATTTCCAGGGTACAGTAAGCTTGATATGAATTTAAAAGAATGCCAGTTTAATTATCTACTTAACTCATTATGGTCGTAGGTTAACATAAACAATTGGTCTAGTGTCAATCCATTCTACTGAAGCATTCAATGTCATTAAACAAAGGAGATTTCTCAAACATAAAGGCTTATTAGTGCAAATGTTGTACTGTACCTTAATATTCATCAATAGAGCTAACAGTATTGGGCAAACTTAACTCAGTTAATTACTTGTTTTTCATTCACATAATGATACTTCCATTACTCTACAGAGCAAATGTGAAAATAATCTCAGTATACTAGAGGTAGCAAAAATGATTCACAGACTAAGTACAAATGCTCTAAAAGTTGTTTTTCCTCTCCTCTTCACTTACTATCAAATGATAAGACAGTTATACTAGTCTATTCAGGTGATATTATAAAAGCATCTTCAAACCACTCAGTTCAGAAGAGATGAGATTAACTAGCTACAGGAGAGAAAAACACAAACCTTCAAATAGCAAGTAATTAATTCAGGGGCTTTCAATTTTATGGTTTGCAGAACAGGAACATTTGGAGTTGGGGACAGCTGAAAACAGGTTACAGTACACACAATCTCTGTACAGAGTGTAGGAGTAAAAATATGGAAATTTCTTCTGGGACTGAGGGAAGAGGGCATTAAAACGTAATATAAATTTTAAATACTTGCCATTCTGACTGCTTCCGTAACTCTGCGAGCTGGTGGAGCCGCTTGAGTGCTTTTTCCTGTTTCTTCTCATCTTTCCATGACTTTGAAGCCACATTTCGAGCAAATTCCCTTTGTTTTAAATCTTTCAATCTCTGTGTGAAAAGAACAAAAGAGAAGGGATTAAATATGTACAGAGCAGATGCATTTCCTCTTACTCAATTTACTTGCTTTTGGTGAAGTTAGTATGTATATGGAGAGTAAAAATATACTTAAAAAGTTATCATCCCAAAAAGAGATTGAAAATGCTATTTTTGCCTAACTAAACAACATGACTGGGCCATTGCTATTTAGCTGATATGTACCTACACATGAGTGATAGGTTTTTAGATTCTTATGAATACACAAATCTTCTGTTGTGTACAAATACATACACAAAACTAGACTCCATTTAATGTAGTTGAAATCTTCCTATTTAATTCAGTCAGTTGGAATTTAATCCATAGGCATATACTGGAATAAAGCTGAGCTTGTGTGTGTAATATATATTTTACATCTCTACACTTGCAAATGTATGCATGGATGTATGTGTGCTTCTGTGTTGGTTTTGTAGCTTTTTAAGACTGCATTTGTTTTTCAAAGGAGAGAACTACTTTCTGAAATATTTGATCAGGAAACTTATGGTTACTTTCACAATTTTTTTTCATCTCCTCGAATATCTATAAATCAGGTAATTTCTGTTGGAGGGAGCAAAATTCTTCGCCTTTTTTACATTTTTTATTACCTGGTTTTGCACTGCTGATAGTATAAAGAAAAGTGAAGGAGAAGAAGACACAAACCAAAAAGTGTCAAAAACATCCTCTGCAAAAAAAATGGTGCTATCTTGCCTTTGAGTTCACTGTGCTCTCTAGGATACAGCAGGTCATGTCCAACCTTGCAACTTCCCAGTTCAAGTCTGTGCTTCCACGCTCCATGGCAGAAATGCCTTCCTCCCTTCACCACCTCTCCAGTGCTGTGGTGTTTGGGGAAGGCAGGTTGACAAGCCAGAAGGGATCTCTGGTGCATTCAGCCAGATGCCCAGTCTGGAAACTTTGAGGACCAGGACTGAGAACTAAACTGCTGCATCCACTTGCCCCTTGGTTTGGAGGTAGCCCTGTGCTCTTCCATTAACTTCAGAACTATAGTATCAACACCAGGAAATGCTAAATTTTCCTTGGAGCCCAGAAAGCTGTTTTTGCAAGCTAGACTTGAAGAAAGGCTTTGGTATCACAGTAATTTTTAAACTGCTGCTCAGCCGCCAACATCTATGCCTACTTGCCTGTACACCAGCACCTAAAGATCAACATCCTAATCACTGCCATCATCTCATGCTGTTGTTTTCCAACATGCAGGTTGCAAGGCCAAAAGTGCAACATGCATCAGTAGGATAAATTGGAGGCTGACCCAGAATCGTAGCAGCAAATATTTCTTTCTGCAGCTCAGGTATATGGAGCAGTCTACACATGGTGCAGAGCTCTGCACAGGCCAACAGGCATCTGTGTTTGCAAAACAGGGCTGAAAGCAGAGAGTCCTCAACTTGTAGGGGTCAAGAAAATGATGAACGCATGAGAGAGAACTGCTTTCTGGAGAGAGCTCTAGCTTTTGTCAGTAGATGAAGACAAAGCGAATAGGTGAAAAACACTGTGTGGTTGCTTTATACGATCTAAAGAGGTGGCAGCTTCTTTTTTCTCCAGCTAAAATGAAGTCATCCAGTTAGTGGCGATGACATAATACAACAGAGGGGCATGGAGGAGCCCTTGGTGGAAACAGGCCTTACAGGGTCCATGATTGTGTTCTGTGAAGAGTGCTGGAAAGCTGTAGTGGGTATCTCCCACCATTGTCATATCAGCTGTCCTTCAAGTACAGTATTTTTTAAAAAGCCAGATAACACCTGTGAGAGAAAAATAAATAAATGCTGGGAGACTAAGAGCAGAAGTTTCTTGTTTGCTCTCAGACTTCTGGACCCCAAGACATGTGCCTCTGAGCACTGATCTGGAGGAGGTAGGGAGAGCTGGGCTGCCCATAAATCAGATGCTCAGGGTGCTTAAGAGCTGCCTCTCAACCACCCTGATGTCTCTGCACAGGCAAACTCCCTTGGATGAGGAGGAGAAGGCCAGAGATGCAGTTGCTCTGGGAACTGGTGCAGCTCCAAAGCAGCAAGAACTGTCTTGTCGCCTGGTGCCTGTTGAAAGTTTAACTGTATTCATCAGAAATATTTACAGTCTGTCAAATCTGTATGTTTCTTCAGAAAGTTTCTATCAGCTCCAACATCTAGCGCTTCACCAAACTAGACTCTGAAGGAGGACAGCTGCAAAGTCCTCTTTAAAGCTCTTAGGCTTCAGTCCCTTGGAAAGAAATGGTTGCTCCACCACATTTTTAGCTTTTTCTCGTCCCTTTACATGCCCTCCCTCATTGTTCATTTGCCCCTTGCCAGGCCAGTCATATAGTGCTCCATTCCCTCAACCTCATTCCCTGCAATTTACAGTAAAATGGATGAATATGTAAGATGATGTTACTTTTGGTCCAAGAAAGAATCTTTTTTAAATAATATGTTAAAGCTGAAGCTGTAAAAGAAACCAGAGAACCTTCCCAGAACGAATCCACACTTTCTGTCACCCAAGTTATATTTACAAGAGTGTAAAGATATTTAAGCAGTAAAGATCCTATCCTCCACAGAAAAATATAGGTAGTCTTGATGCTTATTAACATCTTCAATGTGAAGAAAGGGCAAAGAAACACATTTGAGAAATGTCCTTTAGTGCCGCTTGCTATGTTTCAGCTGTCACCGTGAGCTGTTTGGTATCACACATAAAGCATTCATGAGGAAAAACAGAAACAGTTTCTACCTGTCAAGGAAACAAAGAACAATGTGAAAGCTAGTACTATGCAGTGCAGATACTGCAAAGAAGTGCCATTTCACTTCTTTGACAGTTAGGATGATAATCAACAAAGCAAATGGACCAACACTAAGAATAGAAGTTCTAGCAGTATTTTTTGCTCTCTAATGGCATGTAGCATGTGTCAAGGAAGTAGAGAAAAGGCGGCTCTCCCTGCACATCCCCTCATCAAAACAAAAAAAGCTGCACTGCCAGAGCTCTGGTTAGGAATCATAATGAAATTTGTCAGCTGTGTTGGATAGACCATGGGACTGCCTGCTGAACCTGCAAAGCCATGGTTTTCCTCACTAATAACCTGTGCCAGCCTCCTGACAGGCACACAAATATTTTCTACAGGTGGTGCACAACAGCACGCAACTGAGCAGGTAACTGAATGACAACCCTAAGCTCAGCAGGTGTGCTTGAAAATTAACACCACTTTACACGGCAATTGCATTTTTCATGTAATTAGGTACTTAACTGGGCATCCAAATACAGGCACATGTAATAAATTATGATTTATTTAATAGCAATCTTGTGTTCTGTCCTTCACCTGCTACAAATATCATTGCCACGGAGTTGTATTTCATCTTTAGACTCATGTTCTATTCTTCCTCTGGTTTTCAAGTATATTTGTGTGTGGACATTGCCATATCCAAAAGTAACCCATCCCTTCTTCATAAAAGCCCACACAGAATATTAAAAGACTACAAAATAATAGTCACTGTTGTGGAAAGATTTACTTATACAACCAGGCCTGAGTCATGGTGGGTCCTCTGTCTAAGACCTACTCAAAAACTGTTGAATCTCTTCTTTTCCTCCTGAACTCTGGTATGAATGATCAGGAGATCCAAATGACTAAATGGAGCTGTATCTTCACTACCTACTTTTGCTAGACATGAAATATCAGTGGCCAAATAGCTGTACTTTAGCAATTTCTCCCCATTCTTAATGTTGGGTTGTTTTTTTAAAATTGTTTCTTTATTGTGGCCAGTACTTGCTTTTCACTGACCTACAAGCACCTGTAGCATACTTACCACTGGCTGCATTTGCAGTACTGAGATTACTTTCTTTCCAGAGTTATGATCCTGATTTCTATTCCTCCCTGTGCAGGTGAATGTTTCACTGGATTGCTATTCATCTAATCAAATTTAGATGCCTACAGTAGTTGCTTAGATTTTCTTTATAACCACTGGAAAGTAATAAGCACTTTTAGGGACCTAATCACCTCTTCTTAAAGCAGCTGAAACAAGTGGGATAAAGTGAGATGTAAAAGTACCTCTTTTTTTTCATTGTCTGCAGACAATACCCATTAAGGGTGTCTGTCTCAGACATAGACTTTTGATAGACAGAGGAAATGGGTGCTATGGGTACATTTTCATTGCTACAGGCAGTGTTCATGTCTACAGGTTGCATAAAAGAGTACTTTACAATAGTGGGCTTTTGGCACATGTAACAGAAAGAAAATTGAGGAAGATATTTGGGGGGGGTTTATAAACCGTTGACAAGAATACAGAGAAGGTTTTCATAATCTGCATTTCCCTTCCAGATTTGCCACCCCTCACTCTCCAGGGCATCTCTGGCTTCAGGAACCATTTTTTCTATATTGCTCTCTCAATCAGTTTGAGGACCAGAGGGAACACAGAACTGGGGGACAGCATTACTTCTTCTTTTGAGCATTTTGCCAGGGGCCACGCTCATCTCATTATATAGATCTACCTGGGGTTCTCAGTATAACTGTATTTCAGATGCTGGGGCAAATAACTGTTGCTGCAAGTACACTGAGAAGCAAGCCGTGTTCTTATTCACAGTAGTGTAACTTCATTGTTGTAAATAGAAGGCAGCTTTGGGGAAAAAAAAAATACCATGCATTAAGTTAAAAAATGGCTGGTTAGAATGAGTTAAACAATTTTTTTTCATTCACATTCAGACTATTTTTTCAGAATATCATTCACAACGCATCCTCCAAAATATTCATCATTCCGTAATGCATTGCAGCCCCAGATAAAAATGTAGTATGTACCTCTGCTTTCTTCAGTCAGCATTAGGTACATGTCTCCTGTCATGTGTAGAGAGCCTTCTCTGAATCAAAGTCCATAAACTAATGTGAGTGTTTGAGTGCCTGATTGTCTTTAAAGATTGATTTGCACTTTGCTGAAAAGCTCCTTAATTAAGTTCTAAACAAATTCACCATAGAAGGATTAAATGAGGAAAAAAAGGAACGCGACTTTCAGTAATTATTCTCTTGCCTGTAAACCCAACGTTGGAACCAATTACATTATTTGTAAAATGAATTCACACTGCAGACCATCAAATGTGAATGATAGTTACTAGAAAATATAATTAGACTTCATATCTGGAGCTTACGGTATTAGCTCTCTAAGTGAAAGGGAGGAAACAGCAACAAAGGAATTTGCTTTTACTATGGTAAATGAAATCCTAAAAATAAATTGGAAAGGCTATTACATACAGAAATCAACCATGAGATATGAAGCTCAAAAACTACCTGATAATTTTTTGTTTGTTTTACCCATAAATAACCATAGATCACTTTGAAATGTATAATAGTGATCATTTTTTGGAGTAGATTATGTTATAGTCACTCCTAACAGATTCAATATTGTTAGCAGGATTGAATGGGAAGACTGAAAGAAAATATCCTGGCATGATTGGGTTAGGGAATGAGATGGCAGCAGGAGGGGGGGAAAGCCAGTCCTCAGACATGCCCTAGAGAATCCATCTATCAATGAATGAGATGTTGATCACAGATCCAAACAGAAGGTTAAATTACAGATGGCTGTTTGGAGGGCTTGTTTTTGCATGTCTTCATAGACACTCCTGTTAAGTCTTTGTAGAAAGACAGTCTTATCTTGTACATTGGGTCTCCATGCCAGAAAGCATCAAGACCTGCTAGTGTTTACCTATGTCTTTTCTGTGGGAGCTTTTTACTGGTCAACCAGATCCGCAAATATTCCTGCTAATCAAACTGATTTCATGCATTGCCCAAAGTATGAGGCTGGACAAATGAATTTCAGGGTGCATTTGCACTGCTCATGAGAATCCCCCAAGTAAAGTTAAAACAGATGGATTTTATGGGGGCCATCTCCACAGGGGAGAGGACAGAATGGCCACTTTGTGATACCAATTTGCTCGTCTGAAGGCCTGAGCTATTTGTGGGTCCAGCATATGCTCCACTTGGCCACCCACGTTTATATTATTTCCAGTGAATTTATTGTCCTTTGCTCCAACAGGCTGGCTGTGCACTGCACAATTTGATTAGACATATTCAGTGCCATTTTGGAACACAGAGTAATTTACCTATTAAAAGCAACACATTTGAATGGTAAGAAAGTTGGGGCAGGGACTGTACCTTCACTGCATCTCCATATATTAGCTTGCTCATGTGAGTGTCAGGCTTTCTTTCTTAGCCAGAGAAAAGACATCATCTCATATATTTTATTTCTTTCTCCTTCTCATTTAAGCAGCTTAAAGAGAAGAAGCTGATATTACAGACCCTGTGCAAGACTAGCTCCTTCCAAAACTTTCAGTATTGCTTGTAGTCTTATTTAAAAAATATTTAAGCCTTTTCCACATCTTTTTGAAGCGTGTCTCACCACATTGTTCTTTGTTCTAACTGTAGCAGGCAGAATACAAAATCACCTACATTTTAAGGAAAAGAGCTAGAGTCTGAATTATCCAAGAATTCAACAGATGAGTCCAAAGCCTGGCCTCAAACTTTCTTCAGTGTGGTCATCAGACTTTCAGAGTAACAAAAATGATAGTAGAAATGATCGTACATACATTTTACGCAGCACTTTCCACAGGCAGGTCTCAGGCTTCCTATGAAACAGGTTATTTTTACCATTATATCATTTTACAAATAAAGAACTGAAGGCAAAGAGGAATGGAGCGATTTCTGAAAGGAGCAGGGAGGACGCTGAATCAGCACTTACAGATATATGTTTAACTAGCACATCTAACTCTTTATAAGCCCATCGAAACAAGAGGAAATATGCCAGACATCTGAATTAAGCCTAAATTTGATTTAGCTGTATAATCAGTTGATTCTTGATAATTATGATAGTGCTGAGGGAATGACAATAAAGCATGAAAGAATAAACCTGTTACAAACTGTTGTGCTATGTCCATAGGTTTACATAAAGGAAAGCTGAATAAGCAGACCACTACACAGCAACTTTGAAGTGCTGTACCAGAGAACAAGTTCATCGCTAAAAAGAGTCATTTTAATATGCACTTGAGATAAATGTAGTGTTGTTTATAGGTACCTCTCACTGCACTTTAGATGAAAAATAATATGTGCATGAAGGATATTAGAAGGAGCTATAAGCAGAAGCCTCATCAAATATCTCAAGGAAGTAAAATATTGCTATTTCTAATAGGATGTAATAGCTATCCATAAAAAGCATTTTAGGTTGTGGGGTTTTTTTATTATTCAGTGAAAACCAAAATATTCTTTCTCTTGTATTTGCTTAAAGTAGACTGATCTCTTCTGGAGTACGAGAGTTAAAGGTAACCAGGAATGTAGCAATAATAGTATAACCACATGCCTGCTCAGACTAAAGGAGATTTAATAAATTACATTTCCTTGCAGCTTTTGTCAATAAAAAAGTTGACAAAGGACTTACGTAATCACCTGATCAAAACTTTTCAATAACACAAAACAGAGGTCATTCTGATTTGCTATCTTTTAACAGATAAATTGATAAAAACAAGCTACTTTGACAAGATCTATTTTATGTAAACCACATTAAATAAAATTAATTACATTATCATTCATTAATTTTTTATGGAGTCCTGTATCAGTCATGCCAGTATTTTCCCTGGCACTAATGTCAGGATGACAGATTTTCTTGTTTGTTGTCTTTAAATACTAGCATAGCATTATCTAGCTTCTAGCTTGATGCATTTTCCTTTAGAGCTCTGAGACTTATTAAAAATCAGCATTAATGATTAGGAGTGTTTATGGCCATCTCCTTCCAAATACTTAAATGTTGGTCACCTGAACATGCTGATACAAAAATATTTAGCTCTAGATTATGTTGTTTAATATCCTTCTTAGCTATTAGTAGAGTGGTACTTCACAATCATCATAAACATCATAGATGTGACTAAATCATCTGGCTTTGCCCCAAGTATACAACAGAAATCTGTATTGAATAGTCCTTTTTACATCACTGCTAACAAGTAAATCATTTCTATTTGGAGCAGAAGATTTTTTATGTCCTCAATATACTTTCAGAAACCTTCTTGCCCTCTCCTCTCATGACTACAGATTTTCCTTTTGCCCTTTTTACTTCCTCCATCACTTTTTTCCAATTTCTTCACTTCTGATTTATGATCTTTACCATCCATTTTTCCTTTCTCTCCTTTATTATAAATTTAAGCCACAGAGAATTGACTTTCCTTCTAAACGAGATTAGCTGTTTATAGCCTATTTGGTCTTTTTCAGTTGTGGGATTTGGGTTCTTAAACCATCTGCCAAGTGCTCTTTAAAATTTCCTAGGTCTCTCTCACATCTTTCCATTTGAATTCCTCCTCCCAGTCCATTTGGCACGCTCATTCACCTTTAGGAAACTAGATTCCTTGAAGAACTGTATGTTACAGTTTGGTTTTTTATACAAATATATGCAAATATTTTATTTGCATTTACTAAATACAATCACTTGGCTTTTTAAATTTCCTGTATTCCTGTGTTGATCACCACAATGCTAATAATGTATAGATTAAAGATCATCTTTTTAGACCCATATGTGGATGAAGTATTTTTGTGCTATTCTTGGACAGAAGGGAGGCCCGCAGAGGCAGCAAATTCAGATGGATAATCTGTTAATTTTCATTTCTTCATGCATGGGATTGGAGTAGCAGTTTATGTTCCAGTCTGTGGTTTATTTACAGGAGGGGATGAACAGATGTCCCATTTTTTTCCAGGGTAATTCACTCCTGCAATAGCCTGGTTTAGCCTTTGATTATCTGAGACAATCTTCTGAGAACACATCTCAGTGTTATTTTGATTATATGTTTTTTCTTTTATTTAATTCTTTTCCAAATTTGTCTCACATTATGTGTGGTCTCCTTTGACTTTAGTGTCATTTCTTCCCTCTACTTGACTTCTCCACCTCACTTCCCAGTTCAGCAGCATTTCCCTCTGAAATAACAAAAGCAATAAGGTGCTTCCTAAGAAAATTCAGTGTCATAGAAAAAGATGACCAAATTGTGCAGAGTGAATGATGTCTTAATTTTCTGGTTTATAAAGGCAACAATATTTTGGCCTATCTAGCACCCTTTTTATTGCCACGTGCTTAAAATATTATTTATTTGCAATTTGTTATTTGTACTTGGTCCCCTTTGAACACACTGCTCTTGCAACCTGCAGTGCCTGAGGCTTTCGCTAAGAAAGGGAGCTAAAAGCAAGCACATGGTCAAGATACGCAGTCCAGCCCAGTGGTGCGTAACTTATCACTGAGCTGCAACTTGACACCCGTCAGCTGTGCTTTCATAATTTAAAATTAATTTAATACTGTTCTAGAAACTGCTTTTTCATGTAAACATGGACATTTTTAATATTATAAAGTTGATCTATCACTCACTGCTTCTGAAATACTTTACGTCACTTCTCAAATTCTTTGCCTGTCACTTGACACAAACAACCTTTTAAGCAAGCTTTATTCTACTACTCCCTCCCAGGAAACTTTTATTCTTGTAAAACTTGAAGCTGATCTTTTATTTATACTGTGGCTTCTTATTCTAGTAATCCATACTTTTCTACACCCCTGAATTTTAATTATTTCTTGCAAAAAAATAAAGAGTGTGAGTTTATGTACTCAAATGGAACAACAATCCTCTTAAAATATGCACCAACACAGATACAATATGGTGATAGTGACTTTATATTCTTTGGACTAGGTGAGTTAAAAGGATTCTGTAAATTATTCTGGAGACAAGGAGAAGTAGGGCAACTGGGTCATACCTTATCATTTTAATTTCTGAAAAAATATTCCATTGTTTTTCCAGGTATTATTGGTTTAACTTTTAGAAAGACTTTGTGCAAAAATAAATAAGGAATTATATAAAATATTGTGTTGATTTCCTAGAAATAACAGAAAATTGCTATAACAACTATTGTACACTTCTCACTTGCTCCATGTTCAGATTTATTAGGCTATGACTTGCTGTTTTGCATGTGTACAGGTCCAATTTATTATTATTTTCAAATTGAAGGCCAGAATCTTCATTTTCTTTTTTAGCCAAGCAAAGGGGATATTATGCTGTGCTAAATTTCAAAACGGGAAGGAAATCAGAATCTGACGTGGGCTAGAGAGCCATAATTATGTCAATGAATTGAATGTTTAGTGTAACCCAGGCTCAAATGATATAAAAGTAATCCAGAACTCAGAAAAGGTGTTCATTAGGAGCTGATGAAGACTGAAATTCGCTTTGAGGTGAAGAACATGATGAGGTTAATCTGAATATCCTGGGTTCCTTTTAAAAGGTAAAAATTATATTGTACCTTTTAGGCAATATTTTTGTATACAAATATTGGTAACTATGTGATTTAATAAATTGTATTACTTTACCCTTCAACATGATATTACTTTACGCAATAATTTCTCAACTAATTATGATTTGGTATTCACACAATCAGATCCTTATCTAAGCCTGGAGATCCAGGGCAGGTTCAGAATACAAGCAATAGAATATCACTTCTGCTGGAGATGATTTATTACTTTGCTGAATCCCACAAATCCTAAATGGAAAGTGTAAATACAGAGCAATGGAATGTGACTGCACTTGCACTTTTAAGCACCAGTATTTAAGTGTCTGTTTTGAAAGAATCAGTGCTAAGCATCCATCAACATGCTAAGGGCTGAAAACAAGCAGAGAAATGATAACTACAAACAGAAAGTATCCTACTGGGTTCCAGAGAGTTTCTGTCAATTCCTCTATACTTACACACTTGTTTAAAGAACGAGAATTTCTGCTCTGCAGGAAATTTTGACATTTGGGATTTCTTTACTTTTTAGTCTTACTAGAAGAAGTAAAATTTTGAAAACATTAAAAAAATGAAAATTTCAAGTGCTTCCAAGTGACTTGATGTCAATGCATCTAAATAGCAATGAAGCATAATACCTTAAAGTTGTAATTTTCATAATTTCTTTATCTCAAGAATAGTAAATATAATGGGTGCATGTTACAATTAATATTTTTAAAGTATTTTTAAATACTTCGTAAGAATACTTTTAAAAAGTATTTTTTATAGTAAGACTGTTGAAGCAAAGTATTTCAATCTTCATGAACCATTTCAACCTGATTGAAACTAAATGATGTAAACCTTTGAAATGAAAAATGGTTTTAATCTTCTCACATTCCTGCAAAACCATTCTACTCTAAAAATAACATTTCCTGATAAAAAAGTGTTCAGTTGCCAATTTTTTTGGTCAGAAAAAATTTGGAGTTTACTGTCCCATCACCTGTTATAATATATTTGTTTGGTATTCACATGAATGTCACCTATATTTCTCTAGATATTCCCTTGCAATTTAATCTGAGAAGGTGCTTAAAAAGCCCTCATCTTTTTAATGGTTCCTGGTGGAGCCTAATTATTATGAAATTGCAAAAGCTGTGAAATGATAATTAGTCTGGGTTACCTCCTTTATTTTTCCCTTAGAGACATGTTAAAAGATGTGAATTAATGCTTTCAACTAAGTAAGGGTAATAAATGACTAATCTCACCATTTTTATTGCTGTCTTGGTGATGCACAGATATGTTTCTGTTTGGCTTTTAACTATTTATTTCTGCTGTGAATGCCCCTTAAAGACATACAAGGCCCGTTGTACATTTCCTCGAGCACCAACATAGTTGATTAGCATGACTTTAAAGCTCCGAAGGAATCCATTGCTCAGCTACATTCTTACACATTAATTACTGCGTGGGAGGTGCAGACGGTCAAAAAGGAACAGAACTATAATAGATGCAGATTCTAGACAGATGTTCGTAGGGCCAGATGTACTTTGTGGATGCCTATGGGATTAGAAGAATTACTATTTTTCCAGTGGAGAGAAACACATGAGCAAGAGAGCACTGTTCAAATGTTATGCAGAAGCCAGCAGAAACGTAATTTTTCTGTGAACATTTGAGGGTACAACATTTTGCTAGCAAAGCTAATTGCCCAGTATTTCCAAAAGGCTGACTATGGCACAGAATTGCCCCAGGTAAAATGTACAGACGTGTTGTAACTTGCACAATAGGTTCCTTAATCTGGCTGAATAGTACCTTATTCTACAAGACACTCCACAAATGTGAATTGTGAACAGACAGTAATCAAAGACAATCATAGCATCTGGCAGTGCTTTGTCCTTATCACCTCACTGTTTGAAGCAAGACTTGTAGAGCCTGACCTTAAGGTGACACCAGTTACTCCAGATCTACTGATTTAACAAAAAAAAAATGTGCAAAGTATGTGGCCTATAAGCCACATTACCGAATGTTTGCCACTCTTTTGAAGCTGGCACTTGAAATACAGTGTACATCTGTGTTCAGTCTTGCCTAGTTCTTGTTAGAACACAGACATTTTTGCACGAAAGGTAACATTTTACATAGAAGTAGGTAGAAAACATGCTGTATATTCTGCTTCTTCTGTCCTTATTACTGGCATTTAAAAAGTGGAAAAGACATCTGAATACAGACTTTTAAAAAAAGGACAGCAACGCCCAGTATAATTTATCTTGTTCATTAAACAATACAGGAACAACTCCAGCCTGACTGCCCTAAAGGTTAACTGAAAATGGGAATAATAATTTAAACATAAATATTTAGGTTCTCCATATCTATCCCATTTTCTTAAGTAATATCCTATGTCCTGCATGTATTAGTATTTCAGAACTGAGAACCAAAAAGGAATATGTTGATGTTAATAACTCCTTTTTACACAGTATGAAAAAGAAGTATGACTGGCTCAAAACCACTTTTTATTTGAATGGAGTGTTTCAGAAAGTCTTTTGTTTCATTGATATATAATTATCATGTTAAATCAGTTCCTAACAGAATGTTTTAATTAATTTGTTTTTGAGAATTTTTTTCCTTATCCATATTTGAAATGGAAGCAAAGTTTGAAACAAAGGAATATTCCTTGAACCAGAGATGCTGAGTTTCAACCAGACTTACCACACTTTTTGTCTAAATTTAATTAAATACAAATATGTTTCTTCATGTTCTGGGTGGGGAATTATTGTATAAAATTAAACCCCAAACTGATGTTTTGGGGCAGAATTTCTTATTTGTCTGCGGTTTGGCATCATCTGTTTTTTTACAAATCTAATCCTTCCAATTCCTTGCTTATTTGAATAAGCCATCCATTACACTGCATCGATCATTCCTCCTGCTTGAAAAATTAGTTGTAAAACTTTAGTAATTAAAAAGTGTACCCTCTGAGAAGAATGGAAATGACAATAAGACAGGCATTAACGAAGAGCACTTCCTCTAACTGACATTCTGGTTATTGCTATGTTTTAAATGCCAAAATCTGATAATACACTTCTGTAATTCCTTATATAATGAAATACTTAAGAAATATCTTACAGTCATTGGACCATCATTAAAAACTATGAAATTAGGTGTCCCATGGGGTTTTTTTCCAATTTAAAGAGGGTTAAATTGCTAATTTACATGTTAATTAGCATTCATTCTAAAGAACACCAAATGTAATTCCATAGCATCTAGCATTTAACAATTTAGCTTATCAAGACATTAAATTTAAAAGAAGCTCTGCATTATTTGCAATAAGTTTTTCTGAAGGCTAATGATGAAAAGAATCTCATTATTCTAAGCAACATGCAATTTAAATAGGATGAATACTGCCAATTTATTTACTTTATCACTGAGTAATAAGAAAGCAGCAAAGCATTGGCAGGGCAGCAGGTTCAGCAGTTCTTAATAAGGCCCACTGACCTGCACAGATTCGTAAGTTTAAAATAAAGAATCGTTTCTGGTGACATTTCTTTGGAATCTGTTGCCTCGAGTCATGCCCAGTCACCAGAGTGTGCTCAGTGGTATTTGATAATGTTGCTTCTGCTGCTCTGGAGCTACTCTGGTACATTCACTTGCTGTAGTGTGCAATTGAATCATCTCTGTGCAGCATAGCTATAAATACAAACCTCCCCTCATAACATTTAAGAAAATATTGCATGGTATTATAAACTAATCATTCACTTTAAGATCATTTCAAACTGGCAAAATAAATGTTCTTAGTACAGTGATGCCATAGAATCATTGTATTGTTTACATCCATGCTGTACACTACTCCTTTGCTTAAATGCCGATGACATCCTGTATTGCTTTATGTTACCTTCATTTACATCAGTTTCTGTGATGTGGCACAACCTGATTGTCTGTTTCACTGCACTGCTACTTCAGCATTTCAAAGATGCAGCTGTGATGCAACATGCTTTTAGAAAGGCAGGATTTCTCTATTTCTAAATAACAGAAAGAAGTATTCAGGCCAAGAAAACAGAGTATTTTGGTCTTTTATATTATGGACCAGTGGTAAAAGATGGAATTGTGTATGAGCAACAGCATTTCATTCTTTGCTTTTTTTCAGACCCCAGCCATTTTTTATTTCATGTAAGTCCTTTGTATTATTTTCAATACACAAAACAACATTTTGTGCCAATATAATATCTGTGGTATTCTTGTTAACAGAATTAGCTTTGTGAAATGTGGTTTTCATATAGCCGATCTGGTTTATTCACTCAGTTCCTCAGCTCTAAGTGGAATGGCTTAGACATTGGTGACTCTAAGTGGCTGACATTGACCGTCTCCTCCTGTGCTTTATCCTGATACTCTCCCTTATTTATGCATTATTTATCCAGGTCCTTCCTCTTGTTACTTCCTTTTCTCCCTTCCTTGTACACACGTTTCATTTTGGTTTCTAATTTCAGAGTGATGCTTCCATGCCTTTTTGTTCTTGCCATTTCTGTCTCTCACTGTCCACTACACCTATTCCCATAATTACTTCCTAAATCCACTTCTTCTCCTTGTGTTTCCCCCTCATTTCACATCATCAGGTCTTTTATAGCCAACAGCTTCATCCCCTCAAGTACAGTCTGTCTTCAGTACTGAGTCAGGGAGTTTTCCTTATGGAAAACAACATGCAACCTGCCATTAAAGATTTTATTAAGGAGCAGATGCATGAAGTTCAAGAACCTCAAGATGAGGTTCAAACAGTGTTGATTCTGGTGCCTTATCACTTCCTTATGCTTGACTTTGCAAATACTATATATTTTTTACAGTAATTTACTAAAGCTTGGGATTCAGAAAGAAAATTTCAGCCCAAGCTCTGAGAGCAACAGAAACCTGGGTCTTAAAATACAAAGTGTTTGGAAACCCTAATTCTAAGCTTCACAGACAGTTCTGTATGTAACAATCCAATAGAAACCATGGGGTAATCTAGTTTGTAATCAAAACTAATTAAGGACAAAAGGGAAGAGTGAAAGGAGTTAATTTACAAGAACAAATTCTGAAAGAATGAGAAGAACTTTTGAAGTCAATTATGGAAAAGGCAGTGTGAGAAAATGAAAACTATTCAGCAAGAAATTATCAAAAACCTGCTCTTTGGGAACAGTTACAGACAGAGTGGAAGTAATTTTTGAGAGTATGAACAAGAACACACACTGCAAAATCAATGTATGATGAAAAGCTAAGAAAGTGTGGATCTATAACAAAAATTAGAGAATGTAATAAATGGCATAGGCATAAGCAACAATAAGAAAATCACTGGTTTCAGAATGAGCAAGAGAACAGTGTGTCTTTAAGACAAAAAGATACTGAAATGATAGGATAGACTATAGAAATGAATTCTTTCTTTTAGCTTTGGTTTTCACATAAAAGAAAACAAAACTTATGCCAGAAACATAGAGAGTATACTGTTTCCAAGGGAAGAGAATGATGTGCTTAAAAGGAAAGAGCAGGGAAAATTGAATTGGTATGTGTATTGTAGAATAATGAATAAAATAACAGTTAAGAATTTCTCAGCATGAAAACCCCAAAAATTCAAGAGAAAATATATATTGTGATGAAGCAGAAGCATCTGACAAATGGTATACAGGCATAGATGATCATTCTAAATAATTGTCTAATGGTGATAGTTAAAACATAAAGTGGTAATAGACTTGGCTAAAGCTAAAATAAATGGACATTTCACTGAAATTAAAAATAATTTGTGGAAAAATCTGAGAAACCGCTGACCATATTGAATCATACAATCAGTATTTTGATTTATGTGTCAGAAGCATCTAATCTGATTAGAGATACTTACAGTAAATGTTCTGAAGATGGAAAAAATAAATAATAAATAATAACCTTCATCTCTAAAACCCATCTCTTGTAAAACATCTGAGCATCCTCCATTTTATGCATTTGAATATTTTCATTTATTTTTGTGGGGTTGCTTATAGGCATACATCTTAGAAAGTTCACAATTGTTTTCAGGACTGGCCCTAATATGTGCACACACATAACAATTTGTGCATGTGATAGTTGCTTTTGAGCATAGAAATCTATCGGTACCTAAAAATAGGAGAACAATAACTACCACACATACAAAATTCCTTTATCACTTCAAGTCCACTTATAAACCAGCTGTTTGAGGGAATCTAACATCATATTACCGTTTTTCTTGCTTAACACCTTTTCTTTTCTCTTTAATACAATTCTGGTTCTGGCTTTCTTACTAGGGGTGTGACAAATGTGAAGATTTTATTAGAAGCATACATGTATTTCTTAACAAGCATCAAACCAAGGTGATTTTTGTGAGGTTATAGGAGCAGAATGCTGATGGCTGCAGACAGCACCTCTTGCTAACTGAGAGCAAAAAATACCTAGGTCTTTTGCCATTCAGGTTATTTTCTGAGGTGGCCACAGAGAGTACAGACCTCATGTCCACAACCTGGCACTCAAAAAAGCAGGCATTTCTTAACGGCCGGTGTCCTGATCCAGACAAACAGAAGCAGGGGCTGTAGGGAAGGACGTTAGCCTTGTCGATGTGGGAGTACAAGAGGGACAGTTAGTCCACCTATGTATTGAGGGAAAAAAGCAGAGACTACGCAAACACACATAGTAGTGGACCTTCATGCTGGTGCAGCCCTTTCTGTTTGATTAGTGTGTTCCTACAGCTAGATATATGATTCTTTGTCCAGAAGAAGGTTTCCTGGTGTTGGTGTGTTTGCCTAATTTCCCAGATCCCAGGGTGAAATCTCTCAGATATTGCCAAACCAGTTTCCTTTCCTCCAAATGAAAATACTTTGCATAATAGGAGAGGTGTACCTGAGAGCCAAAACATGGTATTTTTCCTCCAATAAACATGCAGATGCTGGAAAAACACCCTAAAGATGAACAAACAAAATCTCAGTATTATACTCATTCCTGGAGCTTTCTCTGTGTTCACTTATCTGTGCATTTTCTAGGTGGTAGAGGCAATGCTAGCTGAAATGTAAGCATATTTGCTAGCTTTGATGTTTAACAGGAGCTAAATCTCTGCCTGAGTTAGAGTTTAAATCCACAAGAACCATAAAAGCTTAAAGGCAAGTGCCCACAGCTGTACATACTAAATCAGACTTCCACGTAAAAAATATACCCAAGTGGTAGTATGCATGGATTTAAGTACTAAGATACAGGTATGTGCATGTGAACTAGTGTAGACTGAAAGTTCTGTTCATCTACTTATACAGTACTGAGGGCTTCAAGAACATTAAAATTTAGATATTTTTTTCATATGAAAGAATGTGATGTATTTAACTGCATGGCTAAATTTTGACAACAAAACTAAAAGACCTGTTTTGTCATCAGAAACCCCAAGATGGCAATACAGCCTTCTTTTTCTTTGCTGCTTATTTCTATTATTAATATTATAATCACAATTATTATATTGCAGTACATGGAACAGATTTGTGATTTTCTCCTTTGCTGACATCTAAAAGCCTTGCTGATTGCTAAGGATTATTTATACAAAAATTGAAAGCTCCAACTACATTAAGTGAATGGATGAATGCTATGCATGACCTGGAAGTATTAAAAGATTCCATTTCATAACGTTAAGCAAATAGACATCTCTGCTCAAATTTGCCTTCCTTTTATAGATGCATGTGACTTAACAGCTCTGGTAAAAAATCTATACTTTGATATTATTTTCAGTTTAGCATGTGACATACATCCTCATATATTATACTTTCAGGCAGCAGCCTATGTTGATTATCTACATACTAACCACTTTTGAGTGAATTCACACCAGTACCCTTATCCTTTTCAGTGTTCAGATAGTTTTGACAGTGCCAAGGTAATCAGTTCTGATGCAGTTAACTTTTGTTGCAGATAACACGGCGAGCAAGTGATAGCAAGCATCGTTCACCTTGATGCTTGATGACAGATACTGCAGATTTGTCAAATGTGCTACTGCCCGTAACTGCTGCCCAGGACTTTATAAAGTCATAGATTTCGTAGCAAAGGAAAAACACAAAGGAAAAAAGCTGATGATTTCATGTTGGTTAGCTGGTATGTTCTGGGCCAATGAGACGTGTATGCACAGGGCTGTACAGTGATGAAAGATCAGGTACTCCCAAAAAAGTCACCCACACTCTTGCCCCAGCCTTGTTAAGTATCAGGCTTAACAACAGAGAGCTCAGGTAAAGCTGGGTGGGAGAGCAGCCTTCCGCTCAAGCAGATTTTCTGAGTTCACTTTATGCAGCCTTGTACTGAAAGAAATTAATTTCCAATAACACGTAACATAAATGAAAAATTATAGAGTAGTGCAACAGGAAAGATGTTGGCAACATTAATTAGGACTCATTCTGTCAAGACAACCAAAGAAATAAGAGCTGCTTAATACTCAGACAATATTAATCCAAAATATATAAATCATATTAGACTCCTCCAGGATCATGATAGTATTAGAAGATGATGAAGATATAGGCAGGGGAGATCTTTGATGTTCTGTCAAAGTTTTCTTTGTATGCATATGGGTGTATTTATGTACACATACATACATAGTATTTCTATATATAAGTATCTATGTATGTAGCGTGCAGAGAGAGAAAGTCTGTCTGAGTATAGTGCTTTAGAATAACCTAACACAGCAGAATGACCAGTTATGCAAACAAGTCCAGATTATCATCATAACATTTTGCAGTCCTCTGAGGACAGGGAAGGCAATGCCTTTCATGCCAACTGCTAGGTTCAAGACTCAGTACTTTCTGCTTTAACAACTGATTGAAATCACAGGTAAGAAAATGGATCACAAAATTAATTTTATAAAACCATAATATTGGGAGATTAGAGTCATAATTCTTTGAATAAAATCTGTTTCCTCTGGAAGAGAAACAAAAGGCTTATGACAAAGTACTCACTGCAATATCCTTTTTTCTGCCTTTATATCCTCTCTAAACAGTATTGCCACTTTAATACAAATTTCTAAGTAGTAGCATTTAGATGGGAAATCACATGGGAGGACTACACTGTATTGTTACTGAGACGTGAAGAGTCCCTCATTTTAATTTAGTCTCCATTAGAAGAATGATGCTTAGAACATATCCTTGCAGATTACTAAAAGTACCCTCAAATTTCTGCTGGGAAACAGAAAACATACCTTAGGAGAAAGAAGCTTTTCTGGTGGCTACTAGCCCTCCCAGAACAAACATGTTGAAACTAAGCTAACTAAAACCACAGGAAACCACAAATTAACTTGTTTTCTTTGAAGATTACTGTGATAAAAGTAAGAAGAGTAAAGGCTTTTCCGTGACTAACTACAAAAGTCAGAGGAAAGGGCGCATCCACACTATTCCTAGAGGCAAACTAATGCTGTTCCCAGACTTGGCTGAGCAGTCAAGAAGTGAGAGGAGAGAAGAGGCTGAATTACCCTGTCACATCAGGAGGATAGCTAGCTAATCCTGCGCTAACTGAGCTTCTGAACTACATCCGAAAGGGCAGGATGGGGTGAGCTGGTACTGCCAGTTGATATTCTGTATGTGTCGTGCATTTCTATGCAGACGCTTAGTTCCTAGTACCATGTCTGGTAGCTTTTAAAGCGCTAAATTTACCTAAAAATTACGGAGAGTTTTATTGCTTAAACATTTCCTTTTATAACAGAAAGCTGCCAAAAATTTCCCTGCCCAACAACGGAGTCGTAGATAGTGCGTCACCAGGCTGTTTTATAAGTTGCTCTCCACAGGGGGAGTGTGTGAAGAGGGAAGGGCACAAATGGATCCATTTGCGTTCAGACACATTTCTGATGAGTTAAAAAAACAGCAGAAGGGTGAAAAAATTGTGCGGCAAATGGGGAGTTATAGGGATTAGAGTCACATGTTTAGGATCTGGAAAAGCATTTGGTTTGCATTATTATAACCATTTTTATGGATTAATTAATGGAATGATGATGTGAGGAATTGCTTTTGATTTAATACATAAATACATTAGATGAATCTAGCTCTGTTTTGTGAGTGGTGGGCCAAAACAGTCCCATTAATACCCATGGATAGCTGACTTTGGGCTGCTTGAATTCAGCGGGATGGTTCAGCATGATGGGTGGGCAGAGGCTAGGCAGTTTGTTAATGCAGTGCTGTGATAGATGCACACAGAAAATTCTGGGCTGATTTACATCCTCTATAATACTGCAAAAGACAATAAGATTGCTTGCAGTGAGAGTGAGGAGTTTTGCCTTTAGTGCTGTTTGTTTTACTCAACATTTATTATTTCTAGTCAGAAATACCAGCAGCTTCTAAATGATTCATATATTTGCAAGGTAGCTCCTGACCCCCGTGCACCCAGAAGTGTGATCACCCAGAAGACACTAATACCTTGCCAGCTTGAATGCACACAATACATGAGAACCTGAACTGTGTGATGCATATAAGTGCTAGTAGAAAAACATCTATGGAATCCTGTTAAACGTTCTAACTTCTTGCATCTTAGATTAGCAGATATGATCTGTTCATCAGAGGTTCAGAAATGCTCATTCCTGTACTCTGCAAACCATTTTCTTTGAATTCTGAAGTGTTTATGTGATTTAATTGTATTTTCCTTCCATAATGCCAAGCGAAATATGGATTGTGCTAAGATCAGAGGAAAGCTAGGATGCAGGAAGCAGACATAGAAGGATAATAGGCATATATGGGTAGGATATACCTACCACATAAAGATCTGATAAAGCTGATGCTAAACCAATGACAAACAATTAGCATCTATTATCTTTTCCCAAGAATCAAATATCTTGTTGTTCAAAAGTAGCTGTTATTCTATATTATGTCCTGCATGCAAAGCAAAATGTATTCCAGCCTGAGAAACATTATGAGACATAGATTTCAACTTCAGAAACATATGCTTTTTTAAAAAAATAAATAGCTTTTCTGCCCTTGAAACAGCATGACCAGCTTGAAACAGCATGGTCATATGCCTTCTGCATCCAAAAGAGGGACCTGGATATTTGAGAAAGTGATCCTTCCCCCTCCCTCTAGTTTGTAAGTAATTCCACATTTAAATATATCAAATTCAGCGTGGATATTGGTATTGAGCACCTATCTAAAACTATAGACAGAGATCTTTCAGTCAAAGGGGCTTAAAAGAAATTGTGGTGAAGATTAAAACTATGAATATTTTACATTTGATTTATTTAATGAAAAATAGCATGTTGAAGTCAAAAACATCAAGTGTTAAATTGTCTTCTACTTGAGTGAATTTAGAAACCTACCACAATTAATGAGGAAGGAAGATGGACTACTGTAACACGCACGGACATTTGTCAGGTTTACCTGCTTGTGAGCATGGTCATAAGAATTGATGTGGTTGTCAAATTCCTGGTGTTTGTGGTACTGCTTGTCACATAGTTCACAGTAGAAGTTAGCCTTCACATCCTCCAGAGCCTTGGCTGCAGCTTTCTCCTTCTCAGCATAGTCCTGCAAAGGCAGAAGCAAAGGGAGACACTTTGCTACAGATTGTGAGCTCATGCTTCAGCAGCTATTTTTGTCATCCACATTAAAAACATTAGACTGACTAGGACTGCTAGATCACCGGGCTCCATCCTAGTATCAAAGTACGTGGTAAGGAGGTTTTGGTCTTAAGTTGGGTTTAATACAATAGTTGTATTTCTTGAATAATTATTCTTACTACTTGTTGTAGGTACTGTAGTAAGAAAAGTAGAGAGGAATGGGATGTAGAGGAATACGGTCAGGACACTGCCTAGCTCCTGGGCAGGAGAGCTGAGCAGTGAGGAAGACATAAGCCACCAGGCGGATGTATGCAGGGTTAGTCTGTTAACTGTTACAGCACTGTCCCAGTTTGCACCAACACGTGTCTGCCTTTTCAGGTATTATTGCTCAGAAGAAAGAAACTAGTTTTAGTCTGATACTAAGACAAATTTTCTTTTGTGTTCTGCTTTCTACCTTCTATGAAATATTCGGCAGGGTCAGGCAGCAGCTGGCTACGGCTGGCTGAGATTTCCCCGGAGCAGAGCCACCTCAGCAGAGCCTTTTCTGTGCCACCCTGTCCCTTCCCCATGTCTGCATGAGGGGGCACGCCATCCAGCCCACCCAAACTGAATGTAACTGTCACCCACCCAACACAGACCACAACCACTGACAAGAGCATGAGGTCATGTCCAGGCTCAGGCAAACACAGCCAAACACAGGGAAAACACAATTAGCTCCTACGTAGTCCCCCTCCATGTCTCCCTAATGACTCAGGTGGGTACTCTGGAGAATCAAGTTCTTGATTCATTGTATAATATTAGGTAAAAGGGAAAACTTAAAACATAGGAGCCAAAAGTTACTGAGCTCCAAATAATACACTTAAACAAGGAGTCTAACATTCAAATTTGGCAGCAGCCTTTGCCGATCGTATTCTTTTTACAAGGTCTTCGTTATATTGCTATTATTACAACACTTTCTTAAACATTTTACATTAGAATTTAAAGAGCAAACTTCTGACATGGAAAACATGAACAAAAAAGTAGGTAAATGCAATTAATTTTATATTTGTATTGACAAGTTGATATTACTTGAGTGTATGTAATATATTGCCAGGGATTGCAGTAATTCATCATTTACTGTATCATTTTACTCACCTAAAGAAAAGGGGACATTCTGCCAACAGGCTTTCCATGCTATGCAGTCAGTGCCGTCTGCTGTCTACATGCTTTCACCACTCTTTGCATGACAAACTCAGAGTACACCAAACCCAGGACATACTGCACATCTGGGACGCCCTGCTCCTAGCACATCACACTGCCCAGCATTGCTCCAGGGACCACGCCAGGGTAGAGGCAAGCCTTTGGGCACAGCAGATCATCATGAATGCACATTTTGAGCCTTTCAGAGAGGGAAGGACTTTCTTAATGAGCGTCACATGTTTTGAGTCTGAGACTTGACCAAGCAGCAGGGGTGCTGGTTGTCAATGTGACACATTGAACTTCGGACAGCTCTGTGCTGTGAATCTTTCTGCTCTACCCTGGTTTTTACGCCATCAGGTTGGTGACAGTAGGTCTTTCTCACATGGTAGTTTAGAGGCTGCCATTGCTAGTGAAGTTAACTTCACCTAAACTAGCCTGTCTAGAAGTTAGGTGTATGATCTAAGGCAGTATCCTAAGCTTCCTCTGTAAGAAATAGAAAAACGATAGCCGCTGCCAAAAGGTGATTAATCCCATCTATTTCAAAAACCTATTTTAGGATGAGATGAAACTCTCCAGAGGTTCTATCTCTCTCCGTTGACCACTGCAAGACTCTAAATTACTCACCTGGCGTACATCCTTAATTCTTAGATTGCTGAACTCGGGGATAATGAATTCTATATTGTATTTCTTTCTATTCAATTCTAAATCTCCCCATGAAACTTGCATGAACTGACTTGCTTGAAGACAGGAGGTCAAAGAGGAATTTTGTGCCTGGAATTTTGATTTCACATTTGACAGATGATGCCAATGACGTGTCAGTCCCTCCCACAGGGCAAACATCCAAATAAATCTCTTCCCTGCATGCATATGGCTCAGGTGGGTTAGTGTGGTATACTCAGATTGGCCAATTGTGAAAACAGATAGCCTGAGCTAACATTTCTCCACTTGAGAGGCAGCTCGATAATGATAGTTAATACTTGATTGTATTGGGGGAAATATTCTTGCAACCAAATACTTAAATAGCTTTCATTAGTTATTTAAATCTACAAAGCCCATTAAAAAGTGATACTTTTCAGCTTATGCTTCAGACCCATTGTTTTGCTAGCATTAATTATTCACCGGGCCTTTGGTATAATTAAAATGCATAAATTAGAATGTGGATGCAATAGCATTAATTATGCAGGAATGTCTTCCCTGGAAGTCAAGTGTTGGGGGCAACATATTTTTATTCTAAACTGGTAAAAATGTAAGTTTTGCACTCATTGGCAGCCAGCCAAAGCATAATTTTGTTTTGTTGTTTTGGGTTTTTTTCTGGGTCTGAACTGTCAATTAAATGTTTATAGCCTGCTCCATCTTTGCTTCTGCTGAAGGAGAAGCCTAATTGTTTGGAGTAAACACACCACATTACTCTCTATGAAGCACAACTGAAACTGCTGCTCATGAACATTCCAAACTGCCAACTTTATCTTTCTCAACAGAAATTAATACAGTTCCCTTAGAATAAAGATGTTTTAAAATAGCAACAAGGCAGCTCCCAGGTGCATCCTAAGATAATCACAATTGCCTCCATTGCCTTATTGCTTAATTATGCTTGTCTACCATGGCAAAAGATATAATTTCCTGCTTGCTTATCGATCAGATGCAGGGAAATTGAATGCTACATCACATACTTTAGGAAAGTCATGGATTTTTCTTTCTCTACCAAGGCATAAGAACTTCTAGCACTACAGTAAATTCTGCATAGTCAAATGAATTTTCACATCTAGACTGCTCATATCATCCCCCTAGGACTATAGAGACCAGTGGTCAATTCTGGCATAATAAATGCGATCATGTGAAAGAAAATCTGTAGAATTACATCTGTAGAAAACATATGTGATCATGAACATCTGACTTACACCAATGCAGACACAAGAAAGCAGGAAAGATGCATTAATTTATTCTGAACTGGGGACCACCAATGGTAATGAATAAGTGTGTCACAGTCTCATAAACTTTATTCTGGATTATACACTATTTACAAATGACATATAGCCTGGGTAAACATGTATACTTATAAGATAACAAGTTAGCAGTTCTGTCTTTGAGCCATGGATGACAGTAAGTGCAAGCTGATCTCGGGGATGATACAGTCGTTGTAGGTAAGAAGTCCTAGAAACCATGGGTTAACCACTTTCTATGTTGCTGGATGCAGACAGTATACTGTATAAGGATAAATGAATGCAGAATATACCTGAATGCTTTTTTTTCCTAGAAGCCTGCAAAATGGTTCCATATTATAGATTGTAATTACATTCACATCAATTTGGCCCACAGAGGCACATAACTGTAATAAATGTTTATATATTGGATTCATTTAAAAAGAATACTTCTATTGCGCGTTAGACTCGAAGTGCTTTCACTTAGCAGCTACTTTTGCAGTATGCTTCTTATTGTGAAAATGCAATTAATGGTATCTGACATTTCATTTTCTAATATAGGGAAAATCAATGAAAAATCCCATGTAACTGAGTTTTCTAGAATGTTGCCACTGACATCTAGTCAATTAGAAATCATTTATTAAATCCAGAGTCTGTAAGAGACTTTTAATAGAGTGCATGGCCATTAAAGTATGCTGATCTAGACAAAGCAATACCACACTGCCTGCCTCAGTAACTGATAGTAAATATATCTGCTATGTTCAAATAGACTAAGGTGAAAAGTAGGTCACTTGATACAGTAAAACTTTCAGAGGCAATTTTCTATAAACCTGTGGATTTCCACAAATACAGTGGCATAAATGCATAGTGCTTGTAAATAGAACATGAGAAGAATATGAAATCATTAGCCCACTTTTGGTCACCCATGTCTAAATTGGAATGCAAAATTAGTGACAGAACAACTAACTCACATTAATGCAGAGCTCAGTAAGTGACAGACTGCTCCCTCTTTGGGGACATAAGCAATCACAGTTGTTAGATCTTGGTAACTTAAATATAATTCTGTGAACCAGATTAGATATAAGTGCAAGTATTAAATACTGATGGAACTACTGAGGTGTGTCTTGGGGATTCTCAGACTAGAGGTTAAAGGAGAAGTAGGACAAATATAAGCACATGAATAAGCAACAGAATTACATGCTACATCTAAGAATTTTAAGTACATTTTCATTAGTGACTTAGGTGACAAAATGAACTGTGATTATGTATGAAATCTATGAATTATACTTACTAACAGCACAGGTCATACAAATGCTTTAGGGACCAAGATCAGGATTCAAAATTACTGTAACAGTCTTGAGATATGGTCTGAAATCAGCAAGACAAAATTCAGTAAGATGTATGTCAAGTGCTGCACTTTGGAGGGGGAAATCACATTCACCAATACTAGATTGTGAATAGCTGAGTAAACACAAATGCAAAGGGAAAAGGTCCGAGAGGTTATAGTGGAAAAGAAATTAAATGAAAGTCAACAATGAAAGTAAAGGCAAATCACATTCTGACATGTTAATAGTAGTGTTATATGTAAGATGCTGAGGGTAATGATTCCACTTGATTCAGTATT
Source organism: Gavia stellata (assembly GCF_030936135.1). Taxonomy (NCBI): domain Eukaryota; kingdom Metazoa; phylum Chordata; class Aves; order Gaviiformes; family Gaviidae; genus Gavia; species Gavia stellata. Next base: position 24,852,140 of record NC_082599.1, on the reverse strand, counting down.
GGTGAAATGTCAGCTGTAAAATACTATTGGGTACATATACACCAGCAAATAACTTGGCTCCTGGAATGTGGCTCTCCATCGTCCTCACTCCTTGTGTGATAATTCATTCTCAGGCTTTCATTTCGGACCAAACTTGCTAGTTCCCTTCGAGATAAAAATGAGTGCAGTTCTAGAATAACATTCAGTTCAGGGACCACACTCTGCAGGCAGCAAGGATGAGACTTCACCAGGCTCTCCATGCCCTGGATAGTTTTCCAACAACCATCAAACTGCATTCCCCCAGGCATCCCCATCTCATGGCCTTCCCCAAGGCAAGCAACACTTGCATGCCATAAAAACACATGCAGCATCATGTGTTGGGCCACAGAAGACCTACCCAGGCAGTATTTTAACACAGCCTTCAGACTTTTTCAGACAGACTGAAATAAAAACAAACACAACTATTATACCTAAGGGTACCACACAGATCTGAGGAGACTTAGGCCAAGTGTGGACATAACCTGTTTGCCCTGGGATGCAGTGTGGCTGACAGTTTTTTCTACATCACTGGGCCTGAGAGACTAGTCCTGCTTGTTAGGGCAGATCAAAATGTAGATGTAGCCTTTGAGTTTGGTTCCCACAATTTGAGAAAGGTATAGATGTACTTGGGAGGTTCTCGAGCAGGACAGTAGGGATAAGAGGTTTAAAAGTGACTTATATACTTAAGTTAGGCAAACTAGATTTCAATCTGTAATTCATATTTTCATTGGATCATTCATGTGAGCACTTGTAAATAATCTTTTTTGAGGGAAATCTGTAGAACTGCCTGAGCTGGTACAGAACATCTCTAGGTAGTCAGGACCTGCACATGGATGGGTAGAGACACCAATTGTAGAACTTTCATTTTGAATGCTCATTCACCACTTCTTCCTCATTCACCAGTTCTTGGGATAACTGCACATAATTGTTATGCCCTTATATCTTTTCTTCTGCAGCTACAGCAAAACAGATTTTAAAAAATCTCTAAAACTCAGTAGATAGGTGATAGAATGCAGGAAGTAATCAAAGTACTTGCGTGCAGTGTGAAACTTGTGAACCACACAAATGTCCTGATACTAGGATACACAACTGAACATCAAGGATGGTTGAATTAATGAACTTTTCCCTGTATGCTCTCTTTTTTTCCCTGGAGAAGACTGCTGTCTTACCTAAAGTATTTGCTAGGGAAGTTTAGCTGTGGAGATAGAATAAAAAGCAAGTAATTTTGTTCAGCTGCAATAGCCAGCAATACAGAATGTTTTCATTTACCTCACACATGTTCTGCCGTTCTCCACCTTGAAAACCCTCTGTATAGTTTCCGCCAGTGTGGGATCTACAGTGAGGAATTACAGGGTTGCCTACTGCAAAGGGATTTTTTCTTCTTCAAAAGCAGTAAATACTGTTATTCTCAGCTGACTTATAGAGGGCAGTTCCTAACTTCTGCAAAAAAATACATCTTCATATTTTTCACACTCAGCCAATTACTGCAGCATTTTCAATTACATGCACTTCCATTTGCTACTAGAATGGTGAGCCCTGAGAAGTGCAATGCTTTTAGCAGGTTCTATATGCCTTTCAGAGTACAAACCTGCTGGAACTAATAGGACAGATAGAGAGCTTATGACTTTAAGGAGTCATAAACCTATTTCTAACTTATTTACTATCAAAATCATCAGTGCTGATTGGAATCAGCCTTATAGAACATATGAATTCAAAGAAAAACACCAGCAGGGCTATTCAGATCTTCAGCAAATCTTTTATATTCTAAGAAACATTGCTGTTTCTGGTAACTTTATAAGTTTGTGCTTTGAGACTTTCTAAACACTTTTTCAGCTTTATAAATGGAGCATATAACCACTAAAAATCTTTGCTGTGGATATAGTGGGCATTTTTCAAACATCTCAACATGATTCAACATTTTTCACCTCATTTTCAGAAATCAGTGCAACTTAAGCAGCTGCATCTCTTAGATTTTCTGAAAATGTGGTCAAGAGTTGACCTGCAAAGGGAATTAGGTACCTAACTGAAAGTTACGTACAAAATTGTATGTGTTCAGTTTAATTTTAAAAGATATATATATTAAAGTGAATTTGAGACTTTAGGTAATTTTTCATTGCAAAGATATATTTAAAGAGCTTATGGGAAGTAATTAGCAAAATGTAATTTCTTTAAGTGAACAAAATTGCCTGGAATGACATACAGTGCAGAAACAAGACTTCTAGGATAAATAACCAGCTCAAAGAGGATATTAGAACTAGACTGGAAATAACATAAATAGGAAATAAAGCTAAATCACCAATTTCAGAAAATGAAGGGATAAAGTGGAGATCAGTGATGAGCGGTGTCCCTCAGGGGTCCATATTTAGACCAGTACAGTTTAATATCTTCATCAATGACCTAGCCAGCGGAATCGAGTGCACCCTCAGCAGTTTGCAGATGACACCAAGCTGAGTGGTGTGGTTGACATGCCTGAGGGACAGGATACCATTCAGAGGGGCCTGGACAAGCTCAAGAAGTGGGTCCATGGGAAGATCATGAAGTTCAACAAGGCCAAGTTCAAGGTCCTGCACCCGGGTCGGGGCAACCCCCGGTTGAAACAGAAGTTGATGAAGGATCTGCTCCCATGTATTAACCCACAAGTGAGATGCAGATGTAAAAAAAAAAAATATAATATTTGAATACAGCAAGTGAGGAATTTCCAGAAGAGACAGGGAAATACACTCAAGTGTAAAGACCAAATGGTACATGAAGCCTTCACTATTTTTAGGCTGGAATCCAGAAGGTTTCTCATCATCAATGGAACAGACTTAAGAACAACCTTCACACTGAAGTAGGGGGTGTCATTTTAAGATGGAGTATGATGCATTTATGAAGGGGAATATATGATGTGGTTTGGTTGACTACACTAATAAAAAACTAAATTTGATTTGAAGATTTAGGAAAATCTAGAGTTATACTAAATCTGCTTAATGATATGTGATGCTGCCTGATTTTTATCTCTGAGCTTCATTGTTAATCTATGTCCTATATTAGTGCTATGATTAGCATTTGACTTATTATTTTCAAAGTATTTTCTAGGTATGAGGTAATTAAATAACAATTTCCAAATACTAACTCTGTCATTAAAAAAAAAAAAAAAAAAGTTTCCATTCTGTAACTAGAGTAACAGCCCCAAAAAGATGAAGGGATGTGATTCAAGGACAACCTGAGAACACAAAGGGCATAAGACCTGTCAGGGTTGCAACACAGTTGTAGAGGCTGAAACGATTTCTGGGATAACGGTGGAAATGAATGTGGTTTTATTACTGTTAGGATTCCATTCTAGGCATTGAAAAACAAATTCTAAGAGACTCGTGGGTGAGACTCAAAAGATAGATAGAAAATTACAGAGGATCTCAGAGTGTTTCCAGCTACTCTGCAGATATGGTGACTGGTATGACTGCTGTAAATCTAGACTCCCTACTAAAGCTTCAGTGAAATTGTATTTCAATATGACTATCTTAAAATGTAGATAGAATAGAAATGTTTTTTCTAAGTTGGACAGAAGAACTGTTCCTGTTACACAGAAGAAGGAAAAAAATACATCACTCACTTTTTCCTTATAGTCCTGCTTCTCTGCACAAATGTGAGTCCTTCAGTGAATCTGATTGTGACATTATTGTCTGCCTTCCATTTAAAGTCAATTCCTTCAATTTGTTCACTATTTCATACTACTTTCTCTCTCCTCCTCTCAAGTGATCATTTCTTTTATCTCTTTTCATATGAGTGAAGTATTATCAATTAATCTGAAGAGTTAGTTCTCCATTTATCTCTTACCATTCTCGTTTTTCCAGTTGCAATTTTTAGAGCACAATGCATGTTCCAGCACTGCATTGAATAGATTGTGTGATGTTGTATTTCTTTGTCTGACACCTCTTTTCAGATGAAACCTACTTGACATAATTAAGATCTTTGTACATTTTGACCTAAAACCTCGTTCTATAGAACACAATAGAATTTCACTTATATGCAGCGTATTTCATATTTGAGTTAGCTAAAAGCACTTTACAATAATGATATTGATCATGCAGTAACTGTGTAGGAAAATACAGCATTTGTTATGGGCATAGGAATAGTTATCACATAACTCATCTGTGGCTGTTAGAACCCTTTTCTAATTAAGTGTCTTTTTCATAAAATACAGGCTAATCATATCAGATAGTTTTTTATAGTCTTTAATACCAATAACATTAAACATTTATATCCTCTCTCTTTTAATATTGTTTGACTTTTTCTTTGCAGATACCATAATATTAAAGCCAGTTCATGTAGACTAATTCAATATCATAAATGATGCAATATGATGTGTAATATCAGTGGAATTCTATTGCTTATAGCAACAGAGAATAATTGTTAATTTTATGATAAAATATTAATAAACTTCTAGTAAATCTAGACTGGTCAATTTATTTTCTTATATTATGTATATTTGCAATCTGCTTCAGAAAAATGTCTTACAGGGAAGCATTAATCATACATTTGAATTGTATCTATACTCTCCACCTTCTCTTAAAACTTCCCCATAAAATACTGCCTCATCATTGCATTGTGTAGCATTTGATGACATGTTTTTAACCAGAAACCAAGGTATTTCTGCCCATTAGATTTTCATGCATCCCTTTTTGCATTTTTTTTTTCAACAGAAGCCCAAAACATTGATTTATGAAAGCTTTGGCTTTCCTCAGCCCTTAAGGTTATCCAAGAGGAAACGAAAGAATTCCAAATTGCTCTGTAAGTCTAAATGGAAAAAGGAAGGTTATTTACACACACATATACCCCTCTTCCTCTGCTCCTCCTCAAATGCATTCATGTGAGTTGCAAAATTCTATATACCTTTTTTTTATTAACTCTGCAGTTTTATACATGCTACAATTCCACTGATCTGAACCAAAGCAAAAAAATTCATTCACCTGCCAAATGAAAATATAATATTGCATTCTGATTGAAAAAAAAAATGCATGGGAGGGAGAGAGGAAGGAAGATAGGAAGGAAGGGAGGGTAAAAGGAAGGGTGGAACAGAGGGTGGAAGGAAGGCAAGATAGAAGGAAGGGTAGAAGGGTGAAAGGAAGGAATACTTTCCTAGCTCTTTTTTATCCATATGCTTACAGCTTAAAACCCACCCTGCAGCACACCTGGCAGTTAAAAGTAATTTAATTTCTAAATACAACTGGGCACTCAACTTGCAGATTAATGGCAACATTATGGCAATTTCCAGAGTAAAGCTGTTGCCATCCCATGCTCAAAAGCCATCACACAGGAATAATTGCCCGGTAGTATCTACTGCACCCGAAGGGAAACAATCTGTGTGATGATGGAGGAATATCTCCACAAGCAAAAGACAGTAGTTACTGACATATCTAAAGAATTAACATAAATACTTGATTGTTGACTGTAGAAAACAATTATTTACCGAAGACATTAATTCAGTGTCTGTCCAGCACCTTTAGACTTAAAATTGAATTAACATTAACTAATCTTAAAACTGTGCAATGTCTACATTCTTGCATCACATCTTCAGTTCCAACCTTCATCTAGGAGGGACTTTTCAAGATAAATGTTAGTTTTTATTCTCAGCATGAGGAGGTCTCCTCAGAACGGAGGGGTGAATGCATTAGTGAAATGAGTGGAGATACACAAGAAGAGATGGCTCAGCAGCAATGCTGTGCACTGCTGTAGGTGAATGGGACTCAAGTGCCAAGCGGTTTTCTTCACAGTTGCCGTGCTCAGTGTACATCAACTCCAGGGGCATGCAGCAGAATACTCTCAGCCCATGGTATCTTGCTCAACTTACAGCTGATCCTGCGTGACTTTGTGGCTTCACTTCCCTCCTTTTTTTTTTTTTTTGGTTCCCCCTTTCCTTCAACTTACAACCCATAGCAGAAACAGAACCCTGGTCCTACCTGCCAGTTTCTGTGTTTACCAGGCAGTATAGTCAGTAGTGATGTTAATTAATCAGCTACGAGTCTGCAATGTGTTTGATTACTTATTCATAGAAAAGAAAGAAATTTTAGTCAGAATAGATCATTGGTGCAAATTCCTGGCCCTCATGAGACTGTGGAGAAAGCCCCACACTCATGGTCGGTTGGGACATCTTGGTGCCAGTTTACCAACTCCTCTTGCTGTTCTCTCACCCAGGGTAAGGACATATTGCAAAAGAGCACGAAGGGCTATCTAAAATGTTTGCTTAAAATGCTCTACCCAATCCTCACCTCTTGGTGAGGTCCCTCCCCAGAAACTGGGTAACAACAAACCAGAGATGCAGACACCTCCGTCTCCAACCCAGGGTCTAGCACAGTCCAGCGTGGCTGGAGTCAATGGAAGTTTTGCTACTGATTGCAATGGGAGCATAAGATCCAGCTATAACAAGCATAATAAGTGGAAAACCAAAAGAAACAAAAAAGAAGATAAAATTTAGATCCAGGGGGATTTCCTGAGATTATTAAAATTATTAAGAGGGAGGATGAGCATATTCTTTCAGAGGCAGATTTGAAAAAAACCCAAGATGTGGAAAAGGAAAAGAATACCTGTTTATAATCAAAGACTACATTTTTTCTGCTATGATATTTTTGAGTAAACAGACTAATATGGTACCAGATTGATAGCAAACATCTATTGTGCTCTTGAATTCACCATACATGATTGTTGGTACTAGGAATAACATTGTGGAATACAATATGCAATTTAAAATAAATATGTCAGTGTCTGAGGCACAAAAGATCTTAAATAAATACTTTGTTGAACAAGTAAAAGATGATCCATCCTCATGTCCCCTCGAATGAGTAAACTGTATAACATAGAGCTAATTCTGTCACAAGTACCTGGTTGGGAATACATTACCCAGACTTAACAAGCACTTCTAGTGCTGCCACGGAGACCTGAGGCTTACTGAAACAGCAACTCACGCAGCTGATTGCAGCTTGATGCTGGTTCATGAGGCCTCCTGGGGTGTCAATTAATCCCATGAACTTACAGAACATAGTGCAACATTAGAGGTTCTTGATTTGAGAAAAATGAGCTAGATTGGTGTCTCTCAACTTAAAAGAGTATTTCTGGCTTCACCATCACCTATTATAAATACAGATGGGGAGTTCTCAACTCCAAGAGTACCATCATTAAATTTCCTGCCTTACTGTGTCACATTTCTTAAGAGTGTTTCTTCTTAAAAATTGACTGAATTTATATCCATTATGGATTCTCTGGATTCATCTTTATTTTTGAACCATGATTCTGTATTGAATGTTTAATAATTTTAATGCTACATAAGTGAACAGAAGTACTTTGTAACTTTGATTTTAGATAACCTGCTAGCACAACCACCTGTGTTATAATATGGTGCACAATCTTATCAAATAACAGATCTGATGGTGCATTTCCTTAATGAATATGAATACAAGTGTGTGAGCTCTCTAACTCTTGATTTAATTAAAATAGACAACTCAATGAATTAATGATGAGACATTTCCTCCCAGTATTTAAAACCTACATAGTAAACTGCCTGTTCTTGAATAAAATACAACAAGCAAAAAACCTGCTTATAATCTCACTGGCTTGCTGCTGGCTTCACTAGAATACTATTTGGTTACGTAACTGTACATATGAAAGCAGAAGCAAACGAACTGTAACTTTCATCTGGGTGATGCTCTTAGTCATATGGTTTAGTTTTAGGTAGTCCTGCAAGGAGCAGGGACTTGGACTCGATGATCCTTATTGGTCCCTTCCAATTCGAGATACTCCATGATTCTATAATTCTAGCAGCAACGTAGTCCTGTAGTGCACTGAGACCTCACTGAATGGCTACAGCGTGAGAGGGTCCAGGGGCCACACTCAGTTGTGTAACGTCATGCATATGCCCATAATCAATATGAATGTAATTTCTAAACTATTGGATATCTCAGACTCAGTTGGTACTTACAATATGAATTACAAGTTTAACAAAGAGTTAATGTGGATGGGCAGAAAAAAAAATCTGCATAACAAGTATAGTAATAAGTTTAGGGGAGCTATTTCTTCTGTTAATTACTTACCTTCTGCACAAACTTTCTACTGCCTCAGTCTCTAAATGTCATTATTTTGTATACATTCCCTTGGCACTTCAGTGCTTACATTTTGTTTTAAAGTAACTTACTCAGGTACATTTCCAACACCAGTCGTTTTTGGTCTAACTTTCATCCCTGAGCAACTTTCCTTTACACTGTCAATATACTGTCAGGAAAACCCAACAGAAAATTGGCCATTACGAGATTTGATGTGTTAATGTGAAGCTGGATTCTTCCGAGCTGGCTCACACTAGTATCAATAGCTATCTGACGGGACGTGCACTCTCAGTAGTGCAAACATTCACGACCGTCCCCCACGCTTGTGGGGAATAACACAAGTGCACTTTAGAAATGTCCAGGGAATAATATTTTTGTGAGGTCTCATTGCCTGTATTGGAGATACAGTCCTCCCTTTTTAACACAAGTACTATGCTGTATGAAATTACTAAAGCAGAAGTTCTGACTTGATTCATTAAGGCTATGACTAGACCATTTGGGAAGCAAGTCTACAGTGATTTAGAAACAATCAGGCCTTCATTTGCATCATGACAGGGGTGACCAGGTGTGAGTCAAACTTCATATTAGCAGTTATTGCTGTCCTGCAAATTTTCTTTTTCCCCATTTGAGAGGAACACAGCTCTTAAATGCTGGACACACAACCATACTCGGTGGTAGTAAATTCCAGTTATGAATTCAGTACAAGATATTTTTATATATTCAAAATAACCTATTCTGTTCTAGTAGAATAACTGTGAACAAGTTTTGCTGGAATTACTGTATACATTTTATATAGGGAAATAAAAAAGCAGCTATCACATATGTGATTTATATGGTCATCTCTGTCTTCATCTCTAAGTCTATTTGTCATATGGTTGTGTAAGCTTATGTTTAATATTCAAAACATCGTTCTGAAGCCTGACTGACTCCCACACTGAATGCAGTGCTAGGACTTGGCCTCACCATACTCAACTTTGCAGCACTGAACTTGTATGCGCCTTGCTGCATACTGGAACCTGTAGAGTTGAATTAGGCATCACAGCTGCCTATTGTGAGCCCAGCATAAATCCAGCATGTTTAATGAGACAGTATTAGGAAATACCAAGAGAAAAAATGGAGCTTTATGTGTCCTTCTTTCAGGGATTTGGATGCCTTCCTGAAGTTAAATAGCTAAGCAATTCCTCACAAATTTGTTGGCCCCTCTTTCATGTCTTGCCCACACAAGGTGAACTTTCTGATCGAGTTGGGAATGTGGAACTGCTTGTATTCACGTCCCTTTTCTAATCACTAGGATGATAGAGGAGCTCAGTACAACACTATATGCTTCTAGAAAAAGTGTAACCAAGCAGTGAGATGATGTGAATAAGATTTGTGTGCAGGTATGTGATTGTGCCAGAAATAACACCCCAGGTTCCAACCTTAGCCCAGTGAACTGCATGACTACATCTTCAATAATTTTAGAGAGGGAGGATATCTAGAAAGCACGGAAAAATATGACAAAGGTGATGAAGATGGTTAGAAAATAAAGGAACAAATGACAAGGCACAGGAGAAAATGAAGAAGGAGAAAATATAACCATGGAAGATAAAAGAAAGAAAAACTTTATACTAATTACCTAGGTGAAAAAAAAACCCCAATGTATTTATATACATGCTTCAACCTTTCTGTCTGTTTAGTTTATATAGTATGTATAGTTTATGTAGTATAGTATATATACTATAACTATGAAACTATACTATAATTCCATCTAATATATTATACATTTTACATACATTATTACACTATTACATCATCAGTACAGTAATATAATAAAAAATGCTATATATAATACCAAGTTAATGTTAATATTAATATAATATAAAAAATATAATATTACCAGTATTGGTTTTACTATATTGTTAATATTTTAAATTATTATATGATATTATAATATATAACGGTAATATAATGTAGAAATATATTGTGTGAAATGGCTACTGATGTTTCAAGTCACAATATTCCATTACACATCCAAGTTTCTGTATTAAAAATTTTATTATTAATTTCTACATTAGTATCCTTCATATAGCATTGTCTCACTTAGGATAGGCTACCTGCATTATGAACTAAAAATGGAGCTCAGATACATAAGTGTGACTTTACAAGAAACAGAAGTTGGCATCACTAAATCTAAATAATTTTACAACATTATGTTATGCCATAAGGAGAAATAGTGTTACTACTATCTCTATTACCAACTTGGCTCTGCTAATGAGCTGCATTTTCACGAATCACTTCAAGTAAACCTATGGTTCCATCACTTCATGCATGGTATTCATATCTTGGAATTTACAACAAAGTGTAGATTTTAATGGAAGAAGTATTTTAGATTAGTATGAATGTACAAAATTCTTGTTCTCAAGATTTTTGCTTTTACGGTTAGTGCTGAAAAACATCTTTTTGCAGTTTTCTTCATTTTTATTTAAGATGTCATAAAAGAGGAGGCTACTTAAAATAACGAGAGTTTATGACAAGTTACGTATTTTAATAATACTCACATTTGTCCATTGTTTCTCTGTTTCAGATTTTAACTAAGTCTAATAATGAATATCACAAATTGTGGTGCTACTCAAGATAAAACATGCAGAAGTCAATGAACCAGAGTAATTTCTATAGTAGTTACTTTTTTAAAATTTCTATTCATAAAACTCATACTTAAATCCTGGCAATCCTTATCGCAACAGTTCAAGATGTACTGTTCTAAAACAAGCACTTGCTTGGTTATGCATGCATAATAAACCCTCTTGCTGAATTTGCTTCTCCTTGCCACTTCTTCATTTGCAAATGTAATACATGCTTGCATGCAGAATAGGATAATGAAATTAATGTCATGCTTATATTTCCCATAAATAAAAAAGGAGTCTGGATACAATAAAATAATGGAAAACTGAAGTGACAAAGCAAACAAGATATTCATACAACAAGCACAAACCCAGTCCATTTTGCATATTACTTTATTCAGAAATTATACTCCTGCCCACCAATTTATCATATATCGAACAAAAACATCTTTTTCCTTTTTTACACTAATTGCTCACCAAAACATTTTCTGAAACCACCTCATTTCTCCTCAGATCCTGCATTTGATAATTAGTTGTATTGCCCTGAAATGTAATGGTGTGACACTGGCATCTAATTTTGGATTAAACTCAACCCTGTGTAGAAAACCTGCTTATGATTCTCTGCACTCCCTTGAGCAAAAAGCAGGAGCTTGACTAGCGGTCTGCACTGGGATAAATTCCATTTACAATGAGTGTCAGTGTGCAGATTATGAAGAAGGTTTTCAAAGTTATTGGATGAAGGGCAAGGGCTGCATATTGTCTCATTGTGCCACAGTCTTAAGTGGAATTTAAGCATATTTTTCCCTTTGTTTGCAAACTCTAGCAAAACAAGAAGATGGACTTTTGAGTTAGTATTCTCATGCACAACAGTGGCCCCCCATGTTTGTGTTCATCTTGCTTTCATTGAAATAAGACTTGTGTCTTCTATTCTCTTGAGTTGCCAAGGGCTGTTGGGCTCTAGGATGCCAGAAGCTGCTGACGTGCTCTTATCACATTCTGGAACCTTGTGTTTAAGTACAGTGTAATCACTGCTCTGGTATAACAGCTTCTGTAGTCAAATCATTTCAGCCAGGGTACCTCATACAAGAGATTCTAGAATCTTAAAGCAAAAGGAATTACTTGCAGTGCAGAGATGATAAACTTAAAATAGCTAAGTTTGAGGAGTGTTTTATTTAATTTTTTCCTTATTTATACTAAATATAAAAATCAGGCCTCAAGCAGGGGTTCTTCAGAGAGTGTGGCTGTCTCTGCATTAGTATTTTGGATCAAAGCAGTAGCGAGCTTTTGAAGCAAACCTAAAAGCCTTCTCCATTTCCTGCACATTGGCTTGGTTCATGGAGTAGCTTTGGTTCACAGAATCATAGAATCATTTAGGTTGGAAAAGACTTTTGAGATCATTGAGTCCAACCGTTAACCTAGCACTGCCAAGTCCACCACTAAACCACGGCGCTAAGTGCCGCATCTACACATCTTTTAAATACCTCCAGGGATGGTGACTCAACCACTTCCCTGGGCAGCCTGTTCCAGTGCTTGATAACCCTTTTGGTGAAGAAATTTTTCCTAATATCCAATCTAAACCTCCCCTGGAGCAACTTGAGGCCATTTCCACTTGTCCTATTGCTTGTTACTTGTGAGAAGAGACCAACACCCACCTTGCTACAACCTCCTTTCAGGTAGTTGTAGAGTGTGATAAGGTCTCCCCTCAGCCTCCTCTTCTGCAGACCGAACAACCCCAGTTCCCTCAGCCACTCCTCATAAGACTTGTTCTTTAGACCCTTCACCAGCTTTGTTGCTCTTCTTTGGACGTGCTCCAGCATGTCAATGTCTTTCTTGTAGTGAGGGGCGCAAAACTGAACACAGTAGTTGAGGTGCGGTCTCACCAGTGCCAAGTACAAGGGGATGATCACTTTCCTAGTTCTGCTTTCTTTCAAGGGAAACTACAGGAGAAGACCTGCCCCTGGATGCATGCCAAATGTGCTCCAACCACTAATGGAAACATAAAGGTCTAAACTAATGAATTATCCTGCAGACAACTTTGAGCCACATGTGTGGTGGAGACAACTGCTCCACATGAGCAGCCTAAATCTTGTCCAAAGCAAAATCTCTGAACAACAAGGTCGATGTAGGTATCTCAAACCCAACTGTTTCAAATCATGTATCCACTCTTACTATACTGAATTATTTGTTAATGTAGACAAGGACTGGTTACATGCTAGTCAGAGCAGACTAATATCCCCTTTTTGCAACTTCCCCTAACAGGTGTTCTATCAAATTTGGCCCTGATTCACCTGAACTCAATAAAGCACAAAGGTTTTGCTACACATCAGTAGGCCATTTGTCAGCATACTGTATTATACAGCAATTCCTTGGTCGACAGCTGGGTTGTTAGGTTTCTCTATATCTTTCTGGGTTTGAGGGTTTTATGTTAAAAATGGGAACAGTAGCTTTCTGAGTTATGTTAATACAAACTCACTCCATAGCCCACCCATTAGCCTGTATTCAGAACATCACCAAGGAGATGGGGTCAAACACCAGGGTTGCTCTGTGTAGAAGTGAAGGACAGTCCATTAGCGACCTGTAGCTTTAAAATAGCAGTGACAATAAAGTGAGCGCCTGAAGTGAAATTTCTCCCTCTTGCGTTCAAGAAAAGTGTCAACTATAACTTATGCATTGAGGTGACTATGTTTAGGGAGTGATTTTTCTTTTCCATCAAGGAGGCACCAAATATAGCTTAGGTTCTATAAACTGAACATTTTGATAACACTGCAGTCAGGTCAACTGAAGCAGAACTGATACAGAAACATTATCAAGCATAATTTCAATAGCATGTGGCTGTCTTCCAGGGGTGCAGATATCATTACAATATAGCAAAGCAGTCTATGAACTGGATTAGCTGAACAGCTGTTATCAGCACTCAGGAAAATAATATCAGTGACAGTGACTTCACCTGCCTGAGTGGTTTAAATGTCCTGCCTTTCCATACTGATAACACCTGGCACCACTTGCAGGCTGAAGAAAGCATGACTCTGTTTGATCTAATTATAGAATCATAATAATTTTTGTTAGAGAAGAAAAGACATATAGTCGAGGTCATCTTGTCCATCTCCCTGTAACTGCATGACAGTTGCATGCTCATGTACCTGAAGTGTACTGGAAAAATACCCTCTTTTTTGCTCCTCTGTGCTTTTTTATTGGATTTATTGGTGGATTTTCAGTCTCAGGGCAGCTGAGTTCTGAATAGCAATGCTATTGGAGTTTTTACATAGGGCAAATATTAGTAATTTGTTTTGACAGAGAAGAATAAGAAGAAAGATGGTATTTTTAGAACTGTTAGAAAGATCTTCCTCTGGCGCTTAATCTCCCCAGCACAGGATGTCTGTATGGAGGAGTACACTTTGGCTTTGTATGGGCAGGCACTTGCCTGCAGTCCAAAGCTGGCAATCTGGCTTGGAGGCAGTCAGGAAATATATACTGCCAGGTGGATTTTGAAGTGATTCACGACAAAGAATGGTTTCGAGGCAGAATCCTCATTAACCAAATTATGCTTTCTGTCTTCTTTGTTTGCTTTACAGTATACACAGTTAGTATATGTTAAATATGCTATATATGCTATATGCAGCATTAAACTATAGTAAAAGAGAATTTATTGGGTTTTTTTAAGTTTCCTGTCCATCCCTGCAATGTTTTCTTACTTGGGGCAGTTCTGTAGTAGTCATTTGATTTCCAGTATAGGACTAATTTTACCCTAGTTATAGGAATGGACTTTCACTGGTTATGGTTTTGCACAGGGTGAATTCCAATGTAAATAATGATGTACCATACACACCATGGGTAGGTGATATGGTATAGAATTGATATAGCTATAACAACACCTATCTATTTATAAAAAAATACCAATAAAATGCCATCATCAACTTTGTATTGTATTCTCAGATTTATCTGAGGCCACCAAGAAGCATACTACAGTACATGATCAGGCTGTTGAGACCCCTGCTATGTGTGCATGGTAGTAAGCTTGCACAGTTCCATTAACTCTTTCAGTCTAGGCACAAAAAGATCCAACTACAGATTCAATACCAGGGCAAGAAAAGCTAGAAAACAGATGCTGACCTTCGGCACCCACAGAGCATTTTCACATTCCGCTTTCCATTATCCTGGAGGGTGTTCTCATTATCAGCTCCAAGAAAAGTTTTTCTAAGAGCAGTGAGGCAGAAAGCACTGTAAAGATGCTTGCTCCCATGGACTGCCAAAGCATTTTATACAACTGAGTAACAGAAGATGACTTTAACAAGATAGTCATACTGAGCACAAACCCATGTAGTCATTAGTGCAGGCATTTAGAAGGGTATTCATTTCACAACTAAAACACCTAAGGATGGGTGTTTAAATGTGCACTGTCTAGGCTCTCCTATTACAGTCAGTTGAGTGCTGCGGTTTGGTTCTGCTGCCTACACACAGCCAGTGCTACGTGATGTGTCCTTAGTACTGCTCTGTAAGAGCATCAATCTGCTTTAGATCCTATCTCCCACCCTTTTGGCAGCTTTTAACCTAGATGCTGACAAGGCCAACTGCATCTAACGTCCTGTCAGCTGAGCAAGTGGGCCGGGAGAGAAGGTTCAGCCAAACCTATACTAAGGGTCTACTTCAGAGCAACATGAGCTGTTCTGTGGACTAAATGGCCTGTGCTGGTCAGAGGCTCAGTGCAGGATTTTGAATATCAAGACATACACACAGGGCTGGCTGGTGCACTGGACCCCACTTGAGACTCACACCTTCCTAGAAGACGCACCTGAGGAGCAGGTGGAATATCCTTGGGCATTGGAAATGTTACTAGGTGAGGAAGCTCAGGCAACTGAATCCTGATAATAGCCCGTGTCTAGACACCTGAACTTAGGTGTTTCAGTCTGGAGATGAGTCTTATCTTGGAATGTTGATCAAGTGCTTACAGCTAAGGGAGAAACTGAAACCTTTTCAAATCTTTTCTGCTGACACCTACAGCTGACACGGGGAAGAGGTCAATCTTGACAGATTAGCACATGAATTTGGAGACATTTATTTTTTTTACTCCCAAGCTTTAATAAATTCAAAAACTGTTCTGGGTTATGTTGGAGGAGCTTGTATCCCTAATAAAGTATGTTAGTAAAAACTGTTCTTGCACTGTCCTATTAACTTCACTGACTATCCACTGAACAGAGAAAAAACCATTTTTTTAAAAATTCTCATTTATTACTTTGAATTTTCCAGCATCAGTAGAGACCAAGCATGTCTTCACAGGCAGGATGTCCCTTGACAGCCCTTCTCCTTGGGGACGGTGGAACTGTCAACTGAACAATGAGTGAGGGACGGCACTTATTCTGCAGCTGGTCTACCACATGTAATTCTCTTTTATATTAGATTAAAAGGAGGGTGACCAGTGTGACCCCTATCAGTGTTCAAATAATGTGAAAACCTGCTTCTGCACGTTATTTTTCACCATAAAGTAAAAAAATCCAGAACTACTCCTGTTAATACAGGGAGAGTAGGGGTTTGTAATGTGCTATCACTGTAAAGTAAATGGTATTAGAAAGAGACTCTTCAGAATTTTTTGTCTGTAAGGATAAATCTGTTTGTGTAGTTACACTCTAGCCACAGGGTATTTTGGTTAAAAGAAGAGAATGGACTTTTAACAAATTATAGTTTTTGCTGATATTTCATCAAGGTCTGTTGGACTGTTTGGGGGATGCCAGAGTTCCATGTGTGTTATACAATAACACAGCATACCTGCAGTTTTTCCCTATGAATACTTGCAAGCATTGCAGAAATGAAAATTGTGATTACACTTTAGGTAGGCAATTTTCAGTTACTACGTACAATAGCCTAGATAAAATCAATTTAATATGCATTACTCCTTCAGAAGTCTACACAGACCACTGAAGTCTTAGCCACCTTGACTGTGAGACTGCTCAAAAAGACCTTATCAAATTTTCTTTTATAATAATAAGGAAAAAAGTGTTTTTTTAAAATTCTGTTCTCACTCAGATAGTGTTAAATATTTTGTTCAAACAAATTCCCGAATGGTTTCTTTCTTTTCATACAGACTGGTGGGCAACACAAAAAGATAAGTCTACTTTTGAAAATGTAAAATGTTAAGAAAATAGAGGTCCCTCCACTACTGTAGAGATCACTACTAGACATGCTATCTCTAGTGCTCTCTAACTTTATATGGCTGCCATCTGAATAAAAGTAACCTCTCCTTCTTAGAACCTCTGACTAAAAGCAAGCATTCTGTTCATGGACTTAGAAGTAGTCAGAGAAGCTAAGATGTCTTCATCCTGTGGCTTCAATTAAGAATTGAGGCTTGCAACCTGTGAGGTACCACTGGCTTCAGCATTTGTGAAATTGGTTCCCCAAAAGGCATTAAACACTGACAAACCTTTTGTCTGAGCTTTTCTGTGGTCTATGGCAAATACAGTTCTAGTAAGCTTTTACAATTATTCATTAGCTGTGCTAATTTGCTGGGCCTAAGACTCATTTCTAGTAGCTATAGAAATACTACATATAAGCATTTATGGAACGTTAGAAAGATTATGTAAAACACCAAAAATGAATACCAAGAGGCAAGAACAAAATTTCAATATAAAAAGCTCTATTGGGGACAAAAAAGGGTAAATGTCACATCCTGGGGAAAAAAGGCAGAGTTAGAAAACATAATGTAATTCAGTGATAAAATAGCTGGAGAATTACTGAATCTGGAGAGAATACAAATAATCTAATTTTAAAAAGGGAGTGAATTAAATGTGCCAGAAGGTCCAAAGAAATGGACTGTTACTGGGTCAGTCATTTCATTAAGCTTCTGAATATTTTTATGCTTTTTAATTTAATCCTTTGTGATCCTGGCACTTTCAAGGAGGAGTTTTTCTACCTTTCTCATGAGGTTCCATTTTTCCCTCAGGATGATGCCAAAACAGGAATATTCTGCCACTACATTGTGACTCGGGCAGTTCTTCTCAGAGGCTTCTCTAGAGCACTTCCTTGCTGTTATGCCCTAATTTTTATACTTTCTTAATACTTCACAGCTCTGTTTAGTTGACCTGGGTTAACTTTGTGTAAATGCAAGCATATTTTCAACAGCAGACTGCAGAACTGCTATGTAGCTTGGGAGAGCTCGGTGAAGAACCTGTTCCACTTTCTGGTTCACAAATCCAGTGAAGTAGACTTAATTGTAAAAACATACGTGAAAGACAAAAGGAGAATTCATCCAGGCTGCTGACAGTGTGTTCTGTCTCTTCCCCTACATCACTGGATTGAGCATTACACTTATGGGAGGTTAGAGGAAAGGAAAGACTCACTGGTCTTGCTGGTAAAAAACTCTTGTAGGACTGTATCTGTTATTGCATAATTACATGAAGATCAGCTTGATCCAAAGATCGCAATTAAAAATGCTCTTATTTCAGAAGAAAAAAAAAATATGACTGGCAATAGCTCTTCTGTTATGTGCAATTTGGTCTCAGAGTTACTAGGAATGTTTCCAGCACTGTGTCTTTATCTGCTTCACTGCTTGTGATGCTGAGAAAGAAGACAGATGAGACAGGAACTAATGAAGAGACAGGATCAATAAACCGAATGCTTCTGTGTTGTTACATTTTTCAAAATAGGACTGCCTGTGCTGTACACCAGACCATCTCTGTTGGTTTTAGCATAAAATACATGATAATACGTAGTGATTGCTATCATTTGTTCCTGTACAACCTTAGAAAATACTGAAAATGCTTGAATCAGAGCACTATAAAGGCACTGAAGTACTTGCCTGCTGACACGCATATTAGATTGCTTGGTTTTGAGCCATAAAGTTTGCAAAACTTCCAGCATTTCCGAACTGTAACTTTTTTTCTGAGCAGCAATATTTGCCTTCAAAAAAATACAACGCCAAATTGTATCTTATCCTGTCTGTTCCACAATGCTTACCAAACTGTCACAAGGTACCAGTCTGAATCTAGATGAATGACCAAGCACAAGAGTGTTAAGAAGAAGAAAATAGTTTCCAAAGCCAAAATGTGAAATAAACACCAGGGCTCCATGCAGCTGTTGCTGGTGTGCCAGAGGAACCAGCTCTGAATACGTCCCTGAGAAAAACTAAGGGTGGGCGCACGCACACACTCAGAGTGCTGTTGTCGTGCTTCTAACACGTCCGTGTACCCTATGTTTTGTGGGCTGCAGAAAGTGAGCCCCATTTTAGTGTTCTTCTCTAACATCTAAGAAAATGTCAAGCCTTACAGTAATGCTCCACTTCTATTATACACATATGCAATACAATTATAGTTTGTCAGAAGTTTTTTGGGATTTAAGGAACCTTGGGTCTCAGCCAATAAAAGGGAAAATCTCCATTTATAAACATCACTTCACAGTCTGCTTCAGAGGCACTCCTATTCTGCTTCTAGGTGCACCTTGAACACATCGATACAATCAAAATGGCACCGTGGAAGTTCCTACATGCTAAAACACCGGACAACACTGATGCTACTGCTGTGTAAGTGCAAAGTCAAAACCCCAGAAGTTAAAAGCCTGCTTTCCAATCAAGTAAAAGATATAAGGCACTAGCTGTGGTTGGAAATTGCTGAAGCTGCAGACCTAGTGATAATATGGCCACACTGGCTCGTTGAATCTTTTTGTTTTCACCGGTTCAATGCTTCCCCATTCAGGTACCTCTGCTGTATCCAATAAGGAAAATTAAATAGGTCTAGCAAGTCTTATACCTGCTATTACTTCAAAGCCAAATCTTGTCCAACTATCTACCAGCAGGGATAAAATGCTGCCATAGAAACCATTTTTTTCTGCTGCCCCAGCAATCCTCCACCCAGCAATTTTCTATAATACATATTACAAAGAATATGCGAAGTTTATAGTTTTGCCACAGTGTGTGTTTATTTATAACTAGATGAGTGTTAAGAACTGCCTGTGAAGACAATGGTGGCAAATCAATAAGTGATACTAAATGGCAAGTAAAGACATTGATCTATATGACTATATTATCAAATTGATTATGCTAGCATTTGTTGTTTGTGTAGTTCAATATTTTTAAAGAAATAAAATGTGAGTTTTTAGTCTAGTGCATTTTTCTGTTATTTAGCCTGTATTTCATAACTTCCTTTTATTTCTGAAGATTTAACATCAAACCTATAAATACAAGGTAAAAGAACAAGTAAATTTTGAATAATCAGTTGATTTTCCATCGTGTATGTCTTCTTGTCTTCTCAACAGCCACAGAAGAAAGTCACCTCACAGTGTACCCTCAAGCCCCACAGCACTGTGACAGCCAAATGATGGCAGGGCACCAAGGAGGGCTCCCTGTGCAGCACTCCTGGACTCCACAGTCTCTACAAAGTGCTAAGGAGTAATGCTAAGTACTGTGTCCTCATCTTGAAATGCATCCAGTCTTGAATATGACCTTTGTATATAGCAGTCCCCTCACCATCCACTGTTCAGTAATGTTGGTGCTACCGACAGCTGTAAACCACAGTAACTGGAATCCTCAGGATGGAGATCATAGGCATAAACATCTGCCCATCCTTGCCCTGAAACCTAATTTTTGCTTTACTATTTGGATGGGCTGTCCAATGCGTGTCCATTGCTGCATCTGTGTTGGCAGGCGGAAAGTCCTTAAGATGACTAATTCAATTGCTTGCAATTTCACGGTTGTGTGAACATACACCAAATTACACCAGGTCTTCAAAAGGTACATTTTATTCTGCTCTTTGATCAACAGCAAGCCCATAGACCTCATCTGCTTCTTCCTGGAAATTCAGATACAGCAAAACTAGGTAGTCACATACTCTGTTTACACCAGAGCCAAGTATGTCTTCATTGCTTTTGTTAGTCTTCATTGCCTTTGTTAAATTCCTTATTTCATCTTCCTTCCTTGCTCAGTTGTGAAAGATAACTGCACTACCCAACACAATATTAATTTAATATGCTTTTCAGTTTAAAATGAAGACAAATATCCCTAAAACAAATTCCAGCACTTTCACTGTTTGAACTACTGTTGATAATGCCAGTGAAAGGTAAGTCACGTATTAATCTTAAATAACTTGACATTTCAGTTTTATTAATCAAACCCTTGTCAATTAAGTCACATTTCATCATACTTTACAGATTTCAGCAGCACACAGTATCTTAAAATAGCTGTGGAAGTTCAGACTGAGCAAATGGCAATCTTCTAAATGGACATTGCTATTTCAGCCACTGCTTCTTTATTTACATGTTTGTTCACAGTTTTAACAATCAGTGAAGAATTTTAATAAATAAATAAAGAAATTTCACTCTATATTAACATTTTAAAGACATCTAATCTTACACCCCTGACTATTTCTCTTCTGCCCCCATTAATAAAGGCTAAAGAATTTAGAGGTAAATACAAGGGAGAAAGACAATGGAAATAATTTTTCTTTATGATTTTATTAAAGATTGACCTTTCTCTAAAACTGGCCTATCTCAGTTCATTTACAATTGGCCTATCTCAGTTGTACTAAAGCCATTGATAATGGAGCAGGTAATTCCTTAAATTCTATTTGATATTAGATATTTTATGTTAATCTAATGCTTTACTTACAGAGCTAAGATCAGGAGCTCACCCCTCAGGAGCAATGCTTCATGTTATAGTTTTCTGAAGGGTCTTTAGTGTATTCCCTTTTTTTTGGCCGTGCATAGCTGTGTGTGTCAAAATTGCCCAAGCACATAGGAGAGGCATGTTTTAAAAATTCAGCCCCAGGCTTTTAATGCTGTGGATCCCCTTATCTAACAGCTTTGAATTACCTTGTGTCACTTGTGTTGCAGGATGTTCTTGAGGATATAACTGAATAAATAGCACAAAATCTAGCAGTGATGGAGCAACTTCAAATTCAAAGTTATTAAATGGATTCTCAGATGGTCAGGCTTTCTAAAAAAAAAACCTGAAGCCCAGAACAGGTAGTCAGTAACTTTTGAAGGAGCGTTAATGTTTTCACTCTTGTTTTGTAAGGAAGCTGTTGCAGTGGGCCCAGTTAATTATCCTTCAATTATGCAACCATTTCTCCAAAACAAGTTTCAGAGCATGATAACTGGTAATTGTACAAGTCATGAACAAACTGAATTGCTTTAAAGGTTTTAGGTTTTTATAAATCCATTCCTGTTGCATGTTAGCAATTACAAAAAAAAGGTATTGAAGATTTCTTCTTTTTGCAACTGAAAGGCAAGAAATAATTGTAATTATAATTATGTGGCAAGAAACACATTTGGTTGAATATTGGCTAACATAGTCTCTGTCCAGTTGAATGAAGCTCATGGAATATCTCTTGTCACTGTCAAAGCTCAGCACAGCTTATGCTCATGTTACCTATCGTCTCTCAGGAGATCTCATTCTTCCTTACTTTAAACCCGCAATCTGACCTCATCAATGTGTATCTCTTGGTTGCTTGGTTTTTAAAATTTCTTCACATTTACTTTCCCATATATTGGGGGACAGTTACCTATGGACATCCAGCAAGTCATGATGTTACTCTCCTTCCCTTTGCTTGGCAAGCCTCTCCTTTGCTGTAACACAAAACTAGAAGGTGTTTTGGCTACTGATGTCGTATTGTCTCACTGTTCCCTCCCCACCCCCCACCCCCCCCCCACCCCCCCACCCCCCCGCCTTCTGTCTATATCTATCTGTTGTCCTTTGTATTTTCATTTAAATTATAACAAATCCAGGGTGGATACCTTCTGGCTGTTTGCATGTTACTTGCCACAGAAGGCTCCAGCTCCAAGCCTAGTAGTCCCAGATGGGACTGTAATACAAACAATAAAGATAATCTCATAATTCCCCAGGGCATCAGCTCTAAACCCCACATGCAGGGTGCACTCCTCTTCCTTGGCACTCATCAGGCTTTTCTGTCAAGAGAAATACTCTGAGGTGACAAGGACTCTACAACATTTTTATGCCCTTTCCCGAGTCTACACTTTGCATAATGAGTGACAGATGGGGTGACTATCTGAAAATTTACATGTACATACACACACAGACACACACACAGATACACATGCACATATTTCCTGAGGCTCAGGTGTTACAGCAATTTACTACTCCAGCCCAGATATTCAGCTTCTGCACCACTGCAGACATTTCTCTATTATATTATAATATGAATCCCTACAAAGGTAGACCTATTACGTGCATATCTTAATGAAAACTGCTGAGTCCTGAAACTAGCCCTCAATGGTACATCTTTACATCCATGGTGAAAATTAATTCAACATGTTGCTTTACTACCAGCGAATTGTGATATATTTACCCACCCTGATTCAACCATCTAAAAATTAGCTTTGGTCTTAGACAGGACTACTCACTTCAGACTTCCTTTACAGCCAATGAGAAATAATTCTCACCTGAACAATGGCCGTCGTAACATAAGGGTCATAAGATAGATGAGATAAAATGTTCTTAATGCTGAGGGCCTGGGATGAAAAAATTAGACACCTGATTTTAGATGACTGAAGTTAAATGAGATTTGAACATTTCTGGGATTGTTGTTTGCCTTGTTTTGTCCCTCCACTAAAGATGTATAGGATTCTGTGCCAGTATTTCAGTACTGTTCCTGAACGTCATGTTGTGAGGGTGGCCTGTAGGGAGATTAAGACTTTTTGTTTACCACACTCTATGGGGAGAATGTGACTTTTTGTTTACCACTCCACGGCTAGACTTTATACACGGTTATCAAACCTGCCTTTTCAGTCAGTTTATTTTATTTTTTAATAATCCTGGCAGAGTCTTTTAATTATACCTTATCCCTAGAGCTCAGTAAACCTTCATATCCCTGACACTCTTACAACCAGTTCCACAATCTAATAAGTATTTAATTTTGATCCTCTGTAAGGAATTATATCACCTTCTTTCTGTGTGAAAACAACTATAAAGATTTTTTTTCCCAAAGTTTTCTACTGATCTTTCTGGATGGTTATATTGTAAAGCATAGGTCACCTCAACATTTCTTTTCACACTTTGATGTCCATAAACGTTGAATATCAGGATTGTAAAAATGCTCATAATGTATAATAATTTAATACTCCTTTGCTCAGTGATAACAAATTAAACACATCATTTGGAAACTTAATGGTCTTCGTAGGTAGAGACTGAGACAAAACACATCGAATGTCCCTGTTTATTCTGATATATGGCCAGTGTCTTCATAGATGAGTCCACAGGTTTCAGTACTAAGCAAGGAGGAATAAACCATTCAGGACAGTGCAGCTTTGGAGCTGGATATCAAGCAGGGTGCATATGCAACATCCTGCATTAGAGAATATAACTTTCCCGTGAATTAATTTATTGTAAAAATAATCACAAGAATGAGTAATTTTTTGGAATGTAGGTCTATGAGGACTGGTTCTTTGATTAAATGGTAAACAAAACATTGATAAGTACTTAAAATTTCAGTTGTATAGCGAAGATATTCCTTAAAACAGTCTGCATGTTAGGAAGAAGATTAATAATAATTGGAGAGCTATATAGCTTACTGCTTGCCTTTCTTGAAGTTGTTCATAACTGGCTGTTTGTTCATCCCTTATCGTGCTGGAGCAAATGGAAGATGATTGCAGTGGCAAACTCATTTGCAACCTCTGAAATTCCAGGAATGTTTATTTCCACTAATTATGAGCTGGAATGAGCTTGTCATCAGGGTATCCTGTACCAATTACATGTAAATGCCCATTTTCCATTGAAAATTCTGATCAATATTTCCATATTTAAGAACAAGGTGCATGAAAGCTGAGAAATTAATGAGCAGGTTGGCCAAAAACATAGCTCCAATATGTTAGTAAAGCAATAAATTCTCCAGCAGAATGAATAGCTTCTCTGAAACCAACTAAAACACACTGTAACAATTTTTTAATAGCTTACTGTACCCAGTGGTTTTAGGAAAATTTATAAAGTGACTGATTCCAAGACACTGTTTTAAATAAATATTTAATCCATGTCAATAACTGCAGATATTTTTTCTCTGTAGGAATTCTCGACAGGGAAAAATTCTACATTGATTCTCTTATTACCACGTGTAGTTTGTCTATTGCTATAGCCCAAAGTTTCAATTTTGCGGTTTTGGTTTTAGTAGTGTTTTGTGTTTCTGTCATTATTATTTTATTAAGGTTTTGAAACTTCTCATGAAAAGTGTTTACTAAACTGGCAACACTCTAACTTTCTATTTTGTTATATAATCTGTACTCCGTGCAACTGCCAAACCAAATTAGATGAACAAATATTTTGGTTGTAAGTACTAAATGACACATTGAAGAGCAAGTCAAATAGTAAAAAAAAAATAGACAATTTTTGCCCGTTTGTGGTGCTAGGCTTTAATGACATCATAAACCTATTGCTCATCCTGCATGAAGCTGCCATATCAGAAAAAATGCAGCCTTATAAATAATAAGCATTTTGACAGCTTCTTTCCAAATGAGGGCAGGAATAATGAAAAATCACAAACTGTTTTGCCAAAAGAATGACATTGATTTTAGTTATCATTGTGCTGTTGTTTCCAGAAAGTATGATTGCTAGTCAGATCACCAGTAAATTGAATACAAATGTTCCCTTCCCTGTGCATTCAAACCTTCTACTATTAGCATAATTCTAATTATTAATTATTTGTATTGCAGTAGTACCCAAAAGTCCTAATCAAAATCTGGCATAAACACAGATGAACAGGTTGTTGTTGCATAAGAAAGCTTAGGTAAGTTTTATGAAGAGAGAATAATGACTACAGAAACTTCTTCCTAATCAGGAGAATTTGAGAAATCCAATGACTTTTTAGGTCTTTCTCTAGTCACAAATTTGTGCCCAAATGCAGTCAGCTAAAGTTCAGTCCAGCCTATCATTCTTCCATATTTGTTTTGCAAAGACTGCCTTTGGCACCTCTAGGATTAAAATTATAACAACAAATGTCAAAGTTAAACTGAAAAGCCTTTAAAAATTTGGATTCTGTGGCAGACAAAAAACTCTTATGTTCATGCAGGCAAAGAATATTTTCAAGGGTAACTAAGTGAAGATAAATTCGGTCTATGCAAAGAGTAAATTTCAGTGAAATTTGCCATAACAGACATATGATATGGTAATTATGACTATCTTCACTGAATTATTCTAACAGAAAAATAATAGATTTCATTGAATTTTCCAATGCTAATTATATAATGCCATTTTTTAAAGACATCAGGAAAAAAAAGTTAAAACATTAGCCAAGAAGTTAAGAAGATCCTTTGGAAAAGAGAGCTTTTATACAGTCCTTCCTATTTTTTAATTTTATACAGTCCTTCCAGTAACTAAGGGAGAGACAAACCTATTGTTGCTACTTCATAGCCACAGCAATGCTTGA
Source organism: Gavia stellata (assembly GCF_030936135.1). Lineage (NCBI taxonomy): Eukaryota > Metazoa > Chordata > Aves > Gaviiformes > Gaviidae > Gavia > Gavia stellata. Next base: position 24,826,100 of record NC_082599.1, on the reverse strand, counting down.
GCAGGAGGTTGGACTGGAGACCTCCTGAGGTGTCTTCCATCCTGAATTACCCTGTGGTTCTATGATTCTGTGATGTCATCCTTCATACGCACAAATTAGAAACACTATGAAATTTATCAAATATAAAACTCCTCAAAACTCATATAAATATTTGAATCCTACATATCATGTACAGAATTGTTTAACTGCCACTTCAGGGCATCTTGGGCTTTGATTCTTTGCCTAACACCACTGTGGCATTAAGCAGATGTATTATGTAGACTTAATTATTATCTGACATTTTTATACATTCAATGAGACATTATTCTAAATACAAAAGACAAGTAAACTTCAAAGAAAATGATTTACAAGAGACGAACAAATGTAGTTAGATAGATATATGGCTAAGTAAAAGAAAGTTTATATCACTTAGAAGCGTGGGCTGTATATAGTATGGCTCTTTGTCTTCTTTATGGCCTACATAAAGTTAAGTTTGTTTGGGTATCTTAGCTATGTATTTGCATATTCCGACATTTTAGAGTCTTTGACTGCTGGTTTTATATAATAATTTTTTTGTATGTATTTTAAACTACAACCACTTTTTCTTCTAGATTTAAAATATGGAATTTAGCTCTTCCATTTAAATTATTCTAAAAGCTCAGCAAGAAGTTATTGTAGTAGGTATTGTTTTAAGCACTTGCTTAAAACACAACTTGTAAAAGGCCAACATGCATCTGGTACAATTGTGACATTCTTATACAGTGCATCTGTCTCAACTATTAACCTTATGAGATTGGTACAGCTCCTAAAAAGGAGCATATTGACTGCTTATCTCTGCTGTCAAAGGACTACAATGCACAGTATTATAATGAACGCAGATTACAGTGATTGTGGTTGAACAAGAAACTTTTGATAAATTTTTATTTTAAATGCTTTAATAAGAGCAGTTTGAATGAGCCAAAACACAGATATTTTCCCCTAAATTGCTTTCCATGTTCCTGTTCTTAATAGCTTTTATTTTAGAAAGTCCTGACAAGTGGGGTGGTGATGACTTCTGTACAGAATGGCAACTATGCTTTTGTGTGATAAAGCCACAAAAAATTTATTCAATTTATCTCACTTGACAATAAAATCCAGTGTTCTGTCAATAACTCCTTCATCATCCCACTTCTCAACAAGATTATTTTGACAGTGGCTTTAAAATATGTATTTATTTAATGTAAAACTAAACAACATGTTTATGTAATGTACTGTAAGTGTAAATAATGTAAAGCTAATTATAACAGGTCCAACTTCTTAAGAAACAGAGGAAGAGGGACAGTTCTATATCCATTTAACATTCTAATTTATGAAAATATAATATGAAACATGACTTAATGTATCTCAACTGCATTACACTGAGAGTTCAGAACTGACAAATAGCTCTACATGATTTTTCATGCCTATGTAGTAAAGAGAAACGTATTTTTTTAGGATTAAAATGAGGAAACTATAAAGAAAGAATAGATAATATTTTTCCTTTGCATGTTTTCCATGTCCACTCATGTAAAAATGCCTTTGGCCAAGAAATATTTGGTTGACATGAGATGCTTTCCTAAAAATCTTGATAAAAAACTAATTAACCAAACCACTGTATTAAATTTATTGTTTTCTCTAACCAGAGCTCTAACAAGGGAAGCAAGATGGGTTCCCACCACAAATGTCCTATTGATAGGAGCACCAAGAGAAAAATATGTCCCACCAGTCCTCCTTCCTTTGCACAGGCAACCACAAAGAAAGGCTGCAGATCTGTAGTGATAGAATAAGCAGGACAACGTAATGTTTGCTCCTGCAAAGAGACCAAGGAAGAAGAGAAGAATATCTGTGGAGGCAGATGCTTTGGGTATTGGCATGTCTTGATACTGCTCTTCCCACAGTGGCTTTTACATCATTTTGCTTAGAAGTGAAGTTGAATTATGGTTTTGCGGAACATCTACCAGCCTTGATGAATACTGACATAGTACCAGTACTCCTACAGTTTTCTGGAATATCCCTCATCACGCAACGTTTATTTAAATATTTCATAGGTCCAGCTAAGACCAAAGGCTTTTAGCAATAAGTGGGGTAGGCCTGGTTGTTTAAAAAAGACACATATTTTCTGCAGATTACAGTTTAGTGTTTAGATTAACAGGAGGAACAGATAGCACTTTCTCATCTCACTTCCATAAGCTTCATGCTCATCATACTTATTTTACGCAAATAGGTGTTGATTATATTTGGCTTCTCTGCATCTTTTTACATCTAGAGATATAAATTTCGAATGTATTCAAAATGTGATTTTTGATACTTATGGGATATATAACTGACAAAATTTATTTCATTCATAACATTTTTTTCGAAGCTCATAGAGCTTAGATCAACAGACTGCCTTTTCCATGTTTTTTTAATCTTCCTTTAAATACTCTGTATTTTATACTCCTATGTTTATAGGTTAATTTTTATGTACCCTTTTTTCAACTTTCTCCCCATTGCTTTTCATTGGCAATTGCTGTAGTCTATATGGCCACTGAGCTGCAATGGACTTTTAGAAAAAGATGTCCTTTTCAGTAAGGCAATACAGCTTTCTGTCTGTTCCATAAATCCTTTCTCATACCCACTTCCACTCAAAATTTTCTGTGTACCTTTTTGCTGTTAGTCAGAATTTTCTCTTAATTTTCTTTGGGTTTTGGAAATTAGCTTTTCTGAAGCACTAAATATACATCTAGCTGGTTGGAACTATCTTTATTTTCCTCTTCATATCATCATCACTGTTGTCTAGGCCACCACTAAGTTCCAGTGAGGGATTAATTAATTTTTACTTATTACAATACTATACCAAAATGAACTTTAAAATTGTAACTGTGAAATGCACTCACATATCCTGTCTTATGAGGCTAGAAAGAAAAGCAGTATTTCTTGCTTGCCTCCCCTAAAATCACTGGAGATGTTCAAGGAATGTGCGGACGTGGCACTGCGGGACATGGTTTAGTGGACATGGTGGTGTTGGGTTGATGGTTGGACTTGATGATCTTACAGGTCTTTTCCAACCTTAATGATTCTGTGATTCTGTGAAAAAGAAAGTAAGTCAATCTACCAGTGTCCTGGTTTTGGCTGGGATGGAATTAATTTTCTTCATAGTAGCTAGTATGCCGCTATGTTCTGTATTTGTGCTGGAAACAGTGTTGTTAATACAGGGGCAGTGCTTACACAGTCAAGGCCTTTTCTGCTTCTCACACCACCCCACCAGCGAGTAGGCTGGGGGTGCACAAGAAGTTGGGAGGGGACACAGCTGGGACAGCTGACCCCAACTGACCAAAGGGATATTCCATACCATATGACATCATGCTCAGCATATAAAGCTGGGGGAAGAAGAAAGAAAGGAGGGACGTTCGGAGTGATGGTGTTTGTCTTCCAAAGTAACCGTTACACATGATGGAGCCCTGCTTTCCTGGGGATGGCTGAACACCTGCCTGCCGATGGGAGGTGGTGAATGAGTTCCTTGTTTTGCTTTGCTTGCCTGTGCAGCTTTTGCTTTACCTATTAAACTGTCTTTATCTCAACCCACGAGTTTTCTCACTTTTACCCTTCTGATTCTCTCCCCGATCCCACCAGAGGAGAGCGAACGAGCGGCTGTGTGGCGCTTAGTTGCCAGCTGGGCTTAAACCACAACAACAAGTTATAATAAAATGTGGGTCAAGGACCAACTCTGAGTGTGCACAGAATACTGTGCATACTGTACCTATTTTTAGTTGAATATTATTCATTGAATATATTATTTAGAAAATGTTGCCATTTTTCAATGAATAATTTATTCGATTTTGTTGCTATCTTAGCCCAGCTTTAATTATAACCCCTAGTGCAGTGCTGAAGCAAAGAGAGATGAAAAAGATAAGCCCAACTATTGCTGGGATATCTAGAGGCTTAGGGCATTAAATATCATCAGTATAAGCTGAAATTAAAATCCTGCTGTTTTCAACTTGCATATATTCTCCCTTATTAATTCTAAGTTCTTTTGTTTTAGTCTCTCTATCCTTTTTTCCCCTCCCTCCCTGCTTTCTGTCAATTTTTCCTTCCATTTCTCTAACCAATATCTTCTAAATGTCCATTTTGTCTTTCTTCTGTCTTTTGAATTTTGCCACTCATCTACCTCTGTCAACGAGCCCTCATTTATTGATATAGCGTAAGAGTAGTCCAGCAGACCTCTTGAGAGTGAATGAATCCTTCATAAAACAGTTCTAGATTTATGAATTTTTCTCTTCTGATTCAGCTCAATGGAGTATATCTACACTAAAACATGTCTAGGATCCATTTTATTTCCTTGTAGGTGTCTGGTAAATGTTTATGGTTCTATGACCACTGTGTTTTAATAGGTCCCACATGAAACCACCATCTGCTCTTGCCTATCCTTTAACTGAGGCTAGGAAAATACCATAATAAATTTGCTGGATTTGTTTGGCAACATCCACAAATGCAAATTCATAGAGGAGAGAAAGAAATATGAATCAATACAGATCTATGCACCAATCTTCAAGCAAACTATAAAGACAATTATACTGAACTAAGTAAGTATAGAAAACAGAAGAGGCTGCTTCCATCCAAGTCAAGCAGTAATCTATATAACTGCTGACATATTGGAACTGGAAAACAGCTTAGACAGTAGGTACAATACTAGAAACCATTAAAAACTATAAGAGATTAGGAATGCCTGTAAACCAGTAAAATCTCTCCATCCCTCAGAGTGCCGTTATATGGACTTCTGAGCAATAAACTAATGCTGATGTGAGCTGTTTTGTTGTAGCAACCCAAAAAGGGAAAGCAGATGATAAAATCCTGGGCACTAAGTACAGTGTTTTGAAAATATTTGTATTTGAAAGGTTTTCAAAGAGTGCACAGGTTGCTACTATCAAAAAATCCTTACATATCTTGTACTGGGACTCAACGATTTGCAAGGGACAGGATTTGTAAAGTGAGCTGTGTCTGTACTGTAAAGATTTCATACTGGATTGTCCTTATGCAGAAATAGCACAAGAGGACTCAGATGGAGTTCCTTCTCAGCTGGGGTTCCTGGGCACTACAGGAATGCAAATAATAATAATAGAAATTATATAAAAGCTAGACAGTCCAAAGGATGTTCTCTGGGGATTCCAGGAGAAAATCATAGACGTTATTGTTCTGGAGCCTCTATCTCTGATTAGAACATTTAAATGTGGTTGCAAATGGAATTTCAACAAAATACTGTTCTTTTGCAGCAGCAGCAGCACATGATTCACCAAGCTTTAACATCTCAACTTAATACAGTGGAACCAGAAAGAAGAAAGGTCACAGTCATGTATCTGTTACATGCTTAAGGTCTGCTAAATAATGTAGCATATGAAAGTGTGTCTCAAATACAAGTTTCGTTGACTAAAATAAAACAAATATTAAATTCCCCCCTCTCCAATTAAACAGTTAATTGCAAGAACAGTGAGCGTAAGCAAACATATGTGTATATAAGAATATATACATATGAACAGATACAACATTTTTCTTCTACGCTACTTAACATTTTAATAGATTTAAATAACACAAGGTATAAAAGTAGCCCTCTTCAAGAAAATGCTGTTTAACACTACCAACTCAGACTACCCCTGAAAACCTTACCTACTGATATAATACCTTATTAGTGTATTTCTGCTTCTTCATCAACAATTTTTAGACAATAAATATGAGTACTAATGTTCTTTGGAAACTGCACCCCATTTTAGCAAATCTCTACAGAAAAGGGAGAAAGGAAATTGTTACACTGAAACTATTTTTAAAATAAAAATGTATTAATTTAGGTATTTTCCACATATCTTCCTCATTTCCTAGCTCGTAGGCAAGGTTAGCGCATTGTTATAAACATATAAGTCATGCTCTAGGAAACTTTCCAAAACCACATCTGATCTGCAACAGAGTATTATATAGTTCAATAATAACAGCGTGTCTTGGTGTCACAGCTGGACTTGTGTCACAGATATGATCATCAATACTGTATTAATGGATTCTCTACAATAATTTATTGTATAGTATATTGCTTCTCTTAACCTAAAAAGGCAAATATTCTTGTCCACCCAAGCATTGTTCTATATGCAACCAGCATAATTTTTGAAGAATATAATTGCAAAAGTAATAATAATTAAAAAAAAAGTAATAAAAAAAAAGTAATAATGAGCTGCCCAACACATGTTCTACAACTGTTTAACAAGGTTTTCTTCCATTAAATGGTATTATCTTTAAAATTATTAGCACTTTATCAGACTCCTCAATAACGTGGAAAAAATACAGTACCTTGAACACTAGTTTTTCGAAAGATAAGTAAATGAAGCATAAAGGCCTAAATATCACACATCCTTCAGCTGTGCAGCTGTAGTTGAGAACACAAGATAGTAACAACTCCACTTTAATAGCTGCATTATGAGACCTCCGGTAACTTTTTGAATTATATTCAAGTACCTGTATTATCTGTTAGGAAAACTGCAGTGCAGGCATGTAGCATTTAAACAGAAAGTCAAAATTGCAGCTGAAGAGCAGGACAGAACATTATAACAGACTGTTTCTAGCTCCCTCACCAACTGGCTGTTGAATTTTCTAGGTAGATTAAGTCATGGAAGATTAAGACAGAAGCTTTGCTCAGAGTACCTACCAGGCAAGAGGAAGCAAAACACAGCACTCCATTTACAATAATGTGTTACGTAAAACCAGAAAAGCTGATTGGCAAAGCAATCATCTTAAAAATGTTCCTGAAGACTATGAATATAACACTACTATATTTTATACTGGAGCTCCATGGTATGGCGACAACCTATTAACTCAATCAGTATGATAGGAGGGACATCAGAATGATAAATCCATTCTAATGAAATGCAGACAAAGATTAAAAAGAATTAAAAGTGACAAGTAAAATCCATTAAAGGACAGCCTTTAGCTACTGTAATCAAAGGATTATTACTTACCTTGCCAATTAACAGCTGTGTGTCTATTTTTTCATGCAACACAAAAGACTATGCCAAGTGTCAAAAAATTATTATAAATAAGAGGCCTTTATTTTTAATTTATTTGGCTTGTACATGTACATTGCAAGACCTCCAAATGAATTGTGTACACAATTTTAGAAGCCGTAACATACACAATTAACCACAGTGTTACGTGCTATTATTGTCGTTAAAACTGAGTCTTACTGGTGAAAGAAAGTAATTGGAAATGGAATCAATTGCAAGTGTATTAATCAATGCCTTGAACTTGTGTCTAACGTTAGAAACCCCCACATGCAGAAATGCTCTATGTGTTTTTTCACTCATTGCCACTATTTTACCTATACTTTGCCACAATATTTCACATAACAGGAGATTCCACCAATGTTCGATTCTGGGAATTGCAAAGGCAAACTAATTTCCAGTTCATTAACCTTGAAAATAATAGACAGTAGAAAATAAAACTTAGAAAGAAAATGAAACCTCTTAAACACAACAGGCAAACTTGTGCCTTTGTTTGGAAAAAGAAAAAGTGTCCCCCATGGGTAACAAGTCAGCACAGATTACTTTGCACGAACATAGAAAATTTTATTACAAGGTCTTTTACAATTAATATTAGACAATACAATTAATAATACCAATAATGCTACTAGATGAGAGTGGAAGAGGTCACGGTAAAAATGCTTTCCTTCTTTTTTAGGTGTTTATAATATGTGACCATCATCTGTATTGTTTCCATCATCTTCAGCAAATTGTCTCTACTTTGCCCTGCTTCCCACAGCTCTAAGTGCTTTCACCATGGGAAAAATCTATGTTATAACTCCATGCTTACACACCTATGTTCTTTTCTCAGACAAATTACTCCTATGGGTCAAGATTCAGTTTTTAGTTACTCATCCAGATTTGTTCAGCACCACAACTATAACCAGATGAACGGCTGAGCTGCTTAAACTTGTATTAATGCTGCATTTCTGAAACAAGGAAAATAGTTTGTACTATTCTGTAGAGATTAAGAGAGAAAATTCAGACACAATAACATGTCAAGTGCATCCATTTCAATCTACCCAGATAAAACAAGAGTAATCATGAATAAAATATCACCCAAAACCGCATCTGCACTATCTAAATAAATGTCAGGATAATTTGTTCTCCCAATACTTATCATTTTCATACCTTTGCCATTCCAGATTGTATTGAGACAAATCTAAAAGATGTCTCAGCAATCCTGGCCAGAAAATCAATGACATGCTTCTGATGTTGGGTTCCACTCTCCAGTTCCTGAAATTTCAGATGCTAGTAGAGAATGTATGCATTTGTGAGATATTTGAAAGTGTGGAAAAGATGGATGGGTCATCAAAGGCATAAATATAGAATTAAATTAATGAAAGACTGGAGTATTCTGTTAGTGAGACTGTGTGTTGCCAGCTCCTTTGACAAAGCAGATATTCAATTTCAGCTGTTAAATATTTCGCTGATCAAAATAAAGCCAGTTCACTAAGAAGTATTGCCGTTTTGTTGTTTAACACTATCAGGAATGGAACTTTCCACCCAACAGGGTCATATCCAAATGGGAAGTCTCCAGATGTGCCTAGAAACCTTCTCAATTCCTTACTGTTGAGTGTGAAAACACATCAGGCAATTCCACATGCGGGTGCCCTTAGCCAGACTCTAGGTTAGAAAAAGTAATTATTTCATAAAGTGCTATACAAAGTCTTTTTCAGGGTCTTTTCAGGCAGCCAACAGGTCTGGCATAAAAATACTGAAATGGGAAAGATTTCTGTGTTCCAATGTGAGATACGTGAATAACATTTTGAAGGCACTAATACCTGTCATCTTCAAGAAGCTCGTCTATGGAAACAAGCCTATCCCTCTAAAATCAATAAATACATGCTTTTATCAAAATCCATAACCAAAACTTAAACTAACCAACTAAATCATGATGTGAGGTGATACATCTTATGGACCTCTGTGCCATTGTTAAAATTTCAGTATTATTGTGTGATGAATATCATAGCCAAGAGCATTCATATTTGTTAACGTTAGCAATCTAAAGGTTTGGGTAACAAGTCTCAGACAATATTTAATCAGTGAAGAGCGATTGATACAACCAGAAAGCACATTTGCCTACTGCTCCTTAATCTTTGCTTTGGGCTGGACAAAAATGATATCATGGCACCGCAAGCCCAAGAGATACAGAGCTTTGTAAAATCAAAGTCTAGTCCTTAGGGCTATGAAACAAGATGTCTAGAAACCTTTACAAACAAAATTCAAATGTTACAGACCAACAACTCATTAGCTACCAAATATAGACATCATGAAAATAAAGCCCAAGAACAAGTCTATTAAATCTTGTCAAACTGTCAAAAATTAGTGCAGGAGGTGAACAAAAGTCTTGAGTAGATTAAATTATGAAAGATTGCTGGATTTGAAGATATCTTTCCAAAATTCCTAAGAATGTAGAGAAAAATTCTGACTGTCAAATATTATTGCAATTCAAGAAGATATCTAATGTACACAAGACTAAAAGTATTATAGATTTTTTAAACTTGAGAACTTTAAGAAAAATTAAGCTAATCCTTCATCAGCATTTGTAAGAAGTTAGCCACACGGTTAGTTGGGTGACTTACAATGATCTCTGCAAATTCGTCTGGATACCTCAAGTATTGTTTATCTCTTTCCACAATTGCTGTGGATGTGTTTTTTATTAACCACCTACGTAAAAGTAAACTATAAGGTACATAAATAGCTATCCAAGGAAAACTATCCCATAAAAACATCTGTTAAGAAATTAGTTAGGATTTTTCATGCATGATATTATTTAAATAAATGAGAAATGTTCATTCTTCTTGAACAAACATTATTGAAAAACACCTTAGAATCTAGGGTGGTCATTATACCACCCTTGCAAATTAAATAATGCAAAAAATTGAATTTGTCAGTAAAATAATAATTGGATCTATTTTCATTTGGAAAGGATTTACAAATTTGGATTTACCCCTTGAAAAGACAAAGAGTACAAGTTTCTCAAGGGCTGATAGACTACATTCAGAATCATGCATAATCACATCAATCACAAGATTGATAGTTGCTACTGTGAGAGAGCAAATATTTTCTTTTGGTGCAAACTGGCTTATTAAAGGGAAGACAGCAATGCCATCTACACCATCGAGGTTTTTTTTGTCAAACAGCACTATCTAAGTAATGCTGTAGTTTTTTGTGCAAAACTATGTTTCTGAGACCCAGTATAGGCAAGAACCCTAATATTTTCTTACTAAATCCTATGAATATGTTGCAGTTTGTCAGTGAGACACAACATTAAATTTTAGGTAAATCAATGGTTCAAATGCTCCACCTGCCCTGTATATTTGTAATTTAAAGAACTATTGAAAGGAACTGTTTATTTTCTTGAAATAGGTGAAGGGATCCTGCTTCTTTACATAGTATTTAAATGCAGGATGGGGATTTGTCAGTTGAGAATTTTAGAAAAAGAATCTGCATGATACTAGAAATAATAAATTTATTTTTGCTAAAACACTTAATAAAATGCTTTCTGTAACATCATATGAACAAAAAAACTTTTTTAGTCCTTACCATCTCCCAGCAAGGAGAAAAAATAATCTGGCATTTCTAGGAATTATTATTTTCTCCCATGTCACCTAAGGAGCAAAGGGAATGAAGGAACGATGCATCTTCAAGAAAGATTTCTGAGGGAGTTCTGTCATCTATTCTCACTTTAATCACATCATCTGTGTCTAATACTATCAGTAGGCAGTGTTATATTTTTTCCTGTTTTCCTATACAGTATCTATCTCCCAAATTCTCCATTCCCAGAGTTGTTCAAAGCATTCTGCTTGCTCTGTTCTTGGATAGGAGTTATTTTCTGTGGCTCACTGATACCACCATATAATGCCATGACCTTTGGAAAGCTTTTTTTTTTCCCTTTGAGTCTATTCTTACAGCTGCTTTACAGAGGTCTGTTCATAGTTTTTTCAGACTGCCTAGCAGATCTTGTTCATCAGCATTCAAATCTCTGGAGACAAACAGTCAGCAGAGTTCTGGTAAGAAACACATCCCTTATCTGAAGGACATAATGTTTCACAGACAAATATTACAGAGTTTTCCATATACTACGTAGACCAAGTAAGGAGGACAGTATCAAAGACAGACATGTGTTCCAGCAGCTTCTAGATACACTTTTGTAGAATGAAAAATCTTTGTAGCTTGTCCCTCTCATATCTACATATGTCAACTTTCCCTAGCATCTCCCACTTTCTTTCAAAATAATGGCAAGGATAAGCTGTTCTCTATCAGTGATAAAATAATATGCAATTGTACTAAACTGTGGAATATAATGTGGGAATGTTAATAATGTAGATGTGAGTAAAATTTAGCTATGCATACTTGCTGCAAAATATTTATGTACATTATTTATTATTATTTTCCATTTTTTAGCCATGGCCTTGCTACCAGTTACAAAGTTATTCATATCAGAACATTTTACACTACTCCATCTGTAATTTCTCATTCCTAATCCTAAAAGAGAGACTATAAAATATCCTTGTAAAGCCTATAAAATATCCTTGTAAGACATACTTGGGAGTTAAAGGACACAACTCCTCTGAATATTAAATGTCATGGAATCAGTAAGCGACACTGGTCTTCTGGCATACTGCAATTATCTTATATTCCACCACTTAGTACCATAAGTGATAACTACTTCCCTCTGCCCCCAAAAAGAGATATTGACCCTCTCTCCCTTCTCCTTACTCAAATCCCTCACTGCTCCACATGTTGTAGCATCTTTTTCTCAAACTAATGAATTAAGATAATTTACTTGAACTACATGTACCACTTCTAAGGCTGTTTTTAGCCTGAAATGATGAACAAATATTATATATGTGAAAATCATCTAAATTCTTACTCACATGTTGAAATTTAGGCACATGACAAGGTTCCTTCATAAATGGAAGTATATGAAGACTTAATTCTAGCAAAGAAATGGACAGGTTTTTTCCTCTTGTCAATGTCAGAAGTAGGATAAACGACAAAGGATAGATGTTATACTGAAAGAGATGCAGAAAACAGAAAACTAAAGAAATATAAACGTTGATTGCTTTCATTAAAGATTGTAACAGTTTTAAAAAATGTTTCAATATATCCTTTTATGTTAATAACACCAACAGTAAAATTATGTTATAAAAGAGCTGCTGCTTCTTTTTTTCTAATAAAGAATGTTATGGTTTACGTTTTTCAAACAATTAAAAAGCTGCAAGGGGATAAAACTCATAAAAATAATTATGAACAGAAAGTGAAGTTATTAACTAATACTGTGCTTCAGAAGGTCATTTTAAAATGCATCTCCAGTCTTTAAGCTGCCTGCAAATCACATTTGATCATATGTATGACTTTAACAGTGATATTTCCAATAGAAATTATAGGAAACTGTTTGAATAGCATCTGGACAAGGGAGGAATATCTAAGAGCTGAGACCAAAGAGGATTTATAGTTCCAGTCCACCAGTGATGGAAGTTATTGGGTCTTTTGCCAAAATTTCAGTGACAGTAAGATCAGGCCATAGTTGTGAATTATTTTCTACGATTATGTTGACAGCAAGATAAGGCTGTATCTTCACATTACTTACTTTCTACAGTCATGGTGATTTTGATTTCCATGCTAAACTACGGTCCTCATTATGCTGTCCTTGCTTCATGTGTTTTAATGACATTATCAATATCACTGAATCTCTCCTAATGAGCACCAGCTGAACCAGTCCTAATGACTTGCATTGCTAGCTGAAGCAGCTGGCTATAAGTAAGCAGTTCAGGACATGCTTACCTTTAAGAAAGTAAATTGTCATACTGCTTTACTTTCCTATGTAGGATAGCACTCACGTGATCAAATTTTAGCTGCACAAAATGTTTTGAGTTTTCTTTACAGCCTGTAGAGAGAGGGGCATTCCAGAAGGCGATTATTCCTCACCTGTTTTAGACTGGGGTGCAAGGTAAACTCCCAGTAAGAAAGCAGTACCAGAATTGAAGTTATTCCACATATTAGCATATTCTGCTCCTCAAAGAGAAGCCAACCATTGTATTAGTGATACAGACATGGTAAGCATCATAGTTATTGGCAACACACCAGACCTTGCCGAACTGGTTAATGAAAAAACTATCCCTCTTCCAAAACCTGAAGAATTGGGAATGACTTCAAACGGCACTGGTAAGGGTTCAGTGTCACAAGGACCACAAATTGATTTGGACATGTCTGAAAAGGTCCTGGGTGTTTTCAGGTTTTTTTATTGTCTTTTTTTTATTATTATTATTATTTTTTTTAATGCTGTTAATAACCATCACCCAATATGGATGGATTCGTTGAGCTTCTGTCACATCAGTTTTCATGCATCAAAATGTACTCTGTCTTTTTGACACAGAGTTGCATGGCATTTTTTCCCCTATGGAGATTTGACTATTGTCAACAAGAGATCTTTTTAGGTTTATTGTGCCAGCTGTTTTTTGACAGATAATTTGCTCCCTGTCTTTGTTTTACCTCAGAAGGATTAAAGGTTCTATTTATACAGGGGCTTTTGTAGATTGTTTTTTTTCTTGCTGATTAAGTTTGTGTGTCATCCAATAGGTCAGATGCCTACTCAATCCGAACTGAACTCTTTGAAAAACCTGGGCTCTTAAGGACACATTTGGGCCAATGCAACACAAAATGTCTGCACACACTATCACATTGTATTTATTGGGTGGCCATTCTTGGCCACAGGAAAAACTAAGGGCATGCAATAACAGAGAGGAAAGTTCAACATCTACCTGATTGTTTGTAAATATAAACAAAGGTTTAAATTTAGACTGAAAATCTGGATCAATATTTATTTATCCATTTGTGATTGTCCATTCCTTATAGATTTTAAAACTAAAATGAAAAGACTCAAATTGTCCTGCTTCGGCAATTCCAACATATTTCAAATACAAGGATGAACCTTCTTATTTTACTCAGCGAGGCAATCTACAGGAGAACAATCTGCGTGTAAAGCATTGAAGCAGGTTCATCTCAAACAACAAAGAATCAGGTTGTACCTGGTCTGTATGTATAAGCATGCGAGAAGCATTTTGTATTATAAAGGAGGACTTCTGTGAACAGGGACTTCTCTCTTACTCATTTTCAGTTACCTGCCATTCAGAAAGGAGCTGGGGACATCATCGAAGCTCACAGGTAGAAGTCAGGCTGCTATGTGATTTCAGCATGCTAGAAAAGTTTACTGGATGCTGCAGACTCTGTTTCCTTCCAAGCAATGAAGACCCTGCAGGCAGCAGTCCCTCACACCGATAAAGCTATTAGTGGATGATTGGACTGCATGGATGTCAGAATGAGATCCTTTACTTGGATCATCTTTCCTGCCTTCTGCCAAATAATCTGACACAATACTAATTGTCATCCATAGCTCAGACTCTTTTATTCTGAAGTAAATTGTCATTTTTTTGCACAGAAGAAGAGAAAGCAAACCTATACTGGTCTTCCACAAATTCTAGAAGTATCCCATTTTGCTTGAGAAGAGATTTTTTCCCTGGTGTTTCACTGCAATTCCAAGTGAAACAGATTAGACTAAACTTTTTAAAAACATTCATCAGTGAAATAATGGTCACTTGTGAATCTAAAGTCTTTTTGGAGAGAATGACATGTCTTTGGTGTCTTTGAAATAGCGTCTGTACCTGTCTGTTAGCTATCTAGGATGGGAAATATTTGTAAAATGGAATTTAACTGGCTGCATTGTCAGAATAATGAGCAAGGCAATTTTCTTAAGCAGTAGGCAGCTATGTAAACCTGAGAGGAATACCAGTGGAGTTTTATTGTTTATATTACAGAGAGGTATTGGTGATAGCTCCATATATGTTTGATCTGCAAGATCATGCACTGTTCAAGTGCAGCATTGCAAAAACTTGGCTATACTACTTCCAGGTCCAGCTTCAGCCCAGAAAGAGTAAGTCTGATTTTCTGCAGCATGGAGTCTGCGCTGAGGTGGTTCTATGTAGATTTAGTAAACTTTTCTGTACAGAAAATGACAGGAAGCCCATTTACAGAGACACCAAAGTAATCAGGTATGTATTGCAATGAAGTCGAGCAAAGCTTACCAACTCTGGCTCAGTGCTGCACTTCTATGCCTGATTTGATTCCTGTGGAGCCATTTCAATTTCTCTGCACTGTGCTCTCTGTGCTCCAGTGGTAAGGCTGCCTGCATAACTCAGCTATAGAGTTCAGCTCCTAGAACCAGTATTACCTGGCTTTCCCACTGACCAGTGTATCTCACTCAGCTCCCCATTAACCTGGACAATAGAAAGTCAACCAAACTTTTAATGTTATGCAGTCAAGCTGTAGGAACAATGTATTTTTTTTCAAAAAAACCCAACTTTTCAATGAACTTTTGAGGAGAAAATTGTGGGAGTGTTGGGCATAGGAAAAAAGACAAAGAAATAAACTCAGACAGAACTCAGGCTGATGTATTCTGCCTGAGTTAGCCATGCAGCACACACTTTCCTTTATTGTTAATGAATCAGATCTCCTAGAGTAAGTGTTCAAGGTCTACACATAGCTGACAGAGAAGCAAATGTCTTTAAAGGCTTCAGACTGATCCCATATCTAACTAGGTGGCTGAAGTATACACATCATGTTTATAAATGTTTTTAACCTTCACATCAAACAAGAAAAACCTGTGTGTGAGGACGGTCCCAATTCTTGTTGGAGAAACTGAAGTGTGATCTGCACTTCCTTCCTGTTCTATTCTTTAATATTAATATTCCTACAGTGCTTATGATTTCCCATCATGTACTAAGAACACACTGCAAGGTAATGTTGAAATTCAGCCCCCATATCCCAAACACAAGACAGGAACTAACACAGAGGCACAGACAAAAAGAGCTATTTTAGCTTGTCCTGAGAGTCAGAAATACTGTCTGCCTAGAAGCCTCAATGCAACACAGATTAAAACACGTTTAATTTTTTCACAAAACTGTACAGAGAAAAATGCTTCAGTTCATTCAAGTTCCTTGCTGAACCATAGCCCTAGTACTGCAACAGCCTGTTGAGGCTGAGATGACTGAGGTCCCAAATATAGTAATGTGTTCATCATATACATGGTCCATAACATTCTGTGATAGCTAAAGCTTTTCAACATATTGTTTGGGGTTGTGATTTTTCTTTTTTGGAAAGATGAGTCATTCTCAAGAAAATTAAATGCTTTGCACCCATTTCAGTTCTGTCATGCATTATTAAAGGTCTGCACATCTTCATTTATGCATTTTGTGTAATTAAGCCATTCTTTATGTTTCTTTCCATGAAACACACTTACGCTACTGTCACCATCATAGTCTCAGATAAACTGTGATAGTGACGAAAGGGTCAGCACAGAACAGGCAACAAAGAACATCTTCATATTCAGCAAGATGCATGATTTTTCTGACCTCATGTTACCCCACAAAGGCATAGATACCCAGGCTATTATTCATGTGGTCTCCCTTTACAGTTGTTTAAAAACATTCACTTGAGTGTTAAGACTGATTTTTAATATGATTGGGAAGAAGACTCCCTTGAGTGCTCTCTAACCATCAAATATAGTTACAGTAGATAAGACGCTTAAAGAAAACTTTTAGATGGCTACAGCCAGATTAAATAAATCCTCCCATAAATGAGTGCATGAACATCTCAAGAGATGGACCTTGCACTGGAAGCACTTTCACCTCACATTTGAATGTTATCAATAAAATTATGCTGCCTAACACTTTCTGATGGCCCATGAATTACTTTAGGTGTACTGATAAGAGAACATATTGGAAAGAGTAAGTGATTTTTAAGCTGGCAGAAAGCATGTTCATATTATTCCAACTCCAATTTGCCGGCCTTTCACAGGTCATTTTTCTACTTAGCTTGACAGTGCTTATTGAACTGTGTGTCTCTGAACTTTCTGATAATGATTGTATCAACTTTTAAGACAGTGAATATTTTCTGGCTGGAATAGCCGCTATTCTGTGTGAATATGCCAACACTGACTTTTATGTCTCTTCTTGCATTTTTTTAGTTGTGCACATAGAATTTCTGCCAAGTCCCTGGAATGCACAAACCCTGAATATTCTTGCTGGATATCGGATATCAAATGATATTTCATATTAAGGACCTTAGTTCCCTCAGCTCCCACCAGGCTCAGTAGTATAATCCAGAAGAGAAGGGTGTCAAGAAATAACAAAAGGTTCAGCAGTGGCCTGTCAAATGCCAATCACATCAGCAATTTTGAACTGCTGTTCTGAGAGACTCAGGAGTTAAATGCATCAGGAGCGTATTCTTGACAAACATAATGTCGCCTTATTTTTTTGCTGACAGGAAAAGATTGTGGCAGCTCTTTGGCATCAAAAGCTTTAGTCGTGATGTCTTCGTGAAAGTTCATTTTTGCAGCCGCTCCTTCTCTGTGGTTAATAGCTAGCCAGGGTAAAGCTGGTGGCTAGGATTTATTCTCTGAAGGGAGAAAGGTGGCACACTGTTTTATACCAAAGTAAACTTCAAAGCAAACTGCTTTATAAAACTCATACCTTTGCAGATGCTTACAGAAATGATTAGCTAAAAGAGAGATGAGAGGGTAGTAAACCAGCCATTACGGCTGCACTGAAAGCAATTACGTGGCTAGAGAGAGGGCGTTAGGGAAGTGTCAGGGTGCCACAGGGGCTGGGGATTCCCAGGGGCCAGCGGCCATGGGGGTGCCCCAGGGGGGCAGAGCAGGGCCTCACAGCCTGGGCCCGTCCCACCATCCCAGGCAGGAGCAGGGCAGCTGGGGGACAGCCGGGGCAGCCCCAGCCCCAGGCATCGGGCACTGAGCTGGTGTTGGGCCCAGGCTAGGCTGGGATGTGGGCCCACAGGTGGGCCCAGCTTGGAGGCCCAGGGCAGGGCTGTGGGGAGCTGGAGACTGGTGCTGCTGCAGTGTTGCTAGGACAGGGACTGACAGCCCCTGGGGGGTGAAATGGGGTCCAGGGCCGTGGGCAGGGTGTGGGGAAGCCCCGGGGGAGGCCAGGCAGGGACATTGGGCCTGTTGGTGTCCTCAGGGCCTGGACAGGAAGGACCAGTTGAATACCCAGTCTTGTTAGACATTTCCACTAAAGACTACGGCACAAAAGGTAACAGTGTGCTAAGGCAAACTGGAAGTCATTCATATGTAACAGGTGCAACCATATATGCGAATCATACGCAATATATATCCAGATGGTACAGTTGGACCATTCTGAGGATGGGACGGCTGGAAAGGGGATGAAAAACAAAAGCTGCTGTGCTACAAAGCAGCTTGGGATCAATGGAGCAAGACAAAGGCCTGAGTTTAATAATAGTCACAAATTATGTTTGAGTCACCAGTTTGGGTGTGATAACATAAAAAAAAATGGAACAGGCAAAAATTTTCAGCTGACCTAGTCAAGTATTATATTACTGTACATTGGTGAGCCCACCTGGACCTGAAGCCAGGCTCTGCCTGCCTCAAGGTGTCTCGCTGGAATGATACAATTAAAGTTTGCCATTTCAGTTGCCACAAGGAAGAAAATGAGGTAGTTAGCACTGCATTGCAAAGTGATAGCTGAGGGTCATTAGGACTTCTCTCTATTTTATATCACCAGGGAAGGTAAGAACTATTTGAACTAAAGGACAATGCTAGAAGACTACTAAATGGGTATAAACTGGTTGTGCGGGAAAAAAGTTAGATATTGATGCTAAGAAGCCTTATTTTAGAATAGGAGAATGATGGAGCAATCAACTAACAGCAGTGGGAGAACAAAACAACTCTTTTTTAAGTTGGAGTGGTTTATAGGCTGGGTTACACAACATTGACACAGGCTCTGTGACAACACAGTGTTTCAGTGAGAAGACAGTGTTTCAGAAAGTTCATCCAGTTCTATGCCATCCTGTGACAGAGGGCTGCTGTGCATGATCACCTCTTCAGGAGTTGCCAGAACAATGCTAACATGAAAAGATTTTGTACAACTCTCAGATATATTAAATAGGGCGATAAGAAGATGGAATAAGAAAGTTATGATTTCTTCTCCCACAGCACTGTTAAGACCCCCAAGCACAGTTCTGTGTCCAGACTTCAGAGAGTGTGAAGATACTCAACGTTTTTCAATAATTTACTAAGAGAAGTCCAGGGGCCAGAAAACAAGCCAAATACTGTGAAGCACTTCAATATTGCTGATTAAATGAAGGATGCATCTCACCTTCCTTTGGACATCTAAAACTAGGTGTCTAATCTAAGCCACTCATTTAGACTCCTCCTTTATTCCATGCAGGGAAACAGGCTCTCCAAATATTGTTTCATCCTGCCTGTCTTAGGCACATATTTTCGGGTGGGATGAATTGTTCTCTGAGTTTCCCTTTCTCTACCATTGACTGTAGAGGGAAACTAGACAAACCATAAACACTGAACACATACCTTTTAGTAGACAAGGCCAGCTATGCCTGAAATGTTTTATCTAATGCAATTAAAAAAACTTCAATATTGCTGATTGCACCTCTTTCAACAAACTTTTTTCAATGCTTACTCATTTTAGAATGCTTTTCCCTCATATTTCATTTGTGACAATTTAAGATCATTATTTTTCTTACATACAAACACAAACAAGAAACAGTTTGTTACTCTCCTTGCTAGAGCAAACTTTTAAAGGTTTTTAAAGTATTTAAAATATTTAAAGAATTATATCAGTCTTCTCTTCTGCAGAAAAAAAAGAAACAAAACATTTTCAGTTTTTCCCCATGTAGATCTCCCCCAACTCTTATTCTTACATGTTCCAAATGGTCCATCGACTTACTGTGGACTGAAAGCAACCTACCTGGTTTTAATTTAAAGAGCATAAGAGTTTTCAGCTGAAGAGCTTGATTAACAGTATTGATCAGAATAATCTGGAAAAATATTTCCTTACTTGTGGGCTCCAGTATCATTTTGACAGATCCTGGTACCAAACTCCACATTACTGAGCTCTATCATATCATCAGAAATAGTGTGGTTAGCAGGACTAGAGAAGTGATTGTCCCTTTGTACTTGGCACTGGTGAGACCGTGAGACCTCAAATACTGTGTTCGGTTTTGGGCCCCTCACTACAAGAAAGACATTGAGGTGCTGGAGTGCGTCCAAAGAGCAACGAAGGGTCTAGAGCACAAGTCTTATGACGAGTGGTTGAGGGAATTGGGATTGTTTAGCCTGGAAAAAAAAAGACTCGGGGAGACCTTACCACGCTCTACAACTGCCGGAAAGGAGGTTGTAGCAAGGTAGGTGTCCATCTCTTCTCATAAGTAACAAGTGATAGGACAAGAGGAAATGGCCTCAAGTTGTGCCAAGGGATGTTTAGATTGGATATTAGGAAAGATTTCTTCACTGAAAGGGTTATCAAGCACTGGAACAGGCTGCCCAGGGAAGTGGTTAAGTCACAATCCCTGGAGGTATTTGAAAGACCTGTGAATGAGGCGTTTAGGGCCATGGTTTAGTCATGGACTTAGCAGGGTTAGGTTAACGGTTGGACTCGATGATCTTAAGGGTCTTTTCCAACGTAAATGATTCTATGATTCTATGGTTCCATGATTCTATGATTCTATATTTGAACATTACCAACATCAGATTTCCTCTTTCAGGAAACCTTTAAGCAATCTTAACTTCTTATTTGTTTCAGAGTTGCTATATTGACTTATTGAGGCACACATTTTTACTTTGTGTGGTCTTTGGTTCTGTGTAGTGTCCTCTGCACATCATTTTATTACTGAACTTAAAATGAAAAGCCATTTATTGTACTAAGAAATGTAAATGATAATGGATTATTTTTTGGAAGTTAATGTTTCCCAATAAAAATAGAATCACTGTAGGATCTTGAGATCAACTGGAAAAAATAATTATAAATATTTACGTTTACAGTAGATGCTTTCTTCCATCATTTTGATTTACACTTATCTTAGGAAATTTATAATTCTAGAGTACAGTAAAAGATTTTCATCAGTATAAAGAGAAGTGGCATTTGATACTGGAGACCTTCAAAGGTGAAAGTATTTCTAAAAGGACAGTCTTAAAACCTCAAGTGCCTTTATCTTGATCTATTATCTTGACGTGAGCTGGGCACAAAAGAATGGATGGTATGATCTGACCAGGGTCAGGGTTTGATCTGACCAGGATCAGGCACTTCTTTCTCTCTCTAACTTCTCCAAGACTAAATGATCTTTTATTTTGTTAAAAATAGCCCCATCCTTCGGATTTTAGATGTCTTGACAGTTTCTACTTCTTCTCCTGCCTCGTGCTATTGTAGTGTTACTGGTTCCTTTTACTGCTTGAATTTTAGGACCTATTTCAGTACATTCAACTTTTTTCAAGACTGGATTGCTTACAACAGTGTAACATATATTTCAGTTTCACATTTAACAAAGAATGTGACCCCCAGATTTTCATTTGTCTCAGCCCTCTTTATCTATCTATCTATCTATCTATCTATCTATTCCCCCATGATTCCCCTGCCCACAGAACAGCTTGATTTAACTAATGCCCTACCTTCTATACTTTCCCCAGTATTTTCCCTATTAAGGCTTACTTCTTTGGTGCTGACTAAAAGAAACTATGTAAAAATAACAAAAAAAATCTGGCATTCTTAATGTTTAAGTTTTAATGCATGAATTAATTTTATGTCTTTTGATCACAATCTCCTCTTTCTGCTTCATTTTATTTCTTATATTAAACCAGAGAATAAACATTGCTCTCACCGAAAACTTGAGATAAATTCAAGCATAGTAATAGCAAGATTATGAGTTTTGAAGACTCAGGAGTATTCCTGACCATATCAAAATTATGTAACAATTTATACAAAACCAGTTCTATAGTCCAAGTCAATATTTTCTGGGCATTTGACATTTTGCTTGTTATTTTCAATTTGGAATGGAATTTTTATTTTTTTTTTTTTTACGTTCACCTTTTAAACAGAGTCACTAGGTTTATTTTAAGCCAAGCAGTTTTGTAATACTGATAAAATATACTATTGCAGCTTCCTTCTGCTTCACAGAATCACAGAATCACTGTGGAAAAGACGTGTAAGATCATCAAGTCCAACCATCAACCAGTTGATAAGTTGATGACTTTTAGTAAACAATTCAGGATGAGGTTCCTTTCTTGTTTTTCTTGAATAATGGCTCATCAATTGGTCAAACATTATTTATTCTTTTAATTGGTTAAAACCCACAGGAAATTAATGCTTGATTAAGTAAATCTTCGTAAATGCAACAGCAGAATGAAAATATCTCTATGTCATTGATTACCTGTTAATTCTAACAAAGGAAAACTAGTAATTTGCTATAATGAAAAAAGAATGAAAACATATTTTCCCCAAGAATAACTGAGCCACCACTACTCCACAGGACAATACTGCCAATGAAGTGGTTTGATGGAGTAAGCTGCTGAGTGAGTTGCATTCATTCCTCCTGACCCATCTCCAGGATATCTTCCAGACAACTTCCATGGTGGCTTTCCTGTGTACCACCTTCAAGTGGTGACCCATGTCCTTACAGTGCCCCACACTCCCACTGCCTTCAGGACTCATGCCTTATTTAAATTTCTCTCTTGGGCTCATAGCAAACTGCGAAGCAGTTTGAGAAAGAACAGTACCTGACTTTTTGCGGCAATTTTAGGAGAGATGAAAAGTAGCCAGAGATTTTCATGCAGGAGAAGGATTTAACTTCTGCAGATTCTTTCACAGACATACGGCGCTTCATCTTATCAACCTTGGGTTACACAGGCTGCATTTATTAGTGACTAAGATTCCTCTATGCATACCTTTAAAATGACCCTCATTTTACTTCAAGACATTCATTTCTTCCTTGTTTTCCCCAGTGAACACCAGCATTCATCAGTAGAAATGTCAGACATAACTGAGAATTTCTTCAAAAGACATTTTGTTACACACAAAAAGAAAAAGAAAAAAAAAAAGGAGAGAGATTTTATATAGCTTCAGTTTTCATCAATCTGTCCTTGATTTATGGTACAGTTGTCCTTGATTCCTTTGTTTGTGTTTTAAATGAATACCTGCTATCTGAAGAGTGCACAATATTATGTAGATGTAGATATGTACAGATCCTCCCACATGCTACTTAAAAGAGAATTAAAAAACAATGAAAAAATACACTGTCCTTTCACACTGAAAATCTCACTGTATAATCAAAACTGACTTACTTCATGTATGTAGTGTGCATTTTGTTAATAAGCTTCCTTCTGGCACCTCTGAGCAAAAATCAATTTTTCACAGGATCATTTTTCCCTCCTTGTAATAAGTAACATTTAATATTTACTGGTACTGTGATAAAATGTATTTTGAGGTATTTTTATGGAGTACCAAATTAAATGTTTCAATTACAGCTTCAGTGAGCTGTTCAGCAAAGATTTGAATGAACCCCTGTAGGCCAACTTTAAAAAAAAATCTCCAGGCCTATATTTTCATGCACTCTATAAAGATGTGTCAGACTCGCAATTAAAATAATACGTTTTTCTAAATGAGCCGAGAGAGATCACATCTCTTTTGCTCAATTACTCCCATTTCTACTACTTTTTCTCCTATATTCTTGTGCCCATGTGACTTTGGAGCAAAAAAGTAATGTGAGACTTTGGAGAGTGTAAGACTGGGAGTTAGGATCTGTGAGCTCCAACTTTGGAGTATGAAACAGAAAATTTCATTTTGGTTATTTTTCTGAGTTTTCCTGACAGGCGAAAACCCTTCAACATCCATCAGCTGAACATCTCTCTAGACTTTCTCTATTACCAAGCATCCTCAGGGTTCTGCCATAAGATACTTCCCCCAAACTATTATTTCTTGCCCTGTCTCTTTCCTTTGGTCTTTAAGCTTGCATCGCCCCCTTGAAACTGTTTTTATCCGCTGTCATTAGGAATATTCCACGTCTGTCAAACTAGAGCTTTGAATACTGCAAGTCTTGTGAGAGAGTATTCCTTACTCTGTCTTTGTTTAGCAGAGTAGGCAGGGAATATTCCTGACGTCTTAGTTAATTTCTTTTTTCTCTTTTTTTTTCTTCTTGGAGGCTGAGGATTGTCCTAAAACAGATGGTTCCTGTGAAAGTCCTAATCGATTTGATATGAACACCAGCAAAAAAAATTTTTTTTATACAAGGTGTGTAACATACTCCTAATAAAACCGAAAGAAGCTTGAAACACTTTTGCTTGTCCCAATCATGTCTTTCATGACTCAATCCCACAAGCCTTCAGAAACACAAAGCAGAATCATTTTTTCAAAAAACTTTTCCTTTGGAAAATTTATGCCCAAATGAGAAACATCAGCAATGCAAGAAGGAGAAAAATAGTCAGCTTTTTTGTTCAAAGTATTATGTGATTTTACTTAGTTTTATTAGCACCTGGGCAAAACAGAACCTCCAAATGTGAGATATGTTTCTGAGATGACTTGGTGCCACAAGTTCAGATCTTCTAGACAGGTATGAACATCAAGCCCATCATTCTGTTCATAGGATGTGTATTTGAAAGGCTGCAAATGTTGACCATTTAGCAATCTTTTTTAGGAGTATTTTATGGTAAGATCAGCTTTGAGTGTCTTTTTTTAACCTGGTTTATATTAACTGTGCTTTAGACAAGCACTGAGACACATACACAACTCATGGATTCCACAGGACCCTGGCATATATTCATGCTTAAATACGTCCTTCATTGCTGTCCTGAAGGGTCAGAATGGAAGAAGAAAAAAAGGAGGCAAGAGGCAGAGGGAGACAATTTACTGTTCATTTCCTCTCCACTTAAAAAGACACTATGCTACTATGACAAAATGAAAGGTATACACAACTTGAATAATCATGAGGTCAATAAAAAATTCATCAGCTTTTAGAAGACATTGAAGTGACATTGTAGAATAAGAAATTCTTATGAATGAAATGGTATTGAACTAAACTGGCAGCTTTCTTAATGGTCTTTGAAAGATTCTTGCCTGAACAGATTATAAAGCAAAACAGTCATGAGGACAAAAACTTGTAATAAACACAAAACATAAACTAAATACAAGCAACACACCCAGAATAAACACCAACATAGTTGTTAGACAAATAACACTCTACCATGTAATATTTTCTGAAGCTGACTAATGTTTTCTTTTTGCATGGGTAGCTCATAGGCACTCTCTAAGAAATTATTCTGTTTAGAGATACTCAAGCAGCAAATAAACTTCAATTGAGTGCACTTAGCTCTTAAGAACTGTACCAGAAATAAAACCAAACATTATTTAAATGTCTAATCAGATAGATATCTGGTATATGTGTACTGCACTGTTAAATTGACTACATCATACATATAACATATGTCCTGTTTACCTTGTATGCAAATGTTAATGTGTTATTTTAGTACACTCATTTAATCTACACAGTAGAAAATAGACAGAAGAAACAATTTTCCGCTTTGATGAAATGTTGGGTTCAATTCCATTCTTTTGTGGTCCAGACAATTACACCAATCTTGAGAATGTCTTGGTCATTCTCTCTCTCAACCTTAGCATTTAATTAACAAAAATAATTACATTTATATTATATCAGTATTACTCTGTGTTGATAGGAGAGCTGTTATATTTTCTACGAAAGTACTATTTTCATTGGATACTTTCTAAGTAAAATGCTGCTAGAAATATGGCTGAAATCATAGTTAATTATAAATGCAACTAAAAGAGTGTCACAAGGTTAGGAACACCAATAAACCATGTGTCACAGCAAACATCACATTGAACATGCTTTCAGGATTTAATTCTAAAGATTTATATGTCACTTGACTTATCTATGCCATTTCAATGTCTGCAAAAATCTCCCAGGAAATAATTATAAAAACTGGGTACTGCTGCTAAAAACAGTAGAGGATTTTGTTTTGCTAATAGCACAATTGGTTCCCCAAACAGGAAATTAGAAACAGCACCCTTAGGAGTATTTTTGAACTACAGTGAAATGAAAAAAAACCCTCTTCATCACTATTGACAGAACCTAATAAAATGCTTCATACTGAATTGCCTTTGATGCATCTGTACATAAAATTAATTATGCAAATAATATAATATCTTATCTCTACAGATAATTACAACAGTAAACATACTTATGCTGGTTTTTGTCTTCACACAGGTGAGTATTTTCCAAAAGTGGTGTCAAATAAAACTCTGTGATTTTACCTACATGAAAATGAAAACGCTACTGAAATCCAGGATGTGAACTTCTTGGTGCAAAGAGTAACCCAGAGCAGCTGCCAGGCTTCTCCTTATAATGGCCTGGTCTATCACAGAATGGCTGAAGCCAGGAGACTCCACTGCAGACCATCCAGTTTAATGTTCTTCTCTGGGCAGGGACAGCTGGAGCAGGATGCTCAGGGCTGTGTTCAGTCAGGTTTTCAATATGTCCAGGGATGGAGAGTCCATAACATCTCTGAGCAACCTGTGCCAATACTCAGTCACCCTCACAGTAAAAAAAGTGTTTCTTAATGTTCAGACAGAACTTCCTGTGTTTCAGTTTGTGCCGATTGCCTCTTGCCCCGGCACTGGGAACCACTGAAAAGAGCCTGGCTCTGTCTTCTTTGCACCCTGCCTTCAGGTATATTCAGGTATTGACAAGATCTCCCCTGAGCCTCCTCTTCTCCAGGCTGAACAGTCCCAGCTCTCTCAACCTTTCCTCATAGAAGAGATGCTCTTTGTCTTTCCTAACGCCATTCCTTCATGCTTGGACAGTGTCTCTATCTTCCTTCCAGCTGACATGATCCTACTGCCACATTTGTATGATTCTTTTTTATGTTTCAGTTTAGTCAGGAGCTCCTTATTCAAACCTGCAGGCTCCCTGCAACTTTGCTGGACTTCCTGCTTGACCATTCTTGAGCTTGGATGGTCTATCCCTGTCCTCAGCACCAGAGCAACTCAGCTCTTAACTCAAGCATATGATAAGAAGCCTTGTGTAGATGGTGTTGCAAGCACATGATCTCATGCAGAACACAACTCTCCTCTGAGCAGCTCAGAACATCCAGGACAGAAGTTATCTGCCCTTTTTTACAGGGAAGACCATCTCATATATCTTCCTCCAAATCCTTCAACTCAAACACAAATGGCTTCAGTGTGCTGCCACTCCAGACACTGTTCATGCATTTTCCTGTGTCACATACATTCATTTTAAATGACAGCAAAGAAAAAAGAAAAAACACGATACGTATCCAATGAAATGCATCTCTCACAATCATGGAAGTTTTGCCTTCTGCATTCTCCCACTTTCTGTCTTTGTTTATTGCCATCCCTTGCTATGTTATGTGCAATTTGGATCGCATGCTCCTTGAGGTAAGGAGCTGTCAGTTTTTATTTGTCTGTACAATGCCATACACACCTATGGCACTATAGAAGTAATTAATAATAATTTATGACTGAGTACGTTGTTACCAATTATCACATATTGTGTGCACTTGTGTAAGACAAGAAAAGCTTTTCTAATACAAGTGGAATAACATGCCTTATTTCTTGAAAGTTGACTCCTTAATATATTATTCTCTGTATAAACATAAAGGATACCAGAAGAAGGGCTCATGCATCCAAAAGCTTATCTGTTTTTTCCAAGTTTATATTTAAAAAAGATTAACATTTCCTACAAAACTTGCCCTTTTCTTTATGTCCTGAGACTATCACAGATAAACCAGTTCTGCTAATACAAAGTTACGACTGTTACTGGTGTGGCACATGGCATTGATTTTCCATACAAAACTGTTTACGTAACAGGATAGGACGAATGCAGTAATCATTTGATGTATGCAGTTGGGAACCAAAAACTAGAAGTCCTAAGTCTCTCTTCTACTGTAGATTAAATTAATTCTGCACAAAAATTAACAAAGTTTTCCATGTACTTCAGCAGAAGAACAAAGTCATCTTATCCTCTGAGAAGTTTAAAGAAGTTACCTTCATTTTTCTACATAAATAGAAGATACTGAGTTATTCTTGTAGCTAGGAAACTTTTACATGTATACGTTAAAATTTTGGGGACTCTGAAGTCACTACTCTGAAAATGACTGTATCATGAAATGTCTCTCTCTATCTCCTTTTGCAGTCAGTAATTATATTTACCCACTAGTCTAGAAAAATGAACAGTGTTTAAGAATTTCATTTTGAATAGCTACAAATATGTTAAAGAAATTTCTAGGCCAAGGAGGACCTGGTTTGCCACTTCTTAGGAAGGGGTTTGCGAAATGGAGATTTCCCCAGCAGAACAAAAGCTGAGACGTGACAACAAAACCTTCCTTTCAGAAACACTGTGCAGATTATGTAAACAGGGAGAACTAAAAAAGGTCCAAAATTTTCTAGGTGTGCAATAAGCTGTCTAGATGGAGACTGCATTTTCCCAGAGAACCCAATCAAAAATTCAAAATACAAAGAATGGCCTGCAAGTACATCTGGAGTTTATTTTCTGTGGACCTACATATTTCTTGTGCTTTCAGATAAAAAAAAGGTGTTTGCAGAATCACTACACAAAGTTTTGCTATTCATGTACCTATACATCTTACAACTATTGTGCATCTCTGAAGAGTTAAAAATATAAAAATAGATCACTGACATATTTATAATGCTGCAGAGGAAACTCTCTTTGACAAATCCAGGCAAAGTATCGATTTTAAACATTTTGAGAAAATTCTTTTTTTGTGCATTATTTGCAAACAGCCAACAGGTTTGCTTTTATCAATGTTTTCATTATGTGAAATTCTACAGTTCAGTTTGTACAAACATTTTTTGAGCTGCAGGTTCACTGTTTACCAAGAGTTTGCTACTGATGGCACATAGTACTGTTTCCTTGGTTGGATCTCTTAGATCTGGCACAACAATGCCTTCACATATTTCAACACTCTTTGTAACTTCTTTGTAACACCAATAGAAATTAATAATATTGACCTTTACGAAGTGCTTTGATTTCTGCAAAGGCATGAAGATTGCTTTCTACAGGAGTCCCATGTACTGCTTGTACACCACTAAAGGAAGACTTATTTTAGCTCCTTCATATGGGCTGAATTTCACAACAAATTAATTTTATTAACTCATTAATTTTATTTCTTGTTCAAATGAAATTTAATGTCTTTCCTTTCTGTGGCATAGACTGTAACAACTTCAGTCACACAGGCTGTACTCTACTGTGTTTTGGTTTGAGCATGAACATATTTGCGTTTCAACTATGCAGCAACTGCTTGCAAACCTCTAAACAACAACATATGTAAAGTATCTCATGTTGATCTTTGATTGGGAAAAATCTTATCAAAAAGCTGAAATGAAACAGTCTTATATTCACCAGCACATTTTTACATTTTTTGTGCAGCTGCTGTTACTTAATTTTTTTCTTCTAAAGCTGGTCATTAAACACATCCCTAGCATGAAGTATGGAAGAGAAACAGCAAGAGATCTGTGTGCAATCTGCAGTCTTCAAGAACCTTAGGAGAAACAGCTATCCTGTTATGCAGGGCAAATAACTCCCTTTCCCTTTCCCTTTCCCTTTCCCTTTCCCTTTCCCTTTCCCTTTCCCTTTCCCTTTCCCTTTCCCTTTCCCTTTCCCTTTCCCTTTCCCTTTCCCTTTCCCTTTCCCTTTCCCTTTCCCTTTCCCTTTCCCTTTCCCTTTCCCTTTCCCCTCTGCTCCACTATGCTCCCACTCCCACTCCTCTATTCGTGTGACCTTTCAGGAACAACAATTTCTTGTATTGCAGGAATCTTTCAAATTTATATTTTTCTAAGAGCCCAAGCCTGACATTTCCATGCTTTACAGTCTTGATTGTCAAAATTTGATATACTATTTTCAAATTGAAAACTTTATTAAAAGTATTTTTAAAAAATGGCTTGGTATTTCTCATTAAATGTAGCAACTTGTGGCATCTTTCAAACAGGGATTGTATTATGTATTGAGGACACAAGCTGGTGTTTTATTGATATTTCACAAAGGAAACACAGTTCAGAAGTGAGAGGTAATATGCAGGTGGCTTTAAGACCAGAGCACAAATTGCATGAATACTGAAGACACTGAACATGTAAGCGCTGTAAAAATGTCTCCTTATCAATTGAGATTTGTTTATTACTCACTCCTGAAAGAATGGAGAAAAAAGAGTGTCCTCTGAACAAAAAACTAAACCAAAGTAGCATGTACAATATAAATACCAGATCTGACCCACACATAAGAAAACTAAAGCAAGTACAAGCAAGATCTTTTTGCAGAAGGAGATAGAAACTGAAAAACACTATGATATTTACATCTCTTTCCTAACTGTAATCTCTGCTGCCCTGTGGACAGAGCCACCTCTGGGGCAAAACCAAGGTAGGTATTCAATTATACATACAAACACTCATAAACAATTTAGGATGGGAACTGGATACTTTACTCAAACTGGAGTAAAGTGAGACATCTGCACAAGTGCTATCTATCTATATTACATTCAACGTAGTAGGAACATTCTCTGGCACTGAAATCAACTGGCTTGAAACAGCCCATACCCATACCATTAACTATCTTATTCTCCAAGGCAGAGACAACCTTGTCTCCTCCTTCCAATAACTCTCCAAACGTGCTCAGGAACTGTACAGGAAATTGCAAGCAGGCCTGGGCCCAAATGTGTGCCAGGAATCATTCTAAAATTTAATAGCAGAGACGATTGTGATCCAGTGCTTGTGGGTGTTTCCTGATGCTATTTGCTGTACTGATACAAGCACAGCCAAAATGTCTGATTTACATTTCTCAGGGCTTCTGTGCAAATGGGTATAAGGTCTTTTAGATTTGACGGTACACATAGATTAAGTGACTGGAAAAATTTTATAAAATTAATAAAAATAAATAAAATTTAATAAAATTTATTTATTATAAAAAAAAATTTTTATATGTATTTCCAAGAATATTACAATAAAGAAATGGGCTGCTGAGTACAGAACATAAGCCTAATAATAATAGGTTTGTTTCTTTTTTATGTCCTCCACAGATTATTTAGAAATTGTCCTTAGACTTAGTAGTCTGCATGTCAGAATCTGAACAGCACTGCTTTAGAATAATCTGATGTTAGTATACAGACTGACGAGAAAGAAATGATGCATTCCTTTTATGATAGAGGATTAACTTGTTTGGTCTGTGAGTTTTGGTTGCCTGAACTAGGATTCAATATCGAAGCATAACTTGATGCTGCTTTGGATACTGTGCCATACTTCAGAAAATGGCTAGGGGTCAAAAAAAATGGCAAGGAGAAGCTGTCTTTGCTTTCACATGCAAAATGAACATAAATGCTAGACAGCAAAAGTTTCTTATTTAAAAACATAGGAGGACATAATTTCCTTATTGTAACCATAGCTATTATCTCCTTCTAAAACTGAATAAATCTGCGTGCAGAGGTAGTTAGATTTTATTTATTTATTTCTAAATCAGGTTTCAGATCTTTAGCAGAAGCTAAGTTTAGCTTTTTTCAAAATCTGCTCACCGAATGGACTGTTTCAGAGCTGTCTGTCTGAAAGGCAGAAAAAAGCAAGGAGACCTTAATCCCAGTTTTCATGAAGGCAGAAACAGATCTAAATGCAGCCACAGGCAGGGTTTCTTTATTGACATTTGCATAGTTAGACCAAATTGGGTGTTGTTTAATTGTATGTTTCTCACTAATATGAGGCCTGAACTTAACAACTTTGTACCTTGAGCATGTTAGAGCCAAGGATTGACTCTTGGATTCACAAGAGAACTTAATTTAAAAATTCACAGTCCTAAATTAAACACATTGCTCCCACTTTACACTCTAAGCAGGACATCTGTGGAGCTGGGAAACATTTACACAAGCCAGTAAGAGGTACATAGTAGAAAGTCAGGACTCAGACACTGTGAAAATAATTCCAGCACTTTTTAACTTTGCATTTACAACATAGAACAGGGAAGACCTGTCCTCAAATAATGGAGGAGAAGGCAGCAGAGGGGGAGAGTGCTCAATGGGAAATGAGGCACCTGGGGTCAAACCCATTCTCTAAATTAGACTGATTGAGGACCTGATCCTAAGTATCCTGCTTAAGGAAAGGTGCAAGTCACCATGTTATATGGGAAAAATTCCTTTGCTTCCTTAGGTTTCTGTTAAAAGAAATTACTTAGGCACCTAACTCAAGGAAGAGGACAGAACAGTGAACCTCAGATGGAAGAAGGTGTCATTTTGTCCCCATAATATCACTCAGATACAGCCCTGCCTCCCTAAAGAGGATAGGACACAAGTCACATTCCTCTCAACAGCATTTTCTGTTGGTGAGCTAAACTCACTTACTTCTAAGAATCTCCTCACCAGTCATCCAGCTCTTTCCAGGTATTGTGAGGAGAGCCTAGGCTCTAGTGGGAGATGGCAAATTCTATTTGACAGGTAAGTATCAAAATTATTAGGTGGGTTTAACCCTTAGAGATGATGTGACTCTAAAAATCTTTGCTTATTCCTATTCTATAGCTGTTTCTGAAGTTTCAGCAATATATTAGCACTCATCCTCATGCAAAACCATGCTGCTCCTTAGGACAAGCAAGACTGAGCCCTTGGACAACAGAAGGTTGTTTTATGTGCTAAAATCATTCAATCATAATGCCTGGCTTTGAAGGACTTGTGCCTTTTTTTCCAGGCAGATCTGTAGGGATGACAGAGTGAAAGGGCTGGCATCTCTCTGGGCATTGCTTGGACAAAAATGTCATACAAACTCAGCTTTTCTACCTGGAACACAGCTGCTCCTATCAGAAACAAGAGATGACGGTGTGTGGTACTGCCAGAGACAGAAGTATCTTAAAGGAAATATCTCCTTACCACTGTCACGTACACCAAATACTTTATACTTTTTTTGTGTACAGAGACATAGCACTCATAACACTTATTTACACATTTGTTTATTCTAAATCTATTAAGCCACATCATTTGGTTGTGATACCCCACTCTTTCACAACAGGCTGAAAGCCCCTGCATGGCACGGAGCAGTAGTGCAGATGTCCTACCGACCCCACTCTGCACTGAGGTCCAGAACACTGCAGCACAACATACAGAACGGGACAAGCCAGGTATTCGATGGTTTAGCCCAATTGCTTATTAAACAGTTGAACATGAGGTGTCAAAAGATTAAAGGTGTGGTGCACTTGTGTACTTTTGCACCTTGCTGAAATACAGACTTCACCCCATTACTGTGGAATGCAGAGTAAAAAAAAACCTGAGCTCATGGAGATGAGCATAGCTCATCCCCTGTGCCTTCTTCACGTTGCTAAGCTCTTCAGATGAAACATATACTTACCCTTTCTGTATGGAAACCCCACCTGGATTATTACCCTCAGAGTTGATTATCTCTGTTATTCCAGCCACAGGAGTCCACTGAGCCTTTCATAAGGGGGATTTTGTGGAAAAATAAAATGTTAAGGTCCAGGTTGCCTTTGCTACATAGACTACTAATGGAATGTTCTATACATTGCACAGCATGCACAGAGGTGTTTGGCCTCACCTCTGGCAACAGCATGTGCCTCAGATCAGCAATTCACACAGAGCAGTTGTAACAAAACCTTGCAAAAAGTACCAGTGTGGCTGCTTGAGTGCAGTTCTTGGATCCACAACACCACTATCTTTGCTGCAGCTGCCACAAATGAGTGCATTGTCACATTTTACACTGCACAGCAGGATTTTCTGGCCAAGAAAATCCATATAAAAGGCATTTGCTGACTTTGAATTTCTTTCTTTTATATCTATACCAAGATTCATCTCCAATATTCGGTATTACACAAGCTCTCATTTACCCAGGTATATATCTAAAGGGTCAAGTTATGAGAGATTCTGAAATACTAACATCTTGTTTTATGAACACATGTACTCTATGCGTATATCCAAATGTAATGATTTATATTAGATGTACATTCACTGACCAAACAGATAGAGGGAGTAAATGTTACTGACCCCACAGACCCCACACTAGTTGATCCAACACTAGTGGTTATTGCTTTCACAGACAAAGCAGAACAGGATCTGTCTGCTCTCCAGCCACAATGCTTCAAAGTCTCATGGCTTTAGGCAAACCTCTTCCCTTAGTAGATGAAATCAAGCCCTGGAACTTTGTGCTGAAACCAGTTGTAGGGGTTTAACCATGCAGCTGCTCACTCACTCACCCTGCAATGGGATGGGGGAAAGAATCAGAAGGGTAAAAGTGAGAAAACTATTGGGTTGAGATAAAGACGGTTTAATAGGTAAAGCAAAAACCGTGTGCACAAGCAAAACAAAACAAGGAATTCATTCACTGCTTCCCATCAGCAGGCAGGTGTTCAGCCATCCCCAGGAAAGCAGGGCTCCATCATGTGTAATGGTTACTTGGGAAGACAAATGCCATCACTCCAAACATCCCCCCTTCCTTCTTCTTCCCCCAGCTTTTATTATTAAGCACAAGGTCAAATGGTCTGGGGTATCCCTTTGGTCAGCTGGGGTCAGCTGTCCCACCTGTGTCCCCTCCCAGCTTCTTGCACACCCCCAGCCTACTCGCTGGTGGGGTGGTGTGAGAAGCAGAAAAGGCCTTGACTCTGTGTAAGCACTGCTTGGCAGTAACTAAAACATCCCTGCTTTATCAACGCTGTTTCCAGCACAAATCCAGAGCATAGCGGCATACTAGCTACTATGAAGAAAATTAACTGTATCCTAGCCAAAACCAGTATGCTGATAAACACTTCAACTTCAAAATCTCTAGCTGTTTGTTAAATGAGTGTGTGTCTACGCCTTAAGAAAGGTAAATCACTCTATTCCAAACCAGCTGAGTGAATAAACACATGTGAAGTAATTTGCAGCCACATGAGAGGAGGGGATGGGTCAATGGTAAATATATACTCCACCAGTAGCCTTCAGATATGGAAAGGGTTTGTTCTCCTGTTATTTCTGTGATGTTGAAAAGCAGCAATAACACAAAATCCCCCACTTCCAACAATATGAGTCTGACCCTGAATTTCTTTAGAAGATGTTGTTAGTCCCTTTTAAAATGACTATTAATCAAAACCCCTAATAAATAAACTAAATTACATAAACACTAATTTGAAAAATCTGTATCTTTCTAGATGTGATTTTTTCCCTGCATAATTAGGTTTTCTTCAAGGAAAGCAGTTACTAAAACTTACTTGCCAAATTGTGACTTGCTGTACAAAGTTAAAATTCAGAAGAATTCAGTAGGATTTAGTGACTAAAACTTACTTGCCAAATTGTGACTTGCTATACAAAGTTGAAATTCAGAAGAATTCAGTAGGATTTAGTGAAGATACTACAGATTTTTACCTGTGCCACAGAGCTTAAATTGCCACTTATATCTAAATCTGAAGATGTATTTGTTAGGGTTTAATACAGAGATCCTTTCCTATCAAATCTCCTGTAAAGTCAGCAGGAATGAAACTGAATTTAAGGGTTATGAAAACAATCCCCCAGTTTGTACAAATATTTATCAGGGGTTTTTTCCCCCCTTATTTAGTACCTACTCAGGGAAAATAAATTACCTTAAGAAAGGAGAAAATTAGCTCAGGAACAATTTCAGGATCTGAGCCTACAGCCGAGATCCACAAAAGACTTTGACAGCTGTCTCCCATCGATTTAAGTTGGACTTATGTGTGAAAATATCTTTGTACATACTTTGTGTCTTCCTATATAAAAACATTCTGTCATCCTACAGGTATTCCCAACAGGTTTAAAGTTCGATGACATACTGTAGAACTAAAAGGAGCAGGCAGTCTTTTAGTTCTTTCTCTGGTCATGGCTGGTACAGCTCTATTAATTTCAGTGGAACTCCAATGATTTTTAATCTTCCTTGGACCTTTCCCTTTAAAAAGCATGAAAGATTAGAAAAAACATTTGGATTCTATTAATAAGATAGTAAGGTAATTAATAGATTGACAATAATACAGAGCTGTTGACTACTAGGGAAAGAACTGTACCAGTTCAACCTTTTCTTTAGTTCTCCAACTTATGTGAATAGGTGAGATTAAATGACACAGGCTGATATTTAAGACGTGTGTAATAGTAGTGTTCTGAAACTGATGCCTTTTTAAGCAAACTGCAAAGCACCAAAAAATAGTTAAATAGTTAATGAATTAGGAAAAAAAAAATATATTTGCCAGTGAGAAATATCTTAAGCCTAGGCGGTCTGCCAACAGACTTTTCAGGAGTGGTTGGTACAGGTGGCAGCTCTCCCACCGCGAGTCCAGTGTTTGCGAGGCTGTTTCCTGCAGAACCCTTTCCCCCTCTGAGCTGCCACCACCTCCCATGGGGGAAGGACCTGTCGCAGCTCCCCATCTCTGTGATTCCTTGCCTGCTTACCTTGTCCTTGCTGTCCCAACCTCTGGCCACGCTCTGGTGGGAATGGCAGACTAAGATTTGTGACCTGCCACTGTCATTAAAGCTTAGGGCCTGACCCCTCCTCTTGGTTTACCAAAGGAAGTGATTACCTCCTGAAAATTTTCTGCACATCAACAGGAACTTGTCTGAGGTAGATGGGCAGCTTGACCTCAATAAATGTCTTCTCTCTGTGAAGCAGCTGGTAACCTGGACAGAATCAGTACTTAGCCTGGCAGCTTAGGAAATCACTTATTTGCTGTGCCTGGGAAGAAGGGTGGCAGGGGAAAAGACTGGGAAGGGGATATGCTCTTAAATCATATGGACACAGATTTATTCATGCAGCTGGCAAGTATCTAAAACCACCAGGACTCTGAATGAGTTATGCTTCTCAGCAAAGCTTTTGCACAGACCCACAGATTAGTCATGCTCTAAATGAATTTCCCATTCAACACTACAAGCCCTACCTGGCTACTTTCTAGTTAGAAAATGTGTGTGTGGTAGCAGGGACGGAGGGAATGTCAGAAGCTGAGTTATTAAGTCCATGGCAAGGAAGCAGTTGGCACAAGTTCAAGATCAGCAGGGCTACATTAGTTAGCTAGGATCATCCATAACTCTTTCTACACTGTTTCAGAAAGCACAGAGTCACATTCAAAAGGTTGTACTTTGAAATGGTAGGCTGATCTTAAACTTGCCTGAACTCCCCACTTTTCTACTTGTTGATTTATCAGGCCATGAACTAACTTCGGTGGTTAGAGCTTCAAGCACGATTTCTTTCAACAATAATTCTCCCATATGCCTGAGCAGAAACATTTTGCACTTAAGGAAACTGCACAGTTTGGTGCTTATTCACAGAATCACAGAATCACTAAGGTTGGAAATGACCTGTAAGATCATCAAGTCCAACCATCAACTAACACCACCATGCCCATTAAACCATGTCCCACAATGCCATGTCCACATGTTCTTTGAACGCCTCCAGTGATGGTGACTCCACCACCTCCCTGGGCAGCTTATTCCAGTGTTTCACCACTCTCTCAGGAAAGAAGTTTTTCCTAATATCCAGCCTGAACCTCCCCTGGCGCAACTTAAGGACATTTCCTCTCGTTCTATCACTAGTCACTTGGGAGAAGAGACCAACACCCACCTCCCTGCAACCTCCTTTCAGGTAACTGTAGAGAGCGATGAGGTCTCCCCTGAGCCTCCTCTTCTCCAGACTGAACAACCCCAGTTCCCTCAGCCGCTCCTCAGAAGACTTGTGCTCCAGACCCCTCACCAGCTTCGTCGCCCTTCTCTGGACACGCTCCAGCACCTCATTGTCCACTCAGTCTGGGCTTGGAAGACACAGCTTTCTCAAAACTTACATTACAATCCACCCTCTGATATCACAACATTTAATATTCTTTCATTGGATAATAAAGTCTAGCTAGCCTTGGATGGGGAGAAAGCTTTGGGAGAAAAACATCAGACATTGTCTCTGTAGCGCAAGAGAAAGTTGAAAGGAAAGTTTCATGGTGGTAAAAATACTGAGAAATACCCTGGGGAAGGGGCAAGGCTTGAGTACCTGGAAAGTCAAGAATCTATTCTTAGAAGAAGGGAGAGAAATATGTTTGAGAAAAAAATATGTGGAATACAAGAAGAGTCACGGATGGGATACTCAACAAGACAGAAAGGAAAGGGGGTTATGGTTGAAAGGCACACAATCAGGAATTAAGGTGTGACCAGAACAACATACCCAGACAGCATACTTAAGAAAATCAGATAAAATAGCAGCTTAGGTGGTGCACCATTCTGGGACTGAAAATAGACATAAAATGAAGGATTTGTTTAGTTTGGGAGGAGTGAGAGGCACAGACCTATAGGTTAGAAGATTACTTGGTTATATCCACACCATTGCTAAAGAGCAGTCTGGAGCAGAGGGAAGGGCACAGTGTGCACCTTCACCTCCATCCCCACGGCTGCTTCACAGACTGCCTTCAACAGCCTCTGGGGATGTGGTGTGGGGAGGTACAGGGAGACCGAGTGTACGTGTGCACACGGGGTACCGGCCCAGTGGGGCCAGGCATCTGGGCTGCTGCCTGAGGTGTCTATACAGTTGGGGAATCAGCTCTCAGGGTAGGTCTCAGGAGACAGCAGAAGCAGATTCACCATGGCTCCAGGGTCTGGAAGTTTGAATGTTAGCTTTAGCTAACCAGCAGTTTCCTCCACAGTTCTTTGGAGCATTGATTAAAATACTAATGAGGGTAGCATGAACTGTGAGAAAATAGCCTGTGTGAAAAGCAAATGTGACTTGAGAAGAGTGCATCAAAGCAAAAAGCTGCACTCGTAACCAATCACTCAGACAGCAGTACTGTTTCCACGGAGTGTGAGCAGAATAGAAAATTCTATATGTAAAGCTAATTCTGTCTTCATGTCATATCACAAACACGCCTGTTGTCAGTAGTCATAAGTAGTGATAAGGAGAGCTTAGATGGTTCTAGCATATTTAATATCTCGTTTTAGTATTTACCCAAACAGTGAAGTTTTATGCCAGTTACTAATCACTTCTTAGCCAGCAGCAGCAGACTCCTTATTCCCTGAAGTCTGTTCTCAGTTAATTGCACTCATGAGTATGGCAAATTTAGAATTATTATTCTTCAAGAAATCCTTGCAAGTCCCTGGCCAGGAAGCTGGTATAACAGCTAGGCAATATAAGCTGCATTATCATCCCACCTCACATACTGGTCTAATATTTTAATGGTTTTTTAACAGTCAGCTACTGACTGACATATCTCCTGTGAAAAGGAAGGGCCAAAAAAATACACCTATGTATATATAAATTAAAAAGTAATGCCCTCCAAAAGCAGGATGAAAACTGGTGCTAAAATCTACTTAACACTGTGGTCTACCGGATACACTCTATGAATCCAAACAGACAGCACATTCCAGCAGAAGCTGTACCCAAGCAGGGCAGCTAGCGGTAATAACCGATTAACTCCGTTTCTTTTGAAGGCAATGCATTAGCTCTACATTTTGGAGCTTGCTGTTTCCATTAGACATTGTTGTCATGGACTGTTCTTAATAGCCAGCCTGAAAAAAATTAGTTATCGCTTTGTTTCGAAGTGTGCCTTTGGGGCCAGATTCACAGTCGGAAGAGCTCTACTGGTTTTTGTAGGCTTATACTGCTTTGCTCTGGTGTTTACACACAGTCTCATTCTCATTTAAACAACCTGAAGGAAACAGTGGCAGTCGTCATACCAGCAGAGTTTTCTTTAGTGCTTTCAGTATTTTTCTGTCAGAGGTTAGCTAGCTTTGCTGCTTGGCTGGTTGCAAAAACTGTTTTTGCTTAAATTCCTCATTTTTTTGTTAAGATAAGTGACAGTGCCTTTTACATCTAAGGCAGAAAAACAGGTTTTAAGAGACCAATTCTACCCCTCAGATAGGGTCTCCTGAGTGACACACCCTCTGAATATACTGACAGACCTCACAGCACCGCACTCTGTCCCCATACTTCTGCATTACCACTGCTCAGATCTCCTGCTTGCTGCTTAGCCGTGGAAAAGATTCACTTTACGGTAGGGCCTGAACAGTAACACTGAAGTAAATGAAAAGATTCAACTGATGTGAGCAGACTTTGGCTCAGGACCTACTCCCACTGTGATGAAAGGTGCGCGGTTTGTTTTGCTGGGCTTTATCTCAAGGAAAGATGCTTTCCCTGAAGGGTGTCACGAACACCAGCTCTCACTGTCAATAGCAAGTGTGAGCTTGCAGACTTGCCTAGAAGTGATCAGCTTTTAACAGGTTCAGCCAAATTGCAAAGTCTAAGTTGAATGATTTTGCTCTAACCTCTTTTCACAAAGTCCAGAAGACTGGAGACAGTGGACAACTCTGTATCAGAGAAGACTTCTATTTCAAAGGGTCCTGTTCAAAAATGAGACACAAATAATGTAACCCCAAAAGTATGACTGCAGCTACATACAAGGAAAAATGGACTGAAAAATGGTAGTAGCCATGGTTACACACACACCCTCACAACACAGTGGTCCTATAATCCACTGCAACGAAAAGCTCAATTATAGCCCCACGTAATGCAAGTCTCTGAAGCCAAACCAAGAAAAGGCAAACCACTGCAACTCTTTGAATCAACAAGGCACCCAGTGCCACAGGGAAACTTGTGCTCTCCACAGGAGTAATCGAGTGTTCTGCAGGTACGCCCTCAATTTTAGAAACACACCTTGAGAAACAAAATGAGTAAATTGGTTGCTTAAGCAAAAAGTTTGCAAACTATCACAGGAATGGTAAAAAAGCAAGCAAACTGAGGAAGAAACCCCACAATTGTCTTTTTCATACCAGATGATTCCACTAATGAGGAGTGCTAAATAATTCTATTTGGTTCCACTAATTCACATTGAACTTCTCAAGTATTGCATAGTTCATGCAATAACCATGGTGAGCCAGTGTCCTCAGTCTTTGTTTAATGGACTATATAATGCCTACAAGCTTTGACTCACGTCTGACATTACTGGCTCTTTATAGCTTTACGTAATAAATCAGGGCATTTACAGGATATCTGTTTTATAGGACGTCTTTCAGAAATGCATGCTGCAACAACTCACAGTTTGTACAGTTGCTGAGCACTTTTTAAAAATTGTTTTTAAAAAAATGCGGTCCCTAGACTTAGTGGGCATACTGTTACCTTACAAAGCACAAGGCTTGCCTGAGTCCCAGATCCTCCACAGGCTGCCTGGGTGGCTGGGAAATCCCAGACGGACAAGCTGCCGTCCCAAGGCTGGGCAGTCAAGGCCTTTCTCTGTCCGTATTTTGTCCTTGAGGGCCACAACACAGCTGCGGTCTGGCAGCCAGGAAAGCAGCCAGTTACCAGACACATCCTCCTCTCAGCTGGGCCCTGCTGATGGCTCCCAGCTACTTGAATGCAGCTGTATGGCTTTGGGACCATGCCTGGCTCAGGGCTGGCTTTGGAGCAAGGTGGCTGTATATCTGTTTTCACTGCATAGAGAAGCTTTAGCTTTTCTGTGTTTCAGTTCACATTGGCAAAAATGCAGATAAAAGGAGTTTCCTGCTTTCCCTGGGTGTTCTGAGGCAAAATACATGAAATCTTGGATGCACTCTGCTTATGAAGCATAGACTGCTGATGGCATAGCTGAGTCAAGGAGAATATCTTAGTGATGTCCTAAAGTAAGTGTTCAAACTTCTGCAAGGTTTGAAGCTGTGTGGTTTTGCTCATGTGAAAAAGGCAGAAGGGACTGTTCTGCATGGACTGAGTCACCAGCACTAGCAGGAATCTTTTCTTTAATTCAGCAGAGCTCAGATCACTCAAGAGTCTTAATAGGGAAAGAAAATAATTGGTAAAACCTCCAAGTTTTGCTGTCTTACTCTGACCATAGCCCTGCATAATGCAGTCTGTGTGCAGAACAATACAAATCACAAGTTTGCTTCTTGCTGTAATTCTTTGGAGTATAACATGGCATCAGGGGTCCCAATTATACTCTGAGAGCGCAGTTTTCTGAATGGACTCAGAGACCACAGAACGAGGATAAGGGCATTTTGTTTTTACAGCTCAAGAAAAAAGACATCTATGATATGTGGCTCCTGGGAAAAGAGTAACTGATCAGGAAGAGTGTTTTTCTAAAGCTTAGTCTCCCCATACTTTGTTTACTTTTTAAAACATAATCCACTCTTACAGAGTATCCTGCAAGGAGGTAAGCTAACATCCTTGCCAGCTGATCAGAATTCTTACTCTCTGTGTCTGCTGCAGGTCAAGCAATTGATTGGATTTAAATAATTAGTTGACTCATGTGGCTAAAGACATTAGGCCAAATTCAGAAGCGATGCAAACATGGATTCAGGGGAGCCAGAGTTTTTAGATTTTATAACCTACGAGCCAAGAGGAGTGCAATAGAAGAAATTTAGCAGGGAAGCAAACGAAAGAAACCTTACCAGGAAACTTAAAGGTAGTATAAATTAAAATAATCCTTCCTTCCCACCATTTACTCAAACCTAAGCTTATCTCATGGGTGGTGCATTAATTGTAACTGCTTAGAGTCCCTTACTTGCAGTGGTAATAGGTAAATTATCTCTGAATTTGGGTTCATTTTGGATGGGACTCCTTTCCCACTTCAGACATTAACATTTTTTTGCCAAAGTCTAGAACAGAATAGAATAGAATATTTCAGTTGGAAGGGACCTACAACTATCATCTAGTCCAACTGCCTGACTGCTTCAGGGCTGACCAAAAGTTAAAGCATGTTATTAAGGGCATTGTCCAAATGCCTCTTAAACACTGACAGGCTTAGGGCATTGACCACCTCTCTAGGAAGCCTGTTCCAGTGTTTGACCACCCTCTCGGTACAGAAATGCTTCCTAATGTCCAGTCTACACCTCCCCTGGTGCAGCTTTGGACTATTCCCACACGTCCTATCACTGGATACCAGGGAGAAGAGCTCAGCACTTCCCTCTCCACTTCCCCTCCTCAGGAAGCTGTAGAGAGCAATGAGGTTGCCCCTCAG
This sequence comes from Gavia stellata, assembly GCF_030936135.1. Taxonomy (NCBI): domain Eukaryota; kingdom Metazoa; phylum Chordata; class Aves; order Gaviiformes; family Gaviidae; genus Gavia; species Gavia stellata. The sequence continues at coordinate 24,783,264 of NC_082599.1, read as the reverse complement.
CCTCCTTTTCTCCGAACTAGGCAAGCCCAAAGTCCTTAGCCGCTCCTCATAGGACATTCCTTCCAGCCCTTTCACCAGCTTTGTTGCCCTCATCTGGACACACTCAGGGGCCTTAACCTCCTTCAAACTAGTTACCTAAACACATTTTCTAATCAGTGCAGGGGAATGGGTAATTCCCTAGAGGACGATTTACCCCAACTCTCCAAAACACCTGTTTTAGAACTGAATGAATTACCTTCTGGAGGTGCCTGCTTCTCCTAAATGATGGCTAGCTGCCTCCCCATAGTATCAGAGTCACAACAGAGTCTAATCCATAAATGGAGTTTCCTATTGATGAAAAATTTTTACAAATAAAAATGTGGTTTCATTGTAAATCAGAGAGGAATGTCAAAATGTCGTCAATTTCCACAGAATGGAAACTCCAAGAAATGTAGAATCAGAAATATTGAATTGTTTGTTTTGATAATGTCAAATTGTCACATTTTGCTAATGTCAAAATATGTTGTCTCAGAAAGTTAAAAGCATTTCAATAGCACTGGAAAAATACAAAATATTCAAATAATATAAATTATAATAGAGATGAACAGTGCAGTCTGACAATGTGAAAACAGGTCCACATAAGTGAGTAGCATTCCTGATGTAGCAACTAGAATAAAACTAAATTAAGTGGAAAAATTATGTCATAGCGAAATAGTTTTTCTTTACTACACGTTCTGAAGAACAGAGAGCATTAGTTTCAACACTTGTTTGAAAATTTTAACAAAATCAAAAAAACTCAAACAAAACTGTATTTTTAAGTGCAAAATTTCCCCATTTCTCTTCTAAAGTTTTTTTTTATAGCTCATGGTAGGCCTCTTTTTTATGTGGATAGCAGCTGCTATGCCATCTTCCCACCCAGTCTTTGGGGAATGGTACTGTCTCAGTAAAACTCCATTTGGTGTATGTCAGCTCTAACTGCTTCCACAAGCTGTTGCAATGCTTTTGGATCTGCCGTCTCTGTTAGCTGGAAATCACACTCTGCATAAGAAACATCATTATTTTGAGAAGTGAGTAGTACAAGACTTCCAATGGCCCAAAAGTGTTTCTGACTTTAGAAAATGCTAAGTGCAGATCAACAAGTTCCTCCTTTACCGCTGTCCTGTAGCAGCAGTGAGAGGACTCTGTGCAGAATTTTGACCTTGTTAATGACACTGCAATGCCAAGAAGAAATGCATTCTTTGCTTCTTTGGACTTTGTATAAACATATCTTACCTGACCTTTTGATCAATCCATGGAGATTTTCTTTTGATTTTAATGCTTACCATTTATGACAAATATTTATATAACAAACGTTATTGCACAAGTAACAAGAAAATTGAGACCTCCAAGGCTGACTCTTCTTCAAATTAGATCTAAGCCTTGGTGTGATTGATTTTTATACTTTCTACATATTATTAAAGGGTTACAATAGAGAATTTCGAGCCAAAGACTCCCTATATGGCCTTATTGTTTAACTGAACTTTTGTGCCTGATTAGCCAAAAGAATCTGAATTAGCATTTTTACTTTTTGTCCTGATGCTTTATCCTATTTTATTCCCCCCACCTCATGTCTTTCCTATAGTACAGCTCTTTCTATTTATGACAGGAAAAAGGGGACAGGTCAGGAAGGAAGGGTATAATGAAAATATAACTCAAATTCTCAAGCTAAAAGTGAGAGCTGAAATATGAAACAATCTTAGAGAAAATATTAAAAAAAATAATGAATTAGCTCTCTGTTTTTATGCATTACACTAACATTTAAGGGCTACAGCTGCCAGCACTCAATTCTGCAAGATAAATGAGAAGAAAATGTTAATTTTTTTAGCAATGTTGACAAGATTGTTAACAGTAAATGGGGGATTGGTGGTCCGGAAAATAGTACAGCTGTACTCTTGGACCTCTGGGATGTTATTCTGGCTGATGGACATTGTTTAACTGGCATTCTGCATGTAATTGTGAAAAACAATAAAAATGCATTCTCCAAACTGCAGCTAATACCCCTTGACTTATTCTCTCATGGAGACCATATATGGCCTCTGACTTTACAGGAGAGTAATGTTCCCATGAAAATTAAGGCTGTCACTGAGCTGAAGTCAGACCAACCAAGCTGGGAGACAGGGCCACCCTGTCCTTGCAGGCACATTGGTGGACCCCACGTGTGCACAGCCCTGCAAGTGTCCACCATGGAGGGGAGTATCTGGAAAGGCAGACCCCAGAACACTCAGCCTGGAATGGGAAACTGTTTTCAAGCAGCTCTGACAAAAAACAAGTGTTTTCTGCAGGAAGTGGACACTTGGTGTGAGAAATTTCATGAAAGAGACAGTGTTCCACATAAAACGTAGGTCGGACAGTCCGAAATAACTCACTGAACACGTGCAAAACCTGAGATATTGCCTTTGATGAGGATATCTTTCCCAAGCTACTAGGACATAAAGCTGTGTTCACTGACACTGATTAACAGTACTGGAAAACTGTGCTAGAAAAAATATAATAGTTTACAACTTCCAGCTGCATGTCCTGTTTTATCTATTCTTACATGGTGAATGGATAAAATAACAATGGAGCTAGAACCATCTAACTTAGCTACCTAAATGCTGTGTCCTCATCCCATGAATAAGTTATGTATATTAAGTACTCATCTGAGTAGGAATGAAGCCCACATTCCCAAGTGTCATAACAATTCTCTCTTTGGCCCTACATCTTTTACATTAAATGTATTATTGTGAAATTAATTTTTTACTGTAGATCTGGGGAATGTCTTAGATGACCCTGAGCTTGTCCTTTTCTTTCAGCTACATCAGATGTGCTTATAGGAGACATTACCTTTTCCCACCAAGCTTTTCTTCTCTTATTATTCTTAGACCATTACAGCTACAAGAGCACTACCACTAGTTTCAATTATTTCAGACAGCATGAAACAGCTTTCATGGGACTGAGAAAGCCTTTGCTCAGAATAGCCTATAGTCTGGCCATTATGATGCTCTTCTGGGACATGGGAGGGTGGGTTGAATCCCATTAAGTAGAGGAGACAATTGAATCTGCCTTTCCTGTGACCTGGGTGAGTACTTTAATCATGAGTTATTGGATAAAAGGTTAGGGAAGGATCACCATTTGCTTCTCCAGATGTATTTTGTGAGAAATGAATAACAGCACCTTATACAGTAGAGCTTCAGTGTTGCGAGTCCCACTGGGGCTAAAGTTGTAAGTACTGGAGGACAGCTTAAGACCACCTCTGTCCATAATAGTTCCTACTGGATAGCTTAAGTAGCTCAGCACAGTTTGCAAATCTCATTATGAGACATTTATGTCTCCTGAAGCACTGTACCAAAACTAGGCACCAAACTAGGGGCAGTGATCTCAAAATTTAGTGTCTGAACAACTAACTAAAAAGCCTGAGACTCAAGTCTCCGGAAATTTTGAATTACACATAATTGTCTGATAAGCTGGCAGCTTCAGTATCCTACTTCAGTAGCGTAACTGATGTTCTGAAATAAAATATGTACCACATGCTCTTTGGGATCTAATAATATTCTGCATTCTGCACATTTTCCTGAGTGCTGCTAGTGGATGTGATTCAGACAATTGAAAACAACAAGAAATTTTCTATCACCATTACAACAAAAGATGACATTTTTGTTCTCAACACTTTTCAGATGTCAGTTTTGAGGTAAACCAAAATCATCCTCTTTCTTTACCCAGATTTTTACTTCAGAGATTCTGGGAGAGTAACTGAAAATGCAATTTAATTTACCTGATCATCACAACCTAAAGAAGTTCAGATGGACTTATGGGCCATTCCTACACATTCTATTGTTATGTATTGTATAAATTGTAACCAGGTAAACAAGCACTCAACAAAAGTGCAAAACTAATAGCACCAGCCATATACATGCTTTTTTCCTATCCAGTCATATTTTTCACCATGCTCATAATCACAGGAATAGACAGAGGTTGCATTCAAAGTCAGTCACAAACATTAAATATTCTGTATGCTCCAGTAATGCTCCAAACCCTTACAATAGTCCAATTATGGAGAAATGCTTTAAAATGTTCTATTCCCAGTTTTGCTCAGAATTGCTGACAAAACTCTGCAGATGCTGGGGTGTAACCATGGAATTCAGCCTTCTGTTTCTTAAAAGGTATCAAAGACACATTTCCAATGCTGCTCTTGCTGTATGTTTGAAATGCAATGGAATACATTGAGACATACGTTGTTTAAAAATCTCATGTTTTCATGCAGCACTAAAACATATCTGACATGCACTGAAATGTCAGTAGCATTATATGAGATGACTTGTTATCACAAGCCATGGTGCCATAATAGTAAAGAACCTTGGAAATGTGAACAGGAGCAGCATACATATCTGAAACTGCAGAATGTCCTTTAGCCTCTTGCAGCTAGTTATTTTCTCTGCTGTCATAAAGATGTTCAGCCCAGATATAACCTCAATTTTTGAATTTACTGATTCTTTTATCTCTCCTACAGTTTTCTATATCTAGTTCCTTTACAATTTTAGGTTGCATGCAGCTATACTTTTTCTGCTGGGAGAAAAGACAAAGGAGCTTGCAGTTAGACCATTAGCCTGAAGGTGGGCAGACTTGAGTGCCCAACACCACTCTGTCACAGACCTTTCTGATGAGGTTGGACAAGTCACTCAGGGGGTCTCCGTTTCCTACTTATATATAAGTGAAGCTACTGTAAGACCTGTGAAGTGCTCAGATAGTACAGTAAAAGAACCTTCTAAATAAATAGAAGTTTATTTCTAGGTAGAATAAGGATTTCATTTAGTTACCAATTTCTTTGATGGATTTTATGGTCCAAAGCCCTCTATACTGGAAACTAAGAAAGCAAGTATTTTATAATAACCCCACTGGAAATATTGCACTGCCACCTTACATCTGTTTCAGAACCTATTGGCCAATTACTCATTGCCACGCTGAAACAGCTCAACCAGCAATGGTAAATTAGTGTACCTCTCTTTTCATAATATGATAGCCATATTGAGAGACTGAAAAATATGTCTTGCATTTAGATCATTTTATTCTACATGTGTGCACTCTTTTGATGAAAAGCATTTGAATATACCCAGTTAGGTGTGACTCCTGAAAATACTCTTTTTCAACATTGAAAAAAATATTTTTATTTTCCTATAAGAACTGCAGGAATACTCTGATTTTTATGCTCTATTTTCTCTGAAACTCTGTTAGAATGCTACATCATTCACATCTGTGGTTAGCAGACTTCAGATTTCATCATCTACAGAAAAGACAAAGCAAGATATTTGTTATACATACACAGATTTCTTTGAAAGCTGGAACTGCCATTCTCAAGAAAGTCCCCAATTTCAAAACTATATGCTTTAAAAAAAGAAAAATCAATAACTAAAATTTCTTGCAGAATTGGAATTAATCTATATGTATCTGTATATATGTTTAGATATGCATACATATATACATATTCACAACTATAACTGTAACTATAACTTTAAACATAAATTTGATTTTACATGTCATTTTGGGAAGGATTCTTCTGTCCCAGCTTTCCTGTCTAAAAGTTTTCCATTGAAAACTAATTTAGGCTTTCTGAACAATGGAGGGAAGCAGGCATTCCCAGAGGATGATCCCTTTCAACTGAAGTACAGCACCTTAAAAAAGAACAGATGAAACCGTTCTCTGGTTTACCCATTTTCTGCAATGACTACAAAGAGTGCTAGACATAACCCACATGTGGTCATCTTTCTTTAGATGACCAAAATAGTTTGAGATCAATCCTATTCTTTGACTTTCTCTAATCACCTCTGAGGTTCTCTTTGTCAAAGTTTTGGAGCCTCCGGTGCTCAAAAGTGGGATTCCGGGCAGCACCAGTGTGGTAGAGGCCGGGATAGGTGTCCAGTTGGAGAACAAGCTGGGCTTCCCCCAGGTGCCACACACCACAGGAAAATTTCACTGTGACAGATCAGGATCTTCAGAGGGCAAAATATTCAGTCAGAAAGTTTCTGATCAGTTCTAGTCTTCAACAAGACTGATTCTTTTCTTCATTAATGTGAATAGCATGCGATGCATCCTAGATTGAGTAGATGTTTTCATTGAGCCTTATAGATCCCCTAAAGATCACAGACCATCTGGTGACTTGCTGCTGGCACACCACATCCTGACATCTTCTGTGGCATCACAGTTAATCGAATTGCAGTATAAGCGGAAAGCCCAGCTGACCAATGCTTCCAACCAAAGCAATTCCCCAGCTTAAAATGCCTGTGTTTCCCTTTATTACTGTGCAAAATTCCCAGGTGATGCAGAAAAAAAAAAGACTGAACTGAAATATTGATTTTTCAGTTTCCTTTTCTTCTAGTAAAAGCTAATGATCCAAATTCATCACAGGAATAATTAGTAGAAATTTTTCCTATTGCATTGTCAAACCAAGTGACATTCCATTGTTTATCTCGAGGCTTAATGATGGCTTCTGGTGATAATTACTAAACTTTCAAACTTATAGTAAATACACACTAGATTTCCCTGTTTATACAAACCCTGAAAATATATGAATATATACACATATTTTAAATAGTTCTCAACTGTTGATTTGTGCTGAATGGAAAGAGCAGTTTTGATTGGTGTAATATTTCTTTTGTTTCCATTGCTGAAATCCTTCTTTTGAAAACTTGATGTAAGAATTAAAGCTGAGAGTTTACAAATGGGCCTTGATGATGTACATCATGAATACTGACAATACAAAACCACAAGAACAGCAATAGCTGAAAGAAAAAAATAGGAAGTATCTATATTCTCACTCACTTCTAAACTTTTTCTGATTTAGTCACACACACCTGCAGGGACAAATCAGTGACAGGTAAATCTTATTTCATGAGTATCTGTGGCAGAGGTGGTGCAGAAATCCTTGAGACAGGCCTGACAAAGCCACCTTTAAAAATCCTGCAGCATATTTAGTTGAGGTGCAATGTGACTTCCATATTAATCTAACTGCCTTCAGGGCAGTACTGCACTGTGTCCTATAGATGTACCAGGTTATAGACCACTACACATTTTAGACACTTGTAAGGTCAAGTGGTGAGAATTTTAATTATCTAAATGTTGGATTCAGGCTCCTAGACGGACAGTTATGTAGTTAAAATAAAGCCTGTTACAAATTAGATTTCAGAAGTATGTATGGAACTGGGTAGCAGTCACTAAAACTGTAGTAATAACATTCTACACATAATTCTTTGATTTTATTTTTTTAACTACATTTTCTTGACCTTTTGCAGATTTTAAGGCCAGAAAGGTATTATGTTCGTCACCCAGTGTGATCTGCTGCTTAACCTGTGCCAGAGAAACTGACCAAAGAAATTTCTTAAAATGGTACCTCATGCTATCCTTTTCCTATGGGAACTGTAAATAACACTTTCCTGCTGCAGGAAATACTTATCAACAGCAATAGACACACTATTATGCTTGTCACCAGAATATTGTCGGTTCCGGGTCAGCTTTGGTCTGTGTCTTGTATTATTCTTGTTTTCCTTTTGATTCTTCTACTTGGTACGCTATTTCTTTCTGTGCTTTCAAGATCAGTAGTTATACTCCTTTTTTTCATTTGTATCCCTCCAGCTTTTTCTACGGTCTTAATTAGTAGCTTTAAAATCTGGACTTAGACTGTAAGGCTATTCTATTCTAGAATGAAACGCTTTACAAAATCTCCCAAAGAATGTCAGTGGCTCATCATATCACTTCAAGTCAAAAAATGTGCCATGACGTTGTCCAGAAGTAATAGATTTCGATACTTGGTATATGTCAAGTTAAATTTATTGCAAGAACATCACATTTTTCATTGGTGCCAGAAAATGCATATGTTCTAGGAACAGTCCTGTATTGACTATTCATCCAAATACTGGGATTCAAGGAAAGATCTAATCTGCTGCTACATGCTCTTTTGAAATCTTGACCAAGTGGACATATTTGCTGCCTACATATGGCAAGTGATATGATACAGGACACAAGTTGTCAATAAACTGAGGCCAGGCTTTTGAATTTTTGAATAAAATATTTGCGTTCTTTTAGTTTGAAGTTAAGAATTTACGACAGCACAAGGACATTTTGATGTGCCTAGCTTCACAGACACAGCTAGATGCTTATCATTTGACTGAAGGCATGCCAGTTTGGCGATCCTGAAATAGCTCTGTGTATGTTTCTGTTTATGCATTATTCAGCTTCCAAAACCCATTTTAGCAGAAAATTAATGCTAAGTTGGAAAGTCGTTAAAGTAAGGACACCTAGCACTAGGACCTGGGACTTTCACCTGACTTGGTCTGAAGAGGCACAGGTCTCAGAGTAAAATCAATACCTCTTACACATTCATTCTGTTCATTTCTGAATTAATTCATCTTTGTATCCATGGACTGCAGCCTGCCAGGTGACCATGCTCATCCGAACAAAGCATCAGCTACTAACAAGCTTCTTGATGGAGCCAGGAGTGTGATATCATTGTATTTCACTTTAGACAAGCTCCTTGCTTTGAGCCCCCAGCTAGGAACACAGGTGCTGGCAGCTATGGCTTCAGTAAAAAACATTAGAACAAGTGCAAAGAAACTCACTCAGATAGATATCCAAGAGCATCCTTGCTCTGAACAGTCACGTGAATTCCCATAAGCTGTAATTGCAAAGTACAATGCAAAGAGGTCGGGTCCTAGCCCTGGCATTTCATTGACATCTCAAGCTATGCAAGTAAAACGAACTTAACTCACATGCTCAGAACTTTAATGTTAACCATAACATTTCCTCTCCCTTGCTTCTTCTAAATTTCATATGATGTGTCTTAAAATGGGAGATAAAGACAAGAACCGCTTTAAAGCCAGTAATTGTTTCTTGATGTTAGGCCTGCTATCAAATTAGCCTCAAACAGAAAACTTTGATAAGATTTGCCCAACTATTAAGGCTATTAGTTGAAACTCGAAATTGATTTATTTTGCCTATTACATTAACCTTCTCCTGCACATTCAGTAGTCTATTACATAGAGCAAAGTAAAGGCAACTTGATATTTTAAAATGTTAAAATTAATATAAAAGACATCTTGTTATAAGCCACATGTTACTGTAGTAACAAGCTGACAAAGATTTTATAGGGATGTTCATTGCTAGCAACAAAATGGAATATTTGTAACAGTGTCATAGCAGAAAATTAATTTGATGGCACTGCAGAGAGCAAATGTAATTAGTAATAAGCAGGCTTTATTTTGAAAGTTTATGAGATAGATGACCTGCAACGCAAAGATATGTGAACTGAAAAGAAATGTTCTTGTGACTGTGAGGCAGGGCAGAATGAAATCCGTTTGTTTTTCTCATTTATCTAAGGCTGTTATAATTAGATTGATGTATTAATATCAGCTAGAAAAGCTCCTATCTTGAATGTGGAAGAATTTCCATAACTAGAGAAGGGAGCCGGTAACCCTGCCATTATTCACAGAGAATTATTTCATTAAAATAGGATGCTAACTTACATGCATGCTGCTTTTGCACAAGAACCTAAGAGCAGAATATGAGCAGTAATTCTATACATACTAAAGCTGTAGGTGTTTTGCCAGGAAAAAGCACATGCTCTTCACCAGCAGAAAGTGTATCTTGCATTTCAACATAGGGTCCATATAGCTGCAATCCTTGTATTTCAATCAGAAAGATATCTCAGCACAAACACAGAAATTCATGAATCCAAAATGTATTTATACTCGATTTCTTCTGTGTAGAAAAGGCATCCTTGAAATGTCAGGTCCTCCACCTTCTACTTCTGTTTCCACAAACAACGTCTCAAAAACAACTGATCCAATAACACAGGTCAAAAAATAAACCACCAGCTTAATTTTATTATTTTTTTAAGTGCCTAGAGCCAACATTTTCCCTCCTTAAGTCTGTATGGGGAAATACTGCGTGTGAACAAATGTGATCTGACCTTGGTATCTAGAGGGACTGGACCGGACCCCAGTTTTGGGAGCCAGGCAGGACAGACCCATGCAGGGGAGGCAGTTCCCTTGTGTTGCCAGGTGGACATGTGTGCCTCAAGCTTCTCTGTCCTCTGTACCGCACGCATGCACACACGCGCACACACACACACACAGAGCTACAGAAGCACCAGCTCAGGCTCTAAGCACAGTCTGTTTGTGGGTGAGGGCACAAGCAGTGGGGGCAGTTGTTAAAGCAGTTGAAGCGCTGGTTCCTGAGTGCACTGACGAAAAGGGGTACTTGTGGAACGAGTCCTGCACATGAGATTCAGCCCGTGAGCTGCCAGATGGACCATGTTGCTTCATGATATCAGCAACACAGGAGCTAAAATAGAATCACAAAAGGTATCTTCTACTCCACCATCAGCCTATTCATGCAGAAGCGGAGTACCAAGAGGGAGAATAACTCTCTTTGACAAGAAGAGAGTTTTTTCTTATTTTCTCAAGCATCACTCACAGACAGTGTTTCTAAGGTTTCTGAGTATGATGAAGGTTATTGGTACTCACTGTACCATTTGCAATTACAAAATGTCACTACTCAGTATTTTTCCCATGTTCCCCTTTCCTTGCTGCAGTCTGTGATTAACACTTGGTGTTTCAAGAGAATACCCAGCCTGCACTTACTGTTTTGCTTTCATATTTTTCTCCTTGTTTATCTTGCTGTATTCCTGAAATTGCTTTGCTATTTGGGGACTTAGAAAAATCTGGTTGCATGGTCTCATTTTAAGAACAGCTTATCTGGGCTTCCTGGCACTCTGACAGACAGAGTGAACTCAGACACAATGTGCCTTCCAGTGACTCACTGCAGGTATTTGAGTGGTTATCTTAAAAAATGAATAAGGTTGTGGGGTTGTGTCCTCCCAACTGACCTGCCAGCAGCCATTTGTTGGGAGCATGCATGCCAGCTAGGCTGCCATCAGGGACTTCATGCAGCTCCTTAAAATAAGCTCTAAGGATCTAAACTAATGCTGTAGTGCTCTGGGTGTCCTTAGCACGCACCTTACACCATCAGTGCTAATAGCTGGAGTTTCCCATTTGTAAACCCATTCAGAATTCACATATAAGACACATAAATTAGGGTGAGGAAAGAAGAAAAGGATCCTATTGACAACTGCACAGCTTAGAATTGTGTCAGAGCTCTGAAACCAGGAAAAAACAGTATAACTATTCAGTCACACCTTCAAACAGTCTGCCTTCAACCTTGTTTAACTTTCCATGAACATTTGGAAAAATCGTAACACTGTATTTTATTATTATCAATATTCATGTAAAGAAAGTACTAAGTTTTTATGCTCAAATATTTATAGAAAGTGAATTTTATGTTTTCCATAAACATTAGTACCAGAGTCCTGGTTGTTAGCATTAGCACCGCACTGTCAAGAAGGAGAAACAACATCGTGTGCCTTACGCCACCAGTCACAGTTAAATGATACAGACAATACTCCAAAAGAGATCTGTAGAGCACATGAGTCATAGAATAACAGAACAAATCTGCAGAAACAGTCAACTGCATACAAGCTTTCTATCAATGGAGAAAAGGAGCAAAATTTATCAGATTCAATTTAAGTATGAATTATTCAGCCAGCTTCTTCTGGAGACTTGCCTTTCAGCATTATTCTTTTTCATGTTAGACTATACTAACTCACTTTATGCAAGTTAGGAAGCATCTGATCTATTATTTTTATAAATTATTTTATCACAGTGATAGTGCTGAGGGCTTCTATTCTTCTGGTACTAGTAATTAGTTAAGAAACATAGTTCTCCTGCAGAGGCAGTAAAGAAAGCCAACTAAGAATGTGAGGACAGGAACATTATTGTCTCCATTTTACTGAAGGTAAAAGAAAACCTTTTAAAAATCAACCATTACCAGGTTCTTAGATAACATGGTGGTAGATCTAACGACTCAACCTAGTCTCCTAATTACTAACAAGGTGCTTGTGTCAGATTCTATTTTCCCATATAGATATGTTTTATAGTCATTTTTTAAGATCCATTTTATCTTTTCCACAGAAGCTGGAGTTCAACAAATAAAATCGCTTCTTGAAATCACAGGTGGTGAATAAAATTCCTCAAAATGCTACTGCATCCCCTGGAGGTCACACTTCTTAAAACAACTGCCTCCATTTCATTCCAGTACCTATGAGGAATATTTGCCCTCACTTCTGCACCAAGCCAGTTGCTGTACACCCTGGTGAGGTTTCAGAGCTCATTTCCAAAGTCAGCCAGATGCACGGGCAGGGCCCTTTTTGGACTGTAGCCACATGGATTTGCGAGCCATGCTTATTAGACTCATGCAGTCAGAAACTCACCTGTAACCAGATATAGCCAACACAGCTGAAGTTCCAGGCTCATGAGAAGCGCTAACTGACCTGCAGAGGGTTCAGAAGAGTGATGCAGAACAGTAAAAACAGTCCTGAATGGGGCAGGAGGCACTGGAATTTGAGCGGCCAAGTCCGTACCCTCATTCAGATTTGGTCTTCAAAAGCAACTTCTAGAGTAATTTCCATGTTGCCTTTTCAGCAGCTTCATTGCGATTCTGTTAAAAATTTCCCTTTGCAAAAATGCCATCACAAGTTAAAAAACATCATCGTATGATAGTCTTGACACATTCACCTTTTCTCAGCCAGATGATTATGATTTTGGACAGTAATTCCCACAAGATGTTTCTTGCTCCCCATTTTTACTATCCCCAAATCATGTCCAATTTCAACTCTTCAGAAAAAGGGTTATTTTTAAGTAAGTCTTAACTCTGCATTGATGGAAAACCCTACATATTCAATGCAAAATCTTAAGATCTTATGATACAGCCTTGCAGACATTGAATTGCTAAGACCATTTCTGTTAAGATTCAGGAAGAGGCAGTGACTGACCCCCGGATCTATTTGACTTATACATTATGGGACAGCACTTCTAACCACAGAGGAGAGTTATTTTGGTAGCAGATCAGAATCCAAATTTACAAAGACTGTGCTGCAGTCAAATGCCTTCTCACACTGCTGAATTCTGTTGTGTTTGCACAGTGCTTATTTTTAGCTGCTGTCATTGAAGTTATTACTAGAGACAACATAGGTTCAAAGTGTCCCTTGCACTTAAGCGAAAAATAAAGGTTCCCTGGGATTCCCTGCATTAGGTTTTTTGCATTTTTTTTTTCTCCAGGCATAAGCGCCTTCCCAATCAGTCATCTGAAATCAGCCCTGCTGATATCACATGTTTGAAAAAGTCATGCTTCTCATTCCAAACTTTTACAATCCCTACATCTTTGTAAATTCTGACCTTTTAAGAAAGGATTTTTTTACATGTAGCCCAAATCTCATTTGGGAGTTCATTTTATTTTAATGCACTTCACATTTCTCAGATAAGCTTCCTAATTTCCACCCGTAATGAGTATATTATCCAAGTAACAGATCACTCTACTCAAAACTGTTATTATGCAGTCTGCTGAAATGCAGAAAGCTTTCTCGCCATTGCTGAAAGCTGTCTGACAAGAACAGAAATGGGGGGTATTAAATAATATGTAGATTCAATCGAATATAAAGCATTAAACATTCACTGAGCAAATTGGCCACTAGTCAACAAATACTTTATTTATCTGCAATCAAATAAAGTGAGAATTAATAATTTTTCTATTGTGTCTGCAAACACATTTGGAGTGCTATAGTTGGAAGGGACCTAAAGAGGCCATATGGCCTGTCTCCCATCTCAAGGCAGGATCAGCCACACTTACATCATTTCAGTCCAGCCTGATAACATGTTACTAAAGACTGCCAGTGATGGAGACCCCACAACTTCCCCATGTTCCAAAATCACTATATCTTTATCATTATAAGGATTTTCCTAGTATTTAATTCCAGTCATAGTGCGATTTTAGGGCATTTGTTCTTGTCTATCCACCATTAACATGGGCACCAGATTATTCCTTGCCCTGATTATGGAAGCTTTTTCTGTAGCTGTTTTTATGGGCTTTTAACATGTACCTTCTCTTTTTTAGGCTAAAACCCTGTTCTTTCCATCTTTCTTCCAAAGTCATGTTTTCAAGTTCTCTGGGACAGAAAGAGTCTGTCTTATGTCTCGCAGACTACATTTCTGTCTCTATGGCATGATACTTCCTATAACATGATAAACGCCAGGATTGTGCGAAACAAAGAGAAGGGTTTTTCTCCAGTATTTTGCTTAATTGGCAGTTTCCTGAATGATCGCTGCATCTGTGCCCATGTAAAGGTTGGACTCAGCACCTTCTCTGTATGCTCTAGAAAATGTTGTTCATTCATTAAAAAACGAGAAGCTCAGCTTACCACCACGCTTCTACAAAATGGAAGCAGCAGCTGGGGCAGCGCCAGTGTGGTGCCTGCACCAGCTGCCCAGCTTGCAGGGTGGAAAGGTGAAATGGAGCTGCTGGGCATGGCTGGATGCAGCACTGACTGACACGTGGGGCTGTGCTCTCCTGCAAGTGTGCTGTACAGAGCTAGATACGTGCCATTTCTACCCAGGCTTACCAGGACAATGCTAATCAAACCCCTCAGCAACCCCTTCCCTCTTCTCTCTGGGCATCATCTTGCTCCTCCTACATACGACCCTGAGGACCTGTAGCTCCTGTGGCTGGTTGTGACCATCAGGGCACAGAGGCACCTGGTCCTTGCACCATGACCCTCCGGACAGCTGCTGACAGCCCTGCCAGCTCAGGGGAAAGTTCAGCCTCCACTTCCAATCACTTCCCTGTGCCTTTGCCTGTGCACACATGGTGCAATTTTTTTCCTGTTTGTTTTCATTCTGCAATCTTTTTGGGATTCCAATGCTAAGCAGTGGTTGCTTTTAGTCACAAAATGCATTAGTGGCTCTGTACGGATCATAGTGGAAATGATTTTGTAGCAAATGACAGCCATGAGGGAGGCATAAGGAATTATTTTGGGGAAATAACTGTCATAAGGGAGTCACTTGTGCTATCACTCAAGTGCTTTTAGTACCCAAGAGCAGGCAATGTGAGGTAAAATTTTTTTGTGCATTGGAAGCTGTACTATAAGAAACATAAACAGCCACTGAATATATTAAGGCAGGTCATCTATCCTTCTCTCACTATGTACTAACTATGGTGTTATAAATGCCAATTAATGCAATCAGCTCACATGAAGACTGATCTGCTCCCTCACTGAAGTTTTTGAGAGGAACATATATAACATATGAGGTTACCCGCTACCTACAACAGATGCATGTTGCCAGCTCTGCCAAAAGATCCAGAAAGCCTTGTGAGGGGGCAAATGTCAGGGAGAAGCACTGCCCGCTGCCAAACAGTGCTGCTGCTGAAATGCTCCAAATGCAAGATCAGTGCTGCAAATACCATGTGCATTGGGATTTCCCACCCCTGCTCTGTTCCCAAAGCTTTAGAAGTACCCAAACCTGCTCCCCAGTTGTTTTAAAGAAAGGTTTAAATGTGCTGCGGTGCTTGCATGAAGTAACTGATTTTACAGGGCATGCAGAGCTCTCTACAAGGCAGAACCACCCATGCGCTGAGGGTCATGGAGTGCTGGGGTCTGAGCTCACAGCTGGGCTCTGAGATGGTGAGGGACATTTCTACCTTGCTGGCGTGGGACCAGCCTTACAACAGCCCTCCGCTGCCGCGCTGAAGCACGGTGGGGAGAGCTCAACATTTTATCAAAGGGGACAGGTGTTGTTTTCAAGATAAATGGCTTTGAGAAGGACTCTTCTTTGCAGTCAGTGTTACTCTATAAGCTGAAACGCTACTTCCTTCCACGGGGTGCATTTTGAAGCAAAATGTAAAAAGGTTCCTACTGAAAAAGGTGCCTGTTTGGTATTCCCTAAGCGACTGTGAAGTCCCCCTTCACAGGAGATATTGCTCAGAAAAGATTTATGAAATGTGGCAGGGCAACATCAAGGCCTTAGAACCATTAATTTAAAATGCCTTTCCTCTTCAACCTCCTGTGTAAATTGCTGAGCAATCATGATTTCTTCTTACCTTCTGCTCTCAGTGATACAGATTGTGTCATGCCAGGATCACAGTTCCATGACATTAATTATACACAGCCAAGATACGCTTTTTATTTTGTACCCAAAATGGAAAATAGTGCAAAGGACCACAGGAGACACTGGCTGTGCTTAGGGAATTTAATTTCAGCTCTGTACTTTTTTTTTAAAAAAAAACCCTATGGCTTGAGAGATCTTTCATTTTGAAAGCATAAAGGGGTCACTGCTACATTCAGAGCTGCTTACAGTGGAATGCCTTAAAATATAGAATAATAATGTCAGGAGAAAATTTCTCGGGCCTGCTTAGTTTTGTGTAACTGAAGGTAGATGACATGGCCCAGATAACAATCTGACCCTAACCTAACCCCCTAGATGCAATAAAACTGAACCATGTAACTCAGATATGTAAGAGACCCAGAGCATCAGGTCAGTGAGTCTGTCTCTTCCTAGGGCAGGGCTGTGGCATCTGGCACATCCCGCAGTGTGAACAACTTGCATCATTTTAACTACAAATGCACATTATCAGGCTTTACCCATACATCAACAGCTGCAAACATTATCATAAGGCGTTACTCTAAATTAATATGTTGTCTAGAAAGACATCTTTACAGAGCCAAATTCAGATGCTGACCCAGAGCAAGAGGTGGCATGGAGAGCAGCTGGTCAGGCACCACAGGCATGGGGCTGTATTTGTGCCTGCTCTCTCCAGTAATGCCCTCTCCAGCCTGAGGGCAGCAGCTCCTGAGCAGTCTTCATTGGATCAGCATGGGAACAGTTTTCAAGATCTAGTGTGGCCCCTGAGACAGCTTTGCCTAGGATACAGCTTACAAGGAGATACTGGTACTCATCCAAGTGCCATGAGGATACTAGGCAAGAGAAAGTCCCCAGCAAAGCTGAGAAAAGCAGCTTAAACATCTGGTACCACAAAGCAGCTACCCCTCATCTGCAGCCCCACAGGCTCACACAGAGACCAGCACCAGCAAGGCCCTGCCGCTCCCACAGACGCCAGGGAACTGGCAAAAGAAAACAGTAACCTGGGATGTTCCCAGAGGATAGGCTACAGCTTGCGCAGGTTGGCAGGTCTTCAAGCACATACATGTCTCTGATCATGATTCTCCGTGTCTCAGCGCTGGGGAGCTACACAGAGCTGTATATAGCTCTGTAGCATCCTTCACTCTGCGGGTGGTATGAATGGAGAATGAAATATTTTTACTTCAGCAGCCATGGCCATCTAGATAACACCACACTACTTTCTTCCTGAAGTCTTCTTTTGGTCCTGCCAAGAAGTATCCCAGGCTACTCTGCCTGGCAAATGAAGAGTGCTGCTTGCAAACAGAACTAGATGCTTTCTATATGAGGTCTAAAAAAACAAAAAGAAATTATGGACTTCTCAGCTTTCTACAAATCTGTTTGCACTGTTGTGAAGAAATACTGACTTTTAATCGCCTTTCATACAAATACTTTCCAATTAGTTTTACATTATGGATCTTCTAAAGCTTTTGCCTTCCTTTAACACTGTGAGCTTAATGAAACTCCTTTGTGATTGATTTATGAATTCGGGTTTAGCATGGCATTTTATGAATCTGACATTTCCACACACATGAGATCCCAGGCACTGATGATACAGTGATCTATTGGTGATCTATATTCTATAAAAGAATATGAGAAAGGACTATAATGGCGTAAAAAGGAATCATACGTAGTCAAGACCTGATCTATTGAAATAGCCATTGAAATCTCTTAAAACATGTCAGTAGCCCTTGTGAAAAAATAGAGAATGAACAGACCATTCTAATGGACCATTCATTAGAACTGGTCACAAATTTTGGATTTTAGGGCTTTTTTCCACCTCACTGTTACGTGTCCCTTTAAAGTTTTCTGTTAGAAAAAAAGTTCTTTTTTTCCCCAGAAAAAATTGAAATATTTTTTCTTAGAGAAATTGGTGTGAGACTCCTAGGTACATGCCCAAAAGTCCCACACAGACTTTTTCCAGACAGCTTGGCCGCCACTGACTCTGGCTGTGACCGGTGTCTCCGTGCCCCCATAACAGCCCACGCAGGAGCTCAGGAAGGGACGTGAGGACACACAGCACAGGAGGGTAGGAGGAGGAGAAGAAGTTCTGCGGGCAGTGCAGGGGGACACAGCCTGTGACCACGACAAACTGAGCGGTGCAACCTTCCCCTGTCCTCAGCACAGGCAGCAGATCCCAGGCATAATTCAGGCCTGGAGATAGCAGCTGTCCTAGGGAAGGGCAATTATTTATGGTAGAGAAAAGATTCAACTGCAGAGCATTCAACTTTAGCTTTTGTACCTGTACCTGTGTACTTTATCTCTCAACAAGGCAATATTTAAGAATCCTTCAACTTTTCAAGAGCAACCAGTTTTCTCTGCAATCACACAAAACTAACCAAATTCAATATTTAATGAAAACAACTAATGTTACAGTCATGTTCCGCCAGTTTATCTATGTTAAGCTATTACTGCATCCTTTATTCCTTGCTTATATTTAGGGGTTATTTATTAGTGACTCGTATTCTTTCTTGTTATAATGCACTTGATAAAAGTGTCTGTTTCTGGGAAAAAAAATTCAAAAGCACACATACCATTTACCATCTCACATACACCATTAGTCACTGAGATGTTTAATGAACTGAAGGACATCGAACCAGGCATTAAATTTCCCAGTTGCTCAACTAGCACTTGTTCTGCTGTGTATTTATTTTTCCAAGCTCAAAGTAGCCACCAACAGCTCTCTTGCCTTGCTGCTCATGCTTGGGTACTCCTAATGCAACAAGCCAGGGACATTCAGACTGCCACTGATCACACTAGAGAATGGCATTTAGACTGCTTTGAAGAAAAACAGCTAGCTGTTCTTCAACGTTGAGTAGACCTGTTCCTATGGAATATAAAACAGGAGCATTAAGTAGTAAACCAAAGAGAAGACCCACTGACTACTGAAGAACAGCTGCCTTACAGTATTCCCCAGGCTGACTATTCTGCTGGGGATACTATATAGTCCACTGCATCCTGGAAAACTCAAAAAGCCCAATTAACAACTTTAGAGAGCTCAGACAAAAGAAGAATGTGGAGCAGAACCAGACAGCACAAGGATTTTTTGGTGTTTTGAGTAGTCAGAGTAAATTAATAGATTTGAATGCAAAAGTAGTAGCCAAAGTAATTTGTCACCTGCTCTGTTTGCATAACCTTATGCACTAGGCATAACACTGTAATAACAGAGAATCTCTCCAGTTCCTCCATAATTCCTACATAAAGTCCAACACTTGTAATTACATTTCTTTGTATTGGGAGTATATCTTCAGTGGAAAATCTAGCACTTCTCTGAGGAAACTGCACCACTACTTATCTTTGTTCTTTAAAAATGCTAAAAAGACTTATTTTACGTTTGAATTTCACAAGCCACAGCTTCCAGGCATTGGTTTATTTTTTGCTGTTTGCTAGATTAAAAAGCCTTCAATTATCCATTGAAAAGGTGAATCTACCTGTGTGCATGTTTGTGTGGCAGAAAAGGAGAATTTTATCTTCAAACCAAGACAACTGTGTTATTTAACAAAAGTATAGAAAAGCAGAAAATTTTATATTCAGAGCATTTCTCCAAGGTTCCCTTCATAAATAATTTGTAATATATCACAACTGTTTTTCATGGACTTATTATGGTATTATTAGGAAACCCTTTTTTGTGCATGTGTTATTGAAGAGAGAAAAAAATAATGTTATTTTTCTCTTGACAATGCAGAACAAAGACACTCCTAACTGTGGTAGGACTCATGAAAATGCTCTCCCCTCATCATCCTATTGTGAAACACTGGCTTATTGTAGCTAATAAGCATATTCTCATAAGTAAACCTATTACAATACTGTTAACTCATAGATTTCTTTCACACAAATATGTAAAGTATTTTTTAATGCATAACATTGACAATTTTTTCTTTGGTGTCAAGTTACGGCATCAAATACAAACTTCAAAAAAGAAGCATGAAAATCACAGTCATTAGTGTTTTAATCATATGCAGCCAAGTTTTGCAAAAAACAAATATTTTTTAATGTATTGAGGCAATAGGAAACCATGTTACACATGCTGTCTCCAAAACAGATTAGTTATTGAAGAAAGTAAGAAAATAGACACACGTGCATAATACCTAGTGCCTGCTAAAAATATTCTATAGAAACTCACTGTTCGTTTTTTGTACACCTGTTGCATTTTTTGTACATTCATCTCTTGCAAAATCTAACTTAGTGTACTGGACTTTTAACCTCCTCAGAGATTAAATGCATGGTTATGATTTCTAATTATCTTTGCCGTGTCTAAGTAAGTAAGTAAAGAAATGCCCAAATCTGCTGCCGTTTTCATGAAACATGTCACTGTTTTCAAAACCAGCCATTGAGCAGTGATGGCAGCTCACACCATAGGGGACGGCAGATGAAAGCTGTGCATGACCTGACTGCTCCCCATCCCCGCATGGCCAGAGAGTGGCTGAGGGCAGGTGGCACAGGGGTGCTTTGGTGACCGGGGTCCCCAGGGCCAGCACACCACTCAGAAAGGCCCATCAGGTTTCTTCTGACCTGAGTAAGGAAAGAGCAGTTTTCCCTATGCCCTGGCCCCAAGAACACCTGCATGTTTTTAGCAGGTTCAGTTTTCTCAATACCGCGCAGGCAAAAGTTACTCCCCATTTCTGAGACTCCCCACAGGTCTAGGAAGGGAGTAACTTCAGCTGCAAGTGAGGGAAATCTTCAAGGCACGACTTCAAGGCGATGTTTTTGACTTTGATGTCACACATCCTCTTCCCAGACTCCGGATAAAACAATTGAATTCGCTTTTTATCTTGCAGCGAGTGGGTGAGCGCTCAGGAGTTCAGGAGCTCTCCTGGGCACATGCATGGCGGGGGGGGGCTGCTTGCTGGCACCCTCATCTGCACCACACCGCCAGAGCCCATCTGGCTGAGTGTTAGCAGCAACGCAGCACACGCTGGTGACAAACCAAAGCCGGCCCTTGAGTTACCTCCCATCAAACAGCTACCAAGCAAGGGAGTCAGACCATCTCTGTCTGCCGTTGTAGCCTCCTTCTGCAACATCAATCTGCATTCAATTCTGTAATGCACTCAGATTGTAATTAAAACCATATCTCTAAACTGGCAAATTCAACTATACATTCTGATGTTTTTGGAGTTAATAAGCTGAAAACCATTTCTACAGCATATGCAGTGTACAGTCTCAGTAGTCAGGTGTGACCACAGTCCTCAAAAGACAAGAATAAAGAACAAATAAGCCTCTCTTTTAGGAATATCTGCTGCTTTTCCTTCTTCCAGCTGAAACTAGGGGCTTGGTTTCATGCCACATTTGACAGCATGGATGGAGTGCTGCAGGGCATGCCACAAAATACTGCCAACTTGTCCGCTCCATTGCATGCGATAAGTATGAATGAGCCACAGCAACTGTTAGCAGTTAACAGAAAATAAGGTGCCTACCAGCTTGCTCCATACTATGAGTTCATTACCTGCTGGTTGTTGCACAGACTGAGTTTGATATCTTAATTTTAGCATGTAGGTTTTAAATAGTCATGATTACAGCAGACATGGGAGCTACTCGTGGCTGATGCTCTACTTAAGCCTTCAGATTTGGAGAGAGTGAGTTTTTGAACAGAGGATTTTCCAGTTGAGAAGAATAGTTTCATGCTTAAACATGTAACCATGGGATAAAATGTGGAAATGAAACTTAGCTGTGACAACATACCTATATGTGCTAAGCAAATTAATTCAATACACTCACTTTTCTTTCCAGTAATCTCACTTACCTGTCCCTCCTCTGTATCTGAGACAAAGCCATATACCCAGAGCTTCCAGATTACACAGAATGCCTTTGAGAGCACAGGGGACAATATCCAGATTTCTTATTTGTTGTTTTCCCAAACTACCTGATTGACCAAAATGGCAATGCACATAGCAGCAGCCACACTGCTGAAGAGACAGACCGCTCTCAGCTCACTTTGTAAGCCTGTGCCTTTGAGGGACAGTAACTCTGATTTGGGGCAGCACCTGCTGGCATGGCCAGGAAGCGTTGAACTATGGAGGTACTTCTGTTACACCCAATATGGATATTTTTCTGAGAGAGTCTGCAGCAGCCCAAACCTAGATATCCTGCATCATTCTCGAGCTGCTGGGTCAGCAGTGCTCTCTGTACGGAAAAGCAGTGGGAGAAGGCTACGAGTGAAGTTCTTGCAGAGAGGTAGCCAGAAAGACTATCACCTCCTACCAGAAAAATCAGCTCTGGAGCAGCTTATTCATTCTCCTCCCAACATCAGCCACGTGTTTGCAGAAGGCGTATTGTATCCCAGGAGACAGCAAAGAGGGACAAGCTGGGGAACATCTGCCAATACCTTCCACCTGAGATTTCTGCACTTGGCACCTGCTGTCAGTACTTCACAACCACCTCTTCATCCCAATGTAGTTGTAAAAGCCTCAGAACCATAACTTGGAAGACAGCCAGGTTATTGAAGGAAAGTCCCTCTGTGCAAGAGATGAGCTATAAGAGATGAACTACTTTATTTTAACTTGAAAAGTAGTTTTAATGAAGTTCCATCTGACTTTTTTTTGTTATTGTGCAGGCAGGTATTAAAGATCTAACAAATTGTCAACATTTGCATTAAATGGCATTTATATTACAGATGGCAAGAGCCTGGAGACTGGTTTCCTTATCTACATTGGCCATTCCACTATAGCTGTGTAAATCATTGCTTTCAAACAGTTGGAGAAAAAAAACATTGAAAAAGTGTCTTCTGAATATGGTGTAGTTACTTTCCCAAACAAGTTCATTTTGACAAGGACAATAGCAAAACATTTTTTAAAATCCTGCACTATTTCACTCAAAAGCAGTCAGAGAGAGGAGGCCGTACTCAACAAAAGCGAAGTCTGTAAAGTAAATAAGGGGTACATGCACAGATTCTGTAGGCAGCTACCCACACAATAGAAACCCCATTACCCCAACTGGCAGCAACTGGGAGCAGCAGCATTCCCCAAGTGAGCAGCGTAAGGGGAACCAGGTAATACTGTGTGAGCCTTGAGTCTGGATCCAGAGCGATGCTCCAGCCCTGTGGGAAGTCATGGGCTTGCTGAAAGAATGATCATGTGAAACTCAGAAGCCTGGAGTAGAAAGTCAGAGTAGATGATCAAAATAACAGCTCTTCCTTGTCTTGTCACAGTCGGTCTGGGCAGCCCTGTGCTGCACCTGCAGCTGAAAAGCAGCTACAGCCGCAAGTTCCCACTGCATCAATTCCCAGCTTTTCATCCCTTTTTCTGTTTCAAATGTGTGACAATACCAACTATTTTCAGCTAGATGAAAGTTTTTCTTTACTAGCAGAATAGATATTTTATACTCAACAATTTAAATAACTAATCTAAAGACGAAATGTGGCCAATCACAGTATCCAAAAGCAGCCAAGTTATTTATCATATTGCTAGGTGAAACATGTTGCTGTCCTCCACATCTCTTTATCACATTTGCAACAGCTCTGGATAAATTAGTAGTAGTACAATGGTAGAACATAAATGTTTCAGCTAGGAATGTTTAAATTGCAAAAATCTGGCTGTAAATCCCCCCATATGTGGTAGCTGGTCACTCAAAATTTGCTGTTAAAGCCAAGTAAATAGATAGCACAGGTCGTAACTAGTTGGGTGTAAGTATTTCCAAGATCCAGATCTTGGATCCAGCACCAAGTGCTCCTGATGCTTTAAATCCCCTTTGCTTCTCACAGGAGTGCTACCTCTGTGATCCTCCCCTTCCTTCCAGCCTTCCGCAAAGCTCAATTCTGCTGCTGACACATATGAAGGGGAAGTTGGGAAAACAGGCAGGTTTGAGTGGCTAGATAAGACAGAACAGCCATCAAAACCTGTCTGCTCCTCACTGAGGATCTGCAGGACCTTTATCTTACCCCATACTTCTGGCCTTCCTCACTAATTTATTACACTTATATCCTCTCTCAGGTTTGATTCAAAGTCCACAGTCCTCCAAGGCTTGTTTTGTAATACATTTATGACACTGCTGGAATGGTAAAAGTTATACAGCAAGAAGTTGTATAATTCAGGGTTGGCTTTTGTGGGTTTTTTTTGTTAGAAAGTAAAAGACGTTAAAAGCTTTTTTCAACAAGACTGAAACAGTATTTTGATTTCCCTTTTTCACGTCTAACCTCATACTCACCTACTATTTTGAAATTACTGTTATTAGAAGAATGCCTGGCACCCCTCACTGAGCTCAGAGCCTCATTTATTGCTATTAGCCCAGCAAAGGTGTATTGAAAAGTGTTGCACCTGCGGTATTCATCAAATGCAATTCGCCCGTCTTAGAGCTGTATTCTTTCCCTACTAATGCTCTGAGTAACTCTGATTTTTCCCACAATTTTCTCTGAATCACTAATTATTACATTTGATTGCCATTAATATGAGCAGCTAATATTATTTGAAACAGTCTGTCAAGAGGGCAGACATCTAATATTGTATGGCTCATATTTGTATGTGTTTCCCAAATATAGGTGTAAGTAATTGTAGTTAATTAGTGTTTAGTGCCAAGTACAAGCCAGACAGAGCTTCCAGCTCTAAATATATATATAATCCATATATTTATATATATGTTTTTTCCTGCATGGACCCAATTCTGCAAAGCATTTAAGCACCTGCCTTGGAGACTGGTGCTTTCCTAGCTAAAGCCTAATTCTCTGTATTTTTACAGACATGGTTTCTAGATACTAATGCAATGTGAATGATGTTAAAGTGAGATACTAAGAAGTTGGTGGCAAAACCACTCTCTCTGCCTGAAAATGTAATGACTGAAAATGTAATCTGAGTTCAGTGGAAACCCTCCTGCAAGAAGGTTTCCTCTGTTCTCACAGCTTCAGATCCCACTGCACCCACTGCACTGAAGCTCTGTTTTCCCACTCTCAGAAAACATCCATCAGTAACCCGACTAGTGAAGAAAGAAGCTATTTCCATCACCAACTCTAGTAGCAAGATAAGATCTACATGACATTAAAAATAACACAATGTGCAAAAGTTCTGCCTTTGTGAGCAGACAGGGATGCAAAGAGTATACTTGGAAGCTCCGCAGCAGCTTCGCAAGAATGGGTTCTGTAGATCAATGCAATTTACCCTCATCATTCTGAGCTGATGGAAAATTATAGGTGTGAGTATTTCAAGCAAGCATGTTTTTCATTAAAAGTATCAGAATAAAATTGCAGAAGTTTCATATTGGAAATGCTGCCTTACTGTAATGAAAAGATGTAGTTTAGCTGCCTGGTGATTCTGGTGTGGGCTAACACCATGACTTCTATGAGGACCAACCACAGCAGCTCCACAAGTGAGAGCCAGTGACACATGGCATGAGATGGGCTGGCCAAGAGTCCCATCTGCAGATAAGGCTACAGAGGCGGCGCAGCTGAAAAACAGCGTGGTGTTTCTCAGGACAGTAATTTCTAAACTGAGCACTTTCACATGAAAGTTTACAGTTTGGGGATGAAAAGGGTGGCGATTTTTTCTTTTTTCCCACCCAAAAGTCATCATCCCCTGAAGAAAATTAATTCCAGTGACTGGGGGGGACAGGCATTAGCCTGGAGGTGGTGCTTTCTGCAAGAAATAGCCTGATAATCAAAGAATCACATTTCCTATCCCTTCTTCTATATGCCTCTAAAAGCTGTATGTAAATGGAAATAAAAAATACCCTCACATTTTGGTCATTCTGTGTTCTCAGATAATCTTTCCCTATGGAAACAATGACATTGTTGTACTGTGGAAGGAGAGGCAGATGTCAGTGCAAAAGCATTACTTTCCTCATCAACCATGTTATAACACTAGGAATTAAGAAATCTCCTTTTTGTCATTATATTTCCATTACTAAATAATGATACAAATTATTTCCTTTGATCTCCTTGGGCAGGTGAGAGATACCATATTGTGTTTTAAATTAAAATAAGTTCCCCATTATGGACTATGCATAGAATGACACATTAAAAAAAACCACAACCTTAATAGAAGTGTAAATTGTGGTAAGAAAGTGTGCTATTAGAGAAAAAAGAAGGCAATTTATTTGGTGACCTGTTTCTCAAATGAATTCTTCTTTTTAAGAAACTAACACTCTATCAGTGACTAAATTCAGTTTAATAAAAGCATTGTTTACTCATTCTTTGCTGACAAGGTTTGACTGATGTTCTGAGAGGCCCAATACACCATCTGAATTTTCTGCCCAGGATTATATTGCCAATAGGTCCCTCTAGCAGGAGGCATAGTTTTTGTTTGTTTTCCCCCAAGCTGTTTAAAATTATAAACATATGGTGCAAACATATAACAATATTATGTCAACCCAAACTTGAATGTGAGTTTGTAACAGAATCTTCTCTAAAATAAACTAAACCATCTCTGCAACTTCGGTCTGTCTACTGGGCTGACATTTTTAAGAAGATTTTGGACTTGCTTTTTTCCTTTTATAAATAAAATCCAGTGAATAGAAAGGTAATATATGCCAATTTCCCCACACAGACGTTGTCACACTGCCAAATGCAGCCCAATGCAAAGTAAGCTGACTTCCATGGAAATCACCCACACAAAACAGAATTATGTTTGTTCTACTTTTCTTTAAAAGGCCATACAATCCTTCTGTTTAATTTGAGAAGACAGGAATAACTTTGTAGCATAACCCATGTAATAAAGAAAACAGCTCCATTTGGGAGTTCTTCATATTGTACATGTAGCTTACGGAATAAAAGGAGCTGACTTACTAAAAAGAAAAGCAGGTTAAATCTGGCTGATGTAGGGGCTCAGCAGACAGAAGCATAGACTCTACTGAATTGTAAATGTCACAGTTGACTTCCCAAGCCACTGACCAGGTTTGGGAAGTAAAGCAGTGGCTAGCACTGGCAGAGCTGCATAATCTATTGATGCATCCTTCCCTACGGTAAAAATATCTGTTCATTAACCTACCCTGCATTCTTCCCTCAGGTACCCCTGCGGTTTGGGAGTTGTGCAAATATAACTAAAGGCAGAATAAGAACACAAAGCAAAATGTGTTTTAACATGTAGTAATTGCAACACATTACAATTACAATTCAATTTAGGGTTGCTGCACAGGCTGAATTCTTTTTTGGAGAGTAGAAGGCTATGGCGTGCAGCATGGCTGCAGCAGGGATGCTCTTTGCTGGGGACGTGTCCTTCTTCAGGTCCACTTCACTCAGCACCTACAATTCTGCACCGGAGACAGTACTGAGACGCCAGTCAGTATTTCTCTGCATATTTCTCACCAGCTTTTTAACCCCTTTTGGAGTCAAGCAAATCAGACAGCTTTAGGCATTTACTGGGAGTCAGGATACAAAGATGGGCTTACAGAAGATCTGTTTTACATCTGCTGGTGGCTTCTCGCATTTTCAGTGAATGACAGAAACAACGCTCCTTCTTATTTGAAAAACAACCAACAATGACCTAAACCAAAATATTGCTGCTTTAAATCTCATCAGACTTCTTCTAATAACATTGAATAATGCATCCCTGTTTCCTGGACTTTTATTAAAATGCCCCAAACTTAAATGAATTTTCTCAGGAAGAAAATAGGTAACTTTTTTCGCTCAACCCACAATAATGTCTTTCTTCCGAGCAGTTTGAAAGAGTCTGGTGAAGGATTGTGCAGATGGCTTTTGTGCCGGAAAGACTTTTCTGCAGCAGCATCTGCTGTGCCCAAGTCTGCCCCACAGCGCAGCAGAGCCGGGGGCTCAGCACCGGCCGCTGCCACCAGTGCCTCTGGAGAATAATGACTTCCACATATGCCCTAGCTGTTTCCCCCAGAATGGTAAATATTAGGCTTTTCATTTCAGATTGACAACAGTCTATTAGGCCCTTTAAAAAAAAAAAATCTTATAGGGAAACTAAAGTATAAATTTTTAATGTGAAAGTGGACTGAGAAGAGACAAATGTCATCATGGCCAGGTTGGCTGGCATCACCTTGCTCATGAGAGTCGCCACTGAGCAAGGCAGCTGCTGAGCACTGCAGAGCTGGGACCGGGACCGGCTCCAGCCCCTAGATACTGCTGGGGTTTCTGCCTGTTGGAGAAGACCACCTGCAAGGCTCGCCTTCCTGGGAGCTCCTGCAGTACTGCACAGAAGCTGGTATGAGAGTGGAGGAGTGTGGCTTATGGCAAGGCTCCGTTTTGCGCAACTGCTGTCATACAACCTGAACCTGGTACAGGTAAGTTCCTCCGGGGTGTCCCCTGATTTCACGATGTACTCCAGCTGCTCCCGAAATACCGCTCCGGACCCTGGGACAAGGGAGAGGAGTAGAGGGGAGAGGGTCTGTGGCCATGGTGTATGATGCAGGAGTGTGCACACAATGTGTATGTGCAAAAGGAGCAAAAAAGCACAGGAACCCCCTCTGTTCTCCTTCCTCCAGTTAATCTACAGACAGGGGTGAAAAACGAAGGATTTTTTCTAAGGTTTGGTTCTTCTTATGGAAGTTTTGCAAAATGAAATGCAGATTCTTTTCCTATCTTTGCAAGTGAACAGCAAGGCCTCTAGAGTGTTGCTGGTGGGGTTTTTCCTTATTTTTCTTCAGTTGTACCTGAGCACACAGTAAAGTTAGAGGAGATGCTGTTGGTCTAACAGCAGAAATTTTGCTGCTTAACCTCTGCCTGCCCCACCTCTGCACAGAGGGGCATGCTGAGGAGACTGATAACTAAAGCTGCCTGCCTCTTGGCCTCCCCATCCCACAGCACCATGGAGACCAGGTGCGTGGAGGTTACCGAACAGTACGAAAGATATTTTTGTCATCTAACTTGACATTTTGTCACCTTTCCCTTCACACAGAAATAGCAGCAGGTAGAAGCAGCACATTTGTCAAAACAAGGGTAGCTTATTAAGGACTTGAGTGCCTTTTATGCAGAGGGTTCCAAATTTGATATCCTGTGACAGAAGTCAGACACTACAGATGAGCATTTTGAATTTGGGAATCACTTTCTACATGATTGAAAAAACTTAGCTACACCATACAGTATCTTGCAAGCTCTTTGCTATTTCATTAGGTGTCCAGTAGCAACCTGATATGTTAAAAATGTGGTGCAGAAGGGCCATGTTTTGCAGAAAGACTCAGATATTACCATTTGATAACCCGCAAATTAGTCTCAATCTGAGAAAGAAAATCTTCAAGATATACCCTCTACTAATCCAACAAAGAAGAAATTCCCTCTTTTCTGCACCATTTTCTTGAATCTGACCAGTTTTATTTAGTGTGCAGAATTTAACCTATAGGCCAAAGTTATTTTCCATTATTTTATTGCCGTCTTTTTTAAAGATTGTCTGGTATGTACCAAAGCTGCCATTCATTTGAGATTACTGGAACAAAAGCTTTTCCGTTTTATTGCACAGTTCTGAGACAATATTCTTCCAATTCAGTTGCCTCAAATTAGGGTTCTGTTTTTATATACCTCTGCTTTCAGGAGTTCACAACCTCTAGAGTTAATAGACACCATAGGTTTGTAATGCCTCTGAAAAGTCAAGCCAGTTTTCATTAATTTTCTAAATAGTTACTTCTGAGTCTAACCTTAGGTATAAGCTGTGAACATATTGTCTCCCAGAACACGTCTGAGATTCTCAAATGTGTTCAGGTTTAGTCTACACCCACTGTTTACTTAAAAACATTAAATGTATATGATTTCCATAGTTATGGAGAAACCAATACCGAGCACTTCTGAGAATCCCATCTTCACCGGTTATATGTTGTAACTCTGACATTACCCTGGATTTACAATATTGAAATGGAGAATAAAGCTTCTTCCAGAAATTTTAAGATTAGACATGCACAAGTCTGTTTCAAACCAACAGGTTAAATGACTGAATCAGAAACATACAGAGCAGCACATGTGGCAGCATATGCAGTGCGTGCAGTCGCAGGGTGAGTACCTCAAACTGCAGAAGACGCCCCTGGGGAGCTGGGGCGTGCATGAGCCATAGGAAGGGCAGGGACTCAGGGACCATGGGGCCCCCTTTGGTTTGGAGCACAAAGCCACCCCTCTTCTGCTGCTGCTGCTCTGCTAACTGCCGGGCTGCACCTGCCTTTCTGGGGTGATGCTTATAAATTCCAGCTTGTGGAGCCTGTTTCGATGGTGCCCCATCAATCATTATTTCCATGATTTGTAAGTGGCTGTCGGTGGCATCAGTAGTCCGCTATGAAAAGCTCTGTTCCACGGATGGGACCTCGTCAGCGAGAGCAATGGTTTCTTCTCAACAGTTCTGCTTGGAAAAGCTTTCATTTAGCCAGATTTCCACCACCATCTACCTCCAAAATTAGATACTTGTTTCCTGAGACTGTTCATTACCCCATACCATAGCTCCTAGTGGCTACAGCATTTTATTAGTGGGGCTGAAAATAGCTTTCAAATATGAAAAATGAACCCTGACCAATTTTATCATTTCCAGCCATTTGAAGCCAAACTTTCACACAGTAGAATAAGACTCAACAACAACAACAAAAATCCAGAAATCTCCATAAGAGACTAGTTGAAATTATACAGAGTAATCTGTGTATGTTCCTTTTAGTTCATACTTAGTTTTCCTTTCAGAACATGATGATTATGGGAAACCAACATACAGTGTAATTATATTACATCAAATGATTCAATACAGTAAGGTAAATATTTTCCGTATTTGATACTATTTGGTTTGGTTTTATATTTCAGATGTAATGATAAAAATTTTTCTTAATGTTTCTGACATAACCATTTTAGGCAAATACTTTGTAAAAAAAATCCTTGATGACATGAATACAATTAGGCATCTCCCGTGACAGTCAATAGTCGTGTTACAGAGCCAAACTGGAATTTATCTTAATGGATGCTTTTTGTATGAAAGAGAAAAATGGCTGAATTCTACATTCACAGTGAGGGAGCAAACCAAAAGCACCTAATCATAGTATAACTGAGTTAAATTGGAAGAAAAAACAGCTTTCGAAACGCAGAAAGAACTCAATTATTTCAAATTTTTTCTCCCTCAGCACTGTTATACTTTCTCTCCTAATCTATCCTGTGGTTTTTCTGACTGGAAACATTTGTAAGCCAGTATCTGGCATACCTGTAGGTGGAAAATATTTATTTTGAAAAGAGAAAAATCCAGCCTTGACCCAATTGAACCTAGCAGCAAAACTTGATTTAATTCACAGTGAAGACAAAGGGAGCAGCCCCAGTACAACCCTGGGCTTATTTTGGTCCTTTGGGCTCCACTCCTCACCATTTCCAGCAGCCCACACAGCCCGGCAGGTCCAGCCTCTCCCGGGGACCGGCACCGACTTCTGTGCACAGCTGGTAACTGCAGAAGATTTGCTGACAGAGAAATCTTCCTACCAGTGTGTTGGCCAGAGTAACATGTACAAGGTTATCTAAAATACATAAGCTTCTATGCTATAATTTTTTGTGTATTTTTACACATCAAAATATCATTGCTCTCTTGACCTCTGTGGCAGATTATAAATGTAAGTTTTGCATTTTTAGTGACCTTTTACTGTTTTTCTTCTCTTTCCTTTCTGTACTCCCTTGTCGGTTTAGCCGGGGCTTCTTGATTTACCTTCTTTTCCATTCAATATTTGTTTTTCTACACACTTCACAAGTGCCACAGCATCTACAGTTCATTGTATTTGATCAAGTTAGATCACATATACATAGTGAAGTCCCTGAAACCCACAAGCACTGCAAGATGAATTAAGGAGGTCGTGCAAGCTCTTAAAATCACATTTTATGGAACCAGCAGAAACGCCAGTGGGTAATAAAAGGCAGTCAAGCCACAGATCTTGAGGAAAGTGAGTGATACGAGGAAGCAGGTTGACCACTGTTTATTGCCTGCCAGCTAAATAAAACAGGATGCGACTTACTACTTGCTGGCTTTTCTGACAGTTTGATAAGATGTAATTCACCTTTTGGGTGGTGAGGCTGTGATCTCCTTCAGCTGTAACATTCCCTTTGCTCTCTCTGAAACTCTCCCTCTCCGCCTCCATCAAACACTCATGTGCTAATGGGAAAATGATGAGGCCAGCTCCTGTACTGGTATGTAGAGGCTTGTTTCTGATGGTGAGAATAACGCTGTTTCAGCAAATTACTAGCTCCTTCCCCTACCCCAGGCAAAATCTGAAGAGTATTATCCCATCTCTGACTTGTTTTGGTTAACACCAGAAAGTAAAACCTTTCTTTGTTTTTTGAGTTAGGAGAACAGAGAACCAGCAACTGTCCAGGCTTACAACTGTGTCAAACCCAAACACACATTTCTAGGCAGAAAGCGCTGCTCTGGGGGAGGAGATTGCTTCCCACAGTGACCTGCCATGGCACCTGCCATGTCTGGGGTATGTGAACAGTAGAGGTGAACATTTCCTGAGATTCAGCTCAAGCTCCAGACATCACAAAGTGAATCCAGGTAACTGCACTTTGGGCAAGAGAGAAGGCTAGGTAGATTACATACAGACGTAAAAGCGATTGTTAAGAGCAATTTGTCCCTGGTCCAATTATTCCCTATGCAGCAACTGGAAAGAGTGGTGGTATGTGATTGTGTGTGCATGCATTGGTGCTTGTGTTTGCAAAGCGGAACAAGTGCAGAAAGCTAGGCTTGGCTCTCCTCAGCCTCAACAGGGCAAAGGGTCAGATACCCAAAATCTGCAAGTCCTTGAAGTACCAGGTGACCTCGAAGGACACAGGACCTTGGAGGCTGGAGAGCCTTGCTGTGCCTCTCTGTCCCCACACCTCCACAGCATTTCTACAGGAGATGGAGGGGGGCCAGGATGTGGCTGGGTGAGACATAGGACTTACTGATGAATTAGCAGTAAGTCAGAGTCATCACAACCAAAAAACACGGTATTTTGAGCCCAAACGACAAAAATCTCTTTGAGCAAAAATGTGTATTCAGTGACAACAAACACCGCGCTTACACTTAATGGGAAATTTACCCTACATTCAAAGGTCAAACTGTATACCAGAAATCCATACACTCAGAAATGCTTGACAAAATGTAGCTGTTCTCCCAAATCACGAATCAGAGCTCCCAAATGTAGCAAAATGAGCCAAGATGCAATCGACAGCTACTCATGGCGAAAGCAATCCTACTCACAAAATTCAACATGGAGAGGAAATTTAGCTCCTAGGAATAGATGCTATTTATCATTTGTTTGCAGTTCCCCAGCTGATCAACTCTCAGCTGTACACCAACTAAACATCCGGAGATTAACTCAGCTTTGATACAGAGTAATCAGTCTATTTGGTCTCTCACATCTTCACAGTTCCTTAGAAACACATGGTACTATTTCACTACTGCACCAATGAACTCTAAAAATGGTAGTTAAGCCAAATATTGCATGGACTGTAAAAGAAACCTCTTGAATAACAATCACATAAGCAGCACCTTCTCTACTTTGTAATTATCTGACTAAAAGCTGTTTAATAGCATCCTAGCAAAGACTACAAGGATCACTAGCATCACTACATATATACTATATCTTAATGTGCTGCTCACAACACAAAGAAATTTCTCAGACTGAATTGTCATAGCCTGCAGTAGTTGATTTTGCCAGGAACTGTTTGTATGATGAGGAAATATCCTAGCCGATGAGAAAATAGCCTAGCTGATTATTTCCTGCTATTACTCTGATTTCACTGAGATACAAATATTTTGGCAGTTTTTCCAGAAAGTCAAATGCGTTGACCAAAGTTCTATTTTATATACATTTCTTAATGTGATAATGTAACATATTCACAGTGATTTAGGGGAACTGCAAACACAGAACTCCAGTTCTCCTCTGTTTACAGGTGATACCAACTTGTACAGGATGAAAATATCAGCCACATATCAGCAGTCAGTGCAGGTTTACAAAACCTCGGGCCGCTGCATGTAGGTTCACTCTGGCTGCACACACATACATGCACGTGCACAGAGACCCCGATCACGCACCAATTACAGACACTTCAATTTTGTTTCTGACACAGCACAGTAAACCCATGGCCATCTCAATCATAGTTCACTCGAATGCTAGTGAAAAAGAAAACAGAAAGCCACACAAGCAGGGGCCAAAGGAGGACTCCTTAATTTGATGACTGAATTTGATCTCTCCCATTTGGATTCCTTCCATGTGTACCAGCCACTGCAGCATGGAGGCATCAGGATTCTTCTGCAGAAAAACTGCTGCTAAAGTGTCTCTTGCTTCCCATTCTGGAACTGTACTTGTAAATACAAGTTGGGGGGTTATTTATTTGTTTGCTTTTCTTACACGTGCTGCCACTGTGTCATGCACTGACAGTCTTGCCCCAAAAGTTAATTAAATGTTCAGTACTATTACAGCTTCCTTCCATTAGTATTCATTTGCAGAAGTCTGGGACACCTCACCCATTAAGTTCAGATACATGTAATTTGTTCTTAATGTATGCTCATTATTTGCTATGAAAATGTGAAAGAGATTTCTACACAAGCCTTTTATTCAATATCATTTCATGCATAGCCAAATAGGTAGTATAAATAGCATCGGCTCTATTT
This sequence comes from Gavia stellata, assembly GCF_030936135.1. NCBI lineage: Eukaryota > Metazoa > Chordata > Aves > Gaviiformes > Gaviidae > Gavia > Gavia stellata. The sequence goes on along the minus strand of NC_082599.1, from coordinate 24,748,751 downwards.
TTGAATCTTTGCATCAGGAGGGTTAGGGTTCCAGGCACTTGTGTTGTTACAATGTGATCTGAAAATCCATGCCACCAGCAGATGATTCGAAAGCATACATTTAATGGCAAGCTGTCAAATAAATGCCAAGCATTACTTTAAAAAGAATTCCTCAGGCAAGATCCAAATCTATTGAACTCTCATCTTTGAACTTCTTACTTCCAAACCCAAATTTCAGTAATATTTTGTTAAGCAATGATAAATGCTTTATTAAATCTGGTAATTAATATTTTTGCTATAAAATTGCAGCCAGTTATTTAAAGATTACAATAATTTAGAAATTATATTAATTTAACAACAGAAGATATATATAATTCCTATTTTTTGAATCAGACAGAACATTATTCTAGGGAAGAAAATTATTTCTTCTCACCTAACTTATGCTCTGTCTGAACCCAATAATTGCCTAGCAGTGAACACTGGCTAACAGTCCTTTGCTAAGAATAAATCAATGAATCTCCTTAATTAACCAGTAATGCCCATTGTAAGTTAAGGCTTCGACATCCGCATATTTTACAGAGCAACAGCCAAAACTAATCTTGTGTCCTTACCAGCAGCCTCATTCAGAAAAAGAGCAAGGTGCATGCTAAACTGAATTCTCCATATCTCCATTCACTTCACTACCACTAGGTGGTCAAGGCAGTCCTGCCATAATTTTTCTGACCAGTGTTGCACAGTTCATGAGCCTTCTGCTTTTATAGAATGAACATCAACAACATAATACAAATGATGGACCCAGAATCAGTTTTCTTGTTATATGAATCCCAAGTTTCCATCCTTGCCAAGCAAGTTCAAGACAACCAATACACAAAGCCTAGTCTAATCTTAGTTATTATTTTGGGCAGCAGAGATACAAGAATGAAGAGTCCATTAGTCAGCGTATTTTTTCCACTTTTTTTTTTTTTTAAAAAAAGGGAAGGGGCTTTTGATTTTTAATTTATGATAAGAATATTTTTATGGTCTGAATATACCAACCCTTCCATTTACACCTGTCTGAAGTGTTACTTTCAAAGGAAAGTCATTTCTGTAGGTGCAGAAATAACCAAAGTTTCAAACTGTCATTTAAAAGGGTCATAAAAAAAGCTGGAAGTTAAGCAGGTAGCTACAAATACTTCCTGGAACTTCTTTTCACCTATAAGTTTCCAATAAGTTCAGTGATCACACAGATACCACAATGACAGTTTTGACTTTTAGACCCCTCTGTGTCTGAAGAAATGCAATGCATGTAAGACATGCAATGCAGAAATGCAATACAGAAATAGGGGAAATTATCACCATGAGGAGAATATGCCACCCTTAGGATGAGAGAGCAATCATCTGCTGAGAGTTCAAAAGTGCTAATTGTAAGGATTGTTTTTGAGACACTGACAACTGAAGTATTTGGAAGAGTGAGAAGCTACCAATTTCTTTTAAAGGAAAGAGCAGTAGTAAGGCTACTCATAATATAAGTTGGTACTTAAAAATGTAAGATATTATGAGAGTGACAAGTATGGACCACACTGCATTTCTCCAGAAATCCCTTTTTGGAACCTAGAAATTCTTTCCTGTCAGCATGACTGAACTAGCCCTATCCAGTACGGTCAAGCTGAATTTTCTGACCAGAAGAAAACCCAACCAGCTTTTCTAAAAGTTGTTTCTGAACCTTTGTGAATCCTTTATGCAAAAATTTTTTGCTCCTGACTGTATAAAATTTCATTAGGTAGGAAAAGTGAATTCAGAATAAGAGGATAGCTTTCTATTTTAAGAATTAAGAAGGCACCAGACCCACTAATGTCTTCTTAAAGAGTGATTTTCCTGGGTTTTCATCTAGGGTATGGATGTAGAACAGGACCCACAAAGATGAATGAACTCCCAGCAGCTTTCCCAGAGATATTTCAGTCTAAAATGGCTAAAATGGGACATACTCAAGTATTGACCAAGTTACTGGGAGCTCATGGCCTGTTTCAAGCTACACCTGGCATACCACATAGTGTAAAAGTATTTGTGAGAGAAATGAGAGTTGGCAGGAGTGGAGCAGGATGCTGCAGAGTCTCCTCTGGCTGCACTGTAACAACTTTGCTTCCTTCAGCAGGAGCTTTTTTCCATCTGCTTTGTTGGCTCTGTGATTACATGTGTGAGCACCCAGAATTTATGAGTTCACAGAGGTCAAACGGAAGGCTAAAATTTTTCATACCAAGAAAATGACAGGAAAGGGAGTCAAGTGAAAGGTCAAGTCAAAGGCTGTGAGAAGTTAAATACAGATGAGTCAATAGCCCACATCCCAACAACAAAACGCTTCTTCACTGTAATATTCTCACTAAATTTTTCAGTTCCCTGACTGAAACATTTTAGGCCCATTAACATGATTCCTCTAATAGTGCAGACATGCTTTTTATGCAGGGATGCCTCTGGAGATACGATAACTGGAGGAATATCCCTCTCTATCAGGAGAACTGTCGGAGGCAATTACTCTAATACATGTGCACAGAGCTCCTCCAGAAGAGGAAGGCTGCTCCCTTACAGGGAGATGAATGGAAGCTCAAGGATGATGTAGGCTTTGGTTATTCCCTTTTGCTTCTTGCTTGAAGCACTTTTAGATTATGTTAGGAGATCTTAAGCACTAGAAGTAAATGAGAGTTTTCATTTACTTTTCTGGTAATTTAATGTTTGGCAAACTGGAAAATATACAGATTAATAGATCTGCCAGGCTCAGAAGCATCTGGTTTAGCAAATTAATGAGTCGGCATGAAAAAGAGGGAAAACTGTAATGCTATGACAACCTTTTCTTCCCTGACAGGCTACATACACGTTAGCTGAGTGTCCAGTCCCTCCTCTCCAGGAGGGGTTTAGGGGCTAAGCAATGCAAGTAGGAGGCTTTTTACTGACATCAGTGATTTCTGTGGTCTTTGAATAGATGCTAAGGACCGTACCTTGCTCTAGTAAACTGCTGGGGGAACTTTTCATTGATTTTAATGGCAGTTCAGTCATTCCACAGCTAAAAAAAAAAGTTTAAAAAAAAAATGGGAAGCAGAAATTCTCTGAGAGAAGGTGTGATATATAACTCTGGATGGGTATAAAAGGAAGAATAAATCCTCCTGAAGTTGTCCAAAGGAGATCAAAACAACTTTTAGAAAATTCTGTTTAAGACAGCAACAGTTCCCCAATGCCTCGTCTATTGCCAATTTGCAATACAAGCCTGGAAAATGGGGAAGCAAGACCCAGAAAGGCTGCAATGACTTGGTTTCCTGCTGAAGAATCACAGGTGGCCTGATAGATGATGGTACAGAGGGGGCTGGGAGGACCCTGGACAATATTGTCAGCATTGTGACGACCTGCAGACCTGCTTCGTCTCTTCCACAAATGCATTTTCCTCATGTTGATGGGGTGCCCATTTTCATCCCACCTCAAGCTCACTAGCTCCTCTGTCTCGTATGTTTTCCGAGTAGCTACCTCTCAGCCCGAGACACTAGACACAGCAGGCCTGTGACTGGCTCTATGAGGCATGAAGGGCAGAAGCTGCTTGCTGCACAAAAGCACGAGCTCCAAGGAGTGCCCAGCCCAGATGAGTGTTCCCACCATGGCCACCAACACAGCCCGTCTGTAGAGGTGTCTCTGCTGTTGCTTAATCCCCTGCACACACTTGTGCACTGAAGAGAAGAAAGGTGAAAAGTCTGAGACTGGATCAAACCAAGGACCTTCCCTTTCAAAGCCCCAGGGTGACAGAAGCAAGCATCCCTGGAAAGGCTGTCTGTAACTGCAGAGGAGGTGCAGGAGGAGCATTACACAGGCCTCAGATGGGCAGCAGGGACAATTTGCAACCTGTTGTCCTAGTCTAAAACACTTAATAAGATGCTTCAATATATGATACAAATGTTTTTTGCATCACAGTAGTACATCTCTCCAACCTATTCTTTGGTGCTGTTGGCACGTTTAAATACTTATTATAAACACAGATGACATTGCAATGAGATAAACACAGCATTTATCTCATCTAACAGACAGGAAGACAGTTACTCAAGCACCTTCCGGAACTATTAAAAGTACAAGATCTGGAAAGGGATCCTCCTCACCTGCTCATGAGCTTACAGACCATGGAAAGGCAGTGGTTTGCCACTCAGTGAGCAGGAGCGGGTCTGGTCTGCTCGCTTCATCCTACCACCTCAAGTTAAAGTCCCAAACTACCAGAAATACTGGGAAAAAATACTCTGCTTATCACTGGTGACCAAAAATTACCTTTAGACACAGAGAATGTCTTTAGTGACCTCGTAAAAAAAAAAAAAGGGCTTGGGGGGGGAAGGAGATAAAGCTGAAGCTGATGTGTAGTTAAGTTTGCACTGTGCAAAGATAGCCTAAGGCAGTGTCTGCACTTTATCAGCTTCCTCTGACTCAGTATGTTTACTCTTTTTCTCTGTTTGTTTCATAGTAGCAGAGGTATTTTTTTATAACAGCAGCATTTTTATATCAAAATGTTAATTTCTCTATATAGGAACTGATCTTTAAATTCTATAAATACAAAGAAGGGAAAAGTATCCTTAGAAAGACAAACCCAAGGGATACATGGAGGACAGCAGATTGTATTTGTGTAATGATTAACCATCTCTGCAGTGCCTGCAAAAGCAAAGCAAGACCTCCATGCCTGCAGAGTCAAGTGACTACAGGGGCTAGGTAAAGGCATACTATCCACATATTATGGTTCAAATGGCAATCAAGCCAGACTGAATTTTAGACATATAAAGGGAGATGAAACAACATAATTTAAACCCCAAGAAAAATATACTTTACTGGGTCACATAAATATCAAAGCAGATTGATTGCTAGGGAACTAGAATATTAACAAGGCAAGCAAGCAAGTTCACTGTCTGCTCTAAACAGACATAACTGCAGGTCAGCATGCAAATGCCTTCCATTATTTATACAGTCCAAGACAGTTATTGGATATTGCATACTGCATAGAATATTAACAAAGTCATGGTCATGCAGAAGAAATGAACAAAAAATACCCTTTAGATTTTAACTCTGGTGGAAACCTTCAGAGTATGCCTGAGAAATGACAATAGACCATTATTAATTTGACACAATGAGATCACCATCCAAGTTAGTTTGTGTCCAAAGTCCTTTTACACTGGCTAATTACCCCATTAGGAGTCAATGGACGACTGAATGACTGAGTAATGACTCCAAGATTTGCAACGTGCAGAGGGAGAATGGGTAAATGAAAAACAGCAATCAAAATCTCCAACAAATGAACAGAACCATAATGGGTTTGGTTTTTTTTTTTTTTTCCTTGTGTCATTGGTTATTTCTGGTACCTTGCAATTTTCCCAATATAGTGGAAAGGAGAAAATTGTAGCAACATTTCTAGAAAGCTCAAACAGAAATCAGTCTTAGCAGTAATTTCATGTGAGACCCTGTTTCAGCCTTAGACTGAGCCAATGAATGGATAACAATCCCATGTGTTCCTGTCTTGTCTCTTATTAAGAGAAGTCTGTATATTCTAATAGTCTGAGACTTTCCAGTGACTAAAATAATTAATAACGGAACAGTAGCATAGATTTTTTTGTGCTTATCAAAGCTTCTACCAGCATTTCCATTCTGCCAAGTGAGAAAATGTTGAAAGATAAATAATTAAATTAATCCATTAATTTATGTATTATGTACAGAAGGTAGCATTGTAATGGCATTCACATTTCCCAGCAGGACATCAGCTTCGCAGTTTACATTGCAAGTACACATTTTTTCCTTGCAGTCATAATTCATCTCAAGACTTCTGCCTTCTGACTAATGGGGACAGGATCCTTATTCCCTTTCCTGCTGTCATGACTCAGCCTTGGAAGGATTGGAAGTGTTCTGCAATGCTCACTGCCCAATTAATAGAGCGGTTACCCAGACCTCATGTCCTTATGGAACACATGGGAAAGCACCTTACACGAGACTCAAAGTGCTTTAAACCCTGCCCAGCTTGCACAGTGATACTGTAGCTCAAGCCAGATCATGGTAACTTTGAAGCAAAACCTAAAGTAAATTCAAGAAAAGCCTGAGATTAAGAAAAAAACATCCTACGCTTTTAAAATTATTCAGGAAATAAACCTCAAATTAATTTTTTCCTTTCATTCATGGAAACCCTGATCCTTTTTTACATCTCTTTGCTAATGAGTGACATAAAAGGCTGGACAATGTCCTTATAGGATGATTTCACCATCATTCCTTCATTTTCCTTTCACTACAGTGTAGCTGGTGGCACATTACACCCTGCAGCCCCTTCTGGACTAGACCCTTCTTGCACAGTTACCTATGAAGACAGGCTGAGAGAGTTGGGGTTGTTCATCCTGGAGAAGAGAAGGCTCTGGGGAAACCTCATAGCAGCCTTCCAGTACCTGAAGGGGGCCTTCAAGAAGGCTGGAGAGGGACTTTTTACAAGGGCATGTGGTGATAGGACAAGGGGTAATGGCTTTAAGCTGAAAGAGGGTAGATTTAGATTAGATATGAGGAAGAAATTCTTCACCATGAGGGTGGTGAGGCACTGAAACAGGCTGCCCAGAGAAGTTGTGGATGCCCCAACCCTGGAAGTGTTCAAGGCCAGGCTGGACGTGGCTTTGAGCAGCCTGGTCTAGTGGAAGGTGTCCCTGCCCATGGCAGGGGGCTTGGAACTAAATCATCTTTAAGGTCCCTTCCAACCCAAACCATTCTACGATTCTGTGATTGACAGGGAATGAACTCATTGGCCCAGCTAATTCCCTCCCTTGCTGTATTACCAACTTTTAAGAATTCCTCGATTTTGAGAACTTGAGGAATAATACAGAATAAAATAAGATATGTTGAAAGTCTTGTGTTCTTTCCAGTAGCAAAGAAAGCCCGAGAATGACAAAGCTAAAAAAGTGGTGATTATGAAAATGAAAACTCCACCTCAAATATATGAATTCTGTTTTATTTAATGAAAGTGGGGAAAACCAAGGGCTGAGGGAGCAAGAGAACTTTAAAGCTAATAATGTTACTTCCAATGGAAAAATCTAGATGGAGGGAGGGATGAAACTTTTTGCAGAATTTTTCAGTAAAAAAAAAATATATATTTTACATCAACAGAAAATTTTTCAGAATAAGCTTCCAGGTTTAATTAGCAAGGCTCTCCTGCTCTTCACACTGGGAAGGGCAGTCAATATCCTGCTGGTAGAGAGCTCCTGAAGTCACAAGGGCAGCAATAACACCAGCAGCATTAGGGTTCCACAAAGCAGTAGGGGCCAGCATCCATCGATTTTGGGAGCAATAAGGCTTATTGATTTTACTCTTTGACACAACTAAAAGCAAAAGAAAAATCCTCTTCAGGGAAGATCTGTCACATGTATTCCTGGATACATAAACAAAAGAGGTGTTTTGGAAGTATATCAATATTCTACAATAGATGGAGAAAAACTGACATGTTTTGAGCATGGTGCTGAAGTATCTGAGGCATAACCAAGCATGAGTAGCAGCCTCCCAGGACACTTTTCACCATGATCACAACTTCCATCTATTTCTTCCTCAGATGGTTTCAGTGCTTCTCCTGGGCAATGGGAAAGGAAGGGCAGAAGAGATGGCAGTGTAGCTATGCAAAAGGGCAAACAGTAGACATCATCACACAGTCTTCTGGATTATCTGTATCTCATCAACCTTCTCTGATAAAACTAGTTCAAATAAATAAGAACAATATCAGATCCAGTACTGGGTATGAAAGAAAGCACTTGAAACTCTGTTCTTGGGGAAAAAATGTAGAAGCTTTCCCACTGCCTTTAAAAGAATGTCCCAGTGTTATTATTACCATCTTTCTCCTCTCTGCATGTCATTTTGTGAACTCCTTTTCTCCTAGAAGTAATGTAATCTTCCTGAAGGCCAAATAAGCAAATGCGTTTTAATTGTTTTTTTTTACCTCACTCAAATAGCATAGACTGTAGTTTGCAGAGTAAAGCATTTCTTTGGGTATTATATACTACCGCTTGATTTAATAGCTAAGAATCTCAAAATGTTAACAGAATTAAGAGATTACTGTGTTCAATATTCTTGACAGTTAGGGATTCTTGGAATTTTCCCTCTTAAAAACAGAAGAAAGAAGTGATGAAAAGAAATTATATGTCTTGTTCAACAGCACTCAGGTCTCTTCTTTAACCCGGAATTGAACAACACCATTTTGAACAAGGAGGGGAAATAATAAAAACAATTTGTTTCTGGTTGACCAATGAATATTACTTTGATTAGCTGACAATTTTAAAACACAATCAAGTCAAAGGAAACAATTTACCTTACCCAAAACACTGCATTTTCAATGTTTACACTTTCTAGTGCATGTCAGCATTATTCAGCAGTTACTTTTAAAGCATAAAATATTTCTTAACAGTAAAATACAAGCATTTTATTTAGAAAATACTTTAACAAAATATTTGGGCTATTTAAATCAAAACAATTTGCCAAAGCGTACATTTCCAAAACATTTCACCTGACCTAAATCTGAATACCTGAAAAAAAAAAAGGCCTAGCTGTGTTCACTCTACACAGTCCCGTTCACTGTGTTGTCCTTTTCATTTTCTTCAGGACTGAATCTTAAAAGACTGCAAATAAAATGAACCAGAATAGGGTGGTTTTCTCTTTTTATAAGCTACACTGTGGAATGAATGGACCACAATTAGAGACCATCAATTATCATTATTATGTCTCCAAAATAGATTGCAAAGAGTGTTACTTTTTCATTGGATAATGTGGCCATAAAAGAGCAAATTCTGAGGTAATTTTCTGAAGAGCTTTTCAACATTTTTTGCTTACCTTAGAAGCTGAAAATCATCTTGGGCAATAACACACTGCAAAAGAACCTGGTGCTATGTCAGCAGTCAGGGTTACTCTGTCTTACACACAAAAGGCTTTACCCTAAGAATTTAGAAGCCTGTGATACCTTTACATGCATCTTCCCAAGCCTTAATTTGCCTGACATAGTTAAGCAACATCAAAATTAGTAAGTACTATCCATAGAGTATCACAATACAAAACAAAAATCTTTTTAGCAAAGGCACGTATGAATCAGAATTGTTGAGCCCAGTTTCAAATGTTCTGTTCCTGAAGTGTCTGGAAAAGCTTAATACTGGTCAAGATATGTGAAATCAACCAACTAAATCACAGAATCACAGAATCACTAAGATTGGAAAAGACCTGTAAGATCATCAAGTCTAACCATCAACCAACACAACCATGTCCCACAATGCCTCATCCACACGTTCCTTGAACACCTCCAGGGATGGTGACTCCACCACCTCCCTGGGCAGCCTGTTCCAATGCTTGACCACTCTCTCAGTAAAGAAATTTTTCCTAATATCCAACCTAAACCTCCCCTAACGCAACTTGAGGCCATTTCTTCTTGTCCTGTCACTTGTCACTTGGGAGAAGAGACCAACACCCACTTCTCTGCAACCTCCTTTCAGGTAATTGTAGAGAGTGATAAGGTCTCCCCTCAGCCTCCTCTTCTCCAGGCTGAACAACCCCAGTTCCCTCAGCCGCTCCTCATAAGACTTGTGTTCCAGACCCCTCACCAGCTTTGTCGCCCTTCTCTGGACATGCTCCAGCACCTCAATGTCCTTCTTGTAGTGAGGGGCCCAAAACTGAACACAGGATTCGAGGTGCGGCCTCACCACTGCCGAGTACAGGGGCACAATCACCTCCCTGCTCCTGCTGGCCACACTGTTTCTGATACAGGCCAGGATGCCGTTGGCCTTCTTGGCCACCTGGGCACACTGCTGGCTCATCTTCAGCCGGCTGTCAATCAACACCCCCAGGTCCTTTTCTGCAGGGCAGCTTTCCAGTCACTCGTCCCCAAGCCTGTAGCATTGCATGGGGTTGTTGTGGCCAAAGTGCAGGACCTGGCACTTGGCCTTGTTGAACCTCATACAATTGACCTCAGCCCATCGATCCAGCCTGTCCAGATCCCTCTGCAGAGTCTTCCTACCCCCGAGCAGATCAACACTCCCTCCCAACTTGGTGTCATCTGCAAACTTGCTGAGGGAGCACTCAATCCCCTCATCCAGATCATTGATAAATATATTAAACAAGACCGGCCCCAAAACTGAGCCCTGCAGGACTCCGCTTGTGACCGGCCACCAACTGGATTTAACTCCATTCACCACAACTCTCTGGGCTCGGCCGTCCAGCCAGTTTTTTTACCCAGCAAAGAGTGCACCTGTCTAAGCCATGATTTGCCAGCTTCTCCAGGAGAATACCGTGGGAGACAGTATCGAAGGCTTTACTAAAGTCCAGGTAGACAACATCCACAGCCTTTCCCTCATCCACTAAGTGGGTCACCTGGTCATGGAAGGACATCAGGTTGGTCAAGCAGGACCTGCCTTTCATGACCCTGTGCTGGCTGGGCCTGATCCCTTGGTTGTCCTGCACGTGGCCTGTGAACGCCCTCAAGATGAACCTCTCCATAATCTTCCCCGGCACCGAGGTCAGGCTGACAGGCCTGTAGTTCCCCGGATCCTCCTTCCAGCCCTTCTTGTAGATGGGCGTCACGTTGGCAAGCCTCCAGTCATCTGGGACCTCCCCTGTTAACCAGGACTGTTGGTAAATGATGGAGAGTGGCTTGGCAAGCTCCTCTGCCAGCTCCCTCAGCACCCTTGGGTGGATGCCATCAGGTCCCATAGACTTGTGAGTGTCCAGGTGGCACAGCAGGTCGTTAACTGCTTCCTCCTGGATCATGGGGAGTTTATTTTGCTCTCCATCCTTGTCTTCCAGCTCAGGGAGCTGGATTCCCTGAGGATACCTGGTCTGGCTATCAAAGACTGAGGCAAAGAAGGCATTAAGTACCTCAGCCTTTTCCTCACCCTTGGTGACAATGTTCCCTCCTGCATCCAGTAAAGGATGGAGATTCTCCTTGGCTCTCTTGTTGTTGTTAATGTATTTGTAAAAACATTTTTTGTTATGCCTTACGACCGTGTCCAGATTGAGCTCTAGCTGGGCTTTTGCCTTTCTAATTCCCTCTCTGCATGACCTAACGAGGTCCTTGTACTCTTCTTCAGTTGCCTGCCCCTTCTTCCCAAGGTGATAAACTCTCCTTTTTTTCCTCAGTCCCAGCAAAAGCTCCCCATTCAGCCAAAATAACACATGAAAGCTACATAAGCTTTCACATAAAGCTATGATAGTTCACACACAAAGCTGGAAAAACTTATCAAACTAGGATGTGTCTTCTGCTGTAACAGAGCACCACTGGAAATAAACAGTCACAGTGGTCAATGTAGACAAAACCTCAAAATAGTAGCATGGCATGAAAAACTTGAAAAATAACCCTCTCCAGAAAACCTTCTCCTAACAGCAAGAAAACTATCTTCAACATCCTTTTGAGCCTCAAGGTCATGGTTGGAAAGAAAAACACAATTTTGGAGGCTCAAGGACAGGAATAACTACAGCAATCAAGTTATCATTGAAGTGCTCAAATCCCATTGTATCTAAGTTTGAGGTTACTGGGTGGAATTGTGCAGCAGTAATGTATTTGACAGAAAAACTCACATTATTATCTTAGCTATAAATGCAAAAAAAGCAAAATCCATACAGCACTGGGTAACAGTGTGAGGAAAGACAGGAATTCTCAGTGTAAGGCAGAATGCATTTTCATCAAAGACAAGGCTTAAAGGACCATAGCTCACACTGCACCCCAAGTACAAATGCCCACAATAGAATGTGAAACATGGAATAGGGAACAAGAAATGTTCCCCCTCTTATCCTTGTCATAGCAGAGGTTGAAATGTTCTGGACTGAAAGAAGAGGAAATATGGGATATTGCTACTGACTCATTGAAGAATAGAGGGAAACATCTCCTAAACTCATCCAACACCGGAACCAGCCAGAAGAGAAATCTTAAAACCGACATAGGCTGAAAAGACTTTACATTAGCAGACAAGTCTCATGCATCTACCATGAAACTAACACGTCTCCTGAAAGGATGCTTCATGTACCTTATCCTTCCCCTCTTCACCATCAATACATGCAGTGCAGAACCAAACCTGCACCCACCCAGACGCAGGCTCACTGGCTTCCCAGAAGGAAAAACATCACATGATTCATTACAAACATTTAAAGTGTAACAGTCCCGGGTGAAAACTGTTCTCAATACCCAACACACATGCCCCTCAGCATTTCTTCCACGACCCTACACACCTTATCTCTGGCACTGGGATTCAACTGGTAGCCGTGTCTGCTAGCGCTGAGCATGGGGCCATGAGAGGAAGCAATCGCTGTGGCTCCTAAGTGCATGAACCGACACATCCCCTCCATGTGCCTTACAGCTCTGAAAAGCCCTGTGCCCTCCAGGCCTTGCTCCTGATTTTAAATTGTGCAGTTCACAGACTTTAGCATGACTGAGCTTGATGACTGACCTTCATGACTGACCTCCCACAGTCCTCACCCCATGAATAGGAATAAAAGAAAATCCAAATACTGGCTGTGAGAGTGGCTGAGGTGCAAGGGAAGAATGGTAGTTGGCTCACAGAGGGCTTTGGAAATAAAAGCTACTTGGTATAAACTGCTGGGGAGAGACCACCTGTAAATATAACACATTTGCACTCTAAACAAGAAAATACTAGAGTCATAACAGTGTTAGTTCCTGTGTTAGAGGAATAAGCTGTGCGCCTTCACCTACCAGGGAAGAGGGGGTGGGCACGCTTCTGATGTGAACATATGCACAAATGAGCAGCTTTTCAGATGGCCCTCAGCATTGTGCTTCCCTCTTTCTTCAGCTTGAAAATGCAATACACACCCAATGCAAATTACAAACAAAATGTACCGTTAGGAGTCACAGATTTCCAAACCACTCTGGCAAAGAAAACAGTTTTCTAAATTATAGAGATAAGCAGTGATCTGTATTTGCATAAAAACATGAAAATGTCTAGTGTGTGATTCAAATACTACTAGCACTTTAGCATAATTACCCTGCCTGCTTAAAAATCGCCCATGGAGAAATGGATGAGGCCTTAAAATATAGCACAATACAAAATACATCTTATGAACTGTACAGCTTTTAAAGTGCTCTTGAAACCCATGAGGTGGCATGATTTAAGGTATATTCTCAATTTCTTCTATATTATAGACTACACCATCAACCCAAAATACTGGGATGTCATTAGCCCTCAAACTTTATGAGGCTCATGACCTGGTAGAAGATTTCATACCGTGCATCTACGTTAGCATTTTCATTCAGATCAGGAGTGCATTTTTGAAACAAATCTCCTGGTCACTTAATGAGCTTTGGTTCATGTTATAGTCTTAAAGCACATGGACCTGAAGACACTCTCCAGGAGTGCCTGCATTGTACTCCAACGTGTAGTGGGTGAACACCAGTCTACTGGACCAGACTATGGGGGTTTTGCCTTAAAATTCCTGAAATATATGTAGTGTGGACATTGTGTCCTTAGTACCAACGGTTTTACTCTACTAATCCACTCCCATTGGTTTCACTGCTTGCTAACGTAGACACAGCATATAGCTGTGCAAAGGTTAGGTTAGATGCTTAAACCCTGAAGGAAGCTAATGATCTGTTGGAAAACAGGATTCATCCTCATAGACAGACCTGAAGGTAACCTTAAGCAAGATCTGCCCTTGCGTGGTTTGACTTGGCTCTCAAACCTCCATGACATAATGTTCACATTTTCTGTGCTTTTTCTCCAATGGTGGCTGCGTTCTACCAAGAGAATAAATGGCCAGAAGAAGAGGTGTTTTAGAAACCAGGACTGGATGCACTTGTGGAATTAGAGACTCAGAGTGGGATGTAAGTTATAAGATTATGTATTTCCAGCTTCTTTCCCAATATATGGAAACTGGAACACACATTGCAGTTCTCATGAATAGATGAGATGATAGCTTTTACCCCCAATTCCTCATTTTCATAGTTTTGACTATAGTAATAATTTTAACGTTCTTCTTCTCTTTGTGCTGCAAGGTGTAGTGCAGAACCCAAAAGCAGGAAGCGAGGGTCTCATTTCTGCATTGCTTTAGGGAAAACTATATGAAATTGATTTATTCCAGGCTAAGATAATGTACGGTTAGAGAGAGATTAAATGAAAATGGGTCTGTTTCTGGCTGTGATAATAATACATGCATCTGGAAAGGAATTACTGGGCTGAAATAAAAAATTACTATTGCAAAGGCCCCAGATTTTTTTTAACTGTATGTACAGACAGCAAATATGTTATCCGACAAATAAGTCTGTATTCAGCAACTTCCAGTTCTTCAAATAAAGGGAGCAACCTACTTGGTTGAACAGAGACTGCAGTCTTCTGACTTCATATCAAAACAAAATCATCCACATACATCATTCTGTGAAAAAAACAGTAAGTGGTAAAAATAAATGACAGTACAGGTACTGGGACTAAGATGGAAAAGCACCAGTCACCAGCCAGAATTTAATGGTGCGAAAAGGATGCTACAGAGTTGTAGTTTATAATCACAGGAAGAGATCAGCTTCTCTCCTCAGTACAGTTCAGGCGGTGTAGTTAAGCATTAAGAAGAATTTAATCAAATCAGACTCAAATATAAAATCAATGTATTCATATGTGACAAGGAAAAAAATTTAAATGTTCCCCAGAACATTTCTCCCATTGCTCTGCTACTGAGACAGAAAAACAGGCTTGAATCATTGATGGCTACAAGGAGTAAGTTTAAATTCTCTGGAGATCAGGATCCAATTCCATCTTGTCTTTTTCACCCTATAATCCCAGCCACCCTCTATCTTTTATAAGCCTCCTTAGTCTTATTTGCCAAACACCCATAATTCCTGAAATCTCACTGTACTCTTTAGGCCAGGGTAGGGAAATGTAATACAATAGAAATATCGTGCTTCCCAAGTGGTCACACAGTCCTTACTCTGCCCTGCCTACAACGGAGCAGGGAGCAAAGGAGGGAAAGTGCCGGGCAGGAGGGAAGGCTCAGGACAAGTGGGTAGAGGAGATGTTGGGGTAGGGAGGAGGCACTGTAAGAAGGTGTTTAAACTGCTGGTTCTTGTCCCACAAGCTGAGATCTGTGGCCAGCAAACCCAGGCCTCTCTTAAGTGAGTCCCTCTGTCAACTGCTCCACCACCTCAATCTTCTCTCTGGCCAGGACCCGGCATGACGCTGGCATGGCCTAGTCCCTGGCCAGGCTTCCCCTTCAGCATCCTCAAATTTCCCTCTCCCTGTCATCAGTTTTTGTGTGTGGTCCAGGAAGCTAAGGCTGCAATCCATTTTTGAAGTTGCAAGTGGCTGACCTGTTCCTGTCTGTGCCACTTGCAATAGGGCAGGATGAATCAGAAGGAACTTCAGTCAGCTTCAATCCTTGCTTTTCTCCAAGCTCCCCTAGATATCGTATCTTGATTAGAAGTTCTGCTCCTAATTAACTTCTCATTTTGAACAAAGAAAGAGGACTAGCTCACAGGGAAGTGGGTTGACAATATTGTAACCTGGACAAATGGATTTCAGAAAAAGGTCAGATATTTGACCATCTCTCCTTTCTCTGAGCTGAAGCACTTATTACTCTCTTGCTGTATCTCTCTTAGGGTATTTTACTTAGTTGTTACATGCAAAAGCAATATATAAGACTAACTGTTTAAAATAAATTACAACAATTAAAAAGAAAATTTTCTGAACTTTCCTGGTGGAAATGGTCATCTGTGACCTATTTTGCCAGGAACCTTAACTGTTAAGCCTTTCTCACCAGAGTTTACCATGCAGACGTTATCAAATTGATTGTATTAATCTAAGTAATAACCTCATCTATCTAAGTTTCCATGTCCTTATTTGTCTTGCATCTTTGAAATTACATGTTATAATTTAATAAATATTTTAATATTTAATATAATTAATAATAATTTGATTTGCCTTGATAATACTGAAATGACAGTTTTCTCAGAAAATAATGTTGTTCATGCCAGTGGCTACTTGTTTGTGGGCAGAAAATGTGAAGCTGAACTGCAACTATCACATGAATGACAGTTCAATCTTTTTACAAGGTCTGAGCATTCCCAAAGTTTCCAATAAATGCATTTGAGTTAAGGTGAATTGAACTCTCAAGAAATGTTTAAAATGCAGTTTTTACTACATTAAAATTCCCATATTTCATTTGCTACTAGGCAGTTAGTGAAGAATTGAACATAAATCAATAATATGATCCTAAGCACAAAGTAAAAACATAAATTGCTACTTTGCTATATGACAGTTGGATACGTGAGCATTATGAAACTTCGGACATAGGGTGTTTAAGTGCTGTTCAAATATTTGGTCTGTCAATCAAGTTACTTTGACAAGTGACAAATTCTCAAAGCGGTAATCAACCAATATCCCAGGAAGCAATTGTCTACTTTAGCACTTCATCTAGCAAGCTGAATTTGGTTCAGGCAACAAAAGCCTTTCTTGAATGACGCCAGCACAGTTGGTGGAATAGTAAGCATTTACCCTTAAAAAGATTTTCTTATTTGGGGAAAACTTCATCAGCAAAGGACAAAAAATTATAAAAGCTATATGAGCTGCTCTATCGAATGTTTGTTTAAAGATACTTCCATAAAAAATGATACGGTAAATATCTCTTACTTAAAACAGATGAGAAAGAAGACACATGCTTCAGGCAGGAGAATACAAGCCTGTAAGTTCTGGCAAAATGAGTAAAAAGAGAATCAAGATAATACTATGTGAAATTCTAGTCCCTTTTCAATCCTGAATTCAGTTTAAACTAGCTTAAATTAGCTAATGCACAGAACAAGTTCTATAAAGTCATGTAATTTCATAAATCCTTTTCAGAGGGCTAAATCTCAAGGGTATTGCAAGCAGAAGGATCAACATTCAGCGATGAGCAGTTTATTGATAAAGCATAATGAAATTATGTTAATCAATGAAAATACATTGAAAACTTGCATAGAATACTGGGAATACTTACAAATAATCTTTAAACAAAACCCATTACATAATTCTTTATACAAATTTATTCATGCTGTTGTTGATAGGGCAATATTTTCACAGAACATGAACAGGTTTTTATTTTTTAATACGTTTAAAAACATATTCTTCTCAAATCTGATCCAAGAGCCAAATATCTCTTCAACTGTCAGTGATAACAGGAATACAGAGTCTGTATTTGACATATTACCAGAATATAAGGAACCTTTGCTCCTCTACCACAGAGCTGTTGTGCCTACAGGATTGTCTAAGTGCATAGATTATGTTTTTCTCTTAATCTCTGGTGGGTTCAGTTCACAGACACACAGAAGCTATTTGCCTCCTTCACAGCTGCAGAACAGCTATTTAGAGTATCTGTTGAGCACCACATCATTCCTGCACACATCTCTCTTGTCTGATAACTGCATAGGTGTAAAGGTCCAGAGGATTTAATTAAGGTTGACTTCTTCTTCAATATTGCTCTCCAACTCTTAGTCTTTCAGCTATCTGTCTTGGAATATGTGTGAATCAATCATTTCAATCAAAATCTAATGCTGTAACATAAGTATGTAAATTGGATCTTCAGGAGGGCAGTGGCATGAAAAAGACTCCTACAGGGGAAAAAGTACAAATTTATATCACTGCATATCCAGTTATTTTAATGAATTTACAGCTGAGGTGCAGGAAATAACAGGAGATGAGGGAGAATACAAAAAGTAAAACAATATCGTAGTGCTGTATTACTGGGGAAAAATATTTAATTATAAAGAGTTGTATAAAAATGAACAATAAAGAGAGGCTTATGAAAAGAATCTTTGATATTTGACCTTTTTATGTGTTCAGGGAAAAGTATCTGTTGATGAGGATTAAAACTTCCTACCCTTTAATTGAGATATTTTATGGGGGAGATGTTCTATGTGTTATGAGAATAAAATGACAGATTGACTTAAGGTAAAAAAGAGGTGGGATATGTTCTGGTTTTGGCTGGGATAGAATTAAATTTTCTTTATAGTAGCTAGTATGGGGCTATGTTTTGGATTTGTGATGAAAACAGTGTTGATCACACAGAGATGTTTTAGTTACTACTGAGCAGTGCTTACACAGAGTCAAGGCTTTTTCTGCTTCTCACACCGCCCCACCAGCGAGTAGGCTGGGGGTGCACAAGAAGTTGGGAGGGGACACAGCCGGGACAGCTGACCCCAACTGACCAGAGGGATATCCCATACCATATGATGTCATTGCTTCACAATAAAAGCTGGGAGAAGAAGAAGGAAGGGGGCGACGTTCGGAGTGATGGCGTTGGTCTTCCCAAATAACCATTACGCGTGACGGAGCCCTGCTTTCCTGGGGATGGCTGAACATCTGCCTGCCGATGGGAAGCAGTGAATGAATTCCTTGTTTTGCTTTGCTTCCTTGCATGGCTTTTGCTTTACCTTTTAAACTGTCTTTATCTCAACCCATGAGTGTTCTCACATTTACCCTTCTGATTCTCTCCCCCATCCTACCTGGGGGAAGTGAGCAAGTGGCTGTGTGATGCTTAATTGCTGGCTGGGGTTCAACCACAACAGATGCCAGAAAAACAGTTTTCCTGGTCCTAAAGCCTTACAGGGTGTAAGAGTGGGGATCATAATATAAAGTGATTACATGGACAGGTAAAAGAAACATTACTTGAAGGCACGAGGCACTGACCCATGTTTCAGCCATGTGGAGATTCAGGAGTGCCAGAGATAATGAAGGGAAATGGAGCTGGAAAGGCATGAGCATAAGGACACACTGGAGCAGCAGGGAGGCTTGCATACCACCGATGGTGTGAATCCATGGAACAGAAGAATTTCGGGAGGACTAAGTGCAAACAAAGTTAGGATGGAAGAATATGGTAGGTTAGTGAAGGGTGAGGAAAGAACGTACAATATATGGTGATACAGCAAGGAAAGGAGAGGAACTCATGGGAACTCATGGTGGGTCTGAGATAACAGGTAAGGCAGAAGAGCAGACTAAAGCGAGTTGATAGGCAAACCAGAAGAGTGATTTAGGACTGCTGCCAAGGGAATCTATAGTAATTTGTACCATAGTCTCCTGCAACTTAGGAAATATTAGTTGGTAATTATGTTAGTAATTAATTAGTTCTTTCTCACTAACCTGCCCTCCACTGCCTCTGCCATGCCAAGCAGCATGCTGCCATACAGACTGGACTTGACCGGACATACAGCATGGCATAAAATCTCTGGCCCATACTAGCACATTTTACAGCCATTTTTGTGGGGATATGGTGAATATCTGTATCTGTTTAATGCTAGATAAAGCACCAGTCCTTCTATGATGTGAGTGAACTTTGCAGTTTGCCTGAGCTGCATTAATAATTACTCTTCAATTGTGGTTAGTCAGCCATCTGTCTAACAATTTCAAAAGCATTAACCACAGCACTTTTTTTCTGATGTGGAGTAATGTCAAATGCTTTGCTGAAGTCAAGAGATATGTCCCCTTTATTCCACTTTTATATGAAGCTTATTATCTCATCAAAGGCAGAAACCAAGTTAGCTTGACATGATTTATTTTTGTGAATCCATACCACCTTTTTGCATTAATCTCTTTTAAAAACTTGCAGAATGTCCACCTCATTGTTTGTTCTAGTACTTTAACTACATCTTCTGGCCTGTGCCTTACAAGATTTAGTTTTTTATTCCTCTTTCTTAAAGATAAATAATTTTAATCGATGATCTGTTCCACTTTATCTCTAGATAACAAGTTAAACTTCAGATTGAGTGCTGGCCATTTCTCCTACAGCCCAGGTAAAACAGATGGATCAAGGCCAGGCTTGAGGGATCTCTGTCCATACCTCAACCATATCATCATAATGGAAACCTCTGACATTGGTTTGTCCACCACTGCTACATACAGGTCTGTTCTCTGCCGATTCCTGTACCACGCTGATAGGGAGGGTATCTTGCCATCTGACCAATGATTTCTGGCTGTTAAAGGACATATTTTTCTCAGTGCTCTCATCCTGACACCGTTTAATATTGTTGAGTGAAATTCACTATAGAAAGATAAATATAATCCAGACAAGGAAGGCCAGCGAAGCTCTGTTCACCCCAGAATAAAGTCTGGAAGCTGTGGGGAAGCTGTAGCCACACCTCAGCATTTCTTTCACAGAGAGCAGTACTGCCCTACTGCAATTTTCATGCACAAAGTTGCTATCCCGCCTATAGGAGCTCAGGTCTTCACTTCCTATGTCTTGGGTAAAGCCAGATGCAATTTTACTATGAAGTTTAGCATTTAGCTTAAGTTGCCAGTAATTCTTGACTCTCCTCTTGGACCTCAGGGACTGAAGCCAGGCAGCTGCAGATATTGAAGAGACAGTAAAACCTGATTTGAATACAGGATAAAATTACCCAAGAAAGTCCAAAGATAAGATACAACTACATCATCAAAATCTAATGGGAACCCACATTATCCGTCATCTCTGTCATATTATTTGTCAACATGGATAAGAGCATGGAAGGTATTTCTGGCAAGATTTATTTTTACTCGAATGACAACTAATTTGTCATGTAAGCTGATCTCTAGAGCTATATGATGTCCAGTGTATAAAAGAAAAATCAGTAACTCATTTTAGTCAGCTAAAAGGGATGGCACTTTTAGTGATACCATTATATTAATACCAATATTTTTATTATTCAAGGGACATAAGGCAGAAGAAAAACACATCTAAGCTGACATTTCAGCATTACAGACACATTAACATGGAATTTTGGCTGTCTGAGAGACAGGCCATAGCAAATAATGGCAGGATGGTACACATTATATTCTTTTCTCACTGGTGGAAGACTCAAGGCTTCAAAAATGAAATAATTCTAAGCTAAAACCAGATAAAATTCTGCCATCATTTTTGGGCTGGTTTGATTGTGAGACTCACCATATCATTCTTTAGTCCTCAGCATTAAAGAAAGCAATGAGATTACATGAATGAAAACAATCATAATTAATTTTCTTCATTTTTTTCACCATTATGCTACTGAATTTATTTAATAAATAAATTAGCACCAATTACTAGTAAAATTAGAGCAATATCTTTATAAAATTTATTACCCAAACACATTCATTCTATCAATCTCATATGACAATGTTAGATATGGCAAATTTAGGTGACAACTTCCAGACAAGGATTATCTGTCGTTTGGAAAATTGTGATGCTTTTCCTAATGACCTGGTCAAAACTTTGACCTAAACAACATCTGATCCTGATTTCCTAAAAGCTGGGCTTTACAATATGCAGTGTCAAAGCATACGTCTAATAAATTATATTCACGTTAGAGAGACATAATAATCATCAATACAGTGTAACCAATACAGTAAGTTTTCAAGAAGTGAGGATTTTCAAAAAGCCTAGTTCTCTACTTTTGTGTGAGCCATATCTGCAAATACATAAAAAGGGTCACGTCAGGTTTCACCTCCACTTCTTACAAACAAGTATTCAGGCAGCACTACTTGATCACAGAGCGGTGTGAAGCCAGCGAGGGCTTTTGTGTCACACCCCCAGCCCGGTGGTCGGCTCCCTCCTGCAGGATGGGATCCAACATCTCCTGCACGTGGTAGGTGCCTCTCCTGTGCCCACAAAGCAGATGCTCAGTGCTGCAGCAGCACAGTCCCAGGGCTTAAGCAGAGGCTTGCTTAATTTCATCCCCATAGCTCCAGTCTCACTGCTACCTGTAGGGACGGCTAATGCCCTCGAAAAGGGGAGGTTACATTTAGGATCATGTCCTCTTATGGTTTTATATGTTCACTATATTATGTTTAGTTTAGCATTACAATCATGTAAACACAGCATTCAAAGATGCTAGCAATGAAAGCTGATTCTGTTTTCCTGCAGCACATGTCATTATTTCAGAGATTTTAAAAGTTTCTTGGTGCATACGCACACCGCCAAGGTAGAACATCTGATGTCATTGCCCACCAAGGGGGTCACTACCTTATCTGAATTGGTCGTGAGCCAAAAAAAGCCCATGCAACCACTGTAATGCAACTCCAAACTCAAGCCAATAAACTGAGATAAACTCTCCTGGCAGTAATTATTAGATTAATCTTGGCAATTGCACAACTTCAGGCCAGCTCAAAGAGAGCTTGCATTTGCCCAGAGTACATTTTATAAACATACTATAGAAAGGCGCAATAATTAACAGCTACTGGCCTGGGAAAGACAAGTGCCTTTTCCCTCACTACTCCTTGATGAAAATTGTGTGTTGTTTCATTTTTCTAAACTAGCCCAATTTAACAAAAAAGCGACTTGATAAATGTCTCTCCCTGTTGAATTTAGCTCACAGTTTATTTAAATGTACATTACACTGCTAATTTTGGTGCCACAACTTGGTTCCTTTCCTAATCCACTAAGTATTTCACTTCAAAAATATTCAAGCAGCATCTGTGTTCCCTCATACACCAAGTCTCAGATACTTAGATCAAAGGGAAAGCTACAGCTCTAAACCTAAAGCAAATTTTTGGGGTAATCTTGTTGCTCTGAAATGGATTTTTTTAAACCTATACCTTGTTGATCTGAAGAGCCATCAGAAATCTCAAACTGCTGCAATGTTAGATGAAGCTTTAAAAAAGAACTCTGGTTCCTACATACAGCTCAAAACGTATGAATTTAAGGTACAGCTCTTCTTTCAAGGAATATATCTTCCAAATATTCTACACAGTTGGTAGAGGATGTCTCACACTCAATTAAAAGCTTCAGTATAGACTACATGAGTATTTTGTGAGGAGAATCAAAATCTCAACAAGAAAACCAAGTTATTCAGTATGCAAAATTACATTCATTTATAGATGTGGGGTTCAGTCCCAAAAATGTGCATTTCAGTTGAACAGAACATGTGATTTTGTGAATAAAATAGGTAGTTATTCATATAATTTACAATCTGTAATTAGGAATCACACAATCATTAAGGTTGGAGAAGACCTGTAAGATCATCAAGTCCAACCATCAACCCAACACCACCATGCCCAATAAACCATGTCCCGCAGTGCCACATCCACACGTTCCTTGAACACCTCCAGGGATGGTGACTCCACCACCTCCCTGGGCAGCCTGTTCCAATGCTTCACCACTCTCTCAGTAAAGAAATTTTTCCTAATATCCAACCTGAACCTCCCCTGGCGCAACTTGAGGCCATTTCTTCTTGTCCTATCATTTGTCACTTGGGAGAAGAGACCAACACCCACCTCTCTGCAACCTCCTTTCAGGTAATTGTAGAGGGCGATCAGGTCTCCCCTCAGCCTCCTCTTCTCCAAGCTGAACAACCCCACTTCCCTCAGCCACTCCTCATAAGACTTGTGCTCCAGACCCCTCACCAGCTTCGTCGCCCTTCTCTGGACACGCTCCAGCACCTCAATGGCCTTCTTGTAGTGAGGGGCCCAAAACTGAACACAGGATTCGAGGTGCGGCCTCAACAGCGCCGAGTACAGGGGCACGATCACCTCCCTACTCCTGCTGGCCACACTGTTTCTGATACAGGCCAGGATGCCGTTGGCCTTCTTGGCCACCTGGGCACACTGCTGGCTCATCTTCAGCCGGCTGTCAATCAACACCCCCAGGTCCTTTTCTGCAGGGCAGCTTTCCAGCCACTCGTCCCCAAGCCTGTAGCGTTGCATGGGGTTGTTGTGACCAAAGTGCAGGACCCGGCACTTGGCCTTGTTGAACCTCATACAATTGGCCTCGGCCCATCAATCCAGCCTGTCCAGATCCCTCTGCAGTGCCTTCCTACCCTCAAGCAGACCAACACTCCTGCCCAACTTGGTGTCATCTTCAACTTATTGAAGGTGCACTTACTCCCCTCATCCAGGTCATCGATAAATATACTAAATAAGACCGGTCCCAGTACTGAGGCCTGGGGGACTCTGCTTGTGACCGGCCACCGACTGGATTTAACTCCATTCACCATGACAATCTGGGCTCAGCCGTCCAGCCAGTTTTTTACCCAGCGAAGAGTATAGAAATGTATAGAGTGCAGAAGGAGATCAGGTTGGTCAAGCAGGACCTGCTTTTCATTAACCCATGCTGGCTTGGCCTGATCCATTGGCTGTCCTGCACATGCCCTGTGAGTGCCCTCTAGATGAATGATGAACAATTACAGGTCTGGAATAGAAAAGGTGCCCTTAGAAAATGCAAATCTCCAATGATGCTTTTTTCCCCTCCAATTTGAAACATTTGCAAATAGAGAACCAAATAGAGATACAAAATTAAATTTCTAGGTGAACCAAGGAAAAAATCTGGAATTTCCTGCAGCATTTGTAAAGGACAATGCGTAAGAAATTGGATAATATCTCACTGGCTGCCAAGATACTGTTATGCAAGAATATTAGTCACATTTTTACATATGTGGCAACATGCACACTTTCTCACATCTGGACTTTAGTGGAAACATATACCTTGGAAAAATATATAAAAGCTCTTTCATCCAGCCATCTAAAACAGCAAGGTCTTAATGAAATTTTGGATTTTTTTTTTTTTTTAAACAGAAGTTTTATAACTTATCTGTTTTCATGGTCTTCTAGCAGGAAAATGTTATGATGAAAAAAAAAATAGTTGCCTGTGACAGAGATGTATCTTATTTGCATCAAGTATCCTTCTGAAGCATTTTCCCTGATGAAAAATCAATAGTTTAGTTTTCCCTTTGTTGTGTATGCATTTTGTACTTCTATTGAGATTTTCTCCCCATGTGCAGGATTGTGAGCGACAGCAACGTTAGTTAAAGATGCCAACTATGTGTAAGAAAATATTTTTTTTTTCCAGCATCAGCCTCTACAAAGAAACATCACATAACCCAAAACCCTCCAGCCTATGTTTTCATTTGCCTGAGACGTTCATGTGTGATTGCTCACTTTCACATAGGTGCAGCAATGGTACTGACTAGACTTGGCCTACTTTTCCTCTTTTGAGCTACCTCTTGGCCCACCTCTGCTCTCACAAATACACAGGATTGTGTTGGAGGTGACAGCAATGCAATGCTATGCTGTAAAGGTACACAGCTGGCTCTGCAGACGCTAGCTGGGCTAGCAGAGGCAGAAGGGCCACCTGACTGCTGTGCTCAGCAAAGCCCCAGCAGCCGCATAGAGCAACAAGCTCATTCCAGCACTCAGCCTCATCCATGGACAGCTGTTTCCCATACCTCACAAGGCATGGTATTGTGCCATGGACACATACCCTGGGGCCTTAATACCAGCCAAATGATTTGAGGAAAAAAAAATGACATTTATTCAGCATGGTGTCACATCAGAGTTCTTGAGAATCTGAATAATGCTACATGGAAGGAGACGCTTGTTTTTCTGGCTCTACTTCATGTGTTCACTGTGAAATTAAGTGCATTAAGTTGATTTCTGGGCAGACAATTCACAGAGGCAACTTTCTTTATGGGACAGGTCTGTATCTGTCCAAGGCCCACACTCTCTGGTATTTCCTTTTGACTGCCTCGCTGACAATTAAAACTTGCAAGGCTGGAGCTGACTGCTTAGTGTTCTCTCCCATCCTCATGTAGCTCTTTTCTCCATTATCATGGAAAAATGTAAGGCCACTGTATGGCTCCATAACCTCCTCTGTCTCTACCACAATAAACACATGTTACCTGGTCATCTGTCACTGGGTATGGAGAGGCCAACTGCCACCGTGTAGTGGCCAGACACCCTGCCACGTGCTGCATAAGGCTGATGGACCCACGCACACAAAGCAGTGCAGCAGCACCCACTCTCCTTTGACAAGGATGCCACCAAATGCCGACAGTGACTGGGCCATTGTCACACCAAGGCTGCTGTTTCTCATGCTGCTCAGCATCCATCTCTTGCCTCCTGGTACTTCTCATCTGTCCTCATTACCGTTGTCTTCACATGTAAGTCATCCAGGTAGGGCTTGCTCTGGGTCTGTGCTGTGCCTCATGCTACTGAGTTCTCATCTATTAACAATGTTCCAACTAAGTAAAAGATATCGTAGAGAATTTGATCCAACTGATCAAAAGTGGTTTAGAAGCTCATACCAACATCCTACAACACTTGACAGGTTGCATTTTTCATGACAGATCTTGAAATATTTAGATGACCTTGCAGGATACTGAACATATGCCCAGAGGTCCTGAGAACCATAGTTCCCAGTACCTCCACTACAGCCTAATATTGCTCAGCTCCTTTGCAGAATTAGACTCTTTGAAAGAGACTTACTGGCTTTTAACCAGTTGGTCTGGCTGCTTAACATACAAGGAACTCCTTGTGATTCAAAACTTTGCCGTGAAAACACATTGAGGATTCAGTAGGGAAAGACAGGTGAATTTGACATTTGTGTCCATGAAAAGATACGGAAGTAGTATAGCTAAAGGACAAGGGAGAACCTTAATGAACTACAAACAGAGTGGATGACACATTGCCTGACACACTATATGCTAGCCTGACTTTCCACATGCAAATTAAAAGCAGCCAATTAAATATAGGACTACAATTTACTGGAATTTCAATATCTAAGTGCAAGGTGCATGATAAATGAGAAAATATATGTATGTGATACAGAGAGGGAAGCCTTGAGGGCCTTGTGGCTGACTAACAGAAATTGGGATTCAGGAAGACGAGAGGCCAGGGGTAATCATGGTAATACTGAAAAAAAAAAAAATCTCTGTTTTCAAGAGTAGAGATTTGAAAAAGCCTATTCTGATGATAGAAAAAAAGTTAAACTCCATGAAGAAAATGAAAAAGGGCAGGTACAGGGGACAGTGACAATGTGAAGGCAACCATGCAATAAACAGATCAAACAGTATCCAGCTGATTCAGATTTAAATCTGAAATATGATGTTACCCCAAAGAGAGCTATTAGGGCAAGGAAGATGAAGCCACAGGGCTGGGAATGAATATACCCTTCCAAGAAAGTTGTTGATAAAAAGCATCCAGAAGACATTACAGAGCTAGCAGGATTAATTTATGAAGAAAGACTGGATTTGCTAACCTCACAAAGACTGAATGACAGCAACAGTGGGATGTTGAGGGTGACACATCTCTACATATTTAAGGAAGTGTAAATGCCACAGAGTAAATCCCGTGCCACCCAACATGATGTTTGAACTGATGAAAGCATGAAGAGAAATTTTTACTAATAGGAAATATTTTTTGACCCACCCAATATTTTCATGTGAGAAAAAATAATTTTTACTTCTTCTAATGTTTTATTTTTCTTGAAAACCCTACTACTATTATAGAACATGAAATTCTTGCAGACTGTGTTTATGCAAATTTCACAAGCTAACATGCCTCAAACAGGCCACAGGGCTGAGAATCTCTCTACAGCATTACTCAGTCCTGCTCTCATGGCATGTTTCAGAGGACAAGGCTAGCCTTTAGTGCACTGGATCTTTAGAGGTGAAGCATTTTTAGAAGCTTTGCTACTCGGAAAGTGAATAGAAAAACTGTTAAAAATACAAGAGTGTACAATAAATCACTTCCTGAAAGCAGCCCAGGAAGGCAGACTAGAACAAATGTGAATAGTCTAAATAAAATAAACCAGCTGGGAAGATGTATTTTGACCTTTCCCTACTCCCTCCTTTGTTTTCCTTGTTCAGTCTCCTCTCTGCATCTTCTATCTGTTTCTATTTCCCAGTTTTTCTCATCTCTTTTTTCTTTTGTTTTCCTCATTTTCTCTTGCCTGTTTTATGATCTTGTTCTCCATGTCTCTCTAGTACCACTTATCTATTCCTACTCACTTAACTCATTAGCCATCTTCCTATAGGTCCTATGCGCTGTCATTTAATTTCTCCTCATAAAGAAATGTTTTTTTTATGAACAAGACGTTATGAACTTTTTTTAATCAGTAGATTTCAAAGGTGGTCACTAAGTATTTCCAGTTTACAAACTGGCAAACAGAAGTACAAGGAAACTTTGTTTACACAAACTGCTGGTAGCAAATAAAAGTAGGTCTTCTGAGTAAAATTTATATGGTTTTAAGTACTAACCATACTGCCTCTTTACCTTCATTCTCTGTTTTAAGTTCCTCCATCTCATCACTTGCTCTCCTTTTACTCTCCCTACTTTCTTTCTCCTCAAAGATTTTTTTCCCTTTCAGCCAACAGAAACATTGTTACACAAATACATACATAAGACTATATATAAATACATTTATATGTGATACTGCTATATTCCCACTAGTAGCTTAACCAGAAAACTGTGGTAAAAAGAAGATATGCAGTGAGGCATCAGTCACATGGAATAATGATGGCTGGGACACCTTGGAAACCACCAGATGTAAGTATTCGGGGACTTGAATTATTTTTGTTCATTATGTTGTACAGTGTTCAGCACTAACTCAGCACTTGAGCATTTAACAATACCATGACACAAATAATAAATAACTGTTCTATGTGTGGGCTTCTTTTTATGAATCCATTTGGTCCTGGGATATGTTTTTTTTCCTAGTTGTCATTAACCAATTATTTTAATCCTATGTGCCACAGTATTGTCTTCTTAACTGAAATTTAAAATGGACTACATCTAATGCTTTCTCTTTAATTTCCCATTACTAGTTACACTGAAGAAAAGCTGTGAGACTTGTTTCATTTGACCTAATTTTAATGTTTTTTCTTCCTATTATTAGAAATTGCCTCAAATATTAGGTGCCTGCTTTCTATCAGAATTTACAACATTTTATTTGTTCACCTTCTGAATTTTAGTTGTTCTCAAAGAAATTGTGTCACTTAGTGCCTCATTGCACATGTCAATCACAGGCCATCCAGTGTCACATATCTTCAAGGGCTGGAATAAGCAAAGTCCATTAAATATTAATGATTATCCATTCAAATAGGAAAAACTTAAGATAACATGATCATGTTGTATTTGAGACTAGATTTGTCCAACTTTGATCAAAGTGGTTGAAACCTGCAAGGTTTAAAATCCCCCTCAAAAGCATCCAGGCATTTGAACCTCGACTTGGAAAGCAGAATCTCTGAAATCTGGGGAACTTGTACAGAAGGAAAGCACACGCAAGAACAGATGGTGCACTCCTTCATTCCTAGAATCCTTTGTAAGACCAGCCAGAAGAACAAAACAAAGCACCAAAAAAGCTGTGACAAGGGGCAATGGTTTTGAACTGAAAGAGGGTAGAGTTAGATTGGACATAAAGAAGAAATTTTTATGATGAGGGTGGTGAGACACTGGAACAGGCTCCCCAGAGAAGTTTTAGATGCCCCATCCCTGGAAGTGTTCAAGGTCAGGCTGGATGGGGCTTTGAAGTAACCTGATCTAGTGAAAGATGACCCTGTCCATGGCAGGGGGTTGGACCAGATGATCTTTAAATGTCCAGTCATGCCAGTTCTTCTTGCATATGCAAGTTTGGAGGGTTGATTATATTATAAATTACCATGTACACCACCACTTATTTTCCTTTTGATACTTCATGAATAGCTTAGGCCTTTTGTGTTGGAAAATCTAACCTTAAATTCTAAAGATTTTTGGCTGTTACAGGAATAAATGGCATTTTGAAATATCTTGGTTAATCAAGTTAACCTATTCTAAGATGATCTATGGCTTAAGGTCATTCTTCTTCAAACAGATATATTTAATTCAGGAAGGAAAAAGTTTATTTAGCAATCATTTTCATTTCATTAGCTCTACCTCAAAAATCTTTTAATCATTAGGGTACATAATGCCTTATTTTTCAAAGTTTGGGCCATTTAGTCATTTCCTGTGGACTACAGCTACATGCCTGTGAAATCACTGTATTAAAATACCCAAAATCTCACAACAAAAGCCTGATGTATCAGACAAAGCCCATCTAGAAACAAATGTGTTATTGCTGACTTGTTGAAGAGCACTTCTAATCATGGTTTCATTTTAAAATGCAAATATTTATGGCTTCACAGGAGATGTCCTATGCACCTAAGCAATCTTGTCACATAAGAAATCCCATTGCAAACTGACATAACTTGTTTATTGCAGCTGGTTGTCTTCAGCTGGCACTAGTACAATCAACATTTTCTTACCCTCTAAAAGGAGTTTTCTACTATCATTTCAGATGGATCCTAGACCATGAGAACCATAGTATGAATGGAAGTACTCTGTCAAATGCATTGTTATTATGTCTTATTTTGCAAAATGATCTGTATGTGCTCAGAATTTCAAGGCACAATAAAAAGCCAAGTTAAACAGATACTGTTGATAAAAACCCAGAGTTATTTGAAAGCTGTATGCAATAATTCAGCTTAAGAACTACTGCACTGTGACTGAATAGCAAAAGCTCTGGAAAATTTTTTTATATTGTCTGGGGTTTTTTCCATTCTATAGTTGCAGACAACTAGAAATGCAAGACTTTTCATAACAAATTAGCTTCATGTTTAATATTTGTTTTAGGTTTTCAGGGATAAATAACTGAAAACCTATCATTTTAAATACATGCCATATTACCTGCTGTTGGAGACAATAACCAGGAATCAATAACATCAATTTCTTGACAGTATAAGTTGTAATGAAAAATGGTTTATTACAATGAAGGCAGTGAATCCTTAAGTATTCATTTCCATTCTAGGAAAATGCAAATAGACATTAAAATAAAAACCAGTTTGATCCTTTCTTTGGGTATTTTTCTACACTGATGAGTCATACTGGAGCATACCAACTGCACTCCACTGCTGGATGCACAGTTAAATCCCACAGTCAGAAAATGCCTGAAGTTGAATATAGTCTTAATTCTGTTCTGATGTACAGAAGCATTACAATAACAATCATTTTGTGACCACTTGTTTTATCATGTTTGTAATGTTGTTGGCCCTCCATATTATTTTTTAATGTAAGTGGTGCTTTGAGACATAACACATCATACCTTTTAGGCTGCTGTAGACACTTAGGTGATCTTCAGAGCTGGACAGTGTGAATTCCCTCACTTGAGGCTGTAAGACAAGGTTCTATGAGAAATCCTGTGAGATGCAGAAAAGCATTCCTCTTCCTATATGGAATCTGGACAAGTCTGAGGTCATATAGGCACAAGCCAGCCCAGTAAAGCACTTACTCCAGCCATTTGTGGCTTGAGATTTGCATGTGAGGTGATGCCTGGAGGGCACAAAGCCTGCAACATCCCTGCAAGTGTATGGCATCAACTCCTCTCTCAGCGTTCTCCCACCTTATATGCCCTTCTCTTTTGTGCTGGCACAAGCATTTGTGAAGCTGTGCTGTGATCAAGGATTGAATCGTAGTTGAATTGGACCTGGCAAAAAAAAAAAGTTATTTTTAACCTGAGCCAACTCCATGATCTTGAACTTGAAAGTCAGTGTTTCTATAAAAAAAATCCCTCACAGTCAGACTCAAAAATTTCATCTTGCCACCCAAGCCACAGCTTCAGAGGAATTTGGACATTTAAAGAAACTTTGTGATTTAACACCTGTTCCATATATATGTTTAAGTTTAGCAGATTGTTTTTCATCACTGTGCAACCATTAGCATTACTTCCCACTACTTCTTTCAACAGTGGTGCTCTACTCTACTGAATGCTTTCCCTCTAAATGGATTTAGTCCTACCATAAGACTGTATCCTTAAGATTTGACTTTTGCTAGGCAAAGGACTGCTGAAATTCAAAGGAATCTGTCTAAATGAACTGTCATCAACCACCATGACTGTAGGTGCTGGGGAGGAAATTGGACTTACACACTTCTCTGTCTGCTTCAAATGGCTACCTTCTGCAGCTATGTTAGACCTCTCTGCAATCCCAGTTCTTTCTCTATAGCTTCCAACCATGAAAGCTGGACACAACTTTGAGTAGACACTGATCTTTTCTCTTGCCCATCTATTTCTTTGTTGCACAGATATTATGGATGCTTATTCAAAGCACTGTCCAATCTTCCCGATTTGCAAGCCAAATATGCAAACTCTTTTCCCCTCTTTGGTTTCATACTTGACAATCTACTCATACTTTTAAGGTCACCTAAGGCTGAGCATGTCTGCTAAAAGGCTACAATGGTTGTCTTCATTAAACTAGTGGAAAGAAATAAAAACTGTATTAGTCAAAGTGCCAGAATTCTTATTAAATCCTCTGCCCTGTTGACATAAAATGAGCACTGCTGCAAGAGGTTAGCTTGAAAAATCTAACAAGAATTATTTGACTTCTAGAATACTAATGTAACACATGCGACACTAATGCATTAGATGTGACAGAGACCATACACAGAGGGTGGAGACTGAATTGCAATCGAGTTAAGCAATGAATGCAAGGTAAAATTTTGCTCTCATTTGGACTACACCAGCATCTTTCACTGCAGTGGCATTGCAAAAGTATGTACTGAAACAGAATGATTTAAGATGCATCCAGAAAAAAGTTTTACATTTCTATAGGACTAGAGGTTACTCCTCCCTTTCATTTTAAATGCAGAAGGAATTCTTAGATAATCTAGTTTGACATTCTGATTAAAGGCCACTGAATGATCCTCTGGCTCCTGTCTTCCATACCACAGGTCACAGAATCCAGCACTGGAATTATTTCTAAATATAGCCAAGAGACAAAGTCTAAAATTGGTCCAATCATCCACCCAGTAAGACATTCCTCACTGTGACTCAGAATTATAAATTTCAGTCTTTCCAAACTATATGGACTCAAAAACCAATTAAAGAAGAATGTAAATAAAGTATGATCAAAGGTACACATCATTGTGACAGCTGGCACACTGGCTGTCAGGGTTGCTGGAGACTTTCAGGTTAACTGCCATCTTTGGTTACTACAGAACATCTACCCTCTCATGTTTTCTTTTCTCCAGAGGGAAAAGCAGGAGATCCCTGAACATCTTGCCTCCAACAGAGGCAGAGAGCAATTCTGTGACCAGATGATGAAAGCTGGTTGCTCTTGGAGGAAAGGAAGGAACTATCTGTAAAAAGGAAGAAAAAAAATTGGGTCCAAAGTCACTAAAGGGATTTGGGCGTGCTACAAAAAAATGAAGGGCATGTGAAGAGATCAAAGAAATCTCCAAAGCCTGGCTAGAGCATCAAACTTTCTGGCTGCTTATCCATATGAGACCCCCACAATTTTGAAGTTTGTTCACAAGGGCACTAAACTCAAAAGATTAGTACCAGACAAGCAGTTCAAGCACAAATCTGAGTCCTTTCAGGCTGGCAAGTGACCAGCCTAAAAGCAGGCTTAAGTGAGGAATCCTATGCAGAGGCAGAAGAAAGGCAGAGCATAGATCTGGATGAAAGAAGCCCTGCTGGTTTCACCAAATGTGCAAGCCAGAGCTGCATTTCCCCACGCATACATACACGCAAAGCTGGTAGTGATTCAGATGCAGAGTGTTCTGTGGCCCAGCCTGGCATTCGCCATGGAAAGCAAACTGAACAGTCAGTCTGTTGTTTCTTCTGAATGTTGCAGATGCACAATGGCAACTGAAAGGAATTGGACTGTACTTTGAAGCTTGTATTAAAGACGGCTTGATACAGGGAAGATTTCAGTCTCTTCCACAACAATAAATTCAGAACTGGAATTCATATAAATATCATTGCTGATACCACCTATTTTAAATCAAAATCCACAAGTGGGTAGGACACTTCACAGCTGCTGATGGAATTATCCATCACTATCAACTGACTACTAAGTGGACCCTGGAACACCACCAGGCAACCTCTCTATGTTGTCGAAACAACTTTCTGTGCTTAGTCATATTAAAAACACAAGGAACCAAATCACCAGAATGATTCATTAAACCCAATCAAAAGCAATACAAAATCATTTGTGACCCTAAGAAGAGCAGAATCCAAAGGAAGGCTTAATATTGAAAATCCAGTACACTCTCAGGCACCTAGACTTAAATGCAAGTAAGAGGCAATTGACTCAAGTCAGCTAAATAGCATTCAGCTTATGAGAATATTTGAGAAGATACCCTTGGCTTACTCTTATTGTTAAGTAAATTCTGTAATCTGTACTCTCCAACAATGATACCTTTTGTGATTTCAAGTAACAAGCTGATAAAAAGCAGGGAGAAAAAAGAAACCTCAGGAAAACCCCAAACCCTGCAGGCACCCCCACCCAAACTGGTATCACAACTCTGTCCAGCCCAACTGGGAGGGGAATTCCTGGAGATCTTGCAGTTCTCACATTGAAGGGATTCCATGAGGCCACCTGAGACTCTCCATGTTCTCTCTGAAGAATTTTGCAAACAGACAACAACAGTTATCTGAAGGAACAAATGCAGGTAAGAAAAAGCAACTAGGGACATGGCAAATTAAGTGATAACCAAAGAAATGTATTGTTGTTGGCCTCTGTCAGTATGTTGCAAAAGACAAAGTTCTCTACTGCAGCTGATGATGGCTTTGTTTAAATGAGCGACACCAGGCCAAAAAGGAAATGTGTTTTGTAATTCAGAACCACAGAACCCTGTAGTTTTCAACTTTCAACGGTAACAGATAGAAAGACAAGCTAATGGTAGAGTTTACACAGTGAATTAGTAGTTTCTGTGCTTAAATACTTTGACTGAATTCAGCACGTCAACAACATAAGTATTTTGAGCATCACTTATTGAAAATAAGTGGACATTCACATTAAAGACTAATAATGGAAAACTCCCTTATCTTTGAAGAGAAGTCAAAATTGCTATCATCTTCAGACATATACTCTAAAGACTTCCACAATGACACCATATCTCCAGCAATGAGAATGCAATGCAATGATAATCCTTTATGACTGAAAAACCCCACATTTCTTGGAATATGTCTATGAGTTTTCTCCAGATAACATGAAGATCTCTATGTCTATCAAACCATAAATCCTGGTCTTTTCTTACTGGGGTGGAATGGTTAAGCATACTCATTTCCACAGCTGACTGTTAAGATGAAATATGTGTCTGCTGGTCATGTATTAATACCATACAGTCAGAAGTATCAAGGCTAGTGTCA
Organism: Gavia stellata; assembly: GCF_030936135.1. Classification (NCBI taxonomy): domain Eukaryota; kingdom Metazoa; phylum Chordata; class Aves; order Gaviiformes; family Gaviidae; genus Gavia; species Gavia stellata. Next base: position 24,713,951 of record NC_082599.1, on the reverse strand, counting down.
GTATATCAAAAATACAGGATGCAGAGCACAAATAAGGTAGGCGAAGCTGTCACACGTCACCGTGTACATGTCTTCAGGCAAGGGTAGAATTCTGCTCCATACTTGATCCTGTATGAGGACTGAACTCAGCAATATTCCTCAGGCACAACTTAGAGTAGTGAACATATTGGAGAATAAGTCAATCCAAAGGAAATAGCATAAAATACTACAGGATCCATTTGTATTCCTGCAATTTCTAACATTAAAGCAAATCTAGCTATACAAGATGGTGCAGGATCACTGGAAATTCAGGTTCCACACATACAATTTCAATATTGTCAAGGTATCACAGTGTTTCTACTTGCTCATATTTACCTGAACTAAATACATAGAAACATTATCCATTTCTCTAGCCTGTACTTCATCAGCTTGTCTATGAGGATGATAAAAGTCTAGCCGAAGTCAAGATAAAAAAACATCCACTACTCTTCCCTCATCCATCAAGCCAGTCACCTCATCATGGAAGGCTATCAGGTTGGTTAAGCATGATTTGCCCTTTATAAATTCATGCTCACTGCTCCCAATCACCTTCCTGTCTTTCATGTGCTTGGAAATGGTTTCCAGGATTATTTGCTCCATCAGCTTCCCAGAGGTCAAGTGAGGCTGACTGGCTTGTAGGTCCCAGTTGCCTGTCTTGAATGAGCGACACTTACTTTCTTTGATTCCCCAGAAGCCTCCCTCAGTCACTATGACCTAAGATTATCAGTCCTGTCTCTTCATAGCAGTCCTTGATCCTCAAAGATGGTCCCACGGTTATAAACCCCAAATATTTGTTGTCAGCAGCAGCTGTGCAGCCAGTTACTAGCTTTCAAGATCTGAAACCCTTGCTCCCCACCAACAGGATCAAGGAGAGACCACCTGGGCACCCATGCCCTTGAAAACCACTCTAGAGCCATGTAGTCATGCTTTATACAGTCCAGGTCTTTTCTGGCAGCATCACTTGTGGCCCCATGGAAGACCAGCAGGGGTAATAGTCCGTGGCTCAAACAAACCTGTGCAGTCTCTCCACAACATCCTGGTCTGAGTCCCAGGCAAGCAGCAAACTTCCCTAGACAGCAGATCAAGTCAGCCAGTGTGGGCCTCCATCCTGCACAGCAGGGAATCACCCACAACTACCCTTGCCACTTCTTCCTGATGCCATACAGCTCCCAGCCCCTCACCTGCAACCAGAGTACTGAATCTGCTCTGTAGACACAGATCCACAGGCAGACGAGAACTGTCCTCCATCACCAGGAGTCACAAGCTCCCAGCCTTCACCATCAGGGGAGTCTCCATTTCCCAACATAAGCACAGGCTCTGTCTACACCTCCTTCAGTACATCTGGAGGGTGAGGGGTGTCAAGGTTTTGAACCTGCAGGATCTCATAGAAGATCCAGTCAATCTCCTTTTCAACACGCCCACTGCCACACAGGCTGCTAACCTTCTGCAGCACCATGCTTGGCAACACAGACTTCCCCCCAGGCACACACCTCCTGCAGGCAAGGAGCCCATCTTCCCAGCCCAGCCCAAGGGATCAGGCATCCCCACAGCCTCAGACCTGCAGGGCTGCATCCTCCCTCCAGAGCTCAGTCTGGGTCAAGGCCTCTGCTGTGCCAGGCTAAGTCACTCCATGGGTGCTGGGGACCCTGCCCTGTGGTGCATCACCACCAAGTAGAGGACCAGTTTCAAACCCCCTCCTGTACACACTCCTGCATCTGCCAGATGGGTACTAGGAGCTGCCCTCAAGTCGTGGCTCTTATATTGGCTGCTCCCCAGCACCGTCTGCAAGTGCACTCCACCCTCCCTAATCAGGAGGCAGCTGGAACAAAAACCTCAAACACACTCTGATCAGGGACAGCTGACAGAGCTCCTTAGAGCTGACAGAGCTTTTGCTAGAAGTCAAAGCCTCCTGTGGGTACCTTTGGATATAGGAGTCACTAGAAAGTGCTTCACAGTGTCCCCAGAGGTCCTCCAACAATCCTAGAAGTTCTGAGAGAACGTATCATCCCTTTTCGTGGCCACAGGCTTAATTTCCTTTAAAATTTCCTCCAGGAAACTTAACGTTCAGCAACAGTAAAGAAACTTGCAACAAAGACTAAATACAAAGTGTATAACTTTGTACCGCAGCTGCAAAGTTTAATCCCAACATCTTTCTCTGCTTCATATTTTGCTGGTTTTGGACTCAGTGAAACATTAATCAGAGGTAAAGAAAAATGCAGGAATATTTTAGAATTAAACTATTTTCAAAAGATCACTTACACGCAAAAGTGCAAACAATTACACATATGCTTAAGTTTATGCAGACAGGTGGTCTCAAAGACATGAGCCTAATGTGTGTGAAATCAAGTATGAGCAGGTGTTTGTGGTGCTGGGGATCTGGTCTAACACTGGGAGAAATGCTCTGTCAAAACAAAACCAATTTCCATGTAACTTATACTTTTACATTGAAACAGAAAAATCCATTCTGCAGCTAACAGGTTAATTTGTAAAGTCTTTCCTAAAACTGTTATAAATACCATTATTGTTTATTTACACCATATGTAAAAGACAGAAGGCTGCAGCTAATAAATAACATTTCTCATACTATTATCTGAGTCTCCCTGGGGAAGATTTGGCCTCTTCAAAGGGGGTGAAATCCATGTGAGGCAAAAAGTGAAAAGAAAGCGGTATTTTTCATTTTATGCTTCCCCATTTTCACTTAAGATTTAGCAAAAATAGAACAATCTATTGAATACAGGTGACTAAATACATGATCTCTGACTATGCAGTTGATGTTTTGGGCTTTGCTAAAATGCACATGGAATTTTTCCACCAAAGAATAAAATAAATTACCACAAACACATATATTGTTGAATAGATATATTTTCTTCCCAAAATATGGGATTTTTTATTAAAATATTGATAGTAAAGAGACAATAATTGAAGGAAAATATAATCGCATTTCAGAATCTTTCTACACATTTGAGAATGTTAGTTATGGAAAGGTATCAACAGGAATGATACAGAACTGTATTTGAAAAGGCTTTTCTTATAACACTATCCCTTTGAAAGACTCGCTTTTGGTGAGGCATCCACTTTTCTTCATCCTATTATTACATTAAAAGAGGGCCAGATTTGAATGACTGAATAAAACATCCAGCTCCTTCTGCAGATTCCCCAACAACCTTAGTACCACGATGTCCTTGCTCTGAGTGCCTCTTTTTACAACCTGAATGTATTTTCAACATGGATTTTTAGTTCAGCTTCCTACAGGAGGCAAACTTACGCTGTCATATCACTTTTTGTCTGTTAGCAACAAAATTGAACTCAGAGATCAAGTTCAACAGAATTTGACACAGTGGTAAAGGTGTCAAAGCTATTAACCTCCTACAAGTGTCATGAAAAGAGACACGGAGGTAAAAAAGATCAAAACAGTGTAAAAATAATGTGTTTAAACATATACATTTAAAACCAACTTATGTCAGCAGAGCCCTAATTATTGTAACGATGCAGTTATAACTGTATATTTGTATTAACTGAAAACTTAGAGACTGTATATGAAGAAGTGCGACCCCAAGTAAATGAAGTTATTTAGAAGGACCGTATCAAGACCAGATACGTTGCAGCAGTTCAAGCCAGTAGTTCAGGTGGTTTAAGTAGAGCTACGTGGTGTCAAAGACAACCTCATTCATGCCTTTTCCACAGAAACGTTCTTCCAACCACTCTCTCCGTTGCGGTACATGGACAGTTTGAAGAAGGCTTGTGTTGTGCTGCAGGGGTCCGGGAGGAGAGCAGCCACAGGACTCCGCCGGGCGCTGCTCCCCAAGCTCCAGCCTGGCCAGGCCACCTCACAAAGTGCAAGAACAGCCCCTAGAGGACTGAGGTACCTGGACTCGGGGACTGCGTTTCCTCCATCAGCTCCCTTTTGGCAAAGTGATGATGCTCAGAGACAGTGACACAACTGTAAATTAAAAAAAGACGGTCACCATACACTGGCCTTATTTTGCGTTCCACTGGGGTTGCAAAGCACCTCATAAACACAGTGCACCAGGCTGCTGTAGTGTGGCATTTTCTCTTGCTGAGGTGCAGATGGGCTTCAAAATTAACATTTCATAGAACCCTCATTGCAGTTAGATACCTCACATCTTCAAATCATTACAAGTACCACAGAGTATCATTCTGCTTGCAGTTTTAGCTTTTTATAGATGTAAGGCAAACATTCCTAACTTCATTTTAATGCAGTTTTCTGTCAGGAAATTTTCTGATCTTCAAGGGTGGCAGTAGGACAATCAAATCATCTCAGGCTCAGGTATTATATACTGGGGAAAATCTAATATATACACAAAACCAACACTAAAAAAAAATAAATCAAGTATTTAAAATGAAAAAAAAATAGTTCAGATACGCAAACAATCATAATTCAATCTAGCATTGTTGTCACATGTATAAAGTACATGAAAAAAGTGTCTTTAACAGTTTGCTTACTTTAATCTGGAATTAAAATGTCTTCATTGAAACTGTGTGATGGGTGCATAATTTTCCAATATTATCACTGATTTTCTGCAGCTTGTTAACGCTGGCTTTCGTATAAATCTTAAATGCTAAATCTCCAATTCCTGAAACATTTTCTTATCTTCAGGACTCAGGTGAACCGATCATCCCTTGAATGGGATGTCTTTTTAAGAACCAGGAACAGACTGGCTTATTTTGAAGGCACTGACATTTTGAGCTAGTTTGATCTGGAGGAACGGAAACACAAGGTGAAACGGTTGCTCCGTCCCTTTATAGCTGGCTTTCAGACCCAAGGACTGAGAGCATAATTTTTTCACATGGCAGTAAAACTTGAAAGCAAAGAGAGTAGACTGAGCCCTGACAGTTGATAGCTTTTCCTTTTCATTCACACTGAAGAAAGAACACTTAGCATTTCACAGCTTATGAACTGATAAATCCTTTTCCTTAACTCTGAAAGGATGATTCTCTAATGTTTGTACTATTACCTCACAAAGAAAAAACAGCTCTTTCATACATTCTACAATAATAACAAATTTTGACAGAATTGTAATTATAATATAATATTAGCTCTTCTTTGATGGACTTGTTCAGAATGGTTTAATTGTGACTACTGCTTTTTATATTTCTTCTCAATTAACTGAAAGATTTGGTAGGTAACTTATGAACTGACATAGGAAAAATATATACATTCAGTAGCCTGCAGATAGAGAGAAAATACACTTGGATATTTATGTCTGCAACCAGTTAAACTACTGAGGACCAAGCAGGTGAGAAACATATCTTAAAAGGTCCAGAAATGGTAACGAAGAATGGGTGACTATATTATGTTCATTTATGCATTTAATGTACACAATATAAGTAGACAAGGATTGGATGAACAAACGGCAAGAGGAACTACGCCTTAGAGATAAACATGCTCATGAAAACTGATTTGAAAAAAGAATCAAGGTGCTGACAGTGGACAATGTTAAAAGCTTCAAAAGCAAACAAAGCCGAAGCATATCTGAACAGAGGAGCAAACAACAAATTAAAGAAGAGGAAGCATCCTGGGAGACCACATCTAGATTAGAGTACGTAATGACAGGATTTGCAACTTGATAAAGCAATTGATTATAGCAGTAGATTAATTTTAAGTCATTAGTGAACACCAAGATCTGAAAAAGAGCCAGCTACTTTCTTTGGTATTCTACTCAAAAGTTGTAAGTTACAGTTTCACCTACCTGATGCACAATGCAAAACTAAAAAGGCACTTAACATATGTGTTTAGTTATTTTCAAAAGTATCATATAAGGGCATTCCTAAATACATCAAACAATGAAGACAATAGTTATTATTGCATTATTATTTTTCAGATCCAATGAACAAACAATTATAACACCTTAAATTTGAAATTTTAAACATAACTTTAACAGCCAAATGCCTAATATTCTTTTCAGAAAGAATACTGAAAATTTGAAAATAGCACAAGACAAAAGCTAAGAAGCTATGAAGACAATGAAGCTGAAGTTACAGGCCAGCTTTATTCATGGTATCTAATTATGTATATAAAATATACTCAGTGAATCATGTACAGCATATAAGCTCGATCATCAATGCATCCAAATGCTGATTTCTCCACCACTTGTTTCATTTAACACAACTGTGTTCAGTCCTTTTCATGAATACTAATGCATAAGGAATGGCATCCGAGGACTGATCATGCAATACTTCCTGAAGATCCAGTTTTTCCTCAACTAGACCATCTGTGAGGACAAAACTAGTGGGGTTTGTTGTTCAGAATGGGTCAAGACAGATGCATACACAACTACCTTTATTATAGAAGAATATCATAATTTTATTGATCAAAACTGCAAACACAGACAGCTCAGAGGAACTTGACTTAAATGACACAAACCTTTCCATCATCTGTTATACAAATCTGAGAACTTCATTGTCTTCACCAGCTTGTTCAGTTTAAACTCCTAAGCATTCTTCACAAGCTTTAAGAGACTAGATTATATTCAGATGCTTATTATTTCTTCACTTCATATTGCAGGACTCTGTGCTTCATGTGGTCTGGTCCACTTCCCCAGTGCTGCTCACCATCAGTTCCTAGCTGGATTTCTCAAAGCAGCTTCAGTTGTTCGTAGCTCCACAAACAAAAATTTTGAAAATGAAGAGGAAAGTGAAAGTGCCACATCATATCAAAACATGCAAAAGTTTTTTATTAGTTTTATGAGGATAAAAGGAAAGGCAACTATTTCTATCAAGTATCAGATACATCAGCCAGAGAAAAGATAATGTGGGTTTCCCATAAGGTGTTATGTCAAATTCAGTAAACAAATTAATATATGAAGTCATAGTTACCAATAAAATAAAATGGATATTTTCAGGTAGACTGATGAAACTCAGTAACTCAAGAGGTGTAAAGTTAATTGTCTCTACTTCCTTTTTTACCTTAGAATTAACTGATAGTTCTCAAAACCAGCTCATAGTTTTACATAGTCCTGAGAGGAGCAGGGAGTTGGACTCAATGATCCTTAATGGGTCCCTTCCAACTCCAGATATTCTATGATTCTGTGATAGAAATCATCTTCAATTTAAATTCTACATCTGAATACACACCATTATATAACATTTTTTGGATGGACAAGAAAAAAAGGTTATGATTCATGTGATAGTTCTGTAATAAAATAACCAAATTTTTACGCTGTGGACCATCACTGGTTTTCGTACATTTGGCTCTCACATGTTTATTGGCTCAAATCATATCTGATCACTTTTGCTATGTAAAAATTAACAAAGCTAGCAAGGGTGCATTCAAATATGTAGAGTGGCACGTTTTGGCAAGGCAAAAAAGTAAAAAAATAGACTCCAGATTATAAAATTTGGTTAAGCAGTTTTTGAGGGCTTTCTAGTCTGGCTTATCTGCAATAACCAGAAGAGGATCAGGTTATAGCTTGGCAAACAATGTTCTTCTCGTTCACTTGTGAAAGAAAAATTCAGGGCAAAAATTTAGAATCAAAACAGATGTTTCCAAAGGTTTTTAACTAAAATACTCTACACCCTGCAAAAATTATTTAGGAGTAAACTTGTAGGATTTCATTTGACATGAATAAAATGTCTTGCTTCATGTTTAGACAAATCTAGGTCATTATGTAATTTTTGCTTCTTTGAATTTCTTAGTCACTGAAAAAAACTCTCCAGTTCTAATCAGACTTTTAAAAAAAATGCAGACATAGGAAAAGAAAATAAGAACTTTATCCCCTTTGCTTCTTACTGACTTCAATTTACACAGCTGTACTGGATGAAAAATCATGCCAGATAGCATGACCCAACGTATCTTGACAATATGCAAATGTATTTAAATATAAGTCCTATACAAATAAATCCTATACATCAAGAAGTCTAGACATACTCCTACAGGAACACTAACTACTGGAAACAATATTTGAGCAAATATGTAAATCTGATTCATTCTCCAAAAGATATATTAGAACATAAGCAATGTCTGGAGCTCATTCTATATTATTCTAAAAATTCTTCTATGATCTTCACCTGATGTATGGGATATCCAACTGATAAAGAAATATGGAATGGGAAAAAGAAGAAACACTTGTAGTCTAACAGAAATGCCATTCCTGAGAGATCAACTTTACCTGACCCTGATTTTTACATAAAAATAGTCCTATTACAACCTACAGAATATTAGACTTTGTTTGCTCATCGCTTAGAGCTTGCTTTTATTCACTTACCTACATTCCTACAAAGGAGGAAAGCTAGTTCAGTGAAATCTACACACCGATCTGCAGTCAGACCTTAACTTCTCAAAAGTAAAAATAAGTAAGATTCAGAACATCTTTTCCACTGTTTAAAGATGCATAACAACCTTTGTCCATTTTTAACAGATAATACGAGTAATGCTGTTAATGGTGAAGTAGAAGACATAAGAAAATAACTTTTTCAATCAATTGTTCTAATTCTATTTCATGCCATTATAATAGTTTTTTTATGCTCTTTAAAATTTTATAACCTCCTTTATAAGTGTCTTGAATTGCAAGGGAGAAACTGCTTCAAGACCAGAAATAGAAATCTGAATATGAGAGAAATAAAATTTTCTGGTTTCCATAATGTTTGGCAGAAAATGTATGGACAGAAAATGTACACATATTTATACGCTTACCTTGCATACACAATGTCCATGATTGCAGTCAACCAACCATTCATTTATCAAATCGATCATTTGTGCAGCAGATCCTTAGCAAAATATCATTAAGTTACAAAAGCAAATTCACATACATCTTTGCATGCACATTTGCATGTCTGGCCTTTTAAATATCAGACCCTATTTTCACTGTGATTTACATATCATGTAGATGATCGGGGAGGAATCTTAATGATTGAAGCTCACTCAAGGCTAGTCTATATACATTCATTGCTCACGTGGGCAGGATTTGGCCCACACAGGTGCATATTTTCACTGGTTTGCAAAAGGATCAGGGACAAAGGGATTCAAGAAGCTGCAGGACTGCACGTGAACATTACACATTCAACTAACCACTAGGCCAGATGATAAAAATAAGCTTGGAATAATTTCCAAAACATACAGCTGACTTGCATGAGTTAAAATTTACATGGGCAGGAAAATTAATATGCTGACATCTGGCAGTGCTATAAGAATTACTCACAGCCAGGTCCAATACAATCTTCATTCAGCTCCTGTTCTCTAGAAAGGTGTGCAAACCTTGAAAAATCAATGGTTTAGGGATTGTACAACCTTGCCCAGGAAGCAGCAGCACAGAAATTGGGCAGAGTCCATGGAGGTTAGTCACCAGTTTTGTAGAAATACAAATGTGTCTCCAGCAGCAGCAGAGTGAAAAGGGGTTAGGGAGGTGTTTTAGTCTTTACAAGAGGTCCATAGCACAGAGTGAGCAGAACAACAACCTAACCATAAGAATGCCTGTGCCACCGCAATGGCTACTGTTTAGGATACAAACAGCACTGTCAAGGGACAACCAGTTTCTCTGCCTCTCCCAAGACCTAACCATGATGCCGGTATAAAACCCTCTCAAAAGCTGTGGAGGGTCAAGGGGGTGAGGAAGGAAAAATGAAGTGCAGTAAAAATTTCAGCCCACAAATATAAAGTTGGCAGTGCAGGCTGAGTTTAAGATGGGCAGGATGTTTAAACCTACAGAGCATGGGGGGAAAAGGGGGTGGTTGTGGAAACTGTTCTTAAAGACCCCAGATGACACTCCACAGCTCTTCTAGGAAAATTTCATTTCCCTTCCACCTTGGGAGAAATAACATAGGAAGTCCAAATAAAGTCGTAAGAATACATCCAGGAATTCTTATTTAGTAAGTCTACACAAAGCAGGATACTGAAATACAACATTATACGAAGAGCTAAGCAGTACACCACCATTGACTATCTGCGTACAAGTTGTAAAGAGATACATATTTAGTTACAATACAAGCATGCGACATTCAGCCTTAAAAAGCTGCTAGGGCACACAGCAGACTTTTTGGTGAGACTGATGTATAATGTTAGCGTTATGCTGGTTAAAGACTCTACTATTTTAAGTTGAAACATTTCGTTCTACTGGGAACTTCCACTCCACAGCCTCTTTCCTCCTACCCTGTTCCCAACTCCTCCTTCTTTGGGTAACCAAAGTAAGTTCAAGATTTGTTAGTGCAGCTAACAAATTAGCAATAATATGCAGTTACTAGCTAATTTCTACCTAATTTGCCCCTGTCATTGTCACTGGTACTGCACAACATGATGCTGCTCAGAGTTTCATCTCTTTCTAAGGTACAAGCAAGTTGACTTGAACAGCTATTTTTATCTCAGAGTGTAAAGACATGAAGTGTACATTTCACAGTCAGTGTCCAACTATTGCACACAGCAAAGTAGGCTCTTCTGTGACATCTGAACTATTAAAACTAGTTAGACCATTTATTCCAGTGCATTACCCCTCTAGTAGAAAGTAGTTTTTCTTTTACCAATGCAGCCAGAAAACAATATAAAGAATTTCAGGTAGTCGAAAGGAAGAACACTAAATTTTCTTTCTTATTTCTATTTAGCTGATGGAACAATAATCTCAGTGAAAAATCTCATTATTAAAACTACAAGTGACAAAAGTCTAGCTTTCTTGAAAACTCTTGTTATTTTAGAAAGTGCTGTTACTCATTTATGCTGTATTATTAGTAGGTGATTAATAAAAAACCCAAATAGCATATAATGCTGAATACCCCCAGACCAACTGCATACAAGTTCATTTGTGCCATTTTGAAGTAACTGTATTTTGTACTATGCATTAGACAGGGGTAAAGCAGGCTTCACAGAATAGCTCCCAATAAATCTTGTACAACACCACAACAATATATATCACTAAACCTCAAACATCGACATGGATTATGACACAGAGCTTAAAAACTTCTGCTTCTGCAGAAGTAATACAATATTACCTCTCTACAGACCTCAAGAGACCCTCAAGAATCAAGGGACTGCAACATTACCAGTCCCCTGTGCTCAAAAATATTATCAAGTCCCCTGCAGTTCCTAAAAAATAGGCCTAAATATAATGAGTTTTAAAGATAATAATAAATTCTATCCTTTGTCTTCTCAAGAAAGAGCTTACAATTCTTACTTCCAAGCTTTTTCCACAATAGCAAGGGTAATTTGTTTTCTAGGGAAGTTTGGCTTCTCAGAAAATAACCTGATTCCATAGCTGGAGCTCTAGGAGAAACACTGCATATTGATATATAATATTGCGAGAGCAGGTAACACAGAATGTGGTATACACCTAGATTTCTTACACATCACCCACCTACCTCACATCCTTGGAGATGTAACCAGACGGGCTTTTTCAAGGGAATACACTGCGTCTTCCCCAAGAACTAATATCTCCCCCTCATCATTTCATCATGATATATGACTCAATTATACACACCCTTACTGGAAGGACTCTTGCAGCAGCATGGCCATGAGGAAATACCTCTGTACACACTTAGTATGCAGCACTGCAGGTATAACGGCTATTAGTTTAGAGTGGTCTATCCTCTGTAGGGCAAGAAGGTCAACACCACATGTGTAGAACTAGCCCCTTTCTTTAGGGCATTCGTCCTGGGAGTTCAATGTGGAGGTTACTTGGGAGGAAAGACAGCAAGCAGAGATATTACTCCTGGGGTCATGCCTTTTGCAGAATCTGTGCGCTTCCACACTTCATAGCCAGGAGAAATATAGTTTAGAGTTGTATATTTGTATCGTCAGCTGTGATGCTGGGAATGGAGGAATGGGGGGAGACAGGAAGAAGAAGGACAGGAATGGAGGGAAGGAGAAGGAGGGGAATGGAGGAATGGAATTCTGCCTGTTGGGAAAGAGACCTTAGGAAAAGGCACCTGATCATCACTTCTCTTATACTGTCTCAAATTGGGGATGGAGTTGCAATTTTCACACAGATCTGTTGTCTGTCATTTTGTAGGCTTAGGTTTTTCAAGCGGACACTTGCAATATGTCATTTACATGTAAAAGATGGTATGGGATTTTTGATAAATTATTTTAGACAGAAATATTGTAAGATATTGAACCAAATTTGTAGCAATTATTACCTCAAGAACAATTACTTTCAAATCGTGTATTTTACTGGTCTTTGAATAAAAAGTTACAAATGTTAGATGTTCAATTTTCATAACTAACTTCCAAACATATTTTTAAAATTCAGGATTAATTTCCCCTATCTAGATGGATCGAGTGTGCTTATCACAGGCTAACCCTTCCAAACATATTTTTTGAACCACTAAGCCAAGGGGATCTGTACAATTTACCACCCAAGGAACAATATGGCCAGTTTAACAAGTGACCAGCTCAGCTAGCAATGAGCAACAGGGCTCAGTTACATAGATTAGGTGTTGTTTAGTCAGTGACCTTATTTTTCTTTTTTCTTGGTTTGTTAATTAATTGTGTGTGCACCTTCTGGCCACAACTGATAAGCATGCATATGCATTTCCATTGCAGTCTCCCATTTCAGCATATTATAACTTAACCATAAAATCTTGCCTTTGGCAGAAACCTGGTGTTCAAGGACTCAAAAGATGTATATAATACACTTTTTAAATGGGGAAACTAATAAACTTTTTAAATATTTTTAAAAGCATATTTAACTAATTTTACACATATATGTGTACAGACCCCCAAACATAAGCATGCTAAAATGACAGCACTAAAGCCTTTTACCTAAAATTGCAACACACTAAATGAAACCATATTGTTTCCCCAAATTTAGTACAGGAAATGGTTAGGATATCTATAATGCTACTGTGCAATCACAGCTGCAAACAAATATCTACCTTTTAATAGTAACCTCAGCACTGTACCATAAAACACAGAGAAAAAACCACAAAGGTTGTCATTTATACTGTCCTCATTGACAGCTGGGAACTGTCACTGTAGAAGTCTCAATGGATCTGTGCTGCAGGCCAGGGGCTGAGGCTTTACTAAACTCTGGAAGACGTATGGTGCGGGAGAAATGGGACGTTTCAGTGTGACAGTATTAATGACAAATGAACAGTCCTAGTGAAAACTTTCAGGTTCTATCACCAACCATGAGAACTGGAGACCACATGAAGTAGTTCTTAACATATTCAAGTTTGGTTTTGTTGGCTTTTCCAGGAAATGTATGATCAGGAACCTACACCCTTATCCACAAACACTAGGACTCAAAATCAGATTATTTCACTGAATGATGCATGAGCCTCTGCCCATGTATTCCATTTTTACATGCCTGTGTCTCTTTAGACTTTAACAGCAATTTTTAAGTTACAGATGTAAGGTAAATCAGGTTGACTGAAATCTGTTTTACCTCCATCATAAGTGACCAATTTATATTAAACATCAGTATTTTAAAATGTATTCTGACTCTAAAAGCAAAAGAAAATTACTGTCTGGAGTTTCATGGAGGTGTAAATTTTTTGAAGTTTATCAGCATGACAAAGCAGACTGTTTCTCTGATAAATGGAAAGACACATGCAAATTATAACTGCTAATTCAAAAGCAAGACAATTTTCCAGGGAAAACATTAAAAACATCACTATATGAAGTACTTTTATGTTGCGTGGGAATTGTTATATATGAAACAACTGACCTACAAGAAAAATTTAAGACAAAATTAGAAATTAATATACTATATCCAGTAATGTTCAGTAATGTATTTTCTTATTACAAAATGTTAGAAAAGTGTGACTTTGTTCCCCTTCATTTCATTAAGCTGATCCTCAAAGGAAGGTTATTCTGAGGTTGTCAGCCAGCTACGTTCCCCTACTTAGAATAATTTATATTAACAGAAAAGCAGTTGTGAAAAAACAAAGTAGTAGAGAACTCAAAAGTAATGCAAAAAGAAAAAATAAGATTGCTTGGCTAAGTCTCGTGACACAAATCTTGAGCAATCCACAAGATTTGAACTCAAAACAGCAGATTATCTGCTTGGGGGGAAAATAATATATATGTATAAATGTGGGGCATTCTGTATCTAAGTTTCATGTGTACCTTCTGAATAGAGGCACTAGATAAAAAGCTCAAATAATATCTTACAGGTCTCTAAGCCAACTTTCAGAGATCCCCAGACAAATCTTGCTCAAATTTACAGACAGTAAGACTGTGCCCAAGTATGAACAGTAGCACTTTATGTTGGCTTTGAACAAATTCTATAAATAATATCTAAAGTGCAGTGGGTCAGTGAAGAGTAGGTTTCTACAGTCCAGATATCTATCTTACCCTGTCACCCCAAGGCATCCTTTGTAGTCATTGAAGACCTAGTAAATAAAATCATGTTATCTAAGATGAAATTCCTTTCATGTAGGAGTTAAACAAATCAGGTGGATATAGGCCCTTAAAGTTGTTCTTCCTTTCCAACAACTAAAAAGGCAACCCAAGATGATGAGCTCAGCTAGTAGATATCTACATCAATGATGCCTTGCGATGAACCCTATAGCACTTTTTAAATCGTTTTTGCCTTTCACTTCCCACTTGAAGATTTTTCCAGAATGTTTATTTTTACTAACCCATTTCGGAAATACATGATCAATGTTAGAAGTAAAAAGTTCATATTATATACAATTACTTCAATTATATTTTAGTTGTTTGTGATTATAATATTTATGTGCTTTCACATAAATTTAAAAAACTCAACATCACAGTCTTTCTATGGCATTGCCATAGAAAAGTTGTCGTCATCTCAATTCCAATTTTTGCTTTAGGCCACATTCTGCATTTTCTATCTGTAGTAAAATATGGACAATGTAGTTAAGTTCAGTTTTTTTGAAAAAATCACAGGTCCAGCTTTGCTAAAAAAGAACTGAAGCTCTATCAGCAAACCAGTGCAATTATAAAGTCTTTGTACACAACACAAAGCTGCTGCCTCTTTGAAAAATAGCCAAGAATTACAGAGTGATAGACTATAAGAGAAATAAAATTTTAGAAAAGAATCTCTTATTACTTTCAAGCTTATAAAACTTTGAACTTGAATTCACTTAGGAAAGATAGCTCTCTGGAAATCCTGGCTTCCCTCCAAGTATTCTATTCTCCAGCTCTCTGAAGTTTGATGTTTCCAGTCTTGCCCCTTTTGGATGGACAAAAGGAAAGGAATAGCACCTATGTGATGATCAGCTCTTGTCCATACCACAGGTTCCAGCTGTCTTGTGTATCAATAAATATTCCAGGGATTTTTAATTCCATTTGATTTTACAGGTACTCGGAGAAAAAGTGTAAGTACCAGATATGTTTCATTTTCAGATGACTATAAAAATTCTCTCTGAAATGGCCTCTCTCTGCTTTCTGACACTTGTCAACTACAGGCTAGATCACAATAAATAGAAAATGTTCTTGGCTGTTTATCCAGCTGCATTTGGCACCTCTGCTTTAAAACTCTGAATTTATCATTTACTCCTCCCAGGTGCTGATGCTGACCTGAAGTTTTGTGGGGAAGGCCTGGGATACTTTACATAGATCTTGAATGGGACTTGAAGTATGTTTCACCTACTTTGACCTCTTGGCACCTGAGACCAATTGTCTCAGACTTAAATGTGAGATAATAGCAAGTAAAGCAAGAAAATAAGAAGTGATTATTGATGTAACTCCTACCAGCATTTACAGTACTAGTTACCAGACATTCATATCCAACTAGCATTCTTTTTCTAATACCTAGTTTCCTCTTCTGATCCCTCATTTCCCTGTTTAGAGGCCAATTATAGATCTGCCCCTAAGTGCAGCTTTTTGGGGTTGCTCACTCGGATTATCTGGACAGAACAACTCCTGCGTGCTGAACACCCATCAGCTGGCAACAATCACACTGCAAACCATACCCTGAGGGCTAGGTTGACTATGTATGCCTTTTACTAACTTTTTATAAGCACTGAGAGTCAGGTAATACACTGCTATTTTCCCAGGGTAATCTGCCATGTATAAAGCATCTGCCATAGCTTATTTATTGTTCCATTAAGCTCAGGCCCATTTACAGACTCTGTGAACTCAAGAGAGCTCCTTCCTCCTCTGTCTCACTAGCAGAGCCTAATCATAGGCTCTGCAAAGGACTGCCAGCATCCTCCTTCCGCTGCTGTCAGCAATAGTCCGCTCCCTGCCCAGCTCCCTGGTCTTCATACCCAACACTCAGGCTGCCTTTGACCTGTCTGTCCTCCAAAGCCTGTCCTAATGTTCATGCCTTCAGCCTGTTACCTTCATACACAGCGCTGCTCTGCCATAGCCCGAAGCGCTGCTCTGGTTTCCTTTCTTTTCCTCTCCTGCCTTGCCAGGGAGACAGCAGCTCTGTACCAGCCAGGAGCCCCCAACATCCGCTGGACCGTCTGGATGTGGCACAGAATGCTCTCCCTTCTCCGGTTCCGGAGCAGGGCAGGGGAGCCGCTTGCTAACACAGTAAGCACTGCACTGCAATATGACTTCTGCTCTCTCCGCAGTCCCTAGGGCATCGTCTCCCTCTTTTCAAAGAGCCAATACAGAGAGCAGGTGAAAATAAACCCAACACAAGGCCCTGTGGCACTCATCTTCAATTCATTAACACTTCCCTTCAATTCATTAACAACCGACAATGTATTTCCACACTCCTAGGTTTAAATGCAGGAGGGAGACTGAAATGAACTCTTTTAAAACAAGCTTTTGCGAAAGACACCATCAAATGTTCTATTAAAATGTAAATACATTGTCTCTATTGTACTCCTTTCCTCCATTAATTTTATAATTTGATCATGGTTTGTTTGTTCTGGTTTCTTTCTTTCTTAAAAACCTATGCCAGTACTGGTTCAGCTATCCTCTAAGTATTTATGTAAATGACAGTGCCCTTAAAGATATTAGTAGCTGTTTCGCTAGTCTATTAGGGACTGAATTAACCATTCACTGAAAATAGCACAGAAAACTGTGTGTAGTGATCATGTACCTTGCACTTAAAAAGCTGACAATGAATTCAACTGAAGAGTTGATGCAAATTATTTTACATACCTCTGAAAGCCTTAGCTTTGAAAAAGCTAAGCTTTTAAAGCAAATGGATTCAAAAGGATAAAAAAAATGAAGCTTATTAAACATTTTTGCTTGGACAACAGACTGAAACTTTTAAAATCAATAGGCCTCTCCAACCTTGACAATGCTGTGAAAAGTTTTACAACCAACATCGGTGATGCTCAGTTAGAATGGCGATATACTAAAGTTGCTTTTTAGAAAAACAACAAACCAAGATAAAAAAATCCCTCCAGCAACAAAAAAGACCTCCTTATGATTAAATTTGGGTAGGCTCAAATTTCATAAATAGATGAAAACAGTGAAACATTACAGTGTACAGATAGTTTTATCTTTAAAAAAATATTTTGCCCTGTATTATTGAAAAATAATAAAAATACAGAGTATAAAATACATTCAACAGTTCTCACCATGAAGCTGCAAAGGTATTTCTATGTAGGAGAGAAAAAAAAAGCAAGTTTTATGACAGAATTTCTACTCCTCAGCCCTTGCTGTCCCTTGAAAGAACCACAGAAACAGGAAAAGAGAAAAATGTTCAGCTGCTCTTTCCATGTCATACTTCTTTTTTAGAGGTGTAATAAAAAATCTGCCTACTGGACAGCAGAGTATAGACCAGATCTTAGCTGGAATAACTGATCAGAGCTTTGTTCATTGCTAGTTATCAGTAAATCCTTCCAACAGGACTTTCTGTTAAGACACGCTAGAGATTTCGCAGACAGAACAAAAGGAAAATAAAAGGTCGTCTCTGTGGGTTAGTAAATCCATGGGTTTCAAACAAATATAAAATTGTGAGTTAACAAAGTACTCCTAGACACAGGTTTTGTAAAAGCTTATAAAGCAAACATGCAAACCCAGGGCCTGACTTGCATTACCATGAGTTAGAAATCTGTTCATATCTAATTATAGTATCAATATTTGCTGAGCTCTAATTAAAAGTCATAAAGTTTCAACTTCTTTCTTCAATTTGTGCTTCTAATTTGATCAATAATTTATTATCAACTGAAAACCAAACACACCTTATTAATACTAGATAAACAACATTCTGCCTTAATAGTGTAAAGGTTAAACAAAATGGCTAGCAAGCAGGAAATCCTGATTTTCTCTAAACATCCTATTCTAGGAGGGAATTAAATCTTTAGACCAAGTAGACAGGCATATTAACCATTCTATAGAAAATATCTGCAGTTAACTTTAGTAGCATCAAAATAAAAAATATTATATTACTGAAACAGAAATACATTCAGATCCAAAGCAAGCTACAAGGCACCCACAGTAGAGAGCTTAATGAAGGAAGACAGAACACAAAACCTAAGCCAAAGAAATGAAACATAGAAAACATACAGTAGGCAATGATATATCTTAAGTCCAAGAAGATACACATAAACATAGCTAGAAGAAAATGTTAGGACCTTTAGATGAGCAAACAAAATAAAAAAATAAGTAATGGAGAATTGGATTCCACAAGCAGGAGTGAATCAGAAGATATGGTAGTGTTACTGCATAAAATAATAACACAGTATGTCAAGTGTACACCATTTCTTTGATTACCTAATCATAGTGAGATTATTGCAATGTTAGAAATAATGCTGCACAGACCAGGCAGAACAGTATTAGGACTCAAGGTTAAGACTCAGAAATTACAGACACGTTCTCCTTTCACTCTTCAGGTAGCAGTAACCTAGATGAAGTCTATGCCAGAAGAAAAACTACAAAAAAACCAAACAAACAACAACAAAAAAAAGAAGCAGCAGCAAAATCAAGATTTTTTAACAAAGGCAGAAAGTGAAATGAAAAAACTGAATTTTGTTAACCTGTATTTTTCTAAACTACATGTTTTATAATCATTACACTAACTAGTGAGCTCTCTCCACCTTTCTTCAGAGCTTAATAGAGTTCCCATACTAAATCTAATCCTCCTAAGAATATTTGAGAAAGTATACTGTTTACTACCGTATAAGGAATCCTTGCAATATTCTGATCATCTGGGTAGGATTTAAGAACCAAGGAAGAAGTGGCATTATGTGTTTTTGAAAAGGAGAACAGAATTGCTGTCGCCCTTTCAACAGGCTGAAGGGGCTGGACAGGGACTGAACAGAAGGAAGAGAGACAGAGGCACAATTTACTGTGATAACCACCTGGCCAAGGAGCAAGAGTGGCTGGAAGGAAAAGTTGCTGAACACGGAAACAAGAAGAAGATGGCTGCAAGCATGGCTTGAGAGCGAGCGGATTGCTGAGGCGTGAGACCCAAGGGCCGGGAAGGAGGCAGGCTGCTCCACTGCCTGCTGAAGCTCAGAGCGGTGGAACTGTTCCGGGGGTGGATGCAAGCCTTGTTTGCTAAGATGGAACGGCCCAACCTGAGTTTAAACCTCGTACTTTGGAAGTTTCCAGTGTTTACAGAAGTCATAACATTACCATATTTTCATTTGTATTAAAAACATCCTTTGATTAAGCAGCGGTTTGGATTGTATGCATGCATCATTAACACAAGGGGAGATTTCCCCAGAACATTTGTTATCCCCCTCCCAAGCCCCTCGCTTCATGCTGCCATTGCCTTCCTTCCATATCATCAGTCCTCTTATGTTCAAGTTCTCCTTATGTCTGCTTCTGGTTTTCTTCATGTTTTCTGGAAATGAGAGTTACCTGGGGATTTATTTTCAATTGTCAGTATCTCCAAAGGAAGGCAAGTTGTCAGAGATGCATGAAAACACAGTAATACCAAACAAACTCAGGATATAAACTTATTTATTCATTTTCTCAAACCTAGTGGAAATAAACAGAAGTTGTCCCTCCTCTTACTTTTCCATAGAATCATAGAATCATTTAGGATGGAAAAGACCCTTAAGATCATCGAGTCCAACCATTAACCTCATAGTACCAATACTCTGCACATTTCAGTTCTTCCTAAGATAAGACTGTTGTAAATTATTACCTTTCAGTAAATGGTAGTTCATGCTGACATTTAAACATTACTAACTTACATGTACTAGACCCCGACATATAAAAAGAAAAAAAAAAAAGAAAGAAAAAGAAGAAAGGAAGATGACTGTTTTTCACAGTGCTTGTAAGTGCAAAACTGACATGCTTACAAAAATAAATCTGGCAACAAATTAAAACAACACATAAACTATAAATTTTATCAAGAAAATACACTGATATAAAATTATGAAAACATACTGTTGTAGCTCCCAAGATAGGGTTCACTTAGGAAGTGATGGACAAAACCCATTATCGATAGGCCATATCACAAAAGTACTCAGGCTACTCAGAGGACTGAACATATCAGATAATCATACAAATTACAGATAAAAGTCCCATTAGTCCATCTTGAAGCACCCAAGTATTACAGCAGTACTTGTGGGTGCTTTAGAAAAGAAAGTGAGAGAAAGAGACATCTGTCAAAATAGATATTTTCCCCAATGTTTCCTACTCTAATTTTAAATGTCTTAAAGGATGAAGCTTTTAAAATTTCTTTAAGAAAGCTCTTCCACAATTGTATAGATCTCCATGTCAGGTAGTTGTCTTGTTGATCTAAACTGTCTCTTTACTAAATTATATCCCATTAAACCCAGACACATTCCCTTTGGTACATTTTACATGCAGTACCAAGAGAGTCTTACCCTAATCAATGCAAAGAATTTAACTACACTTTTGCTACCTCCCAGGTACTCACATCATTCTTGTTTCTCTAGGTGGCTGTCATATTGCCATTACTCATTAATTAGCCAAACTATACATTTGCAGTTTTTGCTTTTTTCCTTTCAGTTCTGTCTGTCCACTCTCTTAACGATACCTGTTGGTGGATAAGGAAGTGCGCATACATATTCCAGCAGTTTTCACACCAGCATGTTACAGAAGATCCCAACTTCGTGATCTGGTACCCTCTCTAAGCAGATGGTAATCAATTCTTATGGGGTAAGAACAGATGTCTTGCCAATCCTTAGATTTGTTGATTTGCTGATAATGCAGAGGAGGTAAATAATATTAAGTAAATGACAGAACAATTGAGTCTCTACTGTGTGCTTGCTCGATGTTCAGGTAAAAAAACATCATCTCTATGTATATATAAGAACATTTCTTTGGCTCCTTCTCCTTGCAATGCTTATGCCAAGTTGAATTCACACTCAGCTGAGGGTCCTGACATGTTTGCCGTAATATCTTGACACCAAAAGTCGTTTTGAAGCATACAGCAGAAAACACAGCTCTGTCATGCTCCAGAGCAGATTTGGGTGTTTAGGGGCAGTCACTAAGTTAAGCACCAAGTCTGAGAATCACCTCCCTGAAGTGTAGCTGTTTAGAATCGTAAGCATTATTGAAGGGAGACAGTCACATCGGCAGAGGTGTTCATTCCCTCCATCCCAAATGACATCCCTCTCCCCAGACTACAGATGGAGCCTGAATAAGAACAGGACCCTAAACAAGGACAAGAAACACTCACTGTGTGATTCTCTCTCCCAAAGGATACAAATAAAAAACTTAGTCCTTACTCCTCTAATGAAGCAGGTATAACTTTCTACTTGTACAACATTACTCTCATCCATTGAAAATTGGATTTTTGCGCTTTCTGCCTAGCCAACCAGATAAAAATGAAAAAAAAATTACACTTCAGAAGAACAAGCCCAAAGCAATATTCCAAGCATGAAATGGCAGAAAATCTCTGTACCTTAAAGGAATAAAGTTTTCCTGACAACTGGGAATCAGGGGACACTATTCCTGCAGTTTGTTTCTCTTAACTTGGCCAGCCACTTTGAAATCTTCCTCTACAATCTCTTCATCACACTCATACTACATTAGCTGCAGTTCCCTCTCTAAATCAGCACCTCAAATGGGTCATCAAATGCTAGATTTTTCTTGAGATGTGAAGTTTGGAAAATCTTCAGCCACCAAGATAATGAATAATATCATATACTGCACACGCTACATGGCATTTTCTGGGTTTTGAAATTGCTAGGTGCTGTAGCTACAAGTTCTATGCAAATACATGTAACGATTAAGTTAAAAGAATGGAAAAAAATGTAAAAGCAGTGACTCCTTTCTGTCAAAACTGAAAAAACACCAGCAACTGAACAATTTTTATGTAATCGTACACTTAAACACCATCTGTAACAAAAAGCATGAGAGAGGAAATTTCACCTTCCAAAATTTTACCGACATCAATGCTGGAGTATAAATACTAATCTCTCTTCACATTTTTGCACTGTCTGCCTCACCTCAAGAAATATTCTGTTTTAAAATTTTTTGATTGATAAAGAAAACATCTTTGGGTTTGTATCGAGTTTAAAAGTACTTTACACAATAAATCAGTTTTCCTATGGGTGTTTTTTTACCAAAATGCTAAGATATATAAGCATATCTCCCACTAAACTTAATATGATTTGTATGTTTGGTAAAGACCAAAAGAAACATCTTGGTTTTCTGCAATTTGCCATACTGGAGCATTACTTACAGGAGAAGGCGTGTTTACTGTTTGTTCAGCTATTGAGTGTGGAAGAAATAAAAATAAATAGAATAGAATAAAATAAAATAAAATCATTTATAAAATCAAATCAAATCAAAATAAAAAATAAAATAAGAAGGTCTGTAAATGGAAAAATACTTATTTAACTTGAAATAACGTCTTCTTAATCAGCTGCTGCTGCAGTTGCAGTGTCAGGCAAACCTTTTCATAAAGCTGATAAAGATGTGGATTTTACATCTTTTTTAACTCTTCAGTTATTCCTTTGGAAAACAACCCATTCCCTACAAAGGGTTTCTGTGGCTCCTAATGAAGACTATGGCACAAATACGACATTCTATAGAATGAACGCGAATCATAAAAATGCCTCTGTCATTAATTAAATCCTCCCTTTCCTTTTCTTCTCTTGAAGAACAACTGAAAACATCTAATTTCTAAGATATACCAGACAGACAATATTTTAACATGTTCCTGCCCAAATCCCTGCCTTGGAAATAGAACTGGAAAGGACAACGCGTGTGTGGGGAAACAAGAATGAGCCCCTGAGTTTTAGGAAGTCAAGAAGAACAATATGATTAAAAGACTAGGAGGTTGGTTAAAAAAATAAGGTAAAACAATCAGTTTTCTGCTCTGCCTAATTACAAGGAGGAATAAGTGGGTCTGTCATTATAATGCACCTAGAAGAAAGAAGGATGTTTTGTCTGACAAAAACAGGGCTGTGAGAGGAGGATGGGAGTCTGAAAAACACCCTCATGAGAGTCAGGAAGACCCCACTGACCATCCCTCATATCAGCAAAGCTGACAACATAAAACTCACGTGAAAGGGACTATGGATGATGCCTCTGAAGATCTCAGAGAAAAGGAATCTTGGGCAATTTTCATTGAAATTCTTGTCATTTTTCTCAAAAGAAGGAAAAAGCACAGCAAAATAATGAAGATCAAGAATTAGTGCTGTGGGAAAAATACAGCATTGGATAGGAAAGCATTAGAATGACTACTCGTGATCAAATGGGTATCTGCTCTATGAATGGGCTCCAGAGAAGTGTGAATCAAGCTGAGACGAATGCTAGCATGGTTGATGAGATGAGTTTTAAATTAAGAATTACAGGGGGAAGTCAGAAGGAGATTTGACTCATTTGCATTAGCTCGGTTATTCAGTGTGGTGGAAAAAAGGAAAACAGATGAAGCTCTGAAAGCAGACAAAGGTCTGTGCATGGCTGTAGTTTACAGGAAGAAGAAAATGAGTAGGTAAGAATACGACAGTAGAAGAATGATTATCAGAGAAAATTTGAAAGTACAATAAGGGGAATGAAAATATTAATGTTGATGAGAACAGTAAATATGCAATCAAAACAGATAATGAAAGGAACATGTCAGTCTAGCCTGCACAGTCTAAAAGAAGGCTAGATCCACTAGTTCCTAAAGGAAGTAACTGAACTGCTGAAAGGCAAAGGCAACAAAATGTAGGTATTAAAATTACTGATAGAGACCTGAAGGCAGCTAGTATAAGCTTAACAGAAATATTAGGGCAGTCCTGGCTGGAACAAAAAGCATTGTGGAAAGGCGCTGTTAGTGAAAGACAAATTTCTCCCATGAAAGAGAAAAATATTATACTGTAAGATAGCATTGTAATTTATTGACATGACAGTACATGAGAAGGCATAACATGAATAAAGGATAATCCCAGATCCGAATGAACATGTCCATTGGGTTTCGATATCAACAATGCTACTGAGCACAGTGCCCAAGGATGAGGGCTAATTGTGGAGAAGGTACAGAAAGGTTTTATCCCACCTGAACTGAAAACAAATCTAAAGCAGTTTAATGCTTTCAAATACTTCAAGAGATTGCTGGCCTTGCTTACCATGTCAGTGTGAACTTCAGAATGCAATGGGACAAAGTAAGACAGGAACAATGTCTAACAAATAAGGAGTAAGGAGCAGGAAAAGTGTCATCCAGAATTTGAACAACAATTTTTAATTTTGCAAAGAAGAGTTAAAAAGCCAAGAAGGTGCTATTTCAACAGCTTTGAAGAGAACCCTACTTTTCTGTTTGTGCTGAAATTTGAACTGAAAGCACAAATGGCTTCAGTGGCTTAATAATAAGCTTGAAGAGGAAAAACCTTTCTTATTACGCTTTCTTCATACTTTAAAGGCCTTGCATTAATGCAAGTTTCAAGTGTATGATGCAATGCTATCAGCAAGGTAACAAACTACACAAGATGACTCCCTGCTACCTACTTCTTAGGAAAACAAACAACATGTGACTATTGAAGTTCTGCTGAGTGAAGTTAGAAGGAGATCAGATTTTATGCTGGTACTTTTTCTAAAAAGAATAAATGTTAGTATCTACATGTCATGAGCCTAGTGGATAAGAGTAGATGTGAAAAAAAAAGCATTAATACCTAATCATTTGAAAGAAAAGATTCTGGCAGACACTTCTTTCAGCACAAACAGACAGTATATGATCCCTTTCATAAATGAAAGTCATAACAGAGTCAGTATCACAATATATAATTATCTGCTAATTTCATTATAAGGGAAATTCAGTTCCCCTAGTTTTGGCAAAATATGTACCACAATTGGTACAATACACAAAGTATGAACATGTCCCTTGATGGAAGGATGATGCAAGAAGTTGAAAATGTACCCAACGAGTACATAGTGTTAGGCATGAAGCTTGAATGTTTATGAGAACTATTAAAATAGCTAAACTTTATCAGATATGATTATAGATTTGGGAGCAATTTTTTGTCATATTGTAGCAGTGATTTCCAAACCTGAGCAAGATGATTTTCTTTCTGTATGTTTAAAAATTGTCAAAAAAAAAAAAAAAATTTTTGACAGAAAATGCTGGGCAAGTGAAATAAATAAATTTTAAATAAAGTTTTTTAAATATAATAAATACAACAAATAAATAAATTCATAAATTTTAAATACAATTCAACATAGGTATGAGTAACAGGGTCTGCCACAGCCATTGATTCTTAATAAACAAATGGAACAGACAGACATTTCACAGTGAATATAATATATTTGGTGTATCAAACACCATCCCTAAAGTAACCTGGAACAATAACCATTTGAGATTACACTGAAAGCCCTTAATATTGACAAAATTGTCCTAGCACAACAGTTTATTTAGAATCTATTTCACTATTTTAAGATGCTTAGGAAGAAACTGTCAGTTTTTGATGTAGCTTGAACTTGCAGGTCTTTTGTTTGGCTTCAAAGATTTTGGCTAGTAAGATGATTCTGACTTACGAGTAGTGATTTAAGATTTCACATATTTTGGCAACACCAAAAATTACAGCCTTTGGCATATTTCTCATGCAACAAAGTGCACTAAATAATTCCACATTTGCCAGAAGCTTATTTTTTATCTCACTCATTTGACCCTTTAACATTGGGCCTCTTATATCAATTCTTCCCCAATTGCTCTGGTAAAAGCATAGCATAAACTCGCATTACTAATCCAGGAAAATCACTTAGTGATCTGATGTTGAATTTACATAGTATCAAGTACAGCCATGCTGACAGAGCTAAGTCAAAAAAGTAAGCTTCCATTTACTCACTTATTTTACTAGAAAAAGCTGTAATTGAAGTACCTATGTTCAACAGGCACAAAAGGACAAAGCACATATATTTTTACTCTTGCCTCTTAAAGGAAAAAAATAAAGGATGCACCCGAAAATTCATTAATCTTTAATTTCCTCAATCTGACAAGAAATGTATGATATTCTTATCTTTCATCCAATTCCTACTTTCTATACATACACTTCCATGAGCATTAGCAATGGTATCAAACTAGTGGCTAAATCAGGGCGATGTCTGTATAATATCCAGTACAGACAGAACCCATGATGAGGGTGCATAGGTACTGCCATAACAGAAGCCACACTACCTACAGAATTAGTAACAGGATCACTGTGCACGCTGCCCCACACATGTAGATGCTGTGGAAAAGCAGTCTAGAAGCTACAAATAGAATTAACATGCCACCAGAGATGTGATGTTCAAAAGTATAAGAAAGAGATAGTCAAAATGAAAAGGTGGATCTGCCTTGAAGTGCTTTTCTGCACAACGCACTAAGCAGCACTGTCCTGAGGGGGACGTTAATTTTATTACTTATTTTGCCACTAAAAGCCACATTGAGAACTACACAGACAAGGCAGATGTCCCTACAGCCATAAAAAGTAAAAGCAGTAAATCAAATTACACTAGTTCTTCTATCACACTACCAGAATTGTTCCTCAGACCTCTTCAAGGTCATACTAACTTTGTCGTGTGATACATGTATAGTGTAGAAATAAATACATATGATACATATATGAGCATAGGTCTTTTTCTATATAAGCAAATTCTCACTTGCTTCATTGCTGAATATTCTTGTTATTATACTTTCATCACAGTACAGTTGCATCAGACAAGTAAAATCGTAAACGTGACACTTTTCACAGTTTGAATATTTCAACAAGAAATCAGTTGTATGTATGCAAACAGATTTCAAGTACTTTTTACATGAACTATAGCTTTGGCTTTATTTACATTTATTCATTATTTTTTAAATCAAAAATTTTTAAATTTATTGAGATTTCTGTTTAAGCTTTACATCCTAAAAGTTTAAACGGGTCTTTTATTTCTTCTTTCCTTGTATTAGGTCAAAAATACAACTCTCAGACAAAATACTTAATTCTAAACAATTGAGTTCATTTCCTTTTCACCCTTAGTGTTCTCGCTAGAAACTGGATTCCATTACTTTTTATATTGAAGATTCCTATCTATCTAAAGTACCTATGTAATATTTAAAGAGATCTGTGTGAAAAGTAATGGAAAGCACTGAAGAGCAAGCCATTCTCTTATTACTTTTAGACTGCGGTCCTACCAACCAAAAAGGCAACAAAGTTGTTAGGCGCCAGTGAAGATGTGGTTTCAAGCTCAGGGCGAGCCCGAAGGGGATGAGCCCCAGCCATATTTCTCTGCACCGAGAGTGCCTTGGGTTTCTTGCATTCCCACTCATTACCTGTCAAGCAGTGGTTACAACATGAGCAGGATGCATCTAAGCAGACAAATGTCTTAGAGGGATTCTAAGCTCCTGCAGGCAAATCAGGTCTTTCTCTTGTATGCAAACCTCACTGCTCTTACTTGTTGAGCAGCATCATTAGTGTCTGGCCAAGTTCCTCTGAACTCTGCTCTGCCCATTATTTTCAGCTTCATTTCTTTGTTATCCAGGACTGAGCCCTGCGAGATACCAAGTGAACACTGGGTGGAATGCTCTTTAAGAAACTAAGTGTTTTTTAGAGGTATCTTCACACATAGTTTGGCACACCAAGGTATACTGCTTCTCAAGGATACAGTTTCTTTTTACATACAAGTTTGATGTTTTGTATTTCTTAGTCACAGCTATGTTGTATTGCCTTCTAAGAGCAAAATGATATTTTATATGTTGTTTTACAGTGCTACTGTAGAACTGTTTTCATGTCATTACTTCCACTGTATACTGCCACTGTTGAAATATTTCAAAAGTTTCAGAAGGAGGAGCCAAATTGAGTATTAAAAGTGTTCATTTGCTTGAATAACCTTTAAATAATGAATTACAGCATTGATAAAATAAGTGCATTTGAAAAATTAGACAACTTTGAAAAGCATTATCGTCATAATTTGCCCCAGAATTACTTGAATCCTGTCTTGCTTGCCTTTGAATGAGATACTAATCTCTGGCATTACTTGATAACTATGGTAATGTGAAAAAAAAAGGAAAAGAAAAAAAAAACAAAAGTCCCTTGTGCACTGGAAGATTTTTTTTTAAAAAAAATGTTAATATTTGGTGTACCTTCCTCCCTATTTTAAAGAGGATTTATATCCTGACATGGTACCCTTATTTCTTTTATATTTTTATGAGCTTTTTAAACAAAAAGCCCTATGCCAATCATTCCTACGGCTTCTATTAAGCACTGGTGTATTTAGACTAAAGCGCCTATTTTGCTAACACTTCAGAAATATTTCTGAGGCTGTAATTCTGATTTTTTTTCTCCCTTTTCCAGAGATAGGAACACTGAGAAAGTTACAATTTTAAGATTTCACTGATTCCAAGTTGATCTGATTTGTAACTCTTCAGTTCAAAGACCATGCTGATCCCTTTGGTCAGTGGCTTCCTTTTGCAGTGAATTAATGCAGAAGATTTATCAGAACTCTTTCTGGGTTCTGAGGCCTTGACCACAGGTTTTTCCTCACAGATTTTCAGATCTCAGCAGGACAGACAGAGTAGCATTTCAGTAGCTTTTTTTTCTGATCAAGTCTAGATGATAGTTGAGATGCTTTTAGGCAATTACTCCCCTAGCCTGCTCTTCTGACTTAACACATGTGAGAAGCCTTTCCACGGGACAGTAAGATAAGCACAGCTTTGCTGTTTTCACCTGGCACATCTCTCTAACCCTGGCACCACCCAATATGTGCTGAGGCTGACATTATTAAAAAAAAAAAAAAGACATACAGGACTTGGTTAAGATGGCTGTGGGGGAAGGTCAAAAGCCTAGAGAAAGTACAAATCATACCCTATGTTTAAATAAAAGGACTGTATGTGTTCTTAGTAAAAATTCAGAAGATTTTAGGAAAAAAAGAAGAAATAAACAAAAAGACCCCTCCAAGACCAGCTTGTTCTTGAATATATAATCTAGCATTTAAAACTTTAAATGGACTATTTTACTTCTGACTATCAAAACGTAGGGTTGGGACATCTCATGCAGTCAGCCAAAACTTGGGGCGGGGAGGGAGGAACCCCTAAAAAATAAAACCAAAAAGTGATATCTGTTTCATCAGAACATGGTGAGGATCAACTCTATTAAGACACATTTGGGCATTGCTTTTCAACACTTCCCCAACCAAAACTCGATTTAATCTCTGTCACCCAGCAGTTAAAGTTTTGAGATTACTGCAATATTTTATTTCTAGCCTCTTTTGAACCAAACCACCTAAACACATCATGCAGTGCTAGTCCACAGAGTACCACAGAACATCAGCACTGTTCTAAAGTGGATTCAACTTCATAGTCTTTGAAATCAAGATATAAGTAAGGGAAATTATGACACGTACAGTAATTTGCTAAGTAAAGCTTATGGAGAGTTAGTGCAAAGTTCACAAAATTATCCCTTTTCAAAGGGGTTGACACAACAGTTAACATAAGAAAAGTGTTAAAGTAGTAATTCTGAAAAATCAGTATTTGACATCATCTTACCTTTTTATTCTAAGACTAATTACAACATGGGAAAACCTTTGAAGTGGAAAGTAACTTTAAAAAGTGGAGAAAAAGTGAACTTAAATGAAGTACAAACTTTGTTATTAGAAAAAATATTTTTTTAATATACTTTCTGAGCTGCAGAGCAATATAAAGGTTTTCTGGAGACCTTTGTAAATCACATCAAAGAAAGGAGAAAGGAGATATCCTTGTTTATTTCTTAAGGTATCATTCATGGTCAACAGGTTTTGAAATGATCCTGCACTTGTTCTTTCTGAGATATTTCAGCTTTACAGCCTCTAATCCTAAATTTAAAGATTTCTTGACCAACAATAAAAAGAAGTAGTCAAAAGTAAGTATCAGAAGTTTTCAAGGGAAAAAAGATTTTGAAGCAGAAAACGAGGCTCCAGGTCTTTTCAAGACCTGAACAACGGGGTGGTCATTTTATACAATTCTTTGCCAGAGGGAAAAGGAATGGGAGAAATTATTATATCAGTGCTGATGCTGCTGTATTTTTGACCATTTCATCTTTTGTAATAGTTTAGGTCAAACCTGAAGACAAGATGGATTCAGAATAATGTTTAGACCTTGGAGCGACACTCCTCTGCCAAATAATACCGTCAGCAAAGAATGAGACACATTCAGAAAGATTTTTTTATTAAATACTTTACAGAAAGAAATAAAAAATTCCCTTATTTTTTTTAGCATCAGCCCAGTAACGTAGGTGCTAAAAAGCACTCTAGAAGCAAAAAAGGAACAAGTAAGACTAGACTTGTCATGCAAAAAGCCTTCCTGACAAAATACATCTGGCAATGACCAAGTAGTCAGTTTAAATTTTCTGAAAAATTAATGGTTTCAACTTCAATCTTCACTTCCAGAGACTGGAAAGCCTTTGTGTGTGAGTAATTTGTCATAGTTACAGCTGAATAGGTGTCAGACAAAGAAGTTAGGCTGGAAGGTGCATAAGTTATTAATGACTCCTATGCAAACTACAAAACTATCACAAGAGTAGGCTCCATTTAATTTTTAAAAACATAAAGCAAATTGAACAAATCCATTGAAAACTTTGTGGGGCATTAAGAAAAAGTAATTGTATTTTTTCCTGTGTTTTGCTATGTTTGAGCCTAACAGCAGATTTCAGGATTTCAAGTTCTAAAACAGGCATTGACCCACATCTTGTAAAACATCTGCATTCACCTTTCAGAGGACTTCCTGAACTATTAATCCTCAAAGCCTTACCTATATGAACAGAAAAACTTCCCTTTGCTGTTGAAAACTCAGTACAAAAGTTCTTGCTTTTAACACCAAGCTCAGCAAGCCATTCAAATTAGAAAAAGCCGTGCACACGTATGAGGTGAGTGTTTTCATCACAGCGCTTCCTACAGCAGCTTTGCTCCTTCCAAAGTCTCTGCTCTTTTCTTCTGCTATTTTTACATTTCTGTGTATTCCTAATATCTTTTTTCCTGTTTCTTCCTTATGTTGTGATTTTAATGCCTCTTTCCCTGTATTTTTTCTTTTACTTGAAAATGCTTTTTTCCTGCAAATGATCTGTCTTTTCAACTCAATCTTTTCTGAGAGCTCACTACTTCTGTGAAGTGGTTTTTAACCCTCTATATATGTATCATATGTGCCGAAGCTGAATCATTTGTACTTGATTTACCCAGTAGGCTCTATGAGTCTATTCATTCTTCTGTGTATTTGCGACAGCAATCACTGTGATCAGAAAATCTGGGACTGAATCAGTGACCTCCAATAAAGAACAAAAATCACATGTCTCTAAAGTGAGTTAACTCCACAGCTATGCCAACAAATTCACATTGTTGGTCCTCAGACTGGATTCAGTTAGGCATTTGGAGGACATACCACATGCCATTGGTGTCTGGAAGACATACCTCTTCGATACCTATTAAAACGTCAAGTGCATTGCTTATCATGCTCCATAAAGAATAACAGAAATACATGTTTACTTAGTAGTACATTAGGCTGAGCATGAAGTAGAAGAACAGTGTTAATAATCATACAGAGAATCTATGCTAAGGACTCAAACTGCTAATACTCTGGTTAGTGGATCATGGTAGATTTCAACAATCAAAGCTTTTTTCTTTGAGTACATCCTTGGCAGGTGTGCCAGTTTCTGAAGCATTTGGATATTCCCATGATCTGCCAATAACTTTATAACAAAAATCCACCAAAACACCACTATTAAAGAGGTAAGTGTGAGCTACCAACTAACAGTGACTTCTGAAAGTAGGAGCTTCTTCACAGTAGAAAACCCTTTCACATCAGCTGCACTCTGAACTTTCATTTATCAAAGTCAAGTTAGTTAGATTTCACTAGCACTGAGTTGGTGAGGACTGAGACTGTCTGCTGTTTTTAACTCACCCACCCCATTTAGCAACAGGCCCACATTGTCCTTACTTAGTCCTTTATTATTAATATAGCAGTAGAAGCTCTGCTCACTGCCCTTGACAAGTCTCAATTCCAGTTGAGTGTTGCCTTTCCTAAAATCCTCCTATATGCCTGGACAATCTTTCTATACTCCTCTTTTGAATCCTGTCCCTTTTCCACCTCCTGTATGCTACCGTTTTGCAGCGTATGTTTCAATTCCTTAAACAGTACGTGGGAGGAAAAAAAAAAAAACAAACCAAAATCCAGGGAATGCTTTTGAGCATCTGGGCAGAGGAATATCTTTGGTACATGCAGTATAGGCCCATTTTATGGGACCGAATCTTTCTGTGCAGCCATTCACCCTGAAGGCATCACAGTGTGCACTACCACTAACTGTTATGCCTCATGAGACTTGACAGGTGGGTATTTCAATTCTACGTCTCTATCCCCTAAGTTAATCTTTTTGCCTCATATGAGACTTTCAGATAATTCAAGCAATTATAATTTAAAATCGTATTTTCAAAAGGTGGGATAGATCTGCATACTTTTTTCTTTATAATTCAGTATTACAATAGATAGTTTAAATGGAGGCAACCTAACCAGAGTCAGCAATCCCTTACTGCTAACAGTGCAGAACACAGATAGCACCTGGAAAAATAACTGCATCCACCTTCTTCAACCTGCCATCTTAGATTTTGCATGAACAAATAAATGTTCTTTTACGTATGTAGAGAGTCACAGAGACTCCTAAAGGACTCAGTGCCATACACATATTAACCTACACAACCACATGTTACAAGAAAGGAACACTTACTATTTTTTGGAGACCTTACCTAAGAAATAAGTCTCTGGTGAGTTCACTTGACTGGCCAGATGATGGAGATTTTGTTTTTTCTAGTTGCCCCATTGTCTAAATCTACGTTATGCCTTAGATTTGTCAGCAGAAGACATTCAAGACAGACCTCCCCCCAAGACCCCAACCAGCAACATTATCTGCTTTTTCCCACCTCATAAACTGATTAGTACGATCTTTACCATGTTTCTTTATTTCTCTTAAGTTGATGTGAACTGTGATCATGTTTTTGACATTTTTCAGGCTGAACCTTACTCCTGTTTGACAAGATAAATCATAGTCTGGTATTTACCTTGCCAGAGAAGCTCACAAAGGGTGTGAGCTTTCTCCCTCTCTCCCTAACGCTGCTCATTTTGCCCTTGCACAGGCACTGATTTACCAGAGAATAATTCTTTCTGGCTGTTTTATTCAGCTGTAAGTACAGTGGCTCCTTACTGTTGTACAGGAGTTGTACCATTGTACTGTTGTACAGTTTTTCCTTCATACAATATTTGCATTATATTCATTACACATTCTCTGCCACAAGCAGAGTAACATAGTCTCATAAGTTGGAGTACATTATGCTCAGTCATATAAACAACAGCAGCATTTTCATCTCCGCTCTACTGCTCTAGTGCTCTTCCCTCTCTACCCTTAGCAAATACATAGTCTATGTCTATATATATGACAATACAGGTATATACATACAAAAACATAGGCATGTATTTCCGGATTCAAGCCTGAAAATAAGTGTATTATAAACTGAATGTTGCAAACAACAAGAGTTTTGCTACAGTGCTTGATGTATAGTGACTATATCACACATGGAAAGGAATAAATAAACAGAGAAACTTAACAGAACGAAGTGACTGTTACCATTACAATGATTATTGGTACAGCGCCAAAGTGTCCCTGAGTCTTTGCAGACCACTTAAGTGTAATACCTAGAATACCCTGCAACTCTGAAAAAATTAGTGCAGTGCAGAAGCAGCATCAGAAGCAATGGCAGTATTACTGATGCTGATACCAGGACTGGAAGTGTTCTCAAAAGGGGCTCTGAACAGGACCATGCAGAAGAAGAGGGAACTTGGTGAATGAGAAGTGGAAGACTTTCAACAGAAAAGGGTACCATAACAGAAAGTACTCATTTGAAAGAAAGAGAGAGAATGGAAACAGCTATTACACTGATCATTTAATGGAAAAAGTTGTTTTCCAGACAACAGTCAGACAATAGCAGACTGACTGTAACCTACACAATACAATATTACAGTGTGAGATGATCCCAGGATAGGGGCGTGTTTACACCATGACATTGAAGTTTCTGTACCAAAGGCTGTGACATACTTGGGATGAAAACCATACTTGGAGTAACGACCACAAAGACATTATTTCCCGTATCGTTTCAAGTAAAGCTGGGCCACCAGACAGGAAAATGTAAATGCCACCCAAGAAGAGCTTTTCTGTGCAGTAAAGTCACCGTCAAAGCAAGCGCAAGTAAGTAAACTGGTAAATCCTAATCTTTCAGAAAGATATTTCACAGGGATTTGGGGACTTCTGTTACTTTTCTTTTCCCCTTAGCAGAAGGCAGAGGGCTTATATAAGTAAAAGCGTCCATCACTGCATGGGTGGCACTGACTTGAGCAGGATGCAGAAGTCAGAACTTCTCATCCTTCTTCAGGGAATCACAAGCTTAGGACAGCTGGAGAGCCTGACATCTCCTGAAGCATTTTACGCTGTTTGAGGAAAGAGTTTGTTCTTCTGAAAGAACCTGGACTAGGAAGAAATTACAGGAACAATTATTCATGAAGAATCCCTTTACTGCTTTCTCAAAACAAATAAACAGACAAACAAACAAACAAACAACAACAAAAAACCCGCCATGGAATATCAGAAGGATCAAACAAGGAGGAGGAGAAACAGAAATTGTGAAAATTAGGAAAACGCTCCACTCAAGCATCACAAAGATTTAGCGAAGAAAGCTCCATCTGCCCTTTCCTGTCCACAGGTGGTGAGAGAGGAAAACATGCATATGTATCATGAAATGCTGTTTTGCACATCAAGGTGAACAAAAGGACAGCCCTCACCTACATGCCTAACCACTCCATGCCTTTTCTGTAGCTCAGAGAAAGGCTGAGCTGGCTTCATGTGTTTTCTTCCAAAACTCTGGCAGCTCTCTGCTTGGTTTAGGATTTTATTAAGCTGTAGAGTACTTCCTCTAATCAGAGTGAGGAATACTGTTGACAGTGGACTTAGTTTTATGAGGAAACATTTAAAAAGCCATCCTGACATTCAAAAGCTATAAATGTTAGTATAAATTGAACTGCAGCACTCTGCACTTCTCATTCATTTTGTCAGGTACTGTGAGACAATTTGCCTGGGGAAATGAAGCAATAATGTCTGAAGGCCTGATTTTTCAGAGGTGTTAAGATATACAGCTCCAGATGTTACCACAGGAATCTACAGTGCTCACTGGTTCTGAAAATTGGGCTGTGGATGTATAAAGCCTTACCTAGTGCTTGCCTAAAAGGTACATAGTAGAGGACAAAAAGTAAATATGGTGCTTTCAAAATAAACCTGTCTTGCCTCCCCTTCAGATGTAAAATTACAAATGAGTGTTACAGTTGAAATGAACACTTGAGGAAGTAAATTTGTGTAAGCTTTCATTTCCATCTGTTGATAGCACAGGCCTTTACTTATACTTCAGTGACTTACAAGGAAAAAGTCTTCAATTAATATATTGACTTCTGCTATAACTTCATAAGCAGTTGCCCTGGAAATGTAAGACTTGCCTGTGGCCATGCAGTTACTCTAACTTGAGCTATCTAAGCTCCCTAGTCTTGCAGAACTTTGTCTTGCTTTGACGTATTGCAGTCTTCTATGTACATTATGTCCTGTATGCACCAAACAGCATGGAGGTATAAATCTTTCATTATATACAGTGCAATGCACACACAGGCAAGGGTATTCTTACTAGTAAAAAGTACTTCTAAACATTTACCTTTGCTTTCTAAGTGCCAGTGTTAAGCAAGACACATTCAATCTATGTTTTCATCACCAAAACAAAGTTTGCTTCTAGGGACATGAAAAACTAAGTGATTTTCATTCTAACAATGGATAAAGAATTTCCTTGAGACGGAAAATAAAAGTTTGTTCTTTGGATCACTGTTCATAATAACCCCTTACAGACTTCTGAAACACGTTATTTCTTAGTAGGTCCACTCAAGCCTGCTATAGTTAAGTCTGTCAGCATTTCCATTTAAGTCTGTTTTCGAAAGTCTCAAGTCTGGTAAAAGGGTTTTCATTATTACTTTCTTTTGAGCAAGTAGATCTTTATAAATCAGACCTCTTGTATCTTAACGATAGTACATTCCTTCCCCCCCACCCCGGGCCATTCTACAATCTCAGGAATTCCACCTAGGCCTTGGCCTTTGTGTAATGAGTTGGGTGGTGCAATAAGCCCACAGAGGGCTGTGACCAGCATCTTCCTCTCAGTGGGATGCCTCTCAGAGTTCGCAAACTCTCCAGTTTGCGAAAGTTGGAGAACCACTGCCGAAACCTGGCGACGGGACCTGGGCTAAAACCCTCTCCTCCTCAAGGCTCAACCCTCATCTGTTGAGAAATGCAGATACATTTGAAGTGAATATTTCACAGAACTTGAGAGGAATTTTTAAGACGTATACCTTTGTACATATAGATTTATCTTTGTGTCTGTGTGCTTGAGTGTGTGAATCAATTGGAGTACTCGATAGCAAGTATAGTACTATCATTTCAAATCTGTAACCCAGCCACTGTTGTGATTGTAGTAAATTCTATTAACTCACTTTGCAAATGTTAAACTAACCAATGATTAGGAGTTGCTAAAATCTTTTGATCCGCCTTAAACTGTGAATGAACCTTAGACCGCTGCTAAATACATATAAGCCTTTAGTTATAAACCGTTGACCAAGTCTGAGACTAGGATTGGACCTAGCCCACCTAAACTCTTCTCTGAGAAGTTTAGAAAGCAAGGGAGTCTACTTTGAACCTCATGACTCAATGGGAGGGTATCCCCTAGCCTTGGTATTTCTTTCACCAGACATAAACTGCTCTCCAAGACTGGGTCTAGGAGTGGACCTAGCCGGTCTTCTCTGAACCTCGTGACTCAACAGGAGGATTTTTTTCGTTCCTTGTACCCTCTCCGTTCCCTTAGACATGAACCGTTGACCAAGTCTGAGACTAAGCCTGGATTCAGCTGCACCTGAACTCCTCTTTGAGAAGTTTAGAAAGCAAGGGAATCCATACTAAACCTCATGACTCAACGGGAGGATCCTCTTTACCTTTTTCTTTCTCCAGTCTCTCTGTAGAAATCATTCTGATTCAATCCTAATTCAATTTTCCTTTGTGTGTTCTAGTAAGTAATAGAGTGAACCTTGCCATCGAATTCTGTTAAGCCGCATTTTTATAAACTTCCATTAAAATCACTTTTGCCAATACCCTTGATAGTGATTCTTTAAGTGGCCTAAACCTCTCATTCACAACAACTGTAAGTGTACTTGGCCATTGCAATAATAATTTGAGTACATCTAGATTTTGTGCTCTGCCTCAATCAACTATATGGAGTCTTCATATAGGTAGCAGAACCAGAGCAGACCAGCCCGATGATGGGTGCAGTTTTCTACCTTTTCTGACAGTGGCCTCCAACATAAGCACACGAAATACCACAGTGAGCAGTTACAGAATGACAGGCTTTAAGTGGCTTTGTGCTTTCAGTCCTACTTCTCCTGCCTGTTGTCTGGATGATACAATTCCAGCGTAGACTTGTCCTCTTCCAAAGGGTGGCTTCCTTGGCACCTGCTCCTAACAAATGGGAATTTGTACTCCTTTTGTCCCTATTCAGTTTCTTCAACAACATCCTCTTGATGTAAACCCAGCAGTCAAAATAAAGGCACCTACCTCATTGGCTTAATTAGGTTTTTCATCAAACTCTAAACAACCTATTTTGTCAAATACTTTGAAGATAGAGTAGTTCCACTTATAGCTCCACTTACTTCCAAACTCTGGATACTTAACATCAGAATAGAATAGAATAGAATAGAATAGAATAGAATAGAATAGAATAGAACAGAACAGAATATTCTTCAGTTGGGAGGGACCTACAACGATCATCTAGTCCAACTGCCTGACCACTTCAGGGTTGACCAAAAGTTAAAGCATGTTATTAAGGGCAATGTCCAAATGCCTCTTAACCACTGACAGGCTTGGGGCATTGACCACCTCTCTAGGAACCCTGTTCCAGTGTTTGACCACCCTCTCAGTACAGAAATGCTTCCTAATGTCCAGTCTAAACCTCACCTGGAAGGTTAAAAATCAGCTCATTAAATTAAAAGCCTGTCTCTTGATTTAAGAAGGTAACCAGGCAGATTTTTTTTAAAAGTTGACCAATACAATGATGAATTTGAAATAATGTTATTGTTTTCTCTGTTTAGGATTGTTCTTGCCATTGTTCATCTAGCTGCCAGTTCACCATATACGAAGGAAATAACTAAGCATTTGTACTGTATAAATTGAGTTCTGAAAATAGACAGAACTACCACAGCATTGCAGCAGGAGGGCTTCTCTGCAGACAGGAAACCTCAGGTAGCTCAGAGCAACCACAGTGACCACACAGCAGTCCTTGGCACTGCTAGCACAGGGTTTGTGCCTGGGGTAAGTGCCAGCGAGCCTCTTCTCATGTATGCCAGATGCCAGACTGGCACCCTGAACACCTTACGGTGAGTCTAAGTGATTTTTTTTGCTATTTCGATTAAGCAGAAATGAATTCCTCCTGGTTCTGTACTGGCATCTAGCATTTGTCCTGGGGAAGCATTAGGGTCAAACTATCTGCTTCAGAAATAGTGATTTAAGATGTGACTGCCCACCACTTGCATGTTGTCACCCCTCGAAGTTAAGCTACGGTTACAGATAGGGAATGCACTCTTACCCACACTTCAGTACACGGGATGTCAATTTAGTTTGAACCACCACATCACAGCAGACAAGAAGTCATTTCATAGCCCAGCTTAAGGGTGAGGGTGGCAAGTCCTTCACAACTGCTTTAGCATGGTGTGTCTGAAGAGTGATCAGCATATGAAGAGAGTGAATAGTCTATACCAGTTTACAGAGTCCAAATGCAAACTTTGCTGTAAAGCTGGTATTTGTCTGTATACATACTGCATGTCACTACAGATAAAACAAAGGCTGCTGGAAACATTAAAAGCTAAAACAACATTAAAAAGTTGCAATATAGGATTTCTAAATCCTACTATCTTTTTTTTTATTTTAAAGTAGCTTTGATTTAAAACCAGAAACAAAGAATACTTGGAGGAGGAAGAATTAAGAAAAGATGTGATAATATGAGAATCAACAAAAATAAATAAATTAAGATTCCAGTTGCAGTACTTGGGTGGACAGGCAATTACTGTCAGACTTCATCAATTCTTAGGAGAAAAAAATTATGGCTATAAGAGAAAATTTTACCTGCTTCATTTCCTGCTTTTTGCGTAATGACTGACCCTCCTTTTCCTTTTAGTTTCTTCTAATTACTACTTCTTCAGAAAGAAACAGTAAATTATCTTTTTATTTCATTGCTCTTATGACATTTGAGGTCAAATCCAACAAAACCTCAAGCTCTGTCCTAGAATGAAATGAAACACTTAAATGCCTTGGAGAATCTGTGCCCCAAAGGCAGGTCTCTCTTTAGTGTTGCTATCGCCTGAATTCTTCTGTTCTTGAATTCAACTATATGTATCCGAACTGAAATGCAAAAAATAGTAACTTTCCTCCTGTTATTCAATCCAGATTGTGAGATTCAGACCTGACCTATCAAATTCCCTGTAAATTCAAAAGCAACTAGAAACAACACTGAGATTTTTGCTTGTCTCCATATTGGAGAAAATCAGAAATAAACCTAATTGAATTAAAAACCTCAAATAAACTAAAAAATATTCTAGCCTGAAATCTACCTGTAGCTTCTTTTTCTTCTCCTGTATTTAAAGATCATAAAACCAATTTTTATATTTGTAAAAACTGTAAGAATTTTGTAAGTATATCTGTTTCCCAGTGTCTAATAATTGCAAGTATTAAAAGAAAAATTATTAATACAGCTTAATTGTCAACTGAACATACAGGAAAGAGTTAGTGTGTTTTTAAACATTTACAATCTGTGTGCTGCAATATATTTCAGCTCCTACAATAACAGTTCTTTGGTTTAATGTGTGCTGCATGAATGTAAAAAAGATGGCACACAGTACTAGGATATCAACTGCCTACTTGGAGAATGATTAATTTAAGATAAATAGATGCTGGCTTCAGCTGCACTGATTGTATTTCCTATCCCAAGCTGCAGAATCAGTGTTTCCACTCAGATGTTGTAAAACGTATGCTGGAATCATTCTTTTCCACTCACAAACCACAGTGCATCACAGATTTAATCTTGCTCTTCTGTACTCTGTGGCTGAATTTAATTTTACTTCTGCCATCGGCCTAATAGACAAAAAATGTTTCCTATTTATTTTAATACAT
Organism: Gavia stellata; assembly: GCF_030936135.1. Taxonomy (NCBI): domain Eukaryota; kingdom Metazoa; phylum Chordata; class Aves; order Gaviiformes; family Gaviidae; genus Gavia; species Gavia stellata. The sequence goes on along the minus strand of NC_082599.1, from coordinate 24,673,502 downwards.
AAACTTTAAACTCATGTTATTCTGATTTCATCCCACTTCAATTTCTTGGTTTGCTAGCAAATAACATAGAGCTTAACTCTGTCTACAGGTGTATAATGGGATCACTTGGAAGAATTTTTAAAAATGTAAAGAAAGTACAACATACCAAACTGAAAACATATGTGATTTCATAATGATCATGGGACTTACCAGACACGAAAAATAGATAAAGACACAGAAAGAAGAATCTTGCATATTTTTTTTCAGTGCTCCAAAACAAGACTATGAATTTGTTCCATGGTAAAATATATTTTTTTAAAAAGACACCTTCTAGAAAAGCTAATGGCTCAGTCTTAAAAGGCTGCACATCCTTGAAAACCCTACCGGGTTTAGAGCAAATGGCATCTGTCACTCCACAGCTAAGTATCCCAAGTGGAGTCTGTATCTCTATTCCTCTGTCTGTGGGAACTATCCCACTCACCATAAACAATTAATTCATTCAGCAAGCCAGGGTGGACGTGGAGGAGAAGGGAGGAAAGGAAGATAGGATCAGGCAAAGCTAGAGCTTCATTCACCACACAAATACATTTGAGATCTAGCAAAAAAAGGCGGGGGTGGGGGTGGTGGGGGTGGTTAAAAAAAAAAACCCAAAACAACAAAAAACACTATGCTTTTGGGAAAACATGGTTACAATGACTTTACCAACCAAAGAAATTAATGAAAAATTCTCAAATCTGCTTTATTTTATTCCATGGAAAAAGCAATTTATAGCACCCAAACAGACACCAAATACCGCAGCCTCAACAAGACGTGTTTGCCAACCAAGCACCTTGCAACAGTCCAGGTGCAGGTTTCTGTTTTACCTTGAACAATGCTGCCAGACACTGCAATAGCCATGCCTTCTGCAAGGGAAGGGATGGGAAGTCCGATACGGACTTAACCGTACAGTTTATTTCTGAAAGATACTTATTTAAGAAGGAATTTGAGGTATGTCACTCTACTGGGCATAAATGGCAGCATTTAATTAGCAGAGTGCTGCAGTGGTGATGTGTGAGAGGAGGCCATGAACTGCCATGTGCCAATAAAAACCAATGGCAGACACACAATTCCCCTCACACACCAAAACTGCAACCGGTCAGGGGAGCACACAGCAGCTCTGCTCAGGCAGCAGCTGCTGGGGGCAGGAGACATGCTGCAGAGAAGACCCACAAGGGCACAGCTGGAGATGCAGTCTTGGAAGGAGGCGCTCCATGATAAAGGAGCAGAACCACCCCTGAGGGACCTTGACGCAGCCTGTGGGGAACCCTCAGAGGACTGTGGCCTGCAAATGAGGGCAGCAGGGCAGAGGACCACCAGTAAGAAGGGAAAATCAGCTGGCAGAGACCTTTATGCACATGACAACAACCTTTCTCATGCACCATCCATTGCCTGTCTGGAGGAACTGGGGTGGACGGAGTGTAGTAACCCACAGTGAACATAAGGGAAGTGGAGACTAGGAAGGGGCAGGCTGGATTTTTGGCTTACACTGAGCATCGGGGAGAGGAAGGACAGGTGTTCACTTAAGAGTTTGATTGCTAATGACCCTAAACATGTCTTGGAGTCGGTTCTTCTAAAGCACTGGTTAGTAACCTTGTTCTCAAGCATGTAACTAGAGATAGATTTTGAACAATTAGAGTTGAGTCACAGAAGGAAAAAAAAAAAAAAAATCAGACTGACCTTAAGTAACTTCTACAGCTTTTCATATCAGTCTATACGCAACAAGTCAGATAAACATCCCTTGAGTTGGATGAAAAGAAAAAAAAGAAAAAGGAAAAAAGATTTATGTGCATTTTAATAGTACATTGCTTTGTATTAGGCATATGGATTCTTATAACAACAAGTCAGATAAACATCCCTTGAGTTGGATGAAAAGAAAAAAAGAAAAAGGAAAAAAGATCTATGTGCATTTTAATATTACATTGCTTTGTATTAGGCATATGGATTCTTATAACTAACCTCAACATTTTTATTTCCTCTATGTAAGCATTTAAAGCAGATGTAAATTATTTCAGTGAATAGCCTGGAAATTTGCCTATCCCACCACAGAAAAGATAGCAATAAAGATGTGAATATTAGGAACCACCTATAGAGATGAGAGATGATTTTACTCCTCATTCCCATTTATTTTCTTCCCAACAGTATTCCAGGCAGAGGACAAATTATGCTGCACATTGATCTAGAGCTTTAAGCATTTGTCCACAAGAATCAACCTGCACTTACTATACCATTTTATGTAAACTACACAGCATCTAGCAGATGATGACAAACTTAGCTGAAACTGCTTCTTCTAATAGAACATATTTAATACAGACAGTAATTTTTAATTACATGCATGACTCTGTTGGGTCTAGTGCATTTTTTTAAAATAGTGGAAGCTGCATCTTGAAAACACCAATTGGTTATATCATATCTGTTATAAATCCTTGGCAATAAATAGTGTGAGGAGCAGCTCTTAACTCTACAAGGAAAAATTCTCTGGCTGAATCACCTGAAGATTCCTGGTATGTTACCCTGTCTTAAAAGTTTGGATATTCTTCCTCCATCTCATGCCTCACAAAGAATCAGTAAAAGTAAATTGTACAGTTCTCAAATTATGTCCACAGGCAGAAGCAGGCTCCTTTCCCAGCTCCAGAGCAACTTAAATCCTTTAGTGTACCTCCTTATTGCTCTTCTCCTGCCTGGTACCCGCTAAGAGTTACAGATAGTGTGCAGGAGATTTACACACACCCAGAGAAAATGTATCTACAATCAGGAGTGCTTTGTGTATATGGATGTAACTAGCTGATATAAACTCATTATGTGATATCTAAGTCCTGAGGAGCTCTGTGACTATTGCCACTTTTTCAGGGTTCTAGGTATTCTTTGTCATGGGTGAAAAAAATTAAGCATCTTAATGGAATTCCTGATTGTCATTACAAGCACGGCCACAGCTGTAGGATGGACAGAGCTACAGCAAAATAGAAACAACACATGGGCTACCCTTGAGGCAAGCCAAATGTAGACCCCAGAAATCACCTATTTTACGTAGTTACACAATGCACTACAATTCTTTAAAGATTACATTTTAAATACCAATTGTCTTACACAACGATGTAACATCTCCAAAAAAACCTCATTCATGGATTACAATATTTCAAATTTGAGATGCTGAAATTAAAGCTACATGAAAATGGAAAAATGCCCACTATGATCGTACAGCAGCATCACCCCATATTTCATATGCTACATGGGCATAAGTATGTCAGATTAAAAGACAGGTGACAATACCCTGATGTAAGTTATATCAGTAAGGTGCAAGGCACACTCTCCAAACTGAAGAGACGGTAATAATATTGTTGAAAAACAGCAGTGACATCAACAGGGCTACATGAGTATAAACCTGGAAGAGCCAAGGTGAGATTCTGGATGTGTATTTTCTATCTAGACATCTGTTCATTTCTAAGAACCTATTAACCACCAAATATCCTGCCTGTAAGTGTCCAGGCCATTTGGAACAAAGAACTTTCCTTATTTGTAACCTTCAATATTCTGTATGTTCAGCAATTATTTTTTTAAATGATGAGTGAGTCCCTGTTTTGAATCTTGCTGGAAAGGAAAAAGGTACAAAACGTCACAGACACATTTTTTTTTCTCCTAAGAAGAATCTTGCTGGAAAGGAAAAAGGTACAAAACGTCACAGACACATTTTTTTTTCTCCTAAGAAGCACTCAGACTCCACCAATATAAGGCAGATACACTGTTGGTTAAGCTAGAGAAAGATGATGAGCTAAGTTAGGAATTGTATTACAAGCAAAAGCCAAATTATCTTTATCATATAGTAAATTGAAAGCTGCCCCAAAATCTTACACGACTTAAAACCAAAAATACAAAATTCAACGTTCAGATGACTACCAGCACTCATATGTTAAAATCTTGCCTGCATGAGGTTTCCTTCAAGGTGTACATTTTAAAAATAATTACCCAGAAATATGTGCCTTAATTTAACTTGCTTGGATAATATGGAGGAGGGGTCAAATTAAAAAAAAAATATATATAAACCACCACAGAATATAACCATAGAAATATGTCCTGGTGCAGCTACGTTTCACCTAACCCCATAAAATGGGATCTTCTAATGCACCAAACAGTCCTCAAAAGTTTAAACCTGAAAGGAGGTTTAAGATAATTAAACAAGTTTTAAAACCTCTTTTGTGGCCTCAGGAAAATATTAAACACAATTTTTCCGTAGTTTAATGACACACCCTTACATTGTATATCCATATATACAGAAAATTTTAAAATCTCTTACTGTACAAGCTTGAAAGTGAAATTTCGTTTAAGTTAGAACACTTGCATGATGTTTTATAGCTCAGATAATTTTTATCTATATGGAAAAAAGATGTTTTAAAGTTTGTTTAAAAAATATTTTTGCACATAGCTCATTTGAAGACAGGGGATAATCTTTCCAAAAAATAAATTATCGAGAAAGTTAAAAGTAGCAATATCAAAACTAATGATTTCTTGCATTGATTATGTGCTTCTAAGTAATGCTTTAACTTTTATTCGTGCAGGTAATCCTCTGATTTAGTTAATGCTTGCGAGACTCAATGTTATTTTCAAACGGCGCAATAAGATCTTGAAATAGTATCCCTAAAACTAGGGATAGACAGTATATGAAAATCACCTGTAATAGAAATATCCTTTTCTGCACAGTACTGTGGCAGTACAAATGATGGAGCTGATCCACTGGCGAGCTAAAGCACAGAAGCAGGAAGATGCAGAGCACGTATGGGGCACAAGACAGTCTTGCTGTTTATGCCTATATTATGATTTCTGTAGATAATACTTCATTAATTCTTCGAGCCTTCCCTCTACTGAGGGAGGCAGTGGGACCCTGTAACTGCTAGTCTGCAGAAAACAAAAAGGCTGTCTCAATACAGAACCCAAGCCTGCCTGTTGCACATTTAACCAGCTCTGTGATTAGTCATTTTCCAGTTTTTCACCATCATGAGCCACGCAGAGGTCTCTAGACAGCTCACCTCTCAGGCAAACCTGAAGCATGTGCCTGCACTGAATTTCAAACTCAATCTGTATTTACCCATTACTGTTTTCCTGAAAAGTGTTCTTGCCATGTAAGCTGACTTCAGCAGCCTGCTGCTATTGATAACCATTAATGTCTAGGACACAAAGAAGAAACATTTGCTTACAGATTTCCAAGGCTCTCATTAGTGATGGCCTGGGAATGTGACACTTAACAAAACGAGATGTCTCTGGGTATCTGCTTTTCATCACAAAACGCTGAGTCACATTTTGCTCTCATTTACACATGTGCTATATAAATGATTCATTGAGATTATCTGCGTATAAATAACAATTGAACTTCTGCTTTCAAAGCCAAGTCTTCCCCACTCCCAAAACCACACATACTCCAAATACGCGATTCTGAGCTGTAACTTGTCTTCTGGGTCACAGTGGCCAATAAGGAGTTTTCTTGACAAATCTGATTTCAGCTTTTGATTGCACAAAAAAACCCTGAAAGCTGTTTGCAACGAAAACTATTTACACCTCATTCTGTTGCAAGTAGAAGTCCACTGGAGCATGTCCATAGGGGGAAAGGTTCAGCGCAGTCCTCAGCGGCAAACCATGGGATAAGGCCTTAAGCTGTAGCCCGTGATCACACTGCAGCTCTCGTCCTGTGAAGCATTAGGAAAACACTGCTGAACAAAAGATCACATATCCCAATTCTTTGCTTAAAGGGGTCTCTGCACAGACCAGAATACCTTAGCACCCTGTACAGTGTGTTAGTATAATCATGCTATACCTACATAAGGTGAACAGTTTATGTCTGATTATGGTAATATCTTCAGTGCATTAAAGTTGTGGCTTGCTGCTTGAGTCCACACCACACATTCCTACCATCTCTGCCTATATGTGCAGCAACAGATACATGTCATTTCCAGTAAGTGACATTTAGACACCTGCTGAACTTGGAAAGAATGCCTGAGCTTTGGAGCCTGTTGCTGCTGTGAATCAAAGACATTTTGCCATCTTGAAAATCAGCTGATTTTGAAGAGAGTACCTCCAGACACGATGATATCTGTAGCTGTTGAGCCCACACCAAAAGCAGCAATGGAACCATGGGTAAATATTTATTTCTTACTGTGGAATTTGATCCGAAAAAGATGGGTGAGCAATTTAGAGTTCCAGTTTTCCAAGATATCACAGATTAAAGAAACGTGTGCGGTTAGACAGGGAAAAAAAGACAAATCTAAAATCTCAGATTATTATTATAAGACAGTTTCAGTGAAGTTAAAACCAAGCAAAAACCCCAAGCCCTACACAAACTCTTAAGCACCTAAAACAGAGTTTAGGAGATTTTAAGCCTTTCAACCAAAATACGATCCAAAACGTCCTGACCAATCTAAGCCTGGAGATACCAAAACTGTGTTTGAAATGAAAGAAGGTCTAAGAGCAGCACCAAGAGTTCTAAACATGCCCAGGACTCCCTGTTAGCCAGCACTGACCTCTCAGCCGAGCTCCCCGGCTTTGTCAAAACCAGGTACAATTCCTCAGAAGTGCCTGGAAGAACAGGCTTGGTCAGAGCCTGATAAACACACAGCAACATGATTAGGCTTTTGCATTCAGAAACACAGCTAGAGGAGGAAGGCTTTTACAGAGTTCAGTGGTAAAAGAACTTGTCCAGAAATTGTGAGTGCCATGTTCTGTGTCCTTCTAAGCGTGATCGAACTCCAAACCTAATCTACAACCTCCCACAAGTGCTCTAATCATCACACAGGTGCATGTACTTTAGGATTTTTCTCACCTTTTTTTTTTTTTAAATCTTACAACCACCATGAAAATGCAAAAACTAGATGATTGTTGAATTGCTTCATCTCTAAAAGTATACAGGGATCTACTTCACAGAGGCACTGCAGGAATGCATTAGTTAATGTTAAAGCATTGTGAACAGGCAAAAGCAGTATAAATGCCAAGTACTGTTACTACTACTAGTAGCAGTAATAATAATACTTGACACTTGTATAGTGCCTTCCATCTGAGAATCATGAAGCACTTTACACAAATCAATTATTAAGATACTGTGAGGTGGGTAAGTATTACCTACCTTTTATAGATGATGAAACACAGGCTCATAGCGGTTAATTGAATTGCTGAAGTTATCCACGAGGCAGGCACAGAGCCACAATAGATAGCACACATAAGACCTCCTCTGTCATCTCTAACCACCAGGAATTCTTCTTCCCAATGTGTCACCTATTTGCTCTCGCTTATCATTTTTGGGAGCTGTCTTCAACAAGTAGTTTTCATTACCTTTCCTGTCATTATAAATGACAGAATTAAGGACACCACACTAGCAAATATACCCTTGTCCCTTCATTTCCAGGATAGGTGTCAGGTAGCATTACATGCATAATCCATTTACATGTAGTAATATCCATTAATATTTATTCTCCTTGTTCTTTTTTTACTGTTTTGGTGAAGAAATGAAGTATAGCCTATCACAACAAAAAAAATATTTTGGTAGATTTTACAAAAACAGAAACTGTAAATAAAACTATCTGTATTCTTTGTGGTTCTAGAAACCAACACCCAGATTTTGTTATTCTTACTTACGCTTATTAATATTGTTTCTTGAAAGAAGTACTTCTGATTAGAGGGAGTTTTCTTAATGAAATTTACTCATTTATTCTCATGCAAACACTACACAATCTAATCTAATCTAACTTTCTCTTTTTCCCATTGATTAAGAGACAGTGGATTTTATTTTTTTTTTTTAAATAACATAAAATTATGCCTATATGGTCAGGAACAATCACATGCCACCGGCTCCATACTATCTCAGCCAGTGAGCTGCTCAAAGACGCTCACTGATAAATGCACTCGTACAAGTGAGTCCCACCTGCGAATCCAACTTCTGAGTTCAAGCACAGTCCTGTGCTGAGGCAGGCTGTATAGTCCCAGCCTGGGACTGTGCCTCACCTTGTAAACTCAAAGCAGCTGATGTGAGACTGACTGCTCGCACTAATTATTTTGAATAATACATAAAGGTATCAGCAGCCTGCCATTTTTAGACTATCCTGAGCTTGATACAGATGACTACCACCTAACTTCTGCTAGAATTTTCTCCTTCATTAACAAGGTCAATATAGTATTATTTTTTTCTAAAGTCAGGTACCAGCTAGGCATTTAAGTACCCAGAGAGCTTCACAGATTGGAAAAGGAAGAAATCTCATTAAAATTTTCAGAGCCAAGATGTGTCAAGTGAAGTATATAGGTATGCCGCCACTGGACCCAGGAAAAAATTACTGACACTTTTCTCATATATTAATGTGAGGTATTATTAGTCTTGTTCATATTAACATAAAATGAATTTATAGAAATGTAATATACATTTTTAACTCACACATTCATTTCCCCACACACATTCCTTCCCTCTCCAATAACAGCATCACATTTTATCAGGAGAATACTAGACCCCATCTTCTCCAGCTTTAGTGAAAATGTACTTTTCTTTCTCTATTTACATATCTTTTAAAGATGGCAGCAGTACTTACATATTGTGGCTTAGAAACTGGATCATATAAAGAGTCTACATGCGCTATGCATTAATCTGCTCTGACGTCAAGGACTGTCCCTTTCCTTTCTGCAACCAGTTCATAATGAGGAAGCAAACTACCCCCGCAATTTGCGTCTTACTTGCACCACTTCCCCCCAGGACTGATGGAGGAGCTTCACAACTGCTGCTGCTGCATCACACAGCCCTGCCTGCACAGGGTGCTTCCTGGAGGGAGAGGCCACAGTCGCCTTTGCCTCCTTGTACCTCCCTTTCCTCACCTTCTATGCTTTGCCCTTCTCCATTTAGCTGGCTCACCATGTGTGTACACTCTGCACTGAGCCATCATACATCATACTTCAGCAAAGCACATCCTAGCTTTCTAGGAACAACCAGGGAGACATAACGGAAGCAAGGAAAGCATTCCTTCATACAGCATTCATTACTACCTTCCTTTTCTTCTGTCCTTCCCTTCTGCAGGCTTGCTGAATGTACTTTTACCACATTAATGCATAAAACAGGAGGAAAGGGAGGAGGTCAGATGTCCACAAGATTTCCAGTATTCTGTGAAAACACTACATGTTCCTCCTCCTGTCCTCAGACTGCAGTGATGAAGGCTAAAATCAAATTTAGATTCAAAGCTCTTTCTGCCATAGAACATTCAGTGACTTTAATTCAAGCTGACTTAGCATGGGAAGTCATTGTGCATGTGAAAAAGACTTTTTTTTTCCTTCAAGAGAGAACACAGCAACACTGTATTTCCAAAACAACCAAAAGATGCTGGCCTAAATTTTGAGCTATCTAACACTGCCATCATTTTGATCCTTTCTTCTTTTGAGAGAACAAAAAAAACTAGGTGCAAAAATCTCTTTATTAAGGGGAAAGAGAAACATCCCGTTATTTGTCACAAAAACTCTAAATAAATTAATTAACTAGCCTCTGCAATGTGTTAAGCTTGTTCAATTTTGAAAAATGACAAAATATTAACAAAGGCATGACAGGCTTTAAAAGCAGTATAATGGATAGTATTGGGTATCCCAAGTCTTTCACACAGTCCTTCACCCTGATAAATTCTCTACTTATTTATTTTTAATATATGATACCAACTGCTCAAATCCACATTCTTTAACAGCCCCACCACCCAGAGTGTGAACTCACATCACTTACAATACCCTGCATAATCCAAAATTTTCTTCGCTTAAAATCCAGTATCTTCCATGCCCACACCATTACATGCATATAAATCTGGAAAATCAGCTTATATTAAGTTTTATACATTTCTAAACTTTAAAAAGACACATTTCTGCTGTTAATTCTAAACATTGGATTACAACTTCTAACCTTTCCATAGGAGAAACCTAATTATACATCAGATCACATTCCAAACACAAGCAGCGTTTAACTTACTTTAAAGGCATTTCAATCTTAACATCTCAACCTTAAAGATCATTTAAAATGAACTCACCTGTATGACCACCTAGGTTAACCTTGTTTGCTGCCAAGCCAAACCTGATAGAAACTGTCAGTAATCCCCGATTACCACTTTCTAACACAACTGATATAATGATCTGAAAGTAACCTGACTATCTTTCTGCTTCAGAAAATGATTATAGGACTGCAAATGTATCTGTTCTTCATGAAAAACAAAAATGTTGGTAGAAATTTGGTATTATGTTCCTTACAGAAGAACCTAATGTATTCTTTATTTACCATTGTATTTTGGTAATATGCTATGCATATATTTATTTAATAACATGGGTTTTTATACAACTAGAAAAAAATCAAGACCTTTATGCACCAATCATAAACCAAAATAACACCAAGAAATCTTCTCAACTTCAGCATATGCAGGATCAAGCCCTGAATTGACATTATCTATCACTCTGTGTGTGTAACACAAAATTAATTTGATATGTTAATTTTGTACTCTGTGGTAGTATTTATTTTTAAATCCCCCTGGGAGCATAAAATGTTCAAAGAATGAGTAAGATGTGCCACTGCATATGGCAGAGTAATTGCATGGTAGACAGGATTTTCTATAAACATTTTTACAAGAGATTTTGCCGAAAATCATAAAAGCTGAGCTCAGTAAAACTCCTTGAAACTACTATGAGAAGCACAGATTAATTCCTGTACTAGTTACAGGGGAAAATAATGTACCTTTCCGACCTCTTGCTGTGTACAAATGCCAGCTCTTGGTGCAGGGATGAAGCAGCAACCTGCTGCTGCATTCTTCTCCCCAGCCTGCCATAAGCACTCAGAGCACCTGTGACGCTTTGCCAATATTAACAAATGGCTCAGACATAAATTATTGCACATGCCTGCCTTAAAACTATGCTTCCTAGGGACGTACCTACCATGAAAAGTTGTGCTCTTGCAACTGAAAAAGCTATTGATTCATTCCCTCCTTTACGCAAAATCATTCTCCGCAACGTACCTGAAGAGGGCAACTCTTCATTTTTTCTTGACAAAAGCTGCATTTTCTCAGACTTTCTGTTTGTGATAAATACACTCAGTGTGCTAACAGAGCAACAGTTTATAGTTTACACACACTAGTAAAAACACTGGAATTACAGTCATGCAAGGGAGGCAGTTCACTTATCTGCATACTAAAACCAACCCTTCTTCCATTACATTGCCTGTAACCCATACGTACATGTAGACTAACTACACATAAATTAACTAAAATCCTGTGTAACCTCCATCTGTGTTTCAGTTGTTTTCAGGATGGGATTAAACCAGTGCCAGCAGACTAAATATCACAGTGAGGGACCAGCATCCATTTCCAGTTGCAGTTACAGACTAGTTCATTAATCAGCTACAGAGAGAAAAAATATCCTCACACACAATTGCCAAAATTCTGTTTTCCAAAGCTTTTACTCCATTGTGTCAATTATTTTAGATCTACTGTCACGTTGCAGACCTTTGGCCATGGATGAATACCTTTTCTCTAGCATGCTATCAGCATCAAAACAAAACCAATGGAAAAAACATGTATTTTCCCATATTTAGCTTCCCCTTTTTTTCTATCCCTTTCACCTTCCCGAGGCAGTTCTCCACATCACCCCTGGCCTGCTGACCTATGATGAACTCCAAGCGCATCTCAGAAAGGCAGGATGAACAATCCAGCCCTTCAGAGCTCCATCTTCCATGTTCTCTTGCAAGTTTCCTCCTGAACATTTGGACAGAGACAGCGAGTAGTTACCGCAGTGGACGTAGCGTAGCACTGCTATTGAAATACCCAGAAGAAGGCCAGCAGAGAGTTATCATATATATTCACCCCAGTTAGAGAAACTGAAGCAGCCTCACAAAACCTCTGGCATCCCCATAGATGTCGTTTTTCCAGACTTCATTTTCTAGTAGTAATTTTCCAGACTCATCAGATCATCACTTAGTAACATAATGGAAATATTTACTAGCTCCAGGTAATAAAGCAAGATACCTCCATCTCTCACTTGCCTAATGGTGGCATCAACAACATGAAGGAATAAGACTACCCGAAGGTGAATCCCTTTTGTCCAGCAAAGCACCAAGCTCAAAAGTTTCCCCACACTCAGTGACCTGCATTCACCCAGATCCCCACAGCATCCCTGGTGTGCACTCACCTGCAGAACCAAAGCAGCAGAGTGACTCTCTGCTCTTGTGAAAGAGAGAATATCTTATGTGGAAATAAATGCCAGCCCTCCTATTTCATCCCAGGGCAGGGTCCCACTGAAGTCATTAAAGAGCAGGATTCCTCCTCGAGCAGCCTTACAGATAATGACTGTTGGCAAGTTTCTGGTACATATTATGTTAGAGGAAATTACCAGCATGGCAAGACTGTAATCTAAGAGGAAAAGAAACAAACAGAAATCCCTAATAGGGCAGATAAACATACAAACCCAGAAAATCCATCTTATACTGTTAATAAAATATTGTGCATTTGATTCCAAAAGAAACCTGAAAATGACACTTGTCCTCCATAGGAAATGAATCACTTCACTACGTCAACAGCTGGTGTTAACTGGCCTAGTCACTAACTCACTTATGCACAAAAATTGTAACAGCAGAGAACAAGATACTAGCTTAAGATAATACTAGGTTAGTGATTAATATTAATTAGTATTGGGATATTAAGGCTGATCACTAATTCACATTTCAAAAAAGCACTGCTCTGCATTTCTAATTCAGCAAAAGTTGCAACTGACTTCTGTGGAGCTTTTTCTCTGCTGGAAAGACAGAAAGTGCTTTGTATGTGTCTTTTACTTAGATCTGATTTATTCCAACCAGAAATCTGGATCCTGCAAGCAAGTGGCACTGATGTTACTATGATGAGCATCTAAAATGTATAGTATAACACCATCGCACAGTGAATAACCCCAGAATGGTCCTTCTTAATGAACATCTATCTGCTATGAGGATAAGGAAAGTGGAAGCAAGTTCTGAGTCAAACTGTGTGCTCTCAGGGAAGTATGCAAATCAAAGCGGTGCTCCATAACAAGAAAGGTGTTACACTTACTGTATGAATATATACGCTATAGCAGCATTGTTTGTAATTAACCAGCATTGTTTGTGTTTCAGTAGCACAGAAAAGACAGTCACTGTATAAAGTCCAGCAAAAATATACAAGGTTTCATTTTTGGAGCATAGTTGCATTTCCCTTCTAATTGAAATTCTGTGACTGAATCTCAGTGATGCCTCAACTCTGGAGGTTCCAGCAACTAGTATTCACTAACTTTAGCTAGATTACTTACTAAATAAAATCTAAATAAAATCTGAGGACCAGACCCATGCTGGCATAAATCAGCCATGGAAAACGCAATCAATTAAATACATTGATTCACACAAACTAAAATCCTGCCCTGAACAGACAGTCACTGGGCACTTCTGCTCCCTGTGAATTTTAAGGATGCTTGTAAGAACTACAGAAAACACTCCAAGAAGCTCGTTATGATTCTCCAGTATCCTCTCACCTGCTCTTTATCTTTGAAGTTCGTTGCCCAAGTGGTGAAGCTGAGCTTTCTCTCATTCAGTCAGCATATGCATATCACACTTACTGGGACTCTTCCTGTCAGGAGCACGAGACATATTTGTAATGGTATTTGTGAGGAAATCCAGCCGCTCCATCTGATCTACCCACCAGATTGTTGTCAGGAGATCCAGTCACCACCCTTCAATCTTCGGATGTCCCAACACATTCCAAGATACAGTCCTGTCTTCTGCATACCCTTAATTGAGCTGGAGCCCAGGCTACACTCATACTAGTAACTAAACAGAGCCAGGACATGGGCTCAAGCACTGGTACACAGCTGTCAACGTCGGCTTTTTTACAATGCTCCCCAGCACAATTTTGACTTATGGCACCCACCATTCTCTCTATGCCCAGTTATACTTGGGGGAATAACAGTGGATGGGCAATGTTCCCGGTAGGTGGTCTGGAGTTCCATATAGGGGAGGGATTTCAAAGCCTGATAAAAAAAGAAGGGAGGCTTTTACCTGCCTTTACTGAGCAGCTCATGTCAGTGCTGTTAAATTCTCTTGGAATGGAAACTACATGCTGGTAATGGTCCCTTCCCTATCCTAGTTCCCAAACGCTCTCCAAGATATGTTCAGGACAGTGCTACTTGGTCGGGACCACAAGCATACTAGAAACAATGCTCACAGTTTCATAGTTTAGCTGATTAAACTCCAGTGCCTGGCGTATTCCCTGGTGGTGTTTACTAATACACACATAGCCTTTGAGGATCTGAGCCTCAGCGCTTTCTGTACCAAACTCATTTACTTTGCAATTATTCTCCCTGTTCACATTTGCTATCCCCCTTCCTTCTTCCCAGTCACTTCTGAAAACCAGCTTCTCTCCATGCCTGCCAGCTGTAATGCCTGCATGTCTTTGTTCACTGTCCTTCAGAGTAGAGGCAAGGATTCACATTTTTATTGTTTGTTCTACTCACTGTGAAGTACAGTGTAAAATTGCAGTACTAAATCACTGTACTTGAGGGTTCATTCTTAATATGCAGATCTTTTCGAATATATTAGCACTATCAAGTAGAAAATTGACACCTCTATGTTTCTTCAGATACCACATATCCATTTTAACTCTGTAAGAGGTTTGAACCCTACAATTTATCCTATAGTATGCTGTAATCAAAAGCACCAAAAGCCTTTTTAAGGCTGTCTAACGCCTAATGCCTACAGTCACCATCCTTATTAGCCAGAGGTTAGAAGTATAAACATAGCTAAGTAAGTACATAACAATGATAGAAAAGAACAGAGTTTCTTTTATAACTTATAACATGAGCAGCCATAGCTTCTATTGTAAGGAGATCAGAATGATTTATGTACTTGTGTTGGTTGACAAGAAGCTCAACATAAGCTGGCAGTGCGCACTTGCAGCCCAGAAAGCCAACTGTATCCTGGGGTGCATCAAAAGAAGCGTGACTAGCAGGTCGAGGGAGGTGATTCTCCCCCACTACTCTGCTCTCTTGAGACCCCACCTGGAGTACTGTGTTCAGCTCTGGGGCCCCCAGCATAAGAAGGACATGGACCTGTTGGAGTGAGTCCAGAGGAGGGCCATGAAGATGATCAGAGGGCTGGAGCACCTCTCCTATGAGGACAGGCTGAGAGAGTTGGCGTTGTTCATCCTGGAGAAGAGAAGGCTCCAGGGAGACCTCATAGCAGCCTTCCAGTACCTGAAGGGAGCCTACAGGAAGGCTGGAGAGGGACTTTTTACAAGGGCATGTAGTGATAGGACAAGGGGTAAATGGCTTTAAGCTGAAAGAGGGTAGATTTAGATGAGATATGAGGAAGAAATTCTTCACCATGAGGGTGGTGAGGCACTGGAACAGGTTGCCCAGAGAAGTTGTGGATGCCCCAACCCTGGAAGTGTTCAAGGCCAGGCTGGACGTGGCTTTGAGCAGCCTGGTCTAGTGGAAGGTGTCCCTGCCCATGGCAGGGGGGTTGGAACTAGATGATCTTTAAGGTCCCTTCCAACCCAAACCATTCTATGATTCTATGATGTTTTAAAATTCTTCAGTGTAAGGTGCTACAATTACTTAATCAGTTATTATTCTTAACAGTCAATCAGGAAGCCAATTAGGATTTCTATAACGGCTCCCAGGCAAGCGGAAGGTAAAGATCCGAATGTTACCTGAGTAGACATATGAAGAAAGGCTGCGAGTGATTCATGAGGTTCATGGCAATCTCACCTGCTAACTCTGATTATTTTGCTATGTTTGGGGAAATGGTTTGGGTCAGTTTGGGGTGTTGGTGGGTCTGGGATTTTTTTGGAATTATCCAAAGTTATAGTATTGCTTGGTACCATGATAAATTGCAGTAGTTAAAATAGTTTATAAAAATACATATTTCAAGTACTTGTCAAAGAACTAGTCAAAGCATCAGGAAGACAGTATTACTGCAGTTAGACATATTTTGGCAAAAGCTTGGGCTAAGCAACTGTATTTGGATAGAGGGAAAAGGCATTCAAGGTCCTTATTACTTAAGTTTACAGATGAACTCCAGATTTAAAAAGAAAAGCCTTGAAAACTGTTTTTCTACTGGAATATTTCTACATGTACATACTTAATAAGCCTCATTTGCTATAGCTTAAAGAGTGAGTCTTCAAGAACAGACAGTGGAAACAAAATATTTTTGCTGTGGATTTTATGCACATTTCTCTGCCTTTGGTTTTATTGACTGTGAAGATTATGCAGGCTCTGTTAAGTCATTCTGTAAACTTGTTTAAACCCCTTTCAAGGAAACAAATTGTTTAACTTCTTCCAATTTGCTCTTTATAATGATCTCTACTGATGAAAGTTGTCATGTATGCAAATCAACACCAAACATTTAAAGGCGGATCCCACAACCCACAGATATCAAATTCAATCACCTACAATGTCAGTGATTCTTTAAGGTGAAGAAATAATAATATGAATAGATACCCAGACTAGTAGACAGCTGTCAAAAAAGAAACTAAGAAAAACCAACAAAACCCAACCCAAATTTATTTGCTGTTTTCCTTTCCCCATTAGAAGTCATAACATGGCACATGGATATAACCTTCTATTTCAGCCATCACATCTGCTTTGTATAATAAAAAGCCCAATGCTGTCAATACTTTTTTTTTAAATATCACAGAATGAAAACTTATTCCCCAATAATAACAAGAGAGCTCTAAACCTGTGCTGCACAGATTTATTAACCTAGCCAAAATGAAAGGCATATCTTTCTCCACCAAGTGTTATAATTTTCCAATAAGACATGTCCTCTAGGGAATAAATTTAGAGACCATTTTTTGTTTATGTTGAGGGGAGTGTTAACTTCTGAGATAAATAACCACAATGTTACATATGTATTTTTTGAAGTTTAACTTTTAAAATACACTTACAATGTTAAGCAATGAACCACACATATTGTACAGCATATACCCAATAAAAAACTCCTGTTCCACTTGGTATACAATACACTGCTGATAAACAGGTCTTCAGCAGAAAGAGATTAACAAAATATAAAACCAGCAAGTTTACATATTCAACACTTATTTCAATATCATTTTTTGTTTTATAGGATATGAATACAAGGCTGCATCAAAGACCACACATCTGTGATTTTTCTGTCGCTTATTAGTAATCACAAAAAATTATCACTCACTCCCAGAAACAGAATGTTTTAAAGTGCTGTTTCTTTTTTGAGTAAATCACTGTCTCCAACATTGCTCATCCTTCCTTAAGTTGCCTGTTTGCCACACTGAATAGCCAAGGATATATTTATCATTCCAAGGAAAATTTGAAATCTTTGTGTATAGTACCAATGTAATCTTTCTTCTTTTGGCTCACGAGACTATTTTTTCACATAGCTTTTGCTATCTTTTCTTTAAAGTGAAGTAAGCATGTACTGAAACATGGAAGAAAGGAAATGTTAGTGTCCATTCATGTAGATGCATACAACATACTAACCTTAGACTTCCACCAAGGAAGAGCAGTAGTACAGCTTTATAAGGACTGCAGTTGAGCATTCAGACAGGTAGGAGAAGCTGCATAAGTATTCAGAGACATTTACGGGATGTGTATTTATTATTTGGTACACACAAACTACTTGCATACACATCACATTGTGAGTTTTTGTCTTTTGGTCTGTGGGGACCTACATGACTGTGCTTTTTAATTTTATTTTCTAAACAAGTTCTCAATAGCTATGTGACAATTTCTGATCTGGTGATCATCAGACCAGGCAGCCACTCCCTGTGTTGAGATGATGGGTATGCCTCTTGGCTGCTGTTTGGCAGAGACCTGTGGCCATGAAGGTTGTGGCCATCCTGGATATTCTGTTCCTACACCGTAATGCCTTCCAGCACAGTGGGGCAGTCAGAGCAGCATCTGGAAATAAGCAGTGCCTTTCCCACACAGAGAAATCCTTATTATTATCCAGTCCACTTATCGCCTGCCTTAGCCAGCATTTGGACCACAATATTCACCAAGCAACCGATGCAAGTATCATGGCAGATTCTTTCCCTGTCAACCTGTAACACATCACCAGAAGCTTCTTGTAATCATAGACAAGGGCTCAAGAACAGGCTCAAAATATCAAAATCTGAACTCAGTTTTCCAGTGTCTAAAATAGGGCGGCATGAATATACACCTTTTGCTTCTTCTTAGACTCACCCCTCCCCCCCAAAAAAAAAAAAAATCAGTGGTCAGGGCTTTTCACACCTCACAGAAAGTCATACTTCCACTGAAGTTGTAATGATTAGCATAGAAAAATGAAGAATAGTACAGACAAATAATTTGTACTGATCACTTCTGAAATGCACAAAAAAATACTAAAATTAGAATTATAAAAATCAGAATATGAAAAATTTTCTTTGAAAATAAAAAATACATAGAACAGCTTAATAACTATGAGTTTGCATTTCTAGCAGACCCTCTGATCATAGTATTCGTACAGATTTCATTTACAATTTTAACCCAAAAATCCCATCTACTGAATATTTTGCTATCAAAGGGTGTATTTTAGGAAGTTCTGTCCTTACACTTTCCAATCTAGTTTCACAAGCCTCCCTAACGTGTTACAATCTAAGTTGGAAATGCAGGCTGCAGATTTACAGCCGATTACAACTGAGAATTTTCTCAACAGCATCAAATACATCTCTCCAGTTCAGTCTGAGCAGAATATAGATAGAATATTTCTGTTGACACAAATGCACTAAATATATTTTAGAATGTGTTCCAGGGAAAACATCAATTGAAAAATTGATATCAACTAGAGTTGATTAATGTATGAATTGTTTCAGAGCTGCGTGCAATCTCCCAGCAATAGTTCTATTTCTTTACTTGAACCAGCTTGCCAATTATCATTATGCATAACTATGAAACTGGGACAAAATTTTGATGATGATGTTTACATCTTATCCAGTATGCACATAAATTTAGTCTAGTATAAAAAAACAAAAAGCTGTCATTAAAGTGTCTTAGGACTGGGTACAGAACAATACGTTCTGAGCAGTGAACAGTATTTTCAGGCATGTGTACATGCCCCATGACAAATCTTATTACTCATGTGCAGTAGTTGATTGTACAAGACAAGCAGTGATATGTGCCCAGATAAAATACAGAAATGCAGGAGTGAACTCTGGATATCTAGCTCTAATATTACAGTAGCTGCCTCTGGTATCACCTATGCAGATTATCATTATAAATCAAGTTATTTTAATACTGTTCATTCGGAGTTTTGAAGGTTCAAAGGCTAACAACAGAGCTGGTTGAATCTTGAAAAAACAGTGTTTGCAACTGTTGATGTGAATGCTAAAAAGCTCTTTTAAAGGATCTTATTGCTATTCAGAAATGTTTGCATGCATGGACTGCTGCATGCACATATCTTTGCAAAATGACAGGTTTTCCCCAGTGAAGACCACTGAATTCCTTGGAGGGACAAACTGGATTTTAATGGTGCTGCACGTTAAGTTGGGAATTGTGGTTCCTACAGGCCCATGTATGCATCTGTACATCTCTTTGACATTGACTTAACCCTGTAATAAATGTAATTTGACCTTTTAAATAAATTATCCCTAATCCATGATTTTTTTTTTTTTTACTGTTGTAGGTGTAAAAAACTTTCACAGTAAGATCCTAAATCTTGAGCTCTAAAAGAAGGATTACAGCTTCTGCTGTGTGTTGTAACAAATGTGATGCGCTGTCTTCCAGAGTGAAGACCTTGAGGGCATCATGGAAGATGTGTCCATATAAGAAGCCAGGCTTATACAAGTGGATAGACACATAAAATGGTAAAACTAAATCTCTTGCAGTGCACCACAGTGGCATTTTAAAATAACAGTATTTCAGCAGGCAGATAAAAACATTTTGAATTTCTATTTTTTTCCACAGAATAGTCAAAATTTTCCACAGGGGAATATTTTTCCACACTCTTCTTAATACACCCCACAGATTTCCAATACAAGTGATAAAAATGACATTTGCAGGTAGTGATGACTTAAGTCTTCTAAAGTAATCAGTTGAGATATAATAAAAAGACTTAACAAAGGTTCTTGGTGTCAAATGTCAAAAAAAAAAACGCAAACCAAAAAAGCTCCAAGCCTTGTAGCCAAGGGCTATACAGTCCATCAGGGAAACCCAAATAGGAAAAAAATGCCTACACTCTGGCCAGTCTTTCCTTTCCAGAAGGAAAAGCTTTCTTTTCCTTCTCCATTTAGCAACCTTTTCCAGGGAGCTCTTGCAAACCCTTTTTGGCAGGGAATAAGTAGATTCAGATTATGAGATTCTTTTGACCACAGTTTTTATGCAAGGAATCTAATATCAAATGAAAGTATTTCCATAAACAAAGTTACTCACTTTATTTAGTCATTAAGTGGTCAAAACAAAACGTTCATTTAGCCAGAGGAAGGAGCTGGAGCATCCTCCCCAGCACAGGCAGGCAAGCGCTTACTGTGGTGCAGCACGTGTGGGCAGGAGTCCAAAAAGCAGGGCAGCAACAGGCAGAGGAACAGCCTTTAATCCTTAGAGCCTGGTTAACAGCTCAACCCACTATCCGAGGGAGCACCTGTTTCACAAAAACTAGGTCTCCACATCCATTTTCAGACTTGTACACAGTGCAGAATAAAAAGAAACGCAAACTGCTATACTTCAGATAAATAAAATGTGTATGAACTGAAAGCAAGAGTGCAAATGGATGTAACAGCAATAATTCTGGAAGTAATGGACAAACAAACATTGCCACATGCAAAATAAGAGAGAAATCGATCTGGTTTTAAGAACTCAATTGAGGGACCAATAAAAATATCAGAATGCTGGAAAGGCGCTGTCAAACATAAAGCACCTGTTTAAAATTGCTGCTAATTGTGGGCGAAGGAAATGGGCCCAGTAGAAATTGGTTGAAGATGATTAAATTTAATTGCAGTGCTATATGCAAAGTGCTACCCACTGACTGAATTAGAAAAAAAAATATGCTCAAAAGTGATACTTACCATAAAACTAGGTTTAATACAAGGCATGAGCAGCAAGGTTACACGTGGCTAAAAACACTTTCATATTTTCTGAAAGTTCTTTCCATCTCTCACATGTTGCAGAAATGCACAGAGAGCACAGTAATAGGACCCACAAAATTAGGAAGTAAGGTCACCATAAGGTTGAGTGTGGGTTGCATGAATGCTCATATTCTCCAGCACGGTGGAGGCATTAGAGTTGGTAGGAAACACACTCAGCCCACTCTGAGACATGAAGTGCCTGGAATCAATGAGATTAGAAATAGTTAAGCAGGAGTGCCTTCCCTTAGTTTGTGTAAGGCAGGTACCTTGATAAGCCAGCTCCACGCTTTCAGCAGAGCCCACAGGATTCCCCCTGGCAGGTGGCCACTTCTGCTGGAGGCAGCTGCCAGAGACTTTTGGCACAGAAAAGTGAAAGTACCACTTTCCATTTTCTTTCCTATTTCTCCCTCCTTTTCTTTCTGCATTATTTTGTTAGTACAGTTGGGGGGGTTTCTCCCTTTCCTTTCATAGGAACTACGCAAACCAGATTATTTATTGGAGCTGCTGGTTCATTATTGGTCCTTTTATACTATATTTCTTAACTGAAATTTTACTTCCCATGCATTTTCTTTGGTAATGCCTAGAGCATACCCTTCCTCTCTGCTTCCAGTGCTGTTGAGGGTACAGCCACAGTGCTGAGGGATGAGTTGCTTATGATCAGAAACTCATGAGTTATTTGGTCTTCCATCTAATCACCCATATATATGGTGCATCCCTTTTAACCTGCTGCCACCTAGACTACATATCACATGATACACATTCACCATGTCTAGCCTTTAAATTGCTTTCTGACAACTGTGCTTGGCACACGTCTCTCCTCACTGGTGGCAAACACAAAACTGGCATTCTTTGTGGCAGACTTGGTTGTGCTAGCATTTCCCCATTAGGCTCAGGCAGATGGAGAGAGCTGCTCATGCCATGGCCCTCCTGTTCTCTATTTATGGTCCCTCAGTCCTCAAACACGCTTAGATTTCCAAGTGCCCAGTGTTGTTATCTGCTACAGAGAGCAACAAGGTGCTACTCAGTCCTGGTTACTCTTGCTTTAGTGCTGGAACAGCATGCTTGTGGCTCGGTATCAACTAAATAGTCATTATTTCTAAGTATCTGCAATGTACTTATTTAGAACTACTGGAGCCTCTGGACATGGGGTGAGAGCTGTGCTTTTTGAAAGGTAGCTCAGTGTAACAGAGAAGCATTTCCCACACCCCCACACCCCAAAGAAATTAGGCAAGCACTAAATGCAACAGAGCAGCTGTTTGACAGCCTTATTAGAAAATAGCTTAGAGAAGTACGTGAAAAATACTGTATTCAGCTGAAGCTGCAGGGAACAACGGAAGAAAAATAATTAGCCAAGTCAGAAATTGGCTGAGGCACTGGGTCTTCCAAGCCTTCTATTTCCTTCAAAAGACAAAGGGATCTTTAAATAACAAGTAGTAAATGAGACTCTGTTTATATCTCACCTTAAAAAGCCACAAGCAGAACAGTGCACCCTAATAACCTTGGCTCAGAAATTATTCAGAAGCAAGGGGGCCATCTGCTGAATTCCCAGTACCATTTTCTCCAGTATCCCGGAAGATTTTCTTTGAAAGTTTCACAGCCGAGTCCTTTTCAGTGCCAGCTTTGCTAGGCCTGTGAGGTGTGGCAGTAAACCTCTGAGCAGGTTTCGCTGCAGGTGATTATTACAGCATATCTACCATGACTGCAAAAACTAAAAACAGTCTGCTGATCAATGTAATCTATTCAGGACTCAAAAATCCTGTAGACAGTATCATCAGTCTGAAGTATATTCAGTATCTCTGTATCATAATGCATTTCATTAAACAGAAATTTTCAGAGGCAGAAAACTTGCTCGTAATATGTTCATAAACATAACTTTCCAGGTAAAATAAAAAAGCTTAAAGCACAGAATCAGGTCTCTAAAATAAGCAGCTTTCTTCTTCATCTTACTGTCCATTATCCTGAGTAATGTTGTCACCACGTTCAAACTCAGCATTCCCTTCCCCGTCAAGTCTATCACAACTCCATTGATATATGATTCACTGGTGACTGCTTCTAATTCCACTCTTTCTGAATTCATTACCACTAACTTCATATCCCAGCTTCAGCGCATTCATAGCTAGTCCATTTTCCAACATGTGAAAGTGGGCAAAGGAAAAGTAGAATTTTTAAAAGATTTTATGACAATGTCACCGCACATTGACATGCACGAATGCAGTGCATTATCTTTGTAGTCCTCCACATCTTGTTCTTCTTAGTACTACTACAGCTAAAGGTCTCTCTGCATACCAGGAAGAAGGACCAGAATTGTTTCTGATACAATAATAGCAAAGTATGGTAAATAAATACCACAGAAACATCCAGACTGAAAAATCCTTGTTCATATAGCCATGAAATTTGATAAAGGTATTTAAAATATTCACCACTGTTCTCATTTCTTAAAGCATAGCCTTAAGTCTACTGACATTTCATGGGCTGTTAATACAGAACACTTCAAATATAGAAAGGTACATGTTATCCATTAAAGACTATGTAGACTCATGCATAGGATAGCTTACAGTGTACAAATATAAGATTGTTTAATGGTACAAACTATAAAATCGAATCTTCAAGGCTGCTTCCAAGCTCAGCATTTTAAAAATTACTACAATACATAACCTGTATCTTTCAAAGTTATAATCAAGAGGTATTAAATAAAAGCACAAACACAGCACAGGGAATACATATAAATGTCACTTGCTTAAGACTTCCTTCTTAAGTATAAGAAGTGGTCCCAAGTTCAAGTGATAGCTTACTGAAAATACAAATAGTTGGAGGGTTGGTTTGCATTGTGTGAGGCTTTTTTTCATGCTTAAAACAATCTTATTAGCTCAGTCAATACTAAATCTCAATGTGCATGACTCCCACATCCATAATACAAAAACGAATCCAGGTGGTGGTGTTTGCTGTTCACTGTTCCCAACTTCATACACACTGATGAGCAAGGATACGGTCTGGAAAGTTACAAGTTTGCAGGCACATGCAGATTACTCTAGACAATCACTGCTTTCAGTATTTAATAGCAAACTATTATCTATTTTGCTAACTAAGCATCCCTTATTTTTGTCCTAAAATCTGGACTCCCATATGAAAATATGAAAACAGCAAATATAAACCAGTAGTAAATGCTAAATATCAAACACATAAAAGTAAGAGAGTTCTAGAGCTACAATTATCCAGCATTAATAAAACATTAATTTATCATGTACCTTTATTTCCATGAGATGCCCACCACTCCCTCTCCACAGGGCTTAGCCTATCACCGCAAAAGCCTGACTAGCTTCAAAGAGTAGCCACTAAAAAAAGCAAAAGGAAATAAAGAAAAAAAAAAGCAAAAGGAAATAAAGAAAAAAAAAGAAATGTGTGTGGAGAAGTGAAAGTTCTCCCTCAAGAATTCAGAGTGAAAGCTAAGGATTGCTAAAATTCGGTCCTTTCTATAGAAATGGTCCCAAAGCATCCCAACTCCTGGTCCTGTGAACCTCAGAAACAAGAGGTTCTACCCTAGCGAAAAGCAATACAAAGTGTTCTTGCTACTTGTTTCAAACTCTGGAAAGCTCACATGAAAGAATGCTTCTATGTAGTGAAAGAAACCTGAGGTTATTTTCAACTTTGTAATTTTTTCCCCTTTTCCACTAAACTCTAGATAGTTGGCTTCAGACTAAGATGCTTCAATTTAAAGCAAAATCCTTTTTAAAAAAAAAAAAATACGGCCTTTAAGCAATAAGAAACATCTCAATACAATTGTTTGTTGGTCTTTTTCTCTGATATTTCCATTTTTTAAAAAAAAAATTACTCCCAGCTGGTAGCAAAACTATATTAAAAATGATGATTTGTTAATGGAGTCAGACAATTACATTTATTTCATTAAGTATTTAGACTGAGAGGAGTGGTACGCATACTCAATAGGTAGCTAGAAAGAAAGGGAAAGAAGTTGGAAAGTGAAGGATTTGGAACATAACAGTATTTGGAGGGTAATATTTTCTGATACTTCTGATATTCCTCGACTTGAACATCAGTTGTTAAAGTTCTACTAAATACAACGTATTTACAATCAAGCTTCTTCCCACTTTAGATCCTTGAGGTCTTTTCCTTTTTATCTCTATAATTTTGTACAGAAATCTCAGTTAAAATCTCCTGCATTTTGGGAGGTTCAACACGCAAGGATGGATCAGCTCCACGGGTCAGAGAACATAAACACAGCTCAGCCAACGTCTGATCGATGATACCTACAGTGCAGCTGTGTTACATTGCACGTGAAAGATACAGCAGTACAAGAGAAGAACCTGTAGGTGCTGTATCAGAGTGCTGGTGTACAACACAGGAGGGATTTTGGAAACATAACGAAATATTTGTCACTTTCGTCATTGAAAGTCAAGAAATAGAAAGCAGAGGCTTTGTCATCGCATGCAGTTTCCAAAAGGTGTTCGGGGTGCAGGTGTGTTACGGGGCACAGCCCGACACTGCTGCAGGCGGAGCGAGTCCCACCAGTGGGACCAAGTCGCTCCTGGTGGTACCTGCGCAAGTCCAGTACGGAGGACGGCAGGTCGGTACCCCTCAGTATTTCACATGTTGAGATCGGACACCTTGACAGGGAAAGTCCATTCGCGGCTACCGAAGCCCTTACAATACCACTACCACCATCGACAGGCGGAGGAGAGGCTACAACGCTCCGGCGCTGCCCGGGCGCCCTCCGCACGGCGGCTGCCCCCGGGCACCCCGCTGCCCTCGCCCCGGCGGCGGCAGCGGCACGGCGGAGACCCGCCCGCAGCCGGACACCCGCTCGCCCCCACGAAACGCCTTTAGCGACTCACAGAGACCGTCTACGGTAGCTCGACGGGCCTCTGGTCTCCGCAGGACCTCCCCAAACTTCACGCGTGTTCTGCCTAGATGTCGGTCTCGACAGGTAGTTCACAACACGCCGCAGCCAAACGCGCGAGTTCCTTTTTTTGCAGCCGAAAACAGAAGGTCGGTGGATCCCCGTCCTCCGCAGCGTCAAAACCTTGGACAAGGGACTAAACCGCGACACCTGGAGCCGACGGCGACACCGCGCCTTCCCATCTAGCAGCCTCCAACTTTCCAGCAGAGCGTCAGAAATTAACCTTTCCCTCGGCATGAGCCCGAGACGCGGTCCACGGAGAACCGCGACCAAAGGGCAACCCCTCTGCCCCACCGCAAAGCGCCAGCACCGCCTCCCCAGCCCCGTCCCCTCGGCCCCACGCAGGCAGCCGCCGGCGGAGAAACTTTTCCGAGCCGCCCGGCGAGGAAGCGCCCACGCCGGCCGCCCCGCAGAGCGGGACCAAGCCGCAGAGCGGGACCCACGCACCGCGAGCCCGGCGGGCCAACGCCGCCCCCCGCGGGCCGCCCCGCGCCGGCCATCCCGCCGCGTGGGCACCCACGGCCCCGCGCGCACCCGTCCGCCCGCACCGCTCCTACCGTGCGGGGGGCAAGTGAGGGAGGGAGCGAGGAGGTGGCAGTTACCGGCGAGCGGGCGCCCTTCTTGCAGAGCGGTCCCCTGAAGACGCCTTTGATGCCGCGGTAGTGCCCGTTGCTGAGGTGCCGGGAGCTGATGACCAGGTAGCACGCCATGCGGGCCCCCCGGGCGGGCGAGCGCGGGGAGCGCCCCAGCCCGGCGGGTGGCGGGGGGGAAGGCAGGCCGGCTCCTCCTCGGCGGCGGCGGCGGCGGCGGCGGTGCTACCCCCGCCGGAGCAGAAGCCCGCATGAAGGAGCGGGCGGAACCGCAGCAGCGATCTCCCCCCTCCCGTCTCATCCAGCGCCCGGGTTAGCGCTGCCAGCAGCAGGATGCACTGAAGGCGGCAGCAGCGGCGGCAGCCAGAGCGCATCTGAGGGAGCGCGGAGGCCAGTCCGCATGCTGCTCCGCGGGTAGGAGACGGGCCCGGGAAGAAGAAGGGCAGAGCGCAACTTGCACAGTCCGCCGCTGCTACGGCCCCTTCCCTCCCTCCTCCTCAGACCAGGCCACCGGCAGCAGACATCCGGAGGGGAGTTTCTCCGCGGCAGCTCCAGCGGCGGCTGCTCCCCATGGCTCTTCCCTCCGCTGGGCTGGGTGGTGGATGCAGCCGGCCGCCGCGGAGAGCCCTCGCCGCCCCGGTCCTCCCGTGCCGCCGCTGCAGTCGGCGCCGCGCCTCGCCTCACCTCCGCCGGCGGGGGGGGGCGGCGCGTGGTGCGAGGGGGGCGGAGGAGAGGTAGGGCCGGAGCGGGGGCGGCAGCCGGCCGGGGGGGCGGTGGCGGCGGGTGAGAGGACGTTGCCCCTCGCCGCTCCGGGGAGGGGAGCGGGCCGCGGCCGGCAGCCCCGGGCGGAGCGGGCCGGGGAAGGGGGGAAGGCGGGAAGGCGGCGGGGCGCGCTGGCCGCCCTTCTCCTCCTCTTGGCCCAACTTTCCCGCCTTCGATGGCGGGGAGGTAACGTCCCTTCGCCGCCTGCCTCTGGCTGCGCTTCCACCTCTCCCCGCATTCCATCACATCTCCTCCTCTCCCCTCCCCTCCGCTGTCCCCCAGGCTGTCCCCCGGCAGGGACTGCGGCCCTTCCCCGCCCTCAGGGGTGCGGAGCGGGGCGGGGAGCACCCACCCGCGGCCGTGCCGGGGATGTCAGCGGGCACCGGCCCCCCGCAGCCAGCCGCGGAGCCGGTTAACGGGAAACGTTGCCGCTCCGGTTCCGCTGCTGGCTGGAAGCGCAAATTCGCCCAGGACCGCGGCCAGGGCTGCGCGCGGCTGGCCAGCCTGCCCCGACACCCCCCAGCTTGTGCCTGTGCTTGTCTCGATCGTCCCCCCTGAAAGCTCGTGAATTTAGGTGTGTGGTGTCATTTACGACCTAAATGATCTACACAGAACCGCAGGTATGAAATTCTCCCACCACTGAATAGCTGAAACAGGTTGCTCTTTTCCCCCTCTGCGAGAGACAGGCGCGATGTGCCCCGGGCCCGGCGGGGCACGCTCAGCTTCTTTTCACCAGGTCACAAGTATTGTCTCTGCTCTGTTACTTACTAAGTCGATAAAAATAAATCAATAAATCAATAAATCACACGGCCTTAGTAGTCACCTGCAGATCTTTCATTTCTTCTAAGTAGATTACTTTAAACTGGAAATAAGATTTTTTTCAAATTTTTCATTTAATCCTGTAAAAGCCTATGTTTTCAGACATTTAGTGAATGAAACAGATAAGCCACACTTATTCTAATTTTAGCCTCTCAAGAACTATCTTTCTATGAACCCAACGTAAATTAAAACGAAAATCTCACACAAGCCACCGAACGGTATGAATAAAAAGGTCATGACAAACCGAATGTCCTTTTTTTGGCTGTATATGTAAAATAGTGTTGTACAGTCTTTGTATAGAATGCTTCACATATAGTATAAAATTTTGTTAGATGTACGTATATGCACATATATACAAATGGTCAGATC
Organism: Gavia stellata; assembly: GCF_030936135.1. NCBI lineage: Eukaryota > Metazoa > Chordata > Aves > Gaviiformes > Gaviidae > Gavia > Gavia stellata. The sequence continues at coordinate 24,644,970 of NC_082599.1, read as the reverse complement.
TATTATATATTTTATTAACAAATACATAATGTTACAGAGAAAACAAAATGTATCTAAACTTGGAATAACCAAAGCTGGAAGTAACATTTGAAGAACACCCTTATGTTAACCATAATACAGTGTTTTGCAATGTAGAACACTGGGGGGTGGGGGTCAAATAAAGCTGGTAAACCCCAGGTGTGAAATAAATAAAAGGACTTGGCTCTCTCCGTAACGTGTGATTGAGCTGTGGGACTCCTTGCCAAAGGGTATTGTGGGTGATAGATTAAACAGTCACATGAGCTGCACAAATCAGACTTTGGGGCTGAGAGCAATACAATGCCCACAACAGACCTGGGGAGGACTTTTCTGAAGTAAGAATTTACATTGGAAAGTGGCTTTTGAGAAATTACACTACCATACTGCAAAAAGTTATCCACTGTTAATTCAGTGGCAAAAAAGAGCTTTTTATAATGATTTCCTCCTACAAGTCACAGTTGTGAGAGTGACTTGAAATTTATTCTTGTTGCCATATAATTTATATACTTTGTCAACTACAGGTTCTTTCTGAAATTATTCCACTGCAATCCTGTTAAAGATAAAAGTATTAACTTCAGCTTGAATTTTGGTCTGCAACTTGACTTTCTGACTCTGCACTGAATATGCAGTTCTGGAAGTAAAGACAAGCATCTTTTCTCTCTGGTGATGCAATGAACTTCCCAAAACTTTGCTTCTCTATGATGCAGCTGTTGTTTCTCGGAACAGAAAGAGAATTTACGTCTCATCTCAACAATTTGCATAGAGGTCTCAGTGCCTTTTCCGTTGTGAATAGTTACTATGACCACCAATCTAATTTATAAACAATCTGTAGGACACAAGCCTGAGAAAATGAGATTAAGAGGTGTCAAATGGAATGATTAGATATTAATTATAGCACTCCCTCAATATTCCCCCAAGAATCTGGAGATGCTGCACCTTCTTCTCTTTCAACACAGGCCACATAGAAATATGAGCCTTAACTATTAGTAGTTTCATCTGGGTCCAATCCTTCACTACCTTAGATCTCATAAAGTAATTTTCGGCTGAGCACAGTGGATGTAAAATACTACCTTTCAGAACATGCTTTCTTTGCAAAGTGTTAGTGACTTTTCAAGATGCAAGGAAATGGAGAAGCAGGTCAGCTGTCACTAAGAGGTGATGATTAGAATAATTAAATGTTCTCCAGTTCATCTATCCTCTCAGTTTACACAGGTTTTTATCATTAATAAAGATTACTTAGCATTTATTCCCCCCAAAAAAAGTCTGTATGCATTTTCTAATTATTCTTTGTAGCGAATCTTATTGCACAATGTAGAGTCAAACTGAAATACCCAGCCTAGCTCTAAAGTCCCTAGTTCTGACATAAATACACTCTGAAAATCGGGCAGCAGAGAACCGTATTAATGCAGTCATAGTACTTTTAATGGTTGAGCTAATTCGTGTGCTTCTTTGTGGCGTTAGACAGTACATTAGACATACCCTTAAAACCATGTGTACACTGTGAATTTTATTTAAATTGTAATTCAGGTATTGCTCCTAATATGAATTCCATCTGCACATGAAGTCCATTATACTGATATTCTCCGCTGTGTAGGTAAAAACTACAGTTAGCATGATTCGCTGTCTGCTAACATAACCATTCCTCAGTGTGGATACAGGCTGGATCCGCTCAAGGGCCCCAGTCCTAAAACGTTTTCCACAATCCCCTTACCGTGCTCAGAAAGAACAAAGACATCCTTCCCCATGCCTCCAGACATGAGAAAATTCAAAGAGTACAAAGAATCTTCTGGCACTCCACCTCTAGAAATTTTACTTTAGCAATCAAACAAGAACAGAGGGTGTGTAGACACACAGCTTGAATACTGTTTCACAGTCTGGTTATTCTCACTTGAGTTACTTTAACATGAGATGTTTTCCAATGCAGAAGAACCCAAGTGAACTCTACAGTAAGAACATACCTTAATACTGACATAATTTTTACAAGTGGTCTTCCTCAAAGTACTGAGTGAGTGAGTGAGTGAGGTCAACATCTTGGCAAGACAATTCAGGTATAAATTGTATAATTGTATAATATGTGTCAGGTTCCTGACACATAACAGCAATCAATGCCTTAGTGCAGCTTTACAGTATATGTTACCTTCAGACATAATGAAGATTTTAAAGCTATCAATCAAGTCCTGGCAATATATGCAGTTCTTTGATTATAACTGCTTAAACTACATATTCATCCACCCTCAGTTCCTCTAACCCATCCACCCAACCTCTAACTCTTCTCCATTCTAGTGGTCCATAACTACAGCTGATTCCTCAGGGTTCACATGAAAAGAGAAGTCCTGCCCCACTAAAACTAATGACAGTTTTTGAGGTCAACAGAATCAGTTTCTCTAGAAACTTTCACCTCTTAAATATGTTCACGTATGGTAACAAACTCTTACAAAAGCCTAGAATATACTATTACAACATTAGTTGTCCTATTATTCTACCTGAAGACATTACCTAATATCCCAAAAGAGTCCTAAATCTTTTAAAATTAGAACTATATATTAGAAATAGTCAACATTTCTGTAGGTCATGCGAATAAATTTTAGCCTGAATGTTTGATTTGTTTTTCTCAGTGCAGCATATATTTTGGGGAACGTTTGGTAAAGTTTGATTCTTATTTAGAGTTCCTGGTGAATGTAAAAATAAAAGGTGAGCTGGTCTGCATAAAGCTTCGTTTTGCTTTCAGTGAAATGGCAACTTCAAATCTCTGGTCCTTTTTCCTGAATCTTAAAAGACACCAATTACATTTTTTCCTGAAGTAAGTAGTAGTAAAATCTTAATTATATCTGTCTTTATTTCTTAATTAATTTAGTTTATTTTAGTCCTTCCCTACTTTATTCCATTTGAAGTAAACATAATACTGCTTATCCAAACATTTTTAATCCCAGGCTGCCTCTTTTTATCTAAATACTAGTTACATTCCTCTTGTGACTCACTTACGCAAGCAGCTTTCTACTACCCAAAACTTGAATCTGTCAAGGTTTATATATCTGAAACATTGACGGCTAAGTTACTCTACTCCCTAGTCCATGCAGAATCAATGACACCATTTTACTTTGGCTGGAGCTTTTTGGAATGTCTAAGTGCTGAACAATCACTTTATAGTCTACACCTTGCTATTAATTTTGTAGCCAGCAAATACAGCAGTCTTCATGATAATCAAACTGAGTGTGTGTTTATACATCAGTGAAGAGTGGTAAATCATGGCCTACTTTTCTTACAGGTTCATGCTCCATTGGTTTTAAGAAAGTCATATAGTTGAACAAAAATCTCATTCAAATAATTCATCCTTACTCTAACTTTTCTTTGATATATCTCTTATGCAACATTCAGCAACCTCTCTGCATTACTTTCTCTATCACTAAAAAAAGACAATATAATGTTTCCTTCAGTTATTGTGAGAATTGCCCAATAGTGTAACAAGAGCCATAATGGAGAATGCTAAGTATTACTAGGTGATATTGGGGAAGACTGCTGATTTAATGATTAGCTAAAAATATTCAAGAAATTTATTATTTTCAGAAGGTTGCTGGACATGCCATTCACTTAAATTAATAGGTCAGTAGTACAAATAGGACTTTAACTCTGTGTTAACAAGAGCTCAATACTTCCAGAGTATGCGTCCAATGATGTAAAGATATCTTCCATTTTCTCTTCAGGAATAATATTAATTGGTTTCTTCTTACCTAAATCAGGATGGACATAGAAAGAATAATGGCAAGTAGCCACTGATATGAAAATTATATATCAGAGCTCCAATTGTATTTTAGTAGCAAATCCTTTTTTTCAGAAAGATGATATATGAAAGAGATGAAGGTGTAGCAGTGTTTTCATACACTTGCCAATTTATTATGTTTGCATAAATATTTAATACATCAATCTCTTCCTAAAGGAAGAATATAGTTTGCATTTCAAGTCTTGTAGTTTTCTTACATTTTCTTACTGCTAAATTCCACCAAAACTTTAACTACTGGCTGGACATCCACAAGAGAGGTGATTCATGTTTTTCATTGCTCATCAGTGGTCATCAGGCTGATCTCCTGGGGTTAGCACTGTATGTGCTAGTGGTTTTAATATCTACAAGGTGAGTAAAGTTATTGTATTTTATTATTAAGAACCAGAATTGAATATTAACTGGAGAACAGCTATTTTTAAATTACTTTAAAAGAATGTAAAGAGAAGGAAAACATTGCTTAAGCTCTCCATAGATAGCCGTGATATCCACGGATAGCCAGAGTGGCTGTCGCATATGTTTCAGCCACAGATATATTAATTTCAATAACCAACATAACCACAGCTGTCAATCCCTTTTCCTACTCATACTAATTTGTTTCAAGGAGTGCTCCAAGGACAACCATAATGAAGCAGTGTAGGAACAGGAGAGGACTCCCATTGCAAAGCAACGATGAAGGCAACTTCCATCATGTAAGTTTTTCCATTGGCAGAGTAAGGCGTCTCCTTTCTCTTGGTATTACCTGCAATGGTGGCTTATCTTACATTGCCTCAAAGAACATACTTACATGCTTGCACTCGCTGTGTGCTAATACACACAACACCTACAATGACTTCCATAATGTGCTGGTTTTGGCTGGCATAGAGTTAATTCAGTATGGGACTATGCTCTGGATTTGTGATGAAAACAGTTTTGATAATACAGAGATGTTTTTGTTACTGCTGAGCAGTGCTTACACAGAGTCAAGGTTTTTTATGCTTCTTACACCACCCCACCAGTGAGTAGGCTGGGGGTGTGCAAGAAGCTGGGAGGGGACACAGCCGGGACAGCTGACCCCAACTGACCAAAGGGATATTCCATACCATATGATGTCATGCTCAGCAATAAAAAGCTGGGGGAAGAAGAAGGAAGGGGGGATGTTTAGAGTTACGACATTTTGTCCTTCCAAGTAACCGTTACGCGTGACGGAGCCCTGCTTTCCTGCAGATAGCTGAACACCTGCCTGCTGATGGGAAGCAGTGAATTAATTCCTTGTTTTGCTTGGCTTGCATGCGTGGCTTTTGCTTTACCTATTAAACAGTCTTTATCTCAACCCATGAGTTCTCTCACTTTTACCTTTCTGATTCTCTCCCCCATCCTACCTGGGGGGAGCGAGAGAGCGGCTGTGTGGTGCTTAGTTGCCGGCTGGGGTTAAACAATGACATATAAGACAATTTCAGCTTGACAAGCTAGTATCACTCTTTTTGTCTTGCACTAGCATTGCCATAAGGCACCCATACACTGTCACCACAGATACGCTGTTTTTCCTCTGGCTACATCTTCAGCCTGTGAGACTTATTAATTGGTGTAAGATCACGTACAGTTTACAAAGGACTCTCAAGTCATGTTTGTCAGAAAAGAAGTCACATTACTTTTTACAAAGTGAATGAGAATTCAGCTTGAGAAAAGAGAGGATTGAGGGGGAATGCTTGAGATATCGCACAAGTTAGATAAAGATCACTGACCTGGGAACTCTATATACTCTGTTCATAAGAAAGAAATGACAAGTAACTACAGGTAGTTTCTGTATGGAGGGGGCCACCTAGTATGGTAGTACACTAAGCCCCTCCAGATAGAAAATGACAAGGAGAAAGCAACTCTCTTGTATAACTTGAGAAGAAGTAAAAGAATGTAAAGTCTGTTGAAGTGCCAGCAATAAAATGTATTTTAAATATATACATATAAAATATATAAATATATATACATGTCACATATATATTATTCTTACATATGTGTAAATGTGTCTGGTGTCCATATATTAATGGAATAGTATAGAAATACATATTTAAATGTTTAAAATGACAACCCCTATACCAATTTATTTCCTGTGCTGTTTTTGTCTTTTTACCCACTTCAGTGAAGTGACAATTTATTTTTTTTTTCAGGAAACTCAATGACAGGGAGATGATTTAGGAATCTTCAGCAAAGCGGTACAGAACTTGAGTCTGAGATGTTCACACCCATTAAACCACTGTACTACCTAAGCTATCTCAGATATGCATGTTTCCATGGAAGTACTTATTATGCATTACCACAAGATCACCCTGTTAGTTCTGTATATAACCTGTTGCCAGCATTTCATCATCTGTCCATGTTAGTACTTCGGCAGGCAACCTTTAAAAAGACTTTACAAAGAAAGATATGAAAGGCACAGGAGAAATTTCAAACTGACAACAGCATTTGTCAGCTGTTATCTTCTGGAATTCAGATGTTTAGTGAACGTGGTGTCCTTCACATTATTAGGTGTCTATGAAACAATAGTTCTTTTTAAGACTGACAGCTACATAGTTTCTCTAAAACAGACAAGTATACTAAGAGTTTTTGGAGTGTATTATGGCCTAGTTTTGTTCCTTAATAGGTTAAAACTTTTCAAGCATTTTGTAAATTCCATCCAAGTCACTGCAAATTTTCCTTGTACCTTGAAGAAAATTCAGAATACTGTTGTAATGATGTAAATTTCAGTGAAAATAATAATAGAAAAAGAAAATGTGCAATAAAATCAAAAGGTGAAATTCACTTCCAAATAAAAAGCTAGCACAAGAATTGCACAGCTCCGAGCCCCGCCTTGGTATCTCCTAAAATGTGCTTAAGTGGTTCATGGGTTTGTTGGCACCTGCACAGGTGTGGATTTCATCTGATTTCATCCGATGTATGGTATTGTAGCAACTTGCTTATAGCCAAAAATGTCACAGTTTTCTGTACAGAAATGAAATAGATGTTTGTTTCAAATATAAATTCAGTCTTTATTTATGCAGTCATTTTGTGTTCTAATTATAACAATCTAATTTGTAAACAACACATGCTGAGGTTTTGACAGTGAATTTCTGATGAAACACAGAATACAAATTTTAATTACATACAGTTCTAATACAGTGAGCACTGCAGCATTTCTGTCATCTTTGAAATGGTAACAAAATGTAAAAAAAAAGTTTTTGAAATATGAGCATGAAGGTAATGAGATCAATAAATGTCAGCTAGAAAAATAATCACAACTCTAGAGACTCACTAACCTTTCTACAAATTCCAGAAATAATAGACTAGCTTGGATGAGGAATTCTTTAACAATGAGAAACAGATACAATTATAAGGGGGAAACAAGCCAAAGACTGCTGAATAATACCAAAAGTATTGTCTTTTTAGGTAAATAAGAGAAAACAATCAATAATTTTGCTTTTCCTCCCATGATCCTCACCAACACACTTCCCTTTGCACCTTCAGATTTTGAGAGCAAAATGTAATAAAAACACATATAAAAACATAAAAAAACCCTAGAGTTTTCCAGACTGATGACCTGATCCTTCTCTCAGGCAGGCAGAAATGTTAGAATATTAATTGACCTCCATATAAATTCCAGATACTTAACACTCCCAAGATTTGGTGGTGTAGGGTTTCTATATATAATTTATGCAAACCCAGAGTGTAAGGATTAATTAATTTAAGACAAGAAACTGTGTGCTACTTTTTAATGCCCCATGCTAGAATCTAACTTCTGTAAGAGAAAACATATTTCATATGTAGAGTGTTAGATTAAGTAATATTTGAAATGGTAATGTTGGTATTTTTATTTTTTTTTTACTTAGAAGTGCAAGAGGTAGTGAACCTGAGGTGAAAATGGAAGGGAATAAAATATTTTGTCAAACTTATGCAGATGGGCAATATTTTTTTCTGAATTAAGCATACAATTTTCCTGAAAACATATTAGCATTTTATGAAGGACATGCAAAATTCACTAAGGATTTATGTATACAACAAACTGATTTTAGGGAAATTGATTTTAAAAAAGAGAGGTGGAAGTAACATGGAAATTAATTCTTATTTTATAATCAAAGTTGGGTTTGGTGTTTTTTTTGGCCCAGCACTGACTGAACCTTTTTGGGTGTAGGTAACAAAAATGGATGGGCAGAGATTGAGATCCAGTCATTGGAGTCCACTCACTTGCAGGCAAAGGTGTGCAATTTTTTAAAATATGATTTGCAAATGGTAACACAGGCATAAAATCAGATAGAGATATTAGCAGTTTACATGTCATCATTCAAGTGCTAATCTAAAGTAATAACTGCCAAAGGGCTCCATATAGAAGATACAAAGTATTACAGTATCACCATTAACTTTTATGATTAGTAGTTTCTACTTTCTATCATTCTGTATGTCCTGTTGAAATGAAAGGAATTGAAGAACTAAGGTGCTATCTTTGAAATTCTCCAAGTGTCTAATTCCACACACATACATTTTCCCCTTTGCTTTGTTTCAAACTACTTTTGTGAGCAGGATTGTTCACGTATGTACATGTATGTACAACATTTTTGATACATTACATTTTACATACATACATGTATATAACATTTTGCAGGACTGGAGTTCCTGGAGGGAAGTAGCTCTGCGGCTAGTGTGCAACCCAACATAAAGCAGCAGGTTGCTGTGATGACACTCTTTCGTTTTCAGCACAGAACTAAAGAAATTAATATTCTGAAAGCTGATTCAATACATTCTGCAAACCTGTAAGCATTAATTCCAAAAATAAACACACTAAATTTCTCTTCAACTTACCTGCTTTTCACATGTCTCTAAGTGCTCATGGAGTGTTCCTAACCCAAGGGTCCTTATGCTGCAGTGATTTTTGATTGACAGAAAGTCCAAATCCGGCTACCATACTTAATCCATTTCCTCTAGAGTCTGAGTTTTAAAATAACACTTCAAAAGCCACAGCCATGGCTGACAAAGGCAAGACACCCACTGACTGCTAGAGGTACTTCAAGTCTAATATCAGTTGCTATTGCTAATCCATGAAAACGCTTGCATCCTGTCTAGCTAGGAAACGGCTTGTGGAACATTCTTCTTTTCTGGATTTCACCCCACCTCATGCTTAGTAAATATTATCAGCTTCCTTCTTGACACACTCTGGTGGTTGTTGAGGGCCACTCCAGGAGCACAAACTGGATTTCAAGTCAGTTCAGTTGACCAGGACTTAGCATAAAATTGCTGTGGTACCAGGAATGTAGAACTGCAGAAAGGGATGTGGAGAGGAGCTTCTCTGCTCCAGCCATCCGTGACTGCGGGAGTGGCCGTGGATATGTGGATGTATTAGATTACTCACAAGCCTCTGTACCTTTGGAAGTTGCTGCTAAGAAAGCATGTATGAGTGTGGATGACACAAGAGCAATCCAAAGCCAGCAGCAGTTGCTGGAACCACACTGAATCCAGGTAAGCAAGAAGCTTTCACCTTTCAGAAATACAGACAGTGTATGTGCCAATTATAATGCTGTGTTTTGTGTTCCATCGCCCCAAGACCCCGAGACTCAAACAGGAGCTGTATAAATGGGGACCATGGTATGCAGTTACGGATAGGAAGCTACGTTTAAGGATAAAAATCTTTTCAGCCTATGATTTTGAATGAAGTGCGTTTCAGTCAAACCAATTTTTGCCTGTAAAGGCTTTGCTGTGGCACACCCTTCCTCATACAGGATTGCTCAGCGTAGTCTAAAGAAAAGCTGGCTGCAGAGAGCTGCAGGAGGATCTTACAGGTGACAGGGCAGTAAAATGGCAGATGAAACTCAATGTCAATAAACACAAAATAACATGTATGGGAAAAATAACTCAAACTACACATCCATGATGTTGGTTAATTACCTATTGCCACTCATGGAAGAAATGTTAAAGTTCCTGGACAGGATTATCCAAAAATGCCAGCTCATTGCTCAGCAACAGTCAAAAATGCCAGTCAAATGTTAGAAACTGCTAGGAAAGCATTGAAGAACAAACCAGAAAACATTTCAACACACTCTGCTCTGAAAGCAAAGGTGAAATAGACTGGGACTAGAGAAGTAGGAATGGTGCACAAGCTGCTCTTTCCAATTTCTCAATATGCAAGTATAACAAAAACATTATGAGGAAGCAAGCTTAAAACAAACAAACAGAGTTTCGTTGCATAATCCATCATCAGGTTATGAATTCATTGCTACAAGATATTTGTCAGCAAAAAATATAAATGGACTAGATTCCTTTCCTGCTATTGAAGAGAAAGGTTGAAATGCACATTCAAAGTTAAGAAGTCCCTAAAATACTGACTTGCTAGAGTAGTAGTTCATAGGAGAACAAGGACAAGTTTAAATTCTCTTGGTTTATGGTACTTTTCTCTGCTGACTGTTGTCAGAGAGAAGATATTAGACAGCTCAGCACAGAACTTTTTATGTTCGTAAATTACAATGAAGTTATAATTTCTGGTCCAGATGATGTACTACTCCTTATTTAAATCCTGGGTAGAATTGGCATTCAAAGTGGCTTTGATAGACTGGAAAAATGAGCTCATAGAAACCTCATGAATTTCAACAGCAGCAAAAACAACCTCCCACAGTCAGGACACAGTAACCCCATGCAATAGCACAGACTGGATACCAACAGGCTGAAAAGGAGCTCTCCAGAAAAGGACCTGAGGGTCCTAGCAAGGAAAGCTGAATTGAGTCATCAGTGTGTTCCTGATGAAGGCTAACAGCATACTTCTCTCCTAGCAAGATTGCAGGCAACAGGTCAATGGATGTGATTAATTCCTTCTACTCTGCACTTGTGAGACCACACCCGAGTACTGTGCCCAGGTTTGAGCTTCCCAGAATAAGCAAGAATTTGATACACTGGAGTAAATCCAAGACAGTTATGGGACTGTAGCACAGTAGACACAAGGAGAGGGTGAGGGAGCTGGGTATATTGACCCTAATTATCTACAGCTGTTCCGTAAAACAGAGCACTGCTGCAATATCAGGGTACAAAGTGGGAGGAACTTCATATTTGGCATCTAGCTGACTTGCTTGCTAAATGTCTCACTTTCTGCATTCATAGCACACAGCATTTCAGTGATAGAAAACCAGAAAGACCAATGGAAACAAAGAAGAAAAAGTAACAGACTTTGAAATTAGACTTTCATCTGATAGCTCAGTGTAGGTGTCTGAGCTGTGCTCAGTGGCTACCAAGAGTGCAGACAGGGACCAGCCATCAGCTAGGTTTTGTGCAGTACTAGTCATGAAGGATCTTTTCTTGGGCTTGAAAAACATTTCTTTTTTTAGATTAAATTTATCCATATTATAAAATTTAATTTTAAACCCAAAATACAGACACACACACACAGAGGCACGCGTTCATGCTCCTAGTCAACCGTGGCAGTGGAAAACTTCTGCTCTGATGTTTTAGCCTTAAGAAAAAACCTTTACAATTGCAATGGAATGATGATAATTGAAAGTTTCCTCCATGACAGGTATTTACAAACCTTTAAAATTCTCAATGCCTAAATACTGCTATTCATTGATAGCATTATCTCTCACTTCATAGAAGCACAGTACCTCCCTGACTCCTTAGGGGAAGACAAGCTCGTCCTGCTGTCAGCCTGTAAGAAACAAGGTTTCTGCATGGACAAAGAGGACTGTCCCAGCTGACAAGTGCAAAATGGAGGCAGAGAGAAATCACACTAAAACAAACTCCCTGAAGGACCTGAAGCCAAATGCAAATCTGGATAGATCTATATTATCATAATTTTTTCAGAGGTGTTTTTTGCCAGATAGCATTAAGGAAGATCTGTTTCTCAAGTTTACCACAAGATGGAGGTACTGTAGCTCAGAACCATTCATTAAGCTATCAGGAAAATGGTGGGTGTTGTACAAAGGGCACTGTAAAATTTTATGGACATATTTAAGAAAGTAATCAAAAATAATTGTATGCAACTGTGCCATATTATTTTATTAAAATATTTTAAGCAAAATGTGTAATGACACAACCAACTGTCTCTGAACCAGCATTATTCCAAAATGCAGCAGCTTCAAATTTGCATTTGAATTACTGAATGCTGCAGATACTATTCTGAATCACGTAACTATTGGAGGTGGAGATGACTGATAATGTAAGTTTTCCAAAAGTATCCAAAGTGATGGTTGCCAGAGTCAGATGGGTGCCACCTTCCCAGACACATTATCCTGAGATGATCTTTCCCTAAACTGAGACTTCTGGAGTTTGGTACCAACCAAAAGAGGTGATAAAGGATGCTTTTGTCTGTAACAAATGTAGGTTTGATTGTTCTCACAGGCATTCACTCTGACCTCCATCAGAAGGTGTTTGCCATCAAAAGGCTTTGAAACCACTTATTAAGACACGATTATAGTACAGTTCACTTGCTTGTAATAAATGTTGCTGAAGCAGAGACAAATAAGGGACCCCTCATTCAGGCTTTCTGCACAAGCCCAGCAGACCATGGAGATGAGCTCTTCCTCTCCTCCAAAAGCTTTGTCTTATGACATGGATAGGTTCTTGTCCTGTGCTTTCTTCTTCTTTTATTTAAAACTTCAAAGCCAAAAGGTTAAACATTTTTTTCTGCTGCTCCATATTTCCCCTCACATCTTCTTTGCTACTGGTTATTTTGCTGTTTTAAGGAGAATTTGAAACATAAGTGAAATTGGTTGGTCCCGGTTACGTTACAATAACACAGAAATAGAAACAATCAGAAAGGAGAGCACTACGAAGACCTAAATTTTGATAGTTTTGTACCAGTTGGGTACTTTTAATGTTCAGTGAAGCTATGTTTGCATTAAACAAATAACGACAATAGAGAGAAGTGAATCTCTTTAGGTGTGCACCTAAGCCGTGGAGAAACAATCTCTCTAGGTCCCACTATGCAAATACTGCCTTCATCTGCACATCATCCCTTTCTTGCTCAGAGCAACCACACCCCATGATCTACTGGTTGCACAGTTCATGCGACCACAGTTTACTTGGTTTTAGTCAGATTAATTTACACAAATTATGATTCAAGATCTGAAAGCATGTAGATATGCCCCTAATGTAAAATAAAGTATATTTCCATAGCACGAAAAGCCAAAGGAACAATAAGAGTGTGAGGAGGAACTGTATAACAGTTGTAGACAGTATCTGAAGGCAGAACAATTACTATACAGCTTCACAAGTGAGGATGAATTAAATTTGAAGTTCCTAAAATAGTTCTCATTGTACATGAGAAAATAGTGAATGCTGAAGGTCTTTAGAAAACAAGTGTACATAATAGATTGAAATAATATTTGATATATCATTATAGAACTGCTATAGGATCCACATTATCTTTCATTTTCAATTTATTCTTAAAAATGTTAGGTAAATTGCCAGAGATGTATAGCAGACGAAACTCACATGGTTAGGGAATAAAGAAGTAAAAATGTATCAGGAATTTCAGTTGTAATACGTGTACTATTCACAATGACAGATTGTTGCTGAGCAAGTTTGTGATTTAGCACATACCATAAGTAATTGGGTTTAATTTCTCCTAATTCCAAAAAATAAAATAAAAACAAGACAGTAACTGTCTTTTTATTTTTTCACTATTTATTTTAAGTGAGTTTCCAAATTAAATTCTGTAGACTTCATTGCTATCACAACAAAACATTTCACATTAAAATATGTTCTGACAAATTGAATAATTTTGCAACCTACAAATATTAGTAAAGTAATTCATTGAGGCGGAATCTGCATTTATTGATTCAAAAAATGTTTCCAAAGAATAACCAAAAAAACTTAGCCAGAAAGGTCTACATCCAAGTGCTTCTAGTCTCTCTTTAAAATTACAAACCATAGTTAACAGCAAGATAATTATATTAAAAATAGATGAACATTGTAGGCCATATAATTGTCTAATTACAAAAGGCCATTCTTCATCATAGCAGATTTTTACACACTACATTTTTGACATTGCTGCTTGTTTTTCAGGAAGTAGTTGGCAGACTCCTTTTTGTGTTGTTTAGAAGAAAGGGCAAAACATAACACTGATTTTTGACCTGCAGATATTTGCTGTTGTTCCTCATCTGAAACTGATAGCATATAAATGGATTTATAGTAGTGAAGTGGGACATCACAGAATCACAGAATCACTACGGTTGGAAATGACCTGCAAGATCATCAAGTCCAACCATCAACCAACAAACACCACCATGCCCATTAAACCATGTCCCACAATGCCTCGTCCACACGTTCCTTGAACACCTCCAGGGATGGTGACTCCACCACTTCCCTAGGCAGCTTATTCCAGTGTCTCACCACTCTCTCAGTAAATAACTTTTTCCTAATATCCAGCCTGAACCTCCCCTGGCGCAACTTCAGGCCATTTCCTTTTGTCCATGTTTTGTATCAGAGGAAATCTGTAGCAAAGACAAGGATGCCAGTTGTTCAGGTGCTGAATACAACCACTGTGTCTCCCCAAAACTCTTCTTGGTTTATACAGATGCCCCTCACCACTGAACTGTCAAACAGGCTCAAGAAGTCCACTCCTGCGGCAGCTGCATAGCTCAGCAGGAACATGCTTTGTGATATAGTAACAGCTCCTTCAACTAATATTAAGATTTTCATAAAAAGACCCAGCTGATTTGGAGACAAAACTTGGTTTTTTGTGACTGTGACTCTGTCAGTATCATGACCTGAAGTAATTTAATACTTTTGTGTTCTGCAATTGGGTAGTCTGCAAAAATCACAGAATCACAGAATCACAGGATAGGGGTTGGAAGGGGCCTCTGGAGATCATCTAGTCCAACCCCCCCGCCAGAGCAGGTTCACCCAGAGCAGGTTGCACAGGAATGTGTCCAGGCGAGTTTTGAATATCTCCAGAGAAGGAGACTCCACAACCTCTCTGGGCAGCCTGTTCCAGTGCTCTGCCACCCTCAAAGTAAACAAGTTCCTCTTCATGTCTAGATCTAAGTTCCTATGATCAAGTTTGTGCCTGTTACCTCTTGTCCTGTCACTGGGCACCACTGAAAAAAGACTGGCCCCATCCTCCTGGCACCCACCCCTTAAGTATTTAGAAGCATTAATAAGATCCCCCCTCAGTCTTCTCCAGACTAAGAAGACCCAAGTCCCTCAGCCTTTCCTCATCAGAAAGATGTTCCAGTCCCCTCATCATCTTTGTAGCCCTTTGCTGTACCCTCTCCAGCAGCTCCCTCTCCTTCTTGAACTGGGGAGCCCAGAACTGGACACACTACTCCAGATGCGGCCTCACCAGGGCAGAGTAGAGGGGGAGGATAACCTCCCTCAACCTGCTAGCCACACTCTTCTTGATGCACCCCAGGATGCCTTTGGCCTTCTTGGCCCCACAGGCACATTGCTGGCTCGTGGTCATCCTGTTGTCCACCAGGACTCCCAGGTCCCTTTCCACAGAGCTGCTCTCCAGCAGGTCAGCCCCTAACCTGTACTGATGCATGGGGTTATTCTGCCCCAGGTGCAGTACCCTGCACTTGCCTTTTTGAATTTCATAAAGTTCATAAGCTGCTGAAAACCTTAATACATGTGGTCAGTTACAGAGACGGCAAGTAGCTTGTTAATCCACAGTCACTTGACAATTAACAAATTATAAAACCATATGCATGGGCACAAGGATATAGTTGAGAAGGAGACTACTATGGGTTTGATTATCCCATGAAATAGGTACTGTGTATTTTTTGCATCAAGATTTTCATGCACTCTAAATTGAGGGTTATATTACTTAAATTCTACTGATAAAGTTAAAATGCTATACAATTAGGGGAAGACAAGCCCTTCAGATTTATTTGTATCCTACCTAATGCAAATGTGAACATTCTTCTACTCTGCATAAATACGCAATCCCTTCCTTGAAGCTTGCTAAGCTGTCTGCATCAGCAGTTTCTCATGAGTTGCACAAGTTGCTCATCTCTGAAAAAAAATGCACAGCCTCCCCTTTGCCATCAAAAACCCCACACACTAATGTAAATTGCAGCTCCTGGCAACCACAGGTGAGCATCAAACACCACAAGTTACATAATTACGGTTTTGATGACTGAAGAAGTGAGCTAAATCCTAACATTCTTTCCCATTTTTATGCAGTTTTCAGTAGAAGTTTCTGCAAACTTCATCCTAAAAGGGCTTGAGGAAGAATGAAGCAGGAGGAATCAACATTGGTCCACTTTCAGGAAAATGAAAAACATTAGGTAGCGAATTGGAGCAGCAGCCTATCTAGAAATTGATTTTTGATGTGATACTTAAACTTTAATTGTGAACTGAACAAAATGTTCCATTTCTTTGGGGACATTATATCTTTGTAAAATGAATTTTGTCCAAAGCAAAACAAATAATTTTGTTTGGGAACGGTCAAAATTACGTAATATATATTATATTATACATTTATTATTTTTTTAGATATATATCCCCCTTTTTGCTGAAAATATTTGTGATGTTCAACACAAATGTTTGTAGTGTGTTGGCCAGCTCCAGTTGTTTCACCAGCTGTAATCCAAAATGGAATTATAGATCCTGTAGATTTCTTTTATTGATTTCTTTTTTATTATTGGTACACATTTGTACTAACTTGAGACACAGTTTAAAATATCATGTCACTGATGTTTTTGTCAGTTTTTAAAGGTCAAGAGATTTATGTCTTCATCTGTAGATAGTTTTAAAATTTTTTCTTTACCACAGCTCTGAAAGAATAGAATTCAGGTATCATCCCTTTATTCTGACGCACCACGAAAAAAGATACGCCATCACACTTACTTTTCACTTAAGCGGGATAAGAAAGATTTGGTACTTTTCTCTACATTCTTTTGCAGTTACAGCAGCGAAATATCACTTAGAATTAGCATGGGAATAGATTCAACATGAGACCGGCATTTGACACAGGTTTCCAGAAAATTCTGTTCATTCCTATGAGATAAATAAAAGTATTGATGATCAGTCAATCTGGGAGATAATTCAGGAAGAATTTTGATTCTAAACTCTTTGAAAGTTTGTTACTTAGAATTCTGGGTCTGAAATCCAAAGCCTGATGTTAAAATTATTTATGGAATAAGCCAGATGAGACCCAAAGAGCACAAGGTTACAAAGGAAAAAAGCAGAACATGTTTAGAGACCTTTGTGTCCTAGAGCTACAGCTGACAGCAGTTGGAAAAGCGTGTGCAGACCTCCTAGCACTGCCCCCATCGAAACATATTACGTGTGAACGACTGCTTTGATAAGCTGCACGTAGGCTCCAAGGAAAGGTGCTGAGGGCCTCCCAAGCTCACCTACTGCAAATGAACAAATCCCAAGTCACTCTTTGAAGACCAGTTGCTGAAAACCTTAATATAATTAGTGTTTGTGCAACTCCTTTGACAAAAATATGCTAAATAACATTCCACGAACAAAGGGCATGATTGTTTATAAGGCTTATATAATATTATTAGTAGTTAAGGAAATATTTTAGCACAAAAGAAACTGTGTATTACTACAGTTTTCCTTTGGCACATATGTTAAGCCTTAATGCTGTTATGTTTACCACCAAGATGACCAAAGCCCTTGCCAAGAACAAGATGCCACTGTGTTAGGCAGCTCAACAACTGTTTGATTGTGAAGATTAGATTTCTGCTTTACTCAAATTGACAGTAAAGTATCATTATGCAGTGGATATGGATTTATTTACACTTTATAATGAGCTTTTAAAATTAAGTGGTTGTTCACAGTATACAAGAGTATTTTGAGGATTTCACAGGCACTGTGCTAATAAAGACGAGACCTGCAGAGGGTGGTGGGGTTTTTTTCTGAAATGGAAGCAGTTCTGCAGCAGAAATAGTTCTTCCTTATTGAATTATGAGACACCATCCTTGTTTAAATTAGGGAACAACGTCAGGAAGTCTTCCGTCTGAAGAAGTCATGTGCAATATTAGTAGTACCACAGGATGGTATTTTACTCTGCAATTGTGGTAGGACTTTAGATTGCTTTTTTTTTCCACAGTACAGAATTTGAGTTTCTACACATACTCAGCCAGTCGTTAGAAAGGGCACATTTTTATAAACTGAAGAAGTAGAAATCTCAAAGGTAACCAAGTAACTCTTTAGTCTGTTTTCTTCAATTCTTTCAGGTACAAAATATGAATATGAATATTAATGGGATTAAGGTGGCTTTTGTATGTGCTATGCAAAACTGGAAAATCAAGGACAGAAGTATTATGTGTGATTCCTCTTGCACAGAAAAAGGAATGACATTAAAGAGAGAAGCTCCAGAATGAAGAAATAAATTTAGCAGGGGAACAGCCTGCACTGAAAAAGGACTGAATTTCCTACTGAAAACTGTGTTAGATTTAACCAAAGCCCCCGATGAATTGTCCTGAAGGGCTGTGTTGGGTAATTGTTGGCACCTTTTGTTAGCAACATGCAGATGACTAGATGATGTTTTATAGTAAATATAGCAAATTATAATTTTCCATTCATAGTACAGCATCACATACAGACCCCCGTCAAGGTTCAGAGCATGACCGTACCATGCCACACACAAGTGATGGAGGTCCTCTCAGAAGGACAACTTCCAAGGCATCTCTTGCTTACATGTGGCCCATTCCAGCTCCAAGAAGAAAACATATAGCTCAATGACAAAGCAAGGAAAGGAAGTAAAGCAACAAAATGAAACAAAAAAGTGATTGAGTAAAAATAGTATATCAAAGATCCAGGCTTCCTCATCTGCCTTGTACAGGCAGACATTACGGACTTCCAGGGCTATTTGAGAGCTGTTATCCACTACTAAGAGCAGTGGACATGTAATGGAACCTGCACGTATACAAAGACAGAGCTGGTAGAGTATGTACTTACTTACTCTATATGTCACTATGAAGAACAGACCCCCTCAAACCAAGAAAGCTACATGGCAGAGACCAAAGAGAACACCAGCTCTCAAAATCTCATGGTAAAAGCAAGAGACCTGGCAAACTGGAAAGTAAAGGGACAGAGGAGCAAACCATAGTCTTCTTAATTGCTTTACTGTTTAAAAGGCCAATCTTGACTGAAACTGGGGAAATGCTGTTTTAGTTGGAGACCAAGCAGTGCTCTCCAGTTAAACCTGTACTTTGAAAACAAGAAGAACCCTGAAAATTTGAGCTTAGTGGACTGGGCAGTTCAGTCTTCTCTAACCCATGGTAAGAGACAGTATGGATTTGTACATATCTTAGAGAAACAGCTTTGATTTGGAAATGATTTTTCTCCTTTCCCACTCCAAAGCCATCTTTATTTGCCTACTCATTTGCATAAACAGAAATAAAGTAGAGCTTGTAGACAGTAACTACTCTCTCCCCTCACATCTGGCAATTTGCAGAGACATGCATTAGGCACGAACTCAAGGGAGTATATTTATATATTTTTTAAGGAGTTATTGTTTTTTTCTTTTTCTGTTTTGAGCCTAAAAGAATGAGGATCAGGAGAAAGAATATGATATGTAATTACATTTAATAAAATAAAGGGAAATATTTGCTAATAGCTTGTTAACAGTTTGCTAAGTGCATTAGTTTTCTTTTTTCAGCCCAGACAGCAGCAAATCTAGATTAGCTACTATCTCCAGCCAAAACATATGGACAGATACAGATGGGCCCTATAGGACACTGATGGTATGCACGTGTTCCAGAAAGCTGTTCCAGACACTCTGGGGTGAGTGAGATAAATTGGGAGGTGGAGCCATCTCTGTAGCAAGGGCTGGGGGACGTGCCTGGCATGCATTCCCAGCAGCCTAGATGTGAAACGTGAGGGTGGCTCGCAGAGAGTCTGGTCCCGCCAGCTTGTAAGCAAAACAGTCCGTGTCTCCAGGGTAGGTTCACTCACAGGTTTCTTGGCATATGCATAGCAGTGCATACTATTGATAGCTGCCACAGGTGTATTTTAGTTAGTGAAAAATATTTTATTCCCTGTATTAATTTGTGTGGCTAGTCTTGGGGATAATAAGGATATCTATGTGAGAAAGCAATATCAGTTGCGTAAATCGCAATTCTACCCTAAAAAACGTATGTCCACAGAAGGCTGTGACTGGAAACAATGTTTTGCTGAGACTATGCGTTCAAAAACTGTTGACTTGTGAAGAATTTGGGGCAAGATTCATTGCTAGGCATTTAACTTAGGCAAGAGATTTCTTGCTTTTACCTCAGAAAGATTTCTTCTGCATCCTAGTAAATATATATTTAGCAACAGCATCTGCCACATCAAGATACATTTTTACATGTTTGCAGTATTTTTACCATTGGAATTTGAATGCATTGCTGTCTGATTGCATAGCACTGTACCATAGTAAAAAAAAAAAGAAAAAACAGCCTAATTTTTTCATCCTTAACCAATATCATTTATGTCAGCAAAAAGATTACCAGCCCCTTAATGATTCATCCCATGTCCCCCTTTTGTGACTAGCAGTCTATGGGATGGGATCATTCTGTAAGAAATGTCAAAAAGCATATTTTATCTAAATAGCTCAACATACTCTACTGACAAAATTTAGTTAGGGATAATTTATACTCTTCAGTAGCCAAAGCAATCTATGAGTTCTTTTAAATTGCTTTTGTCTCCAAAATAAACTCAGTTGGCTGCGCAGCATGAAGCAGAATTTAAAGCAATATTTCATAAATCTGTCACTGAAGATTAAAGTAATCTTTAATTTACAAATGCTGTTACCAGCTCTGTATGTTTAGTTTGCAGAGCTTTGAAAATTCAAGCATCTCTCATGCCTCTAACCAAAGCCATTCACAGCCTCACAGAAAAAGAACAGCCAGGGACAGAAACTGTCAGTGAGGCTTCTGAAAATCTCCACTCACTGGTATTTTTCTGTACTTCTGAACTAAGTAGCATGCAAGGGCAACCTATAAACAGAGGAAAGGGAAAACAGACCCCTTCTGTTTCCCTCACATAACTGGGAGCTTGAAACTTTCCCATGTTCCTTATACATTGACTGAAGGTAAATCTGGACCACTCCCGCTATGTATAATCGCTAAGCCCAGCATTTCCTATTCACCCATTAAACTCTCATCTCACCCAGATTCTCATTACCACAATGGCCTTTCCTCTGGCTTTCTTTTTGCCTTGCTCATGCCCTCTGGGAACATTGGTATTAAGGCCTTTCTTCTCGCCGAGCTTTAGCTCTTGGTTTCCCTCCACTGCTCCCCCTCCATGCTCAGACATAAGTTAAATCCTCCTTTCTCATGCCCTCATGGATTATCACTACCTTGTTTATGTCTTACATGGATGAGAAACACCATACAGATGTTGACTTCTAAGAAGAGCTGGTTGTTCTGTTCAGTGAGGGAAACAAACAGAAGGCAACTAATTTCAATTTAGGGTTGATGCAAAGCAATTTAAAGAAAAAAACCCACAACCAAGACATTTAAATGGAAGGAAATAATTTTGAATTGAAGAAAGCGTGTTCCCAACTAGACATTTTAATAAAGCAAAAGGCTAAGCTGACAAGGCAATTTAAACAGTATTTACAAACCCAGCAGTGAAAGCAGGCTCTGCAGTTTAGCAGCTGTGAATCTTCTCCAGCATATAAGTATCCATCATATACAGAAAATCAGTTTCACCCTTCCATATCTCATTGCTGGAATAAGACTTAGCCATTAGTCTACGTGATATTCTGGGTATGATGTCTTTCAGTTTCACAGTTGCATTTTCACAGAAGAGTTAAATACTCTCTTAGACAAAGGAAAAAAAAGAAAGAAAAAAAAAGAGAATGACCCCTTGAGCATTTACCTATGGGGTGAATTGAGGAAAGACTTGGCCAGCACAAGGATTGTACGCATTGTAATTACTGGGCACAAAGACTTCAGTTTCCTGAACGTCTCTTAAATCTACTTCCAAATCTAACGTAAAAATTCCAAATGAACATTTTCAATATTTCTTTAATCTTTCTCTCTTTTTCTTCTCTTCCCATAATATCTACTGAAGTTTTGTGCTTACCTTTATAGATCAATAAACTCTGCATCCAAAGAAAAATCACTGTGCCCACCTGCATTTCCAAAAAAGACTTTGGTGGTTTTATTTATGTTATCACTCATGCCACAATAGCAATTCCCTATAATTTCCAGGGAACTATGTCACTGAATACTTGAATACATCCCAGTCTTTTGTCTAAACTTGGTCACAACGCATAAGAAAATAACTTTATTTAGATCAAGTTGCAGGTATGCCAAGATCATTGCCATTCAGCATGATCTCATTGTTTCCTTGCAGTTTCTCCTGTGTGGCTGTGTTATACAGAAATGGATGGAACTTTAGAGTGAGGAGTTTTATTTATTCTGTGCTTGCACATCACCTCACATAATGCGACGTGCTCAGGAGTAGGCAATAATGGAATAAACAACTATGCTGAGTTTGACAGATGATATTAAGTCATTGTGCACTACACGTAATTACTAAAACCACTGAATAGTTGCAACAGTTCTGTGGACTAGGTTACAGCTTTATTAAAGTTCAAACATAATTGCTAATATTTGCTTACTATACTAATGTAATTTTTGCATAGTTTTCACTTAAAATGAGTCTGAAGCAGTTAGTTTGTGCATTTGATTCCCACAGATTTCACCGTTTAGTTGGTGCATGAACAACTTTACACATGCAGTTACTGGTGCATGCAAGCTTTGCACGCTGCTAGTCATGCATTACTTGCATAAACAAAGATTAGTGATAATAACTGCATGGTAGTGACTTAATGGGCAGAACTGTGCATGTGGAAGTGAAGGCTGGGTTTCGAAAAATATGGCCTATCACTAGTCCCATAAAGCTTTTTTGTTTAAGGCTCTATGGACATTAATTTCCAATGTCCACATCTTTCAAGGTAGTCAATGAATTAATCATTGCAGATGTTAATGAGACAGCGAAATCCTCTCTACAATACCAAACTTTGATGATGTTGAAAAATTCACAGAATCACAGAATTGCAGAATGATTAAGGTTGGAAAAGACCTGTAAGATCATCAAGATCTTTTCTGTCTTCAAGTCACACAAGCAGTGTCTGTCCCATGCAAAAACTGATCCTGTTTTGGTTATCCTGCCTTCAGCTTGCAGTCTTCATAATTAGACAAAAGCTAAAAAAATCCAAATGTAGATTGGGTGGACTAAATCCCAGGTGAGCCATACTCTATGAAGGACTGCCTTCTGGTACTGACAGGTAAATGGCATGTGAAAGAGCATGTACATAATAGCAGCTATAACTTAGTTACAGCTTTCTATCAATCCTTCTTCAATGCAAAACCCTCCCAGAATGAAGAAGCTCAGAGAAGATAGTTGTAATGATCTTTGTCCAGAGGGAAAAAGAAATCAACTATCACCACAACAACCAATGAAGTCTTCCAAAAAACACTGAAGGATGATGTCACATTCCAGAGGTACATGGCAGAATTCAGTCTGAAGGTAGAACATAACAGCATCTGAAGATTATTTCAGTAATTATACCTACATAAAAAAAACCCCAAAACTAAATGAGTTTCAGCTTTTAAAAGACATTAATTATGAGTGTTACATTCTCACACTCAAAGATATAGGAAACTTAATTTACAACTTTCTGAAAATACGTTGCTTTAATAGAACTGCTAGTACAGCCTTCACTTTGCTAAGCATTTATTGTAATACAAATAGGTATCTTTTAAGTAGGTAGTTTTCATAATATGAAAGTTATGTAGCCAGTCTTTAAAGTGCCAAATTAAAATTTACATGACAGAAATTCACAGGGGTGGTTTCTTTTTAATTTCAATTCAGACAGAGGTCTATTGTTTAAAAAGTGATACATTCTAGGGTCTTTTCCTTTGGTATAGGAACTAGAAAGTAGCAATTCAATTTTTTACAAGTTAAAAAATGTCATTCTGCTAGTTTTAGGTAGAATAATGGTCCTGTCAGAGAAAGACTATTTAAGCATGGACAATACACAGTATATTAAAAATACACCTCATCATTATTGTAAATATCAGAAAACAGATTTTGTTAAAAATGAGCATAAGTTAAACATTTTCTACATCATTGCATTAAACATTTCAGTCAGTACCTTCCCAGATTAAATTCTATGAGATAATTACAGGGCACAAAAAGACCTTTTCACAAATTCACTTTTTTTTTTTTTAAAGTAATTTATTCATGAAAACTGCTGCAGATGAAAAAATGAATGTCTCAAAGGCAATGCTGTTATAAAACACAGCATTGTGACTCAGCACACTGTGAAGCAAGCTGTAAGTCCTGGTCACATATTCTCTTCCCCTCTCAAAGCAGGTTGCACCGCCACAGATGACAAGACAGAGCAACAAGAGGAGGTCAGAAGATTACCTTATCACCAGTGGGAGAGTGCAGTGAATCACTGATTAACCCAGTTCTAATCCCTTTTCTATTATTTTTTTCTAAAGCAATAGGTGTGGGTTTTTAAATTCTGAAGTAGTAGAAAAAAACCAATGTCAGTTGTATTAAAACTAGAGTCATGGTCTTCACTTTCTTCATGGAGTTTGAATCTGAAAGCAAGGACAGCTAAAAGAAAGGTGATTGCCTTATAGTTTATAACGTAGGACCGTGTGAGGGCAAAATTTGGTCCGCGTCTTTACAAGTATGAGTCAGTTCATATCTTAGGCCTTTTTGGCATTTGATATCTCTAGGGGTCTTCATTAATCCCTTGCAAACTTACAAGATCCTATGTACTGTGTCAACATGATGCTAAGAGTTAGTAGCTTCTAGGCACTGGATCCCAGCAGTCAGCTGTGGTCACAGGTGTGTTTTTGAGGCCCGATACGTATTTAGAAATCCCAGAGTTTGTAGTTACTTTCTTGGCAATGAACAAGTGCCTGTTATGTGCTAAAAGTGGGCAAATGAATGGGTTAAAGCACAAAACCTAAATAAAATAAAAATACTAAAAATGGATAAAAATAAAATACTCTGAATTAATGGATAAATTGCAAAATGCAAAGAACATTCAAACTATTATTTCATAAATCATCTTTGAAGACTGCTAAAAGTTGACTATTATTTGGTGAAATGGTTCAGGCTGAAGTAAATGGTGCAGCACAATTATTAAAAAATCTAAAATGATCATTTATGTGTCAAAAGGATGACTAGCAAAGGGAAAGGCAATTTCACAAGTAAAGATTGTTGCATGCTGATGCTTTACAGACTTATGCAGAGCAATCTTTTTACAAAAAAAACTATGAATGCACAAACGTACACAGACTTTTTTAGGAGCATTATGCAGTGTTTGTAATAAAGATGACCTTGGCACACTACAGTACAGGCTGAAAGAAAGCATGCACTAAAAATACCGTTCTTACCTGCAACAGTCACAGCCTTATACAGAAGAAAAATATATACCCAGTGATATGATGAGCCCAACTATGTATTCAAGCAACACATACAAATTTTGATTAAAGGGTAAGTTCATGACAATATAGGGAATGACAAAACAAGGTTACCAGACCAAAATCTACTCAGTTGCATCAGTGTATGCTGGTATTAGAGCAATACCGAGCATTTGCTTACACAATACAATTGAACAAAAATGGCAATACTTGGTCAGATCAAAGGTTCATCTCATCGCATCCTGTCTCTGACAATGGCTGATAATGAATGACCAGGGAATAAAAAGAGAGGAAGGATATAACAATATTTCCCCCTAATCTTCCAGCCCCACATATCTGTGGTTTAGGGATTTCTTAAGGCAGTAGTAGTATCTTTGCACTTCACAGCTCCTGAGGTTTCACAGTCTCATAGTATTATTTCTTCACCCCCGTTGGCTTGCCTACACACTTGGAAAACAGAAGAGTGAATAACTACCAAATAAGGAGCTGTTTCTCCCCTGAGTTTTCTGTAGGAACATGATCTTGTAAAATGTATTTCAAACCGGGATTCTCAAGCTTAGTGTAAGCATGGATTCTCCCACCAAAGGCTCCAGGTAAGGCAGGATGTGGGTCAGGGCTGGTACTCACATCTGCAGAGCTCTGACCTACGGCTGCTCTGAATCACCACTCAAGTGGAGGGGCATCACCAGCCTCTTCGAGCGTTTATGAGGTTTCAAGTTTACTTTAGCAAGTTAACATAATGAGCTTTTCTAAAAAGTTATAACTAACATTGTTAGACCAAGAATGTGCAGTGTTCTATTTAAATTCAAAGTGATGTGAGATCCGGGCCAAGGACAACCTATGAGAACAGATAATACAATACAGGGGAAAACTGAAGGACATTAACTAAAACCAGAAAAAATATTATCCAAGTGTTTTTATATCAATAGGTATTAGCTGTATATGTGAGGAGCAAGTTCTCTGCTTTTTAATAAGCCTAAAATATTGATTTCTCATTCTTAATTTTTCTCTTTTTAATGTTGTACTGAGTGTTTTCTTTCATCTGAATTACAAATAGTGTCTTGAAAGTCTTAGCTTCAGATTTTAAGTTTTCCTATTTCCTCAACAGTTTAGTAAACAACAAAGTTCTTTGTGTTCTTTTGTTCAAAGTCTGAAGTTTGCAAAACAACCAGGTTTTCTGGGGCACGTAAAAAAGAAAACTCAATTAATCCTGTAATTTTTTCTATTTAGGACCAAAATAACATTAAAGTAATAGATGATACAGTATTTATCTTCATTCCTATTCAGCAAAACACTCAAGCTAATCCCATTCACTTCACTTTAAAAAACAAAACAGAACAAAACAAAACAAAGCAACCAAAAAACCAGAAGATGCCTACCTCAGGTCTGAGGTGCTCTAACACAATTAAGAGTGAAATACAATCTCAGCAGAATTAAGTGATCAGTTCAGCAAGAATCCAGCCAGCCACATCCAGAAAGGTCTGTCCAGTGCCTTCACCCTTAACATCCTCTGAAAGCCCTGTCAAACAGATGTTCTTTGCAGCATGCCCAGGTCACGAAATTCAGTGTGCTTTGGAGCAACCTGTGGAAGAGCTTGTTCCAGAGTCTGAAGCCATCTCAGAGGATGTCCTGCCAGTCATCTTTAAAAAAATAACTAAAGTGATCCAGCTCCATTTGTCCTGCTGACTACACCTGCTGCTGTCTGACCTGGAGAAAGAGGTGATTCCTCATTCATTCCAACTGATTTCTGAACACCACAGGGTCACGCAGTTCTATTCAGTGAAACTAACATTTCTAAACATAAATTAACAGTCCTGACAAACATTGACTGAAATGCTGTAGACAGTCACTAAAATTATTTTTAACCATTTAAAAGAGACCTCCCTTTTTGATGACTGTTTTCATTAACATCAATCTACCTGCATGCATTACAGCAGGCAACTTCATTCTGCTCACGCAGAAATGTGATTAGGCGATCTAAAATGCCTTTTGTCTACTTATAGATATAAAGGCTCTGTTAGCTTAATTACATGAAATGCATGTTTTGTTATGTTTTTCTGAAGGTTTGGTTTAAGTATCAAGGTGTTCTCCAAGCTAAAATAACAACTTGCAACTACAAATGTCTTTAAATTTAATTATGAATGCAAGCCTTGGCTCAGAAAAGCACTTGAGCACTTGCCGAAGTCCCATTGACATTGAGATAAACAATCTATTAAAGAAGAGCAAACTTTCACCTTTTGGTATCTAGAAGCAGCTTTCACAGAACTTGAACAGTTCTTATCTCTTTGTTTTAAGCTTTGACCTTTGCACGTGGTGATGGAAAAGGGAAACTATAATTGTGCTGGTAGCAGAGAGATTGATATGCAGAAAGAAAGAGGAGTCTGGAGAGCTGTGGAGGGCTGAAGGCAGAATGATGGGGGAGGTGTTGTTGGCCAGCATCTGGGCACCACCCAGCCGCTTGCTCACTTCCCCCTCCTGTGGGACAGGGAGAAAATAGAAGAAAGGTGAGAAGACTCATGGATTGAGATAAAGACAATTTAATAGGTGAAGCAAAAGCAGCGTGTGTAAGCAGTGCAAAGAGGAATTTATTCATTACTTCCCATTGGCAGGCAGGTGTCCTGCCACTTCCTGAAAGCAAGAGCCTCAGCACTGGTAAGGGCTATGTGGAAAGACAAACACCAAACCACAAATGTCCCACCTTTCCTCCTCTCTTTCTTGAGCTTTTATTGCTGAGCAGGACATCATGTGGTGTGGTTCAGGTCCCTTTGGTCAATTGGGGTCAACTGTCCCAGCTGTGTCCTCTCCCAACTTCTTGTGCACCCCCAGCCTACTCACTGAGGGGGAAGAATAGAAAGCCTCAATGCTGTGCAAGCACTGTTCACCAAAACTGGTGTGTTATCAACAGTTTTCAGTCACAAATGCAAAACACAGCACTATACAGGCTGCAATGGAGAAAATTAACTCCATCCCAGACAGACCAAGTACAACCAAAGGGAAAGACCTATGTGGGGAAAAAGGTGATACAACGTAGAACACAAATACAAGGCAGAAGGGTGATATGATGCCAGTGTAAAATAATGAAAAGTTCCCCTGTACTACTAAGTAATATGTGTAAGTAATGGAAGCAAGACCAGTTGTGATCCACTACATCATAAATTACTACCTTGCCCAAACTGAAGATAAGATTAACCATGTTAGCCACCTTCATTGCTCTGCACAATCCCCTTATCTCTTCTTGCCAGTGAAAAATAAAGGCTGAAGTACACCACTTATACCTTTAATTGCAACGTTCCTCTTGATGAGCAATAAAACATTCATTTTCCAAAGGCAGCGTTAGAATGAAGGGTCTGTACATGTCTTTCCAACAGCAGTGCAGTAGCAACCAATGTAACCGGTAATATCTTACTACATTTTCACACAATCTTAGCCAAAATTTAATTGTTTTCTGGGAGAAAAGGACAAGTGAAAAAAGCTGCAAAGCAGCTAGTTGTAGATGTTTCTGTTGCTACTGATTGTGAAAGTTGTTGTCTGCCTGCAAAGCCCATGGCCACGTGAAGAATTTCCAGACAAGTGCTGCAACTCCCTGGTGCAAATTCTGCTAACCAAATATCAACCTAAATATGACTTTAGCCATCAGCAAAGCTATCTCTACAACTGCAGTAGTCCAGGGGACAAAAAGGTGGTTATTTGTAGGAAAGTGAGACCTTTTAATCAGTTCTTCTGTCTGTATCCTCTCAGAGATTTTTTTTTTTTTTTGTCTAACCTATTACATGTACCATTGTCTTGGGTTTACCTGGCAAGGTTTTGGTAGCAGGGGAGCTGTGGGAGTGGCTTCTGTGAGAAAATACCAGGAGCTGCCCCCATGTCAAGCAGAGCCTATTCCAGCTGGCTCTAAGATGGCTTGCTGCTGGCCAAAGCTGAACCCCTCAGCAATGCTGGCAGCGCCTCTGTGATAACATATTTAAGAAAGGGGAAAAAATGCTGCACAACAGCAACTGGGAGAGAGGAGTGAGAATATGTGAAAGAAACAGCCCTGCAGACACCAAGGTCAGTGAAGGAGGAGGGGATGAGGTGCTCCAGGCGCCAGAGCACCTTCACCCCTGCAGCCCGTGGTGAAGACTATAGTGAGGCAGGCTGTGCCCCTGCAGCCCATGGAGGTCCATGGCGGAGCAGATGTCCACACTGCAGCCCGTGGACAACCCCATGCAGGTGGATGTGCCCCAAAGGAAGCTGTGACCTTGTGGAAAACTGACACAAGAGCAGGATTTCTGGCAGGACCTGTGGACCCGTGGGGGACCCACAAGGGAACAGTCCATTCCTGAAGGACTGTACGATATAGAAAAGACCCATGCTGGAGCAGTTCTTGAAGAACTGCAGCCCATGGGAAGGATCTACACTGGAGAAGTTTGTGGAGTACTGTATCCCATGGGAGGGACCCCATGCTGGAGCAGAGGAGGACTGTGAGGAGGAAGGAGCAGCAGAGACTGCAGTGCCCATTTCCCAACCCCCTGCACTGCTTAGGTGGAGGAGGTAGAAGAGCTGGGAGTGAAGCTGAGCCTAGGAAGAAGACAGCGGTGCAGGGAAGGTGGTTTCAGATTCGTTCTTATTTCTCATTATCCTACTCTGTTTAATTGGCAATAAATTGTATTAATCTTCCCTGAGTCAAATCTGTTTTGCCCATGATGGTAATTGCTGGGTGATCTCTCTGTCCTTATCTCTTGAGCTTTTTTTGTATTTTCTCTCCCATCCTGTTGATGGAGGGGGAGTGAGAGAGTGGCTTGGTAGGCACCTGGCAGCCAACCATGGTCAACCCACCACAACCATTGTGAAAAAAAAAGAGAAGATAGGTGCAATTAACTTTGGTTTATTCAGCATAAGAAAATAAAAAATGTGGGTTTGAGCATACAACGAAATATAACCCAAAACCTTGCCTAAAACTTTTAAGGGATTCATATTTCCAGAATGCTGGCTTTAAGATCCATAGCAGTCTTTTCCTCATTATTATTATGAACTTCAATTACATACGTGAACACTCAGAGAAACACAGTTCACATGCTAATGCCATCAACATAAATCATTTTTTAAGTAGCACTTACTGACTAAATCAATGGGACTGGTTGTCATCTATTAACCTAGGGCAGCATCCTACTTCTGTACTTCAGTAAGAAACAACATGAGTGATCAGATGAGCCGTTTATCGTACACAGTAGAGTGAATTATTAAGCTTAAGGAACATGTCATGTGCTAGGCAAATGCTGGTCAACCACATGCTTCAAGAAAAAAATACCCAAAATGCAGATACCCCAAAACATAGTCTTAATTTAAATGTATTGGTAGCATCATTAATCGTTTCCAGTTCCCTCCTGTTTTGCTGCCTTTGCCTTTTAGTTTTTCACAGTCGTTAAGACTGTGGAAAACCAAACCATACATCAAAACCTTCTTTTCCTTTCTCAAACTGATGGAGAAAAAGTCAGCTGGGAAGGAAACTCATTATGCAAGCAAAAAAAAGGCATCAGCATATCCTGATCTCATTTGTGCCATTCCCTGTTGAGCTATAATTTGTCTCTTCCTATCTTCATTGTCAGAAGAGACTAATTTCTATGCTGGAGGGTTTCTCTTCCTTGTGGAGCTTGATGCTTTCTTTTTCCAGCTTTTGGCGTAATTGTACTTGGAAGCTGCAAGGGGGACTTCCAAATTAGTTTTAAAATTCTGTCTCATTGGGAATCCCTGAAAACGTGTCTCTTATTCACCGTACAAAAGAGTTCAGAAACATCCACTACAGGGAGCGCAAAACAGTAGGGAAATATGTGGACATACTGGCTAGCTAAGGTACTAGCAGCAATCCGACAGCATCTGTAGAGGTGGTCCTGCAAGCTCCCATACACTTCTCATGCTTCCTAGGTGGCTTTTATAGTCCTGTGGTAGATCAGCCTCTTGGCTAACATGATTATCATGTTACATAAATCAAGGTTTTAAATGGCAAGGACAGTCCTACTAAAAAGAACATTTTCTGCTTAAGTTGGTTCTTGATCCAAAATTATTTGCTATCCTTCTGCTGATCTTTAGCATGATGAATCATTAGCAGGCATGTGATTAACATCTCTCGTCTGTTATGACAAAAATTCCCACACCCTGTAAAATTCTCTTCTGTATTGGATTTGCTGCTTAACAGAATATAGTCCACAAAATACAAGGCTAACTGCAAGTACAATGTCTGGAACAATAGCATGTACTTCTACTCTTTCCCCAAAAGCAGTCCCTCAAAATATGATATTAACAATTATAATATTATTTTGCCAAAGGATGTTGAAACAGGAAAAGACTTTTTTTCACATAGAGTACATACAGAAATGTGATCTATTATTTGTGTGTATATACATGTATGTCTGAACACACATACACATACTTATAAATCTCTAAATAATGGTGTGGTTCATTAGATTGCCTATAACTGTCTCTTTTTCCCTTTTAATTCATGACAGTTTATTTTTAGAGACTGAGCTCTTTGCAGTAATAGTCTGGAGTCTGAGTCAAGCAACGTTGAGAGATTAAAATGGGATCGAGACAAAAATGGTGTTAAAGTGTTGCATTCATTGTATCTATGCTTCAGTTAACAATTGACATCAACATACCACCAACACTTCAGTTGAACAATCATTCAATTAACAGTGTTGTTAGAAGATGGGCATTTTTTTCCTTTCATACACATAAGAAATATAAATTTACAACTTGGAAGTATGGTGAGAGTGTTTTGCTGACCCGGGGAATATGTGACTGACAAAAGTCAAACAACAGAAGCCAGGGGCAAGGCCGTGAATGTCAGTGGTTTTCACTGGGCCATCACTCAGCCAACTGAATGCACTATCAGATAAAAGCAACCAGCAGGATTATACTTTGTCACGTCTAAGATTAAACCTACTTAATACTCTTCTTTCTGAAAGCAGATGTTACAGCTAAAACCTTTAAGAAAGTAGACTGCTTAAATAATTAATCTTTCATGTGTTTTGCATATAAGAATAGATGTAATTTCTTCAAGTTCCAGTAAGAACTTTGTCAGTTTAATTTAAAAAAACTTTATACTAAGCATGTTTGCTTTAATCACACTTTCAGCTCTTTGGGGGAAGTCAGCTGAAGCATGAAAATGACATTTAATTTTTGATATGGATCAAAGGGGAAAAAATCAGTGGCATGACCAGGTTGTATTTTAAGGCACTCTTTATTGCTTATTATCTAGAAGAAGTTACAAACTGTTAACTTCATTATAAGATTTTTGCAAAGACAAATATTTATTTAACATATTTTTTAATAAACACAGGAATAATTGTTTCTAAGAATGAAAATTATAAAAAAGCTAACACAATGTTTTATATTTTATTTAAAAGAAAATAATATGATAAAATTTATTTTGATTAACCTAAGTGTAAGAAAGTTTGACTTTATGTATATGTGGTTGTATATACTATATACATATATTTAGATACAAACACACTGTGGTGGGTTGACCCCGTCTGGACACCAGGTGCCCACCAAAGCTGCTCTGTCACTCCCCTCCTCAGCTGCACAGGGGAGAGAAAATATAACGAAAGGCTCACGGGTCAAGATAAAGACAGGGAGAGATGATTCATCAATTGCTATAATGGACAAAACAAACTTGACTTGGGGAAATTAGTTTAATTTATTACCAATCAAATCAGAGTAGGATAATGAGAAATAAAACCTAAATCTTAAAAACACCTTCCCCCACTCTTTCCTTCTTCCCAGGCTCAACTTTACTGCCAAATTCTTTACCTCCTCCCTGACAGTGGCACAGGGGGACGGGGAATGGGGGTTGCGGTCAGTTCATCACACGTCGTTTCTGCCACTCCTTCCTCCTCACACTCTTCCCCTGCTCCAGCGTGGGGTCCCTCCCATGGGAGACAGTTCTCCATGAACTTGTCCAACATTAGTCCTTCCCATGGGCTGCAGTTCTTCAAGAACTGCTCCAGCATGGGTCTTTTCCACATGGTGCAGTCCTTCAGGAACAGACTGCTCCACCGTGGGTCCCCCATGGGGTCACAAGTCCTGCCAGCAAACCTGCTCCAGCGTGGGCTCCTCTCTCCACGGGTCCACAGGTCCTGCCAGGAGCCTGCTCCAGCATGGGCTTCCCACAGGATCACAGCCTCCTTCAGGCATCCACCTGCTCCAGCATGGGGTCCTCCACGGGCTGCAGGTGGATATCTGCTCCACCATGGACCTCCATGGACTGCAATGGCACAGCCTGCCTCACCATGGTCTTCACCACGGGCTGCAGGGGAATCTCTGCTCCAGCGCCTGGAGCACCTCCTCCCCCTCCTTCTTCACTGACCTTGGTGTCTGCAGAGTTGTTTCTCTCACATATTCTCACTCCTCTCTTCTCTGGCTGCTGTTGTGCAGCATTTTTTCCCCCCTTTTTAAATATGTTATCCCAGAGGTGCTACCACTGTCGCTGATGGGCTCGGCCTCGGCCAGTGGGGGGTCCATCCTGGAGCCGGCTGCCATTGGCTTTGTCGGACATAGGGGAAGCTTCTAGCAGCTTCTCACAGAAGCCACCCCTGTAGCTCCCCCCCGCTACCAAAACTTTGCCATGCAAACCCAATACACACACACACACACACATATATATATAGGTAGAACTGCAGAGGTTGAAATGGAAGACACCTGTTTACTTGCTTAGTCCAGACCCTGCAAAAAGTAACTACACTACAGTATCTCTTTCAAATTCCTTAAAATGTTGCTGGGGTGTGCTAAAAAGGTAAAAAAAATAGCACGGGGGAGGATCAAAACAGTTCTGAGAACCTAACAACTTCAGGTTTAACAGACTAATTGGCAAGTTTCGGGATACTACACAAGGGAGGTGGGATATTCTGAAAATATTTGATAACAGTGACCTTTGTAAGGTACCCAGAACTATTCTGTTTTAACTTGCAATCTTTCACTATTAGCAATGCCTCGCATCCTGATGTTGAAATCTGGATCCAGAGCCAAATTAAACTTCTCAGGAGTTTGGTGTATTTGTAGTTTCACAAAGAAATTAGACACTCATTAGGTACTTCAGTTCTAGGTTGCAATCCAGACACCAGGAGACATTAATGGTAGGTAGTTATGGTCCAGAATGAAATAAATTAATTCAAAATAGCAAAAAAAAAATTTTTTTTAAAAAAATGAGTGCTTTTGAAACAAATCGCTACTTCTTCGTCAAAGCCCTAGTATTTTATTAAAGATGGAAAAATCCATCAGGAACTACAGTAATCTTTATTATAAATCCTGGTAGATATTTAAGTAATATAATTTTTGTATGTGAAAGTTCCTTTCAAAATATCTTTGGAAGAGTTGTGACTCCATGTTTTCTTTTGGAAAAATAATAGGATTTCTGGGTGTATACTGTGATTATCTGGCACTATAGATTTATAGGGATTTTGTTGATTTCCATTATTTTAATAAGAATTTATGGGGATTTTCTGATGATGAATAAAGCATCACTCCTGTAAACACACTGTAAACAACAGTAAGCAGCTGTGAAAGCTCATGGAGCAAAGCTTTAAGCCTGTGTGTAAGAAATGTCTTGTGTGTAAATGTGTTCAGAGCTCCTTTTTAACCTTCTTCATCCCTTTTCCCCCCCATACTTCTTCAAATCCCCACCTGCTCTCTCCCAGCCCCTTCTAAAAATGGAGGTCTTTTTTCCCCTCAGACTGAACCTGTAACTTTTCATGAAGTTTCTCTCTAAGGAGTCACTAAGTCCTGCTGGGAGTCTTGATGAGTTAAATTAATATTTGGATGTAATATTTAGCCACACTGGTTTTGTTTACAATTAATTATTCATTGATAATACACAATGAACACAAGCAGATATCTTTCTTTCATCCTAGTATTCCTGAAATGAAGGAGACTGGAAATGAACGACAAGAAAAGGCTTAAATCACAAAGTTGGAGATACATATGTGTGTTAGCAAGAATCAATTATTTATATTCCACTTAAGAGGCATTTAACCATTCATTCAACCTGAGACTACAGGCTAGGGCTTAAAGCACTTAACTATATTACAGTAGGGGATAGTTTGGATCCCCTCAGGCAGAAAGAACTGAACTACTCGGGGCTCCCCCATCACCAAAAGTGCTCAAGGCTCTCCCATCAGGGAAACCATCAAGCCTGCTGGAGGAGAGCTGAATCACAACCTTTTTTTGACTAGTTCTTTACTTCCACAGTTTTGGCTTTTTAGAGAAAAATTAATTCCAAAGTTAATTTGGAATTCAGCTGTTTGATTCAACCCAAAACAGTTATGACTTTCTATTTGCTTGGGACAAAGAAGTGTTAAATTTGATCCATTCACAGGTTTTTGAATACAGATTCATTCACGCCAGCCAAAAGTGGGAGGGGAGTGTTTGTGAGTTTTGCTCTTAATAATAATTAATAATAACAACAGCAACAAGAAGCCCATAACGTCTCCATAATGACCATCTATATTAAAAAGTTACCAGACTGCATTTGCAAGGACAGCTCTGCAAAGACAGCTTCAGCTTCTTGGGGCTCTTGCATGCACAAGCCTGCAAACTGAACATGGCTTTAACTCCACCATGTGGCCTCACACTGACACGTACGTATCATCAGCAGATTAAACTCTGAGAACCACTGTACACACTTCTCTCATTTAAGCCATGGGAAACATAGTAATTCACTGCAATCCCTGTTTTACAGTTTGTATGTGAACCAGAACTACAGGGATGACAAATATTTTATTAATAGCAAAGATAGCAGGAATTTTTTGCTGAAGATAAGGAAACAGTAGACTAAAATTTCTGCTTCCATTCTAGTCTCTGCAGAAAAATTGGTGCTGTGATACAATTATTTTGCCATCTTTTGATCAGGTCTTCCCAATTTCCTGTTCTTCAGATTATAGTATAGCTTTGTTCCCCCCAGGTTTCAGTGTGATACTTCAAAATAATGTCCTGGTCCCCCATGTAAAATTACCTGACAGTTCAAATATGACCAACAGGAAACCAACTGGACCGATTCTGCCCCAATCAACAGCTTCTTCTGGCTTCATTGGGAGACGGAGATTAAAGCCTACAGATAACAGAGCAAGAGGTGATGAGGTGGAAGAGCATGTAGTGGGGGGTACAATCACAAGGAGAAAGCAGGATGATCAGCGGCCCGTCTCACATGGCTGTATACAAATGCACACAGCACAGAAAACAAACATCTGTATGCAGATGCAGAGCAGTGATATGAATGCAAATTCAGAGATACAGTGTGAGACAGCATGAAACCGGAGTGTTGTGATGGATGGATGGATAGAGGCTTTTCAGGAAGGCCAGGCAGGGAAGATGAGTGGGGCAGGTATACTCTGTGCAAAAGAGTGACTCAAATGCTGAACTCTATTATGGGATGGGTGACATGACTGTCAATAGTCACTGAGTAAAAATCGTCTGATCCAGGACGTCAACAAACAGAACATCTTGGCAGGCATCTGCTACAGATCATCAAATCAAGCACAAACAATGGACATGGCCATTTAGAAAAAAAAAAAAATAGAATGCAAGCCTTAGTGCTCATGGGACCATCTAACCACACTGATATTTTTTTGGGTACAAGCAATATTGGATATCTCCAGTGTGGGTTGGGGACCGGTTTTCAGTGTAAGTGCAGAACAGGCTAATAAAACGAGGCAGTTTGCAAATAAAGAACTGGTCAAAGATGTGATAATCAGCAGCCATGTTGGCTGCAATGACTATTTATGAGGTGGTAGAGTAGTCCTGGGTGGAGAATCCTGAGAGTAGCAAGGAAGACAAGTATCAGAATAAACACCTTGGAGTTCAGGCAAGCAGACTTTTGCTTGTTCAGGGGACAAGTAGGTAGGATCCTGTCAGCAATAGTCCCAAAGTGCCATAAGTCTTAGGAGAGTTGGTTGATGCTGAAGGACAGTCTCCTCAAAGCATGAAAAAAAATCCATCTCAATATGCAGGAAGTCAAGCAGACAAGGCAGGAGATGGGGTTGCCTCAGCTGGAAACTCCGGACTGCGCCCAAGCATGGACTGCAGAAGCAGGGACAGGTAGCCAAGATTAATGTAGTGACATTGCCTCAGCATGCAGGGATGGAGTTAAAGCTCAGCTGAAATTGAAAAGGAATGTGAAGGGCAGCAAGAAGGACTTTTGATAGCTATGTCAGCAACAAAAGGAAGACCAAGGAAAATTTTGACGACTGCTGAATGGAGGGAACAGTGATGAAGGAGACAGAAAAGGCTGACATAGTAAAAATTTCCTCTGCCACAGTCTTTTCTGGCAAGGTCTGTTCTTCTAGGGAGGGTCATCTAATTCCAGCAGGATTTCTTCAACACCCCTCCCAAGCTAGTCAGTAAGTCCCTAAGGTATGCCCCCTTGTCCTAGCAAAGCAGGTTCTTTCAGTTATGAAGAATGCCTCCTCAAAACTTTTATTAAGTCCATGAGTGATCTGCAGACATTTCTCTCTCTAGTGAAATGTTAACTGTATCTGCAGTCATAAAGCAAAAGGCTGTGAAACACCAAGCTAACTAGGAAAACTAAACAAGGAATAATATCCTCAGTTTGCAATCTGCATTAATATTCATGGAAGTTGCACGATGCCACCTTGAAGTTTTTAGGAAAGTAAAAGGCCTGGGTCCATTTAAAGACTTGTATAACAAATTAAGCTTCTATAATGAACTTCTTTTTTGGTGGGGTCAGTTGGTTTTTAGGGTAAAACCCCAATCCTAACTTTAAAAACCAGCACAAAAAGAGTTATTACTATAGGCCCCGATAAACAGTTTTAGCAGCAGGCACGATGGTTTCTCTCCCTTTGCGTACGTGGGATGAAGAAAACCCAACTGACTTAAGTTTAATGAAGTCAAGGGTGTTCTACCTATTTGAGCTTTAACGTCATCAATACTACATTTCCCTTTGGGAAGATTTAGCCATGCTAAAGCAAACCGATTTTGACCTTATTATGCCTCAGTAAAAGAGATTTTTGTGTTCACATTTTAACAATATCAAGAATACTTTATTTCTTAAATTTGTGGGAAGATGCATTCACTCTACTACTTTTTTTCCCTCCTTTTGTCCTGTATTTGTACTATGAATATATATCCAATCATACAGAGTACATGCCTCAAACCAGATATTTTAAATTTTGAAAAGATTACTTTTAGGAATATCCTAAACCTCTTAGAATAGCAAAAGTGAAGGTTATAACTAGCAAGTTCTTCTTTTCACTTTGCTCAAATATTTACTTTTTGATAAAATAGTATATGCAGTTACAAATGAGAGTATCAAACAGCATTGGAGGTTTTTTCTTTTTCCTTTCTTGCAGCACATATTTAATTTTCTTGTTTTCACCTGTGGTTGTAATTTTAACATGGGCAACTAGATTAACTATTAAAACCAAGTTATACCAAGACCAACTGAACACACCAGTGGAAAAAAAGTGAAAGCAAATAAGTAATTTAACCATGGACACTGACAAGGAGAGCAACATTTTGGTCCCTTATTATAACTGTTCACAGAAAACGCATCATCATTGCTTTCACAAAGAACACATGATAGTTTTAATTTAGCCACTTATAATAAAATTATTTCAACATTTGGGTCTTGGGGTGTTTTCCAGACTGTTGCTCAGAGCTCTTTTTTGCCCAGTTAATTAGAGCTTAGTCCAGAGCAGGGGGGAGGAGAGGAGGAGGCTGGCATTGCCCTTCAGGACAACTAGCAGCACCAGCTGTCACACAAGCTGCTGGCTCTTGGCTCTCCAATTGCTCATGCAGAAGGAAAGTGCTTTGTTTCCTCCGCCACTCTTCTCAATAGGGCAGTAAGATCAATTAGTTTTCTTCCCTACCATGACAAACCTTCAGCCTGTGCTGACACCTGCTCCAGGCCTTCGACACTTACCCTGCTCACAGCACATCAGGCGCATTTTGCTGCCACCCCATGATGGGCTGAGGGTCTGGATTTTGCACAGCTCTTCACAGAAAATCAAGGCTTGCTGTGGAAACCCCAGATCAGCTGCTTCTGCGTTCCTCAAGTCGAGTTCCCTGAATTCAGCTTAATGTCCCATTTCAAGTCACTTTCCAAACTGGCACTGTTATGTCTTCAGCAGCCTGAGCCTCTGTGGTTTGGGTGCCATCACCATGGCCAATCCTGGAGCTTAAACAGAGGGAAGTTTGTAGAAATTTTGTGAAATTTAATCATCTGAGGAACTTGGCCAATAACAGAAAACAGAATCCTATGAAGCAGCTTTTGGAAAGCAGTGCAACAGTATGTTTAAAATAACACCGCAGGCCAGTTCATCAGTGCATTCCCATTTGAGCCTAGCCCACAACAAATCAAATGTTTTACTTCAATGTCCTCCATTAAAAATAGGAAGGCTGTCTTTTGGTGTCAACATTTTCCCTAATGAAGATTTTGAATGTGCTTCAGTCACATTTTCCATTAGAAAACCATTGCACTAGAGAATTCACTGGCTAGAAAGCCATGACAAAAGGACAAAGCCACCTACTTCGTAGTTTTGACTCTTCAAATGCTGCAGTGGTTCTTCGTACTGCCTTTTCCACTTTGCACATGATGTTACATGTTATTTTATGCAGCTGGTTTTCCTGAGGGCTTGGAGGAAACCAATCCTGGCTCAAGTCTTGAATGACTTAAAAGATACATGCTGGCAAAATGGTCAAGCCTGTGTACTGAGGCTGCAACATACTCTTTTCAATGTTTTTATTCTTTCTTGCTCTTGTTCTTTACCTCTTCCCCCCCACCCATACACACTGGCAGAGTACAACCCAAAAATGTCACACAGAGAACTTTCAACAACTTCTTCCCTCACAGCAGTTAAAGATCTGGGCAAAGTACAGCATAAAGGACTGTCCTTTATCTCCAGAGATGAGCAACAAACGAAATGGCAAAGACCTTTTCTTAGCACAATTTTAGAGCAGTAGAGGCCACCTTTCCTAAGCCCAGGGCACTAAAATTCTCCACAGAGCCTCAGGACACAAACTGTGCATCACAGAGAGCTTAGCAGGTGGGAGATCAGGGGTACATCTCTCAGCAGGGACACTGTTAGAGCAATGGCATCACAACTCTGTTGTGACATGAGTCTAGGCTGGCAGTGCTGTTGAATCCTAGCCCCATCCAGCAGTTCTGGCTTCTCTGGAGGCTCTTACTACCCAAGAGCCCCCAAAGCAATGTGGCTCCAAAGCTGCTCCTTCAGCAGCCCCAGTACGGGGCATACAACAAGTGTGCTGGCAGCTCAGTTGGGAAGAGGTTAGCTACTTCTGTCTTAAAGGAATGGGATAGGATGCAAAAGACAGCTTTCCAATCTTCTGTCCTTTTCCTCCAGCTGGTAGGGGTATTCTTGGGGCTTCTTACAATCTGAGGGGCATCAGTTTTTCCTCTTGCCTGAGGATAACAAAATTAGATTTAGATGACTACCATCTGCAGGACTATGTTCTCTAGGTATTGTAACTTGGAGCGATTAAGTGCAACAGGTAGCCTGTTCAAAACAGACCAAAATATGTGAGCAGTGTTTTCCCACTCTCTGCTGATTAGTGTTCTTCAGTGTTGGTCACTGGATGCACTGAAGTTTCCATGGGGTATTGATTATTCTTTAACACTAGTCAGTTATTAAGGTGTTTGGCACTATTGTAGGGGAATATTTCACCTTCGAAATATCATATACAAAATACAGAAGTTATTTGTTTTATTTTAAGGGCCTTTATTTTTGAGGTACAAAAGAAGAGAGATCAATGGAGTCCATAAGACAACAACTTAGAAGTCAACACGCAATACATTAATACAGGGGAACACAAAAGCAGAAAACCATTTTGACATCTCTTTTTTTTTTTTTTTTTAGATCAAAAGCTAACATAAAAATAAGACATGATGGGTCCAATCCTAGTCTTATCCACTAACTTATAAAGAGCAGGACTAGTGCCTCATATGATGGTAATAATGCATTATTAATAAAACATTATGTTTTACAGAACCCCAAAATGTCTAAACAGCATGTCAAACTGGTATTCAAACTCACAGCTCTCTCCTCACAGCAGTTACTTCAGTTACTTCAGTGGGGTTGGTAAGAACAGAGGCAGCACAACTTGGTGCAGAATCAGTATGGAAAACAGTTAAAGTTAATTCCTTCAATTCAGAGGTAGAAATTCTTCCCTCCAATAATTTTACAGCTCCTATTCAGTGCAGGAGGAGCCCCACTGGGTTAGTCAAGGGCAACATTTCAATCAGCAGAAGATGGCTGAAGAATTGTTTGCGTTTGTTTTTCCACAGAAATGAAATTGCCATCCTCATATGGCTAACAGAGCCAACTGGAGCGACTGACTGATTCCTGGGGACTGGGGACTGCATGCAGTCCGTGGTAGAATACATTATTAAGTTTCGATTGCTTTCCCTTGAATAAGGACTGCAGAGTCTACTCCCCGATTTCTCATCTGAAGCTTGCATGCTTCTCTCAACTCTAAGAGAAAGAGACCAGCATTCAGGAATATCATAAAGAGATCATTTTGCCAAATATAAGTGACTCTCTTTTTATGGGTCAGAGTAAATCAAGATAAATTTGTACAGAAAAACAGTGTCTGCAGTTTCTTATTGCATCAGTTGTAATTTAGGGACAATTGTTGCAAATCTGACCACAAATGCTAAGGAAATGTTAATGGCTTATTTGACTCAGATTCCCTATCTATGAAAAGGAGAAATTTTTCTCCCCTCCTGCTTTGCAGTGGGAAGACCACGTGTCAGCAATGGTTTGGGAAAACATTCTTTCAGTCCTTAGTAGGAGCAGAGAAGGGTAAAAACCTGATGTAGAAGAGCTGGTCTAGGTTTGTGATGTTCAACAATGCATGGAGAACAACAGAAGATCGGAGACTGTTCTTCTGAGGTTGCTCTCCCTAAGGTAACAAAAAGAGCAGTAAGAGTGCAGCTGCTGTTGGTAAGGAGAGTTCATTGCTGTGGTTAGCACCAATTAGCTGGTTGTCTGACAGCCTGAAAAAGATCCCAACTTATCTTAGCAGCCCTTTCCTCCAAGGTTCACTAACTGATGTGATTTACCATGAAAGATTCCTGACGGAGACAAGCTTGAATCAATTGCCTTATAAGACTGCAAGGCTAAAGGGAAGGATCCTGTAGCTGTAAAGACAGCTAGCGCTACTGAAGAGAACGGAGTCGCCTTTTCAAACAACAAAATGAAATT
Source organism: Gavia stellata (assembly GCF_030936135.1). Taxonomy (NCBI): domain Eukaryota; kingdom Metazoa; phylum Chordata; class Aves; order Gaviiformes; family Gaviidae; genus Gavia; species Gavia stellata. The sequence continues at coordinate 24,602,641 of NC_082599.1, read as the reverse complement.
AATCAAAAAAAATGCCTGCAAGAAGGCTAGTTTTATCACTTGCTGTTAGAGTTTCCCAAAGAAAGGCAGAGTAATACTTTAAATTTTTTTGCTAATCTTTTCATATTGGAACGGGAGGTGGGAAGAGAGCTTTTGTTTCCAGTTCTCTTACTCAAGTACTTTGCATGAACACTTCACCTCCTCCACACTGCTTCTAGACAAGGACTGCAGGTAGGCAAATAAGTGTTCTATTTGCAAAACACCTAAACAAAATACAAGTGCTACCAACCAGGTCTAAGCAGGGGAAAATAGGTCAGAGTAGGAAAAAAAACAGAGCAACCTGGCTAATCATTTTAACCATGCTGTTAATGGAATGGTAATGGAAGCTTATGTTTGGTGTTTGTGACAAAAAAGAATAACTTAACAGGGAATTGCTCTTCCATTATAACTTTGAAAAACCAGCTAAGTAGAAATATATTTCCCAGCAGAGCTGTATCAAACATTTATGCTTTTACAGCTTTGCTCATGTCAAACAATAAAGAACAGCATTCCCAAGTTCCGCTTGATGGAGAAAAGCACACAGTACAGACTGGCCTCAACACAAAAAATTAATGATATCATTGTAATTAATAAAACATTCAATAAAAGCAAAATGGGAAATGTCTGCAATTTAATATAACCATGCTAATATCTCTGCATTTATTCAATTCCTTTGCTATGGGACTCTATGAGAATTTTAATGATGTAGACCATGTTAATCAAATAGATAAGTGCAGAAAAATGACACATCTCTATAAGCAGTCACTTTCCCATTCTAAGAAGGCTTTCTGTCTGTAGTACCATCAGGTCTGCAGATTGAAAATTTATTGAAAATACTCTTTTTACAGTTTCTAATTCCCGTTTGAAGGAATGTTAGTGTTTATCACAACAGGAGAATTTTACTGACACAGTTTAACTGGGAAGATAAAATATTTCCGGGCAGTAATGCATATACGTAAGAGACTTCACAAATAAAAGTACATATTTTTCTCTTTTACCCACAGAACCATTGACAATAACACTTGGAGATTTGCTAAGTTATCCGGCTTGTGAAAAGCTAAAATTTCCCTCTGGCGTATTCATGAAAAGAGTATTTCTTTCTAATAGGGTAATATTCTTGAGTTTCTGCAAAAGCTACTTTTCTGTGTTCCTTTCGGGTATCAAGTCACTAATGCTATTTCAATGCTCATCATGTTGCAGATGAACCCAGCAATAGATGTCTGATTGTTTCTGGTGCCTAATGCTCACCCCAGACTGTATCATGGCATTGGGAAAAATGCCAGGCAGACTCATCAGAAGGAATAAGTCAGGTCTGGGACAGGGCAAGGCAGCAGCAAGCCCCAGAGCACCAGCTCAGGTAAACACGCAGTGAGCAGCCAAGCCAAGGGAGAACCCCCCACCCTCAGTAGTCTTGCTGGCCAGTGAGTTAGGTTTATCTTGCCCTTAGCTCTTTAGGAGGCCAGGTGAGCGACTACAGCCCAGATTACTGGCTGTAAACCTTAATTGCCCCAGGCAGCTGACAAGCATTAGTTCAAAGGAGAAACTCCAACCTCTCTCTACTACTGTGCATATTCCTCTGGCAGGCTAAGGCCTGGCTTGAGCACTCCTTCTTTACCCTGGCCCTGCATGTGCACATACTGGTGAATGTTGTCCCTTCTGTTACATTTTTCCACAAAGAAATAAGACTTGGAAGCCTGGATTCAAATTTGCTCTTCTGTATGCTTGTAGCCAAGAAGAGAACATAACCAGGAAGCTGCATATGGGGAGAATAACAGTGTCATGGCCAGATAAAATGGGCAAGACTGGTTCTTGCCTGCACAGAAACAAATAAAAGTGGTCCAGAGCCTCTTCTTGGGTTTATTCTATGTTTCTGAGATACAGCCAGCAATCTGAGCCAGAGTTTAAGATACAGTGAATTGCAATTATGTTTAGCTAATAAAGCTGTGTTATTCTTTTGCAACTATTACACAGAAGGATGTGCCAATGATATAGCTCATGAAGTAGGAGTAAGAGGCTCTGCCAGTTCTCTGGAAGTGCTCCACACAGAAGATCACTGTATATAAAGACTTCTCTTGGCTACAATCATACTTAAATCATCAAAAAAGGGAAAGTATGTGATCAGAAGGCTTAGCTCTTAAACTCTGCTGAAGAAAATCGAGTTGCCAATATGACCGCCAGCAATTAGCTTGGCTTTAGATCAATAAAAAACCTCAGGACTTATCTGATCACCAGCAATGTTTTGTGAAGCAAACCAAATTCAGGCACAAAGATCCAATATCCAGGGATTAAATGATGTTCCCACTAGACCAGTGGAGTTTGCTACCAAATTCAGTGAAAGCAGGAGGAAATTTGCCAGGTCCCATGGTTGCAATCTTTGCCTTTTGTTTCTCTGCAGCCAAAAGTAGCTTAAAAATATATTATAGCCTTGGATTTTATTTTTCCCCTGCAGTTTTTCAATAATTTAGTATCAGCACTGCTAGTATATTTTTCCTGACAAAATCCTATTTGATTTCCATTACAAAATAAGCTTGTGACCATTGAGAGCAGTATTTTGGCAGGTTTACCTATCATAGACACATTTAATGTGCTCTAACCTTTCTCCAACCCAACTATATATTCACCTTTTCCTGTATCTTTTAGACCCTGTGAGCTCACTGGGGCAGAGACTTTAGGAAGTGCCTTCAGACAAGACCTCCAGAGTGTGTTATCACAACAAAGATAAATCACTATCAATAAGATATTTGCTGAAATTACACTTTAGCTTGAAGGCTAAAAACCATAACAATATTGGAATAATACTGGCAGCTTTCTAAAGAGTTCTGCATCTGATTGACTTAAAAAAAAATAGAAGTTTGTAAAACAAGGTTGTATCATGTAGAGAGCTAAGGATGAAAAGCTTTAAACCTCAGATGTTTTACTAAAAACCCCAGATATTTGCAGGCAACATCATCTATCATGTCTGCACAAGTGCAGGAATTACTTTTTTGTGTCTAACAGAAGGGCAATTTAAGGAGATTTGGTTTTGAGTACTCCTCCTCCATTAGAGGCCAGCATGAAGTTTAACTTTTATCCAATGCCTGATTTGTTTTAATGCTGAATGATTCATGATGCAGTATAATTTCGCGTCAGGAAAGCAGGATCCTTTTTTATTTCTGTGAATAGATAACTTAGCCAAAAGATAATTTGAGTGGTTTTGTTGTTTGTTATTTTTTTTCCCTGGTGTCCTAAATGAAAATCTGATATCAGTAATTTGAATCTAGGAAGTATTTAGTTTTAAATACTGAGAACTAATGCATAGTTTTTAAACTGGTTGTCTTTGTGCATCACATTTGTGCCCATGCAGTGTTTTCTTTTTTTGAGATTGCGGATATTTAAAGCTGCCTTTGCAAGTTTGATCAGAAAACAGACTGTTTTCCGTATTTTTACATATTAAACTAAATCTGTAGATTACCCCTCATTTCACAGTTTTGCCTGGGGTCTAATAACGCAGAGCAAGAAACATCTTTATAGGAAAACAAGGTGTTTTCTCATTTGGTAGCTCTCATATCCTAGATCGTTGGCTTTAAAGTGATGTTAACCACATGCTACATACTGGTTTGGAAGAAAATCTTTTCCATGGGCCTGTTTTCCTATTTAATTACAGTAGTTAATTAAATAGCAAAAGTGACTTAGCACAACAGGCATCAGACAACTGCTTTCCAGTTGTAGCATTCATATTCTCAGGATATATTCAGCAGTAGCAATAAATTGTAGCAAGTAGTTTTAGGCTAACTTTCATTATTTCAAGGACCTCATCTTGTTGTGCATGCACAAATACCTTTTTAATAACCTCTAGATCAAGAAGTTAATTATGCAAGACAGTAATCTATAAAAATGTTATAGTAAAATGCTACTCAATAGTTGGAAAAAACACATAAGCTTGCCAATCTTTCCAGTCCAAGGGGTTAGATATGACAGAGTGAGATCCATCTTGGGTACATTAGCTGTCTAAATGAAATGACGTAGGCTTCTTAAAATGGAAAGGGATAAGTAGCCTCAGAAGGTGATTCTTTCTATTTGAATTTTTAACAGAAACCCAAACTTTAGCGAGCTAAAACTGGATTGGAGTCATCTCATTAACAAGTACCTAGAAAGGGCTGGAATTATTTAGTCACAACTTCAATTTATCTAAAATTTCACTCGCTCTCTCTACCCACAAAAATACCTGTTCACATAATTGGTAATTTTGTAATAGAATATCCCTGGTAAATTGATGATATGCCTTTCTCATTAGCATCTAGAATATTCCAGAAACTGCTTGTCTTCCCTAAACAAGACAAGTAAGTCTATAAACATTTTATTTTGGCTGCGGACAGGTTCATATTCTGAAGCACGTGAAGTGCGAGGCAGAACCATTTCTGCTTCAAGTAAATTTCGTTGTTGTACAAAGGCCTTTTTTGAAAATATAGGCAAAACCTGTGGGTTGGGACAGAGGGAGGAAGGTATGGAGCAGATGCTGAACCCAAGAGGAAACAGTCACTATCTTTACACAGAGATGAAGACATGGCCAGGAGGCTAAACTTCCTGGCTGCCCATTGTTCATCCAGTAGAAGCCACTGGAAGCCACCAGCTGCGAGACAGCTTTTCCCAGGGACACCAAGAGCAACCTGCTCACCAACATGAGCCCAAAGGCTTGCTCTCCTGTTGCCCAAGCTACTCCTGCCCGCCCGCCTCCACATGCTTTATCTGCCCTTGTGGACAACCTCTGCAGATGAAGATCACCCCAGCACCTTTCTGAGGAAAACCCTACCGATGCCTGTAAATGCATCGGCATTACCAAGGCTGATGCATTTACAGGCTGTTCCTGAGACACCTCAAAAACCGCTCCCATGATCAGCCAGCTCAGTAAAAAGCCACATGAAGAGATTAATTTACAGGCAGCGGTCTTTCATTTCTCATTGCTGACTGAGGAGTTGTTAATATGTAACCATTGCTGGAAGAGATAAAGGAAAACTCTTAGGCAATATTTTCTCTCAACACCTTGAGTAAACAGGTCAATCTCCAAGACTGTTTGAATTTATTGGTAAAGCAAAGTAGCATCACTACTTGCTTACTCACAACACAACCGACACTTTAATCTAGCATTCTGCAATAATTGCAGAATGCACGTAGTATATGTGCTGGTTCAAAACCATCACCAGACAGCTATTTTGCATATACACAGGGTTTTTTTGCTGGAAATGGAAGCTATTTGTTCACCTGCTAAGAGATGAAGAAAAATAACAGTGGGTCACTTCCTTTTGCAAAACATTGACAAACATTTTTAATCAAAATTTTTTCCCAGAAAATAAAACTTCTCCAACTTCATCTAGTATAAATTCTAGTATAAAAAACACTACTGATATTTGCTCCTTCTTCTTAGAAGCTTACACTGCTTCTGTGCCTGCAGCAGTTAACCTAAAGAACAAACCCAGTCCAGCTCCTTAAAAACTGCAAGTTTAGTTCTGTTCTAAACAGAAATGGTGTTTAGTGGAATTGCATATCAAAAGCACAGAACTACATGGTCTTTACTATGGTTAGGTCAATTGTTATAGGCTGGAAGTTTTCTCAGGGGACGTTGCTGAGGACAGAGGCCATTGCTTCATGCTTGTCTTGAAGTCACCTGTAGACTTGCTGGGACTGCTGTTGGCCAGATACCAGTTAGAATAGTTTGTGTGAACTCCAGTGGGGAGAATTTGGGAATTGAACTAGCAGGAAAAGAAATACTTAGGGACTATTTCTAAAAGCTATTTTAATACTAATAAATAAATCACACTAAGGCCTATTCATCCTCTGGCCTTGAAAATAAGTGACATGGGACAGTCTTTGTTGACATATTTCTCCAAGTCCAATTCATACACATTTTCCTATTGGAAATGATTCCCAGACTGTATTAATGCACTTGAACTGAGGTTCAAGGTTCAATGGCTGGATGACTGCTGATTGGCCTAGATCAGAACTGTGGTGAAGAATGTGCCAATAATTAATTGTATAGGCAATTGTGTCACTATTTTGTCCTTTGGCTTGCTGGTTCACCAGTATCAATGTAGCTCAGGAGAACTGGGCAGAACCATGGCCTGTTGAAACCAAAGGAATTCTGAGAAGTCTGGCAAGCTTGTGTTACGTGCTCAACACATGAGGTTTCCCATCTAGCAGGGCTTGCAAAGTAAATGAAGTTTCTTTGCTAAGAGTCAAAACCAACATTTAGTTCCGGCATACTATTTGTCATTCTCCTAGCCTGAAATGTATTTGTCTCCTTGGAAACCAAGTCAGAAATATTCTACCTCACTTTTGATCTAAAGGCAACACAATTACCAGAGATGTTACTTTCTTAGAGGAGAACCAAAACACCCAACATTACCTTTTGATCAAGGCATCTCCTAAAGTGACACAATTATCATCCCATTTCCTCAGCAACAACTCCAAAGCTGTAGTACAGGTGCACAGAAATGGACACAAGTCATACTTACTACATAAACACCCCATAGATTCCTCACAGTCAGAACCCTCTTTGACTAGTGTCCAGTTCCTGGAGCTGGTTAGCCACTGCTGATGACTTCAGATGGGACTGTGAATTTTCTACCAGTGTGCAGTAGAAGAAGGGAATAGGAGCATCCGAGTCATTCAAGGTCAGAAGTCTACAGTGCTTTATACACTTCTCAAAGAAGACTACTCTGTCCTCACAACCTACCCTGAAATACCTTCTATGCTTGCTGAGAAATTCCCTGAGCAAGAAAACTCTTAGGGCAGCTTCCCCTTTGCTCAGTGTTTGCTAACACTCATTTGAATGCCAAGTGACCATTCGGTTCAACCATGTTTACAACTCTTACGAATTTTTATTTATGAGCATTCATACAAACAGGCTTTTTGTTCACACAAATGCTTGCTGAAGGGCTATTTTTCATATGAATACCTCCACTCAGAAGGAAACAAGGGTATTCACTCAGAGCAAGAATAGTTGCTATTTCTTGTTATTCGCTTATTCTTATTCTCATGTTCTAAAAGTTGCCATCACGCATTTTAAGAAAAAATGCCTGGAAATTAGATGGCCAGTCATGTGCCAAAACTAAAATGTCAGTAGATTCTGGCACTCCTGCTTAGGATGAGTAATATCTCATGAACAGCTCTATTGACCTCAGTGGGACAATTCAAAATAAAGCATTACTCCACCAGTTAAAGCCATAGAATCTAGCCCAAATCAGAAAAACCTGTAGACTGCCTGCAAAATTCAGCCACTCAAGCTCTGTGGTAAATACCTAAGGACGTTTTTTTTTTCAGAATGTCAGTCTCATTTTGTAAGCAGTCTCCATGCAGCAGCAAAACTTTGTACATTCATAGAACATTCGTCTGCCATAAATAACATCACAAGCTCTGTTATCCTTCCTTTTTTTTCCCAAGAGACAACAATCCTTAAAGCACCAATGTCACCTTCTGCCATACTTAAAGTTTATATGAAACTAGAAACATTAAACAAAGGATGCAAGTGAGGAAATGACAGAATTTGAGATGTAACCTGTTGAAAAATCTCATTTTATGGTGAATGAAATCCAGGGTCCGATGCTGAAGAGGAGTGGGGCATCTGCAACCTCTTTCTTACTTCAACATTCATTCCCTACCCAAAATCCTCACTGCAAAGACTTCAGTCTCCTTCTTCCTAGGGGCAAAATAGTTTGCATATAAAAAGATACTTTGCATATAAAAAGGTACTATTAAGGAAAAGTCAGTTTTGCACTTTGGGAATATTTTTGACTTTATAATTTGGAGCCAAGTAAATGAAATTGTGAGTGTTTGTTGATATCTCTAATCTTGTTTTCCTCTTTCTGGAATTGGAGAAGCAGCTTATAAACCCCTTTTCTCAGTATCTGCCTCCCTGTCCCATAGCTCCTGCAGCCTCACTTCCCAGTCCTCTCTACCTCCAGCTGGTCCTGCTTACCTCTCTAGCAGTCAGAGAGTGACCACACACAAAGAGCCTACATCTACGCATTACTACCGTTTGAGAATATGTTTTGTCTTCTCTCCCAGTACAGATTTCCTCTCTTTCCTCTCTAGAGAGTAGTTTCATGAGATGCTCCCTGCTCTTCCCCCACATGAGCATGCCTGTGAGCCCCAGCCTGCAGCTTTCCTACACCCTGCCTGTGCCTGGGGGGACCCAGACCTGCCTGATGAGGGCACCTTACAATAGGGTATACACTGGCAAGATGTGCATAAGATTGTGAGATTATTTCAACACCGTTAGTCACAAAAGTATGGAGAATTAGAAGCAGTTTGAGTTTTGCTGATTCCTCTAAAAACTGTAAAATATTATCAGTTTTAAAAGCCATGCTTTACCACATTCCCCACATAACCATAATTAAATGGATGGACATGCCTGTGTTTGATACAGAAGATTAAGTTTAATGACTGCTTTGTGCTATGAAAAACATTTTTGGCAAGGGGGCGATATATAAAAGTATGGTGCTAAAATTCAGCCTTCTGAAAGCATAACTTTAGCCCCCTGCTGTTGCCAAATAACATTTCTGAAGTTGTTGAGATATTAAAAGGGTGGCAGTTTATTATGAAGCCATTTATATTTTGTCAGACTCTTAACAAGATTTGTGTTATCTGCACCATGCAACAGGAAGGCTGCTGCAGAATCCATAATAACTTCTTACTATGCATGCCAAATTGTTGGTGTAATTGGTAAAGAGAGGAAAGGAATCAGAAGAAGATATTAGTAACAGCCTACATGAGTTGAGAGCCAAGTTACGCAACCCTCTTTATACTGTTGCTTGATTAAATTCATACTACATCATCAGCCCATCAAACATTCAAATTATCACAGACTTCAATTTTATACTAAATTTTTTGAGTTGAAGAGAATACAAGGTACATACACTTCTTATTCCAAAACATGAAATTGTATTTTTTTAATGTGTTTAACACACTTTTATCTACATATATTTAACCAATGATCCCTTACATGACAATATAAATATATTAAAAGGTATATAACATGTGTATGCATCTATCTGTCTATACCTACACATGCACTGGTATATATAGTGTCATCCTGAGAATAACTGTTTCAAGTCATTCTTCTCTTGCTCCTTTCTCTCCGATATAGATCCTGAAAAATGTCATTTGTCACCAACTTCCACTGCCTTCAGTCATCATTTGAAGTGTTAAGTGCATCACAGTGAGACCCTTCATAAGGTGATGATATATCAACAGGGAGGTAATATATTGATAGACAGAGAAATTGAAACTCTTAAGGCTAAATAGAGCTGACAAGCCATTGCAAAAATTCTTTAACTCCTTTTGAAATAGGGACCTTGTGAAGCTAAAATGCTGACACTGAGCACTATTACCAGAAAGGCACTTACAGAAAAGTTGTTTCTTGTACATCTTGTGCTTTCAAAGTGCTATCATTTAGGGCCATGCTAAATACGGGTTAGGTCATTCAGCACTTTGCAAAATTTGTCTCAAAGAATGGAATTTAAGAACTTCTCATGTTAACTTTCCCAACTTAATGGCACAAAACTTGCCAAACAAGCAAGAATGGCAGGCACAGAACAGAACATAGATACAAGGAAATTTTCCAGACTGAAACATAACAATAATCAGTCAGATTATGCATGGGGATTTCATTTACAATTCCCAAGACAAAAACCAAGGTGATCTGAGTTGAAGGATGAAATTTACTAATTTAGAGGTAAGAATACATTTATGAATCTGAAGGCTATACATGCCTTCTAGATATCCAGACCTGGACAAAGGAGACATGCTGAGCTACAGCTAGTCATAGATATTCACCTCCAAACCACCAACTGGTGTGACATCTCCAAAAAGAGTGAAAGCAGTGCCATATACACAGCACTCAGATTTAATAGCTTGAAATTGGTTCCAGATAGATTATGGCATTAACATACATATGAATTGTAGCCAAGAAAGGGAGACAAAGAGGCAGTATGTCACAGTTGCATGAAGACACAGGCTAGAAGAAGCTCTTACAGACAGCAACATGGTCTTTTCAGGACTCTCTGTTGTAGGAGAAGCGACAATCAAATGATATAACCTGAAGAATAGCATCCTGACCACACTGGGGTCTTCTACGCTCTTCAGGATGTCAGTCATTGCCATCTACTAGTTTATTGTTAGACAATTCTTCTTGTTCCTAATTCTAAGTTTTACACATAGACTAAGGTTTTAGCAAAATCAGTTGCTCTAGAACCAATTACTTTATCGTCCACCTGATCACCAGTCCCTTCAGACCCTCAGTGCTCCTGAGTGTCTGATTTTTACAGATCCAGCATGCACAGAATTGACCAAGAATCATTATTTCTCTTCCCCGTATTTGCCATGCCTGATTTCTGCTACCTTACATTCCCTTTCTGAATTTCCACCAACTCTTCCTGAAGAAGTGTTTTAAAATTTTGGAAGTTTGCAATGTACTCACTGGAACAAATCAATCCCTCTGGACACTTGATTATAGCTGGGCTGTTTGTTAATTCCCAATTTCAGGTAAAAGACTTTCAGAACAAACCTAACAATAAGTTTGTTTTAAAACATAGAATTGACATTCACTGTGCTAAAGACAATGGCAATGTTAGTTAAAAAAAAAAATTCTTAACATTTAAAACCTGTGTTCTTTATTTCAAAGTCCAACAACCACATTCCCATATATACCCATAGAAAGAAGGATTTTTCCACTAAAAAACCAAAATGTTGCCTCAAAATTTAACTAGAGACAATTAAGTAGCTGTCTATATGACCACCTGATATGATATTGCCACAGTGATTTTTGAAGATTTAGTAGAAGCAATTGAGTTCTATAATTGTTGTTGACTTTCTGAATACTCTGACTTGATCAAAATCTTCATTAGAATTATTCATTGAACACCGTGAATAGCACAATGTCAAAGCTAAAAGAAGATTCTGTTTTTAGACTGTGGCCATGTCTCTTTTTCCCAACTCAGATTAGAGCTATAAATTCCTATAGATGAACATAACATGCCTGACCCAGAGGTCCTTGTCTCTTTTAAAGCTGTAAGTATGCCTAAGCTCTTGTCTCAGCAACTTGGATTCATGTAGTTTGGAGTTTTGGAGTTTCCGAGACATTTTTACATGCTGTGAAATACCTGTGGGAGTTTCTTCTTCTTTCCCCAGCAAAAGGCTAGAGAAAGTTTCAAAGGAAAACATTCTTCCAACCCATCTTTACGCATTCACAATCAAAAACGTAGTACGCAAATGACCAAGTTTTTTCTTCTTGTCTTCCTTTGTATAAGAAGCTCAGACAACTTTTTTCAAACATCAGAACTGCTTGAGAAAATTGTACTTTAAATTTTAATTTAAAGTCACTGAGAAGTTTTTAGTAGTTTCACTCTTCTGGTACAGTTGTAGAAGTACAACGTAGTTCTTCATATCAGTTAGTTACATTAGTGTAAGGTATATATTAGCATATTGGTAGATCTGCTTTTAGATGTGAAGGTAAAAGGTGCCTAAACCAATGAATTATAGATGTCTCTGGTTAGCTGTGTTGGTAGAAAGTCATACATAACCACAACCTAATACTAGCATGCTGTTGAAACTCTCAACTTTCAGTGACGACCATCTCTTTTCAGTATTAAGAGGGGAAAAAAATTTTTAAAAAAAATTAAAAGGACAAAAACCCTGGAAAGATTGTGTTACTGAATAGTTTCCTGTACAGCAGCTACAGACTTTGAGTAACATTATCACAGTAACTTGTAAACACTGATCACAGGCTCACCATTTTCTCTAGCATGTGCTGACCTTGCAGTATACCCTAGCCAGGGTGGAAAGTGAAAGTAGTTCCAATAATTTCTAGCTTCTCTCAATTAGCAGAACTGAGATTATTCCTTACCCAACATTACTACATAGAAATACTTCCCCCATCCAGTAGTCTGCTGATCTTTAGACACACCTGCTCAAGATATACCGATTGGCTTCATCTCAGCAATCTCCCAAAGAACTAGTTTCCATGTGTAACAGCTAGACATGTAAGTGTTGGCTTTTCTAGATGGCATCTCCAGGCATCTGTTGCTTCAAATTCTAGTTAGAAATACAGCTGTTGAGAATATCTGAAAGGTAAACTGGAAAATGATCATGGAAAAGAATAATCAAGAAGTGCAAAGGTGAAAAAACATAGTACTAGTGGGAGCTGTGGGAAGGTATTAAAGACTACCAACACCTGTGTTCTATTATACAGTGTATAACCAACACCTTCTGCAGAGTAGGTGTGTTGCTGCCCTGCTTAAAGCAGGAGAAAGATTATACCTGTGATTTTATCAATATTATACCTGTGGTTTTATATCAGGAATCCTGGTTTCAAGTGTTTCAAAGTTAGGTCAGATGCTTTTTTATATATATCCAGAATACAAAGCTGACCAGGCTCCGAGTTGGTTTTGTGTAGGCCACCTCTAAACCAGAAGCCAGGTCAATGTATTATCGGTGGGTTTATTACCTCTAAGCCCAAGTAGCTAAATTGCTTTTGGAAGAGGAGCTCAGGATGCAGGTCTGTCTGCAAAAGTCATGTAGAAATACCATGAATTAGGACGTCTTTGTTGTCTTCAGTGAAGGCTTTGGATCAAGTTCATAAGATAGCTCACTGTGTATTTGGTGAGGTTTGGGGTTTGTTTTTTCATTTTGTTGTGTTTGTAGTTTTTGTTTTGTGAAGGATGTCACTGTCTAAGATAACCTGATACAAACCCTAGATTTCTAACATTTTGACTGAGTATCCAATACACCAGAAATTTTCCTCTTTAACTAAAGGAGGCTTCTCCTTGGTACTTCACTGGAAAGTAATTTTAAAAACTAATGATTTCAAAAAGAAAGTAAAGAAGCTAGGCTGTACTTTAATTCTTCTCTTAGAAATGTGAATGATAGTTACCAGTCTGAATGAAGTCTCCAGAATAAATAGTACCAAGTAATTATCCTACGTATTTTTCTTTAAATACTGTTGGCAGCTGAATGTGTACAATAACATTTAAATTCCTCATTCTGTATCCACATAAGCAGATGACACCTTCCCATGAAGGCTAAGAAATCCTGATTTGATTAGTGAGAATCCTGTATAGTCTCAACTGGCTTTTAATGGTGTGCTTTCCAAAGGCACTTTTCAAGGTCACTATTCAAATCCGCAGATTCCTCAGGACTGCTGACAACGGCCTGCAAAGAACGTATTCTCAGGGATTTAGATTATATACACTATTTATCATGAAAAGAAGTAGAGGAGGAAAGCTATCACAAATCCCTGCAGGCCCATCTATTCACATGCCTTCAGCAGTCATTTATAACATGTTCCGTGCCTTATCAGGTGCACTTTTGCAAATGATACAGTATTTTGAACACAATACTGTGTACATCTTGTATGTATATTTTGTTGCTCATTCATTAAAGAATAAGATGGATGAGAGCAACTCCATAGGCTGTGCACCTATCTACTGTTAGCATTCTCATTTTGACAGATGAATGAAGCATAAAGGCTGCAAAGCAGAAGGGGCACTCTTCAGTAATCCATTAACAAGCAAGGATTATGCCTTCCCCCAGCAAGTGAAGTGACAAGTGTGTACTTATTTTACTCACTGACAAGTGATAGGACTGACATCAGACATGTTCCCTTCTTCATGCTTTTCCTACTCCAATAAATACTGAGTGGACTTGTTATATTAACTAAAAATCAGATTCAACTGCTTCAGGTACCTGAAGTGTATGTAATATTCATGTTTATCTGCATCAACAACCTGACATCTGTGATCATTCTCGATCACTGGAATACCAGCCTGAATGACATTCACTGCTAAATTCACATTAACAAAATGATATTATGTTGTCTAAAAAAAAAATCAGGTAGAAACTGTTGAGTGTGTCAGTGCTAAGTTTCCTCTGCTGTGAAAATCTAGCGAATAGACTGACCTTGTTTTGCAGCTTCTCTGTAAATGTGTCATTTAAAAACATAGGTGGGAAATGAAGACGGGAAATCTTTGGATATATATTGAAATAGAAAACATTATTTCATCTCAGTTTTGGCACTATTACCCAGGTTGTAGCTTGAGTATTTTCCAGTACCGTTTTAACTAAGGGATCAAATAGAAATACTTAAATCATAATCATGCCTGAAGTTCATAAAAACAAGGAAAGGTGCTGGTCAAGGGGCTAGGAAGGCAAAATGATGCCTTACTTCTCCTTAAGTGTAACTGAAGAATCAAAGTCTGTTGCTCAAACCCAAATGAGCAATCTGTGTTTGCAGGAGGAAAGCAGACTTTTGACAAATAAGTAGCTCTAGCAAGAGAGCTTTGGGGGAAACTGAAGATGAAGCTGGGGATAAACCTCCTCCGTGACCCTCCCAGGTTTGATCAGGCAACTTTTGCCACATGCAAAGAGACTCCACAGTTATTTGTTTCTTAATAGACATAACAAATAGCTAGGACTGATGAGGACTACTAGGCTAGGCATTAATAGGCTCACCACACCCAGTGAGTCTTTGCTGGACAAGCAGTCGTCAGCCAGATGGAGAAGGGTTGGTCTCCAATGCTCCTTGGAATGGGCTGACCCTTGATGTTGCTGAGCTGGCAGCTTCCTATTCTTTGTTTTGTCCCTTAGGATTTTATACCTTTTCATGTCAACATTTTTCCTCTTGAATCTTTGAACGGCTGCCTGTCCCCACCTCAACAATCTTACCTCTGTCTGCAGTTTTACCTTTCTTATCTCGCATGGCTTCAGGCTACGTGCTTTCTCTCAGTTCTCTCACAACCCAGCAGACTGCTTAGGAGTATAAGCTGCGGTTATGCAGCTGTGCTGAATCGGAGTTGGCCTTGGATCATAGGAAGTTCAACGCCAGGAGGAGAGTGACAAGGGTCAGAGAACTACAGGGATTTGTCCTCACCTAATTAGGAATAGGAACTTTTCAGTTTGAGGCAAACAGGACGTTAGGAAAAGTTGAGGGAAGAGAAAGAGAAATTCCCAGTGGATCTCAGCACAAGGGCTGGATTCCAGGCATCTTCCCCCTGCTCTCTTATGTTTGGTTTCTGTCCCCATGCTAAATTTGATGAGCAGTGAAGTGGGAATGCGAAGAAATCGTAAGGGGAAGAAGACCTGTCTAGCCCTGAAACTGATCTCTGCTACATGGAGATAACATCAGTTAATGGTCCAGTAATCACATAGTTCCCACAGCATGTTTAATTAAACTAGACCAACACATCTCCCACATAGCCATATCTTGGAGCTGAGAGACCAAAAGAAAGATCACTTTCCAGAGCCCCCTCCTCTATTAACCCCAGACTTACCACTGATCTCTCTCTAGTGTTTGCAAGAGATATACTGAGCAAAGGATTTGGTCCTGATCCCTTGAAGAGTAGTACTCGCCAGGTGCCTTCAGGTGCAAGTCTGTGATCTGCTTCTCCTTCCTTACAGCGGGGCCATCACATTGCATGTTGTGTGACATTTTCAGTCTTTGGTCCTGATCTAGACTCCAGGTAAGGCAAAGCAAGAATAAGAGACGATGTGCCCTGTGCGTCCTCCTGCTGTTGAGACATGCAGTCTTGGTACAGTTGCATTCACAAAACAGAAGGGCCAAAAGCTTATGCTAATTTATCCTCATTGCCAGGAGCCTTTACACAGTGATCAACAGATAAATGCATACTGATATAATAACCCATTTTTATCTACCCAAAACACACAGAGAACTCTGTGAGTGTAGATGTGGTAAAGGGTCACAGCAGCAGTACCAGGTCACCCAGAAGTTCTCTGCCTTTGGGGAAAATTGAGAGTCAATGTAATTAGTTTTTGGACCATGGATTATACTGCTGCCACACTGCCACTTTAACGCGTTTGACTAGGAGTTTTTAAATTATTTTATACTTTAATGCATAAGGAAATGATGTGCTCACTCTTAAATTACCATTTCCAGCATCATTATTTTAAAAGAGAACTTCTTGTTATTAACGTCTTCCATAGAAGAAACTTAATAATAAATAAGATCTCTTCTATTTTTTCCCTGGTACTAATTGGGTTTTAGTTTGAAAATAATCAAAACCCTCTTACTTATCCTCAGTAAGACAGATTTTTAGTTACAGTTGCATGCAAATACACACACCCACCACATTATAAATTTGACCCCAGGAACTTAAATCTTTCATTATTTATATAAGTATGCTTTTCTTTAGGTTATAGAAAACTAATTACATTTTTAAGTATAGAATATCAATATTTTGTTTTTCCAAATGAATATACTGGAATTTCATCCAGTTATAAAATCTGCAACCTACAATTAACACATGTATTCAGTTCCAAAATGGAAGTTGGATGGGTTTCAGATTTTACACAAGATGATGTTCTGGACTAAGAAATCAGACTGCACTGCATTATTTAGTTCAATGAGTTGCATTTCACTAATCAGAATAGGTTCTCTCATTTTCTTCTCTCTTACCAGCTGTAGGTGTTCTACTCAAATCTAGTGCCTCACCTGACTAGCAAACAAAATAAAATTAAAAACTCAATAGGTATGTTAATTAAACAGAACTTACCTTAATTACCTCATACTTTTATGGAGCTGTAGACAACATTATTATTCTTGCTTTCCATTTTATCTGGGTTAAAAACAGATTGCAGATTTCTTTGTTCACTCAAAAACTAGCATTACACATTAGCCCCCAGATATGACCCAAAGGTCAATGGTCATGCTTCAGCTAGAGAACCTGTTGACAGAAGTTTGTTTCTGTGTTTTACTTTTTACTGCTTTTCTTCTATGTTTGCATTTTTTAAATAACATACAAAAGATCACTACTCTGAAACCAGACTTCTGAGGTAAAATATAAATAAGAATAATAACCATGGGATCATGAGAGTGTGTATGATGATGGAGAAAGTGTCTTTAAAGCATCCCAGACAAAGAGTCTTTTTTGAACCCAGAAGCCCCTGTGACTGCTATTCACTCCCAGACGGAACCAGACACAAAAGACAGCCCTCTGCCTCTTGGATGCTGATGCTCAGCCAAAGACTTCGTTGTCTCATTGCCAAATAAGGTGCCTTTAGTCAAAAGGCAAATTCTTAAAATACTGACTCTGCTGATTCCTGTCCCTGTTGCTTGTAACTGTGGGAAGTTAGCTATGTTTTCACTCCAGTTTCCTGACTGTCTCAAGCTATGGTCCTCATGGGACACGATGGCTTCGCTTGAAACTGCAGAATTAAGGAAATAGGTATCAAATTTGTGATTTGTGAACGGGGCTTTAAACACTCTGTCATGATATCAGGTGTCCCCCCATCAGCTGTTCAGCCCATGGAGCCAGACCCAGGCCTCCACTGAACACCTGAGAGAGACAAGGCTTAAGCCAGCCCTGGGAACCCCTCACTTTTAGCAATTCAAGCTCCACCGTATCATGATGGCAGCTAAAATTATGTGAAACCCTAGAAGTGAGCTGGAAAGAAAGGATCCTTAATGTCCTTTTGAAGAAGTATCTTTTGCTCTGCAAAGTTTTCACTGGCAGGCAAAGACAATCAAATGGCTTTTTTGAGTGAAACATGGTATCCAAGACCGATCTCCATGGTTTTGTTTGAGTTTTGCAATAGTAGAAGATGCATCATCTTGTGTTGAATATGAAACACTACTACATCTGGAGTTTAGCAGATTTTAACTCAGTATGTTTTGAATTTTGCCTCCTATATATAGATTAACTTGGATAAAAAACTTACTTAATATAAAGACAGTTTATCAAGACTATCTGAGATATGGTACTAGGTTGTGGTTCACTCAGCCAGTGCAGAAAAGAAAGTGAGGCAGGTCTAATTCACCATATGCCTGCTGAGGAAAGAGCCAGGGTCATGGGTTTTTTTAGGTTTTTGAGGTCAGGCAGATACAATAGTCCTGTATGGAGAGACAGAGTCTGAGACCTAAAGATCTCCCAGTCAAACAATATTTGCATTAATCACTTTGCTGGCTTCTAATTTTTCTTGCTCTGAAAATATATGCAGGTATAAAAATGCAAATGTGGATATTCCTGACAAACACAATACTACACAATGCCAATCAAAAAGGAAATTAAATTGTACATGAAGCAGAAGAAAATTCCTTGTGACATTATACTGGAGGGAATGATAAGAGAACTATAATTACAGTATAGAAAGAGATGTAAGTTTTCTGGTTTAAATGTGATGAAAATAAGACATTAAAACCTCACAGATGGATGACAGACGACAGAAAATAAAATTAGGTGTACTCTAATCTAACATGTTAGGTTGCTGTTACTGTACTATGACTGGAGTATTGCGTACAAAAAAGCTGAATTACCAAAATGGAAATGGCAGTAAATTATGATTTACACAAATCACTGATTCATTCTGTGTCCTTGGGCAAATTGTTTAAGGACAAGTTTTCAAAAGGTCAGACATGCAACTAGGCATGTGAACATGTACTCCTGTTTGCACATGTAATGCATGATGGAGGTTAAATTGACATACGAAAATGGCCAGTTATTCATCTCAGTTCAGTGTGAGTTCACCTGAATCAAAACTGAGTAAAAATCCAGGACTTGGCCCCCTACATAGGTTGCAGAAAAATCCAATCACCTGGACAGACTGAGATATTAAATACCTATTGTCAACTTTCATTTGAAATGTTTCCATTTTTTCATGGAGCATCCCTGCTTAGGTACTTTGCAGTTCCTCCTTCTGTTAAAAAGAGATGAGTATCTGATTATTCTTACTAGGTTTTCATGAGATCCAAGTTTGTTTTCAATTTATAGAGAGAAAGAAACCCCCAGATACCTGAAAAAACACCTGTGTGCAGCAGAACTTGGTAACAAAATAAATTAAGTTGATGACATCATCACTACAGAAAGAAAAAAAAAGGTTTGATGATACAGGAGGGCTTTCCCTGTCTTTTGAAAGTCTAAATATAAAGTATATGCACTATATGTATCTTCAGCTTCAGTTGTGGCTGGCCATACTCTTTAAAAGGTGTTTAGTTCTACTACAAGGCTTTGAATCACAGTAATAACAGAAATACCTTACTGTACAGGGCACAAGTGAAGCTGACTATATGCAAAGTACTGTAAAATTGCTGTAGCTAAGAATATCAGCCTGGAGAAGAGAAGGCTCTGGGGAGACTTTACAGCAGCCTTCCAGTACCTGAAGCCTACAAGAAAGCTGGACAGGGACTTTTTACAAGGGCATGTAGTGATAGGAGAAGGGGTAATGGCTTTAAGCTGAAAGAGGGTAGATTTAGATGAGATATGAGGAAGAAATTCTTCACCATGAGGGTGGTGAGGCACTGGAACAGGTTGCCCAGAGAAGTTGTGGATGCCCCAACCCTGGAAGTGTTCAAGGCCAGGCTGGATGGGGCTTTGAGCAACCTGGTCTAGTGGAAGGTGTCCCTGCCCATGGCAGGGGGGTTGGAACTAGATGATCTTCAAGGTCCCTTCCAACCCAAAACTTTCTATGATTCTATGATAATAAGGAAACAATAGAAGAAAGTTTTCTTTTCATTGGTTTTAAGCTAATGGTGTCCACAAATCGTACCCGATGAACTGAGCCATACTCTCCTCTAAGAGTTATAAAGTTATTACTGACCCAAGTCGTAACTGAGAAAGGTTAGTGTAACCCCCATGGTGTCCAGTTGCTTGAAAATTATCTTTCCCATTAAGATTTTGGAGTTCACACTTAGAAACTCTACTTTTGCAGAACCTATGTGCATATTTTATTTTCCATGCTGTTAATTTTATGCTTAAATGCTGTAGTCTATTTTCTTTAACAAGCTCTATCTCTGGGAGCAAGTTGTCATTAACTGTTAATTCTAAAGCCATGAGCATCTTTCTCTTTAGTGTTTACTGGAGATTTCAGTTTTAAATGCTTTTAAAGTCATGCTAAGATATAGCCTAGCAGTGCTAATTTTGGGATGGATGGATGGCAAGGTATATCAGCTCCATCAACTCCTCGTTTTGATGTAGAAGAATGTGATTTTGAGCACTGGAACTGTTCCGGGCACACTGGAATTCAGTCTCATGTGCTAATTCTGGTCTGGGGGTACGTGAACCTGGGTTTGGCCACATATTTAATGTGTTAATATATTCTTCTGCCCAAGCTAATTACGTTAATTTTTTCTGTGATTAAAACACTGAACTGAGAAAGAGGGAATCTAGGGTCCAGACTGTGACAGATGGCTTTTGAAAAAAATGAATTGGAAGGTGAATGGCAAAAGCTTCTTAAAGATTCATCGTTAAACTGAACCCAGGGGTAATCATTAGGGGTTCTTCCTCTTTGCTCAACCTGCTTGAACCACTGGTTCCCAAATAAAAATCAGATACATGGGAGAAATTTCAGTGACCATAGAGGTAGAAAACATGAGCAAAGTCATGAATTTAAAAGCTTACATCTGATGTAAAGAGCTATAGGGTCCACTGAAGGCTTACTGTTAGATATGAGTATGCACAATCCCTCCTAGTCTCTTTGCTGAGGTGAGTGTGATGTTTTTGGATTGGTGAGTAGAAAATCATTTGTTGCAATCATTAATACAGTTGTGATATCTTGATGGGGTTGATGGGTAGAATTTATGTCAAGGCTGGGAACATCTCAGCCTTTTTATACAGATGCATAAAAATTGACAGCATTTTATATGTGGTACCATCTGCTTTTTATAGATGTTTTTGTTTTAATTTATTCTCCCTGGGGAATTCATTTCTTTAATGTTAAGCTTGTTAATAGGAGGAAAAAAATATTGCTGTATATATAATACAGATAAATTATACAGTCAATTGTATAATATGACTGTTTGAGTGGATTTCATTTCTGTTGAGAAGATAAATAAAAATAAGGTTTAAAAAACCAGCTGAAATGGCCTGATTTTCAGAAGCACCTAACACCCCAAATCCCACTGACTACTGAGGAAATTTTGGGCAGCTCTAAGAATCAGTTCCCTCATTGTTACTTTATGGGGAGATTATTGACCTTATTGACATCGTTCACTTTCTCTTTCAGCTCAGAGTACACAGTCCACCTCACAATCAATTTCTCTCTCATATTTCTGCCCACAGCAGCAGGCATTATTGCCTGATGGGAACACTGTAATCAGACTACACCAATGTCCTCCAAACCTTGAACCTGTGCCCAGGCTGTGAGTCTGGTGCCTCCACTAATTAACTATTCTAAATTTAGCTGTCAACATTAATTAGGAAACCCATTGTCTCCAAATATGTGACCTGATAAAAGGAGACAGGAAAAGCATCTAGGACCAGGAAAGCGTGAAGCACCAGCTTTAGGTTTTTCATGAGCTTCAGCTTCATATCGGTGGAAGTTAAGGATGCCCAGTCCCTGGTGGGATGGAGTGCAGCAGTGCCTTCCCACTTCTACAGTGCTTAAATCCTGTCAAGTCCCTTTCTATTGTCTTGTCCTGTAAGCAAACAGGAGGGGAAATAGAGAGGAAGAATGTGTACAGTCATCTCTGCATTTTGTTACTAACCGACCAGAGAAGCTGGCTGCACAAAGCGTGTGCTCACACTGGGGTCCAAGAGAACCACTACGCTCATTAAATCTAAACTATCTTGGGCACCGTAGCATGGGCAGCATACTGGCCACAGTAGGATCCAAACGATGTCTAGGATCCTAGAGTCTGCCTTGAGCTCTCTCTTGCCCCAGCAGGAGATGGTGCATGAACCATCAGTTCATGAACAAGCCAGATCAAAGCTAGCCCAGGATCTGCTGTCATCAGATGCTGCTCTCTGTCTTGCTCTAGGACAATGTACCTTTACCACATTCATTCAAAAAGGGTAGTAACATTATATACTAATCTTGAAAACAGGATTTTCAATAGGAAACTATTGTTGTTCAGGTTATTGAAAATATAACATAGCAAGATTTTGTACGTGGTTACTGTTGGTGAGCTACACTGCAATGGTTACTCTGGAACACAACAGTTACACCAAAATTTATGAGAGATATGAGGTAATTCTGCAGCATCTCAAAATTAAAAAATGATTGATTGTGAAGATCTCACTCACACTGAAACATTTCTCAACTGATTAAACAGTCATTTATCTATCTAAATGTGGGCTTTCTAGATAGAATCATTAGGTGTTTTCTACATAGCAGGAAGAAAAAAAAAACTGCCAAATTCTGTTTCTCAACTGTGTAAGATAACTTTGCCATGGAGCTGTGTCATTATTAGGCTTATACTACTAGGTGACATAAATTCTTGACTAAAGTATTTGTGGCAGTCAAAACAATGGAAGACAGTGAGGAACTTAGAGAGAGTCTAAAAATTGTGAAAAGATAATTGAAATAATATGAAATTAAATTTAACATAAATAAGCATAAAATAATACATAGAGAGAGAAAAGAACTGTCTTTGATATGTCTGTATACATCAGGATAAAACGTGATCTCTCCCTTTCCAAGAGGAAGCTCTGAGTGAAATCTCATTGTGAATGATCTTTAACACGCATATAAGACAGATGCAGATGTAAAGAACTCACAGCTAAGCAGCTATTATGCTTACAAACAAGCTTTGTCGAGGGAATCTCTCTTTGAACTCCATCCCCTCATTCACTTGCTGAAGCTCCTTCCATTCATTTCTGTTGCATCCTGCTCATCAAGGACTTTCAGCAGCAGAAGCTAGTAAAGCTTGGGCACATTTTTCTCTGTCATAAGATGCTCCTCTTGTCCTGCTCTTACTACAGAGGAGCTTACAAACATTTGAGACAAAGGAGCATGGTAGAAAGTCATTCTTGTATTTACTGGTTCAGTGTGCAAGGTCAGCTGTCTGGTATGATCTTCTTCAAATTACCGTGCATTTACCATGCGGTGAGAGTTTGCTGGTAGTCAGTAGTTTTCATCAGCTACTTCATAGTAATTGCCCATATATATGTTCTTACCTGGGGTAAATGCAAGGTCATTTGAACCGACGCATATACTCATATCTACTTATGTACAAAACAGAGAGGTTTTAGAATATTTTCCTAACTGCCACAACTTAGATTCAGGCTGTGCTGGAGTCCAATAAATGCAATGCATTTTTTCCATGCATATGAATTTCTTTTCATTGACACATTCACAGAGTGGATTCTCACAGAAACCATTCTTTCAAGTGTATTTACAAAGGCTCTTCTCTATTCCTCATCTCTTTATGAAGCGTGCAACTATTACCTCTTCTTTCTTAAAAAAAAAAAAAAAGAAGAAAAGAAAAAGCACAGTTTGGGCTTAAATATGATTTTCTCATGCTTTTGCAGGGAATTTCCTTCCTTGTTCATCACCAAAGTCCCTTCATTCTAGTACACCAGAAATGCAGTTGTCACTCCCTGAGTTCACAGGTGAAAAGAACAATTAAACTGCAATTGTTTGGTCACCCTGTTGCTGAGAGTGATTCTCCTTATGTGGGGCACTGGCTATTAAGACAATAGTTCCTTGTGTTCAGACAGTCTCTGAGAGTTTTGCCTGGGTGGAAATAAGAGTAAAAGGAAAAAATAATAATATAGCAACCAACGTCATACCTTAACAACTTCCCCCTCATCTAGAATTTACACAAGTATTCCTGAATTTGTCTTCATTAGTCTAACCTACTTATAACATGCTTCATATATTTTGACTTCTAGTGCAGATGATATTATTATATGTTCTGCTCATCAAGCCTGCATTGAGGTTTAACAGCTGAGCACTCAAAAAAGTCTAAAATGTATATTGTGTACAAACCACAAGGACAAAAGAAAGGAAACTCTTAAAACTGCCTATGTGTGAGCCTGCATATAGGTACTACTTACAATAGAAAGAGACTGGAGCATAGGCGAAAACAATCAAGCTAATATATATTTGTTGTGAATTTTTGGTTTCACACAAAGATAGGAACTGAATTTTATTTTTTCCTTGAAGGGCACTTTAACAGTCAAAATTGTATTTAACTTCCAGAATGAGACTTGAATGCGATACATATCTTATTTTTAGTCTCTACAGACCAAACATCAATCATTCTGTCCATGTTTGAGGGGAGATGAAAGACCAAACAACAGAGCGGAAGGATGCTGAAGCTAAAACCTTTCAGATATTTGTGAATATACAAGTCTGTAAACATTGATGATTCTTGGCAATAAAAAACGTTCCTACCAATTTGAATCCAGGGAGCAGGGAAATTAAACCAGATTTCACAAGCCTTCCAGCATTAACTGAATAAGATCAATTAGCAATTCCACTAAATTATTAAGTGAGTCTCATGCATACAACCACACTATCTCATACCTTCCTCCTTGTAGGCAATGAAGCTTGCCAGGGTAATCAAGCCCACAGTACTAGCAGAGACAGAAGTGACCATTCTTAACATGTAAGAAACCTCAGAAATTGGATTTCAAGGGTAGGAAATTCATGAAAATCAAATGAGTTTCTTCCAGTAGAAGTTCATGGTTTGCCTTACAGGTCCTAGAGTTACTAAAAGAGTAGATTGGAAGCTTTGATTTGCTCTCTGCGTGACTGGCTGTATTAGTCCTAACAATACCAGCTTTACTCATTCAAAGTTCCTGTTAGAAAGACTGGAGCTTTTGCCTAGGTAGGTTTTATGGATACAGATTTTGAATTTGGATTTATATCACCTTTGTGATGCACCATCGCTAAGGAAAAGCATCTGCTGCCCTGAGATACCCATGTCTTTCAAAGGATGTCAGTTCACCCCTCAGTTACGTGAGTGCATTTTACTGAGAGACCGGTGGGAGGTAGAGGGCTGCCAGCACTGTAGGGCTCTCACTTTGGCTGGAGGCTTTCAGGCCTCTCCGCAAGGAAAATGGTCCAATCTGTGTTGCCTGCCTGTCTTTTTCTTCTTCCTGTGAAGGACAATCAGGCAGAATTTTTTCATACAGAAGGACCTCTTTTCTCACTGCCTGGCAGGGACCAAGCTTTCCCTGCAGCCTTTCCTTTTCCTCAGGCAATGAGATCTTCTGCCCTGCACTTGGAGTTGCAGCTTTTACGCTTTCTTTTTGCCAGTAATGGAGAAGGGAGAAAATGAGAAGAGAACATTTTGCTTGCTTGGACTCAGGAAGCCAGTTGGTAACACACAGAGGGAGGGAAAAGGAGCTAAAATCTATGTTTAAAGAGGAGAAAAAAGCGAAGGCAGATGGGAATAGCACCACCAAAATCTTTGTGATGGTTTTAGACCACAACATCCTAATTCACACTGAAACATGGCATGAGATTTTCAACAGTGAGGGAGATTTCAGGGAGTACAGGGCAAAGAGCACATTATACAGGGACAAGAGGCCTTTGAGGGAATTTGGGGTTAAATCACAAAGAAGAGTTTCTGTGCATATGCAGAGGCTTTAGCCCGGTCAGCAGATACTCTGCTAAGGTCTTGTCTAGGCTGGAGTTTGACCCCAGCTGCAGCTTGTAACCAATATAAATTCCCATGTGGAAACAGTGGTCGCTGCAGTTTGTCCTCTGTGTTGCTCCAAGTTACTGTGAAATCAGAGCCAATTTCCAACCTAGGAAAGGATCGGCTTTGTGCAAATTAGAAAGTATATGCTTTTGTCTAAAGATGTTGCTAGATGGGCAATCATAAGTAAGTGCTGAGAGCAGAATTAGCCTCCAGGAAGAGAATTAATCAAATGCCTCTGCAAATAAATGTGCTGGACTTCTACAGTTGTAGGCAATATAGCAAGACCTCTTTGAATTTACATTAAAACTACACTAATTCTTTAAACTAGTCAAATTTAATTGCATATTGTACTTTATCATGCAAATAACTGTGTTTTCTTGATACGTACTGGGGGACAGAGGGAGAAAATTACTTCAGAACTTCCAGGTAAGCATAACAGATGAGAATCAATGACATCTTGGAAATAATTTCAGTGCAGATAAGACTAGGAACTTAATGTGTTCAGTAACTTTTAACTTTCCAAAGTAAGCCTTTGGAAGTGCAAGCCACATTACGCATCCCAGGAATCTGTAAGAAATCTATTGACAGAAAAATATTCTCACTGAAGTTCTTGTTATTGATTTCCATGTTTCATTAAATGCATTAAAATTCTGCTGCCAGTGAGTGCTTCACTATTACAGTAATAGGCACTCTACAAATGTGAGAGAAAAACACAAATTTGGAGTCACCCCACATCTGCGCTTGTGTAGCACGGTGAACCTGACCCTACACCTCATCTGCACTGAGTGAAATCTGGTAGCAGTGGAATAGCTAAAAGCTAGCAGTCGCAGCTCATTACACGTGTTCAGTCTACCCATGTATCAGCGTGCAGCTCTGCTTTTTAATTTTTATCTCCCACATGTGCCGGACAGAAAGAATTTGTCATTGATGTATTCATTGGAAAGTAAAAACACTGGAATTGTGACCTTTTTTGATTCAATTCACTAACAGTATTGATTTTCTAATGGAATCTGAAGTGAGTTTCAGCTGATTGACATCAAAGGGGAACAAAAGTTGTCACAGTGCTGAAGAAGGAAACAAAGAAAATCATAACCTTATTCTGAAAGAGGTAGTGATATATTACAGCAGAGGTGAGAGCTCTAGTGTACACGTTCCAAAAATTGTTATTTATTCAGATTTCTGAAGAAATCACCATATTTCATATTTTTTTCTAAGTTTATGGAACATCCTTTCTCACTTGGTGCTTGTTATCTTGAGGAGGGCAGCAGAGCTCCAGTTATCTAGACGGTGCTCTACTGGCAGCAGCAGAATGAATTTCCCTCCATTTCCTTAGCTGGAAATGTATTTACCTTTTCTTGTAGCCATTACATAAATTACTTTATGTGATAATGATCATAATACATAAAATTTACTATTTTTTATACATCACTGGAAAGGATTTCTGGAAAGGGGGGATATTTTATGACATTTTAGTAGCCCTAATGTGAAAATAGCATCTCACAATCATTTTTTCTATTCTTTTTATTAATCGCAGATCTTAAAACTGGCTTAAACAGAAATCTTGCCCTATTTTTCATAGCAATTCACAAAAAAGGAGGTTTCTTTATCCTTTCTGTTTCCATTTCTTGGAAACGTTTTCTGAATTTAAAAGATACTGTGTTTTCAAAACCATTTTCAGTAAAAAAGAATTCAAGAAATACAAGAAGCTATAGGTATCAAATAAAAATATTCTTAAAAGTCTAAAAAGAATATTTTCACCTCCAGATTTTAAAGAATCTACTCAAAAGCAATAAATTGAAGACCACCACACAAGTGTCCATCAGAAAGCCATTTTTATGATCTAAAGAGTTGTTTTCAGCGAAAATGGTTTCAGTGGCAATGTTGTATTAGCACTGGTCAGTGCAGCACTACTGAGGGAGCTACAAGCCTGTGACTGTGCACAGCAGAAAGAGAAGTTATATACACTAACGACCTGCGCACTAAGCAGCCAAACACATTAAGTGCTGGCTTTAGCTTCTGAATAACACCTTTTAGGGCTTTCGTTTTGGGCAACAGCAAACCATCTGAATTAAAATACGTATTGGAAATATCGGCCACAGCCTGTTCCCCCAAGGTGTCTTCCCTGCTCACAAGAAGCCTCCAGAGCTAAAGGACTCCCTCCTGGTTCAGAACTGGAAAGGGCTCTGGGGATTTGGATGACTGCTGCGTGCATATTTGTGCCATGCAGATATGGCTGTAATTACAGGCATCCATCATTAATGAGTTTCAGTGCTTTGATTTAAAGAATTTGTGCTGAAAAGACACCCAATGAAATCATTGTATGACAAAAAGACGACAAAGGGAAAGTGTGAAGAGTAGGATTTATCTTTCCTAACTTCCACCATTTAAAGTTACTCTAAGCTGTTTGTCCAACATTTACATCTTAGTCTAAGGTATTTGTCTAGCCTCCCTCTACAGTCAATGAAGAGATGGAGACACCTCCAGAGGATATTCATGCTATCTCTCTTCCTATCAGGTGTCTTGGGATGGAATGACTCATGCTGGATGTGTCTTTCTCTCTCTGCTATGTGAAGGAGGAGTCTTGATAACCAGCTCCAACTGGGGATGTAATGCCTTACAGCTAATGTTAGGTGAAGTGAACCCCTTGTTAGTTTTATCACAATGATTATTGCTAAAATACTGTACTGTACTCTAGCTTACATCTAAATTATTAGCAGAAGTAGAGCTAGATCCTTGAGGAAAACACAACAGAAGTCTCAGACTAAGCAAATCAAACTTTTTTCTGGCTTATTGTTTACTTACGGATTTGTGAATCTGCAGATCTGTCTATTTGTCTATCTTATTTGTTCTGTGTAACCAAAAAGCCCTCAAGTAGCAGTTTCTGGGTATACTACCTTCATGTACCTCAGTGTCTTTGCACACTAAAACAACATAATCGTGTCATCAGAATCTGTGATTCTGGCTACTCACCTACCAATTTTTTTTCAATGCCTTGAAAACAGCATGGCAATTTTTAAAGGGCTCTAAGACAAAGCAAGCTTGGCTGCACTTGAGTGCCTCAGGGAACACTTCAAAAATATGTTTTATTTAGCGGCAAAACTAGTCTAAGGCATTTTCACCCTCACCTGGCCTGGCTAACCATTCCTATTCTTGTGCAGATTTTCCTGACTCCTTTAGATGATGAAGCCGTTGTTTGTGCTGCATCAGTGAGAAAATAGAGGTTTTTTCTATTTTTCAGTGTTCATGGATACAGGGCTACAGTCAGGTGGTTGCACTGCCATAATTGAGGGAGTGGAGTGGCTTGGGAGCAGTGTTCAGAAATCATGGGGCAAGAGGAGAACATGTTTTCACTGGTTTTGCTGCTGGTGGAAGATTAATGTTATCGTATACATTGAGATACACATATGATCCTTATGACCTGTTACCCTGCACAACAGGGCTTTCTAGGTGGGAAATGACCTTTTATTTAAGGTGCCATCAGTCAGCTCCACTTATACTTACCCTGTGGTTCCTAGAGATAGTACGTCTAGTTTTAGGGTACCTACACACACAAGACTAAGCACAGTCACCTGAGTGAAAGTAATGAAATCACCTTCTTCCACTTAAAATGAGTTTAAAAAATCGTGAAAGATAGCTTTAACCCAGAGATTTGTGGTGGGCAAGTATCTTTTATCAAAATAGATCTCATTCCATGCTGTATCAGGCATCATCCATCTTTATGCAACCGGCTGACATAAACAACATGATGTGTTATGGTTAATTTGACAGAAATACAATCAGAGACTGGCACTTGATCTGAATCCAGTCTGTCTTGCCAGGAGGCCTGAGAGTGTTAATAAACCAAGGCCTTCAGTACTGCCGTTTGACTTCGGCACACTCTCAGAAGAATGAAGGATGAACTCCCCATTGACTCTACACAGAGCCAAATTCGCCAGCCCATCCTGACCCCCACCACCGGGCCAGCTGCAGCCAAACTCACTTTGCTAGAAAGCTGTTTTACATAGCAGTAGGCTCATTAATTTGTCTGAATGATCAGCTGGAAAACAGCCGTAGCAGAAACAAAAATGATCCTGACTTTTATATAGTGAAAGATGTCTACAAGGTTACAAGTTGTTGTTTTTTAACAGCTATAAACCTCTGTTATTTAACCTTTGAGATTTTTGGTGGCACTCCTTCTCCTGTTGCAAACCCTTAAACTATTTCTCCCCAGCAAGTGGCAGGGGCCATTTTGGAAGCTGAGGTGTTTCTTAAAGGGAGAAATATGGGGAACGAGAGAACTTCCATCATAACACCTGTCTGTGCTTCTTTAGTGCCTGATATCCAAAATTCCCATTATGCTGGCAAGACTCTGCAGTGCACAATATATTCTGGCTGCTCTCCCTTTTGTCCTTGACATGCCTCTTATATGTTGTGGGCCAGAGGGACTGATGAAGAGATAGCAACATCAGTTTTATGCCAGCTGCAGATTTCTCCATTCTAGAGCAATCCTCCGCTGCACATTAAAGGCTGCTTCAAGGTCCCTTTATGTTCCTCAGATGGGTGGACCTTGGCACAGACTTGAATCTGGCCCTCAGAGAGCTTTGGATGATTTAAGTTCTGTGATTTGTGTTGGCTTTAATGGATGTTGTTTGACTAAAATCCTGTGTGCAGTTTGAAAGTTCAGTCTGAATTTTGCCTTCATCTCCCTGTTTGGTCATGACTGTGTCCAAAGTCTAATTTACAAATCTTATTTTGCTCTCTTTCTCTGACACTTGTTTAACTCCTGTGATTTAACACTAAAGCCTAGAACACAGTGATGTAACTAAGGAGGGAAAGAAGACCATGTTACTGGCTGTGGTACCTTGTATACTAAGTAATTGTACAACAAAATACCTCTGAAACATTTTAGGTGTGTTGCTGGAACTAGTAAAGATGACTAACATCACCAGGCAGTACTTAGGGGATCTGTTCTTTTAATTAGAAATAGTCTGACACTTGAATTTATTAAAAAACATTCCATAAATCTCTTTATTTGCAGTAATTGATGATTCTCTATCATCTCACTCATTCAATGTGCAGTCTGCATTACACCCGAGGAAAATATAAAAGGCTTTTATCTGTCAGCAGAAGGAATGTGTATCCTTGCAGCACAGTGCAATGAAAAGAGTGAGTATAATTTTAAAGTGGTAGAGGAAATTCTAGTATTTTCATATGTTTTCAGTTATGCTGTAATTCCTCTTTTTGGTTTTAATGACGACTGCAGTATATTGCATTTGCTGCTTCCTAAAGCAGCCGGACACATTCCATAGATTAAGAACATTCCATTTGAAGGAGCTAATCCTGAAAAATCCTTTTTACACAGCATTTTTCCTAGTGTGAGACACTAAACTACATATTAGAATGAGGCATTTCTGGAAGAAATCCTAGTCTGCTAGACTAGACAGAATAGTGATGTAGAGATTATGAGGGCCTTGAATATATTCACAAGAGCTAGAATGTAAGAACAGACCTTGATTGTGATCTTGATATTGAGGGCTTGGATGTGGAAACAGCTGAAAGAAGTTACCACTAAAGTGCTTGCAGTAAAGGTAAAAGTGCCTAGAAAAATATAGAGGTTTTAAAAATATAAAAGGGGAAAAATAGATTCACCTGAAGAGAAATATAGAAAAGCTGTGTTTTCACAAACATTGTGCCTGCAGTCATTCTAGGTACCATTAATTGCTGGGATCATTTTACCCCATAACAATTTTGAAGTTTGGGTCATTTGGATAGTGAAGTACTCAAATGCTGACATAAATCAGGTACTTTACCATCATCGGCACCTTTCTCATGGACACAAACAGCTGATTTGGCATCTACCATTATGGAAAAAAAGTATTTTTGTGTTTTGGTTTTTAATGGAAAATAAAACCTTATAAAATTGAGACTAAGATGCAAGCTTCACCCAGAATGGGATCCTGAAAAAGTACCAGAAGACAGGAGAATTACAGCCCATGTCTCTGGCACAACCAGGGCAGCTCACTTAATTTTCTATGCCTTCATTTCTCCATTTTTAAGTGGAGTTCTGTAAGAATGGTTAAAATGTTTAAACTTGACCAAATATGGAGGCAGGATGGGGATTTTTCAGACCCATAAATTGTATTATTAGTATTTTATATGTGGTTCTTGAAGAACTAATTGCCAGCTATCAGCTGTTTTGGTAAGATGTTCATATAGTGAATTCTTCTTAAGTGGCACATACCCTGTTACAACAGCCTTGAAGACACTGTCATGTTCCCCTATGGGACAACCTTGAATGCTTGAAGTACAAATAAAGATTTGTACTTCATTGCTTCTACAATCTGCCAGTAGAGGCTTCATTTACGTAAAAAGAGGGCTGGAGAAAGAAATCCAACTGCAAAGAGCAAGAGAATGAAAGGAATTGAAGCTATTCTAGCCATATTTAATAGACAGTTGTAAGAAAACAAAGCATTATCAAAAGTAAATGCTTAGTGAATAAAGTAATAATGAAAAATGAAGTTGCAAAATAAAGCCAGAAATGCTTAGGAGACCCCTTTTTGAGGAGTTTTAGTTTCAGAAAACTGAGGAGAACCGTAAGCCACCATGGCGGGGCGGGGGGGGGGGGGGGGCGGGGCGTGTGGGGAAGGGGGGAAGGGGGCATATATTACAGCTGTCTGTTCACCAGTGCTCTAAAGCAGCTAAAGAAGCAATGCTTCGTGAAGTATAGTCTAGAACTGCT
The DNA here is from genome assembly GCF_030936135.1 of Gavia stellata. NCBI lineage: Eukaryota > Metazoa > Chordata > Aves > Gaviiformes > Gaviidae > Gavia > Gavia stellata. Next base: position 24,570,554 of record NC_082599.1, on the reverse strand, counting down.
TTTGATCATTATTTTGGATTTGTGGGGTTTTTTCCTATTTTGTTTTTGTTGTGTTCCTTTTTTTTTTTTTTCCGAGGGGACAGACTTCTAGGACTATGTAACTAAAGCCTTAGCTTTTTGTATTTGGTTTTACCTCTTACCCATAAGCTTTACTGCTGTTTGATTGAGCAAAGCTATATATTCTTTACTGTTGGTTTTCTAAAAATGAAAGATCAAGAGACGGCAGGGTGTACAAACCACTTTTTGCAGAACCTGCCAGCTAGGATGAATATCAGTATCTTCAGGAAAACCGTTGTCTCCCACCCAGCTGCAAGAGGCAGTGTGAAGGTTTGCGCTGCCAGTCCTGCGTTTCACAAAGATTTTGCTTGTTGGTCTAAACCATCATCCTTCTGGAAACATAAGGCTTCGAAGGACAGTTCATTAGAATAAACTAAAAGTCTATCTGTCCTGCCTCTGACAATGGCCAGTAGTAACGGGCAGTGTATGAGCCAGAAAAATGCCATGACACATTCCCAGGTTCCAGTGACCTGTAAGTAAGGGGTTTCTGAGTCAGATGTGGTATGGTTGTTCTTAATAGCTGTTGATGGATGTTTCTTCCACGAATTTGTCAAGTCCACTTTGTGTTACCACATCTTGGGGTGGGGAGATACATGGTTTAAATAGAAGCAGCATGAAAAAAATGCCTCCTGTTGATTATTTTGAACATATAATCTCTCCATTTAATTTGATTCTGCCTTTTTTGTTTTTGAGGTAACAAGAATCAGTGAGTAACTGTTCCTTCTCCACTTACCCATGTCATCTGTAATGTTGTGGATTCCTATCACAGCTCCCTGCTTAGTTTCATTGCTCATAAAGAAGTGCTCCAAACCTTTGACTTTATTTCTCCTCTGTGAGCTTCTTCTAGCACCACTAAGGTCCATTTGAGATGAAGAGGACCAGTTCTACATCGCATTTCAATGTAATCACAACATGGATTAATAGCATAAGAATTTTTTTCTGCTTTGTTTTCTATTTCTTTCCCAGTAATTGCTACAATACACATTGGTTTTTTGTCCACTATTGAGAATTGTCCTGATGTTTGAAAATATCTATTATTATAACCAAAGTTTCTCTTTCCTGAATGCAAATAGGTAGTTTAGAACCCATTGTCATGGATTGTTTTTCCCTTTGTGCATCACTTCACATTTATTACATAGAATTTCATCTGTCATCCTATTGCCTGCTTGGTACCATGACATTTCTCCCCAGCTCTTTGCAACCAGCTTTCATTTTTATTACCCTCAATAATTTGGCATCATCATTAGTCTCCTCGTTCTCCATCCTTTTTCATTTCTATATGCTCTACAGACTCAACAAAGATCCCTGTGATCTATGGCTTCCCTCCATGGTAAAGCCCAACCATTTATTTCTTCTCTTTGTTTCTTACCTGTTAACTTGTTGTTAATCAATAATATGACTTACCTCTCTCCCACAGGCAGCTTAATTTCTTTAAGAGCTCATGATGCCAGCTGCCCCCGGATTTATCACAAGAGTAAAGGAGGGTGATACTTATCTACTTTATAAATTGCTTTCACATCTACAGATGAGAAATGATAAATATTTGCTAGAAAATCTGTTTTGCTTTGTCTTAGATAGAAGATATTATGAGAGACGGAACTGAAGGAGCAGGAGTTTGAGGATTGCATGGTATCATGAGAAGAAGTCTGGCTGTTATACAAAAGTCAGTCGTACCCATCTGAGCCTGAGGCTTTCTGAGCTTTAGCAGAGTTATTGCTTGTCTAATTTCTCTGTGTGTAAAATGGGCTTCCAACTGTGACTGTGTCAGGGTTAAATAAATGTAGGTCTGGTAGCTTATCAAAAAAGGTGCCAAAGAAAGATGAATCTTTGCTAGGCTGTGAGTACAGGGCTTGACAGATTTGTGTATTAAGTCCCCAGAATCTTCAGTGGTTCAGTCATCTGACTTTTCACTGAAGGATTTGATGTGTGCTGCTTTTTTATTTTTTCTAGGAAGTGACCCACTAACAGCCTGGAGATAGAACAACCAAAAAAAAAAGAGTAAAACAGTACATCTGTGATGCAGCAAAAAAACCTGTTTTGGCATGTAAATTTATCTCCACTTTATTCCCAAATAAAAGCATTGCCTTCTCAAAGTTTTCCCATCTTGTTCTGTTTTAAATAATGGTCACACAGCTTTTGCCAAAGTAAATTTTTTAGGTATGTAATGTAACACTGTAATAAAAATGAAAAGTGGGTCAAAATGTCACTATTAGAATTTTTGCCTAACCCCATAATTAAAGTTTTGGCTTGACCAAAGTTAGGAGACATGATGCCTGCTCCTGATGTCAGCTGGTATAATTCCACTGATTTTAAGAGGAGTCTTTTCAGGACCTTAATGAGCAGAAATGTATTTTATAATTTACCTCTGAAATATTGTACAAATGACAGAGATTCGGGATGGAGTGACAGAGTAAACAAAAGATAATCTGACTGCAGTAGCTGGCAGGACTGAAATCAAATGTGAGTAATAATTGAGTAGTGTATAGGAGATTTGGGAAAATCAGATTTTGCAGTTCTTTTAATTATCCTTCATTATATTAGCTATTCTTAGGGACATTGTTTAAAATGTGAATTCTATTTGGACAATGCCCTTGTGAAGAGAAGCAAAATACTCATTATGAATGAGCCAAAGAGTTTTAATACCTTGCTATTAGAATCTAAACCATTCAAATCACTGTTGCAGCTTTTGAAGCTCCTTGGGTTTGGTTCATTTTGGTGTTATGCACAGCTAAGTGTAGGGACACCCCATTTCTCTCACACTGGCAATCTGCAGCCCCTCTCAAAAACTTCTGTCCTTGGTTTTTGTGTCATTGTCTCAACAAACAGGTGGTATAAAAACCACTGGCCTGAACCATGTATCAGGTTGAAAATGAAGCTCCTGAGTGCAAAGAAACCAAAAACTCCAGTGTTTGAAACAAAACTCAAAAGACCTTCAAAAGTAGAGTAGGCAAGAACAAAATTGATGTTCAAAGCTGTAAGGTAACAGGGCCAATCTGTGTGGTTCCTGGCTGTCGTAATAAATCTCCCTCTGAAGTGCATGGACATTGGAGCCATGCACAGGGAGGCCAGCGTTAACATCCAAGTCCAGCTCTGAGTTTGTTTACGTTCTTTTACAATTTTGAACAGGTTTGTCATTAACACATAACGTCAACCTTTGTAAATGCTTAGAGATACTGTCGTCTTTACTGCTCCTGACTGCATGGTCACCACACAGGTGTCCATAGATCTTTGCTTGGTCTAAGTTGTTGAGGAATAAAGTAGTGATCATAATCATGATTTATACCACTTTTTTTATTCTGCTTAGCAACTTGGATTATTTATAAATACAAAAGTTTATAGCTGTATAAAATATCTCTAAAAGCTGAGCATATTTTGTCTCTTTTAAACATTGCTTTAAAAATACATTTTTTGGGGTTGAATCCTGACAAACAATATCTTGGGAAAAAAAAGATATTTTAAGGTCGTTACATTTATTTGAATACCACCCAGCTTCCCAGATTGGCTCATCTTGTCTGGAATGAGATGTAATTAAGCACTGTGAATTGAATGTTAAATTCAATAAAAAGCTCTCAGTAAGTTAATAAAAAATCATTTTTACCAAGCTGGACAGAAGTCTGTAGTTTTACAATACACACATTCCTTTCCAACAAACTTCATCTACAAAGAAAATCCTCTCTTCAATTATTGAAAAAGACTGAAAACAGATAAGTTCGTTAATAAAAATTCAGAAACTCCGTAAAATTACATTATATGTTTTCCTAATATAAGTAATAGATTTGTCCACTCAAATATTTGATAACTTTTTTATCATTAGAAACTTCTTTGTAAGTAACTAGTAAGCATGGTAAGCTGTTTCTATGGATAACTCACAGAAGAGGCCTGAGATAGCAAGACCAGATCGTTCATTGGGTCCTTATATTTCTTCAATGAGAAAAAAAGAAACAACGGTAACAGCTTTGCAAGTGGTTACAATTCTGAGATAGAAATTTGTGCATCCAGATTATCATAAAGCATGAATCATAAAGATCTCATTATGTGATTATGCAAATACAAGTTAATTACACAATTACAAGCATCTATGGTGATGAAATATGATTAATTATATAACTTGGTTCTCTTGCTGAATGCAATGCCATTAGCTACTAGAGGTCCATAGATGTGTTTCTTTTTTTGATTCACTGACATTTTAATATTATGAGGGAATTATAAATTATTGTAACAACAGATGATAAAAGCAGATGGAATAAACTTAACTGAAGCCAAGATGATTTACACAGCTTTAAACTGAACAGTTTGTGTATTTATCCAGCTATAAATGTTTTGCTCCATGATCATGAGTTCTGTTTGGAAAGAAAGTTTCCAAAAAACAGTGACAAGTCTGGAAAAGACTCTTTAAACATCTGTTTTAAAATGGTAAGCAGCACTGAACCGAAAGTAATCAGTGGAAGGTAATGTAGGGCTGCCAAAGATACAGCTGTACTGGCCCACTTGAGAAGTAAGGGACAGGAATTGCTGGCTGGAGACTGAGAGTACAATCCAGCTTACTTGCCTTAAATGTCTGATGGTCACTACCAGATCCATCTATCCTACCTGCCTCAAACACCCTTCTGAGGACAGATTGGGGCAGTTTATCTCTTTGTGTTGATTACAGGAGGAACCTTGATGTCTGGCTTGAAGGTGGTGCTTAGTGTAGAGGTGATTAATGTTAGGAGAGTTGAATCCTTACCTATGCATGTGATACAGGACCAGACCTCATGCTTGCAGGAGCAATGGGTAGGTATGATATCTTCCAGTCAAGTTTCCAAAGGAGTAGCTTGTTCTCCACAGTATAACTTCTCCCACTGTGTTTTCAGTATAGGTCTCAAGCCATGACACAGCTGCTTTGAAATACTTTATACGGTCAGTCTGCCCTGAGCGCTGGGACTAATGTAGCGTGATTGCTACTTGTGTAGGATGACCGAGGCTTTCCACAGCCACTTCCCAACTTCTTGTGCCCACTGCATGGCTGACATGTCTTGTATAAAATCCTTTACCATCATCTTCACAGAATCACAGAATAGTTGAGGTTGGAAGGGAGCTCTAGAGATCTTCTGGTCCAACCGCCCTGCTCAAGCAGGGCCACCTAGAGCCAGTTGCCCAGGACCATGTACGGCTTTTGAATATCTCCAAGGATGGAGATTCCACAACCTCCCTGGGCAACCTGTGCCAGTGCTCCTTCATGCTCACAGTAAAAACAGTGTTTCCTGATGTTCAGATGGAACCTCCTGTATTTCTGTTTGTGTCTATTGCCTCTTATCCTGTCACTGGGCACCACTGAAAAGAGCCTGGCTCCATCCCCTTTGCACCCTCCCTTCAGGTGCTTATATATATTGAAAGATCCCCCCTGAGCCTTCTCTTCTTCAGGCTAAACAGTCTCAGCTCTCTCAGCCTTTCCTCATAGAAGAGATGCTCCACTCCCTTAATCATCTTTGTGGCCCTTCATTGGACAATCTCCAGTATGTCCATGTCTCTTTTGTACTGGGAAGCCCAGAACTGGTCACAGTACTCCAGGTGTGGCCTCACCAGTGCTAAGTGGAGGAGAAGGATCACCTCCCTTGACCTGCTAACAATATTTTGTCTAATGCAGCTAAGGATACCATTTGCCTTCTTTCCTGCAAGGGCACACTGCTGGCTCATGTTCAACTTGGTGTCCACCAAGACCCTGAGGTCCTTTTATGCCAAGCTGTTTTCCAGCTGCGTGGCCCCCAGCGTATCTTGGTGCCTGGGGTTTTTCCTGCCCAGGTGCAGGACTTTGCCTGTCAAGGTCCGTACGGATGGCAGCACAACCTGCTGGCAAATCAGCCACTCCTCCCATAGTTTATTTTGCTTTTCGCCAATACACAGCTCTTCTGTCTGACACTGACACCTACTTATTCTGACTGATAAGGAGAAAAAAGTATGTTGCTACTCAAACTATGTTGTTGTCCTCAAGCTCAGTCTTGCTCCACATAGACCAGCAAAGTCTAATGAATTCTGCTAATCTACCCTTAGCCTTTGCATTTATAATGAAACAGGTGCTGCAGAGTGCAGTCTTCCAATATTCAGCCTCTGAGGAAACCTCCTCCTCCTCCCCAATTCAAACAACCACTTCATAAAGATAAATTGTAACTCTTATTTCTAACCAGAACTGAAGGTGTCACGTCAGAGAATCTGCAGTTTCTAAGTTAGCAACTCTTTTTAAAATGCAGGAAAGTTCACTAGTAGGTTTAGCAAACTTCAGATTAAAGCAGATGGAGAAAAGGTTGCCATAACCTAATCTGTCTGTTCTCTATTTTTTCACTTCAAATTGAATATCTGATTATCTTTTAATAGATATAAATATCTAAGCACTAAGATGGAGCACCTCAAATATTGATTACAGATGTGGATATACCAAGAAGCACTAAACTTGAGATGTGCATTTGTATACCAACAATGAGAACATCTCAGCCCTAAAAATTAATTCGTTTTACTTGTTCAGAATATAGATAATCGAAAACTTTTAAGAAAATACAGCTAGTAAAAAGTCAGTGGCTCCTTATGGTTGGATTATTTTTAAAAAGGAAATAGCCTTCTAAAAGAATACACTGATTAGAAAAGCCAGCTTGTGCAAATGTGCTTGAAGTCATCCTCATTTCTTGTTTAGAAAGAATGTCTTTCAGAAAACTAGTTTATAATTGTATTCTTTTAACTTTTGCTGTTGGTCCTAACCTTTTTCCACTGAAATCATTGGTAAAACTCCAATAAGCCTCATAACAGACTAGTTCTAAAGCAATACTAAGTGCTTTTGAATATGGCAATTAACAGTGTTTATCTTTCTTGGTGGCAAACTTCTGGAGCTTTTCTCTGAGGTCACTACTAATTAGAAGCTGGTATCACTCTGAAAATTTGTGGAAGGTCTCCTCCACACTGCTGACAACATAAAAATTATTGTACATTATTGTACATTAACACAATCCATTCTCATTAACACCATCAGTAACAGAGCTCTGTGGCAATTACTTAATTAAAATATACATCCTCTTCTTTGTAACTTTCCCCTTGTGGCAGGAGATGTGAGTTTTCACCAGCTTCTCTGTTGTTTTAGAGGGTTTGACAAATGTATGTTTTCCGCTGAAACAGACACTGAGTCTCTTAGGGAAGTCTCCTCTTTGTGTCAAAATAATGGATGCATTTTCATGGAGAAGCGGTAGTGTATTAAATATACTTACTACAAAGACCAAAGGCTTTCACTTAGTGAAAGATGCCTGTAAAACCACTTGCTCTGGGCTAATACTAGGGACTGCCCAACTCCATGGCTCAACTACCAGCTGCTTTCCTAAACATCGTACAGCAGATCAGCCTTGCCTCTGTGGTGTCTTAGGGACTGGGATTCAGGAAAAAAAACAGGGGGGATGTTTTTCACATAGCTGTAATCTGTATTTAAATCTTTTATAGCCGTTGATTTGTACAGCCAGACGTGAGAAGTAGAGTTACTCAAGTTTCTGTCTATTAAGTAAAATCAGAGAAGGTGAGAGGTAACAGACATACTCATAGTCATTATTACACAGTAGCTATTACAACCAGCTTCACTGAGTAGCTTACTAATACATTTCTAGAACACAGTGACAGGTAAATACTTACAGAGGAATAACATCAGTGTTTGATAAACCTTAACAATGTATTGGTGCTGTATCACACAAAATAATGGTTTCTGCCTCAAATGAATTTCAGGATAAAAGGAAGATAAGGAGCCTGGTTTTCTGCCAAAGCCAGCCATCAAAGACCTGATGGATGCCAGCTAGTCTCAGACTGCAGCTGGGGCCAGTCCCCATAGTGCTGCGAGACACATGAAGCCAGGGGTTCCTAGGACTCATCTGCTGGATGCCAGGCAAGCACTGCAGTCCCAGGGTGGGCTCCGGCAGGCGGAGGGTCTGTGTGGGGCTGAGAGGCACAGGGGAGACCTGCCCACAGTGCTGGCTTGGACCTCTGCTCCTGAGTAGAGGCATGATGCTCCTGCTGCCATCAGCCTGGAGCCTGTGTGGGGTTTGCAGCTAGGGGTGGACAGGGATCCACCTCACCTCAAAAGGCATTTGAAGCAATACCTCACTCTCTTCCAACTGTTTCTGTATAAGCTACAGGAGTCAGAGAAGGAAGGGGGCTGTGGAAGGAGCGCCAGAGGATCTGCCAGCATTTCTTTCTAGAAAACATAGAGGACATTAGAGGCTCATCTCATAGGAAAACCTCTACATCTGTGGAGCCACTGAACTTGCAAACACCATATAATACTAGAAAAGCAGCCTGGAACAGGTTAAAACTTTCATTTCTACCTGATTTTCTCAGAGAAGGGATGAATACTGCTCTTTTCATGCCTGCCATCCTCTGACCCAGAAAAATTGGTTGGCTTATCATAGCCTAGTCATAAACCCCCAGTTTGCTGAGTGGAAGACTGAAGTGTCGTGTTTTGACACTTACAAATTTAAAAGCCAGAACTGCCATTAGTTTTTATTTTCATCATGAAGTGATTTCCCCATTAATAAAACCAGATAAAAATAAACTCTGAGGAAGAAACAAGCATTTATAACATGATCAAGGAAGATTAAATATATATATGTGTATTCATAAATACATAAATAAATATATTTTCAGATTGTATTTGGTCTGGCTGAGGTGGAGTTTATTTTCCCAATAGCAGCCCTCATAGTGCTGTGCTTTGTATTGGTAGCTAGAAAGGTGTTGATAACACACCAGTGTTTTAGCTGCTGCTGAGCAGTGCTCACGCAGCATCAAGGCTGTCTCTCCAACATTCTCCCGTCACCAGCAGGCTGGGAGTGGGCAAGATCTTGGGAGGGTATATTCGTTATTATGACGTTTGTCTTCTGGAGCAACCACTACGTGGACTAAAGCCCTACTTCCCAGAAAGTGGCTGGACATAGCCTGCTGATGGGAAGTAGAGAATAAATCTTTTGTTTTCCTTTGCTTCTATGTGCAGCCTTCACTTTTGCTGTATCAAACTGCCTTTATCTTGGCCCACAAGGTTTTTTCCATCTTATTTTCTCCCCCCATGTCCTGTTGAGGATGGGAGTGATAGAGTAGCTTAATGGCACCTGGTGTCCAGCCAAGGTCAACCCACCACAATATACAAGCTAAACAGAAGTCAACGTTTCTCATGAAAACTCATCTGTCAGTTCAAGAAGTAAATGAAAGTTCAGCTCTCCTCTTGATTTGAAGCAAGTGCTGTGAGCCAGGTTTGGTTCACATTTTCAAAATTTATAACACTGTGATGCTTGCCAAAAATCCTCAACTGGATCAGAGGAGCCGCAAAACTGTCAGATGAATAACAGAATACAACGAAGGAATAAAATATTCTGGGTTAATTGGATAAGTTCATTCAGACAGTTTTGCCAGTCTACTTTTCTACAATGATTTGCGGACTGATAAGGATAGGATTTTTCTCAGTAATAATAAAACTGATTCCTCAAATATATTTCATTTACAAAACCCCAGAAATTGTTTATAACTAACAGAAGCCAACAATCAACATCCTCTTTCCCACAGCACACATAAATTATGAACTTCTCATGAATTCAACTGTTTAGAGAGTAATTTGGGTATCTCACTTGTATGAGAATTTCATGGCACTTGCTGCTGGCTGAGTGCTGCAGTGAGGCTGAGGTCCATCTCTAGCGACATCTCTAGTTACACAAACTATTTGAGCCTTCATGTATTCAGAAGGCTGCAACACTTGGAAGGATAGAATAAGAGATGATGCTAAACTCAAAAACTAGGCTGTAAGCCATGTTTCATCTGATTCCCCCGCTTACTTAGAGAGCTCAAATGAAATATGTCATTCAGGATGTTTTACTTGACATAGTATATTAACACAGGAGCATTTCTAAGAAACTAGGAAATAATATTTGTAATACAGACTATATTTTTATGTGAGTCTTTTTGGTAATAATCTTAGTATTTTCAGTTGATTGTCCACCTTGTAATAGGTTCAGTGCTGTAAGGACATGTCTAGAGTGACAGCAGGACATTTGATCCCCAGGGTATTTGACCACAGGGAAGAAACAAACCACACAACTTTATGATGCAGAAGACAAAAGCCAGCCTGCGCATTATTTTAAAAAGGCCCTTCCAAACCGTGAGCTGAGTATCAAAAATGCTGCACAGCTATTCTGTAAATGCCTTGCCTTTTGTTAAGCCCCAGCACAGCTGGGCAGGATGAATTCTGCTAATGTGGTCCTCTACCAAATTACCTCCCAGCCACAGGAGAAGGTTATTTCTTTACAGAAGAATGAGCACTGAGATATTCCCTTTTGAAAGGAAAGAATAGAGAAGTCTTGCCATTTGATCTAAGTTTTATCTGCTGACACAATAGCTCGCACTCACAACCACTATTGGGAAGTTAACAAGTACTTTAAAATACACCCGATGTAGTTCATCTATTAATGTTAGTATTTTATTAAAAAATTTAGAGCCAAAAAGTGTTTTGAACATCTCAGTGTGATTTCAGCAGTTATTTGGGAAGGCTTTATTCTGAAATAAAGAGCAGTGATCTTCTTCTTCCAGACATCCAAACAGCCTTTCATCATTCTAAATGCTTTCCTGACAATTAGGAAATAGCATGAATGAGATCGAAGTCACATCTAGACTGGCTAAATTCTACAAGCTGAAAAGCAAACTTGGAAAAGTTACTACAACCTACATCCCACTGAGGGATATAAGCAGCTGCTTCAGTAGGAGTTAATGCATAGCTGGAAATGAGCAGAATGAATCCTCCTTACTGTGTTTCTGTGTTCAAAAGCAGCTTTGGACTTACCTCAACACTGTTGACAACACTGCAGCTGCACACTGCTCCAGGATATCCTTTTCTTTTTGTGGTGTGTCAGATGTCCCCAAGCTCTCCTCTTCTCCGGTGACACAACAAAGGACCTTGTGTAGCCACAGTAGAAGCAACATGTGGCCTTTTCTAACTGTAGGCTCTTTCAGCAATGAGCTCCTTCTAGGAATGTTTAATTAAGCTAAGCACAGTACTATCAATGAAAATGCAAAGATTAAATAACAAACAGACAAACAAGTAACTCCTATATTACAAACTAATACTCACGAGCCTCACGTCCTCAAGAACCGGAAAGGAGAAAAATTGCAAAGGGATGGTCCCCCAGAGAAAATACAGAAGAGCAGGGCTGTCCTTTTATGTGACGGGATACACGATGTATCATAATGTGCTCATTACACCCTTTGGCAAACCTTAATACTCTGACCTGCTGTTGCGGGCAAAATGGTCTCAACCCAGGGAATTTCAGCTAATTTATTTCCTGTTAACATAATCTTTTCTTTACTGATTTAGATATTGAGAAACAAAGAATACATAGACAATTAAACAAACAACAAAGGAAATCACCTTTCAACCCCCTTCCCCAGGTTTGACTTCAGTCCAACACACCTACTCCCCATTCCATAGCCTTATTTTCACTACTTTTTGCTTAGTCCTTCCCAATCCCATTGGCGAGGTGATAGGCAGTGCAGGCGATTGGTGTCAGTGCATAATGGTTTCTTCTGCCACTCTCTGTTGCTCACTCTTCTCTTTACCTTCTCCTCACTTGTTATTGCTCTCAGCTCCAGTGTGGCTCACCCACAGGCCACACTCCCTCAGGGGTGTTCCTGTCCCTGCATGGGTTGCCTACAGCCCCAGTCCTCTCAGAGCTGTACCTCCTCCAGGATGGAGCACCTCCTTCCATGAGTATGCCTCCAGCCATGTCCCCAACAATGTCCCGTTCCACATCTCCATTTTGTTTTTCCAAATGTGTCCCCTCATATTTCTCCTCATCTGTCCCCTTTTTGTGTGTCCTCCTGTGCCTCCTCACATGCCTCCTTCTTGTGCCTTCTCCCGTTTTGCATCTCCTTTTGTGCCTCCTCACAGGTGTCCTCTGGTGTCTCTTGCCCCAGCAGTTAACATCCTTTCCTAAGCATGTCCATGCAGAGCTGCTGCAGGCTCCCCTGCCCGGCTCCAGTTTTGGTGGACAGTGGGGTTTTCCACCATTTTGGAGCCATTTGGAACCATCTGCAACTGGCCCAGAGCAGCTCATGGCCTCCTCCCACACAGGGCACCCCACCAAGTATGCCCCAAACACCTGCACGCGGGATCAAAACAGAAATCACGACAAGGGAAGGGGCACTCAGCATCCCAGCAAAGGGTGCGGGAAAGCATCTTGTGCATCAGCTGTCCCTTCCAGGAGGGTTGCAAATGCAGTATTAAAACCAGAAAGCAATGAGGGCTACATGACATACGAGTTTTCACATCTTCATGCCTCTCAGCATAAACCACAATCAGTGCTGGAATCACTGATTCCTCTTATGAAGATATTTGTGCTTGATTGCAATAAACCCTCAGAGCCCAGCAAGCACAACAGAGGGTGTTCAGGGTGCTCAGCGGAACTGCTGTGGCTGGTATGTATCAGGCTGGGACTAACCTCGCTCATAGTGTGCAAATTGCTGAAGTGACCGTGTACCTGAATCACAGGAATTAGAGGAGGGAAAAAAGCTGTTAGGCCAGTTTGCTTAGGGGACCTCAACCAAAGGCTGCAGGCAGATCCACTGCAAGAGCCAGGAGCATTCCCTACTGTACAGGGTTTACATGGCCATGTTTTGGTAGTGGGGGGTGCTGCAGGGGTGGCCTCTGTGAGAAGACACCAGAAGCTGCCGCTGTATTGGACAGAGCCAGTGCCAGCCAGCTCCAAAACACACCCACCGCTGCCCAAAGCTGAGCTCATCAGTGACGCTGGTGGCACCTTGTTGATAACCTGGTTAAGAAAGGGTAAAAAATGCTACACAGCAGCTGTGAGAGAGAGAAGCGAGAAAAAAGTGAGAGAAACTATGCAGACACCAAGGTCAGTGAAAAAAAATGGGCAGGAGGTGCGCCAGTCACTGGAGCAGATTCCTCTGCAGCCTGTGGTGAAGACCATGGTGACACAGGTTGTCCCCTGCAGCCCACGGAGGACCCCACACCACAGCAGGTGGACGTGTCGTGAAGGAAACTGAAGCCTGTGGACAGCCCATGCTGGAGCAGGCTCCTGGCAGGAGCTGCGGTCCATGGAGAGGAGCCCAGGCAGGATCAGGATTTCTGGCAAGACGTGTAGCCCATGGGGGACCCATAGACCAGTTCTTGAAGAACTGCAGCCCATGTGAAGGACCCACGTTGGAGAAGTTCATGAAGGACTGTATACTGTGGGTGGGACCTTACACTGGAACAGGGGAAGAGCGTGAGGAGGAAGGAGCAGCAGAGACAAAGTGTTATGAACTGACTGCAACCCCCATTCCCCATCACCCTGCACGGCTCAGCAGGGAGGAGGCGGAAGAGGTAGAGGAGTTGGGAGTGAAGTTGAGCCTGGGGAGAGAGGCATGGGGAGAAGGTGGTTTTAATTTTGTTTCTGTTTCTCACTATCTCTATTTTTAATTGGCAATAAATTAAGTTAATCTTCCCCAAGCTGAGTCTGTTTTGCCCATGACGATAACTGGTGAGTGATCTCCCTGTCCTTATCTTGACCCACAAGCTTTTTCATCTAATTTTTTCCTTCTGTCTTGCTGAGGAGAGGGAGTGAAAGAGCAGCTCAGTGGGCATCTGGCAGCCAGCCAAGGTCAACCCACCATACCTATGCAGCTGTTGCTGCAGAGCACATCCCTGCAGGAAGATAAGGGGACTGAAAATTACTGAATTGTTTTGCAAGCAGGTAGCAGACCTCAGTCACCTGCCATCTCATACCAAACCTTGTGCCTGAAATATAAAGAGACCTTCAGGACTGGAATATGTGGAGTGAGGTGAAATTAACAGCATGCAGCACAAGATCATGCACCAAGACCTAAGAGCAAGAATTTCTGAAATACGGGAGAAGCTTATCCTCCAGAAATAATGGAGGAAGTGAAAGACCGGCACTAGGGAGAGCCAAGATCACAGTGACCCCTCACTACAGAGGGGCCATGAAATACAAGCAGTGATCCCAGGAAGCACTGAGCGAGGTCCTTCTACCAGGTGAGAGAATTATTGCACAAGAACCAGTGCGATCTCATCGCGAATGTGGAACACACCTCCCATTGCCTGTACTCAAGGGAAATTGAATGCAGTTGCAATCGCAGAAAGGAGGGCTGCTAGGACCACTGGGTGAATGGGCAGACCAACTTGCAGTACAAGGCTGAAAGACCTCAGTAAAAGGGGAGTTTAAAACCAGGACATGGGGTTTTTCTGTATGTATATGCGGGAAATAAGCAGGAAGGGATTTGGAAGGGATGGAGGAAGGAGGATAGAGCAAAGCAAAAAGATATTTAAAATATGGGGTAATGCTGGCAGGAGAACAAATGGATATAAACCACCCAGGAATGGAAATTTTTCAAAGTTTTCTGTTTCAGAAATGATGAAGCAGCTTTTCAGTAGGAGTGCAAGAAACATACGTGGTTTTAAGATGGTTCTCGATAAACTTACGAATAAGATTACCCATCCCATAAAAGACTACGGAATTGTTTGGTTCACTGACTCCCAGGAGTCCCTCCAGTCCTATGCCTTGAGCTGCTTTTATTAAATATACCATATATCCAGACTAAATGATTTGTGCCGCGTTACTGAATTCCACACTATTACAGTCTCCGCAGGAGTTCTTCTTCAGTTTTATTTTAATAAAAAAAGCCCCCCAAAAAGGGAGGGATTAAAAGAGTATACAAATGTGTATGAGAAAAGATGGATAATCAGGCATGTGAGAAAGATTAAAAGAAATGGGTATGTAAAACTAAGGAGAAGTAGGCTGAAGAGAGACAAAGAATGTACAAGTACTTAACAGAACACTATAAAGAGAATAAGGATCAATTAGTCTCATTTGTCAATGAGGTTGATCAAGAAATACTAATAACTAGATTAAAAAGCAGCAGAGAAAATTTATAGCTAGAGGAACAGTTATATAATGGAACAACCTGCCAGTGAAGGTTACAGCATTTCCATCACTGAAGATAGCCAAAGCTATTTTAAGAATAATGAAATCCATCCACCAATGATTCAGGCTGATGGACAGAGATGACCCAAGAGGCATCTTTTCTACCGCAAATGATTCTGTTCTTCTGCAAGCACGCCGATGCTTAGTAGGAGCTGCACTTCATTGAAATGTTTCAGCTCATTTCTAAGAAGAAATCATGTTATAACAAGTATTAAGTGGAAAGATAGCTAACTGGTTTTCCCAATCAGTAGAAAATTAACGGTGTTTCAGTTATCTGCATTCTGGAATGTTTCTATTAATTTTCAGATAAATCTATACATGCTGCAGTTCCTTCAAGAAACAATTATTTTCAAAAGCAAATCCAGACTTCTCATGTCTAGCATTAGAACAACTTCTCCGTATCTACCTCATGTATTACATATATGTTCAAGAAACAGTAAAAAAATCCCACTGGTTTTATGTGAGACTACATTCATATATTCCATTAGCTGTTTGCATGTTAAGTGTGTTAAAATGGGTCTTGCAAATGTTTTCTATTTATTGGAATTGGCACAGCATACACTACTCCCGAATACATAGGCAGTATTTAATTCCTAGTGACACAAAGTCCAATTAAGATAATCTTACTTGTGTTCTTCCTTGTTACTCCTCTGTAACAGTCACGGTTCATCAATACATCAGCAATATGTCTACGTGGACAACGCACATGGAATCCATGTAATTATTAGAGGAGGTATTAGAAGGAGAATGTATCCAACTGAAAATATCAATCAAATGTCAAACTTAATGGGGAACATCTAAGAAATCACTGGAAGAATTAGGTTGGTTTTTTCCTGCCCATTTAACTAAAATTACACTAGTACTGCTAAAAAAAAAATTTAAAAAATCATGTACTTTGTTTAAATTCTATGGACAGAAAGTTTTGTAGAACTGACATCAAAGTGGCACAGAGAAACCTTCTCAACGTGGTGCCATGGTGTCCCAAAAAGGAGATCAGATCTTTTAGTCCCAGCCCTGTGCTGGGAAATTTAAAGAAAGAGAATCCATTTCTAGAGGTAAAGATACTGGTTAAAAAGAACCTTTCTGCAGAAAGGAAAAATTTGGGAGAGGAGTAGGATTCTAAAAGCAGGTCCAACTGAACTTGCACATTGTGGTCTGCCGAGGTAGCTGGTCTAACAGATCAGAGTGGTACCAGTTATTTTGTGTAACTGTGCTGCATGATATAGGTCCCTGTGTTATTAATGGGATATTTGTAGCACAGATGGAGCAGCTCAGAGGGTGTGGTAAAGTTTCCTACTAAAAATGATATGATCTCTCTCCTTGCAACACAGCAAGTCCAGCTCCCCTACTCTCTGTAGGTCACAGTAAAGGCATGGAATAGAAGTCAACATTTCCTTCATTGTCCTTCTGCATGACCTTTATTTAAATCCTGCACACTAGAGCTCAACCAAGATTATAATAACTCAAGATCCAATATAAAAATATATTGTTTATATGTATTTTTGTCTGTGGAGTTATAGCCCTACGCAGATCACAGCTGCTAGAGTTAGCTGTTGTACTTTCCATTGCTTTTTCCATTACCCAATCAGGAAAAAAGAAGAGGAGTCTTCACACTCTCCAGAACAAGTGGAGAAGTGACTTTATGTGGATCAGTGAAGATGGCAACAACTGTCATATGGCCATGTTATCAAACACTCTCCATGGAGGCACATGCTGCTCTCACGCATGAATCTCGTATCTGGCTGCTTGTGTCTGAAAAGTCATCTACTCTCGGCTGGCTTATTGTAATGTACCTGGGAAACTGCTTACGGTGCGCTAACAGATATTATATGACAGGTGAATGAACCAGGTGTAGAAACAATAATAACACAACATTTCAGTACAAAACTCTTAACCTTTTTGGTTTTTTGAAAACACAAAAATACAGAAAGTGAAAAGGTGGCTGCTAAAGCACTTGCAAAAGGATCCTTCAGAGTTATCCAGAGTATTATCTAAAAAACATCATGCCATCGCAGCACAAAAGAAAAAAGTGTTTCATACATTGGTACATGTTAGTTCTCATGTATTTGATTTCACATTTTGATTTCAGCAAATAAAATGGTCTTAGCTTGATTTTGCCACTTTGCCCAGAAAATGTCATCAGGAAATTATGAACAATATTAAAGAGTTAAAGTTTAAGAAAAGATTGGACATGTTTCTTTTTAGTGAAGGATACTGTGTACTGAACAGTCAGGACGTTGTCTGTTAGTGCTTTAGCAATCCCATATTAGAAAAAGAAAATGAGGATCTACTGTTCTGTTTTCAAATCCTGAATCTCTTGATTTCTTAAAACTTGCAGAATACATTATACCTATTCCTATGCCAAATGCAGCAGCAGAATTTTTTTTCTGTGTAAACAGACTGGCAGACTGAAAAAAATTAGGAGCTTCAAAATAGTTGTCTTGAATTATGCATGAAAAAAGTATTATAAATTATTTTTAAAGATGTATTGGTATTTAGCAAAGCTGTTTATAAGTACCATTTGAAACAGTGCATTTAAGCTAACAGTAATTAAATTGCATATTGGAGGGCAGTTGTAAGATCCACCTAACGAAAAATGCAACGTGTACTTAACAAAAGGGTGTTTTCCTCCAGTATGTCTTAACACAAACTGTATTTGTTATTTGACCATCCCTTTTTTCCATCCAAGTAGTACTGTAACCCTACTCCAGGGGTAATTTTGAAGCAGATCTGTAGTTTGTTCTTCTGTCTCTTTTTTGCCAATACAAGGAGTAAGGTTTGCTGATAAACTTGCCCACTATGAGTACCAGCACCCTAACTCTCTGCTAAATCTGCTCTGTTTTTCCAAAGTAGCAATAGTTTGGGACTGAGTAGGCCAAATGTGGGGGGAGGGAATAACACTGCCTCTGTTCCTGCTTAACCCTGCCATGCTGAGGTGCATGTGCATGAGTGCATATGGAGGGAGGCACAGAGCTCCAATGCATGTAGTGGAGAGTGGCAGAGGAAAAAGAACTCTGTGCTTTAGGATATGGATTTTCAATTTTGGACATGTTTTTCTGTGATTGGGAGCGGGAAGTCTTTCTGTGCTGCTGGATGTCAGAGAAGATGATTTTGGACCTGAGGAGGGGGTGCGAGATGTGGAGAGGACAGATTTTCCAGCCCAGGTGTCTCAGTACTGCACAGGTTAGGTGAAGCTGCAGGATCTAGAAGTGGCCCTGAGATGTCTGCAAGATTGATCAGGTTGTCCGTGAGGAATGAAGATGGCCACATGGGATTGTAAACGTGTCTTACAGACAGTTCGCATGAGATGATAGTATAAACGAGCAATGAGGAACTCTAGAAAAAAACAAAGAGGTCACAAAGGTGTTGTTACTGTTGGGTAATCTGGCTCAAGGCTGAAGTGCTTTTCAGCTTGAAAAGATGTCTTGTTTCTTCTCATCTCTTCTAAACTTCCTTCATTACCAACTAAAAAAACTTGATGACATTGTTTAAATCAATGTCCTAGTTTTTCATCTCTTAAAAATTATCAACCTGGAAATGATGTGTAGGAATAAGGCAAATCAACCTGCAACCTCATAGGTACTTATGCTGGTACAGCATATTTCATCATCACCAGCACTGGGAAAAAAAACTCACCGGTTACAAGCCACTGAATTGAGTGATAAGAACTAAAGGAATGTTTTGGGTTTTTTTTTTCCTCCTTCACAGCTAGCATAAGGGTAGGATACAGCTAACATTAAGGTCTACTTTGAAAAAAGGTATCTAAAAAAGTATTTTGAGTACTTAGTTTGAGACCCACATACTTGCTAAGTTTTCAAGGAATTAAGTATGTGAAATCCTTTTTTATTTCAGGTCTGACCATGGGTGTTTTAAATCTTTTCAAGTAAAGAACAACAAAAACCTCACTGAGTTGTGGAGAAACAGCTATATAGCTGGCATTCACTCAGGTAAGACCAAAATATATTATAATAGCAGTATCCACATTAGTTACACTGGACTGGAAGAAGTCTGAGGCAAAAATACCATGGTAACAGAGATGAAACAGCTACTTCAATTTGCTTGTGAGCTCAGCTACTAACAGAGTGAGGTTTTTCTTTTTTTAATCAAAGAAGACCTCTCAAGGAAGAGAACTGGGAGGCTGTGGTTGCCTAGAATTAGTGTAAAAAATAATAAGCTCTTTGGGGCAGAGACTTCCAATGAGGATTTTATTCTTGATTTTCTTTCAAAAGGACAGTGATTCACCTCCCCACATATAAAAGACAGTTTAAACCTGTAGAAATAATGACAAATTATTTCAAACAGGATGTCTCCAGAACCCCTCAATTTGATTTGATTTGACAGAAAAAATAATACCGAGGAAAGTAAAAATAATTAAGCCTTCAGTTAAAATACTAAATCCCAGTTAGAAACAAGAACATTCTACCCTCCCAAGAAGCATTTGTCATTATTGTTTGCATTATGACTGCAAATTTGTTTTATGCTTGGACCAGCAGTATGTTGTGATCAGTAATAATAGCATATAATGCTATGCCCCAAAAGCAGATGACCTAAGAGTGTATGGCACAATGCTTTCCCTAGTGGGTGTATGCAGGCTGACTCCAAGCTGGCTAACCCCAGCTGCATGCCTGGCTGCATGTGCCAAGGGCACTACCCTACCTAAGATAACCTTCTTCTCAGGAGTGTCAGCTTCACAGGAGGGAAAATGAGGTGAGGTGAGCACTGCATTAGCAGCGCTGTCCATCTTCTTCTACCCAAGGTAGTTCAGTTACAGCTTGCTTGGTTATCTTCCTGCTGCATCACACTGTACAGATAAACCATCAGCATAAGACCACAGACAGGAAAGGCATAAAAGCTGATGGGTTAGCACCAGAAATGACGAAGCAATCAGTATTGGTCAGCATGTCAGCAAGAATCAACAGATGACTAGCCCATCTA
This sequence comes from Gavia stellata, assembly GCF_030936135.1. Taxonomy (NCBI): domain Eukaryota; kingdom Metazoa; phylum Chordata; class Aves; order Gaviiformes; family Gaviidae; genus Gavia; species Gavia stellata. Next base: position 24,550,581 of record NC_082599.1, on the reverse strand, counting down.
TTAACAAATTGCGGGTGGGGGAATAAAAATGTCTTTATTCTTTCAATAAAGAACAGAAGACAGGAATGAGGGAGCTTTGCAGATGTGTACAATAAATTCTTCTGCCAAAATGTGAGAGGCATAATGGGAGAAAGCATATATCTAATGAGTGAGGTAACAGGGGCTGCTATCAAAGGTCTTGGAACAACAACAAAAGAAAATGAGCGTATGTTTGTTGTAGTAGAGAGAGAGGAGCACGTGGAAAGATACAAACAGGATGGACAGAGATCAAGTAAGAGGCAAAGAAAATTATATTTTCAACAGTGTTTTCGATGAAAACAGGGCAGGATCAGGAGTTTCTGGCTCACGTTTTTTTTTCCTGTTTATGAGCTTTTTTTGAACAGGACAGTCTGTTGCAATGGGAAAAAGTCATAAGAGAAAGAGAATGCAAAGAGAAAATCAAAACACAAGGAAAAGAATAGGTCACTGGAGAAAGTTGAAGAGTTAGAGGCATGAATGAAAAACTGCATCTGTAAGACAGAGAGTGAGTGACAGTGGCAGTAAAGGAAGGAGGAATAGGAGGTGAGCTGATGGGAAGAACAAGGTTACAGCCCATCTTGTAGGTTGCATCTTCTGATAAATCAACATGATCCTATACTGAGAATAAGTGAATAAACCGAGTAACTGAAGTTCTATCACAAAAGTGATATCCCAGTCTATCGCAGTTCTACCCCAGTCCTTTTCCAAGTCATTACTACATATATTGTGGTAGATCTCAAAATGTCATCTGTAGTAGTATACATGACATAAAACAATTAGCAGAAAGAGGTCTTACCTACCAAAAAGGTCACAGAGTAAATACAGGATTTTATACAATAGATGTTTGTCCCTTGGAAGAAGAGACCAACACCCACCTCTCTGCAACCCCCTTTCAGGTAATTGTAGAGAGCAATGAGGTCTCCCCTCAGCCTCCTCTTCTCCAGACTGAACAACCCCAGTTCCCTCAGCCGCTCCTCATAACACTTGTGCCCCAGACCCCTCACCAGCTTCATCACCATTCTCTGGACACATTCCACCACCTCTATGTCTTTCTTGTAGTGAGGGGCCCAAAACTGAACACAGGATTCGAGGTGCGGCCTCACCAGCACCGAGTACGAGGGTATAATCACCTCCCTACTCCTGCTGGCCACACTGTTTCTGATACAGGCCAGGATACTCTTGGCCTTCTTGGCCACCTGGGCACACTGCTGGCTCATATTCAGCCGGCTGTCAATCAACACCCCCAGGTCATTTTCTGCAGGGCAGATTTCCAGCCACTCGTCCCCAAGCCTGTAGCGTTGTCTGGGGTTGTTGTGACCAAAGTGCAGGACCCGGCACTTGGCCTTATTGAACTTCATACAGTTGACCTTGGCCCATTGATCCAGCCTGTCCAGATCCCTCTGCAGAGCCTTCCGACCCTCAAGCAGATCAACACACCTCCCCATCTTGGTGTCATCTGCAAACTTACTGAGGGTGCACTCAATCCCCTCATCCAGATTATTGATAAAGATATTAAACAGAACTGGCCCCATTACTGAGCCCTGGGGAACACCACTTGTGACCAGCTGCCAACTGGATTTAACTCCATTCACCACAACCCTTTGGGCTCAGCCATCCAGCCAGTTTTTTACCCAGCAAAGAGTGCACCCATCCAAGCCATGAGCAGACAGTTTCTCCAGGAGAATGCTGTGGAAAATGGTGTCAAAGGCCTTACTAAGGTCCAGGTAGACAACATCCACAGCCTTTCCCTCATCCTCTAAGTGGGTCACCTTGTCATAGAAGGAGATCAGGTTGGTCAAGCAGCACCTGCGTTTCATAAACCCATGCTGACTGGGCCTGATTGACTGGTTGTCCTGTACATGCCGTGTGATGGCACTCAAGATGATCTGCTCCATAATCTTCCCCAACACTGAGGTCAATCTGACAGGCCTGTAGCTCCCCAGATCCTCCTTCCGGCCATTCTTGTAGATGGGCATCACATTTGCTCACTTCCAGTCCACTGGGACCTCCCCAGTTAGCCAGGGCTGCTGGTAGATGATGGGAAGTGGCTTGGTGAGCACTTCTGCCAGCTCCCTCAGTACCCTTGGGTGGAGCCCATCTCGTCCCATAGACTTGTGGGTGTCTAAGTGGTGTAGCAGGTCACTAACCATTTCCCCTTGGATTGTGGGGGCTTCATTCTGCTCCCCACCGCTATCTTCCAGCTCAGGGGGCTGGGTACCTGGAAAACAGGTCTTATTATTAAAGACTGAGGCAAAGAAGGCATTAAGTCCCTCAGCCTTTTCCTCAGCCTTTGTCACTATGTGTCGTCCCCCCCCCCCCGCATCCAATAAAGGATGAAGATGATCCTTAGCCCTCCTTTTGTTGTTAATGTTCTTCCAAAGGCCATAATCTCTCCTTTTTTTCCTGAGTTCCAGCCAAAGCTCTCTGTTCAGCCAGGCCGGTCTTCTTCCCCGCCGGCTCGTCTTCCAGCACATGGGGATGGCCTGCTCCTGTGCCTTTAAGACTTTCTTCTTGAAAAGTGTCCAGCCTTCCTGGACTCCTTTGTCCTTCAGGACTGCCTCCCAAGGGACTCTGTCCACCAGGCTCTTTAAACAGGCCAAAGTCAGCCCTCCAGAAGTCCAAGGTGGCAGTTCTGCTGACCCCTCTCCTTACTTCTCTGAGAACCAAAAACTATTATTTTGTGATTGCTATGCCCAAGACAGTCTCCAGTTGCCACATCTCCCACAAGTCCTTCTCTGTTCACAAACAGGTCCAGAGGGACAGTATTACTTCATTTCCTCAGTACTGGAAAAATACATATTCACTGTTCGGGGGATTTTGTAGTGGGAGCAGCAGCAGAGACACCTGCCATCTTTCTGAAGACATTTCTAGAGTCTTCAGCAAATAGGAGGAATAAGAGCAGGGCAGCACATAGGAGGTGTCAGGTTTTAACTGGGAGTCCTGCGTATTGCTTCTGTAACAGACAGATGTAGCAATCTTGCAAAAAAACCCCTTTCCTTCAGCAGAAGAGAAAAAAAAATGAATGCTGTAAACGTTTTTAATTGTTTCTTTAAAATGAAATAATTTACATCTGGCACATCTATATGTTCTGTGCTATTTTTCCCTCTCTCATACACACAACTCCTCTTGCTTTGCATCAAAAGAGCCTTCTACATGGGCTGCCTACACTGGGCTACTGTAAATATCTGAGTTGGTTATTTTGGTACAGAGTTGTACATCCAATATGCATTCAGGGCTGCAGCTGGCTCATGACATTATTGACTAGAGATGTAACCCTTTAGTTAGGTTTAGTGAGGTCTGAATCAGAATTACGGAGAGGGGCTTGACAGAGGAACAGCAAGACCTGTTGAGACCACTGATAAAATGGGCAAGTGCTCTCCCTTCCTCTTCATCCGCTTTATCAAAGCAGTCACTTCAACAGGAGTCTCAGAAGATTTTAGGAGTCTCAGAAGATTTTATCTGTTAAGACACATAATGTTTTCCTGACCTAAGGGAAAAATAATCTATTATATGATTCAGAAATAAGTTTAAAGATTTTTTTTTTTCCCTTCATGTCTCAGTAGGAAACCAAGAACATGACGACACTTTCAGCCTAATTACGAAATGTGTCATTTTTTTCTTACGCAACCTTGCAGAATCCTTAATAAGAATTCCCAGTTATATTTTCCTGCTCGTCTTCTAAGCCCTCAAATTAGGCCTTTAACTTTTCTAACTTCTTTTCCCTTTCAGCTTGTTAGGAAAAGAATCTAATTGTTCTCCTAGACTCTAAATGACTAAAAGAAAGATTATCTGTGGGGTAATTTTGTTACATAAAGTGGTTTTACTTTGACCCTGTGCAGTCAGTGCATTTACAACACATTCACTGAAAACTGGCACTACACACTGAAAGCTTTTGGGAGTAAGGATTGTTAATGGTGTCTGGTTATAGCACACAAACGATGGGGGCTCTTCACTGGCAACACTTAGTGGCACCAGTGTACATCTACTGGAATCTGTCTCATTGTGTCAAACGGCGTCATAACCCACCAGGGATGAGGATGATTGCAAGAGAGGCTGAGTTGCCATTAGAGAAATCTTCCTCTGGATGCATCAGTTCCACTTAAAGTGATTATACCAACTGTAAATAATAACAGTAATAATACATTCTCCTTGGGTATAGTTTCCTTTTCAATGACAGAGAAAAAATGTATCCGTAAGTGCTTAAAATAAATTATGGACTGCTTTAAATGAAAGTTCCTTTGAGTTTTTGTTAATGCCCCATGTTCCCCCATTAAGAAATGCTCCGTCTATCAGAGATCACACAGGAAAGTCAGGAAGCGAGAACTGGGAGCTGTGTTCACAGTGGGCTCCAGAAGACCCCTGCCTCTTGGGGAGAGGGGAAGCATATTTGTCCCCGTGCACACGGCTTCACGTGCTGCCGGCCCTGCATCTAACATTTCTCTTTATTTACAGGTACTTCTGGATCCTGGTTTATAGCAGCTGTAGTTTGTTTAGCCAGTTTGTGGCTCCAAAAAAGCCTAAACCACTGACCAATTGGAAAACAGAGAAGGAACTATAAAGTCTCTATTAAGCCTAAGCTAGTTTTCAGTATGTCAGAACTGATTTACAACAAGCTTTTCTAGCGCCACTGTATCATTTATGGAAGGGTTACTGAAAGAATCCCCAAACGCTGAGAAAATTACATATATGACAGTGTAATTTTTCAGCATACCTGCGTACACTGCGTGTCATATTCTGATCGGTGAGGTGAATTTGGACCTAAATTCAATTCAGTGATTTCACTGGCACAACTACCCACGGATAATACAGATGCAGAGAACATAAGAAATGTGACGACTTTGTCAGCAACAGCCTCTAAAATGCTAAACACACACACAAGTAAACATGTGTTTATAATAGCCTGCTCTGCATCAGCTTAACTTCTTCAAAGTCAGTGGTGCTGCACTGGCTGCTTCTGGCCCAGGGAGGTCTGTGGCTACTCAGTGCTGCAGCACACAAGGAGCACACAGCTCACGTCAAGCACTCAAAATTAGAGGTCACTTTGAAACTGTGATTCTTCTGATAGTTTATTTAACTTGCTTTTACTCAAAGCTTTACTTTTACTCTTACATTTACCCTTCTTATTCTTAAATCAAGATGTATGACTGAGGATCATCTTATGTACTTGCCAGGTAGGATCGTGTACAAGCACAAGGGAAAGTCCAAGAAGCCTTTTTATGTGCTCATATGTGCTTAAATGTGCCCAGATGGTTAGACCAAGTTCAGTCAGCGAGCTGCAACTCCCAGCCAATTAAGCTCTATTACAAAAGCGGAAACTGTTTTTATCTGCTGTCTATAGTTATTGTTCTTCCATTTAAATAAACTTAAAGTGAGATCACTAATTGTTTTAATTGCTCCCTAAGAGTTGCCACCTACTACTTTTGCATAATAGAGAAAACATATATGTATCAAAACAAAACACACAATATAAGGTACAGATTTTCAGGTACATTATTTTGCTTTAAACAATTCAACTTTGGTTCCTATGGAAACACCAGCCTAAATATTTCAGTGGGATTGTTAGTCAGACTCTAGCTGAGTTTGTTGGATGAGCTTTGAAAAAGCTGCGGAGTTTGGGGTTTTGTTTCTTTCTAAATGGTACCTCCAGGCCTCCAAATTTCTTAGTCTCCTGATCTACTTGAAACAAGTGAGCTTGTATGGCCTTACACTATCTGACAGTCTGCAGCTCTGATATACGGCGCCTGAAATGTGCAATAATCAACAAAAAGTTAATTTTTACTTTAAGGAAACAAAGCAATTAATAATAATTTAAAAGTTTCTCAGAGTTCTATACATACTTTTAGTGTAACACTATGCAAATAAAGACAAGACTATATTCCAAGAATGTAGTCATACTTTTTGGATAACAGATCAGAGACATACAAAGTACTCAGGTCCTGGATAATGACAATTATTTGGCTACCATGATGAAAGCTTCATCTTTAAAGCATGTTTTCAATGCCCATAGCCCACTCCATAGTACGCCTTTCTGTTTATTTTAAAATATGTCACGTTTCTTAGCTGGACCTGTGTCCAAACTTTCAAACCATGAGTCACATGAGGAATTCTTATTCATGTGGACTGAGCCATTACTCACAGGACTATAGGCTGTGAAGGACCTCAGGAAGTCATCTTGTCTGTTCCTGGACAATCCAGTGGGGTCTGCTACATTTAGGTTGTTCCCAATGTACATGTGTTGAGCTTATGCTTGAAGGTTTTCCCTGAGAGAGACACCACAGTGTCCTTGGAAAGGCTATTCTGCTGGTCCACCTTTCTTACTCTTGGAAAATTTTCTAAAAATGTTTAACCTGAATATCATGTGCTGCAAGATAAACCTTCTCAATCATAGAGAAGGTTTAGGCTGGTGGTGATTAGGATTAGAAGAGCAAACCTGTTTATAAAATAGGCACTGCTTATGCACTGCAACCTCATTAGACCATTGTGGAATATTTTAGGCCGCGGCTTAGTGCACAATAAATGACAGGTTGCCCACAGCTAAGTATACATACATGTATGATTGTTGAGTTTTGTTAGGTAATCTGATTATAAACTAATCAAAATAAATTCAAATGCCAATGAGAATCAGAGGAACAGCAATAGGTGAAACAACTCCAGTAGCCTAATCAGTGAAAACAGAGCACCCCAAATTAATTACTCCAAAGCCATCTGAGGAGGCTGAGGAGACCACTGTCCATGGGGTGAAACCCTCTGAGATGGGTCAAGGAGAAGATTTCTCTCCTCAGGCATGCCATGCAAGGTAAGGGGTGGTTGCCCACAGGGATGCAGAATTTATTGTGGGATGTGGGGGAAGAGAATTTGAGGATTATACAAAACTTACTATGGGATCTTTTAAGGAGATTGTGGAAATGTGCAAGACTTCCTATGGGATGTTTATAGGAAGGACCAAAGGTGGGGAAAGGGAAGGATCTGGGTTAATAAGGGAAGAACAAAAGTGGAAAGAGAAAAGAGCATAAAAAGGGTCCATCATGTAAACAGGCTGCTGGTCAATTCACTTGTCTGACTGAGCCCTGTGCTTGGCCACAGCAGTCTATCCTATTTTCTCATTTAATCCTATTTTTATCTATCTTCTACATGGTTGCACACCCTTTTCATTGTGTGCAAGTGTGTGTGAATGCCGGTGATTTTCAAGTCAGAGCAACCGATGGGTAAGATGAGAGGTCTGAGTGCCAGCAAGTGGAGAGGGACCACAATCCTTGGGGTCTCAGGGGCTCAGAGCCAGGACCCAGGAGGGACCAGGGCGTGGAGGTGCCAGCGCCTGCCCAAACCAAGTGTCTACAAAGAATTGCCAGAGGCACCCACATGTTGTGTGTCTGTCTGTGCCTCTGTGTGTGTGTATATGTACATGCAGTTAACAGACTTCAGTCCTCATCTGCTGGAGAGGAGGAGCAGGATGGAGCCATCCACACTGCAAAGGGTTGTGTGGATAATCCTAAGGACATGTCTTCCTCTCACTATGTAGATTTATGTGGTGGGCCATATACATAGTATGTGTGCATGTGTGTGTGTATGTACACTGTCAGCCTTGACTGTATGACCTAACAGCTGGGACAGAAGAAATCCCCTAGGTCCCAAGGCTCATCAAAGTTGGCTACCCCTAAAAAGTCTGCCCATCCAGCATAGATGTGCCATACATGTTTTTCAATGCCCAGTTTTACATATATCTACCAAAAAAATGCATGTATATTAAGCTAACCATTGGCTGGATACATAAACTAAAAATATCTTTCATTATTTTTCATCAGTTTTAGCCTATGTGAAAATATTGAGAATCAGAAAATACATAGAGTCTTTAACATCACTAAAAAAAAGTTAATCTAATAGCTCTATGTCACAATATATAAGTCCAGGAAATGAAATCAGCCAGGGACAGATAGATATCCAAAAGCATATGTAGTTATCCTCCCACTGTCTGTCATCCCCTAAGTCCCAGATTTATTTTTATTAGTTATTTGCCTAAATTCGTCACTGATGGATGCCATGCACTTGTCATTTTAAAAAGCTGATAGCCCTGAAAGTGTGTACATTGAGTGTTTCCAGAGCAGAGGAATGGCTAAACTGCTCTAAAGGATAAAAGTCCTAGGAGAAAATTACGTAAAGCCTTAGGAACAGATTAAAAAAGTAAGAAAATTAGGTAGGGTACAACAAATTTTAGAAAAATTCTTGTGGGTTTTCTTTTTATTTTTGAATTAGAATTTGCTCCTATCTAGTGTCCACTTTAAAAGGTATACATTTGTCAACAAGTTTAGAGAGGACTACTGAAAGGTGTGGGTGAATGTAATGTATTTGTTAAAACAAGACAATTACTTCACAAGAACTATCTAGACATCTCAGTCTCAGGAGACCAGAGGCTTTAGAAAGTACAGAGGAAGCTGTTAACTTTAAAATCAACCGCTGAACTTCAGCTCTTACCTGAGATATGTGTGTGGGTGCGCACACGTGTGCATGGGGATGTCTCACAAATGCTGCTAATCCTTGGGCTTCTAAGGACTCTCAAATAGACAAAGCGTGGAGATCTACCCTCACTTTGTTTTAAAACCACACAAAGAGAAATTAATATATGCATGAAAACAAATACCCAGCAACTGAAGCAAAGTAATACTGTTAATATGTTTCTAGCACAGAACTTTGAAATAGAAGTGCCTCTGAATCAGAATAATATTCTTAAAATATGCCTTCATTACCTACCAGCTGAGAAAGCGTAGCATGACTCCTGTTGTCCTGGCTGAAGTGAAGAGTCCTTCCTTCAGTCCTTTTGAGTTCTATTCTTGGTCTAATACACCTGGACTTCAAGTGATTCATCCTCTTGAGGAACACCTCAAGTAATATTCTGTCTTCTTTGAAGCCAATGGCAATTTTGCAATTGCCTTCAGTAGGGCTAGGAGTACACCTAAATAAGACTCATCTAAAGCATGGGATTTGCTAATGGATGGGATAAGCACCTGAAAACTCTTTTCTTCATACGGCCTGGAAAGGATAAGACCCAGGAAACAATATTTTGACTTTCAGGTGGCCTGCATTGCCTCCCATATACCATTACAGTCCATGTTGCTTACTGAAATGCATTTAAAGGATTTATGGAGAAGCTGCAAGGGAAAATGTCTATACACACAGAAATTATTAAAATTCTTCCTTTGTCTTGACCCAATGTGAAAAAACAACATACAATACAGTGAGATGTAACTAATATAAAATACTGCACCTGTGGAGGTGATCTTTGCATTGATAGTTACTGCTTCTCTGCTATTTTATATTAGTTTTGTTAGAATTTAAACTAGCCATTGTTTACCATCACACACTGTAATCTTCAAGTATTTATAGAACTCATTATTAAAAAGGCAGCAATTAATCAATGAATCAACTAATTTCTTTACTAGAAATAAGGCTACACAATGGTATCTGAGACTCTACTATACAGTAACCTAGCAACATTTTTGTTATACAGCTGGTGATCAAAGTATATACATAAAGAAAATGGAAAACTTGTATGATAGATTGACAGTATAAAAATTGCCACAAGCCTGATGCTGTGTGTGTGAATATGGAACAGAAGAATGCAGTAGCTAATGAGATAAAGCTTTGTCAGAAAGAAATGTGTGTGACTTTTCTCATAGAATCATAGAATGGTTTGGGTTGGAAGGGACCTTGAAGATGATCTAGTTCCAACCCCCCTGCCATGGGCAGGGACACCTTCCACTAGACCAGGTTGCTCAAAGCCCCGTCCAACCTGGCCTTGAACACTTCCAGGGTTGGGGCATCCACAACTTCTCTGGGCAACCTGTTCCAGTGCCTCACCACCCTCATGGTGAAGAATTTCTTCCTCATATCTCATCTAAATCTACCCTCTTTCCATTTAAAGCCATTACGCCTTGTCACGTTAAAGGGCAAGGCAATTTGGCAGGAAATAAACCCCCTTGCGTTCCAGCTTGTCATCAGATATCAGAGGGGCTGGGGGTGGCTAGGCTTAGATTCCGAGTGATGCCCAGTTCTCTGTGTTACAAGTCTGGTCGCATTCAGTGTATTGAACACTCACGATTACGGATACACTCGTAACACCATACACTTTCAGTCTAGTCGCGTTCCATGAACTAGCACGGCCACCTTTAAGGGATTTGGTGGCGTTCAATGAGAACTCTCACAGCTAGATTAGTGAATAGTGCAGTTTATTGAAGCAACAGATACACGAGTTCTTTTGGATTGCCGGTGATAAAATTACCGCTTGCAAAGCATGTGGAAATACCAAGAATGTGAGTAATATAGCCTGGCTACAAACGCGTTAAGTTATAAAGCAACTCTATAGAGATTTCTAAGTTTCCCTCGGAAGCACTCGGTATAACCAAGTGTTCGAATCTTACCCAAAGGTGTCCCTGTGGAGGGGAAGAGAGGCTCAGCCCGTCAACTGATCCCAGGAGTCAGAGGTGGTCTGCGATGGTATCTTTCCTGTCATCCCTCCTCTCTTAAGCCATTTTTATATTATTTGTCCTTAAAGGTGCAGCTTGAGTGACCCTAGTCATACGTACCTCTATTGTAATTGGTGTAAAAGAGTCTCATTCTGCTTTTAAAGGTATAGACTAAGAACAATCCAGAGTGCAAGCTCAGTGAGGGGTGGTCGCACCTCGGAGGTGGGTAGCTTTGGGATGGAGGCGTGTTTTTTGGTATTATAATGAGATTATAATGAGCAAAGTTCACCCAAAGGATAGTATTTTGTCAAAAAGTGACAGACTCTTGGCTCAGGGTGGTAAATATGCAGCTTGTCAGTTCCATAGTACCTTCCAGTTCCCGTCTTATCACAGAGCATGGCCACAGTGTCTCCACTCCGCTCCACCCGCCGTGCAGTGTCTCTTAGAGTCAGCACACCAAACTCCCCTGGTGTTGCCAACATCTAAGGTTGCCTAGGGAACTTCTGTGGGATGGGTTCCTTGCATATTCACCACACTCCACCCTGAGGATTTCTTCAGTGCTGTGCCTTTAATATAAATTTAATTTCTAAGTTACCTCCAGCAATTATTCCACACCCCTTGTCCTATCACTACATGCCCTTGTAAAAAGTCCCTCTCCAGCCTTCTTGAAGGCCCCCTTCAGGTACTGGAAGGCTGCTATGAGGTCTCCCCGGAGCCTTCTCTTCTCCAGGATGAACAACGCCAACTCTCTCAGCCTGTCTTCACAGGAGAGGTGCTCCAGCCCTCTGATCATCTTCATGGCCCTCTTCTGGACTCACTCCAACAGGTCCATGTCCTTCTTATGTTGGGGGCTCCAGAGCTGAAAGCTGTACTCCAGGTGGGGTCTCATGAGAGCAGAGTAGTGGGGGAGAATCACCTCCCTCAACCCACTGGTCACGCTTCTTTTGATGCAGCCCAGGATATGGTTGGCTTTCTGGGCTGCAAGCGCACACTGCTGGCTCATGTTGAGCTTCTTGTCAACCGACACACCCAAGTCCTTCTCCTCATGGCTGTTCTCAATCCATTCTCCACCCAGCCTGTATTTGTGCTTGGGATTGTCCTGACCTAGGTGCAGGACCCTGCATGCGGCCTTGTTGAATTTCGTGAAGGTTCTCATGGGCCCACCTCTCAAGCCTGTCAAGATCCCTCTGGATGGCAAGCCTTCCCTCCAGCGTGTCGACCACACCACACAGCTTGGTGTCATTGGCGAACTTGCTGTAGGTGCACTCAATCCCACTGTCCATGTCACCAACAAAGATGTTAAACAGTGCCAGTCCCAGTACCAATCCCTGAGGAATGCCACTCGTCACTGGTCTTCACTTGGACATCAAGCCGTTGACCACAACTCTTCGAGTGCAACCATCCAGCCAATTCCTTAGCCTCTGAGTGGTCCCTTCGTCAAATCCATGTCTCTCCAATTTAGAGACAAGGATGTCATGTGGGACAGCATCAAATGCTTTGCACAAGTCCAGGTAGGTGATGTCAGTTCCTCTTCCCTTATCCACCAACGCTGTAACCTGTCGTAGAAGGCCACCAAATTTGTCAGGCACGATTTGCCCCTAGTGAAGCCATGTTGGCTGTCACTAATCACCTCCTTGTTTTCCATGTGCCCTAGAATAGTTTCCAGGAGGATCTGCTCCATGATCTTGCTGGACACAGAGGTGAGACTGACTGGCCTGTAGTTCCCCGGGTCTTCCTTTTCTCCCTTTTTAAAAATGGGGGTTATGTTTCCCCTTTTCCAGTCAGTGGGAACTTCACCGGACTGCCACGACTTCTCAAATATGATGGATAGTGACTTAGAAACTTCATCCGCCAGTTCCCTCAAGACCTGCAGATGCATCTCATCAGGTCCCATGGACTTGTGCACCTTCAGGTTCCTTAGATGGTTTCGAACCTGGTCTTTTCCTACAGTGGGCAGTTCTTCATTCTCCCAGTCCCTGCCTTTGCCTTTTGTGACTTGGGTGGTGTGGCTTGAGGACTTGCCAGTGAAGACTGAGGCAATAAAGTCATTGAGTACCTCAGCCTTCTCCAAATCCCGGGTAACCAGGTCTCCTCTTTCCTTCCAGAGAGGGCCCACATTTTCCCTAGTCTTCCTTTTATCACCGATGTACCTATAGAAGCTTTCCTTGTTGCTCATGATGTTCCTAGCCAGATTCAATTCTACCTGGGCTTTAGCTTTCCTAACCTAATCCCTGGCTGCACAGACAATTTCTCTGTATTCCTCCCAGGCTACCTGTCCTTGCTTCCACCCTCTGCAGGCTTCCTTTTTGTGTTTCAGTTTGTCCAGGAGCTCCTTGTTCATCCATGCAGGCCTAGTGGTGTTTTTGCCTGACTTCCTCTTTGTTGAGATGCATTGCTCCTGAGCTTGGAGGACATAATCCTTGAATATTAACCAGCTTTCTTGAGCCGTTCTTCCCTCCAGGGCTTTATCCCATGATTCTCTACCAAGCAGATCCCTGAAGAGGCTAAAGTCTGCTCTCCTAAAGTCCAGGACAGTGAGCTTGCTGTGCTGCCCCCTCGCTGCCCTAAGGATCTTGAACTCCACCAAATGGTGGAGCCATCAAGAGCCAAGGCTGCCCTTGAGCTTCACATTCCCCACCAGCCCCTCCTTGTCGGTGCGAACAAGGTCCAGCATAGCACCTCTCCTCGTTGGCTCCTCTATCACTTGGAGGAGGAAGTTATCATCAACGCATTCCAGGAACCTCCCGGATTGCTTATGCCCTGCTGTGTTGTCCCTCCAAGAGATACCAGGGTGGTTGAAGTCCCCCATCAGGACCAGGGCTTGTGAACGTGAGGCTGCCTCTATCTGTCTGTAGAGGGCCTCATCCGCTTGGTCTTCCTGGTTGGGTGGCCTGTAGCAGACCCCCATTATAATGTCACCTGTCCCTGCCCTCCCTTTAATCTTGACCCATAAGCTCTCGGTCGGCTCCTGCCATCCCCAGGCAGAGCTCCATGCACTCCAGCTGGTTATTGACATATGTGTTTGTCTTCTGGCAACTGGTATTGTCTGAACATTTTTTAGCTTTACACATTCTCCTACATAAGCACACATACTTGCCACTCATCTGGCAATTTCTTCCTCTCTTAGACCTATATGGCCAGAGCCCAATGATTTATATATACTTTTAACAATTTTATTTATACAAACATGTACAGACACCCAAAATGATGTATTCCCAGCAAGTTTGAAATTACCTTTAGTGTTATCTCTATGCCATGTTGTCCCTCAATACAGAGTGAAAAGCAATATATGCCAAACCTTGTTTTACCTCCAAATTACCTACTGCCTACAGGGAGGCCAGATAAATGCATCATTTGCCATGATGTTTAATATAAACTCTGATTGTCAGTGTATGTGTTTGTACACAACAATTTTTCTAACATGTAGACAGGGCTGATCACATCCTGACATTACCTCCACAATGGGCAAACAACTTATTTATAGTGGGGTTAAGCAGATGGCCAGTCACCACTTCAGTTCCTTTACTATGTGGCCACCACCGTATTTTTCTACCTTGCAGACCCCAAAGGTCTAAGCAGTCTAGAACAAGTCAGTAATGCTTTGGGAGTAATATTAACACTTGATGTATTGTTTAAGTGCCAGATTTTAAGAACTAAATACCAAACCTACCAAATCCTGAAGGGGAAGTGATCTGAATTTGAGTAGACCCCCAAGGAGAAAGTGAGCATACATTGCTGTGCTTGTTCAAAATCCCAGTTCTCCTCGGTGAAAGCAGTGCCAGCAATGAGGAACTGGTCTAACAGTTGGATCTCAGATTAAATATCTGCTCAAGACCTTTTCAGCTCCTTACCTGGACAAAACAGCAGAAAAACTTTTATGGCTGACCTGCAATGTAGGATTTTCTGCCAGGTATGATCCGCTTTCATTTGTATGCAATTGTATATACAGAAGTGAGCTATATTGTTAGTATTTGGACTGTTGTAAGAGTGTTTGGTCTTTTAACATAGACATTTTTGGTGTTAAGATGGCAACACACTGGCGTACCATTCACTGGGGAATAGAGATCTGTAAACAGAGATCTGGTATACTCCCACATGACCAGCAATTTAATTTAAGATCAAGTATCTCTATGAATTAGCAGGCTGCTCCTTCCTTAAACTGCACCAGCCAGCCTAGGATCTTGAAATACAAGGTATTGATTTGAAGGTGATGTCTTTCAGTGGTAAGCATTAGCCAGAGCCCCCTGACACAGGCGTGCAGAGGGAGAAATTATTTGAATCTTGAAGGTTTCCTATGAGTTTGTAATATTCCAGTATGATAGAAAAGTCTGTAACTTATATAAAAGTACAATGAGTTGCTGAAGCAAAAACCTTTCACCTACAGACAGTCTGTTAAACACCTACACTTTTCCTGTAGAGCATTAGTGGACTCCTGTAGCTGCTGATTGAAGAGAAAAATGTGGAGCAATTTTTTCTTTGACAGAAAGCTTTCAACATCAGTAATTGTGAAATGTTGCTGTCCAAATCTGTAACAACTTGGCTTTGCTAGGGCTGCCAAGTGCAGCAAATATCTACCTGCCTAAAAAGTAAAGGAGCAGAAATAAAAGAAGTATGCCTTCAGGATCTTGATCCTCCCTGTGTTGCCACTCAGCCTGCCTGATACAATATGATGGTGAGCTTTAAAGTATGCTAATATAAAATTATAAATACAACTTGCATTAACCCAGCAAGGTGAAAGTAAATTGAATAAAAACACATGAAAATGAAAGCACCTGGTGTGTAATGGAGACTCCCAACAGATTAGTAAACATGGCATTTCATACTCCTGAAAAAAGCCGATCAGAAATCAGAACAGATCAACAACTTGTCAAAACATAGGTAAGTTGTCTCTGTGGACCATTTCAGTGCACTTGTGTGAGCCACAAAAATAGGAAAATTTAATGCTTCACCATCAAAAACACTGGGGGTCACCAAAAGTAAACTTCCTTCCGAAGCCACAGTTCAAAGTCCTTACCGCTTTTGTTTTATCCAAACTGGAAGTGCAGCCCCTGACTGAGATGGCAAGAATTTGGTTCTAAAAGATACATTTGAAAAATCTGACAGCATATTCACTGCACTCTTACTTAAAATACATACCAAATCCATATTGACTGTTTTCTGAGGCTTTGGGATTTTTTTTGACGGGTAGATCAGCCATATTCAGTTCGGGTAATAAATACAGCTGTTTCTGCTGAAGTTTAAGTTGGGGGATCCCACAGAGAAATAACACAAACTTCTGAAACATCAGTGAGTCCTAAAATTCTGTGAGTGACAGGATTTGCCAGTATATTTGGGAGCTATGTTCTTGATTCTGACCATCTCCAACCAACTGAGGTCACAGCACCTTGCCCTGTGAATGGACCTGCTGAACTCCACTCAGCCTTGCAAAGACACTGCAACCTTTCAAATGTCATGCTATTTATCACCAAAAAAAATATTCAAAGTCATAAAAATCTGGGGTTCACTTGGCAGATTATTCCAGTTAAAGAACTGAGAGTTCGGCTCAAATCTCTATGAGGTAAAAAAATGATGAATACACAAATGACCTTGCACAGATATCCTACTAGCATGTGCAAGTAATGACAGCCAGTCCATATTTTATTTGGTGCTGAAAAGAATCATGTATCTTATTTCTGTCTTACTGAAGCAATCCACATTTCAAACAGACATTTAAGCAGCTAGATGTTTTCTTAGCAAAAATCAAATCTGGTTAACAGAACAACACAAATATTCATATGAAAACCTGTCACTGTTACTTTTTACTAATGAATTTGCTTAGTTATCTTTTCAACAGACGCAATCTAAGACCTATAATTGGTAACCATGGTCCTGATAGTCCTTTAGCAACTTCTTATAGCAATAGTGTGCTACAGCTGACAAATTACATCTGTAATGTAACACATATACTCCTAAGTACAATAATGGACATTAAAAGCACACTCCACAATGTATCTGTTACATCTATTATATAAACTGCCACAATAAAGTACCACATGGGCTCACTTTCAGCTATTTGAAAAGCATTAAAAATTCATGTTATATGAACAGGAACATCCAATACTCGACTTCAGTAAGTGAATATTTAAGATGCACCATGAATTACAGTGCCAACTAACAGGGCTTTAAAGCACTTTGGATGTTAGTAAAATCACCATACTATAATGGACACACAAAATAAGTCATACATCAGCCTACTGATGCTCACTATTACAATATATATGTAAAATTCAGGACTTCTGGGAGGCAATGGGTTCCAGTCTCATGGCATGGGTTATGCAATATTATACTCTTTCATGTGGAAGGGTCAATTTATATTGTTTTCATATTTTATGTTACAGTCATGTATGTTCTCTCTCCATCAATACACAATCTCTATCCTACAAGCTTTTACTTTAAAAAATTATAATCACTCAATGAAAACTAAACCCAGCTCCTTTTAAGCTATTTTTCTATTCTCAAAATCGTATTACTTTATTTGGATTAATATCTCACAGAACATTTTTTTGTTTTCAAATCTGCGCTGACAAGACTTGCTGAACTAAATTGTTCAATAATGCATCAATACGTTATTTTATATTTATGATGTAGCTCTTCCCTATCCCCCCATAGTGCTATGCTGAAGTTTGGAGCCAAGCATAAGTTACATGCCTGCAAAGAACCATGTGTGCTAATTGTGCTTTATATATTATTAATATGCAATGCATCCTGATACCAAGCTTTCAGGGCCCCAAGGCCTTCTGAGAGATTCAAAGAAAGAAGAGAGGAGATCCCACTTGTCCTCAGCATCTTCCACCTCCTTCTGTCAACTTTCGGTTAATGCTCTTTACCAGAACTGGAGGGAAACACAGCTTCATATGGCAGTTATTCTCCATCTTGGTCACATAGCTCTGCTTGTTGAAGCAATGTGCACATGTGCATTGCAGCGTTATCTCGCTTGAATTTTGGCATACGGTGTCAAACTGTTTATGCTTTGCTGACACAGATGCTTTCTACAGTGCTTTCTCTAGGAAGACCCTTTTCAAGAAAACCTTGTTAAGCACCTGACAGAACCAATCTTCTTTTAATTTCAAGACACTTGGACCTTTAGATGTAATTACATATATACATAGAATGACTTACACAATTTTGCTGCTGTTTGGAACTTAAATTTCATTATTTTCATTCAGCTGACAGAGAACTGACAACTGTAGTCCTTCCTGGAGATAGTGTAGTGAATCTAATTTACAGACATTCCTTGTAGTATTTTGGTAACAGACTGCCTGGCCATGCAATTGAGCACAGAGGTGAAGCTACATATATTAGGATGAACCCAGATCAAAGTACCAGATCTTATTTTATTTTTAATTAAAAGAGCAGAAATTTAAGAGAGTGTAGCAAAATGTATAGGCATGAGAGCCCATCTGGACATGTTTGACAGGACTCCTGTTGTGCTGACAACTTTCTACAGCTCAGTGGTGTCTGATGAATTTAAAAACCATTTGCTGGGCATACTGAGAGAAAATTGAAAGGGTCCAACCATGAAGCAGTCCCTGACTGCTGCTCAGCACTGCATCTTCTCTGCTGCTGCCCTGAATGCAGACAGTCCTGTGGGCTGCTCTGCTACAGCTGGCACATGGGGACTGCTCCAGAAATGAGTACGCTACCTGCTCCTTGTTAAGGGAGAAAGGACAACTATAAAAGCTGCTGTCTTCCTGGTAAATACACCCCCAGCATTTAACATCTCATTTTGCTTGCCATAAATTCATTACTTTCCTTACACATGTTGCTTCCTTTAAATTCATTATACAAATAGGAAATTAAAAGCTTTGAAAGGACTACCATATTCCTATCAAATGGAAGCTTCAGGTTTGTGCTCTTCCGTGGCTTCATTGAAGTTTACCCAAGTGAATACTCCCAGCTCAGAGATACAGTCCCAAATCTCATGTGCCTTTGGTACTTGGTATGGCTCAGTCAACTGCATGGCAAAGATAATACAGAAAATACCATAAAAAACTACAGCCTGAGTTCTGAAAAGGAAAAGCATAAAAGTACAAACAGTTCTTCTGGTAACAGCCTCATATTATGCTCCCTCTGGAAAGTAAATACAGCCAATAAGGAATTTTCCAGTAGATCCAAATAACTGCATGGCTCAAATCAACTTCAGGGAAAGGGAGAGAGAGACAAAGAGAGGGGGAGAAGTCACGGGGACCTAGAAAAATTACAGAAATGACGGTCTCAAAGCATCCAGTTCATTTTGAAATCAGTCTGATCCACTTTGATTAAGATGACTGATGATCAGAAGACATTTAAGACCATTTTGTTTATTTTCTGAACCTTCTGCTTGTAAGTACTATGATCTTTTAAGACTATAAAAGATATTTTGAGCAGAGGTTATAGAAGTACTGATATGCAGTTCTTGAAAGTAAAAGAAAATCTTACTGAAGGTCAAGGGATTCTGACAAAATACAGGTGGATGATATTTCCCTGCTGCATTCAGTTTTATGTAATTAATACTGTACTAGAAATTAATAGGTTTGTAAATTGATTAAAAAATAATAATATAAAACACTTGACATAATACACGAGGGATTACTATATTGATTATGTGTTCCCTGTCCCTTCAGTCTATTTGATCCATTACTTCTTAATTAGTATTACGCATGTCTACATTAATGTGATAGCCTGAAGCAGGACTGCACTTCTGAATCAAAACTCCTGCCATTCCCATTTACCCCATTTTGGTTCACATCTCAGAGTGACCTGAGAGCACACAAACTCCATTTCTTTGTATATAAGCCTAAATGAAAAGCTGAACTTCACAAGCTCACCTGATGTGCTCCAACCACTGATGGATAATCAGTCCACAGGACCAGAAAAGAGTTAGTCCAAATGCATATGCCAGGGCTGCCGGGTCCTCAGCACCAACTGTTTCCCCCTACAAAACTGTTTGTATTGCACTGAACTGCCTGCTAACATGGACGTAGCATAGAAAAACAATAAATCATGTTCTCTTTCATTCTTGCTGCCATCTTGCTATATTTGCAGCCTGACTAACAAAGTAGCAAATCTGAAATGTAAAAGTCTTCTTAAGCCTTGTTAAAATTCTTAATTGCTGTTAAACATCTTGTTAACAACATAACCAAGTTCTGGGAGTTTTCCTGACATATTAGGAATAAACCCCTGGAGGAACACTTCCTGAAACAGCTCCATATAATTTTTATAATGATAAAATAATCAAATAAGTTTTCAAATTTGTGACTATCCGAAACCATCAAATGGTTTACTCTATTGCTTCGCTGTGAATATGTCGTAAGTTGCCTCTTCCCTAATCGGGGACAGAGCTGAGGAAGACGCAGATCAAACCCAGTATTTCTTAGAACACCTTTTGTTAACTGAGTTGTTATGAAGCTGTTAATAGCAGTAACTATATGGCCAGTAAAGTCACTGGTTCCCTCACACAGTTCCCACAGCTGCTCACTCCCAGTCATGCAGTGGGAGGAAAAGCTGGAAGAACAACGCCAGATGTTCACTCCAAAGTGGACAACTGCACTGGCACACCAGTGCCTTCTAGGTAGTGCTGGGAAACTCCCTCATGGGGTCCCTGGTTTCATCTGATACATGTTTAATTCTGTAGCCTCTCTCAGCAGAGAGCAGCCACTGCTTTCTCGGACCTGGCCCAAGTTACCCAATGCCTGGTTGATGCTGGTTGGCCATGGTCTTGTGTGGCATTGGCCGACTCAGGGGGTTGTATCAGTTCTGGTGGATTTAATGGGACCATTCACTGCTTCTTGGGAGACATTCACACGCTGGCTCTCAGCACATACTTTCTTCAGCTGCTGTTTTCTGGTAATCATTTCTCCATCCACACATGTAGTGTTCACTACATTACGTGTTCACATACACTCACAGAGAAGGGGTTTTTATATCAAATCTTGTACCTGCTTTGTGTCCAACACTGAAATTCAGAAGCAAATAAAAATTATTTTCCAGCTATTTTCTCAACAAGAACTGACTTACGTTCTTCTAATCTTCTAGACAGATCTCCTGGTTCATTTTCATATTCCATTCCACCCTCACATAGATAATATTGTCCAAATGAATTAAAATTTAAAATAGTTACAATGAATCTTTTTAATGACATATTTTAAAATAAAGATAATAAACATGTTTTTTAGCATAGATCTAAGTATTATACTTACCTTGTTTTATTCCCAAATGACAACCTGTCTGCATACTTCTCTTGTTTTGTTCCCAAAAGATAAACTAACTGGTTTCTTCTACCCCGTTCTAGTGATGCAATAAATCTTACCTATGAGAAACTACAGCATTCTTGTCTGGGCTGACATGAAGAGGTTTTTTAGCTTTTTTTTTGGTCAAAGTCTTCAAATACCCCTCACAAGTCCTGTATCTAAGCAGCAGGAATTTAAATTAATCTGGAGAAAAATGTTATTTTCCCCATTTTTTAGACAGGAAATTCATAGTTAGATAAATGCCATCAAAGACCAGGGTGAAAGTCAAAACCAGTAACAAAAGCCAGAATTTCAGGTTCACGGGCCAATATCTCAACAAAAGCTGCTTGCTTTCTTTGCCATGGCTGAGAATCAGAACCACAGCTGCTAAAGTCCAAAACTGGAGAAGGCCTTCATCTCTCTCATGGAGGAATAGTCACTTCTTCCCTGACTGCCATTCCACCACACTGTCCTTTACAGAAATACTCAGTAGCTTCTGTCCTTCATGCTTTGCTGTGTTAGCTCTAAATCATCATTCATATATGTCCTCATCAAACAATCTCAAATGATTTCTAAAAGAGGTTTGTTTTTCTTAATTTACTTAGAGGTGGAAGATGCACAATTTAGACTTGCACATAAAACCGATTAATCAGTGCAAGTTTGGAGGAGATTTGGTTAATGAGGAGAAAGCTGCTCTTAACTATGTCTTCATCTCTTTTGTTTTTTATCTCTTACAGCTCTAACATGAGTCTGGCTGCACCCAGACTCACCACCACCGCTCTGCGTCTGAATAGACAGGTGATTCAGCAACATTTCAACTAAAGGTCTGTCAATTTATTCATACAGTTTTGGAGGCCTAAGCAGAGAGACCATTCACCATGGCTGGAAAAAAAGCAGACAACACACGTGTCTTCAGGAAGGGAAAGGAGGAAGATCGGGAAACTAAGGGCCAGTCACCTGGCTCAAAACTGGAAAAATGGCAGAAAGTTTACAGAAAACGACTTCTTTAAATTATGTCTTTATCGAGATAAAATAGCAATACCTAAAAAAGAGAGGGGCTAAAAACTGAATTAAGGGAAGAAACCATGAAAAGAAATGAGATAGCCGAGTGAAGCTACAGAAAAAGTAAGCTAAGGGGAACTTAATTCTAGAAAAGGAGAAAAGAAGCGTCTGTGAGAGAAGAGAAAAATATAGAAGATAAAGAAAAAGAGAGAAGATGGTTTAATAGAAAAACAGAGGACATAACATTAATTCACTTGGCTTAAGTCACCCTTGGTAGAAAGGCTGCACTTGGCTCATCTTTATTCTGTAAAAAGTGTTTGCCAAAGTCCATAATGAAGTCTGGATACATAGAAAATCTGTTGTGAATTCTCTGGGCCTTTGCATATTTTTAAATCATTCTAAATATCACAGAAAAAAATGTGATAAAGTAACACTCTTCTGTGTCTCATTACAATGGAGTGAGAATTGATAACATCACTTTGAAAAAAAGGTAAGCTTATTTTTTCCACATCACAAGCATCATATGTAATAGTAATTTTAAAGAGATCATTACCACACCGTAAGTTACCTAAAGACTAAGAAACCCAAAATAGCCTTTTACCAAAAAGGCAATAAAATAATGCCATCTTATACAAATTTCAACCCTTTTTTTCCAATTTTTTCCGATTTTCCAATACTGTAAAAAAAGTTGACATTTTCAGATAATGTATGAAAAACAGCTTGCATCATTGCAGTGTTTCTTCTGCATGATTCAAGACATAAATTATTATTATTATTACTACTACTACTACTAAAATAACACCACTTTCTTGTTACATGTTTTAACAAAAACGTACCATAATTGCTCATTAAGAGTCCTATAATCCAAACCTGAACCTGTCCATGGAACATGTTACTTGGAGATGGATAAGAGCTATTCCCCCAGTCACAGGAAATTCAAGGCACCAGCTGAGAGGCTGGTAAACCTGTATGCGATATTCTGTACTACAGTTGCGCATGGCAGAAAAACCCCCAGATGTGAAAGGCAGCTATGCAATACAATGCACTGCTCAGGAATTTATTCTGCTTTGTACAACCTATATCCATGTACAGCTATGTAACTATCAACGAGGGGGAAGATAAAAAACACAGGTCAGATCCCTGATGGCTGTCATTTATCCTGTGTGTGAGGTACCCTTCTGGTCCCACCAGAGAACAGAGATTCAAGTAAGGGATTCAAATAATCCAGAAAGTCCCCTCAAATTCTTAGTCACCTACTTTGCCTAAAACACTAAGTATATTTATACTGCAAAAGGAAAATAAAATAAAATTAATATATTGAATTTAAATTACTTTTTAATAATGAACAGTTATTTTTAGAAACTGGACCACAAAGGTGTCCTGATGACACTGGTGCACTGTGCTGACTCCAGCCTGCCTTGTCTGCTGTCTTGTGTTTTTTGTTCTCACCTGTCCTCAGTGCCTCTGTCCCTGTGCTTTGAGCATTACAGAAATGCCAAAGCAACTACTGAAGTCATGGATCTTACGTATTTTTATTTTTCTTTAGTTATTAATAGGGTCTCTCTGTTCTAACTGAAACCTTATTTCTTGAAACTTATTGGAATCTAATCTTGTAATCTCTCCTGTTCAGTAAAAAAGCAGCAATCCTAGTTAAAGCAATAGCTATGGGAGCTGTGGGAACAGAGAGGTGGCAACATTATTTTGGAGGAACTGTTTTTCCAAATAGGAATGGCTGTTTAGAGACTGGAGAAGTGCACCAGCCCATCAGCTCATGAGACTCCTCTCTGTCTCCTTTCTTCTTGTTTGATAAGAGGAGAGTGACAGATTTTACCAGAGATCAGAGGCAACTGTCTGATCCCAGGGGGCTTTGGGGACCCAAGAGGTCTTGCTGAGGGACCTACCACTAGTTAAAAGCAAACAGCTCATCACATAGCAGGAAGAGATCTGAAAAGATGGAAATGAGGCACATAAATGGGAAGGAGGGGGTTGGATGAGAGCAAAAGTGGTGAAGAAAGAATAAAAGACAACAAAAGGAGGGAAAAGCAATAAAATACAGATGGAGGGATGAAATAACTACAACCTCAATCTGTGCAGGAAAACATCATAAACTTCCTGGGCTGCAGTCCCCTTTTAAACTTCCCCGAGGATCAGCAGGCAGTTTGAGCTGACAGTAAGATGCAGAGCACCCCTCGACATTTACAGGAAGGGTCCTCAGGTGAGGGGCGGTTTTCCCATGGATACGTCAAAATCATTAATTTGCTGGCCCTCGTACTTCAGCACTTTAAGGCCAGATCCTCCTCTCTCCTTCTGCTGATGGTGATGCTTTTTCCTGGATCTTGTGTTCAGGTGAGTGGTCTTCCACTGCTGACATTTAATATTGTTTAAGGCAAAGAGGCTGTGTGACCAGACTTCTTTATCAGCAAAAAAGTAAACACATTTGTAGTGTTACTAAATTTTGTTTGGCTGCCTGAAATGAAAACTAGACTGAGTGGTAACAGGCTGAAATACCCTGAGACTCAAACAAATCAAAGACTATTTTAATGGGGACCATGAAAAGTCTTTTGAAAAAATTCCAAGAGCAAAATACTACAGAGTTGCAAAAATACTGCCTTGAGGGAGTTACTTAGTAGCTTTTTCCCTCCAAAAAATGTTAATACAAAAAGACACCTGGATCTTCTGATGCAAAAAAAAAGTGGACAAATAAATATCTCTGCCCACAACTCTACTCAGTCCCACCAGTCCTTACAATATTTTTCTAAGTCTCATCAGCTAGTGAGAGACCATCTGGGAGAACTCCAGTGAAGACTATATTAACTATAGCATTGCCTCTTGAATGTGGCTGTGGGAGCTCCCTACCTGCAGGCTGAATGAAAGGACACATCCAGAAAGCAAAGCTCCTTCTTGGGTAATGAGATCCACATCAGACAGCTTCCACCACTGAATTACGTACACTCCACAAGAGTTTTCAAGAGAGTTTTAGAAAAGTTGAGTGAATAGATATTTTCTCTCTCTTACAGAAAACACTTCAAGGTAAGACGACTAACGGATACCAGTTCTGTGCATGAAGCAATGCTGTCTGCCTGTCCTTTTCTTTTAGTGACACACCTACACCCACAAGTGTCCCTCTTTGCTGCGAGATCCCTCATGAGGGCCTCTTCTCTCAATACTTTTACATCCAAGGGTTGCTCTGTGCTACATTAAACACCACCCTTACAAAGCACTGTAGATGTGTGCATCTCTTGCTTTGCATTACGCAATAGCCCCTTTCACATGAAGATCAGAAACAGATGCATCCACCCTCCGGCCTTACGACCCATCACCACCGCTTTGGGAGCTTCTGCTCGGTTACCTCCCAAAGCCCATTCTGGTTCTGCTCATGACTGCTAATGCAGCAGCTGTCTCTGGATTGCCTGCCTTCTGTTGCTTCTGTTGCTGAGGTGATTATGTGATTTCTGCTTCTAAACAGAGTCAGCTCAGATTCAGTAGTGGGTACTACATCTGGTCCTCCCCCACTATCAGTGTTGTCCAGTGTAGCACTGTGTTGTTTGCAAGCTAGTTGGAGCTGCAGCCAAATGGCCTGGTGCTGCCCGTGATCTATCTGGTGTGCGGCACTGTCATTCCTTATATCTGATAAATCTGACATGTCCAGTCACAGTGCAGGCATTAAGAGATACAAAGGTCTGGATTTCCCAGATCAAACATACAGGACCCCTACGTGCCCACTGCCATGGTTGCAGTTGCAGGGTAGTGCCTACCATCTCCTTGCCCCAAGGCTGCTGTCACTGCAAAGACCATGTCACTGACTTCATGTCAGAAGGTAGCTCCTCACCAAGTTAGGAAGGTTTAACAGATCTGCACGAACCTGTGATGAATGATGGATGGTGCCCGTTATTAGCAAGGAAAGGCAAGTACTACTTGGAGTATTTTGACATGTTAGACATGAGTCATGGGGATTCCTTATTTTGCATTATCAAGAGCCCATTCCAAACAGAGGAAATAACTAATATAAAAATAGCCGTTTTCAGCTCCAAAGCTACCATCTGCTGAATTCTTGTCACCACCCAGAGAAGCTGGTAAGCATCTAACAACCTTGTCTTACAAGAAGGTAAAGCTGAAAAACATCAATTTGCTTGAGTGTCAAAGCTGGAACTAAAACTCAGCTCCCAGGCCCGAACCGGTTGTTCATATCACACTTCTCTCCTAAGACAGAAAATCTTAGAGTGGTCAAATATTAAGTTCAAGTCATTGTTCAAACAGAACGTGATCCAGTCAGCATATCAACAGGAGTATTACTTCTGTGGACAATTTGTTGTGCAGTAAAAGCTGCTTGCAGAAAGTGGGTGTCCATAGCTTCTCTCTGTGAATAGATGGAAGACTAGAGCAAATTATGTTTTCTTTAAAATGGGAAAGAAAAACTGTCAGACAATTTTCCAACTTCAGTATTGTTAGCTGTTGCTAAATTAACAAAACATCCAGTACGTGACCAAATTATCAAATGGCTTAAATACAATTATAGCGCATTTTAAATATCAGTTCTAATTATATTTTCCTTTGACAAAGTAATTACACTTCAAGAAACCGCAATCAGAACAATTTTTCACTGCCAAATCTGAGAACAGAAGGTGAAAAAGGTGCATTTAGATGATTTTATAAATGACTAGCTTAACTTTTATATAATAAAAAACCATAATAGTAGAACAGCTTAAAAATAGACTAGAGAACTCACATTTTAATCTTATTTCAAGTCATTCAATGATTTGTAATTTAATGAGCCTTAATACAAAGCTTATATTTAGTTTTCTTACCCTCCATTAACTTGATTTCTTGATATTTAAAGTTGCTGGGCTGCCATAGAGAGTCTATATATTTTTAGTCCAAAATTCACACAAGAGTAAAATTAAACACAGCCATTTCCTGTCCCACCCCAGCTCCAGCAAGATCCTCTGAATGTCTCTTAGAGAAGACTGCAAAATACCCTTGTGAGGACCAAGAGGCTATTTGCTTTGTGAGAATACCAGATTAAGGGCTGCTGAGTGTCAAAGACTGGGGCAAGAGACAGGAAGAGAAGCAATAAATTAAAAACCCAGACACAGAACCCTGAAGGAGCAGGAGAAAATGGAGACTATACCAAAGACCAGAGCTCTCACATTGATTATTGATGGGACATTGCAGGAACCACTCAACGCTTTGAGGAGCTTCAACTAGAACTTTGTAACTGACAAGGAGGGGGAAGCAAGATTACCATGAGTCTTAAGGGCACGAGCAAACTTATTATGGGATATTTCAGGGAAATTGTGGGAATGTGATAAACTTACTATGGGATATTTAAGGGGAGGGGAAAGACAGGCATCATGGTAGGTCGGGGATCACCAACAATGGAAAAAAGGAGAGAAAGGCAGATAAAAGTGGCCAAGTCCTGTGCCTGACCACTGAAGTCTGTCGTTAACACTCCATTCCTAAATATTACCCTGGCTGAGAGTGTTCTTCAGTCTGTGCAAATCTACTCTAGAGAACTTCAAGACAGAGTAGTTAGTGAGCAGAAGAGGTCCAGGGGGCAGATACCAGGAGTCTGAGAGCTGGCTAATGGAGGGACCATAGGTCTGAGCCAGCTACTGGGCAATCCAGGGGCCTGAGAGGTGGGGGGTACCATAGGGCTGGACCCGCTACCACAGAGACCCATTTGTGTTTGTGTATGCATGTGTGGGTGTGGGTGTGAGATCTGCTAGCAAGGTTTGATCCCAACTAAACAGCAAGTAAGGTCTTGTATTTCTCATGTTTATGTCAGGTGGCCACTGCAGCCTGGAAAACGATGCTGAGCTTCGAAGCCTCCTGCGCTCAGCTTCTCTCCAACAATGCTCCCTCTGTGGTCTTGGTGCCTTCACTTGCACACACACACACCTCTCCGGGTGTGCTGTGGATGAACAGAACCACTCCATCAAGGCAACACTGAAAGAGAAAACATCTGCTCCATCCCTGCCACATGGACCTGATTTTCTTCCAGCCTGAGGCAGCAAGGGATGCACGGAAAAACTCCCAGATTTCCACCAGGCTGACTTCGATGAATTTCTCCTTCTGGACTGACAACAGTGGGATATCATCAACATGACTAGAACAAGAAATGCTGTTCTTCAACTGTTTTCTCCTCTCCTCCTCACAATGCAAAGCATAAGAGCAGTTTCTGATAGCACGCAGAAAATTACAGACTTAATGATGCCTATGGGGTCTTCTGTGAGAGGCAGTTTACTCTGAAGGCATGGACTGCCTCTCCAGGGCAGCACAGTGACCTGGATGCGCTATCTTTTTAAATCCTACCTCAGTGTCAAAAAGCACCGATAAGGTCTGAAAAAGTTTCACGTAG
Source organism: Gavia stellata (assembly GCF_030936135.1). NCBI lineage: Eukaryota > Metazoa > Chordata > Aves > Gaviiformes > Gaviidae > Gavia > Gavia stellata. The sequence goes on along the minus strand of NC_082599.1, from coordinate 24,522,499 downwards.
CACTTGACATACCACCTTAGCTACTTATCTTCCCATGGTGCCTTTGAGAAAACCACACGCCCAAGATAGCTCACAGAAAAGCTTGGTGGAGAGACAGGTTAAGTAGTGGGTTCAGTGCAAGTTTATCTGCACAGCCAGACTAGTAGCAGATTGAGAGGGGGAAGATAATTAGCAATTTTGGGATGTTGGCAATATGCAATTTGAGACAAAAATATTTGCTTTGAGGCTCTGACTTACAGTTTTGGTGTCTTCCTTTCAGATGCTAGAGAATCCCAAGTTCTGGCTGACCGCTGTTTTATCTCCTTTTTTTTCCCCCCATAATTAAAGTATGTTACATGCTTTTGGAATCAGGTAATTTTGTTCAAGGTCTTCCTTTTTTCCCTGTATTCAGCTAATGAGCATCACAGACATTAAATGTGAAGTTAGTTTGGTAATTTTCAAATCCCACCCACCCTTGACTGCAAGGTTCAGGGCCACAGAAAGCTCTTAGCAGCCTCTCACATGCATCCAAGCAGCTCATACTTATTTTCTTGAGAAGGGAAGTATCCCAATAGCAATGCTGTATAGCAATTATAACTGCTACCCTATGCTACACATATTTGGTGTATTCCCCTCACCATTTTGTGAGGGGAATCTCTTTGTCATTCTTTTTCATTGCTACACATATTCTCAGTGTTCTCCCACAGTAACGCCAGAAGTTGGGTCACTTGTTTCTGTGTATATGAAGTGTTTCAGAGGTTGTGAAAGCTGCACAGCTGAGCCTGAGGAGTGCAGCACCAATGTGCTCCTGACGTGTAGGACCTGGGAGTGAACATCTGCCCATTACAAAGAGGTTATTGGGAAGTGACTGCGGAAACAGTCTCCATCATCCCTGCTGTTGTATATGTCTGGATCAGAAATAAAGGTCTGCCTCATAACAGCATTACAGAGAATAGTAATTATGCCTGAGACATGCAGGCTAACTGTACTAATCAGGCCACGTTTTGACTCACTTCTCACTGGATTCAAATCATAGAAGCATAGCATAGAATCATGGGATCGTTTAAGTTGGAAAAGACCTTTAAGATCATCAAGTTCCACCGTTCACTTAACCCTGCTAAGTTCACCAAATCCCACTTCTCTTGTGAATATTGGCATATACTGGAGTACTCCACCCATCCAGCATCTGGTTGTAATTCATAGCCAGGTTCTGAACATGAACAATGCCCAGAAATAATTTCTTAAAGGACTTTTTGTAGTAGTGATTGTGATTAGAACAGAGAAAAAAAAAATTCAGGCCCATTGGTATTCAGATCCAAGCAAAAAGCATTAGTGTAGTCCTAAAAGTCACTGGCCTGATTTATGGCCTGAATTATCATATTCCTCCAGGGTTGCAGTGATGACATGCTGCATGCTGTCTGTTTCACATAGTTCTTGGTCTTTCTCAGTATTATTCTGTAAAAGTTAGCATTTATGCAAAAGAAAACCAGAAGAAGATTAAAAAGGCCAGAATGGTGCTGGGCCCAGCATACAAATCAGGCAGCCAAAATACCTTATGTGTTGTCGCCAGTGGCACAGCTGTCCCTTCTGCTCTCCACCCCCACTCACAAAACAGTTTTGTTTTCCCCTTGAGTATCACAATGCTTCACGAAAAAGCACATGAACATAGGCTTGAGCCTGGGGTTCGCAGCAGCAGGGCTTCGATGTTGATTATGAGCCATTCTGATGTTTTCCACTGATTACCATTCGGGTTTCTCTCATACACAACATCTAAAATGATTCCTCATGTTTCTGTTGTCCTCCCTCCTAACATAAAAGAAAAGGGCATTCCCTAATACTGAAAGGCAGATAAGGAACACTTTCCCCAGGCAAAGCATGACTAGCCTGTGGCCAACTTCTTTCACAATATTCTGTTATGCCAACATCTTTCCTAGATCCTTCAAATGATTATGCATTCGTACCGGTAAGAAAAATACCCAGAGGTACCATAATGCCAAGAGTTTTGGTGGGAATGTGTCTCTGCACTCTTCCTTCAAAGTACAAACCAGGTCCTCGCTCAAGGAGATTAAAAAGAAACTTTCTGTATACTCAAAATATTAAATAACTGCCAACTTTGTAGTTCTGTAACACATCTGCTACCTCCTGTTACTGGAGGCAAAATACTGAGCTGGATAGATCAGTGTTTGAATAACAAGGTTATTGTTTATTAATATCATAAAAGATGTCCACTGGTGACTAAGATGGAGCTGTACTTGACAGCAGACCTCTCAGCCTTTTCATAAATGCATGCCAGCTCTTATGGCAGTCATAAATAAGACAGACAAGTGTGATACCAGCAATTTTTGTCTCATTTTTTCCCTGTTTTTCATTTGTTTCCCAGTGCTTCTCTCTAAGTCCGATTAACAATCAACAGTTCAAGAGTCTCACAGGTTGCCTTTCACAAAGCAAGAACTTATCTTAAACTTGACTTACCTATTCCCTCACAAACCATTTAAGCAGAAATTTTACAGCTTTAAAAATAAAATGTGAAATAAAAAATTAATGTGAAGCTGGAGACAAGAGTTAATGACAGTCATTTCTACCTTTCTCTAAGTATTGACTGTATATGCAGGGACTCAGAGTAATTGTTTCTAACAGTATGCATCCTTCATTACAAGATGAGGAATGAGGCAAGTTTCCTTTTTTTTCCAGGAAGACAGGCTTTTGAGGACTTCATATTACAAAGGAATCAAAGGGTAAAATAGCAGTACTACCATTCTTTCCTTTACTATTTCACCCCAGGTTACAGGCACACGAAATATGCAGCTGTGTTGTCACGAGATCATTCAAAAAGAAATATAGAAGACATTGAGGACCTTCAGCCATTACTGTCACACAATATGTGGATCAATGCCAGACTGACTCAAAATCTGTGTCCAACTTCAGCATTTCCCCTGTGAAAAGCCCCAGATGTTAACTCTTGGCTGCTTCTGAAATCTTGAACAGAAATATTCCTTTTTCAATAAGTGAATAAGTTTTTCATTATGAGTCACTGAAAGTATTATGGATATTTTTATTCTGTTTTATTTACTTACTTATTGACAGGTTGAAATTGCAGACATGAACAAAAGCTATTCTACTACTGATAACTTAACGTATGACAAATAAAGAGACATGTACTATGCTTAAGTGGCTTTTCCTATTTAAGGCTTTGTAAAAAAAATAAACATTTATTCTGTTTTTAAGATCTAACTGGCAGTTCCAAAGCTGCAGGTTTCCTGACAAAACAGTGAAGTTCATAGAATTGGATAGCAACTCCCCCTACACCATGCATTTAAATAATTTAAGTGTTTAAATGAGCCGTCGTTTAAGTCTGATCCTTTGAGTACATAGAAATTGTAATCAACCCTGTACAGTGGCTGAACTAAATGTTCATTACTGGATACAGTTGAAGAAGCAAGGAAGGGTGATAAATCACCACAATGGTAAGGAAAACAACCCCTTAAGCTGAAGACACCAGCTTTCCAAGCCTTCCGAATAAGGAGCACACAGTCTAATGTCTCTAAAGTACGTTGCCATGCATATCCTCTAAAACTGTAACTCACTTAAGACAGGCCTTGACAAAGAACTGAAGTAGAAATCACTGTGGCAGGCAGGCACTGACACTTATGGGGAATATAGGGACATTTTTAGTGCCTAAATCCCACCTTTCTCAACGAGCTCTGAATCCTTTGCACTGTGGAGCTCAAGGATACCCAATAAATGAGTCCTATCTCATGCTGTGCCTTCCCCACAAGACTAACTCCAGGGATGTTAACAGCAGGATTAACTCATGGTTTAATGAGTCATTTCATATCTTGCTTTACACAGTTTATGCTTGCCATCACTCAAAGAGTCACACCAAACTGGAACGTCTCTGACTTCCTCTGCACACACTGCACAGATGCACAGAGGTGCTCCATGTGTACACAGGAGATGTCCAACGCCTCAGAGCCCATCAGACTTACTGTCCAGCTGCAGACTGACGTCACACAATGTGGGCATGGAGTTTCAGACACATCCACCTCACCATGCATCTGAGCTGCACTGAAGTTAGTTGCTCTTAACTGCTGTACATGAGGCAGCCCAACCCAAACAAGCAGTCTGGCAAAAGCTGTAGTTTGTATTGAGTAAGACAGAGGTACTTTTCATGGCTTCACCAGCTTTGTTTTCCTCAGCCTCAGTTCCTCTCAGTTCCTCAAGCCTGTGAGCCACTGTGGACACAGCTCATGGCTATAATTTATAGGCTGAGAGAGGAATTTCCCGATAGCTCAAATCCTGGAGCTGACAAGCCTGCTCTATAAATAAGAGAAGTGGCAGTTTTTCATCCTGAGCTTAAATTAGGTTTGAAAATTTTGAAAAACCTCCTGTGAACCTGCAATGCTGATAGGAAGTACACACATTTACTCCTTGTCTAACCTATCTCAAATTAACCTCCCCTTGCCCATCTAACTTCTTTCTGTTTGGAAGAAATTTTGTGGTTTCTGATTCAGACCCAGAAAAAAGGTTTAGGTACTTCATCAAGTTTTGTCTCCAGATCTAATGCTCAACTAATTATGGAGGCATCTATGCTCCCTTGCTAGGGCTTGAACAACATAGTCCCAGGGTGCTCATGTGCCTGTTGCCAGCATGTGCCCCACACCTACCGTCACACAGATATCTGCCTTTCCCACCCCACCCCCTGCTGCTCTTATGGAAATGAACACCTCAAACTCTCAGAAAGCATCAGCCAACTCAGGCTTCATTAAAAAAAAACCAAACATGAGTGGGTAACCTCCCTCTCGTACCCACCAGACAGGCTGGTGCTTACTGTCTTGTTCACTGTTGGTGTAAAAGTGCCAGATCCAAATCCCTCCTCCTACACAGAATCACAGAATCTCAGAATCATTAAGGTTGGAAAAGACCTGTAAGATCATCAAGTCCAACCATCAACCCAACACCACCATGCCCATTAAACCATGTCCCACAATGCCACGTCCACACGTTCCTTGAACACCTCCAGTGATGGTGACTCCACCACCTCCCTGGGCAGCCTGTTCCAGTGCTTGACCACTCTCTCAGGAAAGAAACTTTTCCTAATATCCAGCCTAAACCTCCCCTGGCGCAACTTGAGGCCATTTCCTCTTGTTCTATCACTTGTCACTTGGGAGAAGAGACCAACACCCACCTCTCTGCAACCCCCTTTCAGGGAATTGTAGAGAGCGATGAGGTCTCCCCTCAGCATCTTCTTCTCCAGATTGAACAACCCCAGTTCCCTCAGCTGCTCCTCATAAGACTTGTGCTCCAGACCCCTCACCAGCGTCATCACCGTTCTCTGGACACGCTCCAGCACCTCAATGTCCTTCTTGTAGTGAGGGGCCCAAAACCGAACACAGTATTCGAGGTGCAGCCTCACCAGCGCCGAGTACAGGGGCACGATCACCTCCCTACTCCTGCTGGCCACACTGTTTCTGATACAGGCCAGGATGCCGTCGGCCTTCTTGGCCACCTGGGCACACTGCTGGCTCATCTTCAGCCGGCTGTCAACCAGCACCCCCAGGTCCTTTTCTGCAGGGGAGCTTTCCAGCCACTCGTCCCCAAGCCTGTAACGTTGCATGGGGTTGTTGTGGCCAAAGTGCAGGACCCGGCACTTGGCCTTGTTGAACCTCATACAATTGGCCTGGGCCCATCCATCCAGCCTGTCCAGATCCCTCTGCAGAGCCAGAGGGACCTTTCTTGCACACCTTACAAGAAATCTTAGTGTAAAAGCAGATGTCCAGCAAGAATATCCTGATTGTTAGATTACATTTTCATTTCTCCTGTTGGAATTTCTCCACTTTGTATACAATTATCCAATGTCTTTTGGAGCAGAATTTTAATGTCTGCTGGCTACACTTCTGGCATCTTCTTGTGGTACATCTCAGGTACCATACACCTACAAAACAATGTCTGCAGAAAATGTGTCCCCCCAAAAAAAATATTGACAGTGCATTAAAATATATTTGACAGCCCTAACAGAATCTGTCAGAAGCCTTCTGATTCCTCAGTGCAGAAAAAAAAAAAAAAAAAGCTTTTGGTATCTATTGACAAATTTCTGAGCATATGCAGCTTAATTTTTTTTTCTTAATTTTTCTTTTTTTAGGTTGTGGTATACTCTCAAGTGAAGGGATCGACTTTTGCTGCTACAGAGATCAATGAGAGCACCACCATATCTTTTTTTTTCCCCCCTGCTCTATGATTTCCAGAGAAAGCAACTTACTAAGCTCTTTCTGTCTTAACCTTAAGGTGAACTTTCTAAAAACATCAGAAAGGTATCACATTTCTGGTCTATTCTTCCCTATTCTGTTGAGAATTTTCATATTCAAGAAAGATGTTTTAAAATTTTTCTCGCCTATTCAGATCTCTTTCCAGTGAATACACCCTCAAATGAAAGCAAGGATTTTATACATTCTTAAACTAATAATGGGCATTTTATTTCCTGGTAGTATTAAAAATTGCATCTGTTCCAGCTTATTTACCAGTAAATTTCATTCATATATTCCCTTACGGAGGTTAAGTCACCTTAGCAAACACAAATTTTACCTCTTCATCTTCTACTGTTTGTGGATTTTCTTTCAGAAGCAATATCTCAGCTGCTGGCACTATATCCGTATCCAGCTTGAAATTAATAAATATCCCATTTCCTTTCATGCTGGCAGTTCTTTAAGCTTTTGCTGCAATATTGACAGTGATTCTTATGATATATTTTCTGAGGTAATATTGTTGCTTCTATCCTCTGAGCAGCCTGTGCATGAAAACCTTAGCAAAGCAAATCAACACAATTTAGTTCTTGCATTTTTGTTACAAATACTAGTCACTGCCCAGCACTGAGTGGTTTGACAGATGTGCTGAGTTTTTGTGGTCTCAACCCTCGAATTGAGTCTACCTTCCTGTCCTAGATCTTTTTTATGATTTTGATTCCCTGTCATACATGTAGCAGCAAAATAGTCTTCAGCCTCCATAAGGTTCAAACTGTAGTGGGTTACTCACTTTTCTGGGTAACTTGGTTTCAGTTTTTTCACATTTATATTTATTCAGACCTGGAGTTTGGATCAAAATATATTAATCTTAACACTTATTAGTTGATTTATAGGCAAATGTCTGCAGAAAAAAAAAACCCTTCTCACCATCCAACACAAAGACATAGTCTTGCAGCTCTTATTAATGGAAGTATAGTAAATCTCCATCCTTAGAGGTATTCGAAAGTCGGTTGTAAAGGTCCACTAGCAGTCTGACCTAACTTTAAGGTTGTCCATGCATTAAGCAGGAGCTTGGACTAGCTGGCCTCCAGAGATCCTTCCAACTTAATTATTCTATGAATACATAACATTAGAATCTCATCCTTATAATACTGATTTTATTATTGTAATTTGCTCTCTCTCTCGGGAAGCTTTGCTGCAGAATGAGCTGTGGATCTGGTGCTTATAAAATCTCCAGACAAACAGGGATTACCTAACCTTCATAGCAAAAGCAGAGATTGTGTAAACTTCCCAGCAGTTTTTACAACTGCAGTTTGTAAATACCTTATTCTTTTTTCCTGCCTAGGGAAGGCCTGCGGCACTGTGTGGTAGATCAGTGCTCTGAACATACGATACCCTAAGCCCTATATGTTGCTTGCAATCCTTGCTCTTTAGGTGGCGAATCATTCAATAAAATCCAAGTGTGTAAAGAGGGGTACATGTGTTGTTGAGGAATACTTTCTCCTGAGGCCTGTGTGTTTCTCTGTAGCCACCCCTGGCTGCAGGAGCTCCAAGTCTGCACACTCCTGCTGTCCATAGAGTCCTGCTCAGCCAAACCAGCCAGCACCTTTCCTTCAGTAGTGCTCTCCTCCCACCTCCTTCCCACTGAGGCTTTCTGACTCTGCTGCCGGTGTTTTGGGATGCTCACGACTTTCCTACCAGAAGACTTTCCCAAAAGGGAGCGAAGTGTGAGGACTTCTCTGAGTGACACAGACCAAGGTGCAGCTGGTGACAACAGACCCACACATTGCTCACTCATTGATGGAAAAGACTACAGCAAAGTCTAATTAGAAAACAATCACCAAATCCAACCACAAAAGCTTCTGTCAGATACCAATACATCACAGCACCTAACGCACTTCGCCACTATCTTCTAGATGTTCTTCAGCATGATTCAATCCTTCTCCACAAGGATTCAGGGTTCTGAGTGTTTCTGCTGTAGATGGATAGACGGGCAGTAGGAGCTTGCTACTGCTTGGGGGATAGAGCAGACGTTAAGTCTGAACTGACTGGATGTCATGGTTTAACCCCAGCAGGCAACTGAACACCACACAGCTGCTCACTCGCTCACCCCTGGTGGGATGGGGAAGAGAATCAGAAGAGTGAAAGTGAGAAAACTCATGGGTTGAGACAAAGACAGTTTAATGGGTAAAGAAAAAACCACGCATGCAAGCCAAGCAAAACGAGGAATTCATTCACCACTTCCCATCGGCAGGCAGGTGTTCAGCCATCCCCAGGAAAGCAGGGCTCTGTCATGTGTAATGGTTACTTGGGAAGACAAACACCATCACTCCAAACGTCCCCCTTCCTTCTTCTTCCCCCAGCTTTTATTGCTGAGCCTGACGTCATATGGTATGGAATATCCCTTTCGTCAGCTGGGGTCAGCTGTGTCCCCTCCCAACTTCTTGTGCACCCCCAGCCTACTCGCTGATGGGGTGGCGTGAGGAGCAGAAATGGCCTTGACTCTGTGTAAGCACTGCCCAGCAGTAACTTAAACATCTCTGTATTATCAAAACTGTTGTCAGTAAAAATCCCAAACACAGCCCCATACCAGCTACTATGAAGAAAATTAACTCTATCCCAGCCAAAATCAGCACACTGGAGCAGTATAAAACATAGACAGACTGCAGCCATCATTCCTACTCTCCCCTATCACCAGTACATATAAGGTTAGTAAATATGATTTTCTGGGGTGATGAGGTTTATCCCATCAATAGATTTAAGCCATTGGAAACGTAATTTTTTTAACTGTCCAGCTTTGGAAAGGGTGATGTCAGGCAAGGAAGAATGAAAGCAGAAGGAAGCACAGAAAGGGAAGCCACACAGCTGCAGAAAAGGCAACATCACTTCACATACATATCAGGGAAAAGACATTAAAAGTGTGACCAAATTGTTTTAGGAGAGTGTTTATGCAACCAGGAAATCATCTATGTGAAATATAAGACAAAGCCTGAAAAAACAAAGCCATAGAAGTAGAGAAAATTTTGCACAATGTGGCAGTCCTAAGGCTTGGTAAGTAGAAATCTCCTACTGCAACTGATTTAAAATAAGGAGCTAACTTTGAACTGTGGGTGAAGTCAGAAAGGTAGAACCCAAGGTGCTGATACTGCTCAGGATGCACCATTTCCTACAGCCAGTTGGCACAGGCAAAAGGATGTAGAATTATTTAAATAAGAATCAAAATTTAATCCATGAGGCTTCATCACTCTGTATCTTTATGGCTTTAAAGTTTTTGGATCACAACAAATCATAACATTCATAAATTTCATTGTATTTGAAGACCTTTATTCAATCCTTATTCATCTACTGGAGCTCACTGTACAGTAAATAAACCGTCTAATTAGAGAAAGAAAATCAGATCTATTTTTGTAGGTGACTTAGGTGAGCATATAGATCCTATGATTAGCAAAAAGAAAATAGCCAAAACAAGCAGTTCACGAGAAGCTTACAGACTGAAACGCTCTGTTCAGATTACCTAGTAAATAAATGGCTAGTAATAACAGATGTAGCTGGAGAAATCAAGGTTGGTTTGAGAGTGTCCTGTAAACAAATACAGAGCTAAATCTGCAGTGACCTGATCAACTTCACAACCTTGATATATGCTACAATCCTAGCAAAGATGACTGTACAATATTTCTAGGTGACGGGTACCAGATATGATCAAACTATTTTATTTCTTGTGATCTACAATGGTGAAGTGACACACAATAATTAGTTACTTCAGGATTCATCACAAGCTTGTGATTCCATCTTTGCAAGGAATCAAATGTTACATCAGGCATTACAGGACTACGCAGTAAATCTTTTGTAAAACTGGAGCACATGTTCAGTATGTTAAGCAAGATGTGAAATTACGTTCTTTGAAACTTTTCAAATGACACATTAGCTTCCTCCTTTTCTTTGCTATTCCCAGTGCTGCACATAAAGACAAGTTTTAACTTTGATATATTTTAGAAAGGACTGGGCAATTCAGTATATTTGTTAAGGTGAGTTGATGGGTACATTGCTTGCATGATATACACCAGCTGACACATTCTTTTTATGCTGCATTAACTTTTTATCTCTAATTGTTTTGTATGATTTTTTTTTTAAACATGCAACTGTATGCAATTGCCAAACTGCTTAAGTGTGTGGTTACTTATTTTGTGGCCAATTAAGGATAAACAGTACTTTGGGTCACAGGATAGTTGCGTTAAATTGTCTTACTCAAACCACCCACTGAAAATGTAACAGGTAGTTCAACCTATTGCTAATTCTACATTTTCTCCCTCTGTTTCAAGTTCCTTTGCATTCTACTCTCACCACATACTTCATGTTTGACTTCGCTTCCAAAGTAAATCTTCTAGTTTTAAAGTGAGAGGTAGGGAGGGAGTAGCACAAGAACAACTGCAGAAATATATTATGTACAATCCCAAGGGATTGCTTCAATCACAAGTAATTTCTTCAATCATTTTAATCAAGCAACAAGAACTCATATTGTGATAACTCTCCACATTTTTTAATAATTGTCCCTCCTGAACTGATGTTAGTCCCCAGATCAGTTCCCTTTTAGGAAAGAACCTTGCAACCTCTTACTTCTCCTTGGCAAACAGTGTGAAATATGTTAATACCTGTTGACGAGTCTTTTCAATAAACGCAAAACCAATGACATCACAGTGTGCATGTACTCACTGCAAGAAATTCCAGACTCTCTGAGAACCAAAGGTCCAGCTATATGCAGCAAAATGTCCAATGTCCTAGCATGAAACTTTTTCTCCAATCCAAAAATCATGACAGACTCAGATTTCTCTTCACTTGCACTTGCTCTTACTAGCTTTCTATCCAAGTGATGTTCTATATTTTGCAGCTCTCCAATCTTCAGTACATTATATGAAGTCCTTTACTATCCTGCCATCCATGGGCTTGCTGACGTAGAGAATCCTGTAATTAACAGGCAAGGACAGAATTTAAAAAACATGAAAACTTTAAGGTCTACTATCCTGTGACAAAGATGCAGTTTAGTCCCAACTAATTAACACTGACAATGAGTGTGCTACACAGTAGCTAAATTGCAAGCTGTTTTGTTTGTGTTAATTGCTCTGTTGGCATTATTTATCTGTCCTGCATTAATTTAAGCAAGAACAGGTTTTGCTCTTTGGATTTCAATGAAGACTGTATTAAATATAGCTACTTTCATTTCCTTTGCCACTTTTCCTTGATGTTGCAAAAAGACCAATTTGAAAAGAAAGAAGAACACAGTAAATTTTGGCTCAGTGGGAGACTCACTCACAGTTGGATCCCTTCTCTTTATATTTCTCATAAATGCACAAGTATGTTGCCTTCTGCATTTTCCTAATGACAGATATTTAAAGTCCTAGACAACAATCAACACTACAGGGGCAAAAGTAGTGGAGTTTTATTACCACAGAAATAAAATCAAAAGCTGGATCTGAAGCTGTACATTTTTTAACTTTTTCTTAATTTCAGTTTTTACCACTTTTGCTTATCATTCATCAAAAAAAAGTGTTCTCAAGTTATTACTGAGTATATCAGATAATTTTTTAGTTAAGCATGAATAATAAATAGCGAGAGTGGTTCTTTTCTTCGTGAACATGGTATCTATATGAGTAGCATGTTGACAGAGGACACTGAACCCCAGCTAGGTTAAAAAATTTCCTCAGCCCCCACATTGAATAAGTGGCAAAAAATGGCATGGGTGACGTTACCAGGATGTTCTGCAGAACAGGAGTCAATTTGGAGAAAGATTGTGAGGTTTAGAGAAATCTGCACAGACAGAATGCAAACATACTTCACAATTCCCACCGGCTGCAGTAAATTTTCTGACATTTTATGAGATTACATTTTTGAGTGCCCAGTGAACACCTTGCCCAGTGGGGCAAAATTAAGATAAGGCATAAAATCCACATCCAAATTAACAAGCCCCTATCTGTTCAGCCATTTCTAGCTGAAGGAGAGGAAGAGACAGCACTAAGATTGTGATTTTGGAGCAGGCTTGTTTAAAAGATCAGGACAGGGTGGTGGTGCCCAAATGGGATGAAATAGCTGCCTTAGGGATTTAGTGAGGAAACTAGTGAAGAAAAAGATCATGTGCCCCTTTTGTTTTTCTTTTTTAATGAAAGTAAGTAATGTGAGATGAAAATTTGAAGAAGAGTTTTATGTCTGCCATATTAAAGACCTTAGTAGGAAATACGGAGGAGGATACAGGATTTTTTCAAGGAATTAAGAAGATGGTGGATGCAGTCAAAGCAACATTCTCACTCAAATTCCCCTTGATTTAAACATTGCTACAAGAATCACTAATGCACTGCAGAGATAACAGATGTCCCTGAACTAAAGAAAATTACGAGATCATCACAGAAATACAGCCTCAACACAGAGAGATACCATTATTTTCAGACTCTAGCAACCTCTACGCAAAAGAGATATAGCCAGAATCAGACCTAATTTACACTAGTGAAAATCCATGTTGAAGCCAATAATTTATTTTAACTAATTATTCTGAATGGGGGTTAGAATCCATTCCAGAGCCTAAAATTTTTCCTCATGCCTGAAAAATGTAGTATAATGGAATTAGATATCACAAGACTGGGACCTTATAATTCTCTGAGAGACTGGATAATGAATAAATGTCTGTAAGAAAAGAAATTCCCAACTTCTAGTCTGGACTGTGATTGGCAGCTGGACAGCCATCACCAGCTCTGCACTATCTCTGGTGCACATAGCCTCTCCACTGGAAGGTGTACGAATCCATGCATTCAGAAGACAGTAGTAGTTGCAAACCCTTCTTATTAAGTATGAAAGATAGCAAAATGTTTGAGACTTCTTGAAAAAAAAACATTTTTTTACTATAAATCAGGGAAAAATATGTACAGCAATGCTGTTTAGGTATCGCTTTGCAGTTATTCTAGAAAGATAAACCAACATTCATACTCTCAGATATGTAAAGGGAATCCTTATAAATGAGGGGGATGGAAACAACAGAGTTACATTCTTCCTCCACCCGCTTTTCTGCCCTCCCTAATATTAGTGCTGAATCTGCTCAGACTGCCACGCAGACCAATATATTACTATTGACAACATGTTAAGGTTTGACCTCCTGAACAAGAAAACCACTACTTCAATCTACGTTATTCATAGTGAGAAACACTGTATTGTTATTGCTTTGGCTGCTTTTGTAAGTTTTTACATTCCCAGCAGAAGCAGAACAGGATGTATTAGTTAGGCAGTATGAATGATTCATCATTTCTTAGGTGTTATTACAAAACCTGAATTTTGACAACCTTTACTGGAGAGTTTTATTGTTATTCTTCATGGGTTTAGAGCTTTGGAGATTTTGTTATAATAAAAATAAAGGAAACACATTAGTACTTTTTGAAATTCACATTGCTGTATATGCAATTTTTTTAAAATAACTGTTAATAATATAACAGAGGCATGCAACAGATTCTGATAATGTCTTACAATCATACCTTTTGCTCTGTCCAGGCTCGGGGACCTAAAGTGATTTCAAATTGCAACAAACTCTTTATTCGCACCCACACACACCTTCATACAGAGCACTATAGAAATCTCTACAGCAATTGCAGCTCAGCGGAGCAGCTTTTCACAACTTGCAGCAGCACTACACAGTAGTTATAAGCAACAAACACTGAAGAATATACCCAGTGAAGCTGCAGGGGGATTTAAGGATGCAAAATATAAAGTAAGATATTATAAGCTAAACTGGGAGCAATGCCTGCAGCTAAGGTCTTTTATCAGGCTCCGGATTCAGTTTCTTATAATTTTAATTCAGCCATTGAGTTGGAGGTTTTCTGTCCCAGACGCCTGTCTCGAATTAAAGTTTCAGATCAGTTTTTTTCCACTGTTCCCGGAACAAGGGCACTGCTGGTGGGGTGAGTGCAATTGGCTTCAGGTGGTCTGAGAAGTCACCACTCCAATAGGTTTCAGTTACGACCACAGCAGCCAAAGAGCTCTCGCACCATCAGCTACCACTGGGAAGGCTCACACAGGCACAATAAGGCAATAAAACCTTCAGCTTCACAGATCTGACCACAAGAGTATTTCCACCCGTGCTATGAGCATAAGGAAAAAATGTAATGCTTGGGTCATACATTATTCTCAGCTGATTTGTTGTTAATGCCCCTAAGCTCTGAATGAAGTGTTTGAAAATTAGCATGAGGGGGGCCACTGAGGTGTTAGAAATGACAATGTTCCTAAAGCTTAACCAAAACTACAAGGCTTCAGGGTAAATCTTTTTGCCATAAAATTATGAAGGCCCTGGGTAAAGAGTGGAGACAATCTCAGGAGGGATCCGCCTGGGGAAGGAAGCGCAGAGGACTCAGGCTGTTGAGTTACGGGCTGCTCTCTGTGGTCCCTGAGACGCCTTCCATGCACTTCAGAGAAGAGGACGCCAAGGCCACAGGGCACAAAAAAATCTGTATGGGAATAGGGAAGAACAGGGAAAGTAACTGGGGGGAAGGGAGGAAAAGGCAATTTATTAGCAGAGTGGAAGACGTGGCTGGTTTTTGAGGTAGTGTAAACAAAATAGAGAAGGTCTGGAGCTGGGGGACTGGGGGCCACATGGGATGGCAGGGGCTGGGCTGGAGGCAGGGTGGTGGTGGGGCCAGGGCAGGAGTCTGCAGAGTGGTGGGAGGAGGGGGCCGAGCAGAACACGCAGCACAGGACACTCCTCCAAAAGCCTGAACCAGAGACAGTTGTTCTGAATTTCTTCATTCCTCTTCTGTACTGTTTTTCCCAGCCAGGCTGGAAAAACAGAAAGTCTGTCATACCACACCATATGGGCCTATCCTGAGGGTCAGTCATCTGAAATCTGTCACGTAAGTGTGAGTTGAGTGAGTGACTGGGAGCTGCATTGCACGGTTCTGCCTTGTGAGGGTCTGCTGTCACCAAGGCACTCAGAATATTAATGGATTTTACAATGGCTAGAGGACAAATGAGGATGCATTTACAGTGGCAGACCTTAGGAATAAGTCCATACAGTATTGTACGACTGAATTTCTGTGTCTTCAGGTTGGTGGGTTTTTTTGTTTTAGTTAGTTTCATTGGTTAGGCATTAAAAACCTAATGCTATTGGAAAGAAAGCAAAAAAAAGAAATATAGCTATCTGTACATGGAATGGACAAGGGCTTCTGTGGGAGAAAGGAGCAGGTAGTTCAAGGCAGTAACATGCTGCATAAATTCAAAGCAGTTGAATTTATTTTGCAGAGAAAACCTTCAATCTAGTATTTCCCAACTTTACCAAGTTTGACTTGCACTTTAGTATTTCCTTACTGGGTAATGGAATAAGGGAATTATGCAAACTGTGGTGCACAGGCCACTGGGGTTATCTCATCATCTCTCTTACCAAAGTAGCCTGGGATATTTAACTACTGCAGGGTGAAGTTATAAGCTCATTTTCAGAGTCAGTGCACCACAGTTTTAAGCATCACTGGGAAATGCTTCCCTTCTTCTGCAGAGTCATCGTAGGGTGCGAGGAGCCGTCGCTCCTGAGACACAGGAACTGAGTGGTCTGCAAAGCCAGACTTCTCATCTCCAGCCTGGCAGGTCTGCCAATCTAAATGTTGGAGCAGACATAGAGTGGCTGCTGCAAAACATGACAGGACCCAAAAAGGCTGTCTAGTGTCACAGGAGACCACAGAGCAGAAAGCTATTTTTGGAAGTATTCCTTCTTGTGCAGCAAATAAGTACTTTTTATTTCTTCAACTGCTCTCATAAGCAATTTCCCACCAGCACAGGGCTTGATCTGTCAAATAATACAGTATGTCTACCTATCTAGGTCCCATTTTTGTTGTTTTTCAGAGCAAAGAACCACAGGAGATCTCCTGAGCTAGTGTAAGTTCTTATTTCACTATGGAACTCATTTAATCGATGGTTGAAAAGTGAAGACTGCTTGGGATTTGGCATTTGGGGCATTCTTTGACATCTATGAACTGAAGAGCTCAGAGAAGACACCAACCAGAAAATAAGTCAATACAAAAAAAACCCTGAAACCAGTGTTTTTTTCTCTTGAAGATTATCATTTGGACTTCTTCCATGCCCACAAGCAAAATTTAGGAATGCAGTCAAACACATGTGCACAGCTCCCATTGAAGTTGCTAAGACTTTCATATGCTTAGTGAAGGGTAAATAATTTTCTGTGAGCCTTTGAATGTTTTATTTGTAGATGGGCTAGAATCTATATGACCAGTATGTGCAGACATTAATCGCATTTTATTTCCCTTCAAATGCAAGTAGATTTAGAGAATGAAAATGGTGACAGAAGTTCAGCAACAGCAGCCTTATTTTGCATTCTTGCAACCCAAACATGACAGCTACAAAAACGGAATCATGAACTGATGCAAGCTATGCCCTCTTAGTATTTGAAAAATGAATAAATAAGTTAGTAATATTTCAAAATGTGGCTACTGTACATGTCCAGTAATTTTCTTTTGGCTTTTTAAATCCATATTCTATTATTAGCATCATGATCACTCCAGGCATGCTAGGAATCAGTATCATCCAATATGGGTCCTGGGTGTTGGTCTCTGGAGCATGTTCTTACCATGATGATGGTTTAATGATTGCTTAATATATAAAAAATATCTTGAACATTTTATAGTATCATCATGCCATCTAGAGGTGGGATATCTCTGAGGCTCCCACTTACCTTCATGCCAGAGAAAAACAACATAAGTAGAGGTATAGTGGGATGGAGGCCTTTGAAGATAGCCTTTCACTAGGGTGGAGATAGAGCCATATGGCATGGGCCCCATGCTGGGGAATGTATCTGGAGATTCAGGTCCCATATGTAGGCAGCAGTGGGAAGTAACCCTCCTAGAAGGTGGGTCTTTGGGGGTTCTGCTTCTTTTGATCCCAACCCAATAATACTGACTTATTTCCCACTCTCCACATCCCATGTGAAGCCACTCAGCTGATCAGAAATCAGACTGCCCAGCTGTATCTGATTGGGAACGAGGGACACCTAGCAGCCAGCCCTGAGCTGCACATACACCCCATATAAGGTCAAGAAGAGGAAAGGCAAGTCTGTTCTGGGAGCCTCAGTGCCAAGACACATGACAAAAGAATGGCAAATATGCTTGCAATTATGGAGAAACTCCCTAATTTCAGTGAACTAACTCACACCTCTTCAATTACAGCCCTCATTACAGAGGGAGGCCAGGGGGGATGGAAAGCTCAGCAACATGAAATACGCAGTTTTCAAGGAGCTGTCCATCTGGGACATGGAGCATGGACCTTCTACATCCAAACAGTCCACTTCACCAGCTGCAGAAGTACTGCAGGCCTATTCCCCATAGTTTTGTGACTGGTACCAAGAGATGCATGAACTCTGCCTGAGCTCACTTGCAGGGCTCATATCTCCCTGTACTTACCTTTGATCTCCCCTGCACAGACCTTCATCCCAGTTAGTGCCTAAGCTGGTGGCAGAGACACTAACAGGGTCTTTCTCCATTACCTAGCTTCTTCCTCTCATTAAACACATAGAAACTTAATATTTGAGGCTGGTCTGTCAGATTTGGTTGCAATTAGGTCATGGATCCCAGTACTATTAGTAAAGGACAGGAAATGCTATTGCATGAGACTCATTAAGAAATAAGTTAGGCATTAAAAAACGCATCTCTCATTCACAAAAGAAAAATAAGCACTGGACAATCCATTGCTTTTTTACCCAGCTCCACTAGAAACTGGCACTGCTGCATCTGGCACTCCTTATTCACCTGCCTATGAAGTCTTACAGAAGAACAAACACTGTGAGGATCAATGCTGCTCAAAGCAGTAAGACAAGTCAAGTCCATTTCAAAAGGAAAAATTAAAAGAAACAGCCAGCCTTGCATTCACCACATGCTCCCCATCTGCCTTGGCCCCTTGATTTCCCAATACTTTTCTACTTCCCTGAAGTAACAGATCCCTGAACAGGAATCAAGTATTTCTCACAGAATTAAAGGACCACAGAATAATTCAGGCTGTAAGGGGCCCCAGGAGGTCTCTGGTCCAACCTCCTGTTCAAGCAAGGATAAGGGTGAGATCAGAACAGCTTTCTCAGGACATTCTCTAGTCAGGTCTAGAAAGCCTGCAAGGACAGAGACAGCAAAACCTCTATGGTCAAACTGTTCCACAGCTTGACCATCCCCATGGGGAACAAGTTTCTCCTTGTAACCAGTCTGGATCACTGTTGTTCAACTTACACTCTTTGTCTCTCGCCCTCCCACCATGCACCTCTATGAGGAGGCTGGCTCTGTGTTTCTATAACCTCCTTGTTGGTAGTGGGGGGCTTTGGTCCCTCCTGAAGTCATCTTGTCTCCAGGCTGAACAAGCGCCGGTCCTTCAGCCTCTCCCCCCAGGGCAAGTGCTCCAGCCCTGACCACTCTGGGGGCCATCTGCTGAATGTGTTCTTATTCATTGATGTCTGTCTTCTATCGAGGCCTCAAAACTGGCTGTAGTAATCCAGATGTGGTCTAACAAGTTTAGCTTATTAGCAAACCTCAGCATTTGTTATAAATTTATTACATTTGTTAGCATTTTTTACAGTATTTCCTTTTATTCTCTCATGATTTCTGTTTAATTGCATAGCAGGAGATATAGGTTTCATATGTGTGTGCAAACTCCCTTCTCCTTAATAAGGAGAGCAAAAATAAGGAAGAAAGGAAAGGACTACTAACAAGGAGGCTGCTGTTGGAAACTGGCAAGAGAGCCATGATTATGTTTAGTTACAATTCTCAACTTCTTTTACCTTCAGGAGATTCTTGTCCTGTTTTTAAGGATACAAGAACAGTAAATTAAATAAGGGTATTGCATAGCAAAACTACTGAGAAAACCAGAAATAACTTTTCCCCATAGCAAAAATCTATTGCTTGGTTTACTTTATGCCTCCTATTACATCTAAAAGCTATGGCTGAATTTGCTTTACTGCCTTCTGTTATATTCCAACATCTAAAAGTACAGAACAAGCAAACATCAGCATTGAAAAATAATATGGAAAAGAAACTCTCAGCTCAGTGCCCTTGCAAAATAGCATCAAAGGCATTCTGGAAACAACCCTCATCACTAGAAATATATGTCAACAGTAGTAATTAGTACTGTAATTACCCTACAGGCTTGGCATCTGTCTTATATAAGCATTTAAGCCCCAAGAAAACAGGTCAGCATGACTTCAGTTGACACTTACAAATACATGAGATTGGAAGAGCCAACCAAAACTCAGAAAAATACCATGCTAACTACATCTGCTTTCACTTGGACAGTGCTACATGGGACGCTGATGTTTTCATGAAGCTCCCAACACCATCTGTGTACGTTATCCAACATTTTATCCAATATAAAATCTATAAGCTGTTTTGGAAGCAGGAGTTACTCCATTGCCAGCCAGGTCTCTTAACAAAAACAATCGTTTCCACTGTGCTTTGTGCTGTATTCGGTGTTCTTGGAGCACTAAGCACTCACTTTCACTACGGTGGGAACCTGGGTGGTTGCATGGCCACCACGGGCCCCACTGAGGAGGCTCTCTGCCCATGCCATGGTAGACATCATGACAGACGTGCTGTGGCAGCTGAAAACTGAACCGCTGAAGCTACTATCTGCAGCTGTAGCTCAACCTCTTTGAGACACCTTGGTCTCTCCCAGCAGACAAGCATGTTAATGGGAATCAATGACTGTAGCATCATAGTTTGCAGCCTAGTATAGTAGTGGCAGATGGATTCTGATTCGGGTTTACCATGAACACGGAGATCAGTCATTCCTGTGATGGTGGGAGGATATCTGTCAGCAGGGCAGAGCAACCATGGCCTCAGATACCTTCCTCACGCTGCATTAGCCACAGTCTCAGGAGGTGGGGTAAACGTTGCCTTAGCACCCATATCCCATTTTGGTTTTCCTCGATGGGCATATGCTCTTGTGTCTCTGAGACAGCACCCACTTAGTTTTGGCTCGTGAGGAGAATTTAAAAACTCTTTTTGCATTTTCTTTCTCTTTAGGAAAAGAATCAGATAAAAACAGCACCAGATCTGATGCCAGAACAGATCTGCCTTCTTCCAGTCTCTGAAATTTCCAGCCTCTTAGAACTGCAAAACCGGATGCTTTAGAGGAATAATAGCAATAATAATTTTATCTCTATTCATATAACTAAATATACTATTCTTATTCATAAATGTTTCTAAAATCCTTGGAAATATGCTGTAAAATATTGTAGGTTGAGGCTATCTGCTTTAAAAAGAAAAGTTCAGGCTTTAATCCGCATATATTTATTTCAGAATGATTAATTTACTCCCTTCTGAAATTATCAGATGCTCAGCTCCCAATATGGAGGCGAAATTTTCCAAAAACTTGGCACAAGACTGCTGAGTTTGTTTTGTTTCCTTGAAAATCAGCTGCTTCTTTTGAGGAACGCTGAGAAGTCAGAAGTGCTGAGACCTCAAAATAATGTTAGTAAAATTTGAGAGGGTTCTGATATATTTTTTTTGCTATACATATATATATATAAAAAAATGAGAGAGATCACTCATATGCATATGAATCATGATATATTTATTAGATAAATTATATATTTATTAGAATGTGAATGCATGCTTCTCAAGACAATTCATGGTCCTTTTCTTTCATAACAATGGAAGCTCATTTAATTTCATTTTTTACAGGATAGGCAGTTACAGTATACAGTTTCCTATTTCATGAGCTAGTGCTAAGCTTCCCAGCAAGTGTCTGCCTTGTGAGTTAATCTTGCACTCATTATCTACACAAGCAAAAATACACCCTTGTGACTGAAAGAAATGGCACCTTAACAGAAAATAGAAAAGAAAACCAGCTGCCTACTGTGATGAGAGAAAACAACCTGAGCATGATGTTCCTTGAGGACCTATTTCAATTGATACGTAATGACAACCACCATCAAAACAAAGATAATGTCATAGAGCTCAATAAAACAGGAATAGTGAGAGGGTGTAGTAATATTTGCAGTAATAAAACTGTGTTTCTGACAAAAACCTAAATAAAGAATGTGCTAATATAACCAAGGAAAGAATTAACGGGACTGGATTTCCTTCTAAGCAATGCCCTGCTTTTTTGCTGTAATGATGAGCAATCAGTTGAAGGAAAAAAACAATTACACTAGCCCTTATGTGGTGCAGCAAAGGATTTAAGAAGAATAATTTGCATTCACAGAGCAAGGAAGCTAGTGAGAAACCCCGAGCATTTCCACATGCACCACAAAACTTTCTTTCCAGCTAACGTGCTAATCTTTTATTCTTTGCGATTCATCTCCCCGTGCATATCATTCACATTAACCATCACTCAAAGAGACTTGTAAGTGCAGAGATCCGACAGAAACACAGCCCAGAGACTCCCAGGTCTGCGACCCCTACTCCCTCTGCTTGTCCAGACCCGACTTGCCGTCCTGCACAGGAGGGCACTCTTGCACAGTACTGATTAAAGGCAGGCTCTTCTATTTCTCACAAAGCCAAAAAAAAGGCATTAACAAGGCCCTCAGTACCTACATACTTTTGCTAAAATGACTACAGTGACTCTTCACCCTGTACCACTGGCACCCCATGATACTGCTGCTGGGTGTGAAAATGGCCCCAGAACAAGGGCAGAACAGTGGCAGCATCAAGTGGTGCTCAGTCCCACTCCGGCTGCCCTCGCCTCACCTCAGCTTACCATGCTCACAAAGTTCACCTGCGCTTACAAAGGTGAACCGAGACCTACGTGCTTGTCAAAACGTCATCTGTTGAGACGTAAGCATTTTCTTTGACTCATTCCTGATTTTCTGCATACTGCCCTCCTCCTCCTCAGCCTTTATCATGAGCTCCATCCTCCAGCTCTGCTGGCAAAGGAAGAGTCGATACCGCGTGTAAAGTTAACCGCCTGGAGCTCTCTCAACAGCTCTCAGAAAGGAATCAATATAAATACAGTGTTTGGCTTCTCCGTTTATTGCTGATATGGTAGAATATTAAAGTCCAACTTTTATTCATTGAGAGCGCTATTCTAAACTTACTTTTGTATTGTCTGTTGCTATGCGTACAAGAAATATAAATTATCAGTACGAGTAGCCCCTGAAAACATGTTGCACTTAACTGAACTACTGCATTTTTCTGGAAACACACCTTCTACTCCTTTCTCCTATCTTATCTACATTTTAATCCTTTAATCTTTGCCAGCACAATGCTTTCTATAAGAGTTATATCCATAAAAATAACAAAACCTCTTTGCAGAGAGTGACACGAGTGAAACAGTAATACCAGAGAACACGAAGTAATGCAAGAGCTCAAGAAATGTTACCAGATTTTCATGCCAGTAGCAGCTAAAGTCATGAATTTTTACCCCTGTAATGTGTCAGGTCTACCACTTTCTGCAACCCTGACCCATAACTGAGACACAGAAAGAAAGAGCAGCTTTGTGCGTTATGTGTGTTAAATGTGAGGTCTGAGTATTCACATACAAAGTCAAGAGACAGAACTTTACAGAAAGATCCCCCCTACCTCTATATTTGGCTGAGTTTTCCAAAGACCCTTTCACATTGCTTATCCTGCCGTGCAAACCTGCCCATACCTGTCCCACTGGGAAGTGCAGAGTGCTGCCTCTTGTAAAACAGGCTCTTCTATGAGCAGTACACAAAGGGCACCAAGCTTCAGATGTGTCCTATATTCCTTGCAGTCACCAGTTAGACACCTAACTATAACTGCTCTCTTCTGGCTTTCTCTTTCACACCAGTCCATACCGGTGTGCCTTCTTCCCCTTTTGGTCTTTGAGCATCAGTCTGAGCTCTGACCAACAGTACAGTAACATCTGAGGTTTTTATTTTCTCCACAATGGTTTATGGCCTTTCCCTTAAAAGTCCTGCATCTATACAGTAGCAATTTTTAACCTTTTCTTTCTTTCTTTCTTTTTTTTCACATAGATGGAAGTGCAGGAAGAAGAGGAAGCCCTTCCTATCTGTGAGCTTAAGGCCAGACTTTTAATCTTTTAGGGATTTAGCATATTTCAATTACAATTTTGCACCCTGGTCTGTGCAGATGTTCCTCCCAGCCTTACAGTCAAAAGCACAAAAGGGTAAGCATTTCAAAATTAATGTATCTATTTATTTTCTCCCCAGGAACCTGGAGGACTAGAAGTGGACTACCAACAGTCAGATCAAGGGATCGTCATCAGTAGTGATTTCGCACTATTTCCTGCAGGAAAACCATAGCCACTTTTAAACTACTGGAGCTCCCAGAGTGGTGGCTGCACATTATACTGACAGAAATGGGTCTCAGCCACCCAGAAGATCTTTCAAGTTATATGACTCAGTGTTGTTTCTGGTGCATATGCAATTAGTGGAGAGTGAACAGGTAGCAGGGCTGGACTGTAAAGGGCCTGGGAGCTGTATCATGACATACAGGACTCCATAATCAGGGGGTCTGATACATGTGCCCTGGGCAGGCTTGGATTTACCAGGTAAGTGTGGTCAGAAGAATTCCCACCTTCCATCAAACCTGTGCTGCCTGCCTTGCACACACCTGTGTACACCCACCCCAGGCTGTCCCTTCCCCAACCTCTCCTGCAGGCTGGGCCACACCTGCTCCTGTGGCAGTCACATCCTTAGGGTCAACTGCTCAGAGCCTGCTGTAAGATAAAATCCGATCAGGAGACCCGGGTCACCTCCTGCCAAACCTCCTGGGGTTTGGTACTCATTGTAGGAATGTGTCCTCGCTGCCGGGGCGTATCCCTTCCTACGTGGTGACCAGTTCTCCTCTTGAAGCTGGTCACTGTAGGAAAAAAATAAAAAGCAGGTGCTCTGTCAGTGGCTCACTGCCCTGTGCGTGGAGGAGGCATGGGGGTTTGTCTATAGAGGGAAGCCCAAGCAGGACTGACATTTTACTGACCACATCCACAGTGCCACAGCCATGCGGCTCCTGGCTGGGCTGGGCAGGCATCAGCTCAGGGCCCCACAGCACCACAGGAGCCTCTCCGTCTTCAGCAGCTTCGTGCAGGTCCTCTTTGGGGCTCCTGATCTTTCAAGGGCTAATTTCCCAACGTCTATCCAGTACAAACCTCATGCAAAGAACTACTGTGCAGTCAGAAAAGAGGCAGCTCTTAACATGGAAGGATGAAATTACTACTTTTTTGTGTGCTAGACTGCCGAACGAGACATATCACACGAGTAGGTGAATTGGCTGTTTTTTCTTTTGATATCACATAAATAAAATTAACAAGAAGATTCTTTGTTCGTTCTGAAGACATCTTTTATTTCAGATTTACTACAGTATCACTACAGAGACAAATTTTGTTATGTTCTCCAGCACAAGGTTGAATAATTGAATTGTCAGCCAGCAACTAGCTGAGATTTTAAAAAAATATTTATAACTGTCGAGCACAGAAGCATTGTAGTGTTTTCAGTACACATTTGTTCCCTCTTTAAGGCTTTCAGATCATTCAAATGGTGCCAGTCATTATTATTTTAAAGGATGTTTCTAATATGTTATTATATTATCGCTACAGAAATTGAACATTCATCAGTCCAGGCAAGGTTGTCATGGCTAGTAACAGCTTTTGGAACCACAGATATTTATGTATTATGTATTGCTATCAATTGCAACAAAGGTATCAGCTGTGTGGTGCAGTTGACACGCTGGAGGGAAGGGTTGCCATCCAGAGGGATCTTGACAGGCTTGAGAGGTGGGCCCGTGAGAACCTTCACGAAATTCAACAAGGCCCAGTGCAAGGTTCTGCACGCAGGTTGGGGCAATCCCAAGCACAAATACAGGCTGGGTGGAGAATGGATTGAGAGCAGCCATGAGGAGAAGGACTTGGGTGTGTCGGTTGACAAGAAGCTCAACATGAGCCAGCAGTGTGCGCTTGCAGCCCAGAAAGCCAACCATATCCTGGGCTGCATCAAAAGAAGTGTGACCAGTGGGTTGAGGGAGGTGATTCTCCCCCACTACTCTGCTCTCATGAGACCCCACCTGGAGTACAGCTTTCAGCTCTGGAGCCCCCAACATAAGAAGGACATGGATCTGTTGGAGTGAGTCCAGAAGAGGGCCATGAAGATGATCAGAGGGCTGGAGCACCTCTCCTGTGAAGACAGGCTAAGAGAGTTGGCATTGTTCATCCTGGAGAAGAGAAGACTCCAGGGAGACCTCATAGCAGCCTTCCAGTACCTGAAGGGGGCCTTCAAGAAGGCTGGAGAGGGACTTTTTACAAGGGCATGTAGTGATAGGACAAGGGGTAATGGCTTTAAGCTGAAAGAGGGTAGATTTAGATTAGATATGAGGAAGAAATTCTTCACCATGAGGGTGGTGAGGCACTGGAAAAGGTTGCCCAGAGAAGTTGTGGATGCCCCAACACTGGAAGTGTTCAAGGCCAGGCTGGATGGGGCTTTGAGCAACCTGGTCTAGTGGAAGGTGTCCCTGCCCATGGCAGGGAGGTTGGAACTAGATCATCTTCAAGGTCCCTTCCAACCCAAACCATTCTATGATTCTATGATTCATCCTCGAGGTTGTGCCTCCCCTGCACAGTGCTCCTCTGTGGACAAAAGCTGACGGCGTGGATGTGCAGACCTCGGGTGAAATCAAAGGCACCCAAAGCCTCCAGAGCAGCCCCAGTGCCTGTGTGCACGTCCAGCCACCACCCACGTCCCTGTGCCCGTCCATAGTGCTGGAAGAGCTTCAGCAGGGCCACCCACTTGCCCCTCACTCCCCAGGCAGCCCCGCTGGCCACAGACTGCTCTGTGAAGCAGCTGGGTGTTCTCTGAAATAGCTTTAATTAGTAACATCAGCACTGATAATCAATAATGACAGCTCAAGTAATATCCAGCTATAACAGCGTCATAAATGGAAATCAATCGCTTTCATATTAGGTCAATTAAGCTGTAGATAATAAGAGTCTCTTGAGCCATTGGAGTGGCATTTCAAATAGATTACTGAAACTTGAAATAGTCTTTATTTGATGTCAGCTTTATCTTCCGACATGGGGTATTTTCAAATCTTTGCACTCCTTGCAAAAATGCTGCCAAACCTGCTTACTATCAACACAAGCGACGCTACCAAAGTCAGTCGTAAGCAGAAGGCTTACTAGCAGCATCAAGTACAGCAGGCTGCGAGACTGGGCAAACACGAGAATGAAAAGCAGCCTTCAAGAAAAGAGTTTCAGGAGGGATAATGGAATAGCATAAGCAAATAGGAAATCATCTACATTTTAAAACCAAGTTAACAATCGGCCAACCTTCTAAAATAAATATCTAATCTTTTCTTCTAACGAATTAGTCATGAGGTTTTCTATTGAATTTTTTCATGCCAAATCTCTGGGTTATACCTAAACGTATTATACAATGAAATATTTTCTATATTGATCATATTTTTTTTCTAAAAGAGCAGGTTTTATTGCTCTTGAGTAGATAAGAGATGTGGTTTTACACATAGACAGTGAAACTAGAATATCAGCATAATCCTTCTTAATGCTTTCTTTGCTACTTTAGCTGTGTAATCTTTTCCAAAAATATCTGTGTGACTAGGGATCCAAGTGAGCTCAACAACGCTCCAATCGATTTCAATTGTTCACACAGCTGAATGACTTAAGAATAGATCCTTTATCCTTATTTGGATTGCTAACAGAGACCCAGTAAAATCCTGTAGGATTTTATCTGTTTGTGTGAAACTGCCTCATGACTAACATTAACCTGCCAGTTTAAAGCTGGGATAATATAATTACCTAGAGCTAGGTCTTGCAGCCCTACTTACACCCAGGAACACAAAATAAAACTCAGAAAACATTGAGTAACTCACAGGGAAAAAAAAAAATCCAACCAGTGTGATGAAGGGGGTACATAAATTAGGGTTTCCAAATTTACACAGCTGAAGTCAATGGGAACTTTCATGGGAGCATAACTAGGCCTCTTGGCAATTTGCATCCCTGGCCAAAATTAAAAGATGAGTACTCCACCAGCAAAATATTAATGTTAATATATCATAAGCATGTAATTAAAATTAAAGACAATTCTTACACAGAAATTTTTAGAATATTACAAGGCATATGAAGGGGAGAAGCAATTTTCACTGACAAGTTACTGATTCATGTAATTTTAATTATACCAATGTATACTAAAGTTTTAAGTGCTAGTGACACTATCACTAAGTCATCAGAGCTAACAGGTACAATTAAAACATGAGGAGCCAAAAAGTTTAGCTTTCTATTTGTCGTGGAAAATGCAAATTATTTTCTCATTTAGAGTGTTTCTTGATCCTGAAATGTATATAGTGTTGGATTGCACATCTGACCTCTCACAAGGCCTCTTTCCAAGAATAAAATGAGGTCTTCCCACCTGCCATGCTAGTGAGTACCATTAGGCTCCCAGAGCAATATAAAGCCCGACGGAAAGTATTTTGCCAAGTCATACCAAAATACCAGTGCTTAAACACTTTCTATAATAAATTGCATAGCTGAAAATGTGGCTATTATCAACACTTGCTTCAGCTATGAAAGAGAGATAAAACATTTATTGATATCAGGTTTAACTGTTTGGCTTGATTGGGGTCAAATGTTTGTCACACTGTGAAAACACTGGCACAAGGCTTCAAAAGCACCATGGCTGTTGGTTTAGATTTTTCCATTGCTCTGAGGTGGTCTGTCTTAGTTCTTGGGAAAAGAATAAGCTCTGAGAACAGTGTGATACACTCCTTAGACGGTAGCAGGCTTCTTCATTGCTTTTCATCAAAAGAAGGCTAAGACCAAGGTGATCCTTCAACTGTTTCTTCAGTTTATTCACATGATTTTCAAAGTATTTCATCCTGTTTTGTCAAGTGATCCAGCACTGATGACTCCCTTTCAAAGAGTTTCCCAGGAAGTGTTTGATAGCAGAGTTATCTGCAACATGGAGTGATATATTAGCAGCACAAAATCTTTATAAGTAAAGAAAATTCTGCTGTATGGTACATTTTTTTCTATCTTTACAGAAAATACATCTTCTGACAGTTCTTGGTTTTCCTACTAGAAATCTAACATAGTGTTATTTAGACCTATACAAACTTTCTCAAAATGTATTTCATAATATGTTTTTCAGTAGGTCTGCAGGACCATATACTAGTTTCATGGACTGTCCACATTGCCTCCTTTGTATTTATAATTGCATTTATGTTCACAGTGTGCTTTCTTTTGAAGACACTATTGTTTTTACTTCAGTGGCACCACTATCTCACACACCTGCAGTTCCACTGCTGGCCTATATTTCTATATTTGCTTTCTGCCTGTTTACAATAGAACAATAATTCTGGAGAGAGTGAGACCCATGAAACCTGTCATGCTTTCTCCCAGTTTGCAGTATATTTTGTATGATGTAAATCCCACTCCAGTTAAGCACGTTTTTATGACCAGTTTGCAAGATTTTATGTAGATTATTGAGATTTTTTTTCTGTGATGGCTGGCTATATATATCTAAATATATATCATAAAATAGGCTTCAGGTGACACAGTTATAATAAAATGACCAACTTACCTTTCATCTCCCCTTTGTGCATCCATTTGCAATTATTCACATATACACTTCCATTTGCAATTATTCATACATACACTTCTGAGCTTATAATGGATCATTGCAAAATCAATTATTTAATAATATATAATACAATGCTTTTTTACCTCCAGTTCAATCACTGTCACTTAAAAGGTATGTTTCTTCTGTGTCCTGTATCTCAGCACACTTCAGACGAATATTTTTTGTGATGATCAACATTAACAACTTTTTGTGAAGATCACACTTTCAACAACCACCTCCCTGTTGAACTTTTGCTATTGTAACTGTATAATTCCTGTTTAGGTTATTGAATTTTCCACTCTTGTTTTTCCCAACTACTGCTAAAACAGGCAAGAAAAAATCCTTTAGGGAAAAAGATCTTTCAATCAGGAAATTCCTAGTGGCATTTGTGAAACAAGTCCACATAATACAATTCCGTATCAACGTGACATAAGTGGGTATCGGTTAAGTGTACACCTGAGTATAGGACTAAAATGTAATAATAAATCAGATTTTTCAAAAAACTGTTATGGATTTAATTTCAAACAAACACAGATTCATCAATACAGGAAATTACATTCTACAAGACCAAAACAGTAATTTTTTTGCAGCTATCAGGAAGTTACAAGTTAAGTGACCAAGCCCTTTGTCTTTTTTTTAAAGTAGCATGTGTATTTTCCTAATCATTTAATCCCTTTTTCCCTGGTAATTTTTTAGTCCCAGATCTTATAAACAAAGGTCAGTTTGCATGAGTACCAGAACATAAAAAACTACATGGGAATTGCATATTCTTCTATTTAGTACAAAAAAATATTCAGTATATGCAGTTCTGATGATTTGAGATGGAATTTAAGAAACTGATTAAATTCAACCTCTCTTCTTAATGTGAGAAGCTCACATTAACCATCACGGTAGAAGTCAATTAACATTTAATGATTTTCTTCTGTTTTAAGAGATGTTTTGAGAATTTCATTTTTCCTAGTGTCAAACAGAAATAAATCCTATAAACTGGCTATAATAAACCAGCAGGAGTTTCCACTAAGCCTGCAATATTTACCTGGGACAGTTACTTTCCTTACTGGCAGATGTTTTATGATTCATGTCATTTATTACATCAGAGTTTTACTGTGTAGTGCTATTGCACGCTGCAGAAAAGGCCACAGTATGCATCTGGATGGAAGAAATCCACCTGAGGATTCCCTGAGAGTGCTCCTAGCTCACAGCACCGTAGCAAAGAGCAGGGTTTTCACTGCCATGAGGGAAGTTTGGCAGTCTGCTCCCCCACCCAACACATGTCCAGACAACCAGGGAATGCCAAATGTATCCTGTGTCCAGGCAACGCTCCTGTCTCCATCTCATGTGCCCCTGCTCTCCCCCAAACCCCTGAAAAGGAAGCCGCATTTAAGACAGCACAAACCCTGGGAAGGAACATGAACTTTTGGAAGCAATTTAAAAAAACAGCACTGTACTTAAGTCTGCTTTCTTTTGTGCTTGATTCAAAAAACAATTCTAGACAGGAGCCAGTGAAAAGTCAGTGTTGACAGAGGAGAATGGTTTGTGGTCCACCATGGAGTGTTCCCTCTTTCCCATTCGAAACTTGACCTTCTGCCTCCCAGGGCAGGCACTGAACCAGTCTGAGGCCAAACTGGGACACAAAGCTTCAGCCTGGAAGGAATGCTTTCCCATAAAGCAGGTGGTTAGAAATCCTCCTTGTGCCCTCATTTCCATGACATCTATATTCACTCTTTTTATGCATAAGTCAGATCAGGCTCCTCAGAGGAGATAAGCTGCAGATCTCAGTAGGACTTAGGCGTGAAAATTAAGCTACTTTTACACAAGTTCTTTTTAACATTTCCTTTCCACCTAAGAGATAATATATTGAACATGGCTTGGTCAAATGCAGTGTGCTGTACAACCAAGGAACCAGAGCTATCAGTTCTTAGACAATACAAACTAATCCAGAACATAGGAACCCATCTCCTTGCCAGACTGGAAACACCAGGAGTCCTCTCCTTTGGGTCTCACCTCATAAGGTTGATGAGACCCATGGCCAAGACTTTTTTGCTTGGTTCCACTGGGCAGAGCCCTACAGCCCAGCAAGCATGGCATTGCCATTGCTAGTAAGAGCCCACGACCTTTGTATTATGTCTGCAAAGCCTTGAAGCTAGGACATGTCAGGATGGCTTTGTTTGGATTGTCTTGGCCTGCCTGGAGCTTTGTTTTAGCTAGCTGAGCTGTAACAGCAATTATTTACCTCCAGGTGAATATTATCTAATTTGTTTCAGTTGTAGCTTAGCTTTGTAGGGTTGTGTATTATAATTCCTATCGTTAAAATACTTTTGAGATTTCTGTATATAATAAATAGTAGAGGAGCAGTAGTTATTTTGTGTAGAGGCAGCTATGACCTAGAATAAAACAGGTGTAAAGGATTATACAAGTAATGGATTATAATAGAGGTTTTGTAAGTGTGGAGACAGGATGAAACCAGAGGCTCCTAGACTATAAACAAATCACTAATGATCAATTACTGGTCATTAAACCCTTGGGAGGCCAGTAAAACTGGCTTTAGAGATAACAAAGGGAACAAAGAACAAATATTCAACATACGTAATTAAAACATACTATATATAGTATATTTAGATATAAAGTGGCATTGTGGACCAATGAACAAAGAGGAACGTGCAGTACGTGCTAAGAAACATATAAAAATAGCCCCAAGCAGATCCTGGAATAAGGTGGAAGAAACCCTCAGCAACACCATACTTCTTCCAGTGAAGAACCTGGGACGCTAACAACTCACTGTAACCTTCTCCCCCGCTTCCTGAGGACTGACGGAAGGGTGAGCATAACACCTGAGAAAGGGGTAGAGAGGAGCAAATTGGTGTGTACAAGTTTCAACTGCATCATGAATGGGAGTGAGCTATAATAATTGGAAAATTTGGAGTGTTGGTTTTATCAAAATGGGTGTAATAATAACTCTTGGATTAGACTGCTAATACCTTAATTAATTCTTGGATTGATATGTAAGGTTTGGGTTTTTAGCCCACATAAATTGCATGGTGTGTTTTGTTTGGTGTATTTTGTACCCATGAAGCTTAGTTGTAATTGTGGTTGCAACACAAAAACACATTAAGAAAGCTGTTATTCCCAGGAGCATATGGTCTACATGATGACAAAAAATACCAAGTGCATGAGACAGAAGTTGAAGTATGAGTTAGTACTAAACAAAGCATATTATCTACAGGAGACAGAGATTTCAGAGAGACAGTTCACTTGTGCCTATTGCTTGGAAGAATAAATAAAGCGTCCTTGGTTTAGAGAAGATGAACACTTTTTATTCTGACAGCTCTGTTTTCACATTAGTAGCTTCCCATGGCATTGCCATCAGATTGTTGACAGAAATGTGGTTTTGTAAGTATTAATTTCTAGAGGGGGTGGCTCTGTCCCTTAGGCCATAATTTTTGTCACAATAGAAGCAGCTTTTCACATTGCTAAAATTAGTCTTTCAGTTGACTGTGCTAGTAGAAATATGACAAATGCTTCTGAAAATTCTTATTAAGCAAATTTCATGGTGATATTTATTGTAACTTCCTGACATTCTTAAAAAAAATGCAAAACACAGAGTAGTCCTCTGAGGTGTATGCACACATTTAAATAACTTCTCACAAAAATAACAGGATATAGATGAGTGGTCAAGATGACAATAGCTTTGCTGTAATACACGACAGTGTTTCCAGTTCCATTACTAGCATCTCATACAGTCTACCTGAACCTTCTGCCTGTTTGCTTTTTGATTTTTCTAAATAACAAAGTGGACTGGGGGGCTGGAGGGCAGAAGGCCCAATAGAACTGGGTAGAAATTGTCCTCTTTTTCATATGCAGTCTCTTAGGCCTGCTGCCAGCATATTTTCAGAGCACACCTGCCTGCAAAGTACTACTTGTGAAACCTGAAACTCTGCATCTTTACTTTTTCTGGGAGACCTCTAATACCCTCTTCATTGAGCTAGCTGTAAGCACTACCTTCACAAAAGAAGAATGTTAATGTGGCTGGGATACTGTCTGAGAGAGAAACCAGAGAAAAGCTCACTGCTAGCAATAAGCATACTTTTAAAAAATTTTAAAGAACAAACACAGAAGCTAGAAGAAAGAGAAGAGGAGCAGAGACAGCATGGTCAGTGCTGTGAGATTAGTAAGAGGCAAGTGTGAAGGGAAGAGACTTTGAGGACAGAACATTTGTTCTTCTGCAAAGATCAAAAGCAAGACCTTTTGGAAGAATTATGTCACTTAATAACAGCTCACAATCGTTTCTGAGGAACTCAGACTCATCCTTTCCAGTAGGCTGGTATTATTACTCTCCCTCTACAAAAAACTGAAGACCCATCAGAGGGCTTCATGTTTTCAATCGAGATGAAGACAGCTGAGCACCAGCCTTTCAGCCAGCCAAGGTACTAGCTCTGGGCTTTGAGAGAGGAGAGAGATGGTGGGATACTTACCTGGGTCTGCTCACCCTTGGATCAATCCCAGCTTTGCACTTGCTCTCCAGGTGACAGCAGTAGCACTGGCTAAAGCTGCTGTGTACACAACCCACTCTCCGCATAGCACTAGCAAGTGCAACCCAAGTTCCTTGAAGAACTTATTTATGACCTTCCTTTCATTAACCTGAGCCACGCTGCTCAAGTCCTGCTGAGTAGTAGTCATCCAGACAACTATCTTACCCAGTGAAACCAGCACCTTGCATTGTTCAAACGACTTCCTCTTCTGTCTTCTGCTTGGTGGCCAAGCATAGCAACGATGGCCAGTGATATAGTAAGCACTCAAAAGCCCTGAATAAAACTACTGAGGAGTCTCAGAGTCCTGACAACACTATAGACATTCAAGTCCTCTCTGTCATTGCCAGGGTGGCACCAGAAGTCATTTGCTCGTTTAAGTAGCCTATTCATCTTCATGTCCCCTTCTTATTGCTCTCTGTCATAATGCAGTACAAATCCTTTTTCTCTGATTAATTGTAATATCATAAATGTATCACTGGACAAGAAGTTGTACCCTTCTTAGGGTAGCATAGTTACAAAGATATCAAAATAATCTCTTCTAGGCTAAATGTTAACTTTTATTTCTGTCTGTGTCTATTGCTCACATGATAATGAAGTTCCTGTTTTCAAAAGGAAAACACAAAAAGAGGGAAACAAAAATATATTCTGTGTGTCTAACTATTCTAGAAGAAAAATAATGCTTTTCAAGCTTTTCCTGTGCTGGATAATACTGAGAAGTATCTATTAAGAAGTCTGTGTCTGGAAAATTTATTTTTACAAGTTGTCAGGAAGGGTTAAAGCAGGACACAAATACCATGCACATGCAGTCAGAGCTAGCTTGACAGGGGACTTAGGCCCTGCAGAGCTCAGAGGAAGAGATTTAAATTAATGTGGTAGTATTCATTGCATAAGTAAAGAGCATGGACATAAAGAGATAGTATGGCTCAGCTGATATGTAGTAATTCCTTCAGCTGCTGTGACTTGGTCATATGTTTGAGTATTTTGGCAGTGGGGGTGATTTTTGTCAGCAATTGAAGTCAGCAAAAAGTCTGGCTATGCCAATGGTATGATTACCTAGCTGCACAAGCAAGGTGCTCAAAATGCATTTGGGGCTTTTGTATTCTTTCTGAGTCCAGCAAATTGACTGATTGATCTTTTCACATTTTCTATGCTGTTATTAATAGGATTAATATTTCTCCTTGTGACTTATTTTTTAAGTAGCTAGACTATAGCTGCAAAGATACTACATAAATATGATACAATAGTCAGGTATGGTTACGGGCAGAAGTAGTTCAAAAGCTTATTTTCTCTCTCACAAGCAATTCTAAATTTCAGAATATGGTTGCATCCCAACTGTGGGGAAAAAGACAAAATGTTTTTTTCAAAACTGAAATTTAAAAAATAGTTTCAGTTAAAAGATCTATAACATTTGACAGGTACATAAACATTCAGAAGAGATATTCAGCTTTCCAGAATACATCAAACACCTCCTGTTAACCTCCCCTAAATATGGCAGTTCAGCTTCATGGAATGGAAGCAAGCCCAGTTAGAAGTACTAAGCAGGGGAAAAATCATCCCTGACTTATGGATGTTCATAAATCAACTTTTAAGAGAAAGATATACTGGAATGATTTATTGGACACAAATGGCTTGTAGACCATAAGGGTCTATTCAAAGTAACCTAGGCAGATTTCAGCTCAAAGGCATTACAGTCTATTAAACTAGTCTTCTCCTAGCCCCATTTTGAAATTGTATTGGACATGAGTGCACAATGTAAAGTATGGCAACCATTCCTGTGAAGTTCGAAGTATGGTGTCTCTAGTTGTTGAGGACACTCTACAGAAATAAAGCACTCCCTGTATGACAACATCACATTCGTGCAACATTCATGCCTCCCCACATCCCATGGAAAATTACACCCTTCCAAGTCCAGAAAGGATCAGTCCGAAGCTCAGAATCTAAGCTTTGCTTTGGGCCATTGACTGAAACATTTCAATGTGTTTTGAAGACTCTTTTTTTTCACTATACCGGTATTTCTTCCCAGAATACTTCAGTTGCAGGTATTTTGCTTTCCATCTCACACAAAATCACAGTACAGTTTATCTGTGAAATGCCAGGAAGTTAAAATCCTGCATATGCTCCACATCAGACAATAACTATATCTAAGATGTCAGAGGATGTTTTGGCCTCCTGGCAGGCACTGCTGTCAGCAGAGTATGTGCCCAGAAACTAAGTGAGCAATAGTGTCACGTTTATGTCGTAATTTAAGGAAAGACTAATTAGAGGCAAAGCAACAAGCTTGAATGCAGCAGGAACCCAGAGTAGCCTTCACAAAGGCATGCACAAGAGCTATCTCTGGTCACAGGGTAGCTTTATCTGCTGAAAGAGCAAGGAAGGCTGGTACCAAAGGGTATTATCATCTCAGAAATGAAAGTGTCACTCTGTGAATAGACAACAAACACCACCTGAACAAAATTACCTTTATTTAGCATACAAAAGGTGATATTTCAGCTGCATGTGTGTTCAATGCTGTTCATCTCCACTTAAAAGCCAAAATGGCAGGTAGCCAAAAAATAGAAAATAACACTAAAAATGGAACAGCTCATACAGTTGCATTTTCCCATTCTCCTACTGACATTATTATAAGTAAGAGGTCCCTCTAGGATCATCTTTACTGATCTTCTCATGTGCTTTGAAGACTAATGGGACACAATGAAAACCTGAGACATCTCACATGTGAATGTAGTTCCTTTGCAGATACTAACTTTACAGGCAGGAATCCAAGAGAGCTTTGGCCAAGCCAGGAACAGCAAATGGAGAAATGCTTCAGTCATTACCAACTTTCAGCCTCCCATGTGTCAGTCTCACTTCTGACAAGAAAAATTATTCCCCTTCTCGTGCATCTTACTTCTCAAACACTTTCTCAGAAGATGGTCAAAATGAAGCATGTTTTGGTTATATGGACAGGCTGGATGAGGTTAGTGATTTATACAGAAACAAAGAAGCTAGAAATGGCTGTCTCCTCCAAATCTCACCTGTTCCCTAGCTTTGAACATCTGATCACACCACAGCTCATCTCTGTATGTATATTTTTGGCTTGTGTTTTCACTCACTGAGCACCTTATGAAATGTTGTTTATCTTGGTCTGCAACTTCAAGTAACCTGTGCTGCTCACATTTGCATGCCCAGCACTTCCCTCACAGTCTTACAGATAAATCACTGTTCAAGAAAGAAAACTAAAACTGTCAAAAGTTCTAGAGCTTATGCTCAGCAACGGCCTGGATATTCCCACTCTGTAGAAATTGATAGCAAACATTTACAGTCAACAGCTTCAGCCTGAGCACATGAAGAAAGCGAACTATCATATGAAATAGTGTCAAGCAAAGTTCAAGAAAGTTTGTTGACTTTATTCGAAAGGGACATATGATCTAATTTGCCTCCTCAACACCACTTTTTTTTTTTTTCTTTTTTTTAAAATCAAGTTTCATAGAATAGCTTCAGGGCAAAGGAGCATGAAGTTACTCTGAATTGTTTCCAGTTAGTGATGATGCCATTGTACGGAAACCCCATGGATTTAACAGTGAGACCTGCATTTGTGATTTTGTACAAGGGTACAAGAATCGTATGTTTGCTGGTTCTGGGAAAGCTGATGTCAAGCCAGCTACCCCTAAACACTAAGAAGCCAGTTCTTACTCCCAGCAAACTATGCTTTGTGCAAAAATGCCATGATAGGGGGCAGAGTATACAGGACAAAATTATTTTTAAATCATGCTACTGTGTGCCCTGTTTTCAGGTAGAAATCCATCCTATTTCAGCATCACTGGCATTTGGGTCAACTAGTGTACTTGATGGTGTTTTGTGATCTCTAATGTATGAATCCTGAAAAATATGTTGACTTCCATGGAAGATAGATGTCTGAATACCTTTGAAATTTTGGACCTCAGAATAAACACCTAGCACGCGATCTGGTTTATTGTGTCCTCCAATCTGAAGGTTGCATATAAGAAAGATAGGCTTTACAATGCTATAGCCAGAGCTTTTGTTTCAGATGCTGAAACTTTAAGGCACAATCCCAAGACTATACCTTCTCTACCAAGGAAAACGTAACAAGTATATTTCAAACAGTGATATAACAGAGAGTTACAAATGTTTATCACCAACCTTGAGATTGCATTTATCAGTAAGTTTCCATCCGCCTTTGAGATGCCCCACGGTCTCCCTGTGGGCATGCTGGCTCCCCTAGGGCACCAGGACTTCTTTGCCCAGGGGCAGCAATCCTAGTTGCCTGTCCTGGGACTCCCTGGTCTCAGTGTGTGTTTGCCATCTGATGGAGATTTTGCAGCATTCATGCTTCAGTGACAGGCTCTGTGCCTCTTTTCTTCCCTTTCCCTTCTGGGTTTTTTTTAGAAGGTTGTCATCTCTTTTTCCACAATATCTCTGAGCCTGGGGAAACAACCTCCTACAAACAACATGCAGCTTTGAAACACCATTGCTCTTTTTTTTTCTTTCTAAAAAAAGGAGCGAAAGCAAGTGATGATAGGAGAAAACAAAAGGAAAAAAAAAGGGAAGGGTGAAGTGTGAGGGTTGAGACCTCAAAAATGTAACACAAGGACCCCAGAGAGGGACAGAGAGCAGGGCACACCACTCCCAGAAGGCTGCTGGGGGTTGTTGCCCCAAGCAGGGTGCCCTGCTCAGCCATCTAGGAGCGGAGGCAAGCCCCACAGTCAGAGCATCCCCTCTCTTGTGCTCCATCCTTCTGATGGTGGAGATGGATGGAGTGGCCAGAGCCAGGAGGATGTCAGCAAGCAGGTCCTGTGATCTACTGGGGCTTTGGACAGGCAAGGCAAAAAGAGAGAGGTGAGAGGAGAAGCAGGGCCAGAAGCTGTAAGAAGTACTGGGGGAGCCAGAGGAGGGACCACAGGGAGTTGCCACCTGCACATGAACGTGGAGACTGTGCTGGAGGGATGGCAAGGAGGCCCCACCTCTTGGTGGCTGCAGAGGTCCTGGTTGCTTCCCATCCCAGGTCTGGAGGAGGCCCTGGGAGAAGACCAGCAGCCCACAGAAGTCTTCCAAAGGCAGATTACTGTAGGGGACAGTAGAGGGTTTCAGTCACAGCAAAGCCCTTGGGGGTGATGGAGGAAAGAGCCAGTCAATACTCCCCAGGCAGACAGCCTGCTCCCGGGAGAGTGCCTGCAGTGTCTGGAAGAGGGAGGTTTCAACCCAGCTGTGTGTGCAGACCGGCAGCCCTGCCCTTCCTCCTCCAGGGCCAAGAGGACCTGGAGGCCAACCCTGGACCTGTGCAACCCGGCCAGAAGCAGCCACACGCTCCCCTCCTGAGCCTGGCCAGGGTCACGGCAGGGTGCAGGCAGCTGCAGCGGGACCACAGCAGGGACAGGACTAAGAGGCCGATGACCAGCGCCCTTCCCTGAAGGGCAAGGAGGGAGCAGCCCTGCCTCTCCCTGCAACTGCTTTGACACCCTGGCCCAGGGCTCATTCCACACTGGGGCCCGTTTTCCTGCCTCAGCGTCGCGCAGCCCGTGAAGCACCAGCAGCTCCCAGGGCCCCAGAGGACGTCTGTGCCTGTGCAATTCACCCGTGTCTGTATTTCTGCGTGGTATTTTGATTCCTTTCTCCCTTGCTTTATTGGACTGAGCAAGAGGGACTGGACAAAACTTCTCTAAAAGCGTAATTCCCTGCTCAAGCTTGTGTTTGCTGAATGCTTGCCTATTGTCAGGTATGCTTGGTGAACAAAAATAAATTTGATGCACACTACAGTTTTCTGGAGTCTTCTTGTCAGGGACAAATAGGAAGAGATAGTAAGGCTATCTCAGGAAAAAGAGAATAATGGTTTGGAACACAAACACACAGGAAGCGCAAATAAGCACATCCTCTCATGATTCAGGTTTTTTCCTGTTTTCTGTAAACTCTTTCACTAGATACGGTCTTCACCATGGCCACACTGCATAGGGTACACCTTATTCTCTTTCTAAACACAATTGCTCAGCTGAGACTCACATACAAGATATCCCTGGACTTTTCCTTATACATTTGAATCCTGAAATTATCCACACGTATGCTTTGGAAGATCTTTCCGAGTAGTACTGTCAAGTTCACCACTCTCATGTTTTCAGGCTAAAGTTAATCTTGCATTCATCATACGAATTGTTTTCTGAAGCATCTTATCCTCAGTAACTATTGTTGTAATAAGAGTGATGTACAAATATCTCTCTGGATTTGGTTCCATTGTCAAATGCTCTGGAAATCCTGATTGCAATTTCAAGGTCATTTTGAAGCTGCAAGCCACACTCCATAACTGAAAAATAATGAAAAATAACCATTGGCCAGGCTCTGTTTGGTAATTCCTTATGATGTATAATCAGTTTCAAATAGCACTGGCCTTCAGTAAATAAAAATGTATGGGTTTGTTTATTTCCATAACTAAGATTAAATCTTCTTTTTTTCCTCTGAGTATATTCATACCAAAGTTTTGTTAACTCATAAACTACTGTGATCATTTGTTTCTTCCACACCGTTTAAAAGGACTACATCAACATAAGCCTTGAAATCCTCCATGGATTATTTACTCTCAGGTCTGAAATACCTAATGAATTTGGTCTATTTCTCAATTTTTTCAATAATTACATCTGAGATCATCGGGACAGCACTCTCGAGAAGCTACATTAGGTACATATTTCTCTTTACAGATCAGCACCCAAATATTTTTGGAGAACACAAATTGCTGAATATTTTCTGGTGATTTACTTGGGTTTTGTGCTAACTCTTCTTCAAGTATGTTATTATTTGTGTTACATGGCATTTACAGCGTTGTTTGTCCAGCTTCAGCCCAGAAGCACAGTTTCTTTCCACGGCTGCTCCAAGCCAGTGTTTTTCATCAGATCTAAATGTCATCTGTATAAATCTTACTAACCTGAAAGGCATGAAAAATTTATCACATTTTCCTCAGGTGCAAAACGCAGCCTAAATAGACATCTGAGAAAACAGTGCAGCTCACAAAGGTTTCATGGATATTCGAAAAACCTGCTCTTGTCTTTTTCCAAGTATGAACACTCGCCAGGAGCCCCGTGATGTACTAATGTCAAAGAGGTATTTGTCACTGTCCATATCTCCCCTTGTGTAACAGACCTGTTTTGTTTCTTCAGGTCTATCTAGGGACAATCAAGGGGTTTCATCCATCTTTTCTGTAACTACAAGAAATACTCTGTCAATTCCTCCAGTCATCCCAGAGCAATGAGGGTATCCAGCTCCTTCTTTAAGCATGGCCTTACAATATGAAGGGCTCACACAGGATTGTTGGACAATTCAACCTTTTCCTACATTATTTAATATTCATGAGGTATTGATCCACTGGGAAATTACTTCAAATTCTTTCTCAGCTTTTTTGCTCATATTCTTACATAGGATCTCAATACTTAGATCACCTTGATGCTCTGAAGGGCATAGCACTTGTCCTTTTTTTCCACCTATTATGAATTTGTATATTTATTTCTCATATATCTTCTCTGGGATTAGCCTTGTGATTTTAAGCTCTGTGAGTCAACTGTCTTCCTTTCCACTACCTGTAGATTTTATTTTAATTGTAATAACACTATTTTTGGCAGCATGTTAATTGATGGGTCAGCTGAAAAAGAATACTACACTGTTTAATCCCAGATATGTCCACTGTCTTGGTGCCCTTTGCTCCTGTAAAACATTCTGAGATTACCTCTATGTTTTATGTTCTCTATGCCTTTTCCTTTTTAGTGTGTTTTCCTA
Organism: Gavia stellata; assembly: GCF_030936135.1. Lineage (NCBI taxonomy): Eukaryota > Metazoa > Chordata > Aves > Gaviiformes > Gaviidae > Gavia > Gavia stellata. Next base: position 24,481,451 of record NC_082599.1, on the reverse strand, counting down.
GTTAGTTCCCAATAAGTCCTCCAAAACCAAGCTGATGTAAAAAAAATTTCTTTGTACTTTCTTCCTCTTTACTGGCAGACATTGCTTGCAGATCTAGAGTGCTATATTATTTAAATCCCCTTCAATTCATTTTCCAAACTTCTTATAAAATCTCAGTGCTAGTGGGATTCTCTAAGCCCCTTTCTCTTACCTGGACTATGATCCAGTCCAGTGATCTCTTGATGCTTAAGGCATCTGTTTTGAATTGTGTGCAATTCCAAACAGATGTGTAACATCAAGAGCTTTGCAGCCTCCCAGAGGCTTATCCCTTAAAGACCCATTTCTCAATACATATCCATTGCAGGCTTTGGCTTCACAAGATCAGTGTAGCTGCCAAGAATATCTAGAGAATCTCAGAAATCAGGTACTTTCAACCATCCCCATGCCAAATTCCTTTCATCCCGATGTGACATTCTTACTGTCCCTACCCACAGCTAGAATAGCACAGGAGAGCCGTGACACAAAGAAAAGCAGCTCTCCTTCCAGGCAAATAGTTGCTGTTGCACTTCTACAACTTTATTGCCTTCTGCAATTCTCAGGTTGGTCTTCCAAGAGTGGGGGAACACAGCCAAACCTTAGATCTGGCTGATAGCCAAGGAGCAAGTCAGTACCAGCATGACAAAAGCAACCACAACTTCACCTCAGCTGTAAATACAAGGGCTGGGACTTTCCCTGAGACTTTGACGGGAAGTTCTTTCACCCGGTACAGACAGACAAGGCTTGCAACATCCCCTCCTCTTGCCCTCCCTTGTGCGCTCGCCCTGGCTTCCACTAGATAAATGCCAGTGAGGCTGTCAGGCACTCTGGTCCAGGCAATAGGACCTCTCTGCAGCTCCTGAGGTCTCTCTTGCTCCATCGCAAACAGCATCTCACTGGCTGGGAAAGCACTGGCTTGCCTAGGGGGACTGCAGAAGGTTGGGTGCACAGGTGAGTTTTACATAGACAAGCCGCAGGTTTCTCTCACTTCTGCAGGTGGAAAAGGGGAACAGAATGGCTTAACTGTCAACCTGAGAAGTTTAGGTGGGCTTGAACTTAATTTTTTAAGTCTCCTGATAAAATTTTACCCCAGACTTTCTCCCCGCTAGACAAAGAAATACAAAGCCAGGGCATGTCTCCTTGTTTTGCATTGACATTATACAATCTATTAGTCACTAAGAGCTGATAGAAGGAAGCACTGGAACATAGGGAAGGATTTGTATCTGTAAAGTTAGGACAAACTAGAACTTTGGATTAGTCAGTCGGTATTCAGAGAGCTTATGCAGCAGATAACAATTTATTTAATCTTCCAGAGGTGTCTGCTATAGTTAAAGTGGAGAAAGCTTCTGCAAATAAAGATTGGTCAGTGGGTTGGTTTTAAATGATGAAGCTAGAAAGCAGATTTTCTTTCCTAAGCCAGAGACAAAATTCTGGTTTGAATTTTAGTAGCAAGTGCAGGTACTCCAAGGGTGTTTGATTCACCCCAAATCATAAGTTCTCACTAATAACAGTTAGAACTAATGATTCTTTTCACTTCTTGATTCATATGTGGATTTCATGTTTTCTCTTCCCCTTCAAGCATCATACCAATTTTCATGCTGTTTAATATTTTATAAGCAAAGGGCTTCAATGGTGCAGAAAGAAATGGATTTTTCTTAAATATTGTCTTATACCAGCTCCATATTATTAATTCAGAGACCATTTGCAGCTGTCAGAACTGTTCTTCAGTTTTGATATAGGAAAATTTCATATTGTCTCTAAATCTGCAAACACAAACTGTCACTCAGGCTATAGGCCAATTTTTTCAAGACTGTTGAGACTTTGTAAAATGATGCAATTAGTGGAAGATGTCAATCCTTTTTTAGATGTGGCCTTCCTGAAGCTCCTAGATTTGTTAATAGCAATGATTTAGACTAGCATGAACTAATACTGTGACTACATACCAAAATATTACAGTAGTCATTGAGAAATCAAGCATCCCTGTACTTTATTCCTCCATATTGGAATATTCTTATACAAACTTATTAAGCATTTTTCATATTTGTACAATTTTAGGCAGATGGCGCATTCTTAAATTACTTGTGTTAGTTACAGGCAGAAAAGATAACCAGATAAGGGGTCTACTTCGTGTTGAGAAATTATTAACAAAGTGTGTTGCCTACATTAGTGTTTTAGTTCAGCGCAGGAGCTCACTTGGGAACTGCATCTGCTGTCCTCCACTGTGTACCACGCCGTGTTTCACACCGCAGAGCAGGCTGGGGACATACAGTCTTGGCTGCTCTTGGGTGAAACAAAACAATCCCACCACTAATGGCAGTTAAGCTCACAGGACCAGACAGAGCTAGTCCAAAGTAAAAACCCCAGCAATATGCCTAGTGTGGGCATTACATGCTCAGAACCACCTTTTCCTCCCTACAAATCCAGTCCCTCAAAAATGCAGACAGAGTAATTAAAATCTGCATATTTTAAGGCCTCCCTCACTGCTTCCTATTCTATTTTTATTAAAACCAGTTTATTTGATAACTTCGCGATTTGAGCCAACTGTTTCTCCCATTCTGTTCTTAGTTACAGTGCTAGCAGAGTGGAACTGCAACATTTAAAACATTTTATTTTCTGTGGGACATTTTATAGATGTTGGCATTTTTACTTCATTTTTATTCTATTTAAATTTTAAGGTACATTGACTTTGGTTTTTCAAAGTTGTTTTTTGGGAAGAAAAGGTAGGGACAAGTATTTGAATGTCACCTTTACAGATGCTTATTGCAGTTCAAATGTGGGGGGTTTTGTCCCTGCATGCTCTAAAACAAAAAATTGTGGTGATTTTTCCTCTTTTGACATCACTGTTTAGACCCACATATTCTCTTCTTTTTCAACATTTCTCCGACATGTATTCCCCTTAGTGAGAACACAGCCAATGAAATAGTCAGTAAATTCACTTACTTGATGTCGTAGACGGGGCTGTGAGAAATGGCTGCACTCGCAAATGTCCTCGTGGAGCATTCTCCGGGCTGCCAACGACACCTTTCTCCTATCTGCTGCCGCGGTTTGGGCAGGGTGCTCTGGCAGTGGGTGGCAGCTCGGGTAAGCACTGGTTATATCCATGCTTCTTGGAAATGGAGGAGGAGGAGTGGGAATAGCTGCCAGCAAAAGTATTAATTAGGGGACTGACAAAGCTGCCTCCCAACCTCATAATGACTACTGAGTAGAGCCCTGGAGACACAATTGCAAAGGTGGCTTCAAGCTATTTTTTTTTAACTTTACTAAACTGTTGAGATGACCTTCTCCTGGTCGGATTACCGGAGGAATGCTCTAACTTTGGTGGTGATGATGTGCTGGAGGCACAGGCTCAGGCTGCCCAGCTCAGGACCGCTCTTCTCATACTCGGCTGAGCTGCTTTGTGTGTCACACTGTCAAAGTGCTGCAGACCACCCTGTTTCAGCGACAAGGCTAGGTCTAAACCTCCACTGGGAGATACAGATCCCATGACTTGCTTTGGAAAACGTGAGGTTAAGATTAAATCAGGAGTGAGGACAGGTTCTCACCTCTGGATGGTTTCCCTCCACGTACTCTTCCCAAGTGGAGCAGCCTCACCAGGACAAATTGGGTTGATGGTTGGACTTGATGATCGTGAAGGTCTTTTCCAACCTTAATGATTCTGTGATTCTGTGTGTGAATGTGCAGAGAAAACATTTCCATAAACAGCATGATAGCCTATAAAAATGAGAATATTAATAAATCTTATTTGAATTCTACAACCTGAACCACACCAGAGCTTCATATAACTTGGCACTTCAAAGGTTCTCAATTATAATAATCTGCTACAAACTGCTTGATCAATGGTGGAAGCAGCTCAGCCACCCACCTCAGAGAAGTTACAGCACCTGAGGACTGGGATCAAAGTGTTTTACTCCTGCCTGTCACCAATCCGTTAGTGATACCAACTATGTGAGCAAGTTTCTGTAGGCCTCTAGATAAACAAGCCTTAAGTGCTGAGAAATTTAGTGGAGAAGATGATTGCCAAAGAGCAAAACACTTTCTGGAATCATTAAAGCACAGGAATGTTTGACAAAAGGTTTCTCTGGGGTGGTCTCATGCGACAAGGACTGTGAGAGCAGGAAATATGTAAAAAGACATGAGTATTCACAAGTGGGTAATTATGCAATAATCATAATAGCATAAAATGGTAATGCAATAACGACAATGGGTTTATTCAGAACACCCAGTTCCTCATTCTGTATTGCTTTTCCTTGCTGGAGCCGCAAGAGAGGGTCACCCTGCAGGGGGGAATTGTTTTGTCCAATTAGGCAATTACAAAAGCTGCGTGACACTTTGTTTCGTACCTCCTGGTGCACATTCAGCTCACTTTCACCCCGAATTATATGGAGTAGACCTCAGTGACTTCCAGGACTAAGCAGCATTAGCAGTGTTAGGGTCGGGATTTTTTTGCAGATCTCAGAAGTGACTGCACATATATTTAGGGAAAAAACTCATCCTGAAAAGCACCCAGCAGATCCAAAATCATTTGCTTGCAAAATTAGTGGAAGGTCTGCACAAGCAGAGAAGAAGGTCAATACTTCCCTATGTCAATCTAAAAGAAGATTTTTTTTTCTTAAAAAGCTGGATTGGAAATTGAATTCAAACCTCCGGATCACCAACCTAGAGCACTACTAAAAGTGGTAGCTGTGGCTTTTTAAGAGAAATGAACTATAACAATTGCTATTTTGATTGGTGATATACACTGAGAAAAGTATTTACTTAAGGAATTATTTCTTTAAAATTGCCATTTTAAAAATTAAGATTAAAGGATTTTGAGCCAAATTCCCTATGAGCATAAAAATAAGTTACTTCCTCCAGCCCGGGCTTTGTTTTTTCTCATTATCTGTTTGCAAAGTGAAGGACTCTTTGTACCCATAAGTGACCTCTTTGTTCCCTTGTCTTTCCTCTTCAGCTAAGTTTAGTAAGAACACATAAGCTTTTCATTTGTCTCTGCTCTGTATCATGTCCCAAATATCCACCTTTTCCTTCACTCCAATTGCACAGATTGGGCCTGGCGTGCTCCTTTCTTGCTTATTGCATGGTCTTGACATGCAGAACCAAGAGCGTAACTTCTGCCTTGACCCCACATACTTCACGGGGTAGGAACAAGAGATACCCAGTGGCCTTGTCTGAGACCCAGGAGCAAAGAGATGGCAGATCCAGGGTGACTTCTCTCTGAAGGTGGCAGCCTCTGCCTAACAGGGCTCAGGCAGCAGAGATTTGAAAGAGATCCTGCATAACGTTTCCTATGCCCCTGTGCGGTGGACTGTGGCACAGGATACCGCTGGCTGCCTTGTGCTGCATTGCGAGCAATTCGGTGGCAATGCTGTGCTCCCAGAGCAGTAGCTCATAGGCAGTACCCTGGCAGAGAGGTTTCATTTGTACCAACTCCTGGGCTAGGAGCCGAGGTAATGACCCACTGCTGCGCACACCCGTCCCACTTGCCAGGCCAGGGAATTACCAACAGCAGCTCGGGCATCTGCAAAACCTGAGCTGAACTCAGAGGGAGCTTTGGTCGAAAAAAAACCAACTACATCTTTCCATTTCTCAGTATAGGTTGCTGCCCTCAAAAGTTGTGCAAATTTTTAACAAATCTCAACTCTGTTTTTTTTATTTTAAAAGCATGTTTTTAAATTCAGGCTTCTCAGCAGTTAATTTTCAAAGCCTCTAGCTTAAGGTTGTCGCTTATAGAGTCCTGAAATCATTGGCTCAGTAAGAAGGGGAATTTTTTGAGAAAGAACTAGTTTTTAAAAGATTGCCTGATTTGAATTTTTCCTTGCTGAAAAATGCAATAGCATTTAAAACTGTCTCTTTCTTTTTTTGTGAGGAACATAATTTCTTTCTTTCTGAAAATACCAGTGTTCATTTTGTCCTGAAGGCAGGCATGTCTCTGCAGATGCCACTTGACTGCAGTCAAGTAGGAGAGGAAAATATTCAAGTCCATGCAAAATAAAGGAAGGAAACCAAAAGGAGCAAGTAAATACATTTAATGTACCTCATATTAAGTGAATAAGGGAGCTGATAAAGTTATCCGCTGTTAAATTGCATGTCTTAAACAGCTTTTTATAACAGCATCTTAGTGTGTAGGCTTGTGTAAGCAAGAACACAGATTAATGAACTTTCTGTAAAATCTGCTTGGCCCCATTCCAGACATGTTGCAAATCCACATATATTTGTTTTGGCAAGAAAACTTCATATTCATGGTCCTTTTTCTTAAATCTTTCGTCATACTGTCCCTCCCACTCCTGAGATTTCTAAGAGCATAAGACAGCCAAGAACATCGTCACTGCGCCGCAGCAGCCACCTCCCCTTTGATTTTATCACAGGTGTTACGAAGCAACTGGGCTTCATTTTCTCCCACTTGTGCCAACCTGGTCCAAAAGCAAGCTAACTGAAAATCACAATTCCATTAGTGTAAATGGGAAGAGAGTCAGGCTTGTCGCGCACTCCTAGAACTTGTAATAAATACGTGGCTTGAACTCTCACATTTTTAGCACTCTGAAGGTCTGGGTTTGGTTGGTTGCTGGTGCAATGCCAGCCAATTCCATTCTCGATGTATCCTACTGATGGGCTGTCAGTAAAAGCATCCCAAATAACATCCCCTGCCTCGTCCTCCGTGCCTTTCGACAGACCACAATGACATAGGGTCACAACTGAAGAGCCATTTTCACTTGTTTCCTTCTCTTTTGGTGGTACAGACATGCAAGTGGGTGTGTGTACGTCATGAATTTTTTAGGGTGTCCATTATTTTAGCCTGATTTCTGTAGGAAGTGAGATTTCTCCAATCATGCAGAGGTATGTGAGTGCATGTATGTTTATGTTGTTCCCCAGTCATTTTTTTAGTGATGATTTCAGACAAATACAGCAGGAGAGAGGGCTCTGTTTTCCTTACGTTGCACCAAAAAAGGCAGCTGAAGACCCCACAGAAGAGTCCCAAAAAAATGAAAGACTATACTGTGACCATATACATTTAAAAGATCTAAAAATCCACAAGAAGAAATGTTATAGGAGTCATCTCCTGTGATTGGAAACAGCTTCAATCAGCACTTGTAATCAGCCAAGAAACACAAACCCCTAGGAAGTCAAGCTTCATTATTTCTAGTGCTATTTCTCTGTGAGACAGAGCTATTTGTTAATGTCTTTAAATGGCAGATAAAAGATGCTCAGAAGAATAGCTTCACAGTGAGGGGAGGACACAGCAGGAATCCAGGAAGTGCTTCTCCACGCATGGTGGATCTGAAAATACATCTTTCAAGGTCTCAGGACATCTCCTGGACCAACTGGGATAAATCCAGTGCCCCCTGCGCTGTAGGCAGGTCTCTCCTTCTCACCTTTGCTCACCTTCAGGTGTTTTATGAAATATTTTCGTTCTCCTTGCAGTTGACTAGATTAAAGTTTAATACCTACACCCCTCAGAACAGTACAACAGCCCTGAAAAGACTGAGGAAATTACTCAAGTTATAGCTGGGTCTTACATGTTTATGGGAGCAGCTGGCAGTGGTGAGGTTTCCAGCCCTTTCAGTACTCTGCTATGATTTAGACAACATTAAGCGCATCTATTTAGGCCTATACTTCATCTGTTTGAAGAGCCTTCAGGCAGCTTTAGTGTTCTCCTGATAAAAAGTGAAGATGTGGGAAACGCAATGTCCTCTGTAGGAGGATTTATTGTCTCAAACAATTATTTTTCATCAGCTTTGTCAAAAGTTGGAGTCCAGGATTTTCTGCTGAGAAGAACAGCAGATATTCATTTGCTTGAAAGAAAATTCATGAATAATTTGTTGTAATATGTTTGTTAGGAGGTATTCTGCTATTTTCTTTATGTGTTTAAGTACTGGATTAATCATGGGAGAGTAGTTTAGCCACATGCCTTTCAGTTTTGAGTGTATCAAGCAACAGAAAATGCTGTTTATAATTTAGGGCAGATTTGGTTCTACAGCTGCCAGCTTGTAAGAAACAGTATTTGTTATAGAGTGTGTTCTTTCTTTGTCTGTGGGAATGGTAAAATTAAATTTTAAGTAAATGAGATTGCCTCAGAGGAGTGTACATATCTTTCTGAGGAGACTTTTTAAATCACATTTCACCTGTTTTCCAAGCTACACCAGGATTACTGAATATTATGCATGCGTGAAATACTTCATAAAGATACTTCCAAAGCTGCAGTACTACATATGCAAGAAATGAAGTATTAACACTCTCTTTTTCTACTGTATTTAATGGGCTACTATATGTAATTTTAGTGTATTAGGGCACTTTTATCTAATATACACCTTTTGATCATAGATGACAAAACAAAGTGGGATTCTCATTTACAGAAAAAAAACCCCAACAGTCGGGGATGACTTCTACTTGTCAGTACATGCAATAAACAGCTAAGACAATAACAAGAATTAACTCTATTCCTGAAAGAAATTGCTTAATTTTGGAGAACTTGACAGCATGGGAAACTAAAATTTACCAACCAAAAAAGTCTAATTCCAAACAAAAATATGTACTCATTTACTTATTTGGTTGAAGTTCACCATGCCCCTCTACAGGTATTCAAGGATTTGAAGGAAACAATGAAAAGAAAAAAGAGACTTGATATTAAAAAAAAAAAAAAAAGGGAAAAAAGAAAAAAAACAACCACTTCTACTGCCTTTGACGCTCTTGGTTGTATGCACTGTTCTTCATTGCCACCAGCATGAATACATGCCATTAGCACGGTGTGAAAGCACCGTGGTTACCACGAGTGCAGCCCACCCATGTTTGAGAAGGATGTATGCTTATCAGGTAGGGAAGGATCAGGTGTACACAGAGGCATGGGGGAAGCAAACCTGACTGAACCTGTGTAGTCTGTTCAAAGAGGTATGAGGAAGGTCTGCAGGACATGGGACACCTCCAAAGGGCTCAGTTTCAGCAGTTTGGTCATAAGTGCTAACTCAAGATCAGCTCACAGTTGCCCAGCAGGATTAAGACGTGTAATCACTTCGAGTCTGATGGCATGCTGGGCTTTCTCTCCATAGTGGTGGTGAGAGTCTGGTTTCAAAGTGTTTTGGAAGAGAATGCTCTGAATCTCTGTTGGTGAAATGAGTTGCAATGTGCTCAGCCCTGCCTGTGTGGTTCAAACTATGTAAACAAGTTCTTGAATCCATGTAAGGGACTGCATGTTTTCAGGTGCTTCCTGACCAGATACAGAGCTTTGGCTGAAAAAGACCTTTAGCAGAGGCTTGAGGACTTATGTACGTGGATGCTGTGTGAGAAAGTTCAACCGATCCTTGCTGTAATGACAATGAGAGATTTGAAAGAAAAAGAAAACAAAACCATAAAAATCCTCTGTATTAAAAGAGCAGTGAAGTTAAGGTGAGATTTAAGAAGTCATGTCAGCAGCTTAAAATGAGGACTACAGGAGGGCATAGTGTGAATTCAGACTGCTTATCCCAGATGTCCTGGTTTCACTACTGTACAAGCAGAGTTAAACACCAAAGGTTAGTGAACCTGAGGGAAGAAGTAACTTCTTCATGCAGCAGGATACTATCAGAGTTCAGTTGTGCAATGGACTAAATTTAATAAGCTCCAAAGTGTCTACCCAAGTGTCTCCCCATCATTACAGAAAAATAACCCTTTTGAAATCTGGAGAAACAAGCTTTTTCTAGAAACGTGAACCTAGAAAACAGACTGTTCATACTGATTTACTACATGAATCACTGGAGTATGCACTCAATACAGTTGTCATGACTCATGTATAATTGTATATTAATTCACACAGATGAATCTACCCCCAGCATGCTATATAATCAGCCAGATGTATTATGTCAGGACCTTTATTTGCCTCCAGAATGTTGTACTAGAACACCCAGCAAGCTACTCCAAAGAGGCCATTCTCATGCCTAGCACTATTTATTATTTGCATAGTGTAATAGAGTCCCTGCTCTTATTTACAAGGAAATAGAAGTCAAAATATTTAGTTTACATAGAAAGAAGGCCTTTGATACATCACTTTTTGAAGTTATGCTCCTATAATATCTGTTCTGCATATAAACTTTATGACTACTTTTGGGATCATGTTTTTTACAGTGAGTTTAAAAAGAAAAAAAAAGATGATAAATGGATCAGTGTTGCAAATCTTGAGACTAGTTCTTCAGTAGACAACACCATAACCTACCTAGGTCACAGCTGTGCTGTCCATTAACTCTCTTCTTATTCTACTTATAAACCCTTCTTTTACATGGCTATTGATCAAACTCCTGGCAATGCTTTGACTATTTATCTTCTCGTAGTCCTTATATCCTTCTTCATCTTCTAAACTTTGCCCTGAATCAAAAGATAAAAGAACACAGACCTAGTAGAAAATTTTGGAAAATGATAGAGGGGAAAATACAGAGGTTCTGTCATGACTGGGAGCCACCACAGGCCACCAGATGAGATCAAGTGCTCAAAAACGGACTTGTGCATCTAGCAGAATAAGAAGTAGATAATACTAAATACTGAAGGTGGGAAGATGACATTCCATGAGAAGTACAATTTGAGAGGAAAATGAGGTCAGAAGATTTGACAGCTGATTGAAGAAACTACGTTAAAAGCAGAGACATAAAGTTTGCAACGCAGAGGAAAGACTGCAGTAAGACAACCACGTGGCTGGAGCTGTGAGTTCTTCAGAAACTTCAAACTCAAAAAGCATACATAAATCAAAATCTATGGACAAGCACAGAAGAATAGTACTAATATGTTGATAAGATTTAAAAAGCCACAGGACAAAAAGAAATGTAATTAGTAAGGTACATCTAGAATAACAAGAAGCTTCTGGTAAAAACATAAACTCTTAAAGGAAAATCAAAAGCTTCTGGTAAAAACATAAACTCTTAAAGGAAAATCAAGAAGAGAATTGATCCACCACTAAGCTGAGAGAAAGCTATTGACTAGTGACTTCAAGAAAGCCAACTCTGTAATGCCTATTTTGCTCTTTCTTCACTAGAAGAGTCAACTGTGATAAAAGGGTTTACACCAGTAGCAAAGAGCTGAAAATTCTGGCTAGATGACAGAAGAAAGAGATTAGGCTGTGCTTAGGTGAGTTAAATGACCTAAGATTAGCGAGGCTGATGGAATTCACCTCACATTGTTCAGGGGATAACTGAAGCATTTCCACAGCTATTATTAACTATCTTTAAGAACTGTGTGGAAGAGGTAATGTTTTGAAAGACTGGAAAGGCAAGAATAACAGCTCTCTTTAATAGTAACAAGAAAGAGGAGGTGCAGAATTATGGCCCAATCCATTTAAGTACAATTCTCAAACAAATAGAGGAAGCAAATAGAAGATAAGAAAGAAACAGGTTATAGGCACATGGATTAATCAAGAACAAATCATTCCAAACCAACCTAATTTCCTCTTATAACAGGATAACAGGCCTTGTGAATCACAGAGGTTATACAACTTGACATGAGTGAAGTTTTTAGTATGGTAAATGTTAGCGAAGATTTTCAAAAGCATACTAGGAAAATGCAGCCTAGATTAAACTAATAGAAGGTAAGGTTCTGCAGAACTAGCGAAAAAAGCATTTTCAATCTCTCAGTTAATCATTGTCAAAATGGAAGACTACATTTACTGCAGATATACAGGGGGTCTCTCCTGGCAAAAGTCCTGTTCCAGAATTTCATTAAATGGCATAGATGCCAGAATAGACACTATGCTTATTAAAGCTGACAATCTGAAAAAGTTGAAAAGGGCTGCAAGTACGTTAGAGGACAGGCTTAGAAATCAAAATCACCTTGACAAATTGAAGCTGCAGTTTGAAAAAACATGGTGCTATTCAGCAGGGACAAGTGCATGATACAGCTCTGAGTCAGAAAAAAAAGTACAGAAATCGAGGATGGAGTAATTGGCATGGGAGCAGTCCAATTAAAGGACTGGGTGTAACAGGATGCATTTACATTAGTATTTCATTTCTGATCAGATGTAGAAGCAGATCCCCACGTACCAACCTTTGCTTTACGTCACAGACTGCTCTTGGAGCATATGAAACTAGATTCCTTTCCACAAAAGCTGAACTGTAAGACATGATTTAGGTGCACCCCAATGCACTGCAGCTGCTAATGGGCACTCAGGCTGCAGTACTAGACTGAAGTTAGTCCAAGGTGGAAATCTCTGACACATGGATAGCGTGAACATAGTGTGCTCAGCACCAGCTATTTCACTCCACATCTTGGTTCCTGTTGCCACACGCTCATTGTTAAAGCACTCATAGCCTCAAAGCATCACAAGCTGACTATGAATCAGCTGTGTTGTGAATAAGACAAACGTGACAGCAGGATGATGTGTTGTCTATGAGGCAAGTGAAGCAATCTTTTTCTATCTATCTGGTAAGATCTCAGCAAGAGTACTGCATTCAGTTTTATTTTAGCACCATACTTCTAATTAACAGTTGGATCAGTTTAACCTAGAAGGATTGGAAGAAAGCCATGAGAAAGACCACCGTTCTCAGAAGCATGAGTTGAAGGGAAAGATCTGGTGTTGTTTTATCTAGAGAAGAAAAGGGTCAAATGGTAACAGCTTTCATGTGCCTAATAGTATGGCTGGGAAAGCAATAAGTGAGGAAGACTTCAGGATCCACACCACAGGAAGGTATTACAAACAGGTTAGACAAGCATCTGTCAGACTTGGTTTAAACGTGGTTCATCCTGCCTTAGGGAGGGAGATGGACTAGATAATCTCTTGAGATCATTAACAGAGTTATTTGTTTTTCTTCTTTTTTAAATGTAAATAGTAAAATTACTCTTTCCTGCTCCTTTCATCTTGTCTTTCTGCCTTTTGAATCGTTCCACTGATCTCCCATCTGCTATTTCATGTTACAACTTTCTGATCTTTCCATTGTCCTTCCCAGTCTATGTCTCAGTCCCATCTCTGCCTTTCTACTTTTGGCACTGTACTTCATCTGCAGCATTGCTTCTGCTAGGAAATCCCTCCTTTTTCCCATGGGCAAAGCAACGTACATGTCTTCATTCAATTCCTAACTAACCAAAGTATTTACATATGATTGCTGAACTTAACATTATACCTTCATTCAGTTCCCCTACTGTTTATGTAGTGGGTAGAAATGACAGTCTTGCACAGTTAGCTGCTTCTTTTCTTTCAGCGCCTCCTTTTATCATTATTGACCGAGTGGTACTCAGCTCAGAGATTACTACCATTTTCCTTAAAATAGGACAATGTGTTGCATAAGAATACAGCAACAATGCAGAAAAGAAAGGACACAGTTAATCATTACAGAAGCTTACATGGATTATCTTTCAAATAACAAAAGGCATCACTATTGTTCTAATGTTAGAAGGATGGATATAAGCAAAAATATTATGTATGGATACAAATCTCTATGGCTTTTTCTCAGATAATATATGGCTACATATATAAAAGAATAGATAATGAGTACTACATGTTTCTTTGCTGGTATTTCTGCTTTCTGGCGCTTTGAGAGCACGCAGCATAACCCATGGGCACAGAGCAGACCCGCACTGCCATCAGCTGCTTACTGAGACCCCTGTGTCAGCCCTTGGGCTGAGCTGCTGGACACCAGACTGGCCCTATGTTCCTTGCGATGTACTTCTGCTTCACATCCTTCACACTGTTGTATGACAATAAAACACCTTGTCCTATAGCAAATGAGTATCATCTTCTCACATTGCAGCTATTGCTGTCATGGACTCCAGGAGGCCATTCACTAGCAAATGAGATGTTCAGTATTAGTGAACAACAGCAGCACTTTTTAGACTTATTTCTTGCTGGTAGATCCATTTCTATAGTAAATATTTTTATAAGCTCAAACAAAACATAACTTTAACTGATCTACCAAATATATTACCTGATAACACCCATTTGAGATTTGGTTGTTTCCAGTCTTACTTTGGAGAGGAGAATGATTTGCATAGATCACTCAGCAATAACCTAATGATTTCTTGAGGGCAAATACAGAAGTTTTCAACTGGTCAATCATCTGTTACACATAAGTTTCACTTTTCATTTTACATAGGAGCCTACTTTGTTAAAAGGAAAAATTGAGAAAGGAAAGTTGAGTCTTAACAGGTACTGAGCTGGACCGTTTATTAATATTACATACGCAACTCTTCTCTTTGAAATACAGACTATCCCCAAAAAGGAATGTTATAGCTTTAGTCACGTTACAGCCTCATGGGACATTAATAAAGCCCTCAGAGAATGATTTTTAAATATGTCAAAGGACTTCGCCTTTGTATGCATGTGTCAGAGCACACAAATATGCAAGAGACATTCAGATGAGTCCCTTTGAGGATCTGGATTCACGCTCAGTGTGTTACATGCTGAAGTACCCAGAGTCCAGCTGTGTAGCTGGGACTGCAGCTGTAGGAGAGCTGGGGTTAACAGCCTGCTGTGCTGCAAAGCCTCCCGTGAGATCTGCACGAGCCAGACAGGCCACGAGAGAACAGATCCTCGGGCCCTTCTCTGCCTGAATCAATGCCTGCCCTTAATGACCAGAACCCAACCCCCTTGGCGGCTTTCTAAATTCCAGGGCTCCCACAAGTTCATTGCAAGAACGGTGCTGAGCAGGCACTGATGCCAGCTGAGGCCTAGCTAGGTACATAGAGAGTTAGTTCAAGCCAAAATCTTCACATGTCATTCTCAGAACAAGCATTTCTCTGCCTGTCTTGCTAGTGGAGCTTACACCCTACAGCACAGCCCAAAAAGATGTGTGCATCCCTGACTCACGGCCCTTACCTCTAGGTCACAGCAGGGTAGGGGGACGTCCAGGCTTGATTTTTTTATTCAACAAAGAAGTGCAAGTTTGGGATCAAACAATTCAAAATCTTGCCAGATTTTAAAAAAGCAAAAACTGTTCTGGCTAGAAAGTAATATAAAAGAAAGTGAAGAATATCATCTCAGCATTTTTAAATGGCAGAGTTCCATTCTGAACGTTGCTTCACAGAAGAATGTAAGCAAAGGATTAATAAACAGCAGTAGCAAAGCAGTTGTTTTGGGTCTAGCTAACTATTTCATGCATTTCTTTCCTGCAAATTGGAAAATCAGTTATTCCCACAGCTTTAATTAAGACAGCTACCTGCAATCCAGTGAAAGACTTGAATCAGGGCTCCTGCAAATTAAATGGCTGCTCAAAGTACTAAATTGCTGGCCAGTCCAAGTGAGGTGTCTCTCAAGATCTGCTGGAGGTCTTCCTTAGGCCCTTAGGTTTTCTAAGTTTTTTAGTTCACCTTTTGTAAATTGAGGACAACAGCATGTGGACCTTCAGCAAGAACTTTGGAGCAGACCCTTTGGATTCTGTATTTGTATCATGGGTACAGAGTGTACACATACTGCTATGGCATGGGTAATACATTAAAGACTTTGAAGCTTCCAGGTACAGTGATAAAGGAGGATAGATAAAAACCTCAAAGAGAATTTTATTATAAGTAATATATAAATATAAAAAATAAATGTTCAACATGAAATATTCCAATTCCACCATCCAAATGCTTCACAGGACATTCTCCAGGAAATTGAAGAACAGTAGTAAAACAAACTGGCACTGGCTAGTGGTATTAAGGAAATACTGAGGACAACAGATAGGTTTGTAGCTACTTTTTATAATATCTCTTCTTCAAGTATTTTACAAAAGACCTTCCAGGTTCTGATCTGATTGCAAACACACTCCTCTTCAATGTTTTTTCTATATACTATGTAAGCATAAATTACTCTGAAATGTGTGCAACCCTTGCTTGCTGTGCTCCTATATCTTTTCCTCCTGCTTTCCCTTCGAGAGAGGAAAACTGCAATGGTTCAGCTCATTCAGCTTAAAATCCATAAAATGGATGGAAAAGAGGGTGCTGTAAGAAATGGAGAGGTGAATATCCAGAACTGGTTTTTAAAAACTGTACAGAAATCTTGTGAGAGTGTGTATTCAGAAGAGTGTGCAAGAAGCATATTAAGAGGCAAGAAAACTCTCAGATATTTCTTTTGTATAGCCAGACTTGATGCTAACCTTTCATTTTCAAGAGATTGATGTTTTGCTTAGTTTGTTCCTATTACTTTTTTTTTTAACAGATGGATAAAAATTCTTCCAACATAATGGCTTTGGCTCCTAACACATCTAACAAAAGACAGACAGTGTGCATATTTGGAACTGGAGATTTTGGAAGAGCTCTGGGGCATAAAATGATTCAGTCTGGCTACCCTGTCGTGTTTGGAAGCCGGAGCAAACAGACATCCAGCCTGATTCCCAAGGATGCTGAGGTGTTGAGCCACGCAGAGGCAGCACAGAAAGCTGCCATCATCATTATAGCAATCCAGAGGCAACATTACAACTTCCTTACACCACTAGCAGAAATTCTCCATGGAAAAGTCTTGGTGGATGTAAGCAACAACTTAAAAATAAACCAGTATCCTGATTCCAACGCAGAGTACCTTGCTCAGCTAGTGCCTGGTGCTAAGGTTGTGAAAGCCTTTAACACCGTCTCAGCCTGGGCCTTGCAGTCAGGCACGCTGGATGCAAGCCGGCAGGTAAGACTGAGCAAGGGGGACGGTTCCTATGTCATAGAGTTATATATTGTATGGCCTCTTAACAGCTAGACAAAACACACACAGGACGTACGAATCAGACAGGGTTGAGATGGAATTTTCACTATAATTGTCCGTTTCAAATTAAATGTGAGCTAAAAATTATTATTGGTTTGTAATATGGCATGACAAGGAATATCGATAGCTTGCCTCCGAACTTGGTATGGCGTTTGGAGACACTAGAGAAGCAAGGAAAGTAAGATAGCAGAGCTAGAAAGAGAGACAGCAAATCAGGAGGAAATGAGGGCTGCATCAGTTGTTCACCAGGCCTGTAAAGTTAAACAGAAAGGAGATAGGAGGAATATAACAAAGCAAGAATAAAATGAAGAGAGCAAAAAAAGGGAGGCAAGGGATATGATGGGGCAATAGAATGAGTATGGGCAACAGAAGTGAGCTGGAAGGTGAACAAATTAGTAAAGTTTTCTAAATCAGAATCCACCACCACAGAAGTTTAACACAACAGTGTGTGCAAACCATTTTAACCAGCTCCTTAACCACAGCCCAGCGAGCACAGAGCTGGTCACAGGAAGCAACACAGCAGCTTACTTGAAGACAAATAATTTATTATTACCTTGTTTTCTGCCACTCTGAGGGATAGTGCTCTTGTACAAGACACGGTTTCAGCCAGCTACTCAAACCATTGCTAGCTTTGCTTTCTGCTGACAAATAAATGGTTTTGGCTAAACTAAAGATCCAAGGACTTCCAAGCCTAGGATCTACAAGCCTCATCATACCAACGAGAGCAGAAAATGCCTCCTTTCTCCCAGTTCCAAAAGGAGTATTGTTTTGCATGCTCACAGAAAAGACAGTTTCTTCACTGTTTTACCAGACTTGGAAATAATACTTTTGTGATAGGGCAATCATGTTTTAAAGATCTCTGTCCCCTGTTCCCTGGAGTCCTTACAGACCACTGTAGCAACAACTGAAAATTTTGCTCCTCTTTACTCCTATAAAATCTTGTGCTTACAAACCGCTTGCCGGTCCTCAGAAAAGTATGTCAAGTCTTCTAGGCAAAGACTTGTACTAAGTGTGTTATACATCATTGTTCTTTTCAGATACAAAATTTTGCCACTTGAAACAATCTCATTCCCCAAAGAAAAGATTCATATTCTTGGTTCTTGGACTTGTTGGACAAGAAAATACCTATAGGCTACTTTTTGCCCATATAAATTAAGGCCAGCAGGGAAGCCAACAAATAGTCTAGGAAGCTTGTGCTCATCATCTATATCCAAGCAGGGCAGCAGTAGAGAATGTCACAAAACTCTGTCTAAATAAAATGTCTGTTTGTTTTTGGCTGCAGGTGTTTGTCTGTGGAGATGACATGGAAGCTAAACAAATGGTGATGGATATTGTTCATGCACTGGGTCTCACTCCATTAGATCACGGATCCCTCTTGGCCGCTCAGGAAATAGAAAATTATCCTCTGCAGCTCTTTCCAATGTGGAAGTTTCCCATCCTTTTGTCCCTTGGCCTAACCATATTCTTCTTCTTCTACTGTTTGACTCGTGATGTAATTTACCCTTATGTTTATGAAAACAAAGACTTTTCATTTTTTATTGCAATTTCCATTCCAAATCGGATCTGCCCTATATTGGCACTCATCCTTCTTGCCTTGGTTTATCTTCCTGGTGTACTTGCTGCAATTCTTCAGTTATACAGAGGTACCAAATACCGCCGTTTCCCAGACTGGCTGGACAAATGGATGCTGTGTAGGAAACAACTTGGACTAGTAGCCTTGGCATTTGCTTCTCTGCATGTTTTGTACACTCTTGTTATCCCAATTCGCTCCTTCGTAAGATGGAGAATCAGCAGTCGAATCGTCTCCCAGGTAAGTTTTGTTTCCTGCTCTATGTCTTTGTTTCTTCTGGCCCTGTTACAAATACTACCTTCTGTCCTGAGCTTCAGAAATTCACGTGGACAGTCTTTAATGTTCCTTACAATAGGGTTATTTTCCTAGTTTCTGTGTTCCTTTTAACCATTGATATATCCAAAGTTTGTATCAACAAACTATGCTGAGTTGAGGGGATTTCTGGCCTCAGTCTTCCTCCTAGATAGTTTACATATTAATAAAATAAGCAGATAAAATGTAAACATTAATAGTAATTTAAAGAAACATATTTCCCTATTTCTCCATATACCTTTAAGAATGGCACATATTTTGACTTTTAAAATAGCACATCTTTTGACTTTCTGATCTTATTTAACAACAAAGGATCACATACCTGTCCTCAGCAGTAGGTCTACAGCAGTGTAAAACAATTACAGGTACATGGAACCTATACGTAATATCATGCTGCTTCTGCTTTTTGAGTAGGTGTTCAAAGTAAATCTCCGATGATTTGCAGAGAGTTTATCTCCTGATTACCTTAAAGGATATTTTTTCTGCATATTGATCCTAAAACTGCTACCACTAACGTATACCTGGTCTTCTTTTCTTCAGGCACTGAACAATAAAACAGAACAACTCGACAACACTAATGCCTGGCTTAGTGACTCTTATTTGGCTTTGGGGATTTTAGGCTTTTTTTTATTTGTTCTTCTGGGAATAACTTCCTTGCCTTCAGTCAGCAACAACGTCAACTGGCGAGAATTTCGATTTGTGCAGGTAAGAAAAAGATTATTCTAAAAAACCTTCTTCACTCATAAACTATGACCACAAGCGGGTTTACTAGAGACTTAGGGCTTTCCTCCATTAGTATCTCCAAACATGATGTGTGCACTATCCACCATCACACAGTGGAAAAAAAAAATCTACACAGCTATACAGCTCACCTGTAAAAAACCACAACTGGTCTGATGGCTGTTTATGGTACAACTGGGATTACTGCATTAACAAGAGAAAATTGGGAAGACATGAGCTCCTAAATGACAAACAGAAAGCTGACATTGGGGAATTTGATAATTCCACAATTGTACTAAGTCACAAAACATTTTAGCCATTTATTGGGCTAATTTTGTTGGTTCACAAGATAATTCAGTTAAAATGGGTCTGAAAAATTACTTTATAACTCAGATCCTCTTAATGCCAAGCATCTAAAGACAATCTGCAGTTTCTGCATACTCTAGAAACTGCTGTGCCTATAAACAGGCTGTGCTTGGTAACACTATAATCTCAGCCCCCCATTCAGAGGAAGCTTGATGCAAGCTGCCGTGCCTCTGCAGGAGCTGGGCTGGCAGGGGAGGGGAGGCAAGGGAAGGGGAAATTACTGTCAATGAATGTTTTATCAAGGCCAAAAACTTGCACAGTATGGTAGTTCTGGATGGATTAGCACTAGAGCATATAAAAGCTTGGATCTGTCCACTGAATTTCAGCATTTTCTCTGCATTTTCACAAATATGACAACCACTAGGCAGTATGTGTGAGCTAGCAGAAATTATCAGGATTGTTGATGGAGAAAAAAAAGAAGTGTGTTTCACCTAGAGCCATTTGAATGAATCTTTATTAAAAAAAAATCCTTTCTATTATATAAAAGAGTTTAATTTCAGCAGTCCCCAGTTAGCCCCAAACTCGGCACATTCCACAAAGCTTACTGTGTTCTGTAAATTGCATTTGTTCTGGTTTATTTTACTGTTTTAACCTCCACTTCTTTCTTTCTTTCTTTCTTTCTTTCTTTCCTTTGTTCTCCCCTAGTCCAAACTGGGATATCTGACACTGATTTTGTGCACTGCACACACACTGGTTTACGGTGGAAAGCGGTTCCTGAGCCCATCATCGTACAGATGGTATCTTCCAAACGCCTATATGCTCTCCCTCATTGTTCCGTGCATTGTACTGGTTGTCAAGTTTGTGCTGATATTTCCTTGTCTAGACAAACCTCTCACACGAATTCGACAGGGCTGGGAGAGGAATCCCCAATACTCAGAACAGTCAAATTACATTATCAACAAGTCTGCTGTATAATTAGACTAACCTGTATTATCAAAAAAAAGAAGAAAAAAATATTATGAAGGCATAGCAAAATGAAGTCCTGAGCCTCCTTTGTTTGGAGAGTGAGAGAAAAAGTTAAAAACTTGGCCAGGCCCTGAGTAAAATAAAGCCACTCCAATGACAAGCTTAAAATACAAATCCATTGACTTCCTGTACCCCAGGCATGCCTTCACAGAGGTGCAGGCCCTCTCTTTTGCTCAGTATATTCCCCCTTGCCTATTCACCCTACATTCCTAAGAAGAGTGTAGAGAAGTAAGTGGTGCTCCATGTCTCTCCTCTGTCATTCCAAACCTCCTCCAGGGCTGGGCAGAACCAGAGTAACCTTTGGTGTTACCTATCCTGCCCATTGGGACTCAGGTCTACATGCACCTACACACATCCACAGAGATCCACATGCACACGTGCATGAACACATAGCCTGCTTCCACCCCCAGCAGCCACCAGCACCCATAGAACAGGTGCAGGATGGATGCTGGCTGAGGAAGACCTCTCTTCCTCCCAGCATTAGTTTATCTTCCATTAACACCTGATCCAAAAGAGACCTGTGTTCATACCTTAGAGATAGTTCCGTAAGATTTGGTTGGTTTGTGTACGGGAACTCTAATGTTCCAAATGTATGGGCCAAAGATTACTGAATCCTTGGTTGTCCTGCTCTACCAGAAACTCGGGTGGCAAAGGGATGGAGAAGAGACCAAAGTGGCAGAAAGATGTGAGATCTGCTCACAAGCCTAAGCTTCTCAAGAATAAGCAAAAAGTGGTCAGTGATTTTTTGTGTAAGCAGTGAGTTGTAAGGAAAGAAACTGAAGGAAAATCCTATTGTATCAGGGGGTTGTATTATAAGTCATGGTTATATCTCATGAAGATAATATTGTTGATTTTTTTAAAAATTAATCGAATCGTTAGATGCAATATTACAGATATTCTATGAAAATATACATATTTTAACCACAATAAAGAATTTTTTTTACAATGTTGAGCTTTGTTATCATTTCTGGAACCTCTTTTGATAAGATGCAGTTGCTGGTATGCTCAGTTGCACAAAGGTGTTCAAAGGCCTTGGGGTAAGGAATAAAGTGGGATCCTGTCTTCAGCCAGCTGCCTGGGCTCACCTTTCCCCATCTTTTGTTTGCTCCTTGGATGCTCACATAAGCAGATCTTTGCTTAGTCATCAAAGTACGCTGAGAATGTTGTTGTAGAAAAACAGGATCCAGCTGGGATGGTGACCTCCTGTTAAATTGCAAACAGACGATCTGACATCCTCCTTTGCGCTGGAGAATAAAGAAAAGGCAAAATATGTTTGTTTTTATAGGAAGAGAATTGCTCATTATCTTCTGCCTCTCTGTTGTTCTCCTCCCTGTCCATACAGAGGATAAACATTTGCAGATATTAAAGTATAAGCATGCTATGCTAACTAGTATAGCTAACTGTATTTTCAAACAAGCACTACCAAGTAGATTTAAAAAGAAAATAACTATCTGAATGATACTTCTCAAAACATTCGTCAATGATGGAGGATTTTTTTAGTTCTGGACACACATCCCCTCTTCATGTCATCCTCTGGCCCAGAAAGAACCTGTTCTTAATATCCAAAAGAACGGTAAAGGAGTCTGGGATATCAGCAATTGATGGAGCCAGATTTCTTTGAAATGATTTTGGCACCAAGTACTCTTATTAACCAGCACTGGTGCATATGTCATACTTGGCATGTCATAAGCTGCAATGCATATGTTGATGTAGGTCTATAAGGAAGTTTTCCTTGACCTGTCCCATGATGGAGTAGTACCCCATTTCAAGCTTCCGTCAAAGATTTTCCATGTTAATCTTACAGAATCATTTACTGCAGAAGGGATTAGGTATGGGATCAAAGGGCATAAGTGACAACACTGTTGAGAGGATGCCTGTAACACCTCTTTACAGCTCCCTAAAGAAGAGGAGAGAGAGGCAGAAGCAGCAGCGAGAGAGGAGGAGAACAATACAGAAAGAGAGAAAGAGTATGTGTGGCTTTGTGTGTATATAGGTAGAAGAGAAAGGGACAGATAGAGCAGAAAATAAGTAGGAGCAGCCTGAGTGAATACCTTCTAGATTTGCCATTTTGAGGCCAAATTCTGGTCTCAGTAACAGAGTTACTCCAGATTTATTTTATTACAAATAGTAACAGTTCCAAGACACTGATACAGATTGGGGTTTTTTTATTACTTCTTAAAGGATTTATTTTCGGGGTTTCTGCCTATCCCAATAAAGATCTAAAAACCGCCCATTTCTCTCTCACAGCTGAACCTATGGGTTGGAGTTTAAACTGCAACAGTCATGGCAAGTAATACCCACTTAAAAGCTATGCTTTATGAAATACAAACATTGCAAATGCTCCACCTCCTTTCCTCTCAGCAAAGAGGCTCCTGTGTGTCTCTGAGTGCCTTCTGTTAAAGGGAAGGACAGGCCAAACCAGGTCTTCTTTGCCTCGCTGAGAATTAGTGCAAAGTAACTGCGCCTGACTGAATACCAGCTGTGTGTTCACTCACTACTACACCATAGTCTCAAACATGCACAGGACTGTAGCTCCTGCAGGAAAGACAAAAGAACTTCTTCAGGGACTGGTATCACCTTGCTTTGTTACGCTAAAACACAGGCTGAGATTTACTGAAAATGCTAAGCGGCTAGGTACAATTTGCTGTTTACTCCAAGGATACAGTGCCAATATCTGCTGCATACAAATCAAGGAGACAACGCTCTTTGTTTGCACGGGGTGCATGTGGCAGCTCTCGGAAGCTGATCTAAAGCCCTCACATCCAAAGGCAGAAGCAGGCTCTTCATTGACTTCAGTAGATAATAGGTCAAATCTCCAGCAGCACTTGTTTTTCCAGTCTAAGTGAGGGATTTCAAATCCTGTTATTCTTGGGCAGCTGGAAGCAGTTGCTTCACAAATTTACATATTTGTTTCTTTAACATCGTAGAGAAAACAAATTCCTTCAGTAATCTTACATGATAGTTAAACTAAAAGCATTCAATGGCAGTACTTTGAAAACAACAGCCAGTGCTATGAAAACTGTTGGTAGCATGTATATATTTCTCATGGCTGAGTTCTTCATATTTTAATGGGGTTTTTTACGTACTGACAAAGCCTGGTCAGAGAGGACATCAGAAGGATCATGAAATGAATTTTGGAAAGGATGTTTTCCATATAGTTCCCAGAAGCCAAGAAGAGGCTTTATGTGCATATGTACATAATGCCATTCTAAGAATTCCTGCAGGAATAAAGCATCGATTCTCAAATCTACTTCTAAATCAGAGTCAACATTTAGAAAATAAAAATTACAGCTTTTTAAATAAATGGTCACATGGACTTCGTCACGGTAACAGCTAAGCTTGGATTTCGTTGCGTAAGAAACATTAATTCTGATGGAGAGCACTACAGCATAGTTTGATTTTTAGACCACCACATCCTCTATGATGTGGCTAATTTAACTTCCTTTTGTCTTTTTGTTATACCTAGGTAATATTCATTTCAACCAAAAAAAATGCACTTATTAGTGAAAAGAAAGTATTTTAATTAATTAGATTTACTTGAGACAGTAATGGGATGTTAGACACGCACTGGTCCAAGGGGATGCAGCTCACACCACAGATACTGCTGGATCTTGAATCATGGAGATCTGAGCAATCCTTTTCAGTTCTACCACACCACACCGCAAGTCCTGAGATCTGCAACTTATTTTTGCTCTGCAGCATGACCGTCTGTCAGCCCTCTCTGCCTTATCTAACAGTCACCTCTCATTCCAAGACATGACTGTTCATGACCCAGTCTAGAAAGCCCCTTTTTTCCAGCATGTCAGGTTTTTGCAGCTTTGCTCTTGTTACCTACTATCAGACATGATTTTACAAGAGCATCTCTTGTCTCAAAACACTGGTGAGCCTCTTTGATTCACTAGTCCAAATAATGAACTGGTGAATAGTATGAAAACACTCAGGAACTATGTAACCTTGTGTTCAGCTGCTCTTCCATACTATGCTTAACATACTTAATGAATCTTTGGTGTTCCCATAATAGCCACACACTATGGAAGCTTTTCTCTCCTACAGAGACTCTTTTTTTCCAGTGCATTATACATGCTTCTGTTGTGGATCTCCATTTGTATCTCTAATTCCTGACATTAACATGAATGATTTGGTCCCTGGAGGAAGCTGACATTCCTCAAGATATTTTTTTTTAATATATCACCATGATAAGAAAAACTGCACATCTCTTATTGTTGAGCATTGCCTTAATTTAATGTCCTTGAATCTGGGAATCCAGAACTGACATACATATTAGCTCTGACAAGACTAGACCCCTGACATATTATTTTTTTATAAGGAACCTCAGTGCTACAAAAAAATACACTGCAGAACCTTGAGAGGACATGCACAGACCTCAGATAATTGCATGAAACTTAGCTAACGTCTCCAAATGCTGCAAACCAGAAGTGGTAACGTTTTGTTTATACAGCTTCACACACATCCTTTATCCCTGTCTCTCTTTTTGCTTCCATATCCAGATTTGCTTGTTATTTGAGATTCATTCAAATACAGCCCATTCACTATGCTTGCTTCTCTTCACACTTGCTCAGATTTAGTCTAGGAAAAGCTTAACTGCCAACAGTAGACTCAAACTATTAAACATCAGCGCAGAGGCCTTTCCTAGTTTATTACCAATTAAATTTTTTCCCCAGTTTTATGGAAGATGAGAAAGCGTAGTCTCTATAGATCTCTCTTTAGAGACTTCAGAAAATAGAGAAATGAAGAATGGAAAAATGTAAGTTATTGTAATATGCTTATCATTGCAGGACAAGAGTGGTTGAACACTGCTAGACCAAAACAGAATGTCCCAAAACAGGCATGTTTGGGACACATTATCTATGAATGAGTGCTGGCACAGAAGGAGGGAGGTATTTTCAAAGAACCTTTCTGGAGAAAAGTATATGGAACGGAATTAAAACATTTATTAGAATGAGAGAGAGAAGGAAAGTAGGAGAGGAGAGGAGAGGAGAGGAGAGGAGAGGAGAGGAGAGGAGAGGAGAGGAGAGGAGAGGAGAGGGGAGGGGAGGGGAGGGGAGGGGAGGAGAGGAGAGGAGAGGAGAGGAGAGGAGAGGAGAGGAGAGGAGAGGAGAGGAGAGGAGAGGAGAGAGGAGAGGAGAGGAGAGAGGAGAGGAGAGGAGAGGAGAGGAGAGGAGAGGAGAGGAGAGGAGAGGAGAGGAGAGGAGAGGAGAGGAGAGGAGAGGAGAGGAGAGGAGAGGAGAGGAGAGGAGAGGAGAGGAGAGGAGAGGAGAGGAGAGGAGAGGAGAGGAGAGGAGAGGAGAGGAGAGGAGAGGAGAGGAGAGGAGAGGAGAGGAGAGGAGAGGAGAGGAGAGGAGAGTAAAATAACAGGAATCTGAGGGGTCCTTTGTTTCTTCGAAAAGGCTTCATGTCCAATAACTGACCTTTGCCTCATTACCGCTGAAATGCATATTACAACTCACACCCCTGCATATGCTAATGAAGATTATAGAGGTCATGCTAAACATATTTGACTATAGCACTCGTCTCTCCACCCAAATCATGCTACACGTCACATATGGGGGGGACCTCATAGTTTTGGGGATAAAAGACAGAGAAAATGATTGTTAAGGTGGGAGAGAAGAACCTCGATACCTGACGGATCAGTCGAGGGGCTGCGTTCTCTTCCTCCACCCAGGCAGGGATGCCTCTCTGGGTAAGCGCTGCGCCTCTCACCCTCTGGGTGAAAGTTATCCCCGGGTTCTTGTATTACTGTCAAGTTTGCTAGCAATATTAACCTTAATTAGTAGCACTATTGTAGTTAGTGAATTTATCAATGGCAATCTCAAATCTGTTTCTGTCTCTTTCAATAAAATAACTAATTTCGATTTTTGTGCATCTGCACAGTGCAAGTCCTTTTGCTGGGGCTCTGATAAATGGGTCAGTGAAAGTCCTGGGACTCTGACAGACAAATTTCGAAACTGCAATCCTTTTAATGCAACAATCACGCACAGGACTTACATGGCTCAGTAGTGAATATAGCTGGAAAAATTGTTTCCCTAGGGGAAAATAATCAGGAGAGATGCCAGTGTCCAACTGGCCAGATACAGGACAGAGACTGCTTAATGGACTGCTCTGTTTCAATGCGAGACACCATCATCTTCATTTTATAGTTAAAGAACTGAAGCAAAATCAAACACAGGATCTCACTGAAAAAAGGGTAAACCATTAACGTGGCATGAAAATTTGAACCAAAGGAAACCCTACAATACTGATGAAGAGGAGAAGTGAGAGCTGGACAGAGTGAGCAGAGCCTGAGGAGGTGGCTGGAGGGGTAGTCCCTGGGAGGAAGGAGGGGACAGGGCAGCTTCCCCCTCTCTGCTTGGCTAGCAATGAACCAGAGCTTCGGGAGCCCTGGGACAGGACAGACGCGGCGTCCCCATCCCTCAGAACCGGCCCAGACACTCAGAGGCAATGGATGCAGAAGTAATTGCAGGGAATTATGTTAAGTACATACAGGATTATAGTTTGTTTGTTTTGGTTGTAGCTTCTGTTTTCCAATCCCGTAAGTAAAGATTGGAAAGCAAATCCCATCTTTAATTGGATTGGCCTAAAGGTCAAACCTGAAGTCACGCTGCAGAAACGCGCATCTTGTTTTACTATCAAGCCTGCTTAGCATTGTTGAGATAAATAAATCCAACAACTTAAGATACTCAATCTTGCCAGGGCCTGAGGGATACCTCCTGTCCAGTTACGGAAGTCTGAGAGGGATGAAGGGGCTTGTGCAGCTACATGCTGACTTTTGGGACAATACTGAATACCCAAGCATCACTGAATACCTTGAATCACTGAATACCTTCTAGCATCTCTTCTTCAAACAAACAGACAAACACCCATGTTCCCTGGCAAAGCCGTCTTCCCTGTCTTTTACAGAGAAGCTGACACTTAGATTCACACTTAACTGTCAAGACAGACATATCCGAAGCTTCTTTAATGATCCTTGTGTCAGTGACTCATACAACATCACATAGGAAGTCAGAGGCAAGGAGAGGAATTGGACGCATGTTTCCTGAAGCTGAGGGTAGTTCTCTAATTATGAGGAGCTTTACAGATTAGAGAGCCAGAAGGCAACCTTGTGATTAGCTATTCTCTCTTCCTGCAGAACACGGGCTGTAGACACTGCCTGAATTAATTCCTTTCTGAATTATCAGGAGTTGTCATATTTTTCAGTTCACAGACCCCTACAAATTTTCCAACAGTAATGCAGATTGCTGTAAAGTTTAAGCTTCCTGACAACATGCAGTTTTATCCTAGTTGCCATTTGTTACTGCTGGCAGGTAATCCATTAAAACAGGCTGAAAACTCCCGAATTAAAGATATTCTGAAAGAACTGCTGAACTTCATTTAAACATTAGAAAACTCACCACAACTTTTTGGCAAATGATTTTGACAGTTGATTACCCTCACTTCAATATATATAATAATATATATACATAGCCTGAATTTTTTTTAACTGTAGTATTCAGCCAACACAATTTTATGATTTTCATGACTTATCTGAAGTGTCCAGAATGGTGGCTATATATGGAACATATATATTGCACCAGAGGAGAAGCTCAGGTGTAAGAAGAAAAAGTGTGATTTTTTATATATATATATATATGTATATTTTTATGGAGAAATAGAAATCATACTGGTCCTACTGCATATGTGGAAATACAGCCACACACTAAAGTCTCTTGATGATAACAATGAAAGATTCAAGGTATTGCCAACTACAACTTTTTTAATTTTAAAATTTAAAAACCTAAATAAAGTAAAAAACTAAAAATATTAACAGTCACCATGGATAATCTCAAACTTGAACATACTTTCACAAAAAACAAATGCTAATAAAAAATTGTTAATAACACTGTGAAAACAGCTAGTACGTTACCTGCAGGTTTACAGTTTTTGTAGCCCACTCTGGTAAATTCATATGGAGAACAACTACCACATAAGCAGGTTTCTAGAGAGTTTCTCAGGAATTGGTTGCAGGCCACCATTATACATAACAAGTCTAAACAAATACAAAATAATCACTGAGGAAATGTGCAAGCTATACTACCCTGGAAGTCCTTATGAGCAATGAGGACAGATACACATGGAAGCGATTCGATGAATGGTGCATTTTCAGCCACAGCACTGTTGAATCCAGCTCTGCAGAAGGTCATTGTCGAGGAATAAAGACTGCATGCCATACTTCCAGCCCAAGGAGATGTAGCCTGGAAAGCACCGGCTGAAAACTGTTCACAGAGGGTCTTCTAGGAAGGGTTATGAACCATGTTCAAATATGCGAGGGGAGTGGGAAAGGGAGGACAGGAGAAAGATCTAACATGGTCTTGTGATTTTCTGATGTACAGGGAAGGAAAGTTACTCAACTGCTGCAGAGAGCAGCGGCTGCATACCCTTTCACATCGTGAAAAGAACAATGAACACTCTGGAGAAAAGTCCGTTACACCAAAAATGGCATAAGAATGTGGAAATATTCCTTACATTTACGGACTACAGGAATTTAATTCCTTCACTTCTGCAAAAAAAAGTTAGAGGTGAATACAATAAAACATACCCCGGTCATTATCTAATGATGCAATTTCATAATCCAGTAACTGCAGAAGTGGGAAAAAGCAGCTCATCTGCTTTATAAAAGAGCAGAAAAAAATGCAAGCTATACAAACATATGCAACTCTGGCATTGTTTAACAGAGCAGCAGGTGTGAGAGAAGTACACAGGGAGTGTCACAAAAGCTTCAGATAAAACCACAGGTGTACTTAGGCAGCTTTGCCTTGGTTTAAAGCCGCAACTCTATTTAATGCACTCTACCCACAGGCTGAGAGTAAAGAAACTTGTTCAATTCTTCCCAGGTTTAGGTATTTGACATTTGACGCTGTTGCACTTATTTTCAAAGACCACACATAAGGAAATTTATGGCTCCATTACAACTTCTCTTTCCAAAGAAAAGAACATGAAGACTAATAAGCTGTAAATGCTTAGGTTAGGAGAAGTATTAGAATCATTAGAGAGGCAAAGCACAAGTATCAAATATCATTATCCCAGCATGAGAAAGATACAACAAAAATGCTTGGAGTCAAAGCCATACAAATTTAGATTACAAATCTTCTGGTTGTGCGTTGAAGACAAAAACAGTGAGAATAATTATCCTCATGTTATCAGGTGTGTATACTTTAGCATGGGTGGATTCACTGTCTCTTGCAAACATTAGACCAAACATGGATGCTGGTGTGGATGCTTTAGTCAAGCCTAAGGGACACCAGCATCAGATGAAATGTTAATTGCTTGTGTAACGCAGAAGGTTACACTGCATCACAAAGTACATGTTTATTCTTTAAAAAGTGGGAATGAGTGTGTGAACGCTACCACTTGCATACCTTTTGCTTATTCTTCTGAGGCTTCCTAAAAACAGACAAATGAAAAACCGATCATGCTGTTTCATCATCTGCTTCTTTCCCCACATGGTTATGAGAAAAAAAAGTGAAGAGTTTCTTAAGTAGGTCACTCTAACACAAGCACAGAGTATGTGCAAATAAAGAGCCATGGATTTTCCCCTTAGCTATCTGGAGAGAAGTTTCAGTGAACAGTCCAAACACTTTCTGTCAGAGATGTGCCAGGAAAAACAGTAAAAATAAATTCAGTGGAAAATACAGTAACAACACCTTCCTAAGTAGGGATGTTTAGTTTTAGAAAATACATAATAATAAAATTAACTAATTAAATTCAATCTGTTACCTATGGCAGAAGAAGCAAGGTAAAAAGGGATCACAGTGCAAGAACTGGGTGCCGTGCTAATGCACTCTGTGAACATGCCTTAAATCCCAATCTTGTATGTAATAAATGCTTAAATAAGATTACTTCTGCTGAATATTCATGCTGTAATTAGTTGAGTTATGGAAGTTTTACCTAAAGATTTTACAAATTAAATAATTGGAAAGACCCAGAGGGAAAAAATAGCCTTGTTTACAAGGAGGTGAAGAGGTAAGGACAAGTGTTCAAATGTAGACAGAATCAGAGGCATCTGACCACTGTGACACCCTGAGCTCTAACTCCTGCATCAGAAGAAAATCAAGTCCCTCTCTTTGGATACAAGGTACTCATACCTAATGTATATCTACATTGAAGACAACTTTTAAAATCCGATCTTTCAGCCAGGACAACAATATCCCTTGGAGGTACAAGCCTCCATGTTTTATTCCCAAGAGGAAGAGGGCAGTATTTGCAGAGAATTGCTTTCTGACTAGTTTTATTAACAGAGTTCATGAGGGAAACAAAATAAAGCACTTAATCCATACTCATTCTCCACCCCACCTCCCTCCACTCACTTCTTAAGGAAAGCAATCCTCCAGAGGAAGCAGACTTATTTACTTCTTAGATAGAAAAAGCCTGGCCACTTCTACAAGCATGAAGGTAGACATCTGTGACCTCCTCTCCCAAGCAGGTTTTCAGCAGAGAGCTTCACAAGACTGTTCACTGATTCAGTCTTTGCATCATCAAAAGTGCCTGTGCAAAATAGGACTATGCAGGTATAACTCACTGTGCCTACTACCAGTGAAGAACTGGGGCCCCTTAAATCCAAGATAACAATGGTCATGAGCAATCAAATAACCATCTTACATGTCAGAACTACTATGGAGTTGGCTCTGCGTATGTTCACAGTTTTACTAGACCATGGCTTTTAGGGGTTTTTTTACCAGTCTTTAGTATTTTCATTAGCCTCCACTCTAGAACATGATAAGAACACTAGTTTTGATCGGTATGTGAAATATGTATGTGAAAGGCTGACAAGGCTTTGCTGTGTTAGATTTCGAGGTATTATGCTTGAGCTAAATCCTCAGAAAGCCATACTAGCTGTTAGCTAATAAGAAAGGTGATGAAAAGCACTGGAAATGAACGAAGACACAAAACGTGTGGATGAAAGCAGAAAGGGAAGAGGATGGGAACAGTCTCAGAGAGTTATACAAACACCCTAATCCAGAAGAGTGTGGAGATGACTGTGGTTATCCACAGCTTTGTTGGCTTCACAAGGGCTTTAGCCAGCCATGGGAGCCCAACCATGGATCGGCACTGCCGAGACTGGGCTCCCACATGTGAGAGCAGCTCCAAGCTTCAAAGGGCCTTTTTTTTAGTGTTTGCTGCCACCAACCGATTGCTCTAACTGTTGCGTGAATAAAACAAAGGGAATCAGAAAGCTTTGCTGTAAACTTGCGGAGTGCTCTTAGACAGCTCAAGGCCAATTCATTCCTGGATGTAACGTATCAAGCATGCACAACACAAATGCAAAACAGCAAGTGATTAGTAGCATCTGTAAAGATTCCTGGAGCAGGTAGATTATATAAAAATATGTATTGTTGTTAATGACAATACACAGTTATCAGAACAGCAAAAAATAAAGTTCTGTAGCTTTTTTTAATTAGAGACCCCTAAACTTCTTGACGCAAAAAGTACAGCAACTGACAGCCCATCTGGTCTGTTTACCCCTTTGCTTTCTCATAAGCCCTATGCATAGTTTCAAACAACATATGTGGATGTTTTTACTAAGAGGTGATGTAGAACCCTTGTTTTATTTTCCTGAAAATTCTAATCATTTTACTGAAAGAATAAGGAAGAATCACCTATCATGTACATGTTAACAAAGCATGAAGGGATTTAGCTACAAAAGAACTGGACAAGAAAGAAGCACCAATAGACAATAAAAAAAAGTGTAAAATACATCTGACAAATCTGAAGTAAGAACAATCTGTATAGCATCAGCTGTCCTGATAGCCACAGTACCATGTCCTGAAGCTCGATGCATCAAATATGAATATGTTTTCGTACATTATTATACATAGCTGGCTAATGATTATCGACTTTATTTGACTGATCATGACCTCATGTGTAGACAGTGCTCACTCTTTCTAGGTGGCCAAAAAGATTTTTCCCACATCACATAATCTTACCCCCAACAGAAGGAGGAGAAATGTTCCCCGTGATCTGGTCCATATAAGATATGGCAAAATGGAATAATTTAAGTGCCAAACTTACAGATAATTTTAGAAATTACACTGCTTAACCAACCTAGTTATTTAGAACTCTCATACCCAAACATTTAGATATTAGCCAAAAACTTCAGAGTGGATTTCAAAAAACATACGCTAAGTTTTTTTCCAATAGAAAAACCTATGTATAAACTCCTAAACCACTGCTAGATATTTAAAAAGGGAGTTTGGCACAAAGAATGGCGCCGGAATATTACAGCTCCTATTAGAGATCAGCCCTGAGACGCAAGCAGCTGCTCCCGCAGCAGGTACCTGTCGCCTGCCTCGGTGGGTTCCGGGTCTACCTTTGGCAGAGCTTATAGTTTGTACATGGTAAAACCCGGGTAGAGGGTAGAGAGCCATCAAGTGTGGGCTGATGTGCCCGTATTCGATGTACCAGTGCGACATCTGGTGGGCACTTCTGGGGACAGCAGTGGGCTGATTCAATCTTCGGCAGCTCGGAAAGGTCACAAGGAACGAAACAAAACGAGCAAAAAAGCGAGTATGAGGAACTAGGGAAAGAGCATGGGCTATACCTGTGAGAAAAAATATTTACAAAAGCCACAGCTAGAGGAAGAAATTTTGTGTTCACTGGTATTGCTTTAAGAATGTACTCAAATATGACAAAATTTTGTGACAGGAACGGCAAACACATCTCATGTTGGCCGCTTGGGGATGTGTGTTGCAATATTTGAGGAATTTTCAACACACATCCCACGTAGTAATAGAAACAGTAACCAAAACAGGCACCAAGAGAGACATCATAATCAGGAATGTGATTTTTCTCCACAGGGTGCGGCACATCTCTTTCACTCCAGGCGTGCTGGAATTGTCATTTCCTCAAATGCTAGAAATCCCATTGCATCATTTGTGGTAGTGGGGCAGTTAAACAAGCAAATAAAAAAAACCCCTTTATTTTCCTGAAGTCATTTATTTGCATGCTACTAGGTGAGTCACATGCAAACCAGCCCAAGACATCTCCCCACTAATTCTGCCAGTCTCATCGATTATGGAAATTACAGAGCAGCAAACGGAGATGAATCCTGTCTGGCGAAAACAGAGCAGATCTGGATCCTGACCCCATGTTATTCAACCAAAAGATTAAAGGAGTTTGCATGACTTGCTCTCATTCTCATCAATCTGTTTTAAATGATCCGAGTTTTCAGTACTGAAGGTTTTGAAATAAGGTACATGGTAAAGGAATAAAGATCGTTGTAAAGTGATATGCAAAGTAAGCAGAACTATAAATGTCTTTTCCAAGTCACAGGCATGTATCACTGTTATCTTCAGATATCTTTCTACTGTAATTTTAACTTTAGTTAAAGACCATCTTGGGAACCATCCAACTACAAGCTGCGAGATCTTAGAAATAAACGTTGTTACTGAAAAACAGCATTTTAGCTTTAGTTCTGTAAAGAACTCATGCCTGGGGAATGCACAAACTTCTATATTTATAATGAAATGGATGTGGTAGATGGTGTTATTGTACTGCATTGAATAAAAGCTGATTGTTAGCCTCAAAAATCTCAATATCAAAACCTCACTAGCTGCACCATCCACAATTAAGGTTATCTTGTCTTAGGCCTTCAGTGATACTCTTGCTGTGACCAGATTTTAAGGCAGTAATGCTCTATTACTACACTCCATTTTTAATTCCTTCTTCACATCATTTTACGAAGAATCCAGCAAAAGCTATGGAATGTAAAATGAAAACATAATTTTCATTTTCTGAACAAAATTATTTTTCTTAGGTCTTTTCTTAGAAAAATATACTGAATTATCTCAAAAAAAGGCAATATTACTAGCATTCTATGTTGCTTGACTTCAGTCTTCCCACTAGAGGGATTACATATTCTTTGAGGTCTGCAAAATCAGTAGCTATTTATTCTACACAGATTTCTTGCTGGTGTATTTCTAATGCGATGATCTTATTGTAACTTAAAAGGTTACTGTATCTCAGTAGTCCTTCAGAAGGCAGATGTGTACTCCTTAATCTCCTCGAACAGCCTTCCTTTGCAGCCTTCCTTTTCCTCGGATAAAAACTTAATAAACAAATGCACCAGTGCAAACAAAATGCCTACCCAACAAACCATATAAAATACATCACTTTGTTACATCTGTCTCCTAGCTCTTTTGCTTATGTGTGGTTGGATTTAAATATTTTTGCAAATACTGAGTGCAGTGTTCATTACCAGTAGTCTCAGTAGAAGCACTGCAAACGGAGAATGACTAGGTATTTATGCTGGGTTCAAGTACAAAAAAAACCCCAAACTTATGAAACACGTCTACCTTTTCTATACAGCTGCAGTTGTACAGTTTTAGTATCTTTATCTACCAACTAGTCTGAATCTTATCTGTTTTTTTCTCACTAAAGCAGTTAAAAATCCCTTCCTATTATCTTCAAGCTATTGGCAATACATACACACTATTTGACATTTTGCTTATCAGTGTATAACTCTTCAAATCTTACCACTTATATTCTTTGCCACTTATTTTCAATCTTTCCAGCCTTTAATATTTTTATCAGTGTACCTAGAGCCTATTTTAATTAGGAAGGCTGCTTGCCCAGACGTTAATGTATGTACTCTAACAAGGTTCAGCACAGTGCCTCCAATAACCTACACTGCATGTGATTAAGTCTGGTAAATAAAACTATTTGACCACTGCACAGTTTTATGTAAACAGTCGCTTATTCAAATAGTCTTTGTGAGATAGGGATTTCTTAAGCCGAAAAGCTAGCCGGAGTCGCTACTTTTTTTTTCTCAGTTGCCCTGAAAAGATGGGCTTCGTATAAGCTATTCTGTGTGATGAAGGTATTAAATAATGATTTGTCTCTTTCATTTGGCAACTCTATTGAATATTAAAATTCACAGAACACCACAGTACTTGTTTTCGTGTTACTGGCAACTATTAACAGTATCAGTGTAATGGGTGCTGAAATAATAAAAATATACGCTATATAGATATTGTCTGAAAGCCCTGTTTACTGGATGACTTAGAGGCTGAGAAGAGTGATTCACTCTTAATGAAAAGTTTACTATAAATTAGTGTGATTGATAAGGTCCTACACAAATTTGTAAAGTTCTTCAGAAATTATGCTAACAAACAGAAAATAAAACGTTATGCTTTCAGATTTCTGACAGTAGGCCATTTACCCTGCAAGGCCTCCATCAGTAGATTTGTTTCAGTCACACAGGCTCTAGCAAATAATTTCTCATCTCTTGCAATGTGATTAAATACCTCTCAACACGAGGAAGTTCTGTTACTCTGCAAATAAACAGTTCAGCTCAGACCGAGCTGTGGCCGTTTCAGCTGTTCTTGCGTCCCGGGGTACCGAAGCGAAGGCAGAGTCGGTAGCGCTGAAGCACGGGTTGCGCCAGCGAGTTCCTCCAGCCTGGAGGAGGCTGTGGGACCACAGCTGAGACTCCTCCAGCCCATCGCCAAAACCAGGGCGGCCTCGGACTGAGCGCTGCTGGGGGGACCCAGCGCAAAAGGGCTTCCTAGCTCCAGTAGGACGCTGGCGTTCCCCCTCGTTCCTGCTCCAGAAGAAATTTGGACATACAGACCCAAGGGAAAATTGTACAGCTTTCCGATTTTCTCTGTCTCTGGGACCAGGGATAGGTGTTCAGACGTTGAAGAGGAAGATACAGCGCCAGTAAAAGGAGGACATGTTTAACATAACAATGTATTCTGTGATACACATGATATATATGCACGAACTACTGAGTTCATGGGCTTTACGGCCTTTTTGTAAATCACGAACGGGTGATTTTAAACTAACTTGACATCAACACAGGCGATTCCCCGGTGAACATTTCCAAGTGCTTTCCAAACGCTTTAGTGGGTAACAGCGCGACACAGACGACCACTTCCACAGGAGGGGCAGTCCCCGGGGTGCGCCACGGACGGGCCGCAGCAGCACCGCCCCTCCGGGCTTCCCGCGGCCGCGCCTGCCCAGCGGTGCGGTGGTCACCACGGGCGCTGCCTCCCGCGCGCCTCCGACGGCTGCCGGCAGGGACACCCCGCAGGCGGGCTGACCCCGCTCCCCGTCGCCTCCACAGGCCTGACGCCGCAGCCTCCAGCGGCCGCGGCACTCCCCGCCTGCGTCCCGCCCTGACGGGGGCAGCACCGCCCCGACAACACCGGCGGCGACAGAAAACGCAGGGGAAGGGGCCAACCCGCCCCTCCAGCACAGGCGGGCGCCGAAGCAGCGCTGCACCGCCCAGTTACTGTGGGGAGGAAAAGCCGCCTCCGGGGCGGCGGCCTGTACCACCCCGATGGGGGGGCGGGGGGAGTTGGAGGGGGTGGTCCCTCAGCTCCCGACGGCACTGTCTTGCACTGCCCGCGGCCTCGGTGACTGGGGGCAGCCGCTTCCCCCGCCCGGGTGGCAGAGATTCCAGCTCCGGCCCTTTCCGGAGCCTGCGGCCCGTGCCGACACCCCCTTCCCGGTCGGGTGGTTGCGCCCGGGCGAGGCCGGGCTGGCAGGAGCCGTGCCAGCCGAAGATGGCGTTTCCTGGGCAGCCGGCGCCCGGCGGCGGTTTCTACCAGGGCGGGGTGAGCAGGGGCTGGCGGCGGGATAAGCCCGGGCGGCGGTGGCGGGCGGGGCGCGGCCGCGCTGAGGCTGGGCCTGGGGTCGCCATGGCGGCGGGGCAGCCTGGCTGAGGCGGGGGCGATGGTGCCTGCGGCGGGGCGGCCCCTTCCCTGCTTTTCCCGCCCCCTTCCCCGCGCACTGCCGGGGACCTGAGGTGCCCCCCGGGCCGTCCCGCCCGCGGTGAGGGGCGCCGGCCTCGGCCCCCCGCCGGCCCGCTGTGGCCCTGCCCGAGCGCGGGGCCACCGGCAGAGTTGGGTGGTGCGCGACTCTCGTCCCCGCGGTGCAGGCGGGGGGGCCGCTTCGCCGGGGCGGGGGGGCCATCGGCTTTCCGGCCCGCGCGGGGAAGTGATGAGAGGCGCGTTAGGCGGGGCTCTGCCCGGCCACCCCGGCGGCCTGCCCACCACTGCCCCGCGGGAGGTGCTGCTGGAGGCAGCTCGGGGTTCCACCCGCGGGAGGGGGGAGAAGGGGGGCGTCGTATCCTCGGCAGGTGCTGCTGGTGGGCGAAAGTCACCTCTGGGGGTGTCGCTCCCCGAGTCGGCTCCCCACGCAATCCCCTGAGCGAGGTCTTGTGTCTAACGTTGTGTAAAGCTGCCTTCGCTTCGTGGGGCCGGTAAGTAGCGAAGCGGCTTCAAAAAGCAAGGTACACCTGATCGAACTCTGGCCATCTCCAGAAATGGCATATTCTTGTCTCGGCAACAGATGGGTATAGACTCTCTTCCACTGATGATTGGTTCAACTCAAAGAGGATTAACTTACATCATTCCATGATTTTCACTTAAGAATCAATTTTACTGAAAAATTTTCATGCTTAATGCATATTGTTCCAAGTATTTTCCCTAGAGATCTGTCTTGCTCAACTTTTTTGAAGTGGAAAGAAAAATCTGCAGTAGTTTTATCTTCAATACCCCATGTTCTGCTAGTAGACTAAAATTCAACTTTGATGAGATACACCATACTGCATCCACATCAGGGGATTGCTCCCGTGCAAGTTATTACACTCATCTGCTTAAATTATAATAAATGAGTATATCGATACCAAGACTGTGGGTTTGTTGTTTTTAAAGAATTTTTTTTGGTTGATTTGATTTTTTTTTTGCGTGTTGTGTATATAAAAACACAAGTTGATGCTTAAGTACAAACACTGCAGTTTCTTAACAGTTAACTGAATCATTGATTTAAATTTTTTTTTTTCTTGATTTCTGAAGTATGGAGGCGCTCCAGGAGGGCCAGCATTCCCTGGACAAGCTCAGGATCCTTTGTACGGTTATTTTGCTGCAGTAGCAGGGCAGGTAAACTTATAAAATGTTATTTATGTCTTGGATTTTTTTTTCTGGGGAATAACTTCTATGTTAGCTTTTGGAAAGAAGAATGCTTAATATTTGCAGTGAGGAAAACTGTTTAAAGTTTTTAAAAAAAAAAAAAACACAGAATGGTTTTACTTGGCCTATCTGCTATACCATATAGCTATATAGACACAGTAACTATGCAGTTTGAATAATGCTGTTGGTTTCTATATAGTGTGTGTATGTTTGTGTAAATGCATACACATATATATATATGCATGTATGCACTTTGTTTCCTGTATAAGTATGTACAGGGACTATATTGTTACATGAAATGTTGTAACTGAAATGTGGCTCAGCTCTGGGTTGGCGAATGCTGTGAGTTTCAGGAGTAAGAAGCCAGAAACAATGGGAAGTATGGGCTCTGCAGATGGCCTGGCTGACAGTAGGAAATGCTAGTAAGAAAGAGATCCTTACATGATCTTAATAGACTCAAAATGGAAAAGCAGTCTTGAGTTGTGCCAATATCTGGGTTTGCTGGCAGGGTAGAGTGATTATTCTTCTAGAGCAAAAGGCATTCACAACTTTAATTTAGGCCTTTCTTTTTTCCTCCCTGTCATTCTGCACTGCATTTTTAATTTCTTTCCTGTAATTTTGTGGCATATATTGCTTTTTGTATGATTATGAATGTTACTAGAAATAAGTAGTTCTTGAACTATATTACAAGTTTTAGCAGCAAAGTTTAGGTTTATTGAGCTGAAGTTCTGTCTTTGGCCATAGGTATAGCTATTTATTGCACACTTCTAGGGTGTGTGCAAATCTAAAACTGTGCCCCTGCATCTGTTACCCACAGGTAGACATAACCACAGCATGAAAGTTTAAATTAGGTAATATTAGCTGATGTTTAAAATCCTAGTTTAAGACTGTAATTTGGGTTATTTTTGTTCTCTACGTTATTCTTTTGAATCTTACAGTCTACATACTCCTTCTTTAACATTGCTTATGAAAATACATAGATCATGTATTTTTGTATGAAAGGAGAACACTGGAATGACCTATGTGTAGTGAGGCAGGCCTCTCTGGTAAGGTGGAGCCCAAGCTAAATTCTGTCAGCTGAGCATGCTGACAATTTGCCTGCCAGCTGAGATGCCTCTGCATCCAGGTGCCAGCTGGATGTGTGCCAGGAATCAGCAGTGGAGCCAGTAACTGATGCAGGAAAAATAAGTAAGCTCCTAGTGTGAAGAGAAAGGGAGGTAACAGCAAACAGGATGCAGCCCTGTGGAGAAGTGGCAGGAGCTGGACCTCAGCAAAGCATAGACCATCCCCAGGCTTCTCAAGTGAGGCATGGTTACTGAAAGCTGGGGAACTAGTGAGCTAATGGGTATGATCAAGTTAGTACTTAAGTTAGTACTCCTAAATACTCTTTATTTGTAGAAATCATTCCTTATTGAAATAAACTGGGTAGCTTTTGAAATGTTATTCCTGGAATTGGAAGAGTCAGTTTTGGAGACCGGTGGCTGTGCAGAAGTGAAAACCCCTAAAGGAGACAGTGAAATGGAACAGTTGCTTTTACAGCCGTCCTTGCAAGTCTGTAAAAAGCCACATCTCACCGTTTTCCGTAAGGGCTTATTGTAGAATTAGTGAAGTTTTTGGCTATGGTTTGCTGCTCTCTGTGTTGTTTTTATGCCTATATAACATACAATGTTATCTCCCAGCTTCCCTTGAAGTAGTCTACAAGAGATCTTGTCTTAGATTTGAGGAATTAGTTGTCTTTGTTTACAGAAGAAAGTCAAAAGTATTGTTTCAAATATTTATTAACTTAATTGAGTCTGTCTTTGTAGGAAGTAATAATTTTCTTTTTTTAGTCTGTTCGCAAAGCCCCTGTGCCTTGTCTAGTTTAACTGCTTAAGGTCTACATAAAACCAAGCATCTTTTTGGTAATGTTAATCAGGATTGCAAATCATGCTTTTCTGTCTTCCTGCCTATTTTAAAGTTATGCGGATCCTGCTTTTGTTTCAGAAGGCGCAAGGGCTTTGAAGAGATTTGTTGCTTAATATGCATGGCTACTTCAAAAAAAATTTTTTTTTTTAAACTTTCCTGGGAATGTAAAGTTTTAAATATATCTGCGTAGTTAGACAGATGGAGTAGATTGGAAGCAATTTTGGGTTTAGCTATCATTAATTTTCCACAGATCAACAACAATGATCTTTTTTTCAGACCTTGTCAAATAACATTTACCACATTAGGTAACTTGTCCTATAAATAATGATACTTCATTTCTGAAAGTTACCTAGCTGTGCCATTCCCACCATGCCATTTAGTAGCATATATCTGTTCTTAAAAAAAAAAAAAAAAAAGAAAGAAAAAAAAAAAAGCTTACTGGATTTGAAAACATTAGGAAAATGCTGAGGCATATAAATTTGTTTCAAATATAAAGCAATTCTCTTTTCCCTATTTAATGCTTTACAAAAGTTGAATCATTTTTTATATCTACAGATATAATGTTCCATCCTCAAATGAGGTTAAATTAATCTCAAACTCTCTGTGAACCGAATTCCATGTGAGGTGCGTGAGGAATGTGACCTAGAATTCCAGCTCCACTTTTGACAGCTCATTGCTTTCCATGAATTGACAGTTGCTTTCTCTATTTGGCCCTGAACAGGGTGCATTGGAAGTGAGTCATTTTCCAAACCATGCAGATAGGTATTTTTTCTGGGTGTGTTTTGGGTTTTTTTCAAAGTTCTTTGCTTTCTGCTTTTGTTTGTTCTGCTAACAACTTACTACTCCCCAAAAGCCACAGTTTTTTGGATTTGTAAGTCTTAAGGCTGTCTTGGGAAGAGGGTATGTATGATCTGGGTTCTAGGTTTCCTACTGTAGCAGTGAGATCATAAACGTATAATCTAAAGTGACATCAATACCTACTAAGTTAAAATTAGTACTTTAAGGAAAGCTGTCTTTTTGATCAAAATTTTGCACCTTGGTTTCTATGCAGCTGGCTCTCAAGTATATGCTACCAATATTTGATGTGGGTTTGTTGTTTTGGTTTTTTTAAAGTTAAGTTTAAAGCAAACCTGCCAATCCTGTTCATTTTTTAGTACATCACTAGATGGGAAAGCTAATGCATATTGCAGAAATATCAGCTAAAGAAACATCATTACAGATACGGGTTATAAATGGCAGTTTCTGTCATAGAGCAGACAGGTAATCAGTTGTTTTTTGAAGCAGTAACTAATTTAATGCCACTGAAAAGGGAGTGGGTACTGGGAATAACCAGCCTGGGAGAGGAAATTAAAACAATAGCTGATGCGTCTTCTGTTATCGAAAGGATGGACAAATAGATGCTGATGAGCTACAGAGATGTCTCACCCAGTCAGGGA
Organism: Gavia stellata; assembly: GCF_030936135.1. Lineage (NCBI taxonomy): Eukaryota > Metazoa > Chordata > Aves > Gaviiformes > Gaviidae > Gavia > Gavia stellata. The sequence continues at coordinate 24,439,589 of NC_082599.1, read as the reverse complement.
TTGCAGGAGCATATAAACGTAAGTTAATGATTTAAATAAACCAAAAAAAACCCCAACCCTAAAGCATACTAATTCTTATGCCATCTACTAGAAAACACTTGTGGTTGTGCCTTCTGCAGAGGTGGGGTTTTTTTTATTATTTGCATGGTGGAAGGGCTTTCTTTTCATATGGACTACTTTGAAATGTAAATTCTCTGTATTCAGTTCTGTGCGTATAAGACTTCCCTTCTCAGCCTCCTTAGTTCCCCACTGCGGAGCCGTAGACTTGGAGAAGTGTTTTGTTTTGTAATGGACAGCCAATTCTTAAAAAGGTGTTTCGCTTTCTTTTTAAATTGAGCTTTGATATTGACCAAAAAATTACACGGCAGGACTCCTCTGTCCGGATACCTAGTGTTCAATTCACAAAATCGAGCTTCTCTGAGTAAAACTGGCTTCCTGAAGTGGTGTCTGTGGTGAAATACAAATTACCACTTTCACTGAAACCCAAAACCTTTATGGATTGAGATAAGAGCAAATTAATTTTAAATGTAACTTGAAATGCCTCCAGATTGTCTGCTGTCAGTTTTTCTAACAAGTAATGATTAAAAGCTCTTATTGGATCAAAACATGGTATGGCTGTATACAGTGGAAGCAATTATATAATATTTTATGCATTATAATATCAGTATATAATAAAAAGCAGTTTTAAATGTTACATTTAGACAAACAAAACTGAAAACCATTCCTTTAATGTAACTTAATTTTCCTTCTTCTAATTTTAACAGCTTTCAACTTAGAGACTTGCAGACTCATGATCTCAATGCTGGATGTATCCTTTACTACGAAATGTAAAACATTTTTGCATTACATAAGCAAAGATGAGAAGGTGCCCAAAATTTGGGAAATGCTTTGTAATTCCCATTCAGCTCTTACTTGATAAGTATTATGATCATTGTAATTGGGGAACTACAAAACTCCGTTCTTATTCATTTGAATGAAGTAATAATTCTTCATTCATACTGAATGAAGTAATAATTCTAATAAATGAGGCTCTCGGTGACTGATCTTCTCACAACAAGTGGTATCCCTCTAAGCCTAGGGGACTGTTTCTCCATTGAACGTATGAAGAGTCAGGTCTGGCAGCCCAGAACAGTTTTGTGCAAATAGCTCGTTGTGCTTTTGAAATTGGACAACACTGTAGATGTCTTTTCTAATGAATTAAGCATTTGTACTACACAGCCTGAATACAATCTAAGTCCCCCTAAATCCTGTTCCTTGAATGAATCAGGTTCGAGTATCTAGTGAGATGGTATATGGCATTCAGTAGTAGGACCTATGAAGGACTTAGGTATACTGTGCAGGGTTGGAATCCGGAGAGTTTTTTAGTCAAAATTTAAATTGTCATGTTCAGATGTTTTGCTGTTTAAAAAGAAAAAAGCAGAAACAAAATGGGAAGGGCTGTTATCTCACCTTGAACAAACTGCTGAGATTGTGAGAGAAATTGTATTATTCTAATTTAAAGTAATTTTTCATTTGGCATCTATTTTTATTTTGGATATGTATTTTATTGGTAACAATTACACTGCGTCAGGTAAGAGAGAAGTGAGTGAATTAAGTTAAATTCACAAAGAGCAAAAAGTTTTATCTGGTTTTACTGAGAAGTAGGGAAAGCAAGTTCTCTGACCTTTGGTTTTGGACAGTAGTATTATCTCTGTGCAGTGGGATGCTGTAGTTAGTTTTCTACCAGAAAAATTAATAATAGTAAAATTGTTAATATTACCTTCAAGAAAGAGTTTTTAACTACAGATGATGAAAAAATACAAATTCTCATTGAAGAGAGGGCTTTTTTTTTAATTTAAGTTAAGAAATGCTTTTCTTAGCTTTGGAATCAGAGGGATATGTCTGGCACACTGGGATTTAGTGAGTTTAAAGAACTCTGGGCTGTGGTCAATGGCTGGAAGCAACACTTCATAAGTTTTGACAACGATAGAAGTGGTACAGTGGATCGTCAAGAACTGGAGAAAGCCTTGATGAATATGGGTAAGTTGTGAAATGTTGCTTCTGACGCTGACATACAGCATTTCCCAGTACCAGTTATCATCCTGCAGTAACTGACACATTAGATTTCCAATTAAAAATGTGTTGGATTCTGTTAACTTACCTGTCTTTTCAATACAGACTTTTTATTTTCAAATAGGATTTAGACTGAGCCCACAGGCAGTGACTGCAATCACAAGGCGATACAGCACTCGTGGAAAGATTACATTTGATGATTACATTGCCTGCTGTGTGAAACTCAGAGCTCTCACTGGTATGCTGGATTATAGCCTTGTTACTATCATCCCCGTAATATATTTTTATTTAATAAAATCTAATTACTCAGTTATCTTAAGTTCAACTTTAACTTTTATGTAACGCAAAATAGGTTTCTTTCAATAGATTTTACAAGCAGAACTGGGACAATTATAGATTATAATTTTTTTAAATCCCCATTGAAAAATGGACTTAAAACTAATGCAGGGTTTATTCCAGAGACTAGAAGAGTTATGTTATCAAAATTGGGAAACTGTACTTATCAACAGAACACAAAGGGTTGTATATAATAAATATGAAAATGAAGAACGTGAAATTAAGTCTTGGCGCAAATTGCAGTGTACTTCGAGTTCTCATTCAAGTGACTTGGGGAATTTAATGAAAGTACCATGCATTTTAAAAAAATTGATTAACTGTAATTCTTCTTACCTGGTTTCTGTTTTGTTTTCTTAATGCATTTTTGCAGAATGTTTTAGAAGAAGGGATACATCTCAGCAGGGTTTTGTGAACTTCCAGTATGATGATGTAAGTGAACTTTAAGTAATCAGTTAAAGTTACAGGGTAAAACTGAAGAAAAACTTAAAACTGAAGACAAACAGTAATGACTTGAGTTTGTGCCTGTCTTCCCTACACTTGTGATGTTACCCAAGAGCACAGAGGTTCTGGGGTTTGTTGAGTCTTGTCTCAAAGTTTTCACATATTTTATAGAGTTCTATAAAATGTTGTGCATTTTTTTCTGGACTCCTTACGAGTGTGGTTCAGGAAGATCTAAGAGGCTACACTGCTTGCTAGCATCACTTTCTGTGACTTTTTTTTCTTCTTTTGTTTTAAGGCTTGGTAGGCATTTTTCCCAGGAAAGCTTGGGAGAGGTGCGGTGAGGATAAACACAAATCACACTCAGTCAGGCTTGTAGGTCTTGGCTTCCTGGACGCATCTGTGCAGGAAAGGGAGAACACCAGATTCAAGTGTTCCTGGGTTTTTTGTTGTTATTATTAAGGAGATGCTTTGTTTTAATTAACTATTAGCTAACTTTCCTATTTAGTTTCAAAGCTTTGTTGTTCAGTCCATGAATGGACTGAATTTGTTTACAGAAAAGGGTAGTGACAATGAGTATTTTAGGAGAAAAAGTGAAAACTTGTTCTCTACCATACATCTAATAAGTGGTTATTCTTTTTTCAGTTCATACAGTGTGTTATGAGTGTCTAAATCAAAAGGAAGCAAGCCGTGGATGATCACAATTAACATTCCAGTTTGTGTGTTGCTTTGCCAAATCTTCCAATGATTGTGTATTTCAATATTGGAAATTGCATATTTTATGAAGGTATCGCTTTACACACTTGCATTTTTTTTTTATTTTGACAATGACTATAAACTACTCCTGTACTATCATCTTTAACTCTCAACCTGTGACTATTAAAGATGTTTTTATTTTCATAACTTGCAATTCACTATGTGTAACTTAAATTATGCAGATAGTAAGTTTTTCTGTAGTGTGTTTACTTTTTTCCTGTGATTCACTAAACCAGTTCCTGGAGTGAAACTTACCTTTTTCTGTCTTAAACAGTATCATGTGTATGACATAAGATGATACATATTCTTTTGTCTTTGACAGCATAAGACACATGTACAAACTGATAGAGCTTTTGGAATGATCATTTTATGCTGGTCTGTTAGAACTCCAGTAGATTTAAGCTGCTTATTTTGACAGCTAGCTGTTTTCAAGATGCACTCTGTGACACCATGCACTGAGTGCAAGACTACCTGTTAGAACTTCAGGGATGCAACAAAACACAGCAGAGAACTCTCTTCTAGCAGTGTGCTCTTGTATAGGGGGCTTTTGTTCCACTAAGATGCTTGCTCTGTTTGTGTCACTATATAAAACACTTTTAAACGTACAAAAACTACGCTGTGTCAGTTTATACATTAACTTTCCTTTAACAGTGAACTTCTAAGCTGACAGACTTCAGTTACATGTAAATTAATGTTTCTATCATCTCCTCCACTTTAAACCCTAACAAGTTGCCTTTCCTGCCTCTATATGCCAACTGTAGGGCCAAACCCCACTTTAAAAAATTCTTGCCAGATTACTATTTCAGATCACAGCAGTTATTACCAATGCTGTAGAATTTACAGGAAAGCAGATACAGAAAGGCAGGACTTTTTTGCCTGAGTTTTTTTGTTTGGTGGGGGGTTTTGGTTGTTGTTTTTTTTTTTTTTTTTTAGGGGAAGATTAACATTGCATGGGAAAAGAGAGCAGCATAACTGTAACAAGTTAATGAAAATTCCATTAATTTTGGTCACTTCTGCCTACCACAGTGGAGTGATAGATGTTCTTTTGCTTGTAATGCAAAGAATGCCAGAAGAATGGTAAAAGGAGTGTGTTTCTTATATTAGTGGTTTAGAGCACTTTTGGGGAGGAGCCTTTGCACTAAAGAATGAAAGCAAAACTATACATGCTATACATGTGTCTATATATATATATATATACACAACTATACATGTATATATAGATACATGTGTATATGTCACTAGACAAACAACAGAAATAATCATCAGAGCAGAAATCTTTCTTCAAGATACTATTTTGTACCCTAGCTTGCTAAGAATACTGTAAAATCTAGGTCTCTAGTTTCTGGGCTATAAATTCAAAGCTGGCTGGTCTCACCTAAAGAAGCAACTAGTACTTACTACTTAATCTCCAAGGGATTCTGAATTTGCTTCTAGTTTCATTTCAGAAGCTAGTTCTCTTTCTTTTCTTTTCAAAAGTACATTTTAAAGGCATGGACATGATTATACTTCCACATTCTGATAATTGGTACACTGTCCTGTTGCACATAAAGTTGGGAAACAGGCATGGAATGCTACAGAAAGCATTTCTAACATGGCCAAAGTCCCTAAAGGTTTGTCTGACTTGAAGTAGCCAACATCAGTTCTGCTGTAGTTCAAAACTTTGACAGCTGACAAAGTTAGTGAACTGAGTGTGAAGCAAAGGCTGTTCTTCCTGTAGGGTTTTGATTAGACCATTTTGCATAAATACAATGTTCATCCTTACACTGTTAATTTTAACCCAAAAAGGATGGGACATCTTTACCAAAATGCTTATTGCCTTCACAACATTTCTCTCATACTTTTGCTTAATTGTGTTTCTGGTCTTGTACTGGGTTTGGCTGGGATGGAATTTTCTTTATACCAGCCCAGAGGGTGCTGTGTTTTAGATTTGTGACCAAAGCAGCATTGATAACACACCAGTGTGTTAGCTGTTGCTGAGCGGTGCTTGCACAGCATCAAGGTCTTCTCTGTTTCTCACTCTGCAACCCCAGTGAGCAGGCTGAGGGTGGGCAAGAGGCTGGGAGGGAACGCAGTGGGGACAGCTGACCCAAAGGGACATTCCATGCCACCTAACTGTCATGCTCAGCAGTAAACCTCAGGCAGGGGTGGATAGGTCTCTCCAAAGTAGCTGTTGTTTGGGGAGTGGCTGGGCATTGGTCTCCTGGTGGGAGGTGGTTAAGTGATTGCCTTTGCAAGGCACTTTTTTCCCCCGCTTTTTTTCCCTTCACTTATTAAGCTGTCTAACCTTCATCTGCAATTTTTTTTTTGCTTTTGCTCTTCCAATTCTCCACCCACCACAGGCCTGAAACTACTAATGAAAGAAAACATCAGGCAATGATGAATATAACATTCTTGTAGCTAAGTGTAACTTAGTAAATGATCTGAGAGCCCTCAGAAGTTCCGCACTCCTATAGAGGTATGGAGTTACACAATAAATCATGAGAATTATTCATGAAATAATATGTGGGAGTAAAATTGCACCTAGAAATAAAAGCTTGGCTTGAAAAATGTGTTCAGCTTATTTTGCATACTTGGGGTTTTTTTGGAGGGGGAGGTTTACTTTTTTTTTTTTGAGAGGCATAACAGGTGTCTGGAGCAATGAAAGAAGAGGACCAATAACAAACACACTAAGTCTTCCTCAGTTTATTTCCCCAGGCTGAATTACTATTTTGGCACCAGCTAGCTACTGGGCAATGAAATGCTGCAAGAACAACAGTGTGAACCAATGGGGTTTTCTTCAGGGATCTTGTAAACACAAAACAGAGAAAACTGAAAAACAAATTGCTCCAAAACTAGGAATAAATTCTAGCTTACCCAAGAAAGAATTGCTTTTTGTTCTCCATTAGCACTTCAAAAATCCATGGTATTCACAAGGACTGATAGGATACATCATCTTTCATGTTTAGACATAAACTAAGATAATAAATACAGTTGCTAAGGAGTGACTACAGAATTTGCTATCATCTAGCTAAAAAAAAGCCATCTGAAACCTATGTGAAAATTGCTTACCCATTAAGAGTAGATTCAGTGGGCAACTTGAATATGCAAGTTACCTGCTTTAGAGAAACAGTTATCTATAATTCAGAATTAAGGGTTTCTCTTTCCCAAAACACATACTAGGAAGGACATTTATATCATACTAAGTGGGGTGATTACTCTTGACCTTTGTGCAAACAATTAGGTGTAGTTAGAATGTAGGTAATTTTTCTAGGTTGTCCTCAGACATGCAAACCAAAGGAACAGTAATTTTAGATTTGCCTTGAGAACAGTAGGACCCTAAGACAAAGACTGGGAAGCTCACAGGATCATTTTCAACCCTGGAATTTGAAAAATGATATCTGTATTCTATTAAAAATAGCGTCTGTATTCTATTATTAGCCATTAGCGTTTTTTTCCCCATGCATGCAGCAGCTTTTTTTAAAGACCTATAAAACGGTAAGTGCTAAATATAAGGACTTACAAGAAGAAAATACACGCAATAGTCTTTTGTCATTGAAAGTCACTTTACTGATGTTACAATATGTTAGTAACATTGAAAACCACAGGCATTTGTATTAAATACTCTCATAGAAGTGGATACTGTGATGCTGTTATTAAAAGTGAGCAGGAATTTAGAACCCCAAATTACAATGTTTTCATTTTATAAAAAGCAACATTTTGTTTAGCTACATGAAAGCCAGATTCGTTCACTTCAACAGCCCAATGCCTGTAATGATTATGGCAAAAAATATCACACTTAAAGCTGGAAGCTGTAAATTGCAATGCTTCATTTTGGTGTTTGTCAAAATCTTATGTTTCTATTATATCAGGTATGAGCTTTAAAGGATTTTAACTAGCAAAGACAACAATATGGTGTAGATTGGTTGTTTTTGCTAGAACTAGCCCAGCCCCAGTGGTGAAACACAATTCTCCTTGCCTCTCTAAGTGTTTTACCAGTAAGGGCTAGTATGAGTGAAAAAACAGATAGCTTTTTTTTACAGCAATGCCCAAGGTAAATATTAGCACAAAATGAAGCTGTCAGAGCCAATTGGTATGTCCCGCCCCAAAAGCTTTGCTGAAAGAACTGGTCATACTGTAAATAGTGTTTTCTCCAGTGGATTAAAAATTATGTAATGCTTTGCTATTCTGAAAAAAATATTTTGCATTTATGCAACAATAAAAATAAGTACTGTATTCTATATAAAACACTACCTATTGTAATATATCTTTACCCTTAAGAAAAGAAAAATCAGGTTATATATTCACAGTTTGAATATGTTCTGGACTGTATTTCCAAGCATAAAATATGCAGAGTCTCTACACAGGCAGTGAGCAGGAGTCCTTGCACCAATAATCAAAATAAATCAGCATTTACTGTTATACACAGCCTTACAATATTGCGTGATTAGCTGCTAGCACCACTATACTTACAAGGTCAGTCAGGCCTATATACAGAATTTCTAACGTGGTTGTAAAAATAGACTTTCCATGCTAAAGTTAGAATGTATAAGGTCTTAAGGCCTCATGTTAAGATTTTTTTTAAACGAAACTTTATTTTTTTTATTCAGAGGAATATAGAAAACAGAAAAAAATTAGCTTGTTGTGTTGACATTTTATGCTCTAGTAATTAAAAATTATGTAAGAAAGACACCTATACTTCTCCCTTAGAGAATGTGTTTCTTTTTAATTGCTCTGTGCTTACTTTCCCCAGTCTTTCTCGTCTCATTCTGAGTTATGTTGCAATTACAGCCTGGCCTACATAGCAGTAGTTTTTAAACAGCTGAAAGCTAGCTTAGCTGAAGTGATTTTGAAACTGGTGTAGGTTGGATTTTAGAGAACTAAAACCACCAGACCTGGCTAGGTGAGCCAATTCTGAAGTCAGGTACAAAGCTTCTCAAGTGTGACCAACCAACCACATTTCTGTGTTCTGAACTTATTTTTACTGCTTGTTTTGGTTACTTGGCTGAGGTAACATGTTAATGTTGACTGTTGTAGTGCTTCTCTAGTTGCAGAGAACTTGTGGAATGAGAAGATACTACCTGCTGGGTGTACGAGCTACTGTTTCCAAAGCTGTAGTTTACATCAGCATCCATACTTGAGGCACCAGAAATGTTTTTTGTAAGCTGACTTGGAAAATACTTGGGTCAAAAGAGTTTTTTAGTGTAGATGATAGGAGGTATTTAATTTCCTGTGTTTAATTTCCTGTTGAAATCACATTTGAGTCCTATCTGTATTGCAACTATGTCTACACGCTCAGTTTCACCGTTTCCTTTTTTCCTGCTCTATTAGGATAATAGTTAGGTGCACACAGGAGCGTTATCCCACCATGCAGTCATGGGATGACAAGCTGTACATATGTGTGCAGTTTACTCATATTTGTTTTCAGGAAATCTGGTCAAAGTCAAATCCCATATTGCTTTGGAAGCCATGCAAATAGTGGGTCATCAGCTCAGCAGCTGATGGATAATGTATTCTGGACAAAAAACTGGCTCCAGAGGAGACCAGAATGCTCACGCTCTTTAAAAACGAGGTAAATAATAACCTCACACTGTGGTTGACAACAGTGGCCCAAACAGTCTGCTAATGATACAGATACTTAAGTAACTTAGAGAAAGACATGGATGATCTTCAGACTTGGAGCAAGAGAAACAGGACACAGCACAACTTTCAGGTTCACAGACTGGGTGATTGAAGAGGCTTAGCCTTCAACAATGCTAGAGGGTGAGAAAGACACAGGATGGCTGAGCCACCAAATGGTTTTACCAGTGCCAACTGCACATGAGCCTCCATCATCTACACTGTAGCAAGAGCAAAAGATGTGTTAACAGCACTAGAAAAACCTTATCCAGGACATTGTGTGGAAAGGTGAATTAGCAACTTTTCGATCTTAGCCAACCAACAGAAGAGGCTGTTAGTGGATGTAGTTATCATTCATGGAAATGCTTTTCAGTAGGAGCAGAAAGGGGGCAGAAGAGAAGAGAACAGGAGCTTGCTGAGTTTTACACTGGAGTTTGGCAGGTTTGCTTACAACAGCTAGGTATGGGATTCGATGACAGAGCAAGTCCTAAGAGCTAACCTGCTACCCACAGGATTACGGAGTCTCATCATTGTTTCATGTTACATCCTATCCTCTTCATTAAGCAAGGCAATAACTGCACATTTGGTCAGAATTTGTAGTATCTGCATGCCTGTAATAGTGTATGTACCTGTTCTCAGCCCTGTTTTTTCAAACAGTTGTCACACTGGTGTTGGCAAGACCACTCAGTTCATTTAAAACCAGCAACAGGGATTCAAGTAAGAGGACTTCAGTACACTAGCTATTGACACAATTTCTTTCTGATTTTAATTCAGGCTATAGCCCAAAGGTCCATTTCTTCATTAGCACAATCAAAATTACGAGTACATCAGCTTAGCAGGTTCAACAGTTCATAAATCAGGAGCAAAACTCTTCAGTCATTTGGCAGTAGCTATTTTCAAAGTCAAGTCACACTTCAAATCAGGTAACTGGCAAGTAGTGACCTAAGTTCACAACTTACGCAGAGATAAGATGTATAAAATGAACAACCTCTTTAAAACTACTTATTTAGATATAACAAAATTATATGTAAATTATCAATCAATCGCAACCATTTCTGGTAAACCACCTGAGTATGTTCACCAAAAGTCTATAGTATGGATTACTGAAGTTCTTATGTCAACAAATTCAGAATTAGCAGGTAAATTTTTACTTGTTAAACTGTAATCATTGTGCAGCAGTATCATTTGGATACAATGTCTATTTTCCAGTCTCCATCAGTTAGTCATATTAATTTTATTGTAAATTATACAAGATTCTTCTCCCACATGTTGAAATATATAACCCTCATCCTGCAGGTCCTATGCTCATATGGACAATTACTTGTAATGTATTGAGAAGAGCTGATAACCTCCCCACTTCAACATGCACCTACAGCATAGCTGGCAATAACTAGTTCATTTACTAAAATAAAACTTAAAACACAATAAAACCATGAGTCTCAATGAGTCAAAATGACTGACCTATCCTATTGACAATACAAGTACTCTATTTTAGACTGGATGAGGTATTATGTGGCAATTTATATTGCTATTCCCAGTGTAACTAACTACAGTGGATAAAAATATTTGCAATCTTGAAGGTTATTAATCTGGCAGCTTTCCAACACACTATATTTCAGAAGTAGGAAACCACAGAATGTAAGCAAACAACTTCTCTCTTTGACCTCCACTGGCTTTGGAGGCTCACACAGCCCTACCAGTTCGGGTTTTGTGCAATGACAAGGTCTCCAAGTTACCAGCCTGATGCAAAATTCTCTGCATAATTTTGCAAAACCCAAGTCCTGTGATGTTCTCACTGTAGACCATCAAAGTGAAAGTCTGTATTTATTTAACTTAAACTTAGTGCTTATAACTAGACTGCCAGTCACTACGTATCTCTAAATGTGAAAGTGACTGTTAAAGTTACACTACACACATAACTGTATCATCATATGCTACAAATGAATTATACCAAAACAAGAGAGAAGTTGAAAGTACATACTACATTGAAAATACATCCAGGAGAACCATTTGATTGCAAAACAAGAAGCTGTGAACATTACACAAAGAGCCAGTATGTTATATCCAGTTAACTCTGCCAAATCTTGCTGCTTCTTGATAAGGCAAAACAGAAAGGGAAGAGTAAACAGTGGTAAACATAAAATATGCACAGAAATCTAACAGGATTATTCAAAATTACATGCCAGTTTGTATCCAAACAAAATACCATAAAAGGCACATGATGAACAGCCCAGTTATTAAAGACAAGATACTAATATGTGAGGGAAAAACAGCTTCCAGACAACAGAGTAACACAGAGGCTATCGGGTTAGCACAATGTCCTAATGTGGGTGAACTCCTTGAGGGTCCTGCTCAAAGTCCAGTGAAATCAATAAAAGACATATTGATTTCAAGTGATTATGGCTCAGGCCCTAATTTCATGAGCTATACGCTACCAACTATCTTTAATCCAGTTACCTACACTCAAAGTAAATCTTTGCAAAAAATATTCTTCAGTGCTGACAGATATTTACTCTTCACGGAAGTGCAGAATCTTTTCCTAAAGCAATTACAAGTGACTGGCTCCTTCCAGATGGTCTGTCTGCATCCACTTGTACTCACTCATATTTGTCTTTCTCCAAAATACTTACCAGAACCTGTCGACTGTGAAGGAAAATAATTTGAACTTCAAGGCCAATATTCTGTCATAATCCAACACACAGCCTAATCATAAAATATAGTGTTTCTAAAAATCTTACATACTTTACAGTTGCTGACATCTTTAAACATTTCTTAATTTAATCTGACATATATTTGACTTTATCGAGAGACTTAAAAAAATATATCAAAAGGCTGCAAGTGTTGGGTTCACTTATTAAAGGAAATACATGAAAGAGGTAGAAGATTCAGAAACACCATAGATCTCCCCATCACAATAATATCTAATTGATCATACAGCTGTTGGGCAAGGTATTCAACTGCACCACGCAGAATCGGGTGTTTTATTCTGCAGTGGTACTATGTGAAGCTAAGAATTAGTCAATTTTGGAAAGCTGGAGAATTAGAAATTGATTTAATATGGTCCAGTTTCTTACTGACTGAAAATTCCCAATCAAAAGACATTTGTTTTACAACAACCTTTAGAAGTCTCAGGTGTTAGAAATCTAACCATCCACTTATACACAAGATTAACATCTCCATGGTAAAGGGTTTGTCTGTCTGTGTCCCCCCCCCGCCCCGGTTTTTTAGGCTAAACTCACTTGTACTCAGTTTAATGCCCCAAAAATTGTCAAGGGGGCTTCAGGGGCAGCAAGCATAGCATTCAAGCGCATGGTAAAGGCAATTCCAGTAACAAATAAAAATTACAAGACAGCAATGAAACTGGCCACTTGCCCAGCACTGTTATTATCTAGTGCAGTGAAATCGTTATGATTCTCATAAGCTACGCCGTGCCACCTAAAACAGTGTCTGAAATGCTCTATCAAAAATACACAGCAACTCTCACCAGAAGGACTTCACATCACCACATCCTGAATTGACTACTTACAAGTACTCCCAAATGTCCAGTACGTTTGGACTGCACATTATTAAAGACTCTGTCTCTGTGGTCTGCCAAATCATTCCTGATTACACCTGTGAGAGGATACACTGGTCATCTCACGAACAATGGATTTTGGCTGGTTCCTCTTACGATGATTTAAGACAAAGTGCTGCTGTACTGCTTTCTGCAGTCTACCATACAACTGAGATTGTCAAGACAGTATAAGATACTGAAAAGATAGTACAGATTTTGGTGAAACACCAGTTTCTGAGAGACACGGTTTTACAGTACTGTACTTTCTGTATTTCCAAAGTCATCTGCTCGTAATATTAGAAAATCTGAAGTGTGATGATGTTAGTCATGACTGTTTCTTTAGGCATTTGGCAAAATACACTTATGTATAACAGCTATTTTTGACATTATCAAATGTTTACATATATACAATCTGTATACTGAGATTATAAACACATAAGGTAAAAAAAAAGATATAATCCTTGTTTTTTGACATTTGTGTCAAATAGTTGCCTTTCAAAGCTTGACATCCTGTCACAAAAAAATCCTGTATTTCTTACTCCTGCATGCTAATTTCTACTACAGTATGTTGTTTATCCCTTACATGTGGAAAGTAAAGAACACAAGGTTCATGCATACAGCGTACAAGTTTACATCAGCTGGGCTCTCCAGCAGGCGCGTTCCCAGTTCCACTCTGGTCTGACTCAGGACTGCATTAAACCAGAGAAAAACCCCTCTTACGCGGGACTGACAAACAGACTGCAGCTGGGATTCTAGGTAAGTGTATCTGTCATCATGCAGAATAGCCTTGTCATGTCCAGACTAATTATCCCGTTACTTGTAATGATTTTGGTGTTCATCAAGTCCATAAAATACTAGTCAACAAAAAAGAAAGAAAAAAAAGACTGGTTTTTTCCCTTCCAGGTGAGAGGAGGTTCTCACTGTGATCACAGGCATCTCTGTTGATTTTTTGAATTGTCTGAAGAGCAGATGAATGTGCAATGACTCAGTGATGCTGAGTTTCTATAAAATTCGAAGTAAACAGTTCTGATGTCACCCCAGGAAAACAGTGCAGCTAAATGGATGTCTCCCAAAGCTGGAGAGGGGGAAAAGGAACACAAACACACACTGAACACCAAGATAAACCAGGCTGTTACCCAAACAACGTGAGGAGCTTGTTCGGGGAACTGCATCTACATCACTTGGGTCACCAAGGCTACGCTCTTGGTCTCTTCCCGGCCTCTGGTGGGTATCTGTTCAGACCACAAAGGCAGCAGTCTCAACCATTTCAGCATGACTTGCTGTCGGCATAGTAAATGTCCACAGCTGGGAGTGTGGCGAGTTTGGAGGAAAAATGTCAGCGTAGCATAAACTTTGTATTACACAGCTTTTACCTTACAGTTACGCTAATATTAGTGTAATTTCCCACTCTCTTCTGACTCACTCTGCTCAGGGCAGCATGAATTTCTGCTGTGGGTTTGTGGGCAGCTCCAGGGCTGAGAAACATCCATGCAGCCCCTCCTCCAAGCTGCGCTGCTCCACATGCACCTGGGAGACCCTGTGCTACCCCTCACACAACTTCCTGCCCCGAGCAGGATGCGAGGGTCACAGCACGCAGGTCCCCTCAGCAGCACTCCACTCCTTTTTCCCCAAGAAAAAAAGGACAGAGAGTAGAAACGGGAATCTCATCTGCATCAGGAACATGAACTAAAGCTATCACAAGTAAAACCGCTGAAGTAAATTTCAAAGGTTTTTTGCTTTTTCAAGTATCTGCTACGTCTGAATTGACACAAAGGAAGCAACAGCTAGCGTTGCCTTACGGCAGCAGCTGGAAATCTCTCCCTGCAGAGCAGCACCACCATCCACAGCACGTTCCAGCGGTTCCTGCCCACCCCGGGGGCCAGGGTGGGCTCAGGGCAAATGGCAGCAAAGTCGCTCCAGGTCTGCAAGGGCTTAATACAAGCCCTCCGCATCTTTCTTAACTGGAACGTAGTTAGTTACCTTTCCATAAAGCTGGAAAGCAGCTATCCCCCAGTCCAAATGAGAGTTGCTGGCTGCGTCAGCCCCCTGGAAGGGGTAAGGGAGGAGAGCCAGACGTGCCACCTGCTCCAGGGCTGCCCGTCCTCTGTCCGCAGCCCGAAGGCTGTCCCAGGCACGCTCCCAGTTTGAAATAAGACAACTAGTGAAATCTGGGCTTCAGGGCAGTTTTAAGAGCAACCTGAACGGGTATCTGTAAACACAGCCACCGAGGCTGCCCTAATCGCTGCCAGAGGCTCAGCCGTCAGCAGCTTCTGGAGTTAATGTTAAGTACGAAGGAAATGCCACTGTTAGTTGAAGATGCTTATCTGCCACGCTTCCCTTTTGAAAAACTACCAGTAAATCAAGTCACTGACGAAATGCACAGAGAAGAGGGACACATACCCTGGCACTTTGCCTGTTGGCTTTTTTCTCCTCATCAGGAAGTGGTGGCATCGGGTAAGGGTATTTTCTGCTGGAAGCAATAGATCCAGTGGACGAAGATGGAGACTTTGCAGGAGACAGTGTCCTGAGATGTTGAAACACACAAAATAAATGTGATGTCTTCAGGTCCTAGCACTGCAACAGCAACTGCCATTACTCTGAAGCTTGGTTCAGAACCAAGTATATAGCTTATTATTAGCTCAATATGGGGGGGATAAAGTTGTTTGATCAGTAGTCTAATCATTTCATGATATGAATAAAGGTATTTATAGCTTTCAGGAACACTGGAAGAAAAAATAAAATTTCCTGCTTCTTAGTAGAATTGTATTGCATAACAAAAACAATTTCTTAAACTGTTTTATATGGTACTGTAATTAATCATTATAAAATTAACAAACCACATCTGCAATTGAATAAATACAGAACTAAAAGATAGACATGGCATTATGAAGCCTAAATAGAGACAGTGATTGTATAAATACAGGCTGAATAATGTCTTCTACCAGTGACTAAATGGCAATTATCAGTGTCTTTATGTATATCTTACACATCTCCTATATTGATACAAACATAGCAAATAAATCTATTCTTTTATAACACATTAATTTACACAAATGCATGCACTTGGAGGCCAAACTGTTAGTTGTGAAGTAACAAAGGCATATACAAAGTGCTAATAACAAATCATTAGACATGCAAGCATCATACAGTGCATATTGTTCCAGCCAACGAAAGAGTCTGATGAGAATATACAAAAATGGACTGATTAGTCAATGGCAATCAGCATTTCTGTACAAGGTGAGTAGAGTAAGCAGGAGCAAGTAAATGTTTGTATCACATGAAAGGCATTCTTTTCATGTCAATAAGGCAGCAGCACATTATTGACTGAAATTTTATACCCAAGAAAAACTCTTATGCTTCTGTTTTGAGATTCTGCACTTTTCCCACTTGGGAGGTTCCTGTCAGGCTCTAAATCTGGGCAGAACAAAAGGGAAAAAAAGCCTCAAAGTAGGAAAATGGGGCTACCCTGGCTGCCTTGTTCTGTTTTGCAGACTGAGGGCATTTTTCAAAGGAGGCCTCCCACTAGTGCAGGCACATCACCCAGACCCTCCCTGAGCACTGCTGCCTACTATCTTCTGAACTTAACATGTCCCTCAAGACAGAAGGTTTCCCTCAGTTTCTACAGACAGGTCTTCCAAGCTCCTCAAACACAGCAAGGGGCTGCGTGTTGTGCAGCTGTAGACCCCAGTGATAAGCACCATCACTGATACCAAGGAGCCACAGGAACCATCCCTGGCAGACAGCCCCACATCCTTGGCTCTGGGATTTGCAGGATCAGGTCCTTTCATCTAGAGAGGACTACAGACAAGGTAGGGACTCTTTTGTGTCTGGAATTGTTTTGCATCTCTATTATCTAAGTGAAATTCATTTATCTTTAAATAATTATTCTTCTATTTTGGACTCCTGTATCATCTTGTTGTGGCTGTAGCTCCCTACAACAGCACACTCTCTTGTCTCCCATACAAACAATGATTGATGGTAGCCATGGGCAACAGGGTATCAATGGAAATTATATGGTGACAGCTCTCCAGTCTGGCTCATGATGCTCTAATGCCTCGTGCTTAGCCTCTAAGTTCAACAGCCCTTAAAAGATTTAGGTTGGTGCAATTGTCCAAACACTGAAGAGTACATCTTCAGCACATGCACTTTGATCACCCATTAAGATGAACTGGACATACATGAATGCTTTCGGGAAGAAAATTTTAAACAGCTGTTGCAGTATAAAACAAAGCGTTCATATGTCCGGCATCAGAGATCTGGGCACCAAACTGCATATGCAACAAAACAGGTTATTTTTTAAAAAAAATCCAGGGAAAGGTTCTCAACAGTGCCCTGCTGTTCACTACTCCTACCAGTCCTCTCATCTGTGCCCACAGTTGCACTGATAAAGATCACTAATGAACTATTATTGGATCTAGAATCAAAAAAATAAGGAGAGGAGGAAGGAGGGAAGATAAGGAGCGCAGATTTTACATATTACTAGTAATCCAATTATTCACGAATTTTGCACCACAGCTGCAGGAGCATTTAAAATCTTTGTGTTTAAATTTATAATGATGCACCTGAAGATTAGAAGCAAGGAACTGGGGGGTGTTAGATCCGACCTGGCAAGCCCTATCGGAAAGCTGTTTATGTAGGTACCACAGCCAGGAGGTGGCACACAGAATGAAGGCATCTCCCATCCCTTGCACCGTAACCAGGCACATCTCCTCCTGCACACCACAGGCTCTTCCCATGGGTTATTTTAGGCACCACAAGAGAAGGCCATGGTGAGAGGGAAAGACATGGCCAATATACCTGTCCATCAGCCTGTATAGGTGATTCTGGAAGGAGCAATAACCCCCCCAAGGATGGAGCATCTTAAACTTTTTCCCTGCACAGCAAGTTCTCTGACCAGGGTCCCTAGCGGAGCCTGCAGCCAGGTAGCTTTGCACCATAACTCAAACACAATGCTGCCTTTTCAAAAGATTTTGAAGCCCAGACCTCCAGTATAGCTGCCTACATTTCTTATTTCTCAACTCCCCTTCATGTTGCCAGTTCACCTATGGTTTCCATGCCTAACTGCTGTGCACATTGCTGCTCACCTGCACATGCAAAGCTACAGCCAAATACATCGAGAATGCAGTTGCACACTTAAAAGAAATTACCTTGCCCTCCCCTCACAGGCCCTCACCCCTTATTTCTGCTACACAAGTTATGTGCCAGTTTTTGTCATCTTTAGTGCCATCTACTGCAACTGTAAAAACATATCACTACTAAGCGTATGCTCACAGATCTTAGGGATACGTCTTGTGTGGTAAGTGTAGTTGTTTCAGGTGTTTTTGATCACTCTTCAGGTCCTGCCCTGCAATTGTGTATGTGCTGTGTATCCCAGATTTACATGTACTTTAAATGAGAAAGAGGCAGACATGACCTTTCTCATTTACAGGATGGAAGAAAGACAGCGTTCAGGGACACTTGCGGGTAATGCTGGGGTTAAAGGTAGGCAAAACTTTGCGGTTTGGTCAAGGGTGGGATCCATTTTGCTTTCACTGGGGTTTCAGTTCTCCTGCTACCACATCCATTAGCTTTCATGCCAAATCTTGTTTCCAGCTGAAACTTACACAAAAAACTAGGAAAGCAGACTGGGTTGCAGACTACATTCTGCCCTGTACACACCATGACAGTTTCAGAGGTTTTACCACCAACCCCAAATAAAGCCATGCACCTCAATGCGCTGCGAGAATTCTCATTTCTGACCAGAAAGCAAGATGTAGTGGCCACTTCGTGTTCATCTTTCTGTCCTGGAAGCTGAAACTAAGAGTGTGGGGGGACCATGCTGGGATTCCGAACAAAACGCCGTGGCAGCGGGAGAACATCTGCATGCGCTCTCCTGCAGCCAGGTACCCGCCTGCTCTGCCTTCTTGTCACCTATAGCGGGAGAGTGTTGGCTCGCAAGAGATGGTGTGAAATGTGTCACCTGGTCACACAACTAAACGTCTTGCAACTTCGAGTGTCATTTTAGGTGAACTCAAGGCAGGTGGTCCTGACAGATCTGAACTGTTCATAAGCTGTGCTTGGTTCTGTTTCGTAGACTGAAATAATTTAATGAAATTCACTTAACATTCAACCTGGTGAATGCATTTCAAGCCCAAATGTAGACACTATCAGCCTAACCTGACCTTTGCTGCTGTAGGTTCAGCTCCTTGTAGGAGGACATCATCAGCCTAAATTATCCTACATTAGGAAGTTGGGATCTTCTAAAAACACTGATGTGGCTAAACATTTTTAACATTTTAAATGCAGTTCCTTTTAAAAAACCACAGATGTGTGCAAGCTTCCTCAGAAAGTGCAGCAGCAGAGGCAGAGGCTCAGCTTGGCTCGTGGGGGGCTGCAGAAAAGGCAAAGGCTGTGGCTTGAGCCATCCACTTTAAGCACTGCACAGCAATGCCCCAGAAGCAGGCACTCACACGCTTTAATAAACTCTTTTCCCTAACTCCTGAAATGAAATCCTGATCCTACTGACGTCAATAGGCATTTTTTTCATTGTCTGCTAACAAGGACAATATTTTGCTTTGTTTATAATGGGGAAAACTTTTTTTTTCTTTAAGCACAGCCTAAAGCTGCCTCAGCGAGAGCAGGGAGCTAATGGCTGGTCACGGCTCTGGCCTCAGCTGGATGCTCACAGAGGAAGGCAATGGACCTCACAGAGCAGCAGAGCCAACTCTGGCTAATGATCAGCTGAGGAGGAGCTGAAAAGAAATCAAGGAAGAAAGCAAGAACACCAAAGCACAGAAAACATAGGAGGGAAATGGATAGCCTGTTGTCTCCTGCCCTCCATGCTCCTTGCCAATGCCCTTCTGCTATGGGATGGTCCTTTTCCCTCTGGGTATGCATCCTGGGTCTCCATCGTGAAAACCTGTTTTCTTTGTAAACTACTTTTATACTTAAACAATTCCCATAGAATCTAAGTTACTGTAAATATTTGCATTAAATCAAATGTAGGCAGCTCAGTGCTACAGCAGGTGCCTTCTAGTCTTTTTTGTCTGTAATTATCTACAGAAATGTTGTATTTTGGGATTCTGACAGTTTATTTTCTGACACCATCAAGGTTCCTGAGTCTTCCAAGATTCAGTGAGGATTTCGAGTAATCCTTAACCATATTTCGTAAGGTCAGTCTATGCAGTAGCCACTCTAACTGGCAGTAACAAAAATAAGTAGTAGTATCATAGTGGTAAAACAGCATGCTCTGCAGCAAAGCCGAAATCAGGGAAAGGTTTCCTGCCTGGGTTTATTGCTCGGGTTACACAGCTATGGCCTGGCACATAAAATTAAAATCTAGCCTAGACTTTGAGCAGTAAAATGAGATTTTTCTTTACAGATCTTATTTTCTAACAGAAGGGAATCCCACAGCTGGGAGTTTTCTGGTGCCAGAGATGCCAGCTGGTATTATTATTGTAATTAATAAAAGGTAATTACACAGAAATACCCATTAGACTTGTAGACTAGGAAAAAAAATTAATAACTACAAAACCAGGTTGTCAGAGAGACAAATTTTGATTTATATAGGATTTTTTTAAGCTGATGGAGAAAGTCTTTGTGATGATTAATATCTCTATTTTCTGAAAATCCACAGCATTCCTAGGAATTGTAGGAAGTGTTTTTGTCTTTTTTCCTGATTCTGCTTCAACTCTACCTGTAACAGCAGCAGTTATCAACACATTATTCCTAAAACTACAGGGAGACAAGCAAAACAGCAATGTTACTTTCAGAGCGTCTTTAAAAGAAAAGAGAAATCAAAGATGATTAGCAATAAAAACAATACTCAGCTAATTATCTGGTATTAAATGTCTTATCCTGGGCTATGATTCCTAAAATGTAGTATTAGCTGGACAGCCTGACTTCAGCCTGACTTTCTGGTTTACCAAACAAGATTTGTTTTGTTTTGTTCATGAATCACTTCACAGGCTCAAAACCCAGCCATATGATGTTCAGACACACTGTTCTTAATGTTTTCCAGCGTGTGACAGATTAACCAAAATTGCATCTGAGTTTTGGGGAGAAGCTGTTAAGTTCAACATCTTATAAGTCCATGGCAACTCATCTTGGCAGAAGATTTGATCCTTTGCCTTCCATAATGTGCCTGCAGAACACTTCCCCATGGTTACCTCAATTCACTAGGACATACAGGTTTCTAAATTTATTCTGGTTTCTCTCTCATTTCTAAAGCTACTGCTGCAGGCAGTCATTAGTAAGCTTCTGTGTTGTAAAATTTTTAATTTATGTTTCATCTCTGCTGATATACAGCCCTTAAAACTCATACAGGTCAACTTAATCCTCATCTAGACACAAAAAACGGTTGGTTTATCTCAAATACAATTAGAAATGTGACCCATTCAGTGCAACAGTTGAAAACCCTTGCGGCGGGGTACGCTCCCATCAATTTAATCATCTTGTTACTAATTCAAGACATACTGATACTAAAAGATGAAAACCAAATTAAGAGTATCCACACAGGAATTTAAACCTGTTTAACTAAGCCATTTAAAGTAACATACTCTAAACTAGTGCTATCTTCATATTCCATCAATGTCTTTGTTTATTGTAACCACAGGGCTTCTGATAACAAACATGCCGAAAGACAGCTATGGGATTAGATTATGGTGAGTGACTGATGGCCTTGCCTGAACAACAAAGGTCTAGAGGATATTTTTAGGAAAAAGTTTGCTAATAAAAACACTACCTCATTTCTAGTGTGAGTTTACTTAATTTCGCCTTCCAGTGACTTTTGGTCATTATCAGTCTCAGTCTGCTAGTCTAAAGGACTTCCCACAAAGGTTTTGCTCCATATGCAGCTATGTGGATTTTATGATCAGATAAGCATTTAGCTGCTCCATTAAGCTGAACAGCTTGAGGCCCTGCAGTCCCTTCTAAGGTTTCTCAGGGCTTAAATCTCCCCAGTTCTTGAACATGCTTGTTGAACTGTGGACATCAGAACTGGATGTTGTATCCCAATGCTAAAACCAGCAATGGCAAAACTGCTGGATTCATCATGCACCCTGCCTGAATGTCCAAGCACCAACACCGAGACCTCGCTGATACCAGCTGGCAAAATCACAACATCCTCTCATAAGCCTTGGATTCTTGTGTCAGGGGGTTTTACTCCTTGTTCAGGACCAAGATCAGGACCGGCCAGCTTAAATTTACCTCATTTGCCCTATTTGTTCATTGGAAAGCCCTTCTGCAACTTACTCTGTGATTTAAGAGTTCTTGAAAGCAAACACAAGTTGGTTTAAAAAGATTACAATTTTATTCTATTTTAAGACTTTGGGACATTTTTAGTTCTAAAAATCACTAAATTCCCACTCTGCTATTTAACATCTGCCAGTGCTACTATTGGAATAGAAGTGTTTCATTAGCATCTTGTGATACAACTCAACCACTTTTTTTCCCAAATGCACACTGGGCATATTTAGTGACTGTTTCTGCCCTTTTGCACTATTATTAGGTCTACTAATGTAGCAAAATTATTGTTAAGATTCTATTTACTAATTCTTACCATCCTTCACTGTTTTGGCTGAAGATTTTGCTTTGTATTCTTTTTCTTTGTGTTTCTATAATTTGTGTTTCAGCTTCATTTTTGATATGTCAACTTACAGCTTCATAATTTCTTTCATGTTTTATATTACTTGTCATGAATTGTCTTCCATTCTTTCCTATGCTAGCTGATTTTTTCAGCTGATGCAAACTTCTGTCTCAGCTGTGGGATTGTGCCTTTTGGGAATCTAGTAAAATGTTCTCAGTCTCTTGATTCAGGTACCACAGGGAGGCCAGTCTTACGCATGCTTCTTCTCTTTAACTTGGAATGTATCAAATAATACACACTTTCCCCTCTCAAAAACGAGTGATATTTTTGGTTGAACCCTACACTCACTTGTAACAGATTAATCAGTGGTTTGATAGAGCACAGAGTATATTCTCATATATTTATTTTTCCAATTACAATGTATTAATTATTTCATTGTATGCTGAGGGTAAAATACCACTACTTTTTATTCTTTTTTTATTTCAATTTTAGTATGCACTATATAAGACAGTGGGTAGAGTCAATGTGTTATGAAACCACTTGCTTCAGTAAATTACATTCTATTTAAGTTAATACTACTTTATTAGTGATAAATATGTCTCATGCCCATAAAACACTACTTGGCATAAAATGATGAGAAAGCTACTACAAGCTATAGATGATGGTGGGAACGCATGCACTACACACACCCTTTTCAATGGCTTCATTAAAACATTCAGAAAAAGAATTGTAAATTGCACATGAAGCCAAAAACAGACATCAAAATGCAGCAAAAGAAGAGGGGCCCTTTGCACCTACAGTAACTTGTATTGATTTATACAAGGTAGGAGTCCCAAGATATTTGTATATGCTGGAACAGCTCTTAAAAATGATATAGAATTAATTTACAAAATACCTAAAGTATGGTCCTTCAGTGTTTTTATTCACATCTTCTACCCACTTAGCTACATTATATTCTCTTTTGAACCATGGGTTTAAATACCTGCAGAAAGCAATGGAAGGAACAGAGAAAGCAGAAGAACAAGAATAGAAAATCTGAGAACACACAGCACAAGCTTAGCAAGGATGTCTTCATCCCCAAAATGCAAGTGAATATGGCAAATAAATCAGTATGAATGTTGGGTGAGGACTAGGCAACGTGTACAACTGCATGAGAAAATCTGACCTACAACAAGACTCATATGTTTGATTAATCTGGAAAGTCTCTGGGATACATCATTCATTTAATGTCTTAAGGGTAAAATTCACTCCTATGCAGAGGGCCAGCATTAAGCTCATGGTCTGCACTCCTCTCATGATCTCAGAGTAAGGATGAAGGGGTATTTTGGCTCCAAACCTGCAGTTTGCTTGTTGAAGACACATGTTTACAACCTTCTAGAATTAACGGCAAGATAATAGCTTAATAAGCATAGAAACTTGGGCTTGGCCCTTTCTACAGGAATGAATTTCAGCCTCAGTGTGTTAAAAGGCTTGAATTGTTTGCCACTACAGTGACAATCTTTACACTTATGTGCAAATAACCCTCTGATTTTTCAATGATCACTTAATGTGGTAGGACCACACAAAACTTTAATGGAGGTGGGCTACAGAGTCATCTCACATTTTACAGAAGCAATCTTGATACCAAAACCACACTTTTTAAGAAAAAAGTCTAAGCTGCATACTCATATTAGTTACATAAAAACTATGAAATAAAGACAGTGTTTAATTATCTGGCAGTAATAGTACCAGCAAAGAAGAAATTTTTTTTTTGTAACTGGTTTCTCTTAGCCCCCAATAACAAGATTAGCAAATTCCTCCCCCTCTGTCATGTTAAGAAAAAAGGGCAAGGTCCAATTCAAAGTCTGTTCTTGTTGTATAAGAATAGCAACAGTTTAATGATTATTTGTGATCACCACATTTATATAATAGAGATTAGCACACTCTGAAATACGAAACAAATTGTAACCAAGGAAAAAGGGAAAGAAAATTCCTCTTTAAGTTATATTTGTTATTTCCAGGACAGTTCTCGCCACCCTTGTTTAGGAAAGTGACTCCAAGGACCTCACACATGGGAACAGGCCTCGCAAAGGATTGCTCAGATGAGTAAAGGTTGGGCCAGATCATGTTGTTCAACCCCCCCATATTTCAAACCATGTTGACGACAAAAGCGGCAGCACTTTTTCGACTTCTTTTGCTCCTTTTTTGCTCTAGAACTTCGCCTCCCCGCCCCGCACAAGCACAGCCACAGCTCTCAGAAAGTACTCGCCCTCAGCCACAAGTGCTTCTAAGTAGCTTCCTCAGCTCGCTTATTTATCAGGAATCAGGAGTGCTTTATGCTTTCCAGCTTGGGCTCTTAGAGAAAGAAAATGTCAAAAGTGGTAGCGCAGCAACAGATGAACTGCAAGTGAAGCAACAGGCTGATGCCAGCATCACCAGGAACTAACCAATTTCTGCTTTAGCTTTAATTGTAGATGCGACTACACATTTTGTTGCACTTGCTGCAGTACTTTTGACTTGTTTTTTTCCATTTGACAGGGTCTTTTGGTAACCATGAAACACTCCCAATCTGGCTTCCCCTATTAGAAAACAAAGTGTAACATGGTATGAAAGCACGCAGTTGTTGCACAACAGTGTTGGAGGGTTTCCTGGGTCTGGTTGTATTACAGACCATCGTTCACCACCTCAATTCATCTGTTACAGAAAGGTTTAACTCGAGTTACTGCAGACCACTACGTGATACCATTAGAAAGCTCTCAGGTTGATCTTCCTGGCCACATGTTCATTAGCGATGGCCAGAATCCACATTTTCTTTGAGTGAGAAATTCCGCTTTAGAACGCAGGTGTCCTTACATGTAAGCCTATAGCTAGCCCGATGGCTTGATTTGGCTTGTAGCGCAACATGCAACAAGGCAAAAGACCTGGGCTCAAGAGGACTCGTACTCCTCAGGCTGGCGAGGAGGAAGGTTAGCTAGCGCTGCATCAGCAGGAGCACCTCCAAGCAGTCACGGTGTTTTGCCACAGTGAAACTATTATATACTGAGGGAAGGGACTTTTCACAGGATAAAATGGCAGCCCAGAATGCAGGGGCAGGTGAGACTGACCTGTGATCCCGACTCCCTGTTTGGGGGTGGTCAGAACCCCCGGGGCTTATGCCTTGGGCCAGGATTTGGTGGGCGAGAGAAAGCCCAGGCTCAGATGCATGGGTTACCCTGCTGCAAAAAGACAATATATAATAGAAAGTCTAAGCCAAAGATGTTCGTATCAGTTATAACAACAAGGAAGACAAACGCTTATACGAAAAGCAGTGCAAATTAACAAAGGTCAGGATTGCTACTTGGCAAAACCCATGTTCCCTGGGACCTGTTTTAACACAAGCTCCCAATTAAACTGTCAGCTTATTCAGAAAACTCTCATTATCGTTCCTGGGTAACTCTGATTTTAATAGAAAATTTGTTTTATCAGGCCATTTCATCAACCCTGTTTGTGAAAAAGCTGCAGAAACATTTGACCTGTTGGAATTCCTTCTGTGTGAACTGAACCATCTGCCTTTAGTAAAGAACAAGAATTTTGTTTTAAAACATCTAGAAACCATTAAAAATGTCCCAAAAAAGCTTTAGCAGTCTCCATAGAGCTGTACCCTTAGCAGAAGCTTTGTTCATATACCTGTTAGGTACAAGTGGTCACACAAAGGCGTGAGCAATACATTTTTCAGGAACTGCCCAATGTGCTTGCAATCCTTCTGTCAGTGCTGCTCGTGAGGGCTGCAGAGCTTAAAACTTGCTCAGTGCTTAAGAAATTTTGCTTAAATGATTAATGGCATGAATCTCGATCTGGTGCTTGGCTGTATACAAAAAAACCCGTTGTGCATAATATATGCAGTTACTGCAGACTCATGCACATGTCGAATACTTTTGTAGGCAATTGTAGTAGTGCGCACCTGCTTAAAAAAACCCTGAATTCTGTAAAAGGTATGACACAAAGGAACCCAATTTTCTAGTGGTTAACTACGCTGTCTCTACTACTAACAGGAGACCAACAGTGTTACTCCTTTTCTTGCATTTCAACAAGTATGCTTCATTGGACTCCTAGGGGCAACACAGGTGGACTTTCCAAATGCCGTCCACCATTTCAGAACAGATTTCAATATTCTTCGACATTTCCCAGAGAAGGTAAGAAGGTGAATTTGTCTGGGAAAAGCCTCCATCTATCCTGAGGCATCCTCAAAGCAGCCGGCGTTGCTTTTTGTTTTCCTAAATGCGTAAATGCTGGCCACAGTTAGATCATTCTCAGTCAATTTTCTCTACTTGCAAAGGAAGTTATCTTTCTAACCAGAGCCACTGTGCGCCCTCAGCAATTCTCTCCGTTCCCCACCGAACTGACACAGCACGGAGATCATTCAGTGGGAGCTCTCTCTCCAAGGGGTGACAGGCTTGCCAAGGAGATTTGGACAAGCCATGTGGTCCCGTGCAATCCAGGATAGACACTGTCAGGAGAAAGAGCATTTTCCTGCCTGGCAGGTCTCACCCAGGAACACACATATCGTGCTTCATCCCCAACAGGCTGCTGCACAGCCCTTGGGAAGTACAAGCCTCCTCCCTCTAGCACCAGGGCCGCTGCTGGGTTGAGACCATAACAAGCAGCAAGAAGGAAAGAAGAGAATTAGGTGGAATTCAGGGGCACCCTTAAGAGAGAAAAAAACTTGCAGGGAAAAAGATTTCCAACTCACACTCTCTCTGTCTGCCCACTTACTTAGTGCTCCAAAGTTCTCAGAGCAGATGTATAATATACCAGCTAAGCAGCACAGAGGAAAAAATATGCCCATTGGGGTTTTTTGCTTTTACTGAAAACAATACTGCTCATGGCTTGGATGGGTGCACTCTTCGCTGGGTTAAAAACTGTCTGGATGGCCGGGCCCAGAGAGTTGTGGTGAATGGAGTTAAATTGAGTTGGCAGCTGGTCACAAGCAGAGTCCCCCAGGCCTCAGTACTGGGACCGGTCTTGTTTAATATCTTTATCAATAATCTGGATGAGGGGATTGAGTGCACCCTCAGTAAGTTTGCAGACGACACCAAGTTGGGGAGGTGTGTTGATCTGCTTGAGGGGAGAAAGGCTCTGCAGAGGGATCTGGACAGGCTGGATCGATGGGCCCAGGCCAATTGTATGAGGTTCAACAAGGCCAAGAGCCGGGTCCTGCACTTGGGTCACAGCAACCCCATGCAATGCTACAGGCTTGGGGACGAGTGGCTGGAAAGCTGCCCTGCAGAAAAGGACCTGTGGGTGTTGGTTGACAGCCGGCTGAATATGAGCCAGCAGTGTGCCCAGGTGGCCAAGAAGGCCAACGGCATCCTGGCCTGTATCAGAAACAGTGTGGCCAGCAGGAGTAGGGAGGTGATCGTGCCCCTGTACTCGGCGCTGGTGAGGCCGCACCTCGAATCCTGTGTTCCGTTTTGGGCCCCTCACTACAAGAAGGTCATTGAGGTGCTGGAGCGTGTCCAGAGAAGGGCGACGGAGCTGGTGAGGGGTCTGGAGCACAAGAAGTCTTATGAGGAGCGTTTGAGAGAGCTGGGGTTGTTCAGTCTGGAGAAGAGGAGGCTGAGGGGAGACCTTATCGCTCTCTACAACTACCTGAAAGGAGGTTGCAGAGAGGTGGGTGTTGGTCTCTCCTCCCAAGTGACAAGTAATAGGACAAGAGGAAATGGCCGCAAGTTGCACCAGGGGAGGTTTAGATTGGATATTAGGAAAAACTTCTTCACTGAAAGGGTTGTCAGACATTGGAACAGGCTTTCCAGGGAGCTGGTGGAGTCACCATCCCTGAAGGTATTGAAAAGACACGTGGATGAGGCACTTAGGGACATGGTTTAGTGGTGGACTTGGCAGTGTTAGGGTTACGGTTGGACTTGATGATCTTAAAGGTCTTTTCCAACCTAAACGACTCTATGATTCTATGATTCTAATACTCTTCCCTTGCAGTTACATTCACCCTAGGCTAAAAAGAGCTGATCTGGTTTCATTCTTTACGGACCAATTTACCCCCAGTGTACACTTCTGCTGAATGATAGAATAATGGTATCATTAACTTAAACTTCTGTGTTTTTTAACATATTTTGTTTAAGAAATACAATTGGAAAATGAAGGAAGCACAGGACAAATTTCTAAAGAAGAACATGCAATTGCATTTGTATTCTTGGCAGTTTGGTCAGACTAATTTTGCTTTTATCAAACTGTCTCATGCAAAGAGAAAAGAAAATGAGCAAAATAATGCTCCAGTAAGAGTTTATCAGCACAAAGACCAAGAGCACAGGGGCACTTGACAGATAAACTCCTCCAAGGGATGTGGGGCTAAAATTTCTGGTTCCATGTTGCCATTTTGACCATGCAATGTTATTATTGCAATGTGCATCAAACTATTATTTCTGTAACTTGTAACAGAGTGTCTTCTCTATGAACATTTCTGAGCCTACTCACCTCAAGACAGTGCACTGCAGGTGGAAGAAAAGTTTCAGAACAAACTCAAAATCCCAAAACCGAAGAAAGCAGGGCCCAGAGAGGAGTTAGCATTATTAGTTTCCAGCAGGGTTGGTATCAAGCCCATTTGCCCACAGAGGTGCAAAGTTAGTACTAATGATACAGGGAAAGGGCACTGTCATCGCTGCTATGGTCAAAGAAGGGGTCATTCCTATGTGGCGTAAGCGCTGTAAGAGCAGGCCAGTGCTTGACAAGCCCAGAGATTATGGTTCCAGCCATTCACTGTTCATTCACAACAGGAGCCTGAACCAGCAGGCTTAAGTACATAAGAAAGGCTCTTTCCCTGTGGGGAGCACTGCACATGTGGGCTCTTCAGTAAATGTAACCAACAAATCAATATAGAAAGCAACTCTAAGCCGTACAGGAAAGCTCTGGGGATCAGTTGCTTAGTAAGGACTCTCATTACCCATTTATTGCAGGGCTTACTCAAGACTGGCTGTTTAAGGCTTACAACAATAAACTTCAGGGTACTCTCAAAGCAGACAGACACATCTCCTAAAACCTCCAGGCAGGTATGCAGAGATATAAATCTGTAACTCTGCAATGGTCCAACCCAAGATGAAGACAAGGGTAGGAAACAGGTTATCAGAAATTCAGTATTGAACCAGGATACACTCAGCAATGGCAGTTTACTGTAGACAAAAGCCTGCAGTGATGGTGCAGGCTGTCACCATCATTGGGAATTGCTATGGGAACGACTGTGAGGAAGCCTACATAAAAAAGAAAATTGATAGTTAATTTTTAAAGAATACATAAAAAGAGGTTGAAATACATTAGCCAAACCATTTACCAGATTATCAGGCAGCAATCAGAATGGGCCACAGAGCAAAAATGCAGCTGTCTACATTTCAGTACTCTTAATCTCCATCTACAAAACACAAATATGAAAACTGTACTTTCGGGCTTTGCTTTTATAAGTTCAGACTTACTCAGTTGAATTAGATCGTGGCCTAAATCTTTTGCCTCTGACTTTCTTTCTGTTTCCTCCTATATTACCTGAAAGAAATCAAAGGGTAAAGACAAGACGGTAAAAGAACTTGAAACTCACCTGTGTCCCATGCCAAACTGTATATTCTTTTTACATCCCCAGCAAAACAGTCGTTACCTCATTAGCTTTAACCATTTAAAAGTCACAGGTCAGTCCCTCTTGATTTACCTCAGACCAGTTAAACTTGACACTTAGGTGGTCTTTCTCTACTTTTTGCTACAACTGTGCAGAGCAAAAATCTCCTTAATTTCAGCTTTCACTTGAGAAAAACACTAAACACTGCCTGATAAAAACACAGAAGCTGGCAAGAATGAATAGACTTCTTCCTCTTTTTCATGTTAGCTCACACAGAAGGAATGGGAGAAATTAAATGCCATTTCTACATGCCAAAGCATTGTGCAAAAAAGTTATTTGTGTAGGGTGCTTCTAAATACCAATTCCAGGTTAATAACAATCAGCACAATTTTGAGGAGTCATGCTGCTGTCCTAAGATCAGCCAAACTTCCAGCAGAGCAGCAATGGCCCAGAGGCTAGTTTCCACCGTGGCCAGCACAGAGGTTCACACTTACCTTGCCAAGAATTACTCCTAGGCCTCCCATTTTCACAAATGTCTGAAATATGCTTTGTGTCTGGGATCCTTTCACTCCAGGAATGAGATAATCCATTTGACCTGGAATAGGAGGGCTCAGATGTGGTTATTGTTAAGGGTATTGTCTCACATCAGTGTTAGGTCAGCACTTCAGAGTCACATTCCCGAGGCCAGTGACATAACACAGCCTAAGGTCTGTCTGCACTAGCAGAGCATCCAGGATTTCTGGTTAAACCCTGTAGTTACACTTTGCCAGCTGTCCCTGCAGTGGTTTGGCGTGTCCACGTTCAGGAGCCAGGCTTCAGCACTGCTTTCTCCCGTGTCTACTGTGGAAAGCACAAACACCAGCACACACCAGATTTCCAGCTCTGCCCCAGGTCTCAGCTGGAAGATGCTCTTCCAACTGTGCTCCTCTCAAGGTGTTTTTTCCTCACATCCTGCCTGCAGGCTGCCCACTCCCTCCTCGTGCTGTTGCAGGAAAGCTGGGACTGCTTCCCTCTACTCACTGCGACAAGTCTCAGGGGCCCAGGAGTCTGCAATGAACATCCTCCCACCCACAGCTGGTAGCTCCAGTGGAGGGGTAACTGTCTCATCTTTGCTAATTTTGAATTTTTATTATATTTTGTCAGCTAGTCACTACAGTGTATCATTTTAATGCCAAACTCGAAGCAAAAACCAGTCTTTATATCTAGGTGCTTGGTGCAAACTAAAGTTTTACTTTCTTCTTGTATTCCCTCTAAGAGCCAAAGATGTGTTGTGGCAAGGTCCAACACATGGAGTTTTGCAACAGGCTCCCACCTGCTGAACTAGAACTGTGGCTCAGCTGTTTGCTATGAGATCTACAGCTATTACCAAAAGAGAAGAAAACAGGACGAAGTTGAAAACCGGTCAGAACAGATGGCTTTCTTATTACAAAGAAGTTTTGCTTAAAGGATCTATTTCTGTAGTTTTCAAGTCTGAATACTCTTGCATTTTTCAGTCTCTGCTTTCCTTGGAGGGCAGGCGTCTGACAGATGTTCTTCAGTTTCCAGAAGACCAGGCTAATCACAGCCACACTGAATTAAGTCCAGGGTTTCATTAATTCAAACTTACTTACAGCATGAAAGGTCTGAGAACCAACAGATCCATTAACAGATTTTTTAATAATTTTCTCCTCCTAATGGTGTATTTTCAGGTTCAGGAGTGTTTTGCTATATACTGGTTTTGCTGTTTGCTGTTTCATAACAGCAAGAGTTATCATAAAGTCATGTCTCAATCCTCGAACATCCTAATACTAACACTTCATAGCGCTTTCTAGCATGGAGAAGTCCAGGTGGGTAATGGCCCCGTCACTCTAATGTCTCCCAAGAGACGTCATCCATATCTGCTCACAAAGCAAATCAAAACCAGCTCAAAAGGTAGGAAATAGCACTCTGGGCATTGAAATGGGAGGACTATGTCAGCTCCACCACAATGTTAATGGAGTATTTGTCAGACTTACTTTTCCAGACGTTACAGTGGCACAACATACCTGAACTGGGTGGTGGGGAACAACAAAACTCTCTAGTACAGACAGACCTTAGAAGCCATTAGCTTTTTCGAACAAATAATAAACAGAGACACATGAAAGAAATGACGTATGAAAAGAAACAGATACTGAATGAAAGGAAAAACACATTAAATGATATTCATTTAAAAACAAACTTTTTTTCTTAACTGGTATTTGAACCTGCTTACACAAAGCTACGAAAACTTGCTTCCCCAAAACTTTTTAAAAAATTTTATCCAAATGAGAAAAGATTCTCCAACACAAACAGTGCATCATTTAAGATCAACGCTTGCTCCCTGAAAACAAATAATTTATCCACTCACAAATCTAAAAAGCTGAATTTAAAAATTAGAAATCATTAATTAATTCTACACTACCACACAAATTGTTTTAAAGTGCTAGCTGGAGATTTTCAAAATTAAAGGATCTCTAACTGCAGAGGGATGGTGAGCATCATGACCTAATGACCTTAGCAATTACAAATGACTCTCAATGCTTTTCAATGAATTTTCCATTTTAAAATGTTGTTGGGTATTTAA
The DNA here is from genome assembly GCF_030936135.1 of Gavia stellata. Classification (NCBI taxonomy): domain Eukaryota; kingdom Metazoa; phylum Chordata; class Aves; order Gaviiformes; family Gaviidae; genus Gavia; species Gavia stellata. The sequence goes on along the minus strand of NC_082599.1, from coordinate 24,407,143 downwards.
AGTAACTGGAACAATAACAGAATTAGTGAAATCTGATCAAGGGCAAAATCTAATGCCCTCCTTGGTTACTCATAAGAGCAAGCACAAAACTACAGAAAGTCTTTGTAGAATTATTTCCTAAGGTAACCATTTAGTACACTAGTCTAGTAAGTAGAATAAAATGCAAGCACCATCATCTTTAATGTGAAACAGCAATAATATTATCCAGAACTCTAGGTCAACTCAGTGAATTAATGACGCTGACAAATAAAGATATAAAATAATATTTATATTGAACAGTTTATAACTATAATTGAAGCAAGACAGTGTTTCTTTTCTTTGATTACATGACCATGATTTAAAAAATTGTTGTTCTTTAATTTTTTTTTTTGAACCAGCAATTATTATTACAACCTACTTGAAAACAATTCTCAAGCAGGGAGATAATGAAAATTTGATTAACCAAAAACTTGTTTATTCTGGACTAATTGTAATAATTAGCAGCTCAGAGCATGTGAGAAAAATCAGTAATCAAAGCACAAAAGATGCTATTTCAAATATTCCACAAAGAAAGAAGAAAGAATCAAACCTGCTGCAAAACAATGAAATGTTCTGACTAATGGAATAATGGGTGATGGAACAGGTAGAAATCTGAAAATGCGACAGAAAAGCAGACCTCTTCTTAGAACTAGATGCAGAATTTGTGCTGACTCCAGGAGGCATGTCGCTATAAAAAGAGTCGGCCTCTCCAGGCTTTTTTACATAATCTCCCTGGGGTATTTGTCTAAAGTATAATAAACATCGTAGAGTCAGAAAACATGACAGGCACCAGCACACACACAAACATGCACAAATATTAGTTCAAAAGGAAGAGGCAAGGATAGTGACCCTTGAGCAAACCTGTCAACCACACACAATAAGCCTATTAATAAATAATTCAACCATCTGAGAGAAAACTCCCACATGCTTCTGATATGTGCAGAAAAGTGGATTATGTGGTTTTGGTAAGGGAAAACAAGGAACGTTTCACTGATGATCTCTGATCACAATTTTCAAAGTGAATAGTTTGTGGTTCTTGAAACATTGGATAACCAAGTTCAGACATTTCAAATGGCTCATCGCACCGGCTGCGAAAAGCATCCCCAGGTGCATTACAAGTACTGCAGCTTGAGCTGAATGCATGCCTGCATCAAAAAGGACTTCAGGAAAAGTGAATACTTTTTTCCTTCTGAGGTAGATGCTTTCCATTTAATTTTTGTGATCATTATTGAATTCAAGAACAGCAACCTGCTGAATTGTTTAAAACTCGGGAGGAGAAAAACCTCCAGTTTATTAACTTTTTTCTTGTGCAGGGGAACTAATGCCAGTGTCAGAGGTTCTCAGCTACTCCTGATTACCACAGTAGACTCAATCTGCCAAGACACACAAAAATAATGCCACACATATCTGACAATAGTTTATCCTTTTCCAGTACTAGAAGCTTGGTTATGGTGCATAAAACTATCTATGCATTAGAAAGTCCTAAGCAAGCTACGCAACTTTTTTGCAGATGGTGAATTCATTGCCAGCAGAAAAACTGCCATGCAAATACTCCAGTTACAGTTCCACCAAGTTGAAAAATTCTCCCTAGTACAAGTAGCTACTTTGAAAGTTGGCTATATCAAAATACCAGCAACTTAATTATCTATTCAGCCTTGCACTTTCCAAGGCCTTTTTGCTTCAGTCTGCCCCTGTTAAGATGTGCACTTATCAGAAGGTTGATTCACATTCAGATTGTGTCCAACTACAGACCTGAACTGGGCTCTCTTCATTCCATATCTGAATTTCTAATGCTCCTAAAGTATTTAAAATATATTATTATATGGCACATAAATCATTAGTGTAACACAGTACTTCCACACTATCTCTTCTAGCATCTCTCAAGTCTCGGTTCTTGCCCATTCCTTAGCCAGTACATCGGTGTGTTAGGAGTTGACTCCGTGTGGGCAGCTCTGCTCTCCAGGCTTCCTCCAGTAAACTGCCCTCTCGCTACTCCGTCAGAAAGAACTTCTCCCATGTAGCTGTGCCCTTTAAGCCACACTATCCCAGCTCACAGAATCCTTGCTAATTTGCTCTTTTTATTACTTTCAGTTTACTCATTTCAGTTGCTTAGTACTACCAAATATCATTCCTTATGTAATGCTCAAAAATACCTCAACAGCTTGTTTTCATCTTTATTTTAGAAGTAATCATAAACAATTAAAAAAAAGGAACACACTGGACACTCTGATGGATGTCTGGTTTTTCCATCTATGGAGCACTCCTTGTACATACCCAAAATTATTCTATTTAGAAGTCAGCCTATAGAACTTCATTTTCTGCATGAAACAGATTTAGTTGCTAAATATCTGCATCATCTTTAAAATGATGGAGCCCTCCATCATCTTCAAAAGCCTCAGCTTATGCTGGTTTCCACTCTGCCCATGCCCACAGACACAGCTGCAAACTGACTGCACACTCACAGCTCTCTGCCCACATACTAATTTCTGGAGATGAGGGAATTTGAAAAAGTTAGATTCTCTAATACTCCAATGCAAATATGCACGGGGGCGGTCTCTTTCTGTATTTCAAGGTTTTGGCTGCTCTGTCCTCAGCCAACACTGATACACCCACCGTTGAGTGACTTGATGGCCATGTTAGTCTGTGCTTACAGATACATCCTGTGCCACTTAAGCAGCACCAAACCCTGAAGTTCTGCTTTCCTTGTGCCAGGTGACATTTCCTATCCACCAACCTCTCCACAAGGCTTGACTTCAATAGCTCTGCCTTTTTCCCATTACCGTTCCTACCACCTATCTAACCTTGTAGTGTGAAACCAGCACTTGTCAGAGCTTTTCTGCTTTTTGCAAGTATTTTGAGCCTGGCAGAGAAAGCGCTACACAGGTAGTGGAAACGGAGAACAAGCACAACAGGTAGCGGCAACAAACAAAGCAGCAGCTTGGACCAGGAGGTGGTGATACAGGCGGAAAACAGGGGAATTGGAGAAACCCTCTTATCTGCAGGGGACTGGGAGAGGAAGGAGCCGACTCCTTCCCAGAAGACCCACCTGCTGGGGAGATGACTGATCAAAGGGAGGTGGTCGGTCTTCCAGGAGCCAAACCCCAGTCACGAGGAACTGTTTGGTTTTTGCCACAAGCTTGAAAGGGTGAAAGCTTAGCCCTGTACTGAAGATGGTACTGTGCTTTAGCTACAAATCAATCAAGCAGGGTGGCGGGAAAGAACGGGCTCTTCATTTGCACAGCAATTTAACTGCGTTGTATTTTTAACTGCAAAGAAGCTCCAGGAATGAATTTGTCTCAAAAGGCTCCTGAACATCATGTTAATATTAATTATTCAATCTCAGCCTCCCAAGAGCGCTTTCATCTTTCATAGCAGATTTTCAGTCTCTCTTATTGGAAATATTCTCTTGTTTTTCTAAATAAAATAGTCTATCTCAGAAGTAAACATTATTTTTGCTCCTAAATCCAGTGAAATCAGGATTTCAAGCAATGCATTTATAGAATAAATACCAACTTCATATATTCAAGCAAGTATTATTTAACATATGATAATTCAACACTATATTTTCTTTATAGAAAATACAGTGATCACCGTATTTTCTTTACAGCATGTAAATGACCAAGAGAGAAGAAAAGCTATTTTCAGAGCTTTCTAAAACACATTCCATTAGTTTTATCACATACCTCTGTCTTCTGTAGTTTCTTTCCATACAAAGAGAAGAGAAAGAAAGAAGAGTGAGTTATCAGTATGCACGTATACATGGTCAGTAAGAGAAAAAAAAATGTAAAGAGAAAAGCAATGTATGCAGAATGAAATTTTTGCTCAAAATATTTCTACAGAAAACACTTCTGAAATAAACATACTCATAAACATACTAAATCAGAATAAACAAAGAAAATATATTCATGATGGCTAAACTCAGTGCTAAGTTGGAGGTGCAGTTTATGAGTTTACGTCTATTCACTGTGAAGCTGCTAGTGAAAGGTGCACTCTTGCCCTCCACATCCAAAAACTGATCCCACTGGCTAGATGTGATCTCAAAATGAGCCCTTAACTTTTGGAGTTGTACTCAAAATAGAAGTCTAGATTTTCAGATACAGCCAGAAGCTGAGGGTGATATACCAAGACAGCATAACCTACCTTTTTACTATCCTAATCTTCACGCTTCTTTCCAAATGCTTCTTTCATTATGTACTTCTGAGCTGCCCTCAGCCCACCTCAGTCTAACAAACCAGCAGGGGATCTGCCAGTTCATTACGCCAAACTGCTGGGGCCGTGTCCCAGCTACAGCACTGCCTGCAGCTGAACCTGCCCTGCCCTGCCCTCCAAGCACACCAAGGACCCGTGGAGGAAGGACTTCAAGAGCCAGTCTCACCCAAACACGAGTGACAAAGTAAGAACCTTGAATCTTTTTTTAATACATGCAAAAAACCTAAACCCCTCTGTTTTTAGAAGAAATTCACAACAGGAGAAAACTGAAAAAGATCAGTTAGGCTAAAAAAACCCATTCTGCCTTTCAGTGAGTGGAACACTGACAGCTCTACACCAGGAGAGAACTTGCACCTTATTTGCAAATTACAGATCCCTCTCTTACCGAAAAATGCGCCTGAATTAATTTCAGGTTAAGCTGACTGAATATAAACACCTGTTTAAGAAGCCTATGGTTAAATGCTTTACTGACTGACTGAAGGATAATCTTGCTAAATTTACTTCATCATTAGGGAAGATTTATAATTGAATCAGACTGTGTTCTTGTATTTCCTTTGTCAGATACAGTAAAATCATAATCTGATCGTCTATGAAAAAAGAAAAGAAAATAACTAAGTAAGAAATAAATTTCAAACCTGGATCAAGCTCTCCAAAACCACATACACACGTAAGAATTGCTTGAAAAAAGCTATACTATAAAAATGTCACTGTACAAGTATAATCCAATTTGGATTTTTTACATTATGTTTGAATTGTTCTTTTCATGACATTATCAGCTATCAGATGAAATAAACATATTTTTAACCGTATTAAGAAGAACACAATTTACTTACTTGTAACCCCAACCAGTTATTCCTAAAACGAGAGCCAACACTAAAATGGTGCCAGCAATAGCCCCTATTATTATATTTGTGCTAACAACACCTGGAAACACAAGAAAGGGGAAAAATATACAGGGTTTTAGGAGAAAAAGATACAAAACCAGTAAATGCATTGTCTTTCAAAACCCTGCTTGGACAACTTGCACTAGACTGATTAACTGTAACCAGTGATATAATCTTGAAGTATAGCATGGACATAAACAGATCATTTGTAAATCAAGCTTTGAACTCTGTGCCTGTTTCCCTTAACTGAACACTTGCTACATGGGAAAGTTATGCCAGGTATGCCAATATGTTACCAATATTAAACTGCTGTAGTTTACATCCTTATAACCTGCCTGGCAAATACATGCTTACATTGGAATAAAAGTGACTTTTTTTGTTTTTGCTCAAAACCCTTCCATAGCTGAATAAACTAACCAAAAGGGACATTCTGGAAGATGGCAAAACTGTCCCCCCACAGAATTTATAATGAAAGACATTTACACCCTCATTTTTCCACAATATATCTTTCTCTTGTATGCAAGTCTAAAGATGAATAAAAACTTTCACTCAAAAAAACATAAAATCCAAAAAATTGGTGTGCCAACATTCTGCATATTGGCCATGTATAAAAAATCGACTCTACAAATAAAAACCAATCATGTAAGCAACATTACCTTTCCATCTAGACACGAGAAGTCCCAGTAACTTTTTGCTTGTCCTAATCTACCAATGTACTTAATAAAGCCACTCAGATCATTGGGACAAACAAGGTACAACTGGACACACTGGTACCAGCCCCGCGAGGTGTACTGAGTGCTTGTGAGCAGCATCACTCACACCCAGCCCCAGATCTGAGACCTCATTCACAAACACTGAGTGCTTCTGCTGTGAGAGAAAGGGAAGGGAATGAGCCTCCTAATAGTGCATCATGTTGTATGCTAACTGAAAGAGCAGGAGATCTAGTTTTGCTTAATGAACCTTCCTCAAATCCAAGCTTTTCCAGTTATTGCTAAAAATTCTAACAACCTACCTTTATTGATGGCATCTTTATCAAAAAATATATCATCTTTGATGCGAGAACTGCAGTCATCTCCTCCCCAGAATCGGTCACAGACACACTTTATTTCATTGCTACAAACCTGCAGCCAAAAGTATAGCTCAGAATAAAATCATAAAATTAATGTATTCCCATAATTAATACCTACAGTATACATACAGTCATATAGCACTGATTTTGACTGCCTGCAAAATTTTGAAAAACATTTTAATATACAGCAATTTTAATTTATATGTTAGATATAAATTTATTAAATGTATTATTGTACTTTTTATATAAATATATGTAGTATGTATTAAGTATCTTAATATATTTTAATGTAATATATATTTAATAAAGCTATTTATAATTGCTTTGGGAGACTCTGAACCTCAATGATTCTATTTTTTCAAAATATGATGAAGTGGTTAATTTCAAATAAAGAAGGGAGATCTAATGCAGTCTAAAAGACAAAAGACGTTATGAGAGAACAAATCCTTTGATCTCAGCTCAGCCGTAGGAACCTGGACACTCTTTCAAACTGTGTGAATGACTAAGGCACTTGCCAGGGCCACAGCAAAGCCATAGGCTGTGCACTGAGCGGAGAAGCTGCCACTAGCCAAGAGCCAGCTCACTGCCCTCTTCTCTAGAGCAAAGTCCAACAAAAGCCAACAACTTTATGAACCTTTTTGGCTGTTGACATAATACAGAGGGAAATAAAAAGAGCATCTGGAAGGACAGAGACCCAAGTTTCTCAGTTCTTAAACCCCTATATTCTTCAGTACGTTGCCTGAGGAAATACCAAGTTAGCAGAAGTGATAGCAAAAGAATTGATCGATAAAATTTTTGCAAAACTAATACGTACTTACTGTGAGTCATTGTTTAAGATGCCTTGAATGGTATGCATTTTGCTTATTTACATGCCTCCTCCCCCTTTCCTTTTCAAAAGCTTCTCCAGTATAAAGACTTCTAGAGTCACGCCGCTGGCTTCCTGAAAGGTCTAGCTAATACACTACACAACGCCAGATACTCAGCAAAAACAGGAAAAAGGATGAAAGAGTACAAGAACATACACCGTGTCCTGAACAAATTTGGCTGTCTGTGGTGCCTGGGCAGGTACTGAAGTTGAAGGCCTCGGTGGGGAGGCAGCGATGCTCAAGGCACACCATGTTCGGCCCGCATGGCGTCCCATTCTCCACATAGCCCAGGTCCGTCTCCTCATCAAGCTTCACATGGCCACCACTGCAAAATAACCAAGAGGACCCCAGAGACTTGTGCTGTGATTAGATGGAACTGCTTGAGGAACTGGGCTCTGGGCTGCTGCCTTCATTTCTGTCTGTGTTATGCGATGCCCAGGACCAGGAAAGAGAAAGCATTGGCTTATTTACCTCACTGGCCCTACGGTGAAACAAACCAAAACGCAGTATATCTACATCAAACAAATTAATTTAATGGTGAAAACGAAGACCATTTTTCCTGTGTAAAAGCTAGTGTCGGATAAAACATTGAGTTTACTTGTGTAGGACTTTGTTTCATTTTACAGTTGTGTGAAGCTATGAGAACACACCAGGTCTATAATTGGGATTCAGCTAACATATGGCAACATATTAAGCTGCCAGTTAGCTTTGGCAGTGCAGGCATATGTCTAAGTATTTTGAGTACATTAAGTACTTCACAAACATGAAAGAATGTAAAATCAAGAGGCCAAGAGTATTATGTCTCTACAGGCAAAATTAACTACTACACAGAGGGGACTGCAAAACAGCTGCACTCCCCACATGTAGTCAAGCTGCTGAAGCTTAACAAGGGTTGAGCTAGAATAATGGTTATGTGTTAACAGAAAAAAAAAATTAATGGAAACAGTTGTTCTCCACTTAGGAATGAGAAAGCTGCTTTTCCATGCAAGATGGATATTGATTGTGTCTGTTCTGTTTTCAGGATTTCCAATTACCTGCAATTGTAGACTCTTCCAAACTGCAAGACTGACGATGTGATTTCACCATCAAGTTCTCCAAGTCTGGGCACACTGGATATATTGGAGCACAGAAGGTATCCACAAAGCACATCCCTGCATTTAGAGAGTAAACAGATACTCACTGAAAAGAAAATTCAGTAAAAACGGACAATCAAAAAAATGTGGTTTTCTTCACTTGCTTTGTAACGTATTTGTTATTCCTTGCTTTTCTCCCACTGACAGTAACTCCCATAAATAATGTCTTGTTTCCCAAGAAAATTGCTCTCCTCGGAGCTTAGACTGGGAAAAGAGTCTTTTTTAAGATATATTATCAAAAATGCTCTGAGTAATAGCAAGCAGGGAGCTGTCAAGAACAAAACACATCAAATTGATTTATTATCCTATTAAGATAGAGTAACTGGCCCATAGAGGAGAAGCAGTAGATACTGGCTTTAAAAAACCATATGACACATATGTAAGGGAACTAGAGACACCAAGTTTAATTCAACTGTTGAAGGGATTTTACAACTCGTGTGGAGACTTGTGCACTGTCTGGCCTCTCCTGTACTACTGAATATTTTTTACTCATGAATTTGTAGTGGAACAAAAGTAAAGTTATCAAATCTGCACAGAAAGGTGGGAAAGGACATTAGTTCACCTGTAGACAGTACTATAATTCAAATGGCATTGACAGAATGGAGGACTCATGAAAAAACAGGGTGCAGTTTGATGAGGACTGGTGAAAGGTTCAGAAATGCAATGGCGCAGCATAAAAGGTGACCACCACACTGAGACATGAAACCACAGGCTGCACTCCTCTGCACTGCTAAGCCTCACCAAGAGCACTAGGACCACTTTTGTCCAAGTGCTCCCAAAACTCAGATGATGCTCTTGTTGACAGAGATCATCTCCTCTTGACACTCCTCTCCCTCCAGAATTTCCTGCACTAAGGTCTGCAGAAGAAGGCCAGGAGAAGTCAGTTCTGTACAGAAGTTTTTTCAGCCTCTTCACGCCAGCTAAAGAACTGGATCAGGGATAAAAATCTCATACCAGTTGTTTTCTAAATGGATCAACTTACTGTTTATTGCACTGTATCCAAGAGTCCTTGTCTCTTCCACAGTTTCCTTTCTCAGTCCCTTCAATATTCAGCTTCTCATAGCAGTACCTGTCAGCAGCTGTCACTTCTAAAAACAGAAACAAATCTCTTCTAAGATGATGAAGAGTTCGAAAAGCCAGGTCCTGGGAAATGGCAATGCACAATCAAAGCAAGCAGAGCTTCCCAATCTGTGAACTGCAGGACCAATAGTCTGCAGGTGTCCTGTGAAACTCTGCACAGTGTTCTCAATTAAAAGTTTTATGTTGGCACCACAGGACTGTTTTAAGATTTTGTTCAGATCGACCAGGGTTTATTGGTCAAAAATGTCCAGAAGCCACTGAAATAAATCAATAAAAATGAGTATAGGCTCCCTAGGTGGTTATTAATGACAAGTTAAACCTAAGACTTCAGAATAATCACCAGTAAGTTAACCAACACTAGAGAAAGAGCTGGAAAAGAGGATGGAAAGACAAAAAGAGGAGGGAAGAGGGGAAGGGACATACAGTCCTAGCTGGTTTTAATGGTTCTGAATATGTCTCTTCCATAACTTTTCTCAAAGATAATCTTTCAAGCCACATGACTGACTTAGAAACAATAACATTCACTCACTTTCACCCCAGATATATTTACACTGCCGGTCCCTGGTTTTACATCGTCCTCCAAAGCAAATACCCTAGAAAAGAAAGAAAAAACACAGAAAAAGTTTCAAGTAACTTGATTTTCCAAAATATGTATTTGTTTAATATACAGATCTGTCAAATGCTTTATATTGAGGCAACTACTACCTGATTCTACTTTCTGTTCATTTAAATGCTTAGCTCCAAAATATAACTAGCACCCAAAACTCAGGAATGTCAGCAGAACTGTCCCAGATGACTTCCAAAGATCTTTAACCAAAATATATACAAAGCAACCTATAAAAGCATAAAGAATGTAAAACAAATTGACGTGCTAATTACCTGCTTGTTATCACATGAATATCCATCCATTTTATGAATATTGGGAGAACACTATAGAAAGAGAAAATAACTAATAGATCATAGATCAGACAAACATGGAAGCAAAGCATACAACAAATGTTGTATGGAAAATTATTTCAGTATCATGCTGTTTTTTTCAGAATCAGCAGGTTTAATTCATTCTTTATACACCTTACTATACAAAACAGTAACATTCATACTGATTGAGAGACTACAGGTGGGTTTTTTCATCTCTTGGATAGAAGATATAAAAATCACCTGACTGGAATTTCCTGTGCAGTTCTCTGCAATATCACAATCATTCACTGCTTCTCGGCACAAAACTCCTTTAGGTTCAAACTGAAAAAAATGGACAGAATATTAGGGTCTTGATTTCTTCATATCTTGCCTTAAATTCAATGCTTTCTTAGAGTTTTAACTAAAATGAAAAATGGGAAATTTTCACATGCTGACTGAAGTGGGAAGACTCCTTTCCCTGGTGTGGACATTGCACCTGTCAAGCCACTGGCCATTTACTGGTGCAAGTGGTACCACTCTCTGAGGCACCCCCTCCTGACTGCATCAAGTGTGGGGCTGAGCCAGCTAAGTGCTATCCCGGGACACAGGACCCCTGGCGTTTATCAAACCAATACTGCAGTGGCTTGCAGCATTATCTTGACTAGGTCATTGCACCGTTTTGTGACTATTTTATTCTTCTTTATAAAACAGGGAGAACGATCCTGATCTTCTTTCTAGGGATGAAGAACAGTGCTAAGCTTTAGGTATAAACACTATGGTTATTACAACGCTCCATTGTAGAACAGATAAATGTACTGAATTCCATACAGTTTGACACCCTTTTCTAAGTGAACAGATATTTAACAACGAAAAATGTATCAGTGACGTAAAATAGGCATTTTGGTTAAAGACTTCTGTGCTCTCAAGACCTGTAAGAGCAGGAAGACATCCCATTAGTGGCAACTGTTAGTGCAGACCCCATATTTTCCCTGAAAGGTTTCTTAAGTCTGTGATACCCAGTTCATTTTGCAGCTCTGTGACTTTTTTTCCTGGATCTGCATGCTCATACATTTTTTTGGGGACAACTGCTAACTCCACAGCTGGTGTGAACAGGCATATGTCAGTGGAACAGCTAGACTCTGGTACTTTCTCAGCCTTCAGCTTATCTTTTCTCTACCAGTCTCTGGAAAAATGCAGACAGGAAAGTTGTCAGAGACACTACAGATGCTGGGATGTACACCCACCATGTTTTGCTTACAATCCCCCCTTCACTCCTGCTTTCAGGCAGGGTATTACAGGGGAAGGTAACCCCAAGTTTGGGAACTGTTATATATGGCCTTTTGAGTTGTCCTGATTAAGACCTCCTAGGGACACATGTTTTGCAAAATTCTGCCTTTCTCTTCATTGGCTCACCCTCGCCACTCTGAATGTAGATAAACCCCTGACTCATTTGCAAAAATAATGTAAGTACACAGAAGCTTAATTTTTTTCTGAGAGTCTTATATGGTGCCTGTGTGACTTGGATACTTGAACAAAATTCACCCACATTGGCAATCTACTAATCTTTTACATTATATTGAAAAAAAGGAATGTGCTTAGGGAAATGTGATCTCTTCCAGCATAATCTGTGCTTTTTCTTTTTTTAGCATTAGGATGAGCATGAAGTCAAGAATGTGGTCCACAGTTATTACTAAAGTTCCTCCTAAGGAAATGAAACCCACAAATGCCCACAGACAAAGACAAAAGTATCACACATAGTACACCACAGTTTTAATAACATTAATAATAATTATCATTATTACTAAATTAGTATAAACAACTATTTGAAGTCATATTTAGCTGGGCTCCCTTACAGCCAAGATCTGGTTAAACCTCCTTTACTCAATGGGATTTCAGTCAGTCTAAACATAAGGAGACACAGGCAGACCTAACTAAAATTGAAGTCAGGTGTCTTTTAGATGAACAGTTCTGAATAGTTCTGCTAGCTGTGTATTTTTGGGTTTTTTTACAATATCCTTCTCTTGGGCCTCTGTGGTATGATTTTCCCATTCAGTCTCATGGGCCAAATCCAGAGCAACACGTAAGGTGTTGGGAGAAGCATATGGGTAAGGACATGCATATTTGAACATCTAATGAAACCTCGTGGAACTTCAACCTGATTCAAGCTTTTCTGAAACTGAAAGGCTTTAATTCACCTCTGCATTTGATCACAATTCCTGCCCCAAGAAGCCCAGACTAAAAGACAGAGAATAGCTGCAGATGAACCAGTTTTCAGCTAATTTTAAAATGCATGCTTTCAGAAAAGGCAACACGAAGTCTGCAAGGAAAAAGACGTGCTGTGGTGCCTGTAGCCACCTGGATGCATTACCGTCAGGACGCTGCAGTGAAGGTCACTGCCCTTACCCGGCACTTCCGACAGCAAAGCCCGTTGCTGCACTGGGAACCTGCCGTCAGGGTGCAAGTATTGCAGCACTCTCCTCCTTCACTGGCACACTCCTGAGGAACACACACATTTATAACAGAATACATGGGAAAAGCAGATGAGCCCCAAGCTCTCTTATTACTTCTCATCTTAGCGTGCTACCTGAACAGATTTTTAACCAAGCTTTTAGGCACCTGGAGGTGCATGCACTGTCATGTACGAAGCTCATGCACAGCTGTTTGCTATGCAATATAGGAAATAACTTTCCTAACTTCACAGTGTTAATCACTAAATACTGACATTTTAGCACTGAGCAGAGTCATGTTCCCATCTAGGAAAACACTTTAACATCTTTCAAGGCCTGATTCTGCACAGGTAGCTGTTGCTATTACTCTTCAGAATTTGTGTGGTGATAAAACAAAAAAGCTGGCCCACATTGTGTTAAACATGATGGAAAAATGTAAGAAATGACGAGTCCCTTGCCGCAGGACCTTAACATTGCCTGTCTTCCTCCAGTTAAAGTCAACAGCAGTGATGGGCAGCACCATGTCCTGGAGAATCTAGCTGTTAATTTAAAGTACATTGCACTCACTGCTATCGTCCCACAGTCACACTCTTCTCCATCTTCCACAAAGCCATTACCACATTCCGGAGGATCCAGAAGCTGCAGGGCAAAATCAGAAATCAAAGGGCATGTCTCTCCTAAGGGAATCCATGTCATATTTATTCTGTACAACATGTTTGTTTAGCTAGCACTCCAAATGCATTAACCAAAATGCAATATCCACAACTCAGGAAGAAGCAGACTAGAAACAACACAAACGAAATGTGAGAGAATGAACAATGCTGTGAATTAATTCAGCAATACTGCAGAGTCACATGGCATCTTTTGTGTGAGACTGCCATTTTTACAGCAGATTCAGTTTGAGCGGAAGCCACAATCAAAAACAAAAAGTGTGACAATAAAAGAAAAACGTTAAAACAATATGACACTTTAATTATCATCACAGGTGTTACAATTGCTGTTGTTCTGGAATTCAACTGATGAGGGCTGTGTCCCCAGCTGATGCCTGCATAATACTACAGAATCATAGAATCATTTAGGTTGGAAAAGACCTTTAAGACCATCAAGTACAACCATAAACCTAACCCTCCTAAGTCCACCACTAAACCATGTCCCTAAGCACCTCATCCACACGTCACAACTTGTGGCCATTTCTTCTTGTCCTATCACTTGTCACTTGGGAGGAGAGACCAACACCCACCTCTCTGCAACCCCCTTTCAGGTAGTTGTAGAGAGCGATGAGGTCTCCCCTCAGACTCCTCTTCTCCAGGCTAAACAACCCCAGCTCTCTCAAACGCTCCTCATAAGACTTGTGCTCCAGACCCCTCACCAGCTTCGTCGCCCTTCTCCGGACACGCTCCAGCACCTCAATGGCCTTCTTGTAGTGAGGGGCCCAAAACTGAACACAGGATTCGAGGTGCGGCCTCACCAGTGCCGAGTACAGGGGCACGATCACCTCCCTACTCCTGCTGGCCACACTGTTTCTGATACAGGCCAGGATGCCGTTGGCCTTCTTGGCCACCTGGGCACACTGCTGGCTCATCAACACCCCCAGGTCCTTTTCTGCCAGGCAGCTTTCCAGCCACTCTTCCCCAAGCCTGTAGCGTTGCATGGGGTTGTTGTGACCCAAGTGCAGGACTCGGCACTTGGCCTTATTAAACCTCATACAGTTGACCTTGGCCCATCGATCCAGCCTGTCCAGATCCCTCTGCGGAGCCTTCCTACCCTCAAGCAGATCAACACTCCCGCCCAACTTGGTGTCATCTGCAAACTTGCTGAGGGTGCACTCGATCCCCTCATCCAGATCATTGATAAGGATATTAAACAAGACCGTCCCAGTACTGAGCCCTGGGGAACACCACTTGTGACCAGTTGCCAACTGGATTTAACTCCATTCATCACAACCCTTTGGGCCTGGCCATCCAGACAGTTTTTTACCCAGCAAAGAATGCGCTCGTCCAAGCCATGAGCAGCCAAGTTTCTCCAAGAGAATGCTGTGGGAAACGGTGTCAAAGGCCTTACTGAAGTCTAGGTGGACTATATCCACAGCCTTTCCCTCATCCATTAAGCAGGTCACCTTGTCATAGAAGATCAGGTTAGTGAAGCAGGACCTGTCTCTCATAAACCCGTGCTGACTGGGCTTGATAACCTGCTTGTCCCATACATACTGCGTCATGGCATTCAAGATGATCTGCTCCATAATCTTCCCTGGCACCGAGGTCAGGCTGACAGGCCTGTAGTTCCCCAGATCCTCCGTCCAGACCTTCCTGTAGATGGGCATCACATTTGCTAACTTCCAGTCCACTGGGAACTCCCCCGTTAGTCCAGGACTGCTGGTAGATGATGGGAAGTGGCTTGGTGAGCACTTCTGCCAGCTCCCTCAGTACCCTTGGGTGGAGCCCATCTGGTCCCATAGACTTGTGGGTGTCTAAGTGGTGTAGCAGGTCACTAACCATTTCCCTATGGATTGTGGGGGCTTCATTCTGCTCCCCGTCCCCATCTACCATGACAGGAGGCTGGGTACCCAGAGAACAACTGGTCTTACTATTAAAGACTGAGGCAAAGAATGCATTAAGTACCTCAGACTTTTCCTCAGCCTTTGTCACTGTATTTCCCCCCGCGTCCAGTAAAGGATGAACATTCTCCTTAGCCCTCCTTTTGTTGCTGATGTACTTATAGGAACATTTTTATTGCCTTTTATGGCAGAGGCCAGGTTAAGTTCTAGTTGGGCTTTGGTCCTTCCAATTTTCTCCCTGCAAAGCCTCATAACATCCTTGTAGTCTTCCTGAGTTGCCTGCCCCTTTTTCAAAGGTCATAAACTCTCTTCTTTTTCCTGAGTTCCACCCAAAGCTCTCAGTTCAGCCAGGCCAGTCTTCTTCCCTGCCGGCTCGTCTTCCAGCACACGGGGCTGGCCTGCTCCTGTGCCTTTAAGAATTCCTTCTTGAAGAGTGCCCAGCCTTCCTGGACTCATTTGTCCTTCAGGACTGCCTCCCAAGGGACTCTGTCCACCAGGCTCCTAAACAGGCCAAAGTCAGCCCTCCGTAAGCCCAAAGCAGCAGTTCTGCTCAGCCCCCTCTTTACTTCTCCTACCTTCAGAATGAATAGCACTAAAAAATTGTCCTTTGGGAGCACGTGGCTCAGAAATGCATGGAGAGGGAAGAGGCTGGGTTTCTTTGTCAGTTTTTGTTGCAGTCGGATGCTTTTTCCTTCCCTTTTTCTCTACCACAATTGGGAACTTTCAGCAGTTTTCCATAAGCATGTGTCACTAGTATAGCTGGTGAGGCTTCCTCCCCTTCTCTTCAGGCTCCCCGCTAAACTAGAACTTAAAATGTCTAAATGTGTATATTTGTACTAGTACTTTCCTTTGCCAGAGGCAAGATTCATTTACCATTTTGCACATAGGACCCATGCTATGTTATCTTTTAATGGACACCTATACTCTGCTCTTTCCAATTGCATTGTTTCCATTTTCCTAGAATTTCTAGAAGTAGTTCTTCAGAAAGAAAATGTCTTTTTTTTCCTTTGGGCATAACAAAACATAAAAGTACTTTTATTACATAAATAAGAAGGCATATAAGTGCATTACCAAGACTAAAATTTTGCAGATTGTCCTCCAAGTTCTCCAATTAAATTAGGATCTTTCCAGAAATCACTCTGTTTACGAGCCACCTACACAAGTACGTTGCTCATGAGGTACAGTGCATTTTTCTCTAGCTGCTGCTTTTCTGCCAGTAATCCACAGGATGGAGCATCATCCCGCACACTTCACTGTGCCACAAACCAGCCTGAGGCTTGTGGTACAGGCTGACATGCTATTATTAGATCCCCCTATTGAAATGGAACTTTGACTGCAGCATGAAATGCATATGCAGAATGTTACATTAATTGTAAGCAAGCAATTATCTTTTAGAATTATTAAAGAGTTGTTAAAACTGCTTGTTTCCTACATATTTTTCCAGACATCTTAACTTCTTCAGTATCTCTAGGTATGCTGCACAGTACAGACAAGTAGATGGCAGTAACAGAGGGTCCTGCCTTAAAACATTGGGCCAATCTGCTGCAGTACATAGGGACAGCTAAATATGAAATGGAAGGAAAAAACATGAAAAGAAAATTGGGTAACTTTTCCCCAAAAGTCATATACTTCATCCATTCATTTGAAAAGAGCATACACTCAATCTGCTCCAGCAGTCATTGATGTAATTTTTGGGATCACAGCTGATCTTACAGTGGAGCACTGTCAAACACTGCATCTTGTCACATCAGTTCTCCTTTATCTCGTATTTTTTGAAAAGCAAAAGTAAGTTTGTGTTTCACCACCTTTGCTAGGAAACACATGTCTTTGATAGCCTTGTGAATTAGACAGACATCCATTGACAATAATTTTAAACCAATCCAAACAACAATACATAAAAGAGTCTAAATCACCCTGGCTTCCACATCTAACTTTCACATTTCCACATGCCATTAGAAAAAATTTTAAATGCTGCCAATCTAGATTGAGGTGAGAGTAATTGCTTTTTTCCAAGTGACAGATGTGCAAATGAACATAATCGCTAAAACAAACCCAAATAAAACACATTACACTACAGAAACAATTCACTCAGCAAAGAAATAAAACCACCAATATTTCTCTCAACCTTTAATGAGATGGGAAAAAGCAAACTTCTAAAATGCAGGTGCATTTTAAAGAATGAGAAATCTTACATCTTATTAATGAATTACAGTGCTTCCTCTCCACTTTTAATAATACATTCTTCCATGAAAAGGAGACCTTTGAGAGATAAGCAGACTCAGCTTATCCAGATTTGATGCCTTCTCTTCCTTTTATTGAAATGCTGTGGTTGTCACAACATGCACTTTTTCTCAGCCACTCCAGGAAGAATGTGCATCACTCCAGAACTGACTTTCTCTTTTACATCTGTGACCACCTCAGCTACCAAGTCTTTTTTCCACGTTGGACTGTCTTTCTGCCTTAGCCTCTTTCCTTTGCTTGTTGAAGGACAGCCATTAAATAGAGGATAACATTAATTATATATAGAAAAGAGTCAAGATCATTATCCTTTACTTTACATTTTAACACATGCTTCAGTAAATGGAGCGGGAATATACTGAAATCGTGCTACAAATCCTCCATTGTAGAAGTGCTGGCATCTTGGCTGGAGTTTCTTTAGCTTTATTTTGTATTTATCTCCCTTAAATGTCTCATTTAATCATTTCATACTCTTTGCATCCTTCACGTGAATATACCTGTTTAGCAGGCCAAAATTGAGACAAGAGAAGCAAAGAAAAGGCAAATACTATCTGAAGAGATATTCCCCACTTCTCCTGTTTTCCAAGACTTATGCAGACTTATGATTTCGTACTTTAGAGGCAAATTTGGAGGGGATGGGTCAGTCATTTCAGTCGGTCCAGATGCTTTTGTAGCTCTCCCGCCCCCAAGCCTTTAGGGAGGTAATGCCTCCTGCTAAATGAGGCCAGTGGCACTGAGGACCAGGGTCCAGCAGAGATTCGCAAGCCTTCCCTGTCTGGGGGACTACCCAGCACAAGGCAGGGCTATGCAGAGCCACATGCACTGGCCTGGAAGGAGCTAACACAGGGCTAAGATGATAACTTCTCACCAGACATGTTTCTGCCCCAGCACACACAGTTCAGAGGATGGCAGACCCTGGTGACAGTGATGGGGACCATGTGAGCAGCTCCTGGGGAACGAGGAGTGTGACGGGTGCCCAGCAGCCATGGGCCCTCCCAGTGTCTGTCCCCTACTCCTCAGGGCTTTCTCTCCTGCTCTGCCTCTTCCAGCTTTAGAAAAACTAGTCCCAGTTTTCAAACTCCATTCTGAAAGCCATTGTAAAAAATTTGCCTTTTCCAAACAGGGGGAATATCACAACCACTTGTAACCACTGGTGCCTGCAAAGCTGCTGGGCTGCGCAGCAGTGCACCCCCTGCAGAGGCTCTAGGAGCTGTGTCTTCATCTTGAGACAGATGTGAAATAAAAGCAATCTTACTTCAGCCTGCAGAGATGTGTACCAAAAGACATCAGTTCAATGCAAATTAGAATTCAAGCTGTGCAAAAGTTTACCAAGACACTTGAAACCTCAGCAAATAAATTCCGCATCATATTGGATTTACAATATGCAGAACAAATTGCATGAGGGATGGTTCTAGATCAAAGCCTGTGGGAACTCTGTTGGACATGAAACCACTTATTAAAAAATTATTTAAATATAATTTCCAAACTACTATGAACTAAAATCAGGTACTTGCACTCATGTGTCACCAGAAAATTTAGAACTTGGAGAGAACCAAAAATATCAAAATTACAGGTGGGTTTTTTTTCCAACTTTATCATTTTCATTCTTCTTGGTTTCATCTAAATTAGAAATAGAATAGAAATAATACTCAATAATAAGGTAATGCTTACTTTGGTTGGTTTATTGAAAAGGCAGGCTCCACCTCCATTGTTTAAAAATTCATGATACTCTTCAATATCACATTTGGAGAACTTGCTTGGAAGATAATACCTGCACAGTAAAAAAGGTAGCAAGATTACTTTCTATAGTGCTTCTTACACTATATTTTCTTTTTTCAAAAGAGGAGGAGAAATATAATGTTATACTTTAGAAAAAGTACAAAAACACACTGTTCAGAATCAGAGTAACTATCTGCTTGTATCTCAATCTAACTTGTAAATCGTTTTAGTAAATGACAAAGAACTTTCAACAATGACACAGAGCTCATGGAAAGTGAGAGGTCTAAAATATTTCACTAAGTTATTGCTTGCCAAATACTACAAATCTTATTACACAATGTGTAATTCTCACAAACATGACCTGTTCCACTAACGGGCCTGATCTCAGAAATACATTTATTTCTTCCCATACATACTACAGGAGACAAAGATTGCTCATAGTTCATTCCCCTCTTAGGTGAAATTGCTCTCCTGGCCCACAAAATTTTTATATAATAGAGTTATGCCATTTTAAAACATGCTTCTAACAAACATCAGCTAACATTTCGGCTTCCCTCGCTCATGTGCCCCACTGAATAAATTTCATTTGAATACAGAGTGCCAACCTAAGGCACAGTGCACCACCTAAAAACAGTATGATGCACAGAATCTTTGCATAGATCCTTTCCATGCAAAGACTTCCAAGACTTTTTCCCAAAGTAACTTCAGTGATCTTTATATTTAGGTCCTTAGTCATGAAAGTACTTGTGCTTCAAGCAGATTTTAGAGTCTCAAGGGCTCTCCTGTATCAGCTCATCACTGGATAAAAAAGTATTAGCAGAAGTGCTATACAAAATAATCCTGCATTGCCAGGAATGATGGCTTGCAAACCATAATTGATCTTTTCCATCTCTAGTGTTCATGATTTAGGTCTAAAGACTACAGAGAATGTGGGATTCACCATCCTTCATCAATAAGCTATATAAATACAAGCTTTTTTTGTGTACCTAATTATTTGAAAGGTTTGGATTTCAGATGAAGAATTCAAAGACCATTAGATAAGGAATCACTTTTACAAGAATCAAGAATGCTTCTCAGATTGGCTTTTTAACATAAGAAAAATCAGAAAAATCCTACCTAGTGTGTTTTTAGGTAGTCAAGGTGAAAAAGGCACACATTCACATTTTCAAAGACCTTTCAAGGAAATATGCTTCTTTGTTCAAAATTGTTCTGACCACAAAGCTACTGTGAAAATTTGTGGGTCAGTTTGAAATTAATTTAAAAAGCACTGTCTATATCTAAAACTAGACTAATTCATATACATGACAGAAGACAGGCCTGTAATATGAAGAATTAAGGTCTGAATACACACACTAGAAAGCATCAAATTTCATCTAGCAGCAAAAATTTGCTGATTCACCAGTCTTTAGATAAAATCTCTCC
Organism: Gavia stellata; assembly: GCF_030936135.1. NCBI lineage: Eukaryota > Metazoa > Chordata > Aves > Gaviiformes > Gaviidae > Gavia > Gavia stellata. Next base: position 24,386,607 of record NC_082599.1, on the reverse strand, counting down.
AGTGACATTATATGTGGGTATAAGCATACTCAACCTCCAATGGAAGCAATTTTTCTAACATTATCACACAAACTGGATGCTAAAAAATTACAGATATAGATGAAAGATTCCAACAGAAACACTGAAAATGAGACATGCTTAAGCAATTTGGTAATAGTATTTCAAGAATTAGGATGTGTCATTGTTTGTTCCCACAACTCCACAGCAAACTCACAGGAGAAAAGAAGCTGAGCATGCTTCTGCTTCTCTGCAATGACCTGGCTTGGCTGTTGAGCCCTGTGCTTTGCGAGTTAAACCAGCGGTCACTAAATATCTTCACATATCCTCTCATTAACTGACCTATTCACACATTTCTTTGAAAGTGTCTTTTCTACATATGTTGTACAGCTAATACCTTACTTTCTGAAAAGTGATTCACGGAAAATGTTTTCACACCTTTCCTTTATGTCATTCTATGAAGGACATGACTTTCCTCTAGTGAAATGCCTTACCCCGTGTCTCCCATTATGCATCCAGACCACGTGTCCTCACACTTACACTCACCTGACAACAACAAAAAAAATAAATTTGCATCTTGAGTCTTATGAGTCCCAAATAATACATTTCTTATCACAAAAACCACACTGTAGTCAATTCCACTTCTTATTTAAATACAGATTGAAAAGAATAATTTGCTGGTTTATTGCACACCTTAGTTTAAGTGTACCAATGCGCACTGACAAACCTTCTTTCAAAAACTATACATGACTCTCTGCAATCCTGAGCTTTGAAAATATGTCCTGTTTTTCTTTCCTTCTCTTAAAGTGAAGTTAGGGGAAACTGCAGTGTCAGCCTCCAGCACTTGCAAATCATGAGTCAAGCTCTCCTGCCTTCTCCCGTGTCATGATATTTGATTCCCAAATTTTCAGAGTAAAAAAAATAAATCGTTTTAACCCTTCTTCTAATTTTTTAGTTCTCTTCTACTATTACGCTAATGTGACTGGGGAAATCTTCGCTTGAAAAAAACCACATACAATAATGCACACAAAAGTGCATAAAATGGTCTGTAAACACAAGCCAGCACAGCAGGATCGAGCAGCTTCTTCCTCTGCTCTCCCTCCTTTCCCTGCCTGCCTCCCTTCCCCATGCAATTCCCCGAAAGGCAAAAGGCATCCCTCCCTTCTGCCCTGCCAGGCTGCCTGGGATTGCTTTGCTCTGGCCTCAGCCCTCCACTTCCAAAACTGTCTTCTGTCTATTTCTGTACATATGCTTTGCATGTATACTTTCATCTTTCTCGTTCTGCAATTTGCCTTACTGTAATACATGAACATGAGTTTATTGCTTCCATTTTAAAACTACAATTGAAAAGGAAACAAGGCTCTGCCCAACAGTTGCATTCTCCTCCCTCCCCACCAAAACCATGTCCTGCCCTTCTGCTAAGCTGTAAGAAAGGGAATCACCACTATTATCATTTTCACTTTTACCCTGCCCCTGTATCAGGTCAATAACATGTAGCTGGAAAATTAATACTGAACATGTTGGTAGCACAGAGCATCCGTCCTACATTTCTGAATATTTTTGAAAATAAAATTACATAAACTGCAAAAAACTTTACATGCAGATGTATCTCTGCATTATATAGTCTTTACAATGCCTGAAAACAAAATTCACCTAAGCAGAGTTCTATTATTCAATATAGTAATTTATTATTTTAATATGTAAGCCACATAAGTACACATGATCCAATAACTAAGCACTCCAATTCATCATCTAAATTGTTTCAAAAGTGTATTATTATTTTAATCATCCATTGTTCTCCATGTGCTGGAACTTCATATAACATGGAAGCAGGGAGGGTGAGGTGCTGCTGCAGGGGGCGGAGATCTGAATTAAGGCACTGCAGGTAAATCGGGGTTACTGAGAAGTTGAATACCAAGGTTACAGCAGAGAAATGGTAGCAGTAGGGTGGCAAATACAGGAGATTTGGGTAATCTACAAGAGGAATCCAATCAAGGCAAACAGGGAAAAAGCTATGTTGTCAAAATCATCCTGCATAACAGGATTGAGGTGGCTCCTCATCATCCCCAGGTCTAATAATGTATGTTTCTACCTTTGCACCATAAGATGGCAGCCATTTAGTCTGTAGGTGTGACATCGATCTTCGTGAAATGAATGGAAGTGGCAAACACCTTTATGATTTATTTTTAATGAAATGGTGACACCAGTGCTGCCAGCAGTTATGGGCAGGGGGATATCACAGCATTTACATTAATGATATGTCAGTCTCTCTTCATGTTATTACAAGAAAAATGAAAATATTCCAACATTGTGAGAAATATGGGGAAAAAAATACATATGAGAGAGACATTGATAAGATCCTCCACCTTTTAAGATTTTCTCTTGAGACAAAGTGAAAAAGCAAACAAACTTACCACTTATAAGTTTTCTTCTGTCCGAGAAAATGCCAATGTTTTGGGCCAAGGTCTGTGCCAGAGTAACCGCCATTAAGTCTGGCTTTCCAAACTGAAAGAAACAAGCAAGGGAGGAAGAGTAATCAGTTACATACAGGTATCTCAGATGCAAGCGAAGCTTTTCTCATTTCAAGGCAATAAAAGGCAAAACCAGATGTACAGCATTAAGAGCTCTTACTTCAGAGCAGCTAGGTAACGGACAAGTGAGGAAAAATGGCTAGTTTATGGACAAGTTAAGTAAGAGAAAGTCTGTTTGTTTCTTGCCATTCTGGCTGCAAGTATGAAAGACAGGATATTGCAGAATCTGCTGAAAAGTGTATTTGAATCCATATCTAACTTTATTCACTCATAACTCCTCATTGAGACACCCCTTCTATAGAGCTGCACTAAAACCCTGCATCAGCAAAGAAGCAGCAAGATATTTTGAGGAGCATGTCTGTGCTGATAAATTCTGTGCAGATAAATTTCCACCACTTTTTGCTCATACCAGTATCCCCACCTACCTCATTCACACCTCCGCCTTTAAGCAAGGAGCAGATTCCACCAGTGTGAGCTACACCACTCCGACTGCTCTGAAATCGACTCCCCCTTTGACAAAAAGGAAAAGAAAAGACAGTTTACCCTGCTCAGCTCATAAGTTTTGCACCTATCCATCCCACTATTTACCCTTCTAATTTTCAAATGAGAAACTGGCATTTGCAAATGCTGGCTGCCACCACCATGCTGCAAACTATGCAAAAACAAAATGGGAAAAGCAGATAACCACTCACAAACCTCACATGACAAATTAACTCCAGAAAAGTTATACCATCTTCCCTCCTCCTTAATACCATAAGGGGACTATTTTGCCAAACCACCTGAATCTCATCAGCCTTTTGTTCGTTGACATACTACTGCAGCAAGTGACTTCCGCTGGCACGTGCTACAAACAAAGCACAGGAGAGGCCACCATGCTGCCAACACATGGGTGACTAATAAAAAGACACATGTCTAGTTGGGCAATGCTGATGTAGCAAAACTCAAAGGGAGATGCGTTAGTGGCTCCTTGATGCAGAGGTAGGTGAAAACTCCCTGGAACCACAGTCGATCTCATCCAAGGCACTCTGAGCCTAAAGCTAATCGTCCCTTTGGTGCTGACCATGTCAGCATGAATGACTGCCAGTTACTGGAGACAAAATATACTCTGCTCCACTTCAGACTATTGATCCATTCGAGCTGTGGCAAATTGTTTTTTTCAAAGGAAAACAGAAAAACGTCAAGGAACAATACAATGGGCTAACTGTGCTGAAGGCATAAGTTCGTTTGTAACCAGCGTACCATCACACCAGCCAACCTCACCTCCCAACTTAGCCATGTCTCACTCACAGACACAATTTCAGAAACTGGTATTTCTAAACAGCCTATGAATGCAATACCTCAAACATGAGTGGTGGTGTTAGAGACAGCACTGGAATTAGCGTTACAGTGGTATCCATAGTCCCAGACACAGGGCAAATAGGGCCCTCTTTGTCCTAGCCAATCCACAAGCATTCATAAGAACAAGACTTCCCCCAAAGACCTTAGAATATCACCAGACAAGATATACGAAGTATGTGAGAAAACCTGATTCCCATTTTACAGATGAAGAACTGAGACACAGAGAAACCAAAATCTGCAAGCACCACTTGCAGATCTTACTAGCTCTCTTCATGGCACAAGTCAATGACAGTAATTAAGCTCATGCAAAAATTCTGAGACGGTTGGGTTGGGTATCCTGGTACCCTACTGGAGTCACGTGAAAGTGAGGTGTTTAGGTTAAGTTTATTCATATAGCCTCCTACAACAGTCAGCAGAGAGGGAGAAGGACTCCAACAGAGCAATTCAGCTGGCCTGTCTCGTGTGGATCAAAAATCTCAGCCATGAACCTCTCCTCTATTTTTGTATATATATTCTGTTATATCAATCTTATTTCCAAAACAATTAAGAGGTTTAGAGAAAATAACATTCCTGCCAACTTATTCTTATAGCACATTTCTCTCTGGAGAACAAACTGTTTCAAGGATCACTTCAGTAATCCTGCAGCATGCAGGTCATTCAACAAAGCACCATAGTGCTTTTTAAGCAAGAAACCTCATTGGTTTGAAAACGAATGTTCTGCTTTTACATAATACAACAGGGCTGTCCGTGCTCTACTAACGAAGAAGTCAACCTCCAAGGTGGAACCATGCATCACCTTCCAGGCAGCTGCGCTTGCGGAGTAAGCAATTACACAGAATAACCAAGGATGCATGCGCATGCAGCTCGGGCTTAGTACGTTAAAACTAAAATGAGATTCAAACCTCTAGTTGCACTGGCAGGCAGTTTGTGCATTAACTTCTTCCCACCTCCCCATCAGAAACATTATTTTCTGAATTATTGTGGATTACACACACAACAGAAAGGAGATGCATCAGCCACTTGTGACAAGCAACCCCCAAGGAAAGAAAAAAAGCCCAGTAATAAAAAATCACACAAGGTTACGTACGAAAAAAGGTGAACTGCATCACTTTTCTCTCTGATAAAATCTCTCCTATATTTCATAAACTCACGTAGGGTCACCAAGGGGTTTTCAGATATGGTGAACTTGTTATCAGTAGCCCAGGTTTCCATGGCAACCAATACTATCCTGGTGTTAAGTTGTTCTTTATATATCTAGTACATTAACAGAATGAACAAATATATTATGTCAAATAGAATAAAGGTGAGTTTTACCCCTTTTTTGTAATAGCTTGCATTTTTACGTAACTAAATATTTAGCTTGTTCTAGCACACTTTAGGTTCTCCTAGGTGATTTTATCTCCCTTAAAACCAACAAACAAACATGAAAACAAAGTAAAATCTAAATTTTAGGCCTAATTCTTCAATCAGCTCTGTCACCCTACAAAAAGATCCCTTGCAGGTCCTACACAGGCAGAGATGCATAGAAGGGAGATGGGATTTTTGAGAAATTACTACAGAACCATTCCAAATAGTTCAAAGATTTGGAATTAATGGGCCTTTTGTAATGTCCAGCTCACCCCAGTGACACATGATGGCTCTCTTAATACCAAATAGTGATCTATAAAACCACAGTTTACACTGTTATACACTTCTACAGGAGTATTTAACCTCCTGCTGGCTGAATCATGAAAAAAGGGCCATCCTTTCATTGCTCAGGGTTAATACTCCACACCAAATACTTTCAAGAGCGCGAACTGCATTTTTCTTTTTCTAGTTGTACTTTCCTGGGGCAAGGTGCAAGAGCCAGTGGCTCATCCAATTTAGGGTCACAAATACAATCCACATAATCCACCTGTATGTCCCTATTCTAACTCATATACTCAAATGAGCTTTTTCTGGATAAATTTTAGCGCATTCTAATTTCAGATTGTCTTTCAGGTTTCAGGTTGTCAACATAGGGATCCTGCGTTAAAAATTGTCATATCTAAGGTGCTCTTTAAAACCCAGACTCAAGGGATTGATCCAGCAGGATGCTTAAATGTTTGAGGCCACAAAAAATCTCTAATGCTTTATGTTAGACAATGGCTTTATAGGTGGCTGACTGTAGTTCTAGATGAAAATTTGTGATCTTCACTTATATTATTATTAGGTATACCATGAACTGACAACTCCTGCATCTCTCAGCAGGAGAATCATGCAACTCATCTCGCATGTAAAAGAACATTTAGTTGAGTGATACTTACTAAATCTGCCATGTTCACAACCGATTTAGCATAGCTGTTTGTATGGCCGACTGACAAGCGGTGCTTTTTACACTGCAAAACAAACACAGACAAATTACATACACAGCCTTGGGAAAAATAAGCTCCATTTCCAAAAAAGCACGAAGTAAAAAGCAACTACATCAACAGTAAAACCCCTGTGCAAGGTTTGGTCTCCTGTGCTGAATGTAATATAAATAAGCAATCGCAAAAATTGCTCAGAAATACACATTAGTGATACACTTTACAACAGCTATTGTGAGGATCTATTAATTCCTGTTTGGAAAATACTCTAAGATCTTTAATGAAAAATGCTATAGGAACAGGAATATATTGTTATTCTCTTCATTATCTTTATTATTGGCAATTTTAAAGTTAATTCCAAATGCCAACACAGAAATTAGCAACAGAACTTCCATAGTTGAGACTCCTTTAGAGGTGTTACCCCAAGAGTGCCTTCATCCATGTTTTAATCTATCAGACTTCCTATTTTTTTTCAGTTCTCTCCCTTAAGCTGTCTTCTGGATTTCTTCATGTACAATTTCACACTCTATAATGCCACAGTAACTGGTTCAAATCACCTCAGCAATCAAACTTCAATGGCACCTTTACTGAAATCTGTAATACAGTGCTATTAAGATGACACTGAAGATAGCTGTCCAGGTACTCCTGTTTGCAAAAAACACCCACTTATAAATGAGCACCATGGGTATGAAAGTCACAAGTATTTTAGAAGAATTTAGGACAAAAGGGCCAAGATTTTCAGAAATGTTTAACCCTCTTGTGTCCCATGATCCTTGATTTTGGAGTGAAAGTTGTCCATATTTTCTTGAAGTTAGGATCTTTTAGTGGGCAAGAACAAGTGCCCAGCAGTTAGGGGGTGGGAAAGGCATGCTTTCAATCAGGAATGGGGGAAAAACCACCAAAAATGAGGAAGTTACACTAAAAACCAGAAAGACAGCACTGTGAAGCTAAAAATGGTAGAAAGGATGAAATGGAAAATAAATGGAAAACGAAGCACAGGAACGAAGGGAAATAAGACTCAAGTCGCTATTTGCAACTAAAACCTCAAAATTAGGCCTCCAGCTTCTCTAAGCATCCTATGGAAATGTTTTCTGTATATTAATTTATAAGCCTGTTTCAATGCTTTATTCCCTGAATGGAAGCAATGGTTGGACTCCCTCTGGGAGTCCCTGGGGAGGGTGAACAGTGAAAACAGCTCTGATTCTGCTGGGTGTCAGCTCCACGCTGAGCACGTCTGGAGTGCCGCATCTACTGCACGCATTCAGAGAATTCCAAATACACATGTGTGCTAGCCCAGGCCGTGGGGAAAGGGAGGAGCCCAGAGCAAATGACATTTCCTTCTCCCAGGAGGAAATTATTCAGCTTCTTTGACCACTGACATTCACTAGCATTTGCTTCAGAGAATAAAATCCTAAGTGGACTGACTCTTGCAGTAGCTATAATTAACAAAAAATTAGGAAACATTGTCCTTGGGGGGAATCAGCCCAGACAGATAAGGTCCCAAGGGGAAAGTTGTGACTTCAGGTCTTCAGCATCAAACACAATGACACCAATTTAAGTAATTCTGCATCCAATATTGTTCATTTTAATCCAAGAATTTATTGCTATGTTCATCAAACTGAGCTGATGGAGGAGTATGCTATCCAAGGACAGTGGCACATTCCTTTTACACTCTAATGTCTATTTTTGCCAGTTGGGTAATGCTTGAAAGAAGCTGCACGTTACAGAAAGGGTAGATAAAATGTATAGATACATTTTGATTTGAAAGCCATAAAGGACCATAAAATCAACTAATGTCACCAGTCGGAGGGGCACCACCAGTCTCTGAACTTTATCCAGTTACTTCAAGATCAAATCCTATTGTTTGTGTTTGACACCACCATATCTTTCAGAAATACACTGTCTGGATTTGAAGAGTACAAGTGACAGAGAATTCACCATTTCCTTTTAATATTCCTTTTATTAATTATTAATCATCTTCACTGATATAAATCTGCGCCTTTTCCCACTTGAATGAGCCTGGTTTTTCTTCAATACACTCATATTTATTGTATCTGTTTCCACTACATTAAAGAGCCTACTTATGTCTTCCCAGAGAAAGTATACAAGCTTAATAAGATAATTTTCTCTATATTGATTTCAACATATCAAAAAAATCTAGTCACTATTAATGTCCTTATTGTCAACAGCTGCTGCACAATTGCGAAAACTGCATTATTGATTGCTGAGTGGCTGTAACTAGAGGTAAGTGCTCAAGAAGGCCAGAAAGAAAAACACCAGCCTAAGTCACACTGACATTAGTTACTTTATGACATGACGCTTTAATTTATGAAACTTCTTTCTGAAACTCAGACCTAGTTGCATTCTTGGTGAAATTCTTTACCAAAATTCAGAAGCAATTTCATCAATGGTTAATGAGACCATAATCTCTTCTCTTAAGGGTATACTGAATTTATTCTGGCCATATATTGTTCTTTATTGTTATTCTTTATGGACCAATTAAGACAACTTGATGTTAATAATATTAAGATGTTGAAGTGTGTCAGTCTTACCATTAGATGATCATTTACAATCATTAACTCAATGTATTTTGTTTCCTCTTCAACTTTACGTGGAATCTGACGAACCTATGGAGAGAGCACAACTGTAAGAGAGTCTAACAGAGTACAGAGAGAGTGTAACTGGTAACTAGAAATGGCTTCGGAAACCAAACTTCTCACACATACATTTTTTCTGCTGTCTTAATTCTGGTCTCAGATATTGATGAAACTTCTCGTGCTCAGTTGCATCATTTTAAAAAATTCTTTCACCTCCACCAGGACATTTGTATGACCTCAAACAATGAAATCAAGTCTTTCAACTCATCTAATCCCTTTTTAAAGAAAGAGAATCCTCAGTGGGGCCTATATCTCTAAAAATGGCTTGTGTCAGCTATAAACTCTTTTCTCCACAGAGAAAGGGATCCCTCCTGCGTTCTTTATGAAAAATCTCTGTAACAATTTCATTTGCACACTGCTCAATTCACACAGTGCACACAGTACTCACCTCTGTGTTACGCTTACTTTGCATTTAGAAACATTTATGACTGTGCTTCTTCATGGTGTCCTTGTTTTCTGGGTTTTCCAGGAGAGTTATTAACATCGTTATGATTTAAAAATGCAGAGTTATGGCTAGTTTATAGAAAGGTAGCAAACCACCTTATATAAAATAAAACCCTCAAGAATGACTTCTGGAATCTCTCCAATGTCTTTCTCACTTCCCTTTTGCCTCTGAGAGGCTTGCATTGATTAGAGATGTTGAAGTTATCTTCCTCTCTCACTGCTCTCAGTACTTCATTTTTACCTGCACTGTTCAGCCCCGCTGACCTGGCTCTGTTTTGACATGCACCATTATTTAAGCCCATTCCTAAAATGCAAATCACTGCTGCTATCTTTCCAGGGTACAGACAAACACCTGCACTTAGTGGCTCCCCCCACTTCAATAAACAGGTAATCAACTCTCAGTTTAGAATATTTATATTAAATCAAAGTCAAGTGAGATAAAGTAGCTACTTGTCACCATCGCAACATAAAAAATATTTGTAAATGTTTCATTAATTGGGAGTTTCTGATAAAAATCTATACTCAAAATGAGAGAAAATATTTTAGCTACTTTTTCATTTGCAATTTAGCAGTGTTTAACAATTTTATAACTCTTCAGGTAGGCAATGTCCAAGAGAACCCAACAACGTTTTATCAACGTTAGATACCTCTTTTTGTAATAGCTGTATTGAGATAGAGACCTCATGCCAAACCAGCAGCAGCAGCAGGACTCCACCTGGACAAATTAATTCAGCAGATGCAAACCAAACTTGATGGCATATTACTTATAAACAAGCATATTGGCACATACCTGCCTTTTACTTCTTTTGTATCTTGGCTGTACAACAAACTTCTGTGATGTAGTATTCATTTGCCAGAACTCTAAGCAGAAAACACAAGCAAATACATTGACTGTTTACAAGAATATAGCCCAATAATTAGTGACCCTGATGCCGCATGACAGTACTATGGCATTCTTCCACACATCATATGCGATAACAATTCCTTTTTTCAAGTTTCCTACTAGAAAGGAGGCAACATTACAGATGCTTCCCAGTAACAAGGTTCTTATTAAAAACTCTACTAGTGAAAATCTGGGTCTGCTGAAACAGATGATCTGTGGGTGTCACTCTTCAGAATGCACAGCAGATGTTCTACGCCAAAACTTCACTAACATTGGGCATGTAATATTATTAGCACAGTGCTTCTATGGAGTGAATCACATTTTGGGGAATTCAGCAGACATTCACAGAGCTCTTGCAATAGCTACCTAAATTAGTAAGAAGAGCACGCAAGGCAGAATTAATGCTTTAAGGCGATTATATTCACAAAGTAAAATATGTTAGAGTTAGGAGAAACCTTATGAGATTTTGGCAATGCTCACTATGAATACAATATTTCTTCCTGCTAATCCCACTGTGTCTTTAATTTCTCAAACCTCTAATCATAAGCACCAAGCAGTTTATTCTTTTGCCCAATCTCTTCACCAAATCTATTACTAGTCGCTCACAGAAAGTGAGACATTATAAACTAAGCAGAAGACAATACTTGCTCTCACCATTTTAAATGTCCAATAAGTATTTTTCCATATTTAATTTTAGATTCATAGTCTTTGCCTCGCTTTTATCTATACAACAGAAATCTCTTTCCTTATCTTGTATAAACATAACCCCAAGAAGATCTTTTTTTGAGACACATAAATTAAACGTTTGCAGTTGCTTATTTTGTAATATGTCTTTTTCCTTTGTCCCTTCCTTTGTACTTTCTCCAGCTTTGGACATCCTTTCAGCCCCCAGGGACTGAAAACTGCTTTCAGTATTCCAGAGTGATTTTATCAGTGCTTTAGAGAAGTAGACAGTACTATAGGAGCTGTGTAAATTAAGGGACTTCCAGTCCACATACGTTTGTACACAACAACAAAATCCTGAACAGTTCAGTTTCACTGGTGAGACAGTAAAGTTTCTCACAGCTCCACCTCCCACCTGCTGTACATTAACTGTGCAATTTCTGCATGAGGTTCAAACAATAGGATTAAAAAAAATGCTGAGAGGAATTTGACAGGGCTGCCATATCAGCAAAGCCTTAAAACATGAAGCTGAATTGCCCAAACAACAAAACATTACCAGGCATAAGTGCTAATCTTAACCAGGAGTGGCTAGTTACTGATAAGACAAACCAGGAAAGCAAAGCATGATTTACTGGTATTGTCTTGCCTAAATCTTGGGGATTATACTGTCATTTTGGTATGTGAAGTTTGCAGACATCTCTTTATGGAGGGGCCTGGACAATCATAGGCCCTTTGCTTAAAAATGTTTTCATGGTTACACCAATGCACTTGAGGATTTTCTTTACAAAAAGGACCTAAAATAAATTAAAACACATCCAAAGGTCCCTATTTACTGCTTGAAGACCTGCAGTCTCTAGAGCTCACAATGATGAGAAACTAATCTTGACTTTTTTTTTTACAAATTTGTTTTTTATTATGCTTTACATATGTTGGTTAATTTAGTCTGTTCTAGTGCCACATAACTGGCTCTCAACCTATCATTTTAGGTTTCATATCATGGTTAATGAACCTGGTAAAAACACAACTTTTCCATCAATAAAATAATAATTTGCAATATGTATATAGGGTCTCAGATAACTTGACCAACAAATGCAATCGTTTTACCCACCATCAGAAGTCAGTCACCTCTAGAAGGGGATGATGCAGCCATTAATGTTAACACATTAACACACATTAACACTGCGCTATAATTCACAAGCTGGATGAATTCACGCAGGGTGCATTTCCAGTCACGGACCCTCAGGCAAAAGAACATGACCAGCAAAATCACAGGAAATGTAGACAGCTGAGAAAGCCTAGCAGAAATTTTGATGGGAATATATTACCTTGAAAAAGTGTAATGAGGATTCATAGAATCATAGAATCATTTAGGTTGGAAAAGACCTGTAAGATCATCGAATCCAACCATAAACCTAACACTGCCAGGTCCCACTAAACCATGTCTCTAAGTAAGGTGCCACATCTACACATCTTTCAAGTGACCTCAAAAGAAAAGGACATCTGTTAAGCATTATTTGAAATACAACACCTTCAATAACATAGTGTTGTCTAAGACCGTGCTGGGGCACTATATGTCTCAGTACAGATTGTGAAAAAAAATACAGTCTACTAAATTATGAAATCAAATGCTCTAAGCATGCCAAGTCATCCATCCAAGCTCTCCCTATTTAAAGTCCTCATTACCTCCTCAGGCCATTGCAAAATACAGTACAATTAATTCTTTTCTACAATAGCTTTTTTTTTTTTTTTAATACCCAAGGAACAAAGACTGTAAAAAGTACATTGCTATCAAACTGTGGTGTAATAGTGTGTGCTTTTACTATCACTGGTATCAAGTAATCCCTATTGAGTGGTTTTTTTTCCCTTCTAACATCAATATTGAAGCTGATGATACATCCAGTCCATTCCTAATGCAGTTCTGAGTGGAAATCTTAGCTTACACACAGACTCTTTCAAAGGCAAGAAGAAAATCTTGGCATCAAGGAAGATCTCCTTAGGCTGGGCAAATGGATAAATTATGAGAGTAATAAGGAATGTAAGAAATACTGATGCCATAACCTAGCACAGTGCTTGCTACTACTAATAATGATTCTGCTGCAGTACTTAAAAAAATTCAATCACAACAATACTATTAGCAAGTAATTGCAAATATTGTTTAAAGAAAACAAAAGAAAGAAAAGTCAAGACAACAGTCAGCTCTCTCCAGACTGGCGGGGAAGAGGCAGTGCCAAGCAGAGACACTGGTGGGGCAGCATGTGCGAGGAGCAAAGGAGAAGGCGAGGCAGGGTGTCCAGCAGGTTGGGGGATGAACGATAGAGCTCCTGTGAGCACAGGGAAAAGGGTGGGGAAGCAGAAGGTGGTGTGGACTGCTCTCACCCTCTGGAGCTGCATGGAGGATGACTTAAAGACAGAGATAAATTGAATAATCACAGACAAAGAAAAATGGTGGTATTCCTAGTGAGGATATAATCTATTACATCTACTGAAACTTTCACTACGAACCTCAGAAACGCCCTTGCAAACAGTTTTACAAAAACAAGTATGGGCATGTGGGAGAGCAGACAGTGAGTTAAAGTTTATTTCTTCACATTTGGGATCCTAAACATAAAGTGATAGAAGATTAGCACCTTATATCTCTTATTCACATTACATATATTTGTATAATTAAGACCACCAGCACTCTGCAAATAAATCTCCTTTTCAAACTTTTCTACAATCTTGTGATTCTAATTCAATCTAATGGCAACATCTTCCATTATGTCATATGCTGGGCCTTGTACAGCAAAGCCAGCAACTATTTATTTGCTATCTACAGTAAAATCAAAACTGTACAAGCATATTTGCATTTTTGTGACAAAAAAATGAAGCCCTATTTTGACAGGTTTTTTTTGAAAATCAAGAAGCTTTGGTGGAGGTGAAACTGGTGGATTATACTTGCAATTAATTTATTTTCATAATTTTAAAAGCAGACAATAATTTAATTCCAAAATCTTGGAAACATAAAATTTCACTATCAGGAAATCTTGTATGACAGCTGATAGATATCTACTAAGTACCAGCTCTAGCAGTCTCCTACTTTAACAACCCGAGACAGAAGATTTATTTTAAACTCAGCAGTGATTGCATTATTTCCAACCTTTCAAATGACATATCCTCAAGGAAGTGTGATAAAAGATGCACTTTATTATTTGGCCTTATGTTCAATAAATTGTTCTCATTACACTACCATCTCCACAAGTACAGGGTGTAACCATGGTACGTGTCTAAGATGCATGTACATAGGAAGCTTCATGATACAGATGCTGATACATTGCACTGCATGAGCCTTTTGTGCTGCCCCTCCATGCCAACACCTCCTCCACCTCGCCTAGCCAATCATCAGCAGAGGACGTGAGGCACCAAGCTGGGATACTGTTTTGTTTAGACTCAGAAAGATTCCTTCTTCAGAACTGAAATCAAGGTGACCCAATTGTAGCCATTTCCCTTGTTTTTTCTCATTAGCTCTCTGAATGATTCTGCTTTGCTTAACAACTAGCAAACCTGCACACACTGTGCTCCAGGGAAGAAACCAATCTATGTGCAGTACCCAGCACCATAAGACCCCAAATCCAACTGTTACCATAGGACAAATAGTTTGGAACAAGATGACTGGACATCTGTAACTCTCCTGAAGAAATTAGTCTAGAGGTGGTTTCTACCAAAATGACAGTGTCTATGAAGGGCAGTTTTATTTATCTAGGATATATTTTGTAGAATAGGAAAACGCATCTGTAAAACTGGCAAATCCTTGACAGAATGGGCATATACCATAAATACTGCAATTTCAGCTTCAATTAACAAGCCAACTTCTCAGATGAAAACTCTTTTTTTTTAAAAACCTCATCTCCCTCCATACACAATATAAACTGTTTGTGAGGATTCATCACTACAAGCACTTGAAACCACTTCTGCCTCCAAATTAATTTGTACTGAAATGCATGACCCGCACTACAGACAGTACTGTGAAAGATTGTGAACGGACTAGAGATTAGAGAGTCACTGAACAGCAACGATATTTGGCAAGTTCTCATCTCCCAGGCTTATGCTCACACCATGGTACTCACCTGTATCTCAAAATAGGAAAAATCCATGAAGAGTTATCAACCACTGGCAGTGTGGCATTTATTTTCATCATCTTTAACCTACCTCAGTCCTTTCCTTTCTACAACTACTAGCATATAATGCAGTCCTTAGACCACATGACTTGTTAAGAGAAACATGCATCACAACATGAAGGTCTAGAAGAGGTTTGATTCCTTTGGATTCAGTGTTTTTTCAGCACTTCGGCTTCTTTTCCAGCGCTTTCAGTGTTTCAGATTCTTTTTTTTCAGTTCTTTTTTATTTAATTGGGAAAAAGAAGAGATATACAAATAAACAATATACTACCAGAAGATTATCTATCAACCATGATTAACAAACTTGGCCTTAGACTAAAACAAGTCAATAAGTCATTAATATTAAAAAATCATACCAGATGGCAGGTCATCCAAAGGAAACTCGAACAACTTGGATTTGTAAACGGAGTGGAAATGGAAGTCATCCTGAAATAGTAAATAATGGCATGTATTAAATCTGGATAAACTAATCCATCTCATGTGCATTAAATAGACAGTTCCAAAGGTCCTTGTTATCCAACAACTACCCTAGTGAACACGCAAGTTGCAAGGCACCATTACTCTGCACCATTACTCTACACTCTTCTCCTTTTCCCAACTGTGATGTGATAGCTAACGCCACAGTTAGTCATCTTTTATTTGAAATATCTGAGTACATCAAACAGAGTGGCTGAGCACACTTAGAGCTAAGCTTAAGAGAGGTGCCCAGGGAACATCAATGAGAGTCACAGAGGATGCTGAACTGGAGTTGAGGCCAAACCAGGAGGAGAGGGATGTAACAAATCCAGAGCGGGAAGTGCCAGAGAAGGGGACAGGGCACTCCCAGGCTTCTCCTGCTGGCTCCAAGGGACACTCATCACTCTCTGGTGCTGTACTGCTCTACATCCAGGTGTTACAGAGTACACACATATACACATACCACTGCCTAATTCTTGGAGGTCTACTTTTTTCTGTGATGATGGGGACTCACATATGAGGTAAATGAGTTGGGAACAATGGGATAATCCTTTGGTCCCAGAGCCTTACACCTACCCTGTACCCATGAATGTCTGTATTCAACAAACAATACAGCAGGACTACTATAAAGTTCTACTTACATCTGCAGTGTAGTTTTCATCTGGCTCAATAAGGTAAGTATGATTTCCATCATAGAACATCCCACTGTCAAGAGCAGGAAATGTAAATACTGATTTAATAAGCAAATACTAGTGCAACACAGAAGTAAGTCTAAGAAGTTCATATATTTTAAAAATTTAAATATTTATAAAAGGAAGCAGTTAAAAATGGTTTCAGGAACTGAGCGTAATTCTGAGTCAATCTTTTGTTTCTTTTCTTCAGAAAGAAAGATATTCTCTCCCATGGTGATACAGACTCTTCTTTCTTCCCCAAAGCTTCTCTACAACACACATAAACACCACAAAAATTGGCTAATTTGGCCACCTGAAAAACCAGTTCAGAGCCCTGACTCCCATGCAAGAGAGATCTACCTGCAACAGATAAATAAGGGACCTGTCTTTAGGAACACACGTATTTGGAACATGTGCTCAGCTTTCCCCCAAATAAAAATACTATTGAATTGAACTGATCCTTAGGTTTTAATGGTTTTGACTAACTCCTCAGTGATTTCATATAGTACCAAGTACAAAGGGCATAATGGTCACTTTTGGGCACAGAGGGCTGTTGGGCATTTCAGCAATAATAATTATGACAGATGGTCTTTTTTTTTAAATTGAGTTAGTTTAAGTTTATGTTTCTAGAAAACTTTAATGGCTATATGCATTATTATATCAATATGGACATTATACAATGTTCATGATAAGGAGATAGGAAACCCCATCAGACAGGCTTCCAATGGGTTGTGGTGAAAAGAGATACAGAGGACCAAGCTTTCTGCCATACCGATGGTTTTGGCAAAATACTCATGGTCTCTTTCTTAATGGCATAAAATCTTCTCCACCACAGAAATTTGAAGGTCATTCATGATAAGCACACTGCTATGTATCTCAGAAAATGTGTCGCTTTTCTTGCCCACAGACAATCACCAATTTTCCATATTAAATTCCAACACACGGTTCAACTCTAAATGAAGAACAAACGGAACTGTTACGGCTCTCTAAATGGATGAAGATTGTCTGTGACAGTAACACCAGATGCTTTTGCACTACCACCTGAATGTACAGCAAAGGTGAGGTCCATTCCTGCAAGGATGTCTTCTATTAAGAGTTACCTTAAGTTTACTTAGGTAAAAAGTGTACTGAGGTTTAATCTTTAACATAACGCAGGATGCACAAGTGTGGTTGAATTGCATCTTAAAAGAAAGTGTTGATACAGACATTACTCTGTAAGAGCATAAAACCAAAGGGCATTTCTTATATCACTACCATTCTGATCTTCAACCAAATCAGCATTTTTTTTAAATAATTTTGCCTTTATTGCAGTGGCATACACGCATGGTTGGGATTAGGCTGTATCAGCATGTCCCTTTCAAAGTGCCACTACTAAGTCTGGCCATAAATATGAGCTGTAAGTTCAAACTTGGCACATAGTACACAACAGCAGCATGAAAGCAAGATTATTTATTTAGATTACTCTTTAGCAAACTTTTAGGCATCAAAAAAACCCCACCAGAAATATAAACAACAAAACCAGATACTTTTCTTTTTTCTTATGCAGCTTTTTTTTTTTTAAATAGCAAAATTGATTTTGGTTCTGCGCAGGACCAGACGCAGTCAGTAAAATACTGTCATTCTTTTCCTGACTATTAAGAAATATAAGCATATATTAAGCTTGTAAGCCATTACAGCTATTGATGTGCATACTTCTCTTAATATCATTCACTTACGGGGTTAACCATGTAGCATTCACAGAAGTAGCTTGGGTTACTGACTGTGTAACATACATCAAGTGTGATCATGAGTATATCTACAATTTAGAGCTGTTTCACCTTTCAAATCACCTGTGCCTATTCTTTAGAAATAAATACTGTCTACACAGCTTAAGATAAATATTCTAGCACCTGCTGCAGCTTCTTTGCCTAGGAATAAAGTGAGATTTGGGAACATCCTGCAGCTCTTGGTCAGGCAAAATGTCCTTCCCTCTAATTGCAATTTTATTTAAGCACAGTCTGCAAGATGAAGCACTATAAGCAAATGGCTTCTCGTGCAACTATTGCACCCAGTAGCACTGACCTCTGATCAAGTCACTCAACAGTGACAAGAATAATAGTCAGGGCCAACCTACAGATCTGACTTGCCCACTCAAAGCGTTCATGGCTCTTTTCCAACCAACTTCAATAGTCCAGTGCTGTGTGAACAAATCACACGCTTATGGATGTGTTAGAGAGAAAGCAATAGCAAAACACAGGCCATTTCAAAAACCTGAATTTTGACTATGTATATTCTTCAAACAAACAAATCTGTAGTCCTGAAAGTCTAATTTGCAGTAATAACAGCAGTTTTTATATTCACCACCAGTGGGCAGCAAAATCATATATCAACCTGGTGTCTGTGCAACTTGCCTTGAAACACAGGCCTGCAAGTCGTGCCTGACTATAGCTTATTTATAGCCCAGCAACCAGTGTGTGTTGCATTCAAAGTTTTTTGTGTTAACTCATAGGAAACTGTGGTTACTTCATATTCCACAGAAGACAAAATAAAAATCCAAACAAAATGGCTCACTTGGAGTTAAGGTTGCAGAGATACATTTTTCATTAGCAAAGTCATTAAGAAGAGAAGAAATTTATAACTTTAAGCATTCTGTCAGCCAGTCATTCGATTAATTTAACTAACAAAAGGAAGACCACAACATAGACATTACCAACAGAAGAACTCATAATTTATGATTAAAAAACCACAACATTTTCTCAAATGCATGAAAAATTCTGCTGTTACTGGCCAAGATCTAGGGGTACTAATAAATAAGAGAAGAGATTAGCAGGAACTTTGGGAATATGAAGCCTGTTATTCTATTAAAGGCATCTGTTCTGTCTTACGCACTTCCTAAAATTCAGGAAAGCAAAGCTCCTGCCCTGCAGACCTTATTAGAAGATAACTCTCCCCAGCTTCCCTTATTCCAGTGAGACTCTCCAAACTGTGGTTGGAGCTAAGGAGCTATGATTGCTGGTGTGAGTTTCTAGTAATTACTTAGCATTTAAAATTGACTGTGGAGGAGCTAGTTGTAATGGAGATGCAGTGTCAGAGAATGTGAGTTTAATACAGCTCAGGAAAACATTACTTTCTCATACTGGATACTGGAATTACCAGCCTGCTATAGTAAGCTTCATATTGCATCTTGTGTGAAGGATAACGCTGCTGAAACTTTATTGTATCAGAAAAAGAGAGAAAAAAAAAGATACCTCTCAAGGGAAAGCTGAATTATACAGGGAAAAAAAATGCATCTTTCATCACGTAACTGTGTTAGAAGGGACCAGTTTGAATACCAGGCAATTTAAGAGTACAGAGCAGCAGGACGGTCAGTCTTAAGAACAAACCCACAGAAGGAGGGCAGGGAAGGACATACACAGGCTCTCCTTCCCTTCTGTTTTTTCTCCCAGGAGTTAGCGGGGGCCAAGACCTAACGGATCACTGCTAATGGAAGCCATGCAGTGGCTCAGAACGCATTAGGATGCTACTATTTTTAGGCTCACTGTCCATACTGAATCTGGGCTCAGGTTTCTTGAGCTGCTCAACCTTGATCATAAAAGAGATAAACACAACTGTAAATCAGACAAGTGCAAGGATGACAAGTCTTCTGCATGCATTCTCCCCCTTCTTAACAAAGAATATACAAATATAAAAGAAAGACACTACTTAAATACATGTAGTTATATGGCTGATACCAAAACTACAGAATAGTTGGAGATAAACAATAAGCTGAAGATTTCCATCAGCTAAGCCCTGCTTTCTCAGAAAAAGGCAAGGCTCAGGTAATCTCCACACAGGTTCACTTGTTGCCATGACTTTTCAAGCTGATCTCAGTATGAAAAGTGCTGAGTTCCCTTAATTCCCAGATTCAAAAGACACTATAGTTACTTGGTTGCTCTGAAAACCTGACTAGCATCTCTCAATAGTGCTGAAAGTAGACAGGTCCAAAAGCTGTGTAGTCAACACACAGTTCCGTGTAACCTTCAGATGACAGACACTTTGATTATATTATCACTAAAATTATGTACTTCAAAAAAAATTATTATTGCACAATTTTATATCCTTTCTTCCAGATTTTGCAAGATTTTACTATATCAAAGGTATTAACCCACACACACAGCTTAAGGCCAGCAATTCTGTGAAGAAAATGGACAGGACAAGAGAAACCCTAAACTGACACTTTGTAAAGAGAGTAGAAAAGAAAGATAAAATACATTGTTGTAGCAAGAAGAAAAGAACACAATTTCCAAATCGTTCATGTCAATACTGGCAGTGTTTTTTATTCTTGTAGAATAGGATGTTTTCAGCTACTTCTACTCTTCTATCTCTATAATAAATTATCTTAAAACAATACCTGGCCACTGTCATAAGTCCTCAGTTTAAAGAAAAAGAAAAGAAACTTGGTTGCTTTGTCAGCAAATTCTGAAAACAAACAAACAAGGCTTTTGCAAGGTTCAAATTAAACCCATTTTTTCTAAAGATTGTTGAGTACTTAATATTGGTAACAAACTAGCAGGAAAATAAACAGCACCTATTTTATTATAAACAACTTTATTTTGCTTAAAAGACTAATAAGCAAAGGCCAGTAAAAACAAAACAGCATACTTACTGTAATCCATGGCATGTTGACAAGGCCACAAATGATACAGGATTTCCTCGAATTTGTCCCTGATAATAGCAATGTTCTCCTCCCTGAAATTGGAAATTGAGACAGTAAATCCACAGGACATCCCACAGTATCACACTCCATCCTGTCAAACACTGCTTTTTCATAAAAACATTGCCAGTCCACTGACATGGCACCAGTAATTGATTATCACTCACAAGGGTGTTCATCCCATCTCCTTTTAGCCATGGTTTGGTACTTAGACAAACGTCATCATTTTGACTCTCTCTACACCAAATGGAGATGGATATTTTCAGCGTGAAATCCCTGGCATCCTGAGACAGATTTCAGAGACAAATTACTCCAGAAGTGCTCATCTTTCTTCACTGACTAGGAAAAGAGTTGGAAATAGAGGGCTTCGACTCAACATCTGGTCTGCACATGGCTATATCAGACAAGATGAACTCTGCTCTGAGGGTCAGGCAATTTCCTACTTCTGCAGAGAAAGGTATGCTTATCAGATAACAATAATACTTGATTAAAAAAGAGAACACATCAGAAGTGCTTACTAGTGCTCCAAAACTAATGGAAACTTTAAGTATAACCAAGGAGTAAAGGAATACAACAAAAATTAATATTTATATACCTTTCAAATCAAATCTAGTAGACCTTACTCAAAAAATCCCCCCCCTTAGTTTCACAGACATTACACCGATAGTGAAGTAAGCCCTACTGCATATGCACTGAATGTATTCAGTATTGCACAGTATCAATATTTGTACACAAAATTAGAAAACCAATACAAACATCCCTTAAATTCTCACTGCCACTCTACCCTGCAGAGGAACTTACCTATTAGTGCCTTGCCAAATTCAGCTATGTCATATTATTGCACTACTGTTGGTTAAAGGACTACGAAGATGATTTTCAGTGGTTTTTTTTTTTTTAATAGCAACTCTTTATTATTTCTATTCCCTACCAGCAAATGTATAAATAATCTACCTAGCCTAATGTACCCAGCCATGGAATATTTATGTCCATTGACTTCAGGGAGGGAAAGGCATTACAATTACTGCTCTTTCAGAAGCCAGCAGTCACTTGCATGATGCATAGCACAGTCATTTTTGACATCTGACATTAAATGCTCTTGAATTTTATTTTTCAAATATGAAAAAAAAAATTAATCAAGATCAGGTAAAAGGCAAGAGAACACACAGAATATCCTTGTAGTTTTGTGGTTTGCTCAGGAAATCCTGTTCTGTTTTCTGTAAGGCATGCAAACTATTTTGGAAAGCAACTACGAAGTATGGGTGCCTCTGTTTTGAGGCGCTCTCCTTGAGAGTGTATAGGAGCCTGTTTGTCAAAGCGTGGCTGCTCGCAGGGAAAGAGACCTGATCTCAACCCGGTCACTGGAAATCATTAGTTCCTCCTCAAAATCTTCTCCGGAGCATTCATGCATGCTGTGGTGCTGTTGGACCCCAAAGCACTCAGTGCAGTGCACCTGGGGGCAGCTCACAGCTGCCATGCCCAGCAACAGCAGCGCAACAAAGAAATGCAACACCTGGTCTGACAGACTACAAGTCTGACACTATTTGGCAGGCTTGTTGCTTCACTCTGCGAGGAGAATCCCTGTGGCATATCTTCTGTTAAAAGTGTTACTTATTGGGTTTTTTAATTTCAATCTCGTTATTTCCTCTCTTCTACATACCACTTCTTCCTTCCGCTTGCTGCAGTGGCAGCAGCCACCTCCACTGCCTATCCACCTTGGCATCTTTTTCACTGTGTATCTGGTACAGATACAAAACACCTTCACCAAACTGACCTGCAGAGTGACCATCATGCTATCCACCATGGGCACCTCTCTACTAAGATGTCTGCAGAAAAACGCTACTGATATCATGCAGGTAATGTTCAACAGGCTGTGCTGATGTTTATCTGGCTCATGTCCATGAGAAGGTCCAGGGCTGACACTCCATACCAGGCTACAGGGGGGTGTCTGGCAGAAGACGTATGACCCATCGCCCTTGGATCAGCATTTCTCAGGACTATCAAGCATTTGGGACTCAGATGGAGTACAAGTGAAAAGGAGATGGTTTCAGTTTCTGCTTTGCACTCATATGCATTTTAGCCACCAACATCCTACATTACATGGGATTTAAAACAGACTACATCTTACTTTGTTTTTCCTCATTTTCTCTACTTTATTCTCCTGTTTTACACCTACTTACTTCCTATATCTTAGTCACTTTAAGCTCTCTTCATTTGAGATTTTCTTTCTTTCAGCCTGCTTTCAGGTCTTTCCAGAATATATGAATAAAAAGTAAACAAAGAGAGACTCCAATAAGCTAATAACAAAAATAACAATCAAAGTATATGGATGAGCTAAAACCTTATGAGTAATAAAATATACTCTAAACAGAACTCTTGCAGTAGCATTCCTGTAAAAGATATAACTGGAGTAAGCATGAATATGGGAATAATATTGAGAAGACTATCAGTAGGGAGTTGTACAAAGTTCTAGCTGTGGAAGGAATTTGGAGTAATTAGACAAATTGGTTTGTTCTCAGAAATTGTAGTTAATATGTACCAGAAGTAGAATCTCAGGCTCCATTAGTTTGCAAAACCATGTCTTTGTAACCAGGAGGAATGTTTTTTCATACTGAGAATCCAAGTCTGTGGCTCAAAAGTGTGTTTTGATCTTCTTAATGAGAATCAAATAAATGCCCCATGATAGTACCTCCAAATTAATTTATTCCATAATAAATCCATGAACAAATTTTTATGCTTACAGATCTAGAAAAGAAAAATATAAGAAACCCAGCTCTAAATTCTTGCCTAGGAAAAACACAATTCACACACAAATTCTATTCTATTTGATCAAATCAATTCAACTCATTGATCTACTGAAGTTCATGGTAATTCTGGTGGTGACAGAAATACAACTCTGATATTCTCAGTCTCAGGGACCGATTTTTACTACTACAAAACATTAATTTCTATATGCTAAATTCTGGAGGATATTTTTTACATATGGACTTATGTTCCTATCAACGGTGAGTCACCTCAAACCAGTTAATAAAATGTAAGAGGTTTACATGAAAATAGCTTTTTCCAAGTACTTGATGCACTAGTGGTGTGTTGGATATTTTTGGAGAGAACTTTTCATTGTAAGAAATCCTGCTGTCAGGATACTCCTAAATGAGGTTCTGAGGATTGCTATAATCTCAGCAAACAAATAAGAGGTGATGCAGTGAAACCAGATAGCACTAAGGACTGAATGGCTCTCGGAAGAGTGATTGCTTAGCACTCCTTAACAGTGTCTCAAGTGGCTAAAACATGTCAGTAACATGTGGCATACGGTGGGGAGGGTGCAAATTGTGTATTGTACATTTGGGAGACTCATTTTCAACAGTTCACAAAACCTGGTAGTGTGGCAAAAATACTAAAAAATGAGAAGGCAGAGATGTTAGCAATGCAAGTAAAATCTGTCCCCGTTTTTATCCTTTAAGATAGTTCATCCCTGCCCAGAGAGGCACCAGCTGCTCAGTAAACACAAAAAAGATGAAAACCACATTAACTGATATTCACAATGAAGGGGGGAAATAAGTAAAGTAAAAGAACAGCCACGACAGTCAGTGATGGCAGCAGTTCACTCTTCTCTGCTGTTTCAGTAAAGAAAGCATCTGCTGACCATACACCGACAGTGTTTGTTATTCACCTCAGAGACACTATGACCTTCACAGGGGAGGAAAATTGAGGATGCACATTCATCTGCTTTCAAGTAACACCCGTCATCAGATCTTCAAGTAAGCAATTTTCTGCAATTAGGAGAGGTGCTGGCCATTAAAACTCATGCTACTCTCAGGCACTAACCCTAAAATTAATAACTTCCTTCTTCCAGCAGCTACGTATTCCTATTTTAACACTCATTAATCCAAAGGAAAGGAGATTGCTGGTCTAGTTCAGATCCTAGTAACACAGCTCCCTCTTCCCTTGCAGCAGAAATCTCCCAAAAGGCCAGCTAATGACCACACCACCATTCTGTGAAGAGCCAGATAACAATTAGCTTTTTAAAGAGCTACCCATTGTAGGGTCACTAGTTTTAGAACTGCTTCCTTAGTAATCACTTAGATCTATTTGCAAATTATTGACGCTTGCAGAAGTTTTGACCCAATGATAACTAAGACTGCATGAGAAAGAGCAACAGGAGAAGAAAATGCACACCCTTTCACTGACTTCTACGGCAGAAAACGACTTGTTACGGAAGGGTTTCCATTTGTAAATAGAAAAGTCAAAATGGCACTTCAACCTGTGTAACTGCATGGAGAGAAAACCTCTTGTAATTGACACGTGCTTCAGCAAAGGCAGGGGACTGGCTGGCGGGGCTGTGCTGTCCTACAGCAGACCACTGGGCTCAGCCCTTACACAGCTCAGTAAGAACCCCAGGGACCCTGGCATCACCTCTTTGCAGAGTAGGTCTCTGGACTTAGCTACGGTCTATTGTAGACTCCTGAAAGCCAACTGTTTTGAAAATGTGAACGGTGCCCTCCCTTTGTAGGAGGACAGCTATCACATGTACTCATACAACTCAGAGCCCACATGTAGTAACATTAGGTTAAAACGCTACTTCAGATTCTGAAATCACAAATATGGATTCCAAAATTAGGATAAAGCATCACCGCTTCTAAGGCTTCTCCACAAAATGCCCATGTTTAAAGACTGTTGGCAGCACTCTTAAAAAACATAGACACACGTGTACGTGACAGGATCCTGCACACAGGCGACTCTCTCCAACTGTCATTGGTGAATCATGGTAGGCACTTTCAGCAGATGGCTTGTGCTATCAGCCCCGCTTCCCCGTTTGGAGGCCAAATGATGCTTATGTTTACTGCCCAGTAGCTATGAGGGAAGATGCTCCACGAATGTAGCGGCAGGGTGTGGACAGAGAGCTCATGCCAGCGCAACGCCATCTGGTCTGGAAGCTGCCTTGGCAACTGCTTGGGAAACAGCCTCTTGACTTGCCTTGCCTTACCTTGGTGTTAGAGAAAATTATTTTAATTATCAGCTGCCGGATAAAGATGAGGCAGAGGAGAACAGGGTCGGTTACCTCTTCCTGCCTATTCTGTTGTCTTTAAGTTGGCTGTTGTAGCAGTGCCTAGTGTCTCTGAGTCATGGCATACAAGTCATTTCAATGACAGTCATTTTACCCCATGCCTGTACGTAGGGAAAAGGGAGCAAACGTTTTAAGGGACTATATGAAAATTCTTTATAATCTACCCATACTAATCTGTCACACCAGTTCATCAGCGTACCCCAAGTCTGAAGCTAGGTTATGAGCATGTGATGTACAAGATTACTACAAACACAACACAGAAGATGAGATATTGGCACACACCTACATGGATACCAGTCAGTCAAAAGAAGATAAAAGCTCTGAGAAAAATGGAGAAAAACACTAATTAGATTTCCTTATTGGCTCATTATTTCTGCATGACAGAAACTTCTCTTTAAGTGAGAATTCACAGAGCTTGAGACTGTGTCTAGAAACATTAACCTACTGTATATAATACAGTGCCAGTTCAGTATCCATAGGGAACAACAGATGTGTCTAGACAAAGCTATTTACAGAAGTCAAGATCAAATAAGTAAAGATGTCAAGCTAAAGCACATTGAAGTCTTGCACGGAAGAACTCTTTCGGAAGTACAGCAGCTTCAGTTTGCTTAGCTTAATTCCCCCTCAAAGAGATTAAGTTAAACCCAAAAAGATACTTCTATTTTTCAATCTACAAAGGGATTTAATGTTCTTTAATGTTATAGCAGGAGTTAACTTCTCTTAGCTATACTCAGTCCTTGCACAATCTGAGTTTACATAATGCTTGGTTGATGCCACTCTCTGCCTATGTGTGCTGTATGTTGTAGCTCATGGAAAATAACTCATGAGGTGCACAAAGTATGGCAGGACTTCTCTGCAAATTCAAGCACTGGATTGCTGCCTTCCCTCTGGGGCATGTGAAAACAGCAGCAGAGAGTACTCAGGAGGTGACTCCTGATGGTCACAAAGTCACCCAACTTCTCACTTCAGCAGAGTCATGACTTCATCACTGGGGCCCACATCTGCAATGGGAGATACGTTTTACGCTCTTGATGGCTTCCACTTTCTGACAATCTTTTTCCCCTCCAGGACTAGCTAAAAACACTGGATTTACTTTTTTATGTCACAAAGAAAAAGAAGACAAGATAATTAAGCCTGCAAGAACCTACAGGAGTCACGAGCTGAGATTCATTCTAGTGTAGTATAATCAAAAACATGACCTGGGAAGGACTCCTAATACTGAAAGCTGCCACTTTTAATTTCCTCCTTCTCAGTAGCAGGATGTATGTAGAAAGTAAGCGAGTAATAGCAGGGAGATAAACAGATACCAAAAAAAGTTAATGTAAATGTACATTAAAAGTGCCAGCCTGGAGGACCATTAGGTCAGGCAAGTGCATTATATACGATGACTGATTATCTTGCCCTGGTACCCCACAGAGGACACTACGTGTTACTAAACCCCAAAGGAATTGCCTTCATAATTCAAACAATGGTAAAACAGGAAAGTAAGATATTTTTCAATGCCTATTGACTCAGTACGGCAGCATGACACTGCTGAGAAAAGAGATGTCCAGAGTCACTGGAAACACACAGAAATTTAAAAATTTTGCAAAGTCTTCATCAGGGCACATACAGTAAGATTAATTCTAGCCAAAATCTACTGGAAGTAATTTGAGCAGTATACTCTTGGACCACAGCTCCCTTTGCAATGGCAGCACCCTGTAAGGTATGAACCGTACAGTCATTCCCTGCTCCACTACTACACTCTGATCTTCTCCTTCTTGTGGAAGTTTCAATTTATGAACTCCCATTGTACAGCAAAAATGCCTATAATTAGTCCCTAAGTGAAAGAAGTTGCCATTTTTTCTATCCAATTTAATCCCATTTTTATTTACTACATTGGTCAAAGATAGGCAGTTCTCCATCTGATCCTTCTGCGCACTGTAATGCTTCCCAGTTTTGTACTGCTAGCAAACTTCATTAATACAGACATACTTTTTTTTTTTTTACCTAAGTCATTAATGAAAATATCTAGTGTGAGCAGTCTGAAGATAAACCTTGCAGGAATGCCCTGCTAAACTGCATCAGACTCACAGACTCCCTGTCAGCTCTTCTTCGGCTAGTTTATTGCTATCACTAAAAAGTAGATTATGGCCTAGATTTATTAATAATTTCCCATGAGGCAAGGAGAGCTCTGTTGAGGGAGTAGGGGAGAGGAGCTCTGATGACATTATGGGAACCCTTATTCAAAAATCTTCTCTCAAACAAGCAAGATAGTGATTTTTTTTGTTGCTAACAGCTTCTCTAGTCTCCGGACACAGGTAAAAAACCAGAAATAGGCATATATAATTCCTGCATTATTTAAGATTTGTTCCTTTTCAGTTTCTTTTCTCCTCCAGGGCCCACCACCAGGTTCTGCAAGCTCTGGGTATATGTGCACACAGCTCCCCACCAGCCCCAGGCTCCAGCCTCCCAGGGCAGAGCCTCCCTGCACTCCCCTCCCATTCCCTCTCGCCAGGCAAACTGGCACTCTGGTTTTCAGGAAGAAAATGTAATCCCTCACAGGAAAGCCTGTTTAGCACACGGGCTTTTCTGGCAGGTTGAAACGCCTTCCTCTTTGGTTACAAAATGGTGAGTTACCAAAAGCTGAAGAAAAATTAAGAGATTCTTCTGTGGAGCTCAGATGGTAGATGACTAAACTGGAAGATGCTGGTGGAAGCACCTTGCTGTAAGATTGGAAACATACCAGTCAATGATAAAAATGATCTGCTCACTGGCTCGGTGTTTATTCTGGCTGCATCGCAAACTATTGTAGCCTTATGATCAGTTCGTACCTGTGGCGATACAGCAAAATGTTGGAATGCTACTTAGGATAAGGTCTCATCAAACACAGGCACTAAGACGTGACAGACACAGACATTGCCCCCAGTCAAGGGACTGCACCTTAACAACCCTCAAGCAGACCAGATGTGAAGGAGGCAGTTTAATAGAAAAAGCAATAGCCATCATTTCAAGGGTCCCCAGCCCTCTCTGGCCTTTCAAGATTTTAGTATTTTTCTCCCTTCTATATTATTTTCCTAAAAAAGGGCATTTAAAGAGCCCTTCAAATACACATCACGGCACACACAAGCCAAGGCTTTAATCACAGCAAGGCAATGAAGAACAATAATTTTTCCCTCTTGTGCACAGGCATTGAAATAGTGGTAAGCTACAGTAACAGGCATTTTGCACACACTGCTAGCCAAACAACACACATAACAAAAGGAAATAATGACTATTTTTGCAAACCAAGGGCTCTGCTTTGCTGTGCAGCATTAAAATGCATTTACTCCACAACCCCCATTCCCCAAACTGCAATGACAGCACCTCTACTAGAGCCACCGCAGAGCACAAGGCTACGCTGGGGCACCCCAGCTCCAGAGGATGCCCACGGATGGTTTGAAGGAAGGCACCAGGCACTGCCCTGCCCACACGCGTTCCTGCACAGGCAGCGGCTGAACACCACAGGGGCCAGCAATATGGCTCAGCACAGCTTGGGACACAAAGCCACGAGGCAATCTTAAGCCAAAGGCAAGTTTGGCCAAAGGTTCTCCATCAACACAACAATGGAGAAAAACAGTACCTAGCATTTAATATTACTCCATTTATGTTGTTCAGTGCTATCATGATTATGAACATGCTGTGAAGTAGAAGCAAAAAGCAATGTTCTTTTATGCTGCGAGCACTCTTGCTGTAATTTTGTGCCCATAATACACACACTGTGTTTACACCACCACACTTAAGAATTTTAGGATTGCTTATGAAATATAGTTCCTTCTAGTTCTATTTAAACGTGCCATCAAAAATCCATGGCACTTATCTACCACAACTCTACCTGTGCAAGTTCTCTGACTGGAATCTGAATTATTTTTATTGCTTAATTTTTTTCAGAAAGCAATTTTCTAAGAACTCATAGAATTGTCCAATGTTTTGGGGGAATACAGGCAGAAACATTTATTTCTACACTCTCCAAAGAGGAAAACTGAAAAATTTTATACGATAAAATGTCACTGAATAGGTATCAGTTGTTCCTTCTGAGGGAGAAAAATCCAGCTATGTGAATTACTCAGCACTATAGCTGGTTTTTGCCTTTCATCTCCCTGACAGCACCAGTGACAGAATGATAACCCAAAAAAGAGAGAGAGAGAGAGAGAAGGAGAGATAAAAGGACACAGAGATGTACTGAAGCAATGTTAAGTATACACAAGTTGAGTATTTACGTGCTGTGAGCATAGGATGATCTGGACTGACACAATCAGGAAAAGGCAATGCATGAAGGGTTTTTCTCTTTCTTATTAATTGATTATTCTCTTTGCTACAAGAGGGAATTTAGGCCAATACTGCTGCTTTCCTAGCAGTTACAGACGTGATCTAAAGTAAAGGAGGGTGGGGGGGGAAACACTGAAATAATTCAAACATCTACCTCCTTTTGTTTTTCTCAAGCACTGCACATTGCTGCTGGTTTAATAAGAATGTCTTAGGTGCTGCCTAACTGTGCCAAATCAACAAGGACATCTCACAAAGAAGCCTCTCTTCTGCAGCTGCTAAATGCTGGCACCCTGCAAAAACATATGTAACGTTTCACCTTCACAACGGTCCAATGTATTAATGAATTGTGCAGCAATCAAATGTAACTCAACTTTCTCTTAAATAAAAAGGTGTGTTAAACTGAGGACTCTCCTCCCTATAAAAATCCCTTCGCTACTTCAAAGTGTCATTTTTAATGATCTGAATGTTTCTCCCTTTCCCTGCCCCCCTCTCCTCTCTGAAGCATCCTAAGTAATGGCAGAAAATCTGTATGTATTTTACAGCACAGGAAGTTTTACTGGTGGGGATGGAGAGGGGGAGGAGTGGCAAAAGTAGTTCTCAACTCCACACCACGTATAAGCCAAGGCAGGCATCTGCTTCCAGGACACATTCATGCCTGTAACATTCCCAAAGTGCTGA
Source organism: Gavia stellata (assembly GCF_030936135.1). Classification (NCBI taxonomy): domain Eukaryota; kingdom Metazoa; phylum Chordata; class Aves; order Gaviiformes; family Gaviidae; genus Gavia; species Gavia stellata. The sequence goes on along the minus strand of NC_082599.1, from coordinate 24,355,787 downwards.
GTGTACGTACAGCTGCCTTCCCACAGTGATTCAAAGCTCCTATCTTCTCCCATATTCCTGATGGCACAACAGCAGCACTGACGATTTCCGTGTTTGTGCAGTATTCCTGCACTGAGAAATGCAAGGGGGAAATATATATGTATTTTAAAATACACCTCTCCTTACATGACTAAGAAGGCCAAGAACAGAGGAGGCCCTTTTCCTTTATAAACAGGCTTGTTCAAAGCCTGCAGCTGGCAGTGGATAGCAGATGGACATTTTCTTTCTGCCACCGTTTCTCCTACCAAAGCAGCAAGAGAGATGTTGCCAGGCCGCCTCTGTTTCTGCCTACAGCGAAAGACAAATTGCACAGAGGTGGGTGAAGAGCAGCGCATTGAAGCAACTGATAGAAACCTGGCTCCTTTCTAAAACACCTCTTCTCCTACTTCTGCTTAAGCATATACTGCATAGCAGAGTGCATATTTTGTGATTTATTTATAAGCTGTACCCTTTTAATAGCTATTTTTAAATAAGTATGTAAGCAATCTGCACAATCCCTAAAATCTAGCACAATAATTATGTTTTGCCTGGTGCATATTATAAGTACCAATTTAAAGGTGCTTTACCGGTTATGGTAAACAGTTTCCACAGAAATTGAAGGTACGAAATCACCATCATAAAAAATACCTGTATTTGCAGTAAGATTTTCAAAACATTTGATGTAAAACCAGAGTTCAGTTTCTCAAATGCAAAAGAGATACTGCTGGGCTTTTCACAAATTGTTCAACAGACGAACAGGGCTCTCCAGGGCACTTACAGGTGCTCTGAAAAATACTGACTGGTCAGAGGGAACCAGATTCATTGTTAAACAGCTACTGGGTTCTGAAATTAGCCTCACTCGGTGTCTGGCATCAAAATGTACTCAGCAGCCTGCACTCTTCCAAAAGTCTTTTGATATCTGAACTTTTCTGAAAATGTGCCCATGACTGTGGCCAACGGGCTTTTCCGGACATTTTGTCACACCAGCTGCTTCCCTCTCCTCTGATCCCAGACACTCGAATGCAGCAAAACACGCAAAAAATATACATCCCCCCTCCTGGCGCACTTCCATAGGACTGCTGCCTGCCAAACTCCCAGAACGGTAGGTGAGGAGAGGGCAGAGGAGCCCCCCCACACGCCCCGGCCACCCTTGCGCCCCTGTCCACAGGTGCACAAGGTGCAAGGCAGCATGGGGAGGGAAACACACCACCCGAGCAGCAATGCCCCTCCTTTGCAGTGCAACCCCGTGATCCTTTCCCTCCCAATTCAGTTCATCTCGAGCATCAAGGTCAACACAGCAACGCTGGCTCTCTACTTAAAGCAGATTTGAGACTACTAAACGAGGCAGTGATAGCCATCCCTGAAGGTATACCACGACCCTGCACAGCAGCTAACTGAAACAGAAATAATCTCTGGGGCCCTGGAGACTGGGAGATGTTTTGCCCAGAAAACATTTCACGACCCTTCCTCTGAAAGGCCCGATCCTCCTGTCTCTTCCCCATGCAATTAAACAGTACTTACATGAGAAGAGGCACTGATTTCAAACATTTCCTTGCTTGATTAAGGCTTACTCATCAGAAAGATATTTGTCCTAATTCAGTGATGGGACTCAGATAGATTAACTTGGCTAATTTGCACATATACCTTGAAGCAGACAAATGGATTGTTTTGTTCTTATTAATATCAGTTACTATCTTTATTTCTGCTTTGACTCATATTCTGAATCTGAGTCAAGACTTCTTGACTGCAGAGCATGGCTGACTGAGAAATTAGTCTTTACAATTTAATGTATGTGTTTGCCTCAGTCTGATACTGTATGCAGACTATTACCAGAGAGTAAAAAGAAAGAAGATTTCAAGTTTGCAAATGCTAGAAAGGGATAAACCAAAGGAAACGCCTATCTTCAGCTACTCAGTGGATAAAGGATTCAGCTACTCAGAGGCTAAAGGATTGCTTTGTCCATTTCCACTTCCACTTTCACATTGCAGAGATTAATGCATTTGTTTCAGGGTATTTAGGTGATCTTAGATTTAGTAAAAGACTTTTGGGGTTTTTTTAATAAAATATAAACTTCGAACAAAATTTGACCTGACAGGCAAATTTAAAGAGTTTCGATTCTGCACAGCATATATTAACATTCATGCACATTTTATGTAATCTACAGCAATTTTACACCTGATGCCTACAAAATATTGTCCTAACAAACAGAAGGTCCTCAAGAAAATTCTCCCATGTTGCATGCAAATAACAAAACACTCCTGCAGAGGCAGTGGGACATTTCATGGAAGTCAACTGCAACAAACAGGATCTTGTAGCCATCATGCCAACAAACATCCAGAGAAAGAAACTCCCAATTTGAGACGGTGACTAGATATTTGGAAATATTATACAATTAATCTCGCTATTCTCAAACTTACAAAGAAGCTCATGAAAAACAACAAACTTGGGGTTTAGTACAATGAGGACATGCTACCTACCAAACCAGAAAGATTCGCTTCAATAGGCATCAAAAGTAAATTATATTTACTGGTAAAAAGAACTACTATGCATACGCTTTTCATGGATACCATTTTGATATAGATGTTAACATACTAAATTTGCCAATAAAGTTTATTTGTCTTATTTAAAAAGCTGAAAAGTTTGAAGACATGAAACAAGCTTGTCTCAAAAGAGTAAAACAAATCACCTGAAAAATCAGATATCTCTCCTTTCAAGAAAATAGGTGTGTTTGCATTAACATCAAAAGCAAAGCAAATTAAAAAGGCAAAGCAGAAAAAGGAAATTCTTACTTTAACTTCCACTGTCTTCCCACCTTGCTCGATATGCCTCTCAAGATATTCAGAAGACAGCAGGTCACTGCAAGAAGGAGAAAAAAAGAACCATAAGTCTCCTACATGTGTTCTTGCACTCCCTCTCAGCAAGCACTGATTAAACATTTACATTTGAAAAGGGCAAAAACTGCAGGATACTTTTCCTAAAACGTTCATAAAAATCACTGGAACAACCACCTCCAATGGAGTTACACAGTGCATGGGATACATTGATTTTTAAGACCAGAAGGTGGGACAAGGAAAACTGAGGGGGGGTTTTCTCCACAGAAGGTTCAAAACCAGCCCCTGATAATGATTTTAATTCAAGAGACTTTTCTATTTGCTGCTAAAAGTGAACAGTAAGGAAGTTAGGAGAACTTCAAGAAAAGAAAAAAGCAGAAGGATGAGAAACCAGTTGGAGTCACTCCTGCAGCAGGTTGTATATGAGGGAAAATGGCAGCTGCCTCGGGCAGACTCCTCAGGACACAATGGCACAATAATGAAATGACCTTGTAATACCAATATGGTGAGCTCAGGATCACGCTAAATGGGCAGGCAAAGCCATCAGCCACAGGAGCTGCACCACACTGGAGGCTCACGGCCCGTTCCACCCGGTGTAGGCACTAAGGCAGGCGGCGGGAGCCACGCTGCCCTCGGGCTCGCAGGGCAGGCCCCCATGGGGGCCCGTCCCTCACACTCGCTCCCCTGGGAGCCCTGCAGCTTTAGCGGCGTCAGAGGAAAATGCTCTGGGCAACAGCACGTCCAGCCTCAAAAGTACTCAAAGCTTTGGAACAAGCACCGAAGAGAAAAAACAATCAGACCTGAGGCAAGCGTATAGAAGTTAAATGCATGCTGTATTTACTGAGACACGTCAATGCTAAACCAGTCAAATCCTCTCCCTCGTAAGTTATGTTCTAGGCAAGCACATCATCTACATCAGAAATTTCACTAAACACTTTCAAAGACTGCAAAATTTTACTGAGATTAAATCTGTATAAAGAGTTTATATTGTCCCACCTAAGAGGATATCAAACTGGAAAGGATGAAGAATCGGTAAGGAAAACAGGACAACAGGCACGCTGACTGACGGGACTGGAGGCAACAAGCACAGACCTTCTCAGCAGAAGAGGCAAAATTGAATGTTTCTCCTTCAAACAGCAGAACACCCAGGCTAGAGGAGAACTGACCTGCTGTGGGGAGGCAAGGACCGCAGAGCAGCACCCAGGGCAGCGGCCGCTCGGCTTTCCAGAGCTTCGCCCTTGCTAAACAGGCAGCAGGGCCATGGACCTTTTTTGCTCATGTAGGCATTGGTGACTGCCCAGACCAAGCCCCGAGCAGGACAAGGTTGGTCGTATGGGTCCTTCCATATCAGCCCTACAAACTGCCAGCTTGGTATTTGCATTAATAACTCAGGCACAAAAACCAGGAGTGCTCTAAGGAAATATGCTGATAACGCTAAGTTGGAAAGCACGGGGAATAAAGAAGAATATTGAAAAAACGCCCACAGGAAAGAGCTGGATGATCTTCAGGACTGGATTAGAAATAGGATCAAATTCAATTGTACAAACAGCAAATCTACGCACTTGAGGGCTGGAGGAAATTCCTAGTATGTTGTTTTGGAGGGCCTGGTTTATAAGGAAGAGAGACATGACTGCATTTGTTTCTGGCAAAATGATTTGCCAGATCAGTAAGGTGTCTTCCTGAAAAACACAACTGTCATCCCAGAATACATCAAAGAAGATGTATTTCCAGTCAAACTGAGGTAAGATTAATACCACTGTCCAAAGGAGACCTCTTTTCAAATACTGCAGACACGTGCTGGACAGCTTTGCTTAGAAAGTTCAATTACTTGGAAGCACAGAGAGGCTCCTGAGATAACCAGGGAATGGAAAGCTCCTGAAGTCTAGCAACAAACTGAGTTGTGAGGGGATCTGAATGCACCAGAGTTTATACACCAAGATGTAAAGGCAGCCAGAACCTCAAATACACACGGACTGACAATGAGTTGATGGAAACTAGATGTTAAAAAAAAAGACGTTGTATCTAAGTGCAAGTGACAGAAGCAACAAAAAGAGGGATGCTAATAACTCTCTGAATGGGAGCATCCATAGGACAACTGTCCATGAAGGCAGGGTCCCCTCAGTCACAGTGAGTTCACAGCTGGTTGCTGCTGAAAGCAGGAGGTCTCAGTGCCCCCTCAGCAGCAAGCAGAACCTACCTTGTGTCAGCATGAGCACTCATCAAAACATTCTCGGTGTCAGAACTGACACTCATCAAAATACTCTTGGTGTCAGTACTGGCACTCGTCAAAGTACACTTGGGAGGGTTCAACAAATCCATGGGTTTGCTCTATTAGGTAATAGAAGTCCCTTGTGAAGAGGTACAATAAGCTCCAGAGCTGATGCAAGGGAGGGAAAGTACCTGAGCAGCTGTCAATAGGGGAGGAAGAAAGAGCGAGTGACTCCTTTGGCCACTGCAGAACCAGCATGACCAGCTGCCCCCAGATTCACCCTCTAGGACCCCCTTAATTCTGGGCAGGCCCATATACCTATATTGATGCTTTGCACAGCAGCCTGCAAGTGAGACCCATTATTGAGGAGCACCTAAAAGAGAAGCTGTTGTTTGAGTTACTGATTACAATCCTCTAATTCCTCTTAGAAGTGAATATTAAATATTTAGGATACTCATCCACCTGGGAGAAGCTCAAAGACTTCTATAAGGTCTGTATGTCTTTTCCAGATTTAGAAATTTAGACAGATTCTCTCTTAAAATGTATTTAGTTTAGCTTGCTGAAGTTAGAGATACAGTTTTTCAGCATTCACTAGACTTTCTTTCCAGCAAAAGTCTATGCTTCCACAGATTTACTAAAACCACGTCTATAGCTTAGGGCTCTACTTTTACTCTTAGCTATTTCTGGGGGACTCAATTAAACTAAGGTCATCCTCCTTATCTGATGGCTGCAAAGGAAGATGCAAGAGATTATAAAATGTATGATATTAAAGTAAGTGTACAGTACAAAAGACAGAGATCAAATAGAATGACTTAACTCAGAGAGAGTTTATAGTCTTATTTGGAGGGATGACAAGGAGAAGCAGCACAGGGTCTTCTCATGCGGGTCTGACAAAATTACTGCTTTTTAAAAGATACTGCTGTTCATGTTTTTATGTTCTGAAAGATCATATGTTATGTTCTCAAAGATCTGGAAATTGTGTCTAGCATGAGAAAACAAAGAACTTGATCATTCTTTGCCTTGTAGGATGCAAGAACTAGGAGGTAACAGAAGAGACCAGTAAGCTCAAAACTAATAAAGAGGGACCTTTTCTGGCACAGCCCCTGGTTACAATGTGGAACCTCTCACCACAGGAAAGCATGGATGCTGGAGGTCTGTACCAGTTCAAGCTGGCAATGGACAAGTTCATGGACATAACTGAGGGCTACCAAACGCACAGAAATCGTCCCTGACTCAGAAAGTCTTGGAGTCCTGGAAAAGGACTCTGGGGAAGCCATATACATGCTTGTTCTGCTCTTCTGCTTCTCCCTCAGCATCTGCCTTGGGCCACCAGGACAGGACAGTTGGCCAAGCGCCCCTCTGACCTGACCTGGGCTGCTCTGCCTGCACCCTGACAGGGCCCTGTTTCTCCTGGGGGTTCTGGAGGGCCCCCCAGCATCCCGTTCCAGGGGTGCCAGTGGTCAGTCAGCTGCTCTTCTCCCACTCGCCACCCCTCTGATGGATATACCCAGGTTGTTCAAGTTGTGTTTACTTTCAAAGTAGGCCAAGAGAATGATTTCTAAACAGGTCCATCCATTTTGTCCTCCTGCTTGGTCCCTACTTTCAGTACAAAAGGGCTGGAAACAGCTGGGGATCTGCTGGCATTCCCCTGCCTCTCAAGGTCTGTCACAGTTGCCTCAGTTCCCAAAATGAGCCTGGCTGGAAGGGAAACACCATGGGGTCACCAGCCTGCACAGCTCCTGGGGACCAAGCCCAGAGCTTACAAGCAGACGACAGGTCTGAAATTTAAAGACATTTTTAAAGCCTACCCTAAGTAACATGGCAGGCACGATATGTCCGGGAATATTTTATCAGTAGAAAAATGCACAAATTATGCCATGTTATGCTTTATTATTATTATTATTATTATTATGACTCACTGCACAGAAAATATCATAACAAACACAACACTCCTGCAGATCCAATAACGCAATCAGTGCTATTACAAACTAAGCTACAACCTAATAATTACACACAGTCTTGGAAACTTATGCCAAAAGATATGCTTGTCTCATGAAATCACCTCATAGGTGGAGTAATGTTTTGTCTTCAGTAACAGTGAGGCACATAACTGCGTAATTTTAATAAAAGCCATTATATTAAAACAAACAAAAAGCTATAGTGAAACACGTGTGAAACACGATGAAAATTATTGAAGCAATGTAAGACACTGAGCCATCAGCATTAAAATAATAGCATTTCAACATAAATCGTACAACCCTTTCCTATGGTACAGACAAAATAGGAATAATTCAGCTTGCTTGCCAATCTATCCTAAAAGCCATCATTGTCAGTTTAAGTAGTAGTTTTGATATTAATTTTAAAGAAAATCTGCATGTGAAAAAAAAAATTATTGTGAAAAAAGTCTTAGAAACAGGAAGAACGTAGAAAATTACAGTGAAAAAAACATCTACACTATAAAAGACAATACTGCAGCATGAGATTTTCAGAAACATTCGCTGAGGCATTGACACAAATTCTTTGAAAAGGCATGGTAAAAACCTGCATATGATAAGACCTAAAAATAAAACATTTCACAGGAAAGAAGCACATGTGATCTGTGGCTTTTACAAGGAAAAAACATGTTAATAATAGCAATTCTGGTTTTAGAGGTCTGTTATTTTAAAAATGTACACAAATGAAGTAGTGTAGCTTTGTTTACAGCAGCATCATTTTTTTGAGCATTATCTTAAGTCACAACCATATAAGTCCATCCCATAGAGACCCAGTAGCGTAAGGGCCAGAACAAAAAAATGAGCAAGCTCCTCTCTGCTCTCCCAACTCTCCCAAATAGTCACAACAATAGTACACAGGAGGAGGCGGCTGGGGGAATTTTCTTACAGAAGAGGGCCCAAACTAAGGGAATTATCCAAGATCATGCATGTATATGCACTTAAATTCCACCTTGAATTAACTATAGCATTTGCATACGAGGTTTACCAAAGCAAAGTTGGGTTTGGGAACCCAGGAAAACAGATGAGCTTTGGAAATAGATAGGTTCCCCAGCAGAAGGAGACTGCTCCAGGAAGAGGGGGGGAAATGAGGTGGCAAGAGAAAAGAGAACAGAACAGGTGAACTGTTTAAAGAAACAGAAAGAAAAAACAGGAGATTATAAAGCACTTTGACTTGAAAGAAGAAAAAAAAGGCCATGAAAGATTTTTGAAAAGGGAACAGGTTTGCATTTGAATATGAAATGGATAACAAACTGGAAAATATTCCTGGAAATTAAATAGAAACTTTCACTTTCAAGAAGAGAAGGAAAGTGCCCATCACCACCTTCTGAACAAAAATTAACTCTCCAGATTTAAGAGACTGTAAAGATGGAATGCCTAAAAGCTATGGAAGAAAAAGAGCAGAAACAATAGGGAACTTTTAAGAGGCCATAGGAAGAATTACAAACTTAAGAAACGTAGAAATAAAGGGAGTTCATAATCATAGTACTAAAATGCATCTTTGTTGCCATATCAGTGTTATAAATGAGAGAAATGACTGGCTTCATGGTATCAGATATCGTTGCTATGTCTCCTTGGACACTGTGGAAATTCTTTATCATTTCTTCTGTCTGTTCACTCTGATTTCTGTCTCCACAACTCTCCATTATGTACACCTGAAATTTCAGATTAAATATGGTGCCAGACAAGGACATCAAATGAAAGATCTGAGCTGAGATGCATTACTGAAAAGGAAGGCAGAGTTTTAGCTGAAATCAGCAGAAAGGCCTGGATGGGTCGAATGCCACTAGGAAATTGTCAACAGCCTTATGGAGACATTCAAGAGAAAATGACAGGTTCAGGGAAACAATGGAGACACTGATAAGAGAAAGATGCCATATCAGCTGCACAATTAATGCTAACCCACGTTGCAGGAGCAAGCTGGGAGAAGGGAGCCTCCTGCAACAACACACTTGAGAGGGCTGTGGTAAAAGGAATGGGCACTGATAGGGAACCAAGCACATGAGGAAGAGGAAACTTCCCATCAAGTGAAAGATTTTCCCCCGATGGTGTATGTCCTCTACCAAGTAACCTGCAAAGGTCTGAAATATAACTCAATTTTATAAGGGGAAGTTATCCCCCTCAAAAGAAGGGACAAAGGAGGGAATCAGATTCATATAGGAAATTATTGTCGAAGATGGGAAACTACCAGCATGCTGCTTTGAGAAAAGTGCTGAAAGACTCCTTTTATTAACAGGACTAATAGATATGGAAGGAGTGACTAGGGGAGGTAATTTTTTAGAACAGCCCATCTTGTAGACCAGGGAAGAGAAGACAGGTTGATTATTATCATGAAACAAGGACCAAGAAAGTAGAAAACTAGATTAGAGGGAACACAAGGGTTGTTTCTATCTGCCAGTCAGTAAGAGTACAAGGGACAATTAGCATTACCTTGCATTACACTATGGTCCTAAAACCTTTTCAGTATCAGCCATGAGCTAACCAAAAAATACAGCAAGATAAACTCAAAAAAGCCACTTAGCCAGCAGATTTCTGTATCTGACTAGCTAGGACATTTTAATTCTCCTTTATCTTCATGCCTACCCAAACATCTCTCTGCTCATACATGATCTTTCCTTGCACTTCAGAGGGGATTAGCTATCTCCATACTCCATGAATCTATCTGCTTTAATAGCCACAGCTCTAAAACGTTCATCCTCTCCTTCCCCTCAAAAGCACTGCTGAATTTCTTTTTATGTGGATAGATAATTTAATGACTGTTCCTGTTAAGTTAGCCAAATGGACTAATCAATCAGAATTAGGTAGCTTGTCTTAGATACAGCAGCAGTTTTCACAGTGCCTACTTAGAGGACGGAAAAAAAACTGAGAAAAACAGAGCTGGTTCCCGTCTGCATAAATTGAAGCTTCTCCCCTTTTTTAAATATTCTTACCATGCTCTTCTGTTCTTATTGCTGGTAATATGAAGGGGAGAAAGGAGAAAGTAATTTCTTAATGTTTCTACTTCTACTGACTATTTAAGACTTTCTCCAAAAAAGAAATAAGGGACTTGGGAATGGGTTGAGTCCTCAAGGGATTACACACAAATGCTGTTGTACCCAATCTCAGTCCTTTCCTGGAGCTTGATTTCACTTTTCAGTAACAGACAACGATACACAACTTGAATCTCTGATGAATTTTCTTCCAAACACTAACATTTGCTCAATTTTTCCCTCTCCAGGACTTCTCTCTTAGATCCCTAATGCCACCTGACTTGACAATGCACTTAGTCCCTTTATCCCTTAATAGCTAGTTTGCCTGTGGGACACGATAGTAACTGCCCTGCACCCTACTGCAGACACCAAACTGCAGAGCAACTCTGCAGCCCTGCGCTGGGCCTCCACCTCTAGCATCAGAGATGAAGTCTTACAGCTCTGGCTTACAAAAAGCATGTGTTTGATTTACTGGATTGGCTTCATTTCTAGAAGGTAAAAGGTTTAAGCAGGTTGAAGACATTCTTGCTTAGTTTCACTAAATTTCTATTATGCACATGGTTCCTCTTACTAGCCAAAAAAAAAGGAGAGAGGACACAACAAAAGCTGCAAGGAAAACCTGTAAAGCAACAGTGGTAGTTTCAACACTCAGGCTGGTGTGGCCATATCCTGATGCTGGACAGGCCTTGTGCATGTGAACTGTACCTGAGGTACATCCAGCTCTCACTGCCAGCAGGCATTTTGTGGTGCCACTGTCCATCTACAGTTAATATGCCACGGTCTTTTTGGCCCATCTTTTTCAACGATTGCAATTCAGTCTAATCTCCTCTATCTAAATGAACATAGGGGCAATATTATGAGAAATGACTGTAAATGTGGCACATAATGATGAATAGATACTGCTTGTATTTTCCAGGGAGAAAACTAAGAGTTTACACTTAAGTTCTGCAGCTAGGACGAGAGACACAAACTAATCATTTGCTGACTCATATCACCACACATTTCTTTTCATTATGTTTTAACTAAATCTGAACATACCACAGAATGAATCACATGATAGGGGTTGAAAGGAACCTCTGGAGATCATGTAGTCCAACCCCCCCGCCAGAGCAGGTTCACCCAGAGCAGGTTGCACAGGAATGCGTCCAGGCGAGTTCTGAGTATCTCCAGAGAAGGAGACTCCACAACCTCTCTGGGCAGCCTGTTCCAGTGCTCTGCCACCCTCAAAGGAAAGAAGTTCCTCCTCATGTTTAGATGGAACTTCCTATGACCAAGTTTGTGCCTGTTACCTCTTGTCCTGTCACTGGGCACCACTGAAAAAAGACTGGCCCCATCCTCCTGGCACCCACCCCTTAAGTATTTAGAAGCATTCATAAGATCCCCCCTCAGTCTTCTCTCCTCCAGACTAAGAAGACCCAAGTCCCTCAGCCTTTCCTCATAAGAAAGATGTTCCAGTCCCCTAACCATCTTTGTAGCCCTTTGCTGTACCCTCTCCAGCAGCTCCCTGTCCTTCTTGAACCGGGGAGCCCACAGTACTCCAGGTGTGGCCTCACCAGGGCAGAGTAGAGGGGGAGGATAACCTCCCTCAACCTGCTAGCCACACTCTTTTTTCCTTGATGCACCCCAGGATGCCATTGGCCTTCTTGGCCCCACAGGCACATTGCTGGCTCATGGTCATCCTGTTGTCCCCCAGGACTCCCAGGGCCCTTTCCACAGAGCTGTTTTCCAGCAGGTCAGCCCCTAACCTGTACTGATGCATGGGGTTATTCTGCCCCAGGTGCAGTACCCTGCACTTGCCATTGTTGAATTTCATAAGGTTCCTCTCTGCCCAACTCTCCAGCCTGTCCAGGTCACGCTGAATGGCAGCGCAGCCTTCCCGTGTGTCAGACGCTCCTCCCAGTTTTGCGTCATCAGCTCCCGACCCCAACAAAGTAAGAATAATACAAACCTAAAGCAGCTCTGAAATCACCATTTCAGATTCTATTTTTAATTGCAACTTAAATATAATCAAATTATTGTTAATATTTCTTGCATCAATATTAACACTTCTTAATAGAAATATTGAAATTGGTAAATAACATCTGATATGATATATAATGACCTATTATTTTTTAATAAAGCATTTTAAAACATCGTGTGGCATAAGCGCTGCAAAGGGCACAAATTCAATACAGCAGTTAACTCATCCTGCTGGTGACGGAAGGAAGGTGATTACAGTCTTCTCTTTCAGACAACAGGGAGATTGAATCTACTGCCCTAACAAGGAAGCTGCACCTACACACAGAGATTCTTCCCTGTATCCAAGGGGACACACTGCTACTCAAGATGCCATAATGATAAACTAGAGACTTTAACAAGCATAAAGAGTAGACAGCAGCTGCTTCCAAGACTCTTGTTGGGCAGAAAGATGAAATAGGATTTTTCTAACTCTAAACTTCTGTTTTCACAGCCAGAGTTGAAAGCAGTCTGGGCAAGGTCCACTTACTCTGCTCCTTACCTAGTTTTCCTTACAGTACTGATGGCAATGCAAGTGTCAATAAAACCTCACTCTGCTTTTGCTGATCAATAATTTATACCAGTATATTTTCAGGCAATTACATTTTTTTCCCTACAGAAATTTCAGGAGGAGTCCTATTAAAATGAGCAGTTATTTTTAGACCATGTTCATACCACTACTAAAAGGGAGTTTCCTCAATGCCATTCTGTTCGTACGCTTGTTACTTTAAGTCAGGATAAACACAGTTAATTTTAGTATTTGAGAAGATGGTAAATTAATCATAAAGGGAAGAGGCAAGCACACGAGAGGCACCGGCTACACATTTTCCTGCACAAATCTACTAGTGTGGTCTAATCCTAGGTTTCAATATGCCTCTTCATACAGTCAAGCTGTTTTATACTATAAGGAAAATCACTTCCCAAGTAAACTCACCTGTGATTTCAAGCACGTTTCAACCCAACTCTTTTTTCATATTTGTGTATTTTCCACAAACACTATATTAAAAGAGAAAAACTGCAAAATGAAATGCTTAAGTGTTATAAAATATTAGACATCGCAACATAGCACCGACATGACTTTACACTGTTAAATATAAGCACATACATTTTGCACAGGATACCTGTATCATTTAGTGAATGGACATTACTAAATATTTTTATTTGGTAGCTTCCTTCAAGATTTGCCCTCAAATTTTAGTTACTGTATACATAATTTTGCCCTGGAGCAAATATACAAATTATTCCTGTACTCATGGGCATTTCCATGATGCTCTCTCAAAGTATTTGCAAAACACAAATACTGAGTCCTCTACATACTGCTCCTCAGGAGAGTGGGTATTAGCATTTGCCTCAGTACTAGAAAGCTGTAAAGTATCTGTGTGTTTTGTGTGCCCAGTTTGAAACTTCACAGAGCCATATATTGTAGAAATACAATATCTTTTTCTTCATAATACATTTCAAATGTGTCCTGCCCTGTGTTGCAGTTAGGACGAGTCAGGAGCTCTCGGAGCTCTTCAGAGCTGATCCCAAGTGTCCTGCTCACGGGGCGCCCAAAGAACAACAAACAGTCACTAGAGCAAATGGTGAAGGCACCACTTTGGGGGATGCGTGTCCAGAGCCATGCAGGAAATCCCTGTCAAAGGGACCAGGCATCACCACTTGCTTTGCACACATGCATTTCCCAACCCAGTAACGGGTAAACTGGGACTGTCCAGCAAACTGCCTCATTGCCAGCACAGCCTTGCTTCATTCCCAGACTACCTTACTTTGGCAACAAATAGCACCTGATTACACAAATGAAATAAAAAAACTTAAGCTGTACAAAATAGGAATTCAAAGGGGGCAATTTAGGCTCTGCCCCACCTTCTGCTTGTTTCATCATCTCCTTCCAAACTCCCCATCGCTGTACCCACTTCCTCTGTCATTAGGTCCCATCTCCCCGGCCACATTCCTACTCCTCCTCTATTCCCCAGCCCGCCACCCCTTCTTACCAATAAGCATTTCCATGCCACTGCTTCCCGCTTCTCCATGATGCCAAGAAAGACCAGGAAAGGAGTCAGTATCTCTTCAAGGTTACATTTACAGTTTGGCACTACACTTCTAAAACATCCATCCTAAAATGTCCATCCTTAATGACAGCAAAGCTTTCCCCCGCTGTGCTGTCATTTCTTTTATACGCACTTAGGACGATCACCCCCTTATGCTCATGGTTACCTGCTGTTAGAACTTGCATTTTATCCTGAAATTTGAAATGTTGCTCATGCCCCAAGAATTTTTTATGTAGCAATCACCAAGAAGAATATTTCCTTCTAAAGAGTGTGCATTTTTATATAATTAAAGACTATTAGCATATATGGATTGAAAAATTATGGAGACGTTTGTTTTTATTGTTAATCTAATGAATGCATCAACTATTCACATACCTGAGATGTTTCAGAAATGAGATCAAAAAAAATGGTTACCACTACTTTTATTTTTCTTCATAAAACATGCGAACTTTAGAAAAGGGTATATCTGAAAATAGCTTTAATTGAAAAGATAGTAAACCCTAAATCTAGGAACTAATTCATTTCCAGGAACTATTCTGATGGAGACAATCTGCTAGAATTTCAAGAAGATTGAAACGGGTTTGAAACTACAAAGACATTGAAAAAAGCCTGTTAATGGTAGAGGGGCTAAGGAAAAATGAGTCATTATGTGAAAAATATCTACAATGGCAGGCAAATTAAAGAGCAAGAAACTGAAATTACAGGTACCTGCTGTAGCACTGTAATCTCTCTTTTGATACAGAAGGTCCATTTTAATAGCACAGAACATTGTGTGGATCAGCAGTCAAAGGACTCACACTGCATTTGTGGGTGAGCCAGGGTTTTATTCTGAAACTATGCAAAAAAATCCAAATGCACAGTTAAGGGAGACAAGGAAAGGACTCTCTTGAAGAAGCAGTCTACATTACCAGGAAAATATCACAGAATATCCACACATGACAAATGACACAAAGCTTTGTGAAATAACATTCATGGCTCATCTTAAAAATGAATGAAGTGTGGGAAGACAAGAGTCCCTTAACCACTGAATCTTCAGGAGCCAGATTCTGAGACAAGACCAATCATTTAACCACAGTCCAAGGAAATATCACAGCTCCCCAAACTTACAATCATCATCAATCTTCATTTGAGAGATAGCCGATGTACTTACACAATACTATGCTGCTGTGTGAGGCCATTTGTCAGAAGGTGTCAAAGTACTTTATAGTGTGACTCCTCATGATCTCTGGTATCAAGTAATGTAAATACACAGAATCACTAAGGTTGGAAAAGACCTGTAAGACCATCAAGTCCAACCATCAACCCAACACCACCATGCCCACTAAACCATGTCCCACAATACCTCGTCCACACGTTCCTTGAACACCTCCAGTGATGGTGACTCCACCACCTCCCTGGGCAGCCTGTTCCAATGCTTCATCATTCTCTCAGGAAAGAAATTTTTCCTAATAACCAGCCTAAACCTCCCCTGGTGCAACTTGAGGCCATTTCCTCTTGTCCTATCACTTGTCACTTGGGAGAAGAGACCAACACCCACCTCTCTGCAACCCCCTTTCAGGGAATTGTAGAGAGCAATAAGGTCTCCCCTCAGCCTCCTCTTCTCCAGTCTGAACAACCCCAGTTCCCTCAGCTGCCCCTCAGAAGACTTGTGCTCCAGACCCCTCACCAGCTTCGTCGCCCTTCTCTGGACACGCTCCAGCACCTCAATGGCCTTCTTGTAGTGAGGGGCCCAAAACGGAACACAGGATTCGAGGTGCGGCCTCACCAATGCCGAGTACAGGGGCACGATCACCTCCCTGCTCCTGCTGGCCACACCATTTCTGATACAGGCCAGGATGCCGTTGGCCTTCTTGGCCACCTGGGCACACTGCTGGCTCATCTTCAGCCGGCTGTCGACCAACACCCCCAGGTCCTTTTCTGCCAGGCAGCTTTCCAGCCACTCGTCCCCAAGCCTGTAGCGTTGCATGGGGTTGTTGTGACCCAAGTGCAGGACCCGGCATGTGGCCTTATTGAACCTCATACATAGTTTTATATGCTATGAACCTCATAGCATATACAACTGCAAGAGAATAGCTAGCTTGAGAGAGACAAAAAATCCACTTCCTAATGCTGTTCCAAGTCAGATTTGTCTGGCTTGCCAGACGGCTCCAGCATTGCTCATGACACAGCAGGTTACTTCACCTCCCTGTGTGTTACCTACCAGTAAATCATCCTATCTAAACTCAAAAGGCTCTTCAATTTGGAGAAGAGAGGATGGAGTGAGGGTGGGGGGATACGATAGAGGTTTACAATATCATGTGGGCCATAGACAGAATTAATGCAAAGCTGTTATTCACCTAATTCCCCATTAATAAAATAAGGAAGTACTTGAAGAAATTAGAAGACCAATTTAAAACACATCAAAGAAAGCACTATGTCACACAGCAAGTTGTGAATCTCTGCAACATGTTGCCACAGGCAGCTGTACAGGCAGACAGTATCAGAAGGTATCCCAGAAAGGGATTAAAGTCATGGACAACGGGTTCATAAACAGACACTAAAAGATATACACAGGGATGTGCCTTCCGGCATCGTTAATCAAACAGCCACGGATGTTGCGGGGGTGAGTGGAATGGACCCTGAAAGTGGTCCAGCCCATGTGCTCTTTCACAGCATCTCCTATTGCCAATGCCAGGAAAGATGGACCATTGGTATGACGCAGTTTCATTTCTTTTTGTGTTTAATAGCTGTCGCTGCTCCTTAGGGTAAAATGAACACAGTTAATTTGATATTTTAAAATAACCTTTCTATCCAAAGTAATGTCTTGAAACACTGAGAGGAAATATGTTTGTGCTTAGAGGATGCAAACTATTTTCCACATATCAGCACAGGATTGCTTTTAAATACATGGTTCATATCCACATCATGTAACCTACAACAGCTGTATAGAGCAATAGCAGTCAGCAGCACCCTGCTAGCTGCATCCATTGCAGAGATTGCTCCACATCTGTAACTGGAGATGCATTTCTGAAAATGCAGCTTTGACGGTTTTCCACCTGCTGCTGCATGGATAAGACTATGATTCAACTCATACTGACAATCCTACAGCAAAACACCTGCAGGGTTCAAATATTTCCCCCTTTTCTTATCATAGGTCACATCCTCCCTACCCTAACATTAGCTTCACTCCTCTATATACGAAACTCCCCATCTTCACATGCCTTCTCAAAGACAACCAAACTCTGTATTAAGGCCAGTTACACTGACAGGTGACGTAACTATGGTTGGTTTTAAAGTAGTAAAAAAGGGAACAGGATCAAATCCCTGGCATTATTAACGGCATTCATATATCCACCTAACCTGGTGCATTGATTGGTAAAAAAAGTTATAAACAAAATCCTGAGCTTTGTAGCTGGTTCACTCATACAGCATTGGTAGAAGTTCTCATCTGACTGATGCTCTGCTGCTACCATCTGTTTCTTATACGCATATATATATCCTATATATATACATACACACACACAGAGATCCTCTATATGCTATATATCCATATAAATTTATATAGGATATATTTTACACCCCTGGGAGGCATCTGTCAGCAATACACTACACATTATATATACAATTTGATAATTTGTCTTCTCTTGCTCCTTCACCACATCTTTTTCTATCCATTTATTCTCATCTTTCATGTCCATCCTCTCCTAAATCAGGACCAATCCACTGCCTTGTTTGCAGAATTCTGTTTGGAGAATTCTAGCTCAAAATTCTTATGATTAGAAAATAGCAGACTACATGCTCTCTCTCTTCACTGAAAACACAAACCAAATTGCTTTATCCTGCATGCCTACTAATGTGTCTAATGTGCTAGCAGACATTTTCAGAATTTGACATATTTTATTCAGTCATGCTCAAAAATAAACCACCTGCAACTTCTCATGCTGCCAGCTAAGCAATGGTTTAAATTTCAGAAGATACGTATCCCAGGCTGGAAAAACTGGCAGGGTCAAAGCAGACCCAAGTATATTGCATTCTTCCCATAGGGTCTTAAATCTGAATCACCATCTCCTTACACCTCCAGACCGCTTGCCATGACGATTTCTCTGAAGTGGGCTTATGGTGCCAGTAAACACTCAAAATATTCTTTTTGTCATAATGGAAATCCTTATGATTATTTTGTCTTTTCCTGCAGCCTCTCATCTTTCAGCCATGATGTGCCTATAGATAGAAACATTATATACCCATTTATAAAATGAGAATAGATTTCTAAGAAGTATCTTATTTATTATTATCTATTAATCTTATCTATTTTTATCCTGAAGTATTCTCTTCAGGATGAAAAGGGATCTTCATACTTGAGTGCACCAACTCCAGTTACACTTTCAAAGGACTAACCTCTTCATTCATAAGCTACTTACCTGTTCCAGGGTTTTTTTCCAGGATCGTCATATTTTCTGTAGGTCAGGCTGAGCACCTGCCATCTCAGCTCTGTAGGATTCAAAGAACAGTATTCTTTGCAATTTGGCAACTGTCTGGCATCAAACAGTTACGTTTTTAATGTGGCGCAGCAAAGTACTACAGTGATGGTGCAACGTGCATCTTGCAGGAGGAGTTAAAAGAGACAAGTATGAAAGCAACTCTAGCAGATGCAGAAGTAAGCAGGAACATCCTCTGCCATTCTGGCATATGCCTTGTTTTCCTCCAAAGGACTCCAAGTCAATGTCTCTCCAAGCAGCTAAATATAACTGAGATGAAAAGGTAAGTCTGTTTAGAGTTAATTTTCACAAAGTAACTGCATAGCCAAATGCTTGTTCATAAAAAAAAATGAACATCTAAAGGTGCAGAAAAGCTGCAGACCCTTTTAAATTCTATATAGCAGTGTGGTAGAAAGCCTGAAAGAACAAAAGAACTACCCTGAAGAGCACATAGTATAACATATTCCCTCTCAGAGCCTTTGACTCAGTTACCCTGAATGGCTCCTTCCGCACAGCACTTCATCACAAGGCCTCTGATAGCCAAAAGTGCCACTGTTGCTAGGCAAAGGGACAGGGAATGGAGAGCTCAGTGTCACTTCTGAGTGCCACCATCCCTCCTGCACTCCTGTCCTTTTGCCCACTCAAGGGTCCACTCGCGCATCCAGAATTGAGATACCAAACACAGCCAGCTGACAGGGTCTGCAGCTGGGAGCACACCCAGCATCTGTAAAGCCATCCCATCAGCCAGGAACACCGTCAAACGCAGATGGCTGTACCTGTGATCTGCATCCGAGTGTGGAGCTGCCTCTAATTAAAATTTTCGTTCAGTGAATGATGAGTTTGAATTTGACCAAGCATTTATAGAAGAAACCTACTTTCAAATCTCCTGTCGTCTTTGCTTGGCATCTCAGTGATCTGCTGACACTGTTTTAACAAGAGAACTGTTCCAACTCCTCACCTGACCTCATCCTGAGCTAACCTGGTGTCCTAGAGAAGCCTCTGCAGCTGAGCAAAGATATAGAAGGACATTTTAAAGAGACAAGGAAATCACCCCCCTCCTTCACTCTGCTGAGCCATGGGTAAATGGTACACCCAACTGGGAGGCTGGTTCCTATGGGATCCCCCTCTGCACAATCAGTGGAGATAGCGAGCAGTTGCTCACCAAGGTAAGACATCGCCCTACTGCCAGCCTCCTGCCCTCACCACCCTCTGCAGGAGCCCACGCTCTCCCTGCTGGCTACGGAGATGCTGAGAGATCAGTCTCCTAATTTACATGCCTCTGTTCATCGTGCCTGAAAATCAGGGAGGGGTACCAGATACCACCGGGAATACAAACCAGCACCTCAGTGGAGGGTTCAAGCGCCTCTCACTCACAACAGTGCTCACCAGTTCTTAAGGAACACCATGTGTGGCTTTGCAAACATTAATTTATATAAATGGCACCACTGTTTATACCTACAGCTCACACTGACAAGCACGCGTTCAAGACTGTATTCTCCTCCTCGGTACAAAAATGTATAAGGATATCCTCATTATCCTCCTTACTACATATTTCTAGAATCTTGCTCAATACTTTAAATTATTTATGTTTCTAGAAATAATCCTTCTAACATGACATGTGTTACTTGGAAAAAAACCTGGATTTATGACTCCAGTTCTACGGTGCAACGCATTTGACGAGCAGTCATCAGGGAGGCTAAGGTGGCTTGCAGAACAAGAAAAAGCCTTCCAAAAACTCCACACAGTATCATAGAATTTAATGTTGAGCTAAACTATAAATTCAAGCTAACCAAGCTCCAAGGATGCTAACAGTTTTTAAGCTAGAAGACCTACGGGGTTATATATATGTATTTTTTTAATATATATATATATCTCTAACCCAGACTTTTCCACCCCCTCACAAAACTAGACAGAGACATATTTACAATGATACCTCGTGACCTTACATTTTCTTATGAAATATTTTAAAGGGAAACAAAATTTAACAGAGCAGAACCTTTTTCTAAATAGAACTGGCTTCCTCTTCACTGAGGTGCATAATCTCTGGGGTACAGACAAATTTCTCATGGAGAATTCCAGCATTTGCAAAGCTCATTTCATTTTGGTACAATACACCCTACAGCTTTTCATTGTGGAAGGCATGAAAAATAACACAGAAACTGTCCAAGTATATATGGGTTTGTATTTTGTATTGAAATATTTGAGTTTAAAATGTCCTCAAATAGAACTCAATTTAACATCAGAAACACTAGCAAGCTCCTTAAATGCAACGACACATTCTCTAGAAAGTTTTAATCCATATGTACAAATAGTATAAAATTAACATTTATTTAAACAAATTAAAAATAGACTAGATGTGTTCTCCCTTAGCTCAAGCATCCTTTCATATGCTATTTCAGTTTTTAACAGTTTGTAGCCTGAAATGCTCTTTAGAGTTAAATAATGCATTTGCAGAATTAATATATAATATCAGCCAGAAGCACACGTTAAGGACAAGGTGAAGAGAGGAAATTTTTTCAACTTGAAATGAGGTAACCAAAAAGAAGGAGCTGAAGAAGGGCTATTCCAGATATTGCGAGCTGCTGAAGAAATTTTCTTTATACACGGGATGATGATATTGTTCTGAGACATAAAGTTTGTACTTCAGTCCTCGCAATCTGAGTATGCACAAAGTGGAGGTGCCCAACTCCCCCTTAAATGAGTGGGAGTCAAGGGCACTCAGCCCCTGAAACAACTAAGCCCTCTGAGATGAGACACCACTCCTGCCAGCTTAATTTCAGATCACAAGAATGGGTCTATAAGCATAGATGGGTATGCACGCCTGAATCCATGTATGTGCTTCAGCTTCATTCACAGAAAATGAAATGGAAGGTGACACTTATTCAGAAAATGTAGATTTAGATTTGCTACTCGAAAGCGCTGGTGTGCAACAGAGCATGGTAATTGCTCCTTCAGCAGCAAGGCAGAACCCCAGCCTCGCACTCAGCAGAAATGATGGTGAAAGAACGAAGTATTATTTATACTATCACGCCATCACCTCAGAAAGGTGACAAGAGGTGTAGAACTGCAAATAGACTAGAACTCCAAAAGCCAGGAGCAGAGGGCAAACCCATTCGGTGTCCCAGGGGGCACCCAGTTCCCAGCTCCTCCCACTGCCACCCTGACCCAGGTATGCCCTGAAGCCAAAGAAAGCCTCCTAGGCTATCTGATCATCATTCTCCCTCCCTGCTATCTAAACACAGTCCAAGTATTTAAAGGCTTTTGCCCACAGTATATTGATATAGTTCTGTCCAGGACATATTTCTAAGTATCATAATTTTGTACCCCTGAAATCCTTTCATTTCATTTCCCAGTATATCTTAAAACACGGAAAGTACCATACAGTGAAAGCTCAGAAAGTTCTACCTCATTACCATCTTTGTCATGCCATAAACTGACCATAAATAGCACACATGCTTTACACTTCTATCAGGACAGTTTCCGTTCACTAGTGGTAATTCAACACACAAATACCAGACCCCTTAGCCTAACGAGGAAGACTGTATTAACATTTTTTTCCAAATGGGTTTCCTCCCCCAAGCAACTCCTTTTTTAATCTTCAAAGACACTTAAATAAGAGAAACACACCAAAATAGAATCTTATTCATCTTTCCTGAATGAGCAACTTGTTGTAAAGCACTGGAAAACAATTCAAAATAAGCAATTATTCTTTGCTGCTTGGCCACTTGAGCCCCAGAAATTTACTCAGGATACAAACACGTATTTTAGCAGTACTATTGATAAGGGTTTATAAAAGGACATGGAAAAAATCATGAGTTACTATCCCAGACTTGCAAAATATCATTTCCAAAAGGACAATAACACTCTTGTCTCAAATTCAAATTTTTCAGAGCTGTGCAGCAAAGAACCCTACACTACGACAGAAGGAAAGTCACTGACTGGGTAACAGCAACACACCAGATAATGAATGAAATACAGAATGCAATATTTCGTCCAGGGAGAAAAAGGAAAGCTTGCAGAAAAGGAATACAACCAAAAGAATAAGAAGCACACCTGTTTGTTAAACCAAAATTTGAGAAAAATGTTTAAAATGTTCTAAATTACATTGTGTTTTTTTAAGCCAAGACTTCAAAAGCTTTTGCAATATTTTTAAAAACTGTTGTTGTTTTCCATTCCCCCTCTGTTACTGTTTCTCATCCATCAAGAAAACAAAAAGAAACTGTCACAAAAAAAAAAAATCCCAAACTTCTTTTTTGTTGTTGGTTTTGTCAGAAAAGCTGATAAATTAGATAAGATTTTGGCAAACATACACATTGTTTTTCTAATAGAAAACCATCTTATCTTTACAGCAATTATTTATTTTAGTTTTGATGAGAACATGGGTTATCCCTGGCAAACTTACTTTAGAAGTTCACAACACAGTTCACGCAACTCCAAAAACCAATTAGGTATAGAATTTCAATGGAAGACTTTTAAACATTTGTCTTACAGATGGAAGAATATTTCTACCATGCCCCGACCAGAGGCGGTCAGGACTCTGAGGTGGATCTGCAACTCTGAGATCTTCAAGAACCGGAATCCTCTCCATTTAAGAAAGAAATAAATCAACAATAGGTTTTATTTTAATCTAAATTAGAATAATTAACTTTTTTAACCATGTGTCATAAACATGAAAAGAATGGCTATGCATGACAGTCTACGTATATACAGAAAGGGTGTGTAAAAGAAACCCCCCCGGCCCACGGAGTCATTACAGGGCAGCACCACTGAAGAAGCCAGAAGCAGTAGGTGTGAGGTCCCACATTAAGTCTCTCCTAGCAGAGTAAGTAGGGCTGGGGCACAGGCTCAAGCATGGGCATATGATCATCCACAGCACTGTCTGCTCAGATACGCCATTTTGCTCCATATACCATGCCCTGAGGGAGAAGCTTCCCGAAAATGGACACTGCTGCCATGAGGCTGCAAGGTCTACAAGCCTGGGAAGAGAGTGAAGAAAGCCTTCCCAAAGGGCCTGGGACAGTTTTCTTTCTTGGAGAACATCCTCACAGACAAAGACCTCTCCGAGCATGAAGGGATCCACACTTTTCTAGCTTTCGTGCACAGTCCTGCATTCTGGGACTAGAGGCTGTGGGCAAGTATTTCTCCTCAGGGTAAACTTGGATTTTGGTCTAAAGCACCTTTCTGGGTCAGAAAATGAATAAAATCTTACAAATAACATACGGCCTGGAGATGTGGTTCACCTAAACAACCTTTAGTGCTCCACCCGAGGACAGGCAACCTGGAAAAGCCAAACTGAAGTGTCACTTTTGTATACAGGCCATAGGGCAGAGGCCAGAATACCACTGTGCATCACTTCACCTGTAGCAACAAGCTTGAAGACTGAGAAAAGGACAGTGCAACTCTGAAAGACTCCAACATGAGAAGAAAAGAGGGAGGGGAGGGGGAGGGAAAGACGAGGTTCTGGGAACAGCTGCGGACCATATGGGCATCCTAAAATATGGTCCTCTGCCAAAGCTGGATGAGAGGTGCAGTGGGAAGCATGCACCACCTTTTATGTCCTGAGGCCTGCAACATAAGGAAAGACGAGACACATGTGCACCCTGTGAGACTGTAAAAGGCAAAACCCATCTACACTGACTGATTGAAGTGCCCACGCACGCTATGCATATACACAGTCGTATATATGGGTAAATAGTCAAAGGAGATGCATACGTGCAGCACTGCAAAAGTAGAGTACTATATATTTTGCAGGATGAAGTCAAATCGATCCCTTCTTCACAATCTCTACAAAGCACACTGTAATTGACACACAGATTTTTAACTAAAGCCCTTATTCCCCATTGTTAGTATGTAAAACAAAGAATATATTCTCCAACTCTCCACCCAGATTCATCCTAAAACTCTTACAGTTCTCCCCTTGACAGTAAACCATGAGCAATAATCCTGAAAAAAAACCTACATGCACTACACACATCACTTCATGTTTAATTTTTCTAAATTCAGCAGATGTCACAAATTTTCACCACTTTCAATTAACAACCCTAAAACCCTGTTAAAAATTCGATGCAGTGACACAAAAAGGTATTACAAATATTATTCTTAAAAGCATTTCCTGTGTTGGTATCAGGTTGATGATTATTTTTATCTCTTGCATCAGTTACTGAACTATGGTTAACATACTGGTAGATGTTTTATTTCTTTAAACCCTGTAACACATTATTGTCTTAATAACAGACATTCATTAGTAACTTTTCTCTTCTGAAGACAATCAATAGTAAACGTCTATATTACAGATACTTGGAAATTTAAAGAAAGAGAGAGAAGAGAATTCTTACAATGAAATAGTTCCAATTAGCTAACCATTTCACCCAAAATATCTCACAAAGTATTAAAATAATGTGTCTGAAAACCAGGACAGAACTGTAATTTTTCAGACAACCAGAGTACAAATTATTTCCAAATGTACTTGGAAAAAAAAAGAAGTGCTATCTTTCCACCCACATGAATATTTATTACTGTCTACGTGATGGTATAAAAGCATGTAACACAAGTGAAAGGGAATAAAATTAAATGGTTGATACTGGATCTCTAAATACTGTGTTTCTCTTTTCCCCTTAAGATCATCAGAGTTCACTTCTTAGGAAATAAACACAGAGATTACTGAAAACAGACGTTCTCCCTTCCCTTCAGTTAGAGGTCTCATTAGCAAACCTAGATCTAGATGACACGAAAAATGCAGCAGACCCACGGTACATTCTTAATTTCAGAGTCCTGCTCCATCTCTAAATTCACTGCTTGTGTCACTGCTGAGCAGAGCAGAGTGCCTGCAGTCCTCCAGCTCAGGCCCAGCAACACTTCGCGGTTAACACATAAGAAGAACCGAAATCATCTCTGCAGTTCTGACTGCTGGCACGGTTCAAACGCAAGCACAGGCTTCTGTGGCTTACACTGTCCTCATGACCGCAGAGGTTGCAAATCTGCAAGCTGCTGGGATAATTAATCTGCCCAGCGGCTCAGTCCCTGCAACCTCTTTTCTTCTCAGAGCAATCAGGGCCAGATAAATTGGTCTGGCAGTGACAACGTTCCCAGCCACCACTTTCCCTTGATCCTTCTCCATGGACATGTGCTGGCTACAGAGGCAAAGCGTGGCCATTGGAAACAGGCTGCAAAAGCCATCTGAATGTAACCACCCCTACTAACCATCTTTCCTGGGGCAGCCATTTAGACCCTCAGGTCTTAGGGACTCACGTGCATACCTGAGCTGCGGTGGCTTGGCTGCCTGTACACGGGATAGACATGGAGCACACAGACCATAGACATGGCGCTGCTTGGAAAAACAAGATCAGTTGCAGTTGCACAGCTCAGCTGAACCATTCATGCATACTATTCCCAGAGGAGAAGGGTTTTCCTGACACTCCTTCTCCTGACGTGCAAAAGTGCCAAGGTACTTGCACAGCCAGATTGGGCTGTGCTATGTCAAAACATACGGCCCGCAAAGTGATGTACCTCTCTCAGCATACCGTTTATTCCATTCTTTCGATTGGGAAGGCACTTTGTAAATGAAAAATCTCAGTTCAAAGACAGGAGATTTGCTCTAAAAAAGGAATTTCGCAGAAGACGTCTGGAAACTGAACAGACAAATGTGCTCTGTTCCTCCCAGAGACCCTCCTGAAAGCAGTCTGGGTAGGATTTTCCGGGTTTTTTTAAGCTCATTCGTGGTTTTTTTTCAGTACTGTAAGTCTCTATTGTTAACTTATGCATTATTTAAAAGATACTGAGTTTAAAAATAGCTCTAACCCGCCAAGGGAAAATGGGAAAAGCAGTGAGCTGAAAGCCACTGTGCTTCTCTCACGGATTGTTTCAGCTTGCAAGACATCACAGCCTTCTCCCGTTTTCATTTCAATTTAGTAGCTGTCTTTGACATATGCCCACCCATTTTCACCATCAAAGTATCTGAGGACAGCTCATTCCTGAGAGTGCATATTAGAAGTCTCTGTACACCACTCAGACAGCAAATTACTACCACTATAGGTCCTGGGATATATATAGTTAAAGCCTTTGGGTTTGGAAGTTCTGTGTTCAAACCCCATGATCTCAGTTCACCTATTAGGTGAGCACCTCACACTCTTTAGTATGTTAAAGCCCACAACACTCTTTCAAGTTACAGATTGTCTGTTATCCTGCTTGACGGACAGGGGCTGAGTTACAGTGGGATGAAGTGATTTGCACAGACTGTAAGTGAAGCACATGGTAGACCAGGGGACTGCCCAGCCCCAGGGGTGTTTGCAGCTATTGGAATACCTTTGCTCTTCCTTCAACTGCAAACAACCACTAGACATGCAGGGTGGGTGGGCTACCAAGGCAGCTCAAACACAGAGGAAGCTCTCGCACACACTAAATGTACAGTATACAAACAACTACCTGGGGCAAGCACCAAGCCTTCCTCAGGCACCTGAGACAAAAAAGATACATGGGGCCGGAATATGAACATCCTGGGGCATCAGGAAGGAATTAGAAGTATCTGAGGCCAATCTAAAATCAACAATGATCCTGACTATTTATTTCATCTGTAAATTGAAGTCTAGAAGACGACCTGCCTGGAAATACTTAACAATCTTCTGTTTATAGAAGTAGCGGCACAGAGCTCCACAACAAGGAAAGAGCAATCCTCATGTAAAAACTACGTACACATGCAGAACTAGAAGACTGTTTCACACCGCCAAAGAAACTAACTGAAGCATGCATACATTAATTTTGGTCCAAACATTTTTCTGGAGTTTAGCTACGTACCGGTTTTAGACACTGTATTAAATGGTGTCTGTGAATGTTTACTCCCAAAGAAGAAAAGAGAAAAAAAAGGGCGGGGGGGTGGGTGGGGTGGGGTGGGTGGTGGTGCAGGAGGAGTTGCCCTGCTTAAAATACAGCGGGTTGTCCACATACCTCAAAATTCAACATGGGATAGGTACTCCTTCTCTCAGGTATAGAGTAACAGGTAGAATTTGTATGGGCAATACCCTATATGGTAAAGGCATAACAAAACAATCACTGTGTAATTACACCTGTGGATCAATAACAGGAGTGCTCAAACAGTTTGAAAACATTTAAAAATAACCCTAAATGGACCCAAGACTGCTGAGGAAGAAACTCCCACCATGAACATCAAGCTCTTGACTAAGATCCCAGGTCAATTCAAGAGAGGGTGGTGCGGATTAAACCGCTGGGGCTGCTACTAAGATAACGACTTGATGTTTATGCACTGAGGAGAGTCCTAGAGAGTCCTTTCCTTACACCAGTTTGCAAGCATGGAGACTGTCCCCCTGAACTGATAGGCGGTTTGCTATTGAAGTCATCCCCTTGTTATAGAGGCATCCCTTTGGTACAGAAGCACCCCCCAAGTTATGGGAGGCAGCAGAAGTCAGAGCAAGAGCACACAGTGAAAATGCCACAGGGCTTCTAAACTTAACAGTGGCTAAGGACACAAGAGAACAGAAAAAACAAATATTTGGGTATAAATATACCTATATGGTCACCTTGAAATGTCCACTTTTTGAATACAGAAATATGATCTGCAATATTTTAGCAGAATGGTACAGGACTAATATCTGTACAGAGTGCAATAATCCTGTAGTGCAGCAGATAGCACATGGTACCTGCCAATTGATTTTGGGTTGCTGAAGGAAGGTACTGCTGGTAATGATCTCTGCAGTGGAGACACCAAAAAAAACAGCATTAAAAGCTGCATAGTTCTAAGAGCTAAGAAACAGTATTATTTTTGTTTAGAGTGGATAGAGACAACATTCCTATAAAACACACTAAGAAAACACTATAAATACATGTACAAAGATACTCCAAAACAATAATTAAAAACAAATTAATGGATCACATTTGGTAATTGGCAGAAGAGAGAAGACTTTAAATGGGAAGAAAATGCAGAGGAGAAAGTCACTGAGAGAGAAGAGACATGGCTGGAGGAGTAACTTTGTGCGTTAATGCCAGGAAAAGGAATAACTCATTAAAAACAAAAGGAAAAGAGGCAAATTTACAAATTAGGAGAACAACATTAAAAGGTGGTAAACTTTCAGCAAAGGTTTAGGGCAAGATGAAAAACCCCTTCGGTTACTCAGATCCCTGTGTCCCCAGCATGGAGACAGTTCATTCTTTCCAAGTGCAAATGCAATTTGAAGTTATTGATGTGCTATAAAGAAGTTGAGGGACAAAAATGTCCTGGGCCTGATGTCCTGGGCAAAAACAACCATATGTGAGAATGCAGCACATGAGCTAAGAAGACCATCAGGCAAAGTCCCAAGGGAAGAATGAGGAGGAGTATTGTTGAAAAAAATCACTTGTGAGACTGTTAGAGCAATGTCATGCTGCTCTTGATGTCAAGACAAGTAATTGTGGCACTCACACTGGAAGAGTTCAAAGGGGCACCTGAGTGAAGGGCATACCTTCCTGAATCAAGTATTCTCCCTGAAGTTGAGAAGTGTCTAATCCCAGAGACCCATCACACTTAGTATCATGGAGCTGAAGAAAAATTTATCACAAAGACAGTGCACCTGAAAAACACTGAAACAGAAAGCTTCTTCAGCTATACTGTTCAGAGCGTTGCATGTAACTGTTGACAAGCAGAAAATGGTGTCTGGGTTAACAGCAAACAGCCAGTCTCAGAGTGATACCAGGAGAGCAACAAAGATGTATACCCTCCCTCTCAAAAAAAAAAAACCAACCAAACAAAAAAAATTGAATAATGAAAAACTCAATCAATGGAAGCAACGTAGGTATAGAAAGAATGCAATGGAAGAAGCAATAGTAGCAACAGGTAAATTCTTGCACCAAGTCACAGCAAAGATAGAAAAAGCAAGCAACCATCTTCTAAGCTTTCTGAGATCTAGCAATGAGAAGGAAGATGACAATATCAACACAGCAGCATCAGCTGCCTCCTCTGTAGCACAGGTGCATTGATGCTGAAAGAGATCAAAGGCTGTGTGATATTTTGGCAGCCAAACCTCGTTAAAGGACAAGGGAAGAGTCAGCTGAAAATTATAAGATCCTGTTCATTCAGAACTGGGCACTGGCTGAAAAATGACGATGACATTTTTCAAAAGATGTTAAAACTCTCCTCGTTTCTTACTGGATGTTCAGTTTGACACTTTGGGGGTGTGGGCATTATTTTAATGCTGTGTTTTTAATAGCTAAATTTTGTGTTTAAAATCTTTTTTATCTTTAAAAAATTTTAAAATTAAAAAAAAATTTAAAACTTGTAAAAAAACCTTTTAAAAAGCATTGTGCGTTTAAAAAAAAACCAATAACCCTGAAGACATTAAATTTATACTAAGGGAGAAAACTACCTTTATACAAAGGGGACTGGACAGGACCACTCAACCTTGCATTAAAGAGAGAGGGCTTCTATGGATCCTTACCAGAAAAACAAACCCTATTTGAAAAAGCTTGTTAACAGACTAATTGTCCTGAGACAAGCCTTAATGTCTCATTGATGATTACACCAAGAGTCAATGAAAGTACAGGCTGTGGCATTCATGCACACCACTAAAACCAACCCCGGTATTATATTAAAATAATCTCATTACCCACTCATCATACAAATTGGGAGTATGACCATTTATTTATAAATTACTGAACACAGTTTGAATAATAACAATTATTTCAACGCATATCTGAAGTATCTGTAAGGAAAAGCAAAGAAGGAAAAAAAACTGCAATACATAAACAGGAGTCGACCTGTTCACACCCTCTAATTTAATGCAACTTTTCTTAGTCACTATACCAGCAAATCCTTGTTGTTCTTCAGACTGAGCTGACACCAGCCTTATCCCTGAACAGCTGTCACAGGTTACTGAAGCATTTCTCTATTTCAGTGTAGCATCTACCCAATATCAACTCTCACACAATAACAGACACCTAAGGAAACAAGGCAGCTAGCAGACCCATTTTAAAAATTCCAACTTAGGCTGATTTGCAGAAAAAACCTCTCATCAGGTTTCTCACAACCCAGGACAATGCATTAAACACTAGGCTTCTGGAAATCTTTTGATTTGCTATACATACTGAACAACCATCATGCCTGAAAGCCAAATTCTGCAGCCAACTACACTGGGCCCCCAGCTAGGGTGGCAAATTTGGTCCAAGTCCTATATCAGGTACTGGGAATTCTCCTTTCCATTAAATGGGGAAACACAGAAACGTTTGTTACTCCAGCTTCAGTTTACTGACAGCAGTGTTCCCAGTTTACCAGCAAGCAGGCAATCCTGCTTTACCCATTTACAACAGCATAAAATTATTATCAGTAGCTGTTGGGAAATACCTAATGCAGCTTCAGCCTTTTAGCTTCTGCAGGTGGTTTCTCTGTATATTGATTATTCCCTCCGCTAGCCTACTCTTTGACTGGCAATTTAAATTCCTTTGTCTCATGGCTCTTTGGTAGCGAATTGGAAGATTTTCATTGACATACAGTCTAAGAGGAGGGGAAAGGATTCTTGATTTCTGATATGCTCCTCTGCTGGTTCCACTGCTGACAGCTGAGAGGTGCCTTCCCTCATCTTGGTATTCTGCCTCTTCCCTTAAGTAACAAGAGTGATCCACAGCAGAGATTGTTAGCTACATTCAGAAACCTCAGGCAAAATGTAACTACAGGTACAATACATAAACAATGCATAAAAATGCAGCTTAAAAATTATACAAAACACTTACACTATGCCAGTAAGCGTATCTATAGCAGTTTCTACAGAGGGCTGGTGTTTAAGACCGTTCTGCTCTGGCTGGATGATAATTGTCCATGCACACTTAGAAAATCCTAAATGCTTTGGTTAGGTGGCAGCTGAGAAAGCAGGGTCTGAGATCTCAGAGGTGCTCAAACATTGGCCTCTTATTCCCGTATAGTATTTAGGCTCCTTCTGTTTGGTTTTCCAAGGACAACCAAAAGAGACTTGTTAACAATGCTGGTAACCACTGTACTTTGAAAACAGGGAGATACACATTCCTGGAATATAAGATGCAGCAAAAGGGATTTTAGAGCCGAGGCCAAGTTCTTTTTTTAGGATGTTTGCCTGCAGCTCCTGCTGAAGTCAACCAGAACTACTAACATTCATCCAAGGGCAAAATTTGACATATAACATTTATTTTATGCTATACACAAATCTAAATAGAGAAAATATGAAATGCGTAACTGAAGACTAGCTATTAGGTTTGGATAAAGCAGAACTGAAAGGCAGCAGTTGTCCAAGTGCAGGAGCATAATTTAGTTTGCCATAGCCCATGTGCAATTCCATTAGCATCTTCTTTTTCTGCTGGGGTGACACAGCTGACACAACACAAGAATATTAATGTATCTTTAAGCTGTCTGAATTCACAGGCAGATTTCTGCCTAGAAATACTGAAGGACTAGTGGGCCAACAGTATGCAGAACAACTCATTACTTGCTCATTCCCCAACCTTTCCCCCAAGTCCCACACTGTCAATTAGGTAGCACCATGGTGGTCTTCCTTCTCCCAGTGCGAGTAGGAAGGAACTCATGTTATCAACAACATGGGGTGAAGTGATTACGTCCACAGTGATTTACAGTGACCTGCAAAAGATTCTGAAAACAGTTTAAAGCTGCTTTCCATATACCAAAAATACTGAAAATGTCTACATTTTTTTCCTGAAGGTCAGCTTGAATACTTTCCTTATTCCTACTGGCACAGTGAAGTGTCAGCATGTTGTCTGCATGTTGCTGCTTTAATTTCTCCGTGACAGAAAGATGTGCAGAGAGAATAAAAAAAAACCCATCAGTCATACTGTCCTAAACCAATGTAGTTAAAGCCAAATCCTTTCTTATGGCAGGCTTTGCAAGGACCAAGCAGTAATTGCCTTGTTTTTCTCACATTCATTTCATGAGAAATGTGAGTTGTTCTCAGGAATTATCTGCATGATTATCAAGGTGCAAGAACTGAAGCCAAAATAAAAGCAGAGTATTTGCTTCCAAAAAAAGCAACCACACTTTAGAATTTACCTGAAAAAGAAAAACAAAGTAGTAAAAATCTCACTCCTCTTAAGTGCCAAAGCACCTCTTGTTCAATCTGCTTATTTGGGGTGGAGGGCGGGACAGAAATGGAAAGCAGGAAATTTGAAAGAATCCTGCTAGGAGATAGGTAGGTGTTCAAGTACATCTCCCATATGAAAAGCCAAGTCCAGAATTTGCATTACCTACATCGCTGTGTTGTCTGCACACTCAAACAACCTCTATACAATTCTATTGTAAATAAGTCTTTCTGTGCTGCTATAAGGAACAGGACCCCTGCAAGAATTACTCAGTCTTCAATGTAGGCCTACCCACAAAGAGAGAGGGAAGGCAGAAAGGCCCCTCTGTGTGTTTATATATATATGTACATGTACACCTGTGGGTATACGCATCGTAGTTGAATACGTATATACACGTATATACATGTGTATACATTGTATACATGTGTGTATACACATTGTAGTGGGTTTGCCTGGCAAGGTTTTGGTAGCAGGGGGACTACAGGGGTGGCTTCTGTGAGAAGCTGCTAGAAGCTTCCCCTACGTCCAATAGAGCCAATGCCAGCCGGCTCCAAGATGGACTCGCCGCTGGCCAAAGCTGAGCCCATCAGCGACGGTGGTAGCGCCTCTGGGATAACATATTTAAGAAGGGGGAAAACCAACTGCATAACGGCAGCCGGAGAAGAGAGGGGTGAGAATATGTGAGGAAGACAACTCTGCAGACACCAAGGTCAGTGAAGAAGGAGGGGGAGGAGGTGCTCCAGGCACTGGAGCAGAGATTCCCCTGCAGCCCGTGGTGAAGACCATGGTGAGGCAGGCTGTGCTCCTGCAGCCCATGGAGGTCCACGGCGGAGCAGATATCCACCTGCAGCCCATGGAGGACCCCACGCTGGAGTGAGTGGATGCGCCTGAAAAAGGCTGTGACCCCATGGGAAGCCCATGCTGCAGCAGGCTCCTGGCAGGACCTGTGGACCCATGGCGAGAGGAGCCCATGCTGGAGCAGGTTTGCTGGCAGGACTTGTGACCCCGTGGGGGACCCACGCTGGAGCAGTCTGTTCCTGAAGGACTGCACCCTGGGGAAAGGACCCATGCTGGAGCAGTTCGTGAAGAACTACAGCCCATAGGAAGGACCCACATTGGAGAAGTTCGCAGAAGACTGTCTCCCATGGGAGGGACCCCACGCTGGAGCAGAGGAAGAGTGTGAGGAGTCCTCCCCCTGAGGAGGAAGGAGCAGCAGAAACAATGTGTGATGAACTGACCACAACCCCCATTCCCCATCCCCCTGTGCCACTCGTGGGGAGGAGGTAGAGAATTTGGGAGAAAAATTAAGCCGAGAAAGAAGGGAGGGGTGGGCGGAAGGTGTTTTTAAGAGTTGGTTTTATTTCTCATTACCCTACTCTGATTTGATTGGTAATAAATTAAACTAATTTCCCCAAGTCAAGTCTGTTTTGCCCATGACAGTAATTGGTGAATTATCTCTCCCTGCCCTTATTGAGAGCCACGAGCCTGCCGTTATATTTTCTTTTCCCTGTCCAGGTGAGGAGGGGAGTGATAGAGTGGCTTTGGTGGGCAACTGGCATCCAGCCAGGGTCAACCCACCACACACATTTATTAAAAAAGCACAGAGGAAGTTACTAAAGTTACTAATACAATTCATTGTGCTATTTGTGAAGAACTGTCAGATAATACACATTTCTCTGGATTCTCTCACAGCCTCTACTTATTTCCAAGTGAATTATACAATTAGCTAATAGAGGAACTGTACTGGTCTAATCCACTGGCATTACAGCATGGACCAACATGAAGGCTATCACAATGATACAGGGATAAATATATAACAATAGACTACCTAAATTTTGCTCTATTTTTTTTCTTTGATTGAAAATCATTTTCTGTACAAAGTCCAAAAAGTCGACAGAAGCAGTGAGTGCTTGGTATCCCTCAAAATTAACTTGCACTGCAGCTTAAGGAAACATTCAGTGGTTTTCTCCCTTGTTTGTACTTACATGAAAACCCCATCTTATTGCATGTTTATATGAGATTTTAAGGAAGGCGGAAGGGGAAATAAAACTTTTCAAACAGTTAGTGATAAACTCTTGTTACTATATTTTAATATCATTCCTGCATCCATGCAGGAATGAGTATGAGCAAGTTTACAAAGAAAAAAAGTTACATTTAAAAAGTTAACAGGTCACTTAGGAAGAAATACAACACTGCCTAGTATGTACCTTCAAGGGAACTAGGATTTCTTGAAACAAGTTCTGAAAATGCAAATTAAATTAAAATGCAAATTAAATTTTAAAGTGTAAATCCCAGAAAGATTAAGCAATTCTAAAGACTAAATAAAATTAAAAGCACATGCACTTTCTTCCCCACTGTTCCCACCATTGTTATAGGCAATATCCCAATTCTCAACGTACATAATAACAAAGTCACTGGGTGCCAGTACAAAGGAGGTCTCCAGGACACTAGTTTTGTGCTGCTGTGCACTTGACAACTCTCTGAGGTCTAATCCACCCCTCTCTAGCCCAGCTTCACACCTGCTTCTGCAGGGACGACAGGCTGGGCAGCGGAGCAATCCTACCTGCTTCCACAGAAGAAAGGCATGTATATGGGTCATGCTCTCCTTTTCTTCTGAGCACTTCCTTCTCACCCCAGCAAAGACCAAAAGCAAAGTATTTGCCCAAAGACTGGGCAAGAGAAAAAAAAATTTGAAGTGGTTCAACACTCCTCAGGTAGGGAAGAAGAGGAATATATCTCAGCACTGATTTGTATTCAGTCTGCAGGAAGGTACTTCAGCCTCTCAGGAAGATCAGATCAGTGGGAAGATCATAGGAAGTGCCTGAGCACTGAGATAATGTAGCTCCAAACCCAAAAGATATACTATTAGTAAAGCAAGTTTATTGACTCACCATATTTTTGTTGGCATCAATACTGCAAAAGATTAAAATGATACCACCTCTCCCTACCTCAGCATCATCTGTTTTTTTCAGGCATCTACCACCAACCCTCTTCTGTACTCTGTCCTTGAAATCTGATACCAGTAACTTTATCTGTCAAGCTTTTGGGGGTAAACCACACAGGGCCCCAACCTGAAATGTTCAATCATTTGTTAGAAGTATAATCATAAAGAAAGGCTTGTCTTTTCTTTTTCAGATAAACCCACAGGTCACATTCTAGTTTTTATACTGGTGAGACAATCAGCTGTGAACATGTAGGATAAATGAAGGAGGAATTATTAGTGACAGGCAGCAACTGACCATATGAAATCCAACACTCAATGTCTGAAGGTCTACACTCAAATGTGGTTAAGACCTTACCAGGCTAACTTAAATCAGACTTTGATGGGACGAGCAGAAATAGCATCAGCCAGCAAACCTGTATGCTTGGGCCCAAAGTGCTTCATTTCTGCTGTCCAGATGGAGCAGGACTGAAATGATGGTGAACTCAAATGACCTTCACAGCTCAAAACCCATAAAAATACATGCAAGAACCTGGCCATCAAGGAAATGGCGGAAATTCATTAGTATCAGCTCTTCCCAGCTGCAAAATTATCCCAGTCATACCACCAAATATGGAAAATAAGCACGTTCAATAAGAAGTGATGAATTGCATCTTTTGAATTCCCACAGTCTATCTAAGGAGACAGGCAAAGGGAAGAGCAAAGCATGAGTACAGCGTAACTGCCTGATTCAAGTGGCAACACATCATATATTTGCAGGCCATTGGAATATTATTATATCTGTTCCTATTGTAGAATTTCTAGCACACTAGAAATCCATTAGCAGTGATGTTCTGGCAAACCACCAAAGAGAAATACATCCTCTTATACAAAAAAGGAAATGAAGATCAAAGAATGATTATGGATAAGTACAGGCTGAAGATCAGCAA
This sequence comes from Gavia stellata, assembly GCF_030936135.1. Taxonomy (NCBI): domain Eukaryota; kingdom Metazoa; phylum Chordata; class Aves; order Gaviiformes; family Gaviidae; genus Gavia; species Gavia stellata. The sequence goes on along the minus strand of NC_082599.1, from coordinate 24,319,365 downwards.
GCTCACCCAGAAAATACATTGTAATTTAAGATTTAACAATTCTCGCAAAAAGAGAAAGACAAAAGAAACCCTCTAATTTTGTACCAAAGCAATGGCTGTGCATATATAAATGAAAAGCTCCAGTCACCGTTTTTCACTAACACTGGAAATGTATTTATATTAATCCCTTTAGCTAGACTTGGCAGTGTCTTTACAGCATCATGTTCAGCTTGATCTTGCAGTTTCTCTGCAGCTTAACGTTTCAATTTCCACTTACTGATGAGCAACTTACCGGAGTGAAGTACAATAAACCAAATTTATTCCTTGGCTAATTTCTAGGAAGTTTCTTCCGTAATCAAATTGGTCACTTTCCATAGGCAGAAATGTATTGATAATCTGACGCCCTCCGATGGATTCCTGTCTCTGTAGTCAGTGGGAGAATTCCTTTGCTTCTTATGATTAAGTAAAAACAGAGGTGATGCTAAAACACATGGCAACATAACAAAAAGTTCTTTGCCCCTTCAATGACACTTACAAATAGCTGTCTCTTTAGGAAGTAAAGATATAGCTGAATTTTCTTACTTCTTTGCTCTGAAAACATGTGTAACTCCATTATAGAAACATTACCTCAAGCTCATTTTTTCTCCTTTTCTCTCAGCATAACTTCATTGACTACTATCAAAATTTGACAGACCAAATGGAAAGTGTGATTCATTATAAGAGCAGTAATAAGCAGAGAGGCAATTATAATTTCACTGTCGCCGCCAAGGCTGCCTCTTTGAAAGGAAGGTTGAATGGGTGCCACAACGAGTACCACATTTACAGTGAGAAACGGCACAGTTTTGCTCTAACTGAACTGCTTTGTAGATGGAAAATCTTTAAGATGTGCTTTTTTGGCTGGCTGGCTTAGGCAAAACAGTGGATTCCAAAAATTCACCATCTTCAAAAAGACAGGGCGATTTTTTTTTCTTTTAAAATTATGTATTACGTAATCTCTACAATGATTTAGAGTCTCAGAACTGTCACTAAGGTGTATTTGATAACACACAACCAGGGGCTTAAAATCTCTCACACCCTTTGGACATGAATGCTTTTGTTTTGTTCTTCTGAAGCAAATCTCACATCTTTGATATTTACACCAATCTTCAGCATGTTGTCAGGAGGGGTTTTACTTTAGGGGATGAGTACATCCTGTACATTTGTAACTCTTCTTGTACACCCTCCCCAATAGATTCTTCGGCAAGAACAAGGAGATCTGATATGAGGCAAACAAACACTGGATAAAAATAAAATTGGCTATGAAAAAGCTGGATTTTAAGTGGTTTTATTTCTTTGGGAAAAGGAGAGAAGAAAGACGAAGAGGGAAAAAAAGGGGTTTTTTTTGCGATTGACCTTTTACATCTCAAAAAAGAGCAGAAGCCCAATTTAGAAGAAATATCTCTTTGTAGGTCATCTTTAATAAAAGTACAAGATGATTCTTCTCCTTCATCTCACTGTGTATCACACCAAATGACAGCATTTAATTTCCTTTGGGATGGTAGAAATAAAGTAAATGGAACAGAATGAGGACACACAATAAATACTCTCTAACATTGTTTTGCCATTTATTTTTTTAGAGAAATAGAACTATTATCATACAACCAATCCTTCAGTCAATTGATAAAGGGATCTCTTCTGGACTACATTAATTTATTTGTATTTTACGGTAATGCAAGCAGATTCCATACTTCTTGGTTAAAACACTTGAAAAGAAACAGAAAAGGGATTAAAAAAAAAAAAAAAGAGTTCTTTTCAATAACATACCATAAAACACAGCTCAGTGTTTCTGTTCGGATTATCTGATGGTACATTTCATTAAACAACTTCTTAATATATTTATGCAATGTAAATTGTTCCGTATTTCCATAAAACACAGATTTTAATGCCTTATTTGATGAACAGTAAAAATAAGGTATATTTCATTGCTTGATTGTCTACTATTATTTCATAATGGAACTTGGACAATAAAGAACTAAAACCAAATAGGAAGCAATTAGGTATTTGATGACTTTTAAAGACATACTGAGTTCTGTTTAAATCAGAAGATTTTATAAAGGAAAATTTGATTATCATATAATTAAAAAAACAGGGAATTAGATGGGGCATTACAGAAGCATCACAGTAACACCGAATCACAGACTGTAAAGTCCAAAGGCCTGGAAAGTATCAAGAGAGTCCAGCTGTTTGAACTGAGAGAGGATGAGGTTATAGCCAAGCCAACCCTGATCTACAGTACATCAACAGAATAAGAATATCTTTGAGTTTTATGCAGTAAGTGAAAGGTTTACCAGTAAGATACTCGTCTATCAAAAACAACTTTTAACACACCTGTCTACAATTCAGAAGCATCCTCCGTGGGGGATACCCTCTGACAAAAGGCAACGGGCCTGACTCAGCCCAGGGTGCCACGGGGTGCTGTGGTACCAGTGGGATGGTACACAAACCCCAAGGGGTGAGCAGCATGTCTGGCTTCCTTGGCCATAGCACCCCTGACAAAAGGGAAACAGGGCGACGGGCAGGATCAGTAGTTTCCTACCAGATTTGCATTTGCTAATTGGTGCTCTAGGATTTGAAAACCTTATTCTTGTGCATGTTTTGGAAGAGGAAAGAAGTCTCAGGGTCATTACGCTGGGTGTGCTTCTCATGCTAATACAGCTGGGAAGAGAATCGGAGCAATGTGTGCAAAGCCTTTCAAACACAAGTGCAGAATTTGTTTTGTTTGTGGTTTTCTTCAAGGAAACAAACTTTCTGCACTAAGATGACACAACTGTCTGTAAATGAAGTTTTACCCACTAGCAGGTCCCAACCAAATGAAAACAATTACATTAAAGACAACACACCATCAGAAAGTCTGTCGAAAGAAGCCTGTTTCCAGCCACTGAGGGAGGGAATGTGAGCACACCCATCTTGAATCTTACTAGCAAAACACATTAAAAAATGCTATGTAAATCTCACACAACCACAGAAACAAATGGCTGTAGACTTCATAGGTAGCACCTTATCTCTGTAATAGACACTGCAAAGAAAGCAAACGAATCTATTGCTTTGATACAACAGAGTTTGTGTGCACAAGTCCAGCACTGTTATTTGCCAGGTAAGATGTTCCATATGTTAACAACATATTGTTTTAATACTGCCTGTTGATTCAGACTCTGGACCAAAACCACATTTCTTAAGTAGAACAACTACCCTGCGTAGAAGAGGGTTGAATAACCTATTCCTCACGTAATGATGTTGTGGAATGCAAGACCATGAGTTTGTACACTGATGGTTATCCAGCCATCCATTAGATCCTCTGATTCCCCCCAGAAAGCCTAATAATTTTTACTATTTTCTTATCTTCATTCTTAGCTCCACATATCACTTGACTCCTTGTCTAGAAAAGGGGATTCCAATTAATTTCAGTGCTTAGCTGAGGAAAGTATTTGAGCCCCAAGCTGAAAGGCCCACAGCACTTCCTCTGTTTCTGCAAGTGCTATTTTTAATGCACACATACAGAAGGTCATGATGCCAAAGGAGTTCTCAAGGAGAAAGTGAAAAAACAGGGCAGAGCGGCTGGACAACACAGGGAGAGGCATATGAAGGGAACTGCATCAGCAGGAAGGCTGCTGACATACGGAGGAGATGCCCTATAAAAGACAGCATAGAAAATACCTGCTATTCACATTCCAGTTCATGCATTTTCCTGTTTACTACCCTCTTCATATGTCTTACTCTGACTAGTATTTATATGTAACAATTTGTAGGACAGTAGTAGTGTTGTAGCCACAGTGGTCTGAGAATCTAAATGACAGTAAGTAAGAAAAGATAATCACTTCTGTTAGACCAACTTGTACGGCTGTTGCTTGCTTTTGTAAACACAAATCCTATTCTAGCTGTTAAACCATAATCAAATACAGAAATAGCTGGAAAGGTCAATGGTTTGTTTTGTATTATTTACAGAAGTGGCAGTAATGTATATACGACCCAGACATTCAAGTAAAAACTCTGGTGCCCAAACTAATGTTAGCATATGAGGATATAATTCCATTTCAACAGTAAATCCAGAAATTATGCTTTGACTATCATAGTCACTTTGTAAAGGCTAAATAAAAAATGCAATTCATTTTTCTTTTAAAATATTTCATAATGGCTAGAGGTCATTTAATTGTTAAAGTTACTGCCACTTGGAGATACTCAGTACATAGAAGATAAATTCATAGGCACTGAAACATGTTAAGCAATTTGATTCTTTCCCTAGTTTAACCCATTTTACCTTAAAGAAGATGCTAAGTATAGCATATGATTGATCTGTACATACAAGGTATCTCTGTATATGTGTGTGTAAGATACATAGCTCCTAAGTGATCTGGTAATCTAAGGAATATCATCGAGAAAGAAAAACGTTATAGTAATAGAATGATAGTATCTCTCCCGAATAATTACTCATTTTCTTCCTACACACACTCACAGATACACAGTAATACATTTTCTATAATTATTTTTGTGTCAAAAAATTCAGACCATGGAAAGGCAATTTACTCAGTGCTGATAATCCCATATGTTTTAATTACTCTACTGTAAATGAACAAATACTGCTGCCAATGAATGCAATTACCTAAAACCAGTAAAATATTCTTTATCACATCCATTGAGAGGAAAACAAAGGACTGACATTTTCAGAAACTTTGCTTAATGGGCTAGGAAACTATCTTACGAGCAAATGCACAGATTTTGTATGCACTTATAAATGTTTTCAAATGCTATTTTTCTTAGAAGTCATGAACCATTGAGCTTTAAGTGGTGTTTCAGAAACATCAGGGGAATTCTCTCACAGGTGATTAGAACTACCTTACAGTGACACACTTGGAAATAATAGATGAATGAAACAAATTAGCTTTTTTGTTCTCATTTTAACCAGAATGCCAATTAAGCACTTGCGAGTATTTCACAGACATCACTTAAATTTTCCATATCCCCATCCAACTGAAGTCAGTAGCAAACTTGTGTTGATTTCAACAGTCTTTACCAGTAGCTGGTACTAAATCAACAAAAAAATCTATTGACAATAATAGAGGAATAATCATAACAGAAATTTGCTAACCTAAAACTAAATTATAATATTAAAAAATAAAATGGAATGGAGTTATCAAAAGCAATTTACCCTTTCCAAAAGAAGTCTTAAGCATAACGGAACATTATGCAAAACAAATTAAAGGAAGGTAGTGAACTTACTGATAATCAACATAGGTTTATGGAAAACTTTTCATGTCAAAGTAACCTCATATTTTTCTTGTACAGGATTACAAATTCAGTAACAGTAACAGTGATGATATAATAAGATCAAAGAACATAGTTCATATTTACTAAATAGTCAATTCTAAGCTTGGAATAAGGAAGTTTTTAAAAAATAAAAGGAAAAAGAAAAAAAGAAATAAAAAGAAAAAAAGTCTTGGAAAAATCTTGAGAACTACCTAAAGAGGTATATCAATTAGAAATGGGAAAGTTGTGCTACCTTTATACGTGACACTGCCAAAATGCAGTACTGAGTCTACAATTCAGCAAGGATGCTGATAAACTGGGGAGGTCAGTGAAAAGTCACAGAAATTATTAAAGGACTTAAAAGATGCCATTTTACCAAAGATCCAGGAGCTCAACCTATTTAATGTAACAAAAAGAAGGCTGATACGCTATACACACCAAGGTGGGAGAAAAACTCAATGCTACAGGGCTTTCCCAGTCTAAAATTAATGTTCAAACTTTTATCATTGAGAGTAATTAACTATTCAAACAATTTATATTTTGACAAATTCTTCATTCCCATACTTCTTCAACACAAAACTGAAAAAAAAAAAAAACCACAAAAGGCAGGAACCCTTAGTGATGCTGCTACACAGGTCTAACTGCATAATCTCAGGCATTCTCCCTAGCCTCAGGACACATTTAGTGATACACTAGTAAGACCCGGAATTCTTGTCTTACCCTTCTTTGTCTTTTAGCCCAAACAGAATTAGTTGGCAGAAATCTCTGCAGAACTGATATTTTTCATTAAAGATTTAAAAAAACCCTAAAAGTTGTTCAAAAACAGTTTGTACAAAATATGTGTTAGCAAAGCATGCTAACACAAACAGAGGTGCAGAATAATTGCCTCCCAGAGAACAAAATCAACCTCTGAAATTAAGCAACAATATCAAGGAGAAAGTGTTTCTTAAGTCTGGTTTGCAATTATGACCATACTAATTTTTTCATCACAGATTGGGAGGGGGAAAGAATGACTTTGCAAAATGGGGTTGTGGAAGAACAATCCTGTTGGGTCAGCTGGGGTTCTGACCACAGAGCACATGATAAACATCACTTAACAAACAATTAAAAAATAGTGCAGAACATGATTCCCTACCTCGTTCAGAAGATCTGAACCCAGTCTATATCGTGCTACCTGTAAATTGGTACTAAATATTACAATTATGTTTTCAGAGCACTCTCATATGGTGAAAAAAAAGGCATTATTTTAAGTAAGAATCAATTACCAAAACGTGATCATACCCAAGTGGGTCTCCTCAGCCTGCATGCACAGGGCATGAATAAGAAAAGTGAACAGAGCTTGAATTCCCTTGATGCCAATAAATTCCAGCTGCTAGTGAGAACAATTGGGACTGTGTGCAGCCAAGGCATTCATTAAAATAACTAATAAGGGATTGAGTTGGACTTTAGGGAGACCCAAAACAGCTTAAAGGAAGAGCTGCTCCTCCTCAGGTTTGATCTGACCATGACTTACCACATGCAGTTACCCAAACAGTTACCAGGAGCCATTACAAGAGTAACAGAGATTGTAAAGCATGGAGTACTTTTAGAGCAGGAATGGCAGACGGGTCCTCTCGCACCTGGCAGCACAACCCAGCAGGTCACGTCACATCACACAGAGCCCCTCAACCACACACCTGTCCTGCAGGTGACCAGCAGGAGCGTGAGACCCACAGGGGCAACGCGGGAGAAAGACTTATCAGAAATTATAATAGTCAGAAATGATGTAACTGCATTTTTTTAAACCACGTCAGGAAGCTAATCCTTTTGAATTCCACAACGTTTATGATTTAGAGCAAACTTAGGAATATGTTTTTCATTTACAGCTTACATGACACATTGATATTAGCGTTGGAGACCACTTGCCAAGAGAAATTACAGGCAAGGTTTCAGCAGTCTGTCTCATGAAAAAGCTGGCACTTTTCTGTCAAGCTGCCTTTTATTTTGCTTTTGTTTTCAGGATTTTTTGATGAAATTTACAATCTGATTCTGTAAGGTTTGTAAAACTCTAGTTAAAAGACATTCCTAATAAACATTTCCCACAAGGCATGAGGAATGTCTGTATCCTTCTCAGCAGAAGCTGCAAAAACCATTCAGTGGCAAGGCAAAACACTTAATTACTGAAGTGCCAGGAACCTTCCAGTATCACTAACCAGAAATAATTTAAATTCAGACTGACATATACAAAACACCTATCAGTATTTTCTGAAGAAGCTTCTTTGGTTTTGCCTACCTTTTGATAAACTAAGAGAAAAGGGCATTTATTTCCCACACAGAGAATAGAGTGATTGCAGAGCTCATAAAAATTGCCTCATTTGAAATCTTTCAGCCCTCTGAAAGTCGTTCATCATCATGACCATCAATTTATACACAGTGTTGGTACTCCTCCAGGACACAGTCAGGCACTCGATGGGAACAGAAGATGTGTGAGCTTCCTAAAGGGGTAGGGTTTCTGAGCACATCTTGCCCAGCCTACTAGATCTTTATAGATTATTGTCCACTAACACATGGAGCAGAGGAATTAAATTTGTGTTGCAAGAAGAGAAAGCAGGTGGTAATTATGCTCCATCTTAGTGACTGAGTATCACCAGGAAGGACAGAGCAGTCCTGAAGTGCTGAATATAAGCTTGAAATCCTTATTTATGCTCGTGACCCTTCAGAGCACTTCCCCATCACCACAAACCTGTGGATCTCAGGCTATCGATGTGTTCACTCTCACAAAAAAAGCCATGATTGGGGAAGGCTCCTCTTGTTATAGCATGAGGAGCCAGGGCACTCGCAGGTGGCCAGATGCTCCAGGGAGCTTTCTGAAGGCCAAAAGTCTCCTCAGCAGGGCAGCTGGTGTCCACACTGCACCTCAGAAGTGACCACAATTCAGACTCAGGCTCAAGAAATGCTCTCTGTTCTTCTCCATGACAGGAGACACCAGAGCCCTCGTATGAAGGATGATGCTGCTGCATCAAGGGCCTTGATCATCCTTCGTGCCCGTCATGGCTACCACAAAGTGAACCTCATGCCAGGGCCTGTGCACACTCCAGACAAGCACAGATACTGTAGTTTTCCTGATTAACCAGCTTGCAGCGTGCTCTTTCCCAATCCAACCCCGTGATCACAGCTTGCTTTGGGCCATTATGCCGCTACGTCTCTGCTGCTTCGCATGCAGATGGACATGCCCTGGCTCAGGTCCTCTCTGACAGATCCACGTGGTCCACAGGACCCAAAGGGCCTCAATGAGGCTTTCGGAAACATGTCCCGTTTCCTGGTGAGCTCTGCTGTTTAATCGCATAATCACAAACCCAGATGAGAGTGTAAATGGTCATGTGGCTACACTTAAGAAGAAATATTCTGTGTGAAAAAAGAAATAGCCATTTGCTGAGCCACAGATGCCATCACAGCATGAAAAACTTCAAGGGGAAGGAATTAAAAAATAAATAAATAAGCACACTTAATTGCTATGCAACTCCTGCACAGTTCTGGGTTGAGGGCCAGAGCTGGACGCGTGCTGAAGGAGGGAAGGCTGCGAGCAGCACCCGCCTGCGCGGCCCAGTAGTCAGGCCCCAGGTTTGCTAACGCTGGAGGCAGCATTAACAAAGGCCACAGAAAACAGCTCCATTAGATGCAGTTCTGAACACGTAAGGATACCAAGGCAATGGATTCACAAACACACCGATGCAACTAATGCATCCCTAACCTTTGCCTAAGGGATTGAACCTTTTAAAAATACAGCTGATTTGATCTGAAAGCTCCTTTGTAAACACTGCAGCCAGTTGAACAGGCAAAAGAAGTTAAAAAAGAAACACCGTATCATAAAAAAAGCTCATTGTAGAGACACTATGGCAACTCAGGGGAAAAAAGGAAGAGAGAATGGTGATGCATGTGGAGAAAATACCACCATCACTGCAAAAAAGGAAACTGCATTGTAATTATATGATCTTTTTAAATTTTTTTTAATTATCATTCAAGGTAATGTTTTGGTGTATCTCGCACCTGCATTTAATGTGAATAAATACGCATTCAAAACTGCTTGACATCCAAAATGAGCAAGAAGGAAGCACGCAGATTTCAGTGTTAAATTAAACTGCCACACTGTAATGCCAGTTGGAATTTTTTTTTTTCCTTCCTCTCACTTGCATCCAGGACTGGCAGAACGCTCCCTTCCTGGGCCTCAGTTTTCCTGATGTCTGAAAAGTCAGCGTAAGCTCTGATTTTTGATTTCCCTGCCCACCTCCTGTATCTTCCCAGCTTGTTTCACTGCAGAGATCAGCCTTTGGTGACAGGTCACTGTTGCGAGAGGTGGCAGAAGAAGGGATTAGGAAAGGAAAGTCGCTTCAACTAACACCCAGATTCAACAGTAGCACCTCCTTTGGTGAAGTGAAGAGACAAAACAGAGGGTATCAGGCAACAGGGGAAGAGAGACAAGTAGGAGACCATAAACATTTCTGCAAGCCTCAACTGCCAGTGTACAAAAAGTTGTCAAGAGAAAGGCTGAGAGAAAAACAAGAAGTTGTGTGGTACCTGTGACGATGGCAGAGGGAACAATTATTCCTGATGGAAAAAACAGAGAAAGAAATGTGTGACTCTTTAGAGAACTGAGTAAGAACAGAAATGGAAAATACACAAATACAACAGAATACAAAACACAGAACGGGACCTAACAGGGGGTTCTATAACAAAGCACAGGCAAATGCAGCAGAGGAAACAGAAACTGATTGTCAAATAAAAAGATGGATTTGAAGAGAGTAGAGAAAATAATGCCCAAAAAGAAAGCAGCAAAAGAACAAAATCCATTTGCAGGCAAACATTAGGGGGCAGGGGCGTATTTTAGTTTCTGATTTTTTTAAAGCTCTCTGTTTGCTACTAGCATTTTAATTTTGAACTTTTTTCCTCCATAAATTGGGGAACCATATGGAAGAATGAACACTGTCACTGTGACTGACCACGACTGACATTGTAGCTAAAGATGATGCTCAGATATATTCAGATGTACAAGCCATATACACCGACCTTTAAACAACATGGAGACTGCAAGAAAGCAGACTGACAAAGGCAGGGAGAGTCCCTCCTTTCTGATAACCTATGCATTTTAAATTTTTTTTCCCCCCTCTGTCCCCCACACCTTCTTTAACATTGCTCAAATGTGTATTACGCATAAGAGCGAATTTTACCACAGGGCCCTGCTTCAGCATGCTTTTGGCATTAGCAGAGGTTCAGTTACAAATACTAAGCTGATATTTTTTCCAGAGGAAAACTAAAATCTTGAACCTTGCTCCTTACAAGAATTCAACTACTTTTCAACCATAAAGCTACTGTGGGCTAAATTTACAAACCGCTTCTCAAAAAAATTAGTGCTTTCCTCTCAGGACCCTTAGAAAATACATGCAGAAGAGTAAGAAAGTAAGAGAAGAAAGCAAGAGAAGAAAGTAAGAATTGCAAGAGAAGAAAAATATATACAGCCTTCTGAATGAAACAGATTTGTCCACAGGAATAACAATCAAGGATACATTTTAAATGTTGCTCCAGTATACTTGGCCCTCTTTTTATTTGATGATCTCCAAATGCTATTTCAGAGGTAGTTTAAATGTTAATTTAACTATCATGATAGAAGCCAAACATCTTAATTTCCTTGCAGCCTTCTTGTTTTCATTTTGCACAATTTGTGTTAGGACTTTTTTCACATTATAAAAACCATAGCTTCTCAAGAAAAGTTCATACTGAAGTTGGATTCTGGCACTCTTAAGAACAATAAGGATACATTTTGACAGTCTTACTCATACAAATACTGGTCTAATATCATTAAAGACAATAAAAGAATGATATAAAAATAGAATCCAGCTAAAAACAAACCAAATTTTAAACATATGTGTTTGTGTGTGTGTTTATGTGCATAAACAAAAAATCCACCCACAAAGAACTGTTGCAGCTCATAAAATCACATCCTTAACTTGTCTTTTCATACACGGTTGGTAAATATGTTTACTTTTATTAAGATGACCTGAAACTCATACTGTAAGGACAATCCTGACCTTTCAGAAACTAACTGTGACCACACCATTAATCTGCCACCAAAAGTAAAAACAGGTTTGTGCAACCTACTCTCAGTAAGGTATAAATATGTATACAAAATTGCTACTTCCAACAAACATTTCAGCGTTGAGGATTTGGTGCTCGGAAAAAAAGTCTTCCTCTAGAATTCTTTTAAAATGCATTTGTTATAAAATTGTACTTCTAAACCAGCTTCTTTCCCTCTCCTTCCAGCAGCACAGTGTCTCTGCAGTCTGTAACCAGGAAGGATTCACATGTGGTTTTTAAACTCATGTCAGCGCACATAAAGAAATTGCCACTGTTTAAAATGTGTTTACAAGTGGAAAAAAACCTTAAATTTGAGTGGCTCCCATTGCAACCTGAATGGTTCATCCTTATAGCAGAAAAACTTGTAGCAATTGAGCACAAATTCTTACATCGAACCACACAACATTGTGTTCAATTACTAGGAGCTGAATTACTTAATAAAGAAAAACAGCTGTGTTAAAAGGCTACTTCAAAAACTCAGTACTGAAAGCCACCTACCAGATTTCACTTTAAGTTTACTATTGTTCAATCTTTCGTCGTAGACTGAAGTTCACAGTGTGCTACTGCCTTATAATGCTTCTCTGTTCCCAAAAGACCGTAAATGCATCCAGAAAAACTTCATTCCCAACTATACATCTCATTCTTTTTTGAGGATTAGCTGTTGTGCAATTGCTGTATCTCCAGTACTTTACATTTGGTTATTAAAATGCTAACAGCTACCAATTTTCAGCAAATCCACCTTTAAATATCCAGGGAGGCTCTGCGTGAGTATAGTAATTTGCCTTTATGGTAAACTGAAAGATGGCAAATGAAATTATAACACTAAAACTTACACTGCAATAGCTACCAAGTAGTAACAAGCCTACAATGGTACTTGAGAAAATAACAGAAGAACTTAAAAAATACTTCTACAGATTAACTCAATACCTAGAAATAGCATTTGTGCTATAGTACAGCCTCTAAAGCCTCCACTGAAAAATTGCATTTCACTGGCACCAGGTCTTGAACAAACATAGAGTAAGATACAGTCATTACTTACTGGTTTAGCGTCACATCTAGGATGAAAGATGATCCAAAAGCATCCACCTGGAAGCTGGCTCGAGCAATGTGCGTAGACTGCAATATTGAAAAGACTGGAATTAGTATTTAGCCACAACAAAACATATCATACAGGTTTGTGAATGCAGAAATTAAATATATTTACTAAGTAACAATATGCCATTAACCAAATAAAATTGCATTGAAATGGACAAAGCAGTTTATGATAATGAATAAAAGATCTGTTTTCTGAATCCATGAGGCTTATTCAAGAATTCCCAACAACACAACCTGTGACTGGGAGTAACACCCCATCTTAACCATCCACACCATAGGAAACGGCTCCTCTCTTTGAACTTCCATCCTGGGCAAAACCCTGAGCAAAGGAAAATGGAAGACTTCCCCAGGCTAATGTGTTACTTACTCATTAACCTGACTCTGGACACAGAATGGTGGATAACAGCTAAGACATTACTGGTTTGGTCAGACCGGGATACACTCACAAATCTGACATTACCTGAAAGAAACTGTTCATTCAGACAGACTCTCATTTAAGCCCGTATACAGAGGTGATAGCAATGGGCTAAAATCTGGTTAATTGCATTTTCTGTAAAGCTCTGACTCCCCACCCTGTAACCCATCTCCTCCAAAAGGCTCCTAAAACTCCAACCCCTTACGCAGTCATTAAAACCAAAGAAAAATGGGTGCTAGAGAAACATCTTTCTTTTTCTTTCTTTCTTTCTTTCTCTTTCTTTCTTTTTGCCATGCATTTTCCCTGAATTAATTGCTTTCATTCAGTCCTATAGAGGACAAACATGGGAATACTTTGTAATTCACGATCTGCCAGAAATAGAGTATTTGTTCTAGTAGTAGTGGAAGAAAATACTCAGCTATCCAATGGAAACGCAAGTTGTTTCTAGACCTGAAAACTCCCAAGAAACGGAACAGCCATGTTATTTAACTAATTAATAAGAAAAGCTACTTTCAGACATTTTGGAGCAGTTTCAACTTTGTTCTTATTTTCTTTCCATTGAAATCTGCACATTAAGATTTGAAGCATGTAGACAGAGGAATCTAAGAGGAAACACTGAAGAACCACTTACAACTCTAAATTACACTTCTCTAAATAAATACAATACAGGATAGTACAACTGTAACAAATGATTTATTGAAAACTCTGGGAAACACAGGACAGGATGGGATAATGTGAATCATCAAATTCACTCTCTCTAAACTACTGGCAGGCTTTCAATAGGCATTAAATCCAGAAGAGCTGAGAATAGGTTTCCCTGGAAAAGAACAGCAACAAAGAAATGGCAAGTTGAGGGAATCACGACTTTTCTGTTTATTACATTTTTTACTTGCCCTACAGCAAAATTTTCTTTTTATGTCTACGTATATAAGCATGAGTATTAATAAATAAAAAAGACAACAACCATGAACACATATTTACAAAGAGTTGATTCCTGTAAAAAAAACAAAAGTCAAGACAGCTTCTCTTATTAGAGGATGCTCAGGCTGAGTGCCCTCTGTAAAAATGCCTAGCTGTGCCGCTGCAGTGAATGTGCATGCAAAATTGCATGATGAGAAATTCCAGATATTTACATTACCATTTAGAAGGATGCAGTATTAACTGGAAAGCTTTTTAGAAGGCCTCTCAGTAGATACAATTCACAGAGTCGGATATCCTTTCAGCTATCCCCATTACATCTAACCTGCTTTGTAACCCAGGCCACAGGTCTTCACTAAGTGGTTCTTGTAATTTCTGAATGATTGAAGAGCACCTCTTTTGAACAAATGTATAATCTTCGACCAACTAACTGAATATAACACATAGTTTACCTTATCTGGGTAAATAATGTCAGTGATTAACTACCATCAATATTAAAAGCCTATTTTCTAGCCAAAAAAAGGCTAAAAAAAAAAAAACCAACCCAACAAAAACAAAAAACCAGAAGCTAGTCCCAAATGACCCATGACACAGCCGGCTGGTATCTGCAATGACGGACACCCACAGCATGTACAGACACCCACAGCATGTACGGCCACCCACATGTAGGAACATCATTTAGCGGCTTCTGGCCTGCAGCAGCTAGCGCAACCACAAATACAGCAAAAATAACCATCAACAAATTATCAGGTTAGCATTGGCATTTCTTTTCCAACTCTCCGGCAGCAGAGTTTGCTTTGAATGATTTTTAAATTCCATCTTCTCTTGCTAAGATGTGAATTTTTAGGCTGCTGCTCATAAACAGGATGTGACAAGCCAAGAACCAAGTAAGGTACCGGAGGCCAACACTACTTTTGTTATTCCCTTGTTCCACTGCAGCATGTTTGCTAACCTTAACTAACCTTCATTTATCTACCTGCACCGCAACAACCACCTTCTGACCAAAGGAGTAATGGCAGCCCAGCGGTTCGCTTTTCATCATTACATTATTAAACGCAAACAACATTCTACAGCACTTTATTATTTGTTTGTTAACAACATAGCTACATATGTCATTATCTAGATCTGCATACACAGTATAACCAAGACTTCTATATGACTGTATGCTGGTACCAAAAGAGAATTCATCAGTAAGGAAGAACATTAAAACCTAACTTAAATTCCTGAATGTACATACGCTAAATGTAGCATTTGTCATTAAAATGTATTCACCTCATTCAATGTAACAGCAAAAATGACTAGGGGCTTTTTTGTTTGGTTTATTGCATCATACTGATTTGGTCTGGGAAATTTCCTCCCTTGAACATGTCTCTAAGATAAACAATTACAAGGCTAATGTATTTCTGAGGTGACCCTGGACCACAGTTATTCCCTGACAGAAGCTGTTAACGTGGATTTAAGGGAGAAAATGCCTTTTAATAAGTTAAGATGAAAAACATTACACAGATGTAACCACTCCCAAGACAAGTGATGCAAACCCAGGAAGCTCACCATTAAGTTTAAGCTTAAGTGCAATTAAGCGTATCTCAAGTGTATCTCAAACCTACTGAGATACCAAGGTGCACATTTTGGATAGCCAGACAAACTCAGCCCTTTCCAGAAATTGCAGTCCTTCCAGATTCAAAGAATCCTTCAACCCTGATATGTGCTTGTAATACGCTGCAACACTGCAATAACAATTCCTCTGAGTATCTGGTTAAAAACCACAAAATAAAGAAACGGATTTTAAAAAGTCTTGGCTCTACATTATTTTTAAGCACATCTACCTGCCTGCTCGGTGAATAGGTAAAATGGCCAGCTGAAAGGGAAGCTTAGATTCATAGACATATGTCAATAAAAGAACACAAAGAAAGGAAATAAGTACTTTTATGCCATCTATACCATCTCATTCAAGCAGAAGTAACAAGACAGACACCTGCAAAGGCTCCTCTAAACCACTGAAGCAAGACAATCAATTATGTCACTCAGTTCTCAAACCAAGGAACTTTCTCAGAAAATTTGAGGCTTTTTCAACAACCGTAGACGTGACACATTGATGGCTGACAACTGAGTCATAAAAAGGTAGTTTGTGGAGACCAAGAGAGATGCACTCGATGCAGAACATGAACAAGAGCCAGGAAAGAAGAATCCAACAACTTAATGGAAGAGTGCAGTGCCCGTGCATCTGAAACAATAAAAAAGTTCTGAAATTTTAATGTCATGCAGCTGAAGAAGGAAAATATCAATAACAACTCTGAAATTAGCTGCAGTACTTTCAGATGCAATTTCTAGTGGCACATAAAGTGTACTACCCTGCAAGCCCCCCTATAGAAAATACTAAGCATCCCATGCATCCAGTGCAACTATGGGAGAGCTAGCTTTTGTCAAAGATTGCAAAGTTTAAGCATTTCAGTGAATGTCTGAAAAGAATCAAAAGTAAATGGAGTGGAAAGGATCATTTCAAATCACTAAGCACAAAGATATTTTATCTTAAAAGCTTGAATCCTAGAAAAATAAAAGTGGTATGCAAACCTTCCTGCCAAACCAAGAGGGATGCGATTCCAATTATTTTAAGTCACCTGCTTTATGCTTTAGGGGTCACTGCAGTAACAGAGGAGATAGGCAATCAGTAGCAAGTATGACTCTTTATTATTACAAAGAAACACAACAGAATAATGACGATTTCTGATACAGTCCCTTCAGTACCCCTGCTGGGGATCAGCCTTCTCCAGAAACTGGTCCTGAAGAATGCACATCTCCAAAGGGAATACGCATACATGAACTACAACCAACATCTATCATTGCAGATCAATGGTGAGCCTGTTCTGTAGGTAACCTTGAATATGTTTGGAAGATTTTCATTTCAAATAGAGCAAATATTTTAACCACCAGTGAAACACTTAGAAGCTATGCACTTTCTTAATAATCAAACTAACAAGAATTTTGAAAGGAAGTATTTTAGAAATTTTCCTCACATTGTGTATAATTAGTTGGGTGTTGAAAGCAGCATACTAACATGATGACTAATATTTCTCCCCATTAAAATAAGAAAAAAGAGAATTAAAAATATATTGTGATATAATGTGCAGTTCCTCATAATACATGTTTCTTACTTCTGAAGTATCCTGCATAAAGCACTTAGATGCTTTTTAATAAGTTTTGCTATAAGAGATAACAATAATTTCTATAAAAATAGAAGAATGTCTTTTAAAAAAAAGAATTAGAAAATCCTATTTATATGCTTGCCGTTTGATGTAAGGAATTTTATATTCACTACTATTTATAGCATTGTGGTTTCTAATTAAAAGATTCTGATCAAATTTGTAGACTCGGAAGAAAAGCATCAAGAGAATCAAGAGAGAAAATAACACAGAATGTTACAGCAAGAGAGAAAACTTAAAAGCTATGCTTCAGAGCTTATAAGAACAGTGAGGTTTTATAGCAGACACTCTGGAAGTCAGTCATATTTAAAAAATAACAGATTCCTTAGATAATAATTTAATTTCCCCCACCTCCATTTAATAGAAGAACAGAAACCTCAGCTTGTTAACAAACCTTTAAGTATGTATGAAATGACTGTTTCTTAAGTTCAGTGAGGATGCAGATAAGTCCATTCATGAAATTAAATGAAAATTATATTAATCTTTTTATGTAGATTTACCTAAAAAGAACTTTAACTGTGGTTTTGAAAACAATCATAAATTTATGTTACAGTAGAGGAATACAGTGCTAATTAGCACACATACACATTATAAAAGGACAATTTTCAGTGTCAGTTGTGTTGTAATAAATCCAGAGTATACTGTTGCTGTACGTGAAAGAAGAGATTTGTTCAAAACCTTACTTTTCTACTTACACTGGGAAGAAAAAAAGTACCAAAACTTTGCTCAGAGACAAAAGTCAGAAATAAGCCTAGGTCTAATAATAAGTAGCTCCAAGCCAAAGAATCACTTTTAAAAAATAAACAATAAAACATAAATGCAACATGATTTCCTCATACCTCTATTGCCATTTGCAAATACCTAATTTTAGTGAAAAGTTCAGTGTCACTGAACTGGATTCACATATCACAGCATATTAAAGAACTGCAAAATCTCTTTTTTACTTTCCCTAGCATTCTCAAAATATTTATAGGCACTCATTTACTATATTAATCATCATTATTTGCCATTTTTCAGGCAAGCGCTCTCTTTTTATCCAATGCATAAATCTAAATATCTATGGGGCTTTCTTTAGGGGGGAAAAAAAGTTATTTAATGAAAAAACTGCAGAATAGAATCATGGTTTGATGAAAAGGCTCTTACAGCTGTCTCTTTGGGGTACATTTAGTAAATAAGTCATTTATTCTGAGGAAAAGCTAGAAATAAGAAAAGATTTTAAGAGGTCCATGTTCATTTTTGAATCCTGGATCACATAGCTGTTCTCTGTGCCAACTGAGGGTGGGGCAGAGGGAGAGTTAAACACCATCAGCCAGAGCACAGTGCCATGGCCCAGTTCACTTTGGTGGGGTTTCGCCAGCTCTCAGCAGATGAAGATCTTGACAAAGTCGTAAACATGACCTAAAATAGCTTTTCTCCACATAAACATCATACTATCAATGAAATCAGAGTCAGAAGCAAGCACTGCTTGTACCTCTAAAATGCCAGTAATTATTCTTCTCAATAGTAAAAAAAATAAATAAATCTTTCATTATTTATTTGCTGTTTTGAAATCAGAGGCTGTTTGGATTTACTCATTACAGTAAAGTAAAAGGGGTCCCCAGAAACATGGATGAGGGGAACAGCACCAGGAAAAAGGAAACCTGAGCACAAACCGATGCAATGTAATACACAGGTATCACTACTGCAGATCCAATACCTGGGTAGCAGCAGGGATCCTTCAGAGGTCCTACAGAGATAAAATGCACAGCTCTGTTGGACTCGGCTGTATCTGCTCATGCATCTCACCCTAGACCTTCACATGACACTCCAAAACCACGGGCATCTTTGAACAGCTACAAGCTGACTAAGAAAAAATAATTCTTATTTTCCCCTGAAAACTTCTCTTCTTGTTCTCCTTCCTCCCCTCCACTTCATCTTTCTCAAAAATTCACCCAAGGTTAAATGATGGAGCAATGAAGACAGGAAAACTATCAAGCAGGAAAACTATCAAACTGCTAGCAAATTTAACATGAACTACCATTTGATCTCACAGATCTAAAAGGACAAATTTAAGTAACTGAATGGGCAAGATGATGCTTCCCAGGAGGCAATCTAACACTTGTTTCCAGCACCAGAAAAACCCCATGGTACCAGATCTTATACTTGCTGTGCTTTTATGCATAGAAGATGATGTTAGTTTGACTTTTAAGAAAATTTTAGTTATAGCTTTTGATTTCCTATGAGACTAATTACTGTAACTTCTGTTGTTGTGAAAGTCTTCATATCCCAGTGAAAGGAAGAACTTCGAGAACTTTTGGGAAGCCATACTCTTTTTTTTTTTTTTCTTTTCTGAAGGGGAAGCAGCACAGATTCATGTATAAAAGGTCACATTTAACTAAAGTGCAAGAGGTCTTAAGTATATTGCTGTTGCAGCAAAACCAGAAAAATTGGTGACTGCTCAACCTCATGTTTTTAAAATGCATTTGACAAGGTTCTTCATCAAAGAATAACAGCTAGAAAAAGTATGATAAAATAAGTTATTATAAGGGTGATTAATAAAGTACTGGTTTACAAATAGGAAACAAAGCAAAGTCATGAATGAAAACATGTAAAGTTCAGAATGTTTTCCTGCCATAATTCATACAAAAACTTTGATGAACATCGAAGAACACACTTCTAAAACCAACACTGGGGAGCTGAACAGAGACTCACCCTGTGACACAGGGACACTGCAGTTTCCATTGCCCCTCACAGCGACTGTAGGTTTCAGAGGGTCAGAGGTAACACAAAGAGCAACGCTAGATACAACAGCGGTAGAGCAACGTGTTCCATCTATCTCACTAGATACTACAGGACTTGACTGTGCAACTAGACGGTGAACCTACTTCCTTGTGAAGAAGCACGAGGTCAGAGGGAAAGGACTCAAACAAGGAAAATCTCTCTTCCATGAAATACCCTCTGTCTCGAGGACGCCTGGCAGTTTTGAGTGGACAGAACCCAAACGAGCTGCTACACGTGCACAGCTGCAGCATGAGAGGCAAACAACCAATGCACAACGCATCTGCAAGAGGAGAGAACACAGAACAAAGGTAGCAACGCACATGCTGTAAGCAGCCCTTGAGGACGAACCCAGCTGGATCACTATGTCATTCAGCTGTAGAAAAGACTATTGTCTCAAGGACACCATTTAGGCAAGAAGGAAAGCTCAACAGATCTAACAGTCAAGAGGGGAGAATGCATTTCCCTCGCTGAAGCAGATGGCGCCTTGAGGTCATTTTTAGCTGTATGTTTTCCAAGCTCTGAAAGGAATCAATAACATTTAGAGAAAGGCCCCTTTTCAGCATCTCTTGTAGGCTTCAGAAACAAAGGAACAGAGTTCCACTACCAGAGGAATCAGAAACCCTCTATTAACACCGCCTTTTGTTACAAATAAAGCATTCAAAAGTAATAAAAAGAGTGCACACTAACTTTGCTCCTTTATACAAGTATCAGCGACCAAAACATTTTTCAGCAACACAATGACATATTCCAAACATTTTCAACTGGTCTTACATTTAGTTTGTATACAGAAGAAAGCTTACCAAAAGATTAGCTGGTCCCACTGGAAGTAACAAGCACTCTAACACCTAGAGCCTACTAACCTAGTTACCTTTTCCCATAAACAGTTCTTGGGCAACAGCGGAAAGTTTACTAACATTTTGTTAGCACTAATGGCTAAGAAGAGCTTGACGAAACTTGCAGACTCTTAGGCATGCCAATACATTGCTCAATCAACTCCACAGATAATACTTTTTAAATATGACTCACCCTCTACATTCAAGCATCGAAGTCCTGTTTAAAGTTGAAAAGTGGGAGAAAAGTACAATTCAAAACTCATTTTCTTTTTGATACAGCCTAGGAGATCAAAATGAATCAACATTTTCGCTGTATATATTTTCTGAAACAGCTGATGGATTTTTTTCATTCCCACGGAATTTCAGGGGCTGAAATACTCCAAGGAGACATTTCTGGAACAGACCGTGTTCCTACATACTGATATTCTTCTGGGCAATTTTAGAGCTGCAAGTCAGGGCTGTAGCCTCCACGCTTACATGCATGACACTTTCAGTATCAAGGTACCATTAAAAGGCATTTACCCACACAAACTTTTTCTAAACCTTGTATTAATATTACATTCTGGAAGATGGTTTTTCTAAAGCATGCTCACTTGCTACAGTTTCCTGGTCTGGGAACATTCATTTCAACTTAAAAAAAAAAAGAAAGAGGAATAGATTGTAGAGTGAGTTTGGTGTAGGTAGACAAATCAGAACTGGTCAAATTACCAGAGGAATCACCGTATTTCACTGCCTGATGGCAAATGCCCAGCAGTAATACCATGCTTCTTAACGTTCTTTAACTGAATCCAGTTTTTAAGTTGGACTCCTCCTGACTCAACAGTTACACAGCTCTACATAATTTGCCACTTTCTTTGACTTCTACATAATCATGTCCTTAATTTCAGGTGACAGTGGCCTTCCACTTGAACTTACCCAACCAGCCAACCCCCGTCGTGGAAGTGCACACCACAGCCTGGCAGAACCCATCCTGTCCATGTGCTCAGTGCTCCCATGCAGCTCTTCAGCCACCTTTGCTGCTCAACACTCACACAACAAAGTTTCTGGGAAAAAACATGAACCTTCCCTCATACAGTCACCCCACTGAAGTACTAAAAAGCTTGTACAGATGCAATCTTCCATGCTCAAAGCTCTCTTCTGCACTGAACCTGCCTCCATCTGAGGAGAGAAATGTGGTTCCACACTTGGCTGTGGCTCAGCACAGCTGCCGCTGCGCGGTTCATCCCTGCAGCAATGAATTCTCCTTCTCAGATTAATGCAAATATTGCAGTGGCTTCAGAGGAGTACTGTCAAGTGGCTACCTATAGCATCTGTGGCTATGAAGAGCAAAACTTCATCTGACGGGCCTCTGTGATCCTTTATGCACTCCAAAAGACATCTCCTTGGAACAGCATAGCCATACAATGCCCAGGAGGCCACTGGTAAGCCAAAGGGAAGAAGACGACTAGAAGGGCTCAGAAGGCTTTCTTGTCTGACAGTTTTCCACAATCACAGTAAATTTGACAAAGTTTAAAATAAATTAAAGGAGGAGTCAAAACTAGAGAGAGCCAGGATGGGAGTCACAGTGATTTTTGGAAAATTAAAACTTAGCAGTTGTAGTTAAAATGCAAAAAAACCAACAATTACACTGTTTCTTGAAAATACATACTGAAAAAAGATTATTTAGGGACCAAAAAACTGAACCATATCAGTAGATGAATGAGAAAGAGATATTGTGTAGGAAGACACCACAATCTTGTGTCCAAGAGTGGTGGGCTTGATCCTCTGATAGTACTGGACTTCACCCTCCACATCCAGAGTTATCCAGACTCAAGAGAATAGACATGGGCCTGGGCTGGCAACCGGATCATCTGACAATAGCCCAGTGATCTACTTCCCCTGAAGCAGAAGGGCAGTCTACCAGGGAGGAGAAGCGGCTTTGGCTCAAACTCGTGGGAGCCAAAGACAAGGATCCCCATCCTCTCAAGAGAGAGAAACCTGGCGGGAGGTGGCCGCAATAAGTGCATGACCACAAACCTCAGCAGAGCTGATTTGAGAGGGAAAAGCCCTAAGACAGCGCTAGCCAGAAGGACCCACGATTTAGAGAGCTGAACCTTATCAGGCTTTTGAAGGTTTTACGGAGTTCAACTGACCTTTAAGCAGTGTTTGACAGGATAACTGCAATAATGTTTTAACAAACAGAGCTCTAAGAAAAGTTGTTAGTCTTGAGTCACTTAAAGACTGGTATAATTACTGAGAAGACTACAAAGGGGACCTGGAGCACCAGAAGAATAATATAATGCCAGATCTACCATGACAGTGTTATATGTACAACCATAATGCTCTTGTGGCAAACATTTTAGAGTGCATGTTAACTTCATACGTAGTTCCTCCATAATTTGGGTAAATCTCAGCAAAATTTATCATGACACTACTTGGAATGCAACACGGTTCTGCATCATGAATGCGTTAGAGCATCCTCAGTGAAGCAGTGGCAGGAAGAACATTCAGTCTGATTCTGCACTCAGCAGCACCAACACAGATCAGGAATATACGTAGATATTGATTATCAAACCTGGAAAGGACTTCTCTGTCAGCCTTTGCAGTTATTACATTGATCATGGCAACTAGCAAATGTTGAGAAAAATGCTTTCTATAAGGATTGTTACATCTGAGCCTTTAAGATCCTTCATGAGGAACACTGAAAGGCACAGGAAAGCGCACCTGGTTAACACGTGGCTCAGAGGCTGGTGCCATCGGCGGAATTTCGGTTTTTTTGACCAAGGGGCAGTTTACACGGCACTGGGCCTGCTGGCAGCAGATGGAGTTCAGCTATCCCCAAGGGGGAAAAGGGTTCTCACTTATGAGTTAGCAAACCTCATCGAGAGGGCTTTAAACTAGATTTGAAGGGGGAAGGGGATGAAACCAGGCTGCCTAGAGATGAGCCTAGGGGTGGCATACCAATGTCAGGGGTGAAATCGATAGCCCAGCTCAAGTGCATCTACTCCAATGCACACAGCATGGGCAGCAAACAGGAGATGCTGGAAGCCGTTGTGCACCAGGACAGCTATGACATAGTCACCATCGCAGAAACATGGTGGGACGACTCGCATGACTGGAGTGCTGCAAGAGATGGCTATAAGCTCTTCAGGAGGGATAGGCAAGGAAGGAGAGGTGGTGGGGTGGCTCTGTATGTTAGGGAGAGTTTTGATTGTATAGAGCTCAATGATTGTGATGACACAGTCGAGTGCTTATGGGTAAGGATGAGGGGGAAGGCAAACAAGGCAGATATCTTGCTGGGTGTCCGTTATAGACCACCCAACCAGGGTGAAGAGGCAGACAAAGCGTTCTACAAGCAACTGGCAGAAGTCTCACAGTCGCAAGCCCTTGTTCTCTTGGGGGACTTCAACTTACCAGACGTCTGCTGGAAATATAACACAGCAGAGAGGAAACAGTCCCGGAGGTTCCTGGAGTGTGTGGAAGATAACTTCCTGACACAGCTGGTAAGGGAGCCTACCAGGGGAGGTGCCCTGCTTGACCTGCTCTTTACAAACAGAGAGGGTCTGGTGGGAGAAGTGAAGGTCGGAGGCCGTCTTGGGCTTAGCGACCATGAAATGATAGAATTCTCAATTCTTGGCCAAGTAAGGAGGGGTGTCAGCAAAACCACTACCATGGACTTCCGCAGGGCAGACTTCAGCCTGTTCAGGACACTGGTTGAGAGGGTCCCTTGGGAGACAGTCCTGAAGGGCAAAGGGGTCCAGGAAGGCTGGACGTTCTTCAAGAAGAAAATCTTGAAGGCGCAGGAGCAGGCAGTCCCCATGTGCCGTAAGAAGAGCCGGAGGGGAAGACGACCGGCCTGGCTGAACAAGGAACTTTTGCTGGGACTCAGGAAAAAAAGGAGTTTATCACCTTTGGAAGAAGGGGCAGGCCACTGAAGAAGAATACAAGGACCTCGTTAGGTCATGCAGAGAGGGAATTAGAAAGGCAAAAGCCCAGCTAGAGCTCAATCTGGCCACGGTTGTAAGGGATAACAAAAAATGCTTCTATAAATACATTAACAACAAAAAGAGAACCAAGGAGAATCTCCATCCTTTACTGGATGCGGGAGGGAACATCGTCACCAAGGATGAGGAAAAGGCTGAGGTACTTAATGCCTTCTTTGCCGCAGTCTTTAACAGCCACACCAGGTATCCTCAGGGTATCCAGCTCCCTGAGCTGGAAGACAAGGATGGAGAGCAAAATAAACTCCCCACGATCCAGGAGGAAGCAGTTAATGACCTGCTGTGCCACCTGGACACTCACAAGTCTATGGAGCTTCATGGCATCCACCCAAGGGTACTGAGGGAGCTGGCGGAGGAGCTTGCCAAGCCACTCTCCATCATTTACCAACAGTCCTGGTTAACGGGGGAGGTCCCAGATGACTGGAGGCTTGCCAATGTAAAGCCTATCTACAAGAAGGGCCAGAAGGAGAATTCGGGGAATTACAGGCCTGTCAGCCTGACCTCGGTGCCGGGGAAGATTATGGAGAGGTTCATCTTGAGGGCGCTCACAGGGCACGTGCAGGACAACCAAGGGATCAGGCCCAGCCAGCACGGGGTCATGAAAGGCAGGTCCTGCTTGACCAACCTGATCTCCTTCCATGACCAGGTGACCTGCCTGATGGATGAGGGAAAGGCTGTGGATGTTGTCTACCTGGACTTTAGTAAAGCCTTCGACACTGTGTCCCACAGCTTCTCCTGGAGAAGCTGGCGACTCGTGGCTTAGACAGGTGTACTTTCCACTGGGTAAAAAACTGGCTGGACGGCCGAGCCCAGAGAGTTGTGGTGAGTGGAGTCAAATCCAGTTGGCGACCAGTCACAAGCCGTGTCCCCCAGGGCTCAGTTTTGGGGCCGGTCTTGTTTAATATCTTTATCGATGATCTGGATGAGGGGATCGAGTGCTCCCTCAGCAAATTTGCAGATGACACCAAGTTGGGCGGGAGTGTTGATCTGCTTGAGGGTCGGAAGGCTCTGCAGAGGGATCTGGACAGGCTGGATCGATGGGCCCAGGCCAATTGTATGAGGTTCAACAAGGCCAAGTGCCGGGTCCTGCACTTGGGTCACAACAACCCCATGCAATGCTACAGGCCTGGGGACGAGTGGCTGGAAGGCTGCCTGGCAGAAAAGGACCTGGGGGTGTTGGTTGACAGCCGGCTGAAGATGAGCCAGCAGTGTGCCCAGGTGGCCAAGAAGGCCAACGGCATCCTGGCCTGTATCAGAAATAGTGTGGCCAGCAGGAGTAGGGAGGTGATCGTGCCCCTGTACTCGGCACTGGTGAGGCCGCACCTCGAATCCTGTGTTCAGTTTTGGGCCCCTCACTACAAGAAGGACATTGAGGTGCTGGAGCGTGTCCAGAGAAGGGCGACAAAGCT
Organism: Gavia stellata; assembly: GCF_030936135.1. NCBI lineage: Eukaryota > Metazoa > Chordata > Aves > Gaviiformes > Gaviidae > Gavia > Gavia stellata. Next base: position 24,293,388 of record NC_082599.1, on the reverse strand, counting down.
GGTGAGGGGTCTGGAGCACAAGTCTTATGAGGAGCGGCTGAGGGAACTGGGGTTGTTCAGTCTGGAGAAGAGGAGGCTGAGGGGAGACCTCATCGCCCTCTACAATTACCTGAAAGGGGGTTGCAGAGAGGTGGGTGTTGGTCTCTTCTCCCAAGTGACGAGTGACAGAACAAGAGGAAATGGCCTCAAGTTGCGCCAGGGGAGGTTTAGGCTGGATATTAGGAAAAATTTCTTTCCTGAGAGAATGATGAAGCATTGGAACAGGCTGCCCAGGGAGGTGGTGGAGTCACTGTCACTGGAGGCATTCAAGGAATGTGTGGACATGGCACTGCAGGACATGGTTTAGTGGGCATGGTGGTGTTGGGTTGGTGGTTGGACTTGATGATCTTATAGGTCTTTTCCAACCTTAGTGATTCTGTGATTCTATAACTGTATATAAGCCTGTTTTATGAGATTAAGCCATAGTTTTTGGAATAGCTCTCTTTTCATCTCTGCTATGGCACAAGCAAGAGAAGATACCACAAAACAAAGATTTCCCACGCAGCCCTTTTACCCTGACTAGGATTTTCAAAGATACCTATGCCTTCTAATCACCCCTTGAAAACTGATTCCTGATACGATATTTCTGCAACATGAACTCTGAAGTAGCAGCTACAAGAGGTTTTATTGCTGGATGATTTTTTGGACATATTCCTTTACTGTCATAACAAATCTCATTATCAAGTAGGGAAAGACTTTCCCTGAAATGAACTTGCAAAGAAGGATAGATTAGAAATCTGAAATATTCTTTGCCTATAAAATACCAAAACGCACTACGAATATATATATTTTATAAAAATCCATATCTGAAAGTCCCCCCTAGATCAGAAATCAAAGGGCACTCTCAATGCCCTTGCAGCATGCGGCAATCTATAGCAAAATTTGGCTTTCAGCACTTTTTTTTCTCTTCAGGAAGGCAGGACCTGCATCAAGAGTCTTGATATTTTAACAGTCCTTGACATATTCATAATACAGAGTGTTGCTAGGTTTGTGAAGTATCTTATCCTTACATGAATGTTGCAGAACTGCTTACATTGAATATAAAGTATCGCACACATTTTGCCAAACGCCTTATAAACCTTAAGGAAAGCAGGAGAAGAGGTAATAAGCCAGGAAGAAAACCAAATCTGGCAGTACACCAAATGCATGTTCTTATTGCTCACTACAGCCTCAGTCCCAGTTTAGCCGCCTCCCCCTTTGGTTTTGCAATAGGTTGATCAAAAATTGTGCCTAAATTTCTCCAAGAGACAGCAGTCATTTGATTAAGTGGGCAGAAAAGAATTTTTTAAATTGGGCAATTTCTCATGACACTTCTCTTTCCAACAGTCATCATCCATCGGTCCCAAAATCTAGAGCTGTTTTATAAGCCCTCAACAGTCAGAACTCATTTCTTAATCACAGATTACTAATTGTTTGAGCTACCAAACACGGGAACTTATAATACCAACAGAAGTTGACAGCATCAGAACAGAAAGCAAGCATGTTTTAAACAAAGTCAGCAGTATCAGAAGCACCTGCAAAGAACAGGGGTATCCTGTTCAAAGACTAGAGCGAGAGGAGAAGTCAGAGAACCCAATAGCAAAGACTAGGCAACACCTGAATAACTAATGAAGATTTCAATTCCAAGTGCAAGCAGAGCTATGCAAGCTCAGCACGACAGAGCAAAGCTTCTCAGCAATTGATTATTAGCAATAAGAAGTTATTTAAGAAATTTGTAAGCCATGCTTCCAAATTGATGTATGGAATTGTATCATTTAGTCAGAAACAATTCAGAAATGCAGACAGTGAAAGATGGTTAAATACTTTGCTGAAAACTACTGAGTCACTCTGGACTACAAACAACATGTACATACCTCCAGACACAGTTCAGACCTGGAGCCCCTTCATGCCAGGCTCCCTACAATCAGGTCAGCCCTTTTATTCACTCAGAAAGAATCCAGCGTACCTTCACGACAACTGGCAACGAGCAAGTGAAAAATAGGTTGAGAAAGAGAAATTGCTATACTATGAATGTTTTGCACAGCCCGCAGAGATGACTGAATCTATGTCCATAGTAGGTCATTGTGTCAGGACCTTGTTCCCACTGAAAATCATAGCAAATCTCCCAAACTTCCATACCAACACCTAAATATATCAAAAACGGATAATGCAACGAAAGCCACAAGATGAACAATGTTGTCCCTCAGATTGTGTGTGCAGACCAATTAGCATGACCACAAAGTGCTGGCCTCAAAGAGAATTGGGACCCTTCTCCGCTGGCATTAAGCGACAGCCTCCAGCTGAGAGCAAGATCACTATGACGTTATGCTTACGGTTCAGGGAAGGCATTTCTTGGGTAATGGCATGTAGAGGTCTGGTACTCTAATATCCAGCTGGAAAATGAATCTCATCTTTGCAACCAGAACACTTGATCCACTGAAAACTATTAAGAAAAAGGTCCTCCAAATCAGGCGCTGACACAGAGCACAAACTTTTACAAAGTTTGTAAAGGCATACTTTGTGCTTTGTTTTGCTCTCCTTCACAGGTGGAAGAATAAATACAGGCAGTGGGGAGGAATGCCCACGCATTCCCACATTTTAATGAAGAACATGCCTGCACAGTATTTGACTAAACAAAAGTATTAAGAAACTTGTGATTTCCCATGTGCTGCTTACAGTACCAAAATATGGCTCAAGGCATGGAGTTAAAAGGTTCCTCATAAACGTCCACAGTAGGAACTTACTTTCTTTTAAACACAAAAATCTTAGCTTAGCCTTCACTGAACGCCCCTGCCATAGGGGACATTCATCTTCTAATAGGCTTATTTACGCAACAGTAAATTAAGTGTCCATTGCTAGGATCCTGGATTGCATTAATGATAATATTAATATTAGCATATTCTCAGATATATCTTATCTTGATTACTTTTTAGAGTAAGGGCTGTGCAGCTGCTAATAGGCCCCCTTTGGGAAACAGGGAAATCAAAATACAGGAATGTCATGGGTGCTGGTAGTGATTCTATTCCATGGTAGAATTAAAAGCAGAAACCCAAAGTCACGTGAATTCTCCAATGTCCACTACATACTGTATGTTAAAACATTAATGACATGAATATGTAATAGGCTACAACATTTGCCTTGTGCTGTGCTCTGAAGTCCAGCAATCTTCGACCACTAAAACTGTGAGCACGTTTTGTTTCTTAGGCAATTACATTCTGGGTTTCTAGGATGAGCACATAGACCATTTCCTTTACCATTTAATAGTAAAGCATGCACGTAGAGAAGTCACTCAATACTTACGGCAATGGCCTAAAAAACCCAAAACAAACAATACAAAGGCGGTTGCTAGAGAAAAACCTCCACAAATGCTGAAAAAAACCATAGATTTTTAGAAATCTGCCAACCATCACTTCCCAGTCACTTCTGCCTTCAATTCCCTTCTTTCACCTCCTTTTCTTGTATTACACTCCTCAGGCTCAACTCATTATAAGCCTGTTCTGAACCGCCTGATCTGCAAAGGCCACGCTTTGCTTCTGCTTTCCTCTGAATGATCATCTTCATTTCCCTTTGTGCAATTCCAAACTCAGGCTTGCATCCCTCTTGTACAACTATGACTTCTGCCCTTTTGGAAGCTAAAGCTTTCATCCAGGAATTAAAGGAATCCGATCCGATTTAATGCGGCTTCCTTTTCTCCAGCTTATCTCTCTCTCTCCTTTTATCATTATCCAATTCAAAACACAATTACATTGTTTCACATTAATTCAACAGCTACAGCCTCATTGTCTAGTCCTCTGACTGCCCCATCCCATTCAGGTATCTTGGCTTTTCAAGACACGGCTGCTTATCCTTCAGCCATCAGAGATTCTTCTTGAATGCTTCAACCTCCTCCAAGAAGCATCCTCCCTAAACTGATCCACAAGACCATTAGCTTTGGTTCAAGACCAGTTTTTCTAACTCCGATACACAGCTGCCCAAAGATTACTAGCAATGGATATAATAGGGCATGGAGACAGTAAGAGCATATTTAATCATAAAACAAATACATATGAAAATTTTACTGATGTAGAGTGCACTTCTGTTCCCCTACCCTCTATATGCCACTGATCTTGGACTGTTAACTCTTCAGAGCAGGCATGGGTGTCTCTTCATGTGTGAGCAGAATCCAACACTTCATAACTTTACACTTCATGCGACTTTTACCAGCCACTCACAAAAGCAACCATAAAAGTTAACTTGGTTAATCAATAACTTTGATAAGCATTCTGGCAGAGGTAAGGATGTTGGGTTTTTTTATGGGATGCTAGATTTTAAGAGTCAGGATATTAAATTACTCAACTGCAACAGTTAATGCTATTAGTGCAAAAATACCTTCCTAAATGCAGCTTCTACAAAACTTCAGTCAAGCAAAGGCAGCCACACTGCTGGTCCATTACTGCCGAGCTGACTCAGATCTCCGACCGAGCAATGCAGTATCCTGCAATTAGGATGTAACTGTGCCCTGTGTGAGAAGCACAGAAAATCGGTACTGCTCCACTCGGTTTGGCCTGCTTTTGCTTCGTAATTTTCTTCCTCCAAATCACTGCCAGCTACTGCATCCTTCAGTGAGTAACAACCATCAGATACCATGGGAGAGGCTGTGGATATTTTAAGCAGCAGAGGCAAACTTCTTTATCAGGAGGAAAAGCTGCAGTTGCACGCAGAGCTTTAAACATTTAAGCTCAGTTTAGTGTGGAGACTGTTGTTAAACAAATGCATTTAACCCTTTTTAACCCACTAGTGTTACTCTTCTTTCTGGTTGCAGTATCACTAATACTAACAGCTTAACTAAATGAGGATGACTTGAAAATTTTTAATGAGCATAAGATTTGGTGAATAAAAGTTGAGACATTGAGAATAACAAAACCCGTTAATTAACAGTTTTTTCTTTAAGATCGGTATTTGAATCCTAATACGAGATCCAAATGCAGCCATTATCAGTTTTTAAACAGACATGTCACATAGCGTTCGAACTTGTGAATGTCCAAGGGCCTTCAAAGAATCCTGAAATGCTGAGAGGATTTTTTTTCCTTTTTTAAGCAAAGCACCTATTTTGGAACTTTTAGAATCCTGTTTTATTGCACTGTAAATATGACCTTCACATCTGAAAAACTTTACACAGAAGAAGTTACATTCAGAGGCAAATAAATATGCTATGAAGAGACTGTTTATTATTTAACCACAGAAAAAGAATGCAAGCTGTCAGTGCTTATACTTTACGGAGTATAAAAAAGAAATCTGAGGCAATTTTTTCAGCTATTTTGTTTCTTAAATGGACAGCAGTCAATTGGAAAAGGAGGAGATGGAGGCCTGCAACTCATCTTGGATGTCAGCAGTTACCTCAAATGCACAAATTTTTTATGTTCTTCATCTATAACAGCACAGACTCAATGTTTTTTCCTTTAGCTATATCAGCCATGTACCACCTCAAAGCATCATAGATGCTTCGTGATCAAGATCAAAATCACTGTATTTTAATATACATTGGGGTAGCTATTTGTTAAGAGCTATAGGGATTGGTCTTCATATAACAGAAATCCGAAAAGATACCCCGGTTTGGGTAGTAATATGTAAGTTAAATTGCTACGTTAAGTTCACATGTCACATTTCAAGCAATTCCCTTCCAATTTCTATTTTTAAAAACACATCCGAGCCCACAGACCACAAGCCCACCCTGCCCACGCTTCTGCCAGAGACAGAAATTAAGCTGCAGCGTTTCAACTCCAGCTGTCGCAAAGACACCGCAACTTTCATTTTGTGGCTCTCCAAGCCCACCGGCAGCCGCAGGCAGCGGGCTCTGCCTGCCCGGAGCAGCCGCTGAGGGCCGGGGGAGGGAATTAACAGGCACGGGGACCATTTTAGCTCATTTGAGCGCTGCTGCAGTAGGACTGCCATTCCCAGCGGTCCTCCGGGAAGACGAGCCGCGCGTTTCACCGAGCAACGCTTTAAAAGAAACGCTGTCCTTTAGCAGGAAAAGCACTCTTGGGGGAGGGGGGCGGGTGAGACGCCGCACCGCCGCCTCCGCCGCGTTTGGGGAGGGGGCCCTCACCCCCCGCGCCCGGCGGGGCTGCCAGGCCGCGGCGGCAGGTGCCCGGGGCTGCCCGCGCCTCCCCCCGCCCGGCGCCTACCTGCGTCCGCGCCGCGCCGCTCCGCACCCGCGTGCTCAGCGCCGGCCGCCGCGCCCCGCCGCCGCCCTCGCCGCCGCCGGAGACCAGCCGCAGGGGCCTGATGCTCTCTCGCTCCGCGAAGCGGCTCTCGCCCCGCCGCCCCGCTGCCGGCCCGGCGCCTCCTGGGCAGGGGAGAGGCACCCGTCACCCGGCTGCGCCCTCGCCCCCGGCGCGCAGGCTGGAGCGGGCGCTCCCTTTCCGCGGGGGCTCCGCAGCGGCCCGGGGCGCAGCATCCCCCCCCCTCCCCACCGCCGCCCCCGCCCCAAGCGCGGCGGCTCTGCCCGGCGGCCGCGACTCACCTGGGGCAGCGGGCAGGGCGCAGAGCGCCAGGGAGAGGAGGCAGGCAGCAGCCCGCATGGCGCTGCCCGCCGCCCCGCTCGCCGCCGCCGTGTGCCGCCCCGGCTTCCGCCGCCGTGCGCCGCCGGCTCCGCGCCTGCACGGGGAGGGGCTGCGGGGCCGCGGCTGCCGCGGGGCCGGGGCTGCCGAGCTCCGCCCCGCCGCCGCCGCGCCGAGCCCCCTGCGAGGGAAGGAGATGGCGAGAGCCGGCGAGGCTCCCCGCAGAGCCCGCTTGGAAGAGAGAAGTGCTGGGAAATGTAGTCGGTCGCCAGGGCGTGAGGTGCCGGTGCGAGACCGGAGGGGAAGCCCCGGCGCAGGGGAGCGCCGCAGAGCGGCCGCAGCCGCCCCCGCCCCGTGGGGCAGCCCCGGTACCGCGCTGCCCCTGCGCTAAGGGAACCCCCGCTGCAAAACTGGCATCACTGTCAGCCCGCCCGCAGGGGTGAGGGCGGGCGGGGGCCCTCTGGGGAGGCAGCCGGAGCGTTTTCCCTCCCTCCCTCCCTGCTCGTACTGCCCCCCGCCCCTCCTCTGATGGGCTTCTGCCGCCAGCCCCTCTCTCCTCCCTTACGTGTCCCTTTTCGGAGGAAACCTCCATTTCCTTCGCTGTAACCTTTTTTCCGCCTTTCTTAAATTTCCACTCCCTCCCTGCGTTCTCCACTGGACTAACACTTAAAGAGACTTGAAGAGGATTACACCGCAGAATCGTTCGTTTCAAGTCACAGCGTGCTCTCCTGGGCTAAGCAAGAGGCAGAAGTGTCAAGGGATCCCCGCGATGTCCGTTCCCCGAAACCCGAGGATTACTCTCCCTCAGCAGAGTGATGGCTGCATCTGCAACCCAGTTCTACACTCCCACCTACCGGGAAGCCGCGGGCAGCAGTACTGCCTCTCAGCACTGTACCTCCCCCCTTTCTTAGCTACGTTTCTTTTTGAAAATGGGACAGGAGTCCCCAATCGTTTTCCGAAGTGACAACAGCAAAGACTGCCATGGCACACAGTTGAGGTGCGTCGAGGGAGGAGGAGGAATGTCAGAGCAGCATAGTGGCAGATGCAGCTCGTTAATGACCCATGCAAGAGGATACGAGATGAAACTACTACCCACGGCAAGGTTTGACAGCACATAATAAAGAGGTGGCATCACAGTAAATGCCACTGAAAGCTGCTGCTCATTATAGTCTGGAAGATGAAAAGGAAAAAAAAAAAATCTTTGTTTTCACAATCTTAAAACCATTATGCAGATCAATATTAATTGCATTGCTTGCACTGGCAACAGTCAGGGCACCTGACACCTCCATTTCTGCTCTTAGGAGCCTTTCAGCCCGCCGGGCTGCCTTCCGTGGGTTCCCCCACGGGAGGGACAGCGTTCCAGGCACCGCGGCTCAGCAGCCGCTGCCTGCCCCGCCCCGCGAGCCACCCGCCGGGGAAGGTCACGGCTCCTGCCCTGATTGTTCTGTAGTTCTGACCTTACTTACATCCGTCATCTTATTAAGGGAAGCAATCAGAGGACAGATGAAGGAAATCCAGTTTCTCACAGTTTGTTTCCACGATATAAAAACACAGACAAAATGACGGTTCAACAAGCTGAAGATGGGAGCGAGACAGGTACTTTAAGGGCAACAATATTGCTTCTGGGAATATATATCGACTTGGAGGAGAAAGTGGCTAGTAAGTTTTGCACTGTCCTGCTCACACCGCAGCCCTACACTACAGGCAAGACAGACTATTACCTCAAAGTATCCGTTAAATCCATGAGCAGTTGCTCAAACAGCGCACAATTAGCTTATGAAACTCTGCTGCAGGGTATCGAAAGGACCATGGTGGGGTGGGTAAAGAAAAATGAGAAAGTGCTATTTATAGCGAGAAAAATCAGTACTGTAATATGATGTTTCAATCTTTTTTTCAAAAGCCATAAATCCTTACATTTCAGACTGCAGCCAACCTCTACAGTTATTTCAGTTAGACCAAACCGTTCCCACTGGCACGCTATTTCACAGCTTCTTGTGTCAGTATTTCTGTGAGAATTCATAGCATTGGGTATATATTACACCCGTTACGCAGTAGGTACACATTACAGTTATGCACTCATTTCCTGAGTGAGTATATTATATACTTCATTTTTCTCTTGTCATTACCATTGTCCAGAAATGCAGAGGGATTTGGTGTCAATGTCACACGTGGAGGGTTCACAAACCCAGCACCAGTCAAGGCACGGCTGCTTTAAGGTAATGACTACAAATGCAGAGTTTTATCCAGTCTGTGGGCTCAGGGGATGTGGTGAGGTATGATGAGAGTAGCTTCATAAATACAGCCCTTTTTTAGCATGCCAACTCTATTTTGGTCAAACTCTTCACTAATTTTAAGAATAATTTTAAAAAATGTTTTCAGAAATACAGCCAACTAATACAAAGATAAAGGCATTTTAAAAGTATGTGTGCTAGAAGTGATTAGTCAAAACAGAGCTGAAAAAGTTTTTACGTCCCTTTCCTTGCAAACCTCTCTTGTTTACATCCTTCTACAATTTGGCTAGGAAAACACTTCCATGATAAATACTGAAGATTAGTTCAACAGAGAAGGCTTAAATAAATTGCAGAAAATTTCTATATCACGTTGAAGGATCTAAATCACAATGAAGGAAATTCTGATCTGCATGTCTGAAGTCCCCTTTTATTGTACATATTGATTAGAAATGGGTGATGAGAAATGAATGATTTGACAGGCTTAAAATATTATTTCTCTGAAGGATTAATTTATTGATGGCTTTTCCAGGTTCGTTTGGGAAATCAGGCAGAGAACGTCAATATTCACTTCCTAGTCTTACCTCACTGGAAGCTTCTTGACATTGCTTAGAACTGTGGCAGACAGTCCAGCTCTGTGCAATGAGCTGCTTCACATCAGGGGGCAGATTTTTTTCCTCTTCCAGCAAATCGTAGAATCAGAGAATATCTCATGTTGGAAGGGACCCATAAGGATCATCAAGTCCAACTCCCTGCTTCTCGCAGCACTCCCTAAGCCATATGACTAAGAGCATCATCCTGATGCTCCTTGAAGTCTGACAGGCTTGGTGCCGTGACAGCTTCCCTGAGGAGCCTGTTCCAGTGACTGACCACCCTCTCAGTGAAGAACCTTTTCCTAAGGTCTGATCTGAACTTCCCCTGATGCAGCTTCATACTATTTCCTCACGTCCTATCGCTGGTCACCAGAGAGAGGAGATCAGCACCTCCCCCTCCCCTGTCCCCCTTCAGGAAGGTGTAGACTGCGATGAGGTCACCCCTCAGCCTTCTCTTCCTGAAGCTGAACAAACCAAGTGACCTCAGCTGCTCCTCGTAAGTCCTGCCCTTGAGAGCTTTCACCATCTTGGTCACCCTCCTCTGGACACACTCTAGTAGTTTGATGTCCTTCTTATACTGAGGTGCCCAAAGAAATTGGTGTCTGCAAATGAAGGCCAACTATCCAATGTTCATTCTCTTGCCAGGTAACAGTCAATGGGATTTTATTACACTGAAAATTCAGGCCAATTCTTTTTTAAGTGAGCAATAACAGCTCTACCCTATGTTGCAACATGTCTTCACGACTTGTCAGACATAATGAGCATATTCTATATAACTATCTGAACCACAACTGCAGAAAAATGAATCCTGAAAAACATATGCCAATATTTCAAAGGATGAGGAGAAATAAGTTAAAAAAAAGTTAATTATAAGTAGATATTCAGCTTTTGATTTACCATAGATATTCCAAAGATTGTTTTTGAACCATAATTAATGAGAAGTCAGAATTTAACACTTCACAGAATCACAGAATCACTACGGTTGGAAAAGACCTGTAAGATCATCAAGTCCAACCTGAAAAAAAAAAAAAAACCAACAACAACAAAAAACCCCCACCACACAACAACAACAAGCCACAACACACCAAAAACCAACCCACCCAACACCACACAGCACCATGCCCATCAAGCTACATCCCACAATGCCACATCCACACGCTCCTTGAATACCTCCAGGGAGGGTGACTCTACCACCTCCCTGGGCAGCCTATTCCAATGTTTCACTACTCTCTCAGTAAAGAACTTTTTCCTAATATCCAGCCTGAACCTCCCCTGGCGCAACTTGAGGCCATTTCCTCTAGTCCTGTCACTCGTCACTTGGGAGAAGAGACCAACACCCACCTCTCTGCAACCCCCTTTCAGGTAGTTGTAGAGAGCGATCAGGTCTCCCCTCAGCATCCTCTTCTCCAGACTGAACAACCCCAGTTCCCTCAGCCACTCCTCATAAGACTTGTGTTCCAGACCCCTCACCAGCTTCGTCGCCCTTCTCTGGACACGCTCCAGCACCTCAATGTCCTTCTTGTAGTGAGGGGCCCAAAACGGAACACAGTATTCGAGGTGCGGCCTAAATTTAACACCTAAGTGTTACTTCTCTCCTTTCCACAGAAAATAAGATACATGGATTGAACAGCCCTGTCAACATTGTACTTCTAATTTAAATGGGATGTTCTTGAAAAATTACCTCCCAGTTGTGCAACTTAAGCTTTGCTGTAATCACTACGGTAAGCTCCACAGTATGTGTTTATCTGGAACAGAAATGTTTCTCTTCAGGTAAATTTATAGTGTGGCTGAGAGGATAGAGCTCCCAAGGGTCGGGAATGCTTCTGTGTGTGTGTGTGCCTATGCATATGGGTGTACATATAGATACTCCACTGCAAAGCTACCAAATGAAACTTGGTGTCGTTGTAACTGAAGTAAAACACTACTTCTTCTAATGCTTTATTTCTAAAAGCAGATTTCAACACCTGCATTTCTTTTGATGTTCTTACTACCATCCCCACTTCGCATTGCGTAGTTACGGTTTCCATTTTAAAAGTCTTTACTGAAAATCATTTTGCACTCTCCCATGGTAATGAAACAAAGTGGGTCTGAACAGATCAGTTACAAGTCACTCTTAACACTGACGTACCAAAACAGTATAGTGTCTGCACAGGCTTTTAGTAATGGTATGTATGTGTGCATGCACGTGCCTTCTATTTTAACATTTCACAGATTGTGCTAAAATATTTCACATCCCCAGAAACGTGCTTGCCACACCTATGAGAAAGAAACAGTAATGGTTACTGGGCCACAGGATAATCACTTAAGTAAGAGTACTTTTATAATGTAAAAGTCTAGGGGATTTTTTCAAATCAGAGTTTGAACTGAAGTAGTGTCTGTTCTACACAAATGTTAAAGTTTTCACTTTTTTGTAACAGTAAAGATTTGGGTGCTTCACTAAAATTTTGAATCCTACACTGTGTATAGGCATATGCTGCAAACACTATGGGAATATAGCTCCAAGTTTCTCTAACCACCACAAAAAGAAAGCAACAATTAATATATTAACAACTGTTTTTGAATGGAATATAAAAATTACCTACACCAGCTTCTCAAATTACAGAACAGAAAGCAAGCCAATCAAAAAAATGAAGTGCATTAGAAGAAATTCATGTACCTATAAAGAGTTCAAACTGTAATTATATAATATGTAATTATCACAAAGATGTACTTACAGATAAAATGCACTTCTAATGCTAAACCTTTAATCTAGTGACTGCAGAGGTACTTGTGGTAGTGTTTGTCTGAAGTGTTTGACATTTCTCAGAATTCCTGCCACCTATTTTGAAAATACTCATTCTCTTCTCTGGGAGGAAGTCAGAGACAGACAACTGTTCTAATAACTAGCCTTCCATATTTAATTATTTTTTCAAATAGTAATATGATTACTTTTAAATTTTTGTAAAACCTGTTATTTTTAAAAAAAATAAGCTTGAAAGATAGTAAATGCATGAAAATCACCCACAGCATGCTGAATACATTTTAGAAATAGTTAATAGGCTTACTGTGGCTTGTGACACTATCTGAACATACTACATAGAAAGAGCACACACTAATGTGACTAGTCACCTGTACACAAAATCAGCATCACAAGTGCTTTTTGCAACCAGTAGCAGTGAGTAGTCTTCATATTTTAATGACCTCTGAATTGTTTTCCCTTAAAATTCTAAAGCCAGATTCCAATGTGTTTAAGTGTCTCTTTGCAGTGCCCGTTGAGCTAACATGTTCGAACATTGCATCTGATCATATAATATGCAAGACAGACACATTGGTTACCTGATGAGTAGATTTACTAACATTGACTACCTCTCCCCTTTAACAATTGCAATGATCTTTATGTATACAAATAATGATGCATACACATTCCAGTCGGATGGAGGCCACCACACAGACTAAGAAGAGTATGTGTCCCGGGGATGTGGGGAGGGAGGTGTCTGCAAGAGATACCTACTGACAGATTGTTGTGATGTGTTAGGGGAAAAATGCAAGTTTTTCTTAGACTTCACTTTAGTACCGAACCAAAAGCTAAAAAAAAAAAAAAAACCAAAAAACCAAAAAACCCACTCCAAAACCCAAAAAACAAATTCTCAAGAAAAATGGGACACTTTTTCCTAAAATAGATTACATTCACTGAATCAGAAAACAATCCTTCTATTATTAAAGCATCACTCAAAATGAAGAACAAAGTAATTGCTTCAACGTTCTACTTTAAAACCCCATTCCTAAAACACTACATATTGGTAAATTACAGGCAATATATATATAGACATACATATTCAAGATTAACTCCTTTTTACAATGTTAATTTTGCTCACTTCTGTAACAGCTTTCTATATAATTTTCTTGATGTGAATCCAGATCAGAAGAAACTATAAATCAAGCCACAAGTGAACAGTAAGATGGAGAGACCAAAAGCAGTTCTCACCAGACTGTACAGGCAATTACACAAATAGCAGAACAAGGAATGTCACCTTTAAGGTGACAGCAACACCCTAAGCAACTACTCTCATCATTAAGCTTCCAATTCACAGACTCTTTAAAGGAAAGTAATTTTATGTCACTTTCCTCACCCATTCCTGCTCACCAAGCTTTACCTACCCCTCGTAGAAAATATCCTAAAAAGGACAGACGACAGTATGCAATGACTGAAAGCACCTTAACCATAATTACACTGACAGTAGGTTTGAGAATATTAAATGGGCAAGAGATAAAAATGAAAACAAGTAATTTATGCAAAAATTAATGAGTTATTTCTGCTGGTTTATCTCTCTTATATGACCTTAAAGCACTTACATTTATTAATAAAGCTTTGCAATTACCTCCACTGTAATTCTATACTCATGCCCTGCACTGATTTACAGATACGGAAATTCTGAAACAGATCGCTTCTGGTAAAGATTCAAAGTATCAAAAAAAGTCTTCCCAATTCTCATTTGGGTCTTTTACTCTGCCTCTGAGTAAGTGTCAGACAGGCTGGCTACTCTGAAAGGAAAAAAAAAAAACACCAAACAAAAAACCCAAACAAATTACCCCAGTCAATCAGAAACCTATTGGCTGTTTTGTTGTTGTTGCCACTGCTTTGTTGTTGTGTTTGGTTTTTTCCAAAGAAGAACTAAAACATACATCTACTGCTTTCCTATTGGCTGAAATACACAATACAGCCAGTTTCGGTCTAAAAACAGAGTATGTCAGAGTAGCCAAAAAATATAATACATGCTTTCCTAATCCTATTTCATTGTGATTCCCTGAGACAATTTCAGCAGAAGAAATATTAGGAAAGCAAATGACTTTTTTTTTTGCCTTCTCTAATAAAGCAGCAGCAGATGGAATAGGAAGGGAAGCAACCAAATCTCCGCAAAACATCAGTAGTCCGAAAGTAATGGACTGCCTTGTTTACAATGGAACATCCAGTTATTTATAATGTGGTTATTTAGACCATACCATAATCAACGATTTTAGAAAATTATTCTATCCAAATGCAGCTACATCATGCTTATTGGTTGCCAGGCAATTAATTTAACCCCAAATCCAGGGTCAGAGCCTTTTACTAGCTGTGATAAAGCAGTACCTTTTAAGAAAAAAACCCCAAAACACCACCTTAGTTTTATTTTTCATATTTACATACAAAAGTTTTTGCATTAAAAACTTGAAAAACAAACCATCTGTACATATAATACAGCAATTAAAGTTTCCATGAATAAAATCTTAAATTTGCAAGTTTATTTGAAAATCATTATATTAAATAAAGCAGCATTAAAATCCAATAAATGGGGATGAGGATGAAGAGGAAAATAATGACCACATTACATTTGTGTTCTGCCCTTCCCATATATCTTTTATGCTAGTTGAACCTTTGTTCTCAGTGTAACCTGAAAAACCTCCAAATTCTGAGTTTATTTCACTCGTCTGAAATAATTCCAGTAGGGCCTGCACTGGTGAGCTACAAGAACTTCTCTTCTCTTCAGGAACAGACAATCCATCTGTATACTTTACGCATAATTCCATATTCTGTTTCTGGGTTTCTCTTTTATTTCTTCCCAAGTAAAGCTTCACTTTTCTGCGCAGCTTCCCAGACGGTGAACTATGTGCAGTGCTGGCAGCCAATTCATAAAGTTCTTTGTTTATAGCAGTATCAGATACCTCAGCCTCCAGAACTACATTATGCTGCATCTGTTGCCGATTTTCACATAAATCATGATGTTTCTCGACAAATGTAGGATTGGCATTTGTTTTTTTCAAACACTTTGCTGGAAGAACTACTGCATTATTTAATTTTCGTTTTGGCTGTGATAGGTTTTTGTCTTTTTCACTAAAATCTGTAACTTCAGTATAAGAATATAAAGTACACGTGCCTTCCTGAAAACACTGTCTATTCTTTTTATTTACTTCTGGTTCCAGTATTTCTTTAGAGAATGGCTCATAAGCTCGAGACAAGTTCTCCATGTATGCTTTGTCATCTTTCTGAGGGGGTGGTTTTATGAAATTTGATGATACAACAGATTCTCTTAACTTTGCAGCACAGGAGCAATCAGTTTTAATATTTTCATCATTATTTCTGAATTTACTTTTTAGTTCTGAAGGTTGTGACAGGTGACAATAAAGAACTGAACAGACAGATCCAGAAATAGGGGTAGGTATAGGCAGAGAATTTGGTTGTACTTCTGCAGGCTGCCGATCCAGTCTGAGTGCCCGCATTGCCGTATCCTTCCACGAGTAACTTTTCAATGAAATGCGTTGCTTTTTCAGTCGTTCTTTCAGTTCATCTGGTCTAGTTATCTTTCCAATAATAGGAGAAAAATATCCTGTACTACATTTTGTCCTACAACAAAATTGTTTAAAATTATTAATAAACATTTAAAAGAAACATGGGTAACAGAACTCCATATGCAACTGATTCTAGAAAAGCAACTGAACTGACAAAGCAATTTTTGTTTTTACATTTAAAGGAAGGATATTTAGGGTAGGAACACACTATTTCTACAGGAACAAAGCGCCTTTATATTTGACTTTGATGTTTACTTATTGATTTCTACAGCTCATAAAATTGTTTTAAAAATACATGAAGCAAGCAGTCTTGTATTTTAGTAATTCTCAATTCACAGTGGTATTAAGAACAAAAGAAGCTAATGAATATAATGCAATGACTATAAATACTTACAAATATTCTATGATATATACACACAATTAGCATAATTATATATGCTTTTCTTGACATAGTATTTCAAACCTAACCATTCAGTATTTTTAAATCACAAAAGGAATAAAGGCTTGCCTTCATTAGGTTATTAGTTGTTTGACTCTATTTGCATTTCCTTTGTTTTTTGGGTTTTTTTTTTTTTTTTTTTTAAGAAATGAGAAAGTTATTCCTTATCTCCTGACTCATCAGAGCAATCTTGAATTGAGTTACTGTTCCAAGTAATGAAGACACTGGTGCCTAGAGTCCAAGACATGAAACAAGTCTTTCTCTCCCATTTAAGCTTTTGAGCTACAAAGAAGAAAGGAAAATCTGCCTTCTTTGTCCAGCACAGGCAGGACAGAAGCTAAGAGGCTTAGAGTACAGATAGGAAGATCTAGATTAGACTAGGAAAAGTTCTTCCACTGGTAAGGAGATCAGATTGACTGAGAAGGATATAATTTGCTGTTCTTAAGCTACTATCACACAGTTTTTAGAGCAAGATGTCCAGACATTGCTGTCCTTCTGTCAGCCATATTTTAGTACAATAGATCTTGCTTTTCTGAAGCTGAAGGATAGGTAGGACAACTTTTGGCAATTCCTTTCAGTCTCATGTTCCTGTGATGCCATCTGCATTTTAATTTTTTTTTTTCCTAATTTCTGCCTTATAGAACTGATTTGCCAGGTACAACTGCATTGCAAATTTCAGTGATTTATTTCAGATTGAAAAATAGGAATTTATTCTGTACCAGATTCAGAATTTCAGAAGTATCTTTAAGTTCAATGTCTTAATTCACAGAGACTTTAAAATTTAGGTAAAAAGGTAACTTACCTTCTTATTTTTTGTGCATCATCTTTGTATTCAACAAATTCATAAACGAACTTCGAGATTATATCATCAACAACTTGATACTGTGTGCTTTGTGCAAAATTTTGGTGCTGTTCACTTTCAAGATGCTGGAATTAAAGAAAAAACATGAAACAAATTTAATACTACAGACATGAATATACAAGTCAACAGTATGATATGGAGCAGTAAGTAAATACCATTAATTTATTACCAGTGTCTCTGAGACATGAGCTATTAGTGCCTTCAGCTACCACAGAGGCAGCAATCAAAAATTAAAACCTACAAGGGAAAAAAAATACCTGCTTGCTGCTTTTTAGGAGATATATTCAGAAGCCTTTTAAGATAAAAAAATGCATTCAACTAGCAAGTAGAAACTGTTGTTGATACCACAAAACCATTGTTGATACCACACTTAACAGATATGACTGTATCAAAGCATATACTTGACATTTCACATACCGTTTGCAGATCTTCATATTTCTTCCCACAACATTCACAATATCCTCTCTTTTTTTTGTCCTTTTGCAGAAGTTGAACAGGAGTTCCACAGTCCTTGTCACTAGCCATTTTATTTCTGTTAACAGAAAAGATATTAATGAGTCTCAAAATATGGAGCTGAACTCTATACTTTCCTCTCACAGTATGTTCATTCTTATTCCCTTAATTGAAAAAAAAACCAACCCAAACCTCCTCTTTATTTCCCCTCAGACTATTTACATTATGTTAGTCAACGCTTAGGAAAAGCAAAGAGAAAAAATATGCATTAATTAAAAAAAAGATTCACTGCAACAAGACGGGCAAACTCAGTGGAACTATATGTAAGCATAAAACAGCCAGGTTAGTACAGATGTACTACTATCACTGACTCAGAATAAACAATGCAAAAATTGCTAAACAAAAAAAATCTCTGTGCATAGCTGATAAAGAAAAAGGAGGTTTGATAAAATCAAAACTAGAAAAAAAAGAAGTCTCCTAAAATCTCATTGACTGTCAGTATTTTTGATGCCAAGAAAACATGCAGTAAAAACACTTAGTCTAACAGATGAACTCTCATTCTTTGTTAAAAGTAAAGAATAGTCATATTTGTTGGTTATACGTAGCTTTTGAATATGATAACCAAATGCCATTTTGTCCTGTTTTTCTAGGTACAGGCTAAGTGGAAATACAAGGAAATGAACCTCAAGTTCTTCCTGGAGATTAAAACATGAAGAGGTTTTCAATAGCTGCTCCATGACCCTCGGAGTCCTCATTTGGGGAGAGCCGCTATTTGCTGCCACTCACTATTAAACCACCTAAGGATGATATGGTAGCAGTAAAGCAAAACCATCAATCTCTATTTCCCTTTTACTTCAGAGGAATAGTGCCATCTCCCTGTCTAGCCAAAAATCATTCTGACAGACTTTACCAAGTATCTGCATAGATGTAAGCTCAGGACTTTAAATCAAAAAACCTGTCCAGAAAAATCTCTAACCTACAAAGCATAGCAATGTATTGCTCATCACACTAAGTGTACTCTGCTTTCAACAATCACTTTCAATCAACAAGTTTAAATTGGTAACACCTGCCCCAGCATTTGTTGGGTTCCACAGGATAGGCTCCACTTAACTGTGTACTTTTACTATTACACTAGCCTTTTTACCTTCCCTCTTCAGAGCTGTAAAAAAATCACAGAGAACCAGTAAAGCAGGATATAAGCACCAGCATTTATCATCTGAAGATTGAGTAATGTCTGCAAGTCTTGCCTGCTGCAGAAGCAAGTAGAATTGACAACTTAGCTTCAACAAGCTTTTCTCTCAGATAAAGATAAAAGAAGCGAATACTCCCCTTTCTCTCCCCTCAAACTGACATTCCTCACATCACCTGCTGAGTATGAAATAATCTCCCACCTAAATACCTCTTTGGCATGTGCCAACCTGAAAGATTAAATAGGAATAGTCATTCAAACATAACTCCTGAAATTTTTAATATATCATATTCCTTAATCCATAAAAATGAAAATAATATTGCCTTTTTTTTTTTTTAAAGCCATTAAAAGAATGGGCTTTTTAACCCCATCTGAAGAGACACCACCAGAAATTGCCTTTTTATTGCAAGGGTTACTGCTGTATTATAGTTGCTTTGCTTTTTCATATTCATTGCAATTAAAAAAAAAAATCATGGCAACAATCAGTGGAAAACCTCCAGCAATATAATAATGGTGAAGACTGGGCAGAACCTGAACAGTGGAGAAGCTATTTTATAAAGAAAACAACTATAAAACCTAAAGAAGTCTTAGACCCCAAGGACACAAAAGCAGCAAAAGTTACTAGATACAGAAAGTTCCACATATAGCAAAGCTACCTTTCACCTAAATATCTTTAGTCTCTCACGTGAATCAATTTTAGAAGTCAATGAAAGAATCATTAATACTCCAGATATGCTAGGCAGAAGAAATTCAAAACAATAGTTTGATTCACCAAAACCCCCAGATAATTAAGACTCCTATTAGTTTCAAATCATAAAATACATTTACCAAAAGTCTTAACTGCATCTGCAGTGTTCAGATAGAGACTAAATTCCAAAATGTATCATATAAACACTTGCTGCAAGACCAACTGCAATTGTACTGGGCAGTTAGCATCCACTTTTCATCTCTGACGAGCTGAAGCAGTATTTGCAGAATCTAGTTTCTATAAATTAGACTTTATCAACAACGCACACTATTTATCAACAATAATTTTGCACTATGACTGAATATCACTTAAAAAAAATTTTAACTGCCTACTTTAGCATTATACTGACAAACATCAGAAGTAGTCTTAAGAAATCCACTTCCTGTAAAATACTTACTGGATGGCATCCAAGATGAGGACAAAGAAGAAACCAGTGGCAGAAAGGAAAAAAAAAAAAATCTTATGCTGACCCACAGTGATAGGACAAGGCTGCATTTTTGGATGTATGCATCTGTATGTCCAAAAAAAGGACTAAAGACAGGATAAAGAGGGTACAGAGAGAGAGACAGACAGACACCAACAGTTACAGCGCAGAAATACATCAGCTGAGACATGGCTATTAGTATTAAGTATCGCACAAAATTAGAAGCAGAGCAATTATTTTAGAAAACAATTACTTTAGAATTATTTTAGAGAACCACCCTCTCCTCTATCCACACCTTAATAACAAGTTTTCAACAAACCTTTGCTTAGACTGAGTTTGCTTTTGACCGGAAGGATGCTTCTTATCCACCTCAAAAGGACTATATGGTTTTGGAACACAGTAGTTCAGAACTGGAAAACTGGGTAACTGCAGATAAAACGGTCGGTAGTGGCTGTATTAGACAAAACAAGTGCATTAGAACCATCAGAAATGGAAAAAGGAATTTATAGCATAAATTACAATCAGGTAAAAAAAAAACCTTGAAAAAGTGTTTCTCTTTTACATGTAACATACACAGAATGCTAAACAGATAAATATCCTAGAATAAGTCATTCCTTCCTTCCTATAAACTTGATACTTTCTCAAAACAGATCTGCCTTGAGTTTCCATAGCTGTCTTACACATTCTCTGGGGTATGCCTTTCATGCCTATTTATTGTTGAGACTTGAGTAACCAATAAACTAAGAACAATTTGGATGACGATGCATCTGTGTTCCTGAGAAGCAGTTCCTAACATACAATGCATTAAATTTTTCTTCCATTTTACCATTTTCTTCCTTTTTGACAAATTTCAATCAATTCACCATTCAAAATACAAAAAATGACCTTTTCATTTTCTAGAAATATAATTTTCCTGTACAGCATTGTACTTAGAAAGATATCAGAACGAGCAACTGTACCATTGCTCTGAATATATTAAAAATGCCAAAAGTTCACATACTGAATCATTTGACTGAAATGCTGATGCCAGAGTTCAGACTGATTTTTTTCCCCACATTACTATTATAAGCTACCCAGGTAGAAGGAAAACAGCAAGTCTGCATAATAGGGACAGCTAAGCATCTTGTTCTGCTTCTGAACTGTTACTTATAAGCATTGTTTACGTTACATGAACATTTAAAAGTGTTTCAGGTGTTTGGTACACGGCTACATTCAAAAGTCAAATTCACGCATACTTATATACAAATTTCTTGTACTTACAACTGTGTGTGTCCAATTCTCCCCACTATCCTCATGTCCCTCACACCTATTACACCAACTCAGCATAAGACCAGGTTTACATCTTTTTAATTCAGGAAAGTGTCAAAGAATCAGGTCAAAGAATTTGGAGCTTATAAACATCATCATAAAGCAGAAGTTAGTTAAGAATATAAAGGTGCAAAACATGCTGTGCAGAACTGCACTTTTTTATAACTCATTGTTCTCTCAACTTCTGGCAAACTGGTATTTCCTTACACAACCAGGTCTGATCAGTTACAGGACCAGAAAGATGTGAAAATTTTAAAGGCTGAAAATACTAGATTTCATGCTACTGTGGATACTGACATCAGATTAATAGCTTTTTTTTTTCCCCTTTTAAACGATTCCCTTTTAAATGACTGAACAGGAAATTAAACCTAATTTCAAGGGATGATTTTAACTGTAACAACTTCCCTTTCCTTACATCTAAACAGTCTCTGCAGGAGATGAATGTTATTGAGTTGGGATTGCATGACTGGAATTTAGTATACACAGTTTTATTGGCCTTTTGGGCTATAGGATTTGGATCCAAGAAAAGATGCCAAGGTTCAAGGCTTCCAGGTTTCCTTTTCATTCATATGGCCCTTGGCAGAAAGTAACACAACAAACCCACTCTCACTGTCTACAAACTGGCATTACATATCAACTTTCCACTTTCATTACCTATTGCAAATATTCCCTACTATACTACTACCTGCTCAACCTCAGGCAGTGGCTAAACAGATACCTACCCAGAGGATGCAGAGATGAAAATTCTCTTATAAGGGGACAGTATGGCTGGCATTTAAAGTCAGGAAGTCAGAAGAAATTGAAATCTGAAGGCCACTTCGTCAAGGCATACTAAATGTTTCTGAATTACTCAGTTTGAGAACAACATTACTGAATGCATGAAGAGAACACTTACCGACTTCCATCTTCCACCTTGACAAATGGATTTTTCAGTCTACCTGCTCAAGGGGGGGAAAAGAGAAATTAAGAGAGAAATACTTTTCTTCATTCAGCAAGTTACTCCAGTAGCTGAATAAATAAGCAGACATTATTTCAGAACTTACTATGACCGTGTTTTGACAAACTCTTGGTTTCCACAGTTTTTCTACATGCTTTTCTTAGATATACAAATTAGAATACAGCAGCACACTTGACCAGATGAGAACTGTAGTACATTTTTAAGTGTTCAGAACATAAGGTAAAACAAAAAACATCTACAAATACTGAAATACTTACTTCTTGACTTTGGAGCAGTAGCTTGTGTTCCCTATTAAAAAAAAGAGAGAGAAGGTATAAAATCCCTGTGAATATTATTCTGCATTTTATTTAAGATTTAGCTGTAAGTAATTTTAAGTTATGAGGGTCTCCCTGTATTAATCATGACTTCATACACAGTCACGATAAATTTTGCAGGAAACTAAGCTCATTAGTACTTCAGAAATATGGTGATATGTTTCCCAAAGAAATATTTATTTCTACACCACAAAAAAAGCGTTCTCTTAGAGACATTTCAATTTGGTTTTCCTAAAACCAAAACCAAACAAAAACCCCACACAAGTAAATTTATTCACTTTCTCTCTCTCCTCCCCCAAAATACCTTGCCATTGTTGAAAGCTGATTCTTAAATACAGATAGCATTTATAAAGTGTTGTAAAAATGTTAATTAACTACAAGCTGTAAAATACGACCGAAAACTGCAGATAGCAACATTCTCCAATTAAAGCAATTCCGCTCATTGGAACAGATTTACACAGATTGTTGTTTTTTGGGGTTTTTTAACAATGAAGATTGAAATTAAAAGGAGCATTTTGTCTTCAGAAAACAGTAAAGTCTACATTCAAGCATCAGCTGTTAGCTGTAATTGATTCTGGTGAAGGTATAAACTCGTATTTTATACTACTTGCAAAAAAATCCCACCCTGCTATCCATGAACAATGATACGCTGATGTTTTAGTTAGCAGAAGATTTCATGTGGCCTCAGTAATTAGCTAATATTGCATTCCAAAACAATATAACATGCACTAGATGGTATGTTTCCATTTACTTATCACAGACCCCTGCCTAGACTAGCTAATTGTACAACTTCACATTTTTAATTTAAATTACAGAGCAACTGCAGATGGAGTGCACAAGCAGCTAGAACAGTTTCAGTGTCTCACTATATCACACACTAAAATCTGGAGAAATCAGGATTTTCACATGCCAACTGCACATTGCATGTTTTTGGTAGAAGAGCTCAAAGATGCTTTATGCTAGTTCTTTAAAAGACTAGAAAGGAAAAGATGCAGAGTTGAGCAACTGACAGAGATTCCCTAGAGACAGCTTCTTCAGGAAAGGTAACTGTGATTCTTCAAAAGGGTGCATCAAAAGGAAAGGGTTTCTAATCACTGTGGCATAAAGAAAATTATACAAGGCAACTTAACCACAATCTACATCATACTAAAACCAAGCTACAATTTTTTTTTAATTATTTATTATTTTTGAGGCAGGCAGAATGGAAGTTTCAGACAGTTCAGTACTTCTGACTCTTAGATATCCTTTGCAAGGGCAAAGGTCTACACACGATTTATTCAATACTATTATGGACTTTATTTTTTAATAATGCTGAAATGTATAGCTAATACTTTCTATTTTTCAAATATTTTTTAAAATCAATTATAAAACATACTGGTCTGAAAAACTGAACATGAACAAGACTTTCTTAAAATAAAATCTGTAAGCGTCACAGTAGGTAGTATTTAGTACACCTGTGTTTTCTCAGTTAATGCAACAAATGGCATTTTCACAAATGGCAAAGAGCCACTTACCACATCTTTAAAAGAACTGCCTGCTCTTTTGACTAGGTAGAGCTCCTTTTTCTTTTGTTCAATGTAATTCTTAACATCTGGCAAAAAGAGGGAGAATTATACTTAGCTAATTTTTGTATGTTTGAAGTATTTTGTTATTTTTAATATTTTGAATTAAAAAAGGAATAATTAAATTAACGTTACAAGTTCAAGTTAGGCTTCATCAAACAAAAATATTTACCATCGATATGAAGTATCTTCACTCCCCAACTCAAAGCATTGGATAGTATACTACCAGAGGGGATTAAGTCCTGCAAAGAATAAATTATATTAATAGTTTTAAGCAATATATGGTAGATTATGTAAAATAATTACAAATATATTACAATATGTAATATGAAAGCTAAGATCCAAGTGCAGATGCTTTTCTTCTTGCCAAAAGACTACTGCTCTCCTCAACTGACTTTTTCATCTCTGTGTCACAGCACTTCACCATCAAAACATTATATTTAACCTTTCATAAAGCCAAAACTGTTCTCTATTGTCACATTTTATAGAAAGATTTGAAGACAGTGATTTAAACATTTACTTTAACTTCACGAGCACCTCTCAAATACTAGCTATATTAGTAATCATGATAAATTATAATACTGGTCATAAGACTCCACAGACTTTCAATTCTTCAGGAAGTACCCAGAAAGCATGACCTGATGGTTTTACTTAGGACAACCCCCCAACTTCTGCCTGAGTGTTCCAAGAGGGACTTCCCTCTTAGACCAAGACCACTTTTACTACTGCTTGTTTTCTAAAAGAGCAAAACCAAAGTTTTCTCAAGCACAAATTCGTTGATTACTTGGCTTACCTGCTCTTTGATTGCTTTTTCAACTAAGGATTTTCCTCTGCTCATACGTACCTATATTAAAACAGAAACACATTTGTAGCAAGTTAGAACTCACTTCAAAAAAACAAAAGGTAAAACAATTTACATTATTGTTAACAAATACGTATTTTAGCTATGATAGTCTCCTTTTGTTCACTGTGCTGCTATTTTTCATCGCATCTTCCCCACAAGGTTATGGTTAATACAGTCTGGGGGGGTAAGGGGGAGGGGGGGAGAAAAAAAAACACCCAACACGTAATCATTTTCAGCCAAAGCAGGTCACTGCATGGCTGCAGCAATGTCAGTGCTGGAACAACATAGATGGTGGGATAAGCAGCCAGTGGCACACACCAGAAGATGAGGTTTCATCAGCTGGACTTGTGCCAAATTAAGCTAACAGTCACTAATATAATCACAGCCTCCATCTTATCCCCATCTTTTCCATCACCAGTGCATCTCCTTTTGTACTGTATGCTGTTTATTCATAATGAGCATGCCTTTACCTATCCAGGTTACTTGCAAAATGAGGTGATCTCACCTATGCAATGGAAAGACTGGCTAGCAGTCATGTTTCTAAATAAGTACCATGTATATAGTACAGCTAATTGTTTCCAAATGTATTTTGAAAGGACGCAAGACTTGCATGTATAAGAAACTTAATGTAAACCTGCACAAAATCAGATTCTAACTGTTGCAATTAACATGATACTCTAATATAATAAGAAAGAGCTCAGAAAAACTTAATATTCATAATGTTCGATTTTAATTATTTACTTGAACTACTATCAAAGAGTGCTTCTGCAGGTATCTGCATTAACAACATCACAGCAGCCAGATATTAATAGGCTATGTTGCTAGAGACAGGAACCATTGGATGCCATCACAAGCCTATCCGTATTGATCCAGCTGTCCAACATAACAATGTCAATGTTGTAAGTCAGGCATACTATATTAGAACAGATTTTAGTGTAGTCTGCTTATTTGCAGAAAAGGCTCCTTTTTTTAATTAGTTTTTGAAACTTTGCTTTATTAGTTTGAGCTACTTAAGTTTAACAAGTTAGCCTGAACTAGTTTAAATGTTTGACCTGTTAAATAAACAAACCAAACCCCTTATTCACCCAAGGAACTGTTGCCATCTTTAGGAAACAGAATAGGAGAAAAATTGTAAGACCATATCCAATGGGTTGAACCTGATTTGCTGTATTATTACTAAGAAACTTACTGTATCTGCTATCTTAAATGAACTTCCGTCATGTCGATCTTTTCGGTTGCTAGGATGAGGTGAACTATTTCCTCCATTACGTGCAGATTCTGGGCTTGGAACAGGAGAAATCTGACCAAGAGCTGGTGCAAATTTTGCCTCCTTTTTATTAGACACGAGATAGCTGATATCTTTACTAAGAAAACTCTCCACTCTCTAAATATAAGATATAAAGCAAGGAATTATTTCAGGACAATTAATCAGTAACTCAATTTTACATTGCATTCTTTAAAGAAAAGTGACAAAACTTCCAGATTAATTAAGTTCAAAAACATTGAATTAACGAGAAGGTATTTTCTAAAGATCCGGATGACAATTACAATTGAACTGTAGTAGTATCTCACCAATCACAAATTCTAATCTCAATTTCTTAATTTTGTAATCTCTATCAAAACAGCTTTGCTTTGTTTTGATTATTATCATTCTTCGAACTATCTAGCTGTAATACTTTCCAAATAGCAGAATTCAAATGCTGCACTGAGAAGTAACAGAATAATTCAAGGAAAATCATGATTTTATGTAACAGAAATTACATAGAAGTGTTCAGCTAAATTTAAAGGCATGCATATGCAAATGTAATTTACAGTTTGCAAGAAGCTATAAATTCACTGAGTTTAGAACCAGGAGAAAAATTAAAATTTCAGGATAGTTACCATGTTTCATACCTACAGTATTCATAACACTTCTCAAAAATGTAGAAGCCTTAAGTAGATTCATAATATTTTCATACTCAGCAAGACAAAATATGTGGTTATGCTACGCTTATTCTCTTCCATTTTGTTCCTTCAGTCTTTCGTTACCAACCGTTGTGTGATTATCAGCTCTATTTGCCTTGTTATTTCTTGCCACTTTGTGTAGCTTAAAATATTTTCCTTTTCTCTGCTAATCAGTATGGAAAGCGCAAATTGCACAGGCAGCAAGCTTGAAACTGTGCCTTCCAATCCTGCCCTATGTACCTTTTACAGAAATGGGACATACAGAGAGAGGCACTTTTGAATGCACTCCACACAAGTAACAACGAAACACATGTGGTACTTGATCGTGAGGGTGCCTGGGCACCTCAGATTTAGGCATATACTCCTCAGAATAAAACAGAAAAACTTCCTTTTCAGTCTTTGATTTGCAATCTTACTTTTCACATACAAATTCCTAAAATTCTGTTTTAGAGAGAAAGACAAAAGATTACATTTAGCATTAAATGAGTGCATGCTAAGAGATGCATTTAAATTGAAGCCGTTATTGCCATTCCTTGCCTCTACTATAATTTCAGACAGCATCTTGATTTAGAAGCGTCAATTTCATAAAACTGCTCAGCATTCCTCTGAAGTCAAAGTAGTATTGCCAAAGCAATGTTCAGAATAACTAGCAATTCAAGCAGATCCCTTTTGCTTCTGTAGTTAAAGGGTGTTTAATACTTTAACTGCCAAGATTCCTCTACACTATCTCACAATACTCAGCTTTAAAGTGGACTAAGCAATTGCATTGCTTGCGTGTTACTATGATATCCCGTACTTGCTTGTATCAAAATGTTTCTTACATACAGAAGAGAGCATTAGGTAAAAAAAAAAAGGCATTAAGCAGCTTATAAAATCTATTATTCAAATAAGAGTATTTAAAATACTCATTAACATACTCTGTGCAGAAAGTACTTACTGAAGTGACTGACTTCTAGTAAGCATATGCAAAACACTTCCCCTAATCTTTTTCAGGTTCAGCTGAACAACTTTAGTTGTAACACGTAAACATGTCAACATAGTCAGAAACAGTAGGAAAAAAAAAATAATCTCAAACAATAAACCCTACTAAATTTGGATGAAATTTTAAGCAAATGAATAATCAACTGAGAACAAACCTTTATAATAAACACTTCTGTTACAATTAGCAAAGCAGCTTCTAGTAAAAAAACCCACAAAACAATTCCATAATAAGCTAATTGTTCATACTAAACATTAAGACAAATAGAAAAAATAAAACCCCATCATATATGAAACACAAAAGACATTAAAATGCAGTCACAAAGAACATGGAAAGGCATTCCACATGCACAGATTTTCTTCTAGTTTTGTAAAGGTCTCTGCTCATTAACTTACACCTCCGAGCTCTCTGAGGTCCCTTCCTATTTTTTCAGAGATCACATTTGATGGAATATCGAGGTAAAACACCTTTCCAGTGAGTGGCTTATATTTAAGTTTCTCTGGTTTTCCTGTATCTTTTTTCACATTCTTCAGAGAAGATCTTATCTTTTCTGGTTTTGCTTGGGTTCCATCTGCTGCAAAAAGAAAAGGGAATTTAAACAGGACTGTATTTCATGAACTGTGTTTATTTTTTTCTTTTCAAAAAGGAAAATTCCTAAATTATGGAAATGGACAAGGCATGCTTCCATGCAATATAAGACTTTGAAAAAATAGCTATATGTTAAACATGTCAAAACCAAGACATTAATAATAATACCACATATAGCCCTTAAAAGTTTTTTCTTAAAATCATATCTTAAAATGGACTTTTTATTTCAATTGCTATACAATGCCATCAATTTTCTCATCCAGTTTGGCAAGTATTTGCTATCTCTGTACCACAATACACACACTACTTGCACAGTCACTGAGAATCACAAGAACACCGTTTTATAACAGGATCTGTGCCTCCCTCTGATTCATCTGTAACAAAAAGGACTCATGTAGACTCATTAGAACAAAATACAATCAAAAGTAACTGAAAAACCAAAAAACACAAGACCTAGATCATACTATTTATCTGAATTCTGAGCACGCACCTGAGATGCAGGAAAACTAAGCTTAAAGTTCAGAACCCTTCTAGTTATGAACACACTTTCTGTCACAGTGAATTTTACTCTAAAACTAAGAAACCACATTCAGCAATTAAACTGTGCTGATGAACTTTCCTGATGCTCAACACAGAGCTATCCACACAAGCCTAACTGTTAGACTAGACATTTAAATAAGCAAATAAATAAATAAAAAAATTCAGTCGGGGTGAGAAATAAGCCTCATTTCTCAAGCAAAATCTTGGAGTGTGGTAGAGTTCTACAAGAACATCAGCTCAATACTGAGTAGCAATCAAAAAAGAAAAAAAATAGAATTTGCTAAGACACATAAAATAGAATGGATTATTTTATTATGCCACTTCATAAATGCAGCACTCAGCCACATCTCAAATACAGCGTGCATGAAAGTAACAAGGATGATCAAAGGCATGAAGAATGACCTTGCAGATTAAGCCTTTGTCAATCTGTAAAGTAAATTATTTAGGAGAAAAAGAATACCGATATACAAAGTCAAGAAGAACATAGACAGAATGGCTGAACAGCCTATTCCAGCAGAAGAGCTATGAGGCATCAAACAATACTAGGAGTCAGGTACAAAATGCAAAAACCAGTAACTGATTCTCTGTGCAACAGGGCAACCCTGTGGAGCTTGCTGCCAAAGAATGCTGTCGATATTAAGATGTGATTTCTAGGGGAGACTGCACAAGTACATGGAAGAGGAATACTTTGACGGGTCCTAAATGCACAGAAGTGACATGCAACTCACGAAGTCCCTGTATCTAAACATAGCTGGAAACTAGAATAATATTATTAGATGAAAAGTAATTAGACCCTATCTGTTCTTACATACTTCCATGGGAATCCATTTACAACCAATGACAGAGACAGAATCATCCAAGACTTGCACATCATTAGTGTCATATTGTCTTTTCTTCCTCACTGACTGACACCCTACTCCTAGTTGCTTCACTTCTGGAGAAGCTCAAAACAGAGAATGAGGGCTGCTGCAGGAAGTGAGCAGGCCTCTTCTGGAGACAAAAAGCCAACATGCAAAACAGTTCCTCTGTTATGTATTCTCTCCCTCCCTGAAATGGTCTTAGATGAGCAAGTCAACAGAACCACCACAAATGCTGCAAGATTTTGTAGGTAATGGTTATGAACGCACATAAGTGAAGGAGGAACAGCGGTCGGATTTGTAGAATCTAGACCAAAAGAATTAGAGAAATATGAAAATGGGGAGGCTTAGGATAGTGTAACTGATTCAGGAACTAAACAGAAAAGATGGACGATAAGCAGGTATGCAAGTGAAATTCTGTAGACGACCAGGGATCAAATATGGTGTTAGATCCAACACACAGAGGTGATGGCCAGGGCAGCTCAAAAATTAACACACTAAATACTGGAATTAATATTGGAAAATAGGTAAGTTTAATCCTTCTTAGGAATAATCAAAAGTTTGGAGTGAGTTAGCAGTACTGCAATAACAATAAAGAGTCCCTCTTGTAAAGCAACTGCGTTTTAACACCCCGGGCCTAACGTGCTGAGGAGGCGTTCCATGCATGCTCCTGATACCAGCAAAGATCTGCCTGGGTGGAGCAGTTTGCACAGCAGTGGTCTAGCGAATTTCAACATAGCTTCTTTGCACTGCAAGCATCTTGTAAAAGATAACAAGCTAGCTAGCCACCTTTTCAGTTACACACTTTTACGTGTAATTCCCCAACCCACGAAAAGGTTATCTCAGCTGTCCACCCCTAACAAAGCCAGCGCAAGTCGTGCTTACCCGCTAGCCTGACAGAGCCACGAGGCCCACGCCCGGCACCAGGCCGACTGCGGGGGCTCGCAAACGAGAGCCAGGAAGGCGGCACCGGCACCAGGCCGCGGCTGAAAGCGACCCCGCTGACGGTGGGAAAGGGTTGAACGCCCCTACCGCGAGCTGCGAGCCGGGGCGCGGCAGCTCCCCCCCGGGCCACCCCCAGCGACGCGCCGCTTACGGGGACGCGCTCCTTTGTCGGCGGCCTCCGCAGCGCTCGGTTTCATCTTCCCGGGGATTCACATCCTCTTATCCTCTTCTCCTCTCCGCCCGCCGGCCGACCTGCAGGGGTTCAGCAGAGCCGCTAAGCTCCCCGGCACGCAGCTCCGCCAGGCCCCCTCCCCAGTGGCTCCAAGCCCTCCCCTCCCGCCGCAGCCCGGCCACCCGCGCTCGCCCGCGCTCCCGGCACTCTCCGTCGCTGCCGTCGAAGCCGGCGCGGGTCTCCGGGCGCTGCAGCGCCGTGCTGTGCCTCGCCTCACCAGGCTTTCCCGCCTCCGCCAGCCCCAGCCCGCCGCGCTGGGCCTCGCTCCTCCTCCCGCAGAGCGGCACGGCGGTCCCAGAGGCGCCCGCTGCCCCACCGCGGGCCGCGCTTCACCAACGGTCGGCCGCGGCCGCGCGCACGCGGTAGTGCGCGGGCAGGCGGGGGGAAGGGCGGGGGCCGAGCGCAGGGGGTGGAGGGAGGAGCGCAGCGGGGAGGTGCTGCGAGGCGGGGCGAGAGGCGCGGGGCGGTGGCGTCCCTCCTCGCCCTCCCCTTCGTGGCAGGAAAAGGAGTCCTCCGGGCTGCGCGGCTCCGAGGCGGCGGGAGGTCAGCGGCCGTTACTGCGCGGGGCGGGGTGCCGCCTCCCTCCCCCTCACGCCTCAGGGGCCAGGGCGGGCCGGTGAGCGCCCTCTTCAGCCGAAATCCCGGGGAGGAGTCTCTCCGCCCGGCCCCGGCAAGGCGGGGGGGCCTTCTGAGGAGCAAACACCCGGTTCAGCGACCTCCCGCCGATGCAGGCCCGGTGCCGGCAGGCCGGAGGCTTCACCGGGTTGAGCACTTCCCGCCCCCGAGCCCCCGCCTCCCCTCCCTTCCCTGAGGCGTTCCCTGGCCCAAGGGCAGGTGAGAGCGCTGGCCCAGATCGCGGCCCGGCTTCACAACCTGTGGCTGTGCAGGGCCTTGTGGGCTGTGATAAGTGGCCGGGGGCTGGCTGAGGGTGCTCCACATTTTTATCGCGGAAGCCTTTGCCAGGTCACACCCTGGTTGCTGCATATAAACTGGTTATATATGCTATTCGGGAAAGTAGTTCTGTTCTAAGTTAAAAAACGTGTTAAAAAAGACAACAAATTAGTAGTTGTGATTCATTTAAGAGGTGAATCTCGTTATATGCAGCTTAATCTTTCTTATCTTTTATTTAAAACTTAGTGAAAATAGCAAAACATCGTAGTGTTCCTGTAGATGAAATAAAAAGCTTATATCAATGTAAACTAATTAAGTTATGACTGCACTTATGCACAACGTGCATTCTGAAAGATATGCCTTTACTTGGGGATTTTATGTCCTGAAATGTTTTTATTATTTTCTACTGTCCTGGCTAGTTGCAGATACTGGGAATATATAAGCTCCTTAGGATACTGTGAGTACATTCCCAAGGTATTGCAACGTTGCCTATGCAGACATGCAGCAGGATTTGTTCAAGGAATTAATATTTAATGGTAGCATTAATAATATTTAGTCACTGTTTATTGCATGAGGAGCTTGCCAGGGGATATAGTCATCACTAGTAGGCTGTGACTGTTGGATCAACCCGGAGACCTCTCTGGATTTTCTCACAGGAGTGACGGAAGCAAGAGGAGAGCTAGATGAATTATTCTGCTGTGCTACAGTTTATGGGCTGCAGGCTGGGAATTTATCTTTGTACAGATTATTTGCATGGTCCTAAAGCCTTTGCTGCAACAAGGGTAATACGTGTTAAATATTTAATGTGGTTTACAAAAAATAGAAACATTGTAATTCATGTAAGAAAGATTTGAAAGATTTGTCATTTAGAAAACTTAGATTATTTACAAATCATGGTGCAAATACTCTAATTTCAAAAAATTACACAGATGCTTGTATACAAGTAGAAAACTAATACGTTATTACTGCTTATACATAATGTATTAATGAAAATTTAAAGTATTTTTTCCTATGATTTTTCTGCAAGTTTTGAGCATAGTCTTGCAATATGTTTTTCTGTTCCTTGACAGGTTTTTCTTCTCCAGGAATAAAGCCATGGCTGAAGTGAGTGATAGCAATTTAGATAAAACAACCATTATTCAGCAAGCAGTAGCCTCTTGTTGTGGAGCTATAATTACATCATTATTTGGTAAGACGAACTATGAAGCTTGCCACAGAGAGAATCTTTGCAAAGTGTTTACTCTTCAGTTTGACTCAGCATGATATCTGCAAATATATGGTTTATAAATTTCCACTAATATGTTCAATAAGGATGTTTTTGGATAGTTTTCTTATAATTTTTTGTATTTTAACAAATGTGGTTAATTGAAATCTTTTCTGTCCCTGCTAATTGTTAACCATTTCTGAAAACAAGAATAATTTTTATTAACTTCTTATTAATTTCCATACTTGCTGCTGCTTAAAAATAGATTTTAAATTGAAGTCTACTTTACAGTACAAGACAGAAATGCTGCAAGGCTGGCCCCTGTGAGATGTCCCCTTCATGTTACCACTTCAGTAGTAACATTAATTTATTCTGCTGTGATGTCTTACACTGTCAAAGCCTTTTATTGTGGGGATTTTTTCCCCTAAACATTGCTTTTAAGGATAGCTTTTTGTTAGGCTTTTAAACTTCTGGATAGTCTGTGGAATTAATCTTCTGCTTCATATTAAGTTGTCTCGCTCAGGACCTCCTTCCCCATGCGTACCTAAGGAGGCACTGGTTGGTTAGATTCAGCATTTCATATCCCTTGGAGTTCTCCAAGCTCATTAGCTTATACTTCATATTTTAGTTATTTTTTGGCTTAAGCTAGCCTTTGATTCTGAATTTTAACACTGATTATGCTGCAGGGAAATGTGCAATTTTCTAAGCACATTTTTTCCCCTGCAAAATTTAGAAATTTTTACAAAATAGGATACCAGGAACCTGCCAAATGCATAATCTTTTTATTCTGTCTTTATACCACGTGTCCTGTCATGTTAGGTAAAGTAGCAAGCACAGCTACATTGGACCTGTGGAATTCCCAAGATGGATTTCAACTGTGTGTACATAGGATTCTAGTACAGTGTAAGGTGTTGGTATTAGAGACCTCAAGAGGTATAGCAGACCATCTCCTTTCTGAAGTGGCAGCTGGGAGACGAGGCAGAATATGTGTGAGTGCCTAAAATGCTACTAGATGCCAAATTTTTAGCAACTGAATTGAGCTGCAGGAGTCACATTTAGATCCCTACATTTAGATACTGAAATGTGAGCCAAGTATTCAACCTCCTGTTGAAACAACAAAGTCGGTACCGAGCCCGCGATCGGGACGGTTTTCCGAGATTAATAACTCAATAAAAACTAGTTTGTTATTAAGCAGGCATTCTTTAATACAGCGCTGGGCAGCACTGGGGATTTGTCCACCACAAGTGCTCCAACAGGTTAGCAAAGCACCTCAGTTCATATACAGAAAAATCATATTCATCAGAATTCTAAAAAGGGCGGTCTTATGTGGATGAGTTCCTGGAATTCATTTGCATAGTCCAAGCATGCGCAGTAAAATTAGGGTTAGGGTCTTTTCACTCTCCGATGGTCGTTCATAGTCTTCCTCACACTGTCCGCTAGTTGAACTTCGGGCTTCCTTTGTCCATACATGGTCATGGAATTGGCTCATCCATCCTTTGGCCTCGGAATGTTACAAAAGGGTCAGTTTGAACTAGTTCTTTGGCACTTATCTTGACACAAATGTCCCGAGTCCCTGTTATCAATGATATACTCAGGAGGCATAATGAGCTACCTCAAGGCCCATTTGATCTTGTCAGGAAGGGAGTTACACGTCTTGAAACATCCTATTATCAACTCTGCTCAGCAAATAACTAAAACTATGCAAGTAAAGCTTTTATGTATCACAGTAGGGTCTCAGCCAGGGACTGTCAGTCATTCCCCCCTTTTCTTTAAACTTTGTAAATTCTTTTACATAGATTCTAAATTGTCATATTTCATTACCTTAGGCAAAGCCCAAACTCTGACAGTCAGCTTTTTCAGCTTATACCACAAGAGGCAATTGATGGCTGTTAGTATGATAACAACAGTATCAAAAGTGGATGAACTAAAACATTCAAAGTTTGTTTTGCAGAGGGTGAGTATCCTGAAAAGATATCCCACCAATGATGGGCAGTATCAGATTCAATTTGACTAGGCAGTCCAACAAGTTTGTCTCTAGTTATCACTGTTTTAATGACAGATTCTGCTAGTGTCTTACTTCGTTTTCTTAAATGTTCTCGAAGTTCCTGAGATTAGTTCAATATCTCGTTTAATTTCTTTAGAGATAAACTTGCATGACTTAAATTTAAGCTCTCATAATGCCAAAACATTGCCACTTGCTCCTCTGTATATGCAAAGAATGAGTATGTTTGCCCATGCCAAGTTAAATGAGTAATATTTTTAAGACATCCTATGAATGGGGTGGTCACGTTATATTCTTCCACTATTGCTTGATTGTTCGTCACCAAGCACACATATCTAGCATTAACCTCCACAAACATTTCAAACACATTAGGAGAAAGGATCGTCCATTTACAACTATTAACAGAATGTTCTAACAAGCAGGGTTCATATAATTGGGATTGTTGTCCACACAAAAGGCCATCAGGGGTGGTCTCACAAAGATCTAAATCCTATGTTTTATTATTATTCCCAATATACTTCCCTCGGAATCCCAGTAACCAGTATTCTAGATTCTCTTGACTCGAAAAGAGTGTTGGTAGAATTATAAATTTACACATTATTTCTGGGTCGGTTACATTATAGAATACCCATTTTCCTGCACACCACATGTCATAGCACTGCACGAATTGTGAATAGGCTTTTATCCAGTATTTAGGATGGACCCATTGTCCAAACAGTTTCCTCCACATGAACTCATTATTGCCCATTAAGTAGGACTGCACCTTATTCTTTTGTTCCAATTGCCACATAGTTTGTAGGGTAATTGCTTCCCCAATGGAATCAGATATTGTTGTATATTAATTTCTCCTACTTGGGTGAGATCTTTCCCTTGATACCTAGTTTGAAATAGTCTTCCGAACAAAATTTCAAAAGGACTCAGTTTTTCCTTAGTCCTTGGTTTGACTCAGAGCCTTAGTAACACAATAGAGAGGGCTTGATCCCACCTTAAATTGGTTTCCTGGCAAATCTTACTTAACTGTGTCTTTATTAAGTGATTCATCTTTTCTACTTGCCCACTCGCTTGCAGGCGATAAGCTGTGTGCAATTTCCAGTTAATTTCTAAAAATTTACTAACTTGTTGAACTATTTGTGAGACAAAGTGTGGTCCCCTATCAGAGGAGATCACTTCTGGCACTCCAAATCTAGGAATAATTTCTCTCAATAAAATTTTTGTTACCTCTCAGGCTTTATTGGTCCTGCAAGGGAAAGTTTCGGGCCACCTGGAAAAGGTGTCAGTTAATACTAATAGATACCTACCCCCTCCTTTTCTAGGGAGTTCCGAAAAATCTATCTGCCAGTTTTGATCTGGAACTTTCCCTTTATCAATACTTCCAAATTTTACAGGATTTTCTACTTTTGGATTATTCTTTAAGCATGTCTCACATCTATCAAACACAGTTTTCACAGTTTGAAACAAATTCCTGGCCACTATTTGCTTCGTAAGGGAATTATACAAAGTTTCAGTTCCCCAATGGTCTTGTCATGTTCTGTTTTCACCAGTTTCCATAATATTCTAAAGGGAACTATTATTCTAGTATCTTTTTATTTCACCCAACCTGATGATCCAACTTCTGCTTCCAAATCTTTAATTAATCTAAGATCCTTTTCATCATAATCGACCAAGTCTGGTAGTGGCAAAGCTCCTTCAGGAACCAAACTTAATACCTCACCTTGTTCCGCCACTCCTTTTGCCTCATAATCTGCCAATTTATTCCCCACTTCCTGAGCAGTGTTACCCTTTTGGTGCCCTTTGCAGTGCATAATTGCAACCGCCGAAGGCAACTGAACTGCATCCAAAAGTCTTAGGTTGTGAGAGCGGCTAGAGCCCAGGTACAGGCTCTGGTTTTGGCTGGAACTCTGCTGGGAACAGTGGACAACGATGTTCCCATTACTAATCCCAGTTGGGACCCTAATCAGACGGGAGCCTGGAATTTGTTAGTGCGGTACAGGGAATGGATCGCTTATGGAATAAGAAATGCTGTCCCAAAATCAGTTGATATTCCTGTTTTTGGGACAGTTGGCGGATGATATTAGCAGAAAGTTACAGAAAGTGCAAGGGACAGATATGAAAGATTTAGAGAAATTATTGGAGGCTGCGTGGCAAGTGTATCAGAATAGGGATAGTCAGAAAGAGAGGGTAATGAGCAAAACAATTGCCAATGCTACAGTGGCTGCCTTACGCACCACAGGGGGCCAGGTACCCCCTCGGAACCCATCAGGAAACAACACTGTTGGAGGGAGGGGGGCCACGAGAAGCAGTGTAAGTGCCCCACCTCGGGGAAATCAACCCCTCCTGAAAGATCAGTGTGCTTACTGCAAGCAAATGGGGCATTGGAAAAGGGATTGCCCGAGGCCGGGCAACCCGGTGATGGTAACAGATGTAAAAGATGATTGACGGGGACCAGGGGAATCTTCCCTAGCGGAGCCCTTGGTAAAAGTTCAGCTAGGGAAAGAAAAGAAACCTGTAGAATTTTTAATAGATACAGGTGCTACGTTTTCAGTATTGAATCAGACCTTATTACCTGTGAGTAGGCAAACTGTTAATATTGTAGGAGAAACTGGACAGGTTGAGAAGGCGTTCTTTCTGAAACCATTAAAATTCAAAATTGGGAAAAGCGTAGGGATTCATAAATTCCTCTACCTGCCTGAGGCTCCTAAACCACTTTTGGGAAGGGACTTACTAGAACAACTGAATGCCGAAATAAGATTCAGAAATGGAGAAATGGAATTTAAAATACCAGAAGAAAACCACATTGAAATTTTAAGTTTGGCTCTTACTGAACCCCAAATTAGGGAAGAAAGAATTCCACAAGAAATAAAAGACCAGGTATACCCAGGAGTATGGGCCTCAGGGATACCTGGAAAGGCTAAAAATGCAGAACTGGTTGTTGTTAAACTCAAAGAGGGAGCACGACCTGTTAGGGTGAAGCAGTATCCTCTGAAATTGGAAGACAGATGAGGAGTGAAAAACATTATAGAAGAGTTTATAAAATTTGGATTATTAATTGAATGTTCTTCAGAATATAACACTCCTATTCTACCTGTCAAAAAGCCTGATGGCAAAACCTATCAATTAGTACAAGACCTGAGGGCAATAAATAAGATAGGGAAGATTTACACCCAGTAGTGGCAAACCCATTCACCTTATTGACTAATTTAAAGGAAACCTATGAATAGTTCACAGTATTAGATCTGAAAGATGCATTCTTTTGCCTCACCTTGGCCCCTGAAAGCCACAATTTATTTGCCTTTGAATGGGAAAACCCTGATTCAGGACGAAAAACCCAACTAACCTGGACAGTGCTACCTCAAGGATTTAAAAACAGCCCCACAGTCTTTGGAAATCAATTAGCTAAAGAATTAGAGGTCTGGGAAAGACCTCCGGGAAATGGGAGTTTTTTGCAATATGTGGGTGATATCTTGATAGCCACAGAAAAGAATGAAGTATGTAAAGAATGGACTGTGAGTTTGTTGAATTTTCTTGGACTAAGTAGTTACCGAGTCTCATTACAGAAAGCCCAGATCCTGAAGAAAAAAGTAATATACTTGGGATTTGTGATTTCCAAGGGACAGAGACAGCTCGGAAAAGACCAAAAAGAAGCTATTTGCAGGACTCCAGAACCGACCACGGTAAAAGAGCTTCAAACCTTTTTGGGAATGACAGGTTGGTGCCGATTATGGATTTATAATTATGGACTTATGGTTAAACCATTATATGAACTACTGGAAAACAGCCAGACACAATTAGTATGGACTGACAAAGCTAGAAGGGCATTAAAAAATTGAAATTGGAACTAATGAGGGCTCCAGCTTTGGACCTGCCTGATATAACAAAGCCCTTCTGGCTGTTATCATATGAAAGGCAAGGAGTGGCTTTGGGAATTCTGGCCCAGAGGCTGGGTCCTTATAAACGAGCAGTAGCCACTTGGGTTCTAAATAGATGAAGACACTTGCTGTAAATCTGAAAAAATACTTGTGTCTTCTATCCTGTTTTTTTAGTAAATTCTAAACCCTTCAGAAATCTGAAAATGTGAAGCTTGAAGTATGTTTTTGTAATGGCAATAATATTTTATCAAACAGGTTCAAAGTACATGATGTAGAAGAATTTAAAAACAAGTAGAGAGGATGATCTAGTATAAATACAGTCTAACCTAAGATATAATACCTCCACTTGTAATGTGGTTGCTGAGGCTACTTAATCAAAAATTTAAAAGTCTGAAAGATGTTCACATAATTACATACAATAGTGACATTCAGGTCTTGCGTTGTTTTTAGCATTCAGCAGATGGTAGTATAGCATAAACATGTCTCCTGGAGCCTGTGAGGGCAGTTTAGTCTGGCACTCTGAGGAGTACATTTATTCCCTCTTTCTTTTTACCTAATTTGTTATCATTGAGTTTCCAAGATTATTTTGCCCCTCTGTGTCTAACCAGAGATAAATCTGTGTTGCCATTGTATGCAATCTTAAATCGCTGCTAAGTAAGAACAATCTTCCAAGCATTAACAATATTCCTATATACCATTTTATTAGGAAAGTGTTTTGTATACTCCAATGGCCTTATGGATCATATATGTGTTTGTGAGAAAGGGGACAACAAAGCATGGTATAAAAAACCTGGGCATTTCAAAGGGATGTTGGTAAGAACATTTTACATTTATATAAAACTATACATTGGAAACATTTTAAAGTGGTATACTGTAAATTTATTTTTGTTTTTTTCAAGTTCTAGTAGAATCTTTTATCATTTGAGACGGTGTTTGTGTGGTTACGCTGTGTAATTTATATGGTGATTAATGATACCTTCCATTTTCTACAAGGTAATACATATTCCTCCCTTAAGACGAACAAGGGGGCAACTGCACAACTCTCCTCACAAGATACTGGCTCTATGATGTTATTTTCACCACTTGAACTATATTGCCAATAGTTGCTGATTGCAGGTACTGATCTTCTGTACCTGCTTACAGCTCTTCTGTCCACACGTGTCCCGGTATGCTCCTGAGCTGAATTAATAACGCAGATAGTGTTTTAAAGTTCATGTGTCAAGGTCTGGATCCATTGAAACTTGTAGGACTAGCATTTTACCCAGACACTTGAAGCAGACTTGGTGTCAGACACTGTGATGCTGCTTCATTAATCAAGATTGTGTTTGACTCTACCATTAAATTACACGTGTGATCAAGGATTTTTCAGAATTAAATTTCTAATAAGAATGAAATGTTCATTCAAAAGGCTTCTTGAGCAGTTTTACAGTGTTATTTTTTTTAAAAATTAATAGCAACATAAGTTTGCATTTTTCAATTAATTTTACTGTATAATTTTTAGAAAGTCACTTAGTTTTCTAAGCGACATGATTTTATGCCCGTTTTTGCCATGACAAGGTGATTCATAAAGAAGAATGACTGTCATATCATTTGATCTCCTTTTATTTTTTTTAAAACAACAGTGCTGGACAATTATACAGTAAAGAAAATTGTAGCGGACGTGGTAGGTTGCCAGTGGTAGGACTGTACAAATGTTTTGCTGTATTTGCCCATATAGTTAGTAAGGTGTATAAATACACTGCTCAGTCATTGGATTTACTTATGTCTTTTCTCCAATCTTTTACTATACCTTCCTGTATTGTAAATTCATTGAGGCTGGATTATAAACATATAAACTAACTAGTACAGAATATATTTGGAGAAAACATAAAACACTGGTATGCCATTTTCTGTCTTTTTTTTTTTTTCCCTCTTAAATGTCTTTTTTGTCAAATCGTGTTAGGACCTTTTAGGGTTTCGTGACTCCATCTCAAAGCTCCCTTATTTCAAGTCAGGCTTGTTTCAATAAATCATATCTTTGTTTTCCCCCACACAACTTTTTACCTCAGTGGATGTGTCCATCAAGGCTGCCTCCTCTAAAACTATTTGCCTTTTTCTTCCTGTGAGTCCTTTTTGTGATCTACCTACCTTCCCTGGGACAGACCCAACAGGCAGACAGGGCACGGGATGTGAAAGACTCCCTTTCCTCTCTCCACCCAGCAGAACGAGCTGACTTAAGGGATAGGGGACAATGGCAACAAGTTCCTGCCTGGCGCAGCAGGGGAGCCTCCTCTGTTACTACCCCACCTTCTCAGGTCCTCTTGCATAATAGGTACAAGGCTCTGCAAGGGGAACCAAACACCGACAAGGATGAGGGTTCACCTAGCTTGGAGATGTCATCAAGGTTAAG
Organism: Gavia stellata; assembly: GCF_030936135.1. Classification (NCBI taxonomy): domain Eukaryota; kingdom Metazoa; phylum Chordata; class Aves; order Gaviiformes; family Gaviidae; genus Gavia; species Gavia stellata. Next base: position 24,252,169 of record NC_082599.1, on the reverse strand, counting down.
CTGGCCTATGCATCATGGAGCTCAGGCTTTGTTATTTATCCTGCAGCATGTGGCAATTTCAATATGTAAAACTTTAGGGCCTAACTGAACCAAGAGGTCTGTATTTCGGCCAAGACATTTTTTTCTTCAACATGTGTTCTGTACTCCATCAGAGAGGAACCAGCTTCTTAACTGGAGAGAGGTACACAGTTTTTAAAAGATCTAAACGATGGCTTGGTGGTTTTCCAAGCATGACAGTCTTCACTGTTTTTTGATAATGGTGGTATGTGCTATACTGGCACAGACATAACACAGAAATATAACTGACGTTTTATAGTAAGATATGGTGCTTTACCACTACACTGAATGATTATAGATCTAGCTGGTTTTGCTGTAGTCTGTACTATGCTGGAATGGAGAAAGCTTATATTTACTCACTCCGCATTGTATTTTAAGTAATGAGAATCAGAAGTGTGGATTAAGACAGAGAAAATACTCTCCAATTGTTAAATGATTAAAAATTCATGGGTAGTAGATACTTCCATAACATTTTGTTTGCTTGCTTCATATTCAGATCTTTCAATTCCATTCCTGTATCAAAACAGTTCTGAAGCTGATGAGAAATAAATTTTGACTGAGATAATCCACCATAATTTTACTTATAGTTTTTCCTAATGAAATGAAAAACTGGAAAACTGAGAAATCTGTGAATTTGAAACTCTGAACTAGAGACAGTGAAACAAAGCCATGGGATTAATGCTTTTTCTTCATCCGTAACACGCAGCTGGAGATTTAACTTTTCCTTATTTAAGCAAAATATCCATACAAGATGGTTGACTTTATCCTCCTGCTTTCCTTGTATTAATTTAGATTCCCTCTCTTATATTTTAGAATAATGGCAATTCCTACCACAGTAATCTATTTTACCTGCTATGACCAACTGAGTGCAGCTCTGAAATCTAGAGTAGGAAAGGATGATGAACACATTCCAGTTCTTGCAGGTTCCTTAAGCAGATGTAAGTTGCCATCTGTTTAAAGAGAAAACTGAAATAAAATACCTGTATGCTGTTTTCTTGGCTTTGTTATGTTGTTTTATTTTTAGGGTAAATTTGCTGTGGCTTTAAATGAGGGATAATATTATGTGGAGCTGGGCGTAGGAAGGAATACTGAATTACCCAGTATTTCTTGGGCAATATAAACCTCTAACCTAGAATAATGTGATTTATTTTTGCTGTTACACTTTCACTACATTTGTAATTTGTTCAAAATTTTATATTTCTAGACTTCTACCAAGGACAGTTTAATTTAAGTCTGTTCTGTCGTGAATCTAATAAAAAACATTATTTTCTATAATGGAAGCTACACAGGTAATTACAAGGAAAAAGAAAATTGGACTTGTACTGGTTTTACTGCTGGATGATATAAAGGGACTGAATTTGGGTTTATATTTTCTTACCTTTGTTTATCCTTTTCCTCATCTATTTTTGTAGAAGTAGCTCAGGTCATATATTTTTGGGCTTTCTTAGAAGACTGAGGATGTAGTTCCGTATTCTACTTGTGACAACTATGAGGGGGACTGGAAGACTAGTGGAAAAAGAATTGTTATTCTGTGATGATGTGGCAAATTGTTCTTATTAGGCTGCTCCAGATTTTAAATTCACATGCCACAGAAATCTTAGCCCAGCAACAGGAGAAAAGTTCTTGGGTCTAGTAAAATCATTGAAGTCTGTTCACCAAAATGATTGTCAAGCACTGGAACAGGCTGCCCAGGGAGGTGGTCGAGTCACCATCCCTGGAGGTATTTAAAAGACTTGTAGATGTGGCGCTTAGGGCCATGGTTTAGTGGTGGACTTGGCAGGGTTAGGTTGACAGTTGGACTCGGTGATCTTAAAGGTCTTTTCCAACCTAAACGATTCTATGGTTCTGTGTGTGATAGGAGCTTGTTAGTGAGTGGTGACTCACTGATCTTTCCACAAGATGTAAGAGAGTTTCTTTATCAGATACAGAATGCCTGCTAAATGGTCTTGATAGTTTAACTAAGAATGGCAAAGATGCTTAGAAATCAACAAAAGCTTAATCTCTAACCATCTTTTTCATCCTTAACCAAAAAAAACCCAAACCCCAAGGTCACTTTCTTCAAGTCACACTTATGAAGATTAGTTTTCAATAATTACCATTTTTAAGTACTTGAAATTTTCAGCCTATTTATGTGATAAATCTGAAAATGAGGATTCTTAACATGTTACATGGATTGCAACATGCCAGTATTGAAAAAAGGTAGGTACCTTGTGTGCCCAGAAATTTTGGGTACTGTGAGTAGAGATGGTATTCTTATCTGGAAAGGAAACTAAATTGGGGAATTATTTTGAGGAAAATAAGAGAGTTGAAAGGAATCAAATACATAAAGCAAGGTGAGACCTGACTTTAATGTTCGAGAAATGTCACCAGTAAATGTTGATTTTTAAAAAAGCGCACATTTTTCTCATTTGCAGTTGGTTCACTTACTGTAGTGAGCCCCCTGAAGCTGATCAGAACTAGAATGCAGTATCGCAAGTTGTCCTACAAGCAACTGTACACATGCGTCAGCAGTAAAGTGGCTACAGATGGATAGTTTTCCCTGTGGAGGGGCTGGAGTTCTACTGTTCTGAGAGATGTACCTTTCTTAGGTAGGGTTTATTTTATGTGCAAGTTTGTGTTATGTCAGAAGATCTGTTTATGCATAACTGTTAGACTTTGTCTGTGTTTTTAGGTGATTTTAACAGTTAGCTTTAAGAATGACTGAGATTTACTTGTTCTCTTTTGAGTGTCTTTATTTATAAATTATTATTATATATTATTTATAAATTCTTTGAGGACCTGATTTTTTCCCCCATTTTGTTTGTGGATACCAGCTAGGATTCCTTGTTACATTCTCTTTCTCTATATTCAGACTGTTTATTCTCATCTTTAGCTTATGCAATGACTGTTTTTGAAGACTTTCAGTAGGAAATTTTCTCTGTGATAGGTATAGTGGCTATTTCCTTATAGAGTAACATGCTGTATCTAATTGTTCTGATGCTTAATTTTGAAAACATGTACAAAGAGAGAGTGACACAGTAGTGTCTTCAGGAATTTTTGTTAGCAAAGTGAGTGAGCTTGTATAACTGCTCCAAAAACCATGAAGCTAGAGCACCACTCATTAGCAAAGCTCCAAAGCTGAAAGTCCAGAAGAAGAAAAGTCTGATATAGAGCATAGTTAGTCCTAGGACTATTCTTTAAGACACAAGGACAGAGGAGATCATGCTTTCTGCCTTTTTGTCATACCTCTCCTATGTTATGAGCTACAGAGGTAATTGGATGAGACTGCTAAAGGCCATTGTCACAATGGCCCTCAAAGAGACAGGGGCTCTTACCACTGGCATTAACAAGTGGGAAAACTGTCCTTTAGCAATTGTGGATCATCAGGCATCATTTGTCCTTGAAGCAGTTTCTATCCTTTGGATAGTACCAGAAATAACACCTTTGAACACTTTGTGTTGCCCCAGAAAAATGCTTCAAATCTATTTTTGGAGGCAAAGAACCCTTGAAGTATTTGACCTGCTATCTTTGTTCTGCTACTTCATTCTTAAGATAATCTAACGTCTAATGTAATTCGTGGTTCCAAACAGTCTAGTGACTTAAGGGATTTGAGCACATTTAGATGTGTAGCTGGAGTAAATTTTAAATTGGCTGTGAACCAAACTGACGCATGGTAAGTGAGGGTGATTAAGATATTTAGCTTAAAATTGCTTTTAGCAGTTAAGTGAGTTAACAGAACTAAGTTATTTCAGCCATTTTCTTTTCAGAATGAATAATACTCTGTTTTCTTTCACTTTGCTACTAGTAGGTGTTTGAAGAATGTGGTTGGACTGTGTTTCCTGCTTAAGGATCCTGTTCCTTGAGGGGACTAAATTTAGCCTTCTGTGGTAGGGAAGGATTCTGAATCCTCAGCAACATGCTTTCTCTAAGGCTAAAGATGACTGTCAGAATTAATCTGAAACTTTTGCCCAAAATGCTTCCTGTTCAATATTTATTTTTTAATTTACTAATTTCTCTCTCTGCCAAATGTGTCTTTCTCTTAGGCTGTTCTGCTAAGCTTTGTAAGGGAACTCTCAAATTCTTCATCTAATTCCTGTTGTCTGATTTCAAGTAGAAACTCTTGTTATCTTACTGATTTTTGTCTGTAGCAATGTGGCAGGAGGTAGTGATCTTCCTCCCCTCTGCTGCTTTTAACAGAGTGGGAAGATCAGAGGACTGTGAGGGAGTGCACAAGGAAGAGGGCACTAAGGTGATGTACGTGTGTTCTTCTCAGCCCTTTTCAGATTCTTGTGGCCATGCCTGCTGTTCCTCCACCAGTCCAAAATATCCTTGTTGCTTTTAAGTCAGTCTCCACACTGGTCTGGCATTCACTTCACAGCTGTTGGGCACTTCTCTGTGCCCAGTACTTCATAGGCATCATGGGGTGCTGGATAGGCAGAGGCACAGGTTACCATACAGCTACAGCCTTACAGGTTAAGGATTGTTTTTAAAGAGCGAGAATTGAGCAGGCAATTAGATGCATGAGTGAAGGAAAATTTATTTAACACCTCTCCCCCTCAATTAACTACCACAAAACTCTAATGATATAAAGCTAAGGGTGTTCAGTGCTGCTTAATGCCATTTCAAAATGTGTTTTCTGATTATTTTTTCCATATACTCTCTAGGCAGTTGAGATATGCTCCCTTAATACCTTTGATCTTAGTGTTTCTGTGTCAGTGATGCCCCAACAGCATCATGGTTTCTGGTATTCTTACAGCACAGTCTGCACCTTTACTGCAGTTAGCTCAAGTTAACTCTTTCAAGAGGAATTAAAATCAGTGTAACAATTTGTACTGAGAATGCAGCTCCTCTGTGGAAACAGTCAAGCAGCACAGCATGACTCAAGCAGCACAGGATGATTAGAATCCCACCGTGTTACCAGCCCAAGTGTGAATGATATGCTTCAAGCATGCTCCTTGGGAGGCTAACTAGACTGAATAAAACTTAAGCTGTGAATGTTTATAAGCACAAGAACTGGGTTAATAAGAAAACTTGAGTCATTTTTCAAGCAGTGTTGCAGAGAATGTACATGCAAAAGGTATACAGGGAAAGGAGTCCTGCAGATGCTTAAGCAAAGTTTTGGATTTAGGTAATTTGCATTAAATTAGGGTTTCATACATTTCAATGGTAGGTTTTCCTCAAACCCTGGGAATACCTTCTGAGATACTGCCTATGTTTACTTTTGCAAAATGTTGGAGGCCAACAGTCTTCACAGCAAGAAAATACTTTGATATTTCTTTGCTGGCACAACCTCCATCACTCAGTGCTGAATGAGGCACAGTTATCTTTCAGGATATGCAACTGTCATTTGCAGTATTTATTTGGCCAACTGCCACAAGAAATCACCCTATAATTCTGCCCAGTAGCATGTAGTTTAGAGTTTTAGTTAGAATGCAGAAAGAGTGCAGTTTAGTTCAGCAGACAAAAACAGAAACAGATGTTATTCCTAAAAGTTGTTCGTCAGACTTGCCTTTGACAGTCCTCACAGAAGCATTCCCCCCTTAGTAATTCCAGCGAGCAAAATCTTATTTCTTGGTTCTCTCAGAATTAAATTTTACACTGTCCCCCAGAAGAGTATGAGGCAGTCCTAAGCAACCTTTCATTTTGTGTGAAACATGTTTTTGTAGAATTAGTGAGATCTATGAAATGTGTGAAATATGCCTGAAAACATAGCAAATAATTAGAAGCTTACATTTTGATTTATGTTAAATTGAATTTTAAAAAATCAGTTATGTGAGTTTTGTAGTGCTTGGGTTAGATTGTATTAAGGTAGGGGTTTATGGGAATGACAAAATGATTAGGCTAATTTGTATCATATGAAGAAATTTGGAGTATGGAGATAAGGGGAACAAGGCAGTCTGTCCATGGATCATCACAGAGAACACTTTTATTTTGCTTTTAGCTCTTGTTTCTTTTTGCTTCTGTTGCCACAGTAGAATTCTTACATCTGTACTTGATAAAAGAATTTCTGTATTTGACATACAAATGTGTTGTAATGCAAGTTTATTTTTTTATAACCATAGCAATGTACTGGTATAATTATGAATGTTTAAGAAGATGATACGCAGGGAAGTTGGTGCACATGAACCAACATTTTTTATTGTTTTTACTTCAGGAGCAGCATCTGGCTCTGTAAATATATATTTTTGTTTCTATTACTACTTGTTATTATTATCACTAATAAACTATTTAAAAGAGGTATGATTTTATATGATTCTCTCAGAAATGGTGTATATTTTGGGGTGCATCTACTTTAAATACACATGGCCTGGCATTCAAGCTCATTAGGTATATCTGAATAAATTACAATGTTCTGAATTACAAGACTTTTAATAATATCATGCGCTTGGAATATCAAATCTAGTTTTAAATTGTGTGCACTTTAAATTAAATATTTTAATTAATTTTAATTGTTTGTGCTCTAACATTAAAACTGATTTATTTTCCTGGTAAATTGTAGCTGTCATAACTCTGCCATTTGATGTAGTGAAAAGACATAGGCAGACTGAGCTTTGGGAGAGTAAGATCTTAAAAAGTAAGTTGCTGGTAAGGAGAAAAAAATCCCATGATGTTTGGGAAAATAAAACCTAGTGTTTGAGTATATAGACTTTTGGTAGGAATTTTAAATATTTGTTACTTCTTCTAAAGTTTGTCTGAAAATTCTATCACTAAGGCCTTTTTTCTTCTCTAAATTGTAACATCTCGTAGGATATTTTTTATCTCCTAGGATAAATACATTATTTCATTAATGGCATGGAGGAGGGAAAAGGTGTGAGTTCAGTACCATTTAGGTTATTAAGATGGTATAAAATACAAAGAAAAAATCCAGAGCTATTACATTTAGCAGACCAATTGCAAATTTGTATACATTTAAGTTAGTTATATTTAAATAGGCAAAAATTTAATTTCTTACAAAACATTCAGGTGAACAGTGGTCTATTGAAAAAGACTTCTAAGTTGACAAAAATAACATGATAAAATGTTGGCACATTCACTACCACTTGTTCTTTCATAACGATGTTGTTCTTTTGTTAAATATTAGGCTAGAGAGAGAAAGCACTGTGCTCATTTTGTGTATTTTTTACCTTCTCTTGGTGTGATTTCAAAGAAATTATTTTTGAGGGCATATTAGTGAATATCCTAACAGCTTTAAAGGATGAAAGAGGAAGGAAGTTTCTTTTTTGTTCTGTGTTCAGTAGAGCACCGCTGTTTCATACAAATTCAAGTTGTATCAAAAAACTTTTTTTTCCATTGCTTGGGACCTGGACCAGTGAGGGACTTTCATTAACTTAAATAAATGTTAGATCATGGCTTTAAGATTACAGACCAGTAAAAAGGCTGAGTACCCAAACAGGTTCTGCTTAGAAACTAACTTGAAGGCCCTAGTTCAGAAAAATGTTATGAAAACTTAGTGCTTGCTTTTTGGCATGAGGTTTTGTTCTCTCAGGTAAATTATTTTTTTTTTCTTGTATAATTCCTGAAAAGGCATATTTATGTTTCATTGCAGAACAGACAAAGATCAAAAAAGCTTTAAATATAAATAGTTACTGTGTTTCAATTCTTCCCTTGTGCTGATGTGTGTAAGAATTCATTGCTAACACTGCTTTGAATCACGGGAAGCTGCCATGTATTTATTACGCTGATATTAACTAGATTAATATATATTTAAAATTTCATTATGGTTATCTACAATTTGTACTAGTTTAATTCTTTCCAAATCCAGGTGCTGTTAGAGTTGGACACTGACTATGCATCTACATATTGTCTCTCTGTGGCCACAAAAATATTTTGCAGCTTCCAGATGCTGTGGGATGTTCCTGCTGAATGCATTCTATGAAACTGTTTTAACTTTCATCTATAAAAAAATTTCTTAGCCAAAATTTCATGCATCAGTGAAAACGGCATGCGCAGAGTGAAATAGAACAAAAAAATTCCCGCGTTTTAAAACAGTTCCATTTGTCTGCAATGCAGATTGCTTCTTGATGCTGCTGCAGTTAGGTTGCTTATGGTATGTGATTTAGCTCTACAAGGGACTGCGATCCACATCTCATAGACCTATACTTTCTTAAACTAACTCATAAATTTAGGGGGGGGATTTGATTTTTGTAAACTTAAGATGTAAGCTGTAGTGTCCTAGCTTAATTATTATATTCATTCTTATGATATCAATTCTCAAAACTTACCTTTAGATTCAGTTTACCATAAAGGCAAATTCTTGGTTAAGAAACTGAATTGTGATGATCTTTTAGCTGCATAAAGTGACATGGAGAGGCACTGGCTCATTTGAAAGCTAGATGACTTTTTTCAACTATATCAGTTACTCTAGTAAAGAATATTGTCTCTGTTTATATATCTTACCCCAGGTGTTACTACAGGTTTTTCCATGTCATGCTGTTTTAATGTAAGTATTGTATAAATTTGCATACTGTATGAATTTAACATCCTGTGTAAATAGTATGGATAAAATTAACATAAAGTTATGTAAACCTAATATATCTGAAGTGACTGTATCTGATTTCTAAAAATACTGTTCTCTGACATTGTATGTCTTGCTTAATTCACTGTTTTCTTGTACTATATTGAGTTCCACAGAGGGACTGTACATCAACCTGGGCAGTTATAAGGAAAATTGGTGCTAAGAATGGGATTACTGGATTATTTGCTGGTAAATCTTTTAATATCTTTCTAAAAAAACTCAGACTAGAGAAAAAGTTTTTTAATCAGTAACAAGTAATTATATATGTTAACATGCATAAATTGTATAATATTTCCATCTCTGTGAACACTCTCAGTTATGGAATAGCTTGTATATATAAAGCAACAGACATTGTATACATACAGAGAGAATTTTGGTAATCTCTTCACAAGTTACTAAGCTACAGCTGTCCAAGATGGACACAATTTATTTAAAAAATAGAGGGATTGGGCTTGACAAACACAGCTGTATTGACAATTACAAACAGTGGGAAACGGTTCAGTTCAGGAATTAGTTTTTTTCAAATTTAAATAATCTGTTGATTTCTTAAACTGTAATGCTTGGGGTTTTTGGAAAGAACTGGTGCAAAGGAAATTTAATGGATTGTAGGTTTGGAAGCTACAGTATGGAGGTGTTTCTAGACTGAGAAAGTTTCTTAAATGCAGTTTTTAGTCCAGTGCTAAAAATTTCCAAACCGTCAGTACTGTTACAGCACCTATATTTAGGAATAGCCATCCTAATTTTTGTTCTTCATCTCATACTGGTTTCTATACTCAACTTCTTTGGTTCTTTCTGTTTCAGAAATAGAGCTTAAGCTTCAGTGGTATTTTTCTTTTTTCTTAGTCTTTGAAGAAGATGCGTTATTGAGAAATCAAGAAGTCTGAGTACGGAATAGATATTTTGAAGTAGAATTCACATAATGAAATACTGTTATTGGCCTGTGGAATACTAGGCCCAGGATAGATCCCATCTATGGTATGATGCAGTCATTTTAAGTTGGACTTTGATGCAGTTTTTTACAGAGGATTGGAAGATATGGCAATTATATTAGTATTTGTTTGTTTGCTAGATGGGAGTAATTATGTTGAATACTGTATAATATTTTGGACATTCAAGGTCATGCAACAACTATTCCCCAAGAATTTTTTCATTTAAATTTTCTATCAAACTAGAAACATTATTTAAAATCTTTGTTAAATTTTTATGTTTAAACAGATGGAGAAACGCAATCTTGACAATTCAATGAGTTCTGAGTGAGTCAGAGTTTTTAAATTTTACTTGTGCATTAGCTCATGTGTACTCACACAAGTGTACTCATCTTACATGACTTTCTTACCCTCACTGAACCTATCAAGGGACCATTGCTGCCCCGCTGTGCCTAGTGTTCAGCACATCAGTACATAGTTTAGTATATAGCTGGTGCTGTTTCAGTTTCTCTGAGCCATACAGTAAGACAGAATATCACTGTTAAGACCCCATTTAGCTGTGTAATTCTGTGACGTATTTTATTTTTCTTCTTGCACGGATTGTCTTAAAGACTGTCTTTCAGTCTTTTTGATAGCTTTGGCAAAAATCACTTTTTAGCCCTGAACTATGTGCAGTAGTTATTTCTACTGCTGACCACCATGGATGTATCCCTGACCATCATAAGGTAGCTTGGCCATTTAAACCCTGCATATTTATAGAACAGAAAAGAAACCCCCAGGAATACCTTCTGGTGTCTTTTTCAAATCCTGGCAACTCTCTGAAACCAGTGAGCCCTACCTAATCATATGACCTAATTCTTAGTACTAAGTCAAAGCCTTCAGCAACGAAGCTGGCCATTTGCCTGAGAGGTTCAGCAGGAAATATTATTCCTCCTTATTTTCATCATTATGCCTTAATTGTAAGAGGACTTTCTGGCATGAAGGCATGATCATAGAGGGTCCTGAGACCTCGTGAGACTTACGGGTGTCTTTTCCTCTGCATAACCAAACTGCCCTGGCCAGAACAGGGACTTCGTGAGCTGGCAAGTGTGACATATAAGACAAGAAAAATGACATTCCAGCATTGGAGCAAAAGTTCCTCACTGTTACCTCATCCTGAAACTGAAGATTTCTTTTAATTCTTAAGATCTTTCAGGGAATGTTCCACTTCTGTAGTTACCAAAAAGGATTGACTCCCTTCTGAGATAATCACCAGTCCTTTCAGTAATTCATGGTGGATTTAGCCAGATCCCAGAATATTCTCTTGGAGAATGACATGGAAATTTTTTCACAGATTGTAGATATTTGGCAGCAGCTATCATGGATCCTGCTAGACTTCTGTCAGAGGTTTATGCTTGGCATGCTCTGTCAAGCAAAACAGGAAGAAAAGATTTGGTTTCCCAGAAATTGGAGTTCTTGCATTCTCATCCATTGTGTCCTAAGTAGCCATAGAATGCAACTTGTGTTTCTAGTTGCCAGTCTGGTAACTAAAACCAAAAGTATTTTGATAGTTTAGCTGTATGCTGCTCTATGCTGCTCTCCCCACCTGAATTTCCTCTCTGCAACTACTAGATACTCTTTACCCCATATGTACAGGAACTTCTCCAATAACTAAACTGAAAGTCTCTGTACCCTGGGAGAACTCTGTGGTGAACTACTGTGGGCCCAACTACTTTTTAGGACTATCTGCAAGATGGAGCTGGAAAAAGCATTACTGTCCTAATGGGAAGGTCTTATTGGCTGTAAAGCTTAGCATACCTGAGAAATTCAGGTTTCAGCAGAAAATTTGCCTTTCTGTAAGAATATTATTGAAATAAATTTACACTTCTTAAAGATTTTTGTACAACTTTTAGGTCATTTGGTGTTTTATCTACTGTCTCTCAAGAAATACAATATTGCAGCTCTGTAGCAAAGCAGAGCCTTAGACCACACCATTCTCAAACTTCTGTCTCTAGAGCAGTAACAGTATCAGACTACAGCTGCTAACATCTCTTCCATGGAGCTATGAGCTTTCTGTCAGCAATCCTGAAGATGCCATTGGGAGGTGCCTATTATTGTAACCGTTGCAATTCCCTCTTTGTCTTCTCATTTCTTTCTCTTTTACATTAGAGTAGATCCCTACAACTTACTGAACATCACAGCAGGTATCTTGAGTCCTTGAGACACAAAGAACTCTACATCATGTAATTTGTCCTCTTCAATCTCTCAATATGTTATTTCTTCTTTCTCTGAGAGTCTGCTTCAAGTGGAAATGCTTGTGTTCTGAGTGGAGGGCATTTTTACAGTAGGTTTGTCTATGCTTCATTATTTCATAGAGGAATGGGGGTGTTGGGGCCTGAGTTGAATGGAGGTTGAATGGAGGAGGCTGAAAGTTTTCATCCATGGGTTCAAGAGCAGTAATATGGAGACTACAGAGTCATTTGAGAAAGAAGCTGGTATGTTCCTTGAGCTCTTCTAGATGTTTATTTTTGTACCTTACAGAAAGTTGTATTTTATATCTTACCTTCCAAAATACTGGTGCTTCACTGTGGTTCATCACCATTATCAAGTTTGTCTTAATAAACATCAGAGTGTTTAGCAAGATCTCTGCAGTCATGTCAGCCCATATCAAATGAAATAAAGTATTTTTTTCTGGATGATGGCTTGGTATGAGGTTCCTAGTTCCTCCAACCTGCCTGTAACTAAACATTCTTCCACCATTCAAAGAAGTGCATTTCGTGGTGAATGCTTGTAAGTTTTCCTTCACACTGCTCAGTCCTCAATTCATATCCAAGTAAATATGAATATGGAGGTTACTGTTTTACATTTTGGGAGTGCACATGTATGCTGTGCTGTGATTATCAGTTAATGGAGTTCTTTGATACCTGCCATCTGCAAGTGCACTCACTATCTACCTTCTCTCCCTTTCCTGTGTTGTGGCTGAATGGGAATTAAGAGGAAACTCAGGTGGTATAAGCATTTCCCACTCTGTGTACTTGAGTATGCACAAAGGCAGTCTGGGATTGCCATGTCACAAGAACTGGGAGAATAAGAGTTTCCAGCCTCAAGTGACAGTGCAAATGGATATTCACAGTGTGAATGTTCAAGCTGATTACACAACCTCAAGAATTCTAATTACTGGTTCATATGTCTTTGTGAAGAACTGCTATCATTCATTAAACAAAAGCAAATCTTTACCTGGGGGTGAAACTTTGCCTTTGTTGAATACGTACATTCACGTACTTCTATCAATAATTTACTAGCCCAAGTATCACCAGACTAAAACAGTATCACTTTATAACAAAACTGTTTTTAAAGTGTTTTGCTTTTGAATGTTGTCCTTTCGATGTATGGCAACTGGAGATTGAAAATTCAACCTTGAATGTATATAAATTGCTCATAGTCACAAAGTGCTCTTGACTTCCTGTGTATCCACCTTAGGATGCTCATCTCCTTAAGCTTTCCTACTTCCCCAGTACTTGTTGTTCAGGTCCCCCCATGACCTTCTCCCAGGCTGTAGGGGAAGAGATTCCCATGTCTTTCTGTCTTCAGCACGTCTACCTGATGGGTGAGGCTGCTGTTGTCCTGTTCGGTTGAATGGCTGGGGCAATACTCTGTTGTTGCCATGCACAGAAGTCCTTTGTAATGCACATGTGTGACTCTGGCAGCCTAAGGAGGAAATTACAAGCTATTGAGATTAAAAGGATATTGAGATAAAAGCCTATAGTAGTTCATACTTAAATGAACAACTGCAAGAGACATTGCAAACCCAAGATACTTACCAGTGTTGACAGCACTGCATTGGTTCATTGGGGTTCCTTGTGTGAATGGCTACACGGTTGAAGACTTGCAAGACTTGTGTTCGCTGAAAGAGATTAAATTGCTTTACTTGCTGTACAGTGATGATACAGCTGGGTAACAGGATTTGCATGTTTCAGAGCACTGATGCCAGCAGAATGCATGACACCAGAAAGTATCAATATTATTAGATATTTTGGGTGGAATGTAGTTCATAGATTAGGAGCCCTACATTTAGGTCTTGACATGTGAGTGAGCGTGTAGAGACATTCTCTTGATCAGCCACTATCTATCTATCTCAGTTCAGTCACCCAAACATACGTGGGATGACTTGGGGGTATTCTGCCTGGCTTCCTGCTACTGTTCCAAAGGGACACAAGTTTTCCATAGGTCATGTGTCATCTGCACTAGCTCCATGCTTTTCATTTTTTGCATTTCAAGTGGAAGTAGATGGCTGTGTGTAGACGGGATTCAGCCTTATTTTCCTACCGCTAGGTAGGCTCTAGCTCATGTTCTAAACTCCACTGACAAGATCACAGTTGATTGTAATGGGAAACATTTAATGCCTAAATTCTATCGTTTATACACGTGACCAGGATCATTCAATTTAAGTAAAGGTGCTGTAGGTTTTAGGAGACAGTGGAGGGGAATCATGCTTTTTACTCAACAGTTGGCTTGAAGGGCTGAGATACATACCTATGGCAGAGGGTACAGCCCAGCATGGTACTTGAGCCTTTTCCTCCCTGACTTTATCCATTTCAGGATTCAGGGCTTCCTGAACCTCTTGTTGCACCTGAGAGGTCACAAGCCTCTGCTTGTCCCCCATGAGCGGCAAGTTTGCACTGCCACTTAGGGGAGGGCACACAGTCTGCCCCCAGGGCTGCCTCTTCTGCGCTAGAGTGAAGTAGCCCTGCAGGTCAAGGTGCTCCAGTTGTATGATATGATTATTCTTCCATAAGGAGGTTGACATAGAATTAATTAAAGAAATGGTTCTTTATTCTTGCACAGAATTAAACATGTATTAAGCATGTTTGTTATTTGCAGCTCTATTATTTTGTGTAAATGCATATTATAAAATAGTCTTTGGCTGCTTCTCAGGTTTATTTAAAATGAAAAATGCTTTAAGTCAAACTGGAAAAAGTACATCGTGCTCATTAGAAACCCAGTGTGAATAGATTGATGGATGCTGCAGTGGCTTTTTAGTGTAAGGTAATACTCTAAGAAATTAAAGCACACCCAGGCATGGAAGACAACTGCCTCTACAGGTGTTCTGGAGGAATGGTCCCTCAAATGTTTTTGGGAGGTGCAAGCTGTCAAGAGTCACAAAGCTCCAAGGCAGGGCCAGGCTGCCTGCCAGGAGCATTCCCCATACATAGTTTGTATGGGATCACCTGTTTTGAAGGCCAAGTTGGATAGCATAAACACAGGTGGTTCCATGCCCGTTTGACTCAGCCATGTATCTGTCTGAAGGCAAGAGCACATTTGGTTTACTATTATAGGTGCAGCCATTGTCTGCCACAGTGTGCTGCACATACATGGTATGAACAGTTGCAGCGTCTCCCTTGCCCATAAGCACTTGACTTACTGAATCAGAGCTTCCTCTGTATTTTTTTTTTTTAAATTATTGTTAACTATCCTCACTACATCCCTTCTTTCATGCATTTTTAATAAAGTGGTTGAATTTTATTTTTTGCGTATTTTAATGAGGGGGTGCGCTGGTACAAAAGCAACTCCGTAGTCAGGTCATTAAGACACCAACTTTCGTATGTGCTTTACCCAAGAAATGGACTTCAGTCCTATTCTACTATGAAGGAAGTAGCCCCAGCATGTGTTTGGCCTTGGTGAAAATTCATCACACACTGAAAAATGCTCTATTTGTAATGATGTTAGGTACAAAGTTACAGCATATGGTGCAGGCAAGAAGTACTGCCATCGGAGATATTTGACACTGTTCCCCCACTGTGATCTTCAAAGTAATTTTACACTACAAACTCAAAATGAGGCTTAAGAGAAAGAAAGTAGTCACAGCAGATTTTGGACCACATTGAATGAAATACAGCAACAAAAACAAAGTCTCCCTGTTTTGCAATAAAAGAATTTGCTATAAGCTCAGTAATACTGTAATTTGCCAAATGGTCTTATTTTATCCTGTATGATTAAAAGAGACAAAAACTAGTAATTAGCGATGATACAAAATGTTTAATTTACATGCAACATTTATGGAATGTCAAGGCAACAAAACATACAGTTTTGGCATTTTTTAATTTTTTTTTTTAAATGATGAATGTTTAGAACTGAGAAAGACACACATAACTGATTTCCCATGCACAAAATGACACCCAGAAACTCACAGTGGTGTCAGACCACATAAAAGACTTCAGTTAAATGACACATGAATTTCACACCAGTAGCTCGAAGAAAAGAGCCATCAGCGAACATGACTGAAGATCATGATTACAGACCCCTCCAAAATACTGACGTAGTGGGAGAAGTGTTTAACAGCAAACATGACTGATTAAATCACTGCACCTGACAAAGAATGTTAGCTTGTGGAATCCGGATTCCCTCATTGTGTTTGTAGTAAAAATGCATCTCTAGTTTACAAATTAGTATTTAATAATGTTACTCAACTGCCATGAGAGAACAGGTGCTTAATGTGATAACAAAAAAACCCAGCTACATGAAGTAATGGACATTCTGACAGTGCATGAAAGGATTTAATGGTCAGAGTATATTACAGAGAAATTAACCGGGTAGGTACATGAGGGCTTGAAAGACAAAATCTGGTGGACTTTGCTAAGCTGCTTTAAAAATCTGCATTAAAACGGCATCAGTAGTTGTTTACCCTGCCATGGATGCAGTAACCTCCAGCACTGCGGACTAGAGAGTTGAGGACATGTATCCTGAACCTCCTTCAGCTAAATCCAACAGTGCGTTGCGTTCCAGAGATGCGTAGCCTCATACTTACAAAGGTGAAACATTTCTTGTATTTTTTAGTAAAGGTCAGAATGAATCCTCTTTCTTTCAAGCCCACCCTAAGATGAGCAGATTGTAGTAGTAGTGCCAAGGTACCATTACAAGAGGCAAATCAACTAAAACTGTACAGAGTGTAGTGACATACTGTTAACATCTAAGAGTAAGCAATAATTAAAAATCTGTCTTGTATTGCAGCTACTTATGTAAACAATTTATGAAACTTCTTTGGCACAAAAAAGCATTTTCCCTAGCACTTATAAATACAACGTACTTACATACATTTAAGTTTTGTTTAAAAAGTTACTAATCATACTGATAAGCATTACCTTGATTAGCAAAATTCATAGATAAAGGATCCATTGTATCTTACAAAGAATTAAGAATATAGTTTGCAATTAAAAAATTAATTTGCAAACTTTGAAACTGTAGGGTAATCTGGAAAATTAGTTTCATTTAAAAAATGTCTCCTTTTTTTTTTTTTCATCAGTAATTTAAATCTATGGCAAGTAATTTGAGAAAACTGACTTAAATAAGTTCTGCCGTATTACCTAAGAAAAATACCTATTGCACTACTACAGGAATGATAAAAATCTTTAACGTGAGAATACTGTCATTACCTTGTCTTTGTTTCCCCTTTTTCACTCTCCTCAGGATCTTGCCCATAAATACACAATCCAAGCTTCCCAAGGTGCTAACGCCACCATCCTTAGTCCCCATCTTTCCAGTAAGGCCAATAAACCAAGAAATTTCTTGTATAATGTTTGATTATCTGTAACTCAGGTCACTCAAAAGCATTCAGTGAGTTTCCTCAACATTTACAAATTGCTAAGTATGCTTGATTTAGATGATCAACTTACATTTGTTATTCACATGCAACTTCAAGAATTAGTGAGATTGTTTCAGTGTGATTCTTCAGTGCGATTCAGACATCTCCTAAGTGCCATGATACTAGCAGGAATGCAAAATCTAACACTGAGTCAACTTGAGAAGAGCTGTTGATAGGTTAAATATGCTATTTGAGGTCCTACGCAACACACAGATGAAAAGCTGGGTTTTTAGGTAAAATACTTATTTGCCTACAAAGACTGGTGTTAAGGACTCCCTGTCTGTTCTGCAAGAGTTGGTAGATATTTACAGCACTGCAGAGAAGCACCGTGGCTAGAGTAGGGCCAGGCCATTGCAAGGAGAAACAAAGGTCATGGCAGTTAAGTAGGGGACTGATTTCCAACTGTTTCATTTTAAAAATCAGTCATAAGCATCAGATTATATGTCCTGTACCTGACCAAGAGCTTTAAATAATTCAAGACTAAAACAGAATACCTTAAAAGTCCTCTGGGGGGAAAAAAAAGTTTGAATGAAAACTGACAGAATATGCGAATTAAACAGGTAACCATGAAAAGAAAAAATAAAGCAGCTTATTTTTTAACTTGGAACTAGCAGTCTTCACTGAAAGTCATTTTATGGAACATAAACCAAATGCATACAACGCAAAGCTCTTCCTTCTTTTGTGTATCTCAAGATGGTGTTAAGCCTGGACTTGTCATCTCTGTTGTGGGACTTGCAAGATATTCACTTGATTTCAGACTTGTGAGAGATTTGTAGCTTGCTACTGATGTGAGAGAGCCACAAAGACCAAGCAACGATGGAGTGTCTTCCTTCCCTGTTAAGAAAAACAAGAATTAAGCTAATAATTTTTACAGCATAGGATGACCTGACCACAAAAACTGAGGGAATAGAAAAAACTTTCATCTGCACTATTATGAGTTACAGATTACTGCTTCAGCACATGCATACTTAATAAATGCGATTAGAAAGACATGCAATTTATGCCATACCTTTCCTGTCCAGGTGGTAAAGAGATCCCTAGCCATGCGTTACAGGCTGGGCTGTAGTCAGTCTCCTTCAAAAGGAGATTCGGAGGCTCCACTGACTACACGGAGAACTGAAGTTACTAATTCAAGCACTGGTTTTAGACGAGTACCTTATCTATAAATGGAAGGTGACGTTACTAATACAACGTCAGTACCAGAGATCTGATTTTAAATCTCTCAGAAAGGAGTAGAATTAACTGGAGTCAGGATATATTTCTTTAAAAATAAACATGGTTTGTTTTTTAAACCTTGGTAATTGGAAGTACATTAGGCTCCGACCACTGGAAAAAGCCCTACAGTGCAGGAGTGGCAGTGCAAGTATCTGCCCTGTCATCCAAATACACCTGACAGTTAACATGAAACATACCTATATGTATAAGACTGCATTGGACAATTTCTCTATTTATTTTATGTCTTCCTGTCTCAGAATATCCATTCAAGTTATTTTGTGCCAACTCTGCTAATAAATTATATTATAAAGAATTCGATCTACCAGCATCACCCTATTTCATCCTCCTGGTTCACCTGCAGAACAGAAAAGATCACCTTGAACTAGAGATTAAAATGAACTTAAAAAGGTCACAGGCACAAGATTTTATTGATAAGCCAGTCTACCAGAATTTTTTAAAGTCACATCTATAAAGTTGCATTTCTTAAAATTGCGTCTCCTGTTCGTGACAGAAAAGTTTTATTCTCATGAGAAGGATGTAAGAAAAACCCAAACAACCCAAACTCTGCCCTGCTCAACGATTCATTATGAAAAAAATAAGTGATGTGTAGTTCTCTTGCCTCATTTATGGTTCTTATTAATAGTTTCCACTAGATTCCACTGAGCTTTTTTCAAGTGACTGAATAGGTTTCCCTAAAGAATGAACTAGATTAGTTCTTTTAAAAAGTCTTCACTTTTAGAAAAATCTTTATTCCCATAAAAACTACCCTTTAAAGACTACATTCCATCTGAGGACATAAAATACACAAAGAGCAGTGTAACACTGTTTGGGCACAGCCCTTGATTTCGACAAGTGTGAAGCTAAAAATCTGACTACATGTCTGGGCTTAATAGTAATGTGAAAGTTTACTACTTCTAATCTTTTAATTAAAACTGCCATACTGAGAATTAGACAAGAGGTTTTTAACAGCAGGATCACATACTGTGTCTTGCAAGTTTATATTAAAGCTTAGGCACTGATGAACCTCACTAATTTAGAAGTGAGATGTTATGCTACCTCTAAAGAGAGAGTGTTGAAATCAAAACCTAAACTATTATTATCAGTGGTTTTGCCACACTTTAAATTATAGACAATAAAACAAAGCATAACTTCAAATGATTAATATTGCATAAAAACCAGTTGGAAAGTAGATCTGCACAAGAATTCTCTTCATAATAGCCATGATGATTCTATTTCACTTTCTCTAAGCTAACTTGAAATAATTTAGATTTTAAGACTGTGTACAGTCTTTAAAATCTAAATTTTACATCCTAGATATTTTAAAAACAAGAAATTTTACAGTTATGAACTACTAGGCCTCTTTATTGTCAAGTCCATTTAAAGTTAACGTTTGATGAGATACAAAAAGGATTTTTTATAGCAATTTATGTTCTGTACCCAAACTACTATTATTTCAGAAGTCTTCCAAGGTTCTTCTGCTTTTCACAATTGCCCACAAGATGGAGCAGCTAAACTTTGGTAAGCATACAGATTTTGAAAGGGGTGTGTGTGGGGGTGTGTGTGTATTACATTTATATACTAGCATGGTTCACATCATGTTCCTCTCTCCGTTTTAGCAGAAACACTGTCAGGCTGCATCTCCACAGATAAATGCTGAATGCAAGATGTAAGAATGACAGCGGTAGTTGCAAATCCAGTGCCTTTAATCTTTCTTTTAAGAAACAAAAAAGAAAACTTCAAGAACTCAAGAGATTTCAGTTAGTTATAGCAGAAAGATGACAGAAGATCCTCCTTGTAGCTGAGCTGTCTCTGGTTCTGTGATGGAGAAGGAAGATATGCAGCATATTTGAAGCTTAGCTTTAAATACAGCACAAAGTCTTATAATTATTGGGGGGTTGGCATCTTCATAAATCCAAACTTATTTGAAGTATGGTCCTTGGGGAAACTGAAACAATTTGCATAACAATGAAAAAATATGCTGTTCAGTGCATATTTTGTTCACACTGAAAATTCATCTCCCAGGGACTGAAGATCAGAGCTATGAAGAACAAAATAAAAGGAAGCCACTAGACTGGCTCTATACCTTCATTTAACAAGTTCATTCCATCCTGCTTCCCATCCTGTGAGTGACCTGGATCCAGAGAGGATTGAGAAAGACTAATTTCTGCTGAAAGTTGGTCCAGACTTTGAAAACTTTTCCTGCAAAGCAAGTAATATTTAATAGTAACACATTTAAAGATCTAACTAGATATGTTCAATTCTCCTTAAAAAGTTTTCTAAAAAAATCTAGGGAGTTAATCTTTCTTGTCTTAAACACTCTTTTTTTTTTTTGTTTGTTTCCTAAAACACTGTTTTTTCCTAAAGCAATGATTTTTTTTTTTTAATTAATCCAAAGGAAGGAAATTTTTATCATAAGTGAGAGAAACTGATTTTTTCTGCCAGTTGATCCTTGTACATTGTAACAGGTAATTTCAATAGGATACATTTCAGAGTATGCTAAGGGTAATGTATAATTTTGAGTTTCCCTGTTCCTCTAAAGGTGAATCAAAATAAATATTCAGCTTACTCATCCCATTGTTGATTGTGCTTTCTATACAGTAGAGTGTCCAAGGCAACAGCATTGACATCTAGAGCTCCTGGGGAAGGCCACTGATTGGTGAGGTGAGTAGTTAATTCTTGTCTTGATCTCAAGTCATTATTCTTTAGCACAGTCCTGTGAATACAAAGAGCAGTAAATCTCAGTCTATTAAATGAAATTCCTTAAGGTACAGAAAGAAAAAACAGGACAAATAGTCCTGACCAAGTTGATGTTCTACTTCGAGTGACCAACAGATTGCAATTTTCATAAAGCATCTTAAACTATTAATTTTTCCTAGGGGAAGCAAATTAGAAACCTATTGAAACATATTTAGGAACAGAAAAAGGTTGAAATCAGAATCTTTCTGCAAAAGCAATAAAAAAGCAGCTGCATTTTAAAGATTCTTTCTGCCAGCATGATAGTAAACAACAGGACAACTATTTTGCAAACCAACTATGGGAACATGATGTCCTTACCCTCCCTCCCCCAATTTTTTTTGCAGTTTCAACACACCCCGCTCCCCCCCAATACTTTTGCAGAATGAACTAAAACACAGACATGCTAATTCGATTATATGCTTCCAGTTAAAATTTAACACAGTTACTCTGTTTTCTACCACCTTAAGAGTTTCTAGTAATTTATGTTTTTAAATTACAGAAAATGTGTTAACTGAGTACCTTACATGTTCAAATTAGTTTTGCCCATATTCCCATGAAGCAGACCCGTTTCCTAAACTTCTGGAAACGCAGAAGCTAATATGCTAATATTGGAAATCATCTGCCAGAAGTCATACAAAAATAAGGAAAGTACATAGTTCTTCAGGCTCCAAGACAAGATCAGCCTTTTTCCAAGAGTACAAGGCAACCTTCAACCTACCCTTACACTGCTGTAGAATAACTCTAGAAACAAAAAAGTAATATTACTTGTTAACCCATAAATCCTCCAATCCATGAAATACTAGGCAATAGTAAAATGCTGCTTTACAATAAGTTTGACTATCTCTGTCCTGAAGCAAATAGCTAATGTTACGTATCGCCATAGTGAATGTACTCAGGAGTTCAAAGCCAAATGCTACGTTGTTATGTGAAATGCCAAACCACATAGCAAATTAAATAACTATTCACAATACACATACATTTATGTGAATTCACAAATAACATTGTCAACAGGTCTATTTTTACAATGCTGTTTTTATTCTGGTGGTATCTGAACTGTTTATACACGAACCTCAGTAAGGGCATATAACACCACCCAAAGAGCCAAAAGTTCCCACAAAACAAGGTAAGACAATAGCGAGTTCAGTAAGGAATTTTCAGTAACCGAGTTTGAGAGAGGAGACAGATGCACAGCAATCATGCAAGAGAAGGTAGTGAAGCACCACAGTCAACAAAACTATTTTCAAGAAATTTTTCTCAAGATGGCGAATTTCCCCAGTGTTCATGCAAGTAAACAATCAACTTTTCTACCCAGGGATCTCCCCCCTCACCCTCCTGTCTAAGGGGTCTATAGGAATAACCACTCTTGATTACCCAAAGCTCTCAATAATTCCAAATATCTTGTATGGCATTCATTTCCCATGTAATTCCCCTAATCCCATGGGGTACATCGAGCATTAAACAGGTCTGTTAAAGGCTGGTTGATTTGAGGAAACTGAAACACTGACCTAGCAAGTTCTTGTGAGGTTAGCCAGTTACACTACATTACCTCCTTATTCAGAAGGACTTCTTGTATGCTTTCATAGAAATTTTCTAACAGGACACAGTTTGTATTAGCGACTATGCACACAGTAACTAAATGCAAATTTACACACGTAACATGTACGTGTAAACTCCCATTTGGACAACTCCTGTATGTTAACACCACACAACTCAGCAGCAGTGTTATTATTAAATAAACATGCTGAGCAAAGACTACAAAACCACACATCTACAGACAAGTTGCTAATAGTGGAATTTTGGCATTTTACATAGGTTTCTATATTGAGGCTTTTCCCACAAATTTTATGCTATAGTAACCTGAAATTTCACCCTTTGTGTGGACAAAGACATTCTGAAACAAAGCCTAACCAAACTGCTCCCAGGGATTTTAGCATAACAACATTTAAAGACAGTTCCAGTAGATTACTACTTAAACCACTCCACCATGCTCAGGACGAAAACCAGGCATCAAAGTAGGATACAGAAGTAACTATTGCCCTCTTAAAACTTTTATGCTTTTATTTTGAATCTTTAAAAATATGTAAAAATAACTTTGAACATATAAAAATTAATCCAAACACAGTATATATGTAAAATAGTAGTATAGACAATAGGAAGTTAGACAAAATATCCACAGTAGGTGCTGGTAGTTACGACCTATTTTTTCACCCTTGTAGATTATTTAGCTGTTTGCTCTTTTGCAGCCATTTTTAAAGCATCATGAGATTCCACTGCAGCAAAGACTTATTAAAGGCACTGCTTGCAAACAGCAATTCTCTCAGGATAAACAAAGACAGTATCAATTTATGCATATTAACCAGACTTATTTTAAGAGTCACAGTATTAAACTGCATAGAATCATAGCATCATTTAGGTTGGAAAAGACCTTAAGATCATCAAGTCCAACCATAAGCCTAACACTGCCAAGTCCACCACTAAACCATGTCCCTAAGCGCCATGTCTACACGGCATACATCATCCTCAAACTCTTAATCACCGTGAGGCAAAAATAGTCCTGCACAAACATTCAAAACCAGGAAAAGGAATGGAGACAAAAGTGTTTACTATAGAATGGAGTTAAAAAAGAAGGAAATATGATCAAGTTTTAATGAAAAAAAGCATACAAATTTCAAAACACTCAATGTGAAAAAATGCTGCACAAGATTATTGAGTGCTGTCCTGCTCTTGGTCAGACAAGAGGAGCTCTTTCTAGAAGTTAAGAGCTCTCGAAAGACGACAACAATTTATTTTATCCAAGGCAGATTGAGTTTCTACAGTAGCACTCTTGTTCCTCAGAATGCAAACATTGTAACTAGTGCTGGCCATCTCAGGGCTGCAATACTGCAGGGTTTCAAGTAGGACTTTTCTCAATGATCACAATGAATGCAATGATGATTATGAGCTTTCCTCTATATGTTTACTGTCAAGCTGTTTAACCAAAAGAACAATATTACTATTAAAACTTATTTATCTGCTAGTATAGCAAAAGAAGTTTGGCATAAAAAAAGCTTTCAGAGGAAAAAAATAGAATAAAGTCTTCATAGAGCAAAAATAAGAAATGAAGAATTGGTGGAGAGGTACAAATGGCAAATAGGGATATTTGTGAAATTTACAAGTTTCACAAAATATTCAAGAATAAAATGTAAAATTAGTATTTTCTGTTACTTACACACACATAAAAAAAGGAACTACTGAACTCTTTGGGCCTTGACTGGGAAATATTTCAAAAGTGTTACCGAAAGTTCACATAAAAATAATGTAATGTAATCTATAAGCTTCTATATAAAACACTGCTCTGTAGTAAAACACACTGAACTGGAATGGCCTATGTGCAAACAGATTCTATTCTATTGCTTCTGTTCCCGAGCCACTGGCGAGAAACACCAACTGAAAACCAGAATGGCCTGAATGCCTGTAGACCAAGACTCAAAGCCTAGATTTTATGAAGGATATTACCTCATAACTTATAAGCAACAAAATCCATAATACATTGTAAGAATAACACTGAAGATCACAAGTATGCAGTTCTATTTAAAAATAAAATTCACTAAAATATTGTTCTATTGGTTTTGTAGCTGTGATGATTTAAGGTTTGTGCAAGATAAGGTTTGTAGACAATATGTTAAGCCGTTTAATACAGGAGTAAAAGCAAGGACATTCCAAAAAGCGAAGAGGAAAAGTAAGAGACACAAAAGTGTTTACTATAGAGAGAAGTTAAAAAAGAAGGAAATATGACCAAGTTTGAGTGAAAACAAGCAAACAAGCATATACAACAAGCTGTTAACTCATTTTCTTCAGACTGGAAATAGAAAACTTGAAAGCCAAAAGAAGATAAAAACAATGGCTTCTAAATCTAATAATCTCAGGAAGGTAGTTGGTACATGGAGAATACAGTGGATCTTAGTAAGAGATTGTATGATTATTTTTTGAATGAAAGAAAGGCAGCATGTAAGATATGGCTGAATAGGGTCTCCTGGACTAACACAGTGAGATTGAAGAGTGCAGAAAGCATTGTGTAGAGTAGGTAGAATATGTAAGAATTTATTATGAGAGCAGGGGAGTTAAACTGATTTATAGTACATCACCTAACCTAGGCATGAAAAAATTACTGGTCTTCTGAAAGCCTGTGAACTTTTTTCCCCCATCCACTAACTGGTATCTTCTCTATCTACAGTAATTTCCATCTCTTTATAATCATGTTGGCAAAAAGCAGCAGAAGCTCTCTTTTGTGATCTGCAGAAAGAAAATAACTGCTTTTCTCCTGCTCTCAACATTTGTGCCCTGAGCAGTCCTCACTCCAACAAATATTTTTATAAGATAACTTCATATCGCATTTAAAGTTCTGAAAAACATTACAAAAAACCAAGAAATACTGAAGAGATGGCAGGCAGAGAGACAATACTGCTGATTCCTTTGGAAGTAATTACTGAATTGCTATTTTCATACTGAAAAGTGGTAAGTGAGGCAAACCCAGCAAAATGCATGTTGGGATTTATTACAGGAGGAAGGCATTGGTGATGCTGGAGACAGAACATATTTTCAAAAAAATTGCTTGTAAATTATCAAATAACCTTTGTATTACACTTCATGGCATAGATTTTTCCATAATGCACCTATATAAGAGAAATATAATACACACAGTGTCACCATGTTAGCTCAGGATACGCTGTTTAAGTAATGACATTTAAGTTGTGGTGGGGTTTTTTTAATGTCTAAAAAAAAGAAAAACTCCATACAAATTCAAAATACTACCGCAACTAATAACTTACTAGGAAAAAGCAGCAGCAAGAGAGATGAGATCATCATCTTAATACTAGCATACATCATTAAAAACTAACAAATATTTGGCTTACATTTATATTTTTTGTTCTCTACATCAGGAATCACTATTTAAATTAAGCTCCTCTTAGGAAACAAACAAAAGTATTCAGTAAAAACATCCTGCTAATGAATTCCTGCCTATTACAAATGAATACTGATGATTCATTAACTAATCAATACTAACATACTCCCAAGTTAGGAATAAGTGTCTGCTTGAAGTGCAGATACATACGCTCCTTCCAGGCCTGTAAATTTACTTACTTTTATTCAAGAATAACAGCAACAGCCAGAGTATTGACATCAGGTTTATACAGCTATTCCCAGAAAAGTCTCTGCATGCTTTTGACTTTCAGTCCTTTAATTGTGTATTTAAGAAGTAGGGAAAAGTTAGTTTAGTGAAGTCTTCCAATCAACATCTTTCTCCACTAGTGTTCACTGGCTCTGTCTTTGTCAGTTACTCTCCAGAATATTTACTTCTGACTTCCTCAACTTTTATTATTTTGAGATGTTTATTTCATGATTTTTTATTTTGAGATTATTTATTAAGCACAAGCAGTGTATCATTATGTATGGTACACATATAATAATAAAATGCAATTGACAAATTACTGCTCATTTCCATCCCTGCTCCACAGTATGTTGCCCTTTCAGTTGTTCTGGTACAATCACGTACGAGCCACTCTGAAAATGGATCATCAAAATGGTCAATTTTTAATTTTTTTTTTTTTTAAAGAAGCTTTTTTTATTTTTTTATTTTTTTTTTTTAATTTAATCATAAGGTAACCTCACAAACAGCTCTGTTTGCACTAGCGTTGCTTCTGGCAGCTCAGCTACCTCTCAAAAGGATAAGAAATTACGCCTTTGAATTAACACATCTAAGACTTCTGCATCTTGAAACTGTGACCTGACTTGATTTGCTCATTCATAGTGGCGGATGGGGACAAAAGACAGCCTGTATGTGGGGCTCCTGCACGCGAAACGGAAATGATATAAAAAATTTAGTCCAAGTTAGTACAGAAAAGCCTTATCTTGAGACCAGAAATTTTATGTGGTTACCATTTCAGCTAGATTGGATTTCCAATTTCCCCTGGATCAAATCCAGATTCATGCCATTGGAAGCTTATTCTGAAAGACTCATTTACACAGATTTTTTTTGTTTAATAAACAAAAACTCAGTTCTGTTTCCAATTATACCTATGAAAAACCAGGAATTTCTTACCTGCAAGTTTAATTTCTCCAAATCCAGAAAATGCCAGTCCAGTTGGCAATTTGCCCTCTTACCAGCAGATGAAGACAGGAAATAAACCAAACAGACTAATTCCTTAAGAAAGGGAATTATATCAGATGAGTGCTCCAGTTCAAGAACTACCTGAGTAGTGAAAAGTAAAAGTGAAAATAAAAGCTTAAAAAAAATAAAAACATTTGAATAAGAAAGAACAAGCTTTAAAAACCTTTATTTAGGGCAGGAAATATGGAATGCAAACTCAAATTGATAGCATACATGAATATAACTAAAATCTGTAAGGGCAACTCTAAAATAAAAGGGAACTCTCAGATTGTCGGTACTGTAGCAAGACAGTGAGTTGTCTGGACTGGTATGTCATTGGACTTTGAGAAATTAGATCAGCAGGTATGAAAATCAGTTACTTACCAGTAGATTTTGATGCTGCAATGTATCACCTCTTTCAGGTTTGTGCCCTGTGCACAGACACAGTATTCCCCAAATTAGATGCCAGAGCAGTTAGATCCCAGCAGACTTTCTAATGGCAGTCGCTGTAGTGAAAAAAAGCAGGCATGTCCTACTGCATGACATTTTCTTACTCTTTCTGACTGGCCAACAGATCTTCGTCTGGAACAGCAATGGTACTAGTTGTGCCACAGAACAGATCCCCTTGAAGCTTCTTCAGCAATCTTTTTATTCCTCCTTTATTATCTCCTCAAGATCTTGAAATACATCCTCGAGTAACAAAATTACTGTCATCAATTTTATATAGCTTTTGTTCTCCTTGACCTTTGGAGTAACTTGGATAAGCTTATATTGGCAGAAATACCAGCAACTTTGCTCTTGAGTTCTAGCCTAATTATGGTGGAGATTTTATTTCAGAATACAGACACCCAGAATGGATCAAAACACACTACAAAATGTTAACTTTGCATGTGCTCATTAAAACACTACTGCAGAATGTGACTGACACTCTTCATGTCCTTGGACAAATAACCAGGCCTGATTCCTTTGGAGGAGGATAACAGGCACCACACAGTTTCCCCAGACAGCAGGTCTTGACTGAAAATAAGAAAAATACTGAACTTGACTAGTAACCAAACTATTAAAAAAAAAAGTAAAGAGCAGCTTTTAATTCTGTTTTTCAACTGTCAGGTACTTTCTGTTGGAAAATGAAGGACTCTTAGCAAACAGCTTTTTTTGGACAGATTATCAAATTTACCTTTAGCAAATATCGTCTCAAACAGAGCTTGTAATTCAAGGATTATTTTTTTTCCATGTGAGTCATGTAAATACAAATTATCTGTCTATAGCTGAACTCCTTTTAAAAGAATATTTCTATGGGGGAAGGGGAGAAAAAAAAAAAATAATCAGGATTTTCCTTCAGAACAGATCAGGAAAACTTCACCAAAACCAGTGGTCTTCACAATATTTTTTTTCCATTTTAATATGCTTCCCTTGGATTCAGCAAAAACAGCAGTATGAACCACAAAATGGTTGGGTATTTTGGGTTGACAGAACAACCACTTTTTTAAACTTCCACTCACATATTAAGCCAGCAGGAGTTTCAGCAGAGATATCGAACATTATGACTGTAAGATGGACCTTCTATATATGCTAGTTTTGGCAAATACTTGTCTATAAGTCTCCTTCAGAATGCCATGTTTCTAATTCCAAAAAAGTGAATACGGGAATGTTGACTTACTTTGAAGGATAGAAGACCATGTTGGTTTGGAAAAAAAAATGGCAAAAGAAAAGATAAAGAAAACAAAAAACCAGCAGCAAGCCATAAGTAATGTAAGTTCTTCCTGGTAGCCGAATTGAATTAATACTATGCAAACAGTAAGACAGAGCTTCAAAGTCTAAGGCAATTGCAGAATGAAAAAAATGCAGGACAAAAATCTGACTCAAGGGAAGAAGTGGGGGGAAAAAACCCAAACAAAAAACCACACACACAGAGAAAAGAACAGTAGACATGGAGAAATGGGAAAGGAAAACAGGCAGCAAATAAACACCTTTGCCAAGGGTAATTCGAGTTATGATTTGGATAACAAAATACTGAAAGTTTTATTACGTTAAGTGATTGCATAATAACATCTCAATGACAAACAGAAAAAGCACCAATCTAAATCTCAACCACTTGCTATCGAAATAGAAAGGCAGCTAATAAAAGCTTCTTGCTCAAGAAAACAGGTGAGACACTACACTATTTTCTTGGTTATAACTTCAGACATTTCACTTTTTCTAGTTTAAGCCTTTCCAGAAATCATTTAAATTGTTTTTTACTTTAACAAAACATTGAAAAAACCCAAGACACAACGTTGTAGCCCTAAAACTGTGTTTCAAAGAAAGAAAAACAAGTTGTAACTTAAATTTACAAATACCATCCATAATTTAAAAAAAAACCAAAACATTTATGTGACTGTGTGTGTGTACGTACACTGACCTGTAAATCACCTTTCTTTTGGTCAAACTACTTGTATTTTAGAGAAACTTATAAAATGGATTTTTCTACTCCTTTTTACTCGATGAAACTTAATTCTGAATCTGATTTATTTAAACCAATAAATATAGCCAAATAAAACTAAAATTTAGGATCATTTAAATATCAATTTCTTTTGTCTAAAGAATCTTAGAGAGATTGCTACAGTGTATCAATGATAAAGTAATATCTCTGCAAATACAGAACTAGCTCCTCCTCACCATTCTAACCTGGCACTATTCTTCCACCCTCACGAAAATTGATTATATTTTACTATTTGTCATTTAAAGTCCATTTAGTTTGGTATCAAACTTCGTGTAACTTGCATTAAATATATTAGAAGAATGTAAAAATAACTTTTGTTCAACTCTTCTCATTTATGTATAAGCACTATCAAACACTAGCTTTTCCCATCAGTATCTTCCAGAATATAGATGCAAATCTACAGTAAATGAATATGAGGCTTAAGAAATGAAGCAAGAAAAATTGGGACTCTCATAAGCAAATGGTAATGTAAGTTTATTTATCTAAATGGGTAAAGCACAAAGAGATCAAATTCAGTCTTTGTTATTGTACTCCAGGAGTTTATGATTATGCACTATGACTGACTTACCCTATTTTTAGCTGATGTTCTCTATCCTCTCCATTCACAGTGAGTATCAAGTTATTCAAACTTTTTTATGAAACCAAAGCCTCAGGTTCACCTGTTCTAGACATGAGATAATTCTCTTTGTGGAATTAAAAAAGGCAAACATTGATGTTTTTTGTATAGGTCCTTCAGCATTACTATGTCAAAGCAAGTATTCTTTTTCTGTCGCAGTTCAGGTAAGTTCAGGTAATATTACCAGAGGAAGAAAATCCATGATCCATACAATATGCATTCCTACTGGGAATGTGCATCGTTTGCAACTGCATTGCATTGAGGCTCTCAAAGGTTCAATACTTCTCATTATTATTTTGAAAGGCCTTACTTCACCCTGCTGTCAACCTTGTAATTCTACATTGGATAAAAATTCTGGAATTTGGAATGCATGAAGTGCTAATGCCCAAGTGACTTAAAGCTTTCTTGCTTGCTACTTTTATGCAATGCCTTTATCCATAGAAGTGTACCTATGGGAGAAAAGAAAAAGTATGCCACTATAAAACCAGATTTTAGTATTACACATTACAGACTCGGAGAAGGGGACACATTGCCATGCTAATGTCATTAAGTCTGCAAAATGGTCAAAGGAAAGTTCCTATGATTCTCTAACCCTATAAGGCGGGGGGGGGGGGGGGGGGGGGAAGGAAAAAGAAAAAGAAAAGAGAGAGCAGGAAGGAGAGACTCCT
Source organism: Gavia stellata (assembly GCF_030936135.1). Taxonomy (NCBI): domain Eukaryota; kingdom Metazoa; phylum Chordata; class Aves; order Gaviiformes; family Gaviidae; genus Gavia; species Gavia stellata. The sequence continues at coordinate 24,221,230 of NC_082599.1, read as the reverse complement.
TACAAAAATGAGTATTTTTCACTTTGGAGTCAGTCAGCATTTTACTGTAAATATACCAACACACCTTGTCCTTGAAGACACCAGTAACTTCAAAAGCTTTTAACTTTTTTAAAATTTAAGGTTTATTTTAATATAAACCTTTTAAAACCCCTTCTTAAAAGTTCAGAATGAGATATTAAAATACAAGCATTTAAAAATGAATCCTGCCCTATCTACTGTCCTTTTCTTCAGGCTGGTATCAATTCAGAAACTTTTGGTTTCCTGCTGCGCAATAAAGCCATGCAGTCCCTCCCTCTGGATTCTAAGAATAGCATGTCCTCTGTCATGTCGGAGGCTTGGCTGCAATTTTGTTTAATTCTGCGTATTTCTTGGCTGTGCCTCACTCTGTACGCTCCACTCTGAATTGCAGGAGTCTGTCTGTCCATGTACTATGCCCAGCTGAACTTTTCCTAGTTATACTTAAGCAAAAAGGAAACTCCCGTGTCTTCACAGGTTTCCACCTCACTGAAAACAGAACTTTCCTTCTTGCTGTCTATCCACACCTTTGTAAAACAGAACAGGCATATGATATTGCAGCAAACTTCAAAAGAAATAATTCCACAAAAACAAAATCCAAAACACTGCATAAACAATACAGTTTTAACATCTGTCAAAATATGCAATATTTTTTCTATGCTGTTTAAAAAAGAAAAAAGAAGTACAGACAAGTTGAGAAAGGAAGGAGCTGAAAACAGACCAGACTGCAATACTAAGGATTTAAAACTGCTGCTGCAAACTTGAGGGAGACAGAGGACATACAGGTAGCATTACAAATTAAAGCGTGGCTAATGTGAATTATGGTTTGATAGCAAGGATCCATGAAAGCTTTAAAAGGAAAGAAGGATTAGCATTCTCAGTTTTGACATTCTAGGAAAAAAATTCACCAGGAAGACCAAACATTAAATTTTAATCTCCCAGTTCCTTTCAGTGAGAAAATAAAGCAGTTACAACAAATTGGATTTACTGTACTTATGCAGTTGAGGAAATCAGTTTCTTAAAAAAAAAAAACAAGTCTTACAAGAGGACGATCTGAAAATGAAGGTAAGAGTGCTAAAGAAGTGATCCAGCTTTCCTATTTCTCCAGATGATTTAGTTTTTGAGGGAGGATTACAAAGCCAAGCAGCCCACATTTAAAGTTTTACTCGCAAGGAGACACAAAACACAGGCTAAATTTCCAAGCCTTTGCTCAGACGCTTCTGTTTCCTTGGACAAGCTTTTCTCTGCTTTGTCCCTGACAGCACAGTTACAGCCTACATCCTCTACAACTTTGTGCCTTCATTTGTGACCCTCTCCTGCCTGCTCTCAGGCAGAGTATTTGTGGCAGCATTTTGAAGGCTCTAGAGCATTTACAAACAGAAGCTTGACAAAGCAAGGAAAAGCACAGACTGGTATTTTCATAAGCAAGTTTTTTAACCAAATGGGGCACTATCAATCTTTGGAAAGGAATCATCTTTGCTACAAAGAATATAGTAAATCCTCAAGTACTCCGTAACAGACCTGATATGACATGGTGTATTTGAAACAGAGAAGCTAATTTTGCCTGGACTTAAACATGTACGAGTTTACTCTGGCATGATGCTGGCTATGTTCAGGTGCTGCTGAGAATGAGCTGATGGACTTCTCTGAAAGGCAGGATGCATTAGTGTGAGCTCAATGCAGTGCTAACATAGGGAAAAATAGGTGTATGGACAGAGTACTCCAATAGTCAATGCCTGGAAAATAGTGAAGCATACGTGACAGACTGTGTACAACTCAGGAGTGGAAGCATACACAGAACATTCACTGTAATTAAAGAGTGTCACTGATGCAAACAGTCTTTCAGGGTTGCAACTAAACTGTTGTTTCCTGTCTTTACAAAGACATTTGTATTATCCTGATAGGAACTGCAGTATTGCTGGATCTGTCAGACAGCTATATTAAATTATTAAGAATGGAGTACAAGCACTGTTTGAGCCTTTGAAAGACTGACGAATTCTGAAGTAACAGCCAGGTAAATTAAATAAATCTAGCTTTAAGATTTGCTAAAACATACAGAAAATTCTTAATTATACAGACAAGCTTAATACAATGTAAGACATGAGTGTCCCTACAATTTAATTTGAGCCTGATTTGTGCCATAACCAAAGACAGAATTACAAACACAGAAGGGTTGTCTTGACTTTTCTTCCCTCCACATGCCACTCCACAAAACAGCAGAACAAGACAGAGACATAGGAAGAAACAGCAGAGGGAGATAAAAACCAGAACAGTATAAAATATAGCATAGCCACTGAATCTAAGAAATACATTTTCAATACATGTGATAAATTAAAAAAAAAAAAAATTAAAATATTGCACCAGTTGCAACAAAGGGGCTGTACCATCTTACACCAGGCACACCAGCCTAAAAACCTGAAAAATACCTTAGGAGGAAACCCATGTTGGTAAACATCATGCAAATCACTATTGTCATTTCAACAAAAATCACAGCAGAAGAAAAAAATTTTAAAGCATTTGGAGTTTTTTTACGTTTGTATACAATGTTTTCCTTTTTCCTTATCACTTTATTTAAAAAGATTTTTTTGTTAAAGTGATTAGCTTTTATAACATCAGTGAGTCACCATGCAGGAGATGAGTCACTATTCAGGAAATTCATGGAATCTCTCTTGTAATCATACATCAATATTTAACACATACAAATATCAATTTCAGATGCAGAATCTGAACTTTAAAGTGACAAAGATCAGCAGTTTGCCTTAGACACAGGTAGTGTGTATGTCAAAAGAAAGACTAAGAATCACCCTAAGGGGAACAAAAAGTGTGTTTAAGCTGAGATAAAGAGTTTTAATGCAAGGGTATTGTGTGCAAACAGTTCCAGATTTTGCCCAGATACTTCTTTGACTGAGCTAACTAGTCCTTCAAGGCGGTGGTCTCCAAAGTGAAGTGTGTAAGACAATCTTTTGGGGTACGGCAAGAAAATACTTTTTGTACTGTTAATAAATGAAAAAAAAATTAAAATAGTGTTTATTTAATCTTTATCTCATCCTTTTTAATTTCTGGGGTTTTGTATGTTTTATAATATACATAATATATTAGTACAGTAGTACATGTATATAATTTATAAATAAACAAACCTATATTAGGGGTGTGTGCGCAGAATATTTTACTGCTGGGGTGCGCAATCAAATGTCTCTGCTCCAAAAGACATTCAGCAGTTCTTTGCAGAATCTTAGAGGAGGAAGAAATGCCTGCCTCTGTGAGTTTTGAGTACTCCAGGATACAGTTCCTTGATGATTTGGGATTCCTCTCCCATCACATTTTGAATGTTACAGAATTCAAACTCCTTTCTTCAGTTAGACATGCCATGGATCACAGGCTTCTCTTGGTTGTCCTCCTGTAAGCACTTTAAGGCCTTAAGAACTGTCCCACCCACACTGTAAAAATATGCTATTTCTATAGAAGAGTGGAGCCAAAAGCACAACTACAACAAGCCCCAGGCAAAAACACATCCCAGTGATGGCAAACACTTCTGAAGAAAGCAAATGAAAGCCAGAATATGCCTCATCATTATTAGAATTGACACATATCACTAGGCAATCACTTCACCTGGAGATGCTGAAAGTGGTAAAAGAGCAAGCTTTTCTTATTCTATTCTTAGAATATTCTTATTCTGTTCTTAGAATAGAACAGAATAGTTCCAGTTGGAAGGGTCTTAAAACAATCATCTAGTCCAACTGCCTGATCACTCCAGGGCTGATCAAAAGTTGAAGTGTATTATTAAGGGCATTGTCCAAATGCCTGTTAAACACTGACAGGTATGGAGCATTGATCACCTCTCTAGGAAGCCTGTTCCAGTGTTTGACCACCCTCTCGGTACAGAAATGTTTCCTAATATCTAGTCTGAACCTTCTTCTTGATCAGCTGTGCATTAGTTTAAATGTGTCTGACTGATGATCAGGTGGTCTATTACAGTTTCACTTTTCTAACTTGATTTGCCACAGACACCTGCCAGCAAAGTGAGATGTCCAATCCCCGGATGGGTGGGCATATTACTAACAAATCAAATTAAGTTGAGAGACACAAAAAAAATGTTATTCTTTTGTGAATAACTAATTTAATAAATTTTCAGCTTCATTATTTTCCAGGTATTGGTATTCATGAGATCCATGAAATGGCTTTTAACTACATTGAAAACTGTGTTGTTCATTGTAGTTTGGATACTCAAGCATGTGAGACAAAGTTAAGAATACTGATAATTGTAGAACATGAAGTTTTGCATAGAAGCTATAAAACAAAAATTACTTCCAAGTTTCTCCAGTCTCCTGTCTCTGTATTTTTTTCACGCTTTACAGCAAACTGCCTTATTAAATATGAATATGGAAAAGTTTCTCTGTAGGTAATTAATTTATAACCTGGTTTCCAAGTCAGCAACAATAATAACCTATACTGCCAAGAAAGTCAGACCTCTATTCCCCATCCCCACTTTTTTTTTGGGGGGGAGGCAGACCTAGACATAGACTCAGACTCTGCCCAAATCCATTGAGAATATATGTAAAGGATTTTGACTCGCATGCCTGTGAAATACCATTTTGGAAACATCAACAAATACTTACTTAATAGAAATTTGAAGCGGTAGAACTTGCTACCTTAACAACAACAGCCAGTGGAATAGAAAAGCATGATTAAAAAGAAAATATAGAATGTTTATTTATAATACTTTCCATTACACAGCAAATGATCCTAAATCAGATTTCAAAGTGTTTTACAAACAGTAATGTAATATGCCTCGGGCAGAATTACAATCCCAAATTTGCTCTTAGCTGTTGGTAAAGAATTCAAGAAGATTACAGCATACATTCATTACTTCAAAATGCTACTAATTGTAGGGGACCAAAACACTAAGATTTGGAATTACATGAACACCATTCTAAAATGGCTGACCATAAAGAGCAATTGGCCAAAACTCATGCCTCATTACACACACGGCAGTGATACAACATAGTCTGCTGCTAGGTCACTCTTGGTCAGAATAAAAAAGAAAAGGAAAAAACAAGTATGAAAGAATGATTACAAGATGTTAATTATGACTGGTGTTCGCCATCAGAAACCTGCTAGGAATATTTCTTCCCTTTCCCCAATGAGGAGCTATGAGTTCCTAACACACTTTAGGAAGAGTTCATTAGAGGCACGCTACACTCACAGCAATAACAATGCAAAATTATACCTCTCTCTCCAAATATCTAGTGCAGTCCAGGCTCCTGACTGCAGTGTCTCATAAACAGCTATACAAGAACACACTGTCAAGATACAACAGAAACTGCTCCACAATTTGAGCCTTTACATAAGAAAGCCAGCAAACAAAATCAAACCCTGAAGACTGAGATCTTTAGAACAGTCTGACTGCATATAGCTCAGCTAAAAATTAACAGCAGGTCTGAACGTTCAAAATTTCCAAGTATCAGAGTGGGTTTAAATGAGCTCACACCTCCCGCTCCCCCCCCGCCCCCCAAATAATCAGGGAGGCCAAAGAAGTGTAACATGAATCATTACCTATATCAGTAAGTTCAGAAAAGAACTCAAGAACAGGTTATCTCTCAAAAGCATACAGGCAATCAGGGGAAAAAAAAAAAAAAGACTTGGAAAAACATCTTTTTTCTTCCTCAACTCTGAAACTGGCATAAATAAAATGCAAATGCTGTATTCCTGAGGATTTTCATAAAATCCACTTCAAGCACTGGCAATAAAGTCATCTACCACAAGATAGAGAGGAGAAGGGGGAGGAAAAAAAAAAAAAAGCTCTCTTTACAAGCTAGAAGTACTTTTTACTGCATAGACACCACTTCTGGGTGGTGTCTCTGTGAGACATTAGGCAGAGGAAATCAAAGCACCCCAAAGCCATCTTTATATTCTCTTCATCCTGGATTGTTTCAAAGGCCACAGATGACTTCCATTTTACTTCAGGGTTCAGACACATACAGATGTGTAATAATTTATCTTGTATTTGTTAGGAACAGAATGGAACATACAATTACTTCAGATGCATACCATAGCAGTCTCATGGCAATTTATTGCCACACAGTGAGTCTTCCATCTATCTGGGTCTTTAAACATTACCAGGGAGTGTCTCTGCAAAAGAACAGTACCTCTCTACCCATAGACAGGGCTGGGAGGATAAACTACCTAAGGGTCATAAGATACTTGAATATTTACCATATTAGGAGTCACATATGCTATTAAAAAATTAAGCCTTTTCCTGTTGTTTTCGCATTTTGCCTTGCATTGAAGAAAGGGTGAGTAGCAAACTATTTCATCAGTTTGAGTATTTTTAGGACTACCAGATAAAATTCTACTGTGTCTGAGCCCCACACAAATAAAATAGAATCTATGCAAAGAAAATAAGTATTTCATTATCCTCTCTTGCCTAACATTTTAAAAACAGTGTTCAAAAGGAAGGTGCTTCCAAGACTTTTTTTTTAAGGGTAGCCTTAAAGCTGGAAGTAATAAAATATAAAGAACATTTTATAAAAATGTGTTAAAAATTTAAGCTAGTTTACTGTAAGCTATTTCAGATCTAAAAAAGAAAAAAAATTAATCTCAGAATTATTCTGTATTACACTACTGCAGTTTTCAGGTAAGCCATTTCTGAATAGAAGACTTGTCGGGGGGGGAAGCTAAAATACATCAATTTCTTTAAGAAGTTTGACTCATTTCCACAGGACCAGAAGTTCTTCGTATTGTATAGTTAAATAAGCTAAATAAATTAAGTAATACTGGTCTAACAATGTTTCTCCGTTATACTAACTTACAACTGGTCTTGCAGTTCCACAATGATATATTCCAGCTGTTCCTTCTCCATTTTATGGGCTAGATCCATATCTTCAATTCTTTGTAACAGCAGTTTATTCTGTGAGACAGATTCAGATAGCTGGTTTTCTCTGAGTCGTACCAATTCTTCAAGGTAACCCTGGAAATGTAAGTGTTAGAAAGCCTTAAAGAACACACTATCAAAAAACCTTTTCATTATATATGTTCACATTTTTCTTGTTTAAGATGTATACAGTTCTACTTCGGTTTTGTTGTAGTTTTTTTTATATTTGTAAACAGACTAGTAAATTGACTTAAGATTAGTGTGATGTTTCCTAATAGGTACCAAGAAAATCATGTACTTATTTATAGTCCTGCGGAGGAATAGAATAATGGATGAAACAATGAGACAGGAATGCTACCAGCATGAAACACTAATTCGTTTTTGAAAAACAACATAGAACAGTCACTAGTACAAGAAAAAGGTCAGAACTCTACAACTTAACAGATGCAGGATGTTAGATATGGTGTAAGAAGGACAAGAGTAGAATGTATTTATATGGATCTGTGCAGTTAATGAAAGGGATCCAGAATTATTATAAAAAATGTCCAATATTATTTTAAATTTTCTTTTAAAACTGCAATACCACATCACACATTAAAATGACAAAGAAGAAAGTTATTGAAATAAATATTCATCTCCAGTAAAGCACAAGGTAGGACAACTGGTGAAGGTCACTTCTTTTAGTAACATTGGACATGTACAGCTGGAATGTGCATGTGCATTTATGTCACTGTTTTTCCAGCTCATACTATAAAAGATATGGGGCAGTCCTAAGCACACTGCAACTACTTAGTCATTTACAAAAATCCACAATGTGAGTATTGTAGCTGTGATGGCAGGCTGGTCACAAAGTATGTTCACAAATTACACATCTGGTCGCAATACTAAGTAGCTATTTCTTTTTCTTCTTCAAGCAAAGTCCCAGCGTGTCAGATGCTAGTACCTTCTTATCAATTCTTAGTTAAAGCTGGATACAGTAAGTCTATACCGCATAAAATTTTGCACATTCCTTGAAGTGGAAGTCAAAAAATGTGTAACTCTTTCATAGGTGCCCACATTAAAAAAAAAAATTTAAAAAGGTGGTTTTCATAGACACAGAACAGGCACAGTCCTGTTGAGTAAGAAAACAGGTTTCACATTAGTTGGTCGGTAAAATGCTACTAATATAATTCATCACCACAAAGACGATTAAGGGTTTGGAACATCTCTCATATGAGAGGAGGCAGACTCTTCCCAGTGGTATCCAGTGAAAAGAGGCAACGGGCACAAATTGCAATACAGAAAGCTATTTAAATGTAGGAAATTTTTTTTTTTTTTTTTTAATTTTTAAATGAACACTGGAACAGGTTGTCCAGACAGGCTGGGGAGTCTGCATCCTTGAGATAGTCCCAGCCCAACTGACCAAGGCCCTGAGCAACCTGCTCTAGTGTACCTTTTTTTTGAGCAGGGGAGTTGGACTAGACAATCTCCAGAGATGCCATCTGACCACAACTATTCTGTGATTCTATGATTACATACAGTTCTATCCACTGGATATATCTGAATTTATTTTAGTCTCAGTACAAATTACAAGGAATCTTGAGAGGTTTTCAGTATCCCTACTTCTGCCCCGTCAAATGTTACTGTTCTCTTGACTGTTAAGGTACTCCTTGGAGCTCTAAGTAGCGCTTTGAAAGTACTAAATGATGCATTAGGACATACACAAATTTCCTGCCTCCCAGAAAAGTCAAACAAACATTTTACAAAAAGATTTTATATATGAAGCATCAGTATCAGAAACAGAATACTATGAACAGCAAATGCCTCTATCTATAATGACATAGAGATGCATCATCTAACCAGTGAAAGCATATAAAACTCCAGTATAAACAGTACACAAAGAATTTAGGAATTTACTACACAGAAGTGAACAGTTTACACCATTCCAAAATAGAGAAGGGATAACTTCCACATAAGTAACAAATGCGTAAAGTATGGCTCATTAATCTGGACAAGAGACAACTTGGAAAAGACAAACTCATCACACTTCCAGAGTGGCCTGGAGAGGGCAGGAAGGAAGTGCCTGTTCATAATTTTTTTAAAATACAAGAGCTAGGCACCATGAAACGAAGCTAGTAGCAGCCAGATTCAAAAGACAGAAAAGGAGGTGGCTTTTCACACAACAGATGATAGATATACAGAATGCTTTGCCAAAAAAAAATGATTTGGATGCTAAAAACTCACATGGGGTCATGGGGGTATTTGACAAGTATTTGGAAGTGAGATCCATCACATGTTACTAAACAGACAAACCTTATCAGCTTCAGGAAGTCCTTGAGCTGATATGTGTTGGCCAAGGAAGTATTAAGGGAAATACAGTGAATATACATTTGCTTTGTTTTTATTCTTCCCTCCACTTCTATGTCAGGCAAGTATCCAAAATAGGATAGTCAGATAACCAATGATTCTTGGTCTAAACCAGCACAGCATTGTTGATCCAATAAAGCAATGCTAGCATTTACCTTGCTAAAATAATACCTGACCCTATCCTAACATTCAAACAACTCAGAAGATACAGATACCTTTATCTTAGCTGAAATCCAGTCACTTGTCATATTGTGACCCTGGCAAACTTCATTCACCTGTGTTATTAATGACTGCACATACTTACTGAGGAGGCACAAAAGGAATTTATCATTGTTTGCGCAAAGTAAATGACAATAGAGCAAAAGAAGGATCCATCAGACTCACTGTATCAGTTGCTAAAAACCATTATTTTCAACTTGGTCTTCTTGTCACAAACATCCAGTTTTCCAACACACAGAATGTCAGAAAACCCCTTTGTTTGAAAGAAAACACTGTCTCTGATTAACTGGTACCTACTGCACTGTGTGCAACTTGATTGTTGCTGCAACTTACTCCCATGAAAAAGGTCCCAAAAAGGGAAGGAGAGAAACATTCAGGAAAGGAGATATATTCCATAGTCCATCTAACCTCTTGGTTGAACCCATTGGTTCAAATTATAACAGAACAGATGTAGTATAGTAGAAGTGAATTAAATAAAAGTTTGGCAGGCACATCCCAAATGAAAATGAGGCAATGGAAAATTTTCTGTCTGTGGGAATAAAAATGTTATTTTGCTGCTACAATTGTCAAGCAGGCATTCTAAAGAAGGACAATTAGGGAAGTGTCAACGGCTGTCAGAGTAGCTATCATTTTGAAAACTGTATTAAATGCACCAAAGTTTTCAAAGAGTTATCATAAAACTGACTTGAATTCACCTCTACATTAGTTGACTATAGAAGTTGGCAGTTCATTAAGAGAATGCTGCAAGGAATAATGTGACTCACTAAAACAGTAATGCTCAAAAATTTGAAATACTCAGTATCAGATCAGTGAATAACTTCCCATGTAATAGAAATGTTTCTGGATCTTAGACTCATGAATAAACCAAAACCTCCATTTGCTGCTACAGCCACTGAAGATCTTTGTGCTACCTAGTGATTCTGGCTAGTGGATTTGGACACCATGTTTCAATATTGTTTCTATAGATGTCTGTCTTTGAAGGGATATCCTTCATGCCATATCCTTGGAAATTAACCACGTGGATGTACCAAGAAAAATAAACATCCACCTATTTTGTTCTCTTTAATGCTTCTCCAGACCTGATGACACTTTCCTCATTAAACCCCAAAATATTTTACAGTCTTCAGGTCAGGGCAGCAAGAACAGCAGAATTCAAACCGATCCTATGCTTTTGTCTGGACACAAGGATGAAATGCTGTCTTGAATACATTTGTGTGCTTCAAGGACTGTTGGGATGGGGAGGGAAAGGTTTTAATTTTGTTTATGTATTTGAAGAGATTCCTTTTGAATGGCACTTTTGGTTTACAAAAGCAGGGAAAATGTCCTCTGTACCAGAGAGAGCCGCAAGGAACTCAAGTTCTTTCCATATGGAAAGTGATACCACACTGGCTGAGAAAATTGTATCAGCAACCTGGATGCCAACATTTAAGGTCATCTTTTAAAAATGAGAAGTCTAAGGGACCAAAAATAGAAAAGAAATAATTGTATGCATATTTTCTAAAAAATACCTCTCACATCTATCATCCCACAGTAAGTCTGACTTTTTCACTGTTACTTAGAAAAACTTTAACTAGGTTCTCTCACATGCATTAAAATAAACCAACTTTGATTCTACCCATTCTGTATTAAAACTGGCATTTAGCAATCCATAGCTACATTTACCCTAATGAACTGGACATAGCTAGGATTCCTTCTCAGGTATATTTTCTCAGTCTGGCTATATCTATACTAAAACTCAAGTTCCAAAGGACCATGTCTGCAGTAACACTGGTTACTTGGAGTGATCACTGACAAACACTGATTCACAAACCGTGACCTGAAATAACCTGGGAGAGTGCTAGTTGTCCCAGGCCAAAAACATGCCAACAATCCATCATTTATCAACAGTCCTGGGTAACAGGGAGGGACCTGGACGACTGGAGGATTGCCAATGTGACGCCCATCTACAAGAAGGGCCGGAAGGAGGATCCGGGGAACTACAGGCCTATCAGCCTGACCTCGGTGCTGGGGAAGATTACGGAGAGGTTCATCTTGAGGGCGCTCACAGGGCACGTGCAGGACAACCAAGGGATCAGGCCCAGCCAGCACGGGGTCATGAAAGGCAGGTCCTGCTTGACCAACCTGATCTCCTTCCATGACCAGGTGACCTGCCTGATGGATGAGGGAAAGGCTGTGGATGTTGTCTACCTGGACTTCAGCAAAGCCTTTGACACTGTTCCCCACAGTATTCTCCTGGAGAAGCTGGCGACTCGTGGTTTAGACAGGTGCACTCTTCGCTGGGTTAAAAACTGACTGGATGGCCGAGCCCAGAGAGTTGTGGTGAATGGAGCGAAATCCAGTTGGCGGCCGGTCACAAGCGGAGTCCCCCAGGGCTCAGTTTTGGGGCCGGTCTTGTTTAATGTCTGTATCGATGATCTGGATGAGGGGATTGAGTGCACCCTCAGTAACTTTGCAGGCGACACCAAGTTGGGTGGGAGTGTTGATCTGCTCGAGGGTCGGAAGGCTCTGCAGAGGGATCTGGACAGGCTGGATCGATGGGCCCAGGCCAACTGTATGAGGTTCAACAAGGCCAAGTGCCGGGTCCTGCACTTGGGTCACAACAATCCCATGCAATGCTACAGGCCTGGGGATGAGTGGCTGGAAATCTGCCTGGCAGAAAAGGACCTGGGGATGTTGATTGACAGCCGGCTGAAGATGAGCCAGCAGTGTGCCCAGGTGGCCAAGAAGGCCAACAGCATCCTGGCCTGTATCAGAAATAGTGTGGCCAGCAGGAGTAGGGAGGTGATCGTGCCCCTGTACTCGGGCAGCGGTGAGGCCGCACCTCGAATCCTGTGTTCAGTTTTGGGCCCCTCACTACAAGAAGGTCATTGAGGTGCTGGAGCGTGTCCAGAGAAGGGTGATGAAGCTGGTGAGGGGTCTGGAGCACAAGAAGTCTTATGAGGAGCGGCTGAGGGAACTGGGGTTGTTCAGCCTGCAGAAGAGGAGGCTGAGGGGAGACCTCATCGCTCTCTACAATTACGTGAAAGGGGGTTGCAGAGAGGTGGGTGTTGGTCTCTTCTCCCAAGTGACAAGTGACAGGACAAGAGGAAATGGCCTCAAGTTGCACCAGGGGAGGTTCAGGCTGGATATTAGGAAAAATATCTTTACTGAGAGAGTGGTGAGACACTGGAAGAAACTGCCCAGGGAAGTGGTGGAGTCACCATCCCTGGAGGTGTTCAAGGAACGTGTGGACGAGGCATTGTGGGACATGGTTTAATGGGCATGGTGGTGTTTGTTGGTTGATGGTTGGACTTGATGATCTTACAGGTCTATTCCAACCTTAGTGATTCTGTGATTCAATAAGCCACCTAAATTATTAAAATCAAATACAAACACACTTTTTTTCCCCCCCTTTCTCATTCTAGCTTTAAGCAGGTCTTAAAACTATATATTTTCTAAAAACCCATCTCAGTATTACTGAGAAGATAGTTTTGCTTTTTATTCCTATATGGATTACTTTGCTGATCATTTTTGTTTACTGTAAATGTTAAAGTTTAACATTACTATCATTAAAAAAGCCTTCAACTGTCAGTCTACCTACATCAATAAAATTCTATGGCCTCTAAGGAAGAGGAAAATCACGTGGACAGTTGTGTTCACTTCAAGCTTGCAACCTAACAGCTTCAGAGATACGCTGCCTGTAACTCTAAGATTGGATAAAGGAGCCAAAGCTTCTACATTAGATTGTGAAATCTGGTCTCCAAGTTGTTATTATTATTCTCTTCCCCCTCTCCCCAAACCTCTTTTCCCTCAAATCAATGAGCAGAGATACTTAGATACTCTGAGGACTGTAAAATTTAAGACCATTTACATTAAGCTAAATAACATTTAATACATTTTTCTGCCTTTACTTAAATGGATATGTCACCAGTTGGCTGGTGACAAGCTTTGGCTCCATCACCCCCCACAAAACTAATCTTTTACCTTCTGTTCCAATGCAAGCCGGTACTTCTGTTCTACTCTTTTGCATTTGTTGTACCAACTGTTTTCATCCGTGATGAAAGGAGGACCAATATTCTCTGGAGTGCTGCCTTCACTGCCACTACTGCCCAGCGTTCTTAGCTCTTCTTCATCACTGCTGATGCTGTCAGAACTGAAGGATCATATTTATTAGCCAAGTGAAAAAGCTGTGTTTGTTAAAATGCAAATTCCCCTTGAAATTAAAGCACCACAGTTCTTAAAGATATCTAAAGCTGTGTAAACCAAAAATAATTGAAAAGTTGGGATAGGACAGATCACCAAATACAACTTATATTTCAAGCTTTTATTTGTATAGCCAGCTAAAGAATGGGCAAAGAATTGCTTGTGATATTAGTCAAGTTGTCTTAGGCAAGTCAGACAACTGTACATGGGATAGTGGGATACTCTCCTGGAATACAAAGGGCCAATGCATTACAATATGCTACCTAAGGAAGTGGTGACTCAATCTTTCCTTCACAAATTCAGGGCAAAGAGTAGTATCCGAAAATAAATCGTTTCTAAAAATGCAGAAAAATAAAAAAGTCATTGTCATTATGTTAAATCATGATAAATTTAAATGAGGATGTATAGTTATTGTTATAGTGATGACCACCTGCCTGTTATTTCACAGAACATAAGTATCTCCCTACCTAGTATACAGATTCATTGTTAAAATATGATCTGTTATATAGTGATCATTTTTTTTTTATTTATCATATGGCTGATCAGAGGAGCAAAACGTAGGTGGAAGGTCAGATTATATACACAACTGGTCATGACTTTCTATTAAGTGCTAACTGCTCATACTGCATTCTGCTTATCTGTCATATCTTACTATTTACCAGGGCATACATAATTTTTATTTACAAAATAACTAATTTTAAGTTTATGGCTACACAGCAAAGGCCCAAGGGAAAGGGCAACTTGGCCTGGTGATCTTCAAAGGAAATAAAAAAAATTGTTTCCTGCTGAACTGTGATTCTAATCCAAGTAAACAGAGTTAGCATGACTCGCTCTGATGAGTCATGTAATAATTCCACCAGTCTGAAAGAGCAAGGTAGCTGAGTGTACAGGTTTGTATTTAGATATGGATATTATTTTGAATGTGAAATGAAAAGTAAGAGGCCCAGTATGAAGTAAAATTTTGCCAATGATATAAAATAAAAAAAAGCAGCGTAAAGATAAAAAGTACCTTTGGGTGAACTTCAAGTACGGTGTATAATCTATGACAGCTGGAAAGCTGCCATCCAATCCCTCACCCTTAAGACAAAAACTGATAAAACAGAGAAACAATGATAAGATTATAACAAGAAAATTAAATGTCAGTGACAGTTGAATCTTACCAATGTGAAATTTGATTTTTCTTGATTTTTTGGTAATAAGAAAGGCTTACAGTATTTAACACTGAAATCCTACTCAGCTGAGCTAGACTGATTAATATTAAATGAGAGTCGCTGAGCATATTACAGGATAATGAAAACCCCAACGAACAGAAATTCCACACAATCAGGGAATAGATCAGGGCAAGAGGTATAAACCCTAATTTCTAAATATTTGCTTTTATTCTGAAAATACAGATGGATTGCAAGGGAATAACAGGAAAAGGAAAGTTAGCTGAAGCAAGAGAAACAGAAGAGCTATGGATGAGCTTGGAATCTTCAGTTTTTAAGCTCATTTAAAGTGTTTGCAGAGTGCTTATGTAACCATCTTACTAACCTTAAGTCAAAAAATAGTTCTCAAAATATTTCAGAGTCTTTCTACTTTCAGATACTTTCTGGAGTTGGGCTGCAGGAAGACAAGGAACACTAATGAAACTAACTTTCAGAAAATGTTCTTAAATGGCTGTAGCTTTATAAAGCTCTCATCTACATTGTATTCTTTTTGTACTGGATATAAAAGATTGCATTTGAATCATGTTTAATTATCACAGAAGTGACAAAACTAATTATGCTTCCACAAGGCTCATATTCCTCACTCCTCCTACCTCTGCCACCAAAAACCAGCTTCTAGTAAGACACAGCTTTTGCTGATTTAATTGCAAAGTGCCATTTTTGACAACGCAGTCACTTAAGTGGTATTTGGGAAGTACATCTGAAGTGGGTTTTTTCCCCTAAGAAAAGAAAAGCAAAGAAAACAACAGAAAACACCCCTGCAAAACCACAATTGTTTTAAGTAGATACATAATTCCACATTGCTGTGAGGGGGAAAAAAATATTTAGATTCCGTTCTCACCTGGGTTCCCCCATCTCCACCCCAAAGTCTGATTTACAGTTCCACATAGATAAGCCAGTCAACATTTATAATAGATTGTTTGAACTGAAAAAATATATCTCAAATATAACATGCAAAGAATGGCTACAGCTGTTCAGCCATTCAAACCACAATACTGTGAATTATATGTGGTACAATAAAAATGCTCCTATAGCACTATGTTCCTATTTTGTCCAGAAAATTTCTAAGCTCTTAAAAGCTGCATTGACAAAAACTTAAAATGTCTCCAATGAGAACCAATCATTACTCTGAATACTATAAGTAGATACCTATAAATATGCTTATATTAGAAATCAGAGGACAAAGGAAGAGAAAGCGCACTTATACCACTAAATTCTCAACTGGTAGTACATATCACCAAGGCTTATGCGAGACAAACACAGTCAACTGATGATTATTTATAGGAGCATTTACATACTGCAGACCCACTCTTGCTATGCTTCTTATTCATGTATAGCTATAGTCCTCCCAAGTATAGTGCTAATACAGAAGCAGTTTAATTTCACATAGTGTAAAGCTTAAATTAATAAAATCTGGTAAGATTTGGATTTGCTGTACACAAGCCTAGCTCTCTTATCATCCTGCAGCACAGTTCCATTCCCACAGAACATATGTTAGGATGCAGTTAAACCATTCTAATGACTAAATGCTGGCACAAGAAGCTATCCCGCATTTTCAACCTCTCCCTCCCAGTTTTTTCTTTCTTTTTCTCTTTTTTTTTTTAAACCCCAGCCAGACATTCCCTTTCCCCTCCTTACAGTGGTATTGACACTTATCTGAATACATGATGAGCTAGTTCAGCCATTAAGACCTGAATTTTTAGGTTTTTTTCACCTTTAGCATCCAGTTGCAGTTCCACAGGCAGCTGAATTAAATTCTCACTGCCACCAGAAAGGGAAAACATTACTCAATCCTTTTTATTCCTTCTCTTCTCTAAGCCTTATGGTCCCATCATCTCTGCCACTAATAGGATGCTTCTGTGAACCAAACTAGCTAACAACAAAAGAACTATCCTGTCTTCTTACTGGGTATGGTTTTTTACTCTTTAACAAGTTAAGCTGGCTCACAGAAGGGTCCAACAAGCCTCAAAACTCGTATAAGGATACATAAGCAGGAGTAAATCTCCAAAGCCCTTTTGGCAACAGTCAATCACTCAGTGTACTCAGTGAGACTATGTGCTGTTTTCCGCCAGTTTATCTCTTAAACTGGTTTGTGAAAAGCATTAATGCTGCTGCAACGTAAATATTAACAGTGTACTGCCAGGAGACTGGAGAAAAGCATTATCACTCTCCTTTTCCCTACGTTGTATTATGAAACCCTTCCCCAGTGGCTCTGTACAATGCTAAGTGGGTCCAACCAGGCATATTAACAGGGCCTTGCACCAGCCAGGTTTGATCTTTTCATAGGCACTCTAGTCTTCATACCTTGCTGATGTTTTTATATATATTTTTATATATACACATTAAGATGTTTTTTATATTATCTAGGGTGTGCTTGCACCTTTTTAACCCCAAAACACAGAATTAATTGTATAACAAAGCACACAAAAGTCTAGCTAGAGATTACAAAGGTAAATTCATGTGATCTGATGATACTTTGCAGTTCAGCTGCAGTTAATTATAACACAAATTAATGTTAAACGGTCATTTGTAGGTTAAGCTTTTAAAACATTTAAGTGCTAAAGTTAAAGACACCTACACCTTCTACATATGCAGTTGCAATGCTGTCATTGAGTACCAGGGCATAACCATGTACTTAATCACAGAGTTTTCCTTACAGTTTAAAAATAACTTTAAAAGATTCAATTGTCTGTACGCGTCACTTAATAGGTTAGATATACCTTCTGCAATTATACTTCTGATTGCTTTCAGGATTTTGATACCTGAAAGAAAGACCGTGTAATCATGCAGCTATATAAACTATGGCATGACTTCGTTCTTATCTAGAAGAGCCATTCAAGATCTCTCTCTCTCCCTCCCCCTACTTCCTCCCCACCTGAGTTTTGTCTCTCACACTATCAAGGGAATCTGACAATGTTTTCCATAATGCATTGATTTATAAGTACCTTCCCTGAGCATTTTGTTATGAAGCATGCAAATATAATACCTGAAATCAATTGCATTGAGTCCCAACAGCATACCAGCAAGCATATTTGCTTCTTCACCAAGAACAATTGCTCCATCCTCATAAAATCTCCTTCAATAAAAAATAAATTAGTTCAGTTAATACCATTTTCTCTCAAATAATAATAGTTAACAGAAAACTGAAGAAATCCAGTTTAAATAAAAACAACTCATGTGAACCCCAGGGGCATTCATATTTTATTTCAAATAAAGCAACCCAATAGACTGCACAACACAAAACACCACAATCTTAGAGCACATAAAAATTTAGACAGAAGCAAAAAGAATCTACAATATTAGCCCTAAGAAATAGTAGAACAGGATGGACAGAATGCAAAGAAAATGATGAAGATATCTTCCACTCTACTGCTGAAAGGAAGAATGTGTGTCATAAAAAAAAAATTATTCCATCGTATTAAAAAAAAAAGTTCTCTCTCACAACTGTACTTGCAGGCTCTTTTAAAGTTCAACATTCACTCTTCATTCTTAGTAGTTGATTATTTTTAGAAAAATATTTTCACAAATCAGCTATTTTCCAGGTAGTACACTTTTTCTTAAAATACTGCATGCTGGGAAGATGCATACTGCAACTAGTTATTCTGAGATTTAAAATTTTCATTATCTGAAGGAGGAGTGTTTTCTTAACACCATTTTTTATTGTAAAACACCTATTGCCCAAAGTTTTAAAACTGCACAGTTTGATCTCAAAATATACTTCCCATACCCTGGTATATGCAGACTTGTGAAAGCTGCTTGAGAACAGTGACCAATAAAGCAACAATTTTTAAATCTGTATTCCCTCACTGCCTCCCCATTCTCTCCCATTTATTCTAATTTCCTCCTCCCAGCTACCACAGAAGCTACTTCCAGACAGAAACATTCCATGTGCAGGGCAGGTGAATAGGACCTTCCATTGCCATGCATGGCCTTGTAAAAAAGGCATTTGGCCTGTTTAGCAAAGTAGCACACAACTTAAATTTCTGTGTTAAAGGAATCTTCGCAGCAGCAGAGGCAGAAAGGTCACTAGAATTCACCTGAGCGTTACATGTGGAAAGAGGAAAACCAAGAGCTGCTCTCTACCCAAGGCAAGGTTGAAAGGTCACTTACCAGAAACCGAGAGGCACAGTCTGCCTATACATTCTAGCAACATATGATTGCAAGAAGGTGCCAGGTTATTGAATGCAACCTATCTTTCAGACAAATACCAGTAATACTGCCCTACCAAAAGCTCCATCTGTTTTAAGAACTGCATGAAAGCATTAGGATGGCTCAGTGAGAGCTCGAGTTGGCTGCATGGCGAACATCCAGAGAAGACACATTTTGGGGCACAGCTCCAAAGATTGAACTGTGTTATAATGCACACTGTCAGAAGTCCCACTTTCGCAGTTTCATAACAGACATCTATTTGCTGTAAGGAAATGAGTTGTCCAAGACCTTGCATGTTCTCAGTGGAAGGAAGAAATCTGGAATACTTCCTCTGGGAAGATAAGAGATTACAGTTCTGGCACTGAAGCTATGATGTACAGACTCAACTCTCTACCCTCTGACTTCAGGAAGGGCACCAGGAGGCTAAACTGGCCACTGGTTGAGACAGAATACTGAGCTAGATGGACTTCACAGTCTGATTCAGTACAGTTACTCTTATTTGTGAACTAAGAGCAATGCTGCCAGTACAAGCTGATTACAAACCATTTCAGCGGCATTTGTTAAATCACTGCCAGGTACCAATCTGTACTATGTTCAGTTTATCTTGTAAAATGGTGCCTAGGAGGTAATCACATAAAAAAGATAGAGCATACTTGTAACGGTGAGATGCAGATGTCAGTCTTATAGTGGCAATGTTCCTTAAGCCAGCTACAGTAATCCAGCCAAAACAACAGTCCCCTTGGAAAACTCACAAATCTTTTTTCAGTATTACGCAGTTGACGTCTCACAACAGAACAGTCTAGTTTAACTTAAGAGTCTGTGCTGCCCAATTTGTTAGAAAAATAATTGTGTGCCCATGCTTAATCCAACCCCCTTCCAAGTGTAATATGCAGATCCAGCACTAATGATGTGCTGCTTCATTAAAAGACTAGCCCTAAAATCAGGTACCTAAACACAACAGTGAGGTTTAAAAAGAGCTAGCAGTACGATAGGTGAATCTCATATTCTACATACACATGTAACGTATGATATTTATGGTTTATAAATATAGCACAATGCATAATTTAAAACGCTAAATAAATGGTGCAAAGCTTCACCAAAAAAATCAGGCCACTTACTAGGTATCTGAAATCCCACACAGAAAAAGAGAGTGTGTCCATTATTGCTAGTGGATTTGAAATCCACACTAACAAGATCTGAAACTGTAACTTTTATTTCCATTAGATGTATTTAAAATATTACTTCAAAACAAACTTTGCACTTACTATGTTTGGAATGCAAGAGAGGTTGTTTCCAAAAGCTATACCACTGAAAGAACATTCAAATACATGAAAGATTAACATGTTCAAATAAATGAATTTGAAACTGCTAATAAAATAATACCACTGTTATCCACTAGCAAACAAACTACTACCAAACAGGGACAAAGAATGTACTACTTAACTACATAGTTTGTGACCCTCCTCTTCCTCCTTATCGCCCCCTCACAAACCCAAATGATTTTTCAGTTTGAGGCAACACAAGTAAATCTTTTCCAGAAATCTTTGTTTTATGAGCTTCTTGCCTACTGTAAATGCAAGCAAATCTGGGTAAAATAAAGACAACAGGTCTGGAAACTTCAATAAAATGGGATGTTTACGTAGCTGTGTTTCAAAGTCACCTTAATGTTGACAAAATATATGGAGATCTGGACAGATTACAAACAGAAATAATATTCTGAATGAACAGAAGTCCTTACAGAGAAAATTCTTATTGTTTTAATAGTCCATTCAGTATGTCTAAAACTTTCAGAGTTCAACATAAGGTACCACAACATGTTACAGACTCACTCATATTTAGATGACTTCATCATAAATCTACAAGAGACACTTGTTACAGGATAAAGCATCATGTAATAATCGTATTATCTAGAAACAGTCCAAAACTGCCAGAGTATTTTCTATCACAAAGGATATTCTTGTCCATAACAGCTTTTACCATTAGAAGGTAAAACAAAATTCTGTTACACATTTCTGTTATACATTTTTCATATTACATCAAGAATCCTAGCTATGCCTGATCACTGATTCTGTTCTTCTGTATTTCTCAAAAGTCTCCTGGAATTCTCTTTCTTTCTTCTTCAAGACAGGTTCCTACAAAAATCATTTTTTACTGAGACTCTAGGGCTTTCTGTTAACCATGCCTAAGTTTAAAAGGAACATTACATCTTCTATCCTTATCATGCTACAATTTCAGAATTAGTTCCTTCTTTAGAGAGGTTTTCTTCTCTTTTGACCTTTCAAGAATTCCAGACTTATTTCCACATTTTTAAAATCACAAAGGAATTTTCAATTTTGCAGTTTCATCCATGCTAAAATCAAATCAATTGATATCAACTCCAGATGTCTTTTACTAGGTTACAGCTGTTTTACTAGTGACATCCTTTCCTATACAAATCAAGAGGAACATTCACTTTCAAACCTAAGTTCCTCACTTAAGCAACATTTGCTAAAATATTGCAAAAATAAAAGTCTTAGAGACCTGGTTGTTTTGAAGTCTCTCAGAGCTGTGGAAATATATTCAGACAAATGCTTTTCCATAAGTGCTACTCTGATCCAGGCTCGACCCTGCAAGAAGAAAGAGATATCAAATATTTAAGTATTATAGAATGAAACACACTATTTTACATCTGAAAATGAATACAGTTGATTTACCTGGGTGAAATGAACTGATTAACAAAATTACCACTCAACAGAAATTGTTGCTAAGATATAGTAATAATGAAAATAGAAAATGCATTCTTACAAATAAACTTTATTGTGAAATAAAGTTCTCCAAAATTTGAAGGGGGGGGGGAGGGAATAATTTTGCTTTAATTATCTGCTGCAGCCTTTTGACATTCTCATGTGCATAAGTGGTTGCAGATCAGCGCAGAAAGCTTTTTGTTTTAAAGACAATGGTATTGGAAGCATCCAATCAGTTCCACTGTAAAGCATCAATAACCTACCCTCAAGGTGATTTAATTAAAAACTATTTCTCTGTGTTCATTCAAATATTTGTGAGAGCAATTAAAAACAAATTATAGCTCAGTGATGTATTTTTATTATGTAATTTGCATAAATTATTTTTTCCCCTCAGTAAGGACACTCAGGAAGGTGCACATAATATGCAGGCATGCAATAAAATCTAAAAGGCCTAAAACTTGTAGGCCAAAAGCAGAACTTAATCCAAACAGTTCTATAAACAACAGCAAGAGCTTCAAAAATAATGTTCAGGAATGTATGTTGCATTATGTTTACAGGTCTAGTGCAAAGGATTGTAGTTTACAAGAAAGATACATTTCAAATGGCAGCCATAATTATGATTGTCATTTTGAGTACACCAGGAACATTTCTTGTAGCCCATACAAACTTACAAATAGATATAAGTACTAAGATGCCTTTCTGCTTAATATATTTGGTGCTTATTGACATCTAGCTCAATATCACTGCAGACATTCTACCAAACCCACCTGTAGTAGATTATAATCCTACTTTTAATTTATATAGACCTAGCTCAAACTAAACTTACAATAAGATAGGCAGATGCTAAATAACAAAAAAATTCGCTTTCATAAATACCAACAACACAGCAAAAACTTTAACATAGAGTGCACTAAAATTAAAAGGGTGTTTATCTGGATAGCTGCCTTTATGTTGCAGTTATTTTGAACATGAATGAAACAGTCAAACCCTGATGATGATGCTTAGTTAATGACTAAAGCCTATGCAGCTTCAGTGAAAGCAGGGCTAACTAGCACTGGCAAACCCTTACTAATAGCTTCCAGGCTGAAGCAGACACCCATTTGGACCACCAGTAAAACTGATGCATACCACTTATATTTGTGTTGACATGTCTCCAACCTTTTCAGACTGGGACATCCAAAATACTCCCACACACACCTTTAAAAATTCAGCACCGCTCTCCACACTTGCTGCACAAATCATCATCTTTGTTTACTATTTGGCATGGAGTTTTCCACAGAGTAAAAGAAAATTTTAATTTATTTAACAAGAGTATTTCAGAAAACAGCTTTGCATCTTATTATCGACTAAATTTAAATATTCATACCTATTAAAATCTTGGAATTCAGAAATACCTTTAAAATAAATCTCAAATATAAGCAATACAATCATCAGATTCTAGAACATGAGTCTCGCAAGAAAGTATTTGGAAATAAGTTCTCCAAATTATCTGAATGTCCAGATCTCAACATAAGCGAGAAGAAAAGCTGCATGACTTAAATTATCAGTCTGCTACTCCAATACACCGAGTGCTAGGAAGAACACGTAATGCTCTGGATAGGAAAACCAGTCAATAGATTTTTGCTATAGAATCTCAAGTGTTGCAAAGCTTTCACACAAATTACAGATATGTTTACTATATAAAATTTAAAACTGAGTCTATACAAAAGAAGAAAGGAGCAACAGTAGACAGAGCAAATAAGCTGTTCTGCAATACTATGGATCATCAGAATGGCTGCTCAAAGATGTACTAGATTCATGGTGCTGCTTGATCTAAGCATCATCTTTTACTGAAGAAAACTGTGGTTGCATAATACTTGTAATTTAAACTGTATTAACCACAGTCATGCACCTGAAAAAAAACCTACAAAGTTTTTGTATATAACAAACTAAATATTTCCATCTCACCAATGACACCAACTGTGAATAATCCAGAGTATAATAAAAAAACTGGAACTACAGGACTTTTAAAATAGCCATGGAACACAGTTTGGATACTTGTTCAAACAACTGATTCCAGGTCATTTAGGAATAAAAACAATTAAGAACATTAACTTGTGCATCCTTTTATACTACTTATACTTTCAAGTCAGAAGGTTCTCAGTTACCAATCAAGGCTGCTCTACACAGAAATACAAGCTACTGAAAAGCATTCCAATCTAGTAAAAAGAACTTGTAATCTCTGTGCAACAGTTTTTTGTTGTTTTGGTTTGTTTTTTTTTTTTTTTTTTTTTAAGGTGTTGGTCTATACTGTCTCACTATTAATATTTAATGATAGGTCAGTTTAAAGCTAATTTTTATTCAGTTCATATGCATATAAACACATTAAATTGTTACTTCCTTCGTATCTACAATCAGGAATTGTGGTGTCATTTGTACACAGATCCTTTAAAATTATGGATCTTTATTAGCAAATAAATCTATTAAAAGCTTCCTGCACAATCACACCAACTAACTCAAGAGCTGATCACACACTTGCTGTTAGTGTATAAATTATATACAAAATAAAATTATACTTAGGTTAGGGGAGAAAACCCCACATTTCTACAATTTTAAAATAATATTTGTTAGGCATGCTTGCATGAACTTAATTTACCTCAACATACTGCATTTTCAAAAAATTATGTAAGTTCAAAAATGTGAAGGCAATCATTTTATAATACAACATGCTCACTGAATAGAGAACTTGAGATTTATTCTACTAAATAACATAAATTTAAAAGGAAACATTCAGATTTAGAAGTATTTTTTTAAAGTAATTATTTACTAGGTACATACAAAAAATAATTATTTTAAACAATGAAAAATTTTGTGCGGCAAGCTTAGTAATATGTTTTTCTTCTGGGTACAGAAATGTCAGATATATTTTACACAGAACAATGTAATAAAAAAGTCAGTTTGACCTTTCTCTTCCCTACCTTAGCTCTAGAAGAACCGACATTCTCCATGTTCTCAATACTGCAGATGCAATTGTGTGAGACTTTTCGGCAAGCTATTCGAATGTAGTCCCAGAAACTACGAGGACTTTCATAGCCGAACCAGGTGATCTGACCTTAAATCAAAATACAAATTATGTAAAGATTTATGAACCTCCCTCTCTGCTTATTGAAGATGAACATAATTAAAATACTTCCTTACGGGTTGCCTGCACTGAAAGGATTTTATACTAGGAAGTCCATAAATTCCTACTGAAAACTGGGTCACAGGTGTATTTTGTTGTTTTTTTCCGTGTTAGCATGCTATAATAATACTCAAAAGTTCTTCACAGGACTCTTAAATCACAATAGAGCACACACTGTTGTGAATTAAAAATATGCAAGAAGTACTTCTGTTAATTGTTTTAGGTAGTACCATGTGTTTCACTAATACAGTCAAGTAAAGAGAGTTTTGGTCTTTAAAAAAAAATGAATTTTCTATATCTATAGAAAGACCACTGTTTGCTGTGGTAGCGTTAGCTTTGTTTTAGGAGTGGATTGGAATTTTTCAAAATGTGCTTTCATTGAAGGAGAAATTGATGCATGGTCAAAAAAGTTTTTCAGTCACAATTTATTTTGAGTGCACACAGAACATTCCTTGGGAAGTTGACCAAAATGAATTGACCAAATTAGTATCTATTCTGGAGCTTTAACCAAAATCCTTTGTATTTTTTTTTCCAGCTTGGAATATATTGCCGTTAGAAAACGAATGGCAAAATTACATACTACTTGCAACCACTCTACACAAAATAAATTTAATCACAGAGGCAACAGTTCAGCCCCATTTTTCAGACTGAACAGCATACAACTGTGAACAGATATGTAAAAAATAAGATGAACATTGCCCTCTGGTGACTGCCATTATTATGTATGTGCAAAACCTTTTCTTCATATAAAATAAGATCTTATTGTTAAGCTAATTTTATTTTATTTCAAGTCTTGAGTTGTACTTCTGAAGCTTTACTAATTTATCAGAAAGACTTCTAATTCTTTTGCTGTTAGAAAGCTCAGATTTCAAGAAAGAATATGTTAGACTGATACTGCAAATCACACATACTGAAAATAAAATGCCAAAATATGATGACAAGGATATTTTTATCTAGTGTGACTTATCTTAGCTCCAAGCACAGCCAGAGTAGTGTCAAGGATCTGTCCCCTATGACCTCAAGAAATTCAAGTGGTGGGTTTTTTTCCCTAGAGGGTGGCATGTAACTTGACTTTGTGGCCCATCTGCTTACTTCACCACATGGATTTATTTATTAAACTAAAAGCTTGATAAAAGACTTAAAAAAAAAAAAAAGAAAAAGCAGGAATAATTAATATATACTACTCAATATGCCAAAGGCAAAACAAAATCTCAAGGTGCTTCAGTTACTGTGGATTCAGATCTTCTCAGCTCTAAGGACTAAAATAAAAGAATTTTCTACGAAGTAGCGCTCTTACGAACTTACAGTTTTCCTTGAAACGCCAAGTGCAGCGGAGAGCAACAAGAATTCGATGGCATTTTAACAACACGAAAAGCTACAGATATTTTTCATATTCTTTACCATATCAGAAACATTTCTGCTCTGGGGACTAAAATTAAATGCAACTTCAGTGTGAAGATGACTTTGTGTCACCAGTTCCAGTACCAACTAATAAAGGCAAGTATATCACACAATAACTTTTGTGGCTTTTTCAAACTATCTTAAGGACAGAATATATTCTGCAAAAAATGGACAGTTTCACTCTGTAGTCTTCTGAAGACACTAATTCAAAGCAATTCCCTTTACCAATGAGCACCTGAAAAACACATGTCATTTAGAAACAAAAATACCTTTATAACATACCAGCACACAGCACTTATTTGGCTTACACTGATCAACAAAACAAGGTAGCCATAATTACAATGTACTCTGACATAACAGTGGGCTCTCATCTCGTAGCCAGCTCTGTGAGAGGGTATGATGGGTTTCAGACTTCAGTAGGAATTGTCTTCACTCAAAACTCACAGCCAGCTCAGGACCTTTTGTAAACCAAGGACTTCTACATTTCACTATTTTCTCCCTACAACTTTAAACCTTGCCCACACTGTAGTAATTAACACCATTCCTTAATCATTCTATATGCAGGAAAATGCTGGAGAAGACTGTCCAAGAATAGTGGGAATGTATTTTAAGAACTACTAAATAAGATATTAAGCTATATATTCCCTACAATTTCAAAAGCTTCCAGTGTATGAAATTCTGTTTGGCCCTCAATGCACTCAACGTACACAGCCATAAGAACTTCTCAAGAATGAGAAATGAAATATCTCCCACTACTCAGTGCTTGTCAGGCCATGGCTGGAGTACTGTGTCTAGTTCTGGTCCCCACAATTCAAGGAGAACATAGACAGATTGGAGAATGTCCAAAGGAGGGCCATGAAGATGTTCAAAGGGCTGGAGAACCTGCCCCATGAGGAAAGACTGAAGGTGTTAGGTCTTTTCTCCCTAAGGAAGAGAGCTCATCATAGTATTCCAGTACTTAAGGGGCGGCTACAAAGACGACAGAGGCTCTCTCTTTACAAAGAGCCACATGGAGAAGACAAAGGGCAATGGGTACAAGTTGCACTGGGAGAGATTTCATGTCAACATAAGAAAGTATTTTTTTACAGCAAGAACAGTCATTCACTGGAACAACCTCCCCAGGGATGTGGTAGAGTCCCCATCACTGGAGGTTTTCAAGATGCGATTGGACAGGGTGCTAGATAATCTCATCTAGGCTCCCTTTCCCACAAATGGTTGGACCAGATGATCTTTCGAGGTACCTTCAAACCTGGACTGTTCTATGATTTTAAAATCATATCTAAATTTTAAAGGGTCCTAATAAATTTGAAAGCTAATTTTAGTATACAACTTATATTCTGTCAAAGTACTTCTTAAGGAAAGAGTAAGTTTCCTGGGAGGTCCAAAAGACAAAGAGTATGCAATCTTTGCCATGAAGTTTATATGTCATCAGAAGACACAGAAGCTGACAGCTATTTCAACAGGCATGATATTGTTTTTGTCAGCCAAACAAAACTGTTAAGTAAGCATGGAAGCTGCATGTTTAATGTTAAACATTGTTCAAATTAATTCAATTCTTGTCTACAGAACTGCAAAGCAAATAGAAACAATATTGCGAAAATTTTTTATTTCGCCACATTTTGAATACTGCTACACGCCTATTTGTATCAAGCCATTTCTGCTCCAAGCACCTAGACACAAAAATCTGCAACACTAGTTGTTGCAGATCTTTTTTCACGCCCAAGAAATTCTTCACAAATAAGACATTAAACAGTTTGATTCCTATTTAATCACAGTCCAATTTCATATCTACAAAGTTCCACAGCTGCAAAGTAGTAACAACTAGGATGCTCTAAGGTACAGGCAGGTTTTCTCCAGACTTCCCTGTATTATTTAGTTCACAGCAAATTTTTCGATGCCACAAAAAATAAGTTTTAATACAACTTGTTGGTAATAAACTGGCATGCTATTCCTTTGACGAATTTCTGTGATACCTACTCTTTTATTATGGGCCTACAGAATGGGTCATTAAAACCCAAAAATTTACAGGCATTCATAAACTCAGTCCTCCAAGGCAATTATAAATTAATTTAACATTTTTCTCCATACAAAAGAAAGGAGAATGAGCTAAACCACAAATTACACAAGAACCTTACTATTTCTTTTTAGCCAAAACCAGTAATAGGGTCGCTATGTGTGTATAACTATTAAATCTAGTCACAAAAGCTATTCTGCTAATAGCCTTATTGCTGCCACTGCAGCCATATGCTTAGACTTTGTCTTTTTCATGACAGTAGTGCCTTCAGCTCTTATTTCCTTAACTTACCTTTTTCACCCCCATTATATCTCCATTACCTTAAACATTTTATCGATCAGACTTTTTTCTCTCAGGAAAAGCAGCATTACAAGCTGCATCTTAGTCACTCAAAGAACCTTGCTTCCTTACCTGTGACCTAGACCTACAAGTGCAAATTGTCTTCTGCAGACATAATTCATATCCTTTCCCTTTGTACCCATTGTTTATGCCTGAATTATTAGAATTCAGGGAAATTTGATGAATAAAAATTGTATTAATATTCACTGGTTAAAAAGAAAGAAACTCCATGAAATAGCAGGTAGCAGTAAAAATAAAATAAGTAAATTTATTTTACTAGAATAAATAAGTAAAATAAAAAATAAATACTAAAATAAATAAGGAAAACAAAAACCATATGGAAAGGGATAAATTGTGTACTGCAGAGATAAGAAAAGTCTTTCACTGCTTCAGAAATGAATTATTTAGTAATCCGTCTTACTATGAAGAAGTACAAAAACATTTACCAGTGACGTCACTAGTCATTACTAGGCTATTACTACCACCAGACTATTGATGATGCATGAAACTAGAACATTTTATTGGATGAGGAAAGGAAGAGAATTATTACATTTGTCTTTCCACTCAGGCAGCACTGATTACCCTAGAAGCTTACTACTCACAGTAAGTTTTCTAAAAGAAAAAAGAAAAGCAAGCAAACGAACTCCACAGTCACTAAAAATTAGGAAAAACATAGATCAGATAGAGATAAGCATCTTCCATGGGAAACTTGCAGAAACTTTTGATGTGTTTATAATAGCTTCTAAATGTATGTACAGGAAAAAAAGGCACACAAAGTTGTGAAAGTATCAAAATACCACAGTACAGCATATTGTTCTGTGTCATTATGGTGGTAAATGCAAATAAGCGTACAGATGACAAGTACGCTCACAGTAACTATGACATGCAAAAATTACAGGAATCACAAGCAAGATGCACTATATATGTTGTCAGTGACAGAACTTAATTTATACACAAAAACTACTTCTAAGCATGCATACTGGCTAGCAGTTTGGATATAAACACATTTTGCTATAAAGGATATTACAATGAAAACATCGTAAGTCAACATACATACACATGACAATAGTTCTCAGAAATATGTTTGACATGATAGTCATAATAATCTACAATAGTTATTAATGTTCTTCAGTACTAACTCGGTTAAAACTAATTTAAAGTAACAGAAAAAGGCAGAAAGCCATGCAACATTGTGATATAGTAAAGACAATATATACATCACTTTGAATTGACTTCAGGTTTTAAATCAGCTAGGATATACCTGTGATCAAATCCCACGCACTGTTGCTAAACACTTTTTGATGCCCCTACCATTTCTGCACTAAATATATATATTTACTTAGCAGCTCTGATAAAAAGGACACTTACAGAAAATATACCTGCAAAATCTGTGGCCAGCAGTGAAAACGAGAAACCACCAAGACAACTACAAGATACAGCTTAATCTCCACAGTACTTAAGAAAGAATCACAGAATCACTAAGGTTGGAAAAGACCTGTAAGATCATCAAGTCCAACCATTAACCCAACACCACCATGTCCACTAAACCATGTCACGAAGTGCCACGTCCACATGTTTTTTGAACACGTCCAGGGATGGTGACTCCACCACTTCCCTGGGCAGCCTGTTCCAATGCTTCACCACTCTCTCAGTAAAGAACTTTTTCCTAATATCCAGCCTGAACCTCCCCTGGCGCAACTTGAGGCCATTTCCTCTTGTCCTGTCACTAGTCACTTGGGGGAAGAGACCAACATCCACCTCTCTGCAACCCCCTTTCACGTAATTGTAGAGAGCAATAAGGTCTCCCCTCAGCCTCCTCTTCTCCAGACTGAACAACCCCAGCTCCCTCAGCCACTCCTCATAAGACTTCTTGTGCTCCAGACCCCTCACCAGCTTCATCGCCCTTCTCTGGACACGCTCCAGCACCTCAATGTCTTTCCTGTAGTGAGGGGCCCAAAACTGAACACAGGATTTGAGGTGCGGCCTCACCAGCGCCGAGTACAGGGGCACGATCGCTTCCCTACTCCTGCTGGCCACACTGTTTCTGATACAGGCCAGGATGCCGTTGGCCTTCTTGGCCACCTGGGCACACTGCTGGCTCATATTCAGCCGGCTGTCAATCAACACCCCCAGGTCCTTTTCTGCAGGGCAGCTTTCCAGTCACTCGTCCCCAAGCATTGCATGGGGTTGTTGTGACCCAAATGCAGGACCCGGCACTTGGCCTTGTTGAACCTCATACAGTTGGCCTGAGCCCATCCATCCAGCCTGTCCAGATCCCTCTGCAGAGCCTTCCTCTCCTCAAGCAGATCAACGCTCCTGCCCAACTTGGTGTCATCTGCAAACTTGCTGAGGGTGCACTCAATCCCCTCATCCAGATCATCGATAAATATATTAAACAAGACTGGCCCCAAAACTGAGCCCTGGGGGACTCCGCTTGTGACCGGCTACAAAGGAACAAATTCCAAACAACTGTCTGGGAAAAAAACCCAGCTCCTGAAATTACCCAGCTTTCTTTAATCGAATGCACATGCATTTGTATACAAATCTGTAAAACTCCTTTCAGGACTATAGGTCTTATTTGGTTCAGAGACCTTCAAATATATTGTCTCTGTATCCACTCAGAATACCACTTACTCTCTGCTGTATTAAAAAACCATGCAAATTCTTATTCCTGAGAGGGAATAAAAGAGTAATTAGTCACTCCTCTTTTTCCTGTTACTCCTCCTCTCCTACCTTTTCAAGATCTTAAATTGTTCTGTCCAGTTGTATCGTATCTTGCCAGCAGGCATGCCTCACAGCTTATTTCAATGACAGGAAGAACACATGCTTTATATCCTCCTCATTATGATATTTGGTCTACTATGCATTCACAATAAATCCAGCACTTCTAGGGAGTACCAGGTACACTACACATAGAGTATTACACAGTACAGGGATAAGTATCTCTCCACTTTCTAGAGCAGAAGGCAGTTGATGGCTTGCAATCCCTGAAAAGACAGTCAATACAGCTTACTCAAACTTTCTCTCTCTTCCTTAGGGCAATTCAAAAATAGGCTGTGAGCCAGACTGCTTTTTCTAACAACAGTGGCCTATTCCTGACTGCTACTTATTGGCATTGGTGTACAAGGCAAGGTGGTACAGATGTGGCCTTTTGGCCATGGCATATTATGTTACCTTTTGTGGAACTATTTTGGTGCCATACGTGCTAAGTCTTCTGTATCACATGAACAGCTACCTGCATTCAAGCAGGATTCACAGATCTCTGTTGTGCGAGCTGATATATTTATGCCGATCTCATTTTATTACTAAGCAAACACCCACATCTAAACCACTCAAGAAAATGAGCAGCTGGGTTAAAGAAGTGCATCCACGGGGAAAGACATTAGTTTTCTGCCTGTTTGACTTCCTGGTCTGGCTCACCACAAGATCCAGTGAGGACCGTGGCCAAGATCAGGGAAAAGTAAGCACAAAGTGACAGTGGGGGTGAAAAAAAAAAATTCTGTAGCAAACTGCACTGAGTTTAAGAAATGTCATGGAGATTTTCAACACTCAACTGGAAAATGCTGTCAGCAATCTGAGACAGCCCAGCTTTGAGCAAGGATGGACTGGATGACTTTTTAAGGTACTTTCCAAACTAAAGTCTTCAATGATTCTGAAAAAAAAACCCAAACCAACAAAACCACCCAAACCACTATGAATGTTGTTTCATGACCCTTTTACTATTTGAAGCTGGCAACATCAGATCAGTTACCTATCAAAAATAATTTTTAAAATGGGGCTCATATTGTTATAACTGGCATTTTTAGCAGAACAGCCAGGAAGATGAGGCTTGGAGAACTATTATTTCAGAATTCTTAACTGCAGTGGTTTCAGGAAAAGCCTAGAACTCTAATCCCTGTAGTTGATAATTTTTTCCCCTTAAAATTGCTATCCTTCTTCCTCCCATTTTGTTTTGTCTGGATCCTAGCTGAACACGAAACCAATAAGCAGCAACAGTCACTATATTCCGTCAAGACTATGCTTTGCTCCTTAATAACATACTATATTTAGTGTCAGAAAAGACAGTTGCCAGTAAAAGTATTCTAATAAAAGTAAACTAGTCCTTTACAACGCAAATTAAATACTTTTTTTTTTTTTGATTCTTCCTTCCTCACCCAGTACTTCTGAAGGAAGTTAGACATTAGGAATTTTTATTTACCATGGCCTTAAGAAAGTAAAGGCCTATATACTCAAACTCTCAAATCTGGATCATCTGTTTAACTACACTGCCATGGGATTATCCTGACAACTTTGATACAATGAAGCCATTTATCTTGCCATAGACAAACAGATAATGTATGTTCTGCCTGCTTTAAAATACTTTATACAACCCACTGCAATCACCAGTCTGCTTTTAGTGTGCTTCTACTGACACAATGTATGCGTTCAGTATGTTAGTCGTTTCCATCAAAAAAATGCTATTTCTTTCAAGCCCTGTGTTGTACATTATATACCCGCTTAAAATTTGAATTGTCATGGTACATTCATTATCTCAATTTCCCTTTCAAGTTTTTAAAGAATAAAATAATTACTCACAGTGAACTAGCTTATTACCAAAATACTACCTTGTTTGCAGTATGATGCACAAGTTGCTGCCTTTTCCTGTATTTTTATTTAACTCTGCAAACTTAGAAAACCATACTGGTAATTACAAGGGGAAGACTAAAACTACAATTTAGCTTTTTGATTTTCTCTATTTCTTATTTGAAATAATTTTTTACTTGCAAATTCCATTTGCCTGTAACCCATTTGCCAGCCTGTCAAGGCTTCTTCTCTGTACTGCCTGTCCTAAATAACAGACTGTGAAGCAAAAGAATGTTGGGGGGAAAAAAATAGAATTCATAATGATTTTTGCTCAAACATCACTGAAGATGGGGGAGAAGGAGAAAACGGTACAATTTCCCTGCAGTGTCAAGTTGCTAAGTACCCATAATCACTCCAATAATGTTTGTCACAATGTGACAAACACTATGTTTGTACCTCCCTGCATGATTTTTTTTTTTTCATTCTCTGACAGAATGACAGCAGGTAGTAATTGTGCTACTCAAATGTCAGCCTACACACAATATTGTTCACAAAGCTTAGTTATGAATATTAAAAAGCAAAGGTATGAAAAGGAGTAGATTGTCATATTACACATCTATATTTAGATTATTAAGATGTCCTTCATAATCCTCAAATAATTTCAGAAATTGTACACAGAGCTGAGAAATGAGAAGAAGCTTCCAAAGTCCTTTTCTAGTGACTGTTACTGCTAAGGCACACTCTGTTCTTTTAGCAAAGCAGCTTCCTCTAGAACAATCAAAAAACGCAAACAGACATTTTCTTGAATTAGAACAACATCTGACTCCGATACAAGACGAGAATCACCAACTGACCTTTCTCAAAAGTAACTAAATCCAGATCCATTACATTCCAGTAGCATAAACCAGCTTCACTAGGGGGGCGGGGTGACAGGAATGAAAGGAACTAAACACAGTGTCTGGAAAAGAAGGCAACAAAAGCAGGGAAGGGAGAAAGAAAAGGGAGCAGCACCACAGATATGCTCTCTATAGCTTCTGTTAAAGCAGAAAACACTACAATTGTCTTTCAAACTCTAAGGACAGAGCCTTATCATAAAGCAGAAAAGCAGACAGAGCTCAGCACCATGACAACATCCACTTGCTTAATTACCAGCCGAGAAGGCTTCAAACAAGAACATTGAAAACACGTTTCACAAAACCGTTTCCTTGACTTTTCCACAGTAATGCAAACAATCAGGAAGGCAACAGCAAAGGGACAGACACAAGAAAGCCAACACTTTCATTCAGCATCAAGGAGTTTCTATAGAGGTACACTGGTTTCATATAAACAAATTCTCGTGGCAAAAACATCACGAGTAAGGAAGTTAATTAACATACCTTTCAGTCGATGACTTAGAATCTGTTCCAGAATGGCTGCAAAATTATTAAATTCAGGGGAAGTATCATCTATGGTCTCAAAACAGGAACGGTCGATCAGAGTCTTGACTGAAAACCTAGAGCAAAAGTACAGGACAATCATAAAGTATATGGATAGCTATTGGTCCTCTATAGCAGGGCAGTAGTTTGTATAAATCAAACAAGCAAAGAACCAGAAAACCACCTTGACGATTTCAAGTTCAGTCAGAGCACACAAACACATACCACAATGAGAAATAGCCTGGAAATACAATCATCATTGTTGGGTTTAGGCATAAAGCCTTAAAAACAAAAAGAAAACAAAAATCCCCACACTTTCCATGTAGATGTGAGCCAATTATTTTCTAATTATTTTCCTCTTCTCTAAAGTATTTTAATAAAGCTGTAGAAAAGCAAGCACTCAAAAGCATCCAAAAATCCATGCCCAAGAATCAGAAGTATAAACTTTATCCTATTATGAAAACGCTGTAATTCCATCCTGATGCAAGAATAATCCAAACACTCTAAACCAATGAATTTTTATGCACTGTTAACTCTGCCCATTAACTTGCACAGGCTGATTTCCCTGTGAATGGGGGTAATCCCTATTCAGCATTGTATTACTTCATCATTATGCCAGAAAAGCTATCAATTTAAATGATCTAACATTTGAAATTGGAAAGGCTGAATCAAGCCGCTGTAGAAAGCAGACAAGATGTAACTAGTCAGTTAGCCAATGTTAGCTGTGTTTAGTTAGACCTGCACTTACGCAATTTCATTCTTATTCAGAAGACAGTTTAAACATCAAGAAACATGACAAAAATTGATTTTTCTCTTGCCTTCCACATTTTAATCACAATCCATTTTTATTTTCCTTTCTGCTCCTTGTTCTTCAGTTTTCAGTTTCACGTCAAGTTTCATATGTCCTCAACTTTGAAAGTAACATTTATTTTGAGGCATTTATGGTGTTTTTTGCAACAATCCTTATTTGTATTAATGGACCTATACTAGAGCCTGAGGTGATAGTTTTCACAACACCCAAACTTCAACAGTACCAGCTTAGGAAGTTCTCACTCTGCCTGCTCATCCCAGACCCTATACCTGAGCACACTGCTCCCTCAATTGTGGCAGTTCTACTTTTTATGGGGGTCACTATGAACTGATCTAGATTTTTAGTACTTGAGAGAAGGAGGGGTGGATTGACTCTTAAATATGGATACATTCATAATAAATACACTTCACAGCATCTCAACACAAACAGTTCTACGGCACAGCTGCAGAAAGAGCATACTATATAGGCAAGGGCAGGAATGAGACTCTTTAAGCCAACAGTACTATTTTCAAATGCTCTGTACTGTCACAGTAACTTAACTGCATCCTTAGTGGAGTCAGCACAGCCTCCTGATGCTCACTTACTAAATGAAACTAATTATGCTCAAACTGAACTGACATTTATATTTCAAGAGTTTCAACTCAATTATGTTATACTAAGTAAACTTCTGAATAAAGACTCCCCATCCTACCCTTCCTGCAGGCTTCTATTGTTGTAGTGTTTCTGGCAGGACAGGAATTAGGAGTGAGAAGGGCGGCGGAGGAAGCTTCTTCTGCAGTGCCAAGTTATGACTCACTTTTGAACTCCTCCACATTTTTAACCCATTTTGAGTAAGTGAGAGACATGCATACCCACCAGTAAATTTCTACCTAGTCAGTATCATTGCTATTGACTACTCTAATGGCAGTAATGATTGTTTCCTCAAAGCTATATGTGAAATTATCTATAAAAAAACTTATTAATTTTGAAAAACAAATGCATATAGCAATGCCATGACCAAGTTGGTATTAACTGTAACAAGAAGATGCCTCCCACTCAGTACAAATCTGAAAAACAGAAGGTGCGGCATATCACTCACTCATGGGTATAAACACAAGAGAGGCACTGAGTTGGCAATGTAATGTACTGGACTATATATAGGAATATCATCTTAAAACTCAGAGATACGATCATGGCGCAATCATCCATAAACTGCAAAACAAAGTAATGTATAATATGTAGCTATGCCTATTTTTCCTCTATTCAGTGTCCTGTTTAAAAGTTCACTGGTTAATATTGTATGGGATACACATTGAGAAATGGAGATATGTTCAAGAAAAAACACTTAAGAGCAGTTCACATACACTTCTAAAAATCACAGGTAAGTAATTTCTTTTTTTAATTTTAAAGCATTCTGCCATTCAATTGGAAAAAAAAAGAAAGGTATCTCATTTTTAAGGATACAACAGTTTTTAAATACTTAGGGTTTGATTTAAAAAGACAGTCTAACAGCTCATCAGGATTAATGGTGGTCTTTTTAAGTGCTCATATTACTGACACCATGCTCTCCACAGAAATATTAATTTCCATCTCTCTGCTCTACACTTTCACCAAAAACTTAAACAACCTTTATAGCTACGTCAAGTTTGTCTGAAATTGGCTTTTAGGAGAACTGACAGGGAGTGCGAGTATGTACGCCTTATTTCCATAGACCAGGAAGATAACAGTGCTACCAGGCAAAATTTGATTGACCAGAATATTTTTTGGGATATTTAAAAAAATTCTTAGGCAAATACACCTGTATTGTTTTTTTTAATTTTTTTCTCCAGTACTACAGAGAGGCAAACATATCTCCAAGTTACAAATACATTTTGCATGATATTCACACTTCTGCTTACCACGCAGACCTGAAAAAGGATTTAAGGTATGTAGAAATGATGCCTTTGAAAAAGAGTTACACTGTAAACATTGGGTAAGCAATTTTATTCAGTCATGAAAGATGCCTCATATATTGCTTCCAGCGTATAGCCCCGCAGAAAAGAAAGCCCATGCTCTTGCACAGTTATGTGGAACCACTTGGGGACTGAAAGTCAAGAGGGAAAAGGTCAGGTCTAAAGTACATAAGAGCTATAAAGAAAAAATTTCCAAGTAGGTAGAGTTAGAGCAGCTTTCTTCTTTCCCTTTGTTGCTCCCAACTTCTTCTTCTCTCCACTGGGCTACTTACGGCAGCAGTGTACTCTAGAGCAATAGTCTACCTACACTTCAGAGGTTAACAAAGAAATTGTAACTGAAGGGCATGAGAAAGTAAAGTGGCTTGAAAACAAACTTAAAATTTTCCAAGATTAACTTTTTGGTGGACTGTAGGAGCAGAGGAGCAATATAGCTCCAATACCTGTTGCTTCAAGATTCTTTAAAAACATCTTTTATCCAATAATTTCCCATTGTGTCACTGCAACAATAGGGTTGTTTTGTTGTGGTGTTTTGTTTTTTTTTTTCCATACAGTAACTGCCATTGGAGACATTCCAATATCAGTGTTTCTAGATGACCTTTGTGAACTCTGATGTTTTCAGATTCTTACATATTCTTCTCTGTCACAAATCTAGTCTTGCTTCAGCCAAAAAAGACGTAGAAACAGTAGCATTCTCCAACCTTAGAAAGACCTTCTGAATTATGTAGGAGGGAAACATTACTGAATAAGAAAGATTTATAGCAATCGTTTTGGTGTAGGTTCTTCCACTGTTTTGCAAGATGCATGAGAAGGTCTCCCAAATTTCTTGAATAACTGCAAACCAAAGCCAGACCTTTTATGGACATATCCCAGGTCTATAGGCTTATTTCCAAAACAGCAACAAGCCTCTAATCAAAAGCAAATAGGTAGAAAATTTGACTGCTATATGAATTTGTCACTTTTCATTGTCACATTCTTCTCCTCTTGGTTTTCAAATGAATGGAAGGATTCTGCCAAATTTATTTAGCTTGCAATTTGGGAACTGTCATTAAAATGCCATTTTAAAGAATGTAAACTATTAATATAGAATAATCCCTGAGATTATAAACTATTATCCCTTATGCTGGAGAACATGGCTTGGACATGAAACCAGACAGTTCAGCTAAGGGTCAGTGCAACAGCTCTTATGCATATTAGCAAAATCTCTATTTTAAAAATACATTTCCTGACAGTAGTTCAATTCTGTGTTAACATTCTGTGTTTAAGCTATGAGCCTCACTTCCAAGGCCTTTCTCTATTTTTTTGGTGGTTCTGTGTCTATACAAATCTTTGATCTGTGAATCTTTCTGTGAATCTTAGGGAAGACTAGATTAAAGCAAAAAAAAAAAAAAAACAAACCAAAAAAACAAACCTCAAAATCCCAGCAAGCACCATTTATTGGAAAATGGAAGGCATCAAACTTTAAGGTAGGGAGAGAGACAGAGCTTAGAACACGTATTAGTTATTCAAACAAAAAAATGCTAAAAATTACTGCAATTTAAATCACCATTGTGCAGTTACACAAACATAACCATCTATTGTCACATGCAATTGGTTTATGGATCTTAAGTAACTATGTTACTTCCCATAGCTACATTGCCACTCAACATTTTAGTGGAAACAAACTGTTCCTTCCAAAGCTTTAACCATGAGAAAGTACCCACATCCACATAAGGAGTTAGATATCATCACTGTAAGAAAAGACTAAAAACCCAAAGCCTGGTTTAACTATTAAATAAAAATCTGCTGAATTGAGGCTTTGACAAAAATAGTTCATTAAATTACCAGAGACTGTTAACAGATGGTAATTCAGAGGAATAACTTCCTTGTGATCTCTCACCTTCACTGGGTAGCAAGCTGTTCCAACTCAGTGTAATTGAATCAATTCACTGGAGCTATTTTTACTAGAAATATTTCACATTCCCATAGGATTTTGATTGGAAAGGACTATTATCCTACTGGTTTTGATACTGATTTGGCTATTCCTAACAAATAACACTTTTCAATATTAGAAAATGTGTAATAACTACAGTAAAGCACAGAAATACTTTAAACAATTACTCTTACATTGGCAGAAGAATAAAAATATAAATAAATGTGCACATCATAATAACACAAATCTTTTTTCCTCATAATCCAAATTTTAAGTTGTATTCATAAACTAGCAACTTCTAGTATTGTGAAGATATATGAAAATTAAATTGTTTTACTGAAAATAATTAAATTATGCCAATTTCAAGTAGTTTCTGTAGTACTTTTTTGTTTCACATGTGTTTGAATTCCCTCTGATTTCTAAGTATCTTTAAATACATTACAACATCATTTCAATTGCAGGACAAGGACATGAAATAAACAAACTGAAAAATAAAATGTAAGCACAGAGTACAGAAGAGTTCCTCTCAAATAAGGAGGCAGAAAAAAATAGCAAGCTCTATAGAATACAATATACTCCTTTGAAAAGAACTGTTAATACCCTGTACAATTATGTTATTACTTGACAAAACTGGTGTTTTCCCAAGCCTGCAGATTGGCAATATCTATATCTCTGTAGCAATAGTGAAACTGAGAACTTCTATTCCTTCTAATTGATCTGATTCAGCAAGTTTGGTAAAAATCTTCTTTTTCTATGTTTTTCTTGCATATCTTTTTCACAGGTAATAGAGGTAAACATAAAAGCCTGTGAAAAGACAGAATAGTATCGATGCTACTCTGACACCAGGGCTTGAAGGAATATTGAAGCAAATTCATTTCAGTAGCTGGATGATACAGTTACACTTTGTAAAACCCATTAACCATGTATAATAAAAGCAAAAAATAAGGAAGAATATGGGGTCCTAAACTGTTTTTAAAAATACTGCTGCAGCATTAAGCAGTGAGGGTACAAAATTATCTAATAGCTGTCCTGGTACATTATTAACATTTGTGAGAATTAAAATTATGTCATAGCTCATGAGTCTGTTGAAGACCTTCTCCAGATAATATTCAAATTACTTTGAGAAGTTAAAAATTTAGCACTTGAAACAGAGGAACTAATGGAGTCATTGCTACCAGCCTATTCGTGTATTTAAAAGTTTGCCATGATGTAATGGGTCAGTACTGCACACTTGGAAATGCTGCATGAATTCAACAAGGACAGCAGCGGAAACGCTTACACGGAAAGCCATACAAGCATTATAAAGCTTGTATAAGCTCAGCACTGAGATGGTAAAAAAAATTTGAATACACTGGATCTAGCCTATACTGCGGATCTCCTGATCTAGATTTTGGAGATAAAAATATCCCCTGAAGGCAGCCTCCTCGGGACTGCTCTTGCGGCGCCAGCGCGTTAGCAAGAACACACGGTTAGTCACTTCTACAGTAGCTTGGAAGAACAGTTTTAGGTTTCACTTCACGTCCAATATATATTGTCTAAATTTTAAAAGCGGGCGTACGGCGTCAATTTAAGAGAAATCGACGCTGCACCAGTTCTATTAGCACGAAGATGAAAACCTCAGTTCAACATTGCTGAGAGTTTACTCTGCCCGGCCTTGCTCCGGCACACGCCTTGCGCCCAGGAACACGGTCGGGGTGCCGAAAACAAACCTCTCCCCCCGCCCCCCCCAGCAAAGACCATTTCACGCCCCGATGCACCGGTGCGCCCGGCGGCGCTGCCAGGTGTGTCCCTGCCCCTCGGCCGCCGCCTGAACGCCCCTCAGGCAAACGCTCCCGAAGGAGCTGAGTCAGGATGCAGGCTGCCCTCTCCCACCGCTACGTGCCCCCGGAGGCCCGCACCCCCCGGCCTTCCCCCGGACAGGGCGGCCGCCGGCTGCGGCGGGGCTGCCGCCCGCGCTCCCGCCCCCGAGCGGCCGCCACGAGCAGGGGCCGCGAGTCACCTGCGCGGGGCGGGGGTGAGCGGCACGACCCCCTCAGGCAGGGCTGCCAGCGGCCAAAGCGGCGGGAGGGCGAGAGGAATCGTCCCCTCAGGCGGGGACGGGGGCAGGGCAGGGCCCGGCCCGGGGGCTCACCTGCAGACCGTGATCAGGTTCCGCCTTTCCACCGCGGCGTTGCGAGACGGGACGCTCTTCCTGCGGGCGGAGACGTTAAGGCCCCCTAAGCCGAGGGACGCCATCTCCGCTGGGGGCAGGTGGAGCCGCCGGGGCTGCCGCGGAGCCTTTGTTCCCGGTCTCAGGGATGCTGCGCCCGTCGCCGCACGCGGAGAAGGCCCCCGTGTCTTCCCGGCTCCTCCTCCCGGTCCGCGCGGGGAGAGCACCCGAAGGCAGGCGGCAGGTCAGGCGAGGAGGTGCCGGGGTCCCCGCGGCGGGGGCGGCTCGCCCGCCCCCCCCCCCGCTCCGGGCGGCCACAGCGCCTCGGAATCACAGCGCCGCAGAGCGCCGGCGCCGCCAGCCAATCAGCGCGCGGTGAGGGGCGCGGCGCCGCGCCGGCGGCGGCCAGTGTCTCAAAGGGGCGCGCGCCGCTAAGGGGAGCGGTCGGGAGGCGCGTGAGGCGCCGGCACCTGAGGCGGCGGGAGGGTGGCGGGGTCGCCGAGTCGCCTTCCTGGCTGAGGAAGGGGGAGCGCTCCGCCGGGTGCGGAAGAGGGCGTATGTGGGAGACTTCCTGCGCTCCCGTTCTGCCAAACGTCCCTTTCCCCTCATTCGCCTTCCCTCAGTCGGTATGTGTCTGTGGGGTTCAGGACCTCCGAGTGAGTCCTGTAGCCCTCTAAGCGTTGTGGGCTTCTTTTAATTGTTATCAATTCGCTCCCAGCGAGCTGCTGTCCAGGATGTGAGAACTCTGTAGGCTGTGGTGGTGTTAGGCTTAGAGTTAAAACCGCTCTGAACCATTAGACCCTGCTTGATGGCATATGTAACCTTTAGAGGCCATACTTGCGGGAATATGTGAATGAAATGGTAATGCACTCTGCAACCAAAGTATAGGTGTTTGTCCTTGCTCTGAACAAAGGCGTGATTTCTGAGCAAGCATAGGAGAGCTCTGGGTATAGGGCTTGGCCTTGGTGTCAAGTTGTACAAGAGAGACAGAATGAAATGAAGTTCAAGTCACTGGAAGATGGGATGATTCAACACTTCTGAAGAAAACCTAGCATTAAATTAATCGTGTTTTGTGGGGTGTGAAGGAATGGATTTGCCTGTATAGTTGGGGTGATGTGAAGCTTCCTTCCTTTCTGGGAGGAAGTTCCCTTTCTGCTTAAGAAAATAACTTTATTTGTGTGCAACAAGGATGAATGGTGAGATAAATTGTGGTGCAACTCTTTATTCTACTGAGTTATGCATATGGTATTCCT
The DNA here is from genome assembly GCF_030936135.1 of Gavia stellata. NCBI lineage: Eukaryota > Metazoa > Chordata > Aves > Gaviiformes > Gaviidae > Gavia > Gavia stellata. The sequence continues at coordinate 24,178,572 of NC_082599.1, read as the reverse complement.
AAATATGCCTGTTAAAGTCTAAGCCATCCATTCCTGTTTATGAAATATAAAAATTTCTACTTATTGACATGCAAATCCCCACTGGACTATGGTTTTCTCAGAGAATATCACTTGTAGATACAAAGCTATTTCTTAGAGATGCTATCAAACAGGGAACTGTGTCCAGTTATTGACTGCCAATTACGGTACCTGAAGAGGACTTGTGTTGACGTAGGAACTTTAAAAAGTAGATTTCCGTATAGATGACCATGTTTTCATATGTAGTAATTCACAAATGTCTCTTCTTTTTTTTTTATCAGTAGATGTTTCATAAATTGTTTCAAGTGTTGTTATCACTTACGAAAACTTCCAAGATCATCATATATTACTTGATATGCTGTATTCTCACCCCACTCAGCATGTAGCTGAGTAAGTTTGGACTAATCTTTATCTTCATTGAACTTTATATTAAATGGTAAGTAATCTGTTCTGCCTTCTCTAAGGCAAAGTTTCATCTTTGCTCGGGTGGTTTTTTTCCCAAACACATTATTATTCAAATTCACTATGAGGTAGTTCATCATTCTCTTTCCTGCCTCTCTTCCTCCCCTCTGCAGAAACAGCATGAAAGTGGGGGCACAGGTAAACCTGAAGGAGGTTATACTTTCTACTCTGAAAGCAAGACTAACAAATTTTTTGGATGAAATGGCTCTACTAGAACAAAATTGAAACAAGTTATTGTTCTTTACTCATTCTTTCAGGCAATCAAAGGAAAATGTTGAATGCATTACTTGTTGACTTTCAGAAATGAAGAGCCTGCCTTCAGGTTTCCTTCTGCTTCTTAGTCTTTGTTGAGGCCCATTGTCTCTGTAGCTTCTATTAAGAGATCTGTGCAGCTTGAGTAATCTTTCAATAAAGTTCAAGCGGAGGCTGAAGTAGATTTAATCTCTGCAGATGAGCGATTTCAGCTGCAAGGTCTGTTGTTCTTGAACTTATGATAAAAACCCTGGATAATTACCAATACTTTACAAAAAACAAACAAGCAAACTCAAACAAACAAAAGAACCAAACAGCAGGAGAACTTTTCTACCTATGTCAAAAGCAAAAGTATCTTCTCTGTTCTTCTCCTCTGCCTTGTTTCCAGAAACTGCAACTTTTTATACTTGAAAGAGATTTAAGATGAAATCTGGCTTACCTGTTGGACCAAGCTTTAGGTTCAATATTGATAGGTTTTAGTCCTCAAGTAAATGAATTTTCTCAAAGATCATTGCTTTCTTTCAAATACAATTTATCTTCTACTGTCTTATGAAAGCAGGAACTGTAAAAAGGTTCCGGAAGACTTCAAAATAATAATAAAAAAATAGTAAATTGAATGTCATCAGCTGCCTTAGACTTAAGAAAGCTCAATAAATTTATCAGGAAATATACTGCCGTAACTCTTGCATTTTTAACTCCTCTCCGTAAGAAAACAGGCTAAGGGAAAATCTTATTGTCCTCAACTGCCTAATGGGAGGGTAGAGGGAACAGTCAGGCTCTTCTGAGGAGTGCATAGCAAATGGACAAGGGGCAATTGTCATAAGCTGCAACACGGGATAGATATTAGGAAAAAGTCTTGACAGCAAAGATGTTCAAACACTGGAATGGATTGCTCAGATCAGCCGTAGAATGTTTGTCCCGGAGATACTAAAAACTTAACTGAATGGAGAATCGGAATGCCCTGATCTAACTTCAGAGTTGCCCCTGCTTTGAGCAGGTAGAAAAATTACTTCTATTGGTCACTTCCAGCCTAAACTGTTTTGATTCACATCTCTCAGTTGTGTGATAGAATTATTCCTATAATGAATTTAATATGAAAAAGTACTTCCAGCTCTAAAGTTTCTGAATATAGAATACATAATACGGTTGCACCGTATTAATGACAATGCTGCGTCCGTGTGAGTTGATGCACAGGCTTCAACTGGTTCCCTCTAGCAATGTTGTTAGCTTTAAAAGATTAATAAGATACCAATAGCTGTGTATGTCAGTGTACATGGCTTCACTTAGAAGTCAGTCTCTGTAAAGCATGGGCATGAGTAACGAGTGATTCTAAAAAAAGTATACCAAAAAACCCAACCAAAACCAAATCTACTGGAAACTCACTCCTCTTTGATTTCAACCATGTGAAGCTGGAATGCATTACTTACCATATTCAGAAACAGTATTACTGAAGTAGGAATTTGAAGTGTCACTATATGAATAAATAGAGCAGCTATGAGTGGTACAGCAGCAATGAAGTATATTGATTGGTTAAAAGCCATTTGGATTTATGAATTGCAATGCCTTTATGAAAATCACTACATCTCAAAGAAAAAGACTCAGAAGTGTTTCTTCAGATTTACTGGCTTTCGGTCAATAAGATGCTTTTTAAACAGGTTGTTTGCACAACTGAAGTGGCAAAAACTCCATTAAGGATATTCTTAATTAAAAAAGCTGTGACATGTACTCCCCTTTCAAATTTGACAGAATTCTTTCAGTTGAATTATTTTATGAAGGCATAAGCACATTGGAAAATAAAATCTAAAATTCAGACTTTTTATTTCATTTTCAGTGAGTTTGTGTCTCAGCATAATTTGCAACTTTAAAACATCACTTCTGAACAATTTAAATATTTACAAGGTTTAGTTCTGCTTGAACAAACTTACTACACAAGTTGTGTACTGAATCTGGCAGGGATGGAGTTAATTTTCTTCATAGCAGCCAGTATGCTGCTGCGTTTTGGATTTCTTACCAAAACAGTGCTGGTAACATACTAATATTTTAGCTATTGCTGAACAGTGTTTACACAGTGTCAAGGCTTTGTCTGTTTCTCACACTGCCCTGACAGGAAGTAAGCTGGGGGTGCACAAGAGGATGGGAGGGGACGCAACCGGGACAGCTGGCCCAAACTGACCAAAGGGATATTCCACACTATATGACATCGTCGTGCTCAGTGGTAAAAGCTCAAGGAGAGAAAAAGGAAGCGGGGACATTTGAGGTTACGGCGTTTGTCTTCCCAAGTAACTGTTAGGAGTGAAGCTCTGCTTTCCTGGAAATGCCTGAACATCTGCCTGTCAATGCAAAGTAGCGAACATATTCCTTGTTTTGCTTTGCTTGCATGCACCGCTTTGCTTTACTTATTAAACCGTCTTTAACTCAAGTCACAATTTTTCTCACTTTTGCCCTTCCAATTCTCTCTCCCATCCAATTAGCAGAAGTGAGTGAGTGGCTGTGTGGGGCATAGCTGCTGGCAGGTGTTAACCCACAAGTTGTCCCTGGATTGTGATTTGCAGTAGAAGAAAATGAACTTGGTATCAAGATATCATGTAAGACTTCCTCTTAGAAAGCAAGGAGCAAAACACAAACTGGGTATAGTGCATTTGGTATGAGATATGATATATTTTACTATTGCAATTTCAGATAGTTTTCAGTGCACTGATAGTTTGGAGCAGATTTCATGGATTTCAGTCAGTTGCTTAGCTTTGTGTTTATGTAGGAGGCATGCATGCTTGCTGTTTTTGAGAATTTGCATTTTGAAGGGGTTTTGGCTTTTTTGTTTTGTTGTGCTTCCTGCCCCCACCCCCCACCCCCCCCCCCCCCCCCCCCGCGCCCTCTGCATATCTGTGTATATTTGATTTACCAATATCTTTGTACTGAAACCTGCCAGGTACCATTTGGCGTTCTAGTTGCACTTTTGCAAATCACTCTTTCCTACATGAATTCTCAGAATCAGTAAATCAGTGAGATTATTTGAAGATCTTGCACTTCGGCATTATTGCTTACCCTTATGTATTAAAAGAAATTTGTACAGGAACCTTTAAAAGAAAGGTTTGAGGATGTTTTAGAAGATGGAATTTCACCCACCTTCTTTTTTGGCATCCTGCTGATACTTAATTCTGTGGAAAGAGTGAAAGGAATTGAGGGAAGCAGAGTACCATATGCCTTTTTAGAGCATACTTGGGTGACAGTCATGAACAGAAGGAGAATAAGAACAAGACCTGAATTCTACAAAATGATATCATCGTAGTAGAATTGGCCAGGAAGAAGCAGATGCTAAAATATGAAGCATGTTTGTGATTTAGGTCAGGAAGGATGTAAATTTCAATCTATGAGTTTTAAAACTTATTGCAATTCAGTTTAAAATTGCTTGCTTGAAATGAGTAGGAGAGCAATATTTGAAGGCATTGTGACTTAAACACTGGGAGACAGCTTTTGAAAGCTATGCTTGCAAACCATAAATGAGATTACTGCTTTATGTCAGGGCACATAAAATAGTTTTATCTGTGTTCATTTCTCTTGATTTTTCTTTTTGCATATTCTAAAGTTAGCATGTTATTAAAAGGTATTACACTTTTGCTTTGTTACTTTAAATATTTACATTGCCACTTGGTGGCCTCATTTGATCAGGTAATAGATGATAAAACTATAAGTTAAGATCCTTTTTCTTCACAGGTGTGCAATTCAAACCTTGATATATAATCTTCCTATACATCCAGGAATGGTATATCCCTTTTTGCAACTGAAGATGTGTATGCTGTGTTGATTACTGTGGTTCTTGAGGGCCTGAATCGCTGATGTTGAGGTGGTCAGACTTGAGAGCTCTTCAATAAGGATAGAACTGAAGTGGATGACTTTTCTCCCTGTTCTCCTTTGCTCATCCTTGAAGTTTTAATGTTCCTGACACCTCCCCAGCCAAAAGAAGCAGAGGATCTCATCTGCTACCAGCATAGCATTTTAACTTTTTTTTAGGACTAGAATTTGTTCTGATTTTGCCAGCCTTCTTTGCTGCTTATTCTGCATCCTTAGTTCTTATTTTCCAGATTTGATTACTTGCAGATGTTCTTCTGTATCCCTTTTGTGAAACTGTATGCCAAGTCTCTGCCCCTTTGTTGTTCCATATTATTCATATAATTAGCTGTGTTACAAAATGCTTGTATATTATTGCTGGGTTTGCTGGTTTAGTGTGCTGATGTCTGGGTTCAAGGCAAAGAAATATTGATTGTATCGTGCTTAGTATACTTCTACTCGTAGAAGTCTTGCCTTGGTATGCTTCTTGTCAATGATGGGATGGAAACTCAGTTCCCTATGCCTTGATTCTGAACCCACAGTGTCAAGCTCTGCTGGCTCAAGGCAAGGTACTGCCTCAGAGCAAGAAGGTGGATTGTTACCCTGCTCCAGTCTTGTCTCATGGTTTTTTTGCAAAATGCATGTAGGTCTTTTGCAGTTGTATAGCTCCAGATAGTCCCAGGATCTTCTGTCACGCTCTACAAGACATACTGCAAGCTGTAACAAAAAGACAACTAGTTAATGTATAGGTAATGATTAATGGTTAAAATAACACACGATTCTTGTACCAGTACTTGACTGTCCTCTAAAAAGGTCATGGTAGAATCAGGGCTTCTGCATCCATTCCTGATCTTAGTGGCTGTTGATTCTCTAAAGTAATATGTCCCTTCACTGCTTGGTGCCTATTCATTATTTTTTTTAGCTACTTGCTCTATTTGCTGTGATTCCTTAATGTTTTTATTATAAAGATTCCAAATTAGCCCCAGGTTGGTGGTGTTCTGGGTATTATAATTCTGGTGATATGGGTGAACATTGCAAATCTGCTTCTATCCACATTTTGATTCCCATATGACATTGTTAAATCTTAGGTAAATAACATTCAAAGGTGTATTTATATATATATATTTACTTCATGGGTTTTGAATGTTGCATATAGCATGCCCTAATTTTGATAACTTACTAGTCAAAGTTTTCTACATCAATGGTGTCCGAAATTCCAGTTGCAACTTCTGCTTCCTCTAAAATAGTATCCCTAAAGCCTCTTGGTATGTTGTACTCAATCATACGGAACCCGTTTCTGGGTCAATGCTACAAATGTCTCTTTAATAAAAGGAGTATATCTGTTCTGCCTTGAAAAAGTCAAAGTAGGTACTTTGTTCACAGTAATATGCACTCTATTAATTTGCTGCCACTGAGCGGTATCTTGTATTCCCAAAATTGTGAATTGTCTCTCAACTGGAATCTTTGCTTTAAAAAGTCAAACAACAGCAACAACAAAACTCTGTGAACTAAACATGTTTGACCTTTTTTTTTTTTGTTTCAGTTTCTACTTTGCTTTTGGCTTTCACGCTTGGTTTAACCATCTGTAGTGTTTTCCACTCATATTTCAGTTGGTGTGGGTGTTCACTTTCCATCACAATTGTTGTAGGTTATTTTGATTTTTAGCCAAGTAAGTAGAAATAAAATATCCAAGTTAAATTTGTATGCTGCTTCAAGCCCCCATAATACATTCCCTTAAAATCAGAGACATTTGTTAGAATCATAAGATTATTTTTGGCATCATGGAACATAGATGCTATTGTTTAGCCTTCACGTTTGTCTCCCATAATTTTAAAGTAGTGGAGACGCATATCCAATGTTTTCATGATCTTTGGTACAACAGAGCTTTCTATTGCCACTAGAAGGTAAGGTCTGTTATCAACAAAAAGTAGGGACCTTGCTACTCCCTTGTAACACAAACAAATATTCACCATTTTGAACCTAATGTAATTATTAATATACAATTATTAATAAAAATAAAACATACAAACTTCACTCAGACAAAGCCTAACAATTAATTTATGCTGCTTCTTTTAATAGCCTTTCCACTGGTGATGATTCTGGTAAGACTACCCATATGCTTTACTGTAAAATTTTAATAGCAACATCTATAACATAACATTCTTGCTTTTTGTACCTTACCATAATTAAAATTGAAACTGGAACTACTTAGGCATTTTTCCATTCTGGAGTTTTACTTGATATGCGCAAGATCCTTCTTTATTAATAATTGGAGCTAGTCCATCCCGTTTACAGTTAGACTGTGTACTTGCGTGGAAAATATGGAACATTACTTTCCATCCTTCTTGCCACTCTGCAGAGTACTGGTTTGTTCTTGTTTGTTTATCCATCCTTTGAGCATTCCCTCCCAGTGAGTTGCTATAACAACATTAATCTCCTTCCAGTGTTTAGATAGGGTCTGTATCCATTCTGCAGTTAAAACATTAGGTAGTCTTTTTTCTCCCAAGCATAGCTCTACATCACGTGAACTTTGAGAAGCTGTTGTGGCTCACAGGTCATTAAAATGTCAAGATGGTGCGATATCCCAAACTTTTCTGTAATTTTTCACCATTTTGCCTAGTGCTATTTTTATAGTCCCTTCAGGTCATTAAGTTTACCTTGAACTGTGAGTTCCCAGCAATGTGGAACCTTTCTTTTCTTACCAGGCCTCTTCATAATTCCTTGATGGTTTGCCCTGGAAAATATGTTCCTTGCTCCAAATCAATTTATTGGTTTAAATCCCATCTGGAAAATACAACGTTAAATGCCTGCACTGTGGTAGACTTGGCTGTAGCTTTCTTTACTGGAACTACCTCAACCCATTTTGTCAGTGGATCTAGTATTAGCAAACAATACTTGTCCCACCTACCAAGTGGGATTTACATGTGGTCTAGTGTAGTCTATTTGTATCCTAGCCTGTGGTTCATGAATTCTCTAATGTTTTAATGTTATTTTTCTCTTAGTGGGGGTATTCACAACAGCACAAGTTAAGCAGTTATATACCCACCTGTCTTCACGTTTGGCCAACTAGCTATCTTCTAATACTCCCTTTTGCATTCAAGTAACCCCTACATGATCTTGTTCATGCACCTATTGAAACAAATCTGCTTGAAGGGTATATAGAGCTCTCCATCTACAAGTGTTTGTTATCTGCCCATATTATACTCTCTATGCTTCACCTGTCTACTAGTTTCTATAGTAAATGCCCCTCAATTTCCTCATTTTGATGTAAAGTGGCTAGGTCTTTGATACCTTGCTTTGTATTATTTTCTTTGGTTGGTTTTCAAAATGGATGTTTCTTCAAATGTTAAGTCTACTGGGACCACCACAACCTTGGCAAGGGCATCTGCTTGACTATTCAAATACTGCTGCTTCTGTATTTTTCCTTTTGGTATGCTTTTACATAACCTGGATTTTTTTTCCTCTCTGCTTTTTTTTGAACTATGTTCAGGATTTCCTTTCCATGATTGATAGGCTACCAGACTTCCATTCTGTGTTTGCGGGTGATCTTTATTCCATGTTGGTAGCCAAATAGTTAAAGCTTGATATATCCGGTCTGAAACTATGTACAAAGCCAGATAATTTCCTTCAGGTTCCTCTTTTAACATTGTTAGCAGAGCTTGTAGCTCTGCTGCTTGTGCAGAGTGAAGTCAGGCAGCTCTTTTTATTTGTCACAGGGGCTGCAGCATATCTAATAGAGGATTTTCCATCCTTTTGATAAAAACTGGACCCGTCTGTGAACCCCACTGAATATCCTGTGGTACGAAGTCAGCAACGGAGCTTTTATCCGGTGAGAGACACATAAAACAGGTAAAGGGCACTTACGTTCTGTTACAGTGGTTAAAAGCCATGTAGGGCTGGTGATAAAATCTTGTCGTCTTCTACAGAAAGCTCTTAGTTTATAAAAGCCAATGTCCATGCAGCTAACCTAGGGTTTGATATGTATCCGGTTTGTACTTTTCCACTGTTTATGTGCTTTAGTGGAGTACATGTGATATATATTACTGCAAAACAGCCGCTAGTGGTGTATTCCCAAAGCTCGTTGCCTATGCCAATGCTAAACCTGGTTTTTAATATGGAATAGAGTTCTTTCCCACCGATCTTAAGACTCCCAAAGCAAAGGCTGTAACCTGCATCTTATTTATGTGTTCTTGAAATAGCACAGTCCCAAGGTCTAGATAGGTAGCAGATAGCTGAACACGAAAGAGCTTGCAAGAATCTAGGTATCTGATGGCCAGGGTTTGAACTAGTGCAGTTTTGCATCTTTCTGTGCTTTCCGTTCTTGTTTGTGAGATTTCTTCACTAACTTGATTAGTGATTTACTGATTTCTGCAAATGTAAGGATATTCTCACAAAAATGTAAGCAATTCCAAAAGTGAATCTAATACAGTTATTACTGTGGGGGCATGGACTCTCATAGTCAGTTCTACCCTTTGTTCCTCCCAGCATCACCCTCCCTTCCTGACCTAAAAATATTTCTGAATATTTCACTTCAGATTGTACCTACCGAGTCTTGTCATGATTACTTCTTGGGTATATCCCTGGACTTTCAATTCAGTTTTTCCATGTACCAATACATCATCCATGTATGATATGACATAACACATTTTGATGGTAATTTCATCCACATTTTATATATTTGATCTGAAAGTCTTGAGGTACATAGATAAAATAATATTGCTTTCCCTCATAGGTAAATGCTTGTTTTTACTAGCTTTGCTCTGTTAGTGGAATTGCAAAGAAAGCATTGGCTAAGTCAATAACAAAAAAATCAGTGAGATATTCTGCTTAGTGCTACAAGAATTTCAAGCATCTTTCCACCACAAACAACCTGAGAGGTGGCTACCTTATTTAAGTGTTAAATATCCACTTTTAGGTTTTTTCTTTGCTTTTAACCCTGGTCAAAATGGGATGTTAAAATTATAGGTCTCTGTACTAGGACCTTGCTTTCCATTAAACTTGTTGATGGTGGGTTGGAGTCCTTCCTCTGCTTATTGCCAGTGTTGATACTGTTTTTTGGGAAGGAGGATCTGGACCTTCAATTAATACACAACTTCTATTTTTCCACATTTTAACTTACAGACACACAAAACCTGAGGAAATTCTGTTACCCAAATATCCACTGTTTTTACTTCCTCCGGATTCTTAATAACAAAGCATCAATGACTTGCAGGAATCACTCCACCCTCACCTCCCACTGGTCAGCCCCAATTCCACAAACATCCGTAGCAAAATCTGCAGCTAGTCAGTTTTGTTTCAGAAAGGCTGTGCCAGTAATTCCCTGCTGTTTATAAGAGGGATCCTCCCATTCCTACACTCAGAAGGTACTCCTGAACTTGGCAGCTATTTAACTGCAGCCAGAGATCTTACTACAGGTGCTTGAACATCCTTTTTATGCATATAAGACAAGCTTTATAATTTTTCCACTTTCTTGAGTTCCAGCTGGTACAAATATTCATTGAAGATTTTTTATTGACACTACAGTATCAATTAACATCATAGCACTAGTGGTAGTTAATGTTCTTTCCTGGACCACCCAGCACTAATATTGTTATTGGCCATTTGCATTGGTTATATTGTAATTTTACCACTAGACCGGGGCAGGTAGACAGCAGAGTGTCCCTGGTCTTTGTTATTGAGAGGGAGAGATGATACCTGAGGCCTTCACTGAGAGGGATCTGTTATATTCTGTAGTTTTCGTTCCTTCTCCTCATCTTTTTTGTTAGCTTGACAAAAGAAGCCAGTAGGGAATTTATGGATTCTATCCCATTTTCTCATTCTTTGCCTCTTTTTCTCAATTCTACCATGTTGCTTTCTTGCAGTCCCATTGGTGTTCCGTAAAGGAAGTTTTTATCACGTTCTCCAAGTCTCTTTTGCAGTTACTGTTATCACCTCTTTTCACACAATAAACTAAACCCGCACTGGGGACTGCTTTTATTTTTCTGTTCCTTTTAATCTTTATTTTTAAATGGAGACTCTGGGTCCTTTATGACCATATTTCTGAAAATTACAGTATGTGCAGACCTTCTGTCAGATCCACAGGATTGAGATTTCCTTGCATTCCTTCTTACCTTCATTACCTTGCCCATCTGTTGAAGCTGACTTTTCAACTCCTCCCGTTGTATTTCTGCTTGATTCACAAGTCCCAGAATTACTCTTGCTGACTTAACCCTTATACTACTGCTACTTTAAAGGCACTGTGGTTCTATTAGCTCAAATAGATACTTCCCTGCATGCCAATCCCAAAATTTTTTCCAGGATTCATATGATTTTACATTCTCATAGCATTATTCTATGTGGAATAACCTGCTAGCCAAGTCTCCTTTCAGTGCTCATGTAACTGTTCCGAGACATCTACCTACTAAATTTCTTACAGGAGGTTCTTTCTGCAGCGTAGCTGATAATCATACTCCACTCTGAGACTGTGTTTTTAAGGGCTGTGCAATCTTTACGAGTTAAGGAGAGCTAATCCTCAAGGCCTGTAAGCCCCATTTTACAAGTTTCTGAATTCAGTGGCCTCAAGGTTTAAGCAATTACTCTTGCTTTCTCTGCAGTCAGGTCAGTTGCTTTTGTTACCATCTCCCAAGTTTTAGGAGCAACGTGACCAAGCGGGAGTAGCCAGCACTGTGAGTTCTGTTTTTACCACTGTTTCGGTTGTAACTGCACAATTGGATTATAGAAGCCTATTTTGCTCTGACACTAACATGAATTTTGAGGATAGTTGAGGACTAAGTTTCCCATATATATCCCTGTTTTATTCTGGATAGAGAAATGTTAACAAAGTCATTATGTATAGTTGACAGTTGTGTCCTGGGTGGCTGCTATTGAAGCAAAAGGGCTCTCTGAGTGTGCAGAAATCCATCTGTACAGAATAGCTTTCAGGATCTGTCTTCAGGTTAGTAAATGGTTCACTGGAAAAACTATAAGGTAAACCTAGCAATCGGAAACTGGGGACCTGCTCTTAAACACCATTAGGCTAGTATTAGATACCCAGATCAAGGGAGAGACAAAAGTCTGAGCTTTTATCATCATCTAGATCAAAGTTGATGCACAACAGAGGGTTTTGGTAACATTTGCCACTGTTTCTACTCATATTTTACTGGTGTAGAGTTCTTAGAACATCTTTGGTTTTGGAAACTACCAATGGAGTGACAGAACTCAAAGATCTGTGAAGAACGACAGATGGAATAGCTGATCTGATCTGGAGGAAGGAGGATGGGTTGGGATGCCATTCTGAGGTCTCTTTGACTCCTCATTTTTGTGATTTGTAAGGGACATGGTGAACTGTAACTGTAGAATAGAGAAATAAAGAAAACTTTGGAATTCAGTATTAGTAGGCAGAAGCTGAACAACAGGTTTTTATTCTCATAATTTCCTGGGTAATCTAGACATTTCACAAATTGTATGGAATAGAATGCAAGTATTTATAAAATACAATTTAAAATAGTATTATAGAAGGAAATAAATCAATATGAATAGCTTTGATTTCCATATAGGATATCATATTAATACTGTTATATATTTAATATATAATTACTTGAGTTCCCTCCTCCTCAGGAGTTCAGCTGTCTGTGGTCCAAGGCACAGCTGTGTAACCCTCTCTGACTTGTGAGGAAATTGCTAAATTCTGAGCAAGAACTCCAAAAAAGTTGATAGAGAGAGTGGACTTCTGCAAGTTGAGAGACGTAAAATTGCAGACAGAGGTAAGACTCTTTGAGATGGAGCTAGGCAGCAGTTCAAGGATTCAAGAGGAAAAACGCAATCATGAAAAGGAATAAAATCCTAAGGGAAAAGCAGGGATTTGGAAGACAGCAATTCAGTCACACAGGATCTATTCCAGGGGCAGTAGAAACCAGCCCTACCCCACCTCACCAAGAACTTCCTGGCCAGCAAAGACTTTTTCTTACTTAGGACACTGAGCATACTAACACTCAGTTTAGTATTTCATTAATTCAAGTTATCTTTTGTCTGTGGTAAAAGTATTCAGCAGTTACTGATTAGTTAAGTTGTGTATATTCATCTTACAAAGGCTCTTTGTGCATGGCAAAAAGTGTTCAAAGTGATTCAGTGAGGGAAGGATAAAAGTTCATTCAAGTTCCTTGATTACTTGTATTGTTACAATGTTACCAGACATATCATTGGTTAGAAAAATTATCAGGAAAAAAAATTGGATGTGTCTATAATAATATATGCTTTATTCAACTTCAGTAGGGAAAAATGTTTTCCACCTGCACAAAAAGTCACTTTTATTATTGTTTTTCCATCACTTTTCATATAGCATATTAAATACAATAAACTGTGAAATAAAGTCTTGACCACATCTAAATCCCTAATGTTCTATACTATATTTCTTTGAATGAATATATCTTGTTTTTCCAGATTCAAAAGGCATCTGTTTTTCTAGATATGCTGAGGGTGAAAACATCTACTTATGCTCTAGAAAGACGGAACTTTTTAATCCTGCGTTAAATAGTTTAAGAAATCTTACTAAATCTAAGACAAATGTAAATGCCACTCCAATTAAATACATTTTTCTGTTATAAGTGTAGTAAGAATCCCATTTTAAATGCAACTATACTGCAAGCAATAATTATGAAAAATATTACCTCCTCACACATTAATGCATCATTGAGGCATATTTAATAACTTCAGTGATAAATAAACACCAAGAAAGTTGTTTTCCATATATAGGAAATATCTCTCAAAGTGAGCTGTAGATTTGTCTGGATTTTCTGTTGTTGGTTAAGTATAAGCCAAAAAAATTTGAAGCTTTCAGAAACAAGACAGGGTTTGTAAAGCTGAAAACTGACACATTACTAGTAGGAAGCTAGTGACATTACTTTAGTTTGTGGCAGTCCCCCTTACTACTAGAACAAACAATTAACTCCAAATCAAATCACCAGACAATAAAAGTGGAGCTTTGTAGTACCATTAAAACATTCTTTTCAGAGTAGACTTTCTAAACACAAATAGAAGTTTGATGCTTAGAATAACTTAATTTGGCCTCATGCTTAGTCCAGGACGAATAAGATGTCTAGCAATTCCTATAGGTGGTATCTTGTGACTGAGCATGCAGCATACTTCAAAAAACCCAAAATTTTCATTTTCTGACTGTATGATAATTTTCTTTATATAGGACAATTCTCCTTGATTGAATGGTGGCCAAGTTGGAAAAATTCCTGTACAAAGTAGTATTCTTTTCCAGTACTGATTAACAGGAAAGAGGCTGCTAAAATGGAACAGGAGTTCCCAAGTATCATAAATTAGAGCTTGTTCGCAGTTGTTCTAACATATGCTAGGGCTGAATGTCATTGAGGAGTCCATTACAGGATTCCTGGGACCATGTCTACCATTTTGCCTACCTGGAGCTTATTGGAAAATCCAACTTTCCGTCTTTAAAGGAAATAAAAGACAAAAATAGTTAGTGTGGTTTTCTCTGGTTATAATATATAAAGGCTCTGAAGTATTTGCTTCAGTTTCTTGTCTTGTTTGCTATTTTTATTGATAAGCTTAAAAATAATGGTTAGTTTTTATTGATATTGTAAAAAAAAAAAAATTGAAGGTATCATGCAATCATTTCACAATGTTTTGACTCTGATGTCAAAGTTAGATTAAAGTTTCTGTGTCCGTAGTTTATTCTGATATCATGTGTCAATTTGTCATCCCCTTTGCTGGCCTGCATCAGATTAAAAAAATACATGGAACCAATGCGTGATTTGTGGGATGAGATTCTCTCAACATAGGTTGGTTAAATCAATAGCTTACCCCCCAGCTTTAACCAATCTTGATGTCATCAAGGGAGATTTCTTTTTAATTCCGTATGCTGAAACCCTGAAGCATGAAATCTCATATAGACACTTTATCAAATGGACAATGACTTAATGCAAAGTAAAGATGTTCTGAACATTTTGAGAATGGAGTGTCCTGTTCACTCAAAAGTCCAAGACGAAAGAAAACCTATCTTTTTCTCCTTCTACTTACTAGTCATGAAATTTCCCACAGAAGATGGATTTAAACAAAGATAACCAGTATATGACCTTTGAGCTATTTAAGGCTTATAAACTGTTCAAAATTCATTCCCAAACCAGTTTGTTATCCTATGATCAGAAGAAATAGGGATCCTGCTGATGTGGGAACTGTTGGACAATTCAAAACCCTTGTTGTAAAAGCAAGTGAAAAATCACCGATAATGTTCATGCACCTGGATTGTCCAAAACTCTGCTACACATCCATCTCAGCGCTATCCCACAGTGGATCAGTAGGACTCTTTGAAGATAGTGACAACTGCAGCCCAAAGAGCTGACTCTATTGAGTTCTGTGGTAAATGTCTTAAGAGATTTTAGCTAGTTGAAAATTCTGGAAAGTGACTCATAGGATCTGGAGGGTTGACCTCTAAATTAAAGCCTATACATGAGGAAAACATCTAGTTTCACTTAAAAAATTGCAATTGCTCACAAGTTAATTGCACCTATTGTCTAGCTGCTTCTACGTTCCATTACCCTTCATGGAAATTGCTTAGTTCAAGACAGAACAATACCTCTTGGATATTATTACTTCTGTGAGGACCTTTGTTGTCAGAGAGCTTGTCTATGTGAAAATACTTATGAATATTCATAAGGTTTACTCAACCCTCTCTTTATTAAGGTAGTAGCCAATTTTCCTTTACCTGACATAGTTTTACGGCTCCTGGATTATATTCACACATCTTTTTTAGAATTTTGAGCATCAGAACTTCTTGTGTTCTTGAAAGATGACCATTAGGTGCCTTGAAATATTCTGGAGAGATTGTAATGCTGTAGGCTAAGGCACAATTAATTCCCTTCTCCTACTTGTTATAAATGCATGGTTTGAATCCTCTCTCGAGCGCTCTACTGCAATGAGATATTGTACTGTAACAATAAAGTATGACAAACCTTAAATCCTTCTCTAAGTCATTGTTCTTACAGACCATTCACCAGTCTTGTCAGTATAGCTCTGATCTTCACAAAAGTGTTTACGTTGTATTTTGCATGATTCTAACATAATTTTTGGACTGCAGTTAAGTTAGGTAACACAGATCATTCCATACTGTAACTCACTATTAATTATTCCAGACTGTTTCCATGCATTTATTTACTAAATTTACTTATCCAACCCTCTCGTATATGTGAAAATGTCTTAATATTTTATGAACAAACTGATCATAACTCAGCTTCTGGAATGGCAGAAAAAGGCATTTGAAAAATGGGGCTCTCATTTTGTGGTGAAGTTTCAACTAGTTATGCTTCTAAAGCTGGGCATAAGCTATTGATTTAACCAAATAACTGATCTGAAGGAAGACAGAAAGTGTTTTTCTAAACCCCGGGTTTATGAATTCTGCTTATACACTTAGGGCAAAACTAGTTGCCAGACTTTGGATGAGAAAGTATTTCTCCTCAGATTAGATTGACTGGCACCTACATTGTTTCTGAGACTTTTTGTACATCTTGGGTTGTGAATCAGCTACTACGTTCACATACATGTTTTTTACATACTCAAGTGCAGGTAATGTGCAGTGGTGGTGCCTCAGATTCTTCTGTTGTTGGTTTATGACACAAATCTAATCTCTTCAGACTGCAATTATGTAGTCTAACTCAAATTATCAGTTTTAACATGGAAATATCTGAATGGTTTATAGCAAACCATGAGATACAAGATATTAGAAGAAAGATTTAGTGATCTTTTTCTGGCCTCAAATTCTGTGTGACTGTGAACCTATCTCACTGAACAGTCAAAGTACAGAAGCTATAGAGAAATAACAGAATTTTATAGCTTACTAAGTAGATGTAAAATACTGTCCTGTCCCAATTTCCCCCCTTTTTTAATATCAGTTTAGTTGGTTCAGCTCCTAGTACGATAAGACCATCTGTAAAACAGTCTTTCATTTTCTTTGCGCTACTTTATGCAGGCAATAGAAACGCTGGTACAAATTGCTATTCTGACATTTCTTTCACTTTCTTATCGTGATTGTACTGCAATAGCATTGTAACATTGCAATGAGATAACAGAACATTGTGACAGATCTTGTAGTTTTGTCCATTTTCCCGTTAAGGGGAAACAGTTGCGAAAGACCTGAATATACTGTTTCATTTGTTTGAATTAATTGACTTTTCTCTAGAGTCTCTCATTTAACTTTATTCAGTTCCCACTGAAATAAATTGACAAACAGACTTTACCTGAAATTGGACCAGTCCGTTAAGATCAAGTCCTGCAAAGCACTTAGGCACACAAGTTAAAACCCAGAAATATTCCCATTAATTGCTGTGGATAGAAGCCTATACAAGTATCTCGGGATGACTTTTCGGAAACAGATAATACTTATATTTACTAATCCTTTGTATTTTGTTTGACTGACAATGGTAAACTAACCTTTTTAAAGTAATCCTCACTCTGATAAGACTCTTTGTATTCCAAAACATTGTAAAAGTACTCAGTTTTATCAAAATTTTGGGATTACAGGTAAGCATGATTAAAAGGAACAAAATTTATCTCCTCTGGTTAATTATCAGATTAAGTAAATTTTGTTTGAGTAAAGTGATAGGAGACCTACAGAGAAATTCATATAAATCTACTTGTCTTCTAGGACAGGGATTTGTATTTAACTTCTCATAAATTTTACTTCTGTCAAGGTGTTGAACATACTGTGTTTACTATATACATTGAAATAACAGTTAAGAAGTGCAATGAATTTCTTTTAAATGTTTTAATATTTGTTGGTATTTTCATTGAAGTAATGCATACGGATACTGTTAAAAACAATACATTTCACAATAAAATAAATGGTCAATTTCAAACAGTTTAGAATCTCAACATACATTCAAAAACCAGAAGGATACTAATTGAGCAGATTTCTGCTGACCATAGCTATTTCCAAACCATTTCTAAACTGAGTCTGAAACTCATCTTGCTGTTCTGCAGTTACTCAAATGAGAAATGATATGCACGGTAGTAAAATCCTGGTTTTTTTCAGGCTAGATGGATCATGTTTTTCTGGATTAGACTTAGAAGAAGGGAAAAGAAGCAAAAGAGTAAAGCACTCCTTTTGTGTTATTTGGTTTCATTCTCACTGTGTATTCAAGAATGGATTCATCCTTAAGTGTAATGGTTACTTCGAGCATCCAACACCATCTCTAATAAGGTAAAGAGGAATTCCTGGGAGTTTTAAGGGACAAAATTAAGCCAACAGTACATAAGGGGAGCTTTTCCTGGTAGAAGGATAGACTATTCAGGCTTGTTTTCATGGGTGACAATGAAATAAGTGTTTATTTAAGGACTTTGTTTGCTAAATATTCCCTGTAGGAAAAAGGAGGCAGAGTCCAAAGTGCATACACTTTACTTTCCAAAGTAGGCGAGGCAACAGGAGAAAAAAACAAGAGAAAGCTGTTCATCATCTGCATTTTACGTAAGAAGAGCGAAGTTCAATCTTGCTGCATGTCCTTAACCATATTAATTCTGCTGATTTTTGAATAATCTTTCAGAGAACTAGACGAAACCAAGAACAACCTTCACGGTAAGTCAATTATTTTTTTTTTTTAAATCAGAGATATTTTATAAAATTCACTGATAACTAAAATTGGGAAATTTCCAAATAACTGCATTCTTTTAAATAAACATCTATTTTCTCATTTATATGTGTGCTGAATTGCAGAAAATATAATGCTTATATCATTCAAATGAAATTAAATGAAGGGCCCACAGTAATCGGAAAGCTACAAATACAAAATGCAGATGTTTGTAAGCAAACTCCAAACATCTGGACTTGTGTCAACGTGTTTGTACTTGCCCATTACGAGGACTCACTTGCAATATATGACATTAGTTACTTTATTGATTTTAAAAAGTATCAATATTTTTTCTTTCAAACAAATGGTCATTGAGATTACTGTCCTTGGCTTAATGGTTGTATATTTCTCAGTCAAATATTATTTTACAGGGAGCTATCTTAAATTTAAAATGCATTCTGAAGATGAAAAGAAGCAGAAGCATACTGCAGATGGAAATAGTCATGAGATCACTGCATCCAGCCAGGGTCATGGATCTGAAGACAAACAGTAAGTATTCTTCAGCATTTTAAACATGGTCTGTATTGAAGCTCATGAGATTACATTATCTTATTTTATATTTTATTTAATTTAATTTTTAATTTTAGTTTACTGATCAGGAAAGCCTAATAACAGAAAGCTTTGTATCAACTTGAAAGTAGCATTGATTGACACATTCATTTGGTGCAGAATGACCTTTTATCTTTTTCTTTTAAGGACTAAGTGTCCACAGTATTGACTACAGTTTATTGAAAAACAATTCTAAAATATGATGTAAATGATGTCGGAATGGACATCTTGGATACAATTATGTCATCAGCTAAAAATTCTGTTAAAATTTTTAGTATGGCAGGGAATCAATATTTTACGTATCGTGAAAGTTTTATTTATTTCCCATCACCCCATGGGCAAAAATTTTATTTTATAAGTTATCTTCCTCTTTCCCATTTTGAAACCTATATACTACTTCAGTTCACAACTTCCCTGATCAGGTAGTGGAACCACCAGCACTTGTTGGTGGTGTTGCACCCTTGAGAAGGGTAAACTGGAAAGAGCTTGACTTAAATTTATAGTAGTCAGGAGCTGATGCTATTTACATACCTGGAGGTTGAAATACAAACATCCCAAGAATGCTCAATAAATCATGTTTGATTTACACACAATTGTTTCCTGTAAAATTACTTAATAATTATATTTTAATTGAACTTCATTAATACATTGCTTTAGTATTTCTGTGAAATGTTGTCGCTTTTTAAACACACTAAAACTATCATACCTTTTAAGCAAGCAAAAGAAGAAGAAAGTGGAAAAGGCTAAGGTAGTCAGCCCGCTTACACTGGTAAGATTTATTCTTTCTTTATATGTGTACATATATATGCACGCACATTTCAAAGTGTACACAAAAAATGGTTAAAATTATGTAAAGAGTATTTTATATATGGTCTTGTCTCTACCAAATACTTTGATACTACAGAATATTGGGTATAGTATAGCAATCAAGCAGTTCTTTTTGTGGATGTGGTTTTATTAAAGAAGCTGTCTTATTACTGATATGGATTCTTAGGAGTCTTCCCTTAATAAGTTATCATGCTAAACACACCCATACTAGATTTTAGTTTGTGAAAGGTAGGGATTTCCATGTCCGGTCATTTCTTCTGACACCATGAAAAGGGCATCCATATACCCAAGTTTACGTGTGGTCTTGTCCTCTAAATTACCTGAGTCAGGTACTAATCACACTAATTAGCCTCATTAATCATTATTCAGTCACCTGGGTCAGCAGTAAAGGGCAACTCCATGGCACTGATGGAACTTACAATTAAAAATTGTATACTAAAAAGTACTTTAAATTCCAGCAATTTTTAATTTACTGTATATTTTAAAATAAGGCAATCTTTTAACATTTAATCAAAGTAAAACCTAGGTCCTCTTTTAGTAATACTGAAATGGTTTGTATTATGTAGGTTTAGTGTGCATAATGTGCGTCAATGATATGGCAAATAACAGAAATAGAACTGTAGCCCATGATGCTGGCCAATACCCAATTTTTCTGCTTTGCTATAACAGCTTGCACTTGTATAATTACATCATACCACTATAATTTACAACAGTAAACTTAGTATTTTATAGTACAGAATAAAGCCAATGATTTTTCAACAGATGAGCTCAAGCTTTATTAAGTTCAATGGCAAGAGGTGTTTAGGCTGTCAGTAAGTTTTGATAATGTCTACGGTACATTAGGAACAGGCTTTCTGACTGCATAATAATGAATTTACAGTAAAAGTAATTATTGCCTTAATTATCACAATGCCATTAAAATTTCTTATAATTTGAACTTTAAATAGCAAACTTAAAAAGGGCAAATTTCTTATGCCTTGTTTTCATATGGTCTTTCTTACCCAGATGCAGATACTGATATATTAAAATAGTACACTTCTCTGGTTTTGAGTATTTATAGTATAAAAGTGCTTATATTAGAATGATTTATTCCTGTATATTTAAATTGTTTTGTAAACTCAATTTCTAATCACATAAATCTGTAGTTTTGTGACACTAAGTGTACAATTGATAGCTTTTTCTTGACTTTGTTGCCTTTGTAGACATAACATTGTGTTAGCATTCTAATACTACAGTTAGAATGAATTTCTCTTCTCACTCACAGTTTCGATACTCCAATTGGTTGGATAAATTACTAATGATACTAGGCACTCTCCTGGCAATAGCCCATGGAAGCAGTCTACCTATTGCAATGATAATTTTTGGTGATATGACTGATAGCTTTGTTGCTTCTGGAGACACAAATTTTCCAGGTAAGAATATATCTGCTAAAGAGAATAATGGCTGATATTTGGAAAACAACCAGGGAGGGTCAAGCATCTTGACATGAGATATTGATGTCAGAAACCCCAACTTGCTACTGTACTATGATGCAAATTAGTAACTCTTTTGTTTGCTGTAATAGAGATACACTATGGAATTATTTTTGCTCCTAATTCTTAGTTTCTGCATTAGTGGATTTTATTTTCAATTTTTCCAAATTGTCTACTACAATGCACATTCAACAAATCATGTTTAACTGTGGCTATCATAAATAGAAAGACTCTGGTTTTCCATCTCCTCAGCATGAGTTCCTGTCAATTCCCTTGCATCAAGTCTGACAATCATAGTTCACAAGGTGAATCAGATCAGTAAGTAGATCAAAACAGAAAATTTGCCACCAAAAATAAAAGTACTTATTTTTTCTTGGATCAATTTGTTGAATAGCCTCATTTACTAAATCAGCAGTATGAAATCAAACACAAAGGATGGCAGGCATGTACTGCTGGATACAAGAGGGAGGAGTGATACTGTCACTTTGGTATCAACTCACAGTTAGAGCAGATTACATTGTCCTCTGGGCTTACACATTAGATATTAAACTTGTGAACATGTTTGTTGCCTGAAATACTAATTTTTAATAAAATTTTTAATAAAATTTTATTATTAAATAAATGTCTATGGTGATACAGAAAAAATAATGGATGTGACTATCTTCTGTCCTGCATCCATTTTTGCTTTTATTATGCTGCTATAAGACAGAAACATGGGCATACTGCCTTTATCAGAACAAGTAATTTATGTTTTACTCCTTCCCAAGTACAGTAAATTGATCAGTTTTTAATGGTGCAAATGCAAAATGCTGCAGCTGTAGTCTTTGCAAAACATTTGTCACTAAGTTCTCATGTGGCGGAGTAAAATTTTAGGGCCAAGACCAACATTATAGCCAATGTTTTCATAATGGATTAAGCTATCTACAGTTACTGATTTGATGTTGATTTCAATGTCCAAGCCTGTATTTTTAATGTGTTTTGGCATTATACAAATGCCCTGTGTTTTCAGAAAGAAAAAACCAAACTGAGCATTTAATGAATCTTTTAATCTCAAGTTACATTGATCTAGTTTTGTAGTCAGTGAAGTTATGATGAAACTTATATTAGTATAATTGTTGGTTTTTAATAGGTAGAAGCCTGAAATCATGACAGTCCTCCTTTCATTAAAATCAACTTGATTCAAAAGGAGATGCAGCAACACAAAATTTGCTGAACAGCATGCAGGAAAACAAATTTGTTAAAACTTGCTCTATTAAAAGTATTTACTCTTTTCTTCCTATTTCTGCAGTGAATTCCTCTTCAGATATTTTTGGCAAGCTGGAAGAAGAAATGACAAGGTAATTAGGAATTGATATTTCCTCTTCTTTTTTGATGTAGGCTGTGGTGGGTTGACCTTGGCTGGACGCCAGGTGCCCACAAAGCCACTCTATCACTCTCCTCCTCAGCAGGATGGGGGGGAGAGAATAAGATGGAAAAAACCTCATGGGTCAAGATAAAGGCAGTTTAATAAAGCAAAAGCAAAGGCCATGCACGGAGAGGAAAAGAAAAGATTTATTCTCTACTTCCCATCAGCAGGTGATGTCCAGTCACTTCCTGGGAAGTAGGGCTTTAGTCCGTGTAGTGGTTTCTCCAGAAGACAAACATCGTAATAACAAATGCCCCCCCCCGCCTCCTTTCTTTTAGCTTTTATTGCTGAGCAGATGTCACATGGTATGGAATGTCCCTTTGGTCAGTTTGGGTCAGCTGTCCTGGCTATGTCCCCCCACAAGATCTTGTCCACCCCCAGCCTACTGGTGAGGAGGGAATGTTGGAGATAAAGCCTTGATGTTGTGCGAGCACTGCTCAGCAGTAGCCAAAACACTGGTGTGTTATCAACACCTTTCTAGCTACCAATACAAAGCACAGCACTATGAGGGCTGCTATGGGGAAAATTAATCCCATCTCAGCCAGACCCAATACATAGGCACACGTTTCTAGTCAAGCCGTTCTTCTCCCACAGATGTTTTGCATACTTTAAACAACGTAAAAGCAATGGTTGATTGAATAATGTTTGTAACTAAAGATTTGCTCCTGAGATCATTGGAGGCACTGGGAGAATTCTTGAACATCCCCAGCCATTCCCAACAACTTCCCTGTAATCTCTTGCTCTCACCCATCCCACCCCCTTTTCAGGTGTGCTCTGTGTCCCAATGCCATCTGCATTTCCTTCCTTCTTCCTTCTCTTTGTCTGAATTTATAAACTACTTGTTATGCTAAAAAATTATGTTGATTATCATCCATAGATTCCTTGAGCTATGATGATTCACTGATAAAAAGCAGAATTAAAATTGCCAGATAGTAGCTACTTTGCTGCCAAAGCATGAAGTTCAACTGAATTACCTGGAATACAGAAAATACAGAGTTAGATTATATGCAATCTTAAATCTAGCATTCTAGAGCTGGCAATAGCAGAAGACAATAGTCAGTAGGTGCTTCTGCTACAAAGCTTCGTAAAGAAAAAGGCAAATAAGCAGAAACACCAGCTGCCAACAGATGTGTTTTGTTAAGGGGCTTTATTAACTGCTGTCCATGGATTTGGTTTATGCAGGATGTCTGAAGTTCATGTGCATTTTCTTGTACCACTTCAGCTTCTTTTCTTCGGGTTGATGTATGTTCCTCATTAGGTATTTGAAAAACATCTGTGATCTCAGGAATGCTGATGTGGTCTTCAAGGCCTTTTCTGAAAAGAAGGAGGAGATAAGGCATTTGCTCTAGTAACTCTTACTGTTTTATATTGAAGTGCATTATCATTTCTGGTAACAGTAGACTGTAAACTTATAGATCATTTAGATTAAGTAGTTAAGTTTCTAATTAAAAAAATCTGTTTATGCCAAAAAAAGGTTCTTTACCCTAAAATAAATGAGCAAGAGCTAGTTAGGAAAAGGCTGTTACTTAGAAATTAAGAACTCATATGTAATGAGAATGAACTGGCAGGGCATTGGCAATTATGTTTTATAAGAGAGTATGGACACACAGTGTCCTGCTCCTGAAACATTTCTGTCAGTTAGTCTCTGACATGAATGCAAGTAATGCATACACACCTTCAGTGGATTATACTTGTGCCCAGTGATTTGAAAGCAAATATGAAGGCAAAATTGCGGAACAAAATAATTTGTGCATGGATGAAGTTACACAGCTTTAAAATCAGCATATTTTCTTTTTTTTCTACTCATGCATATCTAACCTGTATTTTAAGAGCAGGATGTACTAGAATTACTCAAGGTATTACAGACCCTTATAGCATAAGAGTAATGTGTAAATCAATGTGTCAGTTATAAGTCTTTTAGACCAACAACCAATCAGAACTATTTTTGATTAATAGTTTTGGGGTTCTTTTAATCTCTGAACTCATACCACATAATCTCAACTAAAAACAATAGGAATCCTCCCATTGTCCTCAGTAGCCTATTGTCTAGGAGGCACTACTTCTTAAAGAGCAGAGAGTGCAGGAAAACAGCCAAGCTTCCACAAAGAAAGTGTAAATGCGAATATAGATCTACATCAACATCTAAATGTTGAGAACTGTCTGTTCTCATGACCCTAAGAGATGGTCTATTTGAGGGAGATCTTTTATTAACATCATGCATGCAACCTTGTCTTTTAGACATTAACTCTGGAAGTAAAAGTATGAATAAAAAGCAGCCCGAGTTTCTCTTTAGAAACAAATTGTTGAATGAAGAATGTATTACTTATTAGCAGCACAGGAATAGGTTTTCTTTTCTGAAGTTTCTAAGTTCTCTAAGCCTTGAGTTAGTGTGTTCACTGGTTTGAAGAAGCAGCTGTTTGTACCCACCCCCTGTTTCTCTAAGAACACCTGCCAGCAGGTCAAATAAGAATAAAAACTGTTTACAAGGACAAAGTTCTCACACAGGTGTGTTCAAGTACTGAAATATACAGGTGGACTTGGTTATATTTGTTACTCAAACAACAGTTTGCCTAAAACCCAACTATTTCTCAAGAGAAAAAGAACCATTATTTTACAATGCAGTGAGCATTTACTCTCTGTTAAGTTTCAGCAGAGAATTTACAGAATATATTTCATCAGCAAGGTATCTGGGAAAGAGATCAATCCCTTTTGATACAATTTGTCATGAAACAAAGTCCAAGCATAAAACAATTCTTTGAAGTGATGTAACATCATAAAATAATTATCTTAAGTAATTACTGCTGAGTTTTGAGGCAGTGTTCTTGGGTTTAGTTTGGTAGTTTCTGTGTAGAGTTTTAATGGAACTGAAGATGATCAAAGTCAATATTCAACTAACCAGCATTCAGTTAGGCATTAACCTGTTTTTATTAAACAGTTTAGATAAAGTTCATTTCATAATGATTATCGTTCCAAAGTTCCTGACTAAACTGTATGGTATCTCAGCCACAAAAAAGACTGGATTAAAATTTGAAAAGTTTTGCCTATAAAGCCATTCTCTCTTTTTCTGAGCAGAGCATTTGCACACAGATTCCTGCAATTTGCTCCTGCCAAGTTCCATGCTACAGTTCTAATGAATCAGTACGCATAACTTACTACATGTGAGTGAAAGTCCTAAAAGTTTTAAAGCTTTTTTCTAATTATTTACTTTTATATAGATACAGTAGTCTTACAATTACATGTAATATACACCATGAATATTAAGCCATTGGTTTTGGTCGTGTTTTACAAACAGGGAATCAGTTCAGCTACATTTTTCTGGTTTAGTTCTGGTTTAAGTTCACCTGTAACTAATTCTGATGTCAATTCTGAATAAAACGAAATCTGATTTGATTCTGTTTGAACAGTTTAAAACTGTGGCTCAAATTCAGTTCCAGTTTGAATTATAGTGGCCTTGGTTTTGATTTGACACCCTGCTCATAGAACAGAGCTGAATTAATTTAAAAGTAAGATATCAGTTATGAATAAAACAGAGAGCAAAAGAATTTTTGATCTAATGGCATTGGCTTGCAATAGATGTATTTATAGTAATACTGTATTCTCAAATCAGGAAATATTTACAGCATCCATGCATATATATATTTATATAGATGGGCATGTTGTATGATGTAAATGTGTGTGTGAGTATGGATATATATGATTAGGTCTGTTTATATGCATTGAAACAAAAATGTTACGGAGTTTTTGGAAATGACACATTTAAGTGAAAAGGGTATTGTATGTAAAATATAGCTCTAAAATAATCTTATGAGAAAATATATACTATATTGACAAAAAGAAAAAGTAATTCCTGTCTAACAATATCTTCGTTTCGTTTACTGCATATCTGAAAACTGATATTAAATACTACTCATAGAAAACTTGGCAAGTTTTACAGAGAAGTGTAAACTCTAATATAAACATATAAACTCTAATTCAGGTCTGAAACAGAAGTAGTAAGCATCAAGCTAAATACAGACTAGCTTGGTAATTAAAACTAATTTCAGATAATCTTGCCTTTTTTTTTTTTTTTTCCAGATATGCATACTACTATTCTGCAATAGCAGCTGGTGTTCTTCTTGCTGCTTATATCCAAACTTCATTTTGGACCCTAGCAGCTGGACGGCAAATAAAAAAAATTAGAGAAAAATTTTTTCATGCAATTATGAGACAGGAAATTGGATGGTTTGATGTAAATGATGTGGGAGAACTTAACACTCGTCTTCTAGAGTAAGTATACTATACCTTTCCCAATGTTATTTTATCTTATTAAGCATGTATGAGTTAATATTTCTTTTCTGTTAATTTTTAAATTGAATTATTTAATTGTGAAATAAAATTTCACTGTGAAATTAAATTGAATTATTTCATTGTCAAATGAAGTTTTCAAGTTTTCTCATGGAGAGTCTCAGAGACTGAACTTCTAATACTTCTAACACTGGACTGTCACAAGGATATCAGAAAAGCATTTTGATAAGTTCTCTTGAACCCTAAGGATGACTGAAGCCCAGCTGATGAGATTACCCCCATGAAGAGAAAACATAGTTCATTTCTGTGCACACTGAGGACTGAATAAGGTGCCAACTGACACCAGCAGTGTGACCAGCTTTAACTGCATGACAAGCTATTCCTTTCTCTTTGGCTACATGAAAGGCTTTATCTTTTCTTTCCAGATATCCCACAGTTTCCAAACAGATCAAAAATTTGCAATTAAGAAAGTGAGAGTGACTTTGCACTGTAGGCAGAATTTCAACCTTTTCAGACAAAAACAGATTTATAGCATTACATTTTCACAAGAAATATGAAACTTTCCTTGACCACACTATATAGTGCTTTATCTTGAAGCAAACTGTTGTTTGGAAGCAATTGAATAATAAAGATTGTCCTCTACACAGATGCCCATGTAAGAAAACGGAAAAGTTTTCTTGTGCTTTCTACATTTTCCCTCCTGTCTGGATGTAATTTGTTTTTCAGTGATGTCTCCAAGATTAATGAAGGAATAGGTGACAAAATTGGATTGCTTGTTCAAGCAGTAACAACATTTGTAACAGGATTTATTGTTGGTCTCATAAGAGGATGGAAGTTAACCCTTGTAATACTAGCAGTCAGTCCTGTCCTGGGACTTTCAGCAGCCATCTGGGCAAAGGTAGGTTAGCGTACGTTCAGTGTCAGGTTTTATATTAATGAGACGTAATTAAATATATCTACATATCTGTAATTCTTACTGTTACAATGTATTGCTTAGAACAATTATAATGTTAGACAACATCTATTTACATAAGCTCTTAGATGAACTGTATATAAGTACCCTCATGTAGTTTGAATATTACAATTCCCATAGATTGGACAGTCTTGTTTGATTTGAAGCTGTTTCTGCCAATAATAGCATAATTTTATATGGAAAAGGAAGCAAGATATAAGAGTAGAATCCACTTCTGTAACTGTTAAACTTCATCCACATGAATACTTGTTCTGTTGAAAGGAATAGTTGCACCTCCTGAAAAATAAGTGAATAAATTAGGCCAAGCCTTAGTCTCAGACACAGAGTTTCTTTTCAGAGTTGTTAACAGCTTTGGTAATAAATTTAGCACTAAGAAGTACTAAATTACCATGGGATTGGAGTGGCTTACATTTGTAGATTGGAAGCCTTCAGATTTTTATAGTATTTTATTTCCCTTACATTTCAAAGGTCATATAAGCCTTCTCTGTCTTGAGTGAGTATATTGTGGAAAAGGTAGGGATAGAGAAGCATGTGCTACATATGTCTACTGGCTAAGAGTCTTCATGGACTGTGGCCAATTAATGTAAGCTATAGACCACTCTGGCTAGGAATGAGCTGAGGAGATCTGCCTGGGGAGAACCACACCAGCTCAGTATGAGTAGTCATCTGATCTCTTGCATTGGGTGAAAGAGTGGAAAATCCAGACTTTAGTTGTTGAGAATGGGTAATGTTGAATTATTTGATTGAATTCATAATGTATTTAAGGATTTTTATATTGAACATTCTGCACTTTTACATAATATAATCGAAAGGCTTCATATTGGAAGAAGGTAGCTGTGATAAAAGCCATTATGAAGTGCTTGAGCTCATTCTGTTCTTCTTAAGTCAAAATATTTGATCCTGTATTAGGTTCTCTCTGCTTTCACTGACAAAGAACAAGCTGCATATGCAAAAGCAGGTGCTGTTGCAGAGGAAGTTCTGGCAGCAGTCCGTACTGTAATAGCTTTTGGAGGACAGGAAAAAGAAATTAGAAGGTAAGAGCAATGTTTGCTTTCATCAGGTGATTTTAAAGTACTTGCTTCAGATGGTTTGAAATTTTCTTCTATCTTTGCTGTTGAAAGTCTGTCAAAACAAGTAAGTCTTGTGCTTCCTGTGTTTTTAGGTAATGGGAAATTATCTGTTACAGGCTATTATAAGTTTCACTACATGTTGAAAGACAATTAGTTATTTTTCTAGAAAATGACAAAATAAGTTGATATATTGTCTCTACTCTAGAAAGTGTACAAACTACTTTAAACATCACACAGTGAGAGCTTTAGACAAAAAAAAGGCCCTGCCATGAGAAGAGATGATGGTATCCTTGGTAATCTGATTACTCAGTAGTTGTTGTGAAGGTATTAATAAACAATATCTCTATTTCCACTATCATGTAAACCATCATTCTTGTGATATATTTTAACCTTTTATCTTAAGCTAACAATTATAATCTCAAAATCTGTCATGAATGGTTCACGATCAAAGTTCACTGACCTGCAGGTTAAGGAACTTGAATGCCAGTCCCTGAACTGCAATGCCCTTTTTTTTCTATATACCAGGTTGACTGATGCTGGCCTTTTTAGGAGTTACCTTAAAGTCTCTGTGCCTGACTACCAGGCTTACCTTTGTATAGTCTTAGGGTTATATATTTTATATAACTTGTTGTACTTTGTGAGTGTTCCTTTTCTAATTGATCCACAGAGTTTTTGGTGCTGTGTGCCATGGTACAAGTTTTTGAACTTCTGTCTTTCTTCCAGATACCATAAAAATTTAGAAGATGCTAAACGGATTGGAATAAAAAAGGCTATTACAGTTAATATTTCTGTAGGTGTTGCTTTCTTACTGATATATGCATCATATGCTCTGGCCTTCTGGTATGGAACTACCTTGGTCTTAGCTGATGATTACACTATTGGCAATGTTCTTACAGTAAGTATTAATGAGTAAATTCCCAACAATAGTGAGAAATAATAAAGAAAATACATTAAAGTGTACATTGGGAACTTATTTGAATTTAATAAGAATTATGTGCCAAAATTGGCAAAATAGCATCCCTTCTTCTTAACAAAAAGATTCTCACCACAAAAGTCTACATGTTGTTTCTATAGTATCTCAAAAGCTACATCAAGCCAAAAAAACCGTATGTTATTTTTGTGTTTCTATATCTTTTCTGACTTCCATAAGATCAGGCTGATACAGAAACAGTTCAATGAAAAACTGAAGTACAGTACACTTCCTAGCTGCTATTTGTTTGTGGATTTGTAGGGCTGAATATATTTTAGGGATGCAGAAGAAAATACTTTCATTTAGCTGTTTTGTGGTCTAAGTAGATAATTTTATTGATACTTTTTCTTATATTTTGCACCATAAGAGCTTGGAATCACTTCTTAGTGTTTTCAGAAATCGAGGGGGAGAAAAATATACTTGTGACTAGGAAATATGTCACCATC
Source organism: Gavia stellata (assembly GCF_030936135.1). Lineage (NCBI taxonomy): Eukaryota > Metazoa > Chordata > Aves > Gaviiformes > Gaviidae > Gavia > Gavia stellata. The sequence goes on along the minus strand of NC_082599.1, from coordinate 24,148,399 downwards.
TAGGAAATATGTCACCAGGAAGAAAACCATAACTCATGTCATAATTTAAATTCTTCTCTTGATGTGGCAACCATTCTAATTTTGTATGAGATATCAAACAAATATGATAAGAAGAATAACTGTTAACCATGATGAAACCCAGACAGGAGACCATACATATATATTTATAACTTTTTTTAAACTGCCTGGTTTGTTTTATTTATGAATTACTGAAGCTTGTGAAAAATGGCTTTCATATGAGTTATTAGCTCTTTTGAACCTGCCTATTATTTTTTAAAGGCAGGCTGGCATACAGAACATCTCAGTGAGGTTCATGCCCTTGTGTGTCATTTTTTTCGGTTCAAAGTATTTGCAATTTCTGTTGTCTATGTTGTAGTTCATTGGAATGGTGTTTTTACAGCATGAATGGGAGGGTGTAGCCTTATTAGGTATCGTATATGTGAATGACCACTGTTGGAGAAAAGATGATGGGTGTGATGAACCTTTCCTCTGACATACTATGGCTGTTATTATGACCTCTGTTTGAGCAGTGTATTTTTATTACTTTTGTTTTGATACTAGCTGAAAGCAATAAACTATGCTTCTCTGAGAAAATAATATATTTTTTCTTTTTCTCTTTTTTCTTGTTTGCTTGCAGTCACTCTCTCTCATTCCAGCAGAGGAACCCTTTATTACTTTCTGATGGAGAAGTTGGATTTGTATACTTCTGTTTCACTGTCACTTTGAAAGCAGAATGATAGTGCTTTGCATATCTGTCTTTGTTCCATTGGAAAATATACAATATACTTTCTGATCTTTGGAACATCTTTTGCCAAAGAATGAATTAGTACAATAAATCTTGAGACATAAGTGTGATTATACATTTTTTGGCATAGATTTTGCAGGTCTCAGTCACTTGTTCACTTCTTATCAATATGTTTGCAACATTCACATTGTGCAGGAACTCAGTTCTCAGCTGAATCTTAAAAAGCCCTTTTCTTAATGTTATTCTTGGTCTAAGAGAGACCCTTTCATTTTTTCTTTAATTCTAGATTCCTTAAACTTCTGTTAACAGGCATGGAGCCTCCTGACCCAAAGATATCTAATGTAAATAAATAAATGTAATTCTTTACTTAAATAAGAATTGATATATATCACCATAAACATTTCTTTCAGGTCTTTTTCTCTGTATTGATTGGAGCTTTCAGCATTGGACAGACTGCTCCAAGCATAGAGGCATTTGCTAGTGCAAGAGGAGCTGCCTATGCAATCTTTAATATCATAGACAATGTGAGTATCTTTGTTCTCACTGTGATTTCAAAACTAAGAGACTCTTCTTTTTAAAGTACAGACACTATTTATGGACATGAAATCAGTAAGAGTAAATAACAGTGTGTAAAATAAGCAAAAATATAAACTTAAAAGCTGATAGAATGTGTAATTATTAGTTCCTCTTTGTCTTCTAGAGTTATCAGTTCTTGCTTCAAAGGTAAAAGTACTGGATCTCTGAATCACTTGGTGGTGTTTTTATCATGAAGGGCACATCTATGTGATTACAGCCCATCTAGGTATATAAGCATAGGTTTCAAGGTATCAGTGGCACCACCAGTAGCGTGAGTGTCGGCAAATCAATAAACCACAACCTGGTAACCTGGATATGTACTTCAATTGCCAAGAGAGTCTGAAATCAGGGAAGCTGTGATTTTACTAGCTAATGAAGCTCTATGAAATGCAATTACATGTTTTGGATTATTGTTAAGACATGCTTCAAGTTCTAGACCCACCCTGAATGGAAACAAAACCAGTGATAATTAAGAACTCTGTTTCTGCTTAATTAGTGGATTAGTGGATTGGTTCTTTTTTACACAAATTGTTTCAGCAGAAAGGGCAAAGCTATAAATGAACAGTGTATGAACAGCTCATTAGAGATGATCTGTTCAGGTTAATCATCAGGCAATGAAATGAATCTTAAATTATGGCTAGCTGTGGGTACAGTCTTAAAGGCAATGTACTAAATTCACACAAAAGCTTAAATGGAGAAATTATAAAAACATTCTTTTATCTGGTCTGATGAGCAGATCATCAATGTAGTAATGAGGCGGCAAAATGTCATGCAATTTACATGTTTCAGAAATCTCACCTAAACTACTTTAAAATTACATTTAATATCTCTGCAGAATAATGGTGCACTCTAGGGCTTCTTTATGAAAAAAATCATTAGGAAATAAGTTTGGGTTTTGTTTGTACTTTATTTTGCACAGGAACCTCAAATTGACAGTTATTCAGAGACAGGTTACAAACCAGACCACATTAAAGGGAACTTGGAATTCCAAAATGTTTACTTCAATTATCCATCCAGACCAGATGTTGAGGTACTGTAAATGAAACTTTATACATATTACAGTTAAAAATTTGTTAGGGAAAAAAAAGTCACATAAATAAAATTTTGTTGAAAATGTACAAGTCCAAGTTGATTCTCTAATTTATATAAAACCACCTTGCCATCACAGTGATTTTAGCTAGAATTATCTACACCTTAGCTAAACATGTTAAGTTTTCTGAATAATTTTCTGTCTAAAGCTATAGCCAGCGTGGCTATGCAATAAAACATAAAGATTTATTGCTATCAGAATCTAAATTTATGCATCTAACCTACGTGTTTGTGTATAGTAATAATAACGAGTTATTGGGTTTCAAAAGTACCTGCGATGCGGCTCTGTTAAGACTACATCTCAACAAGTTAAAGAAAGCAGATCCAGCAAGGACTTGTTATATACGGAATAGAGATCAGAATCTGTATTTGTCTCTCTAGACAGAGAAAAAGTTTGTTTTTTAAAGCACTGTCTTAAATCCAGAGTCTTGATGCAGTGGGGGTGGAAGACATTTGAATGATTTCTGAAAATATATTGATGAAGAATGTCTTTGCACTATGTAACTATTTCCTTCCCTACCTTGAAGGAAAATCACTGACCTTGATAAAGGGATCTTTCTTACTTTCGATAGGCAGAAAGGAAAGACACAGAGCTTTCTTTTTAAGCCATTTTTACTCATAAATATGTTAAATATTTCAGCTTTTCCTCCTATCAAGAAAGTGAATGAAGTGAATGTGTTTGATTTTTCTTCATGTAGAAATATAAATGAAAAGACAACTATTGATCTCAGTGGATTATTTTATAAGTTTATACAGGTATGATATGAATAGAGATTTCTTCTCCATGGTTTCAGAGATAACAATTAGAGCAAGTTAAGGCTACACCAAACATTTAGTAAGTATTTAATAAATTATAGTGAAGAGAAAAATGAGGAGGTCAAATAACTGAGGGTAGTTAATTTCTGGCTAAGTTTAATCTACCTGACTTTCAAGTTAACTCATCGTTTCAACAGGATTAAGTGCAGCAAAGTAACAGACAGGCATGATGAAGATTGCAAGTTACTTCCTGTCTCACTAGACTGATTTATTTGCTGTCCTCACTCTCTCTTCTCTGTTTGCTTTAAGTTGTTAGAAACAGCCTAAATGGATTTAATTATGGATTTTATTTTTGTATAAGAAAAAGGTTCTGATCAATAGTCCACTGAAATCAATGGTAATCCGCAGGTTTTAGATCAACTTCTATTTACTACTTTATTTACATTAGATTTGTTTGAGTTGTTCTATACAAGGTCTATAGACTATTTTATCTATAGCATTATGACTTGAAGATTAAATGAAGCTGCTTCATAAATTTTCAGTTGTTATTACTTATGTTGGACTTCTTGTTTTGACCTTAAAATATTAAAGCAAAATAAGACATACTAAAAGTTATGATTGGTCTATGCCTCTTATTTCTAAACAGTGAGATATATTTCACTTGTAAAGCACACAAATATTGGTACAAAGGGTGAAGAGGCAGCGGTAGTGTTGAGGGTAGAAATTTAGGAAGAAAGAGAAGGTGACAAGGACACAGGGCTGCAAGGTATTAGGAAATACATTGGGAGAGTGTTGGAATGTGTCAGTGCCTGGCTGTACATTTAGAATGGAAAAATGCACTTAGCCATGATGCAGATGCTGACATTCAGGTATGCATAGTTCATTATAGCCTAGTCCTTCTAGAAGACTAATTAGCAAAAAATACGCTTTTCTCCATTTCAATATACATTTCCAACCACAGAAGTTGTACAAAGTAGTGAAAGCTGTACAGAATCCTGTACACATTTTGTCATGTAAAGGAGAAACAAAACTACTTTATTCCTTTTTTCCTATTGTTGTATCTTCTTACAACTCAGGTGAGCAGGTTAAGCAGAAAGGTGGGCAAAACTAGACGTACATGGCATGGACATGCTAACTGTGTGTCTGTTCTTCAGTCCCACTACACAGCCCAATACAGGTTATATTCTTGAAAATAAAATGAAAGTGCAATTACATGGCACCAAAGAGCTACATTTACCCTTTGCAAGAGTCCCAAGGAAGGCAAAACTTTGTATGGTTGTGAAATGCTGTATTTTATGCTGACTAATACAAAAAGGTTATATATTGTGCAATGAAATGTCACCATTGTAAAGAAGCCCCACCAGCAATTCCAATCAAAAGAGGAAAAATTAAGGATACTTCAAGGTTACTAAAATTACTTTCCCTCCAAATCAATGTAGAGTATATTCTGTCACTTTTAACCATGACTTTTACTGTACAATATTTTTCCTGTAGTTTGCATGCTGAACTAATGAAAAAGGTGAGGCAATATAATACAGAAATATTGCATCATATTGTTTCTATATTATATTTTAGTTATGGGTAGTAATGATATTATTATTATTTTGTTGTATGAACTGATTCATGATACTGGTAGTTGTGAAGTGTGTTGTATAATTGGTATTAGACCAATTGTGATGTAAATATGAAGAAAACTAAGCTGAAGTCATTAGTTATCCAAAATTTAAACTCACATGTTTATAAATTTTATTTTGTACCAGATTCTGCTATAAATATGAAGGATATTTTATTGTAGTCTTTAGAGTTTCTTCAAATTTACACTGACATTTTTACATACTGTTATGTTTTTGGTTACCTTTCTTATATGCACAGATACTGAAGGGCTTGAATCTCAAGGTTAGTTGTGGCCAGACAGTGGCCCTTGTTGGTGGCAGTGGCTGTGGGAAAAGTACAACTGTTCAGCTCATCCAGAGATTTTACGATGCCAGGGAAGGCACGGTAAGATACCTGAAGTGAGATGACTACTCTGTGTGTCACAGTGTTGGAAGTCTGGTTCTGGTCTCACTGCCCTTGTTCCAATGACATGGTAAAGTCTCCCCTAAAAAGGCATGTGCCAACCTGGGGAGAGAGGTTCCTTAACCAAAACACTTAGTTTTTGTCTGCTTCCTTTTGTTTAGATTTCCATTGATGGGCAGGATATTAAGACCTTAAATGTAAGATATCTGCGGGAGATTATTGGTGTGGTGAATCAGGAGCCCGTGCTCTTTGCTACTACCATTGCAGAAAACATTCGTTATGGCCGTGAGGACGTCACCATGGAAGAGATTGAAAAAGCCACCAAGGAAGCGAATGCTTATGACTTCATCATGAAGCTACCCAACGTAAGCAAACCAGCTGTCCTGCTGAAATAATTTCTCCTAAAGCTTCTTGTGCCAAATAGTTTCTCAGAAGGGATTTTTGGGAACAGAGGAAGGTACCCCTGGAGCTGTGAATACGCAGAGCTATGCAGAGCTTCCTCATAACTTTTGAGAATAATGTTAATTTTAAATCTTTAGGTCATGACTGGCGGGCATTTGAAGAACTATTAGAATTCGAGGGATTAGGCAGGTATATCCAAGCGGGTGTTTGTCCTGTGGCATTTTAGAGGAAGAAGAAGATGCTGCCGGGGTTACTAACACTGATGTGCCTTTTCTTTACACTGCCTTTCTTTGGTGAAAGGACTGTGCCACTGAGCATTTTGGAAACGTGTGTGGTTGTCTTGTAGAAGTTTGAAACTGTGGTTGGAGAGAGAGGGGCACAGCTGAGTGGAGGCCAGAAGCAAAGAATAGCAATTGCCCGAGCTCTGGTTCGCAATCCTAAAATTCTTCTGCTTGACGAGGCAACATCAGCTTTGGATACTGAGAGTGAATCAGTTGTGCAGGCAGCACTGGACAAGGTCAGTAGCATTCTAAAATGAAGCAGGTAAGCAGGAGCCTAATATTTACTTTTTTTCAGACATTTGTTGAAAGAGCTGCAACAAATAGAGGCCCTTAAAACACAAAAGGTAAACTTGGATTTGGCAAATAGTGTCTGAAAATTTTTGAGATCCTGCAGATATTACAGAGAGGAATCTTGTTTCAAGTGAGAAGATGGAATTATATTTTCTGCATTATTAAGATTAAATCAGCATTTTCTTGTTGTAAATACCATCCCCTGCAATTATCTGTCTTACTGACATTCATATTGTTGTCGGTCACCTACTTAATTAACTTGCGTTGAAGCCTGACAGACAAGGTAAGTACTACCAGCATGTCATAAGTGATAGTAGAAGTGACTTGGCAGGAAACAATCCAAGGAAACATTTGCTTCAGTTAACATGAATACTTCTAGGTGCTTGTTTTGTTCTTAATATAGAGGTGTCTCACTAAGCAACAGCTGATCCCTGGTGCAAGTCAGGAGTCTCTATATTTATACTGGGGCTATACCCCAAATGGTGTTCTGAATTTACTCAGCTGCATTCTGCTGGAGTACTGCAATGCTTCCTGCTGCTGTTGGATAGAGAAAGACAATTTGAGGAGAATTATTAATGGAAATACATTTAATAGAGAAGTTATTTGTCTAGCTTTTCTTGGTCACACTATCTTATAAATTTAGATCCTCAGAAACTTTTTCAGAAGACCTAGGTACTCATAGAATCATAGAATGGTTTGGGTTGGAAGGGACCTTTAAATATCATCTAGTGGAACCCCTCTGCCATGGGCAGGGACATCTTTCACTAGATCAGATTGCTCAAAAGCCTGTCCAACCTGACTTTGAACACTTCCAGTGATGGACAATCCACAACTTCTCTGGGCAACCTGTCCCAGTGTCTCACCACCCTCATCGTAAAAAATATCTTCCTTATATCCAATGTAGATCTACCCTCTTGCAGTTTAAAAGCATTGTCCCTTGTCCTGTCACTACAGACCCTGGTAAAAAGTCTCTCTTAACCTATGTTATAAGCCCCCTTTATATACTGAAAGGCCACAATAAGGTCTTAGAGCTTAAAACGACATTTTAAAAATGTAAATGTGAAATATTTTCTAATGCTTCTGAGTATAAACTATCCTTCATAGATTTTAAGGTTTAAATGAACAACTATGGGCTTAAATATAAAAGCTTTTAACATTTTTAAAATGTTAAGGTTTGTAACATTGTAACATTCTAAAATTTTAAGTATTGATAATTTTGTTTAGATATTTGTGATAAAAATTTGATATTTTATGTGTTGTAGTGAAAGTTTGTCTGTAATATTAATTTTCAAGCTAAAGATTATATTTCTGTTTCAAGGTACTAATTGAAATCTGTTTTTTACATTTTTTTTTTGAAAGTTATATTTTTCTGAGAACCATTTTGATGTTTCCCTTAGGTCTTATTCAATTCTAATATGAAGATGAACAATTTTTGAATATACTTAGAAATACTCATATGAAATACTGTTATTTCTAGGCAAGGGAAGGACGCACCACGGTTGTAGTAGCTCATCGACTGTCAACAGTCCGAAATGCAGATCTTATAGCTGTGTTCGAAGGTGGAGTTATCATAGAACAAGGGAATCATTTTAAATTGCTTGAGAGGAAGGGAATCTACTACAAACTTGTTAACATGCAGGTACTTTTTTCTCACTAACTGTTGCCTCATTTTCTTTCTTGTATTCCATGCCCATAGTTATTGTATGCTATCAGAAGTATGGAGAATTCTGCAGCATATTTTGTTAACAGCAAAAAATTATGTACTTTGAAAGGAGAGCAGTAATTTGAGAGAGAAGACCACTAGTTTTCATACCAGACCTATTTAAAACCAGGGTAGTACATTTTTAATTCTCTAGGGGTTTAAACTTAAAAGATTATTTTATATTTTCCTTTTATGCAGTTAATGTAGAGCAGTTGACTACAGTAGTTTGCTATTCCATTGCTTGTTCTTAGCCTATGATAAAAAGTAAAATACAGTAGCTGATACTGGAGGAATAGAGCATGCATATTTTAAGCTGTTTAGTTATAATCCTTCATACTGAATTTCTCTCTAAAGAAAAAAAATGTGGAGGAATGGAAGAAAAAGAAAAATAATCCAGCTATGCTGAGTGCAAAAATAGCTATACTTTTAAAATTACGTAGCCAGAAACAGGGAGATTGGAAATTAATATAAATATCATAAATGTATTAGATATTAAGTGAAGAACAAAATACTTTGGTATATCCCAACTGAGCTTCACTGTAGCCTTCTGTGTCACTGGTGCTTTATTGCATAACCACCACACCCGTTAAAGAAACTGAAACTGCTATCTCAGTATGTCAGACTGAAAAGAGTCAACTAGGCCAATTAAAACATTTCTTCATAAAATAACTATGAGAATGCATTTGGTCACCTTAGATTCAAAGTACCTTTATATTCAAGCAAATGTGATAACCGGAAAAATTAAGAAACATAAACCAGAAAGAAAATAAAAAATAACAGAAAATAACATAAAATGGAAAGAAAGCAAAAAAGTTCTTTTTATCAGTAGTACAAAAAGCAGTAGCAAATAAAAACTTTCTGGAAAAAAAGAAATACAAATTGAAGGCAATTTTCAATCCAGTTACTATTAAATACCTCAGCAGTGCATAGACACTTATTTATTCTGTCAAAGAGACTGGCAAAACTACCACCAAAAGTAGGGTTCTTTTCCAGACTGTTCAGATTTTTCAGTCAAAACCTCTTTTTGACCTGTTCCATCCTGAACTTCCTTATTACTTTTAAAGTCAAGAATTGTTAAGAGTGTTCTGCACTAAAGAGGGGTAATTTTTCTCACTTAATGAATAAACAGTGTATCCACTTGGAACTCATTCCAAAAGATCCCAAGATGAGTGCAAATGGTTTATACTCAATTTAAAACTCTGTTAGAAGTTAATTATTAAAAAAGAGCTGCTACTTCCACTCCCCTGCCCTCCACTTAGTATAAGTATTTTCTTGAGAGGTGGGATACTCTTCTATATGAATCAAGCTCTGAAGAGAAAGATCTACTCAAACGTAATAGAGATTTTCATATCTGCTTTATAGCATTGTTTTCCCCATATCTCTTCCCATTGCAACAATCAGAGTTACTTTTGTTTTGATTACCTCATAATTTTGAAAGTTCAAAGTAATATATGCGTAATTAATCTTAGCATTATGTTCTTCCCTCTTTTAGGCAATAGAAGCTGAAGTTCCATCGTCAGAAAAAGATGAGAATACAATTAGTGTCAAAAAAAGTGGATCTGAACCAGAATTTGAAGAATCCTTAACAAAAGGATTGAGAAGACGATCAACTCGGAGAAGCATGAAAAAGCCAGGAGCACAAAATGATGATCTTGATGAGAAAACTAGTTCACCTGTAAGTATCTTTCAGAGCTGTTAGTAAACTTCGATTCCTTTCAACAAAGTATGTTAAAATTAAATTCATTCTCCTGCTCTAGAAAGGTATAATAAGAAGGAGACATTTGATAGGGGTGAAAAAAACTTTAGAATTTTCTAATTCTAAATAGCCTTTGACTGATAATATTCATAACTTGTTTTGTTATTCTCACCATGAATGATTATGCAAATAAAATGGGACTTTAAAAATCTGTAACAAGGAGTTTATTCTTGAAAATCAATTTGCTATAAAAGAAATATACTTACATATATTTGCATACCATACCGACATAGTCTATACAAGTTAAACATTCATTTTTGGATCAGAAACAGAATATTTGGCCCAACGTACAACTCTTACAACAAACCTTACCAAAAAATCATACAACAAATATGATTGCATTCTTATTTGCAGCAAATACTTTGCCGTTAGAAGTTCCTTAATGAACAATTACTTGAATTAATCCAGTCATGGATTACACACAACAATATGCCCAGAATGAATAGTTCAGTTACCATTGACCAATACCAAGAGTATTGATCAATGAAAACGATATAGATAAACTAAAATATGATTACAAGAGCTGTAGCTATATTCTAACAGCTCTTTCTTCCCAGTGTTAAAAAAATAAAAAGACATGTACAATCATTTTATTGTTCATGTTATTAAAAAGTATACATTTTGACTTCGCCTGAGTAGATTCTGGGAGTAGGAAATTGACTGTTAATCTCTCTTTTTCTCCATATTTCTTCAGCTACATATATGTTTGTCCTAACAGAATTCCCATTTTTTAGGATGAAGAATTACCTCCAGCTTCATTTCTAAAAATTATGAAGTTGAACAAAACTGAATGGCCAGACTTTGTAGCTGGAACTTTATGTGCAATTGTGAATGGAGCTTTACAACCTGCATTTGCAATCATATTTTCAGAAATTATAGGGGTAAGTTTGAATAAAATATGCAAAAAACTATAAAGTCCACAAAATTTATTTCTAATAAAACCGGGTCTTAAACAATCACTGCATAATGAGGCTGAGGAGTGGATGAAGCACTGTTACAAAAATCCAAGAAATGACATGAGATTTACAAATCTTAAAAATCTTGCTACAGCCTGAAATTTGCTTGTTATACCTATAATCAGATGTAACATATGCTTGAATTTTATATGAATGCAAATGACTACCAAAAATAGTTATTGAGAAATATGGGAGTATTTTAGATTATTAGTTGATTTTAAAAATGTTATTTTATATATTATTTTATAGATTTTTTCAGAAACTGACAAGACCATTTTAAGAGAAAAGAGCAACTTATATTCAGTATTGTTTTTAGTACTTGGGATCATTTCCTTTTTTACTTTCTTTTTTCAGGTATGTTTTATTATTTTAGCTTTATTATAATTTCTCATCATGTTTTAGAAACCAGATCTAAAATATACTAAGAATTTGTGTCTTCTTAACACAACTCCAACTCTCCAACCAGAACCCACATTTATGGTTCTAGATGTGCCTTGTGCTGCATTGAATCTTTTTTGAGCTAGAGCTTCTCATGTGTTAAGAGACCTTCCAATCTATTCTGACCTCTTAATTTCAGAACTTTCCCCTCTTCTTCAGCAGTCAAACACATCTCAGAATGAAACTCTGGTTTCTTTTGCTCTTTTTTCCATTGCCACCTAACAGCCAACCCCTCCAGCCTTTACATTATACCACTCCCTTCTCACCCTCAAGCCCTCCTATTTGAATCTGTTAGTAATTGCAAATCTACCAATCTCCTGCCTTAGCCCTCCAATTTTTTACTCCCCTAACCCCTTCCCCATTCAAGTCTTATCTTATGTGAGCCCCTCCCCCCAAGATTCCCAGGCCCAGTTCCTCAAGTCACACCCATCATGCTGATTGATATTCAGCTCCTTCTGCTTAAATACTAATGGTTGAACAGTAATAACCCATCCCCTGCTCTCACTGATCTCTATAGCTGTCTCAACTTCTACAAAAAAAGTATTTTACTTGACCCTAATACTTATATGTATCTAACTGCTACAACAGTGCCACAGTAAAAAAAACCCACAAAACAGTCTCTTGCAAAACCCTCCTGGTTTATTTATGGAATTGTCTTGTTGCACATGCATGCAAGAAGGCCTTGCGTATAGAAGACTTGAGTTGTAGATGGCTATGACAGGTTTGCTCAATTTATAAATGTTCAGATAATGTTTTAAATATGAGTGGGAAGGGTTCCTTGAGATGTAACACCCCCAAATTAATGACAATGAAAATAATTTAAAACAGTCTTATAATCTCTTTATATAGTGCCCATTCTCTGATATTCTCTTGTGATTTTTTCTAAGTCACACACTTGTGGAAATTTGCTGGTAGTATAGGAGCACAGCAAAGATAACTATCAAAGTGAAGTGAGACATATTTCCTGATTGGAATATGCCATAATAATTTTTCTTAGTATCACATAGAACAGTTGCATCTGTGGTTTGTATTTTAAGAGTATTCAATTTCACAAATGTAGATTCCAAACAATTAATATTTGTAATCACATAAAGGTGGTAGTGAGCTAAACAAAGCTAATTATAAACACTGATGTCATATTAAAATGTAGGATGAGTATATCTTCCCAAAATTTTAACCAACATATTTCTTTTTGTATCTTGTTAATGGATTAATATATCTGGCTAAAAATATGTTTAATTCATTATAAAACATCAGTTATGTATTACTGTGGATAGCCATGTCAGTTTGTGTTAGGATCTCAAGGAAGAAATCTTAATTCCATTGGAGTCAATGGGAAATTTGCGTTTGACTTCAATGAACCCAGATTGCCTTATGAAGTCTTTAACCTAAAATGAGTGGTCTAAAAGCCACTTCTTTAAATCTGACTTAGGTCATCTCAGATAAAAATGAAGACAAAGGGTTGATTAGTGATCTTTTCCTTGAAGCACGCTGGTGAAGCAGCGCTAGGAAATATTGCTATGCTTTCTATATTCTTTTGAGAAATAATATTTTAATGTCTGCACTGTGAACCTACTAGAATTTATGAACATTAAACCTGTTTTTACATTTCCTTTGTGCAATCAGGACTGCAATATTTTGTACTTTGACATTATAGAGACAATGTGTCTAAAATATTTATTGAATAAACACAAAAAATGTAATAATATGCTAAGCATTGTACCTTTGCTCAAATAGGGTTTCACATTTGGCAGAGCTGGAGAAATTCTTACAATGCGGCTTCGATTCATGGCATTTAAAGCAATGCTTAGACAGGTAAAGATAATAAATATTTTGATTTCCAGGGTTTTAAAAATAATTAATTATATAGATATCATAAAATGACTGTATTCCACATTATTCTATCATATTATGACTTGTCTACAAAGCAGATTCTTTAAATCAGTCTAGAAATAATTTGGTTAGTTACATGTAGTTAAGCAAAGTATCTTTAGAGGGAGAGTCTTAAATCAATACAAGAGCTTTGTATGTACTCCTTGCAAGGACTTAGATTTACAGCCAAGTTACTATGGCCTGACAAGTTGATGTGCACCAGCAGTATCCCATTACATGTTCATTTGCCTGCTTTGCTTTCTTGGTGTCCTTTCTCCCCTGATTAAATGCAATGCAATGCAGCTTACATTGTAACTCTTACTTCAAATGTCTGATTTAAATTGTAATATGTACAGATACATTTTTATTTATTTCTTGAAGGTCTCCTTCAAAGAGTTCCCAAATCTATAACTGCTGTTCGTTAACACAATAGTGAGATTATATACTTAAATCTAAAGCCCCATTCAGAGAATTAAAATACAAATATTTCATAGTGTTTTTAAGTAATTCATGTAGTTATCTAAATTCACCTTAATCTTGCATGATTTCAGGATCAGTATTTTAGATTTTCAAATATGCAAGATAGTATTTCCGGGGTTGTGTGTCTTACACATAAAGCTACATGTAGACACAGAATTTGATTCATGTGAACGTGACTATCTGCAATGTGGACAGAAAGCTGTTGTAGTCTGAAAAACTGATTTACAGATCAGCCTCACTGAAAACCTAATGAAAGAGCAATCTTACAATTGAGTCTTGAGGTCACAAATGCCTGTACTACATCACCAGGTCTTCATTCCATGCATGTTACACGTGAAAGTTTTAATCAGATATTTGGTCACATGGTGAATAAATTATAAACTGTGTACCTGACCCAAACAATTGACTTTAATTAAATAGACCTGTTTGTTTTGGTTTTTTTTTTTGTTTTGTTTTGTAACTTCCAAAAGCCTCTTCAATCTGGGGAGAAACAAAGCAATGAATTGGGAGTTTTTACCTTGAATATGCTTTACACTTAATTAATGCCCAAACAGCTTTGCAGTTGTGAAGGAGTGTGACTGAAAAGTCGTCTCCACCAAGGAGATGCAGATTCATCAGAAGTGGGGGAGGGTAGATTTTGATTTTGGAAATCCCCCAGACTGCTCTCCTTCCTTCTCAGCAGTGACAATGTACACATCAGATCATCCACAAGCATACGCTTTTTTCATTCATTGTGCAATGAAGGAATTGGACTTAATTAAATATGCAGAATTGATGCACTGCCACATACACTGTCTTCTGACATTGAACTCAGTTATATTAGTTAGATCTCAGTTTTACTTTGCGTTTTATATGAAATGTTCAAAAATTGGTCCTAAGAAAAATGTTTCTTATTGTAGGACATGGGCTGGTTTGATAATTCTAAAAATAGCACTGGAGCATTAACTACAAGACTTGCCAATGATGCCTCACAAGTGAAAGGAGTAAGTAAAATTTTGTTTTGGGATTTTTCATATTTGGTTTAGTATGTAGTAAAGTTGCAGCTTGGATTTGACTGGTTGGATAACAGTCTTGACTTTGACAACTAAAATTTACTGTAAAATGATAGCTGGTATAGAATGCATTGATGTGTTTTATAACAATGATGGTAATATAAGTTTATAAAATAATTTCCAAGTAAACCTTTCTTTAAGTTTACTACTGTGTTGTATTGTGATTTTCAATATTAAACAAGTTCATTGGGAATCTTTTTATCTAAGAAGTCTGTTTAAAGATATCTTATTTACCTAAAGACATGCATATAAATTTGTTCAGTTTATGACCTCCTACTATTTTTTTGATCGTACAGATTCCTTATATGAAAAAAATAAGACATAGTAGCAATAGATTTCCTTTTCTTTGTTACTTTTTGGACATTCTTTAGAATTGATTTGTGGACTTTCAGGGGTCTGTAATATTTGGCTAAAGAGCACTGAATGTAATTATTCGTGTATGCTTAAGTAAATTTTTACTGCTACATGAGGTTATATGCTTATTTTCTGAACTGAGGAATTCTCTTTGGCTTTATAAGTTAAACATTTAATTTTCTTCTTCACTGGGCTCTGTGTGATGACTTTTAAAGCTAGCTGTATGATCTACAAAATGTGACAGATTTTAATGTTTAGCTGTAAACGTAAATATGTGATATGCTTAAAGTCTTTTCAGCTTCAAGAGAAGAATTTAGAAATTGCAGTGCAAATTTAAGTAATCAGAATATGAGGAGAGAATAATTAAATGTGATCTAGATAATTTTTTACATAATCATTTAAGAAACTCCCATTCTGAAAAATAGCAAAATTAGTTAAGACTTTCTAAATAGTGTTTATGACAATCAGGAATGTGAAAATGCTTTCTTTATTTAAGATGCAGTTACTTTAAGAAGAAACGTCTTTTTTCTTCCTCCAGGCAACTGGTGTCAGATTGGCATTAATTGCCCAAAACATAGCTAACCTGGGGACTGGTATTATTATATCATTAATTTATGGCTGGCAGCTGACCCTGCTACTTTTAGCTGTTGTGCCAATCATTGCAGTAGCAGGAATGATTGAAATGAAGATGTTGGCTGGGCATGCTAAAAAAGATAAAGAAGAGCTGGAAGCTGCAGGAAAGGTGGGTCTAGAGAATTTTATCTATTTCTGTGTAACGTATAAAGTCATGTTTACCAAAGCATTGCTGATGGATGTATTACTTCCAAATGCAGAACATATCATAATATTTAACTTCCAGAGACAGCCAGACTCTATGTAGTTACACTAGTAGACCTACAGAGCATAACACCTCTTCAATAATAATTGAAGACTTATGTTATTAACTGATATTTATTTTTATAATTTATAAATCCCAGAATGTGCTAAAGCACTATTCAGGCACATTCTTTTCTCCTTCCTGTTCTGATCATCTCTATTTCCCTTATTTTGCAACCCTCTTCATTTTGACATTCTCTATTTTCTTTTCTGCCATCCTTTTTTGGCATGTCATCTGTCTTATGTATATTATACTGCTCTTTTTTTTTTTTCTCTTTCATCTTATTAATGTTTGCAGGGATAATATGTATATATCCACTGGTTTCTGAGTCTGTTTGCCATTCCTTTATTTCTTGAGTGGAAGAGAAAGATGAGAACTGAAAAGCAAGAAGGCTAGACTCTTGTTTAAGAAATTAGATGAAGGCATTTAATGTCACTTCATTCCAAAAATCCTTTTGGGAGAGAACAACTATTTCATCACTTCCCAGATATTGCTTTCTTCAAGGTAAAACTTTTCTAAAATCCCTTCTTATGTCCTACTGTTTTTAAAAGTTGTTGAGAAGAAAATCATTTGTCTAAGACCATGCACGTAAGGAATGGTATTAATCTTCAGATTTGGTGTTAAAATGTATGTGTTGGCATATGTGCTAGCAGTCTAATGTCCCCTTATAGTTACTGGAGATGCCATAGTGTCTGGGTGGCCTCCAGCTGCCATTTCAGAAAGGTATGGGTCTACACTATGTTGTATCTGCCGTGCCTTACCTAAATGTTTTGAGTATCCTAGAGCATCTCCAATGGCACAAGCCACCTGCATGTGGGCAACAGAATTGGAGTCCTTCCCATTCCAGTCAATGATCCTGGAGAAAGAGATTATGTAAGCACGTAGTACCTAGGCAGCTGAATTGCTTTCTAGTTCTGTTAAATACTTATCCATTGACTACACTGGTAGCTTAGGACCTAAATTCAGGTGTCTTAACCTGGACCTGACACTCCCCCTGCCCAGTAACTCCTGTTTACTAAATGGCGTTTATTTCCTTCCATCATGTCTGTAGATAAAGTTGCTGAAAAACATTTTTGTCCCTCCAAGCTCACAGGAAATTCTGAGTAATGATCTTTCCATGGGCTTTTTCATACAAGCCAAAGGATGCATTTCCTTTTCTTTCAACTGACTACATTTCTTCTGCTTCTTCTTTCTAATGTCTGAACATTTATTTCATGTTGTTTTGATGTAAGATATGACAGAAGAAAGTTGAGAATTCTTGGAATAGGCACTAGACACTTTTAATGCAGCAGATTGTGAAGAATTAGTACAGGTGTTAGAAAAATTTATGATTTTTTTCAAAGCTTGAGAACATTCTTTCTTAGCAATGTTTGAGTTTCCCCTCCCAAGGCCACGTAAGCAAGCACTAGACTACAGGCATTTTATTCAATTACCAATTTTTAAAAAATAATTTTTCTTCAGTGAAAATGGGGTTCTACCTGGAAAATTTGCTTTCTGTAAAGGGTTGCTGCACTTACATTACTAATGGAGAAAAAGACTACTCCTCTGAGTATTGGTGAGACAATATAACTAGGAAGAATAAAATATATTTAATTTCTTTGTTGTCAGTAACATTGTGTATTACATTCAAATCAATGTGTTAGTCAATTATGTGCAAATTTTCAAACAGCGGCACAAGCATTACTGAGGCTATAAGATAATTATATCCCTATATTTTAGAATAAAGGTAACAGTACCAGAGTTTAAAAATCTTTGGTAACAGTTCATGAAGAAAAATGCTTTCAAGTCTGTGGTTTAACTTAGGTAAAAGTAGTGGGGTATGGAGGTTATTTGTTTTTCTGTTTTAAACTGTTGGCATTTGAACTATATGGTGAATTGCCGTAACTCTGGTGTCCTATAAGACATAATATACAGGATCACTTTTCAGAATCAAATTTCATTCTGTTAATAGAATTAGAATCATAGAATATATCATGTTGGAAGGGACCCATAAGGATCATTGAGTCCAACTCCCTGTGCTCCTCGCAGGACTATCTAAAACTAAACCATATGACTAAGAGTGTCATCCTGACGCTCCTTGAACTCTGACAGGCTTGGTGCCGTGACCGCAGAATCAGAATCACAGAATCATTAAGGTTGGAAAAGACCTATAAGATCATCAAGTCCAACCATTAACCCAACACCACCATGCCCACTAAACCATGTCACGAGGTGCCACGTCTACACGTTTTTTGAACATGTCCAGGGATGGTGACTCCACCAATTCCCTGAGCAGCCTGTTCCAATGCTTCACCACTCTCTCAGGAAAGAAATTTTTCCTAATATCCAGCCTGAACCTCCCCTGGCGCAACTTGAGGCCATTTCCTCTTGTCCTATTACTTGTCACTTGGGAGGAGAGACCAGCACCCACCTCTCTGCAACCACCTTTCAGGTAATTGCAGAGAGCAATAAGAGAGCAATAAAAACCCCTCAGCCTCCTCTTCTCCAGTCTGAACAACCCCAGTTCCCTCAGCCGCTCCTCATAAGACTCGTGCTCCAGACCCCTCACCAGCTTCATTGCCCTTCTCTGGACATGCTCCAGCACCTCAGTGTCCTTCTTGTAGTGAGGGCCCCAAAACTGAACACAAGATTTGAGGTGGGGCCTCACCAGCGCGAGTACAGTGGCACGATCACCTCTCTACTCCTGCTGGCCACACTGTTTCTGATACAGGCCAGGATGCTGTTGGCCTTCTTGGCCACCTGGGCACACTGCTGGCTCATATTCAGAATATGAATATATGAATACGAATGTATAAGAATATAAATATACTGCTTCCCTGAGGAGCCTGTTCCAGTGACTGACCACCCTCTCAGTGAAGAATCAGATCAGACCTTTTCCTAAGGTCTGATCTGAACTTCCCCTGATGCAGCTTCATGCTATTTCCTCACGTCCTATCGCTGGTCACCAGAGAGAGGAGATCAGCACCTCCCCCTCCCCTGTCCCCCTTCAGGAAGGTGTAGACTGCGATGAGGTCACCCCTCAGCCTTCTCTTCCTGAAGCTGAACAAACCAAGTAACCTCAGCTGCTCCTTGTAAGTCCTGCCCTTGAGAGCTTTCACCATCTTGGTCACCCTCCTCTGGACACACTCTAGTAGTTTGATGTCCTTCTTATACTGAGGTGCCCAAAACTGCACTCAGTACTCGAGGTGGGGCCACACCATTGCAGTGTAGAGTGGGACAATCACCTCCCTCAACCACCTGGCTATGCTGTGCTTGATGCACCCCAGGACACGGTTAACTCTTTTGGCTGCCAGGGCACACAGTTGACTCGTATGCAACTTGCCATTAACCCAGACCTGTCTGTCCAGGTCTCTCTGTAAGGCCTCTCTGCCCTCGAGGGAGTCCACAGCTCCTCCTAATTTAGTATCATCACCAAACTTACTTAGTGTACATTTGAATCCTGCATCCAGATAATTTATAACAACATTAAAGAGCACTGGCCCTAAAATTGAGCCCTGCAGAATGCCAGTAGTGACTGGCCGCCAGCCTAATGTAACCCCATTTACTATAACTCTTTGAGCCTGAGTTATCAGCCAATTGTTCGCCCAACGTATCATGGACTTGTCTAGCTGTATGCTGGACATTTTGTCCAGAAGGATAGTGTGAGAGACAGTATCAAAAGCTTTGCTAATAAATAAAAACCCACATCTACTGGCTTCCCTTGGTCAACTAGGTGGACGACCTTGTCATAAAAGGAAATTAAGTTCATTAAACAGGACTTTCCCTTGTGAATCCATGCTGGCTATGACCAATGACTGCGTTGTCTCTCAAGTGTTTTTCAGTAACTCCCAGAATAACCTTCTCCATAATTTTAGCAGGCACTGAAGTGAGACTGACAGGCCTGTTGTAGTATAATAACTTATTAAAAGTGCTCATGCTTCTCCCTGAAGCTTTTTCCTGGTCTTGGTGTGAGTGCTCCATTCAGGTAGCTTTGTGCAGAACAGGGACTTTGCTGACTTCTAGGCATGAGCTGGAAACAGAGGGAGTTCAAAGAACTAGGTCCAGAGAAGCACAGTGTTCCAAAGCAGTGTTTCTCAAATAGCTTTATGGAAAATATGAGCCATGTAATACACCAAATGCAGTAACAATATTATGTAAAATAAATGCATATATGTCCTATGCTTTCTAAAATGAAAATATAAAATAATGTTAATATTGAACTTTTATAAGTTTTAGGATGTTAAAAAAACATTACCAGTCTCTTGGGGAAAAAACCCCTGTCCCCAGTTTCAAATGTTTAGATGCAAACAATCAGGGGACTCACCACACCTGTGGGGAAAACCCAATCATAAATAGGAATTCAGTGCTGAAAAAACACCATCACTATGTAAAGCCCTTCTTTAATAATCTAAATTTGCATGAATATAAATATGCAAGCAGACGTACCTGTTTTCTCACCTTTTTCTGGGCAGACACCATCTAATGGTTAGCTTCAGATTTATACCTTGAGTTATCTAGTACTGTGATCTTGTACCCCATGGCCCGTTCTGGTTATTAAGATGAAAAGTTTACTCATTCTTGAGTCTTTTGTCTAGATATACTTTCCTTTGGTTATATTTTCCCTTGACCTTACTTTGTGGTCTTTCTTAGACTAAAAGCATAAAGCATGAAATATATATTTCAGCAAAATATCTTAAAGCCTTGAGGGTTTTTTGTAGACAAGGTCTACAGAAGTCTAGCTACATTACTGATGGCATTGTCTGTATTCATTTCCTGCTAATGTACATTTTCTTGTACATACAATTCTCTGAGTTATAAACAGACTTACTACTGTGCGTTTGTGCAGCATCTATGCTCATAAGAGAGTTCTCCTGTTAAATATCCATTCTTAGAAACGAGACTCGTTGGTAACTGAGTAGAACCTAGATATAGATACTTAATACTATTTGAGATGCATTAGAAAATTGGAAACGTCCATCCCTATGGCATTGTCAGGTATAATACAGTACATGTGGGAATCCCTGCCCTCCCAGAGCTACACCAGTTGAGACCAAATGGAATACCCAACATACCACATATTATACCAGAGGCAATGTGTAGGTCATGGACTCAAGCCCAGTGTTTCAACCAGGGGTGAATAGAGGGATGCAGCACTAGTTCTGGTGTCTAAAGAGATGTGATTGTTCCAGGTGTTTTATGTTGGCCATTTCTAAGCATCATCCTCTTCATGCATATGGACTGAATTGACCATACAGACTCCTAGCCTCACTGTATGGTCATTGAGGAAGACTTCATGGGCACCTACATAGACTTAACAGACTACATAAAAGCCTTGAATCAGTTGCTGCCATGTAGGCATTCATCTACTGCCTTCAAATATTACTAGGTACCTTTGTGTATGCAAATAACTCAAGTCTAAAGAATCTACAAGCTTGAAGAAGGTATCATTGATCAGATCAAATATTTACTGCTGAGATCTAAGTTAGGCTGTAGGCACATAAATAACCTGGACATTCTGATTATAGCCCAAAGTCAGTGGACTGGAAGTTGAATGCTAAATTGCCATTTTTCTTATAGAATATCTTCTCCATAGTTGTCACTGCTGTCTAATGGTTTTTCACTACTTATTTGGAGGACATTAAAGAGGTCTCATCTGAAAATTCTGAGCATGATCAGAAAATCTCACTGTCATAAAAAGAAAAATATGAAATGCTTACTTTTGATATCAAAGGTCCATGATTTTAATAACAATTATAAAAAATATAAAGGTATATTCCAGCAGACTCTCTTTATTAGTTTAGAATAAGGAATCGCAGCATAATCTTAACTTTTGATTACAACATCTGTGTTTCTATTGCAGATTGCCACAGAAGCCATAGAAAATATTAGAACTGTTGTTAGTTTGACCCGAGAAAGAAAATTTGAGTTGATGTACGGAGAACATTTGCATGTACCATACAGGTACAATAAAAATATCAAAACTAAAAAAAAAATCTGTATTTAAATTATAGAATAAATTACAAACAATTACTTGGACTAACCTTGATGGATTTTGTTAGTGTGTATGATTTAATGTATGATTTAATTACCTCAGAATTAATGTAAATATTTTGCATATTTTATATTAACAAATGCAACCACCAGCCAATGTTTTTGTTCTTTCACTTAATTAATTTTCTGTGATAATATTGGTATCTTCTATTGCAATGTCACTTGGTTTGGAAAAATGTTAGTTTTCAGTACTCTTTGGAAGTCATCTAATCTAATCTCCCACATGAAGTGTTTCAGAAATTTAATTAAAAACTTTTTAATCTAAATTGAATATTGCATTAAGACATTTTTGAAAGTATGACTAGGGTTGAAAACATTTGAATAATTACTTGTTGGTTTGTGACTGAAAAAAAAAAAAGGAACATAAATCTGCCTGGACTAAATAAAAATTAAAAAGTCTTAAAGTAAAAACCTAAAAAGATACTGTAAATTAAAGTTTTGTTTTTTCTAGAATGAAATGTTTCATTTTCAGCCATCCATGAGAAAAGTAAAGGAAATGACAGCATATGTACACAGATACTATGTGAGACAAGTAGGGGTGCTGCTAATACATCCACCATAATAATTGAGTGGTTAGAGCACAGTGCAGGATGAAAAAGATATTACTTCAGCTTTTTCCTCAGGCTGCTAGGTTTTGAGTCTACATCTCACAACTTGCAGGAGAGTGCCTAAACATTCTTAGGGTTGATATTGAGGGGATTGCTCCAAAACTTTCATCTTAATGTTGTTCTAGTATAAATAAGAACTTACTGCCCTGTAGGTCAATTTGTCTAGAAGAGATAGGACATGTGTTTTTCAGTTAATGTTTCAGTGCATGTTAAACCACTGATTAGGCAAAGAGTTTCTATTTTATAAAAATTGAGCTTAGGCCTTCTGTTATACTGGATTAATGCGCAAATCAGCTATGTGAAAGAGAAGTCACAACAGCCTCTTAATCAAAAAAAAAGCACACTTGTGAATCTGGCTCCTGTTTGTTTTGGTTTGTTTTTTTTTTTCCAGAAGGAACCCTACAGTTGTGACTTAGTAATAGCATCAATAAAATGAAAACATTTTCTTTCTTTTTTCTGGTAGAATTCATAGTTACAGAAAATTTTCTCTCTGCCTTGCTTTTAGTTATAGGCGTAGTTTTATCATCCAAAATCTAATTTCTGCATCATACATGCAGGCTCAATCTTATTTGAGAGAGGAATTTTGACTGATCAAATTGAAAAGAAACAGATTCTTGAGTATATAATATTGAACTGATTAATATCTTTGTTATTTGGTTAACATAAAATTGCAAATAAAGAAAAAATGACACAAAAATTTGGCTTTGTCTGAAGGTGAGCTAACAGTTCTGCTCTTTTTTTTTTTCTTCTTATGTGATGCAATAGTACAATTTCAAACGTGTTATTTACATCTTCAAAGTGGTAATCATGGACTGAACTGTAAAGTTTTTACACTCAAACTATGAGATGGTAAGACAACAGTTATACATCGCAGCTAATGTATCACCTTTTTCTGCACCCACATTCTAAGCTGTTCTTGGAAGTAAATACAATTATGGAAACAAAACTAACTTTCTCTTGGACACAGTCTAATAGGAGACAAGGGACTGTGTTGTTTAAGCATGGATACTCCTCCCATTCATAACAGTATCATCTGAAGTCAATTAATTGTTTTTTGCATACAAGGACTTAAGTATGATTGCACATTTTTGTGAAAATATGCATTCTTTTATACAGAAATTCTGTGAAGAAGGCACATGTATTTGGATTTTGTTTTGCCCTTTCACAAGCAATGATGTTCTTTACCTATGCTGGCTGTTTCCGGTTTGGTGCCTATCTAGTGGTAAATGGACATATGGAGTATAAAAGTGTGTTTTTGTAAGTATCTCTTTTGCAATCTTTTTTCTGTCAGTCTAGACAAAGGTCTTTGTTTACCACTAGAGATATCATGAACCCATTGGGTAAGCTATGAGAAAACAGGCAAATTCTTCTTCTGTACTTAAATATAATGAAAGCATATTGCAAAGTGAATACAAAGTGGTGACTACAGAGTCTGAGCCATTCAGATAGGCCTGATTTTGGATTTCCTTTTCGGTATTTATTTGGGACTCTTATGTTTTCCAGAGGTTGAAACTGTATGCTACTTACGTCACTTTGTTTATTCTCACCAATCTTACTGTTCATGTAGCTGTGAGATCCTCTGTATATTCTACAAAAAACATAGTTGTAACTGTTTATTGAAGCATAATAATATTGTAAAAGTCTTTTTAAGAATAGGTCATCAACATCTTCATTATTTCTATGTCAGGTTTATTCACTGAAATTTGAAATCTTCTCTAAAATACATGTTAAATAATTGGAGAACAGGATTCCATAAGGTAGATGCTGTTCACTATGAGGGAAGGATAACTAAATTATTTTAGACGACATTCTGATAAAAAGCTTATTCACTTAAATGCACCAATTTTGTGTGGGAAATGGAAGCATGAAGCATGAATGTAAGAACAGTATGTAGAGTACTGTACCTACCCATAGTCAGGTGGAACATTTTATTTTTAATTTAGACAGGTACTGCAAATAAAATATGATGCTAATTTGCAGTATTCTTAGAAGGTGTATTCATTGCAATCTGAATTTATACAAGGAATAGTACAATTATTTATCTTTAAGGGCACTTTATAGGCTTTTAAGGGGAGAAACTGTACAAAAATTAAAGGAATGATTTTGAAATTATAGCTTAACCTTGTTTCTTTTATATTTTGCATTTATAATCTCTGTTTATCCAATCATTTACCATAATACCTCTCATAACCAAAGTCTCATTCTTCTGGATCATATATAAACTCAGAAGAAATATAATTTGTAATTTAAGAGGTAGTAGCTCAATACAGGCCTATGGAAACAAGTATGAAAAGAATGAGATTCTACCAGTATGGATATCAGTGGCCTCAATACCTAAGAAAGGCCAATCATACCAATTTTTTGTTGGCAACCTGATTAAAGATAGTTAACACAGCTCATTTTGACTGGAAGATGTTGGAAAGTGTCTGCATCCTATCTGCTAGCTGACCATCTCTAGCAAGCTGGGGGAGTGAACTTCCAGTGTCTCAGTTAGATTTCGAAAGGATTGTCTGACCTAAAACTGTGTGAGCCCTTCTAGTGTGTTCAAATACAGAATAAAACAGATTAGTTTATATAGCTCTGAAGGTAAAAGATAAAAATTAAGGTAAATTAATTTATTTTATTTTGTCTTAACACAGTCTAAGAGGTCTCGTGTCAATTAACATTTCTCAGTGATGAGTAATCCTATGTTGTGTGGCAGTAATTAATAGCTGAGAAGAGCAGGTTCTTAAACCATTCTAATGGAGCCTGTAAAGATATGTCTACATTCACCATTAAACAATAATAGCATAGTTTTCAACCTTTTCTTGGTGTTGTGAATACTTCAAATTTTTCTAGCAGAGCTGTGATAGCAAATTGAATCTTTATTGTCACCTTATTACAGGCTTGATTTCTTATTTTCATTGATGCCTTAAAAATGAATCACTAACTCCCAGAGGTCATTGAACCATAGAGAGGAAGCCACAGCAATGTTAGAACAGGATTAGAGTAACGATTTTACCATCCATTAACCACTTTCCTCCTAGCCCCAGTTGAGACTTAATATAGTTAACCAGTATTAATAATTAAAGAAATTAGTGCTAATAAGTAACAAAACCACTGAATTTGGAATGGAGGCTTGTTTATCTCACTTCATTGAAAGAGGATAGAAACAAATTTCTGGAGCTAAATGAGTAATTAAAGCAGTAATAGTTGGCTACTACTTTATTCTTTTTAAATTTAGTCCCCTTTTTTCTCCGAGTAAAGGAAAAAGTTGACTGCAGCCCATTGTCCTTTTTTTCATTGTCTATTTATTTACATTTTTTTTTCCTGATTTCTTTTATAGAGTGTTTTCAGCTGTTGTATTTGGTGCAATGGCATTAGGACAAAGCAGCTCTTTTGCTCCAGACTATGCCAAAGCCAAGATATCAGCAGCCCACTTGTTTCTGCTGTTTGAAAGAGTACCCTCAATAGATAATTACAGCGAGGAAGGAGAGAAGCCCGTAAGTAAGCCATGTGTAATGGGCGATATTATTTATTGAAAATAAGGACAGCACTCTTCTCACTTACTTCAAACTGATTTTTCCTCTCCTTCCGATTACTTCCTTATTGCAATGTATTCTCGACACTATCCAAACACAACATGGACCAAGTTCTCTACTGTGAGTCCAGTCCACACCGTCTAAAGGTTATTTGGTTTTGAAAATCTGGTTAAGGTTCAATCAGCAGAATTATGAGCATTTTCAAAATAGTTCAGTGATGTGATTTTATAGCTTCACAAAGATTCAGACTAGAGAGTTAAAGTCAGCATTCCAGCAAATGCAAAACTCTGTTGATTTCAGTGGGGGAAAAAAAAGACTTCTGCAATTCTATTTGAATCATCTGTCAAATTTTCTTAAAGATGTAACAGTGATATTATTTTAATTATAGGAAACATTTGGGGGAAGCATAACGATCAGAGATGTGGCATTTAACTACCCAAACCGACCAGAGGTCAAAATCCTCCAAGGTTTGAATCTAAAAGTGGAAAAGGGACAAACTCTGGCTCTTGTAGGTAGCAGTGGCTGTGGAAAGAGCACTGTTGTTCAACTGCTTGAGAGATTTTATGATCCACTTGATGGAGAGATGGTAAGTATTTTTGTAAGAACATGTCAACATGTTAAGTGAGCGTGTGCTTATTTGGTTATATGTGATATGTGATAAAGTATAATAGATATTTCTATTTTTATTTTTAAAATATTTTTAATGTTCAAGAGAAGCAGTGGGTTCCTTATTTAAATGTGATTAAATAATATAAAGGAAAAAGTCCCGGTTTCCCACTTTATAATGAATTAATGAGATAAGATCTGTGTGGTAAAAATATGCCTGATTTACAGCCTAATGATGGCTTTGAATTCAGAGCAGATTTCCTGATGTTTTTGTGTTAAGAACACTTTAAAAGTTATACAGAAGTACATTCGTATATTTAATAATGTAGTAATAGAATTTGTCATTTATGTTCTTTCCTAAAACAGTGAACACGGACAAAAATAATTTTTATCATAATTTTTACTTGTCAGAAACATCTTTCAGAATATGCCCACTTAACAAGTGATAGATTGTAAATACTTTTAGTAATTTTGGTTTAAAATACACCTAGGGTTTCCCACACTACTTATTCAGCAACTTTACTAATTTTTTTTCATGTAACAGTATTGTTTATTGCCATTTTCCCTTTGATGTAAATGTGCTCAGAGAATTTGTTTGAAAAAGAACCGCTACATTTTGGGTCGGATGAGGTGAGAATAAGAAGGATTTCAGAGCTTGTCTCTGCAGAGATACTCACAAAAGATAAAGCAATACTTAAATAAGGCCTAGGTGCAATGGACAAGATTTTTTTGAGATTGGAAATGCCCCTACAGGCCCGGTGTAGCAAACTGACGTGCAGAAAGAAGCAGCACAAGTGCCCCAAAAGTATATTTAACTAAGTGCAACAGTGCAACTTCATCACCAGTGTTTTTGACCTTGTATCCATAAATAACCAACAAGGGTTTACTGAAGGGAAAAGCACAGACCTCTGACATAGAAACCACAAAGCGGTGGACTAATTCACAAGCTCAGTTGCACTGTGAACTGAGTGAAAGGATTGTATGCTTAAAAGCAGTAACTGTCAGAAGAACAGCTGTTCACAACAGTAAGCACTATGCTAGTCTGGTAAAGAGAGTAAGTATGCCTAAAAGATGTGCTATTTGGTATGGTGGGTCCAAAATGCATAATAACTGAGTTCTCCAGCTCCATCAGTGATTTTTCACATCAAATAAGGAACAGGAAGCAGACCTTAGCAGCCTGCAAAACAATTGGAATTCTAAGGAAAAGAGATGGCAAATACCTATGTAGTTGAAAGCAATTTCTCCTTTCTAGCTTTTTTCCCCACCTTTTACATCTGCAGATGTAGAAATGCTGCCACTGATTTCAGTGGATTTTAAATCAGGTTCATTATGATCTCTTTCGTTTGAAAAACAATTATATTGGCTGTGAGTTGGTTGTTCTACCACAAATGGTGGAATTAATAGATTAATCACGCCCAGTAGCCATGCTATGAAGGGGGCAGTTCTTCAGTTACCCAGCTGATCATGTCACTCAGCACAGAGCCTGAGCACTGCACTGGGTGATTCTAGTGGAGATGTAACAGCCCTTTTAATGTCCTGGTATATTTCTGTCCAAGTTGATATGACTTCTATAATTATGCAACAAATCTATCCACAAAAAAAATTCTGTTGTCATTTATCTAATAGACAATGATAGCAACTCAGTAGCCAAATTTAGCAGAAGTGTGACAGAGTTGCCAATAAAGAAAACTGTCTGCAAATGATGTCTTAAGGAATCTAGAAGTAAATTTGTCCATTGGCAGTTATTACATGACAATTAAATTTAAGATTGGATGCTTGGCTTAGAAACATGTGAATGAATGAACCCAACTCTTCCTTTATTTTGATGGAATACTATTGCCAATCTGTTCCTTCTGTGGGAATATATATACCAAATAGAGGAAAGTTTTCCCACCGAAGAAAGAAATGAAAGAACTTTACCCAAAGTTCTTTGAAGTTGCCTCAGCATATCCTATCTTCCCCTGTCTTCAAAATCTGATTAAATCTTGAAGCAAAGAAAAGGACTGAGACAGCAGAAGGGACTATCTTCACTTCTATATAATAGCCCTTAGAAAATTTTGGAATATAGAGGAGAAGGAAGTGAAGGGATTATGTGAACTTTAAATATGATATCTCTAAGGAAAGAGCTGCAATTGCACAACTTCTGTGTATGAATTTAAAGTCTCAAATACACATATAGCCATGTGACTGAAATTTAAAATCTTTGGTTTCTCAGCTTTTTGATGGTCAAAATGCAAAGACACTAAATATCCAGTGGCTGAGAGCTCAGATTGGTATCGTCTCACAAGAACCAATCCTGTTTGACTGCACTATTGCTGAAAACATCGCATATGGAGATAACAGTCGGGAGGTGTCACATGAGGAAATTGTTAATGCAGCAAAAGAAGCCAATATTCATTCCTTCATTGATTCTCTGCCAGATGTAAGTTATTCCTTTTCTATCCCACTCAGAACTGGAGGTGACCTACTGTGTCAGGGAAAAACTGTGTCCATTTCTGATTGCCTGGGGTACAATAATTCCCTGAGATGCAAATAGATCTGAAACCAATTTTTAAATCTTGTCCTTTCTTAAGTGTGTTTACCATACTTATTTTTACTCTGGGAGACTCCATTGTCAGGTGGAGAGCTGAACATTTAAGATATCAGGGAAGAAAATGCACAATTATAACTAATTGAGAGCTGGAAGTGTGGGGTGGGTTTTTTTGAGTGAGTTAAACATTTATTTTTAAGCTCCTATTTATCTCAAGCATATGTAAAAGACTGCTAGACTGACAAGTTTCTTATGCATTTCTTCCAGTTACACCTAGTCAGAATTTAAATTTCTAGTATTCCTACAGTTCAAAAATTACTAAGAAAGTCTTTCATATATATATATCTGACCAACACATAATAATGTAAGAATGAACATCTTGGGTCAGATGAAAGGTCTGCCATGCACAATATCTTGTCCCAGGCAGTGACCAGCAAGATGTATTTACAAATAAGTGTTCAAAAAGGCTAAACTTTTAATCACATTTCCCCTGAATTCTCATCTAACTTAGCATAATTTGTGACTTGTCAACTTCCTAAGATAGAATCATGTTTTATTATTTAGTAGTTCTAGATGGATTTTTCTCCTGTGGATTTGACAAATCAATTTCCAGCTTGTATCCAAAATTTCCTGAAGGGAGGAGGTTGCCAGCTTAGTTGTGTGTTGTATATATTCAGCTTAATTTCAGGCTGTTAAGCTCTTTTTGCATTTCTTGAAAAAATACAAAGGCCACAGCCCATGATTTTTGCAGATCATGTCTAGTTTCTAGTGACTTATCAAGATATGCTCTTTCCAAAACCTTGGAGAGAAATCTTGGGATATATAATGATGTCTCATAAAACTTTGGTGCTTTTTGCAACCAAATATATAATACCTCAAAGACTACTGTGACCTACACATGAGTTTGTCTGGAGACCTGACTGGTCCACTTTAACTGACATAACTAAATTAAAAGCATAACTGTCCAAAACTGTAGTATATATATAGATAAAGTGTATAAATGTCTCTATATATAGATATATAATTTGGCCTGAAACTGATACATCTTATAAATTGCTATTTTTTTCTTCAGGATGAATAAATGTGGATTAGAATAACTGATTGGTTATGATGCTAATTTGGAGTCTTTAAGGTCAGGGTTTCATCCCCAGTATTGTCATAGACTTTGACTGAGCTTTGGTGTTCTATCTCCAGATTGAGAGTAATGTTGCTTTCCAACCTTAGAGCAGTTGTTTCTTTGAATTTATGAAATGCTTGATGCTACAAAGAAGTCTCCTAGTGAAAAATCTATAGATCTGTGGCAGATAGCAATTCTGGTCATCTGATTTCAGAGAGCTATTGGCATGGAATATACAGTTTATGGATGGCTGATGTCAGTGTCAATATGCTTAAATACACTACAAAATCCATTTGCATTCATAATCTGAACTTAATATATTGTTTCTAGAAATACAATACCCGCGTAGGAGACAAGGGAACTCAGCTTTCTGGTGGTCAGAAACAACGTATTGCTATTGCCCGAGCTCTTGTACGTCAGCCCCAAATTCTGCTACTGGATGAAGCTACATCTGCCTTAGATACAGAAAGTGAAAAGGTAAAGAGCCAGGAGTCCAGAATCTAAACCCATGTTTGTTTGTATTATGATTACTGTTTTCACTCCCACAGATTAGAGCCCAGAGCTGGAAATATGATGTTTTATGCAAATTACATTTTTATGCTAATAATAGACAAATATAAAGGTCTTACTCCTCTTTGCCAAAACCCCATATTTTAATTGCACCTGTATGGCAGTAGGCAGACTGAAGTAGCAATGAAGAAGGCATTTTTTTGCCTGGAATTCTTCAGGCTTCAATTGGAAAAGTGCTGTCAAAATTGAATCAGGAGGCACAAACTTCAGAAGCTGAAAAGATTGAGGATGCTGCCATAAAACTTTTTTTCTGGGAAATGGCCAAATCTTGCTTTCATAATTTTTCTTGCTTCCCCCATTGCTCTCCAGTCCTTGCTATATGTTCATGGCTAATATGCAAACTTCCAGTGAAAAAATTGCTAGAACGCTTATTTCTTTTTTAAGCCCAAAACTGCAATCTTGGTATAACAGAAGTATAATCTAGCTGTAGAAAATCAACACAGGTTCTACAACAGTACTTACTATTAATGAGGCAAATGTTATAAAAAATATATATAATATATATAAAATATATTAATATAATCTGAAAAGCTCAAACCCTATGGACTAAGTTTTGATCAATTCTAGGCATAAAAACATAGGGTTTGAGGGGAAAATGCCATTAAATAATTCCAAGATTCTTTGTTTTCTTAATTATGTGCCAGTTAGGTACAGAAATTTCATCTCTTATTTTATTCTGCAATAATAAACATAAGGAATAAAGAAAATAAAGCAGAGATTCTTATTAGTATTTTTCTGCCAGTGCTAGTTTTAAGAAAAACACGATTCATGAGACTCCCTGGGAAATCATGAGAACTAGTAGGATAGAAGTTGACCCAAGATTACTGACTTTACGCCCATATATAATTAATCAGTCATGGAAGAGACCTCTGGAGGTCTCTAATCAAACCTCCACTTCAAACAACGGCCAATACTGAATTCAAACTTGCTTAGTGCTGTGTCCAGTAGGGTCCTTGAAAATCTCCAGGGAGATTCAACAAGCTCTCTTTTGTCCCTGTTCTAATGCTTAATTATCCTTGCAGTGAATATTTTTCTTACATACAGTCAGAACCTCCCCTGTTACAATTTATAACCATTTTCTCTTGTTCTCCTACCATGCATCTCAGTAATGAGCCTGATTCCATCTCATCCTCTTAGCTATCACGGCATCATGTGTTATGACAGTTTTGACTCCTTACCAACACAGTCTAATTCTCAATCAGGAAGCTAAAGCCACAGATATTCCCTTTCCCTCACTATCGTATTACAATTTACTTCACAGATGGCAACTGAGCTATATCTCATGACAGCTGTCAGAATAGTTCACCTTTTGGTTTGTTCATTGTGCAGATTGTCCAGGAAGCACTGGATAAAGCCAGAAAAGGTCGCACCTGCATCGTGATAGCTCACCGCCTCTCCACCATCCAAAATGCTGATAAGATTGCTGTGGTCCAGAATGGCAAGGTCGTAGAGCAAGGGACCCATCAGCAGCTCCTGGCTGAAAAAGGCATCTACTATTCTTTGGTCAATGTTCAAAGTGGGCCATGCAACATGTAAATTAAAGGCAGTAGTTATGCCTCACTTGTCACTGTAATTATTTCAGTATCAATAGTCAGTCTTGATACTTTTGGTTTCCTCCTTCCTTTCATAAATCCTACAAAACCAAGAAATACTAAGTAAATAGATACCAGTTTCTCACTACTACTTTTCATTATTCAAACCACTCTACTATGTGGCTGAAGCAGAGGCCTATTGCATTCATAAAAGTAGAAGCATGCTAAGCCAAATGTCATTAATATTAGCTTGCTTTGAACTCTGTCAAAATCAGACTAATCAAGCATGTCTGGTAAACAACCTGTAGACATTTTCATGCTCAGTAAAAATGGTTTTGCTGTTGCCAGAAACAAACCTCAAGCCTTATTCTCACTCTGTAAGGCAGTCAGTCCTGGCCTATTAGGCTTGTTACCAACTTGTTACGAGAACTTGCAGGTCAGTTGGAGCTTGATGCCAGATGTCTCTTGTTACAGTGTGGAGTTTTAGCCTGGGATGACAGCAAAGGTCTTGAAAATATGGGCACAGGCTGAAAACAAAGGTTCCAAAACTGTAAGTACCTCACTGATGGACAGTTACTGATCATTGAAGAGGTGCAACCTTAACAGCTGGGAAAAGACTGCGTTAAGTATAACACAAAAAAGAAGCAGCAGATAAGAAAAATCCCACAACTGATGGGCAGGGCAAGGTAAGGCAAGGCACCTGCTGTAGCCTGGGAAAGTAGTATCTGCAAGTCTCCCAAAGTCCTAGGGGTCAGAAGTCAAGGGCTAAGAACTCTGTATATTGTATAAAAGGTGAAAGTCTTGAATTTGGGCTTGGAGGAGGGGGAAGGAAGGACACCCTTTTCAGTGTTAGCTTCCTTCATTGAAGAGTTTTTGAACCTGATCACCCTGATGACTAAGACTCTCAAGGACTGTAACCATCAGTGCTAACTACATGGCATCAGCTCTGTGGTATTGTATATTAGTTGCTAATTTAGGATGACTGTTAAGGATGAACTGCTTTGAATATGTAGTAATAGTGATCAATAATTATTAAGAACTAACCATTAGCAATGTATATTGTTAATGAATACCTGTGCAATAAAGTTTTGGTTTTAAGTTTAAAACTGGCCTGATTAATCAGTCTTCCACACTTCCATCATAGCAATTTCTGATTCCCTGAGATTTATACCTATGTTGTGTCTTATCTACCTGTGGATATTTATACACACCTAGCCTAACTGAAAGGCAATTACGTTCATCAATGTACTAATTGATGTACTAACTAAAGGCAGTTGCGTTCATCAATGTAGTAATTGATGTACTAACACTCTCCAGAATGTTGATTGGTGCAGTCTCATTGTATTCCACTTGCATACAATGTTTTCTTCTGTTCCTGTCTTAGATGGAAAACCCATTTGACTAGCAAATTTGTTTGTTTCCTATTTATGTATTACTTGATACAATAAGGTTCTTGTCCCTGAGTAAGGCTATTAGTCTGCACCATTATATAAGTAAGTTATACTTGTAATTGCAAGAATGGAATAGATGTTCTTTAACATTATAGTCTGAAGATTCAAGTGAGAACATATTTAGCTTGATTTTTTTTTTTTTTCTAAATTCTGGATTTTAGTCTTTTATTTTTAAAACTAGGCTTTTTGATTTTTGATGATACAATTTCTAATGATTGGATTAGTAGTGATTGGACTGTTTCCTTGACTTGTATCATTCCAAAGATGCTTGATTTACCAGACAAATTTAGCTCTTCCTGAAAATCAGGCAGGCACTGTAAATGTTTTACCACAGACATCTGAAAATCAGTTTTGAAATTTTGGCCTTATAGTTTAAAATCTATTTCAGAAATTCATGTCAAATGTAGAAACTTTCCAAAACAATCTAGTTTTCCCTATCCTTTTCTTCCACATTTCTAAAGAAGTATTTCCCCTTTGTTGACATTTAAGCAAAAGTTTGCATGGTAATTGCTAAACACCTCACTTTTGGTTGAAAGGGGCTATAAAGAAAGTAAGCACTTTCCTTTAAGGGTAATGGAACTTTGTTTCCAAATCCACCATAAATGCTCAAATAACTATGCTGCTGCTCACAACTGCTTTCCTTTCAGAATTTCCTTTCGGAAGACCAAAACAACCATAT
The DNA here is from genome assembly GCF_030936135.1 of Gavia stellata. Taxonomy (NCBI): domain Eukaryota; kingdom Metazoa; phylum Chordata; class Aves; order Gaviiformes; family Gaviidae; genus Gavia; species Gavia stellata. The sequence goes on along the minus strand of NC_082599.1, from coordinate 24,114,112 downwards.
TACTGCTATTGTGCTACCACCACATGCCTCATCATGTAATCTTTAGTCATAAAGCCAAAAGAACAGACAGGGACACCTCCAAAAATGTGTTCTACACCATATTCTAGTTATACACTTCTACATTATAATGCTTGACCCAAAGGAAGGGTTGACTGACCTGGGATACTCCTGCTTTAGAGTCCATTATTCTACTGTGTCTTCCTACAGGGCATAAGAGATCTTGCTTCCTAGCTCTACCTTTTCAGTTAGGCTCTGAGGTGTTTTGGTTCATCTTGATATCATAAGACACTTGTCTGAGCTCTGAGTCCTCCTCATTGGAATAGTCAGCACTCGTCTTTGACCATAAGCACTCTAAACCCTTGATGAGTCTTGTTACTCTGAAGTAATTGACCTTTTTTCCTCTGTCTTGTTCTTCTTTTGAAGACCTGCATCAGTTTCAAGGAGAACTTACCTTTCTAGAGGAAGGTAATCTAGTAGCATTTTTACACATTTCTTGCGCCTCTTGCGCCTCTTGCCCCATTACCTTTGGAACAAGGCTTTAGAGAGATATCAGCATCAACACCACCTTGGCAATCCTAACCACTTTCCAGGCATATGTCACTGACTGTGGGAAAAAGGAAGCAGGAAGCAATTAAATTCAACAATCTTGATAGCCCTGCTGCTGAAACAACTAATCAAAAGAGAACTCTGAGAAGAAAAACAGGGTTTAGGTCTAGAAAGCCTTTCTTACTGCAGATTCTTATCAGGGTGTTGAATACCGAAGTGTCCTATTGCTCAGCATACTTACCCCACAAGGCAATTTGCTGTTCCTTGTGCAACAAATACGTCACTGCTAAGCTCTTCTATAATTTCTGACATAAAGCAAGAGCATAAATAAACTCCAGCATTATCTCTCCCCTCAAAAGATTCTGAAGGAGTATTTATCACCAATGCCATAGACCATGTACCATCTCCAAACAAAGACAGTAAATAAGTTCTGGATCTCCACTAGTTTCTTCTTCAGACATTCCCTCAAAGTTCTTACCGAACTATCTGACATGTCAGGAGATGTTCAGCAATCTTCCACCCTGACATTGACTCCCTATCAATCTAGCTTTAATGGAACCAGTTGTTCTTCCTTATAAGTAAATCCTTTGAACCTGTTGTCTCTTTCTTGCTGCTATACTTGCTTAGGAAAATAACCTTCCTGGTAACATTAATTTCTGCAAGACACTAAAGATCTCCTTGAAACATTTGTTAATGAGTAATTCCTGTAATCATTCATAGTACGAACAGACATACACTTATTCTCATCTTCTAGATGTATTGTGTATTTGTACATTTATAACTCTTCCTCCTATTCCTCTCCCTCAAAATCCAATCTACCTTGTAGAGTTGGTCATTGAAAGGAAAGAAGATGACAACTTGGAGGAGAGGAGAAACCTGGCACACTGCATATGAATACAGACTAAAAACACTCAACTAGCAATTCTTGTGCAGAAAAAGCCACATTGTAAATGTATCTATAGAGAGTCTAAATAACCGTTATTGTCAAGTACCCAGTCTTTCTTCTAGGTAAATTACCTAGAACAATGTAGTTGAGTCATACATTCATTCTGTATTTCTAAGACAGGATGATATCTTTCATTCTAGTTATTTTAATGCACTAAACTGAAAGCAGAAAGAAACAGGACCAGCAGCCACTTCATATTCTTTGCTGTGAATTCCATGGACTGTAAGAGATATCAAAAGTAGAGAACAGGAAGGAAAAGAGCAGAACACACAAGGACAGCTATCTTTAGCAATCCCTGTTATCGTAAGGTGAGTACATTTCCTTTTGTCTTTGTATGCTTATTCCTGTGTACATTTCATTCTAGCTGTACTCTGTTAATTAAGGAGATCAATATACTAACACTGTTGCTGTAGAGGTCTAGGACAGGACTGCATCTAACTGAAAGTGAACATTCATGCCTAAGCTCATTTCTCTAAGCAAGCCCGTCTTCTCCATGGTTAACAAAGGTCTGGACAATGAAGTCTAGGGCACAGTACATCCCATTCTAGAGTTGCTGTCACTGGCAGGCCAGATTAACCACAACGTCGTATCATATCTCTTCATAAATGGATATGAGCATGATTATCATAAATACCTGCATTGTCAATGCCTTAGTGTAGCAAAAATGAGTCACACCTTGAATGATTGCTGTAGTAAAATAAGCATCTTAGATCCTGCAGTACATAATGTTTCACAAAAGTACATCTGTAAACACTGGCTGCAGCTTTGTATTCACCAAGACAGAGACATTTTTTACAGAAATACTAGAAATTGCATGGGGCTGTTTTAAAATGCCCAAACATTTAAAGTAATTGATATTTCAGATAACATAAAAGACTGTGTCTGCATATATAAAGTGTATATAATGTGTGTCTTAATAGATCCGCTTTAAGTGTCTGTGGGTAGAAATGATATCATTCATTTGCTTAGTAAAAGAGACAAATATGTTAACAAATTTTTTGAATACAGCAAAGAGTTGCTCTAAGATAAAATAGCATGGTCCTTATATCATCTAACAAACAGGAATAGTTTTATTTCCGTGTTACTTCTGATTTGGTTCTCAAGTGAATAATTTGTTTAATGTGGAATCTAAGAAGAAAATTAAGTTAAGTTCAGGATATGTAAGATGTTAAAATGAAGCAATGCTGAAGGAGAAGGAATGCATATGAATCTGACACAGTAACTCCTAGTTCCTACCTACTTTTCAAGTGTCCTTAATTAGGTCAGCTTTGTTTACAGCACTATATAAAAACAGTCAGGGCAGAACTTAGAAAGAATTAAGCTACTATAGGTATAAGGTGACTAGCAGGTCAGAACTGTCTACTTTCTATTTACCACTGGGGCTCTGACAAGCTGTTTGGTTAACACTGGCTTCACACTTTTTCCTTTCTAGGCATTCTTGGCTTTCCCCAGTATTTATTTCTTCTTACCTTCACTTGTACATACATCACATTTTGCACAGCTTTCATTTTGGATTAATCAATGCGTGCGTTTGTTCTACAAACTCTTCAGTCATTCCTTGACATGCGCATATTTCATAGTGATGTAAAACAATACGTCATTTCCATGTTGTTCAAAAAACGAACAAACAAAATTTATGCACACATTCCAAGGGATGGGTAGAATAAGGCACTATGGAATTATAACATGTCTCTCCATCCACAAAGTGAATTCAGCATAGAAATTCCTAATCTAAATTAAGCTTTCCCAAGATTTTCTGTTGGGTAGCTCTACAGAAGATTTATCTCCATGTACCTGTCTATTCTTCAATGTAAAAGAAGATGAGTAATTAAAGATGAGAGTTATTTACATATCTGCTAAATCAGAAACAACTCAGTCATTACTCTTCGTGCATGCTAGAGCTGAGAATTACAATTCAGGATGCAAATATTTCAAGGTTCATCTTGTTAACAGTACATTCAATGAAGCATACAACAGTCTAGTTTTGCAGGTGTTTATAATTAAATTTCCTGCAATTTCCTGAGGAGCTTGATAAAATCATCAGAAACTTAGTTGCTCACTTGGATCTTATTTGAAGACATTTGAAATCTTTCCTTTGAAGACATGGTTATTCCTTCTAACTCTCATTCTTCCATTATTACCTATGAGACTTTAAAGACAGAAAAAATGTATGTGCTTGCAATCTAAGAATCCTTCATTGATAAAGAATTTCTAAAATATCCTTCAAAATTTCTCTAGAATTCCTCATGAAAAAATGAAAAGTTAGGAGGAATTTCTGTGTCTGAATTTGCACATCAGTTTCTTCTGAGTTCATGATAGAAGGTGTGTATTTTCTTCATTATCACCAATAGTACTAATCAATGATTTTTCTTTCTGTGGCCATGTCTAACTTGCCGCATGATGGCCTCATTTGTTTGGACAATAGCTAAGTTAATCTGCATTTTATTTTAGAAACTTCTTTTCTTCATATATATCTTGTTCAACTCAATATATAGTGTTCTGTCTAATCCAAAGAGAAACATTCTTGTGAGCTTTTGGTTACTGTCCAGGATCCCCATGCTCTTTTCTGCCCAAGGGAATAGTATCAATTTACAGTCCTGACAGTATTGCTACCATGTCTACTAAAGTCAGAGTTCTTAAGACCTAGACTAAGGCAGTAGACACTAACTGCTTTTCCCAGCTTGTATTACGTTAAGCAGTCCTACTGGAGGCAATCAATGATGGTAAATAATATTTATCTTAGCATTGAAATCAAAGGCCTTTAATTTATTTCTTCCTAGTTTAATCTTATTATTTGTCACAAAATAAATTAAGATAAAGGAGAAGTTTAAGGAAAAGTCTTCCCGTGTATTAAAAATATTTCTGAGTATTATAAGAACAAAGAGGTTTTCATTTAGTCTGGGTATTTTGATTCCAGATACAGAGCTTGAGTGCCATTTTCCTGAGTGAATGACTTCTTTAAGAGATATTAGGCTCAACACCATTATTGTTCTACATTGAATTTCAGGTGTCCTATAATTTTTAAAGAACAGATATAGAAATTTACAAAATAGGGTATTAAAATGCTACAGTTAAAGTGAAACTTTTCACCTGCAAGAAAACAGCCATATTACCACTGACATCAGTATTTTATACTAGGTGAATTTAGTATTTCCTGCTAGTAGAAGATAATAGCATTACATAATTGCTTGATTTTGCAGCTGTGGACAGAAAATTCAATATTTGGTTCAATTTAATATACCACAGACTTTAAAACAGAGGTACAATGCACTTTCATGTCACCTAAATTAAAATACTAATCTTAAAAGAATTTAATTATGTAATTGTTAAAACTGGCTGCCATGAGACAACAGAGATGGTTTATTGCTCTACACTGAGGAAAAATCTATTTCTAGGATGAGATTGCTTCACAAGAAGAAATGCCTGGTGAGTATATCCGCTAGTATCATAAAGGAAAACTGTTGTGAGACTATGCTCTCATAAAAAAAAAATAATATAGCTACAAAATTTAAAACTATTAAATTGTGTAGCTCCCAGCTGTAGAAGAAATGTACATCAGTTCAGTTGGTAAATAGTTCGGTGCTTGAGACACAAAACCAGTGTTGACATTTCTGAGAAGCCTCATGGAGCACTAATGCAGCCTTCTCTGGCTGCTCCTGCTCATCCAGCTTTAGGAGTCTATGTGTGTGTAGCTGCTCGTGCAGTTGAGCACTGGCCATGAGTATGATTCTTATGCTATCACCTACAAACATCAGAACAGCAGCTGCAGGCCACCTGCCTGTAACCCCCTACCTGTATCCCTCTTGTGGATAGAGCAAACCCCTTTTTCAGGTGTTTGCCTTGGGAATCCCATATCATGTCCAAAAGCAAAGCATCAGAATATTCATGCAAATAAAAGAAACCTCTATCTCAAATTAAGTCAACAAAAGTTTTGGACTATTGTTTTCATAGCTTTTGTTTCTAAATACTCAAAGCATATTGCAAATGTTAAGCTTCAGAATACCCATGTATCAGTACGAAATATTACATCTGATTCAGGGGGAATAATTTCAACATTTTCAAGTTTTTTTGCCTACTGACTTCAGTTTCAGAGATGATAAATAACTGACAAACTGGCCAATTACTTGGATTCCAGCATATGAATTGAGGTTACGTATCACAGACACACAAAGAATCACTAACATTGGAAAAGACCTGTAAGACATTTCAATATAATTTTTTATCCATTTACCATTATACACAGCAATTCATTAAATCTGTCATCTTAAAAAGTCCATATTAGGGAATTCACATATTAAACAGATAACTGAACACTGTGATATCAATTTGTTCTCAAATTACATGTTTTCTATGCTTATAGAGGTAGCTATGTTATATTATTTGGTCATAGCAAATTCTTAGCTTTATCTTACTATTTTAACTGCATTTGACCTAGAAAATACATTTTCTATCGCACAGTTGTTCTTCATCTATAGCTATCTGAAAACTGATGTGAACTTTTGTTTCTAAGTTTCATCAAGAAGAAGGATCAAATGAGCTGGTGGCCAATTCCTCCCAATATGTTCCAGATTGTCAGGTTTATTATGATTCCTTAAATTATAATAAAATATATATCTAGGATGTCCATGCCAGAGAACAGCTGACTTACTTACTTACTTACTTACTTAAAATAATTCTCAGTAACACACCAATGGACTTCTCGTTGTGGGTGACAATGTATGTCCATACACATTACTCTTCTTGGTTGTATCCAGTAACAGAACAAGAAGCGATGGGTCAAATTCCATCTGAACATGAGAAAACAGTTTATTATGTGAGGGTGGTTGAACACTGGAACAGGTTGCTTAGAGAGGTTATGGAGTCTACATTCACATATTCAAAACCAGAGTAGACACGGCCCTGCTCTACTTGACCCTCCTTGAGCTAGGGTTTGGACTAGATGATCTCCAGAGGTGCCTGCCAATCTCGGCCATTCTGTGATTCTGTGCAGGAAAAATCATGGTCAACCATGTGGATCCAACCAATTAAACAGATCCACTCCATATGGTGGCTTCCAGTATGTCAAAACCATTCAATACATCACAAGCTGTATTAAGAAGAAAATAGTCATAAGAACAATGCTTGAAAATCACTTTCTAAACTTTTGTCCAAAGAGTACATAAAAGTATCTTGCACCTCAAAGATGACTGGAATATGACAAAAGGAATGTTTTAGAAATACTTTATGACGTCTGCTTTCATCCGCAGTTTTGGCTGACAGCCTGAGCCAAGGAATCAGCCTTGGGTTGTGTCCCGCAAGGAGAGAGAGGGGTGTTTTGTCACTTTTACCAACAAGCCATCACTTCTAACATAACATTGTTTTGACAGAACGACAGCAAGCCATGACTTTACTCAGTGAAAGCTGGGGGCTGGCAAACCTTTGTATTAGGAATTGCAGATAGTTCTTTACAGGACGGCCATAGGAAGCTGAAAAGTGGATGCTCACATACTGCCATGGTTGCTTCTCTCTCCTCTCCTGCTTCCCCTGATGAGAGAGGGGGCTGCAGCAGCTCTCCCTTTCCCCTCTGCCACCTTCTCCTGCCACTGCATTGCTATAAAGCCCTCAAAGGCCACTCTGAGAATTCATAATGAAAGGAAAACACCAAGTTCCCTCAAGTTCCTAACAGCTCTCACACGGCCAAATTTCACTCTGACTGTTCAAACATTTTTTGATTTAATTTTCTTTAAGCTTTCCATTCTTTCTCAACTGACGCTATCAAACTCTAAAAAGACAACACTGACTTTCCAGATATAAACACAACTATCCATAAAACTTTGAGGTGAGCTAATTCAAGAGATAAAATATAGCATAGTTTAAATCCTATTATAAAACTTAAGAGCATTATCTGTTATCTAGTAGGCCTAAAGACTCTTTATAAGCATTTGTCATTAAGGAAAGTATGTCACTTTCTGCAAATGAACTCCATTTTCTGGGCACAAGATATTCAAAATGGACCACACTGACTCCCATTCAGTTTGATCATGGATGGCCGAACAGTGATAACAAGAGCACCTTCCCTTGAACAGCTTATGGTGAGTTCATGGCCCAGTGTGATGGTCTGCTCCAGGAAATGGTGCTTTTTCAGTCATCCTGATTGCTTGTTAACCTTACGAGGAATGATTGAAACATGAACGAAGCGACTTCCTTTGAGAGGAGTTAGGAGAAGACTTCTCAGATGCTTTCAAGAATGCCCATGATGAAACAGGCTCTTCAAAATTATTAATTTCTGGAGGCAGAATGTGCACATAGTCCTTCACAGACCTAGCAGGCTCCAAGGGGGCTGCAAAAGGCTGGCATGCACCAGTTTTTGAAAGTTTTTTCTCATTAGAGAGTTAGGTAAATTGGGCAAAGTCCAACCTCACTGCTTGGTCCTATCCAACCTAGTCCTACTGACTGTTGAATAACCTTCCAGAACAGATGAAAACAGATTAAGATCACGCCCTGGTAAGTCAGCACATTTATTTTGTCTGAGACAGATTATCAATGTTCAATAGTGAATATTAAAAACCAAGCAAAAATATCCAGTGAAATTTCATTTTACTTTAAAATACATATTACTGTTTATTTTGTATTAATTATGGTAAAATGCAGAAATTTGCATGCTTTGAAATGACATATTACCAAGGATTATGCAGAGGACACCACTGTGGGTCCTGCTTAAAAACTGAAGACAAGCTGGTTCCAAACAGCGCATCAGGATATAGGTTTTCAGATTATTAGCTTTGCATTCTCTCAGTTAAATATTACTGGTAGTTTTTCCTGAGTTACTTTGCTTCTCAAACAGATTAAAATGCATTCTGAAGATGAAACAAAGTCTTACAGAAATGGAAAGGATGATAATACTGTTGTATCACATCAGGATTACGGCTCTGAAGGCAAATGGTAAGTATAGCAGTTGATTTCAAAATATTCCCATGAAAGGTTGGACCAGATGATCTTTGGAGGTCCCTTCCAGTCTGGGCTGTTCTATAATTCTATTCTACTAATGTTTTACCTTTAACTGCATAGGCTTAAATTTTACTGGTAAACAATACAAGAATAATCACACAGTTTTCCTTTTTCAGAAAAGTCTTTGATATCCATTATTTTCTTCAGACAATATAGACAAACACAGATATAAAAATGTATCTATTTCTAAATATGGATAAATACATCTAAATATAGATAAATTGTTAACAGACAAATGCAGTTGAAACCCCCAGGTCAGGGGAAGCCTGTCTGAGGAGCTGATCCAAAACACTGAGATAACTGAAGTCAGAGTAGTTAAAGGACAGCCTAAGGTACACGCTTCCCCAAGTTCTCTGAAGGAAGTGTAACTTTTTTACTAGAATAGAGGGTCAACTGGGGTCAGACGTCCTGCACGCTCTCCTCTCTACCCCTTTCATGTTTCAGAAAAAGAAAAAGGATCATGGTGGAATATAGATTCCATAGTTTAAAGAATTGCATAGTATTGTAATTCACTGTTTCCCATGTTATGCAGTAAAAGACACCTGATCCCCATGTACCTTTATGGGGGAGGGTTTAGGATAGTTTGAATGAGATTTCCAGGCACCAGAAACTGACCTGTGTGCATGGTAGAAGTGGAAACAGTGACTCATCTCAGTGAGGATTAATTAAGAGTTTATGAAACTGTTGACTGGCACAGTGCTTTGTGTCCTTTAAAATAACTTGTGCCCATGACAGCAGGAGAAAGACTAGTATTTGATCTGAGACTGAACGTTTTAGAGCTGAGAGAAGTCCCATTGCAAAGCAGTGGAAAGCGTTCAACATGTTACCTACATCTTTAAAACGTGCTAGACGGGCTTAGTTTTAACCGGAGAGCGCAGGCTGTTTGGAGGGAAAGCTCAGTTTATTCAGATAACAGCTTTCTCACGCCTCCTTTCTGATCGTTTATTAAAGTTCATCTTCCTCCTTTTTCATGCTAAAAAGGAGAGATCTAATTCTGATTTAGACAAAAAGTCTTAAAACTTTAACAAATTGTCCTGAATTTGTCCATGGAAGGAAGTATGGTAATTTACCATTTCATTGTTCATCAACTTGGAGTCTCTGGCATGTCAGAATAAAGCTTACTGCTATCACTGCCAGTTATACCGTACCAAAAAGCTGTGAAAATGTCAGGTAGGAATAAAATATCTCATGTTTTCTCTTTGAATTTATCAAAAAACCCCACCCACAACCAAACCCCCTATTTCCCTCTGCAAACGAAGTAGACTTTAATAACATTCTCAGAGCCTAGCATATTTTGGAAGAAGGCAAGTGAATACAAAATTGTATCGTATTTTAGAGTATCCAGTGAAAGTCTGATGCACTACTGATTGAACAAGACGCCTATTTTTACTGAAGATTACACTGCCCATTTTACTGAGCATGTTGCCTTCCAGTCATTACTGGGAATGCCCAAGCTAGAAAAATACAGTTTAATCCCAAAGTGGCAACTATGAGCAGAACAGTTTATTTTATCTCTGTCCAGGCAAAGACTGATTATTGTCACTTTTCAAAATAAAACTGGTACCGCTCATAATGGCAATGCAATGAATACAGGTTTAGCACCAAAAAACCCCAAACCCCAAACACTAAGGTTTTCCCTATAGTAGAGTCAGCTAAAGATCAGTGTTTTAACTAACATTTTTTCAAGTGGAAACCTTCAGTATGAACCTTCAAAATTTTCAAGTGGAAGCGAAAGTCCTACATCATTTTAACACTGTCTGTTTGACACAGATCATCTTCCAGCCCTGAAAGCCACGTTAATAACTCACAGGGTATCTTGTGATAGGACAGGATACTGCCCTGCAAACTCACAGTGATTTTTCTGAAATTCCACCTGTTCATTTTTTCTTTCTAGTACAAGCCTTCTGATCATCACAAAGCATTCTTTCTGCCACCACCTTCACCTTCTCCAAGTTTGTTGCATTTTCCCCTCTTTGCAGTCCACTTCTCATTTTAATAGCCTAGTTTCTTCCAAGTTCAATTCTGTAGATTGAATCTTACGATTAGAAGGACCAGTCTGCCCAACTGCAGTCTAATGATCTGAAATCGAAGTACTTAGCTATAAGAGATCTTTGACAGACAATTGGCAGTAATGTTAGATTAGCCCAACCACCCAGTTTTCCAAAGCTACTTAAAAATACGGCCAGTAGCTACCACAAGGCCCTAGCCTAGGCTAGAAAGGCTAGACAGACAGCTTTGATCATCAAAGAAATTCCCACCCTCTTCTTTAAGAAAAAAAGTGGAATGTAGATAGGAGGACAGTAGCAAAGTTTGCAAGAGGACTTTTGCTACATTATCAAAGTCCCACTGTGGCTTTAGCTACAGCCATTCTTGATAGTTTTTCATAGGAGCTGTAATTTTAAATGAGTTTTACATGGGCAGCTTGTAACCTACAGGTAGACTGTATGGTGTGTTTTTTCCAAATAGACTCTGTATCAACACAATACCAAACCAGTAGACTTCTTGGAAGTATTTTTGACAGTGTTCAGAGAAATGCACTGAGATTACATTAAAAGTTCTTGTTTTACATTCCTGTATCTCCTCCTTGCATTTGAACACAATTATGAGACAGTAGTTGCATTAATAATACATTAGGCTTGCTTTGATGTTTTAAGTGCTCTTCCTACTTAAATTACAATCATAATTTTTTAACAGTGGGGACAAGAAGAAACCTGAGAAACTGGATATGGTCAGCCTCTTTACAGTGCTGAGTTTCATGCTATTTTCGTGTTTAGCAATCCCAGTCTACCATAATGTTTAAAATATATTAATTTTGCATATGTATCTCTACTCATGTTGCAGAGCTATACTAGAGGCACTTCGCTGCTTACAGTATAGAGTACTCAAAGATCTGCAATGGGAAGGGAAAATGGAGGAGCAAGGAAAGAAAAGGCAGACACAGGAGATGGGATAAGCTAGCTTAAAATGCCGGAGGTTTTTACTGTCATAGCTATGTCCAACAGATACTGACATAGGTCTATTAATAGATGGGTGGGAAGGAGGATGTAACATGGACCTGAAATGTATCTGGCGACACAGAAGGAAAGAAAAGGATAATCCCCAGCATAAGGGTAGCATATGCCAGAAAATTTGTCTCCCACACTAGCTATACGTTCATAAGCACCAGGCGTCACTGCCTAATGGAATACTCTTTAAAAGGCATTGTCAGAAACAAGGAAATCTTAGTTCCCATTTTCAAGTTATTCTTTTGCAATTGATTCTAACATATCAGTACTATACTAATTACTAACAAGTGTCTTCTCAGCCACTCTCCCACCCAAATTCAAAACAACAGGAGAGAGTCACAGCAGATTTTACAATATAATTGCACACTGTTTTAAATTTCATCTTTTATAGGCAGGGCACCATATTTTTGCATTTTACATAGATAGAGCATTATAGATAAAGGGGACCTCAGGAGGTCATCTGGCCCAATGTTCTTCTCAAAGTCAAACTAAACAACAAGGTTAGAGCAGGTTGCTCAGAGCCTTGTCCAGGCAAGTTTGGAAAATCTCCAGCAGCTGCAGTTCCACAGCCTCTCTAGGCACCTGTTCCAGGGCTTGATCATAATCATCTGAAGAAGTTTTAGTAACATACCATATGAATTTCTCTTATTCCATCTTTAGTTACCTGCCCTCTTGAGGACTTCAAATGAAACTGCACATGAGCTATTTGAATTAGCTTGGAAAGGAAATAACAGGGCAACTTCTGTACTATTTCAGCCTCATTGATAACTGTATTAAGATTTAACAGAGTAATTCAATTTCATGCTTAACTGGTAGCAGACTTGGGATTTATTCAGGTTTAAGTCAAGTCTGAGTCTAACAGAATCTGAGGTAGCTTTAGGGAAAATTTTTGTTTTGTAGGTGAAAAGTTTTCCCAAGTGTCCCAAAAACTATGGAAAACTAATGCCCTTTCACCTGCTGAATGATAATCCCAGCATTTGTAACAAAACTTCCTTCTGCAGAGGAAGCAAGAGAAAACCACTGCACAATATAGGAGCGATGACACCTAGCATCACACTCTCCATATTCCCAGCGCTAGCACTGCGTTCAGCAGACCTTCCCATCTTTCTCCCCATTTTCTGAAAACCTGTGGGAAACTAATGGTAAAAATTCACACATAGGAGAAAAGAAGCACACACATTGGTAATTCCTGCTTCCCCGCACAGAGAACAAGAAGCACTAAACTGCTCTGACTCACCTGAAATACCAGGGCAGCTCCATTCAGTTAACAGCCACAGCAAAACCCAAAGGTGCACTCTGTGGACCCTACCTATGCAGCTTCCTTCATTTAAGGGATTATTTCACAGCCATTTGTGGTGGGTTGACCCTGGCTGGATGCCAGCTACCCACCAAAGCCAATCTATCACTCCCCTTTCTCAGCTGGACAGGAGAGAGAAAACATAATGACAGGCTCATGGGCTGAGATAAGGACAGGGAGATCACTCACCAATTACCATCATGGGCAAAACAGACTCAACATGGGGAAATTAGTTTAATCTATTACCAATCAAAATCAGAGTAGGATAATGAGAAATAAAACCAAATCTTAAAAACACCTTCTCCCACCCCTCCCTTCTTCCCAGGCTTAACTTCACTCCTGAATTTCTCTATCTCATCCCCCCTAACAGCGCAGGGGGACAGGGAATGGGGGTTGCGATCAGTTCATCACACGTTGTTTCTGCCGATCCTTCCTCCTCAAACTCTTCCCTTGCTCCAGTGTGGGGTCCCTCCCACAGGAGACAGTTCTCCACGAACTTGTCCAACATGAGTCCTTTCCACGGGCTGCAGTTCTTCAAGAACTGCTCCAGCGTGAGTCCTTTCCACATGGTGCAGTCCTTCAGGAACAGACTGCTCCAGCGTGGGTCCCCCACGGGGTCACAAGTCCTGCCAGCAAACCTGCTCCAGCGTGGGCTTCCCACAGGATCACAGCCTCCTTCGGGCATCCACCTGCTCTGGCGTCGGGTCCTCCATGGGCTGCAGGTGGATATCTGCTCCACCGTGGACCTCCATGGGCTGCAGGGGCACAGCCTGCCTCACCATGGTCTTCACCACGGGCTGCAGGGGAATCTCTGCTCCGGCGCCTGGAGCACCTCCTCCCCTTCTTCTTCACTGACCTTGGTGTCTGCAGGGCTGTTTCTCTCACATATTCTCACCCCTCTCTTCTCTGGCTGCCATTGCACAGTTTTTTTCCCCCCTTCTTAGTTATCCCAGAGGCACTACCACTGTCGCTGATGGACTTGGCCTTGGCCAGTGGTGGGTCTGTCTTGGAGCCGGCTGGCATTGGCTCTGTCGGACACAGGGGAAGCTTCTAGCACCTTCTCACAGAAGCCACCCCTGTAGCCCCCCTGCTACCAAAACCTTGCTATGCAAATCCAGTACACCATGCCTTTCAGACCATTGCTGTAGGCTAGGGGAGGAAAACTCATTGATCCTCTCTTCTTGGTTTGAGTGCCCCTAGGGATCACATCCACAAAATGGTCTGAGCACTCGAGCCCATTTTCTGGCAGAGGGGCCAGACATGTCACACTCAAACTGGTGTCTCCCAGAAGTACACCAGGCTGGCACACTGACACAGGTGCCTTGTAAGAGCCACAGGGTGCTGAACACGTCCATTCCATTACACATCTGCAGACACGTTTTTACTCAAGGACTCATGCTTGTAATCATGCAACAAGAAAGACTTTTTTGCCCCTTTTTCTCTTTCTCTTCTTCTTTATTTGGATTATTGAGATAAGAACAAGCTACTACATGTTAGCTGCTCGGAGCTAACTGTTCCTAAGCACTACCCTTCCAGGGCGTGAGAGGTGATTTACCACCCCCCTACAAGCAGGATATGGTATCTCAGAGTTTCTATGAATTGAGAGACTACTTAATGGTCACTGTGGTGACGTGACAGCCCATGGCACCTGCCTCCATGCAGGTCCAGTAATTGCATTTAAGAATTATTTTCGCTTCAGCAAGCTGACTAAAACCCAAAGTGATTATTTTCTATCTGTATACTTGTGTATGATAAAATGTACGCTGAAACTCTTACTCCCCTTTGTACACAATCATATTTAGGTTTTTTATGACCATTGTTTCATGAAAAGTATTAGTAAAGTTAAAGTAGAAATGGTAGAGTAGACAACATTTTTATACAGCTTTAAATATATTGGCCTTGAAACTGGACCCACCAGCCCCAAGTGTGGACCTAAGATAATGTAAAAGTAGATAAATTATTATAGATATTATATTCTTATATTTTATTTTTTTAATTTCAGTTATAGTCATAAATCTAAATTCCAATTGGACATAGTTAAATTGAATGCAAAATTTGTTTAAACATATGGTTTTAGTATTTTATTATTCTTATTTTATGAAAGCCATTATTTTATTCTTAAGACAATTATTAAGAAGTTACTAGTTTATGTTATGATTTTACCATTTTATGTATTAAATTTTTCTCATTTTACTTTTTAACTTTTTTTTTTTACTATTTTAACTATTTTACTGCCTCCTTCTGCGCTGTTAACACTCAATGCATTTGTGCTGCCATTCAAATGCATTTGCTGTAATTAGAGATGTTTTCAGCACAGTTCTGTTTCCGTTTTCAGTTTTAATACTCTGACTGGCCGTCAGCCTCCTCATGCTGCTAGGCACTACCGTGGCAATACTCCATGGAGCAGGTCTCCCCCTTATGATGATCATCTTTGGTGACATGACAGATACCTTTATTACTTCAGAAAACATTACTTACCCAGGTAAGAACTGTTGTAGCTCCTAGTTGGTGTCATTGAAATATAGCCTTTATGCAATAAAAAATGAGTTTTATCTGGAAAAAATAAAGGGCAGAATAGCAGCTCACCTCCAGCTATTGATTCCCAGGGACACAATTTGCTCCTATGCTGTGGGCCAGGTGTGTCACTGGTCCACTCACTACTGTGAGGAGTGACAGGGCTTTAATTTGACCAGTTCTGTATTTCCTCCAACAAGTATCCTGTGCTGTTGCAAAGAGTTCACTAATTAACTGAAATGTCAGCCTTAAAGGAAATACTTTAAAGTATTATAATTGGGGTTAAGGAATTAAATATATGGGTGAATGAGAAATGGTAAAAGAAACAGAGAAAGGTAAAATGTGTTGTGCTATGCCTTGAAATGAGAGGCTGTTCTTAAACAAAACTAAATACGTAAACTAAAAAGTCTCAGTTATAAAAAAAAAATCAGGTGCAATAAATATATAACCCAGCACAAAATTAATTAGATATTTCAATATTTACTAACTGCTGTGTATTTTAAAAGGATATTAAAAGTGTCCCAAAGACTATCATTATAGGTCCACTTACTTGAACAAAAAAAAAGTCTCCTAGTATAAGCCTACTTCTGTCATTTGAACAAGAAATCTTCTCATTTAAACATGAGTTTTTGTTCCCTAAGGAAAGCTTTCTCTTCCTCCCCTAGAGTAGAGAAAGTTCTTCCAGGGAATGCACATTTATTCCACTTGTGTGAATTAAATGTAAAATTCTGATCTCGAATTATAAAAAAAATGTAGGTCTTGATCCTGTGTTACATGACTTTATTTCTCCTGAGATTAGCAAATAACTTTCAGACTGATATAAGGATGAAATTATCAGAAAAAACATTTTTCTGCTGCTGAGTTTGAGCATATCAATTATCAGACTTCAAAAAGATGCACCCAAGAGCCCCTTTTGTCCAAATATCATCATCTTTCTCCTTTTCTTCTAAGCCAGTGGGAGCCTTGCTCACGTTACTTGAATGTGAAATTCCCTAAACTTCTCCAAAGATCTCCATGCTATTTACCACAACTTCTCCAACACCACTTTGTTCCTTGACAGAGAAGTAGACAAGGTACAGAGGGCAAGGAGCTGAACATTATATTCATATAGTTGCATGGTTCAGCCAAGTGCTCTTCATTAAAGAGCATTATGCTTGTTTTAATCACCTAGTTTACCTGTCAAGCATTGATTCCAAAAGGAGTTAATCACTCTTTCTGAATATTTGGACAAGAATCACTGTTAGTGGTGCAGAGAAATAGAATGATATTCCTCAAAGTATCCCCAAGAGAGTCAAACTCTTAAGCGTTGCCACCTCTGTCTCATTATTTGATTTCTACTAAGCAGTATTTGCGCTGGAAAATTAATTTAGGTTTAAACCAAATGTAATATAAAGTGCAGTATCTAATTCTGAAAAGTTGTTACAATCACTTCTTACTGCAGAGTCAAACCAAAACAAGGCACATTTATGCTGAAATTAGAGTGCCAAATGCACCTTCCAGCATTGCTCATTCCTGATTAGCTTCACATGTAGACGGACCCTTATACAATTTAATTACACTTTTAACCTCTGGCAACACAAATTCATTAAATAAATATGTGTCCCCTGGACAGTTGGAAGGAAGCACCTAATACTGTATTTCATTAATTTCATGAACATACATTTGTAAAGTACTCCAGAGCACTATTAAATAAGGTGAGTTTTATAGCTCCAGTGTATTGTTTTTATAAATAGAGATAAAATCAGCACACATTCCAGAGAAAATATAGTATTTGAAATGTGGAATTCAGTAGCTGAATTTAACTAGCTTTTTAACTAGGTATATCACAGGTAGAATGTTCACTTTTGGGTTCAGAAAATGCTTTGTAATGTGTTGCATAGCTCCAGTTCCCTTAAACGTGGTCAGGGGCTAGGTAGGGTGCTAGGTAGCTGGCTTCTTTTAATCTTCATTCAGCATTGTTGGATAGGAGCTTATGGAAGTAAATTATTATCATGTGATTTAATAAAAATAATTAACAAGCTGTTCTCTAATTTTCTCTTTAGCAAATTTTTCTTTATTGAACCATACGTCAGTGACTTTTTCTATAGAAATTTTTTCTTACGCTTTGATGGGAGAGTTGGAGGAAGAAATGACCAGGTAATCAGAAAGTTTTCACTCACTTCATAGCTATCCTTTTCTTGTAATAGAGATCTCAAGCAATTGTCCTCTAAAGATTATTCTAATATATAGCCCTCATTATAAATATTTCATGCAACTGAAGGAATTCATTTTTTGTTATGTCTTTAGGCTAACGCCATTGTGTGAGTCAGGAGCATCTTGTATTTTCCCACTCTAATCCAAATCTGTGCCAGATGGCTCCTGCCCATCTACGGCCCTTACGCCAGAAGCTCAGAGGGAGGGTTATTTCTCCTTTTCTTGTGTGTCAGGATACCTTGTTGTCCTCCCATGCCAGCTCTCATGCCTTTCCCTCAATGTGTGCTCCTACTCTTGCTCTTCCTCCCTCTCCACGTCCTTCACTCCTCATCCTCCCCTTGCACTCTCCAGCTCCCATTTTGCCAGCAGCCCCGCCTGCCTGGCAAGCTGGCTTCTCTTATTCCTGCCACAACTTCCCTGTTCACCCTTTTTCCTTTTTTCTGATGCTTTCTTTGCTCTCTCAGTAGGTAACCACCATAAGAAAGTAAGGCACAGTCCAACGCACGAATGGCTGCCACCCACCTGGTTCTGAGGGAGGTCCTGGGAGCGGGATCTCTTGCCGCTGAAGGAGTGCTGTGCCAGCTCTGCAAGGGCTTCTATGGAGATTCCCCATTTCCTGCTCTTTGGCTTTCTCATTTTCATCAAAACCACAAACGTTTTCACTGATGCCTAACAAATTCCCTAAAATGTTGGAACTGATCACATGCAAACCCCCAAACTACTTTGTTTTATCCAGAATTAAATGACACTGTATGAATCAGCAAAGTCAACGAATTACTTACATCTCTGAACCACATACTTTCTATTAGTTTATAAACTTTTTAAAGGACAGTACCTAGGAGACCCTAGTAGCTACATGAAAACCGTGGATACTGTTTTAATGTAACTCCATCAGCTAGTGAAGTTTGGATCCAGTTTTATGAAAGAAAGTGAGACGAAGTTTCTTGTAACTCAGAGAACCTACTCCCTTTCTTCCTCCCCTGTGCATCCCCTCTCTGTCAAAAGCTCATGATAACTTCTTAGGCAAGCCATTTATTCTCTCCGTGTTCTTACTGGACTGGATCACACATTAAAAATTTGTTAATAACAAGTGAAATTCTGAAAGACACCCCTTAAAGACAAACACCTTGTACTCTACCAGAAATAAACCAAAATGAGATGACTATGAAGTCAGTTTCCATTAAATTTCCAAGTTTTCAGTTTTCCTTTAGTCTTTGCCACTACAAACACAGAGGAATATCCGCCTAAAGGTCACCCTAATAATAATAGTGATTGCCATTGGGAAGGTAAATCAAGTCCTCTTTGGTACCCTTCTCTTCTAGAAGGACAAAGAACAGACAGTGAAGTTGAGAGACACCAGATTCAAAACTAGTAAAAGAAACACTTTTTATATAATGCTCAACAAATCTGCAGAGCTCATAACTAAAAAATATAAATTAGACCAAGAACTTACTATGTATTTTTAAAATTTTCTGATTGGAGATGCAACAGTTGGTCCGATTAAACTGTCCCACTGACAAGCTGTTTCCTGTTAGTCTAATAATATTTTTCCACAGTCTTCTAAGGTGTTAAGCACCAGTTATCTTCAGAGACAGGCTGTGGGGACACGTGGGGTCATCGTCTGAGCAATTTCCAGGTTTATGGTTGGAGGGGGGTTGTTCCTTTTTCTCTCTCTGTCTACCTATACCCTATCTCTTCTTTTGTCATCCTTTGCCCTGTCCAGGTTTTCCTTCTGCTTCCACTTCTTTTAAGCCCTAGCTACTCTTTCTTCATGCCCCCTTTCTGAAAGGGAAAGAAAACCCTAGTTTTTTCGTTCAACCTCAGAGAAGGCTACTTGTTTTGTAAGTAAGGTGGGATGGTTTGTTCTTTGAAGGGAGTATGAAATCACAGATGGCAAATTCTAGTCTTGTTGTACAAACCCCACTGTGTAGGGTAAGAATTAGGAATTACTGATACAAGAATTATATGTGGCTCAATGCTGGAACTGGAATATAAACATTGGGTATATTTGTCGCGCAAAAAAGCTGGCAAAATCAGAGCTATGCCTTTCTTAACAATCATCATTAAAAAACAATTCACAATATCATATATTTTTCTTTTCCAATTAATTGTTACTAGTGATATTATAAAATAACCATAATTAATAGGGATTTTGAACCAAATTAAATTGATTCCGTTGTGTTTTGGCATAACCTAAATGTTTGAACAAATGCATAAATTCTGTTTTTTCCCTAGTTTTGCTGCTTTTTGTAGCTTTTTTATTATGCTGGCAATGATTAAGAACAACATTCAGCTGCTCATTTAATTTTAAGTTATTCATTAATGTACTAATATTTTTCAGTTTAAATATGAAATATTTTGTTTAATTGCAATCACGAATAAAATATCTTTGGCATTAATTTGTAACAAAAATACTTTGAATAGCTCTCGTCATTGCTTTTTCTTTTCTTGTATGTGTGGAGCCTTATTTTGTTGTAATTGCATGAACAGTACCTAGACATTAATCTGTTTATTTTTACTTAGGAATGTACACAATTTTTAAAACCAAACTAACATTTCTCAAAGATCACTAAACGAAACAGTTAAATGATGATAACATGCAAATAATTAAAATTCAATGTCTCTATCTTTACTTCATTAAATGAAAGTGGATATCCTGAAACCTAACTCTCTTTTGCTTTTATATCACTTAAGCATTTTTAAAATCCCTGGCTTAATTTTCATTCATTGTGGGAAATGTTTCTAAGAGTAAATATGTCATTCTAAGCTTGTTTTTTAATCTATGTCTTCATGGATTTTGAGACATTACTCTTTAATTTTTTTTTTTTTTTACTTTGTGGAAGGTGTATAATAAGTTAGCAAAAGCTAACAACTGAAATTTGATTCTGAAAGAACTTAAATATCCCTTATAGGGAAGAAAGAGAAATGGCAGCTAACCCTGTTTGGGGTAGAATTAATACAGTTTCCAATCTTTTTCTTTCCTTTCAGATATGCATATTGTTATTCTGGAATAGGAGCTGGTGTTCTTTTTGCTGTCTACAATCAAGTTTCCTTTTGGATGCTGGCTGCTGGCCGGCAAATAAAAAGAATCAGACAAGAATTTTTTCATGCTGTAATGAGACAGGAGATTGGATGGTTTGATGTAAATGATGTAGGTGAACTCAACACTAGACTTGTAGAGTAAGTATTAAATACCAGTTTATTTCCAACTGAGTATTAATTCCAATTATTGAAAATCAGTTGTAATACTTCCCTCAGCGCAATGTTATGTTATCTTATTAAACTCCTCTGTAAGCTATGCTATTATTTATATGGATCCTGAGATGTGTGTGGATCATTTAAATGGAGCCTGAGGAACCAAGATGTTGGAGAATGTTGCTCCACGCCCTCTGTGGCTGCAAACTTGTCGCTGTGTTGAATTGCAGGTGTTAGAAACATGATGGAGCACTGACAAAGTGTACTGTATCCAAAGAGTTCATTTCTGTCTTTTCCACACTTTCTTATTTGTTTGGATATAATTTATTTTTTTCAGTGACATTTCCAAGATTAATGAAGGAATAGAGGAAAAAACAGCCGTGTTCTTTCAGGCAGTGGCCACCTTTTTCACTGGATTTATAGTTGGTTTCACAAAAGGCTGGAAATTAACATTTGTGATCCTGGCACTCAGTGCTGGCGTGAGATTCTCATCAGCTCTCTAGGCAAAGGTAAGCAAAACCTGTGAGTTTTCAATAAACTGGTAAACTATATCTTCTATAATCCCATTTGCTATCGGTAAGACTTAAAAATGCAGTCTGTCTCTTAGTGAATTTAGATCTTGCACACATGCAGAAAGGTGTGAATAGGTGCACAATGACACTGGTACAGCTGAAGAAGCGCAGTGCCTCCACCACGGACTCAGCTATACTGCTGCTAAGTTTACGTAAGTATAACATACCCTCGTATGAAAGGGTATATAAGCAGCACCTTTGCCTTCTTCACTGGACTCCATGAAAACTACACCAAAATAACCGACTACTGTCAGTAAAAATAAATAAGTACAGAAATGAAGTAAAATGGCACAGCTGTGGTCATTGCAGGTAACTGACAGTAAGTTCTGGCATGAACCTGCAGTGAATCAGGTTTCCTGTGACAAGGCCCCTCTGTGGGCTCTGACCCCAAGGCGAGGAGGGCTTTACCCCCCAGGGACAGCACAAGGACATGGGCAGACACAGCCAGGCAGCCGGCACACCGGGAACTCTGCTCCAGATTGTCCCTTTGCCATTTGCTCAGCTCCCAGTAACATACTGAAAACAACACACCTGAAGTGGATGCAGGGCACTCGGAGAGAGAAATAGACTTCATCTACAGAAATATAATTGCTTTTGGCCAGGACTTTCAAAGGGGCATCAGGGTGTTGAGTACCAACTGGCTATGAGTTTCAGTGACACTGGCCAGCCTTGCCCTTTCAGCTAAGAAGAAAATCCCAGCCCTATTTAGCATGTGTAGTCCCTGGTACTTCATAGCACATGAGTACTCTGCTATAACTTCATCTGCAGCCTACTGTGTGTTGGGAGCATGAATGTTCCCATGCTTGTTGGCCAACTAATTGCCCTGACACAAACCAGAACTGCCTGAAGGTGGTGGTGCAAGTATTATGAGGTGTAAGGGATCTTAGTAAGTGCCTCTGGCTTTCCAAAATTATGAAAGAACAGAAGAACTGAAAATCCCACCTTATTTTTTGGCAGCAGATAGCATGCATTTTTCTAGTTAATATATTTTATGCAATACAAGCATTGTCATGATGTCCTCCATCAAATATCTGCCTTGAAAGTCAAATGTGGATTCTTTTATAAACCTTTATAATAAAACAAAGTAGATAGGAAATTCAGTACAATAAAGTCACTAACAAAGAGATAACTGCATATGCAAGAGCAGGAGTGGTTGCAGAGGAAGTTCTGGCAGCAATCTGAAATGTGGTAGCATTTGGAGGACAGAGAAAAAGAACTGAAAGGTGAGAACAAAGTTTCCATATGTTGGCTATTTTTATAGCCGGACTAAAGAAATTTTGAAATTTTTTATATCTTTTTTTTATACCTTTGCTGCTGATTTTTTTTCTTTTCTCTACATTTTTCTTAGCTTCAAAAAGCATCATAAAACACTCAGAGATGCAGTCCCTTTCCCAAAGAGAATATGGTCTTACAGGTCTTATAAACCCCGTGAGAGTTGTAAGCAAAAAAGACAGGCACATAGCAAAAAAAGACAAGTATAACACTAAGGTCACAAAACAAGGTCATGCACATGTATTTATTTGTGTTATACTATGGAACATCATTCTTGCCATCCTTTTGATCTTTTATGTAAAGATAACCAACATGACCACAAATCCTGTCAGGAATTTTTCAAACTCAAAGTTCAATAACACTTTTGTTATCCACAGAAAAGACACATTGTCCCCTGACCTGCTTCTCCCTTTATGCTCCAGCCACCACTGCTGCCCGGTTCAGGCGGCTGAAAGAAGTCCTTTGAGTATCTACACCTCACTTCCCAGTTCACCCCAGCATCTTTCTTCGGTTACCCAGTGCTGTTCATCACCCTCATACCTCTCATCACCTCTTTTTCCTACTCATCCTTAAAGCACTGTTTGCCAGCCGCTTCCTGACATGAGTGCACTAAACGTGATGTAGGTCTTTCCTCATGGCCCAGAAGTGGGAATGACCTCCTATGTTATTGGGACCAGGTCCTGCTATTGTAGTAAGCAAATATATCATTTAATTCCCTTGCTAATAAGTGTAAAAGCTCCATCCTAAAACCAGGTAGCCTTTTTAACTCTACTGCTGCAGGGAGGCTATTCTACTGCTTGACTGTCTGAAGACTGGACATCTCTTTCCAACAAAGTGTATGCACAGTTCCTAGATATATTAATTTGTTACTGTATCAGCACCAAACATTTGCTTTAGTAATTCCCTCCCATGGGTTTACTTTCCTGTGCTGTTTATAGAAATATATCATAGACTCCCTCAGGTGACATTTTGATAGGACAACCAAATTAAGTTCTTTTAGTTTTCTCATACAGTATAGGTTTGTCATTTCACTGGTCATCTTTAATTTTACATAATTATGGTTCATTTACTTCTCTTATTACTACCCTTCAACATCAAGTATCTAATTCTGTAAGACATTTTGGTATTCTTTTGTCCTGGTCCTCTGTACTGATCCTCTCAGTTTTGTACCATCAGGAAATTTCATTATCCTGAGTATTGTTTGCATGCCCAAGTCACTAAAATAAGTAAAAAACATAAACCCCAAGACTGACTGAAGAATTCATGTTGTCAACTCCCTTGGGTATTACAGGTCCCAGCTGAACACCGCTGCCTTGCTTCGAACAGTTCCTTACCTTACCATTCTTTTATTACTTCACAAATACAATTTAACTAATAATTTATCCTAGGGCTTTAGGATGAATTGGCATTAGATGGCATTAATGAAGTCCCAAAGGATTAGTTTTACTGTGTCTCACCTCTCTAGAAAAGACAGTATTAAAGAAAAGTAATTGG
The DNA here is from genome assembly GCF_030936135.1 of Gavia stellata. Taxonomy (NCBI): domain Eukaryota; kingdom Metazoa; phylum Chordata; class Aves; order Gaviiformes; family Gaviidae; genus Gavia; species Gavia stellata. Next base: position 24,090,091 of record NC_082599.1, on the reverse strand, counting down.
GTTAATCTTTCGCTTTCATAACCCAAGACACATTTCATTTCTTGCAATTTTGTATGATTTTATTTTATTTCCATTTATTTCTGATTTTATTATTTTCTTCAGGATTTGTTTGCAAGCATTATGTGCTGGGTTTGTCAGGCTACAAGCTTGTAATTTCTCAGGTTACTGTTTCTTTTGTAATACTTCAGTCCTGTGCCTCTATCCACAATTTGAAAATAATCACTAAAAGTCTTTACTACTGGACCACTGTTATGTTTGCCAGTTTATTCAATACTCTGGAATAGAGAGTCCATGATCACCATGAGAGGTACATTCCTTCCTCACTGCCTTCCCTTTCAGGTCAGATGTGGTAATTAAAATACCCTAAATCACATTAGTCATCCTGCTTTTGGTACCATGCATGTTTGTGGGGTTTTTTTGTATTGAAAGTTGAGGCTGAACTATGGTTTCGGAGCTATCCCCAGTGCAATTATCATCTCAATGCTTTTTAATTTCTAAGACCCATGCAATGGAAAACGTTTGTTGCAGACCTTTTTTGTGAGTGTTCATCTGTAATTACTTTAACTGATACAACCTGCAATTATTTCATCCTTGATTTTTATCTATAACTAGCTTTATCTTAACAGCCTTAAACTAATTCTAAAAAAAATGTCTTTTGTTTGTTCAGTGACTATTCAAAAAAGAAACTTTCAGCTATCACTTCCCGAAGCACATGGGTCACACAGCTATTGTTGGCGTTTGATTCTTTAGTCTGTATTTATGACGTGTCTCTCACAGTCACACACTTCTGACTGAATTGTTCTCTCTGTCCATGTCCAAATCCAATCTAGACTATCAGATACAAGCACCATCCCAATAATGTCTTTTACGTTCATCACCAAAGAGATTTTGACACAAATTTATGCCATTTTCTCCGTATCACCTTTTCTCCTTTCTTTACAATGTACTGCAACACTCATGCAACAGTTATCCCATCATTGTTACCTTTATTTCTGATCCAATACCAGTATTTTCTTTCTTCAGTTATTGATTCTTCTACTCTTTTAACATTGCTGTACTTTCATTAATCCTCCTATACACCAGAACTGGTTTTAGAATTTATATAAGTTTCTCCCAACTTTTACACTTCATTCCCTCAGAAAGTTTATCCTCAATCCTAAGCACCTGCTGCAAGCTACTCGGATGAAGTCCTCACATTAAAAGGAGATATCTTTCAGCTAGTTCTTCCCATGACTAGGTGCTGCTTACCTTTCTTCAGAGCATCAGTAATATTCACTCACAGTTGGAAGATTCCACTGAAAATCACAAGATTAAAGCTGTTTAACAGCTTGCCACAGCCTTTTCCACTCATCCAGGACTTGTTCTGGATAAAATTGATGAGCTCAGTCTGTCACAACATGAAAGACAGTCAATACATTTTCTTCTACTCTTAACAAGATCTTTCTCAGGATTGGATTACTGTTTACAAAAATATTTTTTCTATCTTTGATGTATTTTGTGGGAAATTTGTTAATATACGCAATAAAAGAAAAAGTAATTCCTGTATGTTCTGTTTTTTTGTTTTTTTCTTTCAGATACCAAAAAAATTAGAAGATGCCAAATGCATTGGTATCAAAAAGGCTATTTCAGGCAATATTTCTATGGGTATTGCTTTCTTTTTGATATATGCGTCATATGCCTTGGCCTTTTGATATGGAACCACTTTGATAGTCTCCAATGATTATACAATTGGAAAAGTCTTTACAGTAAGTATTCACCAGTAGCTGAACAATGTTTATGAAAAATACTGAACTGATCCTGTATAATCTTATTGGAATACGTGACTTTAGATTTTAAGTGAGGTTGAAGTTAGCTTTTCAAACTACATTTCACTGTTTCACCCCTGCTAACAGAACCAAACCCAGTACAGTTCTGCATACCACTGATATTTCTGTAAGTTGGGTAGCAACATAAAAATCACCTACTTCAAAGTCCCTTGTTAAAAAGCCAGCTTGGATCAATAATAATTTGCTGTTAATTTTTTATTGTCACACCCAATTGTGGAATTTGGATAATGAGGTGGGATTCCTGTGCACAAAGAACCCTTAAGACTGCCCTTGCTATCTCTTGTGCAACCCCGGGGAGTGGAGACTCGCCTGGCTAACACAGGGTGCAGATAAGGAGGGGGTCCTGCGGAGGCAGGACAGCCCTGCTTGTGGTCAGCAAAGACAGTAAAATAACAGGAATCTGTGGGGTCCTTTGTTTCTTCAAAAGGCTTCATGTCAGATAACTGACCTTTGCCTCATTACTGGTGAAATGCATATTACAACTCACACCCCTGCATATGCTAATGAAGATTATAGAGATCATGCTAAACATATATGACTATAGCACTCGTCTCCACCCAAATCATGCTACACATCACATATGGGGGGGGAACCTCATAGTTTTGGAGATAAAAGATGGAGAAAATGATTATTGAAGGGGGAGAGAACCTCGATACCTGACAGGCCAGTCAAGGGGCTGTGTTCTTTTCCTCCACCCAGGCAGGGACGCCCCTCTGGGTAAGCGCTGTGCCTCTCACCCTCTGGGTGAAAGTTATCCCCGGGTTCTTGTATTACTATCAAGTTTGCTAGCAATATTAACCTTAATTAGTAGCACTATTGTAGTTAGTAAATTTATCAACGGCAATCTCAAATCTGATTCTGTCGCTTTCAATAAAATAACTAATTTTTATTTTTGTGCATTTGCTCAGTGCAAGTCCTTTTGCTGGGGCTCTGTTAAACGAATCAGTGAAAGTCCTGGGACTTTGACAGACAAATTTTGAAACTAAATTCCTTTTAATGCGACACTGATCTTTGCTAAAGGACTGAGATACAACTTCTAGGAATCATGCATGATTCATGCCAGGTGGTTGCATTCAGGAGAGAAACACCAGGCATCAGGTAGTATTCCCTTTGTAACACATTAGCTCCTGTCTTAGACACAGTTCATTTACCTACAGTCTTTATCTGCATAGGTATCAGGTTCGACCTTTTGTTGGAAAGCTTGGGGTATGACAGCGTGATTGAAGGTTTGATCCCAGTCACAGCCTGCCTGTGACAGAGTTTATATCTGTGATAGGTCAGCAGCTCTTGAAGCCATCCTCTCCATTATGCTCAGGAACCAGGGTGTCCAGCAAGACCTAAGAGTCCTTAAGGAGCAGCTCATTTAATTGTTCCCACTTGTGACCAGGTGGGCAAGTCCATTTTGTGGCCAGCAGGAGTAGGGAGGTGATCGTGCCCCTGTACTCGGCGCTGGTGAGGCCGCACCTCGAATGCTGTGTTCAGTTTTGGGCCCCTCACTACAAGAAGGACATTGAGGTGCTGGAGCGTGTCCAGAGAAGGGCGACGAAGCTGGTGAGGGGTCTGGAGCACAAACCTTATGAGGAGCAGCTGAGGGAGCTGGGGTTGTTCAGTCTGGAGAAGAGGAGTCTGAGGGGAGACCTTATCGCTCTCTGCAACTACCTGAAAGGGGTTTGCAGAGAGGTGGGTGTCAGTCTCTTCTCCCAAGTAGCAAGTGACAGGACAAGAGGAAATGGCCTCAAGTTGCACCAGGGGAGGTTTACATTGAAAAAATTTCTTCACCAAAAGGGTTATCAAGCACTGGAATAAACTGCCCAGGGAAGTGGTTGAGTGACCATCCCTGGATGTAGTGTAGACGTGGTGCTTAGGGACATGGTTTAGTGGTAGACTTGGCAGTGTTAGGTTTATGGTTGGACTTGATGATCTTAAGGGTCTTTTCCAACTTAAATGATTCTGTGATTCTATGATTTTGTCCACCCCAGGGCAAAGCCAGGCAGGTGAGTTTGTACTGCCAACACCCTGCAGAAATCAGCTGGGAAGGAGCTTTGCTCTCATGTCCTCAGTGAAAGCAACCGGTGGACCAGGGAAAGCAGGAGCACCTGCAGCCAGGTTTCTGCCTTATCTGGCAAGCAGCACATGACTGCAGAGCCGGGGTTATTGCTGGTCCTTACAGAGGGCCGTACTCACTATCACCTCCTCTGGGCCACTAACAATTTAGATGGTAATGTAAGCTTGATTTAATACTTAGATATGATTAGAATGAAATGTAAATAAACCTTTATTCTCAAAATCTGAAATGGGTGGCAGAGTTGCAAGTATTCAGAAAAAACACCCAAACACGAAAAAGTCAGACCCAAGGCTGAAAAAATTAGATTAGAAACTAGAGCCTGCTTTTGGTGTGACAAACAATTTCCGTTTCACACAAAGAAGTTTCCAGTTTCCTCAAACATTTGGTTCTGTTCTTGCCAGTACTACAATGGAGTAGCTTACTGTGCCTTTTACCTTTTGGGTTGAATTACCCTTAGGTTTATGTTATATGAAGAAAGAGATTTTTTTCTATGTTTAATTACAAAAGTAACCGGTGGCTAATTTTTTGTTCAGGTGGAATTAGAGACATCCTTCTGTTCTCTACTGTCACGCTAAAGAAGAATCGCAGCCATCAGCACCTCACAATATCCTTCTTATGGTCCAGTTTTGGAAGAAGGAAATTTGATTCCCTTTTTTCCTATCAAGGTTTACCTTTTGTTAAATGATTGCCACCTGTTTAATTGCTGCTTTGATTCTAGACTTCCTCATATTGCATAGCATGCATGAAACTACTTGAAACAATGATAGCTAATATTCTCAGATAAATGAAGCTGTCTAATTAGTTATGAATTCCTAGCTATGTATTATGTGGTGGGGTTTTTTTCGCTTTAGGTCTGTTTTTCTACATTACTTGGAGCTTTTAGTGTTGGACAGGCTGCACCAAGTATGGAGGCATTTGCCAATGCAAGAGGAGCTGCCTATGCAATGTTTAGTATCATAAACAATGTGAGTATCTTTGCCATGTCTGTCATCCAAAAGTGTTGAACATCTGACTTCTTTTCTGAATTAAACTTAGCAATTGTGTGTACAATATCATAACATTTAAAAATTCTACCCAACACAGTTTTGGATACAGGACAAGCATCTAAATACTGGAATGTGAGCCAATAACTGAGGAAGATGCAAATTCCTACCAGTTGTCATTTTGACTGGTAGTTCAGAAGAATATGTTAAAGAAGAAAAAGAAATTATTGCAAAGCTTGCCTGAATAAATATGCTTCAATCTTCATTGTTAAAAAAACCCTAACCCAACAATTGAAAGAGGATTCTAGATCTTCTGTAACTATGCTCACTTTAGTGATAATATTTCTTTTCAGCTACCAATAATTTGAAGGACTGCCTTTACGGTGACTACATCTGTAGTGATTTGTCAACGTAACTTCTACTTTGAAGTCCTATATCAAACAATATTAAAATGTTTGTATGGTTTATAAATATTCTATAATTTATCTAAATACTACATATAAAATATAACTAAACTTAGGCTTGTGTTTCCAATTTTTGCTGCATCAGATAACAGTTATGAAACAATGCTGAAGTGTCTGCTGACATTTTTACCTCTGAGGTCACATCTACCTTGTAGTTCAGAGATGTGAGTGCAGCTGTTGTAATTATACCCATGGTAACTCAAGTAACTAGCTGATATACAAGTAACAGCAGCAGCATGCCTGACAAAGATTGGCTTGAGATATAATATTTACTTACCAGACTTACGGTACATACTGGCTGGCTGGGGCTGTACACTGGTACATACTGGATGGCTGGCAGGGGCTGTAACCTTGCTACTATAGTATCATAGTGACTATGATGCTATTTTAAAACTAATCTTGGGTTGTCTGCACAAGCTATATTTCTGCCTTTGGACGTTAGTGCGCCGTTCATGATTCTAGACTGTTCTGGGTAGGAATGAAAACAAGTGCATTAAAACCTAGTCCTTTGTCTTTGTTAATATGGCACAGCTGCTGTCTCCTACAGTATATTAAAGGAAGGAGTGTAATCATGAATACAAATTACTGTTAGTATGCAATGGCTAGATGTGAATGTGTAGGTTACTCCTTCCTTTCACTGATGTTTTAGATTATTTCCTCTATTCCTTAATTTACGCCAGTGAAGACTTAAGGCCCTGAGCATTTGCCCTGGTTACTCACCCCTGACAGCAGATCTGCCAGTGGCCTGGACTGGCAGCTTCATGCATCTACGAGTAGCTGCAGCTACTTTGCAATGAGGCCTGCTATGCCTTGTTATGTGGTAACATTAACATCTAAGACATCACAGCCCTGTATCATGCTAAAATGTCATTAGGAATCTAAACAATGTTTTTCCCTTTTCTTGACACGTTATTCTGCACAGGAACCTCAAATTGACAGTTCTTCTGGTGCTGGCTATAAATCGAAGCGTGTTAAGGGGAATTTGGAATTCCAAAATATTTACTTCAGTTACCCTGCTAGGCCAGATATTAAGTTATTACGCATGGAGGTGATACAGATTCCATTTAAGATAACTTGATTGCCTCAGAGAAAAGCAATTGTTATAATTAAAAAAAAAAGTCCTAGAAATTATGGAAACCTTTGCTTTTTTCTAGAACTGATAACACATTTTAGACAGAACTGGTTAGTTAACTAATTTAAGAGCCAACTTTTTAAAATAAAATGCAACTACATGAAATTTCTGCTAAAAGATAAAAAGTTGGAGATCCTTGTAAGTTACAAATATAATGAAAAACACTAATTGTAATTATACTTGTTTTAACCTGGTAAAAATATTATAGCAATATACAGCCAAATTGTCCACACTGTAAGTCTGGTAAAAGTATTTCTGTAAGAAACTGGCAGCAGCTCCAACACCTGCTTTGTTGCATTTACAATGCAAAACCTGCCCCTTTGAAGGAAGAGATTGTTTTGTTTGAGAGCTCTCACTAAGGTAAGTCTTGACGCAATTAACTGGGGAAGAGGTCTGAATGATTTCTGAAAATACATTTATTAAGAATGTCTTTGAAAATCATCTTTTCCAGTGTGAAGGAAGTCCACTGTCACTAATCTATAAAAGGGGATCTGCTTCCATTTTGTTCAGGTAGAATATGAAGAAAGAGAATAATGGGGCTTTCTTAGTCAACTTTTAAATAAATAGACAAAGAAAATATTCCAGCCCACCAGTTTCTAAAAAGATCAGCTGAAATAATTCGGCATTTATATTAGTTGCCATTAGAACAAATATGAAGACTCAGAAGACTACTATTCTCAGTGAATTCTTCATCAGGTTTCTAAAATGTTTATAAGATTATCTAGTATTAGAGAAGGGCTCTGTTTTTTTACTTCTTGCTTTATCTATTACAGAGGTCACCTTTTTTAGCACTTAATCCTGGTGAGAAAGGGCAAAGGATGTTGCATAACAAATGAAAACAAGAATGATAAGCAAACCAGAGGATGCAATGGAATATAATGTATTAATGGAAACACCATTGCATACTGCTAAGTTGACTTTGCCCACTGACAACAGTAAGGTTTAAGAGGGTGGTTCATGACAGAAGACCTCATTTGGCATTCCTCAACTTGTGCAGATATATGTGACATCAATGGTTGGGAATTCTTCCCATGTGATAGCTGCAGGAACACTTCCCCAGCAAGGCTGCAAAACCTGCCCAAGACGGGGAGCAGGTGCTTGCGTGCGATGACTGTGCCAGGCTTGCTGTTGTCACAGCTACATTTTAGCAGGGTTTGAATTAGCCAGGCTTCTTCTCCAGTATTAGCTTGTGGTAGGATGGAAATAAAACCTAAATAATGCCCTCAGATAGGCCCATTCTACCTTTTAGCACTTTTTATCTTGCATGTTTATGTGTAAGAAAATACTGTGAAGATGCTTTATTCTTCTCACTTCAGTGGGGGACAAAGTATTTTGCCCAAAGTGAGATGACTACTCTGTCTCTCACAGTTGTTGGAAGTCTGGTTCTGGTCTCACTGCCCTTGTTCCAATAACACGGTAAAGTCTCCCCTAAAAAGGCATGTGCCAACCTGGGGAGAGAGGTTCCTTAACCAAAACACTTAGTAAACAGTTTTTGTCTGCTTCCTTTTGTTTAGATTTCCATTGATGGGCAGGATATTAAGACCTTAAATGTAAGATATCTGCGGGAGATTATTGGTGTGGTGAATCAGGAGCCCGTGCTCTTTGCTACTACCATTGCAGAAAACATTCGTTATGGCCGTGAGGACGTCACCATGGAAGAGATTGAAAAAGCCACCAAGGAAGCGAATGCTTATGACTTCATCATGAAGCTACCCAACGTAAGCAAACCAGCTGTCCTGCTGAAATAATTTCTCCTAAAGCTTCTTGTGCCAAATAGTTTCTCAGAAGGGATTTTTGGGAACAGAGGAAGGTACCCCTGGAGCTGTGAATACGCAGAGCTATGCAGAGCTTCCTCATAACTTTTGAGAATAATGTTAATTTTAAATCTTTAGGTCATGACTGGCGGGCATTTGAAGAACTATTAGAATTCCAGGGATTAGGCAGGTATATCCAAGCGGGTGTTTGTCCTGTGGCGTTTTAGAGGAAGGAGAAGATGCTGCCGGGGTTACTAACACTGATGTGCCTTTTCTTTACACTGCCTTTCTTTGGTGAAAGGACTGTGCCACTGAGCATTTTGGAAACGTGTGTGGTTGTCTTGTAGAAGTTTGAAACAGTGGTTGGAGAGAGAGGGGCACAGCTGAGTGGAGGCCAGAAGCAAAGAATAGCAATTGCCCGAGCTCTGGTTCGCAATCCTAAAATTCTTCTGCTTGACGAGGCAACATCAGCTTTGGATACTGAGAGTGAATCAGTTGTGCAGGCAGCACTGGACAAGGTCAGTATTGCTCATTTGTTGAAAGAGCTGCAAGAAAGAGAGACCCTTAAAAAGTCTAAGGTAAGCTTGAATTTGGCAAATACTCTCTGTTCATACAAAGACTGTGAATTCTAAATGGGGATGAATAGTGAGATGCTTTAAAAAATAAATACATTAAAAATCTGTTTTGAAATTTCCCAGCACTAGCTCTATCAGGTCAGGCAGACTGTATCAGGTCAGGCAGAGTGTTTTTGGAAGTGCTCAGGAATTCAGTTAATGATGTTATGGGTAGGACTGAGCTGCAGCAGACTTCCCCAAATAAGCTTTAGTCTTTGGAGCAGTGGAGAGCTCAACGCAAGCTAAGAGCTAAATATCCTCAAGCAGGTTTGGGGATCCATGTGAGCTATGCTCTTATTAACACCCAGCAAAGTAATTCAAAATCAACTCAGGGGTGTCTTCGAGAGCAGCTGCTACATGTTGACTGCTGTCTAGGCATAACTTCTAAATCATCTAGACAATTGAAAAAATAGCCAACCCTGTCTTGTCCTCTCTAAGCAAGTGTATAAACTGTTTACAAAATAGTTCCACCTATTCCTCAGGCTGAATCAAATGTATTTGTTGGGTTTTTCCCTCCCTTTGTCTCTCTTTTACTATGCATCTATGCTTATGCTCTGGGAAAGCACTATTTCCCACCATTACATAAACATTTTCAGCAATGATCACAGTATATCTATGGACAATATCTTTAGAAAGCATTTTGCCTCCATATGCTATTTTGCCTCAGGAGAAGTACCCTATGTTACCCACTGTGCAGCATTGTGTCTGGAAGAATCAGACAACAGAATCTATGTTCTCATCTTCAAAGATATTTTAGTCCCTAATTTTTACTTGGGCACCTAATTACCACAAATTTCAGCGAGAGTCAGACTCTCTGTCCACTAGTCCTGATTCCTGATAACTCACACTACTCTGTGAAAGTACTGTAGCTGGCACACTTGGGGATCTTTCTCCCAACTCATGCCCTATAAAGTGAATCCCAGAGGCAGGAGGGCAGAGATTTGCTGATCGAGACATATTTGGTGGGTTCCCAACTAACTGCAGCAATATAAAACTTATACAGATAGTTTAAACAAGTTACTTATCCTCTCACCTCCCACACTTATCTTTAAAATATGTTGTATGGTGAGGTGAATCTCCCTGTTGATGTTTCTGGCAGATCATGACAGAAAGATTTGCTCAGACTAGCCTAGCCCTGAGATTGCTGATGTTAAGCAAGACAAAGCTAAGCTGTTGTGTGCCAAGCATTCATTTGTCCTCCTCTTGCCTACTTTTTCCCTTCCTCACTGTGCTGAGCATGTATCTCTATAGAAGCTTTACATTAGATCTAGAGTAGACCACTTTTCCCTGCAGGCTTCACCAAACCTCTGATGAATCTCTGTTTATTGTTTATATGGATGGGGTGTTCTGCTTTTAATAATTAAGGACATTAACTTGATTTTCTTCTACATCTTGATGTGATTTTAACTTTTTAAGATCATCTCAGACATAGTGAAGCTTTCAGACTACCAAGAAATTGCATACCATTTCTTACAGGATGGTTTGAATAGATGTCATTTTCAGTTCTTAAAATCCTGTGACAACATTAAGATACCAGGTTTAGCTGGAAATTCATTGAGACTATTCCACACATTACAGTTTTGTCTTTTATTTCCGAATTGTAAAACACTTATTAAGCCATTATTCTAGCAGTAAAAGATGTTAAATGAAGATTTTTAAACAGAATTATATAAAGTTTGGATTCATTTGTTGGGTCATTAGATATTAACACCAATTTATCCCAGCACACACTGTCACAATGTGCCTGTAAAAATATTTTTGCCGTGTCAAACTACATATTTATAGGATTTATTTTATTATTTGTGAGTAATTTAAAAGGTGGGAAAACAACATGAGTAATAGAAGTATGATTTTAAGTACAATTTTAGATAAATATGTTCAGCTAAGTCACATGAGTAATTTAAAGCAAGTAAAATTGCACTACGCTTTTTATCGCTCGTAATTTGTCAACAGTTCAAAATGCAGATCTTATAGCTGCATTGAAAACTGTCATCACAGAACAAGGGACTCATAATGAATTAATAGAACAGAAGGGCATTTACTACAAGCTTGTTAATATGCAGGTAGCTTTTTCACAAACATTTTTTCATTGTTTTTATCATATTGTGTGCTATTGAGTTAACCAAATTGAATTGCTCCCAAAGGTACCTCCACCTTTGCAGTGTTTTCTCAGCAGAGAAACTCTAGGGGGAAAAAAGCTTCCCTGAAGAGTGCTAAACTTCATATTAAGAAAACTTCATGTCAACTAAAATGTGCAAGTTCAATTCAAAGTTATGAATTACAGGAATTCTAAGCAAAAAAAAGTTTCTTTAAAAGTACAACATTAAAAATAAAGTATGTGAGAAGGTATATATGAAGATTGTGGCAAAAACAAAGTTCTGGAGCTAATCGAGTCTCAGATTACTTGTCCAAATCATAGAACTATAAAATAACCCTGGTTGGAGGGGACCTCTGTGGCTCATCTAGCCCCACCCCCACTGAAGGCAAGGCAGACTCTGAGGTCAGAGAGGGTTGCTCAGGGCCCTGCCCTGTTGGGTTTGGAATACCTCCAAGGATGGAAACTCCACACCCTCCTCAAGTCACGTCCTCCAGTGCCTCCCACCCTCATTGTGAAAACTCAAACTCTTTTACACAAGTACTTTTGAAAATCACCAGCATCTTAGTGACTCAGGCTCCTGAAGTTTTGTCTTTCAGACATGGACTATCTCAAATATTTTTATTATCTCTCAAGCTGTCTCCTGAACTTCTCAAACAGTTTCTCTCAGGCCTTAAATTTGAAGCAGCTGGAGGTCTTGATCCTATTCTTCATCCCTCCTCTTGTTGCCTTTCTGATTCTCTTTTACTTTAAGGCTCTTTTATATAATCTTTGCATTTTAAAGAGGCTTTCCGGTGGGTTTCTTCAGTTAACTTAGTTAACTGTCCTTTAGGTTTTCAGAACAGTTTAACTTGACAAAAAATGAGAAAAAAAAACTCTTTGGCTAAAACTTTTCCCCCCTTATAAGTGTTAGTGTATTGGCAAGTTTTTCACTGAGTATAGAGATGACTTAATGGAACTTTGGTACTTGCTTGGGCTTTGTAACATTGTTCCATTCTTACCAATCTTCCATTTGCTTACCAGAAGTTGTTGTTGTTATTTAGAATTGGTCATCATTTGAAAGTACAGGATAATATGGCCATAAACAATTTTTAGTATCATACTGTTTCATTTTAGGCATCAGGAACTGAGGATCAGTTACAGGAAGAAGGTAATGCACCAGCTGTCTCAGGGGAGGCACAGAAGGGATCAATACTGACTGGTCAGAAAAGACAATCCACTCAGAAAAGCATAAAAACATTCAGAATACAGATGTAAAAGCTGTAAAACCTGATGTAAAAGCTGTTCAGCTTGTGAGTGTCTCTGTATTTTTACCTGCCGGTGTTTTTCATAACTAATGGGATAAGAAGGAAACATGATCCCACTCAAGAGGGAGTAACTTTTTAAGAATATGTGCTACGGCAGCCTGGTTAAAGACTCATAAATTGACAAAATCACACAAGAGTTCTATGGAAACAGTCTTTTCCCTGAAGCTAAAATTATTTTTTTGTTGTGATACTTAAAATAGTTTATTTGAGCAATACTATGAAAGAAAATTACTTGAGTATGGGAATAGCCTAATTAGCAAGTTAATTCATTTAATTATAGAATAAAAATAAAACCAGGTAATTAGTCATATAACTCTAATAACACACCCTGAATAGAGAATAATTCCTATTTTTGTCTAAATATTTTGCTATCTAATGTCTAAAATGTCTGTTAGCAAACAAATTACTGAAAATTAAGCTATAATTATCAAGCTGGCTAATGACATAAACCTGCAAGAGATCATGTTCAGCAACGAGTAAGGAGCAACTCTTTTAACATTCAATACCATCAAATGCAAAAAGTCATTTAAATTCACAGTTTCTGTTTCTGGATAGTCCCACAAAGGGTAAGTGGGATTTGTGACTAATCTTTTCAGGGAAAGGCTCAAATTGTTATTGTTAGAAAAAATGAGAGCTTATATAGCTCATTGGTCTTTTCCTTCTTCTTTCATGTTATTAATATTGGGTACTGAGTAACAGTAAGAATTTCTGCAGTTAATTAATACGTTTTTTAAAGATCAGTTAGTTTGGGATTTCCCAACATGGAATATGGGATAAGGAGCACATTGCAAAGAATATACATGTCCCTCATTTCCTTCTGTTAATGTATTATAATTATCCTGATGGAATCCTTTTATTTTAGGATAAAAGCGTACCTCCAGTTTAATTTTTTAAAATTATGAAGTTGAATAAAACTGAATGGCCATACTTTGTTATTGGAACTTTATGCGCAATTATCAACGGAGCCTTGCAACCCGTATTTTCAGTCATCATTTCAGACATTATAGGGGTGAGTATAAAACAAAGAAGTAAAAATCTTCATTGTATGCTTTACCTTTTGTCATTATTTCCTAAAGAGCTTTATGATAAACCAACAAAATGATACATTTTTTTCAATTTGCAGTGCAAAGGTGAGGAATGGGCAAAGGTCCTTGCTATGGAGAATGCAAAATGTCTGCTCAATGTCTCACAGAGCAGTGATGCAAATTGCACATCCTCAAGCAGATCAGCTCACTGACACTGAATGAGGAGAGATTCTCCTATGATCTCTCCAAATGTGCTTCATCCTTACCCCTTTAGAGAAGGTAGTATGTCAGCATGAGCGGTGCAGGCATGAAAGGTGATCCTTGTGCTGTCTTGCCCACTTGTGCTCGGCCATAGCCTTTCAGAAGGTACGACACAATGAAATGCAAAAGCAACAAGATGAAAGGGATGTGAGATAACGCTTCTGAGTAGATGTTTCATTATAGAGAGAATTTCTGTAAACCTGAATTTATGGTGTTGGAAAATGAAGTTACATTCTCAAGCAAGCGACACTTTATTTGTACTGGTGGGAATTTTCTAACATTTTCTATCAGAACACACTATTTTGTTGGAAAGGTATTAATGCTGATACTGTGCAGGATGTTATTATGGTTTTGACCGTGCAGGAGAGACAAACTGAGTGTGACAGTACAAGTAACTGTGTTTATGTGTGCTTATGTACCCATATGCCATATGACATTCATATACCATACCAAGAAAGAATATATGGCCGTGTTACCTGCATGAGTTGTAGAAGATGAAGACTACCTCATCTGTCTGCTATAGGAATCTGAATCAGTTTAGGAACAAATACAGCCCTGGAAGCTGAACCTCAGGTTCATGTTTTGACTGTTTAGGGATGAGGCTCTCAGTCTTGTTTTCTCATGTTTTTCACAGTTTCACCACAAAATAAGAAAAAGGGAAAAATGAAAACACAGCAACACCTGCATTTACTGGAGCATTTTTTACAGCCAGTCAAGCTGTAATATATAACATGAAAGATACTGAAATAGCCTACCTTAAATTTTTGGTACTTGTATGTGAGGTGTTACCATCCAAAGAACTGTTTGGGAAAAGAATGTTATGTTGGTGTTATACTTCAGCTTTCAATGGAAATAGTAACAGGAAATATCCCTAAGGGAAGGGGAGCATGCTATGCAGTTGTAGTCTTTTAGTGGTTGTCCCCAAAGCAGTCCAACTTGGAAAACAATCTCACAAAGGGCAGAAGATATATGTTGGGAAAAAGATAGAATTAAGGGCTTTCCTTTCTAAAACATTAATTTGCTCTAAAAACTTTAAAAAATATTTCCAGGTGTGATAGGATTTATAACAAAACTATATTAGAAAATTTAAATCACTGCATTGTAAATTTTATTGCTGTGGACCAATGTATAAAACAAGGTAAACTGGAGTCACTCTGAGCAAACAATAGATAAATTTTTACTAAGGCAAATTAAATTCCATTAAAAAAATTAAACCCACATAATGACAGTTATTCAACATCCAAAATATGCAAACACAATGCAACAACAAACAATCATAGAATCATAGAACGGTTTGGGTTGGAAGGGACCTTAAAGATCATCTAGTCCAACCCCCCTGCATATTTGTGTTATCCAAACTTAGGAGCATTGTCTTTATTGCTCTACAAACTTGGTGAAACCAAAACTATATGATCTCCTTGCTTCGTGAACCATGATTTTTTTACCATATATAAAAGTATGATGATGGCTTGAAGATACTACATCTCTAGTATTTGTTTATCCACTGTTGAGATAAATAAGTGCATGGAAGCCCTAAATGGGAAATTATTTCCATAACAAAGCAAACTCTCTATACAACGTAAATTGTATTTTTTTTGTTAACATATAGAAAACAAACAATAAAAGTCTGTTTATCACTGAGTCTTAGCCTAAAAAAATAATGGGTCTGTAAGATATAACACATCAAATTACAAAAAATTTCCATAATTTTCTCTCACTAACTAGTCATTGTTTAACATGCAATAATCTTCAGCCGCGACTCCAGAAATGCTATTCTAGAGTCTTAAGACATGCCACAGCATTTTGTAGGTGTAAATTGCAATAATAATTTACTGATGTAGGTTGTTCACTGACCTGTGTTACTGATTTTATCTTGCCAAAATACCAATGAAGCCTTCATTCACAAGACATGTAAAATCACTTCAGACCTATAAACTTCAAAGAAAAAAAATCTTAGTTCAACAAGAAATGGACATGTTATCACTTTAAGTGTATGTAATGCATATAGCATGTATGTAACGATAACAGGGGAAATTACTGCACTGGAGTTTAAGTAAGTAAAATTAATTTTTTAAAATTTCTCTTATAGATGTTTGTAGAAAAAGGAGAGGCTGCCATCAGGGAGACAAACAGCATGCATGCACAGTTGCTCTTAGATTTTGGATTAATTTCTTTCATCACTTTTTTTCTTCAGGTAAGTTTTTGTTACTGCAATTGTTCATGGTATTGGAGGCACTGTGCTAAGTTCTCAGTGCCTTAGGGTCAAGCAGTACACAAGAAAAACAATAATGGACTTTTACTATCAGATAGGTTCAAAATATAGTAAGAGGTTTCAAATGTGCTCTGTGCTGTAAGCTGACACCCATCTCCCCAGGAAAGGAAGGTTTGGGTGTAAGACCTACCCTACACTACAGCCTGTGTAGGAAAACCCAATACTAACAGCACTGGTAGTACTGATAGTAATGCTGGCAGCACAGGTTTAGATCAGGTTTTGAATCTTCTGTCTTGAGTAAATGGTTGCCTCAACACCTGCTCTGAGCTCTGTGCAGCACTCCTGTCAGCATCTGATCTGGTTGCACTGAAACTGCTCTGCCTGTACCTAGATGAACTCAACCCCTTGGATTTCTAAGAAAACATACTAAAAGTCACTGGGAAAGACCACATCATATGCTTAATTTAAGATGACTCACAGCTCCATACCATGAAAGTTAAATAATATTTCAAATCACCTCTTCAGTCTATGGGATGCATCCTTCTGTTTGTACAGGATCAAAGAGTTTCAACCACATTTTCTAAAACAGAGTCTAAATTCCCATGTACACATAATTGTTTACATGGGCATGTGTATTTGCCAATGCATGGAATTACATATATTGTGGGAAAACTACCAAGTTCATATACAAATCAGTTCTCTTGTTATGTGACTTGATGCACATCTCATTTACATGCATAGATCCCTTTAGTTATTGCTCAGCTACTTGTGTTGGCCTTGCCCAATCATCTGTAGACTTCTGAACACCACCTTGCTATCTTCTGCCCCCATGCCCCTGAGACAATAAGGTGCCTTTTCTGAAATGACCTCCAGCTCTTGCCCTCTCTTCAGGCAGAACCAACCTCAAAATTCCTACTTCTGTGGTGCCTTTGGAAAAGAAAAAAATTGGTGGTCTAGCTGTTTTCGATATTTGTCCACCAAAATGTGTCTGCCTGTCTCCCTCGTCTTATTCTTGCTTTATCTGATCTGGCATGGCCCTGGCCCAGGAGTGACATATTCACCAGTACGCCTTTTTGCACACCGAGTTGTCAGGGAGTATCTGTGCAGGTTCGGAGGCTTCCCCTTGAAAGTAACAAGCAGCACTACAGTTGTTTGATTGTAGGGTCTTAGAGAGAGGGAAATCCCTCGTATTTGCACAGTGCCTAAAACAAGTACAGGGTCTTACTTGTGATACCACCAAGCCTGTTACTTTGAAGTGAACAGTTTCAGTTTGAGATCAGGTGTGGTAAAAAAATTCCTGCAATTAAACCACTGTTTGGTGGGGCCTGAAGACCGTTACATGGTATACACTTGTTTCTTAAAAAACAGTGCCTCATTTTTCACTCTACCCTTACAGGTGCTAAACTTACCTTTTAAAACATCAATTACCTCAGTTACAGCTAGACTGTTTTTTACTTAGTAATACCCTTTTTAATATTATATGCAGACAGCCACTTAAATATTTATCTGAAAAAGACGAAAAAACTGTAATTAGGTAATGAAAAAGCTTTTTTATTTTTTCTCAAACAGGGTTTCACATTTGGCAAGCTGGAGAAATCCTTACAATGACACTTTGATCTATGGCATTTAGACCAATCTTGAGACAGGTAAAAGCATTTTATATTTAGCTATCTGTAGCTTTAGAAATGCTTGTTTGTTTATATGCCATAAATTGTCTTTGTGTTTATTTAAGTAGTGGTGCTGCAATCATATCCATAAAGATAGCACACTGATTTCTTTAGCTCAGTTTAGCAACTGACTGGACTAAATCTTCGTAACAGGTCCAAGTAGGTATTTTAAATGGTTATAAAACCTTTTTATTGCTATAACTAATAAAGGTCATCTTAAAACCAGTGTAAGAAAGCTCAAAGGTGATGGTAGTGTTTATTTAGCCTATTTAATAACATCAAAGCACCTTTGGACTGAGGACCAGAGAAAGTAAGCTGTACTCTAAGAGGCTGAATCTGAAATTCAGATCAGCCTTCGTGGTCAGCTAACTCCATGTATGGGCTAGGATCCACAAATAATTGCGAGTGAAGGTTATAGGACCTGGTTATGTGACTAGCTGCACTCACTAAACTGGTGGCTGCTCCTACATAGCAGGCACAGAGCCAAAGACAGCCATGGTAGGGGTCAGGGGTAGGAACAGGACTGATGTCAGTAGAATTACATTCAGCAGCAGAATGAAAACTTTTTTAAAAAAGCAGCCTGATACCTAAGCACAGCACTCTCTAGTTGCTAAGCAGTGAGGAGGATGGCAAGGATCCTAAGTGTGTGCATAACCAGCCTTATCACCATCTTTTGGTTGGCATTAGCTGCTTCCTGGAGCTGGTGCACTGGCGAGCTGCTCAGCATCCCTACTCTGCTGCAGTCTGTGTAATGAACCAGTGCAAACTGGCAAGCCCTACCTGGGAGGCACAGCCTGCACTGGTACCTGCCCTGCAGGCTTGCCAGTTTGTATTTCAGCACAGCTAGGACTAACTCAGGTATTTTTGTCCCTCTTTTGTTGCCACTTCTACCCTCCCCAGTTGATGTCCTACTGAGTATTCTTTTTAATTCACCTAGTGTTTTAAGGAAATGTTGGTATTCAGTACATTATCAATCCACAGCATAAATTCCATGTTCCCCGTCTTTCTATAAAATTTTACTCCCAGCTGACCCAGCTGCAGGTAAGCATGTGATCCCTGAGGTAGCAGCAACGTAAGCCTAGACACATCACTCCTATGCCTTTCACTCGCTACAGACAGTGGTCTATCTCAGCTACGCTAGTCTGATACATCATCAAGTCTGGGACCAAAGAGGAGGTTCCCAGACAGGCACAACTCCATCACTTCTTCAGCCCATAGAGCTGAGTGAAGTTTTCATGGTTTCCACAGAGGGTCATTCCCTCCTTGATAAGTTCCCAGAGCCAACCTCAACTGCATCAGCTTCCCTTTGGTTAACCCCTTTCACTGGGGGCCCAGATGCCCCTTTTCTCTGGTTTATATGGGAAAGAATTATAGGTCACCTCCAAAGAGACAGAGACACCTCCCTGGAAATTAAGTCCCATGAGACTTTTTTGGCTAGCCCAGGAGGAAAGTGAGGTCTCTAAGACCATGCTGAATCTCAACAGATCCCTGGAGGAAGGGTCTGAAAGACTCAAAAGGTAACAGAGAGGTTTTCATGCTCTGAGGAGTTAAGTAATGTCATTATATTAACTTTCCTCACTCTGATGTGAAAATAATGCCCACCTGGCATCATGTTCAAGTATCAGGCACTACAGCGGTAGGACCTGGGAGGGTTTTGTGTATTAGCACCAACACATGTGGTGCGTTCTCCATATCATGTAACACCAAAGCAGCCATCTGGCTATGTGAGCCTACAGCCAGATTGAAACTGTTTGTTTTGCATCTTTTTCTCTTACTGTATTTAAGAATATAGTACTTTACCGTACTTAAAAATAATCCCTCACCCTTAAAAAAAACCCAAGAAATCAAAATGTAGCATGTTTGTCGATGTCTAAAGTTTATATGTTTATACACTAATAGTAAGAAATATAAAAGCTCTTACAGTAACCTTATGAACAGTTATTACACAAAAATACCATACTGTTGCTAAGAATTGATAATAATGATAATGATCTTTCGGTTTTGATATTTGGCAAATCTGGAGGAAAGATAGGGTGACTATTTTATTTTTACTTCCTTGGTTTAAATAAGACAAATGTTTTTCATTTAATTCAGACATTTTAGTTTTCAAATAAGTGCTTTAGCGTCACTGATACCTCTGACCAATTAATCTGATTTGCTAATGAGATACTAAAGTGTATGAGTGACAAGATTTTTTTCCCTGAAAATAGTGTCTTTCAGATTAGGAAGAGGTAGTCATGAGTAATCTCCCAGCACTGCATATTATTTTACGTATGTCTTCTCAGATACCACAGAGATTCTCCAGCAACACTCAGACGTTCGAAACACTTCACACCAGACTTACAGATTTCACAGTACTTGTAAATGACAGAGAATTAAGATGTATATTTAGCTTTCTAACAGGAGAAAGTATATTGTTTAGTTAGTAGTCTTTGCAGATGTATGTTATACGTCCAAGTAATTATCTCTAAGTAGCAGATTCCTTGGTATTGCTATTTAGTGAGCATGAGATCATCAAAAACATGTTAAATTCACAAGCAAAAATTTCTTATAAAACTACATTTAATATGAAATAATGTGTTGGTCTTCATGCTATTGCAAAAAGCATATATATGGATTGTTAACACAACTTAGGTTTGAGTTTCGTGTTCCCATACCTTTATTAAACCTTTAGGTCTATTGTATTTATGGCTACATGTTAAGAACACCATATCAAGTATCATCCAGTTGTAATCTGAAGTGATTCTCTTATGCAGCCTAATTAGGTGATGTGCAGACTAAAGTTTTTAAGATTATAGTAACTTTATTAAATGTTGTAGGAGATCAGCTGGTTTGATGATCCTAAAAATAGCACTGGAGCATTAATTACAAGATCTGCTAATGATGCCTTGAAAGTGAAAGGAGTAAGTGACAAACACTGGCATTTTTTTGTATCTGGTTTAGTATGGAGTAACTTTCCCTCCTCCTAGTGGATGAGGGAAAGGCTGTTGACGTTGTCTACCTGGACTTCAGCAAAGCCTTCGACACTGTCTCCCATAGTATTCTCCTGGAGAAGCTGGCAAATCGTGGCTTAGACAGGTGCACTCTTTGCTGGGTAAAAAACTGGCAGGATGGCCGAGCCCAGAGAGTTGTGGTGAATGGAGCAAAATCCAGCTGGCGGCCGGTCACAAGTGGTGTTCCCCAGGGCTCAGTTTTGGGACCGGTCTTGTTTAATGTCTTTATCGATGATCTGGATGAGGGGATCGAGTGCTCCCTCAGCAAGTTTGCAGGTGACACCAAGTTGGGAGGGAGTGTTGATCTGCTCGAGGGTCGGAAGGCTCTGCAGAGGGATCTGGACAGGCTGGATCGATGGGCCCAGGCCAATTGGATGACCTTCAACAAGGCCAAGTGCCGGGTCCTGCACTTTGGTCACAACAACCCCATGCAATGCTACAGGCTTGGGGATGAGTGGCTGGAAAGCTGCCCGGCAGAAAAGGACCTGGGGATGTTGATTGACAGCTGGCTGAACATGAGCCAGCAGTGTGCCCAGGTGGCCAAGAAGGCCAACAGCATCCTGGCCTGTATCAGAAATAGTGTGGCCAGCAGGAGTAGGGAGGTGATCGTGCCCCTGTACTCGGCACTGGTGAGGCCGCACCTCGAATCCTGCGTTCAGTTTTGGGCCCCTCACTACAAGAAGGACATTGAGGTGCTGGAGCGTGTCCAGAGAAGGGCGACAAAGCTGGTGAGGGGTCTGGAACACAAGAAGTCTTATGAGGAGCGGCTGAGGGAACTGGGGTTGTTCAGTCTGCAGAAGAGGAGGCTGAGGGGAGACCTCATCGCTCTCTACAGTTACCTGAAAGGGGGTTGCAGAGAGGTGGGTGTTGGTCTCTTCTCCCAAGTGACGAGTGACAGGACAAGAGGAAATGGCCTCAAGTTGCACCAGGGGAGGTTCAGGCTGGATATTAGGAAAAATTTCTTTCCTGAGAGAATGGTGAGACACTGGAAGAAACTGCCCAGGGAAGTGGTGGAGTCACCATCACTGGAGGTATTCAAGGAACATGTGGACGTGGCATTGTGGGATACAGTTTAATGGGCATGGTGGTGGTTTTTTTTTTTGGTTGGACTTGATGATCTTGCAGGTCTTTTCCAACCTTAGTGATTCTGTGATTCTGTGATTCTGAGTAAGCTACAGATTGGATTCAATAGGTAGAAATCCTGCACACACAGTCATCTGGAAGCTGTTATTATTTATTTAAAAATGTTGTGTGGTTGGTGCCACACAAAAATTTAATATCATAATAGTAGGTAAGATAGATATTATATATTTTTTTTCCTTTTAGTTCATACTAGTGTTCAGTCCTGTTATCACTAGTATAGATGAGTCATCCAAGGAGTCTATTTGAAGTTATTTATCCAGCCTGCTTCAATGTCTATTGTGTTTCCATGCTAAATGTTACAAATATTAACAAAATGCTTAAGTGTATGCCTCAAAATGAGGATTGCTATCATTGCAGCACTGCGTTTGTTCACATGCTTAAAGTTAAAAGTGGTCAGAGAGAAAAAATTATCATCTCAGACTCCAAGTTGGGAAATGTCATGTTTCAGGAGACCTGGCAAGTTTGAAGTCATGGTTCTACATATAAAAAATAAGAGATTTATGAAATGTCATTGTGTTTTCCTGAGCAAAACCTGAAAACAAGACTGTAAGTCTGAGTGAATTAATGGGAAACAAGGACGAAGACTAGATAAGATACAAAAGACTTGAGAGAATAATCTGTACAGTAGAACTGTTTTTCAAAAGATAGGATAAAGCATTCAGTTCTGCAGAATATTTAGACCAAATTAAACACTTTCAGATATCCTCTGGTGAATAAATCTCAGTTGTCTAGGTAACAAATATTTCCTGTCTAGTTTTCAAATAAAACAGAATAATTTACAATAGTTTGGGTTTTTTCCAGGCTGCAGGTTCCAGACCAGCACTAATTGCCCAAAACGTAGCTAATCTTGGGACTGGGATTGTTTTCTCATTGATCCATGGCTGGCAGCTGACTCTTCTGCTTTTAGCCATTGTGCCAATTATTGCTGTAACAGGAATGGTTTCAATGAAGATGCTTGCTGGACATGCAAAAAGTATAAGAAGGAACTGGACATCACAGGAAAGGTGGGTTCAGTGATGTTTTTATCTGGTTTTCTGTTGCACTATGTAGTGTTGCTTAATAGGGACACTGGTGATGGATCAAGAATATACTCCTCAAAGAAGTCAAAGTCTGCCTTGTATTGTTCTGACAAAATGGAGATATCGCAAATAGGAAGCTGAAGATTGAAAACATGAGTTATTAATTTATGTTCTCAAATCGTTTGTAGCGTTCAGAGCATACTAAGCATTTTAAAAGTCCAGGGTCCCTCACACCTGGCCCGAGTCTGCATTCGTGTTCCCTATTCTTTCCTAGCACTCTGGTTTTTTTCATTTTCTTAATTTCTTTCCACCTTGTTTCCTTTCAGAGCCCCTCTCTTCTACCTGTCACACATCTTTTCTGTCTCTCATCTTGCAGTTGTCTGCGGGCTTAGTATGAAAAGGCAGAGCATAGAAATTACCAGTAACAAAGTTGCATGAAACCATCACGGTGACAGCGTAGCTGAGCGTGCCCTGCAATCCCTTGGTCTGATTTTCATTCCTCGCCCTCTCAGCTGGGAAGTGAAGCAGGAGCCTGGGAATCTGCGTCAAAGGAAAATGTGAGTGTGGCAGCAAAGAGGGAGGGCGTTACTTCATTTCATAACTTGGAGGACAAGTGTTTTCTCACTCCCCAAGATGTGCTGTCTCAGGACAGACTGTGCTTTGTGGGTTTTGACACACCCCAAGCAGCACAGCACCTGTGTGATCTTCACTTCTGCCCTTTCCCTCCCTCCCATTATACCACAGTCAGCTGTGCACAGCAAATCTTATTCAGAGTTTCTGTCTTTCCATGATCTATATTAGGAAAGTTTCTCAGAGGCCTTTCCATGCTTCCAGGCTGATTAGAAAATGTTTTGGGGTGTTTACTCCTAGCCCTTTTAACACTAAAATAAAGAAAATTCCTCTTGGTTTTGCCTGCCAGGCATTTCGGTATAAATCTACATAGCAATGATTCATTGTAAGGTGAAATCACAAGGCATCGGCAGAATGTTGTCCCCTGACACACCTAAATGAGTATTCTCTAATAATATTTTTCCCAGTATAAATGTAAAAAATAGACAACAGGATTCAAGGGAATTAACTAATATTTTATTTATCATGAAACCTACAACAGTTTTCAGCTGAGGCTTACAATGCAACTTGAATTTAACAAAGAAGGTCTCACAACACTCCTTTGAAATAAGTAGCCAGTGCAATCATTGTATGATCTAGCTAAAATTGGTACCTCTGTCTCTTTCCTGATCATACAATGATTGCACTGGATACTTAATCAGCCTCCGCTGGTAACAGTGGTTGGGAAAAGGCAAGAGAGGGTAATGCAAGGACCAGAAGTGAAATTTGGAAACCTCTGTGAGCCCGCAGGTTGGCTGTTAGAAAAACAAAAAACCAGTCCAGAACAATCTTGCTTCTAAGAAGAGCAAATTCATTCAAGGTTGTTAGCGAAACAACTGTAAAGCTGCTCAGCCTCAAAGCATGCTTAAATTGGCTGTGCCAAAAAAAATTTCGCTTTACCTGTCTGTAAAACTATTCTTGTCAGTAACACAGACATAAAGAAAACATTTGTCTTTGTAGGGGAGCCAGATACGATTTGCATGCAGTTATGTTAGTTCTTCCATGTTATTTAATTATTTCAACATCTCATCCCTCATGTTACATAGTCTGTTGTGCTTCTTACTTGTAGATTGTCTAAGTAATTTTTCTACTAATTATATAGAAGTAGTGATGTAGAAAGAAGGGTCTGCTGAGTGCATGGGTACAGTTAAGTTTTTGGAGGTTAACTCTCGTGTTTAGAGCTGCTAGGCTTTTTCCTTTTCTTACTGAGTTGAAGGGTGAAAGCCATGTTTGCTTCCAACCTGTTTTCTACCTTTACAGTAAAGGCTGATGTTTCGCAAGCCTAGAGGTGTTTTGTTACACATTAAAATAGGAAGTTAAAAGAGGTTTATTTTTAAAAGAATATATGCATTGAAAAAAAGAAACCTGTTCTTCTTTCCCTGATAGAGTAATAAAAAAAAATTAAAATACTGTCACTGATTATTCATAAAGTTTTGCAAAATAAGTAACCTGTTGAGGGCATTCTTATGCACTGAAATATTTTGGTTATCTCATAGTCAAGCTGTTTACAGCTGATTATCATTATCTCATGCCAACTTCCTTGGAGACTATTTGTGAGAACGGTTACATGATTGTTAGGTGATGACCGGAATATCTGGTTTTGGCAGACTATATTAATCAAAACAATTTTTTGCAGATCCCCAGTTTCTGGCAAAATTTAAAACATATGTATTTCCATAGCAATTCAGCAGAAGGTTTCACTCTCAATATATCAAGCAAACCTGAAGGAAAACAAGTCCCAAGCATCTATTTTTAGTTCTAGGTAAAAATCTACTCTTCTCTTTAAAGAGGGCTTCTTCCTGGAAAAACGCCTACAGAAAAATGCCATCTTCACACATCAGAGATAAAAATAAACTGTTCTTATTGAAAGGTAGTGCAGAATCAACATAGCTAAAAGAGAGCAAATATATTTCATGACTGCCTTATGAGCAGCAGAATTAGTCATACTTATCTAATGGAGTCAATTAGCTCCTGGTACAATCCCCGAGCACACTATTTGGAGTGGTACAGACACTACAGGGGGCTTCTGTGAAGGTCATGGGATTCCAGAGTGTACGAATCTTACATGTGTGACAATACATGAGAAAGAATCGAGCTTGAACCCCAGGTCGTAGGTGACTTTCTAGACAGTGGATAATTTTTAATTTTTTTTTCCCATAACATGAGTACATCAGAACTAAATTATGAGCTGTAATGAGTATAGTGCTCCATGAATATACTTTACAAAATCGCTTTCCAAGATGCTTTACACTTTGAGTTTTGATTTGTTGAATTCTTGGCCAAGGCTAAATCAACCGTTATTATTAAAAGATTTGCTGACGATGTTAATTAACGACAAGTAAATCCCCTTAATATTTGGGGAGCATTAAGAAAATTAAGGCATGAGCTTCCACTAGTTTTCAATCAAGATTGGGTACCTAGCATCATTAATAATTTTGGAAAACTTCTACCCACTATTTTTTTTTCTGTGCAAAACAGGAAGTTTTTCAAAGACATAAAATTAATAGAAATTAGATACCAAGCTGCCATATGGGCCAGGAAAACATGTCTCTACATTTTTGGGAATGGCCAGGGGTTTTGAGTTTCTCCTTTAGGAGTTTTGAAAGACTCCCGATTTTCAAAAAATGCTGAGAATACACCCTGGGAAAGATCATTTCTTTATGGGTGAGCTATAAAACACTAGTTGCTTTTGAAAATGTGGACATATGTTTACCCTGCAGTTCCAAATGCATTTGCAGATGATGTAGGCTTGTTCAGTTTATCCTGACTGGGCTCCCACAGCGATGACAGCTGCGTGGCATCATCCTCGTGACAGGTTACACAAGCCTACTGGAAAATAAACTCTCATTTCTGGACTGCGCTAAAATGTGTGCTGCCTCAACTTCACTGCTATAATCCATGCTAACTGGATGCATTTAACAGCAGCATATCTACAGATGTTGCAATCACTCTTTCAACAGTATTGTAGGCATACTTCTATTGCAGTAATTCTATTTATCAGATTATGTTTAAAAATTTCCATATAATCTTGTTCTTCTGTTGATGAATATCTGCTCTCTGATACAGATTGCTTCTGAAGCCATAGAAAATATTTGAACTGTTGTTACTTTGACTCAGGAAAGAAAATTTGAGCTTATGTATGGACAAAGTTTGCAAGCATGATAAAAAAGAATGCTTCTTAAAAAAAATTATTGAGATAATCCTTTTTAAAGTGAACATAAATCAACACCAATAAACTGAGTCACAATTTATCTCTGTCAGTGCATCATAAAATCTTTCATTCCAAACTCATCTTTGATGTAAAAAATATAGATTATCTTTCCCTTCAAGCTAGTGTTCCTGACATTTTAGGTAATGTTCCAAAGGTAATGTTCTAAATCACTTTTTTTTTTTAAAAAATCTCCATGAGGTTGTTATTGCCTGCTGTAATTCTGGAAATAGAAGCCTTCATTCATTCTTATAATCATGAGTCCTTTCTTCTGAGGGAATCTATTGTTTAACAAACCAAAAGTCAGTTTTTACCCTTATGTTTAGGTAAGATTCCTATAAAAATCAGTGAGATTTTCCTGAGGAAGGAACCAGAAGGGTGGACCTGCATAGAAGCTTCTGTATTTGTTCACTCTGCTATTTTATCGAAGTACTATGGCAGATCATGTGAAACCTCATGAATTGTCACTTGCTTTGGTTCAATGTAAGATAAAGCACAAAGATTTGTTCTATTGAAGTAATTTCTGCTTTGTAGAAATTCTAAAGTTCTCGATGATTTTTAACTAGAAATTTCTGAGGGATAACTTATTTGCAAGTTGTCCATAATAGATTCTCGCATACTTTAGTAACCAATAACGTATACGAACATATGGGTGCATGTGGCCTGTCATATAACAAAAAGGACAGAACATCCCAGACAGCTATTACATATATATTACAAACCTTGCGTTTATTATTTTTATATATGTGTATATATGCATATATATATACACACACACTAGAAAGGAAAATAGCGATGAAGTCTTACGAAGTATCATACATTTGACCTGTTATGTTGATTGGTCATTTGCATATGTCTATATTTACATTTTATATATACTCATTCATATGAACTACATTTCTTCTTGTGTAGGCATATATCCATAGTACATATATCATATTACATTTTATAGTAAATTAATTAGAAAAGATCTTTAAGTAGAAGGATTGATTATGTGCACAGATCAAAAATAGTACATTATTTTCAGTATCTTTAAGGTTAAAAATGAGAAAAAAATCAGCAAAGAACATGCCAAGAATCTGAATGAGGTCCTTGCTAAGCAGATAGAAGTCAACCACCTAGAGCTATTGTTACTTTTGAAAATGTAATCTTGTTTAACAGATGGTGTAAGAGAAGCTGTCAGAATTTGTGTTTACGGAACAGAATTTTAATTAAAATATGCCTGCAGAGTAGAATATTTAGGAGAGAATTTGTGTTTTCACAATAGCTTCTCACTACATACTAATTTCTGGGAAAAAAAGAAGTCTGATCCTTTGGAAAAACTCCCACTGATCTCTTTTATGAATACTCTTCATAGTCTTTTATGATCTGTTACATTAGCCTAAAAAATTGACCTAACTCTACTCTTTCAATCAGAAAATATTTGGTGGAAACATAACACTTCACGATGTGACATTTAACTACCCAACTTGACCAGAGGCCAAAGTGCTCCAAGGTTTGAACATGAACATAGAAAAAGGACAGACTTTGGCTCTTGTAGGTAGCAGTGGCTGTGCAAAGAGCACTGTTGTTCAGCTGCTTGAGTGATTTTATGATCCACTCAGTGGAGAAATAGTAAGTGTTCCACATCGAAGTGTAAGTTGCAGGTACATGATACATGCTTAGTCTATTTTATTAATATTTTTTTTTCCCTCTTAAATAATCTCATTACATATTTGCTGGTGTAACGACTCACTTTCGCAATGTTTCTAATATAATTTTTTTGTAATATTTTTGAAAGTTAAGGGCAGGAACATGTGGATTTTCAATATGATCTATGCAATCATGGGGAAAGTAGAAGGAAAGTAAAATATCTGAATTTCCCATGCCATTTCAAGTTACTAGGACAAGATCAAACGGAGAGAAGGTGCTACATTGGCCTGACCAGAGACTACTGGTATCATTAAGGTTTAGTTTAATTACAGTAAGGACAAATTGCTGGGAATTTAGCAACAGCACTGCTTAGGGCAGCCGCTGAACTTCATTGCATCTTTACCTAGCAAGTAAAAACTAAGTAAAGCGAAGATGAATAAAACCTGAAAAGCTCTTCTTGGATCTTGAAGCATCTTGAGGCTGCAGATAGATGTCTGTGTAATTCTGAACTTGCCAAATAAAGTGATCTCATAATTCATCTGTTTCTTCACTTACATCTGTATTTCATCCATAGTCAGGGCTTCAGTTCAGAAGATTTGCCTCCTTCCTCTAAAAGTCAGAGAAAAATGTGACCACCAGACTTCCTGAACCCAGCTATCTCCCTCCCACCATAGTCCTGACTCTCTGTGAAAGGCAAAACTGTCATCTGTAGCTCAAACTGAACTGCAGCCTGAAGTACAGATAGCCTACTTCACAGCTGAGGGTGCTGGAGTGGCCTTTTGGCTTCTCCCTGGAGTTTGTATTTACTTCCTGATGCTTGTCAATGAGAGAGTGGCCTTGAACTGTGAGATATCTTTTTCTGAGACTGGAAAAAAATACTTATTCAATGCTTAATCATTTAACTGCTTCTATTACATTCTGAGGATAAAAAGACAGATTAAGCTCATCAACCCACACAGAAACCAGCTGGCAAGTCATTATTCCTTACAAAGGGGTCCCTAGTCTCATGTGCACACAAATACAATTTTTCTTGTAAAGACCGAAACATTTAGCCTCTTATTTTTCAGTTGATCATTGTACTGAGGAACCCAAGCCCTGTGTTAGGGTTCTCTGCAATGCCAGGCACTGTATAAACAGAACAAAAAGATGATCCGGCCTCAAAAAGTTCAAGGTCCCAGTGCACCTGCAGGCACACGATGGTGATTTAGTCCACAGCTCGTTAGTTTTGCTTTAGATAGAAGTCATGAGGATAAAGCAGAAATATGGATTGATGTTTTATTTTAGACAAACTAAGTCGTCTGCATAACACAGAGTGTTAAACAACTTGTAATTGTGGATGCTAATGTCCAGATAAGGTACAGTGAGAGAAAAGAAGGAGCTCAAGTGCAGATTATGTAGAGTTTTACACATGTACCTCATCTTACATGAGCAAGTGGTGGTAGAGGAATTTTTCTTGCTGGTGCTCAAGAATAATACTCAGTTATGGGATTAGGGATTACTGTCCATTACTGTCCCCCATTACTGTCATTTGAGAGGCGAGGACATCTGACTCCTGGACTGGCATAATGGAGATGGGATAAAGCTGCTAATAAAGGAAGCCGCTGTGGAAACACTTTGGGTACAGATCTTCTACCGGTTTCTGAAATAGATCTTTCTGTCACAAGCATAGTACCAAATGTCTCTAGTACTGATAGTAAGATGGCAGAGAAAGTAGATCTGTATTGGCTCTTTCTGTTAGGGTGATAAACAAGTGGGGTGCAATATAGTGGCTTCATACATCTGGAGTTTTTCAAGGTTTATAGAGATGCCTGATGTTATTGTATTTATTGCAATTGTAAACAGACTTTAACACTCATCTCCCCATCCCTGCTACAATGCATAAGTGTCTAAGCTAAAAGACTCAAGGCAAGAAATGGCCTGAGTGCCCTGTCTGCTAAAGATAGATATACATATAAAAAAATCCCAAACAATAAAAACAAAAAAAGGTGCCATCTATAAAGTACTATGATTAAAATACTTTATTTCGGACTTTTTAGGTCCTGGATAGCCAAAATGCAAAGACACTAAATATCCAGCGGCTGAGAGCTCAGATTGGTATTGTCTCACAAGAACCAATCCTGTTTGACTGCACTATTGCCGAAAACATCTTATATGGGAATAACAGTTGGGAGGTGCCACATGAGGAAATTGTTAATGCAGCAAAAGAAGCCAACATTCATTCCTTCGTTGAATTACTACCAAAGGTAATTAGGCTCTTGTTTCCAGCTTGCAACTGGAAAAAAAAAACAGTGCCTTTCCATGCTTTCCTAAATAAACACATGTTAAAAGCATTTATTTTTTTCCCTGACTTACTCAATTAGACATTGAAAATTGGGGGTTTTTTTCCCCCAGAAGACCTGAAGGACAGGCAGAGAGCTAGGAGGTGACAATGGCTGCAGGCATTTATTTGCTCAGTCCCGTTGCTGCAGATGCCTGAAAGACAGGGGTCTTCATCTCTGCAGGAGCAGTCTCTGTTAATAAAATAACCTGGGTGATATTGGTACTCAGGCAAGTCATTCCAGATGGAAGACTATGGAACAGCAACAGACAGACAGAAAGTACTGAAAAAGACGATGGGTACTTTCCTCCAGTTAAGTGAAAGCAACAGGAAAATATTAAGGCAGCCTGAGGAGCACTGGTCTCACCCTCCTTTTTTGAACAATATCTCATTTGCCAGGTGTGTAAAGTCACACACAGAGTTGGCTTGCAGAAACCCTCCATCTTGTTCCCACTTCCTTCTCTCCCTTTCCCTATTTATACCTGTTGTTACCCTCCGGCTGCATCTGATGTGACGAGCTGAGTCTCTGGTTGAGTGGGCCTTTCTGCTGTAAAATGGACAGCACACAGGAGGGAAAAGTAGTTTCAGGTTTTCTACACTGGTTGTGAATAATTATGCTAGGAAAAAAAAAAATCCCAGAGGTTGATCTGCTCAAGTCCTGCTGAGCAGCTGCTGGCAGGTGAATGCAAGCAAAGGCTCTTCCTACCTGCTGTCTGAACTGATAGGCTGAAGCTAACACCTGCTTGTCAGCTCCCTCTTGGAGGAAATATGGGCTAGGACAAATACTTCTCAGTCAGTGAATTCCCACAGGCTTAGGAGGTTGGTGGGTTTTCCCTGCAAAGCCTCATCCCTTAGATGAGAGATGTACATTGTTCACACAGCTGGTAATCAAGGAGTCTAACAAACAGGGGAGGACAGAATGGGAATCAAACTTCCTGAG
This sequence comes from Gavia stellata, assembly GCF_030936135.1. Taxonomy (NCBI): domain Eukaryota; kingdom Metazoa; phylum Chordata; class Aves; order Gaviiformes; family Gaviidae; genus Gavia; species Gavia stellata. Next base: position 24,058,825 of record NC_082599.1, on the reverse strand, counting down.
TAAATTTGTGTCAGCTTTAAAATAAGGTGTGAGGCAGATGCAACTTTGAATTTGACTGGTTTCTCATTCATCCTAAATCACTCACAGTGTCTCTCAGGCTGAGTTTTCTTCTTACGGAGAACTGGGGCAGTGAAAGAAGAGCTGGCTGCCTGGGCTGCTTGGTGCTAAACTGAGTCTTGGGTTCACTCCGGCAATGTCACAGCCTCCCTCTCGCACCCCATGCCTAGCTTCTCTGCACCTTGGTCCACTACCCCAAAACAAATGACACTGCTCTTGCTCAGTATCATGGGGTTTGCTCTGCAGTTCGATACACTCATAAATGTGTTTCTCAGCTTGGCTACTGCACCCGCACCTCTCCTGGTAACTGGGAAAGGGGCTGCCCCAGACTCGTCCCTCAGTGGAAACACAGCTGAAATGCCTACAGGATTAGGTCCAAATCCAGGTTTATACTTGTGCTTGCTCTCTGTATCTAGAAATACAGTACACGTGTGAGAGACAAAGGAACCCAGCTCTCTGGTGGTCAGAAGCAACGCATTGCTGTTGCCCGAGCTCTTGTACGGCAGCCCTGAATGCTGCTGTTAGATGAAGCTACCTTTGCGCTGGTTACAGAAAGTGAAAAGGTACCTTGGCTTTGCAAATGGAAACGGGAATTTGCAAGTTGGCTGGTCATGCCGTAGCTGTGATATATACTCACTAAAACGCCGAATTAGAAATAAAGGACTTTTATGAAAATAAGCATTTGTATTCATTCCTTACTTGTATAAAAAGCCCAAATGTTCTTTCTTTATGGAAGAACAGAGGCTTTTTGGGTAGCTGTAGGAGTCTCCTTTGGCAAGCAACTCAGAGGCTGTGTCCCTGCAGTTGGAGTCTTCAGGACGCCAAGTAACGAACGACAGGCCTGGCAGCAGCCCAGGCTCATCGAGAAGCAGCAGAAACTCTCCCCATGTGGACAGCCCGGCTGTCCCTTGCAGCTTTTAGCAGTATGGCAGGCTGTCGTCTGCATTGTGAGAACAGACCAACAGCACAAAGAGGAACAGAAGCATGGAGTTTTCTGTTCCTTAAAAGGAAGGTTGCAGGGAAGAATGGAGACGTTATCAACCTAGAACAAAAATATTTAAGCATATTCTTTATATAAAAATATGCCTTACAAACAGGAGGCTTTTTTTTTTTGTAAAAAACAAACAAACTTATCCACCCCCCATCTCAATAGTAATTTAGTATTATCAATTTTCAAAATAATTTTATTGCAACATTTGGCATCTTTGTGGCCACAAAGCCCAGAACATCAGGTAACATTAAAGAATTTGTAACCTTCAGAGTATGAAAAAAAAAGGGGGTGTGTGTAAAAGTGTGTGTACTAAGTATACCATACTTAGTGCTTAGAATCTAGAATACGAAATTATCCAGCATGTTATTTGGTTATACCATGATTTTATAATGGAACTATTTGGGGGATTAAGTTATAATTAGAGTGGGACTGAAATTTGGAGCAGTTTTCCATGTTGCTGAAAGCGAGTGAGAAAGTGCCTGGCTTGTCAAAGGAATCAGACCAATTTATTGGGGACCATTTTTAAAACTGACCAACTAAGACCTGCCTGCAGGACTAAGGAAGGGCCAGGCTGCAACCCTGGAGAAGTCCGCTTGACCTGACTTCTGGGGCAAGTGAAAGTATGAATACATGCACACCAGCAGGTACTGTCTATCTCGGGTCGCCCAACCCAGATGTACAAACAGGGGTCTGAACCAGTCATCGGGAGTAACAGTTTTTCACCTCCGAGGCCACAGAAACATCACCTCTGTCACTGCTCTTATCACAGATAACTTAACAGATGACAAACTAGGGGCACTACAGGTGGAAACAGCTGCTGTTTTTAATTCACCTTTTGGTTTGTTCATTGTGCAAATTGTCCAGGAAGCGCTGGACAAAGCCAGAAGAAGGTCACGCCTGCATTTGTGATAGCTCACCGCCTCTCAACCATCCAAAATGCTGACAAGATTGCCGTGGTCCAGAACAGCGAGGTTGTAGAGCAAGGGACCCATCAGCAGCTCCTGGCTGAAAAAAGCATCTACTATTCTCTGGTCAATGTTCAAAGTGGGCCATGCAATGTGTGATAGTGGGCAGTACCTGTTGCTGAAGTGCAGCTGTACAGCTGGTTCAGGCTTTTGTATGACACTATCAAGGATGTTTGGAGTTGATGATCTTACAGGTCTTTTTCAGCCTTAATGATTCTGTGATTCACTACTTCCAGTTTTGGTAAAGTTCTGTAGTTTCCTTAAACCCCACAACTAATAAATAACTGAAGTACATTTGCTTTAAGAACCCAACCCTCTTCTTCCATTAGCACAAAAATTCATAGTTGCTCAAATTAAAGATCATACAGTAGTCATGAAAAAGCCTCACTGACTTGCCGAACTGCGAAGCGAAGAACTCTGGGTGCAGAGGGGCCCTTCTGTCTTCCAGGCACCGAAAGCATCAGCTCTGCGGCACCCAGCATCGGCGCTCACAGTAAAGGGATACAGGTACAAAACAGGGAGAGGGTTTGAGGGCAGAGGCACTGGAGATGCAACAGGTCTGTCTTTTTGGGGTAGGGAAAAGCACAGTGCCCAGCCTAGGGACAGCAGCAACCTGCTATGTAAGGCACTAGTGAAAAACGGGTAAGAGCTCATTCATCTGTTCAGGTTTCGGGCGTTGTGTTTTTACAGGTTGATTGTAACTACATGTTCTAACTTTGCATTCTCTCTAAACTCCAGTGAGTGATGAGGATTAAGGCATCGAGATGTACGACAGCAAGAGGCCAAAAAAGTTTTCACAAAAGCAGCCTCTGGAACCAAAGAGAGTAGCTATTGCTTATTCACAAACATGCCAGCACTCGCAAGCAGAAGGAAGGTAGTGACGTGTTCCTCAACACAGTCGGGCCTAAAGGGCCATTGCAGGTATGACTGTTTCTAAATAAATGCATGTGCAACCTGGAGCCAAGGAAAAAGGAAGCCTGGTGGGATTGGCAAGTGGTTGCAACTGGTTCAGTCCCACCAATGCAGAAACCTGGCTCCTATTCTCAGCTTGCCAATGTGCTAATGGGTGCGGCCAAGTTCTCCAACGCCCTGCTTTAGTCTCAGTGTCTTCAAAGCAAATGGTGCCTGTCCTACGACAATGGGACGGCACAGCTTAACCAGCCTGATCCGAAATCAGAGCCCCTGCTGCATTATGCTCCTTCTGCACTGAGTACATGTTTTCCCAAATCCACACAGACAAAAAAAATATAAATCTGTTTAACGCTTTATGCTTTAGTCCCACATGGTCCATAGAGCACAGTAGAGGAACTTTGAATCAAAAATGCTTTAATCCTTACAACAAGGAAATTAACACCACGCTCATGAATTCATGCATCTACAGCACATAACAAGTAGCTCTAACAACTCAAAGACTTTAATTTTGTTTTCTCTGGATACAATTCTGTCTTCTGTTCCTCTAGGCAAGGCACAGGCTGTCCCAGCTGAACAGGAAATTCTGCTAACGCTGGTGGCTGAATGACATTTTCTCAGTGATACACTTGCTGAAATAGTTTTCCTTTTTCCATATTTCTGCCAGGATTTCTGTGCTCCCAGAAATCCCCAGAGAGGCAGGGGGAGGTGTGTGGAAAATAAATGCAAAATTACATCCTTCATCAGATTTCAGGCTGTTTCAAATGAGCATTCAAAGTAAACTGTCCTTGTCACTGTTGCAACCAGGTTTACTAACCCAACTGAGGGGTGAAAGGTCGGAATTATCAGACAGAACTTATAAAAAAAGGAGTAAAAACAATCAGGCATAGCTTGATCCAAAATCCTAATCTATCTCACAGAAATCACAGCATCATAAAGACACATGCTTCACTAACCAAAAGATTTCAGAAAGTCATTTACCTCTGAGAAACAGAATGGGTTATTATAAGCACTCCAGAACAGGAATGGATTCTTATTCTATGAATTTTGGAAGACCTTAAATCAGCCATTAAACAATGAATGGTTGTCAGATTTAATTGAGACAGGATGTACAAGTAGTCCAATAAAGACAGGGAAGACAAAGGCTGAAATAACGAGACTGTTTTCTGAGGGCAGTAAGACAGTATAACACACCCTGGCCTGTTACTCAGAAGCGTCAGGCTTTGAGGAAGGAAATAGAAAGGGAAATTCAGTTCTTGCTACTGTGGAAAAAAAAAAAAAAATGCAACAGAGCTTCCAGAGGGCAAAGAGACTGGTTCAGTGTTAACTGAGGATGCAGTTGTTTCTGAAAACAAATAATAATCTCTGATCTCCCTCAAAACTCCAAAAACTAGAGAAAAGAAAAAACAATGGGTACTTTAGAATCTCTATTTCAAGTTCATCTCTCCCCAAGATCACCTCTTTCACAGAGTTGCTACACATTAAACAGTCCACCCATAAATCAATCAATACAAAGCTGATTTTTAGAAGAATTTTATTTCTATGACAGAAAGATACAAAGCTGCTCAAACAGAGGAATCAAGTCTTAAAATCCTGAGAATTGTATCGAATTGCATTCAGTGCTTACTTTCATTGTGTATTATTAGTGTAAAGCAGCAGATATTCACAGTTCACTAGAAGATGAAAACTCTGGAGTAATTTGGAACTCATATGCTGCTTTGTGTCTTTATTATTGAGAGCTCCTTTTTCAAAATACTTCAGATTGTAGTGCTCTCACACTGCAAATGTAGTGGGAACATTCCCATTCACAGATACATTTATTTGATATAAACCCAATAGTAAAAATTAAAGATAACTTATAAAATAACACGTAGCCTGACAGAGGCAGCCCTTCTATTTCATAAACAACTATGAATAGGAAGCATAATCACCTAAGAGGATAGTGTGGTTACTCTTAAGTACGCAGTTAAGTGCTCCACTGGCATAAACTGTATTAGTAGACTACAAAGTATTCTACATGTTACTACTAAGAACATAAATACACATCTGCCACAAATTCTCCACTTTCAACACCCCTTCTCTCAAAAATGTTTGCATTGTTGAGGCATATTTTAATATTGCATAGTTCTACATAGATAAGGTACTACTGCTTGCATTGTTGTTGCAAATGGCTACATTACTCTTAAATGGATACTGTTACCACAGTAAATCCCATAAAAATAGGTAGACTTCACATAGATCATTAAATGTCTTAACTTGAATATAACAATACTCTTGAGGAGCATTTCATTTATAAGTACTACGTATAACTCATGAGCCTGCAAAGGCTTTTAAATCATTATCAACCTTACAGCTGAGCTGCAATTGTTAATTGTAGCATGTCCTTAAAACACTGGAACACAGTTCTACACAGCACTTCTGCATCAGTCTCTGGACATGATTTCCAAGAAGAACAGGTAGTAACGATCCTATCAATATAGAAAACAATGAATTTATCACTCTTAATTGTCATGGCCTGGATAAAGTCACAGAAATTGCCCTGAAATGTGAAATTATTGACATAAATTCTGAAGCAAAAATTGTCACATAAACGTGATGTCTCAACATTCAGAAAGGTCTCAGATCCCTACTGCCTTCAGTAAGCAATAATGTTGACAGATCTTCAAACTAGATACTTTGATTTAAATACCCATTTCTACATACACAGTGACATAACTTTTCTGCTTATATTTGAAAATACTATGAATTACATCTCTTCTCTGCAACTAGTTTAAGGTTTAAAGCACCCTTCCATGTTACATTTAATGATCTCAAAAAAAAAAAAGCTTAAAGTAAGTTAGCTTCTTTTGTTTCTCCCTTCTTTCACCTTCCCCACTTTTCTTTCTGCTTTTGTCAGTATCTGGGTGCTCACTTCACCTCCACACATTCATCCTTCCTCCCATACATGCTTTCCCAGAATGTTAATGCCTCTATTCTCTCGCACCTCACTTCTCAACCTTTTCTGACACGTTCAGCCATATTTCTTCTGTCTTTTCCTTTCTTCATTCTAGTTGTTAGCTGCCTTTCCCTTTGTGACAGAGACAGAACCATGCCCAAAATGAAATTATATCCTTACCTGTCATCTCTAATTGCATAAAAAAAGCCATAGCCATGCTGTACCATAGGGAGTGCAGATCCACTAAACCTAGTGTAGCCAGTCAGACTAGTTGAAAGAATAAAATTCCCACCTCCTCCACTGTAAAACAACACAAAACAAAAACAGCACTTTTGAAGATAATTTAAAACACAGCGAGTTTTACAAAAAAGTTATTTTGTCCTAGAGATCAAGAAATCAGCATGCATAAGGCCAATGTAACAAAGTCCTCTGTATCAAAGGATACAACCTCTCCGCAGGACAAGCATACAAATTACCTAGCTGTGAAGGCATTATCCACATAAAGTTCTGGCACTGGTAGTCCTTGCTCTTGTGCTATGAGCAGGAGACCCAGAAGATGACGATCAAAGCCTGTCAAGTAAATGCAAATACTGCATCATTAACAGCAGCATTTCCCATTTTTCTGCTTCTGGTCTGGTTAGCTGGAAGCTCAAATAGGAGCTGAAGGACAGATAAATGACACAGTCTACTAAAAAACATGATTCATATTGTAGCATACAAAAACGTTTCCCAAATATTCAATCTAAGAGGCCTTCATCACTTTCAGCTTGCAACACTGAGCCCAAATGCAAATGCACTAAGTAATATAAACCCAGCACAGGGTTTTAGGGACATGGTTTAGTGGTGGACTTAGCAGGGTTAGGTTTACGGTTGGACTTGATGATCTTAAAGGTCTTTTCCAACCTAAATGATTCTATGATTCTATGATAGTACTGTGGAAAACAAAAACCAAGAAAACTTCCATTTCAGCCAAGGAGGAGTTCCACACAGTGAAACTGGCCCACTGCCAGTTACATGAACAAGGTGAAAAGGAAGCTTTCAGGGCCACAGCTGCCTAGATAACTCACCAAGTAGAATGGAGAGAGTATGAAGGTTCATCAGGTGATTACTTCCCAGCTACTCTTTCTCATTCATAGAACAGCTTACCACACTAACACAGAATGGTTTAGAATTTCACCCAAATCTCTCCTCTGCCTTAAAAAGACTGCATTTCCTACTTTCCAGCCAAGCATATATTTGATCAGAAGGTATTCTGAAATAATGTTTAGCTGGGCAGAAAAAATGAATTAATATCTAAAGTGAACATATCTTTGGGGCACAAGGAAGGGTGCAAGGAGTAGGTTTTAGTTCCTTTCCCTGAAATTAAAGAATAAAATGTTAAGGGGTAGTTTTTACTCAGGTTGAAAATAAGCAGACAGATAGAATGTATTAATATACAGCAATATTCCCTTTTCACACACAAGGGGAAAAAAAAAAAACCCACCACCAAAACAAAAAAAAATTTGATCCCAGAGTACCTTTTCCGTTCTCACATTCTTTCCTAATTTTATTGTGCTTTGCAAATGCCTTATGCATCAGCTGTAGTCGTTGATAATTCTGTGTAAAGTAGGGGAGACAGGTTAGGGGGAAAAAAAAAAAAAGAAAAAGAAAAAACAACCTAGATGAGTAACACATCAAGAATCACAGATCAGAAAGTTTTTCCTTTTATAATTTCTAGCGGTTTTAGAGACAAGAAAGTGGAGGAGCTTGAAAGGTACGTTAGAACCCTTCTCAAACTCTTTCTCTCAAATCCAAATTCCTTTTTCATGAGATCTTGTACATTTGTTTCCTGTATCTCTGTTCTATTACTCAGATCACTTTTGCACTGAATAATATTCTAAACCTCATGCTCTTTCCCAAGCAAGCTGAAACAATGGAAAGTAGCCACTGTGAACTAGAGTAATGAAACCCAAAGATTTCCTACAACACCACTTATTTAGAAGCACACTGGCTTTTAGAAGGTGCGGCTGTATTTACATGATCATCATTTGGGGGGGGGGAAGGACGGGGGGAGGACAACACAGAAAAAGAAACCCGAAACTCACAAATGACAAAATCTGTGAAGCAAAAGCAGAAAACAAAAAAGACCCTAATTAAAATATACACAGATGCCAACCAACTGCATTCCCAACTTTTCTCTGCTGATTGAAACATTACTTTCATGACAGTAGTTCTGTACAACGTTATGGTTTTTTTCAATATAAATATTGAAACTTACATATTAAAACCAGAGAGAACAGAATACAAATACATGTTTTCGTAAAGGAGGCCTAGAGAAACATCTCTAGACACCCAAGATCTTGGCTTGTAAGATCTTAGTAGCTTCTTAACTACTTAAGAAGCACCCTTTATCCTTTTATTCATTACATGAGAGGCTGCAGCAGAGACTGTGAAACAAGGGCAGTAACCACTCAATTTGGATAAAAAACAAGCTACTAAGCTCACAAGGGGCAAAAGAAAAGTTGAGACAAAAGGATTTTTCTGAAGTACCTAACTTTAGGTATTTTCTAGTACCTTAAAAGTAGACTTTTAAGCATCTTAATTTCAATGCTATTGAACAGATTTAATGCTTTTTTAAACCCCAAGAGTTCATCATAAAAAAATAGCAATAGCAAGATATTTGGAGATGCTATTTAAAATGACAAAGAGAAAAAGGCTACAGTTAGTGTTGGAAGTAACAAACCTCTATGTATATTAGCCACAAAATCCTGACCACTGGTTAGAAGATAACTGAAGAGCAGGGAAATAAAAGGAACCCATATTTGCAATAGGAAAGCAGATCTGAATAATGGCAGGAAAATTGAGTTTTAAAGCTGCAGCACATGCCAAAAGAAACCAGTGAAGACCAGGAAAATATGTTCTTGACTATTAGAATTATCAATCACACGTACTTCCTGATAGCCATATTCCTGTATGTTTCTCAGATGCATTAGCAATATAGAACCTTTGAATTTCCTAAAGATATGTAGCCCTTTGTCTCAAAAATCTTCTCCTTGCTTCATTTCTCAGGCTCTGAGAAATGTGCAGTGAGGACAACAGAAAGAGCTTTAGTATAGCTCTCACTTAGCAAGAAAGGCACAACATGCTTTGCCAGCAGAGCACCAGAGGCTGGTTGCTGGGAAAAGAAAAGGTCACTGGTTCAACTACTCAGAGACAAACTGTGGAATACAACCCTGTTGCCACTAGGACACAAACAGGTTTCAACCTTGCTCTCAGACTCAACGATTAGATTAACATTTCCTGATTTCACTTAAGAATCAAGCCAACAGATCACTCCACAGCAGAATACATTGGTTCCAACTCCGTTACTTTTTGAGTTGTGGGGAAAAAAAAAAAAAATTAAGTGTGAATGTCTTGAAACCAAAAAGTAAACAGGATAGAAAACTGAACAAGTCCATGCATGACAGCTCAACTCAGTCACAATGACCAGAGCCAGACTTCAAGCAACCCAGCATTTAAAATCTGTCTCACTGGAAACAGGCCAACCCCCATTACTGAGACAATAGCAAAATGAGTTTTAAACAGTTCAAATGACAGGCCTTCTAAATACACGATGATTGAAGTAGGATTTCAGTATTTACACTGTCAGAAGGATCCAGCATGGACTTGCACCACTCCACTGCTTCCATAGTACATGGTCTTATGGTCTCTGTGCGGCCATGATAGAAACGCCTGGTCATGGCAGTTTCATAACAGCAGCCCGGACTAAGAAGAAAAATTAGGGAAGAGTATCTCAATAACTTAACAAAACTATATGCTCTCTCAAGGAAAAAAAAAAGTTTTGCAAAGTATCCTACACATCTAGCCTAGTTACAAGTATCAGTAAGCCACTAACTTTCTTCAAATTTTGTGTCTGAAAAAAATCCACAAAGGAATTTGCAAGGTTTTATGAGACACATGACTGAAAACGTGCCAGTGCTGCTTGTAACCATGCCTTGAAAAGACTGGGTTGTCATGTCTATTTTCTGCAGACTACAGATCTACCAGCCTCTAGTATAAATCAGTTGAAATTATGCAAGCTTCAGTTTCACTATATATTTCCATTAAAGAAACCATCTACACCATCCAAAAACTCAAAAATTAAGAGACACCCTAGAAATAAGCAGTGTCTCCCAATGTGTTTATAAGGAAAAGGATCAAATCCTTCTCTGTTGCATACTGACACCCATCCAGCTTTTACCTGGAGCATCCCCAGCCCTATGACAGTCTACCATTTAATATACAACTTACATGAAACATACTTATGTATTTAGAACAGACTTCACAGGCTATTTTAGTCAGACAATTAATTTATTCCAATGTTCAGCAAACTGAGATATAGAGATCTTTCTTATGATGAGACAGGCATCTCCAGTGACTAAGCATCATGCTTATATGACAAAACCCTTCTTTTTCTGAAGCAAGCAATACTCATCAGGTCACTAATGACTTATACAAGCCATAATCAGCACAATTTAGCAAAGAGAAATTTGGGATCACCAATACCAGGAAGAATGCTGGTTTTTACCAAGAATACAACATAAAGTGACACACCCAAAAAAGCAGAGCCAGGCATTGGGAGGGTCACTATCTATAGCTCTATTATTCTGCCCAAACCTTATCATCTAATGGTGCTAAAGAAAGTGAGACACCAAGGTTTGTAAGGCTTTTTACAGGCTTGAAGACTAACCATTTTACTGATGGCTGTCACTTGCTACAGATAAAGCTTTCTTTTCCACCTGAGCAACTGTTTGGCATTAAAGAATCCTAATCCATTGCATGTTTGGCATTTGCCCAATTATTTACTTGTACAGCAAAACTCCACATTTTTATGGACTTTCTTCTGCCCTCCATTCCACAATATGTACATATATGATCCCTGTGGGCACAAGGACACAATTCTTCTGAAGCCAAGGGCACAAGCCCCATGGATTTCAATGGCACAAAGTAAGGCCCTATTCAATCTTTACAGTAAAACCCCTTACTTCTTCATTCTTTTATCGGCATAACAAATTACACAGTGGCATTGCAAGTCTACTGCATTATATCTCCAGTTCCACCCCTTTATTCAATTGTCTACTTTTTTTATTCCTGATCTGGGTAATGAGCTTTTCTTACCGTCCATGGCATTTGTAATAAGCCAGCTGAAGGGCAAGCTGCACAAATGTATCAGGATGAAGTTTCTTCTTCCTAATCAATGCTTTGCCGAAGGATGTGAAGGCATAATTCACTAGCTGCAAGTCAGATACCTGTCATACCAAAGGAAGAAAAGCCACAGAAGTCAAGAAATACCACAACTTGGTCCACTTCAAATAAAACGCACTCAAAATAAACCAACAACGTAACAAATTTAACCATGGTGTTAAGTCCCCTGATTCATCAATTTATCAATAACATATTCATCCCTGTTCTCCAGCGTGGAGAAAGACCAGCTAAAAACATGTAAATAGAATGAAAAAAATAATCAGTGACAATTAAGAAAAGCAATAAGAAATTCCACCTTTTTGTAATACAATTCTTTAGTATGTCCAATTTCATTTATAATTTTTTGATCCACTGTGAATACAAGTTCCTCAGGCCATGGAATATCCCTCACTTTATCTGATCCCTGGGATGATGCAGACAGAAAGAAAGAAGAGAAAACAGAAAATGTTATCCATAAGAAAAGACACATTAACTAATACAATTGAAAGTTTAATGGATAGATACCTTCCATTTTCCCTCATTTTCAATAATCTTCTTTTCGGCGTAAGATAACATGCTAATTAAAGCCATGGCATCAAAAGGAGAATGCTAGAATCACATAAGACAAGATATCACATTATTTGCATAACTGCAAGAGGATCAAATAGCTTTTTTCCCTACCCTACTCTTTTCCCTGCAGACCAACAGCTTTACTGCACAGTGGTGAACTTGTTTTTCCAGCTCTACAATATATACAACAGAACTACTGTAAGTCCACCCACTGTTTTGACTGCTCTGCAGCCAGGTAGGGAGGCACAATATAGCACTGCTGTGGAGAAGCAGATTTCAGGTGGGATGTAGGCCCTTCTGGCCATTCAGTAATGAATTTAAAAAAATCCAAGTTTAAAACCACAGCTGTTCAAATAGCTACATAATAGAAAGAGTTAATTTTAAGCCTTCTTGTGCAATGTATTTTTTGTCTTTGGAACTCCCTCATTAAATACTTTTAAAAATAAGATTATGATTTCAGAACTCACGTTCTTAATTCAAGTATGGTGTAATATCAAACACTGTGAAAGCAGACTGCTTTTGGAAACTTGCCAGACAAGGTGCCTGGTAAACAAGGTTACACTAAAAATGGAACACACGAACCTTTAAAATAGTACTCTGAAAGGGAAAACTTAGTAAATAAATACTTGAAAAGTTTGGGGGGGGTGGGGGGGATTTTTCAACTTACATCACAGAATGCGCTACAGGTTCCATTGGAAAAGAATATGCTATTGTAGGATTTATCTCCCCAGCGTACAGTTGGATCACCTGTTAGCCCCAGCCTTGTAACCTAAAGCAAAAGTTACACGTTGTGGGTTTTCAAGAACACTGAGTACATTGCCAACCTCTGGCAGCAAAACCAAGCCTACATTAAGATGGTGAGGCTTCCCTGGGAGATACAACATTTTCATCCAGTTGAAAGTGAAACACGATTATAAGCCTAAGTTTTTAAAACAAGAGTGGTAACAAGTTGATGACTGTATTTCTACGGACCCTGAAGCATACAGAGCTAAAAGACTATGGAAGTGGGAATGGCTGAAATCTATCTTCAATGTCCTAACAATTCAAACTATTTAAGTAATCCTGTGGATCAACAAGAAGCATTATCTGCACATTTATCTGCTTCATTTTCTTCAGTAAGAAGTGCTAATTTACTACAGAAAGAGCATGCACATATGCAGAAGAAATTTTTACATAAACAAGTTATGAATTATCAAAAATCCTTAGCTACCTCAGTGTAGTCTTCAGGAGTTGCATGGGGACTTGAATCATCCAGGCAGACCACAAATAAACTTCTCTGAATTTTTTCCAGAAGAGTTAGATTCTTTGGATCAAGATCAATCAAATATTCACGTAACTAGAAAGCATAAAAAGACAAAGCTATGTGAAATTATGTATTTCCAGTGATCACAATGCTTTTCTGAGGAATCAACTGTTAAAGTATTCCCACCTCTGCCCATTTTGTCCTTTCGTTGCTTGTTAGGGCTGCCAGTCCTGGTCCATCTGGTTCACTATGGCATCTTTTCTGGATATATGAAAGTTGCCTTTAAGAAGATTTCAAAAATTGAAGTTAACAAAGAACACATGCAGACAAGATAAAAGTCATCCTTTTTGTGTCTCTCTTTTTTGCCAAGCTGGAATTTTGGTTCCACATTCACAAGTTAATGTGAATTTTCAGGAAGAATGTATCAGCTCCCTCAGACCCTAAGGGTAGCTGAAGACCTGCTCTGTTTTCAGTCACTAATGGTTAATTCAAATTGCAGCTACCAGCCCAGTACAAACTTACATGTAAACAATCATGATCCTAAGTGTTACGTATGCACTTAATTTAAAACTAGATTTAAAGACTTCAGCCGTGCAGATCAAACTTTCCTGAGCATGCAGACATCTGCAATATTGCAGCTTTGCAGCTTTTATAACAACTAATCAGATAGAAGGGGAAAACTTCCACTCAAGATAAACCCTGAAATTTAAAGCAGAACAGTAGCTGCAGGACATCCTAAATAGAGACAGAACTACACAAGAATACTTCTCTTCCTACCTTTTCCTTGCATTTTCCCTTTGAAGAGCTATTAACAGACAGCTAACTTTCAGTTTGAAAATTCAGTTTTTCACATGTTGTTCTAGATGTTAAAGAAACTCCACAAATTACAGGTTTTTAATCTGTCTTGTCCTTTGTTCTGGCATGCTTGCCCATTAAACTTCACTACTGATCATTAGTTACACAGTTGTCAAAAATATAAGATACCCATGGTGAGGTTACCAAAAAAACCAAACCACCAAACCAAAAAAACAAACCAAAACCAACCTGCCCTTTCTACAGACAATAGAAAGCTTTAGGGTTTTTTGTCTGTATTCCAGGCATTCATTTCTTAGTTATGTGCTTGACCTAACAGGTACAACTACAGAAATTAGAAATACGTATGTTGAAATATCTTAAAGTACCAGACTTTCCAAAAAAAGTGATTTTTTGAGCTTCTCTAACTAGTTTTTGTGTTGCCTAAGGAATTTGGTCATCCACCTTTTGCCAATTTTAATTACAAAAGTCTGCTGTAGTGTTCCATGAACAGCACTTTGACAAATGCAGTAAGTTATTCGTAGATAAAATGCACAACCCCTCTTTAGTAAGTAGATGCATATAGATCCCAAATTGATCACAACAGACTTATGCTGAAACTACCTCTGTATGTGACATCAGAGTTCAACCAACAAAGTAAAAAAACTTGTGGCCATAACTGTATTGCCAATTTGAAAAGCCAGCACCTCTGCACACTACTGGGACATAGGAGATACAGCACCGAAAAGCTTTAAACATTGCCAGTTGCACTAGTACTGAAATTTACTATTTAAAGAACCAAATTCTTTCTCTGCGTTCCTTTGCAGCAGATCAGGAATATGAAAAGAGCCACAAACATGGCTAGTTGTCACAGGTCTGGCGCAAAGACAAGAAATGCAAGTGAAATGCTGCTGTATTGCTCTGTATCTAGCAGGAAGTCAATCAGCGTATACTGCAATTTTGGACTCTGCTACACTCACCAACAGGAATTTGAGCCCCTCTATTTGTGAGAAATTTGACCACAAGTTTATTAGAGTTCAATCAACATGACAGTGGTGCTTCATCTTTGATCATTATTAAGTAGCAATGAGACAATTATCAATGTGGATTGGTCCTGAAAGGAATGATATTACTTATAATCCTAATAATTCCATGTCAAGAAACTCCACACATAAATGATGCTTCCTACTGAAACATCCTCATTCAGCCCTTTTGCGTGTTCTTCTATGGGTGTACTACAACAGTACATGGTCATCATGCTTCATGGCAAGAAGATGCCATCCACTAAACAAGAATTTACTCAAATCTGAACCCTCAGCTAGAGGAGAAGCTGTAGCCTCTCTCACACCTAATTCTTTGGGGTGAAGGGGATAGAAAAAGAAAGACTCTCTTTGGTATGTAGCTTAAATAGGACAGCTCATTTGAAACAAGGTAGCTTGAAAACCTGAAAATCTCAGGAGGAGTCACCATATTGCCTTCATGTATAGCATCAAATGCAAACACTCGACCTCGACACAGGACTACTAAGTGAGATGGGCATTCACCTTCAGTCTCTGAAATGAAACAAAAAACAAAACATGAAAATCCAGCTGTGGGGATGAAGTGAGTAACAGATACAGGAAAAAAACTCAGCAAGTCCTACAGACCCATTTTTAGTTCAAACTGAGGCAGACTTCATACAGTTTAAAACAGGAAAGAAAAAAGAATAACTTTTGAAGTCCAATTGCATGAGCTTACTGAAAATTTGAAAACATTTTTAAAACTGTCAGAGAAAATATACAGAAGTACATAACTTTCACTGTTATTAACTACTTCAAGTCATTGTCATTACGTAGTAGCAAATGCCATTTATTTGTGTATCTTGTAGGCAGGAACACTCTGTGCCAAAATGAGTGTTGCTTGCTGAAAGCCGATCTAGCAATGTTTCTCTCTTGCATAAGTTTTGTTTGGTTTTTTTTTTTTTTTTTTTTTTTAAAAGGGATGAATATAATGCAGGAAGCCTGCTGCTAAGACACTTTGCGATGATTGAGTCCTTCAGCTGTGAAGAGTGTTTATGCAACCAGTTTCAGTTATGCAGCTCAAGATCCAAGATGCACTACCATGTCAATCTGACCCGATCAGCACATGCAAATCTGTAAAAAGGGAGCACTGACACACCAATTTGGCCACTACAGATGGTACTGGCCCACACTAGGCCAGGTACACTTGCATAGTATTGCCTTATTGAATCCATCTATTGGGAAATAAGATTAAATAAAGTTGAAAAATATTCTGACAAAAACCAGATGTTAAAACCCCAAGAAACATGGCTAAATTTTTCTCAAACTGAGCCACTGTGCTGCATCTCTTCTAGTCCAGTACTCCATCCTGGGAAAAAGAAGAAATGTACGCCACTTTACCCACAAGTATTTAACTGAATGGGCATCCACAGAAGTCTTAATCTTAACTATAAGGTTTTTACATCTATATTTATTGTCCTCCTTTCTAAATCAGGTAATACAATCCAATACATACCTGATGAAAGACATTCTAGAGTGGGGAATTTGTCATTTCATGTAAATTTCACCTTCATAGATCACGAATTAATTTCTACATAACTAAAATCAGAAGGGATGACATCAAATTCAGGTACTTCAGGCAGCATCCTCCTAACCTTAGCTGCCTAAAGCAAGAGGTAGAATTAAGTTTGGAAGTTCACACACCTAGAATTAAGTGTCTGAGAACTCACTACAGGTGGTCAAGACCTACCCAATACACTTCATGACATCTAATGAGCTCTTCACCTGTTCTTATTAAGGTGTCTGCTGCAGGCTGAACCAAACAGCTTTCCAGGTTCCACTGATCAGGCTCTCTTGGCTTTTAGTGTGCTGTTTGACTCCAAGCTAGCATTACCTGTCAAATTTTAGATGCCCTGCTCTGCAATCTGAATATTACCTTCCAGTGTTTAGATGATGTCAGTTCTCTCTATAGCCAAAGGAGAAAACCAGATCCCTCTCCGGATGGCAATTCCTTCTGCCTATCTGACAGCTGCATATTTTCATGGCCCAAATCCTTCTCTGGAGGTATTCCTATCTCTCTATGAATCACAGAAAACCAAGACAACTAACTGGACTAAATATTTCATCTGCAGGCAGACAATCTACATAGAAATGGGTATCACCTGCCATGTATGACATTAAAAATTATATAAGCAAGATTCTTTAATAAAGTTCTTACAATATTTTAAGTCAGAAAAGACATGAATGATATAAATTGCATCTCCACAGGATAATAGCTTTGTTTATTAAGTGTGATCATAACAGAACATTGAATTTCCACCATTTGAATATTTCTTCTATGTTTTGGTATTTAAACTGACTCTTCAACTATAACGCTAAGATAAAATCCTTGAAACTTGCCTTCAACTTTGCATTTTCTCATCATATCCTGTGGTATGGAGATTTCCTTATACATTTTCTATGGAGCAAGGCAATACCTCCTTCTTGAATTCCTGAGTCTTAGAGGAATTCACATCTTCCATGATTATCTAAAGTGACACTGCTGAACAACTCTGGATGCATCAGAACGTGTGTGGGAGGGGTGTTATGATTTCTATTAGTTGATTACTAATACTACAGCACTTGTTAGTGGAGGATGAAAAACATTACACTTTTACTGTTGCTTTTGATGCTGCACCACAGAAAACTGTTGTGAGTTTAAGAGAATGGCTTCAGGAAGCACTATGGAGTACTTTCAAGACTGAGAACAGAAGATGACCAAGCCAAGAAACAGCACAATGATAGAAAATATGTAAAAATTATCCCAACAGAATGTATGGGAGCACACTACAGAAAAGCATTCTGTGGAAAAAGATGCAATTAGTAATGATGCTGAAATTCTGTGCATATAGTACACAGAATCCACCCACATTTATAACACATGGAATTTGTCTTTTTTCAGTTCTTAATGCTGGCATCATTATTATAGGCATCAGGCTGGTAACATACAATTTGAAGCAGAGCTTTCTTTTAATCTTATTTAGAAAGGACTAAATACTGGACCAAAAAGGGCAACTGTGGATTAGATTTCTTCTCTGCTTCCTTATATAGGCATTCAACAACCAGTATCTGATTTAGTGCTTAAGGAAGCATTTTATGGTTAAAATGACCACTCTATTAGCCCATTAATATAAAAACATTTGCTTGTATTAACCCACAATTTGCATTTGTTTACCAGTTTTAAAATAATTGCCGATCGAGTCTCTGGTAACTCCAGGAATTTTACAAGTGCAGAAGAGCATTCTAAATTGGTTCATGTCCAGAACAGCATCCCCAGATCTCTCTATAGCCACCTTTTCTCTGTAGTAAACAAATACACCAAAATTAAACAAGAGATGATAATTATGCAACTAAATCAAGGTAAGACAAACCCATCTTTTACTGCAAAGAACACATGCCAATGAACATAAACATATTTTTGCGACTAAAGTACAGATAGATAATTAATATTTAGAATAAATTATTTTTTCTTAAAGTCTTACGCTCGTAATAAATCCCAGTATTTCAGGGTGTGCCATATATTTACACATGCTCTTTCTATCTGAGTGCCCTCTTTGGGTGGCCAGCAGTGTTCAATATAGGGACCGGGGCCTCCCATATTACTGTGTATTTGCGTTGATATGCGAAGATCAAGATAAGCCACATTCAGCCACCAGTCCTCCAGCTGAAAATGAAAAATGTTTAGTGTCAGAATTAAGTTTTAGTCGTTAATTCTTTAATAATCACCTGATTGTTCAACTGCCTGCTTTTTTTACCGCTTTTTTTTTTTTTTTAATATATTGAATACTAGTTCCTGTACAACAGAAGGCAGGACAGTGGTTCAAAACTAACTGCTGAGGGTAACGACACATCTAGCTCTTCCATTTTCAAGCTTGAAATAAAATTCAATACTGCTTAAGACCATTAAACTGTAAATTATGATGAAGAGTTCTTCCCTGATACTCATCATCATAAACTCTTGCAGATGTCAGCTGTGGCTGCTGCAAGTATCAGACAGATTACTCCATGAAGAATGGAAGGAAAGGAAATTTGTGTGAGAGAGGATCTGGGATGGACAGTTCATAATGCATTTTTCCTATCGTCATCTGAAAATCCCCATTCCAGAGTGTGTCATGTTACGATTTACAAAGTTCTCATTAATTCCACTTGGTAACGAACCCCCTTGTATACCTTTCTTTGTTGAAAAGACAACTTTAAAACATTACTACATAGCTTTCTTCAGGAAAGAAAGAGATAGAGACCAAACTCTAAGTTCCAGCTTGGGTTGGTTTTTTTTTTTTTTGGGGGGGGGGGGGCGGGGGGGGGGAGGGGGGCAGGGTGGAGAAATGGGGGACAGAGGTGATAGAAGAAGAGACTGACAGACAAAGCATTCAAAAGCTGGTAGGTAACTTAACATTTCACTTAGTGAACTCTCTTAGCCACCCAACTTTAAAAAAAACAAATCACACATATATAAGTGACTGTGTTCATATCCAAGTGGCAGATATAAGGAAGATCCTAAAATATAAAGAAGCTAAATAGCTCTCTAAATTATATCCTGAACAACCAACTTTCCATAAGTTGAATTATGATTTCCTTACATATATAAATACATACCCAATTCCTTC
This sequence comes from Gavia stellata, assembly GCF_030936135.1. Taxonomy (NCBI): domain Eukaryota; kingdom Metazoa; phylum Chordata; class Aves; order Gaviiformes; family Gaviidae; genus Gavia; species Gavia stellata. Next base: position 24,039,517 of record NC_082599.1, on the reverse strand, counting down.
TCGTTTTAGCTCTTTCCAGTAATTTCTGATGCAACTCTTTCCCAATTCCATTTTCAAATTTTTTAACTATATCCTCAGTTCTCTGATATTCTTCTTGATTTAGAAACGGCTTCACTGTAAAAAGGAAATGTTTTTATTTTAAAAGACAACTGCATACTGAGATTTATTCCAAGATTCAGATATCCACAGGCAAGGGAGTGGATGAGAATACTCAAAATTTATTTTTCTAAAACAAATATTTGAAGGGAAACCACATTTTAAAAATCTGTAAATAAATCAGTGTGTTCTAATAAAACATAAATACATACTTTTAAATAAATACAGACGTTAGCATGTGAAAGGAATTGCTGAAAACCTGAAATACCTAACAGATAACTAAATCAAATACATTTAAAAATGTAGCTGGAAATACTATAGAGTTCTGCAACTGCATCAGCTGCCACTGAACTCACTGAATAATTAAATTTACAGGAACTTAGTTTGTAAATTAACACATTGAGCCATACATGTCTGCCACCCTACTGCACCAACCATAAGCTACTTGCCTTTATTTTCAAAAGTCCATTCATGGTCTACAAGCACCTTGCCCATCAATTCTCATTCACTATCCCCATGTTATGCCTACCTTTGAATGATGCTGATAGCAGTTACTACTACCCAATTTTTATATTTTAAAATACTTTTGGATTTCTCTCAGATCATGTGCCATACAGGCCAAAGTTCTCTGTAAAGATTTGCAAAACTAGTAATTATATTCATCTAAAACGCTCCTTAAAGCCTTTTTACCATGAAATCTATAGTCAGGAACAGGCACTGTTGATGTCAGTTTCCATACAGGCACATCTCATTGCCTTCTTACACTCACCGTGTGTATAACATATTTTCTGTTACCTTTATACTTAGATTGTGAAGTCAGTGGCAAACAGAACGGGGTGGGAGTGAGCTTCTGCTGATTCAATGCCTATGCAATAAGGTCTGATTAATTTCTGAGGCTGCTGGACACTACTGTCAGTTAATTTCTTGTCTGCCTTGCTAGTGCTAACCCTGTGATCTACTTATAGCTGTTAAACAAGGACGGATACATGAATACTAAAAATTAAACAATATCTGTATCATCTCTAATCTAGCTTTTGCAAGTAACAACAGAGTTTCTGCTGGGCAAGGTCTCAAATACTTACCTATCCTTGTGGAATTAAAATCTTACTTCCTCACAACTGAGTCTTGCTGCAATCATGACTGCTTGCCTACACAACCACTACTTTTTTCTTTTTAACAGATCTAGAGATCATCTCGCCCAACACCTCCTCTCAGCAAGGTCAGCTACAGCAGGCTGCTCAGGACTGTGTTGGATTTTTAATATCTCCAAGGACGGAGACTCTACAACCTCCCTGGTAGCAACCTGTTCCAGTGCTTAACTACCCTAGCAATAAAAAAAAAAAAAAAAAAAAAAGAGTTTTCTTACATTTAAAAGGAATTTTTTGTATTTCAGTTTGTGCCCATCACGTCTTCTTCTGACACTGGATACCACTGTGATGTCTGGCTCCATCTTCTTTACTCCTCCCCATCAAGTATTTACACACATTGCAAAGATCCCCCTAGAGCCTTTTCTTACCCAGGCTGAACAGTCCCAGCTCTCTCAGTCTCTTCTCATATGTCAGATAATCCAAGCCCTTAATCACCCTCGTGGCCCTTCGCTGGGCTCATTTCAGCATGTCCATGTCTTGTTTGTACTGGGGAGCGCAGAAATGTGGCCACTCCAGATGTGGCCTCCCCAGCGCTGAACAGAGGGGAAGGTTCACCTTTCTCTACCTGCTGGCAATGCTCCTTCTAATGGAGCTCTGAAGGCTAGCAGCCTGCCTTGCTGCAAGGGCACATGGCTGGCTCATGTTCAACTTCATGTCCACCAGGACCCCAGGAGCTTTTCTGCAAAGCTGCTTTCCAGCCAGTCGGCCCCAGCTTGTGCTGGTGTGTGGGGGGTTATTCCTCCCTGGGTGCATGACTTGGCACTTCCCTTTGTTTGTTGAACTTCATGAGGCGCCTGTCAGCCTGTTCCTCCAGCCTGTCAAGCTCCCTCTGATGGCAGTACAACCATCTGGAGTATCAGCCGCTCCTTCCAGGTTTGTATCATTTGCAAACTCAGAATGCACTCTGTCCCATCATCCAGGTTATTAATGAAGATGTTAAACAATACTGGACCCCTGGGGTACACCATCAGAGACTGGCCTACATCTGGGATGTGTGCTGCTGATCGCAAACCTTTGAGCCCAGCAGCTGAGACAGTTTCAGTCCACCTGACTGTCCACTACCTAGTCCATACTTCATCAGTTCATCTATAAGGAAGTTTTTTTTTTTAAAAAAAAAAGCTTTTGATGTGCCAAAAGCCCTGTTGAAGTCAATATGAACAATATCTAGATGCAGCTTGAATTGCACCACCATCAGATGTGAACAGATGAAAAAAGAAATAATAGAGACAGAGCCATCCACCTATATCATTTAGCAGTCTACAGTACTCACCCAGGAAACCTGGAGCTGAAAGCCTCCCCAGACTGAGGGTAGTCCGACACTCAGGTTTCCCAGAGAGTGACCTTACTACCACACAATATTGTAAGAGAGAGTGATTATCCTCTGTTATTCAAGTTACAAAGTCATTACAGGGCAATATGCACATGCACACAAGAAATAAAATCAGCAAAATTACTGGGTTCTGGCCCTTGTTTGCGGGATGACCAAGATTGCTAGGGGACTGGAGCACGTGATGACGAGATGAGGCTGAGAACAGAGTCTGTTCAGCTTAAGAGGAGAATGCAAAGGGAAGACCTTGCTGCATTCTATAACAACTGAATGGAAAGGCATAGCGAAGATAAAGCACGGTCCCTCTCAGAGATGCACAGGAACAGTACAAGAAAAAATGGACTCAAGTTGGAACACAGGAAATTTCTGACAACGAAAATGTGAGGGGTTTTTCTTTGTCGTTGCTGGTTTCTTTTTTGCTCCCCCTCCCACAATCATGAGGGTGATCAAACACCAGAACAGGTTGCCCAGAGAGGCTGTGTAATGTCCATCCTTGCAGATATACAAAACCCAGCAAGCAAGCCTGAACAACCCGCTGTAGCTGACCAGCTTTGAGCAGGGAACTGGTCTAGATGAACCCTTCCCAACCTAGGTGTTTCTATGACGACAGGGTCTCTTTCCACTTAAAAATTATTTTATCAGATGTAGAAGCAGCACTATTAGGAAGGAGTAGAACTCATCCCCTTTCTCACTGGAGTTCAGTGAGACTTCTCTCTTGCCACTTTCTCCAAGCCCACAGATCTTGTCTTCCTTTCTGCATAGATCAGCTCCATCCATGAATAAGAACTATTCCATGAAAGACATCTTCAGTTACATAGTTAAGGAACCCTCTGGAAAGCTGAAGCTTTGGGTTTTCATACTCTCAGGCTGAGTCCAAGCTCCTGAGTCTCAACCTCTGGGATTAGCTGAAAGGCTACATAACATGGCTATGACCACCTTCTCTGCTCAAGGCCTACCTTCAAAACTAGGTGAGTCATCCTGAATCCAAAGCAGAGGCAGCTACTGTAAAGCCCTAAATAAAGCACCTTCTGAGACATACTTTGTCCAGCTTTTCCAGTTGACTGGCTTTAAACAGACAAGTGCTTTACCACCAGGCACACTAATGTTAAGTGCCTGGGATCCTCCTCCAACCAATAAAAGACAGGAGTTTCCAAGGAATGATTCACAGCATCTATGAAGGGTCATTTGGAGCTTCTGAATTGTTCTTCAGAAGCACCTCCGTTCCTTCACTCACCTTCACAGACTAAACAAATGAAGAGCTTAGATAATGGGAATCACCGAGCTAGTGTCTAGAATTGTGCACTACACGTTCTGGCTTTAAGTGATTTGAAAAAGGGAAGACTGTGGCAGAACAAAAAATACTGGCCTAACTTTCCTCCAACTTCCAGTAAGACTAAAGGAGATCAACAGTGAAGATCGAAGTTATAGAATGGCTTAGATACAAGGAACAGTATGTAGGAAGTAACTTCAGTATGAAAAAAAAAAAGGGGACATGTGATAAGGTATTTATGAAAACACAGATCACAATCAGAAAACGAAAGCAAACAAATTCACTGTCAGAATTTATCACTCCATGAGAGAGTTATTTATTAACTTGGAGAGCCAGCTGGATTTACAAAACTAAGTTATAAAGGGCAATTCTGTTACTGCAAGTTCACTAATTGCAGCACAACTTTAGTTAATCTGCATATAACAAAAAGAAAACATTTTTTGACACACATACACGCACAACACTTTTTCTCTAAAATCACCTTTTCAACATTCTGCATCAAAATGTGATGACATAAGGAACAACCAAGAAAACCTATTACAACCTACTCGGCCATTTCCACTACACTCAGAATAAGAGGGAACTCAGTGTGAACTTAAGGATTTCAGTTTTGGGAAAGGGAAATTTTGGTGTAATATGTTTCTGCTAATGACAGAACTCCAGGTCTTACTCTGCTAGAATTCCTGTATTACAGGTAAGATGGTAAGACACAAAGCAGATGTTCCAGAAAAAAGCTCAATGACTCCAAGTTCTGAAAATTATTAAAGAAACATAGGAAAGTAATCTCAAGACACTAGGTAACATATCTTTGTCATCCCTGGCATGATAAAGAACTAACCAATCCTCTGTGCTTTATAAACAGCTAGACACACGCGCATTGATGTTGTTTTCAAAACTTTTCTCTTATGTGATCTTCTTTAGAGAGCAAATATTTCAGGGCAGAAATTATCTAAAAATGTCCACCGCTGCCTTTTCCTACTACTATAGTTAATAGTATTGGTGAGAAAGAAGAACATTTAAGTTTGAATTTTTTTTTTTTTTCCTCCCACAAAGATCTTGGGAGAAATACCTTTCATTAGACCAGCTGATATAGCTGAAAAACAAAACCAAAACCTCAGGGGGAAAAAAACCCCAAACCAAAAAAGTTAACCTTCCCACATGCCCAATTCCCTTCCATACCGAAGAAAGGCAAATAGGGATAAAATGGAAACTTTTACTCAGATTGCTCTGGGCACTTAGTTTCCCATTTTGAACCTGAAAAAGACTTTCTGCACTCTAAACTTGTCTGGATCCCCCATCCCAGTTACATCAATTGATAACAAGCTGTCTCTACAAATCACTTCACAAGCATCTTCAGATTAGCCTGACTACAACAGCACACACCACAATACTATTACAATATTAAGTCATTACCTGCATCAAGGTATTTACTTAAAGATTCATCAAGAGGAGGTACAGGCAGCGAAGGCAGAGAATCTTGGTACTGAAACGTTCGCTCCTCAGAGGATTCAAGCACTTGCTTTTCCATGATGCAGATCTGTAGTACAACATTAACAGTGTATTAACAAAGCCTAAGTTTGAGGCAGGACAGTGTATTAACAGTGTATTAACAAAGCCTAAGTTTGAGGCAGGGGATGTTATCTCCCCATACTGTTTTACCATTTACACGGTAAAAGACACATATGAGGGAAGTCTCCCCTGACAAAGCCAGGATCGAGGATTGCTTGTTGGCCTGAAGCCGCAAGAGGCATACACACAACGGGGGAAACCATAACCCGGCGGCTGCCGATGCCTTCTCCGGACCCGTCACGATTAACGAACTCGAGGCCCGTTGCTTTTTTTCCCGAGGAGCAGCCAGCTAGCCCCGGGACACCCATCAAATTGACGCCGGAGACCTGGGAAGGGGGAAATCACTGGCACGGCGACCCCCGCCCGGCCCGGCTGGCGGCCGCCATCACGCAGCTCGCTGCGCCCCGGGCCCCCACAGCCGCAGTAACGCCGAAGGGGAGCGGCCGCATCAACAACAGCCCGAGCCCCAGCCGTGTCCCCCCGGGCCCAGCGCTTCCCGCCTGGCGGAACGGCGGCCCAGGGCCAACCCGGGGCGCTACCGCAGCGGTGTTTACGGCAGCTCAGGGCCCGCGCCGGGGAGGTGCCCGGAGAGGCGCGGGTGGACGGGGCCGGGGCCGGGGCCGGGTAGTAAGGAGACAGTCGAGTCGAGCTGAGCCGTCCGCTTGACCCTCTGCCCCACCGCCGCGCACCCCCCAGCCGAGGAAAGAGAGGGGAGGAGACCACCGCTCGCCCCGCGGAGCACCGCTTACCCTGGCCTGGACGGGTCCGCCGCCGCCTCAGCCGACTCACTGCCTGCCTGCCTTCACCTCTGCCCCACTTCCAAGCGGGCCCGGAAGCCGGGCGGGGCGGCCGTGGGGAGGCGGCGGCCGTGGGGAGGCGGCGGCCGTGGGGAGGCGGCGGCCGTGGGGAGGCGGCGGCCGTGGGGAGGCGGCGGCCGCAGAACGGGGTCTCGCAGCCCCCCGGGCTCTGGACTGGCCGCGGGCCCTGGGAGGGGGGGTGTGAATAAAAGGACTAAGGGGAGAAGGTGTAGCCAGAGCTGCGCTCAGGGCTTTCCTTGGCCTGTGCCCTCGCGCCGGGTGAGGGTCCTGGACAGCTGATGTCCCCTGTGGGCCGTGCTCGTAACCCCGGTGGCATCTCCACTGGGCCTGAGCCCAGCTGCAAGCCCTGGCTGGCCCTGGGGGGCTCCTGGCCCAGGGGTAAGCGGCCTTACTGCTTTGTGAGTGGGGAATAGCTCAGGAGTCGGCAAGGACATTTCTGTGGCACAGGTCTGGGCCAGGCAGGTGGGTTTCTGTGCCACCTATTAAAACAGTGTGTGGGAGAGAGGCTTGTGGGGTGTGACTTGCAGCTCCACAGGAGTGGGGGTAAGCACAAACCACCAGCAGTGAGACTGAGTGGGATTTGCAGCGGTCCTCACATCCCAGAGCAAACGCTTCAGCACCACTTGTACCTGGAAAGATATACGAGGCCTACCCAGTCCTGCTTGCTGTGGTTAATGAGGTCTTTACTTTCACAAACACCTACCTGCCAGTACTGCCCTTTGGCATGCTGAAAGAGTCTCTGTCACCTGTGTGTAAATGTGGATGATGTGTGATGGAGAGCCATGGCTCAGCCCAGAGATTTCCCCCTCTCCCACTGTTGCTGGGGGACCTGGCCGCTCTGAAGAGCTCCCAAGCCCTGAGGCGTTCCAGATGAAAGGCTGGCAGCTCAATAGATCTTGAAGTAGTAATAGAAGCAGTTTGATGTGACATAGCCTGACATGCGCCTCCCTCTCCTGCCCTGATGGCTATCTGCACCATGCAAGAGTCTCTACACCAGGTAGAAGGTTTGGACCAGGCTGAGGATGTATCCTGATGCCTGCCATCACTGCCCCCAGGCAGAGACTCAGGACACCTACAGAAACTCTGTATAACCCTGACCAGATCGCAGACCCTATTACTCGCTTCCATCCCCGTGAGGCTCCAGATGTCTTTGCCAACATAGGCCGTATGAGGACTGCAGCCTCCTATGGCTCCCTCTTCCCTTGTGGGGACTGTAGACTTGAGATCCCTGTGGCCCTGCTTTCATCAAAGGTTCCTGTAACACATTGTTTTTTAATAGTAAACATTTGCTTGATCCTTCTCACTGATTCTCAGGTATGCCCAAAGGCAGCTCGGACATTAAAATCAAGGGCAATCACATCTCCATCTAAAAAGCTAATTAGTAGCCTGTGCAAAGGAACAAAGGTATAATACAATTCTTCCAAAAAAATGCAGTTTAACAAGGGGTTTGTAGTAATAGTTGCTATTTCTAAGTGGACTTAAGGTTTAGTTCAGGTTTCAGTTCACAACTCTAAGTCTAGCTTTGAATGAGTGTAACAAAGTCAGCCTGTGATAGAAAACACTATCAAACTTGCAATCCTACAGTCTCTTGATTATTCTTGCTACTGAAGCATTGGTAATTGGGAAATAAGAAAGACTGCTATTTCATATTCCCTATCACAAATGGCAAGTTTTTTATATGTTGCTTTAAAGTCTTAGCTGTAGCTATGGGAATTGCTGTGACGTTATCTAAGTTGGGCCCTAGCCAAAAATTTTCCGTCCACACATTTTCAATAACACCAAGACATTCTAATACCCTGTTCAGACTGTAGAGATGGAAATAGGAAGTTGTTTTTTTTTTTTTCTTGCATCATTCTTCACTATTGTACTTGCATAGGAACACAGCTAGCATAGGTGCTGTGAAAGCAAAGTAGATAAAATAAACTGTTCATCTGCTGAATTGCTACTTAATCCTACTCTTCTGCTGTTCCTAAAAAGAAAGATTATTATCTAAATCTGTAGGTTTTTAGAGCAGGAAGATAAAGGACAGAAGATGGCATGCATAATAAGGATCACTTTGTCTCCTTTCTTCACTTTCTTCATGGCCTTGGCATCAATTTTAAAATATTTTCTGTAACATAACCTGCCATGCTCAGAGCAAAATGTCAGCATTGCTATACTGCAGTATCACTCACAGCTTATGTGAACAGGTCTTTGTTCCTTGACTTCTTTCCCCTTTCCATCTGCAGCAGTGGCACCTTCTGGTTGCTCCCCTGTTGCTACATGCCTTTGCTGCCAAAATGGCTTCCCATTACCTATCTCACTATCTCTCCTTCTCTGGTGTGCTGGTTTTGGCTGGGGTAGAGTTAATTTTCTTCACAGTAGCTAGTATGGGGCTGTGTTTTAGATTTGTGCTGGAAACAGTGTTGATAGCACAGGGATGTTTTAGTTACTGCTGAGCAGTGCTTACACAGAGTCAAGGCCTTTTCTGCTTCTCACACCGCCCCACCAGCGAGTAGGCTGGGGGTGCACAAAAAGTTCAGACACAGCCAGGACAGCTGACCCCAACTGATGAAAGGGGTATTCCATACCAGATGATGTCATGCTCAGCAATAAAAGCTGGGGGAAGAAGAAGGAAAGGGGGGACATTCGGAGTAATGGTGTTTGTCTTCCCAAGTAACCGTTACGCGTGACGGAGCCCTGCTTTCCTGGGGATGGCTGAACACCTGCCTGCCGATGGGAAGCAGTGAATGAATTCCTTGTTTTGCTTTGCTTGCGTGCGTGGCTTTTGCTTTACCTATTAAACAGTCTTTATCTCAACCCATGAGTTCTCTCATTTTCACTCTTCCGATTCTCTCCCCCATCCCACCTGGGGGAAGTGAGCGAGCGGCTGTGTGGTGCTTAGTTGCCGGCTGGGGTTAAACCACAACATCTGGGCCACTTTGTTCCGTCACCTTTTGCTATGTGCAGTTATATGTAAAGCGGTTACTTTGTGGTTAACACACACAAAAGACAGCCAGGATTAATGACCTACTAAATTAATATTAGTATATTAACCACCTATAAAGTCTTTGCTAGTCAGATGGAAAAGGGTCAGCTTTCACTGCTTCCTGTGACAGGTGCTTGATGTTGCAATCCTCCACCTCATTTTTTCCCTTGAGATGTTATTATCTTTCCACGTTGATGTCCTTCCTCTTGAGCCTTGAGCTGACCCCATCTCAGTAGTCTTTACCTTTATCTCCAATTTTACCTTTCTTACATTTCAGGGCTCTACTCTGTGGACTTCCTCATAGCTCTTTCTTTCAATTTAACAGTTTCCTCAAAAATCTGAGCAAAGGTTATGCAGCTGTGCCATAGCAGAACTAGGCTGACAGCAGAAACAGTAGCAAAGGAGGGGAGGTTATGTTGTTCCTTTTCATGTACACCTTTGAAGCATCCACATGGCCTTTATATTTGCAGTTTCAACACCCTAGAAGGTCCAGGTAGTAAAACTAGGAATGAATGTTGTGCAACTTTAATATTTATTTCAGTAATTTTCCATTAGTGATGCTGTGAGCACATCAGCTGCAAGTCTTCCACAAATAAGTTTCTCTATAATTTCCTAAATTTTTTTCAAGTCTAAGTAAAGGGGTGAGTTGACAGCTTTCTGGAGAACAGAATTTCAGTTGGTAAAGAAATATATATATTTTCTTGTTTTTTCAGCAGAAGCTTTTAGATGTTAGCAATGATGTTAACTTATTTGGAGTATAATCTGCTAAAAATGTAGCCACAAGTGATACATTGCTGGGAAAAATATGACCAATGCAGAAAAAAGTTAGTATACTCCATACTTTTCTCCATTACTTTATAGTGTCTAGGTATAATGACAAAAGATTACTTTAGTCTTTCTTTTTAAGAAGCAAAGACCAGTAGTTTCCTGAACTCAGGAGCTACTGAGACATGGTTTCCTACAGAATTTTTTCCTGTGGCTTATTCATTTTGCTGTCTCCTAAATGCAAGATCACACCATTGCTTTTCCCTGAGTAGCAAAACTTTTAGCAATATGAGTCCATAGTCCCAAAAAACTTGTAATGAATATTATGATGCATGTTACAGATGTGCTTTCTCTCTAACTGGACATGTCTTTTTATGACCCTATTTTTTTCCAAAAAGCCAAAGTACCTACCCTGGAAAATACATATTTTTTTACTTTTATTAATGATGTAAATGATGAATGTGAACAAGCATGTGTGTGATGTAGTAATGTGTAAGGTACTGATACATCTGCAGAAATATGAAATTCCAACTGGATCACAATGTTTAGGACACTGAGACATCCATGGGCTGCACAAACCACATTTCTGTTGTAAAGGTAAAATCAGTAGAGAATGACATTGCCTAACTGTCCTACAGCCTGCCAGCTCTGTTATTACAGGTTTGCAGATATCAAGTTGTTGATGCCCTGACTTGTTAAAGCTTCCATGTTCCCAGCCAGGTGTCTCAGATGCCTGCCTGGCTGTAAGCAATCAGCAGCTTTAATAGCAGACTCCGTACCTACCAGTGAAGTGGATTGTTTGACTCCCAGGCTCCCTAGCCCACTTCTGCATGTATTGGTGTGCTGGTGAATGGACTACCTTAAATCTAAATTCAGTGATTAGACAGCCATCTGGGGATAGGGATGTTTTTTGCCTGACTTCCAGAATCTGCAGTTAACCCATGGATGCGTAGATGGGATGTGTGCAGTATGTAATATTTACAGGTGCCTAGATATCTGAGAAGCCTCTCTGGTCCTGGACTGCCCAACTGGCAAATACCATGCTCCTCCAGTTCACAAAGACTCGTTTCATAGATTTCTATACTGTGTGCTATAGAATATATTTTCATTTGGGAAATATCAAAACAGCCCTGTGCTGCAAGCCCTCAGTGTTTCTTTACCTTTGGCTTTATGTTCTCTGCAGAGTAGGGCTGTTGGGTCTGTTTCTATGTTTGCCCTAGTGGCTGGTCAGTGCAAAAGCAGTTTTGTTGTTGTGTTTTCAATTGTACTTTTTGATTAATATTTGTCCACCTAGTATAAGGTGATGCCATGACAATGAATAAAGCAAATGTAAAAGCTCATAGTGCCCTGAAAGACTATGTCTCAAAAGCGTGATTGAGAAATAATCCAAAATTTCTTTAGTATAACACATCTGTGTCCATTTTGGCTTCCACTGTGCTAGAAGGATGTTGAAATACTGAAGTGAGTGTGGCAGGGGCTCCTGTGATTGTGACTGAGTGGATGGTGTACAAGGAGAGGCTGAGACAAATGGTTTTGTCTTAAGAGGAGAGTGCTAAATGAGGATTTTATTAATGCCTTTACCTACCTGATGGAAGTGTATGAAGAGGACGGACCGAGCCAGGCTCTTCTTGGATGTACTCAGCAAAAAAAGACAAAAGACTTGCAGATACAATACACAACAAGGGATTAGATAGAAAAAAAAAATGTCCTCACCATGAGCATGGTCAAATACTGGAACAAGGTTACCTAGAGAGGTTGTGGGGTCTCCATCCTCAGAGATACTCAAAACTCAACGAGGCATGGCTTGGACTATATGATCTCTAGAGGTCCCTTTCAACCTAAATTATTCTGTGATTTATCTGATAGCTCTTTATAGAACTAGGATTTTATTTTCAGCTTATTCTAAATGTGAAGAGAATAAAAGAATATGCACTCCCCCAGGGAATATTTTCTTAAAACAAAATTCAGTAGGTATTTTTTCTCACACTGAACCATTTCATTGCCAATAGTTCAACAAAGAAACATTCTTTTTGACTGTGAACACTCTCAAGCAGATTTTGTCTGCCATTAATTCATCAAATCACATATCTAACTTAAAATTTATAGTTAATAAAATAAAAGCTTGTTTCTCTTGAAAACTTTACAATTCAGGAAAATCTTTACTATGCAGAGGAATTCTTACGTATCTTTTCTTCATTGTAATAGGGTCTAAGTCAGATCTTAGGTATAAGGCAAATAGATGGAAGTAGTGGAAAGATAAAGACACTTTAGAAAAAATTGACTTTTTTTAGAACTGCTGTCTTGTAAAAAAAAAAAAAAGACAAAAAAAAGACATTTCCCTAACCAGATACGCTTAGATTTCAAATAAATCCAGATTCAGCTGAATGAATGCCAAAGAAGATTATTTATTAATGCAACAATTCTTTCTTGTGTGTGGCTTATGTATTTTTTTCTGAATGAAAATTAGATCAGCTGAATGTGTCTTTGAAACCAGTAAGACAGACTCTACAGGTTTTTTGTTTCAGTAAGAGCTGTAAAATAATTCTTAAGGGCAAATTACTCCATTAGGTTAGCACAGATGTGTCTTTTACATCCAAACCTTGGGGCTGTATATGTAATCTCAGCATGTGCCTTTCCAGCTGGTTTAAGTGGGTCAAAGCTTGCAAAAAGGTCATGAAAGGACCCTTTCCTTATCAACAGGAGGATGGTGAGACTGTATGGGATCAGCTGACTGATGTGGGTGAAAACTAATCTACAGGATAAGTATTAGTTTTCAGCTTGATAAACAGTGGGCTCTTACTACATAGCTATTTAGTTGCTAGTGTTGACAAAAAGATTGGGGTAGAAATTTCTGCTCTGAGAAGCTGGGAAGGGCAGGATTGTCTCTTTCATCATCAGCAAGATCAAACAAAGCTGATGACGAACCTGCATCTCAGTTACAGCTTTGTCTTAGGTTACTCTCTGAACTGTGCAGTTTCTCTGCTCCCCATACTTGCTTTCCCCACAGATTTTGCAACAAAGTTAGATTTGATTTGTGACTGCTATTGCAACAATAGCTGCCTTACTACTTCTACTAACTTTGGACTTCATAAGCATCCTAACCACTGTGATTGCCAACTGGAAGTCCCTCTGGACACCGTGTGCCGAGCCTCGATACCCTCTCCAGTTTCTTTTTCTGTAGATCGTCCTCTTTTCAGCAAAAGAAAATTGTAACAGACTCCCCAACTCTGTAGGAAGAAATACAGACTTCCTTGCCTTTATTCATACAAAGACATTAAACATTTTGAGAACTTTGCAGCAAAGACAACATCAAATTTTGAATACTGTTATAATACTATTGTCATAAAATACTACAGTATTATACATATGTAATGTATAATACTCCTGTGACTAACAAATCTGGCCAATCTACAAGGAATCTTGTATTTGTTTCCATACCTTATCAGCATATTTCTGCTTGTGTGAGTGACCTGTGTTGGTCACAGTTTGAGGCCTGCTTTAGCAAATGCTTGAGCAGAGGGTCTGTATAAACAATTTGTGGACCTACCAGTACATCAGTAAAGTTTACAATCCCTCTATTTTTGCCTTTTTAAGGAGGGGGTGTCTACCCATCTTTCCAAGAAAATATCAAGTATGGGCCAAAGATGACATGAAGGCTCAGACTCTGCTTTATGGCCATCTTGTTATATCTGTCCATCACTGAATTCATGCCTACAGCATGGGCTGCTCATTAACTTGTGTAAATATGTGTTACCAAATTCTCCTTTGGTCCCATGGGTTTGCTCTAGGAATATGAGGGCTGGAAGGCAAGTGGGAAGATGAGGCCTATTTGTGATGCTGGGAAAGCTATAGGTGGTGCCATGGAGCAATAACTACTAATGGCAACTGGTAATGATGGTAACACCTGAATGAACTGAACCCTTTTACAAAGAGAAAGGTATCAGATACTAAAGAAAAATATCCACAGGTCTTAGCACAAGGCCCCTCAGCATATATGCATATGTGATCTAGTCATGGGTGACAACCAACTCGATTTCCTCCTGATTACAGCCTCTCAAGGAAAAGCCTCTGTGTTAAGGATCCTGGTACTAAACTACAGCCACACTGAATTATTTCACCAATACAGTAGCAAGAATATTCCTAGCATTTCTTTCTGTTTTGCAAAATGACTGTTCTAGAGAAGAAACAACTTTGTTCCTCATTTCATCATATACCTCTCAAAATTTCAATGTTGTGACCTGATTGTCCAACATGTAATAAAATAACAGTGTATGATCAGTTAATACTTATGCAAGTGTGCTCATTTAGCTGTTTGCAGATTTGCTTGTGCCTTGCTTGGACAGTGACCTAGTAGAGGTGAGACACTTTGCTTCCTGGCAACAGCAGGGACTAAAGGTTCATGCATCCTCATTAACATCATTGCCTATAAAACAAAAATATTTTCTCTTCAAATATTTTATATACTTATACATATACATGATACCTAATATGCTAGAGATTTAAACTCTCGCTGGTGAAGTAAAGTAGCATCTACAGTTACAGGCTCTTCTTCCTATTCTACTTTTCTTGGATTCCTGCTATTTCCACACATAAGCACCTGCACTTCTTTGGTCGGACATTTCACTTCACTTCTGTTTTGGCGGGCTTTTGTCACTAGTCTGCCATTCCTTCCTTGAGCTCACCTTTCCCATTATCAGCCTTGAGGTCTATTACCCCGGAACCTTTGTTGTCTGTACAACATTCGTAGCTTACTGAGAAGAGTTTCTTCATGCTTTTCAGTAGCTATTTCTATCTTTTCTGTGATTCAATCTCTGGCAATTTCTTACTTGGCTCACATCAAGTTTCATGATTTCTGAAAGATTAAACAGCAGAGCTGTTAATGCAGGGGTTTTTTCAGCCATTTCTGATCATTTGTTTCAACTGTTGCACAGAAATCTCTCACTTTTCAGCCAACAGTGCTAAGAGTTTCTCCCTAGAAGGTTTAGCAATTGTCCATAGGGTACTTATGTGTGATGATGGCATAAAATATTCTGGGATACCTGCTTAATCACTTGGGAAACACTGTCATCAAATCCCATGGTATGGGTTTGTTCAGAAAAGTGATTGCTTCTCAGCAATAATACTCACTGCTTCCAGCAGGTATGCATGTCTTTGTATCCAGGCCAAAAAGATTATTACAGTTATTCAGTGTATCACTTATTAATTTTTGGTACATCACAGCTGGGTGCAAGGAAGCTCAATCTATCCTTGTGAGATTTGTTCCTATTCCTTAGAACTGGTATGGGCTAATAAAGGTGGATTATTTTTTTAGGATGAATGTATAATGAATACATGCTCGTATTCATTTCAGCTTATGCATCTGAGTCTCTGGATCATCCGTTTCTCTGAGGCATCTCACTGAACCATATGTGTTATATCTACATTGCCAAGTACTTTTGCAAAGTAAGAACAGGTTAGTATATTGAAGGAGCATGTTCTGAGGCTACTTACATCTCCAGTATATCCAAGTGAGGTTTTTTGTTGGTTTGTTTTTTGGGTTCTTTTGACTAGTTCATTCTGGCTTCCTGAATTGGACAGCCACTCTATACATGTAGTTCAAAGTTGTGCAAAAGAAATCCATCTCACAAAGCTTTCCTTCCTGACTGCAGGTCAAGCATTGCACTCTTACATATTTTTGTGTCATCCCACACTGTCCACTGCAAGGCTCTGTAATGAAGGGAATAGTAGACTTAATCTTGCAGCTGCAACTGGAGCAGCTGTTCTGGAAGGGACTCCCTCTCCTTCCATGAAGAGATGCCTACCTTCTTGATCCACCTGTTTTGGGAGGAAAAAAGCACTTGGCATGGTTTTCCTGGAGTCCTTGCCACTGAATCTGCTCTTCCCACGGGGAGCCAATAGTTGTGGACACAGGATTTGAACTCAAACTGATGGAACAACATCACCAATAGGATGCTGAACCTTCAGATTGAAAGAGATAGAGTTGAGGCTCTCAGTTGTGATCAAGCATGGGGGTTTCACTATCATCACACAAAAATACTTGTGTTTAAAAGAGTGGACATAGCCCTTCGGAGTCTTGCACCTACTGCTTGTCACTGGGTAATCAGTTTGGAATGGACAAGTCCACTGAGACGGAGTGGTGACTGAGGTCTCAAAGACTATCTTCCAAACCATCTTTCTTTGAATAGCTCGGACTGGAGTTATTGGCAGAATCTTCCAGGCCTTTGGTCTCTATGAGATTCTGAGCTGTCCCAAGGCTTTTAATGGGATCCATATTCCAACCCAGTGACCAGTTTAGGACAAATACAATTATCAGAAACTGCAAGGACTATGAGCCCCTTTATATGGAGGTCTTGATGCACAATGAGGTAGAATTTTGAAAAACTTGGTAGACTTCAGCATATGGTCATGAAAGATGCTTGCGTCTTTTACAAGCTTCAGAAAGAGGAAGGTGATATTTTTCTTTCTGTACAGCAACAAGGTCATTCATGGCATTTGAGTAACTCTCTGCATTGTGGGGTGTACCAAATACTTTCTGTACCACTGGATTATGAGGCCAGACCTTGACAGTGATAAACCCCATGCCTATTTTAACAATGTCCTTATTTCTTGTAAGGTGGAAGTGGAGCGTGCATGTGGTCATCCCACTGCAAGAGCTGGATTGCTGTGGGACGAGCATAGTGCCAGTGTTCTCTGTACTATGTGTACCTTCTATGCAAAGGTTAGAAAGGAGCAGATTCCCATTATCTATGACATTTATGCTTCTCCACCTGAGCAGGGTCTCTCTGTACCCTAGTAGGTTTCCTAACATTTGCATGCTTTATTCTTGTCAGTCCTGATGCTACTTCATCCACCATTACTTTTGGGGAAGCAAAACTCTCTCTTCCCTAACCTGCTATGTCTTTTCACTTTTCCTACATATCTTTTGTTTTTGACTGATGCTTCCAAGGCCCACCACTTGCTGTCCAAGAGCCAAGAGCAGCACTGCTGGGAGATGGAGGGACTTCCTGCAGAAGCTGCTGCTTCTCCAGAGTAGCAGTTCTCCAAAGTACTAGTTCTCCAAACTGTTGTCAGATTGCTAAGAGATACATCATCAGCATCTGTGGAGGAAAGAAAAACAAGCCTTGTCTGGTTTTGAGCATCTGAAGATACAATGCACTGTTCTGTTATTTATGGTCACCTTTCCACTTTTTTCCAGGACACAGTTTTGTGCGTGGTAGTGGAAGTACTGGGGTAAACCGATTTTTTGCCCTGATTTCTGTGCAGATAGAGTAGGTCAAGCTCTGAATGACACACAAGTTATTGTCAAATTAGCACCACTGTTCACTTTCAGTGGCTGACTGAGTGTTGGCATCTATGTGACTCTTCATGCTTCACAGAAATGTGGAGGGAGAAGGGAAGAGTGTTTGTACAACTGACTACTGTCTCATGCTATCACTGTTTCTATTGGTCAAGAGCGTATAGTTTCTGCAAGTTAGCTGATGTGTGATAATTTGTTACCCTGCAGAATTTGTTGATCTAGCTATGCATAAAGGGTCCAGATACTCCTACTTCCAGAAGCTGGAGTTGTAATCTGCTATGGTGAGGTAGCTGCTCTGTAAAAAATGAACCTATATCTAGCGAACTTTTTTCCAGGCTCGGGTCTGTGATTTTTGTTGCCAATAAGTGTACTCTGATATCTTCTCAGTCTGTGCTCTCAGCTCTGCATCTGTTCCTGGTCAATTGATATATGCCTTAGTTCACCTATTCCCCTAAGTGTGAAGCATGTATCTATTGATTTAGGCTTGTTCTTTTATCTACTGCTATCACTGCTTTGTCCCCTTAAACAAAATCCTGTCTTTAACAAGCAGTTTATCCCTTACTTCTTAGGAAATTGCTATAGACTGTTCCTTGATATTTGGTCATCCTCGCAAGACTAGTAGTTTTACCGCTATAGCACTATGGAGTTTGCTGGCTTTCCCGGAGCCTCCAAAAGCAAGCGTGAATATGTTGCTACGTTTGTCGATTAACTCCTATTCTACAGACCCAGTTGTGCTTCAGTGTGGAGGGTTTGCAGCCTGTGCGTGTACAATTTGTAAAGGCAAGGGAAGGGTCCTGCTCGGTGCACCTATAACAGGAAATTTTTAACCTCCTATAGAAACACTGCCATGCTATTAACATGCCTGAGAACACTCAGCAATGGTTTCCTCATGCTGTTTCCTAATGATTTGTCATCAGATTGCATATTTGCTCCATGGACTGGTGGAATTACTACCTTCCGGGAATAGTCAGTTCCTTTTCTGTATGAGCTGACCTTTTTATGTCTAGAGGGGCTGTCTTAGCCAAGGCTTTGTATGGTCCTACTCCTGGACATCTTTTGAAAGCCTCTCTCTGTAACTTTAGTTGCTTTATATGTTTATTGTATGTTAGACCTAATGCTTTGCTCATATTAGGTTTGCATTCTTTTTCTCTGGCAGTCACTGTACTTCATTCATATGCTCTGCTCTTGCCATTTCTTTAATTGCCTTCAGTTTTTCAGGGTCCAGTTGTAATCCCTCAGTGCTCAGTACATGCCTGGCATAGATGTTGATAGGCTTCTTCTCCTTTAGCTTCATTATGTCCATCCTGAAATTTTGTCCTTGACACTTTTTAGGAGTTTCTGGATTGCTGGATTCATGGTTGTTAATTGCCTTTATCTTTCAATTGCCTTCTGCTGCTGTAAACCTCAACTTTAAGCCTGAAAGTCTCTCTAAAATATGATTCAGTTTACTGTGGAACTCTTCAGCACCCAAACCAATGTGCAGATCATTGAAACCCAGTGGTATCTACTGAAGGATTTGGAAGAGATTTTCAGGAGTGTCACAGGTTGTATCTAAAGGAAATGCAAAAGATGTGTTTATTTCTGACTTCAGGTTGGTGTCTGGTTCTTGAAATACATCCTTATCTTCTCTTACAAGCTGGATGGGGCCCACAGTGGCAATTCTGCCTCTCTTTTGTGCTGAGAATACCTGTGTTGGTTGTTGAACTGAAAAAATCCCTATTGTTTCCTTTTACTTACAGGGAGCAGAGCACCTAAGGACCAACAAATTCATTTTCTTTTTCCATAGCTTTCTTATTAACAGTTTGCATTGTCTCACTAGCTTATTATAGCACCTGATAACTTTTCTCTTATCTGGTATTGCTACCTGGAAGTATTGCAGTTTGGTTTTCGCTCTTGTTCTACAGTAGTACGTATTGACATTTGGATCCCTGCCTTGAACATTTTAGGTGTCTTTGCGGATTGAAAGCATTTCTGTGGAGTGAGTTTTGTCCCAAAGCTGTTAATGAGTCTCCAAAATAGAGACCAAAATTGGGTTTCTAAGCTGTGTGATGTATCTGAGACAATAGTATATGGGGGTTTTTGTTGTTTATCATTTTGTATGTGTTCCTGTAGGAGGTTGTGGTTGGCCAGCAGTTTGCCTTGCTAAGGCTGCTGCACTCTAAATGACATGGAGACTTCTGTGGTGTGCCACAAGGTTGTGCCTAGGCAGGGAGCATCTGAGCACCCTTAGGTAGAAGTCTCAAGACTGCAATGTGGGCTGAGAGGCTGAGAGTATGAGAGAGTCTGTTTCCTGCCCAGATTTCTTTATTTGAAGGTTCATTGTTCTAATTTTGGTTCTTATAAAACCTGGCTTTTGGAACTCAGACATCATTTCCATGGTTTTGGTGTTTGCTGCAAGGAGCAAGTGCAGGCAGGTCTCCTCTAGGCAGCTGGGGTCCTGCCACGGTACGTTTCTGTGTCTGCAGCTGACCACAGGGCAGGGACACGGTGTCTGCAGCTGACCACGGGGCAGGGACAGAGGGAAATTGGTATTGGTGAAGTTTTGTTCTTTCTCAGAAGCACTTTTTGTGATTGTACCAGTGAAGCAGTTCTATCAGTTACTATGATGCTTCAGATAGTGATAGGTCAACACATGTTCATCTCCTCCTGAGATAGCAACAAAAATGTCCATTTCATTTTCTTTTATTTCCCATGGCCAGCCCTGTATACAGACTGACCATTTTTATGTAACTTCCATGCTTTATTTGTCTTTGCAAGAATGGAAAGTCAGCTTTTCTACTGGATTCTAGTCCCTCCAGGCTTCCTGTTTTCTCTGAGTACTTTTTAATTTTAATTTCTTTTTTAATCAGCAGACCTTAGCAGACTGACCTCAGTGCATGTACTGTGTACTAAGTACAATAATAAAAAGGACTCTGTATTTATTAAACTGAACGGTTTGTCTGTTAGCAGAACTATCTTACAGCATTGCAACTAGCTGGCTTTTTTCACACACGTACAGACTCATTCCCGCATCAAGCTAATAAGAGCATGGTGCTGAAAGTGTTCACCAAGCCATTGCCCTATACATATTCTATAACCACTTTAATAACCTGAATGTCCATCTTAAAGCAGGTAGGTTTTCTGGAAAGCTGTTCGAGAATCTGATGGGTCCAGTAGTTAAAAATCTTATTTCTAGCCATGGTTAATCCATGGACAATCTGTAACTACTACTTGGAATGTCCTCACTTCCCCTCCCCTCGTCTTCCAGTGTATTTGTAGAAAATAACGTATTCTTTTTCATAAGCTCTCTTTTCTAGCCATACCCTGCATCAGATCCTGTTTGAACTCACCTTTCTTGAAGAGGCTGATGAGCGCTATAGGCAGAATTCCAGGTGAGATCTCTTCAATACTCTGCCTGGTGTCACTCATCTTTCCAAATCTCTCCAGGAGATCCTGCTAATGCATCTCTTAAGTCTTCCCTTCTGCAAATTCTGTTTTTCCCTCCATGTTTCATCTACGTGACTCCTATTTTATTACTTGTGTATAATTCTATGAGGCCATACTTAAGAGTAATAACAAGTTGGCATGCATGCTATTTTTGATTCATTTAAGACTGCCTCTGTCTCAAGACTGTCCTAGGGAGGAGACTTACTACTGCTTTCCTTTGGATGGCATGAGAACTGCTTAACTGCATGCCTCTCCATATAAGCAGCTAATGGTGATTTTTAACAGAAAGATTTAAGTGTATACTTACTTTTATCCTTTGAAGTTGAGTGACTAGGAAATGAAGTATAGTTGCAGTAAAGGTGCCAAAAATGGTGCAGATTTGTTAAAATAATAAATAATTATTAACAATAAATAATGACCGACAGAGAAGAAGACAAATTAAACTGCTCACAGTACATATAATCCAATGTATTTCACAACTGTCAATATTAAAAGTCAATCTTTATTAAGCAACATCATACACAACTTAGTTCTTTAAATCTTATGTGTGCAACTGAGAAACACATGCTTCTTTGTTGCTTTACTTCAGCGATCTGTATGTGCTCATTTTACTGCTTGAAGTAAGTCACATTAAATTACTATTAGTGAATTGCAACTGCCCCAGCAATGTTTCTATTCTTAAACAAGAATTACGGTGGGGGGTTTCCAGTATTAATAACTACTGGATAAAAAATTACTTTTGCACTATTTCATTATCATTTCTGAAAGAATCATACTTACTAGTCATCCTATAAGTGTTTTACCCACTTTTAATCTTGTGAATTGCTAGAAGTGACAGTTTGCTTCACGCATTTCAGTTGCTATGATCTGCAGAGCGCACATTGCTTATACAGCATAGCAGATGTTGTCATTTACTATCTATAGATAGTAAATAAGTTTCAGTTTTTAAAGAATGAGGACATTTCCTGACTTAACATTGGGTGCATTTGTTTTAGTATTGTGGTCCAAAAGAGACTGAAAATTGCCATAAAGCAGCAGCTAAGAAATCTTTGAGGATGAGGAACTTCTGAGGGGTATTCGAGAGTGTGAGAGGGAGATTAATCAGTGGAGCCATTGTCCGCCATCTGTGATGCACAGAAGCCAACTCAGCATGGCCACTAGGGAGGCAGGTCCTGGATCTGCTTTGTACCAGCGGAAGGCAGCATCACAAGGGATAAGGAGAGGTGGAAGACAGTTACAGCACGGAGTGGTAAGAGAAACCCCTCCTTACCCTCTAAGTTACCTTCTAAGATACCCTTACAGAACAGGTACGAGGCCCTGGGTACGATAGATGAAGCGCATAATGAGATAGAGGAGGAACCTGCACAAGCAGTCTTGCCAAGATCAGAGAGACCAACCCCTCACAACAAAACCTGCATTAAGACCAGCACTGAGAAGAAACAATGGTGAGTTATGGTCATTGGTGATTCTCTCCTGTGTAGAACAGAAGTACCCATTTGCAGACCGGACCCTCTTTTCAGGCAAGTTTGCTGCCTCCCCGGGGCCCCAGTTAGGGACATCACCACAAGACTGAAGAGCCTAGTACAACATTCAGACTACTATACATTTCTGCTCTTTCACGTGGGTACAAATTATGTCACAACAAAAAGTCTGAGGTTAATCAAGAGATATCAGAGCTCTGGGAAGAATGCTAAAAAATTCAGGAGCACAGGTAGTGTTTTCCTCAATCCTCCCATTAATGGGGGGAGACTTGGGAAGAAACAGGGGAGCCCGGGATATCAATACCTGGCTCCAGGAATAGTGCCTCCACCAAAACTTTGGGGTTTTAAACCATGGAAGAGCCTTCAAGAGGCAAGGTATGCTGGGGCCTGACAGCATCCACCTGTCCCAATGGGGAAATGCATCTTTGGGCATAAACTGGCAAGACTGATCAAGAGAGCTTTAAACTAGAATCGATGAGGGAAGGGAATAACAGGATTGCAGCAGGTAAGCCAAGGGTTGGCATGGCATCGCCTGAGGGTGGCAATGCTAGTGGGAACATTTACACTGCTCCTGGGTGCATGAAGGGCTCAGGAGCGTATCTGAAATTCTTATACACCAACGCACCAATATGAGAAACAAACAGGATGAAGTGGAAGCGTTGCTCAGCTCCCAGAGCTACAATACCATTGGTATTAGTGAGACTTGGTGGAATGAGACCCATGATTGGAGTGCTGGGATGGACGGCTACAGGCTATTTAGGAGGGATAGGCAGGGCAGGCAAGGTGGAGCTGTTTGTTGCACTATACGTAAGGTAGAGGTTTGATTTCATAGCCTTTACAGTTAGTGATGATGTGGTTGAGAGCCTCTGGGTGAGGATTAGTGGGATGGAAAACAAAGGAGATGTTGTAGTGGGCGTCTACTACCAATCGCCCAGCCAGGGTGTAAACACTGATGGGTTATTCTATAGGCAATTAGGAGAAATTTCAGGATCAGTAGCCCTTGTCCTTATGGGAGATTTCAACTTCCCAGACATCAACTGGGAATATGATCTGCTGTGATGAGCAGGTCTTGGAAATTCTTGTAGTTTGTAGGAGATGACTTCTTGTCACAGGTACTCAGTGAGCCAACTAGAAAAGATGCCCTCCGAGACTTGCTATTTGTGAATAGAGAAGGACTCATGGGGGATGTGATGGTAGATGGCTTCTTGGCCACAGTGATCATAAAATATTTGAGTTTAAAATTTTCAGTGTAATGAGAAAAAAGGACAGCAGAGTTGGTACCCTGGACTTCAGGAGAGCAAACTTTAAGCTATTCAGGGAGCTATTTAGCAGAGTACCCTGGGAATCTGCTTTTGAGGGCTGAGGAGTCCATGAGTGCTGGTCAGTCTTTAAGAAGCACCTTTTGGAAGCACAGGAGCAGGCAATTCCACTTCGTCATAAGTCAAGCAAGTGGGGCAGAAGACCAGCTTGGCTGAACAAGGAACTCCTTGTGGAGCTCAAGAGGAAAAAGAAATTGTATGATCTCTGGAAGCGAGGTCAGGCTTTGCAGGAAGAGTACAGAGCTGTGGTTCATATATGCAAGGAGAAGACATGAAAGGCCAAAGCTCAATTAGAGTTGAAACTAGCCAGTGTTGTTTCAAATAACAAGAGCTTTTTTAAGTACTTTAATAGCAAGAGGAGGTCTAAAGAAAACATTGGACCAATACTTGTTGAAGATGGTCATCTGACTAATAGGGATGAAGAAAAAGCAGAGGCATTCAATGCGGTTTTTGCCTCAGTCTTTAATAATACTGATAGACCTTGGACTACCCAGTCCCCTGAGTTGGAGGACCACGAGTGTGGGAACAATGACTTTCCATTTGTGGACACTGAAATTGTAAGGGACCAGCTATATATCAGCTGAATGTTCACAAGTCCATGAGGCCTGATGGGGTTCAACCCAGAGTACTGAAGGAGCTAGCGGATGTTATGACAGGACCCCTCTCGATCATCTACCAAAGGTCTTGGGAGTCTGGGAAGGTCCATGCTGACTGGAAGCTAGCCAGTGTTATTGCAATCTACAAAAAGGGCATGAGGGAAGACCCAGGGAACTACAGCCCTGTTAGTCTAACCTCAGTTCCTGGAAAAATTATGGAGAAGATCATATTCCATACTACTGAAAGGCATTTAAAGAGTAATGCAATCATCAGGCACAGTCAACATGGGTTCACAAAGGAAAAGTCCTGTTTAACTAATTTTATATACTTCTATGATAAGGTCACCTGTCTAGTGGATGAAGGGAAGGTGGTAGATGTAGTTTTTCTGGATTTTTAGTAAGGCTTTTGATACTGTCCCTCACACCATCCTTCTGGATAAGTTGTTCAACTGTGGGATGAGTGGGTTTACAGTGCGCTGGGTGAACTGTCTGACAGGCAGAGCTCAAAGGGTTGTAGTGAATGGGGCTACATCTGGCTGGTCACTAGCAATGTTCCTCAGGGCTCAATTCTAGGTCCAGTTCTGTTCAATATATTTATCAACAATCTGGATGCAGGAGTTGATGATACCAAACTGGGAGGTGCTGTTGACTCTCTTGAGGGACAGGAGGCCTTGCAGAAGGATCTAGATAGATTGGAGCATTGGGCTATGATTAGTGGGATGAAGTTTAACAAGTTGAAATGCTGGATTCTGCACCTAGGACAGAGTAATGCCGGGCACAAGTGTACCTTGGGAGAGGAGTGGCTGGAGATCAGCCCTGCAGAAAGGGACCTGGGGTGGCTGACGGCAGGCTCAACAGGAGTCAGCAGTGTGCCCCGGCAGCCAAGAGGGCAAACCGCATCCCGGGGTGCCTCAACCACAGCATAACCAGCTGGTCAAAAGAGGTGATTATCCCACTGTATTCAGCAATGGTGCGGCCTCACCTGGAGTACTGTGTGCAGTTCTGGGCCCCACAATTTAAGAAGGATGTGAAGGTCCTTGAATGTGTCCAGAGGAGGGCCACAAAGCTGGTGAAAGGGCTGGAAGGAATGCCCTATGAGGAGCGGCTAAGGACTTCGGGCTTGTCTAGTTTGCAGAAAAGGAGGCTGAGGGGCGACCTCATTACTCTCTACAGCTTCCTGAGGAGGGGAAGTGGAGAGGGAGGTGCTGAGCTCTTCTCCCTGGTATCCAGTGATAGGACGTGTGGGAATAGTCCAAAGCTGCACCAGGGGAGGTGTAGACTGGACATTAGGAAGCATTTCTGTACTGAGAGGGTGGTCAAACACTGGAACAGGCTTCCTAGAGAGGTGGTCGATGCCCCAAGCCTGTCAATGGTTAAGAGGCATTTGGACAATGGCCTTGATAACATGCTTTAACTTGATCAGCCCTGAATTGGTCAGACAGTTGGACTAGATGATCATTGTAGGTCCCTTCCAACTGAAATAGTCTAGTCTAGTCCATTCTGTACTGGTACTGAGTTGGCAAAGTTGGTTCTGTAAAGCCCTCTTTTGCCTTCAGCCCTGGAAATGGCAAAAAATTTTGGCTGTCATCTCCTGGAACTAACTAATTTGTGAAAATAGTAATTTTTCATATGAAAACCAATAAATTTCTAGTCCTTTGATACCGAGAAAAGATTTAGAAGGCAAACAAAAACAACCAACACATACAATTTATAATTTCATTATTTTTAAGGAAATATCATGCTGTTTGATTAATGCTATACTTTCAAAATCTTATTCTTAACCTATTTTATTTTCAGCCTTAGGAAATAATTGTTTCTGGTAGTATTTTATTACTTTTAGGAACATTATTAGTGGGCCTGATGTTTATAACAGCTGGCTTTCATAACATTAACATTGGGTGTCAGATTTTACAGTTGGCACAATTTGAGGTAGGAATAAATAAAGCATATTAGGTGCTTTATTTATTATAAATTGTACCTTATAATCAAATACCTCTGATAGCAGATAAATCATGTGGAGAAGCAGTATTGGGCATAACAGCATAGGTCAGGATTAGCCAATATAAGCTGCTTTAAATTGTGCACTTTCCAAACATAGGTGTGCCTCATCTTACTTCATAATAATTACAACATAAAAGTACTGTGAAAGAAGCCTTAGCAACAGTTTCCACTTTTGCCGTTTGGAAGAGGCAGCTGCAGGGCCCAGTTCCAGCCCTCACTGTGGAGCTCACGCCTTCCCATGGAAACTGCTGCAGTCAGAAGGGTCGATTTCCCCAGGAAAGCAGAAATCAGAAGTGAGTAGAAGACTGCAGACCTCGTTTGGGAAAGGAGCAGTGCTTACTGACTGGGTAGATCAACAGGCAGGCTTTTCTCTTAACACCACAAATTTTTCAGTTTCCTAGAAATGATGAAGAGAAATGTAGAAGAACAAAGAATAATGTGAAAACCACAAAGTAGTCCCGCTTATGTGTCTCAAGTTAAGCATCAGAACCCATTCTGGCACTCAGGTTCCTTAGTGTTGGTCACTGCTTTTGAATATTTTTACTTTCTTATTATTGTGACTGGTATTTTTGGTAGAGTAAGACTAAAAAGAAAAAGAAAAAAAAAGCCAATCTTCCTAGTACTACAAATGCAGTTACAAAATACACTGGTGGTTTTAGGTTGCTGATAGCATCTGGTTGCCAGGAGCATAACATGGTAGCTAATATAAAATCCTCTTATGTAACCACAGTGTGTTGTTCATGCAGTGCTATGTCTTCCAGCTTGTTGAAGTTATGACTGGTCTACTAACCAAATGATGTGTGTTATTCAAATCAGGTGATGGTCTTCTACACCAACATTTTCAGACCCCTACAAAACTGTCTGTGAAAACTGTCCAGCAGAAGTGTGAGCACTGTACTTTTGAATACAGTTCTTACAAAAGGCTAGCTTTTCTTCATTATGCAGGCTTTTTCTTCATTGAGATTGTGGGCCTCCATGTATTAAAAGTGCTACAGCTTCTGTACTGTCATGGGCATGTTAGCGTGTGCTTTTTAAATCACTGGGATTGATGTGGCACACCTTCCTTATATTGCTGCCAAATGCTGTGTCACACCTAACACATGTTGCTTCTGTCTCCCTTTTGGGATGCTGTTGGCCTCAGTCCCTGCCTTTTTTCCGTGATGTGGGCTCCTCCCCTTAAGCCTAGAAAAGACTTAAAAGCAGGCGGCTGTGCCACCTGGATGCACATTCCCTCCTCTCCTGCAAGGCTGGCTTTGCTCCCATATCTGCCAATACGTACAAATTCCGATTCCTGCTTCTTGCTCTGCAGCGCTGAGAAGTGGATACACCCTCAGGCACTGGTGGTCTTCCCAACTATTCAGGTATTTCATGCAAAGTAAGCTGGATGGTGATGGAATAAAGCTGTGAGAAGAAAGTGTGAAAGCTTTTCGATGACTGGTAATGTATCTTTAAACAGTTTAAGGACTTCAACTAAATGTGCTTCTTTATCATGCTTGAAATTTTTGTATCACCTTTGGAATCAGTTTGAGAAGAGATTTTTCTTTTCTTATTTGACTGTCAAGTTAAAACATTTGCTTCAGAAATGTTTGAAGTTTTGTGTCTTTTTGTGGGAGAAGTGACTGTGTAAAAGGGACTAACGGTACTGAAGCTAAATGAATCTACCAGAGGAATTATGTCTTCTGCAGCACTGTTTCCACTATCCTTCAGCTATTTTTAAGCTCACATTGTCTGCCCAGTGATTTTTGATACACCTTTTTTTGTCTTGCTCTTCTTATAGTTTCTTTGAAGTGATTCTTAACAAATGTTGACAAACTTTCCAGTTTAAACATATGTGAAAATCAAGAAATTGCCATACCAACATTTGGGTAGAATTTCTTCTGTCTTGCTTGCATTATATAGTTTTAAAATAGGTATGAATTGCTGCCTATTCTGATCTGGTTGCTATTCTCAAACTTTTTGTGCAGGTAAAAAAGACTGCATGTAGGCATATAGGTGTATTTTGTGATGAATCAGCCCTTGCATATACTGAGCTATATTCAAAACAAGAAATAATACCCATAATGATTTACAGCATTTTGGAAATGGAATTTTGCTGCTCGTTATCCCCTAATTACTATTTTTTCCATCTTTTTAACAAGAACATGCGAGTTTATTATAACGGTTGCAGAAAACATTTTTTTAAAATTCTGTATCACTATTGCTTCTAATTCATTTACTTTTACCTGGCATTTCTGTTGCACATGGTGTTCCCAGGTTCTTTTGACAGAACACAGCCTGATATGCTATCAATAGTAGGATGTCACCTCTGTGCTTATGTCCGCAAATCTAATCAGCAAGAATAAAGGACAATTAAACTGGGAAAGAAGAATAAAAATGGTGAGAGATAATTCTTTATGCAACAGATAGTAAAGCTGTGCAACTTATTGCAAAAGGATGTCGTAGATGCCAACTGTTCAAGGAATTTAGGGGAGACTGGATAAATACATGAAAGAGAAATTCATAGATGTTTCCTTTATATAAAGAAACCGCATCCAGCTGTTCCCTAGACACCCATTTTACCACTGTAGTAGCGAGAATATCGAACGAGGTGGTCCTTATGTTTTCTAGGTCTTTAGGTGGACCTTGTATTTTTGTATATGTTCTAAAAGCCTGTGTTTTCAAATGGTCATCCTGAAATCCCCTATCAATTTATTTTGCTGCTTGTTACATTCTTTGTGGTCAGTGACTCAAATAGGAGAAAATATTAACCAAGGGTCTTGCCCAATACTATTCCATCACCATTTATAAAGGCAGCTGGTTTCCACTGTTGCATGAAGATTATCTCATATCTAACAGATTGTTGTTGTAGCACAAGCAGTTCTGATGACAGAAAATATTGCAGCCCATTGTTTCACATTAGACTTAATTCACTCTAGTTTTCTTGTATCTGAAGAGTCTTGTTCTCGAAAGATGTGTTTGGTGTGTGGGGTTTTTTTTAGGAATGGAGAAGCTGGTTGTTTGTCCATACAAAAAGCCAAATGCTCTCTATAGGCTGATTTGCTTTCCGTGGGCTGGAGGTGGAACTTCTCAACTTGCTCAATGGGGCAAACTCTTCAGCAGCTCAATTGAAGGTTAGTCATTTGTGTAGTTAAAGCAGAAATTAACCAAGTCTGAAGTACATGGTAGCCAAATTTTTTGAATGGAATTTAATGTTCTTGAGAGCACTGCAATCTTTTTCCAATGGTCTTATCTAGAAAGGAATTCATTAGGAATTAGCATTTCCATTAAGGTGCTGAGTTTATTAAGTTTCTGTACCACCTTGGATCAAATTATATTTGACTAGGTTAAAAAGTTATATCCTCAGAGCTAGATTTCACAAGACTATAGTATGCTTGACTGCTTCAGAAACCATTGGTATCCGAAATAGCAAACTGGCATATTGTTCATATGTTAAAAAAAGGCATCAGCAAGGTTAACAGTGAAAATACGAGAACTATTTTTAATGTTGAGAGACTGCACAGAATGAATTTCTGTTATCCAGAGTGTTTGCATGGTTTTGCACTCCTTGTATCAAAACTGAAGTTTAAACTATGGATTTATAACGGTGAAACGACATTTAGTTACAGTGCAAAGTAATTCTTATTGCTATCAGGCTATATCAACACTTAAAACATCCATTGCTGAACTATCTGAAGGGGAACCAAGGCCATTTTCCAGACCTTCCACAAAGAAAAAAGTAATTTAGCATTTTAGAGAGCATTGCCATTGCAATTGTACCAGTCCTTTAAATGCTTGTGTACTTTCTGTAAACAGTTGCACAAGTCACATCAAATTTTCCTTGAAATTAAAAAAAAAGAAACAAAAAAGCTTTTATCCACTGGAACTACTTCCAACAAAATTACTAAGGAGATGGCCTAGGAGCAACTGCAGACACATGTAATAAAATCAGGGTGCAGCATGCTCTTTCAGAAATGTTTTTTGCAGAGAGGAAGTATAGAAGATGCAAACATTTCTGTACTGCTATCTATGGTATTAGGTAGCGGTTTATTCTCTCTCTTCTAAAATACTTTGTGTCTGACCCATTACTTCCATACGAGTTTGGCAGGAGATTTTAGAAAATCAATATTTTTTTTCTGATCTATTCATTCCTTACTTATGTCCTTCCATATAAATATAAATTGCCATCAATTTATACTATGATTCCACATTTTACTACAGTGCTGAAGAGACTGCAAAGAAGAAAACAGGGACTGTATGATTCTAATACAGTTTAACTTTCTAATGCTGCCCTTGAAGGGATATATTTTACACAATCCTCAAACTTACTATTATTGAAATTAATGAATTTGTGGTTGTTACTAATACTAATAGCAATAAAGTTGCTTTGAAACCTCAGCCAAGATCAGGACCTTGTGGATTTCTGACCCAAGGCATTCATCAATCAGATCAACTGGAGAGGCAACATTTGTGAGTAAAGGAAGGGATGGAAACCTAATCTCTTACAGGATTAAAAGACAGTAGTAGCAATAGCAAATAGCAAATACACTGTATCAGCTGTAAAAAGGATTAATTTAAATAATCTATATATTCTGCAGAAGAGATTAAAAAACTTAATTAAAATTATTTTACTGTTTCTATTTGAAATAACTATAATTCTTTTCCCTCCCTTCCTCCACCTCTTCTGCAGTGTTCATTGTAAGGCTTCCTGGAAGAGAATCTCGTCTTAAGGACCCTTTTGCGAAAGACATGTCAACCATGGTTAATGAAATTGCAAGTGTTTTGTTAAAAGAATTGCAAGAAAAACCATTTGCACTTTTCGGTCACAGGTGAAAATATATACATTTTTAGATACCCTGGTAAAGGAGCTTTATCTTTGAACTCTAGGAGAAGATAGTTACTTGCCTTTATTGCAAAAACTTTAGGAAAATAATACACTTCTGCAAAGGTCTTTTGTCAAGTCATCCTAAAACATGCTGTTGATCTCAAAGACTCTGGTTATCTATTTATTACTTCAGGCACAATGTTTTCTAAAAATGGCAGTATTGTGATTTTTTTTTTACACTGATAAATTATAATTATATTTACTGTTAATATCTGTGTCAGTGCTTACTCTATATGATTGCAGGGGGTGAACCATTCATAAAACATATAGATTTTGAAGATCACTTAGTCCCAAGTATTCAAAATAATGGTTCTCACTGCAAATTAAGGAGACTACTAAAAGACAGACAGATTGGGAGTGTTTTGATTGTATAGAGCTCAATGATTGTGATGACAAGGTTGAACGCTTATGGGTAAGGATGAGGGGGAAGGCAAACAAGGCAGATATCTTGCTGGGTGTCCATTATAGACCACCCAACCAGGGTGAAGAAGCCGATGAAGCGTTCTACAAGCAACTGGCAGAAGTCTCACAGTTGCAAGCCCTTGTTCTCATGGGGGACTTCAACTTACCAGACGTCTGCTGGAAATATAACACAGCAGAGAGGAAACAGTCCCGGAGGTTCCTGGAGTGTGTGGAAGATAACTTCCTCACGCAGCTGGTAAGGGAGCCTACCAGGGGAGGTGCCCTGCTTGACCTGCTGTTTACAAACAGAGAGGGTCTGGTGGGATAAGTGATGGTCAGAGGCCGTCTTGGGCTTAGCGACCGTGAAATGATAGAATTCTCAATTCTTGGCCAAGTAAGGAGGGGTGTCAGCAAAACCACTACCATGGACTTCCGCAGGGCAGACTTCAGCCTGTTCAGGACACTGGTTGAGAGGGTCCCTTGGGAGACAGTCCTGAAGGGCAAAGGGGTCCAGGAAGGCTGGACATTCCTCAAGAAGGAAATCTTGAAGGCGCAGGAGCAGGCAGTCCCCATGTGCCGTAAGAAGAGCCGGCGGGGAAGACGACCGGCCTGGCTGAACAAGGAACTTTTGCTGGGACTCAGGAAAAAAAGGAGTTTTTCACCTTTGGAAGAAGGGGCAGGCCACTGAAGAAGAATACAAAGACCTCGTTAGGTCATGCAGAGAGGGAATTAGAAAGGCAAAAGCCCAGCTAGAGCTCAATCTGGCCACAGTTGTAAGGGATAACAAAAAATGCTTCTATAAATACATTAACAACAAAAAGAGAACCAAGGAGAATCTCCATCCTTTACTGGATGCGGGAGGGAACATCATCACGAAGGATGAGGAAAAGGCTGAGGTACTAAATGCCTTCTTTGTCTCAGTCTTTAACAGCCACACCAGGTATCCTCAGGGTATTCAACTCCCTGAGCTGGAAGACAAGGATGGAGAGCAAAATAAACTCCCCGCGATCCAGGAGGAAGCAGTTAACGACCTGCTATGCCACCTGGACACTCACAAGTCTATGGGGCCTGATGGCATCCACCCAAGGGTGCTGAGGGAGCTGGCGGAGGAAGTTGCCAAGCCACTCTCCATCATTTATCAACAGTCCTGGTTAACAGGGGAGGTCCCAGATGACTGGAGGCTTGCCAATGTGATGCCCTTCTTGTAAGAAGGGCCAGAAGGAGGATCCGGGGAACTACAGGCCTGTCAGCCTGACCTCGGTGCCGGGGAAGATTATGGAGAGGTTCATCTTGAGGGTGCTCACAGGGCACGTGCAGGACAACCAAGGGATCAGGCCCAGCCAGCACGGGGTCATGAAAGGCAGGTCCTGCTTGACCAACCTGATCTCCTTCTATGACCAGGTGACCCACCTGATGGATGAGGGAAAGGCTGTCGGTACGTTCTACTTGGACTTTAGTAAAGCGTTCGACACTGTCTCCCACAGGATTCTCCTGGAGAAGCTGGCGACTCGTGGCTTAGACAGGTGCACTCTTCACTGGGTATAAAATGGCTGGACGGCCGAGCCCAGAGAGTTGTGGTGAATTGAGCGAAATCCAGTTGGTGGCCGGTCACAAGCGGAGTCCCCCAGGGCTCAGTTTTGGGGCCGGTCTTCTTTAATATATTTATTGATGATCTGGATGAGGGGATTGAGTGCTCCCTCAGCAAGTTTGCAGATGACACCAAGTTGGGAGGGAGTGTTGATCTGCTTGAGGGTAGGAAGGCTCTGCAGAGGGATCTGGACAGGCTGGATGGATGGGCCCAGGCCAACTGTATGAGGTTCAACAAGGCCAAGTGCCGGGTCCTGCACTTGGGTCACAACAACCCCACGCAGTGCTACAGGCCTGGGGACGAGTGGCTGGAAAGATCCCCTGCAGAAAAGGACCTGGGGGTGTTGATTGACAGTCAGCTGAATATGAGCCAGCAGTGTGCCCAGGTGGCCAAGAAGGCCGACGACATCCTGGCCTGTATCAGAAACAGTGTGGCCAGCAGGAGCAGGGAGGTGATCGTGCCCCTGTACTCGGCGCTGGTGAGGCCGCACCTCGAATACTGTGTTCGGTTTTGGGCCCCTCACTACAAGAAGGACATTGAGGTGCTGGAGCGTGTCCAGAGAAGGGTGACGAAGCTGGTGAGGGGTCTGGAGCACAAGAAGTCTTATGAGGAGCGGCTGAGGGAACTGGGGTTGTTCAGTCTGGAGAAGAGGAGGCTGAGGGGAGACCTCATCGCTCTCTACAATTACCTGAAAGGGGTTGGAGAGAGGTGGGTGTTGGTCTCTTCTCCCATGTGACTAGCGGCAGGACAAGAAGAAATGGCCTCAAGTTGCGCCAGGGGAGGTTTAGGCTGGTTATTAAGAAAAATTTCTTTACTGAGAGAGTGGTGAAGCATTGGAACAGGCTGCCCAGGGAGGTGGTGGAGTCACCATCACTGGAGGTGTTCAAGGAACATGTGGACGAGGCATTGTGGGACATGGTTTAGTGGGCATGGTGGTGTTGGGTTGATGGTTGGACTTGATGATCTTACAGGTCTTTTCCAACCTTAGTGATTCTGTGATTCTGTGATTTGTAAAACTAGACTGTATAGGAATACACTTCATGTCAATTAGCTAACATCACTATAATTTACATGTCATATGTTTTCAATAACTGTTCCAAGATAGCCAGTTAGCACTGAAATTCCAATTATGTTTAAATTTTCCAGTTTTTACATACGTCTTTGCTTACTTTGCTTTAATTTCTCTTTTCACTGCAGTTTTGGATCTTATATTAGTTTTGCAGTTGCGCTACACTTGAAAGAAAAGTATGGACTACAGCCGATCCACCTTTTTGAATCAGGGGGACATGCCCCAAATGTAAGTTACAGAATCATTAATAGTAGAAAACAAAACAGTGTATTAGCTACCAAGAGTAAAAATAACATTTTACAGTATAGTATGCAGAGTGGCTTTAATACAAAACAAGCATTGCTTCTGAATGCAAGCAGAAAAATGTTTTGTTTTCTTAGAGGAAATTAATTCTGATGCAGACAGAGAATTTCATGTTACAGAATGTTCACTGCTGCTAACCTTAGCCTAGGGAGAACAGCCTCCTTAAGCTAATGCTACCTTTGTTGAATACTGTAACTATGGCCTTCGGCTTAATACTAAAAAGTAATCAAAACAAAATATAAAATGCCACTCCCTACTCTGTAACATGTGAAATAACTGTCTTAACCTAGTCTTTCATAAACCTCCTGCAGCAGCCCTCAGTACATTTGTCCGTTTATTTCCCTCCTCATTCTATGTTGGCTTTTTAATCTGTCCTCAGTTCCTCCTGAGGTTCTGGTGGTTCTGCTAGTCTTGCTCAGGGAAACAACAGTGAAGTGGCTTTTTCCCAGCCCTCCTGTCTTCAGTCATCATTTGCTATTTCTGTTCTTCTGTTTCTGAGGCTTCTTAGCAATCCTGAGTATGAGCTAGTACTGCAAATTTCCATAATCAGTTGGTCTCTCCATTCCTACATTAGTCAGTTTTGTGTCCACTGCTAGGCTTTTCTTTCTCTTAGATAAATTATTTTATCATAGTTGTACTTCAATAGTGAGAGTCAAACTTTGAACAAAATTAAATTAACAGTTATTTGTCTGTGGAAGTTTCAGATCTTGAGGGTACTTGGCTCACTCATAATCTGTATTTTCAGCAAACACAGTCTACTAACCCTTTCCGGAAAGTATTCTCTGTGGATGTTAAACTAAACAGCCGTTGTATTTTGGAGACAGAGAAATCATTGTACTTTTTTACTAAAACAATTCTTAATGAAAATATTATTTAAAGTATATAATATACAACACCTGATCTGTTTTGTCTGGTACTGACAGTCTGAAGCATTTCTTGCCATCAAAAGGATACCCCTACATGATACAGTAGATGAAGAGATTCTTACACATATACAAATTGTCGGAGGAACTCCTTCTGACCTTTTGCAAAATGAAGATGTGAAGAAACGTCTGCTACATACTTTCAGAGAAGACATTAGAGTTCTTCAGACACTTTCGTAAGTTTTACAATTTTGTATTACACTTATATTTTACAGTTTTACTTCTGTCTGATCATTTCAGGTTTTCTTTTTTCTTTCCTGTAACTTGTTCTCCTTTCTGTTTTAAAAAGAATATGAAACAGTAAACACAGTTTTCTCCTTTGTGTGCTCTTCCTTTTATATTCCAGTATTTAAGCCCTAGGTGAAAACACTGCTGACTGTAGCAACCACTACTGCTATTACAGTAGTGAACATGTCATGGTGGAATCACAGTTCTACTTATGATCCAAAGTTAGTAGCCACTAAAAGGAATGTTCTCACATCTTTTATTGTTTTCTGAGGCTAACAAACTCAACTGATCATGCTTCAGGATCACTGCATTCAGCCTCCTGATCCGAGGACCCCTAGCTTAACCAGAAGCAAAGAATCCCTGTGTTCTAGGTGCCTAAGGAGCAACCGGCTTCGTCTGTCCTAACTGCTGTCCCCACTGGATGTCACACAACTGCTCATGTAGCTGAGGGGTTAAGGTTTCTTACCCTGGCAAAGACAAGGACACTCTTGGATGTGGGACCCATATTGGCCATAGGAACCTGATGTTGATAAGGCCCTGAAACATTAGAACCTTCATATAGGCAGGCAACATAATCATTTATTGTAGGTGAGAATTTTTATTGCAGTTTGAAGGTCTTTTTTTCCTATTGGGTCATTCTTTAAAATTTTAGATCTAATTGCAGTAGGGTAAGGAGCTA
The DNA here is from genome assembly GCF_030936135.1 of Gavia stellata. NCBI lineage: Eukaryota > Metazoa > Chordata > Aves > Gaviiformes > Gaviidae > Gavia > Gavia stellata. Next base: position 24,003,383 of record NC_082599.1, on the reverse strand, counting down.
AGAATCTTACAGATACAGTAATTCCTTCTCCTGATGTTCTGCAAAGACTAATTCCTGAAGTTTGTTACGTTTTGGGGCAGGAAGAAAAAGCTATTTTGTATGTGGAAGCAAACCAAATATAGGTACCTCATGGAAAGTTTTATTACTACTTTTTATGTTCACAGTTTTGAGAAGGCAGAAGGGAATATCCCCCTCTCTTGTGATATTACCTGCTTTAATGGGTCTGAAGATAAACCACATGATTTAGAAGGTACTTTGCTCAAATTGTCTTCCTCTTACACTTACACATTTTCCTGTTGTATCAAATCAGTTAATGAAGAGTTTTCTAGAATCTTTTATCTCCTTCTTAAATGAAACAAATCAACAGAGCAGTCTCAATGTATGAACCCAAACAGTTGATATGGGATTTAAAATCATTATTAAATAATACCTTTGAAATAGTTATTTAAAATGACCACAATAGTTGACATTTCTCTGACACTTTAAATATCTTTTTCAGCCTGGCACGATCTAACAACTGGAGATATTTCCTTTTACAAGCTTCCTGGAGGTCACTTTTATCTGCTGGAACCCTCTAATGAAATTTTCTTGACAAAACACATAACACAATGTATAGAAAATGCTGGACTATGAGTATTTCTCTCTATTTTAATGGCAGAAGGTGTAAGATTAATCCACAGCACTTCATAGTAAGCCATTCTTTCTGTACAATTGCATGCAGTTATGCCTAAGAGTTGTTCTGTTCTTCCAGATGTTTATTGCAATCGTTTAAAAGGGTGAGTTTTCCTGATTTTTTGAAAATAAACATTGGCTTTGAGTCTTGGAGTTTTCATCTTTTCCCTCTTCTCATCTTGCATGTGCACAAACCCTTCACTTCATTCCATAACCTCATTTGCAAAAAATAACAGCTATATTATTTTACTTTTAGAGCTGCTCTGTTTGTGTGCTCCTGTAAAAATGCTAAATAGAATTTAATACCCATAAAAATCCACAATTCTTACAGAAAGCTTCATTTATTAGGTTCAAATTTATTTAGAATAAGATACAATCTAAAAATAGAGTATGCATGTAAATACCCTTTACAGTCAAACAGCTTATGCTTAAGAGATTTTGCTGTCAGGCTATACAATGAGTTAGTATTGCATTTTTCTCAACAGAGCTAGTTCACTAGCTACTGAAAAACTAGTTATTAGTGGGAATTATTTTGAGTATTCTAGATCCCATATTTTTCTACCATTGCTTTTGCTTTAGAGATATAGGCATTCATGGCGTCCTCCTTCGATAAACCTGCAAAGGAAAGTAGGAATCATTATCTTTCCTCATTTGTCATCCTATAAACACGACTACATGATGTAAATTTAATTGGTGTAACACCTTTTTTCAGGTTCCATGCCTCCCATTTGGCTTTGCCTTTCAAATCTAGCATTCCTGGACATTCTGCCAAAATAAATGCATACCTTTGATTATCATGCAGATTTACATAACAGTTGCTTGATTTCATCAAGATATGGGAGTAAATGTAAAGTATATATAGGAATAGGAATACCAATATTAATATCTCCAACAGTAGCCTGTTTGTAGAATCCATATAGTTCCTTCAGTTCGTCATCAGTTGGTCTTGTTTTTAATTTTTTTACATCTTCTGCAGCACCATCAAAGTCAGCCTGATGAAAGAAAAGAAAGCATTAGTTTTCTTCTCAAGGGGTGTGCTTAAAACGTGAAGTATAGCACACACAGTGGTATCATTAGATACTCTCAACTACCCACTTGGGTTTAGTGGTAAGTTTAGGCATTTCTCCCATGAAAGAAGCTTAATAAAACTGTAAGTTATTAGAAAGGGAACTAGGCCTGCTTAGCTGATAGGGTCAGCACTGCTAAAATAAGTAAACCTCTTTTTTCCAACAGTTTTACATCTAAACACTTTGAACCATTACAGACTGTCTACAGATACATTCATGCAAGCAGCCTATACAACGAATGTAGTGTATATGTCTTTCACACTTTTCACACTGAGGGTATGAAGGCGTTCAGTGAACTTTACACTCCAGCAGTAATCTCTGAACCCTTTTGGCCCTGACTGCATGGTATTGACTCGAGCGGCAGAGCTCGAATACCCTCTGAGGGGTACTGCCCACTTCCCCCTTCATTTCTACTCTCTGCTGACAGTGCAGTAGGTGACCAACAGCTGTCACAGATGTACCTCACGGAGATGAGCAGTCCCACTGCCAGGACTACCTTCAACACCCAACTCTCAAACACAGTGGAGCACGAGTGAAGTATAAATTTACTCCTTTCATCATCATGCATCCCACGTTCACATCAACCCGAGGCCATAGCTGTTATTCTCTCTATATACTAGCTCTCAGGCTAGACTTTAGCATAGAGTTTGGAGTCCTGTTTCATGCCCAGGACATTTCAGAGAGAGAGAGATTTTGTGCAGTAACCACAGACCCATCAGGTTACTGCATTACTATAATGCAAAAAAGATACAGGCACTTTAATACACTATATGCTGGTTTCAATAATTATGTTAGCTTTTGAGTTAGATCTGTGTTTGCAGAAGCACAGTATATCCTGCAAGATGTGCTATTACACATATACTTAATATGTACAAAATCAGCCTACAACTTTGTGCTAAAATCAGTGACGTATTCAACAATGGTTTCAGCATGAGTGCTGTGGCTCTGTTTAGGTAACTGAGACCCTGGCATTACCTCAGCAGTCTGTATTGTACTTCTTTAGACCACTTTTTCCTTTCTCTAGTTACAGGAAAGATTTTTATTTTTCTTAAATAAGAAAACCTAATGCACATTTGCCTCTTTAATTGATGACTTTCTCCTTGGCAAGCAACTTGTGCTGGGTGGACCAGGTGATAGAAATAAGCAAGTACGCATGACAGCTGGGTTCTCTATAGCATTCTGTATTTAAACAGAGAGAAAGTACAAGAGAAAGGTTATTTCTGTATTTAAATTTAAGAAGGAAAAATGAAAAAGAATTTAGAGACTGATGCTCCAGTATCTTTCTTCAAAGAAAGCCGCCTTCATGGAATCATGAAACTACACATTCATTGAGGTAAGGACACATCAGCTGGTGGCTGCATTAAGGCAGCACCAACAGGTGAAAGAGGATAAGAACAGGTAGCTGAGTGCACTGCAGCGTTCCTGCACAGAAACCTGGCCACTCTCCCACCAAATGAGTCACCTCTGCCTCCTGAGATGGAATTAATTTTTTTTTTTTTCCTGGAAATCTAGTTTGGCTAGTAAATAAAGTTTCCAGATACAAACTCCTGAGAAATTTCTAATTTTTTTGCAAAATTTTCAATTGCTATTTGAAACCCACAAAAAGAAAGCCCAGGTCTTCTAAGAACAAAAGTGCTCACCACAGGAGGATGTACTCTGTAACAGCAGAGTTAAAACAAGGAGCAGCAGGCAGACAGGTGTATTTAAAAGGGATGGTTTAAAAAAAATCATGATGTATGATTAAAAGGGTGTTCTAGCACAGGAATGCTCACTGCAAAAAGCAATTAAAAATAAATCTTTAATCTTCTTTAAACTGCAGTTATAAATTCACAGAACATTAGGTAAGAAGGGTTCATGATGATAATCCACATCTCTAGTTCTGACAAGCAGAAGTTTCCAGGAGATTCCCACCGAGGCCTCCCAGAGGCTGAGTAGTGGACAGCGTCACAGAATCATTTAGGTTGGAAAAGATCATCTGTCCAACTGTTAGAGTATAGACTGTTAAAACAGCCTTCATCAGTTTTAAGTCTGAGAAACACTGCTGTTATGTGGAGATATTTTTAATATAATGATCCTTCATTCTTTACTCAGTACAATACTGAGAATTAGCCAGATTCGAAGTGCCATTTGTCCACTTAAAGCTCTGAAACTTGGTCGTTTGATAAAGTATATGATTTGGCAGAGTTACCACATTAAATTCTAAATCAAATTACTTTCAAATTGTATTCGTAAATCTAAAACTTTACAGACTGAAAACATGTAACTATGCTTATGCAGTTTGTTCCTGTTTTAATATAAATAATTCTCAGTGTTAATAAAATGCGAAGCCCCCTTTAAATTACAGATGTTAAAAGGAAATAGTTAAATACAGAAACATTTTATGAACATAATTATAGAAGACTGAAAATCTTTATATTTCAGGTCAAATCAGTAAATTATAAACCTTTAGAAATCTTTTGTCAGCTGGCCAAGTTTTCATGATGCACACAGTAGTATGATCTGATCCTGAGGAATTCCTGCTGCAAAATCCTTGTAACCATGGCTGGACTGCCACGGTTGCAATAGCTGTGGCTACAAACAGGTATATGCATACATATATACAGACAAGATAATTTTATTTCTTCTTTAAATACTGAATCTGCTGAACAGCAATTAAGTGAAGAACGGTACAAAGAAACTCACGCTAATTACTCTGTAAGCTTTAGCATTAGAATTTCATTGGACTTTATGAAGTTTACAGCACAAGTTGTAATAGTACTTCCCTTAGGATCATTTGTTAGGCTAATGTGAAAACTGTATATTCTCTACATCTACTTCTTCTTGATGCCATAGCAAAAAAATCCATACAAACAAGAAAACCCTAATCTCAAATTCGATTAAAGAAATTGATTCTTTCTCCAGAAATGATAGCTTTGATAGCTTCTAGCTTAGGTGCAAACAAAAACGTTTTGAATCATGCATCATTCAATCCTTGGCTTATCCTAGATGTTCAAAACAGAAGCATCTTTGGCCATAAAAACCCCAAGTGCTTTAGTTATTAATCACAGTCCATAGTTCATGTGTGCTTCTTGTAAGCAATATAAAAAAGTCCTCACTATGAGGAATTCCTAATATTTGTAATATTAATATTTGCATTTATGAAAGCCTTGCAATCTTTATTTTTCTTCTTAGGCAGTATTTTCTCTTGTTCTCCCTCTGTAGAGTAACTGTATCTGAATTTCCTATAACCACCTGAAATGCTTCCGCAAGTTCAGACGTTAAACGCATTTTTCACCAAAAATTGCCAAGGGCCATAGAAAGTAAGTAAATATCACTATCCTTCCCTTTAGAAGCAAAACCAGAAAGGTGAATGCACATGTTTGAGGCCAACAAGCCGCCAACAGCACAGGGAGAGAATTCAGGGCTTTGGGGCATGAGTGCACTGCCCTGCGCCTTAGGCATAGCATGGGCACCTTCAGCCTGGGAGCACGGGGGTGGACAGACACATCGCTATAAGCTAAACCAGAGTCTGAACTCACAGTACTTGTGAGACTCTTTGAATGACATTTTACTTCACTATATACCTTGACAGATGGGAGCTTACCCCTCCATGAAAACAGGCCTGGTCCACTTTGTGCTCACCTCAGGGCAGAAGCAAGGACGCGGGCAGTTACTGCAGAGGAACTCACATGCTCCAAATTTACATCCCGCCTTACCCCAGCGTCACTCCAGACACACCACGCTGCTGCGCAGTGTTTCAAACACTGCTGTATTAAAATACAAAGGAGTTTTGTACTCAGGTACCAAAACTGTAGTCTAATTACGCAAAAACCACACGTCTGCATACGCGCTTACAAAAGTATTTTTAATAGACATCTATCATTTATTGCGGAGATGCACGAAATGAGGGGAAACAAAATCAGCAATGCAAATAACTTATCACTGAATTAAAAATAGCGTCCAAAAGAAACTGGAACTGTACATCTTTGACACTCCTAGTTAAAATTTTATTTAAATAAATATTTCATTCTTAATCCAAACACCAGTAGATGTGACATACTTAACTATACCTATCACTGACTCCTGCATCACAGACATCTCTTGGTATTATCCATACACGTACAAACAAAAGCAGCATTCATGCTCTGTTAACAGTACGATTACAAAGCAGTATCAATAATAAAACATGAAAGTGAGTTACCGCAAAAGTTTAAATAAGTTTTATCTTCATCTTCATACTGTGGCCACTACTGCATGTAAGCCTCCACCAGCATTTATGTACAAGGACTACTGAAGTTAGTGGAAATCTTCCACATGCCTTGCACTGTTTTCTGATCTAAACTTCACAATAAGAATGAACTAGAAGCTTTGTTAAGACTTGTACAGACAAAAGATAACTCAAAAAAATAAATTAAGAAAGGAACCATTATGTTAATAAGCTTCTTCTCTTCATATACTTTTATTCTATTTAGATCTATAGGCAAATATCACAAGATACTGTTTTAAAAATATGCAAATGCATATCTTACACAGCAAGAAATATGCAGAAATGAAATGTAAACACTAAACACTTCTTTCTTCATCTCCCTCTAGCCAAACATTGTGCACAGACTGTTGCTTAGGATTTGCTTGCTTACACAACATGCTTAGGAGCAGCCCATAAAAATATAATTTCCTTTTAATCATGTGCCAATACAATTCCCTTTAACTCCTCAAATTAAAAGCGTAAGTATATATACAGACATAAACATATACATACATAGATGCTTTAAAGAGAAATGCACAAATTATCAGACTTTTACCACATACTCCCCTTTTGCAAAGAAAAAAGCTTGAATGAATTCTTCATTTACAGCAGAATACTTCACCAGTTTGCAAAACTTATAAATCTTTTACAGCCTCCCTGATGAAAACATTATTTTATTCATTTTGTCCTCATTCCCATACAGCTTGATTCAATGAATTTTTATTGATATGGACAGTAGCTGTCAACCAATGTGACAGTGGATAGAAAACCTCTATAACATTTAATGCAGAATGTGTAGGATACCGTAATATTTCAACCACTGATTTTTGTGTGAAAATGTAATTGTACACAGCAATGGCATATCATACTGCACTCAGCTCTTTCTAATAGTGATATATGGCTCATCGCTTAAACATCAGGCTAATAAATTTATTTTCTAGGGTGAATTCAAGGCAGAATAAAACAAACTATAATTTCAGTGATCACTAATTAAACAAAGGTGGTGTTATGTTTGGGATTTGGCAATTCTGACCCACAGAAGAAATACTATTCTTCCTCTTAGCTGAAAATGTAAAACAATGAAACCTCTGTGCCATTCGACATAATTGCAGCTCAGAAGAAAATTGCTGAGCTACTGGCAATACACTCCCTGCATCTAGGTCAGAGCATTATGTTGCTCACTCTTTGCAAAACACGCACACTAACCAAGCTAAGACAGACATTATAATGAGACCGGGATAAAAGGCCTTGCAAATCTTGAAGTGAAAAGGATAATGGAAAGCCTAATGAAGAAAAACAGCCTAATCCATCGGGTCATGGGCAAGACAAGGGAAGTATTCATCGTTTGCTACAAAGGTAGGAGGCTAAAAGCCAGCAGTGAAGATAATTTCCTCAAGAACTATTTAAATCTATAGTCAGAGAGAAGGTAGAAGGAAGCTCTCTCTAGCCAGAAGGTAGAAAGTAGCAGCTCTCCTACCAAAACACAAGCCCATCAAAATGTACCACTCCAAAGACGCACATACCCTAAAAAAATATGCACAACTCCCTTAAAAATTATTCATGCTTCTCAAATGCACATATACCACTGCTTCAGTGTTAGAAGTTTCCCTCCTTTTATAGCTCCAAGTAACTAGCTAGATCCTAAAAAAATAATTATGTACCAACCTTTCAATGAATAACCCAGTTCTAGCAAACTCAGATGCACATGTAAAGAAAAATAATTCATGCGTGCTCTACACAGGTAAGGCTCAAAAAAATTCCACAACCTATGAATAGTTCAAAATAAGCAGCATGTCCCTCACCCTCAACTTGAGAGAAGTAATGCATTATTTAACCTCCAAAGGCTTAGGCAAATTTCCCGTGTCGCAAGGTAACCTTGATTTTGCAGTAATAATCATTATGCTGAAGAAATACCACTGTCTCTGACACAGCATTGCACAGATAGACAGTGCATCCCCCCCTCTCCTCTCCTTGTGTCTGTGTCTCACCAGATGCGGAATTGCTTACCTGGAGAGTCATGATGCTGCGAGGATGCCCAGGGAATGGCCTTGCTCCTTCTCCAGCGGGGACGCAGTGCTTCTGCCTCTCGGCTGTGTGGCGCGAGTGCAGTGACAGGGGCTGTGCTCCACGGAGGGCGTTGGGCTGGCTACGAGTGACCTCAGCTCGCCTGCCGCAGCAAAGCCACGCTGGGGCAGGACCTGGGGGCTCACTCCCACTGCACCTCTCGGGACCTGTGGGGACAACTGCGCGGCTACCAATGCCGGGGAAGGGACGCTGAGGGCATTAGGTCCACGCTAGTTTCTTCAGAAAGCCTGAGCTCGTTTCCATACCCCTGAGAATTAGGCTGACAGCGTGAGGGCAGAGATACAGCAAGATTTCCAAGCCATTTGTTTGAAAAAGGAATTTCTTGAGTGATTTGAACCGCAACCAGCCCTGTTATTGCTGCTGCTGTTCCCTCTGCTGCAGCCCCTGCCCGTGCCCATGCCCAGTCCTGCCTGGGACCTTGCACCGTCCAGCTGCAACTCTGAAAAACATGCAGGTCACCCCAGAGATACCACACATGAGCAGTTACACACAAAATACCTTGAGAATGCTGTTTTTTTCTAAATACAGAATAAAAAAAAATCAATATTAAATGAATTGATAAACTAGCCTACAGCTGTAACAGTTAAAGAATCCATCCCTACGTATCTATTATAGCAATTCATACATTTATATTCATCATTCCTTGAGCACAGTTTAATCACAATACTATATGCTTCAGCATCTTTAAATTCACTAACCTCCATAAACCCATGTAAAAAGAGTGTTTCCTTGCAAGTCCAGGTTAAATTAAGCCAGGACTCAATGAGAAAACAAACCAAGTAAATTTCAGTAAATAAAAGGAGATTAAAAAAAATTTGAAAACAACTCCATCAACCTTTGCCTCCAACACCACGAAGCGACGATGCTGTTATCTTTGCTGGGGAAGCTCTGCTCTTTGAAGTGTAAGAGGCTGCATGCAACCCTGTTGTGCACTAAGGTGAAGATAGAAACTGAATGTGTTTGTAAAGATTTGTTAATGGCTCAGGGCAGATTCTGGGAAACACTGAACGTAACCAGTCCTTACCTGTAATCTTACTGTTAGTTACAGAGTATGATGTATGCGTGCAATACGTCGCATATTAAACAGCAGTGAGAGAGGCCCCTATTGCTGTGAAGCACCTGTTGACTTGACTCGGCCATGATCTCACTAGGTGACGTATGACAAGGCAGATCCATCACCTATAAAGCAATTTACGGTAGCACTCGAAATGAGGAAACGCCAGCGCTAAACCTGCGGTGAGACCCGCCCAGTGCAGGCTTCCGGCATCAGCGTTTTAATGCTGCCTTCAATGAGATGGCAACGCGCTGTCTCTCTGGACGGTACTGACCGCAGCCCAGGGATCGGCAGCGGGCGGCCCCCCGGCGAGGCTGCCCGCCTCGCACCGCCCCCACTGCCCGCCGAGCCACCCCAGCCGGGACTCGGGTCTCGGTGGCTCCGCTCTGCACCCGCCGCCGGCGGCTAGCCGGGCATTTCTCGGCCCGGCCGGCCGAGCTACGCCCTCCCCTCCCCGCCTGCCTTCCTCCCGCCCTCCTCCTCTCCATCGCCGTCTTCCGCCGAGGCGCTCCTGCGCTGCTCCTCCTCAGCCCCCTCCAACGCGGCCCCCAGGCGGGAGGAGCCAGGCCGCCGGGCAGCGGCAGCTGAGGGCGCGCACCGGCGGCGGAGAAAGCCCGCCGCGCCGGCGCAGAGGCGGGCCGAGGGAAGCGCTGAGGGGTGGAGGGGGGTCCCGCTGGGCGCCGACGTGCCGGGGCCGACAGCGTGTATCCGGAGACTAGCGCGGCCGGCGCAGGCCGCGGCGGAGGTAGGCCTCGCTCGCTGCCGGCAGAAGCGGGGCGGTTGCGGCCCGGGCCCTGCTGCGGCCCGGCGGGGGAGGTCGACCCCTTCCCGCGGCGACGGCGGCAGCCTGGGCCCGGCCCGGCGTGCAGCTGCTCCGCGGGCAGGTAGGGGCCCGACGGCTCCGGGGACGCGGCTCCTGCGGGCCAGGCGGTGAGGTGCGGGGGCCGAGGGAGGCGGGTGGAGGCCTCTCCCTCAGGGACCCGCCGGTGCGTTTGCAGCGCATTCTGCTGGAGCCGTGTTTTATCCCGCTTTTCCTTGTTGCCGGGAGCCGGCTGACGGCGTTCGCGGAGCGTTCGGAGAGGGGCGTCTGGCGAGGTACGCGTGGGCGGTGTTCCCCCGTTTCGCCCTTCCGCAGGAAGCGGGGGGGTCGTGACGGTGCGAGGTGGAGGAGCTTGGTGGTTCTTGTTTTTCCCTCGTTGCTTTATTTCTTATTCCTGCATGCTTGTTTTCCTCAGTAGTGCCCATTTTGTAAAGAAAAATACAGTCTTTCAACTGTGAAATCTCTCGTTTTGCTCCTTTCTTATATACAAGTCTGTTGCTGACTTTGCTTGATACCCCCTGTAAAGGGGGTATCAGAGCATCTCTAATTGAAAGCTTTTAAAAACGATAACCCAGAGCTTTTTTTTTAAATCTATCATAAGCTTCCATTTCTAACTCAGTCACATGTCAGATTTCTGTTGGTCATTTCCATTCTTTAATTGTTTCCACTTTTTGGTTGTTGCCGCTGTGACTGTAAGCAAAAGGGATTAAATAACTGCATGGACGATAGCTCCATAAAGGACTAATAAAACAAGTCTGCAGATCTTCCATCTTGCATCCCTGATGCAGCCATTCTGGGTGCTTGGGAGCAAAGGGAAGTAGCAGCTTTGCCCTCCCAAAACAGTTTCTCCAGTTCCCGGTGTTGGAGGCAGACAACTGGGCTGGATGGACCATTGCCTGGGTGGCCCTGCAGGGCATTTCATAGGCTCTTCTGAGAGAGGGACATAGCGCTTTGTTGTATTTTGAAATACTTCCTTAGTTTTACTGTTCTGCGAAAACTACTTCTGTGGCTTTGAGTCTCATTGTGGATAACAGCTTCATAGCTTGCATTGCATTGATACAACTCCATTCAATGCGTTTCACCTGCTGGCTCCCAGGTGAGGGTTTAATTGATGGAAAATCCCTCCGGATAGAGGTTACTTTATGGCAGTACATACTGTCGGCGAGAATTTCAGTGAAGATGGGGTTTGTCTTTTTTTTTTATATCAAGGTAGCTGACTACCAGTACACAGAGAACTGAGAGGACTAGCAAAGTGGTATTTTGTAAATATCTAAAGGCTGCCACTCAAGAGGTGTACATAAATGCTATCCATATGCCTACTTGGGTAAGTAACTAGGAAATGTAGGAGAGAGAGTCACGTCATATTTTTCCTGACTTGACACCTGAGCTGCTCTTACCCTATAAGCTTGGCTGTGCAACAGTGAAGATACTACTGGTTTAGCAAGGAGATAGTGAATAGTAACCCAAGCAGGAGTATGGGGACTTACTGAGTTACCAGGGCCTGTAATCAGGCCTGCCTTCATGTCTTCGCTGTTACTCTGGACTAGATCAATCAGAGCTAGAACAATTATCTTTTCTCTGCTCCTGTTTCATTCTTCTCATCCCTAAAGGCATGGTCTAGGTGACATAAAAGACCCCTTCTGAACTTTCTGGAGGCTTGTAGAGGATTGCCTTCCTTCACTGAAAGCATAACTTAACAGACTGTGTTTCTATCATACCTTCTAAATGCAGACAAACACAAGACATGGATTAATGAATGAAAAGGCAAATTAAAGTTTTAAAAATGCTAAATAAATTCAGGAACTTGGAGCTTGTTTACTGTTGTGATTCTGCTTTTTTTTTTTTAATGTCATATACTTCTAAAATGCAGCTGCACAACAGTGAAAACTGAGTGGTGCTTCATCTTGTTTTGGTTTTTGTGTGGGTTTTTTTTTTTTTTTTTAATCTGTAATACCTCTAGCTGCTTTCATTCAGCTTCAGAAGGGTCTCTTGTCACTGATGTTGCCTTGCTGTCCAGGCTGCTTTTTTTTTTTTTTTTAATGGGCAACACAGTCTATGCCTTGTGGGAGATTTGTTAAGGATTAGCCCTGAGTGAGCTAGGATTAGGAGGGTGATAATTGCCAGTATCACTTTGAGATGTGATGTTTCTCTTCTGCATTCCCAAGAGAAGCTTCTGGTGATGATGTCCACAGCAAACAGTACAGTATTTGAACTAAAGCTTACTTCACCTCTTTCTTCCCTTCACAGCTAGGGTGGCAAACCACAAAACAACCTCAGGATGTCTGTAGTTCAGCGAGGGACGGCAACACTTCGTAAAGCAAAGAAAATCACTGTAAAAACATGTCTAGATAACCCCTTTGTTTTTCAATGGAAAACCATAAATGGAGAAGACATGCATTTTATACTACAGACCTTAGAAGAAAGGATTAAACATATTGGACTTAAAAAGATTGAGACTCCAAAAAAGAAAAAATGTTCCCTTACAAAAAAACAAATGGAAAGGAAGTGTGATGCTAGCACCAATGAACTCCCTAAAGAAGAGAAAACAGAAGGCCATCGACAAAAACCAGGATGGACTGACATAAATATCAGAAGACAGCTTGCTATTGGAGTCAATGAAGTTACAAAAGCATTGGAAAAAAATGAACTTCTTCTCTTGCTGGTGTGCAAGTCTGCAAAACCTGCCATGATCACATCACATCTTATTCAGCTGAGTGCAAGTCGAGCCACACCAGCAGGCCAGGTTCCCCGTCTCAGTGAAACAGTTGCACCACTTCTTGGCTTAACATCCATTTTAGCACTAGGCTTTAAAAAGCAGTCTGATAAATTTACTGAAGCAATAGAAGCAATAATTCCAAAGATACCAGCTTTGGAAGTGCCATGGTTTCAGTACAGAACTGAAGAATTGGTGGCTTATGCACATACAGATTCTTCAGAAAATCAGGAATCTGAGCAGCTTGCAGTGGCGCTGGGGGATGAGCTCGTAAGTCAGAAGCGGAAGCGTACAGAAAGCAATCAGCTTGATCTTTCAAATGTAATTTTGCAGCCTTTGAAAATCAAGAAACTTGTTCCAAATCCAAATAAGATAAAGAAACCACCTCGCAAAAAGAAAAAAGCTTTTTCAGCATAACTGATTTTAGTTTGGTTCTTCATATTAAACTGATCTTTTTAATGCAGTACAGAGTACAGCACTAACTGAACTATTTTGTTGGGCTTTACAGTGTAAAGCACTTGAATACAAGGTGAACTTTATGTTGCATTCAGCTGAGGTACTTTCTGCTTTAATAAAGAACATGGCTCAAACTTGGGTGTGAGTCTTTGACCTGGGGGTAAATATTTCATTTGCAGTTGGAAATCACCGAGTTAAAATCAGTAATGAATATGCCAAAGTAATTTGAGACATAAGTAGGTCTTTGGAATTAATGTAAAGCATTAAACAGTGAACATGCTTCAAGCAGAACACATTTGAGTTAAGTATAATTATCAAACAAATCAATACCAAAAGTGAAAGTTTATTTAAACAAAGGTCCATGCCAGTATAACTCTTTTAAAGCTGGTTCAATGCTTGTTTCAAGTAAACAGCTGTAACAGCACAGGCGGACTTCCCTTTTGAACTTTCATAGTTTGCTCTGCTGAACAATGAACTTATTTTGGTCAAGAACGTATGCAGACTTGGGTTCCATCTAACACCTGGGGTCCAATATGCTGAAGGAAAAACTCTATTTTCAGATACAGAACAAAACCAAATTACTACTGCTGCATTTTGAAAAAAAGACTATGCAAACTATTAACACACATCCCGTGAGAAAATGTAAACTAACCTGAACTCAATTTGGTTTCTAAATGGAGTCTAAAATTATTTCCCAGGAAATTGAGATAAGCCATATACTGTTGCATGTAAAGTAGATGACAGCTATAACCACTACAAGACTGAAAGCATACCATGTAACTTTTGAGTTTCCTTTAGTTTTACTGAGGACTATGAACAGCTTCCTAATGAGACAGTTGTGTTGTAGGAAGGAAAGGGGATAGTGCTGCAATTCAGACAATCAAAGTCAACAGCCTAGGAATTTACTTGGTGCTCTATTTTAAGCAAAAGTCAGGACAGCATGAAATACCTTAATCGAGTTACTTTGTTGTTCCTTAAAGATGGAATTCGCATGTTGTAGTTTTCAGAGATTTGCTAATTCAGACTTCCAGTGCCATCACATAGCTTATCTGTGTTTTGGATTTATTTAGAAGTTACTTCGGTTCATGATACCAACTACAAAGGGGTACAGTAGCAATGATTCTGTAGTCATGGCGCTCCCTGAAGTTCAAACAAAACTAAGATTCAGTGCCAAAATTTTTGCCCTCCCTGGCTGAGCGTGGCAAGAAGAGGTGAGGGTTTTTTGCCTTCCTTCATAGTCCTTCATACATGTCCTTTGTTTTGGCTTTTTAGATGCTTAAAACTTTGAAGGGATGCTAGCACTAGTGTATTTAATTCCCATGCTGGCTAACTGTAACATTGAAATCTTAGCCTTTAAACAAAGCATGAGGATTAGCTTTGGTAAAGAACATAAGCACAGCAATCATCTTTCAAGCACTCTGCTGCCTGGCCAGGTCTGTAACTTTCTTCAGGGATTTGCGTCCCCTCTGCAGATAGGAAGTTACTCTGGGAAAGAAATTACAGATGTTTCAAAAGACTGGTGGAAAAGGTGGTGGAGTGAGCCTTAAATTTGCCAGTCTTTGTGAAACCATCTATTAGGTTTTGAAGAGTCTTACCTGGTAGCTGTTCATAGCAAGCCTAATGTACAGGCAGCTTCAACTTTGGAAACAACAGAAGAGCCTCTCCTATTGAGCTGCTGACAGTGGCACCCACACAGATAGTAACTTTTCCTTAAGTACCTGCTTAGGAAGCAAGAGCGAGTTGTTACAATTTCCACCTCCTGAGTAACTGTCCTATTGTGAGGGTGCAGGCTGGGACACCTTCAAGATGCACATCCTCTTGATGCTGTGATACTTCAGCAAAGCACTTGAGGTGAAGAGCACAGCTAGCCGAAAGGTTTGAGCACTCAACAGGGACAGAAGAGACCATGTTGGATTGCACAGCTGTTGGGTAGCACACACAGGTTCATGAACAGAACTCTCCAGGAACTGCCCCAACACTCGGGCTCATACGCCCGCTTCCCTCCTGCTCTCTGGCCCAGTGAGTTTTCTCTCTCAACGACAGAGCTGCACAGCTTCTACAGGAGCATGACTCTGCCCTCCTTCCCCTCAGTTAACATGGAACATGAGCCACAAAACAAGACAGAGAAGTTTACCCCTCAGATTCAGAAGCAAATAGCACTGTTTTCCCAGAAGACAGCACAAGAGTTGCCACGCTCCTTCCTTCATGTGCAACTACCCCAAGATTAGGGGAGAAAGCCAGGCTGCAGGAAATCCAGGTTCAAGTCTGTCTTCTGGATATACTTGGTCCCATCGTGGCCCCAACGCTTTTCCAAACAATAGTACTGGGGAGGATTTGCCTTCTGATTTCAGAGAAGAGAGGAGAAAATAAAATGTCTGCCTACCATTTCTTCCACTGGCATTTTTGAGGAGAGGGAAGGCAGAGAACATGAGCATATCTTTCACCTGGCATTCAAGACCACCCATCCGGGTTAGGGAGAGCTGGGCTGTGATCATTTCTTAGCAAGGAAGTACCTTAGCCATAAGGACAGAGCTATGCCCTGCTGTCCCACCTCACGTTAGGCAGCAGCTGAGCGAGGATTGCTGAGGCTCTACCTTTAGAGCCAAAGCAGACCGCACCAAGCCCCTTCGTGAACCTCCTCCTCATCCCAGCGAATGCCCAGCCAGGAAGGCACCTTCCTGCCTTTTGGGAGTTAAGAACTTAAGTCTTTGATGAAGTTGAGATTAAATCCTTGTTACCTCAGATATCACTTTCATATTTTCAAGCACTTAGTTCTGCTCCAGCCTCATACAGGGAGTCCAAGCTCCCTCTGCACCATCTGTTATGACTGCTGCTAGCAGACAGGTATCAGAGTGGCCAAAGTTGTAAAGCCCAACTGCACCATTAGATGTCTGAAAGATCTCCTTTAAAGCCCTTTTAAATTCATGAGGTCCTGAGCTGGTGCACACCCAGGGGTCAGACAAACGACATTCAATCCCTTCCTTTGTTTGAAGGAGGTCGAATGCTTTAATCACAGAGCTATAATGCAATAAGGGAAAGTATTTATCACTGTCTCTAGGGCAGAATCCTCTCACCACAATTCAAGAAGAAAAAGAAACCAAACCAAACCACAAACCATTCACACATTGGAAAAGGAGCAGGAGGAAAGAAAAACCCCACTGCTCTAAGGAGGGGGGTAGGGCTAGCAGTTATGAAGAACAGACAAATTTATCTTCATCTAAATTGATGTTTTCAGGTACAGAATTCAACTTCCAGCAAGATCTGCTATCAGAATTACAGACATGTTTAAAAGGAAAGTTTAGACATTTGCATTTCATGAGATATTCAAGTCACATTCAAAAGATGCTCACAGCACAGAGGCTTCACTACCACAATTTGGCACTTTCAACTAAAACAGTTTCTTACTGCAGATTTTCTTGGTGCTCATGTTACTGCAGCATCCGTGAGCTGAAAGAACTGCTGTCATATCTAGCTATGACACTATGCTGGAATGCATATAGAAGTGCTTCAGAAGCCACTCTGGTTGCCGAGCATTCATGAGGGAATTAAAACAGCTCCCCCCAACAACAAAGATCAGCCCTCCTATGTTTCAGGAAGCACAGTACAAAGATTTCCAAGGACTGAGGGTAGAGCATTTCTCTTCTGATTACCAGCCACATATATAGCAAAACTTCTTGTTCCAAAGTCAGGATAAAAACACTACCAGGAACAATTTATGAATACGTATTTACACAAGATACTTTTCATTAGAATTACAGACTTCATAGGAAATCCAAGTAGACAAAGGAATATGTGCAATTTCGCAGAAGCGTTGAAAACATTCAAACTATAAATATCCTGATAGCACTACTGAAATTCTTAGTTTTACACACAGGCTGATGTTATTCTACTGAGGAAAAACTAAGGTTTTGTGCCACAACTGTAAATTAAGTACAGTAATGTATTATCATTCCGGCAACATAGATAACACCTGCACTGAACAGTGCGATACTGTTAAATCAATCCACTGATCTATTTAAGATCAAAGTACAAATCTGTATTTTTATTGATTTGGCAGCGTTGCTTATGGAGAAACAAATGCACTAGTTAAACCAGTACATTGTCATACTGCTCCAGTTACAAAAACATCCAGGACTTTCATAGAGCTACAAACATATCGTACTTCATGATTTTCCCCCAAATGATGATATCCATGTGAAGTAAATAAGCAAAGATACTCAAGTTTGTATCCTTCATTCTGTTACACTGACAAACATAACACCACCACTTAATAAATAGAAATGCAGCAGTTCATCCACATAATAGCAAATATTTTTGTGCCCTAATCCACCACTGAAGTTCAGTTTGTACAAAACAGTCTTTTCTACAGAGTGGAAAAAAAATACCTTCTTCTCATCAAGGTGCAAGCTAAGCTTTGAAACTTAAATGAATGTGCTTTTATTCTTTTCATGGACAATAAAAGTTTCATGGACCTTCTGATCTATCTGAAAATGCATAAATTTGGTCACATACGGATGTCTTCATTGTTCAGGTTTAATGGACTATTTCAGTATCACTGACGTTGTGCTTTTACTCCTCTTGAACAATACCGTTCCAAGAGTTATGGAGATCAAATTAACTGAAACGATGACCTCAGAGTTCTAGAAACATAAGTGTCCTCATTGCAATACAAGACCAACCTAAAGGAAGAAGAAAAATACTGTATTTTAGTTCAAGTATGGCAATAAATCTAAACATCATTAGTTTTCTGCACCTCAATTATGGATCTTAAATATGACCAATTAAAAAAAAGTTCTTTTAAAACTTCTGCTCATTTTGACCATTGTACATTAATGTACCATTATACCTAACAGAACTCAGAAGCTCTTTTTTTCTCCCTTACCTTTTCGGATTCCATGCCGGGACACCTCCAGTTGTACAAATAATACTGCAAATTTCCATCTCCAATCCCAAACTTGAGTTTTTCCAGGAATGTTTTGTTTTCCATTAAGTCTAGTGCATTGAACACATCAAATCCTTTCTGGCAATAGCAAAACATTTTTTAAATTTTACTTTTTAAAGTTTCAAATGACGCACAAATGATACTTTACACAGTGGCATACAATATCCAGTAGACTAGGCTAATTAAGTGGAAAAAAAGACAAGGGAATAAATCTTGCCTTTTAATTAGGTACACACACAAAGAAATTTTCCCAATAAAAAGTGAAGTATAAGGCACAACTTTTCTTGAAGATTATCTCCAAAAGGGTAGGAATTTTAAAGCCACTTTTAGGGGTAAAAGTCTGAAGAGTCCCTAAAGCATCACCCATTATTTTATCCTTATAGATACGCATTTTCTACAGTCACATACAGTGTTTTGACACACATGGCCTATTCCAGTTAAAGCTGCATAAATACAGCTTATGGTGTTCTTCAGCCATTTATCGTTCTGTTAACGATAAACGTTGTATTTTTGTGACTTGGTCCTTTTCTGAAATGTCATTGTCTTTAGAACTCCAATCTTTCACATGTTACTCTCCCTCCCCTACTCGTGCACCCTCTACTGACTCCTCTTTTCATCAACCTCCCAAATTCACCACTCAAAGAGCCATTTTGCTCTCAGAACAGCCACATAGCCGAATTAGTCTCAGGGTTTTGTGCGGCAACACAAACACACTCAAATCCCAACTCACTCTGAACTCTTAACAAGCAACATAAAAACAAGGTCAGCTAAGCCATCACAGTGACAATCATCACATGTGAATAGCTGTATTTGGGGGTCTGTATGTAAAAGTCCATTTATTTGCAATTAACTGCAAGGGAGTCTGACCTAAGATCTTGGAGTCTTAACAGCACAAAGGCAGTGGGCCAGCAAGACTTTCTATACTCTAAGATAAAAATAAGTTACAAAACAATAATGCTGAGTTACTTAAGCACAAGATGATGGTAAGGAACGTTCTTTACTCAGTATAAAAAAATGGATGTATTTTTTTTCCTTTTAAATAAGCACCCCATATTAGGAAAAAAGGAGATTGAAGAAAAAGAGCATTTTAAGCTCTCAATCAATTTAGGACTATTTAAAAGAAAGTCACAAAGCACCGACAGCAAGTTTAGTAAGGTTCCCCACTACCTTACACAAAGATCTTTCTGTGTGCAGATGAAGCTATGCTAAGTTAAATGTGCTGTGAAAAACACACAGAAACAAGACAAATAAGGTGGCAAGGAGTTGACACTTGGCATCTAAGGAAGTAATTTTTTAAATATTCCAAGTTAGTAAGAGACAGTAACAGAAATCTCAGCAGGCAGGAAGGGAAGCAGGGGACAATAGAGACACACTGTAGGTACAGACACACTAATGAAGCTCTGCAATTAAGCACTCAAAATTCAAATAAATGATAAAGTCTACAGATGTAGTTTTAATTCAGTATCTAAACATCAGCAGATTAGGTTCAGGTTAGTATCTTCTGAGAGGTATAAAAAAGTTCCTGTTCAAAGAACAGCTGCTCCACAGCTCTGCCACACCATTAGAGCAGACTCAGAAGTGAACTTCTTCCGTTTATAAGCTCTCTCCTGTTCTAGATCTAGAAACTTAGTGTCAGCTTCAACAATAAAATACAGAGGGTTTTGGGGGGATTACCCTGCTGCAAAATGCCACTCTTTCCATGCAGAATACATGGAACCTAAGTGCATACCTCAAAATTTTGGGGTTTGCTTTGGAGGTCAGGCATTTTGTCCTATAATTGCCAAGATTTTACTAGACTTAGTTCTAAGCTAATTTTATATAGTGTAATATGAAGATAAAAATCAACATTAAACTGACATGCAAACCCTGAAAGCACATTTGCTGAGGTCAATTTGTACCTCCAAAATGCATTCTTTGGGAGTAAAACTACAAAAAGGACTGTGGTGGGTTGTCCTCAGCCAAGAGCAAAACACCCACCCAGCCTTTTGCTTGCTCCTCTCCCCTGGGATGGGGAGAAAATAGAAGAAAGGCAAGATGACTTGTGAATCAAAATAATGACAGTTTAATCGAGAAAGCAACAGCTGCACGTACAAGCAAAGCAAAAAGAGAAATTCATTCACTACTTCCCATCAGCAGGCAGATGTCAAGCCACTACCTGGAAAGCAAGGTCTCAGCATGCATAATGGTTGTTTGGGAAGATAAATGCCATAACCAGGACCATCCCCCCTTCCTCCTCCTTTCCTTCAGCCTTTATTGCAGAACACAACATCGTATGGTGTGGAATACCCCTTTGGTGAGTTGGGGTTAGCTGTCCTGGCTGTGTCCCCTTCCAACATCTTGCCCACCCTCAGCCTACTCACTGGGGGTGAAAAAGAAAGCCTTGAGGCTGTGCAAGCACTGTTCAGCAATAGCCAAAACACTGGTGTGTTATCAGCCCTGTTTTAGTCACAAATACAAAAGTGCAGCACCATATGGGCTGCTAGGAAGAATGTTAATTCCAGCCCAGCCAGACCCAATACATTTGTAAACAAAAAGCTGTAAACTGGAATGCATTTATCATTTCTCTTCCCTTGCCCCACCTCTCCTCATCTAAAAGTCAAGTGCCAGATCTGCAAATGTAATTCGGCATCTAATGATGCAGACAGGCCCGGCAGGTACTTTGGAAATCCACAAGCGTCTAAATCCCAATATTCTAACTATATGATGATCCATTTAAAAGAAAAGAATCGCACATCACGTTCAGAGAGAAATGTAGACGGGGAAGGTGCAAAGCCTTGCAGTTAAACCACGTAACTGCTTCCTTACCCTTTCCATCTGTGGCCTAGGGAATGGCCAGCCACTCAGCCCCCTATGCCACACTTCAAATGGAGACCAACATTTATTCCTTCTTCCACTTCGACTTTTAAGAATAAGTAGCACTAGTATTTCTAGCCACTTCTGAAAATTATACTGTATTATTCCTGTATCTTCATATATCCTAATACCTTTCAAACTCTATCTCTGAACTTCCTTTGGTATTACTCTGGAGCCTGAATAATGGGACTCTATATTCCCCATGGCTATTCAGGAGTTTTCCTTGGCAAATAGTTATTCAACTCAATACTGCTTATAGGTCAACAAGCCTTGGCAAGCAGTTCACGTCATGGGTATCAGCTCAGCTGCAGTGCTGCACGAACATGGCTGAGATAGACAAGTTGAAGACTATGTGGCTGCTTTCATGCAGCTTTAAGTCTAAACAGATATAGCCTTTGCAGACCATCACTGGCTTCATACAGGATCAACAGAGAAATCCCTGTGCCACATGCAGTGTGGACGGCTCTGAACATGGTCGGCTGGAGCACAGCTAGCATTTGCTTGCATTGAGCACTCATCTGGTAGGTGTAATACCACAAGCCGCGCAGCAGCAACACTTCAGCTGGGAGGGGCAAGCTTCAAGCATGAGGAGCAGAAAACATGCCTATGCTCTGCAGCGTGTTGGGAATGGTTGTTAGAATGGATGCCATGGACTGGATGAAGCCTGTACAGAGCTGTGAATTGCCAGGGCTAAACAGGACTCAGAATTCATTCAGAGTGCTGGGATGTGCATCACCTGCACAGCCCCATACCACAGACTACATTGCCATTGGTGTTTACACTGCACTCCCACGAAACCAGGATGATTAAGGGCTGAGCGTTAGTTTTTCATCAGGCAGCACTAAATTCTTACAATTATTATGTTTAAAAACTTCATTTATAGTCTCCTCCCTTCCATACAACTAAACCATCTATCAGTGTAATTCCATGCATGAAGATGTGCTTATAAGCTACAACATGACATCATCTACAGAGCTTTACAGCAGCAATTATTAACAAGATAAAACCATAAAGCTTGCGCAAATAAAGTTTTACATTTTGTAGAAATAAAAAATAGTTTAAACAAAAAATTTATTTAATAGAACTTATTAACTCCTCTCCAAGGGAAACTATTTTAGTGATACTTTGCATTCTTCTAGTACTTAGTGAATATGGTCATCAGTGTGCTCTTGAATGTTTATACAATTCAAGCTATTGCAAACACTTGATCTTCATGCACTCGTCATTCCCTAGCATCACTCAAAGTAAAAAGGAAAAACAAGCATAGTGTTTTATATTTTAATATATATATTGTATATGTCTTATCAATTGCACTCTGTGCGGTAGACAGTAAATGAAAACAGAATGCAATGGCATGGATAAATTCCTGTCAGTTCTTACCTTGCCGCACTCCTAAGAATACTTGTGTGAAAGAAGAAAAAAAAAAGCCACAAACCCCCACAACTTACCAATTTAGCTATAATGAGTGCATCATTCATTAAGTCCAAGAGGGGGGTCTCTGTATGAATATTGTAAAAGGAATAGGCAGCTTTGAGGCTTTTATGAACAGGATGGTGCATCACTGTTGAAGGTAATGTGTAGAAACTCAGGAAGTCTGTTAAAATACCATTTGAGCCCTACAAAAAAAAAAAAGTCAATTAATAAGTAGTAACCACTCAGTTATTGGTTAGGCTAACATGGCAGTTGTACAGAAAGTAATAAATGCAGCCCAGTTTTGCACACCGTAAGTATTATGGTATAACAGGTAATCTTGGCCAAGATTTGAAGAAATTGAATTCTTGTCAAGGATGTGTCTATACATCAAAGCCAGATTGAAGCCTGAAATGGTCACTTCAGAAAAGGAAACAAACATTTAGATTTTTCCAGTCTATTACACCAATAACATTTTGACAACTAATTGCCAAAGCATTTCAGTTTGTTTCCCAAGCTCAGCCTGCTATAAACAAAAAACATACAGAAATCTTTTTCCAATTGAACTTATTTTTAAAATAATATTTTTTAAATCTGACAAAGGTCACATTGAGTAACAATTTTCTCAACTTTCTAAAAACAGAAAAAAAAATACTGTGCTGGTATACAAAACATATTTAAATCAGCTCTAGTGATTATTAATCAACAAGCACAATCCATTTGCTAGACAACAGTGATAAATCACATTGAAATTCTAATAAGACCAGCAATCATCAAAAAAGGTACTTACACAGAAATCTGAAGTATCCTACATAAACTTTCTTAATATATCACACACCTAAAGAAGTTTAACCATCTTCAAGAGTGTAGATTAGTAGGAAATGGGAAATAATTCTTACATGGATTATGACTGACATGCTGAGCACAAAAAAAAAAATCTACCCAGATTTT
This sequence comes from Gavia stellata, assembly GCF_030936135.1. NCBI lineage: Eukaryota > Metazoa > Chordata > Aves > Gaviiformes > Gaviidae > Gavia > Gavia stellata. The sequence continues at coordinate 23,980,135 of NC_082599.1, read as the reverse complement.
CACTCCTCCTATTCCAATTGGGTCTCCTGATATCTCCAAGAAGATAAGGCAAAGGAGACACACAAATGCTTGTTCTTGCTTCTTCACTTTATTTTTAAATGACTGGTGCCCACTATTTTGAGCTCAAGGAAGGACTTCACATGCATCCTTAAATTGATAGTACTTCTACAGTAAAAGAGTTGAACATATCACATACAAAAAACCTATCGTTTTAGAGCAGATACAGATTCTGTAGTAGAGAAAAACTAACAACAAATAACAGAAAAGTTACTAAGCCACTAAATTCAGTAAGGATGATGAAAATATTAATTCAGGAATTATACAGAGTATTTTAAGGTTTTAGCTCTGCACATCACAAAGATGACTTAAAAATCTGATACTAACTTCTCCAGGTCACACAGATTTTAAAGATTTTAAGCACTAACAAATCTACATTTTGTATAGTGAAAAACTAGTTCAGGGGACAATGTAAAACAAACAAGTGAAGACTGCATTGTTCAGTTAAAAGGGCACTGTCAATGGCACACTCATGCTGATCCTGGTGCTTGTGGACTCTTACGTAGGCTTGAATTCACCAACAAAGCCAAAAACCAACCCGGGGGCAGGGGGAAAGAGGGGGTGTAGAAAGAAGGAGGGACAATAAATTAAATTAGAGCATGGAAGAGTCCAATAAGCACTAGACCCACTACAAAGTAAGGCGAAACCTAAGCTTGGACAATGACAACCGATGAGCAGGACCTCTCATCTCCAGCAGCAGTTAAGTTTCTAAGTTCAGCTGAGACTCCTGCACAAATTCAGGTTGCAGTCTGGGAGCACTAAGTTTCACAACCTGCAGCTTCTGTGAAGGAGCTGGCAGGTTGAAGGACATTAGTGCTGATCATTTTCAAATAACCTTATCACTTTAAACAAAGTAATACACGATCTAAATATGATGCCTACAACTGATTTAGCATGGACTCAAAAGAAAGGGTGTATCTTTCTCCACTAGCTTTATCACAGCTATTTCAACCATGCCTTGGAAATTTCCAATCCAAATGCTAATCTATTCCTGCACTGCTTATTTTGCGACAAGTGTTGTGACCAACAGGTTGGAAGATGGGGGTGGTAGGGTGGGGAGGGAAGAGTTAAGTGGTAGGAACAGGCTCTGGACAGGCTGGATCAATGGGCCGAGGCCAACTGTCTGAGGTTCAACAAGGCCAAGTGCCGGGTCCTGCACTTGGGTCACAACAACCCCATGCATAGCTACAGGCTTGGGGACAAGTGGCTGGAAAGCTCCCTCGCAGAAAAGGACCTGGGGGTGTTGGTTGACAGCCGGCTGAAGATGAGCCAGCAGTGTGCCCAGGTGGCCAAGAAGGCCAACGGCATCCTGGCCTGTATCAGAAACAGTGTGGCCAGCAGGAGTAGGGAGGTGATTGTCCCCCTGTACTCGGCGCTGGTGAGGCCGCACCTCGAATCCTGTGTTCAGTTTTGGGCCCCTCACTACAAGAAGGACACTGAGGTGCTGGAGCGTGTCCAGAGAAGGGTGACGAAGCTGGTGAGGGGTCTGAAGCACAAGTCTTATGAGGAGCGGCTGAGGTAACTGGGGTTGTTCAGTCTGGAGAAAAAGAGGCTGAGGGGAGAGCTTATTGCTCTCTACAATTACCTGAAAGGGGGTTGCAGAGAGATAAGTGTTGGTCTCTTCTCCCAAGTGACTAGCAACAGGACAAGAGGAAATGGCCTCAAGTTGTGCCAGGGGAGGTTCAGGCTGGTTATTAGGAAAAAATTCTTTACTGAGAGAGTGGTGAAGCATTGGAACAGGCTGCCCAGGGAGGTGGTGGAGTCACCATCACTGGAGGTGTTCAAGGAACGTGTGGACGAGGCATTGTGGGACATGGTTTAGTGGGCATGGTGGTGTTGGGTTGATGGTTGGACTTGATGATCTTACAGGTCCTTTCCAACCTTAGTGATTCTGTGAGCAGATGATGCTCTCCATCTTGTTAGTGGACAAAGGTTATAATTTTCAAGATAATCGAACTCCTAGCTGACAGCAACTCATGACAGCACCAAGGGATGTTAACTTTTACTTCTCTATTTTACATATACTCCTGCATATATGTGTCTATATATATACACACAAACTCATACACATATACATTCATACACACTCTTTTACTAGAAAAAATATATTTTACTGAAGAAGACCAAAGAACATAATTCCCCCAGCAGGTGCCCCTAAAATTGGTTTTAAAAATAAAGAATTTTGAACTGGTGTATTGCAGAAACTTAGAAACCTGAGAGAATGATACTGAATTCAAACCAAATCCTTATCTCAGTCATTGTATAATTTTTCCTTTTTTCTAGAAAAGGACATTTGAAGACCATTGCTTATTATCATGTCATATCTCTATGGCAAAAAGGGATTAATGCAGGTGGAAGGTTGTTTTAAAATTATATAAGGTTCTTTGCTGTAATATTTCCAAGATAGTGATACTTTGAGATTTCAAAATTCTTCTTTAAAATATCGTGTTATAAGAGCACCGCAGTTTATCACAACCAAAGATTTTCTCATAAACAGAATGCAATACAAAGAACAAAGCTTGGAATCATGATATCAAATTCTACCTATAGCACACACATTTTTCATACTGTCTGCATTTCAAAAACTTGACCCTGATATGAACTTTTGTAAGTGGCATTCACATACACATTCATGAAGTAGTTATGGAATGTTTTACCTCTACCACATAAGTGTCAATAATATGATCCCGAGGCAGGAACCAGTGGGCTACCTCTTCTTCATCCATCACAGGAGCAAGATTAAACTGTTTCAAGTAAGTGTTGATTAATTCTTGTACTGCCTTAGTATCTTTTTGTTCCATTGGTCTCAAACCTGAAGTCTTTGTGGCCTTATTGTAATAAAAGAAAAATAAATGTTAACATGTTGAAAGGAAAACTGCATACACAGCAAAGGCTGAAAGTAGGTTGCAGAGCCACTCCACTTGCTATAACGCATTATTAGCCTACTTTACCCCAGCCACCTAATTCATTATGCTATTTTACAAATGGCTTTCAATCAGAATTCCATTTCTCCTAATTATTGAGACAGTCTGGGGCACTTCAATCTTTATATTTCATTACTGAAACAACTTCATTTCTCCAGGGAAAGAGACACCATTGCCAACAGCCTAGACTTCACGCGTTTTGTGTTATTATTATTTTTTTCTTTTTTAGGTCAGTCCTAACTTCTTATCTTCTTTGAAACTACCTAGGGCCCAGACACAAAAACAAAACCTACAGCAACTTGCATATCAGAAGTTAATCTGAAGACAAGAATACTTGCGATTCAAACTCATGAAAATTACAGTCAAGCTATAAACCAAAGTCCGCTGATAAAGTTTAATTAGAAATTATTTAACAAAAAAATTCCACCTATTCTTAACACTTGCAAACTCCCTTGCTAACTCAACTTTCTATACAGGTGCAACTGCTGTTCCGTTAACAAGAAAGCTTCTTATAACTTACAGCTGCCTGAAATTAAAAACCTACCATATTTTAACAAATAAAGTTATTTATTCGACTTTAAACATCAGAAGAGGAAAAAATTGCTTTCCAGTACTATGCAATTGATGTTTAAACAAGCAAAGGTGATTAAAGTTTTCTCCCCAGCTTTTGTTAGCTTTCCTGAATATTTCTTTTTAGGGAGGCTAAGGCTTGTTCTCTTCAGAGCTCATTTATCCTGCTTCATCTGTCTGAGCTACACAGTTGGGCACGGATCACATTAATTATAGCAAAGTCAATTGCAAGAGCAGCCAGGTAGAGACTTGATTACTGGAAGCCTGAAATTAGTGTAGCTGATTACGCTTTGCTCAAAAGGCATTATTCTGGGGGAAGTATTTATTCACATACTCTGGGAGTCAGCAGCCAGATGAAAAATCAAAGCACGTTTTGCCACAGCTCTGGCCTGTGTACTACATTATAGTCGTCCTGCTTTTCTGGGCAGTCTAGGACTATGGTTTGCCTCCACAACAGCACATCATCTAGATTTTTAAATGCCCTGAATCCAGCAAGGTATTCACCTGACTCATCAACATGACGCTTCCTGTACCTTATTTCATTCATAACCTCCTTATGAACTACAATATGAAAGGTTCATTTTGGCTCCCTCCAAGCCTTTGTCCCTCTTCTAAAGCCATACACTGGTGCAGGATGGGAGGAAAAGCAGCTGGGCTGGAACATCTTTATCACCCTGCAACACTCTGAATGGCCACCAGTAAATGATTATTTGCAGCCCAGAAGCAAGTGAAAGTGTACAGAACTGGGCTAAAATTTGTTTCTCTGCTCCACACATCAAGCTGCACTGGGCATATATATTCATGCAAGTATCCTGGCTCAGGATCTCAATCAGTCAGGAAAAGACATACAGAAACAAACATCCTCCTGTCCTTATTCTAAACACAGCCAAAATTTACCTCTTTCAGAAAACTGCTTGCTCAAGAGTTTAAACACTTAGAAAAAAGTGTATCTATAGGTACATGCACAAACACATCCTTCAGAGAGGGTGGTATTTATTAATGACAGTATTTATTATTTCTGAAAACCTTTTAAATTCAGACTGTTCAAGTGATTAGGAATGATTAATTCCTCTTAAAGGGGAATGAGTTCCCAGTGGCAAAGATATTCCAAGAACACTAAGAAAAGAGGTTAAAATGCATGAAACAGTGTTTGGTGCTGAAGGACAGGACAGTGTGTCCTGAATGAACAAATTTATGTGACAGCACTGTTTATGATAATGGGCTGAAACTGACCATAAAGACCCTCAACAGCACTTAAACCCTTTCTTCGGAAAAAAGCCTCAAAAAAACCCCAAAGCACAAGACCTAGAGAGAAAACATTAGCACAAAGATTAAATCTTTATTTTCCATGGGAGAAGCTCCCAAGTCCAATCTAAAAATAAACAAACAGCTGAGGCATGTAGACTCCCACATCACTTAGTTTTAAAAGTTGATTTTCAAAGCACCTATTTTCTATTTGCACATCTCTGTACAGTATGTTTGCCTTAGCTGTATTTTATGAATGACATATGATGTATTCTTTGTTTCCCATAATTTATTTTTCTGTTGAAATTTGGGGGTTATGATAAAGGAATATGATCAGGGCACCACTGCTGTTGTTTCTAATGATTTTCTGTAGTTACACTTTTTGTACTGTAAGATCCTTATTCTTTAAACTATTCTTTTCCTTTATTGTTACCATGAGAAACAGTACTAGAGTTGCCACCAAAACCTACGTTTGAAATTGTCTACTGCACTTTTTTAGACTACTAAAAATGTCTTCAAGATCTGATGGAAACTATATTTAGCTCTCCAAGATTAAAGCCTAATTAATTCAGTTATTAATTCTTAAGCTCTGAAAACTGCTGCCCTGCACACAAGTGAGAGCCTGCATGTGCAGAAACAGGTAGCATGCAGTCAGCATAGGAAACGTGTCTTGACAGCAGCAGGAGTTCAGATCAAGCCATGGCAAATGCTTTATACCGAGGACTGCTTAGTGTATTACTCAAATATCTAAGTAGTAAGAGAACCTGCAGCATCAAGCTAAATACAACCAACAGACACAATTCTCCAAAGTCAGATAAATCATTACGAAGTACTACGAATGAGGAAAAAGGTATTGTTTTAACGAAAGGGAGAGTTTGTTTAAATAAAAAAAGTTTACTGATATGGTACAGGTAAAGGACATTCTGCAATCCCTCCAAATAGAAAGCTAGCTTTTACAGGCAAAGTAATTGTTTTCAGTGATAAAGCTTAGACTAGCTTCTATAGGCTCTTAATTACAGCAATGAGATTTTTTAATAGTACATCTCAGACTACTGATAGTGACTTGCCCTGTCATGGAAATGCATCCTAAGGCTTTTTGCCAGTCTAACTATTAGCTGCAAACTTGAGCAAAAATATTTTTAGCTGGCCTAACTATGCCAAAACGCTTTTTTTTTTGCTAGACCTTGCAAATAAGCAGTACGCAACATACTGAGGTGGCTTTTGCTGAGCCTGCTCATTGCAGAACAACATTCTCTGACAGAACAGAAAAAGCTGTGAATTAGAGTGGAATCAATGATCCCACTGTATTCCAACAACTTTCTGATGGACTTCTCTGAGAATTTTAAGACATGAACTGTTAATTTTCTGTTCCAGTAATCTTTTATCAGATTAATCATACTGAGAATAGTCTTATGCATCTTCAACTCAATCCCACATGTTTATGAAGTTAAGTTTTCTTCTTTTTTTTTTTTCCTTTGTTTAAGGCTTTTAGGTCAAAATTTACATTTTCTCCACATATAGATCTACATTTCCAGCAACAGCCTCTTCTGTTTAGTATAGCCCCTAAGGTCTTTTTCATCAGAGACTTTTTTTTTTTTTTTTAAAAAAAATGTCCTTCACGCACTGCCTTTCCACAGAAAAGCCTGTGCTGTCAGAGACAGATGGAAGGTTATTTTGGGCCTCACAGTAACTGTGGGAATTCTCTAGAAGTCTTACTGCTTACATCAGGAAGTCTGTAGAGCTTCATTGTTCTTTGTAGAGTCATGTTTCTACTCAAATGTGAAAATTTCACCTCCACCAATTTTCTGGGATTCAGTGATCGATGCCAATACCTGGAAATAAAAATAATAATGAGATTATATAGTATTTTAAGTGCCAGCTTTACTTGCATCCACTTCCTTACTTTCTCGCATTGCTCCTTCTCCTCTCCAAATTTGTTTCTGAGCAAGCCTGTACTATGTCTGTAAAAAGCTTGAGCAACAAAAGATAGGGAAAAGCTATACCGAAGCAATAGCTTTTAAACAGGCCTGCTATCACCATATTTTGAATCTAAGCAAATGGGTTTTTTACAGAATGAGTAATCACAGGGCTAAACATTTCAGTACTTGCCATAGCCCTGATAATCTCACCATACTTACATGGTAACAGTTATTTTCTTGTACAGGCAGGACCTTCTGCTCATACTTAAGTAGTTTGTTGAAGGAGATCTCCTCTTCCTAGGAGATCATTGTGCAACAGAACATCCCTGGTTACTCTAACACAGCATGGATTTTTTTTCCATCCTTCCTTACAGAAACTTATAGGATCTTTGGTGTCGATAAGTACAAACACAATTTCAAATCAAAAAGTACCCTGTCCTCCAGAACGATAGACAGCTGAACTAATACTGCTGGAACTGAACTTTTCCCAGTAGAAATAAAATCTATTCCAAGCAAATGAAATTATACTTGATTACATACAACTCTTCTCACGTGATAGTTTTCCCATCTTTATCAAATGCTGATCAAGTCCTCCTTTCTCCAGGAAAGATGTATTTCAAAAAAGCAAATCATACAATTCCCAGAAATGCTCTGCCACCTTTGGCAAGCAACCAGGTCAACAGGGAAGTATCCCAGAAGGGAAATTGGCCACTTGAAAAACACAGGTACATAATGTTGTCATTCCACCAGAAGGTCAACAGAAACATCTATTAGTCTATTTAAGGTACAATAAACAAACCCAAAATTAGATTTTAATCTGAGAAGCTATTTTATCCAAGGCACTGGGGGGGTGGGGTGGGGTGGGGGTGGGAAGAAAGAAACCAAAAAACCCACCCTGACAAACACTCAGGCCTTCAGGTTAGTCAAGGCCACAACATTTAATTTCTTTGAATTTTATGCTTTTACTATTTCTAGCCAATTATATAAAACGTTCTGTAAAATGACTGCTATAGGAACCGATATTATTATGAACATCACCTAGGTTACCTGCAAGTGGCCACAGGTTTGGGGAGTACCACTCCAGCAGTGTAAACAGCCTGAAAAATTCCTTCCAGGTTTACTCTTCTGGTTATTTCCCGAATCAGTACAGGTGCTACTCGTTTAGATCTCAGTTTCTTATGGACACACAGAAAATTGATTTCTACCATTTTCTTCACACTAAAAGGACATAAATTGTGAAAACGTTAAAGAGAGTTGCACATTGTGTATTTTCATTTGCATAATTGTAGTTTGCCCTGCTGTGACAGCAGAATTTGAGGTAAAAACAAATTGGCCCGTGACAAAGTATATCTGCAACAAATACTAATCTATGATATTGCGACTGCTATGGCAGATTGTGCGATACGCAAGCTGTGTCTAAGGTGTTTGCAACATTCCTTTTTCGGAGCTCTATCGAGACTTAACCAATTGCCTTACTTTAAGATGCATAACGGCATCCAAAGCACATGCTGGTGGTATCACAATACTTTATGATTGTCAGTGTATGAAGACCTGGCCAAGGAAGTCCAGCTGACTGACTATCCTTTAAATACTTTCCAGTAGGATCAGAAAATTCTATGTCGTCATCATCCATCAGTAAGAAAATCCCTTAAATATGTATTACTGGTCTTCATTGTAAGGAGCCCACAAGCTTTTTTTTTCTTTTTTTTTTTTTGGGGGGGGGGGCGGGGCAGGGGGAAGTAAAAAAAAGTCTCTCCTATGTACACAGGATTCTTCTGACTCTTTATGGTCAGTAAGTCTCCTTCCCTCTTATTAAGTTCTCTATGGCAATGGATACCAGTTTAAGATTTGTCTCATGGTGTTATTCTTTTACAAATACAAAAGTAATGGTGCATTTTACCTGTCATAAATACGAATATTTGCAGGGATGGCACTTATGAATCCTACCAGTTTTTTGTTTGAAGACACTCTAACCCCACAGTGCCATTGGGGTAACCAGCCTGGAGGACGTAGTGCCCTAGAATTGATGACAGAAATAATTACAAATTACTGCCTAAGAAGATGTAATAAAAACACCCTTCTTTGCACTCCAGCGAGAGCAGAATGTGGAACTTGCTACTCACCACAGAAGAAATTCGGGTGAATAATCAAACCTAAACATATTGTCATCATCTTCCACGTAATTCTCATTTAACAGTGTGTATAACTCCTTCAGCTGAAAACACACACAAAAAAATCCAAATATTTAGCCACACACATCAATTAGAATGAACTTCAATGATTTTGGATACATATAAAAGTTGTTTTACTTACAATTTCAGCATTGCTAAGATCCAATGTGTCCCACATAAAACCTTGTGGCAAGGAATACGGCTCTAGGCGGACATTGTCCTTATCTGGTTCAATTGCACCATGTGAAGTTATAACTTCATCTTTTTATGGAGGAGGAGGGAAAAAAAAAAAGAAAAAAAAAGAAAAAACCCCAACAGTTACATTGCTAGCTTTCCTGACAGTTCTCAAAACTGCATTTAACTCACATCATGTATTTTCTCATAATTACGTGATAGGAACAGGAAGCTTTTAAAAAATGCTGAAAAAAATTAGTATTATTAGCTTATACTACTTCTCATTCTCACAGATCACATTCAGACTAACGACCATCTCATCAGAATATCTATAGATATGCACAGAACTACTCTACCTCAACTGATAACCAGTATTTTGTAACACAGGACAGCAATTTATCAGCACATGCACAGCATTTAGCCAGCCATGAGATCCATTGTCTCATCATGAGAAACATATGGTACTCAGCAGCTAACAAGCTATGGCTCATATCCTATTTACCACTAACTTGAACAGACCTGAACTCAACAGGATTAATCGGGAGCAGTGGCATGGCAAAGCCAGGGCATTTAAGGGATACTGGGTGAAATGTGGAAGTTGTTCCTAAAATCCTACATGAAAGTGTACTTTCTTCTCCCCCCTTATTTTACAACTCTGGTCTCTCAGTATATAGCTCTAAAGAGAAGCTGTTCCTCCTCTATGGAGCATCACCCACCAAATCACAGAATCATAGAATTGTTTAGGTTGGAAAAGACCTTTTAAGATCATCGAGTCCAACCGCTAACCTAACACTGCCAAGTCCACCACTAAACCATGGCCCTAAGCGCCACAACTACATGTCTTCTAAATACCTCCAGGGATGGTGACTCAACCACCTCCCTGGGCAGCCTGTTCCAATGCTTGACAATGCTTCCAATACTTTTGGTGAAGAAATTTTTCCTAATATCCAGCCTAAACCTCCCTTGGCAAAACTTGCAGCCATTTCGTCTTGTCTTATCACTTGTCACTTGGGAGAAGAGACCAACACCCACTCTCTACGCTCTAGACCCTTCACTGCCTTCATTGCCCTTCTCTGGACACACTCCAGCACCTCAATGTCCTTCTTGTAGTGAGGGGCCCAAAATGGAACACAGGATTCGAGGTGCGGCCTCACCAGCACCGAGTACAGAGGGACAATCACTTCCCTAGTCCTGCTGGCCACACTGTTTCTGATACAAGGCAGGATGCCGTTGGCCTTCTTGGCCACCTGGGCACACTGCTGGCTCATCTTCAGCCGGCTGTCAACCAACACCCCCAGGTCCTTTTCTGTGGGGGAGCTTTCCAGCCACTCGTCCCCAAGCCTGTAGCATTGCATGGGGTTGTTGTGACCCAAGTGCAGGACTCGGCACTTGGCCTTGTTGAACCTCATACAATTGGCCTCAGCCCATTGATCCAGCCTGTCCAGATCCCTCTGTAGTGTCTTCCGACCCTCAAGCAGATCAACACACCCACCCAACTTGGGGCAAATTTACTGATGGTGCACTCAATCCCCTCATCCAGATCATTGATAAAGATATCAAACAGAACTGGCCCCAGTACTGAGCCCTGGGAAACACCACTTGTGACCAGCCACCAACCGGATTTAACTCCATTCACCACAACCCTTTGGGCCCGGCCATCCAGACAGTTTTTGACCCAGCAAAGAGTGTGCTTGTCCAAGCCATGAGCAGCCAGTTTCTCCAGGAGAATGCTGTGGGAAATGGTGTCAAAGGCTTTACTAAAGTCCAGGTAGACAACATCCACAGCTTTTCCCTCATCCACTAAGCAGGTCACCTTGTCATAGAAGATCAGGTTGGTCAAGCAGGACCTGCCTTTCATAAACCCGTGCTGACTGGGCCTAATGACCTGGTTGTCCTGGATGTGCCGCACGATGGTGCTCAAGATGATCTGCTCCATAATCTTCCCCGACACCGAGGTCGAGCTGACAGGCCTGTAGTTCCCCGGATCCTCCTTCCAGCCCTTCTTGAAGATGGGCGTCACATTTGCTCACCTCCAGTCTGCTGGGACCTCCCCGGTTAGCCAGGACTGCTGGTAGATGATGGAAAGTGGCTTGGTGAGCACTTCTGCCAGCTCCCTCACTACCCTTGGGTGGATCCCATCTGGTCCCATAGACTTGTGGGTGTCTAAGTGGTGTAGCAGGTCGCTAACCATTTCCCCTTGGATTGTGGGGGCTTCATTCTGCTGCCCGAACCTATCTACAGGGGGTTGGGTACCCGGAGAACAACTGGTCATACCATTAAAGACTGAGGCAAAGAATGCATTAAGTACCTCAGCCTTTTCCTCAGCCTTTGTCACTGTATTTCCCCCCGCGTCCAGTAAAGGATGAACATTCTCCTTAGCCCTCCTTTTGTTGCTAATGTATTTATAGGAACATTTTTTGTTGCCTTTTATAGCAGAGGCCAGGTTAAGTTCTAGTTGGGCTTTGGTCCTTCCAATTTTCTCCCTGCAAAGCCTCATAACATCCTTGTAGTCCTCCTGAGTTGCCTGCCCCTTCTTCCAAAGGTCATAAACTCTCTTTTTTTTGTTTTTCTTCCTGAGTTCCATCCAAAGCTCTCTGCTCAGTCAGGCTGGTCTTCTTCCCTTCTTCCCCGCTGGCTCGTCTTCTGGCACATGGGGATGGCCTGCTCCTGTGCCTTTAAGACTTCCTTCTTGAAGAAGGCCCAGCCTTCCTGGACTCCTTTGCCCTTCAGGACTGCCTCCCAAGGGACTCTGTCCACCAGGCTCCTAAACAGGCCAAAGTCTGCCCTCCAGAAGTCCAAGGTGGCAGTTCTGCTAACCCCCTCTTACTTCTCCAAGAATCAAAAACTCTGTCATTTCATGATCACTGTGCCTAAGACCGCCTCCAACCATCGCATCCCCCACCAGTCGCTCTCCATTCACAAACAACAGGTCCAGCAGGGCACCTTCCCTAGTTGGCTCACTCACCAGCCGTGTCAGGAAGTTATCTTCCACACACTCCAGGAACCTCTGAGACTGTTTGCTCTCTGCTGTACTGTATTTCCAGCAGACATCTGGTAAGTTGAAGTCCCCCATGAGAACAAGGGCTAGTGATTGTGAGACTTCTCCCAGTTTCTTATAGAATATTTTGTCTGCCTCTTCATCCTGGTTGGGTGGTCTATAACAGACTCCCACCATGATATCTGCCTTGCTGGTGTTCCCCCTGATTCTTACCCACAAACACTCAACCCTGTCATCACCATCATCAAGCTGTAGAAAGTCAAATGTTCCTTTGTAGTATGAACTTCTCCCAAATGACGCACAACCCTGACAAATAGTTATGGCCTACTGTCCAGTTTGGGAGGTCATAATTACCAGCATCTTTACACAAACACTGGAAGGTATCAACAGCCTAAATGTTACTGCCACTACATGGCAGACTTGGCCTAACTAAAGGACCTATTGCTAACAACCTTAACTAGAAGGCAGAAGGATTCTGAAGTTAATTCAATGCAAAGATCCCTACAGTTATTTCTTGAATCAACAGATTATTTTTTTCCACCTAAACATATCCACTATATCAAAGAGCGAAGACTTCCTAATATGTTCATTCAGCACATGAAGGAAAAGCTTAAAAAAAAAGAAAAAATAATCAACAGGATCAAGAAGCAATTCATAAACTCTGTTGAACAAAACCTCTGCCAGCCAAATTCAACAAAGTATATTTCTACTGAACAACACTAACAAATCATTTTTAGAGCCAGTGTACCGGTCCTTTTAGGCTGGCAAGTGACAGACTCTCATCTCTTCAGAAGTGCTGTAAGATATATTGACTAACCTGAACTGAACTCCTGGAATTGCTGCATAGACACCTGAACTAGCTCTGAAAAAGCTTCATTATGGCCAGAGTATTTTTTGATTTACACATCAATTTATTTCAGCTAGGCTCTTCCCCCACCTAGGCAGGATTACTGGGACAATTACTACCATTAGTTTACAGAGGTATCTGGACAGAGTTTGTATGGAGAAAAGCCAGGGCAGTTCAGTTCAATCCAGTGGAAAATATTGCATCCAAGGACTCTGTTCTGGACTTCTCTATGCAAAGAATTCAGGGAGAAATGAGATCACTGTGGATTAAGCTATAGAAATGGATTAATGTGAAATGCTGCCCTGCGGAGAGAGAGAGAGCAGAGTGCTCCTGTGCTTTAGACTATCTTATTTCTGCTTATTCTACACCAGTCTCCAATGCCATGGAGAGAAATCTGCAGAACAGGACAATGACAGCTATTGTGCTGAAACTGCTTTACTTGTGGGGTCCTCAAGTTTCGTTTGCACTGAAGAGCTACAACTAGTTAACTTGAAGATAATGAAGGGGAAAGAAGGTTCAGAAAGCAATTCAGAAAAAGCAAGCGAGTCAGCAACTAACTTCTCCAGCAAAGACTAAGATTTACCAACTGCATTATCAGGGATCAGATCAATATAAAAAGTAAACTGCCAAATTCCTTACAAAATTAAGAAGAGGTCACCTCACCATCTCACTTGGTACCAAGAACAGAGAACGTACTTTGAGAAAGCATGTCTTCAAGGTAGTGTATGTTGTGGAGGACACACATGAACACACAGCAGCAGAAGTGTTCACATATGGGAGAAGCACTATTATCCACTTAAAGCTGCATGAAAAAAGCATAACCTACAGCAGAAGAGTCATTATTTCTGTCATAGAAAATCTATCTAGTTAAAAAAAAATTAAGGGAAAATAAATAAATAAATAAAATCAAAGTTTACTCTTTGTCACCACTTAAGAGTTCTTGTTTTCCCTGAAGTGGAAAAGACTTCTATGTTCTGCTGTTCAAGAGTTCAGACCTAGAATATACAAAGGAACGCTATTTCAATAGCATTTCCCATTTTCATAGAGAACATCAGAATGATATTTATTAACACTGTATTTCGTTGCATATCATTTGGGGGGGGCAAGCACTTTTCTAGACAACATCAAGAATTCCACGTAAACTACACAAAAGATTGAGGATCTCTACCACACACTCCAACTTCATACCCATTTTAGAGAACATGCCACACAGCTGGCACACATTCTTTTAATGGTCAGTAAGACAGATCTTATATCCAGGTCCAGTTATACTTACTAAGTTTAGGTACAGGTTGCGTATCCCAAAACTGGTATTTACGTTTAGTAGCCTCATCAATATTCTTTGCTGGGCCTTGGCATGCAGAGAGCAGCTCCATTGCTCTCTGGATGTCTTGAAGCTTCTGCATTGGAATGGCTGGATTCTGCACACAGAAACAAACGGAAGAGAAAGCTTATTGAGTACGTTTACTTTGAACAAGCTGTAAAAACATGTTAATTTATTTTACTGTTACATATTCTTTCATGTACTCTGCTCATCATGATTAGTTTAGATATAACCTTCGGAGGCAGGAGGGTAGAAAGTTAAGTGGGCAACAGACAAGCAACTTCACAAAATACTTAATAGTTTTGAGTAGCGCTTGCATTTAACCATGAAACTTCGGCATTTTTAACACAAATACTGCAGCATTAAGGCAGGATACCAGTATCACAATAAAAAACTTCTTATATTCCCCCCACCCCCCCGGTAAAATACAATAAACCAGCAAAAAGCAGATCAGCTTAGATATATAACAATCTAAAGATACCATTGGTACACACAGAGATGTTTGAAGTTGTTCTTTACACATGCAATATAAAATAATATTTAAATTCACTACGGTTCAGTATTTCAGGTACACTGTATTGCTACAAATATCCACTTTTTAACCTTAGTTATATTGTATCTGCCTTCTATTAGCTTGCAATTATTATAGTAGGCACCTTTCTTCATTTTATCATATGTAGGAGTTCACCATCTTGCCACTAACGCCAACTGTGCCAACACTCACAACTAAAGATAATTTTAACTGACAGAAGCAGACAGACATAAAATAAACCAACTTTCCACTTAAAAGTTGAAAAATCTTTACAGAAAAGTTATTTGAAAAGCATAAAACCTAAGCCTAAGCATTTCTAAACTGAGCTCTTAAACCCTCACTTTTGATCACTCTGGTAAGTGTAATTGGAATGAGAATTTCACCTGCATAGGTAAGTACAGAGGAATAATGGTAACAGACTTCTAAATCTGAAGGGATTTTTTTCTCTCTCTTTTTTAATCTATTTATTTGTTTTGTTTTGTTATCTCCCAGTGTTAAGTCCTGTTCTGAGGCATACTAACAGCATACTTGTGCTCAGGTTTTCCCAGACTGCAGTGCAATGAATACATTTGAAGGACTAGTCTCAAATGCATTGGAAAATTTTAAGAAATTCTGCATAAAGATTTCAAGCCAGATTTTTTTTTTTTACTGAGTATCAATGGATCCCTATTTCTGCATTTCACTTTCTAGGATTCATGTGTTGAAAAACCACCATAAATTACATGTAATAACGATGTAAAGCTTCATTTAGATGGGCATCTGCCTCTAGTATCCTCAGTCACATGAGTAATAAAACCCCCTGCCTGTAGCTCAAGCAGGCCATAATTTTCTGCTTATAATAAAAACTTGTACTCTCTAAACATTATGCAATTTCTTTCATTAATTTAAGTATTGCAAAATTTTACCTGTGAGCATGCTTTAAACACCTGTCATCTGAGTAGTTGGGAATTAACATATTTACACACTTCAGAGCAACATCTCCTCACAGCACAAGACAGCTCTGTTGTGCAACAGGGCTGAGGTATGCAATGCTTTTTTTTCCCTTGGTTTTGGTGACAAGATCTGACCTCAGACCTTTGATGTCCCTGAGCCTTGTAGCACAGTCTGTGAGACTCCCTCCCATTAACCACAGCAGGAGAGAATGTTAGGGACCACTTAGCAAACTAATCATGCACAGGTCCATAAGAACAGACTGAATGCATCTGACAGTGCCGAGGGAGCTGGCTGATGTTACTGCAGCTAGTATCTATCAAGTTTAAAAGATTATAGCTATTGGTGGAGGTTTCTTATGACTGGAAAAAGGGAAGTGTCACACCCATCTTCAAGAAGGCAAAGGGGAGGATTTTGAGAACTTGGGGGTCAATACTGTTTAACGATCTGGACGTGACAAAGAACGCTTTCTCTGCAAGTTCACAAATGTTACCTACTTGGGAAGAATGGTTGATACCCTGGACCGCAGAGCTGCTATTCAAAGCTACTTTGACAGACTGGAAAAAGAAACCTCATGAAGTTTGACTAAGGCAAACACAAAGTCCTGCATCTGTGACAGAAAAAGCCCATGCAATGGCAGAGGCCAGCATGGACTGGCTAGGAAGCAGCTTTGCAGAAAAGAACTTGGAGGTACTGGTGGGCAGAGAGCTAAACATGAGCCAGCAGTTTGCTGGCCAGCAAAGAAGGACAGCTGCATACTGGGTTGTACCAGAAGGACTGGCTAGCAAGTCTTCCCCTTTATCTAGCACCCCTGAGATCACATTTCTCGGTTTTGGGTTCCCCATTACAAGGAAAACACTGATACAGTGGAGCGAGTTCAATGAAGGGCCACCAAGATGACTGGGGGGCTGAAGTACATGACATACAAGGAGAAGATGAGAGACCTTGGTTTGTTCAGCCTTAAGAAGAAAAGCTTAAGGGAGTAGGAGAAATCTTATTGCTGCCTAATGGAAGGATTTAAAGAAAACTGAGCCAAGTCTTCTCAGAGGAGCACAATGCTAGGACAAGAAACAATGGACACAAGTTGTAAACCAGCAAAATCCATTTAGGTATAAGGTATCACTATTTTTTTAACCACAAGTGTAGTCAAACACTGGAATAGGTTGCCCACAGAGGTTGTGGAGTCTCCATCCTTGCAGACCAAACAACCTGATCTAGGCCTGAGCAACCTCATCTAGTTGGATCTGCTCTAAGCAGGAAGTTGGTCGAAAGACCTCCAGAGGTCCCTTCCAATCTAAG
Organism: Gavia stellata; assembly: GCF_030936135.1. Lineage (NCBI taxonomy): Eukaryota > Metazoa > Chordata > Aves > Gaviiformes > Gaviidae > Gavia > Gavia stellata. Next base: position 23,963,145 of record NC_082599.1, on the reverse strand, counting down.
TTATTCTGTGACTATGTTGTGCAGAGGCCATTGGTGACCACAATGATGACTGATAATATTGCAGATCTGGCAAGCTTCATTTGTGTCAGTGTGGAAAGTCTACACCACTGGGACTTGTAATAGGGAGAGATCAAAGTCTTGTGAGATGGGCAGTGAAGTGTCCTAAAGGTCATCGTAAGCATACAATGCTAACAAGCATTTATTGCTTATTTGAACACTCATGCCAGTGTTCAAGAAGTCCAGTATCACAAATAAGAAAGGGAGAAGCCAAGGAGACTCGCTGTTCTGTTCTTCTCATCTCCAGACTGGTATACCTGTTTACAAACTCACCTGACCTCAAAATCTTTTTTCAAAATAATTTTCAATGAGTTCAGAAGTCCCACTGAGTAATACCTGATGATGCTGCATATAGTCTCTCAGAGGTAAGGTGTACAATATCAGTTTACAAAGTATTTCGGAGAAAACCTCTTTTCAACTAAGTCAGCAAATGCTAAAAGCCTTTTTTCTATAATATACTTCACATAGCACAAGGAATATAAAATCTAAATATCACTTGAGTAGCAGAGAAAATAAATATACTTCTCCACACTGACCCAGATCAGCAGTCTACAACATTTTCAGAAAATCTAAAACAGGAAAGTTGTCCAAGACAAAGAAACTCATCTACTTATCAGTGTGTACACCTGGAACACAGCAGAGAAGGGGAAAAATACCCAGCCAACACTGATGCATTTGCAACTAGAGAAAAATGGAAGCCATGTAAGAATAGTAAAATGGTTTAGCTGTCTGAAGCTAAATAAGAGCTTTTCTTTTATGCCAATAAAAGAGAAAATTTTGTAACGTTGCTAACAAAAGGGCTAAACTTCTTGTGACAGTAGAATAATCATGAAGAGTGTCACTCTAAGTACACAACTTAGAACAAGGATAGGCTTCCACATTTGCAAAACACATCACATCCCAGAGAAATGGTGTGCAAGACTGCAAGGTGCTGAGGACTAAAATCTTGCACATGAAAACAAAAAAAGTGAAGCAGCTTCCTTTTAATGCAATTAGAGGCAACATATGAAACAGTAAGTTTGGTCAGCAGGGAACCAAGGTTTTTTTGAGGTTACTTGGTTATCGCTTGCAAACAGTCTTCTTATACTAGCAATTCATGCCACATGCTTTATAGAAACACAGTATCAAAATGTGGTGAGATCAGAAAATACTTAAGATCTCCCTACATATTTTAAACTGTCCCCTGTGCCACATGTGCCCATTCAAAGCAATGGGAGTGACACAGAGAAGGTCTAAAGGGACAACACAAAATCTATCAGTATGTTAATGAGCCAGAACACAATTTTTTTCCCTAAAATTAGTTGGTAGCCCCAATGTACTTGACAAATGCACATGGATGAATAGTACTGGTACAATGGTGTAACTTTCTCCACATTAATCTGATAAAGCAAATATAACTACTTCAACATGCTCAATGGTCCATGAACTTTCTTATCATCATGTTATAAACTTCAGTTCTCAGGCTCAGATTTCTCTTGAGATAAAAGCTGTATGTTAAAAAGCCACCATGTCATATTATCCACCATTCATTCAGAACATGGTAGTCAAAAGCACATAGACAATGTTATTTTAACACAAAGTCCACAAAGGTTGTACACCTCACGTAATTTTGCATTCTTATTTACAGTGAAGGCCTTTCAGATGGCAAAAAGTTTCTTCAGTCTGTATCTCCATGTTAGAGATTACCGCATTTTATGTAAGATGACATGCTGCTTGTTTGCCCAAATGAGACTGGTTAGCACAGCAAGTACACCTTCCCTCCTACTGCTGATGTTCACCATGAGATAGCGTTACGCTGTACAAGGTACTGAAACTGCACTAAGCCAAGTTAGATGGTGGCTAAACTAGAGGCAATTCATCAAACACAAAATCAGTTTAAAAGCATTGCCACCGCAGATTAAGATTCCCTGCGATGAAGCTGTCACTAGCCAGAGTTCTAACTGCTGGAAAAGAAAGTCCCTCTGCTTTTCTCACAGTACACCACCGTGGTGTGACGACTCTCCAGCTAACTTCATACAGTCTGCAAACACCAGATCTTACCTTGCTTCTGTCTCTATTCAGGACAGTAACCATTTGCTTAATTCTGACGTGTTAAGGCAGAACTACCAACTCGCTTTTACAAAAAGCAACACAGAAATTAAAATTAAATTAGAAAGCAAGCACAAATTAAAACAGAACTAGGCTCTCACTTTTGAAGGCTGTTGAATTTTAATCTCCTGGGAGTCAGATGCAGAATCTGATTTGGTGCCTCCAGAATTTGGTTTCTCCTTTTTTCTCTTCTGCTTCTTTTTCTTCTTCTTCGCCCCCAAATCCCCTCCAGGACTTCTGCCAGAGATTCAGAGAACGTGCAATGAGAAAAATCAATACCACTGAGCTTAAAATTCAAAAAAGTTAAATATGGAAAAACCAGCATTTTAATATGAAAAATCTAACAGCAGTTTGAATGTGAAGAAAAGGGAGGGGAAAGGAAGGAAGGGGGGAACTGATAGCATTGATGAAAAGCTTCCTGCAAGTGCCTTCTAATTAGTTTTATACTTAGACCCCAGCACAACCAGGCGTTTTGACACACTAGTGTCAAATTGTGACACTGTGTAACAGCCAGTGCTCTTCTCCAGGCTATTACCCAGCACAAACATGAAATGACCAAATTTAACAGACTTCGGAGGAACTCAGGAAAGTGCAGGAACTGAGGAAAGTAACCTCCTTGGAAATTCAGTAACGTATTTTTTCCCCTTCATGCTCAACCATCAGGACATCTGAATTTGAGAAGAATCCAAACAAAAAGGTTCAGTTTTCAGGGAATTTTGTTTCTAACTTAAGTAGTGATGAAAGTCTTGCTGAAATCTCAGTAAGAAACAACACAAAACTGACCAAATATTTGAGCTTTAAAACAGTAAGTACAATGGGGTCAACTTTAATTAAAAACCAAAACAACGAAGTATACATTGCACTCATGGATTCTGACATATTTTGACTATTGATAATACAACTCCTTTCTTCTTTGCGGAGATTCTTATTTGACAAATAATCAAGACATAGAATCAAGATTAGAGTAGAATTTGCAAAGTGTGGGAGGTGTTGGCAGCTCTCAGACGGAAGGCAAATAAGGAGGCAATGAGTCAGTTAACACTGAATCCTCTTCAAGAGGTTAATCTCCCAGCAAAACTATATGTATATAATGGAGCTCAAGACAGATATTAGGGTTTGGGGGAGCTTGGGTGTTTTTTTCACTGGGAAAGAAAAAAGTCAATGCAACAAACAACTGTTTATTTTAATTCTGGAGGGAAAAAAAAAAATCTGATATGATACTGGCAAACCAAAAGAAAAAGAATTCAGAAGAACATAACTAAAGTTATTAAGATCAACAAGTTTGCAAGGGCCATGTTATTCTCTGCAACATGCTCGCTTTCAAGATTACGATGCCCAGTCTTAGCATCTATACCTTGTCAGAGCTGAAGCTGGCAAGAAAACACTCAAATGTTCAATTGGGAGGCCAAAAGCCTGCAACTAATGAAACATGCAACTAACCAAAGACTCGTTTTTGTAAGATCATTTCTGTTCTCTAGAGCAGCCTGTAGTGAAAGATGAACCCTGAGAAGTCCTTAACATTCAGTTACATTGAGTTACGTTATGCTCCCAGAAAGAGGGGAGAAAGTTATAAATGCAGCACCCTCTGGGATCGGACCAAGGAGTTACTCAATGGACAACAGTGTAGCAGACCAAACAAACACTCACACAGGAGAGAGAAGAGAATTTGTAATATTTACTAGAAGTCTGCAGAAACAAAAGATGGAGTTGTGTAAGCGAGGCAGGGAGAAAATTTTCTGTTGCAGAATGAAGATACTGCCTGATCACCTAGACGATTCTGTTAAGAAATTCTATACTCTCAGTTTAAAATAATCAAATTTAAATCTATTAGAAGGCCTGTATACCAAGCTGACATTTTGTACAGAATTTAAACACAGAACAGACCCAGTGGCCTGGCAACAGATGATAAATACAAGAGAGTAAAAAACCAAATGCGTACAAAACCTAGGACTTCACCACCTCTGACAAAACTTGAGATAAAAATACTGGGGAAAGCGATTTTACCTTTGCTAAGATTCATTTAATGAGGTACTCTTCTACTTTCTTGAACTGTCCACAAACTTTCACTTTTTCCTCTAACATCTCACATACAGCAAACAAATAATGCCACTGTATCCTTGAGCTGACTCCCAAGGGCTTTTGTGTTGAACATAAGTCTACTAGGAGTTTCAGCATCATTCAACACCATTTTCAACACCATTCTTGAACAGATGCCCTCAGCAGGCACCGAGCCGCAAGTCACACTGGTGCAGCTCACTTGTCTTCTTGCCTTTCAGCAGGAGCCGGTCCCAATTGCACCACAGGGGAATTCTGCTCACTGGGATTACCTGAGGATCAATGTTTTATTTGGTTTGGTGAAATAATGAATGACTGTACTCAAAAAAAAAGTTTGGCAGCTATGGAGAAAAAGCAGCTTTGCCAAGCTTTACTAATGTTATCCCCAGTTAAACTGTACTTTTACCAGGATAATCTTAGTTTGTTCTTTGACCAGCTCAAGGTCTTTTTCAAACAGAAATGCATATTTTTTAAGCTGGGAAAGAGGGAAGACAGGACTAAATTGCTGAAAGATATACATGGCGTTTAAAACTACTCATGTTTTTTTTGAAACTTCCGAAATCCCAATCCTTGGCTTATGACCTTCAGGTTTAGAGCTTTCACACTGCCTCCTGCAAAATAAATAATGGTACCTTTGTCTGATGGGTTATCCAGGGCAGAGGTTATCCATTCAGAGCAGTTATTTATGCACAGTCTCCCGCTTGGGCCAGCCTTTTTTTACTGTTACAGTCCACAGAATGTAAAAAGAGAATTTAAAGAGAGATCCACTCGTCCTTCAACTATTAAGGCATGCCTGCAACCCAGAGATTTGGCAGCAGGCAGCACGCAGAAACTTTTACTGAGTAAACAGGTTTGTCCAACACAAGTTAGAACCAGAGATACAAAGCAAATTAGGGCAAAAGCAAAACCAAAACTTCTCATACTCTGCCTTGAAAAGAACCAAAAGGCTCTAAAGCTGGGAGTGAGAATGGCTGAGAAGGGAGGAACTTTGTTGCACAACTTGTAGTAATTATGCTGGACACCACAGCACAAAGGATATGCAAAGGCAACAAGATTAAGAGTTAAGAGCAAAGACTCCTATTAAAAGCTTTTCTCCTAATAAAACTTTCTTGTGTGCTGAGTAAGATCAGAGTTCTCCTTTGTCTGGTCAAATACACCTATATGATGACACCATGAAATGTATCTCACTCTTACAAGTTTGGGGGCGAGAAGGGGGAAGTTTCCCACTTATGAAAGCTGATGTTAAGTGCAAAATCTCCTTTGCTGAACTACCCTGACACAACTCGGAGCACAGGTCCCACGCGGGAAGCAGGAAAAGGATATGCAACTCAGGTTGATGCTATGTCTAGCTGTCAGGTCAGAAAACATAATCTTTTCATGCATCAGATCAACACATCTGCCCTAGTCCAGCCCACCACATACACTACAGCTGGTTATACGAGGCAAAATATTCTATGTTAGACCTGGGGAAGATTTTGACTGTGTCAGTCTAGTAGAGACACGCTTATACCAAGAGCACTTTACTGACAAGAGGGCGAGCCCACTCGCTGAGGCTGAGGTGTACCTAAGCGCGGACGTGGTCTAAGGTATATTTAACTGCATCCACAATAACACTTTTGTCAGTCTGATGAATAAGAATGAAGCAAGGCCAGCACAAAAGTGAAGTGCAAATCAAAATTCAGCTGAGGCAAAAGAAGAGTCAAAAGGCCTCGTTCTGCTCCAAAAAGACTTAACCTTGCCACAAAAACAGGCTGTGGATATGACTCCGAGACACTTAGGCCCACAGTTTTATGATTTTGTCTGCAAGTTACAAATGCAAGCCCATGATCCCACCCACATACCTTTCCACTTATGCACACACATCTGGTGTTTTGCATAAATGTGAAAAAAAGACTTCTGCTTCTCCCTGCATGTGTTGGGTATTTTTGAACTGAAAAATGGGGATACTTACTGCATTTGGGGAGGAGTGTGGCAGAGAAACTTACTTGTGGAGCTCTGAACAAAACCATGAAAAGCTGAGATGGAAGAATCTGGAGGAGCATGACAGTTACCCTACTCAGGTGGTCAAACTGTTTTGGCTTCCTTGGTTTTGATTTGAGATTATCTTTCCCACTGAATATTCGTCAGTGCTATTTTAATTGCCTTTTTGGACACTAAGTTCTGCTTTAGCAGAAACAGCTTTTTGTAATATCAACATCTGTTTCAAATTACATGGAATGGCAATTTTAAGTTAGCAATTTCTCAAATTTAAAACCAAACATGTACTTCAGATGTTTATTTTTAAGCTGCAAAGGCCTAGTCCTGTGTGGGGTTTTTGCGTTCGCAGTATTTTTTCTCTCTCTGTGAGTACGTGAGGTTGCAAAACTACATATCTGAAGAGGTTATATAGATCTTTTTGATCACAAAAATCAGATCTCATGTGCATGGGCAAGACTTCAAAAAATTTCAAAGTAAGTAGTATTATTTATACTAGGGCTGTCCTTGGTTCATAAAGAAAATGGAGGCTTAAATGCAAAGGGCTTTCCCATTGCTGTATTAGACTACCACCACTTCAAGAGAATAAGAAGGTCCTGACCAGAAGGGCTTACATCCTTCAAATTCGACTTACTAACAAACTACCATTACTAACAATCTCTCCGGAGGAAGATTTCATTTGCATACATTTCAGTACTTGGAAATGCAAGTTTTTTGAGCATGAACACCTACTAGCTATGCCTTAAAACCTAACCCAACAGATACTCCTCAAAGCTCTGTGTGTTTCCTCTGTCTTCCCCTTCAATTCTGTAAAGCTGTACTCCAAGATGTAAATCTCGCCTGCTAAAACTGAGCACTGCCTCCAGTACCTTAAAAATATTCATTTAAAAAAAAATAATCTAAAAGTAGTGCTGGTTATTAAGTTGCCATTTAATAATAATCAAAGGGGTATTCTACTAAAACATTCAAAGTAAATAATTTGTGAGGGTTGGGGGGAGTTGTTTAAAGGTCATACTTTTTCCTCGTCTGTTTACTAAATGTTCTGTGCCCAAAGCCTTTCTGCCATTGAGCACAAGGAACTATTTAGAATGAACTGAGAGACCTTACAAAGCTAGGCTCAGCAGGGTGGATTCAGGTGCAATAAATACATTTTTTCTACATACACGCTAACAAAGCTATTTTGTAAACAACACTTTATTATGAAACAGAACAAGCACAGCATAATGCATCTAGCAGGAACAAGCTGCAGACACAGAATAGGAGAACAGCAATGAGTCACCCAACATACATAATCCTGCATCTAAAAAACAGGAGCAGAAACAGAAGACAAAGACATTTGCACAATTGAGAGCTATAAAATGGTATTTTCTGCTGCAGTCTTTCAGTGCACATGGATATAAAAAAATTGGTTCTTTTTTTTTAAATTTTCTAAGTCATATCTATATATACAAACCATGTTTTTTTGTGGTCACTATTATAAGTGTACTATTTTCAAATGTCAAAAAACAGCTTGGAAATAACTTCATTTACAAAGCAATCCTACTAGAGAATGACACGCAACACATACTCTACCTCATTCTAAAAAAGTGAGGGTTAAAATAGCATGAGATTAAATATTGATTGTCAGCAATGGAGACCATTCAGAATTTAGCAAGTCAGTTGACACAGTCATAGTCTCAAGTAGTAAGACTGCTCATAAATTGCTTAGCTATATAAAACCTAATCTAAAAGCTCAAAGCAAACTTTAAAGCTACCTCAAAAATTAATACACTATGATAGGGAGAAAATAGGGAATGATTAGGCTCCTATTACCATGGGTTAATCTCCCAGATCAAGAGTAGACCTTTGTGCTTGCTGTAATGTAAGATTTTTCTTTTCATTTGATGGAATTTGTTTGAAAACTTCAGCCTGCAGACAAATAGTAGCAAATAAGTTTCTCAAAGACTACAGGAAAATAAAGTAATTCAAAAGTCTAATATTAGACTTCATGTATCAGAAACATGATAGAAAACTGATACTAATACTTGGAGGCTTTTTCTACTGGAATGATCTACCACTAATTTAATTAAACTTCATATTACTTGGAAGCATTCACTTTCTATTCAAAGATGAACAAAGCAGCTTCTTTGAAATACTCTATAAAACACATTCGGGATATTCAACAAAAACAAGTTTTGAGGAGAACAGTGTACAGCCCGCAGCTGCAGCTGCTGTCCCTCAGAGCTCAGCGAGACCCAAGTCAGAGAACACACCGAAGTGCAATTCTTTGTTCCCTGGCTGCTTCTTACACACTGCTTCTGCACTCGCTGTCACAGCAGCCCAAGTGCGTAGCCGCAAGCCTAGCTACACTGCAGAGGGCACCTACAGCTTGGTCACACACACAAACAGAAGAGGAAACTGGCGTAGGAATAAGGTACGAATGAATTCTAGACAGGCATCACCCGGCTATCAAACAATCTCACCTGGCATGTCAGGTTGGCTCCTACGAAGGGCAATAAATAATCATTCTCTGCTCTCAGCGGTGTTACTTTCACATATTTGGGAATCATCAACTGTGGCATATTTACGCCAAAAAATGTAACAAAAGCCCCAAGATAACTAAACACTATTTTGTCCCTTTTTTAATATCCCAGGTTTATATTGCTATAATTATTTTTGACACAACTATTTTAGCGTGCACGCCATGAATTCACTGACAGAGCAGTAAGCATTGAAGTTTTCCCCCTCCCTGCCTTTTAGGCAAGTCAGTCCTCCTAAGTCTCTTAGATTTCTCTTGCCATGTTTAAGATGCAGAGCTGCTGGTTGCCAAGCAAATCCTAGGGGCAGGAGACAACAAACAGCGTACCTCCTCAAACATCAATCACCTACAGAAATGATCTCAACCAGATGAATCAGAAATTCATGAGGAAGATACTTGTGCAGCAGCGTATAGATTAACCTATTTCTATTTTAGGTTACTCCAGCCGCTCCTAGTTGCGACAGCAAAGCATTTTCTCTGCAATCACATTTTCTAACCCCTCGAAAAAGCAAAAAAGTAAATTTAAGTGATGTCGATTTTTAGAACACGTTCCTCCCACTTCCCTGCCCCAAAAGCACCCAGCTGCAGAGCAAGCCAGACCCTTGGCACCTTGTGCGCAGACAGAGCCACGCCGCACACAGCCAAGCACCAGTCGGGTGCGAGGGGATGCACTTATGCCGGCTGCCTCTCCTATCAGCTCCCCAAGCAACTGGAGACAGCGCCTGATCCGCAGCGTGGGAAGATTTAAGACACAAGATTAGCGGAGATGGAACTACAGCCAGAACAACAGCGTTCGCTCCGGCTAATGCCTGGGTAAAAGAGACGCTCTACTCTCCACTGCGTGTGGATTTAGAGGTAGTATTTCCTTTCGGGCAATAGGTGACGTTGAGAAGGAGTGTCTGCAGGACAGACTGACAGACGGGGCCCCAGGCCGGGGAGGGGAGGGGAGCGCCTGAGGGGGTGTGCGCGGGTGTGTACGGGGGCGCCCGCCGCGAGGGCTGACCCGGGGGAGCCGCTCCGCTGGAACCAACCGGAACAAGCAGGGGAGCACGGGGGCATTTCCCCAGAGCGCCGCGGCCCACTACGGGGGGGTTCTAACGGCCAAAAACCCCAACAGACGGCCCCAAATCCTGAAAAAGCACAGACACCAAAACAGGATTTACCCTCCCTCTTAAGGCCCGCTTTTAGGGCCGGTGTCCGGCGGGGAAGCGCCAGCCCCGACGCCCCCCTCACCTCAGGCCGGGGGCCCGGCCCCCCGCCTCTCCCTTCGGCGGAGGCCGCCCCCGGAGGAGCGAGTGGAGCCGAGCCGGGCGGGACGGTGGGGTCCTCCCCCGCCTTGCACGCCGGCAACTGCGGCGGAAGGCAGTCTACGAGGAGGGCGCGGGGTGCCGCCGGCGGGGCCCCCTCGGCCGCGGGCGGCACACGCGCAGGCGCCGCGGAGGAGCGGCGGGCCGGGCCGAGCCGAGCCGAGCCAGGCCGGGCCGGGCCGGGCCGGGCCGCGCCGCGCCATGCAGGCCGCCCGCCGGCTGACAGGAGTGCCGCACGCCCCCCACTCCGCTGCCCGCCCTGCCGCGGGGCCCGCTCTGGGTGGGGCGGGAAGCGCGGCCCGGCCCAGCCCGACCCGCCCCGCACAGCGGCTGCATCTCCAGCTCTACCGCTGTCGCGCCGGCAGACGCGGGGGCTGCCTCCCCGAGCTGTGCCTGCCCGCCCGCCCGCCCGCCCGCAGCGCGCCCCTACCCTTTGGCGTGCTCGGCCTCCTCCTCATTGTCGCCGTCTATGCCGCAGGTGTCCTGGTCATCCAGCTCCAGGCTCTGCTGGCTGGCCGCAGACTCGCTGTCCTCCGCCATCACGGGGGAAGGAGGGAGGGGAGGGGGCGGGGGAGCCTATGAAAGGAACCGGGGCGCACGGGCAAATGCAGTCCGGAGGAGCTCCCCCTAGCTGCTGTCCTCCCCCGTGCTGGCGGAGGAGGCGGAGGCCGGCGGGGCTGCCCGGCCGCTCCCCGCCGCCCCGCGGGGGACTGGGGCGGGGCCGCGCCGCGGGGGGGGATCGGCGCCCTGCCCTGCCCTGCCCTGCCCCTCACACCCGGGCGGTGCCGCGCTCGGCCGCCGTCTGACCCCCTCGTAGCCGACATCTAACCGCGCCCCCTGCTTTCCGCTGGCCTCAGGTCCCCGCACCGGGTCGGCGCGGCCCCCGCCGCCGGGGGCAGGCCCGAGGGGCAGGCCGCGCGGTGGGCGTCTGCGGACCGTGGGCTCGGGGCTCGCAGGCAGGCGAGGGACTGCTCGGTGGGGCTGCAGCTGCCGGCCCTCAGCAGCATGGGAGAGCGTTTTGCCAGCTCCCTAATGTTGCCTTCGCACACCATAAATACTTCGACGCCAAAGTTGCCGCTGGTAGACGCTGCCGAGGCCGCTGTGGCGATCCCCCGGCGCGGCCGTGGCTACCGGCTCTTCACAGCACTTGGTGTTTTCCCGAAGCCTTTTGTATTTCTACAAGCTCCATGGTAGAAAAAACTGGAGTCGAATGGTAATGATTTGAACTCAGGAAAACAAATAAAGAGAAACTTGTATAAATTATTTGAACTCTCGTGATTTCCAGGGTCATAACAAGATTCACGGATGAGAGTCAGAATTTCTGAGTGCTTGGTTTGGCAGTGCTGCCAAATATCACATTAAAACCTAAGAATAGTATGCATCAGTTGTAATTTCTCCTTATCCCTACTGCCCTCTTGAAAGTAATTTAATGTGAGGAAGATATTGCTTCCTCCCATTGTGATTTAATGTGGTGATTTGGATTACTTTTTCCTATTTTTTATTTAAGGTGGTGTAATATTTTACTCTATCAGATATTGCAGGTGGCGTGCCAAGTAAAAGATCTCAGCGGCCAAGCAGAAGACAGCTAGATACCTCTCCAGCTGTGCCCTCACAGTCAAACTCTGAACCTACACGTACTGAGCACCAGCCCTGGGCCACTGTGTCCTGCTGCAGTTGGTTCTTTACAACATGCAAGTTGCCACAGGAACTTGTGATTCAAATCCGTAAGATTCTTGAAGAGTCAAAGGCAGACAATGTAATGAAAAAAAATCCAAAGCCCAGGTCACCCTGTCAGTTCTACTTCGTCTATAACAATTCTCCTAAACTATCTCCCAACTTGGTCTAACCAAGTAGTCAGTTGTATCACACAAGAAAGTGCTGCCCTTGTGCTATCAAATAATTACTGAATATTTGTTTCCTGACGCAAGTGGACTTGTGGAAGCCCCTCCTGCTTTGTTGTGAAAGGACAGCGGGAAAGACAATTCTGAATGGAGTATGGTTTTATCAGCTGTGTGATCTATCATGGCACACTGATGTCTCACAGCTACGTTCAAACCTTCAGTGACTGCAACCTATGTTGGACTTCCATCATCTGACAGGTGTTTTCTGTCCTGACAGTTTTTAAATACTAGCTGTGGTGACTGGAAAATTCAAGGGTACTAAATCAAAAAGGCTAGAAAATATTCAACCAGCACATTCCAAATAAAATAAACTGTGACATCTATCTTTAAAAACATCTATCTTTAAAAACAGCAGTTGTTCCTGAATATGGCTAAATTGTTAAGATGGTGTTGATCTTCCACAAATGAGCAAAGGGAGAGAGAAAAAATTCTAGGCAGGTGGCCTACCCTCAACTATTGCAAAACTGATGAAGTCTGTAATTAACACTTGGCTAAGTATGACCTCCCAATATCAAGCCGTCGCTGTAATTCAGAGGGGAAATGAGCATACCATGTTACCACAATTTGAAAGGACCTTTAGAAGTAAACCTTTGGTCAGTTGTAGTGTATAGCAGAGAAAGGAAGTCTCAAAACAAAGGCAAAATACCTAATAGTTTTCAATAATAAAAAGCAATTGTGAACAGCTGCCCCATAGCCTGGAGAGAAGTTAATTCAGTAATTGCTAATGATTTTTTTTCCCTTCATAATAATGTATAGGAGAAAGTGAAGAACAGTATGTCAATGACTAAACAGCTATATTGAATCACTGTGTTAGAGAAACTGTGGGTTTAACCATCTTCTGTCCTTTACCACAATTTTCCTCACTTCATTGAGACAAATGGAGTATAGGAAGCCTGCATCCTGACTCTTCTTGCAGAGATGGTGAAAGAGGCAATATGAATCTCTCCCAGCAAGCTACCACTTGCTGTCCCCTGCTAGAAGGTCTCCCTGGAAGGGGGAACAGGAGGAGTATAGCTGCAGAGTGGCTGCTGTTCTAGACTTCATAGCATGCGTGAAGAACGTTCTTATGGATATTATAGTTTACCTCCTTAGAGGCACAAGTGGGATTATACGCCAGATTCGACTGTCACAAGGCCAAATGACAACACTGAATTGTGCTTTGTGTTTCATGAATATGTGACTTTTGCTTATACCACAAGTAGAGAAGTTGACCAGAAGTGAGAGGTATGCATCTGTCCTGCACTGGGGATTTCTGATGTAGCTTCACATTTCTGAAGTCACCAGACAGATTCCCAGAGTGTTTAAATTCACTCTACAGACACTGCTCAGCAGCTGCACTACTTGACAGATGTTGGCTATCACATGTATAGATGTCTTCTCAAAGCAGAGCAGCGAGGTGAAAAAATCTACTCCTGAATTTCAGGACCCCACATGGTCTACCACAGTAAGTTAATGGAGTATCTACCATTGGGACAGTTAAGCAGCATGCATGGCACCGGATGTGCCCAAACAGGCTGTCTGTGGGCATCTGTACTTCCAAGATCTCTGCTGTTGCAGGTGGGTATGTCTGGGAACTCCCCAAACTGCTGCATACAAGTGATGCAGATACAACCCACATGCTTGCGCCAGTCTAAGCAGACCATCAAAAGCTATCAGAAATGTTTCATTTTAAACTTACCAGGTAAACAGCCTGTTTGTGAAGGTGTGAATTTACTGGTTTTAATTGATTAAAAAGACCTCTTCCTAGATGTACTGGGAAGATAAAAGCCTTTTATTTTATGAAGATTAAAAAGAAGAAAGCACAGTCATTTTACACAAAAGCTAAAAAAGGAATAATAAAGGAAAAGAGACTTCCTAAACAGGAGTTACTTAATACTAAACAGCATATCATGAAATCAGTTAAAATAATTCCAGCATTTGATGAATTACTTGTTGGTTGGCTGGTTGGTTGGTTGGTTATTTTCATAGGTCTCCTTAGAGCTTTAGGAGTGAGTCTAGGTTTGCTGCTATCCAGTTGCTTATGGCAACAAATTGGAAGAAAGGAAGAGAGAAAGGTCAATAAAACACTACAGATGTAACTCTGCCTAGCTGCTCCCACCACTATTAGCCACCGAGGAACAGACCAGTGTATAGGGGACCCTCTACATCACCACAAATCCCAGCTTTCTGCATCTTTCCCCATCCTGCTTCTTTTTCCAGGTTCTGTCTCTCTGCTTTCCATAACAGATGCAGTCATGGGCCTGTCATGGCTGCAGAAAATTAACCCATGCCTACAATTCTGAGAGGCTTTGAGCCAGCTTGGATGTAAGCATATGGGTATAGGCCCAGATCCACAGATGGACTTCGGTGTTGCCACATTTAACTTTTTCCTAGCTGACTCCCACAGCAAAATCTAGGACTCAAAATGAAGCCCTAAAACCACTCAAATACTTTGGGCACATCAGTGGCCGACATGAGTTCAAAAGAACCCTAAGCTACCAAGGGAGGAGCCATCTAAGCTTGGCAGTAAGAAAAATACTGAGGATTAGGAACCCTTCACACCCAGGTCTGTATGATCTTGCCTGTTGGATTAGACATCAAGTGAGACTGTCTAGTATGTGGTCAGGGTTGTACCCTTCTCATCTGCGACTGAATAAAGCCAGCCAGTCACAGATACAATTTCCCTCAAGCAGCCAGGTGTAATCCAGACTTGTTTACCTGCCTAGTGATATGTATTAATTACATCCCGGTGAGCCAGTGATATATAATACAGCATTCAGACTATTGGCATCATCTGATTGGTCTATGTGTTTTCAGTTTTAAACACTGCAGAAGAAAAGTGCCTGAAATTTTCATGCAGTCATAGGACTGCTCCTATCCTTACACATCACATTGAAATATTCATAGCATTTATAATTTAAAATGGATTTGATATTGCAAGTAATAATAATAAACAACTTGCTGTGAGCTTTTTATAATCTGGTCAGTTGGAAGCAAAACTGATCCAATTTGAAAATTAGCTAATAGTTTAGTTTTTTTCTCTATTTTCCTAATAAATATTAAAAAAAGGTTATGGAGCAATCAATTACGTTTAGACTTCGCTTCATACAAGTGCCCACTAGTACTACTTCACAACTATTTTTTGTTAATTGGCTGCTCTTTATGCTGAGAACTTGAATACTGTCTTCTTCAATCCTGAATGAGATGCAAGGGTTAGAGAATACAGATTCAAAATCCACTGAACAAATGCACCAAACCACATCTATATAGCTGTCACAGCTAACATGAGAATAGGTAGAAATGGTTGGGGAATGATATGAACTTGTGATCCCGTATGTTGTACACTTGCATCCATGTGAGATCACGTCTCTGATCTTTATGGTTTGTCTCACCCACTTTACATCTTTTTAGCCTCCTGCTGCATACCACACTTGGTGAGCTGCAGCCTTGCCTGTATCCCACAGCCCACTTGCTGCTGGCCTGTGTTGGCTGCAGCATTCAAACTGGGGGACAAGCACTCTCAAAACAGCCCACTCTTTCTGCTGCACTTTGACATTCAACATTTTTTGTTGAATTCTGTTTTAAAATGCAGCTCATACCATACCTCTCCTATTTTACATCTTACCTTTTGCTCTGAAGCATCTACTTCTCCATGCTGGTGCCTGCATCAGCAAGGGCCAGAGGCTATACAGCATTAAAAAAGGGTTGGACATTTACATACATAGTGAAAACATATCATTGCATTAAAAAATGGGTATGATAAATACAAACCCTCGTGCTTAAGGGTATAAGTGATAAGGATAGGTAGACTTTTATCCTGTGGGGTTATTATTACTAGTAGAGATTTCTAAAGCATCTGTTTTTGATGATTGTTGGAAGCCGGGTACAAGGTCAAACACAGGTTCAGACTGGTTCCAGCATTGCAATTCCTCTGTTCTTAGGGTCTCTAGCCCTAAAAGGTAAAAAATAAATAAATCATGTTTTACATTAAAAGATATTTAATAATCAGAGCTGACTCTTAAATAATGATTATTACAAATAGATACATATTTTGCATTTCTATGTCTATTTTTTTCCTGACTCTTTCAGACCCTTCTCAAACGATATATGTGAATGAGAATCAGTGGTGACAGATTTACTGACAAAGACGATGTTGACCCTGGTGCTGCAGGAGCTCTGACCAATACTCAGCAATTACTTCTGCACATCCAATCTCCAAATCAATCCAATTTACTCCTGTCAGCTCCTAAATCAGTTCTCCCATCAGCCTTTTACAGTTCTCCCCTATCAATGGTCCTGCTGTTTCCTCCTCTTTGCAGGGAGGCTGCAGGTACAGCCAAGATGCTTTCTTTCCCTGATTCTGGATGGATGAAGTGATAGATACATGAATTATTCTTCATGTCTTGACCATTTCAGTATTTTTCCAAAATGAAAGTTTTCAGAGTTTTCTTTTTGTCTGTTTCTGATAGTACTTTATTCCCAAACAAAAAGGGACTCTCTCCTGTGATAGATGTACTTTTTTTTCCTGCTAGAGTGAAGAGGCTACAACCTGACTACAGCTCTCAAGAGCATTTGTAACAGACCAGAACTATTAGGGTGCTCCTACATGTCCTGTTTGCCCTAGTAATGTTTGCCCTCTCTCACCCTGAAATGGAGACTAGAGTTTGGAAACCTTGAGAATCTTGTGTAGGATAGTTCTTAAATTTCAGGTCCAGAGAAGGAAACCTAAAAGTCTTGCTATCCCCAAACAAATAGTATGTCTATCAAATACTTTAGTATTCATTACCTACTCCCATTAGCATAAACCACTTTTATTTGGAAAGGTGCTCTTCCAGTCTTGGGAGATTGCAGTCTAAAGACAAGCAGACCTTGGATAAGAAGCGTATTTTACGACAAACAGAATGTTTCTTGTGGTGACAACCTACTCAGGGACAGTATGTTGTTACTTTTGGGTAAATGCTGTATTTCCCACATTTCCATGCTAGCCAACAGAAAATAATTTCCAATGTTCTGTAGGTTGCTCCAACTAGAAGTATCCCATTAACTTACAAATCAGATAAATGGATAATGCCAATAAGGATTCTGCATACCTTCTGGGTGGTCAGAAGCAGATTAACAGCATTGTTCAGGATGCACACCTACTGCATGGAGAATTACACTGAATTAAGAAGTGTCTCATGGACACAATGTCTTTCCTATGAAGAAAATGGGAAATCAGACTCTATTATAACTCTTCCATTTCTATGCAAAATTGTTGGAGATTTTACAGTAAGATTTTACCCTTCAGAATTTTACAACTTTCTGCAAAAGAAAAGCCTCTGTCAAATGTTGCAACAATTGCAGAGTAAATTACTTAAAATATAGACATTAGGCAAGGTTTAATCACGGAATTTAGACATCATGTCTAGGCTAGTAGGCAAGTGTGAATAAATCTCATGGAAGTCAGGGGCATAGGAACAGCAGAAACTCAGCATCAGGCATGGCTTTGACCCTGCAATGTCAGGTCACAAGGACAATTAAGTTAATTAATACAGGCCTTTATAAGCTCTTATACTGGTTCTTCCAGTCAGCCCAGGTGAGCAACCTTTACTTTAGCATCGCTTGATGTTGAAATGCTGAAACTAGCATTTAAGCCAACTTTTATATTAAATGCATTTATATACGTACATGTGCACGTGCATGCGTGCACACGCACACACGCATACATTTATGTAGGTATACTTTGCTGATTTCAAGGAACAAAAGATGAATCCAACTGTCAAAACACTCCTCATTTGGGGGAACTTGGCTGTTAGGTTCTGTTTCCCTCCTTGTTAAGGATTACGAGGTGTTAAATTCAAGGTAGAGCTAATGGCATAGACACAAAAAGGTAGATAGCTTGAGAGAGCTCACCCTCACCAACACCTAAAAATAGCTTTACCTAAATGTCATTGGAGTGTCACAATGTATGTCCCACTGATGTTGGCCTCACAGCATGGCTCAAAACTGAAGGTGGAATCAGGGGGTTGGGTTTATAGAAGGGGCATTCCCTGAAGACAGGGGAGAGGGAAGCCAAGACCCGTAGCCTCTCTCACCTGCAGAGGCAGGGGACACAGAGAAAAGCCCTGCCCTAAGCATGTAGGTAAGGGTAGTGTGTGGGCAAATCTCCTGCTGTGTTACTTTCTTTTCATGCAAATTTTCCTGTGTTTGAGATGTGGTTCCAGCCTCTTCCTTTACTGATGGAAAACTTCCAGAAGAAATGTGCAGGGAACAGAATCTACCTGGAGCAGCTGGTGTGTATGCCACAGCCAGAGCTGTAAGCTCCAGCATAAGAGTAGGACAACAATGGGTTTCTACCCACGGAGAGGAGAAGCTTAGGGGCCAACACTGCTGGGAGTGTGCTTGTGAAAATCTGGTGAGGGCTGGGGAGAAAACAGTCCTGAGGCTTTTTTTGACTCCCTGCAACCACTAAATCACCAAACCCTTTAAAACCAATGCGTATAACTAGAGCCCTTTGAAATAATTTCTTCCAGCTTGGATGCCCAACACCTCTTGCAGCAGGACCAGCCATTCCTTTGAAAGTGGGATTTCTCATCCCACTGCAGTATTTCAAGCACCATTTCCTGCCTTTATAATACAAAACTGGCAGGACTATTCCTCAGCTGGTTTTATTCAGGAGTCCATATCTCCAGTCATGTGAACACAAAGTCCTTCTCTCCAGAATTACAAAAATAAACTGTAAACAATTATTTCATTTGTACTTCCCTATTGTCGTGACATTTTCCTTCCCTATGGCTATAAGTTTCCAAGGCAGAAGAGATATTTAATGATCAAACATACTGACTGGCATTATTTATTCCTAGAAAAAAGCACATCAATAAAACAAGACGTACTTCAGTTAGGTGACAATAGACCAGGGGTCACATTTTGCAAGCTAATAATCTATGGATACCAGAGGATAGCTGCTAAAAACAACTAGATACTCATCTGTTATTACTGTCAAATAGAAGACAGTACCTAGTGTCAGTTTATCAGTTGGAATTACATGAGCAACATAAAAAAATGCTCCTCGAGTCTGAAAATGACACTTGGCTGCTGCCTACTCATCTACCTGAAGCTCCAATTCCAATGGAAATGAAAATATGAGACATATATCACAAAAATATAATGATACCATGAAAATATCACGTGTGTGTATATATATCATTATATAGGATATATCATCATATGATATATTATATATATCATATATATATATATAATATGAGTAAAGTTAACACTGAACCTGCAGCTTACATTTGTCTGTAAGCAGAGGAACAGGAAAAGAATAATAATTGAGTTGCTCTTACTTTTCTCAATTTTTGCAACAGTAGTTAAAATTGTTTTATTTTAATGTAAAACCAAGGTGCTATTCACAAGGCGAGACAAAACAGGCACATTTACACTTGAACACACTACACTGCCATCAGTGATGATGCATTTTGATTTGAACGGAGATGTTATAAGCTGAATACTGCCCAGGTACGATGCTGGGCAAGATCTCTCAAGGTGACAGGGGTCTCTACTTGGACTGACAGCAGGCCCGTGAAACAACTGATGACCTTGTGCCAGCTGCCTACTGGTGTTATTGAAGTTATAAACTATGCCTATATTGAAATTATAAACTGTATTTTATACATAGTATATATGGAGAAACAGTTCACCACCAGGTGGCAAGTATTCCAACTTTAAGAATTCCAAAGCTAAAGAGACCCAAATGGCAGCACTAATTAAAAAAAAAAAAAACAAAAAACTTACCTGTCACCCATACATTTTAGAAAAGCAAAGTGACATTCTTCTTCTAGTTTGACCAAGTCCAAGGATGTACTGGATGGATGCCACCATGCCCCAGGTTACAGCCTATTGATAGTTTAAGAGGTACTGTGTTATAACAAGCTTTAATCCTCAGATGAATTCTCCTTGGTTGAGAAAAAATAATGCCTTTTTTAGTTCACTAGGTACCCTTCCTAGAGAAAGAGTAAATATCTAATCCAACACTTGCTTACTTACACTTGTACTGTTCTATAGGCTAAACCCTACATGGGACATGTAATTTCTTACCAATTTCAGCCGTGCTGGTTTAGGATATTGACATAAAATTGGTCCTCCAGAGCATTCACGGATAGAATGAAGGGTAGAAAATGAAAATACTGGCAAGGTATTTCAAGAGTGCTTAATTCACTCTACTAAAGCTACTCAATCCTTCCTGTAAGAGAGAAAAGCATCACAAGCAATATCTAAATGGTGGGGTTTCTTTGCAAGCCATTCATCTAAGCTCAGTACCACAATTTTTTGTATTTGTGTAATGTGTTAGATTGCAAATGCTCTGAGGCAGGAACCATTTTGTCCCTCTACTTGTAGAGATTTTAGCATGCTGGTACCCTGACAAAGCACTTAATCAAATAATAAAAGGTCATTATCACAATAAGACAAGGTGCTTTACAGACAGTTTAATAAGCTTTGAGAAGCAAATATTCCAGCAGGAACAAAGTGGGAGCTGGGGGAAAACCATGAAGTGAATGGACTCTCAATGAGTGTATTAACTCCCAACAGGCCATGTGATATAAATGGACTTTATAACTAATATAACCTAAGATTTAAAAATTATCCATTTGAAAATCCTGATTGCTGATAGATTAATTGAAGACCTATTCCTAGTATTTTTTTAAGCCCAATATATTTTTATTACTTTTGTAAGCTTTGTCGTCACAATTTTTTGCATTTTTTCCCCATTAATACTTGCCATCAAAAAATAAGAAAACAACTGCTTTTCTAGGTTGTCTTTTACATGGACTAAGATCCCTTGGAGCCGCTGATGCCAAGACCTATTCAAGTTACACCTTGCTCTCTATGTTTTATAACCTTTATTGGTACTTACTTCACTGTGCAACTGCAAAACGCAAGCAACACAATTTCTTCATATTTTACCAAAGTATTTTCCTCAGTATGTTTTTGAAAATTAAAACACAGAACTTGTTACTGGACTGTAAGATTAAACAAAGTGTGTACAATGGATATACTCCAACCTCAAACCATAATCTGATCTGTGTTACTGTTTCAATTTCATCTAACATGTAGCTCAGAAGTATTGGATATACTAAGAATTACATTTCAGAAACTATACATTCTGCAAAATCAAAGTACTATATGGCTGGTGATATCACAGCAATTTAAAAAGTGCTATTTTGAAGAAGATTTGCAAAATATCCACATTGTGTTTGTTCAAATATATTTGCTGTATTAGGACCACAAATCATCAAACCATCAAACTATGTGTTTTGAACATAAACCCAACACAATTAAAGAAACAAACCACTGCAATTTAATAGCAACAATCTCACTTTACAAGATAATAACAACAGAAACTTTGCAAAGGAATCTGAAAATAATGTAATTAAAAATGACAGATTTAAGACAACAGAAAGTTGAAAATTAAATAGCATAATAATTCTAGTATGCAGAAACTTTAACCAGAATGTTTACTTGATGCAGCCTTCTGATTAATAAGTGACACTGTATTACAAGCACTTACTGACGTCTGATAAATACTATTCCTTTAAAGTAGTATTTTTCTGTTCAGCGACCTTGCACAAACTGACAATAAGTAATCCAGACCCCAGAGCCAGTTCGCATGTGGTCAGTAGCAAAATTCTTAAACAGAACAGGAAAGGACCTGGAATGCATGTGATGACTAAAACATAACTTACTGCTAATACGGTGATTTCAATATTCATGCACTCCACAAATATTATTTTAGATTTCTTTTGCGACATATACCATTCCAAACATGAATTAAAGCAAAACAGAGGCGATGTGGCTTTGTGGATGGAGAGGAGCACTCGACCGGGAACTAGGAAGTTGGGATTCAGTTCCTGGCTCGAGCTCAGACTTCCAAGTAAGACATTCAGTAAGATAGAAATTACAACACTGGCATCCTAAGAAAACCTTGAAATCTACTGAAAAAAAGAGCAATGAATCCGAGTCAGGGCTTATTATTAAAAATTAAATAGGAACTATGTAACACTTTCTCTAATCACTTTAGATATTGCATAATAATTAACTTTATTAAGCATGACTGCTGCTAGTGCCACGTAAAAATAATTGAATGAAACATGATAAACTGAATGTATATGAAGGATTCCACAAGAGTGGAAGCCGTATACTTTCCCTTCTTTGAACCCAATTCATGAAGAAGTGAGAAGTGTGCAATAAGTGTGAGTACCCATAGAAATCTCAGAAAGAAAAATGGTCCCACAGGAAGCATGACTCCATAGAGAATATTGGTGATACCAGGATTTAATTTCCAAAGTCTTCAGTGATACTTAAGCAAAAAGCTACGTATATCTCAAGATAGGGAGGATGCTTTTCTGAAAAGGGGTCTAAATTTCAGTATGGACTGAAGGTCATGAGAACTGCATAAGAAAAGTGTGTTAGTAAGTCACACAAGCATAAATATGCACAGCAAAAGTGAAATCAAAGTATTTTTCTTATTAAATAATATAAAATAATGTGATGACCACCAACAGAGGAAAAAATCCACAAAGATATTTTTGCAGTTTATTTTCAATTATAATTTTTGGATAACCAAGCAGCTCTGTATGAGAAAGCACAGAAGAGTCATTCTGGCACTTTTGGATAGTACTTTTTTTTTTTTTTCCCCTCCCCCCAAATTTTTCTAGACAGATTCAGTCCACTTGCTCGGTCTATAGTTCATTTTATATGAGCATGATTAGCTCATATGATTCCAGAGGAAATTAACAATATATACAGTCAATGAAACTATCTTCTCGGCTACTCTGGGCCCTTTAAAATGTCTTCTAAGTCTATCCTGGCTAAACAGAATCCACAATATACATGATAGCTACAGAATACACTGTATTGAAATGAGAAATGCTCAGCACAAAATGGGACTCTTGGCATGCAGCTTAAAATAAAAGGTATAAGTTCAGAAGTTTATAAAATCCCAAATGGGGACAATTAAAAGGAGTTAGCAAAAGAAGGGACTGTTCATTGTTACTGTAAAAAAGGCACTTTGAGTACATGGGACCAGAATTGGAGGAATCTTAGTCGACACAAAGTCCAGTTTGGTTTCATAAAAAGGCTTCAATGCTAAGGGATGCTACTCAAGTTTCCTGCAGTTTTACATTAAAATAAATTGCTGAGTAGTTTATCATAAAGGACATAAAATGTTTACAACCAACTTGAAAAATTAAGAAAAGCATAGTATAAGCAAAATATTACTAAAAGCAGCAATGCATAGCCTTTCATTGAGATAATGCACAATTTTGGACACCATGTGTCAGACTCTGTTTTTAAGATACTTTCAGTAGCATTATCAACATAAAATTGGCCTACAAAACAAAAGCTTTACCAGCTCCCATTCATAAGGAGATTGAGGTCATAAACCAACCAAAACAATGTCAGTATTTTCAACATCCTGGATGACCAATATCAAGTATATGGAATAACAATCACACTCTTTGTTCAGCTATCTCACTGGAGGCAGCCATTATATCAGAGGAATGATTTTAATTCTTTTCTAACATTTACACAGTAATGCATTTAAGTTCTTTCAAATGTTGCTCACCACAGTTTGTTTTTCTCTTTTCTCTGCACAACAAAAAAAACAAAAACAAAACAAAAAAAAAATCAAGCACTTCCACAGAAAGAATATTTGGCAATTTTATACTCCACTGAATGGTGGATTTTCACAATAGCTCACTTCAGATTGAAAGTCATTAGTGGTCTTTCCTCTCGTTTCTGCCAAGGACTCTTCTTATCTTCACCTTGGTCATCTTCCTCATCTTCTTCATCCTCCTCATCATCTTGAACTGATGTTCCATGTTCAGGACTAGTTAATGGCTCTGGTTTGGTATCCACAGTTCTTGCTTCCTCCTGCAGGCTGGGCAGCTGCACACCACTTCTCTTACTAGTGCCTTCTAGCAGGCATCGTAGAGCATTGTCCTCAGGGCTACAAACTGCTGTTCCACACTCGCTGCCACTTTGGTCCATATCATCCAAGTACACAAGTTGTGTGTATGCTGTGCTATCTGAAACCTTCCGCTCTCTCTGCTGGTGCTCTTGCACTGGTGGGTGACTCTGTGGGGCAGACAGATGATCTCCTCTTCCCTTTCGGGCAGATTTTGGTTCGTTCATGTCAACACCAGAGTCCAAACTGGCATCGTTACTCCCATTCCTACCAGCTCTTTGGAGATCAATGTATGAATGTCTAACGTGAGCATTTGAACGCCCATCTAGAGAAACAAACCATGCTCTAGGATGAGGCAATGGCTTTCCACCTCCTAATTCCATCAAAGCCTTTTCTGTAAGAAGCTGCACTTCACTATTCATTTGAGCCAGGGATGCATCATTAAGTGAGGCAGGAATGGAAATAGATTCAGACATGGAAGCGTTTTGTTGACTCCACTCAGCTGCACCTGCATCTTGCAAATGTTGCTGAGATATTGCTTGGGATGCTAACTGTTGGGGTTGCAGCTGTTGGGGTGTGTGTGGAAAAAGCCGTGCATGAGGGTTAGGAAGCTCAGCCTGAAGTCTTTCTATATCAATCTGCTGGTCAGCTGGTACAACCAGTGGCTGGCTAACAAAAGGGTGTTCTCCTGGCAATTTCATGTAATGACCTGGGATAACTAATGCAGGCAAAACTTTTCTGTAAACACTGTCATTGACTTGGTCAACAGAATTGCAGCAGATTAACTGACCTGGTCGAGGGAAAGATGTAGGTCTTTCAAGGTGATCAACTGAACGAGACATCATACAATCAGTAGGTCTGCAGTCCAGCAGCTCTTTTTCAGGGGCTGAAGGTGTGGGGTATATTTGTTCCTGAATATTGTATTTACTTCCAGTAGCAATATGGTTCATAGATACTTGAATTTCTCTCTCTTGCTTTTCAAATAAAGGCTGAGACAGCATAGCATTGTAACTTCTCCTATACTCATCTTTGATAGGGGACTCATAGCCTTCAGCTGTTTCTGTAGATTTTCTTGGCTTTAAAGGAAAACTATCTGCTGATTTGTGATAGTCTTTTCTTAGAGACCCGCTGGGAGTCAGGTCATCCAAGGAAATTCTGCTCTTGTCTTTCTCCTTGTCAGAGAGCAGTTCCTCTCGGGAGCTAAACTCCTGGGAAGTACTGAATGAGTGTTTGAGCATAGGTGTATGCATATCTGCTTCTCCACTAGGTGATACCATCTCCATGTGGACAGCACTGATTAATTCCTTTGCACCTGAGTTTTCAGTGTGTCCATTGCTAGCAACAGACAGCCCGCCAGGAAATTCTGACTCACGACGTGAAAATATTAAATTTATATGGGACATAGAGGTTGCTTGATCCTTCTTAGAAGTGTCCAGTGCTGTGGAAAGTTGCAGTTTCTTATGATGCTGACGTGGTCTTAAACATTTTCTTCTATAAAAGCCGGTAACAAAAGAAGTTACACATTTGTGACTGTTGTACACAGAAACAAGAACAGCAAGTGTGTCTTAATGGGAGATTTTTAAGTAGTGATTAATATTAGGGGAATTGAGCTTTTATTACATAACCTAACAATTAAAAGCTTATCCCAGCAGCAAAGATAAAATTAAAGAATAACTAACGTCATTTGGGAAATATCTCAAGCACCAATTACAAATTGGAGCAAGTGTCTGGAGGAGGCAAATACAAAATCACTCATTAATATACACTTGCTGATAAAAGTTTAACATTCATTTTAATATAAGACTAATAAAAAGATCACTTGCAAGTGCAGAACAGGTACAATGATAGAGATCTTGGACCTATGCCTATGTTCTATAGGAGGTTTCAGAACATCTTACAAGGAAAACACAGGTACAGGTGTGTGCAATTCATTCAACTACCATCCTGGACGCATTCCTGTGCAATCTGCATTAGGTGAACTTGCTCTGGTGGGGGGGGGGGGTTGGATTAGATGATCTCCAGAGGTCCCTTCCAACCCCTATCATTCTGTGATCCTACGAAAAGCAGCGACTGTATATGCTGCATGTAACCAGGAACATAATAAATTTGATGTTTCTTTCTTCTTCAAGTGCTTGCTTGCTTTCCTGCCCCCGCCCAAGTAAAAATGTTTCAATACAAAATCTTTTATTTTCATGTGCACAAAAAAGCTTACATTTCCAACATGAACTAAGTAATCAGGATGGTGAATCTTACCTGCAATAATACAAAAGCAGACACAGCAAGACTAGAAGTATGAGAGCCATCCCTCCTAAAATTGCCAAAAGAAACATTGTGTGATAGCTGGTAATGTCGTGTGTTACAACGGGACCTGGAAGGCCAGAAAAGAGAATTTAGACCTGCAACAACCTGCAAACAGGAAGAGGAACAAGACTTTAAACAAAGAGTGGGACATCTTCCCCTGTTACCAGGGTGCTAAGTGAGCAACATTGCCACTCATAGCCCTGTGCCTATTAAGCAGACCATCTCTGGCGAAGGAAGCAAGTTGTGGAGAAAGCATATGCTGGTTTTCATGACTGCAAGTCCAAATAGATCATTCTGCAGAAAAGTAGTTAGTTTCAATGGGAGCATGCATCAGTGAATGCTGCCTTCCAGGTCCTGATGCCGACACAGTGCGCCAAAGCTCTCATCACTGGAGAAAAGCCATCACAGCATCTTCCAGCACTGTAATGCATGTAGCAGCACTGTGGTCAAAAACTTCTCTTTAGCAACATTTGTGGTCCTTTGCACTAAACAGTACACACAGTGCAGTACAGGATTCACTGGAAGATGTGTTGGTGCTCTTAAGTCTAGATCAAGCCAAGCCAAGCACATCTTCAGTAGCTTTAAAAAACAGGCCACTAGTGAAACAGTGTTGTAACTCCAGGTTCCAAAGCGCTTAGTAAATGTTCTAACATAAAAGGAATGCACACATGTGGACAGCATCTGTTCACAATTACGTATGTGTAACCCTGTTGGTTTGTAAAATCCTTATCATGATTTTGAAACAAAGGCCCAAGTTTACATCTGCAGGCAAGGAGGTACAGCACCAGCTGACAGAGTAACATGCATGTGCTGTGAAGGACAGCAAAGTTGGCCAACATTAAGGTTCTAGATCATGAGGTTTTTAAAACCTCATCTGTGGATCTTGAGTGGTCTGTAGAGCCACTGCTAGGAATACAAAGCTCATTTTCGCCGTTTTTTGAGCTAAGAAATCAAATAGATTCAATGAGGAGATAAAATAAGCAAAAAGACATTAACCTGATTAAAAATAACATCAAGCATATTGCATTTGGGAAAATCTAAATCTTTATACATTCTGTCCTGCCACTACCTTTACATAATTGATTGATACTGTTGCTTCAGGACA
The DNA here is from genome assembly GCF_030936135.1 of Gavia stellata. Classification (NCBI taxonomy): domain Eukaryota; kingdom Metazoa; phylum Chordata; class Aves; order Gaviiformes; family Gaviidae; genus Gavia; species Gavia stellata. The sequence continues at coordinate 23,935,913 of NC_082599.1, read as the reverse complement.
TTAAGGAAAAAGAAGAAGAGCTAAATCACTTGAATTTTTCATGAAAATGTTGTTCCCATTGCAAGAAAGTTTTAGGAACCCAGATCTAGCCCTCAGAAAGAAGGAAAAATAAAACACAAGTAGAAATCCTGCCATACAAGTTAAACTGCAAGGACAAATAAGCCTTCTCCTGTTAGAGTCACAGGCCTTCTAGCCTTAGAGTTAAAAGCACAATTTTATGACAAGTATAACTTCCTTGCAGTCTGGGACAGAGCTCTGCTGGGAAATATTTTCCTCAGAGCAGTTGCTTTTTCTTAAAGTACAATTATTTTGTAAAATTCAATTAAATTCAATATGATAAGTTTATTCAGATCTGCACCTGCCTCTAAACTCTGTTCAGCAATGAATCAGTTGAATATTCCAGGAGTTTCATTTAATATAACATCAAATAAAAAGCTTGCATAAGGCATAACACAGCAAAAACCTCCAAATGCTCTGCATGTCATGAAACAACTTCATGGCATACACAAGCAGACTTTAAAAACAGTCCTCATGTTAGAGTTTGTTTTGTTGGTTAGATATAGTCTATTTAGCTTGCACAGCCAAGGCAAGAATGTTTTCATTCCTACTGTATTTGGTTTTCATCCAGAAAACCTAATAAAGAAAATCTCTAAGAGGAGGAGTTTTCGGTTTGATTGATTGGCTTTTTTATACACAGAGGTATATCTGATTATTGGTGGCTGAAGAACTAATACTAGGAAATCTGAGGCAGCCACAGACAGAAAAAAGGAACAGGAAGCGGCAACATTAATAATCTCCACAGGCACAGAAGTACATATAATGCCTTGTTCAAAGTGATTTTCCACAGTTATGCCAGGAGGCTTGCAGATGGCAACCAGTCAGCTCATCTACTGATGCCATGCTGCTAATACACTTCCTAGAACTTCTACGCCAAGTTATTCACAGTGTAAATTAATCAGTCACCAAGATGATGCAAAGCATAAGTCAGGGCAAAATGGGTATCTTCAGCGTAAAAGAAAAAAATGACGTTACAATCAATCAATGCATTAGTAAACGTCTAACCCAGGATGACGTTGGTCTTAAGTGAATCCTTTTCTTTGGGAGTTTCTGTGCAGAAACTTCACAGCACGTGTTTTTCTACTTGCTGGAACACCAGTACATTGATCATACAACTCTCCTCATTTTCTAGCAATGGCTCTACCGGGCAGTGGTGACATAAATGCATCAAAGCAGGAACGCTTTAAAAAGTTTCCCATTGAAATGACTCAGAGGTTTTGAGTACAAAGGTTGCCCCCCACAATCCCCAAAATATTTTAGCCCTTTACTTTCAGATTTCTGTTTTCTAATAATCCATTATTGATCAAGCTGTGGCATCTCAGATGAGGTCATTCTGAAAAATACAAACATTATTTATGAATAAATAATTACTCAATGCTGCGAATATCAATAAAATTCAATTCCATCTTACCTGGGATAGTAGGTGACATAGCTGCAACCCAGTAGCCCAGCTGAGGTGCAATGTAAGTCCAAGTCAACTGATTTCCTTCTTGTTGTACAAGGCCCAAACTACTCTTCAGCCACGTCCCTGTAAATGTAAAGGTTGTAGGAAGGTGTTACAGATATACTCACAGCTTCCTCTGCAAACAAATGGAAAAGCAAGCAGTAAGAAAACCTATCAATGTGCTGTAGGGGTTGTGTGCTTTGCTGTGAAGTGGGAGATCGTGCCTTTTTGTCACTGGCATTTGAGAGCTCCCGCAAGCAGTCATCCCCATGGCCTTCTCAGAAGCTTTGTACACAAAAACCATTTAAGATTAAATAAAACTAATAAATTTTCAAAAAGGCTTAAAAGAAAATAATTATTGTCATATTAGATTCCCCTTTTTTAAAGAAGGAAGCTTATTATATGTAGACAGCCAACTTAAAAACTGTATTTCAAGAGACATCACATCTTCCAGACCACATGTGAGTTCTGCACACCACTATTCTATCAGCTCCCGCTGTCAACTTTTAGAAGACTGAAGAAAATACTTCCTAAAAATGTTGGTTTTCCTATAGAGAAACAAGTTTATGAATCTTACTGCCAATAAATGTAGAGTTAAGTTGCACCATCACTTTGATTCAGCAACGTTAGTCATTCAGAATATGTATACATCCAGGAATACTGTATGGTAATGGATGATGAGTTTTTTAAAACATGTTTCTCAAAGGAAATGTAATAGATTTTTTAGAATTATCAAATGATAATTTAAAAATAAATAAGTTTGACAATTTTAAAGCAATGTGTTTAAGTACACATAACTCTTAAGTAGTCCAGATTGACAATCTGCACTAGTTGAGAGCTGTTCTACTTTCAGAAGATAAATTTTATTGCAAGAATCAGGCTACGAAAAACCTTTACAACTGAATCAGCTGTATGCCTTTTTTTAATTCATTAAGACTCCTGATTCTGGGGCTGTAGGAGAAAAAATTCACCTTAGTTTCTGATATGTTAAATGTCCAGTGTGGCTTGTAGACTGCTCCCATATTTATTCTCTTTGAAAGAAACAAAGAATTGCTGGCCTGGACACTGAGAGCAGTCGCTGGGAAGCCACCCCTGGCACCAAACAGTGTTTCCTGAAGCTGCAGTCCTGGCTTGGCATCTCCAGTGGGTCATAACAGAGGGCATTAACTCACTAAGGATGTTCTTCACACACTTTGGTGGCCACTACCAGTACAGCTAATCTGTGTACAGAGAAGGGATAAACCCCTCTGCACTTCTGTAGCGCAGCTTTGTATTTCTGTGCAAAGGGGGGACAGAGTGCTGCATTTACCTTACTCAGCTTCAAATGCTCACTTTAAAGGCAAGCTGCATCTTGTACGTGTGATTCCCTTTCCTTTAAATAGTCTCTGCATGTAATTGCCGGAATGGTGCTTTTCATCAGATGTCACTCAGGACTAAGCACGAGCGTTTGTGGATGACAGTCATCTGAACACTTAGCAGTGAGTGCAGAACCCACAGAAGAGATGCTGTTGTTGTTTTGGTTTAATACCACTGAGATCCTGATGATTTCCTCTGTATTCCTTAGATTATCCATCTGTGCAAATCGTGTACATGTGAGAATGGCCGAGTATTTATTTCCTTTCTACTACTGATTTTTCCTATGTAAGTACACCCTTAAAGTCCACCACCTTTGGCTAATAATAAACCCATCTGAATATAGTGAAAGGTTTAGAAAAATACACGTTTGAGAGGATTTCTAGATCTAGGTGACTATTATTGACAGATAGTGACTCTATTTGCAACCAAACTGAATTTGTGGGCAACAGGGAAAAGGAATTACTGACGTAATTTTCAGTTTTCCAAGTATCACTTCCAGTCTGTATAGGGTAGCAGTAATCTGTTATTTCATAAAGAAAGTCACACAAGACAAGTAATTTTGATTCACAGTACCAAAAGGACCAAAATCTGTGTGGATAGATTTGCACATATGGCATCCATAACTGTCATATCAGAACACCTTGATGTAGCCATTAGTTTACCTTTTCTAAGGAAACATTATCAGGAAGAATAGAATTGAATTGTCCACAGTTATGCGTGAAGTTTCTGGAAAAACTAGGAAAAGTAGATTCCTTTTCTCCACTAAGATGGCCACTATCCCTTCAGATTCTCTACCCATGCACTTTTGAGGAAGATGTCATACTAATAGCCCTGAGCCACAAGGTGAAAAATAGCCCACAGGGTCAATAACTGTTTCTATCTTGTGCTTAAAATGCCATTTGGTAAGAAAACTCCTGTAAACTTAAACTTTGTCACTTTTTTTCTGCGATGTTCAGACAATGAGAATATGAACAAACAATTGAAATATGCAACTATGTGAAACAAAACTTTAAGACTAAAAGAGATATAGAAGTGCTGATTAAAAAAAAAAGAATGGAAGGACCTGGGTGATGAATTCATCATGCTTCCCGTACTTCTCTTACTGTCTCTAAGCCCTTGAAATTCATACACAAGTGGAACACATACATATGTAATTTAGCAAAGTTCATTATCTTTGTAGTCTATTTTTATAGTTACCTCCTCGAGCAGAAGCTATTATCGATTCCCTCACTAGGGGGAACTTGTGTCCAGCTTGCCTTATTCACATTACACTGCATTCTAACGAACACAATCCTCCTCATGCCTCTTTAAAAGCCTTTTGCTCAGTAATACTCTGCTTGCATAATGCAGCGATCAAGAAGCTAACAGAGGCTGCTTTCTTATCACTGCAAGCAGAGCTCAGCTGCCATCCTGCCAAACAAGCAGCAGCTCAGACTGCTCATATTTTAGCAACGAAAGAAATCCCTGTATTTGCAATCGAAGCAAACAATAGAGTCTACTGCACAAGGTCAGTCAGGTTTCATGCTTGTCTTCTGCTCATTTAGGTCACCTGTTTTTGCTAACCACTGGATATACTCGAGGAAATGTATTGGTCTGTGTAACACTAGGGAAAAATGTAATTCCCTCTCTCTGTTATGGACAGTTAAGAATTTAAAAAGTGTAACAGGTATATCCAATATTGGTCATCTTTAAACAAGAGTGACAAAGCTTTTGTTGACCATACCCTACACATTAGTATGTGATGACAGCTTGAAAAGAATTACTGTTTAAATGGACAACACCAAGTACAGGTTCCTGGGAACCACGGGTACACAATCTCATCAGCTGCCTTTCTTAATACTTTCCTGGTCCAACACTTTGGTGATAAACTCACCTCATACTTCCACCATCTCTTACCATCAGTCCTCTCATAAAACAGAGCATCCTCCCGCATCGTGGGATGAAGAGAATAAAGAACTCCATCCTTCACAACAGCAGCAGCAAAACAGGTTTGAGTGGAAACAGTTGAAACACAAAGTCCTGTATTGTTTCTTGTGTGATCAAATACACAAAAGCCAATGTAGTATTACTGGAGGGAACTGATGTGCCATCAGTATTCTGCAAATCCATCAAGGCGTTTCCAGGTCTCTCTCATATTTCATCCTTTATAGGTTCTAATATCCTGGTCGCTTTTCAACTACCATTAAACACCAAGCAGTGTTCTTGTAGCTCCCTGCATGCAATGCCTTGCTGTAATGACTAACGTTGGACCTTCTACCAAACAAAACCCAATCACATTGTACTTACTGGCTATGGTCCTAGTGTTTCAAGCTGCCTTGAGTAAGCAAGAGTTCATTGCTGTGCAGCCTCGAGAACAAATTCCCTATCCCATCCCAGATTCTTCCTTGCAGTGGGAAACAAGATGTTTTCCTGTTCTAAAAATGCAGCTAATTACCCTCTTCTGTGTCCTCACATACTTGCTCTTGTAAGCAAGGGAGGAGACTGAGGGGCAGTGAATAAAGAACTTTTTCCATTTTTCTGTCCTTTTCTATCCACTAGCCTGCAAATGGAGTAAGGGCAAGCAGCATTCATTTTTTTCTGTGCAGGCAGGATTACAACTGCAGGAGAATTAAGCAGAATGCTTTAGGAGGGAAGAGATGTCTTACCTCCCTGCATGGCTAAGTGTTATGATAATTTAATTCGTTATTCTCCAAATATCCTATAATATATACTTCCTCCCCCTGCCCAGGTCAGCACAATCAACTAGCTTCACAGCTTATTAAGTTTTATAAACGATGTGCAAAAATTTTTAAGTAACAAGCAATACAGGATTATAAATAAAAAGTAGTACAAATAACTGGATGTAATGGGACTGATCATTTTTGTTCAAGACTGATTGTGTAGTTCCAAAGAAAACATGTCAATGCATCTTTGGAGAGAAACAGCAAGGTCAGTATCGTTTGTAAGCACTGCATGATTTGGGCCAATTTGCCATTAATTCTTAAAGAGTGTCTGGTGCTTCACGGAAAACTTCTATATATAGAGATATTCTTGCTTATAGATCATTTTTACAGTTCTCTTCCTCTTTTTCCTCTATTACTGCTCAGTGGAGCCAATGTGCTGATCCAGGATTCAAGTCAGGGGAGCTGTTTCTTGGCTCAAACTAATGGCAGGGGGAGAATCAAGAAGTTTCTTAACTCTTTCCTCACCAAAATTAAATTTAGTGTTACTGACCTTTTAGAATAAATGGTGTCATTTAACAAATGTCTTCTTAAAAAGCTTATAAAACAGCTACCCAGCACTGCTTCATATAGGTAACTTAAAAGCAAGGTAAGAGAACTACCATAATTAACACTACAAAGAGTATAAAAATGAGAGTACTTTAAAAGAAATACAAATCAAAAAACAATCAGATAAAGAAAGCTGAGCTCCAACTGGCTGCAAAAATACCCAAATATCAGAAACAAGTTGAAGATTTCAGCAGAGCAGGAGAAATAAATTCTGCTAGAGAGAAGCATCTTAATAGTTTGCAGTAACTTTGATTCTGATGAACATGCATATTTATCTCAGGCAGCTTGTAGGACTTGCCAATGGGGGCAAGAGGGGGTTATCATGAATAAATTTAACAGCAAAATGTTTGCCCATTAAATCTCCATTTCAACACACATTCTGCACTAAAAATGCCTTTTTGTAATTTAATTTAGTTTAATTCTAAATCAGATTGAAAAATGGCACTTTCAGCACGGACTGTGTCCAGATGGGCAGCTATTGCAGAAACGCCATTACAGAACAGCTATTCTAGACTATTTCCCTGCACAATCAGGTCACTGCACGTATGGCCAGTCTGCCCAGAAAAGAGACGTCCTGTTGTCTTCAAAGACACTAACTATTCAATGAGACAGCTTGCTGGATCCAGGCAGCACGAATGGATCTGCTTTTGTAGTTTAGATGCACGATGCCTCTGAATAAGACATTACTTCCATGTTTTAAAGCTAGACCTTATTACTTTAAAAATTAGTCTGTGGTGAAATCCAGGGAATCATACGCCTCTCTAGTTTCCATGTGTGCGACCTTTCATGCTGACAATTCCGCGCTGCTCCAGCTCAAGCAAATGGCAAACTTCCTACTGGCCTACGTGAGGCAGGACCGCGCTTTGTTCAGGCAGGACTGCCACACCAGGCCATCTGCTCTAGAGAGACCCATGTGACTCCTATTAAAGTCAAGAAGAAAGGAGACAAATTCTCCTCTTAGCTGTGTGTGCTGGCTGCAAGGGGAGTTTGCACCCTGGCACCCCAGCTCAGAACTTGGCTCTCTGGGAGGATGTATAATACTGCTTGCTTCAGGTTTAACTTTCCAAGCTGACCATTTCAGAGCCTCCCACATCATTACTGCGGCAGTGACTTCTGCTGACTTTGATTGTGTATTCTTCCTATCACAGATCAAAACAGTTCTGGTAAATGACTGTCAGAGGAGTGTGCTGTAGCCAGCAGCTTTCCCTAAGGACAGTCATGAAGTCTAAATATTGCTAGTGTTTAAATATATGGTAGCTATGGTGGGTTTTTTCCATAAATTACTTTTACACGAGAGCTTTTGGTAGGAAACTCCTTCCTTCATCAAATACTGTTTGCTTTTTATTTTGTTTCTTGTAACTGGCGATAGGATCATTCAATCCCACTCAAGCAGGGAACCAAAATTGTGCTATTTACAGCATGAATTATTTCCATCCAATAGGTTTGACAAATAAGAGGATTTAATTAGCCAGAGAGCAAATTAAGCATAATCCCATTATATGAATTTATTTTTATTCACAAGATTACCTTCCCTGGACAAAAGAGTTTTGGAAAGAAAAGAAAGATACTTTTAACCGTACTACTTAATAGCATTTTCAATAAATATTCCTTAATGAGAAGTGCTTTTCTTTCAGCATGGATCTCTTCTGTAAAGTCTGCGATGTCTTGTGAGATTGCCTGCTTAGGCAGAGATTCACAGTTAAATGGAGATATACGTGTCAAAAGGAATGAGGCAGGTTGTTATCAGACAGAGTGTGGGACAGCAAAGGATATTCAAAACATACTAACAGTGTTTCTAGAAGTAATTGATTTAGACACTTCAAATGGCAATGTTATTATGGAGAGTTAATCAAGGGCAAGTTTGTGAAAATAACTTCCTAAAGCATGTTCTGACATACATAATCTATAGCTTTTGAATCTACCAGCTGAAAGCTGCTTATCAGATTTCTTCTTCCAACCAAAAATCACCTCTAATCTGCATCAGCATGGGAAGTTTTACTACAAAAGGATGTGTTTTTTGGTTTTACTTTCGTTCATTTTCTAAAAAGCTAAAAGCCACTGAAATTGGAAGATGAAAATTTCCTTCTTGAATATGGGTAAAGATTACTCTCCTCCTCCCCTCCCCCCAATACACACGGGTTTAAGAATTCATAGTATTCGAGTTAATATTACAGTTTTGTTTTTGGAGTTGCTAAGCAACATCAAAAAATAAATGTCCCTGCTCTGAGCTCATACCTTCATATTCTTCCACTCTTACAGAATTTGCTACACGAGCCTTCCAGGGCTAAATACTGCTACTGTTGTAGCAGCACCACCATTTGGTGTACTGTAAGGAAAATGCTTTTAACATCATACCTTGTAGACTTTTGCAAGGAAGTCTAACGGTTCAATTTATTGCTAGTGTCTGAGAAGCTCTGTAGTTTTTGCCACCTCTACTAATTTTTTCCCTTAAATCACCTGTCAAGTGTTTAACAAAAGAACATGCCAGTTTTCATTATTTAATAATTTTAATTACATCTGGGCAGAAGGCAGTGCACGTTGTCCAGAGAACTGCTTGCATTGCTAGCATTTCCTTCCAGAATGCCAGAACAGAAGAGACTTATTAAAGAAAATTACTTCCGTACGTAATTAGTAGTTAATAATTATATTTCAAAAGGGAAAGCTTAGTTATGCTTGCTGGACCACCATCCCTAGTTACTGGTGTACTTGAAAGATACTGCCTTTAATATTCGCTTCACCACATTATTAATCAAATTCAGTCAGTTATTGACAAAATTATTAGAACAAGTAATAAATAAAAGCACAAGGCAATTCAAAACACTGCATGCCTTTTCCTTCATTCAGCCTCACATCACGCTCACATTCAGTTTCTATTTTTCAAGCTGGAAGCTGATGCACAATGGGATTTGATCTACCATCCCAAGGCCACAGAGGAAAGTTGTCCCAGGTCCTCCTCAGCCTCTTCCAGCACCATTCAGACACTTCACACTCCAGCTCTATGCACTCCTGCCTGTATTTCCACCAATCTCCAAGTCCTCTCCAATTCAAGCAGCTGCACAAGCGCAATAGTCTTTTCTCCACTTCTGAAATTTTGATGTCCACCTCTTCCCCTCTTTTACTGCATGCCTTCTGTAGGTGGAGCTACAGGGCTACATGTATCTACATGATACAACATTATTAAAACCTGTTCCCAGAAGCCATACTATTTGTTTCCAGTTTTATTTCCTTGACTACATAATAGTAGATTATTTACTTATAGCATTACACTTTGGCACCAACCTGATTCCTTCAACATCCTCTTAAGCTCCACCATCATGCCCTACCATGTCTGCTTTGCCACAAATACAACTCAGATGGTATATGAGGTGGGGAGAGGATCAAACAATCCATTCACATCACTTTCACATGTGTAAGCCACAACATCCATTTTAAAAACAACATACAAATGTACTGATAAATAAGCAGAACTGCCTCCTGTGATCCACTATACCTCTCCAGAGGAATCATGATAGTGACAAACACACCTCAGTGAGCTACACTGGGAAGCATCAGAGGAAAAGCTTCTTTTCCTTTCAATGCTGAGGTCTGTTTACTACTCCACAATTACATCTGCACCTATTACATAATCATCATACATGCTAAAAAGTTGGGTTTGGTAGCTGCTATTTCTATGGCAACACACAAAATACGAAATTCTTTGAGAGGAGTTAGTTAAAAATCTGTATTCCTCAGTGTATGTAGTCTTTAAGAATAATTTAACCATCAGAGCTGAGATAAAAAAGGAAGTAAAAATCAAATTGTCAAGGAACTTGTAAACTACAGAAATAGGATAACTATGAACTTTTTGGAGGCTTGGTCTTCTCCTTGCAATTTGCAAATAAATCTCCACATTACCAGTGAATCTGATCTAGAACCAAATGTTCTGGATCTGATTATATTAAATCCAAACTTTTGGGGGCAGGGAATGTGTTTTCCTGAATATGTCCATTTCTCACGCATAGAAAACCCAATAAAACCCACGGAGAAGTGCATGAAGTCTCAGGCCATGTGTGCAGCTGCATGTAGTCCAAATGCAGGCCATCTATCCAAGTTCAGAGGCATGTACTCATACCCAGTGTCAGATCGAGCAACAGACTGCAAAAGTTTTTGTTAAATTATTATTTTCTGTCTGTCACGCAGTGTATTGAATATGGTGGCAATCAGAAGTTAACTGAATTCACAACAAAAAGGAATATGTTTTATTTTTAAACTATGAAAATATAAGTTAATCTTTTCTTCGGGTGGATTATTGTTGCTACCACATGGGAAGTTTAAATCAGAGACTTTTACAAATCATCTTATTTACAAATAATGTGCAGTTAACTAGACAGGTAGACGTAGAGTAACCTGCTTACATTTTCTGCCTGACAGTAGCTGTTGCTCTCTCCCTTTAAACACTATGAACGCAAAACAAGCATCATCTCACTTCCATGAAATACAGCAAAACCATATTGCAGCCAAGTTTCAGTAGGCACCGATACTGTTTATACATAAGTATATCCTCACGACTTCTTTTAAGCACAGAAACCATTATCTTCGTTTTGCTGAGGAAGGAACATCAGGAAATTCTGACTCTACAAAACTCAGTGGAAATTTTACCACTGAAGGCAAGACGTCACCCAGAAAAAGTAAGTGCCAGACTTTCAAATGTATTTAGAAATCTATTACGGCATTAAAAGCAGTCAGAAAGCACTGACCAAGGACAGCACAGTACATAAAGTGTTGTGCTTTATAAAGCTATAAAAAGAGTTCCCCAAGATACTCTTCTCCATATTCTGCCATCACTTTACATTAATACATGGTTGAGATTTCAGGCACTGGGGAAACATCCTCCTCTGCAAAGAAGCTAGTAATTTAAAGACAACAACATGGTCACATCAAAGATGTACACCAAGTGTTCAGGGAGGAGGAAGAACAGAGAAACACTACTACGAACTTCATTTACACGCAGTGCACAAGAAATAACACATTTTAAGGAGGAGGAGCAAAAGGGTGGAGATTTAACCCCTTCACTCCAGAGTCCTTTGCCGCACAAGGTTGAAGACAGTGTTGAAAATATTTTCCTGTTATTTGGTGGGATTAATAAACTAGCAGATGCATTGGTATTGTCACTGAATAATAAATCCCATTTCCATATTATGCACTCTGGAATATTTGATAATAATTTAAAGTCCTTCATACAGCTCTAGATGTGGATCTAGAGGTCTAGGTGCAACATAATGCCTCCATACCACATGGGATGAAACTGAGGACTTAAAATGGAGAATGCCGGTCTTACATTTTTGCTCACTGAATCCAATGAAAAACAGACACCTTAACATAAAGCATAAACCATTGAAATGGGGGCTGAGGAGAATACAGCTGAGCAAGTGCTGTGTTATTCAGTCCAGCTGGCAGGAGCTGGAAATGATACAGGAGGTACAAAGTTTCATTTCTACTGTGATCTGTAATATTCATTTCTGACTGAAGAGGACAAGGCTAGATAGAAGTCTTAGACAGAAATCTGGTGTCCAAGAATAGAGAGACTAATTATAATGCTCTAAATCTTACTGACATCAAGGCAAATATACAGGGAGGAAGTAATGATCCCAACCATCTGTTTACGGATAAAGACAAAAAAAAGTTTTTCAGCCCCTTCAAATTTTGAGAAAAACAATATAGCGCTTGAAAAAAAAAAAAGCTACCAATGCAGAATACCCCACTGAGCAATCCTGATTATAAAAATGAGACTCCATATCTCTTTATGTTTAAACTTCTAAGTGTGTACTATGAAATAAAACCACTCTCCCACAGTAGTGTGAAACACTAGAGATATGGATAGGTCAACAGCATGGCATGATTAAGTTGCGTTTTAGTGTATAAGTCTCCATAACATCAATGCATCTGTGCTTATGAATACCAGCACTAAGAAATGCTGCAGTCAAAGGTGGCAGAGTGCACCTCCAACACAAAACCAAAGCTGGATGTATTCATTTACCCTAAAACTTCTCCAGGGCATAGATAGTTGCTCTTCATTTTATTAATTATTCAAAAAGGTATTACTGCTTTAATTTGCTTGTTGTGTGTGCAAGACAGTAAGTTTGTTTTGTAATGAAAAATCTCATTTGGAACAGTATAAAATAGATGCAGCAGATTGTCTTATTTTGATGTCAGCCTGCTTTTTCTGGCTATGTGTTTCATCAGTGTCAACGGAGCCACCCTCAGCCTTAAGTAGACGATGCTGCTTCTCCTCCTTCTCTCCCCAGTTCTCTCTCAAGGACAGAAACCATGGTCATGAAAATACAGATTGTTTATGGTAAGCATCCTAAAATACCATTAATTATTTTTGGCTGCCGTAATATGCAAATACGCCTAATTTCTGTAGAAACTATGAAAATCTCTGCACTTTTAATCAGATGCCCCTGGGGCTATATTAGTACATTATGAAATCAGCAAAATGTATCAGATTCTAAGGATTAAAACATATTTGTATTATTTCTGTCCCTTGTCTACTCCTTCCTCTAAAAGTGAAAAGTATTTCTGATTTTTAGAGCAGAAATTATACTTCATGCAGTAATGATGACAACCACATGGATTCTAAACAAAAACAATGGCTTGCATGAACAAGCGCCCACTGTATTTCTAATACACTAGAGAGAAGCACTGCATTATTGCCTGGTAATACAGTCAAAGTTTTCCATCTCTGGCATTTACTCAATTTTCAGATACAAGTGTGAAAATTTAAGCTACTGAAAATCTATTAAAGAGAGACCGCAACATAACTAGCACTGAAAAAAGCAGCTCCTGGAATGAAAGACAAAATCAGAATAACAACGTTAGAGGTCCTATCCTGACAAGGCACAGATCCGGCAGTGCAAATGGGTTACAACAACTTATTTGCCAGTTAAGGATTTCTCCAGTATGGAGCCATCCCAGTCATCATCCATCCTCCTCCCTTCACAGTCCAAGCACAACAGGGATGGGAAATGACAGGGTACCACCATGTTCACGCTACATATGGCTAGTTTGACAGCCCTTAGAGTGCTAATGTAGCCAGCACAAGATAGAGTGGCTGCTCTACTTATTAAATTAGGCTACTCTAATTTAAATTGGTTGGGATGTGGCCAAAATTCTGCTAGGTCTGGCATGCTGCAGTCAGGGCTTAAATACATCTTTGTTCAGTACCTTTGATTTCATGGAAAGATGCTTACTTCAGCTGAAGTGTGAGCTGGAGTCTAAGCAATATAAGTCTAATATAACATAAGTCTTCAATACCTTCCTCTCCGTGGCTTTGTGAAGCTAAGTGGCCTGACAAAGATGCATTTTGTTTAGTGGTCCTCATGCCTTCCCCTCCCAATAACACAAGTGCTCCAGCAGTTTGTCATGAGGCAAACAAGGTTGGACTTGTCTCAAGATTGGGAGCCTCAAACCTGAAACACTAATTAACTGACCTGTACTGATCTACACTAACATATACTGCACACAATAGCATAACTAGCTTTTTATATACAAAAGTAAAAACCACATTCCATACTAAGAGAGAGCTTTTGTGGCCCCACTGCAGGGGCATGGAAATTTGGCCATAAATGAGAAAGCTCCATAATCAAAATCAGAACCATGTACTAGCAGTGAGTATCTAGCAATGAGGCGGGCTGCAGCTATAACACAGCTGACAGGAAGGACTGGGGATGGACTGCTTCTTGTGGAGAAAGTAAACATGAGTCAGTCTTCCCCATCTTTTTTTGAAGAAGGGAAAACAAAATAGTTGCTAGAATCACAAATCAATATCAGTTTCAGGAAGAATGTAGAGAAACTTACTGCCAGGGCACCACAAGAAAAGTGACATTTCCACAGTTAAGGGAAACCCTGAATCCATTCATTGCACTCTTTTTCTACTATTCAATTTTATTTCATATTCAAATTTATTCTTCATTAAATCCTACTGCTTTACTCTCTAATACAGCCAACTTCTGACAAAAGATTTATAGGCATGCTGTTTGGAAATACATCAACTTTTTCAGCAAACAGAGGCAGGAAGGAAGAAAAGCGTTATTTTCCTGTTCACCTCTCTCTTCCCCCCCCTCCCCTCCCTTCCTCCAACACACTGGTTTCATGCTCTACTTTTGGATGTGATCATAAACTGGCTCAAAACATTTGCCTTGCAGGGACAAAACGCCACCGATTGTTTATACAGATCCACATTTCTGGCTCCTTTTTCTTCCTCTCTTCCTCACATCATCTACCTTTCTCACCTTCCATCCTTCTTTTTTCACATCTTTTTCTTAACAACCACCTGGTACATACTTCAGAAGGCACAGTGCAATAACTGAAGGGGAATCACCAGCACAAGACTTATGCATCCCTTAATCCTTTACACTTTGAAGGTGTAAAAAAGGCCAGCACAGTATACCAGCTAGCAATGAAAAAACCAAAACAAAAATAGAGAGCCTAAACCACATATTTCTGGAAAAATTTCTGTTCACAACAGCACACATTATCCTGCAATGTAAAAAACTGAGTGCAGTTTACAGCTTATATTGATTAGCCATTCTGTCCTTTCAAAATATTTCATCAATTTTACCTGCTGCCTTTTTTTTTTTTTTTAATCATTTACAGGTACTTTCCTTCTTGATAGTATTAGTCAATCTCAAAGTGATTTACAAAAGAAGTCAGTATTATGTTTCCTATTTTGCAGGCAGGAAACTGAGCTAGAGACAAGAGATGGACCAAAGGTCAGATAGCTGGCTGGTGGCAAAGATAAGGTTAGTTTCCTCTTCTCCAGACTTCCAATTCAATGCCGCAGTGAATATGTCTCTCTGCTTCTGTCTCTGGGTGAAATCAAATTCTCTCAAGATAGTTTTTACATAAAGTATTTAATTGTGAATGGTACATTTACAAAAAAATTTTGTCTGGAAGCAGCACACAATGCTACTCAAGTATATTTGCATATATACTATGTATTACTTGATAAATAAAACTCAGTCTTCTCTCCTTTTAGAGAGAAAACAGATTTCTGTACACTCCAGTGAAGACCTTACTATATTAACATAATAAATGCAGTGAGACCTTAGTTTCAGACAAATGAAGCCGTCTAGGGAATCACCATTAGATGTTACCTACCAAATTTTTGGTCAAACCTCCATGCTGGAACATGTGCATTGTGCTTCAAGTTGCTGTTCGTTGGCAGAGGCACTGTTACATAGATGGGGCCATTCACAGGGATTGGAGTCCCATCGCTGTTGAGGAGATGAACACTGACTGCAGTGACAGGGGTGAGGTCATACCTAGTGCTGTTTCCTACCGAGAGAATGAATGAACATTGTGACTACACAATTTCCCGGAATTTAAGATACACCCATGTGGTTCGACACTGTGGTACTAGACTGACATATTTCTCAAGGGATAGTAGTAGTAATCTTCCCTACCTTAAAAAATCCAAAAAACCCAAGATGTATATGCTTCTGTATTTTTCACTAACTTTGGAAAATTCTGAAGACAAGAAAACTACAATACAAAAATCTCCTGCATATATTTTCTCATCTTCATTCATCTTAAACTAAAGACATATGAGTATCACAGCCATAATCACAGCAAAAAAACCCACCTCACAAGCCTTTATTTGTATAAGTCCGTACTATAACTAACAAACTCCCAAACAGTGACACTGCAAGCATGATTGGTCATATGTTTAAGGATGCCAGGATGTATTTCCTTTGGCCTTTCACTGAAATAAACCAAGCTAAATGGATTATTAGGATACACATTGTTATCTTCTTGTCTATGTAAGATAATAATTATTCTTTATGTTTAAACTGCACACCAATGGACATGACTTCATGACAACACAATTTAAAAATAATGTTACAACCTTTGAACCATTTAACCATATGAATCAATGACAGGGAAAAATACCAGACATATATATGTATTCAGTGGGAAAAAAGCTTTAGGTTTAAAACCAAGGAGATCTGGAACTCAAAGCTGTAGTAGTTTAAACCAAAGAGATGGAGCTTCCAGCTTCACAAGGGGCTCAAGCTCACCTGGCAGCAGGACTGCTGCTAAGAGTAGAAGTCCTGCCCTTAAGAGCAGCAGCCCTGCCGCGTCCTTCGTGCTGGCTCTGGGGGTTGTGCAGCTGCTCGTCCTGCTGTGGGGCTAATCTGAGAGAAGGAACAGGGGTGCCTGGCTGGCAGAGAGTCGGGGTACTGCCTCTCCTGTAATCCCGGTGCCTTACATCAGCATATACTGCCTGTAAAAGCACATTCACACCCAACAGTGGTATGTCACCTGCAATACCAAGGCACAACAAGGGGTCCTCAGGAACATGCAGTATCTCAGCGCCAGCGTTCATCAGGATGAGTACATTTGAGGCGGCAGTGGGAAAGCAGTAAGACCTTTAGGATTTCTCTTAACAGTGAGTAAGTCTCAAGGAATGGCCTTTATTAAATTCAATGTCTCAGAGTAACAGCTCACCAAAGTTAAGACATCACCAGGAAATGGGGGTGGGGTGGGGTGGGAAGTGGCAAAGGGAAGGAAAAAAAAAGACAAAACTCCTCAGAATGTTAAATTCTTTGGATTTTGCAAGAGGTCCCAAACTGAAGACATGGAAAATAACCAGGAGTAACTTTGCATGTGGCTAATTTACTATAGCATCTACTCTGATGCACATTTTTGCAGATTTCAAGGCGAGTATCACTGTTGCACTGCTGACAGGCCAAGGATGGATGAAAGCGCACACACCAGGCATACGCTCTGCTTTGATCTACTGTGAACTGAGGGGCAGAAGCATATCTTCCAGGAGGATTAAAGTGCTGAGAAAACAGGCACTCTGAAGATGGCCATATAAAAAAGCAACAGAGGTAACTGAGAGAAAAAAACAGAAAAATAAGGTTTGAGAATTCAACTAGGGTGTAGGGGAAGGTTACCAGCCCACCCAAGCATTTATATTACAGGCTCCAGTGGTGCACAATATCATCCCTTACAGCCTTAGAATATAAAGCAGAGAGTTAGAGGAGGGAATTGGTGGGGAAAAAGCTGTTCCTTTATTCCTAATCGTTCAATCCACTGCCTCTGCCATACACCTATAACTTCTGTCAGATTGATGCTTGTCCCCAGGTCACTGGACTTGGGCCGCTAGGTTTCTCAGGCTGGTATCAGAGAAATAAATTCCTGTTGTTAAGTATCATAACCTGACTACATTCTGGCATATACAAATTCCTAATGACAAAATGTGTAACTTCAGATTTTAGAAACATTTAGATTAATATCTAAGATTAAATTATGTTTTATATTTTACTTATTTTTATATATGGAAAGTTTTGAATTTTTCTTTCATTACTGTCTCGATAAAGCATATCTGCCTAACATCTGTAAAAATGAGTTTTCAGCCCCAGAAAAAGCATTCTGGTTGTGAAACACTGTTCGCATTTTATTTACTTAAGATGCACCACTGCTTTGCTCAGTACTGGGCTGAACAAGTTGTATTAGAAGACGTAGAAATTTCTGAAATCCACTGAACTTTGGCAAGAAGAAATAATCCTTCAGTTTGCCATCTTGCATAGTATGTAAACGCTCATTAAAAAGATAATTTTTTCTCTTTTCTGTTATGAAGGTAAATTAAAATCAATGCTTATGAAACTCTCACATGCTATAAAACTGATAAGCACATGCACAGATTAAATGGGAATGTACTTCAACAGATGTCAGCTTTCATTTATCCCTTGTCATTTTTGACATCGGTGACCTGTGAATAGCTCTAAAAATAATCAGAGGAAAATCCACTGTGACTTAGACTTGACTCGTCATAAAGAAACAAACAGCCTACAAAACCAGCAGCAGCAGTGGTTATTAGCCAGCTTGGTCCATTACTGCAGACGATAGAAAGTTTTGCTTAATTTGGTTAAAAGGACACGATTTTGTGAAATCCTTACTGCTCTCCAACTGGTGATTAATACAAACAATAAGCTAACACTATACAGGCTTGTCACCACTTGCAGCTAAATTATTTGAATTTTTATCTCTGGAACATGCTGATTCATGCAATGAATTTTCACGGTTCCATATTACTACTTCAACACCCAGTTGGGATTTTGTGAAAACTGTTGAACTCACAGAGAATAGGTTTTAGTTAGAACAACTGTAAAGTCACACTGGATAAACACTAGCCAGAGAACTGAGCTGATTGAAACAAATGGGAGGACCTCTCCAAAACTCTACAGACATGTAAATAAACTGTGAAAGAACAGAAGAGTAATTGGGGGGGAAGGAGAGGTGGGAGAGAGGGGAGAAAGGGCAGTGTTCAGGAACACTCCAAAATTTCCCATGCAAATTAATGCTAAGATTTTTCAGAATTCTAAAATTTGTACATTTTATGTACGAATTTGTACATAAACATTTGTACATTTTCTTTTTCTCTTGAGAACAGAAATATTCAAAAATCCCCAGCAGGTGGTGATCTCATTTTTTATTTCTTCAGAAGGTTGTCAGGTGAAATCTTCACCAAGTCGCTTGGAGATGAAGAAAAGGAAGTCAATCCAACTTTAGGATTTTAAAGTTTAATGTTTCCCCAGCAGGAGAAACTTCTACTAAAAATACAGGACATTTCACCTATATGATAGTGCATATACAAATATATTGTATTTGTAATCTGTATTGTACCATACCGAATACTACAGTATTCAGAAAACAAGGCTCTTCTCAGTCTCTTAAACTCCATTTCTTTGCTGGTCATTTTGGTCTTCTGTGACACACTTTTACTTGAAGGCTAATAAAATTAAAATCCAGGGCTCAAGTAGAAAAGTTCCCGTCATGCAAGCATACAGAAGACTAAAAAAACCAAGGGTGTGTTCATCTGTTTTGTAGGAGACTACGAGGTAAAACAGAAGAAAGATGATGTCCTGGTTGTGTAGTTCCCATGACAGGTGATCATCTGAAATCTTGGCAAGACCTGTTTTCACTAAATAAATGCAAGTGTGGGAAGTTGGGTTGCAGAATACTAAGGAAAGACTTGGGAGAGGAATCCCACACACATTGTCAACAGTTTGTTCAGTGGGTTTAGAGATAAAAAGAAAGGACATGAGGAAGTAGACAGACGAGTGAGATCAAGTGCATTCTTTTGTTTTGAAAAAGATAAGAGATATTTGATCATGTCTGAGTATGAAGAGCCAGAGAAAACTGAAGGTTGAAGATGAGAATAGGGAAACGACAGAGAGATAGAATGAGATAGGATGATATGTACTCACTGGAGCAGACAGAAGGATTGGAGTAAGGTAGCAGACATATTTCTAATTGTAATAGGAAAGGAGATACTCATATTTGTACAAAGGGAAGGGGAAATTTATTTTGCCTTTTTTGGTTTTGTTTTTAAGGAAAAGATAGCAAGCTCAGTACATACCGTTTACACACGTGACCTAGCATTCAAAGTCACCTAGATCAACACATCACAAGTAAATACATCCTAAGAAACAGCAGAGAGGGACCTCAAGGGGTTATTTAGCCTGCTTCAAAGCAGGCTCAGCTACGCCTGTGCCATCCTCACAGGTGATTGTCTACCTCTGTCCAGCACCTCAAGCAATTGATCCTACAGCTTAAACTATCCTCACCATAGCAAGGTTTTCCTAATCACTAGTCTGAATCTGTCTTGCTGCACTGCAAAGTCCACTGCTTGCTTTCTAACCCAATACAGACACAGAGAAAACATTATTCTCCTCTTCACAGCAGCATTTTAAGAATTTGAAGATTTCTGTGCTCAATTATTCTATTTTTATGTAGCCTACACAACACCAATTATTTCAATCAAGACTAAATGAGAAGTGGAAGAAGAGTAACAGGCAGTTGCAGTCATAAAAATGTATTACAGTTTTGAATTTAACAGCGGTTGTGTTTCTACTATGAATTTTCACTATTTTCCCTTTGGCACTAGATGAATTTGTACATTTCTGGCTGAAGATAGATTCAAAGCCATTGAAACAACTTTTAGTTGAAACAACAGAGTATTAAATCCTTGCTATAGAGGCATTTTATTTATTTTTAGAAAAAAATTAAACACGAATTTATGGCATTCTCAATTTACATTTCCTTTTGTCCCTCCACATTAATCTCCATTTTTGTATGTGCACATGCAACACATTTTGAGACTTAACTCTAAACTACAAGTGTAACAAACTTTTCTGATCTCCCAAGGCCAAGGAGTCTTCATCTTTGCTATTCAGTAGCTCTTTTTAAGGGATAGCAGACCTTGCTCTCTTGCTTATTGGAACAGCATTTTGGTAGGGCAGTTGTCATCCAAATTTTAAAGAATGTTTGCTGGCACAGGGAATGGAAGAAATGATATGGTCAAAAGTTGATCCCTGGACCAATATGAAATCAGAGCAAAACCAAAGTAGTGGGTTACCTGTTCCATTTCCATCTAATCCTTGCAAATAAGGAAAACTGTCCACTTCCCAGGGTGAACTGGCTGCAGTTAAATATGCTGTCAAATCACTGTAGCTAGTGTTCTCTGGTAATTTCACAGATCTTCTCTGAAAGTGAACTTGTGGCTGAGTCCGTGCACCTAAAAAAATTAAGAGTGACTTTATATTTAGGTGTTTGTATTTATGGAAGCATATTTACAGTTTTTTTCATTACAAATTGAAATATCTTGAAAAGGACAGAGACATCAGAAGGCTATTACAAATGAGAAGGAAAAACAGTATTTTTACATTTATTTTCCAGTTGCCATTATTTTTCCACAAGTATCACCGAGCAAAATTGGGAAAGCATCTAATGTCAGAAGCTTTTCTGACCACATTATTTCCCAGGATCACCTCAAATTTCATTACACACTTCTTACAGTGAATATAACTGAAACTAAAACTGAGACAGGGCATGTGAAAGCTTAGAAAAGCAACCATTTCACCATTTTTGTTTACATTTTTTCTTGAAATAGCAAGATAAATTAGCTTACACTCTTTAAAGTGATTTTCTAAGAGACTACAATTTACCTGTAGTCCCAATTAACTTGTGTAATTTCCATATTTAATTTTTACAAAGCTTTGGCCACATTAACTATCACTAGTCCTGAGATAATAGTAACTTTTTATTTAAAACACTGGATAAAAAAATTCACTTGACAAAGCCTGGGTGAGAAGAGTTTCCATATTTTCCCATGCAAAGAACACATCTAAACAGAACCAGATTACTTGGCATGTCAGATTTCTCTCTTTTCCTGTCTTGTACAGTATTAGTGTTTTTTTCAGGATCACTAGGTGATAATTGAAGGGTCTTTGCTGTAACATGATTTAAGACTGTGTCATGTACTATTGCATTTCATGTCTCATTTAAATCCCAGTTTATAAAGTCAATAGCCTTTTTCAACGGATGCTCACCATTACTACTGTTTAGGAACACACAGCAAGATTCCATCTGCAAGTTTCTGTGCAACATGCAAATTAATTTTTAAATCAAAAGCTATTGTATACTCCGGAGCTCATTTTGAATACTCACAGAACACTCCTCACACAGCACAAAATCAAGAGGCAAGCAGTTTTTTTCTTAATTCACATTTGACTATGCGGTTCAAAGATGTCAACTCAAAACAATTTTGCTTCTGTTCTCCTATTAGTCTCTGGCAGCACTTTTAGGTTACATGTAACTTCACTGTGAGAAAGATTAAAGAGCTTGACTCACAACTCCTAAGCTTTATAACTGCCAGTGTCATTAAACAGGAGACTGGAATCTTTTCTTACATTATTTTCTAGCAGGAGCTCTAGCTATGTGAAAACATAAAATTCCACAGAATAAACTTTGTATTGACCAATAAAAATTGCTATGTAGGTGGACAAGTATCTCCAAAGAGCTTATCATTGTTTAGCTGTCATTTCTTTGGTAATTCTGCAAGAAAAAGCTATAAAACCACTTTCATTTTTTAATTTCTGAAACATTTAAGTATTTACAGCAGGCTCTCAAGACTGGCAGTATCCTTAAGTGTTTTAGATAGTCATTAAACGACACCCGTGTGAAACAGGAAGAAATCTCCCTTACCTAATTTCTAGGCTTAAATGGAAAACAACAAAAAAGACTAAATAAATTGACTGCAATGAACTCGGGGAAGACTTATCTCCTGAGCGCTCTGCAATATCGTAGTAGTTTGCTGTACCTCAGGGACAGATCTGCTCAAACACTCGGGAACCTCTGACTGCACTGCTGAGCGGGCTCCTATGGCCCATAGGGATAAGCATCCAGAGTAGCAAAACAGGAAAAAAAAACACAACAAAGAAACTGGCATTAGGATTATCACTAACAGTTCAATGTAAAATTGTAGGGTTTTCTGCTGTTTAAATCTCTGGTTAAGATGAATTATTCAAGTTGCCAAGAACTGGTATTATATTTCCGAATATCTGAACTAACTAAGAATTAAAACCAAAGTAACTGTTGTTGAGTCTGTAACACAGTAGTTTATGGGGAGGGTCTAGGGTTTTCTATAGAAAAATGGTTGTTTTGTAGCACTGGGAGAGCTATGAGCTGCCAAATTTTAACTAGATAGGGAGGACTCAGAAAGCCAACCTCAGTTTCCTGAATCCTACAGGCAATGCAAAGCGTTCCTATGGCTGAGCCCCAAACCTGTCAGGAAACCTGCACAGCAATCAACTCAGATGCAAGTTTTAAGGTGGAAGAAAGAGCTTCCTCTAGTACATAGTACATAGTAGATAGTACATATACATACAATAAATCAGTGCAGCGTAGTTAATTCACACCCTAGATTAATGAACGAACTCCTTGATATTGAATTCACCCGAAACCTGCCACTCACCCTGACTCTTCCCTCAGCTGGGTCTCTCCAAACCCAGCAAGAGACTTCAAAGTGGCAGAAGACCGGGAGCTACCAGAAAAAGGCTTGTGGAAGCAGCTAACTTCTCTCACCACCTTGCTAGAAGATGTACTCCTTTAGCAGAGGTCATAGAGGATTTTGGGGCGTATGTTTGGGAGTAGACTTATTGAGGGAATTGGAAGTAGTAAAATGGAGAGAAAGACTTGTGCTGACCAGACTCTTATTTTTCAACAAGTCAACACTTATCACTGGGAGTGGATTATTATTATTGCTTCTATTACTGAAGGTATCTAGTTTTGACTTATAAAACCCAAACAAAACCCAAAGATATTTGAGTATAAAATTGGCATGTGAGCTCTCTCCACTTGGTGAGTGCCATGAGGTAAAGGACTGCTGAGCACTGATCTCATCTTCTTTAAACATTGTCTCATCAACACACCAGTCATGATTCAAATGCTGTCAGCTCTAGTTTGCCAGCACACACCTGAAGATGTAACCATCTCAAGCAGTCCCTGTAAGGCATGCTGGATGTGTGACACATGGCACCACACTAGCATATGAGCTTCAGTCTATGTGAAGTAACATCTGAAGTATCATCAACTCATGCTCTGATTGTTCATATGTCAGAGGCAGATAAAGGGTAACCACACAGCTCCATTCACCAAATGCTGAAGTTCAGCTAGTCACTGTGTCGGTATTAAAAAATTTAAATCATCCAGTGGCTGGCAAGCTCCATCCCTCGCAATTACTGACAAAGCACAGCAGCAGATTGTGATGCTATCATGAAAATGAAGCTAGCTGCATCAACTCTGGCAAACTTCTCAATTGCATAATAAGTCGCTTGCTTGATTAATTATTCAAAAGCAACTGGTAACTTATTGTACTAGAAAGGCCTTTCTTTCCCTTTGACTGGTGCTTCAAACACCAGTGTTCCCAGTCTGTTCCTGGTATAAAGAGTTCTGGTTTGCTCTCGTTTTGGCACTAAGGTAACTCTTGATCAGCTCTTCTGAAGCAGTGTGAAGTTACTGGGAAATAAATTGGAGAAGTAACAGAGAAAAAACTAGGTCACAAGGATTTTGGATTGAGACTAGAGAGGCTCCATTCAAATGCTGGTACAATGTCTAGGCTGTCTTTTATTTAGGTTTCATCACAAGAGAATTCCCAAGAAAAGGAGCGTGGGCTGGTCCCATAAAATAGTTTTTACTGGGCAAGACTGAGAGTTCACATCCCAACCCTTAGAATACTCCGGGTACCACTGTCTTCCTATATCCTCTTTCTCTGCTATACCAGCAGAACCAGTTATATTACTCTAATTTAAATATATTGGGAACACCCTGGATCAATTCACTGAAGGGAGCAAGATTATGTGGAAAATATTTGTGAGTGTCACTTGGCTGTTAAATGTCCCTCTACCACTTTAACATCCCCTATTTTTTTTGAAGAAAGGAAGCTGTAAACATGAAAAGATTGTTCTTTTTAAGTTAATTGCATAATATTAGCACATTTGCATAAGAACAAGATTATTTAATACAATATGCTAGTAGAATACTGTTGGTAAACAATGTTTCATGTTTTGGCTAATGGAATCCCTTGTGGTTTATCACAGTTCACCGTCCATCTAATTTACCTTGTTAGATAATGTCAGCTCTCAAACTGCAGAATATACATATGGCAGCTGTGCTGTTCTCCAGCTCCTGAGCATTCCATCAGCTCCCTAATTTGTTTAGTGCTTTTTCAGCTCCAGTCGTATCTAGTGCTATCATTAATGAAAAGCCTGTTGTGTCTGGATGGTTTCTAACAGTAAAAAAAGATGTCAAGAAGGCATAATTGTATTATATTCCCTCAGATAAAACAAGGTTATCTTGGAATATTATTGAAGGTAGTATTCTCCTGTTTATTAACTATCTGGTAGAGTTTAAAATTATGGTAATCATAATACACGTGAATAAGACACAGTTTATCTACAATAAGAGTGCTCACAGGAAGGATGTCCCCTTGCTTTGGCTCAGCAAGGTATCTTTAAAAACTTCTGTTCTTTTGTTAACAGACTTACCTCAGCTATCACATTAATTGGGCTAAGTTAGGTCAGATCCCTAGGTCAGATGAACATTTTATTCTTTACTGTGCAATTCAGAAAACACAGTGTTCATCTGACTGATACTACAGTTGCTTTAACTTCTGTGTTTGGCCTTACGAAAAGGTGATTTGAACTTTATTCTTCTAATACAGTGGGTTTCATCCCACAGTATGTGGTTTTGCAGGCAGCCTGCTAAGAGGTCCACAGGAAGTACTTAAGAAAAGCAAGTTTATATAGGGTATACAACAATGCAGATATAAGAAATTTGCAATTTTTCTATGCCCTAAATTTCTAGGGCATTCACAGTAGGAAGCAAGAAACAAAATAAAACCAGAGAAAATTCTTAGACAATAAGAACATCAGAAAATGTTTACTGCAAGGATAGTTAAATGAGGCTAGATTAAAAAGACATCCAACAGATAGCAAAAGAAATTTAATCTCTAGCTCTCAAATGGCACACTAAAGTCCAAACTTGTTTATTACCAAGTAATTCAAATTCTTTAGTCATAGCAGTTAGGAATGAATTTACCTATTAATCAATTTGGTAAAACCATCCCACAGAGGAGCATTCCTTGGGGAACTCAGAACTCCCCGCAAAATACCAGTCTCACCCACGGGATAGAGTTCAGAAAGTATAGGGCTGTCAGGCTTTTTGTTTAGTGTCACTCAAATTTCAATTCCGACTTCCAAAAACCAGCGTACCTTGAAATCCTGAGACTATCTGGACTACATCGTCATAGACCATTAGAGTAGCTGAGCGTTCAGGAAGAAGGCCGAGACTCAGTGAAGAGAACACTGTGGGAAAGAAGTGGTTTAAGTGGGATATATCTGAATTCTTACAAAAATAACCCAACAACAACAGAACTTACTTTCTTCTACATTTTTGCAGAAGCAGGCCACCCAAACTATTAAAATCATATTATATACATGATAGAAACCATGTACATTTTCTAAACCAAATAATTAAATTGCCAGGGTAATTATTATTGAACTAAACAACATGTTCTACACTTTGACTCCTGCAAGTCATGCATGGTAGCTCAAAGTACAGAAGAGTGCAGTGTAAAGCAGGGATTCAGGTTGTAATTCCCAGCTCCACAGAAAGACTTGTCATTACATAAAAAGCAGTGAAATACTAACTCAGTCTGACTGAATTATTTTTCTGTGCAACGACTACAGTTCTTGCCTCAGGAAGATTTTAATGAAACTTAACTTTTAAATACTTTGAGATGCTTACATAAGAAGTCATAGAGAAAGGCAAAGTATGATGAACAAGTCTGAATAATTTGCTTTAAAATACAGCATGTCCTTACTGAGTCACCACCTACATTACAGAAGTGCTATATATAGCAGAATTACTGTCATTCTATCAGTGGTGCGAAAGGGAACAGATAAATGGTATTTGCTGCGAGAAATCTGCCTGCAAGGACCTCCTTTGCCACTGTGTACTGACGTTCCTTACAGGGGGCTGTGTCTGTATGCACACACATCTTTGGAGAGTGAAGAACGTGATACAATTTCATGCCAAGTTCTTCAGACCCAGAAGACCAGAAATATGTATGGAATTAGCCACCGAGCACACCTGACTCCTGCACCCATGAAAACAGTAAGAAGTAGAGCTGCCTGCAGTCCATGCATAGCTTTCAAAGATAAAAGGAGAGGAGGAGATTAATGCAGACTAGTAATTTTTGCTAACTGGGCAGCATCCCACATTTGCACCTGGAAAGTACTCATCCCATTCTGAAATGACCATAAGCTGAGGAAGACATTTCCAGAACCGATTAATAAAAGAACAGCGCAAACTCTTCTGATTTTCTGGAGCTTCACAAATTTCCTCTAAATGAATATGTATTGCTTAATCCAAGAGACTACATAGACATTAGCTACAAATAGGGAGACTGTACACTATTTCTGTTTTAAGAAATATATTCTCTTTTTAAAGACCAGAAATTTTAGTGTTTGGGAGAAATACAGGAGAAAGGGGAAGAAACCAGGAGAAACACATTGATAAGAACCACCATCTAAAAGATGGTCTTAATAACATATATGAAGACTAAAAAAAAAAAAAAATCATGTTATTGCAAGTACAGCTGAGAATTTTCTTTCCAATGCTCTACATGTGAAACAGATCTACACATCAGGCAACATAAGTAAGAAAGCTTAGTGTAAGTAGCACTGAGGCCACACAATTACAAAATTTGTTTGTCTTTACTCCAATAACTTAATTTGTATGAAGAAATCTAACATAATTCAGACACCCCGGGGAGCTCAATACAATAAACCATGCCAACATCTTCTTCCATATATGCCAGACTATAATGCATATATAACCTCTAAACTTCCCTTGGGCTTTTCTGCACAATCTTTTCTCAGCATGACAAAGGCAGAAAGTCATAGTTTTTAAGGGCAGAAGGATGACTGTGATGATCCAGTCTTACTCCTGTGTAACTACAGCCTTCCCTGAATTAATTACTGCTTCAGATCCAATAGCTGTGATTAAACTAGAAAACATGTTGTAGAAAAACTATCCAATTTTCTTTTAAAGGTGTGAAGAACACACTGCAACATCAATGTTCTAGTAAATAATCATGAGACCAGTTAAACTATGTGTCTTTTTACCCATAAAAATTTATTGAGGTTAGACTTCCAGCCATTTGATCTGCTTTTTATACAAGCCTGCTAGACAGAAGAATTCTCTCTTACCCGTTTCCTGTTCTCTATGCGGGTGCTGATGGACTACGATCAAATTACCCCATGGACTTTCTCTCTGGTGAACAAAATAAATTAAGCACTTCCAAGTCTTTCCCTGTAAGCTGTATTTTCCAACCTTTTAATTTCTCCTGATATGACCCTGCACTTTTAAACATTTTTCTTGAAGCGTGGATGCAGAACCGGACACACGTTTCCCTGAGTGGCTGCACCAAGGACAAGTTCTGAAATACTATACTCCATCTTCTCAGTCTTTACCTTTTTTACAGCTAAGGATCAGATTATTCTGCTTTCTTGCAGTGCTGCATTGGGACATTATTTTCAGCCGTTCATCTACCATGACTCAGTGTCTTCTGCAGAGTCACTGCTTTCCAGATGAGCTCTCCTCTCCCAGAAATACCACGAGCATCCTCTGCTTCTAGAACTACATTTCACCACAGTGGATACCATGGTTTGCTTTGACTGACCCTACCAGCTATTCTGAACTGTACTGCCTCAGCAACTCCTGTCTCTTCATTGCACACACTGCTCCAAAAACATCCTCTTAAATATGGACTATCGGTCACAATTTTTTTTCTTCCAAATTATTTACGTGTAGCTAAGAGCAGATAGATGAGCACATCTTCCATCATGAACACTTCAACAACTCAAGTGATGTTAAATTAATGAACTGTTAATAAGTGGAGTCATGGCTCTGCTGATAAATAGTTTAATGGAAAAAGAGATCTTAATCTTTTCCTCCTACCATTTATCACTATGTAAATAAATAATCCTCCTGGTTAAGTGGTAAAGAGCTAGTAATTATTTTGGTTAATACAAGAAAATTTCATTTCTGCCAAATTATGAGGACAGAAAACCCTCAGTGCTTACTCCTTAAAGCTATTACAATGATATCACAAGTGCAGTGGCTGCACAGCTTTTCAGCATAAGATTATAACTACTGCATATTGACTGTGATGGAAGAATCCTGATCCTTCAGCAAAGTCCTATTACAGCACTTTAAACATTACCACCCACTCTCAAACCTACTCCCTGCTTGTGGTTATCATTTCCACATTTGAAGTAAATGTGTCTATAGTTCATTTACCACAGCACACAGGATGGCACATTAGCTTAAACCACCACTGTGGGTGGAATGCTGCTCAGAATGGCGTATCTGCTCTGTGGGGTGACAACTACTAGTACTGTTAAAAGGCATTTTTGGGAAATGAGGATCCCACTGTATACATGTGCCCAGACTGCACACTGCAGAATCAAGAATCAAATATGCTGCCTGTTTTCCATCATTCAACCTGCATTAAGAATAACAACAACAAAACTTCCATGGTTTTCAAAACTTCTATACTGTGCTGGTTACATGCATGATAGTCATTTAAACAGAGGGCATTTCAATACAAACAGTTATTGGAAAGTTTTTTAAAGACTACAGGCATCTTAGTCAATACAAAAAATAACAGCCTAAGTATCTTGGGCCTGAACATTTATGTCATGTCCCCTTTAAGGAGTAATTCAAAGAACAACCTATGAAATCTACATGGGGTGTATCAAGTTGTAACTTGTTGTTTCTTTAATCAAAGAAAGGATTAAGTTCAAGGTACAGAAAGCAAAAGAAAGGATTCTACTCCCAATTAAATCAATGGCAAACTATCTACCAGTTTCAATGGGGGAAGATCAAAGGTGAAAGGAATCTATTTTCTGAGTTAAGCTCACATTTCAGCCGTGGAAGGAAAGATTTTGTGGAAACTGTATACAATTACTGCTCTTTAAACATCAATGACATATCAAAACAATAATGCCATACTTGATTCTTTTCCCTCAAAATCAATATTTAAGAAAAAGCAACAAGCAAAATACCTAACCAAACAAACTCCAGGCCACGGAAGAGTAGGTCACATTCAAAAGATCTAGGCTATGAGTCAGAAAGATACGAGACACAAGGCAAGAAAAGGTTCAGGCAAGGAAAAGTCATTACATGCTTTAATCATATATGATTATGTCTTAAGAAGTACATGAAGTATGCTGAGGTAGCTGCACTTCATCTTATTTAAACAGAAAAAGAGGTCAAGGAAATTTCTAAACAGAGTCAATTATGGTTGGAGGGGACCTCTAGAGGTCACCTGCTTCAACCAAGCAGAGGGGTGTCCAGCTGAGTTTTGAATATCTTTAAAGATGGAGATTTCACAACGTTTCTGGGCAAGCTGTTCCAATCTTTGACTACTGCTGCTGTAAAGAATTGTTCCCTTTTTTTTATTTGAAACTCTCCTTGTTGCAACTCATTTCAGTTGCTTCTTGTTCTTTCACTAAGCACCTAAGAGCCTGGCTCCATCAAGTAGCTGGAAAATGTGGCAGAATACAGTAAAGGAAATGCAGAAGAAGTCAGTCTATCTTATCTGAAGCAAGCGAATGCAGATGAGTAAACAGCATGTTGAAATGCCTAAGGCATAATTCTGGGTTTGAAGAGATTCAAGTTCCTCTCCCCATCTGAAAATACATTTTCTGATTGACCTTGCAGCAAGTCACACAGTCCCTCTGGCTATGTTGACATTAATAAATAAAATGGAGCCAAAGCATGGGATTGAACACTGCCCTGTGATCATTTAGACTATTTAAATATTACTGCAATTAAAACCTGGCATGGCTTTGGCCTGGGCTAATTATCAAATCTGAGGTGATATTTAGGTGTGATTTGGTACAATACAAGTCTGGGACCATTCCCAAACTACTTGGACCCTAACTGTGGCTGGGGCAGATGAAAACGGAGGATGTGACCTTCATCTAGACATTAGGTCTCAAGGTCTGAAAGCCACCCTCAATCTGTTCTATTTAGCAGTACAGAAATAGTCTTCATGACTCAGTTTCCCCTCCTGTACAAGTAATATAAAGCGTCCCACTTCCCACAAAATTTTAAGGCATTCTGATAAAAACTAACATGCAAGTATTATTGTTATATTTCTTTGCCTGCAGAAGAAACAAACCATGCTAATTAAGTTAGAAAAAATCCGTACATCTGGATGACATAACCGCAGATTAAAACTGTCCTATGGACACGGCCAAAAACTGAAAGGCCAGGACTTTTTTTGTACGCTACAGCCTACAGTGCAACAGTTGTTGCTACACCCTGGGAGAGAGACGAACGAGTACATCACAGCTGCTGGAACAAAGCACTTCGAAACAGAGTTCCCATAAAGAAAAAGATCTGGAATAGATTTGTATTTTCTGTGGAGCTGTAAGAGCACCAACAGTTGTTTGAAAACTGACATAGCACTGCATCAAGGACAGCCAGGAGGAGAGCGAATCTCTGCACAGCCCTGATGCCACAGTTTAACTGAGGAAGAAACCTTGCTTTTTTTGAAATGCACAGATGTTTTTCCTCCCACCCAGGACTGTAAGCATTAAAACACATCATACAAAACTGTGTAACTTCCTTTAGATGCAAAATCTTACCTCAGAACAAAAATAAAGATCTCTTACCAGGCAATCTTACAGGTTTCCATGGTGCAGAATTTGGCACATATGCATGTTTACTAGCAGTCACTATCAGCTGATTGCCCAACTTATACTGAAACTTGAGGAAGGCAGTGCCATCTGCTCCTGAGGTTCCAGATGCAATGGAGATCTGGTTGGTAAAAATCTCAATGAAGGCTTCAGTTACTGGCTGATGTGTGCTGGCATCGCTTACGTGGACCTTCAGCGTTACTTCTGTAATGACAAACAACCACAGCAATTATTGTCCGAAAAGGTTCTGCAGGAGGCAGCAGTTAGAACATGTTAGCACACCAAATACCAAAAAGATACAGGGCTCAGTGCTAACCTCTGACACTTTGGTGCCTGGCCTGCAGTTCTTCATTTTGGGCAGTCATTCTTTAGAGACACTGCAGATTCTGCCACAAGCCAGTCCAGGTCCTGAATTATTGCCCTACTGCTAACTCTAGCTGTGGAGGCATCTATAGTCCACCTATGACCCACATGCAGCTGGGCAGCACATCACCAGGGGCAGGCAATATTTCCTTTGATGGGCAACACGTCAGTCTCACAGTAGCATCATAATTCTAAATGTGTGTGCTATCAGACAACATGTATTAGTCACGGATAGCACGGCATCGTAACTCTCTAACGTCCCTGCCTTGCTGTGCCTCTGCTCCAGCCAGCCTTCTCCACCAGCAGTGGGGAGAGGGAAAGGCTGGAAGTAGGCTGTGCTCCCTCACCCCTTCCCCAAAACATTTCTTTCTTTGTGTAGCAAAGGAACAGAGGAAATATGCTGTGACAAAAGCCCAGGAAGAAAGTGGGCAATGGAATGGGCTGTGTTACAGTCAGAGATTTTGAACCCCGGTGGGAGAGACTGCCCCAGCTGGCACAGGACTTCCCTGGTGAAGTCTAACCAAAATGGTGAAAGCCCACAGTATCAGGTCCTTGTCCTCAAAGCACAGGACCACCAGGTGGGATGCAGAGTGCTAGCAGTAAGGAAGACAGGAACACTTCCCCCCCTGCCACCCTGTTCACTGGCCCTTTTTCCTAAGGGGCAAAAATGTCACAGCCCCTAGTGATATCTGCTTGTCAGCCCTGACACTACTCTATTACGTGTCCCCACATACAACTGGTGGGCATGAGAAGCAAAGAAGTGATGGTTAAGGAAGTCAGGAGAATCATACATCTTGTAGACGTGCAGTCAGAAGCTAACACAATGGACTACATTTTCCTTGAGTAATTTGCCATTTTTCCAGAAACTAATTACTTGTCTAAATGTTTCCAGATGTACAACATTTGTCCACTCCGGGGCACTCCTATGACTACACCATGCATTGTGTCACCAGGCTTTTGTTACATAAGTTTTGTGCAAGACAGTCCCTCTGGAAGGCATTCCTCTATATCTACGATTATTTTTCTGCCCCTCCAATAGTTCCTCTGCCTCATGCTCTAAAATAGCAGCTGTTGCCTTTCTTCAATAACTATGACTTAAATGCAATGCTGTGTTGAAAAGACCCAGCAATGGTTCAATGCCTCCACCAAGCCACTCCTTGGATTTTTTCGTTTACAGTCGCCTTGTTCTCCTAAATGAGCACCTACCTCCTCTTTTCTCTTCTCTCCCACTCTCCCCTTTGTCTCGTTCTCACCCTCATCTTTGGAAATTCTGTTGTTCTTGCCTGAAGTCCCATACCTCTGCTTACTCCATTCCCCAAGGTAGTGGATGATATTTTGCAAACTCCCTTTTTGTGTCAGGGGAATTCAACCACTAACAAGCAAGATGCTCACACTCCATGTGCATTTCTTCATGTGCTGCCCAGAAAAGAGAGCATGACCTCCTTTTCATATATATTTAAAAACAATACATTGATTTCTACAGAACAGTATCAGTGGTACAGTTCTGTTATATTACTACTGTGCATTAGGATTTTAAGAACTTATTTTGGTGTAAGCCCTGAGCCAGCAAGACATAACACCAAGAAGAACAACAAAGAACTTAACCAAATCTCTGTTGTGAATTTCAATAGTGAAACGACACAGCTGAGTATGCTGAGAAACGTACTGTAACAATATAAAATTTTAAAAGGATGTCAGGATCTAATACAAAAATATCAGCACCTCTGTCCTAAGGGCATTTCAGACAGAAAGATATTGGGCCCTTTTATAAGCGGAGACCTTCTGTCTGAATCCTACAGTACAGAAAATATAAGTGTCAGGCAGCCCTGAACAAAAACCCCATTAGAGAAATTCATCATCATCATCACAGCCCTCACTTTAGAACTTGGCAATGGAGGATGCCAATTTAGAGGGGATCAGCATGAAATACATTCTAGCTATTAAAGATTCTGGACTTGTTCCCAGTTTTGCGTTTAGTAGTCAAAGAAAACAACGTATAGTGAAAAGCAGTGTCCATACACTCTGGTGTGCATGTACAGAATGCCTCCTTAGAAACCTTGCCTTGACCACCAAGCAACTTGTGAAATCTTGTGCATGTGAAAGGCAGCCACATTAATCAAAGGAGGAACGCATCTGTATTTATGTATTTACAAACTGTACATGTATTTACAAACATGAGGGCAAAAAGCAACATAAGTTTTTATTTTCAAAATGTACAGGAACAATACGCTTAGATCTAAAGTCAGATAGCTGTGCTGTTAATGTTTCCCACCTTGCATTGCCTAGCAAAGAATGCTGAAGAACAGATGCGGTTAAGAATAATGGGTCATGCATTAAAGAAAAAGCAAGGAAACAGGACAAGCTGAACATTGTGGTTAGCAATTTCAGTAACATGAAA
This sequence comes from Gavia stellata, assembly GCF_030936135.1. Taxonomy (NCBI): domain Eukaryota; kingdom Metazoa; phylum Chordata; class Aves; order Gaviiformes; family Gaviidae; genus Gavia; species Gavia stellata. The sequence goes on along the minus strand of NC_082599.1, from coordinate 23,901,923 downwards.
GTTTAGACTTTTCTAAAACAACCACATATAAGAAGAAACCAAGGAGCTCTGGAATATTAAATATTAATCAAGGAAGAGGGTAAGAAAACAACAGAAGTATCAAATCTATTTAATTCCTTATAGACATCCAAAATTCTAGAATAGAGACTATGACTGAAATTGATCAAGAGACAAAGACTGATAAACAAATTTTTCCTGAATACACAAATCCATCCCTCTCTTCCCAAACAAGAGAGCTAGCCATGGGTATCCCCAGTAGGAAATTCCTTTATCCTTCGTTCTATAGCTATACAAGGGCTTCTGTCTGCATCCTTCTCTCGTTCTGATAAGGAAGGATAAGGGTTTCCAAAATCCTGTTTCCAAACAGAAACAACAAAGGCCATCACCGAAGATGGAAGACTGATGTCCTGAAAGGCAACAGACTGGAACTGCTGTTCCAAACCACAGTCCCTAGATCTGACACTGGGCTTTTTTTTCTCCTCCTTTTTAATATTTAGACTTGTTTTTTCCTGAGAAGACAGAGAAAATCCTAGCATCCTGAACAACCCTAATTCCTTTTCATGTTTTATCTTCCCTGACATACGTGTGAAATGTATATAACTTGCTTAATTCAGGGCTTTCTCCCACGCAACAGCTCCTTTTTCTTCTTATCTAATGCAGCAGTGAATTCATGAACACTAAATCTGCATTATCACAGTAATTTCCACAGCAACAGAATGATTACAAGCTTTAAACTGGAGAGAAATTGTTGAAGAAAACCTCCTCTCAGACAGTGAGAGTGATGAGAACAATCTATAAAGAGAGACTACTATGAAAACTTAAAGCTATACAGTAAGTTTCAGAATTATTAGGAGATGCTCAGGCACTTCTTGAGGAACAGGAGGACTGAAGAAGGGTAAGAAGAGAGCGAAGGACAGCAAGTGATCCAAGATCAGTCTGACCTCAATTTAATAGGGAGGTCTTAGACGGAAGGATTAGGTATACCAGCAGTAGTATTTAATTAGAAAAAGCTGCTTAGAAGACTCATTATTAGCTAAGGAATAGTCTTTAAAATATCTGGCAAAAGTTTTAGTTGGTACTGTCAGCAAAACAGTGTGGATAAAGCAGATAGATTATTCTTGAGTTTTACAGCCTACCACAGCAAGGAGCTCACACAGAATTAAAGGCACATAGACTCAGAGAAGGAAGGACATCTGCAGTAAGTGGGGAACACGATAGAGGCAGGGAACTGGAAGCACTGCAGAAGATGAACTCCGACAACATGAACTGCTAGAGAAGTGTGCTTCATTCTTCGACAGCACTGTTGTGCTTTCTATTATTTACTACAGTGGGAATATTCCGTTACTAAGTTCTGAAAGAGCTTTGCTCTCTGCTACTCCTGAGGTCCTGGAGGAAGGAAGGGGACATAAAGGTGCACAGTGCTGATGTTTCCTCACCACAGAGCAAAGCAGAGATGGCTGAGGTGACAGATCCCGGGCTGATGAATTCACCCAGGGCAGCTGTGATCTTTCTCACCTCCCCAAACAGGCCAGCCACATTCAGGACAGGTTATGCCTGAGCCGATAGCCCTGTTTAATATACCTGGCTCCTGACCAGTCTGGTGTGAACGTGACTCTTTCAGACCTGGGCTGTCTGGCACATGGTTCCCTGTTGGCTTGCAGCGCAATGCAGGTGGGCGTAGATAGAGCCAGAGTAATTTGCCTGCACCACTAGCGCGTGCCCTGCCATTATATTCCTACAGGAATGTTCCATGTCCAAAGCAAGAGCTACTTACGTTAACTGTTCATTTCCAAGAGATAAGCCATGAGCAAAGATATCCTGCCTGAATGGGCAAAAAGACTGTGTGTCCCAATCCGAAAGCGCAGCTAGGAATGGGCCACTCGCAAATGTTAAATAGTGCAAGCCATCTGGGAAACCCTGCAACTCTGGCTCAAGAATACCAAAGCAAAGTGGGAAAAGGAGGTTAGTGGGAAAGCAGCAAATACAGGGTTACATTCCACAAAGAGAAGAAGGTTGCTGTATCTGTATGCTCAAGCAAGTCTAGCCTAAATCTCTTTTCTTATAGTTATATCCTTTGTCTTCTTTCAGCAATCACATCTTACTTGTTTTTCAAACAAGCACAAACCAAAACTACTAGTTACAGTGAAAACAGCTGCTTCAGTGTAACTCTCTCCCAGTTTTCTAGTACTAAATTTATTGTCAGCTATATAAAAATACCCAGCATCTCCAATGTTATAATTTGGGAAAGTGAAATAAAAAAAGACAAAAAAACCCCCTTACACGTTAGCATTCCAATCCAGAATCCCATCTGTCTTCTTAATCTGATTTTTTAGATTTTACTAAGTCTAAACTTTCTCTGAGCAATCCTTCCTGTGCCATCTGCTTTATGAACGTACTGCCTCCTCTGAAATACAAGTAAACAAGACAACTATTTCTGCAGTTGCAACCCCTCTTCTTAGACTCACAACTGCTCTTTATATTGCTGTGAACTCCCAGTTTGGGAACAGTTTCCTTCAGAACTGGTATCATCAGCACTGTCTGCTATAACCGAACTCCTGAAAAGTGAAAAGCACTGTTTTGGGTTTTTTTTTTTTTAAAAAAAAAAAGCCAAATGTTACATAGAAAGAAAAATCCTGAGCAATCCGAGTGATAGCATACTGTCAGATCTCAAATACTGGAAAAACAGAGAAAAATTATGACACAGATTGGAAGTCAAAGATCACAATTTTATTTAGGTCCCAATCCTGCAATTTGGTTTCTGTGCACACACCCCTCTGTCAGGCAGACTCCCACCGACGTCTGCTGGACAGATGATCTCTTTTGTGAACAGGCTGACACAGGCATCCGTTATCACTTATCTTTTCCTCTGGGGGTCCCCTATCCATGGACAATGTCAGGATATTACCAGAGAAAGAGATATTTAAATTATCTAGGTTTTGATTAGAGAAAGAAAACTTCCTGCTCATTTAAAAAATGCCATTATGAACTTCATTTAAAATTGTATCCTCTGCTCTGACTGAGCTTACTGGCAACATGCCTTGTTTTCAATCCTACAGCCAAACAATACGATTTTCATTTATCTAAAGGAAAATATTTTCCCAGAAAAAGGAGTTTCTCCCATCCCCTAGCCACAGATGCCAACTCAAGCATTTACATATCGTCATGTCTTTCTAATGTACTGCATCAAGAAGGCTCTACTGACAACCACACTTCAAAATAGTAGCAGAGTATGTTCATATGAAAAAAAAGGAAACGTGTATGTAAAATCCCTCCAGAAGCACACAGACTCTGATATTCATTGATGCCATCACTTGAAAAGTAAGTTCACAAGTACCACCTCAAATGGCAGACTAGGCCTGCTTGTAGATAATTCACAGCAAAGACGATGACATCCTCTGTTCAGAACAGGCTCTGGTCCATGTTACAGGGAACCCGACCATGCAGAGGGTGGGATGCAGGAGGTCTGCTTCTGCTCGTCACCTGTTCAGCAATTCTCGAGGTTATACCAGGGCTGCTGCAGTCCCTGGCATCAAGCACAAAGATCCTTACTTCCATCCACAGCACTGTTCAGAACTTGAGTAAGGACCACACAACAGGGCTTGGTTCTCAGGCCCAGACTTCAAGAAGTTAGAAAGCAGAGGGGTTCAGAGAAGAGCCACATAAAAATCCAGTGGACAGGGAAGCAGCCTTGGGACTAGCCATCTGAAGAACCCTACCTCTTCTGTTATTTGAGAGAAGGTTGGATCACTGTGCATAACAAGGAAACTGCAAAAAAAAAAGTCAGCTGAGGACCTTTGGTCTTGCTGACAGAGGTACAGTATGACCCAACAGCTGTACACTGAACTTAAGCAAATTCAGGTATCATTTCTTAGCAACAAGAGCACAGCTTACTAGGAGGCAGATTCACCTGTGCTCACAGACTATGGGAAGATTTACTTTCTTTAAAAAAAAAAAAAAAAAAGCTTAATTTTAGTTCTAGGTGTTTAATTAAGGCTTACAATTAATGTTTAATTCTGGAGTTAATAGAATCAATGTTTGATTCTAGAACATTTATGAAGCCAGCCCAAATGGTTGTCTGCAGTGCTCCTTTTCAGCACTGCAATCTGAATTTGCTAAACACTTTTCTGCTTTACAGGTCATGGGGAAGATATCAGTATGGTCCTCTGCACGCTCTAAGCACTTGTAGTGTGATGACTCTCACACCTCAGAAGCCAAGGAGGAACTTTTCTCCCCCAAATGCACAACTGGCTGTGATTTCTGAGTTTTTCTTTTATTCCTCTCCTTTGCTCTTCCTCAGAAACAATAGAGATCTGATACAACTGGAGCTGCATAGTCCACTCTCTTTGCTGGCACAGAGAAGCCCCTCTGTGATGCCCGAGCATCATGCTCACCTCATCTCAGCGGACAAGCAGGATCTGGGGTTGTGGAGGAGGCTGCTCTTGGGTGGCACCTGAGGCGTTTTCACCCTTCTCTGCAGCACAGTTTGATTCATCTGCACTTATCATCTAACATTCCTTGCCACTGCAAGTGCCTCAGGCATTGCTGGCACTGTGGCTGGTTCCTCTAGTGCACAAGAATTTAATTTCCAGAGGAATGAAATGGTTTAGCTTAACTAAAATAATTAGACTCAACCCTCAATATTCAAATAAAGCACAGTGGTCTGTGATATAAAGGTCAGACAAAGTGCTACTTGCCTCTTCAGGTTTAAAATCTATTAAACAAAGCATTTAAAAACTAAAATGATAAATACATTAGTTTATCTCAAAATACATTATCTCCTAGTCATAATGCACATAAATTTTAATAAAATGTCACAAAAGGAACTCTAGTATAAGAACTAGAGCAATTTATCCCATCTCCAGTGACAACCAGGCTACTACACAACCATGTACTCTAGGGGGAGGGAGGGGCAGTTAAAGTATAATAAAATAAAGACATTTATCACACAACTGTCCAACATTTAACAGCGGATTTGCATATCCTGACCTGATAGAGCCTAGAGCATTACCAAAATTAATTTATTGGAAAAAAAGGTAGGAATTTGCTTTAATTAAAAAAGTGAGAGCTATATGCATAATGCCCAGATGAGACTCTGATACCCTATTGTTAAGTGATTAAACAAGCATTTATAATTAACTTGAAACTCACACGGCTATGAAACTCATGAATAGCAGTAGTTGCATTAACGGGTCTGCCTTTGATCTCTACAGGAACTGTGCATGACACAAACTAATTTCATTTCCAAACCTTGTCTTTTAGACATGGAATTATATAAGGATACTGTCATGGAGTGCAGATGGAAGTTGCGTTTCAAAGCTTTAGCTTGCCACACGCATAATGCATTCTTTACAAGACATGAAAAAGTAATCCCTGATCAACCCCCTCTTTTTTTTCTAATAGAGTTCTTTGAAACTCTGGAGATCAATATGGAATGAAAAGTTAATGCACTGATATTTTTCAGTTGCTGAGCATTAGAGTTCTCCACTAACTCAAACAAGACCACAGCTGATTTTGCACCATCAGCTCTGAGGATAACAACACATTGAGCTCAGCCGCTGCACAGCTCCCAGAGATTTTAAGCCAACTTTATACCTACTGCATCACCAGTCTAGTTTGGGGGAGGGCAAAAAGGGAAGGCTTGGATTTGCTTAGCCATGAATGGATGTGTTACATTTTCTTGGAACAACTTTTTCCGAACTCTATTAATAACAGTATGCATCTGATGAGAACAATTTAAAGCAGATGTAGTCTATGTTTAAGTGAACCAGTGCATGTGCAATGGGGCGGGGAGGAGACAAGCACCTTTTTTTGCTTATTTCCAAGTAGCTTTAATCTTAGGTTTAATCTCTACTTATTTCCAAAACCTGTTGTGAAAGCAAAGCTAGATGTCACTTTGGAAGCGTGTATTTTTACTTGAGTTGTTTGTCGTCTTTTTTTTTTTTTTAAACAAACCACTGTAACAATTCAAACAAACCCAACTCAAGAGACTCTACGTGCCCATTGCAGTCTGCAGTGCAGACTTCCACTTTCATCTCAGTACTCCACTGAGGTAAGCTAATACAGGTACAGAGGCAAATTCTTGCGATAAAATTGTATCTAGGCACTTGCATGTTCTCTTTTCTCAAATAACTAAATGGTCAATTTATATTCACTTCCTTCCTTGAAGAGGTTATCCCCAGCTGGCAGACAGGAAAATTAAGCATAGGTGAAGCTACACACGGTAACAACCTCATTCCTCCAGCCCAGCCAGACAGAGCAGAGAGCTCTGCAGGGTGATGAGGAGCTCAGCACTGCTGCTCAGCCACAGCAGCGCAAACCCAGGAGCATCCCTTCCCCTCCCATCTGCGTGGCCCGGCTGTGGACTCCTGTTCCTTCTCTTGGGCTGCTCTGCTGCTCCTTGGAACTGTCACTGTGTTGGTTCCATTTACTAACCCAGCACAGCACCAGCCTAACAAAACGAATGGCTTGTTGCCAGGTTATCAGGTTGAACTGCTGAAGCAATGCAGGCCCAAGTGCCAAAATCAGCAGAATAGGCAGGTGTGGGGGCAGAGAGGCACGAAGCCTTCTGGCCAAGTGCAACACTGGCAGAGGAAAAGAAGGGAATCGGGACCAGCCCTACTGGTTCACGGGCAATTAGGTCAGTTCAGCTGTACCACAGAACCACACCCAAAGAGTCCTCCTCAAGTAACCGCGCCCCTAAGTACACTTCGGAAAGCTGCCTGTCCCTCTCCTGACTCAGATAAGCTTTAGGTCAGTATTTGACATGAACAGTTGATTAGACCTTTATTCTGTGTTAGTCCCAAATCCCAAACTGAATCCCAGATAACTTCCCGACTATGGTACCTCTACCACTGCACACCAGCACCACAGCAGTAAAATCTCCTGGCTCCATAAGGATAGGATGCTTGTGACAATGCCAGGGAAGGGTTTGAGTTGGAGCAGTGAGGACTTTTGCACGGGCACTATACAGGGCTTACAACTGCTCTTGCACACCCAAAACCCCTACAGTTACAGTTAGCATTTCTGTCTGGGTGGAGGGAGGAGGTTACTGTTGGTTCCTCCTGACCCTAAAAAGCATGCCTTCATTAACATCTCTACATGCCAGTTGCTGTGACTTCTGATTTCTCCTCACTATAGCACTAGGATTAATTACCCGCCAACTTGTCTATATTGAAACTTTCTTAACCTCCAAAAAAAATTTATTATATTTCCAAGTTCTTGAGATTTTTCTATTCAAAACAATGTTTATACTTCCTCATTTGGAATGACAAAAAAAATTCATTAACCTGTGATCTAGGTCATCTTCTAGATAATGAATAAAGACTTTAAATAAAATCGGACCCACTACAGTTCCCTTCATCCTAACACTGTAAAGCATCCCCAGCTTGACACGCAGCCATTTGTCATTACCCTTTGTTCACTCCTTCATCCAATCTCAGTCACGCAGAAGAAGCCTTCTGATTCAAGTCAATTAATTTTTCAATTAATATTTTTGAACCAGGCTGCTGTACTGTCTATATTTCAGCTGTGATGACTGCATATATATGCAGAGCATAACAACTGACTCAGCGACCAAAACTTGCTTCAGTTTAAATTATCATAACAGCCATGGTGATCTTAATTCTTGGCAGAGGATTAATTTTAGGGCTGTTAAGATTTCATGAGAAAAAAAACTTCTAATCAGAGTAAAATTGTGAATTTAAAAAAATTACTTTCTATTCCCCTACACTGGAAGTCAATTATGTAGATCAGAAGTTATTGGCTCTTCCACAATTTCACAATCATAACTGGAAAGTACAGGTATAGTTACACTTGCATCTTTCTTACAGACTCATTTTATATAAAAAACAGAAAGCGACAACGACCAGAGTTTTGATATGCTGCTCATCCAGCTTATATTATTTTCCATGATTGGGAAGAGCACTGGAGCATACCTTTGAATCTCTTGGTCACCTCACAGCTCGATTCCCAGTGGTGCTTATCACAGTCCCACGACTACCACTGTAGCTAGGAGACAAAGGTTTTCAACCTGGAGGTCTGTGGTCCAGACTTTGGGGATGTGTGAAAGTGACTTGGAGAAACAAGTTTGCTTAGGTTGTATAATTGCCTGCCTAGGGGGGGCCTGAAGGGGATGGCACTCTGCTGAAGGACTCTTGGGGTTCACAAATCCGAATGTTGAAAACCAACCAACCACAGCAGAAATGGCTGATCAAACAAATCGGTGAATTATCTGTTCTCCTCAGAGATAAATCTCAATGTAAAATGCTGTGACTGGCCAATAAACTATGGAAGGCTCAGAGGAGATGGGCAAGGGCAACATGCCCTGAAGCTCAGGGAATAATGCAGGGTGTGACTGACACAGCTGCTGCAAACAGAGCTGACTTTATCTCAACACAAATAGGACCCGAGGGTGGCCTTTGATCAACAGCTGTAGCAGTTGAGTGGATCGACTGGCTACACCACAGTTGAGTGGATTAAATCTTTCTCCCTGAGAGGTTGTATGTCTCCCAGACTGGCATGGGGAGGGGGTGTATACAGGGCTCAGCTCAGTATGGAGTATAAAAACTAAACAACTAACAAAAGAAATAAATAAATTCAAAGAGAGCAATGGGCTTGAGCTGATTTTAACCCAAGTGTTCCTTCGCAGTGGCTGGTATTGCCCAGCGTCATGATGGTGAGCATATTCTAGAGATCAGCAACAGGGATCATGTTGGTGTTGTGATTGAACGGTTAACTGCCATTGCTATATTTTCTATTTGCTAAGTGCAAGTTACACTGGTATTGTGATTTCAGCGTATTTTCTGTCACTGTGCTAAATCAAAAATCCCACGTAACATTAAATATCCTCAAATAAATACATATCATATTAAACATTATACCCTCCACGTGTGGCCTACCTAAAAGAGCCCAGTCAGAAAGTACTGGACTCTGTATTATTTACTAGTTTGTCTATTTGACAACAGAAAGGGGTTATTGCTTACACTCTGCCATAACCCCGGTTTAGATATTTATAGCTGTAAACATCACTCTGCTTAAGCTCTCTCCCACAGCACAGAATCCCTCAGATTCTTTCATTTTACCACTTCTGTTTCTTATACTCGTGCTGCAAAACACACAACTGTTTAAAAGTAACGCTATCACAAGGGGCTGCTGGCATTCTTAGTTTGACAAATATGTCCACTTTCCCATTAACAAGCAGATATGTAGAACTGAAAACATTCCAGCGGCACTCTCTGCTTCCTTGGCGCAGACAGCAACATGACTATTTTGTAGGGCATTTAGTCTATGCATTAAGTGAGCATTTTAAAGTATTATATGGGTTTAAACAAACAGCTGTATGTTTGGAAAGCGATCTACTGCGTACAAGCAACGTTAATGGGGAAGCAGGAGGAATTTCTAAATAACCAAATCATACAGATGCTAAACTTATATACAGAAGCTGCATTAACAGGATGTGCTGGGGTAATTTGCTGGGAAGCAAATGAAAAAGTACACATACAAGACCAACAACAAACTTCTGAAATGCCAAAATATGCTGTATTCTGTTGGGCCTAAGATGAATATATGGTTAACAGATGAAGAGTTCATGTACGTTATGCACATGTGTACACATATATGTACGCTCAATTAAACTGAAAATACAAGGCACAGCTAATCACATTAAAAATGACAGCATTTACTTAAAAGTTTCCTCAACACTATCCATCCATATCACTGCCCCGAAACCCATTCTAAAAAGATTACAGATACATGTTTTCTTAATTTCAAGAAAGTATTTCACGCAGGGATATAAACTCCAATTTTTTTTTGTTTGCAATTAATTCTGTTCTCACACTTACAAAGGAACTGCTAAGAAAAATACCAGTATACAACAGTTAACGAATATTTTAAAGGAACCAGCCCAATAATTTAAAACCTATCCTACCATATTTAGTCATAAATACAAGACAGGTTGGGAAATCTAGTGGCACTCATCCAGTAGGAACTGGGTGTCTAGTCCAAGGATGCTGACGATCAGCTGAGTTGCCTTAGATATTTACAAAGAGGAAAGGACTCTGCGTCCACTGGTCTAGTTACAGTATCAGCCAACGCAGCACAGCAAAACAGTGACAGTTCTGATTCTGCATAGTTACAACAAAATTATACAGGCACATTAACATCCTCTACCCACATACACATGGATGCAGTGTGGAAGAGACAAAATAATTAAAAATCAATTTCAAATTGCCTTAAACGGCAATATAAAACAGCATATCTGCAGACTCAAGTTTCTCCCAGAAATGGCTGGGTTACGCTAATGCCAAGATGTTCAATGTGAGCAAAAAAGATTTTATCTTCAGCTTTAGACCATTCAATCAGGTACTCCCATCTGAGTGGGTAGTTAACTAAAGAAGTATGGCAAGTAACAATCCTTAATAGCTAATGTGAATGAAACAACCTTCAATATCCGAACTTTAAGTTCATCTTTCTGGCCATTAAATGAATATCAAAATTGAGCTGAAATTATTTTGTGGTTATATTCACATGGACCACAAAAACCCTGGGATCATAAGTAGCACACAATATGCAAGATAATAACTCAGGTGATTCTTCTGTTACCTGCAGTACCAAAGCCAAGCAAAATACATTTTGTATTCTTTTAAATGGGTATGCTTACATATAAAACATTGCTGTCTACTTTGAAGGCTGTTTGTGAAATTCATTTTTGTTACTGCCATGTTAAGACTGCAGTTAGGTGGGTGGAATTTCTTAAAATCTCTTTTCAACTAGGAACCTCAGCAAACTTATTTTCTAGAGTCTTTGCTCCAATTCCCTTGGTAGAAAAGATTTTTCTAAAAATCAAACAGGTACCTGTGAAGCATAAAGGGTGAAATTTCATGATTCACTTAGGGATGCAGTGCTAAACTTACCATCAACACAGACAGTGGTAAGAGCAGATGGCTTTGCAAACCATAAGCTACTTTTGCACCATGCCTATCCTTTTCCACAAACTAGAGTGATTACCTGGCAAAATGCCCTGGGGACTGCCCGTTACACCAGCCATAACAAAGCCTGGACTCTGAAGACATGTGGCCTTGGCCTTGATGGTTCTCTCCTTTCTGCTGCCCAGGCAACATCAGAGGGCATGGGGAAAGGATCTGCAAAAGGCAGCAGTACTCCAAACTAGGAAGCCTCTCTGGCAGGCAGAGCAGTTGCAGAGCATCTTCCCCAGCCCAGATTCCTGGTGCAGCGTAAGAAGGTGCACGAGGCTGATGGTCTCACCGAGGAAACCCGGACTGGGGATCCGCTCTTGTGCTGAAGTCTTAAAACAACCTTGGCTTAAAACGACCTCCTCTTTGGCCTGATAAGCTACTGCTGAAATAACTTGGACAAGATGACAAGACATGTTTAGTACCTCAGCTATGAATTTTCAGAGCTGTTTGTCAAACACCTTGCTTCACATTTAGGTAAGTTTGCCCTGCTATCCTCCCACTCCAAAACTTCATCCCTTACTAATAAACATGTTTTTTAAAAGGAAAAAGAAAGCTCTGCTACAGATGAATTCAATCAAGCAATTAAAATTAAAAACCTGAAAAAAATGCATTTACACTAGAGCAATATGTCTTGTTTAAGCTTAGTTTTATTTAAATAGCAGTTGTAGCCAATTATAGCAAATATGTTTAAATAGCACTCCTGCCACAGTTAAAAAAACCTAACAAAACACATATATTTCACTTTTGGCTCTTTGCAAAAGTTTGAGACAACCCATCCCAAGTTTCACATGAGATTGCACCAACCTGCAGAGAAAAATAGGTTTCAGAAGCTCATCCTACAATATTCACAGAAATTTGAAACTGTTTTTTAAATTAAGACTACTCAGCTTTCAACAGCTTAATTGCAACTTTGCTCCCAAAAAGAGTCCTCTTGAAAATATGCATCCTTTTTATATCGCTTACTGCGGTGACAGCAGGCATGCTGATTCCAGCAGGTGTGGCAGCTCAGTTCTGAAGTTAACAAACGTTTTTCCCAAATCGATGAAATCCAGAATTAAAAGAAGCCCACAAAATCATGTAGCACAATATTTTGAGTATTTGGAACATGGTATGACCATGAAGTTCAGAGCAGCAGGAAAGCCACTTGATACACCCGTCCTGGAGCTCCCACATCTAGGGTGAGGAAAACACAGGTTCCAGCAGACTCACAACAAAAACAGCATCTTCCTCTCATTTTGTGTAATCAGCCCTAATTACTCTCGCATATCACTCATTTGCAACAGTTAACACATGGGTACTTGACCTAATCCCTTTCAAGGAAAGCAATCACCTATTGGTCTATTTTGGTTTTCATTGCCGTATTTTTCAGGCTCTGTACAAGGCCCTTGAGCCTACAGGTTACATCAAGAGATTCACAAATGACACCTGAAAAAGAGCAATTCTTAAAAAAGCAAGCCACAAGGCTTACTGACTGGTGTTATACTAGCATTTTTACTGTTACTGGATTTTTTAATATTTTTAATAGGATCCATAAAAGCACAAAGGCTGAAAACTATTGCTGAATCATAAAGGAAGTCTATTAAGATGACAGTGGGGTTGCTTCTTGGTTTGGAGTTCTTAAGAAGCAGATACCCACAGACTCTATTTAGGAAAAGGAGCTCCACACTAGGAAAAAGAAAAGTTGGGCAATAACAGAAGGTGAAAATGTAATGAAGATAGGGCAGCATCTAGTTTTTGCATGAGTTAAATTAAAGCCTATGAATAAATTAATTCTAACAATTTATTAGCTCGCAGAGGATCTACACAAGGTTTTGTGTTCAGTGGCACTTTCACCTCATATTAGATTAAAAAAAGATGAGTGAATGTATCCTTGTGAAGGGAAAGGCCTTTGGGCTGAGTTGGTGTGAGCAGTAAATGGACTTTAACACCACAGGCAGAGACAGCTAACACAGCTGGGAGCCCACCCGGTTACCTGCCATGTCTGGCAGCTTAGGTAGGATGGGAGGGGGCAGGAAGACATGGGAAGAGGTGGACATTCTCCATCTACTGCAACAAGGAAATTACAACGAGGAGAGATGCTTATGGGAAAGTCATAGGTCTGCAGATGCTGTCCCTCTGTCTTACTGGAGTGTTTAAAAAAAAAAGAAAATAAAAAAAGGTATTTTCTCCTTGAATATTGGAGCCTCCTTCCTTTGTAAGTCTTTTATCACGTTCCAGTAATTCCCATCAGTTCTAGATTTGACTGTTGCAATTTGCTCTTACTTGTACCTGCCTTAAAAATGATCCAAGAGTATCAAGACAGGCAAGACACAGAGAAAGTTTTTTCCTTGGTGCGGTAGTGCAAGTATAACACCTACACAGTGCCACAGGCCCTGGTCACTAATACACCCATTGCTCCGCTTTCCTTACATGCCAAGTTCTTCAGGACCGAGGTGTAAGGCAGCAGAGGCAGTGCACAGCTATGTTCCCTACAGATAGCAAAGAGCAGCTGGGCTTCCTCCTCAGTGCTCTGCTGGGGGGTTCACGCCATCCCCCACAGCTGGACCTACACACTTCATTGACATCATCCAAAACTCACTCCTCTTCCAGGACATCCACCCTAGATACTGCCAACATCTGCTTTGGGCCAGAACACCTTGGCCTTTTGACTCCCATTTCCCCTTTCTCTTTGGGATCATTTGCTATGTTTTATTTATTACAGCAGCTGGCTGTTCAAGTTTAAGATCCTCCTACGCATGTGGGGTTTGTATATGCAAAGTATCATCTCCCCCTGGATGTGGGAGTGTTGGGACAAGAAAAAAAAAAAGTTTGAGTATTTCAGACTGCTCTCTTTGGTTTGCACGGGACTACATTACTGCTGTGTCCCAAGACGCTTTGGTCCAAGGGCTGTACGCAGCCGTGCTGTCGCGGAGCCAGGTTGCAGAACAGGGCAGCTCTGCTCAGCAGCTGGCATCCTCTCCTGCAGGCCCACCAGGTCATTTTGGCCTCTTACCTCCCACAGCCTCTTACCCTCACCCCACCATCCCAGGGCTGTCAGCTCGCTGGGAAGGAAGTGAGGTGGAGAGGGGAGAAAAAATAATTCAAGGCCCTGCCTTCTCCCTTCACAGCAGCCAAGACAGGCTCTAAGAGATACAAACACTTCTCTACCCACACATTGTGCTCTGATGGTGCTCAGGGACTGCAACAATATAACACCCCTCTCCCCCTCCTTCCCTTCTCCCCCCCACCCCTGTGTGAGACACAGAGTGACTCATACAAGTACTGACTTCACGTCATGCAAGCATCAAAACCAGCAGCAGGGTATCAGGAGGTGGGGGGAATGTAGATCAAACCGCGTGCCCTGAAACCACCCGAGTTGTGTAAAAACACCAACTTCATCCTTCTGCTATGGGACCTAGGGAAATTTCTTGGCTTTCGGGTCTGTATACACTGCTTCGGATGATCCCAGTCCTGTGCTGGGGGGAGACCTAGGAGTATGCCATCCCCTCTGACTCCTGCAACTTGCTTTCCACAAGATGAAATTTTGGAATAGCTGTAAGCTATCTGGATCCCACCCTGGCCAGAACTACAAGGCGCATGATGGACCCCTCTCCCCCCCCCCCCCCCCCCCCCCCGAAGCTTAGGCATAGTTTGTGTGACAGCAATCAGCATCTGGGGCACTTGCTGCAGTTTGCAAGATAAAACCAGAGCAAGCTGCAATGAGAAAGGCATCTAACATGGCTCTTGCAAACACTTAAGTAAACCATATGTTAAGCAGCTAAGTAAGTGCTAGAAGATTATCTGCACATTGCTTTATGGAAAAAAAAGTCAAATGGAACAGATTTGTCACTTGCAGTGATGAACGGTGGTGGAGGACGTCTATACATCTTTGAAACACATCGGCAATCAGCTATGAAGCAATACCTAAAGTGAAAACTAGTAAAAATAGTATGCTTAAATATGAAATGTGTGTCATAGCTGCTTTTTCTATCCCACCTTAACTCCAAAAATCTTTGTAATTTTTTGGATATTGAATGACTACAGATGATGATTTTTATTTTTTTTAATTAGCTTAATTATGTTCCTCAAGGCCAGGAAAATTTTTGCTAGCTTTTACACAGAAATTTTCTGCTAGACTTATTTGAAATGCTCACTGGTGCTGCAAAGGACAACTGCAGGACTCTCACTACCAGGTTAAGCTACTTCAGAAACCACAAGCTTTAGCAAGTCTGGAAAAAGACGTTTTCCAAGGAGTCTGTATACACCTCTACAATTCCAGAGGCTGTAGTGATTCATGCTCCTATGTCACCAGCACACCTTTAGGAAAGAGTCAAGCAACATTTGGAGTGTAAGGTTAGGCTCCTATTTTTGAATGCTCTGGCCTGTACACGTCTAACAAACTAGTTCTGAATTGTTCAAATGGTTAGTACACGAAGATGATAATTAATTCTTAACACTAACGCAATTTTACTTTGAAGTGCCAGAGATCATATAGAATACAGAAGCTGTTTACCAGGCAGTTGTTTGGTTTTACATCCTACTCACGTCCAGCTGCCAGACCACCATAAACAAGCACCCAAAAAAGCAAGCTTTTAAGGTATAAGCACGTGGACACCACCACCATGGTCAACAGCATTACAAGTATGAGTAGCATTGCCTATCATACCTACATTCTACAGACTCACAGGCTTCATTTATTTTGCTTTTTTGGCTTCTGCTATACTGGGATTTTTGAGAAATTCAAAAGCACCATTAGTGAGGACAGCTTATTACTCAAGTCTTATACACTACAATCTGAAGATTTACTCAACCTGTGTTTTAAAATAGAACACACACAATAAATCCATAGTTTACAAAAGAGCTTCAAAAAAACCACACAAAATAGAGTATTTAAAAGAATATTTAAAATTATTTTTCTTGTATCTGCTCTGGAAAATCCTACATTCATATTTTAAATTCACATCTAGTTAAAAAAAAACAAAACAGTCTCTTCTTCACAGAAGTTGATCTTTAAAAAATAATAAAAGACCTAAATCATCTGATGTGTATGAAACAGAATTCCAAGAATACCACTTTAATAGTAGGTTTAATGTAGGAAAACCAGCAGTGAAGTTCACCAGGTGACCAGATCCCTCCAGTTTCCAGCCTAGGTTCTGCCCAGACTCTGAGACAGAGTCAGGTAGGAAGGTGACTAGCTAAAGTTTTATAAGGAAGAAAGGATGACAAGCACCCTTGGGAACTGAGGGAATAGACCGTTGGCAGGCATGGGAGAAGATTCTCAGTTCTAGACACTCCTCATGCTAAGGAGCCTGAGCTGTAGTGCACGACTAGCCAACATGCTCTTTCCTACATTGCTCCTCCAGGGAAGTGTGACAAGAGATGTTACAGTATGACACATGGGACCAACAGAGAACCAGGTGACTGTAAGGGAACAAATGTTTCTATTAACTTCCTTTTTTTAGTTTTTAATAAAAAAGATTGATAAGGGCTTGATATTTTGTGAACTGCGTAGTGACCACATGGAAGTATTTCTTCATTGTGCTGAACGGGAGACTGCGTCCCTGGCAAATACGTTCACAATGCCTCTTTTATTCAAAGCTAGCTCAAGAGGGCTCGCAATGGGGTGAGTGGGCTGAGGACAACAACCTCCTTGCGAGAGTAAGCAGGAATCTGGTGACGCACTAATCACTGCCTTGATTTTTCACTGCAGAACCCCTCATGTGCCTGTTTCAGAAGTCAACTCTCACCCTGCTTTGCTGCCACAGGAACCGTCATGTGGGAGTGCTGAAAACAGATTTCCTTGCATTACTGAAACCAAGCAACCCAGCAGCAGACAGGGAATCAAGAACCGCTCTTCTATCACCTTGTGGGGTCACCACACTCAAGTCCCAAAGCCACAGTTTGAGGCTCTTCTCCTTACTCAGTCTTAAAACAAACACACACACACCCTGCCATCCACACTCCACTGCCACCAACATGAAAAATCCACTAAGTTGATTTCTACATGGTAATGTTTTAGACAGGGTTCATTTTGACCAGTGGTTATTGCCTGATTTGTGGGCAAGGGTGAGCTGCTGACTATCTCTCTTTTTTAAAATTAATTGGGCAAAGATATCAAGAGAATAATAAAGGAGTTATTCTGGGTTTATCATAAACAGAAATAAACATTGCTTTATGCAAATCTTCTCAATGAATCAGCCTCAGCAGCACATGGAGCCCCAGGTTACACTGCAGAACCAGGCAAAAGGAAAAAAAAAAAAATTGTGGAGGGTAAAGAAGGCTGTGCAGATCACTGAGACATCTAACTATGCTTTGCTTTTTCTACTTGTAATAGATTTGCAGCTTTTTGACAAATCTACGAGGATACAGAGTTTTTAA
Organism: Gavia stellata; assembly: GCF_030936135.1. NCBI lineage: Eukaryota > Metazoa > Chordata > Aves > Gaviiformes > Gaviidae > Gavia > Gavia stellata. Next base: position 23,884,593 of record NC_082599.1, on the reverse strand, counting down.
TTTTGCATTATAAGCTTTCACAGTCAATACCTTGACAGCTAGTGAAACACATAATAGGTTGCTGAGATTTTGCAATGTAGAAAATTCAGTCTGTGGGTAGTGTTTTAAAAGTAGCAGTTTCCCTTCTGAGAAGGTTACTATGGCATCTGTGGTTATAGGGAGGAGAAGGCAACAGTTCACCACAGCAGGACATGCACTAACAGCCCGCTGCTGCACATGAAGTGCTTTCTTCATGCTCTATGCCAGCAGCAGAATAAAACTTGGCCACCACAGGAATTCAACCTATTTTATTAGTATAGACCCTCATATAGTTTACAGCTATTAGCGATACCACCACATTGCCTATCTTAAAATTATATTTTCATGGAGGAGAAGGAAAGAATGTTTAAGATGAGTCATTTAATAAAAAAGAAACAATTGAATGTGAAGTTTATAATTGCCTTCAGCCTAGACAAGGTAGAATTGAAACATCTGAAAATTAGAGCATCACTTAATTTCACTGCCTGTATTCTCTTAATTAGGAGATTATTTTCCTACAAAACTTTGTGGGGTTTATGCATTACAGTCCTTATGCATTACTTCTTTAATAGAAGTATTGGCTCAGACGCATAAAGGAGAGTGAGGACTAACTTTCTTGCAGTTAAATCAAGAAACCAGTTTTCACTTCACATGGGCTTTGTTTCAGGGCTAGAACACTGCATCATATGGTATTAATACAGAGCTAAGAAACCTGACCAGAAAGGCCTTAATCATACTATGATTTTAGGCAAACTTTAGGTTCAGCACCATTCAGTCTGGCGGTTGTTTAATTGTAAGCTGCAAGCAAAAAGCTTACTGTATCTGACATTTTGAGGACTGGAAGGTTCTCAGTATTGTAGCTCAAAACCAGGAATATTTATTCAGTACCATATGAACACAATATGTTTAAGAATTGAAATATGTCACACCTCAGGATGTATCCAGCAATGTGGTGTGGCTGCTTGAATCATACCATTCATGCACAGCATGCCCACTGATAAAAACTGACCTCAATGTAAAATCCTACAGCGACAGAGCCAGAAGCAGAACTCCGTGAAGATCTACCTTCCCCCTTGTAAACCAGATACCATGTACCAACAGTTGACAGACAGTGCCGTGAGCAGGACGATTGCACCACAATGGTTTTCGGCTACCCTCCAGGTCTACTGAGGTTGTTCCCCATGACTACAGCTCCTCCAGGGCTCTGGAGGTTTCAACACCAGAAGAAAGCAACAGGACTGTTCAATGCAGGACTGCTACTCCCTGGCATTTGACTTGCCTTTCAGATCTTTTATCTTATTCTGACTTCTTTTCTTTGCAGATCAAAAGTGCTGCAATTATCAGATAAAGCTCTAAGAGCGTAAAAATCCTGCACTGGAGACATAATGGAGGGATTTTATATCATCTGTTCTAGGCTGCCAGAAGCATTCAAATCCAGCACCTCCAGGAAAGGTCACCATTTCTCCAGTGGTAGTCAAACTGTCTCTCCAAGAAGTACCTGGTAAGCAAAGGCAAAAGGGAAACTGATTAACACAGCAGTGTTCCCTTTAGTTGACTTAAATTCAGCTCTATTCATTTATTTAACAGATGTCAAAGACAGCAAACCATTATTTGTCAGTTTAGAGCAATTTCACAAAGCAATCTTTAACCCTCAGTCGTATTATCTCCCTTTGCTTTCTGACCACTACAAAGTCGCTAAAAATGTAATTAATCAGCCTGTTATCAATACTGATACCACTATGAGGGTGAAAGCAATGCATAAAACCCACATAGTTTTCTAGGAAAATCATGTCCTAAGAGAATACACTGAAGCAATGAAATTAAGTGATATTCTAGTTTTCAGATGCTCCAGTTCCAGCTTTCCTAGAATATTCATTAAGTCAATCCACAAATGTATTGATAACAAACAAGCCCGCCTACAAAATTAGGACTCCTGCATTTTATATGTTCCCCTCTCCTTTTAGTTACACCTAGAAAAGAATAATGTTGAGATTTTAGTTTAGATGCCCCCGTATCTTGCAACCATATGTTTTTTTGCCTGCTGTCCACTGTGTTTAAAGAAGAAAGCAAAGTGGATGCTGTATGATTTTATATAGCAAGAAACACTTCTCACTCAAACTGTGCTGCAATAAATTATCTTATTCTAAACCATCTTGAAAGAGTGGTCTTGCTGAAAGATGTCCTTTGAGAAAATACAGTGAAAGAGTAGTATGGAAAAGACGTAACACTAAAGCAGCCTGGAAACTGTTTTAAAAAGCTATCTGTTTTTCCTCCATGCTTAACAGAGAACATTATCATCACCAAGCCACTTTTTAAAATCAATTGGATTCCATTTCTCCTTGGAGTGCTTTCATTCCTGATGCCTCCTCAAGATCTCTTCAATAATGACTGCATTTACACCTCAATTTCATTTGACATTTGAGTTAACATACACATTGAATGTTAGTTGAAGTTAAAAGTACCTTACTTAACAGTACCTATATGTGAATATAATGGATATATCCCCTCAATTACAGCCAATCCCCTCCTCCCAAACAAAAAAAAAAAAAAGCCCAACCGCAAGCAGAAGCCTGAGCTGTAACACTGCATTAGTTTACCCTAGCGTCGGAAACAAAGGATAGTAGTGGGCAAGCTTTCAAAATACAAATTTTTCTACTGTGAGAGTCCTCCTGTTTTCAATCTGTTACAGTTAAATGCGCGTGCTCATTAAAAGCATGGTTTTGCACAAACAGGGCTTAAAGAGCAATGAAAGGTTCGCTTTCAAGTAAATATAGTTGCTCACAAGTCAACATGATACATGCAAGTGAAAAGGCAATATGGTGATGCAAAAGCAACACCACTTACCTGCCAAGAATAACATAAATCGAACCCACATTGCTTAATTGTATTTTTTCCAAATACTGCATAAAATCTTTCACATTTAGCCAACTTAAATTGGCTTAGATCACTACCTTGTTTATTGTGGGCTTTTTTAAAAGTTTCTTTTTTAAGGCTGTTAGCGGATTTAAGCATTATGGTAAATGACCAAAACTTGCACAATTTTGGTAAATATTTAGAAAAGTTATTGGATGGATGCCTTCAATTAGACTTCTTTGCTGAATGTAGAAAAGGCTCGCTAACCATATTAGCCTGTGTTTATAGGCTACACAGTACATGTGACTTCAGACAACCTACTTTTGGAAGATGAAAAAAAAAGCTACATGAGTGAAGAAAGAGCAAATTAAATCTTCAGAAAATGTCTTCAATGATCTGCATGAACATTTGACTGAAGGGATGTTTCTTCCTGGGAATACAACATAGAAGAATACTGCAGGTCTCGATCCCTTATCCCTCATCTGCCTTTGTGCATTGGGTTGGGGAAAAGGACAAAAGGAAAGAATGTGCACAGTTTCCTTCTCCTGAGGACAGAAACCGCCTCTTGGCATGCACCACTGGAAAACAGCATTGATGCAATTATCACATGGAAGCAAAGCATACAGGATTTTGAGGTATAATTCGATTACTTTCCATTTTTTAAACTAGTCACATTTTTTCTCCAAGATATTGATGACAGGTAAGTACACACCCAATTCGCATTTTAAACAAGGTAACTTGGAATGGACATAACCCCATATTTGACTGCATCAGAACTATTCTGAGTTCATTCTGCAACAGCACACAGATGCCATCCAGTTTGGGACTACAGATCAGGCAACACACACCACAGAAAGGATGAACATCAAGGAAATGAACCATTAAGGCAGTCCTTTTCTCTAAAGGAAGTTTGGTTAGAAAGATCTAGAGGGTCTGCAGGTCTGTCCATTCCGCACACGTCTTGCTCTGTAACTTTATCAATGCTACCTGATATGGTAGGGGGGTTGGAACTAGATGATCTTTAAGGTCCCTTCCAACCTAAACTATTCTATGATTCTATCTGAATATGGCTATACTGTCTGGATAAGAGGAAAAAATCTCCATGAAGAATGTTAATATTCATGGGTACTTTAAGTAAAGACATTTATCCTTTTGAAGTAATTCTCCAACTTTACAGGAAGTAAGACTACGAGGAGTGCTCTATATCTTGGATCCAGGATACCAGTTATTACTTTTTCCAAGCCCTTGCTTGTTACTAAAAAGAGTGAGTGAGTGTGAATATGTGTGTGTGTAGGGGGGAAAGAAGGAGGGAAACCTGCTATGAATACTGATGCATGATGACCTTCATGAGGTTCCAGATGAGATTCCAACTCAGTCTAAAGATCCTTCATTTTTTCCAGACAGAAAGCTCTATTTCCTCTCTCTTCTTATGTCCAGCTATAAGCTATTTTTTTTTTCTACTTCTTCGCAATATAATTTACATAAAAAAGCAGCAAAGAGTCAAGCTCTTCCTTGGTTTTACTCAAATTGCTGCTTCCCTGCTGTCAATTCTACAAAGAAAGTCCGATTTCTGTACTTTAGGCACATATATACTACCAAGAGACAAGATGGGGGGTTTGGTATCACTGCAATATCTACAGTATATCCACCAGAGCTACAAAAGAGCCAAACAGTTGCAAGGACAGGCTGATGAACAGTCATTACAATTAACTTCAGTAACTTTCAACTCACATCTTTGTCTGATTATCAGACAGAGAGAGTCTGAAAAAGTATCTGATGGGCTGCACTTTTGCTGAGTTACACAGATAAAAATGTATCAATAGTCCTTACATGTCTACTCTGTAGATTCATGTCCCTGTTATGGGTCATGATACCTGTTTTAGTGACTTTAAACATCAACTTTTCCATATTCCACACATCCTAATCATCTTGCCAGTAAATATCTCTTCAGCAGGTTAGAGCACAAAATGAACACAAAATTTGCTGGTGTAAGGAGACAACTGGACATCCCAGTTCCAGTCACTGAACCAGAGAAAGGTTGTAGCCTCTTGAGCCATAAGATGTTTGAAGAGAGCTTTTTCTCAAGTTAAGAAAACTATCTAATAAGAAAATTACCCCCCAGGCAGCTCTAGGAGTGTATGAAGTCAAGTTCAATGTAAGTCGTTGTCAAACGTGGTAAGTTATCTCTTGACAGCAAAAGCAACATCTACAATGGAGCATGAATTATCAACCTCTTCAACCCAGATATCCTCTTAACTGGCCAGTCGTTTTATATTTGTCAAGATATTAACAGAAATTATGCAAAATATTAAAAGTAAGCCAACTCCACTACTGAATTAACTTTTTCAAAAATAGGAATGTATTGTCCTCAACAAAACAAACATTTGCCAATTATTCCCCTACTACAATGCAGGGTACAGTGTCCTTTAACTGACAACAAGCAACACAGAGAATTAACTAGTCCATTGATTCCTCTTTGTGTGTTTGAGATGGGGTTTAGCCATACAAATTTAGGGCTATCCACAGCCAGAGGGTAGGTACAGTCCACCTGATAGATCCTCTGTGACAGAACTCAGTCACCGATTTGACTAAAACCAAGTATCAAAGCTGGGAAATGAGGCTGCAACACTAGAATGTGCCTTTGGGCAGTTTGGGTTGTTTTTTTACAGTAGGAACAAATATTAATTTACAGATCAGGGACTCCTGAATGATGTATACAGGCTGAACTTTAACCAGTGATCCTATGAATTGTGTTATCTTTTGTTGGGTTCTGCAATTTCCTAGTGTGACTACTGAAATAATTAAACCTGTTCACCTGAGTAAACCATTATATTGGCACTCCCATACACTTCTTCATGCTTTTAGACATAGCTTAATCTACACTCAGACCCAAAATACACAATTACTACAAAGTAATTAGCAATATTTTACTGTGGTTTGGATTTAGGTATATCAGACTTTACAGTAACAGATAAATTTTTAAAAAAAATATTCATTTAAGAATGGAAATAGGATTTGCCACACCAGATAAGGCCACTACTGTATCTAACATCGTATTTGCCTTTGGCATTGGCTCGATACTGCAGATTGGCAAGAAAGTGACAAAGGCAGCCTAATTAAAAAAAGTTGCATAACACACATACGAAAGAGAAAAAGTAAAGGATAGGGGAAAGAGTATTGTCTTGCATAAACTCATATAATAAATTACGCCATTTCCCCAAGAGTTAATTCACTGTTCAAGGTTATAACTCTGCAAGCAGTCCAAGGAACAATTAAGAACAATGCCAAAAGTATTCTCACAAACACTACAAGTGAGAGCAAATTTAGAATTACAACAGATAATGGTATCATGACAGATGGGGCTCCGTCTGTCAAGCACTTATAATCGATAAAGGAATTTTAAAAGAACTGATGGGGGGCAAATTTCCAGTGGGTACAAGAAGAGACCTTCTTCAGATGTGGTTCCAGAAGGGACTTACCAGGGTACAGTTGCACTTAATGGTTTCATAGGGGAAAACTCTAGTCCTTCAACTCCCTCCACTTCCCCACATTCATAAGCTGGTTAATGGACCCTAGTTAAAAACTTACCTACGAAGGGGAGGATTTAGTTTTAACCCAGATCAAGTCACTGGCCTGGAGTAGTGGGTGGTAGTACAGCCGAAAGGTGGTAGAGAAAAAAGATGAGTGATTGGGGTGATGAACAGTAGAGTTGTACTCTGGTTTTCATGTATGCAGGAATATCAGTCTATTCATTTTTCTTACTCAATTTTATATTTTGGGAGATAAGAAGAGTTGCTCACAACATACATCCTTTATGATGTTTCATGGTTATCAAGAAACTCCCCATGAGAGAGTTGTTTGGATAATCAGGAAGTATCCTCCATCCATTTTATTAGGATTAAAAAAGTCTTTCCCAGGCAAAGAACTGCTCAGTTCAGACTGACCTAGGTTAAAAATCTACCCTTTCATTGTAGATAGACACAGTGGCCATGGGATGGCATTGTATGGTCTGTTGAGGTCCAACAAAATTCTGAAGCAAAGTAAAAAAGAGAAGAAAATGAAACCAGAAAAAAACCGCAACCCGTCCCCCCAAAAAAGAAAAATCTAGGAAACTGTTAGAGAGAACTATCCAAGAAAAGATCAACTTGCAGGCAAGCCACAGTGGACTGTATGTACCACAATGGAGCAGCAAGCAAGGCACAAGACAACGCCACACAGATACCAGAAACAAGTCCTTTTTCTGCTACTTTTATTGCAGTTTCACTTGGGACCAGTTTTCAACCAGCAACCAACTTTGTCAAACCAAATGTAGAAACAGAACATTCTTTGACTGAAAAATAATTAAAACATTAAATACTATTGAAAATAGTTAAATAGTTACTTGCAGTAAACGTGGACAGACTTAGCTGTGTGTGGGACCTCGTGAAGGATATTCCATAACCCAAAGCATTCTTGCAAAATATCAGAAGTACAATTCCCACCAAGAACCATGCAGAAAAGTTGAGCTAAAATATAATGTTACTATATTTTCAATATGGATGTGAAATAAAGGCAAAGGAACACACAGAGTAGACCAAATTTCCCAGGACAAAGTACAGCATTTGAGAGGGAAAGACTGACATTAACTATTTCTGAGATAATGGTTTTCCATAGACAGAAACTAGAGACTTCTGTTGCTCTCCTGTGAAACTCAGCAATACAACGTTCCCAAGTCAATACCTGTCCCAGGGTCCCATGTTTGGCACTATGAATGGCAAAGAACAAATTACCATAGAAAGCTTCTTGAAACAAATCTGACCACTTCCTCTCAAAAGCAATTTGAGAGCTACTCAAATTTGCTGAGCTTTATTAAAACTTCATACATTTTGCGTCAAAAAGTCTAATGTTATTAAAATTCTGAATTATCTCAGTTGCTGGTCATAACATTAAACTATAGCTAAATACTGCATCAATTAGCTCTCTATATTTAGACTAGCTCTCTGTTCTTACCCAAGTATTGAGAATACTTGGGTAGTCTATTTAAAGCTTCAGCCTTTGCCACTTTATCACTGTTGTGGTTTAAACCCAGCCGGCAACTAAGCACCACCCAGCCGCTCGCTCACTCCCCCCAGATGGGATGGGGGAGAGAATCGGAAGAGTAGAAGTAAGAAAACTTGTCGGTTGAGATAAAGACAGTTTAATAGGTAAAGCAAAAGCCGTGCAGGCAAGCAAAGCAAAACAAGGAATTCATTCACCACTTCCCATCGGCAGGCAGGTGTTCAGCTATCTGCAGGAAAGCAGGGCTCCATCACATGTAACGGTTGCTTGGGAAGACAAACACCATTACTCCAAATGTCCCCCCCTTCCTTCTTCCTCCCCCAGCTTTATATGCTGAGCATGACATCATCTGGTATGGAATATCCCTTTCATCAGTTGGGGTCAGCTGTCCCAGCTGTGTCTCCTCCCAACTTCTTGTGCACCCCCAGCCTACTCGCTGGTGGGGTGGTGTGAGAAGCAGAAAAGGCCTTGACTCTGTGTAAGCACTGCTCAGCAGTAACTAAAACATCCCTGTGCTATCAACACTGTTTCCAGCACAAATCTAAAACACAGCCCCATACTAGCTACTATGAAGAAAATTAAGTCTACCCCAGACAAAACCAGCACAATCACCCAAGTCTTTTACACTACAAATGAGCATATAAAGAAACCCACAGACTGATGTTCTGCAAGCAGGTTTGCTGAAGAACACAGCCACCATTATATAAACTTCATTCCATCAACTCATTAGGACAACATCCGCAGTAGTCACACCTTTGTGTGATCATAGAATAGGCATTTAACTTTTCCCAAAATTAGGAGCTCCATTTACAAGTTTGGTTTGTTTTTCATATCCCTCTTGCTATCCAGTTGTGGTTTTGTATTAGTGATTAACAACAATCAAACCCACCACAAACAAGAAAGCGAATTCTTACGTATTCCAGTCATTAAAATCAGCACTGAAGTGCAGTTACAATATTTCTCCTTTCAGTCCCTTATCCACACATTAATGACTTTCCACGTGCACTGAGAATAAAACTAATTATTTTCAACAGAGTACGAGTTCTGTTGGCAATAAGAAGGGACAAAAATGACTTACGCTTTAAAAAAAAGGTAATCTGTACAAAAATTATCAAGAAATACTAACATACTATCCCTAATAAGCTGCAATAAAAGTACAAAAGGAAGTGTAAATCTGAAGAAATTAGAGAGTCACTTTTTCAACTTCTTGTATTGGTTTTAGTTTTTTCTTTAAATACTGAGTCACCTCAGGCCATTTTTGATAAGGATTTTTTTCAGTATTCCACTGAAAAACAAAGGAAAAATATTTTAGCTGGATCTTCATTGTACTATTACATCTTTTCTATGTTTCTATTCTTTTCACTTGTTCTTAGTAGGAATGTTTTAAATTAGAATAAAGGACATAAAGGAATCTTGTGGCTAGTCAAACCCAGGCCTCTGTCACCACAAGAAACATACATAGTAAAAAAAGCTTGAGCTTTTCAAGTTCTGTCTTAAAAAGGTAACTACACATCTTCCACCCCTATGCAGTTGGCTGCTATGCCAAAACCCCATTCCTCAATAGCTATTACTTTACCTGCATAGTTTTCTCATGGCCAAAATGTCAAATGTTATTCTTTCCTTCAACATGATCTATATCTGCAAAGAGCAAATCACATTTCACTCTTCATTTTGCCAAGCCCCTTTTCTTTTTTTTTTTCTTCTCCACTAATTGAGATACATCCTCTTTTGCTTTCTCAACTTAAAAGGTATTTTCAAAAGTTTGAACTAATCTTTTCCAAATAAGAAACAGAATGGAAGCATAGAATTTCAGGGAAGGTGCTGCCGATGTCTTTACAACAGCATTAATATTACCCTTTCTGCTGAGAAAAACTCACCCAGCACATTCTGCAATCACATCTGCTTTTTCGATAACATAATCACTTTGGTGGTTCATAAAACACTCTGTGATTGACCAATACTTTTGTATCTATTTCTGCCCCTGTAACTAACAACTGGTGAGCCTCCAACTTAGAAATTCTTGTTATTGGTCCCAAAATACACAAATTCGTACCGTAATATAGTTGCCTCATGTTGTAAAGAATGTTATAAAATTAAAACTTTATAAATGTTATTATTAGAAGTGTGAATAAAAAAACACTAGTAAAAATATTCAGTATCTATTCACAGACTAGTGTGTTTGGTCTACACAAATACTTTTGCAATGCCAAATGTAAAGCAAAATCCTTGTGAAACATTACTAACAGCTTTGTTACCGCAGGTACAGTAAGGTTTGGGCTCCATAAGCTTAACAGGAACAGCACTATTACCCTATTCAATATTAACAGCAGCTAATGTTCAATGTTAACATGTTAAAGACCCAAAACAGCTTTTACAAGAGTCTATCCATCAAAATTTCAGCTTTGTAGGAAACAACTGAAAAACAGTCATGAATGTTCTTTGTCATAGCCATTTTCCAACTCTTGCAAATAAAAGAGCAAAAGTAGTATAAAAACAACACCAAGACATCAGTTCTACAAGTCTAAATACAAATGCAATCCGAAGACATGTCGAAGCCTTTATCAAGTTAAAAGTTAGATAAATTTTTACTTGTAATCTTCTAAGACTCAAACTTTGCTAAAAAGTGATCCTGATAAATATGATGCTTTCTCATGTTAGTGGGTTATGGCACACACCATGAAACCATTTATTTCAAGACCATTAGTGTATATGCTAAGTGGAGGATAGGGGTATGACTGGATGTATTTATGCTGTTTAATATTAATATTATGAGGTTCATTTTGTGACTGCCATTAACAGAACAACAGCACAAAGCAAGCACATACTTTTCTGGTAATCAACCTTGAAAAGAACATTTCAACTCCCTAAGAAAAGCAGAACTGTGTAACCACAGACCACAGAATGTGAAGGACAGTAAGGTAAGCAAAAGAATACAAAGATCTTGGGATAAAAACGTTTAGGAAAGTTTATATAAGAATTAGCTTCCTATCTGTAACAACTGAAAGTACAGCATTACAGTAATAAATGCTATAAATAGGTTGAACTACGATGTTTCCATGAAAACAACTCTTAGGGATTTAGAACTGATAACAAAAAGAAAAAAGTGCTTTTAAAAGGTGGTCTGGTCTCAAGAACTGTAAAGGCAGGATATAACCCTGAGAGAAGCCCCCTGTGCCAGGCCATCCAGCAGCCGGACACTGACTGCAGAAGTCCCCGGCTCCATGCCGTACTTGAGGTGGGGAATTTCCAGCTACATCTCCTACTCTGGTGCAGAGGCAGTGACAATAACTCCTACTATGCTCAGGAGCTCAATCACCTGCTATTATCCATAGCCTTTTCCAAAATTCTTGAAGAAAGGCAGCAGGTCATATGGATTAACCTGGGGATGACAGGGTCTGGCCTTCAGACAACCAGCTCAATTAAGAAATCTTAAGAAATCTTTTTTCCTCCTCCGCCCTCCCCCCCCCCCCCCTTTTTTTTTTTGGGCAGCCAAGAGTTTTGGAAGTACTGGGTGGGATGCAGTGTTAGGTCCCAGAAAGCTGAAAGTCAAAAAAGAATGCAATGATATACTCTGAAATGCTGATGCAATCTATCATATAAAATGATTTATGTGAGCAATCTCTACTAGAGGAAAACTAAGTTAATTATGCCATGAGAAAAAAACAAAGGTATGATTGAGCAAGTTCATCTGTAGTTCAAAAGCTAGGTACCAAAAAACATTATACAAACAAGAAATAAAGTTTAATAATTCGTTTATTATCTCCAGTCACCACACACTGATGTTTAGAAGATTATTCAGGGCCTGAAGCGCCTGTTTCCTCCTTTCTGGGAAAGGAGGAAAAATTGAATGCAATGGAGCTGTGCCAGGTGGCACAAACTGACATCAAGAGAATAAACACAGCCCCACATAGCTTTGCAAAGCTGTGAGCTCAGACTAGCAGCAGCAACTTTTTCTGTATAGGTACATAACATTCACTTCTGATCCCATTCAAAAGAATAAGACTGCCTTTTGAATGGGATCAAATACTGTTATAACAGCTATTCACCATGCATACCAAAGGTGTATAAAACTGCATGATCACAAACATCAATAGCAGATGAAGATGCTTATACCCAAGCTGGCTAGTACCATCCCTCATCTGCGTATTATTACTCCTACAACTGAAGAATTGCAGGGCATTACTTGAGCATACCTCATCTGTATCAGCGCAAAAGCAGCCAGGTGGTGACTCCATGCACCAATGCTGCTGACAGGTTTTTGGTGAAAAATCAATTGAAGTTATCCAAACTGTACAACAGCAATCTCTCACTAACTGCTTCAACACTCAAAGCTGATTCTGCTAGATCTGGAAGGATAATATGATCATATCTTACCTGTAAGAAGGAAACAGTATAAGGAGTATGTTATAAAATTGCTTATCAAATAAGATATAGGTGCCAACACAAATGGCACTAAAAAAACTATACAAGCAGGGTACTACCATAGGTCCCTGTGTATTACATTCTACATAGCCAGAGCTCTGGATAGACAGATGCAGTGTGAAAACATCATCCTTGAGACATTTTAGATCACAGGCAACTGTTAAACATCAAAAGTTTCTGGCAGTCCACCTTCTATCTTTATTGTTCATGTTTTAACAACAAATGCTATGAAAGCAATACAAGTCCACTCAAAATAACCTGGCATACTGGCAACTTCTTGGCTCTAGTATGGAATTAATAATTTCGAAGAAACATGCAAGGCTTGATTTCCAAAACAGGTATCTTCTACTGAAGGAACAATTAGTAAAAGTTTGTTAATTTTTCAAACACAAAAGTCTTTCCACCCTTTCTGGTCTTATCAGTAGCACCACCTTCCAGCCAAGTTCAACTTGGAAAAATCAGCTTTGAATGTGGCATAATTATGCTAATACCATGTGTCACAGTTTCTCCTCATTTCCGACTTTATTGTAAAGATAACAGAGCCAGGCTCTTCTCAGTGGTGCCCAGTGACAGGACCAAAGGCAATGGGCACAAACGGAAACACAGGAGGTTCCCTCTGAACATCTGGAAATACTTTTTCACTGTGACAGTGACTGAGCACTGGCACAGGATACCCAAAGAGGTTGTGGAGTCTCCATCCATGGAGATACTCAAAAGCCATCTGTACACAATCCTGGGCCACTGGCTTTGGGCGGTCCTGCCTGAGCAGGGGTGTTGGACCAGACAACCTCCAAAGGTTCCTGCCAACCTCAACCATTCTGTGATCCTAGCCCTCCACTATTTCAATGCCTTCCTTTCCCCAATTTGATGGATGTTAACCATGCTTCCCCCCGCCCCCCCTTCAATTTGTCTCGATATTAACTTAACAACTTAAAAGTCAAAGCAATTGTACTGAGGTATGTACAAGTTGGAAAGCCAACTTTATCTGAGACATGGATAAAAACTTTATGCCTGCAAGCTTGTCTGCTATTTTTCTATTTCACAAGCTGGTCTAAAATGTTATCATTCTAAGAAACAGGACCACGTGCAAGCTACATTCATTTGGATAAGACTGGAGAAGGAAAGTATGAGGGTTATCAGGTTCAGACTAGCTTAACTCTACAGTTCAGTTACCTAAGTTGTCCTGAATACAAACTGGATAGGAATTAATTGCCTTCTTTTCTGAACACTTGTGCCTCTGTGCTGCTAAGGGTTTTCAGCATCCCTGTTGGCAGTGACCCCATGTGCCCAATCTTTAGTTTGTATATTTTTTTTTTACTTTAAAAAAAACAAAACAAAACATTAAGGTATCTGTATAACTGTGACTTTCAGTCAACCAGATGGATCAAGCTGTTGGGTCACTCCTGAGCTATGAGTTCACTATTTTAGTTGCTGTTGGAGATAAAAAAGCATTGACAAATTTGCACTGGATAGTACAATATTACTAGTAACAGTAAAATGTTTTGAAACATCCTCTGATTCAGAAATGGTAGAATCAAGCAGAACTCAGTTTTAAGATGAGGTCAATCAGATTCAAGAAGAGCTCACATGGCACCTGCTACAGAGATGACAATCCAGTCTGTTCCAGTCCCATACTCCTACGCTCTCATCAGGCTCACGATTCATATTCAAAACTGTGTTCCAAACATATTTAGGTCAAACACAGAAGTTAACATTTGCTGCACTTCATTACCTCTCCCCATCTACAAAGAGAGCTGTGGTCACATCTTGCACACCACATGTAACTTCTGCAGTAATACATTCGCAGATCAGACGGCAGAAGGGCCATTTGGTATGACCCACAATATAACACTAAGGACTTCCACCTAGTCCCCACTTCTGTTCTGCATACAAGCACCAACTGCAGCCATGCTGACCAAGCTACTCACTCTGAAAACAACATGTAATCATTTTGCACACCAAAAAGGAGAAATAGACAGCCTCCCTTTACTTTCAACTAGCAAATATTTGCTTTCCATGTTCTGCAGTTAACAATCATCCTGCTCCAGTCTGAAAGCAAAGGAGACAAGGTAGACCTGTTAGACCAAAGAAGTGGAGGGAAAAAAGTTTAAAAAAAAAAAAACAGTAATCCAAAAATCAAGTACAGGCTATTGCTGGTGTCTATAATAGCTTTCAGAAAGTCAAATAAACACAGATTACTAGCAAGGAAATCTGAAGTTTATGTAATACACAAAATCTTGAGACTATTACCGAAAGTTATGAAGTGCTCCAAAGACTACAAATGGCCCCCGAGGAAATAATTCTAAAATAAATAAATAAATAAATAATAAATAATAATAATAATAAATTAACCAGAAATCACAAATTGCATTTATTCTGGCATAAGACCTATGTATTTCTTGGAATTAAATATCTGTCTTTTTATTAAAAACATCCATGCCTGTTTATGCTGGGTTTAAAACATGAACAGAAGACATTTGCTAGATTAACACCCTTGCTATCATGTTTTAACTCTTTAAAGAATCACACAATAAAAAGTTAGCATCTGATTCTCATCAGTTCACAATGCAGTCAATATTTTTTTATGAAAAAAAAATGTGAACTTCATTGCTCACTCATAATATAAACCAAGACTGAAAGTAAAGAGTTAAAGCTGTTTGGCAGCTGTTACTTTAAACTCCTTTGGGTTTTGTAATTTGCGAAACATATCAGTTCCTCCACCCTGGAACTTTTTTAAAGCACCCAAGCAGAGGAACGTCACAGCACGATCATCTGCCATCAGTACAATAGTCAGAGATACGACACAGCAGAGGACCTCCTCCTCCAAATCTGTCAGTTGTAATAAATTATGGTGTAGCCAGGAGCTGACTGAGACCAGAGAGAGAAATCAAAATTAAAAGAGTATGTAGAATTGAACATGACCTATATAGAAGTGATAGGTAAGGCTGAAGAGAGCAGTATGATTTTTTAGAGGGAGAAGATATGCAGAGAGGAGGGACAAGGACAGAGCCAAATGGCACTCTGCAGTGAAAGGGACAAACAAGAGCATAAAACCTTGAGCATTCTTATTAAACAGGAGCAGTTTGAGGCACTATTCAAGCACACACCACACTGGTTTCTTGTTAACGGTACTCAGAAAGTAAAGACCAATGTATAGCACTAAAACCCAGCCACAGTGAAATCAGATCAGAGACGAGGTCAGCATTACAAGAACTGAAGGACAAGCGCCACATAGCAATCCAAGGCTGTCTTTGAAGGGAACATCTAGGACAGAAGCTTTTGCACAATTGATTAAGAAAGAGAAGTGCTTATGTTTATAAATCTTCAAGTAAATGCCCTTTTCCCCATAAGCTCCTCTTTTCTGCACCTATGGAGAAAGGCTATTTCATCATACAAACGTCACACATCACTACATCAAGCCCCTATATCTGGGCAACACAAACCCTCTGAAAGCAGAGAGACCCAACGCTGACAGAGAAGCTAACATTTGAAGACAGATAAACTGCTACCCCATCATTTCATAACCTTGCACTAAATTTACTCCCTCTAAAAAGTATCCACTTCCATCAACCCCAAGCTGTCAGCAAGAACTAATGAACAGTAAACTACCCTTCAGCTCCTACTCAGTACTGTAGGATAGTAGCTCTGAAGCAGTCTTGAGCATGTCAGCCATTGGCAAATAAGGGTGGACCCATTCTTCTCTTACTGGTTTTTCTCTTACCGGTTTAGAACAAGCAGCCAAAGCCAGTAAGACACAGATGGGTACCTTTCGTGTATCCTCTTCCATTTTGTTTACCTCTTCCAACAACTTGCATTTTCATAAGAACTTTTTTTCCTCTGTTGCTACCTTATTTGCCTTTCCCTACTGCACAGCTCACAGCATTAGGAGTCACAAAGCAGAACTTCTGCTATTTACCTCCGTGGCAATGGAAAAAGGAAAAAAATGTAACAACTTGACAGGTTACAGCCCAGCAGAATCCCAGCTACAAGCTGGGGCCCTCATGCAGTACTGCTATTTACAGATACATAATAGCCAAGCAAGAAGTTGCAGCGGTGGTAGGCAGTGCAAGCCCAGCATCTGCCTCCTGCAAGTACTGAAAGCAAAACAATGAGACATTTGTTCCAAGTTCACGCACCAAGGCAAAAACAACTGCACAGCAGCCACTGTTCTTCTGAACGGAAGCCAATAAAATTATTTTATTTCTTTATTTCCCCCAGTGAGTTCACCAAACGTTCAGAAGAATCATCCTTTTAATTATTGCACAGATCCATACGATTTGGATGCAGAGTTACTCAAAAAGCAGCAGCAGCGGGGCTGGGATGAGTATGAAGAGGAGCACAGCCTGCTCACTGCTGTATGCTCTGCCACAGCAGCCCACACTGAACAAGCTGCAGTTTAGGATCCTCAGTTGGCAGAAAGCCAACACAACAGACCTTTCTAAGTCTGGCTCCAATGTGCCAAAAAGAATACAAAGGACTGGCCAAAACCACAACAGTTAGTAGCCATGAGATACTGCCATGGCTGTCAAGCTAACCATGCTTCCCTCAAGTAGGAAAACCACACACACAGAAGCACAGTTCTAGCTACAGCCCCATCTATGCACATCCCTGTGTGCTAGTAAAGGCCAGTGAAATGCCTTATTCCACCTACACATTCAGCATCTCTCTCCAGGAACCACTGAGCAATCAAATCCTTCTCAATCACTTCTGATGGGGATTAAGAATCTGGGAGAAGAACAAGACACACGGATGAGAGTATTTCAGAAGGTGAAATGCAGCTGTGTTTCAAGCAACTGGAAGGACAGGTTGAAACATTGCCAAGTTGTCAGGGACAGCTAACTCATGAGTAAACACCCAGATAATACAACTTTTATAATGCACAGTTGGAAACGCCAGTCAGAGGCAAGTTCAAGTGAATCTGACAAAGCATAAAACATCTCTAGAACCGGCACAAGGATGGACAGCCTCCAGAAACAAGAACTGGGAAACAATTAAGTAAGTCTTAGTACAACTCCCTGATGAACTATTCATCTCCTTCATACTTGGGCCTGAGTGTGCTCCTTGCTCTAATGGAACCATGGGAGCACGCTGAGGAGGACATATGTTCATCTCCTCTGAAAGTCAAGGTGGTCATGACTGCGTGAAGAAGTTACTGGCCACTCCACCAAGGTCAGTTGCTGGCAACAGAAGTCCTCTTATCAAAAATGACAAGTGTGGCAGAAGATTCAGCCACCAGACATACTCAGAAGAGATGGATCAGAGTGTTTACAAACTGTACAAAAAGATCAGTGTAGAAGACACATTATATTACTTAAATATGCATGACTTTGTTTGATACTTTATATTTCTGATGCATGACAGCATATCAGTTCCAAACAGGTATACTGAGGGTACAGGAGTAGTTAGAAACCAAGAACCTACTATCAGTACCAAAGAGAAGAACCTACTAGTATTGATTTTCACTAGCATAACTTGCAGAATAAGACATTATTCTGTCACTTTTACCTGTATTAAAAATATCCATGAAATTCCCATTCTCTTGTTACAAGATATTGTGGCTTTAATTGAATGTCTTACTTTACATCGAGGTAATACTATCTTGGAAGTATGATATTATTTTTTTTCCTTTGGTCAAAAGCATCAATACAAAATCACATGGGCTCTAGCACAAAGCACCACTGAGTTAAGAAAAAGAACTAGAAATACACGGAACTCACTGGTTCTGGGTAAATACATCTGATTCAACACCTGGTCAGTTTTTAAGGTATCTTAACTACCTCTGGAACCCCACTTACCTTAATACAGATAAAAAGAGATAAAGTAGGTCAGCTCTCCATTTTAATGCTAAGCATATTTGTGTTTTTAGAATGGATAATTTTTAATAGTATCAAAGGCACTATCATAGACTAAAGGCTGAATTGTCTTGAGCTACTAGAATGACAGAAAAAAATTTCTAAGTGATATAGGTTTACGTAAAAGATTTAAAAGTCTAACATTAAGATCCACTTTTTCTGAGGAAGTTGGAAATTTGCAAGAATTCATGTTATTTGCATACTGTTATCAGGAGAACTGCAGGAAAAAAGAACAGAAGCCAGTGATGCTTAATTAGAGGCCTCAACAGATTGTTTAAAAATCTTGAACAAGGAAGTACACATACTCATATACTAAATTAATTCACATGCCTTCTATCTGCTATCAAGGGTTTATTTCAAATCTATTGCCATGAACAAGAAAGAACAAACACATCTGTATACATTTGCAAGCCAAAGCTGCATTGAACAAAGCAAGCAAGCAGAAAAGAAGCAGCAACTTCTGGTGTTATTGAAATAGGCACAGCAATCCAAGGACAAAATTGAAGCCAAGTATCCTGGATAACACATTAATTTCATAGAATAATGACCATTTACAAAGGACAATCACTACAAGTTCTTCAAAGTACAGAATACCATGCCATGAACACATAACTGAAAATGGTGGAAAATGCATTACAGTTTTACTACTGTGAGGTAAGCTTTGATTCATACCATATGGCCTTACAAGACAAGCATGTGTGCATGTCTGCATGTGCGTGCACAAACGCTGAGGTCTCTAACCCGCAACTGTATCCATCCCAGTTTTCAAGAAGTAAGAAGACAGGAAGATTCCAGTAAACACTAAATTCATAGTTTTTCAGAGTCATTCAAGAAAGCTAATCGTACTGACTCACTATTTTTGTCTCAGAAACCTGGTAATTAACACAAACTGAGATAAATTAAGGTGTGAAGATAATACCTAGCATCAGTATAATACCTAGTTATGTTTGTATTTTTTCTCCCCTTCACAAGGCTTAAAAAAAACCCTAAAGCCTAACAAACCAAATCATACTACTATCTGAATAATTCATGACAAGGAAACGGATCAATGGACATAACATTAAGTTCTTTTCTTCCCCCCTATTCTGTTTAACATGGTATAAAACATACAATATTTTTATTTCCCTCTCAGGCAAAGAGGTCCAGTGAATGCAATACATGGCGACCTCATAAAATCATGGGTCATCAGTCTGGGTTTAAAATAAAAAAATCTAAACCAAATATTATACTAGAAGCACAGAGAACATTATTTATAAGTTCAAATAGTTATCAGCAAACTTCTCTGAAATCAACATTTATCTGTGTGGCCTCACTCTTTGAATTAAAATAATTGCTTCTTATGCTTCTTATTTCTGCATTGTAACTACAGGCAAGTATACTGACTTTATAACAGCACCTTGGATTTGAGGTGTTTTATCCTCCTGCTGCTTAAGAACATGAAATGAGATTCTGATGTTACTAGCAATATCAAGGTTGTGAGTATGTTTGAAATACAGATTTGTTTACATGACTACTTTAGAAAATGTAGGTTGTCTTCTGGCAGACTGCAGTAAAGTTAAAAATTAAGCTCAATGCAATATGGAAGGGAAGGTAAAGGAAAAAGCAAGAGGAAAAGGAAGACACTTCTTAGTACTTGTAGCTGGAACCCATTCAAACTTCATTTCTTATATAGGAACTTCAACATGGCATCCCATCATATTTATGCTTTTTCTTTTTGCCTTTCTTTTTTCCCCTCTCCTTACTTTCATTACACATATATATTCAGAAACCAAGCTTGCCTTCCATTGTGGGCACAAACGACTATATATCTGCTTAAAAAAAAAAAAAAGTCCTCAAATTTGAACATCAGTGTAGCAGGTGGGGGCTGTCTGGCTTCCCAGGAGGCCGAAAGCAAGCCCAGACTACTGACGCACCACTGCGCTGCCCACTGTCAGGCAGCTTTCTGCCTTTACCCTTTACACTTGTGCAAGAGTGACAAAGAAAAGCATGGAATGGCAAGAAAAGGGTGATCAAATCTAAAAATTATTTCACAAGGGTCCAAGAAGAAACTGCCATGACAGAGTATCTTAGTCATGCTCCCTAATCATTGAAGTAAAAATGGCATGAATTAAGACCTGACTCTTGTGTGGCTTTGGTTTACTTCCCAGCCCTGACCTAGACAGCGTGCCATCTTGGTCACTGCACTTTCTCTTTACTCCTGACCTTATCTTCTGCACAACAGAAGTATATTCCTCATCCTGTGAATGGAGAGTAAGCAACAAGTGTTTCTTCTCCAAGGAAGATACGCCCTTTTATTAATACTAACTTTTAATACACATTCAAGATGCTCTAAGAATAACTTAGAGATGCAACTCAGCAAGAGAAAGCGCTATTCCTTTCGGCAAATGTATGCATCTCCTTCAAAGCCTCTGGGCTGTTAAAAGCTCTTCTGAATTTTAACAAGCTTTGGAGTAATGAAGGCTGCACTTTACTATCTCCACAAAGACACACCAGAAAGTAAGCAATGACCAGCCCTGCAACACGATACTATCAGATACTATTTGTTTATAGCCAGCCCCCAGATGTACCAAAGCTCTTTCATGATGGACTATTTAGAGTACATCCTTACTAGCTGTTAATCTGTATAGCAGTAGACAGACAGAATGGCATAAAGTAACAGTGAAGCAATGAAATTTCTGCCCCATGTCAGCATCATGGTCAGGAAACACTGCTGTGCATTTGCTCTTCCTCCAATTCAATATATACCTTCTTGGAAATCCTAAAATTACCACAGTTTTGTAAGGCATGGGTATGCAGATTAAATAATACCTGGACTGAAGAAATACCTCAGTTTGGCCGTAAGAATTTGAGCTTTAGTATTTTCCACCATGCAATTAGGCTAGGGGCAAGAGAAGATGACAGTTGATCACTCTGAGTGGCTAACTGATGCAAGACTTAATACTCAAATGCATCAGATATTAAAAAGCATCTTTGTTTATGTGCAATCATCCATGGTAAACAAAGATTCTCTACTGCTCTGAAGGAATCTACAGGGCTATCACTTATAAATAAAAGTTTGAACTTGAGAGCTTATATACACTCTTTCTTGATTTTTCTTCAACACAGAAGAATTTAAGAAAGTATGGAGTATTCACTTAAAAGCATGCATTAACTCGCATATGGGACTAACCATTACCTTTCGAGGACACCACCACAAAAACTGCTCTACCCTCTGTTACCTAGCCCCTCACTCCTCAAAACCCAAGGATTTTTCTGTGCAGAAAGTTAACTTGTGACATGACACTGCTTCGATCCCCTTTCTAATAACAACAACTGTTGAGAGGGCTCACTCAGCTCTTTTGGCAGCAGTAGTAAACCATGCTTAAAAAAAAAAAAAAAAGAGAGAATGTTACTGAAAGATTAACTACATACTCACAGGTAAAATTACTAATTAAAACAATATCTCCAGCAAGACTTTGAACATAGACAAAGAGTGCCAGGTAGTTTTCACTGAGGTAAAGCTTCACAGAGCAGATAGGTATTCATATCTGATCTAAAGAAGGAAGTTCTTATCTAATCAAATGTCTGGAAAAACTAATAGTTTTCAACAAGAATTTTAGTACAACAGGTTCTCTTTCTTCAACAACTTATTTTTAAAGTACGTTTACTAGCTTAATATTCCAAAGCCTGCTGCAGTTATAACTCAATAGCTTGCAGCAATAAGTAAACTTGAAATTCATCCCATTAGACGCTTTTGCTCCTACTGCTTCAGGCTGCTTGAAGTAAGTGTATTTTTAATTTTCATGTAGATTGCTAACAACACTATTTGCATTGAGTAAGTTTAATGCCATAGTTCCCTCCAAAAAGTTTTAGCTAGCATATACTGAAGAATGAAATTATTACTATCCTGTAAGAACAAAGGAAATGTTAACTTGTGAAGAAAACAAGCTGCTTCATCTTAAAGTTTAATAGTAGGGAAAAAAGTAACAGTCCCCACACACAGGCACTCTGCAAAACAATGAAAATACAGCTCTCATTTCAAACATCTGTGTTCCTGGCTCCTGTAAATCATACATCATGAACCTAGAGACTGGCTCAAACTTAAGTTATTTGCCAGGACCTCAACTGCAGCAACACATGCTGAAATAAGCTGAGTTGCAAGAATACTCTGGGTACTAGCAGTAAAGCTAAAAGAGCAAGTATATTGCTGTGCTTCACTGTGTCTGTCAACATTATTACCACAAGTAGCTTTTTAAACTACTGTAACATTTGTCCAGGTCAGCATGCTACTCAGCAGGTTTCAGAACTTGCCAAGAGTACAGTTCAGAGGGAAGCGAAGAGAGCAACTGTTGCTCCCATCTTGAGCTGATGCCACCACACATTCTGCAAACACAATGCGGCGCCTGGACAAGTTTATCGCCCTGCTGCCCAGCGGCGTGTTCCTGCCCTCGTCCACCTCACCCCCTGCAGACCATCAGTCCTGTCTCCAGAGCTCCTGAACACATTTATTTCCCTAGCAATGCTTGCCCAACTCAAACAGAAACAAGAAACGGCCATGAACACTCCCTAGCAGACCTTCCTGACAGTCTGCAGCAAAAGCACTCCAAGCCTTTCAAGATATGAGAGGGCCGACATAGGGACAGAAGGAGGAAGGGCAGGATAAGGAATGACTTCTTATCTCTCAGCAGACACCCTAATCTAGGAGACATCAATGCAGAAGTGCAGTAACTAAGGAAAGCAAGGCAATTATCTGGAGGAAAGTGGGAATTGCTCTGGCTGACAGACAGTTCAGAGAAGAGTGACCAGACACTATCAGGCATCATGCGCTAATTAAGCCAGATCGTACATTCACAGCTAGCTGACAAAAGCTACTCTACCAGAATGCTATGCTAAGTGCCCAGTACTGCCCTCCACATTTCTTTGGTGTTTAAACGGGCCAAAGTGCATAATTTCCTCTCAAGCCATTTGGGACATCCAGAGAGCAGAGAAAAGATGACTCGGGTACTAACCCACCCATTACCCTACAACTGGGAGAAATACTCAATGAGCACTACATCTCACAGTTCACTTGAGCTGCAACTGTGGATGAAGCTCTGTTTAAACTACCATGCAGGGTACAAACTGGAGTATCTGAGGCAGGGACGAAAACCTGTCCTGATGGAGACAGAGATGGTTGCAGCTGAAAGCATCTCAAATCATCTGCCAGTACCTAGGTCCAGGTCTGCCAGTATTCACTGCTCTAATGCAGTTTTTTCGTCTACCGTAGGCAAATTAGTTGGCAAGAAATTCTTTATGCTTTTTCTTTGAGCAATGGGGTGATATCACATTTTCAGACAATAGCCATCTCCTTTGAGTAGTAACTTTTAAAACAGTTAACTTGCTAAATGTTGTGCCCCCATCTTATGTTATAATTCTACAAACAATTTAATCCTGCATCAACTGGCACTGCTGCCATGAAGTCCTTGTTTTTCTTTATCAGCTCCTCTCTGCACCAGCAACAGCATTTGTGTAATTCCCGAGGAATCCAACTGGGGAAGTGATCCAAGTGAAGACCGAACTGATGCATACAGGAGTTTTCAGTTAGATGACTTCCTCGATCTGGTTTACCACATTGCTACACAAATGCCAGTAAGAGAAAACAGACAAAGGTGAGAGTAACGATGTGGCTTAATCCAGAATGAATCAACTCTTGGGAATACAAAGCTAATTAAAAACATGGAAAAAACATGTAGACAAGCCCAAACAACTCTGCAAGCCTCCTTACTTGCTTCTAAACCTTTCTGTTTATTTACTCTTGGGAGTGAAACACTCAGGCTCATGAGCATAATGCTACAAAGACAAATGGTTTAGAAATGTTTGAGTCTTGAGAAATGCAAGATAACCCAGCCAGGTAATCAGCAGTTTGTGTTCCTTCACATAGCTTATTACATGGTATATATTCTGTAGGTCTAAGGCTGAGCCAGAGGGCAACACCATGCTGATGAAACTTCCAGTTGCAGCATCTGAGGGAGGATTCATCTGACTAAATAGGAGTACAAAACAGCATTGTCTAGGCTGCCATGCTAGTCAGTGGAGATCTACACAGCACAATTCATTTGACCAAATGTGCTTACTCCAGGTGACAGGAATGACACTCGGCTCCATTAGCTGAAAAAATTAGATCTTCATGTCTGTAAAAGGACTATGGATGACTAGCTAAGATGTAGACACTTGCAGACTTGCAGACACCTGAGTTAGGTGAGACGCCTCCTACCCTGGATGAGAATTGCATATCCCTCGCATGAGAAGTCTTACATTCACATATCAAGTACAGACTGAGAGATGAGATGTTTGGATCTTAACTTTTCACTTCGCACAACTGTTCATGGTATGGTGGAGAGCAAGAGGGCTGGACAAAACTGCCGATACATTAATTTCCTCCCAGCAGCAGTCCAAATACAACATTTACCTTAATTTGTTGTTGCTTTATTATCAAGCAAGTCTCACAACATCGTTTGATAAATACTTGTTGATGTATTAGTATATGCCCTTGCTTATAAAGGATGAAAGACACCCTTTTTTCAGTAATGACAACCACAAGGGTGGGATGAAACAAGAGGAAACTCCCAACACTGCTATCACCTCTGTTAATTACTGCATGAAGAAGAAAGGCCTTTTTGTTTTCTTTAACAAAGGAGGAGTACCTTATTTATCTCAGCATTTACTGACCGTCAAGGTAAGCTCCCCTTTACTGTTAAACATTGCTATTGTATTACTCACACCTACCACACAGTACAGTAGTTCTCAGCACTTTTACAGCTAGAACTTAAGAAAACTGGAAGCATTTTGCACCTTACTGGATTCAGCTCCTTTGTTGTCCCCAAGCCAAAAGGATGCTGCTACTTCCTTCCCCTTGGCTTTCCCCCCCTCCCCAACACTCCATTTCCTCCCTGCTAACTGCAGTTGCTGCCATGTCTCCTCCAAGCCTTGTTCCCACAAGGCGGAGAGGCTGAGGGTGGCTCCTACAAGAGTCACCCCAAGTCCAGCAAGGCTTATGTGGGGTTCCCTCTACTGTTATGTGCTCTTGCCTCCTCATCTGAAAAACAACCATTACAGCAGCATAGCAGAGTTTTCCATGGTGCAGGTCCTTACTCACAGGGACAAGGAGGCTTCACCTCCTGGTGCATGAGGTGTACAGATAATGGATAAAGACAGGACTTCACTCCCTAGTATGCCTCCACAGTATGGCACAGGCAGTGACAACTCATAGAACTGCAAAAGCTAAGAGTAGGAACAATTAAAAGACAGCTTTGGTGTTGGATTTCCAGGAACTTTTGTGCCCTGCCTGCAGAGACTGCTTCTATTCAAAACATACATTATATCCACAACAGTTCTGCTTAAATATACCCAATTCCCCAAGTAGCTAGTGAGGGAGCCAAATTTACAGACTATACTGTACATAAATGAATTTTTCCTTCAGATCATCTCAAAATCTGTTGCTCTTCAAGCTAGCAAAAAAGTGACACAGGTATACCTGAACCAGAACATTGGCATTTTACATGAAATGAAAATGTAGCTCTATGTTGAAATATACTTAAATACCACTTTCAAGGGCTCAGGCTCACCATTATGTCAAATATGATTCTGTCTTAATATTTTAAAGTGAAAGATTCAATACACTTATTAAAAGCAACAAGAAATTACAGTATGTTCACATGCTTATGGCTCTGTATTAACAAATATATACGTATCTTTCCGGTTTCCAATAAAATTAAATATTGTGTTTGTAAAAAGGATGTGTATAATGCTTATCACCCATGCACAACAAGCCAGATATTACATTAACTGAAAACCTAATGTAAACCAACTTAAAAGGAAAATGTTTCTGGAATTTTTGGAGGGAAAAAAAAAAAAAAGAAAGCAGCACTCAGTTCTCTTTGGTATTTCCCAAAACAAAATGTTTTAGTGTATATTATTAGTATGTATTATTATTAAACTCATTTGTTCTAGTAAATACAACCCTTTACACAGGCTTCTTGCCTCCTTTATTTGTGCTCCTTGACAGGTAAATGGTAAAACCACTGAGACCCGTGGGAAAGGCAGAACACTGACAGTGCCATTCTCTCAGAAGTTGCCTTTCTTCATATCTAAAGGGAGAACTGATATATACTGGAGCAAAGGGAAATTAATCCTACAAAAAATGCAGCTTGCATAAGGTAATCCGGGTATAAGGTAACAGAAATACTGAAAGTGCACACTTTGATTTCAAGTTGCAGGTATCTTGGAGAGATTATTTAGTTTGCCTTTGGCTGACTGGAAAAATAGCTATCTCCCTAAATTATAAGATCAAGGTACATGACACAATTGTATTGCTCAAATATACTAGAGTAATTTGAGATATGTGCAAAAGAAGCATCAATCCCAACCATACGGCTATCCAACAGCGAAACTCCAAGCAATGTTGTTAAGAAATGCCATTAAAGCTGAACCACCAAGCTGCCAGGTTCTATGCATACCTATACTGACATGACCCATGCATCGAGTTTCCTTGCCATGCATTTTCCTCTCAGGTTTCTTCATGCACCAAGACTGTGGCTAGTCATTGCCCACAGACGACAAGAGTAAAAAGCTAATTTGAAGTTTGTACTAACAGGAGGTAGAATGACATTTCTGCTCCTCCATACACCAAAACTATTGGAGATGTTAAGTCTTCCAACAAACCTAGAAGCACAATCCTTCTTCCTCTCCAGCACACAAATACATACAGGCTTCTGTTAAATTAACAGGCATATGGTAAAATTGCATTTCATTGCTACCAGAAACCTCTGCTGTAAAGAGGGGACTGCTATTTGAAACCATTCACTTGGCCAGAAGTTGGCACAGAAAGCAGCCATCCCTAAAAATTTCATGAACCAGGTTCTAGTCTCAAGCAGTAAGAGATGTCAGTGTGAGGTTTAAAGAAAAAAAAAAGACAAAAAAGAGGGGAGAGGGAGAAGGTTGTTTTAACTTTTGTGTTAGGTAACACATGGCAATTAACACTGTCTCAAGGCACAAGCAGACAAATGACCACAGGGAAAGCCAGCGTGAGAATTTGCTGTCACTTGACAAGTGCATACACACATTATTTAAGGTAAGTTGAATCACTTACTGCAAGGTATTACAAGCCAAAAGGGTGAACACAAATGTTTAGCAGAAAAAGACTGTAGTTTTAAACCCTCAGCTCACCTAGGTAACTTGTTCATCTGACTGAGAGGAATCAGTTACTAGGCAGTTACTAGGCATTTGCAGGCATTAGTAGTTCAAGGTAAATATGAAAAAAAACCCAAAACAAATCTAGTGCTTACCTGGATCTGATAACTGATAAAATCAACAAATCCTCATTAAGATTTTACAATACCATCTAGTATGAAGTAAATAATTTGCTCCTCCACTAAAATAAAACAACGTCTTTTATACTGCTTTAGAGCAGTTTAGCTTCTACTCTTATGAGTCCATTTGTGGTCTCAATGAAACAAATGTTTGCATTTGAAGGTCATTAGTAATTTGCAGCTGAGAAGAGATAATACGGCAGTGCAAGATGAAAGGGCATTATTTCTGCATCATCTAAATTTTATCATCATGGCTAAAACTGCAAGCTTGGGACAACTGGCTTAAAAAAAAAGCCAAGAACTTCAGAGTCTCCTCACAGCTGTTACTGTGCTGTCCAGAAAAGAAGCCTTTACAAAACTTCCAGCTGAAATGGCTGTGAAATTAGCTTCCAAAATGTCAAGTAATGTAATGGCTGTCTGCAGGCAGGCAGGCAATTCCAAACAGCAGCACTCAAGCATCAACTCTCCTGTCCTCCACACACACAGAGGGAGAAGATACCGCAGATTCTGACTATGCAACAACAGCTGAACTTTTATTCACCATCATACTACGCAAAAAAGTATCTGTCTGATCTCATTCTGGTATTATGAAGGTGGGACATCCTGAGCATATTCATCTACTAGTAAACTAGGCCTTGAACTGGGTGCTATTTATTACTCAAATGTTATTTTATTATTCATAACTTCTTCATTTTGAAGAACTAATGAAATACGAAGACCAATGAAGACATGAATTAAAACCAATACCCACTGCAGCAGACAAAAGTCATACTGGACTTCTGCACTACACCACAATATTCTAGGATTTCTCTTAAAAGAGCCTTCCTAGAATCTATGAATGAATCATCCTTGTCTACTGCGAAGCAAAGTTTACAGGCAACAAAGAAATTTAACCCCTTCTCAGATTACACTGATTTTGCTTACTTTCTCCCTGGGTTAGTGTTACCTCTTCATAGAACTCTTAAATCCCTATTTGCAAAGGCTCCCTAAGTTTAAAAGGGATCTGTTCATATGAAGAAAATTCAATGTGTATTTTGTCTGTACACAGACAAATCACCAATTCCCAACAGGAACGCAGCTTAAGGTTTGGTTTGGGTTTTTTGTTTTAATCAAAATTTCTACACATTCATTTCAGTATTCAAACCAATTTAAGTTTGGGAATACCTGATAGAACAATTAAAAAACAAACACCCCCCACCCACACACCCACGATTTAAGTCCTCACCTGAAACACTTGTCAGGTTTTAAGTATTTGAGAGAAGTTAAAGAGGTAAAGCCTTAGCAACCCTGAAGTGTACCTTCATGGGTACACTGCTGTGGCTCTAAGCATCAACAGGGACAAAAATTAACAACTCATCTGTGCGGATTTCACCATATTAAAGAAAATAAGTTACTGAAACTTAGAGAGTACCTCTGTGACCTTCAGAGGCCAAAACAGATCTGCATAATGAATCAAATAAGGTAACAGCATGCTAAAGTCATCCAATTTTCTAAATAGGGTGCTAAATGCAGAGCTTAATTACCAACACTTTCCGTATTCACAAATTATGTAATCAGTCTGGCCAAGCAGAATTTGAAGTTGGAACTGTCTGAACATATGGCTGACAGCAGCGAAAGAGAGAAATGCTTGATGCAAAGCATCACTCCTCATCCTTTCCTTAACCAGAACACTGACTACAAATCCCACCTTCAAATAGCTCCAAATCCAAGACCTATTTATTTGGTCTGTTAACACAGGCATGGAACATCTTAACCGAGTCTCATCTAATCTGTCCCAACACGAGAGGGGCTTTCCACCCTAATCTCTTGTAACCTGTCCAATAATAAATATTGCAGCTGAAGCAATTATGCCCTGATGGCATCCTCTGTCTTCCTCACCTCCACCTTTATTCCAGTCCCTTGGTTTTTCATTAGTCTCTTCCCAGCCACAAGGGGAAAGTCAGTCATCTGCAAACATCCCTGAACTTTGGCAATGGCCCTTCACCTGTAGCTACAACTGTCACCACGGTGCTAAAAGGGCAGAAGGGAAAAACAGTTGGTTTAGGTTTTACAACCATTTAGCACTTACTGTGCTCAGTATACAAACAAGGAATGTGCCTGGTACTAAAACCCTTTTCCCCAGAAGATGTTCACACCTGATGATTAGGAACTTACTCAAGCCTACAAGCTGGCATTGCATAAACTTTCAAAAAAGAGTCATGCTAAGTAGCCGGTAACTAGTGAGCAGAATACACTTCAATATGAGATTAGCTCTACATATCCACTTACCAATGTGCATGTCCAAAGAGTAAAAATTAGGGTCGTAATTAGACTTTGGAAAATGATGCTGTCTATGAACACTCAGATGTTCTTACACAGAAGATAAAATTAGACCATTCTATTTAGATAGAAGTGTTCTCTATTCACTGACATAGCTGCTATTACTTAAATAATCAGCTATCAGGCTTGATGTGGATGTAGCAGCTATAGAGACAAATCTTTCCACATACCATGAATTGAGCTTGACAATAGAAGATGAGATCGACAGGGCAGTTGAAAGGGCAAAATTTTGCCAATACCTCACCACCTTGCTCACATATATGAAAGAGCCTTTCCATATGATACAGAAATTACAATACATTTTGATATTAGCTTGGTATCTGAAGTGCTAGCTTCAAGGGATGAACACAGTTGTTTTTCTGGCCGCTTATCAATAAACTCAGTATAGTCCCGAGTTTACCAGCCTTTGAGTTATAGTTTAGTACTTCTTATTCCAGAACTGCTATTGTTTTGTCCTTATAAAAAGGCAGAATCTGGCGTTACATTTGATGTCAGATTGCCTAGCATGGTAGATTTTGCTACAAGATACCAATACCTTTTGAATACTCTGTACGAGAGCACAGGCCCACCTAGATCTTACTTAGTGTACTGCAAATACAACCACGAAAGAAGAGACTTCAAAAAGGTTACTTTTAACGATTTCCTTCCTGTAGCAAGCATCGCTTACTGATTCTTACTGACATGCGAGACAGGAAAGCTTAGAGGAAACAGGACATAGCGTACTCTTCACGTGGTGTTGGGTTGATGGTTGGGCTTGATGATCTTAAAGGTCTTTTCCAACCTTAATGATTCTGCGTGTACTTCCACCCCACTGCAACAGGAAGGCTGCTGCCAACCCATTGCCACGAAGGCTAAGCCAGCGTACTATCTCTCATTGCAGATGACACATTTTGGCACTTGACAACACATGCCACAAGGCTAACACTGACCATGGGGGAGGACGCATTTCTTCCTAGCACGTTTCGTACCCTTAGGTAGACAAGTTTTCTGCTTCCTAACATAGCTGTGGTTCTGACAGGCGCGATGCTGCCACAGGATCCCTGTCGGAGCCCGGCGGGAGGCGGCTGACGGAGGGGGTGCCCTCCTGCCACCAAACGCAAGGCCGAGGGCAAGCGGGGCACGGGGAGTGTCTCCGCCCGCCGAGTTTCCACGCAGGGTGAGGGCTGGAGGGCAGGTGCACCTCGCCACCGAGGGGATGCCTCACCACGGCACCTGTGAGAATCAGGGCAGAGCAGCCCACGGCAGGACGCTGGTCCGGCCCAGGAGCCGCTCCAGGTGCCGCAGGAGCCGCTGCGGCCTCCCGGGGGACTCGGGCACTGCCCCGCTGCGGCTTCTGCCCCCGCCCGGGCGAGGGCAGAGGACGACCCTGCCCGGCCGGGGAAGCGTCTCACCCCGGCTGACAAGGGGCGCAGCGGCCTCCCGGCGCCGTGACAGGCCCCCGCCCGGCCGGCGGGCGGGCAGCCCACCGCGCCGAACAAAAGGCCCGGCCGAGGCCCGGAAACGTCCCGCAGCGGCGGGCCGAGCGGCGCCGCCAGCTTGGGGGGCGAGCCCGCAGCCCGGCGGTCCCGCACGGCCGGGGGCAGGGCCTGCGGCCGCCGGTGTCCCTCAGCCCGCCTCTCACCGCCGCGTCGGGCCCCGCAGCGGGCACGGCGGGAAGTGGGGGGGAACCGGGGGAGGAGGACGCAATGCAACAGCTCTGGCGACGCCGAGGGAGTGAGGGGGCAGCACAATGAGACCAGCGGCAGCCCCTGCCCCCTCCGCTAACAAAAGCGCCTCCGCCGCGGGGCTGCCTCCGCCACCCCGGGCGTGGGGGGTTCTGTAGCGGGCGGCGCCCCCGCTGCGCCCCGCAGCCGGCGGGGGGTGGGAGCCGGGAGAGGTCTCGCAACGCCCCCCCCCCCCCCCCCCGCCCAAACCCCCGGCCCGGCCCCCCCAAGTTTGCCGCCTCCCGCACAATGCAGGCCCCCGCCGCCCCGGGAGCACCGCACAAAGCGGGCCGGTCCCGCCGCCCTTCCCGCACCGACCTTGAGCCGCCTCGGGCGCCCCTAAGGTTTTGGTCACCGCCTTCCACACGTTGCAGCTCAGCAGGCAGAGGAGAAGCGCCGCCGACCTGCTCATTTCCACCCGCCGCCGCCAGCCGCCACCAGGGAGGGAATCGCCGCCGGAGCCGCTGCCCGGAGGAGGAGGAGAAAGAGCCGCATCAGGGGCTGGCCCGCTCCGCGCCTCCCTCCATGTTGCCGTACGCTGCCCCTCCTGCTTTCTCCGCCTGCTGCATTGTCGTCCCGCCGCTGCGCCCCAGCCTCCGCGTCCCGCGCTGTCCCCCCGGGCGGGCGGGGGGAAGGAGAGGCGGGAGTGCTCCGCGGCCGCGGCTGCCTATCTGGTTTTTTTCTTTTTTTTTTTCCCCCCGTTTATTTTTTTCCGCCGGTCTCCCGGCAGGGGCAGCCAGGCTCCGCCGCCCGCTCATTAACCCTTGGCGGCACCCACTGCCCCGCGCGGCGGGCCCGGCGGAACAGCGCCCCCTGCCGGCCGCTCCCCGCCCTGCCCTCCCGGCCCGCCGCAGGGAGAGGGGCCGCGGCTCCCCGGCGAGCAGCGGGGCCAGCAGCGCGGAGTGCCGGGCGGCCTCGCCGGGGCCCGCCGGCCCACGAGACAGGCTGCCGCCCGGGGGCAGGCGCGTGGCCTCGGCGGGCAGCCTGCCCCTCCTCTCCCCCCCAGGTGCTGCCGCGCTTACCTGCCGCGCGGGGCCGGGTCTCGCCCGACCGCGCCCACCGCCCTCTCTATCTCTCCCCCTCCAACGGCTGCAAAATGGCCTCCTTGGTGGTACCGTCCCCCGCCGCGGTGGCTCGTTCGCCTTCAGCCGCAGCCCAGCGGGAGGGACGAGGGGGAAGACGGACGTGGTGGCTTATAATGGCACAGCTGAGACGTGTCGAGTCACAGGGTCCCCCGCGGCCCAGCCGCCGCTGCCGCGCGTGGTCCCCCGGCCTGGTCCCCTGCTGCTGATGTTGTATTTAAAGCGGTTTAAAAAAAAATGACAACCAAAAACCAACAGAAAATGCATCCGTCTACTGTTTTTTATACAAACTCTTTTAAAAAACGCTATCGCGAACTGCACGAGAAAGGCAAACTTCGGGGTTGAACTGCTGGCATCGAAGGCTGAGCTCAGCCGCGGCTCTGCCACGGGCCTGCAGAATCCCCCCGGGGCCCTGGCAGCGCGGTGGGCTCCCACCGCTGCACCGTCCAGGGCATGACAGAAGCAGCACTGTGGAAACTGTAGCAAGGGCAGGGACAGTCTCCCCGGGGACTTTCTCACTGCTGTGTTTTGCACCATCCGTAAGAGCATCTCTTGGTCTACCTCCCTCCAGGCCAGCAGAGACAGAATACAATGCAACAGCACTCGCTCCTCCCTCCCCAGGCTCTGCTGGGCGTTATGCTTCCTCGGGGAGGGAGAGCAGGCGCTCCTCATGTTTCCTCCAGTGCAGAGATTGCTGTTACAGACAGCTATTATGGCACGTCTTTACACAGCTGTGCAAAGCAAAGCCTCTGCCCCACCGGCTCATGGATTTCCCACGATCTGCTCCCAAACACTGCTAATGCTTCAGTCTGCCTGTGAGACTGAAGTTTGTATACCTACAAGTTTAATCTCTCACAGGGGTGTCTTAAAGCTTCAGGTTTTATTTGTAACGTCTTTTTTTAAATAAAATTTGCCATAAAAATGCAATGTGTTATACATTTATTTCTAGAAACAAGTATGGTTGTTTATTTTGTCACTTCAGTATTTGACCAGAGTAGCTATACTACAAGCTACAGGTTGTTTCTTTTCTGAATTTTACGAAATTCTTCTGCCTCAGAAGTGTTAAAACTGATTTTGCAGTTCCTTTTTAGAGACACTCCAATTCATTACAATGTATTTTACTCTGTTTTTACCATTAAGTTGTTCAAATACATTTTCTGAGAGTTGCCAAATACGGTGTAGGCACTGTAACTTTATCTTTTTATCCTGAGAATTTGGAGGATTTATTTGTAAAGTAGGTACAAAAAAGCTATTCAGTTCACAGAAAGATCATGTGATCTTTCTTCTGATTATCATAAAACAAAGATTTCAATATTGTAAACTCATGTCATGTCTAAACGATTATCATGTACCAAGCATGGTCTGAAGAGCCCAGTGGATTTATGACAAAACTGATCAAGGTTTAGGGGCTGTTAGTGACTGTGAGGCAACTCCTTCCTAAAGAAAGAAGGTTGGCCATGTGGCAAATAGTCACACATTATATAGCATCTTTTTTGAGATCCCATTTCCCTTTCTCTGGATGTCTGTGGATTTAAATTAGCATAAATAAGAGGAGCTCATAGCTAGAAACTTCTATAAAACCTGTTTCTGTCCATAAGGAAAGCTAGAGCAATTTGTTACAAAGAGGACTATGCATTTTTCTGAATATAGTTGTATTATTTTCACAGAAAACAGATACCATGGTCCTTGCAACACCAGTGGATAACATATAATGATTGGGGCTGGAGAAGAAATGAGATACTGCACTGAGAAATAGGATATTGCACTGAATTTTGTCCAGAATTTACATTTAAGAAAGCAGAAAGCTGTTTACATAGGCCCTTCCCTTAATGATCTTTTACAAAACCAGAAAATTTTGCTTTATCACTAGTAAACAAATGGTCTGTTTCAAGACTCAGTTTTGGCTGCATTTGCTCACTTGACCCATTCTGCAATGGATTTACATTCAAGCAAAAGATGTTTCCTAATCCGTACTACAAGCTACAGGCATATGAAAGGTTAACTTTTCATCATTGCCTTCTTCCTTCAAAGAAGAAAGAATACTACTTGGAGCCACTCACTGTTGCACTTTCCCCTCTCCTTTGGCTGTGCATTGGCAACTACCACAACTCATTGGAATTACAGACTGCTTTGGCCTTCCTATGTTGTTTTGCTACCTAACTTCAGTAAG
Source organism: Gavia stellata (assembly GCF_030936135.1). Classification (NCBI taxonomy): domain Eukaryota; kingdom Metazoa; phylum Chordata; class Aves; order Gaviiformes; family Gaviidae; genus Gavia; species Gavia stellata. Next base: position 23,849,811 of record NC_082599.1, on the reverse strand, counting down.
TTACCTTAAAGGTATGAAATTCAACTTTGTTAGGTTGGTGGTCTCATAGCTTTTGGGTTTTATTTAGCCTGGGAAATACAGCTCACCTATATGGATTCCATGACTAAGAGATGTCATCATATGACATACACCACAAAAGCCGATTAGACATGAAGAAAGGATAAAAGCTTTTCTGGAAGTGGTTATTCACAAATGCCTTATTTTCAAATTATGTGTAAGTTAATATCTAGATCTTGATATTACAATATCCCATCTAACAATAACATGGCAGAGGATGAAAAGAAAACCCATATTTTTTCATCCTATTCCCATAAATATTTTGATCAACTGAAGTGAGATGTGGATACCTGATCGTAAATAGGCTATGCAGATTATGAAAACACAAGCTATATATAATACCATACACTCCCTGCATTAGCCCTCTTTATTGCAGTCCAGATATACTTATAGACTATGCTGGGCACACAGGGCTTGCCTCCTTCCTGAATAAGCTAAATTTATATATACAATTATATGGCAGCATTCTCATAAATCCACCCATTCATGTCATGAAACTGAGCTATTCCTCCACATAGCTTCTTTTGAAATGATCTTTTCTCCCTTGCTTCAATGAGCACTGAAGTATCTAACACTGACATATTGGTAATGCCATTGATTCCTGGATAAACACTCCCTGTGACACATGGGATAGTTCCTGTCTTAGAGCTTGATTCAGATCCTCTTAAAACTTAAGCAAAATATCAGTTATACTCCAGTCACGTTTTCATGCCTTGTTTGCTGATACCCATTGGTTAGGCACCTTTAAAGAAAAAAAAGGTGCCAATTTACTGCAGCCTCAGTAAACACCACAGGAGATGTGTCGGTAAATAAGATTAATACAATAATATGACCTAAGTCAGGCTCTAGTGAGAACTCAGCTCCAACTCTGGTCATACATGAGCCAGCAGTGTGCCCTTGCAGCAAAGAAGGTGAATGGTATCCTTAGCTGCATTAGACAAAGTATTGCCCGCAGGTCAAGGAAGGCGATCCTTCCCCTCTACTCAGCACTGGTGAGGCCACACCTGGAGTGCTGTGTCCAGTCCTGGGCTCCCCAGTACGAAACAGACAGAGACATACTGGAGAGAGTCCAACGAAGGGTCATGAAGATGATGAAGGGAGTGGAGCATCTCTCCTATGAGTAAAGGCTGAGAGAGCTGGGGCTGTTCAGCCTGGAGAAGAGACGGCTCAGGGGGGATCTTATTAATGCATATACATACCTGAAAAGAGCCAGGCTCTTTTCGGTGGTGCCCAGTGACAGGACCAGAGGCAGTGGGCACAAGCGGAAACACAGGAGGTTCCCTCTGAACATCCGGAAATACTTTTTCACTGTGATGGTGACTGAGCACTGGCACAGGATACCCAAAGAGGTTGTGGAATCTCCATCCATGGAGATACTCAAAAGCCATCTGTACACAATCCTGGGCCACTGGCTCTAGGTGGCCCTGCTTGAGCAGGGGGGTTGGACCAAATGACCTGCCAACCTCAGCCCTTCTGTGATTTTGTGATTTCTATTCAGAAAGAATACTTGGGCCCTAGCACTTGAGGTGCAGTGGGAACTAGATGGCTAGACCTATTTCTACCCCAAGGCGGGAAAGGAAATTTTTCCTTTCTACAGCATTTCCTACTTGTCCAGTCCATGCTGAGGCTACATATTGTACATTTTCACTTTGCACAAACAATGTAAATTACATTTTAAATTGTACAAACAAACACATTTCCAAATAGTTCACCATTCCAGTCATGCATACTAATGTACTTACAACATGATTAGCTATTAATGAGGCTCTCTGTATCAATCATTAGTAGACAGACATGTTCAAAGAGTGCCTTGAAGAGTATATGGCTTACTTTGAGGTTAGGCTTATAGTTAAAATTTTCAATTTTCTATGATGAGTAGTTTCACAGACACTTTTGAATGGTTTGCTGAATATGCTTAAGCAAAAATTTAGACTAATTAGTTCTTTTCTATTCTCTCACAACTTCTAGTACAGGTTTTTTTTTGGTATTATTTCCATGTACTCTAATGTAAATTATGAAAGCAGTGCTCAGACAGCCAATCACAAATCTGTAATGGATTAGCAGTTAAATATTTTCTATATAGCAAGTGAATTCAGTGAACCAAGAGGTGCAAATATTTGTTATCTGCCCTTTCTGGTTAGTAGTACCTGTCTGCGCCTTTGAGAATGGCTTTGAAGTACTTTTATAATTTCTAGCAGAGTCCTTGTTTACCAGTGCACAGGTTACTTTACATATGGAAGATCACACAAAACTAAATAAAAAGAGAAAAGTGAATGTCAAGAGTACAAAGCCCTGAAGATTATTTTGCAATGCTCCTGGTAAGCTCAGCCAGCTACTGATTATGTGGTATTCAACATTTCACATGAAAACTATAAAAGCTATTTAGTCCTGGATCTTTCAAAGAGAAGAGCAAAGTTTTGTGGCCAGGACAACAATAACTTCCTATCCTTACCAGAAATCTAGCTGTGTTTGCTACCAGAATAGGGGTAGGCTGAAACTAAAAGAAAGATCTGTAAGCATTGCCTAAAGGTTGCAGAGGAGAGGCTAGTAGGGAAGCTTGAACTCAAAATGAGGGTTTTAGGAGGCTGGGCTCCAGCAGCTGAGAAAAGACTGGGACACAGCGGTAGATCTGAAGCTGGGGTGAAAGGATGACCGAGGAGTCAGTGATCTTTGGGACAGGGGAAGGAAGGATGAAGGAAAGGCTGTGTGGGGTCTGTGGAGCTTTTGGAAGCTATGGGAGATACCAGCATCTGTGAGTTTGTGCCTCTCACTCCAGCATGATCTGCTCAGAAGATGAGCAGATCCCTGCTGTCTTCCTTCCCAGATTCCTTCTCCCTCTTAGCAGAAAGAGCAGCCGCTGCTCCTGCCAAGGCAGATGACACATGAAGGTGAAGAGCAGGCTCAGGGCCAAGAGCAATAGAAGGGGAGAGCGGCACTAGGGAAGAAGCGAGAGAGTAGTGACTGCCACTACCAGCGGATGACAGACTCCCCTTCAAAGTGGCCATTGTCCCTCCCACCCCGGCCCTTCCCTTAGCAGGAACAGCAGCAAGTCTGGCCCTGTGTGTAGCTACAAAACCCAAAGTCCACTTCTGGGAGCAGTGAACTCTGCTTAACCCTGTTGGCAGGTGAGCTGTGAGGAAACATCTGTCCTTTACTGGGGTGAATGGCAGCTCCTGTAGATTGCTGCCCTAGGCAGCTGCCTACATCAAAACCTAGTTTTCTCTGTTGACACTGTTGGTGCAAAGCTGAGGCACAGTGTTTGTATTTCCCTGAAGACTGAAACAACTAGCTGAACTGACCCCAAGGACTCTAAGGAGTCTAGGGCAGAGGTTTTTTAAAAAAAAAAAATTTCCATATACTGCTGTTCAGCATTTCCCAGAGGGGAAAATGCAAGTTCAGAAATACTGTACAATAACCTATTACTTTTTTGAAGCAACCCATACTTCTGCTGGAAAAATATTTGGTGGAAGCATATGATGAAAAAGGCTTCCAGACATTAGTCTGCCAGTCCAATGTAGAAATGCCAGTCCTGGTACCTAGATATTTCCCAGTGATAATACATGTCTTGGCAAGCCAGGCGTGGGTACTTCAGTTTGCAGCCACTGAGTTAGGGCAGAATATATTCGAGTGTGCAGCAGCTGGAAGTCTTTTTGTAAAACATGGGGAGATGCTAAAATCCACACATGGGGATACAATTAAATCATTATTTTAGAAACTAAGAAGTTTTATAAGAGCAGAGGACAGGCTAGAGAGGCCATATAGCCTTGTGGACAGCTTGCTTACAACAAACAAGCAAGAACCCACTAGTGCTAGGCTGAAGGATTTCATTTTGTTGAAAGACAAAACATTAAGATAATCCAAAATTAGAATACTGACAAGCAAATCAAGGTCTCAGTATCTGACCACAGATGCTCTAAAACAGAACTGTAGTTATGACTCTTTTTAACCTCTGCCAGTTCCTGCTCCAGTTCTCATACAAACATAGTCTTGCTTAATGCTGAGAGGCTAAGCATGTCTTGGTCTTAAGATTGAGTTCTTGTATACCTGAAAATGTAGCACCATGTATAATGCACCAGATGCACACACACACACAGAGCTGTTTTCCTCACTGTTTACTGCATTAATTTCAGATTTTCAGTATCACTAATCCTAAATGTCCAATTAAAAACCAGATACTTCATCTCCTCCCATCCGCAAATGGGATTATTTTGCACATTTTGTGACTGGCAAGGTGGGTTTTTTTAACCTCTAGGGTAGTTATGTTTTTCAGCTTTTTCCTGCATTTCTGAAAGCTGAATTTAAAACAAACAACAAATATCTGAGAGTCCCACATGAGCCCCTGACTCTGACAGCTAAGTATTTAGTAAGAACAACAACATAACAAACTTCTCAATAACATAAGAAAAGGTGACAACATTCATACTAATGATTGTTATAAGGTTAACACAGACTATAATTAAGAGGAAGTTGTTACTCAGCTCAAAAATTCTTCTTTTCACTTTTCTGTTATTTATGGCTCCATTTAGCTGGAGGGATGACTCCATCATTCACATATGAGCTAGAAGAACTTAAAACTTTCACTGGAGAAGGCTTGACTTAAACTCTGCTGGACACTACTTGCATGATTGTCTGAACTGCCACAAAGCTCTTATGACACAATAAAAAACCAAACTATCTTTGTGCTCCATCAAAGGATGGCAAAAGCATGTGAGCAAATTAGAAGCTTTCTGAAGTGTCATTTTGGTGTAATGCCTTACTAAAACCACTGTCTTCCCTAAAGCTCTTAATGGCTTTTGACTAAATTTAAGAGCCTCCACTCTCTGTTTAATCGCCTTGATGAAATACACTCAAAGCAGTTTAGATCTGAGTTCCTCACCACTGAGTCATGCCATTGCTCTCAGTTGTCTCCCCCAGTGCCACCACAGCAGTACAGCTCTTCTGGAACTTGATGGAGATACAAACACCCATCCAGGCATAGGTCTGTTCGGGGAGTTTGTGAGTGCCTGTGCTTCCCTGTGCCTCCTGATGACAGTTCCTTCTGTTCTTTCCCTTTGAGTCAGCAAAAATAAAATGCAAGAGAGTCTTGCTTAATGGCCTGAGCTGTCATTAAGAAGTTCTGTACAGATCTTAGTCTTTTTGCAAAAAAAAAAAAAAAGAAACCACTTTATAAATCAATACAAAACTGGCAAACATTGTTCTCAGAAGCCATAATCTTAGCAAGATTTTAAAAACTGAATTTCACTAAAGTTCTCCAGTCTGTTGTGCCAGTCATCTTCTTCCTGTGGCTCCCCTTCCTCCCATCTCCCTGTTACCTCTGCTCTCAGATTTCCTCTCACCCAGGACACTTCACTTATTCTCATTTATTATTTAAATCGTCTCACCTATACTTCTAAACAGCACTTCCATTTTTTTTCTTTCTCTTTCTTCCCATCTATCTCATACATTTATCCCAGTTTATCTTTCTAAACTTTACTTTATCCTAAACATGTCTACTGCCACAGTCTTTTTCAAACAGTTTCACCTAATCTCGATTAGTACAGGTCCTTCCCCATCCACTCCCACCTTCCTACTTCAACCTCTTTCCTTCTTTAATCTAAATTGAGGAATGGTTGGTTTTGGCTGATCAGAATTCACCCCTTATATTTGTTTGATGTCAATATGCCTGCTGATTCAAACAGACAATGCTGCATCAGTTTGAGTCATTGTTTCTTCATAAGAACTACAGACTTACCATTTTTAAAGTTAAAGCTCAGTTTTTTTTCAAATGTAATTATGCAGTAGCTTAAAAGTAATTCACAGTTATTGGTAATTTAGAAAGACAGATATTGTAATCCTGGAACCTCTGTAAAGTATAACCTTCCAGGATCCATCTCAGCTTGACTTTTAAAATATTTCAGGTATTCATTTCACCATATTATGCCACCAGTCCTTAATGGAAATAATTTTTGGAATATTTTAATTTTATCTACCTAGTTAAAAACAAAATATTGAAGCAATTATTGATATAATTTTTCTCAAATGACTGGTCTGCTGCCTCTGATTGCCACACACATCCCATCACAGCTTAGTAATCTCTTAGACAGCTGCAGCTGTGCCAGCAAATGCAACTAGTTTCTTAGCTCCCAAGGGCCCAGTTTTGAATTAGCTAGTGCTAAACAATGTCCCTCCCATCATAATTAACATGATGCACATTGCAACATTATTTTTTTTTTCCTTCTGTCACTAAACTCAAGCTCATTATTAATGTCTTCAAGCTCACATAGAGTTTTCTACCAAGTTGTTTCATGTGACACATAAGTATTAAATTCTACAATATTAATATGTGGAAACTGCTTGTTTTTTCACACGTATTTATGCTTATAAATGGTTCTGATAGTTTACTTGCTATTATTCTGAGTCTTATGATTTCCAGAGCCTTCTTGTGCCTTTTCCTTGTCCTGCCATCTCCCATTATTTTGGAAGTAACCAAAAGCCAAACCCATCACCCTTAAGATTTTGCCATTCCCTGCAACCTTTATTCATGGAAGTAAAGATAGTCACAGTCATGCTGTTCTCAGGTTGCCCCTGAAGACCCCGAGTGCACCCGTTCTCTGTGCATAGCACAGAGGGAGGAAGCAATGGAAATGAGAGAGTACACGTGAAGCAAAGGGTCGAAGGTGCATCTGGCAGGGAAGGAAGGCAATGTCAGAAACTTTTTGGAGGAAGGAGACTAAAGGGCTGATAAGCGATATAAGTGTTTTTGTCAGCTAGGGACGAAGAGGTGACAGTGTTCTCTATGCCAGAGTTTAGGAGACAATTAACTTAGTCCCCACTTTAGTGAAAAGGAGATAGCAGCTCTTTCACTATGTATTTAAAATACAAATGATAGAATTGAAAATGAAGGGGGTTCACCTGAAGACTAAAAGATTAAAAGGCAATTCATTATTATACTTAAATACTCTTCCTTTTTTTGTGGTCCACTGCTTTTCTTTCCTGAGTGCACTGAGACTGAACATTTTATGTAATCTAGACTCAGCCAAGGAGTTAATTAACCATACTGGCAAATATTTACACATTTGTGCCAGGACTTTTCCAGGTCAGGTTTTGCATATCTTCCCTTGTATTTCCCTGTATACTTATTAGAAATGCACAGAACTCTATCTGCACTGTTCTCTCCTTTTCATTTTATCCCTGTATTTGCCCAGAGCATGCAGATATGGCTGAACAGTCTGTTCATTTGAACTGTGATACTTTTAACTGTAAGTTTGCATTATACTTGATATACAGTAGATCATATTGACTGAGACACTAATACAGAACCTGTCACTGACTGCTAATTAAACCTGACATCTGTGCTGTTGATTACAAATGTAGCAGAATTAAACATTTGCTGAACTTTTTATTAAATGACATTAAAAAGATAGGAGAGCGGTTATTGTCTCAGTTGCTATCTCAGAATCAGCTCTTCCCATTCCTTTGGAGGACTGTCTGTCTGAAACAGATGCTGCCACAGATTTCCAAGGGAGGGGAGCATGAATGAGAGAAGGAGCATCTGCAGGTGGTTTTGCCTGAATTACTCATCATCTGGAAAAGACAGAGCTTAAGTAGCGTGCAAGATAAACACAGTGAAATGTGAAATACTGAAATGATGGGCAGGACTCTGCTATTTGTCTCATGGGTGAATAAGACCAGGCATCATAATTCATCATAAATGTAACTGGCTGGGAGGGACTTGTTTCATGATTACTTAGGAAAACATTGAGGCTTCTCAAGAGACACAAGCCTCAGGAGATGAGGGCTGAAGTGTTGTGAAATTGCTTTTGCGTCTGGCATTCTGAACCCTTTGAAGGCTGATGTGGGCAGGACTGGCTTTAAGAGAGGCGAAGTGGATAGTTGCCTATCGGAGCAGACTCCTGGGAGAAACAAAATGCTGCTGTCACTGAAGCAGGGAACAACTGATTCTAGGAAAGGCAGCCAACTTCTTGCTTTCCCAGACCCTTCCCCTTAGCTCTGCTCACAGCCTCTGACTGATCTGTTGGTGTTTCCCACCATGCTGACACACCATGTGGCTGCTCTGGTTATGGATTACCCAGTTTAATCTTACACCAAACCTTGTGCTGCTTCCTGAGGAATATTCACAGCCCCTCACTGAGCACTCCTACACCCCATGCTGCTCCAGGAACAGTCCTCCAGCTGAACGTATGCCTTCTGTAAAGGAAAAAAAAAAGGTGTTATTATTAGCCCTTGTGTCCAACGCAGAGAAAACTACAGAAGGCAAGACAGTTTGTGGCCATACATTGGGAAGACAGGGTAGAGACTAATAAGAAATCTAAAAATCTGGTTTTTTTCGTCCGGAGGGAAGAACCTTATGGGACTGCTGAGCGTGGGATTGTGGAATGATGTCCATAGAGAAAAGCCAGGCTATCCCTGCAGTGCAGGGCTCAGGGACACAAGGACTACTCAGTTTCTCTTACAAGCCCTGTACACTGCAAAAGAACAATATGGGAGACAGGAACTGGGAAAATATATTGAGCTCACTCATTGACAGAGATGGTATGGCCATCAGAGTATAGAACCAGTGTGCCACAAAAACTGAGATGCAGGCTGTTTCTGCTTTCAACTGAGAACATTATGCCAACTAAAAGACATCCATTGCAACATGTTTTCCAGAGCATGATGAATGTAACTTTCCTGGGGAAACCCAGAAAATGAGTTGTGAACTCATTACATGTATCTTCTGATGCTGTGATTTTATCTAGCTTGAGAAAATGAAGATGAAAGTAAGTGGGTTTGGCCCAAGAAAAGTAGCTGGGCCCAAAACTGGATCACATACTTGCAGAGAGTGAAAGGTGCTCTGGGAGCCCTGTATTTGGCCTGGTTGTGGGGACATCATTTCAGCGTGAGAGTGACTCAGACTAGTCCCAAAAGCTATGCTGTCTAAATGTGCACTGAATTTGTCTGCCTCTGTTTCAGACTGGCTTAGCACATGCCAGCCTGCTTTTGAGCTTCAACCCTGGCTTTGAGTTGAAGGACTTCAGTATCCCTGACTGTCAGGCACAGTGTTCTCAGGAATGTTTAGACACACAATTCCTATTAAAATTAAGGACTCAGGGTGGTCATAACTGTATTGGGTTTGCGTGGCAGCGCTTTGGTAGCAGGGGGGGCTACAGGGGTGGCTTCTGCGAGAAGCTGCTAGAAGCTTCTCCTATGTCTGATAGAGCCAATGCCAGCTGACTCCAAGACGGATCTGCCACTGGCTAAGGCTGAGCTAATCAGCAACAGTGGTAGCGCCTCTGTGATAACATATTTAAGAAGGGCTGAAAAACCAGGAAGAGGCAGCCGGAGAAGAGAGGAGTGAGAATATGTGAGAGAAACAACCCTGCAGACCCCAAGGTCAGTGAAGAAGGAGGGGGAGGAGGTGCTCCAGGCGCCGGAGCAGAGATTCCCCTGCAGCCCGTGGTGAAGACCATGGTGAGGCAGGCTGTGCCCCTGCAGCCCATGGAGGTCCACGGTGGAGCAGATATCCACCTGCAGCCCGTGGAGGACCCCACGCTGGAGCAGGTGGATGCCTGAAGGAGGCTGTGATCCTGTGGGAAGCCCATGCTGGAGCAGGCTCCTGGCAGAACCTGTGGAGCCGTGGAGAGAGGAGCCCACGCTGGAGCAGGTTTGCTGGCAGGACTTGCGATCCCGAGGGGGGCCCACGCTGGAGCAGTCTGTTCCTGAAGGACTGCACCCCGTGGAACGGACCCATGCTGGAGCAGTTCGTGAAGAACTGCAGCCCGTGGGAAGAACCCACGTTGGAGAAGTTCGTGGAGAACTGTCTCCTGTGGGAGGGACCCCACGCTGGAGCAGGGGAAGAGTGTGAGGAGGAAGGAGCGGCAGAAACAACGTGTGATGAACTGACCGCAACCCCCATTCCCCGTCCCCCTGCGCCGCTCGGGGGGGGAAGAGGTTCAGGAGTGAAGTTGAGCCCGGGAAGAAGGGAGGGGTGGGGGGAAGGTGTTGTTTTTTTAAGATTTGGTTTTACTTCTCATTATCCTACTCTGATTTTGATTGGTAATAAATTAAACTAATTTCCCCAAGTTAAGTCTGTTTTGCCCATGATGGTAATTGGTGAGGGATCTCCCTATGTCCTTATCTCGACCTACGAGCCTTTTCTTCATATTTTCTCTCTCCTGTCCAGCTGAGGAAGGGGAGTGAGTGAGCAGCTGTGTGGTGATTAGTCCGGCTGGGCTTAAACCACGACAATAACCTACATAAACACTACTGAAATGTTGACTGTAGGAAACTGGAACTCTTCAAATGTTAGGCTTAACCATGTATGCATGCACGTGCATGTGGATACACACAAACTATTGAAAATGGCAATCAACCAACATGGAAGTTGTGCAATTCAAGCATGCTTTTCTCGTATTTCCCCTCCATGAAAAGCATTTGTTGATGTGTTTGCAATGTCACTGTGGAATACTGTCCTTTTTCAATCTTTATGTATGCATTGTTAATGTATACATCGATATATATCAAGACACATAAATACATATATGTATGCATACAACTATATCTGTGCATGCCACTGGTAGGCCTATATATATATACAAGAAAAGTATTAACTGAGTAAACGGCTTTCATTCCTTGTTCACTTTAAAGTCTGTGGAGTTAGTATGAGTAGAGTTTAAAAATGACTGTACTGTGTAAAGGCACAGAAACATTACGCATTCAGCAAAAACATCTTGACAAAACAAAAGCACATAGGTAAAATCTTACAGCTCATGTTCTTACTTCCCAGTCACTAAGGTGTGCTTCAGAATAGAGTCATGACATTATAGGCAAAGCAAGGCAGTGACTGGAGTCCAGGCTAATAAACCCCTGATGTGCTAATTACCATGAACTCCCTGCTATTGCTGTTAAGAAACATTAAATGGAGGGAAAGCACAAGAAGGAAAACAGAAGTGGAAAGGACCAGACAGACAAAGATGAAGTCTAGGGACTGGGAAAGTGGAGAAGGTGGCTGCAGGGAGTTCTGGCTACAAACAAGTAGGGAACAACGGATTCATATTCTGTAAGATGATCTAATGGTCCCAGCTAGCCTTAACCCTGATGGAGAGGCTTTGCTTAAGAACTATAAAAATCTTCATTTTTCATAAGCTATGAGTGTAATCTAGGAAGAGGGAGAATTTGTCTGGTCTGAGTTATGTGGTCTTTGTTCACATTGTATTCCTTACTGAATCTAGAGAACAATATGAGAGCCCTCCTGTGGCCAGCTGAACACCTGTAAATTCCCTCGGTTGCAGTCAAAGACAAGACAGCCCACTACGTAATGTGTCTGATTTCTTGTTCAATGGGAGTAAGTTGTTGTTATCACACTATTTATTGTGTCTACAGTGACAGAGGTGTGCGTGGCACTCTCAACAGTAAATCAAAGGTGACTGGTTTCAAACACCTAGTGTTTGAAACACAGCAAAGTGAAACACAGAGGGAACACCAGTACAGAACATAATGCCTTATTATCTATTGCTGTAAGTTGGCACAATTCCATCAACACAGACAAAAGAAGATAAGTGGATTGAAGAGGTAGCCATATGGAGCACTTCAGCAAAAGGTGGTGGACCTGAAGTGGAAAGGATGTCTCTGAGCACCAGTCTATGTCTTCATACACAATGCACAGATATTTACACCAGCACAGAATAGATGTGAAAATTTGTGCTCTGACTAGGTATTTTTGATAGATCCCTTTGCAGAGGTGTACAAACTACCCAGCAGGATTCTTGTTCATAGTCTCCCACTTCTACACAACTTTGACTCCACCAGGCTAATCCTCACTCACATCAATTTGGTTTAAAGCAGTGTCAGACCAAAAGGATTCAATAACATAAGAAAAGCTGAGAAATCTCACTTTCAATATCAGTAACCTTTCCAGTAAAAATTTTCCATTTGCAGAGGCACACAAAGATTCTACGCAGCCTCTTAAAAAAGGGAATAGCTGGTCTAAGTACATAGAGACCTTAGGTTAGAAAAAGAACAGCTGATATTATAAAGAATACAAACCAAAAGAATACAAACAAAAACCTTTTTAAGCTAAGAAATTTGACATCAGTTCATAACTATGAAAATGCCTTGCCATGAAAGAATTTTTAATATATACAGTCAAATTCAAGAAGACATACTGAGAAGCGACAGCTTAGCTCCTCCTAACAAATGTGCTCTGAGCTTAGCACGAAGAACCAAGTGTGTGTCCTTTGCAACGTAATGCATTACATTACTGAGCTCTTTAAATGGATGTAGATAGCTGAATACCTTGAAGAGCTGTCAAAGATAATTTACACAATATTTCTGATGATTTTCGTTAACATGGGTAAAAGTGCAGGAAGAGAAAGCAGTTTTTAATCCTTCCAGTGCAACACTCATCAGTGTTGCCTACCCTGCTGTCACCAGTTTTTCATGATTTGTAAGTCAAAGAAAAATGCTATTTGAATAACCTGTATCTGTAGTTTTTCCAGCAGTAGCTCAACATTATCCAAAAAACCAAAATAGCTGCTCCCTGAAATTTTTCAGTTTCATGATTCTTCTAGACTCTTGCATTTAGCTGTCCTTCCTCCCCTTTTCAGGCATATGCAACATGTAACAAACTCTGGCTCAGTACAAGAAGTTTAATGTGTGAATTAAAATCTCTGCAAATCCAAATCGGTCTGAGTGGGGGCCTCTGTTGGTAGTACAGTCAGTTGATCAGTAGATGGTAGTGGTGCACTGTCACCTGATGCAGTTGGCCAAGGACGGTACCTATCTGTTAAACCATTTTTATTTTAGAGCAGGCCAGTAACAGTCTTGGAGATGACTGGGTTTTTAATATATCACAACATTAAGAAATGAGAAATGCTAAAGATCTGCCTCTTTTGAATGATGGAAAAGTAGTATTTTCTTTTTATTTTTTTTTCCTATCATTCCAGGAAACTTCTAAAATTCCTTTTCCAACATCCTGTATTTTTATTCTGTGGGAAGAGAGTCCTTTAGCTTTTGCTGTTTTCACGTACTAATCAAAATGAAAGAAGCAAGGAGAAATATTAAAAAGAGTGGGAAGATACATAACGCAATCATCAAACTGCAGAAATCCTGCCAACGTGGTTATTTGCCACTTCCTCTCCCACATTGACTTTGTCACAGTGGCATCTATCTGGACGTGAAGAAAGGAGCAAAGGACCTGGTTTCAGTCTCCTCCTCCCAGGCAGGTAGGATGGAGAGGAGGAGCACTGAGAACATCCTTCACCTGTTTTATAGCAGCTGGTTCTTGTACGGGATTCTGGTGTGCCTTTATCTCAGAAGCTTGACCTGTTTTTACTGCTGCGGATATTTTAAAGGTTCCTCCTAGGGATATATACGGCATTATGCATCTGGAGCCAGTGTGTTTGTCATGATGATGGACTGTATTGATCTTGGGGCCTCTACTGAGAGTGGAAGAAGTGAGGTCTTGGACCAGCACCACAAAGGAGTGGATTAGAGATGCCTTTCTGAGCAGTACAGGCGCTGAAGCTTTGTAGCAGGACCTCTGATTGGAGCGACATAGTGAAAGCGCTATCTAAAATATTGTAGACTAGAGGCCAGCCACACAGCAGCAGCAGATGAGATTTCCAGTTATACATGTTTGCCACTCACTGGCCAAGCTGCAGATTTGCCTGTTGCTGCAATGGGAATCTGCAGCTTGTAGTTACAAGTGTATATATGATGGATGATTAGGATGTAGAAAGCATAGTTTAACAGTAGAGTATATTTGAATATTTCTAGGCTTTTGTATACTATTTTAAATGTAATGACTCCAGACTGGGCAGTGACAGGACCATACTAATACCTTTAATTTGGGGCTCACGTATGCTACCAAAAGCAATACTTTTTCAGGTCCTAGGTTGCACTGACTAAGAAGAGGGGGAGAGAGAGGGGCTGCCTAAATCACAGATTATGTGCATAAACAAGCAAAGCTAAAAGAGCAATTTCATTTGGGCTGTGCATAAAACCTATTATGGAGGCAAAACCAGGTGTAAGTCAAAGTTGAACTAGTAGTTGAGAACAGGGTGAGGAAGCTGATCCAAGCTGTTCCTTTTCCTCAATCATCTGGTGTCAGAAGAAGAATCTGGTGTCAGAAAAGAGAATTAAAGGGGGAAGTCCAGAGGACTTGGCTGAAAGCATCTTCCCACAGTATTTGTTCCTATTCAGTTTTGTCCTTGGTCCTATCTTCACTGAGAAACAGAACTGCATCGTGAAGGTGGATGAGTCTTCACCTCATCTCAAAAGCACTAGTAAAAGTTGGGCAGTGAAACAGAGAAAAATGTGCCTCACGGCTAGCAGGCCAGAAACAAGAAATGACCTTTCCAAATTTTCCCACCATGAGTCAGATTATTGTTTTTCCCCTTTCCTCCCTCCCTACTTCACTGTAATTTTTCTATTACCTAGAAAATACAAGAAATGCTTGTTTAAAGATGTAATATAAAGAGTAATTCCCATGCTGCCCCTTTTGGATTTGAAAGATGGTAAGAATTTATTACTCAGTAAGTTAAACTTGATACTATGACATTTCGGAGGGCAATGGCTATGTAAAGGCATCCTTATACTGTCTCTGGGGTGCCACTGCAAACAAAAACCACAATCCCCACAGGGTAATGATATCACCTTTATATGACTGAATACAGAAAATGGAAAAACATAAAAATAATCTTTTAGGAACAGTTTCTCCTTTATTAGGTCCTGGAAAAATGTGTATTGCTTCAAAAGGAAACAAAGCAGTGAAAGAGCGAGAAATTTACATAATTTTTCATGGTACCTTCAAATATTAAAAAGGGAATACAATAAAATACAAAGGAATTCAGCAACTCATCTCTGGTTTCCCAGAGGTAATTAATTTTGCACTATGAAGATGTCAGTGCAGAAACATTATCCGTGTCAGAAAAAAATCAAGTCTTAAGATAAAATTAATATCTTAAAGAAAAATCATATCACAGCTTGTACTGTAAGGCTTAGTCATTAGTAACATTATTTAATATAGCTTTTTCATCATGCAGTATAATTAAAATGATAAGTTAACCATAGTCACGACAGTTCTTCCATGATTAATGTATATTATTCATATAGTCTGGTGGTTTTCAACCTTAGAGTCATGAACTCTTGGTAAATTGGGCCTAGAACCTCCATATGGATTCACAAGGTTTTTCATGCAAATGGAAGTTCTAACCCTACAAAGACTGAAGAAAATTTACCTGTCTAAATTTAAATATCTCCAGTAACTGGATGGAGCAAATAGTCCTCTAAGGACTATGAAAGCCATGAATATTGCGGAAGGAGAATAAATATATATTTGATGTGTGTATATATATATTTGATGTAGTCTGAACGTTAGTTATCGCACCTATCCATTTAACATGAAATCTATTTTTCTTGGGCAGATGCATGACAAAGGATTCAGGGAGAAGGCACCACCTAAAGAAAAATATCATTGTCAAAGTTGCAATAAAAAAATACCAAGGTCCCTCTGTTCCTTACCGTATTATAAGGCACAGTACTGCACTCCCTGTTCCTGTAGATGATGCTTATCTTTAAAGAAAGGCAGACAACAAAAGCCAAAATTTGGTCTTTAACTTTGACTTGAATTTAGTAATTTATTTTGTGTCTTCTTGTATTTATATCTCCCTAACTGAAAATGTTTCAAAGAAAGCAACATGGAGTATTAAAGGTAAGTTTTGTACTTTCCATGACACGCTATGGGAACTTTCCTGTTGCCTGAAGAGCTAATGAATTTTTCAAGACAATACTTCAAAATGGCCACTCAGCTGATGATTACCACTTTCTGCTGCTGTTGATAGACTTACAAACAGTACTGGGAAGATTTCCAGTTCTGGTAAGGACTCTGCAAGGTTGCTCTCACCATTCTTTTGCCTTAGGCTACGCTCAGTCTCTATAGCCCACCCTCAGCCATCGGGACGGATTCACTCCCCAGGCAATCTGATTTCAATGCTTCACTGCCCTGCCTGTTCAGAAGCACTTTCTAACATCTAACCTAGATCTCCCTCAGTGACATATAAGCCTCTTACTTTTTGTCCTATCCAACATGAACATGGCAAACAGATTACTTCCTTCCTCTTTGCAGCAGCAACTTTTTACGTGTTTCAAGCTTATTGCTGTCTCCCCCCTCAGTCTTCTCTTCTTTTGGTTGTCAATCTTTCCAGGCACCTAATCATTCTTACTGCCCTCCTTTGGACCCCTTCCAGATCATCCACATTTTTCTCGAAGTAACTGGAGTTGCCAGACATCCCTTATAATGTGGGATTTCCCATGTTTAAGCCTCAAATCTCACATGGCTTATTAAAAACACATGATATATTGCCTGCTCTTGTACTTCCTCTTTATTTTAATAGGGGACATGGGTTTTGAGGTTGAAACACAGAAAAACCTGCAGCTGCTTTCCTGCCCCATTCTTCAGAGCTGCCTTTGGCAGCATAGAACCATGACTTGGATGTGGCTGTGACAGAAGTGAAAGCAGAGCATCCCTAAAGGATTTGGGGAGGCCTGAAGGGCAATGCACACCCTGAAACACCATGAAGGCATATCGGTGTTTTAAAACTTGGCACCCAGCAACTCTCATATGCTGACCCTCACCAGACTTAATCCTCCTGCCAAGGAGTCACCAACATAAGAGAAGAAATATTCCTACGTTTTGTAGGCAATGCTTTTGTTCATGCTGCTCAGGAGATGACATTTTAGGTCCATGACTTATGTTTGACTTGGGATTCTCTATGCTCTCTCCTCTGCAAAGTGCTTTCCAGGCAGTCATGCTCCATCCTGCATTTATCGGTCACTTATACCTGATTACCTAAGTACCTTGTCATTAATGAACTTCATCTTTTTCATATCAGAACACTTTTTTAATTTGTCAAGATCATTCTGACTTTTAGTCCTGCCCTCCATTACTCTTGCTGTTTCTCCCAGCCTGGTGTCATCTGTGAATTTAATAAGCCTACTCTCCTTTCAAGCATACAAATTATTAAAAAAACCCAACCTAGAACCAGATCTTGGACAGACCTTTGAACTGTATCTGATGTATCTTTAATTTCAACAGAGAAGCATCTGCTCTGTTATTTGGAGTATGTCAGGAGCAGAACAAACTCTCCTCCACAGACACCATTTCCATGGATACGATGTGACACAGAAGTATGAGTTTGCTTCTTCCACTTCCAGATGTATGGAATTACTGTGTTGCTTGTAGAAGCCAGTATCAGCTGTTGTCTCTGGAAAGAAAGACTGGAGAGGCAGCCTGAGTGTCCTCAGCCCTCTTCGCTGCAGCAGAAGCACTGTTTCATAGACATGAGTGCAGATCTAGCCAGAGCAGAAGATCAGATCAACCCAAAGGAAGAACTGTCTCCTTGCAGAGCTGAGAATGCCCTAGCGCTAAGACTGTCCTCTGCAAAATTTCTACTACAGCAAATAGGAATGGTTTGTCTGGGCATCCCTAGGCACCCTGATAATGCAAGAGAGAAATTATAATTGCCTTTTGCAGCCTGTAAGATCTGTGACATTCAACTACAGCAGTGTCCAACACTTCTGAAAATTTAAACTGTTTTTTTTTCTTACTGGCAGACCCCAACTGCATGAGAAGTATTTCCTTCGACATCATCAAAAGGCCTGGGATCTCTCACTTTATGAACAGTTTTAGCAGAATCTTTTAATAACTTTCTATGAATATGTATCAATCTTTCCAATCTGGGGCCTATCAGAGGAGTGGGACTTGGCATTTGGGAAAGATTTGAGCCTAACTCACCTGATTTTTTTTTCCTCCCCGTACTCAGACCGATGACATTTCAGTGTAAAAGGAGGCTTTGCAGCTGGTGCAGCTCTCCTTTCTATTGTTGTCAAGGAGACCTTGCAGGCAGCAGCAAATTCTGCCATTCCACAAGGTGAAAAAGATACTGGTTGTCCTTATCCAGTCTGGACGTCTTGACAGGACTAGGAATATACTTCTAGGTCATTCAGTCCCAATGCAAAGCTTCCGATGACCAAAGTGGGTGGAAGGGAGAGAAGAAAAGCAACCCAAACTAAGTTTTAAAGTTAATTTCACTCACTTAGGCTATTTCTAACTTATTTCTAACTTTTAAACCAATCGCCGTTATTTGCCAGACCATTAAAAAAAAAAAAAATCCTGTTGAAAAAGGAGAGGGTGGTTTATACCATCCACCAGCCAATAGTGAGAACAGAGGTGGCTGGAAAGATATGAAATGTATAGCCTGTGCTGATAGAACATGGGCTCTCAGGATTTATATGCATTCAGGGACCACTTACAGGACTGTTTTGTGCTTGTGTGGCCAGACACGGGAACATTATGGGGTAGTTTTTCTTTGCAATGATGCAAGGAGGTAATAATTCCCACATTTTTCTCTCAGTGTCAGAGGGAAGGTAGCTTGAAGAGCAGGAAGGTTGAGGATTGGGACCTCCAGTTTCTCTAAGGTGATATTAAAAGATTCTTTAACTCCAGACGCTTTGTATTACTAAGCTTCTTAAAGATTTATGACCTTTATGACAATCATTTTCCCCTGTGAAATTTCCCTTCTGCTTAAGTATTTACAGGAAGAAAAAGTTTTCCTTTTTTTTCCCTTCACGTCAGCAAAGCTTATCCATTTCTGAATGAAAGGGGGAGATTAGTGTTTCAGGAACATACCTTAACTTGCTTTAGAAGCATTTACTGGACTTCCCGCCGTGTCTCCTGTCCAGCTGGCTGGGCAGGCACTGCCCTGCCTGCCTTTGTGCATGGATCTTTGGCTTTATTTTGTGGGAAGGGATTGGGAAAAAAATCCACAAACAAGCTTTGAGATGCTTTACATCAGAAAATCCCACTTGGGATGTCATTGTTTTTGACTAAGGGAGGGAGCTTCACTTAACAGGATTAAGGAAATTTCCAGCTGCTTAGAGCCTCCTGTTCTCTGCCTCTCATTGACAGGCAAAAAAGTTTAACCATAGTAATTGTATCGCAGGATAATGCATCCAGTGGCTATTGACTCAGTGCCCAAGGGTAGCCTTACGGCTACCGCTGCCTGAGCTGTGCAGAAGGGAGACAGTTGCCCTCAGGGGTTTTTACCAAGATCTATTTCTCACCGATAGAATATTTATTTTGGTCCTTAGATGCACCTTGACATTTCCTTTAAATTAACAGCTCCTTTTTAATAAAATACTGTCCTGCTGCGGACATTTGTAAAAAAATGCAAATCATCTTATTTTGTTGAATATTAGCTTTTCACAGAAAACCACTTCAAACTAATTTCCTTTCCTACTTAGTGGCTGAGGGAACTGGGGTTGTTCAGCCTGGAGAAGAGGAGGCTGAGGGGAGACCTCATCGCTCTCTACAATTACCTGAAAGGAGGTTGCAGAGAGGTGGGTGTTGGTCTCTTCTCCCAAGTGACAAATGATAGGACATGAAGAAATGGCCTCAAGTTGCGCCAGGGGAGGTTCAGGTTGGATATTAGGAAAAATTTCTTTACTGAGAGAGTGGTGAAGCATTGGAACAGGCTGCCCAGGGAGGTGGTGGAGTCACCATCACTGGAGGTGTTCAAGGAACGTGTGGACGAGGCATTGTGGGACATGGTTTAATGGGCATGGTGGTGTTGGGTTGATAGTTGGACTTGATGATCTGACAGGTGAAAAGACCTGGAAAAGCAACCTTAGTGATTCTGTGATTCTGTGATTCTTTTAGTTTTGGAGTACATTTCACTGTGATAGTGATGGATCTGCATAATGGGATCACAAAACTATTTTGTTAGTACAATGTAAGCTGTAGAAAGACGGGGAAACACAGCAATCCAGCTTAAAAATAAAAAAAAAAAAACCCACACCACTGCACAAATTACTTACATTATGTTTTTGAGATTAGTACAGTATGTTCCAGCGAGTCAGGCATCTTTACCTTTTCACCCCACCCTCCAAGTTTATCTGCCTTCATAGTTTTGTTTTCCTGAAATATTTAGAGGGGGTATTAAAAAAGGGCTATTATGCTGCTTTGAGATTGAGAACTACATGATCAGTATGCTGTTATTACGCTTTTTCAACATAAGTAATCTATAGATGTACTGTTGGCATATATGTATTGTTGGTATAATTGTATCTGTCAGTAAGCTCATTGTTAAAAAAACAGCCCTATCCATAATGGTTTCTAAACTGGAACAGGTCATAGAGAAATGATGTACTATTTTAAAAAGCAGATCAGTACTTAGTTATCTGCCAATATATGTGTATTTATTTAAGGTTATTTGCTGTTTAACACTATCATTGGAGTTTTATGACAGGAAATTAAAGACATTCTGTGCCCAAAGGAGCTTGTGAAATGTTGCATCAAAAGAAAAAGATGCAAGTGTTCATTAGTATGCCATATTCTAGTTTGAGGCAGAGAAAATATGTATGTTGCTCTACATACTTAGAACTTTTCTACTTTATATTCTACTGTCCAAAATGTTTTACCTTTTCATTTGTCTATCAGAGACTGTAGTGCAGGCCTATCTAAATGACAGTCTGTTCTCATGGAGGAGTAGAACTGGTAAAGCCGATCCTCCACCAGGATGCTAAACACATGGCATGGGTGGGCACTGGGGTCCTCACCAGAGCAGCTCACCCTGTGTTTGAACCATCTCCACCATGGAGTCCTCTGTGCCCTCTCACCTCTCCTTCATTTATGTCCCTCTATATAAATACTCATGATTTCTGTGTATGTGTGTTTAATCTTTGATGTTTAATTCAATTTATGAAAAGATTAAAGAAATACAGTGTTTTTATTGAGTAGGTCAGATTTTTTTTTCTAGGTGGACTTGCAGAAAACTGGATAAATTGTGCTTTTACTTTACACATTTTTAGTGGAAACTTTTATATTTTCAAAGGAAACATAAAACTTTCACATAAACTGTTTTCAACGAAGTGAGGCATTTTCTTCTAGGTAAGTTTTCCATTTTTCCTAAAGAGTCCAAAATGTTTGTCTTAGAAAGATCAAGAAAGTTGAAATTAATATTCATCAATTTTGCTGCAAGACTTGCAGAAAGCCTCAGGGATTTTTATTAGGAGCTCTGGCACCTTGATTCCATCATTTTTACGTAAATGAAGCTCTTGTTAAATGTTAAGTAAGGTTAAATCATGCTCTGCAGAGATTGCTAAGCAGCTTGACTTAAAATTGCTCTCTCCTCTTAATGACCTGATTTTCTTATGAATTTATCATTTCACTACCTCTCCAGTTGCCATAGACCTTAAACTGCTTATTGAAATGAGCCAAAATTCCCAAATAAAACAAAAACTGCAGGAAAATAGAACAGTAACATGTGGAGAAAAGGTCCTGACAGGGTAGGTAGAAACAAAAATTTTGTGGTGTATTCTTTAGTGTGTCCCACTCACACATCATTCTTTGAGTTAACCAATGCCATATTAATAACAAGAAAAATTACCCAACCTCCATACATCTTAAAAAAGAAATATATAATATCATGTTATGTTTCATTAATTTCATTAATATGTTACATTTCACCACTGTCTCTTTACTGTTTGTTTCACCATTTTCTCTAGCTTTCACCCATAAGCCTGCTAGAGGGGCCACAGGGCTCCAAAGTACAGCTTGAATGCTGTATCAGTGAATGAATCACTGTTGGAGACTTAGAGACTTCATCTTCATGCTGGCCTGGTTCCTTGGTGCCTACATCACTTAAGCACATTTTTAATACAAGTATCTCCCAAATGTTTTGATACAAGACTTGGAAAAATCCCATTTTTGATCTCTCTGAAGCCCTCCACAGATTATATGCTTCCCAAAGGAGGAGTTTTGTCATTTACTTCTTGCTAAGGACTCTTGGCCAACAGGAAAATGTATATCTGAAAAACTTATATCTGAAAGACATGGTCAGGTTGACAATTTCATTAGACGTTGGACAATACCATATCCAAAATATTCAGTTTCCATGCTGCAGCAAGCTCATGCCCAGTCTCCCCAGAACATAAGGAGAGAAGAGATGCAGCAGTAGCCTTTCATGTAGAAATACATTTGGCAAATGTATAAGCCTGCTGCAGCATCCCTTGAGAAGCTAAACAAATTTAACTTGGGAAGTCTCACAGCTCCTTTAAGATGTTGTTTTCTCCCCTAAATACTATGTTGAAATTCTACTTTTAGCAAGTTTAAAAATGTAAGTTACATTACATTTTCAAAACTGAAAAAGAAATCTCTGTGAATAAATAAATCTGGAGAAGTATAGCTACAGGGCAACAGACACAGGCATTGAACCACTCAAAAGTTTCAAAAAATACAGTGTTTGAGCTTCATAAACCTAGCATCACCTGCAAGCCAGATTAGTAAGAGGGTATGCTCTCTGCCAAACTTGAGGGAAAGCTCATATTTTCAAGAGTTCATAACTCAGTTGTAAAATGTTAACAACTGTTTCCAGACTTCTCTTTGGTATACAAGATTCAGCCCAGAAATCCTCCCATTTCAATCAAGTATGGTTCAGGTTAAGGGCAAAAATACCTTTAAATATATTTGCGGTGTTTTCTTAATAACACTGAAGTTCTACCAGCCATAGAATACAAATAGTTATTTTTATTTGTACAAATTGACTAAGCAATGTTAATTATATGAGCACCCAGTTTTGTGTAATACTTTTCACCAGTAGATTTCAGGAAGTCAGATATCATACCCCATGTTAATTAGATGAACACCTAGTTATGTGTAGTACTTTTTACCAGCAGTTGTCAAGAAGTCAGGTTTGAGGCCCCTGATCTACAATCAAAGAAATGAAGAAACAAGTTAAAAGTGACATATAAGCTCATCTACTAGAACCAAGCTAGGAAAAAACCCCAAGGGATCTTTAGTCCCAGCTGGACCTGCTCAGCAGAAAGCAAGTTACATGTGCAGTTTAAAAGTATGACACACTGTCTACACACACAATCAGTGTATTACAGAGTCAGGTCTGTAACACAGCCTGCTCACTTACACAGGTCCAGTTGTGGGCATAGCTATGGGTTGCTCTGGCAGAGTGTGATCAACAGTCCTACGCAGACCCAGGGAGGGTTTCATTTGCCTGTCAGGGGAACTGAGCGTCTGTCATCCATGTGCTTTGGAGCATGCCATGGTGGTATTTTTCTTTAACAGTAACAGGAGATAATTATTATACAGTTACAGTATCCCAAGAAACAAGTATTAGACAGAGCTTTTGCAATTGTCCTAAATACCCAGACCTCTGGATATTAAATCTACAGTTTTTAGTGGTACAGAAATTCAGCTCCTGCTTGTCCTCCCTGAAAAACAAAGCAGGGGACAAAATCAACCAGTATTATCCTTCTGCTGAACACCTCTAATGGTAATAGCTTTGTAAAACTTTATTGTACAATATCTATTGAGTATAAGCACTGTGCACTTCATACAGCAATGTGTCATGTGTGAAATTGTCTTTTGTTGCAATTTGTATTTCTTAGCCTATGAATAACTTACAAAAAAAGAATTAAGTTCCTAAAAAGAGAAATAAATAGTAGTGGTCTGATTCCTTGCTGCAATATAAAGCTGAAACTTCAGTCTTCAGTCACCTTCATGAGCTTATTCATATCCCAGCTCAGGTGCGCCTGTGACAGTACCATAGGAACATCTATCTGTACAGAGCATACAACTATTACCCATTATGAAGACAGCACTGGAACAGAGATATAATTAATTACAGTGAATTTAGCACCATGAATTGAAGGACTTGACTCCCATTAGCAAAGAGGGGAGGGAAGCTCAGCAGGCAGATAACATCTTTTGCAGACAGGGATCATATAAATGCCTATTTCATACTTATTTAATCTTGCAAAAGCACTATTAGGAAAAAAAAAGTTGTTCCTGAAAAGCAGATGAGCTATTTGAAGGCATTCAGACACCCCCCTGTGGAGTCTGTGTTCAAGAGAGGCCTGAGCAGTCAGGATTGCCCATGATCCAAGCTGGCAGACCTGCTGGGACAGGTTGCAGCCCTGCGTCCCCATGGACAGATGCACAGCAGTGCTGCTGAGGGTGCCCGCCTCACCCCTTTGGCTGTGCGTCAGGTAAGGATGCATCAGCATCTGTGCTCTGCACCACAACCGGCATGCAGTGCACACAATGGTGGGTTGAAGGGTGCCAGGCAGGGCAAGGAAAGGGGTGCAGGACCACACAGGCACCCTGCCCAGGGTTTAAAACCTTCAGTAAGGCTCTGCAGTGAAAAACACTACAGCGTGTCATTATTGGCATGTTGCTATCCCCTGGAGATACCAGCAGCTACCAGAGTGGATATGCTTTTGTGAAGATACCTGAAAATGAGACCACTGTTTTTGGGGCCTACAGTGTTATAACATCGTCCTCTTAATTTCCCAAGTATGCAGCAAGACTAAGCAGAAAACAAGTTACTGGGAAAACAGCAATGGCTTTGAGATGGAAGTGTAATAAACAAAAATCAGAATAAAGTCCACCCTACCGTAACTAAAACCCCAACCATATGAAAATTCATCTGTGAAAAGATCTAAGAATTAATGTATGCACCGACCATCGACTGCTCCAGCTAGGTTGGAAGCTAGATGTTTAGGTTTAAACGCTGGGAATACAGCTAGAAAATATTACAAATGCAGTCTTTACCCAGGACTCTCTCTGAACCAAAGGCTGTATCAGAGAATGCAGAGCAGGAAATATTCTGCGGATGGAAAGGTCTGTTACATTCCTTAAAATATTGGCATCTAGTGCTGGAGCCTTTTTCCTCTAATAAGCTACAGGTGATGAGAACAGCACAGCCATGAGGCAGGTCCCCTGCTCCCTCTCTGCAACACTACTGTCAGGGAAGAACTGACAAATGTGTAACTGCTGAGTCTTTGGTCCAAGACTGAGTGATTGATACTGAGGATACTGGTAATGTCTGGAGTAGGCAGCAGTACTCTGGTTTCATATAGTAATTTCTTTCATAGCCTGCAGGGGAGAAAACTTTAGTTTAAATCTTACTGATAATATAAAATAGAAAAAAGCTATTGACTTTATTGATTTTTTTAGCATGCAATGTATTTTTACAAAAGATTTGGAAACTCTCCTTTACCTTCACAGATAGCTATATTTCTATAAATATAAAGAAAAAAAATTAGGTGCAAAATGTTTCAGTTAATTCCTCTCTGATACTATTAACTTTTTTTTACTTAAATCTGTAATGTAAACTGATGATAAGCACCATCAGCTGCAGAATTCTGCAATGTACTCTTTAGTTACTGGAAATACAGCAACAGTTCTCCAAATTATTGCAAGTCATATAAGTGTCCAGGTTAGCTGCTACCCCTGTGTGAAACTTGAGCACCGGGGATTTTGTCACAGGGTCTAAGTGTTTGTTAAAAATGACAGAAGGAAACAACACATGGAAAAAAAGGTGTAAGTTCAGAAAACTGAAATCTAAATCCAACACTTGATATTAGTCCGCTGAGACTTTAAAACCATTGCTTGATTTGGTAGTTTTCCCAGGATATATGTTAAAAGTCAGTATGAATGTGCACTAACAAAGCACACGTCTTGAAATACCTCTATGTCAGAGTCTCAGCTCTTACCCCAGGCAGTGCCAGGGTAAGCATATTAAACAGTTGTGGCTTTAGAGATGACACTGTCCTCCTGATCTTTCAGCCATGACCTCCTTGCACAACCAGAAGGACTGCCAGCAATACCAATGCCTGGCCTGGGAAGTGCATTGTCTAGACCAAAACTTCTAAAAACCAATGCTGGTGATTAGAGGGAAACAGCTTTCCCATGGTGGCATCCACGGAACCAGCTTTCACGCTTTTCTGTATCTTCAAAGGGCTAAACAATGATCAGTGTCTGACTCTACAACTATTTTCATGGATGTTTTGTAATTCCAAGAGACTGTCATATGGTGGTCATGGAAATGAGAAGTTGTATCTAAAAGCCTGTTTCTTTATGAAGCACTTAAAATCATGTCCTGTGCCCTATAGCTGCTTTCAAATACTTTCAGGTCAAGTAAAACACATGTAGCAAAACCAAACTGGGTATGCAGAATCACCTGTAGTTTCTTCAGCCAAGACCACCTCAGGGAAGCAAGAATAATAGTCTAGAAAACATTTAAGAGACTTTTTTCCAGCCAACATACACAAATCTACAGTTACTTTGTTCCCAGGGGCCAATTTTCCTGTACCACATCATTAACATTGTTGCTTAATTTGGCCTGGATTTTGGCATACATTTAACACTGCTTCCCTAATGTCACTGTTCATCTGAGGCTATTATAAAACATCACTTCTAGCTTGTTTCACACCCTGATTACATTCACATATTCTTCATAGCACAGTTTTCTACAACTATCCAGGAGCCACCATCCTGCTAAACTAGGCTGACAATCCAGTACAATCCTTCCCATCCTAATTGAATTTCTTTCTGCAGGGTTTCATCATCAGTTGTAGCCTTTGCAAATCTTATCTAACGCTGTCTCATCTCGGGAGTGTCCTAAAATCAGATTCATGCACATATAATCTAGGTTTTTTACTTGGCTTTGCTGCAATTTCTGTCCTGTAGCAGAGATAGCATTTGTACTTTTGACAGCTCTCAGAAGTTTGTACTTTGTTTGAAAGCCATGCATTTGCAGATGGATAAAAAGTATCTCAGTATTTTAATTATAGTGTTTGCAATGCTCCTTGTGGCAATGGCAGCAGTTAGTTTCATCTAATAATACTTTCCTATAACGACATGAAATTTTTATACCCATAGACCAACCTCTATTTATTTGAGTTAATTTCTGATAGCACCTCTGGCATACGTACTGTTAATGTGCAGTTTTTACCCTACTGCTGTAGGAGGTCTGTATTAATGCAGTTTATTGGAGGCTACTTCAGACAATCCGGGTTTGCCCTTACCATTGCTGGTGAATACCAACAATTTTGTCAAGAACCAGCACCAGATTTTTCACAGTTATTGTCATTTTGCCACTTTGTATCACCCTGCTTTTTTAACGGACCCACCTTGAGTTTAAATTTCAAATTCATTGGCAAAGCTACCTTCACGAGCTCGGTATTAGGACCTAAATGATTCAATTAATCAGGCAGCTAATACCAAGCAAGTGTCTAGGTAAGGGTGAATAGATGGGACTCCAGGGGGACAGCTGCGCAGGAAAGACTACAGCAGAGGCCACACTGGGCTGGAGAAAGAGCTTCTGGTTGTAGGCTGTCTGCAGCTCCCAGAGCCCCAGCTTTTTGTGCTTGTTGAAGAATCGCAGCTGCTGATACTTTCAATAATCCAGAAAAAGGAGCAGCTGCAAGAGAGGGAGGAAGGGAAAAGGACTGTGAAGGACCTCCTGACTTGACCCCACACTTCTGTAGTGTAAATTTTCCCTCCCTCTCCCTTGCCATACTTCACCCATAAAAAACTTGATTACTATGATTTCATGCAGGTGAAGTGAATTTCACTTTTAAGGCTTGAGAGTTGTTTCATTTTCAAACTCTAAGGTTTTACAGTGAGGGAGTGGGAAATGAGCTCCGAGAGATTACGGGTGTGACTTTACATGTGTGGGTTTTTTGGGCTCAGGAGGTTCAGGAGCTGGGTTTTTAACACTGCTGAAAGAACTTCAAACTGAGGATTGCAAACTGTCAGGTGAATGCCATAAAATGAAAAGCAATCTTTGCAGGAGGTGGTTTGTCTGTGTTAAATTCCACATCTGCCAGTTGCAATAGCATCCTTGTAAATCTAAAAAGTCAATGTTCATGTTATTTTGTGTTTAAATACAAAACATTAATTAAAAACATTTTTAAAGCCTGTTGTTTATTGATTCATGTCTTATGGAATAAGCTATGAATCATCAGCATATAGAGTGACTATAAAAGAGAAACTGTAATTTCTGACGTAGTTAAAATTTTTCCTGAGACCTTATTGCTTATCTAATATAGTTCAGTCATCTAATTATTACATTTCCAAAAGAATGTCTTGTTTCAATAACTGAGATCTTTACTGGATATTTCTTTTGCAAAGCAATTCAGAGCTTTCTGTTCTATTTTTCTCCCTACAACATACAACTGCATCGATTGGGCATATAATCAGACATATTCATGTTTTAGCAGATAAAAAACTTGGATTGCAGTTTTTTCTTCAAGAAATGAGTGATTCTTTTTATTATTTAAAATATGTTAAACATATTTTGTAGACAACTTCACAGCTGATTTAGAAAGGCCTATAAAAAACCTGTAGCCCTTCATGTAGCCCTTCATTATGCTTTGGTGACCCTGTGGGAGGCTGGGGAACAAGAAGACCTGGTTGGCCTCAAGACCATGGGCTACTGCGACCACAGGGCTGCTCAGACAGACCTTGCTCCCAGCTGGGCCAAAGTTCTGCCAAGTCTGTGAATTGCTCTTTGACATAGGAAGCCTACAAGCAGTATGAGAAGAGCTTGGTTTTGGTAGCTATTGTATGATCCAAGGCTAGACCAGGAGAGATGGATGTGTGGGGAATATTGATCCCTGACTGTGGAATTGGCTGGCGTGCTCCAACATGGGCTTCAGTTTTCCTTCTTGCAAAAAAAATGGTGTGTGGCAGGAAAAAGCGGACTGGTAGGACATATACCCATGGCTCACACTGCTAAGAGACTTACCAGTCTGGATGCAGGAACTTTTTCAAGTCTGATTCTTCAGATGTTGCATAAGGACTATAGAGCCCTGCTGTTCCTTCCAGATTCCTCATTTTCCCCTACATCAGCAAATTTCAATCAGTCCTTGAAAAAACATGCTGGAGACTTTCACCCCAAGCCCTCCCGGCTGCAGCTCACAAGGGACGGCTACTGCTCTCTGGCTTACCAATTCCTTATCTAGAGGGAAGCTGTCCTGAAAGCTCTCTGCGTAATAAAAACATGCCATCTCTCACACATCATAAAAATGAAATAGAGGGATGTCAGACAGCAAATATAAACACGCCCACAGACCTCCTGCCACTGTAAAATAATTTATGGGGTTGGAGCTAGACTGGCATACTGCCCCTGATAATGTTGCCACTGGCTTACCAGCACCTATAGTTTCCTTGCCTGTTTGCAGAACAATCCCAGCTCTAGTTCCAGTTCAATAAGTAACTTTATTTGGGCCCTGCTCTTAAGAAAGTCTCAGATGTGGCCAGCTCTCCCTCACTGAGTGGAAAACTGTGTTCAGCTGTATCAGAATAGCCATAGTTAACCACACTTTAAGCATTGTGGCTTTTTATAGAATAGCCCCAAAAGAAAAAGTCTAATTGCCACCACCTCATTTTTTCCCTCCTGGAATGTCTCACACAAATTACTGTGAAAGGTCTAGGCAACAAAAATCCTTCTTAGGCAAATAAGCCAAAACAGGACAACTAAAAATGGGCTACATACAAAATTTAACATACAACCCAATACTCTTCCACCCTAAAACCTGTAATTTTGTGAGATCATGTGTGAAACTACCAAAATTTCCATCTTTTCTCCTACAGGTGGCATGTAATAGTACAGTTTTCAGTGGGTGCCGCATTTTTTTTGCCATATGAGATCTTAATAACATTCTTATGGATCTCCCATTCACAAGAATTTTTGTGTTAAGAATGCTAATAATAGGTCCCTAAGAAAGTCAAGTCTATAGGAGAAAACCTGAATGGAAAGAGCAAAGAAGAGGGTCTTTCATTACCGTAAAAACTTCTTCTGAAGAACAGCTCTGAGTCCAAATGAGAAAGCCTCATGCAGTAAGTAGAGTGAGTTTGCATATATGGAGTCCTGTGAAAGATACAGCTAGATGCAGTGCCAAAGAAATGTCTATTATTTTCTACCAGACATGGAAAAATTGATGACAAAGAATAAAAGGGAGAAGAATGATACAGAAAGAAGGTGCTGGTGGCAGACTGGGCCACCAGCAGAATAATACTGGTATTGCAGTCAGGGATTCAAAGTCAAACAGCGGGATAACTACAAAGTATACCAAATGTTTATGCTGAATGTCTTCTCTGTTGTTTTTTGAGACCATCATTGCAATAGCCTTTTTACTCCCATACGGACACAAAATCCGTCAAAGGATGTGAGAGCAAAAGGTCAACAGAAAGCACTTTTATACTTGAGTGATAAGTGCTTTATGCTAAGACACAACTTGAAAGGTAGTTCTCATATATAGCATAACATTGGGCTTTTATGAACATAAATCTGATGGATACACAATGCAATGCTCATTACAAAATCTACATCACATGAATGGGCTGCTTTTACTTGAATGCTCTTTCCTAGCTGTGCATTTCTCTTTATTTCTCTATTAAAACAAAGTGTGTGGCTGCTCTGAGAAGCCATCCTGCTGAAATGAACTGCGGTGTGCATAATACCCACTGCTGTATCTTTGGACATTTTTCCAGCACTAGCAAGAGAATGCTAGAATATGAGTCTGAAAGGAATTTTGTTCCATTATAAACTCATAAACTTAGAAGGTAAATTGGTTCTTCACTGATTGAACTCGGTTGCAAAAATAGGGCTGGATCCAGTGTGCTTTGGACGGAGGGGGAAATGCTTTGGAAACACATCATTGCAGAGAGCAGTTGCTGCACCAGAACAGCCTAAAGTAGGAGGTGAGAGCCACACTATGTAAAGGATCTAGGGAGAGGGAAGGATTTTATAGAAATCATGGAAGTTACGACCAGCAATCTGGATCGAAATCATAAAGGAGCTAGCTTCTCAGTAAAATCTCCTGTAATTAAAATCACCTAAGTTCAAAAGGAAAAAAGAATGTCTTACTACATTACTGCTAGAATATTTCAGTGTAGTTACCTGAAAAAAGCAGGCTGAAATTTTGAAAGCCTCTGGTGCTAAATATAAAAGTCAGCTTGCAGTAAGCCAAGACCAGACTTTCTTGCTGATAATACAGTTAAACAAAGTAATACTTACTTGATTAAGTGTGGCCTGGAATTTTTTCTGTTTGCATCTCGAGTCACACAAAAATACACTGTAAGTTAAAAATCATAATAATTACAGTAATGGCTTTATTTATAAAAGCTGCCACTTCTTTTGCCAGGTCATTTGGAGTGTTCTGCAGCAAAATAAACATATGTTGACAATATAAACACACTAATATGAAAACAGCCTCTTAACATTTAAACAAGGGTCATTTGAGAAAAATGCAAAAAATAAAATAAAATAAAATAAAATAAAATAAAATAAAATAAAATAAAATAAACCATCAGAAAAAGAGAGAAGACAGAGGATAGAGGCAAAAAATGATAAATCATAGATCAAATGTGACATAACTAAAACATCTCTGATGCAGAATGCAAGGACAGCCAGAAATGCCCTCTAAGATGCTGTCTTATGACAATGTGTAAGAGAGAGGGAAAGCAGTTACTGGGGCCAATGCAGAAGCCATCCAGTGCTAAAACTCATCAGAAAGAAACACCACAGACACCTCCTTAGGGTGTTCCACCTCTGTCATTCTGAAAAGAAAGAAAAGAGAAAAGATGGATGTTTTCTCCCTTGCAAAGTAAGCCCTGGCACCCACTCCGCCCCCAGCCCGCTAGCCTGCTCTCCAGAGATGTGTCACTGCCACAGCACACGGAGAAGCAATCTTCACAGGACAAACCAGCCCCATCGATGCCCTATCTCCAAAAGAAAGAGGCGTCCTCAAGAAAGGCATCACCACCTGAAGGGGACTGTCATGTCCCTTAGCCCCATCCTACTCTCTGTTCCTTTCCCTGCCTTAACCTGTAAGCTGCAAAGCCGTAAAAGGGATAGTCTGATCCAGAAAATGTCTGATAAAAATTCAAGACTACAAGGGATTGGGACCAGGTGGCAACAGATCATAGTACCCTCAGCAGGTAGGAATTCTCCACAGCTCCTAAGGCTGCTGAGGTTCCTAAGACAAGGGTGAGCTACCAAACTGCTTAGCATTGTAAACTGCATGCAGAAAACCTCCCGTGACAGACAGCTCCCAGCATCATGGGTCTACCGCCAGTCATGATGGTGCACAGGACCTACCTCTGAACTATTCAAGAAACTGCCTGAAATTTCCAGCTTCAGATGTCAGAGTTAAAACAAGAAAAGAAAAAAACCCCACCCAAACCTAACATGTATTTTCTCCTCTTATATAATTCTTTGTTTTTTCCTCCATAACTTTAAGTCTTCAAAATTAACCACAGAAAGTTCCTGTCCAGGAATAAGCCCTAAGCTCTTTCATGACATTAAACACCCTCAGCATCTCTCATTCACCTTTCTTTAGAAGAGAAACAACCCCTATATGTTTTTTCAGTAGTTCTGTGAGGCCTCAGGCTCCCACCTCACAAAAATATTTAAGCACTTGCTTAACTTTAAGCATTTAAACTCAGATGGGCCCCAGAGCAGTAACACAAAAATGAGTGTGCAGAGTGAAATGTAACCCTTTGTGCAATATATAAAACCAATGTATTGTTTTGGTACACACTCTGGCAAAGAACAAATTTTTAAAAGAAAAGGAAAGAAAGACCAATATTTTGAAATTAAATTAAATGCAAATCTGAGCTTGATTCTTTGTTCAGACACACACATAAAACTCTAATGATGTGAATAAATGTCGTTAATGTGAATGTAACACTGAAATTAAGAGACTGAGTGGAGATCATTTAACTGCCTCAGAAGAGAAATTGAGCAAGTGCTTTCTGGCTTTGCTTGTCAATGTGAGCATTGACTAATCATGGGTATAAAGTTATCCTCATCATTGGTAATACCAAAGCACAACAGGGTGTTGAAAGACATGTCTGAGCTATGGATAGAAAAGCCTGATCAACAGTATTTTTATAGAAGCCGTTCGAGCTCTCATTAGAAGGAATGCCAGGTCCTGAGTGTACAGAGCCCTGTACTGAGTGCAGAGTTTCTGGCTTCAGAAATTCAACTCTTCATAAAAAGTTAGCAGCATTCTTTTCATTGGCAAGTACCTGAATGAAACCTTGGGTAGCCTGAGGATACTCAGAATAGTGTGCAGTGTCAGAGATATCATTGTACTTTTAAAAAGCCTTGCTAGTCTGGACACACAAATTAGGTTTTCTTCCATTTATACAATGCCTGAAAGATATGCTATTTAAATGTAACACAGTAAACTATCAATAAGGAGAATTCTTGGAACATTTGGTGCTCCATATTCTTGACCTTCCTCATGATAGTTCTGCTTCAAAATAATTTCTACATCTTAATCCCTCTCCCCCTCTTAGGATCACCTATTTGATCTCTCTACCCCTTCTATATAACTATGGTTGCCACATATGAAATTGAGAAATAGTGAATTATCACACAATCTGAGTGGGCTTTAGCGATGCATTAGTCCTGAGGGAGGGATGGGGGGACACAGCTATGGGGTTGTACAGCCTCCTCCCAGCTACATGCCAGCTTTATCTGTCCCTGGCTCACACTGTACCAGGAAAAGTACTCTCGGCTGTGGAGCTCCTGGTCACTGGAGCAATACGTGGCTTTGAACTGTTTAGTTTTAAATAAAAAGTCTCCTGAAGAACACTTCGGTGACTCCAAGAGATTGTCCTTTTCATGGTTTGACACAAATAGTGACATAGACTATAGAAGAGTCCCCTCATACAGAGACCCTAAAATCATGGGGCCAAATTTATTTTCAGTGTAGCTGTATTGGCACTAATGAAGTTACATCTGGGATGAATTTGGCCCTTAGCCTGTGAAAATGGAAACCTTATGAAAATCTATTGCTGAGTTAATGACAATGCTGAGCAGTAAGTAATTTTCCAGTAGGTTCCAATACACAGTGGTAATAAATTTCAATGAGGAAATTGTTTTCCTTCTTTATTGGCAGCCAGCCCTGTTTAATCAGACTGCTAGAAGGTGGGAAGTGTCCAGAAATCCTAGTTGCTCTTTGCTCCTCGAACACAGTATCTTTTAGGGCTACAAAATCTGACTGTGTGTGCACCTGTGATGCACCAGAACATCAGCCTCCCCTGACAGGTCTGCTTTGCACAGCAGCATCCTGCCTCTCCCTCTGCTGTTTCCAAAAGTTTGGGGTTGGTGGAGGAAGCAAAACTGATGTCCTGACAGAAGAGTGGAAAGGGATAGCTCCCTAATGCAGTATTACTTGAATGAGATATGGCTGGAGGACAACTCTCAGGAGAGAAGGGGAAAAGTCTGTAAGAAGAGAGTCCCACTGAAACATCGCCTCTGCCTGAGATGGCAAAGCCTGGCAGAAAACCTCACCTCAGCAAGCAGGACAGGTGGAAAAATGCCTGTTCCTGGTGCAGCTCTATTTTACCCCGCAGTCTTGAGAGCAACAACAAATGCAGAACTGGCTTTGCAGAAGGTCTGCATGGGGCACAGGTGTGTTCACTATGTATTCACCTCCAAATTCTCAGTTCTGGTTGGAAGGGGATGCGTTGCCATGTCAGGAGACTTTGCCACTGAAATTAATTTTGCTCTGACTGCAAGATACTAGGATTCATTGTGTTGCTGTAAAAAATAACAAGGGAAGAATAAAATACTTATTTTAAAAATGATTTAACATAATGATCCCAAATGTTCATGAAAACAGAATTTAAAAAAGAGAATGTAAAAAAATCCATAGAAAAAAGGTACTCTAATAGCCTTTGGTTTTTAATCTCTTTCCTACCACTGAAAACAGCGGCCTCTGTCTAGCATTTAACCTTTCTTGCACCTCCATAGAAACTTTAGCTGGAGCATAGAAAAGCTATAGTATGTGCTGTTGCTTCACACTAACCATACTCACATTATTATGATACAAATGAATATATCTGATTCACAGCAGTCATCATACCTATAAAGAACTCCAGTGGCAGCAATATCTCTAAAGATCTCAAACGATATAATAAATTCTAAACCATTCTAGCTTTCCTTAATCAGAGTGAACCTTTCCAGATGTTCTTTAGCCAAATCACTTAAGCAGTGCCCAGGTTTCTCTACAAACAATGTTCCATTTGCTAGTTTATAGTTTCCTGTCCTTTGCCCTCTTTAAAAGGTGGGATTCAAATCTGCTACTTCTTAATCTTCAGGAATCTCTTCCTGACCCTTGTGAACTTCTAGAAAATGTCAGTGAAAGGATTGCAGATGTCCCTCTCCTAAAAACTTATGGATTTACATTATTTGGACTTTAGGCTCTGCCTGCTTTTAGTGCATCTAGAATTTTTATAGCTGATGCTGCTGTTATCTCTAACACGTGGGCAGACTCTCACCCTCCCTTTCCTTTCTGCAGACAGCTACAAATGAGCTGTTTAACAAATGTGCTGTTTCCTATCACCCAATATCTATTCCTCACTATCATTTTTCATTGAGCCTATGATTATCCTTTGTCTGCTGTGTATATATAAGTTCATTTAACATTTATCACACTAACCACATATAAATTCCAGAACTGGACAGTTGTAAGAGATTATTTTATGTGGAACCAAAGTCATTTATCCGAATGATTTGCAGATGTGATCTCAGAGCTGCCTCCTAGCGCAGCGGGAGGAATGGTTACTGTGACCAACAGCTTTCCACTGTATGCTGGAGAGTGACCACTGTTTGCAGTATTAGAGTCAGCCTCGGCCTCAGCTCCTAAGTAGTACAATAAACAACTTATGTGAAGTGGGCAAAAGGATCTTTTGATGAAGTAAACAGGAACACCTAATTTTCAATCCCTTTAGGAAAAACAAAGGAACTAACTAAAGCTTATTCTTGGATGACTATACTCAAAAGTACATGGTGGGTTTGAGAAACTTCCATTGATGACTCCTCTGTCATTTCATGTTGTGGTTCTCCATAGGATTTCTGGAGCACTTTGGAAGATCTGGCAGTGCCCTAATTCCTCAATAACTGACTCCAAAGATGTCAGTGGGAATGGTGTTATTGTTTCTTTGCTTTTGAAAATACCTGATATATTTTACTTTCCTCAACAGCTTGCTGGAATTCTACAGCCTGGGTTTCTACACAAAATACAGTGTATTTTATATTTACTAGTACCTTTTTGTGTTTATTCTCAACATTTTGCCTGCTCCATAACTATAATAACCTGTGATGTACAATGAAAATGGAGAATGCAAAAAGTGATCAATAAGCCTACTGCCACTTAAGGTATTCCTTATGTTGCTTAACAAGTCACATATGCTGAAAGCTTGCTAAAATTTTGTCATTTTTTTTAAAGGTATCTTGAGATACAGTACATATATTTAGTAGATGCTATAGGAACTAATTTAAAAATCATGACCGACAAGCAAAATCATTTCAGCTCATTGTGACATCCCTCTTTGTAATAACCAGCCCAAAAGCATCCCCTGTAGTAGAACTACAATTCATTATTTTCAGGTAGGAATAAGCACCAAAACCCAACACCTTTGATTTAAATAAATTTAATGAATACGTATTTATTACTATATCTTAAGAAATGGATGTTAATTTGTGCAGTTACGAAGTAGAGATTGCCAGTATGAAATGGACCAATTGCTGCAGCTGGTGTACAGCTAAGCAGCAGGCACTAAGTAAATCATGGGGGTAATGCTATTCTCCTGAAATGACTGACATTTAGAAGGAGAATTTAGCCTTTAAATGTTCAGTAGGTGTAAGATGGGATGTCATCACACCTCTTCATTTTTCCAATTTTTTTCTGCACGGTTTTCCTTTGAGCTGCCCCTTGTAATAATTTTTTTGCATAATAATTACAGAAGTGTTACCATCTGCTAAGTGACCTGTTCTACAGACTAAGGGGAAGTTTATTTTACAGAGATTAAAACGTAGTAAAGTCAAGAGATTTTAAAAGAAGTTGTCCACAAGTTTCTCGTTATTTGATTTTCTGCAGCTCACCAAATTTTATATTCATGAAGTAAGCCATGACTTTTTTCTGTAGTAAAACAGAGAGGAAACTGGTCATAGCCAGTTTCAGATAAATGTATTTTCCACCAGAAATGCTCATCAGTGACTTTGCTTCAAGATAGCTATTTTTCCCTGACAAATGTCATGTTAAGTTTTCAACCTCTCAGAAACCCGCAGTTTATTTATAATGACAAACATGAACTGTGTTTTATAGCAAATACTTAAGAACGAGTATTTGATGTTATGGACTTGATGATCTTACAGGTCTTTTCCAACCATAGTGATTCTGTGATTCTTTGGATCAGCTGGACACCTGCTAGTTGCACTGCAGGGTCGGTGCACTATTATTTTCATTATTTAAAATTACTGTGATCGCCTCCAGAGATAGGAGGACAGACATGCAGGGGCGTTGAGAGCCTCTGACCCTTGCGTCCCCTCACGCTCGGCACTGAAGAACCGTGCGGGACCCGACAGGCCTCAGCCAGGAGAGGTTATGGTGGGTGTGGTGGCTCTGGTGCCACCGACCGACAGCGGTGGCAGCGGGGCCTCCCCAGGCGGGAGGGTGGCTGCAGGCGAGGCAGTCCTTAGGGTGATCTAAGCCAGAAAATTGCAAAGGTTCATTAAGTACCTCCACAGAACGACTACATTACGAAACTTACAATTCAAAGCAACTGCTCCCACTTCAGTACCCCACACGCAAGCGGCCTGTGAGCGCAGCCTGGGAGGCAGCAGGGATAAGACCGTTATTCCTCACAGAGGAAAAGCAGAGGCGGGAGTTCCGTCGAGGGGCCGCCGCGGCGCAGAGGGCGAGCCCCGGGACCGCCCGCCAGGCCGCGACAGCGCCGCGGCCGCTGGGGAGCGCTGCGCCACAGGCTACGACGCCTCCGCCGCCCGAGCGCCTGAGGGCGGGGAGGGCGCCACGCCCGGCCGCAGCCCCGTCCCGCCCCGAGGCCGCGGGAGGCGTTTGTTCGGCTGGGCTGGGGCTGTGCAGGGGAAAGCGCCCGGGGGCAGCAGCGCGGCTCCCTCCTCTCCCCTTTCACTGGGAGGAGACGGCCGTGTTCCCACGCAGCTTCCCCGAGTGCAGCCCTGGCTCTCGCCTCATCCCCTCCCCGGCGCCCTCAGGCGCTGCGTGCTCGGGGCCTCCTTGAGGGCC
This sequence comes from Gavia stellata, assembly GCF_030936135.1. Taxonomy (NCBI): domain Eukaryota; kingdom Metazoa; phylum Chordata; class Aves; order Gaviiformes; family Gaviidae; genus Gavia; species Gavia stellata. Next base: position 23,811,849 of record NC_082599.1, on the reverse strand, counting down.
CGGGGCAGCCCCGCAGCCGCTGGCTGTCACCCGGTGGTTATGGACCTCTTTGTGGTTCCCCCACCCTTTGTGAACACCCGGCCTTTCCCCTTGAAGCCCCAGGCTGGAGGCATGCCCGTGGCCCGCCCAGGGACCCACGGGGTGCCAGCTGCGTGTGGCCTTGGCCGTGTCGCTGAGCGGCTCCCAAGGGCAGAGGGGCCACCAGCCGCGGAGGAGCCAGGGTGCCTCCGGCTCCCCCGCTGGCCCTGGGCCCGCCATGCTCTTCACCGGCCCACCCTGTGGGTGGGCACAGCGCAGGTCTGGTGGCAAAATGTAGGCGAGGGCGGGGGCCCCGGAGGTCACGACGGACAGCTCTTGGCCTCAGGGCAGGCGTCCATTTTGTTAGTTACGGTTTGAAGAAAAAAGCAAATTCTTTGGTCTCACTGAATCCATTTAAAAATTATTTTAACATCTGAGTTGGTTTTTTTCCCCTCTGCATTTTTATATAGTACTCCAAGCGTTTTGCATTTTTATTTCTACTCTCAAAGCAAACAGAAAAAGTGCTTTCTTCTGGTCTGTGTGTAAGCATAGGCACCCTGTAGATATAATTCTAAATATTTTTATTTATTTTTTTTTTACTTCAGCATCTTTCATCTGTGAAAACAAATACTTGACTATTATGACAGCTATTCTCAACTCTGCTGCTTGACTGCGATTACACAGCACTACCCGAAACATCCTTGAGCCAGTGAAGTGGCTCAGAAGTGCTGTTTACTGAGGCCCTGTTCCTCTTCCAGCTCCATCTCCACAGCTGATTAAAGCAAGTGTGGTATAAAATGGAGGTTGGGATTGTTTGTGCTACCACATCCTATTCATCCTGGCCAAACTGTATTTGGTCCAGAATTAGGGAATTCTGACTTTCTGGATACTATAGGCACCTCTGAGAGTGAGTTGAGAGACCCACCAGTCATGGGCAGCTGGCTACAGCTGTCAGCCTGACTTTCGGCCAAAGCTGTTGCCTAGCTTTCTATTTTAAAAGTAACATTTAAATTACTTACATAAACATTTAATGATTTTTTTCCTGAGACTTCTTGAAATATTGTAAGCAGGTAGAAATGAGACTATATGTTTGGTATTTCTAATCTTTAGACAGTTCTGCTGAGTCTTTATTTTCAGCGGTGCTGAAGAAGCACTGACTGGCACATCCTACCTGAGGCTGTGCTAACATCGTGGAAGACAATGTCACCCAAAGGGGGGACCTGTAAACTTCCTGTAATTGTGATTACCTATGTGTGGACTAAAATATATTTATTCATATTATGTATCTGCCTTGAATTACACTGTCAAGTGAGGACATACTAAATCAGAGAAAACATTTAGAAATACTAAGTTCTGTGATTCAGTTCTGATTTTTTTCATTCTTGCACACAGTCGTAGTATAAAATAGAGACTTGTGAGAGCTGTCCCTTGAAAGAAATCTGAAATGTCCTACAGCCACAGAAAGTTTTCTTTTCTACTTTTTTTACATCAGAACACCAAGTTATATTTGCTGTCTTTTTATGGGAAGACTGTACAGGTGACTGGAGAGTGAGTAGGACTAAGCCTTAAGAGGCAAGTCAAGAGAAGGTGAGTCAAAAGGCTAGCCTAGAAGAGAATAAATTTTTATTTAAAAATATTAAGACCTTTTTTCCTTTTCCTAACCTAATATTGGCATGCAATTAACCCCATGATGTGTGATGCTCATGTATTTGATGGCCTCTCAAAGAAGTTGTATCCATTTCCCACATTTGACTGGAGTCGTGGGGCCGTATAGTGAACCGTATGTTGAATAACAGGCCTATAAGAAGGACCAAGTACTGAGAGGCGGTGTACATTAGGTTTGGCACAGTGCCAAGCTAATGCGATGGTACAGCTTCCAGAAGGGAGCTGGCTCCTTTCCTGCCAGCTCAGAGTGCCAACAGAACAAATGCGTGTCTGCCTGCACCCATATGCCCTAAGTCCCTCCACTTTCCCAGAAGGTAAGAAAATGCATTATCACACAGAACACACAGATTGCCCTATGTGTCCTGTTTCACATTTGTGCAAATGATGCTGATTTCCATATATTGCTGATTCATCTTTAAAACAACAAATCTTCTTCAGAGTTTACTAGCTGAAGATAAGCTTCTAAAATAAACTGGCTTGCTGCTGATAATGCTAGAGTTCACTTGTAATTTCCTTCTCATGTAGAGTCTGGGGAACTGGTACTTCAGTTGGTTTGAGGAGGCTATTTAGGAACTGAGCAACAGTGCTATGACGATATGAAGCCATTTGTTTCTTTCATGCTGGGTGCTTGGGCAATGCAGCACATGGATTATGCCATCTTGTGCAATGAACAATCACATATTAATTTACACAGAAACAATCTGAACTGGAAATCCACTTCCCCACACTCCCATCTGAGAAACACAAATGATGCCCAACAGAACAGGATTTTGCCCTCCTGACTATACCAATAACAATCCCACATCCTCTAGAGTGTTCTTTCTTTGTGAAGTTATGGGATAAAGTTTTCCCACTAAAAATTGCTGCAGGAACATTCTCTGTTCATCAAAACATGAAACCAAGTGGCTGCTGCTTCTTGAAAAACATGGAGGCGGTATTGTGAACATTGCTCTAGTATTTACAGGAGAATGGAAAAAATAGCAGCCTTTTAGAGAGATTTAACTCAAATCCCCGTGTGCAGCAGCATTGCCTCCAGCTTAAAGCTGATGTAGTTTTTGATCCTAAGCCTTGCAATCTGAAACTATGCTGTGGTTCTGCAGTTGTGTTTGTTTTGGAAGATGCACAACAAATAACAAGAGGAAGGATATATGAGATATCACAGAGAGCTATAGGGAAAGGGGTTGCAGCTCCAAGGGGGGAGGGAGCTTTGTGCATGTGGCCTCTGAAAACCAAAAAAATGTCTGTAGATAATATTTGCTTTTTCTGCACTCCCTTGGGCAAACAAAAATAAAGGGCAGGGGGAAGTAATGTTTTTTTTTTAAGCTATAGCCTTTGGTTACTAAGGATCAGATACTGTTTTAATCAGTTGATCTACTGAGGAGGGGAGCAGAAAGTTTTAGCCTCAAACTCCTAGAGAAGGTTGTAGAGCAGACAGGAAATCTGCGCTGTAAATGGGAATTTGCTGTGAGCTGGTTGAAATGCTGAAGTTCTGTTCTGGGAAAAAAAAATCAGCCATCTGATTTGCATTCATCTCCTGTTGGAATGAAAAGTCAAAACTCATACTCCCCCATATACTAAGTATTCCCCGAAGTTGAATTTTGGGAATACCGAAGTGGACTTATCAGAATGTTTCATTTGAGTGAACTCAGAGCATTTTGTCTTGATAAAGTCAAAGGACTTCATTTCATCTTTTGATTTGGAAGCTCTTTGACACAGAAAATGATGGAAGCCTGTTCTCTGGAGGATGCGTTGCTCCCTGAAAAATCTCATAGATTGTTTTTTCAAGCAAGCTGAGGCAGAAGTTCATTGGAATCTAACACTGCAATGATGGTTAGCTTCATAGTAAGGCAAAAGCCACTAAAACATTCTAGTAAGGAGCAGTTTAAAAATTCTCAGTACCTGCAAGGGTACTGGAATGCATCTTTGCTCTGAAGTTCAGCGAAAAAGATAATCTCATGTACTTGTAACAGAGGTAGAAGAGGATAGCCCCTCCATCTTACATGCATCAGGCACTATGTGCAACCTGCCCAGTCTTTATTAGCTTAAGACAGAGGTGTATTAAAAACATTTTGACCAAGCCAAAATAAGTGGCCTGAGTATATTCAAATTTTCTTATGTCCTTGGGAAATTGAAAACGCAGTAAAGGCACTGCAAAATACTGAGAGTTCCTTGGCTTTTGCACAGATTTATGTTTTTACATGGCTGGTTGAATAGCCAGCTTATGAAGGTGAGAAAATGACTCGTCTTTACTGTGGTTTCTCCTGCTTCAGGAACTGGAGTACTCACAAAGATACCTTGGCAATCAATTATAACCTGATAATTGCACATTAGACTACTAATGGAGCTGGTAATGGCATTTTTTTATATATATATTTTGTGCTACGGTATAATGAAATCCATTGAAAAACTGCTGTAATTTTCAGTAACATTTTAAATGAGCATAATTAAGAAGATAAGGTCAAAAAAAGAGTTGTTAGTAACTGGGCAGTTAATTGTGACTGGTCATTAGTTTTCAGTTGTAACTAGCAGTTGTTATTCTGAGGTCAGCTTCCTTTAGAAAACGTCAGGACAGCCTTGCCAAGCAGCCAATAACCCAGGCTTTGGGGTGAAAATAGAAGTGTTACAAGAAATAATGATGGAAGCGTTACAAGTAGATTAAACATTCATCAGTGGGAACAAGGAAAGAAAGAGCAAGAGAAAATATTGTTGTTGGCCTCAAGGGAATTATAAAGGAAGCAAGCTAACAAACCTGTAAGCAAGGAAGAGCAGGATTCAGACTAAGAACAAGTGAAAACAGATATATTATGTTGGCCCAAGAAGTCCATCAGTTCTGGCTTTCATGAAAACAAAATCAGATGCAGATCCTAATATGCACTAATCATTAAAGATACGATTAAAAAAAAGTTATGTGACTAAAGGCAAGAGAAATTTCACAGGTGAGTGAGTAACGGAGAGCAGGACTATTGGCCACAGCTGACAAAAAGCAAAGTGCACAGAACAAGCAAAAATGAAGAGATGGGGACAATAGTGATTAACTGCAATTGAGCTCTTAATGGAAACAGATTAATTTCAGGTTCTACAAGAGAAAGACATGAAATGTGTACTCTATTATCTGATCTGATACTGAGGAGGAGGGCAGTTATTTTAAAGGAGATTCATATGGTTGATAAAGAGGAAGGAAATAAGGACAAGTTTAAATTAAGACATGGGAAACCAGGGAGGAACAAAACAACAAACACTGTCAAGGAGATGAACTAGATAACCTTACAGGTCTTCTCTATCTCATGCCTCTTTGACTCTTTGTGAAGACAGCAGGGTCTCAGTAGCAGATATTTAGGATATCATGTTAATAGCCAAATTCAGCAGACTTGTCCAGCTACAAAGAGTCTGCTTTTCTGCAACGTCTTTGTAATTTTAGAATAATGAAGTTACTAAAATGCAGCTCTGAGTTTCATCAGATCATATCTTTAAAATACTGGCAATGAGTAGAGGTGCAGCTTTTCTCTGTGGTGGTATCTGAGTTGTGAATTATTTTGGTGTTTTTTCAGCTGCTTTGTACTCTGCTGAGAATAACCAGGATATTCTCATAGAAGCCACCCCATTCACATGCTGGCATGCATCCAGCTTGCATTTGTGGGTCACGCTCCAGTAGTTTGCTGTAGCCTTATACTGGGCCATATCGTTGCACGCCATTTCATAGAATCATAGAATCATAGAATCATAGAATCTTATGCTGGGGGCCCTAGAGCTGAATGCAGTACTCCAGGTGGGGTCTCACAAGAGCGGAGTAGAGGGGGAGAATCACCTTCCTCGACCTGCTGGTCACACTTCTTTAGATGCAGCTCAGGATGTGACTGGCTTTCTGGGCTGCAAGTGCACATTGGTGGCTCATATTCAGTTTTTCATCCACCGATACCCACAAGTCCTTCTCCGCAGGGCTGCTCTCAATCTACTCATCATCCAGCCTGTATTTGTGCTTGGGATTGCCGTGACCCAGGTGCAGGACCTTGCACTTGGCCTTGTTGAACTTCATGAGGTTCACACAGGCTCTCTAGCCTGTCAAGGTCTCTCTGGATGGCATCCCTTCCCTCTAGAGTATCAACCGCACCACTCAGCTTGGTGTCATCTGCAAACTTGCTGAGGGTGCACTCGATCTCACTGTTCATGTCCCCAGCAAAGATGTTAAATAATACTGGTCCCAGTACGGACCCGTGAGGGACAACACTCATCACTGGCCTCCACCTGGACATTGAGGCATTGACTGAAAGTCTTTGAGTGCAATCATCCAGCCAATTCCTTACTCATTGAGTGATCCATCCGTCAAATCCATGTTTCTCCATTTTAGAGACAAGGATGTTGTGTGGGACAGTATCAAATGCTTTGCACAAGTTCAGGTAGATTTTAACTGGGCTGTCCTGGATGTCCCAGATCTCTGGGGAAAAAGAATGAGAAAATAGCAGTCTTTGCACCCGGACCCATGGAAATGTTGCAGAGAATTGCTAAAGGAACGGTCAGCCAGTCACAGGAATGCCATGCAGTGTTGAATTAAATCAAAGGGTGCTAAGATGATAAACCCATATTTCCAGTGGTGCCCCCAATGTTTTCTGTGTTTAGGTGAGTTTGACAGGATTTTTGCACTGGATACCAATATCTTGGATTTGATTCTTGCAGAAGAACTGGGTACTGTCTGGTACTGGACAGATGCATATGGGAAAACAGCTGAGAACTAGTGATGCTGGGTCTAGCCAGCCTGGTGGGGTGCTCCTCACCCCAGCCCTCACTGGCAGTCTTCTCTCTCTGAGGACACGCAAGCTGGAAGAACCACTGCATCAGACATAATTCTCTAGTCATCAGTCACAGAATTACAGGTTATAATACATGTCTGGTGCTCATCTAAGTCCTTTTTTTGGGCAGGTGCAAGGTAGCTGCTTTCTGAGCTCTCCTTCCCAGCTAAACAAGAATGACCACAACTGCAGAGGTGGTGGTAATGTACTTTCTAACAGTCCATCTGCCAGTCAGTTCCTTCCTAAGCACTTATTTTTTTCCTGCTTGCCCATACTATTCTTTTTTTATTTGCAGCCATGCTCTGACTGTTAAAAAAGACAAGCAGCTGCAGGGTGGTGTAACAGGCATGACTGCTGGAAAACATCTTCTCCAGAGCTGCACTTCACCCTCTATTTTCCTTCTCTCCTGGGCAACTCTCTCACTCATACCTAGCCCCTAACCCCTGCACAAGAACATTTGAGAATCCCCCTTCAGGGGTGGTAGATGGCCAGAAAGACTCTTAGCCAACTCTTTCTGGCCCTGGTATCTTTTGGGAGTCAAAGTCCCTTCTTCCTCCATCTCTGTCCTACATTATGGTCAGGCCATTTTAGCCTCCAAGAGTTACTGTGGTAGCAAAGGATTTGTGTGAGCAGAACCAGATGTCCAAAGCTTTTCCACTGGAACATCCCATGTAATTTCATTCAAGTCTGCTCTGCTCAAACAACATCTCTGTGTTCTAGGAAAATCATGGTACCTTTTCTTCATTTTTTTTGTCTTTTATTTTCACGCAAAGGCCAAGGTGCTTCAGTACAGTGGGAAATAATCACAGTCTTATTAAAATTCATGTCCAGCTCTGCACACGTGTGGATTAATCAATAGTAAAGAAAATGTTTGTTCTCTCTCATCTGCATTAGCACGAGCCAGAGCAATGGGTGATTCCATCTCCTGGGACACGGTCTCCCCCATTTAGAGGGGAGATCAGCTGTTACAAATAGATAGATTGCATCAAAGAGTTTCAACAGCCCATATAGCCCAACAGAAAGTGCAGCTACCAGATTGTCTGAAATCCACTGACATGCAGAAGTATGCAAAGTAAACCCTGCACTTCTTGGACTATGTTCTCAGAAAGCCATGCTCTTAGTGGTATAAGGTCTATGCTAGCACCAACATGTCTTGCACGGTGAAAGCATACATATGACATCAGTTGACATCAGCACTGCTGTGTGTTATTAATGATACAGCACCTGTAGTTACTGAAACCATCCACAGCAAGTCTCTCTAGTTCTACTAGCATCAACATCATCATCGGATGACCAAGTACCATAGATGTCTCTTAATGAAGGAAATCCAGGGAGTGGCTGACCACTGAAGGCCAACAGATCTGTAGTGACAGTTTCCCGGGGAAGCCTGTCCCTGTTTTGGTTTAAACAACAGACCTTGATGTTTTGGAAGTTGCTTTTTCTGAACCCTTTGGAGAGGGAGGTTCTGTACTAACAAACTCCAGACACTGACTCCAGACAGTGTTTACTAGTCATGAGAAAACTGAGCTTTCATTACTACTAGTGGCTTCTTCGTGGTGCATTGACATGCTGCTCAGTGTTTGTAAACTTCTCAGTCAGCTCCTCCTGGGTCTGTGAAAGATGCGGAGCTGCTACAGCTCCTCCAAGGCAGTGGGGTAGTTGACACCCACCTCCTCCAGTCTGTCCCTTGCTTGGGCAAATCTCAGTAGTAAACTAATTGGAAATGCCAAGATCAACTATCAGAGAATTTGTGAAAAGGGTGGAGGCTCAGGCTAATCAGGCTATCTGTTGCAGACAGTTTGTCCAGCTTTAACTGTATAAATAGTATGTACTCTGCTTCCTACCTCTGTGTGAGGGTGTGGGAGACAGTGTGTACAAACACAACTGGAAAAGCCCCTGATAGATACTGTCTTTTAATCAAGTATGTCCTAGAGAGGGAAAGAATAAACATTAGCAAACAATTCTGACTTTCCCCTAACCTTTGCAATGAAATCATCCTATAATTTACTGTTTGATTTTTTAAAATGACTTTTTATTGGATGACCAAGCTCATGTATGCATAAAAGAGTTCATCAGTCAAGAACATATATACACAACTCCTAAAGACTAGGGTCCTTTTTTTTTCCCCACAAAAAAAGGAGAGAGTAATGAAGAATGTGTTGAGAATGAGTTGGAATCCAGACACAAGTGGAAAAAACCTGTCCCTTTTGTGTTTTATGGCACTCCATTATCTTTTTAAAGTTATGTTTTTTTGTGTCAGCACTCAGCAGATTTAAGGTGAGATAAAGTGTCCATTCTTTTATCTTTTTTTTTTTCTTTTTCCCCATAGCATTTGGGATCTTAAAACCAAAAAACCCCTTATGATTTATCAGCCCTAATTGTCTTGCAGTGGAGTTTCAGAGAAGAGATCATTAGGACATCCAGACATAACACAGATGTTCCAGTGATGACACGTCAGCAGAAGGAGTGTATTTCTCTTTTGCCTCCTCCCTCTTTCTTATTCCTTATCTAATCTCATTCCCCTCAACACATTTGTCATTTATATCGGCGTGATGTTTTTTAGTGGGAGTGAAGGAGGAAGGGGAAGGAGCAGCTCTCGCAGCATGGTGGGGCTGTGCTGCCGGTGGTGGGGAGCACCGCTGGGCTGAGCTGGTGTTTCAGCTGCCAGGGCAGGGAGGTCTCAGAGGTGGGGTGGCCCGTGCGTCCCTGTGCACTTTGAAGTCAGCTCATTTACTGTGAGGTGTCCACTGCTGCACATGGCCATGGCATATCAGGACACAGAGTAGTGTGTATCAGGGTATTAGTAGGATTAGCAGGCATTAGAAGGACTGCCTTGGATACACAGGCAGCTAAGCCGCTGTGTTTGTGTGTCACACCTGAGAAAACCATCCCACCAACATTACCTGACTAAAACATCTCAACTGCTATCCTGACTTCATGCCCCAGTGATGAGGCCCTTTCCATGAGGCTGTGCATTTGCAGGCCACCTGGGTGAAAAAGGCGCACAACAATTAAGCTTCTGCAGCACACTTATTTAAGCAAAGTATTATTTATGAAGGTTTTCCTTTAAAAAATAAATGTCCTCTGGCCTGAGGGAAAGCAACAAATGCTCTAAATTATGTTCTCAATCCAGAATTAATCTTGATGACTGGACAAGGGAGTAAAGAAGTGATGGAACAAGAGCTTAATTTATAAAGAAGCAGTTTTCCTTCCAGCTGCCTGGCAGTCTATGTTGTGGAGCACAGAACCTAGGGCACCTCTGAGTCTGAAAAGGTAAAGAGTAAAGATTGCATTTATATCTATGTAGAATTTTAAAACATTTTGTTTATGGAAAACCCCTAAGGAACAGAAAAGATGAGAAGGATCCCAGATAACCATCTTGATAAGAAACATTTTCCAAAGAAAAACCAGTGGAAGCCCTGCCAAATCAGGATCCTTTGTGCATGGTTATACACAAAGTCCTTCCCTTTTTCCCCTCAAACCTGTGCTGCATGCAAGATTTATTTTATTCTTGTTGTGGCAAATAATTCCATGGCTGCTTTCTGTTTTAGGAGTACAGGCCAATCTGTTTAAATACAGTTGCACCCATTTTAAGTTTCAGTATATCTGCACGCATAGTTATAACTCTTAACACATTTACAACAGAAATGTCATACAGAGGGATCATATGTCCTGCTATATTTTGTGTCGTTCTAACATGAGGAAGCCAGAAATGGGGTAAGCTAGACTGCTCATCAGCTTGCAGATTCGGATTTCCCTTTCCTCCTTCATTAAGAAAGCTGTGAAAGACCTTGAGAAGAGCCGAAGAGCTCACAGCTGCTGCTCTCCCACCCCAGCCAGGATATCCACAAAGACACGATCCCCTTCCTCCTTCCCACACACCATCGCTCTCCATCTGCAGAGAAGAAGGGAGGTTTTGGTAGCAGCTCTGACTTAGTGATGGCAAAGGGATGCAATTTGGGCTTCAGTGCTCCTGAGTCGTTAATAGCTGAGATTTATTACCATTAAAATTAGTGCCTCCAAACTGGAATTCTCTTCTACAATTGACTAACAAGTCCAGAATTAACTTTTTATGGCACAGATGCTCCCATGCTTTTCCTGCTCTGTCTGCATATCACACTGCTTCCCTGAATTATGCTCCTCAGAACACACTCAGCATTGGTTTCAGAACAACGCATTTCCCATCTAAATTCATTTATTTAAAGCAGAAAAGACACCTACAAACCCAGGGCCCAGAGATGACTGATTTGGGCACAGGAACCCATAGTCTACCAGAGAAGGAAACAGGGTTGTCTTTGTCATTGGGACTGACTAAAACCATCCCTGGCAGCAATAGTACGCATTTTCTAAGTGTGTCTAAAACATTAATGATTTGTCCCTTCCTTGCTGGATGTCACCTCAGTAGGTCAAGAAAAGATCCTGCATTAACTGTTAGGGTTAAGTTAGTCCCTCAAAAGGAGGTTGCCATGAAACACTTCCATCTGGAGTAAGTCCTGTATTTTCCTGAGTAACCCTGTGTTCTACACGGCTAATTGCTCTGGCTTCTAAGCTTGCTCCTGAAGAGCTCATTATTGTGTTAATAGTACAGTGGAGGTAACAGATTTTTTTGCCAGTCAAGATGCATTGATGGGAAACCTGTTCTTGTCTACCTGTATCTTAAAAATGAGACTATAAATTTGTTTCATAAAAGCTGCAGCACTGACAGAAGGCAGACTTCTTTAAAACATTTGATATTGTAGGATACTTTGATTGCAAAGTAGCTTCAATCAGAATCAGCGTGGCCCACATTGAGTGGATTACCAATTAAAAAGACAATATGCGTCAAAATATAATTTGGAAGCAGGAGAACATTGGCAATGGAGTGTCATCACTGGGCAGGTATATTTCTAGGAGGAATGCAGTTTTGCTCCCATGTTATTTAATGTTTTATCAATAATCCCATAGGAAACATAAGCACTACTACAATATTAACATATATAAAATGTTGATACAACATATTGATACCAAACTCCCCGTCCAAAGGACAAGTGTAAGAAGATGTAGCAATTGTGTGCTGAGGTTAAACAAATTTGGACTGCAAATGAGACACAGACTTTCAATAGTGTGGACAGCTAAATAGCTGTCAAATCACCTGATCTGAATATGTGTCAGATGAATTTAACATAGTGTGTCATTAATTCCTGCGTAATTGGATGTTCAGGAGATGCAATAAGCACTCAAGCATGAAGAATGGCAAAATCTGAGGCACACTATAGTCTTTAGTTTCATGATGATGGACTGTCAGGCTAGTGCTTTCATAGCTGTCATGTTGGGACCAGTGGATTTGTTTCAAGAGTGAGCAAGATCTCAATGTCTCTGTCCTAGCTTTTCCATAGTGGTTTTCACCATTTTTAAACACAACTGCTCCTCCACATCCATTCTGGTGACACATATGACTACCAGGAATAGTTACTGGAGATGGTGCAGGAACAACTTTCTGACACCGGTATTGGAAGGCAGAAGCGAGCACACCTGTGGGAGGTGCATCCAGGTAGAGGAGCTCCTCTGCTTAGTGGCAGAGCTCTGGGAGGAGATAAGTACATTGAAGAGTATCAAGGAGTGCAAGAGGGAGATAGACCACTGGAATTGCACCCTACCTTCCCTGGGACAGACCCAACAGGCAGACAGGGCACGGGATGTGAAAGACTCCCTTTCCTCTCTCCACCCAGCAGAATGAGCTGACTTAAGGGATAGGGGACAATGGCAACAAGTTCCTGCCTGGCGCAGCAGGGGAGCCTCCTCTGTTACTACCCCACCTTCTCAGGTCCTCTTGCATAATAGGTACAAGGCTCTGCAAGGGGAACCAAACACCGACGAGGATGAGGGCTCACCTAGCTTGGAGGTGTCACCAAGGTTAAGCTGGCCTACGCCCTGCGTAAAAATGGCTTCCATAAAGAAAAAAAGAAGATGGGTCATTGTCATAGGGGACTCTCTCCTGAGGGGAACAGAAGGCCTGATATGCAGACTGGAACCCCTTCTTAGGGAAGTCTGCTGCCTCCTTGGGGCCCGTGTTAAAGACATGACAAGAAAACTTCCTACCCTGGTACAGCCCTCATGTTACTATCCATTATTGATTCTTCAGGTAGGCAGCAATGAAGTTGTGACAAGAAGCTTGAGGACGATCAAGAGAGACTTCAGGGCCTTGGGATGACTGGTTGGGGGATCGGGAGCACAAGTGGTGTTCTCCTCCATCCTTCCACTGGCAGGGAATGACGAGGGAAGAAACAGGAAGAGCCAGCTGATCAATACCTGGCTCCGAGACTGGTGTCACCGCCAGAATTTTGGGTTCTTTGATCATGGGTCGCTCTGTACAGCATCAGGCCTGCTGGTGACAGGCAGGGAACACCTGTCTGTGAGGGGGAGAGGGATCCTGGCACAGGAGTTAGCAGGCCTCATTGGAAGAGCTTTAAACTAGATTTGAAGGGGGAAAGGGATAAAACCAGGCTCGCTGAAGATAAGCCAGGGGGTGGCACACCAGTGTTTGAGGGGCGGTGTGCTGGCAAGGACCTTTGGACTGCTGTCTCAGCGGAGGTAGGGGATGGGGACCCATGCAGCAGCACAGACAGAGGAGTTGTTGGTGTGCTAGAAACCAGGGAAGTGCCTGAGGTTAGTCACATAGGAGTTAGGGCTTCTCCCTCCAAAAAGATGGCAGGTGGCATCTATACCAATGCACGCAGCATGGCTGACAAACAGGAGGAGCTGGAAGCCATTGTCCAGCAGGAAAACTATGATATAGTGACCATCATGGAAATGTGGTGGGATGACTCACACAACTGGAGTGCTCCACTGGATGGCTACAAACTCTTCAGAAGGGACAGACAAGGGAGGAGAGGCAGTGGGGTAGCCCTGTATGTCAAGGAATGTTTCGATTGTCTAGAGGTTAATGATGGTGGTGATAGGGTTGAGGGTTTGTGGGTAAGAATCAGGGGGAAGGCCAACAAGGCAGATATCATGGTGGGAATCTGTTATAGACCACCCAACCAGGATTAAGAGGCAGCTGAAATATTCTCTAAGCAACAGGGAGAAGTCTCACAATCGCTAGCCCTTGTTCTCATGGGGGACTTCGACTTATCAGATGTCTGCTGGAAATACAATACAGCAGGGAGGAAAAAGTCCAGAAGGTTCCTGGAGTGTGTGGAAGAGAACTTCCTGACACAGCTGGTGAGTGAGCCAACTAGGGAAGGTGCCCCACTGGACCTGTTGTTTGTGAACAGGGAAGGTCTTGTGGGGGATGTGACAGTGGGAAGCCATCTCAGGCACAGTGATCATGAAATGACAGAGTTTTCTATTCTCAGAGAAATAAGGAGGGGCGTCAGCAGAACTGCTACCTCAGACTTCCAGAGGGCTGACTTTGGCCTGTTTAAGGAGCCTGGTGGACAGAGTCCCTTGGGAGGCAGTCCTGAAAGGCAAAGGAGTCCAGGAAGGCTGGACACTCTTCAAGAAGGAAGTCTTAAAGGCACAGGAGCAGGCCATCCCCATGTGCCAGAAGACGAGCCAGCGGGGAAGAAGACCGGCCTGACTGAACAGAGATCTTTGGGTGGAACTCAGGAAAAAGAAGAGAGTCTATGACCTTTGGAAGAAGGGGCAGGCAACTCAGGAGGACTACAAGGATGTCATGAGGCTTTGCAGGGAGGAAATTGGAAGGGCCAAAGCCCAACAAGAACTTAACCTGGCAACAGCCATAAAAGACAACAAAAAATGTTTCTATAAATACATTAGCAACAAAAGGAGGGCTAAGGAGAATGTTCATCCTTTACTGGACGCGGGGGGAAATATAGTGACAAAGGCTGAGGAAAAGTCTGAGGTACTTAATTCCTTCTTTGCCTCAGTCTTTAATAGTAAGACCACTTGTTCTTGGGGTACCCAGCCCCCTGAGCTGGAAGATAGGGACAGGGAGCAGAATGAAGCCCCCACAATCCAAGGGGAAATGGTTAGTGACCTGCTACACCACTTAGACACCCACAAGTCTATGGGACCGGATGGGATCCGCCCAAGGGTACTGAGGGAGCTGGTGGAAGTGCTCACCAAGCCACTTCCCATCATCTACCAGCAGTCCTGGCTAACGGGGGAGGTCCCAGTGGACTGGAGGTGAGCAAATGTAATGCCCGTCTTCAAGAAGGGCTGGAAGGAGGATTTGGGGAACTACAGGCCTGTCAGCCTGACCTCAGTGCCAGGGAAGATTATGGAGCAGATCATGAGTGCCATCACGTGGCATGTACAGGACAGCCAGACAATCAAGCCCAGTCAGCATGGGTTTGTGAAAGGCAGGTCCTGCTTGACCAACCTGATCTCCTTCTATGACAAGGTGACCTGCTTAGTGGATGAGGGAAAGGCTGTGGATGTTGTCTACCTGGACTTTAGTAAAGCCTTTGACACCATTTCCCACAGCATTCTTCTGGAGAAAATGACTGCTCATGGCTTGGATGGGTGTACTCTTTGCTGGGTAAAAAGCTGACTGGACAACCAGGCCCAAAGGGTTGTGGTGAATGGAGTTAAATCGAGTTGGCAGCTGGTCACAAATGGTGTTCCCCAGGGCTCAGTACTGGGACCGGTCTTGTTTAATATCTTTATCAATGATCTGCATGAGGGGATTGAGTCCACCCTCAGTAAGTTTGCAGACAACACCAAGTTGGGTGGGTGTGTTGATCTGCTGGAGGGTAGGAAGGCTCTGCAGAGGGATCTGGACAGGCTGGATCCATGGGCCGAGGCCAATTGTATGAGGTTCAATAAAGCCAAGTGCCGAGTCCTGCACTTAGGTCACAATAACCCCATGCAGCGCTAGAGGCTTGGGGAAGAGTGGCTGGAAAGCTGCCTGGCAGAAAAGGACCTGGGGGTGTTGATTGACAGCCGGCTGAATATGAGCCAGCAGTGTGCCCAGGTGGCCAAGAAAGGCAATGGCATCCTGGCCTGTATCAGAAATGGTGTGGCCAGCAGGAGCAGGGAGGTGATCGTGCCCCTGTACTCAGTGCTGGTGAGGCCGCACCTCAAATCCTGTGTTCAGTTTTGGGCCCCTCACTACAAGAAGGACATTGAGGTGCTGGAGTGTGTCCAGAGAATGGCGACGAAGCTGGTGAGGGGTCTGGAGCACAAGTCTTATGAGGAGCGGTTGAGAAAGCTGGCGTTGTTTAGCCTGGAGAAGAGGAGGCTGAGGGGAGACCTTACTGCTCTCTACAATTACCTGAAAGGAGGTTGTAGCGAGAGGTGGGTGTTGGTCTCTTCTCCCAAGTGACAAGCAATAGGACAAGAGGAAATGACCTCAAGTTGTGCCAGGGGAGGTTTAGATTTGATATTAGGAAAAAATTCTTCATTGAAAGGGTTGTCAGGCATTGGAACAGGCTGCCCAGGGAGGTGGTTGAGTCACCATCCCTGGATGTGTTTAAAAGATGTGTGGATGAGGCGCTTAGGGACATGGTTTAGTGGTGGACATAGCAGTGTTAAGTTAATGGTTGGACCTGGTGATGTTTAAGGTCTTTTCCAACCTAAACGATTCTATGATTCTAAGTCAAGCACGCATGAGAATGTTTGAAAAGCCAGTTGCTAGATGCACTGCAGATGTTGGTTATTTGGAATACTGGTAGCTGTTCTGCTCACAATTATTTCCAAAAATACACTAAACACTGATGTGAATAGCAAATTCTTTTTTTAATCGATGCTTTCAATTTGGAATAGTTTTGTTCTATGTTAGACAATTTAGAAATGAAAGAAAAAGTGACTGCAAATAGAAGCTAGAATATCTCAGACAAAAAAGAAGATCCACAATGGGGAAAGGTAGTTTCCATTCTCCACTGAATGGCATTTTAAAAACCAAGTAGAGTTCAATATTTCTTCGTAGAACCTTGCCCTGATTCTGGCATGCTTGTGGGAATAGCAAAACAAATACAGTATGCAGGGTATTGTATATTACAAATACTCCAGGCATTATGAATGTAAAAAAAAAATATCTGTCACTGTAGATGTTATTGCCTCGTCGATTGTTTTTTTCTCTTCTCTGACTTTCATTATTCCAAAATTAGATTGTTTATAAACTAACAAACTTATAAACTGTGTGCAAAAAATTCAGAGATAATGGTTTTACACATACCACATTAAACTAAAATAACTTTGTGACTTTTGCTTAAATAAATATTAATGGCTTCAAATACTGACCCTTCTTTTCAGAAACTGAGTTGTTTTTAAGCGGTTAAGTATCTGGGCAAGTTTCTTCTTTTTAAAGAAGGATTTAAAAATAAAAACAGATGCAAATAAACACTTGAATGTCAGGATCAGAAATCAAGCTTTTGTTTAAAAAATATTTAATGACTCGCTTGAGAAGCGAGTAGTTTTGAACTGCATATCGTTCACCCTCACGAAACAAAAAAACCCCAACCCTTGAGAACTGTGGTCAGACAGATACCCTAGACATTCAAGAGATGCAGGCTGGATCCTCTGTATGTATATTTCCCCAGCCTTCACATCACTAATTTACGCCAAAGAAAAGTATTTTCCCTTTCTGTCTCTTCATCCCATATGCTCCTCCACATTCAAGGTTGAGCCTGAAGGTGGAAGATGTCACCCTCCAACATAATACCTGTAACAGGTGAATGAAGCTGTGAGGCTGATCTCCAAGTCACCGTCTATGCAAAGGGTCTTTTTCTCTGCCAAACATCCCTGATGCCGGCTGACTTCAGTGAGGTCTGCAAGTACTCAGCTTGTCAGAAATAACACCCCAAAAAGTAGCACAATTAGTTAATTATAACATTTGCTGCTACTGTTATGGCTGTGGCTTCTTATTATTAGCTTCAAGATAGGTAAAGTTTCTGATGCTGAGATGCTCCTGATGGTGTGCATGAGGCTGAGTGGGTACCACTGATGTAAAACACCACCCATGCTCTCAGCAGGGATGCTGTTGCAGTCCCCCACTGGAATTTGCACTGGGGCTGCGCTCTGTGAACAGCAGCATGTATCTGTACTTCCCAAGAAGAGGAGAAAAATGGCTGCGTGGAAGGAACTTCCGCATTACAGACATTCCAGTTGTTCCTTTGAGCCACAGCCATAACTCCGTCCAGATGTAACCCTTCACTTCTCCCTCTTTACAAGTTTATTTTCCTTGTAAGGAAGAAAAACATGGAAGAGATTTTTGGTGGGTGTAAACCAAACTGAGAAGTACTGAATGTAAAGAATGAAGAAGGCTTTATACAACATCTGACTACAGCCAGTGAGTTGAGTCACACACAGAAAGCCATGGAAGTGCTAAACCCTATCAGATGCCTCTGTCTAGGTGAAATTCATCTTCTTGCCTAACATTGCATGGGAGAGGAGTATGTGTGTGCTGGTGCATACACAGGAAAGGAAATCTTTGCCTCAATTTATGGCTTGAGCAAGGAGCTCTGTGGCCTCTCTAGCTCCTGCTGCAAACTCTGGGCCAGATCAAAATCTGAAAGTACTGCACACATCCTGCCTGGGAGGTCACAGCCAATATGTACATGCAAGCCTGTGGCAGGTCCACAGCTCTCATGCTTCTCTGCAGATGCTCTCTGGAGCTGGGACAAGGTATACAGTAAAAGCACTCAATTTTCACACTTCTTAAGTGTTCTTCTGGTATGAGTACAGTGATAATTTTGGATTTCAATTTAAGTTTTGGGCAGAGCACATGCTTTTCTAGTCTTTGTGTGCAGAAGAACAAGGCTTCCCACTTCCCATGGCTGGAGGGTCACTGCAGCTAAACCTCTGCCTGGGCCTGACAAAACAGGAAAACACGTTTAGCTCCCCAGTCTGGGAGCCCTATCTGACCCTGCGGCTAAGGGCAGTGGTGAGGGGACCACAATCGGGTGTGCTGTTTTTGCTGTTTTGGCCTTGTGGTGAGTAACAGCATCGTGGTAAAAGCTGAAGTGCTGATAGAGGTACACTGTCTTTTAACTGAAATCACCATCCCCTGCTCTCCACCTGGAGGAGCTGTGGATGGACCTGCCCAAGTGCTTTCACAGCTGTGCCCTTCCCCAGAGAACCAACTGAGCAGAGAGAGAAGTTGCAAAAAGGAAATGTAATCCTTTTTTTTTTTTTTTTTTAGATTTTAGTCTGCTGGATGGAGAAATCACATCAACAGTCTTAAAATACTTAAAATATTCAGATAGTGTTTTACCACTCCATTTTATAACACTGCTGATGTATTGTGCTGTGTAGTGAAAGAAAAACCTTGGGTTTATTTTCTCTGAACACAGGGGTAAAGCACAGCTTGTCAAGGGACCTTCAGGCAGATATCTAGCTTTTCCCAAGGTTGCAGGTAAGTCGATGAGCCTATCATATTTGTAAATTTAAAACCAAACCCCACTGAAATGAAGTAGCTGAACCAAGTAATTTCTGCTGCTGTCAACATTGGGCATCACCTACATGTCACCAAATGTGGCATCATACCATTGACTTTTTCTTTACCCAGAAGCCCTCCTGAGGCTGTCAGTTCGCAGAGTGCGCCTGATGTCCAGAGCTCACCTCTGTCCTTGGGCTGCTGCTGCTTCACCCTTTTGGTAAAATGGGCCCCAAAAGGAAGCTTTAGAAGATGTGGACACACTGAGTTTCATTCTCTCATCCAGGAATAATTACCACTAAGACAATAGCATAAGAACAGAAAACGTGAAAACCTTTACCCATCAATGACATTTTTGAGAAGGCCCAGGAATAGAAGGACATGGGAGTAAGTGAAGACCTTCTGCTGAGGTGTGATGGGCACTTGAATCGCCACTGCAAAACGTCTCAGTGTGGAGCTGGCTGTTTGGTAGGTGTGAGATACAGTAGTTCTCATCCAAGGACAGTCTGAACTACTGATTCGATAATTCACATTTGAAAGAAAAATCTGCATACACAGATGCAATAGGCAGGGATTATTCCATATTTTATGTCAACACATAGATATCCTACAGAGTATTGTTTTTCTTTCTTTCTCCCCTCCCCTTCTCTTTTTCTTTGGTCTGGTTTATGTTTAGATTCTTATTAAAAACATGTGAAAGTATCACAAACATGAATTTGGCTCCCAAAAGTTAGGTCCCTAAAACCATATGTAGGTATCTAGAGTGGCTGATTTTCAGAGATGGAGGCGCTCAGAGTGTGGCAGAGCAAGGTATTGATTTAGGTGCGTACCTACAAATACAGGTGCTTGTTTTGAGCAATCAAATTGGAAAAAATTTGGCCAGTATGTTCAGGGAAGAAGCATGAAAATGGTGAACTTCTGAGCATCTGAGAAGTTAAATGCTTAAATGGTTAGCAGAACATGTCAAGGCTGAAACTTTCCAAGACATTCACCGGGAATCTAAAACGAAATAGTTGGAATTCCAGGCTTCTTCAAGTTCATTTGTTATTGGCAAGGGACCACATTTAGACTGACTGTTAGCAAATCTAAGGCTGATTTAAGAGAAATTTAGACACCTTAGTTCAACAGAGCAATTTGTACCACAAACTAGTTGGGGCTTCCAGCCCATGTAGGTATCCAACCTTAACAGTGCTGCTTCTACTGTAGCTTTCTCTAGATGCTCACACTTTACTGCACATACTCAGAAGTGTATCAGCCTGAGCACTTCATTGTGAGAGTTTTTGCAACTGGTGCAGAATAACTTAAAGTCTGTGAGAGGCCCGAAGCCTGCTCATATTGTGCTGAACACTTGACAGGCTCAAGAAAGGACCAAAGGAGAAAGGGGCACTGCATGTATGACAGCTTCTTGGCTACTGCACTCAACCACAAAGCGGAGGAAGTGGATGCTAGACTTTATTCAACCTGTCAGGATCTGAGTAACTATTTATTTTTCAGGAGAAGAGCATAACCGGGTGATAGGCATGTCTGTGAGGAGACACACACTTCATCCCTGCCACGGCATCAGCACCTTTGGTGCAGAAAAGGATGCTGGACACCCCGGACCCTCAGGAGAACGAGCATCCTTCTGGCCCTCAGTGAGAGGGGACCAGCCTGGGGTAGGGAAAAGCCTATGCTTTGGGCCTGCTTGTGCATTATGTAATAAAAAAGATGCAAAATGCTCACTCTGATGAGCACACACCGTAACTTTCCAGTTCTAGAAGATCAGTCTGATCGGTGGACTGCAGCCAAACCCTCCCACTCCCTCTCCCTGCAGCTCTATGGTTCCACTGCACTGTGGGCTGCTGCGAACCTTCAGGAAACGCAGGGCTGAGACGAGCTACTAGGCACAGCCTCTGGCCACTCGCCTTCCCCATTCCCCACTGTGCACACCAGTGCTCTTCTGAAGACATGGGCTGGAGACAGCTCATCCCAGTGGCACCCAGTGCCTCAGCCCTCAGCGAGGCAGGAAAAAAAGCCCAAGTTGGCGCTTGCAGTTTCCTCCTTGGCAACAGACTCGAGTGTTGCTGGATGGGCTCAAGGGAGTTGCTGGAGAGCAAACCCACAGCTGTCGCTTCTACTGGCTGTATAAGGCATTGGAGTAACTAGGAGAGATGCTCTGGATTGCCTTGATGGGCCAGATGACTGCTATTTAGGTATTAAGATGCCCAATTTAGGCATCCAGAATAGGAAGTCTGCTTATGGCCCTAGTGTGCTATGACCGTTGCTTATTATGCTGTTCATAATCGTGTCATTGTTTCCGTATGCTTCCTGTTTTATTATATCCATCTGCTGCTCCATATTTTTTATATTTGAAGTGCAGGCTTTCTGTGCCACAAATTTGCTCTGTGCTTAGCACATACTACAGGCATGCCAACAGCCAAATTCTGCACTTCTCCCGCAGCCCCTGGTGGAAGCACTTAACAGTTAAATGAAACAGTTGAGACAGTAGATAGTTCAGAAAAATGCTTCATTTCCACTTTGAGCACCAACATTTGAGTTGTTTGCCTGCTGGTGCCTGCTATCTATGGTAGCAAAAATTCAGGACTTGGAGGGCAAATGAAGAGATTGATTCTCCTATCAGTCTTTTTAAGCTGTAGACATCATTGTTAGTATGCTGAGAAGAAAAGACAGTTTTCATGAAAGCGTTAGACGTCATCTTTACATCTGTGACACAAACCAGCTAAAACAAGGAAATACAACGTTAACGCACAGGCTCCACTGCCACCCTCTTCTACTCATGGTGGTTTCACAGAGGCTTTCAATGCCAATATGAAGTGTTCCTGCTAGGTTTAACAAAAGGCGATACCTGGGCCAAGATTTTCAAGTGTTACAATATTTCTGACTGTTCAGCTTCAGGCAGGTCTGATTCCTCAGAGAGCATCCAGGGATTCAATGCCCCAGTCACTTCACCTTCAACCACTACTTAACTGAGTCAACACCACAGCGTGGATGTTGCTCAGGGACTCACATTTTCCTTTCTCAAAATGGTCTTTGATGATCTCATTCATGGTTGTTTGTGTATCTGTACTCCCATTCTGGGCTGTGCATCCCTTCTGTTACAGAGACAAAAAAGGTAATACTCTGGTGTGCAGTAGAGCAAAGGCAAGGCTCTGCATTTCTAACTTGTTGCTGAAAAGCTCCAGAGTAATTTGTTGATAAGCTCTAGAAAGTACATGTAATTCCCAGATAATTCCATGTTCATAAGAAAAGCAAGCCTGATCCCTTTGGTATCCATGGATCCAAAGTTGAAGAGAAGTGTTTAATATTAATAGTTCTTCCCACCTGAATTGTTCTACACAACAGCTTGGAAAACTATTATTTGTATGACATTTCAGTAGTTTTATATGTGACTGGATTGATGATAATGGAATAAGCAGACTTTTTCAGCAGGCCTGAGATGAATAAATAGCGTAAATCACAGTACCCACAAGTACTTTCCTCATCAGTTTGGTTTTACTTTATTTCACCAGTTATAACTGGTGCCCCTGCTTTATTAAGCAGGAATAAGCAGCTAAAAAATAACCCTATATGGTTTCACGGGTCTGTGGGGAAAGAAAGTGAGCAGTCACATTCTTCTCCAATACAGGCACTTGAACTTGCAGTAACTGCTCCCAGGAGGCTGACGTTATTCAGCATGGATACAGCATTGTAAGTTTGCTCCAGCCTTAGAGAAATAGGAGAGGCTTGTCTTCCGCCTGAAGAGTTTAATATCTGCAAGGCATACCAGACAGTGTTCTACAGTGGCCCCACTGCAGATGAGGACATGAGGGACGTTTTGCCCAAAATTATATGAAGTTTGTGGCCAAGCCAACAAACAGACAGTGTTTGCTCAAGTTCAGCCCTGCACTGAAGCAGAAGCCCATCCCTTCCCTCCCATGTTGTCAGTGTACACTGGCAACAGCAGCTGCCCCAGAGGAAGCTGTAGGGCCTGGGGTGGTGGTGGGGAAGCTGTTAATAAAGCACCAGGGTACATATTACATGGGCAGCTTTGGAGATTGGGCCTGCCTTAGCAGCCAAGAGGAACAGGCAGAGCTCAGCAAGGGGGAGATCACAGGAGAGGTTGTTTTGAGGGGCAGTCTGTAAGGAACGGGCCGGGATATTCTGAGACAGGGAGGATGAGCCCAAAAAGAAAAACAGGGCAAGAGACATTACATGGAGCAACAAGAGAAGACCAGAGAGATGGTTTATCATCGAGAAGGCGTATGTGTGTGTGAAACAGCAGGATATGAGTGATTTGGGGGATGCCATCCCTGAAGTGCACTCAGGTATCTGTGATGACATAGCCATTGCAAGCCGCTCCTCATGAAACCACTCAGCAGCCCTGTGAGAACTACATGGTTGCTGTACCCTTTCTGACAGGACTGGGCTCTGCCCAAGCCTCCCTGGGGAGGTGGCAGGCTGTAGCCATGGGGTGAGACCAGCCTTTGGGAGATCTGTGGTGCCCCGCTGGGACCCCATCACATCACACGGCCAGGAAACAACTGGTGAACTCAGGAGTGGGGGGAGAGAGCTGGGGAGCTGCTGCTGCTGTGGTGTGGGGAGGCTGGAGGGATTTATGGCTGGAAGCACAGGCAAGGAGCTGTGAGGTGGCCTGGAAGGCCACCTGCCTGCAGGAAGGACCGAGGGCACATGGACCGAGCCAGAGGCAGAGAATGCAGGGAGGAAACAGGGAGACCAAGCACAGAGCCTCTGAGTCCTCCAGCAGCCAAGTAAGCAGCTCTCCATGCCAGGTCTGGGGCAATGCGGTGCACTGGAGCCAATCCACATCTTTCCAGGCACTGCTCCTCCTCGGTGGTGCTCACAACACTTGCTGCCACTTCCCCTTCTCCTGCAGACCTGCTTAGGATGTCCCTTTGAGGGACTAATTGAGAAGGTAGTAGTTAAAAGCCCACCAGCCCTTTCTGAGCGTGCTTGAAAAAGACAACTCACATTTTTTCCTCACACTTCATTCCCACTGTCCAGAAAAAACATTTCTGAGATAATAAAACCAGCTAAACATGATCTGCATAAGATCAGTATATGCTTGACACAGCATACCAACTGCAGTGATGACACTGAAAAGTCCATGTTTTTCAAGAAGATTTGCTCTTAAAGACATTGCAGTAAGTCAATGTATTAGAAACCTAATGGCTTTACACAGATGTCGTTTGCTTAAAATGGCTGGAGGGTCAAGTTCAAGCTTACTTTGTTCTACTAAATTACAGAACAAAGACTTGGCTGGTTCCTTAGTGAAATAATGTGTAATAGATACCATAGGACTGACTTTTTGTGTATATATGGGCATTAGAAAAGTGGGGTGGAGACTAAACATCCCTTCCTCTCAAAATCAAGCAGAATATATTCTCATCCATAATATGGGAATTACTGAAAAGTTGCAGACATGTTCATGAGACAGGAGATATCCTAGGCTTTTTAAACAAGAAACAGATGGAAAAGAGATGGCATTGATTCTCTGCGATCCAAACCAGTTGAGTGTGGAGGAGCCAGGGGAGCAGATAATATTAAACAAGCAGCACCCAGCAGAGCAGAGCAAGATGCTCCAGAAATCTTCAAGACAAATGGAATATATCTGAAGGACTGAGACCCGTTACGCTGTCAGGATTTTCCCCTCTTGTGAGGGTGGCTGTTTGTTGCAGAGCATGGAGCATTTGCAGTCAGCCACAGCTGTGGTTGGAGCAGCCCAACGGAGGGAAGCACATGGTCCTTCCCCCTCACTCTATGTTTCTGCCTCATCTATCTGTTAGTGAGTTTCCTGTTACATTAAACACCAATATCACTGTTATTAATGTCTAAGTCCTTCATTAGTACCATAATCTATTAAATATAGAATTAAAGAAATAGTAAACCTTAAAAATACCAAGCAAAACATTCATTACAGCCAAACTTAAACAGGATCACTATCATCTTCACTACATCAATTAACTTTGCAATTCCATTGCTGATTTAGTTGTGCCTCCTTCATCTGTTAGCAAAGAATTACTTCAGTTCAACTACTTAAAACTGTATATAAGGAGTGAAGCTATCTACATATATAGAGAAGCTTCTTAATGTATGTAACAACACTTGATAAATAAATTAAAAAAAATAAAAAATCCCACTTAAATCCCGCTTTACTTCTCAGGTCTTCTGGGTAAGCCAGGCATAGACAGAAAGTTTTCACAAAGATTTAGTTTTTACTGGTTCAAAAAAAATGTCTTCTATTACGTTTGGATAGCACAGTCTGTACTACTCCAGTAAAAGGTATCGTACAGCCTCAGCGAATGCTGAAACAGTCACTTTGAAACAGCAGTGAAGCCAGAAGCTTTTAGCAGATGCTGGAACAAATTCAAGTCTCATGTCTTTGCCACCTCCTTCCTTCTCTCTAAGTCAATGAAGTGAATACAGCCCTTCATTTAAGAATGAGAGGGATTCACAGATAACTCAATAGTCCTGTCACAGCTGCAGAGATATTTTTTCCTTTCGTTATCTAATTACTAGGGAAATGGTCTTCCTCAAACTTTGCATGAGCAATGAATCAGTTGGTCATTGTGAAAAAAAAATCACTGTAGTAGATCATTAGTCTTGTTATCTTCTGGGGTCACAACTTCTCATCTGCTATAGCTGAGCCTTATTTCCAATCCATCCATCTTACTAATCAACCTTCTTGTTGTTCCTGATCTACTCTGTGGTAACATCTGTGTGTTTAAAGGTTTGATTTCTCCTCTAGAGCCTCCTAGCCCTGCCCTCTAAGTAATTTATAATTAATGTAGTGTCCTGCAGCCTCATTAACTGCTTAATATTAAGTCGCTTTCCCCAGCCACCTTGCCTTTATGCTTGTACCCATTATGCTTGAAGGGCAGGGCTTCCATGCTGTCATGTTCTCCTCTAGAAAAATAAATCTTTCCTAATTTTAGGCACTGAGAAAATTCAGTCCTTGTCTTTCTCCACAGGAAAGGTTCTTTCTAGAGTACTGACTCAAATTATGAATGTCTCATTGTACTGCCTAGTTTAATGGTGCCATTTACCTATGCTCTGCCTGTTCTCATATACAGGGCATATAGCAGGGGATGCTGGATCTTTAAAAATAAAATCTTCTGGTTTTCACGTTAGTTGGCATGGGAGTGTTTGTTGTAACAAAACTGTAACAACCTTGGAAGTCTCAGCAGACACCCAAGATATCTCCTGATGCCTCTTCCATGCCTAAAAATGGAAAAGATAAGTCCAGATCTAAGCCTGGGTCTCCTGTGAGACTTCACTGTTAAGTTTAAATGTATTTTCTTTTTCAGCTTTTACTATGCTGACCTAACTTTTCCTAAATGCTATTAAAATATTCAAAAGTAACAAAAAAAATCAGTAAGGCTATTTGAAGAGCCAAGAGCTATCATATATACTTCAAAATGTAAAATTTCTACAAAGGATATGAGATTCACAGGAACTTTTCGCAACTTCAGAGATTATTTTCTGGTGCTGCTGGTCTAATGGGATAAATGGGTAGATTGCTTTTGCTGGGAAAATGTTAACCTTTATGACCAGGAGAGCATCAGAAGACAGATGTTGCTTGTGCTTTTGCCATACACTTGATTTTGTTGCCTTTTATTTTTCTTGCGCAGGTATAAAATGTGCCCTCCCTTCCCCAGCTTTGCTGTGAGGATTGCTTGGTATTTGGTCTTTAAGTGATGATAAAAGAGGGCGCACCCTGGCCCTCCTAGACAGGAGAAATGGGGAATCTAAGGTTGATGTTTTGTTAATATGACTCTGAATACGAATTTGGGTAAACTGCTGAAAAGTATGCTAGCCCCTGCAATGCACTGACCATTTCACATAGCATCCTGAATTCTGTTCTGCTGCTGTTATCCTGAGCTTGCTTCTGAAAAAGCAATACTGCCTGATGCAGTCCAGTTTTGGAAAGAGTTGCTGAAGTCTGCTTTACAAACCATTACTGAAACAAAGAACAATACACAACCAAATCAAACGTGGTGCATCAGTTAAGTAGAGCAACATGATGAAAACAAATGAAACCACCTGAAAAGTGAGTTGAACAATTACTTCCATTCTTCTTTTCTAAAAATCACTGTGTACAGTAGGGTAGCATCTTGAATAGTTAAGTGCTCCTCAAATACAACATACAGGCAAAACAAGAACAGTCCTTCAATATTAAAAGCATTCCTGCTGTGTCACATCATGGCGCCTGCATAAGCTAAATTCAAGACTTTTTACTGTCAAGAGGCACTAACATTACACTACATTTTAATATGGATCTTTGCCAACAATCATAAATAAAACACTCACTCATAAACAATTCCTAAAGGCAGTGTGTCAGATGGTATTTCATTAAAAAAAAGTTTGCTACAATGTAGTGAAATACCATAGGCCACAGCCAGCTGGGACTCTCTTTCCCCTGCATATCACTAGGTGTTTTGTGGGTTCCCAAAAGGCTTTTTAGTTAATGTAAGCCATGCCTACCAGAAGATCCTTCTTGCTAAGGGATGAAAAAATCACAGCTAAAAGGTAGAGAAAATCAGTGCCATTTTCAAGAGATGTCTAATGTGGGAAACCTGTAAAAGCTGTCAGGGCAAAAAAAGTTGGAGAAGACAGAAAAAATTGTAAATGAGTTACAGAACGGTGACAAGAAAAAATCCTTGTTAACAACCTGGTGGTTAAATGAAAATTGTATTATTTGCTAAATACCTTTAAAAATTAAATCCGTAAGTGACAACATATTCAAATGTACTGGTCCCCGTTATGTAAATTCTGAGGTTTTCATAAACCAGAAAATGTCGCTTGACACTTGTTACTCTTAAAAAGTCTGCTGCATGGATGAAATAACTGGACGGCCTTTCTCAAACTCGTCAAGAAGCATGTGAAATAAAAGATGAATGTCTCTGTTTACTAGACCACTGTGGTGGTCATAGCAATAAACAGTTTTAAAAGGCTTTAATATATAAAGTAACCTCCTGTTTTTTCCGCTCTCTGGACTGCTCCTGTATTCTCAGCAATTAGTAGCTCACCGCATACATATGGAAGCGTAAGGCTGAATTACTTTTACAGAAAGCTGCATTTAGTAACTCATTACAAGGCTGACATCACTGAAACAAAAGTTCAGTCATGTAGGGATGTGGCAGAGGTTATCGTGCAGCACATTACTAATATACTAGCAGGAAAGATTATGTTAACTGCCTGCTAGTGTCCTCATCCAGGATGCAATCTCCTCAGGGGATAAACACTCTTGGCAAGCACTGAAACCCAGAAATCTCCTTTGCAAAGCTGTTTGCAATTTACAGCCAAAGCTATCCACAAACGCTGGGACCCAAGACTACAGTCCTTGACAGCACACGGCTCCAGACATTTCCATGGGGGAAGTTTAATCTACAAAGATGTAGAAATACAAAACAAAGTTTTGCTCAAAGTAACTGTTTGTCAGATCATGTGCCTCTAATTTGGTTTCCAGTGACATTACACAGCTGCAGCCAATGGATTCCAGCCAGGCCCAGCAGTCACTGAGGTTCTTTTTGGTTTAAATTTAGTATCTGAACATGTTTTGTCCATCGTTAAAATGAAGAGTAATTGCTCAAAAGTGAACCATAGATGTTACAACTGCAAAGAACTTATTAGGTCACCTAGTCCCATCCTCAGAGCAATGCAGGATTGAAAACACATTGCAATAAATACTTAACAGAGCTGTGTTTGTTTTTGGGTTTTTTTCCTATTTTTTTTTTTATTGTAATCGTTAATCAGTATATTCAAAAGTTTAAAAAACAACCACAAATGCCAGTGTAAACATGCTTCAGGTATATAAGTAATATAAAGTATTGCACATACAAAAGTCCTATGTTCTGTATCTCCTTATGGTGCTATTTCATCAGCGTAAGAGTTGTGCTGATGATGTGACTGTAATGAGCTAGCTGATCTTATTTCACAAGCTGCTACACACAACAATTTGGTATTTACAAAAGCCAGAAGCTCACTGTCTTTTTCATGGGAGGATGATTTTGCCTGGCATGTATGGGATACAGAGGTGTGCAAATATGGGACAGGCTTGCTTTGTGGTGGTATTTATCAGCTGATCTCTCTAATCCACAAGGAGTCAGCTCAAACCCATTTGGGGGATGGGGTCTGTTAACAGTTTTCTGGGTGACCGGGAAGTGCTCAGGCCTCCCCATCCTCATTAAGTCTTATGGGCATCCTGCATCTGATAAGCTGAAGACTCCATAAAGGTAATTTTGCAAATTTGGCTTAGATATGAAGATGGAACACAACCTGCTCAGGTTTCCTAGCTCCTGCTTGGATTTCACAGGTCAGCCTGTGTGCAGGAAGTGGTAAAACTGTAAAATCTCCTGTCAGACTGACAGAAGTGACAATGTCTCATGGCTAGTCCTGTCCTGAAGTCTTAGGAAGCAGAAGGGCACTTACCTAAAAGGAGCCAAGCAGCATCAAAATGGATGAGGCCATTTGGTGATTAAGAAGCTGAGATGGATTGGAAAGAAAAGGAGCTCAGGAGAAGGAAAGTGTGGCATATATTTCAGAAAATGAACAATCCCTCCTGAAGTTTACACAATACAGCTAATTTCACACTCACTGGCAGCACTGGAAGACTCAAGCTTTCAGGCACAAGTTTGCACAGATCAGAGCTTAGAGCCCCTGCTGAGATAAGGACCATTTGCTGATAGAAGAGAAAGAATGAAGCCTCTCTTCTTCAGAAACCTCGATCCAGAAAAAAAAAAAATCCTAAATATGCATTTTTATTATTTACCTCAAAATATCTTTCCTTCTTTTTGTTCGTGCTTGTCTGGCTGGCATCCTATTTTTCTGCATAAATACAAATCCCGCCCACCATCCCTGCAAGACTTTGCCTAAGAAATAATTATATTCAGCCCTGAACTTTGCTGAAATCAACACTTTAAATATGCTGCCAGCTTGTAGTCTGAAAAAAAAAACAGGCAGATTTCTTTAGGTGAACGAAGTGTTAGTGTCTATGACACAAATTAAACAGAAGATACAATGGCAGTAGCCATTCCATTTTCAGAGGCCATTTCAAGGAAGCAACAGGGCAATGGCAAAGAAAATTTATCCTAGCCCAAAACCCTCAAGCCTTCTCAATATCACGAGTGTGGCTGTGATAATTTAAACCAGTGTTTCACAAATGACTCTGTCCTGTGTCAGCTGTACAGGTGTCAGCCATCAGTAATGCAATGAGAGGGTAACTCATCCCTTGCTCTATACTGTGCATGGATTTAGTTATCTGGGTGTGACACTGCCAGCTCTGGGTTGAAAGAGCTACAACATGTACTTGTTTATCATATGTCTTATCTTGTAAAATGTTGCATAAACCTTCTGCTTTGCAAAACACCTTGTAGCCAAGAAAGATGTGTTCTGTGTGTACAATGGGTTTACTTTTCTATTTACATGCAAGGTAAGTACATGATTTCTATTTTTTTTTCTTTCTTCTCTCAAAATCTAAGTTGATGATTATATCAGATACTTATCCTGAAAAGGTGGAAAAATAAATAAATGTGCCCCATCTATAAAGTTCTTCATAGACTACCTTTGTTTTTCGGAAGTACTTTCACAGTACTGATATATTGCTTGTCTCCCTGAGGCATAATTTCATAAAAGTTCTTATTAGGGAGGCATCAAAGGTATTCTGCATGATACAGTAGTGTTCAGAAGTTTTGTCCTGGTCCATCTTCTAGACAATACAGCAATGCAGGCGTTCTCTCCTTGGGAGATTTGGGCTTGTTCTGGAAGCATCTCAGTATACCACACGTGTTCAAAAGTATCTGCTAAAATGTAGACTGACTGGAATATGGGATAAACATTCTGTTCAGTGGTGAGTATGTTTGTAAGGCAGTGATAAAGCTCGTTTCTTTGGCAAGGATGGCCATCATGTGGCATGTTCTCAGAACACTGCATAGATCAGATTACGACACCATGTCACTTGCAGGTACAAAGGAAGACTGGTGGAAGGAATCCCTCATTTAATCCTCGTGTTTCTAGTCTCAGGCAGGATTCTGACTTGAACTGTCAGTCTCTTCCTCTATGCATCAGTAGTCTTGTTATTTGTCAGTTGTTCCCTGTCAGCCATGTCATCTTGAGGAGGTCTAGCTCTGTCAAAGAAGCCACACTGCAGAAAACAATCAACAGAAACAAAGGTAAGACAACCACAGGAGGACTCAGCTGCAGTTTGATTCTTCACTCAGTCAACCTGAAAGGTCAGGTAGAATCTATGGCAGGCTGGTAGGCTGTGAAGCTTTTTTGTTTCTATTCAAATTGTTCCCTATGAAAAATTAAAGTTTTAGGTGCAAGGCATTGAGTTCCAAAGTATAGCTTTAAAAATTCAAATGAAAGCTGTTTTTGCAGGAGATGTAAAGTTGGTCTGAATGCTGATACTGACTGACTCTAATGAGAAAACTGCTAATTTCAGTTCAGCAAGACACTCATTCAGAAAAGATATTTAGATTGACAGATAGTAATAATCACAGAGGTAGAATATGTGTTGGGAAATGTGCACAGGACAGTGTTCTGACCTAGACTAAAGATCACTAAAGATGAGATTCCTCTCACCTAACTTTAACTGCCTAAAAGTTACCCTTTTGGTCAAAAGGTTGAAAGTTATGTAGGCTTCACAAGAGGTCAAAGGAGAGTACCACCAAAAGGTAATTCCTCTTATCCTTCCATGTTTTAGATACAGCTTTTTGCTGTTGTTGTTAACTGACTAGGTGAATCTGGAAAGTTAGCATAGGCTGGACACCTAACCCACAACCTTTAGGCAGCTAAAGGAGATAAGCCATATCCTAACTTAAGAAATTATTTTTTTTTTTTTAATGGGATCTGAGAGGATGTCCAAAAGCTACATTGGCTCCCTGTAATATACCAGTTTCCAGTAAATAATTGTCTTAAAACTTGTGAAAGACCAACACAGAACTAGAGAACTTTAAAAACAGAAGGTATGACATACTAATATAAAAGGAAATCTTCTCAAAGCTGGGAGTGTTGTTACATTCTGACAAAAACTGGAAATTCCTGAAGTATTCGGAGAAAACAGAGTTAGAGTCACTTCTTTTTGAACCTAAACATCCTGAAAAAGAGGATCATAGGTCTTGGGAAACAGAGCCAAACTCTGTATGCCCATTTATAACCAGACTTTAATAATAAAGGAGGACTTTGAAAACAAGTTCCCTGCATAAAGGTCAGTGACACTAGCATGTCAGAAATGCCAAAACAAAAAAGACACGTGTATTTGCTCCAAACTGTAAAAGAACACAAAATTCCAGCCTCTCTTTTTCTTATCTGTTAGCATCTTCCAGTACCTTTCAGGGTTTTTTAAGGCAACAGTAACAGTAATAATGCAACATACCTTCCATAAAGCTAGGGTCAACATAGCTAGTACCAGTAGTCCCAGAAGTATTGCTAGTATTATAACCCATAAAGGGATTACAAAGGAGACATTTGGAGTGGACCAAATGACAGATGTTCTGATCTGAAATGAAAAGAATACATTAAATGAATAAAAATTAAACAAGTAAAGCAAATCTGACAGTAGACTAGAGCGTTTATAAGCATTCACTTCAATAGCATTTTGCAAATTAGAAATACACATTGCTTGGAATTCTCCCATGTTGGCTTCATTTACTGCAAGTCCCTTTCTACTTGTTCATGACAATTACTAGAAATGGGATTCGCACATATACAAAAGTCTTGTATCAGACATACAAATCATTTTCACTTAATACAGAGTAGCAAAAAATACCCTTCTGTGCAGATGCTTCAAGAAGATTCAAGGAGCAAAGTTCTACTCACATGTATGCTGGTACATCTTAGGCCAGTATAACTGACTTACACTGAATTACTCTGAAACAGTGATTTACTTCAGCCCAAACTCATAATTCAAACCACAATAGATACCAGCTACATTATTCTTACTTTAATTTCTGCTGACACACGAGTATACAGTTTTTTCTATGACTTGCGTTTCAGCTAAGCAGTCCAAAAATGAAACTCAAGCAGAGTGCATTGTCCTTGTGATAAAGCCTAATACACAGTATGATGTTACGCTCCTTAAAAGAAGCTGAGCATGCAGACTGTTACCTCAACGGGAAATAAGCATGAAACACTCTCTCTCATTGTCTGAGGCTCTGGAAAGCAGCAGGCGTGTATAACATGAGTTATCAAAGGTTTTAATTGACTTGGCAAACTTCTTTCTTTAGACCTTCATCTTGACAAAGAGTAATAATAACCCTTCAGTATTTCTCCTCCTGGGGCCATTCACATAAGTAACCTGTTCCTCACTCTCCCTTCCATACCTTGTACCAAATTTATTCTACGCTCTCAGACTCCGCTTGGAAGGCTTCTCGTCAATCTCATTGAATATTTGCTCTCTCCCTCCTGCTCCCCAGTGGGAAGGAATGAGTTTGAGATTTCCTTAGCTCCTCAGCCACAATTACGTCCCTTCAGTTTTAGTTTATTTTGTCAAACTTTCCTCTTTCTTGTTAGCCTAGGAAGTTATTTCTCTCTGGGGTTTTCTGTTGGACCTCTCTCATTTACTCCTAGTCTCCCTTAAACGGGGTAAGTGTGATAGATGGAAGTTATTTTCTTCATGACAAGATTAAAACAGTTTG
Organism: Gavia stellata; assembly: GCF_030936135.1. Classification (NCBI taxonomy): domain Eukaryota; kingdom Metazoa; phylum Chordata; class Aves; order Gaviiformes; family Gaviidae; genus Gavia; species Gavia stellata. The sequence goes on along the minus strand of NC_082599.1, from coordinate 23,778,430 downwards.
CAAAGCAAACTGATTACACAAATTCTCAAATGATCTTCCTCTTCAGTGCTCAAGGTACAGCTAGGAAATCCACTCTTCTTAATAAGTTTCTTGGCTCTTGCCCAGTCCCTGATCTGCACTCATTGCAAATTCTCTTTCTACTTTTTTTTTTTGCTATTAACTCACTGGTCAATGCACCTGAAATTTAGCACAATGCTAATTTGTTCATTCATGGAACAGCATCCTAAATTTGAAGAATGGGCACAACTCTGTAGTCCAGTTCAAAATTAATTCAATTTCTGTGTCTCTCACTTTTCTCCTTGAAGATGGCAGATTTCAGCCTTCCTGCAACATCTAGCCCTTTCCTCTCTCACTCTTTCTCATGATCAGTGTACTTTCCTAAACTTGTCATTCTGCAAGCACCAGCAGATCTGTCTCCCAGGTACTGTCACGCTTAATTGGCAGACACTTTGAAATAGTCCTTTCCACTTTATCTGTGCAGCCAACTGTCCCCTACTCTGACACAGCGCTTAGGAAGATGGCAGTCTGGTGAGGTCTACTGATGCATATATTTTTTATAGTATCCCTCACTACTATGGGACACAGATCATAGATGAAATTAGGGGCAAACTTCCTATGTGGGATAACACTTGCCTTCTACCAAAGCTTACACTGAGGGTTACACAGAAAATTCCAAGACACTGCCCAGTCCTTCTGGGGTTAGCACTTTAACATTGACCTGTAACCTGAAGATTAAGTGCTTGCAGTGCTGGCCATACTATCATTGATCTAACAAACACATTCAGCTAATATATTTCTCTAGTGCAGCGGTAAATAGTTATTACTCTGAAAGACTTCAAAAAGGTAGCATATACAAAGAATAAATATGTTAGCCAATTAAAGCAAGAAAAAATTATTTCAAGGCAAACAGAATTAGTAGAAAACCCCATGAAATCCCACTCCTGTGTCCCAACAGATATCTTGCTGGTGTACTAAAGTGATGAGCTATGCTACTGCAGGGATAACATTCCCTCCCCCAGCCTCCTCTTTGGGTTGCTTCTTAACACTGCAGAACTTCATAGGCTCTCTGTATCACTAGATTCACCAAGAGCAGTGGTCATTTAGTAAGGACAAAATGTTTTTGAATGGCTCTCCTTGTGTCTCAGAGGGTACTGTATCTGACATCAAAATGGAAGGGCAGAGAAAATGAGATAAAGGTCATCTGAACTGTCTGCAGAGATTCCTCTCAGAGAAAAGCCAGTTAAGAAAAAAGATTAATGCAAGTAAAAGGCTTATCTGGCCAGTGAAATCAGAAGGGATGCAGATGTGATGGGCTGCATGAAGCCTGTAGCAAGCAATGAGCTCAGCTGTCCAAGAAAGAAAGCATCTGCCTTCTACTGCTTGAAAATCTTCATGATTTTCAAGGCAAGGCTTGAAGACCTCATCACATATAGCACAAGAGTTGGGAAATGCTGATGAAAATTCAACAGGCTGCAAGACAGCAAAAATTGAGATTGATTAAAAAACCTCAACTCATCCATACTGTGTGCTTCCTCTGCTGGCAAAGGCTGTGGTACCACAAGCAAGAAGTTATCGTTTTTCAAATTATTATTTGAAAAGGATCTGAAACTATCAACATACAGTGTATGTACCTTACTTAGGTAAGGTTTGAGCTTCACTACAGTTTCTGTTCTAACACTATCACTTGTCTGAGCATGTTGCTGTGGAGCTGGAGCAGTAAAGTGATAGATCACTTACTACATCCATCTTAAAAATATTTGTAAACAAAATCAAAAAGCAAATCCAAGCAGGGCTTTCTGTCCTCTCAAGTTTGACAAACTGACGGACTCCCTTTTACAGTAAGATCAAACCCAAGGGAAGACCCATTTGCTTGCAAAATCTGATTTAGCCATTTCTGGTATTGGTAGCTTGAGCCAAATTCCTAGGTGGCATAATGTGACTGAGATAAATGCAAGAGGAAATGGAGTCAGCAGCACTGCTCTGGGACAGACTGTACAACATCAGCAATCCAGAACAAAAGGACTCTGGCAAGCTGCTGGCCAGCTATGGATGGGTTGGTAGAGGGACAGTCTACTGAAATTGTACATCCTGAATATGGAAATTATCAGAGTGGGCAGGTACTTCTGTAGGAAGGATTTTTTGTTTAAAGATTTCTTAAGATAGTATGTGACTGAACCACCGCTGTCTCCTTGGGCACCAAGTCCACTTTCATCCAATCTAAGGCAACAATTTCAGCAACACAGGTGCTCTCAGACAGGGGTGAGCTAAGCTGCTGCCTGGTGTTGTCTAGGATCTGAATAGCTCATAGGGCTGCCTACTGATTGCACAGGAGCACAACTAGAGTCTTAACTAATGTGCTTCAGTTCATTGTTCAAAATTAGGTGGGGTCAATCCAGACCTCAAAGCATGTTTGAGATGCTGTGGAAATCAGTGGAAACAGTGTATTTCATTAGGGACGGTGGATTTCATTAGGCTTTGGATAAAGCTGATAGTAGTGTTTGCAACTACAAGTACTTATGTAAGTATTCCATGTCTTCTTTTATGCACCATTTCCTAGATGTTTGCTGCATTTGCGTGTTGTGTTTTCTTTCCTCTTAGACTTTGAAAACAATAGGACAACCTAGCACTTCTTGTGATACCTACAGAGCAGCTATCAGCATGGATCCAGATAAGGACATCTGGGTTTTCCTGAGGACACCCTGTAACCAGTTACGAGTGGTGTAGCAGTGCTCAGCCTTGCTTGTACCGCATGGGTTCATAATCCTCTCTCCCTTCCTCCTTCTGTCGTTCTGCCTTTGCAGAGAGTAGAGTGCAATTTACAGTGTAATTTCAGTAGCTCAGCTGGAGCATGACAAACATTGAGATAAAAACAAGGATCCATAATCTTACCTAAGTGCAGAGCATCATGCTTATAATCCTTGAATTATCAGCAACGAGTAAAACAGACAGCAGAAATTAGGTCTATCCTGTATCGAGCAGAATGCTGCTGTAAAACTACTGCATCTCTCTCCTCTTGTAGCAGGAGTGAGGCAATGGCTAATGAAATATTTGCCTGCTAAAGTCACCACCGCACCCACACTCTTTTCCCATGAATCCTTCTTTGTCTTAGGTTTTTGAAAGCAAGGGAAGGGTTGTGCTAAGTGCTTGGCATTTACTTCCTGAGCAGAGGATTATATGTAGTCATCAGTCTCACTCCTGTCTGTGTGCACTACCAGCAGAATGTAATGCCCCTGGGCTGCCTCCTTTTATACCCTGTACACAGACTTGCAGGGCTACTAATGCAATTCCTGGTGAACAGTTTGACACTGCAAGTCCTGAACACCCACAGAGTTGAGGCAGAAGCTGGAGGGGAAGAAAGAAACAAAGCAGTCCTTCAGTTTTGCCTGCCTCTTTTCACCATTTCCACAGAAGACTGTCCCTCCTCCACCCCATGTTGTCCACAATAGTTTTTTTTACATGTGATTCTGATTTCAGACAAGTTCGCATTATTCAGCTTGGTTTTCTGTTCTCCATGTGGTAGGTTTAGTACTGCAGGATCAGAGCCAGGGAACGTTTTGGGAGAGATTTATCTGTTTTCATCTAAGGTGGCCAATATGAAGAAGTGGAATTTTTACACAAGTGTTGCATGTTGGCACTGTACTTTAGATGCATGTTGGCTTTCCTCTCTGTTCAGGGCTAGAAGACTTTCTTATACTGAACACTGAAAACAGTGGTTGCTTCTCTGTCAGGCTGGTGAAAAGCACACCTCACAGACTTGAGAGAAGCCATCTGACTTTTGGCCTTTCACACTGCTGAACAGTCTCACACCTTTTGTATGTAAAGGGATGACAAGGAATGCCATCTGACTCAAGCACCAAGATGAGGACGAAGACAACTTGAGAGTAAACAGACAGAGCCTTTGTCTGCTATTGGAAATAAAATCCAAGCTCGTCTTAGCACAGACGCTGTCTGATAGTCTTAACTTCAGAATCACCATTGTTGTTCCATGAAATTCACTTGTTGCAAATTCTATAGTGGGGATTTTATTTTCCTTTTTTTTAATGATGTGTCACAGTTAAGCACAATGCAAGTAGAGAAAAAGTATTACATTTTTTGCCACTGATTTTTGTACAGTTTGGATTTTGTTCCTGATTTTGGTGCTATTCAATGTAGCTTCAAAATTGTCTTTGATTCCACTGGAAGGCAGCACAAAACCAGAGAGAAGCATGTGTGGTAAGCTGCCAGTTCATCGGCAGGACCTTGTGGATAGATGAGCATTAGATTTTACTGGTTCAAACATCCAGCATCAATGGTCAGAATGCAGTGCCTGCTAGTGAGATTCTCACAAAGCTATTTTTCCCCTCTTGTTCTTTAAAAGACACACTTAAAAAAAAAAATTAGCTTCTCCATTGTTTGATCTGCTACTTTAAGAAACAGTAGCTACATTATTATTCCAATGCTAACCCTTTTACTGCCCATGATGACCTTCCTCGAATCTTTACTCCTTTTGCTCACAGAGATTGAGAAACAGGAACTCTTTAGTACTCCTACAGGTTCCTATCCAACCTTTGCAGCATGATGTTCTTGTATGTTCTGAAAAAATGCTCAAAATAGAATGTAAAAGTTCCCTTGAGCTTGGAGTCATAATTAATATTGACATTTATGTTTACACTTTACAAATGTTCATGCAAATATATTTCATAAGCAACTTAAGCACGTTTAAAATCAAAGTACTCATCACCATGTAATAGCTAAAAAAGAGCTAAAAGCCTTAGTCTGAAATCAATTTTACTCAATGTAGGACACTGGTTAAACAGTTTATCCTAAAGACATCCCCTCTGAAGATCCCATCAAGCATTTAAGAAAAGCAATCATATTTTATTAAACTCCAAAACTGTCTCAAGAATCATAAATTAAAATGGAACAAATTACTGCTTATTCTAAGTCTGTAGTTTTTATAATAAAAAGTACTATTTCACCTTGCACATGAAATCATCAAGTAGGATAATACCTCTAAGAAAAAATGACAATTTTCTCTTGAATGATACAGCTGTTAGCAAGGAAATCCAACCACTTGTACAATATATAGTTGCAATTCCAAGCCTATGAAAATCAATAGAAATACTTTTATTGATTTCAGTGGATTTTGGTTTAAGCTCCACTAAGTTCCAAGTTAATTTCCTGTTTGATGTCATTTTCACTCTAATGTTTTACTATAAAAGATTTAGATTTTTTTACATCTACATAACCTTTCACACGTCTATGTATAATGAACCTCTGCTCAAGATATAGACCTATAGTCAATGATGATGGAAATAAAGACCTCAGTACTGAAAATATGCAAGCACATACATACGTGACTGTGTAGGTTACTGATGTGTACGGGATTATTTATACCATTGAAATTAAATATACATATCAGCCTGCAAAATTGGAACCCAGTGCTGTATGAGTTAAATGAAGGACATATGCTCTGTTCTTTTAGAATATATTCTCTTCACTATATAAACTTAAGGTATTAGCTGATTATTAAATATATACTTTTGACAATTAATTTTAAAATATTAAAATCCTTATTCCACTTCCACCCTTGCATTGTCTGAAAGAAAACCATAAACTTCCAAATAAATCTTTGGAAACTTTTAAAACACAACCAGTGATCTTTTTCAGAAGGAGCAAAAATATTAAGCATTGCCCAACTTCAAGCAAATATTTCTTCTTGCAAGTGGAACTTCAAAAGAACTTGTACATATAACACATCAAGCTGTAGAGCTGGCAAGTATCCACTGCCATGTCCAGATATGAAACGACATAAAAGCGCTATAATTTTTCAAGATTTTACAGTTGCCATTACAGGCATTTTGCTGTAAATCAACTGCAGCAAACAACAAGCATTATACTGGCTGGAGTAAGAGAATAAAATGCTTATCTGATCATTTGGTAGATCATCTGACACTTGTTGAGAACAGCAGGCTATCACCTGGGGTAAAGCACTTCAGTCCAGATGAAGGCACCACTATCAACAGAGTTCTGCACAACATGTGTTTCTGGTATGGAACACATGCTGCAAGAAAATAAAAAGAGCCTGAGTATATCTGTCAACTTGGAGCCTTTGAACCTTTCTGGATGAATACTGCATTAGTATCAAATCTCTCTGGTGAAATCACGGTTGTCCTGATGTTAGAGGTTGGAGTCACTGAGCATATAGGACCAAGATTTCACCTTGTGTCTTCCCAGAGCAAGTATCAATCAACCATTCAACCTGTGCTTGTTCAAAACAAAACTTTATAGCCTGTATTCTCTAAATTATATTCAGTGTAAGCTGTAAAGTGTTTTATCATGTTGGTTTTCCATATAAGAAAATATTCTGTCCCCTACTACTACATCTCAACAGACTGATGTGTGGTATTTGCACCAGGATTTAACTGGGAAAAGTTTCTACTGAGCTTACCTTTTAAAAGAAGAACTGTAAATGATAAATCTTTATAAAGATGAGAACAATAAGCCTTCAAATTCCATATTACTCTATACTAGAATCAAATTTTGCACTCATATTATACTTATTTCCATCAGTAAGTTTTAACCACGGTATTAGACATTGTAAGATGCAAATTCCTTTAAATTGCTCCCCAAACTCAATGCTTTAGCACCAGCAAACAATTCAACCAAATTTAGGCCTCCAAGATTAATTTTTCATATAATAATCCAAGGCCATACAAATCTCACTCTGCAAATAAGGCAAGTACTTTAGTATCTATCTATCACATCTGTAGGGATTACCAGGTAATTTCGTATCTTGCACCTGATGTACTGTGAAGTGGAAACCCGAGAGAGGCATGCAGACCTTTCTGAAAATCAGGGTATCAAAGAAGCTTAATACAGATGAGAGCGAAGTTGCCATAGGTAATCCAGAAGCTTGTGTGAGAGAACTGCTGAGTGGGAGAAGAGTGAGATCTCTAAGCCTGACAAAAACAAGATTTTGGATTTTGCACAAAAATTTCCTTCATATTTTTTTTACCCAAAACAACGTAATTAGACACTTGCTTTCACAGTTTTATTGTTTTCTTCTGGGTGAAAAACCCATCCTGATTGCAATAAAGTAGGCTGCACATTAATGCAGCAAAAAATTATTTAAAAATTGAGTTAGTATCATACATATATCAGCAACTTCCACAGAAAGCAATAAAGGTATTTCCTTTAGGTATTATTTCAGGAATTTACACTAGAAACACAGAAAAGACTGATCTCAATATTTTAATCTACAAAAACTTCCACAGCTGTGATCAGAATGACAAAATACATGTGCTTCTCACAAAGATATAATTTTCAGTTACTTACTGCTATGCTTCCCTCGGGGAGCTTTGCTGGTTGCACTTTATATGGCATGCTCTTAACTTCGAAAGACACATTGGAAGAAAGAGTATAGAGATCATTCTTTCTCTAAAATTACATAGAAAAAAAGAAATTATTAAAAACCATGTTTATACTTAAAAGCATTATGAGAAATAAGCAGAGAGAAAAAAAAAGAACAATCTTTCATTTTGGCACCAGCTGCTTACAGTCCAGTGTATTTGGAATGCCACTGTCACTTCCTAAATACTCTTCTGCAAAACTCTTTCTCCTTGGCTCTGCTTCTGGCACATTTAGGAGTTCTGCTCCATTGACAAGACTTGCTTCCTATGTAATTACTCACCATCTTTTCCTCCCTGCTAGGTGGTGTTTTTTTCTGGAATTTCCTGTTGCATCAAATTTCCCGGTGGAAAAGGACCTGGGGGTGCTGGTTGACAGCCGGCTGAAGATGAGCCAGCAGTGTGCCCAGGTGGCCAAGAAGGCCAACGGCATCCTGGCCTGTATCAGAAACAGTGTGGCCAGCAGGAGTAGGGAAGTGATCGTGCCCCTGTACTCGGCAGTGGTGAGGCCGCACCTCAAATCCTGTGTTCAGTTTTGGGCCCCTCACTACAAGAAGGACATTGAGGTGCTGGAGCGTGTCCAGAGAAGGGTGACGAAGCTGGTGAGGGGTCTGGAGCACAAGTCTTATGAGGAGCGGCTGAGGGAACTGGGGTTGTTCAGTCTGGTGAAGAGGAGGCTGAGGGGAGACCTCATCGCTCTCTACAATTACCTGAAAGGGGGTTGCAGAGAGGTGGGTGTTGGTCTCTTCTCCCAAGTGACTAGCGGCAGGACAAGAGGAAATGGCCTCAGGTTGTGCCAGGGGAGGTTTAGACTGGATATTAGGAAAAAATTCTCTACTGAGAGAGTGGTGAAGCATTGGAACAGGCTGCCCAGGGAGGTGGTGGAGTCACCATCAGTGGAGGTGTTAAAAAAACGTGTAGACGTGGCATTGCGGGACATGGTTTAGTGAGCATGGTGGTGTTGCGTTGATGGTGGGACTTGATGATCTTACAGGCATTTTCCAACCTTAATGATTCTGTGATTCTGTGATTCTGTAAAGGCATAAACCCTCTCTAAGAAATGCTTCTCCCCTTTTAGCTGTTTTGTGGAGCAAAGACTGAGGTAAGAAAATAATTTGGGCTACTGTTTTTTTCCTTCACTGATGGAGAAAGGTTTGTTTGTGAGTATGACCTGAAATAAGCATAACCTAAACCTGGGAGCCAGCATGGATGCGGTTGGATGACCATGGCCCAACTAAAGTTTTCACAGAACTGCTGGGGTTGGAAGGCATTTCTGGAGATCGTCTACTCCAATGACATGCTCAGAGCAGAGTCAACTAGAGCAGTATGCTCAGGACCATGTCCAGCTGGGTTTTGAATATCTCCAGGAATGGAGATCTCACAAAATCTAGGAGCAACCTATTCCAATGTTTGGCTACCCTCACAGTAAAAGGTTTTTTCTTATGTTTAAATGGAATTTCTTGTGTTTCAATTTGTGCTTCTTCTCTCTTGTCCTGTTACTGGATATCATTGAGAAGTGCCTGCCTCTGTCTTCTTTACACCCTCCTATCAGATGTTTATACACACCGATAAGATCCCGCCTGAGCCTTCTCTTCTCCAGACTGAACAGACCCAGCTCTCTCAGCCTCTCCTTGTATATCAGATGCTCCAAGCACTTAATCATCATTGCGGCCCTTGGCTGGACTTGCTCCAGTATGTCCTTGTCTCACTTGTCCCAGGGAGATCAGGACTGGACACCACTCCAGATCTGTCTCACCAGCACTCCAGATCTGTCTCACCAGTACTGCATAGAAAGGAAGAGTCACCTCCCTCGACCTGCTGGCAATGCTTTTCCTAATGCAGCCCAAGCGACTGTTGGCTTTTGGCTTTCTTTGCTGCAAGGGGACACACAGTGAGCTCATGTTCAACTTGGTGTCCACCAAGACCCCCAGGTCCTTTGCTAGAACACTGTCTTCCAGCTGTTTGGCCCCCAGCCTGTACTGGTGCATAGGGTTATTCCTCCTGTGGTACATAACTTTGCATTTCCCTTTGTCACACTTCATGAAATTCCTGCCAACCCACTTCTCCAGCCTGTTGAGGTCCCTCTGAAGGGCAGTACAACCATCTGGTGTATCAAACACTCCTTCCACTTTTCTATCATCTGTAAACTTGCTGAGAGTGTACTCTGTCGCATTATCCAAGTCATTAATGACGTTAAACAGTACTGGCCCCAGTATTGACCCCTGGGGTATGTGATTAGTCATGGACCTCCAGCTGGACTTCATGCTGCTGATCACAACACTTCAAGCCTGGCAGTTCAGTCTGCTTTGAATCCACCTCTCTGTCCACCTATCTTCATGCATTTTGACAGTGTCAAAAACCTTGCTAAAGTCAAGAAAAAAAAATGACTGCTCTCCCCTCATCCACCAAAATGAACCTCATTTATCTCATTGCAGGCGGCTATCAGGTTGGTCAAGCATGATTTTCCCCTTCGTAAATCCACACTGACAACTCCCAACCACTTTCTCATCCTTCAGATGTTTGCAAATGGCTTCCAGATTTTTTTTTATCCACCGCCTTCTCAGGGATGAGATGAGGCTGACTGGCATGTAGTTCTCTGGATCCTCCTTCCTGAAGATAGGTGAGACATTTGCTTTCTTCCAGTCCTCAGGAACTTCCCCCAGTCACCATGACCTTTCAAAGATAATTGAGAGTGGTCTTGCATTGACATTGGCCAGCTCCCTCAGCACTTGTAGGTGTATTCCATCAGGTCCTTTGGACTTTTGTATGTCCAATTTGGTTAAATGTTCCCCTAACCTCATATTCCTCCACTGAAGGTAAATGTTCATTGCTGCAGGTTTTCTCTCTAGTTGCAGAGTCCTCAGATTACTGTATGCAGATTTTACCAGTAAAGACCAAAGTGAAGGAGGCATTGACTAACTCAGCCTGTTCCATGTCCCATTCAGTAGAAGACCCATATTTTCCTTAGCCTTCCTTTTGCTGCTGATATATTTATAGAAGCTTCCTTAATGCCCTTTAAGTCCCTTGCTAGGCTCAGCTCCTGGTGGGCTTTTGCTTTCCTAATTCTGTTCCTGCATGCTTGGACAGTGTCTCTATATTCCCCATCCAGTCCCTGCCCTGGATCAACTGACTCTGCTTCTACCTCTTTTATGTTTCCTTTCTATGTTTGAATTTTACCAGGAGCTCCTTGTTCATCCATGCAGGCCTCCTGCCACCTTTGCTTTACTTCCTGCATGTCAGGGTGGACTGTTCTTGAGCTTAAAGGAGGTGATCCTGGAGAATCAACTAGTTCTCCTGGAACCCTCTTTTCTCCAGGATCATCTCCCATGGAGTTCTTCCAAGCAGATCCCTGAAAAGACTGAAGCCTGCTCTCCTGAGGTCCAGGGTTGTAGTTCTGGTATTTGCCTTGTCCATTCTGTCTTCTTTTTAAACAGCTAGTCTTCTCTTCAAATATGTGAGTGTTTACTGGTGACATGAAGCCAGCATATTTATTGCCTTCTGGAACTCATTTGGCTATGCCATAATTTTGTTCTTTTAAAATATTGAGAGCAGCCAAATGTTTATTATCAGAACATTTAACTTCTCCTTAGGGCTTATATTAGAAATGAGCAATATGAAGAAAACTGCCTCATGTGACTACACAGGGATAGTAAAATCAGCCCCTTAACACAGATGGCATCTAATGAAAGGGAACTACCTTTTCTATTAACAGTGTTTGAAATGAAAAGTTGGACCAATTTAATATTAGACTTGGCAAATAAGTATTTTTTATACACTTTCATGGTGCTAAACATCTATGAGATGTTCTTCAGAAAAATAATTTTTCCTTATCACACTAATGATTTTCCATTTTCAGATGCAAGCCATTCTTCATCTTTTATTCTACAGCACTAGACTTCTTACACAAAATCCCAGCGTGTTTCTGTAATTGTGCAATGATTTGCATTCAGAAAAAAGCCTGAAAAAAGCCTTATGTTTTCAATTCTAAGCAATTCATATTGAGCAGGATTCTGAATATCATTTATATGATTTATAAAAGTAATCTGTAATGGAGAGGGCAGGGTATATTATTAAAGAACTAGACATTAGACACACAGCCTGATGGCTAAGGTACAGTAAAGGCATTAACTCTCTTGAAACATCATATAAAGGAGGCACAGCACTCATGGAAAAATAAATCCTTTCACCTACTATACATGGCTTAATTCATTTTCAGCTTATATCAGCAATAAGAACATCAGGGGAGGGTACTTCCTGTGGATTAATGCTTGGCTGGGGTTAATAACCTTGGGTTGTGCCAACAGCTATCGACTCTCCTTGAGCCTTCATTAGGCTCCTGGCAATGCTGCACATCTCCATTGCTTTACAGGAATGGAGAATATAAAAGACTAGAGTATTTTCCTGCATTCACAGAATTATGCGTTTGTGGCAAAGGGCTTTAAAATAATGACTGCGGTCAGCATGAGCTGCAAACAGGATTTTTACTTGTACCAACACCTTGGAGATACAGGCAGCTGTGTCTCCTACAGCCTTGTTTATAATTCTCAAGTAATTTGTGAGAAACAGCATTTCTTTACCATATCATTTTTTTATATAGCATATGTTTAAATATTCAGTGTTTACTGGAAGCAGCAGGACCTGTGGTTTGCAATTCAAGCTGACTTCATTATGGCTCGGAGGAAGGGGAAGAAGGTGTTTGGTATTTATGAATGTCAATGCCTAATGACCAGCAGTAGGGATCCCAGCCCTAGCTACACTGGCCTTTTGAGGTTCCCCCTGTGGTAGAACAAGTAGACCCAGCTCTTGTGTGTTTTGCTGAGACAGTAGTTTGCCAATATGGTAGTAAGTAGGCAAAACATGGCCATCCCCTGTGTTGCTTGGGTGGTGGATCCCTGCTGGTGTATTTATTAAGGCTTCTGTCTCTCTACACACTTTTGTTTTACAAACAGATTTTTGAACTGAAGCCTTTGTTTTCTTTAACAGTTGCGAGACACAGAAGCATCCAGAAATGAAGGGAAGTCTTCCCAAAAAATGTTCAGTGCAGTGTTTCCCTAAGTACAATGGAGACAAACAGAAATAATGTGGGAAGTGCTGGAAAATCTTGGACAATTTGAAGGAGAGTTCTCCAGGCTCCAGTGGAATGCTGGTGGTTTCTGCAGGAAGCTCAGGCAAGTCTCCCCAAAGTGTCTTTAAGGCACATGGAGGCCTCTTAGTCAAAGAGCAGACTAAAATGCAGGGACGAATCTGGCCCACAGGGAGATAGACTGAGGATAGGAGGAACAAAACTTTTAGCAGCTTAAAGAAGCCTGACAGATCATTGTTATTCTGTAGGTTTGAAAAGTTTAACTACTGGAGAGACTCCCCAGAATGACTTTGTTCTACTGCCTCTATGGAGCATTGTTCAACTTCTCCGAAATACTTTTTTTCTGGTTAGATGCAGCCCAGTGAAGTCACCCTAACTGAAGGGCACGTACCTTCTCCATTGCAAGCTGCATGCTATGGTGGAATTTTCCACCCAAAACTTAACGCCTGTTGCATATAGAGTTCAGTGCTGTTATAACAATATTGGCCCTGCTTGATTAAAACTTGTTTCCCTTTGTGTCTGCTGGAGTCTGGCACATTTTAGAGACAAGAGGGTAAGCAATACGGTGTTACCTTTTAAATATATACTTTGGGAATTCATTAGCTTGCTTTCTTTGACCCATACCTCCAAAAACCTGAACTACTGCCAATAAATAGAGTAGCTTACATAAATGCTGAGAATAGAGGTCATACAACTATTTGTTCTTGGATTAATTTGTTAAAAAGATGTATATATGACTCTGTGCATGGTCAAAAAGTACTTGTGCTATTTGTAACAAGAAGGTATGTCCACCCAAATGTATATGTGACCAAAGACAACACAACTCCTCTGAAAATTCAACACATCCTAATCTCTATCACTAACTTCTTACACTTCACGTATTATACCTTTTACATTCATTTAAACAGACTATTTTAAATTGTAACAGAGGCAGATATTTTGTTGTGATTTCAGAACAATTTAATATACAGATTTTAATGGTTATCGATTTAAGATGTTTATTTCTTCATATACCTAACGTTACCTATACTTTAGCACATCTAGCAAGAGTCTCATGTTCTGCTCTTGTTAACATTTTGGCATTATTTTAAATAACAATGAATGAAAACAAAACTAGCCCACACCCAAAAAACCTCCAGCTAGTTCAGCCTAGTGCCAAGGTCTCTTTCTTTCTAGCTGTCATTCCACATAAACAATCAAATCCAGCATAATACAGTATTTTTGGCCACACACAGTTTTCTTTTTTACTTATTTTGTTTTTTTCAAATAACAACAGTTTTTTTGACGTAAAGGCAAATTTCTTTGACGACTTCCTCCTTTTGTTATTATATGTGGCTTGAAGGGCAGTGCATCAAATTTATGGCTTTTAATTCTCAGTCTGAATTAAAATAATCTACTTAAACTTCCATATATGGCTTACATATGGCAATTGGTGAGAGACCAAGATCTCTCTCTCACTAATTTTTCTGGTGCTTCCCTACTTCCATCCACAGATGGGGAATTTAGGCTGGCTGCAGATTTATGCTTTGAAAACACTAAGCAAGATTCCCTTCCCTGAGATGTTTTCTAGCGGGCACAGAAAAAGGTTCTGTGCTGAGGATAGAAACTATTGTTCCTTGGGGTCATATCCCACTTACAGATGGAATAGTTGCTCCCATAGGAAAGAGGAGAGAGAGAAAAGTGATTCAATAAAGGAGCCTCTACAAGAGCTAGATCTCTCACCTGTCTTGGACCACCTCCACCAGTTCACCTCTGCTCTGACTTCCAAGCCTCTGCAAACATACACGTGCTGCACAGAGGATGGTCTGTGTGTCCCCACTGCACTGGCTATCTGCATTCTGCCTCCAATGGCCTTCGTGCAGCTAAACTGAATTCCAGACCCAAAAGCATTACCTGGCCTAGAGGATTTCTACCACACCAAAGAGTCTCTGAGTTCACCAGTAGTAAAATATGGAGATTCTCAACAAATTTTCTCATCAAGGAAGTACAATTAGAGCATGTACTCTAACAGTGATGATAGCTCCAGGTGCCAGGCAATGAAGGCAAAGGGAGATGAGAGGACTGGGAGGACTTCCAGCTGATGGCGCAAAATAACAAGGTATTACATCAGGCTCTTTCTCATTTTCTATACCCTGCCAGACCTCTCTATTTCTTTTTATATCCTTGTAGAGGTGCAGCTTCAGCAGAAGGGAACACCATCATTCTATAAAGCAGGGACGTGGGGTTTCTCAAGCTGAGGAGGGAACTGAATTCATGTCTTCCAGTCATGAATTCTCTAATCACTAGACTGCCAGCTCTAGCTTCTGCCACTGAATATTGAATAAACAAAGTCCTCTTTCAGTCTTTCAACTAATGCTGTAGGTACCTCCTGAGTAATTTTTGGATTCTGCCTTCTGAAAGGGTGGAAATATTCCCGCTTAATCCTGATTGGGGTGCCTATCCTCCTGATGAGGGATAGCCCTCGTGCACCACCCTGATGGTTAGTGCAAGTCAATTTGTCTGAGGTACCTCATTGTCTCCATATGCTGTATAGGGAGACTAGGTATTTAGTTTCAGGTTTTGGATTCCAGTCTGGGACCAGGCACTTAAGATGTGGGTGTTGCAGCACTCATCACCTTTATTATGTCAAGCATATATTTCCATATTTAGGCATCTAAAACAAAACAGGAGCAGCGCATGTTCAGAAACACTGAAATAATAAGTATTTAACAGAGAAGCCAAAACATGGCTTTGTATACTAAGGCAGCACCTGATTACAGTGTGTCTGCCATGTTTCTGTTGCTTTTCAGCTTTCTCAGATTAAAACTAGATTTTTCTCCCTTCTAGCTATTAAAGTTCATGCAGTCAGGAGTGCCAAATTCAAGTATCTGGAACTGCCTAAATTCAAGAGAGAAACAATACAATTATATTCAATAAAATTAAAAGGTAAGATAAGAAAATAAACTTCAAACCTCTTGGGAACCTCGCACACCCTCTGCGGTTTTTTTACATTACTGCCTCCCCAAGCTCTCCCAAAAGGAGATTTTTACCATTGTGAGGAACTTTCAATACAGGCTGAAATAATAGTAAAGGATGAGCTGAGTTCCACTTCCCACAGCGCTATAAGTGTCCAAAGAGCTTGGAGCCTGGAAGGATGTCGCAGATCAGACACATGGTACAGATTCATCATTTAGAAATACATTTTCAAAACAGATGTTTTAATAGCCAACTCCTGAGTCTTACATTAAAAAGTACTCATCAGAGTTCAAAGAACGCTGGGCAAGATCCCCTTGGATCTCCCTCTGATGACTCAGAAATACCATGATTAGACAAATGGGGACATAATAGAGCCCTGACACAACACAACGTAACATAACCATGTAAGGTTGTTTCTCTTTTGCATGAATCGGGCTATTACTTGCTCGATCAGCAGGTCTGAATCCAAATGTCAGCTTTACTAGAGGGTTCATATTTACAGCCAGGCTTTGAAGTTAATCCAAAAAAGTCCGTGATTCTTCTTGGCCTTTGCACAATGTCTGTCTCTATCTTTGTTGGCTGGTTGGGAAATCTGGGCTGCTTTATTTACTCAAAATGTCTAATCGTTGCATGTCATTTAACTGTTATTTGTTATGGGAGTTTGGGTTTTAAGGTGACAGATTACAACTGTCAAGAGGCAAAGGGGTCAGCTGTTGTCAGTTAAACTAAGCGGAAGAGGAAGGAGTCACTCAATATATGACTGATCTTTTGTGGCAACAAAATATACAGGCTGATCCATATAACTTCAATGAGAAACCTCAATTATTTCATCCTAGCATTAATCAATCACTTTCAACCGATTCTTATCAGGTTTGCATTGGCATATCTATGAGAAGAAAATGCATAATGACACTGTGTTCTCAGCTTTAATAAACACAAACAATTTCTTCTGCAGATCATCATATTTTCATTTAGATTACAACACAGTTGAGGAATGTTGTATGTCACCATTATCCTGCTTTCTTTGGCATATGAAAATTTTGTACATGTGCAAAAGAGTTTGGGATGTTGCTGTAGAGACAGCAAGTTTTCCTCTAAGTTTCTTTACAAAACCTTGACTGTGGGGTTCAGTCTGGCCCTTGAACAGTCCTTCCTGGTTCAGAATCACCACGTCCTGATTATTTTGACTGTATTTTAATCCTCAGTTTGAATCTGCAGATTTCAGCCTAGCTAACAGCAACTGTTTTTTAGAGATACTTTAGTTTACTTCTGGAATAATCTTAGAAACTAGAAGTTTACAGGCTTACTAAGAGCAGATTATGTCCTTTTTAGGAAACTAATCATGCTCTGCAGTCTTTAATGGTGATGGCTGTATAACTGTTAATTTTAAAAGGGGCTGTGAAAAAGGGTCTTGTTTTGAGGCAAGTGGGAGGAAGGCAACCAGATCCTATCACAGTATTTGCTCATCCTTTTTTCTCAATATATAAGTTTGCATGTGAAGCAGGGGTTGTGTTACTTTGACAGCTTTTTGGATATAAATAGGAGGATGCAACAGTTCTCTGAGGACTACCTTTTTATACTTAGAAAAAAATCCTGTTGCTTTAAGTGGGGTTTTCTGAGCCTTTACAAGGCTTGTAAGTTACTATCTGAAGGAAACAGAAATGCTTCCTAAGGATACAGATAAAAGGTAAAATTACCACAGCCCATAAAAAGCCTTGTTTGAGAGCAAGGGTGTGTAAGGACAGTGGATTAAGCAAAATATGTACTTGTAGGATTGTTTGCCATGAGGTCTCTACACCCAGGGAGCCTATAAGATGCCTCATTCTTGCCCCTGTCTGCAGGTTGGTGTGAGGTTCCACCTCTGCCTTGAGCTCACTGAGTGAAGGGAGGTACAGGAAGAGCAAGCAGGATTTATTCAGGAGCAAGGAGGAGCTAAAGGGACTGCAGCACTGGCATTGCCTGGTGTGTTTGCACACACCTGTGTCCCAAGGCACATGTGTGACCCTTCTCCACCATCCAGATCAGGAGGGCAGAGAATCGTGTTTCAAATCAGCTGGATAAAGCATCCTCTGAAGAAGACAGGCTTACTAAGCCTTACTCTGTCTTGCCACTGGCTAAAGAGTTAGGCAACCAGCTTTGGCATCTAACTTTCAGATGACTAAAATTAGGTAAGAAGAGTCCCACTGCTCCTGCATTAAACATGCCACTGAATTTTATGCAGTTATCCTTCTGAACCTAAGTCAGGCTAACTAAACTTATATTCTAGAAAAAGATTCTGTCTTTATTAAGAGACACTAAGAAAAGGAGATTTCATGTCTTCTGTAGCTAGTCTGTTCCAACTGTTACACATCCTCTGTCACAACCAAAAACTCAGAGAAACACTCTCTGTTTCTCATTAAATTTGTTTAGCTTTAATCTCTTGTAGTTATTTCTTGTTACATAGTGAACTGGACTTAGAAAACACTTTTATGAGGCTAATTCCCACTGAAATAGCTGTAAATAGCCTAGAAAATTGGCATCTAAGTATTTGTGCAAGTGGTTTCATTTATGTGTTTGTTTTTTCACAATACCTTGGTTTTGGCCCTTACAGAGTTAATTAGATTTCACCAGCAGAATGATGAACAGAAAGACTTGATTAGATTTGGAATATGTCAGGTCCAGTTCCCAGTAAGGTAGCTAGCTAAGGGAGCTAAGCTTTATCTTTTGCTTGGTGAAAAAGATGGGGAAGGTTCACTGTGGTATTGCTTGGACACTGCAGTGGTCAAAATTACCACAGATTGTTCCAGCCAAGGATAATATCTCTGCCCCTCTGTCTGTCTCTATGTGTTAGAAGCAGTGAACTAGTGCAGTTAAGTTCTTAACTGAACCTAACAGGGCCTAGCCAGTGTGTGAAGGTCAAAGTGCCTCTTACTGGAATTAGAAAAAATTGGAATAAAATTCCCATCATATTTTCCAATACATATGTTTTTCCTATGAGTGCAGAGATGTTTACATACTGATATTTTCTGTGCAAAATTTTGTAAGATCTTTGCAAAAGCTTACACCAGAAGATGTCCATCCCAGTTACCCAGATTTGGAAGGACAGAGAGACATCCAAACTGTCAAGCTTTTGGGCTTAAATTTGAACCAGGGCCTGCCCTTTTTTCCCACTAGAAGGTGACTCACTGAGCAAACCTAAATGAAGTACCTCCAGTCTAGCCTTTCAAACACATTTGCTAAATATGCCTCCTCTTAAAAGCATTGCATTTGTGTTAAGGGAACTGAAGAGACCTTATGAAAGTTTCTTGGGATTGATTGTTAATAGAAAGAAAATGTACTGACAAATCAGGAATTAATTCACCTAGTATCTGAAAGGATATTTTTTATTACTGAGCTAGACAGAAATCACTTTCTCTCAAGCAAGGTTAGATAGTTCTATGCTCTTTTCATAATGGTGCTAATAGCTATTGCAGAAGAAACACAGAATGTGACCTTAAGTCCTCACAGATAGGTAGAAAAGACCTTTTAAGTCATCCTTTCGGGTAACCACTGCCATAGTCCAGTACACTAAGAGCCATGACCTCCAAAGTATGCACCCGTTGTGGATTTGGAGCCATGATGGTTAGCTATTGAACTGGCATTCAACTTGCTGTAAATACCGTCCCATCTGCTCTTTTGTTTCTCCAGGAAAGCAAGTTAAGTGAGGAAGAATTTCTTTTATCTACTTTCACATTTGAGGAAAGGAAGAAATTAACTTAAAAGGTGGGAGGAGCATAATTTAAAGCTCCTGTTGTAAGCTGAAGGTCCTCAATTCTTCTCTTGCTAGAGTAAGAGGTATTGTGGGGATAAATCATTCTTCTCCCACAGCTATAGGGACCAAAGGAAGGTTCTTGCATTCCAGGTAGAAAGACTGGGGAATTCTAAAGTCCTTGAAGAAGGAAGGTGATAATCAATTAGTTTGATCAAGATAGGATCTGCAGTTATTTCCTAGTAACAGCAAACTAAATTATAAATTTCTCAAGGTACTGCCCAGTGTTAAAGATATGACAACCACACAGTACTAGACACATAGCCAGCTGTGAGGTAACAGCTCACAGTGCAATCCCTCTGCCTTACACAGTGCAAATATACAATTCTGAGAGCAGATGAAGTTGGAAATGCAAGAATTTGCAAAGAGAAGTTCAATTTTTCCATGGTCTGTACCATCCCTTCTTTTTAGTGGTAAGTCACAGATTGTCACTACATGAGTGTTGTATGTCATATGAGCTTGATATATATTACTCTTCCCTAAATTAACAGAGAATGAATAACAATGAATTTTTAAGCTGGACACAGTGTACAACATCTACTGTTTGTAGCTGGAAACAGTGTACAACATCTACTCCAAGAAAAACCTTTCATCAGGAAAGACGTGATGAATGCAGAGCATATCATGGAGACCTAAGAGATTTGGGCAAGTCCAGGAAAGCAGAAACAAAACCAGGAAAGGTGTTTCAAAATAATCTTGGAATTTTCAGGTAAGATTCAGGACATGCATTTGAGAGGGAGTGAGAGTGAGAAAAAGAAAAGTAAGCAGCATGTATGTGACCTGAACAGGAACTAGTGAGATGTTATCTTCAAAGAAAGTGATAACAAAAAGGATATGAATTTGGCCCATTTAATTTCATCATTTATATTCTTAAATATCTGGTCAAATAAAAAATGCAGGGGTCTTTGTGTATAGAGAGAGATTTTTGTGTCCATTACCTCCAGGAATGTTTGGGCCCATAGCCGGGACCTGATTTTTAGCGCTGCACTCTTCCCTCTTTCCAGTTGTCCCACAGTGCAGGAAATTAGGATACACTTCACATTTGTACAGTTCTGTGTAGAAAATAAAGGGAAGTTATACCTATGTTTTAAAAATGTATATAATCACTTTCAAATGCTATAAATTAGCAAAACAAATCAGCTTTCCCTTAAAGCATTAAGTAGTCTGAAATCAGTAATCATCTCATCTAATATACATGAGATACCCCACGAGTCATTGTGAGACCTATAAACCAAGGGGGAGATTCTTTTTGCACCACCAATGAATATAAGCACCTACTTGTAGTAACGAAAATAAAAGTAATAATTTTCAACAATATCTAGTCTGAAGAACTCTTAAAATGTCCAGGTACTTATCAATCCTTTAAGGCATATGCTTTGTCTTTATCTATCAGTCATTTTGGGATTTCAACATGGTTTTTTTTCTGTTCTCTGTGCCTGAAGTCTTTATTTATGTTCCTAAATCTCTCCCCTTTTCTAACTCTCCTGGTTTTCTTACTCATATTTACATTATAGCAGCCAGAATGTTTGTTGAGATTCATTAGTTGCTCTACTTGAAACTTGTTGTCCATGAAATGTTCCTTATGAGCAGTGATTCTGGCTCATACACGGGGTTGAAGACAAAAAGCCAAGCAATGCAACTCAAAACTATATACGCTGTTGAAGTCTGCCAGAAGAATGTCACAAAAAAGGTTAAAAGCTGACTGGAAGCCACTGAAGGGAATGAGCAGAGTCTCATGGGGTAACCACAGAAATGATATGGTTGTTTGGGGTGTAGAAAGGAAGAAAGATCTCATAGAAAAATGATTAAAAGTGTGTATAAAAAAATTTATCGCTTTATATATACAAATGGGGTTTACCTGAAAAGTTTTGGTTTGATTCAGGAGGAAGGCTGAGGTTTTAATTTATTCATATTTTTATAATAAAGCAGAGAACCCTTCCCTTACAGATGCTTTATTAACATCATGACAGAAGGTCTTGTAACCTTGAAAGCAAAGCTAAGTTTTCACAAGTACATTCCCTCAGAAGAGTGAGAATGGCTGCAAGACCAAAGCCCATACTTCAGAAAATGAGATGATGATGTATGTAACAGACCTGAACGCGCCCTTAAGGAATCCTTTATCATTATAGACAGCTTTCCCCACAAATATCTGTCTTATTACAAGTTAAATAGAAGCTGTATGCTTAATCACTGTTTTCTAAATCTGCCTGAAAATGAAACTGTAAACCCTGGAACTTGCAACTGTAAACCTTTTTTTAAAATTAATATTTCAAAGTATCTGTTTATTTGGCTTTTCATATTTAAACATCCTCCAACCAGATTTATTTATCTTGCAGGAAGGAGGAGAGCTATCTTCATTAATCATAGTGGCTAAAACCACATATTAACAAAATAAATCATTAGTATGAAAAAAAGTCTACTTTTGGATGACACTTTAGGACCTGAACACATCTTTCTATTTTTCTTAGTAATGCATTTAGCCTGTAGTGATTTTCAGAACACTGTAACATTAGAACTAATGGAAGAGAAACCAAATGTTTAATACACAGTGTAAATACAAGAGGTTCTCAGAACATTTTTGTTCTCTGTGAAAATGCTTTGATGAAAATGAAATTAACTTAAATTTTCTGACAAAAAAATACAAATTTTGACATAGAATTACCTTTGGCTAATCAGTCATTTTCCAGAGCAACATTCGCTTCCCATGTATACTTCAAATGTGTCCAAAAAAAAGATTAATTTTTCTGGATCTGTAGTATGCAGTGCTGAAGGTACATACAATTGGGACACCTTTCTAACTGAACAAATGATGTATTGCTTTTCTATGTACATCCTGAAAAAGTCCTGCTATATATCCAGTGGTAAGCACTGTACCCAATCCTGTCCTAATTTGTGCTTATCAAAAGCAAATTGTACTAGAAGACTGCTCATCAGTGCCAATTTTATATTACTACGTACTCAGCTAAATACTATCTGTCTACATCAAGCAGCTGAAAAATCTCTGCTCCATATTTTAAGATGCAAACACAGTACATACTTAAGAACTTTGTTAACCACTTTCAGTTGCTGCAGTAATTTTTATGTTGGCAGCATATAAGACTAATCACTGAGAAAGATAACTGATAATTAAGGTATTACTGAAGAATGGATTAAGTGTTCCGTGGTATTGACTTGTACGTCTTTGAAAGCCCAGGCATTTTTCCTCCAGCCCCAGTGGAATCAGATTCTTCCCAGGGTATTAGGTTGATGAAAGAATTACATAGGAATCAACAGTGATTATTGTTTAAAATGGGTTCATCTGTGATTTTGTTCTTAGTAACATTATGGTATTCATTACTCTCAGATTCTATCTTCTTCCTGTTATGAAAATTGCCAAATTAACTTTCAGAAGCAGCATAATTTTTCTATTACTCCAGAATACTTAGGTCTGTGAGGTTGTTTTCTTCCTACCAAATTCTAGTGATGTCAAGGAATTCAAACATGAGCCTGCACTAACCACCTTAATAAGAGACTGGACAGCATGAAAGAAACTCTGCCCGAGGTTGATAAAAATAAATGGAAAGTACTGACTGCATGAATCCCACGACTGACCTCAAGGTCACCAAGTCTGAACACAGCCTCTAGGCAAGGGGAGCTGATACCTACAACGCTGGAGTACGCTAAGGATGGGACATTGAACGCAGGAATGGAAAAAGACCCGACCTTTTGAAAATATTGCCAAGTCCAAATACTCAGGTAAGAATGACTAATCAGAACTATTTTCCTAGGAGAGAGATCTTTGCTCTTGGCTCCAGCATTGTCTGGAATGTTAAAAATCCAGTGACCTGTCCCTCGTTTGCGGTACTGTAAAGGGAAAGAGTCTTACGTTTCCATGTGTAGATAAGTACTTACTGGGGGGAACAAATATGCTCCAAGGTATTTGTATGTCAGAACTGTTACTTTACATGAAAATATTAATTTTAAGTGTAAGCTACTCTTTACGAAAGAGACAGAATGATAGGAGTCAAGTTAACAAGAAGAGACCTACATTTCAAAAGTCAGAATCTGAAATTTAATTCGTGGAAGAGGGATCCATTCTCTAAATCTGTGCTGAAATTCCCTGTGATAAATGTACCATTGCATGACCACAGAACTTCGTCTGCAAACAGCCAGGAGTAAGACAGCCAGGAATTTGGCATGCATGATCTTTAATGTAAAAATCTGGCAAACAAAATTGCTAACCTGTGGCATGGTGATAGGTAATAAACAATATTCTAAACTGAAAGGTTAAAAATCACTTAGAACAAGATTTAAAAGTCTTTTTATTTGATTTAAATAATTTGCAGTCAAGCCAACAGCCACCTTGATATATTGCATGCATGGTCCCAGTTTATAGTTTTTAGATATCTCACCAATATTTTTGCAGAGTTTTTCCTGTGAGGTTCTGCCACTGTGACATCCCTTCTCCTGACGTAATGAGAAATTGTGGAATTATAGAAAAAAGCAGCAAGTTCAGGAGTGTCTTGTGGAATAGCAAACTGCAAAGAGAAAAAACATGAATGGTAATGACATACTCATACAATGATTCTAACAGATTTGTTCCCTTCTCAGAGGTCTTGAATTTTGGATTAACACTGTTTTTTCAATTTAACAGCAGAGCTATGAGAATATACTGTCTTCAACTAGGAGCATGATCAGTCATAGCACAGCAAGATACTGCCCAGTTATAGGAATTACAGTAGATAAGATTTTTTTTCTACTTGTTACTGGTGTCAATTTCATTGTTGTACTTAATTTTGTTAAGACTCTTGGGGCCAGATTCTGATCTCTATAACAGGATAAATTCAAAGTTGCTGCACTGAAATCTGGTCATTAGTTCAGATCAAAATCGGCCTGCTGAAATGTAATAACTTCACCAGCTTTAGAAAGTAAAAGAAAAAAAAAGGAAATCTGAATTCTAGCAACACAACTTTTGTTCATTATTTGTTACAGATTTCTTTTGGTAACAACTCAACTTTGTACAATGCACCAGTTTGTTAATTTCTAATCTCATATTAAAATGCATTCTCTTCAGCTTTATCTTCACAGATTTTTATTCTCTGATTAAAACCTATTTTTATTGTTGTTTTTAGTTTTTACACAGAGCATTTATGGCTTCTTTCAAGAAGCCTCAGAGAATGCCTGGGAACCCAATTGCTGCGGAGGGAAAGATAACTTCTAGTTTATGACAATCCAATCCTGTAAAATCGCAATAAAATATACATGGAAGTTTGTAACAAGATCTCAACAGGCATTCACCTAAACATAGACAAGACTATTCTTTAAGCGTCTCACATTATAAAAAGCTACATCAGATCCATCTTATCAGTTCTTTTAATCTCCACAAAATATCTTAAACAAATTCCTAAAGAAAACATTTGTAATTGTAAGAAATGTTGTAGCACTAAAGGGAAGAGAATAGCTATAAGCACACAAAACCTTCCACACACTAATGCTGTGTAGTACTAGATTTGGAAAATTTGCACCATTCATCTGATTAAAATTACGAGGCTAAAGAAGGAACTATTTTGACATTGTCTGAGATCTTCAGTCAAAAGCATCCCGCAAAGTGAAAGAAACTATAATTTATTAACTGTTGAAAACTCCTTAAGCAAAAATAATAATTTTTTTTCCTGTTGCTTAATTAGGTTAACATTGTCTTTTTGCAATAAGGGAACAGTTAGATAGCTAGTAAATCTCTCCCTTTCAATGTGATAACATGGGGAAATTCTCTTTCCAGGATTCTTTCACCAGCATATATAGGCTTCTTTAATGATGACAAATTAAAAGAACCACAATATAATAACATGTAATGACTGTCTGTGTGTAACTCCACCCAAAATGTTCTGGAAGAGGACTTTGTGTAAAAGGTGTTTTACAAGAGGTGTCAGTGACCATTCAAGAGCCAATGCATTGGATGGTATTATTTTGTCTCCAGACCAGGACTTACACACAGTAACAACGGCTCTGCAGCATGAGGAGACACTGCCTCTGGAGGAGTTTAGCTCCTGCCTGTCATGTCAGTGGATTCACCTTACACTTGTGGTGGATTTTAGCTGCTATTTCACTGCCCCCCCGACAGATGCCTCACTCATGCTACTACAGTGCTTGGCTATTGACAATATGCCATGTGTGTCACCCTGTATCGTCTACCATAGTCGGAAACCATTTCTTATACTTCTGGTATTTATAGCCACTGGCTCCATAAAACTATTTTTTGCCAGTAGTGTGGGGAAAAAACCAAACCAACTCATCAGGAATACTGGCTCGGTCCAAAGGTCCATCTAGCTGAGCCCTCTTCTCATCAACACTGTCTTTAAGCAGATGTGGAAGGAAGAGTAAGAACAGGGCATGCATACACAATGCGCTCTCCTTTCAGCTTCCAAATGTTTTCAGCTCAGGGACTTCCTGATCTGCATGAAGTTTTTATTCATTTATTAATCTTCACTGGACTTCTCTTTTGTGAATTTGTCCAGTTTCACCTTAAAACCATGTAAACTTTTAACCCTGACTACTTCCTTTGGCAACAAGTTCCCGACATATAATACCTGTTGCATGAACCACTACTTCCTTTTGCTTGTTTTGAATCTGGCTCTACAGGCTTCATTTGATGCTCCAATTCCTGTGAACACACTGCATTCCTACGCAGGAATAGGCAGAGAGCAGTCAATCCCCACCCACGCTCTGCCCGCCACTTCTGATCTTGCGGATCATATTTGCGCATAGTCGCCTCCTTTCTAGATTGAAGCATCCTAGTGTAATGAGTTCTTCTGCAAGGGAGTCTGTTCCATATATTTGATCAGTCCTTTTGCTCCTTTGTACACCTTTTGCAAGATTCATAACCTTATCATCCTTTCACGTCCCTCTTCGCCTTCAGAGAAAGATAAGCTACAGAAAAGGAGAAGTCCCTAAATAAGAGTCTTCCCATGCGTGCAGAGGTTTGATTTATCTTTGTGGAAGAAACAACAAAGCACAAAGGAAACCTTTCTACAAGAAAAGAAATTCAGCAATGGGGAGGAATATACTGTTTTGACTGAAACTGAACAATCTAAGTCATTTCAAAGGGGAAATGCCCAAGCACCCTAAGAGACCTATGTTCTGAAATCCAAGAAGAGCCAGGCATATACTGTCCTTAGCCTTATTCGGAAATTTGAGCCAGGCATCCTGCTGTTTATACAAAACCTGAAGGAAGCTGTCTCTGTATCCCCGTCCCATCTGAAGCAATAGATAAGCATTACATACTTGAAACCTGATTTGTGTATTCATGCTGTTCAGTGCTTTGAAAAACTGAAATAAGGAAAGGATGTTTAAATTCTTCCAATAATGATTGTGGATCTAAAGCCATATTTTGCTAAAACAGATGAACCATTATTTCATTATTACAGGAAGTTTTCACACAAGCCTCACAAGAATTTAGTCTTGTTTACGTAACATGTAATCATTATCAAGTAGGAGAAGGAAAAGCAAGCTCAAAAAAGTAAAAAAAAAAAAATATATTGCCCGAAAATGTCATTAAGAACTGTGGCACTATTCTACCCAGGAGCTCTGCCCACCTGCCAGTTATGCTCCCACCTCAGCTTCTTAATTGAAACTTGAAACAGACCACAGCAGCTAGGGAGGAGGGATGCTGAACTCCTTTTCATGTACTTGCAACCTAATCTGACCAGTGGCTTTGAGTTGATAGGCGTGCAAATAGAAATGCAGCAGCTCAGCTTCTTGCTCCTCATCACTTTGGAAAAGTAGGTAGAAATGGGGTGGAAAAGATTAATAGAAAAAATTCTCTGTTTCCAAACTTGCTGTGTTTTGGGTACAAAATAGAAACATTTTCTATCTTCAGTTCCCTATCCCTCATCTCCTTTTTCTTTTTCTAGAGAAACTAAATAAAAGGGTGGAATCCTAACCCTTCTCTGGCTTCCTGGGTGAAACAGAAAAATCTATACATAATGTATTTGGTATACATCAGTTTTCCTATGTTTTTGTAAGTATATATTGTAGTTCTGTCTCTTTAAGCTAAAGACTCGTCTTGTAGCTCCAGGGGTCATGAGCAATCCCCTGCACTAGAAAGATGTCTCCACTTTCATCCACTGTACTGAACTGAAACCCCTCCTGGTATGCCAAAGACGTATAGCACTGTTAGCATTTGGAATGCAGCTCTCCCCACAAGATGTTTAACAGGCTACTGGTTAAACTTGAGAAGTGTTGTTTACTCCAGAAGTGTCTGGAATCAGTTATGCTTAATAAATTGGATACCCAGGTTTTGATGGGATAATACGTAGAGCTGTGTTTTGCTAAACCTTCTGACTTTGAGCCAAACCAAGCTCTTTTGGGGGGATCTGCCATCACAAACATAGATCTTAAAACAGGCTTTTAGACACTGGCATATCAACACTTTACTGAGGAGGCCGCTACTAGGCTTCCCCTTGTTAGTGTTTCCTCAAGACTCTGAGATCTCCAGCTCTGATATAAAAGAAGAATCATGTCCATGGAAGGGGAAGCAATATGGACAGCAAACAATAGCTAGGAGTAACACTTATGAAAAAATTGATAGGGGAATTTTTTCCTTTCTGCTGGTATGAATAAAATAATTATAGAATAATTTCCAAGTAGAAAAACCAAAAACCTGTCATGTTGCTGACAAAGTTGTAACTTTTATGAGTTAATATTGATTAAACCATAAAATAATTGTAGACTATATGAACCCTTTAATCAAATGGCAATACATGAAAACTTCCATTTCTGGAGTACATTCCATGCAGAATTCCACCTGATAGTTTTGCTTTATAGGATATTCAAAGTATGTTCTTTGAAAAATTAAAATCATTAACACTTTAAGACAGGTAAAAAATAGATAGGCTTCTAAAATGACTCCCACTTTACAGATTATACTGTCTCATACTATGTTGAACTTAACCATAATATAAAATATAGCACATGATATAAAAAATATGTATCTTATGATACACTTGGTGTAAGGAAATAGCCCCTGGCAACAAAACATGCTTAGGACTGCCTGGCTAAGAAGCAGCTGTGCAGAAAAAGACCTGGCTTAAGCTGCACATGAGCCAGCAGTGTGCCCTGTCAGCAGTGAGGGCCAACAGAATCCTGGGCTGTACATTCAGGAATTGATTACTCCCCTCTGCTTAGCACTCATTAGACCACATGTAGATACAACATCCATTTTTGGAGCCTCAGCAGAAGACAGAGAACAATATACTGGAATGAGTTCAGTGGAAGGCCCCCAGGGATACTCAGGGCTGGAGCACTTGTCCTGCAGGGAGAGGCTGAGGGACCAATGCTTCTTCAGCCCAGAGATGAGAAAGCTTTGGGGGGGACCGAAGCTGTCGGAGGGAGAAGGTTATTGCAAAAATAGAGCCGGGCTTTTCACAGAGGTGCATGGTGGGATGATGACAGGCAACAGGCATAAGTTGAAACAAGAGAGGTTCAGACTGGATGTAGGGAAAAACCTTTCCCTGTAAGGACAATCAAGAAGCCCAGAGAGGTTTTGCAGTCTCTGTCCCTGGATGTTTTAAAGACCAGGTTGGATAAAGTCCTGAACTACCTAGTCTGATCTCACAGCTGACCCTGCTTGAGCAGGATGTTGGATCAGAGTACTCCCGAGGTCTCTTCCAACCTGAATTAGCTTATGATCCTAAAAAATCAAATCACCATACAAATTAGCTGTAAATTATTTGTATTGGAATAAAAACGTAAAATTGTGTTACACCCTGTAAAAATACTTAATGCTACAATACCTGGTGGCTGTCTGCTGTCTATTAAATAAACAGCTTTGAGAAGTTCATCTCTTTCAAATTAATGATATTGCATTATTGTGCTATAAAGGATTTTCCCCACTGCTAACAGGTTCAGATATAAAACCTTTTGATAAACAAACCAATGCTAGGTTGTATCACTCAACTGAAGAGCTATGTGCATCTCTTGACATAATAAAGGTTTACGTCACCTTTGGGAGTTCATCTGCTAAGCACTGCTGTACAGATGACTTTCTGAATTAATGTACTCCTTAGGACACAAGAATTTTCAGGGTCCCATGAGAACTGAAAAATTTTTTGTCATCTATTCAAAGCCATGTTAAAAATGACCCTGAAGGAAAACCCTGCAAATTTCCATTAAAAAATTATCTTGTATCTGGTGCTGCGATACTGAATCAAAATTTTTCTGTTAAGAGTACAGAAATCAAAAACTTACCATGCAACACAACTGTCACACTAGAAACATTATAGATTATCTATATCTTGTTTCTCACCCAGGAAAATTATCTCAGGGTCATCGTGAAAAATTCCCCAAAAGCTCCATCCCATTATGAAGTGCAGGCAGAAAAAAAAATCAAACAAAATGAAGACAGGGATGGAAATAAAAGGGCCTGACTTACCTTTATTTGCATTGTATTAATAGGAGAGCTCGTCTGACAATGCAATGGTCCATGTGTCTGGATATGAAGAATATAAAGAAGAAATTCTTCTCGACTGGACACAGGCCAACCGACATGGAGAACTGTATTGTTGATGGCACTTGGTCCTATATTGTGCACCTGTCAAACAAATATCATCAGTACTTTCCAAGGCAGTAAGTAACAACAGAAAACACAGCAACCACCACTTAGACATTCTAAAATTCTTAGTGTCCATAGCCTTGAAGTACTTTGGGAAAGATGTATAGATTTTTAATATCATTTTGTTGATGGAGAATCTGTGGCAGGTAGGGGAAAAAAACCTCTTCATGTTAGTCACAAAGCCAGTGGCAAATCTGGGAGAACAACCTTTTTTGTCTGAGTCTGTATTCAAGAAGTCCATCAGCTTTCCCATTTTTTCCTCCATATGAAAAAGCTGAAATTACCTAACAAAGGATAAAAAACCCAAACCAAAACACACTAGCAAAATACACTACACAAATGTATACAATGAACCTTAACAGAACATACTTGAAAATAGTAGCTGAAACTTCAGGACACAAAAGAATCACATTTCAGGGTGCAGGAATAGAAGGTATAGCAGAGCTTAAACTAGTTTTTGTGGTTAAAAGAACTCTATTTTCAACACTTCTCAGTTCAAATTTCTCCAAAAGAAAAAAAGGAACTAGTTTTCCGAAAGTAACATGCCAGGACATTGTTCTGTTCTGGAAAAATATGTAAAGATAGAAATAACAGAAATTTAAAAATCTGGGCTATTAAAATAGTTTTCTTATATCGGTTTACAATTTGAAAATATCTGATGACCCCAGGAAGTTTGGATATGTGTTAACACTGGGCATGAGAGTTAAGGAAGCAGAACACCATGGAGCTTTACTCAAAGTTTCTAGAGATGTGAGAACCTCCTTTTTTTAAATGCGTAGAATTTTTGTGACTGACTAGCTTTATTTAGAACTAAGTAAAACCGACTTTCAATCCTACATCTTCCTTAGTAAAGGGTTTTTGGGTGGGCGTTTGGCCTTTTTTATGCTTTGCTGATATCAATAAACCATGAAAGCAGTTTCTTTAATCACTGTAACTAATCACTGTAACTATTTTAATTCATTTGAAGACACATATATAGTTCCACAAACAGCCCAAATACTTGAGACAGGAAGATTTGTTAGAGATTTTTCAATTTAGAGAAATGTGTTAAGATGAGGAATTCACAAATAATATTTTGTATTTTACAGTCTGATTCATTATAGTTTAGTATTAGTTATGCAAATTGTAATCTTACACTGCTGATTAAGCTCAGTTGCTTATATTTTCTTGAGTGCTAGCTTGTGAATTATAACCATCTGTGAAGCACTCTGTTTTACCCCCTAGAATAAAGGTCATCCATCAGATTCCAAAGATGGCCTATATTCGATGTAGTTCACTCAATGCATTTTTTTCTAACCTGAACTCTTCTGTTTTAATTGATGAATCATCTGTAGAAAAAACCCAAGAACAATACAAGGTAGAAATATGTATACTTCAAACACCATGAGGGTGGTGAGGCACTGGAACAGGTTGCCTGGAGAAGTTGTGGATGCCCCAATCCTGGAAGTGTTCAAGGCCAGGTTGGACAGGGCTTTGAGCAACCTGGTCTAGTAGAAAGTGTCCCTGCCCATGGCAGGGGGGTTGGAACTAGAATACTTAGGTATTCAAGGAGCGTGTCGATGTGGCATTGTGGGATGTGGCTTGATGGGCATGGTGCTGTGTGGTGTGGGTGGGTTGTTTTGGTGTGGGTTGTGATGTATTTTGTGGTTTGTGGGTGGTTTTGGTTTGGGTTTTTTTGGGGGGGTTTGGGTTTTTTGTTTTTTTTTTTTTTTTTTATGGTTGGACTTGATGATCTTACAGGTCTTTTCCAACCTTAGTGATTCTGTGATGGATGATCTTTAAGGTCCCTTCCAACCCAAATCATTCTATTCTATGATTAAGAGTTATTTTCAACAGAACATTTTCTGAGCAATGAGGTAACAAGTTACATGTATGTCTACAGTTTTCTTTCAGTTAGCTAAATGTTAAAGGAAACATATGTTTTCCTGCGCACAACACTCACAGCTTTTAATGAGAAACCAGTCAAATAACTGAAAATATTTGGCATTGATTGTAATGAGCTTTTAAGCACTGTTTTTAATTCTTGTCAAACACCCAAAATGTTTATAGATCCCTTAAATGTCAAAGGCAGACTCCTAGCTTAAACCAGGAGTTTAACTTAAAAATATCTCCTCCACTAACATGAACAGATACTGGGGTTGTGAATTCCCAGATTAAACTTGGGTCATGTGCTAAAGTCAGAATATTTACATTTGTGGCTCTATCTAGTTGCAGATAAATACAATAAACCAAATTCATCAGGATTTCAATGGGAGCAGCATGAGGTCTTGTGCCAACATATATCATTTTTACCTCATAGATGTGTTCTACTAAAGGACCAAGTTCTTCTTCTTTTGTAGGTTCATCTTTGGGTTCCCAGTTGTGAAGTGGCAAAATAATTGTTGGGGGGTGAGACACTCTGCAATATATAAAACAGGTTAAAACAGTAACTGTTACCAGTGATCAGCCGCATTAATTTTAGAAAAAAATTAAGACCGCTATAGAAACCTGAGCCCTTAAAGGCATTTTATTTGGGCACATTCTTTAGAATTAGGTGAGGTGAACAATACAATGCTTCCATAAAGTACTAGCCAGTCTTTACAGACTACTGAGGGTGTGCATTTAGTTTCATACTACCCCTGATAAATGGGCCTTTCCGGACAAGGGAGTGACTCTTTCTTTTATTGGAGAAATGAATGCAGTCTGTCAGGCATTTACATCATTCTCACTGATAAGATATCTGAATACATTATCCACAAAACTAGATCAATGATATGTAAATAAATTTATTTTCTCATTTCCACCTAAAGCCTGTAGATGTTTAATGCTATGCATCTTCCTTCCCTGCATTACATATTTAGATATTTATTTAAGTGTTCTGACTGCAAATTCCTTATAACCTCTGTTATCATTCCTTTAAAAAACCTTGCAAAGTAGTCTGTCTCATTCTACAGGTGGCAAACTGAGGTACTGTGACTTCTATAAAGCCACAATGGAAATTGGTGTATCAAGAAACTGAATTCAGGATTAGAGCCTGAAACAGTGCTCCAGGCTTTCCATTTGCTTTGCAAACGAAGTGGCAGCTAAGGCATCCCCTGAAACACTGTTGCAACTTGCAACATGTAAATCAAACATAAATGAAGGAAACAGTGACTTAATATTTGACATCTTTCTTTCTGTCTATTTTATTTTTCCTTTCCTTCATTGTCTGACCTCAAGAAAGGACCAAGTAGTCTTCTGTTAACATTTCTATTTGAATCGCAAGCATTTTATTTCCCATAAAAGATGGAAGTTCCTTGGAGGGATCCCATTCAGACGCTAACTTTAATCTTACTCAGTTGTTGAGAAGTTGGGAAGTCAGATCCCAAGAATTTCTTTTAGCATGGTAGGTGAGTTCTGGCACAGACATCTGTCATCTGCTAGTACTGAAAGTAGCCCTTGGTGCTAAAATGGTAAGTATTACCCTTTCTTTATACAGGTCAACTCTCACTCAGTTCTGCTGGTTTCCAGAATCTTTAGCTTAAAGAAGAGCCATAAAATTTCAATGCTTGTTCTGCCAAAGCTGGAATTTTGCTGACAGAAAACTGTTAAAAAAGAATAGCTAATGAGTTTTTTTCAGACTGTAACATTTGACTAAAATAATGGACTTCTATTCACCGATGTTAATTCACTTTCCCTTGAGTCTAAACAGAGAAATCACCACTGCAGATTGCCCCTTGAAGAAGAGAACAGAAGACTGGATGTGTTTGTTGCAAATGCCGACATTTTTAAAATACTTTAGGAAGAGACAAACTGTTCTTGCTTCCAGCTCTTATGTCATATACAATGAATGAAATGTCTGATAGAAACTTTTCTACAGAATACAGCTTCTCAAAGCAGCAAGGGATCCCACAGAAGAACAGCTTAACACCATCCAGCTAAAGTACAACTCTTCATGAAATTTAGGGTATCCTGGAGTATCCTGCTGACTCTAAATACTTCCCCAGACTTCAAAAGACCAGCAGTTTGTACTAACAAGTATGCCAGAGGACAAATTTACAAGCCAAACCAAACAATAAAGGAAACGAAACATATTCATTAAAAAGTTGTTTCAGATGAGGTACTTAGCCTAACTTGTTATATTTCACAAATGGCCTTGTTTCCAGTAAGAATTATTAATTGTTGTTGGAGAATAGGAACTTTCCTGTGTTGTTACAAAAGCCAAGACACAGAGACCCTTAAGCTACCACAAAAAATTGCAAACCAGAAAGTGTATTTAGAGAAAAAGAAGCAGGCATGAGGTTTCAAAACCCAGTGTTTTCTATTACACTCCCTGTGCAGTGTTTTCCTGATACACAGAATTACAAAGTGTAAATGTAGACATTCAATCGTAAAGTATATAGGAACATTTATTTTAACAGATTTTACAGTTATTTTGAGGACTTCTGCTATTGACATGAAAGTAGCAAGATCAGGTCAAATTAAACAGAAATCCTCTCTTTTGACTATTTTATTTTGCATTTAACTGAGAATATTCTTAACATCTGAATGATTTATTAGATGAGGATTTTTCGCAGACTTTTAGGTGACAATAATCAGTCAAACAAGAGCACTGAAAAGTAAGATAAAGGAAGCATGTTCTACGGAAAATGCTTATGTGGGATATACAATAAGAATTCTCCCAGTCCAAATTACTTCCTTCCTGAACCCCTCATTCTTCTAGTGCTCTTTCAGCAGTGGGAAATAACAATTACAATTATAAAACTCTTAAATTTTTATAGGAAAAAAAGGTAAGCAGAATAATCAAATCTCAGTTAATCAGAGCAACTGCTTATTGAATGACCTATCGAAGGAGTTATCTTAAATTTCTTTTGAATAGGATATTGAAGAATATTTCTTCCTTTCTCACAAAAGCAGTATTTGCATGGGTCCACTGTGCAAGTATACATGCATGTATGCATACGCACAATTTGATAACTACTTACTTCTCCTCAGTAAATGTACAATGATTCCAGTCCCACTTCATGCAACTCTGTGCAGAGCAGTAGGGAAACCAATGCAAGATATTTTCCAGTCCAAATGTGGTCACAGTCTCTCTTTTATTTTTATCTAGGAAATTGTGAGCAAATAGTTCCCTTGGAGCTGTATGCTTTAGCATCTCTGAGTAATTAGCAAAATCTGTCAACAAAGCATTTGGGAATTTTCCTTTGTACATGCATGCTATAGCTAATCAGAAAACTAAAAGACTTAAGAGGAAAGGAATTGGAAGTCATTCAATTAAGTAATTCCTTTGTATTTAATGACCTGTTTCTTAGCACTGCAGGCAGCAATTCAAGTCACTTTTTCCACTTGTGGGCATGCTCTTTTTAAGAACTGAGGATGTTTTCGTCATTTTTTGGTGTCTATCTATTTAGCTGTTACAGAACTTTTCATTAAAAAGAACACGCTGTGGCACAGAAAGAACATGATGGAGGCAAAAAATTTCCAAAAAGTTTGCGAAGAATACAAAAAGTTTGTAAGATTTTTCTACGAAAGTGATGAGCAACCTCACTGAAGAAAACAGAATCCACAGCACTGGAAGCAGCCCTTACTGAGAAGTCTCGTTCATGTATGTATCCATAACCATTTAACTGATGCACTGAAACTCCAGCCAATCCTTAACCTGGGTGTCCACCCATGGCAACATCTAGCAGTTGCTGGCTCCCAACATTTTCTCACACACCTGCAGCCCACCAACTAACCCTTTTCATTCTTATTTCCTCAGCCTCTACTTCTCTTTCTGTGTGACCTTCATCCTCATTTTGTATTGTTCACCTCTCTTCCTATCCAGCTCATTTCCCTAGATCACCACTCTCATTTCTGTTCTTGTTAAACATGTAGTCTTTCAACTGCTCCTTTTCAGAAATATAAGCATTAACATATATCCACACAGTCTTTAAGTGTCAGTCCTGTTTTTTCCATCTAAGTCTAGCCTTAGGGTTAGTCGTCTTAACCTGGAAAACACTTACAAAATGTGATTAAAAAGACTTTAAAAATCTCTCCGATTTAGATTGAATATTAGAGCAGAAGAAATTATCTCTGTGATCACCAAAATGATTGGACTCTCTGCTGGCACTAGGTAGTCAAAATATTGTCTCAGAAGTGATAACAATAAATGGATTTTTATAAATCCATAAAAGCATAAATAAATGCATTTTTGTTTATTTACAGCTAAGGTAGCCCCTTGAGGTACATAATCTAAGAGACATCTACCCCTCTTGCATCAGCCAGGCCTCATGGCCTGACTGTAGGAGTGAAGCCGGGCTATCTACCTCCTGTTGTCCCCTTGCAGAGCTGAGAATGGTTAAGGTCCAGAGCTGTAGTTTGAGAAGAGGAGATGTAGGAAATCTGAGATCCCAGACAAAAAGCATTTTGGGCTTTAGAAGAACACCTTGCCAACTTCCTCCAGGATGCCAGGATGGAAGTCTAGTTCCAAGATTTTATAGGGTAGTCCGAGAGTCTTATCACCTAATTGCATTTTATAGTTTCCGAAACCAAGCTGTATGTGCAAATAGAGATAGAAATAATGATCTTTGAGCATATCCTGTGCTTGTTTAGTTTCGGTATCCCTTGTGTCAGTGGACAGGCACCTCCTTCAGACAGAAATGTAAGAATCCTACAGTAGTAGCTGCTTGACCTCTTGTCATAGCTCATTCCTTATTCATCCTTTCTCCAAAGGCCTCACTCTGCTCTCTATTAGTATATGCCTTGCCATAATGTGTTTCATCATTCCAGTCATAAAAGCAGCATATTCTGCTTTGGTATTCAGACTATGTATATAGTCTATATACCCACTGTATAGTCTGTATAACCACTGTGCCTAAGTGGTTGTACAAGCAGACCTACGCGTATGAACATGCATTTTGTACTAGTAACATCCATATACAATTTGAATGCCCAAATAAAATGTTGGATCTACCTGGTGTTACTACAATGTGGGGTTCTACAGTGTGCTGCATTTGCACAGACACTCAGTAAGTTTACTGGAGTCCATGAGGGCAGTCCTGCCCTACATGACCTGGTAAGTTCGTAGTAGCTCCATCCTGCAAGGCTTGCAGAGGTGAGACTCCCTGGGAATTCTCAGGTGTTCTTGGTGGATAAAGCATTTGGGATTATAATATGTCAAAAGATTCACTACATGGGATTATTACATGTGGAAAGATTCAATACAAAAAACAGTTATCATTATGAATTAAAATGGTTGAATACTTACCCTCTGATCTGTACTTGAGCCACAGCACTGATGTTGATATGGAGGTTAACTAAATTGCTGGTGGGATTAATCTTGTTAGAACTGGAAAAGATATGTACAAGGGTTAAAAAAGGTTATTTAGCAGAATTCGAGATTGTTACAGATACAGCACTGAATGCCACAAGGCCTACAATTAGGAAGCAATGCCATTGGACGTACTACAGCATGGGCTTGCTATTGCCACTCTTCAGTCTTGTAGGACACTGGTATTTAAGTTTGATATTATTTGAGCTCATCACGTAATCACATATTTAATAATATAATCAACTCAAGCTTCCTCTAAAGAATCCTATGTGTGAACATGATGACACAAATTTAATTAGCTCAGAATATAATGTAAATTTCCTTGTTCAATTTGGCTATCTCTATGGATAGCAGTATCTTAATAGAACACAAGGGTGTTTCATGTATTGGAGGAAGACAGGGTTAATTAACAAGATAGGCTTTGTTATAATAAAATTTGCTTTTATGACTCTCCAAACCTGTGACTTCTGCATGACAGAGTCTTTGAAGAACAAGAACTAAAATAAACTGTTTCTTTACCCTTCCTATGTTCTCCCCTCCCCTATCCAGAGAGTGTTTACCACTCTTAATCCCACTTAGCAGTGAAAACAGATCCCTATGTTTAAAGCCTAGTGTTCTCACTCATTTTATTGTCTTTTCTTATTGCAAATCCTTAATAGTAAAGGTAGTTTCTCTTACTTCAAAAGGCCATTCCTATGACTATAACCCATTCATGTAAAGAAAGGTTTGCAGGTTCAAATTCATGTAGATAGTGAAAATAAATAATTACAGACTTAGAATTTATTTAATTACGAGATAATGATACTAAGCTTGGAGGTTTTTTTTCAGGCAAGTGTGGAAGTACTTCCTTGCTTCATGGAGACTAAGTTTCAATTGCTGTCACAGTTTACTGCTATCACATCTGGGTAGCATCAGTCAAATGGAAACATTCAGAGGAGGCCAGCATTCCCAGCGACTGACTCCTGAGGAGTAAAGGGCAATACTGCTTTGATCCAGGCTTTCTGGTTACAGATTGCTAAAATTAGGAGCAGCTCTAATTTGTTTGTAAACTAATGCAGTTTCCCCTCAAACATCATTTGAACTTTTGATGTAATCCTCTATACCCATTGCTTTGAGTATAAAAGTACAAAAATTGCTTAAAGTATAAAAATGATTTTACCACTAATTTGTTAGAATCAGCTGCTCTCCAATTTGTATAATGGTACTACTTTCCATAGAGTTAAAAATACAGATTTTGATCGTATATATTTGGTATTCAAATCTTGTTTGTGCTTTATGGTATTTTGTAGAGAAGAAAATAGTTTAAATAAAAGTGCCAGGACATCTCCTTTTCTAAGGGGTATATAATTGCCTAGCAAAATCCACATCAGAAAAGGAATCAGATTTCAAGACACTACTCAGCCTCTTGCTTGTTTCCTATAAGTAATGAACTTCAGTCTTGCAAACCAAAATATTTATTTTCCACTTGATGTTTTGGAGCAAATTAAAGGTCTCTCTTTTGAATAACTCAGACCAGGACACAAATTCAGGCATGCTCTCCGCGTCCCTTTCCTTCCATTTAGGTAATTTCCTCTTTCTGCCTTATGAATTTCTGTTTCCTTTTTCTTTTAAGATTATTTTACCTGTTCACTAAGGACATTGAAATGCACAAACTGTAGTGCTGCTTGAGAAGGAATGTACAAAGCAGTGAGTTTTATCCATAGGGTACATTCCCTATGCAGGAAGCTTTACTTTTTCTTATTTTAAGTAGCTGGGTGCTCTTCAGCATTTTGACACCAGTTTGTGGAAACTGTCCTTTTTGGTAGCCCAGCAGATTTCCTCCCTTTACATTTTAGTGAGTCACACTCATGGAGGAAGCATGAGATGTTGCTATCTCCTGAAGTTCGGACTTATTCCTCAGTAAAGCCTTGTCACTTTTTCTACAAAAGTGACCTACCCTCAACTGTTATTACCTAGAAAGATCTAACTACCCAAAAAGCTCTGAACCTCCCTAATTTCATAGCATGAAAAAGGTAGTGACGAGAGCCTCTGATACTCATTTAAAACTGTATTGCTTGCATTAATGACCTGACAGTGAACAGTGGTATGGACAGCAGACCTACAAGCTAGATGTTGTATCTTGTATCTCTCTCTGGAGGAGCCCCTGCCCAGGTTTGCATGGTGTCCAGCTCACCAACTAGACCCCTGGGAGAGGGCTGAGGCCTGACCAGGCACCTCATTGTCTTCTGTGGCATTGCTGTGCCCTTCCTGAGTTTCTTCATGTCCTTTTCTTCAAGGGTTACATTCTGGAAACATGACTTAAACATTTTAAATGTCTCAGTTATTTACCATAGTGAACATGATCAAGGCCCTCATTAAAGGCCAGACATTAGCAATTAAGTCTCTGTGTGTGGGGCAGGGAGGGCCCCATCAAGAACTCTAGTGTATTTGATGAGGACAGATGGAGCAGAAGCCCTGCCACCCAGCCCGTCCTGTGCTTTTTTGTCCCTATGGAGGAAGTACTGTTCAGCATAAACCAGAAGATTCTCCAGCAGTAATATTTCAGCCCCACAACTGTGGAGGAAAATAATGGAAAAATGACAAAGGTTCGTTTGTGTCATGGTTTAACCACAGCTGGCAACTAAGCACTATGCAGCCGCTCGCTCACTTCCCCCCTGCCCCGGTGGGATGGGGGAGAGAATCAGAAGAGTAAAAGTGAGAAAGCTCGTGGGTTGAGATAAGAACAGTTTAATAAATGAAATAAAGTAATAATAACAACAACAACAATTGTAATGAAAAGGAAAATAACAAAAAAAGGAGAAATAAAACCCAAGATAGATAAGTGATGCAAATGAAAACAATTGCTCACCACGCTCTGACAAATGCCCAGCCTGTCCCCAAGCAGCGGTCTCCCAGCCATTTTTCCCCCTAGTTTATATGCTGAGCATGACATCATATGGTATAGAATACCCCTTTGGTCAGTTGGGGTCAGCTGTCCCGGCTGTGTCCCCTCCCAACTTCTTGTGCACCCCCAGTCTCCTCACTGGTGGGGTGGTGTGAGAAGCAGAAAAGGCCTTGACTCTGTGTAAGCACTGCTCAGCAGTAACTAAAACATCCTTGTTTCCAGCACAAACACTGTTCCCAGCACAAATCCAAAACACAGCCTCATAATAGCTATTACGAAGAAAATTAACTCTTCCCCAGCCAAAACCAGCACAACCTGCATCAAACTGAAACAGTTTTCTCTCTTCATGCCAGTAAATCTGTTAAGCAGATTTTAACTGCTCTCCTTCTATTTTCTAAATTGTCATGAATAAGTGGCATATCTTTTTTTTTGGGGTATGGTATGTTTTTAAATACAGAACTTTGTTACAAAGTGATCACTGTTCATTAATCCTGAAGTGGAGAACAAAGTGCAAATCTGTAGAAGATCCTTGGACCACTGAACAAAACCAGTTACCCTGAATTTTAACAAAATAAAATCCTCAGAATAACTCTAAGAGTGATTTTGCTAAAAGCTAACAAGGCTCCAACTCTACAAATCCTCCTGAAGAAAGCTACCATAGGAAAGCCCATGAAATATATACCAACACTGAAGAGTTAGAGTGACCTTCTTATATATTAAACTTCAGATATCAACAGGAATTCAGAACTTAAATAACCATACTCTTAATAAAACATCTAACCTTTTTATTTGCAGCTCAAAATTGATGCTGAAATCTGCATTTTCAAAATGCTGAACAGAAAATCGAATGCCTGCAGAGAACTGGGAAAAAACCAAAACAACAG
This sequence comes from Gavia stellata, assembly GCF_030936135.1. NCBI lineage: Eukaryota > Metazoa > Chordata > Aves > Gaviiformes > Gaviidae > Gavia > Gavia stellata. The sequence continues at coordinate 23,737,588 of NC_082599.1, read as the reverse complement.
GTTACTAAACATGGTTTGAACTTTCCATGTTGAAAAAGCAGTACTGTTCAACATTGCATTTCACAGACTTGTACAGGATACTGTTACTTTTTAAAATTAGTATGAAAGAATATAATTTAGTTGTTTTCAGGAAAAAATACCATCCTGCCTGTGTATGTCACCAGATGGAAAACTTGGCTGGACAGAGGAAAGATCAAGAGGAACAGAGAAGCATACTCCCAAGAACACAGCGGTGGGCCTTTCTTCATCCACACAGTCTTTGCTTTACTTTGCCAAGCCAAAAGAAAATAATAGCTGTCTGGCACCTCTCATCACTGCCTCCATCCATACATGCCTTTGTCCAGGTCTCCAGGGCTTCCTGCTCCTCCTGTTGTCTCTGTGACATATGAGCTGCATGCTTTAGGTGTTGCGGGGCTGACTGATCACCTGTTTTTCTTCTAGAGGCTAAATTAGCAGCAGCTTGATGTTTTAGTTTGATTTGGTTTGAGTTTTTTCATTGCAGCTTCTGGGAGCCATAGTTCAGTTAAGAGGAATACAACTTCAAAGCTGTATTTGCAGTTCAGTTTGCCACAACTTGCAGTGTGTGACCACAGAAGATAGAGGGTAAAACACACAGTTCCCAAAACTGAAGGAGATAAGAGCTTCCACTGGTGCTCCCTTATGTTTATGCAGACCTCGCTTCCTCCCTCTGATAATTTCCATTTGCTTTGCAAGAAGGGCACAGAGTAAAGCAGAACGAGTTAATTCAGAAGAGAGAATGGAATTGCAGGGCTGACTAAAAAAGGAATGTGCAATAGTATATGGTGGGGTTTCTGTAACCCTCTTGATGGACGTAGTTACAGTCCCAGTATGCAAGTAGCATCTGCCCTCCATGTTAAATTAATAAAATTGTACTGCAATGTTTAAATTATGTCTTTACTTGCCTCATTTCAACTGCATGTATTTTAAATCTGATAATTTTTGAAATGTGAATTTTGCATTAAGACTGATGGCAAAGTCTACAGCCTGTAATCTTGTACAACTTCTCACTCCCCGCTACCTCCCCTATTGCCTGATGGTAGAATTTCCTGCCAGAGAACTTGCACAATGTGCTTCTATTTTTTCAAAAAGGATGGTTACATACAGCCATATTCTCCATGTGGAGAAACAATCTTCCTGAGAATTTCATCAAAAGGCATTAGGAAATGAGGAAATGATTCCTTCATCTCTGCCAGTATCTGACTAGATTACGGGGTGGGGGCAGGGAAGAAAAAGAGTTGTCTGCTTGACATACTTTCCTTGACATACTTGGGGTAGCATTGTCAACAAGAGGACAGGACACAGTAATGTAGAGTTTTACGTTTGGGACCAACATCACTGAAGAGGAGGCATTTTCTCTGTCGATGTCATTTCAGATGTTTAAGCAATTCCTTTTTCCCAAGCATTATTTTTTAAAAATTTTCAGTCAATTCTTCCTTTCTCACTTGCGATGCTGCATCACTGAATCTTAATCCATCTCCAGAATGAGACCTACCTAACATGTTTCAATTACTATTTTGAGTTGTTCTATGCTGAAAGCAATATTATCATAAAAGAAATGGCAAGTTCAAATCTTTGAATCTGACCATTTTAATGTCATCGTTATAGCTAATCTCTCTTTTTGGAAGTAAAATGTTTAAGATGAAAAGATAATGCTCATTAAATTAAACAGAAGCTGAATAGCTGACTTGGAATAGAGACATAAGCTGTTTTTAAGACCACTTTTTTGAGATGATTTTAACAACTGTATTGATATTTCATCCACCTTTAAAAATATAACATGATTTTTTTAAACTCTGAGACAAAAATTTCCAAATATTGAATTCAGCATTTCTCTTACTGTTTTTACTAATCAGTCTATATAAATTTGTTTCCACTTATAGCAGAAAAAAGATTTGATGAACCGAAGATAAAATTTTCCTCAGAGCAGACATGAACTGCAGTTTTGATGATCTGTTATACTCCTGAGGCTTAATCCCTTATTTAATACTGAAACACACTCCTACTGTACAAGTCTAATAAGCTGCAGATGTTGCCTTTGTATGGTTGTATGACTTTGTTAATGTCAAGTAGCCCTTGACACTGCTACTAATAATGGGGCAAAGATGCTCACATGCCCTTGCTGAAAACCCACTGAGGCCAAAGGAGTTGAATTTGCTTAGCTTGTAACTTACCAATCACTCAACCTCCTTATTTTAGTAGGACATTCATTCTATCAGAATAGTTTAATTGTATTTAAAATTTTCCAAGTGAAGTTGCTTTCATTAAAATTGCATTATTTTCCATGTTAGTAACATAATTTATCTTTGAATTATGCGACATTTGTGCTATTACTGATAAGCTTTATTCTGTTATTATGTTTCACAGGATCTAGGAGTAGACTGGCAGACAGAGGGCTAGCTTTTTTTGAAATGTCTTACAGTGCATATGAAAGATAAAGCCTCTGTGCTCTTGAAGAATCAATTTGGTACATACCAAGAAATAGGAAAGATCTTCCAAGCCTCCCGGTCTTCTAACCTTATTTCTATTAATTTCTATTAACTTCCAAATTTTTCTACCAGAATTTTTAATAAAACCTAGATCTCACTTGCTAAGGCCGCTAAACAGGCATTAGGAAGCTTGTCAGTCTGATCCATTTTAGTGTCATAAATAAGTACTCTGAGCACTCTTTGCCAGTGAGATGGTATCACACACATTTAGCTTGCATTCTGGTGTGATTTTCCTTGCAATTGCTTTTTATCTTCTTTTTTATCTTTTAATCTTTTTTTAACCACAAAGATATTACTGAAAAGGCTAAGCAATTTTTGTGGCCAGTGAACAATTTTAAGGTCACAGATTTTCAAAAAGTCAGAGATATACCAATTTTGATGACAATAACACATTTTGAAGATGTGAAGTGTCAGACAACTCTGTAGCCCACTGCAGTAATACCCCATGGGTTATATCACAAAATCCTGACGTAGCCCTTATACTCAGAGGCTGATCTTAAAGAGTTCAAGAATTCTAGGATTTCAGGGTGCTGAAAAGTCATTACAGTGACTCAGTAGTTAAGAGTTTTAGGAATTTTTGATTTTGACCTAACCCTCCCTTCCCACTCCCTCACAACTTCCACAAAGAGTCCATTTCTGACCAAATATTTTGAGAATAACTGATCTCCTGCCAGAGCAGAATTGTTTTGCAAAATTGGAAATGGATCAGAGCAGCCTTTCGTGATTTATGCAATTTGTACAAAGGGCTGGTATTTCACTGTTGGAAATACATTTGCCATCATAAATACGTTTGGACTGAAAAAGCTCAAGTCCTTTCACCTTTACTAAGCTTCCAGAAAAGTTGGTTTCAAAGATAAAGGTAGGCTTTAAGCTTTCACTCACTATAATCAAACACTTTTACCATCTGGATTTGTAATGCTCTATCTTCATATGCCTTAATTTTCAAGGGTAGGATTCTTTTGTTATAAGCCAGAATACCCTTAAACACGTTATGAACCCTGCTGTTTTATTCTGCTACCTCTAAGTCTCTCTTTATAAAGTATTTTGCTTAGGAATATTTGGTAACAGTGCATTAATGGCAGCCCTAGAGCTGATTCTGAAGAAAAACAGGGTTAGTTGAGCTGTCAGAATTTATAAGGAGACAGGTTAGAGTAGTACTGCTTTAGTGGCCACCAAATAGCATTCCTGAAGTCTTGACACTTCCAGCATTTTGGGTCAAGGATGATGTGGAAACAGGGCTTCGGATTCAAACGGAGGAGTGTGATGGGCTGTAGTCTAATACCTCCACACTCAGACCTTTCCATTGCTTATGTTTATGACAATATGCAAACCACAACTGTTTGCTCCTAGCTTGATATACAATGTTAGCACCTCTTGTGTTTAGTCTTCCTTTTCTCTTCCAAACCCATGGGTTTTCATGCTTTCCTTCCCTGCCCCACTACACCCCAATCATCCACAAGATTCTTGTCCACTTTTTTCTGTATCTTAAGAACTTGCTTCTGTCATGAGACTAACCAGGAAACCACTAAGCAGATACCTAAATTTGCTGGTTTTCTGGTACAAGAAATTATCTGCCTTGACTTGGGATTTATCTAGTGCTTCGGCCCATCATTGCCTCCTATCATCCCATTGCAAAAACTCCGTTCCTCAGAAATGTTTTCAATTACTCTTACTTTTTAGGAGTTTCATTTAGTAGAATAAAACAAAAACTGTAAAACCTTTTAGCCCTCTTTTCTATACTCCTTGACTCCAGTATCTACCCAGTTGGCCTTCTTAATGCAGTCTATCCAGTCTGCCTTCCTAGAAAATGTTTCTAGTACCCCCTTCAGACTTCTAGTTCATAGTAGTTCTACAGAGAAGGATCCTCACCAGGCAGGTTCCTGCTCCCAGTGCATCCTTCACCTCGAGTTCATTTTTCAATGGTTTCCAGCTCCTTGTAATCCCACAGAGTCTACCTGGGACTGCTTGTAACCATGAAGGCAGTTAACTATGAGCACCTGGTCTCATGCTCATTTTCAAAAGCTCTATGACTGATCTGAAGCTAACTCTATGATCCAAACAAGCTTATCCTAGTCCCAGTCTCCTATCATATGACCCATTGGTTCTTTTATCGAGGGTCAGACAGGAACTGCTTCAAGATCATAAGAGGCCAGGAAAACATCCCTCTATAGAGAGTCTGAAGAGGGAAATATTGATCTTCCATAAGACTAAACCTTAATTTAGTTCCTGAGTTCAACACTTCTGGGATTGCCCTGAACTGTTTGTCATGAAACAGGAACAAGTGATGACAATTGTGGAATGGGTAGCACTTTTTTTATCTCCAAAACGACGTTTAATTGTTATCTGCTGTCCATCGCCAGTCATTATTCAGTTCCACTTTTGCCTAAAACCAATGCTACCAATGTTCCATCTAAGGTGTAGTATGATTTATGAATAGCTGTCTTAGGAAAATATTTAAAATGACATTAATAACTTGAAGGAAAACTTGATTCCAACCACTTTTTCATGGATATAAACCACAATACAAACTGTTAAGATGAGAATCAGGTTAAAGAAGCTGTCATTTACTATACATATCTAAAGTAGAGCAAATACTAAAAGGGAGAGATAAACAGATCACATTATGGACTGGGATTCTCTTCTCATTATGCTAGTGCAGCTTCTGTGACTTAAATTGAGTCACTCCCATTTTCTGTAGAGTAAGTGAAATAAAACACAGGCTCTAGCACCATTTATCTTTTAGAACAACAAACTGTTAGTTTTTCAGAAGCACAGTTCTGCCTCTTATTACACCAACAATTTCCTGTCCAAGTAAATAATTTGGTTTAGGTGCTGCTTATTGGGACACATTCTCCTAATTGAATAATTTTCCATTTGCTCCCCTTTAAATTCAATTAGATAAAAATCAGTAAATGCATCTGGTTTTCCCTTACGTTTGCACCAGCCACCATGGGGTTCCCAAGATCACAAACCACCATTCTAGTTTCATTTTCCATCTTGTAATCACAGCTCAATACACGCAGTGCCTGTAACAAAAGAACATAAATATGGAGGTCAGAGATCACAGTGAAATGTATCCAGTTGGGAAAGTGATGCCTTTTTGATTGTGACATTTCTTTTGATTTCAGACACCTGCTCAGTTCACTTATCAAAACATTTAATTGGTTATTGTCAAACAATGGGGGAAAACTGATGCCAGGGAAAAACAAACAGGAAAGTTTCCCAGTACCTTAAGAGCTATGATGAGATCACTCTATTTCTAGTTTTAACATACTGCTTTGTTGTTGTGAATCATCCCTATAGCCATAATGATTCAACAGAAAAAAAACAGTAGGCAAAACTGCGTGAAGAGAATAGGCTTCACACTAATTGCAATAGTTGTATTACCCATCACTACAAGTCTCTGTAGTGAAATTCTGGCATTGGCAAAGCTTTATTATGGGCCAAGTCTAGAACTTTATTTTCCAACCTATGGTAAAGTACTTAGTTTATGTTTTTACAGAAGTATTTAATGTTCTGTTACCTGTGTTTATAATTTAGCAACAAAGGACATAGATTTTCACATTATCAGAAATTAAGGGTTTTGTTGTTTATAGCAATAAGTAAAATTACCTGGTTTTCCAGCAACTATTCATTCAAAGCCCAGTTTGTACCTAACATTTCTCAGGCAGTTCTGTTTGACAGCTTTTAGGATACACTCATATAATTTCCTTCTAAAGCTCTTAATGTAAAATGTATCCTATGTTTTGGTTTTTTTGTTTAACCCTTTAGTCTTTATCACTAGTTGTTATCATCTGTAAACAAAACAGACTATATAAAAGCAGAAACAGCTATAGAATAGTAGAAGTTAGGAGATACAGAGTAAGACAAAGTAACAAAATGCTGGTTTTTTTCTGTTTTCCTCTCTGGCATATTCAATAAAAGAAAATACTTCCATATACATGCAGAAGTAAACCAGCTTTGTAAAAGCAGGATGCAGCTAGTTGTTGCTATAAGGCTCTCCCATTACTTCTTCTCTCATTTGTGATTCTCACAGATTAAGCAATACGTGCAAGGTCATGCTCTTTTTATAAAAAGACCTGTGAAATCTCCAGACCACTGACTACTAATTCATTCCTATCTGTAAAAGCCAGCATGGATGTGCTGACCTTATAATTTCCTGAGATTAAATGAAAAGATAGGGCGTGTCCTAAAAGGAGCCCATGTGAAGCATGCCCTCAGTACACACCTCACTGTGTACTGACACTTTTACAATTTGCCAGGAGGAAACAAAGTTTGTTACACAGCACGTCCAGTGCACTAATAGCCTTTCCAAGCCATCCTAGGGTTGGGAATGGGGGATTTTTACACTCTTTCCATCTGTTAATTAGAGGTAGGAAGCAACACATGGGAGAAGAAAGGGCGTTAACACAGCTGAAACCAAACTTGCCTGGAAAACTGTTCATTTTAGCTTGATGTGTGGGTTTACAGTTTTGATTTTGTTTTCGGGGGGGTGGGGTGTGAAATTGAGGACTAAAAGTTAGAAAATAAATATTCATCTATACTTGATATTTTGCAGTTTCTTTATTAATGCTGTATCACACACCAGTACAGAGTAAATCAGCCCTTATCACACATTTTTTTGTCCCTCAAAGGCTGAGTAAATAGAGGCATTTTGCAAGTAGGTTTTCTGGAATTTGGAGGCTATGCTCTTAGACTGAATATTACTAATGACACAGAATTTATATGACCAGCATTACAAAAGCTAATTTGTGCAGCCTAAAGATGTGATAAAGGGTCAGCTGTGGTAGAATTTCTTCAATACTGAGATTTATTGCTTTTGTTTTTTCACTGATCACCTTTTTGAGGTGGTTAAGTACAAAACAGGAAAATCAAAACCAGGCAGGAAGCAAGCAAGAGCAGGGACTTACACACCCAGTATTGTCAGTATCATTGACTTCATATGTAACTCAGCCAGATGGAGGGTTTTGCCACAAAACCCTTCTACCTGCCGCTGGTAGCAATTTATATTTTTATAGCAACACATGGTCTTTTTGGCAGTCTTCAGCAGAAGCAAAACCCCAACAATTAACACGTGTGCTCCCAAGGTGCATTTTAACTAGAAAATTATTGGATGCTTTAAGTAATCCAGGCAGCCTACAAACTTCAAACTCTTTCTGGTGGTCTTAGTGATGAATTACTAATTGATGCCAGAATAGTTAAACACAACAGGCTGCAGAGTAAAACACCTCCTCTCTTTCCTTGATCAACACTTTCCAATCTTAGTTTCTGAGGAAAAGTGGATGGATTCGGTACCAGGTGCTAGAACCTAGCTTCTCATCTAGCTGATGTATGAAGAACTAGTGTTTATCCTCACAAGGCTCAAATCACATCTCATCTAGCCAGCCACCATGTACTTATTCTAAGAATTTTCAGGTAAGACAAGAAGGATTCAGGTCTTTTTCCTATTTTAAGTGAGTGTAATGCTTTAATTCAGAAAGGCATGGGCGTAATGGCTCAGAGCTTATCCATTGCAATATAAATCTGGTTGTGATCTGCAACAACTCTGCAGTTCCCAGCCTGAGCAGAGACAGTTATGACAAAATACATAATGTTTTTGGTGTGGAACAAACACCTATTAGGGCTTTGTATTTGCCTGATTTACTTCTACTAATTACTCCATGTGAATTTCGGTTCCAGTCATTGCTATGAAGGCAGGATTGAGCTGTTCAATATGGGGAACTCTCTCACTGGGCAAAGGATTAGTGCGCACTATTCAGGCAATGGCTTGGGGTTCAAACACACAATCACGCTATTGTAGTGTAAGAATGTACCGTACAGCAGTATATACTGTTTCTGAACCTACTGCTGCCCATGGAAATGTGAGGTAATATAACAAGGTTATACTTTTTTCATTGCAGCTAATTCCAGTAACTCCAAACCTACTGCATATGGACAGTTATTACAAGCCAACAGGATTCCAGTAACTTGTAAAGCTGTGGTAACTTACTCATTTACCTGGTCTCTGGAGCTTCTAAATGTTTCTACAATACAACTAATGAATAACACATTTGATTTCATTGTAAATCATTGTATTTCATTAATCAGCTTTTGACTGAAGGAAGTATCAGTATGTGCAAGAATCAATGAAACTTCAAAATCATATCCTTGGCCTCATATCCTTTAAGATCACACACATTCACTTAGCTCCCCACTTGCATATGATCACATACATCTCTGCAAAATGCTACTCTTTTGATATGGTTACACAGTGTATGTACAATACACTACAGATTCAGGCCTGAGGTAACAAGATAATGACAACTGAGGCAGGTCAAACAGTGTATTCCACAAAGCTGAAGGGAAGAGGTAGAAGGCAAGTAAATTTTCAGTTAAGTTGTTGACTTTAACACTTTCCAAGTGTAATTTACGTCATATAGAATAACCCAATAAATTGTTCCAAAAAAATCAGGTTGGACAGGAAACACTTCAGGGACAAATTTGTTTCTCTATTAGGCAGACTAAATCCAGAGTAGCCCCATAAAAAAGGAGCCTAATATCATCTATGAGTTTAGTTACTTTGAAATGATGGTAGCATAATAAAATGATTTGATTCTAAAGATTTTTCTGTTCCATCAGAAATGTATTATTCACCTCATCACACTTCATTTGTTCTGCTCTCAGTCTACCTGTTTTGCTGTCTCTGAGGTGAATATTATCTCTGCCTTAATACAAGGAATTCTGCAGTTTGGAGAAAAACAGCTACACAGAGAACTGTAAAGCCTGATACATCGAAGAGTCAATGAAATCCTTAGATGCAGAACTTTAAGAGCATGATTGCAACAGGCTCTACCACAAATCCACCTGTCTGCTGAAATTACTCTGTATTAAATTAACTACATTTCAGGAGCAGTCACAGATGCCACATTGGCAAGGTGCAGCGCAAACACAAAAATAAGAAGTGAAAACCTGACTGCACTGAAATGGACAGCAAAATGTTAATTTTCATCTACGGTCCCTGCCTCAAAGTACCCACAGACCGAGAGACCTTTTTTCCATATACCTCAGTGTTTACTGCATACCAGTGTGATAATTTCTTCTGTGCTCTTGTCAAGCGGTTCAAATTGCCATATTTTTTTAAAGCCCTATAGGTTGAATTAATTGAGTCCCTCTTTAATTTATACTCATTTATACTATGACCCCTAAGAATTTGGTCATCCTGGTAACACATGAACCTCTGATACCTAGGATTCTGATCACTCTGGGGAAAAAAACTGAAGAAAACCTACTAATTCTTGTTTTGAGTTGTCAAATCAATTAATTTGTACATTTAGACGGAATTAATTAAATGAGAAAACAGAACAGGAAGGATAGAAAAGAATGTCTGAGTTTAAAAATGTGGTTTTCCATTCTAAATTTTCTTTTTCAATTACAAAGATTGTATATTCTTCTTTGTCATGTTCACAGCAATTTTAGGTGACATATGGCAGTACAGAAAAGCAACTGAATACATACAAGAGCCAACCCCCCCCAGCAGTTAAATGCCAGGAATTTTTAGCTTTGTGTTTTTGAAGAAAATTACAATATCAGTTTCTTTCCCAAAAGCACTTAGAAGTGAATTTTTCAGTTCATTTAATGGAACCATAATATCATGAAGACCATAGTTTTAAAAAACATATATTTACAGTTTAAAAACAACAGAAAGCATAAACTTGCTTTCAGTACCATATGTAATCCTTGTGAAAACTGTACCTGCAATGTGGAAGGGAAGACACTAAGAATGACACAGACAGTAGAACTAATGTTTTGATCCTTCTCAGAAAGAACATAATGACATCTCTTTGAATGGAGTCAGTATGAAAAGTAAGAGAATATGAAATAAATTATGTGTTGTAGTGAACTAAGTAAATGCAGGCAAAACAAAGGCAATTTTTCTATAAATCCAGAAGGACTCAGAATTGGACTTGTCAAAAAAGTATTTTATCTTCCACAAAATCTGAAGGAAGTTAAAAAGTTGCATTACGTTTCCTGGGCTTTTAAAAACTTATTTTCAAAAGAAAAAGAACATCAACACTCTTTCCCAACCCATTCTAGCTTCTTCTTATTCTTCCAAAGCACCAGAATCTCCCACCTCTTTTTTGCTTCCTTTCCCCATGAGTCTACCCTGCTGTCACTAAAAAATTCGATTTTTCCTAAAATAATGAAAAGCACTGAGTGATTTCTGTCCAGTCCAAATGATAGCTACGTGCTAATGCGTGCTGTGGGTTTTGGAATAAGTGCCTTCCCTGACATCCTTGGTAATGGCCAAAAGAACAGCCAAAGATTCCTAAAGAGCAACAAAGAAAAAATATAACCAGGTATAGTATATTAAAGAGAAATTAAGTTTTGTAGATCACAGTCTGAAAAAACAGAGGCTCTGCTAAGAGAACAAAAGAAATAGACAATAGAAAAAGGCTGGTGTCTTTACTTATTTGTTTTGTGTACAAAGAGATGCTTCTGAGAAGTGAGGTTGCAGAGAATTTCCATATTCTCATCTCTGGTGACATAATTAATTCTTCTCATTTTTTTCGAACTGGGTTAAAAACCCATTAATAAATACAGTGACAGGAGGAGAATAAGGAAATAACCTTGTAAGTTACTTTCAACTTCCTTAAAAACATTTGCCTTTAGAAAGGAAATTAACTTGCTTTATCCCACTCTCACCCTTGAGGCCCTTCTGAACATTCCAGGCACTGACAGAAAAAAGCAAGCTCGTGTTGCAACAGCTTGAGAGATTTATGTGCAGATGAGGCGATTCAGACTTGCTGTCCAACAGAGGATACATGAACACTCTGCTTGTTTGCAGGATAGTGTTTCGCCTTCGCTCTTAAAAAACAAACAGACCCAAAAAGGAAACACTGTATGTTCAGTACAGCTTAGCACGACTTCAGTCAACATTAGTCCTTCTGTGAACACTGGCACATTTTACATTACAAGCGCTTTTTTGGCCTATCCATAAGATAAAATAATTGACTACAAAGGAAATCAACTTTGTCAAGTTTATACTGCAGTTAATGTTCAACTATTCAGGATATCAGACACTGGGATACCCTTTATAATGGTAAAACACTGGTGTGCTGGGAGCATGAGACAGAGGTGTCCAAGTGTCTGGGGTTCAGCAGGGCTTGTTAACTCTGACTGAGAGCTGGTACCATGGGATCCAAGGTTGGAAGCACTCAGGGGATTCTGCACTATCACTCCCAGGTATCGGTAGGGTTTACTGGTTCAAAATCTGAATGATGTGAACATCTCTAACCCTAGGAGAAATGTGACAGTATTTGTGTGGTATTATAACCAAGTCAATAGCAAGGAGCTGGACCTGAGCTGGCTCTGAACAGAATGGTCCTGACCTTCCCAACTTCTGGTGACATGGCTTATCTTTAGCCTGGACTGTGTGAGCAAGGATAGCTGACGGTCGATGGTATCTCCCTTCCTAAAAGGCACCTCTCTACTTGCTGCTTTCAGCTGGTGTAGCCTATGTAGCTTAACCTTGCTTTCAGTTCTTCTGCTTTATTTATTATTGCTAACATTTTGATTTTCATTTACCTTGTTGTTGCGTTCAACCCCAGTGTAATCTGCTTCAGGTGGAATCTTTATATGTAGCTCAGCTTCATAGGCTCCTTCCCCATCATTCCTTGGATTTATTATGAGCATGACACAGTTTTCTTCTCCAATTATTAGCTGATCTTTGTCTCTATATAGAACATACTGCTTGTCAGGAGTTAAAACATGCACAGTTATGATTTATGTATGAATAAAGCAGAAGGACATTTTGCTCTCATAGCATCTGTTCTGGAAAATATTCTGTGAACACAGAATAAAACTTTTTCATAAAAAATTACCCCATGGAAAATTATGCCAGCACCTAGGCAGGAAAGAGGTCAAGAGAAAACACCACCATGGCCAATCGAAGTGGACTATCACAGAACTTGAATGTTACTTGCATAAAATTTCAGAGCCTGCCTACTTTCTAACCAGAGAGAAGTATGAGTGGAGGAACTACTTGCCACAGGGGTCCCATCAGCATTGTTTTCTGGAGGGCACAAAGGTAGTGAGATTTCAGTTTTCCCCTCACGCCCATTGTAAAATGAACAATGACAGAAGATCTCCTGAGACCTGCAATGGCACTGTGCCCTTTCCTTTCACAGCTAGGTACTGATTTTGATGGCACAAAATCAGATGACTGTCAGAGGTTCCCCACTTGTCCTGCTTGACATAATTCTCCCTCCATAGGAGGGATTGTTGCCATGTTTTGAAATTCTGAGATTCATTTACTTCACTGTATACTGAGTTCAGAAGAATTGTGTCCAAAGTTCAAAGTCACTGGCACACTGAAATAAACAAATTTAAAATCTCCTTTGAACAACAATTTGTATTATCTCTTGGAATTCAGAGAACTAGAATCACTCCTAACAAACACTTGCGAACTATATTTTCTATGATAAGTGCTAAACACCATGAATGTGTCTGACAAAGATACATTTTTTAACTGCATATTTCTCCATTGCTTGGTTTTCTAGATGAAATGGATGCATAAATTAAAATCTGGAAATCAGGTAAAAATAAGTAGATACAGCAAACAACAGAACTGTGTTTTACATATTTCTTTCTGTTAAAGCAGTTAGAAGTGTCTGGATTTAGTTATATACAGCATCATTTACTTTATTTAACTTACGGCATAGCAGAAAGCTGCAAGTCAGGAATGCACAAGTTGTCCTCTCCACAGTCAACCAGAATGTAAGCCTGTATTGTTGCAAAATTAAAAAATTATAATGCAGTTAATACATGCTTCAGTCCAAATCACTTCATTAAATATCACTAACCTAAATGTCTTAAATATCACTAGCACTGCCCTAGTGAATTAATCTCTTTCTCCTTCCTACAAGTTCCTTTCCATATGAGTAGTTGGAGACTATTAGACTGTCAACTACGTCCTTAGCAGAACAATATCATCTTTCAGGCCCTTTCCCACACTAACTTGGCTTACATGTTCTAGGATGCAATCAAAACTATGAACACAACAAAGTTTTGCAAATGCTTTAAAGGCCTGCCTGATTCAATATTTATATTCAATTTACATTTTGAATTAATGAAATCCTTGTTGTGTAATTTCTGGGCACGTTATTCTGTTTTAAGGAAGATGACACACACAGTATTTGTAAATGCTTTCACGTTTATATACAGAAAATGTGGCATGCAAAATTCATACCTGTTCTGTTACTGAGCTTTTCTGGTAATAGTTTAGTATTGGCTTCACAGTCAAGCTATCTTCAAAATTGGATTCATCCAAACTATAATTCAAGTTTATATTGATGGGAGATAATTTATCTCTAAATTCTGTTTCATCCTGTAAGGGACAATCACATAATAAAAACCAATTGTTTAATATAATTATTTCAGATTATTATGATATGGCAACAGATTCAGATTTTAGTCTTTATTGAAGGTAAAGACATGGTTCTTCAACAGCTGCTGGCCAAATTCTGGCTGTATGTAATGTCATTAGGAAAGCAAAGTGACTCACCAGTAACTGGAATGCCCAGAACACATTGCCTCCACAGCTCCACATCTGGAAGAAGCTGGCTGAGCTCAGTAGACTCAGAATTTTTTCAAAGCACTAGCCTGAAATGAAGCTGTTTGAAAAAAGACACACAGAACCAACTCCTATCAGCTACTGCCCTCCTTCCTTTCAGGATGGAGGGAGGGCATGTGTGGATTTGTGGAGGTAATACTGTTGGTTTGTTCCATAACCAAGAATTTATATGGATTAGCAATGGTAAAACCCTACCACCTTTATTGCCTGGATACTTCCTTACATACTGCTTGAGAGTCTTCCATTTCACCTCCCACTGCATTTCTAGGAGCAGCCTTAGAATCTGTTTCAATTGCCTGAGGTAATTCGAGCTGCAAGTGAGCAACCAATGACCCTTTCTCCTTCAGAACTTCAGTTCCACAGTTTTAATTTTTCTAAAAACATTTTAAAATATCCTAAAAATATTTTTAAAATAGATGAATTTTAGGCCAATATTGCTGCTGACACTCCTTTAAAATACCTGTTGAAACTGAATTGGCATGACATTTAACATGTTTACTTGATTATCCCACTGTGAATACTACAGGGAGAGCAATTGCATTTTTGTATCAGGAGATGCAGTATTTAATCAGAATTTCCAGAAAAGCACAAAATGAATGTATTTGTACACAGAGGAACTGTATACTCTTCTTCAAAGGAAGTCTTTCTTTATATGTACACTGACAAAAGATGAGCCAAGGACTTACATAGGAAATTTTGCCCAGGTAGAAGACTGTTCTGGACACCTAGATGAGGCCTTTCTTAGCTCACATTTCTGTCATTTTGGGACCTAAGAACAATGGAAATTGTTCTTCCTTTTCCAGTGGCTCCTTTTTCAATAATTATCTTTAAATGCCTGATACTACTGAAATGATGATGACAGTCCAAAATATTTTAAACAACTTACTCTGAGATAAACAAGAAAGTCCTGGCAATGGAGCTGTTTCTGTCTTTCTATCACAATGGAGAAGTAACGATGTGCCTGATGGTAATCAAAGAAGAGAGTCCTCTTAACAGCTCCTTTCTGTTTCAATGAATCTAATTGCAATTCACCTTTCAGCACTGAAGGATACAAGTAAATAAAATATTTATTTATTTAACATGGAAAGAAAAAATTGTAAAAAAATAATTATATATTATAGTTAATTACTCTAACAAAATCTTCCAAGTAAAACTAATCCATGCTTTAAGTGCCTGTCTGTTTAGCAGCACACTAGTTTTGGATCCAAAGTACGGAATACGTGTAATTTAAGCTTTCTAATTTCATTTACAGATCATATGTGTACAGGATTTCTGTCTCTTTCAATTTTTTAATTTTTTTTTTTCCCTAAACACAACATTCTCCAACAGAGTACATTCTTGGTTTTATTTGGAAAATGGCTTAAGCTGAATAAAAAATCCTTCAAGTGAATAATAAAAGCTTTGTGTTATATATATACATACATACATACATATATTTTTTTAACTGTACTTTCTTGCCTTAGGAGGATCTCATTCCTATTGTCTTTCAAGGTGTGAGAAAAAAATACATCTGAAATTGAGTGGGCCAGAGTAAATTATAGAAATATAAAACATTTCTTACCTATCTCATCTGAAATACTTTGACCTTCAAAGTCTGTGCAGACTCTTACAGTAAAGCTATATATATAAAAAAGAAGAAATAATTATTAGCAGAAAGAGAGCTGACCTGTGAATCAGCAGTTCCCAAGCCATACCTTTCAAGTTTTCCTTTCCTTTTCTTAAAAAGATGTTCACTGAGTTCTGTATTTAGCTACCTAAGATACTCCCTAACTAAGTGAGCAAGTTTCCTAGGCTCCACTAATAATCAAAGAAGACAGGGTCTGAATATCTTCCTGGGAAAGATGTGGAGAAGAGTCTCTGTTCCCACTAATTCTTGAGACAGCCTACAGAGATCACCCTTCTAATACTATCGGCAAAGTTGGTTTCCTTATGTTGAGCTTCAGCAAACCACCTTTGCATGAGGCTGTCTGTGGAATTCCTTTCTGGTTCATCACAGTCAAATAAGAAAAATCCTTGAGCATGTAGTCAACACCCAAGATGTTTTCTAGCAAATCAAAGCACACAGGGTGATTTCCATCGGCATTACTGTGAGACTTTCATGATTTCAAGAGGCTATAATTAATTCCAAACATACCAACTGAATTGTTCAATTTTTGTTGCACAAGACTAACCAGAATGTATTGTATTTAATTTGCTAAGTTTTGCAGAAGTTGGCAGCTACGTGGCCTAAATCAAAGCTTAGAGAAACTAGTTATTCATGTTCATTATTTAGTATGCTAATGCAACACATTCTACACAATGCAACACATTATAAACTATTTGGTTTTCATTTGCCTGTTCATAGTCTATAGCAAGCTTTTTTGAGCCTAGCAATATTCACATTACAATTATAACTGTAGTATATGAACATCACCTCAGCCATAATTAGATATTTCTCATAATAAACATTTATTTCCACTTTTCTGTAAGACAGGCAATAGATTTGCAGCTATACTCAACAACTGACAAGAGAAGCCTTTTATGGTTTTATTGGCTGATACCTTCTAACAAGACTTACTATAAAAATTAATTAAAAAACCCTAAAAATTATAAATGCTTATAGAAAAGTTTCACTTTGTAAGGAATCTATGCAAGTTATATAAATATTTAAATGAATCACATTTTAAAAAAGCTTTCACAAATTACTCTGGATGGCTAGGGGAACAGTCATAATGACACTTGTTGATGCTATTAGCAGGGCGTACTTCCCTGATGAGTGACAAAACAAGAAATCCGTCACTGGAAAGATGCTCTTGATGTTTGATTTCTGCTGTCACACTCCACAAGGACTTAGTTCTCCACACCATTATTCCCAGAGAAGTCCCGTATAATGTAACAAAATCACTCAGGTGAAAGATTTGGGACTTCCTAAAAACTGCAAGTGTCCCTGGTTACCAATCATTCTTACAGAATATTTTCATGGGTTCAGAAAATGCTTTGTTTTGTATATGGAAGACTCAGCTAAACATGGATTGTAGCTCAGCACTGGAAGATGTGAAATCAGCTTGGGTTAAATAAAAACATATTTGAATTAGCCATTGCTCTTAATCTCCTCACTACTGTTATCCTATAAACTAACTTATTCACGCAGGGAATTCAAAACCAGTAACATAACCTTTAAAATAACCTGTAATCACATTCTAATTGCATGTTTGCTTCCTCTGACAAATGTAATGAAACTGTGCCACATCTGGGATTCATGTAACTCTCATGACCTTATTAAACACTTTCCTCTTGGGCAAAAAATTCCCTTATGCCATTAAACTCCACTTAACTGTAGCCTCCAAATGACATTACGAGTGTTGATTAACATTCCACGCAGATATAGCAAATTCAGCCATATTCCTACTTCTTTACAATTATGAGTTAACAGATGAAGAACCAATTATTTCCTAATACAAAAGGATAAGAATAACAAAAATAAGAAAAACTTGTCTAATTGCATAAATGCAATTTAGACATCAGGCTTCACAGGCCAGTCTCGCATGTCATAGCGTAAGAGTGTGTTTTCTCAAATGTAAATTCATGAACTGCCATCATGCATAAACTTGGTGATCTTGTTTTGGAGGTCTCACATAATTTTTGAACTGTCATGTTTAAAAAAAGGTTAAGTTAAAAATCCAGCTTGATATACTTTACTTGTTAAACAGCACAATTTCAGTGTATGTTTAATTTACTGTAGTGAATAGAATAATTCAACATACACATTTGATAACCAAAGTCATGTTCTTAAGTATTACTGTAAGACCCAACATTTAATCCTTCCATTCCAGGCAGAGCATGTCAAAAAGGGAATGGCAGTGCAAAAACCCAAAAATTTGGAGTTTATTAGTCTCCCAGCCTCTGGCTATGCAAGAGGCAAGACTATGGATTTAGCAGAATTCTTCCACACATTTGTGATTTTATGGATATTTAGTTCAGAAATAGTTCTAAAGATATCACAGATTTTGATCACAAACCCAGAAAAATTGAGGTATGCTCATCACTTCGACAAGAAGATGTTGTGGTGATAGTAAGGGATACTTTAGCTGTGAGAAAAAGAAAAGCAGAGGAAAAAGTGGTTGGTGGTTGATGGTTGGACTTGATGATCTTACAGGTCTTTTCCAACCTTAGTGATTTTGTGATATTCTGTGAAAAGACAGACCACAAAAGAGGACAGGAGTTGAAAGGATTTATGAGACTTAAGATCTGACTCCTAGGCAGAGTAAGAAATATAATAGTTGAGCTTTCAAGCTGGCTTGTAGGAGCAATCAACCAAACAAGACAATTAACAATCAAAGGAAGAAAACTTCAGCAGATAAGAAACAACTGGGAAACAGTCCATCGCCCTAAAGCATATGAACTTTTATGTGCTATCAATCTTGCATCTCTGAAGAGATCCCCACACCACATTTATTCTGCAGTGTCTGTCATCACTATAAGCTTATGGTTTGAATAGTATTTGACTGTAGCTACAAAATAGAGGGAAAGCCTTAAAACTGAACACACTAGCTTTTCCTGGTAATCTTGGGGTAACAAAGCAGTCTGTCTGAAATAATTTTATGTTCTTCAGGTAGACAGAAATATTTTTAATATTATTAGAAGAAGCTTAAAAATATTCCTCTTACTTCAAAACTACTCATGGCATAGATGGGGGTAGTCACTTTAGAAGTCAAACCAAATTACCTAATTTTACTCAAAATGGTTAATCCTTAGAAAATCAAAAAATCAGTTACCCACAAATAATGTTTTCCAGACCGCAGTTTGTACCAGAAAGAATTTATTTTGGCCTGGCTATTCTAGTAGGTGAAAAAAATAGGAAACTTAGTTCAGGAAGTGAAAAGCAAGGAATTACCAGATCCTACCAGACATCACTTTTCATTGTTGACAAATTCTTTAGTGCACAGGATTGCACATGGAGAGGAATAATGGATAATGCCTTAGCAGAAAGGTACACACATTCTGTGTGAGGCTGATACACAACCTGCAAGGTCACCAACCTCTACAGAAGAACAGCAGAAGCTGTTATCGTCTACTGATGAATGACCTTTAAACAAATTGTTTCCTCTTTGAAGAATAATACATAAAAGCAAGTCAATATACTTCTTTTATGATACTCTAATACTTGTCCCGCTTTCAGATTTTGTTATGCCAAAGCCTAACCTAGTGACTCACAATGACCAACATGGAACTCTAAATGCTAAAGGCTTTCCATGGCTAGGCTACATCATGTGGCCAGGCTGTGGTAACACAAGGGCTGCTAGATAACTCAAATGACTGTCTTTTGGATGTCTTTAGGGCTACTAAAACTAATACCATCAAATTACCTAACTGCATTCCTGGCATAACAGCGGTCTGCAACACAGCAATGGGCTTCCTGGGTAGCAACTGTCACCACCTGCCTACTTCCCTCCCATCAGCCCCTGAGGTGTGAGGTATGCATCTTCTGACTCTTGGCCATATGACTTTGCAATCTGACTCATGGGGTCAGGCTGGCCAACAGTCTACAGCAAACCTCATGCAAATTCATCTGAAGAAAGTACAAAGGCCCTTAGGTCCATATCCATGGAGCACCAATCACACCCAGCTTCACATTAAGCCAACAGGAAAAGAAAATACTAGCAGTAGAAAGGAGCAAAATTAAAAAAATAGTCCAAAACTTATGCAGTAAGGTAGGGTCGAAACATTATTATTTTTGGATTTTAGATTTTTGGTAGGAATTTTGTATTCAGCTTTTTTTTTTAACTGTACGTAGAAATGTTTCATTTACTGAATCTAGCTGACACAAGATTATAAATATTTTGTTACTGTTTTAATAATAACACATTTGGAGAGAAAAGAATGAAAAAAAATTTTCAAACTATTTTTTGATAGTAGGAACTTGAGGATCAGAAATTTTAAGCAGTTTCCCTCTGGTTTAGTGGGACATCTCAGATTAGACATCCAAAACTGAAAAGCACTAACAAATAAAAAATATATTCCGCAAACTGACTTTTTATCATGATTGAACACTTCTGTGATACTTAATTTTTGGTAAATCAGGTAACTTCTCTGACCTCTTGCTCCTCTACCAAATGGAAGTAACAATATTTGCACACTACCTTAAGTTAGTGAGAGGTGGAGTAAATAAAATTTTGCAGATATAATTTAAGCATAAAGTAGCAACAAAGTAGCTAGTGGATAATCAGATCTCAAATGATAATAAAAATACCAATGCAGAGATAAATTAGGCCTCTTGATAGCTGGAACCCAGTCTTGGACTTAAATAATCATGTGGAAACAGCTTTTGAAAAATGTAAATGTTTTATTTATTTACACCCCTTTTTACAGAAATTAACCTGCATCTTTCACACCTTAAGAAAACCCCAGTCTTTTTGCATTTTCTTTAATAGCTTCAAAGTTGCAGAATTTGTTCCAAATTTGTTAGTTTTGCGACTCAGAAATAGCCACATTTTAAACATAGCAGAGAAAGAATTACATGTTTCTAGAAGTTCAGGACAATTTTCTTAGGACTGTGCACAAAACCTACTTTTTGTGCATGTTTCCGCTGTGCTTCAGCTTTCCAATTTATATCATGGCAAAATTAGTATTTTCCTAATATTTGAAAACATACAATAATCCACTTTATTCATACACACACAATTCCTGAAACTTTTCTGGTAGGAGGTTTCATTTAATTCTACTTTTTCAGTGTCAGTGGGTGGACATTTTATGCAAGTTGCACAGATGGCTAAGGGATACAGAAATCTATCTCATGGGACTGAGGAATTCTTTGCCTGTTGGAGTTTCCCTACTAATTGTTTCCATACGTACAATACAAGCTTATATCAACTAAGGAGACAAATTACGGTATGGAAAATAACAACTGCTCTTCAGTCATTTTGTAATATGAACTAAATCTTTAGGGAAGAGTATTTTAGAATAAAGCAGACAGAAATTAAATTATGCTCCTATTAAAACTCTTTTAGATATGAACCAAACATCTTCTGGCTTATTGTAACAAAAAAATGAAAAACCTACATGTTAAAGGAGCATACTTTGGTTTTTCTCTCTTTTTTTTTTACCAAGTTGTTCTAAAAACTCTTTTGCTGACTCTTATATCTGACATGATTTTTAAAACTCATCTCCTATTAAGAATGTCTCCAGTGTGGGGAATCCCTCTGACCACCTCTGGTTTAAAAACAGTGCAAAATTTCTGCAGTCATCTTATCTTCTGGAGTCCTCCTTTACACCTTGATATTCTTTTCATCCAGCCCACGTCCTGGCAGGCTTTCTGCCTCTAATGTGTTTAAATAAAATGATATGACTAGTTTTTATGTCTTAGAAATCTGTTCCTCACAGTCTTTCTGGCAGGACTTACTGGTATTTTATATTCAACTTGCATGCGTTTATGCTCTGTTTTGTTTTTATTTTCCTCCTTTGTTATGATTTCCACTTTAAACAGTATCTTATGTATTTGTAATAGCCTCTTTTATTAACTGTTCCTGGGGTCCTTTCTAAGTGACTTTTTTCCTAGTGCAGTAAACGTGCCTTTATGTGGTATTATGTGCGATTAGATAGACTCCAACTGTCCTGCAAGCATTTTATATTTGTAACTGAGCTTGTATTTTTTTAATTAGCTTCAAATTTTTGAATGTACTTTTTCTTTTCAAAGTTAAATGCTACTGTGGTGGAGGGTTTCTCTTTTAAAGATATATGCAACATTGTCCTGTATGACACACTAAAAAATGTTTTCCTCTGACCAATGACAGCCAGAAACATCTTGTGAAGTGCTCTCCAGATGGCCAGCCAGGTATCTTCGCTCTTTCACAAAGGACTGAGATGTCTCTTTCTCTAACAGAAAATGGTGGGCCCACCAGCTCTTTGCATCAATTTCACTGTTACATTTTCTCAACAAAAATGTATGTTTTGACAGATCAATGTTTCTGTGTTTTGCCTGTCTTAGCTGTTTCATGTTTCATTCATCCAAACTCTGCATATGAATTTACAGCTTCATCCTAGGAGACACTAAGCATCCTCCTATGCAGAAGGAGACTCAGTGTAACAAAGGACTCGACTTTTAGCCACTTCATTTTGAGAATCTGTGAAGTACTGGAAGATATCACAAAGACTCTGCGTTTTTTTGTTGCGCTCACAGCAAGTTCGAACATCTTTTTTTGGATTTTGAACATGTTCAACAAAAAGCTGCAACAAAAGTGAGGAATAGGAAGTTATTTGACAAAGAAGATAAGGACCTTTTTTGTCTAATCATGAACTTACCAGGCCACCAAAAGCTGAGAGCCAAGGAGCTGACAAGTTTTATTGTCTGGATTCACAATCGTGGGATTCAGAATGAGCTGAGCATTCACCGTCACAACAGGTCTGGCTCTGAGGGACAGAAATAAGGTTCACTGCATACAGAAGGAGCACATTAGTAACTAAGTTGCAGCAGAGAAAACACTTAACTAAGATGGCTACAAAGAAGCCAGAAATGTAGCTACTTGGGAGAAAACACTTTTATAATGCTTCTCCTACCCAAAAGAACTTTTTTTTTTTTGTCAGAAACTGTGATACCTCCTAGTATGACATTTTGAAAGTTCTTCACAAAAAAATCACAGGTTAATAGCATCACTGAAACTGTATCCTATAGCTAACAATAGGTGTGTCCTGGGACTGAGGCGCATCACACACATTTCATCACACTGGGTTTTCACAAAGGGACAGTCTGCCTTTTGGGATTTACAGCAGTCCTTCGGCCATTATTTTAAACTGTCGAATTTGTTTTATAGTGTCTCCGTTAACAGTGATATATTCAGACTTGCTATCTCTGGTTTAAGATTCTTAAAAAAATGAACACAATTTGGTTAAAGTAGAAGTTGATCTAGAATATCTTGAGGCAATAATAAAGTAAACTCTGTCTGACATTCTTGAGACAATTGACTTTGGAAACCAGGAATAATCATCACAAAATTCTACTGAGTATGTGAATATATAGTTGCGGTGATGGGAACTATCCCTCTGAAAAACAACCTGTTATTAAGTAATGAGAGAATCTGTAACTGAGAGCAACTTAGAAGGCCAATGAAAACAAGAAAGGGTCTGAATTCTGGGGTTTTTAAGACAGCAGTACTGTTTTACAGTAACTTACATAATTCTGGCAAAACCAGCTTATTACAAAATTACTTTCCTCATATTTTAATCCACAGCTGAGCTTTAATGATTACTTCTCTATATTACTTCAGCAATACATTAAAAAATAAAATCACTTTCTTCATTTTTGTGCAACAGGGAAAACCTTTTTTTCTAGCAAATTTCAGTTAATAAAAATCTGTTTCTCCAACATGACAAGTTGCATGTTTGATACAGTCTGGCCAGGAAACGGAAAAATTGAGGGCCTCCTGCTATTCACTTTCTTAAATTAAATAGAACACATTTTTTATTGCTATCTAAAATACACACTGGAACTAATTCTCCAATGTTTCACATCCTGTGCAGTCATTCATGCCACTGCAAAGTGATGCATTGCAAAATATTCGCATGATTCTTAAATGGGACAGTATGAAAATCAGGTCTACTCACTGCACCTACAGTGTTAGCTAAAATGAGCCAACATTCCTGTTTTACAAAATTCTTATGCTTTGACAAACGTTCAGTTGGGAAGCAAAACACGTCTTTTCCCAGTCAGGTACTGTTGGGAATACAGACAACAAGAAGATAGACAAATCAAGAAATAGGACCACATCGTTGCGGCAATGGATGGTGAATATTTAAATGCAAAGAACTGTCAGCATGGCTGGACTAAGAGGGCAGCATCAGATTTTTGTTTATCTATTCGGTAGTTTTAATTTATACCCTAATCAAACAGTGCATTTAGTGAAAATCCATAGTCAGCAACAACTCTGTGATTTGTAAAATGGGATCTTGTACATTTTTTCTAAACTGAAGCTAAAAGCAGCAGTCTTTATCTTCAATAAATAATTCACGTCTTAATGCACACAACCTCCGAAGAATCGGAGTCACTTGAAAATTTCTTACTAGTACCATTCCTCCAGGAAAGAAAATAATTTTCAGTGTTATGCTTTTTAAATTTCTCTCTGATAAGCTGTAGCAAGAACTCCTTGACTGTATAGGAACATGTGTGACATTGCTGTAAAGGTAGAAAAGATACCATTTTCTTGTATTATTTAAGATTAACTGAGGAGTCAAACATTCCAGAAGAAGTTTCTTGAGCTAAGACTAAGCATGGAAATTTTCATTGAAAATGGCAGGTTTTGAGCATGGGAAAAAAGCATTTGTTTCTCACAAGATGCTTAATTTATCATCTGTGATGAGCATCTTCTACACATTGCATCAGGAAAACACAGGAATGTGAAATTTGTTTATTGAAGATCTCTCACCAAAGCTGTAAAATAAAAAATCCATTGTATTTACCACATACCTGTAAACAACTGCTTTTCCAGCTCCAAATGCACCTACAATTAAATCTGGAAAAACAAAACAGCTTCAGAAGAACTATACAGAAGCCTCTCATACTTTTTTTTTCCTGAATTAGATTATTTGTATTTAAAATGCAGTAACATAAACCAAATGTGATAATTCCTTTCTCAGTAATTTTTTCAACACCGTACCTGGAAGAAAACATTTCACTTTGTTAGAGATGGGCTCATAAATGTCTTGGTTGTATCCAGTAAGTGCCGATCTATTTAACACAAGGTCACCCATGCCACAATCTCACTTCTCTCCAACTTGCATTAGAAGGGAAAAAGGATGCCATTAACCCCTACACATTTTATTCCAAACCATTAATTGCCCATTACACAAACAGATGCAAACCACTTTGTCATCACTCTCACACAGGTTATGTTGAAAATTTATGGTGTTCCTTCCTGACAATCCTTCCCATCCTGCTTTGTGTTTTAAGTAATTTGTTCATTAATTTAAATATTACATATTTACATACAAATTAAACATTGCATCTGTGTACATAAATACAACGCACAGGTGAGAGGATGGCTGATTTCATAGTTTCTAATGTTTTCAGCATGTGCTAAGGCTTACAATCTGTCTAAAGACATCTTTTTCCCCATCAATCACCATTTGGAGCAGATGGAGTCAACAACACAAGCGCTACACCGGGCCTTGGGCACATCTTTCTTACTGGACACCAGCCTGGCTTGGGAATCTGCAGGCCCAAATATTTCCTGTTTTTGCCTGGAGTCCCCACACAGGGCTCTCTGGAGAGATCCAGACTGGCTTGCTGAGCCACCTGGGCCTGCTGGAGAAAAGCTGGAGCCAAGCAGTGAGGAAAAAGGATCAGCTTTCCTGCTGCCTCTAGCTGGAGCACAGTTCAAGAAAAGGAAAGAGCTTTGTTTCATTTTCAAATCCCCAAGTGTCCATCTGGGCACCCCTTTCACTCCACTGGTGTTATCATACGATTTGATTTACACATGTCCAATTCAGTAGACCAAGTCTTACAACAGACCTTGCAGTGGTACAGACTGGCAACCTAAATTGATCTAAATGAGTTAATTAAACCAGTACTCGGGGTTGTAAACAAACTCTTACTTGCTGCTTCCATAGTTTGAGCACTGGTTTGCTCAAGGACCCCTGAAGTCATTGAGCATGATGCAAATACAAAGCTTTGATGCTAATTAGCTGGGTGGGTTTGGGTCAGGTCTGTCAGCGTGTTTTCCAGCACTCTGTCTGCCTTTCAGATGGTCAGGATTTCACAAGTTTAAACAAGTACTCCACACGGGCAACAGTGTGTCCTACAATGAATTCCATTGAATAATGTCCTAATAGGAGCA
This sequence comes from Gavia stellata, assembly GCF_030936135.1. Taxonomy (NCBI): domain Eukaryota; kingdom Metazoa; phylum Chordata; class Aves; order Gaviiformes; family Gaviidae; genus Gavia; species Gavia stellata. The sequence continues at coordinate 23,711,666 of NC_082599.1, read as the reverse complement.
GGCATGGACAGTTTATGGGTCTGAACCCCTTTTTGTACAACATTTACATTTTTCTACTTCCATTGACCTCAGAGAAATATGCTTCAGGGTCAGGAACACTTTAAATAGCAGAAGAAAAAGAGTGTTGTTTCTATCTCCTTTTTGGGACATTTATGACTCCCTTTCATTAGCAGCTTTTAAAGACAACTTGCACACAGTACCAAAACCTAAAGAAATTTTCTTCTTAAATAAACAACTGATTGAGACATAGCCATCACCATAAAGGCTATACAACGCACATGGCAGAACTTTCCCTGGCAGCTCCCTGACAGCAGCACCAATGCTAAATCATGTTTTGGGTTTTGTGTTTGGGTTTTTTGGGTTTGTTTTTCTTTTTTTAAAGGAAAAAGAAACATTCTGTTATGAACAGAACTCGGCATCCCCACTTTAATATTAAAGGGGATTTTTTACATCTGCTTAATAGTTAAATCCTGGTTTCTTTCGGACAGACCCAGCATATTTGAAGACAGAGGGTAATGGGTCTAGAGGAGCAATGGTAGGCCCCAGCCACCAAAAGACTGGTTTTCCATGAGCAGTCTTTCTGCATTGCCACCTCAGCCAGGTTTGGAGTCACAGCAAAAAAGATGAGGAGATTCAGTCATAGCACCATCACAAAGGCCCTATTTGAGCATATTCTAAGGGCAGCCAGGACTGTGCTCATTCTCCTCTCATTTGGAAGGTCTTACTTTTTCCCTGACATGTCCTTTATTCCCTGGTCTAAGCCATGCCTATTCTTGACCCAAAGAGCCTGAATGAGTGAAACTACTCAGTAGGAAAAGTAGATTTAAGAATGAATATGCAAGCAATAAAACATACCTAATAGTGACATCTATGATCTAATATAAGGACCAAGTCACTATATATTCAAGCAGAGTATTCACTGAAAGATCCATTAGGGATTTTGCTTTGTTTCTACTTATTCTGTTACAGAGCAGTAGTTTTACTCTTCTTTCCTTCATTGCCTTGGGGGTGCAACTCCTATATCCATCATTGGAAAAAACATTTTTGACATTGAAACAAATCCATGAGATTTGAATACACATCAAATCAGAGCACTTTTATAAACAGAATTTATTGTGTGTTGTGCAGAAGAAAAGTTACTAATAATTTCTATGAAAAAATGCATGAGATGTCTAAATTATCTGAAGTTTGGCAACCTTCCCCTCCTAAAAATACACAGAAGTTGTCTTTACTCATTGTTAATGCTGCACACGCAATGTCACGGATGCAAAGGTCACTAGCTGAAAAATAAGGGTTTAACAAACAATTTGGAATTACATAGCAAAAAAAGTCAGCTTAACTACTTACAACCCTTCCAAACAGAGCCTGAAGAAAAGTGTATGAAAACTTTTGCTCCTTTGTATTTGTGAGAGGTGTTTTTCAAGCCCAGATTAAAATGTGTATAAATGAAGAGAGAAAGAAAGAGAGAGAAGTATCAGAATCACAGAATCTCCTTCACTTCTCCTTTTCTCATATTTCATGTTTTCAGGAGGATGAGGGACCTCATACAGTTAAGTAAATGACCACTTTGCCTATGTCATCTCATCGCGAAGATCCTTTATCAGCTGCTACCCTTCAGAGAAGCAGAGGTCTGTAAGGAGGGGCTGGTGGCAGCAGCCGTGCGCTTCTGCCTCATTGCCGTTGTGGAATAAATGAGCTGTGGGGTCACTATCACACTGCAAAAACTAAGAAAACAAGCATGGAGTGACTCCGAAGGAATTTTCAACTTGCATTTCAACACAGCTTGAGGGTTGTATGTACTTAAATCCTAGCTGGTGGAGTTCACAGAACTTAATCCTGAAACAAGTGTCTTTGGCATATACTTAACTGAAGTCAAGGGGCACTGTGCAAAGTTAAACAATACTAATGCCTATTTCAAATTTTACTTTGCTCTGAAGGGAAGCATTGCAAGATGTTGTCTGGTGAAGAAAATCCATTTTCTGAGGTAAAATTGTCACAAAACATTAAGGAAAAAGCATTCACAGATGGCACTGAAAGGCACACCGGATTTTGTAAGCTGCTCTGTTTACCTGCATATTCTGCCAGGTGGCTGTGCCAGACCTGAAACACCATGTGATAAAGGGCAGAAACTTGCCATGATGCTGACTAAGCCTTCAACCAACTGGAGGAAGCAGGACGGTCAATGAAGTCCTACCTCCAGTCTCAACAACACATATTCATTTATTAACTTGAGGAAATTCTTTGATCCCCTGGTATTTTTAAAGGACACCTCCATCCCCTGTGAGAGATGCAGCCCCAGGTAGTCTGAGCAGGGAGGAACATGCGGCGTGCTCAGCACCCCACACTTGGTTGGAGTCTGTCCAGCAGTACAAAGAGAAATTGCTGAGGCATGGTATCTCATCTCGCTTCATGGGGGACAGTGGCCAAGAAAGACAGCCAATGAAGGACTACAAAATTAGCATATGCTTCACTTATGAGAAACCCAAAAATGAAACGATGGATAGCTGAGTTACCGCCCCACTGCAACTCTACCAGGATACAGGCATGGAAGTGTTCACTTTGTGGACTCACAATGATTTGCTCACACCTTTAAACATCACTTTGTTTAGTCTATCAGTTTAATTGCATATATAAATAGGAACTGGAAAACAATTAAAATCCTGTCTGAGTACAGGTGCTAATGGAAATTTCATAAAAGAGAGTGAGAAAACTGCATAACTGGAAACGCTGTTAAAAAAAAATCTTTGTGAGCCTTTTTGTTTTTTATTTCCCTCAGTGGATCAGGTGCCAAAATGACCCATGATCAGATTTCTATTTGTTTGCTAGGATTTCAGAGAGCACTATACTCCCAAATCTCAGTAGGAAACATCCAGGATAAAATTTCCTTTAAATGGCCATTACTTCAGGCTTGACTTTAATAAAGGACACAGGATTGTTCAGTTCAGCCAACTTTACTCAAGAATTTTAGTTAAATACCACAAACAACCATCACCCAAAACAAAGTCACTCTTTTCCAAACCTACCATTCTCAACTGCCTTGATCCTTCTCTGTTTTTCAACCATTGTGGTAGCAGGTCTGTTAAGGATAACACCTAAGGCCAACTCATTTCAATGCTCCCCTTTTGTCTGAATTAGTCCCTTTCATAATACAATGTTATTATTTACTTCATTATACTACAAACAAATCCAAAAGAGGGCAGTTAATGTTCTATCACTTCAGTAAATCCCTTCTTACTGGAATTAATTGCTTTATTCTTACATTCCATTGGGCACAATATTGTGATTTCATTAAATATCTCAAAGAATTTTAGAAAAGCATACCTGTAAATTACATAGATAATAATTTGCCATAAAATTAACATATTTGTAGGATATTCTTGGCTACATTTTTGATTGATTATTCATGTGAAAACATAATTAGCTGGTAGAAACAATTCAGCTTTTCTGCATTTGCTGGCAGAACCGACATCCTTGTTCTGGCTCCCACGCTCAGCAGTCCTCTCTTACCAGAGCAGATGCAGCTTCTCATTGATTTAATTTGTTTGTCTCCCACAAATCTCCTGGACCAACTTCATAGCTTAATAATCACTAGATTATGATTTGTGATATTGTTGGCACAATGCCTATTGTTCTCAAAAAAATTATGAATGCTGAAGAACCCTTGCCTCTCAGAAAGAAACGTGAGGGTTTTCTTCCTGCTGTTTGAGTTAATGTACTTAGCAGATGGAGCTGTTAAATACTCCTATTTTAATAAGACTAGACTGGATTACTGAAGTTCTGAAGAAATTGTGTCGATTATCACACTTATTTCCTTCTTAAAATGTTTCTGGAGTCATTTGTTTATATTAACTACATGCTATTCTTAAGATAATAGAACTGAGTCCAAAATAACAAGGCGTGAAGATGCCTTTATACATTTCCCTGTGCTGACAAAGGCTTGACTAAAAAGAATAACCAGAAGAACAGGCCAACAGCTGTGTTTGTATCTGTCACCGAAGATGAAGCTTCAGTAGCACTGACTCCAGGGTGACTCTCTAAGATAATAAGGAAGACTTACACAAGCATCTAAACAGGCAGAGAGCAGAAACAATACTGCATAATTTATTTGAGCAATTAACTAATTAACTAATCAACAGTCTTTAAACAGTGAATTAATCTAGAGCACTGCTCTGAATCCACCCACACTGTTAAAAGAAACTGGTTAAATCATCCTGGTTCACAAACACATTTGAAGAAACTGTAGTCTGCTGGAGGATACGCCACAGGAAGAAAGCAAGCTTAACAAGTTGAGTAAGTTATTAATTACAAACTATTTGCTCAGCTATAATCAACCATCAAGTGACTGAGCATATGCTGAAATGTGAGGGTAGAAACCTTACAGCCTCCAAATGCCTGAGCCCTGCACAGATAGATGAACCAGCTGGAAGTGCGGCACTGTCACCTCCAAGCTCAATGGGGACCAGCTTTGAACGGATGCCCAGAAGCCAAAAGAAACGAATTTCTTTCCCATTAAATAGATTTATGGATTTCTTTCATTCCTATGAAAATTGAACTATGCTAATAGAAAACGACAAATAAAATGATAAATAAAATAAACTACAATTCTAAATACATGCCTAAGCTGAGGCTTCATTCCCTGCTCCAGGCCTCGATGACACAAATAAAGCTCAGGATGGAGCAAAGGGACCCTAAAAGCCCCAGATTTACTGGGGAGTGGAGTGAAAGCTGTGTTTAAAGTTATTATGTTGCTCAGATGTTCCAGCATAGAAGCCAGCGAGGAAGGTTGTGCTGAAGCAGGGATTTCAGAATGTGTTAAGGCAAACCTTGAAGAGCTGCTATGACAGAGAATCCCATGGCTATATAAACTGTGTTATGGGCCTTGCCAGTATGGCCTCAGGTACAGCACGATTCTGCTTTGCCATGTCCTAACTTTGGCACTGAAAAGTGCAGCACAGAATCTCACACATAATTCCTTCCAACTGCCACTGTATTTGCACTTAAACTAATGAAAAAAGCTTATCTTTTATACTTTTTTACTCCATTCACTGCTCCCCGCCTTTATTTCTTTTAATCTCCTTTATTTTTTTTACATGACTGTCAGTCCAGAGTAACGGCATTAAGTCAGTATTTACTATAGCAGCATAAGTGAGATCAGATCCTCTCCTTTGAATATGACCTTAGAACATGAGTTGTCAGAAAACTGTGAAATGTATTGTCTGCTGAAAGATGTTACAATTATGTCAGTGTTAGTAAAATAGTGCCAGAGAATGTGCCTGTGTCCTCTACCTGCACTGTCTGCAGTGGTATCATTAGAATGACCCTAAAGCAGTTGGCCCATGCCAGTTATTAGTCTCCAAAAGAGAGCATGCAGCAACCCTGTTTAGGCAAGGAAGTGAGTTTGATAGTATGGACAAGGACTGCTCAGTGACAGTTCAGAACCGAAGAACAGCATATTTATAGTGTAGATGTAGCTTAAGAGGACTAATTGGTCTTTTCCTTCAAATACTGGCTACATACTGTATACTGGAGAGATACTGAGTATCTCAGGTAAGTATGGTACAAAGCTCGCCAGTGTCATGCTTGGAAAACTGAGAAAGCTGCACATTGTTTGTTCCCCTGAATAGTCACATCAAAAAGCACAGAGCTGTCTTGGTACATTCAATCTATCTGACTGACATACTTAATCTGCCTTCCTCTTACTGCTTCCCTCTCACTAGCTTTATCCAACTATAAAGTTTGGTCAGGTTCTGCCTAACTCTTACATGACTACAGAGAAAGGAGCATCCATCCACTTATTACCACCATCACCACTGTTTGGTATTGCAATTCTTCTGCTAGGTGAAGAACAGCACTCTGTTTGGTGCTGAAGGTGATGAACACCAACACAGAGAGACGACAACTGCATGTTTTTAGAGTGACACAGCTGTTAGGATGATCAGCACAGTTTTCTGGCTCTGCTCCCTCCCAGGGAGGGACCTCGTTAGGTCATGCAGGGAGGGAATTAGGAAGGCGAAAGCCCAGCTAGAGGTCAACCTGGCCACGGTCGTGAGGGACAACAAAAAAAGCTTCTATAAATACATTAACAACAAAAAGAGGGCCAAGGAGGATCTCCATCCTCTACTGGATGCGGCGGGGAACATTGTCACGAAGGATGAGGAAAAGGCTGAGGTACTTAATGCCTTCTTTGCCTCAGTCTTTAACAGCCACACTGGGTATCCTCAGGGTATCCGTCCCCCTGAGCTGGATGACAGGGATGGAGGGCAAAATAAACTCCCCATGATCCAGGAGGAAGCAGTTAACGACCTGCTATGCCACCTGGACACTCATAAGTCTATGGGGCCTGATGGCATCCACCCAAGGGTGCTGAGGGAGCTGGCAGAGGAGCTTGCCAAGCCGCTCTCCATCATTTATCAACAGTCCTGGTTAACAGGGGAGGTCCCGGATGACTGGAGGCTTGCCAACGTGACGCTCATCTACAAGAAGGGTCGGAAGGAGGATCCGGGGAACTACAGGCCTGTCAGCCTGACCTCGGTGCCGGGGAAGGTTATGGAGAGGCTCATCTTGAGGGCGCTCACGGGACACGTGCAGGATACCCAAGGGATCAGGCCAAACCAGCACGGGTTCATGAAAGGCAGGTCCTGCTTGACCAACCTGATCTCCTTCTATGACCAGGTGACCCGCCTAGTGGATGAGGGGAAGGCTGTTGATGTTGTCTACCTGGACTTCAGCAAAGCCTTTGACACTGTTCCCCACAGTATTCTCCTAGAGAAGCTGGCGGCCCGTGGTTTAGACAGGTACACTCTTCGCTGGGTAAAAAAACTGGCTGGATGGCCGAGCCCAGAGAGTTGTGGTGAATGGGGTGAAATCCAGCTGGAGGCCGGTCACAAGCGGAGCCCCCCAGGGCTCAGTTTTGGGACCGGTCTTGTTTAATGTCTTCATTGATGATCTGGATGAGGGGATAGAGTGCTCCCTCAGCAAGTTTGCAGACGACACCAAGTTGGGAGGGAGTGTTGATCTGCTTGAGGGTAGGAAGGCTCTGCAGAGGGATCTGGACAGGCTGGATCGATGGGCTGAGACCAACCGGATGAAGTTCAATAAGGCCAAGTGCCGGGTTCTGCACTTGGGCCACAACAACCCCAGGCAACGCTACAGGCTTGGGGATGAGTGGCTGGAAAGTTCCCCTGCAGAAAAGGACCTGGGGGTGTTGATCGACACCCGGCTGAATATGAGCCAGCAGTGTGCCCAGGTGGCCAAGAAGGCCAACGGCATCCTGGCTTGTATCAGAAATGGTGTGGCCAGCAGGAGCAGGGAGGTGATCATGCCTCTGTACTCGGCTCTGGTGAGGCCACACCTCGAATACTGTGTTCAGTTTTGGGCCCCTCACTACAAGAAGGCCATTGAGGTGCTGGAGCGTGTCCAGAGAAGGGCGACGAAGCTGGTGAGGGGTCTGGAACACAAGTCTTATGAGGAGCGGCTGAGGGAACTGGGGTTGTTTAGCCTGGAGAAGAGGAGGCTGAGGGGAGACCTTATCGCTCTCTACAACTACCTGAAAGGGGGTTGCAGAGAGGTGGGTGTTGGTCTCTTCTCCCAAGTGACGAGTGACAGGACTAGAGGAAATGGCCTCAAGTTGCGACAGGGGAGGTTCAGGCTAGACATTAGGAAAAAGTTCTTTACCGAGAGAGTGGTGAAACATTGGAATAGGCTGCCCAGGGAGGTGGTAGAGTCACCCTCCCTGGAGGTATTCAAGGAGCGTGTGGATGTGGCATTGTGGGATGTAGCTTGATGGACATGGTGCTGTGTGGTGTTGGGTGGGTTGTGGCTTGTTATTGTTGTTGTGTGGCGTGGGGTTTGTGTTTTTTTTTTTTTTGTTTTTTTTTTTTTTTGTGGGTTTTTTGGTGTTGTGTTTGGTTTTTTTGCTTTTTTGTTTTTTTTTTTTTTTTTTCCAGGTTGGACTCGATGATCTTACAGGTCTTTTCCAACCGTACTGATTCTGTGATTCTGTGATTCTGTGATTCTGTGATTCTGTGAGGGTTGAAAGTTTCCCACTACCTCCGAGCCTGCAAAGCAGAGACTACTATATTACCACCCCTGTCTGTGTTGATAAAGGAAAAGTTCTGGGCACATAACGTCTGGAGTGTCTGCAAGTATGATACAATTTACAGATGTCCTTCCCTGGAAAGCTGTGGAGATGTAAACCAAGGGTTGTGCTTAATAAAAAACCCTAAATCTTCCCTGCTGAAAGGTTAGAAAAATCTAAAGGTCTGTTACTGTTACAGTGATAACATCTATCCCAGAGCAGCTGAAGACAGTTAGTCGTTACACTGACAGGACTGTTAAGGAGAAGGACAAGCAGCCCTGTCTGCATTCTGACCCTCCTAGAGAAAGTTTCATTTTTTGGTACAGTGTTGACTAGGTAGCCATTCAGCTGTCTGTATCCTGTGCTTTGTGCAGTGAGTGGCTACACAAGTAAAATTAAAGTAAAGCCAGGGCATGAGCTTGAGCACTGTGTTGGTACTGTCCAGATTTTTATATTGTTAGCACAGACTCTGGTCTGATTTTAGTGTGTGCAAGTTAGTACTCTCCCAGATAGCGGCCAGGAATGGTCTGGGGAACAGCCTGGGCCAAGGACCTTTCCCAAAAGGCAGTTTGGATATGGCCATCCTGTTTCAGTGGGTAGGAGGGTTTCATCTGATGATGGTGAGCTGTGCTATGCCACGTAGCCTGAAGGCCAGACCACAGTTCCTGGCTCCCTTTATTTTCTTGCACAAACATAATCACTGGTACAAATGAAAAAGATCTGGGATTATTGTTTTGTCAAGTACTAATTCTGATTTTCTTCTCAGTAGGGAAGATACAGCTTTTTTTATGTCAGATAAGTTTGAAACCCAGGTCAATGGTAAAATCTTTACTAGAAGCAACTTAGCCAGACATAAGTCAAAATTTACACACTGCTCTTTACATAAAAATGTATGAAGAAGAGGCAGCAGTGATGACAAGACTGAACCATCATCTGGTACAGCAGTGATGACAAGACTGAACCATCATCTGGTACAGCAGGACCATTTCCTTCTGCACAAGGAACAATTAAGTAAATTAGGGTTCCTTCCACAGGATTGCTAAAACATATGGAGGACCGAGGGAATATGGCAGAGGTCTGTAAAATAAGAGTGGACTAAAGAATTGTTTACTGTCTCTTCAGTGTAAGAACTAGGGCACATCCAAAGAAACTGTCCAGTGGAATATTCAAGACTTGAATGGGATGCAGTGAAAAGAATTATTTCTTCACAAAACATGCAATTAGGCTGAGGGGGCCCCTGACACAGGTTGCTGTGGGTGCCAAAAGTTCACACAAGTTCTACAACTGATTGGTCAAATTCATGGAAGAAAAGTCTGTCAAGGGCTACTAAATTTGAAGATGCCCCCTCTGACTCAGGGACACCTTGCTCCTCCAGTTAGTTACAGCTGAGTGAATATTCTGTGAAATATCACAACTGTACAATTTCCTGGATATCTGTTGTTGGCCACCGCTGGAGACATGCTATGGTGCTAGACAGATCTTTCATCTATATCAGTACAGCTGTATTAAGTTCTTCCCTGCCTGCTCTGCTACTCCACCATTAAATCTGTCCGTGATCAGTTTTCTCCCATATCTATTTATGCAACTGGGGTCCTGGGGGACAAGAGGGTCTTCCTCTGCCTTTCCTAGATAAGACCAGGAAGCAGGTGGTGGTATCTCTTCCTCTGCTGGCCAGGAGTTGCAGAAAGAGGAGGAAGGAAAAACCACTCCTCCATCACCACAGGAAAGCTGGGTGATTTGAACAGCACTGGGTATTAGGCAGCCTTTGTCTGCTCCCTATTTCCTTCTCTGTTCCTGAGCTTATACTGGCAGTTCGATGAAGAGAGAAATCTATCACTTCCTGTACCAAATGGCTGCTCTTTCCCAGAAGGCTAACAGGTAGATCTCAGCCTGAATTGAACTCCCAACCAAGAGAGGATTTAACCTTTGTCCAATAGGAGAAAAATTTGACTGTGATTCACCCTCACTTTTTAGGAACTGTATTCCCCAACTTGTAACTCAGTCTCTGAGAGCACTGGTTCCTGGGCTCAATACAGTGAGCCCAGGATGAAGCTCAGTGGTCTGTGATAAGAAGCCACATGAGCAGGTGGTATCTGCTGGTCTCCAGATCTGTGACGTGCTCCAAGAACATTAATACATAGTCTGATTTAAAGAAGGTGGTCACTAAAACTCTAGCTAACTCTAAAAGCTCTGAAAATGCTACACGCTGCGTTAAAAACAAAATGGCAGAGTAATTCCCATCTCTCAGCCTCCCATTTCTTAGCAGGGATATGCCTGCTTCATGAACAATGTCAGGCACAAGGACTTGAGTAAACCGTATAAGCACAGCTATAGTTATATAAGTCCTCACAAACTGGTGTCAGTCCTGAACTTCTTGCAAGCGTGATCCCTTTTTGAGCTCATTTGTCCTCAAACAACACTTGAACTCTAGCCATGGAAGGGCTAATTGCTTGGAGAATCTCACCTTAGACTGTGGCCATACATGGTTATACCTGCAGCCAGACATTACAGCTGGCTCTCACTTCCCCATCTATGGGAACTGAAATTCTAAGAGTGATGAGTCAGCATAATTTGGGTTTATTACTTTTTCTTTTTATAAAATGGTTGATTTTATAATATAGACATCAAAAAGCTTACATGAAAATTTTTGAGAATTTTTTCTAATCTTTCACAACCCTTTCACAACGACCAATAGTTTGGGAAGCACTGAATTAAAGGCTAGTTTCTTAGACCTTCTATAGTCAGCAAATACTCTGCCTCTCAGCTGACATCAAAATAAAACTTCCTTCCTATTCCTTCCAAGTTCAGTCCCTTGTTTCTTCCTTGTACAAGGGCTGCCCTTCAGCATTTCCGTCAGGACGTGAAGAAGAAAAGCTCTTTGACACAAGAAGGATTACTTACTTCATTGCCTAGTGTGTTTGTCCTCGACTTGCATTTCCCCATATTATTTCCTTTCTTTTTTTTCCTTTTTCCCATAGGAAGGCATCTATTTTTGTGCTAATACGGTGCCATGGTAGTGCTATTTTTACAGCTCTGTTTTGGTGCTTCAAGTCTTTGTGAATTAAGGAAGAAGTGGTTGACTGACAGTAAAGGGTTTTTTTCCTGTCTTTTTCTGACAGACTCTCACCAATAATCTGGACTGCTCATCCAGATATTCAACTGGGGGATGGAGGGAAAAGCTAGTTACAGTAAATGCAGGGGTTTTTTTTGCTAAAGTAAGTAATTCACGTAATAAACCCAAACCATCTAACACATAGTGAGCTGATATCACCATGTGAAATTCTGCAAGTAGGATGCATAGTGGAGCCAACAACGACAAGTAGAATCGCTCTGAGAAATCTCACAACTGAATTGACTATAGCAGTTCCTCAGTACACACTTAGAAAGGTCAAGACCCATCACCCAAACTTTTCAGAAAATAGCTTAAAAGATGCTCCACATAAAGTATGCTAATACAGTAGTTGGACTCTACCCTTCTTTCTTCCCCATGTGACTCAAAGAAGACCTGAAAGAATCTCTCCCTTCCCTCTCTCTATCTTTTCAATCTTAGAAATGTCAGGAATGCAATATCCTGTTTTCTTTGGTTTTGCTGGGGGGCCTTGTGGGTGCTTTAGGAAATGTTTAAATGCTGAAACTTTAATAAAGAGCTCCATTGTCCAAAAGAACCTCATTAGTCATGGACAATGAAAGAATATTAATAGCAACATCAACAATATGCTAACAAAAATTCAGAACAGTGTTTAAAAGCCCTTTCTTTTCTCAAATGCTAAAGATCCTCTCACTTCAGTCTTGTGATAGCCTCACTTTATTACTCTGCAGTCAGCTCTTCTGTTTGTAAAACCTTAATTTCTGTTGTAAACACCCCCTACCAGAAACTCTCTTCCACTTTTGAAAAAAGACACCTCTTTCAAGGGTTTTACAATCCATCACAAAAAGATAAAAGAGATCCCATTTTTGTCCCTTTGGAAATCACAATTTTCACTTTTGAAACAATACAACTTTTAAGAACACTAGCCTTGAAATAACCCAGGCTAACTAAAGTGATTTCATAGTAAGTTAGGGAAGGAAAGACTATTAGCACTTTACCGTGGATGAAACTTTCACAATAACAAAATATGTTGTTTTACCGCACACCCTTGCTAAGGCTTCTGAATTGTGATGAAAAGAAACAGAACAGATTTGCTTCTAGAGGAGAGAGAGAGTAAATACAAGCACATTTAAAATAGCTCCAACATTCAGACTACTTATGATGCTACGAACATGCCTCTTAAAAAAATAAATACCTCCCAAGTGAAACTCAACTAATGCTACAAACATGATAAATCTGAATGCATGTCAGGTAAACTAATAAGGAAGAAACAAAGACAACCTAAAAAGGAAGAGTCCATATAGCAGAATGAAAACATAAAAGGGGTGAAAAGGCCCAAACAAAATACATGCCTTTAAGCAATGTCTTTGCATTCTCTCTGCTTTTTTGTAATGCAATCGAAACCATTAAGAACCTATCCATCCCTCAGTGTCTCTTCAGACAGCAAAAACCAACTCAGCAACACAACCAAGTCAATCCCTTCTTCTACAACACAACATGTTTTTAATTAAGAAAGAATGCCGGGGTGAAGGAGACCTTACAAGTTCAATAATCTGAGAGCATTCAGTTTTTGGAAGTGGGGGGAAAGGGTTAAGCTTTTTATTGTAAACTTCACATGTTTTATGTTAATGTAACTATTTAAGCCCTTTCTTGTCTTTCTGAACATGTCTTTTGAAAGGAAAGGGAATATTTGTTTTGTCTGATTTTAACTCTCAGGAAAGCAAGCTAGAACTATCCAAAAATGTCTATTCTTTACTCTGACCTCTGCCTTCCAAAAGGAGCAGTTTAGGCATGATACATTTTCCAGAGAATGAAAGTATGAAATTCCCTTTCTAACAGAAAAATCTTACCTGGGTAATCATTCTTGTCTACATCTGAGTCTCCTCTTAGAGTGAAGCCAAATCCTGAAGGCATGGACTGTGAGGCCCACGCTCCATTGAGAACCTGGGAAGGGTTAGTATTTAATCCATTACTGTATCCATTGTAAATGAGCACTTTCCCTCTTCTGTCTTCTCCTGCAAATGGTGCACCAATAGCAATGTCTGCAGTGCAATAAAAGAATAAAAAGAATGGGCACAATTAAAATAAAGCAAAAATTAAGTCCCTGCAGTAAAACAGACATAAATGGCTTCTGCTACATACATGCCAGAACTTCAACATTCTGTATTTCTGTATGGATTCTAGCTTTAAGGCAAATACACAAAAAAGTTTGTAGTTTCTTTTCTGTGTCAAACTTTTATGACAAAAGCTTACAAAATAATCTTGTGAAGGTGTTATTGCATTATACTAAATAGCCAGTCCACACTGGATTCCTCTACCATATTTCCAGGGCATTTAATAAGCTTTAATAAACCAAGATCTAATGAATGCCTGCTTCTACTTCCATATTTTTAAACAGACACAAATTTTGCTTTATTTCTTCTATCACCTAATCAATAAGGAACAGCTGTTAGATAAAATTAATTTTCTTTTTCCAGACAAAATATTCAACATAGACAAAAAAACCCCACCCCTCCTTAAACATCCAGTGCTTTAGTATGCGAAAGACAACAATGGAATATAATGTTTTCATCTATATGAAGCCAACATCTTATTGAGAAATGGGAATAGTACCGAGTCAGGAATTTAACAGAAGGCTTTGGGCATTATGCAATTAAGCACTGCAATCCTTAAAAAATGAGGTGCAATACCCAAGAAGTGGAACTCACAATGCTTTTCGTAGTTCCCACCCATGGGATGTGGAGAGAATCATGTGTCTAGATTGAGATTCAACATCCGCATCAGCTAAGCTAGCGAACAGGAAGCACTAGAGGAGGATATGTTTCTACAGCTCTCATTTTTAGGTTCTGATCTAGGAGCTGGTGCTGGACTCCTTTATTAAACTTGACTTCAGCACCTGGAATTTCTACCTTCACTCTAAAGGCAGGAGTGCACCAAAACTCTGTGACTGGCATCTTCAGTTATGAAACAGAAGACTTTGGCTCCAGATCCATCTTAGCCTTCTCTATACAGTGAGAGAGAAAAGCAGGAATGTCTCCTTCCTGCCTTACCAGGATGCTGGAGAGCAAGGATACAAACCTTCCCTGGCCAGAGAAGTTGAGGGCATCTGCTATTGCTCACAGGTAGAAAACAGGAAGTCTCCACCATGGGATCCAGCTGGGCTGAACTCCATGGTGGGATTCCAGGTCAACCCAGTGAGGGTATTCTCAGCAGTCACAATCCAGTGGCTTCTAACCCCAGGATGGTATTCAGATTTTGTGCACCCTAAACCCCAATACAATTCTATGGCTCCTGACATGACTTAACCCTTGCACAGGAGCCACACACTGGTGACATTGCCTTAGAGTCTAGTGGCTAGAGCACCATGAAAAACAGCTCTCATGTTGAGGAGGAGCTAAGTCCATTAATTTTTCCTTAGTGGGCCAACTATCTTTAAGGCTACTGTGCAAAAGACCTTCTCCAGGAAAAAGCCCTTGGGGTTTTAGATGCAGAGATGCCTGCTTTGCAGATCCCTAACATCCTGGAAATAAGAAGCAAGGAAATGCATGCAGGGAAAACCAGGGTGTTACTGACCAACTCTGTGTGCTCAAGGCATCCAGGCTATCTCAGATAATTAAGCAAGTTAATTTACTTGGACTGTTTTCTTGAATTTAGGCTCCCAGTTAACTTACATAAATGTTTTGGTGTGTGCGCGCTATAGGCATTTGAAAAAGGTCCCATTATGCACCTGTTTCTTTCAGTGCCTAAGTACCAATGGAAGCCTGATTCCAAGATAGTACACGTGTACTTGTCCAATTCTTTCATTGTGGGCAAAATGCTCCATTTACTAAGCCTCATTCAATTCTCAAACTCATCCAAGTATTTGAGGAGAGAAGGAGAACTCTGCTTTTAAACAAATGCAACATCTTAACTAAGTATTTAAATGTAATTATAGTCATAAACCAACAGATAATATTTTTATTCAAATGAACATGCTAATATTTAGTAAAAAATAGCACCATAGTCAATATGACTGTCCTCCCATAGGTAAGCTTTTCATGGTTTTGGCCCTCAATATCAGTTTCATTAGGATTAGTGTAAATTCTCATCACTTTCAAAGGCAGTTACATGTTAAAAAGCCTTTTTCAGGCACTGCACAAACACTCCATATTCACTGCTTAGCCACTTTTAGTTACAATGTTATACAGAGGTATGTATTACTACATTACATATAAATTACCATTATATCCATCTTGATTGAGATCTCCAAGGTGCGTGATTGCACTGCCAAATCTACCGAACACTTCAGTGCCTGTCAGAATTTGCGCATCTCGGAAGAGGAAAGCACTTTCTTGCAGGTATAGATAAACTTGCCCAACTTCTTTAGGCTTGCTTTCAAATTCTCGTTCCATAAAAAGAGGGGCGCCAACTAAGATATCATCTAAACTGGAACAGTCAGACAAAAAACAGTGTCATTGAGAGATTGAGTGTAATCAACACAGTTCATGCATTTGTTAAACAGGAAGCTGATAATTATTATAGAGTCATAGACTAACTGAGGTAAGAAGGCACTCCTGGAGTTCTTCTAGTCCAAACACTTGGACAAAGCATGGTCAGCTAGGGAAGGCTGCCCAGGGCCATGCCCAGTCCAGTTTTGAATATCTCCATGGATGGAAAGACCACAACCTCTCTGGGCAACTGTTTCCAGTGCTTGATCACCCTCACAGCAAAAACATTTCTTCCTAGGTTTAAATGGAATTTCTGGCACTTCACTTTATGCCCACAATAGACACTGAAAAGCTGTACTTTGCAGTAAATGATCCACAAGTCAGGAATTTAACTTAGAGGGGATTCCTGTTACTAGAACAAATTCTGTAGAACTATCCTGCTAACAGTGCTAGTGAGAGACAAATTTTACTATAGAATCTAGCTTTTAAAAATTATACATCAGTAAGTGAACAACAGAACAAAAATTGTCACTTTCCAGCAGATTTTTGAACTAATATGCATGAAACATGGGCAGAGCATCAAGAGAATGCCTCATCACTAATTCAAATAGAAGCTGGGAGACAAAGACAAAGCTTTATTTCTGAAAACACTTCTGTTGAATATTAGGTACATAAGTAGTTGCAATGCTCACATAATTTGCTGTACTAAGTATTAAAGAGAAAGTACATAATAAAATCACAAAAATATGAAGCTTAGAGGGAGAAGTCCTTCTGTTCATTTTGTGAATCCAAGAAGAATCAGTAAAAGAAGACAGATTAATCAAAGATATTTTGCATGTTGTTCTAAATGAGGGTGTTTCAAAACATCTTACCAACATTTATTTAGCTGGGAAAAAAGACCCTTTACTGGACAGTAAAGAAAAAAATCAAGCAAGATTGATAGACATGTAACAAGCAGAAATATTCTTAATAGATTATTCTGAGATATGAAATTATAGTATCAGATTAATTTATGAAGGTTGCTCAAGCCCGTATAAACAAATAGGATAATTCCCATTTTATTCAGTGGACATCAGTCATACGTATTAAGGAACTCTGTTACTGCAAATAACTAGTACTACTTGATCCCAGAATTTTTAATTTGGAAAACATATTCTTTTGCTCTAACATGAAACTTTGTTCAAACTTGTTAAAACTTGTAGAAAACTTTCTACTCTCAATTCATCATATTCCCAATAGTGTTGTTTTCACAAAGGCTTTATTCATTAGTAAACCAATTAGTAAAATTGCACTACATTGTTTTTCCCAATCCTGACAGAAAAAACACCATATGATTGGGGAGTAGCTCAGCTAGTACTTTACTATAGATATATACTATGGTTCTAAGATACATACCATAGAATTTAGTACAGAAAATCTCATCTAGAAGTCTTTTAATCACATCGTAGAACTTCAATATTCTATAAGTTGTGACAAAGTACTTATAGAAATGTTATTTTTCTATTAAGTGATATAGTATGTTTCCATAAAGGAAACTGTAATTCAAAATGTCAGGTCACTTTAGTACACTTGTTGTATTCTTTATACATCAGATTTTACTCCATGGCATGAATAACTAAAAAAGGAAGGAAGCAGATGTTGACTTGACATCAAAGGTGGGATTTTCCTTTGACACTAAACATCAAAAGTCCTCCTCTACTAATGGAAGATGTTCGTGGTTGGGACAGAATGTCAGCTGAAACGATTGCCATGAAACAATAGCAATAACAAAAACAGATCATGAATGCTCTTTTTTTTACAAGTTATTTTACGTATGTCATGTAATAAAAGCATTACACAGTAGCACTATCATAAATTATTATTTTATTACATCGCAGTCCAGATATTCACAGTAAGACTGGGAACCCATGGTGTTATGTGGTGTATAAACAATGAAGTAAAAGATGAGCTTGGCTCCAATGAATATTTTACAAATGAAGGATTGTAAGACTAAAGGAAGTGGTTTTTTTAGAGGTGGTAAGGAACCAAAAGATTCAGAGCCAGGAAGCGCCCAGTACACTGATGTAATTTAAGTAGATACCTAGACACCTTTAAAACTTTGGTCCATAGAACAATAGCCACAGTGCCTAAAATGGTGAAAAGAGAGAGGCAGACTATCTGTCATCTGCAATGGCCTAAAATTCTCTCAGCTGGAGTCTGTTGTGCAGGC
This sequence comes from Gavia stellata, assembly GCF_030936135.1. NCBI lineage: Eukaryota > Metazoa > Chordata > Aves > Gaviiformes > Gaviidae > Gavia > Gavia stellata. The sequence goes on along the minus strand of NC_082599.1, from coordinate 23,693,865 downwards.
ATCACAGCATCTCAGCAGGAAGTCCACAGTGCTGGGTTATTTTTCTATAAAAATTTCTACTTTGTTAAAATAAATGACAATGATTGTATAAAATGCATGAATAGTCCAGCAAACAGGGACCAGAATCTAGTAGCTAAGGTGGCTCATCTTCTGATGTGCGGAGGGAAAGGTGGGAGGAAGGCAGTCATCTAAACTGCACTGACCCATCTCTAAACTGGTTACGGGCAGCAGAGCTACCTGGAACACCCACTGCACTTAGTTTGCCTTCCCTCCAACTCTTGGCATGTCCCACCTACACCAAAGCCTTCCATTCCTCACCCTCTTGATTTTCCCCCTTCTCTGTCACTGCTGAGCTCTGTAGGTCAAGGCAGGCCGTTTCTGCAAGTCCTCTGTAAGAAGGATTTCTCCCTCAGGCAATTCTAGGGTTTTTGGGTTTGGGTTCTTTTTTTGCACTGTCACAGCAGTCTACTATAGTCAGAGTGGAAGGATTCTTCAGCTACCCTGCTCTCTCTTATCCTCATTTACTTATTCCTGGTTTCTCTCCAAGTGGGTACTAAGCAAGCAATTGCTGCTTGACATGCTTTATAGTCAGTTTTACCTTCCAGCTCCTACAGTTTAAGTATTTAGACATCAAGCAGTCAAGGGGGATCACTTATTGGGTTGTAAGCATCTATGTGATTAGAATTACACATTTTTGTTGGTGAAGGATATTTCAATTGGCTTTTAAATTGTAAGAGTTTATATTTACAAAATAAAATGGCCTCCAGTTGTGCCAGGGGACGTTTAGGCTGGATATTAGGAAAAATTTCTTTACTGAGAGAGTAGTGAAGCATTGGAACAGGCTGCCCAGGGAAGTGGTGGAGTCACCATCACTGGAGGTGGTCAAGGAATGTGTGGACGTGGCATTGCAGGACACAGTTTAGTGGGCATGGTGGTGTTGGGTTGATGGTTGGACTTGATGATCTTACAGGTCTTTTCCAACCTTAATGATTCTGTGATTCTGTGAAAATTGGAGTTCTGAGCCAAATTCAAGTTGATGTGATCCCTTTTAAAAGGCCAGAAGAGCAAGGCAAAAGCAAAAGCTCCTGGACAGTAATATTAAACGGTAAAGTGCAGTTCAGTTTGCAGTGGTGTTTTGAACTGGTTCATTAGATTTATTTCATTACTACACTAAGATATTGCAGTTAACATAAATTATGTATTTATTTTTGTTCCAGCACAGAAAGGTAACTAGCCAATATTGCTTCCCTTCTGATAAAAGAAATCTTTAAAAAGCACAAGCTGACCACCTGCTGAGACTGTATGCAGTTTCTCTGTATCCTGCCGAGTAATAAAAAGCAGGAGTTTGGGAAATGTCAAGAGGTCAAAGTATAACTGGGACTCTTTGATATAGGCCAAATTAAAGAACAGTAAACAGTTTATTCCACTATTTTTATTGGACTGTTTCAGTCTAAATTGAAAGTACTCTCTTTTTTCCTCTTTACTAGGAATGTAGTCTGTGAGTTGATGGCAAAGCTTGATTTGTTAAGTTTCATTGTGGATTTCTCATTATTAGCAGTAGGCAACTAAATGGTAGTTCAAACAATATCCTCAATTTCCCTGTTCTGCCTACAATCCTGACTTGTTGCAGATAAAACTGCAAGAGTGACCCTGGAACACCTGCAGAACTGCTGGAGCAGAAGGTCTACAGAGCTTTTTTCCTAGGATGATCCTAATCTTTGAGCCGTCTTCAGTCTTATTACAGCAAAGCATCATTCCTATTAACCTTTTCAGCATATAAATTAATCAGGTTTCTTGTACTGATAAGGCCATCACTACTTCCTTCATCTTTAGCTACAGAAAAAGCCCAAGTGAATTTGAAGTGGTCACTTCCCTTTTGCATTTTTTTTTCTCTCTCTGTTTTACTCTCCCTTTCAGATAAATATTTCTATCGACTGTATGAGCAAACCAGCAAAGACAGACTACATATCTAATCAGACATGTTTATCAAGTAGAGCTTTTTGTATTTTGTTTTCTGTGGGATGTTTGGATCTCAGAGACAGTCATTAGATTTCTTTTAAGATATAGACTGGGAGACCACACAGGCCTCAACAGCAGTTTGATTACATTATTGACATAAACTGTGGTCTTAGAGGTACACAGAAAATATGAGACCTGCCAAGTAACCCTATGGTTCACAGGAAATAACCTGCACAGGAAACAGTTTGGTTCAGTGAGAAGTTAAATAGCAAGTTCCCCGAAAGTCTAATGAGTATCTGTTGTAACTTAGATCAATGTTTCTCCACTCTTTCACATTAGGAATGCATTACGGTAGTACTAAATTAATCCTGACTTTGTATATCATAAAAATAGGAATTTTCAAAAGCTATGGTACTATGACAAAATTTGACCTCAGAAACTTGGAAAGATTTGAGTACTATGAAGCCACGACAGAAACTGTTGAAGCTTCTTTTTTTTGTTTGTTTGGGTTTTTTTGTTCTGTTTTGCAACTGCAGTAACACTTTATCACCTTGTTACTTTTCTCTTTTCTTGTATCCCTCACTCTTTAAAGGGTCACTAGTCACTGACGGGAAGCAATGATTTAGCCCAGAAAAGTCATTTAATGTACTATGTTTAAGCACCTAACAAGAAATAATCACAAAAAAAGAATATGAAGTAGACACATCTGAGACATTTTGCAATAGGCAAGAGTATGCCACAGCTCTAAATACAATCCTGGCTCACCTTTGTGCAGAATTCCAAGGCTCTGAGCTTCAGGGATCTTTATCTCCTTGCTAGAAAGCTAGTATCAATATTCACTTACTAAAGCCCTGATCTTGTAAAACATTTAATTAGACTTTACATGAGTTGAAAGTTAGCAAGCGTTTTGTTCAACAGGGCCTGAAATACCCTAGTGTCTTAGGCACGACCATGGGAGCTGAGCAGCATTCTCCCTCAGACAAGTACAATGCCTGTCACAACAGCTATGGGCCATAGACACTTCTTGGTCCTCTGGAGGATGAAAATGGATGGCCAACCAGCAGGTGCTGGAATGAGGAGCTGATGATATTGGAAAGCTTTTAAAATTGAGAAGTGAAGCTATGGATGGTCTACATGTGAGAAGACTTACCTGCTTTCAGAATGGGAACTTTTGACTTTGACCTATCTCTTCCCAGCAGTAGGTAGCGCTGCTTATTCACTGTTCTTCTACCTGGATCTGTTTCCTAAGACTTTGGACATTCCTGCTCTGCCACACTGCTTTGAATAAATATTCAGGAGGATAAACTCACCCAAACTAGGCCTGCAAATACTTGTGCCACTGTGATTGCACAAAGATAAGCCTACGTGAACAATTAAAATTAGAAAAGCAGAAAAGCCAAGAGAAGCATTTTGAGGTATGAAGCACCTGACAACCTGTGTTTATTAATAAATATCAGGCATTGCTTCTAGGAATGTTCAGTGGAGCTGAATATATTTGGTAACCTACCCATCATTGTTAACATCAGATACTGCAACAGTGTACCCAAAATAAGACGCCATCTGGAAATAAAAAACAACAGATAGGCTTTCATGTCAGATATCAATTTTTAAAATTTTTTTACTGATAATCCTCTTTGTTTCTATGCTCATTAATTCTAACAAATATTTTATATATTCTTGAAACTATGTTAATGAAACTATATCCTCTAGAGATACAATATTTCATCAAATAGTTGCTTGACATTACCTGTTCACCAGTGAAGTTCTGGATAAAGGTCAAGTCTGAAGAATTAAGAATTGAGACCTGGTAACAGAAAAAGATGGAAAGTTTCAAGTACACATGGAGATGCTACAGTGTAATGTCACTGCAAACCAATTTGACACACTGAAGGATGGTCCAAGTGGCCAAGAAAAAACAACAATTCTTTCATTTCACCGCAGTTTTCTTGTATGATCTTGAAAAATCACTAAGATTTTATGAGTCTCCGATGCCCCGTGAATTAAATGGGGAAAAGACTATTCTCCTTCCTTACTGGACACTGTGAACAGCATCAGATCGCAGACTATCAGCTAATCAGTGACTATATTAGTACGCATGAAAACATGAACTTAAAACATAAAGAAATCATACATACATACAAATATATATACACACACACATACACGTTTCCTCTGAAAAATGGTATGAATAAGTTCCAGAGACACAAGGAGTTTTGGGTCCACAAAACTAGAGAATGTGTCTGTGGCTGGGATCTCTATTTCTCAATCAGGTTAGTTCTGAAACTTTTCTTTTTCCTATGAGCTATCTGTACCCAACAGGTGCTCTTAGAGCACTGAAAATAAAGGCTGGGTATGAATAACCTGAACTTAGACTTCTCTCCACTGTGGACACAGCATTGCACATGAAATGTCCTAACCTGTGGGTAAACTTAGGTCTGATAACACTCAGCAGGTATAGGGATACTAGTCATACTCAAAGCGTTCTTGTAATTGTCTATTGAAAATAAACTTCAGAAAGGACTAAGTGCTTAATATTCAAAGCCCAAACCAGTAAGGCATTTCAACCCAGCCAGGTAAGCCTGAGGGTGAAAGTCAGTGGCAGTTTTCTCTGATTAGATAGTTTAGGATCAAAGAGACAGAAAATATAATGCAAACTTTAATCTTCCAAATGGTCTAACTGCATTCTCACTATAAAAAGGATAAAATGTGGGTCTAGTACATACATAGCCAAAGTTCTGTGCTCCCCTCGGGACTCCAGCAACCAGCTCTGAAAAGATAAATGATCAACAGTGAACTGGTTATGCTACCTGAGTGGTGCATGCAACATGCATCCCATGCCACTTAAATTCTTCCTTGACATATAACCCTTAGGATTTTGGTTTGTTATCTGTATCAGAAACACCTGCAAATCACTTCAAGACATTAATTCATAAGATTTTAACATTCATTCAGTGCATCTAGTTCCATGAAATATTACATCTTAATTGTTGAATACACTCATCCAGAGATCTCCTTCTGGCTAGCATTACTTAGCATAGCACAGTATAATAAAGCTCTTAGTACAATTCAGCTTGTTACCTGACAGCTGTGGATTGATGGAACCAGAATTAGTTGTGGCATCACACACTAGAGTACAGAAGCTAAACACAACTGTCCTTACAAATACCCCTTTTCTTTCTGGCTGCGCAACAGTTTGTCTCATCTGTTATTTGGCTTGATGCCATGAAAGTGTCCAACAAAGTTCTGTGCAGGCTATCTAAAAGCATTACAAGGAAATTTTTGTGAGTGGCATTGGGGGAATCTATTGAACAAGAACATGAGACATTGACCTAGCTGCCTTCTAGGATGTAATTCTGCTCAATGGTGAAATCTTAAACAATTAGTGGAAAAAATGGAAAAAAAAGAAGAAAAGAGCAAAGTCACAGCCTGCAGTCTTACTGTCTAAACATTCCCACATTAGGATATCCAGATCAGAAGACAGCAGCAGGAACTTCAGATACCAGAGCACCTCAGATACCTGCTTGTATTGGCCTAGCATTCCTCTGTTCCGCTCTGGATTTATATAACACCTGTGGTTGAATGCGTTTGGTCAAGGGGAGATGGAAGTAGTAATGAAAGATTGAGCAGGACACAGGACAATTCCCGGGTCAGCCAACACTGCAATTCTTTGTGCCAATCATTCACGTGACTTACTGATTCAAGAATCATCCATCATAAAAATATGAGTATGCATTTAAAAAAACCCCTATATATATATATATATAGGTAGCTGCAGCCTTCCTTTACCAGGGACACATCTTTTTTTTCCCACGTTATAGCATCCGGCTCAAAATTATTATTATTTTTTTTAACCCATAGTGGCACAGGAAAGGAAACTCTAACTTCATAGGGATTAAGCAGCAGCAGTTCTGGGTAGCTGGGTTCATTTCTAAAAATGTACTATGTCTCTATTGGCTTTGTGAGTCTGGACCATGGAGCTGTTCACTCCCTCAAGAAAGCTACCCCTTAAGCAATACTTTCTGACAGACTGTCAGCCTTACACAAGGAACATAGCTCTTAAGGTATGAAACACCAGGGATCATAGATATTTTCAGCTAACTGTATGTTCTGAAATTCTGTACAATTTCAGAACACCTGAAAATAGCTAAATCATGGACAAATTTCTATTTGTAACTGATTATTTTTAACATACTCTACCAAACAGACAGCTGTGACAGGAGCTTTTCTTCTACACTGGATTCAACTTGCAAAGACACAGAAAAACTAGTGTTCAATTTCTAACATACCTGCAAAACTTACTTTACAACTTAAAAATCAGACGACGTTCAGCTTGTTTTTAGTTCTCTTGCCACAGCACTTTGTGCTATGAGTTCAGCACATCAACTAAGTGAGGTTTAAGTCATGTTGGTATTTAGTTAAAGCCTCAGTGGTGTTCCAGGTTCTACTGCTGCTAAACCTAGCCCTGCAGAATGGATTGCTCTGACTTTGTTCTTAGAGTATTACAGAACTGTGTTACTGGAGCTGCCACCTTCCAGGGCAGTTTTCCCTAGCCATGTGAAACTAATAAATGTCCTGTGTCACCTTTTGCCAGAGGGAAAAACTTGAACCTCAGTGTTTGAGCTGAATTCTAAGTTATGTAATGACATTCTGCACATTTAAAAAAATATTTATCCTATAATTTTGATCAAAACCTGTTCCTCAGTGCATGTTGCTCTACTTTATCAAATCATGAATGTAGAGTCAAAGGTGGTATTTTACAGATCATGAAACATTTCAGGTGAACAGTGATGATGTTTTTAAGCAATGCTATTAAGTCTGTGAGATGTCTGGTTCTTTGTAGATGACAGTTGCTGTCTAAATGCAAATTATTCTAAATATGTCCTGTATCAAACCTACTTGATCCAAGAACCTTTACAAAGTCTCAGGCATGATTCTATATTCAGACATTTATATTCATGTTCATTCAGCTTTTCCTAATCAGGGGACTAAATGAACACCTCATCTTCCTGTAGAATGTTTTCTCTCCCTCTAAGCCTAGGTTTTAATAAAAGGAATTAAATTCTTCTGTCTCCTGCTGTTAAATATAAGGCTCAGGGTAGGAGCAAGAGCACAGGGAACTTGTTCTTATTGCATTACGCCCGTGCAGGAAAATACAATGTATGAAAAGGGTCCGCTAATGAACTGCCCCAGGTACCCCATCCTTAAAGCACATGAACTGGAAACTTCTATATAGCCAAGAGCTGCTTTCACCAACAAGACCTAGCATGCCAGTGTAGACACACCTTTGTCCAGAAGCAGCTGAATGTTATCTCCTAGTCTGGGCTGTGAAGTTCATGTGGCAGTCAGAAGTGTACTTTCAGCATACACAGACATTTCCAAGCCACTTTGCATCTGGCCAGCCAGATGCTGAGGTCCAGTAGCCTCTGTGCAGGTGAGTAACTTGAGTATGGACCGAAAGACTGTACAGGACTACACTGTTGATCCACTTGTTACTACTGGTCACCAAACTGGCTAAATTAAGTGAGCCTGGATGGCTCCACCTACCATGCTGTCACAGCTCTAACTGCTGAACAGATGCATAGGCATGATACCATAACAATTGATTCAGGCTTTACCATTACTTAAATTCTACTCTGTTATGCTATACCTTCTAAGGAAATATTTGCCTCTGAGAATGTTGGATACAGATAGCTTAAGTCTCACCAGTGTTTCAAATGTATAAAAGGTATGTTCCTGCATAGAGACCCAAAACAAGGAATTTAATAGGTGCACAGCCATATGGTTTCCATTCAAGTATATAGCTTCTTACCTTGTTCAGAATCCCCAGTAAATTCCCCAGCAGCCACTGAGTATCCTGTTTAAAGATAAATTACAAGCAAAACACTTGATAAACCATTTCTTTCAAAAAATATGGAAGGACAATCAGATTTGTCTGTTCATCTAATCATCAGAATGCAAATTTTCTAACATTAGTATACTAAAACTGTGTGGAAAAAAGGAAAAATGTTTATCACATTATTATGACTCAATTAATTGTAGGTCTGAATTTATAATAAATATATCCCTTTTCTCCAAAAATTAGCTTCTAAATCATTAATACTTAATAATTTATCTGAAAAAACTGCAGGTACTATGGTGGTTTGCCCTAACAGCCCTTGACACAATTTAGGTCTTCATTACTGTACTGTAAAGCGTGAGTATCCTGTTTTAGCTCTATATGGAAGACAGATTTCCAAAGATGCAGTGAAGTACCTCCTGGAGCTTTAGTAAACCTGTGAGATAATTGCCGTTGACAGAGTAAAGACTTTTGGATTGTATCACGGACCGTAATTTCAAATCTATGGGCAGAGATGAAAGGATGCATCTTTGCCTTCAAATTCCACTGCATCTTTTCTATAATTATGTGAAGAAAAACCTGTCTTACATGCAGAGACATGTGAATATCATGCAAATTCTTAGAGATCAGTACTAATAAAAGGTACATAAAGGGCCTTTTTTCTATTTATTACATAGTATCTTCAAACTGACTTTTGTTATTGCTTACTTGAATTGTATCTTTTAAATATCAGTGAGAATAAAATGGATATTGGTGCAGTACTGTACAAAACACTGTAGAACTGAATTTTCTTTTATCTATTAAAAATTGAAATAGTTTTTAATTACTTTGAACTCAATCCATCATCTTGGAATAAAGAAAGATATAAATGGGAAAATTTTGTATTTCTGCTTAATTAAAGATCATATAATGAGAACCCTAACAAGCCATTTAAGATTCCAACCTTCAAACCCTGTTGCTGTGCGTTATTTTAAGAATGTTCATAATCCCATTGAAGTAACTAGCAAACTATTGATTTGTGGTTGTGCTTAAGGCAAAACATGTTTAAATCCTCTCACAACTGGGACATTAGTAATTTAGGGCTTGTTTTCACATTTATATAAGACCCACGCTTGTAGGCCATACTGCTAACTGACATAGAGCTTAGCTTACCCATGTAATTGTCATCATATGAGGGTGGTGCCACTCCTGTTTGCTTCTCTCGTGCCAGTTTCCTCAGAATATCCTTGAAGGAATAATTTGCAATGATATCCGCAATACTTGCAGTGATTACCTGACCTGGATTCAAACAACTTCATAAATGAAAGGGACATAAAACAGAGCCAGTTTCTACAAAATAGGGCTAGCAGAACATCAGAACAGAGCTGAATGGATAATATAGCACAAATGCAAAGAGTAGACATCTTCTCTCAATCTTTCTCCATTATTAGCCTGAAAGTCTCAAGGGTCCACATAAATCTATAGAACAAGGCATTGAGACTCTGTTGAACCATCAGAAACATCTCCAGACCCATTTCAAGGTGCTGATTCAAACTAAAGTCAAGCATTTTCAGGCTCAGCTACCTTTTGATGCTGTAGAGTACAAATGTAGTAGACCAATGGAAGCAATTTCTCAATGGAGAATTCAAAGCTATGAATTCCCTAACATCATAATCAACTAGATCTTCCTCCTTTAATAGCAATGCAAAAATACACATCAATGAGGCTGACAATGGGCAAGTTGGTAGGCAGAGTCTGGGAATCAACTATATCATACATGTCAAAACAGGTTAAAGCAAAAATACCCTTTTAACCCTTTACTAAAACCACTTCAGGTTTCATCTACATGAGAAACTCCATCTCGGAAACTACAGTGATGCCACAAATGAACTAAAAATGTATGCAGAAAGCAATAAAAGGTTGTGTTCAGAAACAAATAGTGACAAAAACTTTGAAAATATTACATTTGATGTACAAATATTAGCTATTTTTAAAATTGCAGTATTTCTAGGGAAAAAGTCAGCTTATTAATTAAATGACAAATGTGCTAAAATGCCAACATAAAAACAGTTATTTCTGTTTGTTTCACTTCCTATACAACCTACATCCTGAATTTTCCCTGACTTATTTTTATGCTCAGTTGCTTGTTAAGCAATTCTTCTGATCTATATTTGTTGAAAGTAAGACCGGAGACTGGTTATCTTAAACTGAGAAAACAAGGGAAATATAGAACATTTTCCACAATACTTCCTGCTTCACTTCTTAGATCAAGTTTACCAGCCAGATGAACATACCTTGCCAATAAAAACTACCAGGCCCGCCTACTATCAGGTCTCCATTCTACAAAAAGCAGAATTGAATAAAATTACACAACAAAAGAACAGAACAAAATTAAGCATGCATGGGAGAAACAATTTAAATGACAAAAGAATATCAGAATCATGATAAAGGAGAATAACCCTGTTCAAGGAAAGGAAGTAGGTGCATGGATGTGCAGGGAAATCCACAGTTAAATAAAGTTAAGATCACCCTATGCATCTTCACTTGAAAGAAAGCCACAATTTTATTAGCACTAACATAGCATTCTAAAAATTGCGGATTATTTGGAACAAAACAAAGTCAGCATAAAAGAGGGTTTTCACATTCAATGAAGCAACAGTAACGCTCTATAGAGAGATATACTTTTGTCTGCCCTACAATGAGGTCTTTACTCCTCAGCTACTAATAATGTGAATAACAATGTAGCTGCAGAACACTGAAAACAATGGCATTGATCAAAGTTATGTGAGGTGCTGGTGCTGTAACAATGGCACAGATAATAACAATAGCTGCAAGGTTTATTCTCTGGCCCACGATATTGTTTTTGGACCCTCTTGGCATATAAGGACAACGAGCTATTTCCTTTAAGTACTTTCACTTTCACCTCCACAAAAGAACAGTGTTACTCAACGACTAATCTGCCTCCAAAAGCATCCTTATACAAGCTATTTTAACTTTTAAAAACTAGCTGGTGCCTGCCCATTATTTCCTGAAAGTCAGGTCTCTGGAAAGCATCTTAAGTGGGACACATTGAGATAGAAGCACATACAATTTTTTGCCTAATTACCTATTAAGATAGACTGAGCAGAGTCTGATTGGAGTGCTGCAAAGAGATAAACAGGTGGTGATTGCAGTATTTAATTTATTAATGAAACCAGAAAGTTCAAAGCTTGCCAAGGAGCAAAGAACTTGCAACAATGTCACGGAACTTCCCATATGCGACAGCATGGGGATAAACTCTTCATCACTGAGACAGTGCTTGAACACTAGGGATATATCAGAATTACATTTGGTCAAAGTATTTCAGAAGCAGAATCTCACCTTGTAAAAATCTAAGCTGAAACCCGCTTGACAAAAGCCTTGTCCTTCAGGATCTGCATTGCCTGCAATTATGAAGGTAGAAGCATTTTATTAATTTCACAGTGCATGTGGAAGACAGCTTATGCACACCTGGAGCTGTAAGGCTGTAAATGCAAAAGTACCAAAATATGTGAAAATATGTGTATTGTTTTTTAGAAGAGGCAGAGAAAATCAAGACCTTCTACAAGACGCCTTGTAAAGATTTTGAAAAATAGGACTAGTTACTTGGGACTTTGTCCTCTCACTGCCAAGGAAGTCACCCTTGCAACAACTACCAGGGATTCAGTTTGAATTTGGCTGGAGATACAAAGTAAACAACTTAACAAGAAATCCTAGAATGGTCACCACAGTCTGCTCTGCCATAAACACAAAAATAAGTGTTTACTAAGGCATTCTCAAAAAATGTTGACATAGTGGATGGGTCAGCATGGGTCAATGTTCAGACAACATCCTGGTTGTCTGTACTATGGCAAGGGAAGGGGGCATACGTCCTTCACAAGGGCCAGCCCTTTAATTGATGCACATTTGCTCAATGAGAACTGAAATGTAATATAATTTTGGATGCACATCTGTACAAGCAAAAACATCCTTCCTGCTTCTGTCCATTTTTATTTCTAGTCTCCAGATCCTTATATAATTGTACGAAGTGTATTGGCATGCATTTTAGGGCTTTCCTATGAGTGCTGGAGTGCTGGAATTCTGCAAGATTGGGAAACCGAGAGCAGGAATGGCCACTGGAACTCTCTCTTCGAATGGCACAAGCCTTTGGCAAAGCCCCGGTGAGACATCAGAAGTGCATGAAGCAGATCTTACGGTCACCATTTCTTACAGATTCAGCTTCTTTCTGTACCTGTCCATCCAGGGACAAGGATTAGGCTTTAAAAGAAAGACTTAGCACAACTCAGTTTAGAGCTATACTACAATATGAGAAAAGGAAAGCCACAGAGTAACACTGAATGTACATGCAAACAATTCATGTTGCTATAGGTGTGCAGATTTTCTGGTAGACCATGAAAAGCTTTATTGGGCTACGTTATCGAACACATCTGTCAGATGTCAGGAAAATCCAGCTACATGATATGATGCTATCTCTAGATCTTCACAAGAAAGAGACCTTTTAATTATGTGAAGTAAGTGTCTACTTTTTCTGTAAAATGCCTGTTACTTTCTTGGCAAAATAATCCATAAGATACTTGAAGGTAGGAGCACAGTTTGCAGTGGAGGAACAGCTAAAAGGTGTGGTTTTAAATTAGCCCATGTGTACATGGCAAGAATGCTAGCTGCAATAGCAGGGTCTCTGTACAAGGGGTATCGTGACAAGGAACTACATTCAGACTTCTCGTGTTATTGACTAGCACATACAACTTGAAACAGCTACCTATCTCAGCTAAACTGAACAACATCATAGCTTTGCTGTGAGCGTTTCCCCTGGAAAGGATAGGTAAGCCCATCATATTTGCTATCTTACACACACTAACTGTAGAAAAGTAACTGAAAAAACAATTCTCTGATCTGTCAGTGCAGAAACTGCTGTGCACTCAGCCCAGTCCAAAGCTCAGTAAAGTCACTGGATAATTCACATTGATTTCAATAACTTGGAGCACTGAGGTAATGAGAGTATTAATAATCATCATAAACACTTAGACATAGGATGCTGAAAAGGATGAACAACTGATTTAATCTAATGCGTGGCATTTTATGCAGACTTCTAGATAACTGAACTTGGTTCTAAATATACGTGCACTGTTTCTCCCTATTCCCCAAGAAGTAAGGCCCAGAGATTGCTGCCACATCCTCAGAATAGCACAGAGAAGAGTGTGGAACAGCAGTGCTAACGTGCATGGCTTTCTTCCATGCTGGAAGTCCTTCATAAACGAGCTATTGTGGGTGATATTGGCATGAACAGTGATACAGGCTTGTGTGTTTCTGTGCAGGGTCTGGTCTTCAGATGGTGATCCTGTGATGAGAGATTTATACTCAGCATGAGCATGAGTAATTGGTTTAAAATGCTGTCTGGTTCTTATCTAGATCTGTTTGCTACATTTTAAAGCCATTTAAATTGAACCAATTATATCTTATCACTATAACTGTAAAAGCTTAATTTACTGAATTTCTCCTCTTTTGATTACGCAATAAAGCATCCAATTGCAGGTGTGTAATTTAATGTCAATTTTTCTTTAAACCCTCATCCAATGCAATAATGTCATACAGTAATCTTCATTCAACCAAGACTGTGTGAAGACTGAAAGGATGAAAACATTGAGTGCAATATCAATTCCTCCAACATAAGTTTGTTCCTATTAATACTTACTGTTGCGACAAGGTGAATATTCAGCATAGGCACTGAAGTTCTGAATTGCTACATAGCAGGTGCCAACGGGGTCCTTCTCAGGGCTATCTTTAAGGGTTCTCCAATGATATAAGGGAGCACAAGCCTATCAAAACAGAAATGATGTCACACATACCTTTCATACACTCATGCATCTGGCAAATGTAGTTTTTAACAGTGTACAAGGATTCTCTCTGGTACTGTATCATTCATGTAGCAATGATCATAACACATTGACAGAAGAAAATACAGGACCACTGCTTCTTATAATTTCATTATAACCTGAAAAGCATAGTCTGATCTTTCACTTATAGTCCTTAGCAGGTGAAATCTGTCAGGGACTACAGCTCACATTTAATCATGTGTTACAAATACCCTCTAAGCCTGCTTCACAAGTAATATGTTTGCTCTGTTACTGCTCACTGCACAGGACTTGATCCCATAGTTTAAGATGTAGATCACACACATGTGGCTGAAAACATTCCTACTTCTGGCCTGATATGTCTTAAGATAAAGGCCATTGCAGTAGAACTGCTATGATTCTACTCAGCAGAAGATTTGTCAGGGTGTTGTGTCATATCGTCTATCACAATCATCAGTTTGTCTGCATTCTTATAAACCCCTGGTTCAAATCTTTGGAAAGATGATACACCTAGAACTCATTCAACAGTCTCTCAGTGAACAGGTTTTTGCTAAATAAATTTTGGCTAGTGAACTAATATTTAATCTTCTGTGTTACGGTAGTGGTGTTACAAAAATGACAGTGTAAGGATAAAAGATATACAAGTTGTGTGGAGAGGGAGATTATCTTTTTTGAAAGCAATGCAAATAATTGGAAAAATAGAAAAGATAAGCTGTCAGGTATGCAAGTCATTCTTCAGCGGTTCCTGTTCCCTAAAACTTCAGTTGGCTGGGGGGGAGAAGACACTACCTCTCCCTACAACCTTGCCTCTGTAAGACACAAACAAAACCTCCATTCATGTCCTACCTTGTCTCACTTTTCCAATCAGAAACCTATCTACCTCTGGCAAGGCATTGTTATTATTCACATTACTGTATAAGCCTTAGTTCTGCAATCAGTTCCAGCTGGATGAACCACTGTGCTACTCAGAGCTTACCAGGAAAGTCAGAGCTTCTGGAATGTTGGTTTAAGGAACAGGGACCCTTAACATACTCCTGCCTAGAAGACCTTACAGATTAAAACATATCAGAGAGCAAAACTAGAGCGCAGCAAAGAGGAATACATGTCCTGTGAGAGTGATTTTAGGTACATTTGACATCAAGCAAAATGGATTGAAACAAGAATTATATATAGTCATAAACATTAACATAATGCAGTTTACTATCAGTCACATTTGTAGTTTAAAAGAAAGTTTCTGACAGCTTGATTACATTTTCTTTTTCTCTCCCTTCAGTCTATAAAGCTTAAAAGACAAAGTTTTCTAGCTTCACTGTTCAAGTTTTTGACCAAAAAGTGTTGACTATATCCTTGTTTCAGAAAGCCCGAAAAGAGTTATCATCAGAAGCAAAACAAAGTTTCATCAGTACAGACACAGCATATCAGTTGGTGATGAGGTTTTCTGCTCATTTGATTAAGATTCAGCAAATGGTGGTAAAGAACAATTCTATATCAGTTTGTGAACTGTTGTTTAGTAGAGTACCTAAAATGAAAAATGTTCAACTGTTTTTAGAATTTTTACATTGACAATTCAGAAAAGTGACATAATATTTATTCTTACAAATACTTTATTTGCGTAATTAACTTTTAAATAGAAAGTGCATGTACATGAGTGATACATGAAGGCACTGAATAAGAAGTTTGAAAACTGTGATAACACTGACACAAGTGACAAAATTAACAGTATATGCTAACTCTGTAACAGAATAGGGTGATGTTTTATTCATTACCTGTTTCATGTCGAAATCCTTCTCTAGGTTAACCATAAGGCTTGCTATTTAAAGTAAAGCATTTCCTTTAGATAGTTCTTCTATTATGACTACTTCTTAAGTAATAATTGGAAGTTTTAAGCAAATCCCAAGACACAAATTATTGCTTTGCAATTGTAAAAACTAATAAAACTAATGAGCAAACTAATTATTCTTATCACAACTATTTCAGTGACATTTTCAATGTAAGGCTTAGCACATAAATTGTAAATATAAAATGTCTGTGTATAAGCAGCATCACCACTACTTTACTAAGCAATAAAAGTACTTGCCCCCTGCTGGGGTCCTCTATCAATATAGGTAAAACTTTCCACGAAACTGGAAAACAGACATCACACTTAAACAGCAGTCTTGATTTGGATCTTTTTTATCATTACTTTTTTGCAGCTGTTTTACCATGACTATGACACAGCTGTTCAAAACAATGTAAATGGGACAAAAGGGGTCAGTGCTTTCTCTTACTAATTGATCTTCAGCACAGGTTCTTGGCTGCCATTCTGCATTTAACATTCCAAACAGGGTTTCATAATACAAAACCTTTTATAGCATATAGCTATCAATTACTGTGTATCTCTAAAATATGTCCATTATCTGTTTAAAAAAAATCACCATTCACTTCCATAATAACATGGCATTCTGCTATTTTCACTTGGCAGCGGGATCATTTTCACTTGATAGCGGGATCATTTTCACTTGATCAGTTCAACCTGATTTTATAGACTGCTTTTATTTTCTGAGTTATATACATCATCTGTTTTATAATTCATGCATAATCATACAGTTGTTTCTATAATCTACACATAGAGAGCTATTAAAGTTATATATTTGGGAAAAATAAACATTATCTCCAAATGAATACCAAATGCATAGACTTACCACAACTTTTTCTTTATAAGCTTTGACTGTTGCCCCAAACCACTGATTTGTCTTAAACTCAATAGGTTCCCTGGTGCCATTGACTTTAATTTTCCTGTTGTCTGACAAAGAAAGAAGCAGTATGTTGACAGCTTATTTTAAAAAGTATTACCCTGTGAATTACAGATACAAGTGAACAGACTAATGGATATATTACATTGCATCCACTGTCATCGTCCTACCAGCTGAATAGGAAATGGACATTCTAGTATAATTTAAGCTTTTCACTGGTCAGTGGAAAACAGCTTAAATTCACGTGTGAAAATTCAAAATAACTACACTTAAACTTCAGAAAAAAAATACAAAGGACTGGAATAAGAAACCCTGTGTTTCCCTCTGCCAAAAAAAAACTTGTTTACCTGGAATTTATGATGAAGAATGAACAAGAATCTAAAAAAATAGGTGAAAATCCCTAAAAAGTTTTCTCATATGTGGTAGAAACTTCCCATGTAAAAAGCATGTTCTGTAATTAGTTTTTGTCAAACAAATGACATTTCTCAGCATGCTTATTCAAAGGCCAACACTACAGACAGTAAAAGACTTAGTTTTTAACAGAATTACATGTGTACACACTGTCACAAGAGACAGCTTCTTAATGTTGCTTTATATATACTCTTGCAGATGTCAGCATAAGAGAAGCCATCTGGGCAAAGACTCGGGCCAATTATAAGGCATTTCAGGTTTTAATAAAAAGCAGACATCCCTTCCTTTCACCCTCAGTTCTCTAAAGTAAACTGATTTCCCATATGTTCATGAGCCATGCTCTTCCCTTACCAGTCATTCCTAATGAACTTCTCAATTTATACATAAGCAGGGCATTACTCCTTCCCCCTTGTATCTGCATTCCCTTATGTTTGTTTCTGGTTCCTATCAGGAGAGATTTCACAAGAATCCATCCTTTTTAGTCACTCTAAGTGAAAATAAAACCATATACTGTGTACTTTGGAATGGAGAAAAAAAATGTAATGGCAGATTATACTGTACGGATTTACATACATTTTTTTAAAAACGAGGAAAAATGCAGCTAGTATAATTGTCACTTCTAAAAAGACAACACTTCATGGGATTTGCCCGACAGGAATAGAGGAGATGATACCGGAATGGTTTTCTAGGATGTTGGATCACCAGTTACTTCAGCTCGTGGTAACCTCATAAATGTTACGGATATAAACTGAATTAAAAAGAAAAATGCATTATATCTGGAGAACAAGGGTACTCTATCTCTGTGTTTTTTCTAATAAACATGAAGGGAAGTTGAATGAGAATGAGTCTGTGAAAGTTTGAAAGTCTCTGAGGAAACATCTTCCTTCATACAAATATTTGTTTCTGTGATGCACCAATTAGAGGAGCTAGAATGGAAATCCATGCTTAGAAAGATATAAGAGATAAATTTCAGGGATATTTAGATCTTAAAAATTCAGCAAGAATAATTTAAAATCTCTCTAAAAATATTAATTTTAAAAATACATTTTATTTAAGTTAGGCCTAAACTTTAAGAATGTGGAAAACAGCGACTTCAACACACTGTATTGCAGGAGCTGCCAGCTTCTACCTAGCTGTTGGCAATATCACTTTTGATTATTTTTTCCAGTGAAGTCAGGCCCTTTCAAACTTTAAAGGTTTCTTTTTTCTTTTTTTAATGCTCCAGCAGATCTGAACATGATCAATGTCCACAGATGACGTCTTGATAGAAACAAAGCTTTTGAAGCTTGAAAATCAGCCATGGTCAGCTTATAGCAGCCAATCCTAGGCTGGCTCTGAGAATACTCACGACCAGTATTCTATCTTAAAAAGAGATTACATTTTCAATCAAGACAGCATACTTTTCTACTGGCAAAGTATACTAAAATTTGAAAATAAGTTACATTTTAAAACTAGGACAACTGTTTGCAGGATTTATAAAAACCATAGCTGAATTTACCAGTAAATCTGCAGGAACTGTACACACACCACTCTACCCCCACCCCACTTAGTGGCATATGGTATAGTATGAATCCTTAATCATGTGGCATGGGATTTTCATTATAAAATAATTAGTAAAGTATCACAGACACACAAATTAATAAATAGTTTTTTTCCCTAGAAAAATCTCTTTTGACAGAAATCCTCTAATCACCTTTGTTCAGGATCCTTGCTGGAGCTATGGAGTCATATTCCCAGTTTCTGAGGTTGTGCCTTAAAATACAGTTTAATCTTTTGTATATAACAACCAATCAGTATTTCAGATGGCTGTGAACCAGCTACTGCTTTCCCTATAACTTTGTAAAAACGAAGCTATATACACAACTAACTTGTCTGAATACACATGGACTGTCATTACTGTGCTCTGTATTCAATTAGACAACAAGGCTCTGAATGAAGCCACTGCAAATGTCCACTTCTGAGCTAGTCATCCACTTATAACTGAGGACATGATCTAAGGCATTGTTCTTCCCCTCCTAAAGCAAACATCTAAGAAGGTCAGAAGAACATGGCCTTAAAGTACTTAAATTTTTTTTGTACCAGCTGTAGATAGCCACGGATGATCAGCTTAGACTAGACTCAGATGAAAACTATTCGTTTACTCAGATAAATCCCCATCCATTTAAAAAAAAAAAAAGTTGTTATTTCTGTCTTTGGTACATCCCTCAAAACTGTGTTATCTAAGCGTTTCAAAAAATAACTTGTCTGTATCCTGACAACACCTGTATATGACAGGAAAATATCTCTCCTTGTGTTATTTATGGGGATCTGAGGCCCACAGGCTATGTCTGTACTGTACCTTACCCAGAAGCTAAGCTATATTTCTGTGAGCAGCAAAAACTTGGCTTGAATTCAGGTGGCATTCAAATGTCATCTTCTCTTCTGGAACAGAATGCCTGGCCCCTGTTAGGAAGGAGTTCAGCCTATCTTGTACCACGATACGTGACACTAGTGCAAGGATAGCTAGAATACAAGGCAGCAACTGGGCTGGGCACACAACGCCTAAGCCTGTCCACAGAGTGGTCCAGGGAGTGCCTGAGTAGCAGCTGGATTGCTTCAGAGCCAGCCCAGGAGCTGTTCCAGATGGTCAACAGTCTGGATGACTCACAAATTTGGCTTGAAACTCAGCCCTGGAGTCACTCTTAATTGTACCGCCTAAGACCGTATTGCAGGCTAAGGCCCAGAAACCAGGAGTATGCAAAGAGCAGAGAGATGTGTAAGTATAAATTTAGGTGCAAAGACAGCCTTAAACTGCATTTCAGCAACCCAAAAGCATCTCATTTTCTACTGCAGGAGCCGAGACTCCTATACATTGGTACTGCCCTACAATCCAGCTTCAGAAGCAGCTCTGGAGATGGTGAAACATGATTCTCAAAATCAGTGTTCCTTCACCCAGTCTTTTAGACTTGAGGTACCTAGGAGCTACCAAAGGGAAAAAGGCCCCTTAAATGGCCAAAGCAGTAGCTGGACAGTAGAAAAATTTGAATTCAGACAGTAAAAAGCAAACATATGTAAGAACAACAGTGCAGAGATTCATTTTCAGGAAATAAAGCCTGAACCTGGAGCAAGTGTTAATGCAAATCCATCATTTGCACACATTAGACTAAATTTGGCACTGTCTACGGGGATTGGTCTTCTCTCAGTCACTGAGTCAGCACATTATAAACTGTTTAACAGGCATGAATCAAACATTACTCTTACAAATATTTCTTTGTTGTAGTAATCAGGATCTGCATAAGAAACAGATGTATTTGCAAACACTGATAGTGGCTCATCGTGGTTCATTCAGCCCTTGAAAAATAGAAGTAAAAAATGCAGCATCTATTATAATTTGAAAATACTCAAATTAACAAAAGCAAATAAAAATATTTTAATCAAACTTAATGCAGGAACACAATGCTTCTAATCAAAGCAACAAATCCAGCTATGTAATACACCTACAACACTTTCAGGTTAAGTTCTCACCCTTCAGGAACTTCGAAAAGTATTATCTTTACTCTCCCTGTGTGTTTGCATGTAAGTACTGAATAAATGCAGATGGCCGTTAACCAGGCATCTGCAGCAGGCTGTTACATTCTGCCCTCTAATCTGTACCTACTCAGACTACATCCAGGATGGCAAATCCCTTTCAAATACCTGTTTTGATATATGTGTGTGTGTGTGTATGCATCTATGCACATCCATATATAAAAATAAATATAGATAATATATAATGTAATATATATATTTCATAACTTTATACATAATTATTGATACACAAAGTAGAGGTGAATAATCAGCTCAACCTATCCATATTTATATAAAATGGGAATACAAACACAGAAAAACAACATACATTTATATTTATATAAATATATACAGGTCAAGGAAAGTGAATATCCCCTTCACATGCAGACATGCAGCAAAAGGAAAAGAGGCAACAGACACAAGTTGCAGCAAGGGAATTTCTGATTAGATATAAAGAAAATACCCTCACAGTAAGGGTGATTAAGCACTGGAACAGATTCTCCAGAGAGGCTATGGCATCTCCATCCTTGGGTAGTTTCAGAACTTAGCTACACAAAGCTCTGAGCAACCTAATTTAACTTTGAAATCAGCCCTGCTGCATCATTAGGGTCCTGGCTTACAGGAGGGCAGAGAGAGAAGGAAGGGTTCGTACTGTCATACATGGTCCCATGTTCTAGAAGTGAGGGAAGAGAGGGGATCTTGTCAACCTTATCACCATGGCAGAGTGGTATCTTTTTGGTATCACTACCATAAAAGATTCCAATGATACCACCCATTACTAAGCAAAGGCAAGTCAGTAACATTCACAGGGTCATTGATATTAAACCCTCAACAGACAGACAGAACACAAATGCAAAGCTAAAGACTATGATCTAAGGAACCAAGCCAAACAACTGCTTTCAACATTAATGCTGGGGAAAAAACAGACTCCATAGTGTTTAGAGACAGTAAGGATATGCAAAACCCTTGCATGATGAGAAGAGTTGCTTCTATTTTTAGATTTATCTGATTCTGCAAACATCTATTGAATTTCTGGTTTTTATTGTGCCTTAGATGCTATTCATATGAGTTATTTTAATTTAATAGATCATATCTAGACAGCTTTATTTGGACTTTCATTCCATGAATCAAGAAATGAAGAATCATCAAACCCAATAGGATTTTTTCCCTAAGTACAATCTGATCAAAAACAAATTAAGACCTCAGGGCTTGAACTAACATAGCTAAGGGTATTTTTTCCCCTCTTTAGATAAGGCTGAGACTTATAAAAGAAACGCATGAGGGTCTATTATAAATCAGAATCCTACAAGTGAACCATGAGGCTCCAGATAAGGTCTTACTGGCATAGTGGACAGAAATGTGTCAACATTTAAAAGTACAACAAAGTTCTCCTTCAGCACTTTCTCTTGACATGCAAATTCTGTTTTATAACAGGATTCTAAGTTTTCCCTAGAATCTTACCATCTTTACAGCTAATGATTTTTTCAGGTAACTAAATCTTTTGAGCCCCACCATACATCCTTTCCTTATACAGTACCTGGGTTCTGTTACAATCAGGTCAACTACTGGCCAGATTAGCTCATGTTTTTTATCAACTGCACGCTTGGCCAGAACTGATCTACATCCCCCTCCCCTGTTTCTCTTCAGAGACTGTTCAAATTTTCTCCAGCTAGTTTAGAAAAATACAACCTATTTTACTAAAACTGGTAAATTTAACTGACAACAAAGACAACACTCCAGTGAGTTCTAGAAACTTAGGGGAAGTGATATCTAAAATTCTGCCTTTTGGACCTAATTTAAAACATAAAAGCCTGTTGCAGTCTGTTAAGTATTACAATTAAAAGTGACCATTATAATGAGTTTCTGA
Organism: Gavia stellata; assembly: GCF_030936135.1. Lineage (NCBI taxonomy): Eukaryota > Metazoa > Chordata > Aves > Gaviiformes > Gaviidae > Gavia > Gavia stellata. The sequence continues at coordinate 23,671,665 of NC_082599.1, read as the reverse complement.
AATATGAACTATTAGCTCTTTACCAGATTTCAAATGCAATACTGCACTTCAGGGAGCATTTAAGTTTGCTTCTGGCTGCAAGATGCTTTGAGTGGTTCAGGAGTTCCCCAGTTAATCAAGCGGGGAGAAAGTTTTCTTCATATTGCTCTCCTGCTACCTCTCCTGGCAGCTGAATGGAAGAGCACCCCGCCTAAACACAAGGACTTGGTAATTCTACCTCGATGCTAAAGCAGAAATAGTCATTACGAAATGAGGTTTACAATGAAGAAACTGGAAAGGAGAAGTTAGCTTTGTGTAGATAAGGGAGGAAAGACAGATCACAGCTCTTTAATATAATGTCAACGCTTGTTCCCCTGTCCTCTCATTGAGTTTCAAAGGGGTTAAAAAAAAAAAAGTGTAGAGGTTGGACTAGATGATCTTTAAAGGTCCCTTTCAACCCAAACCGCTCTATGATTCTATGAAAGAGTATCACAGCCTTACACTGCAATGCAACAGGACAGATTTACAGAGCAGGGAAACAAGGAAGAAGAGTCTCTGCCCTTCAGCCCGTATCTCCTGGAGTAAGGGGATACTAAAAGCCCTTCCATTATACTTTATCTCAGTTCCCTGCTGCAATGAAGCAGATTAAAGCACCAGTTGTGTTCTCAGAAGCAGTGCTTTCAGCTTCTTCCCAGAGTCTTGGCCTCAGTGCCCAGGTTTAGGGAGCTTTAAAGAACTGCAAACATGGGACTGCAGAGTCAGTGCTGTATCAGCAGCAGGAAACACGCAGAGTTCCTGCTAAAGCCCCTTCTTGGCTGGAGGCCGTATCACTGGCCAGACCATATGGGAATGTCCAGTTACATGACTTGCTTATGGATGGGTCGGCTCAAATCCTACAGCATGCCAAAATTTCATCCTCCTTCCCTCCTCTGCCTCCCTGTCCCTTGTCAGGAATAATATTTCATCAGTAGGGTTAATTATTGATGTTAGTTTGCAAGTAAAGCAACTAATTGTTTTGGAAATCTCTGGATTAACTACTATGAAGAACAGAGATACGTGATCTGAGAAATTAGTGACAATCTGGGAGAATTGCCTGTAGAACAATTTCTGTTAGGTGGTATGACTTTTAGGAATGGGCCACAGATACTTCTGCACTTCTATTAACTCTAACTAAGCCATCTTCTCAGCAGAGTAGTATAGCCCACACACATTTCCACATTAAAGCAGCTGCTCGTAGCCCTCAAACCAGCTTGGGCATCCTAACATTTGCACAGTGCCACAAAGATGATTTCAGAAGTAGTCTGGGTTTTGAGTATCAGTGCTAGTAGTAAGAAACCCAGTCTGTGTTTGACAGCTAGAACATGGGACTCAGAAGTAATGGCACATTTTTTTAAAATGTTCTCATATCTTTCACTGGGAATTGAGTGAATACTGAGTGTTCCTGATGGGTATACATTAGTAACCAATGCAATGTCTACTCCCTCATGTGATCTTAGTTTCTGAGAAAAAAGAAGCAAGAGAACTTCACAAACCATAAGGATTTATCTTTTGTCATTTAAAGCTTACATGACACAAAGAGTAGAGTTTAGTCCTGAGTGTCACAGCCTGTGTGGTGGTGGGGAGGTTAGCTGCACCTTGCCAGTGACTCTGGGTGCAACCCTTACAGTGTCAGATCTCTGATCCACTGGGGAACATCACAGTTGTCTTACACCAGTGTCAGGATGTCACGTCCAGTTAAGCTTAGCATTTGTATTCTCCCTTCAGGACTATGGCATCGAGGATATAGAATAACTTTCTTTAAACTAAAACTTCAGTTATTTTAAAAACAGAAAGATACTATTCACAGAGAAAAACAAAGCTCTTCAACAAAACAGCCTTTACAGGATCAAAGACCATCCTATCTCAGTACTTACCATCACAATACTAACCTAAGCAAGTCTAAGTTTTTCACTAAGGCGTCTATCACTTAGTTGGTTCCCTCAAATCACTTTCTGAACAAGTGCCCCCTCTATCTAAGGCAATGTATACTTTACAAACTCAACACATTTTTTTTTCCTTCCTTCACTTCCCTGACTCATGAGAGTGTTCTAGTTCATCATTGCCTCTTAACAAGCCTTAAATGCTTGTGGAGAGAGATTTTGTTCCTTTTTAGTTTGTTATACTTTACAGACCCATAACAAGGCATATCTATCCATTCATTCAGTAAACATCTCAATATCTGTAAAATACAGGATAACTATAAATTAGTATAAAGCAGCTCCACACTTGTAACACCATGATATTCAAAAATGTACAGAATCTTGACTGAAGCCATCACAGAATACTAGTCAATGTCCTCACGGTTTTCATTTAGTAGGACCAAGACATTAACAGTGTTAATATAAAAACCATAAAAGCCTTTGCAAATGAAGGAACCCTTCTTGAAATTAGGTCTATTGTTCTTGTGGAAAGGGTGAAAATAATCTGTACAGTTATATATGAGTCTTACCAATTAGGTGCCCACTTACGCACTTACTTCTGGCACTAAAAGTCCAAATAACATCCAAGTGCACTGTATGTTCCCTCCTTAACAGCAGAACATAACTTGCATTGAATGCAACATACCTGAGCCCTCAGAAATGGAAGACATGAGCCCTCATCCTCAAACGTCATTTAAGCCAGTGGTTTTCAACCACTTGGACTTGTGGATCTCTTGAATTTTTATGTTATAGTGGAAATTACACAGTTTCTGTGACCTGCAGCAATTTCACATATCTAACTTGGGATATAGTATATGTGAATCTGCTTTTCTTTTACAAATTCTTTAGAATCTAGAAGTCGTCCATTGAACTCTCATTGCTGAAAAATACTGATTTAGTAAATTCTTTATCTATTTTTTGGGTCACACTGCCTTTTAAGTGTTACATTATACTCCCCCTTTCTTCCTAGTTCCACTCAATTTTTACTTCTGATCTTAATTAAAAGCCTTTTCAATTATTCAGCAGCATTGTTTCTTTTATTGCGCTTAGTGAATCTAACTGAAAGAGCTGATATTACTCGGTTAGAGTCAAGAAAAAAATACTTTAAAAAGGAAGCTTTGTATAAAAATGCATCAAAATGAAATCTTCCAGCTCTGAAGCAGCCTCTATAGTTTTTCTGTTTTGTTTCAGAAAACATTCCCAAAGGTTTCCAAGACTTTTAAAAATCTCCTATGAGGCATGAAGCATTAATCTTTAAAATTAAAGCTGCTAGAGATGAATTTCCAGTCTTCTAACAATTACTGGGTGTTTCTGTCTTGGGAGAAAGGATAATCTTGTGGTTAAGGAACAGCAGGAAAAAGAAAAAATCCCGAGTCAGTTACTAGCATTATCATCAACTTCCTGTATGATCTTTGACAACCCAGACTGACTTTTTTCTGTTTATCAGAATAAATATAAAAATGGGAGTATAAATATAAAATGGGAATAGCAGCATTTCTGAGTGATGTTGCAGGGAGAAGGCATAGTGAGTACAAGGTGCCTGTACAAGAAAGATCCACAAGCTGAAAATACCCCTCATATTTCCTAAGGACTATCTAAGTCCCACTAGGCATACAATGGCCAAAGGCTTCAAAAGGAACTGTGTGTCACACACTATTTGAAATACTATCATCTAGGATAGAGCTCATGTGAACTGCTCTATTTGGGGGAATAGTGGAAAAGATGGAAAACTCACTCCTGTAAGTAGTGTATTTTGGAGAGAAAAAAATGGCATGAAATACACATCCATACTTCAGCAAAAAGAGCCATCTAAGGCATACTGGAGATAGCCTTTATGTTGCTGGCAATGAAGAATGGGTGTTGGTATAAGCTATGCAAACCTTCCCCAGGTCCCTCTCTATGAGGCCAGCTAGCAGCTGCTGAACTGTGAGAAATTACACCTTTACTGCCCTTGGTACTGGAACTAGACAGCTAATGATAACACTGCTAAACCTGCCTATACTGCAGTCCCTCCTACAAGTACAGTGCATTTATAGCTACACAATGGGCTCTCTCTGGCTTAACTGCAGTTGTCTGCAGGTCAGGCATCTATCCAGAAGACACAACCAACCACCTCAGGTAAACTGAATGAATCACACTTTGGAGATTCCAAGCTGAATGGTTGTGTGATACAGTCCAAAGCCTTGTTGATATACTTACTCATCAGCCTGTGTTTGTGCCCTTATTTGAAACATAGCATCTGCAAAAGGGCATCTCTGCCAAGAGTATGGAGCTGTCCTGAGTCTCTTTAGTCAACTTTTCTGGAGTTTCGCACAGGAAAGCCAGATGTCCTTCTAGGTTTCATCACTAGCTTTTAATTCATTTTTCAAAACGCCCCTTTAAAATGTGATGGAATTTTCATTTGGTCTGTAAGTTTTCTATTTAAACCTGAAATTAATTTGTATAGATAATACATTCCACTTCTGTTAGATGAACTATCTAATCATAAGATGGAAATACAAGAATATTTCCTAACCTGGTTTTATTTTAAAGATGTACACTCGGGGCATATTACAATAAAAATATTGTATGAATACCATCTATGCCTGTACATGCACATTCATATATAACCATATGCCATACATAGTATTACATGCCCAAGTAGCCACATACGCATACACACACAGGAACTATCTCTTACTGTTTTGAAGAATGCCCAGCATGATGGGAGAATCATCCTGAGTAGAGTTCCTAGACACTAACACAGTAATAGGCTGTGTGGGTGGATGGACCTGGAAGGGGTAAAGAACTGCACTGCTTACTTGTTACATTTAAGTAAGCTCTTCTAGTTTAATTTGTGCTCTCAGAAAAAAACTGAATTGTATTATGTTCGCATTTAAATAAACCACAAATGTTAAGATTAAATATAACCTAGAGAATCATAACTTTTGCTTAATGATTAAACTGTCAAAGTCTGCCTAAATAAAGCCAATCAGTTTTAAAGTCCCTGAAAACACTAGGCTTAAATTATTTTCAAGAGCTATAAAGAGACAACAGAAAACATAAACAGCCTGAATTGTCTAAAACGTGTGTTCCCTCTAATTAAATAAGAAACATCTGTCTTGGGATTTTGGAAGTGGATATCCACATTGTGCCTAAATCTAGCTTCCAATAGTCTGAAATAAAATTCTTGCTTTCTAAAACGAATTAAATAAGCATGCTACATGAGGTACTTCATCCATCTGAACGGATGGAAAACCCCTCGCTGAAAATAACATGAAAGACTAGCAATTCTGTGATTTCCAGGATTCAGAGAAATGTGTGAGACATGGGGTTTGGGGTTTTGCCTTCTGAGCACTCAAAAAAAGTATTTTCAAAATGAGGAATCTGCTACAAACACCTTTCATTAAAGCATTAAGATGAACTACGCACAGATCCTGGAGGTCATACTCCTGTTATTTCTCTGGGGACCATTAAACCTTCCCTGCAAGCACACACGTATACAGACTCCCAGGAGCGGGATTTCTCCAGCGAACTGCAGATACTCAGATCAGAGTGACACAACTACAGCGAGCGCGGAAGAAACTTATGCCGAAGGGGGACCTGAGCACAGCAGGGCAACACACACAACGCTACGCTACGAGATTCAGCGATTTACTTACTGGTATTATCAAAGGGTATCTGCCTGCACTGGGTGGCGGGCCAGGCGCAGTAGTACACCGCTCCTCCTTCCACTATGTCTGGCTGCGTGGTGTTGGCTTTGGGAGCTCCCACCAGGACACTGACTCTGCGAAACACAGCGGCAAGTCACCGGGGCGAGCAGGACCGACGGGCACGGCGGCCCAGGGACTGTCACCCCAGCGACGGGCCCGAGGGCGGCGGGCGGGACGCCGCCGTTTTCCCACCGCCTTCCCCAACGTCCCCCCCAAGCCCGCCGGCGCCCCCCAGCCCCGGCCAGGCAGGAGGCGCGGCCCGGCGGCGCTCGCTCGCGCACAGCCCGGACCCCGCCGCCGCCCGGGGCGAGGGGCGCCGCGCTGAGGGGAGCGGTCCGCCCAGCCCGCCCGGCGGCGGCGGCGGCGGCGGCGGCGGCGGCGGCGGCGGCACTCACGTGCTGGGGTCGGGGATGTAGAAGTCCACCGAGTACCCGAAGTAGCTGCCCGGGGGCCCGCTGTACACCGTCAGCTTCTCCTCGTCCAGGTTGAAGGCCACCAGCGCCGGCGCCCAGAGCAGCGCTGACAGGAGGAGCAGCGGGCACGGCCGCTGCCGGCGGCGGGCGCGGCCGGCCCCGCGCCCGCGGCTGAGGCGCAGCATCCTCGCCCCCTCCGCGGCAGGCTCCCGCTGGCAAAGCGGAGCGGAGCGCAGCTACGCGGCGGCCGTGCAGTGCCGCGGCAGTCTGGCTGCCGCCCTGCGCTGCCGGCAGGGCGGGGGGCTGGCGGGGGAGGCTCGGCCCCACTCACCCCGCCGCCGCGGGGCGAGCCGCGCGCGGCCGCCCCCTGGCGGCCCGCGGCCGGCGCCCGCGGAAGGCTGCGCTGCGCGGCCCGGCGCCCCGCGGCTGTCTGCGGCTCCCGGGGAGGTGCGGAGCCCCCGTAAGGCCCCGCCGGAGGGAGGTGCGGAGCCCCCGTAAGGACCTGTCGGAGCGCGGTGGCTGGGCGGGGACCCTCCTCCTCTGCGAGGCAGCATTTGAGCCCCAGGGACCCTCGCGCCACCGGCCTGTGCGCGGGCCCCGCTGCCGCTGGGCAGGGCGAGGCGCTGGTGGTCGGTCTGGGGCCGCCTCACCCGCGCCTCCCTCGCTGAGGGAGAAGCCTCGCTGAGGCAGAAGCGGTCCCGCCGCCACCGGCGGAGGTGTCGGCGCCTCGGCCCAGCTCCGCACGACGCCTCCGGCGTCGTCTGCGAGGGAGGACGGTGCTCACAGGGCTGTGGCTGCGATGTGGCCGTCGGGGACCCGGAGCGGCCTTTGTCCGCCAGCGCAGGCAGCGATGCTGCGGCCGGGGCCCGGACCCGGGCAAGGTTTCTCCATCCTGGCTGAACACCGTGCTTGGCGTGGTTTGCTGCACTAACCAGGCTGTATCTGGGGAAACCAATTTGTCTCACTGAGAAAGTCCACTGGTGAAGCGGGGAGAAGTGCATGCCAAGTAGGACACCCCCTTAGCTCTGCCCAGCAGAGTTACCCAACGGCTACGTTTGGACAGTCATGTTCACGAGGGAAAATGGTGGAGTTGAGGTTGGTGATTTCTACTTGAATTTCTCTCGACTTCCATCATTTTCAGGAGTTTGAACTGAAGAGTCTGAAACTTGAAAATGCATTTTAGGAAACTAAAGTGCATTGAAAAAAAATAGACCTTCATCAGACTGCTGTGTGTCTGCCAGCATGGCTATTATTTTAAAAAAAAAAACACAAAACAAGCAAAACCCCCTTCTAACCACAGGAAAGATGTAAACCCAGCCACACAGTTCAGAACACATTAGGAAATGCATTCCTCTGCAAGTTTCTCTGTTAGTGCTTGCCTGGCTACATAAAGTTTTAATATGCTGAAGGAGGCATCTTAAACTTAGGGAAGCATTGCTAGGAATAGCAATTGCTATGTGCCTTTACCACAGCTTCATGCAGGAGCACGTGTCATGCTTTTCTTCCCGCTGAAATGACCAATACTACCTTATTGCGTGTGCCATTGAATGGTGCTTATTGAAAGCTCCTCTTATAATTTCTTCAGAAAAGTAATTAAAAACAGAGGGATCTGGACAGGCTGGATTGATGGGCTGAGGCCAATTGTATGAGGTTCAACAAGGCCAAGTGTCGGATCCTGCACTTGCGTCACAACAACCCCATGCATCACTACAGGCTTGGGAACAAGTGGCTGGAAAGCTGCCTGGCGGAAAAGGACCTGGGGATGGTTGGACTTGATGATCTTACAGGTCTTTTCCAACCTTAGTGATTCTGTGATTCTGTGATTCTGTGATGTTGGTCAACAGCCGGCTGAATATGAGCCAGCAGTGTGCCCAGGTAGCCAAGAAGGCGAACAGCATCCTGGCCTGTATCAGAAACAGTGTGGCCAGCAGGAGTAGGGAGGTGATCGTGCCCCTGTACTCGGCATTGGTGAGGCCGCACCTCGCATACTGTGTTCAGTTTTGGGCCCCTCACTACAAGAAGGACATTGAGGTGCTGAGGTGCATCCAGAGAAGGGCGACGAAGCTGGTGAGGGGTCTGGAGCACAAGTCTTACGAGGAGCGTCTGAGGGAAGTGGGGTTGTTTAGCCTGGAGAAAAGGAGGCTCAGAGGAGACCTTATTGCTCACTACGACTACCTGAAAGGAAGTTGTAGCAAGAGGTGGGTGTTGGTCTCTTCTCCCAAGTGACAAGCGATAGAACAAGAAGAAATGGCCTCAAGTTGTGCCAGAGGAGATTTAGATTGGATATTAGGAAAAATCTCTTCACTGAGAAGATTATCAAGCACTGGAACAGGCTGCCCAGGGAAGTGGTTGAGTCACCATCCCTGGAGGTATTTAAAAGATGTGTAGACCTGCGCTTAGGGCTATGGTTTAGTGGTGGACTTGGCAGTGTTAGGTTAACAGTTGAACTTGATGATCTTAAAGGTTTCTTCCAATCCAAACGATTCTATCGTTCTGTGCTTCTATGTTTTGCCCCTGCAAGTCCCACAATAGTGTTCTAGCTGTTTTTGTTAAGAATATATAAAAACTGACTCTGCCTGAAATGTTCCATTCCCCTACAAAGCTAAATGGGGCATCACACACACATCTTGAGTGGACAGTATTCTTATTTTTATTTTTTCTGGCCAACTCAAAGGTAGGAAGAAAAGGAGAACCACTTTATTTTCTATCTAATCAACTCTTGTTAGGAGGAAAAAAGGATTGTTTTCAGCATTTATAATACAGATGTGTCCAAAACAATATCAGAGAAAGATCAGAAGAATAGAGAACACATTTATAAACATGCTACAGTAGAGCATACCTATAAAAGCAGCTGAGAGTAGTTTTTTTTGTTCTGAGGTTCTGTTTTCTTTTGTGTTTGTTTTATTTTAAGTGCTTTATGGCAGGATTATTCAGATAAGACTGACATTCCTGTTCACGAGAATAGAACAGTATGTTTATTTCCAGCATTAACTGTGTGACCCTTAGCTGTCCCCACAGGCTTGTAATGCTCCTTAAATCTGCTCACTTTACAATTGTACCGACTTTACTCTTGCTATTAGAATGAAACATCACCATTGACATTATTTTTATATTTTACATTGAACAAGTATCTCTTAGACATCTAAGCACCAGTAATAAATTCAGAAGTACTTCAATGACTTGTAGGGTTAATGCTGATTCTTAAAAGTCATTCAGTTTTAAGGCAACTGAAGGCATTTGAAAGTTGTGTTGCTTTATACTAAATAATAATAATGCCTTGTTCTTATTTAGCACAACAGTTCCAGTGCTGAGCATTGTAAGTAAAGTTGCTGGGGCTCGGAGAACTGCTCAGATGGCACACCAGACTTGTGGCACTCAGGGAGTGCAAAGGCAGCACATTCTGGTGCTGTATCCATCTTGTACAGATCTATCCAAAACAGAGTTAAAATTCAGTAATTAGCACAGTTGGAGATAGCTGAGTGTTCACAGAAATGAAAAGCAGCAGGGGCATAGCAAGAACATAGGCAGTTCTCAATGTGCTCCCCTTGTACCCGTCTTTCAGTTTGAAACATATGACACCTAACCTGGTTGCTTTGAACTAAATTTAAAAAGGGAAAAAAGTGCTTCAAATGGCTATCAGTGCTAAAACCTGTACGAAGAGCAGGGCAGAATGAAAAGAAGGAAATCTCTTTCAGGATCCTCTTACCCCCAAGGTTTTAACATACAGCAGTCCCCCTCTCCTTATCCTTTTCCTTTTTTTTTCAAATAAAGAAGAGAGAGATGAGTGTAGGATATTCCAAATCAATTCAAAGAGATAAACTAAAAGAACAATCTTTTCATTTTTTAAAGGATTTGCAATGTTTCCCTAAATAACCAGGACCTGTTCTGATCACTGGAAGCTTATTCCAGATCTTGCTTTCCTCAGACTTTAGACTGAACATTGTGATCTGCACTGCTCAAGAGATAAGCAGCTGCCCCAGTTGTTGGCAGACTGAAGTTTGGTCTTTAGCACACCCGTGGCCCAATACATTAAGTGCTTTGAATACTGAATTAAGAAGTCTTAATAGGCTCTAGAACCTGACATGGAGCCAGGATGGAGAGCTTTTATAAGAACATTTAGCCAAGAGTCCAAAAGTCATTATCTACAGAATAACCTGGAAGGTCAGATGTGGGATCAAATAATTTATACAGAAAAATACAAAATTCATGGTGTGGATTTCTACAGCTTATATTATGCGCAGTTGGTGAGGTTAATATATCATTATGGTCTTTCCAATCTTAAAAACAGATCAGCCAAAGCTACTAAGGAAAGTTTTGTCAAAGCAAAACTTAAATATTAGTATTTCTTATAAGACTTTATTATGAAAGCTTTAATCTTTCTTCTGCTATTATTTAGAAATCTACCTACTAGCAGAGGAAGGGTAAGTATTTCAAAGAATCATATGGGATTTTAACATACATCTTCTCAAAATTAATGACAATTTTACTGTTAAATCTTTTCAAAACATGGCAGTACAGAAGCCTAAGTGTTCAATTTCTGTAGGGAAGCTTACCTTTTCTCTCAGCTGTTTCCTAGTTTTGTTTCCATAGGCAGTGGACTAGAAAAAGGTTGTTTAACAGATTCAAGCTATGATTCGGTGCAAGCTCTATTGTGAGATACTCTAGCACAAGCCAAGACAGACACAAGAATCCAGAAGGAGCAAGAAAAGTGAATTGTCACCTTCCAAGATGTCAGTGCAAGTCTGCCTAAAGACATTTATCTTAAATGTGCAAAACAAGCTAAAGCAAGCACCTATCAAGCCTGAGCATTTTAGGAAAAGTAAAGTTTCAGACTTGCCAGGCAGTCCAGATTAAAGCAGATTCTCTTAATTAATTATCTGTATACTTTTGAGTAGCAATACCACTGTTGTGCAAGTCTTTTAACATCAGGCCCACACAACAGGCCAGAATACTTGTATTCTAAGTAAAGTGGGTCGGATAAGATGAATTAAGGAATCTTTCAAATTATTGTCATCTACAAAGGAATTATTTTTTCAGAAAAAGAAATCTCAAAAAGAGGTAAGAATCACTGCTGTCAGTTCTGCAATAAGGAATGTTCATGGTAATTTCATGGTTTTTAAACAAGTCCTTATTTAACTTGTTTGGTAGCTGGGGTGGGACAGGGCTGCAGCAGTGGCCTCTGTGAGAGGTCGTCACCAGGAGCTGTCCCCAAGTTGCACAGAGCCAGTTCCAGCTGGCTCCATGATGGATCCACTGCTGGCCAAAGCTGAGCCTGTCAGCAAAGCTGGTGGTGTCTCTGTGATAACATATTTAAGAAAGGGTAAAAAATGCTGTGTTGTGGCTGGGAGAGAGGAGTGAGAATATATGAGAGAAACAACTCTGCAGACACCAAGAGTACTGAAGAAGGAGCAGGAAGAGGTGCTCCAGGCGCCGGAGCAGAGATTCCCCTGCAGCCCGTGGTGAAGACCATGGTGAGGCAGGCTGTTCCCCTGCAGCCCATGGAGGTCCACGGTGGAGCAGATATCCACCTGCAGCCCGTGGAGGACCCCATGCCGGAGCAGGTGGCTGTGCCGTGAAGCCCATGGAGACCCCATCCCAGAGCAGGCTCCTGGCAGGAGCTGTGGCCTATGGAGAGGAGCCCATGCTGGAGCAGGTTTGCTGGCAGGACTTGTGACCCTGTGGGGGACCCATGCTGAAGCTGTCCATTCCTGAAGGACTGCACCCCAGGGAGAGCACCCACACTGGAGCAGTTTGTGAGACTGTAGCCCGTGGGAAGGACTCACACTGGAGCAGTTCATGGAGGACTGTATCCTGTGGGTGGGACCCCAAACTGGAGCAGGCGAATAGTGTGAGGAGGAAGGAGTGGCAGAGATGAAGTGTTACAAACTGACCACAACCCCCATTTCCCATTCCCTTGCCCTGCTCAGTGGGGAGGAGGTAGAGGAGCTGGGATTGAAGTTGAGCCTGGGAAGAAGGGGAGTGGGGGAGAAGGTGGTTTTAGTTTTGTTTTTGTTTCTCACTATCTCTATTTTTAACGGGCAATAAATTAAATTTAGAGTCTGTTTTGCACTGTGACGATAATTGGTGAGCGATTTCCTGTCCTTATCTTGATGAGATAAGGAGCTTTTTAATCTATTTTCTCCCCCTGTCTTGCTGAGGAGAGGCAGTGAGAGAGCGGCTGGCTGGGCACCTGGCAGCCAACCAGGGCCAACCCACTACAGAACTATACTGTTCACCCATTTCCAGATGTAAATCTAACAGATATATTGTACAGTCTTGCAGAGGACATATCTGCAAAGTGTCACGCAAAGGATGTTCTCTTTCTACCACTACTACATGCTTTGCAGTGCAAATTCTCCAACAAGGGTTTCTCTCCCACACTACATACCTCATTTTCAACCAAGTAAGTTTGTTTTCCTCCATGATGATCATTCTAGAGTCATATTGTTATTTACACATGAATATAAATTTTTTAAAAGTAAGTAATTCTGAATGTGAAATTCAGCCCTGCCGGCAATAGCATAGGCTCTGCAATCACAGTTAAGATGCGACAGATTATCTTTTGGTTTTTTTTCCTGAGATGTGTTCAACTCAAAACCTGAGATGTCTAAACCCACGGACCCTTTTCATCATCTTAGAGAGGCAGTAAAACAAGTTCAATTAAAACCAAACTTAAAACAATACATCACGATTCAAGGAAAAGATTTTATTTTAGGGCTAAGAAGTTGATAATAAATAAAGGAATATAATAATGTAACAACAGATGTTCTCATGCACTTAACACATACAATAACGCTGGCTTACACTGCTGTTTGGACAAATTGAGAAGAGGTATTTGGCAATATTATAAGTTTGAATAGGTTAGAGATCATAGAACAAGAAATTCTTGCTGATGTTTTTACATTTCTTTTATACAAATTCAAATAAATATTAATACATCTGTTTTTCCTCAGATTTTGTGTTCACTTTTAACATGCCCGATAACTAAGCCACAGTAATATACAACTGCCAAGAAAGAGTATTTATGAATTATACTTATTAATATTCCTAAAAATGTATCATATTTATGTCACATTGTGCAAGCTCTTTAGGTAAAATTAGATTTTAGGAAAAATTGCAGAAAATTTAAACTCATTAAAACATATCCAGTGCAAAGGCCAGTTTAGTCCACACATTATGGGTACTGTAATGTAAGCCAATAAAATTTAAATAATAAAACATGCCTATATGATTCAGAGGAAGCTGAATATGTTTCATGTTTTAAAGATCTGACATCTGATATGCAGATTCTGCAATATCAGACATTTTTCAAATCTTCATGAGATGGCAAAATAATGTTAAGACTTTACAAGTAGGCTTTTTTTTTTTTTTTGGATAATTCACATTAACAGTACTACAGTGGCCAAAAAAGACGAACTATTATAATAGAAATCAATCTGATTAAAAAATTAAATATTCCAATTAACACTGAAAAAGTGTTTGTAATCATTATTTACAATTCATCAGTGATACCAGTGTATAACTCCACACAGTCAAAGTATACCGCTTTCCAAGCAAATACCAATTCTTGTATCCCCATTCAAGCATTCGATAGTACTATGTTGTTTATGCGTAACATATCAGTTTAAAGAAGGAGATCGATCTGTGCTCCAGAGTAGTTCTATATATGGCCATTTGGTTTGCAAGCAGCGTTTTACAGGAGTGTCGTCGGTCTGCAGCACTGGTTCTTCAAAACCCATAACAACTGCTGTGCCTTCTACATACATGACCTGTCAAAATAAATCCAATTATGTCAGCTTACGTTTGTTTAAAAACTCTAATATGAGATGATTATTTTCACGAGGTTAGGAGAGGATTTGTTATGACACATTTTTTTTTTTACTACAAAAATAAAATCCAAGAAGTTTTATATACTTTTTTTTTAAAGAAGAAATGAGGTATGGAATCGAAAAAACCTTTCCTCTTAGACTCAAGTGCCTGAAAATCCTGATCAGGCCATATTAATTTGACTGTTTACTTCAATAGACACTAAAGGCCAAAACTGGGAAAAAAATAATCTAGGAAATGCAATGCAAAAATTCTGTGACAACAGATCTTCTCCTACTGTTGCAGTTGCAAAGTTTGATATTGTTATTTTTACAAGGACAGAGTTCCTTAGACTTAACTTTATGGAACTGATTTTCCATAACATGGAACTTCTGTTGCAAATCAGCTCTACTCATAAAACAGTATTTAAAATGCTCTAAGTAGAGTCCTTTGAAAACAAAAATTTGTTTAAATTTTCTTGATTATGTGTATATGTTCAATAGTAAATATAAATGCATCTTTGAATGCTTTTGCCTACATTTTGGGTTATGAAACTGCTGGAGATTTCACAGGGGTAATTTTAAAGACTTAACTCCAAGCTATTCCGAAGACTGAGTATATATACATTTTCTTGAAGAGTCTTCTTACTTGAAGTTATTTTTGTTCCCTATGTCTTTTATTGCCTTATACTCTTCCACCCTAAATGCTAATTCAGGAACTAACTTAGAAGCAGTCATGGTGTGTCATGCATATCCCTTTTTCCAAGAAAGCTGAAAATGAAACAGGTCATTTTTGTCCCCCATTAAGTGGTTCCAAAAAAAAAAGGGTTGCTTATAGAAGTTGCAGTTTGTCTGTGTTACATCTCCATTGTCCTTTACAGTTCAGATCCCACTTCCCATGGATAAGCATGAGAAGTGCTCTATTCAAAATGCATAGCTTAGGAGATGTGGTCTAGCCAACCGATCCAGTATACTAGCTAAAATACGGTCAGAAGCACAAAGCAGCTTCCAACTCCAAATGTATAATTTTGGAAGAAAATTATCAAAATAATAGTTTTGTTAGAAGTCTGTTTCAGGTTAAAGTATTTTGCCTGTAACTATCATCAGTTTTACAATTTAACACAGGGAGTCAGTTCTGCATACTAATTGTTATTAAGGCTAGATTTGTTTCTTAAATCTTACCTTTTCATTATAGTTAGATTGCTTCAGTCCATTGTAATGGTAAACAGTGAACGACTCTGAAACCCTGGAGTCCTAGTAGAAAGAAGTCACTTAATTTCATGTAACATATACATTGTGCCTCGACAGTCTTTCTTACAAGTAGACAGATGCATTTAAACAGGGTAACTCAAGAAAAATGTAAAAAAGTAGAATTTCTTTTAGGTGGCATCATCTTGAAGATTTTGTTCATTTTACCTTTCTCATCAGAAATAATAAAAAGATGTCAGTAAATTAATGGGTAATGTCCCCAAGAGCAAGTCATGATTTTCTGTGTTCATCTGGACACTTTAAGCTACAACTTCAGCACTGAGCATGTAGAAACTGTCCTAATTTTTCAAGTCAGACACCTTATGTAGTAGCCACATTCGCGTGTATTTATGTTTGGATGCTACTAAGTTAGATATTTACTAAGGACCAGATCCAATCTCCAACCCTCCATTTGAGAGCTAAAAAGTTATTTATGCCCATGCCTGCCTAACTGTAAACTAACTGTGAAGGCACCTGTTCAGCTGAGGTGTAACAGCAGATGTACTGCCATTGACAACCTTTACCACTCTAGGTGTTTAAATGCTTTAGTCCTAAAAGGACTGAAAAGCTTTTCAGGTGTAATGTCGTCTCTTTTTATGCCTACTGGATCAGGCCCCGGAACAAACGCTTATCCCTTTTTTAAGTACCTGGAGGTAAAGGCTGGAATGAGAAAAAATCTGCTCAGGTTACAGTACATCCATCAGATTACAAAAAGCCCTCATTCATTTTCCTCCTCTTAAATGATTCAAAAACCTTATCTCTGTATGGGTCACTGCAACCCAGGCTATTCAGTGGAGGGAGGGTGGTGAAAAGGAAGGTAAGTGGTAACTCTACTCATAGAAGTTGCTTCACAGAGGTGAATAAAATCAAGCTTTGCTGGGAAGGAAAGAGGACACTTAATCTTTTCCCTGAGGAAGGTATGCTCACCCTGAAGGAAAATAAGTGCAGCTTTCCAGTTCCTGTCCCATGGATGTTCAGAATTTTGTGCAGTAATTGTTTCCCAACAAAAGGGCCACTGGGGAATTCAGGAATCCTCCTCTCCAGGTGACTGCCCTAAGCACTGAAGAGTCAGGCTTGCTCTCTCAGGCTGAATGATCTTTGAGTATTTTTCTTCTAAGCCAACAGCTTTGAAAAGGAAAGCTGAGATCCCTTCCTGCTTTTGAGGTGGAGTTTAGTACTTTCTAGGAGAGTAAGAATGGGGGTTTGAATATTCTCAGCAAATAAGGAATTGAATCTGGATCTCCTGACCACTAGGTAAGTGTTCGAATATTGTATAAAGAGGAACATCAACAATTCCAACCATCACTGGCATCTGCTATTTCCTCACAGTATTTTAAAGACAGACATTCATCTTCATTTCTGCAGAATTTCACTTTCAGAAAGAATTCTGAATGAGATGTCAATATGGGGAAGGGTTCCTTCTCTCTGATCCACAGAGCACAGACAGATTGGACAACATACCTGTGTCTTCAGCATTCATTCAGCAACTGATACTGGCAAGTCCCTGTCCAAAATGTGTTGATTGTTCAGACTGTACGCTTAAGGCAGTAACACTTCACGTGTTTTGTACTGGAACCAGCAAAGGTTCAACAGCACAGACAAACTGAGTGCTGGGGAATCACGTGTAGCAGGGAATTAGTACTGACGGACAGGCATTGACCTGGGGGCTCCAACTTTACAGCAGGTAAAGAGTTCCTCCACCAACGCTCTAGGTAACTAAGGTGGGGATCTGCCCATGATTCCACTATGCTCCTTTCTTCAGCTGCCCTTCTTCAGTCAGTGATGCCCTTGAGGAATAGGCAACAGAGGCAGCAGCCCATATGATGACTCTTTTCTCCTCCAGCTACCTATGGCCTGCAGTACTGGACAGTTTAGGCACAGCCAATTATGGAGGATGTACTTTGGCTTTCTGAACTTCATTCCAAGCATCTAGGGCCTAAAATTAAGCAGTGGAGTCTTCCAGATTTGCAAGTGTAATATAATTGTAAGAAATAAGATTAAATTATATTCGATTGTAAAGATATTTCCACTTCTGGATATACAAATGAAAGGAAGAAGAAACAGTTGGCAAATACACAATGCAGCTGTAATTCTGTAAATCCAGAGAAAATGAACACTCTAACTCCTTCTTTTTCCTCTAGATGATAATTCATCTCTTAATGATGTATTCAGTCCCTACCATCTTTGGCAGTGCAGTTCTAGTGTCTTCTGAATGACCAGATTGTTTCATAGTACAGAATACTACACCCAAACAGTGCTGCACAACCCTTAACAGAAAGAGTCTTGCTGAAGGCATTTTAAAAATATTAGTTTCATATTTCCTTGGTTGTAAAAATTAAGCCATATAGTTTCAATGACATGTTAAGCCACAAAAGCCTCCAAAGAAGTACTCCTCTCAGCCTTTCTCTTGCCTCACCAGCCTATCTTTCTGTCCCTGGAGAAACCCTCTCTCTTCTGCCAATAGAAGCATGGCCATGGAACAAGCCTCCATAAATCTGCAAAGAGAGCTCTCATCCGGACCGGCTCCCTGTTCTGGTTTACCACGTATCTGTACAAAGAGGTTCTTGATGGCAGGAGAGAGGCAGCATGAGGGCAGGAAAACGTGACCCAGGGCAAAGGGAGAAGAGGACAGCAGTGCCAGGTTAACACATGTTTCTCAGTGGTGGTGCTGTCTTAACGAATATAGAGAACAGATTGACAGTTTAAAATAATTTTCTATAACCCTGGCAGATACTGACTTCCACATACGCTAAACATAACTCTATCATGACTTTCTGTTAAACTGTCAAAAATTTTACATTATTAAAGATATACATAAAAATAGTTTTAAATATGTTTGTAACCTTTTCCCATTTGCCAGCAATTACAGCAGACATTTGTAATATTGATAAAAACAGTATGGTCATTTATTCTCAGAAAAACTGAACTCAGATGAACCTTCTGAGTAGGGAACTAGTTCAATTCAATATGCAAAATGATTATATATTTCCTGTCGCTACAATGGAGTTTCCTTCCAATGTAAAGCTGACAAAATCATGGACACCTTATGCAAAACGGAAGTCTACAGTTTGTTGTGTATGAGAAGTTATCTGCTGGTCAGCTGTGTCAAATGAATGCAATACTTAATATTAAAAATAGCTCTGTGATATTGATGGAAGTGTTTAACGAATCTCAAAGCCAAGCAGGATAGATAATGCTCTGCAGCAATAAAGCTATATTGATTACCTGCTCAGGGAAAAATTCTTGCAGAAAGGGACCCAGTAATATGATGCCCAGTCCTTCTGGGTCTAATTTGGTCTTCATGAGGTTTACACTATGACAAAAACATTGAATATAAAAGTATGAGTAAGACATTTTTATTCTTACATGACTAAGTTATGCTGTGCTACCACAGTACTGGCTGCCAAGTATAGCAATACTATTCTATTTTTAATCGTGACAACTGCACCAGAATGGCATGCAAGTTGCCAAAACACAGTTATTTTTAAAGAAAAGTAATCTGTTATTTTAAATTAAATAAGTGATAATTCTGAAGGACCACCATATTTGGTAAAATAATTTGAAACCCATATAATCTAAAACCAGGTTTATGGCCCAAAAGGCGTTTTGCTGTCTTGTAAGCATTCTTGAACTTAGATACACAAAACCAGTCATCTTTTAAATACAGCTCTGTAACTGCCAAACAACCTGTTTTTAAATGGAGATTTGAAAAGCCTCCAAGATTCTCTAAGTACACTGAAATAAAATTAACAGATACATTTCTTATTTACATCACATCCTTGATATCAAAGAAGGCAAAATCTATAAATAATGAAAATATTAACAATACTAATCTGAAAGCTTTACTGCATGAATATGGTATAATTTCAGGTCACTACAAATGAACATCAATTATAACTTTATATTTCCATTTAAGCAATATATTTCTACAGGCATCAGATCACTTAAACATTTATTTGCATCTACCTATTCTTTTGCCTAAGTTACAAGTTGTACCGTACACAAGAATGTCCTCACTGGATCAAACCAACAGACCGTCTTGCCCAGTATCCTGTTTCTGACATTGGTCAGTAGTGGATGCTTACGATAGAGTACAACAGGGCAAACATACAGTGATATCCTTAGTTTACCCTCCCCATTTCCAGCAGTCTGCTGCTCAAAGACATCTTCAGTGAGAGGCAGTATCTAAAACACAAAGATACATATTTTTTCTTTCCATGCATGTGCCTAATTGGCTTTGAACCCATATACACTTGTGGCATTTAATAAACTCCACTCACAAAATTAAAATTAAACCATGGATTCTGGGAATAAGTATCTCCTGTTTTGAACCTGCCACCTGATAATTCAGTTTGACGACACTGCATTTTTGTACTGTGAGACACAATTAACAATCATTCCCTATTTATTGTGAAACTGCTGATTTTGGAGACCTTTCTTACATGCCAATGGTTGTCTCTGTTTTCCAGGTCGAACAGTCCTAACCTAGTTCTTCCTTGTACTAATGCCATTCTGTACCTTCGATTAGCCTTGTTGTCTTCCTGATACCTTTCTACAATGCTCTTTTTTAAGAGGGAGTGAAACAAGTCTCTTGGAGCACAAGTCTTAGGAGGAGCAGCTGAGGGAACTGGGGTTGTTCAGTCTGGAGAAGAGGAGGCTGAGGGGAGACCTCATCGCTCTCTACAATTACCTGAAAGGAGGTTGCAGAGAGGTGGGTGTTGGCCTCTTCTCCCAAGTGACTAGCGGCAGGGCAAGAGGAAATAGCCTCAAGTTGCACCAGGGAAGGTTCAGGCTGGATATTAGGAAAAAATTCTTTACTGAGAGAGTGGTGAAACACTGGAACAGGCTGCCCAGGGAAGTGGTGGAGTCACCATCACTGGAGGTGTTCAAGGAACGTGTGGACAAGGCATTGTGGGACATGGTTTAGTGGGCACGGTGGTGTTGGGTTGATGGTTGGACTTGATGATCTTACAGGTCTTTTCCAACCTTAGTGATTCTGTGATTCTGTGAACATGCATTTGTACAATGGCATAATTCCTAGAAATCCCACTCCATGTGGGAGCATCAGTTTAAATCTAAGATCTGTTTCCTGAATGGTAATATCTAGTTCACAGCCCAACAATGTGTATGTCAAATCAGGATTGTTTCATCCCATGTACAACCAATCTACATTTACTGTATTGAGATTTCTCTCTTACCCTATCTTCCAGTAACTTCTGCTGCTCTTCCACACCATTTTTTAGTATCTCAAATACTTTTGTATCAGTTGCAAACTATCATATTAATCCCTACCTTCAAATTCTCACCGGTGCCATGACAAACTTCACAGACGTAACACAAATTCCTGTCAAATTTCTCTAATGATCACCCTCCATTAAGAAAAAAAATGACATTTTTATCCTTTCACCAGTTATTTCTCTACAAGAAAACCTTCCTTCTTATCCCATGTTTACATATGAAACATTTACATGTGAATTTTCCCCAGACTGGCCTTCAAATCTTTTTCTAAGTACTGTTGTCCATTTGTCACCTTCTCATTCTAGTACTGTCTGGTTACCAGGACAGTTTACAGTGGTATGTAACCTAAAATAGTGCAGCAATTTCATTCTGATGTGTCTTCAGAATTTTGGGGTTTTTACTTATCTTGACACTTCAGACTCTTAGTTACTCTGACCACCCATAAAAAGGCATCGGTGTGGAAACCTCCCTGTAATCCTTCCCAGTGAAGATGAGAACTAATCCCTATTGTCTGTCTTCTGCAGTGAATATGAAGAGGTATTCACTACACTTTTGTTACTGACTTTGAATACTTTTTAATATTAGGGATCACCTATCAGAACTATAGACCTCTTGCAAGTCTCCTGGTTCTGATGGGCTTAAAAAAATACTATTAGGTTTTATTTTATAACTTTGCAGATTAGTCATCAGAAGATTTTACCTTTGCTTTGTTTTGCATTTACATTTAACTTTCCACAAATGTAGATTCTTCCCTTTTTTTTTCCATGTAGGCACTACATTTTCCTTTCAGAAAACACAGTCTTAGCTTCTCGTAGCTGCCTCTTTTACCACTTAGGCTTTTAAACACCTAGGTCTCTTTTGTTGGGGACTGCGAGCAGAAGATGTCTTTCTAAGCTCTTTTTGATTATTGTTGCATATAAGCATTTTATCCTTTTGGCTACCACTGCTGTGTCTTCATTTTTAAGTTGTTAGCTTTCTTGGTCCTAACATAGTGCTAGTAGTAAATTATTTGGCTTCTTTTTGTTTCTGCCTCAATACACACAGAATATGTTATGCAATTCTTCAGAGAGTGGATCTGTTAAGGCCCTTGGAAGAGGAATTTTAAAATCCATAAAATTGAATGTGATATCCTATATACTATGTCAATTTAATATCTAAAAAAAAAATAAATTTCACTACTCAAGTGAAACTACAACTGAGGATTTGCAAGATACTGGACTTTAATCCTTCTGTTGTTCATTCTTACTGCTCTCAAAGTACAAAATTTAAGATATTTCAGTAGCTGTCTGAAACCTGCTCAAATTCTTGAAATGCTGTAACAGAGTTCTAAAAACATTGTGTTGGTAAACAGAACCAAGGCAGATTTAAGTAAAGATAATTTTGACAATGGACTTAAAATTATGTAATAAAATTAAATCAAGCTATATACTTACTAATGAAATACAAGAACTGTTTAGAAATGCAGAGCCATACTAGGTTTTTAAGTATGGGTAGTGTACAAAATTAAATCAATTAAGCAGGAGGGGAGATTTAATAAAAATTGATTACTGTATGTTTCAACTGAGGCTTTTTCATTCAGCAAATAGATAATGCCATTCAATGTTACTGATATCACAGCCTAGCTACCAGAGCACGTGTGTGTATGTGCTTCAGTCACTTCAGTGCAAAGTCGAGCAACTTAACTGAAGAGGTTATGAAGGTTGGGGTGATGATACTGATGGCCTTTGTACTGTTATGGCTGAGATGTGTGTGGGGATAAAAGCTGCCAGCACTGGTCAAATAGACAGATAGGGTAAAATGTTTTAAACCAGCTAAACCTAGATTGACAGATGTACTCCAATCAGTGCCCTAAAGAGTATCAGATGGTTTTTAGAAACAAACAGACAAAACAAACAAGAGAGCTTGGTTCTCAGATGTATTTACTAAAAGACTAGAAAATTTTACTAAAATGACATGCACTGGCATTCAGTACTGGAATGGCTAATCCACCTTGTTAATTCACATCTGCTCTACAAAGTTTTCCCCTCTGTAATTCTTAAACTCTAAGCAGTTCTGACCGTGATTCATCTTGAGATTCTGAGAAGCTTAAAGCCTTGGATTAGATGATCACAAAGAATTTCCATTTAGTTCTTGAACTAAAAAATGTAAATAGTGCACTTAGAAGCAACGCCTTTAATTTTACTTAAAAACAAACAAACAAACAAACAGACAAAGAAACAACAACCAGAAAAGCCTGCATGGAATTTGAAATGTGTTATTTATACTTCTGTTCCGCATTAAGTAGGCAGGACATCTAGAACCAAAACAGAGTAGGTCCTCAAGACAGTAATATTAGACAACATTTTTATTTAAGAATAGATATTTCAAGACTGAATATTCCATGGTTTGATCATGGCTTTTCAATACAGCAGGCCTTCTGACTGGCTCTTCCTACATCAATTTATATTCGTTGTGCTACACACAATAAAATAGGCCAGGGCTACGCCACAAACACCCTGAAGGCCAAACAGCCAAATGGAAAAACTGCTGAATGCAGAAAGAGGATTTCTGCAGATTTATTGAGGCAGCAGAACAAAAAGGCCAAAAGAAAGCTTCTCAGATGTATTAAACTAAAGTTTTTTTCTTTTTTTCCCTTTAAAAAAAAACTTTAAAAAAGCCTTTTTGTCTTGTATTTTCTTTCGTTTTAGTTTCCAGGGTGTCTTTTGAATTCAATTTTCACTCCTATTCTCCACAGAGAATGGCTCAGTAAACTTTGTTGTACTTTGTAACATTTGAAAGGACGGAAAACGGCAACAATCAAATTTCAGGTGGCTGTGGTAAGTAAACGTGCAGTCTCCGCAGACGTTCTACAGGAACAACTGATTTAGACCCCAATAAACTAGACCATATGCTTACAAAAGAGCAGAACCATCTTTTGGAGATGTGAAAAACTTAAAGCGCATAGCTCTCCTTTCTGGGTTAAGCATTTAGTGGCAAAACATGGTAAGCTTTGACACCACAGGTTAACTGCTGCCACTGAATATTAGTGTTGTCTGTCCACATAAGATCTAAAATAAATTACCATTTTCATTTGAGAGTTTTATCTCTAATCCTAGGAATCAAGGTGCCATTTCTGGAAACAAATGACAATTATAAACACTACATGGTACTGAGTGTTGGTGGAAACAAAAGTGCAACTGAAACAGTTCCAGCTTCAAACTCTGTAGATAGATTCAGTGGTAATCCAATGCTAATCTGCCTCTGAGTACCTTGGTTGTTTGGCTCTTTTGTCACATAGTTTCACCCTCGTTAACATACAGAAATATCTTCATGACTATCTCCTCAATATATAGTAATGCAGTAGGTCTGAAGGTTTTTTTGAGTTCTAGTTATCACTACCAAAGTTAGAGACAGCTTAATTTGAATTCCTCCCATTTAATTTAAAGCTGACTTAAACACTTCAGAATAACATTCTGTGCCCAGAATGCAAGCTAGGAAAAAATCTAGAAAAAACCCATTGCTATGTGGTTAATTGAATCCAGAAAAAAAAAAATGGTGGTTAATTGATACTTCTGTAGTATTTAAATATTATTATACTTACTATTCAGGATCTGAGACAAGGTCCAGAGCCTTCATTACATCTTCTAGCAGAGTGTCAGGTATAAAACCATTATCTGAAGAAGTAGCAAAGCTTCTCATTAGGAAAAGAAACAAAATGCGTTCCAGGAGTACAAATTTTATTCAAAAATAGAAATACTACTTATCTTTATCTCTAAAATTTGCAAACAAATGGTGGGGTTCTAGAAGGAACATAATTTTCAAATGCTTCTCTCCCACTTTAAAAAAAATGATGAGTGCAATACAGAAACTGCGGGTTTGATATCCATTTGATACCACAGGAGAATAACTGTGCATTTTTTCCCTTTTGATTAGTTAAAATAATACCTGGATGTTAGACATCCTGTTTTCCAAAACATAAGAAAATTTTCAGTGTGTGCCACACACATTCAAGAACAAAATTTCATAAAGAATGCAATCATAGTGGATCAGCTATTTTATGAAAATGTAATATAAGAGAAACCAATTTATATTTAAGCTTTATGTTAATTACAAACACCATTACAAGGTTAAAAAGCTCATACTCTAAGAACTCTACTTCCTACTGCACAATGTTGTACTTAACTTCCCTTACTACAGAATTCTCAGAAAATTTCTTCATGTCACTTGTAAATTGACTACTGTATTGAAAATTTCTTATCTTAAGTACTTAAGTATTTCATTCCTCTCTTAATCAGCTCAGGTGTAAACAGCATATTACCCTGGCATGGAAAGCACAATGGATTTGAAAGTGCAATATTTGGAACAAATTTTAGAAAATAAAGGTCCTGTTTTTGAAGAGATACCCTACACAATCCAATATTCACTACTATTTGGAATTTGTCTCTACCGAATGAGTACATTTCGATTATAAAATCTTATGTCAGCAAGAAGTACAGCCCTTACCCTCAGGGTCATATGTCTGGAAAACCCTTCTAGCTTGTTCTGAAGGTGCTTCAGGAGCAACAAGGGCCATATCCTTAGGGGGAAAAAAAAAAGAAAAAAAAAAGAAGAAAACTTTCAGAATATATTTAATTCAGATACAGATTACTAAGGAAATATTTAGTCATAAGATACAGGTTTGGACCTTAAATTAATGAAAATTTAAATAAAAAAGAAAAATTACATTAATTTGGCCATATTGCTGATAGTGACGTAAAACGATCAAGAAATATGTTAAAGATTACTCCACAAACTTCTACACAAATTTTATGTGAGTCTTTTCACACAGATGTTGTGGCACAAAAGCTACTTGGAGACTACATGTATTATGCGGAGATTTAGATTTATAGTATCGTTTTTTACATCTGAAAACACATATACATGTACCACTGAAATTTAGTTAGTGTACTACGCATACATTGAAACATAGAAAAACTATTTAGATAGAAAGCTGTGAGAGAATGTTTTGAAGTCCATTTCACAGATGGCAGAACACAAATTTGTTGTCTGCGTGAAAAAGTATGATTTCAATAGTAGCTACTGTAATGCTTTTATTTATCTGTGACTTTTAAAATCTCAAATACAATCATGCTTTCCAAAACATATGCAGAGAGGCACATGTCCGTCTCCTATTGTAAAACCAGCATAAACCATATCCCTCTAGTTTTATGCCAAAAACATTATTATAAAAAACCTGAAATTGATAAGTAGTTATTCATGAGAAATGAAAGGTGGTATAAAGGGTAAGAAACACACCTATTCAAGACACCATTTATTTTAAAAAGATACAAAGACTTGATGTTCAAATAGAACATGGAACTCCAAAATAGAGCTCCAAAAACTGCTTGCTAGGAGTACTTAAATCCTGCATTGCCTCTTGCAAATTTATGATCACCTATGTTGTTTTTCACATAGAAAGAAAAATGAAAAACTTGCTCAGAAGTAAACACTGCATTTCACAATAACCCCTCTATAGTTTTTCTTCCTGTCAAAGTGAAAATGTAACGTTACCTGCTACGCTATGAACAGTAAACGCAAACCCCCCAAAATAACAGCATTGACATTACTCCGAATAACATTAAACCCTGGGCAACATACTTTTGTTCATATTGTATTAAGTAAATTGATTTGTTACAAATCAAAAAGTTACCTTAAACTGTTTCATAAAGTATACATAATCTTTTTATTCCCAGTTCATTTCAACTTTGCTTTCTGAAGATGACTTAGATTTTCTTGAAAGAGAAAATCATGTTAACGTCCCCTCATCATACCTACATGTGCCAACAGTGAACTTTGGTCTGAACTGTACAACTCTGTATTACTTCATTTGAAGGAAGGCACAGAAAAGAAATCAGAAATTGTAGAATTAAAAGATGCATAGTGACCTACTGTTCTTTTACCACATTAAGAAAACTGCTTCAGGAAAAGAACAGAAACAAATCATACATTTGACCAGAATTCTACTCTTAACCAGTTTCTCTTAATAGCTGACTCCAAACCAGTCAAGAATTTTACGTATACACCTAATGGCATGCAGGATATACTTAAAAATTTTCCTGAATGAAAGTCTACTGCCTAGGACACACAAACAGGGATAACATGGAACACAACATACACTTAAAAATAACAGGCAACAGTTTTACTTTGAACACATCAATGATACAGCTATTACTGGCATAAGGTGCATACAGCAGGGGTTACAGTGCTCCCCTCATTTCCATGTACAGAAATTGTATTTCAGAATTGTATTATACAGAATTGTATTTCAGAATTGTATTATACAGAATTGTATTAGACAAAAAGTTGGGAGGAGACATCTGCCCTGTCTTCCAAGGCTCTAGATCACCAACACATTATACTTTCACTCCTAAGGGCTACTCCAATGCCACTTGAGCACAACGCTAACATCTACATTACTAAGCGATGCAGTGCATGGAAGGAAGGCTTGGGGTTCAATTTGCTGTGATGTATTAAGGGATATCCACATCACATCTTTACTGGCAATGAAGTTTGTGCCAAATGTCAGTCCTAGAAGCACACTATGCAGAAGCAGATCCAGCTGTTGTAAGCCCTTGTGTCCACACTGCAGGCGAGGTATTCTGAAAGGCCTCCCAGCATGCAACTTCAAGTGTTGGCTCCACCAGGAGAGAAACAGCTTTCAGCACATAATTGCATGCAGCAGGATTCCAAGTATAGACACAACACAAATTTGCACCAGGAAGAAGCTCTCCAACATGCTAAATCACTAATGTAGATGGATCTGATGAATCATGTCTGCTGGAATTCTCCTAGTTCCTGAGACACAATAGACTTATCAGGACTAAATTACTTCTGGCTCCAGCCTACTGCCTCTCTTGCAGCACAAGTGCCACCTTTCACTGTGACTGGACTGCAGAACCCATCTTTAGGTCAGAAGCAGGCCTGCCTGCAGATAAAGTAGAACTCCATGCTTCCCATACTACGTGACTTCTCCAATCACCCTGTACCCAAGTACTCCAAGTGAGAAAGCGTACAGAAGAAACTAATTTGGGAGAAGTCCCTTTGTCCTTCTAGTCTCTCCTAGTGAGAACAACTTGTAAATTGCTTTCTTAATATACCGGAAATATAAAACTTAGATTTTTATATTAATTCAGTATCATAATAATGAAATTTAAGGATCCATAAATATGACTAATTTGGAACAAAACCACTATTTAATGAAAAATATTCCAGTGTTTTTATAAATTAATGATATCTAGAACACTTACAGAAAATCAATACTTTGTGTATCTTCATGTTTATGTATGTTCTAAACTTTTTTTGAAGTACTTTGCAGATAAAGAGACCATACTGTTTTAATAACATCTACAGCTCAACACAATTAGTTTAATGATGCCAAACAATGTATGAAGATGTGCAGTTGTTGAGTATATACACTATTATAATGGGTAACACTTACGTGATTATATGAGGTAATGCAATCATCAGGCACAGTCAACATGGGTTCACAAAGGAAAAGTCCTGTTTAACTGATTTTATATACTTCTATGATAAGGTCACCTGCCTAGTGGATGAAGGGAAGGTGGTGGATGTAGTTTTTCTGGATTTTAGTAAAGCTTTTGATACTGTCCCTTACATCATCCTTCTGGACAAGTTGTCCAGCTGTGGGATGAGTGGGTTTACAGTGCACTGGGTGAACTGGCTGACGGGCAGAGCTCAAAGGGTTGTGGTGAATGGGGCTACATCTGGCTGGTCACCAGCGGTGTTCCTCAGGGCTCATTTCTAGGTCCAGTTCTGTTCAACATATTTATCAACAATCTGGATGCAGGAGTTGCATTCACCATTAGCAAGTTTGCTGATGATACCAAACTGGGAGGTGCTGTTGACTCTGTTGAGGGACAGGAGGCCTTGCAGAAGGATCTAGATAGATTGGATCATTGGGCTATGATTAGTGGGATGAAGTTTAACAAGTTGAAATGCTGGAGCTTGTCTAGTTTGGAGAAAAGGAGGCTAAGGGGCGACCTCATTGCTCTCTACAGCTTCCTGAGGAGGGGAAGTGGAGAGGGAAGTGCTGAGCTCTTCTCCCTGGTATCCAGTGATAGGACGCTGCACCAGGGGAGGTGCAGGCCGGACATTAGGAAGCATGTCGTTACTGAGAGGGTGGTCAAACACTGGAACAGGCTTCCTAGAGAGGTGGTCAATGCCCCAAGCCTGTCAGTGTTTAAGAGGCATTTGGACAATGCCCTTGATAACATGCTTTAGCTTGGTCAGTCCAGAATTGGTCAGACAGTTGGACTAGATGATTGTTGTAGGTCCCTTCCACCTGAAATAGTCTAGTCTATTCTATACATACACGCTAAAATTTGATAATATGTGACCAACTCTTAAATAACTTGGAATACTCCAGAATCGGAAAAGTTTCATTTTTGGGGGTGAGTATTACAAAACTTATTAAGAAGGAGTAGATTTCACTATCAGTGAATTACAGTACACTATTGCAATTAGTTCTCAGTTTAAAATATATGATGCCTTAGTATACTGAGCTTATTAACAACAAAATGTCAGTTTAAAATAGATGATGCCATAGTATATAGAGCTTATTAACAACAAAATTACCAGTGATTTCTATTTTCAGGATTTAACTCTAAAGAGGGGATATTTTTATGGTAGGTTCTTATTAAGGAATTAGCAGTTCCTGGACGCAGTGTAACACAGGAGAACTCTTAAAATTTCCATGGTTTGGAAGGATATCACCAAAGTAACTTCCAACTGCACAGACATACTATTTCAAATGCAAACTACAAAGTTCTACTTTGGTTTACGAGTATGCAGTTCTTTCCATAAAATCTTAAAGTAATCCAAGAAGAAAGACTATCATTTGCGTTGTCCTCCCTCCCGCCCAATTATCTTGTTAATATAGTACTTTTCACAGTTTCATGTGACGCAAAACAGATTTTAAAAAATAAGTCTCCTGCAACTACCAATAATTTTTTTTTGATAGTCCAATTGCAAATAGTGTGTATTTCTGTTGGCATTTTAATTTTCTAGATCCTTAGTTATTTCAGTGCATGTGTATGTGGGAAGAACTTAGAGAATAAGTTACTGAATGCATTACTCAACGCTGAAAATTCTCAATGTCTTTGAACTGAACTTTTAAATATGGTAAAGCCTCCCAATTACTACATGTTAATGCTTTTTATTCATTAAATGTGATTTACTGATGCTCTAAGGAAGTCATTTCAGGAAGAAACTTAGAAAAGTTACCTGCCTTGGAGGGATGACTAAAAAAAAACCCCCTCATATCTTCAAAATAATTCTAACCTTTCACTGAGACTGTTATCCTACACATAGTTCAAAATACAAGATTTTAATCCTGTATATTTAAATTCCATGCACCCCCTAACTTAGCATGTCATTCATTTCCAGTATCCAGAGAACTTTAAAAGTTCAACTAGTCCATATATTTGCATAAAGAAAAAAACCCCTAACATACTCCCTTCAGGCAGCAAAGCTGAGAACGTGACAAACAACTAACAAAAATGTACTTCAGCTGCCCAAGCTGATATTTCAATGTATGTGCCAAAATATATCCCCCACCCCAGCCTTATGAATTGTATTTTGATATATCTCATGCACTGAAAGTTCCATATACGGGAATCCCATCAACAGTTAACTATAATAATTATTTCCAATACTAAGTACAACATGTCCCAAAAATCATGTTTCACTTGTTGGCTCTTGTGATACACAAACAAGTCATTTTATATTACTTTGAAAAGTTATTCTCATCAGTAGTACCAGTTATTTTAAGGTCCCATGTTTACCCTCAGAGGCAAAAAATACTCTTCATAAATTTTAATGAAAACATTCCAGAAGTTGTCATTCTACAAATCAAAAGCAGAACATAATGGCTAAGCTACACTGACATCCTGGCTACGAATTTTTACAAAGATCCTGCCCTGAAAGACCTGTTGCCCTTGAAAATGAAATCTGTTCACATATGGACTGCTTTACAGTTCTACACTACCACTGTTGAGTGATACATGGAAGAATTACGTATTGCAGTACTAACTTTCTTCTTAAAAATTTGCCTAAAGACAATATAGAAACATTGATGATTTATCAATGATTTAACTTGCTATAATTTAATCAGATCTGGAAGAATGAAGCTTATTTAATCCAGTCTTGTATTACAGAGAAAAGTGTGTATTTTTCAGTGGTATAATCAGTGGCTTTCAAGACAGCAACTTCTCCAAAATGGTTTCCTAAGAAAACAAGATTGATGTGATCTCTGAAACCGATTCCCATCTCTCTAGCCAACTTCTGAATTCCATCGCCGAATTTCAATTTTATTTAACAGAGGGAATGGAGTTTCACGACTGATTGTTAAAATGGGAAGTCAGGCAGGGAGAGAATGTACAGGTTTGCGTGCCCACCGAGGGAAAGCAGAACCCTGCTGTGAATCGCTGCGTTCGGCAATAGGTAGACAACCATTCAAACACCACAGGCAGAAGCCCAGACTTGTGACTGCATGCCTGGCTGTTTCTGGGTGGACCAGTGCAGGAGACAAGTGGTATGTTACTATAGCAGGTATTGGCGTGTATGGGAGAGGGAGAAAGAGAGGTGCAAGACAGAGATGGAAAGAGTAAAAAAAAATTTAAGAAAGGGTCTAGGAGACAAGCTGCTAGAAGACAGGCTTCAGATGGTCTGCTCTTATGTAACATGCTTTGACTTAGAAGCGCTTCCATATGTAGTTTTAAATTAACACGACTTGAAGTAGTTGGACTGTTTCACTAACTACGCAGGGGAGCAACCTTAGATTTCTTCAAAGAACATTGCTTTATTGAGATTCACATCAGTCTTTCCCATTCAGAGATGGCAAAACATTTGGTGAAGGTACAGAAAATTCTGACAAATGCTGGTGAGTGAGGTGGCAGAAAGAAACCAGAAATCCAAAAATCATTTGGTAAAAGCATAGGTCCAATAAAAAGTAGAATAATGGGCTGACTCAGTATAGACTTTCACTTACCTCTTTACTCAGCTGAAGTGGATATTCGAAAAAAATTGCAGTTGATGTGGAAGGAACAGATTGCCGGGCAAACTAAGATGAAATTTTGATCCACCTAGGAGAGTGGAAAAGAGTCTACACATTCCTATCATTTATGCTGGAAAGGAACAGAAGTCCTCATCCAATGACAGCCATCCACAATCCAGTGTTGTGGAGATTTTTGAGTCTGGAGGGATCAGGTAGTTTAATCACAGGTCCTGGTCCAGATGTAATGGTGGGGACTCTGGTCAACTTACTGAGGTCCTGATAAGAAAACTGCCCAACCATGTCAAAAGCACTGGGGTCCCGTTCTGTTTTACTCTGAGTGGGACTCAAAGGACAAGTTAAACTGGGTGAAATACAACATCTGTCTCTTCAGCTACGCATGCCATCAGAAACACAACTAAGAAAGAAGTGGCAGTTTTTAACAGTATGGGAAGTAAAAAGATAAAACTCATCTATCCTAATACTGTGAGACTACCCAAGCAACACCTGATGCATGGTGTAGAGGCAAGAATGTCATTCACTTAATCTCACTGTGGAGCTGGTTCAAAGAGAAATTTGACTTTAAATGCCAGTAAGGTTTTTTTGGAGATTATCTTCTGAAAGAGAAAAGACACTTCATACAACCCTACTGAAGTACTATGTAACTGTATCATTGTTATTTGGATGCATAGGTCTTTCACACATGACCAGAATGCATTTCAAACTGGATAGTGCTCTAAAATAAGAATGTGAAGCTTCAGTTCCTCCTGTGGCTATAATCCATTTGCAACAAATCTCCAGATCCACAAGAGCCACATCCAAAGTCAATATCCGGGAGGACAGAGAAGGTTTCTTCTTCAAACGGTGAAGGGATCCTGCTACCAAAGCCAGAACTGATTAAATGCTCTTTACAGCCTAAGAAATAAGAACCCACATAACTGAGGGAGAATAGACTGAATGCAGCTTTATTTGAAGGCAAGGACCAGAAGTGTCATATGTAGCAGCACATAGACAAATAAGCTTATGCATCCTAAAGGAGTCAGATACCATTTTACTTGCAGAGACTGGCAAGGAAGTGAACCAAAGAATAAAATTTAACATAGACTGGCATCAGTTCACAAACAGGAAAGCTATCGTAACTACAGAAGTAAAAATAGGTTCAAAGTCTTGCAGTGATATAAAATTCAGTTCTTGATTCTCATTGAGATTGAGAAGACTAAACAGAACCTGGGCATTGCTTGAAATTAAATAACAGCTTTCTTGTAGGTCTTCCTAGGAGCTAATTATCAAATCAAGGAAAGAGGGAGAGTCCTTAAGATCTGAAACGGGAGGCTGTTATTACCATCATACAAAGAATTGAACAGGTATGGAAAGGCCATAGATCTTGTTTCCTCTTAGGCACGGCTGAATAGATGTTGAGATCACTGAGGTATGCAGTTACTGGTTCTAAAAATACCGACCAACATAGCATCTACTGTCAATTTAAGCACGCTGTTGTGAAGGGTCCCTGAAAAGGGCCACAGTTGGAGAATTACGCTGTGGCAACAAAGCCAATCAAATCCTAGAGCCCTCACCCGTAAAGTCCATACAAAAGCATTGGATGTTATTTGACATAAATGTAGTTTGAAAGACTACCAGTCTGGCTCTGAACAGAGACATGGCCAATGAAGACTAGTTCAAGACTCCCATTTGTGTTCAGGGACATGATCCGCACCAATAGTTTGGAAGTGCTGCTGCCCACAGTTGTTGCAGTGATGGAAGTATCCTCTACAGACTGCTTACAAATCTTTTCTTGTGCTGGCTGGTGGAATATGAGATTGCTCTGCAGCATATTATCTTCTATGAGATGAGGCATTAAAAAATGTCAAACACCTGGAGAATACCTACAGAATACTTGAAGGAGTAAAAGATTTTCCTGCTTGAGAGCTGTATATGGAGGAACTGAAGGAAAGGTCCTTGACTTAGCTGTCCCTATACAAGAGCTCTGCAGCCATGACTGTTTCCACTTCAGAATGGCAGGTGTCAAAAGATCATATACTTTATCCTCCTCAACCTTGAAGAGGGGCTTTGGGACTATCTGGGATTCAGAAAAAGCCAAGAGAAAATCCTTTCCTTGAACAAGAGAGGGAAAAGACACAAAAGGAAGCATGCCATCCTCAAGGTAGCAGAGTTCTTACCATGGGTCAGAAAATAAAATACAGACCTTGTAATTCAGACTGGCGAAAGGTGACACAGTTTATCTGAAAGTGTTCATCAAGGGGCAGAGGTGGTAGTGGAGGAGAAACATTCATGGTAAGCAATTTGTTTCAACAAGTTGGTTGAAAGGAAGCAAACTGGCTCTAGTTGCACTTTGCCTTGTGAATAAGAGTGAAAGGATTGCATTTACTCTACAGTACCTGCAGTACCTTGCTGGTACTGCAAATGGAAGAGAGTTCTCAATAGGGCAGAATGAAAAGCTACATATGGACAACTACTTCAAATCCTTTTTCACCTTCACTCATACTACCCAGACAGAAAAGGGAGCCTACTTGATCCAAGGGTGGGGCGAGGCTGTATAAGAAAAGCAGCACAAACCAAAGAGCAAGAATTAATAACAGAGAAATCTACAGTGAGCACACTGTCAGCCTATCCATCTGGAAGGCAGGGCTTTTAACATGCACTCAACTAAGTTATGGAAACCACATATGCTCCATTCCTGTGGGAGAGGATGGTTTAATGAGACAGCCAACAAAAAAGCCACAGCATTGCAGTTTTTCAAAAATAAGAGAAACTCAAACTACAGTGAATATATGTTTAACAGTTACATTGCCACAGATGTTGGTGTTTTAGTTCAAAGCATTACAAGAAGGCAACAATTCACTTATTGACACGTAAAAACATAAGAGCTTTTTCACTGTGTTCCCTGCTTTGAAGGACAGATTACAAGAGATTACTGTAAAACAATAAAGATTAGGTAGATAGTCTTTTTTTTATTCACAGTTACTAACTTGTTTTGCTCATCATCACAGAACAAAGTCTGTTTTTTGAAAGCAAAAATACATTACTGGAATCACAGACGAGGAGTCAGCAAATTTGAGTTTACTGGAATTCTTATCTAATTACTAAATTACATATTATTCTCCAGTCACAAGTTTAATCCGAAAAGGCAGCTGTTCAAATAACCTGTTGTCTGCCATATTTCTTCACTATGAGGCACTGGAACAGGTTGCCCAGAGAAGCTGTGGGTGTCCCAACCCTGGAAGTGTTCAAGACCAAGTTGGACAGGGCTTTGAGCAGCCTGGTCTAGTGGAAGGTATCCCTGCCCATGGCAGGGCGTTGGAACTAGATGATCTTTAAGGTCCCTTCCAATCCAAACCATTCTATCATTCTATGATATTCGGATATC
This sequence comes from Gavia stellata, assembly GCF_030936135.1. Classification (NCBI taxonomy): domain Eukaryota; kingdom Metazoa; phylum Chordata; class Aves; order Gaviiformes; family Gaviidae; genus Gavia; species Gavia stellata. Next base: position 23,636,918 of record NC_082599.1, on the reverse strand, counting down.
TTTTCTTTTTTGGAGGACAGAATACACTGCTATACAAACACCAAACTTTATTCTTAAGAGGAACCAAACTGGAAGTGGGCAAGTTCCATGGTTTATGACTTCCAAAAACTTCACAATATAATTCACTCAAGATGAATGGTAGCTTCTATTATCATGCTACTTTTTTTCTACTTAAAAAAATACTATTGCTATATCTAATACTATTTCAGCCTATAGACATGAAAAGTTTATTATACCACCCGTGGTGAGCATTAACATATTAACTGTTTGGCAATTACAATAAGGGGGTGGGAAATGAACAAGTATGACAGAAACATTTGATAGCAGAGTTCAAAGCCAGTGAAGACGTACTGCAGAAATTCAGATCTTCCTAAATACAATTCTCACAGTACTGAAAGCTGCACTGAATGCTGGAAACCAGCTTCAAGTATTCAGTTTCCCACTTAAACTATATAATTATCTCTTGGGATGACGAAAACCCTCTGGTTTGCTTCAATCCAGAATGATGAAATGTTTTTGAAAATGGACCAGATTAATTATTTTATAACTCAAATATGACAAAAATGTTTCTAAAGGACAATTATGAGCCTGGTTAATGATTTGTGCTGGTTTTGGCTGGGATGGGGTTAACTTTCTTCATAGCAGCTAGTATGGGGCTGTGTTTTGGATTGTATGGGGCTGTGTTTTGGATTTGGGCTGGAAACAATGTTGATAAAGCAGGAATGTTTTAGTTACTGCTGAGCAGGGCTCACACAGCACCAAGGCCTTTTCTGCTTCTCACACCACCCCACCAGTGAGTGGGCTGGGGGTGCACGGGAAGTTGGGAGGGGACACAGCCGGGACAGCTGACCCCAACTGACCAAAGGGATATTCCATACCATGTGACATCATGCTCAGTATATAAAGCCGGGGGAGGAAGAAGGAAGGTGGGGACTTTTGGAGTAATGGCGTTTGTCTTCCCGAGCAACCGCTACGTGTGATAGAGCCCTGCTTTCCTGCAGATAGCTGAACACCTGCCTGCCGACGGGAAGTGGTGAATGAATTCCTTCTTTCGCTTTGCTTCTCCACGCGGTGTTTTTTGCTCTACCTATTAAACTGTCTTTATTTCAGCCCACGAGTTTTCTCACTTTTACTCTTCTGATTCTCTCCCTGACCCCACCTGGGGGGAGTGAGTGAGTGGCTGTGTGGTGCTTAGTTGCCAGCTGGGCTTAAACCACGACATGATTCTAACAGTAATATCTTACGGCTTTATGAAGTAATGAGCTCTATGAACTAATTAAGAAAACAATATATTGATAATGCCATATAGTCCACTGTTACTTTGTACTGTTAAGTAGTATTTTAGGGAATATTTATATGCACATGTATTGATACATGTATGGAGAAAATACTAAATATTCACAAACTTTACATATTTTCACATATTATAGAAACAGTATCATCTTTTATGTTCATATTTAAATTTGGTATTTCAGGTAGCTAATTCCAGTAGTAGCAAAATAGAGCAATTAGCTTCTATGAAAACCAGTATGTTTATTCCTTTAATTAATACAAAACCTGTGATATTTTTCTCCTTAAAGCTGTATTATACAGTAAAGCCCATCTCACACACACCAATTACATTTATTTTCTTAACTATGCAGAGGCAGTCACTGAAATTTTTTTCTAAGTACATCCACACTGTCTCAGTATTTCCATACCAACGTGTCCTTAACTTTTTAAAGTCCTAGATTGACAACTTTAGCACCCCTCTGTAACACAAAACAGTTATTTTTAAAGTGCATATATAAATGTATATGCATATAAAGATTCCCTAAACTATCAATTGGTAGACCAAAATGGCATTGGACTCCCTATAATACAAATTAAAATGAGAAAATACATTGATGTATTTCATACGCTTCTTAGGTAAAACAAACCAACACTGGAAAAAATGCACTTAAATACTGAAATGAGGTTACTTCAATTTTAGAAAAAAACAAATATATTTTTCAGATAGCTAATAAATGCGACTTCTAAGGGTTTACATAAGGGTGAAATAAAGACAGAAAATTAAGGTAATGTCTTAAATATTACTAAATGTGCTTCACCTCTGCTAGGAAGAATTAAAAGCTTCCTCCACCATAGACAGTCCCCTCCCCTCCCTTTTTTTGTATTTTTTTCCTCCTTTCTCATTTAGACTTTCAATTCATTCATTCACATATCCTAACCTGCAAGTAGAGCTGCCTTATCACAAGAGGTCAAAGATGTTATTCTGTACACAACAAAGTTCCTATCAGTATGAAAGGAGACAAAAAAGGAATTAAAAACTCATTTTTGAATGCTTCTCAAAAAGTGGTTAGAAATGGATTTCTAAGGGTATTTGTGATTGTACTTGTAAAGGACGAACTCAGACACTGTATACGGATTCACTCTAATGTTCCCAGGAATTCAACAGCTGTCACATGCATTAAGGTTCTGTGGATCAAACAACAGCTAAAACCCAAAGTGATTTCAACCAGGTTCCTGACATTTATAAAATTACCTAAAGTCTCCTGGAAACATACAGATTCTCCACACAAGTTCAGTCTGTCATGTCACACGTTAATTAGGCAGTTGGGGAGTTTTGCAAAAAGCAGAGTTTGGCATAAAGTCTCAGAACAAGACTACAACCATTACTATTTTAAAGAATATTTTTATTATTGAAGCATATGTTGTCATGTTGGCAGCCTTGTTTAGTGTTTCCAGTTCCCTGCATCTATCCCAGTAGGGTTTGGGAACATGGGAATAAAGCAGACTGAATAGAAAATTAAAAAAAGTAATCTTCTACTTCCCAAGGATACATAGTGCCCTGCTCAGAAAGAACATCTGGTCTTCAGACATTTTGGGGAAAAAAAACGCAGAGAGAACGAAAATGACCACAAAATAATCTCCTTGTTGTTTAGCGTAAGAAAACTTCACTTTAAAACACCTCTAATGGGCATTCAATAACTGTATTTAAAAATATTTCATAAGCTCTGTAAGATATTTATGACTTGAGGACATCTTTTTCAGGAAGAAAAATTCTAAGGGGAAAAAAGAATCTGAGGAATCAATCTAGAACATGTATTTATAACAGGCAAGCACAGATTAAGAGCCATTCATACGGATTCGTTTTCTCAAAGAGAAGACATGATGGGCATACCACCAGTTCATACGCTAATTCTGGAACTGCCATTCGGTCACGTAGTGAATACTAGATTTCCAATTCTAAGTCTCACTAAAAATGGATAAAATAATATTCCCAATATCATTATCTGGTAAACAATTTCTGCAATTAGGCTGTAATTAGAAGATAAGGTAAACTAAAAAGGAAAATGGCTTGTAGAGCAAACAATGGATGGCATGAGCCTGGCACTATCACAGTTTATGTTTTCTACCTATTACCTCATAAAAGGATACATGGAATATAGGGAAAAGTTGTTCATTCTACTTACCGGTCATGTATCTTCATTATGATACTAGAAGCATATTAAATTCCCTATTTTGGGAGACAATGTGTTAGATTTTGGGACTTGTAAAAAAAATTCTGTGTGGAAATGACTCAATAAAATTTCCCTTTTAAAATTCCATTTCTGGAATGATTCCATGAAGATAACCCCTTACTATGAATATACTATTTGCTGTCCTAAATTGGTTTATTTACTGCCATGCATTGGTTTAGAAACTTTGACAATCATGCATATTTATTTGTTGAAAAAGCATGGAAAACTAAATTCAGCTTTTTTCCTCCTCCATGTGCTGAGGCTGCATCTTATGACTAGAACTGAATCTTTTACCTCTGCCTTATCTTTTTCATAAATACAGTCATGCCAAAGCCTGATGTGAACACTGAAGCATACCATTGCATTGATATACTTTCTGAAAAGGAGTATTCTACTGCATGATACTCACACCCTTCTTTTCATTCTTCACTAGATACCAGATTAACTATTAAGAAAGCTAATATTTTCTTCCTAGTTGTTTGCATACTGTTCAATGAATTATAAACCAGCAGGAAATGACAGCGCACTAAATTTATCGAAGTCAAAGCTTTTGGGCTAAGACTTTAGAAGGTCTTTAAGGGAATAAAAGAGAAGTCTATGCCTCTCCCGTCCCTCTACTCACAAATACTGAATGAACTACAAATTGATTAGGGTGTAATTATACCTGCTCCACTATCAAGAGTGCTCAAATAAAAAGGATAGTTTTATTATTTTGGGGAAATTTGAAAAATATCCAAATACATGCAGAAACCTAAAGTGTAAAATCTTTTTGAACACTAAAAAGCCAAGGTATAAACATCCAAATGAGAAAAGGGCTTTTGAAGCAGAGTTGTATTTTTCAGGCCAAGATCTACTGTGGGCTAACCATTAACACATACACAACTTGGAAGCCATCAGACACCAGGATTCTAAGTTGTGCTGTATAATATTCAGCAGCGATGACCCAACAGAAGGAAGGAGTCTGTAAATCAATTCTGCAAAGAAATATATATAAACAATACCAAATTTCAGAACATTACTAGCAGACTGGAATAGCTGCAAACATAGCATGTGCCAAATGCAGAATCAAGACAGCAACTGGTAAACGTCAATGCATCAGGTGAGGTAGATGTGCTTTGTGACCAGCAGAAAAAAATAAAGTAATGCAACATATGAGAGCAAATTATATTAAAAAAGGTGTGTTTAAGAAAACTCCAGGTCAGTACACACTTGATGGCTGTATCCCAATGCATTGCTATCTGAGCAATAGCATAAACAATACTTCACTATTTAATATAGCTGAAAATGGAATTAAAGTGGTAATTGTGGCAGAATTGAGTAGGACATGTACCTGGAAAAGCCAGGGCACCTGACTAGTGGAAGAAGCAAATGATGAAGGAAAAAGTCATCAGCATTTTGTTTTTCATTTGATTTGGAATTAGGAATAACAATTTTTTATGCAACACATTTCCGTAAATATAGATTTGATTGATATTTAAAACCTGCAATACTATTAAAAACTCTATCAATTTATTAATCATATTTTAATAATGAGCCAGAATGCCTATTCTTCTAAAGTTGAAAAACACAGTATCTACCCATCATGTAATGACTCAGACCCAGTATCTTTGCTATTGTATCAAATATAGCTGGAACCAACATTGGTTGCACACCTAAAAGGGATACAGAATGATACAATGATGTTCTCAGCCCTTGTTTCTATGCGGTATGTTGACGCTCAGAATTTACTTGATACTGTGACTTACAAATCATATAATTGCATTTAGCAATGTCTTTGACGCATTTACTATTTGCAAGCCACTCTCCATACACTACCAAAAAGAAAGAAAAAACTAAAATGTGTTTCTTTAAAAATCAGCCTTTTATTTGACAGGCTAACATACATACAAACTAGATGTTGCTCATACCCTTCTTCCTGAAACAGGAGGCTATAAATCCTTCTAGATGCTAATAGGTACTTTTACGGGGTAGGACCCAATCCATCCCATCACCTTCCAGTACCCAATTTCAGTTTACATATGAAAGTTGTCATTCTAATATGAGGAAAAGGAAAAAATACTCCTCAGGACTGCTCTGCCTATAAATGGACAGTAAATGAGCCACCATTTCTGTACTGCTTTGTGCATTTTTCACAACAGGTGCTAAATGCATTTACCACTACAATCTAGTCCGCTAAAAATATAGCTAACTAGCTTTCCAAAATAATGTATCATTTAAGTTGTAGTCAAAATACTGTTTCATGGAGATGACTGCACATCAGTTTCAAATACGTTCCCATAGCCTACTGCTAATCTTTAAAAATCAGACAAAAGTTTGTTTCTTAACCAACTGAAATGCAAACTCAGCAAACAGAAAGTAAACAGAGCATAGGCTTTGAAGGGAACTAGGAAGCTGGAAAAGTGAATAAATAGTTGACTACTAGAATGACTTTTCTTCCTAATTGTATTTAAAATAGACTTGAAATGATTTAGGAATACAATTTTTCTAAAAATGGTTAATGTGATACTCACAGTCATTACTTAAGCATATTTTCTTTGTAAGTTTTCCAATTCAGAAGTGCTCGTACAATATATTAAATTGAGAGCTTAGCTGTTAATGGGAAATTCCTTCAGTTTTCATTTGTGGATCTAGAAAAGGTTCTCTTCATTGAACCGGCTTGCTTTCCTTCCTGCTGTCATGCCTCCTTCCTTCATTTCAAAGGGCATCTCATGCAACAAGTGGTAGTGCTTTATTTTGAATTTTTAGATCTAAATTTTATTGGATCAAAAGTTCCTATTGGAACTGCTAGAACCACTCCTCCCACCCCATTTTACAAGTTTTCATCTAGGCTTGGAAACAGCGTACAAGGAGTCAGTACAAAGTCATTCTCTCATCTACCTCAGCACAAAAACAGTATCAAAACAGGTAACATTTCAGGAGAAAGAATTCAGTGACACAAAAATTGGAACAACTCAAACAAACACATGAAAAGCAGTATCATCTAAGCAGCCCTACTCTCAACTACTTCATATTTAAAAACTGAACCTCCCCCTCTGAAAGAAAACAGATGGATGAGAAGTCTTTTCTCAAAAGGAAGTAATTTGCTTATTTGCTTAGGGGCATATACAATTACATTTCATGGTCTGTATAAGCCAGCCATGAACAATATCCTTAAATGATCATTGTGAAAGCTGTACATAATGCGATGAATGTTAAAAATTTTCTAAAACTTTAGAGAACATACAGATAGGACTAAATGGCTGAAATTAGTCAGAGGATTGGGGTAAATACAGTGAATACAATTCTTTTAGGACGGTAAATCCCAAATAATTGGTTAGATTAACATTCAGAGTCTTACATCTCTCAGTTTAATGACCTCTACATTACAATTTCTATGTCTCAACTCTAAAAACAAATAATACAAAACCTCATGACTGAGTTACCTTTTACCTTTTTATGATCTGAGCAGTAAGTCCTCACAATTGCTACTCATTATTATGGGATGCACAGCACTTCTGATGACCAATGCAAGCATTACAGGATCTTGACCTAATTCCTAAGTGTTCTCACTTCAGAGTTTTTGCCACAATTTGTCAAAATGCCTACCACTGCCCAAAGATTCATTTATCCAGTGTTCAAAGACATCAATTTCTTTACCACCCCACCTCAGAAACTAGAAGACCATCAGAATGCTCTTTAATACTTTTCACATGCATTTCCCTCAACATATATGGGTATATTATTGTACTCCAGTCTTGATAAAAGTCAAGCATCTGACCTTAGATTCCATAGTTATGGCTTTCTCTTCCTAGCTCCACATTTTTAGTTATTATATTAGGCTAAAAAAATAAAATATGTATAGCTGGATCTCCATTTCAAGGCCACTTTATAATTGTGTGACAGGGACTCAGATCACACTCCATCCTGCTAATAATACCTGAAAGACCCAAAAATCCTCAATAATCAGAGTCCTACCTGACTCTGCAAGATGGAGTGATGATCCCGTATCACCAACCCTAAAATCAAAAAATCCAAGTCAGGCCCACTAAAATTCTGAAAACTTCAGTACAGTCTCTTGATTCTCTTTGATTTAGGATGTAATAACGTATGTTGTAATCACAGTCTTTCCGATCTACTGCATTAGAATACAATTTGGCCTCTGTAACATCTATTACTGGATTTCTCATGGCACCATGATCTAAGTCCTAACCTTCTAGCTCTGCAGATCAGCCTCACCTGCCTAGCACAGACATGTACACCTCAATCTTCCCACTCAACCTTTCTGTTGTCCTCTGCATATCTCTGCTCTTCTTGGAAGTCTAGAGTTCTCCAAGACACTTTGTAGGCCTGAAAGGATGTCAAAGAGGTGGCAAAACCAGAATTAGTTCTTTATCTCTTGGATTGGAGAGGGCATACTTGGCTTCTTCACAAACTTTTCTTCTTTCCCAAACCTTGTGCAAGACATGAAAAAGAACGTCCTGTAGAAAGTTGGTATAGCCACTCTGAGGAGCTTTGGTTTCTCCACTATTTAACATTTCTTTTAGTACAGTTGAAGTACAGACCATCAAAAACTAAGAGAAGACAGAGAGATATGATTTTTCCTTGCAGCTATCACAGTTGGCTGCTCATTCCAACAATGTGGGAAATGGGAAAATAAAAGGAGACAGAAATGTTTCTCCTGAGTGAAGCCAAAAATTGCATTGATGGCCAAAGTTTCTCATGAAAGCTACCTCCACTTAAAAGGCAAAACTAGATTTCTAATGAAAAAAAATGAGAAATAGAAATACAGAGACTTCATAAATGACAGTGCTCCAGATTTGTTATCTTTGGAGAATATAAAGCCACCATGACTTTGGGTAAATGGATGTCATGAACTTGTTTCATTAAAAAAAAAAAAGCCACCATACACTATTGCATCACATACAAAGTCTATTTTACTACAATGACAAGTTTAGACAAAATCTAGAAGTTACTTGGATAAATGCTGGTGTGAAAATCACCTATATGAATGAAAAAAGCACAAGTTTCCCCATAGAAAACCTCCCAAACAAACAATAAACAAAGAAACTGCCCAGAAGTGCCTGTTCATAGAGAGAAACACACATCTGTAGCAGGAACAAATTCATTCGACAGTAAAATTTGAGTAGACCCACAAAGAGCAGAATAAGGTTTCACAGTTATGCTCTGTGATCTTGCAAAGCTAGAATAGGGTAGATGCCTTACAGAAGTATTTTATTTTGAGGTGCCCTCTGCCAACTATGAGACCATTATTCTAAAGAGACTTGGCCTTTCCTCTAGGAAACTTATTTGGATAACCCTTATGAACTACTGCGTTATTCAGAACAATTTAAATTCATTTAGCAATAGCATTTACACTACGAAGCTTAAACCAACCAGTAGAGAACTTCAATTCTCTTTGGAGGCCCACAGATCCCACAGAGAACACCCTGCTCTAACATTCATTTTAAAAAGGGGTCTCTTCCTGCAGAAAGGAGCTCTTAAATTAACAGCTAATAGAAATATTTGAAGAGTCACTGCTGATTTAGTCAGGTCAGAGCTATTGTCAAGAAAAGAGCAGCATTTGTCTCCCTGCTCTTAATCAACACACAGAAAAATTAAACCCTACTTTAGCCCAGAAGTTATTTCTGCAGTTGCCTCACACACCTATATTCTTTCTACTAGATATCCAGACTGTCTCAACCAGAACCAATTCCACTTATTCATGGAAATTAAACACTCTGAAACCACACGGTCTGTAACCATTTCCTGAAGTGGAATTCTTCAAAATCTGATTTTGATTTCTTTTCTGATGAAGAAAGATTTTTTCAAAATCTCATTACCTGCATTCACTGGTCATGGGAGCAAAAAACAAAAGGAAGGGTGCAGATATTTTTCAGTACCTTCCCAAAGTAGAAGAGTTCCTAAGTTAAAGGGTAAGTGTAATTTATTTGGATATACATAGGTTACTTTTGCAGAGACCAGAGTTACTAACACATACTAGTAATCGTTGAATTTTTACACATGCACCTTATTTTCTTTCATGGCCATTGACATTCCCTGTTGGTGTTCTGAGATTAAATGCTGTACCCAGTAACACTCCCCGTTAGCCCAGTTCTGGTAAACACCACTGACCCAAATTCAGGATCTCCTATAGCAGTGTCAGTGTTTGCCCAGGTGTTCCTCTGTTGAACTTTGATCAAAAAGGTTGTTTAGGAAGAGAAGTGAATGTTCTTTCTTCTGAGAGACATTACTATCAAGGATGCTGAATAAAGGCCCTGAGAATATGTAGAACAGGTTACAGTGATCAAAGTTAGAAAAATAAAAAAAACTAATCCAAAACTGTAAGTACAGTCCCAACACAGCAAAACAGGCACACATTCCTTGAAAAGCAGAAATTTGTAACTTGTTCAGATGTCTCAGCCAGGAGTTTCCTCTATTTATCTGATTCTTCAAGTCTAGAAATGCTACAGTGCTGTAACTGAAAAGGGATAACTGATTCTGTTGTGGCCTGTGTGCTCCAAGACCTGGGAACAGACTAAGGGAATTTTTGAAAAACTTACACAGCTCTAAAGTGTCCCCACAGACAGTTTCAATCACCTGAAGTCACCAGACAGACACTCATTCCATACTGTCTTTTCACTTTCAAAGAGTCTGAATTAAAATTTCCAGACCATGTGAGTTTGCATGTCAGCAGACAGTATTTAGAAAGCCGCTATTAACCTGCTGCTGTTCTTCCTATTGTTTGCACTGAAACATTTTCTTGTTACATTTCACGTAACATTTCAACCTATTGGTATTTTTCTACATAGTGTCTGACCACACTCTGACATTCCTAAAAGTTCTGAATAGTCTCAGCTTGTCATAACTTCCTATGTTATGAGTATCATAAAAATAACCAAGAACTGACCATACAGCATTTGATCCAGAGCATCACAGCCTTATTCTTACATTAAGTAATTCAGAGCTGCCCCACTTCTCACTCTCTTTTTTCCCTAATGAAAAAAAGACTGTAACTTTAAAGTTGATTTTTAGAGGACATTTACAATACTGTCTATTCACATTAGCACAATGTGACAGAGCACGCAGGGATACTCAGTGTGTCAGATGAAAGCTTCCTTGTTTATTTTTGTTGGCCTGAGGCCATTTGAAAGTTTTCTAATTCACTGAAAGGAAGTGAGGCCAGGGAGAGGCAGAAATGATGGCTGCTTGGATTTAGTCGCCTATGAAGAACCTACATACTCACTTTTTCAGGGAAAATCTACTTCATTGCAAACGTAGAGTCCATGACCACTAAGAGTAATAGCCACTCTTATTTTTTCAGTAAATGTTAAATTTGGATTGCTAAGCATCAACCAACTTTCTGGCCTTATACACACACAGTTATAATTGAGAGAAAGAAAATATGCTGGTATTAATTACAGTTCCCTGCTAACATTTGTCCCCCCCTCCAACTATTCCCACAAGTCTTCTCAGCTCTATTATGATACACGTAAGAGTTCTGAAGAACTAACTATTTAGGTAATACAAATGTTCGTATGTCCTTTCCAACTTCATTACATACTCATCTGCAGAACAAGCTGTAGTATTTTTGTTCAATACAGTCTACCTTAGAAATTAAAATATGGAAGATGTGAGGTGAAGCTTCATTTCAGATGTTTCCAGATTCTACTTTCTTTCATCTAGAAAGAACATTTCCACTGAAGTAGGTGATAGTCGATCAGTGTTTCCATGTTTTATATAGACTACCCACCCCATTTTGACTTCTTGTGTCTGCATGGTTGCCTCCAAAATACCTAACTGTAAATAATTATTTGGCTGGCAACAGGTCAGCTAAATCCCAGGAAGAAAAACTACTGATATTTGATATTCTCATCAATAAAATGTGCTTCAATCAAAATTTCTGTTTTAAGGAAGAAATTGTTTCTTAAGTAATTTCTTTCTACTTCCAATTCGTTGTAGTAAAATGAGGCTAATAATACTTCTGTACATACCAAATGAGTTTTGACAATCAAGATGCAGAGATGAAGACCGTGCAGATAGAATAAAATCTCTATTATTTTAGTAATGGGGGAAACTGCTGACCCACTGGTAGACTTCCGTTAAAACTAGGAATTGACTCAGGTGTCACTGTTTAAGGCTATTTCATGCAGCAGCAGTTACAAGAGAACTTAAGCCCAATTACATGCTTTAGTTAATTATTTTTATTTTCACTTTAAGCTATAAGTGTGATCTTCAGCCCAAAGATTCAGTGCTGCATTTTGCTTATTCATTAAAATTCACTGAAAATGTAGAAAGTTTTAGAATGGCAGCTATGGACAGATTTATTTATTTATTTTACAAAGTGTGACTGAAAAACATTTCTCTGGAAGTCATAATTACAGCAGAATGGTCCACAATTAGACTAATGCAAATATATTCTGGCAAACAGCAATAGATGCCTATAGTATTTAATTCAAAATGTGCTGAGATAGAAAAGCAAGGTGGATGATCTTCCATTCCACAGTTAAGAGGATAATGTTTATTGCTGTACTCCACATCAAATGTAAAAATCTGAGTGAGGCACCTGAGTACTAAAGAACAGCAAGCAACTTTCTTTGAGTAGGGTGGTATGCAGAATTTGAGTAAAACCTTTTGCTTGTTGAACCTCCGTGTTCAAGAAAAGTCCCCGAGATAGCAATGAAGATTCTGTCCCGTTCCATAATTTCCCCCCACTACTTGTTCATAGTGACAGTATCCTAGGAAGATTGCTTTTTTCTAGGTTTCTAGGCCCAATTACTCAGTTAATGACAAAAGTGACTACTATTGTGCTTAATAATTGCCTAATGTTCTTCTATTTAAACATAAGGGTTTAGCCTCCTGTAAATCATATGCAGCTTCAAAGACTTAAAACTGTATTTGTTTTTTTCAAACTTAAACTGCACTGCTTTTGGGTCCACAGTCCAGTTTCCTTTTTCCATTCTGAAGATTTCTTTCTCATACAACCAAACTCACCATCAAGCTAGAAGTCACATTCTGAGTATCAAGCACCATGCAGACAACTACACACACTATTTTAACAACTTGCTGACTAACCATTAGCAATGAATTCAAGTTCCTTCCTGTAGCTTTTGGCATGTAGCTTCAACTGATAAAGTAATGGATTGCCGACACAATTAATATTTCCACTGTAGCTGACATCTCTGGTCCACCTGAAATGCTCACCAACCTTTATTTTAAAAAGGGTGAGGTCAGATGTGCAAAGCACATATTCAAGGACTCTTGGAACTTTAACACACCTTCAGCTCCTACTTCTTTTCATCAAAAAAATTTCAAGGAAATTCTTTGCCAAGACTATGTGGCTTCCTTTTCCTGCTTTTTAGTTCCTAAGATATTAATCACAAGCTGAAGCTTTCCACAGGCTAAGTGGAGTTCAGTGAAGAAAGAGGAACCAAGTAGTATTGGAAGCACCTGATGTTGATGCCCAGTTACTTTAAACCCAGCAAACAGCCCTCAACATCCTAAAAGAAAGCACATTAGAAATGGATTTCTACCTGGAAATGGCCACTGTAGACACAAAACATTAGAAGGTGTAATAGCATTCTGTACAGGTACACTTGAATTGTACAACAGAGTGATTATGCCTATTTGCATCAGACTGCTATCTACAGGACAAGGTACTGACTTCATTGGTCTAATTCAGAAAAATTGTGGATAAAATTTCAAAATCAAAAAACTTTACTAGGAAAGACTGTTTGGGGGTACAGTAAGGCAGAAAACAAACATTTAAAGGAGGGTAAGGATTTTTCTATTACCATGGAGTAGGGAAGAAAGAGCATTTATCAGACACAAGGAATTCAGGGAAGTTCTAGTATAGCATTTGCATCAGAATCTGAAAAAAAATATTCAATGTGCAACACAGACTAATTAATTTAAAGGATTTTTTAATTTAAGTTTAAAGGTAAATAAATACTGCTACACATAAATTTCCAATGTATTGGGGGGGTTGTTTGTTTGTTTTTATAATAAAAATCTTAGGGTTTGTGCCCTCTTTTTAAAGATCAGGCTGAAGTTTTCCTTACGGAAATTCAACAGCTCAAGAAATTATGGCTTTAACTTTGTCATATGTTCTAGTACTTATTTTCAAAATTTATACCTAAAATATTTATTTGCAAGATATTAAGTACAGTAAAGTCCATTTCTAATAAGCATTAATAACTACACTAGTAAGTACCATTTAAAGTTTCAATAAATATTTTTAATGAGAAACAAGTGTTCTACAGAAATAAAACAAATGTAACGAAAACAACTTGCCATCTTCAACTAAAGAAATAGAAATCATCTCAGAAAATTTGGTCTAAGGTTTTAAACTGAGAACTCATCTCAAAGGCATTTTATGTTTCACAGCTTACAGTACATATCTGACAGAATAAATATAAGGAATTATCATAACAGTCCTGATACCTATTTTTAATCTAGAACAAAAAACTATGGTTATAGATTAAAAATTGTGGAAGTACTGTCAGAGAGATTAAACTACTAACAGGCACCTACACGTAACTATTTCCTTTTAATATCTCTCTTGCACTATAGAAATTTAAGACAGTACTTTCTCAATTATGGTGTTCTAAAGCTTACCCTTCCCCCAGCCCAATATATTAAGCTAGAACGAAAAGACTTCACTAAAATTTATGAGATATCATTAAGCCATTTGAGCAACTCTGCCTTCAAGGGAAGGCTTAATTAAAGGGTTTGGTGACTACATTTTTACATTAAAGCCACATGAAAATCACATTGTAGCAAGATCTGAACTTTGAATTTATGTGGTGTTTATCTGCCTGAGGTTATCAAAAATCACATCTAACATACCTTAGCAAAAAAGACTGTGAGGTGTGTTTCACTGCCAAGTATCCAAATGGGAAATTTTGGAGATTTCAAATAGGAGCCAACCTAAAAAGGCACAACAAAATCAGAAACACAAAGCAAACCCAGAAAACTCATCTAGTTAGTGATTAAGTTAATAACAATTCAGTTAGTGAAGTCCCAACTGCTCTGAAAACTAATATAAAACGTTCCAAAAAAATGACAAAACAGTGTAAAATACTTAGATTCTAATTTTGATCACTGATTCCTGTTTGACTGGGAAAACAACATTGCTTATGATAGTTAACTGAAATAAGATACCAGTGAGAAAGTGGTATCAATAATATCCCTTATTCCAACTTCGGAGACATGCTTCAAATACTGCACACGAGTAAGTACTCCTATGTTTAACACTATATTCGGATGCTAAATGAGGCAGAAGTCTACTTGACTTATTAGCTGGTTTTGGATGAATCAATTCAGAATTGACATTTATTTAATAAATGAAGGGACAGTTAGATACAGTCAATATACCAACGTTCTGCAAACTACATAATCCTCTTTAACCCTAAGTTAAGTTAAAGAAATTCAACAGAGATTGAAAAAGAAGCAAAGAATAACCAAAAGCCTTTTGAAATTAAGAGTATTAATGCTGTTTCGAAAGCAGTATTTGTAAAGCACAAAATCTCTCAAATAAAAACCTTAAATCAAGAAATTCTGTGTCACAACAGGAAGAAACAATATGGACGACGTTGCACTTCAGTTACTTTCAGATGTTCACAGATAAATACATAAAGTAACTTTTAGGTCTTGAATATATTATATTCAGAATATATTTACTTAATGGTAGTTTTACCATTTTTACTTATGGCTATTTATTTTAAATGGAAGACAGTGATAGCATAAAAAGAAAACAATAAAACTGCAATATTCACAGTAGCAAGCCACTTTGGGACTTCACAGTTTTAGAACCATCTACATAACCTGCATCAAGCAATATTTTAGTAAAAACATAAGCTTCTAACTAGCTATTCTAAACTGGTACAATTAAATTCTAATTTAAATAGCATCAAAGAACATTTACTCAATAAGATGCATTTAATAATCTTATTATACATCTGTTTTAATACAGTATTATGCTCAGTTTTAACTTGAAGTTGAACATACTTCGAAAGTTCTTTAATATCTCCAACTGTACACAGTGAAGGTTTTAGTAATACTGTCAAAGAAGCCCACAACATCTTAATGAAAGAAAAATTTTAAATTATGCAGAAAACAGCTTACCTTACAATATCTTAGAGATTCCATCAATGTCAAAAAGCCTACTGTTGCCTGTTTATGTATACCAAGAAGTTCTGTTCAAAACAAAACACAAAATTGATTCAGGAAAAATCTGCAAAGCCTCTTTTAAGCCATTCTTCTTACTTTCAAAATTGGTCAAGTAACAACAATTTTTAAAGCCATATAGTTTTAGCAACTATGGCAAATCATCAAGGTATAGTCAAAAAACTACAAAGGTTTAATAATTTCCCTCTCTATCAAGTAAGAAGAGCCAAATGGATAGTTTTAAAAGTTTACTGTTGATAGCCTCCTTTCAAAAGTTGTTGGATTTATTAGGAGATGAAGTATTTGTAATTTAAACCAAAATTATCCTCAGAAAAATTTAAGAAAAACAGCTATCTTGAAGGGGAAAAAAACTTATATCTGCATATATGTAGTTTTCTTTCCTTCCCCCCCCCCCCCTTTTTTTTCCTGGCTATATTTATCTTAATCATTTCACATTCTGAATAATAAAACATAATTTGCAAATAATATTTTTTTAGTAGGAAAGAAAGCACTCACTCAATTTGATTTTCTGTACTGACTTCCACTTAATGTATGATACATCTCTAAAACACACACAGCTGTCAGGAATAGCTGAATTATTTATGTACTACTGATTGGAAGAGCACTTACACAGCCTTATTTGAGGTGCTCTAATAAAGAATGAGAAAGTACTTCAAAATTCAAGCTTAGAAACTAGTTACAATCATAAGGATTTGAAGAAGCTCTGGGCTTCCTTATACGTCATCTTAACAGCACAAGTACTGTCTACTTGAAAAAAGCTCTGCTAGGTCCCCAAACACTGTCTAAACAAAGAGCAGCACATACCTGATCCTGCAAATACACATGGGAACATACACCACGATCATTTTAACAAGATCTGTATTTCCTTTTTTCAGAGAACATTGACTTTCGTATTTGAAAGTTCCTTCTAAAACACCAGTTTCCAACTATATTTTTTTAAGATTGATCATTTGTGTGCAACAGCATAAAATTATGCCGTCTTTATCCATGGGCTAGAGCCTCAGGCCCATTAGCAACTGAAAGAAACTGTTCTACATTTAAAAGATTCCTGGACTTCCAGAAATCAATTCTGCATTTCACTGCAACTCACAGTGCTAGGCATGCTATGCCATGCTTCCTTCACCAACTTCAAGTTTACCTCACTGAATTTTGCAACAGTGCAGTACAGTTATTATAGTAATGGTTTAACTTTTTCCTCTACTGTTAAGCAAAAAAAAAAAAAATCCCCAACTTCAAAAAGCAAAACCCAAAAAACTTAGAAACACTAGCTTGTTCACTACCTTTGTGGCCTGGAAGTACAACTGCTTTCTTAGAGTTGTCAGCTATACATATTAAAAGGCTCTCTTTGCATTGCAGAATTCTTTGATCTGAAACGGTGCTTTCAAGGATTATCTTGAAACTTGCTTGGAATTAAAACATTTGGGGGTGTATAGATAATAATTTGCAGAAACCCATTACCTCACTGACTTATAGCTGTGTTGCTGTAAATTGTCATACGCTGAGACAATTCATCCTTTCTCTGAGCCAAGAGCAAGAGAGCTAGTCCAATTAAAAAACTAGTGAAGGATCCTTCAAACTAAGGAATAGCTATTGTTCAGAAATAGCACACTTGTATGTGCAATGAATGGAAACGGATAGCAGAAGTAAGCAAGAGTACACTAAAGAAATCATTTTAACATATCACATGTATTTCTTAAAAATCATTAACAAAAATCAATGAAAAGTTCAGTCTGCTAAACAAAGGCTTCAGATTTAGGAGCTGATGACTGGAACAGAACAGCAAAGTCACATATAAATAATATTTAATATTCAGAAAATTTTTCAGAAAAAAAATTAGATTATTAAGTATTTTGTTCCCCTGACAGACAACTAGATGAGAACTCTGACTGATAACTAGAGAAAGCTGGGATCCTGGCTACGATAGTAGCTGCAGAGTGTGAATATCCTGAATAGCTAATAGTCAAGCTACACAGATTGTGTATCTGAAAGTTATTAGGTTAACTTTAGCCTGTAGTCACTGGTCTACCCATGCCGCCTTCAGAATTAGTCAACAGAGAAGACAGACACAAAGCAAAAATCACTCTCAGATGACTTACATCTTGTCTAACAGGAAACAAAGCGAGACTGGCTAACCTAAATCAAAGTTCAACCCTGTGAATATCCTCACCCCACAGACAGAAAAAACACCCTGGAAGAGATCTGATAACACCAAAGATCATCTAAGAAAATGAATATGTATGCCTCTTGTCAGAAGGTTACTTTCTCCTTTTTTTAAAGTACTTTTGAAAAGTACTCAAATTTCTACAAAGGGAGAAAACCGGAGCCTTTAAAAAAACCTCAGGCCCAGACTAATGATGGTTTTAAAATGTAACGCTATTGTCCCCAGCCGTATCAGAATACCGCCACCTAGTGACAACATGAAACACCACAAATTCTTGGCACTAATTAGAAAAAGCAACTACAGCATTATCTGTATTCATCTTAAATTGCTGCACTTCATGTACGAATGACAGTCTTTAAAAGAGGAGAAAAAAAAAATCTACCTTCCCATATCTTCCTACTGTGGATAACTGTGGTTAGAGAAGAGATTATAATAAGAAGAAAGGTTTAAAGGGGATTATGTAGATAGTTAAAGAAGAGGGATCATTTCACTGGTATTTGTACCAGTTGTGGCCAAGAACAACTCCAGTTAATAACTCCTGCCCTATTTGGAAAACGCTGTAAGAGTCAGAGCTCTGACCAGAATCTGCAGACTGGTAATTCCTCAAGTTTGTAATTCAGTATGTTCTTTGTCACTGATAAAATTACTGACAGTAAGTTTAAAATGGCTTTAAAATAATTTAAAAGATTTACTTATTAATTAAAATTTGCTTATCTAAACAGTTGAACAAGAGGTAAAGTGGCTTTACATATCTTCTGAATAAAAATGTAAGGCAAGTGCCATTCTGAAAATTCAATTTAGTACATATGTTTACTTATGATTATAGCATCACCTATCTAGCATTTTTCCTGTTCCTGCATTGCAGCTGAAACGTTTCACTGTTGCTTCATTGCTGCCCCTGCAAATACTCCACGAACCACATCACATCCATTGTTTCCTGCAGTTCTTTAGCACCATCTTTTCCGCATGCCCAGGGATACCTTTCCTGCCCCCCAGTTCCAGAAGTTCACCTACTGATTACACTTAATCACAGAAGTACCTGAAATCTCTTTCTGTTATGTTTATGCATGGAAAAATCAAGCAGCACCAGCAATCAGCTCTGTACAATACCAATGTCAAACCTTCCAACCCAACGACACCAAGCTGTGTGGTGCAGTTGACACGCTGGAAGGAAGGGATGCCATCCAGAGGGACCTTGACAGGATTGAGAGGCGGGCCCATGCAAACCTCATGAAGTTCAACAACGCCAAGTGCAAGGTCCTGCACATGGGTTGGGGCAATCCCAAGCACAAATACAGGTTGGGTGGAGAATGGATTGAGAACAGCCCTGAGGAGAAGGACTTTGGGGTGTTGGTTGACAAAAAGCTCAACATGAGCCAGCAGTGTGCGCTTGCAGCCCAGAAAGCCAACCATATCCTGGGCTGCAAGAAGTGTGACCAGCAGGTTGAGGGAGGTGATTCTCCCCCTCTACTCTGCTCTCGTGAGACCCCACCTGTAGTACTGCATCCAGCTCTGGGGCCCCCAATATAAGAAGGACATGGACCTGTTGGAGCGAGTCCAGAGGAGTGCCACAAAGATGACTGGAGGGCTGGAGCACCTCTCCTATGAGGACAGGCTGAGAGAGTTGGCGTTGGTCAGCCTGGAGAAGAGAAGGCTCCGGGGAGCCTTATAGCAGCCTTCCAGTACCTGAAGGGGGCCTCCAAGAAAGCTGGAGAGGGGTCTTTTACAAGGACATGTAGTGATAGGACAAGGGGTAATGGCTTTAAGCTGAAAGAGGGTAGATCTAGACTAGACCTGAGGAAGAAATTCTTCACCATGAGGGTGGTGAGGCACTGGAACAGGTTGCCCAGAGAAGTTGTGGATGCCCCAACCCTGGAAGTGTTCAAGGCCAAGTTGGACAAGGCTTTGAGCAGCATGGTCTAGTGGAAGGTGTCCCTGCCCATGGCAGGGGGGGTTGGAACTAGATCATCTTTAAGGTCCCTTCCAACCCAAACCATTCTATGATTCTATGAACTTGTAGTCGCTTGACCAGAGGAATTTAAGGCAAGTGACCAGTAACCAAACCAGAAAAACATACATTAAGCCAACTTCAGAAAATAGTCAGCAAGCATATTCAGTTCTTGTTATTCTGACACCTGCAACATTTCTATATGAGCAACTCATAGCATTGCCAGAAAGGAAGCTGAAGCCTACAGCCAAAGAGGTTCAAAATACAGGAGAAATGATTGAAAGAGAAAAGAAAAGATGACAAAAAGGATTGATAGATAAAGGAAATATGACAATGTATCCAAAGTTCAGTCTTGCCTAAGAAGCTGTGAACTGTTCTTTGTCTTTTTTGATAGACTACACAAATCACTTTGTAATTGATACTGATTATAGACTGAAGAAAGTGAATAAGCTAGTTTTGACTGTAATTATCCCAAGGACTTGAAGAAAATGGAAGGCTCCCAACAGTAGTTAAGTCCAATTACTCGACTGGTGAAAAACTAACAGGACACATAATACCAGATTCTTAAGATGTACTGAAGATTATTTTCTGCTCCTCCTCTCCCCCCCAAAAAAGACAGATGTTTCTATGGGAGTTCTGGTTCTGGATTTTTAGGGCAGAATTGATTGAGAACCTAAATGTGGAATATTACTGTGTGAAAAGAGAGTTCAGTATTCTCAGAAAAGAATAAAATTTCAGCTTGGATAACTAATGAATAAGGTCTACCAGAAAGATAATCTGAAAGACAAATGAGGGAATGAACTGCAAGATTTCAAAAAAAGATATATTAAATTGCAGAACAACAAATTATCCCAATGTAAAGGGAAGTTGCAAGAACAATTCAGATTGATCATAATCTAACAATACAGATTGATAAATCATAATCTAAAAATCAGAAAGAGAAAATTAAAATACTGAAGAGAACATATGGATAAAACCAGGAAGACTGCAAAAAATTTCAGTTAGAAAGGGGGGAAATAAATGACAACAATATTCTATACTTCAGCATGAATCAGTGTAGGAATTGACTCATAACACAAAAGAAAATGATACAAAGAAAATACAAGTATTCAAAGCCATCTTTGCTTTAATTTACAAAAAGGTAAATTACGTCATATACTCAAGAAGATTAACAATGAGATAATGGTGTCATCTGTAAAAAAAGAATAAAATTGGCTAAAAAACCTGTAAATAAGACAGATATGTTCAAGCTTGCAGATCCTAATGAAATTCATTATATAACACTTAAGTAGCTAGACAAAATAAGTCTCTGAACCATTAATTATTACCTTACATATCAAAGATAAAGGAGGTGTCAGGAGACTAGGAAAGGGAAAACAGGGTACTTACTCTAACAAAAACAACAAAAAAGCTAAAGGAAAAACCCAGGCGAAAGGATGATTTTAACCTCCAAAGGGTCTTGAAACAAATTAGTAATCAATTTGCATGCACTAGGAAGGACAGAAAAAAAAAAAAAGCTGCCAGTATAGGCTCATCAATAATAGACTACAATAATCCAATCATCTACACACCCTGGTAAGAAGTCTAAACATGGGTGAGAAGTGTTAGATAAAATATTCAAATAACATTCTGGTAAGTCTGATGCTGAAGTACAGCCTGTATGGAATCATAATCAAATGGAAGTCTAAAAAGTCTCAAAGGAAATCATTGTCAAACCAGTGCATTTCGATTAAGGTCTTGCATGGATTTGCCTTGAACCTCAGTTCAAGTCAGTACTTTCAGTGATGACTTAGATGATGGAAAATCCTTTTAAAAAAACATCCTGATGAACCTGAGACAGACTTTGTAGCAGTGGCAGAGAGGATGTGAACACTTTCAGAATCCAAAATGTTCCTGCTTTCAGATCATATTCTCTGTTTGTAAGATGAAATGCAAAAAAAACACAAAAGCCCCCTAATCTTCTTGGTGGCCCTCCACTGAACTCGCTCCACTATGTCAATGTCTTTTCTGTACTGGGGAGCCCAAAACTGGACACAGCACTCCAGAGGCAGTCCTACAAGTGCCAGATAGAGGGGAAAAAAACATCACTTCCCTACACTTGCTGGCTATCCTCCTCCTAATGTAGCCCAAGATGCAGCTGGCCTTCTTTGCCAGAAGGGCATACTGATGATTCATGTGCAACTCACTGCCCACAAGGACCTCAGGTCCTTATCTACAAGTCTGTTTCCTAGCCAGGCAGTGCTGCCCTGTGCTGTTCCATGTGCTTATTCCATCCCAGATGCAGGACTTCGGTGAATTTAATGAGGTTCCTGTCAATCCATTTCTCAAGCCTCATGTGGCTGCTCTGAATAGTGGCCCTGTCTCCAGTGTATTGACCAACCTTCCCTATTTGTAGAGACTGCACTCCCTTTCATCATTCAGGTCATCAGGTACCTTATAATTTCAACCTGTAGCTGGCAATTCTGTATTCACTGATACTAACACCAGAGATTCCGTACAAGTATGTTTTATTTCCGTTCAAGGTCTGCTTAAATCTAAGGACAGTAAACAAAGAGACTATCAAAACAGAAACAGAGCATATTGCACATCTGTAGGTCATCATCTCATAGTACGTAAAAATTATGAACAAGCATAAACTAGAATCAACTTACTCATTCCTGAACATTCTCTGTCTCCATCCCACACATTAGAAACAGCATGCCCCGTCAACAGGAGGTTAATCAAACTTTGACTATGTGACAGAAAGAAATAGACTATTAAAAGGGACATACGATTTATTTCTGAAAAAAATTGTTATGTCTAACAAACGAAAAAATTATTGTATTACCCAAACAGCTAAGCAGACATTCTTTAACTATATTCCTTTAATTAGCATGTATTTGTAGTTCAGCAACGCTAACGTGATCTCTTTCAACCAGCAACTTGATATAAAAATGTAGCCCTGAATTTGAGAATTATTCCTCTGAAAATTCAGCAATAACATAAGCATTTCCTCAGATCTGATGCACTAAACGGAGTAAGCAGTGAAAAGGTACACTATGTTAAGTGTTGCTTTTAGCTATTATAAAGTTATAATTGAATCTTTGTTGTAATGCCAATAGTTTCTAAACGAATGATCAGTTACTGAAACATAAAAATTAGCCCACTAATCTATTTTAAGTGGTAGCAACCATATTTTCCAGCTTACCTTCCATGACCGTAAACAGGATCTATCAATGGCTCAGTTGCATCTTCAATTTCATTTTTTATGTTTTCAATACCCTGCAGAAAAATTACAAACATTTTTGCTCTCTTAAGGAATGAATTGCAACATTTACAATAACAGAATGCAATAGTAAAACATTAGGAGGCTGATGTTCTTACATGAATTGATACCTGAACACACTTCTTTCTCTTGATAAGAGATGTTAGGGATATATAAGGAAGGATATTTCCAAAAACTGTAATTCTCCCAGATCCAAAAACAAAAAGAGAAAACAAAAAAAGACTGAGCTTTTCAAGTTTTTATGCTGGAAATGTACTGCAACATGAATGAAGATACCATTCCAGCCATTTATCTAGATTTGAGTTAGTTTATCAGTTTAGTGTTCACCCTTTACAGAAAAAGGGTTACATGATCAAACTTTCTCTTAACAAAGAAACAAAACAAAAACACACACACACAAAATATCTAACAACCCACAAACCTTTGTCAGTATTACAGAATACAGAAAGAGCAATACTCCAAATCTGTTTGTCCACACTGAATATTGATCCCAAACTGCATCCTTCAGTTCAGGGAAGCTTTTGAATGCTTGTTTGCTAGAGACAAAAAAAAAAACAGAAAAGGAGAATGTATTTAGATGAAGCATTAGAATAGCGTCACAAAGCACAAACAAGAGCTACTAATACCTAACATGAAAACATCCAAGTATAAGCTGAGTAAATCTGGAGTTACATACAGAATGACACAGCAGCTGTTCTGAAGTTACTATAACTGCCACAGAGTCATTAGTATTTACCCATCAGAAAAAGATAAATAATTCTGGAGGAATGTGCAAAAATGAACACAGTTTTTATATGCAAACACTAGCCATAAAATTACATACACTTGTGAAAGTGCTGGGTGGCTTGACCCAGTAATTCTACAAAACGCTGTTACTAAAATTATGAATAGACTGTATGTCACTAAAATAACGTTTGCATTATATAGTGTTCTGAAAGACATTCAGTCCATAAACAGTGGGGAAGAAAACCCTTCCACTTAACCAGGTAAGACTATCTTTCAGGCTTTCGAAGTAATTATTAGATTTCCCATGAGAATTTGATTTCACTAGACTCTAGCTTTGGAAAAAGCAAAATGTTCAAAACCATGAGTGGTACATTAACATCCGGGAAACTATCTGGTTGTATAACAGGGTTGCTGCCTGGATGATAAGGTAACACCAGGTGATCCCATGTTTAAAAAGAAAAAAAGTAAAATAAAAACAGAGGAAAGGAAGAGATCCATCAATATTCCAGTGAAGTAATACACTTTCTATTTCTTGGAATATTTAAAGCTAAATACTGTTTTTCAGAACACAAACATTATTTTTTATTGAGTAATTCAAACTCAATCACACTCTGCTTATCTTACACAAACTTAGGTATATTATTTTCTTTTTGATTTCTTGCACTTTGAGTAAGTCTTGTTTAAAAAAGAAACAAGCATCTGCAAAAATATATCCATAGATGGGTTTACTCTGGCTAACACTTGAGATTTTTAAACTACCTTTCATTATCAATAAAGTATATAAGGTATACAAGGTATGCAAGGCAAAGTCAGTTCTGAAATCCATCACTCAGCTCACTCTAAAGCCGTATGCCAGAGCATTCATTTCCAGTGAGAAAGACTGAGAAAAACTGAGGTGGGTACCACAAGTCCAAAGATCGAGGGGGTGAGTGGGAGGGAGGGGGAGGGCAGGAAATTAGTGTTTTGATCGGATAAGGTTACAAAAATTTTATATTCTCCTCTTTCTTCTTTCCTCATATGACAATGGGTTTAAAGAACAAACTATAATTACTGCTGATACAATAAGCAGTAGTTATTTCAGTTCTAATTAGCAACATTTTCCATCTCAAGTGGGTTTTGAAATTCTGTTGTTATTTATTTACTCTTTGGGGATCTATTTGTACGGCGATTACAACTGTTCACTATGAGAATAAAAGGCTTTACCTTTAAAGATAAACTCACTAGAACTGTAAGCTCTAGTGTAAGTAAGAGAACAGTGTTTAAAGTATGAAACAAAAATCACTCTTGTATATGAAACATCGTTATAAATGTTTCTTACGTTGTTTCAAATCAGGAAAAATACTAGATGACAATTTTTTTTCAGTACATATATCACAAGTATTTCAGATAGAATCACCTGTGAAGACTGTGTAGAAAAAATTGAGGATTAATATCTTTAACTTAAATGTGAATCTTAATCAGCTGTGTTCATATACTTGAAATGCACAAGTTAATTGGCCAATTTTGCACATTCCATCGCTCCAGTTTTATTTTAATGCCTAATGCTTATGCTCAAAATAATATTCCATTTTAAATGATAAAATGCGAAGAAAAACCACCAAAACCCCCAAACCAAAACTTGAAATCAAAGCTTAACCTGATGTGTAACACACAAGAAGTTCCTCAACATACCCCTTTCAGGGCTGTGAATATTAGTGTAACTTCAAAATATTGTATTTTAAATGTTCCAACATATTACTTACTGAATTAATGCATGAAATCGCTCAAAGCCAAGCTCTTCGACAGCCAAGGCAGCTATACACAAGAGACACTTTTCAGCACTACACATGGCAAAAAAATGACACAAGATACACACAGCAAGCTAGTATACTTTCAAGCTTTGATTATATTTTTAATCTTTAATTCTCCCTTGACATTTAAATTTTTTAACTGATTAGTATAAACTAATTTACCGCAACATTAAGATTCCACCATACAAATTAGTGAGAACATTTCTATTTGGACTAATCAATTTACTAAAGGCACAAAGCCACTGGAGCGTGTAGACTTGAAAATATTTGTCAAATACTAAGCTGTTGATTTTGTACAAAACGTGGCTGTCACAAGTCATCAAGCATATGCATACTATAGATATAATTTTGCAGGTCAACAAGAATTATTACTTCCTAGAAAAGCAAGCATGATTATTTGGACCATTTCATCAATGTAGGTAAGCTGTATTTTTTCTTCAAATACACATTTCTGTTACTGAAATTTTGCGGGTTTTTTTCCCTTTTAATGCTTATTTATTACAAACAAATTAGTAGAATTATTCTACACAGTGTTACACATCCTGTTTTTAAATAAATTCTCACTGGTTTAATAATGGATAAACAGCCTTTCAAATAAGTATCGCATCCAAGACAGAAAAAAAATACAGCATTAGTGTCTTCCCAAGTTCAACACAGGCTTTATACCTTTGTTCCCCTCACAATATTTCCAAACCAAGGAGATTAAATGAACTTTTAAAATCAAATTTTGTTTTACCAACAGCAAGTTATACTTGCCAGTTGTGTAATTAT
The DNA here is from genome assembly GCF_030936135.1 of Gavia stellata. NCBI lineage: Eukaryota > Metazoa > Chordata > Aves > Gaviiformes > Gaviidae > Gavia > Gavia stellata. Next base: position 23,610,589 of record NC_082599.1, on the reverse strand, counting down.
CAAATTCCATAGGCATTCAAATATTAAGACTGTAGCAGTCTTTAGTGCCCTCTATCTCCATAAGGACTTTATCTTCCTGCCAGTAGAATAATATACAAAACAGACAGATCCACTTACTGGTAAAGGCCACTTAATGCTGAATATTTAAATAATGTCTGATCATCTAGCTACTGAATTTGACTGCATACAATTCAATAAAGACCTGAAGCCATTAGGGCTAATACTACTAATCAGTTCTTCCCACAAGAATTCCAGAAAGGGCTTTTTATGCCCTTTCTGACTGTATTTTGAAAGATGTGCTTGATTTGACTACGTGCAAATGCAACTGATTCTCCAGCAATAGAATACTTTCACCTTCTACTTCAGAAATAAGGCAGAAGTAGCCTTAAGTCTTAGGTTTTGTCTTTTGAAAAACTACAAGGAATTGCTAAAATTAGGCTACCAAGAGCAAAACTAGACTTAAGAAAATGCATTTTTAAGACATTTTAAAAAAATATGAAACAATGACTCTAAATCGCAGAAGATGCCACAGGAACTAACCCTGCTCCAAGAACATATGTTTTTGTAAGCAGAAAGTTAAGAGGGACTAAATAATATAAAGCAACCTTTGAACCTGGGAACTTGCACTACTACAGCCAACGCATGGCCAACAACAAGTCACCGGTATACACCACAAAAGCAGGTGAAAAATGCTATTGCATTCAGTAAGTGCTCGAATCCACCTTTTGTTCACACAGCAGGATGACAGGCAATTTCATTCTGTTACTACAGAACAGAGTGAAACAATAAGAGAACTACTATTTGAAACAAAGGGAAAGAAGTAGAAAGCCTAAAGATAACTGTAGCTATACATAACCCAAACAAGGCTAAATAAAGACAGTGCTTAGTGGAGAGGAAAAGAACTAAGAACAATAGAACATGAGCTGTATGAGAAATACAATTGTATAGAAACTCTTTAAAATGATACTCTATCATGCTGTGTCTAATCATATTTCATGGTTTTCTTATAAATCTATTCCCATATTCAATTCCCAAATAGCAGTAGCCTGCCATGTGGAATTGTGTCTGTAATACTCCCGTGCACATAACTCATGTCTTAAGTCCTACCAACTATGACAATGCCTGTTTCTATTTTTATTGATGACAGCAACCAAGCAAGAAATAAATTTATTCCTTTGCACTAGCAGTAACAGAACTCTACATTATTAACAATAGCTTCTTCTCCACATCTTTGTCCCAAGCCTAACCACGCAAGAAGCTGGTCCATAGTTAAATAGCAGGACAGAAAAGAAAAAATCCTTAACAAACATATCTTAAATCAGGAAGTGTATTGCATTATACATATAAGGTAAATTACTGTTTGAACTGTAGAGTACATACAAAAGGTACATTCAGTGTCTAGCAGGGAATGTAGAATATGAACAACGAAAGCGATTAACATTGCTCTTGACTAAAGCAGACTGTTCATGGCAAATGTATCCTGCTCTTCCTAAGCACATTCCATGGTATTAAGGACAAGTCAGGCAGAACTTGTAGACTTGCACAGAAATATGAAAAATGTAGATATGTAATAGAATGGATTAATTCATTAAGTGTCAGTGTTGAGAATAATTATTAATAGAGTGTGGGTTTAAAAAGACTTTCTGCTGTACATTTTCTAAAGTTAAAAGTTCTTTAGAATAAGGCAATTATTAATAAACAGGACAGTAAAAGCCTATTGATAACTAGGTTCTGCTTAACTACTTCTTTGAAGGAAACTTTATAATATGAGCAAGAGCTTCAGAGACAACTGGAAAATCAAAACAGATTAGGAATTTCAGAGTTACAACTGCCTTATTATTATCTTGCAAAGGAAAACTTTTTTTTTAAAACAGAAAAGTTGTAGATACAACTTTCTTTATAATAATTTTCTTAACAAAAAAACCCCAAAAATGCTCACTTTGGAACTCATGCGGTGACCTTCTGTTCTTTCAATTAAGTAACATTTTAATTAGTATTGTTTAAGTCTTCTAAAGCACATGGAGCATTTGATAGAAGCAGATGAAGATGACTTGTAACACAAAGAGCTCCAGCACTACTAATTGCTATAGCTAGCTGCACATGTATAAATCTACTTGTACAATTCTTACTTTGTAGTTATGCCACAAACTGCTGAATAACATATTCCTTCCATCAAAAGATGGCACCTTTATAAGTATGTTCTCATGTGAAGAGTTTTTCATACTTCTTAAGGGACACATTCGGAACAAAAACTAAAAGAAAAAGAAGCTTATCTTTTAACACATTAGGTATCTCCTATTAAAAGATTAATAAATAAACATCTCAATGATCATGTGTGCACAGATAAATTTTCCGTGTCACTGGCTCCACAGCAGTTAGATATGACTGGATGCCGTATCAGTGCAACAGATGATGTTCACCAGATCCTTGGTGTCAGTAACTAATGAAGGAATCAAGACATTTGCAAAAAGCAGGTAACCAAAAAATTCTAACCTACAAAAAAATTCTGTTAATCTACTAGAAGGTGATTTGATTAAGCTGTTTGGTACTGCATAGAATCAAACAAAGGGAAAAAGGCTACTTCTCCATAACAAGGGATCCAGAATATTTTAGAACAGATAAAGCTTTGCAGAATTTCCTACAGAAGCTCTTCTGAAATAAAGCAAAACGTGACAAGTTGAAATATTCCTCCAGTGTTAGAAAGCATGTAGATTTTTCCAAATTAAAGACACATCAGGTCCCAATAAATTACAAAATAAAATTGAAAAGGTTACGGAAATTGCTCAAATTCAAGACAAACATGTATGTTAGAACTCCAGTGATAGATAGCACGTTCCTTTCAACAAAAAGGATCAATGCCTCTAATTACAACAGACAAAAATCCTTCCATTACTAATGGAATCACAAAGGCAAAAACCCCATCTGTGTAATAATAAAAAGTACTGGCCCCTCAAAAACAACGTTATACTTCACTAAGTGATGAGTAATTTAATACAGAAATACATCTTACAAGGTTGTTCCTCTTGACGACTAGATTCTGCAGGACTTTCAGAAATACTAGCAGTTTCTTCAGTTGTTTTTCCTCTTATCCACATAGCCAGAGAGTACGACTCAGAATTATCAGAGCAAGCCATTTCCAAAATATCACATAATGTATGACAGAGAAGGTTCTTCTGCTCCTCTTCTGAAAGATCAGAAACCTAGATAAGTTCAATTGCTGCTAATCAGTATCTTATATAATCTACTAGCATCTCTTTTATACATTAATGCTATCTAAATAATTGAGTTTATTACTTTTATCTTATCAATTATTAATGTTAATAGCTGTTCAACTATACTGGATCAAAGAATTATAAAGCTGTCTTTAGAAAAATGTGGTTTAATACGATTTCTAATCCATTCCCTTTCCTAATAATAGATTTCAATCAAATATTTGTAAAACACAGAAGTACTATGTACAGGCATAAGCCTCAGAAATGGGAGTTTACAGACATGTAGTATACATACTGTATGTCTCATAAAATGGCATGAGAGCACACTTAAACAAAAACAAAGTGTAAAATATTCTAAATTATTTGTACTAGGACATGCTTTACAAATAATAAAAATGGAAAAAATAAAGAGAAAAAAAAAGAGGTCTCAGTACCTGGACAGTCTCTCCAAGTAGACTTTTCGCCGGTAAAAAGCCTCTTCAAAAGGAATGCCTTTGTTATCAAAGCATAAAATAATATTAATATATAAGACAATACCAACTTTTACATTATGTCACAAGCTCTATACCAAAGCATTTCTGTATGTTATCAGAAGGGTTTCAAGCTGCTCATCGTTCAGTAAGAGACCCTGAGACTGCACTGTTTACTGATTTTTCCCATTCAAACTAACTGCAAAGGTGGCCTCATACCTACGTTCAACATTACTGAGTTTGAACCTCAGACACGCTTCAAATACACAGACTGCATATTTACATAAACATCTCCAGACTCACAAGACTGCAGTAATGGAGGCACAAATATTTTGCAATATAACTGATGAGTAGTACAAGACAAGTCCAGTCACTCAGACAAACGTTTAGTACTTGAAAAGCCCACCTATTTTAACCATTGCAGTCATAATTCACAGAACACATTAAAGAAAACCTATGCATGTCCATATCCCTGCTTTGTTTTCCATCAACACTAATGGTGCAATTAAAAAAAAAAAAAATATGCTCTAAGTTACAGAAAAGGAACAATGAAAGAACGAACTTTGGGAAGCAGACTCTTGATCTAATTACTCTATGAGATGCTGTTTCAGGTATTTGTAGCACCCTAAAAATAGCTGCTTCAATTTTCACTTCTTCCCTGACAGACTCACCCTGCTCTCCCATCACAGATCTTCCGCACACCTTTTTTAGTAATTCACAGCAGCACTAGGCACTGCAAGATCTGTTTGATCCCTTCCTCCTTCCCTAGCTGGAACTCAGCTCACTTTTAAACATGCTTTAAATACTTAACTTCAAGAAAGTTGAACTACATATAAATCTGGAAAAACACTGTCTATAAGAACATTTGATATGGTAAAGACTTGGCACTGCCTTTAAGGAGCTGGCTGGTCCTATTCTTTACTCTTGCCACTCCCTCCAAATAAAACCTTGTAATTCTAACATCAGAGACCAGACACTCTACATCTGGTTTTAAGACCACAGAACTAGGCAAAGCCACATTACAGAGTGCAATTCATAACAAAATATTTTTCTATTGATTGTTTACAACCTAAACAAGTGGTGCTCCTTCCTGTGGTATGAGTCTTTTGGTGGGCCCAGCATTTAGAGTGTCTTGAAGTAATCATAACAGAGATTTTAGGACTTTTACATTACACACACCAGAGACACAAACAATTCGATGATGTCAGTTTTCTGACTCGGATACCTTCCAGTTCATGATCAGATTAACTCTGCTACATGACTTTAATATGTCCCCTATCAGTGGACAAGGCCTCAACTCAGACCTAGACATACCCGCAGAATTTGATCTGTGTGTAAGAGGAGTCAAGAGCAGGTTACCAGAAAAAGGAATCTGGCCCATGACTCAATGTCTGCCTGTCTCTACAGGGTGCTCCTAAGAGAATGAAGAGCAGTCACAGATTAGACAAACTGCTCTAGCAGAATGGATCCAGCCTACAAGTCATATATGTACACAGCAGTTCAGAATTGCCCCAGAAACAGCATTTCAAAGTGTGTGCACATAGTCTACAAGATACAATGGAGTAAGAAAACAAAAAAAAAATCACAGTCACGGTTGGTTGAGTTTATCTGAAGCACAAATAAAATCCTAAGCACGTATCCTGAATAAAATATATTCACCTGACATACTTCAATTATTCTGCTAAGTAGGACTTTGAAAGTATAACATTTCTCCTTTTCTTACACAGCAAACCTTGTTAGGTTTGAAAATCGATTACTTCAAATATTTCTAATACAGTTTGCTAAAGCAGCTGTTGTGACACAGGTATTACTCTTCTTAAGGACAGGGAATTTGAGAGATAAGAAAGGATTAGGATTACATTTATATCTGATCTTTTACTTCTCCCCTTTATCCTGTATTCCCCACTTTAAAGTTACCTCTGCTTGGAATCAACCTGCTGTACTTCCTCAAACAAATCCACTTCTGCAAAATTATAGTTCAAAATCAGCCCATGTCTGCCTTTTTACTGAGTTTTTTGTCTCCTCCACACTATAATTATGAAATCAAAGCACAACTGATCTGCAATGTTCTAATATTTATTTTAGTTTCACATATATAGAGAAAAGAACAAATTTTGGGCTTACTAATTTTAACCCATTCCTATATTATTATATATAGGATGCATTTATATGCATCTTACCTGTACAGGTGCAATCACTGCACAAGGGCCACCTTCAAATTGCTCTAATGCAGTTGATTCAGATTCACTAAAGACAAATCCTGTCGAATGAAAAAAGACTATATTTAGTGAAATATGTAAACAAGCACCTGTTTATGTATACTCCTTCCCTAACAAATGACACCTGATTTATTCACCTTTAAAGATTAGATAAGTTTTCAAGATTTTTTTCCCCTGATAATGCAACAGAACGTGGTTAGACTATCTGAAGAAAAAAAGTCATGAATACAGGTGAGAGCACAGAAATGAATTATTTATCTCAGCAATGAAATCATGACCACAAAGGGCCAACAACAAAGGGTCAACGGTTTTAAACAAAAGGATTTTTAACAGTAAAACTGTCACTAGAGCACATGTGGCTGGATACTTAAACCATAGGTTTTATTTTATTATGGTTTATTTCTTATAAATCAATTAAAATTTGTTTGTAACTGATAATATTTTGTCACACATATGTAAAAAAAAAAATCATCTTTGGACCTTCACTGAACATGTGTAATACATTTCTATTCCCTATGAAGGGTATAGCATGCCTCCCACTGATCTCATTTTTGGCCTATCAGTGCTTCCTATTAAGACTGAAATATGCTGAGTAACTCAAATATTCACTTATAACCACTGAAGCGAGCCTCTTAATGGTGTTCTTTCACAGAAAATACACTATATTTACCGAGATGCAAGATTTCCCACTCCGTCTTTAATGTATTTGTATTTCAGAATTATCTTACAGCCACATAATAGAGCAAACGCTGGAGCAATTACTGCAAAATTGTTTACCACCTTGCCCTTAAACTTGTCTTCAAGATATGGTGATTCATAGCTTGCATTTCTCATAGATAAATGCATATACGTGGACAATTACCTTGATGAAGCTGACACACAGCAACTTACTCACAGTGAGTGATATTTTGCATTATTCTTTTAAGTGCTGGTAAGATTGTGCTGAAGTGACTCTAGTTCAATGTAATCTAGAAACCATGCAACTGCAGTCAGCAACTAACCAGCAAGCACAAACAAGCGGGTGCAGGGAGAAAGGGGATACACATGCATATTTTCGCAGCAGTGTCAGTCTCAGTGGAAAGAATATTCAATGCTTCTTTCCCACAATTTCTCCTTTTCCCAGTTCTGTATCATTACATGCCGCCATATCAAAAGCATCCCTAATCCCTGCATGTGAGTTTGAATTGGGGAAATGCATCCCTCCAGTGCAGACTTCCACACTACTGCATGACAGGTGCATCATCCCAAGCAGCACAAGAGAGGACTACCGCATGTTTTGTAGGCTGTATTTCATCACAGAAATTATAGTTGTTTAACAACAATGTGAAAATTTTTTTAAGATGGATCAATGTAGCCATAGTTCTTAAAAAAACGTGGTTTCCCCTGTATCTGACAGAAGGCTCCAGGTTTTTCTTTTTTAACTGAATGTGCAAATATGCATTATAAAGATGTATTTTATACCCAAAACCCAGATGCATGTCAAGCCTACGTACTTAGATCCGGCATCACCTCATGTAGCAATGAAGCTCCATTAATCCATACTTCAACCAAAGTTTGCACTAGTGTCATTTCACTCCCCTGTTAACATGCCCTAATAAGAAATATCACAAGTCCTTTAAACTTTCTGAATTAGTTTGTGCACGCTTATGATATTAAAAGGTAAGTCTTCCTCTACTTTGAAGCGTTACTGCATGCCATCAAAGCACACTGCAACAATAGGGTTTTTTCAGTTGTTTTAATGATTTAGCCACTGCAGAAAAACAACATACTTGGATGTGGTACCATTAAAACACACTTAAGAAATCTTGAATTTGTTTCACATTCTTCAGGCTTCTCATAGAAAGCATGAACTGTCTCAGCTTAACCCTGCCCTATTTTTCAAAATTGCTTCCTAAAAATAAAGAAAATCGAGTGTGATCCACCAGAGAGAATACAAATTTGAGATAGACAATGCAAAATTGATATTACACAGAATTTGACAGAATACAACCACAGGGAAAAAACACATATAATACCTAAAGGAACACTTAATTTCTTTTTACCTAAATGCTGCTTAATGCTTAATAAACATCAAGATTCTAAAAGTTGTTAAGCAAAAAAATGGGCTTCAGGGATTTTGGTCTTGCTCTCTTTTTTAAAACTTCTACAAAATCTGAAGTCAGCTCAGGTAAAATTTCAGAAAGCAGCACTCTGAAGTCCAGCTGGGTTCAAGTCTACCTCAGCCTGTAATTGCACCTACTTACCTTTTTTGCCCTCCACAATAATCACGTCTTGGGCAATCTCTATTATAAACACCCATAACCCCACACTCTTCCTTATGATTCGTAGGAATGGCCTGGCCACCCTTCAAGCTACCAACTACGACTAGCATCTCTGATCCAGACTAATTTCTACTTACTCTCACTCTTAACCACTCATATCTATCATACAGCTCTTTTCACTCAAGATAAAATTTCAAGAGCAAAATAGATGCAATGCAGCCAAAATAATCTTTTTTTTATTAATCTGCCTGTCTTTTAACCATGAGTATAATTATCATCATTTACCTATAAGAAACATAAAATAGTATAATTTCATACATCTTTCTTGACATTTATAACCCTAGTAAATGTTCCATTGACCCCATTTTTTCAACATCACTACTTCTCTACTGCTTTAACCTTTCTGTCTGGGGGGGGGGTGGGAACAGGGGGAAGTCGATCTAGATTACTGTTGGTAATCAGTGTATTGCCCAATATTCTGAGTTATGGTGACTATGATATTCCCAAATCTGTCTTTATACCCTTTGTTTATTATTAATCACACAAAACAAAGTTTTATTCTCCTTATTTCCCCAAAACTTAGCATTTACCAAGGCCCATGTTTCTTTTCTTATACCTATAACCTATACCTAGCTCTTCTACACAGAGTTTGCCAAAATGAATGTATGACTTAGTTACCTACTCTTGTCTTTCATCTAATACTCCACATCATGGTCCAAAGCACTACAAAAACCATTCATTCTTCTGTTACGACCACCCCATTATTTTCCTGCATCTTTTAATAATTTGCCTATTTCTAAAAAAAAATTTTTTTTTACACCCAAAACACTCTAGACATTAGTAACACGGTCATTTTACAAAGGATGCTGTACACCTTCAGTGTTTTCACTCTGTGGAAGAACCAATTCTAGCTGAATGAAAGAGATGAGGGGAGTAGCCAAAGAGCATGCAACATTAACCACATTAGAAAAAAACCCCTTGCTCTATTTCTGATCCAATCTAACTACCAAGATGCTACGCTATTCATCTTTTTTTGTTCTGTTCTCTGCTGAGCCGGCCTCTCACCTTCTCTTTTGGGATACAAGACCTGCCTGACAGAAACACTAGAATAATCCATTAAAGTTTACAACACATCTTAATGTTTCATCCTTTCTCTAGAACTGGGTGTACAATGAATATGAGCCAGCAGTGTGCCCAGGTGGCCAAGAAGGCCAACGGCATCCTGGCCTGTATCAGAAACAGTGTGGCCAGCAGGAGTAGGGAGGTGATCGTGCCCCTGTACTCGGCGCTGGTGAGGCCGCACCTCGAATCCCTTGTTCAGTTTTGGGCCCCTCACTACAAGAAGGATACTGAGCTGCTGGAGTGTGTCCAGAGAAGGGCGATGAAGCTGGTGAGGGGTCTGGAGCACAAGAAGTCTTGTGAGGAGCGGCTGAGGGAACTGGGGTTGTTCAGCCTGGAGAAGAGGAGGCTGAGGGGAGACCTTATTGCTCTCTACAATTACCTGAAAGGGGGTTGCAGAGAGATGGATGTTGGTCTCTTCTCCCAAGTGAGAAGTGATAGGACAAGAGGAAATGGCCTCAAGTTGCACCAGGGGAGGTTCAGGCTGGATATTAGGAAAAATTTCTTTCCTGAGAGAGTGGTGAAACACTGGAATAAGCTGCCCAGGGAAGTGGTGGAGTCACCATCCCTGGAAGTGTTCAAGGAACGTGTGGACGAGGCATTGCGGGACATGGTTTAGTGAGCATGGTGGTGTTGGGTTGATAGTTGGACTTGATGATCTTACAGGTCTTTTCCAACCTTCACGATTCTGTGATTCTATGATAGACACTTTTTGCGCATGGCTTTGAGTTTTCAAAGTGTATTTTTATAGTAAAATGAAACTTCTGAAATTTTCTGTGGGGAAAAAAAACCCAAACAAAAGAACATTTTCCCACACACAAAAAGAAAGAAGCGTTTACTACAGCAATACCGCAACAAAATTTCACTTAATGGGTTGTGGATAAAGAGCCAGGAAGTCCTGCAGGTGTTTGAGGAAAGTATCCAAATTACCTGGTAGGCTACCATTACATTGGGCAACAAGCTGCCAGAAAACAAGGTAAGATTCCAACACATCTGCCTTTTTTCACACCTTTGTAAAAACAAAACAGCTCTGTGAAACTTCTGAATTTTGACTGAAACTTCTGAATCTGTACACTGGTAAGAGCCTTTTATGTGAGTACTCCTCAAGACCTTTTATTTTCTTTAAGCTTGTCAGCTTTATCCACTGTAAAGAATGGACTCACTAGCACCATATCCTTTCTTAAAGAAAGGACAATGTCCTTTCAGATATTCCTTTTTGGGCCCAGGCAGCAGCAAAGAGTTTTAGGGTTCACTAATTATTTAGATAATTGTGTTACAGGGCATTTCAAATGCTTACTGCTCTATGTGTATTCCAACTACATTAGCCACCATGCCCATTAGCCAGAAAATACAATCTTAACAACTTAACTTAGATATTCACACCCCATTTTTTTACAGTGAACGGTATCTTACATTCTCCTTCCAGTTTAACAGTGCTGAAAGAGCTGTTACTTACACATAATGACACAGACAGTCCCTCAAAAAACTGTATTTCTGCCCCAAAGCCTAACTTTTTATTCAGCAAGCTTCACAAGAGGTTTTGCGTTCTTCAGAATGAATGAATTATTTTAAGACAACTCTGTATTATGGAAGTGTATGAAATAAACATTTAAATCTCATATACAATAGAAAGGGATTTGACAGTCTGTCTAAAACAGCAAGATGTGGTCTTTTGTCTGTAAAGAGAGTATCACTACCCCAAAACGAATATGCCACTCCAAGGGAGGAAAGAAGTAAAAAGTCTACCAGTATAAAATTGAGAACAGAAATTCTTCTCTAGAGAAGGCTTTTAAGTAGCTCTTCTCAGCAGCATGTTCCTGCTGTTTTTCCAAAAGCTACTGTAGTCTCACATTTAATAGTAGTATGGCTTGTGTTAGCAAGAAAGACGCCTTCCTACTGGCAGAATTAGCAACATGTACTTAAACTGAAGCAACATCATCTACTTAAACTGAAGCTCTAAGGCAGTAGTCATCAGTACTCTTTTGTTTGAAGACCTCGATATTTTTTCCACATGATGTGCAAATTCCTGGCAGCAGGTTTAGCTTCTAACTTCTTTCTTAATTTTTACAGATGCCTGAAAAGCAGTCCACAGCCCATCACCTGAAGACCACTCACCAAGGTTTACTTTGCTAAGTGTGACTGGCATCAGTAAAGCAGAAGCTTCAAAGCAGTTCCACCAAAAGATTTGAAGAGGCAATACTTACGGCAGACAAGCAGCAACAACTAGGTTTGGCCGAAATGGGCCAATAGGTGTAACTTCCTCCAGCTGTTTGCACAATCCACACTTGTCTATACCCTTACTGTAAATATTAAATTAAAAATGTTTTTCTTTTCTTCCTGATTAACTGTTTGCACTGAGTAATATGGAACTCAAAGAGATGGAAAGCAGACAAATGCAAATATTCCATAAATCATAGTCATCAAAACATTAAAAAAAAATTACATAGATACCAATGACTATTTCTCTCCCATCACCCAAATTAATTAAAAATTATTAAACCAAACTCAGCGGAACACTTTTCAAATTGCTTCTTCTATTTAAGACTTTGAAGAGTGGCAAGTGTATTCTTTTTGCTCAAAATGTATCTGCTTGTCTGGCAAAAATACAATTTCCTAGTAACCCTGACTTGATTGTGGTCTAACAATATTCCAGCTCCAATGACTTAAAAACGATACTACTGGATCGTATTACATCCTCAACCAAGGATGTAATGAAAGCCAATCTGGTGACATTTAAATGTACTAGACCAGAAACAGAGTTCTAGACATGTAAAAAAAGGAAACCTGGAAAGAATAGGGGAGAAAGAAAGGAAAGTTGTCAATGTCTCAACCTGGAAGAATATCCAGATAAAACAGACTTTTTTACATTGTACGTTATACATATATATGACAAGTGTAGTATTAATACCTTCACACTACGCTTTTGAAGTTAAATAATAGTTGTTTTGAAAAGACTGTCCCATATTGCTCTTTCCAAAGACCAGTGAGAAAACAGTTTAGGGAATTCTGAAAGGCTCAAACTTGCCAGACGTTCATTGTTGTGTACACCTGATGCCGCATGCCTTAGGGCTGATCTGAAGAGCAGCTTTAAGAATGGAATTTGTCTCATGGATCAATGAAGAAAATCACACCTAACATGTGTATGTTTCTTTAGGGTACAGTCCTCCTCCTAACTCCTTCCCAAGTCAACATAACTATGCCAGGAAACACCGAAGTGCAGATCAAGCTTTTGCACTACATTCCTCTGTGTCCACTTTGAGGATTCTAGTAAATGGGATTCACAAGGGTCAAACTGCAAATTCTGCTGCAATTATAAAGAAAAAAAAATCCATGAAAAAACAACACCAAAAAAACCCCAACTGCAACAACAGCTTTGCAGCCATGCCTTTGTTAACTCAGGAATCAAAACAATATATTTAAAGTTGCCAGTGCAGCAAACAGAGGGAATTACTGTCACTAACTTCAAACAGCATATCCACATTAGCTAGGTCAGTTCTGTTAACTGCCCCCAGATCAGTCTGTCTTCAGTTTTGACCAAACAAATATGATGGCTAGTGAGTTTGATGCATGACTCGGATTCCCGGAACATTGCTATCTTTACTGAGAAACTGACTGGTTTGAGTCTTACATTCCTCAACACCCTCCCTACTCTTTTCTTTCTAAATGTAAATTATAGTTCTCAACTTCCAAAGGGTTTGAGAAAGGATCAGACAACATTCCGAAAGTATCTGAAATAAATACCAGTGGTGGCACTACACTCTAAAAAAAAACCCAAACCATAAAAAAACCTGAACACCAAACTAGTTGTTTAAGCAAGCTTCATTTATACTTCTTTGATACTTTCTGCACATATAATGTGAAACAAGGGTCTATCTTTTAAACTTTGAAGTCTTTGGAAATAATAAAGCTTGATTTTTATGTTTGGTGTTTTTTTTTAAATCTTGATGAGTCAGTGTTGACAAGACTCCTTCTGCAGTAGGTAAATGGTGCAGAACTTTTTCAGCAACATAGAAACTGAAAGTTGCATAAATGCATTATGCTGCTACACAACGTAAGTGACTGAGACTGACTATTTTCATTCCCAGCAGAACTCCAAACTACACACTAACTTATTGTCAAGTGTTTTTACTACACAAAATTGATTATATTAAAGAGGATATGGAGAAGGAAAAAGACATACTACACAGTATAGTTACAGGACTTCCCCTAAAGACAGATAGGATATAATAGCTCCTTTCCAGGAACCACCAAGAACACGAGAGGCCTTTTCCATTAATCTTTCACAGGATCACAAGTGTGGGGGCATTACAACATATATTTCAATAAATTTCGGAACTGCTAAAATTTCATATACAAACAAAATATCTTGAAAATGTCAATTTCATTAACCTAACATTGCCAGTTAAAGAAGTAATTAAGCTTTTTAACACCAATTCTTTAGCAAAAACCTGTAGTGAAACAGCAACACTCTACTTAAGAGACATTTAGGAAAGTAATTTCAGTAAAAATAATCAATTCATTAGGAAAAGTAATAGCTTTACTAGGCCTGTTTAAATTCTAGAACTTAGAAGGAATTTAGCATTTTTCCCCAAAATATTTCTCACTGAATTATCTGAACAGAGATTAACCTAAGGAAAAAGACATGAGAGTCTGGTAATGCACTGTGTCCTGTGACAGGGGAGAAGCTGTGGAGCTCCCAAATCAACATCACACATGCATCTACTGAAACTACGCAAATGACAAAACTCATGTTAAAAAAAGAAAAGCAAGGAACAGAGAACACTGAGAACATCCTTTTGTTTCAGCCAACCTTACCCTGAGACCTGAATGCATTAATTTTTTTTTTAAAAATCTATAAATTCCACTATGATTTGTGAACTTTCTCCAGGAATTAGAGGTGGTTTTATTACAATCTTCATAACCATTACTAGAATTCTTCAACGCTCATAGTAAGTTATAGAGAAGGCTATTATTCCTTTTCTTCAGCCAGGACAGGGACACAGACTGATACCTTGTATGTAATTTTTCTCAGTACTACACCTTGCAATTGTAGTTTTGAAAGAATACCAGAAAGTCTCCATCAAAAAGAGACGATGTGTAGGTTGCATAATTTAAATATGGAAAAAACATCTTACAAATACCCCAGGTTCCATGGTTACTGTTGCTGTATCTCTTGCCACATCCTAAAGATGGTATACACCTGCTTCAATCGCCAAAGAACCAGCTTACAAAAAAATTTGGGGGTCTCTGTCCCAAGCCTGTCCCTGCTTTTGAGAAGTCTATTTGTGACTCCCATGTTCTTTGCAAAAAAAAAAAGGCAACTTATATTCATGTTTGCACGAGCTATGTAAAATAATGGTGCAAGATGCCGTTGAGATACATCTAAGAAATACATTCCCTTCCCTACTCTTTTAAGTTTCTGTCAAGATTTGTGGTAGAAGACGACGAAGCTGCAAAAAATACTATTTAGCAAGTGAAACTGCTGCATCATTTTTCCCGTGGGCCACACGCTGAGCTGCCGGTAGCACAGGAACACGAACGCAACCAACTACCGGTGTCCCCGTCCACAGACGCGCGGAGGGGCCCCTGCCCCACAGAGCGGCGCCCCCCTCCCCTCACAGACACACGGACACGGACAGACAGGCGCCGCGGAGCCCCGCGGGGGCGGCGGGGAGAGCTGTGGGCGTGTCCGGGCAGGTGGGCCGAGGACGGCGGGGCGGGCCGAGGGCCGAGGAAGGAGCCCCGGGGAAAGAGGCCGGGCAGGCACCGAGGCGGGGGAAGGGCCGGGCGGGGAGCGGAGCCGGGGCACGGCGCACGCAGGTACCTTGCGCCCAGCGGCAGAAGATGGTGTCGGCCAGCCCGCGGGGCCCGGCCTTCTTGCCCCACACCAGGTGGACAAGCTCCTGGCCCGCCTCGGACATGACGGGGCGGTGGCGGCCCTGGGGCCGGGCGGGCGAGGAGTCTCCAGGCGGCGGAGGCGGCTGTAGCAGCCGCTGCCCCTGCGCATGGGAGGGGCCGGGCCGGGCCGGGCCGGACCGCGCCGGGCGGGCGGGAGGGCGGGGCCGGGCGGGGCGCTCGCGCGGAGGGCGGGGCGTCGCCGGGCGCCTCGCGGAGCTGCGCATGCTTGATGGCCTCTTTTCCGCCTCCCCAGCAGGCCCTGGTGCTTCCGTGGGCGCAGCAAGCAGGGCGGTGGGGAGCTTGGCTCGCATCTCCTCCCTTCGGCTCGGCGGTTTGGCGGGCGGCGCACGCGCTGTTCCGTAGCTGCGCGCCGACCGTTGCTCCCCGAGGAGACGTTGGCTGAGGGCAGAGCGGCGGCTGGCAGGGAGTGAGGAGCGCCGTGCCGGTTCGCCCCGCGCCCCGCCCCGCCCCGCCCCACCGCCCCGCCGTAGCGCTAGGCCGGGTGGTACTGAGGCCGCAGCCTGGCGGTAAGGGTTGCCGCGCAGGGCACGGCCGCTGGCCTCACAGTGCGTGCGTGTGTGTTTGGGGGGGTCGGCTTAGATGGGCGTAGCAGTGAACCCAAACGGTAGCCCGCACTGTCAGCCACCCGGTTGTGAGGCCGATACCTTCGGCTGGCAGCAGCTCCCCTTAGCCTTCCCTCGCCCTCTGGGGTTTGGCCCTGCCGCTGCTTGCACTGCCGGTTTGGGTTCTGCTCAGTACGGGCTGCCCTAGACGCTTTCTTAAAAGTTGAGCAGAACGGAGTGGCATTGGTGAGGAGATAGTGGTGTTAGAGGAGGTGGCCTTTTAAGTCTTAGTGTGAAGCAGACAGTAATCAGTGTAAAGACTGCAAAATCTTGCATATGGGCTGGATATACCAGGAGATGTCAGGAATTCAGAATCATACCAGTATAAGTAGAGAGCTTCCTTTATATATTTGTTGTATAGTGTCTTGTGCAAGTGCTAACCTAGCATATAGGTAAAATGTAGTGCTTGCATATATACATGAAGTATTTGTACTTTTTTTAGAAACAGCGCTCTCACCTGGCAGTACCTTTGTTCATGCAATAGTTTGAAATAAAGCTAGCCATATGATTTTCTTAAACTATTTAGGAGTGGTATTAGATGGACATCCCATGAACTGGAAAAGATGCAGATTTGGAAAATAAATTTAGTTTATCTAATTCAGTAATGATTATTTTTTCTAGTAGAGATTCTAGAAATAGAGACTGGGTATTTTTATAAAAGGTAATTGGAATGGGAATTCTTCATGGAGGTTTTGTGGTCAGTGTTGTGCACAAGTTTAACATAGACTTTATTAAACAAAATTCTTCAGAAGGGTGGTAACAATTACCACTGACAAAACTGGATTAAGGATGTTCTCTTAGAAAAAAGCATTTCAATCTAAAAGTTTTCTGGGTGAAACTGTATTGCTTATGCCCCTTGGAATTCTTTAAGTGGAGTACAGGTGGAATTGAGCTGTAATATTGTGCCCGCCCACTTCATCATACAGTTACTACTTTTATGGAGATTGAGCACATATTGAAACTGTTACATGTGCAATCATTCTGAATTTAGTATGAAAATAACCAATATCAGGGTGTTTGTAAGCTTTCTGACATGTCATACCACAAGTTGATCAGAAGATGGTGTGGTTGTACTTCTCATTTTTAAGCATTTTCAAACACGTGCACAATTAAGCATTTTCTGAATAATTACTGACAAGCCATCAATTTTCTTCAGGATTAATAAACAGAATGGATTCTGGATTTGCATAAGTAATGCTTATAATGGATGCTTTTTGATTTTTAGCATAGAGGAAGAATAACTAAACAAGTGGAAAGAATTTAATTAGAATTAAAGGCATCATAACAACAAAACCATGTTCTATATATACCATAATAGAGGCCGTCATGTTCTTTAGTTTTTGTGTGTTTTGAATCAATTGTGCAGTAAAATGCAAATTTTCTTGTAGTACTTTTGAGTTTAATACTGGGTATAGCAGGCTCGAAATTGTAAACATCACATGAGCAGGAGGAAAATATCAAGGTATATATATTTTAAAGTGTATTGAATGCATTTGAAATATCTCAGAGAAGTATATATATCAAAATGGTGTGATGGTGCAAGCTTAAGTCAGGTAGCTCAACAAAGTTCAGACTGTCCATTGATAGGCAGGCTTTACGAAGAGAAGGAAAGAACTGCAAGTTTTAGCCCATCTCTTCAAGCTGCTGGCCTTGTTCTGAGGAAGCAAACTTATGTTGTCATGGATGCTGGGCGTACAACCCAAAAAATTGAATTCGGCAAACAAATGGAGAATTGAGGGGAGAAGGCATCGTAGAACAAGGATGCTGAGCCTATAACTGGATGATGGATGTTGCTGTGTGGAGTTGGATGGCACCACCCAGAGGCACCAAAAGGCTGGAAAAGCTCCTCTTCCACTTCCCTCTCTGGTGCATTGGATCATCATTTGTGTGTTGTGGAAAGGAAGTTAATTGGAGTGAGAGTGCCCTTTGATTTCATGGGTGCAAACAGGTATTCACACTGAAACAGGTGTCAGGAAAAGCTCAGTCACAACTGTGGGAGTTGTGAGCCAGAAGTGTTGCACTTTAATGTGCTTTAAATAAGTGCAACAGGTTTACTTTCTTACAATGGAGTGGAAGAATGCTTATCAGCTGCACATTTGTGATTATAGACCACAGGTGAACTAGCAGCTAATATTCCTGTAAAGTCACAATATCAAATTAAATTGAATCTATATTTCTAACCTGAGTTAGAATGACAAATAGCCCCATTTTGATGTAGTAGCAGTTTTGTTATGTAGCAGTGAGGTTTTAGGCTTATGCCCTTGTGTTTTGTAAAAATGATTGCACTTTTAATATGTCTCACCAGCTACTGACTGTTGTATGCCTCTGATATTGCTAATTTGCTCCATATAATTTGAACATGGATGCAAGAAAACATGTCTTCAGAGTTACTATACTGACAAAAGTGAAGACAGTAATGAGAGACACAAGATGTAGAGCAATTTGACCCATCTTGATTTGGTTGGCATACAGCGCATGGAGTTCAATATAGACAAATAAAAACTAATGAATCTGGGAACAAGGGAGTGGTTTTGGGCATGTGTGCCAACCGGAACAATCTGCCATGTGCTGATTAGGAAAAGCATTAGGAAATTATTTTGGAAATACCGCTGAAATCATTAGCCTCGCTAATACAGATGGTAAAAGGCAAACAGCATAGTCAGCTGTAGGAAACAACACTGAATACGAGTGAACGAGACTGTGGATGTCATCAGTTACGACTTTTGATCTCTCACCCATCATCTTTTAAGTTTTGGGCATTCATAAGCTAGTGATACGTTGCATATGCATACCGAAGAATTCGACTGGAAGATATGTATGTGAACTTATGTAGGTAGTTGGGTTGCAGTTAGTGAGGAGGAAACTAAAAAAGGGGGATTAGGAGAAAAGCATACCAGGAAACTGGTATTTTGGAATTAGGAATGTACTGGCACTTCTGTTTTTTTCAGGTTGTTGGGTTTTCTCACTAAGGGAGAAACTGAGAGCTCAGTCAGGTCTAATATCAGGTTGACCTATGTTATATGAAGGTAAACTATGTATTGTGTTTCAGAAACAGAATATATGTGGATTGGAGTCTGAACTCTGAATGAAGACTGTGCAAATCAGCACACTAATAATGGAAGTAGTATTTTCTAAAATTATGAAACAGTGGTATTTAAATCTTGTTTCTGTGGACTCTGGGATGTATGAACTGTACTATAAAGGCAGAATTTCATGGAAGATAAATAAAAGCAGACTTCTCTGCATATTGGGTCTTTACCTCCTTAAAAATGTTTAGAGGTATGCAAATCAAGAGAGGTTGAAACTTTCTGCTCTACAGCATTGCTTAGATATATTCTGAGTAGTATGCACAGATTTGCACTACTTTTTCAAATAGTTTCTATTAAATGCATGTGTTTTTCCTTTTTTTTTTTAAAGGTTGGACTGCCATCATGTGGTTGGTTTGGTGACTTAATGTGCACTTTTAAAAATATCCGGAGGTTTTCTTTCTTCCCTTTCAAATAATATGCACCATTCACTTATTTTTTTCTTTGTGAAGTGCTGTTAATTCCCTCTGCAGGCTGGTTTGGCAGTTTTGTTTTTTTAGGAAAATATGTCAATGACCATGCTCTCCCTTCTAATCTGTAATCCAAAGTCACTTGGTTTAGCTTGATTCTGTTAATTTCAGTATGTAACATCTTAGAACAGTTCTGCACTACACAGAAGGAGAAGGTAAAGAATATAAGCGTATACTCTATCTGTGTGCAGCCCCTTTTGGTTTACTTAATATATTTTTTTTAAGGATTAAGAGTATTCATGAAAGTTTTTGGATTAATTGAGAGTTTATGGGTTTAGTGCTATGAACTGTTACAGACATTGTACATTTTTGCCAGACAAATATCAATAAAGTTCATCCACACTGAGATAGCTTTGTCTTAATTGTCTTTAAAAATGCATTGTCTGGCTTGGGTGGTAGGAAAAACAAGTATATTAATAAATGCCAAGCTACTTAGCGCATACAGCTCCAAAGGGAAGCACAGTGGTGTTGTATAACTAAATTGCTCTGACATTAGTGAGGAGCTGTAATTGAGGATTACAATTAAAGTTTTCTACAGTCCCCTTTTCTGTTTACTCCCTTCTTTTAATTACCTCAACACCTGCCTTGCCCCCCAACAAAACAAAAATCACACTATCAGGTCTGTATAGAAAAAGTGTTAGTAAGAAGTTGAAGTGTTGTGGTGGGCTAGAAAAGGCCATTGAACCAAATAGCAAGTGTTTAGTTAGTTGTCTGTCTGTTGTTTGGATACCTAGTATCCTACTGATGTGATTGTATCTGGACTCTGTTTATAGTGCAACATGAAGTGTTATGTGCCTGTTTGCTTTTGGGGTGATTTCTGAGGAAGAATTTTGATACAAAAATCCTGCTCAAAATTCCATTTGTGTACACATTTGCGTCTGGGGAATAATTAATGTCGCCAGTTTACAAAATGCTGCCTACTCCCTCTCTTGCAGCAGAGGTAAGCTCCGGACTGTGGGTAAGCAGCAAGAATGGGTGGCATTAATTCTTCCAACTTCTTGGATAAAAGGTAGAGATAATTATAGTAACAGTGATGACAAAGTGGTGGGGGAGTGAGACCCTTATCCCTGTTTTTTGCTTAGGTCAGCCAGTGAGACTATACATGGAAGAGACAAGAACACAATGTCGTGCTTGTCTGCTCAGTGTCCTCATCCTGAATTGGGGTAGTCCTGCAAGGTCTGTTGCCTGGCAAAGGAAAAAGCTCCACAATCCAGGGAATGGACAGAGTAAGTTGCTTTCTGCCAGCAGGAAGATGAGGAGGGAAATTGAGGCACAAAAGTGAAATTCTTCAGGTGCCAAGGGACATACTATGGCCCTGAGACTTGAATGGTTCATTTTTTCTCTCCTTAGGTCTCCCTATTTTGAGAAGAGGGTAGAACTTCCTATATTTTGACCTGTGCGTCAGCACCAGGTTCTTTGGGAAGGTAGGCTCCAAGGCTAGGAAACAGAAAGTTCTGATGTCTCTTGTTTTGTCTTTTTAAATGATGAGTTAGTGCTAGATTTGAAAAAGTTCTTAGAGGACTGACTCCTACTGAAATTATGGAAAAAAGAAAATGGGCAATTTCTTGGTAGATATTTGCCCTCAGAATCTGTTGATGAGCGAAAACGAGTTACTGATTATCCTGAGCATGTTAATGTTTGGGGTTGACATCCTTCTGGAGTGGGAAGGATTTGCTGGAGAATTGCAACTTTCTGTGATAGCCAATATAGCAAGTTAAAGGAGTTCTTTCTTCCATATATATAGTATCTTAATAGTATAGACAATATTAATTTTAGGTAAGTTGTTTAAAACTGCTGGAGCTACAACTCCATCATTTGCAGAAACACTGATCAGTGAATATCCCTATATTCATACCACAAGCTACATCAGAACAAAATGATTCTACTTACTGTTGCATTTCATTTAAGGTTCATAAGTGTAAGTGTGGAAAAAAGTATGACAGAAAATGGACTATTTTAGAAACAGTCATTTATTTACTTTTTTGCAAGTTACCATGGCATTTTCATGTTGTTTAAAGAGAAGAGTTATCTTTTTCCTCCCAAAGCATACTGAGATCTTCTATTATTTTCAAATAAAATGATCTTACGGAGACAGGTAAAATTTAGACATCCATTATCCTTATGTGGTCACTCAGTGTATGGCTCACAGCAAATGCCTTTGGATTATGGACTGCAATTTTTTGGGAGAAAAAGGAAAAAAAATGGCATTGTAATTGGCAAGAAAAAGTCTGTAATTATTAAGACTATTAGGGATGTAATTAAATTAACAATGTCAAGTACCAACACAGTGATGCTAATACTATATCTCTGGCATTATTAGTTACAAGTGGCTCAGACAAGCTTAGTGCGACATGAATAGCTAATAACTTGCTGTGCAGTCCCTACTCTCTTGGTAATTGCAGAGTTTACCTAGCAGTGACAATGCACAGAATAACAGATAAAAAGAGCTAGTAATGCAGTTAAATTTTTAAAACATATATAGAGTCATCAATTTTAGTAATGTGAACTACATTTCAAACTGAAAAGTTATTTGAAACAAAAGACTGAACGGTTTGATTTCAATAAAGCTGAATCGAAATATTTTAATTGTATTGAAATGTTAAAAGAATTGGGTCTTTCGTCAGATGTGGTGCTTATTTGTTCTGAAATTAATTCCTACTTCCTCTTCACAGAATGTTATCATCACACCAAAATAAATCATAGGATTTTATACATCATTATAGCCTATATATAGCTCATTGTATAGACCGTATGTGTGTGAGTCATGCACTCGAGCTTGACGTTCTGAAGAATGCAACCAGTGGTTGCTTCAGATCATTGACATTTAACTGGTTTACTGTATTTGAAGATAAATTCTTTGCCCGCTAGAGGGTATTGTAGTTCTTAGAATAGCTAGAATAATGCTACTTAGTTTAACTAAATTCAGTGCAAAAAAAATCCTCAGCAAAATCCTGTGGTTAAGAAATTAAGGGTCAGAGAGCTTTGCTGATTTATAGCAGGTGAACATCTGCTTTGGAACACACAAAGCGAAGGATTTCAAATTTATGGTTTCCCAGAACAACCATGACTTGTCCCTGTTTTACATACTGTTGGCATTTTTACTGACAACTTTTATTCTTTAACATAGAAACTGCTTTGTTCTTTCTTAGTTTTTTTGCTTTTAAATATTTCTACATACAAAATTATGCTGACATTTTTGTTTGCTTCCCATTTTCTTACTTTCTTTATACAAAAGAATAAAGTCTAATAAAATCTAATACCCTTTCTCCTGACATCCTAAGTAGCAATTGATAGGCATCAAAGCTTCAAGAGATGATTGTGATCTAGAACTGTCTAGATGAATTGGGAACATATCCTCAATACCACATTCCGCTCTTAGTTAAAAACTGTGTAGATGGATAGGAGCATTTCCTCAATACTGCATTCCTCTGTTAGCTAAAGCAATCTATTCCTGAGATAAAATACTTTGAATGATTTATGGTCCTTATGGACCATAGCTACAAGTACTAGGAAAGTTTTTCTTTAAGAATTTGTCAATAGATGGAAAGAAGTAAGTTTCCCTGTTTCGTACAAATTCAGTTTTCTTTGGGTTTTGTGAAACTATCAATTCCAGAAAAGTCTGCGCCCCTGAGGTGGGTTTTTTTCCTCTTCTTACTTCCCTTCTTCCTCTTTGAAATACACTAAATAGCTTTAGGTATCACGTGCTCTTAGAAAAAGTTCTTAGTGAGAGCCTACCTTTGACTTGCTATGGAAGCTATATGCATTTCAGTGTATACCCATCTGTCAAGCTTTAATGATCTGTTCAGTCTTCTCATCTGATTGTCTCTTATGCCATTCTTACTGCCTCCTGTGCAGTTGCCCTGAAAGTTATACATGCTCACTCTCCTGTGAATCTTTCCATAGCCTCATGCTTTCATCCAGCACTCCGTAGCTTCTTGACAGTAATCATTCACCACCATCGTCATCATCATTCTATTTCCAGCACCTTATGGACACTCTAATCCTCCCATCATATGTTAGCTGTTCCAGCTTAATATGGCTATTATGTACTCCTCCACTCTTGTTGTGTGTGTCTCTGCTGTCCATTCAGTCTTTAATATCCAATACATGGCATACCTTGTTTTTAATACTAAGGAGATTTATATCCCTGAAGCCACATTTCTTCATTTGTATCCAGTATATTTTCTGTTGCTAAATCCATCTTTCAGATGAGAAGAAACTAATGACTTGCAGTCATTCAGGCAGAAAGTTTATGTAACCGCGCTTGCATTTTTTTCTCTAATTTGGATATGCAGTCAGAGCAATCACAATTACGGTGACTGTGTGAAAGGACAGTAATTGCCTATGCAAATTAGGCACACAATTGAAAGCATTTTTTCCTGAAGTTTTAAGCTTAAAATAATTTAGTCCTTTTCATACAATTAGAGGTGATGACAGTCCTCTAGCAGAATTTAAAAGTATTAAATGATATACCACGTACCTATTTCTCAACTGTAGATTTAGCTGAATATATTTTATGTTCTTTATCTCCTGCTCCAAACTACTACTTGTTTTTGTGACTTTGTAGTGGTGATTATGTTTCAGTGTAGTGGCAATTAATACATTTGTAATACATATATGTAATACATATACACATATACCTCTTTGAATGATGTTTTGTGAAGTTTAAATTGCATTTATTAAGTGTAGTAAAATTCTTAAATAACATTAAATAAAGCACTTTCAAGCATATTTTTAATCATGGCAAAAATCTGTTCTTCCAGTTAAATGGTTTCCACTAATGATTGTTAATGATTATAGGTCCAAAACATTTGAAAGGATCAAATCAATCTTAAACTGTGAAATTCTGCTTATTCTGCCTCACAGCA
Source organism: Gavia stellata (assembly GCF_030936135.1). Taxonomy (NCBI): domain Eukaryota; kingdom Metazoa; phylum Chordata; class Aves; order Gaviiformes; family Gaviidae; genus Gavia; species Gavia stellata. Next base: position 23,586,363 of record NC_082599.1, on the reverse strand, counting down.
AAGCAAAATTTTGCCAGATGTTTAAAATGTCATTACTGTGAAGCGGTCCAAAAGTAGGGGAAATTTTATCCCAGTTTTCTTTTAAAAATATATGAACTCCTGAAAACTAAGGCTAAGAAGAAAACTGCTCATTCAGCACAACAGTAGGACTGCTGCTAACATTGCTGTTGAGAAAAAATAATCAGCAGATAAATCTAGAGTATTATGGCAACTCTCATCTTAAGATAGCTGGCTGTGGAAAACAGAGGAGACAGTCTGATATTCAAGCATCTTGTTGAGTCACTAGAAGCGGGTGAAGTTGAAATGCTTGTTATTAAATTGTATGAAACTGGTAGTGTCAGAGCCTGTTCTGCGATTTGACATATGGTACATCCTTGCATAGTGTTCTACAAAACTTAGCATTATGTGAAGTGCGTATGGATGAGTTTCAAAACCCATTCGTCTCTACTATACCTCACCATTTTTTTGTTTTAAAAATCATCATAAGCAGTTAGCGTTAGTATACTTTCAGCGGAATCACCTATGAACAGAGAAATCCTAGGGCAGCTTTCCTTTCCTTTTTCTTTGATAGCTTCATTCTGGAGCAGTACAACTGAAAGCAAAACTCAAGAGCTTGTCAGGAGCTTTGAATCTTAAGTTTGTGCTACAATGGATCACATGACAAGAGGCACATTTTTGACTTGGCATCTTTTTCACATGACATTGAAAAGAAAAATCGATGTGCAGCTTAACGTGGCAAAAATTTCAACAAGCTTTGCGTATTTCAGGAAGAAATCTGTTCATTTCAGGCAATTAGTGTTGAGGTTGTATACCCTAAATCTTGCACCTCTGAGCTACCAGTGTTGTTGCATTTGCATGAGAAGTTGCTACACTGACAGAGCAAATTAAAATCCTGACTCCTTTTTTTGAATTTCAGAAGGCATCATGTTTGCAATGAGCAGAACCCTTGGGGACAGAGAAGTTTCCTCACAAAATTTCGGAAGAAAATACAAGGTCTGCACGGAACTGGTTATGGCTTCCCAGATTTCTGGATATTTTTTTCTAGTTTGCACCAGTTAGAAACAGTTGCCAAGCAACTGGTTCCTGTGTACTCTGTCCACTCCTCATCTGTGATAAGCTTTCTTTTCTCTGTGCCATGAGGTCTATGAGGGACATTGGCCATTCTGTGATGAGATGACTAGCTGAGCAGATAAGGGGGGAGCAGTGGATGTTGTATGCCTTGAATTTAGCAAGGCCTTTAACAGTCTACCTAGTGTTCCTACAGCCAAACTGGTGAGCTATGGACTGGATGAATAGACGGTAAGGTGGGTAGAAAATTATCTCAACCATTGAGCTCTAAGGGTGGTGATCGCTGGTACAAAGCTCACCTGACAGCTGGTTATGAGTGGCATGCCTCAGGGATTGATGCCAACCATGCTTGTCTTCAGTAACAACTTGGATGACTGGATAGAGTGCATCCTTTGCAGGTTTGCAGATTATATGAATTGGGAAGGGTGGTCAGTGCACTGGAGGGTAGGGTTGCTGTTTCAGGGACTTTGTCATGCTTCAGAAATGTGTTGTCAGGAACCTCATGAAACACACCAAAGGCAAATGCAGAGTCCTCCATCTGGGATGGAATAAGCCCATGGAACAGCACAGGGCAATACTGTCTGGCTAGGAAGCAGCTTTGTAGAAAAGGACCTGAGGTCCTTGTGGGCAGTGAATTGCTTGCGGGTCATCAGTGTGCTCTGGCAAAGGCAGCCAGCTGCATCGTGGGCTACATTAGGAGGAGGGTAGCGAGCAGGTGGAGGGAAGTGGTCATTCTTTCCCTCTGTCTGGCACTTGTGGGACCACCTCTGGAGTGCTGTGTCCAGTTTTGGGCTTCCCAGCACAGAGAACACATTGACTTAGTAGAGCAAGTGCATCAAAGGGCCATTGAGATGCTTAGAGAGCTGGAGCACGTGATGTGCACGGAGAGGCTGAGAGATGCGTTTGTTCCATCCTAAGAAGAGAATGCTAATGCAATAGGGGGAATCTTACTGCTGTCTATGACTACCTAACAGGAGTATGTTGAGAAGACAGTGCTAGACTCTTCTCAGAGGAGCACAGTGGAAGGACAAGAGGCTGTGAGCAGAAGTTAGAATATGGGAAACTGCATCCCAGTGCAAGGGGAAAACCTTTTGCCCTGAGAGTGGTCAAACGCTGGAACAAGTTGCCTGGATAGGTTATGGAATCTCCATCCGTGGAGATACTTGAAACTTGACTGGCCACTGCCTTCAGCAGCTGGATCTAAATGGACCTACATTGAGTAGGGCGTCAGTGCAAATGTTCTCCCATGGTTCCTTCCAATCTAAATGATTCTGTCTAAGGGATTCATTACATGGTAGTCATTGAACATGTATGGGTTAATGCCAGTAAGAGAGAACTATCTCTATTCATATTTTTAAAGTAGAAGGTACAGTTCAATGGAGTTTTGTTTTGCAGGGGACAATATAAAGATGAAACAACTAAAATGAAAGAAGCATCAATGAGATAGGAATTTTCATTTGTTACTTGAGTCTTAGAAGTGCACGAACAGTATTATATTTATTCTGCCTTCTCTGTGTCGTCTTGATATTTCATTTGATATCTTCTTTTCTCTCATAAGAACTTCCTAGGAATTGCATTCACTTTCTTGTTGCAGATAATCATGTTATGTAATTGTTTGCACACACTGATGGTGGTCCATCTGAAATCTAGACTTTTTGCTCCTCCCGGTCTAACTGGAAGGCTTTTCTGTAACTTCTGATTCCCAGGCTAATTGTAATTATTATTATTATGATGATGTTTCAGTATATTCCTACTACTGAGTGAAGCTCACTAGTATTTTTTGAAGGCTTATCTTCAGTGGAGAGGTAAAGTAATTTTACTGAAGCTAAACAGTCTTGAGTCAGCAACTGTGTACAGAGGTAGTATAAGCTATATATCGAATGCTTTGATTAACAGTTTAGCAGTTTCCTATTTGAATTGAAGTCTCTTGGTGCCTTCCCACCCCTTTACTAGGTAGAAAATTAACAGGCTTTGAGTTTTCCCCTTCTGACCGTCCAGTATTTGAAAGCTTAAAAAAGAAACGTTTGTATGTGGGTAGTAATCAGTTAGGGAATCATCTTTGTTCCCTCAGGTTAATGCTCCAGAGAGGAGAAACACAAAGACAAAAACGACGTGCAATGTATACTCAAGTCTGAAGTCTGATTTCAGATAGGTTGACTGTTGCACATTGATAATTTATCTGTTTCTAGCCTTTCTTGGTTTTCTCTCTTGTAATGTTTTTTCCCCCACAAAGTTATATATTTCTTTTATCAAATAATTTTATTCAGAAATAAATGGTAGTTATAGAGACATTATAGCCTCACTATGGGATTAAATACACAGACAGTTCTGGGTGAAGATGTACAAATCATAACAGTGTACTCCATCAACTTCCATTTTTATACCCATAAAATGAGGCATTAAGTACAGTTTTTACCTTGTAAAATGAAGAAAGGGAAACAATAAGAATTTATTGCACCCAGTAAAAAAAAGGAAAGAAAGGGAATAGAATTTAAGAAATAATGTGCTAACTCAAAACAATCCAGAGATGAGCATTAAGTATATACACTATATATCTAAAGCCATTCAGTGTAATAAATAACATGGAAAAAACATTGTAAATCATAGGACCTAGTTTAATTTCCATGTGGTGTTGTTTTATGTAAGATCAACCAGGCCTTATAGGAAACTACAGAGCGTTTTTTTTACAATGCACTCTGAACTGGGTTTGTGTAGGTCAAGACTATGCAGTAATAATGTGCCAAATGTTTCCCATGTTACCAAATGTTATCGCTACCTTGCTGTTTGAATATAGATCTTGCTATAGCTAGGTCTTTTGCTCTCTTTCAGCTTCTTAATAGGCATGGTCTGTAGTATTTGATTTCACTGTTTGAAGTTTTGATATGTCAAAATTAATATTTTAGATTACTGAACAGAATTAGGATTCAGCGCAAAAATTTGTTACTGACTTGCTGGAAACTAGGTCAGGTCTGGAAGCATAGTCTCCTGTAGTATGTTTTTGGAGCATTTTTCAAGTAAAATTTAAAATATATTTTAAAAGTATTTTCAATAAACACCTCACTAATTCTTTTGCCACTAAGGTTTTCATAAGCATGAAGAATATATTATCCACTTATATCTAACTGTGCATGGTAAAGAAACACAGTAATGCTGACTCATGTAATCATAATCTTAAGTCCAAAGAGGCCCAAAGTTGGATGGATTTGCAACAAATGGTTAAGAAGGGCTGCCATTTTTCTGTACTTACCTATGACTTGTCAACAAAACTTTGTGTTATAGAGCGTTTTTCAAGAACCAAAGTGAAACAGCTTTCACAGGGAAAAGTTTTTTAAAATTAGGCACATGCGTCCTATAAATTCACTTTTTGTAACAGTCACCCAAACAGCAGTAGTATTTCCCTAGATAGAAGAAAGGCTTTTTCCTGTTTCAGAATAAATAATACAAAAAGCCTGGGTAGGATGGTGTTGGAAATGTTTTGATGTTGGATGCCAAGTACATCATAAAAGTAGTCTTCAATGCCTGCCCAAATTTCTGTTAGTATGAAACTTGGCTCAAATGCCAGTGCCAGATCTTCAACCTTGTGTCAGCTTAAGGATCTTCCAGAGATTTGTCAGATGATCTTCTAGCAGCTCACGTGGAACACTGAAGGCAATAGAAACTCTGCTTGGTCTGAAAAATACATTCCTCCTTGCACCTCATTTTTCTAAGTTCCGTACTAGGTGTAAGAGAAACAGTTACGTAACTATGAAAGGGAAGAAACTTTATTCTAATTAAAAGGTACTGAAATTGTTTCATATTGAAGGAGAGAATAGAATTAAGTTGGTCAAAGGAGACGGATTTCATCAAATAAGAAAATAGCTGTAAGACTTAAGGTACCTCCAAAGGTGGGGAAAGAATGCATAAAACCTGGCAACCTTATTAGCGTCTTGTTAGGAGAAAAATAGGTTACTAGTGTGAAGGTAAACTAATTGTAAGTAAAGTAGTAACAGTTATGTTGATGTATTCTGTAAATGTTTTTAACTGTGTTCTTTGTTCTGGAGGTCATGCTTTTTTGCATTTTATCTCAACCTGGCTTAAGTGTGATTTCAGGTTAACAAGGCATTCCTCACCCAAGCCTGTAAAGAATCTGTGAAGCAGGGCCATTTGACATCTTAACAAGTGCCCTAGATGCCCACACATCCTCCACAGTGTCTACAGTTTGCAGATGTGTTCCCTTTGTTCCCTCTGCAGTAAACAGGCATAGAGCAAGCACCACAAATGTCAGGGGAAGCAGAGGTCTTTTCCAGTGACTGTTGGTGACACTGGAGGGTCTCTCACATGCCATAAGTTACCACTGTGCAAGCTGAAGGATAAAGATCACAGGTGTCTCTTTTTATCGCTTTTGTTTAACTTGGATTCCTAAAGAACAAAACATACGCAATTATTCTTTTGGTCTGTCTGTACCTCCTTCCTTCCAACTATCCCTAAAAACTTTTGAATCCTAGAAACTAATGTCAAACAATGTGGTCAGGGTGGATCAGAGATCTTAAAGGTAATGAATTTTGAGAAGTTTTTTGAAAATTGGTATTTGAATAGAGAAGATTTCCTTCATTGAGGAAAAGACAAAGAGAACTTACATGCTTAAGTACATGTGGAACCGCTACATGTGCTGAAGCAGAAACTGGCAGGTCAGTCACCATGTGTGTGATACCAGCCAGCCTTTGTACTTTCTGCCCAGACAAACAGCTGGGATAAAAGCAGGAGCTGTGGTAGGCAAGCTCTGTGAGGGATGCAATATGTAACCTGCTAGGAGAAAAGGGCTCATTAATTCTGTTCTTCATGAAAAAATATTTATGTCATATAATTCCTATTATATTTAAATGTAAAATATTTATGATCACGTTGAAAGTATCAATAGAAACAGACTAATAGATTTATTCCTTTTTTTATAATTAACTACGATATTGTAGTTATACACATATTTTTGTTTTAAATAACTTTTTAATAATATGATACTCACAGTGGGGTCCTGGCCTAGTCAACTAAGTACTTTTAATAAAATAGAAAGACAACTGGTTTTTTGTAGTTTCCATGTCATATGATATCTTCCCTAACGAAGTTGTATGCTTTTTTAAAAGTGCATTTTTGATCTGGAAAAATTTGTGGTGTTTTTTTTTCCTAATCACTGCAAACAATGAAACTTATTTCAAACATGACTACAATTCTCCCTCTGTTTTGTATAAAGATAATTTGAACAAAAACTTCTTAAATCAGGAGAAGGTACGTAATTTAGTTCTGTCACTGGCAGTACTATAAACCATGTAATGTCATATTCTAGAACTTTGGTAGATATATGCTACAGACTTTAGGGCCAGTGTGCAGAATGTGTTTGTCTAGAATAAAGTTAAACTATGTAAAAGTTAGTGCAATCTGTTTATAAGTTTTCTTACTATTAAAGAAGAAGGAAGAAGAAGAAGAACAAAACCACGCCGTTCTGCTATTGCTATTAAAGTGATTGAGTAATTTACACTGCAGAGATACATTTCCAAACTTAAGCCCTCAAACAAAACCATTGTTTTTCAACACTGGGAGAGTACGTACAGCTCCTGGCTTCGTTCTGTTTTGATGAAATGTGTCATTGATAAAAGAGAGTTCAAGCTTCCTTAAACCAATTAAAATGTTTTTGCCTCAGGTGGTAAATAAAAGCACATGATAGAACTAAAGCAGACTGGGAGAGTGGTAATCAGTACAGTAGTTCAGTATTGAACAATATTGAACACTGTAACAATAACACGTAATAAATCATTTTGAAAGGTACATTGGATATATTTTTTCAAGGACAAATAAAGTACACTCACAAGGCTCAAAAGGATACCTTAGTTATTTTTATGTTCTATTTTAGAAATTGTTGACAGTTCCTTTTTAAAGTAGCTTTAGCTTGCTTGACTGCAACATATTTATGACAATAGTTTTGAGTATGGGTCAGTTAGAAGTAAATATTTTTTATTGAAAGCTTTTTTTCTTGGAAGCATGCAGCATTAATTTTTTATTTTTAAGAGCAACATCTTGATTTTTATATATTGAATAACTTGATCTTATAAATGTGAGATGTAGTCAACCCACTTATGCTTTTATCATGTAAGCCAATGATAGAATTCAGCTTGTGTTGCTGTATCATGTTTTCCTTTATACAGCTAATTCACTGAAAGAAGAATCATACGTATTAGAAGAAAATTTTACTAAATCCGTGACCATATTCCTGGCAATTCTACCAGACTCAGTATTTCACCCAGGAGGATCAGTAGGAACCCAAACAGACTGTTCTTTCAATTTTTTCAGTACGATCTTTTATGAGGGGTCAGTTTGATGCAGTTCATTCACCCAAGTCCATGAAAGATAACCGTTAACAAATAGCATGCCAAAATATGCTGAAAAATAAGCAGTGTATGTTTAGAATAGAAATTAATTAAGCAATGCGGCAAAGTGACATTTACAGTATGATTTTTGTGTTCTCACCTTCTTGAAACCAAACTTTCTTTTTTCATTTTGATTAAATTACTTTTTATCCACATCATGCTCTCAAATATAACTTCCTTTAACTAGATTATGTCAAAGTCTGGAATAATTATTGTCCATTTTCAATAAGAAATAATCTATTTTTGTGAAATATTTGCATATGCCAGTGAGGTATACCCCTTTAAGGAAATGCGCTTATATTGTTTTCCTTTGAGTTGTCAAAGTTTCTTATTTGAATACAAGCATGCTGAAATACTTGGAGACCATGAGCACAAGCCTTTATAGAGCCTAGCTTTACCCCAGTCTCCGCAGTGGGACTGAGCTCTCCTGTTCTAAGCAAACAAATCTTTTACTTATTTCAGTTGCTTCCTAATGACTAAAACTGTGATTTCCTTCCTTGTAACCACTTCTGGAAGTCCTGCCATTGTATCTTTTCCCCACAGATTGTGGGTTATTTGGGATAATAGATTTTTACTGTGATAAACCAAAGCTAACATTATCTTCTAGATTTCATGTGTCAGTACATCATTTTCAGACCTATAAAATTCAAAAATATACAGGAAGCATTATAAGCATCTTCCTGTAAAACTGCAGTTCTCTGAGCATATATGAGTTAATGAATGATTGGAATATTGTATGGTTTTACTTCCAACTTTTTACAAGCTACATTTTTTTCCCCTTTGCCAAAGAAATTTTTGAGCTGAGTTACAGGTGCCAAGGAGGTAATCAAGGGCCCCATGAACAATACTGAGTACAGGAAAAAGTCTTGCTATTGTATTTGGATAAAATGACTACTATTCATTAGATGTCAACTTCTAGCTATGCAGTGACATTGTGCTTAAAAAAGAGGTTCACGCTTTCTGCACCCTCTCAACCTAAGATCAACAAAAAAGAAAAAAGAGTAAGTATTAGGATCAGTAGGAGTACTGATTAATCTTTCCGACTTTGTGAATTTGAAGAAAACCCCAGTGGTTGCAAAAATCATCCTGCGTAATTATCAACTTCTGTTTACCAGTCTCCATCTTTAATTCCAGCACATAGTGTAAAGATGTTTTTAAAATGTTATTATTTGTGTTTGAAACCAGAGTTGATCTGAAAAAAGAATATTGGATTTTTTAAACAGAAACATTTGGACAATGAGCTTTTCAAGTAAAATGTAAAATATCATGTTGCAGTCAATTCAAGGTCCTTTCACAATAGCAATTTGTGGTCATGACCCAACAATACTATCACTGGAAACATTAGTTAGTGGTGGCAGCTTAGCCCAGCTGCAGTGAATGGAAGAGCTGGTGAATATTACCAAGTAAAAGGTGAAAATAAAAGTACTATTCTGGACTGGAGCAAGGAGAGAGCTGAGCTGTAGTTGCCAGCCATTTCTTACTCCCATTACCATCCCCAGGAAAATACATGATCAATGAACATCCTGAAAATTGTCTTCTGTAGACTGTCTGTGTCAAAGTTTGTATTTGACCAGTCTCAAATAATTCATTTCCCATATATTTAAGCAGCCAATAGATTAGACAATCCGGATATGTAAAAGATGTATGACATAGGTCACTACATCATCAGAAGTTCAGCATTTGATCCCGAGAGATCAAATTACTATGAATATGAAATATAACAAGTTATTTTGAATTATACCTAAACATTTGATTACATTCTTGTATTAAGAGAGAAAAGATTCACTGCAAACTGACAACTGATAGTTCGAGGAGGCTGCCTCACTTAACATCAAAGATGTGATCAGCTGAAATTTTTCGTTTTATCTGTGAGTTTTTGACTACTACTATATTACTTTTTTTTCTGGAACCTATATTGGTTGATGTAGGTAAAGTCCTATTGCTTTGTGACAGAGAGCTAAATAGCATCACAAATAAAATTATTACATAGACCTTAATAAGAATTCTTTAGTTATTTAGTATTATTTAATCAACTTGTGGATTTGAAAAATGTGATAATTTAATGCTAATTTATTTTATTTTAATATATTCATACTACTTCTTTTTTATTATTTAGCTGAATTACCAAAATACAGACTTTTGGAAACACGTGATTTGGGTATTTCTTTTCCAGATGCTAGCTTTATAACTCTGTTAGAACAGAAGGTCTCCTTCATGGTGGTGGTCTTGGTATCCTCTTTCTGAAGAGATGAAAAGTGCAATAGATGAGAAAAGCTCACCCAAGGTGTATTTTATTGGCAGAATTTAGTAGCACTGGGCATTAGTGACTGTCTACCAAGTAGAAAACAAGCTACACCTCATCAGAAGCGCCGTCAGTTGCTCCTTTGAATGCTCTTTCCTGCCCCGTCTGAGGATATCATCCAGAGCTCTCTGAGACTGTGTTTGTATTGAGGTTTAATCCGATGCAAATATTGTCTATTTGTACATTCATAAGTATGTCACTGTCAAGGTATAAACAGTGCTATACACGATGTTTCTATTTAAGGAGAAGCTAGAATGGGATAAAAAACTCTTTGCTGTTGGAAAATTTCCCTTTTTGTCAAATTGATGTGACATTTCTTTACTGTCAAAATTTATCATAAAATGCTAGGCTCTTCAGGACAAAATATAACTGCGATTCTCAAGGTAAATTCTGGAGAACCACAGATCAGCTAAAAATTAGTTGAAGTTAACATGGAGTTATTTACTGTGTCAGTGTACCCAGAGATCCTGTGGGAAATCTCTTAGATTTGGGTTAAGTTCTCAGTGGGCAGCAGTCTTCCTCAGAAGGCAACAGACATGCTGGAAATGGAAGTGAAAGTGAGTTTGATTAGCTTTTGCTACTGCTTAGGAAAGCTAAGACAGAATTTTGTCTCTTTCCCAAAGGACAGTCAAGGTCAAGGACACTAAATATCCTTCGAAAAGGGAGTTTGAAGACGTTCTTGGTGCAGCACTGTACTGTGTGGGGTACCCTGCTTCTATTATGTGTTAGTTGACCTCTCAAGATAAATATTTGCCTTCACAGGAAGAGAAGAGCAGCAACAAAAATGTAATACACATCATTTGCAGCTTTAAAAAGTGCAAGATAATACCCTTTCTTTTTTTTTTTTCAGCACCACTGCTTGGGGACCTGAAAAAGGGATGGAAGTTTCAGTTTTCTGTGCACTATGTTAACAAATATAGAAGACAATCATTGTCCCAGAGAGTTTACCAGGAAATTGCTACATCTCATGCAAAATGGGGCAAATGACAGCAAATGTGATAGATCCAACGAATAGTAAAGTGAGAACATTTTTGCATGAAGAAAAAAGACTTTAAAATTCATTAAATGATATCTGTATTTTAGCATAAGCCTTGGTGCCTTCTGTATTTCTTTTTTCATCTCTGTTTTCTTTATTGACAATGTAGAAATTGATCAGGAGATGAAAGACAACCCCCAAATTATAGAAAATGAAGGTCTTGTTCCATCATTCTTATCCTCCAGTGCTTTGTTTGGTTTCATTTTAAAAGAACTCCATGACAGCAAAGCCATTACTGCCTTCCTGTGTCTATTCCAAACTCTTAAGAGCATGAAGGGGTTTCTTATATTGGTTCCATATTTTTCTAGACCTTAAACATCAGACCAATATTCTTTGTTCTAGATTATCCTGAGAAACTGTTCTTTATATCCTTCAAATGTTTGTGGCCACCCTTCCTAGCTTCATGCAAGGTCTGATTTTTCAGGCCACTACTAGTGGCCACCAAGCACGTGCACAGTGTATTCCTCTGGGTCCTCTCCAATGAAGCACGAGGAAAAAATGTTGCTGTTTTCTGAGCAATTACACAAACATGCAGTCCTAAAAAGACATAAAGCTCACATGACATTTATTTTGCTGTGCCATATTTAATGTACATTTCTTTCAGTAGCAGTCCTAGCTTCTCTGTCTCCAGTGCTCACTTCAAGCCATTTGCTCTGCCATGTACCTTCCCCGCCGCTGTGCCAATAGGTCTGCTAGTGGGGTTCCCACTGGTAAGCCAGGTCTGGAAACTAATAAAGGCTGCAATTTTTAATTATTTTTTTAGGTTATTTTTAGATATCATCTGTCTCTATAGCACAGGCAGGTGATTTGCTATTTCAGATTTTATTCTGGTCTTCCATGAACCATTTTGCACAAAGTGGTTTCTTGCAGCTCACTCCAGCTGTATTTTGTTTACTAAAAACTGGGAAGATAAACAACCTGAATCTGAAAGATTCACGAGTAACGTGCCAAATATATGTACATATTAAATATATTTAGTCAGTGTGATTTCCTTCAGTGCTTTGTAGTGTAGCTGTTCTTATTTAAGGGTGGTGGTCTTAATTTTGCTGTGTTTTCCATTTTTCTTTGTTCCCACTCATGCTCTCAGAAGACTGAAGAAATATTACCGCTCTTACCATAATATATCCACTTGAGAAAACACTGAAAAGGCATATTTGTTAAGCACTCCAAGCAATAACCAAGCATTGATGTGGCTGCTTTGGCCACATGCTTACTGATTCTGCATCACAAGGTAGGAAACAGAAAGTCCCAAAGTGGTATTAAAAGTACACCCTAGTGAATCCACTCTGGGCAGCTATAAAATGTTGAACCATAGCTCGCTATCTCCAGACCTTGTTGCTCAGAGAGCCATCCCAGGTAGGTAGCCTAGGATTCTCCCTCTTTGATCAAGCTCTCCAACTGCTTCGTTATTTTGTTGTTCACTTGTTTCGCTTATTTTACAGAGCAGGACTTGGTACCCCTGAGCTCTGAGATGGGAACAAGGTGGCTCGCTGCCATCTTTCTGTTTTCTCTCTGTATATGTCAAGTCCTTAGCAGTTTTAGAGCAGCTCAGTCCTTTTGTGGGTTTGACTTCCAAAGAAACATATTTCCAACCTGAAATATCTAAAACGTTCCTATGCTTAGTAAAGAATGGAAAACTACAATGCTGCCTTCATGCTACATGAAGTTTCACATTTGTGGAGTCCCTCCACTATAACCTTTACCAAAACCCGTTTAAGAGCAGTCCAGATCATGTTTCGCCTGTTCTTCGCTGCTTTATGTGATTGTTACGGTGCTGACACCTTCACTGATCCTGCTACTCCCCAACCTGATGCTGCATTTGTTTTTTGCACTGGCCAGGCCTGCTTACCTCCCTCTGACTGGACTGCTTACTTGGCACGTGGGTGAAGAAGGTATACGAACAGTAGTGGAAAGAATACTCCTATATCTCTTTTTTGACTTGAGCAATTGGTCAATGAGATATTTCTTTTAGGAGGAGTTCTTGAGGGAGTCAGGTGTCTCGATATCATCCTTTGTTTTTTTACAAAGAGTGTAGAAAATGACAGGAATTGTAAGCCTCTTTCAGATAGCACTTGGCATAACTCTTGCTGGGCTTTTTTTTGGGCTATACTCCCAGTATTGTTCAGGACATATTGTTGATTTATTGATTCTTTCTCTTCGTGTCTTTGGTCTTTTTGACTCAATTGCACAAAATGGTATTCTGCAAAAATCCATCTACCCGCATAATTGATGTGCTTTTCTTTGTCTGTCATATGCGCTTGCTCCTAAGTTGACGCAACTATTGCTTCACGTTACGTTGTTCCATGAAGTAGTTCAATGGCATCTTACAACTCTTCTTCTGCTTTTAAGAAAGCATTCAAGTGATCAGGGTGGAGCACTTCCTATAACAGATCTTAACCTAAGTACATAGTGCACAGTAAGGTGCATGATTGGTTTGATGGATTTAAATGTTTTAGAGTAACCTAATTTTAACAGAAATATCTGATACAAAATTGATGAGGTGCTACAGTTGGAGCAAACATGAATTAATGGAAAAATCATGTTAGAGAGGTAAAATAATGTAGCTTTTGTTTTTAAGTGAAAGACAAGGAGAATAAACAATGGAGAGATGAGACACTTGGGGTTAAGTGACCTGAAAAAAAATCTCACGCACACAAGTTTGTAAGTAGGGTATTATGCTCCTTGTATTTTATCTTAATCCAACTGAGAGGGGAATAGGTGAAAAATCAAGTTTATACAATTCATCGGCTACTAAACTAATTGCTATATCACGTGGGTTCCAGACTTTGTGGTACAAAACTAATTTTTGTTCATTTTGAGAGTTTTGAAGCCATGTGCCTTTGCCGTCACCTCTAATAATTTTTGCTGTTGGTGTATAGTTATGAATTATACTTTCCAACATTCACCAGGAAAGTGTCCTTAAATGGCTGAACTGGCTGCATGGCTAAGTGCAAGGAAATGTATGCTTCGAAGCTTTTTTAATGTCATGCAAAAATACGTATGTCACCTGGGAAAACATAATTACTCAAATATTATTTCATGGTGGGGTCTTTCTCCCTCAAGTCACACTCTCTTGAGAGAAATAACCTGAATTAACTCTGCAATGAAGGCTAATAGCCTGCTTGAATAGAACCTGCAGCCCTTGAATTTTTTTACAGAGCTTTTACTCCTAGGCTTTTCTACCTCACTTTTTTTCATAGAGTAATGTTATTTTTCAGGTGGAGGGGAATGAGAAGAAAAATACTAAATATTGTTAGGATGTTTTCTTCATCTACTTTTAATTCCATTCTCAACAATACCAGGAAACAATAGGAGTATCACTCTGACTTTAATCAGTATTTTTTGATCTAAATCCAACTGTCATTGACATAAGCACAACTCTTTTATTCCTCTGCAAGAACAAATAATAATGAACCTAGCACTGGACTCAAATATCACATACAAGCTCAGTTTATAGAAGAAATGGGAGAAACATGGCTATGCCATTCCCCAAAATTAACATAAAATGACCTTTTTTTTATCATGTACTAGGAATGCCAGGAGTATTAAATATCATGAGATTTTAGGAACAAAGAAAACGGATGATATCACCATATATGTTTGGTAACAATAGTAACACAAAACTATGCTGTTTCCAATTAACAGCGGAGCGATACTGAAATGTATTTCATTAATACACAGGTAAAGGGGCTTCACTGCTAATCAGAATAAATTGCAGCATTCAACACAGAGCTGCTACAGGTCTTTAAATTGCTTTTGCCTTGCTGTATGGATATAGCTGAACATAGCTTAATACATTTTTTACGTGATGTAATTTTATCCAGCTCATACAATGTCAGGGTAATAATAATGATATTCTAATATTAATGCAAGCACAAAATATACATATTGATGAATAATGGTCATATGTTTTTGGATCTCCTTGCCAAGTCATATTAAAATGACAAATAATTGCCATTGCTTCAGAGAAATTGTACAGGCTCTGTAGTCAAAAAGCGCATTAGGGACCCACAGCGTCCATTTGTTATCCTTTGTCAGGAAAACATGGTTCTTTAATGAAAGTGAATGAAAGGACACTGATTGAGGACAGTGACACTAAACCTCTTTCTCAACAGGAGCCATGACATGAGTATTAATAAGCAGATTGAAAGGTTAAGACTCAGCTTTGAAACTCTGGAAGCACAGTAGAATCTGAAATAACTCCCCCCTTGTAATAGGGGGAAAATCACAGTGTAAAATGCATTGTATAAGCCTTCTGGCCACAGGAGGATAGAGCGGCTGGAAATTGGTTCCCAGACAATTCAGGCAAATGCCATTTAAAATCTTAACCCAAATATATTTTTGTTAAAGTCTTGCTTTTAATTCTCTGTCTTGATAAATGATCCCTTTCCTTCTCATTATCCCCTCCCTCTTTTCTCCCAGTACTATAAAAATGCTAACAAAATCAACCCAGACATTTCCCGAGCATTAGTGAGAGTAGTTGGGAAAGCAAGGGCACAAAGATGTAGCCCGACTAAGTACAAAACAGTAACCTAGAGCAATGCTTTTAGTAAGAAGTCAACATGTATGTTACTTGAGAGAACGAAGAAATATCAGTATAAGAAAAAGATTTTTGAATGCATAATGCATTACGGTGATCACTTATTACTTACTGAAAACCTAGAGGAGCCAGTCAGGATCACAGAAGAGTCTGAAACAGGCAGTCCCAGATCCTGCTGAGCTTTGTACGTATGTGTGGTCCCGCACGCAAGGGGATAATGTAAATGTGTGTGTCTCTGCAGGATAGTGCCTGGAGCTGCTGTGTCTCTGTTGATAAGGTTTTCCCTCTCTGAAACTCTGTATGATCACAATCTCTGACCAACTTTGCAGGTTTATGTTCTTTTTATGGTCCCACCTTTCTATGCATAGAAAATATCTTCCAGGAATTCAACGGTTTTAGTGTTACAGGAAAAAGCCCTGTAATACTAAAATATCATTTTCTCCATACCAGTAGCAAGGCTGGGCAAAATGCTCAAAGTTTAGAGGTGTTTGAATGCAGAGACCGGTTCTGTTCATCACAGAGATAAAGTGAGCTGCGATGTTCACAATTAGATGTCAGTGTATTTAAACAAGGTTAGAAGACTCTAACAATGTCTCACTTCCTAAAGGTCTGACAAAATGTCAACCCATTGCACACATTGAAGAAATGCATTTAAAAACAGATTTAAATGTATGTAAGTGGTTGTAATAATTCCAAATGAGTTTGAAATATTTGGTTTATCTTTAGGCAAGGCTAATAATGATGTGGGCCAAGTCTACACCAGGAAATTAAGAGGGCCTGGGACTATTTTCTGATGTGGAAGACAACAGCATGGCACAACTCGTGTCCATATTATTAAATGCTTTTAGTCTTCAAACAGGTTGCCTCCATGCATGCTGCCGATTGAGACTATTTGCTAGCTTGTGGTAACTCCTAAACTGGGCTTACAAGTTGGCTGAGACAGCTAGTTGAAACACGGCAAAGTTGTATCATGGACTTTTCTAGTAACTGCATGATAGAGGATTCCGTTGTTCACTGGTGCTGTTTTGTTTAATGGTATATCTGTAGGTAACGGACTGGTGACAGACTGATTTCTTCAGTAAACAGTCATTGAATCAATACAAGTTGATGTTGTTTTATATTCCGTGTAGGGAAACTGGAGGTTTTAAGGATGAAATGGCCACAGAAAGTAATCTAAGAGGTGACTGTGAGATGATTAAATTTAAATTAAATATAAAGAAAATGTAGAAGTAATTTGCATTGATCTGATCAACGGAGAGCAATAGCAACATTTTCTGTCAAGCAAGGGGCCACCATTGGTTGGAAATAACAGAGGAAAAAAAAGAGTATATATGAGTGCGCTGGTGAAATGATGGAAATCTCAGCTCACTTCTGGGTCTTCTGATCAGCCACAGTGTGTGTATGTTGGATCCTGAAGCTTTCTCTTGGACCTCACCATTAATTCCTTCCCAGGGGAAATCCAAGTGTGTTACTAGCTAGAAGGTGTAGTTGACTCCAGAGACTACTTCCCATGTACAGATAGGGATAGCTTAAATGCATGTTTAATTCTTTTTGCCCTGTGTAGTCATCCAACCCTGTTTCAGCAAACCCAGTACCTCTCATCCATCACACAGGTCCAAACAGTGTCCTTGGCCTGACATTACTCTGGCATACTGCAATTCAGTTTCCCTTTTATTTTGGGCACCTTAACTGGAAAGCCACAATAGAATCAGCATTAATTCTTAGGGCTACAGGAGTATCATGCAGGCACCACAGGGGACCCAGATCAAGTGCTATGCAATTTGGACATGGTTGGCACTCACTAGAAAAAGGAGTGCATGTCCCAAGCAGTGCGAGCATGAGTAATTCTGCAACATTAGTTGCTGTGTCCTCTGCTGTTACCTGTAGTAGGTGTCTCAAGCAATGTGCACGCAGCCTTAGTCGGTCAAAGGATAACTCTGAAATTGGTTGGATGCAGGACTGCAAAAAGTAAGCAGTTTTAGGATATGTCAGGTAAAATATTTCCAAGAGAGAAGGAAAGGTGAATGCCATTTTATAAGGCCCTAGGGAGATCTCATCTGGAGTACTGATAAAATTCTGCTCACTTATCTGCAATAGAGCTGAAATCAAGTAGAAACAATTGCAAAGAAAAGCTCCCTGGATGATCAAGGAGCTGGAGATCACAACAAGGTTTTATTAGTCTTGCAAAAAGTAAGTAAGCTGGAAGAGGATGCGATTGTTTTAATTACATCAGGAAGGTGGACATGAGGGACTGAGAATTGCCTAAACTCAAGGGCATTGTTGTCTCAAAAAAATTGAGTGTACATGAGTAAACACACAAACAAATAAATTTAGGCTAAAATAAAAAGAAATATTGCAACCTTTAGGAGACAGAGCTTGTGAAAATCTTGCGTGTGGGCTGTGGAGACAAGACACCTAGTTTTTCAGACGGAGCTTGATGGAATGGAATTATATGACTTGGTTGTTTAGGATACTACAGCGCTGATGATCCAGAGATCGTTGCATGACTATCTACTTCGTCTATCCCAAATACAGTAGAAATCTTGTTCATATAAAGCATTCCAGTGTTATAGTTTGTAAGCTGCTCTTTTAACCTGTAAGAATTTAATTTTAATTTTTGAACTAATTTATTTTTTTTACATTGAACAAAGTACCTATGTGATTTCAATATCTAGCTGTATCAAGTACAGGGTAAAATACAGATACCTGTACCTTCAATGAGAAACTGGATGCATACATTCAGAAATGCCTCACTGACGTGTATGCATTGTGTATTTTCACATAAATATTGTGTCACGCAATTTGAACATTGCAAATTTTGAAAATTTAGCCCTTGCTATTTGGGTTGTTTGAATGGACTGTCTGCTGCTTGAGGTTTTTTAATGTTTTTCTTTCATTTTGCTTCGTTTCTGATCTGCAGTGAGGCTTGTTCTGGCAATGACAGGAGGGACAAATTGTTCATAGATCTTGTGTGCCATTCCTGATACAGTATATTTTCAGTACTGTAGTTCTCATGTGCAGTGTTAGAAGCAGTTGAATGAAGAGACAGAATGCCAATATCTTGGTAAATAATGGACTTATTTTTCTTGCTGATGGTCTGGTCTTTCTGGAGCTCCCTCCCAGAATCCCAGGCCCTAATGAGACTGGCCTCAACGATGCAGTAGTGCGCTTGCATTGTGACTAACTGTATCTTTTCATGGAGGGAGTCAGTTTTGAGGAAATTTAAGAAATCAAAGAGGAGGATCTGAGGCTGGTTATAGTGTACTGCAATTCACTGCAAAACACTTTTTACATTATCTTATACTATACTAATATATACTTTTACAATTTTCCTTTAAAAAACAAGAGCTATCTTTGTGGCTGTGACGTAAACTCATTCGATGGGGAATTCAATTAAAGAAATATTCTGAGTCTTCAGATAGATTATAGCAGTTGCTAAAGACATTCACAGTACTGGTTTCATATCAGTTTTATATTTACAAGAATAATACACATGCAAAATGTGTATTTAAATGTATTTTAAAAATTAATTTTTATAGCAAACAGCATCAAAAATTACTGTCATTGAAAGGAATTAGATAGAAAGGTATCCATGAATCCCTTTTCATACCTAAAGAATACTCTTTTCCCTAGTTAGGCAGTCAGTTAGGCTTTTAACCAGAGTTTAACAACACCAACAGTTCCCCTTTGTCCTTGTGGCCCTTTGTGTAGTCAGTGCCTGCTATTATATTTAACCTAAATAGCAGCCTTACTTGTGATACTTGTATTCAGCCATTTATTGTTCACAGCTTATTAGAGTGGGAGTTAAAGACAGATTGCTGTAGTTTTCCATTTTTCATGGAAGTTAAGCAAAAATATTTCCTAGCGTAACCAACGCAGAGTCCCACTACGGGAGATGCCATCACTTTGTAAACTGTGGGTCCTGAAACCAGACAGCCCTTTTACTTCATTGCAGCTTGGGAAATTCTCCATTAGCTGAAAAGCTAACGCATACACATACCCATACACTGCTTATCATCTTGGATATCATCTCCAGTGATGACTGTAAAAATTTGTTGCCCCAGAAAAGCAGGAATAGAAAAACCTATGGGCAGAGCCTATCCTTGACTAAGCACTGCTAGCTTCCATTGAATTTTGTGAATGGGCAGTGCTTTGGCCCCAAGGCACCATCTTTATGAACTTTATAACAAATTAGTAACGTGTGTCTTCAGCAGAACTGTGACTCCTGGAGCAGAGAGCTAATGAACCTTACTGTATCATTAGGCTTGGAAATTTTCAATTTGTAAATAAGCAAATAATTAATACTTCCAAAAACTATTTTCCCAATTTTACTTTAATGGCTTAATTTTTGCACTAACTAGACAATCTAGTTTAAAATTCATATAAAGGTAGTTTTTTCATGCAAAACATACAGTGTAAAAATCAAGACAATATATTTTAATATAGAATCATAATATTTTTCTAATCAGATTTTCTAATCAGATTAATGACATAAATTCATTAAACTATCATTTTGTTTTAGCTCTACTTATTGGAGAAGCCCAGTTCAGCAGTTCCTGAGTAATGCTAAGCTCCTCAGAGGTATTAAGGTGCCTAAATAGCTTTGAAGTTCTGGGAGTAATGCCTTAGTTTATATGTGCAAGGAACTGAACAGACTTAATTTTGCCCACATTTACCTCCAACTGCTTTAATTTTGCTATGTCTGAAACGAGAGTGCTTACATGCGTAAAGTAAAGCCTGTACCTAGATTATATTCTTGCCTGAATCAGGATGAGAAACTTGAATTTTTACTTGAAGTCAAATGCTTTCAGTGTCCCATCTCGTTCCTACCTAAGATATGTTTTTTCCTTTGATTTCAGAAGAAATAGGATCAAACGCAAATATTCTTCACGCCTCTGAGTAATTTATACAAAAAACATCAATTCAAGTCCATAACTGGGAAAAACCCAGTGATTTTTTTTGGCTGATTTTGAGTGGATGGAGAAGTCAACAACTATCTCCACCTGCCAATGAAAAGAGAATCCCTTGAGCTTGTCTACAGAACCTGCTCCCGTACACGCAGTCTTTGCTCCAAGTCAGAGGGTGCTTTGCATGAGAAGATAATGAAGGTGCCGGCCAGGCTGGATGGAACTGAATAATTAAAGAAGCTTGTAATTTATGTTGCCATCAAATGCTGGAGGATATGGTCCTGCTGCAGGAAAAGAAATGGCTCTCATGTATCTGAGGCGTTTTTCAGAAGATATTAAGGATGAATATTGGATGTATAATTAGGTTTTCTTGAAGGTATGTTAGTAGATTAGAGGTAGATCATGCAATAATTTCCATTATGCCACATTACCTATATTTTGATTGAGCAGCTGTATCACTGCTTGTATTTCTGCATCTCTAGTTGATATTTTTCTAGAATAAATGTATTTTAGAATATGGAAGATTATGGTTGCTCTCTACATGCAGAATGCCTTTTTTTTCTTCTTTCTCTTCATTTTACTCCCTTTACATATTTCCTTTCCCCCTTTAATTTAATGGGAACCATACACCGAAGCCAAGCAGATAAATGTACTGAAACCCTGTTAGCATTTAATCTCTTTTTAGATAAATGCAAATATTGGGGTTGATAGTACTGGAGCATTGTCCAGCAGTCATCTGAGGAACTTGCTCATCCATTTTTCACAGTGTGTCCATTACTATCAGTTGCCGAAGACTGTGATCCAGAATATTCGTTCTTGACGAAAACAATAGAATTAAGCCACAGGGCTTCAGAAAATTGCTTTCATATTCAAGCAGTGCTACACATATACAGACACCTTGTTGATGATTTTCCTGCCTTGAAGAAAATATATTGCTGCTGCCACAAACCTGTCTTTTGGCACTCTGTCACTTACAAGTGATGATAAAATTGCAACAAAGAGACTTCTTTTTAATCTCATAGGTCATCGTTTGTACTCTGGACAGTCCTCCCTTTGTCCTCTCATTTAGTTTAGATAAGGTGGAAAAATCCTTTTAGTTGCCTCTAAACTTCTTTTAAAAATACAAAATCCAAAAAGTCAGCCTCAATGTACCCTCAAATTTTTAACATGACAGCTTTTTTTTCATGTTTTTCATTTAGATCAAAAGCTTTGTGTGCATTTTAAATATATATATTTTTAGGCAACTGAATTGCAGGCAGCCTTCTTCATTTATAGATTCACATCATAACATAAACCTTAAGAGAGACATTTAATCCCTTTAATTTTGTGAGAAGCCCAGAATCATGTCATAATTGTATTACTGAAATTCTGACCATTATTATATCCATTTGTTATTGCTAAACACTTAATGCTCTTTTTAGTTGCCTCTAAACTTCTTTTAAAAATACAAAATCCAAAAAGTCAGCCTCAATGTACCCTCAAATTTTTAACATGACAGCTTTTTTTTCATGTTTTTCATTTAGATCAAAAGCTTTGTGTGCATTTTAAATATATATATTTTTAGGCAACTGAATTGCAGGCAGCCTTCTTCATTTATAGATTCACATCATAACATAAACCTTAAGAGAGACATTTAATCCCTTTAATTTTGTGAGAAGCCCAGAATCATGTCATAATTGTATTACTGAAATTCTGACCATTATTATATCCATTTGTTATTGCTAAACACTTAACGTAATTTTTTTCATTCAGTTATCTGGTCTAGCAATTCGAAATTGCAGAAAACTTGTGACGGATAGAAAGACAGAGAAATTCTGAATAAATCCATGTATATGTTGAATATTTTGAAGATAGACTTTCACACTATTTGTACAAACAGCAATTTATCTGGCTAGATTTTTTTGATTTTTTTTCTACATTTGCTGAGAGATTTTTCTCATCTTTGCCAGCTTCTTCTTCATCTTTATACCTCAATGAAATCCCAAACCTGTCTGTGACCTAAAAAGTCTGCTGCCATGGGATTTTGATGCAGCAAATGCAGTATCTTGTCTCCTGTCTGCTCTCTTCCAGTCTGAGTATCTTCCATTTGGAGTTACGGAAAGAGCAAAGAAGAAAAAGAGGCTTAAAATCTCCTAAAAAGGGCAGCAGGAGAAGAAGGTACCCTTACAGTATGCTTTGCTCTGTTCACGTTGTACATCAGGCTTCTCTGCTCCTCTCCTGTACATCTGACAATCAGTATCCAGGAACAAGACCGGGTAGGAATGAGGTGGAACCAAAACTGGTGTCATGCTTTTTATGTGGGGGTTAAACACAGTGTTTAAAAAAATTAAGGGGCACCATCAATACCTAGGACAGATTCTCTATCTTTTTTTTCTTATTTTGGTCACCCTGATTACCATCAAGCAGAGGCTGTGGAGGCACCACACATTCCCTAGGACGAAGGCATCGTCCGCTCCTGCAATGCCCATTTCACACAAGAGCTTGGACATCGTGTCCAAAGGAGGAGAGTGAAAGACACAGAAATTCAGAGTTTACTGATATGAGCACAACCTCCAGAAGCCTAGCGTGTTCATGGTTCCTCTTATGAGAAAGCCAAGCATTAAGAAATACAGAAATGGACACTTAGGTGCCTACAAAACCATTAAAGGCCAAACCCTCTGTAAGTGCCCAGGGGAAACAAGCCTCATCACTCCGAATGAAGGGATCCTTGTGTTCAAACCAGTCATTACTGAGGATAATAGACAGATTACTCATTTACCTGGATTTGACCCCTACAAATAGAAGTGTCCTGGGCCTCCTGTCAGTGTCACCTTCCCTCGTCTTGTAAAATCACTGCAGATTCACCAATATAAAGTGGCAAAAGCAGAATTAGCCACAACGAGCATTCTTGCTTCTTTGTGGGACTCTTCACATTGTGGACTGAACTTGAAGATCATGAACCAACATTGTCTAGTTTAATTATACCGCTTGAAAACCTTCAAATTAAATAAAGATGCATGCCTAAATAGCTAAGTTCAGAAAATTATTTTTCCACTAGGTAAACTGCCTTTTTAGAGTTACTGATTATTCTTTTTCATTCTTATATTTGCCTTATTAATTTTAATTTTCTACTAGATGTTTATAGAATAAATACATCCAGACACCCTTTCGTTGTTCAGGATTTACACTATAGTAATCTTCAAAACTAGTAACTTCAAAAAGAAATGGTTTAGAATAGAAACAGATTTCTGTGATACCCTGAATAACTGCAGTGGTTAAGAATACTAATGCAGAAGTGTCCAACCTAAGTTTCACAGCCAAAGAAAGAAACTGCCTGTGGTGCAGAACAATATTTTGCAATTATTAGGCCTGAGGTGTTTAGACTTAAGATATAAAAAGCAATTCCTCAAAAAAAAGTGTAAATATTGTAGTTCAAAGTAATTTCTCAGTATAATATTGTATTGCAAATAATTATATAAGTGATGGGACGTTACTTTTAAGACAGGTTTTCTCTCAAACTCTTTTATTCCATGAGTCACCTCTTCCTGACCTTATGGTGATCACATAAGATTTTGCAAGGGTATCAAAAAAATGTATGTGCTGCCATGTCAAACATAAATAAAAAAGGCAAGAGCAAGAGGATTTCCTCAACTAGAGACTATAAAAGAGAAGCAGAAAATTATGGAAAAAACCCCCACAAAATAATGAAAAGCACGAACAGTTTTAAGACTCTGATTGATGGAATTTCCTCAAAATTTTAGGAGGCTTTCGAAGCGTTAGTGCATTTCACAGCAACCACTGGTAGTTTCTGAACTCATATTTTAAGGCTGTATTTATACCAGGGGCTCAGTTCTGAACTTGGATACAAGCTATTTTACCCTTGCATATGTAATAAAATTAGTCACGCTCTTGCTGTGCTTATACAGGGCTGCTCGTGTGCCTGTGGCAAACTCAGCAGCACGGCTTCATGCCTGCGCTCTGATGTTTGGCCCTGGTTGCCCTGTCTCACACAGATCTGCTGTGCCAAGAAAGGACAACTCACTGCAGCTCTCCTGATTCAAATGGTATCTTACACTCAAACATGGAATTAACCTGTAGCCCAGTTAAAAAACTCCTGGATGAGACCTGTTATGGCCAAATGCAGGAGGAGTTGTGCTGAACCAGCACAAGTGGCTGAAATTGGGGCTTCACCTTGTCCTGCAGTAGGAACAAGACACATCTGTCTCCAAGCTGTATAGCTGGGATAAATGTGAGAATACCATGAGAGGGGTAAAGTGTATAATGGAGACAGGAATGTTGACGTAATTGTGTTGTGCCAAAAATTCCCTCTGGGGTTATAAAACACTTTTTAAAATCAGCAGACAATTCAGGATTCAGCAATAATTTTTCTAGTGCTGGCATTTTGCCTGTAAGTAGTTGTTAATGTTTTAATTCAGTTTTATTTATTTCTGCAGCAATCCTCTGGTCTCTCTCTATTTTGTTATTTTTTTTGTTTAGTGAAGCAAAGCTTCTCTATTATAGTCCTGAGTCTCAACGCTTGAGATCCCTGCAGTAACCCTGGCAACCTCGTTAGAGGGGTGGGCTACAGCTTCAGCACCTCCCGCTGAACAAAGCGGAGCCCTTTCCCCCCAGCCCGCAGCGCAGCAGCAGCGAGCCGCAGCCTGAGCTGGAGCACATCACCGCTGCTGAAATGTCACCTGGGCTTTTGGTGTTGAGGCTGCAAGGCTGCTGCCTGCATGCAGTTATGCTTTTGGTTTTGCGTGATTGCGTAGTCCCCTTTTTTAAAAAAAAACTATTTCGATTAAGCCTATAATGTCATTTTTGAGCGGGTGTTAAGGTGCTACCACATAGTTCTTTACCAAGATAGGTGGCAGGGCTGAGCCCAAACATGCTCTGCTGGCTTTTGAGATTTTGTCATTATTACTCATTCTGGAAACTGTAAGGCAAGCTCTCTTAAATTCTTTTTTAATCCACTAATTAGGTAAACAATTCTGTGCTTGCTATAGACAAGATGTTTTAAAAAAAGAAGGTATTTTCTATCCTGTTCTATAGGGTTCTCAAGCACTCACTCTGTTAGCATAATCCATAACCTATTAACATAATCTATACTACATTCTCCAGTATCATCTATTAAATTATACATCCATAAGGACAGGTGAAATTAGCATGCACCATATAAATCTTACCAGACTTTTTTTACAAGTATTTCCCAAGACTCCTTCTTCCCATTTCATATATGTATACTTAAAAAACACTATTAGGAAGGAAATTTTGGACTGATATGCATAAAATATGGGCCGTCCCTCTCTTGAGAGGTATTGACAGTTGCTGTGGCTTCAAAAGCAAGCACTCTACATGGTTAAAATTCCTTCATACTGAACTACTGTAAGTTTTTAAATCATAAATTCTCACTGCAGTCCTCTGGTTCAGGCAATCCTGCTAAGTGTTCCATGTCTTCTCTCCAATATCTTTCAGTTTATAGGTTCCTTCAGTTTTGTTGCTTTCCAGGGTGCTAACTTTAGTGTGTTCATGTTTCTGAGAGCCAATATAGTTATCTTTTTTCTCTAGCTCTAGTATTTCTCAGAAGAAAGCAAAACCAACTGAGCATTCAGAAAAATAAATGTTTGCAGAATGTCTTAAACTTTTGAAACAGATCACTTTATGTATGTTAGTGACTTAGTTTACCCTTCATTAAAATCCCAGGGGGTAAAAGTTTGTTTTTACTTTTACTCTTCAAAATTTAGCTTGTAAAATACATTGATTTATTGATATTAGTTTAACCAAGCCAAGAACTTGCTCAAGTATTGGGGCTTTCTGCAACAATTGAATTGGAATTGATTTATGACATAAGATTAATGAATGATTTCTTCTTGATCTATTGTTGTGGATGGGAAAGGCTGAAGTGATAGACCTACTGTTCAAATTTCTGTATGTCGTACAAGCCTAGGACAAAACTGGAATGAGAGAGGGACAAGGAAGATGAGACTCAAAGTTATAGTTTGAATTAGAGTTGGATTGGGATGAAGGCCTGAGTTGGTAGTTTTACTCCTTGATCCTCTGAGACCTTGTCTGTGTTGGTTTAAAAGCTAGGTGAGCGCTGCTGGTATAGCAGTATCTACAGGGTTGTGGATAGTGTTAAGGTTTGTTGTACGTGCTTAATGTTTGGATTCTGCTTATCTCCTACAGTGAGAATGAGGGCTGGGACCCACAAGGTCTTACACTTTATGTGCTTGTTGAGTAGGGGTTTTTGTCATAACGTAATGTTAAAGATAGGGTTGGATGTAGGTTAGTAATGGAAAGGAGTTGGAGCTTAGTTTATTTGGGCATGTGGAGTATGCAAGTCTGGCATGCTTCCTCATTCTTGTAGATTTTTTACAATTTATCACTAATTCATGCTGTACCAAGGGTCAGCAGGCTGCAGTTTAGGCTGCCTGCGCTCCAGGACAACTTGGAGACCATGCCACTGGTGGCCTTGAAGGGGCCCTTCCAGGAAGGTCTGCAAAGGAACCTCAGCCATGCATCCCTCCTCAAGTTTATGATTAGGCATGTGGCTGAAAAAACAGTGGATGGCTCATGGCTGTGTTGGGCATGTGAAAGCCAAATCTGTTGATGCTGGGTGTGGATTTTATTTTCACACAAAAGAGGACTTCAGTTTTGTGTGAACTGTCAGATGAGTTGCTTGATATTGTTATTGATACTGATACTGCACACAGATCTAGTTGAGGACTGTGAAAATTGTTGAGAAAATTGTGAAATGATTTCTATTCTGTTCCAAGATAGGTAACAGCAGCCAAGTTAGTTAGCCAAGAGTTAGTTCACATGAAGGCAGAGGTCCAACACATGTTGATTTTATTACTCAGTACCTGGAGGTCCTCATGTCTGCCATAAACACTCTTTTCCAACTAAGAAAATGACCACTGGATAATTGTAAGCTGGGACGACTTCACTGGCTAACCTGTGGATTTGGCGAGATAGGCAAATAAACTGAGAACTTCAACCACTGCTCTCTCTAATCCTTTTTGCCAGGCTAATGTTAAAAATAATCCTTAATAGCAGTTTAAACACCTCTCCCCTGGCCAAAATCAAACATAACTGTTTTTCCATTTCACATCCATTGTCATCCTATTTCTTCAGGTGTTAAATTTCATCCAGTAATAAAAAAAAGTCAGTTCCTGGTGCCTGTGGCACTAATCGAATTCCAGCTTTAGAGCTAATAGCAGCAAAGGGTAAAAAAGATACTCTTCCCTTTTTGGCCCATGCCCTTGTCCTGAGTCCCTGTTCTTTCAGGATCATGTAGTAAAAGTAGTAATTTGTCATCGACATTTTGTAAATCTAGTCAGAGCCCTTACTCGTGCTAATCATTATCCAGGCGCAGTTAACGGCAACAGAAATATTAAACAATCATATGCTTCTTGCTCTACTGCAATTGATTTGAACATCAAGCCATAAAATTAGCATGTTTCTGTGACCCTGTCCCCAACTCAGTCCTAACCCCGAACTTAAAAACAGTCTGAAAGACCTCCCTTGACACAAGCACAAAACATAAAGCATTGGCCTTCATCCTAGTTCTGTGGGTCTTGAAGGAGCACTGCAGCTTCTTCTTTTATAATCACAGCCCCAACCCCAATGCTAATTGTAGCAATTCCACCTTTACTGTTAAAATACAATGCAGATCAAAGCAGTCTCTGCACCTTTAATGAACTCCCAGGCACTGACCATCATGCTTTAGTCAGACTGCATTTAAAATACAGGGTTTTTTTCAGTGTTTTATTCACTTCTAGGCCCTACTTCTAAAATATTGTAAAGTGAGAGGCTCAGATGGGCCTTTGCTTCACATTATTCAAGAGCATACTTACGTGATCTTAGGTGTTCCATATAGTACTACAACAGCCTTCCTAGAGACAACGGTAGGATTACAGATAAGTGTAATCAGGGAATGTTTAAACTGTAAAATGCCTCACAGTTAGAAACTTCTGGAAACAAAACACTGGCAGACTGAAGCATAAAATAATATACGCTGAATATTAATAACATTCTAGTATTATCAACTTCATAATGATGACACCTAATAATATTCGTATTGCAGTCTAATGTTTATAATGAGGATAGCTATCTTTGCGGACCATTGAGCTGACAATTAGTGGATATGCGACTGCAACGGGATGTACATGGCTGCAGTTAGTTCTACACTCAACAGCTCCTTAGTGGTCTAACCAAAATGGCACAGAGATCAGGAAACCAAATACAGCAGAAGCCAGAACAGGCAATCATTTATTAGATATGTTAAGCTACTATAAAACTCATATGACTTTACTGACGGTAATACAGAGAAGTTTGGGCTAGGCCATTTTGCGTTTCACTGCTCCAGTGTGTTGACTTTCTTTGCCAGGCTTTGGCAGCACAGGCTTTGTTCCAGGGTAAGCAGCTTAAGCCTGGCTCAAATATGCAGTTTTCCTACTGTTTCTTTTCCCTTGGATATTTAGCTTTTCAGGGAACCTTCAGCTCTCACTATTTCACGATGAGAATGGGAAAGTTCATCTTAACAGTATTACTCCTGTAAAACTGTACTATTACTGATTCCTACAATAGGCTTAGTGTTTTCCTGACAAAGATGGCAATCATTCCATCTTTAATCATTGGAGTATCAGGACAATTTAACATTAAGAGAGAAACTCCCTGTAGTAGCCTATTTACAGATAATTTCTTTATCTTCTTAATAGTCTCTTGAAAATTTGGTGACAAGATTTGGTAACAGATTGTCATTCACGGCATAATATACCACCTGTAGCTTGCCAGTTTCTACAAATACCCAGGTGGAGAGATCCATTATACCAGTACATCACAAAGTCTTTCAAAACAACAGTGCAAAACACACCTTTCCAGATACATCAGTTCTCTCATTGTAAAAACCTGCAGTCAGCCATGGAAAAAAATGGCAGAACTCTTAGATCCTGTGTGTATCAATGCGTAGGGAGTTCGTCGTGACGTGATACATTCGGAACACAAATTGTGATATACAGTCATTGCTTTGAAATGTTAGAGAATAAGTTGGGAGGGAAAATATAAATATCCACTGTCTTGGGGTGCCAGAAGGCATGAAAAATCACCACCCAATAAATCTTGTTGGGTTAAAAAATGAGTTCATGGCACCTCTAGGACTGAATACACAGGATTACCTGATTTATGGGAGTTATGAAGTTACATGGTGCCACTTGAGAAGCCCAAGGCAGGGAGCTGTGCAGGTGGAAGGATAAATAGTGATTATATTTGATTTTCAATACTGAGACAGAAAGGAAGAAAAAGTTCTATCAAGCCTCAATCACTCTTTGAGACTCTGCTCTGAAAATATCTTTCTACCAGATACAACAGCATTTGGGCAGTTTCCAGTACCACACCAGGGTGGTCCTTTACTGAAAAAGAGTAACAGCCAAAAACTAAATGCTTAGTGGAGATGTGGATTTTCAAGCAGGCAAATAAGTTTTTTCTTCTGCAAGATGGGGACATTTAGATCCTGATGAAAGTGGAGGAGAGTTCTCCAAACCCACAATTGGGCAGCTGAATAAGGGAAGAGTTAGTTTTCAGATTTTGAATGTGTGTACATGTGACTGGTAAAAGACTCTTTCAGATTTGGCCGAATTCTGCTTGTATTGATCTTGAAAATAGTTCTAGTATATAATTACTGGAATAGTAGAGAAATGGTAGTCAATGCAAATAACTTGATTATCAAAACTACTATGCAAAAGAGTAAGCACTTTTCTTATTAGCTGTTTGTTTATTGGGACTATTCCCCACTTTCTTTAAGACGCCATTAGCATAAAGCAGCAAGTTCATCTGTCGGAGATAGTCTAGGTATAGGTGCTGCTGCCTTGAGCCAGGGAATGGAGTAGAAGACCTCTGAAGGTCTCGTTTTCAGTGGTTATTAGAGCACTGGAAGAACAGGTTGGTTCTGTTGAATCTATCAGTCTCTTTACAAAGCAGACAGCCCTAGTGAATCACACTAATCAAGAGAAAAACTATGTAAGGTTTAAGGCTTATTTACTGGAAAAAAACAACAGCATAGTCTTCTGCTTGAACTTAGGCACCTAAACAAAAAAGCTGGGTTGTGAGAGATGCTGAGCGCCTGAAGCTTTCCCTAACTCCAGTGGGAATGCTGAAAACTAAGCAGTAAGGAAAAACCCAAACAGTTTTATTTAGATTCCTAGCTTTAGGTAACAGGATTTGTTCTTCTCCTTTTTCCATTTTCCCACCTCCCAGAACTGAAATTGTTTAAGAGCCTTTGACTGAAAATGTGAATCATTTAGGCAAAGCTAATGATAATACCTCTACTTCAGGTTCTTTCTCATCAGTATGAACTTCTGGTTTCAATTGCCTGTGAAACTCCAGTTCTTTGTCAGACCTAAATTGCAGATGCCATAATTTCCCTCAAAAATTTTCCTTCCTTCCTTCCTTCCTTCCTTCCTTCCTTCCTTCCTTCCTTCCTTCCTTCCTTCCTTCCTTCTTTCCTTTTGTTGCCCAAAATTTGAAAAGCTACTTATGTTTTATCACTGTAATCCTTCAGTAAGAACTTGAAACATAAAGGTCTACCATGTGTCAACATGGGCCAGTTATTTCAAGCTAAGCTTCCCAGAGAACAGTTAATTAAATCTTAACTTTGCAAGATGATTGTTTTAGGACACCACAGCATTTTCTGTGAAAATTCTACCTTAATGTAATGGAGCATGCTGAGTGGCTGCACAACTCCTGTGCGCTGAGCAAATTACACACACACACACACACACCCCCTCCTCCCTCCTCCCAACTGAATGACTGGCCTTATACTGTCCAGTGGTGTTGCCACTGGGAAGGACTTTCCCTGCAATAGTTCCCTCCCATGCTGGGGCATCAGCTTGACAGCAAATGTAAGAATAAAAAGTTCTCAAGAAGTGAGTGCTTCCACTGCTGTTACTTACGCAAAATGTAGATTAATGAAGTGAACTGAGGTTTGCAAAGAGCATGGGCTGAACAGGCTGAGACTGATCAGAGCTAAGACAGGGAAAAGCAGATAGAAGCCATAGGGTAGATGCAGAAGGATGTTTAACTTCATTCTCCTTTCTAAACTCTGAAGCTGAGTCCCCATTTAGGAGAAGACCTTGTTTCAACTCTCCATGGGCAGAATAACTTGTTCTTTTTTTTTTTCTGTTAGGTGTCCACATAAGAGATCACAATTAATACATGAGCTCAACCAGGAAAAATCTGGGCTGTGAATATAAAATTCTCCTCCTTGCTAAGGAACTATTTGGGGCCAGTATGATTCTCTGGCAGAACTCCCGTTCTTCCAGGTTGCATTAAAATGCTGTGAATATGAAGAAATCACATAAAAAAAAGAAAAAGTGAATATTGTAGTTGACAAATGCAAAGCATTCTTTTATATGCATTCTTTCACTGTGTTTTCACATACAATTTTGTTCTAAAAAAATCTGGCTTATTCTGGCTGTGGTATACACTTAGGTACATTTAGTTGGTTAGCTGCTATATTGTTTTTTTAGACCAAGTATCCCAAGCAGAATTTGATTTTCCTACTAAGCAGAATTAAATTTTCCCTGCAAAAGGAATTAATTTGCTTCAGTTCTCAAAAACACACCCCAGGAACCAGCCCTCAGTCAAAATAAAGATTGATAAAAAATGGAAGATCGCTGTTATTTCTGCAATTTTACGATCAAATTTAGTACTAGATTTTATTAAGCAATGTTTTGCTTTTATAATTTAATAGACTAGCGACTTAGAAGTGTGCTGTACTTCCAGAAGTGGTTAAGAAATCTACTTGTGCATCTCATAAATAATTCTGGCAGGTAAGAGCCAAAGTGCTGCTCTTTCTATGGGCACCTATGTATAATTATGTAGTGGACTTCCACAGGAACAACATGGCATTATTGAAGATTTGTCTTGAAAGATTTATCTTACTTTGTTAAAACAAGTCATTAGATTTATTTCTTTCAGTATCATAGGTCTTCATTGAGTCAAATAAACCATATTTTGTTTACCGCCCCAGAAAGATATAAATGCTAAATACTCTTTAACTTTATTTTATGAGAGTGAATATTATATTCCTCTTTCCAGTGACCTTTTATTGCCTTGTGAATAAAAAAACAATTTTCCAGACAGAAATAACAGCCAGAGGAACGTGGGATTTATGAGCATGCCAGCTCCACTAAAACCAAAGGATAATCATAATAGTCTCAGAATAAAAATGTGAATTATCTAGTGCTCTATTCTCAAAACTTTAAAATAACTTTTCTCAGAAAATTAGAGCTTTACTCTTGTCATCATGGCAGACGTAAAAGTGTGCAGGTTCTGTTTCTTCCTTTTTTCTGTTCCTTATATCCTAATGAATCTAAGAAATAATTAGCTATATTCTATTTGTAAGAAACTAGAATATGAAAGAACTGTCCATCCAGTCTATAATATGTCATTAAATACATGAGCTGCAGAATATCTCTAAATTCTGAACACAGCAGATTTTTATATTATCCCAGCAGTCTTAAGTATTTCTTTGTTGCAAATAATTGCATGAAGTCTACAACTTTTCAAAATAAGGCAAACATCGGGTTTCCATGCTAGAGTCTGTTTGCTGTATAGGATCTCTCATTTTGAAACATAGTCTGCTTTGAGAAGTAACTGTAAAATGGAAACTTTGTTTTCCTGAGATCAGCTCTCAGAACTTTGTTTTACACTACACAGAAATATTATTTAGGTGGCATCATGCTAAATTCCTTACTGAAATCCAGAGATACTAGTTTTTCTACGCCTTAAGAAACAGTTATCTTTTCAAAATATGTGGTTAGTCCAGTTCAATAATCTCACTTTGCATTTTAACCCACTACCCATTCATAGCTATATCTGATTTTTCTTTAAATTGAAATTCTCACTGAAGTCATGCACATGGACAGATCAGACTCACAGTTATATAGCTGATTTTGTAATTCCAAGCCTTCCATCTTTTCTTAAATGTAAGAGGCTCTCAAGTATTAGTTTTATTATTTTTTCAGTCATACAATGCTGCACCTGCATTGACAGCTCAGTACAAATGCTTGGCATTTATGTATGTCATATATTTGTTCTTAAAGACTTCTAGGATAGGAAACAGCTTGTTTTCCCAGCTTAGTTACATTTCGCACTTTGATTCTCTTTCCAACTGATATTTAGTAGTTTCCAATTCTCTACCCCCTCCAATTAACCCATGGGATCCTTTAGAGAGGAAGAAGAGAGGGAGAAGGCAGAAAGGTGGGGGACAGCAAGGCAACCCTTTGCAAGGTGCCAGCGTACCCTCTGTCTCAGGAGCCTTCAGGTTACATACGGGACCTGAGGGGGAAGAGTGAAAGGAGGGGGAGGAAGGAACTGGTGCAAATTTGAGGAAGAGAAATAGTTTCAGGGGAGTCAGGAGAACAAGAGAAAGTAGTGTAGAGTCATAGAATCATAGAATCATAGAGTCATGGAAAAGGCCTTTAAGGTCATCAAGTCCGACCGTAAACATAACCCTGCTAAGTCCGCCACTAAACCATGTCCCTAAGTGCCTCATTCACACATCTTTTAAATACCTCCAGGGATGGTGACTCAGCCACCTCCCTGGGCAGCCTGTGCCAATGTCTACACTAGATCAGGGCAGGGAGTAATGGTCAAGTCCTTTGTGAAATGGGGTTCAGGATGACCTGTATAAGGCTGCTTCCTCCCAGGGAGCAGATGGTTGAAAGGGAAGCACACAGCAAAGCACTCCTTGTACCTTGGACATTTCCAGTCAAGTTGCACTCTCCAGGTTCCCTTCTGTCTCCTGTGCAAGTGCTTGGGACAGGGTACAGGGACATCGCATGCTACTGCAGTGGGTCAGGTGAGGACTTTTACCCTTTTTCTCTAAGGTTTTTAATTTCTATTAATTTTATTCTTATTTAAATTTTGTTCCTTATTTCATATTTCAGATAGCTTTTCATATTACCATCAAACTAATGCTTACTGATGAAATTTCACAGTTGCATGTATTTGCTAAGCAACATGTTCTTCTGTAAAAAAAAAAATTAGCTCATTCTTAGTTATATCTAGTCTGGAGACAGTGCTCAGCTATAACTGACTGAGGAGATAAGCGAGCAATGTTGGTGGAGTGGGTGGCCGTCATTCCCCGATACTTTCAAGAAGGGACCTTGTAGGGTATCCCATCGTTATCTCCTTGGTGGAAGACTGAAGTGAAGGAGCAACTTTGCATATTACCTTTCTCAAAACCAGGCACATGCACCTCTGAGCACTACACAGAATTTGCTAGCTTTTCAGCTGCACAAAATAACAAAGTCAAAACCTGAAGTGAATTATGATTTGTCTTTTTGTTCATATGATGAAATGAGCATTCTACTGCCTTAAGATTTCATAGATTTTTATGCTAAATTAATGACAAAAATATTTGTGAAGAAAATGTCCATTTTGCACCTGTAATAGAATTTTCTTGCAGCAGCAGCAGCTGTGTCTGTTCCATGTAGATGACAGGCTGACAAATGGAAAGATTATTTCTGTTCCTTCTTTCATTTGAGTGTCATAAATCTGAAAAATGTGGAATAGATTTTTTTCATGCATCTTATAAGATTTTATAGGAAGATCCAAGATGGCAGAGAGGGCACAGTTCCAGAATATAAATTAAGGTCTGTACTGGTACTACCAGCAGTCACTCAACATGATTTGACAGTATCTTTGTCAAATCGATATACAATGCTTTGTTGAATTAGTGGAGTAAGTGGATATGTCTGATAAAAGAAACAATGTGTTGTCCATGCCATTGACATGAATACTTATTTAATAAGATCGTTTTGATTCAAAGTCAGTTTTCATATTTATACTATTGCAAATCCTGCAGAAGCAGTTGTGTCAGCCATCTGTATAACCTCATGTTCCAGAGAGGCGCAGATCTATTCAGCTTTGTCTTGAGGTGTGTATATAGTGCTACTGTATTGTTAGTAAATACTACGATAATTTATATTCACCCTTCATAGGCAGACATGAAGGTTTATCCTTTCTCAGTGGTGATACAAAGACCAAACAAACTGGATGTCGACTTATTGGTCAGCTCAGGTGCTCTTTGTCAGGAGGCATTTCACTCTGTGCCGCTCTGGAGCAGGCCGATTTGGGGGCAGTAGTTACACCACAGACCTACAGCTCCACAAGATTTTTTTCTTGGTTTTCAATGCAGCAGTTCCAACCAAATTTTCCTCAGACATAGAGCTGCTAAATTTAAGAAAAATACAGACCCTTCCATACATATCTGTGGCAATTTAAAGGCAGTGGATTAAGTTGTATTAGTGCTGGTGAGCAGCAAAAGCCAGGGAAAATGTCACCCTGGACCACACTGTAAAGCATCTTCAGGGGACAGTGGTGTCAGTAGAAACTGATCCCTCAGATCGCTGACACAATTAGATTGCAAAATCCTTACTAAGCCTTAAATGGCATAGCTCATACGTAATTTTATTTAGCTGTTCTGATGACAGCCTAAATAATTTTTTAATGATAGACCTTTTTTATTCTATCCTTTTCTTCTTCCTTTTATTCCTATACATATATACAAGCACAGGTACTCTTTATTCAATTGAAATATTAAGATTATATAATCAGAGGACACTTTAATGTCATATTTTAGTGCATGAAAGATCATATTACAATAAGGATTTATGGTTGTCTGGTTACCCTGAGAAAGTCCTTTTATTCATAGTGTAAAAATGAAAGCCAGATGGTGGCAGGTTCTGTTCTTTAACTGTGTGATGACTTCTCGATCACTATAAGCCCTTCTTATCTCTGGTAGCGTAAGAGATACTAGTTGCTGCTTGAGCATGGGTGAGCCAAATTATTTTTTTTATGGAATACCTGGATGTAGCTAGGCTGATATGTCTTCCTTTCTCACTGGTACTGCTTCCACAGAGCCAGGCATTTCCCCTTTCTACCTCAAATATCCTGAAACCTTTACCTTTTCTTCTTTTCATCTTCATAGGCAATGAAAATTGCCTTTTATAGGCGATCAGTATAAAGATTGACCCCTCACTTCTCAGGCCTTGAACAGAATCCAGGGTTTGTGCTTACGTTTTGCACACGGAGCAAGCCACAGTGTGTTTGAAATTATGAAGCTATAATTTTTTGTTTGAAATTTTAAAACTATAAAATAACTGTTTTAACTTGAATGTAGAAGGCCTGCTTTGGTATAGCTCCCTGGTCTTCCTTAATATATGAAAGAGCAGCCTAAAGCGGAGAGGGCAAGCCTGCGCAAGTGGTCTGGTGTCTTCAAATGTGGTGAGTGGGAGGTACAAAGCTCCCCAAGTGCCTCCCCTCGGCTTTCTACTCCCTGTGTTCAACATCCATCTCCAGATGGAGTGAAATGAGGACGAAGCAGAGAGGTCGCTCCGTTTCTCCTCCATAACGTGGCCGCCTTCATAGGATGATTCAGGAAATTATCCTTTTCCATGCATTCCACCCTCTGGCAAGCACATTGCCCATGGAGGATGCCAGCAGCATTTCTACCTCCAGGAGGGAAGAGACAGAATTATAAATAACATTTAAGAGTTAACTATTTTTGGCGATGTTGCATAGGCTGACAGTCCTATTTTCTCCTTCAGAAATTTGTTTTGTGTGATCTGACTGAGGCAAGTCAGGGAGAGAACACAGAAGACATTTCTACAATTACAAGTGCCACAGACCAGAGATCAGCAGCACAAGTGAGATTCAAGTATGATGAAAAATGGGAGATCACAAAGGGCAGAGTGACTGCCACAGTCACATTGGCAGGACTCCCACGCGTGCTGCAGCTTCTGTAACAGCAAGCAAACCTGTGCTGCAATTTGGATGTGTCCCACGGCACGAACACCACCCCTCCACCAGGCCAGCACCGTGCCAAACCGAGCTGTGGCAATGTCCTCTGAGCAAGGCAGCAGCACCATTTCTACCCTGACCTAAAAGAGAAATATTTTTGTTCTGCTCTGTGGACAAACGTGCTGAAGGCAGACAGCTATCTGATTATGTACAGCCTCCTACAACCTGGTATCTCTCTGAAAAGACACTGGTGGGTTGTGGATGGTTCTACTGCTGGTCCCAAGTTCTCCTTAGACAAAGCATTTTGGGCCATGGCTGTTCATTGCACGCTCCCAAATCTGGATACTTCATTGTTCGTTTTTTTTAAAATAAATGCATCTCTGCTGGCTGGTACCTCAGGTTTCAAAGCAAGCTCCCCACTCACAGGCTCCAGTTGCTCCTATATGTTCTCTCCAGTTACGTCTAACCTGCCAGGTAGCGATGCTGCACTGATGTCTGGGCTTGCACCATGCCACCTCCTCTGTCGCTGGAAAAAAACCTGGGCACACAAACCAGTAAGGAACAGATTTGTTTGAACCTGATCTAAACTGCAGGCTGTGCTTCATTTGTAGTCTAAACATAGCCTCTGAACTGCTCCTTGTGCTCCCAGGGTTTTACTTGCAAAGGAAGAATATGGCAGGCAATAAAGGGCAAGAAGATCCTGGAAAGCTTTTACTAATTTGTAATCATTTTTAAGAGAGCACTTCACTATACTTCTGTTTACAAAACAGTAAACAGCACTAAGGAATTTCCCTCCTCCAGCAAGCGGGGTGCAAAGAGAACAGGTCTTGTCTCTTGGTGCTTCCTCCCAAGACTGCAGGTTTGGTAGATAATTGCTAAACGATTTAACTGTCTAATTTGATACAGCAGAAGGTTTTGATCAGTAAAATATACCAGTGCAACACATACACATATATGAATGCAGCCCACATGAAATGCATTTAGTATCAGTTAAACATTTAAGTGTCATGAATTGTAATTATAAATAGAAAATAATGGTAAAGCTATTCTAGTTCTAGTAGTGGTTCTTCAAAATACAATTCTTGATCCTGTGCTGTCCAGCACTTTCATTATTAACAATTATCTGGGAAAAAAATCCTAGTAAAGTTTGTAAATATCCCCAAAATCATAAGAGAAAGCAACAAACTAATTTGCTGGCATTCAAACAACTATGTTCCATTCAGGCCAAAATGTCAGGGACAAAGACTACTACATTAAAAAGCACACCCCTAGAAACAGAAATTCAGAAAAATGTCTTGGGGTTTGGAGCAGATGATGTACTGCTCAGTGCTGTGGCAAGAAGAGCTAATGTAGATAGACAGGATGATCTCAGGTAAGGAGGTTATACTGGGGAATATTTTGTCACTGTCTCTTGTGATATGAAACCTAGAAGGCAGGATAGGCAAACAATGTGTGGCAGATTCAAAACAAAAAAAGGGATTATTTTTTTAAATGCTCCATATTTAAACTGGTAAACTCATTGGCATACAATTTATGGATGCCAAAAGCTTATGCTAATGAGACAAATTCTTGTAAGTACCTTCCACGGAGCACTCTAGAGCACAGAGGTGTCTGTATTTGTCATAAAGCTGGAGGCTGCTAGAGGAGTCCAGAAAATATCACTCACTTCTTTCCTGTTTTAAACTTTCCCCAAATCATCCACTACACATCACTGTCAAAGACAAGCCATTTATCTAGACAGACCTTGGGTCTGACCTAGTACAGATGGTCATACGTTGTTGTTCCTACTACTGCTATACTTACCATCCTGATATATGGTCAGTTCTCTAATATTGTGTCCAGTTCTGATGTTCACAGTCCAAGAAAGAAACTGAAAATTTGAAGACTTAGAATATTTTAAAGTATTAGGAAACAAGCCAATGACTAAGGGATCCTCTTGTATTTCTCTTAACAAGGGCAGGGCTAAGGAATAGTTTGCTTACAGTACAGAAGCATCTAACTGGGAAAGGCCAAACTCTTCAGCAGAAAAAAGTCATGCATGATGGTAGGATTCATCTGGCTAAATACAGACATCTATATCTGAACTGGTCCATCTAGAAGCTTTGTGTGTCAATACAGATCTAAGCAATACTCTCAGTGGATTGTAATGCACAATTCATCTCAGTCTGAAGTAGATGTCTAAAACGGGTTAGATGAATCACTCCCTTAAAGTTTCTATCTGCTCCACTGTCCGTGAAAGGCACCTAGTGTGACTAACACCGTTGCAGACCTCTAGTGAAGGTGCCCAAAGTTGGTTGAATCTTACTCGTAATGTCTAAGAACTGATTAGTAGAGATTAGTAAGAGTAGTAAAGTAGAGTACAGATTACTGCTCAGTGTGATTAGCGATTGGAACACATTATGAAGGACTGAGATGGCTCTTCTTTCAAAGGCTTTTTAAAAATTAAGGTTACACTTAATTTCCTAGAAAATATGCCCTAGTTGAAACATGGCTGTTGGCCTTGTGCCAGAGGACTCCTCTGGCCCATGTTACACAGGAGGTCAGACTATCAAATCATAATGATTCCTCCTGGCCTTAAAAATCGGTGCCTTCAATCATTGCTAATGAATAGTGGCATGTTTTCAATGCCTTGTTAAGTGGCTCTTGATCAATACACATGTGCCACTTACCTGCAGGGTTCTTCCCACAATTGTTAGCTGCTACTGCTGGGTTTGTTTCAAAAAATGTAATGTTACAAATCAGCTTATGAATCTCAGACATGGTGAAGTTTTCCATCACTACCAAAGGGCAGATTTAGCAGTGGCTCAGGAGGTGGTAGACTTCCCCCTTAGCACTCTGCTCCATGCTGTGCAGCCAGAAGTGAAGCTGCAGTGTAGCACAGCCCTTTCTATCCATATCATGGCAACATCCAGCCCTATGTAGCCAAATTTATCCTTGCATCACTTAGTTTGCAGAGAAAATGGCTGAATTTAAAGCTTGGAGTTTAAGGAGAGTCTTTGCTGACTCAGCTTTTCCTGTGACTGACAGGTTTATTTGTAGTGTAGGATGCCTTTATATCCATCATTGTCATACATAAAGAAAAGATAATGGTGTGTGCGTGGCTATGCCATGAGTCTGTTGTATGCTACCTTTGTTTTCATTAAGTGTAATGGCAAGCAAATGTGTTAATTAAACTTAGTGTTCACAAGTACAGTTTTACTTTGTATTGCTGCCATTTAGGATGACATACCAGGACTTGCACACGGTAGCTGTGTTCTTGGGGTAGCTGGTATGAAATCACATTGTGAGTCAATACAACAACAACAAAACCTTTGTTGACTTTTGACTGGGCTGAATACTTTACCAACTAAAAAAATTTCTACTAATTTTGTCAAATCTATGACATGCAGAGTAGTTCCTGACACTCTCCCTTCATTATTATTGGTGTTATTAGAAAGTCTGCATGTTTAGCTTTTATTAAAAGGCTGATCAAGGATGGCATGGCGGAAGGGAGTGTTGAAGAATATTATAAAAACAGAAAAATCTGTTTCTCATGGGCTGAACAGTGATCAGTATCACTGGTAATAATCACTGTCTCATCTGATTTGTTTTCATCTCACAAATGAGCACAGCTGGGAAAGCTATACCTGAAAGGCTTAAATTTCTGGTTCCTAAAGCTGGATCTCCAGCTGCAGGTGCTCAGACGTCTCTAAGGTACTATCAGCAAGCCCAGTCATAAATCACAGAGACTTGCTGTTTACCACTATGACTGATCTCCAAAAACAGGATCAATGCAACTCATTCCTGAAAACAAGTGTATATATAAGAGAAAGTGTCAAGAAAGACAATATTAAAAAGAAGGTCAAACTTTAATTCACCTTGGTTCCCAGAAACATTCCTTAAAGCCTCCTGATGAGAATAATTTCACAGCCTGCGTGGATTGCATTACGCCTACCCTTAAACCGAGTCCTTTAAAGATAGTTACTGACTCATTTTTATTCTAAAAAATCTTTACTGTGGTGGCATCCCTTCTTATCCAATAAGGCAAATGCAGGTGAATTAAATGTAGTTTTCAATGGCATTTTTGCTGCTAGGAGGCTTACTCCAGGTTTTGCCCTAATTTTGGGCAATGGAGGGGCATTTTTTTGCACTGTTCCAGGAGAGGCTTGGAGAAAAGCAAGCACTTTGAGGCAGTGATGCATAAAGCAGTCTATATTTTCCAGCACAGGGAACTGCCTTGTTGTGGGGAGAAGGCAAAATCAAAGCTCCTGCCAAACTAATTCCTTTCTCATTGCACAAAGTAAAGTCATTACTCTGCAAAGATCGTTCTCCCTCTCACAATCTGGTCTTTAACTCCAGCATCCAGCACTGAGAGACAGGAGGAATTCTCAGAGCCTTTGGCACCTCTTTCCTGTGTGCCAGCTGAACCACAATTTGTTCCTTCCTGAATACATCCTGCAACTGAAGGAGCAGACTGTGCTATCATCATACTTGTATAAGGTGAGATCAAAGAGCCTTCCAGCCCAGTACCCCGTTTCTCGGAGTGGACAGCAGCAGATGTTTTGGGAAGAGTGTAAGAAAAAGGCGAACTACAATGACACTTTCCCAGTGTGCTCACCCTTACTCCAGAGATTTGTGCCTCACACATTTCCTCAGCTAGAGCCAAAATCTGCTCAATGCTTTTCTCCATAAAACGTTTGCAATCAATATGGTACGGTGTTCTCCCTGGAGTTGATCCTCAAGGTAGCAATGCCACCGTAAATCCAAAGCATCTACCGTTCATCCGCTGGCGTTACATTCTCCACCAGTTACAACAGAATCGGGCTTTCTCCTTGCACGTTGCCTCTTTTTCACAGGCACAGCTTGAAACAGGAATCTCAATAAATGGGAGGGCAAAGCCCGCTCTGACAGGACTCACTAACAGCATGTTTGTATAACTTTGCTGACTTTCATGGAGCTGGACTACATTTTCACTGGACTGTGTGTCATGTTTAAAAGCTGTGCTAGAACAAAAGTTTTTGGACCTGTTACAGTTTTAGAGCAGAGCTGTGCAGGCATGGCAGGGTAGATGGGCAAAGGAAACATTCACACCATATTCTGGTGCCAACTTGAGCACTCAAGAAGTCTTGTGCAGCCAAGAGAAAGAGAAGGCATGTACCTCAGCTCTACAATTAT
The DNA here is from genome assembly GCF_030936135.1 of Gavia stellata. Classification (NCBI taxonomy): domain Eukaryota; kingdom Metazoa; phylum Chordata; class Aves; order Gaviiformes; family Gaviidae; genus Gavia; species Gavia stellata. The sequence continues at coordinate 23,544,176 of NC_082599.1, read as the reverse complement.
CCTAGAGAGATCAGCCTCCTAGTCTAGTTTCTAAATTTGGAGTTAAAATTCAGGCACACGAACACACTCCCCATTACTCCAACATTTTCCAATTACCAATTTTGATTTTAAAATAAAACTAAGTGACTAGATCTCTGACAATCTGTGGTGGCCCAGCATCTTGCCCTGCAGCAGTTTCAACTCTGGCAACAACAACAGAACTTTTAGGAATAAAAGCTCTGACTGATTTTCTAGTTAGCTTAATTTATTGTAATTAGCTTTACTTAATTATACATACAGCTGTTCTGCACCCTCAACATAGCTCAGGGGAATGTTTAAAGTGCTTAAGTCTAAATGTCATGTTTTAGCACAGTATTCTTCTCAGGATCTGGTGGGAGGGAAGGGCATCCAGCAGCCTATCTTTCTTTCCTTTCACTCTCTCCACACACTCTCAGCACATCCTCCTCCCCTGCTCCTTTTCTTCTTGGGCAAGGAAGAGATATCTGTTCCTCTGCTAAACCTGACACTGGCTCAGCGCACGGCCGGGCTGTGGAGATCACCACCTTCGCCCCTCCCTGGGGTATGCGCTTGCTGTCTCCAGTAATTCTCATCTGGTCTAGCCAGAGGAGGAATATGCCTCAAAGACAATCTTAACCTTGACTTTTCAGCTGCCTTTAGACCACTGGGATATAGAGTTGTTCTTCTTTCCTTATCACAGATAAACGGTGGAAATATTTACGATATTGAATCCCATCTTACAAATCTCATAAGGAGACTTCTTTAAAGTAAAGCCTCATGAGGACTTTTTCCACCCTGTTTGCAAAACATTCCTGTGCTCCTAAAACTGGTTAATAAATTCTTTGTCTAAATCACCTCAGTGCAAAAGGCAGCACAATTTCAGCAAATCAAGCACTTACATAAACAATCACCTGGACTCTTCCGTTAGGTTTGTATTGTTTATTAAATGTAGGTAATGACAATATTTGAGATAGATTGGAATTTTAATCTGCTTTTCTATCAGATGAAACTATGCAAGGTCACCTTTGCTGCAGTTCAGATACTCATGTGTGCACATTCCCTACACAGATAACTAGTGCTGTCCAATTTTGATTGTATTGTTATTTCACTTAAAATAGTTTATTTTAATTCTTTTCGCTTTGTTAATCCAACAGAGTTTTGATACCCTTATCTTTACCAGGTCTTTCCTGTTTTGTCAAACTTTTGCAAGCAAGATGTAGAAGGTGCTGGAACATCTTGAGGATAATTACTCTTCAACTAATTTGAAGTAGTAATGATGATATTCTAGATTTTTATGGAGCAAATGTTTTATGTTTTATTAATTGCACTTGTTCTTTCCTTTGGTATTTTTCCTGATGTCTAATAGCCTTCCAGGTTTACTGTCTAAACTACTCCTCTGCTGCACATTTTGTACCCCAAAAGAAAGCCTTTATGACAGCACTCTAAAGCCCAGGTGCTGCCCTTTGGAGGAGGAAAATATTTATGAAGAAAACTTTAGTCAGAGGCACGTTCACTACTTGTGATGGGGAATGTCTGGCAGATTGTGCCCTTTCACAAACCTGGGTCTCAACGTATGGATTCTGTTTGTCTAACACAATCGTGGCTTGTACCACCATCCTAGCCAGGTACCTCAGAAAGTCTAACAGGTATAATCAACAAAAATCCCTATACCTTTCCTCAATACCCATCTGCCTCTTCCTTCTCCCACTCCTTAACTTCCCCCCTCACTGCCAAGAGCATGGGAGTTTTGACCGAACAGTTGGGTAATTTTGTTTCGTGTTGGGAACATCACGTCAAAGCTTTGAGGCAGGCAGGGTGACCTGGCAGTGAGTCGAGTGGTGTCCTGGAGGCTGTCTTGGGGTAGCTTAAGGAACTGTGGCAGAGCTGCTAGCTCCCTGGGAAGGAAGCTGCTTACTCCAAACTTCTGCAAATCCTTATGGGATTTTGCAGATAAGGACTGGGGAGCATATAAGATGGGGGCTCCCAAGTTTGGCTATGAAATGATTAGACACTTTTGTAAAAATCATTGAATATCTATGTACCACTTAAAGCACCTCAATCTGCCTTTCCAAACTTTCAAATTGATATTCAAAGGGGAACTTGTTGCTGTATCCTTTTTTTCTGTATAAATCGTCCCCATCCTCCACGCATCACAAGGCACAGAATACTGCAGTGGCCTTGGTTCTCACATCACTCCTATAGCTTAAGGAAACACCATTTAAGAGATGGGAATAAAATACAGAGCCTGTGGCTTCCACATGATCCTTCAAGATGTTTGTGGCGGTGCAGGGATGTGATGTCAAGCTCTGGATACTCCTGTGACTATTTTCTCTTCTCAGTACTACTGGCTGGTGAGGCTGAGGACATCAGCTAGAGCTTCTTAGTCAGACTAAGGCATATTTTAAAGTGAAGGTCAAATTATTCTTTTCTAATGAAGTGTTGGTTATTTCTTGTATGCCTTGCAGAAAAAAAACATAGCTCCGCATAACAGATGGAGGCCTAGTTGTCCTGCTGTGCCCCTGTGAGTCCCTGTTTTGCAAATGAACAAAACACAGAGGCAGATATATTCCTGACCTCTGCTCAGGACACTTTCCTACTTATCTAAAGAGGCTAAGAGGATGCAGGTTATACACTTTTCCGTGAGTTTGGATGGTGTTTCGTCACGGACAGGAGTCCTGGAATCAAGTAAAAACAGCCTTAGCTGCCAGAGGGTTTCACGGCACAGAAGTGGTTGGTGGGGCTGTGTTACTGCTGTGGTGGGGGGCAGGAATATTTTACGGACTTCTTACTTTAGGGGCACCTTTGTGCAATTCTTTCTTTAAAAAGTGATTGAAAATTGCTTTTATTTCTTACCGTTCAATATTATTTTTTTCCTTGTCTCTCTTTTCTACCCAGAGAAGGTCACGTTTATGAAGCTAAAGGGGTGGCATGTTTCTCACGAAGTAGTGTTAAACACAGTGCTCTTCATCCGCGGTTCTCAAAGTCCCCTCCTAAGCCCATCAGCATTCTTGTCATCATTTTTAGCTGGGGCTAACTGAAAAGCAGAGAAGTCCTTAACTTCAGGGATTACCAAGTGATTAACTGGCAATCTGAAAATGGCACCTGGAAAGACCTTGCCCATCTTCTATAAAGGAGGGCCAAATGAAAAATTTTAGAGAAGAACAGTTAAAAGTCTCATAGAAGTCAGAGTCCTCTTCCTCCAACTGTAATGAAAAAAATGCTGAGAGAGGAGTAATATCCCTGTTGCTTTACTGGAATTTGTTCTGGACCCTCAAACTTACTATTTCCTTGGTGTCAGCACCAACTCTCAGGGGCAGATCTCCTCCTTTTCGATATTCTTAAATATCCAGGTGCTCAGGACTGGGGCATAAGAATCCAGAGACACATAAGAAACCAGAAATAGCAGAGGAATTTGCCACTGAAAGTAAGAGCAACTCATTAGTGATGTATTAGCTCACACTTGTGAATTTACATCTGACATTTGCCTGTTACCTCATCGTCCTGGGTGGCATTTCTGTATTTATTCACCATATTGCATCCTCTAATACTTAAAGAGTAAGGCTCAAATTCACAAAGGGGCTGAGGTACAGGTGCTGGTACAATAGACAGTTGCTATTGCATAAGAAGTCAGGTTCCAGCAATGGGATTCCCAGAGCAAATTGGAGGTTAAGCACTCTAGGATTAAATTCATGATGCCCAACATGTCCAGCTGGTCAGCAGGGAGTAATGCAGAGACCCTGAGAGAACTACTTTGGGATTTACAGTCCAAGAGTCCTCCCTGAACTTAGGTACATGCAACGAAGTTGTCCCTTGGGTACAGGCATCTATCTCAGTCTTTTCCTTGGAAAGATGATGGCAGGGGAAGGAGAGGAATGAGAGGTTGGCAGACTTATTACCTATGATGACTCAGTGCACCTAAGCAGGTTGTGCAACACTTAAGCTAATTTTGTCATTTTTATTTTATGTTTAGAATCACGTGTCCCACATCTTTGCTGAGGATTCCCAATGCTTCCAAAATTGAGAAAAAACCCCAAACAACACAATCCCAGCCCCAGCAAAACCCCAACCCAAACAGTAAGGCACACAGCAATATTCCTTGGTAGAAGATTTTCAAATTGGCTGTTATTCCAGATAGTAGTGTGTTATCCTGAAATTGGAAAGAAAATATTCATATGATTTTGCTACTCTCTTCTTGAGCTTAAATGCGTAAATCTATGTTGGCTTCCTGTAACAATAAAAAACCAAAAAAGTTTTTAAATCATAAAGTAGGCAGATATTGGAGGAAAACTCTAGACCCAATGCACAAATATCTAGCAACTGTTTTCTTTTAATGGACTTTGCAAAACCTGTTGGGCAAACACAATCCTAACTAAATAATGCTGATTGTACTTCCTCCCAGGAAGAAATAATTGAAAGGAATCAAATGATAAATGAAATGAATGGTGCCCCATCAGAGCAAATGCTGATAAATAGAAACACCTTGGTGTTGCTAACACTCACTCTAATGTATACTGGTCAGTATAATTTATAATTTTTTTTTTTTTTTTTTACCTTTTGCAGTCTGGTTCTTTGTGCTAAATCTGATGTTAAAGTGATAAATTACGAAGAGGAAGGTTGTCTAATGAGCAAGTAGGCAGCAATATATCAAAAAACCCAAACAAATCTAGGCTGTTACGAATCTGTGGGGTTTTTTTGGTGTTCCTTTGAGGATAGAAAAGCATGCTTGGTCTGAAGACGCAGTGCAACATATATAAATCTTTTATGTTCCTTTCCATATATATGCATGATAGGCATACATATATGCATATCATCTTCAAATATGTGTAAAAGTCTGCAAAACTGAAAGGACAATCTGTACACATGACCCGTGGAAGACTTTGCAGTTACTTGCCTATGCGTGTTTAAACATGCAAGTATACATCTGCATTTCTGAAAGTGAAGCCCTTCATGCTGTGCATGATATATAACCCATTAAAATCAATGGGGAAATGCTCATTTAATTCAATGAATATTTGATCAAATGCTCAATTTTCTTACTTTTAAGGTAGGATGCAGATCCTCTAGGAAATATATTTAATCACAGGCTGAGCACCCCTGTAATTGTCTTCATCATTCTGTTGAAAAAGACTTAACGAATGAAGAGGAGAGATTAACTTTCTGTCCTACAAAGACTCAGAAATGTTGAGTATTTAAACCATACAAATATCAGAAATCAAAATATTGAGAGTTTTCATGAAGCAATAATGTGGGTGAAATTGTCATTTCTATGGTTTCAAATATTTCATTTTGCTTCTGAATTCTGTGTTTTAGGTAACTTAAATGTCAGTATAGAAGTAATTTTGAACTGAAAATCCAGCATGTCCTTTTCTTAGAATAGTAACATTGGAAGTTTCATGCTGTTTATGTAAATATTCTTTTCTTTTTGTAAGCTAAAAGACAGATATTTTCCTACATTTTGGTTCAAACATTTTTCAGCAAGAAAGCTGTTTATCAAAAAAATTCACTACTTTTAGTCTGTTGTAAATTCTGCAGGGTCCCCACAACCAGCAAAACTAGGAGCATTTTCCCTTTTTCCTCCTATCTGTGGGTGAATTTCCTTAAAGTGTTGCTAATCTTTGATGATGTATTGCATACAAATCTGGGCATAATTTTCTCTGCCACTACTCTGCTTAACATACCCAGCAAAGACAACCAGATGAAGATGATGGTTTGCCCCAGTGCTTTCAGGTCAGCATTTTGCCCACTGTCAGCAAGATCTGATCCAGAGGTTTGATAGCTAGGATTTTTGATGGTCTGCGAATATCTATATGAAAATCATTACAAGACGAAAAAACTATTACTTATTAAATTCTGACTCCCTGTGCTAGTATTGTTGCTCTGAAGCAAAGCCTGTCCTTGCTATGCTCTTTCAATTTTATATTTAGTTTTGTTGCTTTTCTTGATGGTAGTCCCATATTTTCCTGACTTCTGTGCTGTTTGGTTATCATAGGAGAACGCAGCTCTTTTTTAATTTTCAGTCTCATCCTAGAGGACACATATGCCAGACAAACCTTCCTCAAGATAACTGCAAGGCTTTTCTTTGCCATCCCCTCAGTCTAGTGCAAGGGCACAATTTGGTAGTGCCAGAGAGCATTTCTGGAAGATAATAACCTAGCAGACAGCTGTGTAGGTAAACTTATGAAGAAAACTTCAGAGAAATGGAAGATAACCTCCTGTGGCTGCTATGTACCTTCTTCTCTTTTATCTCGCAGACTAAAAATAGACTTTAGTGTTTATCTACAATTTGTATTTTTTATTTTCTGTGGGTTTCCTATTAATAATGGACAGTAAGCTAATTAAAAAAAGTCTGTTTGTGTGCTTTGGCTCTCTTATAGCTGAGTTAGCAACTCTGGCTACGCACTGAGATGACTGGTAGAGCTGCAGGCCCTTATTGCCAAGGTCTGCAATGTATTTTTCCCTCACTGGCAACGAACAGCTTTGGTGTCTTCTTTTAAAGCTTCTAGGTAATAGTCTTAGTATTCCAAACTCATGGAAAGGGAAAGACACACAAATATACACCAGATGAAAGCCTCAGTGAGTCCTGCATTTTAAAAAATCCTGATTTTTTTCTTTTTAATTAAAAAAAGCCCCTTTACCCATCTGGTTATTCTTTTTAAAACTTTAGTTACTGCATCCAAATTTCACCTTTACCTTCCACCTCACATTTTGTGCTTCTTCCCAGTTACCAGAGGAGCTGAGAGACTTGCAGGATGCCTAGATGTTTGAGAAATACTGCCATTCTTATCCACAGAAGCGTGAGTCTCATACATTAAAGGTACCATGTTTTACCTGCCTTCAAAATCAGCTACTTAAGTTCCCTTTGATATTTTCCATGGTCATACAGGAAATCTCTGGAGAAGCAGAGACCTAAACCTGGAGCATTTGGTATTACATGGTCTTGTGCATGGTTGAGTGCAGCTTATTGTCTGGCCAGGTGATACCAGATCTTCTTAAAGATCAGCAACACTTTTAAGACTTTTTGTAGCTTTGGGAGGAGAGGGACCAAGAATATGGACTTACTCATCTGGAAGGGGAATATGCATCCTACACTTTGGATAGCATGAGGGAGCAGCCTACCACAAAGCAAGGGCTGGGGAACATCCATGGAGTGCAATCAGGGAGCATCTGCAGAGGTAGTAATGCAGTAAGTAATAGATTGGATTTATTTACCTGGAGGCAGTTTTCTTACATTTGCAGAGGTAGAGCTTCTGTCTGGAAACATGCATTAATGTTCTAGCTGACCTGTAGTTTTCAGTTGTAGTAAGAAAGTAATGAGCATTTTGCTTTCTCAGGTACCATAAATTGGTTTTTGCCATTGGGATACTGCAGCATTAGATACAGTGGGTCTGAAGACTAAGTATCAAATGTTTTTCAGTGTCTGAGAGGAATAATACAGCAGATAACTGGTGCAGGATGTATATTAATCAGCCTCCCATAGTTCAAACCTTTTCATCATACTTGCAGTTTGTCCTATGTAAATCTAGCTTATTCACGTGGTTTTCAGTATTTCATGTCTTCAAGAAGCCACATGTGAAATGATTTCCTTTTCTCCAGCTGCACCAGAGCAAAAGTTTGCATTCAATTACTGCTAGAGTATTTGCCACTTAAAACTAAAGTGCTCTGTTTTGCTGAGTTGAGTCATCAGTAAAGGGTATGCAACATCCATCTTGTAGCCAACTGTAGTCAGAACCTTTAATTAATGGCTTCGGATTCTGCTTTGTCTTTTAAAAGGATAAAATCTAATTGCGGTTCAGATTAGGCTGTCTAATGAACATGACCACAAAGCAATTGATCAAAACTAATAGGGGGAATAGTTATGCCGATGTTAAGTAAACCTCTTGTTTGTTTTGCATAAGTAACCTAAGGAAGCATTGCAAACATTATTGATGCCTTATTTCTTTCACTGGAATTTTAGCCAAATACTTTGCTTTGGTTCAAAGACAAAAACTCTAAGCCGTATTTTCCTAGTACTAGGAATATTGCTTATTCATCTTCCATTTAGTACAATATTACAAAGATGCTGTTCTGAGAGTTTTTTGACATGGCAAATCTAATTTCAATTTAGCTTTTAACCTTTTTGCAGGGGTAGTCTACAGGTTTAACTTCACACATGAAAACAAAACAAAAAAAAATTTTCTCCTATGGAACGTTTTCTTTTTTATTACTGAAAACAAGCCTTATGTCTTAATTAGGCAGTGTTGGAGATCAAAAGATGAACTTTCCATTTTTCAGTATGTTCATGGCATACTTGTAGGCAAGAATTAGGTCAGAGTATGAAATCCATGCTTCAAATGCCTAGCAAATATTTCACTTTTACACAATATAGCAATATATCTTCAAACTTCTTTCTTCTCAATCTTTAGTTAGAGAAAATTTCTATCACCTGAGCAAGGGTTTCAAGATAAAGCCCTGTACAAAGATCATATAAGATTAACTTGTATAGTGCAATTATTCAGATACAAGACTCTCATATTTAGATATATTCAGATTTGCAAACAAAAGTCCAAGCTCCCTTTACATATTTTTTTCTGACATGAGGCAAATTTCTTAAACATTAGACAATTTTTTCAGGTTCATTATTTATGAGAATTTGTATGGGAAGGTCAGTTTAAGATAATCATAAAAATCCTTGAAATGAGAACAATTTCTTGAAACATTATGCTATAGATGTGGCACGTTCCTTAAGATCAAGGAAAAGCTATAAAAAGAAACAAAAGAAGATATAAGTTTACTAGTTTAAACATAGATGCCATGAATTGGAATAATTTCCACAGGAACACAGAATTGTGGGCAGGCACCACAGGAGATTGTCTAGTCCAACCTCCTGTTCAGAGCGATGAACTACAGCAGGTTGCTCAGGGCCATGTCCAGTCAGATTTTGAATATCTCCAAGGATGGACATGCCGCAACCTCTCTGGGCACCCTGTGCCAGTGTTTGGCCACCCGCAGAATAAAAAAGCTTTTTTTCTTATGTTTAAGCAGAATTTCTTGTATTTCTATTTGTGCCTGTTGCCCCTTGTCCTGTCACTGTCGCTGAGAGGACTGTGGCTCAGTCTTCTTAACTCCTTTACTCTTTCCCTTCAGGTATTTGATAATATCCCCCCAGACCCTTCTCTTCTCCAGGCTGAATGGTCCCAGCTCTCTCAGCCTCTCCTCATGTGTCAGATGATCCAAGCTCCTCAACACTGCTGTGGCCCTTCTCTGGACTCTCTGCAGTATGTCCACGTCTCTCTCATACTGGGGAGTCCAGGACTGGACACAGCACTGCAGAGGTGTCTCACCAGGGCTGAGTAGAGAAGGAGGATCACCTCCGTTGACCTGCTCGCAATGCTTTTCCTGACACAGCTGAGGAGCCTGTGGGCAAGTTTTGCCTAACTTTCAATATCTGCAAAGCAAATGTTAACATCTAACCTAGCTACCCAAAGATGCCTTTGTAATCAATGGAGAGAAATAAGAACATCTATTGGAAGGAGGATGAATTGCATGCTAGAATTGTGCATTTCTTTCTTTTGATAGTAGAGGGAATCTAAATTACTAACTCAGATTAGAAGTCTAGCACTAAATAAGACCCATGCAACCCCTAAAGCACAACTTAGAGTTTATGAAGCTAAATCCAAGAAGGGGGTCTGCTCTGCCTAAACACATGACACCTATTTCCATCTAGCATTATTTGGGAGTTAAAATAAATTTCCTGAGGTCACAATTTACTAAGGATTACTTGTGTTTGGAAACATGATCAGAAAAGAAGAAAGTACTCATCTTTTATAGAAGAATCTGTTCACCAGAGCATTCACCCAGATGGTGGAAGACAGATCCTTCTCAGCCTGGAGAAGTTCAAACCTCTAGCCCCTACCAGCCAGAAAAATATTTGAACCACTGCCGTATAACCTAGTTGGAGCAGAGTATTTTCCAATGTGGTGAAGCCAAATGGCAGTACAGAAAAAAGATGCAATATTCATGAAGTCAGTTAGAGATCCTGACTTTCTAGCTTTTGCATAGGCATGGACAGAAAGTTTGTTAAAAAAAGAAAAAAAAACTTACTGGCATCTTGGCATACAACAACATTTGCACAGGGAATCAGATCTCTCAAACATGACTACCAGTTGCTGTCTGGTGGTGACAGGAGTCTCTGCTATGGGAGTGCTTGCAGTGGTGTCTTTGGGTGGGTTGAGATTCCCAGAGCTGCTGCTCTGCTCAGTTATAATCTGGTTAGCTCATGGTCCTACTTGACCACTCCAGCACATGATTATCTTAACTACATACAAAACAACTCTTAAATATCTTAACTACATAAAAAAATAAATGGGTTATACGACAATTTCTGTAGCTGCAGGAACAATTTCTACTGTTTCCAAGTGTCTTATCTATGTACACATATCAGTTCCACAGCAGAAACAGTCTGGGCATCTCTAGGACACTCCAGCCAGGATGCTAATCAATACATTTGAGCATACAAATCGTTGCCTGGGGAGAATCTCCAGCACTGCCTGAAATTCCCATCTGGAGAGTTCCTGACACAATCAGTCAAACACTTTGCTGTGGAAGAGCTGCATCGAGCACCCATTTCAAACCAGTCCACTGTCTCAAACCAGCCCGTTACCTCACTGAGGCAAATGACTGGCTGCGGGGTCCTTGACTACCCAGGGAATTAATGTCTGCAGTGTGCACAGAGGCACAGCCCAGATACCCACCTACACCACCATTACAACTACAGAACAACTAGATTTTCATACTTGTAACTCACTTATAACTTAAGTTCCACAGCTCTTACCATGTTGCCCACCAATGAAAGGACTGTCCCATGACTTGTCCACACTAAATGCACTAGTCATCCTTAGAGCAAGGGCCATGGCCCAGAATTTCTTTTCCCAAGAATGTGTCACTCTGGTTTCCTCCCTGGGGGATACATTTTCTGGAACACAGTGACTCACCCCAGTTAAGAGCAACAGGGCAGTTCCCATTGTGCCTGCTTCACAGCTCGCTTTCAGGGCAGTCTTCTGCAAAGTAGTATATCTAGATTTGAGCGTTACTAGATACCACAGAATTCAAATGTAAGACAAATCCATGGGAAATAACCTTTATTAGTCAAATTGCTTTAAAAGAACATCTTTCTTTAATTCTACAACATTTCACAACCAGCTTTCCATCTTAATGTCTCTTTCACCCATTTAGACAGAAATGTGTTGCTCTGAGATGCAGAAATTTCTGCAGGAATACCAGAAATAGATGTACACCATGAAAAGCTCCACATAGCTTACATCTATAATTCCAACAATAAGAGAAATCAATATATTTCTCAAAAATATTCCTATGGCCAAAAAAGGCAGGCTTCCTTCTTGTTCTGTGTACAAACCAATGGAGAAGTATTATTTTTTTAATTACATAAAAGCTGCAATGAAATTGCAAAGGAAGCCAGCAAAAGAAATGTAGAAATTAACATTTTAGTAAGAAATTCAAGGCTATTCACGTTCATAAATAACTATTTCAAAATATGAAGCCAAATTAATTCATTAATGAGAGGAAAAAAATAATGTAAAAACATGAGACTTTCTGCTGTAATAAGGAGGAGATAAGAGGGGTGACGAAGGGTGATATAGATTTTTTTCATATATATCTGAAATACAGACTTTATTAAGACCACTGCAGAAAGCCAACCCATGCAAAGGGAATGAGAAAGTAACACATTTTCCTTTTACGCACAAAAATGCTAGTCTCTAAAATATAAGATCCCAAAATAAAAGCAATGAACCAGCATAATAAGAAATGAAGAGGTAAGCGTCAAGATCCCCTCAACATATGAAAAATATAACTGTGGTGAACAGATACTCTGACAAATTGGAATTTCAAGAAGAGATATGTCTGTCACACTCAGTTTTGGTAAAGAAAAACTTAAAAATGATACACATTTGTGTAAGTTGTCAGTTATCCATGAGAAGAGGGAGAGAGAAAACATAATTGCTTTTTTTTCTCTTTTATTTACAACATCATCTTTCAATAAGGCAGAAATTGCACTGAACAGATGTGGGAGATCCAGACTTTGCAGAATTAGCAAGGCAGCCGCATGAAAACAAAACCATGAATTTGCCTCCTTTCTATAAACAGCTGAGTATGTTTGAGATGATGTGATGGAGAGTGCATGGCATGTTGTCCTAAAGGCACAGCCCTGAAGGAAACGTATCAGTCAAAGGAGAAGAGTTTTACTTTCTTTGAATAAGAAAGACATTTTCAACACCAGTTCTGGTTCTGGTTAGCAAGACTTGACGAGCTTGGTCCGAACGTTCACGATGGCTCAGTATAGGCAGCATCTGTTTGCCCATGGGCACATACAGTTCCTCTGACTGCTGGAACATACTGATTGTCTGAAACAGTCAATTAGATGCAGAGCTGATTAGGTCGGCTCTTTCCCCACCAGGGGCAATATTTTCACACTTATGTGAATACCTTCAAATACACCAGCTGGCTCCATTCTGACACAAATATATTGTGTATTGAGTTTAAAATTTTTGTCACTAGAAGAACATGCCTCAGTGGTCTCAGGTGAGAATCAGGACTATTACCTGTAAGTACCCACATTTGAAATTGAACTTGCTTTCAGACTTCCTTGTAGGAATGAGATGTGCTAGCATTCACAAATGGCCCAAGAGACAGATAACATATTAAATGAATAATTTTGAACCCCGTGAGTGGTGTGTTTTATTTCAAGTGTGTATTAAGCTTAAAATATTAAGCTTCCCACAATTAAAAAATGATTCACATATTCCAAGTAACATTCTAAACTTCACTTTCAAGAAAATTCTGGATATTTTTCAAGCTTTAATTATGCTTTAAAACATTCTTGTAAAGTAGTCTGCAAATACATGCAAGTAATTTCCAAGTAATTTCACTGTCCAGTATAATGCAAATGGCATGGCATGATAGAGTTGCATGAGCGTTGAGGACTGAGGGGCTGGAGAAAATAAAATCAAGATAGAATGCATCATTTAGGGAGAAGAGTTTCTCAAGTCAGAGGACTGTTCAAGTTGAGGTGGAGTCTGCCTGACAGATAATATATTGCTTTTCCCTCCCCAATTCCCAGCATCAAGAGGCATAATAAAAGAACTCATAACTTCATAACAGAGATGGGTCTGGCACTCTGCTAGCTAGTGAGGTCTCCCCAGGACCCTACGAGAACATCAGTCTCTGACTAATAATTTGCTGCTGTGACATCTGAGCACCTGGGAATGCGTTGCTGAGTTTTCATAATTGTGAAATACATTTTTGTTTTGTATATGAATCAGCGCACTCAACATAGCAACAATTCAGACTTTCAACGCTTCATGATTCACTATTGCCTGCTATTTATTCCATTCCTATTTCATGCTAATAATTGTTGTAGATATTAAAAAAATACATTGCTCTATCTTTCAGCGAATGATCAATGTCAAACAAATCTTTTTGCTGACAAAAAGTTATATTGCTTCTATGAGGCTCTCAGATACTTGAAGGTGGAGTAAGAAGAATAAGATTAGGATCTAACAGAGATTTGATCGCTGTCATCTCAACAACAAGATGTTGACAGCTAGAATAAATAACTTCTCAGGAGCAACTTGTTAAACTGGGTTAAAAGAGGATCTGTAATGATGTGGCCCGCTCTAATACCTCCTGCCAATCAGATTATATTTTATTACTCAGCTAAACTATACAGCATGATTCAGTTTGTGCTAAACTGGAGGGGGTCACAAGATACAAACACTCATATTTCCTGAAAGCATTTTGGCAGAAAATGTGGATAAGAACAAGAGCACGCTGGTGTCAGGAGAAAAGACAAAAGGCTTCATGAGAGTTATTTAGGGCTAGCAGAGTGCTGGTCTAAGGCCAAGTGGCCACATTTTGCCATCTAAAAACTGTTCTTTGTGCTTCTGTGGCACACATCAGGAAAACCTCTGATAGTATTATATATTCACATCAGCTCATACTACCATTAAATATCCTTGAGAGTAAGGTACGGGGCACCACCAGCCACTTCAAGCAAGCAGAAATCCTTCCTGAAAAACGTATGAATGGAAAAACTTGCAACTACCAAAGTCAAACCCACTCTAATGGCCAACAAGAAATGGTTAGTGCTAGTCAGAAAAGGGTTGTAGAGCCTGAACAGACATGGTAATTTCATAGCAACAGTAATGCTAGTGTCCTGAACAAATTATACTGTATCTTGTAGTTTAGAACATTACATCTACTTTTATAAACTGACAGAGCATATAGCTAAAAGGAGATACTAGCTCTTAAGCAATCTTTTAATATGCAACACCCTCTGTTTGTAAAGATATATTTATACATTATAGTCAGTGTACCTTAGTTTTCTTGCTGGTAGCTGGATGCAAAGACGTTCTGCAAGTGTTTTCTCCGGCTTTCAAGTTGCTGTATCGTTCCTCTCTCTGTTCTCTTTCAAACCAACTTATAAGTCTGTGGATATCGGAACTGAATGCGGACTTTTGCAATTATCCTTACTGATATTAGGTTCAAACCCAAAATCAACACGCTCCTCTTAGTCAGTGTCACCTCTTTCAGAGGAGATATTTGCCCTTTCTGACTCAGCATCTTTCTGACTTTGGACCCAAAATAAAGGCCCACAAGTTAAAGCTGGAGGAGAAGATACCTTCCTCTTCTACAGCAGCCTGGTGCTCAGACACTTCCACTGGAAGCAAGAGATTAACCTCTGGTCAATGTGGTCAGTTCAAGTCCAATTTTTCAGTGTTTTTAGAAACTCCTCTTCTGACCATAGTCTAATCTGAAATCGTGGTCCCTTGAAGCTGTGCCACTGCATTGCGAAAAACAGAGACTGGAAGGTGCAAAAAAGTGCTTGGACAGCGCAGCCTGTTTCAGCATGGCAAGTTACAATCTTAGCAGGAAGTCTTATGTTCCCATCTCTCCTTCAGCAGCTGTCTTTGTTTCACACACACAGCTGTGTATATTTTTTCATTACTTAAAATACCTGGCTGTCCTGTCTCATTGCTATTTACCATTTCCTTGGCATTTGTGTCAACGCCAGTGTTTTTAGCAATGATTTTGTGTGTAATCATGGATGAAATTATTAAGTAGTAAGTAAGCAATGATCCGTGAGGACGTTCTTGTAGAAGCACAACTCACTCACCGCTGCTAATAACCCATGCACAAGCATTTTAAGATATCAATCCTTGAAACTATTTAATATGTGCTTTACTGCTAGAGTGCTATTTTAACCTTTCACATGTGAATGTTTCTTTTTTTTCCTGCATTTTTGGCTGTGTGGGCCCATCTGAAATATCTGCCTGCCAAAACAGCACAGGGAAACTTAAAATCTCAGAATAAGTCTGTATAGCTTGATGAGGATCCCACCAGCATCGTATGGAGCTGGCGGTGACTGCGTTGCAGGCGCAGATTAAAGAACACAGAACTTGACCTGATTTTTGCAAGTACCATAAAGACAAATCTTTACCAAACTTCTTAGTTACTGAGTCACATGCTCCTGTCAGCTAGCTCCTTTCAGTTGCATTTTATATCTTTCTTTCCCTCATCTTAACCCATTCATGTCAGAGATAATGTCATGCTCTCGGCAAAGCGCATCATGTGTTTGAAGAAAAATTACAAAACAAATGAAAACTATTTCTTATACTGTCTTTCTTGCTGTTTTGCTGTGGGCTGAAGAAAAGGGAGGTGAGATGCGAGATAAGGAAACAATTTCTCCAGTGCCTTTTGTTTTTCTCAGATCACAAAAGGAGAGGATGGGTCAGGGAATGGATGAAAGATTTAAATACTGAGAGGTAAGTACAGAAAGGATTTTCTCCTATAAACCTGCATGCAATGCTTTTGAAATCTTTTGGTTTGCTTTAGCTTGGAAAAACAGCTGATTTGCAGTTGAGCTTAACCCGTATTAACAGGCACGCTGGCATTAACTTGGGGAAGAAAGACTGAGAATCCTCCTCTGTCTCAGGCGAGTTATTAAGATTCAGAGTCAATCTTTGCAGGAAAGGAAAACAACTGTGAACAGCAGAGCTGAGTTTGCCAAAGGACTCGGGGCTGTGGCGGTGGCCTGGGGGCAGCACGTTCAGGGCGGACGTGCTTGTCTGTCACCAGTCAGCATCCTGAGGGAATCCCGGGGAGCAAATTTAGGACTAGGAGATGGAAAGAAAAAACGTGTTTATTTAGGGAGGCCATGCCAGAATAAAGCAATCAGCCCTCACTCTCCAGCTCCAGGGTCCTCTACAGAGCTGCCTAAACCTATTTTCTGTGATGCCCTGCAGCTTTCCAACACTCCCAGTCCACCAGGGCTCAGACTGCAGCAGCTGCTCTTAAGCATGTGAAACCAACAGGAAAGGACAAGCAACTTCCAAGGACTTAACACTGAATTTCTAAAGGTTTGCACCCTGCTTTGACTTCCCCATGAAAAGTCAGAGGGATGCCCCTTTTCTGAGAACATTTTGGTCAAGCGCTCCTTGCAGAACTGAAGGGTAATACAGAGTTGTGATTAGCCCGGGCAAAGCCAGAGCGGTTTAAACTTTAGCGACCTGACACAGGCAATCCAGACTTTACAACAGTCTGGGTTTTGTAAAAAGTTTTCTTCTTTAAATTTAGAGTTAAACCCTCTAACCTGTTCCTGTGAATAACCAAACTCCTGCTACCTTTTCTCAGCTAAGATTTTATCCTTCATTGCATTCTCATTATATTTCAATAAAGAATTAAATTAATGGGCGTTTATTGACAAATCAAATCTTTCTGCCTACTACTGAGACACTGGTATACGTGAAACTCAACTTTATGTGCTACTTACCCTCTTGCATTAAAAAAACCCAACTCTTCCTGTGATCATAGATGTGCTCTTTCTCCGGCCCTTATCCTACAAGCTGGGACAATTTCCACACTCATTTTACAGGGAGTCAGCTGAGGAAACTTGGCCAAGGTCAAAGAGAAGGTATGCAATGCAGGAATTGCATAAAATCCCTCCAGAGCCAGGTTACTGCTCAGGTTGTCCTTCCTTTCCATTGTCATATAAATCTAAACTGGGAGACACAGCTGCTCCCTAACCTGTGTATCTGCATGCACCCTTGTGCCGGTTTTGGCTGGGATAGAGTTAATTTTCTTCATAGTATCTAATATGGGGCTATTGTTTTAGATTTGTGCTGAGAACAGTCTTGATAGCACAGGGATGTTTTAGTTACTGCTGAGCAGTGCTTACACAGAGTCAAGGCCTTTTCTGCTTCTCACCCCACCCCACCAGCGAGTAGGCTGGGAGTGCACAAGAAGTTGGGAGGGGACACAGCCGGGACAGCTGACCCCAACTGACCAAAGGGATATTCCATACCATGTGACGTCATGCTCAGTATATAAATGTGGAAAGCTGGCCAGGAGACCGCTTGTTTGTGGACAGGCTGGGCATCGGTCGAAGGGTGGTGAGCAATTGTTTACATTTGCATGTCTTGTCTTTCTTGCATTTTATTTCTCCTTTTTTTGTTATTTTCCTTTTCATTACAATTTTTATTATCATTATAATTTCATTTCATTTATTAAACTCTTCTTATCTCAACCCACAAGCTTTCTCACTTCTACTTGTTCGATTCTCTCCCCCATCGCGCTGGGGCATGGCGGGGAGTAAGCGAGCGGCTGTGTGGTGCTTAGTTGCCAGCTGGGGTTAGACCATGACAACACTCTACCCATACCCAGGCAGTACATTTAGTAGGAAACTCACATAAGCAGGAAAGGAGGGAGTCACACCAAGCTCTAGGAGCCTCTCCACTCTGGGTGTCAGAGGACTGGGTCTGCAGGCCATAATATGGAGCACACTTGCACAGATGTGGAGACTTAGCACTTCATCTTAGAGATGTCAGGCTGTTACAGTTAATTGGTAATTTGCAAGTCATAGATGGTCTGCATTTGAAGTAAGTATATTAGGTATCAAAGGTGCAAATTCCATGGCTATCCAGTAGCCTAAAGGAGGGGAGTGGTGGCCAGCTGAATTTTTCTTCATAATTTTAAGTGGAAAGGCCTTGGGCTGTTTATGAGAATTCTCAGAATTACTTAGGCCTTATATTGCTCTCATCTTGTTTGCTGTTAGAAATGAAAATTTTTAATTAATCCACAAAGTGAATGTTGATCCACATAGAAACAGGAGAGAATTATTGGAAGTGTCCTTCTTAATTATAAAGTCCTTCTTGCTGCTGTCTCAGTCAGTCATATTATGTAATCCTTTTCATAAAATTATCTGATTTCATCTTAGAATGACTTAGAGGTTTTTTCGTTCCAGCTGTTTCTGCAGGAAGGCAATTGAAGAACATAGATTTTCTGATGGTGGGAGACCCCACTAGTGTCCAGCCTCAGTTTATCCTCAGCTCAATATTGTTCATAGACTAATAATGTCTGTTATCTTAAACAGCTCTTTTTTTCCTGATTTCTTCCTTCCCTGTTGCACCCATAAAGAGTGATCACATTCCATTTCAGCCTGCATGTTTCGAGACTTGCAAATCAAATGCTTTGGGTTTCAGCCTTTTAACCCCTAGCTGCCTCCCCAGCAGCCTTTCTCCATATCTGCTGTATGTTCGGTCATTGCTCCTGCACAGAAGTCACCGGCATCTGCCATAGCATTCCAGATAATGTCTTGCCAGTGCCTGGATAGACATTGATGAGTCCCTGATTCTCCTAAATACATTTTAAGCCATTCATCCCTTTTCCCCACATGTCCCTCACTGCAGACTAGGTGGAACTTCTCCACCGCAACTTCCATGGAAGTTGTGATCATCCGCAATACCCACACTTTTCTCTTCCTCAGTGATTTCCAAATCCATTACACTTTCCACATTCTTCAAAACTTAACTCCTAGCAAAAAAAAAAAAAAATGGTTTAGCTTATAAGTGCATGATTTTGCCATTTATATGATTAATTTCATGACAGTTCTTAAACTCTGGTCTTCAAGGTCATCATGACCCTCCCTGCCCTGACAATTCTTTTTAATTTCATGTCATCAGAAAATGTCATCAACATACTCTTGGTTTTCATATCAGGGTCATTGAGAAAATATTAAGCAAGATTTGTGTTGTAGACGATCCTAAAGATCCCTCAAGTATCATACTTCTTCCTTCAAGTTTAACTTTTGCCATCTCCTATTTGGTTCATTTCCTATGTTTCTTAAAGTCCTGCTGTAACCAGCACTGCTCTATACAATTGCTTCTGTGGTGCTTTACTGAAGATCAGATAGATTAAATTGCCTGCGTGTCATTTGCATGGAAAAATAAGTTGTTGAGGGAAGACACTGGGTTATTCTGATAGTATCTGCTTTTAGGGTATCAGAAAAAAATTGGGAATCTTATGCTGAATTTTATCCTATCTTCTTTCTACAGGACTGGAAACAGCAGTGCTCCAGATGGTGCATTTGTACAGCAAAGTGAGAGCCCTTCCACCACTGCCCACCACCCTTCCAGTGACTGCACCACCTGTGTAACACCAGCCAGTGCTGCTGGGAGGGAGGACGCAGGGCCCCTTAATTTCGCTCTCCTGGCCTGATAAATCCTCATCTGTTTACCTCTGAGTCGTTGATAACACCATTCTCACACTTTGTTCTCGAAACCTCCAGATGTCCAGTGTTCCGGGATGATCATGAACTGTAGCGTAGTTGCTGGGATTGCTTTTTCTTCTGCCCTCCCTTTCCTAAAAATAGATACCGTCTTTCCTGGTCTCCAGTCCTCTGATATAATGCCTGATTCTATGACCTTGTCAAAAGTCTTTTTCTACAATTTATTATTTCAAAATGTTGGAGAGGCTTTTAGTAGACCCTTATTGAAAATTGAGGACTTGTATTCATTAATCTTTAGGGCATACCCAGTCTATCTTTAATCATTCTCTCCTACTCTCAATGCGTTGCAGCCAACTCCTTTTATTTTTTAATTATATGAACCCTTTACTGTTTTCTTTTTCCATTTTCTGTAGCAGGTCTACCTCAGTTTCATTTTTTGGAGAGTCTCATTCTATTTCAGTACTTTCCAACACCTTAGTTTTCTTTATTGATCACTTCTTTCTTCCTTTGCTTATAGTCTTATGCTTAGCCCTAGTATTTCCCTTTAGGTCTACAGTTAGGTCTGCAGCCATTCTTTTCAAGCTTTTTACCTCTAGGCTGGTATACATGTTTTGGACATTTCTGTCTCTGAGATGCAGAGAAATCTGAACCCCCTCTTACATGCCAGTTCTGATGCTTTTCAGTTATTTTGACATCTTGAACTAGTTCCCTCAGTTAAAATAATCCCTTTTGAAATGGAGAATCTTAAATACAGACCTTTTTCATTATTGATACCATTAAACTGGGAGGCTGGACATGAGATGTCCCACTAAATGATGATCATTTGGGAGGTAATATTAATTGGCTGCAAACTCCCCATGGGAGAGAAAAAGTAAGGCTAATGCAGCAGCACCTTGACTCACCTCTGCCACTGTCCACCCCTGAATTCCCTTGCCCCCCTCACACAAGAAGAGGCAGCAAACTGGCTGAGCAATGGGGGATGTTTTTGTAGCAGACATTCTGCATTTGTTAATGGTTTTCTTCTTAGCTTACCCTGTAGGAGCAAAGGTAAATCACGGTACCAATTTTTAAGGAGATGAGTCATTTAGAGGATGAGCAACTTGCTTCAGGGAAGGAATTCAGTCTACCCTGATGTTAGACATAGCCCAGATATCCTGAGGCAAAAGCCCTGACTGAACTAGCCTCACCACCATGCCTTGTACTTCAAATAAATGCATCCCTGAGAAGAACAAGTTCAAGCTAATGTTAGACATGGATCACAAGCTGAGTGTCAAGGATGATCAAGCTCTAGAAAATGTAATGTATGAGCCAAGAACAAACGAACAAGGATTGTCTAACCCAGACAACAAGGGAATAAATGATAGCAGTCCTCAACACAACTGCAGTGAGGAAGGAAGAAATCTACGTAGGAGTAAATAGGAAAAGAAATAATGGACTTGAATTGCTGCAAGAAAGTTTTATCACATGTTAAAATATATGTGTCATATGTGTGCACATAAAAATGGATAAGAATAGATTGGCAAGGAAATCTGCAACACCTCCGCTATTGGTGGTGTCTAAGAACAGATTAAATAGATTAAACTAGCCTTTCTCAGGAAGAGCATGGTTATTGCTGATTTTGCTTTGGGGATGATGAAAAGACCGTATGAGCCTCAGGGAACCTTCCAGCCCTATGATCCTGTGGCAAAGACTGAGAGGTCTGGGAAAGGCCTGGCCTTTCTTGCATTTGTTCATCCATCCTTTCTCTATCTACAGACTCTCCACCAAGAAAGTATGTAAGTTACTGAAATAAATTCAGCTTTAACAAATGTGGCACTCCAAGTCTTAAACTTGACATCTCCTGCTTTGATGAGAAAACATAGTTTGGTGAAGGCCAAAACAAAGTTGCAGGAGCAAATCCTTTTTGTACATAGTGGCATAAATCGTTCTTTTTCACTATGTGTGGTACCAGCTGGAGCTCATTTTGTTTCCCAAAAACTATAGAATTTATTATCTTTATCTTTGCAGATTACCGTTTTGATATTGCTACTTGCTTCCCCTCCCTCAGTACTATTCGGATGAAGGACAGAACATTTTTTTCTGATAAATTCCCCATCAGTGCCTCTATACTTCCTCTCTCAATTCGTTTTCTGGATAATTTTAGCTGGCCTTTCTAAAATGGCCTTCATTACGATTAATCTATGTCTTCTACAATATCTAATTACATACGGCTATCATACACATGAGTTTGTGTGAAAGCCTTTTATATTTAAACTCTATAACCCGACTCTATAATTAGAGCCAGCAGATCGTTTTTTATCTCCGTCTGCCATTAGTTTTACCGTTACTAGTTCCCCGACTTGCAGCAGTCGCTGCGGCTGCTCCCCTGCGGGGCTGCAGGCTGCGGCGGGATGGGGCCAGGGAGGTCCTGCCTGCATCACCCCACTCCCGCAGCCCTGCTCATCCTGTCCTTCGGACAGACAAGGAAGTTGCAACTTGGCTTCCCGAAAGCAAAACAAGGGGCAAAAAAAGGAGGACAAGAACAGATATTTTTTCTTCACAGGTCTCCCCGTGCTGCGGTGTATTTGTGCCCAGCTCCCATTCAGAGACTTTTCACTGTAATGCTTCACAAAAATATTACCATTTCTACATATATGCTTAGGGATCTTAGGGATTTAACGAGATAGTTGTTTTGGGATGGTAAAACGTTTTAATGCAAGGGCATTTGCTATAAAAGAATAGAAAATTACTTTTTGCAGAAAATGTTCAGAATTTTCTTTCTTTCTTTTCTTTTCTTTTTTTTTTTTAGGAAAAGATGAACAGTCCAGTTTACTTTAAATTAATTTTGTTTTTCAACTGTGAACAAGTTGAAAAAATCAATCATGCATGCACTGGTGACCTGGGAGGAGCCCAAAAAATGATTGAGGAAAATCCAGTATAGAGGAACAAGAATGAAAAGAAACTTAGAAAATTTGAGCTTGTTGTAAATAAGATATCCTTTTAATACACAGAAGACAACGTTTAAGGTAGGGAAACATTAACAGTCTTACAATACACAAAATGCATGCTAAAGGGGATAAGTAATCAATTGTTCAGCAATGGGATAAGATTACATTGGCTTAATTTGCAGCAAAAAAGGTTTAGGTTTGACTTTAGGAAAACCTTGCTAATTATAACAGTAGAAAATTAGTGTTACAGGCTACTCAGAAAGATGGCAGAATGCCCAATGGAAAGTTTCAAGAACATATTTCCAGAATGGCCTTGGTATGTTTAGTTCTGCCTCTTTATGGAACCATAACCTGACCCAGTCTTGTGTTACCCTGAACTACCTACCCTGGATAGTTTAAAGGAGAGAAAAGGGAACCTAAGAAAACCTTTCTCAAGTTTTAGTTTCAGGTCAAATTGAAATTTTTCATTTTTTTCTGATTAAAAGTAAAAATCTTGGAGAGTTTTTGTGAAAAACAGATGGTCTTATTTTTTTCAGAAGTTTTAATGGTGATTCTCTTTCAAAAGCTTTAGTTCTTTAATTTATTTCCAAGAGGAGAAAAAAAGAAAACCTCTTAAAATTTCAGCATGAGAGCCATTTTACCTGGGCTGTAAATGGTGGTGAACTTCTCTTTCTGGGTTTTACTGCCATGTGAGCCTGGGAACGCACCACACATTTTGGCTGATCAGCATGACAAAGTGCTTTTCTCTCAGTCCTAAGACTTATACTGCAGGAAGAAAGTCTGTAGCAAATTGGATGTAGACGGCAGCATCTCTTCCAACTTGGCATCAGCTCAGCCAATTCAGAAGAGACAGTAAAATCCATCAGCATAAGGAAAAAGGCAATTAGTTTGCCACCTAAAACAAATGGAGAGCTACCTCCTTCACAGCTGGAGGCATACACCGCCGTTATTTTGGAGATGATGTCGGGTACTGTAGGGGGAAAGGTGAGAAAAATCAAACAAAATTAGATCGATCCATGATTACTTCTCCTCTCTGCAGAATAATTCCCAGGAATCGTAAGCAGTTGCCCCAGAGTGCAGGTTTTCAGACGCTGCTTGTGTTGCAGCTTGGCACTCGGTGATTGTATTCTTCCTCCCAGTGCCTGCTGACAGGTCTGGCCCTGCTACCATCTGGCTTGGGAAGTAATGAGACCAAATGAAATGGAGCTTGAAGGAATTAACGTTCTTTCCTTAATCTATTAATAACTGAAAAGTGTTGATTTTGGTGACAGCTAGATACTTTATTGTGAAGCAGATTGGTTAATTAAAAGCATCATAATGAAGGTTATGTTGGATATGTGTATCCCTTCAGAAACACACATATTTTTAATAAGAGGAGTTTGGTTTTCCTCACAGACTTAAACAGTCACGGAAAATGCTAATTGTGAAAAAGTCAACAAAATGAAAAAAAGACAATTTTCTCCAACTCTCTGCTACTGCTTTTTTACTATGCAAATGTCTGTCTATTTTGAATATGGTTACCAGCTAAAAGCCGTCAGCATACGAAAGGAGGCATGTGCAGATCTCTGCACCACTACCACTTCACTTCATTTTCAGGGTCCTGAGGGCCATCTTCCTAGCCCTAATAAGCACAGACTCGGCCACCTTACTTAATAAGGAAAACCATTCCGATTTACCCGACTTAACTCTGGTCACAAGCTTCTCATAGGTTCATTTGTGTGCTTCTGCTGCTAGCAGATGCAAGACCCAGCTGACCCGCAGGCATCTCTTAACTGTATTTAAAGCAAGTTCATATGGATTCAGATCAGTTCAGATTAAGTCTATAGGACCTTTGGAAAAATTGGAAGAAACAGAGGTTTTGCTTGATTTAATTAAATGTATTTTAAGCTGATCTAAAGCCACACTGGTGCGATTTTGAATTTAGCCATTGCCTTCTGGTAACTTGTTATTCTAGGAGCAGCTTGTTCACATGTCAAGGCTTTCAGATTGAGGACCTGGCTGTTAAAAATACCTTCCATTTTCCTGGCACAGTTATTAACTGGTACAAGTTGATGCTTGTAAAACTGGTGGTTGTTATTTTAAATAACAGCCTTTAAGTAAATGTCTTCTCATTACCACTTCCCAAACAAGTAATGTACAGTGAGTACAGGCACAACTGAGCAGTTCCAGTGTCTCCTGCGGACCCTGGTGCTGCTGCCTCCGATGTTTTCCTGTCGGCTCCATCTTTGAACACTGTGCGGCAGCAGCAGCTGCCAGGGTTAACCTATTAACTGTGCAAAACGTCAGTTTTTCACTCTTGATCCTTAAGCTCATGCTCCTGTAGTAAATAAAACGCCTTGTTAAGATTTGCTGTTGCTCACGAGAGACACGCAGGCATTCAGACCACTCCTTCTCATTTCTCCTCCGTCTCTCCACTGCGATGCTTCACCCCCTCCAACTGCACCTCTGTACAGGCTTTGCTCTGATTTCTGCTCCCGTAGAAGCTCCGCCACCACCTGCAGTCATTGCTTTTTCTCCACCTCTCACTTCTTCCCCTTCTCCCTCCAACCACTCCCCAGATTTTCACTTCCCCATCCTGTAAACCTTGTCAAAAAGCCAGGGGATGTTTTGGGGGGTTCTAGCAGTGCCTGCCAAGCCCCACAGGGCACCAGGCACTCTCTTCCAGTGGGTCTGCAGCCACCGTCCCACCCTCATCACGCTCAGCCCCAGCACCTGGTTTCTCACCTTTCACCTCTGGCACAAAATGGGTCCAGCAGAGGAATATATTTGCACAGCCCCCGTTGCCCGCTTGGATTGGGTTCAACCATCTCCGGTGGCTCTGTGCAGGGCGGGTCAGCGGGTCCCAAAGAGGCAGCATGGGCCCGGGTCTGTCGAAGGTTGCTTCTCCCTGGGGTTCCCTTCACCCTTGTACCAGCATGGGCTGCATCACCCCTGGAGGGGTCCAGACAACCCCTGGCCCACTGCCACGCACTGCTGCTGGCACTGGCACACTGCGATAGCGTCTTCCTGCTCAGCAAAAGCTTAGCACTGGCTCTGTTAAACAGTAGTCTGTAGTTAAGTAGGGGAAGCTTAGATTTTGATTACTCAATTCAATCAGAGAACAACTTTGGGGTTTTTGTGACATTTGTCACACAATCATCTGTTTCTTTTCCCAAATGGCTGTTTGCATCAATAAGTTCAGATTTAGTATTCCTAAATACTATTCGATTTCAGAGGGTAACAAAGTGCTTTTCAGGTTTGCAATTGTGACTTGTGCAAAATGGCTGTAGTTTTCCTTGGGGTTCTTCTTCCCCTCCCACAGCGCCACTGGCAGCTGAGTTGTATGGCCTCGTGGCACAAGGGGTCTTGTGTACCAACCTGATCTCCTTCTATGACCAGGTGACCTGCCTAGTGGATGAGGGAAAGGCTGTCGATGTTGTCTACCTGGGCTTTAGTAAAGCCTTTGACACTGTCTCCCACAGGATTCTCCTGGAGAAGCTGGCGACTCGTGGCTCAGACAGGTGTACTCTTCGCTGGGTAAAAACTGTCTGGACGGCCGAGCCCAGAGAGTTGTGGTGAATGGAGCGAAATCCAGTTGGTGGCCAGTCACAAGTGGTGTTCCCCACAGCTCGGTTTTGGGACCGGTCTTGTTTAACATATTTATCGATGATCTGGATGAGGGGATAGAGTGCACCCTCAGCAAGTTTGCAGATGACACCAAGTTGGGAGGGAGTGTTGATCTGCTTGAGGGTAGGAAGGCTCTGCAGAGGGATCTGGACAGGCTGGATCCATGGGCCGAGGCCAATTGTGTGAGGTTCAACAAGGCCAAGTGCCGAGTCCTGCACTTGGGCCACAACAACCCCATGCAACGTTACAGGCTTGGGGAAGAGTGGCTGGAAAGCTGCCTGGCAGAAAAGGACCTGGGGGTATTGGTTGACAGCCGGCTGAATATGAGCCAGCAGTGTGCCCAGGTGGCCAAGAAGGCCAACGGCATCCTGGCCTGTATCAGAAACAGTGTGGCCAGCAGGAGTAGGGAGGTGATCGTGCCCCTGTACTCGGTGCTGGTGAGGCCGCACCTCGAATCCTGTGTTCAGTTTTGGGCCCCTCACTACAAGAAGGACATTGAGGTGCTGGAGCGTGTCCGGAGAAGGGCAACGAAACTGGTGAGGGGTCTGGAGCCCAAGAAGTCTTATGAGGAGCGGCTGAGGGAGCTGGGGTTGTTCAGTCTGGAGAAGAGGAGGCTGAGGGGAGACCTTATCGCACCCTACAACTACCTGAAAGGAGTTTGTAGTGAGGTAGGTGTTGGTCTCTTCTCCCAAGTGACTAGCAACAGGACAAGAGGAAATGGCCTCAAGTTGTGCCAGGGGAGGTTCAGGCTGGATATTAGGAAAAATTTCTTTACTGAGAGAGTGGTGAAGCATTGGAACAGGCTGCCCAGGGAAGTGGTGGAGTCACCATCCCTGGAAATGTTCAAGGAACGTGTGGACGAGGCATTGTGGAATATGGTTTAGTGGGCATGGTGGTGTTAGTTGATGGTTGGACTTGATGATCTTACAGATCTTTTCCAACCTTCGTGATTCTGTGATTCTGTGATCTGCTGATGTTAGGGTTCTCTTTTCCTGGGGAACAGACAACAAAGTATGTTTGTGCTATAGTAATGATATCAACAGGTAGGAAAAGGCAATGGCAGTATCACCAGAATGACAGAAAGGTACGTATCTCTCTTTCCCATCCTCTGACTATCCCCATTTCATCCTCCACATCTCTCCAATTTCAGGGGGAAAACACGGGGCCAGCACTATCAACTGGACGCATCTGAAGTTAGGCTCCTTTTTAAGTTTTTAGATACCTAAATAAAAGTATTGGCCTGATTTCCAGCAAGGCTCAAACCCACTTAATTTTACCTCTGCACTCCTGGAAATTAGGTATCTCATTTGGATGTCTAAAAATGAATTCAGTTGTTTAATAATAATTTGTGTTTAAATACATAGTCTCAGGAATATCTCGCTTAGATATTAGATACACTACTATTGCAATATCTAAATAACAGCAACAGAATTAAAACCCAGAGTGTTTTATTCCATGTGGAGAAGGCGTTCAGGAAGGTACCAGGGGGGTACACCATCTGGAAGAGAAAAGCTGATTTCAAGAGTGCATATGTGGAAGTGGACAGCTGAACTGTTCGGCAGAACAATACTACAGACAAAAGACCTGAAATTTTTCATATATTTTGTCACTGTTCAGGAGACATTACAGCTCCATCAGTGACCTCTGAAGAAGGATATTTCCTGTCCACAGGCGGAGTTTAATTTCTGTATTTGAAGAGTACACTTTATTTTTGAACAGTAGTGGGTGAGAACCTGAGGAAATGGAACTGGAGAACCTAGCAAATGCTGATGAAAAGAAAAGCAGGGAAAAGCAACCAGTTTACAACTCTACTCTGGCTTTCTTTGTGTACTATGTTCTCCAGGAGACGTAGTGTTGCCCGAAAAGGTCTGTAGGAGGAATCAGCTGTTTCCAACCTTGCTTTTTTTTTTCCCCAGAGCTATAGTTAAAATACTATACAACTGCCATTGGCTTTGGAGAGTTTTGCCTGATCCTGCTTCTGGGTGTCTTTTAAGCTGTGACGTACACCACTGGTGTCTTGATAGAAGATGTTCCTTGTGATTTAGAATAGGGTTAAAAATAAGCAAAGCCCACCGTAGGATCTCAGAGCATAGTTCCAGAGCACGCACTTCTCAGCAACCGTGCAATTTGTGTAACATCATGCACGTAATACCTAATCCTGCAAGAGATACGCAAGGGAATAGTACCGCTGACAACAGGCATCTAAGTTTAGCACCAGATTTGAAGACTGGCACACAGTCAATAATACAGTCCAAAACTGCTGCCCAGCATTCCTACAATAATAACAGCCGCAGCTAAAGACTATCGCACACCCACCAGACGTTCTACAATAACATGCCTGGGAGGTGTTCCTGCAGTAGTCTTGATAGTCTGTGAAAAAGCAGAGAGAAAAGAAAAAAAAAAACCAGCTTCCAGATAGAAAATATTTTGAGACTCCATTCAAGCTATTATAACTGTGCTAAAACCGGCCTTGAAAATTTTAGACGTGCTACTCATGGGCATGAAAAAACATCATATCACATACTAAATTGAGTATTGTTGATGCATTTACAAATAGCCCTGAAAAATTAGATAATCTAATGCAAAAAAAAAAAAAAAAATTAGTGAACACTGTTAAAGAATTACATGCAGTGCCATCTGTTGGCTCTTTTGTTCTACTTCCATTGAATCTTTGCACATCCATTGAAGGTTACCATTACTGTCTGAGTTGCATAAATCCAGCGTGAGTAAACAGAAATGATTTATTTTGTGAATTTCCAAGTTCAGAACTTGTGAACTGCAGCATTTAGCCTCGTCAGTCATTAAGCTCATTTATAAAGCATTTCATTAATCTTACTTCATTG
Source organism: Gavia stellata (assembly GCF_030936135.1). NCBI lineage: Eukaryota > Metazoa > Chordata > Aves > Gaviiformes > Gaviidae > Gavia > Gavia stellata. The sequence continues at coordinate 23,515,245 of NC_082599.1, read as the reverse complement.
TATAAGTTATTAAATTTAAAGGATTTGTTGCTATGTGTTTTCATAGTTCAATAAAAAATGAACAAGTTGAAGTGGAAAAGAATATGGAGCAGAAGGCCTGTGCCTTTAGGGACTGACACCAGTTATTAGACACATATCTTAAGGAATCTGAAATTCCTTCTGGCAGGTGTATCATAAACAGGGAGCTGCAACTTATGCTCTGATGGTGCTGAGTTACTTGGCTATTATAATTAAACTTACATTAAAAAAAACCCCTCCTGCTGTTCCCTTCTCCTTCTGGAAAGGCTAGCAGTTTTCTTCAAACGATTATGACAGTATTTCTAACACCTCTGCATTAGTTTTCAGGATATAAAATGTCACATGCTCCTTTACATAGCCAGACTGCAAATCTAGCAGTGTGGGAAGGGAGCACAGGAACAGGAACAGGGAGCAGCATTCCCCATCAGAGATGGGGATTGCTGGGAAGAGCAAGGCAATGGCAGGAGTGATTTCTTCTAGTTCTATTTTTAAGATAAAGCGAAATAGCTACACAACTGTCTTGGTAAAAGGAAAAAGAAAATCCAAACAAGAAAACTCTATAAGTACTACAAGGCCATTACTTTCCTGGGTTGGCCAAAGATCCGCATGCCATTGCTATGCTGTATATTTAATTCACGATATGGGGGATGGCAAAGTCAAAGGTGAAGCTTCCCCAGGAATTGTGACTGCTTCAGTCTCTTCCCCCGGACAATCCCAGTCTCCAGTTTCAGGCTCTCTCCCAGGCTGATTTCCTCCCTGGAGCTCAGTCTCCCACACACTTGCTGACTCAGGATCTTTCTGCAGTCTGGTTCATGCCTCGTCAGTAAATTGCACCCTTTCCCACTCAGTCCCATTTTCATTCCTTCACATCTTCTCTTCATCTCAGTTTTCACCTACCTGCAGGCTCCCAGTTTACTCACACATGCCAGAGTGTGCATATTATGATTGAAATTGTCAGGGCATTTAGAAACTAAATTTTAATAAACCTCTACTGATCCTATGCCAAGTGAATTTTCAAACCGCAATTTGGGCAAAAGTTTGATACATATGAACGGAGCTTTCTGGCTCCGCCATGCTCCTGCTTGGGGCACTCGAAGTTTTCAGCTCCTCAACTGCATTAACTTGTGTGGGAGAACCACCTTTTCTGCAAATAGTTTTTGGCTGAATTCTCGAAAAACAAATTTATTCTCCAAATACAAAGTCATAGACAGAGCACTTATGAGCACTTACAGCTTTGCAAAGTTAAAAACAACCAAAAAGAGGGGCTAAAATGGGAATCCATACCAAATCTTAGCTACAGCCAATGCTGGGATCTTGTTTGTAATATGAACACATGCCTGAGTAGTATCTATATAGCATCCTGTCCACCTGCTGCTTCAAGAGGTATTCGGGCTATGTCAGAAAATGCTAGCACTTCCAATTCTTCTCCAGCCAAGCCTTCCAACTGTAAATTCCCAAAGTGCACGGAAATATTTATAACTAGCATTCATATTGCTAATTGAAATATTAGTAGGAGATACCAGCTGCTTCATGTATCAAAATACTGACATTCATGATTATTGGTTGGCAGAGACTTTGGGATTTTTTTAATTTTTGTGTAAATTGGGTGCTCATGAAAGCATGCTAGTGGAGTTGAGAGTGTAGGGAAACAGAAATCTAAACATGAACTCTAACCCTGTGCTCTACCCCTAAGAGCTTTAACTGCAGACCTGAAGTCTGGGTTTCGTTCCCTGGAAAGGAAAGAACTAGCATCCTAATCTGACTTTTTCCAAATTTTCTTTCTCAGCTGTGCAGGAAGAGCACACCAGATATTTGAAAAGGTTTATGCTACCCATATGGCTAGGTGTGCAGTTATATTAGCAAGAAGAATGAGAGAAATGGAAAAAGAAAATCTTGGGCAGCCTTGAAAGACATTGCTTTAGGGAAGCTTAACTCAGTCCCTTCAGGGTGAAGACTTGTTTTATCCTACGCATTGCCAATTTGAAGTTACATGCCATTTTCTTAATTGCATATTCAAATGATTAAGAAGCACTGCTGCTAGTGTTATGATCACAAGCAAAATTAATGTAGGGTCTCACTGCTTTTGGAATGATTTGGGATGTTCTTACATGTATAACATTACATGTATATTAAGTAAGAAAATAATGGCCATTTTAGATATTTTACACAATATAGGAACAGCAGGTGCACTTTCATTATTCCCTTCATGGAGCCTGATAACAAGTATAATCCTTCTTCTTGGAAAGACTGACTATATAATTGTTATCAATCTTGTAGTAGCAATCTTGGATAACTAGGAGGACCCATTACAATGTAGATGTCCCTGTCCCAGGCGTTGTACAAAGAGAAGGAAAGGCTGGACTCACGGTAAACAGACATGACAACCTTACTCTAAGACAAAAGTCAGTACGTGGCAAGGTAAAGAAAAAATATCTTTTTCCTTATAGTGTATATTAGAAGCTGAATTGTCCATTGCCATGGCTACCATGCTGTGATTTCAGGATTGATCTTACCTTAGCAGTTTGTTAACTTTCCATTTTATCAATCCAGACATTTATGCTATGTACTCATCATAGTGGTGCCCAAGAGAGTTGAAGGCTCATCACAGCCTCAGCAGCCAGCCTTTGGATATACACATGGAGGAGCACTACACAATCAAAAAGCAGAGATTTCATTCTCAACATCCTATTACTATAACTTAAATGGTGATGGACTCTCACTCAAGTGTGACATTAGAGGGGGTATAAGATACTCATGGCTCAGCATCCCTTAGAAACAGGTGGAGGATTACCACTTAATCCTCCTTTACTGGTTAACTAGTAAAACCCCAGTAGAGCATGTAACATAAACTAGTTGTTGGTGTCTTTGACAGTAGGACTATCTCCCTCATTGCATCAGGACAAGGCACACACTGGACACAGTGACTCTGATCCTGAGTTTCCTCCTGTTTTGCTGCATTAGATCTTTGCGCTTTGTTTTTGGCATTATTACCAATGAAATAACGCAAGTGAGAAAGCAAAGGGGTCCCAAAACTCCAGTGATGCTAGGATGAACTCTGCTGGTAGTGGGACTCCCCACCAGGCTCCTCTACAGGGGTCTGTGTAGGTGGGCTCTGTCGCACACCAGCTAAGTGCTAGAGCTGACTGGAATGCTTCAGCCACACAGTTTGGATTGAAAACTCTCATTTGTCAAAAATAGCACTTGGAAGGAAAACATACAGTTTCACTGAGGAAGATCTTTCAGGTTTTAGATAGAATTTTTAACTGGAAAGGAAGCTTTTCTCCCCAGAATTGGTCATCCAAGGCATAGAAATCATGCTTCCCTTCCCTGCTCTACTTGAAGTACATGCGGGATTTCAGCCTGAATTTCCCACTGCCTTGTTTAGCACCCTAAATTCTAGTAATTGGTTATTTCAGGCTGGGTCAGTTTATTGTTCTTCAGTGTTTGGAGTGTTTCTTGTTTCATCCTGCTACGAAAGGACTGTATTTTTGCAGCCAGAACATCTATCTGCTGCCAAGACTTACTGACACTGTCACAACTCTACCATCAGATTTTATCCTTACAGCACATCTGTAGGACTTAGGAAAAAATGTTTTTTTTAAGGTGGAGGTGGCGCATAGCATTGGTAGTAATGTCTGTCCAAGGCCACTGAGGAAGTCTGCAACCAAAGCAGTATTTCCTATTTTCCGTAGCCATGAGGCTTTTGTAAGCCACAAAACTTACATGGAGATATATAAAGATCTATAGATCTATAGCAACTCTAGATCCATTGATTTCAAATGAGCTAAATACCTCAGTAGCCCTGGCTCAAGCGCTTGAACTGGACAACCTATTGCTAAACACAAATGGCTTGTATGCATTTGAAATTAAGACCTATGCTTTATCTCCATTTGCAAAGACTTCTGCAAGTAGTTCTTGAAATCATGAAGGCAATATGATTGTTCTTTCTGAAAACACAGCAGCTTTCGTTGTCTTGTTATTTTATTCCTCTCATCTTTTCTAGTTACCCTTAAGTTAATTAAAACCAGTGATTTGAAAATCAGAGACAAAATTCAGTAATATTTCATTGCTGTTTTAAACATCTGCATAGGCATTTCCACTTTCACTTAAGCTGGTTTCATTTTTAATAACATCTTGTCTGAAGAGTGAGGTTAGCAGACACTTTGTTAGCAAAACAGCAGCTTAACAGCTGGGGAAGGCAGATCATCAGCTGCCCTGTTGCTATAGAGTCTATCTCTGGCTGTTTTGCTCTTCAAGTATCATGCCTTTTAGGAATATTTCTAAGACAAGCTTGCATCATATTGGATTAAATCAACTCCTGCCAGTTTTTCCTCACTATATGTAACAGCCTATTATTAATTAACTATAAGGTTTGAGAGCTCTGACAGCTTCTGAAATGGGAGAGAGCAAGTTCTGTAGGGCTCGAGGCTAAGGATTTCATTCTGCAAAGAAATTCATGTCAGTGTAGCGCTGGGCTTTTGTAGTTTTTTTTTCATTTTGCAATATCAAACTCTGCATCCCAATTCTATAATCTAATTCATGTTAACTGGACCAAATAACTATACAGACATAGGAGACTGCTTAAGTTTAAGTGCAGCATATAGTTGAGATGTACATACAAAATGGAAACAAAACCTAGAACACAGACCAAGAAATTAACTTACAGTTATGGAAAAATAAGACTAGGTCTTGAGATATGATCTGCTCCCTTCCTTCTCCCCCACAGCAGGATGAGCTCTGCCTTTGCTTTTTGCAGCAGCTGGGCTCCGAGCTCCCCAGCTCCAGAGATGCCCTGGCCTGCATCCACTGCTTCCCTCTGCCTCGCTGGGTCATTGCCGTTATGAAAATTAACCTAATGTCTCACCTGAGCTTTTTGTGCTATGAGTTAAACCCATTGCTCTTTGCTTCTTTGGACAATAAACTATTCCTGTGTGATGCTTCACTTGCCGCAGGAAGAAATTCTCAGAAATCAAAGATTTTAGCTTTATAACTTACCAGTCCATACGCATGGAGCCCTCCCTATAGCTCTGAAGTGTGATTACATATTCTGCCACAGGTTAGCCGGGGATGCTGCTTTTGCTAGGTTTGCAATGGCTCTTGTAGCAGTGTCAGTACTTGGTAGACACTGCCAGGGCTGTGTTTTGCAATCGTGTAGTTATTTTCAAACACATCACTCCAACATTGAGAGTGCATCACCAATTAGTCTGAATGGCAGCTCATACTCCCAGCTGCACTGACTCAGTACTGTACCACTGTGCATTTCAGAATCATCTTTTTAGCTGTTTCCTTTGTTCTGCATTCTTTTTCATCCAGGCAGTTCTCCATAGACCAGTTGCTGCCATAGAAACTTTCACTCATATGGTGGCAATTCCAAAAACTAACAAAAAATCTTTTTAAAAAAATCTGTAGGGCTCATATGTCTCCAGGGTCTTGAAAGACCAAAGGAAATCTTTACCTTAAGAAAGCATATTATAAGACTTATTTCAAGGGCATTAACATTATACATCATGAACATGTTTTAAAATATCACACTCACTGAACTTTTAATCACATTTGAACATGTAACAACGATGCCAATATTTTGTATGTTATTATAAAAATAAATTTCTTCAAAGATCTACAGAGTAACCATTGACAACCGGAGTTTCATCCTGTTGAGTTCACTGCATCAGTTTGGGAAGAAAATTTTTCCAGGCAATCATGTCTCAAATGCACTATCTAATTAATCTATTAATATTAAAGGCAAACAGTTGCCAATCTTGCAGTGCAGTTTCACCCCTTGTGCATTCTCTCTATAGCAGATCCATTATTCCAACACAATTAAACTCTTCAAGTTTTTGCAATGATTTATTAATAGTAATTTGCAATGCAGCAATCGGTTGGTGCCCCAAAGAACTATACATATACCAAGGATATTGCTAGGTTTCAGAGCTTTTATTCTAAGATTAATGAAAGGGAGGTGTTGTGGGAGACAGAGCCAGGATACTGTAAACATATATTTTTAGCTGCACCTTTTAAAATACAGTGTGCTCAAGGTACAAATGGTTTGTGAGAGGAGCAGTATGGAAGTTTGTGTATGTGAGACTTCATACACCAGAATATAGCCAGTAGTCTTTTAAACATACTTCTGTCAAAGACAGGGACTCCCAGATGTTCGTATTACATCCCAGGTTTAAAAGTAATTTATAAAAGTTTAGACAATGTAGAACAGAAAAGAAATTCTTTAAGCAGTTCTTCAATAGATACACAGAGAAAGGAGTTTCCTTTCCATCTGGTACAGCCCAGTGGTTCCCACTGCAGTGAACTGATAGTGCATATGGTTGCTTTTGGTGCATAGTTCACTTTTTTGAACTTCTCCCTCCTCAGAAAAAAAAAAAAAGAAAAAAAAAAGGGAAGGTCTACCTTCTTCACCTATGTACTTATTACACCACTGACTCTGTGAAAGTCCTATATATTAACTCCACAATAAGAAGCTATTCTTAATGTATCGTTCCTGCTGGTCTTTATTAATTTGAATGACTGGTGCATTTGCCACAGGTGTACACTTCTTGTAACCACATATTCACAGGCAAAATTAGATTATGTATTTCGTAGCTGAATTTGGAAGAAGTAAATTCCATGTAACTAGTTGAGGGTAGTGATAAGAAATTTCTCACTTCCATACTGATGGTACATGAGACTGCCGATACCTGTGTTTTGTTACAGTTCCCCTCCCAGGGTGTGGTATTCCTTGTTATCATTATTGGTCCTCTTTGCCATCCCAGTACAATTTATTTTTAAGAATAAGTTCTGCAGCGTATCTCCATGTATCAGTGCTTTTTAAAAAGTGTCAGAGCTTGAACATGATTTAAAAGAACTTCAATAACTTAATTCATTTAAAACTAAGTTAAATAACTTTATTTTAAATTTAAAATAACTTAAAATAACTTAAAAGCTTAAAAATTTATTTAGCTAGAGTTAAAATATCAGATAAGAAGCCATACCCAGCAACATAAAAACTCACAAAAACATCATTAATATTTACTCCTTGCTTATAAACTTCACTCCCTTGACAGTTACTATGATTACCTGTAAATGCCATAGATTTCATTACTAGACCAAAGTACCCAAACCAATGAACACCAAAATACACTAAGCTTTTTAGACCTTTTAAAGTTTTGTTTGAAACTTACTTTCCCCAGTATTTCTACACAGTTATACGGAATAGAATTAAAGACAAGGTAGATTTTTCTTGTAATGATACTCTGAACTGAGGCTTTAGAGAACACTATGTATTACAGAATACATGAAAAAGATGTGATACTTGGCAACACCATTTTTGTTTCATTACCATCACACCCAAATGCAGGGAAGCTGCTCCCAGCACTGCTAACATTTACTCCTCTGGAAATCACCCAGTCCACAATCCCTCTCCAGGCTGCAAAGAAGGAAGATGGTATCTGGAGCAGTGATGAAAGCTGGCTGTTAAAAAGCATGCTCCAAGCCGAGATTTGTTTTGAGTCAGGTGGCAAAATATCTGTCTGTGAAGGAGGCAGGCTTCTGAGGAGTCTGTGGGCAGACCTCGCTCAGGTGGTGGCAGGTTGCAGATTCCTCACCAGCTGCTCTGGAGGCTCTCCTGAGCTGGTGGAGGGGAGCAGCTCCTCCTCTTCAACCAGCTTCTAGCAGCTTTCAGTTTTACACAGGAATCAATAGGAAGAGCAGCAACTACTCCTTCTCAGCACAGAATAGGAGAAACCTCTTCTTTTCCTGGCTTAGATAAAACAAGTCTCTCCTAGACTCTCACACTTATCCACAGCGAGTGGCTAAGATCTTCCCCTTGATCTGTTTTTACCATGTTGTGGTGTAATGTTACTGTTGTCTGGCAGTTTGTCTGGCCGTCTAAGCCACACAGTACATGCACAAGATGCCATTGTAAAAGACAACCATTACACATTTCCACTTCAGGCCTGTAGGCTGGCTTGAAGATGCAAACACCTCCTTTATCACACGCCTTAGTGCAGGATGTCATATACAGCAGTGGTATTTATTCCCTAGCAACAAAGTTCAAGGAAAAATATTCTTATTCGGAGTTTAGAATTGGAAAACACAGGGAGCAAAAAGCCATGAACAGACTGTGAAATAAATCATCATGATGAAATTAAATACAATTGACTTTTTAAAGTTTTGTATGTTTATAGCCATCCCACAAGAGGAAAGCAATTTTGGAGAGGTAGCTGGAGGCAGTACCAGTGGGGTTTTACTCCTCCAGTACTGATGACTGGACTGTGTATGGGTCTATTTCAGGGACTGCACACTGTATTTAGCCGAGTTTTAGGTTCCCTAGGGAGTAATCAGTGGTGAGGGTGCGTATGTATGTGATTATGGGGACCTCAACATACCATATGTTCTACAGGCTCAATGTATGGGAAAATATTTCCTAATTGGTAGCACATATCTGAAACAGCTGCTGTTTTAGAAGAAGCAAATCTATCACTTAGGACTCCCAAGAGGAGTCAAATCATCACTTGATACATCAAAGTGTTGGATTAACTTTTCCCTGTGAGGCGGACTGTAACTGCTGCTGTATTTGATCCAGACACCTGACTGTCTTTGTAGATTGAACAAAGTCCCTGCATGCCAAAATTAAATAGTGATCCAATCTAAAGAAAATAGGGATTTTCCAACTTTCTTGAAGGAGACATTGTGAAAGATAGAAATCTTTCAAGGGGAGACACCCCATAATTCTCTGGGTAGGTGGGTCATGCAAACTAGTTGTCAAGGTTGAAAGAAAGCTTTCTTGAAATAACAGTACAAAAACTGTCACTGTCAACTGAGGAAACCACTACTATTTCTAGACTATCAAAATGCCTATAGAAGGTTACCTCTGGCTTAGTTTTGCTTAAGCCATGCAAGACCAAATCTGTGTTGGTCAAAAAAGGAGCCATGTCTTCAAAGTGCTCACCAGATACTATTTTTTGTCTTCCACAGCATTAAGCCTTCAGCAGTGAACAGTGTACATCTTCAGACTTCGGTCAGACCCTGTGAAACCCAAATAAGCAAGTAATGAGGAACCGGTTTTCAGAACATCTTTTTTGCCGTTCACTTTCTAGGAAACCTTGTCTCTCTCCAAATTGAAGACCAGGCCAAAGTAATTGATACAGCTGTATATGGAATTACAATATCTAAAGCTGAAATTAAGATCAGTCTATAAGACATCACAACAGCTTTATTTCTTAAGACAGCGATAAAGTCAAGATATCTTTTGCATGCTCAGTCAAGAGGATCTAGTTTTGAAGCTCTGGACTCTTCAATATTCCTCGAAAAGTCTTCTTTGCCAAAGATGAAGCTTGCCATTCAAACATCCTTTTCACTTTCAGGCCCCATTAAAAAAAACCACAAATTAAACAAAACCTAGGCAAAATTCTGGTTAAAGACGTTCCTCATTTTATTGGGAACTTTGCTATAGATTTATAAGAAAGGTGTTCCTATATGATGGTGGTGGAAAGTCATTTAAAACCAGTAGAATACAAAGTTAGTAGGGAACTTTGAAGAAGGGAGTCTAGGCATCAAGAGGTGAAAAACATTCTTCTCTTAGGACAGGTAGCTTGTTTTCCAAGTTTTGGATGGCTAGATGTCAAACAAACCTGCAACTATCACAAAAAGAGAGAACTAGACAGTGATAAACAACTCTCTCAACTGCCACTACTCTGGATTTAAAAAAGCTTTGGACTGTCTAGGGGATATTGGACAGACCATAAAGGAGAGGAACTGGAAGAAAGAGGAAAGTCAGGGTTGAGGGACTCTGAGACTCACAGTTGTAGATACTGATATGTATCTATATAATATACCTATATATATCAATAAGCAAATGACATGGGCCAGAATTGAGGTGCTGGAGGGAAAGAAAAAGGATCTGAAGATTTAGAGTCTTACAGCGACTGAAAGGGAAAGAGGGAACAGTGAGCCCACACAGCCCAGAGTATTGATTGATCGAGTACTAGGGAGATTAATTGGAAGAACAGAAAGCCACAGAGGCAAAATCTTCCTGGAATTAAAGAAGAAAGCTAATTCTTGGTCCAGAAAAAAAAAAAGAGGTCCAAGGGGATGCAACTAGCAGCTCTGAGACTGGTTCAGACATAGGTTTCTGGAAGCAAGAGAGGAAGGACCCACGCGTGAGAATGAAGAGAGCAAAACAGAGATGAAAAGAGGATCTCAGAGCAAATTAACTTCAAGGATTTCAAGAAGCTTAGAGACAAAGTGGAGAAGGGAGATGAAAAGATGTTTGGGAAAAGCTTGCTTTGTATTTACCGGGAGCACTGGTGCTAAAAGCTGAACTGAGAGGCAGGAGGTGAGGGACTGAACAGAAGGAAGTGATTTTATGGCTTACAGGAACAACTAGCCAGAGGGAAAAATAAGTCTTAATTGATGCAAGATCTTCTAGTTTATTCAGGAAAAAAATACAATATTTTTCCTGTTAATTACTAGGGACAGTTCTTGAAATGCAACAGCTTGTTTTAAAGAGCATATGGTAGGGGGTGCTAGGCAAATGCAGCAGACAATGTGTTACTAAAAGAAGAAGATATCTTTTACATAAGGAGACATATGTAATCCAAATTTATCCACACCATATAATCAAAATGGGTATTTTAAATCATGCCGTCTATAATATTAATATTCAAACTGCAATTACTCAGTGAGGTATGTACAATCAGCCCTTTCAGACATTACATTAAGGGGCAGCTTGAATCTTAGATGTATAGAAAAAGGTAGAGGAACGGTAGCCAGGAGATTGCTATGATAAGTGATGTGTTAACCTGGCTGTGATAAGTGATGTGCTAACCCAGCCTGATCACATGCTGAGGCCAATAAATGGTCCTGTCGTCTGGAAGCTTCTTGAAGCTGCAACCACAGGACTTACTCCTTTTACATAAATATCCTTTTCCTGTCTTCCTCAAGCTGTCTTTGAATATATGCTCATAACTTAAATTTATTTTTCAGTAATGCTATTTTTATGGCATTAGGATTTTCTATCTCTGCAACAACATGGTTCTCTTACCGTCTCATTGCCACCTTTTGTCAGCTGCCTCACAGTTTTATATTCTCTGGCACAGTGTGAAGAAGTTTCTGATCTACCCTCTCTTACCTCCACCCAAATCCTTTTGTAGATGAGCCACAGGGCAGAAAACTGGCAGCACTCTGCACTTCACTCATATAATTATTTCTGTTTAAAATAAAATTTTGCGGTTTTATAATAAAGTCACAAACGAACCGTGTCACAGAATGGATGAATGGATTTTATTAAAATCAAAAACTAATTATGAATGCCCATCTTCGCAGCATCCTTGAGAGCTGCAGTGCCTGGCAGAGGGGATGGTGTGGGAGGAGAGGGTCCCACAGTGGGGTCCTCTCTGGGGACAGGCATTCAGACTGCTGGCCGGTGCGTTGGGTAAGGTATGGTGCATGCATGAGCCCCAGCCTAGCTGGGATGATTGAGGGGTGCCGGGGGGGTCTGAGCAAGAGGGCAGGACGGGCTGGCACAGGCCGCAGCTCAAGGGGCTCCGTGCTGGCAACAGGTGCCAGCAGTGGCACCTCCGAGGAAAAGTGGCTTCTATGGCAGTCTCTGCCTTCGGGTGACTGTCTGGATTCATGCTATGCATGACCTCAACTCTTCATGCAGGTTGCAAAGGTAGAGTTGGGATGAAAAGCACAGTCCCACCTGCACACTTTGGTTTTGCAGGGGAACTGAAAACCTGCGAGCATTTCTCTGCAGCAGCTGGGAAGCTACCCCACAGGTTGCATGGCAAAGATGGTACCATGCACTTAAACCTGAAGTGGATTTGGGATGAGTATTTTAGGTGCTGTAGATTGAGAATGGCTGACTACTATTTCCTGTTTTGAAAATAAAATCGAAAGAGAAGTTGTGGCAACTTCAAAATAACAGTAAATCCTATGTAACCTAAAGAAAAATATCCCCTTCCCAATTTTGAAAGTCTTGTTGCATCAGTAATAGCAGATACTGTGATGCCTCTAATGAGCAAAGAGGGTGAGCATTAATGTTGCCAATATTATCATTCAGTCATCATCTTTCCAGAGACTTGGGCCTGTTGGCTACTTTTTCATGTGTCTGACACCTTCTCCTCCTCCTGATTGCACTGTTTCTGCCAAAGGAGCTAACAATACATACGGCTGCTTGTAAAGAAGAACAGATTCAAAAATGCAAAACTTTTGTGAAGGTGAAACATATGTATCATACCAAGTTAGAACTTCAATACTTATCCACTCTTGACTTAGCTGAGAGAGTGGTTCAAACAGCATTTTATTCCATACCAAGGCTAATTTGTATAGCAATATCTACCAAGATACTATGCGTAACTCTGAAGAGGTCATACCCACAAACAAAAAATCATTCACAGTGTTCCCCTTTTTTCACTCTCCTGACACATCTTTCTGCAGGATCTTGCGGTACAAAGTACTTCTCCTTTGTGACTAGCAGTTTCCATACGAATGTTGCTTTCTTAAGCACACTTCTAAAGAGCTGAGATGAAAAGGCTGAGGTTGAACCTGACAGCAACTGCACCCTGTGCTTTCTATGATTGTGGGTTTGCAGCCCCTGCACATGGAGGTGTTCACCAGAGAGCACTACAGCAGGAGCACAGCTCCTCCATTAAACTCCCGGTGCCAGGTTAGGTGTCTACATAACGCACAGGAAGAACTAGATGTGGAGGAAAGGAAATCACTACGGAATGAGGAGACACCTTATAACAGTCAATAGGAAGTGCTAAAAAGGGAAGAGTGTTTCTTCCAGACTTGGACATCTGTTCCTTCTCTGGTCCCAGACTTGAAAAACACATGTGAGATTCACAGACCAACACTGTCATTTAAAGCATCCCTTTGGGTACAGATGACCAGCTCCCTTTGTTTCTTTAAAAAACATAGTCAGTAGCAACATCATTTTATCAGCGAGTCTGGTGTTCAGATCTGAGTCCTTTCCAGCAAGAGGCAGATCAAGCTCATTTCCCAGCCGACACGGCTAAATACCGATCTGTACGGCATACAGGGATGAACCTCCTGCCTGGTACATGTTCCCTACTGTGCAAAAACAGTGGGAAGGTTTTTAGGGTCAGAAGGAGAGACCGCAGGAGAAAGCATCATGATGTAAACCTGTAAAGATAGTATTCAGCTCAGAGGGCCTTGCTTCAAGCCTTGCTGTAACACATGAGTAAAACCACATCCATTAAACAGTATTAAACAGTTGTCATGCAGCTGCACTGCATAAAAGAAATGATAAGGCGATCAAGAACTAAATCCCAGGAATCTTCATGCAAAACGAATGCTATAAATATCTAGCACCCCTACATCCCTGTTTCTGAGCAGAAGACCTCTCACTGAAGCCATTTCTCCTATCCTAGCTGCTATTTCCATCTCCTGCCTCTGACAATGCCTCACACCAAAGCCATCTTTGCAGCTTTCCCTTTGGCAGCGCATTTCCAGTCCCTCTCCAGCTAGAGCTCTAGGCTTTCTCTGTCTTTCAGCCCTACCCTTCGTCCATTTGTAGGTGCTTAAACTCCTTTGCATATCTGCACCTTCGCTTCTCCAGTGATAGATACTTTGAATTTTAGCTTTGGCATCATGACTCTGGAAAGATGTTTTCTCACTGTCTTGCTGCTCATTAAAGCCGGCTCACTGAAGGCTCTGATCCACAGTCCCAGGCGGCTCCTGTTCCTTTCATTTGGTAGACAGTTATTTTCCAGGTGATTAGTTAGGGTATTTTTAAGTGGTTTCAAAAGCAATGTTTGCTAGGTACGGTGCATTAAACCCACCCATCAAAACCATACTCATTATATTTTTAAGAGAAAGTAATTATTAATCACACTAGTTAAATTATTCATTGTAATTTTGAATTGGTCTGCCACTTTGAAAATAAACAGCTTGTTTTGTCCTTTACATGTTTTAGAACTGCATTACTTAACACTCAGCTGTAAGCCTGAGTAAAATCAAAGAAACAGAAATCTGTAGGCAGATGTTGCATTTCAACATCTATTCCCCCACTCAGCTCTGAAAATCTTGTGTGCAAAATTCACTTTCCTTGAGATGATTCAGTTCATAACCAATGACTCAGCATCAGCAATTATCCCGGGGCAGCGAGGCAGAGTACGTGCGTCCTTTGAACTGACTCCATGGATCGTTGATCCCAAAAGTCACTCACTGAAGGCAACAGGTGGTTGGACAGTATTACAGGAATAGGTTTATTGATTCAATTCCTTAAATAAAACATTATGAGGAAAAGACTATCGCAAAGGATCTGCAGATTATCCAGCAGGCTTGTGGCACGCATCTCACTCCTGATATAAAATATGCATGGTACAAATGCCTGGGGAGTCTGGTTCTTGTCGTCAGGACTGTGTCATATGACAGCAGCAATCCAAGCGAAGGAAGGATGTGTGTGAATAGCATGTTTACACGGATATGTGACTGAGCATTAATGCTGAGTTCATTCACTTTATGCCTGCTAAAAATCAAAACTTTCATCTAAATTTGACATTTAGCACAGGCTGAATCTTTTCATATATTTACACCAATTTTCTATTTCCAGCCATCTCATCTCTCACTGACTGTCTAGGCTCTCCCATGCCATTCAGGGCAAAATCAAACAGGTCAGTCGTAATTTAAAGCTGATGCTCCTCTGAAGGGAAAACTCATACAATTAGGGACAGCCACAAGGTGATTTAAGCACCTGCCACCTCCCAGCTGAGCTGGGCTCACAGCCCGTGTGCTATTGGAGACCAGTTTGGGTTTGGCTCGGGAGGGTCGGGAGGCACGTGGGTGATGTGGTTACCTGGCCGGCTCTCAAGATGCAACACAGAGGATCTGCTGAAATTGTCTCACAGCTGCAACACCCGGGCTGTTGTCTCTCTTAGCATCCCAAAGGCCAGGGTAAGCGTCGAGGCTTAGCGCTGGTGTGCTTTCCACAGCGGTCTCCTAGCCCAGACACAAGTGCAATGCCTCTGCAGGGCTGCACAGCTCACCATGGCAGCAAGAAGCTCCCCACGCCATCGCTGCAGCTCACCTCCCAGTTGTATAGTTGTATCAGGAATCACACGTTGACACAGGTTGTGGAAATGATTCCCTCGTCTTGGTGGCCCCACTTGCAAAAATATTTTTGGGAACTGTACTGACTGATAAAAATATACGCTATAATCTATGCCAAGACAGTGGTAAAATTGCTATAGCAACATAGTATGTATGATGGTTATGTTATTCTGAAGCCTCAGCTGTGGGCCAGGACTCCTTCACACTAGATATCGTACAAGCCCAGACTGAAAACTGTCACTGGGAATTTGCTATTTAAGTAAGTAAGTGATTTGATGAATGATGATAGCCTCAGTTGTGAAAAGTACTGCTTTTAGAGTATAAATCCTGCTATTCTTGCCTTCAGTTGTTTGCTAAATATCCAAATAAACTTAGAAGTTCCAGAGCAACATGCTTTCTCACAAAAGATTTTGAGTAATTTCTGACTTTCCTTCTACCTCTGCCCTAGAGGTGTGCTAACAAAGTCCTGACAAAGAAGAACTTTAGGAGGTTGTGGAAACTCTCAGTCCTTGCAGAATATCGATATTTGGAAAGATGTCTCACCATGGAATAAAATACATTCACATTTACCATGTATTTGTTATTTCCAGCCTATTCATACATGACAATAAGCTTTCTCTCCTGCAGTGGAAGAGCCAAAACATAACTTCACGTAAGAGCATGTAGGTTAATGATGACAGAAAAGGTGCAATGAGAAACAAGGGGGTGCAAAGCAACCCCACAGGGACTGCAGCTACCTCCTGCCATGATGAAATGTCTCCAGAGGCACTGAAGGAAATTGTTTAATAAACGGGTTCTCCTGGAATATGAAAACCTAGTAGCATCACACTGGCCCAAAAAAGCAGGTCATTCCAAAAGAAAGGGTTGTTTCCATATGATATGGTTAAGTCATGCTGTGTATCCTGTTTATTAATACTTTAAATAGTTTTCTTATTAGCTTACTTATTTTAGATTAAATCCTCTTTCCAGCTGGCAGTGTGAGTAAACAGCTGTAAACTGAGGTTTTCTTCCTGGTGGTGGGAAGAAGGATGGACTCCAGACTTAACAGTGTGCAGCTTCTACCTAGTGCAGAGTAGATGAGCCCCCCAGCTCCATTTTGCATACTTTTAAAATATCAAATATCAAATTAATGCTGGTTATGTAACTTTAACTTTTATGGTCACCTAATGAACCCAAACATAATATGTGCATCTTAGACAGCTATTTACACGTGTGCTGAATTTTGTCTTTAAAAGGTTTGGTAACGTGAAAAAGATTGGTACAACAAATTTTCATCCAATTTGGTAAATATGTCTCTCTGTATCAGTCCTTTAATGATCTTAGACATAAGGTAAATGGTTATATAAATAAATGTACCCAATCCAATGGAATTTATTTCATTGCATTCACATGTTTTATTTAGCATTTTTATGAAACCATATGAAAAATGAATGAATGCTCAAACTAGTTTACATCACTCCTTAGTGATTAATTGTAGCATAAACACGGTGATGCTTCTACGCCAAAACAGAAAAAAAAATACCTCAGAGACATGTTTAATCGTTCGGATCTAGTAGTGCTGTGTTTATTTGTTCCTTTTTGGTCCATTAGAGAGTAAATTGGATTTGATTCACTTACTCTGATTGGCTTAATTGTACCAGTTACAGATGAAGTACAAATAAAACCGTAATAAATCCAGCAGATGTTTAACCTGCTCAACCAAGATCTTTAACAGTCAATTCCAATCACAATTTACACTCAGCAATGTAACAAGACCCTTAGGAAGTTGATCGGATTTTTCTAAAAACCAGACACTTTATTTCTGTGTTGCTGAAACAAGACCGGTGCGCCGTATTTTCAGGTCCAGATTCTTTCACAAACATTTTTTTGTGATCTCACTTCTTTTTGTGCCGGGCTGTGGGGGAACAGCATCCCCCACAGCTGGGGGGATTATAGGAGCTGGTGTAAAAGTAAATCACATGGCTTCTGCCCAAGGTAAAAGCACTAAGGGTCACTAGTATAGAAAACAACAATTTCAGAATAAAATTATAAAATAATGGTTTTTAATGTCTTTGACTTGAAAATCTGAAAATACTTACATCTAATGTATAATGCACTAAACTGCAAGGTTCATCAGATCACAAGTTAAATTGCTATGACCTTTAAAAATACTATTTAATATGCGCATGAGAAATTCTAATACTAAATACCATATCTTAGTCAAATTGATCTTTCATGTGGTATTGAGAAATGATCTGTATCTATAGAACTAAAGAGGACAATATACATTAGCAAACCAGTCCATGCTGGAGTTCATTATGCCCCAACAAGCCCTGCCAAGAAATAAAAAGTAGCTTATTAATATAGAAAAATATCAGTTATTTTAATTATAACAAGAGACGAAAGGAATCCTCCCTGAGTGTGAAATTACGGCAGAACCATCCATTGATCCCTTCGTTTAATCAGTCTCTTGAGAGCGCCAGGAAGGTGGAAGAATATCTGATTAGTGTGGAAGTGTCAGCCTGGAATTAGCTTTAGGCACCAGCGTTTCATATTGAGAGATTTCCCCTCTCCCCTCCCAAACCTGGACCACTGGCTGGTTTCACCACTTGCCCTGCTGGTTTCCCCTCCCTGTGTAATGCTGATGGAAAGACTGGAGGACACCCAAAACTTCCAGTTAGGTTCCCTGACCAAAGGCTCAGCAAACGAAACACCAAGTCCCAGTGAAGAAAGCCCCCAGATCAGCTATTCCAAGGCCATCCAAGGAGGCCAAACAGACAACCGTCCCTGGGATGAAGCCCACGGAGGTGGGCTGAGGAGAGGTCCCCCCTCCCTGTCCAGCCCAGGCAAACCAAGGGCTGATTGCCCGCAGGGGCGTGGGACTTATTTTGGGGTGTATGGGGAGAGAACTGTGTAAAACTCACGGGACATTTTAAGGAGGTTGAGTGCGAAAGTTCCTTTGGGACATTTAGGGGAAGGACCAAGGTGAGGAAAGGGAGGATCCAGGTGGCTCGGTGATCCGGCTGAACCAGGGAAGAGGCCCACCAGTACCAGCTGCCTCCATCAGCTCTCTGCAAGAAAATCACAGCTTGACACTGCAGGCAGAGCCTGCTCGCTGCTCATGCAGGTGCTTATTAGTGTGAGGAAGTTCAATTTCTCTTTTCTCTGTTGTAAAATCTTTTGCTCCTCCAACCAGCAGCAGAGGATGATACTCAGCAAACATTTGAAGACGCACCCATACTGAAAACAAATAATTTGCAAACAAGGCGTAGCTGGAATATGTTCTGACTATTTTGAATATTGAACAAATCTGTCAAAATCAAGTTCTGTTCATAGATAATTTGCGAATAACAGAAAAAGCTAAAACAGCAAATAAATGTTTGATCTGCATCGTTTATGCTGTTCTGTCAGCATCTGAATTATCAAGCAGAAATCCTATTTAGATTCCTAAATATCAGATCCAAATTTACCTGCCCCCAAGACAAGTCTGATCTGTTCAGAGGAGACTGACGTAGAGCTGGTTGGTGCCAGGCATGTATATGCCTTGCATTAGCACTACACTGGACACCTCTAACCTAAATCTGTCTTCCCTATAAACCAGTTTTCTGTTTTAAACCAAACAAAATCATGCAACATGTCTGAGTTTTCTCCTTTTTTGTGTGTATGCATTATATTACACTTGATTATTGTGAAGTCAGAATTTTCAAAGCATTTGAATTATTTACCACCGACATTATTTCATATTTTATTCCGTTTGCCATGAAAATTGCCTGTGGATTTAAACACACTGCCTCATAATGTTCACTTATTATTGTACAAATATGGTAATTTTAGTAAAGTTGGTTCAAAATATATGTTTCAAAAACAAAATAAAGAAAATTAAACCCTTTTGTTTGTATCAAAGATTTTTAAAGCATTCTAAAATATATTTCTAGGTGTTCAAAAAGCACAGTTCTATAAAGTGTTTCAGTGATTTTTACATGTATTTTTAAAATGTTTAAGTGAAATTTCTGAGCTTTTAAAAGACCAATTGTCTTGGAAAAAAAGGTGGAATGAGAATTCTTCATATATTGACTTTTTAAAAGTGTTTGCAAATAAAATCTATAGTTAGAAGATAAAACTTCTTAATAGACCCTTGACTCTATTAATATTGAATTAGACATCTTACTCTGAAACTCCATCCTTGCTGCAAACAGTACCACTTTAAAAAGAAGGAGCCCTTTATTAAAACAGTATTCTTACACCAACAGAGCAATATGGGAAGCTGTGATCGGAGCTGACAGTTGGTTTACTCTTACCATTTGATCACAAAATTTCAGTGCCATCTGTGGGAAGCCACACAGGCAAATGTGTCATCACATCTAATAATGAAAAGAAGAAACAGACAGAACGTGCTGTAGAAACAGACTGCTTTAATTACCCCCTGTACAATGCTTTACAAAATTTGCAGAGGAAAAGTCCTGTGTGGACAGGTTGCTTATGCAAAGGAGCGTGTCACGACAATGGCAAAACAAAGTTTGACCTTGGGTATTATACCTGGGCAATATCCAAACCGTAGATTCATTAAGAAAAACTTCTAAGCACAGCATTAGGATATTGCATGCCTTGCAGACCTCCGAATTTAGCAAAGCCGGGCAATGCTGGTAGTAACACATCGCTCTGTCCTGTGAGAAGGGCAGTGCCCAGCTGTGCTCGCCGGCTGCCTGCCATGTGCCGTTGAATGCACCGACCAATGTGATAAGGGTGGGGGGAGACTCCATAGTTTGTGAAGTTTAACAGTTATGCTTAGGAGATCAAAAGGCTGTGACTGATTTTTACTCTGAATGGGGATCTCCAGCTGCAATGAGATGAATGGAAATAGGTGCAAACCAGCATCGCTGGTACCAGTCGGGATGAGGCATGGTATAACGACAGTATCTGTGGGACTCAAAGCACTCTGCGGGGATGAAATCCCAGGGTATGGGGTGATGAAGCACATGAAGCTCTGAATGATTCGCCTGTGCTGACAGGTAGAATATAGGCTCAGTTTTGGAGAACAGGTTGCGCGTGCACAGGTCATGACACTCCTATGTAGTTTGTATCTTAGCAAAGAGGTGGTGCTATGCTGTTTTATCCTGACTGCATGCCCTGCTTCCTGGATATTCTAGGCTGACCACGAAGGTGATGGCTTGCCATGCTGGTTCAAAGAACTACTACAGGATGCAGGAGAGCAAACCTCTCGTTTCTGAGGGTGGCCTGGGCACCAAGACACAACTGCAGTGTGACTTGTGCCAAACACCACCTGACAACCAGGCAGGAGGGAAATCCCACGGTGGTGGGGGCTCACACAGGCACAGTGGGGCCCACTGGGATTGTGTTTTGGATGGCTGGGGAAAACAAGTCATACGTGATCCGTCCCACCTGCAAGCCAGCAGCCTGTCCCAGCACCCGCTTGAGGTCCCAGACTGCCCCTTGGCCTTTCCAAGGTGCTTTTGTTTCTTCCTCATTCACATCTAGCCTCAAGTTCTGCTGCACTAATGTTTGTAGAAGAGAAAGTGGTGATACTGCTCTTACTTTCTTTATGTTCTTCAAGCACTTTATTTTTTCTCTGTCTCTGGCAGGCTGGCTGTCCTCCCCAGGGGAAGGCCCTGTGTGTGAACTAAAGAGGAGACTTCTGACAGCCCCACACAGAGACTCCAGGCACTGGGTTGTCAGGATTTGGTCTCTGCCAGGAAATAAAGTTGCTTGGGATTTTATTTACAGTCCAGACCGATCTGCAAGAGCATAGCCAGGGTCGGCTTTGGGCACTTTGTGGAGGCACCCACAAGTTGTCCCCTCTATGCCAGCTCAGCACAGCACTGCCGGTGACATCCAGGTTTGGCAGCTGGATCTTGCAGTCTGCAGAGACCTTCCCCTTCGAGAAGCGGGCTGCAGGCGGAGGGTACATCGGCACTGCTAACACGGCTCACGCTGCACCCTGATCAGGGGAAGGCAGATATGGCTGGAGCTCCGCTCATGCCATAGCCTGGGACCCATAGTTATCCAGCCTGTTTGCCAATTCAGCACCTAACGTTAGAAAAGGAGGGTCTGTAGTGTGGCACAGAACTTTGTGGAGAAAGGCAGCTGACAGCTTTCAGTAACCATGGCAGGGCAAACACATTTCCCATTCTGGCCAGCCTGTCCCACTGAGAGTGACACTGTAATACTCACAGCTTACGAAGAAATTAGCACATTCATAACATTCCTGTGTGACCAAGCGTGGCAGCACTATTCATGTGTGCAAAATTGGAGTAATTTGCTATCCTTGAATGCCACCTATAGGTTACTGTTTTCTGAAATGATCCTGATGCAAAACCATGGAAGACAGAGGTCAAAATGTAGTTTTGGATTAAAGCTGCCAAATTTTTTTGTGCTAACTTGAATTTTTGTAAGGTCACTAGTGACCTTGTTGTCCTCAGGACAGTTGCATCCATTGCCTGATCACAGTTCCTCTCTATCTGCTTTTCCAAATCTTCTCACTCAAGCTCTTAACAGCTCATTTATGAAACTATAATTCAAAGGCTGCTCCTTTTCAGGAACAAAACCCTATGGATTTATCCCTTATTGCAACAAAATCTTTAGTTACTTCACAATACTGCCACACAACATCCTTTGGAAGGATGTCACAGGCCACGTTGTAACAAACGAGTTTCAGATCATTAACAAGGAAGTCAGTGATTTACAGCAGTTGTGGGTCTGGCCCTGCTTTCTGGTAAGAGACTTTTGAACAGCATGCATTGGACCCTTAACTTTACACTGTGTCCTTTCTACTTATTCATATTTTCCTAATTAGAGCAGAAACTTATGATTTTTCACCTCTGTAATAACATGAGGTTCCTTTGGGAACTGGTTTATTTGGGAAGTTTTTGATAAAATAAATTAAACCATCTAGAGATGATCAGTTCATTTCCAGAAGGATTCAAGCTGCATGTTGCTGAGCATGACCTGCACTGGAGTCGTGGCCTTCCCCCTAAGCACCACCTTTCAAGGAGGCCCTGCAAGACTGCAGTGCCTTACCCCAGCTCCAGCTCAGTGATTCAGGTACAATGATTTAAGAACATATTGTATCCCGTTCCTACTATATGCCAGCACATATTTGGTAGCATATTTGGACAATGTTGCTATCCTAGCATTATGGAACATCTCAGTGTGTCTTCTATTACTATAACTTCCCTGAAATGCTTGGGAAAAGAGGAATACAGATTTGCTTTGATATTTTTGAGAGATGTGGATGTGGATGAATAAGGTTTTACTACAAATACTTTCTTTCTGGGCTCTTCACACCTGCATATACAGAGTGTGAGGGAGTAGCTGTATAATTTAACAAAGAATGTTTATTTTATTCCACTGTAATGTCTTCAGGACACTTACAATGAGATCAGTGTGGAAGGTGTTTGATTTGAGGCATTGCATCTCTAGCATCATATCAACTTAAAATGGCAATGTTATAATGGAAGCATAACGCACATTAAGAAATTCAGTTGATGCAGGAGGTCCTCCAAAAGGTCTAGGGACCTAAGATGTCTCCTAAAAATGTTTCCAGAAGTACATGATCATTCATTTACAACACTAAACTTCATCGATATGTGTAACAGCAGTAAAAAACAGCCTTCTCGTACAATTATGTCAATTTTTTTTTTCAAAAGTTTAAAGCTCAAGGAATTACTGCAGTCCTTCCTCAAATCCTTAGATGATTTCTTAGGCAACACCCGAAAATGAGTATGCAAACAGCTTGAGATCCCTTTGTTGTACAATCTAATGAACTATTAAATGTATGAGCAAAGGTGCATAATTCTGTTGCCTGAACCTTTGCTGCTAAAGTAAACACTCAATGGATCATTGCAAACACATCCTTACCACATAGGCTGATAGGTTTCCTAAAGTCCCTGTTGCCTTCAAATCTTCCTGAAAAGACTTGGAAAGAGCTTTGATATTTATGTAAGTTTTAGATGTAAGGGTAAATTATGTGCGAGTCATGTAATACAGTAACAAAGGCAGAGGTAACTACCTGAAACAAGGAGGAGTAAGTTCTCCTAAGATCAACATAGCCTGACATTACTTGTATTGTTATTATTGCGTTATTATTTCTTGACTGAAGCTGTTTGCCTATCACTTCCCAATGTCTTTTAACTGTTGTATAATAATTAACAAATGCCTTTGTTTGAATAGAAGTTTGAGCTGTTGTATTGCTGCAGTTTTTCATTTTTTATCACGTGTGCTAAAGATGCTGTTCAAGCATCTGTCCACATTAGCAGGCTCAGCTGCACATTTACTCTCACAGAGTCAAGAGAAGGCAATATTTTCCTGATGACATTCCCAGAGCCATCTAATTGTTTTTCCTCTGTTAAGAGTCTCTCCCAGGAGGTATAAACAACTTGCAGAGAGGAAAAAAAAAAGCACTCGAGGCACCTTCTGAGATGACAAAGCACAAAAAGTTAGGAAAGACATGACTTTTCCTCCTCTTTTTCTCATTTCAGTATTTGCAGTGTTACTTAGTAAGGTCTCAGCACCAATGAGTCAGAAAACAAAACTCTTAAAATAATCCAGAAATGTTGTGAAGAAATTAATGTTTTGCAAAATCCCAGGCTGTGCCATCTCCAGAGATTTCTCTAACGACTGTTCTACTGGAGAGGAGAGCAATGCTTTCCCTTGGCCTCGTTCATGAAAATATTGCCCTAAAAAATTCCCATCCTCAGAGACAGAGAGTTTGGGCCAGTCTGGCCTCTCCTGCTCCTGATGGTGCATCTCTCACCTGATGGGCTTTTTGGGGTGGCAACCCCTTTATCCAGGGAGGACTTCACTGAGGGGTCTTGGGTAGGGCTAGTGAGCAGCCACGGCAGCAGTGGTTGCTGCTGTCTCCAGATATCACCTCCTTGACACCAGAGCCCTTTCAAAGTGGGACAAAGAGGGGAACAAAGTGGTATCGTAGAGGGGGTTCCCTGGAAGGGCTGCCTGTTGCCATGGGAGAGGGTGGCCGCATACCCCATTTTCAAAGACATACACATAGAGAAGCTTCTCCTGAGCCAGGAACAATCTTGGCTTTGTCACCTCTGTGGGATCAGGGATGCGATTAGGACTCTGCCAGTGTGTGACCTGGTAAACTGGATATAGAGATAAGGTAACGCGCTCTCATCCATTTCTGTCAACGAAGGCAGGTTTTGGCACAGCTAATGACAAAATTCTTCCCTCTGAACAAAACAGTGCATTTTTATGATCCTGATGCTGGCTGTAATTCAGCTTTTCTGTATGTCAGTTGCCAGCAGCTTCCTCAGATGAATCAGTTTCTGTTCCCTAAACTGAGGCAGACAGATGTTAACAAAATATCTCTGCAGTACTTAATTCCAAATACTATAAAGAGAACTTTCTTGGATTTACATTCTGTCAAGAGGACTGGTTGAGGCTGTGCAAAAAAATTGTCTTGGAAACAAAATAAGCAGAAGGCATCCCTTTGTTCCAGCTCAGACAGAAGTCTTTGGGACACTCTCACAAACCGTATTTCACATGTTTTTAAGTATTTGTGGGATTGCGATATTTAGTTTTGTTTCTACATGATTCAGAAAACATTAACTAAGGTTCCAAATGATCTTTGCACAGAAAACTCTAGCACTGCCTTTTGGCCAGAAGGTGATCAAAGAGCCTTTTGACTCATTTCTAGCACACAGACAAATAGTAAACAAAGCTTATTCAGCACCGAGCATCCATCTAGGTTGGCAGATTTTGCAAGCATCCCACCAAGAGTGGAATCCTACCAGAATAAGACTGTGCCAAGTTAACTGAGTACATCGCATAGGCCAGCATCTGCAAGTCCTCTTCCTATTGCTGTCAGATTCAGAAAACCTTGGTGTTAGGTATTACCTTTGGAAAAGTATCTTGGCTTTTCCCCATAAAACATACTGCTTTGGCACAGATAGCTGGACAAAAGAGGAAAATACACACTGACATTATTTTGATTAACCTTCCAGGGAATCATTTGCGAGAGAGCATAAACAATTCTATAGGGGAAGCCTGAAGACTTTGGCAACAGTATTAAATTGCACTCTACCTTAGTAGTTTCTCTTCCTGATCATTAGCCTGAAATGGAAACAGCCTGGGAATGATTACCTGATCCCCTGGATTTTCTTTTAATCATGAAGAGAGCTCAAGCCCAACAGAAAAGCAATACCATTTTTAGGAATAGAAAAAAAAAAAAAATATATATATATAGTAACATTTGCTGTATATCAAACACATGCCCGTTTATAACAATAAGGCAGAAACGTATGGATTCCACTTTATGTGTCCTTATAAAGAGTTCAGTAAATATTAAGGAAGCTATTATTGTTCCTAAAATACCTTAAAGGGACAAGGGCGAGTAGCTGGGTGATTCCAAGCAGGGTAGCCAAGAAGCTCCTGCAGTACAGCTGGTGTTTGCAGTGCAACCACCTCCAGCTGAACTGCTCACCCCAGCTCCCCTGTAGGGTCAGTGGACGGGAAGGCATGAACTCCAAAGCACGTTTATGGCACAGCTCACCCATCCTCTTTTACAGTCAAAATAACTGCCACACTCTTAGAGAAAAAAAATTCCCCTTTACATCTAACCAGAATTTCTCTCGCTGCAGCATGTGAAGGTTTCCTTTCACTGCTCACCTCTGGGAGGAGTCTGACTGCCCTCCCTCTAACCCCATCAGGTAGCTAAAGGCAGCAGTTCCCCCCCTTCATGTCTCTCCTCCGGCTGAACAAGCCCAGCTCTGAGACACCCACGTCAGGTGGCTCCCGCTCCGCTCCCCGGCCAGCACCGCCTGCGTCTCCCCAGAGCAGGGTGAGAAGCTTAGACGCAGGTAGTCACAGGTAGCAGGTTTAACAGTGTCGCCTGTCAGCTCTACATCTGTAGATAAAGCTAAACACGTGCCTAACGTGTGACCGATGATCAGGGCACCTTCTCCTCCCGCGTGGGCTGCTCTAGGGACACGTAACAGCAGTGAGCATTGTGCTTAGGTACAGTCGACTTAGCATCCGTATTCAGACATTAGGCAGGTATCACTGACGGTCTCAAAACTACCCAGCCACTCAACAGACATTTTGAAAACACCCAAAAGTTCATCTATTGGAAGAAGTTTCAGAGAGAAAAAGTCAAGTGAGGGGTAATGGCAAAACACTGTTGCTGGTGTGACTTGAGTCAAACCGCAGCTGTCCTTGCCAGCAGTATGACTACATTCACAAGGTAGGTAGTTTAAAAAATAAAAAGATCTCACCAGAACAGATAAGTGTTGTTTTAAAAATGGCAGATACTATTTTAGCACTCATATGGGAAATGTTATAAATAGGTAGCTTTGAATATAAAGCATGCAAGCCACAAGAGAAGACAGACCCTGCTTACACTGTTGCTGCCTGGATTATCTCTGCTGTGGCTTTGCCCCAGAAGGAATCAGCCTTATCAAGTTTCTTTAAGCTCAAGGAAGAACAGAAACAATGTTGAAGATGATACAGGGATTGTCCATGGCACCTGCCCTCTCAGGTTCTCTTTGAAATTGTAATGGATGATTATTGTCTTTGTTTGTTTATTACATCATGTTTTACACGAAAGGCTGTAGGTGGGCATTGGATAGGACATGGAGGGAGAGAGGCACAAGCGGGAACAGACCAGGATGCCATCCTGCAGCTGGGCCAGCTTTATTTCCTCAGATGGGATAGAAAGATCCAGGCTTTTCCCAGGAACTCAGAAGGGTGTAGGTAGAGCTGTTCCTATCCCTTTGTACTTTCACTCTGTCTACAAAGTTTTCTGTTTGAAATGTTCCAGTTTTAGCATTACAGATTCTTCCCTTTTGGCATGCTCACTTTAAGGAATTTAATCTCAAAGCCTTGGTCCATTTGGGCATGTCACAGGAGTAGTCACCATGCTAAAGAATCCATTGACTGACCTGTACATGAAACCGTGCTAGATATTTTAGCAAAAGTATATGAAAATTTATAGAGTATGAAAAAAATTGCAGGAAAGATGGCATATGCTGGGCATCTCATGAGAGATTTCATTTTACCAAGCAATTTAAATTTTTTTTTTTTAATTTGAGTATTGCAAGAAAGATGAATGCCAGGGATAAAATTAAATGAAAGAAGGCAGTAACTTAGCACTCTGGGACATGGAGGACAAGAGGTGTTGCATATGGGAAAACACATGATGAGAGATTCATGGTGTGCTGGAGCTTTGCAAAGCTTTGCAAGCACAGCCAAGAAATTCAAATGAGAACGAATGGGCAAAAGGGAGTCAGTGGCATGAATCATAAGGGTATAATGAGAAAAAGGTCAGGAGCTGAGAACATGCTAACCAACTTGGTAGACTGAATGGGAACAAAGCAAATCTCAGGGAGGCCAGATTCAATGACAACACAATGTGAGCTGATGATTTGTAATTTTAATAATGCAAAATTCAGTAAATAAAATGTTAAAATAAGCAACTTCAATAATTCATTGCAACGTTTACTATTTTAGGACTGTTATTTTATAGCATATTTGATTCAATTGCTCAGTGTCATTGTATGTCCTTTCCTTGTAACCATGCCACAACTTAGATTTTACAGTGTTTCATAGATGGCCAGATAACTGAAAGGTGTTTCTGGGTGGAGGACCCTGTCTGTCACACTAGAACATATGCTCTTGCTCACTGAGGTTTTATATCACCTCAGGTGGTCTATATTTCTAGTGCTTGTACAAAACCAGCAACTTTATGTAGGTTCGAAGACCATTTAGGACTTCAATAGTTTGTATCTTCAAAGCACTGTGTAAATATTAACAAATGCATACATACCTTAACTTCACCGAATGGCGCTTGTGTTAGCTGCTGGAGTTAAGAGTCAGAGGCTGCATCAAAATTTAGAGGTTATGCTGTGTTTATCTTCGCTATGTCTGTAAAAGCACTTGTAGGCATTTTTGGTAGAGCTGAAATTTTTGCATGCAGAAATATATAACCTTCACCAAGATGTGTCTTTTTCATGATAGTACTCTGTGTCTGATGCTGCACAATGACAGATGTACGCATATGAACAGGTAAAGTGTTAATGGTGGGCAAAGGCTCCAAAGACTAAAAGGTATTACATGGCTGACTGCAGGCTTGTTAGCTTAGCATTGATCCCAAGCAAAGTCATGGGAAAGGTTGACCATGACATATGTTATTGTTAAAGAGTGCTTTAAGTACAATGTAAGATGCAAGTATAAGGAAGATTAACAGCATGCTTTAATGAAAACAATAGCATCCCTTTTAAACGTAGATTTTTAAATGTTAGCATTTAACACTGAAATATTGCTAGCATTTTTTACATGCTTAGTTAATAAAAAGTGACAGCTGACATAATGTACTTAGATTTCTGCAGATTCTTTTACTTGATACAGTATGACATCCTGATTAAAAACATTTAACTGAACCACTGAAGCACATACTAAAAAAGATTAAAAACTGGCTAACTGATGGATCTCAGAAAGAAATCATTGATGGAGTCTCTTTTCTAGGCTCAAATGTATTCAGTCTCTTTACTAGAAGTAGAAGCCATCAGATGACTCCCACAGCTCAGCAAGACCAAGGCTTAGGAGAAGACTAGCTAGCTCAGCTTCTAACTAGCACAGAAAGGATCTTGTATATGCCCCCACCTTTGTAGCCACATACTCATATCTGCTCTCTTGTTTTTCTTACTCTGGAAGTTTTCAATCTGACAGATTCAGATTTCACAGTGTTCAGGGCAAAGGTCTTCACTCCTGAGTTGGACCCGAATCTTATCTTAGCCAGTATCAGGCTTTCTGTTATGTTCAGTGGACTTTGGCTAAGGTCCCCAGTGAGTTATTCAAATAATCAAAATTCCACCAATTCCTTGTGCCTAAACAGTGGTGAAAGCCAGACTCCCCGATGCCCCTGAAGACTTCTTCAGAGAAAAACACTAGGCACAGAGATTTGGGTGAAAACAAACCCCTGTGTATTACTAGTGCCTGAGGGTAGCTTTGAGCTATAATAAACAACAGGTAGAACAACAGTAGCAGAGTAGCACAACAGGTACCTACATCTTGCCCTGCACGGCAAAATACCCTGCAAACTTTCGGTGAAAACAGAAGATTTTGGCATTGCTATATATATAAAATTGTGCAGACCCAGGCCTTGTGCAAACCTGAACAAACTGCTCTCCAGAGCCCTGCTGATGGGGTTAATAGCCTCAGAGCTACAGCAAGTGCACAGAGATGACATATGCAATGGACACAGAGAATTAAAATGTAATTCACATCATATCCATGATGTATTTTTACATTAATTGCCAATCTGATTGTTGCACTATATAATCCATGAAAAAAATTGAAGGAGCTTGAGCATAAATATAGAGGGATTTTATATGGGCACCAGTAAGCATCAAAAATAAATCAGAAAAGCAATGGTGATCACACAATGCTCTCTGAGCCTGTGGCACGGAAGCAAGAGGTTTGCAATTTATCATGCAGTTAAGGAGGCAGCAGGAACCCTACAATTCCTATTGTGAAGCTGCCGCATTGTCCTGCAGTCAGCAGTTTAGTCTCAACCACTTTATTAAAAATACGTTTTTGTGCTTTGCAACATAACTTCTGTTTGAGACAATAGGTTTGAATTTAGGAAGGCAAAGAGCATAGAGTGAGAAGAGTGTCCAGACTGCAGTGAAGAGCTCTGCAAGCTCAAGAAGACAGAGCAAGTAAAAAATTGCTAGAACACGAGCATCTTTCCCAGTCTCTTTCAACATATTGCCTTTATAGGAGGGATGAGGCTTTAGCTGCTCCCACTACAAACAGCATAAGGAGCTCACTCTGTCCTTTGTTGTACCAAGCTTGTTGTGGCTTTCATTTGACAAGATTACATGTATGCAAACCTCAGATAATGCAAATTGTTTTAGCTTGATCTGACATTTACAGCACGACTCTGTCTTGTTGGTTTGGAGTGCAGGGAAGAAGAATCATACAAATGGATGCTCCATTTCAAAGCTTCTATACATGTGATGGATCTTTTTTGGAAGAATCCTGGGGAAACTGTGACGTTCCTATTCAATTGTTACCAAGAGTTTGAAAACACGTTAAGATTTCAACAAAGAATGAATAAATACATTGTGGTCCAGACCTGTAACTTTTTATGGCATAAAATACCACTCCAGTGAACAATCAGGTTAAAGTCAAGAGATGGGTCCTTCAGCCCTTCGTCTTTCTCAATTATAATGGGTCTTTACAGTAATTTTGAGATCCTATCCAATAATGCAGCATAACACAAGAACAAGACTGGCGTTACTGAGGCAGACCACAGGTTTGTTGAGCACTGTATCCTCCTCCTGACTGTGATCAACAACAGATGAATACTAAAGCAAGGGAAGCAGGCAGTTATATTTCCCCTGAGTTCTCCCCCTGACTCCAAAAAAATGTAGCTCAGAGACTTTCTAAACAAGAGGTGTTGCCTTTGCATTTAATGGATGCTGATGGGATCTTTTCAATGAAATCGTCTCCTTGTGTTTTTGACACTGTGTAAATTCTTAATATTCACAGCATCCAGGCTCAAGGGGTTGCAAAGATTAACTGCATGGTTTGTAAACCCCACCTCCTTTGTTTTGAACTTTCTGCCTGCTGGTGTGATTATATGTCCCTTAGTAACTGGAAGTGTCAGAACCATCATTCTTTCCCATTAACCCTTTCTGAGCTGCTCCTTATTTTATAGATCTCATATGCCCTGAAACTATTGTTTCTTAAGGCATATAGATCTTTTTTGAAATAAACTTAGGTTGCAAGCAGAAAGCAATGTAAGCTTTGGCTTCATAGCAGGACAGGAAGACATCATCACTATCTTCAGACATCATAACAAAATGCACATTGGCCATAAAACACCAGCAGTTTTCCTGTCTCAGTCCAAGACAAAACTTTTCTTCCAATCTATCATATCCTGAGTGACACAACATTTTTCTTCTTCCGAATTGTGTTCTGCAGCGGTACCCAAACAGCCTCGTCGTCAGAGAGCTTCCTCTCAACTTCAGTGTCCTGTACACAAATTCCAGAAAGTAAATGGTCTCCACTGACTGGTGTATATTATCATAATAAGGAATTGCACAGCATGCTTTTCACATTGAGGCAGTACTTTAAAGGCTTTTCTGAGGCTTGCATAAATAAGTTGTATTTGTTTGGATGGTGGAATAATTAATGCATTTCACACAGCAGCAAGTAGTATGGGAAGCTCCAATATGAAAAAAAGCCTTAAATCATAAAACTCTTCAATTCATACTGACTCAGCATTACCTTCCATTTCCATCATTGACAGGAAATGGACAATTATGAAGTTTCTAAGTGTGCTTAATTATCTTGGGCCCATTTCAATACTGATTGCTGTCTTTTCAAGCCTGTCTCATTTGAGTAGCACAGGGTTGTGATGTTCGATAATCAAGTATACCTTGAGAACAATCAGTAAAACAATGAATGCCTTAGCTCAGGAGTTTCTCTCCAAACTAGCTGCAATGCCTTCAACCACAAATCTTTGCTCCCTTCCTGACCACAGCAACATCAGAGATGGATCTTCTGTTCAGCTTCAGCCAGGAGGTGGAATTGTGAGGTTTCAGCATGGCCCAGCCTAACCCATAGCCCACCACCCTCTTCAGATGATCAGTCTATTAGAGATCTATCTTCTGAAAATAAAAAATGTAATCCCGTGAAGTTTTTAATGGATCATAAAGATCATAAAGCCCCTGAGCCAGCACATGCTTCTGAATTGGCTGCATGGACATATTTTTTGCGGTTAGCAGAAGCCAGTACTTCTTGGGGGAAAACATTGTTGGAGAAATGGTGCAGGGAAAGGAAAACAATATGAAATTGTCTGCAGCCAGCCCTGCTTAGACAATATGGACCTGAATTTCAATTCACTGTAAACAAGCAGCCCATCTCCAAGTATGTCAGCAGTTTTAATGTCTTGTCATCCAATCAACACAGGTTGTGTTCTGGGAATCAGAAAACACTTCTGCATTCATGGGAGAGAAGACATTTTGTCTTGTTTTACTAATTCCTTCTGCTAAATTGTACCTCACTTAGTGTCTTGCTGATGGTAAAGACCAGCATTCACTTTCTGGCATTGGCAAATACCTCTTTCAACACCACAGCAAGTTCACACATGCTTCCAGACTGCTGTACAGAAAGAAGTAGCAAATCACTCTATAAAGAGTGGCATTTCTTCTTCTGTGATGAAGTCTGAGTGTACCACTGGTGAGTACACTTTTTAAGGTGAACTTTCTATTTGAAATCACAGTTTTCTTGAAAATATTGAGCTAGTTCTTCAGCTGCTGAAGACTGGCAGAGATCTGTTTAATTCAATGGAGATGTGCTAATTTGAACTAAAAAGCTGACCCTCTGTGCCTACCCATATTAATTTATTATTATAGTAGACAGATGGCAGATAATTATAATCCTGCATGTTTCAGTTTATTGACACTGTGTCTCTGGGAGCACTCTCTTAAAGGAATTTAGCCAGTCATCTGCCATTCACTTCAATTACAGAAATGCACATACAGGCTCCCAAAGTAAAACTGAAAAAAACCCAGCCCAGAAATAAAAGACTATAAAACCACAGCAATTGGCAGAGAAATTATAGGCTGGTCTAATATTTGATCTGCTTTGAACTCATTGTAAAAACATTGCCTACCAAGCTGGCAAGATTTGAATTACTCCTTAAAAGGCAATTCATGATCCTTGTCATGCAACATCAATCCACACACATAAGCCCTGTCCCATTCAGTTCTGGACCAGAGCGGCTCTCAGCACTTTTCAGACCATAAGGTTTCTTCTTATTTTAATTTCTCAAGAACAGATGTCTCCTGCCTGACAGCATATCACTGCCTTTGATCTGTTTGCTCTGGGAGGAGGAGGTGGAGAACCACAGACTTGCCTCCTGCAGCCCACTGACCTCAGTGCTACCAGCACAGCGCCTCGCCAGCGTGGCACAGGGGGCCCATCGTGTTACGGAGATGCTGCTCCACTGCTCTGATACTGATGCTGCCTCACTGCTGCCTCATGCCCTGTTCTGCTCCGTGATGGAGACTAAACAGAGGTAATGTTACCTCCTGTCTGGATGTTCCCATGAAAATCAGAAGGGAAGGGGGCTTTGTAGTCCATGTGATCCCTCCTTTTTGTTTGCTTTCTTCCCCTGTGTGTTCATTTACCAGTAAAAGACAGTGAACCTGGTTTAACAGATAAGTCTAAACCCTCTCTATGTTGTAGTTAGTCCTTGTCTATCTTAGTAAAGGAGGGTTTAATTTCTTCCTACATCTTATCATGTACAGTGGGAGAGGTGCTACAACCACTTTAGCATGCCATTTACGCAAACAAATCTAGCCACACCAAATTTTTCTCAAAAGGTAGACCATCCCATTTCTGGTACCTGAGCCAGCTCACAAATCACTATATTGCCATACATCTGGGATGAAATAACCCCCTGCAACAGCGCAGGCTGGGGCCAGAGGTGGGTGGTGGTGGAGAGGCAGCTGAAGCCGAGTCTGTGCTGGGCTCTCGTGGCAAGGAAGGGCAGCCACGTGCTGGGCTGCATGCAAACAGTGCAGCCAGCAGATCAAGGGACGTGCTTATTTCCCTGTCTGGCACTTGTGAGACCACATTTGGTGTACTGCATCTAGATTTGGGTTCCCCAGTACAGTAAAGACAGTAACAAACTGGAGATTCCACAGGAGGGACATCAAGAAGATTACAGGGTGGGAGCACAAATCAGGAGTGTAAATATGTAAAGAGATGGGAAGAATTGGATTGTTTGGTTTGAAGATGAGAAGGCTAAGGGAAGATCTTACTGTCATCTTCAAGTACCTCATGGGAGGATATAGAGAAGATGGAGCCAGACTATTCTCAGAGATGAACTGTGAAATAACAAGAGACAATGGACACAACCTGCAGAAAGAGAAATTTGACAAGACGTAGACGTAAGGAAAAGTGTCTTCACAGTGAGAGTAAACAAATTCTGGAACAAGCTACCCAGAGAGTTTCTGGCATTCCATCCCTGGAGATACTCAAAATGCACCTGCGCAGTCAAGCAACCTGGTCTAGCTTTGAAGTTAGTCCTGCTTTGAGCCAGGCACTGGACCATGTGAACTCCAGGATCCCCTCCAACCTGAACCACTCTGTGATGCTGTATGGCACAGTAGTGGAAGAAAGAGATGTTTTGAGGGGATGTAAGGTGGTTCAGTTCTCTGGGAGGCCAATGGATTCATAAAGTCTAGATGCTACTTCCGAACCTGCCCCCAAAATCCCATGTGACCAACCATTCTGATGCAGCTTAGGCATCGTCGACTCCCAGCAAACCTGGAGATAATAGAAACACGTGTATTGTGCGAGCAATTGCCCACTGCCAACAGCAAGACATTCAGTCTAGCCTAGGATCACTCCATCACCTTTCCCAGCTGAAAAATAAGGATATATATAGTGAGACAGATTAACTGTATTTGAAGGATACTTGCTCCAAAGCTACGGAGGCCGTCAGACAGGAAAGGAAAACATCTATGAATAACACATACTAACATCCGATATTGCGGAAACCCAACCATTTTATCTGCCAACCTATCTGGAATGGAAATCAGCTGAGAGAGATTGCAGTTAAGTGGGGAATGTGAAAACATGATTTTAAATGTTTGGTAAGTACTTTTCGAGGCAATATTAAAATTAATAATTCCTGCTGGCATTTGGACCTCCTTTGTCACCCACTCACTTTGGCATCATATCATACATGAAAACTTTTGCCATTTAAGCTAGTTAGTAACATCCTCCAATATTCCCACTAGCACTTAACTTTCAATTTGTCATCATTTAGCATTCCCACTTCATCTGCTCCTGCAATTTTTTAACTTCTTCATATATGGATAATGCCATGCATTGAAGAGGGAAATACCCAGAACAATTTACAGCCTGTAGCAGTCTGAATTTCACTAGACAGCTTTCTGTGAATCTGTTTCATGAACTGTAGTACCACCTGTGTCCAGTCTAGGATCTAGTAGCTCTTTGTCATTTAAAAAGAGGAGCCACCCACTGCCCTTTGCATGCATTGAAAGTGATTACCTTGAACTGATTACCTTGATCTTGGCAAGAAAAATTGCTAGCAGGCAGTTCAGCAAGGTCAGACTAACCTCCAACACACTTGAGGTGCCTTGGCATGAGAGAAGTCTTTGGGGGATCACTGGCCAATATAAGGAACGTAATGAAGCAGCTATATAAAATGTAGCAGTAGTAATATTCCCAATAAGCACCTAGCTTTTCATAGCTGTAAGATTTTGAGTTTATTTTCTCGTAAGATCTCCAGTGTAACTCTAGGTCAGCAGTGACCAGCTCTCTACAGACCCAGAGTTAAGAATTAAAATGGACATCAGTGAATAGCCATAACCTTTCAAAAAGCACTGGATTTCATATTTTGCTGATATCTTACCATCATCTTTATTACAAGAATATTACACAAAATCAGAAGTATGACTGGCCTGTCTTCATTGCATGCTTAATTTTGCTACCTACCTAAATAAATGTATTTTCTGTACATAGGGGGAGTTGAGGACAACATGCCGGACGGTGGGATATGTGCCTTTTGGAGTAACTGGGGTTCAGGAGATGCTGCCTTGCACTGAGACATGACGTGACGTGACGCTTTTCCCCATGGCTGGGAAGTACAGGGGAGCAGATGGCCATCGAGGCCAGTTACTGCCTGTCCTCCCCCAGGGTTGCCTCAGGGGGTGGGCAGCAGCACCCCCCGGGGCTGAGTGCATCACTCTGAGAGCTGTACCACAAAAGTCTCCCATCCAGCTACGGAGACCTGTGGCCTCCTGGGCTCTGTGCCTTCAACCAGGGCCATGGGGGAACCTGAAGCAGGGGAAAGGGAGGGCAGAGGGCTGTGGTAGTCTGATCCTGAGCAGATTTTTTTCCAAACATTTTTTCTTGCTGGCTGCCTTTTTTATGTAAACGTGTGGGTTTTTTATTGGAGAGGGAATTCATGTGTTGTTATGAGCAGGGGGCATCCTATACAATTCTTAGAGTAATAGATAATCTACAAATTCATACTGGCTCTCTTAGTTGCTTATGAATGGTTCAAAAGTGTATAAAAGATGCAAGTTAAAGATACATACACATTTCTTAAGGGTGTACAATCAGTGAGAAGCTACAATTTAAAGTCTAATGTAGCATGGCAACCAGCACAGTCTGCAAAGGTTTAAAGGCTTTATCAGCAGTGTGATCTCATGGTCCAGTTTATAGCAAATACATTAGGGCTGAGTCTGACTGTTAGCTACAAGACAGCCATGGGCAGAAAATAGTTACAGAAAATACCGGTCACTAGAACAAAAGAAAATTCTCTTTTAGTCCCACCCCCACAAACACTATATTCAAGGCAAAACTGGAAAACATTAAAAAAAAAAAGAAAAAAGAAGTGACTATTTCAAA
Source organism: Gavia stellata (assembly GCF_030936135.1). Taxonomy (NCBI): domain Eukaryota; kingdom Metazoa; phylum Chordata; class Aves; order Gaviiformes; family Gaviidae; genus Gavia; species Gavia stellata. Next base: position 23,478,744 of record NC_082599.1, on the reverse strand, counting down.
CAAAGTAAAATGCTCAGCTCTAGACCTAAAAAAAGACAGTACTGATATGGGCATACAGAAGATGCTACTTTTCAGGGAAGCATTTGCCTCGCTAACACCCTGTCTATCTGCGAGACAAAAATCACACAAACATACGAAGATGATAAAATGGGGTTATCCACAGGGGTAAGCACATTCACAAGAGGGGGAGGCTGAAAGTCTGCATTTGCCAGTTACCCCATACGCTACTACTTGGTCTCTCTAAACGGACAGTCTTTGCTCCTGTTCTTAAGCCCTTGTTGCTGCAGAGCTTGTTCTTCCCTGCCGAGCCCCTGCCTGGTTGCATCTAACCCAGGTGTACATGGGCCTCAGGCCTGGGGGGTGTCCCGTTGCTTGCAGACATGCCATGTCTCCCACTTACTAAGTGGTCCCACCTGTGTGCGTTGAACTGACACGTCCTTTGGTCAGTCCTTGAGGTTTCTGTAATCATTAATTGATAATTAATACTCATCTCCTTGCAAAGCTCTTGGAGCTGCTGCTTGTTTAAAGTCTCATCTTGAATGAAGCATGTTTTCATGCACTCCTCTTGACAAGGAAATAAAGAATCCACATAAGCAGATCTCTCTGTTTTCAGTGTTATCTTTGTCAGTTTTGAGGTTCGCTGCAGCTTGCAACATACAAGGTCCTCTTCTTCTCAGTCTGACCTCTTGTACTTCCTTCCTATGCAACTTACTGCTTCACAGCAAGCTCCTTGCCAGCACCTTCTGGTGCTGAGCTCTCACTTAGGCTTTCAAACAACTCCTCCAGAAACGCTTTTGCCCTTTCTGTGTCTGTCTCATGAGCAAAGACATTTATTTTCCCAGTCTCTGAGCACAAACCACAGTCTATACCCTGAAAACAACAAAGCCTTAGGCCAAAAAGCATCTTAAGTGATGACAAAGCACTTCTAAATCTCCACCCAGCTTCACACGCATTGGCCAAAATCTTAATTAGGGGAGTAATAAGCCAATGAGATACTCTGTAACCCTTTTAAAATACAGCCCTCTACCATTCAGCCTGGAGTCTGTGCGTACCCTGGGGTGCTCTGAGTCACTAGCACAATTGCTGCAGGTAGAGGTATATTTGTGTCAGCTTTGATCTATATAATGCAAAGGCTGTATAAACTTGTATGGACTCTATATAGGTTTTTAAGCAGCCAACTCCCCACGAAGTTTGTACTGCAATGGCTCTAGTACTATAGTTATTTGAAAGGCTGATTTAAAGCCAGCTTAAATATGTCCCAAGCGAATGCACGCATGCTGTGTGGTTACCACCACCGCTAGTACCAAAGGTGGGAATTTTCAGAGACAAAATGATTACAGTATACACAGTTGGTACCAGGTACAGGCACTTGCTTGCATAATTAAGAATTATGTTTCCATGTCCCATCTTCTGGTCCCCATTGATGCAAAGGCTCCACTCAGCCGCACAGGTCCTGCAGTCCCACAGCTCTCTGCCCTGGTCAGTGTTGTCAGTGTTACAAAAGCAGGTTTGGTAGCAAGTATGATTTTTTGAAAGAATGTATCTAGCTCAGTACAGTCACTGCACAGTAAGTAAAGATGTCTTTCTGTTACACTGAAGCTCCCCTTTAACTCTTTTTGTGCCTAACAATATACCTTGGAAATTGAAGAATTCCATCTTACAGCTTTCCCCACGTATGACTCTAGTTTATACTAAAGAATAGTTGTAACACGCATTCTCCACATCAACTATTCCCCCCTAAATTACTTGAAGATCACAATTTTTTTTCTAAAGTTTTAAAAGAAATAATTATTATAATAATTATTATAATAATTATTATTATAATAATAATTATTATCTCTGGTAAGCATTAGAGCCATTGTGAAGAAAATGACTATGTGAGAGATGAATGAGGGGTAGACTACTTTTTACTATTAAATTACTTACCTGTTTTATAGCAAAATTTAGAGTCCCCAGGAGAGCCACAGTGTATAAGGTAATGTAAATGTACACAATAAAAAGCACACCAAGTTTTTCATCTAAATAAGACAGGTGAAAAAGACCAAAGGGAGTCTCATTACTGTACCAAACTCTTTAGCAGGACACAAAGGGAAAGAAAAATGATTTGATTCTGTTCATGACCAGAGGAGAGATCTAAAGTAATATTAAAGAGTCATCCACCCCTCAATAAGCTCATTTTCTTCACCACTAATCCCTCATCTAGTGCAATGTAAATTGAACCTGACTAGCCCTTCACCCAGCCTCGAAGCGCCTTCCTGGAAAACCCTCGTGGTCCAGTCTTTGTGTCAAAGCAGGCAGTGGGACAGTAAGTGCTACCCCACAGAAATGGTTGTAGGTTCAGCAGCACCACTCAATAAAAGTGAAAACAACCCGCTGTAGAAGCGTGCCTGCCAAACACTTCACAACCTAGATGGAAAATAAAACCCTTTGGTCCATTAGGAAACAGGGGCTTCTTCCTTCTATCCAGCTACAACCAGTTCTCTTACTGGAAACTCCAGCTTTGGAAGATTTTTAGAAACAGACATCAACAAGCTTATCTCCAGCTGGAGCAGGGCTCCCCGGTTTGTTATTAACCACTTGTCTTCTCTAAAGTTGTATGCTGACGTATTGGTTTTGCATGGCAAGGTTTTGGTAGCAGGGGGGTTACAGGGGTGGCTTCTGTGAGAAGCTGCTAGAAGCTTCCCCTATGTCCAACAGAGTCAATGCCAGCTGGCTCCAAGACAGACCCGCTGCTGGCCAAGGCTGAGCCCATCAGCGATGACGGTAGCACCTCTGGGATAACATATTTAAGAAGGGGAAAAACAACTGCGCAAGGACAGCTGGAGAAGAGAAGAGTGAGAATATGTGCGAGAAACAACCCTGCAGACACCAAGGTCAGTGAAGAAGGAGGGGCAGGAGGTGCTCCAGGCACTGGAGCAGAGGTTCCCCTGCAGCCCGTGGTGAAGACCATGGTGAGGCAGGCTGTGCCTCTGCAGCCCATGGAGGTCCACAGTGGAGCAGATATCCACCTGCAGCCCATGGAGGACCTCATGCACGAGCAGGTGGATGCCCAAAGGAGGCTGTGACCCTATGGGAAGCCCACGCTGGAGCAGGCTCCTGGCAGGACCTGTGGAGCCGTGAAGAGAGGAGCCCACGCTGGAGCAGATTTGCTGGCAGGACTTGTGACCCCGTGGGGGACCCACGCTGGAGCAGTCTGTTCCTGAAGGACTGCACCATGTGGAAAGGACCCATGCTGGAGCAGTTCATGAAGAACTGTAGCCTGTGGGAAAGACCCAGGTTGGACAAGTTCGTGGAGAACTGTCTCCCATGGGAGGGACCCCACACTGGAGCAGGGGAAGAGTGTGAGGAGGAAGGATCGGCAGAAATAACGTGTGATGAACTGACCGCAACCCCCATTCCCCGTCCCCCTGCACTGCTCAGGGGGAGAAGATAGAGAAATTCAGGAGTGAAGTTGAGCCTGGGAAGAAGGGAGGGGTGGGAGAAGGTGTTTTTAAGGTTTAGGTTTTATTTCTCATTATCCTAGTCTGATTTTGATTGGTAATAAACTAAACTCATTTCCCCAAGTCTGGTTTGCCCATGACGGTAATTGGTGAGTGATCTCCCTGTCCTTATCTCAACTCACGAGCCTTCCATTATATTTTCTCTCCCCTGTCCAGGTGAGGAGGAGGAATTATAGAGTGGCTTTGGTGGGCACCTGGTGTCCAGCTGGGGCCAACCCACCAAAGTTGACTTGTTTATATCTGTACAGAACTCTGTTCAGAACTGCCAAAATTAATTCTTAAGAGATATGCTTAGGAAATTTTGTTCCAGTAGACTCTGTTCTCATCTAGCTTCTACCAGATTATTTCAGTCAACTGAACAAAGTTTTCCATCCTTTTCAATTATTCATTTTTTTTTCTGAGATGTTATTTATACAGCAGTGTACACAGTGCTTTGAAGTAAGTAGGTATGTCAGACAAAGAACAATGTCCTCTCGACAGCCTTTGCAGCCCAAAGAAATGAATAAAGTATAGAACAAAACAGTAAGAGTGAGGAGGAGAGGTCACTGCAGTTCAAATATTTCATGGAACAAAAGCAGTGGTAAGAATGTTTGAAAAAGAAAAAATATTTGTCATATTGGGTAGGGTTTGTTCACTTAACTTTACACATCTATAATGCAAGGACCCGTGTCTGAGCTAGTCACCGGGAGCATCTTTTCTGGTGAGAAACAAGTGATTTTAGCACTGAGATTCATCTAATTTGGACACCTTTGGGAAGAGAGAAATCATATGTTATGCTCTACTTATCATATCAACTGCCTCTCCATTGACTGTCACATAGCCAAGCTGGCCAGCTCAGATGTGGATATCTACATTTAGTTAGACGATTCCAACTAGTATTCTAGACACATGACAGTATATCTTTTAAGACCTTTGTAAATCAAATTTCTGCTTAACAAAGCTTCAAGCAGTGGTTCCCCATTCTTTTCCACTGGGGGAGAGCTTTTTTTAAATCCCCCATTCACAAACACTTTTTTCCTGGAGGTAATTGCTAGATGAGCTCAACCAAATCAGCTGTCTCGTAGGCTGCACTCTAAATCAGATTTGGTTATAGGAGCCTGTTTTTTAAAAGCTGCCTCCAGATATTTTTTTTTCTTTTTGTTGTAAATAGATTCCTGAATAGTGTGGTTTACAGCCTTGCCATGCAAAAGGCTGAGTCAGAGCAAACTGGAGTTGACCTGACTTAGCCTTTTACATGACTGATCACAAGCTGGGATGGGGTAACTAGGGGGAGGCAGAAACCTTTTAACTGTGCCTGTAATCTGTGGACCCCTCCACAGCACCATGTCCTCAGCCTCCATTGCTGCCGCTCCTGTTTGACACGGTCACCCACCGGGCAGAAACAATGTGGGCAGACACCCAACCGAGTTTCACCTGACACCCTGTGACTGCCGTCAGCGCCAGCCTGAAACTCTCACCTTTGAGGAAGAGAGTGAGGTGCAGCACAGAGAGCACAACTGCACCACATGCTGAGCACCTCCAGGTCCCTGCGCCAGCGAGCAAAGCTGAGGATGCTCAACACTTGGTCTTGCACTTGAGGCTATGAACGTTGTCACTAGAGAAAATACCTTTTCTTTTCTCCTGCAGGGACTGTGCTGGGAGCATTAAGGCACTTTTGCTCTGGCACTGAGCAGCGATGAGATTGCAATGATTTGGTGGCCGTCATTACTTGAAGCCCATTGATCTGGAATGGAAAGTCCTGCCTCCCATTAACACTGCTAAGCCTGAATCAGTTAGTCTCCTGTATGAGACATCCTTTGTTTTTCTATTTAATAATTTCAGTAACTCTGCAATATGAAACTTTCTCAATCCAGTCCTTGTGTGTGGGAGGGTGTGAATATTTCCAGCTGATAGTAATAAATGCTTTGGCACAGGCGGTTGCAGCAGGCACAGGACTGCACTGCTTCCAAAGCCCAGCTCCAACATACTTGTCGCTGTACCCCAGTGCTAATGCAATTAGCTTTGCTTTGTGTGTGTGTGCCACGGTGAGACGACACAGGCAGAGTAACAGAACAGTACTCAAAAGACCCTGACATTTATCTATGCTTTGTTCCATACTAAAAATTAATCACATTCCTTACAACAGGCTCTTCAGTCTGAAAAAGGCAATGCCTAAAAATCTGAGACACCCATGACAACACAACATCCCTCTGCAGTGATTTGGTGGCACAGAAGAATGTACCCAGATCAGCTCAAACTTGGTCCCTCCTGGCAGGACACGGGACAGAAGGAGGCAGGTATGGATGCTGCCTGCTCTCTTCCTCAGGAAAAAAAATCTCTCTCAGCTGCATTCAGGAGGAGTTTGAATTCTCCGTCTGTTTTCAACATACACATTGCTTTCCTTTTCAGTCTTGAAGCCAGGCTCCAGTGGAGACCTGGAGCAGCACAGACAGTATGAAACACTTCTGCTTTGCCTTTTCTGTGACTACCCCATGAATGCATTAACATTTTAGCATTTTTGCTGCATTATGGCAACACAGAATTGTTGATGCCATTTTAAATTCGTCCCAAGTAACCAATGAAGTTGTTATATGTTGCCATGGTATGCAAATTAGATTTGCAGCACAAAACCTGCGTATTTAGCCAATCATATTATTTCTTCTAAAATGAAGCCATACATTTCAAACTTCAAATAAATAGAATGGAAAATATAAGTTAAGGGGAGAAAAAGCAAAATATCACCTAATGAAACAAGTTGATAATAGTTTATTGTGCACGGTTTAATTATGAAAAGCACATTCTTTTAAACAATACGCTACATACTAAAACTGAATAGATACAGATGTTAATTGTCTTCTCCATTACAAAGGTAGAGCTAATGGCAGGGATTTGAGACAAATAGCACTTAACCTCCTGAACCCCAGATAAAGAGGGAGATAGATGTTTGCTTTTGATCATTCTACTCTTTTCATGATCTGAATCAATAAGTACCCCTTATAGCTTTGAGTCATGTTTCTAATTAGTCAGCCTCTTGGGCCTGATTTACAAAATAAAATATAAATCAACACACATTTGCAAATTCCAACAAGCATTCTGGGCCAATGCCATCTCAATAAAATAATTAAAATGCCATCAGCCTGTTAACTTGCTCTCATCTCTGCCAACATATATATACTGTCAAATGCCAACTGATATTTGGAGTGGTAAGGAAAAAGGTATTTTGAAGATATGATAGCTGCAATAAATGTAAGATATAAAATACATAAGTCTTAATATAACCAATTAAAGCTTCACTTTTCTTTGTTAGTGCAAGATATTGCAGAAAGAGAATTGATAAGGAATGCTGTTGACTATGAAGATGCACATGATCCAGAAAATACTCAGTGAAGCTCACAGCTAGCTTCTCTAAGTCAAATGCAGCAGGTAAACTCCACATTACCGAGCGACATACATAGAGTACAACATCAGGGCTTGAATTTTACAAAGACAACAGCCTGTATAGGACCCCCCTCATTGGGGAGCATCCAGGAGACAAATTGTCCTTTAGTAATATGATTAATTTTCCCTTCTTTCACTTACTGTTATGCCTCGTGTGTACTAGGACAAATGTGTAAGGACAAATTATCAAAAACAGCCTCTGAAATCCCATCTGCCCCTCTCCGCGTTCCCAGCTTTGTGTACATGCTGTCGCTTGCTGCTTCCAACAAAAGGCCAGATTTGGGTCTCACTGACACCAGCAAAGGAAGGGAGCTAGAAATTAGCACATTTAAGGTGGAAGCCAAATCCCTAAAGCTCCACACATGTAAAAGAAGGGACTGGAATTTCCCCATGAAGGATTTTCAGTGAACCAGTCAGGTGAGACATGTGCCATGCATAAAAGATCAATTAATTGAATATCTATAATCATGAGGAAGTGATAAAATCACCCAGGCCCATCACCAGTATGCAAGATTTGAGAAAGAATCCTTAAGGAAAGAAAAGTGAAAGATACAGAAACAAGATAGAAATACATTTTTTTGACAGAATAGGTAATGCCAAAGTATCCTGATATTTTGGAGTTTTGTATGATAATTGCTGATATTCAAGACAAATGAAATGTCCTAGATTTCACTTAACTCAATTTAAGCTAATCCACATATGGTGCCATATGAGAAACAGTTAAGCTGGAAGAGATTGGCATTAGTGTAAGAATCATAAATTTGCTCAGAAACTGACTGGGATGGTAACGGGAAAAGAAAAGGAAAGTTACTGGTGGAACTCCCAAAGCACAAGTCTTAGGATGGAGTGTGCTTAAATTTTTTGCTGATGGCACTAGCACAAACATAAGGATGCACGAAATGAACTGTATGTTTCTGACACCCCAGAAACATCCAGTACCAGCATCATGATGGGGATCCAAAACAGCACAAAAGAAAAACCAAATTACTTAAAGACCTAGAGGAGAGCAACAGAATAGTAACACAAGTGGCACAAAAGGCTTATTAGGCTTTAGTAAGAGGGGAAAAAAATTTTCTCTTTTGGCTACTCCAAGCTTAATTCTGTAGTGAAGTTTTAGCAGTCATCACCCACAGTTTATCTCAGCACTATTAATTTTAAATCAAAGTGAGATAAAGTGCTCAGCAGAGATCTCTGTTGTTCTGTATCTGCGTTTCATCAGGATCAGAAGCCAACTCCCTTTCTGGGCTGGGGACCGCATCCCTGTTTTAAGGCCAGGATGCAGGAGCCCTGGGGAAACCTGGGAGGGGGACAGGCACTCCCATGGCAAGCAGGTCTGCGTGGGCTACCAAACTGCTGCCAGCAAGAACTGAAGGTGATGCTTCTAATACACACCCCAAATGTTCAGTGAGCTTTCTTTTTGGCAGACTTTCCTTTTTCTTTTTGGCAAACTGTTCTGCTCCCTGCAGTAACGCTGCAGCTTTGGTCTGAAAGCCCCAGAGCCAGAGAGCTGGGAGCACTGGAAGGATTCGGGCAGTGCCAACGTCAAAATCCCCTCCCCTCTCAGAGCACCTTCAGCGCTGGTCCTGAATGGGATTGACTGGGTTGCCTTGCCAACATGCACAGCAATGGTGAATGAAGGGGATGAAGATGGACACAGTCTTGCTGGAGGTCATGCTCGTTTTGACAGTAGTCTGTGTAATCCTGCATGAGTGGTTTTGGACAGAGGCTTACAAAGGATTTTAGTCAGGTGCTGGTTTGCAATCAGTTTTAAAAAATAATTGCAGTAGAGTCTACCAATGAAGTCTAGCAGCTTTACACTGGAAGCAGAAGGCTGGGGAGTTGGGACAGAAGCTCTGATTTTGTCCATGCTGATGACCAAGGAATCAGAGACTGCTTGGCTACATTTTGTCACCCTGGCATAAAGGCCCACGTGAAGCGATATAACAGTTGCTGTTTGGAAGACAGGTAGGTGAGGATGTGCTTGAAAAGTAGCATCCCTTATTTGGACAACCCCAACCTGAGCAAAACCCCAAGCTGGAAATCCCTCTGTTAATATCTTATGTATATCAACTTAGTTTACTCTCATTAATTCACATGTCCTTCCACATTAAGAAGCTTAAGAATTTCTAACCATTTGTTTGTAGAAAACAATGTTTTGTAAACACATTAAGAGCAAGAGTATGGTAATGGGTTTCTAGGTCCTTGGCCTTTGGTGGACTGTGTTGTGATAAAAACAGTCCCGCTCAGTATCTCAGGAAGTGATGATATAATCATCTTCATGAGTAATAAAAAGGACTAATTTCTTTGTTTCATTGTTCTCCTGCTCTGAACTTAGGGAAAGACACAGAGAACCAGAGGAACGCAAAGTACGTCTGTTTCCAACTCTGTGGCCTTCTACACTTCAGAAACAGGCAAAGCAGAGATGTCACCCACTCATTACAGAAAAGGGAAGGCAGTGTATTGCTTAATGACTAATTGAGTTATCAATGATGGGCTTCAATGCCTTAAAAAACTATAACACTTAGGAGAACTACTGAAATTTAGGGCAAGAGGAAGCCTTACAGCACCTGGAGGTTGAGGGAACTCAGCCTTCTGTAGGATTAGGTACAAGAGGGTACAGAGGCTATAATAGGATTTTGCCTCTCTCGCCCCTTACGCATCTACCAGAGCGCTGCTTTAATCTTGGTTTTCTTATTTTTAAATTACGGGGGTAGGATTTTAAAGGCTCCTAATTTCCTCTGCTGCAATTTGCTGCAAATATGAATGGTTGTATATACTTGCTAATGATCATTGTCTACAACAATCATTTCAAAGACTAATTACTCTTATGCATCCACAATTAAATTCATTTTCAAAAGCTGGAGGCTGCTGATGTTATATGAACAGGACAGAAAAAAAAATTAGAAGCCCCTCAGTCTATTTTTTTCCAATTCTATTTGTGGGCAATCTCAACCAGCACCAATGGGCACCCTGCTGATTCCTTGAAGACAAGGAGTTGTCAGTAACAAGGAGAAGACAAAAGCGTCATCTGAGTTGTACCTCTCATTTGTAAGATTCGTAGAGTGGCTTAGACCACCTGTTGCAGGGCAGTAAAAACCACTAGGTTGAAAACAAACATGGGACCATGTAAAACTGACAAGAGAATAAACTCTCTACAGAAGAAGGATGGGTTACGAAATATTTTGCATCAATGTTGCACTGAACATATTCAGCCAGAAGAAATAGAGAAATGAGGCACTGAAGAGAAATTTATATTTATTTTTATACTGGCGATAAAAACAGATTTAAATAAATATCAAATACTGGCAACACCCAGAGCAATTAGATTTCTTCTTGAGAAGAGGCCATGTTCTGCCTAATGGAGGATGCTGGGCAGAGACTTTAGGCCACTCCTGAATGGTGGAATATCATTAAATGCCAAATTCTAAACATCACAGACCTTCTAATGAGGGCAAAATCTTTATTCCATGGCTGTAGTTGCATGTGCAGTTTTCTATCACTGTAGGCACAAAATTAGCAGTACAGTTGTGTACACCTTTCGTATCTTGTTCTTAAAGATAGCTCAGTCTAGCCTGAGGCTACGTTTTTTGAAACAGTAAAATCACTTCCCATTAAACACATGTATTTTTAAGCTGTGATTAAGCTGTATAGCAACAAGCAAACAAGAATCTGATGTAAATACAAATATACTGAGTGCAAAATATTCAAAAAGCACATATATAACTTAGGATCTCAATAATTTATTTGGGGTTTTATTTGTTGTTTCTTAAATACCTTAGGTGCCCAAGTCTCTGGAAAATTACACCCAGCTACTGAATTGTTTGTAATGTTTAGAAGTGAAGCACAGGGAAGTGAGATGAAAGGGAGGAGTTTGGATAGCGATGTGGTGAGAGCACTGTAAACACTTGGAAAGATTTCTTCTACGTTAGTAAAAGTTTTGCTGAACAGCTACCAAATTACTCCTGTCAGCCACCAGTAGTACCAGGAGCCCTGCTAGGGCATAGCGAGTGTATGGGGATTGCACATTAAGGACAGCACTTCTGCCTACGCACACCCAGACATGACCATAACCCTGCTGCTGCTTTCAGCCCTGACCTCTTCACAGCACGAGAGCTGGTGGCCAGGAACTTCAAGCAAGGGAGCGCGCTGATACCTCGAGGCTCAGCCTCTCATCCGCGCCCCTTCGCCAGGCTGCAACAAGCCTGAAGCCCCTTCTGCTCATCACACAGGGAGGCCCTGAGACCTCGAGGCCATTGTCAGTGGTTGCTACAGGGCCTGGTCCTACAACACTTTCCCTTGGGACCAGCCTTGTACATTTTCTTATAAATACTTTTATTCCTAGAGGCTAAACTTCCATCATTTCCCTCGGACTGAATAGCAAAACTGTAGCATATAATAAGATGCGTGTTTCATTCTCCAGCAGATGCAGATAATGGCTCAGATTTCTCAGATTAGGCTGAAGAAATTCTTTGATACTTTAAAATAATTAAAATGGTCTGGCATGCAAATGTCAAAATGGAAGAAATTTAGCAGAAAATGGAGGAGAAATGGCCAGATCTTCCTATTATCACTTGCTGTACATCTCAAAAGACAGCTGATTCCTGGCTCTGTATGGGTTCCAGCATTCAGTGATTTATTGGGTAATTCAGCATTTGCCAGTATGTCTTGTGCTAATTAAATGCATCGCACTCTATTCAGAAATGTCACAATTGATTTGTCTTCTGCAAGCACTGACTTTATTTCAATCTTCTAAAAAAGATTTTATGAGCCCCAGATAACTTATCCTGGCACATTCATCTCCCAGGGCAGCTTCTGCATCTGAGGGCAGTATGGGAAGAAACCAACAGTGAACATCCAATACAAATGTCTTCTTTGGACAGCTTATTTATCTGATATGTGCTGTATATCCAGGAGTGGGTAGCCTATATGGTGAAATTACAAGCTGCTCCATTAATGTATAAAAACACTCGAACATGACAGAAGTTAATATACAATATTGGCAGATTTTGTTGGTTGATAGACTGAGCCAAAGAGCCATGCAGATTGAGAACGCTGTAATCTATAACAAGGTGTTTATTTACAAGCAGTTTTGTGACTGAATTCGGCTATTAACTAAATTGCATCAAGAGGAAATGAGCATAAAATAGCTCACTCTAAATATCAGATGCCAAAGCATGCTTAGTATAATATTCAGTCTGCGGACTATTCTGTCATTTTAATTCAGTGCTTTTCCCCCACACATTATGCATAACCGAATGCTGAGGGTGAATTGCAGCATTTTGCTATTCAGTCATGGAGAATACAGTTACAGTGTACAGTAGAAAACTGCTTTGTTCTGAGAAAGTACAATTCCTGACACAAAATTGTGGTTTAAGCTTAATCAGAATTGAAAATCTGTGATGCAAGACAAGAAAGAGTGCTTTTCATGTCACACAGGAAGAAAACAATTACCTGTTTTAAGGCAGGGAATGATTATCCAGAGAGGCAGCAGGAGGGTCAACTCAAATATTTTGAGTATTTTACCAGAAAACAATAATTTTTTACTACTATTACTTCTGTCCCAGACCCTTTACTGCTTAGATTCTTCTGTGACAGAAATTTTTGCAGAGAAGAAACTTCCTGCCTCGATGAGAAACTTTCCGGAATAGGCTCTACTCAGTTAAGCACACTTTGAATTTGTTATTTGTCACATTAGCAACTGAATGTTGCATTTGTAGCAGTTTGGTGTGTATAGCAGAGGGAGGACCCTGTGTCTATTTTTGCTGCACAGGCTTCTGCTGCTGGGCCCCAACCAAGGATGCATACTATAAGTGGCTGTCTGAGCAGCCACTTATACTACTGCAGCAATGACAACATTTAACTGGAAGACAGTGATTCACACCGTTTACTCCTCGGTCTCAGATGGTGACTCTTTATACATGTTCTGAAGAAAAGCCGTTGCAATGGCCATGAACATGGTCATTTGGCCATTCATCTTGCCAAAACATGGATGAGTGTTGAGTAGAACTGGACTGTCGATTTGAGGCTCCTGTCCATTTGTAAGTCTTCGTTGTCTCCTCTTTGCTGGCTTGTATGGGAAAGTGAGGAAACATGGTGTATGAACTGGAATGGGAAGGAAAGTCTTGGGTCCTTTGTTCTGCACCTCCAAACAGTCGTGCTATAAACTTCTCATAAACTCATCAATCTCTGACTGCTGAAACTACCTCTTACGTGAGGCTGTTCCAGAATCTCACCAACAATTAGAAATGTTTTTCTGCTAAATTCCATCTTAAAATATATATTTATTTGTTCTGTGCTTATTTGATTCTTTTGCTTAAATAGCTCTTCTATATTCTGACTACATATGTCCTTAATGCATTTATAGAGCACAATCACATGCTCTCCCAGTTTCCACCCAGCCAGTCTGCTAAGCTGCACCAACTAAATATTTTAATCTCCATTCCTCTGGTCATCCTCGCTCCCTGCACCAATTCTAATTTTAATTCATCTTTCTAGCACGCAGATAGCCAGAGCTATTTCCAATAATCTATATTGTACAATGACTTTTATACTTTCCTCTTTTTTTCTGAAAAAGCTTTATATGCTACATTAGTATCAAATTTGAATTTTTCATAACTGCATGATAATTATTGCTTACAGCCACTCTGTCATTGAGTAACACACCCTGCTTTTCTTCTCCTTTTTCATTTTAAACCAATGAATACCCAGTTTACCTGAAAAGATCATGTTACTCTCCCTTAAATGCAATTACATTTTACCCAATTTTCTATTACCTAATCTATTTTAGTCCTCTGGTTGCCCAGTTCTTCATGACATTCTGATTTGTGGCTCTATGCTATTTTCTGGTGCAACAATGGTCTCACTTTTTAGGATGATGTCATACAAAACGAGAAAAACTACAAGCTAAGAATATTACCAACTTACTAACATTAAGCCATTTGTTAGTAGAGAAAGCAAGTTCTACCAAGGGATTCCTTTTTCTATATTCAGAATATATTTCATATAAAAACCACAAATATGCTGTTTACATGAAAGAGTTGAAAATGACATACCAGAAGACATCTTTGTTGCAACCATATTTTATTATTGCTTTATTTTTCCGTGTAGCTGATAAAGAAGTGCCATGTAAGTAACTGTCCATTTACTACTAAAAGGAACATTTGCTTCTCTAATAAAGGGTAAACATTTGTCTCCAAAAGTATTTAGGGATATCATTACTGCAAAAGGCTGTGATTGCTCACAGAAAGGCAGTATTTTCAAAACCACAGTTTTTCATAAATGACTGTTGGAAAGTAAGAATTAGTAGTTTGGCAAAGCGTTAAAAGCTGGTATTTTAGAGAACTGAGATGAAGGAACAAATCTGGTTAATGAAGAGAATCACATCACATATGGAAACTTAGCTGATTAGTAGAGTCATGGAATATGCTTCTATTTCATCACGAAAACTGTCTGTCAGTTATGGGGTTATGTTGATCCAAAAAGCTCAAATCTAACACAGTATCTGGTGTTCTGATAAGTTTTGCTTTCAGTTGCAATTGCCAAGCCACTCTTTCAAGGGACTGGTTTTAGGTCACGCACGGAATCAATGCTCCGGGGTAACCTCCAGAGCACTCGCTGCTTTTTTGCCAACCCAAGAAATCATGGACTACGCCCGCTTACACTGCTCTATCTTTCAACACAAATTTTTACCACCAGGGATGACATTTTCAGAAGGGCCCTCCAAATTTGCAAACTGAGTTTAATGTCCCACCCACTGTGTTGGGTAGGTCTTCTGCTTTCACAAACTGGGTAATGGCAAAGATGTGGTTGAGTGAGATGGCTGAGGGTTGATATCCCTCACCTACTGTACATGCAGTAGCGAAGGTCATGTTTAAATGTGACCTCCCTGCGTGTCTAGCTGGAGACACTGACAACAGTGCCACTTCTTGGTCTGCCCATGGCACAGGTCAGCACTTGCTGGGGAGGGACCGCCTGCATCACAGTCAGTCTCTGAAGAAAGAACATTGTCATACACCCTTCTGTATTAGACTTCTCTCATTTCTTTTAAACTTAATTTCTTGCTTGGGCCTATTACATTGCATACAGGGAGAAAAAATGGGGATTAGTTCAATTAAATGTTCCAACCAAAAGTTAGAGTAAAAATGTCCAGTTAATGCCTGGAAGATAGAAGCAATGAATCTCGATTTCCCTGAGCACCTTCTAATGGGACAGTTGCTAATGTAGCTGCTTTTTCTTCTACGAATGCAAAGCTGATGCTCTTCTTTACAGATATTTCCGATTACCTTTCCTGCCAATTCATTCCCATTGGAGTCATTGGCAAAACTCCCATTGATCACACGGGCAGCATGATCAATGCTTCCTGGACCTGGATGTTTGCTTTTCTTTTTAGGAGATATTTGACTGAGTTTCTTCTTACTAGCGCAGTTGTTCTCCCTACTTGAAGGGCTTCTGTTCATGGCACTGTCACAAATGAGGACGGTCATTTAACAGGTGAGCAAATCCTTGCCTCTGAGTCTTTCCAGGTGGTGAGTCTAGAGAAAGAGATAGCTAGACAGGTGATAGTGTGCATATCAACTGTTACTTAGATTAAAAACAATGTAAAAGATCTTGGTAGGGAGGAGAGGCTAGTTGCTGACTGGCAGGGCACATGCATCAAAGAAAAGCCTTTTCTTAGACCCCTAGGATATGCACCACGTGTACCACAGAGGAGCTGTATGTTAGAGCATTCCAGAGATCCACATACACAGCACTGCTAGCTCAAGTCCTGGGAGAAATCTGTCTTTCCTTCCCGGCTATGGGATTGCTCTCCTCTGGCTTGGAGAGGTTGTGCCATGCTATTGTGGGCAGTACAGATACATTTCTCTTCCTTCCCACACTGTTTACCCTTCTCAGCCAAGAAGCAAATGAGCTACCCCTTCTGCATTTCTGCATCTTCTTTTTGCATTCCCTGTCTCTTAGGGGTGTCCCAGTGGCTCCAGTCCTGAGGGCAGTTCCCCAGGGCAGGTTGCACTGTGCCATCCTGAGCACATTCCTTTCCAAGAGCATGAAATTTCACTGCGTGAGAGACAAACACGGAAGGCAGGGAAGGATTCTCTGTAGGACTATGCAGGACTGTTCTCCCCTCATTTTTGTTTGGACCTCTGTCAAATAAAAGCAAGCGTGTGCTGTCTGAGCTGGGTCCTCTCACTATGGCAACAAATGCAGAGTTCAGAGAGCTGGAGCACCCGAAGGGAAAACAGGTTACCGAGAAATCATGTACTGGGGACAGTGTCCCTGAGCCCGCATTTAATGACTCCTTGAGGCCCCCCAGCTCAGAGGAACTGCTGCAGGACCCCACGGGCTGCAGCGCTCTCCCAGCCTCCCCTCCACCCTCCCACGCAAGCACGGCGCCTGTGCCAGGGAGCCTCCCGCGCCGGCTCAGCCAGCACGCTCCCCGCCTGACGGAGGAACCCGTTTGCCCCGGCCACCAGCGAGCTCCTCCGTGCTCCAATCTTCCCCAGGGTTTCTGAGGAGAAAGGCAAAAGTGCCTTCTCCTCTCAGTCAGTCTTGGAAGGCAGGTGTTCATCCCACAGAAACAAACAAGACGACTATGTTTCTTTCATTTGCAAATAAAATACAGTTCTTAAACACCACATTTTAACACAGAAGTAAAATAAAAAATAAATCAACAAAAGCATAGTTTGTTAGTTGAGAGAAAACTGCTAAATTGTGCCTTTGCTGCTCGCTTTCTGGAATATGACAGAATCCAGTCGGTCCCTGGGTGCCAAGGATTCAAGTAAAAGATATATACATAAAAACAGACAGTAACTTCTAGCAGAAAGCCAGGATTTGTGCATGATACACTCTAGAACAGATATTCCTCAGTAGCTGCATCTGCTGAAAGTCTGGATCTTTCCCTGTCTTCTTACCTTAAAGCCATAAGCTGAACCAAGGGGTTCCTTAGGGATCGCGATCTCCTATCTGGTGTGAGGGTAAAGGTGGCCACAGGTGCTCAGGAGAGCTGAGACAGCCGTGTGCAACCAAAACACTGAAATATATCAGCCCTATTGCCAGAAAACCACCAGCAATAGAGTAATTTGTGCTTCTGATACGGACTGCCTGCTTCACTGAGTTTATTTAAATTGGCTGTACACATCCAAATGCGTTGCACTTGGCTGCATCTGGCTTCCTGATCCGTTTGCAGCGAGAGAGCCATGCGCAAAACTGCAAACAGGCAGCTTGTCCTGGGCAAGGGCCAGGGTTCTTGGAAGTGGCCTCAAAAGGCATTGAGGAAACTTGCTGTTTCCCTGAACCCTACACGTTTCCCCCCAGTTCTTCCTCTGTCTGTTGTTCCTTTGCTGGTGGAAGTGCTCCATACCAAATTTTTGCACCAGTTACTCTCATAAAACACCAGAAATACCTGCCCTTGGAGTGAGTGTGACTATTCACAGTGACAGGAGTCTGCAGAGTCTCAACCCTGGTTGAGAAGACACCCACTGTAATTGATAGATGAGGCGATTACCACCAGCAGCACTACCCAAAGGAAGGGAAAAAAGCAGCTAAGCGCTGACAACATCCTGCAGTCGAGTGGCAACCAAGTCGCAGAATATCAGTCTTACTTGCTAATTGCTGTGATTTGGTTCTGAGACAGCTGGAGGTCAGCAAGAAAGCAATTTGTTTTGTCTGGTGGAAAATAAAAGCACTTCTGGGGTGTAATCCAGAAAATTCTTCTGAGTACTCAGCTGGGCAAGGTCAGGCCCTAAACCACATCATTTTATTTGGAAAAGAGTTTTAACAGAGGAAGGATGCTGTGGCAGTTGTGAAAAAATCCCTCTTTAGGGTTGCCAGTGACTGAAGTTTGAGTAAGTATTAACCCTTGCAGCCCGGATAGCAGAAAGCGGAAAATGCATTGACAAGTGAGAGGCATTTGTCTCTCTTTGACTTATTGTGCCGACTCTGGCAGGGAGTATGGTGACAAGCAGGAAGGACAGAAGAGATGGTCAGATGTTGCCTAGAAATAAAAACAAAATTATTTTTGCAGGAAGCACAGAGAAATGAGTCAAACAGGGAATTAAGAGGAAGATTCAGAAAACAGACCACACACAAACAAAAAGAAAAAACCCAAAAGACACTGATGCTTAAGACGAAAGAGGGGAAAAACAAGCAAGGGGGGGAAAGGACCTGAAAATTTACTGTGGTCCAAGACAAGAAAATAACTGGCCTTTTAGTAGAAACTGATCACTCAAACAATCCATAGGTAAAAGCGGTTGCAAGACAGGTCTGTATATCTTGCCACATCCTCAGCTGCCTTCAGGAAATCAGTATGTGTCAACTGAAATGACACCAGTGGAGTTTCTGGCCCAAAGATTTCAAATGGTTGCGATTAGCTGGCTGTCAATAGCAGATGTGTAACTGAAGTAAAATCCTTTCTAAAAAAAAGCTGCGAGCGTATCATCAAAAACAAAACACAATGAAACCTAAAAGGTGGAGGAATCATCCACACTGACTCAGTGATGTTTGAGAGATCCAACTCAGACCTGGACTCCTGTTTAACAAATTGGGAAGAAAAATATTTAGACGCAGAACTTGGGAAGCCTCATGACTTTGGGTGTGAGCAACACTTGCATGAAGCTGGGCCAGCTGACCACATCCCACTTGAATGGTGGGATTACAGTGACAAATAGTCACATCAGCGAAGTCCCTTGTTTCTAGTATCACACTGCTGTCACTAAGCATACTCAAATGCCTTTCAGCAATTAAATTGCAACTTTACATTTGAAATGCCTTGTTAGAAGGACATGAAGATGGCCTGTGAGAAGTCAACCAACATATCCAGCAAAGGAAACCTCCTGCTCTCATTGGAGAGCAAATGACAAAATATGACAAAAAGCAGGAAAGCTGCAGCAAGCAAGGTGAGAGTTGATCAAGCACACTGATTTTGGGGACACTTAGAAACAAATCTGGCCACCATGGCAAGCTCCTATAAAGAGTCTGCCAAAGCAAGGTCATTAAATGAGACTTCAGCGCCATTCTTTGCTGCCTAGAATGACCCTAGTGAAGATGGCTACTCCAGATTGGCCTTCCAGAGTGCAGCAGCAGCAAATTCACTTCACCTTGTATTGCTTAGTCAGTGTTCCTCATGGTGTTAGCAACGATTACTTTTCCTCAGTACAGAAAGTCTAACAAAAGCCTGCTAATGACAATTACAAGAGAGAAATCATTTTTCTCATTGCTAGTCCACTCCTCTTGGAGGCCAGAAGGTGGACCTACATGTCAGTGTGAACATGGGTTAGCAGGCAGACTGCATTGCATGAGAACTTCATGCAATCAGCTCTGCGTGGATGGATGATCCCTTACAGGACTCTGAAGAGTTTAACAAGAATTTCACTGAACCTAAACATTAACAAATGAAATCAAACGTTGGAAATGGTTGTTCTTTTCTCTTTTGTCATCCTGTTACTTTGCATGTTATGAAGTCCTTCCTACTCTTTTAAACAGTCTTGCTTTAGAGTATCTGCAATAGTTTCAGACCAGATGGAGTCATTCATTGACAGGCAATACTGTATAACAAGTGTCCAATAATTAATAATTAACTTGGCATTTCATAATTTGTTATAAAAATCATCATATACTAATTTACTGCAATTATGAATCCAACAGGCATTTCCAGATGTCTGCTATAGCTTGGCATCGGCTCATGTTCTTAATGTACTTATGGTACAGCATTTTCACTTTTAAAAAGAGCTCTAGCAAAACTTTACAACCAAAATACACAGAAAAAATCACCAGTTCTCTTCCCAATACTCAAACTCAAATGTATTATAGCTTTTCTGCTTCAGTAGAGAGTGTAGCTCTTCTCTTGTGAAAGGTGATTGAAGTCCTGTGTCCTGATGGAGACCTTGCCACCGCTTCCATAGCCATGAAAATTTCTCTGTTCAACAGCATTAGGCTCCAGTTTTACTGCCTGTAAGGTAAATCAGGATTTCTGGTCCATGGCCTAATAAGAGAAACCTACTAAGGAATATTACTACTCAGGTACAAAGCTTTAGAGCTATGTTGCACAGAATGTAAAAACTGAGCTTTTTTTCAGCATATTTGGTGAGAGCCTGCTGTCACAGCAGAAACTCTTTTGAAAGGAGCAATAAGAAATCTGTTCATGTAACTACTGTGTGACCATCGTATGCTTTTAGTCCATTTTGTAAATCAACACATGAACTCACATTTGCACCACGTACATGACGCCTCTTGAGCCTGTAAGTAGGACCAGAGCATAATTGGAAAGGTGGTCAGCACATTTCTGCAAATAAAGTGGCCAGGGACTCTTGCCTTGAGCGCCACTTTATCACAGGAGCATAACTAAGGGAGTTTTTGAGGCACGGGGGAGTTTCAAATGCTTCTGACCACAGTTCCCATGTTATGGCACAACGCAGTAGTACTGGGATTAATCCCAAGATTGATCTTTTCAAAACGATTTTGCATCAGATTAATTCAGAGCTCCGGAAAGTACTTGGAGAAACTGAATGTCTTATTCACCTACAGATGCATATCACTTTCACTAACCTAGGGTAACTTTATTTTGCATTATGATCTAACATCTATCAGTTCAGTAAAGCATCTGAGAGTTTTTCAGACATGAAGGAAAGCAATATCTGAAATTATGCTTGCAGTCTTCCATTACAGATTTTCACATGTTTCAGATCTGTCTGTGTACACTAATTAGATATAGTTAACTATACAGTTAATAAAGAAAATGCCTATATGGGCATGCAGATGCGGGGTCTAATTGCACAAGTCTCCATAAGAGCTCTGAGACCACACAGCAGGGTTAGTTTAGGGCATCAAGACATTGGCTTTCCCCTTCCTAGAGGGATTCTGCACAAGTGTCTCTGCCATGCTACCACTCCAGGCTCCCCCGCAACAGGAACAGTGGAGAATGAGTGTCCAGGCCACATCTAATACACAATTTTGCTGTTGAAATATCATGAGCCCTTTGCAATATTTGATAGTGCTTCTTAAAGCTTCAACTCGTTGAGTTAAATAGTTTCATCTAAAAATGTTTGATGTTGGTTTAAAAAACAAAACAAACCAGCAGATTGCTCTCTCCCCAACATCTCTAGCCCTAAGGGGAGCTGCCGAGAAAACCCTATGAACATGATCCAAGGGCTCGCAAAGACTGAGAAGCTAAATGAGAGCTCAAGCTGTATGACTTCTATCAAAACCCACACTCACAGGAAGGGAGGACCCCTTCCCAACACCGCTGGAGGAACCCTCCCTGTGCCTCTGGGCAGTGGGCAGCCCTCGGGCTGCGCAGAAAGCTTCCCCGCTGCAGAGCAAATCCTTCGCTTACCAAGTAACCCTGTGGGCAGGAGGATCTGTCCCAGCAGCTCCTTGGCTGCTCCCACCCCTGCTTTGATGCTTTTAGTAAAAGGAGCTCCCTGAGACAGAAATGTGTCAAATTTTTTTTCATGTCTTGTTTGTAGCCCTGGAAGAGCCTTTTTCAATAAGTCTAGTTTCAGTGTATTCTGCCAGTTCAGACAAGCTCTGCAGACTTCAGATTCCAGCATTTTCTTAGCCTAGAGGCAAATTAGAAATACATGCACATTTTAGGAGACTAGAAATCTCAGAGGGACACCTAAAGGGAACTGGAACGCTTTCACAGCTAAGTCACACCAAGGGATGTTACCTTTATTCAAATAACCTTTACATAAGTGATCATTTGTACTGCCTGTGAGATGTCAAAGCAGTCGAGATAATCAGCAAAATGTCAATTCTCCTGCTTTCAACAGACTTTGCTACAGACCCCAGCAGAATCCTCTGCCCCTCTGGGGATAGAGTTGTCATGCTGCAGGAGTCAGAAGTGAAGGTGGGGTAGTTAATATCCCGAGCAAGGCACCTACATTGATCTCCAGTCTACTCCTGTTCATATTTCTCTTGATGGGATTAGATGCAGAACAGCCTCCCCAAAGACCACTTAGCAGGCAGTCTGTGATTTGAACCACTTCAGGGCTTCTTGATCGGGTTGTTCCTGAAGACTAACAACCAACATTTCTCAAGCTGCTCTGCCCTTTTGCTTAAGGTTGCTTCGTGCCTGCTAACCAAACTGATATCTCAATCATGGTGGATTAATGTCACTTTGCTATACCCTGAGAAAAAGGGAAAAAAAAGTGTGTTTCTTCTTCATAAAGGCCACCACACAAGAAGTGACCAAGATGAAGCTGCACTATCCATTTGCCCATCTGCTCCGCACCCTGTCAGTCAGGTGCTGTATTTAATTCCTCTTTGGCAGGGGAGACTCTATCCTCTGTAGTGAGAGACACTGGATAATACAGTTACAAACACCATCAAGCCTATAAAAGGGGCAGTGAGTGATGAATAATTTACTTTCATCAGAACTACTGAATCTTATTACAAGTTCAGCAATTGTATGTCCTTCTAGTTCACAATCATGCCAGAAAAGGGGAATAATTTCAATAGTCTTGTGGTTAGATATATTGAACTGCTGTACAAGCATTGAACTTACCACTCTTTTACCTTTGAAAGGTGACGAGGCTGCTATTATGGTGGGGCCTGCAAAACGCAAAATGGAAACAATTTCAATTTGATTTTTGGAGATTTTGTCATAAATCAATGACAAACTGTCCCTAGAGGATGTTTATATCCTCACCTTCTTTTCAACCCCACTACAAGGCTTTTTGTATTTTATATGATCAGAGATTTATGAAACTGCTCTGACTGTCTCCCGCTTCCCTCCCCACTATTAGTGTCTGTGTGTGTATATACACACACACACACACACACACACATATATATATAAAAACACGTGTGGTCACAAAGGAAACCAGGTAAGGGAGGGTAAGGGGACCTCCATTAGCCCTGCAGTCTGGTTCAAAAGTGGCAGCTGAATGGCCCACTGCGACAAACTAAACAGAAAAAACCTCCTCTAACACCTCAGGACTGCCGAAAGACCCGGGGAAAGTGGATGCACTCCAACTTCCACTCTGGGTTTTTGTAACCAAATGTGACAACAGCAACAAAGAAACCTCTCCCATCTCTTCTCTTCTTCAAAAAGCTGGAAAGGATTTTTTTTGTGTGTTGATTCCCATCTTGATTCCAGGAAAGAAACAGCTTGAGAAAGCACATGCCTCCCGTGAAATAACCAAAACTCCAAACCGCTTCTCGCTGTCTGTTCTGTTCCTGGCCTTCTGATCTATGCTAATTGCTAAACTTCGAGTATGCACTTGAAATTTTCTGTGGGCAATGTGACTCTCCTCAAATAAAAATAGATGCCAGAAATTCTTTTCTAACTGTAATCCAGAGAATGACATTTAATGTAAGTGTTTAATCATTATTAATTGCTTTGGTATTCATTGAAATCATGATGGGTTCATTTGAATATGCAGCATCATTTCTGAGAATGCTCTGAATGAGTAGATATACCAGATCAGAGTGAAAAAGCATAGTGAAGCCTTCTGGGAATCTTATTTAATCCATAGAGGTGTGTGTTGGAGCTTGTTAAAAATTCATATTATCTGCCATAAGATACGTTTAAGAAATAACCCCACCTATTTTACCCTATAAACAGTTTTGTTGAAAATCTGATGCCTAAAATATTTTCAAAGCAAAATTATTAAAATCATTTATTTAAAAAATCCATTTTTATTTTTAAAATAAATCGTTTCTAACAAGTTTTGTGATAAAGCTATGCCTTGTATTTTGCTTAAAAAGTCAACCAAAAAAAAAAAAAGCACCCAGTTCTAGCCCAGGTAACCCAGTTCTAGCCCAGGTAGACAGGCACCAAGTCATCAGGCAAATTACACATGACCTGTCAGGGAATATGGTATCCCACAGCTTTGCCAAAAAGGCCACTACAGGGCTCTCTCTTGCAAGTCCAGGGAAAACTGTTAGCAATCCTGTCAGCTTAGGGGCACAGAGGCTCTGGAGTATACTAAGAGCACAATTTTTGGTCGTGACCCTTTCTCCATTAAAATATCTCACTGCAACAAGTCAGGACTCTCTCTAACCTCTTAACACAGAGGTCTGGTGCAAATTTCTCCACTTTTCTCTTCTCTGAAAACCCCTGTTAAGACTTTCAAGCTCTTTACAACATCAGAAATACAGTGACAATAACTGGTAGATCTAGCAAACTGAGCAGTTATAGCCACATAGGGCAATATGCAGCCATTTGTTTACGAGTACTTGTACATAGAAACTGCACAATTTAGTTTCAGAAGAAAACAAGTTTAAAATGTTATTATTTCTTCCTCTTCTTCCATAATTAACCGCTTCTTCCAATTTGCTACTCATTATATTTCCTACTCATCATTTTCCATGTTTCAGCCATGAATCCCTTAGCTGAACGGGGTCAAACTTTTCAGCATTAGACACCAAAGTTTGCTACCGAGCCAGTCGATGGCATTGCAATTTTACTCAATTTTCATTGCTGAGAATGGCATGGTCTGATAACGGGCACCAAACAGAAAAGAGAAACAGAGCCTGAGCAAAGGGAAGGAAAATAGTTGTTCTACTGGAAAAGCCTATCTTGATAATTGGGAAGACCAATCAGTTTTCTTTTTAAAGTTATGTTTCTGAGCAGAGCAAGGTTTTATAAACTGCATGACTATAGCTGCAGGAATCTAGAGCAATGGATGCTAAGAAATCATGAGTTAAAAATAAATGGTTTTGAGAGATAATAAATCTATTTACATAACAATTTCTACTCCCATTTCAGAAGGTGAGCACACAGCTGAAGACATACAGTGGTGAACATTTGGATACCTATCCCTGCGTTGTACCTGTGCTACCCATCCTGTCACCCCTCCCAAACACCGAAGACAATACCACAGTAATGCATTTCTCTGTCATATTAATAATTGCACCTTAGCTCTCATGCTCTACATTAACAGTTGGGAAAGCTTAAATGGAAAGAGTCATCTGGCCTTTTACATATAAAAGTCATTATTTTATCTTAATGCAACAAAAAACAGTTATGATACTTAATCAAATATAAAGATTACTTTGAAGCAGGCAGAAAGATTCAAATAGCAAAGTTCATACATTCTTTCACAAAATATAGAGATATTTCACTCTGCTGGCTTAGACCAGCTGAAGGAACAAGCATAATGACATTTTCAAGTAAGAAGAAATCTGGCTTATTTGTAGAAGCAAGGCAAAAGGCAACAGGAGATGTGAATTCTCTTTCTCAAATTAAAGAAAACATTTGAAAATATGTGTCTTAAACTCTCTACTTTTATATTTGCTGGTGGAATTCCTGATAGAATTGGAGTCCTGCTACTAGCCTCCACAAGATCAATATTGGAGTTGGTAGGAATTTTTCTGGTAAAATATCTTTCTGTCACAAATATATCAATTGCTCAAAACCAAAAGTTTGTGCAAAATATAGATGTGCTTCAATAAAGATGATTATGCGGGGGGGGGGGGGGGGGGGAAGAGATTCAGAACTAATATTTGCATCCAAGACTTTTTCTCGCAGATGAGTGGCCAAAATACTGTGTTTTCAGTCATTCTGAGGTGAGCAAGATCAGAAACAGAACTGCAAGGGAAGGATAGGCTGTGCCCCACTTATTTTGTGTGGTTTGACTTTTGCTTTTAAACCTGAGACAGGGAACAAGCTTCCCTTTTCATGCCCCCATTCACATAAGATTTATGTCTGTCCTGAATGAGAACCAGTCTACCTGATTTTCTCATTTCTCCAGTTTGAAAACTGGTGAACATACTTGTGTTCATCCCCATGTGGGGGGATGTGACTCGCTCCAACAGGTCGATGTCCTTCTTATGTTGGGGGCCCCAGAGCTGAACACTGTACTCCAGGTGGGGTCTACTCCACGAGAGCGGAGTAGAGAGGGAGAATCACCTCCCTCAACCCACTGGTCACGCTTCTTTTGATGCAGCCCAGGATATGGTTGGCTTTCTTTGCTGCAAGCGCACACTGCTGGCTCATGTTGAGCTTTTTGTCAACCAACACCCCCAAGTCCTACTCCTCAGGGCTGTTCTCAATCCATTCTCCACCCAACCTGTATTTGTGCTTGGGATTGCCCCAACCTGTGTGCAGGACCTTGCACTTGGCCTTGTTGAACTTCATGAAGGTTCTCATGGGCCCACCTCTCAAGCCTGCCAAGGTCCCTCTGGACAGCATCCCTTCCCTCCAGCATGTTGACCACACCACATAGCTTGGTGTCATCAGCAAACTTGCTGAGGGTGTACTTAATCCCACTGTCCATGTCATCGACAAAAATGTTAAACAGTGCCGGTCCCAATACCGATCCCTGAGGAACGCCACTCGTCACTGGTCTTCACTTGGACATCGAGCCACTGACCACAACTCTTTGAGTGTGACCATCCAGCCAATTCCTTATCCACCGAGCGGTCCATCCGTCAAATCTATGTCTTTCCAATTTAGAGACAAGGATGTCGTGCAGAACAGTGTCAAATGCTTTGCACAAGTCCAGGCAGATGATGTCAGTTGCTCTTCCCATATCCTCCAACACTGTAACCCCGTCATAGAAGGCCACCAAATTTGTCAGGCATGATTTGCCCTTAGTGAAGCCATGTTGGTTGTCACCAATCACCTCCTTGTTTTCCATGTGCCTTAGCATAGTTTCCAGGAGGATCTGCTCCATTATCTTATCATCCATAACTTTGACTATAACTTTGTTCAGACAGCAATTATAAAGTCTGTGCGTCTATGGCCTAAACAGACTCATGTTAATGTGTACATAGTGTTATTTCAGCATGCAATTACCACTAATTATTTAATATGTCCTCATTACAAGCTGCGGTTGGAAGCATGATGACTAAGGCTTCAGAAATATAAACTAATTTTGTATAATGTGTATTGCATATAAGATGATTTTCTGGAGCATCCTTGCTTCAAACAATCTTATGTGATAAAAGGTATTTTCTTTTCTTTTTTTTTTCTGCTTAAGTACCTTTAAAAGGAGAGATTATGTGAAGGAAAAAAATATAAACATATTCAAGGACAAGAGATTTAGAAAAGGTAAACACTGTTTGTGTTCAGTCTATTATGAGGGCAGGAAATAAACCTTTGGTCTAAGGTATCTAGGAAACCTGAAATGCAGATGTTTTATACAAAGAGATATAAAATAAGAGTATTCTGAGGGGATGAGGAAACAGACTTGTCATGAAAAACCACATGAGAATGAGCTGGATCACACCCAAAATGCCAATTTGTTTTCAAGAGAGGAACTTTCTTGAGATATTTCATATTTTAGTTAATATTAGTCGACTGCATCTACATTTTTATATCACAAATGAGACCATTTGCTTGTATTTGCTTCCCCAGTTACAGAAAACATCCCTGTTTTAATAGTCTGCCATGGAAAGACACTAGGGGCGTAAGTTTAACTTAAATGAAGCACCTTTCCTACAGTGGGATGCCAAGTTGATTTATATAGTCTTGCACCACGTGCCTAATGGCAAAATACAGACAGCTCTAATCTGAAACCCAAGAGCTATTTAACAGTGCACATCAAAACTAAACCATACTCCAAGGCTTGAAGATGAGAATGTTTTATCCAAATCCATTACCAGGAATTTTTGGACATCATAACACATACCTACCACATTTTATAGCACATGCTTACATCCTCAAAACTGCAGGACTACAAGCAGCCTAGCCCTGAGACCTTGTCTTTAAGTTAGCTACACCAAAGCAAGCTCCCATGAACATATTAAACTGTACCAATTACTTTATGCTGCTTTAATGTAGATATGATATATTCTGTAGGTTTGCATCAGTCCGGTTTCCTAGTGAGGGAAGACACGTTCCCTGGTGCTTCAGTACACCAGGACTCAACACTAGCAGACCGATGGCCTGAGAAAAATTATGTCTCTCCTGATGCAACACTTACATACTGAAAGATTAAATGGCAGAGCTCTGAGCTCTGCTTTGCCTTCCCTCCTCCCTGTTCTTGACCCATGTGTTCACTGACTCACAAGCCAGCTGGTAGGGGAGTTAGCAGTGCCTTCACTAAGACTTCTGTACCAAAAAAACCTCTGTAAGCCTCATCTGGCTCTTACTAGGTCAACTAAGTATAGGAGCAAATTGTATCACTAGACTGGGAATTTAACTCTCAAATCCTGAGAAAAACCTATTGTGAGTCTACTGATAATCTTACAATGTCATAATTCCTTCCTGGGTATTTCACTGAAACTGTAGTTTTAAAAATGCTTCTACAGGTCTTTAAAGAAAATCCAGAAAAATCCTCCTGCTGCCCCCCTACCAACCCCTACTGCATATGTAAAAAAACTCCAAAGTTTTAATTACGAAAGAAAATTTTGGGACTTTCAACTGCACTGAAAACCAGTTTTCCTTTTGTATCTGCAAAATCAAATGCGGGTGCATTTGGGAGTATTTGTACTGCTGACTGTTTGACTGGCATCTTCAAATAAATTGTTCATGGTCCAAGTACTCAGGTGTAAAGTTTACACAATTGACTTCTAAGTGGAAGAAGCGAGCAAAGCTTGACACCTGCTATGTCATAGTTTTAAAAATATATCTCTTTGACCCTGAAGTCCTGTCTGCACTAGGAACAACATTTGCTTATCAGTCAGGATGCTAGCTCCTAAGTCACTCAAACACACATGAAAATATCCTGTACTCTCAGATGTCTGCGTGTTTTGGTACATAAAACAGAAGCTGTGTCTTGGACTTAAATTACTTTATAAAGTGTTACAGGAGGATTTAATCACTATCCAACAACCTTCAATATTAAGTAAAAGTGATTATCAGCAGAGATTTTTTAGCAGAATAAGTATAATGGACTTTGAGAATGAGATCAATAGAGCACTTAAGCATGTGCTTAAATTAAAGCGGGTAGCCCATCATCTTCTGCAGGACGATGTTTAACTGCTTTTTTGAACTCATGTCTACATATCCATCAATGTACAGCACTTTTACCCAAACCTTGCAAAGCACTTTCCCATAGCTACAGACCTGGAAAAACTGTGACGTGTTATGAAGGAAGACATGGCAATCAGGAGAAAATCTGTGATATTAGCTCTGAATGCCACACAGCACTGCAATGCCTCCATTTGATGCAGTGTGAGCAGGACAGGCAAAGACCCAGCCTGCGGGAGTCTGAACTACCTTCTCCTTCAGTTGGGGTGGTCAACTAAATGTCACGTTGCTGGGGCAGTGTAGCAAACACTGAACTCTCACTGCTGATACTTTGAATGTCCTCTGCACAAATAGAGGAAAGTCTCTAGGGCTGTTAATGTGGCATCTTTCATGAACACTAAATTCACACAAAAAATTAAGAGGGAAACGGTGACCAACCTGGTTTAGCAGAGTGACACAAGTTGTACTGAACTGCAATAAACCACGAAAAGTGTGGAGTGGCTCTATTTTCAAAGCAGTTGAAAAGGTACTGTTCGAATGCAGCACTAAGTGCAACTAATTTATTCTGGTAATGTCTTCAGGCTGCCAAATGCATTTTAAAAAGAACCCCATTTTAAATGCATCCTTATAGCAAAACATACAAGTGTTATCTAATTGGACAACGAAAGGAGCGGACCGCTGTCTCCTTTTCAAGCAAGAACAGTGCAAGAAAAGAGTATTTCTGTTGCAGCACAATAACAAAGCTGTAGATGACAATTGCATTTTCCTATCAGTTTCAGCCTTAATAGGTCAGTACAATCACTATCACACTAAGCTGCAGCTTGCTGTATCAAAAAAATTAAAACGGACAGGCACCACTTCAAGGCAGTTGGTACAATTTACCTTGACTTAATAGGGTCTTTCAGTGGAAGGATGACTAGGAGTATAAACAGTCCTACAGATATTTTCACAGCTTTCTTTGGTGCTTCATAATATTGGCTGCTTTCATGATATTGGTCATAGAGGTACTTAGCTTGCTCAGAACAGCTGCTTAGCCTCTTTTGAGTAAAATATCCCAATCTTCATTCTATTAAATATTAGCAGATTTTTTTTAATGTTCATCAGGTTCAGATACAGGCAATGACAAAGGTTTTTCCAGGTTTTTCATGGCTGTTTGCTCTCCAATCTATTTTATGTGCAGACATATTTTGGAGCTGGCCTACTGTGTATTGCTTCTGCTGCGCTCCCAACAGAAAGACCAATAGAGCTCTACTGGCCATGCAGCAGACAGTCTCCGAGAACCTTCTTTTCTAGACGAAGTATCTATTTAAGGCAACTTAGACAAATTAGCAACAAATGCCGTGTTGTTTTACAGAACATTGTGTTTTCCAGTAATTTAATGGACATTTTAATATCAGTGTAGAGGTGTCCTTGTTAAAGGAGGCATCCACTTCTCAGGGTCCCTAGGGCAGGTGATATGACTATAAGGAAGCTACGTCCAAGATCCTTATTGTCTAAATAGTGTTCTGAGGCCCACTGGCTGGAAAATTGCTGTGCATCAAGCACTGAGTGTTGAGTCTGGCCGGGTCCAAAACTCTGGCATGTAACATCATTTCTGAGTTGTAAGTATTCCCCCTAATTTAATAGAAGAAGCCGCAATTTGATAGAAACACACGTAGCTGGATCTGGCTCTGCATATTTCTAGCAAACCGGCACCCATGTTACAGACGATCGCATTAAATATTCATACCAAGTTAACATTTCTGAATTGATAGCTTTTCAAACGGGAAACAAAAATAAACCCCAAATTTGTAAAATGTGCCTATTATCTCTGATTAATTTGTCCCATCTGTTTTGCTCAGAAAATGATCTCTCTGTAAACATGGGCTTCCATGTATGATTGTTGTCGCTGGTACAAACAAGAAGAGGAAATTCAGTAAGTACAATTTTCACACCCCTTTGCACAGGAGTAACTGATTATACAATCTGCATGACAATATAGAGACTCAGACTTAAAGCTTCTGCAAGGCAATTAAATAGGCAGGTACAGTGTCCCAAGTGCAGTGTCTGAGATGATAATTAATATAGTATTCAGAAAAGCAAACTGTAGCTTTGTCTCCTAAAATGCAAGCTCTGATTTATCTATCACAAAGAGAGGAGATAAAAACACTCCCGTTCATAATAGGAATATTGTGACATGAGACTTGGTATGTTGTCCAACATAAGCAAGGCAATAAATCAAAGAACAGAGCAGCCAAATTTTTAAAGAAAGAATGTTTTCAGCTGAAAGAGAACTGTCCTTGACTTTCTTCATCTGGATGTAAAACTAAGATTCAACAGCAAATACGAATAGAAATAAAAATGTACATATAAAATAACTGTAGCTCTATCCTCAGAAACCAAAACATGGGAAAAATGAGAAATCTCTCCCTGTGAGATTCTGCAGTTGATGAATGCTGTTTCAGGATACAAGGGGATACTGTCAGCTCATAACACAAAAATTAACTGCAGTAACTTCTTTTGATGCCTGCTCCTGTCTTTGTGCATGTGTACTTCTGTGTGCGTGTGTATTAGGATACATGTGCGGCTTTCAGTTCTTTGCTACCTTTTATCTTTCTTTTTTTTGCCTGGAAGATCAACACAAACAAGGGAGGACTGACTAATGCACCGCACGCTGAACGTTCCTCTCCAGGGGAAATGCCTTTGCCCACACAGCACGCCATTAAAAATGGTGAGGCTCCACATGGGAGCACCGGGCTTCCCACATGCAACAGCAACAGAGGAATTAATGATGCAAAATGTTGTCTAAAGCAGGCACTTGACTAAGGAGCAAAAAAATATAGATCTAAAAACTCAAGGAGCTCCTTGTAACAGCAAAATGGAAAACATATTGTCGTGGTTTAAGCCCAGCCGGACTAATCACCACACAGCTGCTCACTCACTCCCCTTCCTCAGCTGGACAGGAGAGAGAAAATATGAGGAAAAGGCTCGTAGGTCGAGATAAGGACATAGGGAGATCACTCACCAACTACCATCATGGGCAAAATAGACTTGACTTGAGGAAATTAGTTTAATTTATTACCAATCAAAATCAGAGTAGGATAATGAGAAGTAAATCCAAATCTTAAAAAAACAACACCTTCCCCCCACCCGTCTCTTCTTCCCGGGCTCAACTTCACTCCCGAACCTCTTCCCCCCCCGAGCAGCGCAGGGGGACGGGGAATGGGGGTTGCGGTCAATTCATCACACGTTGTTTCTGCCGCTCCTTCCTCCTCACACTCTTCCCCTGCTCCAGCGTGGGGTCCCTCCCACAGGAGACAGTTCTCCACGAACTTCTCCAACGTGGGTTCTTCCCACGGGCTGCAGTTCTTCACGAACTGCTCCAGCATGGGTCCGTTCCACGGGGTGCAGTCCTTCAGGAACAGACTGCTCCACCGTGGGTCCCCCACGGGATTGCAAGTCCTGCCAGCAAACCTGCTCCAGCGTGGGCTCCTCTCTCCACGGCTCCACAGGTCCTGCCAGGAGCCTGCTCCAGCGTGGGCTTCCCACAGGATCACAGCCTTTTTCAGGCGCATCCACTCACTCCAGCGTGGGGTCCTCCATGGGCTGCAGGTGGATATCTGCTCCACCGTGGACCTCCATGGGCTGCAGGGGGACAACCTGCCTCACCATGGTCTTCACCACGGGCTGCAGGGGAATCTCTGCTCCAGTGCCTGGAGCACCTCCTCCCCCTCCTTCTTCACTGACCTTGGTGTCTGCAGGGCTGTTTCTCTCACATATTCTCACTCCTCTCTTCTCCAGCTGCCTCATCCCAGTTTTTTCCCCCCCTTCTTAAATATGTTATCACAGAGGCGCTACCACTGTTGCTGATTAGCTCAGCCTTAGCCAGTGGCAGATCCGTCTTGGAGTCGGCTGGCATTGGCTCTATTGGACATAGGAGAAGCTTCTAGCAGCTTCTCACAGAAGCCACCCCTGTAGCCCCCCTGCTACCAAAGCACTGCCACACAAACCCAATACACATATTTATTCTTAGTCCTGTCCCTCTCCGACGAACATTCAATATGAGAAAATCCCTTTTATTTCTTTGCCTGATCTCCAGTTGGTTATCCTGCAAGACCTATCAGTTTTCCCCTTTTGCCATAGCTACATCAATTCCTGCATGGTGCCCCCAAGGCAGAAGGGAAACATTGTTACATTCAGAGCTGGATTTTTGTCCCTGTTAGAAATTTTGCAACTGAGGAATTATTCAGGAAAAAGGTAAATCCAGGTCACCCTCACTCAAGCAATCCCCAGCTGCTGCGATAGCCCCTGGAAGTGACAGTAGTCAGCCTTGAATTTTCTACAGCTATGTAATATGGCTGGAAGCAATACCATCTAGTATACAGTTGGTATCATACAAATTAATACAGTGCAAATTCTGCTACTTTGCTGCTCACCCCAGCAGCTCTTCCCTTCCCTTTCAGAAAAGTAGCTGTGCTGATCAATAATTAGAAAATCTGTTAGAAGTAGAGAAAATTGTTTGCCTTCTGAAAACGGGTTCTCTCCTGTAAACATTTGCTTTTAAATAGCACGGACTGCAGCTGCATCCTAGATTGAGCAAGCCAGCAGAAATTGCTCACCCTAGTTTGACTTGAAAGGGGCAGTCATTTCTGCTTCTATCAATCAGCCTCAAACTTGACCCCTCTCCTACCCAACTTACGGCCAACGCCAAGGGACTGCAGGATCAGGATCATTAAGCAGTGCTGAATGGACAAGTCCTAAAGAGAAGCAGAGGGACAGTCAATTGTAAGTGAAATGCAGCAGATTTATATTCACTAGGTGAAAGAAAAATGACTCCTAAATGGGCTGGAGCAGCTGTGAACCTAGTCTGCCACAAGCAAGGAGGAAGCATGGGAATCTCAGAGAAGAGCCTCTTTGCTATCCAGCTCTAAAAGCAATTACCATAGATAAAAGCAAGTTGCTGGCAGGGCAGGCAAACTGACAGGGCTCAATTCTTAAATAGCAATCTGATCCCAGGGGAGCTTCCAGGTCACTTACAGACCTACCATCACGGCAGCGTTACTGACTGACAATATGACAGCAGAGTAGGAGTGGGAGAGACCGTCCCTCCAAATACACTGATGCTGTCCAGAAAGAGAGGCATTAAACAGATGATTCCACATGGAAATTACTGTTCTCAATGCAGGTGTTGCGGGAATGCAATATAGTCAGAGTTGGTAAGAGTGAGATTCAGCTTTACAAATCAGAAGTAAAAGTCTCAGGCATTTAAAATTTTAATTGAATCCCCTTTTAGCCTGCAAAATCTGATCAACATTAGTGTTTGGTAGTTAATTTCACGGAACAGAACAATTGTGGCATAATCTCCTGAACACGGTTCTGTAAGGCCTAAAGCTGAATTACGTTTTTGCTGTGAGTACAAACTAATATTATTTTTTTTAATAACAGAGGAAATAATAATATATGACACTGTATGGGGACCATCTATTTGGTCTAGTGTTATGCACCAGTTTATATCAAAATAAAAAAAAAATCAGAGAACAGATCAAGGTTAAAGCGAAGAGTTAGAGTAAGACTGGAGAAAATGCAATCTTTCATTTCTCTAAAAGAAAGTTTTGAACTGTGTGTCTCATGAGCCATGACAGGGAGCAAAAACTGAGAAGACAGAGCAGAGCAAGAAGCTGGACACTGAAGCATGGAAAGATATATGCTTAGTATTACTTGGAGAGACAGGTGAAAACAACAGGTAAATGAACATGTGAGAATAAAAGATCAAGAAGATGCGGTTAAAGCTGAAGTGGTAGCAGATGGCCTTACTGCAAGAAGGGAAAATAAAGAAACTCTACTTGTGAAAAAAATACAGACCAATAATATAATTTTTAAAAAAGAAGACATCACAAATAAAACTTTTAGGATGTGGATGGCTGGAGACAGTTCTATCAAAGTTTTACTCAACAGGGAAATGGTTAAAAGCATCGTGTGATAACTCCTTTGCTGTCTGTGTAGTTCTTTGGATCAGGCTAGCTTAGTGCAAAGTACAGGCAAACTAAGGCATGCATGGGTGCGTCGTAATCACTAGGGGTAACCTAGATAGCATTAATAAGCGCAAATACTTGAGCTTTCCTTGATCTAGCATTAACCAATTTCAGATCCATCTGTTCCATTTTGGATAGCTGCCTGGATATTTCATGTTAACTTCATATGCTTCTAAATTGCCATCATTTGTATCTTCTATTAAATAATGTTCTTAATTCAACAACCGTCTGGACAGAACAAGGGCTATGTTCTCCTCACTAATTTCAAAAAGACTACTTAGAGGATGGGGCACAGAAGACCTGATCCCATGCCCCTAAATCCACTCCTAGGTTTAAAGAACACTACTTAACAGCGTCTTTCTGTGCCCAGATTAGCAGAGAAACACATTTAAACAAAATAGAAATGTGCTTTAAGCAAACAAGCCAAAGGCTTGTCAGCCAAATTTTGTCTTTTCTTAAACATAAGCAATCTCATGACCTTCAAAGGCCTTTTCCTAAGCAATGGAAATTTGAGGCTATAAAGGACAAATCTTGTTTGCAATAAAGAAATGGGAGGTAGGGAATCGATTAAGGAGATAGATAGGATTTGATGCAGTGAGTTAGTGGGAAAACAGTCTAGCCTCCCTTTATGGTTTAGTTTGAGCCTGTAAAGCCATCTTCATTTCAATTCCCCTCATTAAGGAGTTTTCTCATTCTCAGTTTCTCTCATTAAAGACATAAAGTTTAAAAGGTGGTGGCTAACTGGAAGAAATTGTGTTTGTACAGTGAATTGAAATCTAATGGCCTCAAGTTTTGCCCTCAATTACATCCACACGAGGATGTTCATAACTTTGGTACTAATTGCAAGTAGAGATGGTATCAAAGAAGTCATTTATCTGCAGCTCTTGGGATTTAGCAAAAGAATGAAGGTAAAGTGGCAGGCTGAAGTGACCACTCTTGGTTTACTCACGTATGTTATCACTGATCACTGGCAGAAGTAAGCCTGAATTTTGTGCTACTGAATGAAGTCACCCTAGCACTAAGCTAGAAACAAAGCAGCAGAAGTTTCCAAAATTCCTCCACATAGTACTATAAAATGATATTGAAGTCAATAACAGTAAGTGAAACAGTAAAAGCCACACTAGCATTTTTGTATTGCACCTGAAAAAAAATTTTTATTTCTTGAAAAGAGATGGAAATGTTTATTTGGGAACCTTTTGCTCTCAACCAGAAGCCCATTATAAATTATGCAAATTGCTCCATCGTCCCATCTTCCACTCCAGCAGTGCAACCAGAGATTTCATTCCTCTCCTTCTTCTGTTCCTCTACTGTGTAATCATCAACGGTAAGACACCTGCAGTTTAAGATTATATGTGACTAGTAAACCTGTCATTTCCTAAAAAAATGTCTGCATAGTCACTTGTCATCTAGATTGAGTAGATTTACGTACATGTCTTTGAAAAAATTCCCCAACTCAGAAAGCAAACATACGCTTTTTGCTGAAAATACCTCAGAAGCTTACAGACTCCCAGGAATACTTGTCTGCATACTCTTCTCGGGGGGGGGGGGGGGGCGCGGAATATATATATATTTTTCAGATCAAACAAAAGCTTGCAAATACTTACCCTCCTAAAATATTAATCAACAAGGTAACAGGAGAGGTACCATCATATAACCCACTTAGAGTTTCCAGCCTAGACAGACAAAGAAAAAACAGATTAAGGTGCTTAGAGAATTGTACTCAATGGCTGGAAAGCTATGGCTTGTTCTAGAGATCCTTGGTCCTCCAATCTCTCTCAGTTATAACAAGTAATTTATTTTCTTCTGCATTATTTTAATGTATTTTAAGCAGACATTAATTCCAAATACAAGGAGAGAAATGGCATTCTGAAATAATATTAAAGCTGAACTTTCTTAATGATCAGCCTAGCTTGGCTATACCCTCCACTAACTCAAATACTAACTAAGAATATGAGATTAAGTAAGTCTTTAGTCAAAGTCAACATCGTTGTGCCTTTTGCCTCCAGAAAACCGTAACTTAATATTCTTCAGAGACATATTTACTTTTTCTGTTAATGAATAGCTTTGTGCTATTTCCAGTTAAGTATTATGTATCACCTACTTATTCCAATTTTTATTTGCTCCTTGGAGGACCTGCAGTTTAACACTCAGACTGGTACCTACATCTG
The DNA here is from genome assembly GCF_030936135.1 of Gavia stellata. NCBI lineage: Eukaryota > Metazoa > Chordata > Aves > Gaviiformes > Gaviidae > Gavia > Gavia stellata. The sequence goes on along the minus strand of NC_082599.1, from coordinate 23,441,792 downwards.
CAGCACATCAGAATTTTTCAAGAACAGCCATTGTCATTTTTGAGTAACACTGCTAATGAAAAAAACCCTTCCTAAATAAAAAAGACACACCTGAAGCCCCTTCCAAACAGCCATGGCTGATTTTAAAACCCTACTTACCATACAGTTCATCTCCTGCATGAACTGAAGGACTCCTGTCTGTTGTTCTGTCATTTAAGAGCAACAGGCGTATGCCAGACTGACAAACGAATTCTTCTTTCTAACCATCTCAGTTTATGGAATCACTTTGAATGGTGGAGGGGGGGGGAGGCCCTTTTTATCATGATCAGTAAAGGGTTTCCCTGAGGGATTAAACTTTGTATATTTTACCCTTGCTGGATAAATTTTCTCTGCAGTGTTTTTTACATTCTGGGGTTCCTATTTATTCATGCTACCAACTTGTAAATTGTGAACTCATGCAAGTGATACTCTCACTTCCCATTTCTCAACGGTATGCGTAAATGCTTATGTTTGCAATGGCCCTTGCACGAATACTGCTTGAAATAACATTTTGCCTCTTTTTCCTCTCCTTGCTTACTATCTTTCTGAAGACAGAATAATAGTAATCTGTGGTCTTGAGTCACCAATTTTTATTAAAGCAAACTGCAATTCTCTTGTCTTCAAGTCATATCAGAAGAAAAACTCATATACAGCACCATATTGAAGAAGTGCTTGTTTGTGCCTGGAAGTTTGTCCGGTTTTCCAGTTACATTAGTTGGCCTAGTGAATGCTATGTTTCACTAGTGAATGCTATGTTTCACTGTTACCACAGCCCCCCAAAAGGGGCTTGTTTCAAAGAAGAAAAATACTGCATTTACACCAGTGTACACATTCTCAATTGCTCTCTGAGTAAACCAAAACACACCATGGTTTTCATATCTTCTGTAACACCTGAGTAATTGAGCCCTGAGCAGAAGATTTCAGGCTGGAGGAGGACCACTCTGTCCCCGGGGTCCTGGTGCAGCGGCTCAGCTGTTTCCATAGCTACCCAGGCTGCAGTGGCTGTCACAGCCTCTCTGTCCTGGGAAATCCCACCCCGGTTTGGGTACCTCTGTGCACCTTCTGGGTATGGCCCCTTTACGGCCCTTCCCTCTAGGTCACCCTGAGAAGCATGCCCTTGCATCGGGTCTGGAATTGCACCTGCTGGTCTGTTTTCTTCGCTCTCTGCCCTTGGAAAGAGAAGAGATGCTTCTCAATCTCATGCACTGCAAGTATCTGGTCCTTATTTTGTGTCTGCTGTTACACAGTGGACCCAGTTTACAACAGCGTCCCAAATGGGAAAAGGATCAGTCATTGCCTTCAGTATCCCTTTTGGTAACTGCGTGACAGAGGCGGACAAAAGCACAGGCATTATTTAGCCCTGAGCAGACTGCAACTTCTACAAAAGCTACTGACACCAAGCTTTTCTTTAGTGCAGACCTGGCAAAATAAAGAACATCTCTTTTTTTTAATAGTAAACTGCTGCTCCTTGTTCCTGAACCATGCAATACGGATATTCCAGTTTGTGATGTTACTGACAGTTGCCGCTGCTATTTGTATGGCAACATAGCTGAGGGGTTTTGGGGGGTTTTGTTTCCCCCAGTTTCATGAGCCATTTGATGTGGTAATCAATTCAGTATTTCTAGGAAGCCCACAGCCTGGTTTTCAGACTTGGGAAAGGGGATACAAATGCCAGATACATTACATAAGGTTGTATATCACCTAAATTGTGAATACAGTGTCATATGTATAGACTCTGCCAGCTGCTGACTTGTTTTTGCTGTTCACTACACATTTGGTCTGGACGAGACAGTCTCATTACTTTATGTTTACAAGCCTCTGTTTTGTAGCAGGTTGAAGTCAAGGACATAAAAAATAAAAATGTAGTACCTTACTTTGATTTGGACATAGTGAAGATTGCTTTAAAGTGAAGCTCATTCTGTGTGTGTAAAAATGCAGATTGAATATGGTTTTACTTTGTACCTACCCAAGTTTTAATACTGCTTTTATATTTTAAAACACAAAAGAGATGTAGAAGTGCAGGCCTTATGTAAAATTCATCGCAAATCTTCAAAACAGGTTTGATATGGCCAGTGACAAATGATGTCCCACAAAGCATTGCATGACTATTTTTAACATAGGTCTCATACATAATTTCTCCTGCATTGATTGCCGAGCAATATGAGCATGTTGAAATACAAGGCATTATAAATGACAGGCTTTCATATCTCCACTTAATCTTTGCAGGACCCATACTCACTTGACTTCATAGGAGAAGCAAATAAAAACAAGTGACGCTGACAACTGGAACCATCCCAGCAGCTTAGCTCTAGTTATCTATCTGTATTAATCACTGCTGCATATGTGTGGTGACTGGCTGCTAACGGGAAAGATCCCAGGCATTTCACTTGCTTCACCTTCTTCATCCTGACTTTCCCTTTACTGGGCAGTAATTTCCCTTTCAGTTGAAGTCCTAAAGGTCAAGCCCTCTCCACACCAATATGTCCAGTCATTCTGGACCCTACCCCTCAGGTTTAGTATTCTCACAATGCTTTTTTTTTTCTTTTTTTTTTAAAGCCAAAATTCCATTTCTCCATCACTTTCATAAAAAGCACAACTTGCTCTTACCTCCTACCTCTCTAAAGTTGTTTACTTCTGCACCCTCCTCATTTTTCATCCACTACCTCCACTTTTGTCCTTCACTGTAAGACAGATGATAAAAGGCCTGAGCATCAGCATGCGTCGGCTTTCATTCCCAGTTTTGCCCACTCACTTTCTGCATCACAACATTATCTGGGATCTGAATAAAAGCTAGGATCCAGCTCCCCCAGGCAATGAACAGCCATATTAAATGCAAGCACACCAGAATCCATTTGCAGGCACCGTGCTGCAGCGCTGAGCGCAGGTTGAGGCTCTGCACAGCAGGATGCAGGGCCATTGCTGGCCCCAGCCTGGTACAAATGGGGACTGGGAAGGAGTCAACGTAGAATGGATAGCAACGAGAACAGCAAGTGCTTCTCCTGGAAACGCTTGCACTCTCCTTCCCGTATTCAGGTAACATGTCTGCACAGTGCACAGGGTGGCTTTGCTGCAGCTTTGGCTGTGTGCAAGGGCTGGAGGAGTTCACCGCCCTTTGTGCCTTTGCTAATCACGATGCCAGCATCTGTTTACCCTTCTATAAAATGGAATAGCACCACACAGGATGCTGTGAGCCTTAGGGAAATAAGACACTTTTGAGATCCTGGGTGGAAAGTGTAAGAACTTGGTGTCAGCTCCGTTTTCATTTCATAGTTTGCACCTGCATTTTTATCCAGACTCTCTGTCATTGTCATCCGTCTGTGAGCACTGGTAAGCGCCTCTTCAACCTTCCCTGTTATTTGCATTGCAAGGGCAAGTTAGAAAATACTGCCTCTTGCAAGCCCAAACATTCAGCGCGATCTCCCAACCCCCAAAATGACTCAGTGGATCCAAGCCTCCTCCCTGCTGCGTAAACAGGGGGTACCAGCAAGGACAGGCAGGATGCTTACATCCACCGACTCGTACTTGTACTTGGAGCCAACGCTGGCACAAAACACTGCTGCACCTCACTCCAAGGGGGAACGGGCTTCTGGGCTGCATGACCGTGGGTGGCGGGGAGGGGGGCCCAGCGCCAGGGCCCACCGCGGGCACCAAACCGGGCGGGTCCCCGCAGGGAGCCAGCGGGGCAGTGCTCTCCTCCCGGGCCGCTCGCCCGGCCTGCCGGGGCACCCCGGGCTCCGAAGTCCCCGCCGCCCTCGCAGCCGGTCAGCTCTCCCGCCTCCCCGGGGCCGGGCCGCGGCGGGGAAGTCCCGCCCCAAGCGCGGCGGGCTGCCAGCCGCGGGGCCCTGCGGTGGCCGGCGGGGTTGTCGTACTGCCGGCGGAGAGTCCTGCCCGCGGGGTGAGCGGGTGAGCGCGTGAGCGAGCGGGTGAGCGCGTGAGCGGGCGGACGGGAACGGCGGGGCCCCAGGGCGCGTCTCCTCAGCCCGCCGAGCCACTCCACGTCCTCCCACGGCCCAGACCCGTCCCGAGCTCGCCTTTAATGCCCTCGGCCCGACAAGCGCCCGGGCCGGTAAACTTCGCCGGAGTTGAAGGGCGAGAGTTGCTTCCGCCCCTTCCGCTGCTGGCCCGGGAGGGCCTAAGGCGGGGAGGGCGGGAAGCGGCGGCCGCGGCTGACGGCTGCGCGTCGAGGTTCTGCAGGGCTGAGGCCGCGCCGGGAGGCGGCGGCCCGAGGCGGGCGGGCCAACGCTTCGTGGCTCGGAGCGCAGGCCCGGGTGCCGGGGCTTAGGGGGCCGCGGCTCCGCGCGGACAAGGGCGCTGAGGCGGGGCCGGGCCCGCCCGAGTGCAGCCGCGGCGGAGGGGGCCGCTGGCGTGAGAGGGGGAACGGCGGCGGGAACGCGGGAAGAGGCCGTGGCCGGGACAGCGGCGCTGGGGCGGGCAGGGCTCCGGCAGGGAGACCCGCAGCAAGTCTGGAGCTTGAGGTGATGAACACCTCCTCCTTTCTGGAAAAGCGTTTCACTGGTTCAGATGATAGTTATCAGCAGAGTAACCCCCCAGCTCAGGCGGGCGTCACTGTGTGAGTGCAGCTATGCTGCTATTATTAGTGCTGGTATTTAATATTTGTACAGTCATAACAAGTTAAATATTGGAACTACATCCTGTCTAGTACTCCTCTCCCATCAGTCCCTGAGGGTGGCTTTGTGCAGGAACAAATGCCTCAATCCAAAACTGGGACCTTCAAAGCCTGCCTTCAGCTGCCATTCCATCTGGAAGCACCCGCAGCCCTCTGCAAGATGCTTCCAGAGTTGGTTAAGCTTGACAAGGCTCAACAGCAAAGCTCCAGACTTGCCTGCGAGCCCTGTTGGGATCCAGACACCATGCATTTTCTCAGTGGCCTGAGCTGTGCTGCCCTTTACAGAAGGCAGTTGCAGCAGACACCCTGCTTTCTCTTCCCCTTGCACCAGTTTGGTGAGCTGCAGAGAGGAGTGCTGCTTCTGAGTGAGGGAGGTTCGGGTCCCCTCTGGAAAGGGGTTCAGCGCTGTAGCCAAGCCACTGCCCAACAGTGGCCTTGGGTGTTTGGCAGCCCCTCTGCAGCAGGTCTTGCGTTGTGGTGACGTGGTCCCGAGTTGAAGTACACAAGTCCTGTTGGTGAGGAACTCAGACGAGCATCTTCTGACGTAGCAAGTACATGAATATATATGATCTCTAAGAAACTTGTAGATATAGTTATTTTTTTAGGCATTTCTGTTGTTAAGGATGGTATCTTCTGTATGCTAGAGGCTTGTGATAACTCTTGAATGAAACAGATTTTAGCTGGAGGTCACTTGCTTTTGGAAAGTTGTGCTTTGCTTGTCTGGAATTCCCCTGTGCTTTATACTGGATATATTATTTGACGTCCTCTGTCGTAATATGTTCCGTAGTGTTTAAAGGTTGTTGCCTTCTTTCTGCTGAGGGCTGTGTTTCAGTGATGTGTGAAGCGATGCTTGTAATAGGTAGTTTTGTTACCATTTTATGAGGTACTTTGGGAATGTTATATGAAAGACTACATAAGTGTCATTTATTATTATGAATGCCTCTCATGTTTTGGAATTTAACAGATGTAATATTTGCCATCATATCACCATCATCACATTCGTTTTTGTAGTTGTAATCAAAGGTGGCAACAGTGGCATTCAGATGCTCAGTTACATTTCATACAGGTGACCAGTGCTAACTTACTAAATTAAGGCATGGCGGAGCAGTACCAAGTGTCACTGCTTCCCTCTGTGGTTAGGGAGCCATCAGCTTGCTCCTTACGTATAAAAATCAGTATATAGTGAAGCATGTGGCACCAACAAGTTCTGTGTTTATTAAAGCACTGTTTCTCTGAACATTCTGTGGATTTTATTTCTTATTTCACTTGATGCAGATCTAAAATATTTTTTCTGTCTTTCAAAACCTGAAATACTGAACAAGGTTCATTTTTTAGTAAGCTGAAACCAAGACTTCTTAAGGTTTCATGAAAACAGAGAAAGGAGACTTATGCTTGCATCAGACTGTCCACCTGTCTGGTAGGGGGAGGATTAGAAATCCATCTAGGTTGTGGAAACCTAAGGTTCAAGTCCCTGGTTTGATTCAGAGCAGTTTTGAACGTAGGTCTTCTGTGTTTCCGGAGAATGTACAAGTCATTGCATTACCAACTGTATTGGAAGGCAAAGGGAGTGTCCCAGCCCCCTAGTTCTGAACAGAAATTTCATCTTTTTCTCAAAACTGGTAGGGTAGGTTTTTTTGCTTTAAAATCATTTTCTGGTCACAAATTAAAAAGCTTCCTCAGAATTTTCTAAGCAGTGGCCATGTCTTTGATTTGATATTAATATATATATGTGGGTAATAATCCAAGAAAGGCATTTTATCCTAGCAATGGCTGGGATATGTTTCAGAAGTATTTAACTACTTGGATAAGAAGAAGAAAGTAAGAAGAAAGACCACAGAATCACAGAATGATAGGGGTTAGAAGGGGCCTCTGGAGATCATCTAGTACAACCCTCCCTTGCCAGGGCAGGTTCACCTAGAGCAGGTTGAACAGGAATGCGTCCAGGAGAGTTTTGAATATCTCCAGAGAAGGAGACTCCACAACCTCTCTGGGCAGCCTGTTCCAGTGCTCTGCCACCCTCAAAGTAAACAAGTTCCTCCTCATGTTTAGATGGAACTTCCTATGATCAAGTTTGTGCCCGTTACCTCTCGTCCTGCCACTGGGCACCACTGAAAAAAGACTGGCCCCATCTTCCTGGCACCCACCCCGTAAGTATTTATAAGCATTCATAAGATCCCCCCTCAGTCTTCTCTTCTCCAGACTAAAAAGACCCAAATCCCTCAGCCTTTCCTCATAAGAAAGGTGTTCCAGTCTCCTCATCATCTTTGTAGCCCTTTGCTGTACGCTCTCCAGCAGCTCCCTGTCCTTCTTGAACCGGGGAGCCCAGAACTGGACACAGTACTCCAGCTGTGGCCTCACCAGGGCAGAGTAGAGGGGGAAGATAACCTCCCTCAACCTGCTAGCCACACTCTTCTTGATGCACCCCAGGATGCCATTGGCCTTCTTGGCCACACGGGCACATTGCTGGCTCGTGGTCATCCTGTTGTCCACCAGGACTCCTGGGTCACTTTCCACAGAGCTGCTTTCCAGCAGGTCAGCCCCTAACCTGTACTGATGCATGGGGTTATTCTGCCCCAGGTGCAGTACCCTGCACTTGCCATTGTTGAATTTCATAAGGTTCCTCTCTGCCCAACTCTCCAGCCTGTCCAGGTCATGCTGAATGGCAGTGCAGCCTTCCCGTGTGTCAGCCGCTCCTCCCAGTTTTATGTCATCAGCAAACTTGCTGAGGGCACACTCTATCCCTTCATCCAAATCATTGATGAATATATTGAACAGGACTGGACCCAGTACTGACCCCTGGGGAACACCACTTGTTACAGACCTCCAACTAGACTCTGTGCCACTAATCACAACCCTCTGAGCTCTATCTATCCAGCCAGTTTTCAATCCACCCCACTGTCCGTTCATCTAACCCACCCTTCCTAAGCTTGCCTGTGAGGATGATGTGGGAGATGGTGTCGAAAGCCTTGCTGAAGTCAAGGTAGAAAACATCCACTGCCCTCCCCTCATCTATCCATCCAGTCGTGCCATTGTAGAAGTCTATCAGATTGGTCAGACATGACTTCCCCTTGGTGAATCCATGTTGACTACTTCTGATAACCTTCTTTTCCTCCAGATGCTTTGAGATGACACGCAGAATGAGCTGCTCCATCATCTATCCAGGAATGGAGGTGAGGCTGACTGGCCTGTAGTTTCTTGGGTCTTCCTTCTTGCCCTTTTTGAAGACTGGCGTGACCACCACCACCACCATCTCTTGTATGACAGCTTTAAGTAAATCACAGTTTTTCAGTCGGATCTCAGAAACATGTAGGATCACTCTTCTCAAAGATATTCTGAAACCTTAGTTTTGCACAGAGCCAAAGCCACAGGATTTTTGTTGTGAATGAGGGAGGACCCTCTTTTCTGTGGATGAGGGAGAACGAAAGAAGAACGGTATGTTACCTGCTGAGGTATTCTCTCTTATTCTGCTCTTTCAGGATCTCACCTCTTACCTCAAAGTGTAAAAGGAGAATTGTTTTATCCCACAGTTGTCTTTGCCCTGTCCTGACTCTCTGTAGTGACGACTAAATGAAAGGAATTTTACTCTTTCTTTGCTGTGATTTGCGTACCTTCTGGCAGATCGGTCATTTTCAGATAGGTCTGGAAATGTTCAACTGGTCTTACTGCTCGAACTCTTGAGGATTGTAAACTTTATTTCAGGACTTTGCTCTGTGTTACTTACTTTAGACTGGGTAGTGAAGATTTTAAAAAACCCAGACAATTTATAGTTTCAGGACAAAGATACTGAGTTTGTATCTTCTTTCAGAAATACTGTGAGATCACATTCTGCGGTACAAAAAGGCAAAACAGTGGCAGGGTTCTGTGTCCAGTTCTTGTTAAGACTTACGATTCAGCAATACCTGGAAAGAAAGCAGAAGGATATGCAGACCTGACATTCTCGTCAGCTTGTGTGTGTTGGTTGTTCCTGCTGTTTCACTATTGTACCCAGCTGTGGGTAAGAACTTAGAACCAGGAGTTGTATGAGCAAGAGGTCCTTGCCTTTGACCACTGACAAAGCATGCAGACTTTATAGAGACAGTCCCTAAGTTAAAAGCTACTGTTTAAGTTGCACCCATCAGCTTTACGCTTCCATTTGGCTCACATTAACTTTTCTTTTGTGGGCTAGTTTCTCATTAGAGCAGAAGTGGACTTTGAGAGGAGCATACGGCTTCCATTTCCTGACACAGCCATAGCAGAGCAGTCACAGTTGAAACTGTGAAGGCTTTTCCTGGGTTATTTTTTTCCAGTGGGTCTTCAGATTGATTGCAGGTTTTGGGATACAGTTGTTTGTAGTACTGGGAAACTGAATTTAGTTCCATGTGTCTAAACCCATCGCTCACTATTAAAGTAGTTTTCTGGAAGTCCCTGCTTTCCCCAGTTGCTGCAGTCTGTGATCTTGAATGAGGCACTAAACCCCATCTCCACTGTGTGTGGCTTCATAGGCCTCAGTGAATCAGTGACTGCTAAGTTCTGCCACAAACCTGACCTTGGGGTTCATTCATCTGAAATTTCTAGCTAGTGATGTCCAGTCTTGGCCAGGAGGTAGTAATGAACACTGCACTTCCATTGCATAGATAAGTGTGGTGAGAAGGATGATGTCTGTTCTTTGGTGTCTTTGACCTCCATCCCTTTTCTCTTTAGCTCTGCATATAAAGATCCGTAGACTGATTTGGTGTGGTTCTTGGTGATGGTGCTGCACAAGTGAGTGATAATGCTCCATCCAGCATGCTTACTGAAATGTTTAAACTCATGTGAAAATATTTAAGTGTATGTGACCTTGAATAGAGAGAAAACCAATTAAAGTCAGTGAGAATAACAGTAAGAGTAGAGTTATGCTTAAGTTTCAAATTTGAAATTTAGAGCAAATGAAGACAGGACAGGACACGCATTTCTGAAGAGCACAGACTTTTCCTGTATCATGTTGTCCTAGCAAGAAAGAGAGTGTGTGCTTGTAGCCCAGCACCCATGAGAAGCAAATATGATTCTGTTTAGGCTTAAGAATACAAATGCATGCATCAGCATACAGGACTCAGCCCATATTTGCATATAGCATAATGTGACTTCAGTCCTGAGTTTTGGCCTAAAACCGCTATGTGTGCATGTAAAATATAATTAATGTAATGTTGGACCCTAGGGGAGAATTTTTATCTGACCTTTTATCAGGAGTAATTTTGGAAGCTGCCCAGAATGTAAAATCCCCTGAAGTTCTTCTAAAGGAGATGTTGATGAAAAAACAGTTATGGGGACGTTAGTCTCAGATTTTTCTGAGGAAGAGAAACTTCAGTGTGACTTTGCTTGAAGAAGCCTAGGTTTTGAGACTGTTGTGTGCACAGAAATAAGGTAAAATAAAAGTCTGATTCTGTTGTGCTTGCAATAACTGAACTGTAACCGAATTGAAAAAAGAGTGTGCAAAGTATTACATACTAAGTGGCTTAAACTCTGCTTCTGGGCCAAATCACTGTACTCATGCATACATGGTCATGCGCAGGTCACATGTGCTTGCTTTGATCCCAAAGGTATGGCCATACTGTGAAATTGATATGAGAGGCTGCACTTTGTTCTGGTGTGGCTGTTCGGCTGTAAGGAAGAGACCTGTTTTATGTATGTCCGGCTCAAAGCCTAGCTAGAGCAAGAATGTGACCCTCAAACCATGAGAAGCTGGAAGGTCTGTCTGTCTGCCACTAGATGAGCAGTGGAGGGACTACACAGTGAAAATTTTCACTTACCCTTTCAGGTGAACATTTAAAAGCTGTGCCTCTCATTTGCCCTGTTCCTTTCCCCAAAGTGTGCTTTTTGGAGGTTCTGAGGGCAGCGAATCAATATATTGGTCTTTTACGTATGTGTAATAGTGTTTAAATTTCTCTTACAATTTAAGGGACTTAGCTTTTATGTTGTAGAACATTGCCAGTGTCACTCAATCAATGTAACTGCTGTGGTGTGTGTCCATGATATTTTGCTGGGACTTCTGCTTATCGTTGTAGGATTATGTAAGGCTTGGCTAAAGTTCCCCTGACTTTTTTCATAGCATGTATTGTAACTTAATATAAAGTCTTACTTCCAGTATCCCTTCTCACTTCTGTAGTGTAAAAGCTTTTTGATTGCTCAAAGCATATATAGAAAATCTAGTGTTTCTTTTAGCTTGGCTTCTTAAGGAAATTTATGTTTATGAATGGTTTTGGGACCAGAGCTAGGTCTTTGAAGGCCACTGCATTAACCCACTAGTTCTGAGTATCTCCAGAACAGTGTGTTTCAGGAAAAAAAGGCGGCAAGGTAGGGATAGGTGATGGTTTTTAAGCATTTCCCCCAAGAGTTCTCTAGGTTTTGAATCTGTTGGTCAATTTCTACCCAGTTGAGAGAGTACAGATATCTGAAACTGTGAGATTCTTATTTGCTCCATGAAAATATAGCAACCCAAAGATGGGAAACTGCAGGTGCCCCATTAAAGGTAGAGCTGCAACATATGCTCGTATGGGGTTATACAGGAGTTCTTGTAGGAGAGAGGCACTGTAAGTGTTCCCCTCCTCTCTGAGAGGAGCTTTAGTCAAGGCATAAAAAATCTCTTGTGTGACATCAATCTTAGGACACAAAGCCTTGCCTCAGTGTTGATGCTCATGGAAGTACTAGAGTGCCATACATATGCAGTTTGACTGAGAACTAGGAGGAAGCCAGCACTATACATCCAGTGTCCTTGTCCCCTTAGTACACTTCTGCACTAGGCAAGGGGCCATACTATGAAAAGCTGTCATGATACTTGGCTGGGTTTTTTTTAATTAACAGAGTATGAAGGTACTGAAAAAAGAAAACACTGACTCTGAATAGACAAGATTATTTTCTTTGGCTCATTTTTCTGAGTTGGCCTGAAGTTCAGCAAATCATGATAATCTCGGAGCTCCAGTTTGGGAGAAGAAAAAGACCAATGTCATTTCTGATCAATGTCAATTCTGAAGACAGGGAAGAATAAATATGATTGTAGTGAGAATAATTTGCATCTCCTTCAGAGACGCACATGTGCTGTTTCTGCAGAAGAGACAGGAGTTTGCCCAGAAACCTGAATTTTTTCATGGTACTTTTACTCCATTTCCAAATTCTGTTTCTTGGGCAAAATAGCCCAAAAGTAGTTTGAGATGTGCTGTTATCTTGCGTAACACAGAGACAACTAGCGGTGCTGTGAGAGTGCCCATGTAGGAGTATGGCATCGCAGGATGGACACCTTTGCAGACATTGATGCAGAGGGAATTGCTGGGCTAAATGACAGGTAAGCCTGTATCTGTCCTTCTGAAGCAGATGCAAGTTCACTCCTACTGCTGCTCTCACCCAGCCAGTTGTGGTGAACTCTGCTCCACAGCCCCTTGTAGCTGCACTTCCCTGAGGCATGGGAAAAAAACCATGCCTTTTGAAGCTAGTGTATGAGGGAGAGCTGGGTTTCAGGCGTGTTTCTCCTGCAATTAGCGCTTGTGAATAAATTTTTGAAGAAGGTAAAGTAGATCTGGCACCCATCTGTCAGAGAAGTTAGAAAACTTGCTTGTTTGGTGGGGAAGAGGAAGAACCGTGCTGTCAGCATTGAGTTCCTTCCACCCCTAAACCTCTACAGAGTTGGCAGAAACATGGGGGAAGAGAGGAAGAAGTTAAATTTTTAAATTCTTCCTGACATAGTCTACATGTGTTGTCTTACCCTCTGCCTCTCCTCTTCCTTTGTCTTGCTAACTTTTTCCCTTGTTGCAAAATGTTTACATGTGGGGAATGGTGAGATAACACAGCATAGACTAGCTAATGGTAATTTACTACAGATGTGTCATATATTTCTAATTTGGGGCTTTTCCATGCTCTGTAGAGGTTGCTCACAGTAGAATTGAATGCCTAAAGCATTTACTCCATCTGTAAATATATAGCGAACCTGTGCTATGTCACATTTCCCAGGACTGCACAGTTATAAAGGAAAGACCCACTTACAATGCTCTTGATGCAGCCAGGGCAGCCCTTGTTTCTAAATGGCAGCTGTGTTTAACTTTTTCTGAATATAATAAATACCTATTGAGCCATTCTTTTTGCTTTTTTGTAAATTTTGTGTCACAGCAATCTGGATTTAGTTTCGCTGTAATCTCACATTGTAATGTAATGGCAATAAAATGATTCCCATACAAGTCTAGAGAGAATCTGTGTTAATACCATTAAAATGTGCTTACCGAATCAAAACAAATGTGGCATTAGCATGTGAAAACTGCGTTTATGCGATTATAATGTTTCAACAATGTGAGATTACTGTAGGAAGCAACTAATCCAAACCTAGAGAGACTCCCATTACAAGACCATTAAAATGACACAATGACTGAAGCGTAAGTTTCAGATGGGAAAAGTGAAAACATAAATCTTGTCATCAGTATTCAGGCAAAACATCTATTGAACTGACTGGAGTTTTTACCAGAGTCAGGAATGCAGTACCATGACCTTTTAGCAGCAAGTCTCTTTTCTCTTAACAATACCTCTAGGAAAAATATTTACTTCACCAATATTTAATAGTTGGCTAATGGTGAGAGTCATATTTTATGCACTATATACAATTGGTGGTTGTAAAGATTTGTCCAGAGTATATTACAGAAATGTTAAGGTATTGTTTCAAGGCTGTTGTGAAATAATAAAAGTTTTGGTTATATCTTAAAGCAATTCTCATTTTCTTTTTATCTGAATATGTAATTTTCAGGAAATACCATTTGTTTGTCTGTTTATACAGCACTAGAGCAGAGAAGCCTTGTTCTATGCAGGAGCATCTTGGCGAAACCACAGCATAAATTAGTGATTTCCAAAACCAAAATACCTCTTATTGCCAGATAAGAGTCTACCTGTTTATCTTTTGTCATAGGAATCGGCACCTTTCCCCCTCCCCTCAGACTGGGTTAAGATTCAGTAAATATAATTCACACATCTTATGCAGGACCATCTAAAATATACTTGTCCTGTCCAGGATTGTTTCTTGGCTCCCTCCGTAGTCCATGGAAAGAGGCCAATATTACAAAAAGTGACTTGTCCTGTTCTATACAAACATTCAAAATAGGTTGGAGTTGCCTATGGATATGTCTTTACATCTCCACTATGAAAATGGTCTAGATGATTATTCTGTAGAAGACATATATCATTTTACATGGCTAAATGAGGTGATATGAATTCAGTTCTTGGTGTATGAAAGAAGCAGCTTTCTCAGCAGAAATGTCTGTGTAAAACATGGCATGCAAGTCATTAGTAAAACACACGAACATTGATATCTGTAGTAATGTATACATGATTAAATTAAGCAGCAGTCCTTATTCCATTTAAAAGCTGTTTGCACCTAAAATCTGTTTTAAAGACACTAATTAAATTCTGGTTCCATCAAGTGACTCTTATTAGGAATAATGTATCATTATAGCATAATCAGGGCACGCTGTCTGTGTAAATGACAGTAGGGAAGATACCAGGACAGTGGTTTTAAAAATAATTCCAGTCACAGGTTGTTGGCTCTTTATTTTTCATAATTTTTTTATTAAAAGGAGTGGGTTTCTAAAACTCTGTTAGTAAGCAGGCACAGACATTAATATTAATCATATTTTTCATGCAGATAAAATTAGGCCTACTTTAAATGCTGTTTGTGTCAGTTTCCATTTTTGTGATGCTTCTTATATTTATAAAAATCCTTGGCCTCAATCAAAAGGTTTAATAGTAGGCATTGGTTCTGTAAATGTGTACATGTGCTATAATCTGAATTCTAGAGTCTAAAAATCAACAGTTTGGTATCTGCTACAAGAGAAACCTGGCACTGGAACTGGTAATTTTATATGTTTCCTGCTGTTATAAATCAGAAGACGACAGCCTCGGGCTATAAGAAGATCTCACACACGCAACCATAGGTCTTTGCAGTGGTCAGGCCAGATTAATTGAGGGTAATCTAAATTAACTGTGTTGGAAAGGAATTAGTGGGAACAAATGTCGAAAGTCAACTTTTTATCAAAGTAGTAATCTGAAAGTGAGCAAAAATTCACATTCAATTAAAGTGGCCTTTTTGAGTAACTGCACTATTAAATAACTAAAAAATTGAAGTGGAAAATTGTTAAGGAAACAGACTGTAATCACTTTGTGTCAAGTTTTATCAAAAGAACTTCAATACTTACACATTTAATTATATAAAAAAATATTTCACAGAATCACTAAGGTTGAAAAAGACCTGTAAGATCATCAAGTCCAACCATCAACCCACTACCACCATGCCCACTAAACCATGTCCCGCAATGGCATGTCCACACGTTCCTTGAATACCTCCAGTGAGGGTGACATAAACTAACATCCTAACTTAATAAATGGATTTGAAAGTTGGCAATGAATGTGGGGAACAGAAGTGTGTCTCCAATGCAGAGAGTAGTTATCACTCTTTATGTTCTCGGGGTTTTACTGAATACCAAAATGTAGATATTTAAGTCAAGAAAAAAAAAAAAAAGAAGGAAAAAATAAGCAAAAGTAATGCAATTATCTTAGAATTATCTTAGTCTCTTTGCTGTGCATAAAAGAATGACTCAGATCATTGAACTTTCTCCAAAATAGTGGGTTGCTGTATAGAGCACCAGCTTTGTTCAAGGATAGACTTAATGACTGGATTGGACAAGTTAATTGAATTGCAGCCAGCAGCAGTTTCTGTCTAAGACAGGTATTTTGCTTTTAATTATTTGCTCAAGAATAATATTTTCTGAAATCATGCACTTCTTAATTTATTTGGCAAAGAATAAATCATTATACTAATCAACCAGCAGTCTGTTCTATGAGAGTAATTATTCTTCTGCCTTCTCAAACAAGTCAACACACTAGTCTAGAAACGAAATTCATAAAAGAACAGTTCTTCCTAAGTCTGCTCTTACACAAGGCAGGCAAACATAGTCAGTCCTTTCTCTTCCTTACGGATGGCCAAGTTTTCATATTAAAATAACTGCCAGCACTACAGACTTCACTAGGCAGGTGATACCTGCCTTTTGCAGGGGCTGGGTCACTTTCATACATTGGTACTCTGACAATGACTGCTTCTCGTGAGATGAAAGTATCCCCAAAGAGAGCTCGATGTTCTTGTGCCCTTTGATGTGTAGAGTTCAGTGCCCTTCAGATTTCAGTTTTTCTGTCATCCTGGTAGATTAACTTCAGCAGTTAAAAGGAAAGTGTCCTCTGAGGGCTTCACCAGTAACAGAACTGTGTTTATGGTATTTTTCACTAAAAGGGAGACAGAAATGGGAAGGACCTCTCTCTTTAATCAATAATGCATGCTCTAGTTAGTCCTGTCCTCTGGACATGATTAAACATGTATTTTGTTTCATAACTGATGATTTTGGTTGACTAGGGATTATAACTATGTATCCTCAAGCCTTTGCAACTAGCATCAGGAAGATCTAACATGAACTGGGTAGTCAGCTATGTTTAATGTTAATATGGAACGTAAATGAAAAAGATTACCCTCACCCCCAAAAGAAAAAAATACCCCAAAATCCCAATGGGGAGAGCTGCAGCTAATTCTAACCTGTAGTGAGTCAGGCCAAGCTTGCACAGCGCAGATACCTTTGACATGAACCAACTGCAGGCAGTAGCCTCAATGTGTATCTTTGTCACCACTCATTTGAAGTTTTGAGAAATAACATTGTTTTGTTCATGTTAAAGACGAAGAAAAAAGTCTCTTAGAGGCTGAGCCATATAAATTGTTAGGGTAAGGTCTGTTCTTAATTGGTAAAATATTTGGCCAATGAAGCTGATGGGAAAAGCACTTTTGCTTCTGCCCTGCTTGTTGGGGGCCATGCTGTATCTTTACCGACTGTTGTCAGCTTTGGAGGAGTTGTCCTGGGCTGTTTCAGACATCCACAGCACAGCTGGCAGGAGAACCTGGGCCTTTGTTGAAATCTAAGGAGCAGCTGATTACCTCTGTCCCGGCATTCCTCATACAGAGGGACACACAAGGTGCCCAAACATAGACAGCTTCCTTGGCATGCGAGGGGGATAGTGAGTCTTGAAGGACACAGATAAATAAAGTGAACGTACCAGTGTGCTGGTTTTGGCTGGGGTAGAGTTAATTTTCTTCCTAGTAGCTAGTATGGGGCTGCGGTTTGGATTTGCACTGGAAACAGTGTTGATAAAGCAGGGATGTTTTAGTTACTGCTGAGCAGTGCTTACACAGAGTCAAGGCCTTTTCTGCTTCTCACCCCACCCCACCAGCGAGTAGGCTGGGGGTGCACAAGAAGTTGGGAGGGGACACAGCTGGGACAGCTGACCCCAACTGATGAAAGGGATATTCTATACCACGTGATGTCATGCTCAGCATATAAAGCTGGGGGAAGAAGAAGGAAGGGGTTGACATTCAGAGTGATGGCATTTGTCTTCCCAAGTAACCGTTACGTGTGATGGAGCCCGGCTTTCCTGGAGACGGTTCAACACCTGCCTGCTGATGGGATGGAGTGAATGAATTCCTTGCTTTGCTTTGCTTTGCTTGTGTGCGTGGTGTTTGCTTTACCTATTAAACTGTCTTTATCTCAACCCACGAGTTTTCTCATTTTTACTTTTCCGATTCTCTCCCCCATCCTACCAGGGGGGAGCGAGTGAGCGACTGTGTGGTGCTTAGTTGCTGGCTGGGGTTAAACCATGACAACCAGTAAGGAGTACTCAGCCTTGGTGCCAAGTATGTTCACCTGGTGGCTCAAGCTGACAAAATTTGACAGCTGCTGAAGAGCAGAGAATCCTAAATGAACATACAGTGGTTGTTATTAAATAGGAAACATTTATCTTAATGTGATACGGACTATAGCATAATAAATGATGATTTCCCTGTACTGGAATGTGGTATTTTTACATTGCTAGAGTACTGATACAAGCGCACTCGAGTAAAATAAATGCTTTGTTTTTCATATTGACCACTCTACTGGAAACAGCGTTTGAAAACTTTCCAGCAAACACACACAGCATGTACGTACGTGCATGAGAGAGAGGAGGGAATTCAGAAATTTTGTAAGAAATGTTTGCTCCATCTGAAATGCTTTTGTTTCCTTTCTTCTTCCTTCCCAGACTCCCATTTTTTTCCTTTTGCTGAAGAAAAATGCCTTCCTTGGGAGGGAAAGCACAGACTGTCTTGGGCCCTGTGGATCCGGACCATCTTGGCTATACGTTGACTCATGAACACTTGGCTATGAACTACAGCAGCTGTTTTTGTCCACCTTCTCCAGGCCAAGAGCCTCTGTCTGATGGGCCCATTGAGATGAAGAACTTGTTTTGGATTAAGCAAAATCCTTACAGCCATAAAGAAAACCTTCTTTTGTATCAGGAAACAGATGCTGTGAAGGAGGAGCTGTTGCATTTTAAAGCAGCAGGTGGTGGGACGATTGTGGAAAACACAACCACAGGAATTGGTCGGGATATGAATACTTTGAAGAAACTCGCTGAAGAAACTGGAGTCCATATTATTGCTGGGGCTGGGTTTTATGTGGATTCCACTCATTCTTCTCAAACACAGGCCATGACAGTGGAGCAAGTAAGTCTTAACCATTGCTTTGGAGTCTCTCTCCTATGGATTATCCCTGGGTGAGTCAAGTTGGAGAGAAGTTCCAGCAAAATAGATGAAATCTAGAAGTTCTCAACGTGAAAAACTTGGGAACAGCGTTACTCCTTGTGTGTTACAGCTGGACCCACACTACGTGTGTGTGCTGGGATTATCTGTCAGCATTTCCAATTCTTAAGCTCTGTTTTCTCTCAGGGATTTGTTATAATGCAACAGTAAAAGGAAAGTAAGTACTTCATGTGTGGGCATTTGGTACCACACCAATTATCCTGTTCTTTTTACAATTTTTAAGGAAGGAGTATATCCTGTCTGCCTCTTTTTTCTCTTTTTCTGGCTAATTGCTTCTCAATGAGATCACCCAGAATTCTTGTAAAAAGCATAAATAGTTGCAATATTTACAGGACAGTTGTAAATCATTGTTCTGCTGAGGCTGGCTGTTATATCTCTCTTCTCTACCATTTGTCCAGACTTTTCAGGGCAGATTCAACATCAAATTGTTTGTATGGTGCCTAAGACAATAGGTTAATAATGACCAAGGTCCCCAGATATTCCTATAATAACAAATATTCATTCATTTTTTATTAAGAAAATGTGATGATAGGGAGAAGAGGGAAGGGAACTCTCCAAGGCAGGAGGCTGTGAATGCGGATGAACAGAGCTGAGAAATTTTTTTAAACATCTGTCACAGTTTACAAATGAGTCAAATTAATTTTAAAAATCAATGGCCAAAACTTGAGCGGATGTAAAGTGATGCAGCGCTGCCAACCACACTGGACCCAAGCTGACCTAAGCTGTACAGAACAGTACTAGTTTTTCTAAATATTCTTGTATCGCTTGAAATTTGATACAAATAGATTTCTTGGGGCAAAGGTTTCCCTTCTGTATTTGGTGGACTGCTGAACACCCACAGATGTCCTGTACTCAGCAGGTAATAAATACTTAATCCAATCCAGAAGACAGCTGGTTACTTAGAAAGGGTTGTGCAGTGACTGATCCATGATAATGAATGGTTGCTCATTTGCCAGTGAATTTGACCTGATAATATGTTTTCTGATTAGGCAAAGACAATTTGAATATTTTCTTGCCAGCCTTAGCTGAGCTATTTAGTGACACAAGGATGTTGTTGCAGGAGAGATGCTCTTCAGGAGAGGAGTGAATTCTGTATCATAGGATGAAGTGTTGGGCGGAAACCTGCTGTAAATTGCAATAGCTTGGACTAACTTTTGCATGTAGATCGAGTATTTGCCAATATGTTGTATGAGGCGATTGAAAAGACAAGGTGTGGAGTAAGAATAAGTTACAGATTTATTTGAAAATGTGGCTTTTCAGTTTCCTGGATTTGCTTGCAAACCTTCCTTCTTCCTTTGTTTGCTTTATTCTTCCTTAAAATAATTATTTCCCTAACATTCAGGGCCAGAGAATTAGAAGGTCATCATCAGTGCCATTTTATGCTCTCAATTCTGAATGTATTCTTTAAGATATATGGCCTATTCTGGAAAAGAAAAACTAAAGCTTTTGTAACAAACTGATCTTATTCTGAGATTCTGATTTTTGTATTTTAAAAGCAAGCTAATTTTGACCCTGTAAGTTTGTCAGCAGAGCTTTGTTCTTGTAGTTCTGAAGTCAGCGGAGCTCCTGTCATTTTACGTTGGCATTCCCACGAGCAGGATTTGCCTTAAACCTGTCTCTTCAGGATCTTTGCCAGAGTTTCTTGCTTCCCTATCTGTATGACAAGGTTTCCTTATTCTCTGAGCCCTTGTTTCACAAGAAATTGTTTCTGGAGCCAGTTCAGGAGTGTGAGGCACAGGTTTCGTGATAAACTTTTTTTTAAAAGAAAAATTAGTCTCAGCCTAAATCAGTATTCAAATTATATGTAGACCAGCTTTCCTGGCAAACCTGGGCAACTCTGTCAATGGATACTGTTAAACTGGCTTGCCTCTCTGTTTATTTTGGTCTTAGTGGATGGTTAGCATAACACTAGTTGACAGAAATCAGCTTTTAACTGCAGCGTTTTCACACACCCAACTGTTAATTAAATAAGTTCAGAAAGACCTCGGGAGTATAACTAGCACAGTATCCATAGGCCAAGTTTGATGCTATTTAATACAAACAGTATTAATATCCAAAAATCTCATTTTCCTGTTCTATAGCTTACAGGCATTATTGTTGATGAGATACTCAATGGAGCAGATGGAACTAACATCAAGTGTGGTGTGGTGGGAGAAATAGGTTGCTCCTGGCCTTTGACTGAGAGTGAACACAGAGTGCTTCAAGCAACAGCGCACGCTCAGTCACAGCTTGGGTGCCCAGTTATCATCCATCCTGGCAGGAGCAGCGATGCACCTTTCCAGATTATCCGCATTCTGCAGGAAGCTGGGGCTGATACTTCAAAGACAGTCATGTCTCACCTCGACAGGTAAGCAGACTATTCTGATGTCCTTCTGGCAGTGTTGCCACAACCTGCTGGGGTTTGGGGGAACTACTCTGCAAATAGCTAGATTTCTGTTGTGTGCTGGGATCACAACATGAAGAATTATTTTCAAGTTTACTGACTTAAAAATATGAAACTGCTTATATAGAGCTTGATCAGCTTCCAGCACTTCAGTCAGGATCAGCTTTTAGGTTCACACTGGTAAAGAGATTTAGGGATTTTTAACACTCTCTTTGAAGGTGTGGGGGCAAGATCGGGAATAACTGTAGCCACATTTTAAAAAGTGGTTATTCCATTAATTCACATCCCTGCACAAATCATTGCATTTACAAAGCATTGGACATTGAGCAACTCTCACCAAATCGGTGGGAAGCTGCTGGGCTTCCAGCATTTTTGAAAACCGGGTCACTCTTAAGGCCCTGACCAAAATCTCTCAGATACTAATGGAGAACTCCTCGATTTGGCTGGATGCTGGATCAAAGCAGAAGCCAGATCTTTTCAGTTCTGCTACCAGACAGAAGAAATACTGCTTAAAAAGAAAATGGTTGGGTTTTGGATAGTTCTTAGCATAGACCAGAGAGCTAACTTTTAGTTTCCTTGAGAGCAAAATCCAGGAACCCCACATCAGACATAGAGAGGAACTGGGGTGCTTTTCTCTCTCCAGTGTAGAAACACAGCCTCTATTACCAAATCAGTTTTGTGTGACCTTGTACTACTCATGGTGTGCTGGAAAATGTCCAAGCATTGATTAGTTTGGCCAGTTGCTGAATAATGGAGACTGCGTGTGGTCTTATGATTCTCAGCAATTGGATTGTTTACCCTCAATGTGAGTGTAATACAGGCAAGAGCACTGTGCTCCAAATTTCTAACAGTTATAGGCTCTAAGGGCTTGCAAATCAGGCTACAGGTGTTTTGTATTCACACAGAGCTCAATGTTTTACTTGGGGATTTTAGGAGGATAAAAGTCACTGCCACAAAATTTTATTTTATATTTGATAATATATAAATGATATGGGCTTTCTTTATGTATTTACCTGCATTCCATTGTATCTATAGCTATATTTTTTTCTCATTTTTAAAGAAAAAATGATCACTTAAATCTTTCTGTGAAAGAGGACTGAGCGAGCTGCAGGTGTCACTACTTACATAGCCATTTTGATACAACATAAACATCCAGTTATGGTTTATTGCCTTTATACGCTGGTGTAAATCATTGAATTCAGTGATTTATTGGTGGAAAATAAGCAATATAAGTAGGAAAACAGTCAAGACAGAGGTGCAGTTTCACTAACAGCCGCTGATGCACAATATGACATTTCCTTATACTCCTCTTATCATTACTTTCACACATTCAGGTTGGCACTTGCTATAACGGAGACTCTAAATGACTGTGAAGCTTGGCTTTGCAATGTGCATTTAACATTTTAAGTGTCTTCCAGTGGGAAGAATCCATGTGGGAGCATCTCAGTCCCTTAAATGTGAGATAAATTTGTACATAGCTCCATATTTCATGTCTGCTTTTGACATAGACAGAATGGTAGTTTTCAGGTGGATTTACAGTCAAACGATAGAACTAAAATGCTGGCTACCATATTTTGCAGTTTAGCACCTTAGAACAAAAGGTAGCAAGTGTCCATAGTGAAACTATAGTGTAGATAAAGGCTGGGAAGCAAAAGCTATTGAGTCCTGGCTTTGGTCATTTATTAGAGATCAAGTTTATAAAGGTTTCTTGGTGGAAATCAACATTCATTCACTTGAGTAGCTTTTGTTAGCAGATTCACAGCGACTGTTATGAATGCCCATTTGATAATGGTTTGGTGGGTGTCCCTCCATTGATTTATGGATGAGATCGAAACTACAGGATGCTTCCCTGTGTCCCATCTCCTTTTAAATGCGTTCAGGGCTGCTCAGGAACACATGTTGCCCAAATACCTAATTTCAGCACAGAGATTAGCGATTTGAGTTGGGAACTGTTGCTGCTGCTACATGTGTGTAGCTTACAAGGGGACCCAATGGCTGATGGAATTAAGCTCTCCTGCTCTTTGTTGGGACAGAGCACCCAAAAGCACAACACTAACAGTAGTTTTCAAAAGAAATTGTGCTGACCGTGATTTTGAAATATATTGTTGGGTGGTTTTTGCCACCTGCACAGGGATGAGTACTCAGCTACTGTATCCCTGTGAACTGGGCAGGGCTGGATCTAAAATGACCCATTCTCTTGCTCTGCACTTTGAAAACTCATTTGGTAATAAATGTTCAGTCGCTGTAAACTGTAACTTTTATTTAAAAATAACATTTTTTATTAATTACAGTTGACAAGTCTTAGACTCCTGCTGATGGCAGGCTTGTTTGAACACGGGTTTTCTCTCTCTCAACCCATCTGTTCCTCCTGCTTTATCCTGTAGTTAAGTCATAATATTGAAATTATGACATCAGTCATTTCCATAGCAACAGACTGTGATGCAATTGTATAGGGTAAAATTACTTTGTGACATCAATATCTGCAATAATAAAAGAAAATTAAACTACTGCCCTTTTGGTTAACTATGCTGTTCTTGAGAAAACTGGTTTTTTCCTTAAATGAAAAAAATGGTGTTGTGGTTATAAAGATAAATTTATAGTGTATCATTTGAGTGGTTTTGTTTTCCTTTGGATAGCTTATGCTCTTGGTAAAAGTGTTTCAAAGAAAAAAAAATATTCCAGAGAGCTCTTATTTCAGTTGCCATTCTTTTCTGAATGAGTGATGGGTTTTAGTAGCTTTGTTCCTTCACTTTTCAAATCTGCTGCAAAGCCCATATCCCAGGTACTCACAGTGCCATTAAATATTTTGGTGAGAGCGTTTCCTTGAGGCGTTCTGGCCAGATCCCAGTGCAAACAATGATATATTGCTGTTCTAATGACAATCTAGAAACATCACTGTGCAGAAAAAAAACTAAAGACAAAGTTGTGTGTTACCGGTGTGTGATGGATGAAACAAGCCCTGGATGTAGCTGTCTCCTGTAACTCTTTTGGGAAAGTAAATCTGTCTTGTGTAAGTAATTCATTGTCTTTTTTTAAAACGTCACTATGAATTAACCTCCTCCTTAAATGTCCTTCCTTGTTAGGTTGTCTGTTGAGAGGGTTAGTGATATCAAAAGTAAGTAACTTTACTGTTTCCATTTAAAGATTATGATAAATGTTTTCATTATTTCATGGGAGAAGAGTTGCTTTTGTTTTGTTTTTTTAAATGCATGAAGTCCCAGATGAATGTGAGAAAGACAATGCTGTGCATCAGCTTAAGGTGCACGTGTCAAACAGGAGTCCTGTTTTTCACAGGGGTGAATTAAATCCTAGATGGTTGGTTTTGTTCCTTGCAAGTAGGAAGTTGCAAAATAACTGTCCTCGTACCATGAGATTTTTTTTGTGTCTGTTACAATGCTGACTTTGGTTATGTATGTTCTGCAGGACTATATTTGATACAAAGAAACTTCTGGAATTTGCTAAACTGGGGTGCTATTTAGAGTATGACCTATTTGGTACAGAATTTCTTCACTACCAGTTCCACCCTGATATTGACATGCCGAGCGACAATGAAAGAATTGCAAGGTATCTGCTTCCATGCTGTTTAAGCTATAGCATTGCCATTGACAAATGAATATTGTTGGTACTTGTTTCAAGGGTATCACAGAGTAATTCTGTTTGCTATTCAAAATTGTCTTTTTTTGTACTAAAATAACAATAATGATAATTTTTTTTCTGCTCCTGCCACATCTTTAGGGCAGCATGTATAATTTCTTCTGTCTGCAAAGGAAGATGTAGAATCATAGTGTTGTAGAAAGTTACTTGAGAAAAGGATCAAAAGCTTTTTTAACTTCATTCTCATTCCTAACTCTGTGCTGATTTGGTTGAATTTTATCATTTACTGCATTTATATAGACTGTAAAAAGAAAAGGCTGGAGATACTGGATTTATGTTAGGGTTTGGCTTTTGTTTGAAGCATAGTATTGGAACCTTAGTGCTGCTACTAAGCATCATCTGAGCCTGTTATATCTCCTCACGAATGCACTAACCAAGCAAAATTCATTGGTTTTCTTGGATGGATTTGATCCGTGCTTCTGTCCTGAAAACGAAGCTTTTGTTCTTCCAAGCACTTTATCACCTCTCCTCCCTCTCTCCTTTTGCTCTTTTTCTCTTTTGGAGGATGAGATTCCTGTCTTCTCAGAAATCCCATGCTCCTCATACTCACGATGTGAAAATACTGGCCCCACTGGCACGATACGTCTTACCTGCTTCTCATCAGCACATGCAGTCTCAGCTCAGCTGCACAGCAAATCTGTTGTGCTGTGCTAACACAATGTATTGCGAAGGAGATGCATTCCTTGCAGGAACTGTCTGAGACAGGTAGGGTCAGCTGGGAATGGGCTTCTCACTCTGTTCAGAGGTGTGATCCTCCTGTGCTATTTGTCCACAGTGTTCGTGTGCAGTGAAGTGGCAGGTTTCTGAGGGGTGGGGTGCCATCCTGCCTGTGTGTTTTTTCCTTCCAGGGTCAGAAACAATTCTTTTCTTCTCTTTGATGAGAAAGATTGTATGATCCCTGATCACTAATGAAGTAACTTTCTAGCTTTCACTTGTATTTCAGACATAGCTTCCCTGACCCTCATTTGTCAGATTAGACTAAAGACTTTTTTTCTCTGTTTTCAAGCTGTTCTCTTCTTAAGAAGGTGCTGTGGTTACTATTCCACTTACTGCCAAGCATTTGCTGCTGCTTTTCACACTAGAAATCGTTTCTCTCTCTTAAAAGGGCTATCAGTCTTGCACTCAGTATTTTAAACTGTTGCTGTGAATCTGCAGGTTTCACATTTAGAATGGGTAAAGTTGCTCACCTCCCCTGTGCCTCCTCCCTTCTCCTGTGCCATGGGGAGGTCAGCGTGTACA
Organism: Gavia stellata; assembly: GCF_030936135.1. Taxonomy (NCBI): domain Eukaryota; kingdom Metazoa; phylum Chordata; class Aves; order Gaviiformes; family Gaviidae; genus Gavia; species Gavia stellata. The sequence goes on along the minus strand of NC_082599.1, from coordinate 23,416,220 downwards.
GAAGCACCGTGAGGAATATGTGTAGAGGAATGGACTATGCCTTGGGTAACAAGTGCTTGTTCAACCGTGGCAAAGTTTTCACTCCATCCATGATACTTGCTCAGCCACCAATGTCTCTCCTGAAACTCTCTGGCATTTGAGTATTTCTTGCAGCAGGCCATTTATAGGAAGAAAATACAAAAAGTTTGGCTTCTCATTGTATGGTGTGAATATGTGCACTTGAGTTAGAAGTACCATTAAATGGATTTTGTTGGGCTTTTGATGCATCCACACTGGACGTAAAATGGCAGTGGCAATCTCCTTGGGTATTTTTTTTGTCAAACAGCACCAGAGAGGTGGAAATCAAATTGACCTTTAAATGTGTTGATGAAAATACTAAATGGAAAATATATGTTCAGGTCTTGTCTATTCAAAACATAAACTTCTGTAGTCGTGCCATATGTACTTAAATACAGTTTAACTGTGTATGTACTTAAGCATTTTTGCTGCAATCTGCTGCCAATGCAAGTAAAAAACTGAATTTTTCAAGGACAGTTTTTCTTTGAGTCAGAAACAAGTACTAACTAAACTTACAGGAATGAGCAAAAAGCAGCAATGAATATGGAATATAAAGGCCCGTATGTCTCTCCAGCCCATGAAATGAGTCCAAATATGAAAGAAGATGATTCTAAGATGTTTGGTCAGCAATGAACTTAGTCCATCCAGTGTCATTGCTCTCATTCTTTGGTTGGCTTGTGGTCTCCCTGTATTTCAGGCTGGAGAAAATACTTGTGATGTTGTAATTCTACAGTGTACATAGTGTTGTGCACCATATGGCAGTATTTATGGTGGTTTTATGAAAGATGCTAATTTTTTATCAAATTCTATCTTACTTGCCCTCTTCCTGCTGCCCATATTGATTTGATCCAGCTACATGTATGTCCTCATAACTAATTGTAATAAAAACTGACAGTAAGGGCTTTCAGATATAGTGTGGTTACTTACAAAACTAGTATTTGCTTTCTTGCTGATCAAAGCACAGTCAGGAAGATAAGAATTAGAATTTCACAGCACTGGCAAATGATGGAATTGGGTGCCTTCATGAGGAACAAGTGCTTTCCAGGTCTGGTCTATTCGTCTCTGCCACTTTAGTGCTGCAATCCACTGCCAAATAAAACTGAAGTTTAGTGGGAAACTTAGCAGTCATGCAATACAGACACTCACTGAATAAATTCTAAAAAATTAGCTGAGCAAGGGATGAAGGTTCCCAGTGTGAAATGTGGAACAGAAGGACTGGTTGTAGCAGACTCGTTACAAGGGAATGACCAAAATGATTACTTCTTTTTCCAAGCTGACTTCTTGTGGTTTTGCCAAGTCTGTTTAGCAGGGCTGCTGTATTAACTCCTCTTATTTCCTGGCATGTGCTAGCACTGTGCAATGCCTGTCTTTTTTATCTTCTTTAATGAACATCTTTGAAACATGTTTGGATGATAACTGTCTACATGGAGTATGATGCTGACAAGTTAAAGTTTTTATTACCCTGGTTGGCTAAATGGGTATTAACTAAAGATGTGAAAGTATTTACAGGCTTCTTAAAGGACCTGGTCCTTAACAAATGTAGTGGGACTAGCTTTGTGACAGCAGCAAGAACTAAACCCATGAATCGATCGTGCTGAAGAGTTTATGTAGGAAATTATTACTTACTCCTGTAGATAAAACCTGTGTCCCATGCTCGGTGATGCTGAAGTTCTTGAATTCCTCAAGGGACTTAATGGGACTGGGAATGCAGTTGTGTGCCAGCTGGAAAGAGTTATCCTTGTCCACTTTGAGATGTGTGGTGGTATGTTTTCAGAGGTGTTTTTTTTTTTCATTCAATAAAATAAGTGTTTTCATTTCAATTAAATATTACATATATGTCTTCTGAGTACCTAAAAATAAGCGCATTCAGTTACAATACACTCCAGCAGTCCAGTAATGTAAAAGATTTAAATCCTGCTCAGTTCTGTGCTGTTGCAGAGTGAGAACCTTTCACCAATGGGTATGCTTTTTACTTTTGCAGGATTCGTGTGCTGATCAATGAAGGCTATGAAGACAGAATTCTGATTGCTCATGATGTGCACACTAAGAATCGGTTGATGAAATATGGAGGTCATGGATATTCACATATCCTTAAAAATATAGTTCCTAAAATGCTAATTAGAGGCATATCCCAAGATAAAATTGATAAAATACTCCTAGCAAATCCAAAGCAGTGGTTGACTTTTAAGTAGGAATAATGAATAAATAGTCCTATTTTATAGGGAAACTTGATAAAATTCAGATTTGTTTCAGGAGTGCAGTCATTTTAAAATCCTTTCAGAGAAACTGGAAGTTATTAATTAGATGCGAACAAACTGATTATGACTTTTATTTTTAATTAGAACAACAAAATTATATATTCTCTCTGCATTTTCTCCCTTTTAAAAGTCTGTTTATGAATGATTTACTGGATATGAGCGTACCTGCAAAAGCTTTTCAATTGAAATTTTAAAATAATTATTTCTAGAGAGTAATCTAATACTATTATTAAAAGTTACCCAAAAATATTTTTGAAGATGCATCATCTGGACTTTGAAGGAAATTACAGTTTTCAATTAAATTCCCCTTCTCTGGCGGGTGATTTTAATCTTTGTAATATTGACAATCTTCTAATTATCCTTATATTCTTTAAATGATGCTTGATAAAAGGTCTGGGATTTTTAAATAGCTTCCATAGACAACAGAAGGCAAAAGAAATCTCAAGTAATTCTAAAAAGATATTGTTTCTTTCTAGTTTAACAACTTACTTATTTTTAACTGAAAGTGTAAAAAATACATGGAAAAATAAATTTTTGAATAAAGCAATTTGATGACCTCTTAAACTATGTGTGGTATTATTACAGATGTCTTCTTTTAATTGAAATAATTTTTTATCCTGAACCTTTGGAATCCCACAGCAATCATGAAAAATCACGCAGACCAGCTTCTTTTTGTAAGGATGTAACACCAGAAGTCAAAATATATTACATAATACAGTTTTAATGAGTTGCAATAGTTATAACAAAGGTTGTGATATAAGTTTTTACAAATCAGTATCTCAAGATATGATGAAAAAGGAAGAAATGTTTGCCTTATATGTGTTTTTCACATAAAGTGTGCTCTTTGTCTAACTTTAACCAGGGCAGGTGATTAATCCGAAAAATGGTCTTATCCAGTAGCAGTGGTAGCCTGATTTCAAAAGCTTCTTCAAATTTGACCATATGCATCTTGTAGTATTGAGATTTTCCAACAAATACCTTAGTAAATATGCATTGCTAGTTGTAAATGATCTCTAGCTTGGTACATTACCGTTTGATACTATGTAGAAAATCTCTAGCTACACTGCTGTTGTGAGTGTGCTAACCAATAAAAGCAACAGTGGAACGAACAGACATGAAGTCAGTTACACATCTGTTAGTAAAATACATTACCTTGTAGAAAAAAAACAGGAGTAATCACTACAATGTACGGCTATAGATTGGCACTTTGTCATAAAGTAAAAGCATTAACCATTCTGGTGAGATAATACACAAGCAACTGCCAGCACAACGTCCCTTTTTAAATCCTAGATGAGTTACACTGGTGATCCTCTCAGTCAGCCTAGTCTAACTCGGTGTGTATTTTGAATTGGGCAACTCAGAAACAGAAAGGGTAACACATTCTGTTCAAGAAAAGCTTCACTCTTTCAAACAAGAGATTTTTAGAGATATTCATAAAATCTTCATCAGACTTTTACTGAGCAACCAGCACTGAAGAGCTTTTTTGTCACAGTGGCAGACACTTTCAACACTTCAATGCAGATAAATCCGAGTTTGTACCCTTAGCACATTAGACAAGGTTGCTTGTGGCAAAGCACATGAAATAGAAATGCTAGGGCTAGCCTTTATTACTCTTTAACAATTTATAGAAGTGTTATCTTGATTTTGCCAAAATGTTAAAAATAAATAACATAACCAACTGTGCTAAGGAGCTAGTTAATTATCTTGCTAAAATTTAGGTTTAGAATGAAATCTGCAAGTTTTAACCTGAGAGAAATAGACAGCCTCCCCTCCCAAAACCAAAAAAATAATAAATCTGTTTTCTGAATAAAAATATTCTGTGAACATTACTGGTATGACTGATTTTAAAGCATTTTTATAACTATGTAACTCATAGTACCTGTGTTTAGTTTAATTCTCCAAGCCATTAATCCTTCATATGGATTAAACTTCTTTGAGACTTTTTATATATATATCTCTCTCTATATATATATGAGTGAGAAAAATAGGTTTTAATACACACTTTTTTTTGCATGTAAGTATCTGCTTCTTTCTTTGCATATGTGTTATCATTTTTGGTAATATGCTTATCTGTGTCCATTTCATAGGCACCCCTTACTACAAACTGGTAACTAGCTACCATGGACAAGGTCTGTGTGCCAACATTTCCTCTCGTGTCAGATCTCCCACTCTTCCTTTGTGGGAATAATCCCACTAACTTCAGTGAGACAAGACGGCTAAGACAGATTCGGGTTTGGCCCATTATATTCTTATGAAATTCTAGTTGAAGATCTGCAGTATGTTAAGTCATAACTATTTTATTAAAAATAGTACCCAAGTACAGACTAAGTCCTAAAAGACTAATGAAGACTAATTGCTGCAAAGAAAACACTCTACCTTAGTCTGAGGAGGTGGATGCCAGGCTTGCTAAATATTTACACAACTAACCATCAAGACTGGGCCTGTAATATTGCCTAAATATATATTTACACATGTTTACAAATTAAAAGCCAAATCCTTTTTCCACTAACATCAATGGGAGTTTTGCCATTGGCTTTGGTGGAGTCAGGGATTCAGTCCAATAGAATAGTTTTGTCAACTGTTATATTTTTCAGAAGAAAAAAAAAGTGTTTCTTCTATTCTTTTTCTTTTAGAACACAGCTAAGGGGAAGACAAAATTTAAACATCTACACTGGACTGATTTTATGTTAAAAGTCTAATGTAAACCTACAAAGCAGGAACATTGAGTTAAGGCTTGAAGCTGATTAGGTTCTAGTTTTAAGTGGAAGGATAAGAAAAGTACAAGGCAAACAATTCCTTTGGAGAAAGTATATTTTGATTACCTCTTCCTTTTATAGTAAAATCATTCCTCACCACACTATGAGTGGACTCCAAGCGTCATTGTTAGCAAGTAAGTCACAAGAACTGAAGCTGAAGTATGGATAAAGCAGCAAGATCATAACACATCAAAGTATCATATACACTGAAGAAATAACTCAGCGTCCTTAGGTGTTTGGGGTTTTTTTTCTATAAAAATTTGATCTATGTAGGACTTCATTCACATGGACACTAACAATGAGGAAGTATTTGCTTTGGCGGTAGTGGATCGCACATCTGTTTAACTTGGTTTGTAATTTTTTAACATAAGGTTTCTCTGTGTTGTACAGATGTGAATCAGGTAGCATTCGACTGTTTTCCCCGCTACTGAGGTGTTCGATGGTCGCTCTCTGCTGGGGTGCTTGTTTCATTGACTTTTGCCACGCAAATCCATTGCTTAGAAGAGCAAGCTTCATTTTTGGACTGGTTTGGTGGGTCTTTTTACTCATTATCAGTCAGCATAAATAATAAATCCAGAAAATGTGCTGTATTTGTTGTTGTTTCCTCCATGTGCTTTTCCTCCATCTAATTTAATGTAAACTTCGTCTCCTGGCTCCAAATGAAGAACCACGCTGTTACTGGCATAGTCGTAGTTCTGATCAGCATCCTGAGCAATCGCGCTAGCTCGAACCTACATAAAATACATAATGAGTGGTTAAGAAAACTCAGATAATTTTTCCTGCATGGTGAAATTAAAGCATATCCTCAACGTTTTATTCAGCATGCGTAAGTTGCCACTTCAAATGTCTGGCAACATATATTGCAGTTTTTTTCCTACGGTTATTGCTTATTTTCTCCTACAATGCAATGTTTGAAACTAAAGCAATAACCTGCTCCTTTCTCAGTCATCTGATTAATGTACAATTGTTTGCACTCCTGTAAATGTTTGGAGCTTTTTAAATTATATGCATAATAATAGCTGGAGTTTGGAGAACTGAATCTGGTCGTCTGCCAGTTCTACATTGGTAGATGTATGTCAGCGGAACATTTGATTGACATTGGCGAGGATCCACAGTGCGGCCCTATTGATACCAGGCTGGACTTTTTCCAGAGGTGATTTATTGTCATACTACTAATAGGATCGTGCTGCAAAAAGAATGCAAAGAGCACACACACGCACCCCCACACATGCACACGCCAATGCATACAAGCAGATAAGGATCCTAGTCGGGGTTTGGAAAAACTGTTATTGCCACATTTCAGTAAGCAAACATTTAATTTCTGTGTGTTGTAAGAGATGCACATTTGAAAAATCACAGGCGAGTCGCTATGTGCTTTAAGAGGTTTTGGAATTTACAAGTAATTGAGGAATTTTCATTTGTAACTTTCACTTAAACATATGTTTTTTCCCATTTCTCCATTGCTGTTCCACTACTGATTAAATTTGACATGACTAGCAAACTGGAAGTAATCTGTAATTTCAAGATGTATGTTGGTTTCCAGCAATGAATAGTCTGTGGCATTGTAAGTCTCCAAATCATTATATATAATTTGACCCTATTTGGTAAAATATTTAAACTTAGTTGTACGTGATTTATTTCAGTGTAACACATCATCTGCTTGTTGCTTGTCTTTGTTCTAGTGTAGTTACAGAGCATTAAGTGATTTACTGGTATTGCAAACCTGAACTAAGTAATAATGCATGACTTGGTGTACTATATGTGTGATTTTATCTGTTCTGAATTGAAAAAATAGGCTATAAGGCTATAAGTCACAATTTTCCATGGATCCCTTTCAAAGTTTAAATGATAAATTCCCAAATTAAATTTTCATGTGATATGATTTCACATTAATATTGAAATGTTAAGAAGGAGAGGGTTCTTTTACCATGCAGGATCTTATGGCATTATGCAGCTTAAAAATCACAGTAGGTGGAAATTCTTTATACATCCTGTAAGAAGAGTGAGAAAGGTTTAAAAGACTTGCAGTAGTGTGACAGACTGCCAATTTAAACTGATACATGGCATGATGATAAACCCCAACTATTTCAGGACTTCTTCATTCTGACTTGCCTGGTATTGTTTACACAGGCGATCTATTTTGCTAGTGTTTAAGCAATAATTATTCTAAGCAGAGGTTATTTCATCTGGATTAATGACTGTCAAAGTGGAGTTGAAGGCTCTGGGCCATTAACCCTGGAAATACCCTCCAAAGAAAATAATGGGCTGAGACTGTTGTTGTAAATGGAAATGGCAAATGAAAAGCCTATAGATGAGGTAGAAAAACTTTCACTGAGAGGTAGTATCTTGCATACTGGCAAACAAAATGGTTTAAATTACTTTCAAAATTTCCATTTACATCCTAATGAAATGCTGCTTTGTGGATTTGTCTAAAATGTAGGGTTTCTGTGGATAGTAAAGGAGAATTCGAATTGTATTGGTGACTGTCCTAAGGGAGTCCACTTATGGACACTGACTACAACAGCAATGGCTATTTCATTTTTAAGATTTCTACATAGTACATACTGGCTGAAGAAAAAAAGATGCTGGGTATTGAAAGTCTAGAAACCAAAGTGTAGATCTTACTGCCCTATGTATAAACAGATGTTCTGTAAACTCCAGTGTGCTATTCTTAGAGGTTTTACCTCCTTGTTTGGTTAGCCCGAGCAATTTCTTTTTAAAGCCTGGGAGAACAGTCTCAAATGAATTCCTAGTGTACTGTTGCAAGAGGGTAAATGTATCTCAAAATTAAACCATTAATGGACTATACATTTCATAAGTTGCATGACTGCCAGGTTGTACACACGTACTAGCTAAGCTATGTGATCTCAGCACTTCTCTGTTCAAGCTTTATAACCATTAACGAAGGCAATGTGTTACCAGTGGAGACCTTGAGGTTCCTCCTGTGCTTTACTTAGGAATGATTTTTTTTTCTGTAAGTCATACACTGTCCAATGTGTATGGTTTGGGTTTTTTCATTGTTAGAAAACACTGAATTTATAATGTTATCTTTGCCGGACTCCATTTAATGACTTTTACTTCCAAAATGTCTGAGTTTTCTTACAAATAATACATAAAGTTAACAGCTATCACATCAGCATTTATGTGTTACGGGTATAAATCATAATCAAAAGGAGACACTGCTGCATTAAAATTGTGCATCAATTTTAAATAGTTTGTATGCAGATATTTACCTAAATGCTTATCTTTGCATAGTTATATATAAATATATACATAGAACCCCTGCCCTTTTCTTTTTCTTTGGATCACTGCAAGTTTGATTTGTGTCATGTCTGGTACTGGAAGTCGTTATATTTGGGAACAGTTAGACTTCAGGCTCAATTTAATATTTATAATTGGTTACTTTTTAAAAAGTACTGGTATGTATTTATTTTTCAGGGTTTGGGAAAATAAACACTTTAAAACATGGTAAATAGGGGTCAAAAATAGATTAATGTTTTAATTGCAAGTAAAATGGTATTCTCCCTGTGGACAATATTGCCTTTGTATGAAGAAATCAAAGTGAATATATTACAATGTACTTTATTAGTCCTGGTTTATCTGCTGAGACAGTATTTATGGTAGACATTTTCTAATTTAATTAATTGCTGCTGATGTCCTCATTATTCTGTTTTCACAGTACTTCTGAGGAGCCATAAACAAAAGGTTAAGTGGCATACCAGATTAATTTACTGGCCGCCGATGCTCCCACCTGCGCGGAGCACAAAGGGCCGTGGAGCGGCGCTCAGCCCCGCCGACCTGCCGGTGCTTCGCGGGGGAGGCGACACGCAAACGAACGAGCAGCTCCGCGACCTGCGAGGCACGGCGGGGACACGGAGACCGACTTTCAGTCCTATGGGCTCGGCGTAGAGCGGATCAAACCGCCCAGCCTACCCCGCCGGAGGGTGAAAAGCCCGGGGAGAGCGGCAGCGCCGGGCTCTGGGCTCCCCCAGCCTGAGAAAGCCGACAGCGCGGCCCCGTAGCCCCCTGCGTGCCGGGACAGCTCAGGCAGTGGAAGACCTGTTGAGCGGCTGGTGCGCGGCTGGTCCCTCGCCCTCCCGCCGCACGGGGGGCCGGGGGCCGGCGGGAGCACCGCCGAGCTCCGGGAGACGCGGTGAAGCCCGGGCACACCGCACTCACCGCCGGGCATCCAGAGCAGGAGGGATGGCGGATGCGCTGGCGGTATCGCTAAGCGCTGTCGTAATTAGAGTCAATCTACCTGTGTTTGTTAACTACGAGTGGAAGAAGCGCAAAACCGCGAAGAACGGCTCCCCGGGGGCCATGTTACACAGCCTCTGCGAGCGCGCTGGCAACGTTTATCCTAATTAAAACGGATGATTCCTCTGTCTTTCAGAAGGTAGCACCGCAAGATCTTTAATTATTTCGAATGTTTCCATCCTCCCGCGGGGGTGCCGGCAGACCTCGGGCCGTGCCTGTGTTTGCCGGACGCCCAGTGTGCCGCCACTGCACATCCGTCAGCCGCCGCCTTCCCCGGCGCTAGCCCGCCAAGGGGCGAGGTCTGCGGGCGCCGACCTCACACGGTTACCGGCTTTCCCTGGCAGAGGGAAGCCTCGCTCCCCGCCCGGGGGCTGAGAGTGTCAAAATCGGCGCCCCGCTGTGTGGGAGCCCCGTCCCGTCCTGCGACTGCTTTCCTCCCACGCACCGCGCCTCTCCCCACGCAGGACCACCCTCACCTGAGCTCACCCGCCGCCCCCGGCTCCCCTTCCTTCCCGGGGGGTTTCCCCTCCCTAGGGGAACGCCCGGCCCCTGCCCGGGATCCGCCCGCGCCCGTGGGGGCAGCGCTGCCGGCGCGACCGCGCCGACCGCTTCCCCGCTCCCGTCCCGACCGGGCCGAGGGCAGCGTACCGCAGCCGCGGGCTGGCCGACACGGGCCGGGACGGCAGCCGGCGCCGGATGGGGGGGCCGGGCGGCGGCCAGGTGCCGCTCTGCGCGTGGGCCGGCCCGTAGAGCGGGCTGGGAGCGGGCGACTCTCGGGGAAAAGAGTGCGTTGAGTCCGCATTCACCCGGCGGCCGGGGGCGGCCTCAGCTCTGCGCGGAACCACCTGCCCCTCAGAGGTCCTCGGGCACCCGAGGCGGAGCTGGGAGGCGCATCGCGCTTCGGCCCCGGCGCTGCCCGCAGGGTCCCCGCCGGCTGCGGGGGCGCGGGCTCCCCTCAGCTCCCCCGGCGGCTTGCGCTGCCCGCGTGCCGCCCTGGCTCGGGCCCCGCTCCCCCGCCCCGCGCCCGCGCCGCCTCCAGCGTCCGCCCGGCTCCCCCTCCCCGCCCGCCGCCGGCTTCCCGCCCTTCCCGCGCCGCTCCGCTCCGCCCGCTCCCCTCAGGGAGTCCGGCTCCGCCCGGGCGCCCACTGTCCTCGCGGCACCCGCTCCCTCAGGAAGTCCGGCTTCCCCGCCGGGCGCCCGCTCCCCTCAAGGAGCCTGGCTTCGCCCGGGCGCCCGCGCCCCTCACGGGCGTCTGCCTCCCTCAAGAAGCCCGGCTCTCCCCGGGCACCTGCTGCCCACAGGTAGCTCTACTCCCCCCGGGCGCCCGCTCCCCTCACGTTACCCGGCTCCCCTCAGGAAGCCCGGCTCTCCGCGGGCGCCCGCTGCCGTCATCTCCCCGGTTCCCCGCCGGCTCCCGGCGCGGCGCCCACCTGGTTGTTCTTGCAGAGGTCAGCCCACATGCTGGTGCCGTCGCCGCCCCGCATGAGCACATGGTAGGTGAAGAAGTAGATGCCGGGGATGGAGCAGGTGAACTTGCCCGTGGTGGGGTCGTAGTGGTTGCCCAGGTTGGTGACCACGTCGTCGAACTTGAGCACTTCGTAGCCCTCGTGCTGCCGCTTGAGGCCCGCGTAGAAGGCGATCTTGGGGACGGTGCTGTAGGTGGCGGCGCTGATGGCCCCCGCCGCGTTCAGCCCCGGCGCCCCGGGGGGGCCCGGCAGGCCCTGCCGCCCCGGCTCGCCCTTCTCACCCGGCGGCCCCACCGGGCCGGGCGGCCCTGGCTCCCCCGGGGGGCCGCGGGGCCCCGCTTTGCCCGGCCGGCCGGCCTCCCCCTTGGGCCCCTGGATGAAGGTGGGCAGGGACTGCATGAGGCCGCGGTCGGGCGTGGCCGCCGTGCTGGGCGCCTTGGTGCCGCCGTAGGGGTCGCAGACCATGCGGCAGGTGCCCAGCATCTCGTAGTGCGCCGAGGTGCCGGCCGAGCTCACCAGCACCGGGATGAGGATGACCAGCAGCAGCACCATCACCACCCCCAGCGCGCCGGCCGCGATCAGCCGCCGCCTGCTGCCCACCAGCCGGCTCAGCGCAGGGCGATCCTCTTGCCTGCTTTTGGACAAAATCTTGATGGTTGGTCGGGGACCTCCTCAGAGCCGAAAAACCGCCGAGCCCGCGCGAGCTCGGCTCCCCTGGGGCTTCGCCGCCCTCCCGCTGCCGGTGGCGGCGGGGGCTCCCGCGGGTCGCGGCGCTCCTCTGCGGCCGCTGCAGCCGCCGGGCGGGAGGGAAGGAGGGAGGGCGAGGGAGAGCTGCCGCCGCGCCCCGGCCGCCCGCACTTTTATGCTCCCGCTGGCGATCGACTTTTTTTTTTTTGCAGGCTGTGCCAGTCCGAGTCAACTTTCGCTGGAACTTGCCTTTCCTCTCGCGATCGCCCCGCTCGCCTCCTCGCTCGCTCGGCCTCTTTTTTTTTTTTTTTTTTATTTCGCAGAGACGACAGTCCTCAGCGGGGACGCGCCTCCCGGCCGCCCCGCGGCCGCCCCGGTGCCCGCTGCCGAGAGCCCGCGCTGCCGCGCCGCGCCGGAGTCGGAGCCGGAGCCGGAGCCGGAGGGAGAGCGGGATCCTGCCGGGGTGCCACCTGCCAGGAGAGGAGGAGGCTGACGAGCGCGCTGGAGCAATTTATAGGCACCCAAAAGCGCAGGGGAAAGGGGAGCTGCTTTGGCATCTCATTCCAGCATCTGCTCTGCTCTTCCCACTCACAGAGAGTTTGGCATTACTCTGGCAGTGTGGGAAATATATATTTTTTTCCTCTCTCCCTCCCCCACCCCTCCCGCAAACGGATGAACAGCGAAATCGTGAGCCTCACTCACTAGCTGCGTCTTGCGATGACAGCTCTTTCTGGAGCAGACCAAAAGGAAGAGATCTGCTTAGCAGCCTCTAGGTACCCTTCAGGTCACTGATCGAGAATTAAAAGGTCAATCCACCTCCTGCTTAACGCTTCCCTGAGGCCACCCTGCCATATTAGTGTTTTCTGGGAAATACCTCTTTAAATGTAGGGATGCTTTACAGTTACCGATTGTCCAAGTGAAAGTTATTTAAAAATATACCTCCCACCTCCCACAGTAATAGAGATTAGCATCTCTCACGATTTCGGATCTCCCTCTTCCCCCCTCCCCGATTACAACCACAAAGTCAGAGAAGGAAACAGTTCTTTCTGTGAATTAAAATTGACATACTCATCATCGGCTGCAGCGTTTCCTGGTGTTAAAGCCCTGGCTACCGCTTTGCTAGCAAACTGACACCTAGGGAAAGAGTTCCCTTTTGTTTAGAAGCCAAAGGAAAGTGCAGAGCATATGCAGATCAACAGATGCCTGGACCTGAAAAAAAGGTCTCTCTGGCTTAACTCTGGGGCAGCAAAGCGTTTTGTTAAATCTTGGGGGTTTCTTTTTTTTTCTTTTTTTTTTTCCTTTTTTTTCTTTTCTTTTTTTTTTCTTTTATTTGTATGTGAAAGATTTCTCCTCCCCCAAGGGCTGGTGGGCACCTCTGTGACTGAGTGGGAAGGTGAATGTGCAATATTAGTGGCATTTCTCCCGAGAAAATATTAAGGAACTTGTCCTGCTTACAGATATACAAGGTACACAAAGAGCTGTTTAAATAAACAAACAGAATTGATTCCTAAATCATACTTCTGTATTCAGGAGCAATGGACGTCAATCAAACGTGGGTGACATTTGCCTGTCAATACAGGGATGATGGCTGGAAAGAGTGTGACTTATTACAGCAAGGCAAGAATCGGAAATGAGCAACAGCGGCAAATAGGACAACAACCAAATAACAGCATCTCCAGCGATGATCAGAGGGCTGTGATCTTGTCTTGGATTTTATTAGCACGAATCCGCTCTCCCCTCACCCGTTCTCTTTTCTTTCTTCTCTATTCTGCAACACAATAAGGTCAAACAAGCAGGCAGTGGGGAAAAGAGATTCATTGATTCTTCCTTTTAAGCAGAAATGTCAGCAGCTCCTTTTGCTCTTTCCTGAGAGACTCAAAGGCAGCAAGTGTGTCCATGCCGCGTAGAGATGGGCCAGCCCAGCCCCTTATCTCCCCAGAAAACTCCCGATAAAGCTTCCATTTCCCATACTTGTAAATATCCCTCCCTCCCCTTTATTTTCTCCTTTCTTTCTTTTTTCTTTCCTCTAATACTCTGTCTTAAAAAAATTCTTTATCTGGCACTGACACAAGCTAGCCAGTTCCCTCAGCTAAGGGCTTCCCCTCAAGACGCAGGAAGGCAGTTCAACACACTTGGAGGATTATGCGTGTATCGTATCGCTCTCTTCACCCCATAGGAAAGGGCTTTCAGCCCTGCTCTTTCATCTGGGCAGGAAATAAGAAAAATTGTGCCAAGAGTGACAGGTCTGTCTCGGCCTGTATCTCGGCCCTTGAGGTCTTGTATTTAGTCACCTCTAAACCAGGTGGTTTTCATGACATTTGGATGCACGTAAACCTCCATTGTAACTGCTGTGTTACACATTGGGAAAACAGCAAATCTCTTACCTTCAAATAAACATAAACCTATCGTGGTCTGTCAAACCATAGTGATGCTGGGTGACTTATTGGCACCAAGCACACATTCAGTTCTTTACTCCAGCTATGGTAAGCCTGATTTTTAAAGCAAGGGCCTACCATACCAACTGTGTTTACCTTCTTAATAGACAGTTTTATCCTCATGCATATTGCCAAGGATGCTCATTCACTCTAGACTTTTGCAGACATTCTCCCAAAGACGACCTGTGAGCCAGCTGCAAAAATCACAGCCTGAGTAAGCAGAACAGAAAGAACAGGGCAAGTACTGGTGCTGGGTTGTCAATGGCTTGTGTGTTAGCTGGGACCATAACCTGGGACCATGAATGCCAGACCAGTGCTTTAGTTACCAGATTATCGTTAGTTCCCAAGGAAAAAAAATGTATTTTCCAAGGAAAAAAAATGTATTTTCCAAGGAAACTAAGAATGGGAAAACGAAGGGCTCAGAAGTTATGCACTGGAGGTCTCAGTAGTCTGGAGCAAAGTTAAAGGAAATGTAGAAGCCTCTTTTTACCATGGGACCTTTGTTTTCCTGAAGTGGTATGTCAAAGCATTGATTTCATTGTAATTAAGGCTTGGGTAGCATTTATGTTATAATATAATCGCCTCTCCATGCTAAAGACTAACAGTCAAGATTGAGAGTCCATTCTTAATATAACCATTGTACCTACATGAGCTGCTGCCAGTCTTAACATGATAAATTTCATTGTATTTTCGGAGCCCTCTCACAGGCTTGCTGCAGCCTCTCAGCCTGTCTGCTTCCCTCCCCGTTCTCTTTGGGCCTTCACACATTCAGACCTGCAGTTGGTGTTTGAGCTGTATCCCCTGCAGCTTCTGCCATTTGAAACAGCCTACCCACAGCTCTTGTCCTTACAGACTAATTAGTTAATGTTCGTACAGAGCCTGAAAGATGTACAGTATAACATGCATGTTCATTTCACCTGTGTGCTGTTGCCTCAGCACTAAGATAGGGAAAAATTGGAGAAAACTGAGTAAGAACGTATCCACCAGCACACGGGAACACGTTCTGCAGTCGCCAGGCTCAAAATGACTCCTTACACCTGCAGTGCTAAATTCAAAGGGTTAGCCCAGGAAAAAACACTGTGTGAGAAAGGGCAACCCTTTACCAGCTGCAGTGAGCAGGAGTAACATGGAGAAAGGCATATGCTGAACCAAGGAGTGTTTGAACACTGTGCCAAGTTCCATACCGCTTCTGCTCACTCCTATCTGCATCTGTTTTGCTCTTGCTTATATTTTAACTCTTTTTTATTATTATTTTAAAGAAGCATTTTAAATTTCAGTCAACTCGGAAATTAAGGCTTTACTACATTGTACCTTTATAAACACTGGTTTAACTATGTATGTAAAGGTTAGTATTTCAACCTGGACACTGGTGGTATGGCCAAGGAACAACATGCACTCACTCCAATAGGTGAGTTCAGTGCTACAAAATAAAATATATCATAAAAAGGGGAAAAAAATTCATATCAGTATAGATGGCTCAAAGGTACCGCGGTGACATGGTGGTGACACCTTTTGCTGCTGTCTTAAACCACCTCCTGGTATCCTACTTCAGTTCTGTTCACCCACTTTGCTAAAATCTCAGGGCTGGTACATGTGTCATGTAGGAGGTCCCGGAAAGGATCACATCCTGCACCAGTTTTGGTAGAAGCTCGTACAGGCAGCGCTAACTAAGCTCTCCCAGAAACTTGTTTTGGTCAGCGTGACTGAAGACCATCTGTGTTTATAGCGATACAAGTTGCCCACTGGATTCTTTCACAAAATTAAGATTTTCATGGTCAGGGAAGGAAAATCAGCTTCTGTGTACAAGAGAAAAAAAAATGTTTTGCTGATTTTCTGGAAGCTTTTATCTGTCCTTTGGAATGTAGGAAGTCCTTCTGCAGGATCTTCTCTGCTGTTCAGCCTCTGAACTTGAAGGCAAACAGGAAAATGATCCAAAGAAAATGTGTCCAGCCTTGAAAGGGTTACAACCACTTTTCAAATCCGAATAAGGGGGGAATTCAGGGAGGGCTGTCACTAAAGTGACAGGGCTCGACAAGGAGAATTTGCAAATAAATTCCACATATCTCTTCTTTTTTAGTTTTTAATCTGAGAAGATCAGTCAAACATGACTGGTAACCTGGGGGGAAGAAATTAAAATGGAAAGATCGGTGCCCAATTCATGTATATCCATGTTTTGTCTGGTGAATTACCACAGATATAAAAACATAACTGTGTATATAAAAATAAGTCTTAAAAACATAGGGAGCTAAAGATTACATATTCAACTGACCAAATTTAAGGATATAAAATAATCATATATGACACTTGATAATTGTCAGCATAAATAGCAGAAATTGACCATAAAAGATACTCATAATTGCAAATGCCCTTGTTTATTCCAAACATTAAACCACTGGTTGCAAGCATAAAATATTGTTCTTGCAGATTTCTCCTTCCATTCCCATGTGCCTGCAAGCCTGCTTCCCTCTTTGTCTTCTCTCTCCTCCCTCCCTCCCTCCCTATGATCCAAGGTGGCAAGCACAAAGCTGTCATGATGCACGGGAAAGTGTACAGTCAACCTTGGGGGTATTTTTTGATAGTGATGCTAGTACTTCTCCAGCCCCAGTGGTGCCTGACCAGTTGATTGCTCTTTCACTGGTGATGGTACAGAACTGCAAGAGCTGTACCTAGAGTCGGTTTCATGGTCTCTGGGTAAAGCTGCGCCCACTGAGACCCTTTTTCTGATCTGTCACCCCTTCCAAGTGGCAGGCCCATGCTTTCCTTTACAGGGGAAGCTGTGGTTTGGGCAGTTTCTAGTGAGGCCACTAACAGCCATAGGGCTATGGAGGTGCAATTGAACAATGCTTGCACCAACCAGTAAACGCCTCCTCCAGAAATAGCCTCAAGTTGCCAATAAGTGCACTGCATTTCAGGAACTGGGTTTCAAACAATAAGTTGTTTTACGCAGCACTTCCAGCAGCTTTCTTCACAGGAGCCTGGACAGCCAGTGCCCCCAGAGACCATGATAGTGCCTGCTTGCAGCAGGATCCAGCTCACAGTCTGGGTCAGCTGTACTTGCTGAAAACGCCCTTTTTCTCTACACCCCCCACCTCTCCCTTCCTGTAGGATGGGCGTTTTAACTCATCACCCTCTTTTGATGTAGAAGTCTTGGCTTCTGCAACCACCTATGTAACCACTTTGCAATGTTTGTCATGCAGGCTTTCTGCTTGACCCCCCCTTACCTCCCTTCTGATCAAAATCCATAGCAGATAACCTGTCATAAGCAGGTACACAGAAGAAGAACTCACAATGTTCGTTAATAAATCCCAGAACATAGAGATATTCATAAGTGCTATTAAATCAAGGAGTATTGCTAATAGTGAATGCTACAGTGTCGGCATTCTTATGAAGATGTAAATAGTAAATACAAAGGGGTGGAAGATAAATGCCTGTAACGTTGGAGTAAGATTAAACAACCACTTTGTCCCTGCTTAAAACTATACCAATAAGCAAAGGCATAAATCATGTTGCACTTCTATTAAAAATTATGTCAGTTGTTAGAGTCAATCAGGAGGAGATTTCCAAGTGATTTGCCCATGAGTATGATTTTGGTTACCTTTGAAATGGTTATTAGACTGCCAATGCTATTAAAGAGAGATGTTAGGGGGAAAAAAGCAAGAGCAGAGACAAGCTTTTCTAAACTGTCATCTGCGATTTACCCTACCTCCTCCAAATCTGAAAGACTCCCTTTCCATTGTTCTACCAACCCAATCTTCTAGCGTTTCATACCAGAGTCCTTTATATTCATCAGGAGGTTGATGGATGGGCAATAAGAATGGATAGCTGGGAGTGGAAAACTCAAAATTAAAATCCCCAGAGTGGCAAGATGCCCAAGAGATTTATTTTTTCTTCTGTCACCCCCTCAACTGATTTTCCTTTTGTGCCTGATTATTGATTTCTGGAGTAGTTAATGGTGTAATTTACTTTGCAAATTGCAATTATTTCTGATCATTCATTTTTCTTCCTATATGTTTCATTAGTTAAAGCAGGAGACTCTTTGATCCCAAACAATCTTCTTTACAAATGGCATACAGTGGAATTTGGCATGATCCTGCAAGATGCTGAGCCTTTGATTATTATGGTAGGCAACTGTGCTCAGGATTTTGTGAAACTTGGCCTTGCTTTGTTAAAAAAAAGCATGTTGCAATTTTTATCTGTAGGCCTAATCCATCACAAATGAGGACTAGTTCCACTGAAGTGAGTAAGTTGTAAGTTAAGAAGTTAAGAAATGCACGTGAGATCAGAATTGGCTCCACTATTTGAGTCACATTCAGAGAGCTGCAAAGCACAGGGATATACATACAGTGAGTGCTCTTGTTCCCCAAAAGGGACTGATTATATCTGCACAATGAGGAAGGGACCAGGAATTTTCCTTGAGGCATTGTAAAGATAGTGGCAGTGCAGAGGAACCATTGTGTGTGTTTCCCAGCATAACGTATTGCTGATGCTATTATTAATAGGCTATCCTGTACTGGACGGAACTTTGGGTTTAGTATTTGTGAATTTAACTTCGGTTTGTGCATTTAGCAGTAACAACAAAAACAGGATGCAGACTGGAGAGAAAAATCAAAGTCGTTATCACCTTCTCAGATATGCATGCGTTCTTATGCAATACATACATTTTCAACTAGACTGTTGGTATTCTTTCTATACAGCAATAAAAATCTGGTATGCACAATTACTGTGCAAATCCAAAAAGCATCAGGTGAGAAGAGGAACACGACAGGCTAGAGAGCATGTCTGCCATCTGGGGACGTAGATTTTCTACTCTCCAGGAAGTTAAAATCTCAGCTGGACTTTTCCTTTCAATTTATGAGACATTATACATATGTTTATAATATGCAGACACACACGCATATGCCCATGCACATGTATGCACACATACATAAAATAAAAATGTGTATGTTTTTTCTGGAATCAGAACAGAACACTAAAACCTGTGGTTAACATAATTCAGCAACCTGCCGTTTTGTATTTTATTGCTTAAATGTAACCAAAAAGAGAGGATAATATACACAATATTCTGTGAAAATATTCTTAATCACTGGTGTGGACATGGAGTTACTCTACTGAGCTAATTGATAGAGTGCCAAATGCTCTTTGCATTTAACAAGAGTGACTCCATTGGCCTGAAAGGAGCCCTTACTCCTGTGTTACTATGCAGTGAAGCTCACTGAACTTACATTAGAGTTTCACCGCTCTTTGTCAGAACAGAATTTAGCCTGGAATCTTCTGTTTAATTAACTTTAGATCACTAATGTCAGTCTTTAACTATCTAAAAGAGGCAAAACTCTTTTATCAAATTTAATGCCAGGAGAGGGAATGAAATGGGAAGAATTTGCACTGAGTATCCTGATAAATGCCACTTCTCCCTGCGACACTGGAGGAATCAGAAAAGGATATCTGAGGAGAGGGCAATGACTCTGAGCGGAGTAACACCCTCTGATCGGGAGACCATTGTGGATGTGGATTACAAAGGGACTGTCATTTCCAGAGAGCAGCCTTTCTAGCCATAATGTTGAAGTGATAATGTGTTGAGATGAACACAGGTGTTATTTTGAGAATTTATTTTGAACTAGGCACAACACAACGGAGAGAGTCTGTCTGCAGGTGGAATCTTTGTACTTCAATGCACGGAGCAGTGCTGCAGTGAAGGTAAACAGCAGCAACTTCAACGCAGCTTTGACCAAATTCTTCCTCCAGACAACTTGTTTAGTAATTGCTCCTCCAACATTTGTCTTCCACCAGATAGGGATATTAACGGCTTTAAACACAAACTAATTTGCTGACAAATTTGTCACTCAGGTTTCTTTATTCAGGAAGTATGGCAAGCAGAAAGCAATATGCTGTTGTGCTGCCAAGCATGGGTGCCGTGGGATCCAGCCATCAGACAGCCCGAGTCTAAAGACTTTGAGTCAGAGCTCCCTCTTTATGTATTTAATCATCTCCTTAGGGACTATATCCCAGATTTTTTTTGACACTGGGCAGGCATTTAACATCTATCTTTTAATAGGTTTCCATTCTTAATTATGTCATTATCACACCTCCTCACCCAATCTATTACACCTTTCTTAATTTTGAAGTGCTAATAAGTAGCTAGTCTGAAATCAGTAAGTAGGTATCATCTCAGTGACAGCATCACATCTGGGCTTCCCTTCTTCTTAGTATGCTCAGTGGACAGGTAAAAAATACAGTTGTGGGTTTTTTTTTTTATTTTCCAATGAAAATAAACGGGCTCACTGCTATGACTTCAGTATGACATGTTAGAATAGCCTTCTTCATCTGCCCAACTTCCCTTATCCGCGCAAATTCAGATGAGTGGCACAACAGATAGACTAAGCCCTACCCTTTGCAGGGTTCTCTTTCATTTGTACAAAGAGATCTCAGCGCAGAGGATGATGCTGCCAGAGGACTGTGAGGGGATGGCAAATGCAAAACTATCCCCAGCACTCCAGTCACTTGGAGGATTTGCTTGCCTCCACTCTGAATGATTATGCCTGCTGTGTTCCCATTTATACAGGTGTTGGTGCCACGTTTCCAGAGTCTCCTTGCAAGAACACTTTGAACGTCCATGGGCCCACAGACGCTATCCTGGAGTCAGCTCTTTATTCCCTACACTTTTATTCTCCCTGCGCTGTTTTATCTTCAGTTTCATAAAAACATAAATGAACTAATTTCCACTTGCTTCAGGACAGACAGGCTGTAGAAAAGTGAAAAATACAGACAAAAGCTGATTTTTGTCACCCTGCGGACGAGTATGCTGGTTGGCCCCATGGCCTCTCCCACGGGACACCTGCTCAGGGCAGAGGGTGCAACACTTGCTCACCCAGGTGCTACGCAGAGGCATCCACAGTACCAGCAGAAAGCAATGGGGAAAAAAGAAAAAGTATTTGTCATGCAGAGGATACTTGCCATCAGGTGACAGCAATTTTCAGGTAAGCTAGGTGCTGCTGTTGAGGTACTTGATTCTGCAAAAAGGCATGTGTTTGCCTAGCTCCACATGAGAACTGTGGGAAGTGGAATAGAGAGCAAAAGTCTGTGGCTGATCTTGCTGAATGGGACAGATGGCAACCCTTGCCAAAAATAGCCTTGCTAGAAGTAGAACACATGGTAAATTGCATTAATTTTAATAATTGCTTTTTATGCTTTGATAAAAACTGGCAAAGACCTAAAGGATCCTCTACCCAAGATAATTAGCATAGCTCTCCTTGACTGCACCCCTTTAAAGAGAATGCTGTTTTGAGGCTCTTACAGCTCACAAAATTGAGAAGGATGAGGCTGCCCACTTGTGCCAGGAAAGCAGAGTGCTTGGCTGTACATGGGACCCACAGAGAAAATAGGACTCAGGCGTAGCTGCTGATGCATCGAGTTGCTTGAGGCTGAAAGCAGTGCTGAGTTTGGTCTACGAGGAGCATGCTGGCTGCAGTCTGGCGACATCCAGCATCTGTCTGGCTAAAGGATCTTGCAGAGTCACACTCTAAAGGCAAGCAGATCCAAAGTCTTAAAAAAAAAATCAGCAAGAGCCTTTTTCCAAAAGGAAAGACATATTTTAAGAATATTTTTTTCCCCGGCAGATACACAATTTCCTAGCTGCTGTAGGGGAAAGGGAACAGGCAGCTCCTTTGTCCAAAGGGATTTTTGCCTACCATGGTGCCAGGTACAACTGTAATTTTGCCATGTGAAAAGGGATAACTGGAAGAGCATGCCTGGGCTATGCTAAAGGGCATCATAGCTGGTAGAACATGCTGTGTGTTCACTACTGCTTCTCACAACCTCCGTTCAGGAATTAGGGATGCTTGACTTAGAAAGAAGTCCTCATATCAAAGTGAACTCCCCAGCAATGGTGCCAGGCGCAATGTCAGGCAGCACCAGCACCTCGTTTACACCAGCCACCTCACTGTCTAACTAAATTGGTTTAGTCTTCTGGTCAACTACAGCTAAACCAAAACATAGTACTCCGGCTGCTGACAGTGTCCAGGCAAGGGGGCTGTGTCAGTGACACTGAATTGGTTTCTAATCGATGCAGTTTATTCGGGGCATCCGTTGTTCTCTGGAATACAAAATGCGCTTCCTACTCATGGTGCTACACATTTTTGATATGAATGAAATATATTCTCTTTTACAGCTAAGAAGTGTGCCTGTCAGTCCAGATCAGAGTCAGTCCGGGATACAGTCACCAACCTGTCAGAGTCAGGGAGGCAAGAGGCCAATGTCTAGGAGTGGTATTTGTCCCTGTTAGACTAGAGAAACTCACGGCACCTGCAATTTTGTCCCCAAAAGAGCATTGTGTGACTGCAGCTGAATGAAGTTGTTTTTCTTCTTCCTGACAGGGCCAACCTCAGGCAAACAGACAGGATTTGTGCCATGTAACAGCAGCCTGGGCACCTCTGAGTGTGTGATAGAAATGTAGAAATACAGAAATATAAATGTGTCTGCACATGACTAATGCCCCAAAAGGACACCTGAGCTGAACATTGTTAGTTGGTTTGCGAGAGTGCTTTGGATGCACTAAACGTTGATTGTTCAAAGTGCTTGGGCAGACAGACTGAAGAATATCCTGCTAATTCAGGTCTTCTCCAGCCACAGGGATTACAGAAGTGAGCAAACTCTTCCCTGTGTGAGGGGCCTGCTCCCTCAAGTGTGGCATGGTTTGGTTTTTCTTTCCCCAAGCCAGAACTGAAGCACACAGGCAGGAGCTCGGCGGGACTGGGGGCATGCTCTCGCCCAGGGAGGAGGCAGCTGCCAGCCGGCAGGTCCACGCTGTGGTGCTCGGAGTGGGGTTAGCTCTAGAAGCCAGAGCCTCTGTGCCCCAAAATGCCTCTCCCCTTTCCCGCACCCTCCCTTGGCACCCCAAGGATCTGTTCCTCGAGCATACATGTGCATGTGCGGATTATGCTACTGATGCTATTTGTATTCAGTAATTTTTTAAAGCTCAGTGATTTAGATTGACAAATGTATTCTGATTTCCTAATATGTTTTCCTCACATCTTTGCTGTGTTTTTCCATAAGAATTATTCTGTTCAGCAGCTCAGGAAAAAACAATCAACAGCTAGAAGGTATATTCCACTTCAGATTTTTGCACAGAATTACAATGCCTCTTCTTTTGTTTTTGTGTTTTTTTTTTTTTTTTTCCCTCTGAAAAACCTATTTGTCTCTGTGTTTTCCCCACTGGCACTGTCCTGTAGCTCCATGTTTAACTTGATATTCCCGTACCCCTTATTTTTTCTCTGATGCGTTTCTGTGAAGTGTATCGGGTCGGTCTGCCACATTGGCGTTACTTTTGCTCCCACTTTTTTTCTACAACTGCACTGTGGTTTAACAGTCTCTTCACAGAGCACCTCAAAGGCTCTTGGCGTTTGTATTGCTGCAAGTGCATAGTGAAGCCCTCTTCAAACACAGCCATTAGCTGAGGAACACCACGAGAGGAGCAAAGAACTAGGGAGAAGTGGACTTACTTGACCAAACACTGCAAAAGGGATGAGATACTCTGGAGCTGCTGGGTTGAAACATTTGACTGCATCACAGGCAGCAGATGAGGACAAATTTTTGACTTTTCTGCAAACCTGTGGGTTTTCACTGTAACTGAAGATGGATTTCTCAGTGTGTCAGGAGATGAGAAATCTTAGAAACACCAACAGAATACCAAAAACACTGCAAGGAAAGGGAGCTGATTCAGTTTCTTGCCTTACTTAGTAATCAAAGAAGTTGCTTTTGATAGCTTGCTAGTGAAACAGGCTTTGTCACTTTTCTCCCAGAAATTAGCAGCTTTATTTGAATTACCGCGAACATGCCAATACCATGCAGGCAGTGGGACAACTGCACAAACAGACTGCATTTTAGGACTGATTGGGGGTGCCCAAGCTCCCAGCTCCAGCACGTATCGATCAGAGCCACCAGCCTGTGCTTGTAGGTCCCATAAATGCAGAAACCCAGCTAGGCACTGGTGGGATTTATGAACAGTGCCCGAGAGTGCTAGTACATGAACACTGGTTGAGTTGAGTGGGTTTGTTTGATTGCAGACAAGTCATTCTTCAGTGGGTAATTAAAAGGATTAGGTATTGGTATAGAAAGAGTCGGTATGATGAATGAGCTTTGCTATCTGGCACTATTTCCAGCATGATGGATACAAAGTTATTTGAGCATGCTAGGCAGAAAATTCCTTTTTTAATCCAAAACTGGCAAGTTTTTGTCCTAATATTATGGAGAGGCCAGATTATTTCTAGAGATGGTGCCCAGGTTTCTGTTTAGAGCCAAATTTCTAACTCTACAGGGGAGCATATTTGCCCTGCAAGCTCAGGGTGGATGTAGGCTTTCTGTTTAGGACAGGAGATCCTGAAACAGGGTGCTGTTCCATGCTGAACCTTGTTCAAAGACACACAGTCATCCAAGTCTTGTGGCCGGCTCCAAAGGGGAAGAGGGGGAAGAAGAGATACTGAAACCCGCTGCAGAGAATGCTCTCTGCTCACTGCTAGGGCTCGGCTGCAGAAGGAAACCTTGCTCGTTACCAGTATAAAAAAGTTACTAGGACTTTCTTCTGGACCTGAGTGCTGACACTCCAGTGCTCAACAGCCATGAGAGCACAGAGATTCTCTATATGTGATAAATTGTAATGCATAATGCGTTTGTCCATTTTTTTCCCAAAATTTTATAGACTGGTCAAGCAAACCTCTTACTGCAGAGAATTAAGGAAATCCAGATCCAAACCTTCCTTGTCTCAAATGCTCTAATCGTGCTGCTCTGGCCTCTGATCCTTGGTTTATATGCTAATGTCTGTGCCAGATCGGCTCTGCAGAATTATTCATGTTCTTTCTGAACTGTACCCAATCAGCACAGCCCACCTCGTTTACTGGGTGCACCCGAACGGTAACCTTGAAATGTAGCGGCGGATCATATCTGAATTTACTTAAAATGTGTTTGCATTTTCTATAGCCCACCTGCATGCGCAGAAGGAGAAGTCACTTCACAGGCTGCCTGAAAGGGGAATTGTGACCGATGATAGAAACAAGAATACAAGACGCGTACCAGAATACCAAATGTCAGATTAAAGCATTTTGCACTACTCAGAAGCAGTTTAGCATACTTTGTTCAGAAGGAAAGTTCACAAGAACGTCACCAGCTTTTCGGTGAACCTGTCTTATTTGAAATTGTGAGGGGAACACTCCATGACATAAGGGCAGAGGATTCCCACTTGGTGGTGTTAGCCCTTTTCAGACACTCATGTAAGAGGCCTGGCTTTCAGAAATGTGGAAATACTACTTTTTGCCACAGACACTGGGTACAGAGGAGATTTGTTTCGAGGAGCCCTCAGCCCCCAGTCTTTGCAGCGCAGTGAGTGGCAAGAGGCAAATGTGCCTGGGGCTTCATTAGCTGTTTTGCACCTGCAATGGGTCTGAAGGCTGGTATCTGGGCAGCGGTCTTATGTGGTGCCAGCAGTCACTCTTCAGCCTAAATTCTGGGTAACCCTTGTTAAAAGAAAAAAGACATTAAGTAAAGACAAGGTGGAAAATGGATGATTTGAGAAGCATAACAGATGTGCGATTTTCTTAATAATCCCACAGAAACTGATTATCTCAGTTTACAACTAGTTTAAGGCAAAACTCAAAAAAATGACAAGGCTGCAGTCATAACCATCACTTTAGAGCGGGATTATTCATATTATATTACAGGGAGCCGTGAATTACTAAAAAGACTTCTTCATGTCTGCATTGCTGCAATTACTCCCAATTACTGTCACTCACTCGCCTCCGTGTTTGCACCGGCAAGCCTCCCTCTGCTGGGACAGCACCACAGCCCCGGCCGGCCGCACCAGCCCGCCAGCACTTCTCGCATGCCACCAGCCCCCCAGCTCGCTGCTGCTGCTGCCCTGGGGTTGCTATTTTTTGGAGCAGAGCTTAGCCGGGCCACTGGGCAGCTTTGCACAGGTGGGGATGCGCGAAGAGGGGTCGACGCTGTCTCCTCTGACTGCTATCACCCGCTGCATCCAGCCTCTCCTTTGTTTGCCCTCGGCCTAATTACAGCTCTGCCCTTTTGCAGGGTTGACCCATGCCGGGGCCCTAGTCGAGTGTGGGGAAGCAGCCCCTGCACTGTCTCGCAGCACTGGGAGAGCAGCAGGCAGTACCGAAACCTCCATTACGTGAGTTTGCGCTTAATCCCTGTCAGAAATTAATCGTCCGCCCCAGGCAAGCCTCTGTGTTTGCAAGAAGGTGCTGGCTCCGTAGCAGCTCTGCTGGCTTGGGCTGGGGTCCCCCAGCGTGGTCTGCTAATCGCCTCTTCTTGTCACTGCTTTTTCCTCCCCTTCCCCTGTTGCTGGTTTGAGGAACCCCTATTAACCCGGCTGATTTCAAGACCATCAAAAAAATTGTCTAGAGACTCGGCCAATTATTCACCCTGTTATATCTCTTCCAGCGTGGGAAATGGGGCAGGAGCAGCTGGAGGACTCAGACCAGCTTTCCTCTGTGATCGTTACAACTCGCCTCCCCAAAGACTCAAGCTCACAAGGGCGTGAAGCCTTTTATACCTTGCAATACGCCACAAATGGCTCCTGCCACCAAGTCCTCCTGCCTGCTGAGCCAAGCCCAGGTGCCCGCACCCTGGCGATGGCGGTGGCCCTGGCTGCCCACTGGCCTTTGCAGCTCTCCTGCCACAGCAGAGGTGCATGCCTGCTTGCAGACACGGCCCCATGCCCGGTGCCGGGGTGCCCGCATCCCCTCCCCATCTGCCAGTGACGGGTGGTAACCTCCAGCACATGCCAGTGACACCCTGGTACTTGCATTACCTTGGCTAGGCAAGGCATCTCACAAACTAGGACTAATGCATCATGTAACTGCAAATAATTACTGTGGAAATGCAATTTTTTTTTGTTTGTTTTCATCTGTATCTGCCGTATCATGACTGAAAACAGACTCACGCTTTTGGAAAGGAAACAAAACTCACTCCTCTTAATTTTTTGTCTTTCTCTTTGAAACCCCAGATGCTCATTCCCTGGACACCATCCTTTGGTTTTGGGAAGATGGCATTAATGGGACAGAAGCAGCTTGGTTCATCCTTCCCTCCCAGACCCAGACTTTTAACAAGAACCTCTTATTAATGACAATAAACCATCAAAACCCAAGCACTTGTCATTAACGGGGGATTTTTTTTTTGCACTTACTGATGTGGCTGCCCTGGTAAGGACTGTTACTAAGAAATATGTGGCACTGATGTGATTTACTTAGATGTTCCTGCTGATGATGATAGATTTGCTTTTCTACACTCAGATGCTGGAGCCTGTTTTTTGAGGTTGGTCCAGGGATAGAGGACAGGAGGAAGACCTCTGGTTCAGCGAGGTTTGGTCTGCAGCATACACAGCAAACGCAGCCCACTCCTCGCTGCCACCAGACCCGGCCACTCTCTCCTCTGAGAGGATGCATTAGAAATGGCTGTTCAGCCACATGGGGTTGAGGGGGACAAGCACAAGGAAGGGTGGAGTCACAGCCTGACATAGAGCCAACAGCTTGACTTGGGGGAGAAACCCACTGGCCGGTCTTGAGGGCCTGGAAACAGCACCTTCCTGCTGGTTAAATTGATTTCTTCCATGCATTTATTGAAGACAGGAGATACTATCCCCTGCCAGCAAAACCACTGCTCAAACCATGTGGTCTCGTGTTAGCCTCATGAACATCAGCTTAAAAGGTATGAAATCCTGTTGGATCCAGGCATCGTCTGCCTCTTGGAGCCTGGATGCTCCTGGGGACTGAAATCAAAGCTTCTGTAAACCCTGGCAAGGAGCTGAGCCCGACCAGCCCCCAGGGCCTGTGTGCACGGTGTGCAATCCTCCTGCCCTCAGGACTGAGCACCAGCTCTCACCAGCGCCATTTACTGGGGCACTTTACCTGTGACTTGCAGTTTTCGGCTCTGATTTGCACCGTTGAAGTCCCAGAGGGAGCACCAAGTCTTGGCTCCGGCTCTGGCTCCGGCTCGGGCCCATCTGTCCCAGCTGGCTTGATGCAGGGGGTGGCTGAGGGGCAATGCGGCATGGTGACACCCCTCCAAAACCCACGTGTATGCAGCACCAACCATCACCGTGCAGCAGAGAAGAGCTCTTGCCCCTACTTGCGCCCTTCGGAGAGGAGCTGCCTTCAATGCTGCTTGCCTCCTAGTGTACGTTTTTACAGGATTTGTCTTTTACCTTTCATTTCGCAAGAGGGCTTGTGAGCTTCACAAGCACCCTATAAATCTCGGGGTCCTTCTCCTCCCTCCAATCCCTACTCCAAACCAAACCTTTCTCCCTCTACCTGTCACTCCCAAAAGTCCTTACCACCTGGTAAGCTTTTCCCTACCTCTAACTCCCTACACCTGCAGTGTTATTCTGCTCTTGCCTTCCTCAGGGTCCCTTGGTCACCCTTCTGCCTTGCAAGCTCCCAAGCTGTTGCATGAAAATATGGGATTTTCGGAGGCGCTCGGTTTCCAGCAACACCTCATAGGTATTCAGGCTGCCTTCCTTCTTGCTTACGAGCCTTGTCTACAGAGTTTTCCTGCATAAAAAACTGCATGTCAGAGAGGAAAGACAAATGACGACAGCAATAATGTGGAAGAACATCCTCTGAACATCTGAGAGGCTGAATTCATGAACCACTTTTATCAAGGCATACAAGAGGCACTTAAATATTAGCTGCTGCTTATAAATAATATTGGTATGTTAAATACACACATATTTTTACAGTTTTATAAAGCTCTGTTTGCTTTCAACTGGAAATCATAAAGTAAAAATCAATGAGCTTATATCAAGCTCGTATTATAGTCCTTGAAGAGCCAACTGACTCTATAAAAATGACTGTTTTCTAACGAAGGTATCATTAATTGGACTGAGTTGGCAAAGTTTAAGAAGTGCCTTGTCATATTTTGATTGCTGTGCAGTGCTAGAGCTTATTGATTTTATAGAACAGCCTGTAGATAAATGTAATGATTAATTTCATTTGGTTTACAAGAACAGAAAACTTTTATGCAGAACTGGATGTGCTATTTTATTTTCTATAACCGCCTGTACCTCGCAGGAGTGTGGGTCTAGCTGTGAAGCTATGCCAGGTGGCCCGGCCTTCCCTGGTTTCTTATTTACTCAAAAGAAATTCCATTTTCCTCCCAAACCCATAGGTTGTGTGTCCCCCCACCCCAAGCTCAGTCATTTCAGGGGCTTTGAAGAGATTATTTTTCAATCTTTATTTCTTGGGCAAGGTGGGGTGGGTGTTTCTGTTTTCTTGCTGAAAAAAAGAACGGCTGTTAAGTTTTATTCCATGTTTCTCTGTTTGCAAAGCTGTCAGCCACAGGTCCGAAACCCAGGCCCAGCTCGTGGACCCACTTCTAGGTCAGCGCTTGCCTCGGGGATGGAGGAGTTGGCTCCAGGCCCCCAGTGCAGAGCCCTGCCTGTCCTGGGGAGCCCCGCGCACCTCCTGCTCTGCCTCAACACCCCCGGCCCCGTGGCGGCTGGGGGCCTTCCCAGAGGAAGGCGCAGAGGAGCACCGATGGCTGCCAGGGCCTGCCCTCGCGGGCTTCCCCGCGCCCCCAAATCCAGCACCGGGGTCCGGCCAGGCTGGCTGCCAGCGGTCCCGCTGACCCCCAGCAGGGCAAGCCCGGGCTGTGATCCTCTTCGCACACACCGCAACGGGGCTCTGCTCGGTGCGGAGCCCAGGAGCTGTTTTTCCCGAGGCCTTTTTTTAGCCCTTGGTGCCACATGGCTGCCTCTGGATTATTTGGTTTCTTAATTGGAGGAGTTGATGTAAAAGCAAAGTGAGGGGAAGGGAACACCAGCAGCCTCCCTGTGGACACCCTGCCAAGCCCGGGGGTGACAGTTGTGCTCGCTGTGAACTGTCTCCGCACATTTTTGTACCAGCAACACAAGGAATTAAAGGCATTCCAGGCCTTACTTTTTGTTCAGGTCTGGTGTTTCCCTTCCTCGCTGTTCTAATTGTATTATTGCACCCACTGCTGGCAAAGGTGGAAAACTGCATTTCTAGATGCTGCTGGTCATTCCTCCTATTTGCACAAGTGCCTGAGAGCACTGAGAGACAATTAAGCGCCAAGCCTACACATTATCTGCAAGGTACCTGAATTTAAATCAAAGTTTTGATTTTTATGTTTGCCCTCGGAATGGATTAGTATTGAATTCCTGATCTACAAGGTGTTTAATGGGTCTCTGGATAACACCAGCGGAGCAGAAATCTTTGAGTAGCTTAAGTTGACCAGAAATTAAGACAGGAAAGTCACTTTGTACAGTCTAGATGGTAACTGCTAAAATCATATCCCAATAAGTACCTGTGCACCTCATTCCTCTGAATCAGCGCTCTCTTCTGCTCCAAACACAGATGCTCATTTCTGTGTGATCTTAGGAAATCACATATGCCAGGCGTGTTTGAGTGGCTACCTAAAATATAATATCTGGATTGATATAAGAACAAATAAGAGGTGGCTGAGGGTGCTCAAACCAGGCCACCAACAGTATGGTTTCTAAAACTAATCCCTCTGAGGGGGCAGTTGGCAAGATCACCAGTTCTCCATGTCACTGCTGTGATGTTGCATCCTAAACCACATGGCTGGAGGGAAAACAACACCCAGTATTAAGCTAAAATCCGTTCTCCCACTGAGAGCCTGAGCCACCCATGTCCCAGCACACGTGACAGTCTTTGCAGCATTGCCTTCCTCCAGCTGTGCCCCAGGTCACGGGGCTGAGCCTCAGACGAGCCCTTTGGCTCTGCTTCCCTCCGACTGCTCCTCGTCGAGGCTCTGCCATGCCCA
Organism: Gavia stellata; assembly: GCF_030936135.1. Lineage (NCBI taxonomy): Eukaryota > Metazoa > Chordata > Aves > Gaviiformes > Gaviidae > Gavia > Gavia stellata. Next base: position 23,385,498 of record NC_082599.1, on the reverse strand, counting down.
GCCCCACGGGTGGTTCCTAGGCACAGCTTCTGCCCCGGCACTTTGGTCCTGGGGAGCGCTACTGACTGAGCTTGGGGTGGCCCCGGTGGGAGCAGGGTTGGCACGTGAGGACGACGGGTGCAATCGCCAGGGCGGGAGGTGTCTCTGCTCCTCAGGTGCTGCCTGGCAATAGGTCTGTGCTGCCAGAATCCACCAGCCTGCCATTTCCACGCCAGCAAAGCAAAGATTAGCAAAACCATGGGAAGTACAGCATCGCCCAAGCTCAGGCAGAGGGTGAGCCTTCCTCCGAGGGCCTGTAGGATGCCAGCCCTTGCAGAGGGCACCGCATCTGAACAATTACTGAAACAGTGGGAGTATTTTGTCCAGTGCTTGCATGTTGCCATCCCCAGGCACGAATCACTCCAGGCTGGAGGGTGCAGCTCAGTGCCAGGCTCGTCTCCCTGCTAGCACCCGGCTGGCCACAGCCATGCTCCCCACTCCTTCTTGCACTGGCAGCTGTCCCAGCACCAGGCCATTTGAAACATTACTGTGAATAACCGGGATGCGAGGAAAATTGTGAAGCTACACTCGGCCTGGGGCTTATCACCGCTTGGCTGGGCACCAGCTGTGCGCTCAGGGCTGCCAGCGGCATGGGAGCGGTGCAGAGCCATCACAGAGGCTCTTGCCAGCAGCAAGGGAGCCGAGGTGAGGAGCGAGTGCCCTGGCAAAGCCACCTTCCCCGGTGCTTTGCCCCCAGTCACACCTCATTGCTAAAGCTGCCTCTGAACACAGTCTATCAAGCTGCAGGGGTGACGACCGTGGCTGACACTCGCGCGATTAGCGTGCTCCTTGATCTAAAAATAATAGTTAAAATTTTGCTCTTGAGATATATTGTAAAAACCTCAGTTTTAAGAGCTTTTTCACAATAGGGAAACGGTTCCTGGTGAGCTGTAATTCAGTTCCTGCTCCAAGGGGGTCAGGGAGCGGCGGCACCTCCGTGCGGCACTCACAGGTGAGCTGGAAGGGGAGGCGGGAGCTCAGCTGTGCCAAAGGCAGCAGCTTCGGCAGCAGCGCTGGATGGAAACCAACCACAGATATTTATAAATCACTGTGCTTTACAGGCAAATTACTTCTCCTTAGATCTGAGGAAACAAAGTACCCAGGAGGGGAAGGAAACCTAACTTTTGGGACGTTATCATGGTTTCATCCCAGAACATCTGCCAGCCCTGGTGTCAGCGCGAGGCAACAAACACACGGCACGAATCTGGGAGTATAAAAGATGTGTCATTGCAAGGAGGAGTAGGAGGAAAATAAAGCAAGTTGACAGCTCACATCCTGTGCCATAATCCTAGAAATTGTTAATATTTACAAAATTAACAACTAATATAACCGATGACAATCTCACTCCTCCTGGTTGTCATGAGGATATTAACAGTTACCACCCGCTCCAAGCTGGAAATATTACCCGTCTCCGGAGCTCCTGCTGCTCAGTACATGTGGGGACAGCACAGACTCGCCCTCCCAGCTTTCATACCAGCACCAAGCTGTGATCCAGCGCGGAGCACCCAAGCATTGCTGGGGCTGGAAACGCCTCCTGACCTCACTCTGCTCCCTGGGAGGGTGCAGGGGGTTTGGCAGAGCAGGAGGAAGGTTTCTGCCTCTCCCCGGCTCCTCCAGGAGCCCAGCACCCATCCCTGGGCACTGCAGCATGGCGGGGAGAGCCCGGAGGAGGAGGATAGGGAGGGTACGCGGTGCCGGAGGGAGGAGAGGCGAGGGCCGTGCTGGCTCGGATCGTACCTCCGAACAAGCTGCTATTTCAGGAGAAGTGCCCATGCTGCTGGTGTGATTTGCCAGCTGTAAGGCTGGCAGTTAATTGATGAACAGATGCTACAGTGTCATTTCCTTAATAGGAAAGACCTGGCTAAAACCAAAATAAAGATGCTTGAATACCATTGACTCCATGGGAAACATATTTCCAGACTAACAATCATAAAAAGGTGAAACTTTAGAATCAGAGTGTTGTTGCCCACATCTTTTTTAAATAAGAAAGAGAATAACAGCAGTGCCCAAGTTCTCAGAGCTGAGATTTTTTTGGTTGTGGGGTTTTTTTTAAACTGTTATCTGTCCATCAGGAGGGCTGCAGGAGGCAATACAGGGTTAACAGACACTGTAAGTACAAGAAAACCATGGATGGTGCCTGCACATGTGGGATTTCTGGCTTCATTTTGCCCTATCTTTAGCAAGGAGCATTAATCCCCCAGGCCATTCTTTGCACAGACACAGCCTATCAGTCTTAAAAAGTTTTCTTTCTCAGGGTGCATTGTCTGCAAAAAAATTGCCAAACTCTTTCCAGTTCACCATATGCAAAATCAAACCAGAGGATTACCTGCATTGTTGTTGTCAAAGAGCTCCCACGTGCTCTTTGAATTTCTGTCTCACGGAATAATTTTCTGCCCTTGAAGTGGCATTTTGTTGGCTGTATGAGAGGTTGGCCCAAAGAGGCAACCTGAATGAGTGACCGTGAATGAATGGATGGCAAAAAGTCCTTTTCAAGGCACCTTAAGATCAGGGATCTCATTGTCAACCAGGTCAGTGAAACAATATTGACCAGAGGAGCAAAGAGCTGCTTTTACAGAGCTCCGTGCTCCAGGTGGCACAACACAATTGCTCACCTCAGGGAGGGGACCTCAGTTTGATGCATCCTCTGGAGAAATGACTATGGGGACCATCAGAGGGACCATCATGAGCTGCGATGCTCATTAATTGGTTCACTACAGTAGGACACAGCAGTTCCTTTCCTTGAAGTACAGTGGGGAAATAAATGTGACCCAGTAAAATGAAGCAAGTTGTTTTTTAAATATTAAAAAAGCAATGACTCTAGAGAACAGATACATAAAATCATCAAATTCACATTAAAACTGTTTTGTAGTTTGCTCTAAGAAGCTGATACCTTTTTAAAAACACTAAAACATTAGCATGTTACATCCCAGATGGTTTGCTTTACTTCCCCGTGTCTTTTATTCTGTCCTGAGCCTCTGAAGAGCACTTCTTTTCCCTCCATTTTGTTTTCTGTTTGTAAAGCTTTAAACATTTCAGTTTTTCGTCATCTTCTCAGATCATTATCTTATTTTTTCATCTTTCTTTTCAGGAAACTTCTTTTTCCCTTCTGTCACCATCTTCAGTATAATACCTGTCCCTTCAGGGTTTCTTTTATCCTTCTCATCTTTACGCCTTTCACTTATTCTTCCCCAGACCCTTCATTCTTGCTTTTGCTTGTCAAAACTGTGTTTCTTCCTCCTTCATGGGGGAAGAAGTGGGAAGGTTGGGTGGATTTTTTTGCTCTAAACACCCAGGAATGCTCCAATCAATACTTCAAAACCCTGCAGAGGAGAGCTTGCACGAGTCTTTCAACACTTTCAAAATTTGCAACAGCAGTTAATGGAAGCCTGACTAATGCTTGAAAATCAGCAGCTTATTTTAAAGCGGTGCTGTAGCTTCCCACCAATAACATCATCAGGCCTTCCCCAACAAGCTTTTGTTTTTACCTTAGAGATTCTACTCCATGCTTTGAAGCCCTTGTAGCCCCGTAGCAACTTCTCTCTTTCTAAACCCCCAAGACACAGAGCAGGTGACGGACGCAGTCTCAGACACCACCCGGATGCCTTTAGCTCTGGCTGGATTTCTGTTCAAATCAAAGGAGAGCCATATTGCTACCCCGCTCACAGAAAACCATGTCCAGGCGTACTCAGGGAGATTTCAAAAGAGCGGTGAATGCAGTTTAGCTGGAAGTGAGTATACATGAAACACCTTCAAGCCTCAAAGTAGGGGTCTGACCATGGCTGCAGGCATCTGTCAGGAGAGCAGCAGCTCAGCCCCCGGGGACTGGGGTAGTGTTCAGTGCCAGGGAAGGATACTGGGGGAAGGATCTAGAGCCTCTTCACCCCTTCCCAATAGATGCGTCCTTGCTATTTATTTTGATCCAAAAGGAATTTGCAATAGTAGTTTGGGGATCTTCTGACATTTCACTGACATTTCTTCAGGGCTTTTTGTAGCATGATTATTATTGTTATTAGGTACCCTCATGTGTTAATGCCTACACTAGATTTAATTGCATGCATTCCAGCCAGGGGCCAGTTTTTGTGGTGAATTCTTAACATGCCCCCAACCTAGCGCCTCCATGGGCCTGTTCCAGTTGGACCTGTTCCCCTATACAGATCACTTAAGAGGTCTGGAAAATCCTCTGCAGAGCTTGGAACAGATAGAATTAACTGCTCCTGACAAGTCTACCATTTTTACTGTTTTCCATCTGCCTACCAAGAATGCCTCATTCTTCTGAAGTACCAAAGACCACTGAAAATGCGCCTAAAGCTTGATGCCAACTTCCTAGCCCTGCTTGCTGATTCAAAAAAAATCTGTTGCAAAATATATGTCAATACATTTATTCCCAGACTAAGGCAACCATGTATTACTCAAATGCTGGGGTAATCCTCAATGCAATCGAGAGGCTGGTGCTGATAACAGAGTCTTCAGACACAAAACGGCTTCTGTAGAAAGCATCATTTCTAGCATGAGATATTTAAAACCTTTTTGTCTCTCACTGAACACAACAGCCCTGTTTCGGCAGTCTGGGCATGTTTCCTGGCTTGCTGTCTGGATGGCAGCTGACACTTGGCAATGGGTTGCTCAGGTACGGAATTCATGAAATCGGAAATCAAGGGCAGGAAGGTCCTGACACGAGCTATCTAGGTATGAATACCGGTGCTTGCTCCTTCAGTTTCCTGGCTGGCTTTTGCTCTGCTAAGACTAATATTGTTTGGAAATCACTGTCTGTAGAGTTTAGGTTTTTCTTCCCCGCTGCTAAGACCTGAAGCTGAGATGTTGAACAATTTGCGATTTCTGAGCTTGGCTGTGGTGCCAGCTTTGTACAGATAAATATAGAACCTGTGGCATTTTCAAAAGCCATTTGGAACAGCTCTTCAATACAAGCACTTTCAGCAGAGATTAAATACATTATTTGGGTTTTCTGCCTAAAAAAAAAATCACTTAAAAAATTGGCAGAAATACCATTTTCTTCAAATGAGAAAGTTGTCCTTCCCCAAATTGAGGCTGGCAATTAGCAGCTCTTTACAAAGACAGTCTTTCTTTCTTTCCTCTCTCACTTCCCCTACTCCTTGATTTCAAAATAACCTTCAAGGCAAAAGAGCAGGACATAGCAATGTAAAAAAGAAATAGAAACTGATTAAAATTTTTCACTCCTTGAACAGAATGCTTTATATTTTAACTAACTTGTATCAGATAAAATGCTATCATACTCCTACACAAGAAATTAACACATTGTAGGAAACTGGACACATACGTTCCTCAGTGAATTCGCTGTTCAGAAGTCCTACTGAAGAAATTGAAACACAATACAAATAAAGACCTTTATTAAAATCACTTGGAATATTATATGAAATTTAATATTGTATAATATAGGTGCAAACCCGCTGATATTAACAGGACGTGATACATGTGAAGAGAGGACATTAATATACATATAAATACAAAAGCTAAAATGTGTTTGACAGTGATATATTAAATGGCTACATAAATGTGACCACAAGTAGGAGAATATGTAATTTTGTATTCCTTAAGCAGTATCTTCTAAAGCAGTATACATAGTAAATTGCTTTTACTTCTAGTGTCTGCTTTCTTATGAGTAACAGGAGATGCGTAGGAATATTATAGGCACATGCAAAAGCAATGTAAAAGATACAAAAACAGAGGCAGAAGCCAGGGACTTATTTGTTCTTGGCTGCCAGAGGCTTACGGCTGATCTTCTTTGACTTGTCATTGTTCTTCTTTGGAGGTTCAGGATTTGCCTGCATGTGTCTGCCATAAAGACTGTAAGGAAATGAGACAAAGAATATTTGTGATACAACCATTAAACATAGGCTTTTACTCTGCAGCATGTTAAACAATGCATCTAGTTACTAGAATAAAGAAAGGAAGGTCATTATATTTATTTTGTCTCAACACACTGAATTTTCTATTAGATCTCATGCTGTAGTCCATAATACGAAGTTTTTCATGACTTACCAGGAGAGTAACATTGGGAAAAGCAGGCCTTTGGAGCAGTGAAGGAGCAATCAGTTTTGCCTTCAGAAACTAGCAACCTTTATTCTGCAGTTACGGGATAAGGCTCAGAAGGCTGCAAGGATGTGTATTCAAGTCGACAATGACAAAAATTGGGTTGAACTGGGGAGATAGAGTGCCCACTTAGAGCGAAGTGAGCATCACCAGAATACCCAAAGGCTTGTTAATGTGACAGAGAGCAATGGTGTCACAGCCGCCTTTGCTGTTCACACATGATTGATAGTACTGGGACAGCTACCAACACATCAATGCCACATTAGTAAGTACTACTGATTAAATGTTGACAAAGTATCCTACAATTAAGATGGCTAGCATTCACAGCGAGCTAAATAGACTACATGGCTGAGAGGATCTTGCTAAATATCACATAGTAATTAATAGATAATTTATGAGTAATACTGATTAAACTAAATTAAAAACCTACCCAAAATAAACACAGCTCAAACTTAACTTCCCTTATTGACATAAAGTGCTTTTTGAAGACGTACTTTGCAGGGGCGTCAGCGTATCTAGAAGGGAACAAATACAAGCTTTGTTCCTGCTCATTCAGCTGTATAAACACTTGCAATGTTGACACCAATACCAAAATCCCTCTGAAAGGTGTCCCCCTGCTAATACTTCAGCCCAATGCTGGTGAGTGTCCACCCCAATCCCGTACTAGGCTGTTGCCAGTCAAGTTAGGCACTAACTTCTACCACTTGATAGGAATTCTGCTACTGAAGAAGATCAGATTTCTGTATCAGAAATAATATGGCCAGCAGGAGTAGGGAAGCGATCGTGCCCCTGTACTCAGCGCTGGTGAGGCTGCACCTCAAATCCTGTGTTCAGTTTTGGGCCCCTCACTACAAGAAGGACATTGAGGTGCTGGAGCGTGTCCAGAGAAGGGCAACGAAGCTGGTGAGGGGTCTGGAGCACAAGAAGTCTTATGAGGAGCGGCTGAGGGAACTGGGGTTGTTCAGTCTGGAGAAGAGGAGGCTGAGGGGAGACCTTATCGCTGTCTACAAAGACCCAAAAGGAGGTTGTAGACAGGTGGGTGTTGGTCTCTTCTCCCAAGTGACTAGCGACAGGACAAGAGGAAATAGCCGCAAGTTGTGCCAGGGGAGGTTCAGGCTGGATATTAGGAAAAATTTCTTTCCTGAGAGAGTGGTGAAGCATTGGAACAGGCTGCCCAGGGAGGTGGTGGAGTCACCCTCACTGGAGGTGTTCAAGGAACGTGTAGACGTGGCACTGCGGGACATGGTTTAGTGGGCATGGTGGTGTTGGGTTGATGGTTGGACTTGGTGATCTTACAGGTCTTTTCCAACCTTAATGATTCTGTGATAACAGCACCAGTTCCCACAACAGCCTTCCTTGTGTCCCTGCACCTCCACCTTTTGGTGGACTTTGTCAAGAAACAGGACAGATCCAGGGGCTTGGGGTTGAGAAACTCCTAGAATTGCCGTTTGATGCATCAAAATCTGGATGGGTTGCCACAGAACCCAGGTCCTGCATTTTCATGTGTCTGGGGCACGCAGAAGGTCCCAGCTATCACAGGTGAGCTGCACTGGCCTATGACACACACCCTCACATGCACTCTCCCGCTGCAGTCCGTGTATGTAGCTTCCATGTCTGTCCAGCCCTTGCTGCAAACAAGGACCAGGTACAGATCCTTTTGCCACTTTGGCTTAATCATGTCAGGACGGACTTTGTTACTCATGATATGTTGTTGCTTATCCAGAAAGCAGATACACAGTTCTGCAGTGGGTATCACCCTGAGAGAGTATCTCAGAGGTAAAGTGACTCTTTATATACAGTGACCTCTTTTGCTTTGCAGGCTGAAACTAACTTCAGCAGAGGATGGGCCCTCCCTCTTCTACAGGGCCTGGTGGACTATGCAGTCAACTGTATGCAAGAGACGTTGAACAAGGATCCAAACAGACAGAAATTTCCTTGAATTACTGTGCTATAAGGCATGGCCATGGAGGGGCTATTTATGTCAGATACAGAGAGACTTTAGGTAAGACATACATTGCTCTCTACAGCTTCCTGAGGAGGGGAAGTGGAGAGGGAGATGCTGATCTCTTCATCACTGGTATCCAGTGATAAGACACGTGGAAGTGGTTCAAAGCTGCACCAGGGGAGGTTTAGGCTGGACATTAGGAAGCCTTTCTTTACCGAGAGGGTGGTCAAACACTGGAACAAGCTTCCTAGAGAGGTGGTCGATGCCCCAAGCCTGTCAGTGTTTAATAGGCATTTGGACAATGCCCTTAATACTATGCTTTAACTTGGTCAGCCCTGAATTAGTCAGGCAGTTGGACTAGATGATCATTGTAGGTGCCTTCCAATGGAAATATGCTATTCCATTCTATTCTATTCTATTCGTAATTCTATTCTAATTGTAATTTTATTCTATGTCAGGAGATTAAAAGCTACCACCTGCTCTGAACTTTATTTGCTGTATCTGTAAGATACTTCAACCCTGGGGTTCCTGGACTGCAGAATGGGATTAGAACTTCTCATAGGGTGGCGTGGAGAGGCAGCGCTTGCTTTCACCTCCTCAGCAGCTGCAGTTTTACATCATGCTGCTAAACAGGCTGCTGTCAAGGTGCACTGTACCCAAAATAGCCTTGCTCAAGGAAAATACAGCTGTAATCTACGATATTACTTCACCTTACTGAAATTTTGTGTGTGCCATCACCTACTGTCAACAAGGGATCAGATGCCATTTCCTGATGAACACAGAAAGCCCTGACCCTCCGTGATAACTGCATTCTTACTATCAGATACAACACACATATTTTTCTTTTCATAAGAGATACAGCCTCAACAGCAAAAGGCTATATTTTATTCAAGTACACAGTATGCGTACTAATCAAATATCCATCCTAAAACTGTCCTGTTTTGAAAGGCGTTAAGTGAGTTGGGGGAGGGAAGATATGGAAGGAGATGTTTCGGTATCAGGAAATGCTATCATTGTGGAAGAGCACAGAAGTGTCATTCAAGGAGGTTGTCCTATCAGAAACCAATCCAGGGTAGAAAAAGTGAGGGAACAAGCAGCATCTTGTTCTCAATGATATGCAGCGCAGCATTTGAACCACTGTCAGCAATAATTTTGTAACTCTGCGAAGTTAGCAACAGAGAAGTGGAAATGCATGCTCAAATCTGTGAACGCCTATAGTTGATTAAATACTAAATTAACATTCAAGTTATTTTTTGGCTCTAGAGAAATAATGCTACGTTGGAGTAGAATGTGAGTTTTTTTCATATGATAAGAAAGTCCCCATTGGGACTTTAAGCACTGAATTAACAGAGAATCCAGTGATCCACTGTATCTGAGCACAAAAGAACTTCACGGTTGGGAACGGTCCTGGGTCACTGTGCTGTCTTCCACCTCCTGCTGCCCCACAGCTCCTTTGCCCTGTTAGTGCCAACCTAGAGAGGACTATAACAGCGTTAGAGGTTTTCAGGTGTTACATAGCCTTTTTTTGCTCGGGCTGGTTTAGGCTCCACTTTTTTGCTTTGGAAACTTTATATGAATTTCCCTTTCAGATCACACTTTCGGCATTCATTCTGCCTCTCATTTCCTGCTTTCTCAGCGCAAATGTTCAAGGTTGTGGACTGGCAGAGCTCAGGCTAGTGAACTTTTTTTGAAATAAAAGAGTGTGGTGGGAATTCTACTGATCACATGTATGCTTTTGAAGTACAGAAACTGAATATTGACAATTTTGAATGAACTTCAGAGTTCTGGTAAAGTCTACTTGGGCAACGCCTTTTCACTGCAAAATGAGGTCCAGCGGCTACTGCACGTGTTAAGCAGTAAAAATCCCAATTGACCTGTAAGTAATTTTGGCAGAGTTTTTCTTTTATATTTGCTCTTTACGACACTCAGTGCTATTGGTGCTCCAGCAATTGCCTCCGCCCCATGCAAATACTATGTTAGTAGTAGTAGATGTGCATGAGTTGCAGACATCTGCAGCACTTTTACATTCTTTTTACTTATTCTCATGTCCAACCAGTTCTATCGGCATGTGCACCGGAGTTTCATCCAGGAAAATAATTATTTGGTTTGAAATAAGCAATTCAAATGTATCTACTTAGGTTTCCCTGGCAAAATTTCAAGGAAGTTTCAGCTGCACATTGCTGTCTCAACTGAAGATAAGTGCTTTACAATCCATCACAGCAGTCTGCTATGCAAAGAGCAAGGATCAGATGTATTTAGATTATACAAGCCTTCACAGACAGGGACTCTCTCTTGTGTTTGCACACATCAAATATGAGGAGACATATGGTGTCACAACAACATTTAAATACAATAATGACTGTGATAATGCCTCTGGGACAGAATTTGCCTTCTGTTACACTAGGGAAAAGAGAATTCACAATTTTCAATGAACTTCTGGTACAACAACAGACACCACTTTTACAGCTCCCAAAGAAAAAAAAAAAAAACCAACAGAAAAAAAAAACCCCAAAAAATAAGGGAGCTGATCCACACAGAGAAGCAACTATCTGAATTACACCAGAACGTACAACCCCTTGGCTGTAATAGATGTGGAGTTTACATATACAGTCCTTAATGATTTCGATACCTACTGGAAGGACACAGCCACAGAAACCATAGCTTGCATGTCACCGTCTGGCAGCCAAGCTGTAGTAATTAACTGTGTACATGCTCTTGCTCTGGCATCACTGCGAAGTCAAACGTGTTAGGCAGAGACACTCGCACACTGTCCTCGGCAGTGGAGGTCAGCTTAAGACATGCACACAGACAATTACGCAGCTCAGCTGATGGATGGTAATGTACTAGGAGATGGCACCTTGACATGTCTGTTTGTATGACTAGATCCTTAGTGAAGGCAGATGGTCTCCATAAACGGACAAAGGAATATCAAGGCAGATTGTGGCTACTGTTTCAAGGCAGATTTGTGAGATAAGCGCTGATAATACGTTCATGGAAGCACCTTCACACTTGGTATTTTGGAACATCACCTGTTCACGGGGCTGGTACAGCTCTGAGCAGGATGCTACACACAGCTCGCAGATCAAAACCTCAGCTGAAGAATAAAATCTGGAGTGCAAATAAATATTTGAGATGTTTGTGGTTTGCAGCAACAATCAGAAGCTAGTTATTATAACCACAGTTCACAAACTGCTGAACCTTTGTAGACTTAGCCGCTACAGTATTACATGCAGCCTTCTCATTATGTTAAAGTGAAAGGGGAGATTAAATGCAAGACTGAAAATGCAGAAAGCCCTCAGATAGAGATTTCCAGTTGCTTTCTTTCCTTGTATATATTTTTCAAAGCAAATATTTCTCATGAACATAAATGTTTCTTTGTATGCAAATATAAACATAAACAAAATCTCCCTGCATTCTCTATCTGCCCCACTGGAAGTAACAAATGAGAGCATTATGGCTGCTGCAGCAAAACTAACAATATCAAGTGAGAAAGATGCTCATTAAACTTCATCATTCTGTCTACTTTAATGATGCTTTTACTTAATAAAAATTCCGTGAGCAGTTGCAAGGATATTAGGCAAGGTCTTTGGTTATGTATCAGGGGTCTAAGCTGTCACTAGCAAGCATGCAGTTCAGGAGGGGCATTCCCAAGAGGAAAGAGTGAACACAGCTTTCTTGTAATAAATTCAGAGAGAATCAATAATCACAGCCTGCCACATTACTTAAGCATTTAGGAAAGTAGGTGATCCTTCTAAATTAAAATCCAAATTGCTAAATGTTGCAATTTACAGCATAAGATCAGGCATGGAGCCTTGAAACTTGAAAGCATACAGTCTTGCTACCAAAATCTCAGAATTTAAAAAAGAACCATAGTTAAAATTCATAAAGTTCAAAAGAGCCCCTTTCAAAAACCACCTTCAGCACAATTGCCTTGAATTTTTCTCTCTTGTACAACAAAACAGCTGAAAGCTACATGCTCCCAGAGATGAAAAGAATGAACTTGTGTAAGCTAGTGAAATAGTGTGAAGTGTTTGATGCACACATTGGTTTTCTTGAGTTTAAGCATTTTGAAAGAGGATTTCAGGAATGAGCCATAAGAAATACATTGCTCTCACTTTACGTCTGTCATAGACCTACAGGGTGAGTATGCAGAATGAAAAGGATGCACACAGTTAAATACGATCCTGGAGAGATGCTACCTCCAGGTAGGTACTGTAATCTTAGAAACAAAGGTGAAACATTCCAGCATTGCTCACTTTTCCAAAAGCTCAAGCTCAGGTTCAGGCAGGTATTTAATGCTCAGATGCAGCCTCAGATGTGGGTATTTACAGTGACCTCAACAGGACAGTCCCCAGCCCCAGCTGCTGAAGTAGGAGAGGGGAACGGCTGAATCAGCGGTGATATCACTGAAGACCCACAGCTGAAAGAAGTGCTTGCAAGACTCACACGTGCTGGCTAGCCTGTATTGGTTACAATTCTCAAGCACGTACTGCAAGATGCTTTTGCCCTAGCAGTTTTTGTGTAGCTTATTGCTGCTTCTGGTATCCCCTCTGAGCGACTGAGTCTGGCCTTTTCTCCCGTGGGAGCTGCTAACACGTCACCTCCTCAAATCACATCTTCTCCCAGGAAGGAAACAGATACTAGAGTTTAATTTGCCAGTAATGTACCAGTGAAGGAAAATAGTGGGGGGTAAAATTACTTTGCAAGTATCATATTATTTTGGTAGTTTACCAATAATTTATTTTTATTCTCTACGACATAAGTCAGATGATTTAAGTTAAGAGGAACATTGCATGGGTAAGTGAAACGAATATCTGGTTTCCTAGCACACTCAGATGGCAAGCTGAAGTTTTAGGATTCTTAATAAGGAAGAACAGACAAGAGTGACTCATTTTATTCAGCTAATTTTTTGCCCCTTGTTTGCAAGTGCTCCGAAAGCAGATGGCAGCAGTGTCAGAGATGTTCATCATCCGAAGCTCTCTGCAAGTTTCTTCAAAAAACTCATCTTTGGCCTGTCATCTGTCTGTGTACCAGCTCACTCATGCTCCGAAATGGAGGCAGCGCTGACCGGTTGAAGAGGGCAGGCACTGGCGGTGCTGCATGTCTGCTACGCTGCAAGAGCCTCCGGGCTACTAAACCTGCAGCTCTTAATGTGTTGTAAAACTGCTCCAGTATTTTTAGGTCTGTAACAGTTTGTCTTCCTCTATTGCCCACTCACACTCTGGTATGCCTAATACTTCAGACTGCCCCAAATCTCCACACCCCAGAGCCCAGCCCCAAGACACTCCGAAGTGTAACAGCCTGTGATATTTTTCTGTTCCCTCTACCTGCCCCAATAATCTTCATAACCCAAAGTTGCTACGGAGTTTGCCCCAGCATCACCCTCCCTAATCCCCCCAAGTCCTGCACTTCACCTTTCAAATAGACTTTCTGCATCACCAGAAACCCCTAATCCCCTCAAGAGCTTTCTGGGGTCTTAACCCCCAGAGGCACTCCGTAGGGGAACTGATCACCTCTTCCCACCTTGGTTTTGCTCTTTTTTGTAGCTAGTTTCAGTTTTTGGAGCCCAAATTAGAAAACAAGGAGAGGATTCAGTACAGGTGGAAAGCTAGGTATCCAAGACCATGTGGCAGTCAGTGGACACCTGGCTAACTAAGCCAGCGGAGCAGAGAGTGTTCTGGGTGACCAAATACAAGTGTCTGCTGTGAGATGCTTAGTTGCTATACTCTGTTACAGATTTTCACCAACTACAGTGGACAGTGGGCAGCTAGCTGACACGTAGACATGTTCAGATATTTTCAAATGCTAGACGAAGTCCACCCAAAGCAACCACTCCCTCTCTGTTCCTACTTTGCGCGCACTCACAAGCTGTTAGCTACCTTACATTATAGACTCTGCTGAGTCAAAACAGCCCAATGTTGACTTACTGCGAATTCCTGCCTAAAACCACTCCAAATCTCAATAAGCAAAAAAAAAAATTCTGCAAAAACCATCCTGGAGTTCACTGTCTTAGCGACTGCATAGAACGTGCATCCTCCAAAATAAGCCCATCCATCCCCTGTGCCTCCTGCTGGCCACTTTATCATTCAATTCCCCACAGGGCTCCCTTCTGTCAGATCCCTGAACCCCAGTCTCTCCCCTTTACATTTGCTGTGCCATATACCTAAAGAAGAGACAGACTCAATCTCTACGTGCCATGTTTCCCACCCTCTTTCCCTACAGGTTACTGTCAGAGATGGACCCTGACCAGATTGACCTCTGGTCTGAGCTCAGGAGCTCCCTGGGGTGCTCCTCACATCATCAGTCCTGCCATGACAACACAGCAACTGTAAAGGGAATACAGTCCAGTTGGACGTATAAGGAGACCTCAGGGTAGACATGTCTGTGTGGAGAGATTTGAGCTGGGTAACTATGATTTACAAACACCTGCTCTCCTATAGGGCTGGCAATTACTGGATAATTTTAATTCTGTCAGACACATCCACTCTTAAACTGGTTAATGTAATCCCTGCTTCTTTGAACTCACCATCTTGCATGTTAAGGAGAACTAATTTTTTTTTTTTTTCCCAGAAAGGAATTCCAAGTAGGTGTTAGGCATTTCTTTAATTAATATACAGTAATAAAAGAAGGCCTTCTCCTTACATTCTCTGAGGCTAGCAGCCTTTTGAAGCAAGTACTTTAAATGAGAGGCTTGTTAGGGGAGCACAGCTGGAAGCTCATAGAAACCTAGCAAAAACCCAAGTCTTTTTTAAAGGAAAACACACAGGCCAAGACTTGCAAAACCGGCTAATGACTTTGCATACCCAACTTGAAAGATCTTACAAGAAATGTGGCTTTTGGCAGAGAGGGTTTTGAAAACACATGGGACACCAGCATCTGCTTTCTGAAAGTCAGACCTATCTAACACCCAGGGAGCCCAGCACTGAAAATCTCAGCTGTGATACAAAGCCAGAGAGACACACAAGGGGGACCTCCATGGAACTGTCACAAAGATGGAAAGGAGAGGATGTGCTTATGCTTATTTCTTTAAAAACAGACAAACACGAATTAGGATTTCATCTAGAGAATCTATTAGGCTGATGAAACAACCCCCAGCTAGCCCAGTATAACGAGTTGGCAGCCTGAGAGAACCAGAGAGAGAATGATTCGTTTCTGCACCTAGATAGAGTCCTATCAGACTACCTCAATTACAAAGAATTTCTCACATTTTCAAGTGCATCCAGGAGGGCTGATCTCCCTTCTCACGCCCCATTTCAAATGCATCGGTGAGTGGTTCAGCCTTCATGTGCAGACCGGCCCCTGGATCCACTCCAGGTGTGGAGAAACTTCATAGGTCAGAACCTGAAGTCCTCATGGCTGAGAATTCCCACAGATTGCAGTGGAGTATTTCCCCCCTTGTTTTCTTTTCACGGATCAAATGGTGCTTTCCCACTTATGTATGACCAGAAAAACAATTTCGTGCCAGATATGGGCATCAGCTGCAAACCCTGAGGGCTGAGATATCCACTAGAACAAATGACATCCTCCACCTAATGATCAAAAGGAATTAAGAGCCACAGAATATGCACAAGCGGACTTAGCTTTCTTCGCCAGAAGCCAGCACGGGTGGCTGCAGAGAAAAATGCACCAGCAAGAAGGAAAAAGACTATTCAAGTGAGAAAGACGTGTGTTCTGTTTACTGAAGTCATCTGTATCATCACAACCCTTGTCTTTGTGTATTTGTAATGTCATGAGCATGCAGTAGATAAATCAACAGTTCGCTCCATTTCACCAAACCATGTTGTTGGGACCATATTCAGGGCCATCTGCCTGCTCTCAGACTAACCCAGGACAGGCAGCTAACACGGTGCAGAAAACCTACTGGCATGCAGTACAGACGCCCTCCTGGAGCCAGCCAAACACGGTCTTCTTCATTCTTATGGTATTTTAATGTTGTTGTCCACATGGAGTCCTCTGGACTTAAGCAAACCAGTGCTCATTTTCCTTTTTGAATGCTACACTGAGGGGCTTGCTGCTCAGATAAATGCCCTTACATAATATTTATTACTGATTTACTACACACATTTTTCTGTGCACCTAATTAACATTAAAAAAAAAGGAAAACAGAGGGTAAAAATAGCTAAGTGCAAGCCAAAGAACTTTCTTTAAGTTATTCTATGTCTGGCAGGTATGTATTTATTTTCCAGTAATAGACAAAGTGTACCAATAAAATGTATAGAAGGGACTCTGGGGAAATACTGACATGCAGACTCTCTTTTTTTCTCTCTTTTTTTTAAGCAAAACTGAAGTGTCTGAGTTAATCTGAGCCTGCTCTGCTGCACACTGAGGATGACTGATTTCACTGGCAGTAGCAGGGAGAACATTCAGGGGACCACAGTTCTCCATATGCAGGGTTTATATAGCTGCCCTGCTCTGCTGGGCTGTCTCTAATGCCCCTCTCAGGGTGCCTACCTTCGTCATCCCTATCGGCTGCAGGGCCGGCTGCCTAACGGCTCCTCAAATAGACACAAAGACTGAACAGTGATGAGGGACACAGTCACATGGTGCGGAACTCAACCAACCTAACCCCCCTGAATCACCACTCCTGAGACCCTCAAAGGTGAAGGACTAAGCCCCAGTCCTGCCACACAACCCACTTGCGTGACCCAACACAAGAAACTTTCTGGAAGGCTGTGCAAGCACTGGGGACCACTGTGTAAAGGGGGCATAGGTCTTCCTGTGGGATGCTTAGGGGAAGTCTTGGGATTGAGGAAAAGTATTTAAGGATTACACAGGATTTACGAGATGTTTAGGGGAAGAACTAAGAGAGTGGAAGGGAGGGATCAAGGTGGATAGCAGAGAACAAGTGCAGGAAAATGGAGCGAGGATCAGGTGGCGAATAAATGAGGCCAATAGTGTGCAAGCAGGAGGCTGGTCACCACGCTTGTTTGGCTAAGCTCTGAGCCAAATCACCTCCACTTTGTCCTACTTAGACCCTGTTTCTAACTGTTTTCTGTGTGAGTGTGCTCTCTGTTCTGACAGCATGCATGCATGACCCATCAGCAAAGTTCAAGTCAAACTGACTGGTCACTACAATGGACTGAGTCCTGGATACTGGAGAGACCAAAAGTCTGGGACCAGCTCCCAGGGAGGCTGAGGGGCTGTAGACTGGCAAGACTGGGTCTGGGGGCCTGATGCTTGAAACATCCAAGATTTGGGAGCCAGGTACCAGAGGGATCCCTGACATAGGGTTTTCCCTGAGCATTGATCCCTAGAAATGCAGTCTGGCTGTTGTTTCTCCTCTCTGTGTTTATGTGGCCATCTGTCCTCCTGTCACGCTAATCTGTTCATGGCTGGCCATGTGTATATACATGTTCTGAATTTGTGGTTAGTCTTGCTACTGGCAGGACAAGGGAACAAGGATATGGAGCAGCTGCTCACTGCCATCGGTGGAGGAATCCCCTAGCTCTTCCAGCCCACTGGATTTAGCTGCCCAAAAGCATTACCAGGAAAAAGGTGAAGAAATGAGGATACTCACATCATCTTTTTGACACAAAGGACCACATCTGAAGTGCTACACATCACAGACAATCCAATTTCACCCAGTCACCTGAGCTGGCTTTGTTTGACTCATGGATATACTTTCCAGAAAGGCTGTTCCAGGGGAACTTTCTTGGATCGAATTTTTGAACATGCATAACAGGTCAATGAAAATATTGAATTTTGCCATCTTCCTCATGAAATCTCTTTCCAGTTCCCAAACAGCACCCTTTCAACTACCCCCTGGCCAACATTGGCACAAACATGCCAATGATGGCAATCTTCCACACGCTCTGATGAATTGTGCTCAGACAGGTCCACATACATGCAAAGGAGCAAGGAGATTCAAAGCCAATTTCAAAATCACTGTCAGCATTCATGTTAAAATGCTGGAATTTTGAAAGCCAGATATCAAATACTTCATTATGGAAGCAAAAAATAGCAATACAATGGTTTTCCAGTTATATACATCTACTACGGAAGACCAAAGATGGTCACACAGATACCATGTAATAAAATGATACAGACTATTCACCTCATTTTCCAGCCAGTTTTGAACAAAGCATCACACCATTAATATTTGGCAAACAATTACTGGGTTTTAAGCAAATCTTTGGCATTTTTCCCTGGCTTTTACTATGCCAACAAAGCTGTTCCAGAATCTTTTCAGGAGGGACCTATGTTATGTGGCAGCAAATAATCCTTATGGTAAACACTGCAATGAAAATGTCGCTTACTGTAATGAGCAGAGATTGTAAGTTAAGCCCCCAGCTACCTTTCTATTATTTTTCATTACAGTCTTTCTGGGTTTGTTATGCTTCAAGAGTACTCAGGGAATTACACCAAACTAGGCTCACTAGTCAGCTCTTCATTACTCAGACCACACTGAAACTGAGCAATCAGCAAACTGAACCAGCTCCTGAGGTAACACAAGACACTAACATTTGTTTGAATATTTACCATTTCTTTTTTAGCTTGTCCTCTGTCTTAAAAGCTCTGTTCTGTAAAACAAACTTGCCTACAGTTGGAGGTGGTTCTGAAACAACAGGAAAATCACATAATATTTTTTCATGCCATTAACACCTTGAGCGAAGGGTTGGGCTTCCTTTCGTCTACCAGAAACAAACAGTGATATACTCATGTTTTTCTGACAGCAGCGTTTTTCCTAGATTTGTGTTCCATAGTGCTGGATGAGCTGGGTGAGACAAGAAGTCTCACTTGCTATGTGAATCCTTGTCCCTGCTCCATTGCAGATTTTTACATTGGCTTCCTTCCCTCTTGCACAGCAAGAAGCTGACCACCCCTTTGGAAAACAGCAGTTACACTGACATCAGTAAGTTTTGATGTCATCCAATTGGCACGACTTCCCAAGTTGCTTTCAGTGTCTTTCAAGGCCCACAGTGCGAAGAACATAGAGCCTTTTGAAAGGCTTTCTCGTCCCCGATGTCTGTCAAGAGGAAATGGCAACATAGTGTCAGCCTGATTTTGATTTCAACAAAATCAATACAAGTTTTGCTTCTGGTTTCAGTGGGTGCAGGGTTTGCCCTTTAACGTCACGCAATCTATTCCTGACAACTAAAAATCCGCTAGCATACACCATGCAGCACGGGCTATCCTGTGAGATAGGTCTCATTACAGTCGTCTTGGAAATCACCTATATTTCTTGTTTTAGCTCTCTCCTGAACAGAATGATGTGGGAGGTGCAAAGACCTCTAAATTACTTAAGAATTACAATAGAGGTTTCATAATAATTTGTGTTGTAATTAGTCTTAGCAACTGAGGCATATCTTGGAAACTGTGCAAAAACAGACATAGCTTTACGATGTCAATCAAACAACATGTTCTTTGTTATTTAAATCATCTACACATGGCCATTATTATCCATGCAAGCAAACAGGCAAACTGCACATGCAGTACAGTTCACAGGCCCCAAATTATACAGCAACATATGAGCCACATCTAGGCTGGCTATGAACACTGGAGTGAAAATTATGTCTTCTCATCAAGCACTAGTAATAGGTAGGGGCAATGAGTCACTCTGTAAACTTCTTAATGCACGCATTAACCAAAATAGTTTCTTACAAGGAAGGTCGGATTATGCATACCGATATGATCTGGTTTTGCTGAACATCTTTTTGCCGTAGGTAGGCAGCGCTCATCCTAAATCGTTGGTGCTTACGTACACTTATGAGTTAGAGGAACAAATATGGAACTTTTACTTAAAAGGACAAGAACTAGTTTACTTGATCATCAGACATTTGCAAAAGGCACCCACGGGAGCCTTCAAGAGTGATGCAAAATAAACCAGTGGTTCCACATGCTTCTGGGCAAGACGAAAAAGAACATGGAGGTGAAACCACTTGCACTGAATCGGTCTAAGCGCCACGGTAGCAATGAAGGTAGAAGGAGCGCAACAACGGGGAGCCAAACCCCAAGCTGCAGTCTTGGAGGATAAACTGCAGGACACCTACTCTGCGTCTTCTTAGAAACATGTTGGAAAACACATTGCAGGGAGGGCAAACATGGTCCTTGGACTACTGTCCTTACTTTCTGGTTCCTCAAGACAGAGGCTACTAACATGATTGCCAAATCTCAGCCGATGCACGCAAGGTAGCAAACAGGCACCCCCTTACTTGTGAAACCGTCCTAGTATTCCCCAAGCTTGCGGCATGGAGCGAATTTATGAGATATGCAGGAATGAGAAAAGCAAAGTGGCAAAAGATTTGTCAACAGCTCTCTGCTACTGAGAAAGCACTTCATTAGCCTGTCAATTGCACAGTGTCTAGGAGACACATTTATTGACAACTCACTGCCAATTGATCCAACATCTATATAAAGCTCTTCTTATGCAATGAGCTTGCTGACTCACATGATCATGAGATCTATAGAGAACTAATACCTGTTCTAAGTCCCAAATTGCTCTAATTTCTAAACAAAATGAAACCAGAAGTGGTAAAATGCCACCAACATCTCAGCAGCTAGACCATATTCACTGCTTACAGCACAACATTTTAAAATGAGATTCATTTTTGATACACTTCATAGGTGGGCTATGAACTCAACGGTGAATAAAAGTCCTTACAGGAAAGAGTTTTTTACTGCTATGGCCATTTGTGCTTTGTGGGAGATTTTCTGGTAAGAAATGGACATCCTGTGAACACTCCAAGCACTGAAAATCTGTACTTAACTTGTATGTAGGCCTCTGTACTCAAAGGTTATGAGCGGACAATGATATGGGCTGAAAGGTTACTTTCGGGCAGCATGAATGCTGTGTGAGAAAAGGGAGGAAAGCATGAAAAAGACAGAACTTCAGCCAGGATTTAGGCGGGAGCCACGTTCGCATGGACAGCTAACTTTAACCAGTGATAGAATGCTTAGAGTCGCGTGCTTGCTTGCTGAAAACCAATCATAAGGCCAACGGCGCGTGTAATGCGATAACAGAATGTATATTAACTGAGCTATCTGCGCAATAAAGTTGGCATCAACCTGATCATATTGGTCATTGTGTTGGTGTCCGTGACTTCCGCGTCAACAGTGCTTATGTGATTACTTTTAAAATACAGGGAGTCTGCATTTTCTATTCCCTCAACTTAGCATGGAAGTACCCAGCGATGTTCAATCCTGTATGCCAACCAACCGCCTGTGTGGTCGGGTCCCTCAGCCTCTCATCGGGTTAGGATAATGCTGCGAATGGCTAATCGATCCTGCAGTGGCTTTAATAACTGGCAATCACTTCACACAGCCAGCAGCATTCCTGCAGCGCACACACTCCTAACCCTTGCTTTCTTTGCTTTGTACTACCTGTTTTATCACTTCATGGTAAGTCAGCGTCAAAGACAGCGGGAGTAACCTATTCTGGCATCTCCATCTGGCACGATATATCAGACTTGTGCTGCTCTGGTGGATTAGTTTCAGATCCCTGTTGGCAGATCAAAGGCAGCAATAATAACCACAAATCAATGCCTCTTTAAGGCCTAAAACATCTTCTCCTTCACATAGGATGCCTCATTTCTTCACCACCCCAGAGCCCTTATAAATATGAACTTTGCCTAGACACAACAGTTGTATGCAGATACTCAGGCCCTGGAGAATTTGGCGCTGTGTTTTCAGCTGCTTTATCCTATTCACTGACAAACAAAATGAGCAGCATCAGTAGAGAGGGGCTCATGTAGATTAAACACTTGAGTCCCCCAAAGTCAGAAAGCTGCTTGGTGCCAAAGTGAGGGCATACAGAGAAGATGGCTTGCTTCCCTCAGTCTCATCTCAGGTAATATATTTTCCAGCACCCATTGGTAAGACAGTGCTGTATTTTCACTGAAGCACCCAGCTACCATCAGCTCACTGCTCAGTGCTGTTTTCAGGGCATGTGTTCAGATAGAGAATAGATGCATCCCCAGCTGAACAACTGCACTGTGGACGGGTTGCTTTCTAGTGGTACTTCCAGACAGCTTACCCACTTTATTAGCACATGCTCTAGAAGATATGATTCAGAAAGGGGTTTCATGAGGTTCAAGATCGACATGGCTGCTCCAATATAGGGGAACATCTGGTCCCTTTTGCAATGACTGTGCTTGCATTCTTGAGATCATGATTGAACCCTTGATGCTCACCTGTTAGGTCCTAGCTAAAGGCAGTGGGAGTTAAAATACACCTCAAAGGCTAGGTATCAGCTCTCTGCCGGGCAATGCTTTACTGTCAAGATGAGATTTTCACTGCAAGAGAAGTAGCTTTTGTTTGCTCCCTCTCCTTAACACCTTCACAGTGACAAAGCTGTATTGACCATGATGTAGCTAGGCAGTTCCCTAGGACTCAACTCACCCAGAGATATTGTGGCAAAAAAAAAATCTGTGCCTTGGATTTCACAGGAGAACAGCTGTTATGCTGTAAAAGATATACCTGCATGGGCAGTGAAGACATAAACTCTTCCCCTTATTTTTCTTTAAGTCTTTCAGTCTTGTAACTTGCAGTTTGAACTATGTCTCCGAGGAGACTGCAACATCAGCTAGAATAGCAACAGTTCAACATTCCTACATTCTTCCTAAAATGAAACCCAGAGATAAATAGTGAAAATGATAGCTGCTTAAAGATCTTCTGAAATTCTTAAGAGAAAATGAATCAATTAAAGGCTAACAGCCATAAATCCTCTGGTGCCAATATTGCATACTACTACAGTTTGCAAAGGCCAGAAAGACCTAGTATTTCAGGGTTACCACATAAGGGCCCAAAGAACATTTTGTCCTAAAATTCTCTTGAATACAAATGTAAAGTACTTTGATTCTGATTTTTTCAGCATTCAATTAAGATACAGTTCCACTCAACTGACTGTTTATCATTGATAATTTTTTTACTATACACATAAAACTAGAACATTGTCTCAACATATGGAAAATATGGATAGTACACACAGTCTTAAAGATGCAGGAGTGGGCCATCCCCATGTGCCAAAAGACGAGCCGGCAGGGAAGAAGACCGGCCTGGCTGAACAGAGAGCTCTGGGTGGAACTCAGGAAAAAGAAGAGGGTTTATGACCTTTGGAAGAAGGGGCAGGCAACTCAGGAGGACTACAAGGATGTCATGAG
Source organism: Gavia stellata (assembly GCF_030936135.1). Lineage (NCBI taxonomy): Eukaryota > Metazoa > Chordata > Aves > Gaviiformes > Gaviidae > Gavia > Gavia stellata. The sequence continues at coordinate 23,362,347 of NC_082599.1, read as the reverse complement.
GTTTTGCAGGGAGGAAATTAGAAGGGCCAAAGCCCAACTAGAACTTAACCTGGCAACAGCCATAAAAGACAACAAAAACTGTTTCTATAAATACATTAGCAACAAAAGGAGGGCTAAGGAGAATCTCCATCCTTTACTAGATGTGGAGGGAAACATAGTGACAAAGGCTGAGGAAAAGGCTGAGGTACTTAATGCATTCTTTGCCTCAGTCTTTAATAGTAAGACCAGTTGTTCTTGGGGTACCCAGCCCCCTGCACTGGAAGATAGGGACAGGGAGCAGAATGAAGCCCCCACAATCCAAGGGGAAATGGTTAGTGACCTGCTACACCACTTAGACACCCACAAGTCTATGGGACCGGATGGGATCCACCCAAGGGTACTGAGGGAGCTGGTGGAAGTGCTCACCAAGCCACTTCCCATCATCTACCAGCAGCCCTGGCTAACTGGGGGAGGTCCCAGTGGACTGGAGGTGAGCAAATATGACACCCATCTTCAGGAAGGGCTGGAAGGAGGATTTGGGGAACTACAGGCCTGTCAGCCTGACCTTGGTGCCGGGGAAGATTATGGAGCAGATCATCTTGAGTGCCATCACATGGCACGTACAGGACAACCAGGTGATAAGGCCCAGTCAGTATGGGTTTATGAAAGGCAGGTCCTGCTTGACCAACCTGATCTCCTTCTATGACCAGGTGACCTGCTTAGTGGACGAGGGAAAGGCTGTGGATATAGTCTCCTTAGACTTTAGTAAAGCCTTTGACACCATTTCCCACAGCATTCTTCTGGAGAAAATGACTGCTCATGGCTTGGATGGGTGCACTCTTTGCTGGGTAAAAAGCTGGCTGGACAACCAGGCCCAAAGGGTTGTGGTGAATGGAGTTAAATCCAGTTGGTGGGCGGTCACAAGTGGTGTTCCCCAGGGCTCAGTACTGGGACCGGTCTTGTTTAATGTCTTTATCAATGATCTGGATGAGGGGATCGAGTGCTCCCTCAGCAAGTTTGCAGGTGACACCAAGTTGGGAGGGAGTGTTGATCTGCTGGAGGGTAGGAAGGCTCTGCAGAGGGATCTGGACAGGCTGGATCGATGGGCCGAGGCCAACTGTATGAGATTCAACAAGGCCAAGTGCCGGGTCCTGCACTTGGGTCACAACAACCCCAGGCAACGCTACAGGCTTGGGGACGAGTGGCTGGAAAGCTGCCTGGCAGAAAAGGACCTGGGGGTGTTGATTGACAGCCGGCTGAATATGAGCCAGCAGTGTGCCCAGGTGGCCAAGAAGGCCAACGGCATCCTGGCTTGTATCAGAAACAGTGTGGCCAGCAGGAGTAGGGAAGTGATTGTACCCCTGTACTCAGCGCTGGTGAGGCCGCACCTCAAATCCTGTGTTCAGTTTTGGGCCCCTCACTACAAGAAGGCCGTTGAGGTGCTGGAGCGTGTCCAGAGAAGGGCGACGAAGCTGGTGAGGGGTCTGGAGCACAAGTCTTATGAGGAGCGGCTGAGGGAACTGGGGTTGTTCAGTCTGCAGAAGAGGAGGCTGAGGGGAGACCTTATTGCTCTCTACAATTACCTGAAAGGGGGTTGCAGAGAGGTGGGTGTTGGTCTCTTCTCCCAAGTGAGAAGTGATAGGACAAGAGGAAATGTCCAGAAGCTGCATCAGGGGAAGTAGAAAAAAATTCTTCACTGAAAGGGTTGTCAGACATTGGCACAGGCTGCCCAGGGAGATGGTTGAGTCACCATCCCTGGAGGTATTTAAAAGATGTGTGGATGAGGCGCTTAGGGACGTGGTTTAGTGGTGGACATAGCAGTGTTAGGTTTACAGTTGGGCTTGATAATCTTAAAGGTCTTTTCCAACCTAAATGATTCTGTGATTCTATGATTCTACATTGCTCATAGCTGCACATAATTTTAAGAACTGTAACTGTACTATTTCTAGATAATTTTCAAACTATGACAAAGATGTATGCTACTGAAGAAAAATGGCAAGCTTATAAAAAGCTGCATGTGTTTGAGTCAATCACGTATAAAGAGTATCATTTTTTTTCTTATAGTATGATCCTTTTACATGCTAGTGTAAATACAAAGTCCGAAAGATTAACCAAAGATCAAGAAAAAAAGACCATCCTCTTCTTCCTCCCTGCCGCTACTGCGCTTAGAAAAATATCCTTAAAAGGAAAAAAAATAAATTACACTGGCAGCTTCTAAGTTTAATAAACCTTGGGGAAGGCCTTAGTGTTGAATTTGCCTTCCTGGTACTACCTAAAGCATTACTACTAAAGCAATACAATAAAGTTTATGAACTTGTCTTTACTGCTGCATAATTTGTCTTTGAGAAATGATACTATGGCAAACAACTGCTCTCTATGAATGTCTTTGGGGCTTCAGTAGACTGCGGTTTTTATCACAGCAGGTAAACTGGATCAGGATTAAACTCCAAACTGAAATACATGTAACATATTTTTATATTAATGAAAAATACACTCAAAAGTTAATCACTACTATACTCAAGTAAGTGTTTTCTTATGCTCTATGTCAAGTTACCAACTAAAAGTCTTTTTGAGACACTTTACACTGAAAATCAAAAGAAACAAATTCCAGAACCACTCATTTTTCTTTCTATTCAAGAAACCTTCCCTTTTCTGTTTTATTAGTTTCCTGCCTAACAAAACCCAAATATATACCTTCATAAAAAAACCCAAACAAACCAAATAAAAAAAAATGAAACAACCAAAACAAAAACCACAAATCCAAAACCACATTGCAAATTCAAAATTAACATAACTAAACCCCAGCAACCTAAGCCAAAGGTACACCGACTTCACTTCATCTGGTCTAGTGCTCATGGTATAGTTTGCTCAGACCACTTTCCAGCACTGAGTTACACTGCTCTAGAAAATGTTTATTTTCGGGGTGCATGCTTTCTGCCAGGTCAACATGTTAACAAGACTATGCAGCTGTTTGGTTTCCAGATTTAATGTGACGGAGGCATGGGAAACCCTAGCCAGAGGAAAAAGGTAAAGGAAAGAAAATAGATCAATCCATTTTTGTTTCAAAAAAAACCCACACAAATCAGATGGTATGAATCAGAAGGTATAACTACACAGAGGGACATGCATACATGTTGTGGAGAAAACTTCATTGTCACTCAAAGCCCACAAGCCCATGCAAAGCTGACATAAAGAGTGGTGAGAAACAAGCATAATAGAAGGGAGACCCACAGAGTAACGGTCAGCCCCGATTCTTGCCAAGGACATATTAGATCAGTCTGTAGAACAGCTTTGTAAGAAAACTGTCAGATATTTAATGTAGCCCGGAAAAACAACTGCACTGAGAGACGGATGACCTACAAGTACAGCAGGGTGGTTTTCATCCCTGGATGTTATGATTGTTGGCTGAGTGGCATTTCTCTGTGCGTTTGTCTATTACAAGATAATTTCAGGATTATTTGATGAATTCCAACATTTCAGGGAATATTCTAGGCAATATGCAATGTCATATTGATTTTGGTAAAAACAAGAAAATGAAAGGGGAAAGGTACATATAGGCACAGGATTTGTGACCTCTTGAAGTTAGTTAGCAGATGCAGCTGTTTCAGCCGTCCAGGTCTGTGGGTAATGATCTATAGATCAAAGAGCCAGTGGATGGCTGCCATCTTCTTTGTCAGTGTTAACAATCCCCCCCTTTCCTCCATATCCTTGCAGCACTTGCTCCCAGTACAGTTTAGAAATGCTGACACCCACAACAAATTGCCTCAGGGAGAGGAAGAAAGACCGAGCTACGGAAAGGATGGAAGAGAGGAAGGAAGAGCTATGAGGACCAAAGAGGGATTAAGAGACACACAAAGCTTCATGTATGGAAAAGCAGCTCACCTTGGCATGGGAAAAAAAGGACAACACAGGTATATTGCAAGAAACACATGCAACTCTCACTTTGGTGAAGAAAGGGAGCATGGAGGGAATGAAGGAATAGATGAGCGTGCAGACCATGAGAAGCCAGGGAGCCCTTATGGTATAGAACAGAAGAACAACAGAAGAACATGGGGGGCTCTTGACTGATGCAAGGAGCATATCTCCTTAGCCTGTGTTTTTCAGTACCATTACTTCAAGACCAAGCACATTCAGCATGAACACAGACTGCAGCAGACCCTACCCCATTTACACATACATGGTGCTTGTCACTTCTTCATATCCATTTTTCAGTCACATTAGCTCTGTTAATGAAAAAATAAATGTTGCAAAAGGGAAGTATTAACATAGCCAATGCCAAGGACATTAATTTTAAAAACGCTATTTACTTTGTAGGAGAGCAGTCATACATCTTGATCTCAAACAGTTCTTAGCCTTGTCCAGATTCTGATTCCATGCTATAGAGACAAACGCTGTCCTGACTCTCCTTCCTGCCCATGATTTATTCACTTGACATCTTTAGTACTGTACCCACTTGATGGGCTTCACGTATTTAGTAAAAGACAATAATTCTTATTTAAGCAAAAATGAGTTTTTTAGTGCAAATCCTGGATACTGACTTACTGTGAAATATAGACACAATACAGCTCAAAATATCTGCTTGAAGAGAGAAGTCACCTGGCTCTAAACACAACAGTTGGCCTCATGCTTTGTCAGAAATTTGCACCTCCATGAAGAGAGTGGTGGGTCCCCAGTCTCAAGGGATAAGCACTACGTCCAGTGAGTTGCCTACAAGTATCACTCAGCATCTGAGTTTGAAGATCCATGTTAGGTCCTAACAGCGCAGATGCAGGACCCTAGTGAAGAGACTCATGCAGGTAACCCGCCTTCCTAATCTGTTCCCCTTACACAAACCAACCACAGATGTCAACTCTGCATTTTCCCCGAATCAAGAGAAAAAAACTACAGAGAGCACAAAACTACTGGTAAAGCACAAGGGAAACATGGGTCAGCCCATGGCTACTCTTCATAGTTTTTTTGCTTTGCCAAAAGAACTAGACAGCCAGTGGGGGAGAGCCCGTGCAGCCTCTGGACGTGAGGGTGGTGCTCTCAAGACACAGAAGACCTGGGAATTATCTCCGTAGCAGTCACTGTTAGAATTAAACCCAGTATTTTCTAGAACAGGAAGCAGAAGCAATTACCCTGTCAGGAAACCTGCCAATAGAAAACTTGGGAATAACCTGCATATGTGAACACAAGGTGAGTTTATTTCCATCACCTCCTCATCTGTCCGAGCCATGACTTCAGTTGCTCACTAGCAGATGCTGGGTGACCTTGGTGCTCTCATACCACGTTACTGCCCATCTCCCCAGTGGGGCTTTTTGGCAGACGTCACATGCTAAGTTAGCATTACTGAAGCCCCTGCTGATACTCTCTTCAGAACTCCTCTGTTCCCCCTTTTCTTGGTCACTATGGCAACGCCCATCATCCTGCAAACAGCACCAGCCGACTCGGGGCTCGCTCTGCACTCATTCATCTAAGCTGTTTCAACAATTGCCTCTTTTCCCTGTGCAATGTTTCTAAAAACCAAGTTTTACTCCCTGCTGATGTCCCCACATCTTTGACACAGTTCCACTGCCCCGTGTTGCAAACCCACAGCTGCCCCAAATGCAGTCCCACTCCAGACTAGGTGAAAGAGCCAAAATCAAAACCAAACACAGAGCATGTTGTGTGAGTATCTCTAAGTAGATTGGAGGCAGACTGAGGACCTTCTCTTGAAAATCTTGGTTCTTGTGAGCAGCTTTCCCTTTTAAAAGCTGTCCCTGCTAAGTAAAGGCACTGAAGATTAGCTGTAGATAGCCAAAATAAAAACAGTGAGGCAAGGACAAAATAGCAGTGCTTTCCTTTGATCTAGATTTTTTCCAGGATACATCTTCCTTACTTGCTGTTTTGTTTAATTGGGTTGTAACTATACACTATTATTCCTCACATTACACCTATTTTGTATTTACGTTAATCCTGGCCTGGGAGAAACAGGAAGATTTCATTTAACTTGATTCTGTTCTTACTGATTTTTTACTATATTCTTGAAATATTATTTCAGTACTGGCAACTTTAGTTCAGATATTCTCACAGCCTTTCTGAATACTTCTTTTTTTATTTGGAAATTATTTTTAGTAAGGAGGGGAATACACTTGTGGTGTATTTTTTAATTCTGCCAGAACAATGAAGAACAGGCCAGGGGTTCACAGCTTCAAGATAAAATAAGCAGCACATAAAATAAAAACAGTTTGAAGGAGTCTTCCATAATTTTTGCAAAAATTAGTTTAATAGTACTGCTGTTTACGTGTACGGGGATAAAACTACACATGCTGTAGCATGGGAGATCTGTAACTTCTCTCAATACATGGAAGAAAAACAACATTTTCTTTCAGAAGGAAAAAGTAATTTTCCTTGAGCCAGTATATAATTTTCCACACACAAACGTGTTCATCCAAACCCAACCTACATGTCTCTGTACCTTATGCTCAAATTTTCTCTCACTGCATTCAATACATTAAGTGCTGCCTAACTCCCACCTCCTGAATTCAGCAAAAAAATCATTTTTTCCTTCAAAAAACCCACCCTTTGAAATTGAATGTATTCTTATTGTTACAGCCTACAAGTAAGAGGATGAAAACAGTCATTAGTTAACGACCTACCCATTACCTTGTAAAGTGTTAACAACTCGTGAATCACTGCTGTAAGGAAATTGCCCAAGAAAAGGGCAGGGCACACTCCCTGATCCACTCTCTTCTGGAGAATAAAAATGTACTGTGGGTTTTCTACTCAAAAAGCCTTGCTCTCTTATCCTCCCATGCTGGCTAACCTTTGCTAGTCAGCAAATGAAAGGGTGGGCCACAGCACAGCCAAGGGTTTAGCATCCCTGCACACACTCAAGCATCTAGGTCAGCGTCTAGATCCTGGAAGCTCTCTACCTCTTCTGGAGCCACCCCATCACCCTATGGACAGGGAGATGCTTGAGATTACGCACCACCCTACCTAGCACACTGAAGGCTGTGCGCCCTTTGTATGCTTGAGTTATCAAGTCAAAGCATTTGCTAGTCACTATATTGAAAGAGGGCAGGGAATGTACTGAAACTTGCACTTTTCTAGAAGCACGAGGAAAAGAGACGATCCAAAATTGCTCAGAATCATTTTAAAGCCTGTTAGTTCAAGCTATGATCCCAAAATAACACAATTCAAATAATTCAAAGTAGTCACAGAGTTTGGCAATACAGTGGCATTAAAGGAACGCAGTCTATCCAAAGTAAACATGTTGAACCAAAATCACACAAAGGAAACCCAGAGTCCTAAGAAGTGGACAAGCAAGAAAATACAAGTTGGTTGTGCCTTTGACATTTGTCCATCATCCTTCTCTCCCACCTACTGATTGGTAATGGGAGGAAAAGGCAGCCAATATCCTTTTATATCCTATCGTTTGATTATTTGGTGTCCTTGATTTCTGTTTTTACTAAATTCTCCATTTTTCTGCTATTGCTGCACTTCCTGTTATCTCTTCCCTTTGCCTAATCAGCTGATTCTCCTCATTTATCTTCCCTGTCGAGAATCTTGGCTCTTCCCATTTCTCTTCCCTTTCCAGCTCATCAGCCTTCGCCTTCTTACTGGTCTTCCTCCTGTAACACTTTTCTGCTTTCTTCCTTCCTTTCCTTGTTCCTCATCATTTTACCACTTCTTTTTTTAATATAGGATACTCATCTTTCCATCTGTGCTCATCTATTGGATCTGCATAGCAGTTACTCTGTTTTGGAACATTTAAGTAGATAAATGAATGACTCTTCTTAGTATTTTCCTCAGCAGATGGACACACACTACACAGAGAGTATCTGCTATAATGTGTTTTAAGATATTTCCCTGGATCCCATATCATCGTTCAAAAAAAAATTTTAACAGTATTTAAAAAGGATTTCATACGAAACATTTCATATAAATCTTCATGGGAATTGCAATAAGTTCCATTTTTTTCCCTTAAAAAGTAGGCATGAAATAAAAGTTATTTTTGGCATCCGTCATACTTTAAATTCCTTTATAAAATTTAGTAGTGGCAGCAACAGATGTAGCATTAATTGTGAAACAATCTCCTTAATAGAGCATCCTTTAAGGAAAGCAGCTTCATCATTGACAGTCATGTAGTAACACAGGAGGCAGCTTCCCAGAAGATATTTGCTGCTGTTATATTACAGGTAATTAAACTATAAGGTGATTTATTTCTTTGCAGCCATGTAATTGAACTTTCTAAAGCCATTAATGATACCTTATGAAAGTATCAGCAGATATGGAACACGATTATCCCCAGCAGAACTGTTGTTTACAACACATAGAGTCACAAAAATTCTACAGAATGCCATATATTGGCAAAACATTACTGTATTAAGCCAGAAAGGACAGTGCACTGAGGGTAGAAACGCTGTCACCAAACGTACGTCTCTCCTTCACCCTTCCCCCAGCTCTCCCTTTCCTATGATTGACAGCGATTTTCTGAGAGGAGGCATTATCTCCAGGCAAGAAAATCTGTGTACATAAAAAATAGTTTTAAATTAGTCCTATCGCAGCACTATTGATTACTAAAGGAAGCTATAGGCAACAAAATATACATTTAAAAAAAAAATAATGTGTATTTAGGAGTGAGAAAAAACCCCCTATGTATAGAAATTCAAAGGAGTATCAATGTCTCACATATTTTCCCCACCATATTAACTAATCCAGCAAAAAAGATCCTTGATATGTCAGTTGCTGATTGATGAGCACAGAGAGCTGAGACCCGAGTACAGAATTTTATTGCTGAAGACATTTTCATCTGCAGCCAAATCACCAGGGAAACACTTTGTCAAACAACTTCATTCTGTGGGGAGACTCTGTGACAATATTGGCAACTTAAGTTGTTCTGCTTTTTCCGATAGCATCTACCTGTCCGTGTTGAGAAATATTTACAGTAGCACTGCAATTCATGCAGATGTCCAGCGTAAGACCCGGGAACAAGTGGTTCACATTTCATGGCAACAATATGTAAAAAACAGATACTCACAAGCTCTTATTTTTTTTATACCTGTCTATTTATCTATATATAAACAATCCAATATATTTTTGGCAGAGTTTGATACCAAACCCCTGTACTCTCATAATAACAGCTGATCTTATATCGAGCATCTGCAGGGCTACAAATTGTTACTTGTTTTCAAGAGCTCAAGTACCTCTTTTACCCTTTTTTGTTGGTTTGTTGTGTGGTTTTTTTGCAACTGGGGTGACTGAATCTAACAAAATGCTGCTAACTTTTATACCATCAGGTTAGGTAAGATGTTAGGCTTCCAGTAAGACACTATGGGTTAATATATCCACACTCTTATCCTCCTGCTGCTCCTGAAATTGCTAAGGAATCTAAGTCCTGCTGACTGTCTTGAAGCTTCTAATTATTTTCTGTGTTGAACGAAATTCCCAGGTTTCACAATTTTTTACTGTGGTGGCAGCAAAAGTGACCTACTACGAAATTTTCTCACCTGAGTAATAGTCATTCGGTGTTCTCAATGGCTCAGCTGTGCTGTCCACAATGGGCTAAACCTGATAAATCCAGAAACAAGTAGCCCCAATCAGGATTGATGTATAAAATCGTAGGTACAATTCCTTCATCCATAGATGAGCACAAGAAAACAAATGAATGGTCAAACAAGATGGTTAAGACTGCCTGGCATGTGATGGAGTGGGGGAAGCGAAGAGTGTTACCGTTTTTGTACAGATAAAGGCATACTTTCAACCCAGCGGAAGAACAGCAATAAACTCCCATCTTCAATTCAAGCTAATGGTAAAACTCCAGTCCCTGGCATTCAACAGGGTTAGTTTCTCCTTGGGATTTTAGGGTTAAATCCTCTAAGCCTCATTGATAATTCTGCATCTGAAAATGGGGGGTTAAGCTGAATAATTACAATTTTTCCCAGAGAAGTTTCCCTAGGTACTGCGATGCCATTTTACCTGGGCAATCTGGCAATGGCATTGTTCCACTGACTAATTTAAAGGATGGGAGATCAAGTGTTGAATACTAGCTGACAGTCAGCTTGCAAATAAAAAGGCTTTCATCCAGCACTGAGCATCCATTCCCACCACTCCTATCGCCACAGGATCCACTCAAACCCCCGCTGCTGCCCATCTTCCTGATGCTGGCCTTCAGAAACACACAGAATTATGCTTTAAAAAACCCTACACCATGCCACATGTATACTAAGAAAAAATAACATGCTGAAATATGCTCTGAGCAGGTTACCCCCAACTTATTTACCTTTTTTAAAGCTATGAACACATTTTAATAGTTAGCTCTTATGAAACATATTTCTGTGTCACCTACTCTTATCTGAAACCCTCAGATCAAGTCCCATCTCAGACAAATCACTCCCTTTGTTTCTAGAGAAATTCTGGCAGGGATGAAGGCTGAATGATTTGGTGTGAGATTTTAAAATTGCAACTCTTCATACCTGCTGTTTCATTTGCTCTTCTTTCATAAAAGCTGAATTAAAAAAATCCCAACACATTCTTTCCTACACCCTGAACAGCTTGGTAAAAACAAGCGGGTAGGTCTTTTACTGGGTAAATTACTTTGCGAGTAGAGCCACGTGGCTAACACTCTCATCCGAGACCATCCACACATCTTTCTAAATGACAGCTGTGCTCTTCTGACAAAGGACAAGTGCCCAGCACTAAGCGGCTTTTGCAGTGGCTGCCGAGGGGAGCGCCCAGCGCCCTGTTCTGTGTGAAAGGTAGAAATGACTCCTCTGGGCTGCGTATCCTCGATCTGACACTGCCGGTCTTTTCCTAGCAGATCACTTTTAAACATCTGTTTTCCTGGATCTCTGCTTTGTGATCTTTGGCTTGTTGATCTCTGGCTGGTTACTACAGCTTGAAAGTTCAAATGGCACACAAATAAATATAATCCAGACAGCAATGCAGTAGTTCTTATACGCCGGAAAACAGAGAGCACGAGGACAGGTTGACTGGACACCTTGCTTCACAGCTGGAAGAGGAAGCCTTTTCCCTTTCTACCAGAGCGTATGAACACAGCTTGTTACAGGCACTGCTGTGTTACCATGACAGGTTCACAGCGCCTTGGCTTGCTCAGCAGTAATCATCTTTCAACGTCCCTGTCAGATCAACGCACAACTTTCCTCAGGACCTGCTTACTGGAACAGGAGGGAACATAACTTTGCAAAACCGTGTCCAAACCAGACGGCTCTACCAGGAACCGCTGCAGTGAGAGACATGGAGTTGTTTGCAAAGTTCTTTGATTCAGCATGCTGGAAGGATGCATCCCTGACCCTTCACAGACCACACTGCAGCACAGCTTTTCCTTGTGTTACCTACAACCGTTGAGGATTTTGACCGAATGATCCAGATTTGTTCCAAGTCCTTTCCTGCCACTGGGCTGTAATTTTTGGCAAATGTCTCACCCCATCTGGTCTTTGCCCCTGGCAAACAGGAGACAGTGGGAGGCAGTTAAGGTATCGTCCTGAACATACTTTGACAAACTGCAAATGTGAAGAAATCATACGACATCTCATTACCATAAAAACATGCTGTTTTTTACTCTCTCCTAAACATATGTGTAGCTACACGTAGCTTGATCACAAAGACCTGTTAAAAAACAGAAGCAAAACACCCAAGAAATGACAGCACAGCTATTACTGTGACTTGTTGGGTAACAAGTCATTTTTTACAGAGCCTGTACAGCAACTTCTTCATTTGCAACAAAAAGGTGTTTGAGTGGAGGGGGACGACAAGAAGGGTTTTGATCTTCCTTTTTCATTTTTTTTTAAACACGTCACTGTTACATTCTAACCTGGTGAAACTAAATTTCAATAACAATATAAATGGTCTTTTTCATTTATCTTTAAGCCATTAAGTTTTAATCCTCTTGCTGTACTACTTTTCGTAACAGCTGTGAACAGCATTGCTGTTAGTCCAAAGGGAGTTCAGAAGGTAATTATTCACAGTTACCTTAATCACAGATGCAGGCCATATGAATAAGAAATAATTTCTTATTTTGAAAGTATTGTTTTTTGGACAGTGGAAAGTCTATCCCACAATTTGGAAGCTGTTTCTCAAGGATCTTTGTCTTCTCAGCTCTGAATTACTAACGTGAAAACACCTTCTCTGCAAATAACCAACACTAGGCACTAACGCTGCATGTGTTTGAGTCCTGAATGCAGCTTCATCGAAGTGAAACCTGCCTTTTTCAAACCTGCCTTCTCTAAGAGGAAAGACATTCACACCTGACCAAACCATGCTAACATTGCTCCACCTCAGGAAGGTGAAGCCCAGTGTCTCAAAGAGATGTCAGAAGACTGCTACTATGGACTTATTACCTAACAACAAGCTTTAGGGCACAAGTGCTAGTTTCACCTAAAATGCATCAGTTTAGTAGTAAAACAAGGCAGCTTTACAGTAAGTCAACAGGAACATATGTTGCCATTCAGTGCACACAATCTCTTAATAATAATTTATCCTACTGATCTGTTTTAAAAGAAAGCAAAAACCAGAGTGTTGGATGGCAAGAGCAGCCAACATCAGGACGAAATGAACAAAGCCGGTGCGGTCTCCTCGACGGGGTCCCATCGCTGGGGGCAGTTACAGTTAAGGTCATAATGGAGCAACTGCAAATGCTGCATTTTCAATCCTGCTTCAAAACTATTATTTAATCCCTAATATATTGCTGTCTCCATCTGAACACCAGAAATAGTATGAAATTAGGACTCAGTACTTATTCATGAAATAAAATTTAAGCAATTCTTCTTTTCAGGATTACAGGCTTGATTCTCCTCTCATTTGCTCGCACACAGAAAAGGAGAAATCCTGCTGAGGTCAATGTCAGTGCAAGAAAGGGATGAGTCATTCCTTAACCACAGGTTTGTACTGAAAGGGAAGAAGAGATTCCCAGCCAAGGTAGCACAGACAACAGCAAGCAGTGAAGAAGCAGAGCTGTAAGTTTCAGCTGCACAAGACTGCTGAGCCTTATGTTGTTGTATCTTTACTGTTATTCTTACTCATTAAAGCCAGCTCGAATACGTTCTGGCATGCTGAGGATCAGACTTTTCTCTGAAGAAGAGACAAAAGCAACATTTGAAGTGTGCTCTGTTTACATGCCATGGGGCTCATCCTTGCTAGGTGTAAGCTGAAACAGCATGATGGAGCTTTGACCTCTTAAGTCAGTGGATAATCTTTATATAACTTTAAGTTGACAGACAGTGAATTCACAGTATATACGTTTTTACATTTTACTCTTTTCTTACATGCCAGGATAAAAGATCTAGCCTTTGACATCAACTGTCAAGACTATACTCAAGAATTCGATGGGTGGACTGGCTATAGTGATAAACAAACAAGTCCACAGATGATTCAGAAATGTTACCCACAAATCACATTGGGAACACATATAGTGCATAAAGACACCAGAAGATTAGATTAAAATCCACTGAAATGACTGCAAAGAGGTTTAAATTTAATTAACAGGATACAAGATTCAGATGGACGGACATGAACAAAAATAGACAAAATGAAACAAAGCCCTGAAGGTCCCTCCTTTCCACCACAGAAAAGAACTGAAAAAAAAGCGCCATGGATATTTTACAGGTATGAGTATTAATAATGGTTTCTGTACTCTTTTTACTTCCCTGTGGGGGAACACTTTTTTCTGTTCTGACAGTGACAACTTCTTTGACAGACAAGAATACTCTTTAACTGCACAAGGTACCAACTTAAACTGCCTCTTAGGAAGGCTCACACACCAATGAGTACCACATAGTTTGGGGAGTGCCAAACCTGAGAAGCCCTATCAAAATCTTGACAACGAACACCACAGCCTCACACCTCTTGGAAATCAGCCAGACAGATGAAGGAACCACTATGTCTGCAAGAAATTTTATCCAGAAGTACCAAGCCAGGATGATAGTAGAAAGAAACCTGTCAAGCCGGGCAGACAATACATTTCAGAATCAGAAGAGTGACACAGCAGACAAGTTGCACCGAGCAGCACAGCAAACAGCAGCAGCTGAACGGCCAGGACCACCACCGGGGATCTGCAAGTAAAATAACATGTAGGTAACAACTCTTCCCCATACCTGCTCTCACTCTTCTCTGGGAATGACTAATTTTTAACTTGATAGGATCTGAAGAAATCCCACCAGCACAGAAGAAACTTGTTTTCAAAGTTTAAAACCCATTCCAGCTTTAAGGAAAGGAAAGCATGAGGAGGCCTGGATAATAAAACAAAAAAATGAATGGAGAACTCAGTTTTACCCGTCTCTATTCAGGAAGAATTAGCAACTTTGTCTTGTAAGACACTATGATCAAATGAGCTCTGACCTCAGAGGACATGGCTGACGTTGAATATTAGATCTATCACTAAAACACGGTGATGCAGCTAGGCAACTTTTTTTAATTAGCCATGCATCCCCAGGAAATCACTTGCCAACCATAAGCCGGAAAAAAGTGGGATACAGACGGCGACGCTGGGCCAAAGGATTCGTCACTGGAAAGATCCCTTTGAGACGGGATCTATGTAGTATGAAGAAGTATGCTGGAGTGCCAATACATCTATTAGCCTGTGAGTGCTGAAGAATGTGGCGCGGTTCTCCTCCACATTGCACCTGCTTACTGAACTGTTGGGGCTTTAAAGCAATGTCTCTCCTCTGCCTGCTTGGCCAGCCCACTCCCCAAAACACACCAGTAACTCCACTGAAGCATGTTTCCCCTCCTCTGGGTTCCCATAATGTTCTCTTGGAACTGACTGGGGGGATTTTATGTCCGATGCTTTTCATCACTTCTTAAGTTCTCACCTCATCTAATTTGGCAAGTCTATGGCATTACGGGAAGGGACTTCAAAGGTTAAAAATGCAGCTTCTAAATTATCTGTATCACGCCTTTGCTGCTTGAAAATCTTTTCTGCTTTGAGAATTACTTTTCTCCTTTGCTTGGCTGCTACCAGCATGTAATAACCATCATGAACACCTGTTGGGGAAACTAGCAACTGCCCCTCAAAAATGCAGTGAAATTACCACTCTTCTGCAAAGAGGATTTTCTAAAAGCTGGCTATTTAGGCCACTTCCAGCCTGCATGAACGCTCTTCTCCAGCAAGAAACAGAAGAATTTTTCTATATCAGAATCTCATCTGTTTCTCTGAAATTCCCCCAACGGTACTTAAGAATGAGGTAATTTTTTTAATCAAAAGCCTATTCTGTGAGCTGTCTGCCCTCAGGTCCATCTCATTCATCTCTCTGGACACGGGTTTCAGTTTTCTCCTCCAAAGAGGTTAACAGATTGCTGTAATTGGATGGCCCCAAGAAAAGTGCTTCAACAACCAGAGCAGCTAGAAACAGGACCCAGCCCATGCTCTGAGCAATGAAAGATTTCCCCTTTATTAAATATTGCTAACAACGTGTTTTAAGTACTTCAGGGGAAGTATGTATCTTGCTACGAGGAGGTCTTCCCTGGCATTCAGGCTAAAAGTGTCTATACCCCACTTGTAATAAGCTAAAAAAAATTTACTCTGACTACTGTATTCATCTTTTAAACATCTGTAGACTGTTATGATCCTGTAATTAACTTCCTCCCCTTACTGCATTATCAGCAACTATTACTGCCACAGAAGCACAGCTCCTCATGTGTCTTCTGCTTTATTTGCAAACCTATCATCTCCTCCATTATTTTCTAAAATTCCTTTATGAAAATGCACAAATAAGAAAAGATGTCTTCACTAACCTCTAACCTTGTAAAATCTGTACTGCCTTTTTCATCATTAAAAAAGCACACCTGGTTCTGCATTCTTTCTGTGTTTTGTTTTGGGTTTTTTTAAGGGGATTGTAACAAGGTCACAAGGTATCTTACTGTAATTACAACAAGGAGAAAACAAAATGACTTTCAACTAATCATTCCTAGTCAGTTAAAATGGACACATCTGAACAACATGCAAAGCTATGTGAAGCGTCATCTTTTAAAAAGCATGTATCTGTAAGCAAAAACTTCATCGAGTGTCACATACTCCATCACAATTAAGACTTCTTGAAGTTTCAATCTGAATATGCCTTATGCCTTTTAATTCTCAAGAGAGTTGAAATATCCATGTAGAACTGGTGAATATTTATTGAGAGTTAGCATAACACTGAATAACCAAACAAAGGTAAATATATATGTGCAATCCTCTGTGATGGCTGTGAAAAAGAAACTATGTGAAAACCCCTAACTACCAAATCAGATTAGACTTTTCAGTATTATAAGCTAAACTGAAGCCTTCCCCTTTTTAAGAAAACTGAATATATAAACTCTGCACTGACAAAAACTCAATTGTTATCTGTTGATACCACTCACAGATAAAAATGGTCCCTGGGATGGCCCAGCACCACACAATGGCAACCTACAGTATGCGGAGTACGGGGACTAAGTCCCACAGTACCCAACACGCTGAATCGAAGATGATACATCTGGACAATACCAGTTAAATCCACAAATACGGTGACTCACTGGAAGGATGATAAGATATCATCTCTTATTGAATCTGGATGTGCAATGATGGATACCCTAAAGAATGATAGATACGCTTCAGTTAGAAGGAGAATTTCTGCTAGACATAGGGATATCAGAGGCAGATCTGAAAAAAATATTTTCAGCCTTCAGATGAAACACAAATATTATATCAAAAGCATTTGCTATATCATTTAACCCAGGCAAAGATATAAAAGCACTTTTAACATGTCATCTTTTAAAAGCAGGTCTTCCAGAAAAATCCAGTTATCCAAAATATGTTTCTTCTATTTTCTGATGCTAGAATTTTGAAACAATGCATTAATCAAAATTGTTTCTAAGAAGTGGAGTTTTTCTTTTTCCTTTTTGTTTTCAGGGTTGGGACAGAGTAGCGAGGTGAAAAGGACAACAGACCCATTCATTAAATTACACACACATACATATTCTTTTACATACAGACTGTCAAGAAAGTAAAAAAAGATCACCATCACCCAAGTGTGAATGAAAAAATGTAATTATATTGAGAGTTCCTGTTTTAAAGGCACCAGAATTACCTGTCACACCAGAGCACTGCTCTGTGGGTCTGAGGGACAACTTTGAAAGGCATTTGTCACCGAAACCGATTCACCAGAGCTACTGAGCCAATTCACACAGGAAAACCATTTAAACTGGCAGCGCCTGCAATACAGTTGGACTGAAAGGAAGAAATACTTGCTCAAAGTTTGAAGCGTGTAAGACATGGGGACAGAAGATGGCAAAAAAGCTTTCTTAAAAATATTAGAGCAATCAGCTAGGACTGATATATCAAGCACAGGGGAGAGCTTTCTCAGCCCAGAAGCACCAGTGAAGCTTTTGTCCTACATTAAGCCCTGCTCCCAGTGACATTTCTGTGTGCTGTTATTTACACGCCAAGAAATTCTTGCAGTGCGCCGAACTAAGGGTGCTTACCTGGGAGGAAAGACTTAATGACAAATATTATTTCTGCAAGAACACATCCTCCTTAAAAGCACTGTCTTTAAATCTAACTACAGATCTAATATATTTACTAGAAACTCTGCTTGAAAACCTGTCATTTCCCAAAGCCTTGCTTATGATTGTTCCTCTTCTCAGACAACATTTTTCAGTGGGTTCTAAAATAGCCTGGCGGCTTCCAACATAAAAACTAAACAGATCTCCTAAAGCATCAAAAAATAAAACCAATAGATAAAACCACTTTATCTGACTTTTAAAAATACAGTTGTTGGAGTTACAAATCCAGGAAACGTAAGTAAGAAACTGGGGCCACTAGGTGCTGTTAAAAGAAAACTACTTCATATCGTTACACTGCTCCTTTGAAGCTTCTATAACTCTATCAAAATGGAGGCAAGAGATTTTATGGGTACAAGAAAAGCGTTTCTTAAATTCTAGGTGTTTCAAAACTTGCCTAAAAAACCATATGCATGCTGAACATATGTTGTGGTTTAGTCCCAGCCGGCAACTAAGCCCCACGCAGCCGCTCGCTCACTCCCCTCAGGTGGGATAAAGGAGAGAATCGGAAGAGTAGAAGTAAGAAAACTCGTGGGTTGAGATAAAGACAGTTTAATAGGTAAAGCAAACACCACGCACACAAGCAAAGCAAAGCAAGCAATTCGTTCACTACTTCCCATCGGCAGGCAGGTGTTCAGCTATCTGCAGGAAAGCAGGGCTCCATCATGCGTAACGGTTACTTGGGAAGACAAACACCATTACTCCGAATGTCCCCCCTTTCCTTCTTCCTCCCCCAGCTTTATATGCTGAGCATGACATCACATGGTATGGAATATCCCTTTCATCAGTTGGGGTCAGCTGTCCCGGCTGTGTCCCCTCCCAACTTCTTGTGCACCCCCAGCCTACTCGCTGGTGGGGTGGGGTGAGAAGCAGAAAAGGCCTTGACTCTGTGTAAGCACTGCTCAGCAGTAACTAAAACATCCCTGTGTATCAACACTGTTTCCAGCACAAATCCAAAACACAGCCCCATACTAGCTGCTATGAAGAAAGTTAACTCTATCCCAGCCAAAACCAGCACAACATATGTGAAAATGAGATGGGCAAAGGCCCCCCTACGTTATCTAAGGTGCAGACTACAGTTCCAGCAACTGTGCAATCTGATGAACAAGCCACCACCGGTACGCCGGGCTGTAGATTTACAGCTCATGAGCTGCTCCCGCAGAAGCTGCTTGCACGCGTCCTCCAGCCACGTAGTAAATGGCAGGTGGCTTCCACTGGAGTGGTAAAGCACCTTTGCCTCAGGACATGAGGGTGTGCTTCGGCAGGTCTCAGGGAGCAGCTGGTACGCTGGAAGGTGGTGTGACCGTGCATCTCAGCCTTGCTCTGAGCCTCAGCACTGAAGAAAGGGCAGTGAAGCACACTTGTAGCAGCTGAGGTCTTAAAAAGACCTTCCAGCCCAAAAAGCTGAACTGGCCCTGAATTAATCACAGCCTCTCAGGCAATGCAGCAGCTACAGAGCAACTCTGTGTAGACCACGGGTCAGCAAATGACACCTTGCACAAGTGGCACGTCAGACTGCATGTATTCATCCCAAATCAGTAGAAACCCAACAGGTACCAGAAGATGCTGCATCTCAAAGGAAAACAGGGCTCTCCTTTAACCAGCAGTATCTATGCTCCGCAAAGGAACCAGCTCTTCTGAGATGACAACTTGGTGGGGAGCAAGTACCAGAGACGCTACTTCTCTGGGACACCTCTCAGCACACTACAACTACTAGCTCCTCTTCTGCTAAATGCCACTTGAAGTATGTGGCCCTCTTTGCAACCTACCCTTACACAGACCATGTCAAACAGACAGCTGACATAACATGAAGGTGCATGGGCAAGAGGAAGAAAAACCCACACAAAGGGGTATTCTCAGCCCCAAGTCTCAGTGTATCTCCTCTTTGGTATGTGTCACTCCCTCCTCCTGTCACCCACAGACGACTTCTGCACAACCTTCTTCTAACTCACATCTTCTTTATACCACTGAGTAATAACAGTTTTTCTGCCCACAGAGCTTTAGGTGGATCCATCTCCAACAACCTGAATATTATGCATTTACCCAGAACATGAGTACTCTGATTGCATGCAAGGAATGTCCAGGAGACCAGAATGCAGCTCATTCCCAAAGGCAAAAATTGTGCCTGTGGGGGCAATGGTGTAACCAGCTGCAGTGCCTGGGTCAGGTGATGGCATGTGCTACCGACCACTACTCCTACATATACAGCAGATTTCTGTGTCAGTACAGAGGCTGTTTATAAACTGCTCTGCAGGTACATACTGCGACATCCCACCATTATCCAAATCAATGTGCCTGTTCCTGTCTGGTCCATGTACCCCAATTTCTTTTCTGTGAGAGTAACGGTGAAGAGGATATGAAGAGGAGTGGTCCTGCCTTGAGACAGCAACAGAATGAGGCTGGGACGCACAGCTGGACAGGGGACTTGGAGGCTCAGCTGTAACATCCAGCACTTTCTCTGGCATGCCAGTCTGCATGTGTTCATGCTGCTGCCATGGGAATTAAGCAGTAGAGGAGATTCTTCACAAGCTAAGTGTTCGACTAGCTGCACACTAAGCATTCACCCTTAATATACATATTTCTTAATGACCCTAGAAGCAAGAGGAACAGGATGTCCCATGAAAAATTTCTTTGTACATGTTCTTTTGTTGTATCCTTTTAGCAGCATTGTGTACTACGGACTGCAGGACTGGATGAGCCTTTTTTGGCCCAGTACAAACATTCATTCCTGTGGCAGATCCTCGTCTTCCAGCAATCAGTTTTAGAGACTTCCTGAACTGGGGTCACACCAAGCGTATCTTATTTACCTGGACTTTCTTCCACCAGTTTGCCTAACTGCTTCTGGAACGAGTTTATCCTATCCGCGTCTACAACTGAATGACATGTGATAAAAACCAAACCACCTCCCTCCTTCATTCTGTTTGTTTTATATCTGTCCCAGATTATTTCGCATAATTCTTGGATTATGAGAAACACTGTATAAAGTTCCTTATTCATCCATATCATGCCACTTATTTTACATCTCTCTAACACATCCTGGTTGATCATTTCCTTTCCAGGATGGAGAGATCAAGTCTATCTCCGCACATTTGTATTTCTTGTCTTACACTTCTCCATTGAATACACAGTCTTCCAATATTAGTTATCTTAAATTAATTTAAATGCCTTCCCTTCCTAACTAGGCAAAGCCACTGAAAGCCTATAAGCTCTGCATCTGCAACCCTTCAACTATTTCTCCTATAAATCTGATCCAAAATTTTACATTTTGTTTTGTCACCCAATGGACTCATTTTTCATTGTTCTTTTCTATATGATTCCAGGCTGAAGAGATTTTGTTATAGTTTTACAGATGTGTACTACACAAATCGCTTTAGATACAGGTATGCATAACGTTAACCTAATAAGTTTTTTGAAAGTTACAGAATAAGAGGAATTGTTTTACAGGCTTCAGCTGGCACAATGACTTCTAAGACAAAAACATTATTTTTATCGTGACTGCTCACCTAGAATACAACTTCTGCCCAATGAAATCCAACAGAAAGAAGACAGAATTAAGAATTCTTTTTTCTTTTTCTAAATTAAACAAATCCTTATGTGTCATGATGTCCCTGCTGGGCCCTTCTAGGTTGTGCTGCCCTTTCACTCAGGAACAGACTTAAGCCTTTGCTGTGAAATAAACAAACAAAAAGTATTTCCCAGAGGAATAATTTTATCCCTCTCTAGGTAAGTCTCCCCGTCGCCTTTACATTCCCATATTACTCTTGAAAGACACTGACAGCAGACTGAAGGCTCCGTCACACAAAAATTACATCTGCAGAGGACAGGAATTCAATCTTGTAAGACTTCTTTCTGGACGGATAAAATTTTTGTAGACCCTCTCCTAAAATGGAAAGTGTTTTTCTCTTTCTAACCAGTTTCATCTTTTGGCAAAATGAGCCTCACAATTTCAAAGGAGGATTGTGAACGAGATGGTTTATCAGAGAGGAAAATGATAAGCTACTGGCTTTCTAACTGCCAGAAAAACAAACACAATTAAAACATTATCCATCCCCTACTGAATGGAAAGACTACAGGAGACAGGTATTTACCAAGTATCTGCTAAGACTAAAACCATAACTTGACCTTGTTAGAAGTTTTACAAATAAAATGAGAGAAAAGTGAGTCTGAAAGGCAAATTGCATTAGGTGGAAAACAGTGGTTTAGGCTAGATATCTGATCGTAGAATTGAACTAGTCCCACTGCAAGCAAAACATTTCAGTTGAGGACAAGCAGAAATCCTGCCAGGGCTGTCCCAAAATATTCCTGTTCTGTAACACGAGAATTCCACTGCAATATAAAACATTTCTGCTTCAGAGTTTGTACTGTTACTCTGAACATGCTTCACTAACAAATAAAAACACTAAAGAAAAGGTGATAAATAATTAGCCTTTTTTTTTACTTAATGAAGGAGAAATACTACTGAGCAATAAAGAAAATCTGCAATAAAAAAACCCAAGATAATTACCAAAGGACCATCTCCCTCAGCAACACTGAAAAATAAGAGCAACAAAATACGCACAGTTTTCATATAGACACCACATGTAAACTTTTTATTTTAGATTCTATATATATATACACACACTCATTTTACCAAGCACATTTCCAGGTTAAATAAAATAATGCTATTTGAAACAGTTTACATTTGAAATGTCTTTTTTTACTTTAAAACACCCTGACATGGCACTCAAGTTTTACAAGATGATAAAACACACCTATTATTGAGCAGAACTACTCTTCAGAGTAGTTTCTACATTTCTACAACTTCATCTTTGTGTCCAACAATGCACCTAATGCTGAGTCTGACAAACAATACCTACTTGGCCATCTCTTACTGTTTAAGGAGTTTAATAGTATTTTGTGTAGATAACTACATTACATAGAAATACTTTGTCATTTATTTTGGTGGTGATGTATATAGTTTACTGTTAGCCACAGCAAATGCAATTTTTTTTAAAAGGAAAACTACAATTGCTTATTCTTGAAGCTTGTATTTTACACCTTTTTGAGCATAAGCAGATAAATTTTCAGTGTCACTATTGCTGAGATTTCCTGCTATTTTTATTTTCTACTGACAGAATATTCAAAGCTGACAAATGTTGTAGAACAGACATAGTTATTAAAAGCTTCAATTTACAGCAAATAGTGACAGTTTGCTTTTGCTGCTCATAAACCAAAAATTTAAGAGGTGTAAATAGAGGGAAGGTGGCAACAAAACACTTAGATAGTTCTTTAAATAATTCTACAAGTAACGGTGATACAGAGTTAACACACTTGCTTGCATTGTGTGCATCCAACATCACCAGGTTTATGGATCTTGAAACAGCCCTTTTAAGTTTGGCTTATACAAAAAACCCCCAGGTACCATACGCCTAAGTGAACAAAAAGACCAAAAAGATAAAGTGTACAGTATATTTAAGCACACCTCTTTGAACTGCTGGGCTTTGCTGTGAAATACCACTGCTCTTCTTTACTGAGGTGGTGCTTATGTTTGATGAAGTGGTGTGTCTCACCGCTCTAGCTTCAGTCCCGAAAATGGTTATTTCTCCTTCCTCACTCCCCTCTCTTCCCCCACCATAAAATTTGGGTAGCAATTACTATTAAAGTTTTTCAACACTCAAAAAGTTTATATTTATCTTTCAATAACCATATCAAATACTTTATTTCAGCATACAGGTCTCTAAATCAGATTAATTTTAAGCCCTTTTTTGCAACAGTGAGGTAGCTGTCTGAGATGATGAGGATCCCTGGGAGCATGGCACTCTCTCTGCTTAGACGTGGCTAGTCAGATACATAAAACATTCCTGGTATTAAATACTGAATTGCTGGCTGTATATCCTGTAAATCAATAATATTATAAGGTAGAGTATGAAGGCTAAGGAAGGAAAGCATACCTGCCACTTCGTGGTAAAGACTGGCAGAACCCAACTATGTCGAGGAGAGCTGTAACACCTTGTATTTTGGATGTTGTGGCATTACTGCACTTGCCAGTGCACATGCTCTGCCTGACCTCCGCACGTGCACAAAGGCTGAGGCAGCCGGAATGTGTTGGACCTCATCTCACAAAGGACCTACAGTAGGTCTGTGGATGGGCAGCATCCCCTGCGTGATGGAGCTCAAGGTGTTTGATGTCACCACTAGCAAAGAGTACTGCCACAAGAAAAGGTGATTTACTTAGTGGCAGAAGTGAAATACAGAAGACTAAATCATCTTACACAATCTGAGATCATAAATTAACATGTTAAGTAACCATTCCTTGATTGCGCTGTCCTACAACCCTAACCTGGTGAGTGTGCACAGTCAAACAAGTCTGATGGTATATTTAACTTTTTAAGAGATCTCCCCTTATTTCTTTCCCCTAAAACCTTTTTCACTGAGCAATTTTTTTTCCCCATATATTCAACTTTAACTCAAAAAAGGCCTCCCTGTGCTTGAAAACCTGTGTTAATAAGTCTGCACTGTGGACAATGGACACTAAACAGTTTTGCATAATTTTTCCGTTCACTACACTCTGAAAACTCCTAGCACAAAGCACAGCACACACTGCTTTGCTCTCCAATAAGTAAAAAATTCCTAATAAGACTCATTTTCATTACATCAGGTTTGCAGGAAAATATTTGTTACTTTAGTTATGATATGCACAGTAATTGCTCTGAAGACTGAAACAATAGGTGTTTCAAACAAAACACCGAATCAGTTGTTGATTTCACTGGGGAAACCAATTTAAACACAGGTGTGGGTTCTGACCAAAACAAGTTGCAGCATGTTTCAATAACTGGCCATACACCATCTGTATACCATGGGATGAATAAAAAGGAATACTTAATACATACCTTAATAAGAACAGCAACCTTAAAAGTTGTATGTTTGATACATCAAATTTAATTTTATTTTTTACTTTCTCCTAGTTATCTTCTCAGCTCAAAAAAAAGAGCAATGTTGACTAACAAAACAGTGAAATTCTATTTATTTCATCTTTTCATACTGAAATTTTTAAAGATGACCTACAGAAGACAATCTTTCAGGCTTCACTGCTGCTTCCAAAAATCCCCAAAGGAAAAATCTTTTGAAAGCCACACTTGACAAGAGCAGAAAACAACCTCATAAGGTAGCAAGCATGCTGTGGCACATTTCCCTACTTTAAATACTTATTTTTGCTTACTAAGAAACTTGAAAGTTTTCTGTTCACATTCTTTCCTGACAAAGCTGTATTTTCAGCTACATGAGGATATTGTAAAAGCTCTTAACTTTTGTTTTAAAGTAAATAAACTTCTCTCCCTCTTCTATGTTAAAAAGTCTTCAGGGTTGGGACAGAAAATTATTTAAAAAAAAAAAAAAATCAGAAAATCTACCGTAATGTTTTACGTGTGGTTCACACCTCCCTCTAGCAAAACATAGGCTTACAAAGCAACATGATGGGTCTGAAATACGAGGACTACAGTTCCATGACAGAGATTAAGCTGATGGAGGTATTGCCTTGCAATGAACTCTGGCCAATGAGAAAGCTGGAAGCAAACCGAACCTGCGTTCCAGATTTCATGTGGCCTTTAGAAACAGTTGCTGACCAAAATTACGATCTCTTTGCCAAAATCCCCCCAACTCCCCCCAGACAAACCCCATACAGTGCCATGTCTCTCCTTCCGCTTTGGGATCTGATGTCACGATTTTAATTTTTGTTCTTTTAAATATTATGCTTTTACATAATATTTATGCACCTAAAGCACCATGGACAGACCTGAAGATCATCCAGTACTATGTAGCAACAAAGAGGGTGCTAATTAATTATCACTTCAGTAGCTTTTTAGGGAGAAGGAAAGGTACTTACTTTTCTTCTTTTTTTGGGGGGAGGTAGAGGGGAGAAGAAGGGTGAAGAAAGGCTAGACCTTGAGAACACAGTAAGAAGGAGAGTCAGAAAAATGAGGCTGACAGGACATTGAGAAATCATCTGCTTCAATCTTCTGCCTCATGACAGGATTAACTCTAGTTTGTCTTGAGATCTTTTTAAAGATTTCCAGTGATGACAGAAGTTAATTTGAGTCCAATTTTTTTGTATTATTCTCACTCAAGACCACACTTTTTTCCCCTTCCTCTTACTTCTCCCATGTCATATAAGACACTTCCCCAGTGATGTGGTGGTATTTGCTGACCCTCTGTGGTTCCAGAGCTCATTCTGCAGCCCCAGTGCTCAGCAGTAATTCCCAACCATGTATTCCTGCAGCCAGTACTTTACACTCAGTTCTGCTGAACTGCAGGCTATTCTTTTCAGGACACAGTAGTGGCAGTAGTATTTATATTTAAAATGTTATTTTATTTCCCCAAATTGTCAATGGTGTGTTTTTTTAATTGTAACTCTGTCTCCTGTACTGTCATCTTCTCTTCAAGTCTGCTAATCACTTTATCATGCTGTCACATCTACAGAAAAAATATTTGTCTACTGTTCTCAAATACACACATCCCAAATTTTTCAGAGGAATACTTTCTTATACTAATAAACTGTATGACTAAACAGTCAGTAGGCAAGTAGTATAGTAAGTAGAAAAAAGAGAAAGAAGAACAATGTCTGATATAAACACTGATATACCTTGTCTCTGTTATTCATGGTATCATATATCTCTTCATTTTTTTCCTTTATTCTTAGCTAGCAACTGCTTGTATTGCAACCTCAGGACCACGCAGTAGAAGGGAATGTGCTTTGACCTCTGTTGCAGTAGAGTGACAACTTCTCCCAAGCAAGCAGCAGTGGAGGAAAGAGGATCTGACCTGCACTATAACATAGGGTTAAAGATGGCATCCAGGAAAATTGTGCTTCAGACGTCTACGGAAATGTCTGATTTCTCCTACAGCAATACTGGCTATTCTAGGAAAACCAACCACTGCCCTTCTGTAAGTTTTCTTTACTCAGATTTGGCTCAAGAAAGAGGCTGAAGACTTGAAAATGTTCTTAAGCATTCATGGTCATTCTGAAGAGTCATTTTCCAATGCAGATACCTACACTCTGATCCAGTAAAGTGCTAAAAATAATGCCCAGCAGGTGTAGGCCTGGCAGCTGTAGGCATCTATAAGGGAATGAGATATTCCCTTAGGGAAAGAGCTATTAAATGAATTATGTAACACCTCTGATTCAGGTGCCCCGTGCAACAAGCACAGTAATGACAAAGAGGGAGTCAGAGCTCTAGGGGGTATAAAACTGTCATGAAATAAAACATAGGTTGGCTAATGTGAATAAAGTCTTGGGCCAATTAAGTTTTGTTGCAAAGCCTTGAAAATTCTTTTACCAGAAATCAAACAAATTTTGGAGCAATCAGGGTTTAAATCCTGATGCTGTTTCCTTCACAACATTGGTCATTCCCCCCCTGTCCAGATAGCAAAAAGCATCATTTCTCTCTGCATATGTCAGTCTTCTCCAGTCCATACCAGAAGTTACCAAAAATAGTTTACCCTTCTTCACTGCATTGTGCTCAATTTTCTGTTTCTCTTTAGTTGGTTCTGCCCAACTCCAACCTGATACAAAAGGACCATCTTTTCTTCCCCCTATCAACCCCATTTCCTCCACCCTATCAATGATGTTAGCTTTATTGTCCCATTTACCCACTTCCCCCATAGCAAACTGCTGATGTTCTTCCACCAACCCATGTATGGACAAATCTCTCCTGACATGCTATGGCAAGGAATTATCCCCTTAAAACTCAACATTTTCAATGAAGTCCCATTTATATTGTGAAGCATCTAAACAGTTACCAAAATAATAATGAAATTATAAAGCACTTGGGAAATGTTTATTCCCTTTGATGTTGTTTTGTCTTTCAGATTCTTCAGTTCTCAAGATCAGGAACTGTCTTGTATTTGAGTATCATCCAGGACATTTTGGTAGCATCCAAAATCTAATAATTATAACAGCAATAAAAGCAGTAACACATTTCAGATGCTGTCCTTAGAGATTTCATGTTCCAAAGGGTTCAGCCAATTAATGGAAAAATCAATGTTGCCAGTAATTGCTTTTGGAGTTGGTTGGTTCAACCCCCTTGAATATGATGGTTATATTTCCACCCACTGGGTAAACAACCAGGATAGAAAGCTCATTTGCATGATTTTTAGAACACACCAACACAAACTGAAGTGATCTGCATGATTTGCAAGGCCTACAACACGATGGTTTTTTGAGTGCATACGCCAACATTAAAAAAACCCTTTCTTGCAACTTGGTATGGGAGCAGGATATTAGGAGAAAAACCCTAATAGAACCCTGTCTTTTTAGCTGTAACACGGTTTTAACTTCTTGCACCACTTAGTCAACAAAATTAGCTATCAGTAGAAATCCTAAAGCGAGACGGATGGTTTAGTTACTGTCAGTAACATATTTCAGAGGTCTGTAACAAATAGCAGCATCAAATGAATAAATAATGTTCAAAGTCTAACAGCCGGCTTCCTTAACAGTGTGAAAATATGTAAATGTTACATCGTTTTGCTCTTCAAACTGGCTCTCCTTTCATTCCTCAGAGACTCTTCTGTCAGAATAACAAGCTAAAAACAAAATATGAATGACAAGTGCACATACTTAGCTGATTGAGAACATAGAGTCGAACAGTAACCATATTAATCTCATCTCTCAAAGAAGCTGTGTGAATTCCAGGCAGAAATATTGATTTTGATCTGGTCTACTGCAGCGTAGATTGATAATCGGTGTTCAAAATCTGTGCGGGAGTGCTTTCCTCCAAAACGGCAACCTTCAGCACTTCTCTTAGTTCAATTAGGACACTTAGAATTTTACACTTAAAACCCATTAATACTGTCAAAATCCTCTGCTACCCGTATACATCCTTGACAGGCATCTGACTTGTGAACTTCCAGTATATACATAATCATAGCCATAAGACATAATATATTCATAATCAAAGACATAAGAAAACTGTAAATGTTATCAGTGACTTTACTTTTGATCTGGATTTTTCCAGTGAAGCAAGTATTCATCACATTGAAGCAAATTCTTTCTTTAGTGCATTACTGTCACGCAGACTTGCCTGACTGTAATACTGCAGTGACATTATTACCCCTCATATGTCCCCAACGCAGCTCAACAGCTGCTCAACAGCAGCTCTACACCAGCTCTACACCATCCTCACTGTCCCCTTCCGTACACCACGCACCTGCCATCATGCTACAAGATCCTAAACTCATTCCCAGTAATTCACCATTCCCTTTCCTGCATACCCCCCTGCCAACTCACAAACCACCTCACCAGACCAATGCTCCTTGAAGCTGCTGTTTAGCACTTACAGGAGTAAGAAGCAGGGGATTACTTGGTACACAGCGGCTCTCAGCTCCCATCGCTGTTTGTTTCTGCATGATGGTGCCTCATCTGAAAAGTTATGGCTGGTCCATCCACAATGGTGGTGGCCACTATCTCTATCTGTGTATTAGCAGAACAATTTGATCTTAAGTATAATAAATCCCATTCCCACGTTTGGCCCTCAATGAATCAAAAAAGATCAGTTCAAACAGAAAAAAGACCCAGCCGTTAGCGAACTTCCAGAACTTGCTGGTACAGGAGACTGTGCTGGCAGACCGTCTCAGGAGCTTCAAGTAAGAATGAGATAAATTCGCTGACAACAGGTCCATAAATAGGTGATAAAAGGAGGAGTCAGAGATGTACTCTCCATCACCCCTAATACAATGATGCTGAATGCTGGGAGAGAACAAGGGGAAGGGACTGCAGGTAGCAGTCAGTCTCATGTGTTTTCCCTGAACAGTACCTCCTATTGCCTCTCAGGGGGAGGCTGCTGGGCTCAATGGGTCATGGGTCTAACACAGAAAGTCTTTTCTTATGTCCTTGGGATGTCCATTGTAGAACCTGGGAGCTGAAGCAGTCAAATCACAGGTAAGAATAGCCACAAATGAATGATGCTGTAAAGGTTTTATTCAGAAAAAAACCCAATATAGTTGTCCCAAAAGGTCAAGAATCATTATTTTATATCTAGCTATGAAAAACTCTCAAGTTACTAAATGAAAACTGAAACATTTCATTTAGTAGTTTCATTGTGAGAGGTTAGGAAAGCAGTTGCCTAAACTCCAATTAGTGCCGTATCCTGTGATTTTCACACACCAATTCACAAAGGCCCATTTTAATTAAAGGAAAAATGCCAGGTCACTTTTGTTGGCATCATTAGGTGGAAAAAAACCCCACAACACCCAACAAACCAACAGCAACAAAACCCCCAGCAGGCACAAGCAGCTGTTTACCGCTCTGTAATGCCATAAATAACAATTACATTAAATTAGAGTTCAGGAACAAGGCCCAAAGTTTGAGCTAGCATTACTCTTTACTGACTCGTAAAGTTTCTGAGATTGTAATAGCAACAGCATTAAGCATTTCCCCTCAATGAAGCAGGTTCACAGGAAAGCAAAGGGTATAATAAAATTGATGACAGTATCTCATTGGCTGCTGTTACAGAAGGACTGACCAAGAGTAGTTATTGGCCCAAATTGTCTATTATGTTGATTAAAAAAAAGGCTGAAAAAACTTCCAGCGTCCCCTGGTAAAATTGATGTCATGTTGTTCAAAGAGGGAAAAGGGCTGTCTGCTCTCTAAAGGAGAAAAGAAAGGTTAAGCTTTCCAAATGGTGCATCTTTCATCTCCAAAACAATTGTGCTGACAGTAAACCTTGAGCCTGCCACTGCCCTGAAACCCACAGGTAGTAGGAAGTGTCACTGCTTGCAGAGACTTAGCAAAGAAATTAATACTACTGGCTTACCGTTAGCCTGTAAGCACAAACGCATCCTGGTCTCTCAGTACCTTCCAGCCAGTCTGCCTCTTTTTGTGCTGGATACACAGAGAGAAACTCCTTCCAATTACAAAACTCCCAGAAAGTCCATCAAATAACTTTTATCTACACCGCTTGTGCTGGCAGAACAGATGGGTGAGGCTGTTCAGACAACTGTGTGCTTCTCAAACTGCTGCCCAGCTAGAGGTGTAAAATGTTGGACTGCATACAGAGAAAATACCTTTGCTAACTGTAGTGCAAATACACTTTCACAGAGGGTTTGAGGCACGTTGTCATGTACTGCTCTGCCGCCTGGCTGGGTCAAATCAGCACATAGTTTGACGTTTGCTGCTACCAGACTGTAAGGTTTTGGAATCCAGTCACTTCAGGTATTTGTCTTGTCCACTTGCTTTAGCAAAAACTTCTGGTAACCACCATCTGGGAATTGATTTCTGTTATCACATCACTTCAGAGAAGCACGTCTGGACCCAAAGATCATTACAACACAATACCCTTAGGCTGGGAAGAGGCACAGGGGTAATTTGTGAGAGGAGTTTTTGTTCTGCCCGAGATCCATAATGAAGTTGAATAGAGCATTTTCATTTCACTGTGATCCTACTGGCTTGAACCACAGCATCACACTTTCTGCAGAGGAAAAAGACTTTTCACACGTTCTGCTGAAAAGTTAAAACAGAAGGCAGCCCCCAAAACCTGGTGCAACAGTCCCAAACATTTGAGCACAGGAATTAAATGAAACAAATATCACTATGGAAAAATATTTTACTTAGTTTATGGAAGGGTGAGCTCAGACAGAAAGTGGATAAATAGGCTGGCTAAAAAAAAAAATAAAATTCCTCAGACTTCTCCTTATGGATACTTACACTTGGCCAGCAAACCCAGCTAGAAACGTCCCCAGAGAGATAAAGTAAAACATACACAGATGCATTTTCTTTCTTCTAGCTTTCCTTATTTCTCATTTTTCCCATTTTATTTGCGACATTATGCCTACGTGGAAGACCTTAATCTTGCAACAGGATTTCCTGCACCACTTGGAGTCCAAACAATTTTCATGCTTTGCAAAATCCTTTGATAAACAGAGAGATGCTGCTTTTCTTTCGGAGCAGGGAGTGCACAGCTGGGACTGTGTCTTTTGTTTGAATGTAAAGCAATTGCCATACCTCAGGCTTTCTATAGGCAAACCATGGTCATGGCAGCAGTGGTCACAAAGTGATTTGTCATGCAGATTTGTCATGGTTAGTTTTTGAACTAACATGTTTTTTTCTTAAGCTGTTTCCTGTTTAATTATAAATGGGAATCTGGGTGTATTCCAGCAAGACATGAAATAATAATGTATAAAAAAGGACTGTTCCGTTATTCTCCACCAAGACATATTTAATCAAATGGAAAGTGTCCATCTGATTGTTTGCGCAGGATTTCATTAGACTCTAACTACTTTTGCAACTAGTGGAAATAATGCTGCATCACCATACAAATGCTGCATCACCATACAATGCTCCATCACCCTACATTCACCATAAAGCAAAACATTCCAGCTACAGTATCAAACCCCGTTGGCTTTACACAACAAGCCCCAACCAACTTATAACTGTTCTACACTCCTAATGTGGAAATGTTTTAAGTTAAATTTTTCTCTCTAAAAACTAAGCTTTTTCTTCTTGTGCTCTCCCAAATCACTTGGAAAAAAACCCACCATGGTTGACAAAATAAGATACACAAGATGAATCACCTTGGGTTCTTTCTGGATATTGGTACAGGCAGACTTTTTGTTTGAATTCTTTTGGAAATAAAGATCTCTTACCTGTGTACAGAAATTAGCCAATGGTTTGTAAAGCAGCCACCAGATAAGGTAACTGTGACTATCTTATAGTCACTCTAACTGCATATCAGGTTGGTGGAAAGCCTTCCCATCCTGCATTTTTTTTTTTTTTTCCCAGCAAAAAAAGTCCTGTTGCCCTGACAAATCTGGGGGAACAGCTGTGAGGCACCACACACTCAGTAGGTATATAAGTGATTTTTATAACTTTGCTGGGACATCTGTGGGGAAGGTTATAAAACTGCATTATGAACATGTTTCGCCATCCTATGATATCTTTAAAAGAAGCAATTTATAGTTGTAAGCTGGAGAATGGGTAAGCACGTAAAACTTAATTAAATGCATATTCTAACTTTTTTCAATGTATATCCCTTTTTCATCTAAATAAAACCTTTTTTTTTTTAAAAAAGCAGCAAACAATTATATGTAGAAAAAATGTATTGCTACTAAACCCTTTGAAAGAATTCTTAAATGTAAACTGCAAACACATGTTTTTAAGAGATGCTGATAGGGGTTTTGGAAAATGCCCCATGGATCATTCTAAAATTTAGACAAATTTCCATTACAATGTTGTGATAAAATGGTTCAGATAATGTATTGAAGCAAGACATAAGAATAGAGCAGTTCATCTAGGCAGCAACCAGTTATGAATAATTTCAATAAATATGCAAAGACTACATTCTGTCACATAAAACAGCTAGTCATTTGTAAACCTGCAATACATTTTTAGGCTATAGCATGTGTATATCTAGAATTAAATAATTAATTATGATCCCCATGAATATAATAATTTGGATTCTACAGTATCTGCATTTTGCATCAGTTCCTCCCATGATTCATTTTGATCATCTCAGTATTTTACCTATGAATATTATTTTTACAAATTTATTTTTAACACCATTCGTATTTTTATTTCGTGCCAACAGAATTCTACACTGCAATGCCCATTGTTTTCTAAATCTATCCTTCTTCCTAGAAAAGAATAAAATGGAACTGAGTTAATGGATGCATCTACTGAACAATACATAATTTCAGCAGTAAACTAAATATATACAGGAATGTGGGAGAATTTTTTATGGATAGATATGTGTACAGAGACACATACACCACGAACACATAAACCCACAACTTGTTAGAAGTCCACCTCTCTCCTAGCAGAAAGCCAGGGGGTGTTTTAGCTTATCTTAATCCAGACTCTCTACTTCTCCAATATATATACTCATTAGTGCTCATGCATACATACCTATGCCAATGTACTAACATTCGAGTGAAAGTGGCCTTTCTGATTCTGAACTCCACTGTCTGTGAAATTTGTGGAAAGGAAGAGTTCTTGTGAAATATGTCCTAGTATTATCTAATATCACAAATCAATCCTTTACAGGGAAAGAGAAATGATTAACCTTCACCTTTGTTACGAGGGTCCAATTTTCTTACACGTAAATGTTAATACGTTTTTCAGCGAGGAAGTAATGAAAGCAATTCACATTACTTTGTGAACATAGGTAAATCTGGCTCTTGTTTCAGAGGATCACAACTAAACAGTAAACATAATGAAGCAATGAAACTAAGTTTACGAATAACTATCTAGATTACTGGATACATGAGTTGCCAAGCAGAGGGAATGTGAAGTTTTAATTACCATTCATAACACCATAAGCCACAGAATACCAGGCATTTATATGCCCATAGATAAATATTACTGAAAAAAATAATAACCAAGCAATGCAATACTTCTAAATCTTCAGAAAAAGGAGAAAGCATCACTACTGACATAATCCACTGCGAATCCAAACATAACACCAGTATGTAAAAGGAAGATGTTTATCTTTGCAAACTGAAGTGTCAAATATTTGTGAGTGCTCAGGTTACTGTCACTAGCCCAATAAAATGCACTTGTGGGTTTCAAGTTGGTCCATAAGAACCTTTACATGCAAACTCTCCTCCATAAAACAATGTGGGATGTGCAGATTATTGCAACTCTCAGACACGTATTTGCCACCTCCAGAGCTATGAATCTATGCAGTGAATCACTTGGAACTGATACACGACTATCAGCCAGACTTTGATCATAGGCACTGCTGAATTTCTAGGGCAATCTAGTTGGTAGTATGCCGTCATAGGAACAGGACTGTATTTAAGAGGAAAGCAGGACAAACTGGCTTTTCCAGAAGAGATTAAAATCTCATTTTGGCATGTGTCTACAGAATAGTCTCAAAACTGAAACAAAGAGTAAACAAATTAATCAAAATCTAAATCATGAAATGCCAGACTGAATTTCCAAGAATTTCACCCAACTTCAGAAAGAAACTATTTTGTTTCAATTCCCAGAGTAAAATTGCAAATTAAAGCAAATCAACAAAGAAAAAAGAGTCAATATTACTAATTTAAAAAAATGCAGAATGGCTTGGTGGAGAAATTTGTAGGCAACATAGCACGATTTGATGTACCCATTTTTTGAAACATGTCTCCCAGTTACATCAAAAGTATCACACCAGAGACCACCTCAGATGCATCAGGTCAGGTACAATAAGTATCCAAATGCACTGAACAGAATTCATCTCACTAGCTTCTAACAAAAGCGCAGGGTACAAGAGACAACCTCATAAAAAAGAAAACATCATCTATCCCTCAAGTTCTCTGAACTACTGATTAGAGCAGCTCTTGACTCTTTCCATCAGTGGTAGGTCCTATGGAAGGGGCTGCAGGATCTTGGACCTGAAGAGCAGAAACTCACCCCACTTGAACTGTGCAGAAGAAAGGGTAGATCTTTACGCTTTTGTCCTATCTACGGCACCTGAGAAATTCTAGTCAAGTTATGGAAAATGAAGGCCTGGCCAGGTAGATTTTACACTGGGAATGAAGTGAACAGAGTTCCCAGTGAACGAAGCAAACAAACTGTGTGCTGTAATGCCAGTTTGCTATTGACTGGATGACTTCTTACCAGCCATCTGAACTGCAGATTCTCCACAGTGAAACAGATATACATTGTTGTTTACTGCATATGCATTCAGTAGCCTGGTATGACCTTTAGGAGCTTATGGCCCTAAGCTAAAGTTACCTTGTGTTGAGATCCTTGAGAAGAGGTAGTCACTAAAGCTATACATGAAATCTGCAACAGACGCAGGACTGGGATTCTAACTTAAACCTTGTCAGCTTCCTGATACTGCTCCAACTTATAGAAAGACTTGGATCTCAAACTTCCACCTCACTATTCATCCAATGGATGCTTCCAAACTTACTCTGGGACTACTCTGAAATACATATGTATTTCAAGCAAGCCTCCTGAGCCACTGTCCAAATCACAGTCTTTAATCCACAGCATTTAACAGCTCTATTAACTGTAGTTTTACATATTCCACCACAAAGCTGTCCTAAACCTGGACCAGTCCAAACTCCAGTCTGCCTTAAAATCAAGACCAGGGAAGATTAGTCCTTTCTATTCTGAATGCAAATGCTACCGAGCAACAGCCATATAAAAGGTACACAGAGAGATGGTGAGTTATTTTGACAAATACACCAGCTTGGAACTTTCATGTCATTATAGACTCGTCTCAAAAATAAAAAGAATATAAAAGTCTACTCTTGAAGTAAGATTCACACAGATGAAACTACACAGGTAGACTGGTAAAGAGAGTTAAAGAAAATGTGCAGCTGCAGTCAGATGTTAGCAGTGATTACTATTTGTTATCATTAGTTTTAAAACCACACCTTCATAGCTATATCTATAAAAGAAATGAGAACTGTATCTAGTTCTCTTACACCTTACATACACCACTAAGTGAGCAACCCACAGCAACCACTTTCAGCCATAACTCACTTGAGTTGGAATCAGACCGGGAAGATAAAACTTTAAAAGCTACAAAACAACAGTGTTTCTGTAAGCCATTTGTCCCATAGACAGACTTATTTTCAGTCATGCTTCGGACTATGAACACAGAAAAAGACAATGCTGAAGTTAAATACATTTCTCCTGTAAAAGCATGCATTGGGTGCAAGAGCGAACAGTAGTTTCTTTTGTGTCGTTCACAGTTCTGCATCGCTTGGTAGCCATCCAGAAATATCCTTTCTAGTTATTAGCACAGAATAAATTCAATCTCCCTTCAGTTATTTTTTTATTAGGCACAACATATGAAAGCTAGCTACCAGACCTCCACTAATGAGACTTGCATATTTTCAGCATTACCAGATTCATGTGAAATACACAGGCTGTTAGGATTTTTTCCCGCCCCCTATTTTCTGCACACAGACAAATCCACGCTTCCCATTAGTTCAGCAATGTTGGGGAGTTTTTAAGTTCTTAAAAGCACTCGTGTTCTCTTCATAGGAGGTTTGCTTCATTTGGTGCAGGAAGTGAAAAATGCACATAAGGACCCAGGTTCTCCTCCTTGTGCCTTCAGACATGCAGCTGAGGGGCTGATGTAACCAGCCCCCGCAACGTAAACTTACCCCAGTGGCGCTACCTCTTCTGTGGCTGTGCATCGCTGCCATCTGGCTAGCGCTGGCAGTCAAGCACTGAGTTCAAGGAGGTAATTCAGACTAAAACTGCCAAAATAAGTGATTAGTTTCCAGCTGTACCAGCTCCCCAAACCCCTTTGCTACATGGTCACATGAGAGTCAGCGCTGGCCTGGGCGCACAGGTGGGAACGCACAGCCGGGGTGGACACACAGGGCTGGCGTCACTGGATTGCTTCAGCAGCGTACCACCCGTGGAGCGGTGGCCAGCCTTCCTCCCTGCGCCTCACAAGCATGACTTAGTTTTTTGGTGAACTGTCTTGGCTCCTGAGGTGCCCCCTTGACTATAGGGACAACCTAAGGTAACTCATCTTTCTCATGACTGCTTGACATGCCTACGTTTGAGTACTGAGATGAAGCCAGGCTCCATACAACAATGCAATTTTCTGTTTTCATCGTTCCCCAAACTCTGGCCCTCCTCTGAGGACACGGCTACCAGCTTACACATAGATTTTCCCACCAACACATTCACACCAGAGAGCCAACAGCAGTTATCAGGGGAAGGTGACGCCACCAGCTACACTGCCAGTGCTGTCACCAGTATGTTCTTACCAGACACCTGTGGCTACATCCCCTTGCAGTCGAACAGGCCAGCCGGGCCAGGGAAGTCCATTGCTCATGCCGAGACTGGGGAGGAGACTCAACCAATGCAAATGCTAAATGCAAGAGCATTTGGGTAAGACGAGAATTTTGCTTTAACAAAAAGGTAGATTTGGGATATATTCCGCTCTGGCTTTACTCGGTTACAACAACAGCCACAAGAAGCGTGACTGGGAAATTCCTCTTAAAATACCAAACAAGAAATCTTTTTGGAAAGTAGAAAGATTATGATATCAAGTAAGACACCAGAGATTTAACTGGAAAGAATATCAGAGCTCCTTATGCAACTGGATCAGAGACTGAAGCATATTTGGGGCACGCCAGTACTACTTGCAATGTACTTCCATCCCACCCTACTCCTGAAGCGCACACGATCTACTGTAACTAACCATAAAAGTTTCAGATTTTAATTAAAGTTCTACATTACATTTTACATAGAAGTTTCATGCTTTACCAGAATGGTGCTAACATGAAATATACATACATATATATATATAAAAAACACTGAAGGAAGAAAAGGCTAGCACAAAAGGAAGCAATTGTGTCACAGTGATGACTATTTTAATGAAAGTGCAAACAAAACCTCTGACCCTAGCAGTAAATGCAATACACAAGTGTCAAAAACATGTAGACTTGAATGATCTTTTACATGCCACTTTGTTCACCCTATTAAGATGCTAGTTGTTTCTTTGATTTATCTGATAATAAATTTTTGATGACTAGTGAGTCTCATAAAAATTGCTCTGGTGCTGACTACATTGATTAATAAGCCCAAAGAATCGAAACTGTCAGAAATTCATGTGCAAGAGTAAATTACTGGCAAAAATACATTAGATATTCCATAAAATATAGAATAAAAAAGGTTGATTTGGTAATTTTATCTTGCATCAATTTGTTTGATATAATTTATATTCAGGATCATCACTGTCAGTCCTTGCATACCTTTTCTTTTTTTAAAGTCAACATTAGAGTAAATCTAAATTTGGGACAGCCAAGAAATGAACAGGAGACAGAATATCAAATGCAATAATCAAAACTAACATTCAGAATTTAGCTTGGAAATTATATCCAGTTGAAAGGTGCCTGAAAACCGTCTTCTCGGAGTTACAGCTTTTGTAAGTAAAATTCACTGCTATTTTAGGAGTCAAAACTGGCACGCACACATCCATGCCTAAATACCATTCTTCCAAAACTGTGATATCTCCTTATGGGGGCCTTCACATGTAGCAGGTTATTGCAATGCATCTTTGAAGAGTCCTGGGCTCTGTGGTCCCACTCTTTTTCCTTATTTAATGCCCAAAAACATTTAACATGCAGAAAGTCCCAAAAAACTAGACACTGGAGCAGGCCAGAGGTAGGGCTCTGGGTATACGTATGAATAGGGATCAAATTTCTTCTTTTCCTGTCAAGGGGAACCATACTTACAGCACTGGGTTTAGGATTTGCTCCATTTACTTCTGCATATATTTACCATCATGTGACAGCATTTTGTTGCAAGATATATGATTGTAGGATTGAAAACCTAACTGATTATAACTTTATAAGTGGGCTTTACAGGTAACAAAATGGATTCAGTGAATCACTTTTCCCCATTCAGTGAAATAAATGCTGCTGTTTACATCTAGCACTGGAGCCCGCTTCTTAAAACATCTGGCAAAACTATGAAGAGGGCTAATATTCTTGCATTTATTATTATTGCTCTGGTAAAGCTGAAGCAATTGAAATGGTCAGTATCCTAAGTAATTCTATTTACTGTTTACAGAATCACTACAGTTGGAAATGACCTATAAGATCATCAAGTCCAACCGCTCCTGCATACTTCACTTCAGACTGTAATTTTTTTCCCCAATTTTCCAACCAAGTGTAATAAAGACAAAAACCTACGGGATATTTTTCCCTGAGATATTTAATACTAACTGATTTTCAGTATATCAGATTTTTAGGGTTACATTATTAATGTGGTTGGGTACAGAATAGAAAAAAGCCTTTGCAAAGCTGTAGTCAAAAGGATTTGCCGAAACAGGACCTAAATCTGACTATCCCCAGCTTTAACAGTAGGACATTTCGTATTTGGTTGGAGGAAAGCAGTAAAATGCAGGACTGAGAAATCCTGTGTCATATACAGTAGAAGCTCCTGATTTTCAGGTTATACTTTTCAAGAAAAAGTTAATGTTAATAACAAGAATTTAAAATTAAATCTGTTCATAACCGTTTTCAACACTGTGCCTCAGGTGTAAGGGACTGTAAATGTGCATATAAACCGGATGGCACTAATACCTGCTAAAATGAAATCATGGCTTTTAAAAAGTCTATCAGAGCTTGCACTACAAGTGTCTCCAGCAAATTATACCAGAATCATTCCCACCTCAGCCTTCCACTGGATAAACAGTTGATAAAGGCAATCATAAAATTAGGGACACTCCTCTATCTAACTGATAGCCCTCACCAGGAGGGTAAAAAAATTGCTAAAGATCACACAAACCCCTCAAATAATGCAAGACTGAAATAAGAAACTGGAGTTCAATAAAAGCCAGCATGTAATAAAACAGATATGAGTGCATAGAGAATAGAAATTGCAGACAGTTCTGCTTGATTATAAAAGTGCCACTTTTTAATTTATCTCTCAAATAAAACCAGCAAATGTGTGCAGTAACTCTTCTTGTTTGGTTGTAAAGAACCAATCTGAAGAAGAAAACAAGAAAGCAGATCAACTGAATTTTGAAGATGACAAAGGGTTAACAGGCTTACCACTACTTACTGCTAGCCATACAAGTTTACCAGAAAACCCTTATTGCTACCAACGTGTTTTCCACATTAGTTCTCAATTAGTATTGTTTTGTCTGCCATTTCCTATTTATTCTTCTCCCTGTTGCAGTCTGGAGGATTTTCTTTAAAATGCTCTATCCTTTTTGTTACCTACTATAAAGTCCAAATTTTGTTCTCTGCAATATCCTCACCAAAAAAAAGATTAGGTGAGGCACCTTCAGAGAACATCTGTCAAGTTTCTTAGTTGCATGCATTTTAGACACA
Organism: Gavia stellata; assembly: GCF_030936135.1. Taxonomy (NCBI): domain Eukaryota; kingdom Metazoa; phylum Chordata; class Aves; order Gaviiformes; family Gaviidae; genus Gavia; species Gavia stellata. The sequence continues at coordinate 23,322,099 of NC_082599.1, read as the reverse complement.
CTGCCTTTGGTTAGCAACAACACTACCCAGAAATGTTGAGAAAACTCCTTGAATCCATTGGAGCTGAAGAGCTGGACCCACCATGCCTACAGCAGCTAGAGTAGCAGAGCACACTATTGGATACGAGGCCTTAAAATTGTGGTGGTTCTGGTAAAGTCTAAAATCAGACAATTGATCATCATCTTTGTATACTAGGCATAATGTATGAAAAGCCATCATGGTTCATACAGTAACTTTCATACCAAGATGTTGCTTTAAAACGCATTTTCCCAAAAAGTATCCCAAAGCAATCAGAAGACAGTAAGAGAAAGTGAATCTGCTACTTTCCTTGGTAGCTTGCCCTAATAAGCATCCTTCTACAAGGTTGTACATTGCTTTCTTTTCTTAATCTGCTTGACTTCTGCTCTCAAATAATTTGAGGTGTCTGTATCTAAACACATTTTTAACATCCCTTTAAAACTAATGACACCAGAACTGAATTCAGTATCAGCCTCAGCTGGTGTTGAAAGTATTAAATTCCTATTCCTGTACTCACTAACCCAAAGCTTCTTTTAGGCCTTTCAGATATAGCGTTGAACTGCGAGCTGACAGTGCACTTCAGTTATATGACATCTCTTAAAATATTTTTCAGAGCAAATTGCTATCTGGAAAGCAGTATTCACTCCTTTTTATCTCCTCCTGTAATCATAACCACAACGCATAGTATATCCTGCATACCTTATTCACAGTTATGCAACTCTTCTTTGAGCTGCTTTAAATACACTGTACACAGGCACAGTTCAGTAAGTGGTCCAGGACAGCCCATATATTCACTGTTGTCTTTCACCAACTTCCAGGTCATCTACAATTTTTAGTCAGAAAGCACTGTATATTTGCTTCCAAATACCTGAGGAGAACATTGAACAGTTCCAGGTCAGATCTCTGTGGAGCTCACCAGAAACGTCCTTGCCAGTAATTATCTCTGAAGACCTATCAGACAGTTGTTAATTCTTCTTAGTGTTTTATTGAAACTATACAGTGCTCATTTTCTACTGAGAACCTTGTGCAGCTGTACAAGCTAAATGCTTCACAAAATTGTATGTAGTTAAAGAGTTGCCTTGACCAACCGAATTTATGATGTTTCTTTAGGAAATAGTTCTCAAAATCATATTCATGCCTTAATTGTACGAATTATATTCATACTAAAGTCATATTCTTTAAATCTTCACTAGTAGAATCCCATGACTCTTCTTCACTATTTAACCCAAAACTTATGACAGAGTAAACTAGGTAATAACCCAGTTTGGTCTATTCACCTTCCTTTATGTTGGAAGGATACTAGCACTTCTGTCACATTCTGGCATTTCCCTGACACTACAATTTAATTAAAAATGAACTTTGTTGAGTCCAGACTGTCAGTCAAGTCTCCTAAAACTTCTGAGGGCACGTCCAGGCCTGGAGGTTTAAACCCATTTCTCACAACAAAATGTTAGTCAGGCTTCTACTTAGTGGACTGAGAAATAACTCATCTTCCCTAAAAGATCATCCTGCTTGCACTGAACATAGAACAGAAGCGCAACAGAACATGACTTTCCTTCCTTCATCATTATTAATAATCTGACTATCACAGTTCAGAAAGGCGCCCATTTAATTTCTAGGATTTATCATAATCAGATAGTTATAGGAGGGGCTGGTTATGGCTAAGACCCTAACAAGATAGATCCCCCTTTGGATCGGTCCTCTTTCCCACTGCGCATACTTTATTCAATCCCACCTATCATTTTTCCTGCTCAGGGTGCCACTTGCCTGCAGCTGTACATCTCACATTTTGCTTGCTTGCTTAGACCCCAACCTGTCGTCTAGGCCAGGTGCTCGATTCTGTTTCTTACCAGTTTCTTTGACACATGCCCACCTGCTTCTCATTTTGGATTTTACCATAATTATCACTGATTTTTAACTCAGCTACTGATCTTGCCTTGCCCTATAGTTAGGTGCAACTTTGTCTTGTTCCCCTACTCAAATCCTGTATCCTGCTGTCACTGCTTCCCCACCTTTGGTTTCATCAAGTCCTCAGCTTCTGCACTTTCCTCACTTCTTCATTCCAACTCTGCTTCTAACACAGCCCTAGACATCTGCCCCAGTAACTTAAGCCCTGGGTTATCATCCTTGACATGGTAAATGGATTACTGCATAATATTCTAAGCTTTACATGAAAGTTCACATCAAAGGGAATGGTAATATCAGTAGTTAGACCAGTATTTATATGTGCAGTATCTATATCTGTCAGATACATCAGTGATAGTTTTGTTTTTATTACATATCCATCTTAGTTATATATAAACACAAATATACAGAGATACTGTTTTTCTTGTTTATCTTTCAACATGGGTTCCAGTTTGCCCTTCTTTAGGGAAGAGTTACAGATTTGCATGTAAATGTTGTCTAAAGATGTCAGGACTCTGAGTCATCTATTTTCTCTGTTGAAAATAATGTACTAATATATTTATCAATTTTTAAAATACAGCCAATAAATACAACATTTGTTTGGAATATGAATCAGTATTTCCATATAAAATATACAGTACCCTGCCTTTGATACAACAGAACTAAACGTAAATGACATTTTTATATTTCCCCACATCAGGTTGATAAAAGATTTTTATTGGTTCATTAAAATTTCTTACTGGTACGTGATCGAAATGTGTGAACCAGGATTGTTAACACTTATTTCACAGAATCATTAAGGTTGGAGAAGACCTTTAAGATCATCAAGTCCAACCATCAACCCAACACCACCATGCCCACTAAACCATGTCCCACAATGCCACGTCCACACGTTCCTTGAACACCTCCAGTGATGGTGACATAGTTTAACTATGAGGGATCTTGCTTCCTGCCATCTTTTGAGGGAGGCTTAATTTGCCGTGAGTTCATCTTCACAGGAGATGCAGCACCTCAGAGAATCTCACTTAAGGTAGATCACTGAGGTCATCTCTTTTCCACTATCTTTACCCAGTCTTTGAAACCACCCTAAAATACACGATGTCACAGCTACCACAGGTACAGATGGTGCATCCACGTCAGGGGCCAAATGGTAAAGATGCCAGGCTAAAAAGTCACTGAAATAGAGAAGTGAGCTCCAGCAGTGGACTGGTGGACACATAACACCATCTTATTTCTTGTACAGGGCCCAGGACAACCACACTGTGCAAATGAGAAGGGAAAAATGTACTTACTAAAGGTTAATCCTAGGAGCACACACACAAGAGCAACCCCCCTAGGAACATTGAGACTACCTGTTCTAGAAATTTAAGTATTTGTAGAGCTGAGCCTAAGAGAAAACTAATGCACGAAGCATTCTATTCCACAAACTATGAAAGAATACTAGTAACAAAAAGAAAAGAAAAATAAAGAAGGAAAACAGCATTTATTATGGCCTATTTTTCTTGGGAAGGCAGGGTAGACTCACATTATCCAAGTTCTTTAAATCTTCATTGACCTCCATGTGTCATACAAACAGCTGAAGCATCTAACCGTACTCCTTTGAATCAAACCTACATTAGATGTTTAAAGCAATTGATCTGTGTTCCTCTCTATGGACTTTATTTCCCCCAGAGAATCCAGAATACTCACCACTAGAAATTACTCCTGAGATCATACTGTGCCCAGTTTGTTTCTTTTTGGTATTGTTACAAGATTAGATAATGACTGGATAATACAAGAAGTTATTTAATTTTACTTAGAGACAGACAGAGAAGCACTCTCCCTATGTATCTCTTCAATCTAAGTGGAGAAAGGAATATTATGAAGATTTTTGTAACCCCAAATGAATTTTTCCTAATGAATATATAATTTATATAATAACAAGTAATTATTAGGTTATTAAAAAAATTCAGTCATTTTAAACTACTGCAAAAAAAATGCCATGCATGTTTATTTAAACAAGTTATTAAATACATGAATATGCAAAATAATTTTTTGCCTTATTTATATTAACAGACAACAGAGCTTTGTCTCCCTTAGCTTAATGTCAATTGCACTGTGCAGTTACCTAAATATATAGGGAAAATCAGGAGACATGAATGTAGGAGCATAAAGGTTTGCCTTGCATCACAGACGTGCCATCCCCTGCCACAAGCAATCACATCATATACTCCTCCTCAAATTGATCAGTGCTTACTTTGAAACAAACAAGATTTTGGCCTTCATTTCTTCTGTCAGAAGGCTATTTTTATCAGAAGGTTATTACCTTACTCCCTTAATAATTAGAGGCCTTCCTTCAAATATACACCTGACCAGCTTATTTCTATTTGTTCTTATGTCCACCTTTTTTTTAATGCCTTAAATGAAGTCTCTTCCTCCCCCTCTCCCTCCCAATAAACCAAATACCTTTTAAATCTCCTCTTGGCTCTTCATTCCTTTTATCATCCTATTATCCTTCCTCACTTTGCCTGTTCCTGCCTAAATTAATTTTTCATGAACACGATGACCAGAACTGCATAATAGTTCCTTTTCTGTACTTGAAAATTTCCACTCTTGACCCAGCTCTGGAGATTGTGCTTCTCTTTCTCTTCCCCTCACTCCAGTATATCACACTGGTGGCTCAAAGAAAACCTGTAACTGATACACTCAAGCCTTCCTCTTCATTTGCTAATTTTTCCTGTGTGGCATGCTGATTCTCTTCTGTGCTGCTAGCTTTGTGTCATCAGCAAACATCACTTAAATACTCCTGCTTTTTGTGCTAACATAAAAAAATTAAATCCTTGCAGGTCCAAGACTGTGCTGCACAAGTAACACCATTCCAGGACAATCTCACCTCCTATCAGTTCAACCCGCTGATGCCTCTATCTCAACTGCTCGCAATTCCCACTTCCCCAGCATGCTTCCTAACCACCAACACATGTTTTTTTTTACTTGTTTGACATCTCTTCCACTCTATGATAGGTGGTTTTACTGATCATCATCTTTACATCTTGGACAGCACCAATCACGCAGCTGAAATTTTATAGGCTTAAGGACTGTGGAATAAGAACAGGATTTATTTCAAGATACTATTTGTATTCTACTGCATTAGTCTGAGTATCTTGCCAGTCTCCTCTAGTTGTTAAAAATGAATGCTGAAATACTCTTCCACTAATACAACCCAGAAGAAGAATGCCTTACTTCATGACCTGTGTCTGCTGCCCTGGAAGTAGCCGCTGCATAATAGTGGGGGTCCAGTACAAAATTAATTCTCAAGAAGAAAGTGGGGGCGATTATCTCTAAATAGAGGACTGAATCAAGAGTGGATTTTTCCAGACTGTCACTGTCAATAAAATGAGGTTTTCAATTACAATGCTTAGCACAGAGAAGCCTGCCCTGGGAAACCTATGTTCCAGTGCTGCCAACCTGCGTTCCAATGCTCAGCACAGCATTTGTCAAACCATTTCATCTGCTAAGAGTTAATGTGTCAGTCTTTAAAATGGCTCACTCTTCTACCACCTTTCCTGATAGAAATGTGAAAAGTACAACTTACTTCCTTTCACAAAACATCTTGTCGAGACTCTTGACTCCAAATTGACTGCCTCGTGGGGAAAACCTGCTTTCTAGAAACTTAACAAACGGTAACTGTTCTATCATAATTCCACCTCACTGAAGTAAGGAGGTCAAACAGGGAGACAACAATCATTAAATGAAGTGTTAAAAGGTGATTGCTGGGTTCAACGGCAGCTTAAAAATGTTAAAAGCCTCAATGCTATTCTAAGCACTCAGGTCTAGCAAATTATCCTGTTTTAGCTGAGATTACGCTATCAGGTGATGATGACTGCAACAGACTCTGTTGTGATAAAAGCAAAATCACTACCCTTTCTGTTCCAAGAACAAACAGGCAAAGAGCAAGTTTCACATGAAGATTGATCAAAAGCACATGATTAATGCCAGAAACGTACCCAAAGAGCAGCTTTCTGGATTAACTTTGCTGTAAATGCCAGCAACCAAATCACCCACTGGTACCAATTGCATGTCTCAGCTTTACCTCATTTTAATCAAATCACTAACTATCTTACAGTGATCCTGATGAGCATCACAGGATTTCAGTTCTTCATAGCTCTTCATAATTCACTGTTTTCTTTCAAAAATTCATGTCTGTCTGCACTTGTCTAAGTACATTGTAACCACTAAATCATACAATCCATCATCTCTTTGTCAGTACCCTAGACAGAGAAGAACCTCTGAGAATATGCTTACAACATAAAGGTCACTTTGAAAGTTGACTAAAGGCATGAATAAAAAATAAAACATTTAGTTAAGCCCTTTGAGGAGATGAGGTTGCCATTACCCTTTACTGTTTGAGCAAGTTCTTCAACTGTTTTTCAACTATCCTAACACCACACGGGGAGTTTAATGGCAGCTCCTGAGTATATATAGAATCAAAGCCAAAATTCAGCTTACTAACTTAACTTTCAGAAAGTTAGCACAGCAGTCAGAGATTACGAATCATTATATACTTGGCAAACTGACCTATTTCCAAATGATGCTGTCACAGGATGATATGTGCAGTGGGCGTATTTTAGCCAATAAAAGCTAGCAAAGTGCCAAGAGCTGCTGAATTTCCTGTTAAGCATTAAGAGCTCCTCCACACACATTTTCTGCCACAATATATGGCCCATCTTTTTGTCAGCATAGTCTTCCTTGAAAAATGAGAGCTGAAAAAAAATCACCTGGCATCATTTCTCATGAAAGGTAAGGAAATTAAAGGAAATGAAAGAAGGTACAAAGTAACAAGAGCTGATCTGAGGGTCCTACTGGTTAACACACTTCTGAAGTAAAGTGCAATTCCAGTTTTATACTCAGTGTGTAAGTACCATGTAAAACAGGAGTGTGAAAATGCAGAAGTATGTGAGACAAATGACATTTTATCTTCAGACATGATCATCCCTCATGGGTGTCATCCCTACTTACCGATTAATCACTAGAGCATGAATATCTTAAGACAAGGCAAAAAATGGGGCGTAATTTTTCACTAAATATGCTTGAAACAGCCAGTACGTTTCACAAAGAAAAGAAGAGGTTTGCACTATATTTGGTAGTTGCTTCACAAGTGCAACCTCACAGAATCTGAATGGAAATCTCCAATATTGACTGCAGCATACAGTTATGGCTTGTGCCAGCCATCAGTAGAAACCTCAAGGTTTAGTAACGTGACTGCAAGTGAGTGCCAAGACTTACTGAGAGTTACCACTTTCTGGCTGAGATAACAGCAACTGAGTAAATATGAAGTTCTAGTCATTGCAAACACAAAATAAACTGTATTAGCATAAACCCACTTAGTGAAACATAACTTGCTAAGCCCCTGAAACTTGGCACTTGTGATTGTATGAGCATACCCTCTCTGTCTTAGCTAGTATAGACAATGTTAGAGTTGTAAACAAAGTAAAATCAATATTTCCAATCAGCCAGCAAAAGCAATGGGCACAGGGAGACAATTACCATCTCTGAAGCTCCAAATCCATCTACCATATAGATGTGTAGTTCCTGGTTTATGAAGGTACCTGGAAGTAAACTTACTGATCTGATTGTCAGCTGCTAAGGTATGTGACCTGTTCTCTCTTCTCAGTGTTGCAAGTGAGGTTATCTAAACACTATTCTATCCAATCATCCATTTAACTCTACTGCTTTGACTCAGAGTAAAAGTTAAGCTGGCTGGGTCTATCAAATGTTGCAAGTTAATTTTTAAATTTTTCTTTTGGCTGAATGATCCAAAAAAACCCTAAGAGCTCAGCTTTGCTTAGTTAGGTATCTACAGAGAAAATTACTACATTCACATCTCAACCTTATGATTTGCTCAATGAGAAAAAACACACAGTAACTGGACATAGGCTCTGAAAGTAAAAGGAAGTTGAAGGTGGTGTATAGTTGTTAGTGGGAAAGGATCAAAATTTCATCACAAAAAGGAGTTTTCATTACTTCTGTGTTCACAGCTTATTTGCTTTTGTGCACAATAAAATGGAATGGAAAATCCACAAACTCTCTTTAGAGCATGTGAAACAAGTACAATCAAGAATCAAAAGAAATTGCTACTGGAATTCTAACAAAATTATACAGATATTTTTAATTTATGGTTTAAATATAAAATGGTTAATGCTGAGTATAAAAAATGACATCTAATTATTAACATCTGCAAGCATTTGGTTTTCATCACTAATATTTGAAAATAATGACATTTTAACTGAATAAGCTTCTAAGATCAAAATAGAAGCCATAAATGAACCATGGAAAGATTCTTTGATTTTATTTTTTCCCCCTTATTAATGGGTAGAGTCTGATTTTGCTTACACTGTTAACTATACAGGCTTCAAATATTTACTGTGGACAAAATCAGCCCATTAGCCAATAAGACACGGTTACACCGCAAAGAACAAGACAGCAAACATAATATGGCTAATTTAAAACAAAGAGCAGAAGTTGAGGCAATTACAGAACCTTTTATGTCAATTTTGATTGCACAAGGAAAGTTGTCAGAGTAGCTTAATATATCCAAAGTTATAATTTTTTTTTTTAATTATAGATATATAACAACAGCCCCCACCTCCCCAAACCAAGTATGGGTCAAATTCTCAAAACTGCACTTCAGTTCTTGAAACTTTGCTGTCCTCATGATGCCCAGAGCTGTCCCTGTGAGAACTGCATGAGGGTCCCTAATCTATGTTGCTCAGCAAACAGAAACACAAAATTTGCAATAAAAAAAAAAATTACAAAGCATTATCAAGAAATCTAGATGCAGCTATACAATGGACTGTGGGGAAGGGATGGTCTAAGGAGATAGGCAGCTGTTTCGTGACACCATATCTGTAGTGCAGAGTACTACTGGAAGAAGGGTGATGCAGCCTACTTAAATCTATGAACAAATCTATCTTGAGAATACATACTGCAGCATAAATATCAGGACACATCTGAGACACACAATTTTCGTAAATACTCTCCCGTCCGTGATCCTTTTCACTTAAATTCTGTAAATGAAAAACAGCCTACGAAAGCCATTGCTGGATCATTTATTTTCATATAGAAATTTACATCTCAGTTACTTAATTGGAATCCCAAAACCTTCACTTCTGAATACTCTCCTTTGGTAATTGAGTTCAGGCAGCTACCATATTAAAAAATTGTCAGAAAGGCTTCTAAATTACTAAAATAATTTTTTTTAAATAAAGGGGAAATGCCAAGAATAACTTCCCAACCTAGAGGTTGTACTGTGTGTTGTACTACTATTGCTTCTAGGAAGACCGCATCAAAGCTGTTGTAAAAAAGCCACGTAAAAATAACTTCTCATCTAAAGTTTTGCTGTGGACTGGTAACACGGAAACTTTTTCTGAAAAGAAATATTTCAATTCAGTGAATGACTAAAGACGTTATTTCCTAAACAAATGTTTAGCATTTGTACACAGCATTTTGAATTAAAATGGAGAAGTCCCAGCATGAGGTTTATTTTTTTCCAGTTACACTGTTGAAGAAAGTACTAGTATCTGTATTTGAATTACCAGGCTTGTAGACTTTCATAAACCAGTCCAGATCAAAACAGGTTTGAATTCTGGACATCTCTTTCAAAATATAACAACCTGCATCCAAAAATATTAATAAATATCTATTTCAATCTATAAAACCTTACTGTACATACTTAAAATCAGTACTTCTCGAAGACTTGTAATGCTTGCTCCTTCACATCTCATGTTATTTAATAGCTCTTAGAAATGAACAACAAATGCAGGACAATATCAAACAGTCTGTGCTTTCCTAACATGTCTAAATCACATTTATTTACCTTCTTCTCAGCAAAATTCCTTAATATAAGTGTACAAGTTTGCATATTTGCCCTGAATACCAAGCTACTGCATGGCTTATGAAAGAAGGGTGTAGCTGATAACACTTTGCTAAACACACTACAGGAAAAAAAACCCAACACAGCTACAGAAATACTTACTATTTATATGTTTCTGAACGAATGTATTCAAAAACATGAGATACTCCCAGCTGGAACTGGTCAGCAATAGGGGTAACCCAAGGATTGTTCTCTGCTTTGAAGACTTGCTTTTGACCAGTCAAATCCAAATTACCTGAAAGGGATTAAACAAAACAGCATATGAAAAAAATGTGAAACATACAATAGTTGAAACAAATACCTTGCTGTGAATATAAAACTTTTCATTTGTTTCAGAGAGTACAACCATAATAAAAGCAAATATTTCAGTCTTAGCAGAGAGGAAAAGGAGGACATAGTTTCCACCACGATGGATGCAGTTCCACTCTATTGATTTCATAGTGCTACTACATATTGCACAACAGGACTGAACTCAGCCCACTGCATATAATATTTATTCATCAAATTAGTTTTAAGCAGGGCTTAGTAGTGCACAGGTGCTGGGGTGTCCTTCTGCAGGCGCATAAATTCACGGGCAGAACAACTGCATTAGAACTTGGGGCTTCCCGATTCCTAACTCCGAACCTCCTAGCTCTGTTGCAGCATCAAAAGTCTCGTATAACTCGACTATTAAACATAATCTTCAGGCCTATGGGACAATTCAGCAAAGTATTCCTCTCCACCATGGCCTGCAGGAATGAAATGCTGAAGCTTAGCATTGCAAAGCATTTCTCAATCACTGTTCCAAGCATAATGACAACAAGCAATGCCCAACAGGCTTTTTGCCTTCCCAGTGCCCAATGTGTTGTTTGTACCAAGACCTTACCACTGATCTGTGGTTATAGTTCTCTATACTGAGAAAAACAAACAAAAGCATCATTCTTGCAACAAGCCAGTTTCACCTATTCTGTTGACAGGAAGACTTAAGAGACCTTTCAGGGGGTTGGCTTGGGTTTGTTTGTTTGTTTTGTAAATGTTTACCACCCAAAACCAAAACAGTACATGCCGTATCAAAACTCCTCGTGACTATGGATACAACAGGCTGAATTGCAGGATGGTCTAGCCATTGAAATATTTTCTTGTGTCCTTTAATTTAAAGGAAGAAATCTGTGCTACCATTTTAAATTTATTTTTGTGAACTTCACAATGAAGAGAGGCCTACCCTCCCCCCATAAATCTAAAATAACAAATAAAAATAATAAAATAATCTTTAATGATGGGAAACAAAGCAAAAAAATTACAAGGTTTTGAAGATTGACTGAGCCAAGCTGTCAGAGAAATCTGAAATCAACCTGATGTGCTAGTTTTTCAAAATTAAAGGCACTCATGTAAGTAGCATGAACACACAATGCATGCTACGGGAGCTGCTGCAAGTTGTGCGCTTGCTGGCCATTTCGGTGCGTGTTCTACATTACAGCTAATCCTTGACACATTTCTCTCTGTAAAAAGGGTTAACACAATTAGAGTAAAGACAGACCATTATACTGTGTGCAAAGATGTCATGCATCTCATATTGGCCTATCAACAAGTTACCACTACCTTAGCAAGCTCATCTGTCAGCTGTCTGAGGCCTGTTCTTTCGAAATAACAACAGGCAGGGAGCATTTCACCCCTCTGTCAGTCAGGCGGCAATTGCCCTCACTGCCTCACGCTTCAGTGCGCCTCGTTAGGAGCCTCGCACCCATCTCCTTTATTAAGGGACTCGGCGGCCCTATTCTAACAAGGATCAGGAAGCAGGATTAAGTACTGTGACAAAGAGGACCTAATAAGCTAGAAACTGGTGTGTCTAAATCTATGCCGGCTGGCTCAAGGCACAGACTCACACTGCTCGCTATTCAGTTTTTCAGGCACAGGCCACCGGGGAAGCAAGCCAGCACTGTGATTAGCTGTAACCCTCTGACCGGTGCTGCTATGAAGATCGTGTATCACTCAGGGGCTTGCTTTGCAATTGCAAATTGGATTTTCCATTTTATTATCTGCAAAAACACACATGCAGTGCTCTCCAAAACTACCAGGGCTGTAAGCACTCACTTGTAATTACAGCTCTGTAAGTACTGCATCGAGGTAAAATGATCAATCTGTGTACAACTAATAAAAATAGTTAAATCTGGGGAGGCAAGCTTGGCCCCATCATGGGTCAAATTCGATGTTGCTTGCAGGAATAAGTCACACATTCCCAAAATCTCAATAGCCAGGGTCTCAGCTGAATCTTCTCATCCCAGGCTGTGTCAGAAATTTAGCGCCCAGGGGATGTTGCCATATTTTTCCATCCCCGCAGTGTAGCGTGCCTACTTCCATTCCAAATACCATATGGCCCATTTAAACGTAATTAACTGTAATAAATACTATTCTACTAAAGCCAAAGAAATCTTACAGCAAAAAGACGACTCAAGCAAAATGAACTGTAGGTCTCCATGCCAAATGAGACTGTAGGTCTCATTTTCCTTCGCCTTCTGTTTTTTTCCAGAACACACTGGGGTCAGGTACAGATATTACTTTTTACCTTCCGAGGGAAGGCACAGGCAGAAGCCCTAAGGGTAAAATTAATCTTATGACAGAGAAAACTGGGGCACCCGAAAGTCCATAATCTGCACTGAAATCCACCTCCTCCCTGCCCAGGAGGCCCCTCTGTGAGCCCTCCTGGCAGCAGCTGGCCTGGCAGCCCGTCCCACCAGCTGCCTACAGCTGGAGCGAGGGGTCAGCTGCCACCTGATAGCCCGGACTTTTAATTTAAGAATTTAATGAAGTGCTGTAGTGCAAAAAGGAAAAACCCGACTGTCTTCACGGCAAGCACCAGGCAGTGAGCGGGTGGGTGCTCTTCCGCAGCGGAGTAAAGAAGGGCTGTCTCACAGAAAGCAGGAAGGATGGAGCACCCGACGCCTTAAACTCCTCCTTGTTCAATACTGAAATTTCCATCAGGAAATGAAGGACATGAACGGGCAGAAAATTAAGCAGGATAAGAAGTCACGGAGAACCTGCCCCACCTTATCAGCACTAGAGAGGAAACCAAGTCTAACATTCCTGCCATAAGGCAAGCCACTTGAGAACAAAGCAGCCGTATAATTAAACCTGAGACAGGATGAAAACATGTCACTCCTGCATAACCACTTACTGCTTGGGGCCATATCCTGGCATCTGTTCTGCGCTTACAACTAAACCATGTGTGAATTGAGGGCTCACCTAATTCTGCTCTGGCTGCAGGACATCAAGGAGCCCCAAGCACGAGGCCAAATTCTCAGTAACATCTCAGGAACAGTATGTGCTGGGGTAACCAAACACACGGGAGCCCTGCATGAACCCTTCTGCCCCAGTGCACCAAGATGAACCCAGCAGCGTGGAAGAGATAATCAAACCTGCCTGAAGCAATGGCTCTGGTACCAGGCTCACTGCAGGAGTGCTGTGCAACTGGAAACCTTACAGATGTGTCCCTGTCCCCCCACCAACAGTCTCCTTGCCTACAAGATTTTTTATGGCAGCACTGTACTAAGAAATGCTGTTATTCCATCCCTGCAGCACTAGAGCCATGGGCCGAGGAAAGAGCCATGGCAGATGCGCCTTTATGCATACTGTCTAACGGCAGCATCAGCAGAACACTATCCTCAGGCCTCTAGGAAATTTATATACTGTTCTGCTACATGGATCACATTAAATCCCTTGGACATTTTTAGTAAGCAAAATACAAAATTGCCTCTAGTAAAAATCCAGTACTGAAGATTCAATCACAAAATATATTAGGGTGGGAGATTGCATTGGTCATTGCTGGTTTGTTCTTTCTATGTACATCAGCCTATTAAAAAATATTTATCATGTCTAAAATTTGGCATAACTAGTAGACTAAAATTGTATTTCTTCATAATGGACTTAAGGTTCTTGCTATTTTGCCATACTAAAAGAGACCAACTCCACTGAAATGCATTAGGCACATGCCTCTGGTATGAGAGAAGGCTATCCTTAAGACTAGCTAGCACAGCCCCTTTCCTAGATCACAGAAATGTTTTTCAAATTATTTTTGAGTGCTTCTAAAGTTATTCTTATAAATAAATAATCAAACCTATATATCCCAAAACCCCGGTCTAACATGCTTAAAGAACCTTTTAATTTCTAAGCCTGAAGGATACTTAAGCTTTCTATCTTGAACAGACATAGATTTTTAAGTAGGAAGAATGTGAAGTGGATGTATGCTGCTACCAGTGAGCAGACACTGAAAAGAGAACAGAGTCTGGAAAAGAGAAGAGCAGAGCTAAAGGTCTAACAGCTGACTGCTGTGGATGACCTGCACAGAATGACCATAAGCCTTCTAAAAGAAGACAGCTGTGTGGTCTTAGAAATACCCGAACTTGGCTTTTTTTTTTTTGTCTCAGCACTCATTGTACCTACAGATGATCCTGAACCATTAAGTTTGACTGGATCAGTGTGACTGAACTTCTGTGTTTAACCCAGCTTAAAACCAAATGGTTCCTATGCCCAACTAGTAAGCTGTGCAGACCCTAAAACTGTCTGCTGCCCAAATCTCTTGTTAGCTGCCACCTGGAAGCTACAGTAATTAGATCTACACCAAAACAAACCCTTGAAAATTCAAGGACAAAAAATCAAAGTATGCATTTTTTTAGTTATCATGTATTCTAGCTTATGCCATCCATTGACCAAAAATCCCATTTATCACTGCTTAAATTCAGAGCTCCCACAGCCCTGGGTGGACAGAAAGGACATTTTGTATGACAGTGGGCACACCCCATCCTGAGTGATGTTAAAGGGAAAAGGCAGCTGCAGTTTCCTTGCACCTCCCTCAATAAATCTATCCTGCATTTGATCTAAAACATGATAGTTGATGTTTCTTGTTATTTTCCTTCACTGCTGTTGAAATAAAAAGTGCTTTGTGTGAACATTCATGTTTTGCTCAACTGCCTGCAAAGGTCAGAAAAGAGCCCATAAAAGCAAATAAAATGCTGCCTCCTGCAGTCATGTTTGCAGAAAGTAAAGTGTCGGAGCCAGTGATAATGCTACCTATCACTTTGACCAAGGGTGTCTCCAGACGTCCCAGGCTCCTCCTGTCTATTAGATCTAGCCTGCAAGCACTTCTTATATGCAACTATAAGCCCCTCATTCTCTTGTGACATATGATCTACGGAGTGTACAATCTTTACCCTATGTACATATTCTTAAGGTAAACTAAGGTATGACTAGTGTACATGTGCATTACTTCAATACAAACAAAAGAAAACAGAATGAACACGAAGCTGACTTGTCCTTTCCACTCAAATGCCCTCTGGCAACACTTTAAATACTTTCAAAAATTAAAAGGTGAAATAAAGTAATTAAACAACTCTGACATTTGAGAAGTGAACATTGGCATTCAGCATAAGAAACATGATCCTAGCTGTAAAATACCAGATCAACACTTCTTTGTAATGCTTTAAATTCATCCCTAGTGGAGCTTCATTAAAAACAGTGGAAGTAATTTTTAGCCTGTATACTGTTGAGTTTCACGTCTGCATCCTGTTGGTACTCTGACTCACCTTCCAGCCTACACTCAACTGCACTGACCTCAAGCTGTAACACATCCCTTTTAGCAATTCCTCTTAAGACTGCAATTTAAATGTTCTTTCCCTTTACAACACAAAGGTCTTACTCTCTCACTGTTGTACATAGGACAGGAAGAATGAAATTAGTTTTATGTCTTTATTTAGGTATAAATACCCTTGAACCCTGTTTTATTAAAGGTTAAGTAAGGGATCAATCCACTACACTAAATTTTAAACTTAGGTTATATGTAAAACTATGTCTGTCCTGGCTTGTTTTAGATTTGCTTTACACTACAGAGTTTATAATTTTTATTATTTTTGTGGCATGTGCTTTGTCTCCATAGACAGTGAGATTGGTTTAAGCACACACAGGGGTGGAAGAAATATCATGACTATTATAATAAAAATGATACCAAAGCAATTAATTGTGAATGGTGTCTTAAAATCTATGTAAAAAAACCGAAAATATACACTGATTTCTATGTCAAAGTTATCAAAAGCAAATTATTTTTACACCAAACTTAAGCACACACAAGTTGTGCATCGGTAATCATATCATTCCTATAAACAAGTAAAATCATCTCTGCTTTGAAGACCTCTATCACTTTTGAAGGCTTAGTAACAGAAGAGAGTAGATTTAAACAGTAGTTATAAAGGAGCAGTAAGACAACAGAGGGCAAAGACTTCTTGTACGTAAGTGACTCAATCTTTTTGGAACTAGCAGAAATATTCACAGAAATATTCAGTACGATAAACAAATCTACAGCTCCATAGCATATGTCGAAAATATACATTTGCTTATTGATGAGTTTCTATGCACAAAGAGAAAACAACTAGCAAGTCTAAACCCAGACTGAAGCACCTCCAAAAGATTGATCCCAGCAACACTTTTGCCCTCTCACCCGTACATTCTTGTACTGGAGAAGGTCTAACAGTATCCTTTAGAGTCACCAGCACTCCAGAGAACCCCAAAACAGCATCTGTGGCGGTTTTACCTAACAGGGGAAAAGGTTCGAGTCTCAAATAACAAGAAGTCACATTCAGTCATGACACCTGACCACACAGACAGGAATGTCTGCAGCCTCACCTGTGAGCATTGGACAGGAAGCCCCAGGGAAAGAGAAGACTGAACAAGCAATCCGAAAGCCAAATGCTGAAGCCTAAGCCCGTCCTCAGTTTTACAATTACTTTCAGGGACAGAAAACAGGAGTGCGGATATTGTAACATCACACATTATTCGAACAACTTCTTAGATGCAAATGAGAATTTCCAATAATGAGTTCAGAGATTAGACCCCAAACTTGAATGTTCACTTGAATACATCTAACAGTAGATCTCTCTGTCAGTTCAGTAATTGAAGAGTTTAATGAAGACATTTCAAACAGAAAAACATCTGGTCTGAAAAATATCCGGAGAAGGAGACTCTGCTAGTGGTGTCTTGTTCAAATGGTTCATCACTGCTAAAATGCATTCTTTATTTCAGTACTGAACTGAGCTGCTTTAGTTCTCAAACACTGCTGCTTCTTCTGCCCATCTACAAGGGAGAAAGATGATTTGTGCTTTCTTCTCATGGAGTTAGTGAGGACTGGCAGCTAAGGCTCCTCTCACTCTTCGCTTTGATAAGTTAAATACAGACTCTGATTATTCTGTGTGATCCCAGAATAGCTACTACTAATTCGCTTCAACTCTTAGCAAAAGGACCACAGCTGAAATAAAGTAAAAGCAGACAAACTAAATCTTGAATTCTTTACCTTTGACATAAAGGTGAAGTGATAGAGGGCAAACTGGTATCGCCTCAGCTACCACTATTACAATTCTATGGGAAGAGGATTTTACTCTCCAGCACTGTCCCACCTCAATCTTTCAGAGAAGAGAGTTTAAAACAAAGTGAATTTAATTCTGAGATATTTATATGAAATTCCAGCATCATAGCAAATGTCAGCCAGAATCATTATACCAAAGTGTAATGGGGAGTCTGGCACGAGGAGACTTCCACTCCAGAATGTGTCAGGACTGAAGAGGAAGCCTGGGAAAGACAACAGAACGGATGAAATGCTGAACTTCTCCCTTAAACCACATTACAGGTATTAAGTACAGGCAAAATATAGACCTAACCTGGCTAGGCAAACTCACATTTCCATATTCAGGTGACAGGAGGAGTGGTTAACTCACTGGGAACAAGGGGAGAGCCCTGGCAATTTCTACCATCACTCCACACAAGAAACCTGACCTTAGGAGGACAACTAGTAGAAAGAGTAAATAATATTAACATTCACAGAAGAAAGCCACAAAACAGGATCTTATTCAATGCAGCACACAAGGCACTCCCAGCCAAACAATACTCTGCTGCTAATGGCTTGTACTTCCACATGACAAATCACGCTGTTTCAGCAGCCAAATTCCACCGCACACGGCCTTCAGGTACCAAGGCAACCAGCCTGGCTGATGGCGTTGTGTGGGTAGCTAAGGGGAATGGCAGAAGAAACAGCATTTTGACAAAAATCCAAGAAATTACTTCAAAATGTTTCCTATATTCTTTCTAAAATTCTTTCAAATCACTTACGACTCAAATTCATTTCTCCCACATTCCTAATATGAGAGACACGATTTACTAGAAGACCTACAAGTATTGCTAAGTTTCACCAATTTATTTCTTTGAAGGGTGACACATTGTGCTAGAAATACCATTTCCTTCACTGCTCTGTGTAACAAATGTCCAGCGCTGACCAGGATCTCAAGGGGCAAACCAACAGTCACTGCTAAGTGTTCCCAGTGAAGAAACCCACTACGCAGCAGACAGATTTTGGAACAAAGGGTATTAACGTGATGTCAAAGTAGTTTAACATCAAAGACATTTTAATGGCGTATTACAGGCTTAGAGGATCAGCATCCCAATTTATTTTGAAATATATTGCACATTTTTTCCAACCTCAGAAACTCCCCTGGGATTCTCAATTACACAGGAATTCAACAGAGCATTCTCTCTTTGAAGGGTCCCTACCAGACCAAAATCTAGTTAATTTAAAAATAGGAGTTCAAAAAGGATCCACTGTATTGCTTTTGCCCTGCGCCTTTGAAACTTCCATTCAAACACAGGTTGCTAAGCACTAAGAGTAAAACTGCTTTTAAGTACTATGAAGCACTTAAAATTAACCAAATTTAACAACAAATATAACATTTGCTCAGATTGGCTCTAATTAGAGTACTCTTACCCACCACAGCTCTGACAGAACAGATGAAATATTTGCAGACAGAAACATCATTATTATGCTGATGGTACTTATAATCAGAGTACAGTCAACATTAGGAAAGCATACACACACACACTGCAGTCATCTGAGAAGCAACAGTAAGACTTGCATATTTTAAAAACTAATGTAAGAACAAATCTGAATCTTGGGAAGTTTGGCAAGAACTACAGCAGTGTAAGGAAAGTAATGCCTGTGATGTAAATCTAAATGATGGGCTATAGAAAATATTTTTCTGTGTATAATGAAACTGCAGACTGGTCATCTCTTCCCATGCACCTTAACTCCCATCAAGTACTCTGTGGAATCGGCCTGTTTTCTAACTACATAGAAAGTGGTGGGTTTTGGTGGGGTTTTTTTGGGGTTTTTTTTTTCCCCCTTTTTAACTTAAAATAAACCCAAAATGAGAAACACAATTAGAATAGCCACAAATTTTCAGTGATGCTTTTCTTACATAAATAATCTGTCTGTGACCTGTCTTGTTATATACATTTTTCTAATATTCCTTTACTAGTAACTGCTATATCAGCAGTCCTAGAAAACAAGTTATTTTGTTTATCCGCTGGGAAGTTCAGTAAAGTTCCTTACTTTTTTACACCACCTTCACCTTAGTTCCAAAAGTAGAAACAGGTAATTTTTCTAAAATTGGAAGGTATTAATTAGTTGTTCCAGTGCTCAGAGCTGGTGTCCAAAGAGCCCCAGGATGTCCAGGCTTCCAACAAGCACCACAGACCTGTATTTGTAGGTGTGAGCAGCATTGTGTTGTAACACGGGTAGAGTGCAGTGACAGTTTATACTGAAATAAGAAAAGTTTGGTGTTTACGTCAAGTATATTTAGAAAAGAAATATCTTTTGTGAAATAAGAGATTCCTATGTTTGCACATGCCTGTTATAATTACCTAAGTAAATTGCTATTTCGATTAATATTAACTTGAACAAATAACTGCAGCAACTACTTTGCGTAATATAATATTCATTCACAAATTACAGAGTAATTTCAAAAGCCTAATTTTTAAAATGTCTTCCTGTGATGGAAATATTCAGACTTTTGGCAGGATTCCTTGAACTTTCTATTTAAAGTCAATCCTTTATCCACAGAAGATAATTTAGCTGTCCAAAACTAAAAAATGATGAAAGAATTACTTAGCCATTCTGATGTACAGATTTAATTTGCAAAACGTTTCACCCTCCTTAAAAAGGAACATGGCTACTTACCCCATCAAGTTTTTTTTTTTAAGAGCTTGAATTTTCCACTTTTCAAGAATGTACCTAACTTCACAGTTTTGATAGTGTCTCCCTTTACCTGAGGAAATTACTCGATAAACTAGAACAGTATTGAATAGTGTACTTAAAAGCCATTGATGCCAACACTAAGTTTTGGAAAAAAAAGATGGCAATTAAAAATGCATCCCTAGAAATCACTGTTCTTCCCATATGCATAAACATGAGCAAACTCCATGTACCTGTGTGCACACATGTGTGTTGGCAGCAGCGTAACGAACACAGTCAGCATTAGAATCTGAATTTTAAAAATCATGCCATTTGTTTTCACATCAAAAATGCAAACCTACAGATAAGCTAGTTACATTCTCTGGGTGGCTATTTACATTTAGCCACAATTTTGTGAATAGTCCGCACCATATACTACTCTTACGCTCCTGACTCCACTAAGAAAATCTTTTATGTGGCATATATGGGTCCACCCAGATGACCATACAATGAACTTAAAACACCATCATTGATCTTACTAATTACATCTGCCACTTTACGTGGTTCTTGTTTCTACTTGGCTTTCTTTCCAAACACCGTTCCAATTGTTAAATGGTCAGAATACACAAAGTGACAGATTTAGTGCTTCCTTGGCAATTTATATAACTGACTGCAACTCTGTTGTTGCAGTGAATCATGATTTATTTGTCTCGCAATGCAGCACATAACCTTTTAAATGCTAGGGAAAAAATGCCAGCGCTTCTTTAAAGTTTATATATGACTGCCCACCACCATTTTTCATGAACGGGTTTTTGAGAGACAAATGATAAAAACAAGCTACAAATTCCACCCACCTACTCCCGACCACTTCCTGAGTTCATCACTCACACGTACTGTATTTACAGACAAGCACCCTCCCCCAGAGCACCAGTGCATTCTTCTAGACCCCTCTTTTCCTCCTGGGCAATAATATTTTTCTTAAATTAGTGATAGGTATTCTCTGCTAAACACAGAGGAGGATAATACTCATCTCCCCCAGTCTTCCTACTGGCACGTGCCACGCTCAATCATGTCAGGTGAAATTAAGAGCAGACTGCAGGATTTTATTTATAGGTATCTCTCTCTACTCCAAAATTCTGATCCCAATGCCCGCCTGTGGCCTGTTCTCATACCCTACTCTCCATGCCTTTTTCTGCACTTTTTTCCATTATGTTTAAAAAACAGTTGAATGTACTCCTCCCCTTCTCCTCATTTAAACACACTGTTTTGTTCTGGTGTTTATATTGTGCCCATCTCCCTAGTAAATGAACGTCTAATGACTCATTGCTGTCCACCAGTGCCCGAACTAAGCCAGTCAAAAGCCTTCAGCACCTTTAATTATGAAAGTGATAATGAGAGAGGAAAGATTGTTTACTTTGAACAGAACAGCAGTATCTCCAATTAACGCAAACAGGATCTGCTCTTTGAAAAGCTATTTAACCAACACGCACAGCACAAAGTATTTGGGCAGTTCTCCTTACATTATAATTCAATTCTAAAAACTTAGGAGTGAGAACTCAGCAGATAAAATATTCTTCCCTCAGATGGCGACTATGGAATTAGCAGTCTGTTCATTAGGGTGTAATGCTCACATACCACCCTTCCCTGGCAGACTTTGAAACTGTTTGCAAAGGGGCCTGCTTTTCTAAATCGTCCTAGTTTGCAGAAGGAAAAAAACAGGGCTGCAGTAATGAAGTGACTTTTTCTAATCATTCAGCAGATTCATGCTTGCCTGTGGCCTCCTCCTACTTGGCCTCAAACAAGCCCTCCAAAGCCCAGCCTGGTGCTCCATTGACTAAACTCCATTCCCTACAAGTTTGCCTAGATGTTTAATAAACAAGAATATTGTTTTGCACAGTAAATATGCTTGCAAGTTGCACAAGTTACAAATCTAGACTTCAGTGGAATGTTCTCTGGAAATATACCCCCAAATCTAAGCCACTTTAAACATTTGCTATAGTTCTAGTGCTACACATGGCATAGACTGCAATAGAAATTACACCAACAAATCATGAATGAGGATCTTGGGCAAGACCATAAAATGAAACCGTAGTAAATTAATACATGAAGAGGACAGGATAATTTACAGAATAACAGTTGAATACTAAAGAATGGAGATGACAAGCACTTAAGCTGTGTCAGTGCACCTCATCCTGATCAGCTGGGGCAGAATTACAAGTCCTTTTTCTACCAGTTTGTGATATTCTGTAACACAAACAAATGTTAACTAAAAGGAGAAACGCTTCCCTTGGCCATCCTGAGTTTTGCAGGTCAGTGCAAAACAAACATCAAGAACTTTGTTTCAAGCATTTACATTTGGTTTGGACAATGATGGTAAAACCATTTAAAGTGAATTTGCTGTTATGCTTGTAAGACAGCAACATGTTTAGAACATTTAATTAGCCACAGAAGGTGGTTAGACTCAGTGCAGCATTTAACTTCACTTTCTAGAAAAAAACAAGGTTATAATTTAGGAAGCTACAGAAAAGTACATTTACAGATACTACACACTTCTGAAATGTTATTGCTGTTGAAAGAGGCTTTATAAATATGACTTTAACAAAAAGCTAAAGAAAGTATACCTGTGTCAAAGAATAAACACCTGAAATTAAGGAAACAAGAGCAACTTTCGTCTACCAGTGGTGAGAAAAAAAACCTCAACATCATATAGTCCACTAGATTGATAAACGCAAAAAACCATGGTAGGTAAACAAGTAAGAGTCAAAAGAAATATCTTCCCCTCATAGAAAAAGCAGACACTTCCCTTTGCTATATAAAACAAAAAGCACACATTGCAGACTGTCACGTTTATGCACACAGCTGCCACATTCTCTAATGGGTCAAAGCAAGTTCTTATGACAACAAATAATTTTGCTTTATCATGCTAAGTCACTATCTTTCTGAGTTTTGGGAATTATTATTTGGAAGGTACTAGTAGAAAAAGAAGCTTCCCTATATAACAGTCCACAATAACAAGAAACAAGGAATAAACCCTGTGTAGCAGGTGTTTCAACAGCAGGTAATTGATGCAGCTACATTATTCCCAACAAAAATATTTTATGACAATCTTTAAAAAGATATGAAACCAAATTCTGGCTTGGGCCAAACAGGCACAACTTCTATTGAAGTTAACACCCCTCACATAAAATGGAATACTGCAATACAAATTCAGCAAAATCAATACTTAAGCGTCACAGAAAAAATCTCTGCCTTATAGGTTGAAAGAAGCCACTTGTAATCATATTTAAATGGCCAATGTCACGAGTTAAAAGTACATCAACCAGCTCCACCACTTTAAGTGAAAGAGCTGTCAACTCACTAATAAAGGTAGGCTACTGAAACAGAAAAACAAAAAATTCCCCTAATTTAGCTGTATTTTACTCTAGTTGATCAAACTTCCATTTTTACAGGAACAGTCACAAAAACAGCCACTTACACTGCTGTCATTTTCGCTAATATAATTTTGGCTGATCCAAACAGTGTTCTCAAAACCCAGCCAGAGACAAGAATAGCTTTGCAGAACCAACATTTATGATATGTTATGTAAAGCAAGATGCTATATACAAATTGGCAGTCAGGTGTACTAATACACAAGGAGAAAGTAACATGTAGAAAACTAATAAAACCAAACACACATCATCTTCTGACCCCTCCTGCATATCCAGCAGGAGTGAAAAAGTGAGTGTTTCTCAGCGGAAAGTAAATATTAGCAGCAAAGACAACTTAAGCATAATAATTTCCTAGAGTTTAACAGCTGGTTTCATTTCAAGGAAACACAGTGCATCATTATTGTTATTATTCAAATAAATAAATGATCATCCATAATCTTACCTAATTCTGGGGGCAGCACAGTAAGACGATTTCCCTGGATATGAAGTTCTTTAAGCTGAGTGAGCTCACCAATTTCTTTAGGCAGTGATATCAGGTCATTGTCTCTAAGACTCAGCTAAGAGTGAATATAAAGTAGTCAGAACAATTTTCTGTTACCACAAAGCAGCCTAAACCAGAAGTCTACAGACTCTGCCCCCACCTTTCTCCTAAAAACTCAATTCTTCCAATTTATTTACAAGTGTCTGCTGTAAACAAGAAACCATTCCAGGTGTAGTGGACTATTCCTGCAAACGTACCCTACTACTCCTCAAATTGACTAGATTCTATTCCTATAAGCGTTGCAAAAGTGAATTGATTTTCCAAGAATTTAGATAAATTACTTACTATCTGCAACTTTGTGAGCTTCCCAATATCTGGCGGCAGGATTTCAAAATCGTTGTCACTTAGATAGAGTGCACGCAGCGTGGCTGCAAATTAAAGAGCAATATATAAACAGGGTGGCATATAACCCTACCATTTGAGGTCTAATCAATAAAAGGGAGTCAGGTTTGATTAATAACCCTGACTTGGTGAAAAGCCTTTGACATACCCAGGGCTCACAATAACAACAAGCAGGTTAAACTTAGATTTACTGGCTTATTGTATTGTTGGTGAGTTCAGGAAAACATCTATATTCAAAAGGACTGGCACAATTAACAATTTCTGCAATAGTAGACTCTGGCAGGTTCTGGCATTAGTCTCAATGCTCAGCTGTCAGAACACAGTCATTACTCTTTATTACCCCCAATTCTTATTCATTACATCAATTTGCATCCTAAATAAACATTAAAAATATAATCTGAGATTTTTGGACAAATACACATCTATATTAAGCTCTATAGAAAGCACAGTCTAACACTGGGAAAGAGACCTTAAAAAGAGAACAATACAGAAGACTCAAGTTGTATAATTTGTAATTTCCATGCTTAGTCGCTATGAAATTCACAGAAAAAAAGAGATGACCCAGCATAACCATGCAGCTTGCTATTACTGAAGGAGCATACATGACAGTTTGGAAAAAAAAATTAAAAAGGAGCCTCACAAAGAACTGTTGGGTGCAGTGGGAAGGAAGGTGGTCAGGTCAGCAAAACCTCTCCTCCCCGCCAAAGAGGAGATCCCATTTCTCTTATACAGTTTACTCCTCCTCCTCTTTTCATTATATGTGACCATTTTTAATAATGTTGACTTAAAAGTTTTCCTCTGCCAGGTTACAATCACAAAATCTCTCAGACTCCTTCCTCTCCCCTCGCCTGTCACTTTTCCTGCTAAATGCACTGATCCTGAAGTCGCTTCAGCATAGTACACTGAAAAGACCAGTAAGGTAGCAGAATTGCCGAAATCCAGAAAGTACCAGAATTCAAGCTGCTTGGACAACCATAATGCAGCCCTTTTGCACACATGCATTACAGTACCTTGATTTTAACTCTCTGAGCGTGTATTTTTAACATGTGCAAAGGTCAGCTTAACTCTACCATTCCTGTGCCAAGCTTTGTAACCTTAGTATATTTAACACATTGGTCACTTCAACGTCCACAAGCTGTTAAAACTATTTCAGTAACGAACTATCAGGAACACAATTGTTTCCAGAGTCAACACACAACAGCTGCTTTGCGAAACAGTTTACTTTCTCCTGAGGCCCGTAAGATTCTATGAAGTTTTAACTGAGTATGGGACCCAAGGTAATATTACTCAGAAGAAAACTCATATGCCATTACTAACCAAGTCTTCTTGTGTCCAATGGTGTCAGGTGACTATATATCAGTGATAAATATTGCTGAGCTATGTGAAAATATTCAAGAGTTATTCAGAGAAAAACATAAATATCAGAAAAAAATTCTGTTGGAGTTTGGTCTCCATCAAATAAGTTTCAGCTTGCAGAAAGCAAAGCACCATATCATGAAGATTTGTAGAGTTTTTAGAAAAATTTCTTACTCAGATAGAAGAAGTTTCCTGGTAGAGAATTTTCATTTAAGTTGTTGTATGTTAAGTCAAGAACCTCCAGAGCTGGTAAAGAGCCAAATCCCCTTGGCAAGGTGTTTAACCTGTTCATGCTGTAGGTGAAGAGGAAAAAACAGAACATGACATCAGTATTCACTTTATCTGGTAGGAATAATACAAGTAACAAGAGTTTCATTTGTAAAAAATGCATTCTACACCAAAATTCCGTTTTGTTTTGAAAAGGGCTTGATGCTAGAAGATATTGAACAATCCTTCTGTGACACAAAACTCTTTCAGCTCTTACTCTCATTAATATGCCCAAATCTGCCATTCCCCCATACTACGCAGATCTTCAGCACGGTACCAAACACGAGGAGTACCTAGACTGCACAGTATTTACATTCATCGATAATTGCTGCTCAAACCCCTTCTTAAGAACAGCAAATTTGTGTCACTAGATAACTATTGATGGACATGGAGCATGAGGTAAATAAAATGGCAGTCCTCTGATTGATGAGGCTTAGTCTAAATATAGCTCGTTCAGCCAGTCTTAGAGGCTTTAAAATACCAGTTCCTGCTGGCAAAAGCCAGAAGAAGATGGGGAAAGCTAATAGGAGAAAAAGGTTTCTCTGATAACCTGGAGCAGGCAAGCTACAGAAAACACAGTAACTTTTATCTGACCTCAAAGGGCTTGAATGAGGGGATCCAGATAATCTCTAGAGCTGCTGCAACGACAAAGAAAGGCAAGGAGCTGGAGACAATATTCATAGCACCTTACTGTTTGTGTACAAGCTAGAGCTCTGGCTGCTTATTACAGGAACAGAAAAGAACCACCAGCCCATTATTTATACTGTCCCTAGTGTACATACACCAAACATATAGCTTGCCTGTATGGATCTTGCTTCATTTGTCACCGGGGTTTGAAAGTGGAACAGAGAAGACAGGCATCTTCAGGAAGAGCATGTACAGGTAGTATTTTGAAGAACTGGATTTTATTCTTATGATAGGAAACAATCATGACCTTTCACATGTTATCTCTAGACATATTCTTAATTTGACTCTCCTTCTGACACAAAAGTGATAAATAGCAATAGCTACAACTGAAGTCAAGAGAAGATATAATGTGAATTTATGAAGAGCGATATAATACTAAAAACTATAAAAACTCAAGTCAAAGTATTAACAAAGTTGGGTACCCAAAAATAATGACTTTTGGCTCTATTCTCTGGGGCCTTCCCTCCACCCCTCATGCAATGTTTGTCAAACGCTGTGCTACACTAAGTGATAAATACTATGAAAGACATCTATAGGACACTTAATAAGCCCACCTTCTAAGAAAGTCCTTTGGAAGCTGAATTAAACGCAAGAGCAGTTGCACCTCTGGACTAAGCATGATGACTACAAGTACAACATTTCTTTTACAGACTCTCAGATACTAATCTCACTTTTCCTCTCCCACTTTTGCATAAACCAGCCTCACCAGAACAAGGACCTTTAGAGATCAGCTCTCTGTAGCTAATTTCTGAATGAAATCTTCTTCACCCGCAATGAGAAGTCCTATGACGGACATGCACCTATAGTATTACTGTTGCAGTAGTAGCTATTAAAATACAGAACAGCATTCTCCACTATTCTACTGCAGTCTCGCCAGTGCTTTTAAAGCTGTTCTTCATATCGAACAGAACTAAAGAAAGTAGCTCCTTTTTCACTAGTAAAAAGAGTAAGTGCCCTGACAACCTTCCCTTTTGTAAGCCAGGAACAGGGAAAGAAAGAGTGTTCTCCCTATTGACAATAGGCAGAATGGTATCTATTCTTTGGGATGGAAAAAAAACCAGCTGAAAGTCCCTGCCCAGCACTATTCGGCCTTGCAGAAGTTCAAACATTGAGCTTGTGCCACACCTGCCTTCCAGATTTTTTATTTTTTTTAATCTTTTCAGTGCAGCATCTTCCCTCTTCCCAACCCACTACTTGATCCTTCCGCACCAAAATCCTCCCAAAAATCATCTATGCTTTTATTCAAGTGCCCCCTGGCCCCCAGCGGGCTGTTTTGATGTCCTGTGTGCGTACATGCACTGCAGATGACAAGAGGATTCTTGGACTCCTCCCCCACCAGTCCCAAACTATTAGAGCAGAGCAGTTTCCCCTTCACTGATTCCAAGGACTTCTGAAGCAGAACCCATTTTGCAGAACAAAACCTGTGTCTGGAAGAATACGAGTAAGGAGAGGATTAAGAAGGAAGAGCATTTAATCTGCAGGATCTTGGACCACATGACACACAAAGGTGGCAACTGTGGTTCCAGACCTAACTGTCTGCTGGCCTTAACCTCGAGTGGCCTTTCGTACTACATTAATAGAAAAAAATATGTAGTGAAGACCAGTACTTGAACTACACAAACACTTGTCACTGCTTCAATCCCTGCAAAGAGCCCAACTTCTTCCTCTCTCTATACATTGCAAAACTTCTATATGCCATTCCAAAATACAGATTTTAACTCTCAAGGCATATAAAATGCTGCTTTTCAGAGCAAATATTAATTCACAATCAAATCCAGGTTCAAACAGATATTGGAGCGTGCTAGAGATCTGAAGTGACCAAATAAAGACCAGAGAAGATGGATCATCACCAGCCAGAATAATTTCATATTTAAAATACTAAAAAATCCTCTGTTTGATTATGGTGTTCAGAAGTTTGAATTTGTAAAATACACGCATTCTTTCTATGAGAAGCCTATAAAGCTGAAGATTGCCCCTACTAGTGCTTTCCTAAGTAGTTACACTTTAAATATGTCCAGGTAGTTTTGAGAAGGTTCTGTGGTTCACATTCATTTTCTTAATAATTCAAGTAAGCCTTCTGCAACTGTAGTTTAATTATAAAGTATCACCAACTCTACACTTAACAGGAATGCCTATGGCTCAAATTCAGTCAATGCTAGCTCTTTGAGTTAAATGCACACCACATTTAAAGATTTACTGCTTCTTTTACAGGTTTAATAGAAATTGAAGTTTCTTTAATCATGAATTTAGGACTCTGGAATTAAAGTCCTAAATTAACATGAAAAAATTAGTATTTGGTTTCATTTTTTTTAATTTTTTTTTTTTTTTTAACAAAGCAGAACAGAAAATAGAGCCTGGCTCTTACACAGCAACCACAGAATTAAAAGACAGTTGCTAGGGAAGTAAAATTCAATAATTGTTAAGTTTGACTTCAATATTAGATAAATGTGAGTTGCTCTTGCCCTGAAATGGTTATCAGTATATCAGAATAAGTGCTTGATCACTTAAGTATCCGATTATCCAGGACACTAGCTAAACACTCTGAAGCCATAATTGCCAAGTTATCATCAAACACTTTCAAAAAGACACTTCAATAGCAAAAACCAATAAGTTTCAGTTGCGACAGTGTTTGACAGCATCTCTATTACAGCAAATTTTTCCATTAAGATACGCACCCAAGATTCAGGTGTTTGAGCTTCTGAAGGCTGCTAATCTGTGTAGGCAGCTCCTCAATCTGGTTGTTGAAAAAGTTGAGCACTTCTATGTTTCTCAGGTCTGCGATGTTTGCTGGCACAGCTGTGGAAAAGTTTTCACAGTGAGAGACTGCAATTAGAGCAAGCTACCTAGACTACAGATGCTCTACTAGCACCTGTCTTTTGCTCTGTTTGTACAGTGGCTGACAGTAGAAACAGCACCTAACAGCTATTGCAATAAAAGCAAAGTTTATATCAAAAAAGTCTCCGATCTGGAATCTGTTCTCAGTGCTGAGAGCAGTCACTTTGTACTCTTCAGAAGATTATTACCACTATTCTAAGATATTTTGACTAACAAAGACCATTGCTCTCATAGACTAACAAAGAGAAGCAGGGCTTCCTCTGTGTTCGTGTAGCACTTACGGGTCTCAAACGAGCAGAGCTTAAGAGACTCAGATCACGTCATTATTTGAGTTAAAAAGAATGGATGATACAAGTAGTTACACCAAGATAACAGTTTTATTAATGTTCTTTAATAGCAAACATGAAATAAAAATCCATTTTTAGCGATGGCTCATTCTGCTTACTGCTTAAATGATCTAGTATCCAAGTTCTCATCCATTTAAGATTCAACAAAGTTTACAAAAATTTAAGTTCAGCCCTAAAACTGGAAAATTGGAAACTCCCTGGTCTGGTATGGCCCACTGATTACTACCCACTGTTGGTTTTGCAGGTTGGCAGCGACGAGGTTGGGCAAAGAAGCCTAAAAGCGATTAAAAGGGACTTCAGAGCGCTGGGGCAACTGGTTGAAGGATCAGGAGCACAGGTAGTGTTTTCCACAATCCCTTCAGTGGCAGAGAGGAACGCTGAAAGGAACAGGAAAGCGAACCTGGTCAACGCATGGCTCAGAGACTGGTGCTGTCAGAGGAATTTTGCTTTTTTTGACCAAGGGGCAGTTTACACGGCACCGGGCCTGCTGGCAGCAGATGGAGTTCAGCTATCCCTAAGGGGGAAAAGGGTTCTCACTTATGAGTTGGTGAACCTCATCGAGAGGGCTTTAAACCAGATTTGAAGGGGGAAGGGGATGAAACCAGGCTGCCTAGAGATGAGCCTAGGGGTGGCATACTGATGTCGGGGGTGAAATCGATAGCCCAGCTCAAGTGCATCTACTCCAATGCACACAGCATGGGCAGCAAACAGGAGGAGCTGGAAGCCGTTGTGCAGCAGGACAGCTATGACATAGTCGCCATCACAGAAACATGGTGGGACGACTCGCATGACTGGAGTGCTGCAATAGATGGCTATAAGCTCTTCAGGAGGGATAGGCAAGGAAGGAGAGGTGGTGGGGTGGCTCTGTATGTTAGGAAGTGTTTTGATTGTATAGAGCTCAACGATTGTGACGACATGGTTGAGTGCTTATGGGTAAGGATGAGGGGGAAGGCAACCCAAGGCAGATATCTTGCTGGGTGTCCATTATAGACCACCCAACCAGGACGAAGAAGCCGACAAAGCATTCTACAAGCAACTGGCAGAAGTCTCGCAATTGCAAGCCCTTATTCTTGTGGGGGACTTCAACTTACTGGACATCTGCTGGAAATATAACACAGCAGAGAGGAAACAGTCCCGGAGGTTCCTGGAGTGTGTGGAAGATAACTTCCTCACGCAGCTGGTAAGGGAGCCTACCAGGGGAGGTGCCCTGCTTGACCTGCTGTTTACAAACAGAGAGGGTCTGGTGGGAGAAGTGAAGGTCGGAGGCTGTCTTGGGCTTAGCGACCATGAAATGATAGAATTCTCAATTCATGGCCAAGTAAGGAGGGGTGTCAGCAAAACCACTACCATGGACTTCCGGAGGGCAGACTTTGGCCTGTTCAGGACACTGCTTGAGAGGGTCCCTTGGGAGACAGTCCTAAAGGGCAAAGGGGTCCAGGAAGGCTGGACGTTCTTCAAGAAGGAAATCTTGAAGGCGCAGGAGCAGGCAGTCCCCATGTGCCGTAAGAAGAGCCGGCGGGGAAGACGACCAGCCTGGCTGAACGGAGAGCTTTTGCTGGGACTCAGGGGAAAAAGGAGAGTTTATCACCTTTGGAAGAAGGGGCAGGCCACTGAAGAAGAATACAAGGACCTCGTTAGGTCATGCAGAGAGGGAATTAGAAAGGCAAAAGCCCAGCTAGAGCTCAATTTGGCCATGGTCATAAGGGACAACAAAAATGTTTTTTCAAATACATTAACAAAAAGAGAGCCAAGGAGAATCTCCATCCTTTACTGGATGCAGGGGGGGGAACATTGTCATGAAGGATGAGGAAAAGGCTGAGGTACTTAATGCCTTCTTTGCCTCAGTCTTTGATAGCCAGACCAGGTATCCTCAGGGTATTCAACTCCCTGAGCTGGAAGACAAGGATGGAGAGCAAAATAAACTCCCCGTGATCCAGGAGGAAGCAGTTAACGACCTGCTATGCCACCTGGACACTCGCAAGTCTATGGGGCCAGATGGCATCCACCCAAGGGTACTGAGGGAGCTGGGGGAGGAGCTTGCCAAGCCGCTCTCCATCATTTATCAACAGTCCTGGTTAACAGGGGAGGTCCCGGATGACTGGAGGCTTGCCAATGTGACGCCCATCTACAAGAAGGGCTGGAAGGAGGATCCGGGGAACCACAGGCCTGTCAGCCTGGCCTCAGTGCCAGGGAAGATTATGGAGCGGTTCATCCTGAGAGCACTCACAGGGCATGTGCAGGACAACCAAAGGATCAGGCCCAGCCAGCACGGGTTCATGAAAGGCAGGTCCTGCTTGACCAACCTGATCTCCTTCCATGACCAGGTGACCTGCCTAGTGGATGAGGGAAAGGCTGTGGATGTTGTCTACCTGGACTTTAGTAAAGCCTTTGACACTGTCTCCCACAGCATTGTCCTGGAGAAGCTGGAGGCTGGTGGCCTGAACAGGGGTACTCTTCACTGGGTAAAAACTGGCTGGATGGCCGAGCCCAGAGAGTCATGGTGAATGGAGTTAAATCCAGTTGGCGGCCGGTCACAAGCGGAGTCCCCCAGGGCTCAGTTTTGGGACCGGTCTTGTTTAATATATTTATCAATGATCTGCATGAGGAGATCGAGTGCACCCTCAACAAGTTTGCAGATGACACCAAGTTGGGCGGGAGTGTTGATCTGCTTGAAGGTAGGAAGGCTCTGCAGAGGGATCTGGACAGGCTGGATCAATGGGCCGAGGCCAATTGTATGCGGTTCAACAAGGCCAAGTGCCGGGTCCTGCACTTGGGTCACAACAACCCCATGCAACGCTCCAGGCTTGGGGACGAGTGGCTGGAAAGCTCCCCTGCAGAAAAGGACCTGGGGGTGCTGGTTGACAGCCGGCTGAAGATGAGCCAGCAGTGTGCCGAGGTGGCCAAGGCGGCCAACGGCATCCTGGCCTGTATCAGAAACAGTGTGGCCAGCAGGAGCAGGGAGGTGATCGTGCCCCTGTACTCGGCACTGGTGAGGCCGTACCTCAAATCCTGTGTTCAGTTTTGGGTCCCTCACTACAAGAAGGACATTGAGGTGCTGGAGCGTGTCCAGAGAAGGGCGACGAAGCTGGTGAGGGGTCTGGAGCACAAGAAGTCTTATGAGGAGCGGCTGAGGGAACTGGGGTTGTTCAGTCTGGAGAAGAGGAGGCTGAGGGGAGACCTCATCACTCTCTAAAATTACCAAAAAGGGGGTTGCAGAGAGGTGAGCGTTCGTCTCTTCTCCCAAGTGACTAGCGACAGGACAAGAGGAAGTGGCCTCAGGTTGTGCCAGGGGAGGTTTAGACTGGACATTAGGAAAAAATTCTCTACTGAGAGAGTGGTGAAGCATTGGAACAGGCTGCCCAGGGAGGTGGTGGAGTCACCATCACTGGAGGTGTTCAAGGAATATGTGGACGAGGTATTGTGGAACATGGTTTAGTGGGCATGGTGGTGTTGGGTTGATGGTTGGACTCGATCTTACAGGTCTTTTCCAACCTTAATGATTCTGTAAAAGAAGTTCAGCCAAGCCCATTTTCAGTTACCTCCCATAAATGAATAACTGATCAATACACATACATGGTTACATAGAATTAGCAACAAATCAATACCTGGTTATCTAGAAACATGAAAAATAAGGCAGAAGCACAATATGAATATGCATGTGCAGATGAGGTTAAAAAGCTATTCAGATTTGCACCTTTTCTCCTTCAAACTTAGTGAGATTTAAGCAGACAGCTGAGGTTTACATAAAAGGAGGTTGGCAAGTCACCTGCCCTGAAGCTTGCACCTGTGTTCAATATTCACCTTGGTTCAGTCTCAACTTTGACTGCATCAGGAACCCACAGAGTGCACATCTAAATAATGAGAAGTTTTTATGAGGCCATGATTTTCTTTTATTTGTTGGCATGAGGAAATCTCAGTCTTAAAATGGAGTCAATAATGTTTACAAAGCAGAACATTAAAGTGTGTCACATTTACTAGATTATAAGCCTAATTACATTGTGAACAATGACAGGATCACTAACAAACACTAATTATACTACATAAATAATACTGTTGAGGGTCATATTCATTGCAGGAGATTTTTAGCAGACTTTTTAAATAAAGTCATTAAGGCAAATCTGAACATTTAAAAGCCCTCCCTTTGTGGTATTTTCCAACTGGTCCATGCATATCTGTCACTCAATGATGGCAAGAGTTACACGCCTTCGGAAAGTAAAGGGTAATGTACTACCACTGTTGTCTTAAATTATTCCCTAACAGAAGTTAACTGGGGATTTTCATTGACTTAATTCAGCTGTTTCCAGCCTCAATATTTCACCAGAACAGTAATTACCAGTATTAAAGTGTTTTTCTTTCAGAAATTAGACTTTTTAATTTGACTTTGATGAGATGCAATGGACTGGCAAACCATGTTTCTGCCTTCTCAAACACAAACTATGTTTATGCAAGACTAGGAATCAGAAGTACTAACAAATACAGGTTTTAGTGTAGTCAAAGCCTAAACAATACAGAGGCCGAATACAATTCTCCTGAAGTTACACTACTGATGCAATTTATAAAAGTTTGGTATGAAGGTTTTGGCTTTTTTGACAGTGTAAGAGACTACACTCTCCTAGAAAAAACAGTGCAACATAACATCACAAGTTATGCTAAATGTAATGCAGAGCTGTTGTGGGAACACTGAAACAAGAGCCTGACATTCAGAAAGCCAGACTTACCAAACCTACAGTCAGCTTGGCTGCCTGTGTCAATTCAGTATTTCAATCATTCAGGCTGAACACCGTCACAAGTTGATAAAGAAATTAAGCAGCTATTATCCAAGACACTGAAAGTTCTCAAAGGCCACTAAAAAGTAGCTTACACCAAGGACAATACTATCACTACAAAGACAGGAAGCCCATGAAACTTTTTTCATCTTTCAGAAACTGCCAGACATCTACAGAAACTGTCAGACTACAAAGACAATTTGTTAGTGCTACCCTCATGCAAGGAAAGCGAGCAATACCTGATGTGGCTCAGTTCAATCAGTGTTGGTTAACAGGCACCTTACATTTAGTCAGTCCTATTCACAGTGGATTTAGTTACCTAACAACCTCTTGCATCATGGTGTAGCAGCAAAGCTGTTCTGCATCTGTGAACAGACCACAAGATTGGGACAAGTACCCTCCTTAAAGCACCCTGACAGAGTCCAAACAATAAGTGACAAGCTGGACCCAGTTAGGTATTTCATGAGAAGAAAAAACAGAAGAGTAACTCAAGACGAGGTGTGTGGTAGAAGAGAGAGGACTCTTCCCTGTAACAGCTTATTTTCTGGTTCAACAATTCAGATTCATTTCTAATATGAATGAATGCTCTCTTGGATTCAAAGAAAAACAGAAGACTGAAGTTAACTCCTGTACTGGTCTTGTAGCTAAACTGCACAGGTTCAGTACCTTCAGGTCTAAAGATCAGGAGTGGTCAAACAAGGTTGACTAGGCATATAACATTCTCTGTTCTGAATTTTACACAACTAAGTGCATCCAAACTACCATCCCACTGTTATGTTGCAAAATTCTTCCCAGCTATATAGCAGACTGCCAAATACCAAGAAATTCGTGTTCTGGCAATACCAAATTCCACTCTAGTCACCTTCTCATGATGAGTGGTGAGAATGAACCGTCAGCATTCTGGTTCCATTCACCCACATATTTACAGTACAATCCACAGTGTCTTAACAACTCTTCTGAGACCATCTGCTGCCCAGTGTCATTAACAACTAAACTCCCCCTCAGCAAATGCTAGTAAAATTTGGCAGCCCAATGCCTTTGCATTCTCCTGTGAAGCTTCAGTCACATCATGAAGCCCCCATTCATATTAAGCCTCACTTCACAAGATCAGGAACGGCTTCCTTCCCCTTGTTCAGTACTGGAAATTGCATACAGGCATTCATTATGAGAGCTATAGACTTCACCTTAATTTCAAAAGCTTGATTGAGAGCGATAGAGAGGATCTACAAACTGTACACCAAGGAATAGGAGGACTTCGTTCATGCTCCTGGAAATAAGGACTGGCTTAAATCCTTATTTATACTTAAAGCTTTTAAAAACAAATATGCTCTTTTTTTCTCTGAAGTTAGTGGCAATTCTTTAGGAACTAAAATATATTCTCAGAGCAGCCTTTCACTCAAGGCAAGTTATTAAATTTTATTCCTACATAAGCAGCAGCTGTTCAAAAGTTCTGGTATGATTTCCAAAACATACACACGAAGGATTAAATGCTACTATTCTATGCCTATATATAACTCCACACCTAAGTATCCTGGATCTGGACCGTAGTTCTCTCCGCACATCAAGAACCAGAAGCCAACACTAGACATCTATCTTTAGAGGTCTGATGTTGCCCTCTGTTGGAGAACAGATACTGGGTTAGATGGACCTTTTATCAGAGACAGCTATCATGCAGAGAAATGTGCTAAGAACATTTAAATCAGAACACAGTAAATGGAAGAAGAGAAAAGGAGGCACATTTTTTCCCCTCCAGTTCCACTCTGCCACTCTAGTCATTCATCTAGGTTTCAGTACAATTCCTCTTGTGGTGGCAGGGCCCTTCATAAAGCTGAAAAATGCACAGGCTTTCTGGTAACTGCAAATGATCTCCAGGATTATTTCTCTTAAAGCTTCTGTGAAGCACTAGAAAACAACAGGAAACCTCACAACTTTAAAAGTAAACAAACTCAGGTGTTTGCAAAATTAAGTCTCCACTTGCTTTTCAGCTAAAAGATGAAATCTAGTCTATTTTTTTGTATTTAGTAGGTACCAACATTAAATCAAACATTTCTAAAGACACTCTCAAAAAAAGACCCATATAAAAATTTCCTTTACAAGTTAAAACTAAAATAAAAAACATTTTAGACAAGGAAGCTCAGATGAAAAACATGACAAGAGTCAATAAACCACCCAACTGGACAAGTGAAACGATTTTGTAAAAACGTAAGTCTCCATGAGAGGAACACATGGTATGTAAACTGAAAGAAACATTCCAATTTGTGTATACCTTAACATTGAATGTTCAAGATAAACATTGTCTCACTGCTGCTTGGAAAACCATATCTGTAACACCTGCCTAGTCATAAAACTGTGCGCAAGTAAGCTTAGAATCTCCTTGATAAATATGATTCAAAGGCTACAGAAAACCTCCCATTGAATTAGATGGGTTTTGAATCAGACATCAAATGAAATAAGAATTTTAATTATTTAAAACATGATTAGTTTCTTTGGCATTCATACCTTTAGAAACTTTAAGCTGCAGAATCCCGTGGGGTTTTTTTTTTCAGAATGCTTCTTTAGTTAATGAAGTAGTTTCGCAGTACCTAGGAACATCACGTTCAGTAGTACTCTAAATCTTTACAGGTTCTAAGGGAATATTTATCCAGAAGAGCTATAATAAAATAGCACTACTTGTCATAGAAGAAATTCATAAGACTATGCCAGTTTCTCATTAAACTGTTCCACCTAAAAGCTGGTCAATACAGACCTTTGAGAGTGCTGTCAGTCCACTGTAGATTCCAAGTAAGGGCAAGAACCTACTTCTTAAGCCAAAAGTAAACCCTATGAGCTATACAGTATAATTAACCCAGTTCTGCAGACTGTTGCTAATTCAGTTAGAATCAACAGGAACTCTTTATGAGTAAGGATCCCTTAGAGTAAAGGTCATAAAGACATGAAATGTTACTCACATTTCATGGGGGAAGAAGAATTTAGAATACTAAATATATAATGCATTCTGTGCATCCAATATAACTGTACTCGTAGAGCTGGAGACATGTTTAGATTAATTTACCAAGGGTTCTGTTACACAGAGAGAAGCAATCAGCTTCACCAAAATGAAAAAGGAATTAGCAGAGAGAACACAACAATTTTCATTTTCAATATTCATAGGCATGCTGATACCATACTTGGCAGTTAACTGGAAAGAATCCTTATCCCAAGTGAAGCATACAGTACTTAATTTACACACTATGTAGATCAAGTTTCCCCTTTTGCCCTCCCTCCACTCTATTCCAAAAATGGATACTAACCTTCCTCACACTGAAAACATTAAAAACAAACTTGTCTCCTTAATCTTCAGCTCTTTCCAGAAACAAGCAGAGTTCGTTTTTGCAATTATCCACAGAAACACTGCTGTTATGAAAATGTTCTTATGAACATGTTTAAATTATACTATAGCTCACTGATGTGCTACAGTGCTGACAAAACAATTTATCAATAAACAGTTTTAACTTAGAACCCAGAGTCTAAGGAGAAGTGCTATGAGCACAAGAAAGGCTGAGAAGAGACTGGGAATCAAGTGACATCTAGTGAAGACAAAGGATAAAGCTGTTCTCTGAGAAGAAAGCTTAAGATGCACTTCAGAGTTTGGAGAGAAATACTAGAAACCAGGAGCTGAGGTTAGGAAGGTTGAAACTAGGTTGAAAATAAATCACCTAACAGCAAAGAACTGAAACCACACCAAAATACCTCACAAAAATCTGATGTTTGCTAGTTTTTTTACAGCAGTAAGGATCAGTACTGTTCAATTGAGGATGGGTATAAAAATGTCAATATATTCATGCCCCTTCATTTCTATAATAAGAAACAGAGTATTAGCCAAGATTTTTGAATTAGTGTGACATGCAAGTACCGTAGTGGACCACAGCATCTTCAGCTTCAATAGTTGTTTTGTGAGGAGTGCACAGTTCAGCCAAGATGCTTTGCTATCTTACTTTTATGTCAGTGGCCAAAACATGTGGTACACCATGCAAAAAGTTGAAGAACACAGGCTACATCCCCATGTTACAGGTCAGATCATCTGTATGTGTTGATATTTCAACACCAGGGAACGGTTAAGAAAAATAACTTCTGCAGGACTGAAGAACTTCAGCTGAGAGTGTTAATCCGAAATTTGTTATTAGGCTTCCAACAAATGCAATTGCAAATGGTCTCACTAAATCTCAGCGAGTCTTCTTCAGGTGTTTTAGTTGTTGAAGCATGATCTTTTCATGCTACTGCACAGTAGCCAGCTTTAGTTAAATCAAACCAGCTGAAGTTCAGCAGGTTCACCTTCCCCTCCCTCAATATTCTCTTTAGTCTATTTAACATGCTTTCTGCAGTTTACAAGCAGGACTAACCAAAGATGCCCTGAACACCAAGTCTTGAATAGATACTGTAGGTTACCCTTCACAGGCCAAGGTCACTTCAGCCTCTTACTCAGGCATACCAATCTACTCACGTGCTTAGCAGCGCTAGTTTACAAAATCCTGCTTTCACTGTGAGTATCTAACAAATAGTCCATAATTTCAGTTCCCTTTATTGGACAGTATTAGCAGTTTACACTTTTTATACCACTGCAATGTTTTTAGGACCTCCCGTAGGACTATTTTTCACTGCTACTTGGATCAACTGACTCTTCCCCCCATTCAGCATCACAGACTGCCATGCTGACACTTTATCAGAGACACCAGTCTGTCCTCTAAACACACACACAGGAAGAGGCTGCAGTAAAAAACCTCACTGCTCAAAAGCAAAGTCAGCAAATGTGTTTATGCATGCTTTAATTCCAGCCCTCAGAGCTGGGAATCAATTAACTCCCTCCTAGTTTGGGCTCCCTATACCCAGTACTTAAAGCCACTTCTGTGAGTCTGTAATGGTACAGTGTCCTCCCTGCATCTCTACATTAGCCAGTTCCAGAATTCAGCTGACTATACATTTCATTTCCAGCTACAGCAGGTATTCCCCCTAGACAAGAGGAACCACGTTACCACAAATTGCCCATCCTCAGGTAAAGATCAGGAAATTATTTCACCCTAAGGGTTATTTCGCTCTACAGTATTTTTGACACAGGCCACCAATGGAAAGAATAAGAGGCCAGATGGGTGAGTGGTCTGAAAGGAAATGCTGCATCATTACCCACTTCAAACCAACACACCTGATTACTAGAAGAACAAAAAGAATACATAGAAAATAGAGTACAAAACTACATCCATTTTTCCCCTCAATCTAGACCAAATCTACCTTCTCACCTCTGTCCTTCAATTCTAAATTCTGTAAGATGATACAAAATTAAGCTCTTTAACGAAGGGAGTTCACTCGTGCAACATTCACTAGCTTTGAAAATGCCAGCTTCAAAATAGTCTATATCTGACAAGAGGATTTCCAACAATTTTACATTACAACCTGTATATACACATGGAGAAAGATCATTTAAATGGGGCTTCCACAAAAAAAGTTAGTTATTTTAAGCCACGGGGAGATAAGTGAAGACACAAGAAATTTGTACTAAAACATGTCAGAAAGCATTGAGACTTACAAAAAAGGTGTTAATACATTTGCAGATGCCTTTTGATAATAACAGCTTCCGAAGAACTGTTAAAGACAAGTGATTTGTGTCTAGTGTTGTATTTAGTGTGTACTCTTACTTGTAAAGCAAAACTGTCTTTTTAGCCATACAGCACAAACTTTGACAATTTCATTCACACATAAATTGGGGTAGTTTCAGCATGCAGTCTTTATACCATTACAGCACAAAACTCTTTCATAAATTATTCTGCTTCATTCTCCCAAAGCCTCTTAAAACCAAGATTTACATTATTTAAAGCTAAAATGCTCTACCATCTGTACTTTCTCAGAACCAAAAGTTTGGGGGTTTTTTTCAGGAAGAAGAAAAAAGCTAACAAGGTATTTAATCTAAACATTTGTGCAGAACTCAGATGTCACAAATTTAGTAAGCATATGTATAGGGATCTCCTTCTTCCTCCTTCTCACATCCCGCTGTGCACTGCATCCATAAAGATATGTCCCTTTAGAGATCCCTGCACCAGAAATGGGAAGTAAAACCAAATCAAAATACATAACAAAAATTAAAGGCTTACAAGTTAATTTAAAGCACCACTCCCAAGCAGCTGAGAGGCCACTGTCAAGCAGAAGTCTTGTGCTTCGGACACAACCATAGTTTCACTACACAGATAGCTTACTTGCACCATTCTGGGGTATATCAAGTCAGTACAACAGTGTGGAATGACTTATCAGCAGGAAGCAGAACCAACATAGAGGAGAATATAACACTCAAAGAATAAAGAACGTATGGGCTTCTAGTTCCCTCCAGAAGTCAGCAATTTTGCTGTATAAATAACCTGATACCAGGCAAAATGCAAAGTGTCAGACAATACCAGTGGGAGATACCATAATACATTTCAGCAGTCTGGAGAAGACAAAGCAGCTAGCCTGGGAAGGAATTCAGGACAGACAGTCTTTGGACTACCTCCAATACATTGAGGCATACACTACAGCCAGAAAGGTGACTTATAAAGGAGATGGCCTAATGTAAGGATGACATCAAGGGAACTTAGCAGCATATTAAATAAGATCAAGGACACCCTCAAGAGGGTTAGCAGCGATGAAGGGAGAAGCTTCTGTGGTGGTCATGCACAGAGAGCAAAACAATTTGGAAGGAGATGGTAGAGCAAAGAAGCAGTAAGCTGTGTGAGCAGCAAAAAAAGAAGAAAAGTTTTGAACTGGGTAACTGCTTTGCTGGAAGAAGGCAAAATGCACAAGGATGATAAAGGGTGACCATGTGGCTGTCAAAGGAACATGATGAATGAGACACAGCTATTCTGACAGGATCAGAAAGTTAACTCAGAAACAAAATTCAGGTGTGGAAATGGGAACTAGCAGCAAAAAGCTAATGGATCACCTCACAAAAAGGAAAGGACTAAAGATGAGGAAGGGATTACATTTGAGGATCAAGGAAGAAGCAGTGGAAAGAACAGAGGACAGTAAGGGGCAGCAGCTCAGAGGAAAGGGAGAGGAGGACAGAGAATGTGACATCAGGTCATACAGGGGAGGTTCCAGAAAAAAGAATAGTTGTTCCCAACCTCTTGTCATTCAGACATTTGATAATATAAGGCAAGGAATCAGAGAGCAAAAGGATAGAAAAATCATCAGGAGCGAACTATGAATAGCAGACAACTTTTGAGAACATTTAAAGGCAGCACAAGAATATGGTGAAGCTAGTGAGCTCAGGATCACCTGAGGTTAAGGGGACTGAGGAGAACAGCAAAACTAAGCTGCTGTTCATTACCACCTACCAGGCAGACTGAAGTGCTACCAGGAGCGTAAGCTTCTTCCCACAAAAGAAACTGCTAAAGATACTTAAACAGTGACCTCTAATGGACACATCATATAATACCAGTATTTCCACTGACGGCAGAAACAGTCATGGACTCCAAGTACAACCGGATAAAGACACAAAAGCTACAATCTCCGAATAGATTCTCCAAA
Source organism: Gavia stellata (assembly GCF_030936135.1). Classification (NCBI taxonomy): domain Eukaryota; kingdom Metazoa; phylum Chordata; class Aves; order Gaviiformes; family Gaviidae; genus Gavia; species Gavia stellata. The sequence goes on along the minus strand of NC_082599.1, from coordinate 23,280,153 downwards.
TGATTACAGCATCAACTAATCTATCAGGTAGGTAAGTCAAATAACTGTTACAGTAGTTACAAGGCATCAAAAACTTACCGCATATCCCCAAAATAAGTGAAAATAAAACATGTCAGTTGGCAGCGCAATAGTTGTGCACATACTGATGACTAGCGCTCATACCTTTTGTCAATGCTGAAGTAACCTTTAACATCCCAACCTGCTTTCCAATCACGTCTTCCCCTCTGTGAGCTCCTGGGTTGGACTACTGTAAGCTGTAGTCCAAAAAAAAAGAGTCTGAAAGCTCTTCAAGCACACTTCCTATTCATGATGCAGTACAGGGATTTTAATTGTTAACCCTCATCAGCATACCACGGATATTAAGTGTGACTACACTACGACAAGAAATTTTGTTTACACTTGAAGTAGCTGGAGAATACCTTGAGTTAGCCTAGCTATCTAAAGTCTGTAAGTTTCAGTACCACTTCATGGCAAAATAGTTCACAAAAGCTTCTCCACAAGGAAAAAAAATCAGGTAAGGCATAAGCCACCATATATACGCTCAAACAGTCTTAGATGTTTGTTTTAAAAAAGGATGTTTCTGTTGCTAATTCTACTCCAATTGTTGCTCACTTACACATCTAGTGGCATAAGGGGACCAAAAAGTGAAGCCTAATCTACCCTGCTGACTTCAGTTCAAGCCTGCAAAGGTACTTTTTTTCCAAAGGCAGCTATTTGGTGTTCTAGTGCAACCAATTTTTTAAAAAGCTAAGCCCTCAAAACAATGTGATACACAAACCTTATTCCCAACTGGATACCCAACCCTCCCTCACCTTTTTTACATTCCCTCCCAGAGCTCCAAATCACTCTGCTTGAAATGACATGGGGCAAGACCCAGAATAGAAAAGACAGCCAAGCTTGGCAATATGCCTTTCCTCTCCCTGAGCTGGTCTCCCTGGACATCCCAGTATTCTGCAATTCCCAACAACTGTCCCCCAGAACTGTTATGAAACCAGGAACTCTACCTGAAGAGATCTGAATGGACAAAGTTTGATTTCAAGAACTTCTATGACAAATTCCTTAACACAAAACTTCAGAAGCCTGACACTCCAAACCTCTGGAAGCCAAACACAGCACAACACGCGACTGGCACGGCCACCCCAGCAACAACCACAGAGCAGGAACTTAAGAATAAGCATGCTGACTGGCCCTGCAAAACATGCAGATCTACATCAACACCCTAAGTTCACTTTCATCCTGCACAGGCGCGTCAGAAAGAACAAGTGGCCAAGATTGCTGCAAACTTCGAGAGAAGTTAAGTTCCACTTGAACTTGGGTGAAGCAGTCCTAAGTAGAAGTGCACAAACCAGTAAAATGGATACCCATAAAAATTATTACTGTTGCACAGAAGATGCAGAAACAATATTTGTGACTGACCAAAGTGATCAAGCATGGTTTCTACAGAATTATGTCCTGTGACTCTGACTCCCTCCACACCCATCCAGCACAGCTGCCCTAATTCCCTACCACTATTCATGTCCTATTAACGACCCCACTGAGCAGGAGGTCAACGCCACCTGTATGTCCCCCAACTCCCATCAAATGGCATGGAACAAAGACAACTTGGTGATATCTACCCAAATTAATCCACCACCCTGAAGGGCAGATCTCTATCATTCAGCCACTCATTTCCACAAATTTGAGGAACATTTGTCAGGACTTCTACTCCATTTATTTTGATGTTAGCCAATGGGTTCAATCAGGGGTCAGGATCAGACAACCTACACAGGCTAATAGCATACGCATGACTATCTAATTTTGCTTCTCATTAGATCACTAGATGATGGAACAAAAAACTCCCAGTACAATATATGGAGACACTGGCCTATATGTCTACATTAAGTTAAGAAGAAACACAAATACTCACTTCCTCCCTCTGCTTTCAACTGGATTGTCACAGGAGACCCCAAAGTAGACTCAACCCAGGTTTGTCACCTACACAGCAACTGGCTCAACAGGACTGCAGCATCACAGCTATTTAGCTTCCCCTAGAGTCTTGCTTCTGATTTTGAAGCACAAAAAGTTCTCATCAAGCAGCAAAGGACAGATTCAACTGTTTCAGAAGTTACCTGGAACAGAAGCAGCCAGTTCAAGACTCCTCCATTAGCACAGCATCAGACAGCTGAAAAAAAATACTGCCTAATATTCTCCAGAAAAAAAAAAATCAATGTGGATTTGAGTACTTCCAATAATGAATGATTTACAGACATGTAAATGCACAAACACCAGCAATATGAATGGCATACTAGAAATATTAACAAAAACTATGCCACAAAAATATTCTAAGCAGTACGATGGATTTAATAGTGCGGTCCTCATACTTGCTAATGAAACTTTACTTTCTTTTAATAGAGTTGGCTGGCAAAAATATGAACTATGGTCACAAAAAAATATGCATATCCAGTTTTTACATGTATTTATTCTTCCAGATAGACATATTTACTCTAAACAGTAGAAAAAAACAGCAAGCAGAACACTCATTTAAATGGCAGAAAACTAGTAGAAGATGCTAATATGACCTTAGTGTAGCATGTCAAGTGTCACTGCCACCACTTTTCTAGTCATTTTAAAAACAATCTGCTAGGACAATTAATTACATAGCTTAAAAGATTAGGTCAACAGTGTCAAATACGAGAATATGAACTTGAAATTTAGCCTTTTAAAAATGTGTGCTGTCTATTTAAATGTCTACATCAATTTGTGAAAGAATAGTAAGTCTCAGGCTTGATGAGTTACTTCTCAGGAGAAGCAGTAGTTTACGTTCCCATAAAAGAAACCCAAACATAGCTATTAGAAAGGCTGACAGAATCCCTTGGCTGAGAGAACAGATATACTTGCAGCCTGCAGATCTAAGTGTTACTTTAGAAGAAAGCAGTAATTAAAAGTTAATACAAACACAATTTTAGAGTAGTGGCAATCCTTAAACTGGTATTTTGAAAACTAAAACTGCTTTAAACAAATGGTTTAGTCTGGATTTTTCTTGAATGGTTAAACAACCTTCTTGGACACCTCTTCTTACTGTATCTTTTTCCTCCCCCAGTCAGGTCTACAGCTACAACTAATAGCTAGGACATAGGTTACTTAGCTTTTAAATCTGGCACTCATGCTCAAGTATGTCACCCTCCTCAGGCTCAGTTCTCAGACAGCCAAGTTCACTGTGATACAAGTCTCCTTGCAGGAGTTTCAGTCTGTCTTCTCTTCCTCAGAGCAAGGTAGATATCTGCTGCCTGCCCTCCCCATTGTGTGTTCAGCAGAACTCACCCTTTAGCTACGTTTAAGATTCATAAGGTGTCACATGGAAGAGATGATTAAGTCCTTGGATGTCTGTTCGCTTTCAAAAGTTGCAGGATTTTTACAAACCCCAGAGAAAGAAAGTCAAGTTTTCCAAGAGTAACGCTTACAACTCATTTCATCCTTGTGCCAGATAAGCAGCCCAGGTAAGCAGTCATTCAGAAAGAAGATACCAGAGCAGATAATCGGCACCACAGAGAAGTTCTGCCTGGCAGCACTAGGTACCCAACTTTGGAAGAGTCGTCTGACCTTGTCACACAGGCAATAGAGGTGGGCAGAATGAAGTGCTATCTCAAGGTGCCCACAACCCTCCAAAAGCTGCAAGAGAAAGCTGAGGTGGCTGGATACATTTAACTGCCTAGCTTTTAGGCAGCTCAAGTTCAGAGACAGCCGTCTCCTTGCAGTGACCTGAGGGAACACAAAAGCCACCAGCTGGGTGGTCCTGTAGCCCAACTCTATCAGTGGCTGATAACAGATGCCAGGCGGCAATATACCCAAAGCAAGTTTACCATAATGCTTTCCCAAAATAATCTCTCAGCTTCCAACTATTCGTAACTTCATGACCTTCTCAACTAGAGGTAGAGCTGTGTGCTTAATAGCAATGCTTACTATTTTCCCTTCCTGAATATGCCCATGAATTTACCCATCGGTCATCATTTACATATTAGATGGCTGGAAATTGCTGGTTGTGTTTATAAATAAATGGAGATTTCTTTGAAAACTACTATAAGGACAAAAACAAGTAGCAAGATGCCAGAATAGAGGACACTATACAATTAGAAGCAGGGCCCAGAATAACTAATTCATACTTCTCACAGCCACTCACATAATGCCCATACTTTCATCTATTTCCTACTACTTCAAACTGTTTAAGCTATGCATTAATACCCAATAAACTGCATCCAGAGATGCAGTGTTTATATGATAGAATCTAAGAATATTTTTGTTTTTCCTCATGCTTAATCCTCTGCAAATGCTCAAAGCCTTCAAGTGAGATTTTTGCATTAATACATATATTTTAAGTAACACATAATATCTTACAGTTCATGCAGCAAATAGTTTAGAATTCAATAGGTTTTTGCTGTTTTTTAACCCTAGTCTCAATTTGTAAAGCTTTTCTTGGGTATAGCCTGGTACATGACACAGCATCTGCGCAGTCATCTTCCCAGCACACACCCCCGCCCCTTCAGTGGTTCCATTCCCATCCCCATTCCATGCACTCTTAAAAAAATTCAGTTCCAAAAGGCAAGGACTGTTTGAGATAGACATCCACTGGCACATGCAGAGAGCAGACGAGGACAAGCAGAACATCAACAATACCAACACTTTTCTTCTCTTCAGAAGTTGCACAGTAACAGGGATCAGACAAAACCCACTGCTTTTATTTCAACAACCAAGAAGCAGGAGTGTTTGCACAAGACAGTGATGGGTAAGCCTGAAGCATTCTCCTACAAAGAAATAAACTCTTTTGCCTTGCAAAAGCCAGTCTGATATCTGCCTCCACTAAATTAAGTCTCATGTTTATGCTGCTGTCATGACATGCTATGCACCAACACCTCACTTGAGGGCTCCTTTACTATGGGAAGTAGGATCCACAAGGTAATAACAGAAGGTGCTGTGTGCAGTACAAGCAAAAGACACCTTACCCACAAAAGTTTTTTTTTTTTGACAGAAGTAGAATGCTTGACTTTCACGCCTGAAGCTCACATTCAGTTGACCTTGCTTACATATGTTTGGTTATAGATATAACGCAGTTGAGTTGCAATTTATTTTCACTTGCTTCAGTCAAATTAGTTATCCATTTACCAAAATGCAAATTGTATCATTTCTGATACAGTTAAAAAAATAAAAATCAAAAGTCCTCATGTAAACATAAGGACTTCAGAGCTGTGGTAGGGAATGGATTTTTGGCTGAACTGGTAACAAGACTGAATTACAGATCTTCCAGTATGTGGCAGATTTGTATTGAAGTTGGGAAAGCATGTTGAACACAACTGCTAAGTCACATTCTCAATCTCTATTTTTAATAGAGTGCTTCATCAAGAAGTACTCTTAACAGTGACATTGTGCTCTATGGAAAAAAAAAAAAAAAAATCAAACCAGCAGTGTCAGGTTTTCAATATTGCAATATTGCTCAACTGCCTGTAACGAAGTCCGAAAACAGGAGTATACTTACTTGTAAGCTTGTTGTGACTCAGAACCAGCTGTGTGATATGAGACAATGTAACTGCAAACGAAGAGAGAAAGAAGTTAGTTTATGGACATGGCAACTGAGAGCTTGTATCTAAAAAAGAGGCAAGTTATTCTCTCCGCTCCAGTAACTCCAGATTCATATGCACTGTTACAAAACACAAGACAAGCTCAAGACTTAAGGACATACCCAGCCACTCCTCTGTCCCTTTACTTCACATTTCTGTTACTGCATCAAACGCAATGTAAGCAGTAAGTACTGGTGCCTCCCAGCAGAGGTCTGGTTCTGGGCACACGTAAACACCTCTCTCATTTCCACCCTTTGAATCCTTCCCACGGAAAACCTGATAGGTACACTCCAACATTTATCACAACAGGAACACATGCCACATGAGCAATTATATTTCCACACATTCCTGGTTCATCGTCTTCAAGTCACTGCTAGATTTAAGTCCTAAGTACCAACAGCTGCATTTACAACCTTGCACCCATAAAGAACAGTAGCAGATTAGCATCATTTTTGTGTGGCGAATGGCCAGGTGACAACATGCAATATTTACTCAAATTAATTGAATGATCTGATTGATCAAAGCCCCTCAGATTCCACCTTATTGAACAAACGAGTGCAAGGCACAACGAAGCTACAGAAAGCAGCAGTCCCTGTACACTTCATCATCCTTTACACTACGTCTTGCCTACTTCCACACTCCACACCACTACTGCTTTCCCTAGAAGCACCATAGCCTACAACTGACAACATTACCTGATCGGAAAAGTATGCCAAAATAGTCAGAGGAGAAATTCACATCTTGAACTAGTTCTCAATCATCTTCATCCTCCCTGTAAAAGGTTTGATACACTTTACTGAACTAGAAAACTTGAGAGATTTTCCTCCCCTACACCTTTTTCCTCACTTCCAGTGTAGCCTCTTCAAAACAGCTCTAGAAACTATCTGGCTGCCCCTCCTAGGCAGCTGGGAAATTTTCCTGCCTGAAAGACAGCTGATAGTGGTACATCTCTCATCCCAGAGCTTTCCTCAAGCAACGAACATCTCTAACAGTAGCCCAGAGATAGCCCATGGGGGTCTTGCTGCCTCAGGGAACGAAGATATCCTGGTGACCATGTGTGAAAACTGGCCATGCTACTCAATACTTACTAAATTGCAAGTTGGATGAAACAGCTTGGAGAGCTTTTACTTACTGCTACAGCAACCTGTTTCAGCCAACCCTTGAAAGCTCATGACTTACCACAGGCAAATACAACCTGTTAGCAGAATGAATGCAGTCACTCAAAGGCAGAAACAGATTGGAAAGTTCAGTGCAAAAAAGCAAAAGCATCACCACAGTTCCCTGTGCAATTTCAGGCTGTGGAAGAAGGAAAGGCAGGGAGGAGAAAGGAAGAAACAGTGCACCCACCCTAAATTTCTCCTAAAACATGAGTGCTCTGAGTACTGCCTGCACCAGCCCGTGAAGCAGAATGGGAGGACAGAAAATGAAGCCCATAGAAAGCCTGTAAAAGTACTGTATAAAAACCAGCACTAAAGGGCAGACAATTGTGGCAGCCTCCACAAAGAGCTCTAAGGTTTAAAACATAAAAGGCACATCAGCATCTGAACCATAAGCAACCACTTACACTAGTGATTACTTACACATAAAGCTAAATATAAGAACTCAATTTACACAAAGTAATTGAGAGAAGGTGCTGGGGGTAAGTTACAAGCTTGTGAACAAATGCCTAAGTACTCCTTATGCAGCATTTATTTCTCTTGGTTTAGATATTTTAATAGCTGTGACAATGAGCAAAAGTCAACATTCCACAGGCCCTTGATATCCAGCCGGACTAGTAAGGGCCCAGTCATCAGTAGGGCAACCCATCTGCTGGCATCCTGAGATGGTAAGTGCTCTAGTCTGACATCTCCAGTTCTAAGATGACCTAATCTAGATCAGAGCCGGATCCAAACTGACATCACCAATGCCAGGAAAAAACATCTTTTCCTGCATTTAACTTAAGAAACCAAGTCAATCTAGAGCTCTGAGGCTTTGGCTAGACTCACCAGCATCAACAAGGAATCAGCCTTGCTCCACTATTTAATGAAAGTCAATGATTCTCCTACCAGGCAGTGGAGTTACCTGCTCTGCCCTCGCCTGTTTCCTCCCACCCCACAAGGAGAGTAATGGATATCTTCTGCATTACAAATCAAATGGCTTGTGTGCCTATCCATGTAATGTCCTCCTGTCCAAGATCACAGAATCACAGAATCACTAAGGTTGGAAAAGACCTGTAAGATCATCAAGTCCAACCATCAACCCAACACCACCACGATGCCCACTAAACCATGTCCCACAATGCCTCGTCCACACGTTCCTTGAACACATCCAGTGAGGGTGACTCCACCACTTCCCTGGGCAGCCTGTTCCAACGCTTCACCACTCTCTCAGTAAAGAAATTTTTCCTAATATCCAGCCTGAACCTCCCCTGGCGCAACTTGAGGCCATTTCCTCTTGTCCTGTCACTAGTCACTTGGGAGAAGAGACCAATACCCACCTCTCTGCAACCCCCTTTCAGGTAATTGTAGAGAGCGATAAGGTCTCCCCTCAGCCTCCTCTTCTCCAGACTGAACAACCCCAGTTCCCTCAGCCGCTCCTCATAAGACTTGTGCTCCAGATGCCCCCTTTCCCCCATTAGCCAATATACGGAAAAGTCCAATTAGTCAAGTAATATCTTCCCCAAACCTCAGAGGTTGAAATAAATCCTAAGTCATCAAAAAGGCAGGAAAAAGCATGCAACGCATACCAAAGCCTTCCACCAGCTTCGTACTCTCAGCCCTCTCACACTGGCAATGGTGAGGACTAGCTATATCACCATGCCTTTACAAATCACCACACCTGCATGTCAGGCAGCTCTGCGTGTTAAGGACACTGAAGAGTGCCTTTAAGGCTGAAGTGTGGAGTGCTGCAAAGAGCAGGAGGAGGTAGCATTCCAGCTTTGTTCCTGAAGATTTGGGGTACAGGAACATTTCAGAATTTCTCCTTTGCCCTCCCCATGACAGTAGTGTTGGAAAGTAAAGATTTCGTTTAATCTGCTTTTTCACAAAAAATGCATTATTGCTTTTTAAGACTGTACAAAGTTGCTCTCACCTCACTTTAAGACTTGTTTTTAAAGCAGAAAAGTTGAACTGAAGTGGCAGATCAAGACCAGCTTACACAACCTCATACTAAAAAGCCAGCCCCTCACCACGAGCACGACGGACAGCTGGACTCCTAACAGGCGGTACCCCTGCATCACTGCTGCCAAGCAAAGGTCTGCAACAACAACGCTGAACTGCAGGGCCAGGGGCTGGCAAGTCAAATCAGGCAGTCAGGCACAGAGTGAGTTCTAAGAGAACTTTTGCACTATTTCTTTTTTCCTTTGAAGTTGATGCTTCCTTTGGTTTATTAAAAGCAGAACAAAGACTGAAGCTGTTACCACACTTCTGTGGCCTTGACCAGTTCATTCCAGTTTTGCACAGAGCTTTGCCAGCTTCAGGATGGAATCCAAAATTCAAATATCTGTTCTTTATTTTGTTGGAATCCATAATGAACTTCATTACGTTAAAACCTGTAATCCCCATTATGTGCCTTTTAATAAGCAGCTAGACCAACTTGAGAAATTACCTAAGGAAAGGCTCAAATTTAGTTCATACATCCACCAGTATGATAGGCCTTTCTCAACTCTTTGCCTATGAACCACCTCTTCTATGAAGAGGATATGACTCTGTGAATGATTATTTGTTAACACTAAGGTAAGTATGTCCAAGGTTATCAAAATAAAAAACTCTAAGGCAGTGGTAAGGAAGTAGTCCAGACCCCATCCCCCCCATGCCCCACTAAGGGAAACATCCATTTAAAGCGTACAAATTAGAATGACAACTCAAATAGGCTAAAAGAAGAAGTGTTCAGGATTTTCTGTTTCTGTGCTCAAGATGTAATTCGATATTTAAAAGAAAAAACATACCAAATAATATAACTCCTGCATGAAGCCAGCTTATGAGGACGCACCGCTTGCACGCAACTTCTCAACTTCTTTGCACCACAGAAGTACAAAATCACTGAAGTGCACCAAGTGCTAGACAGCGGCACACATGCAAGTACCTGCTCTGGATAACTTACAAACTGAATTAAGAAACAAAAGAGAAAAAAAGGAAGTGTTTTACTAATCAAGAACTGAAACAGACCCCCGATCTAATCTATCGCATATGGTGAACCTTTCCTGCCATGATTTCATCGTTTCTATACATAGAAAGTAAGGATGCTTACTCAAGGGCAATTAAGCTTTGGGACTGCAGACTCAAATATCAAACTCCTGCTGAATTTAAACATCAAAAAGTTCTGTGCATATTTAGTGTTTAAAGGTAAGCCTGCTGACTAAACCATCAAGCCACATGTACTGCTGGCCTTTAGCGACACAAGCATTATTCTCACTACTCTCTCTCCGTGTTTGTCACATCACTAACTTCTTCAACAGCCCCTGGAAACACCAAGTTTCTCAGTATGCTGCCACTCGCCTACTCCTGTGAAAAGAACTGTGCCGTGGGAACAGCTGTGGTTTTCCTCGTGCTATATATAAAGTCAGTTCTGCACGACAACTCAACTATCAGCTCTTCTGATAAAGACATCTGCTTAAGCAACTAATTCATGTGAGTAACATCTAGAAGGCTGAAGGGAGCCTAGTGGGGCCATTTTACTTTGGACGTACGCAGCTCAGGTAAGCATAACTAGCAGGACTTGCCCAGGATCACTCAACAGGTCAGACAATTCACCCCAAGTGCCAGTCCCCTGAGATTTGAAGGGCACTGTGACTCCCTCAGGGGAATTCCTATAACCTCTGTATGATGCCATCAGAGCTGCTGCTAGACAATAAGCAGCAGCTCCTTGAGGACTGCAGACCTCAGATGCCTTGTTAACATTACAGTAATGAGCATACAGGCGATAAGTTATTTTGATTTCAAGAATGCACCAAGTATCCACATAGAAGTTTGAGAGTCAGGATACTACCGTTTGCCAGACCAATTTACTTGCATAGCAATTACAAATTCTCATTATGGTCCCAGTCCCACTATTGCTTCAAAACGGAGTGGGTCAAGGGAAGAATATTTAAGCTCTTCCCTTTTGGCCCTGCTCTCAAGCCTTTTCATATATTGCGGTCATGCACTGCAAGTTAGCTTTACATAAAATATTTAGATGACAAGACTTGACTTAATTTTTTTAAAAGGAAAAAAACACCAAAATAAAACAGGAAGACTCCAGAGACCTTGCTGAACCAAGATAAGACACTATGTGTCCCATCGGAGAAAGTTAATGCAGGATGGGCACTACAGTATTGTACAAAATTACTTACAAGTAGCCTGCCCCTCCATCTTCTGTGCTTTGGTTATTTTAGGAGCCGTCAATTATATCAACACTAAGTTTCTGATAAAAAATTACAGGCATGTTAATTCTTACCACACAAGCATGTACTTTATGTAAAATATGAATAGCTTACAGATGGACTGATAATGAGACCAAATTAACACTTAGAGTAAACAGGATTTCATCCAATATCCCTTCCCTGACAACAAGACTACAGAGCAGCAGATGCCTCAAGTTATTTGGGTAAAATAACTCCTTACTTCATAGCTTCCACATACCGATCACTTAAAGATAAATTAATCAGATTAGAGACTGGTCCCTACTCCAAGAACAATCCCATAATTGCACCAATTGATGGCTGTTTAAAGTCCTACCAATAAATGCCCTAGCCATCAGGCTAGGGAAAAGGCACATCATGCCCTTCTTGCTGAATCTGATCATTCACCCTACAGGACGTCTATTAACACTCTCTACCATTACCTGTCAATATCTGGGTGCTTTGTAAATAAATACGATCTATTTATTTCACAATATGGAATTAAAAACCCACACATTAGAACACTTCCACAGGGCAAGCCATTTTTTAAAACTATTCATGTATGGATGCACAACTATAGTATAGATGTGCTCACAAATGGTATAACATTTGTTTTACCACATGCCAGAATAATAGCCTTTAAAGTTTAAAACTGTTTCAACGTGGTCTTTGCATTAGTAGGTGAGCTAAAGTACAGAACACCTAGATCAAGTGATGTTTTTAGTCTCAAATGAAATCTCTTTTCTACAGAACATATTTGAAAAGATTTCTCATATTACATTTCCAAAAGCCTCAAAAATTCAGTTGCTCTGAAGACCTGTAGCACAATTCTAGTTTGTACTTTATGTCATTAGTAGAAAACACGGAAGTGCCTGATTCGAGGAATATTCCACAAATAGAACTCAACTTATAATGACATTCATGAACTCCTGAGCAAGCAGTGGTCCAGGGACTACTGAGCTTTTCTTTGTGAATCTGAACATCACATTATAAACGAGCTGGTAACTCCACTCTCCCTTTACTAAACACAAAAGCAGGAAGAGACGTGGAAGATGCCAAGCCTCTGGTTCTAAGCTAGTTTAAGACAGTTTCAGATACCATCCAGATAGGAAAAGTATTTAATCTTGAGTTGGAAAGAGACATTGGTATTTGACAGAGGCAAGTTTGATCTGTTTTGTCTCTCTCACAACTGCTACAGAGGGTGGAAGTCAAGGCAAAAGAAAACACAAGTAGCTGCCCTGTATTGTAGCAAGTCATTTACTAGAATGGAAAGAGAAGCCAGAAGAGAATACTAGCCAAGCCAGGGCATATATTGCCCTTCCCCTTTTCTCCTCTCTGCCCCCATATAACACCCGTTTTCTATGATCACTGATGATTTATTCTTTTTTAAAACACACATGACAAGAACAGGTCTGCACCTGGAAGAAGAGGATTGGCACACTGAGCAGATGCTACACGATGCACTGCTTCCAAATCCTTGTGTCTGCACTAACTCTGTGTGAATTAAGTTAAGAAAGCTTAAATACGAGTCCAGTAGCCACTCTGCAGCAGGTACTCAAATATGCAGTGGGACAAGGCTTGGTCTTTTTCTTGAAGGATAACCAAGACTATAAGGAGCAGCTTACTTGAAGAGTTACTGGCCACTGGGGGCGGTGGGGCAGAGCGGGTTCACAACCATTAAATAATTACATGAGACAAAATCCCAATCAGGGGCTATTGAACACAGCGACTTAGGAGTATCCTCCAACCTAGTAATTCCTTAAACCTCAAATGGACAAAACTAGGGAAAACACCACCAAAATGTTCTCTCTAATCATAACCTAATCTTATGCTTATCTCTGAGCATATACTAGTGGCCCCCATTAAAGACAAGATGCTAGAAAAGAACAGTCACTGGGCATGAATCATGATGTTTGTTTTTAACAAAGATTTTTATTTCATGGAAAAAACAAAGTTTCTGAAAAAGCAAGCTTTAATACTGCACTGCATTGGAAAGATATCTAACACACCTAGAAGGGATAGCACCAGGTGAGGCTCATTAGCTTCCCTGCCAGTTCTGAGAGCCAGAGAAACCCAAGACATCCAATCTATACTAGAAAAGGTTATCCATTAGGAGTCAGATGACAGGGTTAGAAAACAAGCACGTTTAACGTTTTCTCAAACCATTACCTAAAATTCAGAGGTAACACCTATTCATTACTTTTTAAAGGCATATTTGGAGGAAGCTATTCCTTCTCCAGAGAGAAAGTGGCAAATAGCTTGGCCATAAAAATAAAACCAAAAAAACCCAACTCATAATGCTTTCTCTGCCAGAGTGCAGAGTAACTGAAAAAGCACTGTCTCAACTAACTGAACAGAAACCAGTCATCATTTCCCCTCCTCTAACTTCCATCTCAAATTGGAGAAAGCCCCAAATCCCCACACTAAAGCACGTCACACGATGTGCACCAAGAGTATCTGCACATAGACTTGTCTGATGCAGTGTAATTAGGAGTACCACAAGTCTACATTTCACCTAGTGAGCTCCCTGCCAAACAAGCTTCAGATGCTTAATTAGCAACTTGGTATCAGGGACCACCTGTGGACCACAGTGTCCCACACTGCAGCCCCTGAGCCTGCCTGCACAACAAACCCAAGACAGTCTTTGTACTGAAAAGTTTTTTATTTTAGCGTTACTGATGTACTTCAACATTATCTGTTTTCCCCATCTGAAAGATCAAAGCTGGCTAATTAATTATGTGTCTTACCATTGATAAGTTTAATAAGCACCAAGTCTACTTGACAAAAGCAACAGTACTCTGTTGCTGTCCCATACTGTTTTTGCGTTAGTTTCTCCAAAAGACACAAGTATAGTTCTGAAAATAGGTCTGTAGTTGAAGTAGCGTTTAGCTCGCGTTTGTCTCAAACAACTGTTCATCCAACAGACATACACTGAAACCTTCTATTTAACATGGGTTCATATATACAGGCTTTACAATGTAGTCTCCTGAAATCCCACGCACAACTCGGAAACAGGAAAAGAATCAGTAAAGGATGAAGACTTCAAGTACAGAACCTAGTTCTGCAAAACTGTACTTAAGTCTTCAACCTTTACTGATGCGACTGAAGATACTTTGGTCTGCTCCCAACTCCGCAGACGATGGTGAGTTGGTAGTGAGCCATACATTTCCCTGAACTCTTTTCCATCATGTAAGAAGAGTTACATAAACTTGCTCCTGATTGCTATCAAGTTTAACAAACATGTCAAAGAGCTAAACCAGGATACAGTTAAGAGTTTCAAGTACATTAGCTGTTTTAGATTTTGCTTTTTTCTCATTCCATCATGAATTCAGGAACATTTCAGCCTGTGGCACACTACAGCCAGTCACAACTTTAACTTACTGCGTATCAGCTGTACCATAACATCATACGCACTCCTAGCCAAAGCAAAAGCAAGGCAAAGTTACCTGCCTTGCTCTTCATTTATGAGTTCTCCAGAATTGTGACAGTATGCTGTTATTGGTATGTTGCATTTGCTGTGGTTAATTTACAGCAAACGCAACATACCAACCGCAACGTACTGCCACAATTCTGGAAGCAGGTGCAATATCCGAAGTATGATACTGCTGTATCTGTAATACAGTATTACCTCACTCTCCTTCAGAGAGCAGCCATGCCTACCTCCAGGCTAATGTCACCCTGTCCCTTTCAAAAGCCAGTGGAGATGCTCCTTGGCTGATGTTTTTGCTTTGGTAGCAGGAGGGGACAAGGATGGGCAGGAGGCAAAGTCTCCCCGTCACTCAAGTGCCAGAATGACAGCAGTGAGAGGCAGGGAGTGCTTAGGGTTGCAGACGGTGCACAGGTAGAGGTGATGGGAGAGACAGGCCCGAGTCCCAGCTCCCCACACCGGCCTCTCCAGTGCAGCGGAGCTGAGGCTCTCTTCAACACACTTACGGCTCGTTATGGTGCTGCCGGGAGCTGGAAGCAGAGCGTTTCCCCCTGCCCACGAACCTCTCCCCAAACCCCCGATACCCAAAGCTTCAGGACGCCCCCGGCGGAGAAGAGGCTCCGGCCGCCCTGCCAGCGCCGAGGGGCCGGGGCAGCAGCCGGGAGCAGGGCGGCCCGGACCCACCTCCCGCGCCCAGGGCCGCGCTGCGCCCCCGGCCGGCGGCGGCCCCGGCTCGTCCCGGGACAAATAAGGAAGTTTCCGCGGTCTCCCCGCCCGCCGCCGGCGGTACCTACAGAGGCCGGGCACGTCCAGCATGTTGGAGATGCCGCGGTCGCACATGTCCACCTCGGGCTGGTTCTTCTCCCTGCTCTCCTCCACGATCTTCTTCAGCGACTTGGACATGGTCTGCGCGGGGCGGAAACGGACACCGTGAGGCGGGGCGGAGGTGCCGATCGGGGCGCCCACCGGGACAGCGCGGGGACGGCTCCCGCCCTGAGGGGGCCGAGGGCGGCGAGTCCGCCCACTCCGCTCTGCGCCGCCGGGGGGTCCCGTCCCGTCCCGTCCCGCCCTATCCCGTCCCCCCGCGCCCGCCCCAGCCCAGCGGAGCTCTGACCGGGATGCCGGCCGCCCTCCCGCCCCCGGGCGGAGGGCCGGGCCCGCCGCTGCCCCCCAGGGCGACTCACCGCGCGGTGCTGCGGCGGGACAGCGCTCGGTGGCCCGACGGGCGGCTCCCCGCGACTGCACGCGCCCGCCACGCCCCACCACGCCCCATCCCACCTCCCCCGCCCGCGCGCGCAGGCGCGCTACAGCCCTTCCCCGGGAAGCGGGGGCCCTCCCTGCGCCTTCTAAGGCCGGGCGCCCGCCCGAGCGGTTCCACCCACGGCTGGGAAGGTATCAGGCCAATCAGCGCGCCTCCTCGGTGCCGGCCGCTGGCCATTGGCTGGAGGCGCCGAAGGAAGGTTCCCTGGCCAATAGGCGCGCTCCGTAGATGGCAGCGGGTTTTAGGCTGCAAGCCGCAGGCGTTGCGCTTGTGCGAGAGTGGCTTTGGCGCATGCGCCGCGGCGGAGGGTGGCGGCCGCCGCGTATCCCGGCTGGGCTCGGCGTGAGTCCGGCCCTCGGAGCGCCGTGCCCGCCGCAGGCGGGGTCGCTGGGCCTGGCGTGCCCGGGAGCGCCGTCCTGCTGCTGGGCCAGCTCCCCGCGAGTGCGGCCTTGGGCAGCGGCATGCCACCGCCAGACTCGAGCAGCAGCCTCTGCCCGGGGGAGGAGTGCAGCCCTGAGAGAGGGGCGGCCGTGTGGCTTCCGCCGTGCTGCCAGGCACCGGGGACGGGCTGGGTGCAGGAGCTGGCACCTTAGGAGAGGAAACCCGGTTCGTTAGTGCTGCTGCGGGGGTGATGGCCTGTTTCTCAGCGGGCTCACTAGGGTGCTCGTACATCTGGATGGGTGGGGAGCTTGGGTTAACGCGGTGTCTGGGGCTAATCTGTCATTTCCTGTCACAAGCCTCATGAGGTTACACAGCTGTCTGTTCAAATACAGTGTTAACACCCGTTTCCATTTCTTCAGCACCCGGAAAGCACTTCATAAACCCGCGAAGGTGGGTTGTGGTGGATATGGCACCATTTCGCAGAGAAATGTGCATTCAGGTGCCCTTCCCCGCAGAGCGCTCTTAGCAGCGGCAGCTCCTCGTGCCCTGGCCCGGCTCTGGAAACCGGCAGGGCTGCGCTCGGGGCAGTTGCTCAGCTCTGCCCTGGAGTCTGGGAGCTCTGGCCCTGCCCGGTCAGCAACAGGAAAAAGGAGAAGCTGCAGAGCTGTGGAGCTGGAAAGCTCAGGCTCCCTGGGAACTGACCAAGTAGGGTTTCAGAGCACTCAGAAGGTTGGCAAAGGCTGCCTAAGGCAAAAATATTTAGGTTCAATGAATCAGTGGTTTCCATTTCTTAAGGTTTCTTGGTGGATTTTCTCGTCAGCTCTAGTTGCAAAATTAGTCATAAGGCTGGGCCCAGGCTCTGAGCACTTTTAACTGACCTTGTCACCACCACGTTGGAGTTACAGCCTTACTGCTTAGAATGTATGTATGCGTGTAACATCTGTGATAGAAGTTGAGAAGCTCCCGCTAACTGTCATTTGACAGATATGGGAGCTCAGGGCAATTAATGACTAAATCTATAAAATGACCTAAGGCCAGGCCACCCATTGAGAACCACAGCCTTCAATTTTGTGTATGTGCTTCCTATCCACTGCACAGTGTTACTTAGAAGCCTAAAAATAATATCCACAGAAGCCAAGATGATGAATGGGAAGGTGTCTAAACCAGCAAGTGGGAAACACTGCTGGAGATGTAACTTTAGCTTTTCCTTTTTTAGGAATGTAGATTTAATTCTGGGGTTGCAGAATTGTAGTATGTTTATCCCTAAATGGCATTTACTACCTTGAGTCCTTTCCTGAAGTTACAGGCTGCTTTCAGGTCTTTCTTACAAAACACAACTGGAAGAACTTCCTTTTATCTAGATTGCTCAGCAGAACACACAGTCACTCAGATCACAGAATCACTAAGGTTGGAAAAGACCTGTAAGATCATCAAGTCCAACCATTACAAAAAAAAGACAACGATGTACAGTTGCTTTTTGTCTGCAGGATCACGAGTCTGGATCCCTTTCCTAAGAAAATGCCCGGATTGCCACCAGTCAGTTGTCCCAAAGGCCTAGGTGCCAGCAAGTCTACTGTTCTTGTTTCATGGAGAACCATCACAGGCTTCATTTAGTACCAAAGGCTTAGGCAGATTCATTGTCTATAAAAACATGGTCCTACCTGGCTTATGCAAACAAACAGATGAAGTACACCTGACTGTAACAAGATACTCACAAAATGGTGTCATCACGGCTAATGAGAAGCTCACCTGGCTGCTCACTGCCCTATTTATGCAGTGGCCAGAACACTAACGTATTCTTACATTGCACCTGGCCTTGATGTCCACATTCTACCCCTACCGTAGAAGTATTTAATTACTTGCTGCTTAATAAACATATTGTCATTATTCCCTTTTGTCAGGATTGGTTTCTTTTTACCATCCACCTGATTTCATTATCCTCTTGTTGTGTAAATAGTTCATCTAGCACCCACACCTTCTATGCGATCTACTTCGGTTCCTGGTTTAGCAAACTCTTCACCTGAGTAAATGCAGTAATCAATACCCTAGTCAGGCCTGCCCTGGATTTGGCAAAGAGGAGTTGCTGCCAAGCCTTCCTTTTACAGCTCCTCGTGAAGTGCTAAATATCAATTGGATGAGAAGGCGTGGGAAAGTATGTACACATGCCACACTGTCCAAGGGTCAGGTCATTCCCCGATCTTGAAACCTTAATCTTCAGGTTGTTCCATTAGCAGTCATACTCACGAAGACTAATTTCCTGCAGAGGGCCTATGCCACTGCAGTAAGTCCATCTCCCTTCTCTTATCCCCTACCACCTCTTCCCAGTACATCCAGTTCTTCTGTAATCCCTCTGACCCCAAATATCCTCAGCTCTCCCTATACCCCCAGCCAGAGGGATGGTCAACCTGTGTCCGGGGACTGGCCAGCGGAGCCCTCCCCCCGTGTACAGCGGTTGAGCTCACAGTACAGGCTTTTCCAATTTAAGTCTCACTGTACTGTCCAGCTACTGATTTTTTGCTTACAAACCAACTACAAAATATCTTTCATATCTGTCAGATTTGTTCTAAATTTGTCACTTGGCTTAAATGTTTGTAGAGCAAATGCCTAAATTCTTTGCAGAGGCTGACATATGCCTTCTGTCCTTAGGGTAGCAGTGACTGTGAGGTAGCTATATGGCCAGGATGGTATGGCAGAGCCGCAGCTGCCGTGTAGTGGCAAGAGGAGGGAGAAGTTGCTCCCTGCACTGGTTCCCCCCAGCCGGCTCTGGCCAGGCAGCGAGCGCTGGATGTGACTCCCGCTGGCTCCTCTTGCTGTGCTGGGGAGCAGCAAGGGGATGAGCGGCTCTGTCGCCGCCCTTGCTCTGGATGTCCTAGGTAGTTCTTCTAACCAAGGAAATGAGGTTTTACATTATTATTCTATTAGTATTCTATTTTTATCCTTTTTTTCCCTTCCAAGAACAGCTATCACAACAGTCAACATTAATGCAGGGTTAGTGTATCATCAAAGCAATACAACAGCAACATGCACCTGCAAAAACAGTTGTATGCTGCCAGGCACTGCTACTAAAAAATTATCCATCAACGTTACAGTAATTACGTGTGATAACTGGCACACAATATTTATTTTGCTGATCTTTGCCTTATAAAAGCAAACTTCTAGAATTTGGCCTCTATTTTTATTATCAGCTAATAAACATTTGTTAATAATCCTGTATTGTTGCTGTTGTTGTTATTATGAACAGTAGTCAATGCTATGAGTTTTTGTTACAATTCATTTTAATCAGGACTGCAGAATAATTCTGTGGTTTTAGTTTGGCAGCTGACAAAAAATAATTACATTAAATACATTAATTTTGGTGCCTAGGACACCTATCTTGATTTACTGTGGGAAACTGAGATACCTCCTCCTTTGCTTTATGAGCCGAGTGAAAACTGCTGTTCAGCCGAAATTGCTTTGTAAATTTAACTAAAATTAGCTAATGTTTTAAATTGACCAGCACCACGATTTCTAGCATTTTAGCTGTATAACTTCTCTCTCCTTTACTTCAAGTAACTATAGCCCCAATGATCTCATTCTGGTATTACTTCTCATTTATTGTTTATAAAGAATAGCCCTGCCACATGGGAAGGGCAATTAAAAAATACTGTTACGGACCTTTTCGTGCTTATTCTTCAAATCCTAGTCTTCAGAATGCTTACCATTCATACATAACTGTCTTGTAAAATATACCTTTATATAAGAATAAATATGTATAGTAACATGCAGAAGAAGATTTGCACGTAAGTTAAAAACATGCAGGCTCTAGGAAGTGAAAACTTGCACGTTCATTATCACTTCTTTGTCATTGACGGGGGGAGGTTGTTTGTAGTCAAGCAGGTATTATAGTACGGACATGCAGCATTCAGAACTATGACATTATCTATAAAATAGATAGCAATGTGCACAGACATAGAAGCAAAGATATTCATGCCAGTATTGTCAGACGAAGCCATAAATCTTATTAAACACAGATTTTGTCTCTTGAATTGTACACTGCAAAAAACACATAGAAGTTTCATGGAATAAGTCTTTTTAAATTATCTTTTTAGTTGTTCCTGTTTGCTTTTGCTGTGCATTCATTTTAAAGCAAGTGTTCTAAATGACTCCTTACCTTCCAAGACAGAAACATGGCTTAGCATCAGCTCTCTCCTCTAAGGACCTCTACTTCAATACTTCTGCAGTGCTATTTCTGTTGTGGTTCCTCATGTAAAATTTTAGAGGACAGCAGTGGGTTACTTTGTTCCTGTTTTTTAAATAATGGGTTTGATAATTTACTCTAATTTTGGACTTTGACTATTTTTGGCGAGAGTCAGTTGGGCTAGATCAATTGAACCTTGTACCAGCAGCTTCATTCAACAGTCTTCATGAGCACAAATTCTCTGCTGGACTTTAATTTTTTTCTAAAGAACCTCATGCATTTTATTCATTTGTAAATAAAATTATGCACAGGTATGGAGTATTTGTAGCATTTAAAGACGGACCAAGCATTAGTTATTGTTAGATTAAAAAAACTAACAGATTTCTCTTCCTCCCATTCATAGTGCTTTTTAGTCTTCTGCAGAAGTTCAATGATTCCATAAAATTTGTTTGACATTGTGACAGAAAGTCATGCCAATAGCAAGTATTTATAGTATCAAAAAATATCCGAAAACATTTAATCTGCTTTAAAGTGAAACATGCTTTTAGTCTTAGTGAAATGAATCTTTTTGAAGTACAGATTTCAGCAAACTCATCAGTTTAACTGCAGTTCGCCTCTAGAGCTTAAGTCCAAAGGTTTGTGTTACCAGAATGGCCTCATGCACATCACAGGTCACCAGATCACATGTACATACTATTCACTAAGTCAACAGTAGGCCAGCCTCTGTGCAGTGAGCATGGGGGACAGGGTGTCCTCGGTGAAAATCAGCTTCGTGTCCATAAACTATGATGTGTGACTCATACCAGTCTAAAAAAGCCACTAATGAACTTACTTAATTCATTAAAATCATGAACAGGTTTCTATTGTTTGTCAGTTCATGCTCTGTCATACTCCTGACAAGGCCAAGGTTTAACCTGAGAACTCATTGTCCGTCAGGGTGTGATCCACCGTTAACAAGAGAAATGAACGTACTGCAGAGCACTACCTGCAGTGGCAGGGAGCTGTTTGGGGGAGACATGCCCTTCCCTTTCACCTGTGGCTTCCAGATGAGCTGTGCTCCAGGCTGGTGAAATGCAGAAAATGACAACTTTCTCGCCAAGCCAATTCTTGCCTGCAATCTGATGCTTCCATGACCAGCCACCTAGCAGCAAGAGAGAGCGGCCAGACCTCGAGGGGATTCTCAGCCCTGCACCAACTGCACCAAACCCACAGTGATTCACAGGAGGGTCAAAACCACAACGGACGTTCACAAAGCCCCGTGATGCGGCCATCCGCAAGGAAGAAATAGGCTTGTTCCTGACCTCTGCAGGCAAACAGCTGAAGCCACACTTGATTGTACTTGCGATGTCTTTCTTACACAATGCTGTATTTAGAGCTTATTTTGTAGCTTTATCTCCAGGTAGTTCAGATGACTTTGTTTTCTTTACTGCTTGCTATCCCCCTTATGGGCTTTTAAATAAATTTTGTGGACAAAGATTGTATCGTCCCTTGATTGCTAATATGAAATCAGTTTGGGGTGGACTCTGAGTTGTATTTTGTAGCCTGCCATCTACCTTTTTGCCCTTTTTGTCTGTTTTGTGTTTTCTACATTTTCTTTTAACCAGGATGGCTTCTCAGCCGCTATAGTTTTGTATGCTTGTGGAATGACGGCTTTTTTGGCATTCGCTGAGAAATCTTCAAAGTTCCTAGATTTTGTTAGAACTGCAGTTAGCACTTTAATATCATTTCATAATTAATTATTGCAACAATCACACTGAGGAATTACTTTCACTGTGAGTGACTGTAATAGTTATGAAGTGAGAGTTCTGATGAGGCCCGTGTTCCTCTGCTGCGGTGTGAATTCCTCTTGCCTGTCCCTCACAGGTGACATTCAGGAAATGCATTGGTCATTCATTCTGGGTTGTGACAAAAAATGTTTCATGGTGGGAATCAGTGTCCTCTGTATAGCCTGCCAACATCATTTTTTATGTATGATGTGTGTTAGCCTTGGGAAGGAACAAACTAATTCTAGTCAAAGGTCAATTGATGTTTTTATGTCTGCCCTATTCTGAAGTAATAGCCATTTTACAAAGGTTTAGGAAGTTGCCTACAAGTTGACTAGGAAGGTGAACTGGTTACTAAAAATCTCACAAATTTTTCATAAATTCAGTTGTAAACACAGATATTTGTGTATATTGAACATGATCTTGACATTACTTCTTGTCGTGGTTAAGATTTAGTACCACAGCATGTCCTTACTCTGTTAAACTTTAGTGTTTATACCCAATCCACAGTATTACAGAAAGTTCTTCAGCAAAGTTATCTGCGTAAATGGTAATAGGACAGGGGCCATTTTTTAGCAATGTCTGCTTTTATTGTAAATTGAATAAAAATTTAGCTAACGCTTCCAAAAATGCTTGGGACAAAACCACATAACTCTATAGAACTAATTAAAGACAACTTCATATCTTAGCTCCTCTTACCAACTTCATGTTGAATATTTTGTGTTTATGTTTTATCCTGGCTAATTCACTTCCTATAGCATTAAATGTAAAACTTTTTTTTGGCATACTTACTCAGAGCATTTGAAATTATGAGGAAGAATATAAAAAATATGTTTCAAAAACTAGCAAAACCTCATTTTTACAGTTAGGTAGGTAGATAATAGTTTATTTTCAGTACAATGAGAGATCACGGTTTTTTGACAGAAGTCTACATTTGTAACAGCTATACTTAGAGTAATTTTTAAAAGGCCTTACTTCAGTTGGATTTCAAACTTACGATCTAAAGTCTCTTCAGTAGAGCAAGGAACAGTAATATATTTCTCATAAACAGTGTTCTAGCTCATCCAGCTTAACTGGAATCCTGATGGTAAAGTCACATATTCAGCATGAAATTTTATATAGACTTGATGAGATGTAGCAGTAAATGGAGCGATGTTTGTATCCTAAAATTAAAGACAAGAAAAATGAAAAGCTTTATAGAACAAGATCCTTTGGAAAAGCCAGTCAGAGAGTTAAAACTGAGGCACAAATAGGACTACCGTTTGAAAGGGACCTCAGGTCTGTGCTAGATGCTGCTTTTGCATTTCTCCCTCAGGGTATTACAAATACTTAAATCACAAATACAACTAAATACAGAGCAAAATAGCTTGATGATGCCTCCCACTAGATGTCACTGTAAGGTCTGCATTGGAAAGCTTTTAAGGTGCCACACAAGCCTTATGTCTTCACTTCCACTCATGTGTTTGAGTGGCAGAACTGGGGAAACAATCCTAAATATGAAACAGTAAAGATTCATTTTAACCAATTACAGGGTCACAGACAGTAGGCAATACATACCATCCCACAGTACGGGCCGGTGGGGGGATAGCTGGCATCTGGCCCGTTGTAAAGGATCAGATAGTTGCTGCTGCAATCCCCTAGATCATCGATGCTGATGAAATCAAAGTTCACTGTGACAATTCGTCCCTTGGGCACAGTAATGGCCCACTCGCAGTCAGTGGTGTTGTGGTAAGTCGCAGGGTAGCTGGGACTAGCAAGTGAGCCAGTGCTGCCGTATAACATTCCTCCGCATCCTGGAAACAGGCACTGTTAATTAGCTTAGAAGGCTTAGTTTCACAAGATACTACATGATGTAGTACATTAGTACAGTATTAGTAGTAGCACTGAAAAACAGAGAGACACTGGGAGCTGCAACAATGAATGCAGATAAACAAAACTGAGGCTCTAGCTTCAGCAGCCTGAGAAGAATATGCAATGGGCATTAGACCATCACTGGATATTAAAAATCAAAACCCCCAGAACTCTTTGAAACAGGAACCAAATCTTAGGTCTGTGCTTTGGTCAGTTCAGTTCCGAACTACTCAACTAGAGACAAATTCTCTTTGGCTGTTCTTTGGAATGAAAAGTAGTGAATCCTCATAGAAAAATGTAGTAGTGAATCCTGATAGAAAAATGAAGAGAACAACTCAGAGAAAATAGTCACATTAAGTAAACGAAAGGCCATTTATACCAAAATTCAATCTCCAACAGTGGGCAGAAGTAGATGCCCTGGGAGACATGCAAGTTTATACAGTAAGAGTAAGCATGTGCAGATCACGCCCCAGATTACTCTCAGAGTCTTCAACAATTTTCAGCTCGCAGCTCCCAGAGATGGCATCTTTGTGTTTAATAGTCTTTCTCAGACGTCTTCCATGAACTTGTTTAGGTAGCCCTTGAATCCATGTAAATTTATAGCATCCTATGGGAAGGAGCTCCACAGCTTACCTGTTTTGCTTGGTTTGTTTCGAACCTACCACCTCCTGGCTTTATCTGAAGGCTTCTAGTTCTTCTACGGGAAATGTCAATGAACAGTTGATCGCTATTTACCATCCAATATTACTCCATTTTATAGACCTTGGTAGTTTCTTAACCAAACTAAAAAGTCTCAGCATACCTCATACAGAAGCCATTTTTTATGTTGAGCCCCTTTGCCTGAAAGTTTTCCAGTTATACTGGATTCTTTGTAAGAGGAGGAGACCAGTACACATCATTCAATCTGTGTGTGAACTATGGATTTATACAGTGGCTGTCTGTTTGTTCTCTCTTCCTTTCCCAACAATTCCTAGCATTGTGCTAGCCTACTTGACTATTAGTGAGCAGTGAGCACTTGTTTTCATGGAACTATTTTACTCCCAAGATCTTGTTGCTGAGTGCTAGTAGTCAAGTCAGATCCCATATTTTTGTAAGTAAAGTTAGGATTGCTTTTTTTTGCCCATGTTCTTCATCACCAATTTCTTACACTGAACTTTATCTGCCTTTTCATCACCAAGACACTCAATACTGTAAGGTTTTTCTGCAGTGCTTTTCAGGTGGCCATGAGCTTTCCTACCTCCAATTACTTAGTGTCATGAACAAACTATTACCCAGCTATTCACTGCCATTTCATAAGCCATTTGTGAATGTGTCTATTATATAGTCACTACACAGCATTATAATTAGGTTATTTTCATGGAGCAGATTTCAGTCGTCTTCAGGCTTAGCAGTGCCTAGATCCTAGGTCATATCACAACTGTACTATTAATGGCGTAGGCTGAGTCACCGCCACCGCCACTGCCACTATGTAGATCCCAAGATAGATGTTTGTGATATCTTCCGACCTCTCTGTGAAAGACCTAGATCTTCATCTTACGTGGACTACATCCTCTGAGGTTGCTAAAGTCAACATTAGAGAGAGGGAATTGCTTCCATCACAAAATGGATCTCACCCCACTGGTCTTCAGGAACAACTACCGCTCTCTAGTGACTGAACAGGGTGGACTATGGATGCTTCGGAATGTCTTAAGTGTTGATGAGGCAGGGCCCAAACTGAGCAGCCTGAATTCCACATTTCTGTATTTTCTCTCTATGTACAATTGCTAAGTGGAATTACTTTGTAATTACAGCCTTACCATTTGATGATGAAGTCCAAGTAATTTCATATCCATCACGAGCCCCTGAAAAATCACTCTTGAAACGAAGGTAGACAACATGGTTTTTGGGGAAGATGGGACTGGGCACAGTGTTTCCACAGAACCTGCCAAGTAGTGGTGATTGTACATCACTTCCATTTCTGACCTTCAAGGGACACAAAAAACATTGTCAACATTAAATCCCTATGCCAGTTATACACCAGTACAATTATGCAGAGATACAGGAACAGCACAAACTATGTCGTGACTTGCATGCATACTATAATTGTCATTTTCATACTGTATATATTCTTGTATAGATACTATAGGATACTATATATTCATGTATAGAAGGAAAAAGAGACCATTAACCAGTCTGTCTGAGTTTTATAATTGCACAGAACAAGTATCATCAGAAAAAGGTAGCTAAATTTTATGGTGTGGTACATCTCCTCACTGAAAGAATTGCTTGACTAGTAGCTAAGGTGTCCTTTTGCAATTCAAGCCCATGTTTTACTTTTTGTAAGAAATGTTAATATTGCAGATGAAAAGATTAATTCTTTACCCTGCAGACCACTCTTTTCCCTGGTCGCATTAAGACACAGATCATATTACATAGCTCAGATTTAATCTGATCTTTTTTCTAAGCACCAATAATGCTGGTGCTGATGCATTATTGGTACATCTGAGATCCATTTCTTGAGACAATAAAGAGGATATGAAAGGAGAACTAAATAATGATTCTGCCATAGACATCTGATTTTTGTCATCTGACCAGAGAACAGGGAAACCTTCAACAAGCGTGAAAGGACAGAGTGAGGATTGTGTAGGAGGATATGCTTTTTATTGACACAAAGTACTTTTGCAAGTATCCTACACTTGTTACTAGAGCTTCTTTTTTTCTTAAAGAAAAAATCCTTTTTTAGAAAAAAATTTCTTTTTAAGAAAAATATCAAGCAGATGGAATCTACTGCTGGAATGAAAGTACTCAGATTTATGGCTTTCTGTTCATGCACAGATGTTAATATCGAATGAAAACTATCCCGGCTTGCTCTGTTAACTGGGTAACATCAACAAGAGCTAGGTAAAGATCAGTTAGCTGATAATGAGACTATTTATTCATTGGTTTTGGACTTACTGTAATGTGTATTGTTTAACCTCTTACTATAACATCTGAGTACCTTTCACCATAAAACTGTAGCAATAAATTAGTCCCTAATGTCAGTTCAGCTCAGACTTGATCCAAGCTTATTAATATCCTTTGAATTCAGCAGATTTTGACACAGGCCCACAAAATATGTATACTTGCTTGATACCTCTAGGAAATCACGTGAACACTGGATGCTGTCTTCCAAACTGAAAGCATGGAAAAAGAGAGAAATTGTGTGATTCAGGGGAGCTCGTAGAATGATAGAACAGTCCATGTTATTGGGGTGACGACCAGGCCAACCAGGGCTCTTCAGGTAACCAAATGGCTGGTTATACTCTCTGCTGCAACCTTGAGACAGAAAACCAGAAACACGTAACCATTTCAGATCTCTGTATTGCTTTTGACTGTATGGAATAAACAAAGAGAATGGTAGGTAGAATTTTGAGACATTTCTTCAAGCTTACCTGTAGCTTGATAGGTAAATCTGACTCCATTATTAATCATATATTCATCTGATTTGAAAGTCACAATGGCAGTGCGATCGTAAGAATAAAATTCAGGGACTGGAAAAGTTTCAGTGCCACAGAATCTATGGACTGATCCTTGGCTGTGCTGGAATTCAATACATGTCACAAGTTACTTAATGATATAATTCAGTTTTCTACTTACTGAACTTGAGGTGAATAAATATCTCAACACTTTCTATACCAGTTATGCAATCACATTTTGAAGTTCTTATGGAAATCCCTTAATAATGTCTCAACATTTTATGTTCAATTATTATGAGAAACAAATCAAATGTAACAGATATTTTCATGCCAAAATAAGAAACAATGAAAGAAGGTTTAGAATAATATAATAGAAGGGACATAAACAGGTTTTTTTTCTAGTGTTTTTTACAAACACTCTTCTTGGCATGAATATTAATTTTTAGTATGGTGTTGAATGGAAGGAAGTACAATTAGTTTATGAAACCTTGCTGTTGGGCAGTATTTTCTGGGTGTTAAGTTTGGCAGCTCTGTTACTTGGTGCAACTGTGAAAAATTGTGTAACACTTACCAAGTCTAACTCAATGTGTGTAAAGTGTGCTTCCATGAACTCTGTGTACCAGTTAACACACCTTAAGTGGGGCATAGTGAATAATGCTTTGGATGTGCCCCTCACACAGAGTCATCAATTAATCTGTTACCAAATGGTGGGTTTCTCCTCTCTTTACAAAGGGTGAAGGGAACTGAATGTGGACGGGGAATGGTATCAACTGTAAATTTCTCACCGTTGGTGAGTCCTGGAGCTCTAGGTAGTTTTGAGAGCAGTCCTGGCTGGAATGGAGGTGGAAGGCCTCTACCACCACCCTGACTTGCTGCTGCGGAGGGGCATCAATGACCCAAGTACAGAGAGTAAATGGTGGGTATTCATTTGGGAAGTTCGGAGATGTTGCAGTCAGGGAGGTAGAAGTTGCATTATATATTCCTCCACACAGTCCTGTGTAAAATAGTAATAAATGCATCATAGAGTGAAAACCTTTCCAACTGGGGAGGAATATTTATTGAGCAAAACTACACTGGACAATATACTTTTGTATTTACCTGTGACTCTCTAGAAGAAAAAAAAAGTAAGTAAAACACATGCTAATGCTGTGTCAGTGTATGTCATAAAACTCAAATAAATGTTTGTTCTCTCTAATATCAGCATATTTGTTAACAGTCTGTGAGTGTTCCTGTTTTGCACTCCAGACTGACACCCACCCCACAACCAGCCAAGATTGAAGAGAATTGCACTGGGGACTAGCAGCGCTGCTTTTAGCTTGCTTATAGATGCTGTGCTAAGGACTGTCTTTGCCCCTTCCTGAGCCCTATATCTAGAACAATTTTTGATGATTTATTATTTCAATATGTATTTCCACAAAAGAGTCACAACAATATGTATGCATACATATATATATATGTATACTTACGATCCACTGTGGCATAGGTAGCATTGAAACCCTCCCTTTCCACAGAATTGTCTGTGATAAATTTCACAGTCAAGGAGTTACGGGTAGAAAGAAAAGGAGCTGGCACTGCAGATCCACAGAATGTGCCAACTAAATTGGCATTTTCATTATCTCCATCATAAAGCTGAAAGAAGAAAAGCATATAAGCCACTAATAGTTTAGGAACAACAAACAAATAAATAGAAATTAAATTCTCTGACCCCTCCTGACATTACAGTTTCTTTTACTTGACAGCACAGTAAGTGATCTTGTGCTTTAATAGGATGTTCTTGATGACTATAATTATTCACTGCCATATTAACTAATTCTATTGGATGGTGCAAATCTCATTATGGAACGTTCTGGTCCCATCTCAGCAAATATATAAAAAATTTATTTTAATTTGGTGTTCTGTTTTCATTTTTATATGTAATTTCAAAGTGCTTTTCAATGAGAAAGGTTACTTTTATTCACCAAAATGTAGAATTAATTCCTGGTTTCAGTGAGCATCTCTAATGCTCAACAGGATCTAGAACACTCCTTGGTGGATTTTGTTTAGCAGCATTCTGTTATCCTATGTTTTATACGCTTATCTCCAAGAAAATAGCTTTCACAGGTAAGCATTTCACATCAAGACTTATTTATTCAAAATTTTATAAATTATTTTCAAGAAATTTTGTATGATAATGAATCTGCATGTTTACTTTCAAAGTGCTTGGGTTTTGTTTTGTTTCTGTTCCGTGAAATAAATACTCATTTATATAGGCAGTCTCAAGAACAGAAGCATGTCCCCATAACAATGTTAAAACTCTTACTGGTTTTGAAAAAGGCAGGATGTCATCTGGAGTAGTAATCTAACCCACTGAAAAAAACTGTAATTATATTAAGCAATTTAATTTCTTCATAAGACCATTTTCTATTAATTAAGTTTTAGCCTTATGGAGCACACAATGGATTGTATCTCTCTTGTTAAAATACACAGCTGTCTTACTTTGACATAATCATATCGGCAAGCCTGAGCAGACTGTGCTTCAAGCATGAATGAAGTGAAGGTGAGATTGATCAGTTTGTTCACAGGTGCAGTTATGATCCATACGCAGTCCAGATTTTTCTCATATCTTCTGGTCGCATTGGAGACTGGAGAGCCAAAGCTATAAGCTGAATTTGTCAAGTAACCACCACAGCCATTCTGAGGTCCTGTTGAAGAAGCAGAAGCTTTTTAAAAGCAATTCCTGGCATTTATTTAATCTTCAGATCTTTAATGTCAAGCCAGCAGCTTTTTCTGTGCTACAGAATTTTACTGTCCTGTCTCACAAGGACTATCTGAACGATTAAAAGGCTATCAACACAGTATTAGACAGATACAAATCACAACTGGATTTGGTAGAGTGAATTAAGAAAGGCTCATGTCTTCTGTTGATTATAAAATCAGCATCCCCTTTGAAAAGGTAGCCGCAGATTTTTTCAAAGGGACTGTAAAAAGACAGAGGACAGAAATTAAATAGGATAGAGGTGGTTAGGTGGCCTTTTAATGGGATTCTTACCTGCTAGTAAGAGTACTTGGACGGTAGGGGGCACTGGGTTGTTGAGTTTGACAATCGAGGTAAAAATGAAGTTGCTTATTTTGGCACTACGACCTTGTTCCGGGGGGACTGAATTTGGCAGCCTGACACTGGGACCCAGACTCATATTTAGGAATTTAGCTAAAAGGGACTTACTTCTTGAAGCGTTTTGCATGGTAGGAACTTACAAGCCCTCTGAAAAGCAGGCTGCTTTTCATTTGGATCCCACATACAAAGCCAAGTCCCTTACTGTAGTTACTCACTGTGAAAATTTGAACCCTATGATGTTTTCAGTCACATTGAAAGAAATTACTTTTGGAGAAAAGTCGTGATTAGAAGATCAGAACCCTTTTATTGTGTCTAATTACAAACAAGCAAAAAATACAGACTATGTCTGAAGGGATTTTTTTTTTTTACTTCTCTTTTTTTATATGGTTTGATTTCCAGAGGTCAGACTGGGCTAGTAAATCTGATCAATTTGTTTACTTTATGCTTCCTTCCCCAGTCTCTACGGGGTTTCCTGGCCACTTATTTAACTCAGGAGTTCAAATAAAGTATGGTTCATACACTTGCTTTTGAGTCTGAGAGGGATTTTCTAAACTGCACAGAGCAAAGCGGTAACTGCAAGCAGCCTGCTGCTGCAAATCCTTTTAGGGGAATTAGATAATAAAAGAAGGTACAGCTGTGGCTAAGTAACATGAGTGGAGTTTCAGAATTTCATCTGTCTGGCTGACATGCACTGACTTAACCTTGACACACTGATATACTTCCAGTCATATAAAACTGCGCCCTACTTGAGCTACAGTATTACAAAAGATCACTCTGGTGAAAAATCAGCATGCAAGTTATCAGGATTGTGTCAGTAACCCGGGTTGGAGACAGCCCCATTTTGCAAGACTGTAATGGTTAGACCAGAGTGACTAAGGCTAAATGTCATCCTGCTGTACTACCCAAAGCCGGAAAAACCCCACCCTAAAAAGAAGTTTGCTTAAAACCAAAATCTTAATAACATGAAGTTTAAGCTTTTGCTATAGCTAAAAATGAACAGAAGAAACTTATTAGAAAGTGAAAAAGTCAGGAATTAATAGACTCTAGTCCAGTTTTGTGGGCTGTTAATGAAGTCGGAAACTTGGAAAAGTGTTAGTGTTCATTCCAATGCCACTGCAGAAGCCGAGAACAACAGTGGGGGAAATGTGAGCAATAAATCATGTTCTTACAAATAGTCTAGGAAGGAGAAAAATGTCAGACAGGACCCTGGGCCCTAAGAGGGCAGTTTCGCTATATTTTACTCTGGGTTCACCCTTCTGCATGATTTATTCAGCCCCCCTGAAACAACTCATTGGAGCCACTTCCTGCTCAGCGTTTTGGACATTGTCTGCTAAACATAACATTAAGCATATAATCATTAGGCATAGATCATAGTCTGACCATACAGCCCTTGAGTCTGTAGTGATATATGGGTCAGGCACCTTACAAAGCTCCCCTTCACCTTTTTCAGGGTTAGAGTTGCAGAGATGCCAGTCGGACCATTGCAACAGGAATCAGGGAATTGCCACAGAGTCACACAACAGGAAAGCACTCAGTGCTGTTTGATTGTCCTTTTCTTGGATATCAAATGCCTGGACTTTTGGAATGGTGCACTTCACTGCTAGCTGTGCAGCTATAAAGATAGCTCGGATGACAAAAAATACAGATGTGTGTAACCTGTTTGCGTACAGCACATAAAATGGACCCAACAGAGAGAGAAACAGGCCAAATCCTCATTATTAGAAAATTAATTGTAGCCAGTAATAGCGTCTAAGGGGAGATAAATAACTAAAAGTGTGATTTACAGTTAATAAAGATGAGGTTTCATCATTAGCTTTCACAATGCTTAGCCTGCTCAGCCAGGACTGAGCCAAATGCTTACAGGACAGTACGTTATAAATAACGGCTAGACTGGAAGCCAACCAGATACCAAGTAGCCCTGCATCAAGCCAAATAAAGAGCAGCCCTTGTTGAAAAATCTATCTATCTTGGTGTTTTTCAGTACTAATCAACATTACATCTGATTGCAGCCACTAAAGTTACAGAATACTGAAGCTGTGTAGATCTAGGGAACACCCACAAGTAAATGAAGAACCAACTGCTTAACAGGAGGGAACTCACACTAAGAGAAACACTATTGCACTGCATTTTAGCCAGGACACACACAACTCATCGTTTTAAAAATCAGCACCACTTCTGAATAGAAGGCCAAGTAGTAGCCATCCAGCCTGCTAGTGATCATTGATGGAATGATATTTATTGTTGGCCAACACAGCCAAAAAAATTGTAGCTAAAATTTAGGCAAAATGTGGGACTAAGATGTCTGTTAATTTGTAGAATAGCCTCTAGATATTAAAAGCTGAATTTGATAAAAATAATGAGAAATGTACCTTATAGAACAATTTGTGTGTGGGCAGATGGATTGACTACGTGGCTTACTGTGTTGTTTCAGTTTCCGGTTTCTTATTTAAAATAAAAATCATAAGCTCATCGTAAATCAGATTGCAATCTTGTCCTCCTCATAAACAGCTTGCCAGAGAACACAAATTATCAGAAGAACTAGAGCACACACTGTCATCACTAATTGCTTTTGGTGGGAAACGTTAATGAAACTAAAAGGCAGAAGGACCATTCAGAAAGGAAAGAACTGAAGATTCCCTATGGCAAATAAAAACAATTACAGCAGAGAGCAAGCACATGTTTCTCTGCTAAGAGTTACATCCATTAGATATGGAATGAAGATGAAGATGAATCTTCGAAGCTGCCTGCCTTTGAAGCACAGCCAGGGATAATGTTCATTTATGCAGGTATGGATGCTATGAAAGGAAGCCAGCTGAATAGTTTTAAATCTATCGGAAACTAATTTTGCTGCCCTTCCCTTCTCACTAAATGAGCACCACAAACATCTACTGGAAGGCACAAAGTTCAAAGAACTGTTCTAGTTCTGCTGGACAGTAATGAAAATCCTCTCCCAGACTTCTGAATCACATTTGGTCTCACCTAGAAGCATCCCTGGGAACGCTAGGCTTCTCTCTGATCTGAACTAAAAATCAGAATAAGCAAAGATTAACTCTGCCAAGACTAATGCCTCTTTCCTGATGGGTCTTACTACCAGTGCAGAGGTGTGCCTGGATTAATTATGGCTGTAATAATTAGCTCATAGCTTGTTTGGGTCATGGCTTCAAACAGTAAGGCTCAGAAGGACATAGGTCTGGAGCGAGGAATCATACCGTCATACTTTGTCTCATGGCTGATACTCAAGGTTGGTAAACCTTCACAAGCTGAGCTGTGGAGGTCAGTTCCCGTGTTTGACAATCACTGGACAGACATCGTGACTTCACATGGCAGCAGGACCCTGGCAGCAGTGCCTGCCCCGACCACAGTGCCTGCAACGTTTCAGGGGGAGACTTCTGAAAGCACAGGACTCTTTTTAGTCCTCAGCCTAGCCTTTACACAGAGAGGGTTTTCGACTGGTTTGATGGCCTGGCAATGGTTCCAGCAGTGACGTTTAGGACTGTAAAGCCCCAGTCTCCTGCTTTAGCAGGATTTCACAAATGCAGTCAGAGAAATTAATATTCTTAAGTTTTTAGACTATTGGCTGATCCCAAATATAACTGTCCAGACATGCTCTGTGCCAAGCCTGCCCTAGTTCTGCAAAACTGTAATGTATGTACTGTCCTATCCATTTCCTCAATGCTTGTCTGAGAGACCAGAGGCAGACATGCAGTTTGGCCTCATTCTAATGCTTTCTAATACTGCATTAGCGTACTTGTTGGCATCACAGCCGCCCAGGCCTTTGCAGATCTCTTTTGCGATGTGAATCAGAAATGTCTCCTCACCCTTTGTTTGTATGCGCCAGAGTACAGATTTTCAGCTGAAGCAGTCATTGACTTTAGTGAAGCTAAGACAATTCATGCCAGCAGAGTTTGCCCACAGTTGTGTGAAGTGCCTTTAATCTGAATATTCCACCGGCTTTTAACTGTTTAGTCACCTATAAAGCTATGTTTAATCCCTGTCTCTGAAAATTATTTTTCACCTCATTTTTTCAGATAGGTCAGAAATTTCTTATTTTAAAGTCTACCTCTTTTCTTGTCTGTCCAGTTTGAATATGCAAACCACTTCTATTTATTTTGCTTTGGGAGAAGAAATGTCACAGACATTAAATAATTGACGTTTCTGAGAAGCATTTGTAGACTGGCCCTTAGCTCAACGGTTGTATTCTTTTCAGAGATATTGAAGAGATGTATTTCAACACTGCAAGTGCTTTCTAAATTTAGTCAGATTTCAAGCTGAGGCATATTTTTATATCTGAGGCCCAAAATACATTTAGAAACAGTCCAGGAATTGTGACTTATGAACATATGTTCTGAGCTTGTTATGGATGTTCTTATTTTCATAGACTATAATAAGAAGAGCAAGACAAGTTATTATTAGCCATGATTTATTAATTATTTTAAAAGATTAGGCTAATCATAGTTAAGCCATGACAATATAATGAATCTGAAATGTGTAATATTAATATGTAATATATTTGGTAAAAAATTATGTGAATCAAAAGCCAAAAAAAGTTTTTGCAAGATGACTTGTGAGTTTCAAGCAATTTGCTTCTCAGCTAGACCCTCTGCAACACCAGGCTCTAAGTCTGGGCTGGATATCATGAGATACACACCTGGAAACCGGTCCTAATGGGCTGTGAAATCTCTGCCAGGCACTGCTGGTTTTCCAAAGGCATGAGAAAATGCAACAGCATTCACATGCCGCAGTCAAGGACACGGTCTTCTAAGATTTTTTTGTTGGAGGGAGAAAAATTTGCAGGAAACCTGAGATTCAGCTGTACTGAGTCCTTTCCCACCTAACAGGCCATAACTGCTGCTGTCAGTACAGATGTCTGGTGCCACCTACAGCAGGTGCTAACGTTATTTACGTAAATCGGTTCAATGAATTACTGGTGGTGGTGTAAGAATTTAGAAATGACTCACAAAAGAACACCCTACCCTGACCTATGCAATAGAATAACCAAACCAATATTTTACACCTTATATTGCCCATTCAGAACTGAGGGTTTTTTTCAGCAATTCTGGACAATCCAAAAAACCTCTGCAGCAACTGTGCGTGCTGAGCACTGCTGAAAATCTGCACCTAGAAACTGAACATAGAGTGAGCCAAGCTTTCAGTTTGCAGGACAGAACTGGACTTAGAACTATATTAAGCAAATTTCTTTGTTGATAAAATAAAACAGCATAAAAACACTGTGAAAATTATACTGGATCCATTTTTTAGAAGTACATTTTAATTTCAGTAGGGGAGAGCATAACAAAAACCCATTAGTGATAGACACTTAGCGTATTGTATTCCAAACAGGAAACAAGTAATTCAATACACAGCTAATAGAATAAGGAAAGACAGATACCTCCGGGTGATTTATCAGGTAAGTTACAGATCATTTTGTCAGGAAGAAAAGCATAGAGATTATCATCTATTTCTATGATATGCATACTAGATTATTTATGTAAATTACCTATTAATGTATTTTTCTGGCATATCAGAGAGGATTCCTTTTTCCAACTATTTTTCTTCTAAACTCTACTCATGGTTTTTTTTCCTATGTAAAATCATTAATATTCATTCAATAGAAATGTGCATTTGAATAAAAGGACAGAGGGATCCTTGAGTTAAAAACTGGGCAAACTGAGGACAATGCAGAGGACAGGGTGTTTAAGGACTTCGCATTCCAACAGTCTTAATGGTTGCCAAAGGTTTTGGAGGCATTTCTTCTGCCTTAGAGCCTACATCACTAATTTTCTCATTGTTGCCACCCTATTCTTCTTGCCTGTCTATATCCATCTGGTTTTCCTCGTCTTGTGTTTAAATCATAATCTCTTTGTGACAGCAGATTATTGCTTTATTCTGTCTGTGCAGTGCCTAGTGCAGTGGAATTGTGGCCCATGAGCTCGTAAGCCCCGAGGTAGTGCAAACAAGGGACAACACTGGTATTAAAACACTATACCATACTGCTCTTTCACAAAGTATAAATGTGAATTTCTCCTGCCTGCTCATAAGAGATGGTATAAAAAAGGGGAGGGGAAAGAGCTCGCTACAGCTTGAAGCTGAGCAGGATTTAGGGCTGCAGAGAAAAAGCCGGCAGTCTTCCTGCCCTCCTCCACCCCACCTTCCCCACTGTCCCAACTCCATTTCAGTTTTGCCTGCATTGTATCAGGAAAGCTCAGGAAGAGCTTTCTGACTAAACCCACTTATCTAACTATGTGTAACACTTTGCTTCTTGTAAATTCATGTGGCTTCCTCAGACAGTCTCCATGAGCAGACCTGCCTTTCAGAAAACACCTAGACCCTTCTCCGATGGTTTAGAATGTGATATATTTTTTATTACTGAGACAATGGGGCTATGTACACAAGCACAGAAAGCTGCCAAGGAAAAAGGATGTCCTGTTCATAAGGTCACAGCTACATCTCCTGACAGGGGTTGCTGACTCCTTAAAAATAAGAAAAAACCCCAATCCTTATATATCTTCTTAGCCTTTGTATCATAAGCCTCAGAGGGATCACAAACTGGGGTGAGAGGGTCACTCCACTGCTGGATGGGAATAGGCAGGAGCTCCATTTATCACGAAACCATGAAGTCCTTGCTATCACAGCAGGGATGGCAGAGGTATGTGCAGGCTCCGTCCCTGCCAGCCAGGGTCAGCTGAAAAGCTCAGGTCTCCCCTTAGATCTGAAGAGATAATCAGGAGATCTTTGGCCGAGTCACAAGCTCAGTACATGCAGACCTCATTCTTTGGGGAGAGATCTTACCTTTCCTTCCTTCACAGAGATATCATCTCATGTAACCAAATGCCCTAAGCTGGTATTGATTTATCTCTTCTCATCCTTTAATTGATTGCCTAGAGGAGCACACACTCGCTGTGGAAAGGAGGTGTAATTCTCATTTTACAGACTGAAAACAAAGGCAGAAAGAAGGTCAGTGGTAACTAAGGTAAGAGGAGTCTTTCTTTCCACAAATGTAACACTTGGAGCAGGCTGGGATCCTCCACTCAGCCCAGTTCACCAGCTCAGCCTGAGAGCATGTCCAGCGGTTCCAAAAATGAGGCCAGTAAGTGCCCAAACTTAGCAGCAGAGACAGTGAAATTATAAATTATGAACTGCACCAACAAGGGCTGTATGTTCCCCTGCCTCAATTGCAACATAAGACAGAGTTGATTATGACAAAGAATGCTGCTTGTGAAATGTGCGTTTAACATTATATTGCACAGCGTACTGAGTAGCACGGTGAAAGAAGAGACATTTGACAAAAAAGGTGAGATATTGCTGTACTGTCGAATTAATACTATTTCATACTTTCTGTTAGTCTCCCTTTTCTGACTAGTGGGGGCACCTTAAATATTCTAGTGGGTGCAGGATCAGTCATGTAAAAACATTGTTTTAATTAAAATAGAGCATGTTCTACAGAAATTTGAGGGCTTAATGCTTTGAATGCCTGGTTACTGTCAGTCTTGCTAGGCTTCTATGAGTTTCCTACTTCATCTTCTCTCTTCCCTCCCACCACAATGGTTATCAGATGGACTCCCTACTAATAAAATTCACAAGAGAGAAAGAATGGGTAACTCTGGATTTTGGCAGAGAGAAGCCTGATCAGGAAAGAAATTGGAAGAGCTTGTGAGGAAAGGAAATAGTTTAGTTTGCTACAAACAAGCGTACTGTTTCTGCTCGCTTCTTTCCAATACATAATCAGGGTCACTCACAACATTAAACAGAGAGCAATAATTACATTATCCAGTTGTGCTTCCCTAGGGTAACTACAGAATAATGCACTCCGTGTCATCCAACAGAGAATGAGGCTTCTTCTTTCTCTACAGATACCATCTTCCTTATCCAAGAGATTTATCATTATTAATTGTCATCTGATTGCATTTGTACTCTTACAAAACCACATGGGTTTTATCTTTTGACAAACATGAGGGAGCTTCTCTAAAGCACCATTTAGAATAACAGGCTTTTAGATCTTCATGGGTTTATTCTCTTTCATTTGAAGCAGAATCTCAGAACTCATAGTACAAAGATGTGTCACAGATTTTCCTGGCTCTATTTTTTAGACAAGTCAAACTGGAAACGTTTCTAGGACTGTGACTCATATTTTCCTTTCATAATATACTTTTTGGCCATTCTGTACTAGCATGGGACTGTCAGGATCCTTCCTAATGGCTGTGTGTTTTAGTCCCTGTGGCTTGTTTCCCACAGCAGAGAAAGAAGACCTGCGATTATGCATCTCACCACCATGGGCTTTTCGTCATACAACCCACATCTCCGTATGGCCATCTTTTCCAACTTGCAACTCCATTGCTCCTGAGTAACTCCTGCAACATCACAAACTCCCTTTCTTTGGGAGCCTGCAGAAATGTTCCTCCAAAGATTAGCCTAATAGATGTCAAAGTTTATTCATAAAAGGCTTGAGGAAATAATCAGGCTTGTTACTGACTCGAAGAGCTTGGCTTGTGTTCCGTTGTGTGCTTAAGCAGAATCTCTGGCAAGTTGCAGAAATAAATCTAAAGTCAGTGGCTAAAAAGATTGACTATACGCCAAGAGGAAGAGCAAGAGTTCCTGATGATCTCACCGTGGAAATATGAACCCAGCCTGCGGGGAATCTCTGACAACTGATACCTAATGGTTTAAAGACAGCAACATGTGAAGCAACATTATGTTACTTGAAATAACGGTCCACAAGAGTGGTCGTAAAAGATTCTTGTAGCAATTACTTAGAGTGAAGCAAAGAAAGAGTTAATAATAGTAATGACCATGAGGTTCTGTGGGAATATTTTTCTTGGCAAAGCCTGTAGAACCAGTTATTTTCCTTATCTGTAAATACATTCTCAGACTGTATCAAATGGAAAGTAGCTGGCTAGGGGTTGGGGGGGCATTCAATGACTCAGCAGAAGACTATGTTTGTTCTGCCACAAAGGCCTTTCATTCTGATCTGTCTGCATGCCAGCTTTGTAAACCGGACAATTACTTCTTTCTAGATCACAAAAACATTGAGTTAATTACACAGGAAACTAGTAGCGATGACATGAAATCAATTTACATGTACTAATAATTTGTTGCTTATCATCCCTAAACAATTCAGATGTTATAAGAAGGTAAAAAATTCCTTTTACACTTTGATCTTAAAAATAGACTACTGGGCTTAAACCTTTTTTTAAGGCAATAACCATGTTTTGCCCCTGACTGTTGTGTCCATCAAAACATTTAACATCCAGTGCCTTCTTACTATGATCCCCCTTTATGTTATGGCCAGCTAACCAGATTGATGACCAAAATCAGTAGAGATCAGCACAGTGGTGCCTGGGGGGGAACCCCAATCCTAACTGAACTTAACACTTTAGTTTTTAAAAAGGTGTGAGGTGAACTGCAAGGAAATGGAAACTGAGGATAGATGGAAAGGAGGCATCTTTAGTGCACCACCAACCTTTGACTACAGAAGAATAAGAGTTCTCAGGTATTGCCAGATTTCCTCCAAAAGAGATGTCTTTGGGTGCTGCTAAGCCTTCAGTCACCCAAGAACTGTCTATGCCTTCAGAGAGGCAGGAAAAGATTAGCAAAGAATAAAAGGAATCAGTTCAGAACCAGGGCTGGAATGCAGGGATCCCATAAGCCTAGTATTCAGCATAGGTCACTCAATTTTTACAAAATCAGAAACATTCTTCTGCTTCCAGCACCCCTAGTGATTGAGACCGTAACCGCTCCTCACCGAAGGAAAGTACTTACCATTCTTGGGGTTATGAGTCTGATAATAGTCTTACCTAAGGTCTCCCTGAAAGATGCTTTCCATCCCCTGTCTGCTCCAAAGAAGTCAGTGTTAAACACCAGGAACAAGTTATTACTGGAGCTCTTAATATTTGGAGGCAGTTCTGAGCCACAGAATTTCCCGAGGAGAGGAGCATGGGTGTCTGAGCCGTCATATACAGCCACATAATCTTTGTAGCAGGAGGGAGATATTTCAAGCTGGAAGCTGTTGAATCTGTAAAATACACTTGGAGCTTTAGGTATCACATTTTCATTTCTATTCCTGTGTTATGTGTGTTTTTAGTGCTTGAGGAAAGGTCCAAGTAATAGCAATAGCCAAAGCCATACACACACAGATACCACAAAACATTTGTCTTCAGGAACATGCAAGCAGAACTATTAACTACATGGTAAAACAATCCAGCCAACCAGCCTCAAAGAAATAGAGACCCTCACCCACTGGGCCTCTTGCAAGGCAAGCTGTCAGCACACCTCTGCTTTCTGTGAAGCAGCAGATCTCCCCTATGCAAACGTACCCTCTCTCACTTCTGCAAATTGCTCACTTCTGCAAATTGCAATTTCCTTGGGCACATGAGGGGCTTATAAAATGCAGGCTCAGAGTGCAGCCCAGCAAGGTCTTCCACTTAGTTGGGAAATGTTCTCTTAATTCACAATCAGCATATATATGACAGAAGAATGTATCTACCTTTGCATTTCTCAGTGGCAGATTTTGTGTCAGCCATATCCCTCTTTTAGGCAGGACAGCACACACTCAGAAGTATACTCTTTCCGGGTGGGTATTATTCCTTGGTCTGGAAAGTGAGTACCAGACTTCTAAAAGAATTTTTTTTCTTATCAACTTTCTTTTATCAACTCACGGGAGTCTTACAACTCCTCAAAGGCTGACAGAATTTAACTAAAAGCATGAGCTGCATTTTTACAGTTTCTTAGCCCTCTTGCTAACCAAAGTGGGAAGTTACAATTGTGATGGCGTTTTGCACATAACAAGTTACAGAGAAAGATGTACGGGAGCCTGAAGTTGATAAAGGGGGCTTCAGTAGCCATTTCTCATTTAGTTCAGCTTTCCCCTTGGAAATGGAAAGATAGAGAGAAAATTGTCAATCATAGCTCTCTTTAATTGGAATCAGAGACCTCCCTGCCCCCTTGATGCCAAGCTGAACTTGAATCACATACTTGAGGGCCACTAGTTTGCCATTTGCCACTGTGATGTAGTATGAGCAGTTCATGTTGTTGTGATAATCAAGAACTGAATGGGCTGGACTGCTGATAACACCAACAGAGCCATTGAAAATGCCACCGCAAGCTGTGAGGGAAACAGAAAAAAAAGAGTGATTACTGTCTGAATACCAGCTTGGTCCTAATTCTCATATTTCTTGCCAGAGCTTGTGTTAGTCCCCTTTTAGCCATAAGGAAAGAAAAGTCCTTGATAAATTAGGGGCAGTCTTCACTGTCATGCCTAGAACTGTTAAATGCACAAATGTCTATCAAGTTGTGCTCTGCAGTAGAAGAAAGACTAGAGTCAGTATCGAAGTAACAGTTGTTACTAGTCCATACCAACTAGCAATGGCTCCGTGTTTGTGCAGTAAAAGATTGAGCCTGATTTCAAGTGTGCTGCAGTAGGACCAGGGAGCAGTGGGATGGGGAGGGTGCCCTGTGCAGCAGTGTCAGGTGTAACTGGAGGAGCTCTGTACCCGTTCTAGCTTGCCAAGAGAAACCTGGCTGATATGTGGGCAAAGAAGTTGTCTCATCCAAATCCTGGCCCCATGGAAGCCTCTGAAAGTTTGGTGCTGACACAAAAGCAGCCACAACTGCAGGCATAGCCCAGCCCCTGACTTTTCTGGAAAAGCTGTGCGGAGTCTCATCATCTCTCCACCTCCTGTCAGGGCTGGGGTATTACTGTAGCATTTGTTCTGTGCAGAAAGGCAGATAGGAGTCCCCAGGTATCACTAAACCTGGGGACTGTTCCCCACCTTGCCCTGTGCTGGGACTAGCCAGCAGTGGGGGGTGGCTGAGATGGAGGACTGCATACTTGGTCTCTGGCTGACTAGCAAGTTAAACCCTGCAGCTGCAAACTAAAGGCACTGCTTGGCTTCTCAGGGTTTCACACCATGGATGCTGATGAGGCCAGGATGTGGCTAATGTTTGTTCCCAGCTTCAGTGCTTGAGGGAACAAAAACTATTATAAAACCAACTCTAATCTCCATTGTTAGCTTCAGCCTTTACTTTATAATCTTAACTTGGCAAAAAATGTTTCCCTGCGTCCTGTTGATAAATAGCTTAAAACCACACACAGCTTTTTGTGTTCTAAAGGACATGCCATTGCCCAGGCCACGACCTTAACAAAGGCAGTCCCATACAGGGTGCTGCTGGATACAGAGCCCCTGGCTCCTCAGCCGTGCTCAGGCTGGCAGCCTGGAGCACGGGCAGATAAAGGACAGGAGCCGGGAAGATAAAGAATCAGCATTATTCTACAGTAGGAGGAGGAAGCCTTTTTCATTTTTTTTCAGCAAACAATACAACTAGAGGGAAGAGGAATGTTAATTGCTAGAATCTGCTTTGTATACAACAACAAGCTAATAAGGCCGCAGTCATGTTTCTCAAATGTCAAAAGTCACAAGTCAGATAGCAGCAACTGACTTGAGTGAGTTATGAAGGTCTTTTCCATGAGTAACTGCACATTATCATTTCTCAGTGCCCTCTGTCTTATCTGTATCAGGCCATTAATTTTATATGAAGAATTTAGCCTTATGCTTTTTGCTGTGGCTTTGAACATGAGGAATGCATTAAAGGAAACACCAAACACTCACACTTTTCTCTGCAGTTAGAAAATGAAATAGCTTTCAAAAATCAAAGTACTGTCTCTACAAGTTAAACCTAGAAAATATTAAAAATGGTTTTGAAAATAAAATTAATCTTTTGGGATATTTATATTTGTGCAGATGTAAATTCTAAACTCAGTTGGAAATGTCTTTTTCTAATATGTATTTCCTCTTTAAAACAAAAGAGATCTCATGTGAATGACAAAAAGTTTTGGTGAAAATATTTATTAAAAAATAAAAATATGTCTAGATCCTGATTTTTATTTACATTAATACCTGGCA
This sequence comes from Gavia stellata, assembly GCF_030936135.1. NCBI lineage: Eukaryota > Metazoa > Chordata > Aves > Gaviiformes > Gaviidae > Gavia > Gavia stellata. The sequence continues at coordinate 23,236,925 of NC_082599.1, read as the reverse complement.
CTGCAAGAGGGTCACCAAATGGAGGCATATAGCTGGGTCCATTTAAAGATCCTGTTCTGGTTCCCACATTGTATAATGTAGTTTTAGTATAACAGAATCAGACCATTCTTCTGTATATGATAAAATCTTCTAAATGAACTCAGTTACATAAACTGGTGATGTTTCTCCTTAAACATTGTAAAAAAAAAACCAACAAAAACCACTCCCTGCCAAAATGGGTTGCATTTCTTTTCTACAGCAAAGAAAAAGTGTTTCAATTCCTGACTTGGTCCCATGTAGTGTCTTGAAATGAGAATTGTGAGATAACACATCAGTCAGTGACAACAGGAACCAAACAGTCCCATGTCCTGGTCATGAGAGCTCTTTTGGGCAAGTGCAGAGGGAATATGAACCATCTACATCCATCTAAGGTACTCCCAAAATGAGGTACAACATTTCCTACACTGAACCATTATCCAGCCAGAGTATTTCCACCACCTAAAGCACAGGACAGTGGCTACTCACCAATTGCTCTGTATGTTGCCTGGAATCCAAAGCCTGCAATGTGGGAATCGGTGTAGAAGTTGAGCAGCATAGGTCCAAAGATGCTGACTGGGGAAGGGAGCTCATTACCACAGAGCGTGATGAGAGGATGTGGGGTTACCCTGGTCCCACTGTAGATTTTTACTCCATCATAAAGACAAATTCTGCTCAAGAGTGCTGGGGCTGCATGGACATATAATGCAGAAGTGTTAGAAGCATATTTTCTGTGTGATTTACTGAGCTGCAAGTATATAGACCTCACACAGGATACCTTCTGTAACGGGCAACCAACTACCTGCTATTTCTTTCCCCTAATGTAGAAGTCAGCACTCAGTGCAGGTAATTTTAAATCATTAAGAGCGAGAATTTGGGAAAATAAAAAAATAGTCCATACACTAACATGTTTCAGAGCTGACTTCTTTCTCTCTGAATTCCTTCAGACTTTGGAGTACCAAAACCCAGATTCTTCAGCTTGACTCAGAAAACAAAAAAATGTAGATTTAATCTTGCAGTTTGCCAGTGAAATGGTGTAACTGTGGCAGTCAGTGGAGATTTGGAGATGACTGAGCAATAGGAAAAGAAACAATGATTTTCAGAGCAGACTGCTTTAGGGGGCAAATCGGTACAGATATTAGTGTGAGTGAAAAGCTGCCCATTCAGAAGCACTAAGAAACACAGAATGGGGAATGTAGCATTCTACAATTTTTTTCCAGTTGGTTTTTATTTTCCCATTCGCAGTTAGTTTTCTGGAGGATCAAGCCATGCTCTCTGACTCCCTGCCCTACCTTCCTGACTTTCTAGCCACCTCACCATTTGCAACCAGATTCGACTGAGACCAGAGATCTCAAATGAATTAACTTCATATAAGTTTCATGAAGGTCAGTGGCTGAATGAGAGTGCCAGAGGAATGTCCCCAAAGAAGGACAAGCTGTGCTTTCAGCATAAGGGCTGTGAGTTCGGGTAGAGATCCACTGAGCACCCTGGGAGCTCAGAGCCAGCTGGGACCCATGGGCACGGGGAGAAGTTAGTGGTACCCAGGGTAGTACCACCAAGGGATATATGATGGGAGCTAGAGAGGTTGGGTATCATGGGAGGAAGAAGGGAGCCGACTGGGTTATGCAAGGAAGCTGGATTAATGCGGTTAGTGAAAAACAAAGTACACATATACTGAAAACCAAGCTTCATTAGTTGTTAGGCTTATAGAACAACCTGGTTTTTTCTTTGTCTTTTTCTTCATCATTTACAAGCATAATGGAAGCTGGGGTGTCACATGTTTAGTGAGGTTAAGTTATCATGTTTGGCAATCTATTAGCAGCAATGGGGCAGTTACTTAACCTGCAAAGGATTAATTTGGAACCAGCTAAATTTAACAGGAGAGACACTGAGCCTAGCATTGCAGAGGAGTGATTCCTGCAGCTTGTCCAGTCAAAACAAGCTGCTTCCTAGTGTCGTAGGAAACAGGATGACTCGTATTGAACAGGATGACAAATAAGAATGGAGTGATAATTCCGTTTCACAAGAACAACAGAGTCTTCCCAGCAGCCAGTTATATTTTAGAACCTCTCTGGAGTTTTAATTTAAAAATTCTTTCTCTCTCAATGAAGACAATGTATACTAACATGTTTTACAATTATGCTGATAGGGAAATATGGTACTAGTCTGACTCTAGTAACTAAGCTGAAAACAACCAGCCACATCAGATAAATGATTACACTATTAATTATAAAATAATTAATTAAAAATATTCTTAGTGTCCTACTCTATTATGAGAATACCTGATAATGTGATACAATTAAAAACATAATCAATTTTAGAATACAAAGAAATGAAAAAAAAATGAAACAGACAAGTACAATTTCAGAATGGAAGAGGTTTGAGAAAGCAACTCAGGTCCCTTTCTGGAAACACTTTGGAGAAAGGCATGAAGTGAAATGGATTTCTCAGCAAAGCAAAGGTCCACAATACCTGTCACAAGTTGTTTCAAACTGCTGCACTGGAAAGAATAAGATAGCTGACGTAGGATTGTGAGCAAAAGGCTTAATTTCTAGCTTTGAAACCTCATTGTTTGGCCCAATATCGTTTATGACCCATGAATCCTGGCAGGACTGATGACTGATCTGTATCCTGTAACTCATCACTTGTTCACACTTCTCCTTAATTTCTCACCATACTAAAATGCATTATTCTGTAAATAATCCCCAGCCTCAGATTCCTCTATCCTATTCTCCTCATGTCATACTTCCAGCCTCTACACATACTCAGCACATCATCAGCAATTCTTCTCTGTGGTTTATTTCCTCTAATTCTATCATCTTTGATCTTTTCTAGACAAATTTCTGTCCCTTGCGCTACAATGGAACAGCTTTCACAAGTCTCCAGAGATCTTTTCTTAGCCAGATGTCAGACCCACATCCTCTTCAAACTGACAGGCACTTTCCACATAGCTAGCACTGTTTTTCTTCATAAAACTTGTCTACTAAGAGCTTTTGCTCATCCTTCTGGTATTACTGTATTCTCCTTTCCAATTCATCCATGAGGATTCAATGAGACATCTCCTCTCCTGTCTTTCTCTCTTTATCTCCACATTAGCTCTGTGTAATCTCATTTGCAAGGACAGATGCAACTACTATCTCTATGCTGATGACCCCGTAAGTCTACTTCCCTCTTTCCTCCAGGCCTCTTTCTGTTCAGACTAAAATCTTATTTCTGTCTCTCAACAAAACCATTCAATAGGAGAGCTTTTTTCCCCCCTCAAGTCTTCCCATGCATCTTCTTTCTTTACAGCCTCATCATTTTGCCTGCCCTCTTTAGGTCCATGTCTATGATTTGGATCTTTCTAGGTCTTCACATCCAGGCTAGATGTAAATATTGTCAAGTGTTTCCAGTTACTATCTTTAAGATAAACTCATTTGTATCCTTCCACATACCTATGTCTCTCACCCCAAAAATGGTGATTTTTCCAACACAGATACTGTACCATTCGTTCCTCTAGCCTTGACAATATTTATTCCAAATGCTGCTGGAGAGATCAATTATTTGGCCTGGTGTTATGAACATATCCCTCTTTCTTTGAATTGCTGTGTGTATTTGCTTTCAAGGCCTTTTGTTATCTATCTGCACTCTATTTGTCATCTCTTGGTACCGCTTAGCATTGATACGTTGACTCCTGCCTCCAAAGTTCACATGAAAAGAGCTTCAGTTGTCCTTACATTACATTTTGAAATATGCCTTTGTGTTGTCTCCTTTCCATTTAGCAAAAATTTCTGTCCAGTCTCATTATTCTCCATAAAATCATTCATTTGATATGATGCCTGCACAAAATCCTTGACTGAATTTGGGCCCCTAACTATCTGATCACGAATAACAATGTCCTCTTTTCATCTCTCTGTCTCTAGCCATAGATACATATTTAATATATAGTACATGCATGTCATGTTCATTTGATTCCACATACTGATATTGTATCACTGCTGTGGGTTGACTGCCTCATTCGGAGTCGTTCTTTATAATCAGAACAGGCATCTCATCATAATTGAAAACATAACTACTCTACAGCAGAGACCTGTGACTAACCCATGAAGTCATTCAATTTTGCACCAGTGTGTTGCTGCACTATAACCAATTACCTTCTGGCTTCTAATTTTCTGGAAAAGATATCTCAACCAGTTAGAGTCAATGACATATGTATGCCTTACAGGCATTATTTTAGATACTTCATTTCATTACTAAACAACCATGAAAAAAAAATTGGATTTCTTTCGAGAGGTCAAATAGGTACTAAATTATGTTAATTGGACATGTAGTTAAACTTTAAAAACCCAATCTAGAACATCTGTACTAGTATGGTTAAGATTCTAAAGGCCACACTCAGCAACAATCTAAGGAGGTGCACTGCTTCCTTGTATATGGAGTAACTGGAAATGTTTTTAACAGATACTGCCAAACATCATTGCTCTGCCTTTGCGAAAGAACTAAGGGAGTTCATGCTGGAAAACCATAGGCACATGAACTAAACATATTCAGTGGGCCAACTGAATACGTTTTCACTTCTGTATGATAGTTTGCAAGATGGTGGTTTCAATCTTCTTTCCAATTCAAACCTGAGCAATTTCTCTTTGCTACAGGGTTATATTTTAATATTTTGTGAAAAATATTAATAATCAACTACTGGAGAATGTCATACTTCCTCTTTTATAATCAGATGTCCTTTAGCTCATATCCAAAGTTTTTTTCTTTCATGTGACTAAGGACTTTTAGTTTGCGTAGTCTAAGGAAGCCTATAACAATAAAGGAGCAAATTGCCCTGCAATAAGTAGAATATTTTTAGTATTTATGTAATCTATGTTTATTATTATGTCTGTATCACTTATCTCTTTGCTTTAACCTTCTTAATAATAAAAGCTTCAGTTCATTTATAAATTAACTGAATGCACAGACAGAATACAGATCAGTAATGTACTCATAGGGGTGTCAAAATTGGCATCATCTGATTCAGCCTAATGTTTAGCATGTCTGCTGAATAATAATGTCTTCTACATGAATAAATTACGTCATTTCCGTGGTTTACATTCAATTTAAAAAAAAATCTTAAAGTAGCAGTTTGTATTGGGAGATGAAAAAAAAAGGTTTCAGATAAAATCATAGTCAAATCAAATCTTTGTCTCAGACCTAAATTAAGTTTGGACCAGAATACTTTTGAATTCGAAAGAGTTTGCAAACTTAAAAAGAACATAAACGAAGCCTATTTTCTGACTTTATGATTTGGTCTGAAGAAAAATTCAAATTATGCACCCCAGGTTAGTAACAAATTACTCAAAAATCTGTCTATGTGACTTCAAGGGAACCCAATTAAGATGGCCTCAAAATATGTGATGCCCCCCAAGTAGTTTGGACATACTGATTCCTCTGTGTTGTCATGACATTTCTACCCTTAAAAATTTGATCCTATCAAAGTTGGGAAAGTTTTACCATTTACAGCAATGAGACCAGGATATTATACCTATTATTTCTTGACTAAATGCTGCCAAGTTTGAAAATCTCAACAGTGACTTTTGTTGATGGGTATATACAGAGTAACAACTTTTATAGGTTTTCAGTTACTGTAGTCTTTCACCTCATTTCTCATTTATATGTTCATACATCCTTGTATAACACCTGAGTATATTTATATCCATTTTATCAGTTAGGGAAACAGAAGCACTGAAAAGCAAAACAGCTGGCCTAAGATCAAAAAGATTATAAGACTCAATGGCAAAAAACCCCACAGTAACAAACACCCAAATTGGCCACAGTCACTCTTATACTCCAACTACCTGGCAAATTCCCAACTTCATTGCCGCAAGATATTCAACAAGTGAGATCTGTCTTCACTCTCTGGAAGCCATCAGTGATGCAAAACTGAACACTGGAAACTATCTCTATAAATGTTTGTCTGTAAATGATTTTCAGAATGGACCAGCAAATTAAACCATCAGCCATTTTCCATGATAGAAGACTGGTGTGTTTTCAAGTAAGAAGTTACATTTCATAGTACATACTGAAATTATGAAGAACCAGTTACCTTCCAAGTGGAAAGTCTCAAACTCTAGAATCACCAGTGACTGTGGTCCCTGATCTATGATATAACTGCAGTTCAAGTTGTTATCATACTGACTGGGGTAGTTAGGAGAGACGATACGACCTGCAGGGCTGGTGAAATTTACTCCGCATCCTGCAAACATAAATAAATAAGACGCAGTTATAATCCAGGCGATAACATCATTCTGGTTTTGCAGTGAGAAAACCTATAATGTACACAGGACCTCATGTCTCCTTAAAAGGCTGGTCAAAAAAACAGGGAGACTAGTATATATCATGACGGCAAAAGCAGGTCTTACACACACACAGAGCAGTGGTTTTGGGAAACATAGGGCCTTCCCACCTACAGCCTCACACAGTATCTTTGCGTGTCTTGGGTAAGACCAGGCCATAGCCACTCAGCCCACTGACCAGGACGCAGCACTGCCGTTTCTATGGGCTGCCTGCACATTTCAAAATCCCTTAGTACATACAAATGTGGCTGAACTGGATGGGGGGTTATTGGGCACATCAGCAGTTCAGCCTCATTTGAAAATGCCGGTGTTAGTCCACGTGGTACCATGTTTACTTCATGCCTGACAGCCAGGATGATGCAGTCTGCTGTAGGGCCATCTCTGTGTTGTTTTGCTATACACAGAGGCAGGAGAGGTTTGCCACCCAGAACTTCTCAAGCACACAAAACTGTTTATTTTCATGGAGCTCCTTCTGATCCTAATGATTTGCATGACCTTGGGGTTTCTCTTTATTTTAAGCTACAGGCTTAAAATAGTGCAGTGCACAGTGAAATGCTGGTATAAGATTAGGAATAGGCATGTGAAGCCTGTGATTGTCTCCACTAAGAGGTTGTTAGTTGTTACTGACAACATTAGTGCAGACATTATAAAAACAAAAGCAGTTTCATTTCAGAATTATGTATACTTCAATAGTGTCTTCCTCTAAGCAGTTCATTTCTCACTGTTTTAATCTGAATCCAGTGAAGGGAAAGTGGTTTCCTTTGGCAGCATCCTACAAAAAAACCAAATAACCGACGACAATTGAGCACTACCTCATACATCTCTGGTGGGTTTGACCATCACAAAGCACATGCCATGGTGAAAGAAATGGAGAGGCCCAGGCAAGAAATGCCACTTGAACTACATGAAATGCAAAAACAACAAAGCAAAGCAAAGGCCAGAGCAGGTGGTGAGAAGTCATTTCTTCTCCTGAAGGCAGTTTATATGAAGGTCATGGGCTACACCATACACAGAAAAAATTACCACAGGTTCAGCATGTGCCTTGAAAAGAAGACCAGAGATAAATATTCTAAAGGAGGAGCAGATCCTTTTTCCTTTTTAAGATTATAGTTTTAGCTTCCAAGCAGTTTAACTAAATAGAAACAAAATCTTAAAATTTAAAGCCTATTCATTTCTTTTTGGCACACTGAAAAGGCAAAGGTGTCTAAGAATAACTACAAAGTTATAGCTGCATGAGGATCTTTGGCAAGTCCAACACTTGAGCACACAGTAGCTCCATTGCGTTTGGTAAGGAAACTCTCGGTTTCAAAAGCTGGGCAAAGGCTTCAATGCCTTGTTGGACTGAGGTCTGAATTGCTACACATAGATCAAACTAATCCAAAATGGACTAATAGAGAAGCCATCTGGCTTTAATGTTACTTACTGCTTATGAAAGATGCAGAGAAACCTGTCCCAGGAGCATCCTGAGACTGAAATACTGTAGTTATCACATTGTTTGGAGCAATAACAGGACCAGGAGCTGAACTTCCACATCCTGTGGTTAACAAAGCTGCTTTTTCTTCATCATTTCCTCTCCACACCTGACAAGCCCAAGATTGGAAATTGTTTAGTGCTTTCAAAGCCCATGTAGGTTGTGGGAACCCACCAGGAATTGCATATGCAATTGTTCTTCCTATAGACTTAGGTTAGGATTCATCTCACACTGAATCTTAGAGATCTAAATTGGAGCTAATCACTCTCCGTTCACTCTACAGTCAGTGGAGACAAAAAGAATTCTCCAAGGAGTGAATCACAGAATAACTTAGGTTGCCAGGGACTGCTGAAGGGCATCTGGAGTTCATCTGCTCGAACCTTTGCTGATAGCAGAGCCAACATAGATCAAGTCCAGGGAACCAGAGAAAAATATTTTATGCACATCATTACCTATCTCCAGTTTGTCTCTGCTAACTTGACTCCATACACTCTATGAATATAAGTATCTGTCTATACAGTATACAATGAATTATTAAATGCAATCCTTATATTAGTCATAAATCAATAAAAACCAAAGCTGTCGTGCTAGCGTAATACAGAAGCATCAAACTGGAAGATCTGGATCCTTACTATCTAGTATTGCTAATCAAAAATTATTCCCATTTTGTTATGTTGCATTCACTTGTTCAATGACAAGTATCAAATCATGTAAAGACTTAACAAAATAATACAATTCACAAAAAATATAATAAAGAAAAATATACATTTTTTGTTACTTCAAGTGTACCAATAGCCAATTTAAGTTCAATGAAACCATGCATTCAAGAGCATATGCAGGTTTAGGTTGGTATTTAAGTGAAACCCTCTTTGGGTAATTACTTAAACATGTACTTTAGGCTCACAGTTTAAGCACTGAATTTCATCACACATATAAAATGAAACATAGGCAAAAATGTTTGATGTTTCTGAATGCTTAAATAATTTCCTGAAGCAGGATGCTTATTGCCAAGGATTTAAAATGTCTCCTTAAGCAAAAAGAAAAAAATATTTATTCTAATAATCAATTTATTTTTCATCGATGTATTTGAAGAGTTTTTTTACTGGTACTTTATACCAAAAATATATTAAAAACAAATAATATTTGGGTTTTAAAACAATGTGTTTGAAATAAGTCTAGTGGAACTAGAACAACTGCATGAAATTGTGATTGCTCTAGGCAACCATCCTAGAAAGGGTTAGCCAAAGGTTAGTCTGTAAGTGTAGGCATATGAATAACCTCATTCATCTGGCCAGGTGTTTGAGGCAATGGATGCTCAAAGGATTAATATAAACAGTCCATGGCCTGGTCAAGATTTTGCAAAGTCACTATTGATTTTGGATCCTTCTTTTTTGGCTGCTCAGCTTGGAATGAATGGAAGACACTTACACCTGTTCTGCACTTTTTCATATCCAGACACCTTCATATATCTCAAATCGGACATTCAGAAATGGAGGTGGACATCACCAAAAATTTCAGATTTTTCTCTATGGAGAAAATCTCCAGTTGGCATAATTTTGACCATGTCATTCAGGACAGTTTAGAAATTTGAAATTAAAGCACCTTTACTGGGTGGCATTGAGAGTTTCATATTAGTGAAAATTATTGTAACATATCACATCAATTAATCAGAGAAGCAGGCTATGAAAAGACAAATCTAACAGTTTTTTTTTCCACAGCCTTAAAAAATGAGTGCAACTGTGGTTTGTAAGTTAGTAGGTATAGATCAGATGTACAGCTGCTGAAGTCTTCCTACATGTTGTCAAATTATGTTTGCCCTTTATTTCAAGTGGGAGTTGTACTGCTGTGGAGAAAATGAGCACAAAACCACTGAACACATGCCAAATGCCTGAGAAAAAAATTACACTGAAAAATTCAAAGCATGTCCACTCCATTCTATTGCTTTGAAAACAAGTGGCTCTTGACAGCCTATGAAAGATAAGAATGCTATCTTTGTTTTTTGAGATGAAAAAAAGAAGGATTCGTGCAACTTGGACAGTTCATACACTTATAAAGAAGTTTTATAGAATTATAGTGTCACATTCCATTTTTTTTTACTCACTGGAGTAATTGAAAAGGTCTTTTCATTACACTTTATTTTCTTATGATTTCCTGGTTCTGAAGTCATACGTACTTTTTTCAAATTTTTCATTTTTGGGGCAGCAGGCAGGGTGATGGGACCCTGCTGGAGGTGGAACATCAACAACTGTTAAAAATTAAAAATATATACAAGCCAGTTCTTAAGGCATACAGAAATTGACTGTATTGGTACAACGACTTCAGTTTATATTTCCTGAATTTTGTGCCTTGAGAATCCTAACCATGACATGATTGCAAACCAGGATTCTGGAATCATGACTTCTTAAAGAACTGCTCTGTTGATTTAATGCCAACAATTATTTTACCTTCACATAACTGCTCTGGCAACTTCCATTGCTATCTGGGATCTGGAAGTTACTGTGGAAGTTCACTTCCAAGTGTTTGCTTTCATGCGTAATGATGGTCCACGTGCATCTGGTGTTCACGGGAAAGTTTTGAGGCCAGTGAGGAGACTTGATGACACCGTTATCTGAATGAATGATTCCACCACATCCTGGAAAAAATAGCAACAGGTGGGAGACTTTCCTGTTGGTGTCAGCTTTGAATGGCTACTTGTTTCTGTGGCTGCAAGAAGTGACACCCATTCAAATTTCATTTACCCCTCTTTTGCTTAATTTTCCTTCTCCCACCCGTGCAGCAGGGAGGTAGTTACACTCTACAGAAGGTCTGTCTTTGTACTTCACTTTCTGTTCACAAGCTCTTTCTCCTTGCCAGTTCATACGCTTTTGCTCTAGTCCCTGTATATGCTGCTGACAGAACTATTGCTCACATAGAGAGTAAGGGTCAGAAAAACATTAATAAGGAGCTTCTCCCAAGACTGTGCAGGTTCCTTCCCACACCCCACAGCATGCACATCATGACTGACAGCCATTCAGAGGAGTACCCTGGGGGGGGAAAAAAATCAATCTACAGCCAAATCCTTGTTTTTCTCACTCTGCAACATGTTAATAATGCAGTTCCACATGTGACTCTACTCAAGCTACATCCATTTACCCAGGGCAAAATGGTGACTTCTCCTCCAGCCCAGGCAGCCCTGTGGATCTCAGTGGGATTATGGAGAGAGCTGAAAAACATGCCTTTAAAAATTGTTAACAGATTCATTTATAAGGGGGAATAGCTGGTCATGGCTTCGTGGCAGCTCATGTTCTAATACATAATAAGTTTAGTTAATTTGAAACATACTTGCAAATACCATGCCAAGAATGATTTACTAGGGCTATGCATATAGTACAGGCAACCCATTGTTATTTCAGTGGCGATGTAGTAAAAGGATGAATAAATAGCAAAAAAAGCTTTATAACAGTCTACTTTTTATCTTCTTAATTAAAATATATATTAGCTTTAAAAGGAAGGTTTTATTTTTCATTCTTCTGTGATGTTAGATAATGGCAGTTGTGTTTAGAATGATATGAGGCCAAGTTTTGCTCGCACATACAGAATGTAAACCCAGAGATTCTCAGTGGACAAGTGAAAAGAAAGCTGAGGAAAGGACACCAGGTATATAAAAAAAGAAATCTCCTTTCACAGAGAGAACACTGACTATGCACATTGGACATGTATGGTAATGTCTACTACATCATTGAAGAGTGGCCTTCCTTGCACATGAAATTCCAGTGACAACAGGGAAAAGTGTCAAAAACCTGCTTGTGACAGCAAGCATAGACTATTGGTATGTTTAAGAATACACTCCATCAACTGACTGTGAATACTGCCAGACCATTAACTGATGGAAAGCTGATCAGCATCAGCCAGGTTTGCAGCTGGACGTGACACTAGGGAACACATTGCCAGCTCTGTACTGAGTTAGGAAGGCACAATGAATTCTGTCCCGCCACCAGTCAGCACATCTACACTTGCCTTTAATCACCTCCTGAAGGACAGTGTGCAAATGGTGAGCTACCTTTTTTTAAATCTGGAGATGTGATGATTTCAACAGAGGGAAGGTAGCTTTTTAAAATGTACCAATTCAATCCTGCATGTGTACCACCTTCAAAGTGTACCAACATCTCCACTAAAGTGGAAGAGTTTTAGGCTGTTGTCATTAGTGCTCTTTGAGAAGTTCTATCTGCCTCTCTGTTTTGAAAATGACCTCTTTCTAGTTTGAGTGTTTAAACCAAAGCAAACTGTGAAACAATTGTTATTCAAGAAATGAAATGTTTCATAGTCATTGACAATAGATACCACTGCTGGTAGGATAATGGGCAAGGTATCAATTTACAGACATCAAGAAACTGCCAGTGGGAGGCTTAAAAAGTACAAAATCAGTCCAAATTTTATTTAATTGTGTAAGATCAGACAACACTGGTTTGATACTTGACTTTTTTAGTGCTGGCTTCTCTCAGGAATGCTGAAGATGTTGGCATTTATTTCTTTTGTTCTTTAATGCAAACTTAATTAAAGAGGAGGAATCCTATTTAATTTTGTGGTTGAAAAGTGCTATATAGGCAAGAGGTACTACTATGTTAGACCTGACAAAATCAGTATTTTTTGTCTTACCTAGAGATTCTGCTGTCCATGTTGCATAAAAGCCACCTCCTTGAATTGAGTGATCAGAGTTAAAGATGACAACTAGCTTGCTGGAACCAGACCGAATAGTCCCAGGAGATGTATTTCCGCAATACTTTCCTAAGACAGGAGACCCAGGAGAACCGCCATTCAAGATAGTTACAGAGTCCCATTTACAAAGCGAATGATTTTCAACGTGGAAAGCTGTAAAAGTAAGCTGCAACACACAAAAGCAACATTCAGGAGCTAACACCAGCCACACAGGCGGAGGGCTTAGAGCAATTCCAGCTAGATCCCGTAGCTATCTTAGCACAATGATTTCTGGATATGCTCAGAAAGCCAACCCTCACTTCACCTTGATGCTTTCCTGCAAGTATTGCTTGGAGTCTTGCCACTATAAGTAACAGCAGCTACTTAGCATGAAGATAGAAACAGAAGAGGAACACACAGGATCAAAACTGGCATTATTGGGTCTTAACCATATGTTTGAACCTACGTATGTGCTTCAAAATGGTCTTGAATATGTGCAGGTGTTGAACCACTTTCCTGCTCTCAAGGCTTCTGGTCATGAAATCTGAAGTTCCACATTCGAATGTAACTAGCTATGTAAGCAGCAAGCCTTGGATTTTTTTCTTCCTATTATTTTGAATCAGAATACTTAAAAGTTGCTAAAAATAATGCTATTTTCCATTAAATCTGAGAGAAACAGTTGCATGGTTGGTTCCTGTGGGCCTGGATGCATCACATAAATAGACTGGGCTGGGCAGGCAGTTTCTGACCCTGTCTCCCTCCCACACTGAGGCCATTTGTCCTTAGAGGGATATGCACACAGGTGGGATTTACAGTTCAAAGATTTAGATTGCTGATCCAGCAGACTCCTGGATTTGTTGATGTTGAAATATTGATGTACACTACTGATTGCCTGGCCCTCTTCCAATAAGTTATTTTTTGTCAGTTCCAGGATTGGGATCATTGTATAAAAGTTTAGCAAATACATACTACTTCCTCCTGTAACTTTTGTGTGTATTCATTTCCAAAACAACTCTGCCTGAGGCAAAGACCAAATACAAATTTAGCTCAAATGGTTTAAGTTTGGAACTCTACCAGCAACTGAAACTAGCAGCTTTTACTGGAAAATGTTAGCCTGCCTTCACTGAGGGGGCAGCTACTCAGTCCTTTTAAAATAGAGATTTACTTCCATCTGATTAGGATTAGTTCTACTTTAAACAAATTTGTGGATTAAATAGAAATTTTGTGTTCTACTAAAATAATCCTTACTTACTTCACTGAAGTAAGTAGCTAGGCTGTGATCAGAATATCATGCAGCAGAATAAATAGGACTATGGGTTTGCATTTCTAAGAAATACCTTTGTAGTTGTAAATAAGGAAAATATGATAGGAAAATTAGTGAAAGACATTACATATGAAAATTTGCAATGTGTTTTTACAGAATTGCTTTTTAGATACTTTTCTGACCTGGACCTCAAATGTCATTGATTGGACCTGTTCTCCAAAGGATCAGTGAAATAATTCAGTGAGTGCAGTTTAGCACTGCTTTGTCATAAAGGTGCTTAAATTGGTCTCTCAGCAGTTTGGCTCAAGAAAGTATCACCTCAGGCATCCCGTTAAGAGTTACTGGGAAGTAAGAGTAGCATCTCCTTGATGCAATTTGTACCAGCAATCATATTATCTTCTAGACTAACCATTAAGACAGGAAAGTAACTTTCTAGTGACTTGTAACTTTTCTGCAGAGGTGAAAAAACTTCAGCCTCATGTTTATTCTCATGATAGTGAGAATATCCATGCACATCTAATAACATGAGTTATTTTAGTTTCCTAAACATAGAAAGTCATTGTTTAAAGGAGAAGTCAGTGCTGTGTTTTGAGGTCAAGTTAGACTACGATCCTTCTGCTTTTCAAAAAGCCCAGTCTAGTTTGGTTGTATTATCTTCATTTCCCCTTCTTCCTTAGGTAAGGCCGATGGGGATATATTTCATTCCTCCACATTTCTGATTTTCCAAATTGTCTCAAACCTGTTCCTCAAGATTCACAGGGTGCTTCTTGCTCTGCCAGCTGTGCACACAATCAGGGCATTGTGTTACTCACAGTGATGGTTTCACCTTCCGGGGCTTCCAACAACCAGGAGCAGTGATTCAGATTGCTGTAAGGCTCTGGGTAGTTAGGACTCGAGATAATTCCCCTTTCACCTGACTGTATACCACCACAGGCTGAAGAAAAAAAGTAACGTTTCAATACATTTTAGGAATTGAACACTATAAAAAAATGACTGCAATAGTACTAAAACATATTTAAGTTGCACTGATATAGGTAAGGATGAATAATTTATCTAGAAAAATCCAAGTTTTAAAATCTTTGTCATTGAATAGTGAGTAAACAGATGCAACAACCTTGAAGCTTTGCATTTATTCTGGTACTTAATATAGCTCTGCAAAACCTTTGCCAGCTGACACTTACAGCTGCCTCTTCCACCTTATCTTCCATTTATTTATTTCCAACTCCTAAGCAAACCAGTGCCATTCTTGGACCAACACAATCAAGTCAAAAACTTGCTGTTGTGTCTAGGTAAGCACCAAGGCTAAATTCAGCTGTGACAGGAAGAATAATTGTGCTGGCATGTAAATGGCAAAGTGGTGTAATTTGCACTGACACAGCTTTAAGTAGATTTCAAAATGAGTGCAAAGGTTCAAGCAGCAGAATTCATTTCAGCCACTCTGGAGGCCTATTTGAAGTAAGTCAAACTTGGCTGGTGTTACCTGTTACATCCCTATTCCCAAGAGCAACCAGCTGTTCTGAGTGTTGCACTGCATTGCAGAAACTCAAATGTGGTTCAGGGAATGGGAACAGTGAGGCAGAAAATAAATCTGGAAATTCAATTGCCAGCATATGTTTGCTTTAGATGGATATAAATAGTGGCAGGCACTGTGTAACTTTTGAGGACCTTTTGGAGATCTGATCCCATAGTGTGTATTGTCGCTATCACCAAATGAATAGCAACATTCCCCAGAAGTGCCTCAGTCAGCAAGGGCAACAGTCTATCAAGCCATTTACCTTCAAATGTGTAATGGGCCAAGAATCCTTTATCTTCTGTGTTTTCATCGCTTACAAAGTGTACCCAGATCTGGGGGGCAGCTATGACTAGTGGCACAGACGGTGCAGCCTGACCACAAAGTCTAGCTATTAGCTCTCCGTCAGCATCCCCTGAGTAAAGAAAGAAAAAAAATACACTTCTTGAATCTTAAAACAGCTAGAATAACGTAAAGGAATACATAGGGCAAACAAGCATGTCATTTCGTTTTGACAAGAAAACAGAGAAAAGTACATTTCACACTTAATAACTGAATGTTTGTTATGGGTGTAGTAGAGTGCTGCAGTTCATTGCTGGGATCTAAATCTTGACAATGAGGAAGTTCTCTCCAAAGCTGTATTAATGATCCTTTTAATATCTTGGGCTGTTTCTCTCCCCTCCCTGCCATCCTGCACACTTTCATTTTGTATGACCCATCAGACCTGAAAACACAGAAAATGCTCCAGAACTGCAGACATTTTGGGGCAGAACAGTGGGAAGAGATGGCCCAGGGACCTGATCACATGGAAGCCTATTGACCCTATGTGTTTATGACATCCTCATGAAAGTCAACAGGGATTTTGAGTTTTCTACCATATAGGGATGTGCTTCATCCATGAACAAGCTGTCACTGCTGTATTAATAGTGGGCATCTCTTTCCTAGGGAGCTCAACATACTGTTCTCTGCATGGCAAAAAAAATTCCAGTATTTGCTCAAATCACGGAAAACTAAAAGGAAAGCACAACACAGGTAGTTGCACTGCTGTGACACTGAATATTTGCTCGTGTTGGTGTAAGTAAGCTCTTATCCATCACACTGGTAGAAGTATCAGTTTCTGTTTATTACTGAAATATTCTCAGAAGAAGGAAAATAAGTGTAATAGTGTTCCTCACAACATCCAGGCAATGTTGTTCCTAAGTTTCCTGCTTTGGTAACAGCAGGCTGCTGGTCTTAAAAGTCTCCATTCAAAAGCAATTCCTAGCTCCATGCAGAGTGGCAGGCTGTTCTTGCAAAGAAGGCAATAGAGCAGGAGGGAGAAACTTTGGGCAATCTTCAAAGCCCTTTCACAGTTATTCCAAGTAACATGACTGAGTAATTTCATCTTTCTGTCATATACAGTGACATAGCCAATATTTGAAATGTCTTGAAGCACAGGGATAAAAGGTGACATATAATAAAATTCTATTCATGTAAATTACACAGAGAAATGCTAAAACCTGTCTTGTTAACATGCACTAACAATGATACTGAGCTGTACAAGCAGCAGACGTTAATGATAAATTACAGTTTGGGAAAAAATAGTAATAACTAATTCGAGCACTAAAATGTGAAGTGTACTTTTTCCTTTTTGCACCTCTTATGAGGTGATTGACTACGTGACAGATGTGACCCAAGCTACTCAGTCTTTACAGCGTGAAAAGTGACACCAATCACTGCTTTCATGAATGGCCAGCTGGCCAGAGATCTAGACTGTTGATAAACAGAAAATTTAAACAGAAATATTGTGCTGTAAGATTTGGTTCAAACTGAAGGGAATGGTCTGAAAGACAAAATCAAGAGTATTCCACAAAAGCCAAAAGTTAGGAGTATATTTCACTGCAGCAGTACGCTCAGTTGTATTACCATGTACAGACTACATGCACATGCCTGATAATTTAATATAAACCCTTACCCTAAGAAAATTGAAACATTTATTTTATCTGTTTAGATTACATTTTTCTCAGTGAATACACAAAGTCAATTCTGTTTTTTGGGTTTTTTTTTCATTCAGTACCATTAAGTGTGTTGTGTGGGTAACTCAAAACAATTTTACACATCTCAGCTTCATTTGGGGTCTCTTGAGTAACTTACTGTTGAATTGGACCTTTCCCCAAATTCACATCTGCTCTGTTGAGAGTCTTAAACAGCACCTGTCTGAGTTTAGTGATACTCTGCACTATTTACATCTCAGTAGTCATTAAATGTTACTTGTCATCATACACAGCTGAATTAGGGCATTCTGCCTTTGACATGAGACTGGTTGTGAAACTGAAGATCCATTAGTATGGCCAAAATGAACATTACTATTTAGATGACAAAACTGTGTAGAGGAAAATAAGACTATATTTTTACCTCTTTCCTTTGGTTATATTGCCTGGAGGCCTGAGGTTCACAGTAAAGTGAGAGTAGTGAGAACTGATGAGTAATGGACAAGATATATTTTATTATTTCTTTCTCTGAGTTCTCTTTCTATTATTTCCCAGCTCCAGTGCATATGTAGGAGGGAATTGTTAGGCTACGCAGCTATGCATGCTTTGGCTCTACACAGGAAAAACCGACACTGTACAACCAAGAGCTTTCGTTCAAATGAATGCAAATAAGGATGGAACAGATTCCTGTTCGCAAACCCCCCACACGTTTCAGAAATGATCTCCTGGTAAATTAGAACCTGATCTCTTTGGGACTCACAGATACAGCCTCTCAGTGAAGAAGACAGATGGAGCTTTCGTACTACACTTGGCATTAGCTGAGCAACTTTCATACGACATTTCCAGTTGCTTATTCTTACAGATAGCTGAAGATGCTCAAATATGCAGAGATATTACTGGTGCATTAATGCTGTGATTATTTTCCTTTTAAATGCTTTAGTCTGTATTTTGTGATGGAGTCTCACAGGAAATATGGATTTGTTTTTGGAGAATCATCTTATAGAGTACAAAAGTGGGGTATGAAGTGGGTATGGAGCCCAGAGGCTATGAATAATTAAAGCATTCTTTACTCCATTCCTGCTGTCCCTGGAGATATTTCAGGAGCAGGAAGAGAATGGGCTGTGGACCAAATAAATTGTTTTGATGACTCCAACTTCTTCTGCCTGCCATCTTTCAAGGGAGATGAAGTGGAATTTGTATTGCATTAAAAAAGAGAGAGTCAGGTGTGTATTGCAACCACCGAAACAATTTATCCCCTCAAGATACCTATCCAGTTTTCCATTTTCTCCCCTGAAAGAAAGGATGACCAAATCCATGCAGCCATTGCTGTGGCAGTGAAATCCCACTCCTGGTCTAGCAGGCAACATGGAAGGCATGCATGTGAACACTTTCTCAAATGTACAGTCACTCAACAATCACTCTCTGCAAATATATATGAACAAGATTTGGCACAAACACAGTTGCACAACTGGAACCTTGATAAGTTTAATCCATTCTCCTGCTGAACATACAAACCTATTCGTAACTCTAGGTAGTCATACTGGCAGTCCTGGTGATGTTCCAAGTGTAAATCCTCGAAGGAGATATATAAGGATGAGTTATGGTGGGAGGGATTTTCAATGGTCCATTCACAGTTCAGGTTACTTGTGTAATTTTTGACACCATCATAACCAGGAGAAGAGAAATTCCCACCTGCATATCCAATCAGTGTTCCACCACAAACTGCAGAAACAAAATATAATTTTACTCAGCAGCACCATCAATACAACAAGCCTTATTTAACATATTGATAAAAAAATCCCACTGCAGCTCCAGTTCAGTATTTCTCAGTGCTATCTATTACCTAATTTTAGATTCAAGAGAAGATTTTTCTGGAACATACCCTCAGGAGCAGTACACTCATGCTACAGTAGGATGCTTAGGGGGGAGTTGGAAAATCACACTTGAAAGACTCAAGGCCATAGTAGTAAGGGTCTGCCAGCTGCCTCCTCTCTGGAGTCTGAGCTTGCAAAAGTAGGTTAGCTGCACTCTTTCACAAGCTACAATAAATTAATAACCCCCCTGGGTAATAAGGAAGCACTTGAATTATTCACGTTGTCTATGACACTATGCTTTTTGGATCTTTTCATGGAATAAGGCCAATTCAGACTCAAGACTAAGTACAAAATCATAAATCAGTAGTGAGAATAAGGACTGTGATCCATAATGGAGGTTGTTTTTTCCACTTGAAGTCTCACATAACAAACAGGCACATGAAGTCCGTGACTCTCAGAGATTCCCCATTTTTTCAAGTCCTTTCAGCTAATTAAAGAAATATATCTACTCCCGTCCAGAGATGTAAGAGAGAAAAAAAGGTATCAGAGATTTATTTTCTATTTAGGTCATTTTTTTGACAAGTGCCAGTACTTTAGCTATGAAACGATTCATCAGTCACTTAATTCAAAAACACAAACTACCTGCATCTTCACTAGATGTGTATGAGACACTGAAGCCTCTGGTTGCATGAGACATATCTGTCACCAAAATGACTTTCATTGTGTTTCCAGAGGATTTCACCTCAGTGCCTGGATTTACCTCACCACACAGCTTGGCCAGCTGGGGAGAGTTTGGTCTGAGGCCATTGTAAACCTGTTGGGTCAAAACAAACTCTTATGAGGTCAAAATACAGTCCTAGGAGCATCTCATGTATCATTTCACAATGCTTCACATCTTTAATACAAGGTTCATTGATGTCCCTTACAGCAGGTTAGTTCCCAAATCTACTCAAAACCTTGGAACAAACTTCCATTGCCTTGCGTGGATGAGGCTCTGAAGTAAAATATAAAAAATACCTTGCTTATTTTGGCAAAACATAAACATATTCCCTCTTTTTTTTTTTTTAAACAGAAATCAAAACAGTTTGATTCAGAAAAATACTGTATTTTAGCTCAGTATCTTCAGTCACTTAATAATGCCAGCTACTGATGCCAGCTACTGATCTTATTCATTCCATTTCAAATAATTGTCTTTATATTCTTGTTAAAGCCAGTATCAGCTTTATCAAAAATCTCCTCCAACATATTCAGTGCTGGTGAGCATTTTTTATTGATTCAAACATTTCACTTTTTGATGATCCAGATGTATTTTTCTCAGTTTCTTTCATACAGCCTTTAGCCTAGGAGTTAATTTCCTTCTTTCTGCTACTATCTCAGCAGCACAAGCGAGGCAGAAACAACGTTTCCCACTGAGATTTGAAATATGTTAGAGTGCTGAAGGCACAAAAACTGCAGGACAGATCTTCCTTTAAGAGATCATTACTTCATTAATCAATAAAAAGCCAGCTTCCCATGGTCTGTCTAAAGCATCTGTGAAGGAAAACAAGGGGAAGATGATCTACAAATCACAAGGGAGAGCTACTTCACCCCCTCATACTTGTGCATGGGCTAGCTTCTGATCACACTAAAGTTAATTTCTGTGTTTGCACTGCTAGCACTGCTAAACTGAACAAATGGGAAACTAAGCTAGATCTCCCATTCCTGAAATTTCATAGAGGAATTATGGTTTTGAGGCAATTGTACATCTGATCAGGTCCAGTTCTGTGGGCCAGGTTTGATTTTTTTTTTGCACTAAATAACCAAAAATCTAAAATAACCATGATAAAATAATCAAAATCTATCTTTTTGGAGATGGGGGGTGATAAAGAGGTAGAATTTCCTGGGTTTTCCCTATCTTTCTTTCAGAATATGCAAGGTCCGACACACTAGTAGCCGTTTGTTGCAATCTCTGGCTTTTTCTCTTTCTTTTAATTTTTTTTAAATTGACAACAACAAGTAACAACAGCAGTAACAACCTCCAAAGTCAAAAGACACCTGGAACTGACTGATGGACTTTGTGTCCACAGGGAAGAGACAGTGAAAGCTTTCAAAAACCCCAGAGCTTTTTTCCGTAATTGATAAAGAGCCAATTTCAATTATTTCCTCAAGTCCTCCCCACTGCCTGGACCATAATTTTGAAATTTCTATACTCTAAAACAAGGAGATGAATTTAGACATCCTACAGAGCTAACTTTCTCTCATTTATCTGTTTTCACCGGATTAAATTATGATTTGTCTTAAAACCAGATGTAGACCTATAAATGACATTTCAGCTCTGTTATGTCCATTAATACTCCATAAAGGGATTAGGAAGAGCATTCTCTGCCTTCATGCTCAATACTCACAGCCACGTAATCTGATGAGCACCTCCAGTGTTCTTCAGTTTTCATGTCGTTAAAGGTTAGAGTCACACGTCGGCCTTCTTCCACTGTGATCCTCCATTCACACACTCGATTATGTGGGTATAGGTTGGGATAGTTGGGTGAAGTAAATGTTCCAACAGGGGCAGTAAAATCCCCACCACATTCTGAAATACCCAAATATTGGAACACTTCTTAGAGTAAAGCATTGCTTATAGAGTTATAGCAAAAAACCCCATTAATAATGCGAGAAAAAGAGATCCTGAGAGCTTGATTTGATATGCCTATCCTGTCCATACGTTTGTCTAAACAGCCAAGTTCCTGCCAGTCTTTATCACTCAGCCGTAAATGTAGTTCAATACTAACTGACCATAGCAGCTCCTTTTAGTCTAATTATTAATATTCCCGTCTCTGAAGGGCTCATGCCAGGCTTCAGAAGTCTGAGTGATCCACAGGCTTTGATGTGAAGCTGTGGCAGGATTGAGACATTTCTGCCTTTCAGATGACTGGGCCGAGCTACACAGAATGAGCAGGGTCTTAGAGTGGGTAATAATGAAGGATGTGTTTTTCCTCTGCTAGTTAACAGAGGAAGAGGAAAAGCTTTCAGGGATTTTAAGTAACAATTTTTCAGTACAGTTATTTTGTGTTTTTCTTATCTTTGTTGTGAATATCAAATTGTGCTCTGAGGAAAGAACACTAAAGGTCTTGGATATAGAATGCATTTTTCTTCTGAGACTAATGGTATAAATTTACCAGCTTACACTTGGTTTCCTTTTAAAATAAAGAGATACAGTTTAATGGAGTGCAGTGGGAGAGTTAGTCCCTTTCCTCACCCTCACAAGCTCCTGCAGAATAGTCTAATCTGTGTATCCACCTGCACTAAATGTTTGCTAATACAGTTTCTCTTCTATGGTTGCATTCTTTTGGATTTTGTTTCCCGCTCTGTTATTTTATTGCAGAAGCAAACATGAAGATTAAGGAAGCTTTCAGCTGAGCTTTTAAATGAACTGGAAAAAGTTAAGAATGATTAGCAGGAGGTTTTTCAAGACCACTACCACAAAGAATTTCTTAAAAAGTAGCCATATTTTGACAGGAAAAGCATTGCATGGGCACTAAAGAATGTGAAAGAGAAGTGTGAAGCAGGAATAGATCTATGTCCTTAGTCCTGATGAGAGCAGGTCTTTGAAGTCATCGTGCTGAGGACAAAAGGCAATGGGCACAAATTGAAACACATGAAATTCCATCTGAACATATGAAAACACTTTTCATTGTGAGGGTTGTTGAACATTGGAATAGGTTGTCCAGAGAGGTTTTGGAGACTTTCAAAACCTGACTGGCCACAGTCCTGGGTAACTTCCGCTACCTGACCCTGCTTGAGCAGGGGGGGTTGGACTAGCTCATCTCCAGAGGTCCCTTCCAACCTCCACGGCTCTGCAGTTCCGTGATTCTGCTTAAAACCTATTGGTTAAAAACTGTTGGTTTTAGGGAGATTTAAGACTACCACTCACTTCAGAGGGACAGAATAATATAAAGAAGAATCACAGCATTTTGTTACCTTCCTCCTCATCAAGACGGATGTGGGGAGGATATGTTAGGACATCCCTGGACTGATTGCTGGAGAGAAAAGGTGTGGAAGAGTGTGCTTCATTGTGTGAGACCTACCACTGATGGCAATATCTGTTATAGCAGGAGACTGCTTGCCTCTCAGAGTTTCAGCTCAGCTAAGTAGTGATCAGAGAGCTCTATTCATACTTCTCCCAGAGTTTAAATTTAAGAGCAAATACACACCACTCCAAGAATAAGTGATATAACAATATATGCTATACTAGTGCAATTATGGTTTGTGGTATATGTTGCTTCCCTGAAAGTAACTGTCAACCTTAGAAATCCAACCTTCAGCACTGGAATCAAAGCGCAATCTGAATCCACGGGCATTGACTGATCCATCAGTGACAAACTTGACATAAGCAAAACTGTCAGATGTGTCCACAGCATCAGGGAGAATATCACCACAGTACCTGCCCAACAAGTTTCCTGCAAAAATCAAATACAGAAAAACAATTTTACGTCAATATATTATTTATATTTATATTAAAGGATCACTTTCCAATTTAACTGGACAGGCAGGAGTAAACTAGTAAAATCAATTTATTGCTGGGAAATAGAAGGATTTTGTTTGCCTTACTTTGCTTCAGCAAGCAAGGCAGACAGAAGCAAATACTGTATATTGAAAAGGCTCACTTTGTACCCAAAGGGAAACACTTTCAGGAACCTCTGGTGAGGTTTCATAGTAGTACTAGGGGAGGGAAGACAAACACTGAAATAATTCTCAGACCAGAAGTGTTGTATTCTCGGATCTCTACAAAGTCATTTGTGCACTTGGAGGAGTTTTGAATATCGAGGCCTTCTAGTCTGATGGTAAGATAGTGGCCCCTGGGACCCTGCAGAAACCATTCACACAGCAGGTTGTCTTGATAATGACGCTCAGGATACCCCATGCTTTCGATGATGCCAGTTTGTCCTATCACTGTCCCGCCACAGGGAGCTGCAAAAGGAAGAATATTGCTTGGTTGACTGAAGGACCTCAGAGAGATGACCTTCTTCCTAAACAAGACTTAAAGCTAAGGCACAACTGACTTGTTCTCTAACTGTGGTAATAAAATAAGAATTGCCTTCCAGTTAAAAATCTTCCACATTCTCCTTCTAATTCAACAAGTCCTAGTTTGTTTTGTTTTTTTTTTTTCACACATCCCCTTCCATTACAAGCATCCCTTCCTCTCTGTCATATCTCTTACGAATTTGAATAAACTCACAGATTTCAAGGTCTATACCCAATTTCTACCCATGTCCATATTTACCAGAAAATCTTGCAAAGCTGTATCAGATAATTGTAAAGAAATTTAGTTTGCTAAATGTGGATCTAAATTTTTTATGACGGGCAAAAGTTGACTGCTGGTTTGGGCCTACAGCTATGGTTCAGACTCTTCTCTTTCCTGTAGTCTCTTCCTGTTCACATTCCACTCCTTATGATGCCTTGGTAAGGGATCACTGCACAATTCAGGAAACAGCTATTTATTTTTAATTTTCTTTTTCTGAAAACTCATTTTTCTGTGGTAGCTGCAAACATGAGTTTATAATACTAAGGCTTACAGCAAATAATATTCCCAGGTGGAATTTATTGGATGTTACAATGTATTCTGTGTGTCTGCTAGTTACAATCTTTTTGTGGCATAACAGTTCTGTTCATACTGTCTGCTCTTCTGAGTGATTAAGTGATTTGTTCCAGGATGACTGGCATACAGCTGAGATACTGTAAATCTGTTATAGATAAATATAAATTGTGGCTTCGTATACTAACAATATTTTCTTGCAAGTTGCTTCAGTTTTTACATTCAGAAATATAATAGCATACTGTATGGATTAAGTGTTTGAGATCTAACACAATCAGCAAAATTCTGTGTAAAGCAATATAGTCCACTACTTCGCCTTTGAGAAATTAACAGTCCTAGACTTTCCTATATGAGTGACACTAACATAATAGCTGCTATTCTTTGAAGATTATTAACATTTTCAAAACCAAAAAAGTAGTATATTTCTGAATTTGATCATTGACTATTTTTTATTTAAATTTAAAACTTTGGTAGTGCTTTCTAATTCTGTTTTTGCAGCTCGCAATCAAATAATTTTAAAGTATTTCTTTCCCAGATGACAAATAATGGTTCTTACTGTTTGTTCCTTTTTCAGTCCATTGCTATGCTGCCCCTGTTTGTCTAGCAGCATTGTTATTCTAGATTGATTTACATTTACATAGAGAAGCTCCTAATTTGTTCTTCTCCTGCCAACTCTCAGCTGATCTTTGCATTCCGTTTCAGGATCCTGCTCATGAAAGTGACACTAATTTTGCATGCTGAAAATCAAATCATGTTACATGACTTTATGCATGTCAACCTTTTTTTCTACTGCCCCTTTGATAATTGTCTTTGACAAGAGGTTATCCAGTCTTTGTCTCCACTGCTGCAGATCTATGAGCACTTTCCTATACCTATTTCCATAATTTTCACTTCTTGGTAGGTGCAGAAGATGCTGATGTTAACCCATATGATGATTCTGATGCCTTAGCTCTAACATTAATTGAAAAAGGCACGTATCTGTCAGTCTACCTCATAGGCACGATTTAAGCCCTATTACAAAAGCCTGACACTTGAGACCGAAATCTTCTCTAAAATCAGAGAAATTGATAAATGCAAGTATTACCAATGGAGTACTTAGCATTGAATCCCACGTGCGTGGCACTGCTGTCAGACTTGAACCTCAGGTACATGACAGCTCCTGAGGATCTCTGCAAGCCTGGCATCAAACCTCCACACAGCTTGGCAATGATGGGGGCAGTGGAGTCAGCGCCGTTGCGTAGCTCTAGGTAATTGGAAGTGCAGCTAGAATAGGAGAGAATTTTCTGTTCAATATCTAGCAGAAACGGTTTGAAATAATTTCAGTACGTGCACAAAGCCATGGAGCTTTAGTGAATTAGATCAGTTTCCATGTAGTGTGACCAAGACAGAATCAACAAGTTCATAATCAATTATAGTTATGTAATATTTGAATCAAAAGAAGTGCTAGAAACATTGAGAAATATTCATCCCAAGCCCAGTCTATGATGAGATCAGATCTGACAGAAGCAAGTCCTAGGGAAGGGTATGAACAGCACTGATAAAGTAGTTGTGACCGTCTTTAATATGTATTTTTTGGCAGCATTTAGATTCAGCAGATATTCCTTTTTAAGTCTCATTGATGACTGTTGAATTAAGGAACAGATATGAAACAGATGAAGGGAATAAAATTCAAATCTTGGGGCTTACTTAGGTGGGCTTAAAAAGACCCAAAATATCTTAACCAACAGCTTTGCCTTCAGAATGGTGCAGCATCCTGGGAAGCCAGAGAGAAAGGACACCTTTGGGATTCTCCATCCTGCACCATTTTTTCTGGACATGGTCTCACAGGTGAGGGTCACCTTTGGTATATAATGGCCCAGCCCCAAATCAGTGAAGTTACATCAGCTGGAAACTAGGCCTTGTTTTGTGCTTCAGGCAGGGGGTGCAAAATATATAGACCCATTGCAGATCAGCAGACAGGCAATGGAGGAAGGAGACAAACTGTTGTGGTGGTAATCCATTGGACTTAAAACCATTTGAGAGTCACAATGACTGAAAATCTGAATATGAAAGGACTAGAGGGCACAGATTTTACAGAAGGCACCTTTCTACCATGGATGCTTCCTCTCTGTCTGTTATATTAATCTCTGTCATGCACTGCAAAGTCCTAGGAATGTATACCAGTGACTTGATAGCTTCAGTGTTCTCTCTCAGAAATTTCCTAATCACTTTTGATTGTAAATCTGGAAGTGCACTCTGGGAGGAATTACAGAAAGTACCAGGGAAAGAACAATCAGAATGGAGCCTCTTAAGAAACACAGGCAAACTAATGTGGATATATACTTTGGTGAAGGTTCAATGTAAAACTGATCTTCAAATTGCAGCTCTACTGCATGTCCATTAGGAGCAGTTATGGTCCAGACACAGTCAGCATGTGGGGGATAATTGCTCGGGTAGTTGGGGGAAGATGTATATCCACTGGGGTTGAAATCATTCATATAAATATTTCCTCCACAAGCTGGGAAAGAAAAGATCACCAATTAAAAACAACATGTTAAGGAAATGGGTGAGTCATCACTATATTCCAACACAGTTTCCTTTTGGTGTCATATAGTTAGATCAAAAACAAGTGCATTTTACTGCTTACTGTGGGAAAACATTGTAATGCAGTAGAATCCTATGTTCCTGTGCTCCTGCTTGCTTAGCTCTCCTCATTTCCAAATGTTCAGGGCCCTGAATTAAACTGCTATTAGTTCTCCCTTGGATTGCTTCTAAACCAAGCAGGAAACATATTTCTTACCTTGTTCCTACCCCAATTCCCAAGAGCTAGAAAGCCTACAAGTCAGACCCATCAATGCTTCTGTGAATGATTCCCTACTTCTGCTTTCCAAAAATTGGAATGTCTGTTTGAGATAATAATGAATATATGTGAGGAATGCCAATCAAAGCAAACATGAGGATTTGTTCAGGTCCTTTATCATACAAAAATATCTTTATTTTGACCAGAACTTTTCTATCAAACGCCCCCACTATGTTCTAGCAATACTGGTAAACACAGGGTTTTAGTCGAGAGTTCTAAATCGAAGTGGTAGAAATACTATTGTACAGCTTCACTCATTCCCTTCATGAATCCCCTACAGAAATGCTAAGAATTATTCTTTGTGGCAGCAGGGAAAAGTAGGCAGAAAATAAGCACTTACAAATTTGAGTAGATTGACAGGTTGCTGTAGTCATGTTTAGTTACACTGTTTAACAGGTCTCCTGCTGT
Organism: Gavia stellata; assembly: GCF_030936135.1. Taxonomy (NCBI): domain Eukaryota; kingdom Metazoa; phylum Chordata; class Aves; order Gaviiformes; family Gaviidae; genus Gavia; species Gavia stellata. The sequence goes on along the minus strand of NC_082599.1, from coordinate 23,209,074 downwards.
CCCAAGTGGCAAGTGTCATGAATACAGTGGAATAACTGCAAATGCCAAGTCCCTGATTTACCCCTGGACCTGAGTCTCCATTTTCTACATTCTTTCAAAAAATGTTAGCTCTGGCAGGGAATGTTATTTTCTCAGCTGAGAGAAAAACTTGTGAGAAATGTTATCACCTTTCTTGACACACCAGTCTAAATCATTCCTGACATAATTTAGCACTTGTACTAGGTACTATATGTTTAAAATAATGTTCTTGTTTCCAGGGGTTTTTTTCCTTTCCTGTATGAATTATGAAAATCTCTTCCTAACTATAGATGCTACTTCCCTGCCAAAGGATCTGCCATAAGTTTGGGGTTTTTTTTTTTTGCTTTAGTATCTCCAGGTTGCATGACCTGGAGCTCACTCTCTTTAAAAAGAAGAAATCTGAGAGGAGGATCAGAAGTCATGCACTAAAGAAGGAAACAGGACATTTTTGAAGACATCTGGTTTTACTGGGGTTGGGATTTATAACAACAACCTCCTTTAAGAGGATGAACTCCAAGTTACATCTATTGACTTGCAGAACTTATGTTTATTTCCTAGACGTACTTAGACTTACCTAGACTCCTAGCCTCATATTTCAGTTTGAATCCTTGACCCTCATTCCTGCTATCAGAAATGAAGTGGACAAACAGCTGATTGTCTGTGGTGTACATGGTAGAGATGGCTCTGCTTCCACAAAACCGTCCATTTCCTCTTCCGGACACCAAAGGTGGGGCAGCATCATCTAACCCATTCTTCAGCTAGAAGAAGAGAAATTGCTAATGTCACTCAAGCAAACAGCCCTGGAATGTAAACTTTGAGCACACATCATCTCAAGGCTTCCAACTGTGTGGGAAAAAAATAACCTAGTGATTAATTAATGCACAACAATAAATAAGGGGGGGGGGGCAAAATAATCTCTGTGTGTTTCTCTGATATTTCCACCCCCTGATAACCTGGGCTGCCTTACTGACACTGAAATCTATAAGATTCAGTAGCTTTAATAGCTTTGAGGATTTGGTGACCTAGCCAATAACCTCACCTCTACATAATCTCCAAGGCTGCAGGAAGTATCCTCACTCTTAACCTGGAAAGGCTCTTCAAAATGGACAGCAATGATAAATCCAGTGGTTACCACTACATGCCAGGAACAATTCAGATTAGGAGCATAGTCTTGAGGGTAGTTGGGGGATGTTATCACACCCCTGCCTGTGTGCAAATAGCCCCCACAACCTGAGAAAAAGGAGTTGAAGCAAAGAAGAAAACATTAGTGTCCACTATTCACATATTCATTTAGAAAAAAACCCAGTCTCCTAAAATGAAGATGTGACAGGTAAAAAGCAAATGTTGAAGCAAGTGTACGAAGAGTTGAGGGGCATAGAGCAATGCACACAATGAATGATCTCCCAAATACAAGCTAATAGATTGCAAGGTGGCACACACCAAACGTCTTGACAGTGAGACTCAGTTCTCAGACTTAACAGACAAGTAAGCAGGCAACTATGCCAAGGACCTCCCATGGTATGAGCATATTGTTACACTTTCTGAGTACATTGCTTCTGGCCATGGACCAAACCACTGTCACCTACTCAAGCTGCCAGTCAGAAAAACTTCCCATGGCTGCGCATTGTTACCCTAACACCTTCCTTGGTGCTCATTCAGGAATCTGTTATCATCCCTGGGTGCATGTGGGAGGAGTGCCACTGGAAATTGCTGACATTCCTCCTGGAACTTACACAGCTTTCTGCATCTGTCTCTCTTTGTTTTGTGTCTATGCTTTGAGAGTCATTTATCTCCCTCTTAGTTGGGGATTCTTTCACCCTTCAGCTGAGCTGTTACAGACTTAGGCCTACACTTTTCTTACTTCTGAAAAGTGACTGGTCTGGTTGAATCATGCTTTGTTGTATTATATTGCTGGGGAAATAGCAAATTTTACCTTTGCAGAGTCAGACATTTATTAATGCATATTCATGAGATGTGAATAATTGGCCTGTGTGATTAGTTAGATAGACTGTAGACACCTGTTAAAAATGCCAGAGTCTTTTCTTTCTTTATCCCTTTTTTAGCAGCAAGACAGACATTTATCTGGGTGAGAAGAGAAACAAATCTTACTTTTGTGATAAGAGGCATTAAACCCAGCTCCAGTGACACTTGCATCTGACATGAAGTGGATGAACATCGCCTCTCCAGTTGATCTTATTGGCCCAGGAGGTTCTCGTCCACACAGGGTAGCCAGCACTGGAGAAAGGCTAGTGTCTCCTGAGATCGAAAGAAGAAATGTTAGTGTTAAAACCAAATCAGTTCACATCTGCCTGTTGCTTGCTGTGGCTCACACTTTCAGGCAGGTGCTTTTCAAGATCTTTAACCCCTAACAGAACAAGAAATATTTTTATAGACCACCGAATATTTTGCTAGGCTTTGCTAGTTTTATTTTAACTAGCAGAATGTCTCTGCGTAGAGAAAGAATACTGATTTAGAGCATGTTCCCATTGCTATCTAGATTGCTTAGGCTCAATGGACATGAGAATTCCAGGTTCTGGGACCTTGGGTATCTATTGCTTGCTGTCGGGGTAGGGCAAATTGGCTTCTCACCGTCTTGGATAATAAGTTTGTCATAATTGCATGAGCTGTGAGATTCTATGTCTAGGGCCAGGATATTGAACTCCACAGTGGATCCAGGAGCTCTGATAAGCCACACACAGTCAGCAAAATTTCTGTAATTCATGGGCCAGCCCGGTGAGAAGAGGAATGAAGGTGTTTCTTCAGTTGTTACAGTCCCTCCGCATGCACCTGTCACATACAAGAAGACAAAAATGAAAGCGTCCTCTTTTTAAACTGAGCACTCCCCTCATATCATTTAAGATGACAGTCCTATAATTAAGCACAATGGGGGCACACTGATGATGTGTGTAGTTACAGGAATGCATTTCTTCAAGCATTGCTTCAGTTGGGATTAGGAATACAAAACATGAAGCTCCTGACATATAAGGCTGTTCCTGTGCTACCTGGTGCAGCAATGAGGTTTTACCATAAGGAATATCTACCACAGTTTAACACAGGTTGCACATCAGAAAGGAATGGTGCATGCATAACCAATAATACATAGACCCTCTTGAAATTGAAGTACTTTTCTTTCTTTACTCCTAATGTCTCCTCTAGAAGTTTAGATCAAGATGGAGTCCTTGCTGGGATATCTAGTGCCTCAGTGCTCTCCCAGCACAAAAATCCACTGTCCTGAAGAGCCCCAGAGATTCTTAGCCCCTCTGTCCCCAGAAATCTGCCTTCAGATTTAGAAAGAAGACATTGCACTACGTCCTAGTTAGTCTTAACTTTCCCTTGGTGAACTTGCTCAGAGAAAGTCAATGGTACAAGAAGCATATTCCCTCTCCTTCCAGGAGCTATTTGTCAGAGGTACATGATCATACTGAACATACTCTCTTTATTTATGGATATGAGATGCATTATAGTGAAAGGTTTCATATCACAATGGCCAGTGATTTAAGAATGGTATTTCAAGAGGGATACTTTTTCATGAAAGTATATGAAATGTTTGGCTTTCATGAAATACCTGTGTAAAGAAAAATTACCCTCTATCAACATGCTTATTTTTAAAGCACTGCAAAACAGTATATCTGAGAGTCCCTAGAAATTGTTTAAAAAAAGCTATTAAAATGCTTAATTAAAATGTCAGTGAAAGCTTTCCCTCTGTTAATAGCTAGGGCTTTCTCTTGTGGTGAAGTTGGTTTGCAGTTTTTTAAGTAAAGCTCGGTATATCACTGGCTATATCACTTTTAACCATGCAGCCCACTGACCTCTATCAATGGTGCGTGTAACAGCAGAAGCATCCACTGCGTACCACTCTAAAAGAAAGCCTTTTCCAGTCACAGATGAATCTGACTGGAACTGGATTGTCATCGAACTGCCAGAGGATGCAAAAGAAGCAGGGTCTGCACCACAGTATGTTGCAATAGGACGAGAATGAATGGTGGGGCCATCATAAACCTGCAGAAAGAAGGAGAACGGTGCTGTTCCTCACACAGACAGATTTTCATCCATCCCATACTCAGCAAGTTTCCAAGGAGAAAATTACCGTCCTTAAATGAGTGAGGGATCTTTCAGCAAATCCCAGTTGGAGAGAAACCTCTCTTACAAAAAATGGAAAAAAATCTCCCTTTCCATTATATACTGTTAATTGTGAAGCTTTCACAGAAGAAGGAGCTGAATGGAAGACATCAAATTCAGCTCATTCTCCATCACAGGGCTGCTCTTTGGGTACATGCACTGGCCTCCCACATTAAAATAGTCCACTGGTACAATCTTGTTCCTTGCTGAGGAAAAAAACAACACAATCTGCAGGAAAAAAGGTGTTTTTCTTTTTTTCCCCCTTTTTCCCCCTGAGGAACACATCTATTTTAAATTCTATCAAATAAATATGCAATAATATTTTTTTCATTTTATGTATTTACAAGCCAAAATCTTGGCTGATTAAGATGCTTCTTTTTTGCCACCTTTCAAACCTATCTGTGTTCTTGTCCTCTTCCCCCCAGTAAAAAATGTCCAGTAGAGAAAGCTAGGAAATGTTAAATAAACATTAACATTACATTGAAGATCTGATGCTTGAGTCAAGTTAAAGGTCAGGCTGATTCACACCCACTGAATGTCTAGCTGATTTAAGAAACTCATTTTGCTTTCAGAGGGACAGACAAAGAAAGACAGGCTGAGTTAGAAGAAAGAAGATGCTGTTAAAATCTGACATGAGATGAACGAAAAAGTTGTATTTCCTTTTTGAACACATATTAAATTTGGGTATCAGTGAATTAATAATGAATTGAATATACTGAATATATTGAACTAGTACTAACTTTCTTTTCCCAAGGATGAAAGAAAAGGGTAACTATTGAATCAGCTGGTTAAAAAGAAAAAACAACAGACAAGAAGAGATTTACCTTATTTAACTAAGTAGTTATGTCTAGCTAAGTTCCGAAGGAACCTTAGGAGTTTCAGAAGGAACCTTATGAAATTCAACAATGGCAAGTGCAGGGTACTGCACCTGGGGCGGAATAACCCCATGCATCAGTACAGGTTAGGGGCTGACCTGCTGGAAAGCAGCTCTGTGGAAAGGGCCCTGGGAGTCCTGGTGGACAACAGGATGACCACGAGCCAGCAATGTGCCCGTGTGGCCAAGAAGGCCAATGGCATCCTGGGGTGCATCAAGAAGAGTGTGGCTAGCAGGTCGAGGGAGGTTATCCTGCCCCTCTACTCTGCCCTGGTGAGGCCACAGCTGGAGTACTGTGTCCAGTTCTGGGCTCCCCGGTTCAAGAAGGACCGGGAGCTGCTGGAGAGGGTACAGCAAAGGGCTACAAAGATGATTAGGGGACTGGAACACCTTTCTTATGAGGAAAGGCTAAGGGATTTGGGTCTTTTTAGTCTGGAGAAGAGAAGACTGAGGGGGGATCTTATGAATGCTTATAAATACTTAAGGGGTGGGTGCCAGGAGGATGGGGCCAGTCTTTTTTCAGTGGTGCCCAGTGACAGGACAAGAGGTAACGGGCACAAACTTGGTCATAGAAAGTTCCATCTAAACATGAGAAGGAACTTGTTTACTCTGAGGGTGGCAGAGCACTGGAACAAGCTGCCCAGAGAGGTTGTGGAGTCTCCTTCTCTGGAGATATTCAAAAGTCGCCTGGACGCATTCCTGTTCAACCTGCTCTAGGTGAACCTGCCCTGGCAAGGGAGGGTTGTACTAGATGATCTCCAGAGGTCCCTTCCAACCCCTATCATTCTGTGATTCTGTGATTCCATTATTCCATTTTGCTTAGAACCATGTGTGCTGTATTTTTTAGCCTGGTAAAAAGGCTAGACTGTATTACAGGAGGGTATAGAAAAACAATCCAACAGGAAGAAAGAGGTACCTTCCTACTGCCAACAACAAATTATTGATCCAGAGAGCAACGAAGGTGCAAGTAAAGGATTGTTCCTGTTAGGATTTTAAAACAGCCTTATTTTTAGAGGCACTGAGAAGTTAGTGTCACTCTTGTCCTCAACTAAACCAGCACAGAGCAAAGTTCCATCTGGTATTTGACCTGAAATTCTTGGATTTGAAAATTCAGGATTGTACCATTGTGGACTTATTTGAATAAGTTTCAAACTTACAGTTTGGAAATATCAGTTAGGGAGCCAAAGAGTATGTAACCCTTCCTATAGCTAATAATTACTGAAAAGATGGCATAGTGAAAACAATAAGCCACACCAGATCCTCGGAAATTCTTCCCATTCCTCTTGTAGGTTTCTCTATTCATCATTTTTATCAAAGTTAATGGAAATAAAATTACTTCTCACAATGAAATCACCTTTAGCTTGTCATAATGACATCTGTAATGATTCTCGATATCCATCTGCAGGATACGGCCGTGGATGACTTCTGAAGCATTAACGCTTATCCGCCACTGGTAATTGGAATTGTGAGGGTAACTTCTGGGCCACTGTGGTGAAGCTATTTGTCCTCTGTTTCCCACAATGTCATTTCCATACACTGAAAAACAAGAAAGAGACAACTAATGCCTCTAATTCACACAGATTAAAAGAAGCATTGGGGCCCAGTCTGGAATATAGCTTTCATTTCAGCCTATCTGACTTAATTTACTTAGGACTAGACAGTGCTGTGAGGCATAGACTTGTGTCTCAGACAGTCCTGGGATGCACATCTAATTATTTGCTTGTTGTGAGGGGTGCAGTGTGCCCTTATCTGAAGGAAATTACCCATTCGAGCCATGAGGCTCTACATGTAGGAGAGGTGGGAAGATGGCACAACTAGATTCCCCCCTGACTCTGCCTACTTCATTTCTTCTCAAGAAGCATTAAATAATAAAATTATTTTTTTTAAATGCCTTTGTGTGTTTTGGTGAAAATGATTCTGATTTGATTGAGCTCTGACCTATTAATAATTCCTTTTGAAAATGAGTAGTAAAAGTTTCAAAGTAAGGAAAATTATTAGGAGTTTAGCTTGCAAAATCAGAATGGCTGTGGATGTGTAGTTTCAGCAGCCTGTTCATGCAGCAAGTTGGACTGATGTTTGCAATGTTCCCTTGCAATTTTGAATCTATAAACTGGCATAATTTTCTTTTCTTCTAATTCTGCTCCCTGCTGATGGCATCTAGATCCAAACCGGAAGATGGACACTGTCGTACTTGAAGAGCAAAATGGAAAGCTGGGAAAGAAATGTTTTTTTCTTCATTTGTCAATTGCCTCATAAATGGCCATATAAACATTAAGTACCATTGCTCACTCTCAGGTAGCAAAGACCTATGGTCAGATATTTTTAACTCTGACAGGCTACTGGCGAGCTTGGGTTGCCATAAAAGTTTTTAGTATATAGCTCTTTTATTTGTATTTTCACAGCCCAATACTGCTGAAGGAAGAATCTGAAAACCAGGTCATAAACTGTTAGAAAACAGTCAATGAAATAAAAAACATTTAATTTTCTCTAATCCATGAAGTTTTTTGCTTCTGGAAGGATAATATGATCAATTTGAAAAAATATTGTCTGTTATGATAATTTAAGAAGATAGAATTTAATGTCTAATTCTTCTGATTATGCTACATATACACAAGTTCTGTTCTGACATGCTTTAAAGCATCGCTTTATATTCAGCAGATATTTTACAAAATATTTTTTAAGTGAATTCACAGCCTTGCTGTGAATCAACAAGCATTTTCTAAGAGACTTTACAGGGCCAAACTTCTTTGAATCATTTTGGAAGTGTTATGAAAGAACAACAGTTTTCAATTAAATATCATTTACTTACAGTGAGAGAATGTGGCCCTGAAGCCAACATCAGTGCCTGAGTTGTCTGAGACAAATTTGATCCACAGGACATGTCCAACAGTCGACATATAATTTGAAGGCAAGGAGTTCCCACAGAATCGTCCTGTCAGTACGCCTGTATCGTTCCCTTCACGAATCTCCAGGTAATCTTTGGTGCAGCCACTACTATCTTCCACCTGAAACGCTCTGTTTCAATAGCAGGAGAAGAGTATTAGCAGGCATATGACTGACACATACTTCAGAGTTTGCCCTGCCAGGCCACAAATCCCCCTGTAGCTGGTATCCTACTGTAACAGTTAAGAAGAGGGCAGCAATAAATCCCTCCAGAACCCAGAAGTCATTGCTCATCACCTGGCAGTGCTACCAATACAGGGCTCTCTCGTTTCTGCCCCCTTATTTTACGACAGAGCTTCATTTTGCAAACTTACAATTTTTAAAGAGTTCTCAAACCCTTGTAATATTTGTTGGTTCTCCAACAACAACCATGAAACACAGAAAGCCCCTGATATATAAAACAGATTTTTAATATAAGCCCAGGTCAGACTATTTACTGGGTGCACATCTTTTGAGTAGAGAGAATACTTTTAGCCTTACAAATCAGTTTGCAGCCCCTTCATATGTGTATTATTTCAGTACACTCTCTGGTGAGATAATAATTTCTAGAGGCCTAGATTCATTTGTAGTTAACACCTCAGAGCTCAGAAATCCCTTAGCAGTTTCTCCAGAATTAAAAAATATTACCGCTTCTCTGGCCTCTCCGAGTCTCACGTAGCTGGGTATGCAAAATTATAACAAGGATTACAAGGAATTCTTCTAAACCAATTTTTACCTTAGAAAAGGAATGGGATTTAGTGATCAAATTATAAATTCTAAATTATTGCACCAAGCTGAATGCTAAATGTATTCTAAAGATCATTATGTTATTCTAAGTGAAGTGCTTTGATTCAGTCCAACATACTTTTCAGAAGCAGGCTATGAATATATAGTAAAAATTCCAGAGAGTGCCTCTTATAACCAATGCCCCAAATATTTATGCTTTCTGAGTTTTTGGTAACAACTCCTCCCCTTCAGTCCTGAATATAGCCATATGTGTTCAGTGTACACATGCTGTGAAATGGTTCCAACCACTCATCTGGATATACTTCAGATTAATTTAAAGCTAACCCTCAAATTGTAAGACAGGCATTTCTGTTCAGACTGAGCTGAAGAAAATGAATACCTCATGCCAGCAAAACTTTATAAACCCATAATATTAAATTAAATTAAATAAATACTGCTTTCTAACACAATTACTCCATGCTTTCCAGTATTTTCATCTTGCCTTTCAGATATGTGTAACTGAAGAAAAAAAGTTTTTACATCTACTCAGTGTCACTTTATATAACTGAATGTATTTTCCACTGATAGTTTCTGCTTCACACTAGATTTCTGTTTTTATTCTGAAAAGTTGTTATTCATTATTTTGTAGCAAATATTTTGGAAAATGTTTTCAGGCTGTAGTACTTTTTCTCTGCTTCAGTGAGTAAAGGAGAAAGAGAATGTCCTTTTTACTGAGTTAGTGAATCAGTACGTGCCTAACAAATTCCACCTTATGCAGTCAGCATGTTACTGGGCAAGTTTTCCTTTTGTTCTGATTAAGTGTAAATGCAGGTTTCAGAATTACTTTTCTTCTCCTGCTGATTCTTGATAAGTTTTGCAAAGGGTCAGTGCTCTCTTTCCTGGCAGCAGCCACTGTTTGATGCCAGGAAATGGAGAGGCTCAGAAATCCACATCATGGGTAAAGAACAACCCTTGTAATGGACTCTACATTCCTCTGTGGATCACGCATGACTTTCCTGTTCAAAGTCTTCAAAGGAAAGTTACTTTGCTGAAGGGAAAACAAAACTCCTTCAGATACTCTCCTGGCCCCTGTTGTACCTCCACTGCTATAATTGGTGGAGAAATTTTGAAGAGTTTAATATCAATTTTAGCCCTACAATCTGTGGAGTATCTGGGCCCTTTATATTACTCAGCTATATGATAAATACTACAATGAATCTGGTAGTAGGGAAATAGTAGGAATTTCCTTTGTAAAGAAAAGGCAGAGCAATGCTAGATTTCCTCTTCTTGTGTATAAGTGAGTGAGAACAGGCTTCTTCAGCATCCCATGTTGCTCAAACAATAAACCACCTATTTATATAATGCTGTATATGCTTCAATATAAGCAATGACTAAGGAGAACACTGCAAGCTGCCACTAACCACTGCTGTGTTCTCTTTCCAAGTTACTCAAAAATATGTTTCAGCTTTATTATCTGGTAATTACATTTCCTAATAAACACAGAGCATCCTTCCTTTGGTTCTGTTAAAGGGCTGAATAATAACCCCTGGCAATGCACTTACATGAAGGACAGCTGGAGCCGGTTGCCAGGGGAGCTGAGAATTGTCCAGACACACTCCGTGTTGAGCGGATATGGCTCAGGATAGCCAGGGCTGTTGAAAGCTCCTCTGTCCATGTGGAAAGTACCCCCGCAGGCTGCAACAAGAAGGAGACAGCAGAGGCTTGAGAAAGATGACATAAAAAAAAATACCTTGACAGAGCCAGAGCATTTGCTAATCAAGAAAGCATTTCTCCTTGTCTCCTTGTTCTTTAGCTCGTTGATATACTTGCTGAGACCTTGGACAAAAAGAGGAAGGGCAATAGGGCATTTTAAAAGAGGGAATGTCAGAGAGACAGAGATACAGGTTGTGTTCTTTTTCTTAAAAGTCAGAGACATAAGGTAGCAACACCTGTCGTATGGACTTACATGATGATGATGCAGCATAGGTGGCGTGGAAGCCCTTGGCGGTAATGTTGTTGTTGGAGATGAAGTTCACCACCAAGGCATTACCAAAAGAAGTGATAGGATGTGGTATAGTAGTCCCACAGTAGCGGCCTGAAAAAGAAGAAGCCAGAGAGAAAAAAAGGAGTGTTCAGCATGTAATTACTATCGCTCATTTAACATTTGGGGTTAATGCCTGACAGCAACCAGGAGTCATATTTGTTGCTTACAGTTGCAGTTGTCAATCAATCTACATAAAAATTAAATACTCTGTTTCACTAGCACAGAACTTAACTCTGGTGGCAATTTTTTTTAACAGAGGAAGGACCTCCTGCACTCCAGATACCCTAGTCACTGGCTATTCTGTCATTGAGCTCCTTTGTGTTCACTCTATCCAGAAATTACAGCCTAATTGAAAAAAAAAAATCTCATCAAATATATCTGACAGTAGTTTCCATTTCACTCAATTGGTTTCTGATGAAAAAAACAAGTGACAAATAACAGACTAGTTCTTCTGTAATGGATTGTAACATGGGGATTAGGAATATGAATCATGATCTAGCATAAAGGCATCTGACAGCAGAAAGAAAGATAGCAGTTAGTGTCCTGGTCCTCTTGACAAGTGAAAGCCAAGGGTAGGAAACTAAAAAATTAATTCTGCTCTTAGTTACAAACCATTTAACTTGAGTGCAGCCCCACTCCTGACAAAGGAGCGTATACAAAAGTAGAGCAAGGGAGAGCATAATCAGGCACAGATATTCTGAATTTCCCAGAAAGGAATTTGAGGCAACCCTGGGGATGTGAGGGGAGTCAGGACCACCCTGTGGCTAGGGCTCTCTCATGGCTTCCTGGCATGATAAGCACTGAATTTTGCTGCTCCAGGCTGCTCCTGCCACTTGAAGGTCATGGCTCTGGACAGACATGTTGGGAGAAAGCTGTAGAAAATTCAGGAACAAGCAGAAAATCAGGCTTTCCAGGGCTTGAGGAAAATCCATTTTCTGCTTCCAGAAATCTGCAGCTTTCTTCACCTATATTTAGTGTGGACTGTGCTTATGAGTGTGGGTTACATTATGGTTTTGTACAGTTAACTGGGAATTCAGTTTAAACTGAATTGCTTGGTTCCCAATATTGTTCAGCTGAGGAGGAAGGAAAAGGCAGCTGGAGTCAACTCCAAACTGCAGGTTAGTAGGAATACAGTCAGAGTCTGTGAGGACTGTGCCATTCACACTGAAGACTTATCCTCCATACCCGCTCTCCTCTGGCCAGAGTGGCCAAGGGGCTTCCTTTATCAGAGAAAATCCATGAAGCAGGAGGAAACTCACAGAAAACATTCTCCTGCTTACCTTGGGTGTAGTTCTATATATGAAATAAACAAGGGAAAGGTACAATACCTTGAAGAGGAGCCTCGTAGTTATTCCCATCCAAAATCTCCACAAAATCCGTTGTACAGTTTTGTCTATTGTTTTCAATATCAAAGTCAGTGAATGAGAGTGTGACGTGGTTGACTGGCAACAGCAAAGAGTAAAAACTTAAAGAAGTTTGGCACTTCACAGAGGAATAATTACATGTGAACAAATGTACCATCTTTTCTCCGCTAAAGTCAATCAGTCTGCATAAAGCATAACATCTAAAGTAGTTTATTCCCTGATACATAGAGTGACATCGGTGGAAGTGCATTAATCCTTACTGCAAAGGTCCTGGTAAATCTCTTCATATTTCAGTACTTTCTAGTATGATCAATGTTAGAAACATAGGATTTAACACATACACAGGACTCTAAATTTCCTAGTTTGCGAACAGCTTCATTATATACTGAACATGTCAGCAAATACAACATGGAAAATCTACAAATATTCAGAAACAAAACTTGATCTCTACACATCCGTGACCTTCTGTCCCTTTGTGATCTATACCATAGATCCAGACAAAATGTGAATTGATGCTGCCCTGCTCCAGGCTTAGAAAGAACTGGTTCTTTCATCGTTCTGTAACGTTCCATATACATCAGTTGGACTGGTTAAAGGATCATTAACTACCCTCAGCTATATTTGTATTGGATTGGATTTTCCACACCATTGGACTGCAGGCTACGTCCTGAAAAAGAGGATTTCTGACTCAGGGTATTTTTGACTCTCATGTTGCTCTTGCTTGTCTGATATGAACAAAGGTGAAGTCACAACTGGAAGAAAACAGGCTGTCCTCAACACCAGTCTGTGACAGTAGTTACTCCTGGCCTTAGACCTCCTATGCAGTTTGAGTGGGTCAGAAAGAGTCTCACGATTTAGATGATAACTAAGTTTTCTCCCACATTGACCAAGCCTGAATTTGACACAAATATTTTTCTTCTCACTGGGATACAATTAATTAGCTAGAATAAGCTGAAATGACAGACATGGACCCAGGCACTGCATTCAGCAGGGTGCCACTGACTGGCATTCAGCTGCCTAGTCTGCGTGTTCGGCACTCTTTTGTGTTCTGTCCGGTCAATCAATTACCGCTATCAATGCAGGTCCTCAGGACACAAAGCAGAAAGGGAAAACACAGTGGGTGGCAAGAACAGTAGACTCATTGGCCTTCTCAGTAAAAGCAGAGCAGAGCAGGAACTCTGCTGCAGTTTGCCATTGGCTAAATCTATTGTATATGGCTATGCCCTGTAATGCTGCGTGACTGGCATAATGAAGCCACGCGTGCCTGTAACGTGTGGTATGTGGTGGTCCTGGTGGTAAGTGGAGGAAGTCATTACATACATAGGCTACTTCTTATACAGCATTTTTCTGGTCTCTCATACGGATGTAATTCAGGAGACAAGAGTTATAGAGTTTTGAACCTGGATCCAGGAAAAGATTGTCTTTAAAAATAAATGTTGTGTAGGTGAGGAACAGCTTTGATGATGTCCTTTTCATGTATTTGTATAAGAACCAATGCTAAAAAAAAAGTATTGCTTATGTCCTGATTGTTGTTTTGGTGTTTTCTTTGGCAAATTGATTTTCATTTTATAACTTAGTGAAATAAACTTACAAATGTGGTTGGATCATTCTATGATTTTAACAACAATGGCTAAATATCAGATGAACAACAGAAGTTCAGTAGTTGCTATTAAAAATAAACATTTATTTTAAATTATGCTACCAGGATACTATTACCCAACTGTAGATATTTTTTAGGAATCTTATACAATGTAAAGGTAATACTGGGTATTAAAGGTAATACTGGTATCTGACGGAAAATATTTGCTGTTTTATGATCAATCATAAATCTTTCTAAAATTAGACAGGAACATCTGAGAGTGTATCTATGCACACAAGACCACTTTATTCATATTTTTTTAATTTGTATTTGAAATTGAAATTCCTCTGTACCTTTTCTCACTGTTTAATTACACTTTCTTTTTTTGTTATGTTAATGGCATAGATTTGATCTAACACAACCCTAGCTTGAAAAATACAGACCAAAATAAGGTCGACTAAATACAAGTGCTTTAATTATATATAAGCCCTTAGGTTTTCTCACGGACAAATCCAACTTCACATAGTATTCAACACCTCATTTATAATTGCAATGCTTGGGTCACAGTAAATCAGCTAAGATGACAAAGTTGTAAACTGTTTTCCTCACTATGCACTAAATCTTTTACAGTGAAATCTGACTTAGGACAGATTAGGAGAGCCACACTCTCCAACTACCAGGATGCAGAACTTCCTAGAGAAATAAGGGAGGAATTTTGTATTGTTATTACAGAAAAGAAGATGAGGATGTTAGTCATCCCAGCTAACTATAAAAGATGTTTTTACTTACATGGTTCCTGAGCCTGAATAATCCAGCTGCAGTTCTGATTGTTTGGATATTTGGCAGGATACAGAGGAGAGGAAATTGCTGCCCCAACTGAATCTGACTCCATGAAACTTCCGCATGCTTTAGAATGAAACACATACACATACACACATAGATATTTATATATACAAAACACATATCTACAGATTCCGTAGTGAAAATGAATCCATAAAATGTAACATGCTACATCAATGTGAAATGAGGATAAAATTCACAACAGTAATTTATCAGAAAAAGAGACTTAAGGACTAGGTCCAAGCACCAGGTGTACTTTCTTGACCTGGATCCACAGGCCATGCTACACCAGGCTGACCATCTGAGAGAAGCCAGAGTGAGTTGGGAACAGACTTCATCTTTACCAGCTCCTCACAGCCCAGAAGAGCAATCTTAGGGCCAAAATAACTTGGTTTCAGGGTAGTGCAATCATACAACCATTTCTCTGATCATTTGCCTGTGTTGGCGACTAGGAAGGAAAAAATCATAAGAAACTCTCCAGAACCTCCCAATGCCCAAGGATGGCAACACATTGCATTGGCATGATCCTCTTGTGAGCTGCGTCAAAAAAACTGCAATTGCGTGAAAAGTTGCACATGTGCAAGAGCTTGGCTGACTGCATAACTTTGGCTAACAGTGCTGAGTGCTGCCATGCCTCATTTCTAAGCATACTGACTCATCATAAAACCCCCAGATTTGAGTTTAACACACAGCTGCTTTAAAGAGCAGGGTGGGGAGTACCGAAGACTGAGATTCATTTATCATGCTGTGCTGCTTGAAACATCCAGCAGGAGATGGGATTTACAGGGCTTTCTCAGAGAGAGTTATATTGCATTGCATCCTAGGTAGGGAGCACTTGCTCGCCAGGCATGTTTTGTGCGGGGCTTAATCCAGTAAATGTGCTCTGAGAATGTTTAACAGAGAAGGCTCTCCTAACTGTTAGTCAGAAATGCCTAATTAGGTATCTAACTAGTACCTCCACAAATGGGGTTCCTGAGATTTTTGCTGATGCAAATTCCTCCTTTTCTTTATAATTTTTCCCAATATTTTCTAAGAAAAAAAAAAATTTCTGGGAAAAGTACTAATTTATAGTGAAAAGAACCCTAAGAAGAAAATGAGAGAAAGCGATTTTCTCTGCAAAACCAAATAGCTGTATCTTGGGGGAAAAAAGTTTCCAAAGTTATTGTCAAAAAAATGAAAGAAAATCACCAATCGCCAAATAGTATGTAATTTCATGAAAAATTCTGCCCCGTTGGTGTCATTTTTCATTAAAAAGGAAACCATGTAAAAAACCAATTAGTCCCCCACAAATTGGACAGTTGATGTTTGGCAGGGTTTGCAGGCCTGAATCCATGGACTTCATCAACAGCACCACACAGAATTCTTTTATAGCTTTTCAGATTCATGCGCATGGATAGACATATAAAATGTTATTTTGTCACTAGGTTTGTGGAAACTGCCAGTTGCACATTTTTCTCAGGACAGTTAGTTATAGGTAGCTAACCCTCTAGGGAGGAGGAATAAGAGGCAGCTGATATGTGCTAGATGCCTTGCCACAAAAAGTACATTTTCCCCTCAATCAAAGAATCTAAGATGATCCTTAGATTTTAAATTCTTTAGTCTGTAATTTGGAAAAATTCAGTCCTGTTAAAGATACACACTGGTATGCTACATGTATAGAAACAACACTTCCCATTATCATCTGTGCTAAAAGATTGTGTCTAATAAAAACAACCTGGTGATTAGATAAATGCATTAATGTAAATGATGAAATTACCTTCAGTAAAGTGAGCACTGAAGCCCCTGTGCTGGATGGTTGTATCAGAGCGCAGTCGGATGTACATCAGATTCTTGGAGGATGTGATAGGAGGAGGATGCTGTGTTCCACAGAGTTTTCTAAGAAGTGGTGTTTCATTGCTAGGACCATCAAATACCTGTTAGGAAAACATCAAATGAAGTATTTGGTTTCAATAGGAGTATTGAGAAGACTTTTATTTCATTCCCTTTCTCATGTTTCATACATTTTGATCCTGATACAGCTCTGTTATGGGCAGTGCAAACAAACTATGCATTGCCTATCTTAATTCTGCAGCCATTTCCAAAAAATGCATGTATTTCAGGCCGAAGTTACTGTAGCCTTTATCACAAAAATGCATCAAGTAACCATCTTCCCCTGTGTGTATCTGGTATGGAAGCAACTCTCCTTTAACAATCCAGATATCCCCATACATTTATAGTTTTCTGTTAATGCCTAACACAAGTTCCCATCTAGCTTTTATTCAGTTAAACCCTACATCTTGCCTCAGTAAAGACTTCTAAATTGGCCCTAACGGGCAACTAGTGCACCAGTGGGAGCTATGACAGTGTATAAAAAGAGAAGACACTAGGATTATGGTTTTTAGATACATGTACCCAGCATCAAGGATCAGAGTCCATATATCTATGCTTTCAAATAGCTATAGGGTGCTGAATTACACACATATACATGAAGTGTTATTTAAGCAGAAGGTAAAGAAAAGTAAAAAAAAAAAAAAAAAGGGGAAGAAAGTAAAGATGGGTTTACAAAACTTCACTTTTAATTTTACCACAAATGACTTCCCTCTCTTTTTTTCCCCTTACAGCTGATAATTTTGTATCCTTCCTCTCTGTTTCACAATCAGGAAGAGAAGGATAGTGAAGTTAAAACCAATGAGTTTCTAGCTTAAGCAACATCAAAATTATACCAAGAGAAACCACAGAGAAGGAAAAATGGCCACAGTCTCAGAGTCTCCCAGTAACCTTTCCTAGCACTCCAGCAGATGTGATTTGGTGCAGCTGTGTTTGGAGCCATGGGCCAGTCTCAGAGCCCTTGCGCCTGGTTTCAGAAGCGATGAGCACTGGAGCCATCAGCACAGTTGCATGACACACAGAGAAAGAACCTTTGGGCTACTGGGCAGCAACAAGAGTTGAATTCAGTTCCTGTTTCAGCATTAACATCCTGCATTACCATAGGCACATCATTTAATATAACCTGTGACTCAGCTTCCTATAGCAAAATGGAGAAAAATGTTCATAAAAATATGGACAGGAGGACTGGAAGATATTCAGGTGCTAGGATATGAAAAGCTATATAAAAGCCCGCTTTGAGAAAAATAATGCCATTGGGTTAGAAGAAATGTACTTCTTATTGGGATTATCTTCTTTTACTTCAAAATGCCTCCAATTCCAGCAAGCCTGTGCAATGCAGCACCAATGAATTAAAAATTTCTAACTGGACTGTATGACACAATGCAATGTTTCTGCCTCCAGTATTCAAAGGCCTTTGAGCACATTAGTGAAAAAATATATATAAAAACAGTAGCTGAGACAAAGGTGACCTGCCTCAAATAAACCTCGGAGCTGAGAAACAAGGGACAGAACTCCTGCTTAATCCACTGACATACCCTACATAGCCAATACTGTATTAATGAATTAAACATTCGCCTTTGGGCCTGTAACACTAGTTAGCTGTGTGGGACCTTGTGACAGAGTATTAAGTGCACTGCAATGTCTGTAAAAATGAGTAACTCATAAAGAGACCCAAAATATCCATCCATTCAACCTTTTCTTCTCTCTTGGCATCCTGCCACAATCAGCCATTTAATATATACTGTGCAGTGTTCATTCTTCCTCTGCACATATATTCTGTATATAAATCAGACTGCCTGGAGTTAAAAACCACAAACCATGGAATGTGAAAAAAAGTAATATGACTAACAAAATAACCCTTAGGAATTAAGGTACTGTCTTTCCTTTGACAGTAGTGAGAGGATTTTGTCTGAATGCTAGAACTGAGAATAAGCATTGCATTGACAGAGCATAGAGAGAGGGCCTGACTACAGTTCACGTAAACTGCTGGTTTTGATGGATCTCTGCCACTCTGCACAGCTGAGAATACAACTATTGACACATGGACTGGTGTGAGACTCTAGTAGTCGAGCTTTCTCACTCGGGAAGATATTAAGGATGAGTAACATAAGAGACTAAGTAGGCATTTCATTCCAAGAGCTTTCTGGAATAAAGAATTCTTTCTGTGGTAATACTGGGAGAAGAGCATGAAGTCAGAGGAATGTTTTCTAAATCGAGTATATTTGCTGTTTCTGGGCAGCTTGCTTAAAAATAGTACTGTCTCCTCTTTCAGAAACCCAGAAATTATTCCTAGCCTTTTCACTTGCTAAAAACCTGATTCAAGCAACAGTTCAGCGTAAGTATTAGTGAGATACAGCAGCCACTCCTAGGAGTTGCGGCAGCTACAAGTTAAGCAGGAACAGTAACGCATGGATATTTTATGGCTACATCATTTTTGCTCACCTGTTATTTATTAGCTTAAACTATTTTATAGGGAGGATTTCAGTCGTGAATCTAGATGAGAAACCACAGAATTCACACACTAGTTCAGGAAAGAGTTGTGTCTCTCTGCAGCTTCTCAAAGGAATTTTGAAAACATCTGAGAAATGCATTTCTGTGGCTGCATGAGTAAAGGAAAATGAAGCATCTGCTTACTTAAAGGCCAAGTTTTCATTAGCACTGTGCATAGCAGCAATATGCTCTTCTCTTCCCTTTCCACAATGAAGATAACTGAGTGACTCATTGACTTCTTGTTCAAATGTGTCCTGCATTTTGCAAAAGCACATAACAAAAAGAAGATAATTTTTGTCTTCTGAGCCATAAAGACTCCACATATTTCTAGCTGTCCTCTCTTGGAAGATCCTCTCTGCCAGCACCTGGAATAAATGAAGTCATACCTCCTCTCTAGCTCCCAGAGGCTTACATTTCTGCATTCCTGTGTAATACTTGTTATAATGCAACAGGAAAGAAAAATATCATTTACTTAATCAAAGCCACTGAAAAGAACAAACTATTTCTCCCTCCCCTTTTCAGTGCCTTGTGCTACAAGCACTGCCTTCCGAGCCATATTCTCCTCAAGTCTCCAAATACCTGAAACTTGCTGACCTGCACTCCTGGTGTAGCATCAGATACAATACTGGTTAAACATGTGGGCAAAAAACCCAGGAATTAGTACATTCACTATTTCTTTCCCTCTATTTTCCTTCAAAGAAACAAATTTATTTCTTGTAAGATACACTCTCCAGATAGAAATGAGCTGGTACACAAGAAATTAAAAATGTATTCCTTATGTATGGCGACAGTGACAGCAAGAAGTCTTCTCAAAGGTCTTATGCATTCTGCAGAATATAACCAAGTTATATTTGAGATCAGAGAAAGTAAAAGCTACACATCCTCATTTAGCAGATGAAGAGATGTTCATCTGTTTTGAGAACAGATAAGGTACAGAACTGAGCCACAGAAACTGAGGAATCAACTAATTTTAGGCAGCTAAGTGTGTGAAGAATGTGCTTTTTGGTGCCCTGGACTGCTCTCTGTGCACTCCATCCATTGACTCTAGAGGGAGCTCAGAGCAGTTACACCGTGGGTTACCGTTACGGGCTTAGAATTCATTTGGCTGAACCTAGATCTGTGCTTAGATTCACATGTGAAATCATTGAGCAGAACCAAAAAACGTGCTGGGCTGTTTTGGAGTTGCAGCATAGCCAAGAAGCAGCAGACGAGTATTTTCCCTCTCTCCATTTTGCTCACATAACAAATGTGCAATGGAAAACATTACAGGAAAAAAAAATACATTTTCATGTGTTCCCCATAGAAAGGAATTTATGGTAGAGATATTAAAAAAAAAACCCTCAAGTCACAACACGGGGAAAAATGACTGGGTCTAGAAGGGGAAGGATGAAGGAAAAGGCCATTGGTACACTCAAGGGTGGAGGGGAGCCCCAAGAGAACTCACAGAGCAAATAAAAACCGTAAAGATAAGTAAAAATTTAAGAAATAGAAAAGGGTGGAACCACTGTGTTAGTCATACACAGTAGTTGTTCCTATATTACAGAGAGAAAAACAACCCACCAGCTTCCTTAGCTGCCGTTATTTTCCATTTATGCAGCTTTTGGAATGGAATTCTTAAACCATTCACAGTCATACATCTACTTATGTATTTCCAGGCAGTTTCTGTCCACTCACTCTGTTCTCCTCTTACCGTGTGAGGCATATAGCAAGCCTTGGAACCAGATGAACACAAATCACATACAGGTGTTGGTAACAAGTGATTTTTTGCTTATTGCCATACCAGGTAGAGAAAGAAACCTCATACGCTCCTTTCTTGCCCTGCTGGTCCCCCTGCATTAGCACTGAAGAACTCTTCTCTGCCTCATACACCAGAGTCTCAGAGCCCTTCATTATCTCTTGGCTTCAAATCAGCATTCTCCCTCATCCATTTTCAAACCACCTTCCACTTGGTGGGCAGTGATTGATGCCTGCATTAAATTTAAATCTCCCTCCCTGCTCACATTGCTGCTTCAGTTGTGTTTGCACAGCTGGGGCTGATGGGCAACTTCCTCCTCCACTACCTCCTAAAAAACCAAAAAGCAGAAGCAAACAACAGACACTTGTATGGCAATAGCGGAAAAGGGGTGTCACTGCACTGCAATGGTCTGCAAACTCCGCTCATGCAAAGA
This sequence comes from Gavia stellata, assembly GCF_030936135.1. Taxonomy (NCBI): domain Eukaryota; kingdom Metazoa; phylum Chordata; class Aves; order Gaviiformes; family Gaviidae; genus Gavia; species Gavia stellata. The sequence continues at coordinate 23,188,064 of NC_082599.1, read as the reverse complement.
GCTCTGCCACAGCCATCTCCTCTGCCAGCTGAAGGAGTGATGCCTTTCAGTGATTAAAAACCCAGTGCCTGCATCCGCAAGGAGCCTGTTGTTGTGCCTGTAACTGCAAGGAGCTCATGGAGCTGAGTACCCTACAAAGTGTTTAGATAGGTACATAAATCCATTGGCATCAGGTTTAAAAGAGAAACTTGTATGTCAGGTCTTTTCAGAATTTAGCCCTTATTTTGTGATTTTTTTGGCATTTTTACCAGTACTGCTGTTTCAGATGGCCTGTGTTTCCGTCAGGCAACCTGATTTTCTACTCCTGTGTGATACCACAGAAGACCTGGAAATTTTTCCAATAGATTTTCCCTTTCAATGATCCCCCTGATGTAGTTAATCAATTTAAATAAAAAGATATAATCATATTTCCCTATGCTTCAGAACCAGAAAAAAATGAATAGCCATTGTACAAAGATGCTTTGTAGCCAAACGAAATCTTCAGTTCTGCTCAGCAAAATGGGGACACATTTCCTTTTTTTCTGGTTCAGTACAAAAAAGCTTTACGAGGCAATGCTGTTAAAACTGATGCTGTTTTCAAAAGCGTCTCAGTTCCTGCCAAATTGAGTTCTCTGTGAATGACAGTTTATCAAGGAGAGGAAAGCTGGATTTTGGGCTACAGCCACTGTGCTTTATCCAGCTGGTACTGATCACACATGCCTTTGTACTGAGTGAAGTGCAAGCTGACATCAAAGGTCAGGATTTCATGTCCCTGCTCCCAAAAGGCCAAGTGGAGACATGGAGAGTTCTTCGTTGTCATGCACTGATTGAGCAGCAACTTGAATTTCTGTGACATCAACAAAAGCTCACAAACCAACAGCTTTTGTTGGTGTGAAGCTTTTAAGAGAGCAGCGGCTATAACGAAGAAATTAGACAGCTGAGGAGCACCTGAATATACAGTGCATACATAAAGAAAACCAGCCAGCCACAATTCCCTCTGGATGTAGACCTCCCTCTCTCCTGAGTTTGTAACAGAGTGTGGGCAATCTATTATATATGTGGGCAGTCCATCCTATGGCTTGGAGCAAGCTGTGGTTAACTACACTGTAAATAGGAAAGGGTGTCATAACAAGAGCCATCTACGTATGAGGTTATTCTTGCCGTACTAACTACAACTCACACCACCAAAAGGAAAAACGTGGTACCAGGATGCAGCATGCACTGCTTTCAAGAAAAGATTCTTCCAGATATAAGTGGGAACCTGGAAGAATGCAGAAATGCATTTGTGAAGCCTGCTTCACAAGCAAAGGGAATTAGATCATAACTATTTAGCTGTAAATTTAAGGCTTAGCTCATCAGTGAATAAATATGACTGTGCAGCTACCAGTCTGAAATCAACTGCAGCCTAGGTTGCACAGTAAGCTTTCTCTTTTGCAAGCATTTCACCAGAGTCATTAAGGAAACTTTTGAAATTTCTGTTGTTACTTACTGCAACATTGTCGTAGTTACATGAATGGTGATTTTCAATGTCAAAATCTGTGAAGTTCAATAGGACTCTGTGGCTGTAGTCAACTTGGATAACCCAAGAACAATCTGTGTTGTTATTATAAGGTTGAGGGTAATTTGGAGAATGGATTTCCCCACTGGTAGCTTGGAAAACACCACCACAGCCTGAAAAAGACATCATCAGTTTTAATCACAAGCTCTGTTATGCTTAGCAAGATTCCACCTCTATTTTTAAACTAAAGGAAGAACACCTCCATCTTTATATTTTCTACATTAAACTTTTGTAATATGAGTGCTCCAACTGTTGAAATGTCCTGTCCGCAACAAAAATCAAGGGAAAAAAATCAGGAAAGTATAACATTATCACTATTGGTGAATATGCAAGAACAATGCTTGTGAGTAATGTTTCTTTCTAGCCCTAGGCTGGTAGTAGATGTCATAAAGGCTGAAGCATCAGTGCTGGTATTCCTCTGTCCTAGATATTGTAAAAGCAATCAAAAATACCATTCATATGAATGCCACAGACCTACCACACTGAAAAAGCAATGACTAGGCCTAGCTGAGCATAGGGGTGAGAAAAACATTTCTGAAAGCATCAAGACAGCTAGGAGCTCCACTTTCCCCATGAGAAGTAAAACAATTGCAAGCCTCAAGTTTCTACTTCTCTACTCTTGCAGTTGAGGGCTTCCTGAGGACTCCACTCCACCCTCAGGTATTTCTGACCAGAACAGTTCCAGTGCTTATGAAGAATGATGGATCCTGCATGGGAAGTGCTGGAGCTTTCAATAGGACTAACACAAACAAATGGACTTTTATATGTCGTCAAGGGACAGAGGAGGGTGAAAGACATCGGGACTGCTGTAGATGGAGGAAGCCTGCTGGAAGGATAAAAACTATACTGTTATTGTGTTCTGGTGAGCGGGTATTTTAGAGGCTAGAGAGGGGTTGGAGTACAACAGGCAAGATACTGTAAAGGGATGAGAAAGCTTCAGGGGGCCTAAGCAGAAAAAATAAGCTGCCAGATCTTGGAAGGGGATTAATTCAAAGGACTATTGTAGACTTTCTTTATTAAAAAAAAATCTTGTGCCTTTCTCATAAAACTTGTGAGAATGGAGGAGTATAAACCTTGACAAACTAATGAATCAGTGTGCTTAATCAAGCAAAACTGCAAGAATTAAAATCTGCCTCTCCTCACTTTTGATTGCAATTATTTTCCAATAATTGGCCTTTTCATAAGAACTCCCATGTAGAGACATGTAGTTGGGTCTTTTAAGCATGTCTCTTCTTTTACTCATTACCAGTAAGGCTTTGAACGAATAGTCACATGGGGGATGGATGAACCTTATAGAGTTCAAGTATTTACTAATCACTCCAAATATTTTTGGATTCCACCGAGTTCTCCAAGTTAAGCCACATTCTCAGATATTTTTCACTTTACAGTTTAGAACCAAAAGTATCATTCAGCTAATAAATGTCACTGTGTGGGTGAATGGGTGGGGAGAACTGCTAGCATGCAAAAGTTCTTTTCTGATTACGGGGATGTCTTGATTAATTATGTAGAGAAGAAACCCCACCAAGGTAGACTGTTACAAAATACATAAGTAGGCCTAGATTTCAGCTAGCTAGACAATTTTTAACTGTGTGTTTTTCAGCCTCTCTTGGTGTTACCAAATCCAGCAACACCCAAATTCTCCTTCAGTTTTCAGTCCTATGCTGTTTGACTACTATAAATGCTTGCATGACTGATCCACAGTTCTCAGACTTCCTGAATTTCTCCTGGTATTAATCAGTATACTCACCACCCGGATTTTCTTGCCAGGAGGCATTAAAACCTTTCCCTGTCACTGCTGCATCTGTCTTGAAACGGACAATGGCTGAATTGCCAGTTGTAGAGACTCGCAGTGGGTTCTGTGCTGATCTTGAAACACACAGCTGGGCTAGTCTAGGAGAGAGGAAATCAGGGCCACCATAGACCTAGAAATGGAAGAAACACCATCAAAGTTTTTCAAAGAGACCATCTACCACACAGAATACATGAGGACCTTTTAGCTAGGAGAAAAAAATATCTGTAAGTATTGAAAGTGATTCCACATTTTGAAATGCAAAATAGCTAATAAAGTTATTTTCTCTGCAGGTTTACTTGGTATCTGAGCCACCTGGTGCAAGTATGAAATTCTAGATTATTTCAAAACAGCCTTGCATTAAATAAGAATTTTCTGCTTTGGGGACTTTGCCACATTCTTCTTCCTCCATCCCTCCAGGGTTAGCACCTTGTTTCTGTGGGGATATAAAACCAGATTTTTTTGTGTGCTTGTGCAAACAAACTGTAACTCTTTGCAGGAACTTGCGCTGATATTTTGCACCCTTCATGTTAAAGGCACAGTTAAGACTGATTATTAAATTGGAGCTAGATTTCATCACTCTTTCTGATAAAACAAAAAACATTGTAATTTCATTTACTACAGTGGCAGAATCAACATCCAAACGATGGGATTTTGGTCAAGTAAACTACATTTTAATAATATTCTTCAGAAAAAAAGGATGTATATCATACATATTTCCCACAGAAGACAGGTTTTCACTTTTAAGAGTAATTATTTCCTACTTAGAAGAGTGTGCCTCAGGCAGTTATAAACCAGAAAACCAGCACTCTCTTAAACATAATCATCAGTATTGTGTACTTTATAATGCATTTTTAAACCAATTCAAGTGAATTAGATGGCAGTGCTGAAGCCTTGTTAATTTTGTTTCTTGTTTTCCAAAAGGGATGTTGGATTTTATTTTGAGCCCATTTATAACTGGTGGAACTGGCTCACCTTCCTTAGTCTTCTTTCTCAAAGCTGAAGAAAGCACACACGCTCAGTGCAATTTTCAAAACCAGACATGTGATTTTGATTGAATTTTCTTGGCTTCTTAGAATCATAGAATAGTTTGGGTTGGAAACGACCTTTAAAAATCATCTAGTCCAATCCCCCCTGCAATGAGCAGGCACATCTTCAAGTAGATCAGGTTACTCAGAGCCCCATCCAGCCTGACCTTGAACATTTCCAGGGATAGGGCATCTACCACCTCTCTGGGCAACCTGTTCCAGTGTTTCACCACCCTCATCATAAAAAATTTCATCCTTACATCTAGTCTAAATCCACCCTCTTTTAGTTTAAAATCACTACCCCTTGTCCTATCGCAACAGGCCCTACTAAAAAGTTTGACCCCCGCTTTCTTATAAGCCCCCTCTAAGTATTGACAGGCTGCAATAAGATCTCCCCAGAGCCTTCTCTACTCCAGGCTGAGAAACTCCAACTCTCTCAGCCTTTCTTCATAGGAGAGGTGTTCCATCAGTCTGATCATTTTTGTGGCCCTCCTCTGGACCTGCTCCAACAGGTCCATGTCTTTCCTGTGCTGAGGGCTTCTTGCATGCTAATGAAATGCCACCTGATATTAAGGGTCTCCTGCCTTCCATTGGTATGTCTCTGGTAGGATAGCAGCTGAAAAAGTCAGCTTGACAGCAACCTTAAATGTGAAAACTGTTAAAGAGGTACACCAAATAAAGAGTGTGCTATTATTGTCTTTCAGCAACTGAACTAGCAATAGATAGATTCTCATTGTATCAGCATATATATAAATCCTAAAGCTAAACTAGAGAATGGCAAGTTCTAACAACAAAACCAGGGAATAGGAAGATAAGGCATCAAATCCTGTCAGGATTTTCCCACCAGTAGCATCTCAAGTCTGCTCCAATATTTTATTAGTCTGGTGAACATCAAAAATGTCAAAAAAAGCAATCCATTAATCCTTCTCAGAAAGTGGTAGTACTGTAAGAACCAACCTTCTATATGGCCCTTTTGCCTCTGATCCCTTCTAGATGAGGGGAAACTCAGTATTTTAATAAGCTCTGCCGGATACTTTTTAACTTCAGAAGAAGTTTGGGTTCTGTCCAAGCTAAATATGAGCAAGTCTTACAAATAGCTGAGCTAGTCCCACCACCTCCAGGGCTAAGTGTAGTGCATTGCTACATAATTTGATTGATCGTGTGCTTATGATGCCTGACACTACTCTGCAGTTAGAGGTATAAGGGAAAGAGCTTTTTTTTTTTTTAACTGGAAGAAATATTCAGTGACTCCAGGATAATGTGAGACCTCAGAAGCTGAAGCTTGCATCCCCAGAAGAAACAAGGAATTAATTTTTTTATGAACATCATAGTCTGATAGATGTTCAGAAGACTGTATTTTGTTTTAGTGGCTGATTACACAGGCTTAATAGCTTAAACATTTCAATTTTGACTGAGACAGCACTTTTTTGCATTCTGCAGGGAGGCTGCATGACTTGAATAGATAATGGTTCCTCTGTTCAATCGATCGTCTCAAGGCATTCGAGAGGAGTCAGAATGGATGAAATCACAGCTCAGATTAAGAATCTGTAATGAAGCAGTCACAGTCTGGGGAAGAAGCATGTTCGTCCGCTGGAAGCTCAGTGTCTTCGGCAAAATCTTACTGCTTGGCTGCTTGTGAGGCCCAATGACAGCCGCGTTTGTCAGAAGTCTGTTCAAAATGTGAATTTTAAAATGTGTTTGTGGTATACTCCCTGAGTCAGAGCCACAGCATGAGATCTAGCAGGAACACATGCTCTTAATCATCTAAACCAGCTCAGAGAAGCTGTGTGGCAGAGGAAACAGCAGGAGTTTCTAATATGCATGTAATAAGCATCATGGACCAGACTCTCACATCATCCCTGGTGCTCCCTGGGGCCATCTGCACACCATAGGGAAGGGGATCAAACCGAGCTCTGACATAAACCCTAGTGATTTCTGTAGTATTACCTCAGAAATGAACTTGGCCCAAGTTGAACACTTATAGTTGGCCTGTTGGAAGAGAATTAAGGATGGGGAAGAAATACTGATGGAAATCTGAGGTTTGTGGGTCTCCTTTACATTGTTAACTGTTCGACAATGGCCTTCTGCACAGTTTCATAATAAAAAGCACAGTCAAAGGCATGCTTTTTACAGTTAGGAGTGTATTATTTTCTTTCCTCCTTTATGCCAGTTCAATTAATCAGATGCTTTCACAACGACTGGAACAAAAACAAGTTAGAGTGTTTCCATGACAAAAAGCAATAAAATGTTACTTTTGGCTACATAGAGGAAAACCAATAGTTACCACATGAAAAAAGAAGAGGGAAAAAAGAATAGATGGAAAGAATGAATTCCAGGGTGTGGTTCACAAAAAGTCACAGGATGTCTGAGCTGCAAACAGATAAAAATAAAAATATTTAGTTCGACCAAAGCACCTGATCCAGAGATAAAATTATGTTGGATGGCACAGCGGGGATGCAGGACACTGCCATAAAGCCCATGGTTTTAATCTGTTCTTATCATTTGCTTCTGCCCTGTTAGCTCCATTTATTGTTAACAGTCAGCATTCCAGAGTTATGAGCAACAGAAAGCTGTTTTTATGTGGTTGGTCACCCTCATGACACAGATTTTCTGGGAATAAAACTGATCCCTGTTCAGCTATAACTGCCAGCAAAGAGAGAGCCCAGCTTTGACAGAGAATTAAGAATTATGGTAATACTTGATGTTTCTTTATATTTAAATGAGAAGACCAGAGCATCTAATAAAGACTTGGAAATGCAACAGGTTGACAGGGTTCCTTCCGTTTCAGCTCAGAGCTACATCTTGCTGTGGTAGAATATAAGTAGCAAAGACCTGGTCCATGTTAAAGAAAAGATCTCATAATTTAACAAAGCAGGCATGGTCATTTTTGTCTATGTAAGTATTTTCAATAGAAGCCATTTTAAAAATATTTGTAACAACTCTTTTACTGTGTCAAAAATTATGGCTTCTATTTTCACGAACCATTTCTAGCAAACATCTTCAAGAACAACTTAAAATTTGCTTCTGGATGTTTGTAAAAGGAATGGAATCTGATGGGGAAGAGAGAAAGACAGAGTGCAACAGTGTCATAAAAGAAACCAGGATGAGGAGGATTAAAGGAGAATGTGTCAAACACTTGAGCATGCAGAAGCCACGGGGAGAACTTGAGGATTTCACACACAAAATTTTTATGTAACTATTATTGCACAGTCCTGGTACAACATATGGCAGGACTGGGATACTGACGTGGAGGGCACAGCTTGTTTAGGAGGCATTGTCAAAGGAAAGGGAAGGAAGACAGTTGCTGCATTTTACAAGAACAAATATGATTCAGAAAAATGTGCAAGAGAGAAATATTCAAGAAACTATGGTATAAAAATGAAGTTAGCAACAAAGGTGCTGTGATGGGAAAGATCTCTTAGAATTTTCCTACAATTCTCTGCCAGGTCGAAGGGGTGAGTGTGTTTCTAAGCAAAACCTAAATGCATCCAGGTAGGCAAGTTGTGTGATTACTAGGGATTTTTTATTACAAGGTAATATATTTTGGAAAAGCAACAGAAAAGAACACAATTTATTGCAACATTCTAAAGACAGCTTCTTATTTCAGAGAGTAGACAGAGTTAACAGGACAGGGAGGGACAGCAGAGTGCAGAGCTACTTTAGTACTGGTTTTGACTTCCTATTAAAACTGGAAAGGTATTTGGCTTGAAAGAAAACAGGAAGCAGTAGAAATCACTATTCAGAGATTAGGAAAAAGTGAAATCAGGAGAATAACTGTGAGAAAAAGCAGACTTCAAAACACGAAGAATTGGTAGACAGGATACTCTTGGGAAGATAATGTGAGAGTGAAAGAAGTTTGGAACCTTAGTGGTCACTGAAACACACTGTGTCAAAAGCACACCAGGAACCTCCTTTTTTTTGAACATTTTTCAAACTTTTGTGTCTGTGGTTTTCAGCCTGGACATATGTAGACAACTGCAGGAAAGAAGATTACAAGATAGAGCAGCTCCTGAAAATGGTTAACCGTGTAATTTTTTTTCCCCACTAAATCTGAGTCATCACTTGTTCTGTGCAGACTATATCAATCATGCTGTGGATGTGTAATTTTATAATAAAAGCAAGAAAATATGTATGTGGCAAGGTACATAAAGCTCCACCAAATACCTGCAGTTTGGCAGGGGAAGCTGTTTGCTGCCAGGCAGGACCTTTGATCTTGCACTAAGACATGAACTGATTGTCCCCAATAAGTTGGTTTACACTAGGTTATCTGTTAGCAGATCAGAGACAGGTGTTGGGAACTGGATGAGCCAAGGTCAGGAGACAAGTAACTCAGAGGCATACCAATTCTGAGGGAAGGAAGGCAGGGAAGTTCAAACAGCAAGGTGGGCATCTGTGCTGATGAATCAGGTTGGAAAGAAGTAAAGCATAGCAACTAAGTTTGAAAAAAAGTTGGTAAAGGTAGAAAACCCAAAACCTAAGGTGAGTACATTGCTCAGGGACACAGAGCAGCAAACTGTAGGATACTGTTAAACAACTTCTTTAACCAGTATGTGTCCAGCAACTCACTCACTAGTTTTAGGCCAGCCCCCCCCACTAGTCAAAAAGTTGTCAAGCAAATGGTTGCCAGCCATCTGTACTCTTACTGGATCATGATAGCACCTGGGTGACCACCTGCAGATGTAGGTATTGCCCTTGCACTATTCAAGAAATGGTCAACCACAGCAGACTTAGATTTTGTAGCTGTTTAATGGATTCCTCTGGGCAACAGATGCGTAACTGAAGCTTACAGGCAGATTACCTTCAATCTAGTCATTTTAGGCACAAACAACAATGAAGCTGCAATACAACAGACTTCATCAATACCCAAACCAGCCAACACAGGTCACCTACTCACAGACACTGCTGTCAGCAATGTGACATACAGTCGTACATGCCAATGCTACTGATGGAGAATTCATGGAACAACTTCCTTACACTCAGATCCTACAGAAGTCCCAAATTCAATAGGATACTCAAAGCACGGTGTCCATTTGGTCAAGACTTCCACTTCCTTGCTAAGCTAGGGAAGTCTGTTTCAGAGCCAAAAAGCTGGACTTAAGTTATACATCTCTTCTACTCATACAAATGCTTAGCAATCATCTATCTGGCAATGGCATATTTAGGACCTGCTTTGGGATGTGGGTTAAGTCTTCCAGGAATATTGCTGATGAGTGTGCACTATGGACCATAGGCTGGAGAAATCAAGCTACAAAGGTGAGAATAGGCAGCAGTGAGTATGTGTAGGTGCTGGACAGAAAGCTGTCTGGCTGTGTGCTGGTCACACATCACATTACCCAGGAGAAGAGAAGAAAGGCCCCAGTGGAGTGGTACAAGATCTCTCAATCAATCTTTTGGGTTCATTACGAAAACATTCAAATGTCACCCATATATTAACATCAAAAGACCCAACAACTGTACCTCCATTAGTGATCTCAAACGTCTCTAGTGCAAGTGATCTAGAAAGTGTATACTTCTAAAGAATTTCTTCCTGAAATTATTTCCTATCCCTTCATCCTGCACTGGAAGTCTATTCAAATCTGTTAGCTGGGATTGGTCACCTGGCTGCTTCCCAACATGAGCACAAAGATGTTGTATATAACAGGACCATCCAGTCTTATGAGTCTCTTAAAGGTCAGTAAACCCTTAGAGAGGTCCCTTTTCTCCTTGTTCCACCACCCTAAGCTGACTAGGACACTGCCTCTTCTTTTATTCTTTTTTCTGAGTACAAAGATTCTTCATAGTTTTCAGCGCTCAGGGTTATAAACCTTAGAAGGTCCTTAGAAGGTCCTACACAAGGTCTCACCATAGTTATGCCCCCAGTGATCCATTATCTTCATCTACATCAGGAAATTTCATCTCCATGGTACAGCACCCTACACTTAATTCTTTGTAAAAGGTGGACTTTTTAACACTGAGTTTTTCAAAGCAGTTTTGTCTCTTGTTAGGAAGCATACAGTGCCTAGCATCATTATTGGTTAAGGTATACAGACATCAAAGGCATAAAAGCAAAAAATAGTAAGATCATTGTGGTTTCTGTGACAATATCTGTGGAACGTAACTGTAACCACAGCAGAAATGGGAAATTGCAGTAGAATTGTTTGTTCTGCTCTTGCAGTTCTTGGGATTATCTGCTCCAGACAGAAAAGCATGTAACTTGTGTATTTTTGAGGAATAAATCCAATGTTCTTACCTCCAAAACATCGTAGTTGCAGTTTGGGTGATACTCAATGTCGAATTCCTGAATGGTGAGCTGAATGTTGCTACCAGGCGCTGTGTGAATGTACCAGATGCATTCCCTATCGCTCGGGTATCTGTTGGGGTAGCCAGGGCTGTGAAACAAACCAGAAGGGCCAGAGAGTTCTCCTCCACAACCTGACAACACAGCAAAGCAGCTCTTCAGTGAGGGGCTCTCAAAAACTCACCAACAGCTCTGCAATGAGGACAGGCATTAGCACCCATTTCACGCAGAAATGTGTCTACTGGCCTTGAGGGTCTGCTCTAACACAACGAACCAAGGTCTAGCAGGGAAGAGGAACTCAGGTATGGCAGGCTGGACCTGCTGTCACTGCCCATGCAGTAAGGGCTTCACCTCCTGTTTTGGCATGTTTCTTACCATACCTCAGCATCTGCTTTGACAGCTGAAGAAACTGAGACAGAGCAGAACAAGTGACATTGTTTTGTATTGGCCTCTAACTTTGATGAGTTCTAGAAAGCTGAATCAGATCCTTCCTCAGCTGTTACTGACCTCAACTAATACAGAAACTAAGTTATCATGGGGAGGGCTTCCTATTGTTGTAAAAATGCCATTTCCCACTGCTTTAGAAATCATAAAATTAAAGACAATGCAATTTCCCTCAGCCCACTGAGCATGATTACAAGCTGCCAAGTCACAGTGGATAAACTGGCTTTCTGACATTTGGTGGGTTTAATGTTCCTTTTTATTGAATTGTGACTGTGCAATTGTGAGACATGCCATGATTGAAAGTGATGTATTTTCTTTTCAGATAAGAAATTATTGTCCTAACCTCACTCCCCAGCCCCTTGGGTGATTAAGTTCTTGCATATTATGAGCTAGATTAAAAAAAAAAAAAAGATGCAAAAAATTGGATCAAATGCAGACCCTGATGTGACAGCACAAAGCAACTGGACACCTGAGACTGCAGTTTTATCATTGCTTTATGGAGATGTGGTAACTGCAGCACTCGCCTCCTTTTGTTGAGTTCCCGGGAAGATGCTTTCCCTGACCCAGTCCCAGGGTGCAGATGTCAGCAGGGTGGGAAGGGCAGTGCCAGGGCAGATTTAGATCAGCTACATTCATGGTGAAACCTCACCTTTAGTGAAGCCAGTAGGGTGGCTGTGTATCTGTCACATGAAGAAAGCAAGGGAACTGTGTGTTTGATCTGATTTTACATGTGTGTCGTTCTGCCTTGCAGCAGCATTTTTCCTCCTCTCTACATTACAAGCCCCTAAGTGCTTCATATAGGCACTAGCTAATCATTTGCTTACATAGCTTTTACAGGGTCACTCGAGCTTTGTAAGTAAAGCCCATTCTCCATCAATCTCTTTGACTTCATCTCCAGAGGGAAGGTTCTGTCAGATAGCAAAAAAGCCCCAAAATACTTAATAAAACCATCTAACAAACCATGAGCTCTATATTCCCAGAGGCAAATACTGCGATGTCAGAAATGATAAACAGCACCTGTATCAGAACTTTTAGTTATAGGAGATATTTTATAACATAAACCAGCTCAACTAATCCACACAGATGTGTAAAACCCCCCTAATCTCTACTAAGTTTATGCATAATTTGCAACTTGAATGAGGTATCTTTGGCCGTTGCTCTGCTTACCACTTCTTTCTCTTCAGGAAGCTATAGATCAAGATCTTCAATTAAATGCAAATACTTTCCAAAACACCTCTGTGACAAACTTGTGGTTATTGAAGGGTGGCTGCTAAGCCCCAGAAGCATTTGCTACAATTCCTAACATGGGGTCTTCCAGCTCCTCACTGAAAACTTGAGTTTAGCTTTGCCACAGCTGGCTCTAGGACTTCTAGGACTATGAGAGGAATCTATGAGAGGAAAGAGCAGCGGGTCTGAAAAGGAGCAAAGCCATAAGAAGCTATTTTAAACTAAAAAAGAGCCATCTAAATGCGGATGTGAGGAAGACGTCTCCAGGCATGCCAGCAATGTAACACAGATCTCAGTCCATCATCCAGTACTCACTGGAAAACCACCTTTTAAACACAAGAATTCCCACAATTGAACAATACTTAACTATAACCCAAGAAAGCCTTTACATATGTGAGAATTGGCAAGGGCTTAATTCTGCTTTTTCCACCACCTTGTTGCACACGATGCTCCATAACCCTGAGGTGGTTTGCCCTGCAGCCACACAGCTACATTGTCAAGCTACTGGATGTCTCAGTCAAGGAGTAAAAGAAGCTTTTAAGTGTATTTGAAACCAGTCGTGCCTTCAGTCCCTCTGGAGAGAGAAACACAACAGAAAAAGGTAGTGCACTTACTTCCGCGAGGTGGGTAAATGTTAAGCCCCTGAAACTTCGATATCCATGAACATTTCAGCAGAGATACAGAGAGGAAGAAAGCTTCAGTGTAACCCACCACCCCATTTTTTCCCCAGTGCCATCAGAAGATGGCCTAATTTTCCTCAAAAGCAACCAGGTTGTTGGGTTTATACAACTAGAGGAAAAAAAGGTGTCGGCAGCGTGGGGGGAGCCTTACAGCTGAATTTGCAGGCTGGGTTTCTCTCTCTCTTTTCCCTCAGCAGCAGGAATGACACGGCTGCTGAGGACAGACTTCTGGAGGGGAAAGCTGCTTCGCCTTCCCAGCTTGGGAAACAGATTTCTCAACAAACAGACTTGATGGCTCGGCTCCGGAGGGGGTGGGAACAGGGAGGCAGGGGAGTTTCAGCAGGCGAGAACAAAGCCAATTGCTATTTATCTCAGCCTGAAGAAAGCTGGGAACATTTTAAAACTAAACAGGCAGTTATGACTCAGCTTCTCCTACTAAGAGTTTCCTGATAGCCACAAAGACATGGTTTTTATTTAAACCCGAAATGGCTCAGATGAGTGGAAAGCTTGTGTGCTGCGCTTTGAGGCACAGACCTTTCTTTCTCTGCAACCCTTGCAGGTAGCATTCAGATTGCTCTCAGTCCCTCTCCAGAGTGCTTTATGTTTTCTCTGAGCTCAGTCGATGTTCTCTGGATGAGGTATGTGAAGCCCATGAATAAGAACATCAAACTGCTGTTAATGTGTCATTTCTTTTCTTCCAACTACAAAAGTTCCCAGAAAAGGCTTTTTGTTAAAAGAGGAGTGATTCTTTTTAAGTGCTCCAGTAAAATGGAGGTAAAGTTTAGATCTTTGATTCATTTCTTATAATGAATGTGCTGAACTAATGTTGCCAATCATTTATCAATTGTTTGCAAACAGATCGGAAATTGCTTGAGTTTGTGCCCAAGTATTCACTGACTAATAGCTGAAAAAAGGACTCACTGATCTTTGCAAATATGTGAACTTCGCACCTGAACTATTTTGACTGACCTGCATATGGAAGCAGAAACCTCCGTATCACAGCAGAAATATAATCTCTGAACTCTCTGGCCGACTGGCAGAAAGTCTATATATTATGTTTCTGCTCTTATATGGATGAGGTAAGAATCAGTTCTGTTACGCTTTTTTGAAAATATAGATGCTAGGTGATGTTAACAAAATATTTACAGAAATACTTAAGAGATCAGAACAAATGTTCCTGCCTTTAAATTCGTTTGCTACATCTATGGACCACTAAAATGAGAAAAACTCAAATAGTGATAGAAAAACTTATTGAAATGTTTACAAATGTTGTATGTGAAAGATTTGCCCAGCCTTAGAACAAAAAAAAAGATTGTCCAGGAGTACTGTTTCAAAATGAGAAGCAAACTTTGATTCACCAACTTTGCAGCTTATGTTTCAGTTCCTGGAACATTATGGGTCCTTACTATTTTCAAACTTTTTGTCCTGAATACTTTAAAAAGGTGAATTTAGAATTTAATCCCTGATTTATTCAGTGTCTTCCCCATTTTCATGAGCCACAAAATTCTTATAGCATTATCCCTTTCTTTGTTTGGATCACAGATACAAGCCATCAAGGAAAACTAAACTGCAAGTATTTTTCATATTATTTGTGCGTTACCTATGAAGACAGATTCCCTGCCTTAAGATGCTTATACTAGGCTTTGAAATATGCCTTAGCAGACACTTAAAATAATCATAAAGATATAAAACAAATTACATTCATATGAACGGTGTTCAGGCTGAAGATGTAGATGCAGATGCATATTTATTTACATACATATATGAATATATATATGGATTTTGCCTTTAAAAGGAAAACTTCAGGAGAAATGCCAGTCCTGGTTTTTTGAAGCATGCATTTGTAGGTACCGTATCCTCTTCCTATTTTTTTAAGCAAACTAAGAAATACATTTTGATTTAACCTGGAATGTAATTTCCGTACAAAAGTAGCCTGCCCACTTTATTAAGATACTGAAATAGGAAAAGTTTAAATGATGATGTAATCATTTCAGCTAATTAAAATTCTTCCATCCCTGGCATCCCCATTAAATTAATACAAACCTTCTCCCAATGTTTACATTCGTCTGCAAACATCACATTAGAGTTTGCTTCTATTCAAACAAATAGAATTTATGCTGTTTATGGCAACAAAGTAAAAAATATTTGGTCTTTAGGGGTAAATAAAAATGAGAAAGCAGACCTATAAATTGCTTCATGGCTTCAGCTCTCACTGAAATAATAGTGAATAATCTGAAACCATTCTGTTCCTAGTGAAACATCTGTAAAAGTTTTTCTCACCACAGAAATGCATGTATGCGGACAGCTATACAGACAGCTGCACTGTGGAAAAGTTTCTTGCAGCTGAACTGTGTACAGCATATGCTCAGTTTGTGCTGATCTCCTTGCAGTCATTTTGGAGACTTCAGCCCTGCTGTTAAACTGAGAAAAAAAGGGAGGAGAGATACTCTTTTAGTGCTGTAAAGGTCCTGGAATTCCCTTGAAAAATGCTTAAAACAACTATCTAACCTGCTGTTAGTTGCTAGGAAAACAGACAACAAATAGAAAGCTCAGGAAACCTATATTTGGTGTCTTTGCTTTCCTCTGGCTGAAATGTAAGTAGTCATTGAAGATTGTGCAAGGGATGATTTATAGATGTCTTTCCATATTACTGCTTGTCTGGTTAGCAGATGGTGTTCATTAACCAAACAAGAATCCCTATTCTCATAAATAATTATAGCTGAATAGAGAAGTAGTAATCTGTGGAAACTGCTATTATTTGCAAGGTTTTCAGATTTATTCATGGGTATGTTTTAGCCACATGCTAGAAAAATACCTTCCATAAAGTATAAAGTGAACTGGCACTGTTCTTGTAAAATCAGAGTTAAGGAAATGAAAGGTTTCAGAGTTGCTCCATTTGTTGTGCTCATGGTGAAATATTTCAGTAAATATTAACTGACTTTAGCTGCAAGGAGCATGTAATATGAACATTTGTCTGTACTACACTAATACTTGCATGAAGTATAACTTGGATTTGATTGTGAAATCTTTTGCTCTCTTCAGTAGGCTTAGTTCAGAGAGTATTACCCTACAGAGCACGTGGGATAATTTTTGTGATGAGGGTTTATGCAAGAGAGTAAAAATTGAAGTGTGAAACTGTGCTTTTTTCTTTTTTCTGATTTGCTAATCACTTCTGCAGCTTTGATTATTATTGTTTTATCAGTCTCCTAAATTCTGGTATTTTCTTCAACACGTTCCAGTCTGAAATCAGTAAGATGATAGATAATAAATAGACTACTGGGACTCAGAGACCTAAAGGCAAATTTAAATAGGAGCTGAATCCTCCAAGATACTGAATGGCCACAGTTCCCATATCAGCTGCCAGTGTTCAATGTTAAAGAAAAGCCATTTTCTAGCTCTCAGACATTGATTGAACTGTTCAGCAACAAGCATTTTAAGAAAATTTTGGCCCTTATTCTTATATATTACTTTGGGGGGTGGGGGGAGGTCCAGCTTGCTGAAGAAACAGAAATTAATTCATCCTTAGTTCTCATAGAGAACAGATCTATGTTTTTAATAGCCAGACTGCAATACAAAAAGCCAGGTCTGAACTGTGAACACCCACAACTCAAAACAAATGCTCAGGACTTCAAAAGATCAGACCCTGTGCATCCTTAGACTTAATGTGACAGAAAGACACTGAAAAGGAATTGTCATTTTTGAAAACTGAACAAATGGCAATTTGTCAAAGGCTGCACAAGAAATCAACAACAGAGTTATGATTCAGGCTTAGGAAATCTGGGCCTCAGCTCCCGCATTGACCTGCAACGCAATATTCTCTCCAGCAATCCTAACGGATGCCTGGCAAATGTCTGCAGTGAATGGCTTCTGCATCCTAATCTAATCCCTGTTTCTGTTATGCTTCCCTGAAGAACTAACAAACTATTTCACATTTTGCCTGACACCTATACTGAAAACCCCAGTCTTTAGTTATTGTATGCCTTTTAGTAGTTTTTCATCATCTGAAAATACAGACCCAGAGTAAAGAAAACTTCTCTTCTTATGGATCAAGTGGCTTTTTCCGCACCCTGTCCATCAATCATTTCTTGGGGAAATCCAACAGAAAGATGATGATGGTGAAGGAAAAGAGCAATGCAATACTTTGGGGTGACATAATGATTTTCTCAATAGTGTGCTTTGCTTCTTTTTTAAAGGGGGAATTAATGTGTCACAGAAAACAGAATACCGGGAGCAAATTTTGACTACACTGAGAAAAACCAGCTGAATTTATAATCTCTACTGACAATCAAACAGTTTAATAAGTAAGCTTCCAACGAAATGCAGATGTATATATAAAGCAGTCAGCTCCTACGTGCACACTGCTTAATAAGGTAAGTGATGGGTCTAGAAAATATGTGTCTTCTCAGATAGTGACAGTTGTCACTGGTCTAATTTTGCACTGAGAGACCTTTGGCCTTTTGGCCTTCTGATTATTTTTTTTTTAGGAAAGCAATTCAATTGGCATGCCATCTTTGCAACATCCAGACTGTTTCCAAGAGTTTGGTGTTTCTCAAAGGGCCTAAATATGCCCCAAAATATATCTGCCTGTATTAAGCTTTCTAATAAACAGCAGAAGTGGAATGAGCACTTTGCAAATTCAAGTTTTCCTCTGGTGAATAAGTCTCTTGAGGCCTTGGCTGCAGAAGAAAACATTAATGATTTAGCCAAATCAATTCTAGTGATTTAGCCAAATCCAGCCTCATCAATGAAAGCCCCTTAGATAAACAGTGTTCTTTCAGAACAAAAACCACTTTTAAATTGAATTCTTTGCACTACAGCTTTCCATCCAAGTTGAAATTATATAGGATGCTTTTAAGCATAAATAACAGCATTCTCCTAAGATCAGTTACTAATTCTGCCTTTGGGAAAGCCTAAAGACTGGGTTTCCCTCATGAAGCAAACCAGATCAACAACTCAGCAACTGAAAAGCAGTGGCTCAGCAGCTGGGAAGATCAGATGCAAATGTTTCAAATCAAAACACTTCAAATTTGTGTTGTGTGTGGCAGCAGGAGCTCTTCACACCAGTTATCAATGAGGCAAGCTTTTGGCTTTTTGTGATCACCTCATAATCGCAAGCAAAGCTGCTGGAAAGAGTGTCTGAAATGAACTGTATCAAGCACGTGGTGGCAAATATAAGTGCTGCTCTCTTTTATCACCAAAGCATGTGAATGTCCTTGATATATATCTTATAGATGCTTCACAACTTCCAGTTAAGGAGCACATGGACAGCCTGAGAAATAGTTCACAGCAGCTTGAACTCTAGAGCACACATTTGTCACTTGAGCAGAAGTAAAAGCTCTTCTCTCAGCAATATATATAGCCTTGCTATTTTCTTGTCAGGTGAGATGTTACCAGATCCAGGTTTAGCTTCTCTTAGGGATTTGTCCTCAAGGAAGAGGGGACCTGAATGCTTCACTCTGAAACACCCAACTCAAAGCTGGATCTTCTGATGAGGTCCCCTAGACTAAGGGACTTTCTCCACTGAGCTTTTTTTGTGCATTTGAAAGATATTCAGAAGGGAGAAGCAAATATATCACCCCAACCACAGGAACATATCTAATTTTATCCAGTCTAGGGCAGCGGCATATGCCCAGACAACGTAGCCATCAAGGGTAAGAGGAATACCCATATTTGTGCATGACACCAATCAAGAAAAAAAAGAAGTGCTTGCAATGAACAAAAAGATGACTGTAGTGAGCTCTGGAGGAACTTGCACTCATATTACAGGCTGTCAGGAGTCACAGCTGTGACGTCCGAAGCCAGCAATGACATTCCCTAGGAGCCAGCCCTATCTGAACCCACAGATCCTGCTCTGCCGCTCAGACACAGCCCCGTATTAGCAGTCTGGGCCCTGTGCAGCGCTAGGCTGCAGTTTAGTGTCCAGGAACTAACAGAGGGGCAGTGCCGGCTGACACAGAAGTGAATGTGTCAGTGCAAAAACGGAGTGCGGGGGGGTGGGAGAGGGCTGGAGTGTCCAGGAAATGCTTGCGGGGGGACATGTAGGGAAAGTGCAAGAGTGCTTACCACGCAGGCAGTTTCTGGAAAGCTTTGAGAGGTTTAGAAAAGCAAGTTAACCCAGCACCACGGCTACTCTATGGAGCTGATGTCATCTGGCTGTGCATAAAAGCCTCCACTTTTTCTTCTTTTGTGCAGTCCCAGAATGACATCACCTCGAAGCACAAGAAAATACCTTTGTGCTGCAGCACTTCGCCTGCTGGCTCCTGCCACACATCTCACTCCTCCTGCATACATCCCTCCTTTGCCCAGAAACGCTCCTTGACCTCTGCTGAATGCACAACACCACTGTCTAGTCGATGAGAGCCCTTGGGAGCCCACAAATGCTAGCAGTCTGTGGCAGCGCAGAGGAGCTCCTATTCAAACAATGTATAGCATACCATACACCTCAGCAACCCACAGTGGGGCCTCTGCAGCCAATTTCAGCTGCTTTACAATGCTGTCAAAGCTGAATGGTGTGAACTGATCAGACAGACAGGGCAACTGTGGCAATTTAATTATTTTCAAGGTTGGATCCTCTTTGATGGGATGTTCAATGGCACATGATTTAATCTTGTTACAGTCCCATATTGCTGTTAAATAAGCAGAGTGAAAAAGTTGCATTTGTAGTCTCACTTATGCAGAAACTGCAAACATAGTTTGCAATTGTACGGTCATTAACTGATTTGTTTATAATTGGCATGCATGCTTGCCTATTTAATGAGGCCTGTGACAGTCTTCGAGACATGCAAGAACAAGAGAAAAATCACCCAAAGCACATCCTGGCCAATATTATTTCATGCAGAGAAAGGAGGTGGGGGACATCTGGAAGTGAATGCACTACCCGAGAAAACAAGCACCATTAAATAAAACTAGAGAGAAGCCTACACAGAAAACACAAGTCTATAGGAATGGGGCAAACTGAGGGCTGAGTGTTTCCCATTAGAAAGCCCAAGTCACTCACGGTTCCCCTGTAATAGCACATATCTTCTGTTCAGTACAGAAATTCTGCACATGCCCCTTATCCCTGTGCTTATTCCTGCAAATGAAAGCATATTTCACTAACAGCCCTCAGTCTCTGATCACATGATCTTCGAAGGTGTGCATGTGCAGAAACATCCACTGGGAAAGTATTTGGGGAATTATGAGGAAATGCAATGTTTTTAGAGCTGTAATGGGTTATTTTTATTTAACTGACATAGGATGGCATAAGCTGGGACTCCATTACACATACAAGGAAGAAGGAAGCATACCTTCCCAGAGGAAACCTGGTTAACTTACCATTAACGTGCCACAGCATCTGGAACCCACTTCTAGCGTTCAGTCCATCAGAATAAAACACCACATGAAGGCTGGTCCCTGTAGTGCTCCCTGCCAGTGGAAGAGACTGCCCACAAAAAGTGCCTATCAGTCTGGATTGTACATCAGGCCCGTCATAGAGCTGAAATGAAACAAAAAATATCCCAGTGAGTAAAAAGCAGCTCTCCAATTCTTAATGTTTTGTACAGGATGTCAAAGAAAAAGCAGTGAGACTTCTTGCACTGGCCACCTTTGCACAGCAATATGAGCTCTGGGAAGCATGGAAAGATTTGGATGAAAAGATGAGCAAATATAACTGCAATATGTCTTTAAACCTGACTGCACACTGTGTACAGTAGGAAGGTTCTGCTGTTTCTGTTTTGGTGTGTATTGGGCGTTGCTGGGGAAGAAGATAAAGGGCAAATGGCAATGAACTGACATAGGAAGAAAAAGGGGATGTCACAGATCTGATTTGACTGTGCATCTAACATGCTCAGTGCCTCCAAACCCCTTGGTGACAATTCTGTTTACATCTCCATTTCTTTAAGACTGCACTCAGGTGATTTCAGGACTGACTGAACTTGTGATGGAGAAAACCAAGCAGTCAGCATCACCAGGGCCTCCCAGAGTAGTGAGGACAAACTGAAAACCAAAAGCAAAGTAAATCCTCAAAAACCACAAGGCAAACATCACATGTGTTTATTTATTGTTTCATGATCTTACGCTAGTGTCCTGCTTTAGAGGAGAAGTGGACTGAGTCATGCTTTCTGAACTTCTGTAGTTAGGAACACTTTATGTTTGATCTCCTAGTCATCTTCTACGTGATGGTATTTTGACAAGTCAGTGTGTTGGCAGATGTCGCCAGCCTGAAAATCTTTCTGTTCCCCAAACACAGATGAGAAATATTCCATCCCACTCTTAAAACTTCACCACTCAAAAAAAATCCCCCCACAAACAAACAAATAAAATGCTAAGGAAATATTCCTGTATTTAAATCTTGAAATCTGAAGTTGGTGATATATTCACATTTAAATGAAAACACTTAATATGTGTTTTGATGGGGTCATAGTGGATGCTTAGAGCTTTTAAGCCTTCTTACATTAGTTGTCTCCAAACAGGTTTAAAGGGTCTTTCAAACCCTAGTTTTGCAACTTTTTTCAAAACCAGTAAATCACACTAAATATACATCTATGTTCCTCACTAAATATCCCAATGCTCAGTGTCATTTTTCAGGGGTGAGGTGCATAATTTTTGCAAAACTAGTAAAAATGAGACATTTTAGCTAAATTGCCTTTGACTTATGATACCAGATTGCCAGTTTTTGTCAAGTTAGGAGTTGCTTTATTATTTCCACTTTTGTTACTATGATTCTTAAAGTTTAGAAAAACAGCAACCCTTGTGCTTTTTTATCACTTTGCCACAGTTCATCTGATCTTCTGTCTCACAGACCACATCTTCCTAACACAACCCAGCAAATTACTGGCACAGAAACCATGTCTGAACATTCTCATTGTGAATTTTTGGCATGCTTCCTTTCAGAACTTCAGCAAAATCTTTTCTCTGTTCTGCAGCCATAACTATAAAGTTCTCTCCATGCAAAGAATCAAATCTATGATCTCTAGAAAAACAGCCAAGGTTTATTTATCTTTGCTCTCCATTCAAATCTCTTTTCCACATATTTCTGATTCCACTAAGAATTCTCCTACACTCAACACCCATAGTATGGAAGTACGATATTACAGTAAATATTAACCATGCTAGCTACTAATTTTTGCACACGTTTTCTAGCAGACTCACATACGGGAATGAGTAATTAAACCCTCAGCTTTTCTGTTCAAGATGTTGGTCTTGCAGAACCTTCAGAAATCTTGTTGTTGATTTAAGACATAGTTGGGGCCAAGAAATCTACTCAAATGGTTTCAAATCCTCAGGCAGACAGTCTAGTCTGAATGTCTTTTTTTAATAAAAAATAAATTGGATGCAGTTCAGCCAGAAGTTAGGGAAAAATTGCAGGAATAATTCTATGGTAATATTCCAGGGCTTATTTTATGGCTGGGACCCTGAATCTTTTGGTTTTCAATCCCCTAATGCAATGAAAGGCTCAGAGCATGAGATGTGTATTGGAACTTGAGAACTATCACTCCGTTTGGTAAGATTTCTCTAGGTGAAATCAGAGAAGCTTGAAAGTTTCTAATTGCAGACCCATTGCTGGTAGTTCTTGCAAAGCCTTGATCAGATGTGTTTGATAATAGATATGAAATTGTTTTAAAGATTACATGTTAAGAAGTTGAACATCCATCTGTATTCTTTCCAAATGTAAAGCTTGAAGGACTGCCCGACAGACAGATGAGCAGTCCCATGCTCAGCATTACAGTTATGACCAAGCCCGGCTGAGAGCTTTACATATTTTTTTATGGCTTAAGTTCAGCAAAACGAAATGAAGTCAGATCCAATTAGATTTTTTAATAGCAGTACTTCCTTCAACAGCTTTGTGGTATATGCTACTCATATTTCTGTGGCTTCAAGCCATGGAAATCTTATACCAAAAAAATATGAATGGGGAAGAATGAATCAATGTGGACATCATGAATCTATGCTCTGAATAGAAGTAAAATCTATGTTAAGATACATATGCAGCAATCAGCTGTTAGCTTTAGTGATTACAAATGAAAAACCATTCTAAAGAACTATGGACTAAATCATACCCAGAAACTTTCAAATCTGAACAAAAAACCCAACCTTTGTGAGTCTCCTGCAACTTTGATTCATCAAGGGAGTGTTATTTTTATCTAAGACAGTGAATGTCACATTTCTATGTAATTTCCCCTGAAAACAGCCCGTCACTTTTTCGAGACACAAAGAATAGTTACTATGGCAATCCCTTCATGCCGCGCTGCCCTGTGGGTCTGGGTTCAGAGCAGAGTTTTGCAGGAAATTCGAGTGCCTGGCCAGCTGTAACTCATTGAGAGAGGCAGAGCGCGACTGCTAGAATTACAGCAGGGGTTTTCGAGCTGTCTTTCACTTCTAAATGAAGGGAACAGCTGTGTGTTTTCACAGGGCATTTTGAACTTCTCAAACCACATTTTGCTCTCACATAAATAGGGGCAAGTGAAACTGAAGCTGAACCCAGACCTCACGAGCCACAATTTCTCTTCTGATCTCTTGAGTGTTTCTTGTTTAAGGGCCTGCTTTGTCAGCTGTGCTGTCCTAAACTGCTGCAGATCGAGGGAAGGTTCTTCCCCAGGCTATATGAGGCAAGGGAGTCCCTTGGTCTGTGCAAGACAACTGAATTCTGGGGCAGTTTATTAGCCACTCTGGTACCACACTTACTCTAGGAGCTGGGGATTGGGCTCCCTCCCAGCTACTCAGTGGGAAGAAAGCACTTGCTCCCTTTCTGTATAGGTATTTGGTTTGTAATTTATTTATTTGTTCAGACCTTTTAGCCTCCATCAGAAAATCCAAGGGCTTCATAATGATTTTGGCAGACAATCACAGAGGCAAAACATGCAAACAGCTGCAACACATGTTGAGATCCTTAGCCCCCTCTCTTTAACAAAAGCAATTGCCCAGTAGCATCTGGAGTGCTCCACTTCATCAGCCTGCACCCCGGCACTGGGCCCAGGCGAGGATGCAGTACATTGAGATGAATCATTAGGCATGTGCTCAATAACTGCTACCAGCTTATCAGGCTGCCTAGGAGCAAGCATATAGGCTGACAAAAAATTAAAAAGGGGAGGTACTAGCTCTCTAAGGGATGAATCAAGCTGTGGGACTGCCCTGCAGCAAAGTGGCAGCTGAAAACCATCTGCTGTACATTGGAGTGGGCCTGGGACAGCAGGACTAGCCTAGGCTGTCTTGGGTAGCTCTCCCAGAGGAGACACCATGGTCACCAGTATAACATTTTGGCTTTTCTGACTCTTCAGCCTGGAAATATATCGCTGACTCCAGTAATGATGCTCTGGAAGCCACAGCTGTTCACCTCTCTTTGGAGGAGCAAAGCAAAGCAGCATGACCTGTGTCCCAGGGAAACTTACTGCCTGAACTGGAGCAAGGGCTCAAGGACAGAACTGATGAGAAAATGGAGTTTCTGCTGCATGGAAAGAAATAAAATTCTCAAACAAATGAGAGGAAAGAAACTTTGAACGTGTTCCATCTGGGTATACTCAAAGCAGGGACATTTTTCTAGCTGAGCGCCTTGTCAAGCTTATTCCTTCTTGCAAGGTGAGACTGACAGGAGCCTTCCAGACAGGTAGTGGGACTCCACCTGTTCAGTTTTCCTGGCAGGAAACTGTTTTTTTTTCTCTTGGAGAACTTTATTTCTGTGAAAAGGCACGTTTTTTCATCAGGAAAATCATTATAAAGGAAAATCCCCAGCCTAATCTGCTCTGGAAAAAAGCTGCTTACATACATTATTTAGGCACAACACATAGTCTCGATCCAGAGATGATGGAGTCTTCAAAGACAACCTTTCAGTTGCATATGAGGGGAAAATCCACCCCATGAATACTGACAGTTCTCACTGTAAATAATTCTATTATCAGATGTCATTAATTCATTATATAATTATGAGTAATTATATCAATAATTGTCCCAATTTGAGTCTTGAAATAAATTTTTTGCAGTCCGAAAGCCTTTCTACAGGGACCAGCAGCAACAGCCCTGGGCTGTACTTGCAGAACTCAGTAAAGGAGGTTGCGCCTTGGATCAGAACAGCATAGCTGCGAGTGCCCTACCCATTGCCGGAGCCTCTAGGACATCCTCGAAGAGCTATTCTGACACACACAAGTATCCCTTTCCTCTTAGAAGTGGGAAACCTGATAGGGGTTTGTTTTGACTGATCTAAACACTAAGGCAGTGATTACAGGTATCTGAGCAGCTCTTCCTGAATAGGTCGTTTTTTGAAAAGGAAATTCTGATGGCATTGCAACAAATATGTTACCAGAAAACAAAATGAAGCAAAAACCAGACAATATAATCATCATCTGAGTAACAGAATGCATTGCAAAGTGAGATCACCGTTAATTGTTAAAGCAAGAATTAACACAAATAAAAATAATCCATTTCCAAGCAACACATTTCCTATTAGAAGAACGAGAGTGCAAGATTAAGAACCTGCAGGTCTGTCAGCCAAAGAAAAAAACAAACTAAAGCTCCAGGGTGTGGCACACTGCACTAGCTTAGCACCACAGCGACGTAATTTTCATAGAAACAAAGGCAGCTTAAGACTTTGAGCAATTTACTGTATGGAGCCTTGTTATTTCTGCACAAGGAGAATAAAATAAGGTTATGTTTGTGCTTGCATGAGAAGTGTTTGCAATTGCCACTAGAAAAAAGCCCTCCTTAAGAACTCATTCTAAATAATGTTTTAATATGATTATTTAAATATGTTTATGCCCTAGATGACCTTTGACAAAACTCCTTGCTCTGACCACCTAAGGCAACTTTCTTGTCTCCACACAATGACACACTTTCACTAATTAACCATTTTATTCCATAGTACAATGGAGTTTGACAGTGTGCTTCACTAGACATATAGGCACACTGGTTAATCTCAGTGGGATTTATCTAACGTACGGAAGTGTATAAATGTCTAGTTTTTTAATAGTAAGAGTTGTATCTGAGTCTATGTTTTGTCTTGTAACCTAAGCCTGAAATACTCAGAGCCCTTTGAAAGTTTCAAGCAAAGTTAAATTCCACATTGGACTGCAGTGATATTTTTTAAAAAGAATTTTTCATCTCTTACATTACCACTTACTACCTTCTCAAAGAAAACAAGAATTTCTAACTCCAGGCAAATCTGCTCATTCCTCTCTTTCTAGGAAAGGTTTAGTTCTGCAAATGATATAAAAATAATCATTTTCTTTAGCAAGGCTCTGGATTTATTATAAGAATGTAAGAAATACAGGATGTATCTTTGGACGAAATTTTAAAATTGTTTTACATATAGGAGTAGGAAATAACTGCTGTTTAAGAAAGGAATGCCTAGGAGACATCCACCTAGTTAGTCAACCCCAAGACCTGCACTCAAAACCTTATTTGTTCAGCATGATATTTTAAATCCCCAAGCTTGTATTAGGAGACCACCTCCACCTAACTACCATGCTGTCTGGATGGAGAAAGCCCCAGCCACCTGCACCAGGGCAGTCCTGGAGTCTCATCCATGCACACTGGATGGAGCAGGCTGAGTCGAAAGCAAGGCAGTCCAGTGCAGGAGTGCATAGGAAAAGCCTGCCTTTCTGCTAACAACTGTGGGTGCTTTGACCTCAAATCATGGCTCCATTGCCTGGGGCAAACTCAGGCTGCCCCAATGTCCTGTTCCTGATCCCATGCCTCTCCCTGAGGTACAGGCAGAGGTTCGCTGTCATGGCCAGCATCCAAACAGGTCCCTGAAGTGTCTCTCCTGCCTTTGCTGACCAAGGGGCTGCTTGGGGATCCAGGCCCCTGTGGCATTGGGATCACACATGCCTGCTCATGAGGCTGCAGCTATTTTGGTAGAGTGCCTGCTTTCCTCAGCGCCTCAGAAATTGGGGTGGTTCCTCCACAGCAAGAATCCACTCATGGTGGCTTTTGAGCTTGGGACAGTAATATTTCAAAAGTTATTCTTCAGCAGAAAGCTGCTACTGTGCGAAAAGCTCCTTAAAAAGAGACGGGGCTGTGTCTAGGAACACAGCAATGGGGGGGTGGGGGGGGTAGGATGGAGAAGGTGAGCCTGCTCTGAAAAGCCCAGGGGGGTCTGAGCAGTTTGCAGCGCTGCTGACTTGCATGCAGGGCTGAGTGCTGCTCCTCACTTGCTTTGCCAGCACAGATGAACTGAACTGCCAGTGCAAGCAATATCACACTGACACCATCAGAGGCCAGAGAGGGCAGGATCCGCTCTGGGAATCCCCCCATTTGAGAAAATTTGCATCATGCATAACTGTGGCAACTGAGGAGAGCTGCAGCTTGGTCTCAGCAAATAAAGACAGGAGAAAAGGGAAATATTCCTGCCTCTTAGGCTTTCAGGAAAGCAAAACCGCCTGCTCATGGGAATAACGGGGAGGGGAGGGACAAGACCTTCCTCAAAGTCCAGTGTGGTTTTCTCTGAGTCATACGGGGCTTCCCTTTTATGAGGGGAAGCTTTGACCAATTCAGATAGGGTTTCTCCAGCCACCATGTAATTTCGCATTGTGATGCCTGTGCTGAGTGGGATAAGCCACTTCATTGCACAGACAGTCTCACAGATGCTAGCCAGACTTCCCAGCAAAATTTGGAATACGGAAGAAGAACAGAGGAGAGAAGAATCCAGCTGCAACTAGATGAGTCCTAAATGCCCTTTCCCCAACAAGGGGCATGCACACTACCAATATGGTAGTATTTCACAGTCACTTCATTGTACAGTGCTTTTTCCTGAAGGTACAGGCCAAGTCACATTGCTCTGAGCTGTCAGGGTGTGGAAAACGCTGAGTCCATAAAGGTCTGACTCATTTTGGGAGTCCAAGAGCAGAGTCTGTGCTGGCTTCACTCGTGCTTCTTGTCATCTGAGGTTTCTGTAGTCATCAGGCAACCCTTTCATCACTAACAAATTTAGCTGTCTTGAGGGGTGGGGGGTTTTGTGTGCATTTGTAAGTCTGCTTCTAAGTAACCTTTCAAACAGCAAAGCCAAAGTGTACTTCAATTCTGGAAATGCAGGCAATTGGGACAACAAAAATCTGAGCCCTGAGCCAGTCTTGTCTAGGGTGGGCAGCTTTTTGGCCCAACACTCTCCTTCTGAGTATCCAGATCTCTCATTGAAAATCATTTCAAGGGCTAAGATTTCCTTGTGTACCAATGGTGAGGCCTGCCACAGAAACCCAAGGAGAATTAGTGCTTTTATCCTTAAAGTCTTACACTCAAGAACTTCTCATGGAGGCCCATAAACCCCTGAAGGAATTCAGCGATGGGCTGGCATGCTGCCAGCTTGAATGGTGATACATTAATGGATACCACTGCAGTCTGGCCAGCAGGCTGTAATTTGATGTCTGTGTGCAGAACCTGGATGGGTATATTTAATATATCATCTGCTTCCCCAGGGTGATGTACTCCTGCTGACATTTTATAAATCAATGCATGGCCATAAGCAAAGCTATTCTCTTTGTTTGGCAGCACTTTAAAAAGACACACTCATAAATAAACTGTAATAATGTTAATCTCCTAGTATGGTTTAAGCATATTTATTAATTACAAGTACAAAAGGGAGTAAAACTAGAAACAGGGTAGTCTTTTTTTTTTTCCCTATGATATGCTAATAAAAAAAGAGGATGACCAGCTGAGTGCAAGTGACAATTATCTAATGCAGTATGCCCAGATGGAAAAAAAGGATATTATGGCACATCCCTGGAATGCTACTGTGGTTTATAAAGGAAAAAAAAAAAGAACATATCCTGTTTCCACCAGAAGGAAATGAAACAGTTCTCAGAAGCATATGCTGTATTAATTACTGTACTCATTTTATAATATTCCACATACAAGGGTGCAATAGTATTTTAACCACTCTTAGCCTCATTGCTGAAAGAGCCTGGACTGCTTAAGTACACTGGCAGTAAGCAAGCAAGGAAGTGCTTTATTCCAAAGAGGAACTCTGTCCTGCCCTGCATAACTGTTGTTATCAGGCATTCGTTTGCCCCCGTAAGATGTTCTTTGGCATTAAACCAATGATAATTCCATCTTTGCCACTAGACTAACATGCTGCACAGACCAAAGGGGTGAGACTCGAACTGAGAGTCCTGAAACTTGTCTTGCTGCATGGCACAATATTACTATCTGCTTATCAGGCTGGTGGCATCTTGCAAAAGGCTGGGCAAGGTCTTCCCTGTACTTATTAAAAGCAGATGCTAAACAGAC
Source organism: Gavia stellata (assembly GCF_030936135.1). NCBI lineage: Eukaryota > Metazoa > Chordata > Aves > Gaviiformes > Gaviidae > Gavia > Gavia stellata. The sequence continues at coordinate 23,158,891 of NC_082599.1, read as the reverse complement.
TAGACTTCAAGGGATGGTTGTACTTTCTGAGCAGAAGAACATAGAGGAAGATTGTCACTGAAGGACAGAAAGATTAGTGGTTTTCAAATTATATTTTTCTTGGATAAGACAGGAGTAAATTTCAGTCCTACTGCAAGACTCTGATCTTCAGGGCAATAACGTGACATTCTCCTTACTTATAGAATAGCTTTGCCTCTGTGGAGATTATGTTCTGTCATACTAAATAAGAAGGTAATACATCATTAAAGATGGGGAGTTAAATATATGCTTGTTCAGCTAATAACCTGGTGAATGTAGAGGAAGGAATGACATTTCTATGTCATTGTCTGCAATATCTCACTGGCTACAGCCTGATGACTCCTCTAGAAAGACTAATGTTGGGTCATTAAGCCAAGCCATAGCACGCAATATAATTTAAAGACCATCCAATCTAATTACAGTTAGTGCAGCATCACTAGGAAACAAGTCTGCTATTTGGTATGCCTTGTATCATATCATTGCCACTTCTGTACATGTCTTCATCAGAAGCAATTAATCTCATATTCTTGAAACTGCGCTGTAAACCTCCTTGCAAAATGTCACATATCCTGTGAGCATTACTAGCAATGAGCCAACATCCTCTGACAGGCCATGAAACACTGCACACTGCTTATTTGTTGAGAAAGTGCTCATATGAGATTCATGCTAGAGACTGACATTATTAAAAACTGCAGTTTCGCCTCCCTCCCACACTGCCCCTTCTCAATTTCTGGCATGTATGCATGGGGGAAAAAAATTGCCACCAAGTAAGAAGAACAGGGCTTTTTCCTTCCTGCTTGACACAGGTATAAATAGTTGTACATGCTGAAGTAGTGAGATGCAGACACTGCCCAGGCCAAACCGAGTCAGAGTCACTCAAGGCTCCCTGCAGAGAGGGAGTGCTGTTCACCATGAGTAATATCAGCCAGCTGCTTCAACTGGAGGTCTGGCTCACAAGAAGCATCCCATGATCAAAGGAGAAAAGGAAATAGGTAACGCAATACATGGCTGACTTCTCATTGTACAGCTGTGACTGCATTTCAGTCTGGGACAGCCACACATGGTACTTGCATTATTTGTATTCTTTGGACTGCTGACTATCTTTTTCCTTGTCCTGTATTTGACACAGTTATTTGCTCTAAGTAACAATAATATCTTTGGTAACTGACAACCACTAGGAATACCTGTGTGTAGCAACATTTGGTTTTGTCATTATTCTACACATTTAATTTCTGACTCATATGAGGACTAAGCCAGGAAGCAAATAGCAAATTAATATATTCTGTGTATATCAGACTGAATTAGTCACAAGGCAAAATGATCTTATTGTATACTACATGTGGGTTTGGGTCGGAAGCATAAGTCATAATTAAATACGAAGCTGAAGAACAGGCCCTTTTCCAGTATGGAGACTGGGACCAAAACCACAGTGTCCAGTGGGCCAGGTCCAGCGGTATTCAGGAAAGCAGCTTGCCCAGTCTAGCTGTCCCCACCCCACCAAGCACCGTGATTTTCTCCTTCAGAATTCAGAAAGATTTCAAAAAAATCAGAGCTCTAATTTGAGACATTTGCAATGTCATAAAAATATGTCCACATGCATTAAATCTTTTTCTCCCACTGACTTTTAAAAGCAGCTCTGCTATTGTGTTTTTTTTTTTTTGCAACTGCCATTTCTTGATTGTACTTTGCTTAGGCAGGTTGGCTCTCTGCCGTAACACCTCTGCAGCATTTAATCTTGTCTTTCTCCATCACATATCACTTTCCCTTACTCCCTGTACTACCACAACTGTGATCATCATCTAATCCAACCTAACAGCTAACTCTTGTCTGTCCCATCCCCAGCCTCCCAGCAAGTAGCAGCAAAAGTTGTCACCAACCCTGCCATCTGCTAGCTGTCATGGAGCACCAGACTGCTACTGTCAGGGCTGCCACAGAGCTAAAAAGACAAGTAGGGTGTTGCTGCCTGCTGCAAGGGGCTGACGTGGGAGAGCTGCTGCCACCAAACCCAAAAGAAGATGGGAAAAGGGGCACCTAAAAGCTCCTGGGGAAAAAGAGCACCTGATCAGCACCAGTGGCCATTCCTGTTTGTGAGTACACTACATGGAAACGGTGTGAGCAGCAGCTTCCCATTTCCTCCAAGAAAACGGTGAAGGGCTCTGGTGCATGGTCCACACACCACCCACTTGGACTACAGTGAGCAGGATTATACCTCTATTTTCCCAGTGTTATACTCAGCCAGGGCATCAGAGCTTTCCCCTTTTAGGCCTCTTTGCAATAAAAGAATCTCAAAACTAGCATGTGGCGAAAAGTAATTTATCTTAGCTGAACAGCTATGAGTAGGTTTTTTTATTAACCTTTTTTCCAATTTGCGGTGGCATCAGACTCCACATGGATTTCAGACAGCAAAGTCCCAAATATCTGCAGTCTGCTTAGAAAGTGAGCTGCACACTTGTTCCAGATGATTCCCCCTTTCCCCTACACCACAGAGCACTCACAGCCTTGCCAACATGCTCCCCTTTCGCAAGACGCAGGGTGGGAGCAAACACTATTCAGTTCGCTGGCTGGTTCAACCTTGTTCTCTTTTTTACACTATGGCACATATTTGTGCAGCATGCAACAACCAAGTGAGAACATCTTTTCCAAGTGGTATTTCTTAATGGCATTTGGAGAAAGATTTGTAAGTAATGTCACATGAATGCAAATTAAAGCCTCCTTAACACACTTCCATGACTCTGTTTTTCCCTTGCATTTTCTTCTTTATACCTCTTTCAGTCTGTATTTTCTTTGATTGGAAGCACTGAAAAATTGTTAAAACAAAGAGTGCAAGTACTTTTCTGCTCCCTGCCTCCTCACTCCCTCCAATATGTTTTATTTCTGTTCTTTTAAGTGCTTTGGATTAGGTCCTTGCCTCTGGCACTATTCCTCCAGCCTTGACTTATGTCCAGAATAGTGTCTTCTGGCAAGTATCTTGCTCCTCACTGGCTGGCTACTGTGTGCAAGGCTCCTGCTTTTCATGGATCAAGGGCTTAGGCATCTTGAGACTAGCACTTGGCACCAATGTTTCGTTTTCAGCCTCCTCACAAAAATGAACCAGTTAGTTCTCAATACAGTGCTCCCTTGTTTATTTTCTTCACATGTCTATTCTTTCTTTCCATTCCTGGCAACAAAGAGAAGAAAGCTGGAAGAACACCACTTTTGCCAGTTTATTACCAATTTTGAGCTGTGAAAGCTGGCATAGTAAGGAGGTAGAGGGAGCAAGGGAGGACATCTAAAGGGAACAGATTAGCCCATCACCAGGCCTGTTGCTGGACCTTCTGCAAGACCCCAGTGTAAGTAAGTATCCCCAGAAACGTAGGCACTATTCCTTAGCCCTCTCTTTGGCTGTAAGTAGCCTTCTCTAACACTTCTCTAAATTTCAATTCCTCTTGTGCAAAACCTAAGTAGAGCACAGGGGCTACATGCTGGCATCCTGTACAAGGGTGAAATCTGAAGGATAGATTAGTTCAGCAAAACAGTGAAATTGTAGGTAGGAGATTATAATCCTCAGTATAGTAGTGATCATGACTACACTCTACTTCCCACAGTATGAAGTACAAAACTGAGAGAAAATATATTTTCAGTTGTCCTAGAAATAAAATATTGGAGGAAATGAAAATAAAGGGTACTTGGTTTTAGATTGACTGGATGGTTTTATTCGGCTAAAAATTTCTCATTTTTTTGTGGGTAAATTCAGTTCCTTTCAGTCCCTTTAAAGAAGCAGATTAATTATGAAAAGGAAAATATAAACAGGAGACACAGTAACCCTCCCTTTCAAAATGTAGAAATGACACATTCTAAAGTTTTTGAGCATTCCCCACTCCTTCTCAGATAAAAACAAGAGGAAAATAATTGGCCTCATTGCCTTTTTGCAATCAATTTACTAGTCCCAGGATTTCTTCTTCTTTACATGAAGCTGGAATCATGACATCTCACTTCATCCATAAGAGCCAGTGCATCTAATCTAGGGTGGTAGCTAGACTCTCTGTAGCAAATCTAGACACCTGCAAAGTGGTTCATCCTCCCTATTGCAGACACCTGTCTAAAGGTAGAATGAAGTGCTCTCTGGCAATGCTTCACTCCCTACTGACCGCAGAGGCAATAGGGACAAATCGTTTGGACTCAACACTTGAGTTTTAATGGCTAAATTTAGGTAAGATAAATTTTCCCTTGGTCTTCTGCATCCTTGTTTTTTTTTTTTTTATTGGTGAAGACCTGATTTTTCTTGTTTCTAGAACCTGGGTACATACCTTCAAGAAGTCACGGTCACAGTCAGATCCATCTTCTAAATCAAAGGCTGTGAAGCTATAGTTGAGTGTGTTCCCCTTTGTAGTTTGGATAGTCCAGCTACAGTGCTCATTTAATGGGTAATTATTTGGATAATTTAAACTTTCCAATATGCCATGGCTACGATTAACAGTCAGTACTTCGTGGCAAACTGAAAAAAAAGTGATAATAAATTATATTTATGCAGTGCTTATTAGCCCAGTATCTCAAAAAATTACTAACTGACGTTACCGATAGCATTACAAGGTGAGAAATATTTTTATTCACAGATTAGAGAAGTCATACAGAAAGAGAATTGTGACCTATTGAAGAACATATTGCATATGTTGCAAACAAAATCCAGACTTTCAAATTTGAATTCTTCAGCTCTATCATGTCCTTCTTTTCTGACACTTGCAGACACATCAGTATATGTAGTACATATATTTTTGGCAGTTTTCTTTAATTCTAAATACATGGTTATTCCTGAAATAGGTTTTCTTCTATTTATTTTTTTTAAACTAATAATAGAAATTTGTCCTGTCATTTGAAAAAATTTTGGGAGGGTGCTCAACAAAGATTGACTAATGGATTAAAGTGGTTTATTTCAGCAAACCAGAAAAAAATTATACTCACAGAATCACAGAATCACAGAATCATTAAGGTTGGAAAAGACCTGTAAGATTATCAAGTCCAACCATCACCCCAACACCACCATGCCCACTAAACCTTGTCCCACAATGCCACGTCCACACGTTCCTTGAACACCTCCAGTGATGGTGACTCAACCACCTCCCTGAGCAGCCTGTTCCAGTGTTTCACCACTCTCTCAGTAAAGAAACTTTTCCTAATATCCAGCCTGAACCACCCCTGGTGCAACTTGAGGCCATTTCCTCTTGTCCTGTCGCTAGTCACTTGGGAGAAGAGACCAACACCCACCTCTCTGCAACCCCCTTTCAGGTAATTGTAGAGAGTGATGAGGTCTCTCCTCAGCCTCCTCTTCTCCAGGCTGAACAACCCCACTTCCCTCAGCCACTCCTCATAAGACTTGTGCTCCAGACCCCTCACCAGCTTCGTTGCCCTTCTCTGGACACGCTCCAGCACCTCAATGTCCTTCTTGTAGTGAGGGGCCAAAACTGAACACAGGATTTGAGGTGCGGCCTCACCAGCGCCGAGTACAGGGGCACGATCACCTCCCTACTCCTGCTGGCCACACTGTTTCTGATACAGGCCAGGATGCCGTTGGCCTTCTTGGCCACCTGGGCATCATATTCAGCCAGCTCATATTCAGCCGGCTGTCAATCAACACCCCCAGGTCCTTTTCTGCAGGGGAGCTTTGCAGCCACTCGTCCCCCAGCCTGTAGCGTTGCATGGGGTTGTTGTGACCCAAGTGCAGGACCCGGCACTTGGCCTTGTTGAACCGCATACAATTGGCCTCGGCCATCCAGCCTGTCCAGATCCCTCTGCAGAGCCTTCCTACCCTCGAGCAGATCAACACTCCCGCCCAACTTGATGTCATCTGCAAACTTGCTGAGGGAGCATTCAATCCCCTCATCTAGATCATTGATAAGGATATTAAACAAGACCGGCCCCAAAACTGAGCCTTGGGGGACTCCACCTGTGACTGGCTGCCAACTGGATTTCGCTCCGTCCACCACGACTCTCTGGGCTCAGCCATCCAGCCAGTAAATCCCTGGCTGAAACAATAAACGGAAACTATATTACTTGTATTAGATTTTCTAGCTCCAGGAACTGGAAGTATAAATGAAATTCTTTAAAAAAGAGCCATGATTTTCCTTGTGAGTCATCCAATAGCATCTTAGCATAAGAACTATAATAATGAGAGCTTTCCTTGAAGTTCAGAGAAAGTGAAAAAGAAACTAAACTAGATAATGAGTGAAATTACAGTTATGGCATTAGGTCAGTGAGTCTCATTTTCCAATATCCCACTTTCACTAAAGACAGAAAATATCAATGTGGGCAATCCCTTGTTAGGAAACAGCATACAATGTGTATTGGGAGCACACCAGTATAATGCACAGAGAAGAAGTGGGCAGGAGGCATGGAGCAGGACAGGCTGTTTGCTTTGTACAGCAAATCTGCAGTGTTTGAACAGCAGAAATAGCTGACAATCCCTCGCAAAACTCTTATATTGTCTGTCACTAGGGATACTACCTCTACCACCTCCTGCAAATTTTTTTTATTCTTTCCAAATGATTTACAGAGCAGCGAGGTCTGTGTTTTTAAGACTTCAAAATGGTCAGGATACAGCCGAAGGTCAGGGTCAGGTGGAGTGGAGCTTTTCTGCAAAGCTACACTGAAGCATACAACTGTTTGAAAGGACCAGGATGAAGAGCACAAAATGGATTTTGAAGAATGCAAGATGTATAAAAGTTGCTATCCCCTGCCATCAAGATTTTATTAGAAACATATCAGACACAAAGGTGCCTTTGAATGTTAACTTGATACCATGTTTTCCTTTGCTATGTTTTCCAATTCACCATTACATTTCTTTCATGTACACGTAAATGCATCTGGCATCTAAGCATCCTTATTTTATACCACTACTTCCAACATAATTTTAGCTTCTGGGCAAGACATTGAAAGCTTTTTCAGATGCATCTTCAGGAATTAAATATGAATGTAAAATGTAGATCACATTATCTGATAGCTCAGGTTCTACATCTGAGTGCTTTGAAAGTGCTCTTTCTGCTTAATTAGTGAAACAAGGGGAACCCTTTCCTAATATATCATCTTGACTTTGCAGTCTGAAAAGTACATGGTAGATGAATCTGCCATATCTTTTAACGAATGAGGGAGACAAAGCTCCCTCACTCTTCTAATTATTGTATGTGCCATGTGTGGCACATAATCCATTTACTGTTGTCCAATCCTAGGACAACTTAATGTCTATAAATCTACAGCAGTCCCTATCACTTGGGCATGTATGTATGTGGTGAAATTCCGTATCTTCCAATGTGCATTTAACCATATATGCTAGAGTGTATAAGGAAAAAAGTAAACACTGGGATGATATTCAAGGTTATAACTGGGAACAAAATAACTTTAAATTGTCATGTATCTTCTTGGATTTTTCTCCAAATGTTATTATTCTGGTATTTCTGGGGTAGAACTAATTTACAAAAAAATGTTTGCAAGAAAAATGTGACCCTTACCATAAGATATGAAACCATAAGAAATTAAACTTTTTCAAGTGTTCCTGGTAGGCTAAATGACCCTAATCACCCACAATGATCCAGGATGGCTGGGCGGAACTCGCTTGTCCTTTGCCATCCTGCCTCACAAGCAGCTAGAAGAGCAGAGAGACTTGCTCTATCTGCCTTATCTGTTAAAAAGTCAGGAGACTGGGTGAGCAGAAGAGCGAGAACAGTCCAATCTATCCTGTTATAGACTTCCAGCACTTGTTAGATTCCAAGTAAATCTGGAGTGGTAAGTGCCACTGGTGCAGGTAATAGAAGTAGAGTAACCTCACCAGCTTTCTTCTAGGGAGGAGATAATCTCCATCACGGGTAGTTGGGCAGGTAATTTTCAGCTCTCTGTGTTCTGTGATTGTAGCAGACTAGAGAATCTGGGTCGATAATAATCTCTATACATTGTCCCCTGCTCATGAATAGGTAAGATCATGGGCTGCAAGAAGCAGTTTCAGGAACAAGCTGAACTGTAGAAACATGTTCTTCTCATCTTCTTTTACTTACTTACCCTGTTTGTATTTGGCTAAAAAACCTCCACCTCGCAGACTGCTATCTGTCCTTAGTTTTACATACATGCTGTCTCCACTGGAATGGATGAGTTGTGGTATCTGATTCCCACAAAATTTACCTAGCTGTTTAGCATTACTGCTGTTGCCATCATATACCTTAAAAAAAAAAAAAAAAAAAAATTAATAATGCTGATGACATTACAAATCCAAGTAATTTCCCCCTGACAAATGTCTGCTTAGGGAATTGTTACTGGGTATACAAGAGGTTAAATTCTATTTCTGCTCAAAGGAAGCCTGACAGGCATTTCAGAAACAAGCAAATCTGTGGAAAAACAGGAAGGCTGTAACTGAATACTGGTGGGTTTTGAGGGGCTTAGTCACCAAGAGGGGAAAACTGCATTCCATTTCAACTCTATTAAAAATATTCACATAACTTATGCAACAATTCAGATATGAAATTTGGGATTAACACTGTTGTGCCTTTTTTGTTGTAATTTACTAAGAGAGCATACTAAGGCCTTGGTCCAAAACACAGCAAATTTAGAAGATATAGACAGATTCTTGTTTCAGTGGCCTTTCTATCTAGACATAAATGCTTTTCTTACCAGCAGGTACACAGACACTGCTGCCTTACTTCTCACTGCTCTGTGATATGAAAGTAGCATGTCAACATAGAGCTTTCCTATTCTGAGTCGGTTCACTTATGAACGTTTGAAGACCAGTGCCATGTGTTTTTCCTTGCCTGTGTGCTCATCGTGCTCAGCTGCCTCCTACGGAGCAAAGCATTATAGGGTACATACCGCAAGGTAATCGAAGTTGCACTTTGGGTGATACTCTAGATGGAACTGTTCAAACTGGATTTCGAATGGGGTTCCTTGGCTTCCTCTGAGCAACCAGTAGCACTCTGAATTGTGGTAATAAGGCATAGGGTAGTTGGGAGACATGAAGATACCAGAAGCTGTCATCAAAGTCCCACCACAACCTGAAAATGGCAAAGAAACCAAACCAACATTTAACACATAGAAGAATAGAGAATTAGATATGATGTGTGAGATTCATACTCCTGACCTCCTTAACATGCCCTGAACATCTTCAGTAATGCCCCAAAAATCTGCATTTAGCCAACAGTGTTGTAAGCAGAAAAGAGCACATAGCACCTAGAAATATTAACTATCTAACTTGAAGAGTGCTCCTGATAGGTAGTTAATCTTCAAATAGAAACTTCTCCTTTAAATTCTTGGTTACTGCTTTCCTAAACATGCAAGAAAGTTGATGCTTCATTATATCTAGGGAATAGTTTATCCTTCCCTGCGGAGATAAAGAAAGCCCAAGGATCAGGAAAGTTGTGTCCTTGATCTTAACAACATGAACATATGTTGCTATATAATTAGCAGACAGAGTTTAGAAGATGGGAAGCAGAAAAGATGTGGGGGAAAAGCTGAGAAATTAAATACAATTGAAAGATCAAAAATGAGACGTGTAAAATGGTTTTATACTTGATGTGGTCATTTTACCTGCTGATGTACCATCCCACTCTGCTGAAAATCCCCTTCTTGTGCCAAATATGTCACTTACAAACTTTATCCACAGCTTGTTACCATGAGAGATTGTAACAGGAGGCAGTTCTGTACCACAGTATTTTCCAAGAGAAGGAGAAGTTTCATAGCCTCCATCTCTAGAACGATAGAGAAAAAAAACCTTTGGTAAAAGAGGGAAACCATGAGAAATGTTAACAAATCAAAAATCCTGGGATTCTCTCAGGCCTGGGAAAGGCTAATCCTGGCTCTTCATCCTCCACAGAAATACAGCTACCAACTACTGGAGGAGTCCTGCTACTTGCAGTAAGAAGTCCTACCACAAGAACCTTCTTGCTGGGTATGTCCACTCTCTCGTCTCAGCAGCTTGTCCAGAAGACTCAAAAAGTGTCTCAAGCAGACTTGATGCTGCAGAGGCAGGACCTTCTCTGTATTCTACAAGGTGGCAATCACTGGTGTAACCAAAGGTAATCTTCTAATTTGAAGATATAACAGTTTGCTGGCTTCTCACTGTTTAGCCTGGCACAAAACCAGATTAGCTGACCTATTAAAAAAACATGTTTATTTGCCACCACACAAATGGGAACCCATTTCTCAGAACTGATATGATGCATGTTTTGAAATAATTTCTTAGCCTTCAGAATTGTTTCTACAACCACTTATTTCCTATTTTTAAATTAAGTAATATTTCCAGTAGTATTTTTTAATACTGTAATCAGGATGCACATTTAATGTTCTGTTTTGCTACCTGCACATGTCTTATGGGAATAAAAAAGATGGTAACAACCTGCTTATCAGTTGCTTTCTAACCTTATCTTTAAGCACTTTCATATTAGAAATACCCTACAGGTCATTGGGGCAATAATAAATACATTTATATCTATATATGGGTGTGACCTTGATATGATGCTTTTTAAGTGGACAGTAATACTTTCAATTAAATTTTCACAGGTTTATACCTGCTTTTGAGAGAAATTTCTACTTAGGCCTTGCCACTCTGTTTTCTTGTCATCCTCCCAGCTTAAACTGCTTGCCGCTATCTCAGGTTACTGACAGTTGAAGAACTGTGCCAGAACCTCCCCTCACTTGCATCTCAGCCTCTGCAGCTGTGGTCAGATGAACAATTTTCTTAGTTGACTGAATGCAATTTATCAAAGGACACCTCAGGACAAGAAATCAGAGTGGCACCTCATCTAAGATTTATGTAGCTACCCTATATAACAGTATCAGGTTTGATGAGACATTCTGGAAATCCAGTTATGGCAGCAGGAATGTGCTGAGTTGCACTTAGCAGTGTTCTGGCCATCTCTTAAAACCTGTTTAATGCTGTTGAGCTCTTCACAGTGACAACAGAGTTAGATTTACCTAATAAATGAAAGTTTTCAGTTCTCAAGGTGAAAAAGTGAAAGAAAAGCCTGTTATAATTCAGGTCTACCCCAAATTAAGGTGCTAACTTTTAAAATAAAGTTAGATTAAATTTAATCTCAGAATGTTGTTTTAAAATGAAAAAATGAAACACTTTACTTCTTAAAAAATATTGAAAAAGCCTTTCAGTTTTTCAAAACTTTCTCCAGTTTGTATGGACAGCTGAAAACACCAGCTAATTAAGCAGGAAATCAGAATCTCAATACTGCAACTTCAGCAAGCAGCTTTTTGTTTGGTTCTAAAAAATAAGACACTACTTATGGAGAAATAACCCATACAAAATATGTGGTATAACGTTCAGAATGAGTTTTATCATGGTGCCCATCGAGGTCATGGAAACTCGTGGCATGCTCAGAATGAAAAATCACACTGGCTTTCTGCAGTCATGGTTCATCTAAAGAGCTGCGTCATGAGGACAAAAATGGGTCCACTGACACTGCAAAGTGCAAATCCCACACAGCAACACAGCAGAAAGGAAGTGCACTTGGCGCAGCTGTATTGTAAGCATGCAGCTAACCTTCCTGCAAATATTACTTTCTTCTACTTGTCTCTGTCCTGTAAAATTTACTAGAAATCACCATGCTAATATCCTAAGTTTAATGGTGATGCCAGTATAGACAAATATCACAGATTATGTACATGTTCCTAGTGCTGCATCACAGAATAGCTGCTGTTTAAACATGATAAACATAAAAGAGAATATAGAATCATAGAATCATAGAATAGTTTGGGTTGGAAATGACCTTTAAAAATCATCTAGTCCAATCCCCCCTGCAATGAGCAGGCACATCTTCAAGTAGATCAGGTTACTCAGAGCCCCATCCAGCCTGACCTTGAACATTTCCAGGGATAGGGCATCTACCACCTCTCTGGGCAACCTGTTCCAGTGTTTCACCACCCTCATCATAAAAAATTTCATCCTTACATCTAGTCTAAATCTATCCTCTTTTAGTTTAAAACCATTACCCCTTGTCCTATCGCAATAGGCCCTACTAAAAAGTTTGACCCCCGCTTTCTTATAAGCCCCCTCTAAGTATTGACAGGCTGCAATAAGATCTCCCCAGAGCCTTCTCTACTCCAGGCTGAGAAACTCCAACTCTCTCAGCCTTTCTTCATAGGAGAGGTGTTCCATCAGTCTGATCATTTTTATGGCCCTCCTCTGGATCTGCTCCAACAAGTCCATGTCTTTCCTGTGCTGACGGCTCCAGAGCTGGACACAGTACTCCAGATGGAGTCTCACCAGAGCAGAGTAGAGGGGCACAATCACCTCCCTCGACCTGTTGGCCACGCTTCTTTCGATGCAGGCCAGTATATGGCTGGCTTTCTGGGCTGCGAGCGCACATTCCCGGCTCATGTCCAGCTTCTCATCCACCAACACCCCCAAGTCCTTCTCCTCAGGGTTCCTCTCAATCCCTTCATTCCCCAGCCTGTATTGATACCAGGGGTTGCCCCAACGCAGGTGCAGGACCTTGCACTTGGCCTTGTTGAACCTCATGATGTTCACATGGGCCACTTCTCGAGCTTGTCCAGGTCCCTCTGGATGGTATCTCATCCCTCAGGCATGTCAACCGCACCATTCAGCTTGGTATCATCTGCAAACTTGCTGAGGGTGCACGTGCTCCCACTATGTCATTCATGAAGATATTAAACAGTACTGGTTCCAATATGGACCCCTGAGGGACACTACTTGTCACCGATCTCCATCTGGACATTAAGCCATAGACCACTACCCTCTGGATGTGACCATCCAACCAATTCCTTGTCCATCGAACAGTCCACCCATCAAATCCATATCTCTCCAATTTAAAGAGAAGGATGTTGTGGGGGACCGTGTCAAAGGCCTTACAGAAGTCCAGATAGATGACATCCGTAGCTCTTCCCTTGTCCACTGATGTAGTCACTCCGTCATAGAAGGCCACTAGGTTAGTCAGGCAGGACTTGCCCTTGGTGAAGCCATGCTCCCTGTCCTCCATGTGCCCTAGCATAGCTTCTTGGAGGATCTGTACCATGATCTTCCCAGGCACAGAGGTGAGGCTGACAGGTTGGTAGTTCCCAGGGTCCTCCTTTCTACCCTTTTTAAGAATGGGTGCGATGTTTCCCTTTTTCGAGTCACCTGACTGCTATGACTTTTCAAATATGGAGAATATGTCATAAAACAGGCAATAAAACTCTTTGTTTCTGCACTAAGGAAAACAACGAGAATGCAGTGCATGGGAACACAGTCCACATACTCCACTTGCTCTGAGAACTGGAACTTACCAAGTGGGAAAGCTGACAATGGAGCAGGATGGGAGGAGGAAAAGGTAACCTTTAAAGTTCTCTTTTAAGTTCTTTTCCCACATTGACAGCACAGGTGTATGGTTAAAACTATAGCTTCTGTACATGCCTAAATGGCTTTGGACAACTTCCATGGTTATCAGTAATAAGGACAAGAGAAATAATTAGGCTTGCCTGATTTCTACATAATCCTCTGTACAGCGTTTATTCCCTTCCAAGGTGAAGTTGGTGAAGCGCAGCACAATCTGTCTGTTTATTCCCACTGTGATGGTGTATATGCACTCCGTCCGGACAGGGTAGTTATTGGGATAGTTTGGAGATGTTAGCACACCAGTTTCAGTACTGTAGTTGTGTGAGCACACTTTAAAAGAAAAGAAAGAAGTACGAATTAATTTAGTATGTATGCTAAATTAACAGGAAATTTCTATTTCCAACAGAGAGAGGGGCAAACATCCTGTGCTCCTGTGCATTATAACTCTTCCTGGACACATCTTACTGCTGAATGTCATCACTATAAACTAAAACCAGAATCCAGATTTTTCATGTATTTCTTATATTTGAGTTGATTTGTTCAGCTTTTACCAGAACACCATGTCTGTAATAAATAGGCAACATAAGAGTAATTCCAGCTGCCTAAGTTGGCTTTGACCTAAAATCCAGGTAAGCAGAGAAAGGAAACTGAAAGGCATGTCTTGATCAACACAAAAGGTAGGATTCCTGAATTTATGAAAAGCGGTGGTTGTGGAAACTGAATGCAATCTCTAGCTACAAGGAGATGCTAAATTGTTCTCAGGCATTCCCCACAATCAAACTGGGAGATGGGGATTTTATATCTAAATTTCTTTTCACATTTTCTGGGTCATAGCTGACAATCCGTTGGAAAATAGTGTAATCCTTAGATTGTGAAGACAAAGCAGTTCTACTTAAGGTCTTAGACTAAAATCAGATACATCAGTTATTCTGTTAGCACTGTAGAAGCATCTTGGTATCATGAGCTGGAAAGAAGAAAATAGCGTGGACTAATGCTGAGCCAGAACCTGAGCAATAATTAAAAGGAAGTTCTTTCAATAGCACAGAAATAAAGACTAGGAATAAAAATATCTGCTATACAATGGTACATGAGACTTATTTTGGAGAGAACAATTGTTGTGTATTAGTTGATCGCAGTCTGGGTAAGGTTTGTGATCCGGCTGCAAAAAGGGCAAGAAGAAATGTAATCCATGTCAGGTGATTTCAGTTGAAACAGGGAATCTTGATGCCACTGCACAAGGTAATGATGACATGTCACCTGGAAAAATGTGGATAACCATGGTCACTGATGTTCTGGAAATCAAATGAGAACAAGTAAGACAGAGGATGTGGAGATAGCAGGAAATTAGTAGATTAGTAGGCAAGAGATACTAGAAGAGCTTAACTTGTTTAGCTTAGCAAGTGCAGAGAAAAAGAAAGAGATAAACATAAAGAAGCATGAAGAAAAGACAAACAGAACACATTCTCAATGACAGTACAAGCTCTGAAGTTAAAAACTGTCCATGAATACAGATACACAGAAATTAGGAGAAAGTTTCTATCAGGAAGTGAGTTTCTAGGGCAATCATCCAACCAACATAACAGATGCAGAAAGGGGAAATAAGTCCACTGTGTTTTAAGACACAGTTTGATTAATTTAATTAAGAAGGGGATCACATTATGTAGCTCCTGGCAAAAAAAAAAAAGGCGGGGAGGCATAAAATTGTAAGCTGGATTTGATGACCCCGGAGGCTCGTTCTGGTCCTTCATTCCCGTTTCAGGTCCTACAGGTTGCAAATATAAGAAGTGAAAGTAGATTTCTTAAATATTTTCTATCAAATAGACAGGGTTAGACTAATTATAAAGCACAACTGAAAGAGCAAGCAAAATATTATGATTAACTTTATACTTATTTAAGCTGGTTGCCACAGATCTCTGAAACCTGTTTTCTAACATAGCACAGCTGCAGTGTAGTAATACTTGTGCTTAACACTTCAATATGCGTCATAATTTAGGGGGAAGGGATGAAATTACAGTTCAGGCCCTCCATGTCTAAGGTTGGTCATTTCTATGTCTGATCTCTATCCATTCTATCTACTAAAATGTTTTTGCTTTTAAGGCTGTCTTTTTTAATGGTGGTTTTTTGCATTCTTGGTCACCTGGAAGGCCTCTGTTGAAAATGTTTTCTGTGGGATAAATATTCCCAAAGCTAGCTACCAGACTCATGTTCATAATTCATCACAAAGAGAACAAAGAAACATGACACAGAAATAGGCCAATAATTTTCTGCTATAGGGTTGTACTTTGGTACTGACAAGTCAGAAAGGTTCCATGCACTAGTTTACCTAAAATCACAATCTATTAGAGTCTTTATCTAGAATTTTAGTCATTTGTGTTTTCCATCACAGATATGCTCTAATGTATGCATATAACAATCAGGTTAGTCCTGGTCACCTTAAAAACCTTGTGCTGTCTTATAAATCCTTATAATGCCCTTGCTGTGCTGCCAGCTCCTGTAGTGTTTCATGATATATAGGGCTTATCATCAACCTCAGATCCTTAAGTCATATGATTTCTTGAGAACCCTGCCTGCGGGGTTAGAAATCTGACTTAGAAATGTGACCCAAGTTTTTCCTAATGGCTCATTACACAAAAAGCGAAAAACATTAAAATGTGTGTATATTTATTAGGTTACTTATTTTAACTAAGTATTTCCTCCTGATTTTGGAGGGGTAGGTGCCTGACTCATGCACATTTAATGGTTAGAGCTGTTGCAATACTGCCGTTCCTTATTCACTCAGAGGCTGAGACCATGAATACTAGCTTTCAGCCTGGAGAATATTAAAATTGATGTACTAGATAAGGGCCCTTAGGGTAAAATTAGCAACACGGAAGCCAAAATATTTTTATCAGCCCTTTTAAGAACAATTTCCACAGAATTGTCCAGGTTCCCTTCCTCACCAAAGTTTGCTTTCTTGGGAGTAATCCATACAGAAACTCATATCCCAAGTGTGCTGTTTTAAACTGGATGTTGTATACTGCTCTACACTTCACATAACAATCTTCTTTATGAGCTAAGGGGGATAAATACAGAAGGTGGAGCAGTGACTGCCTTAGAAATGTCAGACTTCTGGCTACAGTGAAATAAATCCAAGTGTAGATGCTGCTATGATGATTAGGAAAAGCATAAATGAACTCATGTTTTTTGTCAGCCACCTCTCTTCTGGTAACTGGATTCACTGGTTGTGTCTTACTTTCATTAGGAGAGCTGGCACTCCCCTTTTGCACTCACCTCACTAACACAGCATTTGGGGGTGTGCTTGGGCAGTAATAGTTCCTTCAGTGAAAACTGTTAGCAAAGTTAGTAGGAAAAAAGTACTTTAACTCCTTTGCCAAAGTTCAGAATGCAGTCTAACTCCATAATTTGATTATAATATGCCTGGAAAAAATATTAATTCAGTTTAGTCTGAAGACACTTATCACAGCTCATGAAAAACAGAAGGCAGCAGCAATTGTCAAGGACAATTGCACATCTTGCCTTGCCAGTGTGTGAGGTTTTGAAAGCTATTCAATCTGCTTTCGGATTTTGGTACTAAATGTGTTTGCTCTTCTTAAAAATGCCATAAATGGCAGTAACCCACTGTAATAGCCAACAGTGGAGAAAAATGCCAGCTTTTGTACCACTCACTCATGATTGCATACTGCAGAAAATTATATCCATGTTTTTTCCCATAAAGAGATACTGATCAGTTGCCACAATTCTAATTAATCAAAAATAAAACTATAGTGTCATATGTAAAATGGCAGTTTCTTCCTTTTAATCTCATTCTGCCAAAGGAAAACTGGGATCCCTAACAATTAGACTTTTATGTAACACTATGCATGTTTAGAAAAAAAGGAAGAAACTATCACATGAAGTATATGCCTCTCCACAGGCAATGGAAAAGCACATCTGCACTTCAGGGTCTTCTGTTACTGCTGCTGGCAGATGCTAACAGACCTAATTTTTACCAAGAATGCACACAAAGGTCCTTTGTACCATTTCAGACCCAAACTCCTTAGAAACACTGGGTACAGCGGTTCAAAAAGAATCTCTGATTCTCTTCTGCTGATTTACACATAAACACACACACTATATATGGATATACTATATATACTATATATGGATATACAGGCATATATAGGCAGACTAATACCCTGATCAAACATAACCAAGTTACAGTGGTGTAATAAGTTGTCAGTTGCCAGCTGATTGAGCCTTTTCCCTGAGACTCAGGATGAGCTGAGCATATGCCCAAGATACTTGTAGGACTTCAGCTTTTTTTTCTGTCTTAGCTCAGCCTCGTTCAACCATGCCCTGTATCTCTGCATGCACATACTTGTCAGACATTACTTTCCATTCTTGTCTTTGGTTGTTCATGTGAAGAGAAAAGCCAGGCAACATCGTCCTGATAATTACTGGGTTCAGTCAGCAAGATGGGAACGGAGATCTCAACTTGTACTCAGTTATCAACAAAGAAGACACACAAATCTATACATCACTTTCAGGTGCACTTTTAAGTCCATGGGTTCACAAATGTTTTTCTTTCTTTTCTCATTCTTCTCAAACTCTGACTTCTCCAGTCAGTCATTCTCAGCTAACATATATACCATGCGATAAAGCTATTTTAAACCAAGTTACCCATCTTGATATATAATATTCACAATTCAGGATGATAAGGAGGAAAAATCTCATCTTTCACCAAAGCCAGAGAAAGACCAGGAACAAAAACTCTATCAGGAAGGCAATCTGCTAAAAACCTTGTTAAGGCTGACTTTTCTCAGCAGAAAGGATGAAATGAAGCCCCTTTAATGAAACAAACAAATGAAAAAAAGAAGAAAAAGAAAAAAAAATCCCCCCCCAAACCCCAATTCAAAGCAAAACAAATAAATTCCCACTTACTTGTGAAGATGTCGAGGACAATAAAATGCATACACTGACTCTCGTGCTATTGCTATTGGAAAATTGTGGCCTGGATCTTTCAAGACCCTGAGCAACTATTCCAGGAATGACTAAGCCCTTTCAAAGATTTTTCAATAATATTACATGGGTTATTTGTGATGTGGTCAGCCAAGACGGGCAAAAGAAAACCCCAAAATCTATCATAACACTTATATGGCTGTTGTGACATGTGTCTATCTGGTATTTGAGACCTGGACTCTAGGAAATAAATCCAAATATTACCTTGCGTTCCATATGACTTTCCTCTTATCATAGAATCATAGAATCGTTTAGGTTGGAAAAGACCTTTAAGATCGTCAAGTCCAACCATAAACCTAACCCTGCTAAGTCCACCACTAAACCATGTCCCTAAGCGCCTCATCCATACATCTTTTAAACACCTCCAGGGATGGTGACTCAACCACCTCCCTGAGCAGCCTGTGCCAATGTCTGACAACCCTTTCAGTGAAGAAGTTTTTCCTAATATCCAATCTTATCCCCCCCTGGTGCAACTTGAGGCCATTTCCTCTTGTCCTGTCACTTGTCACTTGGGAGAAGAGACCAACACCCACCTCTCTACAACCTCCTTTCAGGTAGTTGTAGAAAGCGATAAGGTCTCCCCTCAGACTCCAGGCTACCCCAACTCTCTCGACCCCAGCTCTCTCAACCACTTGTCATAAGGCTTGTGCTCCAGACCCCTCACCAGCCTGTTTCAGACCCAAACTCCTTAGAAACACTGGCTACAGCTGTTCAAAAAGAATCTCTGATTCTCTTCTGCTGATTTACACATAAACACACATACTATGGAGTCGTGTACAGATATACAGGCATATATAGGCAGACTGATACCCTGATCAAACATAACCAAGTTACAGTGGTGTAACGAGTTGTTTTTGTTGTTTTTGTTGTCTTTTATGGCCGTTGCCAGGTTAAGTTCTAGTTGGGCTTTGGCCCTTCTAATTTCCTCCCTGCAAAACCTCACAACATCCTTGTAGTCCTCCTGCATTGCCTGCCCCTTCTTCCAAAGGTCGTAAACTCTCTTCTTTTTCCCGAGTTCTTTAAAAGACAGAAAGATGACCAAGAACTAGGCATCTCTGGTACAGATGGTTTAAGTGGGCAATATACTTTTTAAACATGAGTATCATGTGGGCATATTTGACTGAAGAATTTCCATTTGTCTTGCTGCCATATGAGCTATTCACAGCTACTAGCTGCAGACTGCTAAAACAATTGTTTGCACTTTATGGACCATGGCCATGGCTGTATCTTGTGGCACTCAAATTTTTTGACAGGAAATATAGCTTTGCCATTATTTTCAGGCTACTTTTCAACTAATTAATATATCACAGATAAACCATGCTAACAAAAACGTTGTTTGCTAAGATGCATAGAGAAGTAAATTAGTTTCGTTTTATATAAAAATATTTTCTCACTCATGCTTATCTTTTTTTTTTTTACTCCTATTTATTCTTTTTTTGGGGATATTCTTGTCCATCTTTTCAATAGCTTATTCTCTGTAAAATAACTCCAGGCAAAAGCCTATTGAAATGTCTAATAGGAACCAGAAGAGCTTTGACCAGTTCTGATATTGGTTACACTCTAGCTGGCTAAGAAAACATAGCTCAAAAATATGAAGGATTCTTACTGCACAAGAAACATTATTAGAACCATATTTTCCGTAGCAGAAAAATGCAAATAGGCAGCAGATGTAAAGAAAAAAAAAATCCATAGCTTTAGTAAATCTCTCAGATATGATTATGTTCAGCAGTTTGTTACCTTTTCATAACTGTATGTACATAAAATGAGTATCAGGCCTAAACATCTCACAGTGGGAAAACTAAACCTGGTATGATTTCAGGGAAGTGGGGAGTTGCTTCTCACAGCAAAGTCCACATACACACATGTGTTTGCCTTCTCTCAGACCATAGCAGCTTCAAAACATTTTATTCTTAATAAAAAATGAATGTTACAGTTCAGTATTTATGACAACTTTATAGTACTGCTATGCTTGTGCTGGGACCAAAAGAAACAAATCTCTGTAAAGAAAACAGATTGTAGTTTCAACTTCTCTATAAGTTTATTACTCTCAGTTTCAGTAGTTATCTGCTGCCTTGCCATACTTACACAAACTATAGTGGTTGAAATGAAAAAGCATTTATTCTAGAGATCATAGTTCTAGGTCTGAGTGAGAATAAATTCAGTTTAGCTGAAGAGTAGTAAAGATACCTGTGTTAATTATGGGAATGGAAAATCATACCTGTTGTTTAGAGTTTGGATGAAGATATTATATAGTTCTAATTTCATATAAACATTTTATACAGTTTCTAGTTGTTAATAGCATTAAAGAGAAAACAGACTTGCCTTTTTAAGGCATAGTTTGAAACCATTCCAGGGACAGTGTTGATGCAGTTTAAACCTCACATGATGCATATAGCTGTGCTTTGGATGAAAGATGAGAAAACCCAATCACTGTAGTGGTGGTACGGGAGGGGAATACGGAAGAGAGAAGGCAGAGTAGCAAAACTGGACAGAAAATATTGTGGTTCATCAGCACTGAGATTAACTAACAAAACCAGAGAAACAGATAGGGTTACACAGAGACAGAAATACAGATTAATGTTGAGTAAAGAATATTTTGATCCTGATGAACTGTGAGAAGAGCTGCTATAAGAACACTTAGGAAGGAATCAAGTCTACCCATGAATTATTAATCTGAGGTAAAGTAAAAGAAAAAATATTACATTAACAAGCAACAATCATATTTACAGAAGTTACAGTTTGCAGCTGCAAAAACAGGTTCATAAAAGACTTTATAATGCTGATAATGTCACAATTTCTCACTAGTAATAACTCAGTTTTCAAACTACAGTGTCTTTCTTGGAAATATTTTTAAAAGTAGATCTTGGTTTTTGGCCTATTATTTTCTAACAAATAGAAATTAGTTCTCATTAAATCTTAATTGTTTTTACTGGCTTTTTGGTTTCCATGCCAGATAACTCAAGTATGAATGAAGGCAGCTGAGATAATGAATTATTTGGATTTATAAGTTACCTGGTACTGAATAAAGTACAGTGGCAAAATCTGTACCGGTCTTGCCTACACACATGCTTGAGAGATGAAATAATAGCCAAATTTTCCAAGCTGTCACCAAGAAAGCAGTTATTTTTCACAAGGTAGAAATTGGAAATTTAGCTGGCTTTAAACAGGTTGGAGAAAGTCAGAAAATAGGAAAAGTAAAATTATGGTCACAACAACCACATGCAACGCTACAGGCTTGGGGATGAGTGGCTGGAAAGCTGCCCTGCAGAAAAGGACCTGGGGGTGTTGATTGACAGCCGGCTGAATATAAGCCGGCTGAATATGATGCCCAGGTGGCCAAGAAGGCCAACAGCATCCTGGCCTGTATCAGAAACAGTGTGGCCAGCAGGAGTAGGGAAGTGATTGTCCCCTGTACTCGGCACTGGTGAGGTCGCACCTCAAATCCTGTGTTCAGTTTTGGGCCCCTCACTACAAGAAGGACATTGAGGTGATGGAACATGTCCAGAGAAGGGGAACGAAGCTGGTGAGGGGTCTGGAGCACAAGTCTTCTGAGGAGCAGCTGAGGGAAGTGGGGTTGTTCAGCCTGGAGAAGAGGAGGCTGAGGGGAGACCTTATCGCTCTCTACAATTACCTGAAAGGGGGTTGCAGAGAGGTGGGTGTTGGTCTCTTCTCCCAAGTGACTAGCGGCAGGGCAAGAGGAAATGGCCTCAAGTTGCACCAGGGGAGGTTCAGGCTGGATATTAGGAAAAATTTCCTTACTGAGAGAGTGGTGAAACACTGGAACAGGCTGCCCAGGGAAGTGGTGGAGTCACCATCACTGGAGGAACGTGTGGACGTGGCATTGTGGGACAAGGTTTAGTGGGCATGGTGGTGTTGGTGTGATGGTTGAACTTGATGATCTTACAGGTCTTTTCCAACCTTAGTGATTCTGTGATTAAAGAAACTAAGAGCAAACAATGAGCAGCTATTGGTAGGTTATGGCTGAATAGATGAGTACTATGAATTGCTGGTATTCATCTAATAAATCCCTCGTAGCCTGCACTCACACACACAAACAACCTAGAAATTGATTAACGATGGATACACAAATAACCCAGCTACATATGTTTCTCATTTTTACTTTTTTTCATTGTCCCACTGTACCTCTCCCGTGGTTTAATTCTGTTAGGTAGAATGTGTCCCTCTACCCACATAAATCCTTTTCTGCTACAGATCTGTGTTTAGCAGTGAGGAGATCAATAACAGACCCATGTCTATTGGGTCTGTGAAACTGGTAGTTACAGTCTTTCACCAAGAGGCTGCTTTTTCAAATGCAGGTCAGTCATTGCTAAAACACTGACAGTGCTGGAGACATGTGCAAACACTGGATCAGATATGGCGGGTTCAGCATAGTTTGAAAACACAGATGTGCCCCCACTCTGGAAAACCTTCAAATCAGTTAGAATTCTGAGTAATTTCTCAGTTTTTCTCTGCTTTAGAGAACTAAGGGAATGAACGGTCATTCTTCTCTTCAATAGTCTTTTCCCCACTAATATTATGTCTTGGCCCCCTAAAAGGAGATACTTAAAGAACAGATTTAAGGCATAACAGGAGCCTTGAACTCTGCTGGAGACAGAAACTCTGTCTTAATGAAAAAAACAGCTTGTGCTTTCAGGTTATTTTGATGCGTTATCAAATTTCTCTACTCATCATCAATACTGCACCTTAATAGGGACTAAATTAATTTTTATGGCACCTGAGAGTCTCCCATTCAAGTGAGTTGTCTATGATTGCTAAGCTTCCTAGATCACACATACTCAGCTCAGAACACACAAAGAAAATTCAGAGAACACTTTTCCTAAATAATTCATGCAGTTCTGCCATATCAGCTCTTACTGGCTTTTTAAAGAAAACAGCAGTGTTGCTTACAGAAACTGCTTTCTGCTTTCCTAGGGAGGAAAAAGCTTATGATAAAAGTAGTAGAAGAGGCACCAGGCAGTCTTCTGTTAACACAGAAAACAATGTTTCTGTTTCTTGTAGTGGTTATTTACAGTGACAGCTGAAAACATTTAATTTGCGTAATGAACAGACTGACATATTACCCTTTGATGCATCCAGGGAGATATAATTAGCTGAGAAGCCCTCAGACGCAATGCTGTGATCGGTCACGAAATACAACATCATCATGTTGCCACCACTAGTGAGAGATGGTGGAATTGATCTTCCACAGTACCTGCAGCAAAAAGATGCCCCAAATTGAATGGCAGTACTTTATGAAGCGTCTGTATTATTGGAAGAGGATTCAGCTTTCCTGAGAAGTTTGAACAGCTACACATACACATATCTCTCCTTTGGATGATACAAATCCTAGCCATATACCCTATATCATAGGACTAAATAGCACACTACATGTACAAGGGTACAAATCTAACCTGTGTGGCAAAGTCAGAGGAGAAACTGTTCATCAAGTTGTCAAATTCTTATTGAAATTATTCTATGCTGTACCTGCAACATATTCTGTTCTTTTGTAGGAGTCAGAGTGGCTGGCCAAAGACTAAGGTTGCCAAATGCCCTCCATTATGAGAATCAATTGCTCCTTATTTTCCAAAATACTGCTATGTCAGCCAACTACTTTACAGTCTGCAGCTGCAGCTGGATACTGTTCCCACGTAGTTCAGATGTTCTCGAATTCTAGGGCGGCAGGAAAACCCTGTGTATACCCCAAGTTGGAGAAGGGGAAAAAAAGAAAAGATTCTTCCCTAAGAAAATCAGGAGAAAGTGAAAACAAAATCCTATAAAATGCAGATTTTGGTTTAGTTTTTGCTGAGATCCAAATGCACAAGCTTTTAAGTAATGTTTCTTTCACTTCTGCAAGTGTTTCAAATCACATCTTTTCCTGGGCACAGATATATTAATGCTTTTGAACTTATCTTCCATAAATCAAAATGTTAATGGAGCTGGACAATGCCAGCTATTGAAACCTGTCCTTAAAAAAGCTGTCCTTTTGACACAAGTTAGTTTCTCCCAGTATAATATTTATTAAATGTGGTTCTCATTCCATGGTCAAAGAAAGCAAGCTGCCTTTGCTATCCTAGGCAGAGAAATTGCTGCTATTGTTTCTGTAATGCACAAAATCTAAGGAAACAAATTGGATGTTGAGATCTACAGAACAGTGCTCACTCTACAGTAGTTCAGCTCTATAGGCTAATGAACATATTCACCTTCCCAATTTTTGCACAGTGCTGTTGTCATATATTTCAAGATAATCCTTTCTGCAGCTATAATCAAATGCCAACTTAAATGAAGTGAATGTCAGGCGGATAAGGTAGCTGGGTTGAATGTTGATAATCCAGGTACAGTTAATACCATGTGGGTAGACATCTGGATGACCAGGACTTGTAATGGTTCCTTCCGGTCCAGTGAGAGTCTCTCCACATACTGTAGAGATTTAAAACATCAGGTTAAATTATATATTTATTAAAAAGTTAGGCACTTATAAAATTATAAACTTAAAAAATTCTTTCTGAAATTTCAGTCTTTTTTTCCTCAATGCATGCTACACAGTAACTGATTCAGAATTTGTCTCCCATTACACCATCATAAAACTTGATGGCCAACTGTTTTCAGTGTACAGGAAAATTTGCAAAGTCCCAACACTCTACACAGGAAACAACAAAAAAATCCTTACCTGTATCTAATGGCCAGTACTCAGCTCTGAAGCCAAGGTTGGTAAGAGAGGAAGCTCTGAATTTGATATAGAGATTGTTCTGTGTAGATTGCACTCTAGATGGTACAGCTGTACCACAGTAATTCTCCAAAAGAGGAGAGCCTTTGTTGTTGCCATCTCTGACCTGGAGAACAGTGTATTCAAAATACCCCGTACAAATTTCTATTACAATAAAGTTGTAAGCATAAATGAATTCATAAGAACCATATAAAAGAGATCCTTAGTAAGTCAAACCCTACCCTTTCTTTAGCATGGTTTCTATTACAGGCACATACAATGCAACCTTATGACTGCCAGAGGAGCACTCCCCCACCCAAAGCATCTCAGATGGAGAAAAGCTGAGATCTTACACCCTCAACAGCAAGTGGTACATAAATGTCCAAAACCGGTTCTGTCTATTTAAAGACATCTGATACTCGTCTCTGATTATCAAAATGGTCAGATCACCTTTGGAGAACCAAGAAAAGGTTTGGGATCCCATTATGAACCTGGAAAATCCTTTATAACTGCTGTTAGAAGTGCTTGCCTGTGAAGCAGTTCTGCTTTGGTGGAGACGAGTATGAGGAGGAACATACAGTTAAGAATCTATCTACTATTCATGTGTATTATTCTTTACCTCAACATAGTCCGAGTCACAAGTGGTGGTATTTCGAATGTCAAAGTCGATAAAGTTAAGAATCACCACTTTGCTAGCTGGCTGGGAGATGATCCACTCACAGGTCTTTGGGTGAGGGGACATCCTGGGGTAGTAAGGTGAATGGATAGTGCCTGCTCCAGACAAGGATCCTCCACAGGCTGCCAAGAGACACCAAGAACCAGTACTTGTGATGAATGGTTTCAAGGAATGTGTAATGTGATGTCTATCAACTATCACTATGAATTCAGAAGAAAACCACCCCTAAAACCTATCTTCTTACAGCATCTACTACAGATCATCCAAGTAGTATTAAGAATGTATTTAAAAGAACATACTGCTGTAAGTATAGCATAAACGTGTATATACAGAAGACCAGTTTAACTGTGCCCACGGAAACTAATGGATTTGACTAATTTGTTTCACAGACACAGATAGATTCTGTTGGTGATTAAGAACTAAAAGATAGGAAAAATGAAAGTAAAAAGATTTAGGCAGAATTATAGCTATATCATCTTTGGTATGTTAGCAGTAAGTGATTTATCATTAATAGAAGCAATGAGGGGTGCATTTCCAAGCATGCTAGGAGTGTCTACAACAGACCTACTGCAGACATCATCTTAGCATTTCTAAAAGTAGCAATAAATAAATAAATTTACTCTATTTTTTTCTTTCATTCATTTTGAAGTCTGTCTTAAACCCATTATATGGATAATATAGCATGGAAATGACTGAAAGTGTCCAAATTACATATCAGTTCACTGTGCAAGTCACCAGTTCCTCTTACCAACTTGATAAATGGCCCTGAAGCTAGCCCTTTGCCCAGAAGCATCAGACTTGAACTTGATCCAGAGACTGTTGCTGGTAGAAGTGATTGGAGACATGAGTGTGCTGTGACAGAATTTGCTAATAAGAGAAGACATCTCATTGTCACCATCTCGAACCTAGTCACCGAAAAGAAAAACCATCAGATCATAAAAGCGTTGAGATCCGATATCCAGATTAAATTATAATCTCACAAGAGCTGCTAAATAACAGAAGGAGTAACTATTTTACTTATTTTTAAGAGGGGCAACGAGTTATCACAGTAATTGGCACAAGCATATGATTTACAAGAGCTCAAAGGAAGGATCACATGATCAGCACAGAAGGCACACACACATGCTACTGCCACAGGACATTAGGATTAAACAGATCTTCTCCATGAACCACAGCTTTAGTACAATTTGGGCCTATGCTTCCAAAAGTGACACCTTTAGTATGAAAGCGACAGGTAAGGTGCTCACCAGTGATAGGTATGAAATTTTTGCCAGCACTAAAATCTGCTGGGGAAAAAAAGGGTATTTGTGATTTTCTTGCTCTGGCCATGAAGCTTCTAGCAATTTTTCAATGGCACTTCTCCAGAACAAGCACATGTCCCATCACACATCGCTTCATACATCAGTGCAGCCAGACAGCTCACTAACAAGAGATGTAACTCAGTCCCTAAAGCGGTAAAGAGGTATACTGACGTCTTTTCATTACTTTATCTGAAGGCTCCAATGGATTATAATGACAATGAAGCTGTATCAGGGAATCACTTCCAGCTTTTACCTTTTGCACTGCCAATCTACTGACCTCAATCAGTTTGCTAATCAAAGGAGAAATGTATCATCTTATGTGTTGTCCCAGAAGTTGATTATAAAACTTGATTCTCAAGGGGACTAGAAGGGAAAGAGTTATTTGCACCTCCAAACTTCAGCTCCTGAATGCAGAGTCCGTTAGTAAGAATAGGTGCATCCAGGGGACCAGGCAGAGCACTGGTGTAAGTCAAGGAGATCTGAACACCCTCTGAGGTGCCCATCTCATTCCAAGAGGGCAGCCAACAAGCTGAAGTCCAAAAAATAGGTCCTCTGCTATTTACCCAGGCAAAAAATGCAATTTTTCTCCCAAAGATTCTCCTGAAAATAAAATAGCTCTTTTCTGCTGTAAAAGTGGTGGTAGCTCACGTAGCTGGAGCTGCTTTTAAATGCACCTATATGCTGTCGACCCCAGAAAATCATTCCAGTGAAATCATTGGCAAAGCCAGGGACATCCAGCTTTCAGGGCCCCTCTCATCACCTCTTCTTTCCTCCTCAACTGTATTCCTCCATGGGCTGGTAGAGAAGGCAGGGAACCCTGGTCAGTGCCCTGGTGAACAGGCAGTGGCTGGCCTGCTTGCCCAGCTTTGGCAATCTCAAGCTGGTGAGATGGCTTTCTGACTAATGGATATTTTTAATTTCCCTGGAACTTGAGTTTAAGGTGACAGAATTATACTGGATTTACAGCGGAGCAACTGAGATCAGAATTTGTGCTGGAATATTTAGAAAATCTTTGGACAGCAGTGAAAGTTTCCAGAACTATAGTTCACAGGAGTTTACATTTTTTCTTGAGCTGATTCTCCTTACATTTTTGGTTTATAAAGCCCAGTGAGTAGTGATAAAAATAACAGGTTCTCTAAACCATGTGAATAATGTCTCCCGTTGCCAGTTAGAAGGATGGCATGGAAAAGGAGCTGTCTTGGCTAACACCTTACCTCTGCAGCACCATGTCACAGTCTTTCTTAAATAAGTGTTATTGTCTCTAGTTTCCTATTGCAGACCCCTGGTGCCAGGCTGTTCCTTCCTTAGCAAGAGACTAAACATCCCTCCCTGAGCAAGTGCCTGTGAGCTGTGTCTGGTCCCTGTGGAAACTCTGCAGGTTTCGTGGTATCACCAGGGATGGGAATAATCTGCACCTTTTCAAAGTGACAAAACAATTGTCGGAGAGTGACTTTTAAAGTAACTTAAACACCCAAAAGCTATCTCCCTAGCTGAACTTCATTATAAAACCCAGCGAGGCAGTATTTTAGAAAAGCATTTGTGGAAAATCAGGCCTTGACAAAAGAGCAAAGTGCTTTAGTCGTAATGACTGTCCCGGTCAGAAAATGTCGGTCCTGTTTCTCTGCTCTGGGCTGAGCCACCAAGTGAGAGGGCAGGAAGAAGAGGAGGACAGAAACACAGGGAAACTGAACAGCTTGTGACTGATCAGCAAACAGTGAGGTAAATGCCTTGCTGAACTAATACAAACTGATTGCGTTCAACAGAAATGGTTTTGTTTCTCTGGCTGCTGTGAATTTAGCTGCTGTTCTGCCAGCAATTAGGCAAGACGAGTACCAGGCCAAATAAACAAAAGCTGTCTGTTTTCATTAAACACACTTCCCCTCTCATTTCAGAAATTAATTACACTTCATTCCAACCAAAGTCTCTGAATTAGAGGAGGAGGGAAGGGAACGATGTCAGCACAATAACATCTTTTAAAAACAGATTAACTGCATGGAGCTCGCAGGGGCCTACTCCTCGCTTGGTCAAGAACAGATTAAGCACAAAACCAAACCCCACTGCCACGTAACTGGGAAGCTGGCAGCGCAGGACCCAGCTCTGCGCTGGGGCCACAGGACTTGCTCCTACCTGCTTCAGCTGTGGCGGCACCTTCGCTAATCAACCGGGTGTCTGGGCCCAGTCCGTTTTACTTCTGTTCACCTCTGTGCGGTACAGCCACAGCTTTATACAGACAGCCGTACCCAGCACTCATTCCATGTCGGATGAGGTATTTATGACTGTATGGAGAAATACAGGCCGGGTACGACAGCAGACAGCTTGAGCCGTGGCGAGTTGGGGCGCGGCACAGAGAATACAGATGGGGTGACAGGAGAAAGGGCACAGGCCACTGACATAAAGAGCTTGTCAGGCCCTGGGCGCACCACCAGGACTCGGTGGCCCAGCCTTGCCTCCCCCAAGGCCCCCACACCCTGCCCGTGCCCCAGGACCCCATGTCAGCCCCCCAGGGCCATGAGTCCCTGCCCCAGCGACACTGCAGCAGGGCTGGTCTCCAGCTCCCCTCAGCCCTGTCCTGCGCTCTGCTCAGTCAGGCCCACCCGCAGCTCCACGTCCCAGCCTGACCTTGGCCCATCCCTGTCCCCAGGGAGGTGTCCGATGCCTCGGGCCCTGACTGCAGGGCCCTGCTCTGCCCCTCGGGGGAGTCCCCACAGCCCCCGGACCCCCCGCCTGCACAGCACCATGCCAAACCTCACCCGTGGTCAGATAAAGAAATGCAGACCTGGAGCTGAACAAAACTGGGTTTAGGGATAACAAACAAAGTGAAGAAATGGTATCTAGCGTACTTAAAAAGCACACCGTAGCAGTAAACTCAGATGTAACATGAAGCTGCAGACCAATGAAGAGAGGTCTAGGTATAAAAGCAAATGCAAAAATCACCTCAAGTGGATCCCAGTTATTATCGACATTACTATTGTATTATTACATTTTCCACATAGAAATATTCTAACTGTGCTATTATTTTTTCTATAATAATTAGATTTATATTAATAACAATTCTTGAATTAGACTCGTACGATTTCAGTTATGCTAACAATAAACTCCTGGCTTTACATATGTATATATGTACATATGTATGCATATATAAATATATATATATGATGTACTTCCTTTTTGTGCCAGAACAAGATTTTCTGTATAACACCATGACTCCAGAAAATGCTGCATAGTGGCTATGGCATTATTTCTATTTTCCTTGCATTTGGCATGCATTTACCAAAGGTCCAAACTCCACCTTAATCATCTACAGCCGATTAATTAGTGTTAAGCTAGACAGATTTTCTTGTTCTCTTATCTTTGCTTCCTTCCAAATGTACAGTCCTGCTCTTTTAGCTCCTGTGACTTTTGGACCCTAATAAATTGGTATACTTAGCCCTCTGATTAACACCTATTTCTGCAGTGGCCCTTGGGACAGAAATTATGCAGCATGGTTTTGTACGCACATGTAATCAACCTTTCATATCAACTGATTAAGAGAAGTCACCTCAATATAATTCGATGAACAACCAGTGTGACTCTCCAGCTCCATATGGGTGAAGTTGAGGTATATTTTTTCATCCTCTGGCTGTCTGATAATGTAGATACATTGTCGGTTGTTGATATAAGGGTTAGGCCAGAAAGGGGATGTGATAACCCCTTCACTATCCGTGTAATTTCCCCCACAACTTGGATCTGCTGTATTAAGAAAAAAACATATCAACTGAGATACTCACAAGTATGGTAACTCTTTCAGTTTAGGCTGCCTCTGTACAATGACTGCAAATCAAAGAGGATTTCGGTATTATTAAATAACAAGTGTTAATTACATCCATTCATGTGGTTTTGGCTATGTCTTGGGAATGTCACAGACCAACCTTCAATGCTGAATTTTACTTACCAGGAGATGTTGTATAGAGAATGTGGAAGCCTTTATCAGTAACTAAATCATCAGAGTGAAAGTGAATCCATGCATATGGACCAGTGGTTTGGAGTGGGCGTGGAGATCCAGTACTACAATATTTACCAAGGACAGGGTCTTGTGGGAGCAGACCATCTCTAATCTAGACAGAATGACAGATCAGTGTTCAGGATTATTAGATGTGTGCCAACTCTGAACAGTACCAACACACTTAAAGTTATCTCAGGGACCCCAGAAGATACTGTAGATGGTGGGTGGAGGGAAAGCTCCTAGGAAGTTTCCTCCCAAGACACAGGAACCAAGAAACAGACCCACCAGCATAGCTGTGATGGTGCTCCTAGGAGAGTCATCAAGGGTATTGTGAAAGGTAAAGAAAGTATCAGGAGATCTACTGTTGAACTGTTTTCCTGAAATCATGCTCTGCATCACACAATTTTGGAGAACGTGCTATTCCAAACCAGCTTCTCATTACCATGACAGGGTATTGGTGAATTCTGTAACCATTACTTTGCACTCGAGAAAAAGCCCTAAGCTCACACGCCAAGCCATGGGCTGTGCTATAATATGAACCTATTAATCTTAGATCCCTTTCCCTAATAGTTTACCTTAGGCCGATTAATTCTCTGTGGGTTGACATTTGACAAGGAGTTTGGAGACTGAACTTTGTAAGAAAGTGAAAGCTTCCCACCAGGTATTTGGCATGAATCCTATCCTCTTTAGTCGCAAGACTTCCACTGACTTCAGTGGAGCAGGATCTCATCCCCTTTCTGTTATACTGCCTGTATCTGATTGTGCATTGATGGCTGGAATAAGTAAGTACAAATGAACGTTTCAACCCAGGATTTAATTTTCAAACAGTCCCCTTCTGTACGTACAAGAAGTTTTGCAATATCTTGTTTTGCAATAACATAGCCATAAAATGTTGTCATAATCCACATTTACACTTTACCTCTAAATGGTCATAACTGCAGTTTTCATGGTGTTCTAGGCTTAGTGTGCCAAAAGCAAATGTGATGAGGAAGCCAGGACTGGTTGAGATGGTCCAGAAACAGTCTCTGTTTACAGGATAGTTACCAGGGTATCCTGGAGAGCTTATAGAGCCGTAAGTACCCATCAGCTCACCACCACATTCTAACAGAAAAGAAACATGGAAGAACACAGTCTTTAATACTACATGTCAGGTCAGAAGATGAATTCTCCTGTACTTTCAAAACTAGGTACCACTTTGGGATCCAGAATAAATTCAAAAACAAAGATCAAGCCAAACAAACCAACAAGTTACTTCATTCTTTAAATCTTACAATTAATTCTGCAACTCAATTATAAAAGCAGAACTCCAAATATTTCCTGATTTGCACAGTAAAAGATTCTTTCCCAGTTATAATGGAAATATCTTTAGGAGAATGATCAAAAGTACTGTGTTTTGGATTGGATTTACAAAACTAATCTGAATTTCTGTACTTTGTAAATAGTCTCCATGCTTTATCCTAGCATAAGACTGTTTTCATTTAAAAAAAATGTTAATTACAGGGAAGATTCTTTTATATACCGGTCATAAAAAAAAAAATCCCTCTCAGCGTAACAGTTGGGAATGTGTGTTATACCTAGGGTATAGCTGGTTTACTCACATCTATAGCTCTCTCCCACTTTGCTTTCTTTTGTTTTTCCCCAAAAGATCTGTTTTCACTTTTCAGCATCTGTTTTTGTCAATTAGTAATTATCTATCTAATAATGTCAATTGAAAGAAAAAAAAAACCACCACCAAAACTCACATTAAAAGCATTTCAATAAATATTTCTGGAAATAAAGAAACCGTTCTCCCCCTGAATTTTCTATACTTCTTTTACTCTATGGTTCTTTAAAGACACAATCCAATGCACAATTTTGTCTCTAGACAATACACAGAATATTGAAGTGAGCTTGATGTTGCACAAGATGATTTGGGGTTATCTCTAGAAATGCACTGCCAGGCCTCCTGGAAGAATCACGCAAGTGGTGTTACCAAGAATTCAGGCAGAAATGTACAGCAAATCATACCAAAAAGCTCACAGATAATTTAAAATCAAATTCCCAACAATCTACCATGTTTGGAAAGCGTGGTTCAAACTCTTCAGCCTCTTGTAAATTGTCAGCAGCAAAAAAAGGTAACTTGCTTTCTCAAAGTACTAGATACTTCTGTGAGAAAAGAGAACTAATCAGAAGAACAGCATCTCCAGGAACACATGCTCTTTGGGGGATTCCTCACAGGAGGTATAAAACAACCTTAAAAAGCAGAAAGTTATTCATGCAGAGGCCTAGAGTTGGAGTTTAAATATTTTAAAGTGACATACATGTCTACATTTCAGCCTCACTCCCTAGTAAAATTCTGTCCTACTGCTCCTAATGTTTCCTAATCAAAGGAAATAAGTCATTCATTTTGCTCCAAAGCCATAAAGATGCTAAATTACTTGAGATTTTATCAAACTTACCAGGATCCCGAGATTCCCACTGAACAGTAAAACCTCCAGCCATAATGGTGTGGTCTGAGTAGAACCAAAAATACAGGGAGTTGTGAGAACTGAAAAGCTCTGTAGGAGGTGAGGAGCCACAGTATTTTCCCAGCATGTGCATTGATGCTGAAGGCCCATCATGGATTTGAAGGAAGTCAGAGTTACATTCATTACTTGCCTCCAGTTGGAAGAATGGGAAAACAATATGCAGAATCTAACAGGAAGTAAGAAACAAGAAATGTCTTTTTCTCCATCTGCTTAGACACTGTTTATGCAGTAACTTGGTATGGAGCACATATACATGTTTATGCAACTGTGAGAATCTACGAGCTTTGGAGCCATTATGACATTTCCTGAAAAGTTCCAGGACAGAAGAAGATATTACAGAATCTTAAAGGTCAAAAGGAAAGAGAAAAGATAGATAGGAAACAATTTGGACAGGGAAGTTGTCTGGAAAGAGGATTATTTCTATAAACTAATAATTGAGACCATTTGCCTGTGTCTGTTATGTATGTGAAATATATATATGTATATATTTCAAGCCATATGAAAGACTTGAAATACAGCATAAAATACTTTATTCCAGGTTTCCCATAGCAGATTCCTCATCAGATAATTAACATTTCTCATCTTTGCTACAGTTGAAAATATTGTCACAGGAGTTAAAAAATAGAAATTATCTTTTTTTGCACATATAAAACCAGTGTCTCATAAGCCCACTCTAGATACCTAGTGACATACACAGCTTTATGTATGTTCAGATTCCTCACTGATGTGCTTTAATATAGCGGTGCTGAAGGCAGTAGTGGCTCTTAGTCTTAAAGCTGAGGATATGTCACACACACACATATATATATATCTTGCTGTCTAAACCACTAGCAACCACTGCTTTATAAAACTACTTAATTAATTCCATGACATGTCAAAAATAGAACAAATATTTAGATCCCAAGTAAGAAGTCCCATGCTAAAGTGTGAAGTAACATATTTTGTAGTTGTTATTTATAATACAAGTGGAACTGTTAGTTGCAGATCAGAATCAGAATATACATTTGAGTGCAACATTTAAAAATTAATCCTTAAAAAAATTCAGTTATTACACAAAGCCATTGACAATATTAATTCTGCATTCCACATTTCTGGCACTCAGAACATCAGAAACATGAAATTGTTCTGGGGTCACTTAGCTTACGAACCAACTGTGGAGCCCATCAGAGCAGAGCTTTTCTCATGCAGCTATTCACAGATCACATTCTAAAGCAGTGTAAAACAGGCACCTTCTCTAGCTGGTGGTAGGTGATTAAATTCTAACCCTCAGCTGCATAGGAAAAACTCTGAAAACGTAACCCAGGCAAATTCTTAGGCTAAGGAGCCTGAAGGCTTTTATGGATCTGAAACTTATTCTTTTTGAAAAACTATTTATTCTGAGGGGTTTGGATCACAATGTTGGAATACGTGGCATGAAGATCATCACGTTTGCTCTGATGAGCTGAAGGGTCCTGCAGAGTGAGAGTTTCTTTAACCTGAACTCTATCTTACCTTATTGGGACTAGTTTGAATAACCCAAGCGCAGCTGACCCCACTGTTGTACTGCTGGCTGTTTGGGTTGTTAGGGTAACTGAAAGTCCCCCTGGAGCCTGAGAGATATCCTCCACAAACTGCAGAAAGAGAGGGAAAATTAAACAGATTAATTTGTGATACCACTATACAGACTTAAACAAAACCTAACTTTCTTGCATAGCTTTGGCTTACTAAACATCTAAAACAAGGGTGAAACTTCTATAAAAGACTCTTCAGGATTTCCTCTAAAGTGGAATGACATCACAAAACTGAGCAGAGAACTCCCTGAGAGAAAAGTAGTTCCTGGAAAAAGAACAAAGATTTTCAGCTGGAATATGTGGATACTGCCAAAAGATGTTGATTCTGTCTCAGGAAAATGTCCATAAACTAATTTGTTTCCAGAAGGCTAGCTCCAGATTGAATCTTTAGATTTTTCACCTACAATAAAATAGTATTTTGAAGCTAACATGATATAAAATTGTCTTTCTCAGTAGTGGTGCATCATAGAAGTTATCCTTCAGATGTTTTATTGTCCCATTATTTTTTTCTTGGTCAGATTTCTGGGCCTGATAATACCTCTCATGATATACCGTGGTCTCTTCTTTCACTGAGCCATTCAATGAATGGGAGCTGTGAACTGAGAATCCCAAACAGCTACAGAAAAATATGTCCATAAAGCACGCAAAATACAATGCACATATAGCTACAGTGTACAACAAGCAGCTGTAGTTTAACATTGAACTGATGCTAAAGAAATATTCAATTCTCAGCGAACTGAAGTATTTTGTTCCAAGGAGTGGTAAAAAGAATATAATTCTGTTTGAAGTGTCCATCTAAAACATCTCACCATTTCTCAACCAGATTCAGAATTATTATGTCATAAAATGTATTATTTTTCCCTTGATTAGGAACTAAAACAAAAGTTGATACATTATAATTTCTCACTGGATAAAAACTGGGTTTCTGTCCCTTCTATTACGAATGGTTAAAAATCAATTTTTTTTCCACATGTGTTTAATAATAAAACATTACTGGTTAGTTATTCAAGGAAAATAGGAAAGACCTTGAAGTAGCTCTAAAATACAGCAGATTTCACAGGGGCTCAGTGAAAGTTTTACATTCTGTATTCTGTGAAAAGTTACTCTGCTTTCTTCACAGCATCCTGCAATAAATTTGAGCCATCGGACCGATGGTTGCCACAGGGACACTCACTGGAATGCTATCCTGACCGTGTTTGATTAAAATTAATGTTAAAAAAATCCCAAAAAAACAGAAAAATTGATATTAAGAAGAAATGTTAAAGGCAGGACCTTGCAGTCACTCTATAAAACTCAGAGTCCCCCATTTTCATGGATAACATTTATTTCATTAAATTTCTGTTTGAAAACCTTTTCTGGCTTTTCCTCTTGACTAAAAACGTCAGGACCTCTCAGCTTCACAACAAATGAAATAGAATGCACAAAAGAGAAACATTAATATATTCTCTCATAAATCTATTCTCCTTATATTGGATCCTCTTTCCCAACCAGCTTACCAGACCACTTTCTCAGGCACAGGTATCTGATTTTAGGATGTCTGGTGTCTAGTCAAGGCCAGTAGACCTGCAGATCAACTTCACTGTTATGCTCCTACTGCTAAACAAAGCAGCTATAAACAAAACTCATGGAAAACTCTGACTTCAAGGGACTTTGGATTGGGACCTGTAATTCACCGAGAAGAGGTCTGGTTTTTTCCATCATAACTTGGTTCTTATTCACATATGAACCATATACACCAAGCATCTATTCGCTGAAGCCTGGTGGCCCATTTCTCTTGGGGAGGAAGTCCTGACCATACCTTGCTGGGCAGTCTGGCACTGTGGACCTGTCCAGGCGCTGGTGCACTCGCAGGAGTAGCCGTTGACCCCATCGGTGCAGCTCCCCCCATTCTGGCACGGGTTGCTAATGCATTCGTCAATGTTCTCTGTACAATTAGGGCCTGTCCAGCCTGCATTACACAGGCAGAAATATCCAGAGATCATTGCCTACAGGTATAAGCAAATGCAATAAACTTAATGACCATGGATCACCTAAAGGAATCAATGTAATCAGCAGAAAGACTGATATTTACACTTACTTTATGTGGAGATATGAGAACAAAGGAATAAAACCTTTGGAATTTAATGGCCTTGATGGTCACTGGTGAATACCAAAATAAACCTAAAGTCTAATCAGATTATCTAGATCTTTGCTTTTTCTATTAAGTATTTTCTTTGCAGGGCTTTTTCAAATTACTTTCTAAAAAGTCAAAATCTGTATTCATTTAGCCATTCCGAAAACCGTTTGCTTGGCTTTGAAATGATCACCCTAGAAATAAGTCAATCATATTATCTAAGCCTTGTAAATAGCAAGTGAAGATAACAGTGGTTTATAAATCATTTATTTCAAGCCTGTTCTCTGGGAAGTCTGCACTGCAGTTACGTGGGCTGTTAACTTCCATTTTCACCTTGAGGAATGTTAAATGGGAACAATTTCATTGCCTTCTCTGCCTTATTCCTTATTCTGTATGTCTCTCTTCCGTTTCTTTTGTCTCAACCTTTACTACTTCTCCTTATAATCAAGTCTTTCCACGTCTCTAACTGTTTTAATTTCATATGTCCTCTTTCCTTATATTTCTTGGTTTATAGACACAGTTTTTACAGGTAAAGCAGAACACGTTATTCCAAGGTACATGCTAACAATCCTATCTTTGATGACATACAATCAATGTGCTATATTCTCTATTTCCTTTTGCATTCTCTGTTCATGTCTTCTGTGTCCTGAACAGAGATTTTCAGTATGATGGAAGAGGATTTTGATGTGTATTCAGGGCTCTCAATGCTACTTTAGAAGGCAAAAAGGGGTTTTCTGACCTTTGTTGCCTGATATTTAATTAACATTACATTTCACCTGTCATTACGCTGGCCAAATATAGCTCTGCTGTTCCGCTATTTTATTAGATGCTTATGTAGTCCCATTACTGAAGTATCTGACTGTGTTATTATCTTTATGAATTAGTTTGTAGCCATGATTGCCTGCAGTTCTATATTAGGATATATTTAGGGGAAAACATCACATCTTTTAATAGACTGACTAAAATAAATAGTTTCTAAATAGTCAGAAAAAGTAGATTAGATCTGGGCACAAAAGGCCCTTTAAATATCTGAGTGAAAAGGTAATATGTACCTACAGAAGAGAGAGAAGGAATGCTGGTAAGGGGTGGAGTGGAGGTAAGGGGATCACCTCCTTTCACACAGAAAATGGGAAAAGGGAAAGGTAACATATCCTCCACAACAGAATTATCAAAAGCCCCAGGTCTGCAGCATGGACTTTCCTGAGCACAGCACACCTCACTGAGGAAGCCAAAAGGCCTTCACAGGGTCCATGTGGACAAACTAAACAGTCACTGTGCATGAGAATGAATTCACACCACCAATCAGTAAAGGTCCAAAACACTTAGCTACCAGCAGGAGTACAACCAATTCCTATGAAGCACCCTTTCCATATCCATATAAACAGCCTGAGGCTCCAGGGGGGCTCTCACAATATCAGCCTAGGAACACATAAATAACTGTACTAGGTATTAACAGTCTGAAGGTCAGCAGAGATACTGGTTTTGTTATACTGGGTAATTCCTTCATGATCCAAGGTGGTAAATTACTTCCCTGCCCCACCAGGGACAGTCATTCATCAGTTCTCCCCCACCAGCACCAGCATTCCATCGCTAGCCTGGTATACCAGCTGCAACCCCTCAGGTTATTAGTGCTAAGACTGCTGCCTCTACTTCAATCACAAAGAAATAGCTTGTGTGCCCTGAAACTCATTTTGTCTTCCCCAGGTACATCAGTTGATCTCCCTGCTGACCTTGCCTCATTACCTTTAGTATGTCTGCACTCAGCTTTCAGTCTCACCAGTCTCCCTGTTGTTACTGGTTGTAAGTACATAACACTGTCAGTAACTGCGAGGAGCCCAGCACTTACCAAGCACTGCCCATTTGCACAAGGGTTTTGCAGCTGGCAGATATCACTGAGAGCAAAGCACCCATTCGCTCCATATCCGCTTCCAGTGTACCCAGACGTGCAGGCACAAAGTGGCATTGGCCCTTGGGAGATGCGACAAGATACAGAAAGTAATTAGGTCCTTACTACAATGGTAATACCAATGACGGTAAAGGTCCTTGACATTTTGAAGCAGAGGCTTTATATAATTCTAATTTATTTGATCTTTTGATAACTTCCCTGGTCAGTGTCCAGTTTGGCCATGGAAAGATCCCTATTGTTGCTTTGCTATGGGTACCTGAGAGTCCAAGGTCACCTTCATGGGAAGTGGTGGGAGTACTCAAAGGGCATTTATGGAAAGGAGAAGAATAGTAAAAGCAGCTGAAACTGGAAAACTGCGTCACAAAGAAATGGTGAAGATCTCCACATTTTTATGATGAAATCTGCTCTTTGGTGGAGCCTAAAATCTGTCAGTGTTTGTGGAATGGCCTGCTGGCTTTAGCTAATCTGCCTGTAAATTCCTTTGGGTGAGGCAAAACTGACTGTGGAGAAGGGGCAGAAATCTAAATATGTTGCTGTAAAGTGGATTCAGCCTAACCAAACACTCCTTCAGATTCACACTGGTATTACTTACAGTCCTTAAGTGAGCATCATACCTGGAGCTGATGTACAAGTAGCCAAAGGATGGCACCCTCCATTATTTATTGAGCAGATATCAACCTGGGTACACGTTTGTCCATC
Organism: Gavia stellata; assembly: GCF_030936135.1. Classification (NCBI taxonomy): domain Eukaryota; kingdom Metazoa; phylum Chordata; class Aves; order Gaviiformes; family Gaviidae; genus Gavia; species Gavia stellata. The sequence goes on along the minus strand of NC_082599.1, from coordinate 23,119,147 downwards.
TCCCTCATAACCTGTTCAGAGGTAAATCTCAGTTAGTCTGTAACAAACTATGTTCTCCAAGAATCGACAGCAAAACAACCATCTGGTGAGAAAAAGACTAATTTATGGTGTAAAAATCATAATCTTCTGCAGTTAAAAAGAAAAAGTTGAGATAGCCACTGAGGTAATACCTGGCATATTTATTGTGGTTCCTGCATTGCAGGAATGGATTCTGATTGTAACTAAATCCTCTCATGATTTTAGAAAAAAGGTGTCTTAGTGCTAGCCAAATATAGGTGAGGTCAGTGAGGCCATAGAAGCTCAGGTCTCTCAGTCACCCTGTGCTGCCCTCCCTATACATTTGCACCCAGCCAGCCCTTGACCTTCTCCAGGCTTCCCACTGCATGCCAGAGCTGCCCTTGGGTCTCAAACACAACTTCCAGCTCCTCTCGGGAGGGTCAGCAGGACCAAGGCACTGCAGCACGACTCTGCACGGCCAGAGCTGAGGTCCAGTGCACCACATCAAAACTTGTCCAAGGCCACGTTTCCAGCACAGTGATAGCACTTCAGCACTCAGTAACTGGGAGCCTTCACTACCTGCAGTCTGTTGCCATTTAAATAGCAATTGAAAGGTCAATCAGAAACGCTTTTTCCTGCTAGTATTTCTAGTATTGATAGCATTCATTTCATGAAGCATCTTAAATTGTAAACCACAAATTATAAAGATGTAAACCACGCTTCCACTGCTTGACCTGTACTGCAATTGAAACACCGCATTCTTAGACAGCATTCAGAGCGTGACAATTATCAAGGCTTTTTTTAAGACAGACAATACAGCTGATTTATGGCACACAAGGTACTCTTTCAATTAATACAGACAATGAAATTACTATCATAATTACGCAATCCTTATTTCCCATTAATGATCTTATAAAGGAAGTACTTTGTCAAATCAAGGCTCTAACACTGAAAAGGACTACATAGTAGAAGAGAATCATATTTCAGAGGATCATCATTAGAGACACACTCTACAAAATGTTCATTAATAGCTGAAGCAGTTTGAATATACTTGGACTCTGCATTCTATATTACAGTATTGCTTTGTGTATGTGGTACTTCTTTATCTAAAACCAATCTCCAGCTTCTTAAGTCTACCATAAAACAGGCTCGGATGTGTTGACTCATCATCTTTTAAGCCTTTCCATAGTTTTATCAACAAAAAGATCCATTTTACCTGCTGGACAGAGCCCACAGTGGAAGGATCCCATTGTGTTGATACATTGAACCATTGGTGCTGTTGAGCAGCCTCCGTTATTACTTTCACATTCATCAATGTCTTGGCAACTGTAGCCATTTCCTTGCCACCCTAAAAAGAAGCACAGGAAAGACATTAAAATAGAAAATGCCTTGCCATTTCATGTTCTTCTTTGACCAGATCTTTTCATAGAGCAGAAAAATAGGACTTTTTCATTTCACTTCATCAACACAAGAGAAGACCTGTCCCTCTCATAACTGATGAAAATTAATACTGGTCTGCAAAGTAGGTTACAACAGGGTGAAGATGTGTGTGCAAAAACATTTTATTTTAACTGTATTCTGGATATTCCAGAATCAAACACACTTTAACCTAAAGAGGAGGCAGTTCTAGTCTAGTGCACACATGTACAATTTGCAGGAAAGCTTTATCATAACTCTGGTTAAATACTTCAAATACTCCTCCTATACACACCACCTACCCAACTCAGGAAGAGGAATCATAGGTTATATGGCTTGAGGGGACAATTAGATTTTTATATTGCCTTAGGGCAGCGAGCATAAGGATATGAAAGTACCTTGGACCTATTACATAAAGGTAATAGGACATGATGGACATGAAGGTACCTATGGACATGAGGGTACATCAGACCTATTTAGATGCTCAGTTTAGAATGGGATAAATCATGCGTTAGACTCCACTGCCTGCATTACCTTGGTAAGACATAACATGCAGGCATTTATTTTCTAGAATACAAACCAAAGCATTTCACATAGGTACTCGTATCTGGATCCTGTGCTTATGACATACAGGCAATACTGCCTAGTGCCACCCCCTTCCCTCTGAGACCATGGAAGGATGTGATACCTGTGGGGCAGGGACCACATGAGTAGGAGCCTGGTGTGTTGTAGCACTGCACAAGCGGATTCTGTGAACACGGATGATTAGGGAGGCTGCATTCATCTATATCAGCACTGCAGGCAGGGCTGCCAGGAGGCGACATCCAGCCAATGTCACAGATACAGCGGTACTTAGGCTGTCACAGCAAACATCACATTTAAGACAGTTAGAACAGTCGAGAAAAGGGCAGGATTATTTCATTTTATAAAATGTCTTTTAAACTATAGCAAGAAAGCTTTCAGAGCGTTACATGGTTTGCACATTCTGTTTTATAAGTTGCTTTGGTAGTTTTCTCAGTCTGTTTCTTCCTCTGAATTTACCTATTCAGATTATGGAAGCAACAACAGACTCATTCATTATGTTCATAAAAGAAACCTGTAGTTTACCCCAAAGCTCCCAGAGAAAATGAACAGCAATTATGAGCTGTACATAAACATAATTAAAAGTCATCAACTTGCTTTGTAACCAGGGTAAACCGATCAGTGTAAGCAACCTGAAATCAGCTTGGCTGTTTTCTTTTAAGCAAACTGTTCAGTAACCTGTGCAACGTGCAGCACTGACATTAAATTGCAAATATATGTTTTCTTCAAGGAAAACAGTTTTCACTCTAGTAAATGGCCAACTAATGGCCAGATTTCAGCATTTATCTAGCTTTAGTCCAATTAAAGCTAATGGGAGTTTTATTGTTGACTGTCACAGGAGCAGACACTGTTAAGCCAATACTGAACCCTTTTGAAAAGCTTTCTCCACAAAAATTGGGCAGAAAACAAGTGATGAGTTGTGAAAACTTTTACAAATTGAGCAAAGAAATTATTTTATAGCATGGCACGAAGAATATGTGGTGTGTCTGGAATGTTGCGTGGATGTATAGGAGTGTTAAGGAGCACAGACTCGACAGGGTAGTTTTGGAGGGTTGCTCTGAGTGGAAAGAACCAAAGCTGGCCTGTTCCATATGTCCCTTTGGAATGAACACCCTGTACCCAGATTCTCTCCCAAAAAGAATGAGCTGGCTTGATCCAGAAGACCGTTCAAGTGTATGGTAGCATCCACCCAGTGCAGACATTTGGAGAGCTTGGGCCCGCAGTCAGAGACCAAGTCCAACTGACAGTGAGGAGCACCAAAGATAGCAGCAGCCACCCAGCTGCTATGCAGCCTTGGCAGCTCCCAGGCCACTGACAATAATGTTCCACAGGTATGCATTTTCCCAGGAAAAACAAGATTCATTATGTTTGTCCTTCTTAATCATTTAAGTAACAAAATATTCTAGCAACTTAGAACTCCCCAAATAATGAACAGTAAGAATGTTATGCTTCAAATAAGACTTTTCCTCACTCAGAGAATATTCTCAAGCTCCCTATGGGTGTAGTAGATCTGATACTGTGACCAAGTACCTCTAACAAGACACAAGGCATTTTCAATTCTTTCTGCTGTCCTTGGGACAACAGAGAGGTTAGGTTATGTTGTACAGTGGCATTTCTTGCTGTTTTTCAGCAGCACTGTGTGCTACACACGTTTTGTGGTGCTCAGCATTATTTGTTGCTTATTTATGCTGTGCTGTATAATGAGGCTTGTATGTTGCTCCTTACCTTGTTGGGTTGATCCCTCTCTGCATCTATGCAGATGCCATGCCCACAGAGCGTCTCAGATCCTCCCTGGCAGTCATCAAACTTTGAGGCACAGTGAGGCCCATAGGTTTCTGGAGTACAGGAGCAGCTAATTGTGAAAGCAGACAGAAAAATCAAAATGTTGTCCTTATATAGCTGTTAAAGATCACACATTGCCATAGTAAGAGATCATTCCCCACTCTTTTATTTATGTGGTGTTCCTTATGAAATCCATCTGTTTAGCTATACTGACAATACCATTAATAACCATGTACATAAGCAAGGCTCCTGTTCAGCAGAGACTCAAGAATCACATGGGACTTATGCATATCCCTGACTGCCTGACCCTATGGGAGAATCCAGAGCCTTTTGTTACATTCATAAATGCAAATCCAGAAAAAAAGAAATGTCTAACATGAGACTTCAACAGAGTATGAGCCTGGAAATCCCCACTTCAGTCAGAGAGCACCTAAACTTTGTGGTTCAGTTTACGACCCTCATATGATGCCAAGTGCCTAAAACCCTACCTTGAGCAATACGCAGAAATGCCATGTCTGACCTGTCCCAGAGAGTGGAGTACCTTCACACTCACACCTCAACATGTGGCAGCTGCTGTGTCAGCAGCAGCCCAGCTTTCAAGTAAGTGTGATGGGCAGGAGAGAGCATTTGGGCCAAGCAAGTGTGATGGGCAGGAGACGGCATTTGGGGCTGATGGGGTGGGAAGAACAAAGTAGTGGGATGAAGGGAGGCATTCTACAGGGGGGATCTAGCTTGCAGGCTGCCAGCTGCATCATGTTATTATTTATAGGGCACACCTTAGTCACAGCACTGTACATACACAGTGGAACTGAAATTGAGAACTTCTAAGCCATCAGGTGATGTTTCCCTTTTCTCTGGCCTTTTATTTCTCTGGCCCTACGTATAGACCAAATCTGAGGTTCTGAAATACAACCAAAAGGGACCTAAACCTACAGAAAGCCTCCTATCAGTTCACTAGCTTTTTATTAAAATGACAGTGAGATGCTTATTTGGGTGCAAGTTATATGTTGTGATGTCTGCTAATGTCTGCTCCTCACAGAGACATATGGCAGATACACACCCTTCTTGGATTGCTTTTAAGCTGGCTAACAAAAAATACTCTGTAAAAGCATTTGTCTGCAGAATTTGAATCAGGGTATTCCAGCGCAGCTGATCTGGACCTTGGAGCAATTTATTAATAAGCTGCTACTGTCCCTGCCACAGTGTCACATGCTCAGTTGAAACAGCAGTTTGATAAGCCAATTGCAGGTAACTAAATGCTGCACCCAAGACAAGCAACCCACATGACTTAAGCTTAAAAATCCACAACAGCTTAGTGCTTAACTGCAGTCTGCAGTACTGTAAGACAACATTTTCATTATTGTAAGAGACAGCAGATAGACCAACACCATCTCGCCAGTGCAGTAGCTCAATCTGGGCAAGCACAGAGGCAACAGGGCAGGGAACCAGTTCACCTTTGTATGTTCAAAGTACATTCAGAGCTTCATGTTCAACTCCAAAGGACACAGCAAGGCAATCTGACCAGCTCCAAAGGAGGAGGACAACGGCACTGTCTCCAGCCTAGTCTGGCAAAGATTAATCTGCTACCCATCTGAAGTTGCTCAGAGAACAGCTTCAAGAAGTAGGTCACACTGCAAGGAGCTTCAGCCAAATTGCGATCCACTGCTGCTCGGCACTGCCCTGGTTCTCTCCCATCACTGATGGCACATGTGATGAGGCCCCTGTTATTTCGGTTCTGACACAAAAGTCTGATAGACTTGGGGACTCTCACAGCCTTTCAACCAACTGATGCAATGTCCTATTAAGGTCCTGATTCAGGAAGGCGTTTCCTGGATACCTGCTCTTTTTCCTCATACTTCAGTGCTTTCCTGAATTACAGCTTGAAGCATGCAGGTAAAGACTCTGAACAGGGAGTGAAGACTGCGTTATGCTCCATTTCACGGTACCTAATCCAGTACTGCCCTTCACCTGGTTTTATCTCTGGGGGCTATGGAAAGTTAAATATCACCCTTTTCTTTACCCGCAGTCCATGCTGGTGTACATAACTACATCAGAGCAGGAGTGGGGTGACCTGGGTTGCTGGGCCCCAGAAAATTTAGCAGCTATATTCTCACAGTTGTTGAAAAGAGCTGTGTCACGTTCTACCTGGGGATGGATTTAGCATCTGGGGAGCACTCAGAAATAAGTAAGACAGTATGTGAAGGGAGACTGTGAAGACAGTACAAAAGGGTTGGGGAAAGGACCAAACAATAATCCTGAGGGCATAACGCAGAAGCAGTAATAATAAGATTTGGATGATTTATGAAGAGGTCTTAGATCATTTCAGGAAGCACTGATTGAGCAAGTACCAAAGAGGGCAAGAATTACACTGGGGAAGAAACTGACAGGAATCATGACTACACTAACGCAATGACAATACTTGCAAGAAAGGCAGAGGGTTTGTCCTCTCAAACCGTAATTTGGTCACACACCTGTACACCACATCTCTGAGCACAGTAAGAAACAACAAGTAAAGGCAGGCTGCTTTGTGTGTCGTTTCCTTGACAAATGTCTGTGTTGGGGACAGCTGCAGGCAAGCTAGAAACATCCCTTAAACCCAAAGAAAAGCTGACAGGAAGCGTCATGTACCAGGGACACTTCAGCAGGCTCTGTGTTAATGCTGAAGTGTGAGGAGCACTGCAGGAGAACTTCCCTGGTATGAGGTTCTTCCAAGAACTGACAAAGGTCTATAAGCCAGTGTTATGCCAAGCAAATATTTGTGGGGGCTAAGATTTTCATGCTGAAGCAGGAGACAAAATGCTTTGCAGAGAGCTGTGGCATGCTCTCCAGCCTGCTTGTTCCCACTGCACAGGGAAAGCTTTGTATTATATTTGAAAGTAAGTTATTTATTTACCAGATTATTTGACATTATGGAAAATAAGACGCAGAACGTTCAGGCTGGCTTGCCCTGTAAACAAGAGTGTGTTTCCTAAGAAGCTGGATGCAGCCAGAGAAGGATATGCTCCAGGGACCTCATGTCTATGGGGGCCTGCACACGGGCAGCCCGGGCACCCTCCTGGCCAGCTGGCTGCAGACAGCATTTCTCCTCCCTTTCTGCCTGGCAGCACTGTGCATTGCCTGCTCTGCTGCAATCTCAGCAGTGCCTCTATTTCTGGAGGGGGTGAAGGCATTTCTCAGAGCTATGCAGCGTGGTGGGAATGCCAGTGATCAAGCGTGCCCATATATTCAGGAGGTTTCCAACAACTCAAAGCCATTGCTGGGCCAAAGCTCTGCTCTTGTTCACCTCACTCCCTTCAGTCTCAAGGGGTAGGTGATAACCGAGAGGCGATAACGCGGCTGTGCTAGGTGGGAACGTTGGCGAGTGCTGGTTACAGACCAGCATGCTGCATCTCACCGCCCCATCGGCACACCATGGTGCAGTAAATTTCCATTACAGCATCTGCACCTACAACAGAGAACCAGGTCACCAGAAACAGTCTCCGATTTGCAGCCTTCTTCCCCAGCATGGCTGTGTGATAAATCTGGTTTTTGCTGCTCTTCTCGTGTTGAAGCAGGCAATGGCTTCAGAGGGCCTTCTGTGTCTGCAGTGGGCTCGGGTGTACTGTGTATTAAGGATTTTATATTCTCTCGGACTGCAAGGGATTATAGTGCATAGATACTAAACAGACTTATTCCTAGAAATTGTGCTGCAGGTGTGATACAGGGTACAAAAATAGCAGAGTGTTTTACATAGGGTTTTTGAAAAGTTACCTGTAGCTGCCTGGTGTGTTCACACAAGTGGCTCCATTCTGGCAGCCTAACGCTGTTCCAGCATAAATCTGGCATTCATTAACATCCACTGAACACAGGAGGCCCTAAGATGAAATGGAAAACCAGTTTATCTTCCAAATAACTGAGAAATGAAGCAAACCATGGAGCCAATGTTTAATACAGTTTCCAAAGATACACAAGCCATGGGCTGCTATCAACACAGCTTCCCTTATGAAACATTATAACAAATCTCTATTTTTCAGCTGTGTTTCTGTGACCCTGGTTATCAGATGAGGGATAAAATATTTCAGATGTTTGTAGAAAGCATATGGACAGCATAGTACTGTCATCCCCCCCTACTTTCCAACATCATAGCAAAAGACTCAGAAAACTTTCCTTCAAACTGTTTCTGTTGAGAGATGGTGTTTTACTAAGACTAAAAGCACGGCAATTTTACCTCAGATCTGCTGGGACAACTTTCAGGTTGAGAGCCTTTGAGAAGATCTAACTTTTCCATCTCTAGTGCATGTAACAGCACCATTAAAGCCTTTGCCAGTAATGTCTTTGGATTTCAAAAACTCAGAATAGGATTGATTACTTACACCCCCATTTGCTTTATTTGATTGAGCTTGAATAAACATCTTTCCCTTCCCCCATTCTCTCTCTATCCTTGCGTAAGATCAACAGCAACGCATGCAGTTCAGTTCACTCTGCTCAGCAAAAACCAAAGACTAATTCTCTGCTGTGGGAATTGCCAAGCATCACTGACTCCATGGGCCATCACCTGCGTATGACACTGCAGGGTCTGGCCCAATGGTCTGGGCTTCATTTTTTTTGGTAGATATTGATATTGTTGAGAAGCAAATGTGTTGCCCTTCAACCAAATGATGAGTGTGATACTGCTGTTTTGCTGCTCAGTATATCTCACTCTGTCCTGAGCAACCCTAAAATGCTATGCTTCATCACAATTACACTAAGCCAGGTGTATCCTTACAGTTAAAATACATGCTCACTGTTCAAGGAGGCTAAAGACTCACCTGCCAGTTGCTGGGACAGAGGCAAAAGAAACCATCCAGTGAGTTTACACAGGTCCCTGAGTTCTCACAGGGGTTACTACTGCAGGCTTTCCTCTGGATAGCCTGAAACCCAGGAAAAGTGCAGAAAATTAAGTCTCTTCTTATTTAGTGTTTCATTAGCAATTATTTTCAAGACAAACCTTTTTTAAATTTTTTTTCATTCTTTCTTGCATGTAGTTCCCCCCACCCTTTTGTCAGCAAGGTTGATTTGTAAAGGTTTTGAGCTGTTTCGCTCATATCGGTACAAAATAAAGACTAATGTAATTGGGCTTACACAAGATGGCCAGCTGCAAGCACTAGGATGAGAAAAGCTCTGCAAGAAGTAAATATTAATAGAGACTGTTCTTCAGCAACAGACTGTGAGTCTAGATGGAGGGTTGTCTTGTATTCTCAATTCCACAGGTGACTCATCCCACAACTGCTTTTACTGGCAGCTGTAACTGTGGCTTGTCACAAGCTCAGTGGAGAAGCAGGTGACAGCTGAAAATTAGCTATTTCCAGTACAATGTAAAATCCAGTTTGAATTCTCCAGTCTTCATCTTGACAGGTCAGTGAAGGAAGAGTTTACTTCTCCTTGGTATCTAGTTGTTGTTCTTGAGCCTACAACTGTTTTTCCTTTAAGGAATGTAGGCTCCTACACAGTTTATATTTTGCAAGAAGGCATTTCACCTCCTCTACAAATCTTGGTGCTTTTTTACCTCCTGTTACCAAAAAAAGTTTTCCTGAGTAATGCATGAGAGGGAAGAAATCACTGAGCTATTTAATCATTGTAACCTCACTTTATTTACTTGGGTCTGGTTTTTTCTTTTTTGATCTCTAGTTTGCCTCCCATCTACTCACCTGCTGTAAGCTTTGAAGTTTGTTGTCAAGACTCACGATCTGCAAGAGAAATGCAAATTACATTGTGCTTGGTAGGAGAGTGACCACAGAGGTAATTGCTGGATGCCTGTAGGCTAACAAAATATTTTCTTTTGAGAAAAGAGAATAGCTGGTATGTGAAACCGGGTGACAATCAGGTAAATCAGGCCCCATTGACTGGGATTTTAGTGTTCTAGGCTGTTCAGAAAATGACAGCTTAAATATGTCCCAGTTTGGTTCCAAAAAGCAAGATACAGTCTTGTAAAGATGTATTCAGGTGCTCAACATTGAGAATGTGAATATTCCAGTGGGACTGTTCAGGTGCTCACATGTATACGAAGGACGGAGGTCTGAGACAGCCAAGAAAAAGTTGACCACATCTCAGTGGGTTATAACCACAAACAGCAAGCTGAAACTGAATCAGGCAATATGATGGATACATATTAGCAGTTTCCCTAAAGGGAGGTCTATTAGGCTATAAAATATTTTCCTGTAAGGAACTTGTGGCAACACTGCAACAAAAGATACTTAAGCCAAGTCAGACAAAGGTTTCAAAATCATCTGTTGGAGAAAAATCTTCAGTAGCAGGGAAGAGACAAAACTACTGCATAGGTCTTTTCTTTCCACTGCAAACCCCTATAGCCCATTTCACCTGTGGAACGGAATCTCTGTGTAACACCTAATAAGAAATATGTAGCCCATTTCCTAAATTCAGCAGGATTTCACTTCCGTAAATATTAGAGGATATAATCCATAGAGATGTTGACAGTGAACAAAAGAAGAATCCTGGTAACCGGTAATTATGGGATTTACAGGAATATTTCCATTATCTCCAGAGTTACTGAATAGGTATCTCAACATTAAACATAGACTCTGAGCTGATGGTAAATATGGACTCTGCCCCAGTTCCCTGAATTGGAGTCCAGAAATATTAAAATGAATCAGGTCATAATATTAATCTGAGGAATGGAGAACTGTGAATGCTGGAGAAGGATAACACAAGGGTATGGCTCACCTTGGAGGTCAGCAAATCAACCTGCTGGGACACGTTCCTAGAGGCACCATTGGCTTTTTTAAGTTCTTGAACCTCTGAGTTACATTCTCTCACCTAAATTTAAACAAGAGATAATGTGAAACAAGCTTGGCTTTTTCCAAAGCTTACAAATGTAAACAAGCTTTGCTTTTTCAAAAGCTTAGGAAAGTTTCGTTCTTGCTTAACTTTACTATTATAAAGTCCACTTAAATACAGAGGGCTCTGTTACATACACAGTTTAATCTTTTAATTATTTTCTGTAATGGCATGATTATTTTATGAGTCTGCAATACCTTACTTTCATATTAGAGTGCTGACATGGAATATAAAATAACAATCATACAAAACAGATCGAACATTCGCTAAGGCAAATTCTGAAGACAATGAAACTATTAATGTGCAAAACTGAAAATGGAAACATGTTAAGGAAAAGTCACTATATTACCTGACTAAAAAGTTCTGCAAGGTCTTCTTCATTAATTTTTATTTTCCCCAGTGGTCCAGTTCTAAATTCAATATTTTTGCTGGAGCCAGCGTGGAACACTAAATTACCCTGCTCTGATGACAAACGAGGCCTGTTGTATTATGGAAAAAACAAAGAGATCATTTAGTTACACATATCTGCCAAAGAGATGTAAAAAAGAGCTGCAGTAAAGCCATTCTGTTCCCATTATGGCACTTAGAAGCCACCATATGAACAAATTCATTTGCAAGCAATGGTACTTACTGCTCGTCATAAACGGTTCTTTTCTGCCTCTTTTTCTCATAGTGGTTTGATTCACAGCTCAATCCAGTAAGTAATAATAATGCAACTAAAAGCCCAGGAGCAGGAGCAGCCCAAAGCATTGCTCTCCTCCAGCTGTCCCGTGTTTGAAGTGAAACTTCCAATGCTGAATTGTACTCCTGAGAGCCCAGGTGCCCTTTGCTCTCACACAGCTCTTCACTCACAGAGTGCCCATGCTGCTGCCTTGTCTTGCAAGGGTAAACTTTACCTCAAGTATCTTAATTAAAGATTGACAGCGTGCAAACCATCTAGACATTATATGCATTTTTCTCTTTTTGTCTTTTGGTTTCAGGAGCTTTGAAAGATCATTAGTTGAAATCTGCCTGTATTTTATCATTATGTCTTTGACCTTTGCACAGCTGAGCACCCCTGTGTCTCAGAGTACCTTGTAATCTGCAGCTGGCTACTGCAGGAAAGGCTTGCTCTCCCCACATGCTGCACCACATGGGCAAAGGAAAGATTATTTTGCCAGCACTAAAGGACCTAGATTGTTACCAAAAAAACCCACAAACCCCACATATAAAACCCACAGTGGCTGGCAAGGAATGTTTGTAGTGAAAGAGAAGCTTCCAGCCAGTAATTTATTGGGCAGCTGACACAAAGAAGTCAGCAGTACCAAACAGCATCCCATGGATTACAACACCAAAATACAATGTTAACCAAATATGGCTGCTCTGACTCAAGGATGATTCAGACTCCAGATGCTGGAGAGACGACCACACACCAAGGGGACTGCATTTTGTTTGGCATGTGTAGGCTGTCTTCACTGCACACACCAGGGCTCCCAAATTCAGGGCCAGCCATAGACAATGCAGAAGACCAAGGAAGAATTCAAAGGAGGTTCAAAAGTAATCAAAAAAATGCAAATTAACATGTTCTGAGAGCCAAAATTTGAATCTTGACCCCATTTTCCTCTACCCTTCAGCAGTACATCGCAGCCTTCTCAAAAGAAGTGTTCCACCCAGATGCTTGTTGGTGCTTGTCTCGGAGGCCCAGACTGTTGCTGCTGGAAGCCATGGCAGAGTCCATGTCACACCTCCCCTTTGCTTTTGCCAGTCTGCATATTCCCCTTGCACAAGACCTTGGTGTGCTTTCCTCTCCCGGCTTAGGGGAGCTTTGTGTACCTTTTCCTTCCTTATGCTAGGAGCTACCTGAACCTCCAGGCCCATCACCATTCTTTTTGATTTTCCTTTTTGCTTAGTAGACAACTCATTCAGGTTGCTCACATTTCAAAACTCTACTGAGAAGAGTAGCAACAGTTGTAACTGCTCTTGCTCGAAGGTAACAGTGGCCACCATTCACTGATCCCTTTAAGCCCCAGACCTTCATGGAGACCACGGAGCTCCTGCACTTCCTAACCCTGCCCAGCCTTCTTTTCCACTCCGGTTTGTACTTGTCACCTACAGATGTCCCACAGATATGCAGGGCATGCCCTGGAGCTGGGGGATTGAATGAACTCTACAGCTTTCACAGACAGAAATGTTACGAGGTCAAAGCACCCTGGGAAGAGATTGGATGTGGTGACAAAAAATATTAATGTCACCTCAGAAAGAGACAGAGGTGGACTGTGAAAATGAATGTGAAGTCAGGACAGCTAATGTTTGTGGTGCTGCCACAGATAACAACTTGATCTTCACTACGAATAACTATAATGCCTGACATTATATCAGCTGCATCCCACCACCTCCACTATTTTCTGTTGTTTGCATGAAAACTAGATTTTTATTACATTTTATTATCTGTGTTTTTAGACACTTCTCTCAGAATTCAGAACAGCGTGAGCCTGCTGATCACCTTTCTTGTGCTCCACAGACTGTGATGCGGGCAACCCAACAGTTACTGCTGCTGCCTAGAGATCTGGAAGGGCAGAGGTGACGCTCCCCCTGAACCCATGGGGGATCTTCCCATGTGCCTATCGGTGCAGTAGCAGCAGCTCAGCTCTCCAGATGTTCACCTGCTCTGCAGCAGCCTGTGGCCTCCAGGAGGCTCAAGTCTATCAGCTGGTGCTGCCAGAACTGAGGAACATGAGGAGGAATCCCCGTGTGTTATCCTTCACCATTGCAGGGGGTAGCGTTTACAGGAAAATACAGAACTGTATCCTGAGTTCTTGAAGACTATCACTGCTCCATTCAACCCAAATGAGCTACGATATATTACACCAACTGAGGATCTGTCCTCACACATTTTTTTTTATTTCCTATTCTGCTCTTTGCTCTGGAAACCTCTGTTCTGAAATAGGAGAGCATAGATGAATTATTGATGTCTCTTTTCTAGTCGACAGGACACCTTCTGCCTCTGGGTATCCTGGTAGTGTCCATTAAACTAGTGCTCACTTAACATTCTTCATGTCAGTTCTCATGTCCATCTGGGGTTTTTTGCTCTTTTTGTTTTGGTTTTGTTTTTTGTTTTAACAGTTTACTGCGTTTTTATAACTGTCAGTTTGGTGTCAACGTGAAGAAACTATGGGCCAACTAAATGTGCACTTCCTAGCAGGCTGGCTGAATGTACACATACTTCAAGGACTTTCTTTCACAAAGTCCACTGTATGCTGACAGCCTGGACGTCGGCTGTAACCCACAAAATCCTTCCTTTTCTCTATTAATTTCTTTTGCATACTGAATATGCATTGCCCCTCTCTGCTCCTTGTCAATCTTTGATTCAAGCTTCCCTTTCGAACTAATTAACTCCAAAATACCAAATGACCAATGAGCAATAAACCATAGAGGATGGGGAGAAAGCTGCTAATCCAAGGAGGAAGAAGAAATAACTCTTTACCTTCTCTTCATGCAGGCTTTACAGCTTAGAAAATGGTTGACCTGAAGACCAGGTGACTTTGACTATGCACTGATTATAGGATGGAAAAAGAGCTCTGGACATCTATCTAAACCTTGCATGACACACTATTTTCCATTTCATTACACCTTCCAAGTTTTAGTTAATTTACTCTCTATTCCTAGTGAATGCACCTTAGGCTGGCCAAGTTGGGAAATCTATAAACCATCTTAAGGAGAAAAATAAGTCCACACCTTTTAATTTTACTGAAATATATTTCATTGAGACATCATTTTTGGAGGAACAGAATGGAAACCCTGCAAATGTCTGGCATAAGAATAGGGGCTGTTCTTTCTAACAAGGAGAGCTGGCATGAACCCCTTCTCCTGGGACAGATTGTTCATTACTTCACTGACATTATGGCTGAGGAAACACCTCTAAACAGTATAGGTTGTGCACAGATTTGGCCAGAAGTAATGGAGCATCTGTCTCTATCTAATTGTGGTTGAAGTTCACACTGTACTACCAGGGACTACAATTTACCACCATCTTGCGTAGCTGTGTGAAATGAAATGGTGGTATCCCTCTACTTCACCAGCAGTATGTGCCTGCAATGCAAAGACGCTACTGTAGAAGACTAGAGTTGACTCAGATTATGGCCAAAAATTCAATACATATTAATTGCACCTAGGAAGTCAACTCAGATGCAGAGACATAACACGAGTCTGTGACAATGTTCCCTTTTTATATGGGGCAAGTGCACCTACTGGTGTGAATCCCAACCTGGCTGATTTTTTAATGGAAGACTAATAAATAATCCTTGTTTTTGTTCTATAGATGCAAAAAAGTTCCCTGCTATTCAATGTTATGAATCAAATATTTGCAAATAATTATAGACCCAGCCCCATTGCTGGCTTAATCCCAAGTAGCGCACATTTACCCGACTTTCCCCACAGTTGTCATGTTTCCCAGCACTTCCCTTTTCACTTCCCTGGATTCTCTTTTATCTTTCCTCCTTTGAATAATATTCCAGTGTTCAAAAGTGACACATGACCTATGAAGTAGCACTGTGACCTACATGGTACAAATACGCAGATTGCTGGTATAAACAATGCTTAGTATCAAATTCAGCACCTTCAGTTTCCCTGCAGCTCTGAGATAACCAAGCACTGAACTGGTATTAGGCCCTATACAGAGGATCAACAACCACATGGTTTACATCAAACGGGTGATTGTGAAAAACAATGTTCCCCTTTCTGGCCTTTACCTATAACCACCCATCATCGCTTCCTTCCTTCTCTTTACTTGTGTCTGGAGAGTCTTACAGCCACAGCACCTTCCCCAGGGGCTGCAGCAGCTGCAAGGCTCCATTTCCCATGCCACTCCTTATGGATTTCTTGTACTTCTCAGCACAATGCCCTCTGACACCTGCTTAAGATTTTGCTCCCTCAACACAGTTGAAGAAGTTAATAAGTTACCTGCTGATGTAGTTAAACTAACTGGCTAGGAAATCTAGGTTTTCAGTTTTTAATAGTGAATAACAGAGATGAGTTTTGAATTGGTTAGCTACTTCAGCTGGAATTGATTTACTGTCCTAATTCTCCCTGGGTTCCTTTATCACAATGAAGGCACTTACAACAAATATTAGTTTTTTAGTTTCATTAAGAGACTTGTATTTTGGTTCCTCTGTCCTTCTTTCTTCCTACACGTGTTATTTCTACAAACCACTAACCACTTTGACGCTTCCTATTTTCTGTTTCATTCTTTTTTTAAATTGGGTTCATGAAAAGTTTCCAGTCAGTTACATTGGCTTTGTTCTTTTCTATTGATTATTCCAGTCCTTTTAGCACATTCCAATTGCTTTAACGTACACTGGAGTTATTTTTAGGGACTTCCATTTGCATTATCACCCTTCTCCACTAATAACCCTAAAGCCATGAATGGACCTGGCTGCATAACCTCCCTCAGATTCGTTCTATTCTGTACTGTTGGTTTTATCGAGAGGCTTAGATCTGAGCTAAGTCCATAAATCATTTGCTGTGTGTTGATGCTCTGATTACAAATATTGGCATTCTGTCACCCTACAAATATAAGGAAGTAAGAGTGGTCATACTGGCTTAGAAAAAGATCCATCTAGGTCAATACCCTGTCTCCAACAGTGGCCAAGAGCAGATAGTTCGGAAAGGAAGCGTACATGAAAGGGCAAGCACATACGGTACCTCTCCTAGGTACTCTCTTGGCCTCCACCTGTTTGCAGCTTGGGAACTTCATCAGCCAGAAGTCTACCTACTCAGTACTCTCAAAGGATTTTTTTCTTCCATGAACTCATCCAGTCTTCTCCTGAACTCTTCCATGCTTCACTTCACAACACATGTACAATGAATGAGTAATGCCACATGGTAAGATCCAATATACAGTCAAAATGCCACTCAATTCTGAGTAGAATCCGATTTTTAAGTGTAATATTTATAAAAAAATTAGTATTAATTATTTTGTTTTAATATATACAGGCCAGACATTTGAACTAATCAAAACTATTTATTACTGCCCAGGTATAAGAAAATACATCAGCAACATCAATGTATTTTGCTTCCAAATGCCAGGTTGTACCTTAAACTAAAAATATGTTTGAATTACAGCAGCCCAGTGCATGGGCAAAAGCACAAGACAAACAAATATGCTCTCAACCAAGCTGGGATTCCCAGATGTATTCCTGGATTTAAAATCAGAGAGGGTCTCCACTGGAGATTTTAGGGACTTCTTTACTGCAGAGTTTTCTGAATCCCAGTGAAGGGTACCCAACCAGATTGGCCACCCAGAAAATCCCTGAAATTCCCTCCAACAACCCTCTCTCACTAAAAGTGGTGTATTCCACTCAATTTTAGCCCCTCAAACTCTGCTTCTTGCTTCATCAGAGCTCTTACCAAAAGATCCTTCGTCCGTGCTTCCTCACACTTTCAAAAGGACCAGGTGGAGGAAAGTCAGAGAGAACACCACAGTTGTCTTGTGTTCACAGATGGCTGCCTAGCTTTCTAACACCATGTATTTCTTTTCTTCGGCAGCTATATAAATTCCCCAGTCCTTGTAATCAAATAAGGATAAAAACACAAATCTCTTCATGCTCTTCACAGTAACATTTAACTTGACATACCTATCACTACTCAATACTTCATTTTCCATGGCGTCTTGGATATCAGTTATCTGTTCAAACAAGCTGTTACTAAACAAACAAACTTTCCTTAATGAGGTCATAACACTAGAATACTCATGTTTGCACAGGCAAAAGGAAAATGGTTACTGGAATTCATTTTGGGCTCTATGCCTAGTTTCTTATACTTTCACATTTTTTTTCCTTGGATATTTCTTTGACCATTTCTACTTCATACACTACATAAGACTTCCCAGAAATGCCTAGTGTTCTTAACCCATTATTGTCTCCTCCAAATCCTTACAAATATGGCATATTCTTTAAACACCATGCAGAAAAAAAAACCACCACAAAGCATGTCAGTGGAAAAGAAATATAATTCAGTATTTATACAATAAGCCAACAGCGTGTTAAACTTCAGTATGAATAGCAAGCAAATAGAAGAGAGAAATCAAAGGCTGAGCTGAGAATGAATAGTTCGTCCTTGAGATGTAACAAGCATTTGCTAAATTTTCTATTTGTTTTAGAAATGTGTGACAACTGCTAAAACAGAATTGTACAGTCATTCAGGCATTGGACCTGTTCAGATTTCTATTGAGATGTCTCTTTAGGAAAAAAAAATGGGCTTACCCATGACTAAGTTTAAGACATACGATAGTGTTACCACAGAGCAATGTTTTTCCAGCCTGTAATACACAGATTCCTGACAATCCTTATACTCCTCCGAAGAGGGTCAGCAAAAGGTGAGATAAAAAAGCCTGTGGGCAAGAGCCTTGTATTTTCTGCATGGAAGGATGCACCTCTACTGGAAAATTTTGAGTTCGTGTATCCAAAAATACTCAAACCCACTGTGTTAAACAAATGGTATTTTAGTAAGTTCACTGCTACACACGTTTCTTCATTAATATAGGGAATCCCTAGATTAACTCAGATAAAAACAAGCTTATGTAGGTAAGACATTCTGTAAGGCAACCAGCAAGCTTCAAAAATTACTGCATAAATATAAACCCACCAAATATGACATCTTTTTCCTCAGTGGAGCTTTGCAAGTTTGAGCAAATTCAACCACATCATTTCACTCAGATAATGAAATGTATTTCAGAAGTGCAGAATAAGTGAGCCACAAAACCAAAAACCAGACTCTGGAAATCTTCCATTTTCAGAGCTGTCTTCCAGATCTCACTCATTCACCTTTCAGCTGCTTTTGTAATCACATTTCATTGCTTTGAAAATGCTTAAGCTGAAGTTGCAAAGTGCAGCCCTGATGTAGGCTGCAAAGCACTTATGATTAGGAGACTGCTCAGAAAAGGAAGCAACGTGATCATCAAGTGAGGTCAAGCAGGTGCAACCCAGCAGAGCTAAGTAAACGAGTCTATTAATGACAAACAGATGGGATAAGAAGCAGTCACTCAATTTAGCTGCACTGATATTACAGGGTTAGCAGGGGTAAAATATACAAATATGTATTTACAACTCTGAAATCTGTTCTTTCAAAATACCTCCTTCAGAAGCAGCTCTGATTAGCAAACTGATTTCAGTCTTCACAATTACATTGAATTAAAATTCACTGTCAACATGTAACAGGCTGTATTGCTGTATCAGTTTTAGATGCAGCTAGATAACTTTCAACTTACACTATAATCCTGCTTGCTTATGAGTGACATATAAATCATTAAAAAATGTTTTACAGATTAAGGAATTGAAACCTAGTTGTTAATAGCAATATTTTGCCAAACATTATTATAGTGAGGCAAAATGAACAATCTATTTACACGGTTTAGCAGAAAGAAATACCAATTTATACATAAAATTGATCTCCTCTGTTTTCATTTCCATGTTTGGATCATGTTAGATAGCAACAGATCTTCCTATTATCATGTTTCTCCCAAGAACAAGACTATATAGCTACTAGTTATTGATCTGGCTGATAAATCTACATAATAACCACCATGTAAACAGATAACTATGGTTCATAACACTGTCAAAAACAGACTTGCTCTTTGCAGTTTAGTAGTAGGCACAGACTAACATTAGTCTAGTACTTTTTCGCCATTACAGTACTACAAGAGACCAGGTAAAGATAGAAGCCAACCTCATCCTTCTCTAGGGCCTAGTCCAGAGCTCTTTTAGGAGAATCCATTCCCATTTCTCTTTTATAGCTGGAACAGCCCAAGTGGTCTAAATGGTCTTGGGGAGTAAGACAGGCTGAAGTAGGTCAACACAGCTTTTCCTGGTTTAACAGTCCAGAAGAAGCATGCAAATCAAGACTGAAGAAGAAATACTTAAGAAGTCAGCACAAGATAAAGTACAGCACAAAATAACAAAGGACTACAAAAGTAGTCCTTTTCTTTTTCAAGGGGACTATGGCAGATGAGAATAGCTGCAGTATCTCTACAGCAGCTTTGTTCTCTATGGTCTTTAGTTTCTCCTGTATTACCAAGGCTAGGTATAATACACCATGACTTTTCCTATATCATCCCACAAAAAAAAAAATTTAAAAATCAGTGTCTTTCAGCATTGGTGGCTTTGACAACTTATTGCTTTAGTGCACAGGAACTATGATCAGTTTAAGAAATCCTTCAGTTTTGTGACACGCCAACTCCCTAATGGATGCTTACTAAGTATCATCTCACTTTTCCTCCCTCAAGCTGTTTTTTCTCTAGATGCCAATATTACCTGTAAGGAAAAATAACAACTGGAACATGTATTTCTTTAGAAGGCTTTCAGTTTTCCCATAATTTTCTCTACTGTTTCAGAGATATTAAACTCACAAGACTTCGCAATTAAAAAAACATTCAGTCCAGCTCTATGAGATGGTGTACAACTGTGGCACTCTGGATGGCCATATGCAGTAGTTGCATCCCAACATACACTCCTAATCCTAGTTCTACTATCAAGTTTTGTGAATAAATCTTCAAGCAGCAGCCCATATAGTTTTTCTCCAGTTCTTATGCCACAGGAACCTAGACATGGAGCTTTTAAATTTTTTTGTCTTTTATGTGTAGGTCTTTGGTAAGGAGCAATGACCTTGTCCTGAATAATATAAGTGAGAACAGAAACAGGCAAGTTATTGTCAGGGTTGTGATAATCTTGAAATATTTTTATTCAGCTGCACCTAAACAAATAATTCCAGACAGACACAGTTGGGTTCTAGAAACCTACAAGTATCTACAGAGGATGAGACAACCACAAACTAAGGATGACACTGTGTCTTCTTAAAAATTGTATACAAAATACTGAATTTAATAATTTCATTAGCTACAAAAAACCACATCAAAATTTCAGATCATATATACAATAAATCTTTTAAGAATGGATCACTGATATTTACAGATGAAAACATTTTACATGTAGAACCTGCACTTAATTAAAACAGCTTTAACATTTACAGCCTTTTTATACTGTACTGAGAAGACGGTTTTAAGATAAAATTAAATAGTCTTATCCATTTTCATTGAGATGTATGTAAATACTGCTTTTTTTCATTTTGCAAACTAAAAAGGACATTTAAATACAGCAATTAATTCCTGAAAATGTTCATTTAAATAAAACACCTCTACAGTGCAAATCCACCATAAAAGCAAGGCATTAAAAATATATCAGAACTGTTCAGCAAAACATCTAGACAGATATTTTGGTAAGCTGTGATTTTTGTTCAGCTGCCATCAGCTTTCTCTTGAAAGATGGAAGTATTTTCTGTCACCAGTCTGTACTCATCAGATTCAGGTTCTAAATCATCCAAGTAGAATGGAGATCAATTTTGCCACCACATGTACATTGAGGCTGTTTCCCAGAAGACGGTAGCATTGCTTTATTGTTACTTTGTCAGGAAAGCCTAAAACAAAAACATATAGCGCAACGGCGTTAGTCTGTGTTTGTTCCTAGCTTTTAGTCTGCTCCTTTTTTCAGTGAACAGTTCTTAATGCAGTTATCACAGATTACAGCAAGGTTCACATACCCCACCCCCCCTCCAAATTCAAAGTTACAAAAATAATTCCCAAACAGTTCACTGGATTTGGATCGGGTCTTTCATTAGCAGTACTGCCGTCCCTGAGGTTTAACAAGAATCCTCAAAACATTCCTCTGATATGTAACTAATGCTGATCTACCTTCTCTTCATATAGCATCCAGCAGTCACAGGGAGGGGTAGGAGCACCTAAAGCACTGCACAACCGCTACTCTAGAGAGTATCTGGAGAGGAACACAGCCATAGCAGAAAGAAATGTGATGATTCTGCAGATGGACTAAACTGCATTTCTCAATCAGCTTTATATTGTACTTCCAATCTGAGCCCCTCTAACTAGTTGAGGCAAATCAAAAGAGTCTTACAGTGCAATATACCACCAGTACAGATTAAGCTATGAGCAAGGCTTACTCAGTGAGTGATCAAGAAGCTGAACAATTTCCCATGTAATTCAATGCTGACCCTGTCAAACGCACTTAGAAATACAGACAGCATCTGAAATGTCCTTCACATGGTAAGTGCATGGATTGGCAGAAAGAAGGGAGGCCCAGAAAAATTAAACAGGTCCAGGTATTGTGAAAGGGCTGCGTTGTGTATTGAGCGTACAAAGATGACTAAGCTTCTGAGAATAAAGAAGTTGTCAACAGCCAGCTGGTCTGCTTTAACTGTCTTTGCTTGCACTCTTAGCTCACTCCAGTTGTGAGCTAAAGTGTGTTTGCTTCAACTTGAGTGAAAAGATGAACAGCAGTGGTGATTCAACCGTTAGGGTCATTTGCTAAGCTGCTGAAACTTGATCACATTCAATTATTTGATCATTCCCTAAGAAGACAACCTAACTTTAAGCCCAAGGTCATCACCAGCCAGATTAGCTTTGATGCATAAACACACTGTGTGTGCAAGCAGTGATATGTATGTTCTGAAGTTTTCACAGCACTTCAGAAAAATCCTCTTCCAGGGATTGCTCAAGAGAGAACATGGTTGGACACTTGCTGAGCCAAGGGTGGAAAGCTGAGGAGGAGGTGTCTGGGAGGAGTTGTTCCATCCTTCTCTGCCAGTTATTAATGCCTCGAACGTGGACTGCTTTGGTAAACGTATCTTCTGCCAGCTCCATCCACTCTGTCCAGCTTCCTGATACTCACACATTTGGGCAACCGTTCTTCTCTCTTTGGAACGATCACTTGCACTCACACAAACACTTCCTTAGATGCAGTTTTCACATTAAATCACTGAATAAGGTACAGTGATCTATGCATTTTAAAAGAGTATCTAAAAATAAATACATATTTATGCATACACACACAGGCACGTGCACTTATAGCCCAAGAAGCTTATCTGAACCCTGAAAATTTCTGAGTTTCTCCTTCTGCCTCTGGGCAACTGAAAGCCTGAATTGATTTTCAGGGCTCACTGTTGCCTTTATCTCAAGCCGCCTCCATCTGCCTGTTAACATTATCTTGCACCTTCTATCTTCCTGGCTCAAGAGTAGCCTACATCAGAAGGACAGCTTTAACAACTCATAATATGCTGACACTTACTGCACACTCTCACTGTATCATTTAGGTCATGCATGCTACTTGATGATGTTGCGGTCTTGGCAACACGCACTACCACCTTGTGCTGGCTTTCCACCAGGCTGCCATTTGTTTCCTAATAGCTTACATACATCACTAACAGGAAAAATGGAAAAGGCATCCTGCCATCACCCTCATGAAAGCAGGTCGCAGGTGCAAGAATGCTCTGAACACTTTTAATTATATTGCTGTGGGACCCACAGTAGCAACTAAGACAAACGACTGCAGTATTTCATTGACCTGTAGTGCAATTACTATTTATATATTTAGATGTTAAAAGCACAAATAAATCTGTTAAGAACAATGATTTTAACTCTGGACCTCACGTATTGGAAAAGGCCATCAATTTGTTAAAATATAGAACCATTTAGACACAATCATGTTTCTTCTGATAATACTGTAGCTGCAGCTAGTAAGAGCATCTGTTACAAAGCTTCCTGACATTCTCTTAACTTCATTTTCAGCTTATAGTTTTCTCATTCTTTAGCTTCTTGAATGAACAACATATTTGCAGTGGGTACATCTCCAAGCTTTCTGTCGTTGAAAATTTTAGCCTAAATGTTGCTGTCACTACAGAATGCAGGGGCTGAGAAATTATAGCACATTTCCCTCTGAAAATACCACACTTCACAATAATTACTTGAAATTTAACATGGGAGAAATGCTGTTAAGGAAACACCCTTTTCTGTAGCCATAAATATAGTAACTTCTAAAAAAAAAAAAACATAGCTTGCAAATCCTCAAAAGAAATTTACAGTACCTAAATTGACCAAAGACTTCCATCAGCCTAGACCTTTTTTTTTTTTTTTTTTTTTAAGTACAAAGTGGGAAATGTCTTAGATTAAACACAAAGGAAAGAAATGTCAGACTTGTGACTCAGTGCACTGGGAAAAGCTTGTTCTGCCTATGAATCAGGAGTATATGTGAGAGAAAGCCACTGGATGAGAGAGGCTTGTTTTATGTGTCGTGGAAGTTTGAAAAGTAGTATAGTGAGGCAGGGAACTGCAATAACTGTAAAGAAGGTGCCCTGATTAAGGCAGAAGGGTACTGCCCTCTGAGAGGTCGAATCTATCCCTGTCCCTCCCTCCGCAGTTCCCAGGTGACATAAGACAAGTTTGATAAATGAGCACTTCATAGATGGTGATGATCTGGATCGTCCTCAAATTCAGAAGCCTGACTTGTCTTGAGAGTTCAGTTCTGGCTTGCAAAAATATTGAAGCTCACAGCTGTCCCTGAAGATAAGCTCTGAACAGAGAAAGCATGGTATCATTCTAAGCACTCTGAAATAGTAAAGATCAAGTTTCGCAAACTGATCACCCTAAATTAACAGAGTCTTCCAAACACAGATTTTTCCATTGTCTTGGTTCTCCCTCTGTAAAATACAAGCAATATTAACCCTACCACACCTCTCAGTGACATTGCAAAGACTGATTTAACATTTGGAAAACACAACCTGCATTTAAAAAAAAGAGAAAATGGGCAATTCTGTGCTCAAAAGAGATCTTGAACAGCATGATAAACCTATACAAGCCCAATCCAGCCATGTTTAGGTCAAGTTTCTTTACATCAGCCTGTATCAATATGGAACAGAGCTGTGCTAAGAAAAAGGCTGTCTGCAAAAAGAACAAATCTATTAGAGAAGAGAGGCTATGAAAAAATCCTGCATGTTGGCATGTAAGTCAACACAGTACACTCCTGCAAATACTCTTAAACAAGTAAGCTTAGTGCTGGCAACTCTTAACATTTGACTTTGCAACCTTGATAGTGTTCTTTGAATGTAGTAATATTGAATATAACTGTAAGTAATAAATGAGAAAATAAATTAAAACTACAAAAGAAATAAATACATAAAAACTACTAGCACTCCTCAGAACTCTAAGTCACTGAGGAAATCGAAGAAAAATATAACAAATTACCCAAGGTCAGTGGTGTCTTATTCTATGGATGCTTGTCTTGCCGAAAGACAGTAAATTGATTTCATGTGACAGCAGCAGGCCAAGCTCCTTCACAGGTAGTAACAACTACACTTTCTTGCCTGCCTTTCTTTACAAGGGTAATTCTGGTGAATTTATTTCAGGCTTAATTCTGGTTGACCTGTGTCCAATGTACTGGTATTGCTGAGTCTTGTTCCTTGACTTCCTCTTCTCCACAACAATAGTTAGGAAATGAAGTAACTGACCAAGGGCTAGGACTGTCTTTTCTAGAAAATAGAGATGACTTAAAAGATCATTAACTGAAGAGTTTGGTTATTCCTGAACAAAGAAGTATCTGTACCTTCTGAAATTCCCTGTCAGCAGCTACAAATGTGTGGAAGGGAGAAAGCAAGCAGCTCAAACACTAAGAACCATTAACAGACCTCCTAAACTGGCAGGATACGTTGACTTACCACAGTTGTGAGTAATGTTGGCTGCTGAGCAAATAGTTTCAACTTTAAACAAAGGTATTACTTCATTGCCATTCAGTAATAGAGCAGTTCTCATGCCAAAATTTTTTTCTTAGTTTATGAAGATAAACCTAACCACAGAAGCTGGCTCTTATAAAATATAAAAAACTAGTGGAAATTCAGACAAATTGGGAGTTAGTCAATTAACAAGAATTAATCATAAGAATTGAGCGGTCCAAAAAAAATCCAAAATAAAACACATGGAATAGTCCCTAGTAAAAGCTACATTGGCATTTCTGAAGAATGATGTAGAAACAGGTACTTTGCAGCACATACCAAATTCCGGAGGGAATCCATGAAGATTTGCTATTTCTCTTGGGGTAAAGTACCTCAGTTTTAGTGTTGACAATTTCATAAGCTTCTCTTCTTCTGGTAACTCCTCAATGTGTTTAAACACTGACTCAAGCTATGAAGAATATCCAAAACAACAGATATCACCAATGCAGGCCAAACATGTAAAATTTAACACTCACACCTTAACAGAATATTTCTTATCGCAGTGCCAAAGACAATAGTGTGTTTTGCTTGAAAGTATGATTGGTGTTGTATTTTTGCAGCCAGTATCTCAACACATGGCCTTGCAAGAAAGAAATCAATGTTGCCATGAGGGCATTCATAATTTCTTCCTCCAGTTACAAGCTATACCAATACTTAACAAGGCAATCAAAGGAATATAAACATTTGTTAATGACAAGATGGTGACTTAATATAACTCAATAGCAGACTATCCACACAAATTAAGCTGTGTGATTATTTGAGATTATCCTGAGTTCCAAACCTGCATTCTTCTTATGCTTAGAATGCCATATAATATTAGTGAACAGCACAGAAGTGCAGGAGGTGGTGCTTGTGTACAAAACAGGCTTTATGAAAAGTATCTTTGAATGATGATTCATCAATACTTTTTTTTTTTACCTTCCCCAATGCCAAAATACCACTTTGTGGTGAACTTAGTATCAACAGTAGAACTTTCCAAAATACTATGTCTTCCCAGATAAATAATACTTTTGAAATTCAAACATGCTAAACATTTGACAGTATTTATTGGATCAGTAAAAAATGGCCCTAGATTCATGACACTGTACTGTAGTTTATCCATAGAATTAGTCATTTTTAATGTTTTCACATACCCCTATGAAACCTCTGCATGACACTACAGAAAATAAAATAATAGCAACTCATATTCTCCACAGAGAGATGCACACATATAATCTTGATTTAAATAAACTGTTGTTTAGGAATGCAAAGTAAATCAATTGGAAACTCAGTTGCCATAAAATGTAATTTTAAAAGCTATTTTGTTATAATATTCAGAATAACAAAGCAAAAGACAGAAAAAACAAGTTTTAAAACAAGTCATTCTCATATGTTAGTCTACACATTCTTACCTGTACATCTACTGCTGTCTGCAGAACTGAGCCTGTCCCTTCTACATAGTGTCCATACCTTGACAACAACAGTAAACAATCTTAAATTAATATTTTCATTGGACCTCACAGTACTGACAACTGCAAAGATGCAGGGAGGTTACTTCGGTTCTTTTGCTTTGATTAACAAATTGTCTCCTGGATAGACAAAGCAAAAGGCCTTGTTATTAACAATGCTAACCCTTGAAGTGCACTAGCTTCTGAACATGCTCTCTGGGGATGAATCTGCAATCAACGCACAAGGGTTTATCCATGCTAATGCCTTATACAAGGGAACTAGGCAACTATACAAGGCCAAGGAATTCAAGCATAGCATCATCAGAAAGGGCCATCTACATTGCACAAACCAATTTTACATTAAGGGAACATGTGTTAAGGCCAAATGGTACTAGGGCTTCAAATCAGCTCCCCATATTCAAAGGAGGACCATTAGTGTGAGCCTCCAGCTAGGAGGCAACAAAGGAACAAACTAGGAACAAAGTGGTTCAGTCAGGTTTAACTTTTGGTTGCTTGTGGATTTTCCACAGAGGGAAGGTATGGAAGATGGCCAGGCATCTATGCAGAGCAGAAGAAAGAAAGAAAAAGAAGGAAGAAAGTAAGAAAAAAAAATTAAATCCAACTGAACAGTAAGCAAACTTACATTCTAAAACCATATGAATGCTTTTTTTGGATGCTTTGTGGTTGATTGCATGACAACATGTTTACTCTGTAGTCTCTTCCAGGCTAGCATTTAAATATAATTATGGGCTTTCAGAAACATGGTCTGCTGTTCTAGCTATGATAATGTTTGAATATCCTGAACAGAAAGAGACTGAGTCAAGTCAATAGACAGCTTTTGCACAGTGGAAGAACTTTGGAAGATCCCCACATTAGAACGATGTGGTCTCCATCAACCATTAACAGATACTATTCTCTAGTTTTATCTGTGCATCTGTAAAGATAGTTATAAACATCTTTTGCTCCATTTGGGGCCCATTCTAAAGCAGGGCACTGAAACAATTTTTGTTTCAAGCCTTTCTAATTCCACAATGAATAAAGGAATACTCTCCCTTCAGCACAGACACAATGACCCAGTACGGCTCAATCTTGAGAATTTCTTCTTCAGCTGGAAAAGCTTGCAAGTAGTTCTGCCAGTATCAGTGAAAGCAACACTCATTTTAAAATAAAGTGCTTGCAAATCTTCCTTAGGATCAGAACAAAAGGCCCTAAACACTGATACAGATTAAAAACACATGGACTCAAACTGTGTTGTAAATACATCACCTTTAATTGCATAGTTGCCTTCTGAAAATTCCCTAATACCACGTTTAACAATGTAACACACATAGCACTGAGGAATCCTGATCTTCTTATGTAGTGTCTGATCGTATTTCAGACGACTATATCTGAGCCAAAGTAAATAAATGAGGATAAATTTCAAAGTTGTATTTTAGAGTTTTATTGGGGGAAAAGAATCTTTTAATAGGATCCATGTTATATAAAATACTCCAGTCTAAATAATTGGCACTAGAGTACAGAATTCCTCACAAAAAAAATCCAGTTGGTGTAAAAGTAGTTTGGGGGTGGGGGATGTTGGTTTTTGAACACAAATGTGGGCAGATGGCCAATGTCAGATGGATTGTTATTAATTACTATTGCAGCTGCTGACTACAGAAAAATTAACATTCCTACCTTAGACTCAGAAAATAATTAAAGATGGGAATTTTTGCCACAGTAAAGAATTATGCATTTATTTTCTGACATTTCATTACCAGTTATAATGAAAGAAGTTGACTTAAGAAATTACAGTCTTAAATTTTCATTGGACTCAAGATTTTTCTTTCCCCCTCTTTATTTCTTTAAACTTTAAAAAAACCCTCTTTGTTTCATGCACATAATACACTATTTCTGCCTATATTGTCTCCTATATTATGACTAACAAAAACGTAATTTCCACAATGCTAGAGAATTTCTGTAACTAGTATTACACTATTTTAGAAGATATTGCTTATCTTGTTAATAGCATATCAAGAACTTACGAGTAAGTCCAGAATGATTATATCTAAAGTAGTTTTCATTTGCTCTGTCCTTTAAAATGGACAATTTCCTCTCATAACTTCAGTCACCACAAACATACTCCTAAGAGAAACCATGGTGTTTGTAGTCTCAAGGAACTCGGCAATCATTTTCCAATTGCCTAGAAGTCCAAGGTCGGAAGGGAACACAGGATCATCTGCTTCATCTCTCGCACATCACAGGCCGTTACGTTTTGCCCTATACTCCACCAAAGCCTTTCAGAAGACATACTGGTATGACAAAGGCAGGAAGGCAAAAAACACCAATGAAATATCAAGTGTTTGAGGTTCCTGAATTAGCAAGAACTGGAGAAGGCATACCCAGACTATCCTCATCACCAGAACCTCGCCGGAAATACCTGAAGATCAATCAGAACTGAGGGAAATTTTTCTCCCAGTCTCAAAGCTGATGATCAGCATGACTTGTAAGAAAGACATCAGACAGGCATCTCAGCAGAGGGATTCTCTGTACTACCTGGAGTGCTGTTCTGCTCCATTCAGTGTCCTCTTTCCTAAATCTGATGCTTCAGAGAAACATAAAAACAGAACTCCTAGAACACAGACAGCAGCAACTTATTCTTGGCCTCAGAACGTGACCTGGATGAAGCCTGAGATGTAATTATAATCCTTCTCTTTATGCAGAGCTGTAAATTATATGACCACATTGAGAACCATGTTGGAAACCTTCCTTCCCAAGGCCTCATAAAAAAGGGAACAAAGACAGTAAATCAGATTCCTACATTTTGAGCCAAGAAGAACTACCACAACTATCTGGCTTGGCTCCTTCCACATCAGCAGAAAGGCAACAGTCACATTCCATGTCAGATTTCCCACCACTATATATAAAGACTTCATATTAACTACTCAGGAGCCTCCTTCAATATGATTTTGATAAACCACAAACTACCATGACGTATTCTAGTGAAAACACAAGTGGCCAATTTATTTTTGATGACACGTAAGGCATACATGAGATATGTAAGAGATCATTCTGGCATAAAGTTTTTATTTGACTATTCTAGTTAAGAAACAGATCCCACAAGATGCTGACTCCCCCACAACTCAAAAGAGTGAGGACAGAAAAGGTGTATGTCAATGAGAGCTGGGGGAAGGGCCTTCCTGTTGCACAAGTTGCACAAATTTTGAACTTCTGAAATTCTTTCTCTTCTCATCTTTTTTATTGTCAAAAAGTTGAAATCACAAAATCTGAGGTAACTCTGTCAATCTGGCAGTCTAATTTCTACTAATTAAAAAAAAAAGGTGTAATTAGC
The DNA here is from genome assembly GCF_030936135.1 of Gavia stellata. Lineage (NCBI taxonomy): Eukaryota > Metazoa > Chordata > Aves > Gaviiformes > Gaviidae > Gavia > Gavia stellata. Next base: position 23,089,219 of record NC_082599.1, on the reverse strand, counting down.
TTTAACTCATCATCTAAGCCATTTTGTTGAAACATTCTGAAAATTCAAAAAAAACAATCTAATTTGAAAAATTCACCGATACTAACATTTCCCACAAACTTCCAGGCTTCAATCGGCATTTTCCAATACAAATGCGTTCAGTGGAAAAACTCCTGACCGATTGTCTGCGGGGTTTCAGAACACTCAACAACCTCCGGCAGTGAAACTTAAAATTGCAAAGTACAAATCAGAAAACTACTAGACAGAAAAGCAATGATGTTCTGCTCCATCAAATATGATTTGTAATGCAGCAGCCTAAGTGGTTTTATGACATATGGCCAATCCGCAGCTATTCTGACCTACACAGCTGAAAAATCCAAGAAATCAATAAAATGTACAGTGGAGACAGTTTTAATGAGGAATAGATCTGTCATGCATGACACTTTGTAACTTCATTGAGCAATATAAAACAATTCATTAATGAATCAGTACTATACCAGTCTACTGGAACCATATTTCCACAGGGGTAATTAAGCTTCTGTGAAGGTCAACAACAAATGGCACTGTCTTTTGTGAATGCCTTTTTGGAGTGGGCACATGATGTTCTGCCAGACAGATTCTCATGCTGGCATTCCACTGGACCAGGAAGCACACTATATAAGGAGATTATTTTTTTTTTTTCAGAGGCCTGGGTTTTTTTTGATGAAATGGCTCTCCTTGTTTTTACAGTACACAAGCAAAAATACACTTAAAATTTCAGGACATGATTCAGCAAGACACTTTCTTTGCAACTTACCCTTTTGTAAAGCATGTGGATCTCCGGCAGGTGGGCTTAACAATGTCTAACAAGAAAGAGTAGCGCAATAAGGACTTCGGTGGTAAGAAATACTGATTAATTTCTTCGTTTTCCTCTTCCAAGAAATCTTTTAGCATTTGAACAGAGGAATCATTGTCCTGACCATGTTTCCTTTCAATTTCTTCTACTGTTTCAAGCTTAAAAAGAAAGGCCCCTTTTGGTAAACTCTCCTTGCTGCTGCAATCAGGACGAACGTTTGGATCCAGATTCTTTTCTTCAGAAGACAAGGAAGAACTAGCTTCATCCACTTTGTCAGTGACTTTGTCCTTGAATAAGTCTTTTAGATCCTGATCTGGGAACCTTGTCAATATCTAAGAACAAATAGTAAGAAAAAAATTTAAAAACTGCATTTGATAAACAACTTGACAGCAGACTCTGCAGTGAGTAAAAATTCCTTCAGAGATGCTCAGAATAAAGCAAGCAACCATTCAATGCTATTTTCATGTAGATTTCAAAAAATGTTAGCATCAGGATTTGCTGACCTACCAGCAATGATGTCAAGAACAACCGCAAATAATTGCCTTCGCAAAAAGACCTTTCCAAGGGTGAGAAAAAGGTAGCAGAATGCATTGTTTTCTAGCCCACTAACAGCCACTGTCCCCCAACTGTTTAAAGACATCTAAGCCACCGGCATGCATATGCATTGCAGTCCCTAGAAAACTCAGAAAAAAGAGAGACAGAATTTAACTTTTCTGTTGATATCACTTATCCCTCTCTCCATTCCTCAACACACACCACTAAACCGAAAATTTAACCCTCAATCTTCAAGAAACAAAGGAAATTCAAGTAACACTAATAGACTCACCTGATAAGAAGGTTGAAAGGAAAATGGTTCTTGGTGAAGCTTTGCAATTAGAAAATATCGCAGTCTAGAATTGGGAATGCCAAGCTGTAAGCAAAATGCACAACCCTTTAGTCCATATGATAAAGAGAGAAAAAGTGGTCTATAGTGTCATACAAGTTATATACAGTAATAGAACTATGCCACACTAATATATTTTGCGACTTCAGAGATAGCAGTATTAATTGGTAATACCTAAACACTTGTAACTTCCATACCTAGGTATTTTCAAGGAAACAAGCAGGGAATTATTCTTTGTATCTCATGGTTTTTACTTTCTTTGTGAATCAACAGGAATGTAAAAAAACTTTTACGTGAGGCAAGAAGAAAAATAACATGCATCACGATTTCTTGGGACAGGTTACTACCTGTTTTCTACAAAAAAGCAAAAAGGTGTCTCCTTGCCTTTTTGAACAAGGAATTATAAGACATCTAACAAAGAAAGAAATGCACCACAACTGGTTTTCAAGCTACCCTCCATCAGCTTCTCTCAGATATATACAGTACTTCATTGGTTCCATTTAGTCTTGCACAATCTGAAGTTTCTCTCAACTCTTTTTTCAGTTGCCATGGAAACATGCAAACAAAGCCCCTCCTCCCACAAATGACACAGTCACATTTTCTGTGCTGGGAAATTCACAGGCATCAGCACTTCTGAAGCAATGAGGCTCCTGCAGGGAAAACCACCTTCCTGGTCACGGTGTAAATTCATGCCTTCTTAAAAAATACCAAATAGTAGCAAAGCAATATGGGACTAGGATCTGAACAATAACAGCAGTATGACTATGCCAGTATACTAATGAGAAATCAGAAGTCATGCCAGATGGCTTTCTCATTCAGAAGAGTATCTTCAGCTCTGACTCTTTTCTAATACAATAGATCATTCTCAAATGTTCTTGTGCTCAGTGCAGTTTGAAAAGTTAAGTAATAATTAGAGCAATTTTAGTACTCACACAGGTTGGAGACAAGAGAAATTCTTGATATTTAAATCCACATGTTTTTAGTGTTTGCAAAAGTTCATTTCTGGCAGTGAAAAGAATCAAAAAGCAATTACTTCCTTCATATAACCTTTAGGCCCTTTTTTATCATAAATAAAAACACATTAAATGCAACACCTTAAGTACCAAGACATTCAGCACATTCAGTGAAAGAATTGGACAGAGAATTACAGATATGAAGTCATCCATTTCTGAATTTGAGGAGACAACATACAAAGTTCAGTGTTACTGTAGCCAAAAACAACTATTACACATTCACAGGTATCTCACACCTACTTGGGTACAAACTTCCCTTCAAAAAATATCCCATCTCTTGGAGAGTACTTATAGTGTGTCAACAAGGAAAATAATCAGAGGGCAAGACATTCTCTTTATTGTGAATTACAAAACAGGAGATTAAAACCACTACAAATACCTCACTACTTCCCTCTGTTCACATACATGGCATCAGCTAAGCCTAACAAAAGGCCTAACTCAAGGGATGACAAAAAATGGTGGCTTTGATAACAACAGTGAGGTAGGACTATACTTTATAAACAATGGAAAAAACACTGAAATGGAAATCTTCTTAAAAAGACTTGTCTTTTCTATTCCATGCAGGCTGCACTAGGCTGGAACTATAGAAAAAGCATGAGCTGTGACCTGTACCTGGCACTGTATGTGACACTGCACTGCATCCCAAGTGTCCTAAGAGAAAGTAAGCATTCTGACTGGGGTGTTTTCTGAACTACAGTTTGTTCCAAACACTGGCCAGCAAGGCATAGCCTAGGGAATCGCAGGGTCTACAGCAGCAGCCTGCACCTCCAACAAAGTGTTCAAGTGTTCACAGAGGACTGCTGCACACTTAACCAGTGAGAGAGCTGAACATACCTCCCAGCTGCCTGCCACATTCATTAAGAAGCATGATATGCAGGGTAGCTGCTCTTCTGGTGCTCTAAGGAATGCTACGGAAAGATCCTACTCTATTCCAGCAAGAAATGAGAAGGAAGACTGCAACACCCTTTCTCCTGCTTTGCACACAAGAAAGGAGAATGCTCCTGCTGTCATTAGGTAACCTTATTGACAACTTTCCTCTTCCACATTTCAGAAAATGATTATATACAGTCTTCATACTGTATCTCTGCACCATTTGATGGCAACCCTGAACCAGTGATAATCTACTATCATCAAAGGTACTGAAGAAAGCCCCTATACTGTACTGTGATCTTAACACAAGATACCATGAGCTTCTATAATGGATAAAACCCCAAAACCTCTGAGCGCTACACCTATTGTTATTTTTCTTTGAAAATTAATATTGACCATCTCTAAAGGACACAGGATCATCAAATAAAATATGTTATAACAAGTTCACTCCATTGATTTTATCTGCTTAGAGAATGTAGTAGTTATTTAGCAAGTTCCTTTCACAACCTAAGATTTTCATTCCTAAATTAAAACAGTACGTTTAGCCCACAGCTGCTAGCTGTCCCATCTCACTCTATTTTGTTAACTTAAATTCTAGGAAATAAAAATCCTCCCTTCCCCTTCTAAAGAAAATGTCTTTTATTAAAAACTAAAACCTGCATAAATTAGGCTGTACCTCGCAGAAGAGGATTCAAATCCTTTAACGTTTTCTAGAAGTAGGTATTTTGGAAGCTTCTGAAGCCTACAAGGAAAAAAAGATATTGACAAATCGGAGTAACAAGATGTAAACTACATTCTAGTCATCCACACATTTGTTTAGGCTACAAGAAAGATCAAAGTATTTCCACATCACGCTAGCTTTTAAAGTTTAGCATCCTTCAAAAAATGTACCTCAACTTTCAAGGTTGCCCAGATCAAATCATTCCCAACTGAATTAAAAATGTCGACTGCTGGTAATCATAAAAAACAACAAAAACCACTTATGTTCAGATGGACTGCTGTACTCTCCTGTACCCCATGCATATACTTCTGAAAATGCTTACCACTGTGCATTTCCTAAAGCACAATATCATTATTCAACAGATTAAGTTTGTAATAGGGAAAATAACTGTCGGGTGAAGAAAGATCACTCTTTAGCCATGGTACAGAAAACTTCTGTTTTACAGTGCTTAAACCTAAAATCAATGTTGAACTGTCACATCAACTTTAGTGATAACACATCAGAACCAGTATCCCATTTAAATTGCTTTAAGAAATACGACATGTTTAGCGATCAAACTGCAGATATTCTCAACTTTCTATACTTAACTTTTTCATTTTGATGGGGAGGAGGGGAAGGAGGCCCCTGAGGTTTAGCAATATCAATGCAGAGGTCTGGAAATAGCTCATTCCAAAACCATCATATTAAATCTCTGGAGAAAGGAACATGCCCAAACGGTGCCAGGGACCATTCTAACAATTTAGAAGCATGGATTATTCAGATTCAAGTCTCTAGGAACATTCCCTGGCGTAGGTTAATTCTCTAGTAAGGGTAATGTAGACATAGTATGTCTGCCACACATTGGGATCTCAGAACAGCATATAGAAACAGGATACTAATGCCACCAGACAGCAGCTCCATGCTTATTTAAGTCAGTAAGACAGACTTTGGACTTCACTGGTACAAATCACAGCAGAATGTATTTTAGCATGTTCTTAACTACCATCAATTAAAGACATTCACATGAAGAATTAAAGACCTAAAGCATTTAACAAGAAGTTGGAAAATGTACAAGATACTATGTCAAATTTAAAAATACTAAGAATAATAGTGAAAAAAATAATACTGAACTGAAAAAAGTAGCAGCAACCAAATTCCCTGCAGAGGAACAGAGAATATATCTTTTGGTATGTTTACCCACGCTCAACATCATCATCACCTACTACGAATCTTATTTTTAAAGTAATGAATCCAGAACACAGCCTGAAATGCAAGAACTCATACAGGATCAGCAGATCACAAGACAAGTAATCACTACACAAAGAGTATGTGTTAAGTACTTGGCAGGTATTAACATTAACATGGGAAGGCTGTTGATGTTGTCTACCTGGACTTCAGCAAAGCCTTTGACACTGTTCCCCACAGTATTCTCCTAGAGAAGCTGGCGGCCTGTGGTTTAGACAGGTACACTCTTCGCTGGGTAAAAAACTGGCTGGATGGCCGAGCCCAGAGGGTTGTGGTGAATGGGGTGAAATCCAGCTGGCGGCCGGTCACAAGCGGAGTCCCCCAGGGCTCGGTTTTGGGACCGGTCTTGTTTAATGTCTTCATTGATGATCTGGATGAGGGGATAGAGTGCTCCCTCAGCAAGTTTGCAGACGACACCAAGTTGGGAGGGAGTGTTGATCTGCTTGAGGGTAGGAAGGCTCTGCAGAGGGATCTGGACAGGCTGGATCGATGGGCTGAGGCCAACTGGATGAAGTTCAATAAGGCCAAGTGCCGGGTTCTACACTTCGGCCACAACAACCCCAGGCAACGCTACAGGCTTGGGGATGAGTGGCTGGAAAGTTCCCCTGCAGAAAAGGACCTGGGGGTGTTGATCGACAGCCGGCTGAATATGAGCCAGCAGTGTGCCCAGGTGGCCAAGAAGGCCAACGGCATCCTGGCTTGTATCAGAAATAGTGTGGCCAGCAGGAGCAGGGAGGTGATCATGCCTCTGTACTCGGCTCTGGTGAGGCCGCACCTCGAATCCTGTGTTCAGTTTTGGGCCCCTCACTACAAGAAGGACATTGAGGTGCTGGAGCGTGTCCAGAGAAGGGCGACGAAGCTGGTGAGGGGTCTGGAACACAAGTCTTATGAGGAGCGGCTGAGGGAGCTGGGGTTGTTTAGCCTGGAGAAGAGGAGGCTGAGGGGAGACCTTATCGCTCTCTACAACTACCTGAAAGGGGGTTGCAGAGAGGTGGGTGTTGGTCTCTTCTCCCAAGTGACTAGTGACAGGACTAGAGGAAATGGCCTCAAGTTGCGACAGGGGAGGTTCAGGCTAGACATTAGGAAAAAGTTCTTCACTGAGAGAGTGGTGAAACACTGGAATAGGCTGCCCAGGGAGGTGGTAGACCCTGGAGGTATTCAAGGAGCGTGTGGATGTGGCATTGTGGGATGTAGCTTGATGGACATGGTGCTGTGTGGTGTTGGGTGGGTTGTGGCTTGTTATTGTTGTTGTGTGGCGTGGGTTTTGTGGGGTTTTTTTTGTGGGTTTTTTGATGTTGTGTGTTTTTTTTCTTTTTTTTTTTTTTTTTTTTTTCCCCAGGTTGGACTCGATGATCTTACAGGTCTTTTCCAACCGTACTGATTCTGTGATTACAAATGTGTCTGTAAAAGTAGCACTTTGATGTCTTAGCACTAGATTTCCCTGGGTTATGACTTGGACACGATAAACAGACAGTATCTGGACCCTTTGGGTCAGACATTGTTCACCCCCTGGGTGCTCCAAGGACTTCCCAGGTCTTTCCAGATCTTGAAATTGTCCTTTCCAGATGTATAATAATTGTCTTCCCAGGCTATCTTTGAGCCTTATTTCAGCAGCATTTCATTATAAAAGGCTGAAAGTAAGGTAGGAACAGCCAAGGGCTGAGAAATTATTTTATAGTTTCCATAAACTGAACGCATGCCGTACCAATTTAGAATGCAAAGTGATAATTCCTATATTAAGAATTTCCCTTTTTTGGGCTGAAATACTCCATACTCAATGTCTGGCAAACACGTCATATCCAGAAAATATGCAAAGACTATCTCAGTAAAACATAAATCTATTGGAACTGCAAAACTCGGCAGAAGCCACCATTTTGAACATATTACAGACTTCTTACAGTAAGTACTGCCTCAAGAAACAACCTGCCCAAGGGAGATAAGGGACGTCAGCAGGGTCTCATGGGATGTTGAGATAAAGTGCCACAGCCAAGCCCAGCTCCTTTGCATCGTCATGACAAGAAACATATGTCCTGCAGTGTCTAAAGCTTTGGTTTTGAGAAGGAAAAGCTTCTGCCCTTTATCCAGCTGAGACCACAACAACCAGGAAGCAACATTTCCATATTAATGCACAACAGTGTCCCAAAAGCAGCCAGCCTCTTAACTGTGTCTCAGTTTAACGGAAAAGAATACTGAGGTCAGGATTCCCTTAAGAATAAGGAAGGTACTATTATTCTGACAAATTATTACACAAAATTACACACTATCTGCTGTTTATAATTTATCGTTTTGAAAGGTCAGTCTGGATGACTGAGATACATTCCTTGTTCCAGAAAAGACATCCTTTGCAACTTTTGGAAACCCACATTACCTCCCTATTTTTGTGCCTCTGCTAGAAGCAGGGGAGTAATAATAATCTTTCTTTTTACCTATTAATTGTCTAACTTACTAGGCTACAGAATCTGTATTGTGTTCTGCTTTGTGTTCTCTGCCACAGATTTCTTAGGTGATCCCAGCCAAGCCACTCAGCCCTTCCGTGTCTGTGTTCTCCATCTGCTAATGACAAGGACAAAGAGGTGCTCCCATTTAATGTTGCTGGCTGCAAAAAAGTTGTTTCTGGAAGAAGGATGAAGACCCTCTTCTCCCAGTGGTAACAGCAATTTGAAAGAAAGCCTGTTGTTGGTACCGGTTTCCTTCTGTGCAGACAGCATGCATTTAAAAAAAAAAAAAAAAAATTAAAAAAGAAAAAAGAATAAAAGAGAGCCAGCCAGACCTTTCTTCATCCTCCTCCAATTCTGACAGCAAGATTAACCAACGAAGGAATATACAGAGAGCAGCTGTCTCAGTCTCCAGCAAAAGCAGGACTGCCACGTAAGTGTCTGGTAGACTGTAACTGATGGAAATTCTCAGGCTCATGCCAATTGGTGCCCAATGGACAACTCAATCCAGAAGCAGAGATTTCTGCTTGATGATCTCCCTGAGCAACTGCTTGCTTCGCTTTCCCAGGAAAGGTTCTTACAGTGCTGTACATCTCTTCCCAAAAAAGACTACAAACATTACTTGGAGCTGATTTTTAACACTCTCAGTAAGAACATTTTAGGTCAGCAAAAACCACTTTGTTTGGATTTACTGTTTCAAAATCTAGTGCATAAATAAAACAAATAATTATGGCTATTTTATTAGCAACTGGAGTCTGACTAGGCAAAAATGATAGATGAACACAAAGACAAGGGCACTGTTCAGACAGTGCAGTGCTATTCATTTTTTTTAGTATTACTCCTTAAAACAAGAGATTGTACTACAAACCAAAAATACACAAGCTGCCCCAAAATATCTAGAAGCAGCACCAAAAAGACAGAATAGACACTTTAAGAAAGAATGGAAGGGGACAGAAGATGTATTGTATTGTGCAGTCAATAAAATATTTTAAAAAACTCAAATACTACCTGTTCAAAAGGTGACGAAACGGTGAATCAAAGCTTTTTCAACCTGCTATTTCAAACAATTTTCATCTTTCCATGACGCCCATTAGCAAACTATTATATTACCTACTCCTGCTTCTAAATAAAGTCAGTGCAAGTTTGATGTTCACAGAATCACAGAATCACTACAGTTGGAAAAGACCTGTAAGATCATCAAGTCCAACCTGGAAAAGAAAAAAAAAACAAAAAAAAAACCCCACCACACAACAACAACAAGCCACAACCCACCCAACACCACACAGCACCATGCCCATCAAGCTACATCCCACAATGCCACATCCACATGCTCCTTGAATATCTCCAGGGAGGGTGACTCTACCACCTCCCTGGGCAGCCTATTCCAATGTTTCACTACTCTCTCAGTAAAGAACTTTTTCCTAATATCTAGCCTGAACCTCCCATGGTGCAACTTGAGGCCATTTCCTCTAGTCCTGTCACTAGTCACTTGGGAGAAGAGACCAACACCCACCTCTCTGCAACCCCCTTTCAGGTAGTTGTAGAGAGCGATAAGGTCTCCCCTCAGCCTCCTCTTCTCCGGGCTAAACAACCCCAGCTCCCTCAGCCGCTCCTCATAAGACTTGTGTTCCAGACCCCTCACCAGCTTCGTCGCCCTTCTCTGGACACGCTCCAGCACCTCAATGTCTTTCTTGTAGTGAGGGGCCCAAAACTGAACACAGGATTCGAGGTGCAGCCTTACCAGAGCCGAGTACAGAGGCATGATCACCTCCCTGCTCCTGCTGGCCACACCATTTCTGATACAAGCCAGGATGCCGTTGGCCTTCTTGGCCACCTGGGCACACTGCTGGCTCATATTCAGCCGGGTGCCGATCAACACCCCCAGGTCCTTTTCTGCGGGGCAGCTTTCCAGCCACTCATCCCCAAGCCTGTAGCGTTGCCTGGGGTTGTTGTGACCCAAGTGCAGGACCCGGCACTTGGCCTTATTGAACTTCATCCGGTTGGCCTCAGCCCATCGATCCAGCCTGTCCAGATCCCTCTGCAGAGCCTTCCTACCCTCAAGCAGATCAACACTCCCTCCCAACTTGGTGTCGTCTGCAAACTTGCTGAGGGAGCACTCTATCCCCTCATCCAGATCATGTTGAAGTGAAAATAACTAACTCAATTTGTTTCATTTATGATATAGCCACAGTTTAAAGGAGACACACAATAAGAAAGAAAACCAAACAATGAAAGCATATACAGTAACTATGAGATGATAACGGTATTAATAAAATACAAGTATTTCAGTTACATATGATCACGTGAAAACAAACAAGTAATACAAGACAATACCAGTAGTATCCCTGTAAAACATTATAGATGACTTGTCTAGCTGCAATATAACACCCCTACTTGGTTACATCAAAGGCTTAAGAACTGAGGTAGAAGTTCATTTATACCTTGGGAGAATATCAAGTATATAGAGAAAGCTCTTTGTCCGTGGATCGGATACATCACCTTGCAGGCCAGTTCTAAGAAAGAATAAACAAACACCTGTATATTACTTGGAGCAGACTGACATTTGACTTATATTTTTCTACAGAATGCTGACACTTTTTGCTTTGAGTTTCAAAAAGGGATTCTACAAAAGCATTGTGTACAGACATAAGGGCCTGCTCACAGAGGCAGTGTCCTAAGAAATGCTCTAAGGAATGAAAGTCTGCCCTGGAATCCATTAGCTCACAGCGAGGTTAAAATCGAAGCATTCAGTAATGAAACCTACTCCCCAGTCTGCAAAGCGTTTAGCATTCTAGTCTTGTCCAGCAAACACCTTGAACATACTTGGCTCTGAAAGAACAAAAAAAAAAAACCCACTGAAGTTCCTGGGAATACCCAACTATTTTATATTGAATATATTAAATTATTTCCATTAATCAAAACTTCAGTGCATACCATTTTGCAGGATTGAGCCCCATATGAATAACTTTGTAACCTATTTTGTAACATTAAACTGGACAGTTCACATAGGTTATAAAAACAATAACATAATAAAACGATTCCAGGCCTGTGTTCCTGTAACTTATACTTGTATTAGCTCTTAAAAAGAATAAAGCCTTAGTAGAAGAGCTTTAGCATGTCTCTAAATTAATTAGTCATAGAAAGATATTTTTTTTTCATGGTATTATAGAAGAAAAAATTTTGGAGGAATGATTCCTATATATATCATAGGCTTGCCCAAATACATTTTTATAGATCAGCACCACTTTGGAGGGATTTCTTTTTAATATTAGAGCGTTCATCGAGATATACTTTCTTACACAAGCAGTTTCATCACCATCAACAGAATATTTCATGAAGCTACTACTTTGCATGAGTACAGTTATTCGAATCTTACCTCCACTGGTCACTGCTGTCAAACTACATGAATTTGAAACTCATCTGACAAATCACATCTCAGTAAGTTCAGTTCTTGATTAGCAAGATATTTCTCTATACCGTCCACTAAATCATTTCAAGCACTCCTAAGCAGCAAAATCTTTGAATTTCACTGTTTCAGAGTATGCAAAATAGGTGCTGTAAAAGCTTACTTAATTGCAACTGAATTAAAATATACATTACAAGAAATGTGATCAAGAATTAAGATTCAAATTGCTGCACTTCTTCCACTTCAGTGAATCTCATGGTGAGTAGGGCTACAACATTGTTGCTCAGGAAGAGAAAGATACACAGGTGAGCCACACAGTATCACTCTTGAAAACATTTCTTCTTTAACAGTACATATTGTAACAACCGCACTTTTCTCCAAAGTGTGCTGTATCTACCTTGTAAATGGCTGACAGGGAGGACTCATCAAAATCATATCAAAAGATAATCTGTCAAATTCTTTCAGTGTTATGCCCTGAATAAGGAAAAAAATAGAATAATTTTGAGTGTTATGAACTGTATGAAACTTTCAAGTCATCCTTCAGACCAAACTACCCCTCTTACTTTCACTACATGCTCCATTTAGCAAAAAACTACCTAATCTCCCATTTGACCTAATAATTTCATGATTTTCTACCTTGGCAATCCATGCAATGCAACTACACATTTGGTTGCTTTGAATATTAATCAAAAACCACTAATGATAGCGTCTACACATAATCTTGAGGTTTTTATCTACTCATTCTTTCAGAAAAGGTGTAGTGGTTCTTTCAGTAGATCACATCAAAATACCAACTAGTTATTTCCTCCAAATAAAGTATCATTATTCAGCTACAAAGTCTTTGTACACCAAAAAAAAAAATTAACATATCCAAAACAGGTGAAAAAAATATTAGATCTTCTCAAAAGACAAAATATCTGAACAGGAAAGTTGCTCAGGTGTTAACATGGTAATTTTTCCAGGTCCAAACTGTAAGTTTTAACTCTTAGGAGCTCACTACCAATGCATCCTGTAAAGTTTACTTCATTTTAGTTTTTGCCAAGTAAAAATCCCTCAAAGATATTGTATGGATGAAAGCTCTACTCTGCAAAAATATTTCTGTTCAGAGAAGAAAGAATTAGGTCTCTGGCATGAACTAATTACACAAGCAGAAGTTCCTCTAGACTAATTTTAAGCAACACTAGAAGGACAACACACTAAGGGGCCGAGAGGAGAGGAGAAGGAAAATGATCAAGTAACTATGAGTGAGACACCGCCTCACATATTTTGAGGGATATCTATATAGCAAATGTAACATAACTGCCCACAGAAACTAGACAAAAGTTGCTATTTTTCCAATAAATTTAAAGAAGGTCTTACTAACTGTAATCTGCATATTTATATTTTCCCATATAAAACTTTAAATTATCGTTTAGCCTGTTATTATTGAGTGCTGAATAAGGAGCTAACCTTTAGCCACCTGTTTAAGTCTTACTTAAGCTGGTCTCTTAAAACAAATTCAGTATCTTTTACTATCATGTTGTAAAACTGTAAAAGAAGATTAAAAAGTACACAGTAATTTCTAACTAAATCCAGGCAAAACCACATGCCTAGTTTGCCCCTCAATTATTAAAATAGAAGCCAATTTTACCTAGTTATTCTTCAAATAATTTGGGAAAGGGACAGAATTCCTAAAACATTTGATCTATTAAGCCCACAAAAAACCCACAAGACTGTGTCCCATCCAGTATATTTTCTTGTGTTTTACTGAGCTCAACTATAACTACAAAATGAAGGCAAGCCTCCAAGTAATTTGATTAAATTCTTTCAAAATACATGAAAATATTTTTTTAATCTAGAAACATGATTTTTGTCATTCCGTTATTGCTGGTAAGCATTCCTCTTAACATTCATGTAATCCTTCTTGATGCAACAGTCAAGACTTCCAGGAAAAGACTGCAGTGTGAGTATTCCTCCAACAAACAACCACAGCACAAGGAAGCAAAGTTATTGTAAAGCTGTTATGTTCATAACAACATAAATGAAATCTTTTTGTTTCTCTTACTAGTAACAAGGATAGTGAAGACAACTTACATCTACAAAAGCTAGACTACAGCAAAAAAAGACATTCATTACTCACCTCAATTGTCTTTGGCCATAATAGTGTGCTGGGAAAGTTGTGCTTATAAACTTCATTGGCAAGAGTGTTCACATCAACAGCAGCAACAACTTCAGCAGATGTGCAGCTTTCTAAAATCAAAAAAAAAGAATTTGAAAACTGTAACTTCTCTTTACTACTCTTGGAAAAATGTGCTCGTTCAGTTGTGTTACAGCTACGCTCAAAAATATTAAAGGATCAAACTCTGCTGTGCTGCCATCAAAACTTTATATGAAAAATATATCGTGTTTATAATCATATAGCAAATACTTCCCTTCCTTATATATCCAAAAACGGAAGCAAACTGTGCACTTCCTAATTTGTAGATACAGTCACACATATACTCCAAACAGGGGGCATCTCTACAACATTCCCACCTGCACTCCACTGGTCTCTGTGGCCACCAAGTTCCTTAGCTATAGGAACGCAGCCTGAGTCAACCAGCAGAGCCACCCTGCCACTGCCTGAGACTCTCCAGCCACTGACAACTTACAGGAACTAAATGTGTTATTTTAGAAGTGTGAAAAAATGGTACCAATAAATATGTCTGAGGTACATCTACTCTTGCAATAAAACTTTAAGAAGTTGCCTGAAAAACATTTGTGCTTATATTCTAATACAACCTTGGGCCTTGAACTCAACTGCTGCCTCCTTTGGGTTCAAGGTCCCCAAAAATACCAGATGCTTTGAAAGACAACATTTGGCAGCTCCTTTTCTCTTAATATCAAAGGAAGCACTTCTAGACACTTAGACAAGAACAAAAAATATGCTAAAAAGAATGTAAATAAGCAATGGTTAATTTATAGAGTAACACAACAATAGGTTCTACAGAAGCTAAAGACATAAAAAGAACAGTTTAATCCACTGCTCATCATGTCACACTATTTATTATTACTAACCACAATACCTTCACTGAGGCTTTTTATCCAGGAAGATAGGCTGCGGTCACTGTTACAGCCACAGGCAGAAAACAGTGACCGTACTTCCTGATACACAAGACCAGTTTCAACCACCAGGAAATCTACATTATGGTCACCACTACAAAGCCCCAGATGAAACACAGGCAATTTTAAAAAAATTTCTGTAAGCCAAAATAAACAAGGCAAATAGCCAGACGCCTTTGAGTACTCTCACAACAACATGCTCAAGTAACACATTAACAAATGACCTTATGAGACATTTTATGAATTACTTCTAGTCAGCTAATTATTTAGTTTGAAAGGATGAAAAGACAACTATGATGCCCCCAGTGGATTTAATTCTGAGTGATGCAGTTATCACCCATCTACTATCTTTCAGGTTTTCAAGGCCATCTTATTCAAAACTAAGATGAAAGAGAAATCCAGGTATTGGAAAGATTGTAGCAGACATTTTAACAAAGACCAACCTGGTTCTCCTGGGTTTACTTGGTGCAATGGAGGGCAAAATGAATAGGAGTTTCACAAGAAAAAGATTTACAGACAGCTGCCCATTAAGGGTCAACATACAAATCATTATTTGCAGTTATTGTCTTGACATTTTGTCCATAAATTGTAACTGAAGTATTAAATACAGGTGTATCCACGTGAAAAACAGAATGACTACACCTGACATTACAGAACAGGTATGTTAACACTGACATCTAGCGTGAAAAGAACACCGCCTTAGCAGGCTGACTGTCTTAATTTACAAGAATATTCAAGAACAGACACTTTCATCTTCCTAAAACAAAGCTGTAACACCTAAGTAATGGGAACAAACTTCAAGTACTGTTTAAGAGACTGCTTTTCTCATTTATTCTTTCAGTTCTTAAAACATGTCAACCTGACAAGCTGATCCTTACCGTGTGTTCCAGGCACTCCAGAAGAAAAAAAAAATTAAAAAAAAAAATACCAAGAACCTCAAATTATTATCTGAATTAACATACAGTTTAAAAATGACAATTGGAAAGGCAGGCAGTGTGCTTCTCTCACAACTCATGATTCGGATGCTCATCCTTTTTACTAACCAATCCTTGCACACATACAAGAAAAAAGACATACTGGGGATTTGCGTCAAGGGACTTCACAGGCCCAAATGCCTGGAAATGCTGAAAGAGAGCTCATAGCTATTAGTAATTTAATGAATCCCTTTGCAATACAATGTTCAGCCTAAACCAGAGATGTTAATCTGCATGGAAAAGGGACAGGAACTTTTCCTGAATTATTCCACCCAACATCCTCTCTTCCCAATTCTAAGACCTGATAATTTTTTGAAAGCTTCTCCTCCTTCTCACTCAAAAGCTGTGGCTCACTTGGGAGTTCCTGTTACAGAACAGACTCCCTCTAAAAGCTGATTAAGCATATTTGTGTGGAAATACCCTGGAAACACATGAAGGAGTTCGAGCGGACAAGCAATCTCACACATCCAACCTAACAAAGAAAAGCTTGTGTAAATTTCAAACGTTGCAAAAATGAAACATTTTTAAAGAACTTCTCCTCCTGAAATGTAAATAACTGCCATGTAAAACTGTGATACTCTGTTTTGCTATAGCATTTATATTTATTACTTGAAAATGACCGTAGGAATGTATCATAAAAGAGACTGAAAGCAGAATCTAAAAAAAACAGAATCAAGACTGTGTTTAACTATCCCCACTGACAAAAGGCACAAAAGCAACTCAGGAATATGAAAATGCCCCTGAACTGCTGACTTAGTGAGATGTTAAATCAGCTCCCCAAAATATATAGCTGAACTTCAATACAGAAATAGGCACAGCTCTGGAGACTTATTTTTTCCAAACAAGTACGTCCAATTTTCAAAACACAGCCATTTAAGAGAAGTACAACTATGCAGAAAACAATTTAATTTTATGCAGACTAAAGAAAAAATAATACACATTTTCTAAGTGAAACTAAGTAGCTGCTGGAATACTTGATTTGCAATATTCCTCAACACCACAGGTTCTGAACTGAGACTTCGCATTTCTGAAAGAGATGTTGTAACTCAAAAGGAAGCCACAAACATGATGGGGAAGTTACTAAGGAGGTGTTATGTCTTATTTTTAGGCAGATTAGATTGTAATACACTCTCGGCTGAAAGCAGGTGAACTCAAATTTGTATCATCCTACTAGGAAAGTACTGATTTTGGACTTGAGTCTTAAAACCACTAGGATCCACATAGCAGAAACTCTTTAACTGTTATTTAAATTGCCTAAAGAGGCAGGAATCAAACTTTGGGTCCCAATTCTCTATTTTGTTGTATACACAATGCTTATGAGTCATTTCAGCTATGCAGTATTGAAAGGGATGCTGCTGTAATGACTGGAAGGTGCAGCATTTGAAACAAAAGAAGACAAGACGCGTGCATTAGCTTCTGATTTGGAAAAAAACAAACCCAGAGGGTGTCATCCTCAAACCCAGAAAATAAAATCTCTGACATTACAATAGCTGTCCTTTTCCTCTTCAGAATCGATTCCTTTGTCAAGTGTTTCTAGCAGACCTTAAAATTAACATAGCTCTGTTTATATTCACCAGTGTACTTTTGTAATAGAATCATCAATGTCAGCAGAGCACATGAAATACACAGTGTTACACCAAGGGCAGGGGCAGGCGGATCTCAGCGTATTGGAAAATCAGAGCCAGAACAATTATCTATTCCAACAGATATATGGAAACAGATGGAAAAGGGAAGATTAGTCACATGTTTTGTCAGTCCTGTTTCCTTTTAAACCAGTGAGCAAAGATTTCATTTCTGAGTTGTCAGGTCTTGGCTGAAATGATTAGGCTGAACTGCCCATGGCTACAATCAACACAGCTATCCGTAAACTTGATACTTGCTTCCTGCAGGATACTTAGCAACTTTTTTCACTACTCTATTTGTACAGGATTTGTTCATGTTCAGCCATATAAACTACGTAAATTTACATTATAGCACAACTGGCACCATCCTGTGCTACAAAGGGCTATATTTTAGAGAAGCATTACATCAAAATAAGCTTAGGTGTAAAAATTTGCTGAAACCGACAATATTTTTGTTTTGCATTGTGCTGAATCCTAAAGCTGCTTGCCAGTTTTGTCTGCTTTGCCTCTCCTCCTGAGATAGCTATGCTCAGTGTAATTAAGCACACCAGTTTATTATGCTGTGCAATTCACAGAAATAATCAAATCAAATTAATAAACAGAGATGACAGAATGCAAGAGACTCAAATTCTTACTCTGTAAAATTGAAGTATAACAATTGCAGAGGAAAAAGATGACCAATTTTATCACTGCAAAATTACGGTATTTTTTTAAAAGATGTCCTTCCATGTTTTATGCACGGAGACTTTTTTCAGTGACCTGGCAGATTACAAACACTTGTGGCAGAGACCTGGAACCCATTTTTCATGGGAAAACTGCCTAAATTAATAAGCCAGTTTAAGTTTGTTTTGGTTGGGAATGAGGAAGAGCAGGCTGTTTGTTTGATGGAAAGTTGCTAAGGAAATGAATTTGTAGCCATAGATTTTCTAAAAATAAAACACTGTATTTTTCGCTGCAGAAACTCTGCACTTCAAATTTAAAGAACACATTCACACACACACACATATACATATATAAAGTATCATAGGTTTAGACATATGTGATCTAAACATCAACATTTATAAATCTCGCAAAGTTTGGAACACAGGGTGGGAAGAAGGAAGAAATGCACTCCCATCTCTTAGCTGCCTCAATCTTTCAAGAGCGTGACTATGAACAGACTCGCTGACTTCTGACCTTAATCAGGCTCAACTTTCTAAATCGTATCTTTTTGCATGTCTTTGCTGTTGAACTTAAAATACTATTATAAAGCATTCACAATCTAAAACTAGAAATTCTGCATATGCTGAATTATCTACAGCTACCATATCAACAGAGATAGAAAATGCCCACGATTTTTCTTTTTCAGTTTTGGACTAAAATCTAAATTCAGGAACAGCCTTCTTTTCACTGTCAGAAAGAACCTGATTCAACTATGTAACTATGTACTAATAACTTCTATGTACTGTTAATAGAGAAACACTTATAAGAGAGTATAAACTTCCATAAATTTATTAAAATTCAATTATTTCTTACTGTAGGTGAGGATAATCTCAAAATCAACTGCATACTACTTGTTGCCAAATGCATTCTACTTTAATGACAGCTGCCGAAACAACGAACATCCTTATCCTGCAAGTTCAAGTATAAGCTGCCCTAAAACTAAGTTTATGAAAGATCACAGGCAAAAAGGGCTTCAGGGTAGAAAAGGTAGCGTCAGATTTCCTGGAAAATACCTATTTGCCAATTGAAAACTCTGGCAATTTCACAGAAAAGTAGAAAGTTGGACCAGCTCTGCTAAACATAACCGGCCACAAAACTGGCTACGTAACACGGCCAGGAACCAACACTGAGCCAGAACTTGCCAGAGCTGCAGAATCCCTTTTGTAGAACAAGTAGCTTTCCTGGGGTGCTGCCACTGAAGTGTTTCATGCTCTCTCTCTTTTCTACATGTTCCTATTATTTTTCTTGGCTGTATAGATTCACTAGAAACCATACCACGAAAATAAAGTATTATACGTAATCTTCATCTCTTGTGTATCTGGTTTATGAAAGCACTGGCAAAACGGAGGGCTTTCTTTCAAGCTTCATATTTATACAGAAAAAAACAACTTCTAGTATTTCCATACTTGATTCAAATGGAAGATGCCAAACAATCTGCTATTTGCTAAATTATATCCAAAAAATTTTATCAGAGATATTTTCAAATAGCATGGTTTCATGTACATATATAGGCCTAAAACATATAAGAAACCCTATTATTAAAGTACTTACAGAGGAACATTCACTTTTTTCTGTTTGATTTTCACATAAAAGCAAACACTGAAATTCCCCTTGACTTTACTTTGTTCCTTGACAAACTGTATGAGAAAACTGAATCCAGACATCTAAGAGACTTAAAAAGAGAAAAGAGCAGAAAGGGTAAAATTCCTGACTGTATCAGTATTCCTGAATGCAATAAAATTTATCAAAACCAGTTTTATATAATGACTTGTCATTAAATACTTAATTCAGTACAAATTGCATAGAACCCTTTTTATTCAAATTGCCTGATTATTAGTTTTAACAACACTCAAAACAAGATTTTAATCCAGAAGTGTACAGTTTGGACTTTTTCCAAGACAACACAATGCCTGACTTCTCATATGCCTCCCAGAAAAATAAGCACCCAGATTTTAAAAAGTTATACCAACTGTAATGCAAATAGTGTTGTATGTATCCGCTTTGCAAATTTCTATTGGTATTTAACCATTTAGTACTATCTAGGGTCGTTTACACAAATAATAATTTAAGTCTCCTCTTACACACAGTCCCTTCATCTGCTTTGGCTGGTACCACTACAAAAGAATCTCAGTCTCACTATTTATAGTTATTGCAATTTCTTCAGTCAAATATAAGCCCAGAACAGAAATTACAACATGCACTGACACTGATGCAGTTGTGTTCAGCAAGTTCAGAAACAGTAAGCTTGGAAACAAATTTACCCTTTCAGGAAATAATACAAGGGTTTTTGGTTAATTCCTTCACCCTCCAAACTACACAATATATAAAGGTAATATATGATCTTAAGTCTTCCTATGCACAGTAACTATCCACTGGGGCATCACTCAATCAGTATATCTTTTGGATACAAGTTTACAGTATTCTGATAATCTTCGAAGGCTGTCTTCTCAATATTCCCATCCTTTTAAGTATTTGTTGTGTTGTAAATGACGCTTTCTTAGGTGGCCATCCACAGGATATCAACATTTGGCATTACAATTTATTAACTATTGCAGCATATTACCGAACATCCACAAGACATCTATTATTATGTTAAGAACATAGCTAGATAATATTCAGCAAAGATTTGTTACATACATACACACACCAACACATGACAAACAGCTGACTGAAGGACCATGGTATAGGCTAAGCTTCAGGAACCAGTCCATGTTCTATGGAAATACGGAAACTGTCTATAACATGTAGATAGCTCCCCATCACTTCAGAAACAAGTCTACTACAAAAGCAGAGTGTTACCATTACAGTTATATACACTATATACAATGTATAACACCCTCTTTTTATTCCACAAAAACACCAAAATCTGCATCCTTACAACAGGTGGTTAGGATTATTGACAATAACAATGCAGGTACCTATTTTGGTACCTTGTGTATTTTTATATATTATAATTACATAACACATATATACGCATTCAAGGAAAAGTTAGATAGTAGAAAAAATGCTGCATTGCCAATTGTGAGTATGTTTTAAGTAAATAAATGATGCTAAACAGATTCTACCCTGTAAGCATAACCTTTTAATATTACACAGCTCCCTGGAAAAATAACAAGATAAGGTGAGTTTTCACCTGGTATTTTTATGGCAATGCTCTCTGTTGTAGAGTATAACAGAAGTGCTGCTAATGCTTATGAAGACTGAAGTATTTGAAGGATTGTAGTTACAACTAAAATTATTATGGTGATTCTCGTAAATTATACAAATGTGTGTTGGAACCTGGACTTCAAAGTAACAAGGCCAGGGTACTTTCCGAAGGAAATCAATAGCCCTAGCTCAATCTTTCATTTGGGGAAGCTAAGTCACAGAGAATCTGCAGGACTTGCTGAAAGTCACCCAGGCCATGCTTTAATTAATTCAGCAAATTTTGCTCCAGGGTTCCTTGTACCAGACCAAAAACTCACCTGGGCACATGGTTTAGCATGAACTATCTATACCAGTTCAAATTCCTTATTCAGTTTTCATATTTATAAAATGATATACCAACCTCATATGGTCAGGCTCATATTGCATCATGTACCAGCTATTCACCTAACTACGTGCCATGAAAACCAAGTCTATGTGCATGCCTATGGGATACCCTGGCTAATTCGATTATTATCCCGTGCATCTCCATGATCCCGATCCCATTTGCAGCAGGCATGTGTCAGTAGAAGACAGAGCATGTATTAATGAACACAAAATCACGGACTTTCCAGGAGCAGCTGCCTGGGCTGAAGAAGGAGCATGGATCCCTCATTTCCTTCCCAATGTGCTCCTGGGTACCTGGTGCCATCCAGCAGGCCATGAATGCTTTCGGGCACTGCTCAGTTTACAGCCATAGACCCCTAATGCAAACACATCACTAGCCAAAACCCAGTTACCAGTCCCCCTTTACAGCTCACCCCCACACAGCCCCTGACAGCAGGCCTGTGAGACAGCACCAACCCCACCGCCATAAGATCACTTTCAAGCCCCTGTAGAGGGGGAGGTTGTGCCTCCGAGGCTTGGGACGAGGGGGGAAGGCCGGCCTCCCACCCCACAGCTTCCTTCCACACGGTGCTTTGTGCTAGACGGCGGGAGGAGGCGACACGCCGGGCTGGGGAAGGGGCTGCGGGAGAAGGGTCATCTTAGCCCGCCCCATCGAGAAGATGGCGCCCTCCACCGCCTCCCTCAGGGGTCGGGGTCCCATCGAGAAAATGGCGCCCTCGGAGGTGGGGGTGGGCGAGGAGACGGCCGGGGGGGGTGGGGGGAAGGGAGGGGGCACGGCGGGGCCGCGGCGGCAGCGAGCACCGAGGGACGCGCTGGCGGCGGCCGCTCGCCGGTACCTTTCAGAGCCTGGTGCATCCCCCCGATACCACTGTAGAGCTCCAGCACCCGCAGCGGCGCCATTTTCCGGCAGCCTGCGCCCGGCCCTCCCGGCAGCCTCCCCGAGCGCCGCCCGCCCGTTCCGCCGCTCTTTCGTTCCCACCTGCCCGTTCTCCTCAAAGCCGACTGCTCCCTACCAGCCCCCGCCCGCTGCGCAGCCCCGGAGTAGCGGCTTAATTTGGCATTACTAATTGCTCGTTAAACCCCAAAGTGGGCTTAGGCCCGGAGGATGAAGCCACCCCCCGGGTTAGCTGGTCCTGCTGCCCGCTGAGGTGGCCGTGGGGCCGATGCTGGCCAGCAGCTCTACCATCCGCACCCTCCTCAGAGTGAGGGATCGGGAGAAGGGCCAGCTCCCTGCCAGGAACCCCTTTGGGGTCAACGTCTCCTCCTGGCCAAGGCCTCCTCTCAAGGGCAGCGATGAAATCCCCAACCACATTGCCCTTCCTCAGGCCCTGCGCCCCCACAGGGTGTCCAGTGCCGGCTGGGAGGTGGAGGCCAAGCCCGGCCGGCGGTGTCAGGGCAGCCGGGAAGGGCAGGCTGGAGAATGAAGTGAACTGGGTGGCTTGTGCCCCGCCAGGTGACAGAGAAGGGGGACACGGGGCAGCAAAAGGGACATATCCCCATGTCAGGGTCTGTGTGCTGGCCTGCTGTCCAGCTAGGCAGCTGTTGCGAATGGCGCGCGACAGTTTTATGGGCGTTTCGTGATTTCAGCGTGCAGTGATGTTTTTTGAGAAGTCATTTCAAAGCCTGCACCGCTGGTGGAACAGGAAGGAAGGAAATAACTGATGAAACTCTTCTAATTTGCTGTAACACTACGAAATTGCTTTTGCTAAATTGGAAAGGAAGAGGCGACTCAAAGGCATTGTTGCCCATGAAAAGTAGGGGTTTTTAAAACAAATGTTCAATGTGCATTTACATATATATACGTAACAACCAGAGTAAATATCCTGCACACTGTTAGGTTGGTTACCCCCCACACATGAGCAGACACTCACCTATGCCTCCATTTGCAGATTTAGATTCTAAAGGGAAGGTGGAACCTTAAAAAAAAACAACAAAACCTGAACATCTTTCTCTAATAATTTCTTGAGTTAATCATATTTTTGTGGAGCCTCCTAGAAACCTGTCAAAAAAAAGGTGGATCTGAGGAATATTTATTTTCCCTTTGAGGCTGCCTCATTTAGCCTGTCATAGTAACTCCTGCCTCTTGCCTTTTGGTAGAGGAAAAATTTTTAGCTGAAAGCGGAGGGTGAAAAAGACAGAAATCTGCTGCCTTTCAACGCACTTCTCCAGAATATGGGATGCATCAGCTGCAGCAAACAGTGGAATTAGAAACAAAATTTCAAAGTAAGAATATTGGTCCTTGCAAGCTTTCTCAAAACAGTTCTGTCACTCACCCATGGACCTTCACCATCAGAGTCTGGGGCTGGTGCTTTATTTGTCAGCCATGGAAGTAAGCAGGTGACTAAAACAAGAAGTCTAAGGTCTACTTCTAGAATTTCTGAAAGGAAGTGCAGCAGCCAGGTACCAGAGGAGAGCCGCACACATTGCAACCAGCGGTGAGGCAGGTTGTCTGCACAGATGGCTGACAGAGAACTGAGAAAGGTGGCTGAATCGCATGGCATAACAAAACCGGGGATGTGCTGGCTGGAGAAAACAGTCATGGGACAGAGACGGTGATGGCTCTGAAGAGGAGGGTTCAAGATGATGAAGGTGGCTACAAAGAGCAAGGTTGTTATCAGCTAAGAAGATACACTTCAGTAGGACCCCTTCAAAATGAAGATGCAAGGTGAAGGTTAAAGAAGGCGGCAGCTTTTAGACTACTGAAATTAGTAAAGGTGATGAATGAGTTTGAGCTCTTTGTATTACTGTTTCAGCAAACTATGCATCACAGCAATGCTAGATACTGTGATGAATGACAGCTGTAGGCAGCCGGGAGCAGTTCATTTATTTGGAGCTGCCCAGTACCTGGAGCAATTAAAGCTACAGAGGAACAGTATTTCTTTATATCAGGGAGACATAGCTGAGCCCTGTTTTTTCCTCTGCTTTCCCTGACTCCAAGGCATTCTTGCCATTCACACATGGGAAAGGTGGAGTCTGGTGGAGAAAGCAGAAGAGTTGTCTCTGCTATATTGGTGGCAGTAGAGCATTCCCTGCTCAGGGGAAATCCTCCACCTACCTCCTCCTCCAGGCATCCTCTGTGTAGTAAACTGGAGAATCTGTTCAACATGTCTCCACGGTGGCAACAAAGAAATTCATAAACTAGGTTGGGATTTTATTGACCTCTTCTTGCAAAGAATGGGAAACACCAAAATTTCCCTAGTGCTCATTTTTAAACAACTGCCAGTAACTGTGGCTGCCCTAACCTGGTTCTTATTATAAATTGACCACTGCGAAAAGGACCAAAATGAAAACAGGGAATCTGGAAGCAGTTACTTGTAGCGTTCTTCCCTTTATAAATGTAAAGTCAGCATAATAATAACCATACTGTTTGGATCAGACTTTACATAATAGTATTTAAGGTATGCTGCTTATTTCAGAGACTGGGACAATGGCCGACAAGTGCTGAGATCCGTGGCCACTCCTATCTTTCTTCTTACAGAAAAGCTGAATGATTGCACAGAGAGGATGAGCCCTGTGAAAGCAATTGTTCATCCTTCTCTCAGAAAAGCTTGCTAACATGTGCTGCCACTGCCATGGGGCAGGCTAAACAGTTGCTCAATCTTGGTCTTGCGACCCCGAAGCAGCCACATGTCTGCAAAATTTCCCAACTGGATCTCTCTGACTTACTGAAATTTGGATATTGTGACAGCTCCTTCTTTCTCCACTCCGTGCATATAGGATGGATAGGGTTCCTGTAAATCTCAGTGAACATTTCATTTGATTAACAGAGGAGATTAATAACAGAGTTGAAGTCCAATGTCCACCTCTGGACTCTCAACATTTTTTAGGACACAGGTATGGGCTTTTTCATATATCAGTTATGGCTCAACAAGACAGCTGGCTTTAAATAATAATTGATAGGCTTTTCTAAAAAGATGTTAGTTTATTCTAAATGAGCACACATATAGAACTATGATAATGCATTGATGAAGCAGCTATTTTCTTGACTCTGATGTATTTAGAGTAAAATATATTTTAAGCAAACTGATCATTTAATGACATTTTCAAGCCGTTGACACAAGCATGTGATATCAGCATTTTCATTAAGACAGCTTTTGAAAACTCCTGCCTCCTAGCAACTAGCAGTATTTCCTCAATGTAGAAGTTTCCAAAGTTTGCCCACATCTCTGATGAGTGGTGTGATACAGGTAATCATGCTAGATCTGAAACTGTTGCCCCGGTAACAAATAAACACATCCAGTGAAACAGCTACATGTGATAAGAGGAACACGCAAACGAAACCACTGCAATATTTTCTCTTCTTACAATGCTTTAGAATTGTTAGAAATATTACAATTATCAGTGCTACCAAACAACATCACAGAAACATGCAAAACCCACTGCCTTAAGATTCTGCATTGTACTTGGCAACTGAAAGGTATAATTATAAACTATGATTGGACCGTGTACTCTTGTCCTCAAAGTGAGAAGAAAAGATTTTCACTGTTGTGTTTCTGTAATTCACACCAGCAACAAATGCATGCAACAAACACACACAAAACATTTTATAGGCATCTCAAGCCTCCTGCAGTTGCACATAACTCTTCTCCCTACCCTCCCATCTGCAGCAGAGCGGAAACTAACAGGCCAGCAAGGCCTCTGTCTGCACCCAGCTGCGAGCAGAAGGTTGCCAGTCTGCAGTGCGTATCACAGGGTTTTATTGATGCCATAATACCGCAGCAGTATAAATTGCTTCACGTTTCCTTTGAATGTAACCCCTCAACATAAGGCTAGGTAATGGAAGCTAGTAGACCTGTAGCTGTGACGTGTTCGTGAGCATTTCTTCTACATTCAAAAAATGGAGAGAGAGCAAGAAAAATATTTCTGCTGATACACCAAATGTTTAAAAGTGCATTCACAGTGATCAGCCAAAACTTCAATACAGGCAAATATTGGTTCTGAAGGCTGAACAACAAACAACACTTCTTGTGTCTGAATGTCCAGTATAACCTACTAAGTATCTAAATGAGATCAGGAAGAGTATACAGACATCTCAGCTGTCTAGAAGGGAAGCTCATATTCTGGGTCAGAAATCACTGTGGCCAGGAAAGAATGTGAGGCATGTCATACCCTTGCAATGCAATCACTGAATTGAAAGAAAACACTGAGAGTGTCTAGCATAAATTAGTGTTTCCATAACCATTGATCAGTAGGTTACTAATAAAACTGAGAAACTTTTGCAGTTTATCAAAATCGATCTGTACTGGATGTAATGTTTCAGGAGGGAATTTATCAGACTTGGTTTCTGCTCAAATGATGCTCAGTAAAGCTAGCTGTCAGCCACAGACATGGTGTTTCTGGGAAACCTGCTGGGCCATGCCAGTATGGCTAACGAAGCCTACGATTTTCATTTATAATGCCATGCATCTGCAAGACTAGAAATGAAACCCACATCAAACCAGGTTTGTTAGCCTCTTCCAACGCGTTTCTAAGAACTCTATACAGGGGAAATTTATGTAGCTGAAATTATTTAGAAGAGTCATCAGACACAAACATTTTTAACCTTTCTCTTTTCAAATATATTAATCTCTCAATTTCACGATTTTATTTTCAGGTTCTGGAGCTATGCACATACTCTGTAGGGAATAAGGAATAAAAAGACATTGCTTCTCTAATTAAATCTTTACTTTCATGGTTTAAATAAATTTAAATCTAAATAAATCTGGCCTGTTCGTTACGGTTGGCCTGCAGTGCTCACTTACTGACTTTCTTGTTGTACTTACAAATTCCAGTGCTTGACCAAAAAAATAAAGGATAAAAAAGAGCTACTAACCAAAAAAATCACTTTTGCTGGACTGAACAAAACAGACTCTGAGCTCTAAAAGGCCTGCTGCAGTCTGCTGCTGCAATGAATGTGTTTTGAATCAGACCCTTGAAGGGTCACAGGAAACGGGTGACAGCAGGCTCAGAGCCAGACGTTGTTAAAGGGGGGATCAGTTCAAGCCGCTCCAGCAGGATGAGTTAATGGCGTGGGAGATCCCAGCTCGCTTGCAGGGACAGGAGGAAATGGTATGGTGCCTGCTGCTCTCTCAGGGGGAAGGGGGATGAGGGAAAGGAGAGAATAAAAGTGCAGATGGTGAGCCTGGATGTGCCTCTTAACTTTCTGCTTAAGGCAGGAACTTTCATCTCCAGCATCCCCATATGATTTGCACAGTCTATAGTGTGCAAACTAAGAAAGACTTGTAGCGGTGTGTTGGCGTTGGTCATGCCTTTTGCTCTCAAGGCCATCTAGTATCACCTAAAGCTTTTGTATACCACAGACTTGTCTTTTAAGGAGTTCAGCCCCTGCCCAAACTTTGTGTTTTTCATTCAGTCCCATGTGATGAGTTTAATCTTTGACTAAGACTGTAGTTAGCACAGGAAATGAGATGTCTTATGCTGGTCACCACAGCGGTAGGATTTCAGTAGTAGGGTGTTTCCTCAGAGAGAAAGAAAATCTTTAATGCAGCCGCAGTAGAGCTGTAGCTGTTGACTTGCAGAGCTATCTTGAAATTTGATAAACCACAACTGCACACAGTAAGTACAGTAAAATCTGCCCAAGAAGCTGAGTACTTGGTGCCTAGGCAGCATGGAGGTGTATTCCACCCTGGCTATATTGCTGGCACTTTGCAAATGAGTTACTTTAAAGCTAATTCAAAGCTATTTGAGACAACTTATGAACTGCAATTACAGAAGTGATTGCACTGTAAATACTCTCTTTCTCGCTTTGGATGAGTCTGCACTGTAACTTCCATGTCTGTCAAGCATACCAATATAGTAAAGCTTAGCGGCTGGGACATAGCTCTTTTCTAGCAGAAAGTCTCTTGGAAAATAGTCTATAGAAAAGCACACATTTGAAGAAGTCAAGAGATTTTGTAAGGATAAACTGTGATGAAGGATAAACTGAAAAGTTATTCTGCAAAAAATCCCAGCTAAAATATAAAAGTGTCATTTTTGGCTGCTAGGTCTTTTGGGGTCCCTTCCCCCGATTAAGTATTGCCTCAACTAAGAACAAAAAGCTTTGGGTTTTCCTAAAGTTGAAATGAACCTTATTTTAGAAAAAGGGGCTATGAATTTAAAATGTTATTTTTGCTGAGACAGTCTGGAGAGAGAAGCCCCAATAAGCCTAACCTAAATGGGGCAAGAAAGCCTAAAATCATTCTTTCTGAAGAAGAGAAATCTTCTTGCATAAGACATGTGCCAGTGTGGACTGGTAATGTCAATATTCAGCTGTAGGGATTTGGGCTGATTTAAGACTCCAGCAAACATGTTTCACATAATTCATAAGAGAAATACAATGGGAAATTGTTGGAATTGTCTATCGGGAACCCTGCATGTCAGATGAAGTCCCTGAGGATGACTTCATTGCAGTTACATTGCCAAGTCACATGTAGCGATCATGTCCTACAGTACAGGACACAGTTGTTGAAAATCTAACAGAACTAAACTCAAGTAATTAATTAACCTGCACTGTGCATAATTCCCACTGTCATTACCAGTCCAGGCATCATGTATATTGCAGTACAATAGTATTATGTCCTTCATCTGCAGGATATATCTGAAGATTCCTCTTGATACCACAGAAGATGATTATTTTCAGAATACAGCTGCAGGGCAGTGGCATTATTACCATATTCAGGGTAAACCATTCCTCTGTCTTTGAAAGATCCTGACATCTGACCTGCACGTTGTTTCACCCTGGTGTGCTTCAGACTTACATGGTAGGCTTGGTAACTTCCATGTCATGGAGTTTATGGGAAGTGCCCGATCCATGTCAAATAAACAGCCACAAACATTGGCAAAAGTCTAAGAGTAAGCAAAACTAAAGCATCTACAAAGCTCCTAAATAGTTGCAAGGTCCTTCCTGCTGTCATCCTACACAAGCTTACTCCCACCTAATGACAGTATGCAAGACCAAATTCTGAAGGAAAGTTTCAAGTAGATAGTGAATTTGTCTTTGTAATGGGAAGCAGGACACCTTTCCACCTGAAAAAATATAGACTCCTCCACTCTTCCAGATATTTGCTCTCTTCCTTCTCCAGCCATATGCACCATCTGTTCTACAAATATTTAATAAATTTTCCACGCTATTCCCTGTAGCCCACAATATTTTCACACAGAATCACAGAATCACACAGAATCATTAAGGTTGGAAAAGACCTGTAAGATCAAGTCCAATCATCAACCTAACACCACCATGCCTACTAAACCATGTCCCGAAGTGCCACGTCTACACGTTCCTTGAACACCTCCAGGGATGGTGACTCCACCACCTCCCTGGGCAGCCTGTTCCAATGCTTCACCACTCTCTCAGTAAAGAAATTTATCCTAATATCCAGCCTGAACCTCCCCTGGCGCAACTTGAGGCCATTTCCTCTTATCCTGTCACTAGTTACATGGTAGAAGAAACTGACACCCACCTCACCACAACCCCTTTCAGGTAATTGTAGAGAGCGATAAGGTCTCCCCTCAGCCTCCTCTTCTGCAGGCTAAACAACCCCAGTTCCCTCAGCCGCTCCTCAGAAGACTTCTTGTGCTCCAGACCCCTCACCAGCTTCGTTGCCCTTCTCTGGACATGCTCCAGCACCTCAATGTCCTTCTTGGAGTGAGGGGCCCAAAACTGAACAGAGCATTCGAGGTGCGGCCTCACCAGCGCCGAGTACAGAGGCACGATCACCTCCCTGCTCCTGCTGGCCACACTGTTTCTGATACAGGCCAGGATGCCGTTGGCCTTCTTGGCCACCTGGGCACACTGCTGGCTCATATTCAGCCAGCTGTCAACCAATACCCCCAGTCCCCTTCTGCGGGGCAGCTTTCCAGCCACTCTTCCCCAAGCCTGTAGCGTTGCCTGGGGTTGTTGTGACCCAAGTGCAGGACCCGGCACTTGGCCTTGTTGAACCGCATACAATTAACGTCAGCCCATTGATCCAGCCTGTCCAGATCCCTCTGCAGAGCCTTCCTACCCTCGAGCAGATCAACGCTCCTGCCCAACTTGGTGTCATCTGCAAACTTACTGAGGGTGCACTAAATCCCCTCGTCCAGATCATCAATAAAGATATTAAATGAGATCGATCCCAAAACTGAGCCCTGGGGGACATTGCTTGTGACCGGTTGCCAACTGGATTTAACTCCATTCACGATGACTCTCTGGGCTCGGCCGTCCAGCCAGTTTTTTACCCAGCGAAGAGTATATCTGTCTAAGCCACAAGCCGCCAGCTTCTCCAGGAGAATGCTGTGGGAGACAGTGTTGAAGGCTTTACTGAAGTCCAAGTAGAACATATCGACAGCCTTTCCCTCATCCACTAAGTGGGTCACCTGGTCATAGAAGGAGATCAGGTTGGTCAAGCGGGACCTGCCTTTCATGAACCCATGCTGGCTGGGCCTGATCCCTTGGTTGTCCTGTACGTGCCCTGTGAGCACCCTCAAGATGAACCTTTCCATAATCTTTCCCGGCACTGAGGTCAGGCTGACAGGCCTCTCGTTCCCCGGATCCTCCTTCTGACCCTTCTTGTAGATGGGCGTCACATTGGCAAGCCTCCAGTCATCCGGGACCTCCCCTGTTAACCTGGACTGTTGATAAATGATGGAGAGTGGCTTGGCAAGCTCCTCCGCCATTTATGCATAGTCCTAGCTTAAATCTGGATCATCTTCCCTCCTCAATCCCAACTGGACAGAGTATATTTATGCTTGAAAATTAGGCATAGAGCTGGCATGTAAAAACAGCTTGTCTTCTTAGAAACTTGGTCTTCTCAGCTTTGGGGTGTGTGCACCACCGCCTCTTCCCTTTTTAAGGAGCCAACTAATCACAGAATGGCTAACACAATGTACGCTCAGTTTATGAGTCTCATTGGAACCAAGGATTTGGCACAAGAACTTGGACTGAGGAATCCACTAAAAACTTGGCCCTCAAGGAGCTAGTACTGTTCTCCTTGTCCTGGGCATCTCAAAGGAAGAATGGAACAATTGCTGCATGTAATTAACGATTCCATTGCTGTGTCCTGCCTCTTCCTCAGAAAGAACATCATCATTTCCTGGTATATCATGGCAAGAAAACATTATGCTATTTATGCTTTGTGTAAGTGATGGAACTGGGGGAGAGAGAAGAATGAAATCACTCCTCAGATTTAATTTTTTTTTGGCTAGAGTAGCTTTTTAAACAGTTTGAAAAAGCTTGGCCAAAAAGAAGTTGTAAATGTCTAACTGACAGGGTTCATTAATGCCATACTAGAATCACTTCTTTTAGCTTTTTCCAAGAGAATGGATGGATGGATGACTCATCTTTGAGGTTAGCAAGCTCAAAATTTAAAACAGTGATCCCAGACAAATGAATATTATGGCTCCCCATTGTAATGTGACAAATGAATGTTCATCCATGCTGTTGACTTCTACCTGTGCCAACAGCTTACTGCAGGGATAGCAACTAAGCACTGTTCTTAACAGCAAGGTCGAGATAGCGAAGTCAGCAATGTGGCAAAGGACAGAAAGAAGCCCTGCACCTTATACAACATTTTACATAGATCCTACTGAAAGCTTAAGCTGACTATAAATTAAAATCCTTTATCTCATATTTAAGTTAAATGGTCTTTTTATAAAGTGCCTATCATGATCCTTGAACAGTTCCTTGGTCTTTGGCAAAATACAAACTTCATGAAACAAGGACAGCAGATAGCTAAAATTTCCATTATCTGTTTTGGGGCACCCAAATCAAGACTGAGGGACTTTGTGTATTCTGGAAATTAGTACTACTTAAAAAGTTTTGGGTTGAGCATCGAGCCTCAAACCATGCCAAACCTCTTGTCAGTTTGGAAAATCTTCTTTATGTTCCAGGCGTTGCTAAATGTATTGCTGGCCTTCAGCAGTCAGTGCTATTGCTATTAAGTGAGACAGATGGAGTATACAGGTTGTCACCCTTTTTTTTGTTTAAGGGATGGATTAAATAAATTCCTGTACCTATGATGGAGCTGAAAAACTTCTCTTTCTCTTGTCTGTGTTGCTAGAACTGTGCATGGTGTTTGAGACAACCATAGGACTCGGGGCAGGGCTCTACTGGCTTTGGAAATGAGTACCTGATTTGGTACAGAAACGTCCTGTTTTGATACAGAAAATGTCCTATTCTGGCAATTAGAAACCATAGTAGAGGGGAACTTTATGCACGACAATAATAATTTTTGGAAATGTAAGTCATGCAACTGGGTGGCATGAGTCATATTCAAAACACTTCCCTAGTGATGAAACCCCTGCCAGTTTCATATAGTTCATTTTACATTAAAATATAATATTGCAGAGAGACTTGGTTAGTTTTGAGTGTAGAGCCTAGTCATTTCCTTGAAAAAAATCAGCAGCTAGTCACACCAGTTTGATGTGCTTTGCAACACTGGCAACGACTGTAGGCAACATCATTTTAAAAATAAATTTCATAAAAGAATTTGCCAATTTCTTTCTTAAGACCATAATTACTCAAGGAAGTTACTCACAAGGGGGGACTTCAATGCCTGGACATTTAGATGTTCTGCAGCCCAGTGGTATTCAAAAACCCAAATCAGCTTCTCCCAGTCAGCATGCAAGGAGATGTATTCTCTGGGTTCAGAAAAATGAGCTCTTCCCTGGATGCACCAGCCCTTCTTGGGGGCTCCTTGTTACACTTAACCCCCAGCTAAAGGGAGGGACTGGCCCCAGCTGAAGATTTACAGCCAGAATGCATTTTTTGGAAACAGGAACCTTTCTGTTTTCAAACCATAGCAGTCAGTCTTTTCAGATGAGGGCTGAAGGAGGAAGTGCTCTTTTGGGCTCAAAGTTGCAGCACTCACTCAAGCGTTACACAGGCCGCCGCACTTGCTGTGGTTGAGGATTACGGAGAGTCCCTATTCAGTTTGCTGTGGGACATTAAGGGTCTTTCATATCCTCCTGTTAAAGCGGGTCCCTTTTGCCTGGAGTTTGTTCAATATTCATGGAGCAGGGGAAGTGTGAAGGAATGCCTCTACGCCCCACGCATGCCAGGGCTTAAGGCTGCTCTGTGGTACCGAAAACAAAAGTGATCGCATTTGCATAGCAGGATGTTTTTCCTGGATATTTAATATTTATGAGCAATTTTATACAACCTGGAAGCAGAAACTTTACTAAAAGTGCACAAATCTTATTAATGAAAGTATTCACATCTGTTTAGTCAAGGTCTAGAATAATTGGAAAGCACATTCAATATTTGGACCAAATTTCTCTAGTTTCTCACTGTTTAAATAAAATGGCAAACCAAAAAAATGTGAATGCCATTCTTTTCATTGATGTTTTCAGACCAACAGATATTTGTACAAGAAAGTCAGAGAAATTCTGACTGTTACGAGGACTTTTTCATTTTTAGCTTAACAGATTTTCAGTATAAAGCTGTTCAGGAATCTGTACCCTCTCCCTATGCACACCCATTTTCCCTGTTAATGAAAGTTACACAACAATCCAGTATTTTTTGCTACACTTCTAGGGCTTGATTCCATCTTTCATTCTTGGCAGTGAACCAATACATCAGTTCTCTGGTAAAAAGCCAAAAAATGCCAAAATAAATTTTGCAATGTGAACTGAAAGGTTCACAATAAAAATACCTATTTCTTTTTTTAAGAGTGCCATTGGCTTACCTCTGATGTAACGCTGTAGAGGTGACATCGCAAGCTGACCAGGCAGCTGCCTAACTACATACTGGAATTGCAAATGAAGGCATCGCAATAAACAACACAGATGAGAACTAATAGTTTATGAATAATCCCCAACATGGTGTTTAGTGATGCTATTAGCTGACTGTCCTTCATGTAAGAAGTGGTCAAGAACCTGACCAGCCACGGTCTCTGGGAGTCCCATAGCACTTTCCTTAGGATTAGGGTGATTATTGTTCACAGAATCACTAAGGTTGGAAAAGACTTGTAAGATCATCAAGTCCAACCGTCAACTAACACCACCATGCCCATTAAACCATGTCCCACAATGCCACGTCCACACATTCCTTGAACACCTCCAGTGATGGTGACTCCCCACTTCCCTGGGCAGCCTGTTCCAATGCTTCACCACTCTCTCAGTAAAGAAATGTTGTTTCATTTCAATTCAAGAAGTACACTCTCCATGATTTTTATGGCTACACTGAGACAGAGTCTTTCCTGACAAGTACTGTGGAGATCTTTTCGCATTTCAAGAGACCATTTCTTGTTTCCCTTTGGGGATTGGGATGCAAATGTGCGTTAAATTTATTACAGCCTTACAAGAAACTTAGAGCTTACTCCATCTATGCATCGGTGTAAGTGCCAACCAGCAAGAGGCACTTAAAGGTTTATCGTAGTCCCAACAACTGACAATATCCAAACATTTCTAGGAAAATTTCATAGTGAGAAAGAGCAATGAGGCAGGTGGCCAAGAGTACATATGGCAGTGGTGACAGAAACATGGCAATCACACTTGAAATGTGGTGGAGGGGGTCATATTTATTTACTAAAACAAACACCTCCTTGGATTTTAGGGGCAAAGCAGTTTCTGAATGAAAGATGACTGTTGCATGTGTGTGCCATCAAAGGTTTTGTGGTGTATAAGTTTGCTCTGTTAGGAAAAACAGATTGGGCACAGCGCACCTTTCAAAACCCAACAATCTGCTAGAACTATCAGTACTTCTGAGCAAAGCATCTTTACTCTGTGAGGCTGTTGGTTATGTGCTGGTTTACTTTTTTGCCTGCTCACAGAAGCGTGTACTTCTGTGCCAGGGCTCACAAAGGCTTACAGCTCAAACTTGATGGCTTAAATAAAGAGCTCTCAGAGGGCCGGACAGCACAACAGCGTCCAGGCTGGGCTGCGGGTACCCTTAGCCTCAGGAATGCCGTGTGACCTCTGCCTCCTATTCAGTGGGTGAATGGCATGAGCTGTAGCCCAGGACTTACGCTGCAAGCACTTCAGTAGCTCAACCTTGTCAGCTTCATTTGCTTGACTAAGCTTCAGTGAATAAAGAAAATTAAAATCTCAAGGACCTACATTTAGATACAAACTGCATTCCTGCACTTCTGGCTGCCATCAGAATGAAACTACAGAACAGTTTCCTTTACCAAAAAAAAAAAAAGAATCCTTAATAAAATATATGGGCTCCGATTCGTCCTCGAAGGTACAATACCCGAAGTACAATAGCTGACTTTACTGTGAATCAGGGTGTGAAGACTACCCTCCTCTCTGCCTGCTGTTCGTGTTCAGGTTTATCAGAATTGCCAGTTAAGACATTTCCTTCTGCAGGACTACAAGTTAAAAAGGATTAAAAATTGATAGTAATTTTGCATCCCATAAGTGCTGAAGTAATAAATTACAGATAATACCTCTGCATTGTATTGGTCACTTCCCATAGCAAAGCGGAAAAAGATGTCCCTTACCTGATGTGTCACTGCAGGATTAGAGAATGAGTCGTGCTTTGGCCAGTCGAGTTTTAAATTATCTAAATGAAATGGATTCTGTCATCTCCGTTAAATGACTTCTGCATTCATACTGAAAACAATCTGCTGCTAATCAGTCTAAGTTTTTTTCTGTTAAATTTGATGCCATTGCTATTGCCCTGTACTACCTACATCATTCTTCTCTACCGCTGGTAGCCCCATTTTGATAGTAAAGTTGCTCTTAAAACACCGGGATTTTTGTCTGGCCTTTGATGCTACACACATAGGATATTTGCAGATCATGTCTAATGAATAATTATCATTTTGCCAGGTGCTTTCTTAAGACTCTGATTGCGTCCCTACTGAAATTAATAGTTAAAAGTCTGTTGGGTACAACAGTGCAGAAACAAAGCTTCGTTAAAATCAAGCCTCCCACTATCCTAGTTGTTAGAAGGATTGCATCTAAGAGCAAGATCCTGGGTGCAGCTATTTCAATAATGAACTGTCCACACTGAAAAAATAAGTTACTGCTGGGATTGTTGTTACAGCAATGGCAGAATTAAGCCTTACCCATGTAAATGCTCATCCAGTTACAGGGAAAACACATTTAGCCTGTCAATGTTCTGTCTTCAGCACAGAAGTAGGAGCTGAGATTGCTGTCATGGGAGGCAGCTAAAGAAGACAGATGTGTTATTTTTCTGCCTGTTTGTTTTGGACAGTTGGCAGCCCTTTGTGAATAGTTAGCAGCACTCTTCCCTGATCTTACTCTCTCAGAAAGCTAAGAAAAGAAAGAGGTTCTCAAAAAGATCTAGATGCATGTGTATATATGCACATTGTACCTATAGAGGGGTTTTTAACGTATGCATCCCGGGTTATTTGGAGTATTTTGCCTGTCCTGTGGCGTAACATTAAACCTGCCAACCCTCCCTTGCCGTCACCACACTAACTCGCCGAGGGGGATAACGGGAGGCAAGGGACAGCTCAGCGCCCACTTCCGCGAAGCCGAGGATGCCGCTGCTCTCACCCCCGTCCTCCCCGCGCGCGCCGCGCCGCGCCGTGCCGTGCCGTGCCGGGGTTCCCTCCGCGCCCCCATCTGCGGGCCACCGCCCCGCCGCGCCGCGCCGCGCCCTCCTGCCGCTTCCCCCGCCTCGGCGGCTGCCCTCCCGCGGCCCTGGGGAAATATCTGCCGGCCCTCGCGGCTCAGTCGCGCCGCCCCCACGCCGGACGGCGCGGGGAAGGTGGGGGTGCTGCCCCCCTCTTCTCTCTCCACCGCTGCCCCGCACGGCCGCCTTTGTGTCCGCGGCCGCGGCTGGCGGCCGCCGCCCCCTCCCTGCGGGGCGAGGCGCGGCGGCGGGCGGCGCGGCGATTGGCAGCGGGCGGCGCGCGGGGCGGTGATTGGAGGCGGGCGGGGCGGTGATGGGCGGGGCGGTGATGGGCGGGGCGGGCCCGGCGGCGGGCGGTGGCTCCCCATAAGAGGGGGCCCGGGCCGGGGCCACCGCCCTTCTTCGCCCGCTGCGCACTCGAGCCGCCCCGCTCCCGGATTACAAAGCCGGCACCGTCGCCGCCATGAGCATCAGCACCAAGAACTCCTCGTACCGCCGCATGTTCGGCGGGGGCAGCCGCCCCAGCACCGGCACCCGCTACATCACCTCCAGCAGCCGCTACTCGCTGGGCAGCTCCCTGCGGCCCAGCACCGCCCGGTACGTGTCCGCCTCGCCCGGCGGCATGTACGCCACCAAGACGACGTCGGTGCGGCTGCGGAGCAGCATGCCGCCCATGCGGCTCCACGACTCCGTGGACTTCTCCCTGGCCGACGCCATCAACACGGAGTTCAAGGCGAACCGCACCAACGAGAAGGTGGAGCTGCAGGAGCTCAACGACCGCTTCGCCAACTACATCGACAAGGTGCGCTTCCTGGAGCAGCAGAACAAGATCCTGCTGGCCGAGCTGGAGCAGCTCAAGGGCAAGGGCACGTCCCGCCTGGGCGACCTCTACGAGGAGGAGATGCGGGAGCTGCGCCGGCAGGTGGACCAGCTCACCAACGACAAGGCACGCGTGGAAGTGGAGCGGGACAACCTCGCCGACGACATCATGCGGCTGAGGGAGAAGTGAGTGTGCGAGGGGAGGGCGGGTTCGGGCTGCCGGCGCCTCGCGCTGCCCCCCTCCCCCCCCCCGCTGGCGCGGAGGCAGCCCCTGAGCATCCCGAGCTGGGCTGGGGACGGCGGGAGGCTTGGGGGGGATTCGGGGGGACCCCCGCTCCCTCTTCACCGCTGTCTTGCCCCTTCCAGGTTGCAAGAGGAGATGCTGCAGCGGGAGGAGGCCGAGAACACCCTGCAGTCCTTCAGACAGGTTTGCGGGGGCTGGAGGGAGGGAGGGAGCCGTAGGAAGGAGAGCCTGAGGAGGTGGTGGTGCCTGGGACGGACGGGAGGATGGGACTGCAGGAGTTTGCTTTCCTCGCACAAAGGCATTCCATCGGTTCTCATGCAAACCCTCCTTGTTTTCTTTCGGGGGATGCTGCCGTCTGAGGGGAGGCGGGGGAAACTATTGTCTTGCTTTATCCAAGTCTAGCCTGTTTTACAAAAAGTGCTCCAACGTGGAATTGCTTTCCGATCCAATAAAAGTGAAAGGGGCCCATCTGCTCGCTTGGCTGAAGGGTATTAATGGTTTCTATGGGATTCACCGTGGAATGCAGATACAGGCATTATGGCAAGTGTGGTGGCAGCAGATTGAAATAATAGATCCCTTTGTGTCGGAGGGGAGGGCGCAGTGGGCTGCATTCTTACTAAATGTGTAATGGTGCGGGCGTATTTCTAGTGAAAAGTGTCTATCACGTGTATGGTCCAGTTTTTATACAAAACAGAGCTCTTTAATGACTGACTTTGGTCAGTGCATTACTGGACAACAGTTTCAAATTTCAAGTTTTTCATATGAGTCTTGTCTGCTGACAAGAAGTAGACAATTTGTTCCTTGGGGTGGGGTCACAGCAGTCAAGTCTCTCCTAGATGTCTATTAAGAACATTGAATTTAACCCTCTGTAAATGAAGATGTTAACACAGGAAGCAAGTTGTGTTAGAGTGTAGTCTCTGTAGGAAGCTACAATGTTATCCAGATAAACTAAACCCAACATGACAGCCAGAACCCACTGTGCAAACTGTTCAAAAAGTGTTAAGCTCAGGTTTTCACTTGTGCAAGACCAGCTTTCAACTTGGATCAAGTCTTGTTTGGACTAGGAGATATTTAGCAATGTGCCTTCTCAAAACAAGGTCTCTTCCCTAAAACTGCTGGTGTGAAATGGCATTGCTAGCATTCCTCCTGGCTGGAAGTGACTGCCCTTATCTCCAGACAGCTGGGCACAGGCTGACTTGGTCCCAAAGCTCTTCGTAGATGTTAGTAGGTGTCACCATTCAGGAAGTCATCACTTGATTGTCAGCATTTCCCTGGGCAAGGCTTTTGACTATAGTATATTTATAGTCTTTAAAGGGAGAGCAGGCGTCTTCATGAGATAACTTGTGGAAACTGAGACACCTACTCCATTTGGAGTCTGGGAATTCAGAGTCTCTGCTGGCGTTCTGGGGACAGAAGTTTGAAACAGAAGAGTTTGACGCACTGCTTGAACTTCAGCTTCCATTTTTTTGAGTGCTAAGCCAATTTAATATAGTGTGAAGTTAAATGCCTCTGCACAGGACTTCAGTTTTAGAGAACCTCATCTATTCTGATTCATTGCTGAATTCAGTTAAGGATCCTTTGACTTAAGGCTGACTTAAATGGTATCGCATACTTAATTGGTGCACTTCAAGGCACATCTACCTCAATTTCAAACTGATTAAACTTTGTGAAGGCTGTAGGCTTTTAGTGAACTTGGCTTTGTGCATATCCCACAGTCATTACCCAGCTGTTCCCTACACTGTAGAGAGAGGTCATTTAGGAGCTCAGCCTCTAGCAGGTCTGCGTGTGCAGTACAGTCAGAACTGGATTCGTTTAACCTCTCAAGGTGTAGCTTATACATAAGAATTGCAAATCATTGTCTATGGAAACACTACACTAAATCCACTGATGACATAACTGGTGCATGCTAGTGTTTGATTTGAACAACAGTAATATCTAATTTTTCCTTACCATGAAAGGGTAGGCTTAACATGCAGGTTTTGAAAAGTAAATCTGTTTCAGTGTAAGCAGTGTTCTATGAATTTAATTTCACTTGCAGGAGAACAATAAAGTTGAAACGTCCTGTTGTGCTTTTGCTTTTAAAAAAAATGCACAGCTTTTTATCAAAGCTTTTTAACTTTTTTATTTTTTTATTCTTGCACTAGAAAGCTTTATACATGGATTTGGAACACTTCAGCAGATACTTTACTGTTCTGACGTAGCATTGAATTTACTTTTCACTTGATGAAGCAGTTTTATACTTCAGTATTTTAAAAGAAAGTGAGCAAATATTGGAACTTAAACTTTATATTTGCAAAAGCTGCCTGCTTTAGAGACTGTTCAATTCAGATGTACTGAATTTTAATTTAATTCTTTTCCTGAACTCATATGCTGAGGGGTGTACTACATAAAATAAACGTAAAGGTTCAGTGAGTTCTTTCCTCTGGGACAAAACAAGCATCACAATTAATGAGAAAGTTATTTACTGCAGCTTTGCCAGCTACTATGGGAGCAAGGAATAGATCCTGAACTTATGACAAGACTAACAGGTCAGCTCCTGGCTAACATGAGGTTTGTCTGAAGTAAACATGGATGCTCAACCCTGTAAACTGAGTGACTGGTGTTAAAGAATCTCCTAGGATAAAATCAGTGCATAGTCAAATTGCATGCATGTATGCCTTACACTTTGTTTGCTCAGGCTACAAGTAGCTTATTCATTTATGTGGTTCTCGATACATCTAGGAAATAAAGATACACTGATTCTTCACTCCCTAACTTAATGATAACATATATAGTAAAATACATACCATATATTCTAAGTGTCTTCAATTTAAGATGCTTTCAATTTATTATAAGCTCCTAAAAATCCTGTAGCTGTTCAGTTGTCCTGAAAAAATTAGTCTTCAGGATGCAGATTTCTGTAAAATCCACTGGAAACTCTTTGGCTGTCTGTCTAATTGTGTAAACATGTTAGGTCATAGCTGTGTAATTTCCTTCTAGAATGGTCTTCAGGTTTTTTAAGGAAGAGAACAAATGAATT
This sequence comes from Gavia stellata, assembly GCF_030936135.1. NCBI lineage: Eukaryota > Metazoa > Chordata > Aves > Gaviiformes > Gaviidae > Gavia > Gavia stellata. Next base: position 23,048,359 of record NC_082599.1, on the reverse strand, counting down.
AAGGAGTTTTTTCTCTGAATTGAAAAACAGAGCCGATATGAACTGTGTGGGTGTAAAACTGAAGTTGATAGGGAAGTTATGGAATAACACATCAAAGGGGTGTTCTGTTGGATAAAGAAAACAGAATAATTCTTCTGGAGCAAGAACCTTACCCCAGAGTAGGAGTGATCCAAGGAATGGCTTTCTAGGAGTCTAAAGAAAACACTCCTTATTTCAAAGGTGCCATAATAGTGAGAACTGCTCATGAGGAATGCTTATGCTTTGGGCAATCCAAAATAGCTTTAGAGTAAGCTGTGAAAACCTGATATGTTAATACCATGTGAACATAAGAATGCAGCTGTGTATGTAACCATTATGAAAGGAACTATTGTCCCCTTTGCACACGAATGGTCTTGCACATTTAAAATGTAAGAAGTTACCAATCAATGTTTAGTCTTAAGTTATGTTTTTGAACTCATTCAAGCTGCTCCCATGTAACATTCATGGCATATCTTCTGTTATGCCTTAAATGAATTTTTGCTGTTGATTAAGACTATCTCTGTCCAGCAAAAGGTGGAGTCTTTGCCAGCTACTGTGAGGGTGTAGGCAATGATGACCAACTCGATTTGTGTTTATGCTCATACCTTCTTTTTCTCAAGGGAGATCTGTTAAACCAGTTGGAGAAGAAAATGCTTGCAGTTCCTATACGTAGCTCACTAGCTTTACAAGTATGCTTTTAAGCTGTGGTCTGTGGACCCAAAGGGCTCTGTGGTTGATCACCAAGGAGTCCATAAGAAATAAACAAGAAATTAAGCCCACTGATAGGCATGTAGGCACATGAGTTGCACTTTTAAGCCCCGCTGGAAAAAATGGAAGTCTGCAAATTGCAAGATTAACTGTTTTTCAGTGTAGTCACGCTAAAAGAGCTTATCACTGGCTTCTGACCCAAGTACCTGCTTCATCTTGAAACAGTATTTACACCTACCATGATCAGTGTGCTCTTCATCATGCTCAGCAATATGTTGGCAAACATGAAGTAATCTGCATATGCTGTATAGTTCCCCAAATCACAATAAAGGTGCATATAGTGGTCTCTGAGGCTAGGGTAGGAGGTGGCGGAAGAGATTTTTCACAGCTCTTTATTTCATACTGTCTTGCCAAAAAGCTTGGATGTAGCATCAGTCTTTATGCTACTGAACTTGCCCTAGAAGAATTCTCTACGTTACAGTTTTGTAAGATTGCTAATCATTCTTCTCTCTGGTCAGGATGTTGACAATGCCTCTCTGGCACGTCTTGATCTTGAGCGCAAAGTTGAGTCCCTGCAAGAGGAGATTGTCTTTTTGAAGAAGCTTCATGATGAGGTAAGCTGAATAATGAGGTCTGTGATTAGATGCTAGGAGTCTAGTGAGCAAGTAAGCTCTCCAATGGTTCTGGCCCAGAGTCCCCACCTGTTTACGTTCTGTATGTTGTCATGTTATAACACTGAGTGTCTGCTTCTTTCTAAGGAAATCCGAGAACTGCAGGCCCAACTCCAGGAACAGCACATCCAAATCGATATGGATGTTTCTAAGCCTGATCTTACTGCTGCCCTGCGTGACGTTCGCCAACAGTATGAAAGTGTTGCTGCTAAGAATCTTCAGGAAGCTGAAGAGTGGTACAAGTCCAAAGTAAGTAAAATCTGTTCAGATGCATCAGGGACTTGAACTAACTCTACATAGCAGCTTTGCTATAGCACTCAGTGTTCCCCCTGTCTCTCTACTGGACACGAACACAGCCACAGCACAGGGTCTTATTTAAACTCCTAGTCTTGGAAGAAAGAGTACAGCTGAAAAAATTACTTTGTGCCATAAGCACAGCAGCAAAGTAACGGGTTCATACGTGGAGCATTGGAGACTTTTCTATGCTTGTACCTGGAAACAGATGTTGGATGAAATAGTGGAGAAAGGAGTGAATGAAAATGATGAAAAATGATAAAAAGATTGAAAATGATAAAAAGATTGAAAATGATAAGGAGTGGAAAAAATGATAAAAAGATAGGGAACATACAGGGTGGGGAAACAAATGTGAAAGGTTTAACTATGAATTCCAATTTAACAATTAGAAATAGAAAGGCATTTAAAGAGTAATGCTAACATTTAAGTTTCAGGTGTTAGGACTTGTAATGGCTTCAGTTGCCCTCAATAGCTGTGTCCAAAAAAAGTCTGTTACACCATTTCTGTTGAAGTGTTATGCTAACCAAACTGGGGATTTCCAGTTTGCAGATCTCTCTGAAGCTGCTAATAGGAACAACGATGCCCTGCGCCAGGCCAAACAAGAAGCTAATGAATACCGCAGACAGATTCAGTCTCTCACCTGCGAAGTTGATGCCCTTAAGGGAAGCGTAAGTAGAAGACAGCAGTTGTTGGGACATTCTTCCCTCTGCAGCTTTAAGTACTGCACTGCAGTTTAATTGTTGATATAGTTGTGAATGCATCTGATCTCCCATGCAAGACAGCAGCATATCAGTACTTTTTTGAAAAGGGTGCTATGGGCTCAGTTTGCCTGCATGCACTACAGTACACTGGTTAGATTGATACACTGAACTAGTCTTACTTAAGGTATAAACAATGAGTTCTCTCCCTTGCTATAATATTCACTGTTTATGTAACACTTCCTGGAGATGTTTATGGCTTGTCTGTCAGGTACAGCTGAAGCTATACAAAAAGCTGGAGGAGCAGTAGAAAGGAGGTGCAAATCTTGCTGTTGCTAGAACCTGACTACCTTAAAGGCTGGCTTAGAATGTATTTAACAGTGTATAGTACACCTGCAAATCCCCTCACTGAGGACTGCCTGCATGCTGACTAGTACTACATGTGTTAGACTTGCTGTAAGGGATTGCTTTGCCACTTGATAGAACAAATGCATGGCACACCTCAGATCAAGTAGCAGAATAATGCACCTTGACTTTGCAAGGGGAAGATAAGGAGATGACAAATTTGGGACGTGTCTGGGCACTTTCAGAAAGGATGCTAATGTAACTCAACTTCCCTTTTGTAAAAAATTTGAAGGGCTTTGAGGGTGGGGAAGAGTGGCTGAACTGTAGCAGTGCTTGAATTCATTATTCTTTTCCAGAATGAATCCCTGGAGCGCCAGATGCGTGAAATGGAGGAGAATTTTGCTGTTGAAGCTGCTAACTACCAAGACACTATTGGCCGTCTGCAGGATGAGATTCAGAACATGAAGGAAGAAATGGCTCGCCATCTCCGTGAGTACCAGGACCTGCTGAATGTAAAGATGGCTCTTGATATTGAGATTGCCACCTACAGGAAACTGCTGGAGGGTGAAGAGAGCAGGTAAAAATCACATGCAGATAATTTTCTGAACAGTCATTACTAGAAGATGCTCTCTACCCGTGTCTGACTTCATCGATTTCTTTTTTCCTTCAGGATTAACATGCCTATTCCAACCTTTGCTTCTCTGAACCTGAGAGGTAAGCTGTTTCTGTTACTTCAGTTTAGACAGCTGTTCTATCATTAGCAAAAGGGTTCTGGATAGTTTCTTTTACTCTAGTATGTGAACTTGTGTAAGTGCAGTTGCATGTGAATGTTTTTAGATATAACTACAATATTTGCAATTACTTAACCTTGGATGGTAGGAGCTACTTTATTCCTGGGCATAGATATTTAAATATCAGTACCTAGTGAGTGATTGGTTTAGATGCCTGCTGAAGGTGCTTTAAGGGGAATAGGGAGAAAATTGAGAAGATTAGCTTATCATTCAGAGCAGGAGACTTCTTCATTTACTAAATTGGGATTCTGAAAGTAGACACTAAAATCTGTTACACCTCATTTCTTTGAGGAGGCACTTCATCTAGACTATTGGTAATAATACATTTTCTTCTGCAGAAACCAACATTGAGTCTCAGCCGATGGTTGACACTCACTCAAAGAGGACACTTCTAATTAAGACCGTTGAAACTAGAGATGGACAGGTTGGTGGTAACTGATTTTTTTCTTTCACAGCTTGTTACCTTAAAATACTTTGTCTACTGGTCAGTGCAGCCTGTATATGGTAGTAAGTATTGAATAGAACAGCATCTGGCAGTCCAAGCTGCATGGCTGGACATACAGATGTAGCAAACAGGCTTCTGTGGAAATGATCACAAAATTCATCTGACAGTAAAACCTTAAGTGGCTGACAGTTACCTGTGTAGTGAATATTTAAGTTCAGCTGAGTTAGCAAGTTCTCAAAAGATTTCTCACAACACCTAAGAAAAACACGTGGCAGTAAACAGAGGTACTTGTTTGGGACAAGATACTGTTTTCAGACTAAATAAAGCTTAAATGGTTTCTGCACACAATTAGCCAGCTAGAACTTCTAAGTGAGAGCTGATACCTATTTGTTCACATTTCTGTGGTGCTGGATGTTCCAATTCTAATTCTAAAAAGCAATTATCTTACTACTAAAACTTTTAATGCAAGTATTTCTGTGTTTCAACAGGTTATTAATGAAACTTCCCAGCATCATGATGACTTAGAGTAAAGCTGAAGTGAAGATGCTTACTTATTAATGCAGGAAAAATTCTTACCAGCAAGATTTAAAAAGTCCATGTCTTAAAGGAAGAAACAGCTTTCAAGTGCCTTTCTGCAGTTTTTCCATGAGCGCAAGACTATTATGCTAGGAAATAGGTCTTAGATCTTGCAAACTGACTCTCCCTGAAGGATTAGAGTTTACAATGGAGTCTAGTTTACAAATAGCAATATCTTGTGCTGCAATACTGTTTTTAAGTATCTGAATTCAATAAAACTGCTTTTTCCAGCACGGTATGAGCAACCTGTCGCTACTTCAATAAATCCTTGGAAAATGGCTCTTGATGTGTTCTAATTTGTTAACTTCATGACTTTCTGGAAAGCCGTAACAACATAATGCTGGAATTACTATACGGTTGACATCTCTAGTACTGGTTGTGTGGAATGCTGTTTTTTCAGTTTAACTAGATAAACTGTCTTACTTATTTACTGCTTAGGTTTTAGAACCAACTAAAATGGACTAAACTGGCAGATGCATAATGTATTATGATATTTCTTACCACTTAAATAAAATATGATACTTAAAGCTAATAAAAATTAATCTTGCTTCCATATACTAGTTAACCCAGCAACTAAGAGCTAGGAATACCCAAAATACCTTAAAACTTGGCTCTATAAAACATGGTAGTTAAGTAGCTGTGAAATAGTTCATGCAAGCCCTTATCTGAGACAGCACCTTTGCAAAGTTAACAGCTGACTTGATACATTGACTTCATTTTCCAGGAAAGACTAGTTCCCAAAGGCTTGTCTCTATTACAGAAAGTAAATGAAAGCTTCAGATGGAGTGGTGGTTAGGAGAGGTATTTAAAGGGAAAGCAGGGGAAAAATAACTTGCCCTAGTGGTGACCTGATTCCAGCACTTAAACCCATTTAAAAAAGGAGAGCCACCATGCCTGCTGTTCTCTGCTGAATGTCAGCCTAAGTGCAGCAGAATGGGGAAGAGAAAACTCCCATCTGGCCTGCCACAGTCTTCTGGGAGGCAGAACTGGAAGATTGAAGTCCTCTGTGAAAACTTAATAGAGAAAGTTTCTTTTCTTCTGCAGAGTAAGACACTTCTCTGATTAAAACTGTCAAAACCTCAGAACAGCTCTTGCCCCACAAAAGTAGCTGCTCTGTTCTGTATCATTCCTCCTGTAAAGCCTGCTTCTTGTAAGTTTTCACTCGGATACAACTTTGGTGGAATGAGTAAATGGGAGCTGGAATTGTTCAGTAAGTATGAATTGCATTCAGTGCTCATTCAAGGTAATGGTGTAGTAGTTTCATGCTGTACATACACTCTCACAAGTCTTGGGAACTGATCTGTAAGATCATTTACTGTTTTTCTTACAGGTGACTTACTGTTATTCCCTGTCAATTCTTCCCTTTGCTCTAGTACATGGCTAACCAGATGCAGTGCAGGCACTGGAGTCAGGGTGCAGCAGGAGTCCACTTTTTTCATCCCATTGTCTGCAGCACCAGGTTAGGAGATCTGCAGCTGCGATGCTAAAAAGGGAAGTTGGCAGTGCCTGGGGTGTGCTGAAACCCTCTACAGCTCAGACACACAGGTATCCTGCAACCTGGAGGTAGGAGCCAAGGTGTGATTGCAGTTTACATCTTTGAACCTCCCAGGGAGAAGTGCTGAAGTTGTTTTTCACAGCAGAAAAGCACCTAATTTTTCAAACAAGGCATAGTGATGCTGTTCCTACCCTGCTTTTCTCTAGTAAGTGTTCACAGAGGACTTCAACCTCTCATTTCCACCTCCTGACAGGCCAGAGGGGAGTTTTCTTTTCCCCATTACACCGCACTTGGGCTGATGTTCAGCAAAGCATACAAATCCATTAGGCTGGGATATGTGGCTGTCCCGCTTGGTGCTTTAGGTGCTCACCTGAGAGAAGAGTCCTGCAGCTGGTCCTGTGTTTGTTCTGGTGACTTTTCCATGCAAAAGGGCCAGAAGTGACTCTGAGGAGAGTGCCTGGACCCAAGCCTCGGCCACTGCATGCTGCAGAGTGGAACAGATTCAACCTGGTCTACAGTGTGGCGAGTAGGATAGTCTCATTAAAAAGTGAAAGAGTGAACCCAGCCTCTTTCATGCTGCAGAGGTTATAGACACCAGGTTTTCTACTACCTATCAACATCCAGAATGATAAAAAAGCACAAGTGAGCTTGCATGGGAGATGCTTTCTGTGATAGTGACAGCACTGGGCATGTGCAGTAGCTAATTTTGAACACTTAATAGACATGAGTGTCTACAACCTTTCAGGGTAAGTGTGGGATAAGGTGCTGATGTCCTGCCTGTTGCAGACTACTGAGTTATTTTTCTGGATCCAGGCACTGAAAAGGTTGGGCCAACGCTTAGTGTCATTTCTTGCAGCTGAAGCAGTGTGGGACCACTGGACAGTGGCATCTGACAGCGCATGGGCAGGGGACAGTGGGGACTGTTGATGACTCTGGGCAGAGACCCGTGGCACAGAGGGTCTGAAATGCATGTTTACTGCTGGAGGTTACCTGAATTGTGATCATCTTTCAGATGTCACCTCTCCCTCTGCCACCAGCTACCCAGCTCGTTGCTTTCTGTAGCCTTTGATTGCTTCACCCAGTAGATGAGAGAAGTGACTGTATCAAGCACTGACAGTGCAGCAAAGGAGTTATTCCTGGCTCTTTTCTGTTTGGGGTTAGTCAGAGCAGAGAGAAGCACGTGGCTGAGCTTTCAACCCTGGGAATAAATAGAAAAATAAATAAAAATAAACAAAAATAAAACATAGTTGCCAATGGAACAGGAAGGTTGCAGGAAATCTCCAAAGCCTGCACTGTGTGAGTGTGAGAGTACCCTCACGGTGGAAAGGAGAGTGGATGGTGACTGTGTAAACTTCTCAGTGTTTGATCTAGGTGCACCAGGCTTATGCTCGTGTATAATCACCAAAAGCTGCTTAGTGCTGAGCCAGCTGCTGACCTCAGAACTGTATTTCACATCCTAGTAACTGCAGGCAGCAGCCGTACCAAGTGGGGCAGCCCTCAACGGTGGCCAGGCACTTGTCCCATCCTCCAATGAGCACCAAGAAGCTGCTCCCATGAGCTGAGCAGCAGCACTTCAAGGCTGAATTTCCTCACTTGCTGAGTGACTGGTGCCTGTGGCAGTCACCAGGTCCTTGTATGGTGAGTAACAGAAGTTACTGCTACAGGCAACACTGCTTTTTTTTGGTAAATGTTGATTTCTAACAAGACTTTCTGACACCGGGTCCGTTCCAGGTAACCCAGCCAGAACTGATTTTGCCTAAGTCACTTCTGTCGCATAGTGAAATCTCTTACATGGTTACTATCTCCAAATTTGTAAGCTGTACTCAGAGTAAATAATATTAATCCTCCAGATAATTGAGTCCTCATATTTAGTTTATTATGCTTCATGTAGCCAGAAGCTTACTTCCTTTCCTTTTCTTTTTTTTTAATTCTCCTGCAAAATATGGAAACTTTTAGCAGAGACTCCATATTCCAAGCACCTGGGAACATGTAACTAATGCATTTCTTCTGCCATCCAGTTTGTCTGCTTTAGTGTACAGCAAATGTACTTTTCCCTTCCTCCACTCGCTTCCTTCCCTCCCTTTTCTTTTCTTTTCTTTCCTTTTCTTTCCTTTTCTTTCCTTTTCTTTCCTTTTCTTTCCTTTTCTTTCCTTTTCTTTCCTTTTCTTTCCTTTTCTCTTTTCTTTTCTTTTCTTTTCTTTTCTTTTCTTTTCTTTTCTTTTCTTTTCTTTTCTTTTCTTTTCTTTTCTTTTCTTTTCTTCTCTTCTCTTCTCTTCTCTTTTCTTCTCTTTTCTTCTTTTCTTTTCTTCTTTTCTTTTCCCCTTCCCTTCCCTTCCCTTCCCTTCCCTTCCCTTCCCTTCCCTTCCCTTCCCTCTACATAATATTTCAGTATGGAACATACTTTTTGCCTCACAAAGAGTGCTCACTCTTGGTCCAACCAAAGGCTCATGCCTTTTCTCTTCCCTTCCCTGTGACAGCTCTTGTCGGCTGTTACATCTGCAAATAACCCTGGTGCTTTCACTGCTGGCATACTGTGCTCGGTGGGAACATCTGTATTTTTTTAAATGCAGGGAAGAAAAAGCTAAGGGAAAGAGCTGCAAGACTGCTGTGAGGTCCTGAAAGCTTGGTTTAAATGCGAGGTTTAAAGAACTCAGGACACTTTGGATGAGGCCTGATGGCAGTATGGTGGAAAGCTGTCCAACAGCAGTGGTGGTAGGTCAGTGGCATGGCTGTGCCTCAGCTGCAGGGTGCTACCCCATGGCACCAAGCTGCCACACAGACTGTCAGGCGTCTGGGCGCCTCATGCAAAGCCATAAAAGCATCCAAGGAACCGAGACCTTCAGAAAACTGCTTATAGGAAACTGCTCATCTTAGCCCAGTGTGAAACCTCCAAAATGGGGTCTGGGCCAGCCAGGCAGGGTGCCCAGGGCTGCCGGTGATTAGAGCACTTAGGGGGCTCATGTTCAAAGTCCTATTTGCAGGTGCAGAATTCAACATGCAAGTGGGTTACTGGGCAGTTTGGGACTGGTATGTTCTCCCACTAGTCAATTAAAACACATCCCGTAGAGTCTCAATCACCCTTAGGCACCCACAAAGCATGGAGAAACTTGTGGCTGACATCCCTGTCACAGGGCTGTCGGTGGCAGTCACCAAGAACCCATGCTGTGTGGAGATGGCATCCTGCTGGGGCACACCTGGGGCTGGGAGGCTCCTGCTCCTGGCCAGGGCTTGCTTATGCCAGCTGGTTGAAGGGGAGGTGCCTGGGGATGTAAATTCCCACATTCAGAGAGGATGAGCAGCTGAGTGGCTGGATAGAGAATCTCACTGGAGCCCAAACGGCAGGTAAGTATTGGAGATTTTAATTGCAAATCCTTTCACAGGGGAAGGGAAGACTGCATATTACTGAAAATTTTCAAGTCATTTGCATACGATAAACTGCTCAAACAGGCATTTGCTTGAGTGCAGTCACGCATGCAGAATTAGGAAGTGCCAAAAATAAAATTACATCTTCAGTCTTCATTTGGTCCCTTTGTGCTCATGCATAATGCTATGGATTTCAGCAGCAAGTTCATGGACCTTGTCTCATTCAGTGCACGTACCTAACAGCAGTTCAGGAATCACCACCACTCACTGCTAGAGCATTTTCAGAGCTCCTGCATGTGTGTTCCCCCAGTTTATTTATCTGCTTTAAAGAGTCTGATTTTTTAGTTTCCTCAAGGGTACCCTGTGCTGTTCTTCATGGTTCTTCGCAACACCCCTGTGAGAGCTGTGGTATTATCAGCCCTGTTTCACACATGGGGCTGTGGAGCACAGCAGTCAAGCTCAGAAGTGGAAGCTAACCTCAGGGGTCCTGTGTGAGGTCAGTTAGCACTGTGTACTTTACTGAAGGCACTTACTGATTTCAGGTCCAGGTACTTTCCCAGTCTGAATCTCAGATCCAAGTTCCCACAAAATGAAGCTCAGACATTCAGGGCTACCAATGCAAAGCACAGTTCAAGTGAAATTCCCAGCCTCCCAGGAAAGCTATAGCACAAGCAGGATAAAAATCCAGTTCTCCAACATGATGTAGAGCTACCTTAAGTGTAGAACCCTTCTCTCTCTACAGCATATTGCATCCTTCATTCCACAGTTCCCTTCTTCTGCAATAAAGGCAGCAATGTTCTTGCTAACAGGCCCCCTCACAACCCAGTCCAAGATCATTCCCCAGGCCCATGAACTGGCCAGAGGTAAAAGCTGCTTATGGGCTTCAGTCTGCAGCAACCAAACTCACTGCTTCAGAAATGGGCAAGTGCGCAGCAACCAAATCTCTGCACAGTGGTGTGTAATAGTTTCCATACAAACTCCTCAGTCTGACATTTTCGGCTCGTTTCTTTTTCAGAGACGTATTGCAGCTGTCTCCCTGTGGTGGGTTACATGAACTGCAAGGGGAAGACACCCTGTATGGAGCATTTCTCCTCTCTGGTGGATCCTCAGCTGCTATGTACCACGCGGGATGGTATGGCCACAAAGGCAGGAGACACAGCTTTCTCCAAGAATTGCTCTGCAGTTATTCTCTGCTACTGGCTGTGATTCTGAAGTCCAGGAAGATGTCTCAGACTTGGCAGACAGCAAATAAATAAAAATGTATTCAGGATGGAGAAGGGTGGTGAGTTGAAGCTAGCCAGCAGCCAAGCACCCACAGAGCTGCTTGCTCACCCCCGTCACACCCAGCAGGATGGAGGAGAAAACAGGAAAAAGAAAAGTGAGAAAATTTGTGGGTGGAGATAAAGACAGTTTAACAGGTGAAGAAAAGAGGAGGGGGGGAAACCCCAAGAAAAACAAAGACAATCACACACCACCACCCCCAAGCAGACGGATGCCCAGCTGGTCCCCAAACAATGGCCACCTTGGAAGCCAAAACCCTTCCTTCTTCTTCCTTTATCTCAGTCTTTATTGCTGATGATTGAGCTGATTGAGCATGATGTTGTATGGTATGGAATATCCCTTTGGCCAATTCAGGTCGGCTGTCCCAACTGTGTTCCCTCCCAACGTCTTTCCCACCCCCAGCCTACTGCCTGAGAGGGCAGAGTGGGAAACAAAGAGAAAGCCTTGATATTGTGCAAGCACTGTTCAGTAACAGCCAAAACATCAGTGTGTTGCCAACACTGCTTTAGCCACAAATCCACAACACAGCACCACAGGGGCTGCTATGAAGAAAGTTAACTCCATCCCAGCGAGATCCAGTACAAGAACTTAGCACAGATTCAGATGGGTGCGTATGTCTTCATACCCTCCAGCTGGGTGGAGGCTATGTATGAGGACTGAGAAGTACCCAGATTCAAAGTTCATCCTCTACCAAATTTGGAGCAGGGTTTTAAGCTCAGATCTCATACCATAAGACACTCTCTAGACTTTATGGATGTCCAAGAATTGTACCTGCTAGAAAAACTCTGCCATTTAACCAGCTTTATTATGCATGGCAAGGTGAATAATACAGGGTGGTTTTGCTGGCTGAAGCACTCTCCATGCAGACCAGGTTTCTGGCCCCCACCCTAGCTAGTGTTTAAATACTGTAGAAATATCTTGGCTCCCACCTACTTTAAACTAATACAATCATATTTTTAAAGCTTATTTTGCAAATTGGGGATGGGAATTGCAAACATACCTTCTGCTCTGACAGTCCTTCTTTGATGATGCTTGCTGAAGTGCACGACAGGTTTGCTGCCCGCAGCGTTCCCCATCAGACCTTACTGCCCTGCAGCTGGGCGGCTGGAGGAGTGCATGCCTCTACCACTCCTGCCAAACAGCACAAAGCACTTTCCCTGCTGCTTTAAGCTAGAAGTATTGTACTGTGATCTAGGAGGGGTCTGAAGTGGTGAATTCTTGCATTGGTGGGATATGCTCCTATCCTGGCCAAATCCTGTTCCAGTGTTCAGTCACTCTCAAAGTGAAAAAGTTGTTTCTTATGTTTCAATAGAGTTTCTTGTATGTCAGTTTGTGCCCATTGCCTCTAGTCCTGTTACTGGATACCACTGAGGAGAGCCTGGCTCCATCTTCCTTACTCCTTCCATCAGGTGTTTATACACATTGATGAGACCCCACAGGAGCTTTCTCTTCTCCAGGCTGAACAGTCATAGCTCTCCTTGTGTGTCAGATGTTCCAAGCCCTTCATTGTCTTTGTGGCCCTTAGCTGAACTTGCTCCAGTCTGTCCATCTCTCTCTCGTACTGGGGAGCCCAGAACTGGACACAGCGCTGCAGAGGGGTCTCACCAGGGATGAGCAGAGGGGAAGGATCACCTCCCCCAGAAACCTTAGCTTCATCATATTGAATTATAGTGACTGGTCTTGAAAAGTGGTGACCTGGCAAGTGAGAGAGTAAGTAAAGGCCAGAGCCCTACAACAACATATGAACAGCCATACTGGGTCAGACCAGAGATCCACTCAATCTCCTACAGTGCTTGCTGAGAAGACGGACACAAGAAGCAGGGCTCCAATCCCTGGAATAGCCTTCATTTTCCAGCAAACAGAAATTCAGGGACTTTTTGAGCCAGTAGCTTTATCTAGATCATTGATGATCTGATTCAAATCCTTTGAAATTTTTGGCTTCTATCAGCCTGTGTTTCATCATTTGGCAGTGTACCAGGGAAAAACATTTTCTTTTGATTATTTTATCCTCACTGTCTGATCATTTTCTTGACTTTCCAGTAGTTCTTGTGTTATGAAACATGGCAAATAATCATTCTCCGTTCAACCCCTCCATGCCACTCCTCATTTGACAGACTTCTGTAGTAGCTACCTCCAGTGCCTCTGCATGTTTCTAACATTTATAGTGTCTTCTCATCTAGAAGCCATCCTGTAACCCTAATAATCCTCATCACTCTTCTCCTCATTTTAGTTCTGTTAAAGTCTATATAAAACAATGTGACTAAGTATATTGGGTTTGCATGGCAACGTTTTGGTAGCAGAGGGGTTACAGGGGTGGCTTCTGTGAGAAGCTGCTAGAAGCTTCCCCTATGTCCAATAGAGCCAATGGCAGCCGGCTCCAAGACGGACCCACTGCTGGCCAAGGCCGAGCCCATCAGCAATGGTGGTAGCACCTCTGGGATGATAACATATTCAAGAAGAGAGAAAAAAACCTGCACAACCTCAGCAGCAGTGAGAAGATAGGAGTGAGAATATGTGAGAGAAACAACTCTGCAGACACCAAGGTCAGTGAAGAAGGAGAAGGTGGAGGTGCTCCAGGCGCTGGAGCAGAGATTCCCCTGCAGCCCATGGTGAAGACCATGGTGAGGAAGGCTGTGCCCCTGCAGCCCATGGAGGTCCACGGTGGAGCAGATATCCACCTGCAGCCCATGGAGGACCCGACGCTGGAGCAGGTGGATGCCCAAAGGAGGCTGTGACCCTGTGGGAAGCCCGCACTGGAGCAGGCTCCTGGCAGGACCTGTGGACCCGTGGAGAGAGGAGCCCATGCTGGAGCAGGTTTGCTGGCAGGACTTGTGACCCCGTGGGGGACTCACGCCAGAGCAGTCTGTTCCTGAAGGACTGCACCCCATGGAAAGGACCCATGTTGGAGCAGTTCATGAAGAACTGTAGCCCGTGGGAAGGACTCACGTTGGAGCAGTTCATGGAGGACAGTCTCCTGTGGGAGGGACCCCACACTGGAGCCGGGGAAGAGTGTGAGGAGTCCTCCCCCTGAGGAGGAAGGAGCAGCAGAGACAACGTGTGATGAACTGACCGCAACTCCCATTCCCCGTCCCCCTGTACCGCTCGGGGGCAGGGGTGGAGGTAGAGAAAATTGGGACTGAAGCTGAGTCTGGGAAGAAGGAAGGTGTGAGGAGAAGGTGTTTTAAGATTAGTTTCTATTTCTCATTATCCTACTCTGATTTTGATTGGTAATAAATTAAACTAATTTCCCCAAGTCGAGTCTGTTTTGCCCATGACAGTAATTGGTGAGTGATCTCTCCCTGTCCTTATCTCACCCATGAGCTTTTCATTATATTTTCTCTCCCCTGTCCACCTGAGAAGGGGAGTGATAGAGTGGCTTTGGTGGGCAACTGGTGTCCAGCCAGGGTCAAGCCACCACACTAAGACAACAAGCAGTCTTCAAGACATGTGCAGTGGAGCAACACAGAGTGACATAATGGGATCTCCTGTTTTGTACTCAGTTACCTTTGAAGTAAGTAAATATATCCCATCTACTTTTTTGATCACTGCTCAGTACTGGGCTGATGTTTTCAGAAAGTTATCCACAGAGATTCAAAGATCTATTTCCTAAGGACTAATAGCTACGAGTTATTTTTTCCCCCTACTTTGCGTCATTGACATTAAATTTTCATCCAATCTTTGATCACCCAGTCACCCAGGACTGTGATATCCTTCTGCAACTTTGAGCTCGGCGTTAATACTGACTGCCCTTAATAATTTTGTACCAACTGAAAACTTCTGTCAATCTACTAGTCACTCTTTGCTAGCTCACTGAGGAATATATTGAATAGCAAAGTCCAATGTGCAAATTCTTGTGGGAGCCCAGCAACAGCTTCTTTCCACAGTGAAGGTTCTCCTTTATTTCTGTCATTTCCTATTTTCTAGCTTAAAATAGGGAGAATCTTCCCTTTGTATTTCTTAGGAATCTGCAGTGATTGTTTTGCAAAAGCTTCTGACAAAATATTCCATCTGCATCACCCTTAGCCGCAAAGCTTGTAAAATCCTATAGACATTTCCACCAGATTCATGAAGCATGACTTCCTCAGGAAAAAAATGCATGTGGAATCCTACCCAGCACAGCTGCTCTTACAGTTCACAGAATCATTAAGGTTGGAAAAGACCTGTAAGATCGTCAAGTCCAACCATCAACCCAACACCACCATGCCCACTAAACCATGTCCCAAAGTGCCACATCTACACGTTCCTTGAACACCTCCAGTGATGGTGACTCCACCACTTCCCTGGGCAGCTTATTCCAGTGTCTCACCACTCTCCCAGTAAAGAAATTTTTCCTACTATCCAGCCTGAACCTCCCCTGGCGCAACTTGAGGCCATTTCCTCTTGTCCTGTCGCTAGTCACTTGGGAGAAGAGACCAACGCCCACCTCTCTGCAACCCCCTTTCAGGTTTTCCTCCTGATTTTGGCAGGTAAAAATGTTAGATTTATTGCTTTATAGATTTCAGCATCACCCTGGAGCTTTTTTTAGAGTCTGAAGTTATACCAGCCATTGACTATTTCTCTGACACCAGATGCATTGCAACTAGCAAATTAACAATTTCATGCTGAGTTACCCCAAACCCATTTGATGATTGCCATCCTGCCTTCTTCTTACTTGTCAATGTATTGATTCATTTCAAAACCTCTTCAGTTTGAGATTGTTCTTCATCTGTCACAGGGGGCTCCTTCACGTTGTTCTTAATGAGGGGTATTCATGGAAGTTTTTTCCTATGGCTTTGTCTTTGCTGAGTAATACATTTACCTCTTGACTGTCTCACTTGAAGCTGCACTGGATTTCTGGCAGAAATCATGGTGTGGATGTGTTTGAAAGTGTTTTTTATTAGCAACTTGCCTCTCAAACTGGTATTTGATACATGTCACTGGAGATCTACTTTTCATTTTCCAGTTTGTCCTGGTTTTCTCATTTGGACATGATTTCTGTCAAGTTCTAGTAGTTCCCTTCAATGACCTTTTTAATTGGGCTGGGTTTTTGTGGGGTTTTTTTCGTTTTCTTTTTCTTTCTAAGTGGCTTTTCAGCAAGATAGTAAGCACTTCTCCGTTTAATATGGTATCTCAAAAAGTCTCTTTGTGGCTTATCAGCATTTTCAATCTTTTACCTTCTACTTTTTTATTTTTTTTTAAATTGGTGCCTGTATTTGAAGAAAGCTTCCTTTTGAAGTTCAGCTTGATTGAAATGGACTTCCAGGTAATTTTTCCTTCCTGGCTCGATTTTGAATTTCAGTACATGCAAATGCTACATCCTCTTCACTGCTAACCTCTCCACTTCCCACACAGGCTGTAAAAATTACTTGTCTCTCTCTATGTCCTTTGCAAGAGATGGTTTTAGCATTTCTCTCCTTTAATCCGTAAGTATCTAGCTACCTCTTCCTTTAGCTCCTATGTACCTAACTGAACTTGGAGCAATTGCTTTGAACTTCATGGCATCTATTTCACATGTGCAAAAGAGCTTTCAGATGAAGTCAATTTTTTTCTCCCAACTTTATTAGATTAGGCTAATAAAACACAGCGCCTCTATCCACAAACCTTGACTTACACCGTCATCAAATGAACGGGCACTGCCCGCGCTCCCCACAGGGGCTGGCAGGCCAGGACCTCACCACCCTCGGCCCATCCCACCTTCCCCAGCCAGGGAGCAGGAGCAGGGCAAGCTGAGGGAGGACGGCTGGAGCAGCCCAGCCCATCCCCATCGGGCATCTCCATGGGGAAGGAGGTGCCTGATGTAGAGGGCATCTGCTCTAACCTGCCTTATCAGGAAGAACAAGTAGATGAGGCCTTCTGCATACAGCTAGAAGTAGCCTCATATTCCCGGGCCCTGGTCCTCATGGCAGACTTTAACCACACCAATATCTGCTGGAAGGAGAACACAGCGGGGCATAAACAGCCTTGGAGGTTCCTGGAGAGCACTGATGACAACTTCCCAACCCAAGTGATAGAGGAGCCAGCAAGAAGAGGTGCTCTGTTGGACCTCACACTTACGAACAAGGAAAGGTTCATTGGGGATGTGAAAGTCGAAGGCTGCCTTGGCTGCAGTGACCAAGAGATGGTGGAGGTCAGGATGCTGAGAGGAGGGAGCAGGGCAAAAAGCAAGATCACAATCCTGGACTTTAGGACAGCAGACTTTGGCCTCTTCAGGGATCCACTTGAAAGATTCCCATGGGATAGGACCCTAAAGGGAAGAGGGGTCCAAGAAAGCTAGTTGATATTCAGTTATCACCTCCCCTATACTCAAGAACAGTCCACCCAAAGAGCAGGAAGTCAAGCAAAAATACCAGGAGGCCCGTGCAGTTTAACAAGAAGTTCCTGGCAAAACTCCTCAGACATAAAAATGATGTATACAGAAAGTGGAGTCAGGGTAAGGTAACTTGTTGGAAATATAGAGACACTGTCTGAGCATACAAACAAGGTTAGGAAAGCCAAAGCCACCCTGACTTGAGTCTGGCAGGGGATGTCAAGAGAAACAAGAAAGGCTTCCATAAATACATGAGGGGCAAAAGAAGACTAGGGAAAATGTGGGCCTGCTGCTGAATGGGGCAGAGGGCCTGGTGACACAGGACATGGACAAGGCTGAGATACTGAGTATCCTCTTCACCTTGCTTTTTGCTAGCAAGACCCACATTCAGGAATCCCCAGAGACCAGGGGGAAAGGTTGGAGCGAGGAAGATCTACCCTTGGTAGAAGAGGATCAGGTCACAGAATACTTAAAGCAAACTTGACATATATAAGGCCCTGGGCTCTGGTGGGATGCATCCATGAGTGCTGAGGGAGCTGGCTGATGTCATTGTGAGGCCACTCTCAATTATTGTTGAATGATCGTGGTGACTGGAATAGGTGACTGAAGACGGAAGGAAAGCAAATGTCACTCCTGTCTTCAAGAAAGGCAAGAAGGAGGACCCAGGGAACTACAGGCTCTGTCTGACACCAGTTCCCCTCACTGGGCCTGACCTTGACCCTCACCTTGGGGTTGATGTCTTGGCCTGGCCTCGGCCTGGCCCCAGCACAGAATCACAGAGCGATTGAGTTTGGCAGGGACCTCTGGAGGTCATATGATCCCACCCCCGTGCTCAAGCAGGGCCACCTAGAGCCAGTTGCCCAGAACTACGTCCAGATGGCTTTTCAATATCTCCAAGAATCAAGGACTCCGCTACCTCCCTGGGCAACCTGTGCCAGTGCTCAGTCACCCTCACAGTAAGAAAAGTGTTTCCTGATGTTCAGAGGGAACCTCCTGTGTTTCAATTTGTGCCCATTGCCTCTGGTCCTGTCACTGGGCACCACTGAGAAGAGCCTGGCTCCATCTTCTTTGCACTTTTCAGGTATTTATGTACATTGATGAGACCCCCTGAGCCTTCTCTTCTCCAGGCTGAGCAGTCTCAGCTCTCTCAGCCTTTTCTTTTATGTGAGATGCTCCAGATCCTTAATCACCTTCGTGGCCCTTTGCTGGACTTTCTCCAATATGTCCATGACTTTCTTGTTCTGGGGAGTCCAGAACTGGACACAGAACTCCAGGTGTGGCCTCACCAGTGCTGAGTAGCAGGAAAGGATCACCAGAAAAGCCGTCTGCAGTCCATGCTCTGTTACACCAGCAACGGTGGGGCCATTGAGGGCAGCACCTGCTGGGAATGGGAGGGAGGTGTGTGGTCATAATGTGAAAGGGCCTTATATTAATGTCTCCCTGTAAGACCTCAAATATTTTGTTTGGGATTTGTTAGAGCCACCATTACTTGTTACCTTGTTGTGTTTGTGGTCTTATTTTTGTCCTGGCTTTGTCATTTTTCAAAGGAGAAAATATACACGTATTGTTGAAGCTGTGTGCTGTCGTTCTTGCTTCTCACTTGATTTCTGGGGCCCTTGGCACTTCCTTCAATCCCTCAACTTCCTTTCTCTCCCCCACAGCAGCCTAAAGTTCTGTGTAAAGGCAAGCAGACTCCTTTCTTGCAGGAGGTCACAACACTAAAGTTTGTGGGCATACTGCAGAAGGTCCTGCCCTGTTCTTCACTCCTGAGACAAGAGCTCCCCTGAGGCTTCAGATGAGCAGAGGAGGCAGCAGAGGAGCAGAGCCTCCCTCCTGCTATCCCTTGGCTGCCTGGCACTCAGCTCATCCAGGGCACGTGGGAACTCTGGCTTCATTGTAAGTAAAGACTCGGACCCTCATTTACACCTTCTCTGGTCAGTACTTCCAATGCCAGGAGAGCAGCACTGGCAGATGGGTATCCTGATGCCACTCATGACTGCATCATATTCAGCCGGTGTAACCTAGCTAGAGTCCATAGATGGCCTTCCTGCTTGACAAGCCCCTGAAGGATTGGGCAGAGATTGCTCTACTGACTGTGTAGTCATAGGCCCTGCATGCACCATATGAAGATGCCATTTGTAGTCCTCTCATAGGTGGGTCTCTGCAGGAGATGATTGCATGGCTTTGGAGGGACCAGTGAGGTAGACCATAGAGAGGTGGGGAGCTTGGAGCCTAGCCTAACACATCTCAGCTCCCGGTGCTGCTGCCCTCCTGAGGGGTGGGAGCGAGGCGCGCTGTGCTCAGTAGAGCACGGAGGCAGTATGTTTGTAACTCAGTCTGCATCACTTCGCCCAGGAACTGCAGGGCTCTCCTTAGCTCCTCCAAAAACATGACAGACATCTGCAGACAGAACAGTAGTCAAGAGTAATACGGTAGCTTCAGAATATGCACTAAATGCAGTGTAGAAAGAGAACATAAGGCTTTATCTGGAGACAAAAAGAGGTGTAAGAGTAGAAGGGAAACATTTACAGAGCTACTAATAGAAAAAATCTTACTTTAATTCCTAGACTGAACACAAAGAACCAATTACATCATTAGATATTTTGCTCTTGCAGAATATTAGCAGTTGAGGCACGAAGTCAGTCTTCAAAGGGAGGTGAGTAAGCTAAGCACTGACTGAAAAGCCAGCATAAAGCAGCATACCAAAAGGAAGACATGGGTGAACCTCACTAATGACATCATGATAAGGAAAGTGATCAAGAAAGTATATGACTGTGATACTGTGATAAGTCTGAGAAGGCCCCCAAAAGCAGATCATAGTCCACCAAGTGCTGGGGATTCATCTTGTATAGCACCATGGACTATGGACAACCAAAACCAACAGCAGGGTCTGAACGCGGGCAGTCCTTCAGCTTCCGCGCACCCACCTGCCTGAAAAAGCTTCCTGATTTAAAACACAGTAGACTTTTTGTGTCTTTCCCTTGCTCATGATGGTTCTCACATTGCTGCAGCTTCCAGGCTGGCTGGTATTTCCAAGCAAAACAACAGGCATTACAGGCTTCTCACAATAGACCAGAGTCCCTCATATTCCATATCATCAGCTTCCAGTTGGAGAGTTGCGCTTTACTACTTTGCACTTTGAGATATGTTGACATTAAGGTAAGGTATTACGTGGGTAAAAGCCTACCTGAATAAATTCTGCAGGGTTTATTCGCCTGCTGTCTGAACAGAGCCTGCTGGAGCTGTTAAGGGGTGAGCAGGAGACAGAAGCAATCTGGGCAGAGGCGGTAGAAGTGCTGCAGGACCCAGAAAAGACAGATTGGGATAGGCTTGCTTATAAAAGGTTTGGAAAACCACTATTTATTTTATGCATAAGACAAAGGAAAATACTGGGCTGGCCTTCTACCTTTGTTCAATCTCCTTTCCATGTACACAAAGCAATTTCAAATAGAGGATTTGCTTTTCATCTCTCAAATATTATTTCTGTTCATCCAAGAAGCCCTTCCTCCAATGCACCATATATCACTGGGGACCTGGTCCACACTCCAAATGTTTTTTTTCATGTTATAAATACTTGACATTTAGAAAAATCACTTCTAAATTTACACAGTGCAGAGCTCACAGTTTGAGATTACCCTCTAAACACCCTGAAGTGCCAGGCGCATAAATAAATATCTTTGCAAATAGATTCTCATTTATTACTTTTGCAAGTGCATTTTCACTTCTTGGAGATGGGTGATTATTACAGAAGCAAAGAAACAGCTCTTGTTTAAATTAAATAGTAAGCAAGTGCAGGAGAAAAGCTGATCAAAAATGTTAAATTCTCTCCTTATTCGATTTGTTTTCTCTATTTATAATTTAAGTTTCATAATAACGGTACTATACATTTAAGCTGTTCAGTTGTGCTTTATGTCATGGCCAACCAAGCACAGATCAAGCTGTGAAACAGCAGCAAGAGATAAACTGCAGTTTTTAGAGAGAGGAAACGCTGTCTGTCTGCAGTTCATGCATGGTCTCCGTCATAGAGAACATAAGTGGGTCTCAAGATGTAGTGGATTTACCCCCATAACACTACTGGGAGAGGACCAAGCATTGCTGTCCCCATTTTGAAGAGGGAGTAATAGAGGACTAAGTGCTTGGCCATAGAGAAATCAAGGGACTGCTCACTACTCTCGCTACATAGATTAAAAAGAAAATCCCTACAAAGGCATCCTTCCCTCTGAACTGCAAAGTCTTGCCTCATTTCCAGTTGTGTGGAAAGGAAAGAGAGAAAATATTCCTGATGGCCATGAATTGGTTAGCATCCCTTCTCACTGTCATAAAAGACCTGTGGATGGTGCCTGGCTGCCGAGGCTGAAGTACTAATGCAGTTAATGGTGCCAAGCAAGGATACAACCTTAAACAATGAGCAAGGTGATCCTTTCATTTACTTTAGCTGTCAAAAACCTTAACCTCTTCTTCAAGTTGGCTCTCTGTTGCCATTGGAGGCATAACAGCACAGTGGTGCATGGGATAAAGGGCCTGTTTCCAGTAGTCCACTGACTATAGAAGAAGGCTACGTCAGCCCAGACGGTTAGCCTGGGGCAGGCTGTATATGCCAGTCTCCTCTTCAGTACAGGCTGAGCCTTAGCAGCCAAAACCACAGGGGACCAGGGATCCTTGGGCATTTGCTCAGAGCCCTTGAGCTGAGGGCCTTCAGCTCGGGGACTGCCTGTGTTTTTCCATGAAGTCTATGAGTCAGTAACAGCGATGACCATGATGATTGCAGACTTTTGTTTTGGTATAGATGTGCCAAAACATTGTTTCTTGGCCAAGTCAACACTTCAGTGAAACTAAAGTAGTTTGTCACATTTTTCTGACAAATGATAGATGAAGCTGCGTGGAACAGATTGAGTGTGGAGGACCCTGTTAGCAGAGAATTATGCTTTCTCTACTGCTTACCTCTTTCTCTGAGCATGGATATCCAGATTCAAGGAATATGCTGCCCAGTCAAACTTCATGACATCCTCTTCATCAATGCTGTATTACACTGAGAACTGGCTATTACTTGCCTCCAGTTTTGGTTCTCTCAGGAAGATCTAGCCCATGGCTCCCAAAGCCCCTCAGACTTACAGGTACTTTATGTCTTGCTAATCAATTTATCCAAGTGAAGCAGTAACAATCCTTAAGTGAAAGCAGTTTCACTTGCACTGCTAGATAGCCAAACTAAGCTAAAGCTAAAGTACAATAGGATTAAACTACTTTTAATGTATCTATTCAGGGCTGCAGAACAGTTCAAGTACATAAATCCAATCTGATTTCAACAGTGAACAGTTCATAGAGAAAAAGAGCTTTTACATTCTGATTAACTTCTTGTGACCGTGAAAATGGGTTTAGAGATCAAAGAAGTTAAGTTCACTATGACCACGAAAATAGTTTTAGAAATCAAAGAAATTAAGTTCAGTATGTTTGTTATTCATAAAGGTACAGCTTCTTTCAGAGAATCCTTATCAACTTGATCTCATTATATGCTCTCTCTAAGTGATGTTATACAACCTGCTACTTAGCTACTATGGCCCTGGTCTTTAAGTCTAATGTTACAGGTGTAATGATCAGGCCATAGAGAAGCCCATGACTTTGTAGGAATAAGGTAGATGGTAGCTCAGCCTGGGCTTGTACCTGTACTTGACCAACACTGTGGGCTCTTAGGGTGGAGCATCAAACTACGGACATTATGGCCAAGCTAGTCACTCTACACTCCCTTTATAAACTGGAGAGTCTAGGGCATGATTTATTACATCCTAGCATAGATACTGAAAATAAGCCAGATGAATTATGCCCCACTTCTCTCCATAGAACGTAAAGGGAACCTACATTGATTATTTTTTATTTCCACACCTGTATTCAGTCACCTTTGGTGCCAAAATACATCTATTTCAGTTCACTGCCGGACTGTACAGCACTGAACCCCTGCTGGGCCACATTTCCCCCTCCTCTTTTTCTTTTCTGGTCTGAGGTCACTTTGCAGTGATCTTCTATCTCAGCTGATCTCCTTCTGTCTGACTTTTGAAATTAATATCCTCAGCAAATCATTCAGCTCCTGCGGAGCACACACAACACAATCAGTATAATTACTTCACGTCACACCTCAGTTGTCACTTTAATGGACTTGAAGTAAGATGAACTTGAAAAGTGCTCTAAGTTAATGTTCTTGGAATTTCTATTTTAGCCTCTTCTGAAAGTTGTTAAATATATTCAGAAAAAGATATTTCATCCTAGAAATTATTATCCAAATTATAGCAGAGCGAATAGGGCCAACAGAGTTCAGAGCTCTATGATTAAGACACTGTTAAAAAACATTCAATGTAGACAGGAAAAGGGTAGGACAGGAATGATGGGACGGGTCTAATAAGTATAGGTGTTTATGACATAGAAATTTATATATGAAGTAGGCAACCTGACTATGAAGTATCATCCTGTGCTTATGGACCATGGAGCTTAGCATACAAGTCACCCTACCTTGAACTGGAGACTTTGGTTGGCAAGATGAATCTCAGGCTACTTCCTTCTGCCACCTCATTCAGCTTTACAGCAAGGTGAGATGCCTGAGGACACTGGTAGACCTGTGTCACAGCTGCTAGGTCTGCCTCCCACTTGGGCCCATCCAGTATTTTGACAAGTCTGGCTTTTTAAAAGGAAGTTATTTTACATCAGCATTTGATGGAGAACTGTGTATTCAGAGTAATGTAATCTCCCATTTTAGGTCACTGCCTCTGCCACTTAATAACCATACAGCCCTCATCCTTCCTTGATAACACTTCTCCATAATGTATCATGCATAAGCATATCCAGAGTATCTCATATTTTGTCTCTTACACTTCTGCTCCAATGCCTCAGAGAACATCTTTGTCTGCTCTGGAACCAGCTTTGAAACCTTCCCCGAGACTGTAACAACTCCGTACTTTAGAAAAGTAGAACCAATTCAGTTAAAATCCAGCTAGGGTAAGAGTCCTTTTGGTCCTCTTTTATATCACAATCCAGCTTTAGGACATTCACCAAGGCAGCATGTCACCCAGCTCAACTCCTTTGTCTCCTACAGGTGATTCAGACCCATCATTCCTACCTTTCTGGCAGGAGTCCTAGGCACCCAGTTGCTGATGGGTCTGGGTGGGGGTCGGTAGCAGCTCACGGGCAGGAGCTGTGCCTGTGCCCTGTTAGAGGGCAGAGAAAGCACGGGGCTGCAGCCCACTCCTGGGGGCCTGCCTGGGCTCACAGCAGGTTTTGCACGATGCATGTTGTTCAAGGCAAAGTATCAGTTTCAGAGGGGCAGTCTGAATTGAGGGACCGTTACTGAGTGTTTTTACTCTGTTAGAACGCCGCATACAATATAAGAGTAATTTTCTTCCTTACAAAGGAGATTAAAAGCTAAACAAAAAGAACTAATGCCCCTGCAGGTTTGGAGTTACACAAGCAGCACTGCACTTAGAATTCAGTCAGATTATTTTTGCCCTAAAAGTCTCTCAAAATACCTAGTAAAGTAATTTAGAAGATGAAAGTTATTCTATTTCTAATACTTATCTTTTTCCCAGCACATCCAGCATTTCTTCCTCCAACGACAGTGGCGGGACGTGAGCTTCTGGACTAATTCAGCTTTGCATCCCTGTGCTGCAGAAACCAGACAGCAGTCCTCACTGGGCTCCCTCTTTTTTCACTTACATGATAAAAGAGTTTCATCTGCATTTATATACTTAAGAGCTAATGCTTTCATTATGGTATCTCCATTAACCAGATGGTTCCATCTATCAGTCTGCATAGGCCATGAGACCTTAACACTCGTATTCACTATTAATTGGCTCTGGCCACAGAGTGAGGATGACACAGGCACTTGACACAGGATGGAAGCTGAAAACTTACATGTTATCTCCAAACCCAGGCACATTTAGATACCAGAACATGGGCATACTGGGATCCTTGAGGAGGAGGCGATTCCCCCTTTCGTTTTAAAATGCTGATGGTCTTCCTCAGCCCATATGTACATTTTTCCAGCTTCTGGCTGTGATATGGCCATGACCCCAGCTCCCCTAGCCCACTGCCATGGCTTTCAGCTTGTGGACTAGTCTTTGGCCATTCTTTTCTCCTGGACTAATCCAGTCCTCTTATGCTGCAACATCTTCATGTGACACTTTTGCCTAACAGTATTTTGAGGCAGAAGAAGAACCTAATCTGGTCTTGGACAATTTTGTTGCTCCTGGGAAAATTCCTTCTTAAGCCCTTCTAGCACCAGGGACCATGTGTTTCCCATAGCAGGAGTGCCATCTTGATGGTGGATGCTCTGCCCCTAGGAGGATTGTTTGTGCTTGGTGTGATCCAGAGGCACTACAACTGTTTGACAGGCATAACCTTAGTGCATAACTGCTTCTCTCCCGCTCTCCTCTTCCCCAGCCAGTGTTTTCCAGACTGCTCCCCTTCTGAGCAAGGGATGAGGAAGAGGCAATGCTTTGTCTGGGGCAGCACTCACTTACTCTGTACTTGCACCAAGCAGTCCTAATCACCAGGCAGTGCTGCTCTTTCAATGTTTAGCTGTTCATCAGCTAAATATTTGAGATTGCTAAGCTCATTCTAAGACACTCTTTCCACAGTAGCAATCACACTTCTGCTTTAGAAATCGCTCAGATTATGAGCATCTGCATCTGCATTTGCATCTGCATCATTCATATATACAATTCCAGCTGTTAGCACAGCGAACAAAAGAAACCCTTTGCTTTTGATCATATATGAAAGACTGACACGCTGTGGGAAGGAGAGAGGCCACAAAGACCCAGATCTTCATCTTTGGGAAGAAGCCACTTGTTGGTCTGTGAGGCCAAATAACAACTTTCAGTTCTAATCCTCTGTTCTGGCTGCAGTAAAATTTGGCAACTAAAGTTCAGTCCCTAGAGGGCCCTAAAGGATAATAGTCCACATCACAAAACAGCTGCAGGTACATTTTTGACCTGATTTGATGAGACAGTCAGCTTCTATTTGGAGAAGTCACAGTAAGCAGCACAGAAGCTATATGGCCAAAAGCAAAAAGTAAATGCTTTGAGGGAAAATGCTTTCTCTGAACTTCATCTGTTTGAAATTTGTTCACTACAAGTATCTGTGTATGTGTCCTACAACCAAAACCTTTTTAAGGAAAAAACCCACATAAACAAGCCACTGAAACATATCTAAAGGGCTACTAGATGGACTTGTACTAGACACATAGTCGTGGTCAGTATTGTGTACGAAAAACTTTTGCATCATTAACATGTTTTAACATTTTCACTTAGTCACTGTTTTCAAAGTGTCCAGTTACTTTTAGAGATAGTTTTCAAGTTTAATAGCTGTTTTTAGTGAAAAAAATGTAACAATTTTTGTTTCTTGTTTGGTTCCTTTCCTTGTTTGATTCTTCTTCAATAAATAATTAAGAAAATATTTCAAGTCACCAGAAGTAACAAAAGAAGATGGTTAACTGTGTGGCCATACAGGAATGCAAAAGATTGAAACAACATGAAGGTATTATTTAAGGAATACATATTTATACATGCATCAATGCCCCAAACCCCCATACCTTTTTTTAAGCATAGCTTGCTTTTTCCCTTGTACAGTTTTAAGGAACTGCCCATATTTCTACTGACAATTGCTAAAACTGCTGTAGAAGAATCAGACTAATGCATTTTCTACATTGCTGTGCCTTAGAAGAAATACTTTTGATTGTTAAGTCTCAGGAATTCAAAAAGGAAAAAAAAATCACAATTATGCCTAATAAGTCTTTATTTCCAAACAGAAACTGCAAAAATACTCTATTACAGAACAGGTAACAAGTGCAGAATTCTAAGTATGTGTTATAACAGTAAAACCATTGCCTCCTTGACAAAAAATCATTAGGCACTTAAAACATGAAAACAAAGTACAAATTAAATCAGCCATAACAGATGACTCAACAATACAACTTCATCTTGGTTTTCTGTAATAAAAGCACACACCTGGTTGAGGGGCTTTCCGTGCCTCCTCCTAAATCCTGCGCAGAGACACTTCTATGTTACACTGCACACATTCTACTCAATCAAGACAATATCAAGTTCACATCTGAAAACGTAACTAAAAGTTCAGTGTTAAGAGAATTTGAAATAACCTTTTGGAAACAGCAGTAGCAGAGCCTACACTAGCAGCTTCACACAGAGCTTGGCGCATATGGAGGAGCACAATTATACCAGCTCCAAGGGGGATAAACTCTGCTTGGACAATTGCATTGAAAAGAATGGAACCAAAATGAATGCAAACAATACACATCTTCAGAGACGTTGAAACCTCTGGGCAAAAGCTATTGTGAAAACTTTATGATATTACATTCTGACACATGGAACAGTCTCTGAAAAGAAAAAATATGTATTTGCCATCCCTTAGGAGCAGCCCTGTGTAAGAACCTCTCAGTTCACCTATCTTCTCATTTGTAGTTCTTGAACTAAAGCAGAAGCAGTGGTAGCCTCTTAGATCCACCTTAGAAAGGTAAATCTCAGAAGCAAGGGTCCAAATGGCTAATGAAAAAAACCTTCTACAAATCAGTCCAATACCCTTAAAAATTATTTGGGGTTGTACCACTGTTTTTTTAGGTGACATTATGTAACTTCCTCCGCAGTTTACTCTGGCAGCATAAAATATAATTAATATTTTAAATATTAAGAATATTAACATAATACATATGAAGCTACTATATAAAATTTGCATGTAAAACATGCAGAAATTTCAGCTATTATACTTCAATTTCACAAGAATTTAAGAATGGGTTTGTACCATAAGTATGAACAATAAATACACCAAGAAGGAGGTGTTTTTAGGGAATCACCTGACAGCTGAGCCAAGAGCTGAGAAGCCTAGCAGGTTGTTGAACTACAGACTTGCTGTGAAGAATCTCCTCTTATCAGGGACTAAAATGAATAGTGAAGAATTTAAAACCAGCAATCTTGTCATAGACTAGACTATCCTGTCACAACCATTAGCATGATTCATTCTGCTGGCCTCTTGCCATGATACCATGAATTCATGGTGGGATCATTAAATACTTCCATCAAGCAAATGTCTGAGCTTTCTCCCTCACTGGAGAAAAGCGGGATGAGAAAAAGACAAGACACAACAGTACCAGGTGCAGCAACAAACACCGATGTGGCGGTGTATTGCTGAAGCTACATCAGCATTTAGCAAAAGACAGATTTGACTGTTTATTTGATGGCAATGCAAGGATGCCACTCCTCATATTTAACCACAGGGGCTAAAAAAAAATTCCAGCAGTTCTGGCATTTGCAATAAAGAAGCACAGCTGGACTGTTTCCATCCTTAAACCAGTATTTGCCAACACCTGCACCGACGGGCAGTTACTGCACACACAGAGGGGTGTAAATTACCACATATCACAGTAAAAAGTTTAGTTACTGTGTGGAGCTCCTTGGTGTATGGCAAACCCAAGCTGATGTACTCCCATTGGGTTAAGCTTTTGTCGTATTACTTGAATTTGCTTGCCACCGAGAGCATACCGACAGGCTGCTACTCCAGCCAGACCAGTGCACGGTAACCCAGTACCCTGGGGTCATTCCCCTGGTGAGTTGGTGTTCCCGGAATAGGAAGGTATTCTGAAATGCGACTTTATGAAAGGAGACCGCTAGATAACAGCAATAGTTCCTTTGTTTAGTGGCATGCTGCAGATCGTTTCCTGCTCTACTTGACCATTATGATAACTTAGAGCCAATTAAGAAACACTATATGAAAATCTGGAACAAAGCTTAATAAATATAAATCTGCCCACTTGCTGTGCTCTGTAGTTGAAAGCCCCAAATGATCTCTCCAGAGTACCCTGAGAGATCAGCAGCCTTTGAAATTTGGCTGTCCAGAAATTCAGAGAAGGATGATGTTCCTGCCTAAAATGACAGAATTTAAAATCAAGAGAGCCAAGCTTTATATGGTAAATACACATCCCTTTGTCACTGTTCTTGGCTAGCAGACCCAGAGATAAAAGAGATAAGCTGCTGAAGTACCACAAGATGAAGGATTACCTGACTGTGAATATTTCAGAGTAAGATATATTTAACTAACAAGCTCATGCGTAAGAAGTCTACAGCTTCAGAGTGCGCAACAAGTGGCTATCAGCTGTTTGAAATAAAGCTGTTTCAGAATAAGCACTCCACAGAATATTCCTTGGGCTTGATCTCACACAGACTCCTGTACACAAGTGGACATGTGCTTTGTGGACCTGAGAGTCCCTGGAGGAGCTACTGCATGGATTTTCAGGATCTCAGTCCACAGATTCATCACATGAGAGCAAGTGACAGGACAGAGAAAGATCTCCAGGTCAAATGTTTTTTAAACCTAGATTGCTGTCTCAGGCTGTAGCTCCACCATGGAGTCTGTGCAGGGTCAAGGTCTAAGTCATCAATTAACCCAGACCAATTAACCAATCCAGATACCTGCACTGCATAAAATCAAATAATACAGAACAACAGGATTATTTTTTTCTAGTAGTTTGGGGAGCCCACAGAAGGTGCCAGGTCACCTAGATCATTTAGTTTCTTTTCCTGAATCACACACGACAGAGAATTTCATCTTGACTCAGGCATGGCAGTATGGTCAGACATCTCACTACTGTACAAAGGAAAGAGAATCAAAGTGAGATTAACTGGCCTCAAAATTGCCAGACCTTGTGCACCTCTGTTCTCTGCAGATGCTGTTTGAGATGCTGGGATTAGCAGAGACTGAATGCATAGGTGTGCTGAATAACGAGTAAGTTTATGCAAGCTTACTATCAGTGAACTGAGAAATAGTATTTACAGTCAAAGGTTTTTTTTATGGTTATCATTTCAGAACCTGCAGATAGTGGACAGCTTGTTAAAATGACTGTAATGGGAAAGAGAGAAGCAGGAGCAACAATCAACCAGTGTAGGTACCTAGAGTCCTTAGGTGCCTTCTGTCACTGCGAGGAGAGACGGGCTTCTGCCCACCAGGATGAGCTCCTGCAGGAGAGATGAGCTCATCTCTCCCTTCTGACTGGGGAGGACCCCTGTCTTGACTGAGGGTTCAGGGGACCATTGGGCCTGTCCAACAGCCATCAGATAACAAACGGCCCCCACTGTATCCCTACAGTCCCACCTGCATGGTCTCACCTCCTCCTTTGCTTTGACTTTGAAATTCCCCTGGCTCTGTTGGCATGAAACAATTTCCTCTTTTTGTTGCCATGTCAGGTTTTTGCCGGCTCAGTGTGCCAGAACAGCTCAATGTAAGATCAGACAGGAGCCAGAGATGGCACAAAGGAAGGGGTGGAGTGCAAGAACAAGGACTGGACTGCGCAGCCAGCCATTACAGCTTAAGTCACTGTGGAGCTACAGCCCAAATTTAGCACCTCCAGTTAGGCAATGTGAATATCCCACCATGTTGCCTTCCTTGAGATGTAAACCAAGCCATTTGAAGTATGTTTTACTATGCTGCAAGCATAGCAGCATTTGATTCATAGCCATACAAACTCCCTAACAGACACTAAAAAGGACTACATAATGCCCCACAGGGAGAAGAGAAATTACCAACTCAGGGCAGCACTGGATCCTAAAGGAAGATCCAACATTAAAGATTCAGAGGAGAAAAAGGAATAAAAGCAGCCAAGCAGGCTTTAATCTAACGATGCTGTGAAGCAGTCATGTGCAAGGACACTGTCAGCCTCTGCAAAGGTACAGTGGAACTATTAGCACGTTGTCAGTGTTTCTATCTTTAGAAAACTATTTAATCTCAATATTCACTCCACAGCATGTGACGGCATTGGAGGCCCACAAACCCTGAAAATTATTATTCCTCATGTGAAGTAAAGGGAACTGAAAGGCCCTTCCTAACCTTTGGTCAAGAATCCTTAATCAAAACTGCACTTGGCTAGGTCTTGCAAAAGTGTCATAAACATTCCCAGCCAGGTACAAAATCCATTTACTCACCATTAACCTGGCACAGATGTAAAATAAATGAGAAATCACAGATGTAAAATAAATGAGAAATAATTTATTCAGCTACCCAAGCAAACATCTTTTCCCACAGTGAGTGTACTTCAGCAAGTCTCGATCAATCTAACTGTACCCTGTCACAAATGCTGCTATTAACTTGCCCAGCCTGTGCACAAACTAATGTGACCTAGCCACCAAGCACACAGCAGCAGTAGCTATAATAAAGACGAGTACAAGGTCTGCACTCCTGTGGAGTGAGGTGGATGCAACTAACATCTCATAATAACTTCATGTCTGGAGCAAGGCCTGAGAAAGCTACATTAAAAATAGGTTCTTAATCTAAAGTCTAATAGAGCATATTTTTATTCCATGAGGAGTTAAGAGTATTTTTAGGAAAGGGTAGGAAAGGTTAACAATTCCTCCACACATTTCTTGTCAGTCATGTGCTCCACACAAATCACTGAGAGCTTTGAGAGCATAGAGAATCAGGTCTTCAGGTCAACGGCAAGTTTAAACTTTGCTGAAAGAGCACTAAAAAGTCAGTGTCGGTCCATGTTACAGAGCTTTCCATTTGCTCTCATTTCTGAGTGCTACGTCACGCTCTTTCAGTTAAGACCTCCTTTGGTCAAGGAAATTAGAATAGGTTTCTTCTTTTCGGCTCAACTTCTCTTAAATGTATTTCAATAACCTTTCCAGTTACTAACACATGTGTGTTATACATAACAAAGAAATAGTCCAGACACACAGTAACTTCAGCTCTTTATGGTGTGTTATGGTACACTGTATACATTTATTCACTGAGATAACGCAATACGGTGCTAACTAACAAAGACTTTTGAAAAACGTTGCTCCTCCACTGCAAATAAATTTCATTTTCTCCTCTCCACATCTTCTACTTACACGCAACCAGGTTTTGCCACTTTACTCATGCTGCATAGTTCATTGAATTTAATCTGAGCAATGAATGATTTGCATCACCTCTACATACACACAAAGCACTTGCAATTGTTCTAGATACAACGCAAGATCCTCTCAATCTCTAAAAGATGTATGAATTTTTCCAAGTCAAACCACGTAGCTGATATACAGCCAAGATCATCTCATTGCACTACACTAGCCTGGAATAAATTACAGTCCTTGCCTGAACACAGGTGCGTCTTTGTCTCTCTGGATGAAATACGACATGGGTCTCCTCATCCTAGGCTGTTTGCGTCACCCAAAGGACAAGTACATCACTTTGCACAGCTTCCAGCTCCAAACACTCAGGGACAGTCTACATGAGTGATTTATGGTGTAGGAGGAGCTCTTCTGGGAGCAAATCTGACTCTGATCTATAACTAGGTTCTTGCAGTAGGCAATCATCCATAACGCTCGTAACATGGATGCAGGGTCTTGCAGCCGCCAGCTCTCTGCACACGAGCAGCAGGTGCCTGTGGCCAGAAACTGGCACAAATTGGCTGGTGAAGACAAAATGTGGACATGTGCTGGAACCGTAACAGATCACAGTAAATCAAACCCTTGTGCTCGCCTCTTTCAGTCACCAGCTGGTAACACAGATGTACCCATCAACTCAATTCTGATGTCTTTGTTTCTTTTAAAAGCCCTACTGATATTCAGAGGTCCACTTGTGTATTAGTGGTGTCATTCAATTCCCCTAAGCACTATATTTTTTAAAAACCTTATTTTGCAAAAAATTGACTTTATTGCTGGTATATGCCGCCAGGATTTATGGACACTTCTACTTGGGTAGGAGTAGTATTGGATTCTGATATCATTATCTTGGAAATGGATTATTTATGTGATTATAAAACTGCTGCAAGGTAAGTTTTCAAATATTACAACAATATAGAGGTGCTCCTATAAAGTATCAATGTTTTTTTGAACCTTATTTTAAAAGGTTCAATTAATTTAAGTAATTAATTATTTTTTTCAGATATAATCCTCAATGAGTGGAATATTGAATGCTCTTTAAATCAGTTGACTGGGGATTTAATGCTACAGTGGCAAAAGGAGTTTTAGTAAGCAAAATACCCAATAGTATCTGACTGTAAAAGAAGAAGAAGGACACTCTATCTTTGAACTGATCATTCAATAGACTCTCAAAAAAACCACTGAAAGTCATTACAAGTTTTGGGGGGTTTTTGGGGTTTTTTTGGTTGTTTTTTTTTTTTTCTGCAGTAAAACATGTAATAAATAACATACAAACAGCCATAGCTAGGGGAACAACTGCTTGTCATAGCTCCTGTAAACGTTAATGTGATTCTTTCCATTGGGTTGATATTTCATTTTCTCTTGTTGCAAGATGTTGCTCCACAGGTATTCCTGGACCACATGGAAACTTAAAGCACAAGAACTGCATGGGTTTTAAATTAAGTAAGTGACTGCAGGTTCTTTTCTCATATGTCCTGGTACAGGAGAAGACCTTGGGGTTGACTGTAAGAGGAACTTTCTTTGAATAATGTTTAGTGCAGTTTCCTTATCTGTAGTCACAGATAAGTCACCTAGCTATGCTAGGTGAAAAAGAAATAGAAGAAATGATAGGTTTGGTCCCAATCATTTTTCTAATGAATTGTCCATCTCTTATGTCAGCTGAGATACAGATCTGGGATTGCAGGAATGTGTGCAAAGCCATGCCCTACCAGGACTCTGAGGATTGCAGCATGGAACCTAGTTTATTGTCCTCATTTGGAGCTGAGCTGGACCTTAGACAGGAACAGAAGGAAGAAAAGGGGTTTAAAAACAGTTATACAGCTCTGGTCCTTCTTGTTCACAAAATTAACATCATTCACATCCACAGCATTATCTATTGCCCACAAAATGAAAGCCCATAAACCACTTGACTGTCTCTAACCTGAGAGAATTTTTCATCTGTGCACCCTGGGACAAACTAAGAATCACATGGCTCTGAATTAATTAGTCCTCTGTAGCTCTTCTCATCACCTTTCTCATGTAGACAAATGCTAGTGTTTACAGGATCAAGTTCTTAATTGAAAATGTTCACTGCCAACTCATGCAGCTACCATACAGAGACTATTGCCTGTATTACGTGATATTAACAAAACCAGAGATCTCATGTCAAAATGTTTTAATGATACTGTAAGAGGCAAAACATGATGAATGTCACATATTGCCACTATCCTGAGATTGTGCTTTGCTACGATTAAATCGATAATCAGGAGTTTCAGAATTTCCCAAATAAATGCTATTTTGTATTTTAAAAAATGATTACTCAAAACTCATAAATGTAGCAGTCACTGTGCGACTTTTCTCCCCAAGTGTAAAATATTTCTCTATTGTAATAATGCAGTTTAATGCTCACAAAATCACATCAGACCAAATCCAACACCGAACTGCTGAGATAGACAGCAGATAGACAAATTGTCTCCTTAGGATCGTCACCCTAGAATTAAAACAATAAAATATGTTATTGATATTTTTTGTATAGTAGGAAAACTGCTTGTTATATTCAAAATAAGCCAATAGCTTAGTCCTCTGTGTATGTATTTCACCTTCTGCATCAGCTTTTTCAGCCTGATTTCAGACTGGGAGTCTATGACATTTATTATACAGTATCATAGGCTCACAAAATTCTCCTGGGTAAGCTGGACTGCTAGTGCCTGATCTAAAGGAGGACTCCTTCATTTGAATACCCCAGAACTGCTCACACTTACCCCACCTGCACCTCTTCAGGCTTCCTAAGCTAACCAAGCCTGGGTCTAAACAGTATCTTCATGGGACAAATTCACTGCTAATCTGAACATAGATATGTTCTAAATTATATTATCTTAATCATATTTTGAAATAGCCAGAGATTGAAATTATTCTCTTTCTTCAACAGGCTAGTTCTGCTGTGGAAAAACAAAACAAAACCCTTCTAGATCTGTAAATAATTTTTCATTTGATTTGAAATCTAACATAAATTCTAATTTGATTTAATCTATATTTTTCTATTCTGGTGCGTTTTAACTAAACCAGACGCAACCTATCTCCGCTTTTTTCATTACTGACATTATTCTTAACACTTAATTAGTGGATGAACACATGAGCAAAGCATGTGCTTAAAAGCTATACCGCATGGGTACTAAACCAGAAGACCTTTCTTTCAACGTTGTATACATTTAATAATTTCACACTGGATAATATTTGTCCAAGTCAAGGATAGGCTGAAATTTGGCTGGCTGACAGGAATCTGGAGGTGTCCTTATTTTCAAAATGTGGTATCACAGAATCACAGAATCACTACGGTTGGAAAAGACCTGTAAGATCATCAAGTCCAACCATCAACCAACACCACCATGCCCATTAAACCATGTCCCACAATGCCTCGTCCACACGTTCTTTGAACACCTCCAGTGATGGTGACTCCACCACCTCCCTGGGCAGCTTATTCCAGTATTTCGCCACTCTCTCAGTAAAGAAATTTTCCTAATATCCAGAACCTCCCCTGGTGCAATTTGAGGCCATTTCCTCTTGTCCTGTCTTACCTTCTCACGGTAATTAAAAGTGAATTGTGGGGCAGTTCATATTTCTCTAGCTACACTGAGACACCACAAGCATAAAAAAATTTCAGCAGAATTTAAGCTCATGTTGGTATCCTACTGTTATAAATAGGTTATTTATAACAATTATATTTATAAACATTTTATTTGTAACAGTATTTATCACTTATTTGTATTGCAGCAACTTTCAAGATTAAAAAAAAGATCACATGCTGACAGAGTCTGGAACAAAATTATTCTCTTTGATGTCAATTCCTGAGCAAGTAAGCAGGCAGCCATCTGCTTTACAGGATGCTGCCCTGCTAGCTCCACCTTGGGTGGAAGGCTGCACTGCTGCTCTCTCTGTCAGAAATAGATGGCTTTTAATCATCTGGTTGGTTGGAATTAAAAAGCCCAGTCCCAGTTTTTACTTTCCAGGTAAGATAGATACAATCACATTCAGTCAAAGGTTCAGCAGTTCTTACTCCCTAACCACCAGCACAACTTGGCTCAAGCTCTCCTCCTTCAGTCCTTTTGCTCAGATGATTAAGCACTATTCGCTTCCCCAGGCTCAGGGAGTCTCAGTCTCATTCTTACTTTCTATGCTTTTTTCCGTTGACTGACTCCTCTGAGCAGCTGCTTAATGTTACTGTGCTGTATGTCAAAGGAACACATACTCATCTTCCCTGCTGTCTCTTTCTAGCAAGCAGAAAACCTGATGGATTCTTGATCAGACAAAATTTGCATTTTAACCAGGCTTCTGGGCAATCAAATTTTTGGCAGTCTGATTAATTTATCATCTGACAATTTTTCTAATCAGATTTTTCTGTCTATTTTTAAATATGAATCAGGCCATTTCACCTCCTTGAACTTATGTTTACTTGAAGCTAATGACATGCCCTTCAGGCTTATCAGGTTAAACCAATGAACAAACAAGATTTCCTTCAGCTGCAGGGCCATAACAAAAATGATTTGGCAATTTAATACAAAATAATAAAGATCATTATTTTAATTACATTTCAAGATTTTGCTGACGTCTCATTTTCCATTTCACTATCTGTGACAGATATGCATCTACTTTAGCGATGACATGTACAGTCTGTTGAGCATAATCATAAAGGTGCAGGAGCGGATATTAAGACAGATGAAGTTTCCCACATTGTTCAGCACCAGCTCTACAGGGCTCTCATACCCGACAATTCCCTCTATCCAATAAGCAAAGTTCACCTTTACAATGGCAAAGATGGTGTTTAGGAGCAATACTACCAAAATGATTCATTGGGAGGCAGTTATGCTCTCCCTGTACTGTTCCAGAACCTGCTATCTGCTTGCAATATAGGTGCTTGCAGCAGAGCAGCTTCCTTCACTTCTTATTTACAGCAGCAAACTTTTGTGTCCCAGTAACATGTGACGGAAGTTCTGCCTGAGACTTCTGTGGGCACCCAGTGCTGTAAGGAACCTTCAGCTACCCACTAACAGGGAAAAGCGCAGAGCAGGGAAAAGAACATAAAAGGGAAATTGAAAAGAGAAAGGAGATTGTTCAATTTTTAGAAAAGGTCATCTTCAGTGAAATATACTCATTATGGGATTTCAATTATCTCTAATAGTTGATAATAATAGCAGAATGGTAGCTCATACTGAAAGCATTTAATTGCTTTGGTTTTAAAAGGCTAACTTTTCTCTTTGTAAATATAAGTGATAACATAGTGGAGAAAAATCTTAGGGCAGCACAACTTATCCTTCTGGTTGCTTTTTTTCTTTACAGCTTATTTTGCAAATTTGGCCACAGAAGTGATTTTCAGTCTGTCAAGCATGGACAGCATTTAATTAACCCATACAGATACTTAAACATTTTTGTGGCTTCTATCTGCTTCTCTCTAGATTAAATATTCACAAAGAGCTGCCTTTCATTTTCTTAGCTGGTGTAGTTGCCACAATTAAAATTACATGGTATGTCTCCAGGATTTTGTATTATAGGAAGAATAAATACAATGGAAACTTCAGGCTATAAACAGCTTAGCCACTAAGAAAAATACATTATATATTTCTTAACCTTTCCAATATGCTGCAACTTTTTACAAGCAGAACACCATACCTTAGCCATATGAAACTGCATACACGTACACCTCCCCCTAGGTAATCTCCCACCATGGACTAGAAGAATGGATTCACTACATGGCTTCTGGTCCCTTCTCACATGTTTTATATTATTCTAATAATACATGAAAGCAGTTTATTTTTCTATTTCTTCAAATAAACTGAAACTGAATAAAATTGTGCCTTCGTGGTCTAGCTTGGTACTAGCAATCTGCTAGTTTAAAACTTAGCAGTCTCTGACGATGAACCAAGTACGAATCTTTGATAGCATGTTTTCTAAATACCATCAAAGGATATTTTCAAGTACGTTTCAGAACCTAGCTAGAAGAAAAGCCCTTAGCTTTTGAACTTAAAATTTCTGGCTTGAACAAGATGATGCTATTTTAATTTATTTAAGTTGAGTAAGACAGTAATGAGGTTACACCTGTCCAATTAAAGCATATTGTATACAATGGTAGTTCTACTGTACATTTCACTTATTGTTATATTAACTTGAAACCCCTGGAAAAATAGAGTTCTGTGAAAGGCAAATCTGACAACAGTATTGTGAGCTGGGGAATTTCTTAGTTAGCTTAAACGATGAAGTATTTTACAAATAGGTCTTACTTTGGGAACAGGGCAAATCAAGATTAAAAACATGCAGACAAATCTTTCCAAAGTCATCTATGATCTGTACATGGTAAATTGGCTCAAGGTCAGAG
Organism: Gavia stellata; assembly: GCF_030936135.1. Classification (NCBI taxonomy): domain Eukaryota; kingdom Metazoa; phylum Chordata; class Aves; order Gaviiformes; family Gaviidae; genus Gavia; species Gavia stellata. Next base: position 23,010,142 of record NC_082599.1, on the reverse strand, counting down.
GCCAGACTCTGTGCTGCATTTCTCTGAGACAATACAGGTAAAGAGAAGGTAAAGGTCCAAGGAGGATGGAACAGTTAGAAAGGACAGAGGAAAGGGAATGACACTTCATCCTGTATTTGTAACTCGCAGATTCTGAGCTGCCTCAGGGTAAAATCCTCAGCAAGATCTGCTGTAGTGTATGGCAGCTTCCTCACTGCTGTCCACAAGCTGTTCCGCAGCCCAGGGCTTTGAGAGGATACTGCTCTAAATTTATCTTTACCTAACAAGAGGGAACAAGGGCGCATATGTATGCTACTCCTTCATGGGGCAAGCTTAATCCTTACTTTGGCCTCTGAATACATCTGGAAAGGCTATGCCAGGATTAGGTGTCTTCTCTTGAAGATCATAGTATGTTACTGCCTTTAATAAAACAATTCACAAAGGAGGCTGGTTCATGGGAATTGATACCAAACCAAACATAGGTTGGTAGAGATACATATCTGGGATAAGGAGATACTACTGATTGACTGTGAATTAGGGTGATAATGTGTATTTAGCTATGCTCCTCATCTAAAGTTCACAATTAGAAATCATTTCGCAACTCTGTGGTACATCATTATATTTATTCAGAAGGCTCCAACCTTTCACTTATTTATGAACACAACTTTCATTGAGTGTAAGGTAGAAATGTCTCTCTAAGGAAGAACAGACCCACATTGTTCACAAAACAAGTTTTCCCTTGACACGTTACTTAAATAAAGACATTTTATGTGGTAAGAATGTGACCTACCTTTTTAGTCTGATTCACATTTACCAAATTGCAACTTCAAAATGCCTTTGCCATGAAGCTGAAGGATCTGGTTGTATTCTTTGGGCATTGCATGGAAACCCGGTTTAGGCAGCTGGTTGTCATAATAGTGGTGGCTGATTGGCATCTTCTCTGTGGATTTTGAGAAAGGCCAGAAGCCATAGAGCTTCACACTCTCACACAGCTCAAGAGCAGCACTAGTGATCATAAAACCAGATGACAACCGGTAGGCTTTCACACCCTTCGTTCTCCAGAACTGGGCAAGACTTTTCAGATAGGCGGGGTGAAAAAATATTGCCCTTTGGGTTGCTTTGAACTCTTGCAGAGTGTGATATACTTTAAAAGAAGTGGCTGTGTTGCTTCTGAAGGAAAATGCTGGCAATAAAAGGAAAGCATCTCCATAGACCGCAATGTTCTCCAGAAATTCTGTCTTTTTTTCATTTAGTTTGTTGTATCTGCAAAATACAACATTTTAGGAAAAGAGTGAATGGAATATACTATTGATATAAATATTACAGACCAAAACAGCACAACTGCACTTGCATATATGAGTTATGAACTCTGCTGCACTAGTTCAGCACAGCTACATCGCAAATTTATACCAACCTGTTATATGTTGTCATATGTGCAGTTTCGAAAATCTGGCTTTATTGCATAATAAGAACACACTTCATAGGATTGAACTGGCAACACGGGAGCTACCAAAGCAGATTAAATTCACTGCTAATGATACCAGGTCCTGTTTACAGAATTTATCAATTCAAGAAATTTCAAAGGAGAATGCAAAAAAACTAATTGTATTTATATTTTCTCTGTTTAAAAATACATGCACTATGATATGTACTGCCATGTGTTTGTGAAATGTGTTTCTCACATCAATAGGTATACAATAACCTGTCTTCAAAATCTGGGTCTCTGCCCTGTGTGGAAATACAATTATGCATGTGAACAGTCTTGGAGTGTTAAAGATTAGTGTGTGCTCGTTTTGCATGGTCTTAGCTGCTTTTGATATACTACTAAAACAGTTGAAAAGATAGGCATGTCTATTCATCTCCTTCGACTACAAAGGGAACACATGGAGGTCTGTAAAGCCTTAGAGATCTAACTTCACAAATGAGGAGGATTTATCCTCACATGCTTTGGTTCCCCAACAACCAGCAAAGAGACTTAGTTCTCACCATTGGATAATTCCGTGCTCCCAAATATTGAATAGTGAACTTCCAGAGTTATCCAAGAAGTGAAACAAGACACAAGGAGGTGGCTCAACTCATTTCGTCTATAGATCTGAGTTGTCACCTGAACATACGGCACTCGCACCAACTTTGGGATTCAAAGCACTGAGTCCTCTTTTGTAGGTAGTTGCCTATTTAGGCAGCATATTTTCACCTTTTAAGGGCTACAGGAGCCCACTTTTCACAAATGGCTCCAGCAGAAACTGGAAAACTTGGTTTCATTTCTCTTCACAACTTCAGTAGGTTCAAACCCTCTTCTCATGCAGCACTTCAAAACAGAGGACAGTAGCCACTGCCATTTCCATTCAAAACTCTCACAGAGGAATTATCAGTTACCTCTTGCACAACTGAACTCATGCAAGGAGTGATACACCCCTTCTCAGCCTGAAGAGGTTTAAACTTACAGGTTCTGCTTCCCAGAAAAGTGCCATTACCACCAGACTCTGAAACAAAATGAATGAGACAGACTCAGACCCTCCTGTTGACCCTGGGACCCTGTGCATGCAAGAGTCACACCGCCAAAACAAGCAAGAAAGCCGGAGCCTATATCTATGAAGAGGTGGCTGAAGGGTGAACTTCTGGCCTCTACTCCAAGAATTTTATCTATTTCTACTCAGTGTAAAGTACATAGAGAGCCTTCAGGACAGAATTCAGATCTATGTTCTTCCTTAGCTAGAAGCCTGAACAACTCAACCTCCTCTTGTTTTCCTTTCCAGCTCTGCCATTGTAAGGTGCAATGTAGCCCAGCTCCATCAGGACACATGAGAACTGTGCTTCTTTCCTCCAAGAGAGGAAACATTGTACACCCTGACAGATACAGTTCAAAAGCTGATTAACCTGAACAATAATAACATCAGACTAACGCGGTACCCAAACACAGAATTATAAATTGAAGTGAATTAAGTTAGAATAGGTCTTCTGAGAGAAGAAACAAACTTAGTTCTGCTAAATGGTGCCAAGTTGCTTCCTGTTCCTCCTTTCAAAGCATTTACAGTGTTCGCTGAATAATTAATTAATTATTTTTTTAAAATCCTAAAGTCCTCTCATAATCTCATTTCACCCTCACACAGGTTTAGCTCATATTTCCTTCACTCCTATTAACCATGGTGTGGCTTAATTTGTCTAAAAAATCAGTGCAGCTGTGGCAGAACACTTTGATCAAGCCCAGACAAATTATGCATCAGGTCAGTAGTCACCAATGATGCTGCGTCACTGGACAAAGTTTTACTTCCTCATATTCTTGTGCAGCCCCACTAACATCAATGAGCTAAATCTATTTTTGGGGAAGCAATAATTCATCTTCATTTAAGTCAAAAAGTGCTGGGTAAGAATCAAGGTAGTTAGTACTCATTGCAAAAAATCAAGTTCTATCCTTGAATCAATGACAAATGCCTGTTGTCATTTCTATGCTTACTGTACTTTTTCCTTCTTCCCTTAAAGGAAAACAAAAAAGCTTTGCCTGATGTTCTCATTTGACAAATACAGATATGAGAGACAATAAGATACAGGAAGATCAGTAAGCAGTAAATAACATGCCACAGCAGTCCTTTTCATAGATGAGCTGCAGTTCCAGCCTGCTGAAGATGTCAGATTAGTCAGCCTGGCCTTATTAGATTTTCTTTTCATCAAGAAGGTGAAAAAAAAAAAAACTTTGCTGAGAAAAAAGTGTGTGAGCAGCTTTCGTACGGATTGAGAAAATGGATTACAGAAATTGGGCCTCCATTCAGGAAACAGCCTCCACCAGAATAGCCTCTAAGCACATTACCTAAAAATATGTGCTTACAATCCTACTGATAGAGTCGGACACACATTTCCAAGCTTTCCTGATTTATGCTTACAATTCCTTTCTTATGTTGGGGGTCATGAGGGTCATGGGGGGGAAAAGAAGAGGCTTGGGCTTGCAAACATCAATTTTATTCTGTCATAAACTGTGGACTGGTGCCAACTGAAGCACTTGCTAATCTGGGTATTGCTGACACCTTTCTGCTACAAAAAAGGTCAGGTTTAACAGATTTCCATTTAGACTGGTACATATTTTACATGGGAACTAAGGCTTAATGAAGTAATCTGCATGTACTGCTCTCTATGCTGGTATCCTAACAGATCTCCAACAAAACCTAAATCATGTCAAACAATTATACAATATTGCACAGAAACAGATTTGCAGTAGTACTTACTTCTGAGCTATGATACTCGGATTAACAGTCACAAGGTTTGTTTTATTGCCAACATCTTTGCTAATGCTTCCCGTGGTTGGAGGGAGGTTACACCTGAAATTCAGAAACATCTACTTAAACAGATGCGCACCAGAAACGCTTTACCATTATTATTTGCAAATTCCTCTCTTGTGCAATGACACTTTCACGTCAGCTCCCAGGGATCTCTAAGTACTTTACAAATATTAAATAAGGCTTACAGCACTTCTAGTAAAAATATTTAATCTACTGTACAGATGGTTAAAATAGGGCACAGAGAGCTCATTTTCATAAATCATGTTACAAATCAGGAGCGAAGTTAAAATCCCTGAAGAAGCCAGTCTATGAAAGCCCTGTGTTCGCTGCTAGGAGATACTGCCCCTCTTGCCTACACAATGCATTTCTTCTGAAAGTCTTCTATTATTTTCTGTTTAAAACCAGTCTGATTGATACCAGTCCCTCAGCTTGCACAGCAATTTTGACAGCTGTTCCATGAGCCAACAACAGCATAAATTGCCCAATTGCAGAAACAGTGGTTTCTGTAACAGGTAAAGAAAGCATTTTTTTAAAGTCAGTCACTTAGTAAGTTTAGCATCTTAGTATGTAGATTTCCCTTTTTTATTAAGACAGTTATCTAACTGGAAAGACTTTTTTTTTTAAATTTGAAAAGCCCACATATTAGTCAAAAGCAGGAAAGGAAACAAAATGCAGCTGGCTGTGTGATTGGACATCACTGAGAGAAGAACCTTCACTTGATTACTCTGTTCCCTTGCAGGAACTACGAAGTGTGAGTTACATACTAAGAGAGTGGGCCAAATTACGGTCTGAGTATGCCTGGTTTTCTCCACAATCTATAGAGGGAACTGAAAAAAACCTACTTAAATTAGTTGCCTAATTTTTTAGATGGCTAACAGAAGGTGAGACAAATACTGGGGCACTTAAATAACTGCATTAGTGAGCCAACCTAAGGCTAAGTAAACCCTTTGTTAAACCAGAGGTAAAGGTAAACATAGAATCATAGAATCGTTTAGGTTGGAAATGACCTTTAAGGTCATCGAGTCCAACAATTAACCTAGCACTGCCAAGTCCACCACTAAACCATGTCCCTACGCCACATCAACAAGTCTTTTAAATACCTCCAGGGATGGTGACTCAACCACCTCCCTGGGCAGCCTGTTCCAATGCTTCACCACTCTCTCAGTAAAGACATTTTTCCTAATATCCAATCAAAACCTCTCCTGCCTCTCTTGAAGCTGTTTCCTCTTGTTCTATTGCTTGTAACTTAGGAGAAGAGACTGACACCCACATCTCTGCAACCTCCTTTCAGGTAATTGTAAAGAGCGATAAGATCTCCCCTCAGCCTCCTCTTCTCCAGACTGAACAAACCCAGTTCCCTCAGCTGCTCCTCATAAGACTTTCTCTTTAGATCCTTCACCAGCTTTGTTGCTGCTCTTTGGGTGTGCTCCAGCACCTCAGTGTCCTTCTTGTAGTGAGGGGCCCAAAACTGAACACAGGATTCGAGGTGCGGCCTCACCAGCGCCGAGTACAGGGGCACGATCACCTCCCTACTCCTGCTGGCCACACTGTTTCTGATACAGGCCAGGATGCCCTTGGCCTTCTTGGCCACCTGGGCACACTGCTGGCTCATGTTCAGCCGGCTGTCGACCGACACCCCCAGGTCCTTTTCTGCCAGGCAGCTTTCCAGCCACTCTTCCCCAAACCTGCAGCATTGCGTGGGGTTGTTGTTCAGTGAGCAGGGCCTTCTATTGGGTGGATCCCATCCAGTCCCATAGACTTGTGGGTGTCTAAGTGGTGTAGCAGGTCGCTAACCATTTCCCCTTGAATTATGGGGGCTTCATTCTGCTCCCCATCCCTGTCTTCCAGCTCAGGGAGCTGGGTACCCAGAGAACAACTGGTCTTACTATTAAAGACTGAGACAAAGAAGGCATTATGTTTCCCCTGCAATCCAATAAAGGAGGAAGATTGTCCTTAGCCCTCCTTTTGTTGCTAACGTACTTATAGAAACATTTTTATTGTCTTTTACAACAGTGGCCAGATTAAGTTCTATGTGACATTTAATACCATGTGACATGTGACTTTTAATACCAGTCTTATTTCAATTTCAGGGTTTTCTTTATTCTCTTCTCCTGATTAAAAAAAAAAAAAAAAGAAGGAAAAAAAAGTTCCCTCTCCTAAAGGATATTAAATGAACAGAAATTTTGGGTTGTCAGATAATCACATTTCACATCACTGGCAAGGTATCTTTGCAATCTTAAATCATACACCTATCCATAAACTCCTCTCTTTACTTAGGAAGTAGCGTTCTGAAATTTACAAAGCACAAGACTATCCTTAGAGAGGTAGAAATAAAGAATTGTCACTATCCATCCTCATTGCTACAAACTGGCATTGGCATGCTTCCAAGCCTGACAAGTTTTTAGAAACATTCGACACCCTTCAGTAAGATGAAGCAGCTCTTACCTGAACACAAAGTCAGAATGATCTATTTCAGCTCCACAGCTGGAATTTTTCAGAATGCCTCCATTTCCAACCACGGCACAGGTCTTTAAGGGATAGACTGAAAGAGGAGAGGACTGCAAACAAATAAAAAGACACAGCCAATGCCTTGTAAATCTTTTGATTGTTTCTTCGTGTCTTTAGTCATTTGTCCTTGCAGGTTTAATCCGGTAAATCCCAGTGAAAGCATTCACCATTTAGCAGACAGGATGGCCAGACCTGGACAGCCAAGAGCCAAAAATAGACACCAACAGACTGAGAACTGCTATTTCTGTCGTCAGTACTTTGAGGGAATAACACTGGATTGTTAAAACTGGATGAGTATCTTTTAAATACACTTAACACAAAATTTACCTAGTAGTGGACTGAATCCTTGACAAGCTAAGGAACTAACTTGTACTGAACATAGTTTAAATTTACCCATTTTTCCTTTGCACTGTAACAGGCTGGGGGTTGTCACATAGTCATTGACTTTGTCAGCTAATAGAAAGTAACTCTGTAAATGCTCATTATTTTGTCATCACACAATTACATTTGATGTAAAATAATTAATTTAGGGGAACCTGAAGGTGTAAAGGACAATCACGTGCCCTGGCTTAACTCATTGTCAATGTTACGGCTAACTGAAGAAGTTACTGTTTCTGGCTGCTCACCCTCTCTACTCCTCTTGTTAGAGATTGGTGTCTTGCACTGGTGAAGCTGAATGGGAGCTAAGTGCATCCACTTGTGAACCAGCACAGATCACAACCTAGCAAATTAATGTAAATTGTTGGCTATTTCAGTTGACATTAACATAGTTGGCTGTTATCCCAGGGTCTCAGAAACATCTCATACAACTTGTTCAGCCTCTTCTGCTGTGGGAGCACTGACATTCAACAGAGAGGCCAACAGCTGGGATACTTTGGCTGCAGAAACTGAACACACTTGTAAAATTGAGTCAAAACTTGCTTACACAAAGCGTTATCCTTCCTCATTCTCTCATCAGCTTCCCCAAAGAGAAGCAGGAAGGGACACTGTTACGAACAAGGCAAAAAGTGTGGGGAAAGTGGCAGACTTCACATTGCCTGGCAATATACTACAAAGCACTATGTTCAAATATTTTGTTCAATTCTGAAAAGACAGTAGGAGGACACAAAGGCCAGACAACTCTGGCTAGTTTAGCAAGTATATATCCACATAAAACGTACTACTTTTTTCTTTCATTCAGTTTAAATTTGGAACCACTGTAACCTCTATTGCAATAAAGTTTTTAGCGATTCATCAGCATTAGAAAGGACTAGACTCATGGCAGTTGGGATGTCACAAATCAAGAATACCAGAGTCGCGTAAGAGGGCTCCCACGTGCTCTTACTTTTGAAAAATTAAGTACATCTCTGTGCCCCTCTTTGTCTGGTCTCCAGAGCTTATATGTATATTATAAGTCCCAAACTACAAAATCTGATTCCTTTGCTCAACCTGTGTTTCTGACTGCAAAGCTGGTGAAAGGCTGGGCAACAAAGCTGGTGAAAGGGCTGGAAGGAATGTCCAATGAGGAGTGGCTAAGGACTTTGGGCTTGTCTAGTTTGGAGAAAAGGAGGCTGAGGGGTGACCTCATTGCTCTCTACAGCTTCCTGAGGAGGAAAAGTGGAGAGGGAGGTGCTGAGTTCTTCTCCATGGTATCCAGTGATAGGACACATGGGAATGGTTCAAAGCTGCACCAGGGGAGGTTTAGACTGGATATTAGGAAGCATTTCTTTCCTGAGAGGGTGGTCAAACACCGGAACAGGCTTCCTAGAGAGGTGGTCGATGCCCCAAGCCTGTGAGTGTTTAATAGGCATTTGGACAATGCCCTTAATAACATGTTTTAAATTTTGGTGAGCCCTGAAATGGTCAGGCAGTTGGACTAGATGATCATTGTAGGTCCCTTCCAACTGAAATAGTCTATTCCCTTCCCTTCCCTTCCCTTCCCTTCCCTTCCCTTCCCTTCCCTTCCCTGCCATTCCATTCCATTCCATTCCATTCCATTCCATTCCATTCAGTATCAGGTTAACCACCAAAATAGCTTTCGTAAATTATATGCCCAAGCCTGCACTGGAAATGGCATGGGAATACAAGGAATATGAAACGTTGTTCCAGACTAAAATGCCTTTGAAAATGGCAATGAGAATGCAAGGCAAATGTTCTCAGAGGATTCACTCCTGAATTCAGTTCATTGCCAAGCCAGGCTGCAAGTTGTGTTCTGTAGCAACTCCATCTACAATCTGATCTATGATACCCTGTCCATGTCTCCACCACTGCAGAGGAAGGCAGAAAAAAAGGTCTTACAAGGTGAATGAAGAAGTGCATACAGGGGGTGAAGGGTCTCTTCCAGAGGAATCAAACAAAACAGCTCTATTACTAACACAAAAGATATATGATACTACAATTATAACAACAGGTAAAGATACAGTTCTTACCACAGGCAGCATCTTAAATACATCCTCTGTAATGAGGATGGTCTTTTTACTGTCCACTTCGTAACTCATGTTACTTCCCAGTGGGGTGTTGTTTTGAGAAGCAATAAAATGGTGAACTGCACCACAGCAGGAAGCTAATTCTGACCTGCAAAAAACCCAAACAAAACCTGCTCAAAGACAGGCAAATAAGTAGGAGAGTGATGGTAGAGAACTAGATGAATAAAAACCAGTTCTAATTAACTAAGCAACAAAAGGCTATGTGAACCCTCTATAATGTCATTTCCCTTGATTTGCTTTGCAGAGCAAGTCCATTTTCACAGTAAAATGTTCAGAAACTAATCAGACCAAGAACTCCTTTTCTTATCCTGTTTTTCTCTCTTGGTCTCCCTTTCCCATCCAGAAAAAGTTGCAGCCGGTGTTCTCCTCATTATTAATTGCTAAGATTATTATAGGAACACTGAGATACTTCAGTCCCCAAAGAATTAACAAGGTGATTTCAATCAACATAGAACAAGTGATTGTACGAAACTAGAAGGCTGAAGAAAGAAGGAGCCAAGGAGATGAAAGGAATGGTGATGGGAAGTACTGGCTATAGTACTTAGTGAACAGCTAGATGGTTACAAGCCAATTAATTAATAATTCATTTCTGCAACTGTTCAGCATGGTTTTCCTGTGCACAATATCACAGATGCTAAATAAATCACATCACAACTTGCAAATAAAGAAGATTGATATCTTTATGGTAGAGACAGACAGCCTAGCTGCTCCCCAAAACACCTGGCAGAAGTCCTTAAACAGATAAAAGTGCAAAGGATTCACTCAAACTTTACATAGGAGTGAAGGCTATCACCCATCTTAGAATTCCTGTTACCTCCAAACTTATAAAAATATTATGTATGTAAACATCCTATATTATTAACAGTAAATTGCAATGAAAAGCCCCATCAGACCTGAAACGCTGTAATTCATTTTGCTTTAGTGAACGATGTTCTTTCTGCTGCCGCTGGATCCAATTTTCAGACTGTAAGGCTGAAATATTCAGGGCCAGCCATTACCTACCAATTGGTAGGACATAGCTATCTCATTAGGTGAGATACTAAGAGAACTACTAACCATCTAGCAAATAAAATTCATTCATAACGGAATTGCTTGGAATTTTGAAGAAGATAACACAGCAAGGAAAAAGACAGTAATTCCTGTCCTAACACTGGAGGTTAATTGTGAAGAAAAAAATATATATATTTACAGTTAGAGCCAGAAAAATAGAAAAGTTTTATTTCATACTGTTTCAGCGAGTATGGTAAACCAAACCATTGGAACTAGTTAAACAATACAGATTAAATTCTGGCTGAAAGTAAGCTGACTTTAATAGGGTAAAACACAGGTAAGAGAAGTTGTTTCATTCGACTTTATCAACAATGTACACAGAGCAAATATTCTAATAATAATACAATTTTATTTCTGATGGAGATGAGGCATAGTCTAGCACATGGAAGAACCCAAGGATTTTGTTTCCTGGAAGACAGGGAAGAGAATGAACAGGTCTGGGACAACTCCCAATCTCAATTCCATTGAAATAATGGTCAAAATGGGGGGAAAAAAAGGTTGGGAATGTTGGTTTGATTCATACATAAAATACCAAAGGAAAGAATACCATTTCAATTGTCAGAGGGCTTACTGGTATATATTAACCCATTTTGAATACTGAGCTCTGAAACTCCTCAAAGACAAAGTTTCCAGATGTGTGAGGAACACTGGGAATGACTGAGTACTGGGATGGCACAGATCTAAAATAATCATACTAGGAGAGTTACCAGGAAATGTTAATGGGAAATATTACTCCTGAGAGAGTAAACAGTAGGGTTCAGATTTGCATGAGCCATATTCAGCTCCACTCCCTGAACACAGTGATTCCCACTGCCTTGCTTGAAGCCTTAAGGGGCAGAGGCGGTCTGTGGTCAATGAAAACCACTAGGTACAAGGGTGGGGATGGAACTGAGACTATGCTCTTGTGGGTCAGGAGGTGCATACATGGTGAAAACAATTGCTCTGGGCGTATAGTGTCCTATTTTAAACATATGGAAAACTACAATGGAACAATGAGGTAGGAGAGTCAAATGATTAAGTCTGTGAACACTGTATGTTATTGAATCACTCTTAACTCCACTTACTTTTCTTTCTTGTACACTTTTTCCTATAACCAGCTCTTTCTAACCTTAATATGTACTGCAGTAGTAAGAGGATTCAGATATCACTGTCAGACCCTGAGGGCACCACCAGACCTCACTACCCCTGCCCAGCCCCCCCAGGGCCACCCACACCCTGCCCATGGCCCAGGACTCCGTGTCAGTCCCCTGGGGCCACCAGCCCCTGTCCCAGTGACACTGCAGCAGAGCCAGTCTCCAGTTGTGCCCATCCCATCCCCAGGGAGGTGCCTGATGCCTGTTTTAGGGCTGCCGCACTCCTGGCTGGGAGTGGGATGTGCCCGTCTGCCAGTCCCTGCTCTGCTGCCCAGGTTATTGTGCTGTGATCCCACTCCCTGTCCCTTAGGAAGAAGCCTGGCAATCACATGGAGATAAGGAATCACAAAAACCAATTTTTATTTCCTTTAATTTTTTCTTAAAACTAAATATTATCTCTGTCAACGACGGCACATTCAGAGGAGAAGGAATAATGCCAGAATATTCTTGCCCAGCTTTAGTAAAAGAGTTGTTTTGTGTGTGATGGCTACCAGAACCTGAAAAAGCAAACTGATGATAGATAACATTCACTAATACAGATGACGTGGTTTTGCTTTTTATTACTTATTCCACAAGAACAAGTGCTTCAATAAATGTAGAAACAGTCTGGAAGAAAATCAGGTTTCAGAATTAATAAGAAAGTAATAGTTTAAATAAATATTATGGATCCACCGAGGAAGTAAAACAGAGCCAGGCTAGTTCAGAAACTCTGTGAGAACAAGAGAATATATACTGATTAACAATATACATTCTCACATTTCCTAAGAGCATACATGCTAAAAATTTGGAGGTAACAATAGAAACCTCTTACTTAGATCAAATCATGACACAGAATCCCACCATGCCCAAGTATACATGTACAAAGCTCCAGCAGGAATGCATGTAACCTGCAGACAGTAATACCCACTGGCAATATATTTAGTGATCTGTTCATATAGGATTTTGTACAAGCTGTGACATGTGGTACCTCTACAACTGACAGCAAACAATGAGGAAGTGGTAGAGACTGGGCAGCTCAAGCAATCTATTACTGCAACCGCCATCACAGTATTAATGTCATATGTGGCCTCTGTCATGAGGTAATGACACCCTAAAGAGCATGTACTTCCTAAGATTATGACATGTATTATACAATTATTTTAACAAGTGCTATACGTAGGGTGTTGCAAAGCCAAGACAACATTTTAACTCATGTATCGTGCCACCTGGGGAGAGAGAAATTGTTAAAACCTACCATACAAAAAAGTTTCTAATCAGATGGTGGGATAAGAGACAAGGGTCAGAATCTTAACAGCACCAAATGGTACTACCTTGAAGCCAAACTGCATTTTCTTTGGAAGGGTAGAAAGTGATCCATGTTGTCTGTTCTGACCAGGAGAAAATGCTGAGATATGCAGCTCTTGAAAGATGGGATGTTGCTATACAGGCTGAGCATCTACCTCAGATATGTGTAAGAACATGGTTATAGCTTACAGTAAGAAGTTTTAAGTTCCAGTTGTTAACAGAGCTGCTAGATTTGGGGCTTGCCCTAGAAGAAAGTGTTTTTATGATCCAGTCACAGCATTAGAAGTCCAGAGTGAAGGAAGCTGGAGTCAAAGTACCAAGTTTTGTAGGGCCATAGGTTTGGAAAGTATCTCCTTTGGAGTACAGGCTGGCACTGCCAGTTTCTTATTTGGAGGAAGCCTCTCCAACACTTCTCCTGCAAGCAGCTGGAAGCAGAGTGAGACTTAAGACCTATTTTTAAGTCCTGAGTTGTAACATCAACCACAGATATTTCTTATGCCAAGATAAGCAGAAAGGGAGTTGATTGCACTATCTGGAAATTTCACTTGTAAAAAGTAGGGAACAAAATCAGTACTTGGAAAAAGACTACACCATTTGGACTGGTAATACATACCTCTTAAAACTGAGTAAGTACAGTCATGATAGTCTTAACCAATAACCTAACCAGAGTGGTGTGCTGCATTTGTCTATGAAGTTTTGTTCATATTAGACAACACAAAGTCATTGTTGCACTGGAAAATGTTTTTCGTTGCTCAGCAGACATTTTCACTGAATTTCGTCCTTTGTGGACCAAGGACGCTGGACTTGTTTTTGTATTGAGGTCAGAGGGGATGGAATTCTGAGCCCACATGGCATCCAGATAATTTCTTCAGGTTTGTGGCTGCTGAGAACTTAAGAAAATCCTGGTTTCTGAAGCAAGTCATCAAAGTATAGAGACAAGCCAAAGGAATAATGTTGTTTTCCAACTGCTATGCAGTTAGTCCACACTGAACTGTGGGCAGTAACAGAGGACTGCTGCCTTGATTGTACATGTTTTCAAACCCCTCTGCATAATACAAACACTTCACATGAAAAGTCCACTCTACTTAGCGGAAGTCAGTGTCTGCAGGTTCTAAAAATGCTGATGTAGTTTCTTTGCAGCTCCTGTAGCAGCTCTGTAGCCAAGAAGCTCAGCCTGAACTATTGTCTCCCTCCTAGCAGCAAAATTAATTAGCTCAGCTTGGTTCTGCACTAATATGAATATGTGCGCTTTAGCTAGTCCAGCGCTTGCGTACAGGCTGCATGCATCTGCTAACAAGACACAGTGTGCACGCAACCTGAAGAGACTGCAAGCATCTCAACATTTTCCTTCCAACAACTCAATTCGAACCAGCCATAAGGGCTAAAGCAGCCAATGATTAGTCAAGGGCTAGCAGAGTTTCTCAGATGGTCCAGAAGCCAGCACTGCCCTTATCCTGAGTGGAATGGGAAGAATCACTAATAAGGGTGAAATTTGTCTTTATGCAAAGATCTTCTGCAGAGTTTAAAAACTCCCCACTCCTCTAAACTACTGATACAAGCACCAAGAGGACCTCTGATTAATCCTCCTGCAGTAAGTAGGATGGTTTTTGTTCAGAACACCTTCTTTCATTAGAAATGCTTAGCTAAAGTAATTTTGTTCAATATTTTTAAAAAATATTTTATTTTTATGTATCTGGTGTGAAAAGGCACTTGCTTCTGCACCAAAACTTTACACAGCCTCATACTTTGGGACACAAGAAAGAGAATACACCACTGGAATTGTCTGCTCCAGCCTAGAGTTCGACCACTGGGCCAATACAGTCAACCGTGATCCTCAAAGGGGTTGCAATACCCTCAGGGGGATGTAAGCCTGCAGAATCTGACAAAACTATGTGAACTTAATAGCATTTCTTTTGTGTGGACTACAGTTCAGTGTGACACCAGTGCCTGTAGATCTGGGGCAAACAGGCATTCTTCATTGTTGAGGACAGTGTGAAATATTTCACTGTCATTATACATTGGACCAAACTGAGGTGGGAGGAGGGGAAAAGTGGATGGGGATGGACACTGCAGAAGTATCAAAATATGCAAAACACTGTTCTAAATAGAAGATGCTCAACTGTCCTCTTAGGCCACAGGGGGGGAGGGTGAGGAAAATAACCTTAATTTGCACTAAAGAAAGCTTAAATTCAGTAGTAGGAAGCAGACTGAAACAGGCTGCCTAGGCAAGGTGCAGATTTTCAATGACTGGAGATTTTTAATAGATATCTGGCCAAACTTTTTTCAGTAATGGTCTAAATCCATTTGATTCTAAGTCACCTTTTATAAACATCTGTACAAGTGAATGTTTGTTTGCAAAAAGAATATCCTATCAGTCCTGTTATTTGCACATTATCCACATGAGCAATGCTTACACAGACATATCTCTGTGGATCTTCAGTTACCCAACACACATAAACACCACATAAAAAAACCAAAACAAACACAAAGTAAGACTAGCAAATACTTAAAGCTGTAACTCCTGTAAGCCTGATGCTAAGTGTGTTTCACAGCACAGTTTGTAATATCATTTGAATAAAGGGCAAAGTATTCCAAGCGACAAAATTCTGTGGGTTACTAATAACCAGAAAAAGTCCATGCTTGTCTAATAGCTTGTTTTAATAGTTCACCTAGCTTGGGTATTTGTAATCATTAGTTCATGTGAGCTATTGTATTGTACATGTGAAGACCACAAAGACTTTGAGGTTTCATATTGAAGAGACTGTCGTGACAGTACAGAGAAGAACCCACAAAAAATTCCACTATGTAACAGCGAATTTTTGAGGGAGCAACTACAAACAGCGAGACTACCTTTTACCGATGTCCCCTGCTGTAATATTTTATAATAAGCAAGCAATTATCTTATTGTACTGCTCTGGGGGCTCTAGACAATGATATGGGTTTCTCCAGGCTCTTGTCAATCCAAGTCAATAGCATCAAAGTGCAATGAGGCATATTATGACATATTCCAACCTTTTAGGAAAGAGTGGTTAAATCCGGTATCTGAAACAGAATGTGTTGAAGGGGAATGCTACACTGACAGCCCTTGAACTGTCTATAAATGAAGTAACATCATAAATGGCTAAGACAATGAAAGCCAACAGGGTTGAATCTGAAATCAAGGCTGAATATGTAAAAAGTGTCATAACATTTTCAAACCAAAGACTATTTAAAAAGACTGCCATGAAGACATAATTAACTCAGTCTGATCCAAAATCAGGTTCCCCTTATAGGAATCCTCCAACCTTTAGGAAAGTATATAGTCTGTAGAGCAATTAAAAGATTCAACCATTTCTCCAACCTGTCACCAATTGCTATCTCTCCACCCAGCATTCTTCTTTTCTGAAATAGAAATATGTGAATATATAGTCCTGATTTTACATATGATCTATTAAACCTATGCAACAAATGTACTCTTAAATCACACTGTAATCTCAGAGTTCTGTGTATTTTCTTGTATACTGGAATGGAAGATTTCAGAGTACAGTGGAATTATTGATCTGTTTAGTGTTAGGAAAGCTATTGATTATGTGGTGGTGTGAACTTATGTAAGCATAAATTGACCTTGTAGGGTATTTTATTTGTGTTTCAACTGTGGTTCATTGCAGTACACAGATGTGTTAAGCAATACTGTTATATATGTTAGAGTGTAGTACACTGCAAATCAATTTCTTCAAGGAATGGGATTTTATAATCTGCAGGAATGTTTAACACACACTTTTCAGAAGAGATATTAAAGTGGGAAAAGGGTAATAGAGGTCGAGTGGAATAAAAAGCAGGATGGGAAATTACAGGACTAGGAAAATGGGTTGACCTTTTAACTATTCTTTTCAAGACCCAGGGTGCTTTTTTAAAGTAGTAATGTTTTCTTTCTTTAAAAAAAAAAAAAAATTTTGGTGGACTGGAGCAGCGTGCCAGCTAAACTGCAGTATAACATCAGGGGTTTTAAAACTGCATTTTACACCTAGGAATTTCCTTCTTCCTTCATTATCAGATACAAGTAAGGTTTGTCAGGAATGGTATTTCCACGAGGAAGGCACCCAGTATCCACAGCTCACACACGGCTATTCCAGTGTGATACCACTCCTGAAGAACTGTTGTATTGCTTTGCCAGGCTCCAAGATCAGCGAGATAGCCCAGAAATACAATGCCCAGAGGCTTCTCTGAAACACAGCATCTGCTCAGCCTTTCTCCATATCCTCCCCAGTGATTTTGAGGGCTGTTTTAGCTATTTGCTAGCTTCCAGCAAAAACAAGAGTTGCAGCTATTTGGAAAACCTGCAGATTATTTGCCACCATGGATGTATAGCCCAAATGAGAATAAATCAAGCTTAAAAGTCTGTAAAGCAGAGAGGTGGAGGTGTAAAAAACAATTACAGCTTGTACCCAATTGGGCTCTGTAATTTGTTGCACTAATAAAACATTTCTTTAAGTGGAAAACCTTTGAAGAATACTAATATAATAATTAATATTCAGGTTACCTAGGGAACTGGAGACTTTACTGACTGTAGCTGAGAAGAGCCTTTGCAGAGGAAGCTACCCAGCACAGCTTTTTTTCCTGGAGCTTTAAGAATGGTGCTTCCAGGCAGCTGTGAGATTATTTCCCCTCCCTTTCCAATTATACCAGTCCTGTCTTATAACCAAGAAATCTGAGGACTTGCTTTGTCTAAAACAAGTTAGAGCTGATGTAAATCTGAAAAGGAAGGAAGAATTCAGGTGGGCTTAGAAACAAAGGGATAATATGGAGATGCTAGATGATTGTAGAGCCACAAAGAACAAGAGAAATAAAAAAATAACAAGAGAAGCACAGCTGAATTTGGTAAAGGAAAGGTCTGAATAAAAAATACTTAAATAGTTCTCTATATGTCAGCAGTAAATGTTGGAGAAGGGTTTCCCTAAATCACTGTTAGCAGGATGCCATTTACATCACTTCTGGTATAGGTGCATCACCTTTGCTAGCATCTATTGTGAAGTTAGATAAAAACTCTCTAGCAATGGCTGACAAACACTAATGTGGGGCACAATAAATCTTAATTAAATTGCAAGAGCAATGAACCAAGTGCTTGCACTTGCTCCTCTGAGGACAGCCTAAATCTGGCAGTGCTGATGCCAGCATTACAAATACTGAAATAAGTGAAGGGCAGGAGACTGGTTCCCTGACAGAGACTGGACAAAAATCAACCAGAGAAGAGTGACTGTGGATATGGGAGGTATTAAAGAGAACATTATGGCTTGTACTTGCCCATGATTCTTCTTGATTTTCAGAAACACATGGGTAAACATCACGTAGCAGTCAAGAACCACTGGCCACTGCCAGACAGCAATCTAGCCAAGCGCATGTGAACGTGCACAGCACAGCAGCTTTAGAGGAAGCCATGTAGGAAAGGAAAAGGGCAGCTCTCTGACAACAAATGAATGCAGTTTGCACAGCTGCATGGCAAAGCTGATCTAGGTAGTAGAGGGTCAACCTGGAATCCTGCACTCTGCTTTTTGTACAATAGGTTGGCAAAAACACTGTGGTTTGTGCCACGCATGGCTGTCAGCTGTAACCCTTTTGCCAAATACAAAGACAAGTATTTCTTTCCTGCATTGCACTTCCAATTCATATTCTTTCATTTGGCCTGGCTCTACTGGGAGTGCAGCTTACAAAGAGAATTGATGTGTACTTATTGGCACACAGTGCTGTCTTCTAGGAACATAAGAGTTACTGGCTCAGATCACATATTTATTCAGTCCACTATCAGTATAATGGTAGCCAACAGCAAAGGCTGCAAAGGAAAACACAAGAAAGCTTCTTTGAGAAATTCACTACCCCACGGGAAACTGCTTTTGAACCTTATTAATTAGAGGTTAGTTCATGCCCTGGAGCATAAGACATTAAATCCCTTATAAATATGCATGCCTGTTCTTCAGAGCTTCAGGATAATACAGAGATGTCATACAATTGACACCATGCCTGAGAAGCATGTAAGTGTTCACTCCATTTAACAGATGGGCAAACAGGGAAAGAAGTCAAGCAGCCTCTCCGCAGTCTAGTCAGCAGGCAGACTTCTGGTGGCACTGGCAGGTGAATAATACAACACAGGCAGCTTCAAGCTCTCCTCCTGAAGGTGGATAGCTGTATTACTCAATTCGTGCTTCACAGCCCCTCTGAGATTAATTTCCTCTTCTGCAAAATGGGTGTGTTTATCTACCTACTTAATGAGATTTTTAGAACTGAACAGCATTTGTATTACACAATTATTATGCATTACTGACACTAGGCAAAGTTAGAAAAAGGAAGAGATGTACTGCCAAGGGATTATTAATTCATTTATTTCACCACATTTCTAGAAGCTTTTTTCACCATAGAGCTCTGTCAATGCATCATTTCTCAGCTAGAGTGTCCTTGCAAAGCTAGTTCCAGGCTTTTGTGCTTAAGTTTGGGAGTGTGTACAGATTTAGTCAGTAAATTTTATATTGACTTTCGTTTTCTCTTTTTTTTAATCTTTTTTTTAAAGCCTCTATTGACCAACTGCTAAGAGCCTTGAAAGTCTCCAGTATGGTCTGGGAGAAAGGACAACTGTAAAATTTTAATGTCCTGTTTCCAGAAAACGACAGAGAGAAGAGGAGTTTGAGGGAACGGAAAAAGAAAGAAAAGACTTATGCAAAAGCACATGTCTTTTGTAAAATAATCATTCACAATGCCCTAAACAAAAGTACCAGTCCTTGGTCATATCAATGGAATTTTTGGATGATATCAAAGCAGATCAAATTTCATAGGGACAGAATAATATACAGTACTGTCATCAGAATTGCAGCATGGGTTGTATACATATGAACTAACTAATACTCTAGCTATTTTGGATGTTAAAAAGCAATGAACCATAACAGCACAGCCCTTGAATGTAAATAAAGTAACAAAAGTTTGTCCAGCCTGTGCTGAACCATGGTTTTCAAAAGATTTTTGTCGCGTGGTATTTGAGCTAAGTTAAAGCTAACAAACTCACCTCAATGTACGTACCATCCACATTTTCTAAAAGTGGCCTAGTGCACCCCACAGTTTTCACTTTTGAATATTTCCAGTCTGATCATTGATTATATAACTCACCTTGACTACTTATGACCCACACTCCTTGCTGGAAGGCAAAGACAGCAAGAGGAACAGTAAGCATCTTGTACTTAAAGTCCAACAGTCTCACATGACGGTTTAGATACGGGGTGTTATGTTTGATTCCCATAGGCCTAGAAGATGTAGAAGTTGGCCCAGTGGAAGGGAGAAAGCAGAAGTAACAAATGAAGAAGTCAAGCTGGAACAAGGAGTGGTTGCTCTGCCACTGACTCGTACACCTAGCACAGCAGAAGTGGCAAATTTCTGGTAAGTGGTGGCTGGTCCATTCAGAAGGAAGATAAGTTAAAAAAAGGTTGGAAAACAAAAACCCTAAAGGTAGCAGGGTGAAGAGCAGATGAGAGCAGCTTCACCTCGTCAACTCTGTATAAGGCACCTGCCTGTTCTGAAACAGAATGGGCTGCTTCTACAGTTCCTTATCATGCTCTGATATCTCTGTGCCCAGCTAAAGCCTGCTGGAGTAAATTAAACCTTAACTCTGTGTATTCTCCTACCTCAGCTTTGGAAGCACCATTAGTCAGTTACAATACACAGCGCACACACAGCAATTTATGTTGCACAAAAAGCTTTACCCCCCCACAAAATTACTTCCTCCAAGTGTATCATGCTGAGCATGTGGATATTAAGTTTTCAATGCTAGTTAACTCCAAAGAGTTGGAAGGTAGGTCAGTTTATTTATTTTTAATGATCATGACAGAATCTTTAATTCTAATCCATGTAATAATGTAATTCAAGAGAGTATTTCCCCCTGGAGAAAATAGGGTTGGCATAGTGAAGCTGTTCTCTAAACCCAGCATGATGCATTTCCAAATGAGAGTGGAAGCTTTTCAGGGATCACTGTCCCTACTGAGCATGGACTTATGCGCCATCCCCAACAAGGACAGATGTTATCACGTGCTTACATGCTCAGGGGCCGTGACACACAGTGTCAAACCTAATGAGTGCCTTGGGCACTTCTGTAATAGAAGCAATAGTCTTGGGGTATGAAATACACTACTTCATTACACAGTCTTTTACTAGAGTGCCAGATTTTTTTTTTTTTTTCTAATACTGTATGTTTTGTGTCAGGAATATTTTAATCTATTCTACTTAAGTTAGTTAACTATTCATTATAGTGGAGACAGGTAAAATTACTTCATTTCTGTAGTTCTTTTATTCTACTCAGTTTGCACAGTTCAATTCAAATAAAGAAGAAGAGCCTCAGCATCAAAAGACTACTAGAAATGTATAGCTATGAATACAGTCTAAAAGCAATGCAAAATTATCTTTTCAAAAGGCAAGATTTAAATTTATGGCTTGTTAGATGAATCTAGGGTAAACAGTTTTTCTAAATGAGACAATGAAAATTACCTGAATTTTGTAGATTCTTCTGGTTTTCTTATCCAGGTGCAGTTCTGCAGTTTTGTGACTATGTGAAGATAATAATCTTCTGAATATCTAAAAAAGGCAACAACATCAAACACTAGAATATATATGTACGTATATTTAGAAACAGTCTCTAAAACATTCAAATGATGCATGTATTAATAATAATGTGCATGGTGCATATATAATGGATTGCTTTTAGAACTCTGTGACCTATTTTATTTTTGTAATTTGTAACAGTACTATCTTCATTTAATTAGCATGACCTATTAAACATTGCTTCTTAATAGTCATGTACTAATGAACTTTTCTTTTCAGAAACTTTCAAAAGTACACTGATTTCAAACTTAAATATTTGACCATAAATATCTCGAAGTAATTAGAAACCATCTCAAGTGCAAAAGTCCAAAATAATAAAAAAAAAAAATCTCTTTCTTGTATTCGGTGTTTTTAAACTTCAAAAATGTTTTGAAATGCGGCTCTGGCAAGCCAAGATGAAACATTACACTTCTTATGCCTTTTCTTTAATTTACCTTATAGAATCCCCAAAGCTCAATTCAATCATCTAAGACCTTAGACCAATATTTACAGATGTAAGTTTTCCTTCAAATTATCTCTTAAATAAAACAATCTGTTGTTTTACATCAACCAGCACTTTGGTTACATTGGTACATGTAACCAAAGGGCTTTCTGCTCCTTTTAAACCTTTTCAAGAGATTTAAATTTGTCCAGATGTGAAATACTTCAGAACATGTTAAGTCAAACGAATTGAGACATTTTTTCCTTTATAGGTTCAATGTTAATACTTCTCCCATTTGTGCCTGGATCCTAATACAGTTTTTTAAAAACAATAACTGTGACTTATAAGGAGGATTGGGGGAATGGGAAGAAGAGATGGTATAGAAGCCATGACTACAAATTCTATGGGACTCGTATCTCCAGAAAAGATCAACCTTGTATTATTTTAGCAAAAATGGCTTAGCGTTGGCCGAAAACCAAATGATCATGAGTTTATTTACGCTGGAACGTAGAAGTGTGTATTTTTAACAGTTTTACAAGATTTGGCATGGCAAGAAACCTCACTTGGTTTTAAATGGAGCACGAGAATTGGTAAAAGGGAATATAAAAAAGGCTGTGGTGGGTTGCAACAGCAGATGTCAACAATCCGAAAGCTTCCTTCCCTCTCTGTGTTCAACATGCTTTTAGTACCACAGCTTTACAGTAAACACATGAAAAAACAGATCCCTTTTTTTGTTTGCTTCATAAAAGTACTGCAACTGCTAAAGCTAATTTGTTTACCCACCCCTTAGTAAAATCATGTCCCTTTTCCACATGGAAAAAGAAATGAAACTTTTTAGAGGAATTCTGCATTAGGATTGGTCTTTGGCTCAAGTTTGCATCTGTGACAACATGTACGATTTTCATTCTCCAGACTTAGCAAACTCTTAAAGGAACTAGATGATTGTGACTAAACTGATTTTACTGAGCCCTTGCACAACTCAAGAGAGCAGGAATGAATGGGCAGAAGTGGGAGAAGAGCAAAACTAGTTTCATTGCAGCTGTAGCTGATCTGACCTCATGCAGTACGTTCTTCCTCCTTCCAGTCCAACTCCAAATCTGTTCTCTCCCTTGTGCCACTGCTAATAGTTACTTGAGTCCACCTCTGGTTTGTTTTTGCCAGCTTTTTTTGCACTTGTCAAATGGCTTCATAGGCCAATTTAATTCACTACCATGGCAAAAAAATAACTCAGAAAAAAATATGCATATACTTTTTCTTCTTCTTTAGTGTGTTAAAGCAGATCAGGAAAGATTCCATCGAACACCACAGCCAGTATAAGTGATGGGAGCGGAGAAACTGGGAACAAGACCTTCCTATTTTGGCAGCTGCCTGCTGGTATGTTGTACTAGCAGCCTTGGAACTGCAGCCAGAGAAAATGGAACTACTTTCTTGCTGAAGCTGCTACCTAAATTGGCTCACTGTGGGGTCAGACAAGTGTCAGTCCCAGCACAGGGCAGGACAGGGAGTGTGTGTGGGGGGAGGATGGGATAGAAGCAGAGGACCGAAATAGCCTATGCTGATGTTGAATCACTCATCTAGTTTTATTCCTTAAGGCTAAACAATAAATAACTCTCAGATGCTGGGACTTAGGGAAAAATTCCAAAAATTAATAGGATAACAGGGCATGAAGAGTTACTTAGGCTATCATTATCTAGGAGAAAAAAATATAGAAAAATCAATGTCTTTAGGCTAGAACGTGCTAAGATGAAGATCAGGGTCAGAAACATAAAGAAAAATTGCCATCAGCTCAGAAAGAAATTGCATGGACTGACAAGTTATTAGCAAGTTACAGGGAACTGGTGTGGCCAGCAGGAGCAGGGAGGTGATCATGCCTCTGTACTCGGCGCTGGTGAGGCTGCACCTCGAATACTGTGTTCAGTTTTGGGCCCCTCACTACAAGAAAGACATTGAGGTGCTGGAGCATGTCCAGAGAAGGGCGACGAAGCTGGTGAGGGGTCTGGAGCACAAGTCTTATGAGGAGTGGCTGAGGGAGCTGGGGTTGTTTAGCCTGGAGAAGAGGAGGCTGAGGGGAGACCTTATCGCTCTCTACAACTACCTGAAAGGGGGTTGCAGAGAGGTGGGTGCTGGTCTCTTCTCCCAAGTGACTAGTGACAGGACAAGAGGAAATGGCCTCAAGTTGCGCCAGGGGAGGTTCAGGCTAGATATTAGGAAAAAGTTCTTTACTGAGAGAGTAGTGAAACATTGGAATAGGCTGCCCAGGGAGGTGGTAGAGTCACCCTCCCTGGAGGTATTCAAGGAGCGTGTGGATGTGGCATTGTGGCATGTAGCTTGATGGGCATGGAGCTGTGTGGTGTTGGGTGGGTTGGTTTTTGGTGTGTTGTGGCTTGTTGTTGTGTGGTGGTTGGCTTTTTTTTTTTTTTTTTTTCCCCCCAGGTTGGACTTGATGATCTTACAGGTCTTTTCCAACCGTAGTGATTCTGTGATTCTGTGATTCTGTGAAACATTTGGTAAGAAGAAAAATCAAAGCACCATCCATAATGCTAGTTCCAAGGCCTCATAAGAAACACAAGCATTCACTGTCAGAAACTGTAAGGACCTTCTTATACATGTAACAGAACCTGCATCTAGCGTAAAAACACCAGTTACAATGCAAGAACATTGCTGCCTTTCCACTGCTCTCTACTGGGTGGAATCACTCTTGCTCGGAGGTGTCTAAGCTCACCAGCTCACCCAGAAAAACACCACTTACAGGTCCTTACAAGACAGAACACCACCTCTGCTCCACCTATGCATCCAGTTTCGCTCCTCTTATGACTTACAAAGACACTATGGACTGTCAGAATGCCAGCGCTGGCACAGCACCACAAGTGGCAGAGACAACCCAGCAGCAGGTCCTCGGGGACAGGAGCTCCCAATTGCAGCAGCTCTGCAAGGCAGCCGCTACATCTGCTCACATGAGTGTAAGGCTTCCATTAAATGAACTCTACTTGAATACAGACAATATTCCCACAGATTAATTTTTTTAAAGACTCAAAGTGAAGCTCTGGGATTTGCTGCAGCTCGGTTTACAGCCCAGAAAGCTTTGTTTTCCTCTCGGAAAGCTTATTTTAGCATTTCCTGCTTTAAAGGAGTCTTGGGGACTAACTCCTCCAATGGAATCAGTCCAGAAGGCCATCAGAATGTCATTTCATGGCTCTGCTGTAACCCAGACAGTCGTCTTCTCCACTGTTCCATTTTAAAGACCTGGGACAATACATATATTTCCAGTGGCACCCAGGAGCTTACAGCACATATCCACTGATCCTAAAAGGGTTTTATTAAGATAAAAAAGCTCAGGTAAATTGAACTATAAAAATACATGAACAAGACAGTAATTACAGTGCTGAGAATAGCAAATGAAACACGTTTCATCCTGGTTTTGTCTGCCACCTGCACCACAACCATTATAACAACTTGCTGTTGTAGGAAACTCACTTATACTGTATGAGCCTTGCTGACAAATAACACATGGAAGGTTTTTTTTCCTATAGTACTTGTCAGGTATGCAGTGACCTTCTACATTAACTGCAGTGGCTAAGGTGGAATTATTATGCACAGTCGAGGCACTGACTAAGTGTAAGTGTCTTCTAATTTCTGGCAGATATCTAAAGGACAACAGCAAGGACAGAAGTGTTGAGATAGTAGGAAGACAATAGGTAAAATGTCAGAACAGAGAGACAGATGCAGCCCCACTGGTTACTTGCTAAAACTGAACACCTACTTGAAAAAAAACTATTTGAATTAGAAGGAAAACCGAGCAGCAGGAGTGAAAAAAGGAGATATTCCTACTTGGCAGCTTATGTTCAAGAAGGAAACAAATAAAAAGAAAAACAACAGCAAGAAATGCAAGAGAAAAGGAGGATCCCTTTTGTCTTTGGACACTTCAATACTACCAAAACAAATGTCAGTTTTTAAAGCCCTCAGGAGAGCGTGCACAGGGCTTGCTCTAGAATAAAAATGGAAAACTGCCAGCAAAACTCAGCATTTCAGGCTCTTTATCACCACCAGCACATCCCTGCTATAATAACGTCCCACTTACATACCATTTTTTACTATCAAGTCATGTGACAATCTTTAAACTAGTAATTTTTTTCCCTTTCTGCCAGCTTAACAGGCAAGAGTGTCCAGAATGTCCCTGAAAGTCTAGAACTGCAATATAAAGCATTTATATACCTTGCCTGTGGGTGACACCTTGAAAAAGCAACAAAGATCTCTGCAGCTCCTCTCAGTGAAGGGCAATGAGTTGCAATATTCATGGCACAAAGCAATCCCTTGATTCTTTGTTCCAAGCATCAGTTTCTCCTCCTACCTGCCCAATTCATCTTCTGCCTCATTAAATGGTGCAGGCTCCTTTCTCTTGAGCCACAGAATAAAGGTCTCACAATTCCTAAAGCTTCTCCTACAACCTCAGCTCCAAAATGTTCTAGATACGAAGAACATGTCTGCATTCCTGCAGTCTGTACAACTTTGTAACACATGGGATAAATAACAGCATTTATATTGCTATATCTGGATTTGGGAGGCAATACAGTGACTGGTTGTCCTTCTCTTTGTGTTAATCACTCAATTTTTCTGTCAACTCTTTGACCTCTGTTTGCCAATCTCTGTTTCAGCTCTCACTAGCAGTGCATCAGTAACATAGTAGTCTACCACCTTTCAAAAGAGTAAAAACTTCAATGATAGCATTGCTGATGTGGTGGAATATTGATGGGAAAAGAGGTTAGAGGAGAAAAAAAAAGAAAGAATTAAAAGAATGACGACAGAATGCTGGGGATATGGTGACTTAAAAATAGGTGGAAGGTCTTAACACGCAATGAGAAAGTGAGAAGACAGAAAATACAGGAGAAGTTTTAAAATCATGATTTAATGTTGTTTCTGTGTTAAGGAAAAATTTGACTTCTCCAGTCCTTTTAATGGGAAAAGGCACATAATTATTTTTAGCAGAGTTTTTGTTTCTCATTCCATTTCTCTTCTCTTCACAAATGGCAGGGGGGAAGCTTCCAATTTTAAAGACATCATGGTACATAGTTTTAAGCTGGAACTCAGTTCTAATGGGATGCCTCTCTTATTTACAATGTTTTATTTATTGGTGCATCTGTACAGGTGAAATGTTACATGTCAAAAGCAATGGGGTGCTTCTCTCATTTTCACTTTAGCAAGTGGCAAAGGAATCTTAGCAGGGCTGATATCAAATATTTTTTTTCCATGTCAGGAAAAGGCAGAACAGCAAGTTGCAACCTAAAATTAATTTGGGGTGTTTTTTCAATGTATCCAAAATTCAATAATCAGTTTCCTGTGGACTAGTTATTATAAAAGTGCAATTAATTAGCAAGTTTTTATACTAGTACATTTCTATAGTTAACTCTAGTGAATATGCTGAAAAGAATCCATTAACTGAGGTTGCTCATAGCAGGAGTGTTCACCAATCAGGACAAAGACTCTCAAGAATGAAATTATACCTCACAGATTCTGTTCTACCTTTTTGTGAATATCTTGGAATAAAATGTAGATAACTGGCAATGAGTTGACTTATACTGTGAAAATAAAAAAAATAAAATCCAACCTCAAATAAATCTAATATACATGAAAGAAAAAATTCAGGCGAACATTGGTTGAACAATTTCAGTTTCCTGTTGTATAGCTCCACATTAATATCATCGAGAATTATATAAAAGAGGACAATCTTTCACCCTTGTATTTAAAATAAACAAAGCAGAAAGCACAGCAAACACCTACCTTTTTTTCTTGATAGATGATGACAAAATGCTGTCCTGAATTGCCTTACATTTTGAAGCCTGTTCAAACTGGTAAATTCCATTTGTATTAACAGTTGTTCTGTTAAAAACGGGAGGGGGGAAAAGCAACAAATTTTAAAAGAGAGAACATATTCTGACAATGCTGTCACATTTACTTTGCTATGACAATAAGATTAATAACCGTTGATTTAGCTGAAAACATTACCAAAGAAATCTTATTGACTTCCATTGTGAAGCTCTTGTATAAAAGGGGAGTTTGCTGCTAGTGACTATAAAATATTTGATTCTTAAAGTAACCTTATTTGATAATGTGAAGTATATTTTCTGCTTTACACTGTAATCAGAAAATGTAATTTAAAAAAAGAAATTAAATGGGAAGCCTCTTGAACATTGTGTTTTGAAGATATTTAAAATATTCACCAGTAAAATATTTAGCAGATGTGATTTCCTAAAGTTGTTGATGAAATGCAATATTCAGAGCCAATATAACATGTACAGGAAACACCACAGGTGAAATGGATCTTTTTACTTGGACCTTAACTTATTGACTTGAGCTTAATACTTCCTCCCTTGTTTATTCTTTACTTAGACAGTGAGAATAAATATTTGTAAAAGGAACCAAGGCAAGTGCCAGACAATGACCTTTAATTCCTCTTGTCTTACTTTCACCAAACTCCTATCTGGTCCTCCTGCTCTGGCAATCCTAGCAGAAGATTGAGCTGTAAATTAGTAAATGACTAGATACCACGGTCTTATTCCATTCACCCCAGTTCACCCTGTATCTAGGTTCAATCTCAGAGAATCACCTTCTTCCATCATCAACCTTCTGCTGTGTGTATTGTCATTTATCATGAAGTTTTTTCCTCCAGCATTTTTATTTTCCTTTCTCCTCACCATCTTCTCCTCTCCCCCACCCTCCCTGCCCCCCTCCCCATTGCTTTTGGGTTCTTTCCACTGATTCACTACTTATGGAGCACGTGGACACTGTAACCTATTTGTCCAAACCAGAACTAGAAATACAGAAGACATAGATGCTGTGTCATTCACTCCTGGGTGTGAGTTGCAGCAGTGAACAGAACCCATGCTGTTCTTTGAAACACAGAACACCTAAGCCATCTCTGTACAGAGGCACTCATACACAGAGAAAGGGTCTTCCTGCTTTGTACATAATGCGCTCTGCTTCTGAACCGTCATTCCTTTTACTAGCAAGGACAAAACTCCGTTGCCTTCACCTGTTAAAACACAGAGACCACCTATCAACAAGATTTCTGACAAGCTGATTTTGAAGTTCTTACTTGGGAAAGATGCCATTTCAAGTCACGGAATCACAGAGTGGCTGAGGTTGGAAGGCATCTCTAGAGGTCATCTGGTCCAACCTCCTGCTCAAGCAGGGCCACCTACAGCCAGTTGCCCAGGACCGTGTCCAGATGGCTTTTCAATATCACCAAGGATGGAGACTCCACAACTGCCCCGGGCAACCTGTGCGAGTGTTTAGTCACCCTCACAGTGAAAAAGTGTCTCCTGATGTTCAGAGGGAACCTCCTGCATTTCTGTGTGTGCCCATTGCCTCTGGTCCTGTCACTGGGCACCACTAAGAACCTGGCTCCATCCTCTTTGCACCCTCCCTTCAGGTATTTATGTACATCGATAAGGTCTCTCCTGAGCCTTAACAATTAAAGTCTTAAACAATCCAAATGAGAAGAAGTCTAACTGAAGAAGAAAGAGCAGAATAAATGCTTATTTATTTTGCTACTTAACTGACTGGCTTGTTCATAGATATGACAGGGGAGGAAGAGAAACAAAGTGCCTTTCCTCCTCTTTCCATTGCCCATGAGTTTTCTAGTGAATCAGTCACTCCATAGGAGCAATTCACCCAGGATGTAGGCTGCAGAGGAGAGAGATCAGCTCTCCCCCTTTCTTTCCACCATCAGGATCTTCTTCCCAGTATACACCCAGTGCCCCTAAGGAAGTATGCACTCTGCATGTCCCTTGTTGAGCACAATGGTAAGACAACACAACATCATAAACCTCTGTCCTTTCAGTTCTGCAGTGACTTTAATAGATAGTAACAGCTGGCACTACCTACTGAGAGCTCCTTGGCTGATTTTGCAGACAGCTCCTTATTTAATTCTTTTTCAAGGAGCAACATACAAATGTAAGGGCAGCCAACTCTCAGAGCACACAGTTAAGAAGATCAAGCACCCAACTCAGCGATCTTACATGGTACACACCAGCAAATATTCTGCCTACGCCATTTACACACAGAGGTTTATTGCAGCTTGGTCTGAATGGTTCTGTCTAACTGAAGAACCAGGTGAGCCCTTTCACAAAAGAATGCAATACCAGTTCCCAAACAAATTTAGTTAGCACTAAATCATTCCTCTCTCTTGCTTCTTTAACTCAATAAGCTCAAATGATTCTTCTGCAGCTGCAGCTTAAAGTAAGAGAAATGGCTACAGGCAAAGCTTTGCTGTCTAAACAGCACCTTAAAAAAAGAACTATTGATATTATATGCCAAGTGCATGTTACTGCTGCAAATAAGTCTTTCGTTACAACTGAATATCAAGATGCTGGATGCTGATTTGAGAAGTGGCTCCAGCCCTTCTGAGCCTCAGCTGGCCAGAGGAGACCTTCTTTAACACACGAAGCCTGCCAGGAAGACGAAGTCAGAGCAGGTGCTTAGGTCTGATCTACTCGCTGCAAGGTGCGTTTGCAGGCATCCTCAGAGAACCAACATTCTTTCACAAGTAAGTTTCAACTCTATGCAGAGAATCATTACAAGGTCCTTACAGCTTCCTATTAATTTATGTCCTGAGATCAGTGGGGCAGTGAATAAATATTCTCTCAACCAAATACAAGCTTTACTCAACAGACTTTTAGTCTTTTTAAATTCATAGAACTAAGATCAACTGATGCAAGTTTACTGTTGGACTCGATGGTCTTAAAGGTCTTTTCCAACCTAAATGATTCTATGATTCTAAGTTGCCTCGTTTTTTAATACGTAATTGCTTTTTATGCACACATTTTCAAGACTTGAAAAATTCAAGAAAGGAAAAAGAAAGAAGTCAGATAAAAAAAGAATGAACAAAATAAATCCCTGTTCTGTTTTATCATTAAATCCTGACAATCACTTTTACAGCCATCAAGGGGAGTGAGTGAAAGATTTTTGCATTCAGACAAAAGGGGTGTGCAAGGGGCAGTCCAGACTTCTACTCCATTATTCATCGCAGAGTTGTGCAGACATCAAACTCAGATTAGATTTCTGATCATTTAGGGCAATTACACTAGGCAACATTTATCACTGAATGAATTTACCTGACCTAGTGGATGACAGCCTTTGTTCAATACTTAGAACTGCACTAAAAATTCTGCAACGAAATCAGATAACATGCCTAACAACGCAGATATCAGGCTACGTTCAACTAATTTTGCAAACTCTTAAGCTAGATGAGAACTTGAAGTGGAAACCGTGTTATATTCTGTTGGCTTGAACTCAGAAAACTTATGAAACAGGGAAATTACTGCAGCATTTCTCTTAGAGTTTTGATGTTCTCAAAGCCAACCTCACTGGCCAAAATCTGAAAAACAGGGGTTTTTTTAAATCATATATGAACAGCTTGAGGACCACATACTTCCTATGGTAATTCTAGGAACTCAGAAAGTACACCATCTGTACTTTAATAAATCTGCAGTAGATTAAGACCATGTGCCATATTTATCAGCACGTTGTTATTCTATATCTTGCTCTTAGAAAGGCAGCAGTTCCTCAAAATGTAAAATTCTTTAAGATAAGGATTGCACCCACCTTTAGAATAAGAAATAGAGAAACTATATGGAAAGTCCACAGCCCCTTTTGCTGCACCTGTTGGATTCAGTCCTCAGACTATAGGGAGCCTTAGTGCAGGGAATCACAGGACAGACAGGTCCCTCAGTTAATATGGAGTTCTGGGGGAGCAGTGGTACAGGGAGGGAAAGAAAAGAGAAGCCCTTTAAAAACAAAACCAAACTCAACCCCAAGCTGTTATCAGAGTACGGAAATGGATGGACGTAAGATGGATGATAAAAGGATGAATGGTAGGGGGAAAACAACCAAAACAAATAAATGGAAAAAGGAAATATAGTGCTGTGAATTATAACACAACATAAAGATACAGCCAGGACTGAAAGACCAATCCTCCAGAATACCCACAAAATCAGCTGGGAATAACTGAAAGAATGTGCAGTGAGATTTTCAAAAGAGCTCAGAACTGGACTGTCTGGCAGCACTGAAAGCAACAAGAATTTCACCCCTAATTTCAGCAGGAATTAAGTCCACACTGAATGTAAGGAAAAATCCCACCCATTGGCTTTATTCGTTCGGTGCCCAGCAGAACTAGTCGTTGCACTTCTTCTGTGGCTTTCTGCTCTTCACTGCCCAAACTAGCACAGGATGTCTGAACCCTGTTGCAGCTGAGCATCTCCAGCTAAAAAGGATAACTTCTGCATGCAAAACTTCACACTAATACCCTTCTACCAAACTGGCACTGAACAACACTATCCAGATTGTGAATACCTTCTGTCTTAATCTCTCCCTTGAAGAGACTAATTTATATTTGAATCTCATAGTCTATTAGTTGAATACTATTAAAAACCTGTAATCCATGCTTCCCTAGGAAGAGTGCTCTTAAGTGCTATCTTTGACACTATTTCAAATGAATCAGATGACAAGAATATAGTGATGTTTTTAAGGTTCATAACACCTTGATTAATAATACAATACACAATTTAAATGCTTGGTGAAATAGACTATAAAAATGGCTTTATCAAACCATAGGAGTAAGAATTTGTCTTTTAACATTAATCACAGTAACTGTGAAAGAGACTGATTCTACTATCCTTGTTCAAATTCCCATGGAGGTTTTGCTTATGTAAGGAAAGCTAAATCAGGTCTTTAAGAAAAGCTGCATTTTGAAATTATTTGGAAGACCTGACGGTGCGTTCACCAGAATTATATATAACATCAGATGCTTTTTATTTATAAAATCCATAAACTGCATGACAGGTAACATGACAAGAAACATTCAGAGTCTCATGGTGGGTAAAGTGAAAAGAATATGGTACTTACACTGAAACGGTGTTACAAGAGTACACAATAGACAGAATGACAGAGCAGTTTCACTTGGACCAAGTAAACAGAAAGAGGCTAGGAAACCTTTCACCACTGTCAGAACATAAATGTGTCCTGGCATCAGCTTTCAACAGAACACCTATTCATTTAGACAGAACTAATACATGAGACGTGTTAGAAATGCGCTCCTAAAATATGTCTGTGTGCATCACTTGGGAATGAAGGGAAAAAATACTGAGAGAGCAGTAAAATTAGTGAAGTGGCCACCAGTGCTGACTAATCCAAACTGTAGCAAACTATTTGTGCAATATACTAAGGTACTGTTCATAATCATGGTAATAGCCTGTCTCTTCTTCCCCTTCTGTCTGCCAGAATACAATATTTTGACAGGAGACAGAATGTACAGGTCTCTGTAGCATAGTTAATTAAGTATAGTTGTTTATTCCCTAGGCCTGCAGAAAGATCTGCTGCTGAGAGAAGAATTGGAGAAACCAACACTATGGAACACTGTATTAATACTAACTTTTTTACTCATAGCTCCTCAGTTAATTCCTTCCACTGTTCAATTACCACAACTGTCTCTAGACTGTGCTTGCCTTGGACCTGTGAAAACAGACAGTAAGTTAGGGAAATAGTAAGTGAATGCCTTAAAACTGACAACACAAACAGAGTAACAGAGTAGTGGTGGTCAATTCTTCAGGGTACTGCTGCCTTTTTATTACTTGTATATAAAGTATATATAAATAGTGCTTGAGAAAACTGTTTTCACTTCCCATGTAGGAGCTGGCATTATTTATCTGCTGTATATTCCTGGGCAGTACAAAAGGATCTAGAATTTCGGCCCAGGATTAACATACCCCACCCTGGGCCTCATAACAAAGAAAAGATTACCTAGCTCCTCTTACTATTGTTACCTTCCCCTGAGAACCACTAGTGGTACTGAGCCCTCTATTTTGCTATTAATGCTGTGACTACACAAACAAATATGCTGACACAAACACAGGTGGGGAGGGGAGGCCAAGTGTCTAAAGGTGGGACAACTGCAAGACTACTTTTGGTTGTAATGTTGGCTTAAGCAAGTTTAAGCTGTACTTGCAGTTAGAGCTTAAAAACTGAGAGCATGGTATGAGGCATAGACATGAGGATTTGCCAGACAACCATAGTATAGTGGTGTAAATGATACTGGTTCCATTAATAAATTTGGGGACTACTAGAGAAATCTTACTGACAATGGCCTTGTTTTTAAGCAAGAAACTCTATGAACCCTAAGAAACCCTACTAACAGGCACAGTCAGCTGTGAAATAAACACAAGACAAAAACTGGAAGTCACACTGTAGAGGCAGTCACATTGTTCGAGTTATCTAACACTTAACAAGAAAAAGTGGTAAGAAATGTCCTGTAAGAGGCAAACCGCATCTTCAAGGTTATTTACTAAGACACAGATCTTCAGAGAACTTCAGGTGCCTAGTCCGCATCTAATTAAACATTGCTGTGCATAACAGCTGCCTAAATATCTATGACAGTCTGAACCAATCCCTTGCTTTTCATCCTTTCATCCTTCAGTTTCATCCTTTTAAAAGAATTACTCAAAGTAAAAGAACAGATTAGCTTTCAACATTGCGAGGCAACAGAACAATAGGGCCTTAGAGATTATTCAGGAGATGTTGGGTTACAAATATGCCTCCAACAGCAAAGGAACTCATGATAAGACGAAAGATTAGCTTATGATTCTGAAGATTGTCTAGATTACTTATACTTGGAGTTCAAGAAGGATAGTGCCCAGTTTTTTTTTTCTTTTTCCTTTCCTGGATCCTCTCACCAAAGTTGGTGAGAAAAATCTTAGCCTTCCAGGAAAATGTGTCAAACTGATGAAGAGATCAGAGTCTAACCTAACATCCAGGCACGTCCCCTTACACAGGAAAGGGCATTGCTGTCAGCAACACAGCAATGCTATTCAAACTGTCAGAGGACTTCAGGAAAACCATACTTTGGCAAGTCTGCACCAACAGATTGCTCCTAGTTTTATGCATCAAGATACTAACGTAGCCTCATCTGATTCAAAAATTCACTAATCCCTGTACAACCTATTTCAATGAGGGACTCTTTTGCCATACTCACTGATACTACAGCAAAACCCCACTACAAACTGGAATCTAATTCATATTGACCAGACCATCCATCTACATCACTGAGGGATTGGTCTGAATCTCCTGAATGAGTCCAGATGCTCTCTGGATCAAATCTCTCCAGCATGGCCCTCAGCCAGGCCCAGTCCAGCTGCTGCCTCCATCAAACCCCTCTAGCATGGCTCCCTGCCCAGTCCAGCTGCTCTCTGGATTAAGTAACAGCTCCTGGTCAGTCCAGCAGCTCTCTCTCCTTCCTCATATGCCAAACA
Organism: Gavia stellata; assembly: GCF_030936135.1. Lineage (NCBI taxonomy): Eukaryota > Metazoa > Chordata > Aves > Gaviiformes > Gaviidae > Gavia > Gavia stellata. Next base: position 22,975,123 of record NC_082599.1, on the reverse strand, counting down.
TGCACCACAAACTCGTCAGGCCAGCTTACTGAGCATAGTCACTCAGGTGAGAAAGAACATCCTCTCTTGGATTCAGCCAGGAAGCCATCCTTCCAAACACACTACCGCTACAGGACCTAAAGTAAAACGAAACTTTTTTTGATTAATAATTTACTTGTCACACTGTTACAGTCACTTAGTCACTGAGAAATACAATTTCAGGTTGATCAAAACTAGCTCCAAATTGTTGCCAAAATCCTCCAAGTAGATTAAGGAAAAACATGTATTTAAAATATCATGCTCACTTGCTTTATTACAGAGATTAAAAAAATGACACATACATGCCATGGATTTTCAGCCCTCTTCGGTATGCGTTGCTTCAACTTTCTTTGCTCCAGTTGTGAGTGTACTAACAGCAGATGGGAAGTAGCTAGACTCTGTTCTCTGAAGTGCTCTCTGCCAGCATTTCTAGTCAATTTGACTCCATGGTTTAGCACATGGAGCTGAGTGGCAGGAGACTGCAGATCAGAAACTAGCAGGGAAAAGGAAGAGTATGAGAAGACAGGGCAGGGGGTAACCACAGATGTAACACATAACAGAGTGGAGAGGAGAATGGAGTGACAGCTACAGAAACCAAAGCAGAACAGAGTACATACTGCAAAACCAATAAATTGTAAGGAGTGGAAAAGAAGGAAAAAAAAGCAGAAGGGGAAAAAATACGCACAGGAAAGAGAAGCAGGCTAGACGCACATAATAGCAGTTAGAATTCTGCAAATATTCCCATTCTTTTTGTTTCACTCTAATTTTGAAATATGTTGTAAACTTACGGCTTGTGAAAGCTCTAAATTTTGAGGCAGGGAGCACAAGGGTCTCTCATCAGAAATGCATAAGAAACCTACTGTTAGTGTACACTGCAACAGTTACTACTACTGTTGTCACTTGCATTCACTTAGGGAAAGCATATGTTGTTTCAACCTCAAATTCAGCTAGATCGGGTGAAATGGCGGCCTCAGTAAGGTTAACTGCATTGTCACCATTGACTTCAATATAACCGAACATCACAGTTCCCATTAAAGACACAATTTCCAAGTTCTTTCTAATTTTTATTATGATGTGTTTTGATTATATGTTTATATGTATTATGGTCAATCATTGGAACTGCAATGTTAATGAAGCCATATAAAGTAAAAGAAAATAGCAAAATATTTGCAAGCTACTTCTTACATAGTAATATCTCATGTGCGGATTACACCACCCTCTTCTGCACTATTAGTTTTCCTACAGTGTGTGAAGACTCAAGAGCACGAAAACACGGCCATTAGTATTGAAGCCTGCACCTAAGACACAACTTGTTTCACAGCTAATTTTACCAACTATTTTTATACTTCACAGTATAAAATAACAGGCTGTAAAGCAGAGATCTACACTGATCTAAAAGATCAAGACACGGGATCAAGAGAAAGGGTTCCCACGAAGTAAGATGCTACACAACATAAAAAAGGCTTCATATGTCTGGCCTTCATCCTATGGATTTTAAAGGAGAAATCTGTATTTTTAACCAAATACACATTACAAAAATGATAACGATATTACCCAGCTCCAGCTCCACCTTCCTGGAAAGAAGAATAAAAGATACCTGGAGCATGCCGTTCAGCAAGCACTTTTTGCATCGTATGTTAACAAAACTGCTATATGCAACATTTTATTGGGCTCAAAACCGACAGCAGAGTGACAGTCGTCATTAATAGGGCCTAAGAGCAAATAATTTATTACAGTTAAAGTGAATTTTCATTTTCTCAGGCTAATAAGTCTCTAACGCTCTCTCTGATTAAGCTGCCAAAACAAAAGGAAGAATGAATTGGACCGAAGCCAAATTTCTGCTTCTGTAGACCCTTCCACACGGACGCACACGACCAGTAACTGAAGGCGGGCAGCCCGTACCTGTTCTCGGTCTGAGGAAGGGACGTTAGGGGGGACCTGAGGGCTCGCACCACTTTCGGCGTGACAGCAGCTACTCCGGCGTCCTCCTCCCAGCCCCTGGCAAGCAAGACGGGAAAACAAAGTTGTCAAAACCAGTGATTAAACATCACCGGGCGTGAGCGGCCCCGGTCTCCTCCCCACGAATCGTTCACACGCCGCGAACACCCGAGCCGAGCACAGCCCAGCCCGCACCGGGGGGCCACCGTACCGGGCTCCGCCGCGCGCCTCTCCCGGCGGAGGGCGACTCGCCACGTCCCGCTCCTTCTTCCCCAGCCGGCTCCAGGCTTTCCCGCCCCGCAGCCCCACCGCAGCGGGCGAGGCCCCCCGGCCGCCCTACCTGGCGCGGAGGGGCTGCTGGCCGCCCAGGCGCAGGAGGCAGCCGCCGAGCAGCAGGCTGCCCAGCGCCACAGACAAGGCGATGACAGCCCGCATGGCGCGCTCGGCAGCAGCACCCACCGCAGCTACGGCCGCCCCACAGTATTTAAGGGAGGCTGCGGGGAGGGGGAGGCGGCCATGGCAGCCACAGGGTCTCTCCGCCCCGCCCCTCGCCCGTTCCGGCGGCCGCAGCCCTGCGCCGCCGCCATCAGCCCTGCGGCCGCTGCTCGGGGCCCTGCCCGCCGGCGCGGCAGAGGGTGGTCGCCCCCACGGGGCCGGCGCGGCCGTGCTGAGGGGCCGGGCTTCCCGCCAAACTTTCCCCTCAGGAGGGCGGCGCGGCGCTCCCCGGGCAGGTTCCTGGGGGATGGCGGCCGCCGTGCGGGGGGCGGCTCGGCAAGGGGCTGCCGCCTTGGTTTCCCCCCTCGCTCCGGGGGCGGCTCGCCGCGGTGAGCTGCCGCGGCGTGAGGGCAGGACCCGGGCGGCCTTGGCTAACGGCCGCTCGGGGCGTTTCTCGGTAGCAAAGGCGGCGGGGCGGTTCCCGTGCGGTGCGAGGGAGTTAAAATACTGTCGAAACTTTAACCGGGGGGGGCGGCGGTGCCGGAGAACGTGTGGAGGCGGCGGCGGGATCAGTGCGCGGGGGTTACGCGGCAAGGAGCTGCTGGGGGAGGCCCGGGCGGCGTGCCCTGCCCCGTGGCTGGTGCAGCGCGGTCGCTGCTGCTTTAATACCTCTCATCTTATTTATAAATAACATTCAGTGTTTTGAGTTTTTTTTAAATAAAACGTAATTGCAGTCGTTTTGGTAAAGAAATGTTTGTGTAGTAAGTTTGTGTCTTGTTGCCTAATTGTGCACTTAGTGTTGTTTTCACAAGGCTAACCATTGCTGTGAGAAACCTAGTAAGGCGACAAGGTGCCATTCCTTAGGCCCCTGTTATTAAGAGCGCGGATAGTAGAGATGCTGCACCTTACAGTGGCCTTTCAGTTGTGAGACAGCAGACCGACACCTTATTTTTGCAGATTGTGTCTTTCCTGTTTTCTGTATCTGCAAGCATTCCCCTAAGCCTTGGAGTTGCTGTTGTTATGTTTTCAAACAATGGCTGGAAAGCCTCAAAGTAAGAGCTCTGCTGCAACTGTATAAATGAAGTAACAAGGGACTTGATACTGTGACTGGGAAGTGATTAGATACGACAATAAGAAGCAGCATGCCTACAGTCCATCAGAAGAACAGCACAACACCAGCTGTGATGGGGTATGCCAGGAAATACCTAATTATTTTTTAGGGCATTTGTTATGTCCCTGGTGAGTGGAGTTGTAGATGCTGGTGGAAGGGAGCTAGAAGCAGTTGTGGGCTGGTGTCAACCAAGGGGTAGCAGGTATGGACTCGATGATCTTACAGGTCTTTTCCAACCGTACTGATTCTGTGATTCTGTATCAGACTGGCTCAGTGCAGAGTCCCCCTGTGAGCACAGCTCAGTTGTCCTCTTGGCTTTGAAGTACTTAGTCGTAATAGAGAAACAAAGACAGTGTAAAGATTTCTGAAGTCGTGAAGAAGTTTGCTGTTTTGAGGTTGCCATGAATCATAAGTGTCTTGAACATAAAGGTGTTTCATCATCATTTCCAAAAAACTTACTTCAGCTTCAGGCCTACCCTATAAATCCAGTTGACAGAGTATATGAACATGTAGGGGCCCACAGTCAAGCTTTTCAAGGTATGTATATGTTCACTGGTTAGCAGATACTAGAAATTTCAATCCCACTGTTACCTCTGTAAAACTTGAAGGCTCCTGCTTATGTTAGTGGATATTACCAAGCTATTTCATAATATCCATTAAATAGTCTATGTGAAGTAATCTTTTTATTTTAGAAAGTCTAGTTGTACTCTATTTCAGCTCTGAATGAAAGAAGACTAAGAATTACAATCCAGAAAACTATTTGGGTGTTTTCCCTCACTGTTATTTCCCTCTGCAATACAGTTTTTCCATTAGTCCTGAAGTATCACTGTCAGCTAATCCATGGGAAATTTGATGTCGGTGAGGGCATTATATTTGCAAGTTAGAGGTCTCCTGCCAAGACCAGTCTATAATATCAGTAGAGATTTTTTCCTGGATCAGAAGGTTAATCTTTGTGTCATATTAAAGTTCTTGTAAAGAAAATGGCACTTGGTGCTTGTTATTTACCAACAACTTTACAAACACTTACTGATTGATTGTCACAATATCTCTAGGTGTTACCAGCCTTACTTTCCTGGCAGAGCAGCTTAGTAGAGAGGTTAAGTGATCTGACTAAAAGGTGAGATAAGAATCAATGGTAAATCAGGATTCAAATTTAGGAATGCTGGATTCAAAGATCAAGTTTCTCTTGCATCATGTTGCCATGTCAGAAGCAATGGTGTTGGGTAACATAATGTCGAGGGTCAAAATTATAAAGGCACATGTGCCAAAGATGCCATACAGGAAAAGACCATCTCATCCTCCTGACAGCTGGAAGCTGCTGCATCTTGGCAGCTTCCCCCAGCCTCTAATTCCCCTTAGCTTCTGAAGTCAGTGGGAACCGATAATGCTGGCTTGCACAGAAGGAAGAGATCACTAATCAGCCAGGTAGTGTCATGATGACGTTGTTGCTGAGTTTCTACAACCCTACTTAGCTGCTAATTTGGAAAAGTAAAATGTAGCCTTGGGTATCATCTGTGAATGGCTGCTGCCACCCAGGTCAACAGGATTGCATCTCAAAAGGAGTCTGGTGGTGGTGCCTGTAGGGCTGCTGGTCACATGGAGCTAGCTTAGCCTTCTTGTTTCCACAGCTAAATCGTATTAAGAAGCAATTAATGTTCATTAAATGTTTTCCTAATGCTGCCTTCTCATCTAAGCAATGGCTGTCAAAGGGATATTAGTTATTACAAATAGCAGGGGAGATGACTGGTACAATTAGGAAGAAGAGAAAGGTACTAAAGATATTCGGTGAAACTGGAGTCCCATGTTGTGCCAAAGCATAAGAGTCCCCAGAGTGAGGTGTTGGTGCAAGACTACTGTTTGAGTATTTTTAATGTAGTCATTAGTGTGAGTGCTTTTAGCAAAAAAACAAACCCACAAAACCAAACCCCATGTGTTTCAAACTGGGAGAAAGTCATTAGTTCACAATTTTTTTGTTTATTTCCACCCATAGTTCCAGGCAACATGCTTTAATTAATGATAAATAGCAAGAACTGAGGTGCTGTCTGCCGAACTCCAGGACATCAAATAGTCCAGACCACTTCACAAAAGACAAATTGCAAAAAAATAATGCACTCCTGTACCCCATTTAAAAAAAAAAAAAAGTCGAATCCAAACCCAACAATCACCTTGTATGGCTGTTGCTGCTATGCTTTTTCAGTCTTGCCTTGATGTTTTTCACTGTTTTCTTCAGGACAGGATTTTGTGTCCTATAATGTAACATATTGTGCTTTATTAAAATAATAACCTAGTAACTAAATTCAGCCAGCAGTCTGTTGAGGTCTACATAAAACTAGCTGAAGTATTAGGTGTTTAAAAGCAGTTATGTGTACCCCAGTTTTGAGATGTTCATCAAGTGTTCCAGTGATGACTCATCCTTTAAGGCACTGTTCATTCTCCAGAGAAGGTCAAGGTGAAAAAAGTCAGGGCACATGGAGTAGTCTTCAAGTTGCTGAGCATCTCATAAGATGTCACACTTGTAGTAGCACTTGACTCTTATGCACAAAATTAGTGATTTCTCACTGTTGTAAACTGGCTATGATTTTTACATGTCAGAGTAATGTATTGTGTGTGCTTCACCAGATTCCTCTATTTAGTTTAACCGAGTAACCAGCTTCTTCTCTTTAGCAATCGTGATCCTGCCCTGTGGCAGATAAACGTCCATTGCCAAAAAATGCATCTTGTAGCATAAGCAAACTTGAGGCCAGTAACTACTGAAAATCAGTGTTCTACTGCCAGCAACTGTGCAAGGCTTCATCCAATTAAGGGCTCTGCGGGCATTGAAATGCCCGTGATTGTAGTGCAGTCCAGCGCGTATGCTTTTCCTCAGGAAGCTGATGGGGGGAAGAGGGTCTGAATTCTAATTAGATACAAAGGGGGATTTTAATGCAGAAACCTGGAAAACTTGCAAGTTGTTAACCTGAAGGGAGAGGGTTTTTTTTCCTGTTCTCTCTTCTTCCTAAATACTCTCAGCATGACTTCTTAACATGACACCGTAAGAAAGACCGTATTGGGTCAGACTAGAACAGCCTGTTCTTCAGGCAGTGCCCCGTAGCAGACTCCCAGGGAAGAACAGTGCAGCGATCCATCCATCCCTAGGATCCTTTCTCAGCTTCTAGCAATCAGCAGCTGAGGGACTTTCTGAACCAGAGCTATCTGTGTGTTTAGTTGCCTTTCACGGATTTGTCTTCCATAATTGTGTCTAATTGCTTTTTGAAACCATGTAAACTTTTGGCATCAACAGCAGCTTGTGTCAATGATTTCCATCCAAGCTGAAATCCTTCCCATTACGATTAGCCCAGGAACAATTTGCTAAGAAAAGTCTCTGTTGTTATTTGGAAACTCTAAAGGACATGAAGCTGTAAGTGTTCTTTTGCAAAGAATTTTACTACATGTTGCACAAATCAGCGCTGCTGTTAATACAAATTCACAGTATCCATTGCTAGAATTCAGAGTGAGTTGTTACAGAGCATACTGTGAATGCAAATTAAAAATAATGCACAACACTCAACCAAATCCTAATGGACCAATGGCACAATGTCAAATACATCAAGAGCAAAGACTTCTAATACTGTTATTAAAACCCCAAGCAAACAAACAAAGCAAGTAAATCAGCACTGACAAAAACTGTTTGAGTAACATTTACTCGTCATAGATGAGCATGCAGGCTGATGGTACAGCTCCCAGCAGTTCCTAAAATGCCTGCATGGCTGAAGGGGGAATATGCTTGCAGGGATGTCACATAATGGAAGTGTTCTCACCAGGCGCTGTGGTGAACGGTGGAGGTAATTACGTCAAGCTAAACATTTCTTTCCATCAGTGAGTGTGGCACAGTGTGTCCAGCTGCTTATCTGTAGAAAAATCCGATTTGGGATCATGTGTTTGTTGAAGTGTGCATATAAAATACTCAGCCTTAGAAATGAGGGGCCATAGTGGAGTTCAGAGTCATCCTTAATGATACAAGTGGTGGGCTGCAGTCGTCAGTCAGCTTGGTTTATGCATATGGGGAATCAGAGCCACAATTTAGGAAAATAAATAAATGCATGATGTAAACAAATAGCAGGGATTACTTGGAAGAATAAAGAAGCACAGCTGTATGAGGGCCTAATCTTGGGATGGGAAGATTATCTGTTGAGTTAGATCCAGGATGGTGGCCTGACAGCACAGCTCCAAACTTGCTTCTTGGGATCACAGTGCACTGAAAAAAGCTAAAGCCCATTTTTTGGCATTCTTAGATTTCCTTTGTTCAAATTCACATAGAGTACAGTAAATAAAACCATCATATGCTGATGTATCAGGATAGACAACTTCGTTGATACCGAGGTAAACAACGGAAGTGATACAGACCGCCATAAACTCATGGATTTAAGGGGTTTGGAGTAAGGAAGACAGGACCTCTGTCTTTAAACCGAGAAAAAGCCATTAAACCCATGACAGTTAAAAATATAACTGCCCAGATTGCAGCCTAAATGTATTCTCGCATAAGGCTGATTGTCCCGGTCTCTTCTGCAGTAAAAAATGTTGAATACTCCATAGAAACATAGCTGCTGCGAATCCCTCATTTTCCAGGTTCCATCATCAGCTACTTCTTAAGCTGTTTGCAGCATTGCGAAGTTAATGCTGATAAGGCTGTGGCACAAGGGAGGTGCCAGATGGGTGCGGCTGTGCCCAAGTCCTGAGAGAGGGACTTGGGGATCCCCAGTGGGGCAGCTGGACAGGGCTTGTGACTGTGGGATGTCTCGCTGAGAAGAGGGGATCACTTGGGGGAGAGCCCACGTCTAAGAGGTCATGGGACTGTGTAGGAAATTAATCATGAGGGTGTTTGAGAGCCAGGCAGCCAGCTCAGCAAGGTCCTTTAGCTCAGATGCAGCTTTAAGCTTATGAATATTTCTGTTAAACTGGGGCCAGTCTCTTGCTTCTGGTGAAGCACCTGCCAGAGTCCTCTGAAAGCTCGACATGTCTCCACAATGAAACAGGGCAAGGGGCATAGCCGTACAGTGACAGAGAAAAGCAAGACAGTTACAGAACCTTCAGCACGTCCTGGGAAGGGAAATGATGTAGGAAAATAAGCCGTACAAAAAATACCTCTTAGCATCGGGATAGCCTTCCTGTTTTGGGGACCTCAGTGAAACTGAGGGAAAAAAAATCCAGACAATTCTTCATTTCTGTTTGTCTAGTAATGCCTTGAGCCATTTATAAACTGGAAGTGAAAATCTTTGCCTCCTAACAGAAATAAGTCCAGGCTACTTCAAGAGCCAGCAAGATATACAGGCATTTGGGAAGGCTTATTGTGAACTGGGGTTGTCTCAAATGTCTTTTTTCTCTCTGTTCTGAAGTAATTTACTGTCCGAATGATACTAGTTGTAGACCAGAGTCCAAAATGGGCCAATACATGATGGGATTCATGCTGACATTTGAGAGACCCAGCTCAGCTGGCGCATGAGCATCGCTGTCCTGCTGGGATGGGAAAGGTGGCGGGGAGAGCGGCACTGGGGTCAGCCCTGGCAGCCACGGGCAGCACAGCCCCTCTCCAGTGTCAGGAGCAGGCAAGAAACCTTGGACAGCCTGTGCCATGGCCAGGGGGTGTGAAAGGTGGCAGGCGGAGGCCAAGGGAGGGACCTAGGACTTTTTCCTTCTCCCAGTAGATCATCACTTGGGCTCAGCTCCCTCTCTCTCTGTCCTCTAAACATGTAGTGCTAGGTACAGGACTCCATCCCCACAGTGAGATCCTTCGGTATGTAAATATAATCTCCTCTGTGACTCATGAATAGATTAAAAATAACAATTCTTTTAAATGTTACCTTCTCCATTTCGTTAAATATGCTGATATCCCGTACCTCGGTGACAGGCCTTGCTGATCGTATTGCACTCCTGGCTCACTTTCATTAGGCTCTGCAAATATACTGCCATTCTCGCAAAATCTATGTGCCGGGTAAGACAGAATCTCTCTTATGGTCCTCAGATAGCCACTTATGTATTTGTCTCCCTCTCAATTACTGTACTCCCAGAGAAAGCACATTTTGGTTTATTATTATCCAGGGCTTTCAGTGGCCTGACAGGAGACAATTAAGGTCTAGCAGAGGGGAAAACCAAGTGTAGCCTAGGAAAAGTGAGTGCCATCTGAACAGAAGGGATCAATAAATACTCTTATATTCAGCATTATTTTCAGAACAGGCATTCAGTACCTAGCTCCCAGGTGAGACTTTCTGCAGCACATGGTCATTTTCTTCTTACAGATTGATCAACCTTATTTTTAACCTTGAGGGCTGTAACACCCATAGTACTTATTTAGAGACCCACTGTGTGAGGAGCTGTTAGAAATGCCCCAAAGTTAACAAGTCCAGCTAAACAGACTAAGCTTATAAACGCATGGTTCATGTGCAACATTTCTGAATCTTATTTATTCAACAGTCTTGGCATCATCTTCAGATCTGAAGGAATCTAAAAACGTATCAATGCAGGAGCGATGGAGGCCCCAGGGCAGTGAGGGGGTGCATGGGGAGCTGCAGGGGCTCAGCGTGGGGGACAGCCCGCTGGCATGCAAGGGTGTGTGGAGCCCCAAGGGCAGAGGGGAGGGAGGATGAAGGCATTTGCAGCCGAGGGGAATGCTGATGCTTAAAGTACCATTATCATATGCTGGGGAGATGTGCATTTTAAATAACCACCTTTAAAATCCTTTGCCTTTAGTTTTCTGTTTGCATATTGCATGAGTATGCATTTGACCGAATAGCTGAGCATGTGTAAAAGGCAGTTCTAAAGCAAGGAATCATCACTTGAAACCTGCAGCTGGAGAAAATTTATTCAGGCTTTCCAGATGTACTCAGGCTCAGCTTGGCTGTGCTTAAGAGCAAACTGAGAATTTAACAAGCAAGCAGTATGTGATTTTATTGATAGCTGTTGGGTACGGTCATGCAAAACTGAATGAACCCTGCTGACAGCTAACCAGAGGGTAACACAGACAGCAGCAAGGCGACACAGCCGCACCTCTCCCTACTGCCCCAAAACCAAGCTGCCTGGATCTTCCTCAGAGAGAGATGCTGCTTAAGCCTCTGCAACACTTTTTTCCTTCTTGTGTGACTCACTCTTCAGTAACGCGTATGGTGCAATAGTTTTGGGGGAGAAAAAAGAAGAAAATCATAAAAGAAGATCTTTTCACCAGGGATGAGATTGAGACCACAAATTCAGTCCACATTGGAGGAGTTGGAACTCACTCCCTTTCTCAACCTCAGTGAACCAAATTATCTGCACCGAATTGCATGTTTTCAGTTCTGTGGCACATTAACATCTAGCTAAGGATGAATAACAAGTAGTGGCAGGTATCTGAAAGAGCTGCTGTACAGGATATTTGCATGTAGTGTAGTGAGCCCTGTAAGACAGGAACCAGTGGTTGTCATGGGGCCCATTGAGTGTTTGACCCAGTGAGGCACGTCAAGATCTGAAGCAAGATGATCTGTGGAAATCAAAAGGTACCGAGTGATTCAAAATTGTGACATATTGATTTCTTTGTTCAGACACCGTATCGTTTGTAAAGCTGGAACACAGCGCTATAACTGAATGTTTTGCTTTTTAATGATTGGTCAGTAGCCCACTTATAAATACTGTTTTACCATTTAGTGACATTTTACATTTATTGAGCATATATTTTATCTAGACTCATAAAGATAGTGCAGGAAGTTTTTAATATAAACAAAAATATTTCAGGCTAAACAAAAGAGAGAATGCGTGAGGATGGGAGTACACTCCCAATGTGTGATGAGAAGGTGCTGCCAGATGTTCTGCAGGAAATCGAGGAAGGAGGTGCGAGCCAGGGAGCTGTGAGTGGAGCACAGAGAATTGCACTGGTAGGGCATCAGTGCGAATCCATGCCCTGGACACTGGCTGGCTGAGGACCTGAGCCTGATGTGAAACAAGTGGCGGTTCTTTGAGCTGCCCACTCGTTTTCCCCACAGAAGGCATCATCCTAATGGCGTCTTGCAGCAGCTGTTGGAGGGGACAGCAGGGGAGGGAGCTAGTGTTTTCCGCAGGCTTTGGGTGAAGAAGCACTGAACGAGCTGTGATGTGGGCACATAAGGATCAGATCACTCTTGGTTTTTTCTGGCTATAGCAAGCAGGCATTAGTTTTTTCCAACTATAGAATCTACATTCCTGGGTCCAGGTAATGTAACAAAAAAGTGACAGAGCTCCCCCTTTGCCTGTATTGATCTATTCTGTAATCATAAGGTTAAGCCTGTATAATATTTGGAAGCTTGTGTTAGATTCCTGATTCCGTATTTAGTCACTACTCTTATATTTAAGTACAGAGAACATTTGGGGGAATTAAGTTATTAAATATAAACTTAGAAAACTAACTTCCTATTCACATTTTGTTTTAAAATAGCCTATAGATACTATGTTTTTCTAGGCAGGATGTAAAATGAATAAATTATGTACAAACAAACAAGCTGGTTTTGCAAGTTATAGGTACAAAAATTTCAAAGGACCTCTGCTTTTCAAAGGAGGCTGAAATTACAGATTTTTGATGTAAAATATCAGCCTCATTAGATCTACTTATTTAAAATATCTTTAAAAAATAAAGACACAAAGTCTACTTTTATAGAACACAGCTGGGACACCATGGCTGGGTTTCATATGATCAGATACAGTCATTTTAAATGTATACATCCACCTCTGAACAATTCACCCTGGCTCTATTTATATTTAAAGGAAAGACATTAACTTCTGGGCAGATATTTACCTCCTCCAAAAGTGAACGTATTTAAGAATATCAGGAAATGGCCTCAAGTTGCGCCAGGGGAGGTTTAAACTGGATATTAGGAAAAAGTTCTTTACTGAGAGAGTGGTGAAGCATTGGAACAGGCTGCCCAGGGAGGTGGTGGAGTCACCATCACTGGAGGTGTTCAAGGAACGTGTAGATGTGGCACTGCGGGACATGGTTTAATGGGCATGGTGGTGTTGGGTTGATGGTTGGACTTGATGATCTTAAAGGTCTTTTCCAACTTTAATGGTTCTGTGGTTCTGTGTGATTCTGTAAGATCAGATTTCTTGCCACGCATATAAAAAGATCCCAGAGAGGCTGGTTCAGCTACAGGTGAGATAAAGCCCTCCTGCCTGACAATGAGAGATATTTAGGGGAATTAGAAGCATTCCTGTTCTCATCTGAAAATGCAGATTGTTTGCTTTATTGAAATGTATTGTGCTATGAGATGGTGACAGGCTTTTAAAGGAGTATTTGCTACATAGTCTGGTACACAACTTCTACTGAAGACACAAGGTTGAATCAAGCCTCACTTTAACATGGACTACACTTGATAATTTTAGGTTTTAATTGCACTTGTGTATTTAATTATGTGAGAAAAATAATTCAGAGACTTGTTACAGTGCATGCACCCATGTCCTTATTGACATGAGTTAAGCTATCAATGGACACCCTGCGATGTTCACATTGCCTACTTCAATTTCCCTAAAAATTAGAGCCAAAATTTTCCTTTTTCTTCCCTTCCCTCTTCATGTAGAAAATGGCTGCCACTCTCTCTCCCACATCACCCTCTGCCTTACAGCAGGGTAGGATTTTACAAGCAGTTACCACTGAAATCAGAGAGAGTTTTGCTGTTAAATTCCCTAGAGAGCAGAATTAGTCGGTAGGAACTACTCAGGAAAATCCTGCCCCCACCAGAGTAACTCATCCATCATCTGTGAAGGGCTCTGGTACTCTGAATCCGGACGGCACGGGCGTGCAGAGCACCGCCAGCTTGCTGCTCACTGTGTTTATGTTAAGAAGGTCACACAGCATGTGCTCGCTTTGGCAGTTCAATTACCGAAAGCCCATTCTCCTCAAAGTTATTCTTCCCCCCACTTATCAGAGACTTGGAAAGAATATTGGGTTAAATTTTTATTTACATTCATGAGAAAAAAAATATTTTATGAAAGGCTGGGTGCTGTAACGTTCCCGAAAGCTGAGAGAGGAGCAAATCAGTGAACTTATATTCTGTCAGGCTGAGCATGCTCCTTCAAGAAAACGAGCTGCCAGAGGTTTTATTGTACTGAGCCATAAATGTGCAAGGTGATTATAGCAGATAAAGCCCCCAAACAGAGCTCACGGGCCCGGGCACAAAGGGCGCTGAGATCTGCAAAGCATGGTGACTACAGACACAGCTGGGCCACGCAGGAGGCCTTCCCAGGTGGCATTACAGCTGGAATGTCTTACTGAACAAAGAGGAGCTAAACTCCTTAAAAAAAGCATTGGCAACAGTATAAAAAAACCCCTTAAGCTGCAAAAAAAAGACTTGCTTTGTGATTCCTGGAAAATGACAGTCAAATTAAAGCAGGACAAGAAAGCTGTTTCTAAACCCCGCCTGTGAACCTGTTTCAAGAACTTTCCTCTGTCGCATTTGAGTCGTTGTATTGAGTTACAGGAGTGGAAGTGTTAGAAGAATTTCCATACTGCAAAACATTCAAACCTATTTTAATTTCGTAAATTCCTCTTTCAGAAGTGACTGTTACGGGGAAGGGGAACGAGTAATGAACGCAGACGGTGCTGTCTCAGGAAACATAGGGAGCTCAGCTTCACAAAGAGCTTGTTTCGTGATTCTCCAGCTATTACCTTTTCTCAAAAAATATTTATTGAGAAGCCCCATTAGTTTGAAATAACAGTTTTCATAGGATTTCTTCAATGCACATGCTATTCTTAATTTGAACAAACCAGACCTTCTTTGAGTAGCTGTCTGACACTTTAGTCTATGCTTTATGTAAATACATTTTATATTTATACATGAGCTGGGATCAGTAATTTGCCCATTGTATAGCAATGGATTATACTGCCATGGAATTAAAAAGCAAGCAGTTTGGTCATGAGTTAGCTTCATTGCAAGCCCTAAATTAAATTATATTAGATTAGGGGTGATTGACTTTCCCTGGCCAGGATTAAAATGTTAGCTGCTTTGGAGATCAGGAAAATATTCCCAGGACAAAATCTCAAGAAACTGAACGATGCCTGTGATTTAATTATGCATCTTGTGATATTTAGTGGTTTTCCCACTGCTCAGTCACCGGAGTCATGAGATTCTGAGAAGCTGAGCTTTTTCTTTAAAAACTAAATTATCAGTCCTTAAAATTGCTGAGGGAACAAAAGAAAAAAAAAAAAAAAAAAGGAAGCTCCTCAGTGTTAAAGAAATCAGAGAAAAAAAAGGTGAAATATTTTGGAAGAATTGGTGGGTTTGAAAAGCTGTGTTTGATAATATCAGCCATTTCTTCTTTCTTTAGCAGCAGTAAGCAACTAATACTGACAAGACACTGTATAGTTCATGGGGGTCATTTTTAAACCACTTTGCACGGCTTGGTCCTTAGAGGAAAGCCCCAAACAAATCAAGATCAGGCAGAAGAGCCCCAACCTCTGTTGGAGCAGAGCCCTGAGCCTCCTCCATCCCCGCTGCAGCAGACGGCGAGTGGCACACGTGCCAGGTAGGAGTGATCTGGCACAGCTGGAACTGGTGCCTCCTGGCAATGACTAATATTTGCAGTACTAACAACTCCATGGCAGCTACCCTCAATCAACAAGCTGTAATAATTTTTTTCCACAGATTTCACAGCCATGCTCGTATTCTGGGACCAGATGTTTACACCAGGCTGTCCTGAAAGCGAGAGGAGGCGTGGGGAAGGGGGCCCCCAGGGTTGACACACATACACACCATCCCAACGAGTACCGGGTGGCACCAGGTCTTTGCCTCCAGAATGAAACCTGGGCAATGACTATGAGACAGTTAAGATCATAACAACCACCGCGTGGGCTTAGGGTAGCCTCAATACCTCTCTCTAACCATACCCAAGAGGAAAAATATAAGGAGAGGGGGATACAGGCAGGAGGCTTTTCCTTAGTGTAACCCCTCAGCACTGTGAAATCTCCGAGTTACTGGTGATATCCAGACTGTCTTGTTAAAAAAACTAAGGGATTTATCTTCCAGGAATTTGTCTAAACTCCTCTTGAACTCACTTGCCATGTGGAATTGAATTCCACACTTTGGTTGGACACTGTGTGAAAAAAATAATACGCTGTAATTTCATTTGCATTAACTATCTGATAATTTCACCACATGATCCTTACGGTGTGCAAATAGTGACTCACACCAGCTATTGATTTAAATATGCTTATCTTAATGCTTCTCAGCTGATGAGCTCTTTTCTATTTAATTTCTTTACACCTAGAAGCAATTCTCAAAAACTTAGAAAAGAAATTTAGAAACACATCTTATGAAAAACCCAATTTTCCCAATATCTGTCTTTAGGACAATTTTTTCATTGTCCTTGGTAATTAATTTGCCAACACTACATGCCACATTTCTAACAAGCTCTTTTTTGCACAAATTCAAAATACAGTAACAAGGTGCTGAGTATCTTTCACCTGTGGCTGAATAAAAGCATTGAAAAATAGCCAAAAAAATGTCAGGATAAGTAAATCAGAACAACAAAAATAATGTTTTATAAGGGAAAAAATGTTACGCAAGATTGTATCTTTTACCTGCAGCAGGGAAAAAAAAGCAAAGAAATATCACTTCAAGGTTTTGTAGAAAAGTCTAATTTGAAGGGACTATTTATAGGTGCTGCACATTATGTTAATTTGGCTTCTCCTGACATACAAAGGCTTCCTTTGAGAGCTTTTATAGTAAAAAAAGGAAGAAAGCAAGCAAGCGAGGGGCTCTCACAAACAGAGTTATGATAAAAGCTGCTGTCGTTATAACAGATCATCAGAAAGAGAGAAGGAAATGGTGAGACACCATTCATCACTTTGAGAAATGCTCACAAACAGCTCTTGGTTAGGTAGGACTAGCTACAATATTTATGAAGAAGGGTATGTTATCAGAAGAACGCAATTTTTCCTCTATGCGGGCTGTTTACAAACTCATCCCGATTTCTGCCAGTGTATTTGTTATTTCCGAGAATTCATTCAAATACCTCACTCAAGCAGTAAGAAAAAGTTCATTTCTATTTCAGAATAAATTTAATTTCCCTGAAATGTGGGGGTTTTTTTTGCAAAAATGGGATGTGAAGTTTTCAGCTTGTAGACTGTATGCAAACAGGTAATTTTAAGTGGGTTATGTTCATTTTATTGAGGTCATTGATCACACTATTTTTTCCACTGCATGGCTGTATGCATGAAAAAAAAGCTTTTTGACATGGGAAAACAGACCAGAACTGATGAACTATTGACAATGAATATAAATAATAGATAGCAAACAGAAAGGATCTGTGCATTGTAGAACTTCAGGTTACGTTTTATTTTTGATGGTTTAAAGGGGATAGTGGCACCCTGGACACCTTCACTGATTGTTTTACTCATAAAAATCCAATTTTTTCAGGAAGACAAAAAGAAAATCTTTACAAATTAATGTCTGCAAACAGCAAACACGATATGGATAGAGAATAAATGTCATGTCACAAATTATGTGTTCATGGATGCGGCTTTGTGGACAAGTTCTTTTCGCTCCCACTGCAGATGGCCATTAGAGTTAACCCTTTGCACAGTGAGGCAATCCCATCACAATGTAGAGATCCTCCAGAAATGCGGTGCCGGAGTAGCTTTATTCTAAAAAACATTTAAAAACACACTACAAATAATTCACTTGAAGCTTTTTATGACTTCTTATTTGTATGAAGATGTTTTCCCACTAGTCTGTATCAGCAGCGTTAACCAGACACTCAAAACACCAAAGACTAATATCCCGGGTATATATGGCACAGCAGCGTTAGCCACTGTACAGCTGCTTTGGCTGGTGACCGTGGTAAAGGGGAGGGAGGCAGGAGGTGGCAGGCTGGCCGCTCACCCACGTGTGAGGTCCATCCACCAGCAGCAGCTGGGGGTGGCCTGGGAGCACCGTGGAGGGTTTGCCCGGTGCAAGCAGGCATGCAGCGCTGCCCCAGGGAGTGCACAAACCACAGGGGTACTGACCAGGTTTTAAAAATTAATTGTCTGCACTCCAAAATCGTCAAGCATATCACATTTTGTATATGGCCGACATAGTGTGGACACGTAAGTTAAGAGCTGAGGCTCAGAAGAGCTGATGCCTGTGCAGGTGCTGCTGGCCACGGTAGCTCTGCCAGCTTGCACAGGGATTTTGCTGTGGTACGTGCTATCTGGTGTTGTCTTAATGTCATCCTGGATTTATGAGCTGAATGAACTCGCACCAGCAGATCACATCTTGGGCCAGAAAATCTCCTGTATTTAGACCAGCTATAAGGATGTATGTAAAGTAGTGGCACCATCCCTTTTAATTCTTTCTCCTAGCACTAGTCTGCAGTCAGGCTGGAGACATGCAAAATCAGGGGCCTCATCATTTTTCAGGGGTAGAAAGTAATCAGTAGCTGCCAGTTCAGCAATATGCCTTGAAACATCACCATCACACTCATCTCCTTTGAGCTGGCAGCTGATACTAAGACTACAGAGTCAAAATGAATCTTTCTGGACATATGGTTAAGTCAGCATAATTTCTTGTCTTATCACCCCATTCCTCAAGGGTAGAGGCACAGAGCATCCTGATATCCTGCATCCAGTTATTTCCATAACTTCCAAGGATAGAAATAATCTTCTACTTCATAAGTCATCATAAGGTGCCCAAAAAGTGTCACCTGCAGTTGGACAAGAGGAGAAGACAGCAAAAGAGCCCCAGCTCCTGTGATGAAACACCCTTGTATACACAGATGCTGCTCCTCAGCTTTGTCACATGCATTCAAGTTCTTAAGTAACTCTGCCAGATTCTTCCTGTGACAGTCTCTCCCTCTTCCACTAATATCAGAGGAAAGATGGATTTCCTATTTCATTAAGTTTAGGAGAGTTCACACCCATCAATCTCCATCATGTGCCTTGGAAGCTGGCTCTTAATGCCTAATAAAACATTTCTATGTCTAGGTATGATTGCAGCTTTCGTGTTACATGTAATGACTTTTTCTTCATTAAGACTTTAATCTAATTCACATAACAGATTTGTTTTATCTACTTAATAATAGAATGCTATCTAAATAATATCTCAGTATAATTTGAAATTAATACAAAAAGGCTGCAGGCTTTAATCCTGAGAGCCCAAGGAAGTGGCTCAGATGCCGACTTCAATAAGTATTTTGGAACTGGAGATCACAAGTCTTAATACATCCCCTCCCATTAAAACAACTTCTTAAGGTTTAAAAGGTTACCCAAGTCTGGATTAGTTGCTGAAAAGTAATCTAGATTTAGAAAGAGACACTTTCTTCCTGCAATAGGACCTGCCTTTAATTTTTATTCTAGCACTGTTAGGGTGGGGGGCAGTGCTATTTAAACGAGGTTAATTCTCCTAGGATAATTAATTCATTGGTATTCTTCTATGCAACTATCTCTACCACACTTTGTCACTGGGCCTCTCTGAATTTGATGCAACCAGATAGAATTGAATTGGAAAAAGAAAACTTTTCCAAACGTGTCCAAGTAGGAAATGATTCAGTGGTTCCAAGGAGCAGAGCCAACTGTGAAAGACCATTTGCAATATGATATATCTGGAACCCTAAGCCATCCTTTTGTTTTATGAGCTTCTAATCCTTCTATTTTAATGTGTGGTGCTTTCCTTTTCCATAGGAAGATTTTGATCACATGCTGGTTTCTTTTGCATCTGCTGGGAAGAATTTGCATTGTAACTTTCTAGGGAACTCACCACAAGGGCAGCCAGTGGTCCCTGCCCTCTGCAAACCCCACTGGCTCACAGTCAGCCCAGGACAAGCTAGCGGTGTACAGTGAGGCATACATCTAAAGAAGCTAGCCACCAACTGAGCTGTTGTCATTTCTATGATTAGACTTTGACCTTGGATTCAAAATATTAATTTGCATTTGTCACAGAAGTGGTCATTGAGGTATGCAAGTCGTGCAGGCTCATTTTGTAATAGCCTATTTTGCAGCATATTGAGGTATTGCATGCCCTGGGAGAACAATCAAAAGCTTGTTTTACTTAATAAGGAAACTGCTGAGGCACATGAATAACCGTACTGTTTTCCAACACATTTCACACCGATTAATTTTTCAGTTTTATGAAACAAGCTGCAGCTATCTTTGAGTCAGGTTCAGTGAACCAGTGCTTGACTTTAAATAGAAAACTACTGATGTCGCCGGTCAGATGTGCACAGGCACTCGAAAGACCAGGGCTCCCATCAACACTGAATCACATTATCCTCTTCAATCTCCCTCTTGTCCCCCTTGCTTGCTTCTGGCTACAGAAATACTGACTTCCTTTGTAATTAAATGATATTTTCATTTGATAGTTATGACATTTTCATTTAAGAACTTATGTATCTGCCCTGCAGAAGTTCAAGTTTCATAAAAGAAAAAATTAATTTCAATTTTACTTTTCCAATTCCTTTTCTATACAGTTTACAGGTTTCTCTAAATCAGGTACTTTGTGGTATGGAAGCTGAAGATGTGTTTGGCAGGTTGGCTGAAGGAACAGCTGAGCTGTTTGTTTGCTCCTCAGATGGTTTTGTGTTGTGACTCTGTCCATAATGAGTGTTCCATAAATTACCAATATTAATATTAAATAGTTAATCTTCTCTCTGACATCTGCATATCACTCTTGGCTTCCCTATTATCATTAAATAATCCCAATCTTCAGTCTGTCATGTAAAAATTGCTAGTGGCTTTTTCTTCTTTAAATTGCCACTGAACTGCCAAAAAGAATATATCATTCTCTTTTTGCAGCATGCCGGTAATTTAGAGTGGCACTGAGATATTAATTAATGGCCCGTGACTGAAGTATAGAGCTCAGACCTTTTATTTCAATCGTATATAAGCACTTCTGCTTTTGAACTGTACTTTATACTTAAATATTCAAGTCTTCCTCTTTGATTCAGAGCTTTCCTTGCCAGCAGCCATGGCATCAGTCCTGGCTCTTTGCACAAAGAGGTTGGAAGAGTGACATTTACGCTTACTAAGAATCATGTTTCTTTTTGACATAATGGAGCAATCTGTAGGCTCTTGTAGAGCCTGTTCTTTTGGGCCCTGAACTCCCTTTTCATAATTATAGCATTAGGGACACTCAATCAGTACATGATCAGACTGACAAATTCAGGAAGGACATTCACATTCACATTCTACCTTATTTCTGATTTGATCTAAAATGCCATCTTTATTTTTCAGGAACTTTGCAGTGCGACAGTAACAATTTCTATAACATCATTGTATCACATCTTACTGCTCTGGGACTAGTTAGTAGCTGGGTGAGAAAAATCACAAATAAATTCAGCAATTGAAAATTGAGCTGGGAACATTTTTCCACCCAGCTCCTGTGTACAGTTAGGATA
This sequence comes from Gavia stellata, assembly GCF_030936135.1. NCBI lineage: Eukaryota > Metazoa > Chordata > Aves > Gaviiformes > Gaviidae > Gavia > Gavia stellata. Next base: position 22,954,281 of record NC_082599.1, on the reverse strand, counting down.
ATCATTAGTGAGGAATGTAAATGAGAAATAAAGCAAAGGTCCTCTTGGGCAACACAGATAGGTAAATATCCCCAAAGTTGTTATTAGAAAAGAATGGAGACTATATTTATATATATTATATATATTTGGATAATATAAATAATAGACGCAACATCATCGTTGACTCCCATCAAGCAACATCTCTTTCCTTTGTCTGATTGTTTCTAGTGTTGCTATGCTTGGTTAGATGCATGTTAGTGGTGCTAGGCACCACGTTCCTGAGAAAGTATTTCATGCTTCCAAGACGCACAGTCAAGTTTTGCTTATGTTAACCCAGTAGGAACAGTATAAACATAAAGATTATGTCACTTACTTACCTTTTCATACTCAACTGGCTGGATCTCCACAGTACCCAAGAGCACACTGGTGAGCTAGAGGATGGAGCTGTTGGCACATTGCTGTTAGGGAGGATGAGGAGAGGCGCCTGTGACATGGCTGCAGGACCCTCACCCAAGGACTTGCACAGTGCCTTCCATCACTATTCCCCACGGCACACCATATGAGCACCATTACTCTCTACCTAATACATAGGTATGCCAGCCAGGTCAGCCAGCCACACACAGAGATCCTTTTCCAAGCAGTAGTGAAGGGCATTGAACCCTCACACTGAGACCCCCTGGTCTGTGCGCGTAGAAAGGCTCCGGCATCATACTGATAGCACAGCCAGCAGCCAGGGCAGGATTCCATGGACAGGTTTAAATGTTCTTAGCATGAAAAGTGCCGTATAAGTGTCAGTCATCGTGTTCACTGTTGGCAGAGGGCTAGGTGACTCATTTTATCACCAAGGCTATTCCTAGAAAAAGAAAATGTAAGTGCCTTAGGAAGGGAGAAGGGCTCCAAGTACAAGAAATCTTATAGTCTTTATAAGGCTGCCTTAGGTTTCTCAATTAAGTACCGATGAAATCCTGGGTGATTAACGATCAGAGGAAATAGCAACAGGTTTATGTCACTGGTTGTGCAGTATCACCCCAGGACCTGGCAGGGGGATCAGAGATCTGCGGATCAGAGACCAGAGCTGCAGGCACAGGCGGTCAACCTTTTCCAGAGCTGTGGTTCTGTGGTATTTTACAAATTGTTAAAAGCTGCATGAGAAAGTCTCCGACATCCTAAATAGAGAACTCTGGAACAAATACTGCTTTGTTTCCTATGAGTACTAATTTACCTGTTACCAAACTTTTTCCTGCCCATAGGAATGATTTCCACTCAGCTGCTGTTGTGTATTGTTAGAGACATTGAGAGAGGGTGCATCTGCACTGACATTTTACACTCAGAGAATATGTTTTTAAAGTCAGTCACCCTATCAACCCTATTTTTGTTGGCTTTGTGGAGTGGTCTCAGGGTGCACAAGCTGGATTGCTTTCAGATGAAATTAAACCAGAAGACATGCTTCTGGACTGTACCTAATGTGCTCCAACCACTAATGGCATTAGTAACCTCCGCCATCCCCCTCCACCCCCCCGCCCTGAATAGTGCGGACATTGGATCCTCAGTGCCAACTGTTTCACTCCACAGATCTACTCCTATTGCAGTGTGGGTGTCCATTCAGACACTCCAGCCAGACTCATGCTGATTTATGCCTCTGCTGATCTGGTCAGAAATATGGGGTCTCTGCTGCTTCCGACTCGGTTGGAGCATGTCAGCTGACACATCTTCAGCCTTGCAGGTTGTAAACTTCAAAATCTGTAGACTAAACTCACAGATTGTATGTCAGGGTGTCCATGCATTCCTCCTCATATACCCCCACACAACCTCCAGCTCCTTCCTTCATGATTCCCCCCAACCTTTCCTTATCATTTCTTTACACTGGTGGATGCACTCAGCCCTATTCCTTCCCAAGATATAATTTGAAATCATGCAATGCATCAAAGCACAGAGAAGTTAAAATCCATTGAGTTAGCGGGCTTGAGAGAGGGCATTGTTATGGCAGATGGCATTCTGGATATTGCTCAACAATTATGTCACCTATTTCAGTTACTCCAAATACTGCAGATGTGTTTCCATCTTCCCTGCATTTTCATTTTTCCCAGAATGAACTGGTTCAGGAGTAGATGGCTTCCTGAAATCTGGGGATTGAATATGGGCTTCTGGCCAAAAATTGCTCTATTTCAGACAGAAAAAAAGCCATCAAGGTAGTATATGGACTTGATAACCCAGCTATAAGCACCTGTTCATCTCTTCATAGAGTGCATCTTGCTTCTAAAATTGTCCTGACACTACTGGGAATGTTGGCTCAGAATAAAGGAAATGAGCAAACCCAGCAGCTCTGCCAAACTCAGTGCTACGAACGCTGAATGTACTGGGAGCAGAGGGAAGACTTATTCACCTCACAGTCTCTGGCAGATTTGACTGTCATATTTCATTTTCCATGATGTTTTATTCAGACAAAGGAGGGATGTATCAGAAAGAGTATTCACGTCTTGACCTGGGTCTGCACAGAGAGAGGCTATCAGTGATAGGAGGAGTAAGGGGTTTATATATTTCATGAATGAGGGCAGGTTTTCAGATGTGACAAGTTGTGGTCACTACAATAAGAAGGGAGTTTTGCTGCCAGGTCAGATCTCCATGCTGCTGCCAATTTCTTTGCTGCTGCTGCCCCTCAAAATAGTCTCCAGGTAAGGAGGTGCTAAAAAGACAATGATATGAAGACAAAACTAAGTAACAAGCTAAACAGGAAACATTTTAAACGTATGCTCATTGAGTCAGAACAAAAATCCCTGACATACAGTACTTTGACACAAGCTGCTTCTGAGATAGCCGGTGGCAGAAAACCAGGCAAGGACCCATCCTTGACTAAGAAAGCTGCTTGTTAGGTGCTTTACAAGGCACCTAACATATTCTTATTTCCCTTGGAAAAAAAACAGTTTTAAAACCCAACCAACTAAACAAGTAGGAAAATACAATTGTGAAGCTGTTTATCCAAGGGGAGAGAAGGCTATTTGCCTGAAGCCTATGAATCAAATCCAGGTCTGTTTGCAAAGTCTGTAAATTCAGACATCACCAAGAGTTGTTGCCAACTACACAGAATTGTGGCACCTGGTTTTCACTGAACTCTTGGCTTGATGAAAAAATTTTTTGCTCCTCATACTCAAAACCTAAACATTTTTTCCATGACAAAGTATGCTTCTAAAGTGAGCAGCTAGAGATTTTCCAATGGAAATTGGTGCAGCTTCATCAATGTCAAGGGAAGATCTAACCCTCTTCTTCAGTGGGCTGGAGAACGGGACATGAGAAGATTCCTGATTGAAAAATGTAGCTTCACTAGAAGACTGGTAAACAAAATCTGTTTGTTCAGGTTTTATTATAGAACAGCACAGCCACATGAAAGATGCAACACATCTTTGCTTTGTGCATTGATCTATCTATTGAGAAAGGGTTCAGATGCAGCCAGGTGGAAGAGCACGTTTGTGTTTTCTTTCAAAGTGCACTCTTGCTTTTGTTGTCCCAATTCACTATTCTTAGAGTCACTTGGGCCTAAAGCCTTTTCAAGTCACTTTTCTTATTTACTGTCATTTGCTGATAATCCCAGCTCCCCCACTCTCATTCACTCTCAGGTACCTCCTGCTGCTGCTATTGTTGTTAGCTATTGGAAAAAGAAAAAAGCAAAGCACCCCTTCTCCCAGACACGTTATCCTCCATACTTCACCTATAGAGGCTGCCTTTCACATCATTAAATTGCTTCATCTCCTGCTGCCAGTTATGCCTGCAGAGGTTTCGGTAGGTCCCCATCTCTCCTGCTCAACTTGGTACACCTTTCAAAATAGCTGTGATTCTTAACTGGGACAATAACCGTTTGTCTATTTCATCTCTATTGTCTCAAGGCTTTCAATAACCACCTTTCCAATAGTTATTTATTGCTGCTAACAACACAGTAGTCACTAGTCAGGTTCATCCTGCAAACGCAGAAAAGCACATTTTGGAAGCAGCTATTAGGGTAGAGATGCAATTTTTTTTAGTTAATGTGAATTGTGGGGCTAAACTCTGTCTTGCACACACGTATCCATCCCACACCAGAATTTAAGAAGCATCAATCTCCAGAAGCACGGATCCTTTTCACAATCACCTTACAGCTTAATTTTACTGCTTTTTCTCCCCTTCCAACTAGTATTTTCAAACAACTGAATATCACCTTCTGAGAAAGGTTTCATATTTTACAACTATCATATTACTTATTCTGTCAATAGCTGAAATCATTATCTACACCTTTTCTAGCACAGAGGGCTATATTATTGTTCTTCAGTGTCCAGCATATTGCTTTAACGTGTTTCTGACTCACCTGATCAAGTCAGTACTTTTCCTAGAGTGCAGGTGATTATAGACTGTGTGTGCCATGCACATGAGAACAAGGGGCCATGAAAGAAACAGAAAGGTGCTGGCTTGGAGTGATGCTGTCAGAGTTAGCTGATGTGCAGGCAGGCTGAGAGTGGGCTACATGGATTCTGCTCTCTCCCTCATGTACTATTTCTTCACATTGTCATTATTTTTACCTTTTGTTGAAATAATGACTCACTGTGCTTAAAAGCTGTAACACTGAATTCTCCAAAAATTCCCAAACCAAAGAATACTCCTTGATGTAAGTAGTGAGAGAATAAACAAAAGTAGATTCAAAAATAGAAAGAATGTTTTAGAAAAAGAAAGTAGTAGTCAATAAAGTGTTTTCATGGAAAGCAGTTAAAAACTGCAAGAAAGGTGATATTTTCCAGAAATGTATCAGACAAGGGGAAAAAAGCTCAAGTGACTATTATGTTTTCTGGGAAGGCAACAGGAAAAAAAGAATGCCCTGAGGTGGGTATTTTTTTAAATATTGCTAGGAGACAGGCACTGGATTTTCAATTTATTCGTATTTGCATAGGTAAGTGTTGAAGTGTTGAAATCTGAGCAGCACGGAAGATACTGAAGGGGTGTATCACAGCTAAGAGAAAGAAAGTACTCTTGAAAGGTATCAGCTTTAAAAGAGAAACCAATCAGAGGGAAAAAACTTCTGAGCCATGTATAGCAGATCTGTTACTTAACTCAAAATACATAATATACTGTTATTTTAATCACTGTGTCAGAACAAATTGTAATGGGGATCAAATATCAAAATCAAGGGAAAAAATCTAATCAACAGTACTGATTTAACCTGTGAAAAAGCAGAGATTGTTTAGTATTAGCAAAACGGAACCAGATCTGATTGCAGGAGTTAGAAGGAACAGAAGACAGTATTACAGTACAGAGGGTAGCCAAACCCTAAGTCACTGAAGGACAGAGAAAAATTAAGGAATTCCAGGATTTCTACAGGCCAAAGACTGAAAATCATAGTCAGAGTCAATGTGCACCTGCAGCAATCTGAAAGACCATGTAAGATGTGTGTGTTTTAAGCATAAGGACTTTGGCCAGAACTGATATATTTGTAGGGAAAAATGTTTTGTAAAAGCTTGCAGAGCAGGATTTAATGTATCTATAAAGAAACAAGTTGTTCACAGTCTATACAGTGAAAAAGAATTTTTCAAAAGGGAATTATGTGAGCAGAACATCACCCTGAATACTGGAACCCCTGGTAAGTAAAGGTTTGTATCAGCTTGATACTGGCTTTTGAGCTAATCTGAGAGCTCAAAAAGAAAATCTCGTACTGCTGAGCACTGACATGCTGGGCACAGACAGAATGGCTGCCATGGTGGGTGTTCAAGAGCTCCATGCAAAAGGGCAATAACATCTTGAAAATTCATTTTTATGGAATGACTACTGCATCTGTTCTAAGGTGGAAAATAGGTCAAATACCCAGGCTCATTAAAAAGTGAAAGAAAAGAGTCTATGAAGCCAGAAAGCAAACGTAGAGATGAAAAGAATGATGGACAAGATAAAGGTCTAGAAATGGCAAACAAAAAGTTTAATTCTGAGCAAGCAGACAAAAGGACAGAAATAAAATAACAAAAAGTATCATTACCATTAAAAATATAAAGAAAAGTCTCATGTTTTATGTGTAGTGTTCCATATAGTGTAAAATGAACTTATTTATGCTAACTATATATATATACACTGCATCTGGATTATTATTCCTGCTACTTAGAAATAGCACTGTGACAATGCAAGACATACCTGTCTATTGGCCTCCACATATCAGCTATGCTAATGGTAAATAATACACTACCACATGGCTATGATAATTTCAGATGCTTTTCAAAATATTGTAAGCCACAGTCTAAAGCCTTCCTGGAAAACAGTACTGAAATTGCCAAAAGGACACTTGGGTAAAGCCCTACCAGATTGCAGAGCAGTACTTGTGGGACTGGGACTGTGGCTTCTTGTTTAACAGACAGACACTACCTCCTTACCTAACAACTGGTCTTTAAAGCAGGGCACTAAAAATCCTTAAAATACAATGAGAAAACAACAGATCAAACAGAAAAGGTACATCACAAAAGCCTTTGTAGTCATGGGAAGATAAATTTATATACAGGTATAAATAACAGTGAGTAACCTCTCGTAAAGCTGTTTCTTACCCCAGCATGGTGATTTCTGAATAATGAAAGACACACAGCTAGAAAAAGAAATTAAATTAGTTCCTTTCAGAGATAAAGAAGGAAAAAGAGGTGCACCCAAATCATGGAGGCTCAAGCAGAAGGGATAAGTCAGTCGACAGAACCAGCCAGAGAGTACAGACTGAGCAGAGCAGAGCAGGGAATGAAGGGAGCATTTCAGGGACTAATGCCCGCGAGATGTTCTGGATACCCACCCCCAAGACTAACTCAAAGACTGAGGGGGTTTACGTTATTAGCCACGGTATTCACAGGCACATGCTGATTTTAAGCAGTTGTTCAGGTTGGTTACAAGCAGCCTGACAAGTGGGGGGACACAGTTCTCCCTTTCCTAGGGTGCTTCAGCCGAGATGCTGATCCCCTTCCACACAGAATTTCCACTGTTGACCATTCCATAGCTCCTGTGATAAATTGCTTGGAGGAACAGCCTTTCTGTACCTTTTTCTCTCATTAAGATGTTTAAGTAGACCTAATAAGTATAGCATTTGGACAATACCCAGGCAGCAGAGATGACCTGTTTTCTGTTAGCTAAACAGAACTGCAGATGGAGTGCAATTCTTTTTAGACTTGTAAGTGTTTCAGGGGGATGCTAAGAGGATTTCACAGTAGGAAACTGGGGATTGCAGAAAATGATGTTGCAGATGAAGGCAAGTCAATTGTTTGCTCTAGTTTCTGACCAGTGTGTCCATTTTACTCTCTCAAATTCTCCTGGTCCTTCTTTGACTTTAGAAGTTAATGGTATTTACAGCATTATGAGTGATTAGGAATGACATGTGGTCAACAGACAGTATTAGCCTGGATTCCTATGGATTTTTATCCCCCCATCATTTCACTACAGACCCAGGTATTCCCTATTGCCTTTCTGCCTCAGCAGCCCCAGTTCCTGCTTTCACATTCCTAAAGTCCTTGCTTTCTTTCACATCCCCTAGGTCCCCGCTAGAGAGGCAGCAGGGTGCAGTGACTTGCTCAGAGCCCGTTGGTGCTGGTAGGGCAGCCAGTGTGTGCACACCAGTTCACCAGTTCAGCTCAAACAGAGCAGGTACATGCCCAGCTGATGCTGCCGCCTGTCTTTTATGGTGACACTCACTTGGCTCTTCCTTCTCTATTCAAACACCAGTTTAAAAAAATACAAAAAACCTTTTAGGAATACAATGTCTTTGAGACACTACTGCCTCTTCTTAATGTGGCTGAAATTCACAACTGGGTTGAAAAGCCATTGGAGAGAGGGCAGGAACAAGCATGGACTGAAAGTACAGTCATGTATGCATCACTCCTTAGGAAGCTGCTAAGAGATGCAGGACTTTGAACCTTCTAGTAGATAAAACCTTCAAAAATATGGGATTGATTTCCCACGTTGAGAGATCATCTGTAATGTTTTCCTCCATTTGTTCCAAGTGGGAAATGACCTATTTTGGAGAGTTTCTCAAGGCAAAGGTGTCATGCAGCAGGGATACAACCAGCCTTCTGATGGGGCTGCCTATGAACACTGTGGAAACAGGAGGCCTTTATCAGTGTACCTGCAGGAATACCATTTGCAGAGCCGGCTACAGTATGCTATCTTTACAGCCAAAGAGGCTCCAGTGGGATTCACCTCAGCTCAAATTAGATGTCTACAAAAGGCTACATGAACTGAGCTCTCCAACTGCCCATTTCTCTCTCCTGACTCTAAAGGGAAACTTGGGTACCTACCCTGGCTGCAGACATCTGCAGCATAAAAATCTAAAGTTAGGTGAAAGGAATCTCACCTTAAGAGTCCAGCCAGTAACTTCCCTTTACTTGTACTTCCAACTAACAATATTCTCAAACAGAAAAATACAGGTAAACATAAAGCAACATGGCAAGATGTTTTTAAAGCACAATCGTGCTATAAAATCCGTGGGTGCCAAATAAACCTGTCCTCTTGGTGACAAAGTTGTCAGCATTATCTTGACGGGATGCTATCATTCAGCTTGTGAATGCTGAAGTTCCAGTGGAGTAAGAGAATGGCACTTCATTAAAATCCATTTCTCAGTACAACCACTGCCAACACCACGAGCTGTCTCTGCAATTAAGAAAATGTAAAATGATCCCCTGCAGAGAAGAGTACAGTAGCAATGAAGGGAACAGAGTCAAGTCCAACCCTAAGCCAGCAAATAATTTTCTTTTTACAGCTTCTCACAAAGGACTTGGCAGGGGACATGAGCAGACAACGAAGCACAGTAGATTGAAGGCTTTATCATGAACCTACTTCTCTTGTCATGCTGAAATGCATTTCACTGAACTGTGTTCCACAAAAATAGATTTTATATTTATGTATGGATGTATGTACATATATATGAATATGACTATATATGAATGCATGTATTTCCTTCAAAAAATATTACTTTGTAACTTGCTTGAAGCTTACAGCAGTCACTGCTGTCACAAGTGACCACTTCTGCCTCTTTGCCTCGTAGAAGGAGCATTACTAGCTAGTCACTGACACCACTTACCCTAGCAAACTCTGAAGTTCAGTTCCACAATGTGTTTTTCTGCTAGATTCTCATTATCACACATTCTGATCTGCCTGAGGCAGCTATTAAACCCCTTGTCAAGTCACAGCTTACATCTTGACTGTGAATCATATCTTCTTTTAGCCCAAATTACCTCTGCATTTCAATATTCTGAAATAGATACTGTGCAATTAAAGCATTTAAAAAGCATTAATTGACACTTACGACAATAACTAATTTTGTTGTTTTGTGTCAGAAAAGCTATTTGTCTGCAGATACTGTATTATTATCATTGTTTTTAGTGCCCCCTTTAGTATTATGTCCAATAAACAGCATCAATCCTTTGTGAAGACAATATAATGTTCTCAGTGTCAGAAGGGACTCACACATAACAGAGAGGGAAAATTGTCTTCGCCATAGCCTTAAACCAAGTAAGGCCTAGTACAATGAAACGAGTCGCTGAATTTCTTTCAGCTTTCCAAAGAATGATCTAGAGAAATGTAGTTTAGAGAACTTAAAGCAATAGAAAAGAGAAAAACATGATATGGATTTATATGCATAAAGGGGCACATATCAGAAGGTGTAAACCAGCAGCTTAACTTTCATGGCACTACACTAAGTCCCACCAAATGACCATCTGGTCCATTTCAAGTGTCAGAAAAATCTGGGAAACATGGAAACCTTCTCATTTTACCTCAGATATGCAAGATCAGCATTTATACTTTGGAACGAGTTTGTTTTTACTGTGTATTGCTGTTAAATCCCACATTCCTACTCTCTAAACAGTTCTTGCTGTCACTTCATCCTTTATTTTCTCAGCCAATTTCTTGTCTGTCACAACATTGAGCCTCCTAAGCTTCTGAGAACAAAATACGGTTCTTTCAGCCAGCCACACTTTCCAGAGGGCATAGTGGTAAAAAATGAGATGGGTGAACTGTTAGAACAGGGATTATTTTAACTCCATCTACCCTCCCAGACTGAAAGCGATGAACCACTGCAAGAGTCCAGATTCACGGCAGTGGCTGGGTTTCTGGGTCTCTCCTGCAGAATAAATCACCTTGGCAGAGGTGGATTTCAAATTGCTGGATTGCTAGCAAAACTCTGACTACTTCAGGGATTTCCAAAGGCTTTAGGGAAATGGCTGTAGAGGTGTTTCAGATGGACCCTAGCGAATTTTCTCGCTACAGAGATGAGGCAAATCAGGGTTAACCTCCTGATGCACAGAATGAATTAAATACTCCTTCAGAGGTATACAGTACAAACGCAGACTGCCTACAGAAGGAAGAATTAGCTGATTCCCAGTTCAAGTTCTTTCCACTGGTCTCCAAATTCGAAGTCAAAGGCACCAGGAGAGAATATTTATGCCATGTCAGAAGATGTTTCCATCCCACTGCTTATATTGGGAAGAAACAGATTAATTCAGGATAAAAGATTACATGATGTGACAGAGTGGGGTGAAATCAATACAGTGGAATCTCATTGAATGCGACTGTATTTTTCTCAAGTCTGGGATTAATTAATCCTTCACCCCCTTCTTCTCCAGGTACATTACCTCCTTTTTCTGCAGGGCAGAAGACCCAGGAAATCTTTTCTCTAGATTTAACGACCATGCGTTAAGCCACTGAGGTCTGTTCCTTTCTGTCCCTTGCTCCCCGCGGCCACTCCCTGCTTCCCTGGCTTGGCAGACTTCACTCCGTATAGCTCCTTCCACAGCTTCTTTCAACTGGTATCGCTAAAGCCTGCCCCTGGCAGCCGGCTGTCTCTCCACCTACTGACCCCATTCTGCTGGGGCTGCAGTCCCGTACAGCAGCTGTCTCAGCGCAGAAGCCTCCGCCGGCTGCTCACAGCTGGGGGAGGCAATATGGCTTTTCATTCACCTTCTTCCACCCTGCTCCCTATACCCACATTCTCAGTCTCAGGACTTGGAGACTGAGCTAGCCAGGAATTTCCTAGGAAAATAACGCATTTTTGAGAGAAAATTGCATTTTCACAGTATGAGAATATTCAGAAAAAGGTTTAATCTAGAACTGATTCAGAACAAAATCCCTCACTGCTTCCAGTTTTGTTTTTCTACCATTCTCATTCTGAAAGGAATGTTGGCATTTCTAGCATTTGTCCAAATTAAAAAAGAAAAATATTACCATACCCCATGGGCTACGTCTTCTCCGCATAGCAGCAGAGGAACTGGTCCCATGATTTCTCTCTCCAAACCTACTGTGAACTGCAAACCTACCCAGCTGTGAAATTTTAAAACCTGATCTCTTAAAGGTTTTTCTAAACTGTCACATCCTTCCAATGCACCATCTCAAAATGTATTATTTGCAGACGAAACCTCTTGGTAAAGGGTATATCTAAGGAATAACAGCTATTTAGAGCTCAATGTACTTATATGGTAATTCTTTCTCAGTTTCCCATGGAAGAGGACTTGCAGCGGGCAACAACACTCATTAGTGCTCTGAGGGCATTTGCTATCATCATGAAACCAGTAATTCTCTTCCTGTGGTTTCTGAGAGATATCCCAAAATAATAGCTTGACTGCAGCAGACTTTAAAGCATGCCTAATTATCTCATCCAATATGTACCTGTTACAGGTCTTAAGAGTTTCTAGCAAATAATGAAGTAATTTAACCCCTTTCTCCAATTTGAGGTTTCCAGGTTTCATTGTAGATCTCACAGCTTTGAAACTATGCATTCCTTGATCAAAAAACCCCCATGCTTACCATTACCAAAACAAATGTAATACCCTATCTCAACCAGAGGAAATACTAGGTAATATTACTTGGGCTCTGAACATTTTTGAGTACAACTGTCATAGCCTCCCAGGGAAACATAAAAAGTACACTGAAGGAAGATCATCACTGGAGGGATGCTATGGGCCTGTGATGGGAGTATAACTGAGTAAAGCCCCTTGAAAGGTCGAAATCTTAATATTAGCACAAGGCACCTTAAAGGTTTAAGCATCACCTCCAAAGTGAAGTACATGCAGTCATCTTAAAGCAGAAAGACCACCCCAACATGCCTTGGGAAAAAGAGCTTGTGAGTGGCTTCTCAGCAAGCACTTACAAAAAACCCATTCCTGAGCAGTTTTCCCTCAAACTGTTTCACAGTCAGGAAACTTGAAGACTACTGTTAGTGACCAACCTTTTTTGCTATTCCTCAGAATTGTCAGACTGACATTTCTCCTTGCCATGAACGACTGCAGTGAGAAAGGATAGGTCTCATATTTTAAGCATGCTGGCCCACCTGCATAGCTTGTATTTCTCTTTCATACATATTTTATTTTGTGTAATGAGATTTCATAGCACAGAATGAATTAGAAGATACAGGCTATGCTGGAAAAGAGGACATCAGAAAGATGGGAGACAGGACTAAATTAGCTGCCAGAACTATTTCCGGAGGGCACCCAAAACCCTGAATAGATTTACTTCTGCTGCTTGAAATGTTCATGCTTTCAAGATGAAATCAGATCAGTCTAAGGCGCTATGTCTTCCAAGAAGTTCTTGACATCTCAGAATTAAACTACATTAAAGCACTGGAGGAAGGTGTTAATTCTTTCAACATGTAAAAAGCAGTACCTGCAAACTGTGCAACTGCAGGCACATAGTGTGCCCAGAGATGAAAAACAGAGCAGATGATGTATACATGATACCACTCGTCAGTGAGGTATGTCTCATGTGTCTTCTCAATACCAAGGGCAGTCACGCCTGGATGGCTGCTGTGCTTGTGACTGGAACAAGCTTGCTTTTTCCCTATGTTCCCTAAACATATATCCTATATATTACCCTCAGCACATGGCTAAAGCCGCCCACTCTTCATCTAACACAAAATGTCAGCTCCGTTGTTTTCTGCTGCCTCTCTGTCTTCTGCACACTGGAAACAAAACACTCTGCCCCCTAATGCTACTGGTCATTCAAGCAGTAACTGCTGGGGAGGAGGAGATAGTGTTTTTCTCGCAGTATGAAAATTAAATGGGCTGTGGTCTTGCTCTAAGATGAGAAGGAAGCTTTACAGACCATAGGAAGGTGACCGAGTTATCTCCAACTTAGTGCTGTTTAACAGCTCAAGGATTGTAGCAAGCATTCAAAGGAGTCGGGGAGTGAAACAAGAGAACTAACAAAAACTTGACATTATTTACAAGAGATCTTGTGATTGTTCCCTCTCTGTCAGTAGCCTGCACAGATCAGAAGGAAGCAAGATGAAAAGGGAATCATGCTTAAATACTGAATGCATTGAGAAAGATACCCTGAAGTATAATGTTCACTTCAGACAGATGGTGAAATCACTGTATCTCTCCTACAAACATTTGCAGCTAAGAGTTAAAGCTAATGATCAAGGAAGTGCACTACAAACCTGCCATAAACTCAAGGAACTCACATATATACCAACCACAAAAGCCCACCGACTTAATATTCAGTAGGTAATGATGTAATTAGTTTGTAAGTAACTATACAGGCGGAAAAAAACAACCAACCAACCAACCTCCCAAAACCTGTTCACACATAACAGACATTATTCAGGAGGCAATCACATTCATATGAAATATTATTCTTTAATATTTTATCTTCATCCTGCAATTGTTGGGAGAATGAATTTATTTCTAAAGAATGTAGCCATCGCATCAATTTAGGAATATCATGATGCAGTGTTCTTCCAGCTGTGAACTGTGGACTACTGCTGACTCATAAAACAGCAGGGCTCTGAGACAACTGAGAAAATCATCTAGAGTATATGTTCATTCCCACACAGCAAAAAAAATTGTGGGAAAATAATAATCTAAAAGTAGCTTAAATTTGGTTTCATGGCAAATAAAAAATACCATGGCAACGCTGTTTAATATGGCTTTTAAGATAAAACAATCTTTCCAATTTAAAGGGTTGAGAAATGGAGAAACCATGCCCTTTTTTTTTTCTGACCCGAGTTTCACATGGCAGTAACACGTTTCTATCAGTAATTAGATATGTCTATTGATTTTTTTAAAAAAAAAACCCTTCTATATCAAGTATGAACAGGTGAAATTTATAACATAACAAACAGCAGACACTGCCTACGGATCAAACAGAGCTGAACAGGCAGACCCAAGATTTGAGCTCTTCTTTCCGCCTGAGAAAAGTTAGTTCATGCTTCCACTTTCTTCCCGTTAACCCTATATTACCATCTTTTTAAAGATTCAGTACCAGTATATTTAGTATCTGGGCATTGTTCTCCAGATTTCCAACTCCTTTTCAAGCACTGCATTATTGTAGTAAGCACAGAGAACAAAATAAATAAATAAATCCTCATATTATTTAAATTATTATTTCTCCTTAAGAGTATGAGAATGTTCAAAAGTGTTTATACCTCATGAACTCTTAGATAAATTTTCTATTTAGGAACCTCTAGAGGAATTGTTTCCAGGGTCTTTTTTTCTTCAGAGACAGAACATTTTTGTTAAGAGTTTGCTGGGTATGATGTAGAGATTGGAAAATTAAATCAGTCAAAGCCCAGTCAGAGATAATCACTGTAAAAGACTCCTCCTGACAAGAATTCCAGATTGTTATTCTCAGCAAGATCACCTCACTCTGAATGAAAACAGGAGTAATGTTAAATACTTGGCTTTCAGTTGGCTGCAAGCGTTGGCTGCAAGATGCACAATTCTGTCTCTGTTTTGTCACCAAGTGAATCCCAGTCTTAATGGTCTTCCCAGACTTAATTTACACAATAAATTGTAATCTGCTGCCTTCAAGTACTCAAATTTGTTTCTTTCCTTCATGAGTTGAAGGTCTATTCTATTACACAATGCAACTTCATACGTGATAAATTAGGAGGTACAAAAATTTGACTGCACATCCAGGATTCTCTTCTGAGTGCAGGAGAGTGCTTGGCATGTGAAGCAGTATACCCATCTGAATCTTTTCTTGCTCGTCATTCGCAATTTGTTCTACTGAATCTGGCAGGCAAAGTGCCATTTTATGAGAGTGGTATGAGCACAGACCGCCAAGAGACTACATATGAAAATCGAAGTTGCTCAGTGACAGCAGCATTCCAAGCTAGGAATGTCCAAGCAGCTGTGAGGGCTGATCCACCCTGCCTATTTTTAATGGGATGTGTCATTTGGCCTAGATTAATTTCAGAATTAGAAGATACTTCTGCAGATATGTGAAGGGAGTTTCTACGACTGCTGAATTCAGATTAGTATAATGCAATAGTAGTGTAATGCTGGAGATTTTCTGGTCCTTTGTTGCATTCCACAAGGAGCAGTCAGTGCTGGGTGCAGTTGCACTGCAAAGCTGGGAGGCAGGCAAGCCACCATGCAACAGCTAATGCGCAACAAGCACGTGCTCTCTCCCAGACAGTGCTAACAGGAAGCTACAGTTTACCCTTTTCCTAGTAAATCCAGATTTACACAGAACAGAATATGTGAACGTCTATGGCACATCATACTCCTGTTGAGATCAGTGAACATTCTTTCACTAGCTTCTACAGAAATCAGACTGGTTTAAGTTTGGTAGAGGGCCAGGACAAGTAAATCCTGTCCTGCAAATTTACATCAGAAGACCACTTCTGCGACTTTCAGATTAGGAGATCCACCTCTCCATTACAATACATCTGACTAACAGGATTTAGCCTTTGTACGCAGTTAAGCTCCTTGGGGTTACAACCACTTGATTCCTAATTCAAAAGTAGGTGTGAATGCTCACATATTGCTTTATCATACTGTCATGGCACCAAAATCCTCATAGCTGCAACGTCATTGTTAGTCATGTAACAAAGGACATCCAGAGGATGTTCACTGCCTCGACTCCCCTCAAAGGTTAATACCACAAAAAAGTCCTGTTCCAAAACACTGAAATATCCGCTATTGTAATACCTATTTCAGGACCACTGTAACTGTGTCTTCATACGTGTTGACAGATGTTATACATTCTCTTTAATGCCCTGTATTTTTCGCTCTTGTTTGATAAACTGCTATTACTCCTCACACCTACGTCTTTTTTAATGGAATATATTTTAAGAAATATAAAAAGGAAGGCTGACTAATAGTAAATACGTTATAGGGGTCCTCAAGATTAATTTGTGAAATAATTCCAGGTAAAAAAAGTATAGTATTTGTAAACAGGTAACAGTCTGGTGTAACACGCTGAACAGTTGTATGAACTGAGTGCTATACGCTACACACAAAAAAAAAAATCAAATAGAACATAGTTTAGAATATGTCTTTTAATTGATGAATTTCTACAGTGCTACAGTATTAACAATCTCTAAAACAAATATCTGAATCTATAGCTCAACAAATCTTATAATCTTTGCAAATAAATAAGTTATTAAAAGTATCATATTGTGTTGTTTTCCTGTCTGTGTAAACTGCTAATTATAATGCATTTCAGAAAAAATAACAATAATGAGCAGCTGTGGTGCATTTACATTATTAAGAATCTTTAAGTACAATTCTATACATGATACGCTTAGATAAATATTTCTGTACTTACGCTTTTACAAAGCCATCAACTGAAAGGACATAAAATACATTCAAGACTGAACAGAGAAGCAAGAGATCTGTGAATAAAAAGACAACATGTTTCAGCTGATACAACACAACACAGAAAGTATTGTATGTTTTAGAACTCAAAAGCCACTGCCAGTTGCAGGCTTGAACTTGACAGCAAGTTCCTATGAGAGGGCTAAAGTTACCCAACATCCAGCTTCTCCAGTTTGTCTTGGTACAGCCTTAAGTTCACTTGTTGGACTTACTCACTTTTGTGACCTAAGAATTCACAAAACAGGTCTTCTCAATCTGGCAATTCATAAGGATGAATCACTTACTGACATCTGTAAAGCCTTCAGTCCTACTGAAAGCACTCAAGACCCCTAGAATGGCATCAGTGGTGCACAGTACCAGACACTGAACCAAGAGTACCACCCACTGTTCAGGTGTGCCATCATGAAAGTTAGTTTAAGGACCTATCCTTGGCAAATATTAACCTCCACTTTAACAGCCTTGCAAAGCTTAGTAGGCACTAACAATACTGCAACTCACTTGAGCAAGAGAACACAGAGCTTTGCAGAAACATGAGGCGTTTGTTTCTTAAACAGCCATTGTAACAAACATAGAATAAAACATTTTAATGGGCTACAGTTAATAATCTATAAAAAGTGTATGTTCAGCATGAATTTAAATTGTAAACTGGTAATAAATAATACAGTATCTCTGAGCACATTTTAAAATATACATTACGAAATAAAATTTAATTTTCAGAAAAGCTTTCAACCACTTTGTTCAAAAACACATTTAACCAATCCTTTATAAACAACTGCAGCCTGTTTGCCAGCCTGAAAATTTTGATTTATGAAGCCCTCCTGCCTAGTGCAGAACACTTATTTATATTAATTTTCCTTCTTTTATTTTCTAAGGCAGATTAAGTAAGAGATGAATTCACAAAAACTGTCAATGTAGCAACTACCTTGAATTATAATTTTTTATAATGGTTGTAATTTGTTTTCATTCAAGTTTACTTAGTAATCATATAAATATCCACTAAAGTAAGCTACTGTGAAGAGTGCAAGTACCACAGTCAGAGCAGTAGCTAGAACTAGATTTAAAATGCACGTTTTTCTTTCTGGAGAAGAAAACGTAGGTTCCCTCTGGTCACAGAAATATCTCCATGCACCTCTCTGTTAACTAGTCATTGCAATCTGTCCATTAACATGAACATGGCTAAATGTTATGTTCAATGGGAATTAGAAGCAGCACACTGCACCACTTCTCCAAGGCTGTTAATTTTGAACTATACTATTGAGAGCAGTGTGGCATAGCTATCTTGGCATACCAGTATTTCAAGAAATACAGGCTTATAGATAGTAATAAGATAGCTGAGTGGAGCAGAAAAGCCCTTTCTGTAACACACCCTTTGTGCACAGAGATCTTCCCAGCTGATGTCATGAGGTCCCTAGGCAGAAGGTGTGAGAACATGTGGAGCTTCCTCTCTTCTCACATCCTGCGCAGTGAGAGGTGAGAGAAATGACTTCTGTCAACTACTGTTCACAATGGCCTCAGCGACCCTCTTGGCAGCTAATGTGGAAGATGCAATTTCTCAGCATCATATTCCTTTGTACTGCCCATGGCCTGAGGCCAGGATCTGGCCTCTAGACATTCTGGGCAGAGCCGTGAAACAGGGTGATTCACCCAGTCTGACCCAGAAGAGCCTTTCCCAGTGGGAACAGCACGTGAGTTTTGGGGGGAACCTCAAGAAATCCAACGCTTTCCAGTAGAGTTTATAAAAAGGACAGTGTGTTTATGTTACTACCAATAGTAGGAAATGTCATCTGATGAATAGGAATCTCCTTCCAAATGTCTATTCCTATGTACTGTCATTAAAAAAGCTTCATAAGGTCATACTCTATACTAATCCATTCCAGAAGGCATATATAGCACAAGTAAGAAAACACCTTTATATGAACGATTTGTTAAAGACTACATCAAAACATTAAAGACGCTGATGTTTGAATACATTCCTAATCTTTCATAAACAGGAGGATTTCAATGCTTTAGAAAACCGGGAATATTGCAGAGAGGAAGACAAAAAAGACTGGTGTCAAAAAGAAATTGGAAAGAGAGCACCGTATGAAAAATCATACTTAACTTTTAATGTCCATTTAACAAGCTAATTAAATGCTTCACGATGTTATATTGAAGTTTAAGTAAGCTACCAAGGATAAAATCCTGGCCCATCTGAAGTCAATGGTAAGAGGACTTTATTTGCAATTCTCACTATTTTTCAGAAGATATTAGAACAAAAAGTACACATTGAGGCTTCAGTGAAGGGCTTCAATCAAAAAAGAAGAGGGAGAAAAGAACATGTTGCTTGTTTTTTTTAAAGTACATGCCATGTAAACTAACCAACATGGCAATCTCTCTGGTCTATCAAACACTGAATGCAATACTGTAAGTAATTTTTAGCTTGATTTTTATTCATTTACCATTTAGCAAGACTCTTCTGTAGCCATAAATCACTTTTAAAATTGTATCATTACCTTATACACTGTTGCTTTATGGAAGTGCAAACCCAAGATTTTAGCAAACAGTGCTGTATTTTTTTCATGTCACATGAACAAAAGGATATAAAAATAGCTCCTTGGTTGACATATGATAATATCCTTAAGCCACAATGAAAACAAATATAATACAGTATTATAGCGCAGGTATTCCTTTTATTACAGGAATACTATCTGTGGGATACACTCATCCGATTAAGGATTTCAAAAATCACATCCTTAAAGTATGCAATGCATTTTCAATGAATTGATAGTTATGGTCTTCAGTGAGCTGCCCTGACAGTAAAAAAAGAGACACGGGACTTAATCTAATCTTAGTTACTTGTATTTCATCACACTCTTCTGCTTGCTAACTGAGAAATATTTCTAAAAACTGCCATGATGTTCCTCATGGATCAAAAAGCAAGTGAAGTTTATAAAACAGTACTCTAAGAACTGTGGACAAATACAACTGCTAGTCTGAACACTGCTGTGTAACACAACTATTTTGTGATTCAGTGTTGTAAATGTAGTTTATATTTTAAACTTTTAATAATTTTAGCTGCATATAAAACAGAGAAGTAATAAGTTAAATTATAGCACCTTGCGTGAAATTTGTTCTAAAAAATACAAAGATTACACCTTTTAAAATGGTAAGAAATACAACTATTCTATCTCAAGTCCACTATGCACCTGTCATTTAAAAGGAAATTAATTTACATGTAATGAAGACATGCATAAATATCACAAATTTAATGCACAAAATGGAATTTGAAAGTTAGGGATGTAGTAAATCCTTGCTTTTTCATCAAATTACCTGATACACCAGAAAAAGGTGTATCTACAATTTTCAAAAAAGCTGTATTATCATAGAATCATTGAAGCTAAAAATGGAAACTGTCTATTCAAGTATGTAGTTCAAACTCTTGCCAAAGGAAGATTATTTTCTGCTACTGCATTACACCTAACTTAAAACCTTCCAAGAACTTATATGCATTGATAAGCACTACTGTGTCATTCCAAAACCTAACTGATCTCATTGGTAGGATCCTTCTCCTGATATTCACTGGATATTTACCTTGTTTCAAATTTATATAATCAGATCTAGTTACAACTTCATACTTAGAAAGCCTCTTCCTTTACATGTATTTGTCACATAACAAAGAATTATACATATTAACAACTCATTCTTTCCGACTTCTTTCTCACTTCAACAAATCTTGTGACTGTTCTCTGACTTTTCAGAAGATTGACACAATTCCTCACCCCTGAGGTACCCAAAATATAAGACCGTACTCCAGAAATGACCTCAGCAATCACAAGGAATATTCTGATTTCCAGCTGCCTGATGCAGCTCTTCTGCGTATGTACTCCTCTTTTGACATTAGTGATGCCAGAAGCAACTTTGTTGCCTACATTATCAAGGTTTCTTACTACATTATTACATTTCAATCTTCTCTCTCTCTCTCTCTCTCTCTCACTAAGTATCCAAGTTTCCTCAAATGCATTACCTTTCCCCTGAATCTCTTAGGCTGTGTCTAATTCTTGTCTACATTTAATCCATCTGTTGGACCCCTCCCACTCAGGTATCATATAGTGTAATATCATCTATAACTTTTATTAATATTCTGTAGATCCCTCTTGCAGATTATTGAAGACATTAAATAGAATTATTAGGTCAACACAGTATAAACAATTAATGGGGAGGGAGCAATTAGAATTACACAATGGGATGATTAAAAGCACAATTTATATTTTAAGACACTATTTCAAATATATTTTATCCCACTTAGCTATTTATAAGTAGTTAAATATCTCACTATAGCTACAGTTTCTAAATGCAATACCATAATTTTTCTGCATACATAATTAAATGTAGAATAGGTAACATGCTGACAATCAGTCTTCCTCTGCAATCGAGTCCCATTCCAGCCACTGATCAGAGAAAGGCAGGCATATCAAGTCTACTCCTCAGCATAAACTTTTAACTATTTAATATTATATATATTATTCTACTTATCTTTAAAATTACAAATGAAAATACAGAGAGATCTAAATTTGCACTGACAATCAAGAATTCAGCTCCTTTCAAAAGTTGTTCTGGAATTCTACAGTGTGATCCTGTAATTCAAAGAATGTTAAACGACATGCTTAACAGTACTTGTAACTGGAAAGGTATTATTTAACACAAAGCTTAAATAACATTTAAGCCACCTAGTCTATGAAAAACATCATTACCTAACTTATGCTCTGTTTTCCAGAAGACTCTCTTTCAGTACAACTTATCAACTCTCCTCCTGTTCTTGATGATGACTACAGGTCATAACAGAACTTTCAGAATAGAAAGCACAGCAGCCAACTATTCCAATTCTTAAAGCTATTTGTCAGCCTATAGAAAATATGAAAATAATTTGTCTGAAGAAATGAACAATTAAAAATTAAATTGAAACCAAGGATAAAAAGGTAAGTCTGAAGATACATGAATTGTAAAAATAATACAGTCCATGCTATTTTACGCACAGTTGTTTATTCTTGTTCCATGTTTTAAAACTTGGACTCAGAAAAATCACAGGAAGTTTTGGGTTTTTAACCCTCCTTTTTTCCATTAAAAGCACCATAGTTACACGGCTTGATTCAATCGTCCTTTTCCACAATCACTTCTCCATAAAGCACCCTTCTTCTCTGCCGCAGCATGTGGAAGTAGAGTTGTGGAAATACTTGATCAAAGCATAAAAGAAAGCAAATTAGATTAAAACATTCAACAGATCCCATAACGGAAAAATACAATTTTGCAGAATGATGAACTGAGGAAAAATTATGGCACAGTGCTGCAGTTGGTTAAGGTAAGTAATAGCAAGTCATGAACATTGCAGTGAATTACAAAATAATAATTACTCAAAAGTCAGATAAGGCCCCCTGAATGTATACCCTGTGTTCAAGGAACTTCCCTCCAACACTTTCTTTGTATAAACAGGACTTCACTACTTTCCAGCAGTGCCTGAAGTCTTCAAATTTGTGCTAAGGTAAGCATGTTTGAATTAAGACTTTGAGAATACAAATTTACCCTACTTGTTCAAGTCTGAAGTGAGGAGCTCCCTCGCTCCTGGCCCTCTGAGATCTATTATATTACTGTCCTGCTGATAAATTTGATCCTTATATTTAATGGACAGAAAATCAGATTTATTCCTGAAGCATTAAGTTATATAAACAATTGTAAAACTGTTAGTAAGTTATGATAGCTTAGGACGTTTTTTACTCATCTCAATCTCTCTCATTGGCCTCCATGATTTCTTGTGACAAAAAATTTTCACAGTGTGTGTGCATACTGTGAAAGCCCAGGTTTAAGGTCAATTTCTTAAAGGAATACCTTCTATGGATGCAGATCACAGACCCTTTTAACTTCAATTTTCCTGCTTCTCAATGCCTCTCCCTAATCTCTTGCCTTGTTTCTAGCCTCATTGTCCAGAACATCTAAAATATTCTGTTTGCCTGGTTTGGTCTAGCACCATTCACGGTGCTATATCTGAATCAGGTTGCTTTCTCCTTGTCTACATTGCTTAGGTACCAGTGGAAATAACACTGGAAGTGCAAGACAGATAGTCTCTCTGATCTTAGCTCTGGTTAGCCAATTGATCTGTGGCTTCTGGTATTCAGAAGTACAACGACAATCTGATTAAACCAGGGACTGAAGTATGTTCAGAGAAGTTTGGGGTGTGTATTTCTGTGAAAATGAAATCTTGGAGAATATTGCTTCAAGTTTTTCCCAAGCATGCTCAAATGATGATTTTCAGAGGTGACACGTAAATGTATATTAATAGCAATAAAACCAAGGCAAATCTCTGGCACAACTTGCAGGACAATTTTTAAGCCATTGCTTCAAAGTGGCAGAGGCACTAGAAATTCTCAGCGACACAGTTACAGACATTTCTGTGGGTAAGCAGAAAGGTTTTTTACTTTGTCCAAGTCTTAGAAATGTTTTTACCACTTTCACTGAAATTTTTAAGACAACTTATGTTCTGAGGCAGATAACAGGATGGAAAATTTCAGTCTAACCAATTAAAGCACAGCAAAGCTTGGAACAATATAAAGCAGGCTTTTATAGTAGAAAGTGTTCAGCAAATTTAACTACAGGCAGTTTTTCCAGCATTGCTGATAATTGATTATTATGCTATTAGCGTTACTACAGTTAAGTAATACTTACATGGCACATAGGAGAACATGACAATAATAAGGAAGTAATAGTAGTCAAAGGAGACATTGTATTTGTTGGGAAGTCTCAGTGAAAACATTCCTGTTTTCTTCACATAGGGTAAAGCAGCATATATGGTTAGCAGTTCACCTGCAACTCCAGCAGGATACAAAATGATAAAAAAGTTGTATCTGCATTAAAAAAACAAACCCTTGTGAGAAACACCCCACGAATTTAAAATTTCCTCTTGCTATTATTAGTGGCACAGCAATGTATTACAGTAGTTTCTGCACCAAAATCAAGGACCACATCCTGACTTGGCACAGAATACCAGTTTCAGTTACTTTGGATAGCGTTGCTTAGGTTTACAGAGAATGCATTCCTCAGTCCTTTTATTTAAAAACAGTGAAGTATCAGAATGTTTGTATGTCTTTCTAATACTAAAGAGTAAGAAAATCCACAAATTTGTAGTCTCCAACAATGTCTTTTTTTTTAATTTACT
The DNA here is from genome assembly GCF_030936135.1 of Gavia stellata. Classification (NCBI taxonomy): domain Eukaryota; kingdom Metazoa; phylum Chordata; class Aves; order Gaviiformes; family Gaviidae; genus Gavia; species Gavia stellata. The sequence goes on along the minus strand of NC_082599.1, from coordinate 22,930,557 downwards.
GATCTTCCTCCTGTTGTCACCGACAGGATTCAGACCAGGACTGGATCCCAAATCCAGATGATCCTACATACCTTTGTGACAGTGCATGCATGTCAACTCTATGTATTATAATTCCTTTGAAGATAATGAAAACATTGAGAAACATCAGAAGCCTGTTTTACCCACTCCCACATGGGAAAACCAAATACTACTACATTTACCACTAATGGAAATAAAAAATATAAGAAAATGAAATTGCCAGAAACTTATCAGATCCATTTTAAGATGGGAAGATGATGTTCAAATAAAAGGTGAAGGCATCCAGTTTAAAGAAAATGTGGTTTGAATGCCATAGGCCACATAGGGAGTGACAAAATGAAAAATGCAATCAGTAGGGTTTGTGCTGTCCTTATGCACACTGCACCATGCAGATGCAGTTTCTCCTAAGGAACAGCTCTTAAGTCCATGCAGGGAACAGCAAGAAGAGCTGTCGCACAGAGAGAAAGGTAGTGTGCACGCCATGACCAAAACAGATGAGATCCAGAATAGCAGCAACCAAACACAACCCTCCTAGGACCAAATGGGCTTAGAGGACTCACAGGCCAGAGAACAGATTAGAGGAGGTATAAGAAGGAACTGATGCCATGAACTACACACAGTTTGTCTCTATGCAGTGAAAAAACCCAAAATAAAAATTCTTCACTAAAATTTAGAGCATACCTATTCCATTAACAATGGACAGGCAAATCTTTTACAATTATAAGCTAAAGATCAGAAATTTGCAGTTCCCTTGGAGTACTGAATTTATGTCCAGTTGTGCTGTTTGATTATCCATAAATCTTGATGGGACATTTTGGACTCTATGAAAAGATAATACATTTTCAAATATTTTGTTTATAGTATATTTCACCATATATCTCTGCTGTGAGAATGTCAGCTTTCCCTATTGTCTACTATAAAGAAACAAAAATTCTGTTGTTCAAGATATACTTTTTGCCATCGAGTCAGTGTATCTGTCAGTGTCGTATTTTCTGAATGCATTTCTCTTTCTGAAGCTTACATAAAAAAATTATTAATGAAACTAGACCTGATTGTTTTTAAGTTTGCCATTTAGTGCTTAAACACAACCAACCCTATCACCTTAGGTATTAACAAAAAGATAATGTATTATAAGAATGGGCATAAATATCAGACATATCAAAGAAGTGCATTAGAAGCATCAGAACTGCATTAGCTATAAAACAATAAAAAAAGGAAAAGAAACAAACACACTCTTTTAAATAAGAGTCACCTGCGTTGAATGTAGGTAAGATATTTTCCTTCTAACAGTGTAAGTCTGTCTGTCTTACATGTATTTTTCAAGTAATGACTACAGAGAATACTCTTCCAGTTAAGTCTCCTCATAAACATGCAGTCTCTGTAATATATCTGATCTAGTGGCTAACCTCAAGTATGCTTCAAAATCAAAGCAGTTTTGATATGGAACACACTTTTTATGTGGGCTAAACTAAGTCAATATTTAGCTTCACTATATGAATATAACCTTACAAAAGCTCTCATAAAGCAGAACTTCTCATTGCATAAGATTGAGTGACAGCAACTCCCACATTTTCAAAGACCTGAAATCCACAAAGATTAGCACAGGTGCTTAATTTTGGGCATTGTATTCAAAAGCATCTTAAGAAGTCATAATGTAAGTTAAAAGATGACTCCAAAGATAAAGCAAAAAAATTAAAGCAGAGTTCAAACTGTGAGACACAGAAAGCAAAGAACTAATCACAACCCAAAATGTCGGCTAAAATATTTTTAACATTTTAAACCAAGTAACAATGATCCCAAGCATAGAAAGCAACCAACTTGCACTCTGCTGACACATAACCAAAGCTCAAAGACCTGCTCTCCTGTGTGTTAGCTCAGCATGCGTGAAACTACCATGCACAGAACCATGAGAAACTGAAGTGCAAGACATCTCCACCTGGCCCATTTAATGAAGTATGGCAAATGGTTGAGCAGGTTGAATGTGTAGAAGGAATATCGAGTAATCTCTGTCACAGTCCATACGACCAGAAAAAGAATAACGCTCTCCTCATTCTGGATCTGCAGAAGTATAAAGAACCAATACTTTCTTCATCCTTAAGCTTCTTTTCTGTGCAAACTGCAACAGACTTCTGTTTAAGATATATGGAACAGAACTAACATCTTGTAAAGAAAGAAAATTTTGGCATAAAATTGATATGCTGAAACCATTACCATGTACAGTTCTTTATCATATGTATTTACTAACAAACACACATTTTGCAAACTGAACAATCTTTATCCATTATGCAAATATCAAAATACAAAACCCTATAATTGAGCTTATTCCTCCTCTTTATTCTCTATCTGCATTTTCACTATGCCATCTGTCTCCCTCTTTTTATTTGTGGTTGATTTATTTATTTTCTTACTCCTCAAAACAGCAAGAAGAAAACAACATAGATGGTATATTCCTTTCATAATCAGTTTTTACCCATTCTGCATTGCACTACTCTGCCTCCTAGACTTTCTTACTTTTTTGTCTTGCTTCTTCCTCACCATATAATGCACGTCTCCACAAAGCTTTAGACAAAAGGAATTACTTAGTACAATCTACTAACTGGAACTTAGTTGCAGAAGATCAAATTTGGCAGACTTCAGGGAGCTGAAAGATAGTTAAGGAGCTGGAACACAGATGGATTGCTAAATGAAGAGTAGTTGGTAGATCAGGAGCTTTGGGTAAACTTACTCAGCAATCCTGTTTAAGATTTAAGTTCTGAGTCATTAAACTGCCTCATCGGTAGGTAGCACATTTCTCTGCTACTTCAAAACATCGGTTCTTTTTCACTCTGAACAAATAAATAAAAGTCCCCAAATACAGAGAAGACACATGGGGATCTATTACAAACACTACCTTCTGGGAAGAATTACACTCAAGTAATTTTCTTTTCTTTAAAAGGGGAGGAATTTTGTAATAGACTTCCATGCCTGAAGGCTGAAAAGCTCCAGGGATGTCTGTGAAATAAAATAAAGTAACACAAGTTTTGTTAAAATTACAAAAAAGGAAAAGGATTTTTTTTAATAAAATGCAACACAGTGACAAAGCTTAATACATCTCAAAGATGCTGAAAATGCACAACTCTGTCAAAAGTCAAGAAAAATTGTAATGCCCATCATCTTATAAAATCGTGCCCTCAATGTCAGTCAAAGAAGGTGCACTTTTAGTGAAAGGATCTCACAAACATCACAAAAGGAGATAAAAATACCGCCAAACTCACAAACAAATAGCAACAACTGAAGTGCAAAGACATCCAAACAAATAAGCAAAGGAAAAGACAGAATTAGGCTGTTCTTAGCCTCATGCGATTAGAGACAAACATTGATAACCCAAACTTGGATTCCTGTCACACTGCTAAATCCAAGCAGAAGAGCTTTAAATAAGTATGCAGAGAATTCCTGTCTGTTGCCTTGCAAATCTCCAGTCAAGTAGAGCAATCTGGGTCTGGCTATTATCACTAACATGCCTCTCACCACCTAATGTGGCCCTGAACATTCATGCCTGCTAAGCAATAACAGCATGAAATACAATCAGACATACATTCAGATGTATTTTTTCTTGGACACAGCTTGACCTGCTGTACTGAAGATAGAGGAAACAAAAGAAATTACTAGATATGCTTAAGATTTAATCCACTGCAGATAATAACAAAATGGCAAAATGCAGTGCTTTATTCCAGCATTCACGTAAAAATTCAATATTAAAAAATTGTTAATCTTTGAGACATCTTCCCTTAAGCGAAAAATGAAAACACTTAGCTTGCAAAAAAACCAACCAACCAACCAAAAAAAGCTATGAAAAGCCTATTCCATGTTAAGAAAAGCAACAGTAAAGGAAAAGATGAAGTGTAGAAAACAAGTCCTCTGTGAACTGAAACAAAAAGGATTTGACAACTGAGGCAGGTGCTATGGTATCCCATCAGCAGAAAAGCATATGCCATCTGCTGGTGAGACAGTTTAATGGCTCAGCTCTTTAAGTTCAAAGACATTCAGGAGCACAGACTCAAAATCTATCACTTTATTCTTACATGCCCTTCACAGAAAGCAGACCTCAGAAACTGAACTGAATGTCCTATCTACTTGCTGTAAGCAGTCTGCTTGTTTCATTCTGCTAACGAATCCCTAGACTTACAATAACCACCTACACCCAGGCAAATAAGCTATTGTCATTTATACAGGACCTTAAGCGTCGCTGTGGGATGATGGATGACTGATGTATTTTTAATGAAAACAATGCAGTATGCATACCATCAAATGTTGATATTACCATAACATTAAAACCTTGAGAAAGTTCCTAAAATAAATTGCAAAATCACAACCGTGTTTATCCAGGTAAATTCAATTTAAGACATATTTTCATTTAGATTAATGCAGTAAGTGCTAATTTAAGTTTTTGAATGGGAACCAGTTAACACTGTGGTAGATTTGCTGGTAAATAATTGCAGTAGTCATTGATCTCACTTAGGCAGATCACAGCCGGCATGATGTTGAAGACAGTGCTGATTCACAGCTAAGACCTAGACCCAGTCTCCTGGGTAGAAGCACATAAATTCCATTCTGTAACCTCAACTGTCAAAAATCACACTCAATTATGTAAGTATTCTCTGTAGGAATGTCATTAATTTTTAAATTGGTCTTCCTTGCGAAATGAGAACTGTATTAATAGTTTCTCCTTAAAAAACATCAAAACACGACTTGCTCACGCACATACCTGTTTTATACTATGTGCAATGAACCACACCATGAAGATTCTTGAACTCACTTGGACCCCAGTCACAAGCACAGATGTGCGAACTATTCCTTAAAAAGAGAAACATATTATCTCTGTTCCACAATCCATGTTTTAATTAGTTACAGGAGAAACTAAAACAAAGAACTCACCAACTGCACAGTGGACTACCTGTAAATAAAAATAAGTTAGAGGTTACTGATGTACTGTATGTTACTATCTACACTATAAACATGGCCTTTTGATATTAACATAAACCTAGGCTTAATTCTGAAGAACTGTTCTGTTTTTTTGTCTACAATTAACAGTCTTTAAAAGAAATACATGTCAGAGCCCTGGCAACCAATCCTGTGATGGGCTCAATATCTGATCTGGGCAAACTCATGAAAGAGATTTATTTCCCTAATTAATTGTATATATTACCTATTTAGATACTTGCAAAGCATTTATTTTTACAACTAGTAAGCTTCCCTTCCATTATCTTATTCAAAAAAGAATTTTATAGGACAGTGTGGACAGAGTCATATAAGGGATGCTAAACGCATAGCAATTTTAAAATGTTCTGCATTCATTATGGATTAATAACATTATTACAATCTTGCCAATGACAGCTATGAAGCTTCAGATTTATTGTATTTTCTGGTCAGTAATGTTTAGCAAATAGAGTGCTTTTTATTACTTTGATAGATTTGAGTAGAATTACTTATTGTGAAAGTTTAATAGCATAAAAGCCTATATACAGCTGGCCACATTGTTTCAATAGTTGCTTGAACTACAGACGTTGTAGGCAGATTGAGAAAAGATGTTAAAATGTAGATAGGCACTATTTGTTGTGCCTGGGAAAGAACTGTAAGTGCTCAATACACCCAACAGTTTCATTCCATAGACGTCCCATAAACTAAGACCACTAGTGCATAGTTGGCAAAAGTCATATTATTTAGACAACACTTTGCACAACTTGCACAGACCCTGTTTTAATGGATTATATGGGGCATATGAATCCAGTCTGGAAATAAGCAGAAGCAGGAAAGGCACTGAAGGATAATGAGTCCAGTATATGGAGTAAGACGGAAGCTATCATCTCTGGAGATGGAGAGCAGATATCTACTAAGCTAAAGGTTATTTTGCTGGCTGGAATGCCTTCAGAGATTTTGCCTTTTAAGTTAAAGACTTTCAAATCAAAGCAGTTCCCAGGCAGTATTTGATTTAAAGAAATACTAGAATTCAGTTTGAAAAAATGTGCCCATTTTTTTCAACTAATCACCTTGCACCCCAAAAAACCTTCATTAAATAATAAAGTTAAAAGGACTTTAAGTACTAATATAATATTTTGATATTAAATTTAGGTTAATAATGTGTTTTGCCTATGATATGCAGCACCCAGTAAAGCAAACTAATGTTTAAAATTTACCTCAAGCAAAGCAAATGTCTGGAAAAATTTAAGCGTCTTTTGAACGCTTCTGAATAAGCCTCTATGTGTTCCTTTCTGTATATAAAACCGCACCATGGCAATACCTAATACCAGCCACCTACAAAAGAAAGAGAATGGATACATTTCAAATTAGAATTCTAAAAATATCCATCCACCATAAATAATTTAGTAGAATATTTTCTTCACAGATTATCTTTCCTTCTTCACTTGTCGGTGTTCTTAGGAGATTATTAAAAATAAATTCATAAATAAATATTATATAATGTTATGTAAACATTACACTCTTTAACTCGTTACTTGGAAAAGGATAGAGAATGACTGGTTTACCTTCAAAGGACTGACTTGAATTGAGGGGAACCCCCAAAACCACAGGTCCATCAGACTTTTCGCTAGCAGTGACTACATATTTTTACTATAAAACCCTCATGCATCTTTACTGTGAATTACTGTTATTTGAAAACACACGATGAAGTCGGCACTGAAGCCACTGTTTTGGATCACAGGTTTGTATAAGTAAAGGACTGGAACCTACACACATCATTTTTACATTTTTCATGGCCCCTCAACTCATAATTTTCAGAACTGACCAGTGATCTGAATGCTTCTGTTTGTGATTGTCTAACTGAAGTCACCATTAAGATTCAGTTTTCGAAAGTGTTGAGAAGTCATCTTTGAAAATCAGACTCCAAAGTGCTGAAAGATGCGTGCTCTATGTTCCTGGCTTCCAGAGGCAGGTATATTTAACTAGCACATTTGATTGTGTTGGCTAATTTTTTTCTGTTTTTTTAAGGAAAACTGAACACTGATACCAACTGATAACCCTTCCAATGTAAAAGAAAGTAACAGTATCTTTTACTCAATCTGGAATTTGATACAAAACTTAAATTGAGATCTCAAATGGAAACTGAGACTAAAAAACCAAACTTCTAAATTGTGGTGGGTTGATCCCCACCACCTAGCCCAGACCCAGTACAGTAACACAAGGCATGCACAATTCCTTCCACATAATTAATCCATGTTTACATAATTAAGATTTTCAAAATAGTGTACTGCATGTTCCATCCTTAATGCAGAGCTATACCGCATTCTTACAAACGTCATGCTAGCGAGATGCCTTGAAACTTCAGGTTTCAATCCACAAAGACTAAGAAAGTAAAAAAGTTCTTCAATATAGACTTAAATAGGCATAACCAGAGCTATGGATGGGTATTTTGAGAGCTAAAAATAAAAATACAAAAATTACAGTAACTTCAGCTTAACTTCTTGTCTGATGGTATTGGGAACAATTACTCAGTCCTTTCATTCTACATCAAGCCATAGCAAGCACACTGTACAGCAACGTGAGCTCTGGCTAAGGAAGGGCCCAAAGTGACAAAGCAGAGGGGTCTGAGAAATACTCAGAGGCAGATGCAGAGAGCATATAAATTTTCAGAGAAATATTTATATAAACATTTGTATAAATATTTAACACCTCTCCTGTTCCTATACTCTTCCCTAAGCATAAGGTGCTGGCTAACATTGGAAATGGGGTACCAGGAAACACTGATCTTTGGTCAGTCCCATTATGCTGTAATGGCATGACAGTCGCTTGGATCGTGACAGCTCTCTGTTCGCCTCGGATGGCATGTACTTCAGTATCAGCCCCTTAACAACTCTCATACACGGTGCCTACTGCTACGCAGTCACTTGATGTGGCCCATTCCAGCACTTCATGACAGCATTTCAAACTCACACAGAGTTAGTTAGTCCGGCTTCCCCACACGGTAAGAATGATTCCCTTCCTTGACCCCTGCTACTTTAAGCCCATTAATCTGATCTGCCAGAGCTCAAAAATTTGCCCCCACAAGTGTTACTTAGATTTTATAATGGATTTTAAATCTGAGTGCATTAATTTGAGGTTGTCTCCCACCACTGAGGAAACGAGGCATTACTAGAATATCACTGGTAGTCCTTCACAGTAAAGCTGCCCTGTTTTATAGTGAAATGTTTGACAAGAGGAAGGTGACAGTGAGTTTACATCCAGCCAGCAGCACGAATGGTGACAGCAACAGCTCTGTCCTAGAACTAGACTGAGAAGTCATAATACATCTAATCTAACAAGGCATTTTCTGCACCTCATTCTGTAACAAAAGGGTTGCAGAGAGAAGTAATCTTGGACTAGAATCAGAAGCTAAGACTGCAAAAATTTTTCTTAAATAAATTTTTACTTGGACATGAATTTCTGTAGATCAATTTATTTAGTTGTCAGTGACTTTGATGCTGGATCTCAGGAAAGCCCTTGTACTGAGTATTGCAAATCACCAGGAAATGGAAAACACTTTCCATAATAAAGACAGCATTTCCAGTTGGGACTTTCAGTAAGATCGGGTACCGATCTGTCATTTTAGTCCCTTAAACGTTTGTTAGAAAGATAAGCCACAATTTTTTATTAGAATGGTTGTTAACATGCAATTATGTATTAGTTTGTTAAAACTCTAGAAACACTTTGCTATATTGCACTGTCTGGACAAATGAAGAAATATACTGTTCTTGTTGCTTATTTATCCTGTGCAGTGCCCCTGTTAAGTATTGCTCTATTTCAAATGTTTATTTTTCTCTTAAATTGTATCCGTAAAAGATTATAAGAATTTGTTCCTATCTCTTATTTCTCTGTTCCCACATAAAATAGGCAATTTTGCATGTCTTTTTTTGCGTGTCTCTTTTGATATTAATGGAAGACGGCAGAGAAGGAAGTGGGAGATACTGAATCAGCACTGAAGGTCAAAACTAATATGGGTCGATAATCTTCTGCAGACATATAAAAGTCAGTGGCAAGAGTCAGTGTTCATTAGCAAATTCACACATGGAGCACAAGGCTGGGAATTCAGCGAGGTAACACTAATCTGCCAGCTAGAAAAAAATTATATTGAGTAAAAACACTTTTCAAAAGGTGCTGCTGCAATATATGAACAGACTTGAATATGTGTTCAAGATTCACGGATGCTAGTGAGAAGAAAGCCATTACGATCATATTCCTGGCTTTCTGCATCAGTGCGTGAACTCCTGCTTCAACTACAGTGTATCGGTTTTGTTCTGTGGGATTCAAATGGCAGAGAGTTCACCCACTGGTAACCAAGGTAAAATTGTTCTCATGATGAATATCAGCGTAGAAGTTATAAAATTGTTCATTCTTAGTTCTCTTTTAAGCATGTGTAAATTAATAGTTTGGGTTTTTTCCCAAGAGTTAGTGAACAGGACAAATTTTCAGGTAAAAATATGTGCTTCAAGCAGTAACAACATAAACCTGAGTGCTCTTATGATGCGTTACTCAAAATAAATACCCACTTTCCTCAAAGCAAAGCATCGCAGTTTGGAGCACTAGCTCAAACGAGCCCCTCGGGTTGTTACAGCTCTCTCCCTCTCCACCGACCCCTTGCTCATCACTAAATGTCTGCTGGCGCCGAGGACCACGCTCGGCTTTGGAAATTTCTGCCTCGCAGGGAGCCGGTGTGAGCTCTGCTCGCTTAGATCCAGGGCTCACGGACTGGAACGAGCTACCACACGGTAACCCGGGGCGTGAGCTCACAAAGCCAGCCGCCGGCGGGAACCGCCGCCCGGGACAGCTCGCCCCGAGCCCCCAGCGCCGGAGCCCGCCGCCCCGAAACCCCCGGCGGCACCGAGGGACGCTTTCGCCTCCCCGCGGCCGGCCGGCAGCCCCCTCCCGGCGAGGCGCGGGGGGCCGCGGGGGCCGGCCCGGAGGCGGGCGGCGGCGGAGGGGCGGCGGCGGCTGTGCCGAGGGACGCGGCCTGCGCGGCACCCCCGCCCGGCATTCCTGTCCCGGCTATACTTAACCTCTGCGGCGGGCTCGGCGTGACGCGCTGGCGGCTGGCAGCGCTGCACCGTATTAGGCAATGCCCGGCAGGCAAGGGCTAGCCCCGCTCCCGGCGGCTCCCCGGCGCCCCCGGCCCTCACACCCTGGTGCCCCACGGCTGCGCCAGCCTGCCAGGTCCCCGCGACACCGCCTCGGCCGAGCTGCACCCGGCTCCCGCCGCTCCGCGCTGCCGCCCCGCGCTGCGGCTCCACGCCCCGCTAAGGCGCCGCGCTGCCGGCCCGCGGCGTGCCCGCGCCCGCTTACCCCGCGGTCATGGCGACGTTGTAGAAGATGAGCCAGGCCGTGGCCAGGGCGCCCAGCCTCCTCTTCTTGCCATTCTCCTTCTCCTCCACTGCGCCGTTGCCGCCTCCGTCCTCCTCGCTGGACGCCATGGTTCCCCCCGGCCCGGGAGCGAAAGGCGCACACCCGCGGGGAGGAGGGGCTCCCTCCGCGGCGTGGCTGAGGCCGCGCTGACAGCCGCACCTCGCGCTGTCTCTCACCCCATCTGTCTTCCTCAAGGGCCGCTGCCCGCCGCCGGCTGCTCACATGGCGCTGCCCGCCCCTCCCTCCTCCTCGCAGGGGCTCCCCGGGGCATGCCAGACCCTCCGGGGGCGGCGCGGCGCGGCCCCGGGCGGGCAGGGCGGCGGCCCGCGGGCGGGGCGGTGCGTCTGGCGGCGGCCCTCATGGGGGTCCCCAGGCGGGCAGGGCCCCAGCCCTCACAGGCGGCCCCCGGGCGTCACGCCGCTGTCCCCTCCCGAGTGAGGAAGCTCCCTGTGGATTGGTACGGGGTCTCCAGCCTGGACTGTCAGGGAAAAGCCATGGACGGAGCCCACCCTAACAAAATACCACAGAAAATACCAACAGTTCTTGAGAAGCACAGAAACGTGTGTCTGAGGCTGAACATCTGGGAGTCCGGTCAGAGACCGACTGGTGGGAATATGCCCAGAGGGTCCCACCTCAGAGGCTCCGCAGCCACTGCCAGGGAGAGGGCAGTGAAAGGACACCTTCACCTTCCGGTCTGGCCGGTCTGAATAAATACCACCCTCAATACACAAGGATGACTAAGGCCCGCACCTGGGAAGGGGGAAAATTCATTCCTAGGGCCTGAAGAGAACCCAGCCGGCAGACTGAAGGATGACATCTGAATATGCACGTTGTCTTGTACGCCTGCTCTGTGCGCACGCACAGGGAAGCAAAGCCAGCGCAGGGAGCCTTAGCTGGGACTCGCTCTGGAAAGCGGGGCAGCCTCAGCGCGAGCTGTAGTGGTGTGGCATGCCCTATGGAGGTGCAGGCTGTGTCCGCCATCCTTAGGCCTGGCTGGCTGTGCCAGCCTGGGGATGCCGTTGACTACTTTGGGCAGAGTACATGTAGCCTCAGCCACAGCTAAGGGTGGTGACCATGGCCACTCAGCCCAAACACCTCCAACACAGGCATATACAGACAGAAGAATTCCAAAAGTGGGTCGGGATATACCTTTGAAATGCTACTTTGTCAGCCCTACAAGATTTCAGGAGTCCAAGTCTACCTCCTTTAGGATGGGGTAGGTGATCTCAATGTTTAAAACACCTAGGTGGTCTCTGTTCCCAGGCCTTCAGATAAAAGATCAGTAGATGTGCCATACAAAAACTTGGTCTCTCTCCCTCTCCTCACCAAAGCACACAAGCAGATGTTCAGCTTTCAGCCTCAAAACACACACCCTCTGGCAACAGCAAATGTATAACATGCTCATGCAAAACGAGTACTTGACAAAATGGCAGCATGTATATGCTAGCGACATTATAGTAAGTATCCATATTATATATGCACAGGTGCTTTCTGTGTTCAAGTAGTCATAAATATAACCCATTTTGGGAATCCTATAAAAAATATAGACAGAAGAATTTACACACAGAACTGAATGACCTAATTCAGAAGTTTTTGCCAACCTTATGATGCTTCAGAGGAAAGTGCAAGAAATTATGTAGTGGGCAAATACGGGATAATCTGAGCCTAAATTTCATCTTAATGTAACAGTTATAAGTTGGTTTAAACTCCGTGGTATTCCAAAGTATTTTCTATATTCACTATATTAATTCCAGGTATTCCTGCTACCTTACTTATACCTTTTTTCCCCCCAAATTCCCATTTTCTCTTCAAACCTTCCTACCTTTTGGCTGTGACAAATTAACCACATACTATGTGAAAAATGGTTTTTGTCTCATTTGAATTTGCCAACTTAGGACTTCATTAACTGATGAAGGCTTTCTGATTTTAAATTATGATACACAGAGGAAGGCATGACCTGATCCCAATTCTTAATATTAGTTGTGATTTTTTAATACTTTTACCTATCATTTGCCATTTCTCTCTTGAGATTTTTCCACAGCAGATTTGAGGGAACAAATCCTATTTGCTTTCTGAAGTAAACATTTTCCATTTTTAAATTGTTCCTTGAATGTTTTCTATGCTTTTGCATGGAATCTTTTGAAATTTGATAAGCAATGTTTGATATAGTCTCATTAGAATTCTGTATAATTTTCCTTCCCACTATTTATTTGCTCAAACTTATTGATCTTGGATGCAAATTATCTGTATTGATGACCAGGTTTGACTTGAGTTGATTTCGTCAATTAAGAACTTATTAGTGAGTACAAGTAGCTCAATGTTTTTGCTCTGTGTGGGTTTTATTTATGAGCATACAGTTTCTCTTGCTATCACACTACCCATTCACCCAACTGATGAGAAATTTCTAAATATCCTCATAATCCTTTTTGGATTTGAATAAACTAAACATTTTGTGTCTGTGCAAGTTTTGCCATCCCACACTTGTCTGTGTTTCCCGACCATTTATTAATGTATTAAGCACAAAACTTATTACAGAACTCTCATAAACACCCCACTGATTTCTTTTTGCCATAATAAAGACAACTTGCTCTTTGTTTCTGTTTCCCATGTTTTGATCCATGGAGATATTTTCTTCCTTAATCTGTAACTACTTCATATCCATGGTAGCTCCTGTGTGACAATTTTTCAGCAGCGTTTTCAAAATGTGTTTGTTGTGTTAATATTTTTTTTTAATCTGTTTTTGTAATTACATGTTCCAGGAATTGCAATAAATCAGTTGTAACAGAATTTCCTTTTCCTAAGTTTTCTGTTGTTATTCTTTTAATCACGATTTCTGTCAATTTACCATGTATATATTTGTGGTTTACTAGTCTGTATTTTCTGAATCACTGTAAGATCATTATCTAAATTTGATAAAATGTCAGCTATTTTCAAAGCATTAAGTACAGTATCTGTGCTTCATTAGAAAACTGTACTTTTATAGTGGCAAAATTATTTCATACAATATTTCAACTTTGGCTAGCATGTTTTGGCCCAAAAAATCTCAAAATGATTCATCAGACAGATTTTGTCTATATACAGAAATTTAATCAATGGAACTGAATAGGCTTATTATCTAAATCAGCTTTTAAAATCAGTTATGACTGGCTTATCAATTTAGCTCAACTTTGCTGTTATTCAAGTACAGTCTGAAATCAAACTTCCTAATAAATTTTAAGATAGTCAAGATCAAGGTGTTTTGTATCGTAGGTGAGCGCATGATCATGTTTCATATTCATTCTCAACTTCACAGGCGGTTCTCCTTTATTCACTTTAATTCCAAATCATCAACATTGCTATACTGTTGTTACAAAAATGAATGGTTTTCCTGGCTTTCTTCATGATTGATATTATTAATGTATATTTATCTTCTAGGTTCCTATTGTACAAGTAGATATTCAATACCTTATAAAGCTGAATGGGTTTTATTTCCAATCTGTTTCCAGAAATACAAGGTGAGCTTTTATGAGAATTATTTTCTCATGCAGTGTTCTATAATGATTTTTATTTTCTTATAGAATTTACCTATCTAATATCGAACATTTCTATGAAATGAAAAGTTGTAGCGCTCTGAAAATAATATAATGACTTATCAGCTTTACTATCACAGAGGAAGGTCATCTACTATGAAATGCTGCAAGAATTACTTAGTATGAGCCCTGCAGAATAATGAGATTACCTTTATATTTCAGAATAGTTAAATGCCAGACAATAACTTAAAATCCTGAGGAAGAAGAATTTGTTAAAAAAATAACAACTGGAATTCTGCTTGTCCTTCTGCCCTGTCTACACTTAATGTCCCCAACACGCTTTGAAGAACAAAGTGTTTTGACAACAGACATACATAGTACTTGTACACTATTTTAGGTTTACGGTATGTAGTAATCAGTAAGGTATTCAAGCCTAATGAAAGTAAACAGAATTTAGCTATGTCTAAATTGAACAACAACAGTGTTTACACACTTTTTGTGCATTCATCCGGGTGCGTATATCTATTATTTTATTAACTACACTAGGAAAAGGACAGAAGATGCTTTCAAAAGACGTGGTGTAGAATGGATTGCATAAGTCTTCTGGGAAGACCTAGAAGATGTCTTTGTGTTTGACACATCTGAAGCATTTGGACTTTTGCATTGATACTGCAAGATAAATGATTCATTTTAAGCCTTTGACTCTACAGTTCAGTAGCCAGCGAAGGAAAACAGGCATCTTGAACACAGGCTGAAGTGGAAGTTTATATTTCTGTTATAAAAATACAAAAATTCAGGGGTGAACATTCAGAAGTCTGTATGAAAACTATTGATTCTATATATCTGAAAAAGCACTGGTATATTTATTTTATGTTCTGAAAAGCATCAGTTTGAGATGCCCTTGTGTATTGTTCTATTTAATCCCCTTTAGAAGCAAAACTACGACCCAAACTGCAATGTTGAAGGACACACCCATGTTAAAGGGAGATGACTATCCTGCTCATCTGAGTTTGCTTTATCCAAACTCAGTGTACTTTTTGTTATATTAGATGAAAGACTATGTACAGTAATGATTTTCTTTATGGGATATTTTGAACTATACCACTGTTTAACTATCCTGACATTTTGTTGCATTGCTGGGCCTGGATAGATTTATGTATAGACCAGTACAGCAGACTGTAATCTGTGCAGTTGGCACTTTTGCACACTACACAGACTGGTTGTATCAAGAAGCTAACTTCACTCTAATGTTCTAATTATATAGATATACATATAAAATGCTCAAAACTTAAAATTAGTACCATTAACTTCAATGGTCCTGTTCACATGAGTAAAATAAAGTACATGCTGAAAATTAACTGCTAGCGTAAGTAAGATATTCTTAAATTCCCTTCCCTATATTATGCAATAAATGTAGTATTTTTCTTAAAGAAGCTTTGCTCCCTTGCCAATAGATATCAGGCAGATTTTTCACAGGGTTCCCCAAAACACACTTCAATAATAATAAAAATGCTTTCTGATTCTCAGTGTATTTCAATTGTAATTTGCTTGTGTGACACTACAGTCTCTGAGGAGGAGAATGCTTCCATAAGTTTCAGAGCACACACAATCTTTGCTTGTTATTTAGTTTTACTTCAAGGACTTGAATTAAAAAGGGCTCTTTATCAAGGGAGTAATGTTCTAATCTAACTCCCATTGTGGTCAGTGGAAGTATTTCTATTTTCCTTCTTAGAAGAGTGATGGAGAACGAAAAGATTAGTTTTAACCTCATCATTGGTTGAAAACTGGTCTGAGTTATCAGCAAGAAAAAGTGACCATATTGGGTGTAGTCAGTTTGGCCACACTGAGAACAGGTGTTCATTCCAAAAAAAGCACTAGGACAAGTGGTTCTCCATGGCAGTGTCAGGAAGCTGGCACAGAGTGATACTCCCACGGGCATCCCCAGGGAAGTCCAGGCACCCAGAGGTCCCAGCAGCTCCCAGATTACCTGCTTCTTACAGGTATACTACAATACATTACTATAAGCTTATTAAAGCAAACAGTATGAACACATTTTTGTATTTGACTTTGGTGAACTTGTTATCCAAAATCATTTAACAAAACTGCAGTGTAAAGATATGAAATACATTTTCATGTGAGCTGGTTTGCAAGTACTGCTTTGAATACAGAAAGATCGAGGAAGATATGAACCCTCGTTTCTGGCATCTTTATGTGCAAATATTAACTAGAAAGTTGCATGTTACAATTTTTAATGTGGTCAGGGCAAACTGATTGTTTTATAAAGTTTATTATTTGAATACTTGCCTGGTTCTAAAGTTCCATGGATTTGAGGGAACTCCACTATATGCTTCATATAATCCTACCTGCATACTTCATAAATATTAAGGCCAAAAAAGAAAATGAAATAATTCTAGCCTGACTTCTTGTGTAACAGAGGACACCAGACTTACTGTATTGATATGTTTCGTATATTCTCTTTATAGAAAGAAATAGATAAGAATACCATAAGTAAGCCATGCAACTTGGACACTTGCAAAATATTAGGACATGTACAATAAAATTATACATAGGGAGTAAATCACTGTAGTCTCCAGTACTTACAACATTTACATGTGGCCTGGGATAACTGGATGATATGATGACTGGGATAAATTTTGTCTTAATCATATCACTGTATTGTTATGCATTACAGCATCTTGTATGCCATCCAAAATATCTTGTACTTGCCCTGTCAAAGATAAAAGCTGTGATTAAATGGACTGCTGGAAATTTCTCTATTCTGAACCTTCCTCTTTTCCTTTGATTTTTTTTTTTTCTGCCCAGCTTCCAGTTCTGAAAGCAATGTACACAGTGGACTATAATGAAAATGAACTTAAAATAGAGGTCAGTGTGACTGATCCCTGAGACAACTGTTGGTCTTCATATCTATCTCCTTGCTAAAAGAGTACTGGCCTGACTTTTTGCTGGAGTTACGCAACTTATCTTTACTGTGCAGCAGCTAGCAAACTAATACGTGCTAAAATAAATGGGGATTCCAAGTATAATACTCCTACAGTAAACTGGAACTGCAGTGGACTACCCCTCCATGGCCATAATGTTTTTGCCTTCCTCTAAAAAATATGCTTGTCTAATGCAGATGTGTGTCAGTTGAGTGATTGTAAAAAGTACTAGAACTTCTCTAGCAGATTGTAATTTATAAGTTGCTCTTCCTAAGTACCCTTTCCTACCGGAAGACTATAGGCAAATGATTTATTGTATATCAGCAGAATCCGGAACTAACCTTGGTATTGATAAACCCTTGTCATACTTTAAAAAATAAGTAATAAATTTTATAAACAAACAAGAAAATTAAACAGTTACTTAAGCAAATTCAGAAGTATGTCACATCTTTAAAATCCAGGAAATGAGTTGCACTGGCAATTAAATGAATACATGCCTTTATCACTTAGCAGTATCTGAACAACAGTACTATAGAAAAAAATGAAGTGTGGAAAGAAAGAAGTGTCCATACCAATCATCTGACACTGTTTACTTTGGACAAAAGTAGCACATATTTTTAAACAACACTTACCTAAAACTTGCTATAAGGCTGTTTGGAGACAAGTCCTAAGAGAGAGAACTGTTGGACAGATGAGCTCCTCTGTGAAGTCAAAAGTCAGCCTGTTGCAGAGGCCATCTTCGGAAGGAGGTCTGAAATAGAACAGATAAATAATCCCCTGGACATGCCTGTTTTTCTTGACCCAGTCTGGTGAAGTAGAGTCCCCAGCCATGCCTTCCCACCTCTTCCCTTGCCTGGGATGTAATTGCAAGGTGAGTCAGATGGGTGACATGATCCAACAGAGAACTTTCTGCAGTGAGGTAGTTTTCGGCTGGATCAGCTGATTGTGCAGCCACAAATAAATTGGATCAAATTCCAAATCTAACACAAGAAATGTGGTAGCAGCACATAGTTGTGGGCATAGGGAGTGCAGTGTTGCTACATTCTCTATCAGCTGTAGTTACCCTGAAATTAGATGCAATTTGAGACTGTACCTTTGAAATAGATTCCTTACTTTTAGGTAGCTAACTTAGGCAGCACAAGTCCCATTTCAAATGCAGTAGGAAATAACAAACATTTTGAACTACGTCCAACAAAGGAAGCTTAACACACTTCTTTTTAATAGCATACTTATTACACTACTCACGCATAAGGTGGAAAAGCTGGTTTCTGTAGCCATCCATGCCTTCGTGGAAGAGTGCTCTAACCACCACCCATTGCTGTGCCATGGAAGAATGCCAGAGACATGGGACAGGGAAAAGAGGGAGATACAATATAATAGAGTATTCAAAGGACTCTCGTACTTCACACTGTGTTCAACAGAAAAAAATGGTTACAGAAACAAAAGGTGAGCCATGACTACACAGCCTTTCAGGCTGAAGATAGTCTAAAACCCCAGTTCCCCACATCTCTTGTGTTTGCTCTTACTGCGGGACTGCTGCATAAAAGCTCTGCCTGTTTTGAAAGGATTCTTACAATTCATTTTGAAACCCATCAGAGGGAAGGGATGAAAAAGGAGGGGATAAAACAGGCTCTGAGAACATCTACCATATGTCTTTTGTGAACATAATGGGGGATGATGAATGGTGAGGAAGTAGAGCATCCTCTGAGAATATCTAGCAGATGTTGAATTGAAGCGGAATCCAAAGAAAACACTCAATTCCTTAAAAGCAGTCAGTCCTAAGCAGTAGGTCAATGCTGACCTGCATCAGCTGCTGAAAATAGTGGTTGTGGATAGGGGAAAGAAGCAGAACTCAAGATCCTGGAAAAAACTTTAGTAAAATAAGGAAGTGCCTAATGACTGTAAATCCCTGTGGGAAGAGGCTTAGTGTGCAGTTTTCATTTGATGTGTCAGAAGTCTGCCTAATGTGTGCAATCACATTCATTATTGAACAGTTAGTGCTATTGATTGCATCTAGTATTTCTGCACTGCAAACAGTATCTTTTTCATTTCTTGTTTCCACTCTCGTGACGTGCCCATATTGCTTTTAGATGTCTATGACTCTTCCCTCCCATGTGTGCCTGTGCCTTTTTGCTTAATTTGTGATCCAACTAGTTCAGAGTAATTAAACAGTACTAAAAATCCTTAAGGATAATGACTTGAGTTTTATGTGACATTAGGAATAGGCAGAACATGTCATATCCTATGAGTCAAATTGTTATCATGGGATATATCCATTGAAGCCAACAAGATACTCATACAAAGCGAAGCAGCAAGATATGACTGCGCAACCAAAGGCCATGGGATAGTCAAGGACCGGTGAACAACTGCTAGCTACTGATCTCAACAAGATCTAACCATGGAGAAGTGGTCAGGCTCCCATGCTTGGTGGTCACAACCACCACCCTGCACCTTTGCTGTCAGGCCACCTACTACAGAAGCATGATGGCATTAACAATGAAAAGACTCAGTCAGCCTGATGTATAAGGGAAGGTCTGAACATTTTCTATAGGGAGCGAACACGTCTGGGCACGAAACCAACTCACCTCCTAACTAGGGGTGAAAGAGCTCAGCAGAAGTAAATAAAATAAACCCCCGCCTTGACCTGCCCTGCTGGCCCTAAGCTGCCTGGCCTGGGCGGCGGGGCTGCCCTGGGGGGCAGCAGGGGCGGTGCCGGTGCCTCCGGGGAGCCGGGCGGTAAAGCCAGGCCAGGCCAGGCCAAGCCAAGCCAAGCCAGGCCGGGCGGGGCGGGGCGCGGCACCCGCCACCCACCTGCCGAGCCTGGCGAGGACCAGGCACAGGTCGGGCTGCGGGTGCCTGCGGAAAGGGCCTGAGGGGCCTTTCCGCCAGCCGGGCCCCGCTCCCCGGGCGCTGCGCCGCTGCCGCCGTCGCGGGGCAGACCAGGGGCTGGAACTGCGGCCAGGCCGCGGGCCATCAGGCGGCGGCAGGGCCAGCCCCCGTTTCCCAGCATGCTGCGCGCGGCGGGCTGGCTCCCCGGCCCTGGGAGGAGGAGGAGGAGGAGGAGGTAGCGGCGGAGGTACCGCGGGCGAGAGGAGGAGCCGCCGCCGCCGAGGGCTTCTTGCTCCGCCACCGCGCTGCCGGGAGGGGAGGGGTGGCCGCGCTGCGCCCCCGCGCCCCGCGATGCCGCTCTTCGCCACCAACCCCTTCGACCAGGATGTGGGTAAGTGGCTCCCGCGGAGACCTGGCCCAGCCCTCCGCCCCGGCCTCCCCCTGAGGTAACCCCGCGGCCGGCCCTCCCTCCGACCCCGCTCCCGCCTCCGCCCCCCCGGCGGCTGCCAACCTGCTCCCCACCAGCCCTCTGCTGCTGCTGGGCTCGCCGGCGCCCGCCCGTCCTCGCGTGTGGCGGAGAGCCGGGGGCAGCAGCGGCGACCAGGCGGCCCGACTGGGCCAGTGGTCACGGTGCGGCGGGGAGCGGCCGGGCCGGAGGCGCCTCCTGGCAGCGGGCGGCGGTGGCTGCGGCCTGGTCGGTGACAGCACGGGGGTGGTGGGGACTGCTGCGGGCCCTGCCTGGCTTCGTGGGGCTGTGAGTGAGGGGGGTGACCGCGGGGATACTTGTGGGAAACAAGCTGGCCTGCTTAGCAGGAGTAACGTTGCAGCATAGCAAAACAAGTAGTGAGAAATCCTTACGCTGGAGTGTTGCTGAAAGGATGAAAAGTAAAAAAGCACCATTTACAATTGCTTCACAGACAGGCATGAGAAAATTGTCAAAGCGTTTTGTATTCAGTGCTTTAAAGTGAATTCCTGTGGGAGCTTTCTTCTTCCCTTTCAAGTGGAACTTGACATGCTGTGATCAGGTTTCATCCCTGCCTTGCTTGTTCCAGCTCCAAACTAGCTGGAGAGGAAAAGTCTGGCTTTTACTTGACAAAAATTATGCTTAATGCTAATGTGTCCAAACTGAAGGTAAAATAACATATAGGCAGTTAAAAATACGTTTTGCACGTCTGATTTATGATTGTGTAATACGGTTTGTCTTCTACTTGCTGCTGGCGTCTGTTTTACTTTGAGTGATAAAAGCTTTGTCTGGGGAACAGCGTAATATAAAGGGACTTTTTTCTCATATTTGGGTATGTACCCCCCACACCCACCCTAGATTATTTTCTTATAGCAGTATAACACTGTGTGTGTTTCTTGGAACAAATTTCTTTAGTAGCCTTATACTTGCTCTAGCTTTCAAGTACAAATACATTGTTTCTTTCCTAACACTGATCCAACCTTAGAAGTCAGAGCTCCAGTTTAATTCTTCCAGCTCTTCAAAAAAACAACTCAAAACTGTTTGAAAAGTATGTATCTTTTCGGGGGGAAGTGTTAGTGCATAAACAAAGGCCTGTGACACAAATTCTGTACGTACGTTATCAGGAATTCTTAGTCTGTTGCCTCTTAATAAAGCATAGCTCGATTTTCTTCTCATTTTGAACAGCTAAGAACACTCTCCTGCTGAAGACTGCCCTTCAGTTTATAATTTTCTTCGTGGCAAAGTTGACAATGACTTATTTTGAAAAGTAGTAAATAATTTTTCCTAATTGTTTCACTGTCTTCTAGTGTAATTTGGCAGTTGAAAATGAGGAAGAGATTGCACTGCTTGCCAATTTTCCATGGACCATTAGAGGACTGAAACATTGGTAATATTATCTGTGAGAATGATTTGAACTAGTAAGATTAAAAAGTGATAGCTGAGGTTCTGGCAAATGTTCTCTTTTTTTTTACTTCCTAAGGCTGCTATCTAGCAGTGAAGATCAGACTGCTTGAGTGGGTTTCTCTAGAGCTAATCCTGATAGATGTGCTTGTCAGCACTGTAAGTTTCATGATGCAGGGTAGTAGCATCCAACTGTTACTTTGGTGGGTTATTTGCTGTTTTCTAGCTGCAGAGGCTGCCAACACCTTACCTACTGTGCTTGCTTAATATGATCACCAGTGGATATTTTTCAAAAGTATTATTCTGTGTACTGTATGAGCACAGGAGAATAACCACTCAATCCCAAATTGTTCTTGGAAAAGCAGATAGTGGGCTAGTGGGCTAATTTTCACCAGTAAACACAGCCTCTTTCATGGTGTCCTGAGGGAGACTGAAGGAGCAGCAGGCTGTTCAGTTGGTGGCAGCCTACTTTCAGGAGCCTGCTGCCTTTACCCATCACTTAACTGGATTTGTGCCAGGGAGATGGGAATGATGAAGTCTCCCGGAAAGTGTCCCTGGGCCCTTCTTCCTTGAGGCCCCTTGGGAGTATGCTATTATCTGGATGAACTTCTTGGCAGGCTTCATAAGATAACGTCAGCTGTAAAGTAAGCTGTCACGTTCTCGGGAATCTTCCAAAAGTTGTTAAGCAGTAGTGTTGTTTTTCAATTCTTTACTCAGAGTGAAAGTTGAGTGCTCTGCTTTTGTTCTTGCCTAGCAAGCAAATTTTCTTTTGAAAATCAGATTCCTGAAGCAGGAAGGCAGTCAAAAGCTATTCTTCATTTCATATGAATTTGGACAGTGATGTAGTTGATAGTATTGCTGTGATAGCTGTAAATTCTCATTTACTGGACAGTTAACCAGTACTGCATAATAGTTGGAAATTATTTTGGAACCATTTAGGATGGTGGATTGCAGAGAACATATCTGGAACTAAATTGTTTTCCATTGTTTTAAGGAGCATAAGTATCTCTAAGTTCAGAAGGAGAAATTCCTCAGATTGTCTGGCACTCATCAGCATTTGGCTAGTCCTGTTAGCATGCTCCTGTTGTGGAACCTGGTCATCCATAGTAGCTTACCATTTAGTGTCAGCTTTGTACGGAGAGTTTTGAGGGATGTACCTCTTCTTTAGGTGTGATTGGCAAAAGAGTGTTGTTAAACTAATAATTTTCAAAAATGCTTTAAGCTGCCCAGAAATCTGAGGAGGTAAGCCATTGTCATCCTCAAAGAGTCCAAATCTCTGGATGAATCCTAAATATCTTTTGTTTTCTGAATCCCCTTTTTACCATATTTAGGAATATTTCAACAGGAAGGGATACTAATCAGTGGTGGCACAAGTCAGTGTGGATTTTCACAATCAAGTCTGGGAACCTTTGACAGTGTGTCCAAGTAAGGAATATAATGATGGAATTTAACAAAAGAAAAAACCTTCAAGACACTGGACTGCTCAGTTTATAATTAAGAGACTCTAATCCTCCACTTAAGGAGTTAGAGTTAATGGTGTTCTTATTAGTTTGATGTGAAGTCTATTTCTGCCGTATTTCACAACCTTAATCATAAAATTACTCCCAGAGAATTGTTCCTGAGAAATGCAGGTTTACCTGTAAGTTTGATTCAGGCAAAATAATGGTGAAATGTGCTCTAAGAACCAGAAGACTGTCTGCTAATCTGTCATGACAGGCTAAATAGTAATCTAGAGGTGGTTAGGCTAGGTTTGATGGAGAACTTACTGCTAAAGCAGTTCTGAAGTGTCATTTAGATGTTATCTCAAGAATAAAATCTGTAACTCTGGACTTAATGTAGTAGTGCATGCTTTATTCTAACTTGATGTCAAGCATTGTAAACTTAGTCTATGTTGTAAGAGGAGAACTGGAAGAACTTTTTACTCCATGCTGTAAACTTATTATTTCTGAAATTTTATAAGCTGCCATAAATGCAGGTTCTGGTATGAGCTGTCATAAAATCACTGATGATATTAAGAGCAGGTGTTTAAAAACACACAGGGGTTTTGCATGATTTTTCTCCCTTATGCCCAGTAAGGGATGAAGGCACTTCTTGCATTTGCTTTGGGTGTTAGTGTAGTTCTAAATGTAGCTGGTGTAATGGTTTGAGGCACCACAGAAGTGGGAAGAAAGGAAAGATTCAGGCTTACTATTTACAGTAATAGGAAATTAAGCAGGTAGTTTAGTAATGTAGTAGAACTGTCAACCTGATTTGACTTGCAATGATTTTCCCCTTGTTTTATTAACTATAGCAGTTATTGTTCATTTTATGCTCACAACTCTTTAGATATTTAATAATATGCATGAGTTACATATGATTGTAGGTAAGTAGGGATGTTAAGGTACCGCAGCATATAGTTTGAGGTGTTAGAATGTTAGAAATGCTTTGATCATGTTCCCATGGTGCAATTTCTTGTAATAAAATACTCTTGCTATTTAAACTCATTATTCTTTAGATTTGTCCTCTTGGTTAGTCAACATCTTCAAAACCATCCAATTAAATGTCTCTCTGAGCTGGGATTTTCTCTGTTTAGGCCAGGTTTGCCAAAAGGAGAGAAAATTGTTGCAAAGGACATTCTTGACCCCAGATAATTATGGAGACTGCAGACTGTGAGTTAACTCCTGGCTGCAAGGGAAGATGAATTCCAAGGATTGGTTCAGCTTGTCATGAGGCTGGCACTTTTTTGCTCAAGTTGGCCTACTGCTTTTCTCAGCATTGTTTTAGGGAGAAGGATATTAACTGTCAGCTAACAGGGAGGCTGAGTAGAAAATGTGTGGGAAAGGAGCTATAGCCACCCCCCTTTTCAGTTATTTATAAATGTTTATGAAAAACAAGAACTTGTCACTAAAGGTACCTTTGGTGTACGTTCTCAGTGAAAAATGGCAATGCTGACAGGATAAAAATGAGTGGAATACCCCTTCTGTATAATAGCCAACAAGAAAATAATTTTCAGTATCCTTTCTGAAAACGAATCACCAGGCTTTGAGTTCAGCTGGGCAATTTGAAGCCAACATAGTATGTTCCATAGGCAAAGGAGTTTTTGTAGACTGTACTTTCCTGGTAATTCTTTTTCTTTCCTCCCAGGGAAGAGCTGTCATTTTAAGTCCTTCCCCTCATTTCAGCTGTGACAGTGTGTATTATAATATCAAAATCCAGAAGAATCAAAGTAGTTCTCCAACATGTAAAATCTGTTCCTTTAGCTGGTAAAAATAACACTGTATATTGGATGTGAAAAGTTAAATCTCTTGCCGATCTTCCTTCTGAAATGCTGCTTCTACTGTGGCTTGCTTTGTGGGGCTCTGCAAATAGATCCTGGCACCATTTGTTAGTATAATATGCCTGTGATACACCTTGTTTACAGAGTAATCATCATTGTTCTCATATATCTCTAATGTGCTCACCTTCCTGCTCTGTTGTAATATTTCTGGGTGAAAGGTAGTTTGAGTTCCATGGATTTGTTAAGAGTTTGCCATAATACATCTAAACATCTAAATTATTTTTGCCTGGCTTGTCTTACTGTTGTTTTCAGCATTGTCTTACCAGATCTTGAATCCTTTTGTCTTCGTTTTGCCTAGCTTACTGAGTTGAGCTACGTCTATCTTGGCTAGGCTGCCTCATGCATGGTGAGATCCTGCATAGTCTTCTGAAGGAATGAGTTGAGGTGGCCTCATGTCAGCTCAGTCACTGCTGCTTGCTTTGCCTTGGATCAGCTAGCAGTGCTTTCACAGGACACCTTCTACAAGTGCTCTCATAAGGACTTTTTAGGAATACTGTAAATGGGGATACAGTTAAACTGAAGAAGTTGGTTAATAGCTTTGCTGAAGTTAATGGCTCAACAGGGAATTCTAGTTTCTTTCTATGGTGGCATTGCCTATTAGAGGTTATTTTCAATCTTATCTAAATGGAATCTGGTTGGACATACTGTTCTTTGCAGTTCTGAGCATGCTAGTGGAATGCAGAGTGGTTAACATTAAAGCGTTGTTTTATTGTAGAATGGGCCAACATGCATTTGTTCATTTTATTTGACAAAAAGAACAAAATTAATTACTTTTAACTTCAGTGATGTAGAATGGTATGTAATCAGAATTTCTTGGTGAGTGACTGCAAAAAGAAAGAAAAATTTGCAATCAGTTTCAGTCTTTCAGGACTATTTAAACTGTATTGAAGAGATGAAGTAGTTATGTTTTTACAATGCTTTGGAATTTTAGTATTTGCATTTATATAGAGAGGGGGAAAGTTACTTATTTAGCCTTGGGAAGAAAACAAGACTTTCAGTGGGAGAGGGGGAGAGAAGGCTGAGGGGAGTGTTGAATTTTTTGTTAATTCTGGTGTTTACATTGATATAATGGATTTTTGAGGATTTTTTATTATGCTAGAAACTGGTTGTAATTTTAGTCTGTGAGTGAAGACTTTCTTTAGACATTCTTTTGAAGACTTTCTATAGCCATTCTTTTCTTTGTAACTTCAATTACTGAGAACTTCAGTATTTCATTTTAGAGATGTGCAGCTGGGGAAATGGTATTATGTCTGTGAAACCTTAGTTTAGTAGAACATTCTGACAGTTTTTACTTGTATTTGTTTTAACTGCTTCAAATCATGTAGGTTTTAAATGTTGGGTTTGGGGGTGTTTTGATCTGTTTTTGTTATTTCTTGAAATTCTAGGTAGTTTTAACATCTTTGAGACTTTGTAGCAGAAAAATAGCTCAGTTCTAAGATTGGATTTTTTTAAAAATAAACTTCAGTAAAATCTAAAGCTTAGGAAGCTCAAACCTGCCAAAACTGCCCTCTAAAAATGTTGTTAACAATGGGTAGTCTTTAAGTTTTCTGCTTGAAGAAATGCATCATGCTATTCCCTGCAGTATCCGAACATTGACGAGAGTATTTACTTTTGCAAAATTCTAATAAGGCAGTAAAATGCTATTGTTAAGAACCAGAACTAAGGCAGAGAAATCAAGGGACTAGCACATATTTGGATGGAAAATCTGCAGCAATATTTATATTTCTCTTACCAGCACCTAAACAGTCAACCACTAAGTTTGGCAGTGGCTTTTTTCAGTATGTACTACATTTTTTCTGTCTAACAGTACTTTATAAATCTCATGATAAATTTAGGACAATTGTGAATTGTTATGAAATTACTGGGTTTTTTTTTCTGAGAAAAGTTTGCTGCTTCTGTCCTAAAATGATCAGCTGCAGTTGTGTTTGTATGTAATAGGTAACTTAAAATAGAATCACAGTGCAAATATTTTTGCTTTGGTTATAGTTTCTAAATAATGCACAAAACCAGAGGAGAAAACAGAATTTTATCAACGCTCCAAGCCTTCAGGTTTGTGTAAATTGGAGGGAAATGGGGCCTCAACAAAATTAATGAACTTTACAACACAAGAAGAGGCTGGTTTATTTAGGTATCCCAAAAGAGCCCGTGCAAGAGCCTGGGTTCTTTTACCACAACCAAACTATAAGTAATGTAACTCCATATATTTAGATCTTTCTGGCCTGGCTTCTGATCGATAGGTGTAACGCAGTCTCCTGGGGTTTTGGTACAGTATTTCAGTGAGACTAGACAGCATTTATACTGAGGAATGGTGTTTTCTTTAGAAGGCAGATGATGTTCAGGATTGTACAAATTTTATTCAGAGGCTTTTTTTTTTTTTTTTTAAAAAGAAGATGGAAAATGTGTTTGGAAGTATGATTTCAGCATCTAGATGTTTTATTTGAAGGAGATTATGTTCTAGAACTTATTGAGAAATTTTGAAGATACAGACACAGCTGAGATTTCTATCAGAGGAGATGCATTTCGCTTCAGAGCTCTTCCTTAATTATTTGTTTTATGATTTATGATTACGTTTTTGCTGTTGAAGCACCATTTCTGACTCAGGAGTTACGAAGCTGCATATTGTTGTTTGTTGAAACGTGTGTTGTAGGGAGGTATAACTAATGCTTACCTTACTCTTTTTTATGTTTTCCTAGGCATCTGCTTCTTTAGGTATAATATATATTAGAGAGTGAATGTTGGGCAAGATGGAATTGATCTGGCTTGGTATGATTAGTGTTCTGAGTACAGAAAAAGTATAAATGGAGAAGCCTGATCATCCCACGCTCTGTGCCTTGCAAAGTGGCTGAAAAATGTGATATATTGGTTTTGTGTGTCTTGCTTTTGCTTTAGGAATTAAATTGTTGAAATTCATCATGCAGAATCGTTGTTATTGTTGTCCAAAGAAGCCATATGTCTAAGTATTCTTTTTCTCTGAAATGATGGCACTTACCACTTTGTGTGTCTGTCTTTGTGGAATTAAATTTAAAAAGAAAAAAGCAGTCGTAAAATTTAAAAACTACTAATTACAATCTGAGGCGACGTAAGGTTTTATAGTCTTGCACTGGTTAAAGTTACTACGTTAATTTGTAGGCCTTGCTTGTGCTAGGAAAGTAATGCCTCAAATTTGAGTGATACAGCTTGGTGGGAGAGCTGTTTCGGAAAACTAGAGATAGAGTTCCATCATGTATACCTCTGTGTTATGTAGTCATGTTTTCCTTTGTGTTTCACATAGCATTAATAAGTTTTAAAGAACGCTGATTTCATGAAGGAGCCAGCGCTGTCTTTAAAAGTTGTTTTAGTGAAGTCTGCAATGTTATCTGATCCTGGCTTGGCATTCACTAAGTTGAATAAGATTTTGTAGCAATGATGAGGTGGAGGCGTAGGGTCTGAAGTAAATATTAATATTGCTATGGCAGAATTATTTTTGATCAGAGATGGAAGATGAAAAACATTCCTTGTTTAAGTTATCTTCTACCTCCTGTGCTAACCTGCCCTAAGACTTTCAATACAAATATCAGAGTCCATTTTTGTACTAAGACAGAGGCTGACAGTGACATGTCAGCTGTACCTGAAGGCTGGTACGGTGCCAGCTGTTAGTCAGGGTAACAAATACTGAATGTACATAAAGTTTTTTTTTTGGCTGTGAATGTGTGCCTCATGTTAGAAGAGAGAGCATGGATTTTAAGTGATGATAGTGTAAGTAATTTAACTTCAGTAGCTTTAAGTCATAGTTTTGTCTAAAAAACACTGATACAACTTAGGAATTTTGTCAAAGTGTCTTTGTTGCTCTGTTCCCAGAGTGGTGAAAGGTGATAGTCACTTGCAAATGCTCTGACAGAGATAGTGGCCTTTTTTGTGGACAGTCAATGTCAGATAGTATACTGCTAACAGTCACACAGTATGCCATTAACTTTTAACTGCCCTTGTTTGAGACAGAATTTAATGAAAACTCTAGGGTCAAAATTTTTTTTCTCATGTCTTACAATTAATTTTGTTATCCAAGGGAATTAATGGATGTTTGTTACTAGAGAAGGCAGAAAATAGACAATGAAACTGGATTTCAGACTGAAATTCAGTAAGAAACTATCTAGTGTTTGTTGGTGGAGGAAGTACCATGAGTAACAAGGGGGAAGGTGTTGCAAGCAAATGGCAGTTTTTATACAGGACTAAGTTCAACTTTCAAGAAGGAATGTAGCCATGATAGAAAACTTATAATTGTACTTGTGGATAAATTTGCAAAATATTCTTACCGAGAATTAAAACGAAGGCTGTAATTGTTGTGGTTGATATGGATCAGGGATTTTGTCAATCACCATTTTATTTTTAGTTTTAGCCAAACTATTTAAATTAGCATAAAAGACAGTTTGTCGTTCTTTTTAAACCTTAAGCATGCATTATTTTACTTTTTGGTTTGTAAAAGACGTAACCGATTGCCATGCCGTTTCTCTCTGATGACATTGTGAGGAAAGGAGAATCAATTGTTGCCAAAATTACAGACAACTGTCTGTTATGTAGAATAATGGAAAAGGTCAAAGTTTCAGTTCCATTGGGTTTCTCAGCTGTGACTGCTGAAGGATGTACTAACTGAAATACGGCATCAGGTGTGCGTGAGTGGTGTGGGTTTGCAAGGTTGCATGTGAGCTCTGAGGCTGGCGGGAACAAGGTTGTGGAGAGCACCATGCACAGTTTGACTGGAGCTGGTCCAGCTCCAGCAGAACTGGCAATGAACTGAAACAGTGGAGTCCTAGAAGTAAACTGTGTCCGTGCGGTATGCTTTGTGTGTCTCTGGATGGTGCTTCTCAGCTGTTTTCAGTTTTGGGAATGTCTATAGGCACATCCAGCTCAGGTACAACTCCACTTAGGCTCTGTGTTTCAAAAAAGCAGTTACAATGCCTCAGACTTGAAGCTGGCTTTGGAAGCAGTACAGGTGCTGTGCTCATGGACTATGATTACAGAAGACTGTCTTGGCCTGTGATGTCTCTATGTAAGGCATTCAGTTCAGGTGTCTTACCATGTGTGGCACAAGTATTCTGCCTACAGATGACTGAGAGCTGGCTATATTAAAATGATAAATAACAAGCAGGAAAAGTATAATCCATGGTTGTGCTATGGGTTTTTCCTTGCCTTTTCTTTTTTTGCCTGTCTTATTTGTTTGTATTTATAAAGGTATCCCCAATTAAAGAACCGAAATTCTGGAGTAATGAAACAATGTTAATTGATATAAGCAGGGTACAGTCTTATTACTCGGTTCTCATGTTTTCGCATTTTTAGTTGGCATGCTCAGTGGATTCTGCCATTATGGTGTTCCTCTCAATTTTTGCTTCACAGTTGACATGTTTCCTTTATGAACAAGATTTAAAAATCAGGAATTTCTCTGATGGTTAGCTGTACTAGCCCTAAGTGTGATTTGGAACAATAGTAGACTGAAAGAAAAATAAACTGGTTGATCAGCTGGTGTATCTTAGTGCTAGATGTTAACATGGTGTCTACCCTGAATTTTTCATATTTTTGTTGATTATGACCATTTTTTGTAATCAAATAAGTTTTCTGATTCAGTTTAGAGAGAAGAGGCAGTGCTCTTTTACTTTATCTGGGGGAACATATAGAATTGTAACTAACTTCCACTTAGGATTTCCGTATACCGCTTTGCTGTTTTCCTTGCATTAGGCAGTACAACTGATGTGTTACCATTCTAGTTGTTTATGGCAATGTTTAATTTTTCCTCAGAAATACTTGAAAGCACATAACCATAGAGCTTTGCTTTTCTGCATTTTTGTTCTGAATTAAGGAACTAATTAACTGTAACCTGGCTTCAATTTGTAGGACAGGGAAACTGATTCGTAAAGACAAGCCATTAACTTTGGGATGAATAATTCCTGGTAACTTTTGGAGATTAGATGTTTTGCCTTTTCTCTCTCCTCTCCAGTGCTAATGTGGATAATGAATCTTTCCTGGCAATAAGCTGTACAAAAAAATCTTTGCTTCCTTTCGTAAAACTAAGTAGTCTGAGACTTTCCCTGAGGGATGGTACTCATTGCTGAGACATATTTTGTGTTTTGTAGATTAAGAGCTGAATATTAGATGAAGCAGGGATAGGAAATAAAGTTTGTGCACTTTCTGTGCCCATTCTTCTTCTGTTTGGTGAATAATGGAAACTGATTGTGCATTCCCTTGTGTTCTCCAGCCCGGATCTGATCTATCAGTGTTTAGACAATCTTCCATTCTGCTGCAGTGTAAGGCTCAGTTTCCTTTAACACTTTTATTTATTGTTATCCTCTGTGTACCTAAGCTTTTCTGGAGGAGAAATAAGGAGGGAGTCTCTATTTTTTTTCTGAAGTGGAATCTATTTCTTCTCCACCTACCCTCTCTATTTCTTCACTCTTCAGCAGGGACTCTTCTTGTCATATTCAAAAGATTTGGAGGAAAGAGTCCCAATGGCTTCTATGAGATTAGCTTTGGTTTAGCAGTCTCTAGCTGAAAAGAGACAGTGAAATACATCATCCAAAGCAGAGATGAGAATGGGGAGATAAAAGATTAGTGATTATTAATGAATTGTCGTATCCTCCTTGTGGAGTTGTAATACATAGAAAAAAAAATGCGAGACACGGCAGTTTAGTGTCTGAGGAAGTGGTAAATGCGGTTGTATCTGACTCTGCAGATAGTGAATTAATGCTTTGGGTATTCATATCCTATTAAACTTTATAGTTCCAAATGGAAAAAAAAATCTGTTGGTAGCTCTACTACTTTTGTCATATTGGGGTATATATTTATTATGTGGGAAAACAACCCCAAAATATGTATTTGCTTAAAAGTTTAAATTTATGGCTGCAAGTGAACATTTGAAAATGAAAAAGAATTAGGTATAACGGTTTTAATATATGAATTTATTAAATACAGTGATTTGTCATGCATTTAGCAATATACAAAGAGGTAATATTGCTACATTTTTGACAATTCTGTTTAATTTTTTTTTTTAAATTTGTATTTTGATTTATTTATACTTTATTCATCAGAGAAAGCAACGAGTGAGATGAACACCGCAGAGGACTGGGGCCTCATCTTAGACATCTGTGATAAAGTTGGACAGTCACGCACAGGGTAAGTGACTTCAGAAATTTCCTCCCGAAACTTCTTAAATTTTATTATTTCAGTCTCATACTCAGATGAGAGGAATGAAATTTTTGTTATCTTGTATAGACTTTTGCAACAGCTCAATTTAACTTAAATTTATTACAAGTAAAAGGAAAAGATATGGATTTTCTGCTCAAATATTTTGCAATTCTTCCTTTGGAGATACTAGCTTATCTGTTAAAATTAGAACTTGCATACAAAAGCTTTTCACTAATGTAACAGAATAAACAAACTAATGTGTTTTAGTAGTGTCCAGTGTCACTGTAAACCCAGGAGACTTCATAAGGGATTTTTCTTAGAGTCATAATCTAGGTTGGAAGTGACCTCCAGAGGTCATCTAGTCCAACCCCCCCAGCTTGAAACAGGTCTAATTAGATCAGGTTGCTCAGGACCGTGTTGAGTCTTGAATGCTTCCAAGGTCAGAGTTTCCACAACCTCTATGGGCAACATGTTTCAGTATTTCAGTATTTAACTACCCTCACAGTAAGTAAGTAAATAAATAAATAATCCTGCAGTCTGGTTACAATTTGCCCTGTTCCAACTTGCCTGTTGCATCTTGTCCTATGGTTGTGCAGCTCTAACAAAGAGTCTGGCTGTGTGTTCTCTGTATTCTCTGATTAATTAGCTGTAGAAAGCAGTAAGATCTCCTTTTAGTCTGCTCTTCTCAAAACTGGAAGCAGTTCTCCATCTCTCCTTGTATATGACTCTGCTCTGACCATCTTGGCAGCCCTCCATTGGACTTACTGCAGTGCATCAATGTCCTTCTTGCACTGGGCAGCCCCAAACTGGACAAAGTACTCCAGATGCAATCTTACAAGTGCAGAACGGAGGGGAAGGATCACTTCCCTGGCCCTGTTGGCTGCGCTGACCACTTGTTTGACCCAGGATGTGGTTGGTTGTCTTTGCTGCCAGGCTGCACTGTGGACACCTGTCACCCAATAGGACCTGCAGATCCTTTGCCACAGAGCTGCTTTTTAGGTGGTCAGCTCCTGGCCTTTGCTGGTGCAGACCATCCGAAATGCAACACCTTGCCCTTGCTCTTGTTGAACTTGAACTTCAAGTCTGCCCATTTCTCCAGCCTGTCCAGGTACCTCTGAATAGTAGCTCTGCCCTCCAGTATATTGATTGCTTCTCCCTAATTTGCTGTTCTCAGCAAAGTTGCTGAGAATGCACTGCCTCCCATTGTTCAGTTTATTAGGGAAGACATTTAGCAGTGTTGGTCCCAGCAGAGATCCCTGAGGGACCCACTAGTTACTGCCCGCTTGCTGGAATTTGCACCACTGGAACTTTTTGAGCTTAGGAGGCCAGACAGTTTTCCACCCACCTTATCCAGCCCATATTTCATGACTTGGGTGATAAGCAGACTATATGAGCTTCAACTCTTCATTGAAACTTTGCTAAAACCAAGGTATAAAGCATCTGCTGCCCTTCCCTTGTCCTCACCACCAGACCACCAGTGTCTTTGTCACAGAAAACAATGAGGTTCTGTGTTTCTTCCCCTTGTTTTGAGAAGCTATTCTCCAACATCAGGGCTTTGGTAAATGTACACTTTGAAAATGTGATATTAAATTAAACACATCTAAATATGGGCCGCTAATACTTCCATTATTGATTCTTTACTGAGCTCTCTCATAGGCTTTATGCATGCACTTGTTTTTTGGACATGAAAAGTTAAAGTACAATTTGAGTTAGCAAATAAAGACTTTATTTCAGTGTTTTTGGTGTTTTTATTCAGTGTAGTATTAGGTTTTGGAATTGTTTTAAATACATCTTGTCCAAGCATTCCCTTCAGGTAAGGAATAGCCTCAAAAAGACAGTTATGCCATTGCTGCTGTTTACTGAAAGGCTTCTCTGAGAATGACTTGGATTGCCTTGTACGACTGTGGGAAACAGTATGAGATGCCAGACAGCAAATTCCCACCTGGGACTTTTGTTCCAAAGGGCAGGTTTGCAAATAAGCTTATTCCTTGGGATTAGAGATGGTCTCTAGAGGAGTACTTATAAATAGCATGGCATATTGAGATTTCTGTGCTGTTGTGTGTAACTGTAGTTGGATAACAGCTGGCAAGTTGGTAATAATGTTTCATGTTAGTCTGTATATGTAAAACTGTATTTCTGCTCCTTGTGCATGTTGATGCTGAGCTTGTAACAATAACTATATTATTGAAGGCTTCAGTATTCTATTTAATCACAGAAAGCATTTTCACAGGCAAGATTTAGTCTCACAGCAGCTTTGCCTGAACAGTGCTCAAATGTATGTAGCTGCAAGAGACAGCTGCTTGGGAGTACAGACAAAACTAGAGATCTTCTGGTAATGTGCAGCTAAATTTCTCTGGGACAGCTGGATTTTCTGTTATGATTTGTGGCTTTTGTTTGTTTGGTTTTGGGTTTTTTTTGTGTTTTTTTTTTTTTTTTAATAAAACAGGGGGTTTATCCTGGCTGTGACTTTAACCTTTGTAATATTTACCCTGCTTGTAATAGGCTGCCAGCTGACTCATTGCTTAAATTCAGATTCTGTTAAAACTTGCTGATAGTGGGTTTTCTTTGTTTTAATGGATTATGTCATGCCATAGGAAGGTAAAGCAAGACAAAGTTCCCCGTTAAGAAGTTTAAATGAGATATGCTACACTGTTTGAAATTTTCCTGCAGTTTAAGTTCCTGTGGCAAGGATGCTCGTCTTTTTAACTGGGATCTGCTTTAATCTTTTAACTAATTCTGGTCCAATACAAGCTGTCTGTTACTGTTCTTGGCAGAAGTTTAGATTATAAAATCTCTGTTTTATGGGTTTTCTTTGCACCAGTTTGTAAGCTCCATTGCATGCCTGCAGCATTTTAGATGTAGATCATCTTACTTGTGAAGCCACAGTAGATTAGGAGGACTGTGCTTCATTAAGTGGCACTTTTTTCCCCCCAGTGTTACATGGCACATTGTCTTATTTAGGTCTGCCAACAACTTGTTTGCATCCAGAGTAATTGTTGGAAACCTGTTATGCTACAAAGGTGCTACATTTTCTCTTAAGATAAATCAGTTACAGTTCAGTAACAGAATTGTTACTGGTAATTTTTACTTTGCAATACCTTCATTACAGAAAATTGCCAATAGCTAAAAATTGTATCTTTTTTGCCTTAAACCAACCAACTAAATCAGGTTTTAGAAAGTTAGAATTCCACTGAATCTCTCTCTTTGACTATTTTCTCTATTTTTTGTGAATGTCAAAATCTGATTGATTAGACTTGACGCCAGAATTTGCATAGAAAACACTGGAAAGACATTAATTTTTTAATATGCTTTTTTTACAATAGCATATATAAAGCATTGCTGTACATAGTGTGGAATTAACTTGATAATTTCTGTGTGTTTTGCATATCAGGTTCTTCAGATGATCTAAAATTTGTCTAACTATGAGACAATCAACACAGTTTTTTAATCTCTGAGTTTGTTTTAGGAACTCATACAGCTTAGCAGTCGCATATTACATTGTTTGCATTCCATTTTTTGCTAATATTTGTAGTTCAGTGAGAAAGTTGGCTTTTCAACATGGAAACATGATTAAAACAAAGGTTTTACCATTAGAGGCAATCTTTTTTTCTGTTTCTGTTTTTATACAGCATTATTGAAAACTTGTTTATTTTAAAAACTTTTATCATGTTGGACTGGCATTTTAAATCATCTGACTACAGGAAAAGTTTAGATTTTTGCCTAGTGTTGGTTTCCTGCAACAAAAATGCTTAAACAACTGAATCTATAGTTTATCAGTTTATCAATTTGAATGATTCATTAAGCAGAATAAAAGAGACGATTAAAGGCCACATCTGGTATATTTTAGCATGAAGCACTCCCCCTTCCTCAGCCAGTTCAGGATAGTTTGAAACTATCACAACTTCAGTTTTTCTCCAGAAAAGTTACTTAATAAAATGATGGCTGGAAAAAAAAAATTAAGTCAGTGACTGGGAGAATACACCGGTAGTTGAGAAAATAGAAATGTTCATTGCAGCAATCTCTGTTGGGGGTAGGGGTGGGTATTGAGAAATTGTCATTGAGAAATGGTTTGACTATAATGCTGCTTGCCTAACTTTGTCCTGATTCCTTATGGATTAATCACTGCCTCAGTGATTCTGGTTAGCTGATTCTTCTTTGGTTGTTTTTGTGCCTGCTCATACAAGAGAGAACAGTAAAATTGCTTACTTGATAATCTTCCAAACTACCTTCTATTTTTTTTTTTCCCCTCAAGTTACCCAGTCTCAGTAGCTTTTTATATAGTCATTGCAGTGTATGTCTAACAGGCTGACCAGGAAGCTCTTTGACTAGCTTGTTTCTAAAGGAAGAAGGAGGAAAATTGAGTCATCTGTGTAGTC
The DNA here is from genome assembly GCF_030936135.1 of Gavia stellata. Lineage (NCBI taxonomy): Eukaryota > Metazoa > Chordata > Aves > Gaviiformes > Gaviidae > Gavia > Gavia stellata. The sequence goes on along the minus strand of NC_082599.1, from coordinate 22,894,189 downwards.
TTGAGCCCCACAGTCAGTTACTTTAGCCTAAATGAACAATGAATTCCTGAAAATGTATGAACTATTTTGTGCAGCGTAGTATTTTAGATTCCAATTGCTGTTAATTTTGTCTTTGTTAAATAAAATATAATAAAATACTTCATTTTTTACTCTTTAAAACTAAAACTGAAATGTATTGTGAATGTTTTCTGGATATATTAGTATATAATACCATAGCTTCTATTGTATCTTGCCCTATTTTCCCCTCCTGATTTGTTATTCCCACTCACTGTGTTGCCTCTGAAATTTTGATTGTAAAATCGTTGGAGCAGAACTGTGGCCCAATATTTGTATAGTATGGTCTGGAGAGATGCCTAATAAATATATAGAATTCTGTTCTCGCGGGGTGCATGCCTTCCCTTTGTTTTCTGCATAGTGCTTCTCATAATTTGCAAACTAAATTGTATGATGAATTAATTTGAAGTAAAAATAAGGATTACAGTTCTGTCTAGAATAGTTCTATCTGTGTGACTAAACATTGGTAAGCCTGGATTTTTTTTTTCTTTTGGTATAGATGTAATCAAGAAATTTTTTAAACACTGGAGCTTGTTAAAGCATTAACACTCAAATATTGATTGTTTCTGTTATATATATGAGCAAATAGATTTTTTTTTTTTAAGGTGTTTTTATGAATTACTGGAGGGATTCTTGTTTCCTTTTTACCTTTTCAAAATTGTACTTGACACATGTGGAAGATCATTTGGCTTTGAGGTTTTTGGCTTTTGAGGGAAGGTTATGGAGAGGCTCATCTTGAGGGTGCTCACGGGACACGTGCAGGATAACCAAGGGATCAGGCCAAGCCAGCACAGGTTCATGAAAGGCAGGTCCTGCTTGACCAACCTGATCTCCTTCTATGACCAGGTGACCCGCCTAGTGGGTGAGGGAAAGGCTGTTGATGTTGTCTACCTGGACTTCAGCAAAGCCTTTGACACTGTTCCCCACAGTATTCTCCTGGAGAAGCTGGCGGCCCGTGGTTTAGACAGGTACACTCTTCGCTGGGTAAAAAACTGGCTGGATGGCCGAGCCCAGAGAGTTGTGGTGAATGGAGTTAAACCCAAGTTGGTGGCCGGTCACAAGCGGAGTCCCCCAGGGCTCAGTTTTGGGACCGGTCTTGTTTAATGTCTTTATTGATGATCTGGATGAGGGGATAGAGTGCTCCCTCAGCAAGTTTGCAGACGACACCAAGTGGGGAGGGAGTGTTGATCTGCTTGAGGGTAGGAAGGCTCTGCAGAGGGATCTGGACAGGCTGGATCGATGGGCTGAGGCCAACCGGATGAAGTTCAATAAGGCCAAGTGCCGGGTTCTACACTTGGGTCACAACAACCCCAGGCAACGCTACAGGCTTGGGGATGAGTGGCTGCAAAGCTCCCCCGCAGAAAAGGACCTGGGGGTGTTGGTTGACAGCCGGCTGAATATGAGCCAGCAGTGTGCCCAGGTGGCCAAGAAGGCCAACGGCATCCTGGCTTGTATCAGAAATGGTGTGGCCAGCAGGAGCAGGGAGGTGATCGTGCCTCTGTACTCGGCTCTGGTGAGGCCGCACCTCGAATCCTGTGTTCAGTTTTGGGTCCCTCACTACAAGAAGGACATTGAGGTGCTGGAGCATGTCCAGAGAAGGGCGACGAAGCTGGTGAGGGGTCTGGAGCACAAGTCTTATGAGGAGCAGCTGAGGGACCTGGGGTTGTTTAGCCTGGAGAAGAGGAGGCTGAGGGGAGACCTTATCGCTCTCTACAACTACCTGAAAGGGGGTTGCAGAGAGGTGGGTGCTGGTCTCTTCTCCCAAGTGACTAGTGACAGGACTAGAGGAAATGGCCTCAAGTTGCGCCAGGGGAGGTTCAGGCTGGATATTAGGAAAAAGTTCTTTACTGAGAGAGTAGTGAAACATTGGAACAGGCTGCCCAGGGAGGTGGTAGAGTCACCCTCCCTGGAGGTGTTCAAGGAGTGTGTGGATGTGGCATTGTGGGATGTAGCTTGATGGGCATGGAGCTGCGTGGTGTTGGGTGGGTTGGTTTTTGGTGTGTTGTGGTTTGTTGTTGTTGTGTGGTGTGGTTTGTTTTTTTGTTTTTTTTTTTAATTTCTTTTTTTTAATTGGTTGGACTTGATGATCTTACAGGTCTTTTCCAACCTTAGTGATTCTGTGAGGCTTTCTTGTTACTTTATTACTTTTTAATAAGACTTTGGATTCCTTTATAAAAAAAATTTAGACTAATGGTCCTGTTCCTGAACTGCTATGCTCTCGATCCTGCACCCCACCTTTATAAATACTGGCTTAACAATTAATGGACATGCACTTTTTTGTGCTTGTGCTCATATCACATTGGTAGTCCTACTCATAAATTAATGGTTAAAAAAAGCAGTTATTTCTGAAAATTTTAGCATGTATTCTTTCTTAGTTAAAGTGAACATATGAGAAGTCTTGGATAATTAACAGATAAAAGGCAGTGCTTGCCTTATAGCCTTAATTTGTAATAATTGGTTTTATGAAGGTATACACTGAGTGATACATAGTCTTGCTGTGTGAAAGCATTTTCTATAATTAGTACTACTAAATAAGAGGTGGACATTTCTGTAAAATGTAGACACTGCCAAATATAGTATAGCCAAATAGTGGTATAACTTATACCTAAGTTTCATGCTAGTTCTTGGGTATCAGTTGAATAGAAAAATAATTTTGCTTCAAAAAAAAAATTACTATAAATACTCCAGAAATGCATAAAATCTCTTAGTTTAAATTTACCTCCTCTTTTCCTCTTTCCCTACTTACCTTCTTTCAGGGTTATATTTTCAGGGCTTGAACGCCCATGATAATTCCTACCCCAGCCTCACTCAACCTTCCACCACCTTTAAAGACAGAAAGAAAACCCGCAAAGTCACACAGATTTTAATATGCTAAACTGTGTGTGAAACTCCCATTCACATTCTTTCTTAAATTTCCTTTTCACATTTTTTCTATCTACCACGACATAGGTAAGACTTGAATTCTGTATTTAATTGTTTTGAAACTTTGATGTGGAATGTCTAAGTTTTTTTTAGCACTTGTTGGCTCATTGCATGTCTTCTTTATAAATGTTATTCTGTAGATTAAAAGAGACTGAGGAACTTAGTGGTGGTAATTTAAAAAAAAAAAGTAGGAAAAGGGTGTTGGTAATCAGTATGTAAGCAAATGTTCTCACATATGTATGTGAAATACAGAGGAGTAGGTACATGGACCTCAGAGAATTACAGTTCTCCAATTGTAAGGGATTTTATGCATTTCTGGAGTATTTACAGTAATTCTCTGTAACTACAAAAGGTAACATAACTTACTGAGAGGTTTTAATAACTAAGAAACTTAGCAATCCTACAGATAGAAATGGCTACAACTGTTAACGGTTTTATTTTTTTTAATGTTGCACTTTATAGATACTAAATAATTTACTGACGATGTTTGGGAGAGCTTGCTGTTTGTTAGCACTGTCATGCATTGTCATGTGTGCAATAGGAAATGTTCATTCCATTACATTTTTTAAATCTGTCTTTTTAGGCCTAAAGACTGTCTCCGTTCTATTATGAAGAGAGTGAACCATAAAGATCCCCATGTTGCTATGCAAGCATTAACAGTAGGTTCTTTTAAATGTAGTGCTTTTCCTTCCTGAAAAGTTATATTGCAAAAAATCTTCTCTGAATTTTAATCTTTCTTTCTTTAGCTTCTAGGAGCATGTGTGTCAAACTGTGGTAAAATCTTTCATTTAGAAGTCTGTTCAAGAGATTTTGCCAGTGAAGTAAGCAATGTGTTGAATAAGGTAATGTATTGCATTGATTTATACAATTCATAGAAAAGCGAAACCAGACAGAGAATTGGTGTAATTTGAAAGTGGAATGGAATCTACTCTCAGAAGAATGGAAATTTGGTGGCACGGGAAAGAATACAAGATTACTGGGAAGACTGTGGCTGTGAGAAAGAACTGCCTGAATGCCACTTCACACTACAGTTACTTATGTATTCTGTTTGGGCGAGGTAGGGTGTGATATGTTAATTTATAAATATACAAATTCATTTTCACATTAAATAACAGCAGTGAAACAATAAATACAGAAGTGGTGAAATGGAGATAATACAGGGCTTTTATATAACCTTGTTTTACTCTATTTTGGGCCTAGTATCTATTGTACTAGTACAAACACAATGCTGGTGTACTGTTCTCCCTTTCTGATAAAGATATCCCTTAGTGATACACTTGACTTCAAAGTAAAGTCTCTATGTAGTTTATATTGATAGTAGCATGAAATTATTTGAAATTAAGGACAGATTCCTACATTATTTAACTAGTTTCTACTGTGCTTGCAGGGTCATCCAAAAGTTTGTGAAAAGCTGAAAGCCCTTATGGTGGAATGGACTGATGAATTCAAGAATGACCCACAGCTTAGTTTAATATCTGCTATGATAAAAAATCTTAAGGAGCAAGGAGTTACTTTCCCAGTTATTGGTTCACAGGTATATTAAATTTTGTGGTTGTTCTTAAAGGGTATCACAAGTTCTTTTTATCTTCAGTTCTGTATTTTACAGTTCGTAGTCTTGCCAAACTGTGTTTGGCAAACAAAATTAAATCTCTCTTGTCTTAAAACATTCCTTCGAGGGGTGAAATGCTCTGATTTACTTTAGATTTTTATATTGAAAATGAACTAAACTGGTGAACTTAATGCATTGTCGGTTTTTTGTTGAATTCATTTTTACATCTTTCACTTTTGGCTAGGCTGCTGAACAGGCAAAAGCAAGTCCAGCTCTAGTTGCCAAAGATCCTGGTACAGTAGCCAACAAAAAGGAAGAGGAGGATTTAGCTAAAGGTGAGTGCATTTACTTGCTGATCTGATGAATATATTGGTAAATACCAAATAAAGCAGGAGCAAATATTTTGCTTCCTTCCTCTATGTGAATAGTATATTTATGAATTGTGGTTATGATTTCTATTCCTTTCTTTTTGTACCCTTCCTGGAGGGTTAGAGATTAAAACTATTCTATGAGTAAAAAATACGAAAAATTCCTGATTTTTACTTTTTTTTTTTTCCCCCTTGTCAAACTGCAACAACACAGTAAAAAAATCTGCAAAATATCATCTTAAGGACATGTTCCATTATGGAAATGTTTGATACAAGTTCTGCACTTGGATTTTCCCTCTTCCTGTGGCAAGTGAAGCACATTCATTTGCAATTTAAACTTTTGATGGAAGGAGAAAATACGGATAATAGTATAAGTTGTATGCAAAGTATTGTTGGTATACTACTTGTATTCCTTTGAATACTGCTTCTGTAGTATACTTTAAGGCTGTGATTGCTGTAAGCATAAATGGCTGTTAAATGTCTCACTGCAGTCCCAGTAAACAGAATTAGGATGCTTTCTTTTGATTTAATGTTGTACTAAGGTATATTTAAAGGTCATTTAAGACCCTATACCAGACATGTGTGAAGAGTTATTCTTAGAGTGGTTTGATTTTTTTATGGTCTGGGTACTGTTGTTGGAGGTTAAACGTCAGCAATGCAAAGGCATCAAATGTTAGCCCTTGTATGTAGTATGGCTTTGGGCTTAAAGTTGTAAATAATGGCTATTCACTATATGAGTGAGGTTCTTGCGCTAGTAGTTGGTGGATGTTTGCTGTTTCTCATCTTTAATAGAATTTTTTTGTTTAGCTATTATCTAATATAACATTGTTTTATTTAAATCGCCATTAGCCCATCTGTGTATGTTACAAATGGTTTCTTCAACAGTTGACCCACCAAAGTCTAGTTTTAAAGGGATCTGTGTCTCAAAGGTTCATATTCTGCATAGGTTCTCTAATGTTTGTTCTCTTGTTTCTTGTGTCCTGCTCTGTCCCTTCTTAAACACGATAATTTTTTTCACAAAGTTGGAGGAGTTTAATATGAGCGAAACCTTCCTGCCCAGTCAATTTAATTGAAAATGACCAAGAAATGTAAAATTATTCAAGGAATGATAGGGAGAGAAAAGGAATGGACAAAATTTTGCTTGTCCAAGGAAAAGCCTTTTTCTTAATTATGAATTAAGGAGGCACTTTTTCCCTGTGAGGGTGACTGAGCACTGGCACAGGTTGCCCAGGGAGGTTGTGGAGTCTCCATCCTTGGAGATATTCAAAAACTGTCTGGACACAGTCCTGGGCAACTGGCTCTAGGTGGCCCTGCTTGAGCAGGGGATTGGACAAGATGACCTCCAGAGGTGTCTTCCAACCTCAACCAATCTGTGCAATTCTCTGATTCTGTGAATTCAGGCTAAAGACTCCTGATGTAACAGAGAAACAATGTGTAGCTGAGCAGCTGTATCTTTTTAATGTTTCAAGCGATCTGGAAAAGTTCAGCATCATTTATATGCTAGTAAGAATGTAAATACTTTACATCAGTTCAAGGTATTAACAATAATACAATAATAAAAAATGGATGACTTCACTGAGTTATCCCGTTTGTGCTCAAGTGCTATTTATTCATCCTGTCAGTGTTGAAAGCCTCAGTAAATCTATGGGCAGAATTGTGCTCTCTAGGTGTAAAACACCTTTTCGGTTTTTACCATTATTTCTAAGTGAAAGGCAGAAGTTGATTATGATGCAACAGGAAGGGAATTATACTAAAACTTTTCAGAGTTAAATTTTCATATCATTCAACCCATTTTTATAGGGAATTTTCATGTGAATAACTCTTCTTTTGTAGCTATTGAACTGTCACTAAAAGAACAAAGGCAACAGCAAACAACACTTTCCAGTTTGTATCCAAGCACCTCAAGCCTTTTAACAAATCACAAACATGAGGGCCGAAAGGTTCGTGCAATCTATGATTTTGAGGCTGCTGAAGACAACGAATTAACTTTTAAAGCTGGAGAACTTATAACTATCCTTGATGACAGGTAATTTATATAGAATGCCTACCAGAAGTATATTTGACTGTAAAACTCAGTTGAGAATAATTGTATCTTCTATGTAGAAGCATACATTGGAATACAATTGCAATAAAATGTATTTACTTATTAAATACTTTATTTTTAGTTATCTCCTAGATTTTTTACATACAAATGTAATTGCATGAAGATTCTTGTATGAAGATTTCTGTGTATATACAAATTGTATTTATGTACAAGTAATATAAATGCCTTGTGCGGTGCAATTCTTAGGACTAAGTTCCATGTGAGTATAGGTTTTTTCATGTATGGGGTTTTTAATTTTTTTTTTATCTTTAGTGATCCGAATTGGTGGAAAGGTGAAACTCATCAGGGTGTAGGATTGTTTCCATCTAATTTTGTAACAGCTGATCTTTCTGCTGAGCCAGAAATGAGTAAGTAACACTACATTTATGTATATATATTAAGCCTTGGCACGGCCCAAGGGATATTTCTGTAGTGATGTACTTTCTCTATTTCCTTTCCCTTGTGATAGAATTCAGTTGCAAGTTAACGTGATACTCGAAGTAAAACTGAGGAGCCTTTGCTGTGCTCTCAAAAACAACAGTCGTATCTTTGTGTCAGACCAAGTTTGCCCAAGCTGGCACCTGCTGAAAAATAGGATGCTGTTTACTGCTGACTTTCTCAGTAGCTTCCTTGAGACTTTAACAACTCCATTGACACCTACATAAATGTAGGCAACAGCGGTTTTTTTCCCAAATTGCCTTTTTGCCTGGTTGCAATGGTACATATCTAATCAACGAAAAAATGAAGGCCCCTGGCCAGATGGGAGTCAGAGATCGATTACCACTGTTCAAACAATTCAAGAAACCTACATACTGTAGGTATGTATGTGTGCATAATGGAAGGATTTTTTTTCCTGCATACTGGTTAGCTTCTTGTATCTATTTATATCAGTCTAACCTACTCTAAATATTTATCAAAAATATTAAATATTAAACAAGGTTTTAAGATGCTAGAACTGATATCCGTAAATCTGGTGGGTTTGCAAGATTAAACTGTGATGTCAATGAGTGTGCCGAAGGTATGAGCAGGTCAGCAGAATTATGTGCTGTACAAGTCATCTGTTCTATGTTAAGACTAACTGATAAGAGTAGTATGATAACAGTAGTATTTGGCAGCTTTCTTGTTGTGACCTCCAGTACAGAGGAGTGAGATGCTTTTGTGGGTACTATTTGATGGAAAAGGAATAGCAAAATTTGAGAACTTTTTGATTCTATACTTTGCTCTGGAGAAAAGAAGGCTCAAGTTTGTCATAGATGATTTTACCAGTTTTCTCTTAAACCTGACTCTTTAGCCCTATTTCTTCCAATCACGCTCTCTTAGTCTGTTTTCGTGATGACTTATTAATAAGTATGTTACATGCAGGAAGACTAAGATAAAGATGTTTACTTGCTAAAACTTGTTTCTTGTTGACACATCCTTGTGTGAACTAATGTCTTTTTTATGCAATTTACAGATTTGTTTATGAAAGTTGTTTAAGTCTATGGGGATGTTTTTGGCCTTCAAAAGTCAAAAAAATACTAATTTTTAAAAAATTTTCACAGTAGATGTTTCAAATGCAATGAACTTGGGCAACATGCTAGCTGTATAACATTTATGTAATTGTTTTGATTATTTTTACTTTATAAAATAAAATCTGTCTGTTTACCTTACAGTGAAAGCTGAGAAGAAAACAGTGCAGTTCAGTGATGAAGTCCAAGTAGAGACAATAGAACCTGAGCCTGAACCAGTTTATATTGATGAAGTAAGCCTGATACAAGTACTGATTTTCAACTGGTGGTGCATTTAAATATGTGTTAAACCTTTTCATGCTGTACCTCAAAACCAGTTTAAAATATCAGGAGAACATAATCAAAAGAGAATGGGAAGGGAAAGTTGATTTAATTTAGAAAAAAAGAAAAAAAAAAAAAGAATATCTGCAGTATTCTAATTTGTGCAACGTGTCTTGAAGTTCTTAGTAATTTCTGAAACTGAATTTGGAAACTGCATTCCATTTAGTAACCTACTCCAGGATTGTATAGCTGTTCACCTCCAAACTAGAAGCTTGGTTGGAGTGACGTATTTGCTTTCAAGTTTTGCTTTAAAGTACTTCAGGACACCTCAGAGATATGCTTCTTGAATGCTGGCTTAGACTTATTTCCAGTATAACCACCACTGTCTTCCCCCAGTCTGAAAGATCTCTTTTCTTTGAAAACTGTGAGCTTTTTGGTGCTCTGTAAGTAATATTCAGTGAGAGTCGCACAATCTCACTGCAGCAATTCTTCAAGGTTCCCAGGAACTCTCAGCCCAGGATGTTTTTCCCTGCCATTTTCTTTCCTTTTTCTTTTTTTTTTCCTTTCTTTCTCTCCCAGGGGGCTTACAACTGTTATCTTCAGAATTTTTTGCTTTCTCTCTTATGACCTTACATTTCTTTCTCAACTAGGGTTCTGTCATTGTTTTTTGAAATGAAAAATCAGTTACTGCCTTCCTAAAGTCCTATTTAACTACTGCCTCAAATACTCTCCTTTTTAATTTTTAAGGAAGTACTTAATTTGTCGTCTTCCTGCCTTTCCTGGTTTCCAGTTCGTTACAGCCTATGTAACTCTGGCCTGTTAAAGCTATTTATTTGATAGCATTCAGCTGAAAAGTGATTTTTAATCATTTACATAAAATGTTTGGTTAAGCAATATAGCTCACTCTAAGACATACTTTTCAAAAAGTTTATGCCTGTTAATTTTCTCACCTTTTGCATTTTTATAAACGGGTTGCACTTAAACTGTTTAATCAAGGATGACTTATTCTGAAGTCAACCGTGTAACCCCTCCAAAAATAATCTTAAAACAACCCTTTCATATATATTAGTAATGACATTGCTCATGTGCTAATAGGCCTCACACACTTACAAAATGCAGGGTAGTTTTTCAGTGAATTTAGTTTTAAGTACCCATTTCTTTTAAAGTACTCTCTCAATTCTGTCAAAACATTTGCACTAATCCCACTAGGTGGTAGTATTGCATATGTAGTAACTAGAATGGAAAAATAGAAACTGCTCAGAAAGTACTGTTCAGAAGGACTTTTAGGAATAAAGGGGTATTCTGCACATTCCACTTGTTACTACTAATAATTTTTATCATTTGGCTTTTCCTTGTTCAAGCATCTTCCTTCCTGTAAAGTAGCATGTGTGATTTGTATTTTCTTAAAATTAGTCTAGATGATTTCCAAGTCCCAAGAGATCCAAATGGCTGTTGTAAATAGCTGCTTTAGTTTACTATCCTGAAAGTGTTAATTCCACCCCCCCACGCATATGTCCTAATTACATGATTTGTGTTCTAGGATAAAATGGATCAACTCTTGCAGATGTTACAAAGTGCGGATCCATCTGATGACCAGCCAGACCTCCCAGAATTGCTTCATCTTGAGGGTAAGAAAATCTCATGTGTTTCTTGTTGTTGTTTTTCCTCTCTAGTAATTACATATATAAAAACAAATTCAATTTAAGCTAAAACTGGTTCAGCTTCATGTGCGCACCACAAGCATGCCTGAGAAAAGTGCCTGAGCTGTAATTATCTTCTCACTTTCTGTTTCCCACATCTTAAGAGATCGAAGTACAAAATTTTAACTTAAAACATGCCCACTCCTCTCTGAAGGAAACTATATTCCATATTCTTTTCCTTTTCAAGACCCAAGAATACTTAATTCAATCTTATTCATTCATTCTTTTTCCTCCATAGAGTAGTAGCACAGCATGAGATGCAAAAGGAGCCTAAGGAAGATTCCATGAGAGGAAGCAGAAATACTACTGAGGCTTAGAACAGACCTGTGGGTGTCCCACAGGCTTTTCACTTCCATTGTATTTCTATAGGCGCTAACAAACTAAACTAGTGCTTCAGACTCAAATTATTCCTACTACTTCTTCAAAGAGGCATTATAGACCATTCTACCTGGGTTGATGCAGCAAAAATTTTGGAAGGGGACATTAGAGAAGGAATCAAAGAAACCTACCTGTTATGAGACAGAACACTGGCTTAAACTGATGATTCAGATAGGACCAGGCTTTGTTAAGAAAATGGCAGATTCCAGATCTATGTAGAAGTTAATCAGGAAACAACCTCAGTTCCCTTAGCCGCTCCTCATAAGACTTGTGCTCCAGACTCCTCACCAGCTTCGTTGCCCTTCTCTGGACATGCTCCAGCACCTCAATGTCCTTCTTGTAGTGAGGGGCCCAAAACTGAACACAGGATTCGAGGTGCGGCCTCACCAGCGCCGAGTACAGGGGACAATCACTTCCCTAGTCCTGCTGCCACACTGTTTCTGATACAGGCCAGGATGCCGTTGGCCTTCTTGGCCACCTGGGCACACTGCTGGCTCATATTCAGCCAGCTGTCAACCAACACCCCCAGGTCCTTTTCTGCAGGGGAGCTTTCCAGCCACTCTTCCCCAAGCCTGTAGCATTGCGTGGGGTTGGTGTGACCAAAGTGTAGGACCCGGCGCTTGGCCTTGTTGGACCGCATACAATTGGCCTCAGCCCATCAATCCAGCCTGTCCAGATCCCTCTGCAGAGCCTTCCTACCCTTGAGCAGATCAACACTCCCGCCCAACTTGGTGTCACCTGCAAACTTACTGAGGGTGCACTCGGTCCTCTCGTCCAGATCATTGCTAAAGATATTAAACAGAACTGGCCCCAGTACTGAGTGCTGGGGAATACCACTTGTGACCAGCCGCCAACTGGATTTAACTTAATTCACCACAACCCTTTGGGCCTGGCCATCCAGCCTATTTTTTATGCAGTGAAAAGTGCACCCATCCAAGCTGTGAGCAGTCAGTTTCTCCAGGAGAATGCTGTGGGAAATGGTGTCAAAGGCTTTACTAAAGGCTTTCCACACCCATCTTGGTTCATCATAGCTATAAATGAACCCTGTTTTAGGAACTGCACGTCAGTGACGTGTCTGCACATATTCTAGTCCCACTAAAGCTAAAGAGTGGTAAAAAGAAACATGAATGTTTTTATTCTTTCAAGTACCAAATATAGTTATAGAGGCTGTTGTCTTAAGAAGAGGATTGCCTCTATCTGGTCCAGGACAGAGGCAAAGAAATGAAGGGTATACTTGTCAACCAACCTCCAGATACCTTGCATTACGATCTCCTTTCAAAATGCATTGTGAGATCATTAGAACAATGCTGAGTTTAATATTAAACTGTAGAATCTGACAGCTGTAGTGTAGTCAGATGATCACTCCCCAGCTACCTACAAGAGCGCTTGCCAAACATATGGCTGTGTATAGTTATGCAATGCCATATTTGAGACTGCACTTGCTCTACACTCAGGAAGGCCTTGGGTAACTACTATTTTTGGCATAGTTTCTGGGAATTTTGTTACAGATGTGTGTTGGATCTTGGGTTCCTACCAGTGGTGGCAGGTGCTGATCAACATTTCACAAAAAACCACTTCATTTTCTTCTGCCATGCAGATGTCCAGTCACAAATGTCTTTAAATTGGAGAGCTCATCCCAACATTTTCAGGAGCTCAGGGTTTGTGGTTGGCAGCAGTGCAGTCATCATGATAGCATACAGATGTCTAAGCAATCCTTGTCATGCCTTTTACCACACTTTGTGTTACACGTAAAAATAGGCAGAACTTACACCAGGTTTTACATCTTTTCCCAGCACTTCTGCCAATGTGTTACTGATCCCAGGTTCAAAGAAGCAAATGGGTGCCTTTCATACAACTCCTCTTTCACCTGGAGTTGCCTTCATGGAACACATCAGCAATGCCCTTTCACCTGTCATGGCCCACAGGCTTTCAGGACCTTCTGCATGTCTAATTTGGGAAAACTGGGAGTGACGAGAGTGTTCCAGAGCTACTTATAATGCATTTAGGTCATCTTTGATGCCCAAATCTTTTTTCTCATCCCTCAGTTTGAGTGTTGAGTGGCTCTTGGGATTAAACACATCTCTTGATTAGTAAATAGTTCATTGCTTGGATAAGTGGGCACATTTTGCATTCTGGAGTAGGGTTAGGCTGTAATATCCCCTTTCAGCTTCCTTGTCTGTTTATTTTACATTTGACAAAGTCAGTCTTTCTGTTAGCTGACTGTGGTTTGCTTGGCAGTTACATGAACCCCATGGACTTGTGCTGAAAGTTGGTGGGATGTGTTTTTTTGTTTATTTTAATGCTTTTCCATTCTAATTCTGGTAAGTTTTTGTGTTGATTTTTGCACATTAGTGGTTTGAAAAAGCCCCCTTCCCCCAATTAGGATTCCAGTGAGACAGCAATGTGCTATAAGTGTATTTGTGCAGATGATTTGAATCCTTGAAACCTGTTTTCCCCTTCATTGTTTTGTACTAATGTTAGTTGAGCACATGATCTAAGTTGCAGTGGCAAATTTTCTTCCTTGAAGAAGAGATCACCTTTCAGGTTCACCTGAACTTTTTTATGCTAAGTAGTTTCAGTTTTACAGTCCCTGGATGTTAAATGTGTTTTGTTTCACTGTATTCTTATTTTCTTTATAAAATGTACTTTTTAAACTGTACCATCACTGAAAACTTCTGCTGGATCTCATTCTTAAATTGTTGATGACACTGCCTCTGTTACTACAAGTTTTTTTGGCATACACATTATAGTAATGATTTAAAAAAAAATTTGGACAAGCATCTACGCGTTTCTATCTGATATTTTTTTAAAAAACTACTTTCTGACTTGCAGTATGGAAATCCTTATTACTCTGATATATTTTAATGTCCTTCTGTATTTTAATGTCCTTTTCTAGCAATGTGCCACCAGATGGGACCTCTCATAGATGAAAAGTTGGAAGATATAGACAGGTAAAAAAGCACATGTGTTTTGACTCAAATTCAGATTCATTCTTAGAAGGACCACTGTTGTTACTTAATGATGTCTTAATCATTTCTGTGAATACTGGCAAAGAAAATAGGTGTATTTATTAGTAGCTCCTCATCTGGGAGGAGGTCTGAAGGGTTTTTTCCTAGTCACATAGTATTTTATAGTATTGTACCATTTGACATTATGGCACTTGTCAGGCATCACTTCACAGGCAGTAAGAGTATGTTGCTTATCGCACCTCATGAAAGTTTCCCTGTATTGTCTGTTCTGTACTGAAGTTACCTGAATTGTAGAATAAGCTGTAAAATATATTTTCTAGGAAACATTCAGAACTTTCAGAGCTCAACGTTAAAGCAATGGAGGCTCTTTCTTTGTATAACAAATTGATGAATGAAGACCCAATGTATTCCATGTATGCAAAACTACAAAACCAACAGTATTATATGCAGTCATCTGGTGTTTCTGGCTCTCAGGTATGTATGTAACCTTTAGTAGCCATTGATGTTATCAAGTACATACTGACCTATGGCTGGTTTCTTATAAATTATTAGTGACAAGCAGTTTTTCACATGAGCTAACTTTTTTACAAAACTTGCTCAAATATTTTTTTACAGTATACTTCTCTACATTACTAAAATAAATATATACTGTTATATAAAGTGTGGTGGAACATGTTGATTGCAAGTAATAATTTACTTCCTATTTCTGCCCTGCTGTTCTGCCCTCCTTCACCCCCTGAGTTGGAAACCTCTTTTCATGATCTTTGTTACCTTAATGCTAGGTTAAAATAATTTGGCTCCCTCAGAGGTAATCTCAAATGAAAGAGCAGTGTTTTCTCTCAACACAGTATGTAAAGAAAATATTGTTTGTTTTCAGCTGCAAGCTTTGAATATTCTCCTCTTGCAGGTTCTAATGCTTTTAGTTCTTTTCTGTTCAATTCTTTTTGATCAAGGAAAAAGCCCATCCTGTACTTTGAGTTGCACATAAAATTAAAAATTAAAGCTGCCAGGCCTTTGCATAGTGGGTCAAAGAAAGTAAAGAACCAAAGGAGTACAATTCCTGTTTAAGTTTATGCCCTTCCCACCCTAAAATCAATCTCTGCTTTTAGTTTCCTTTTTCTGAAATATCAATAGAGAACATTTAGTGTTTAAATTACTGAAGTTAAAAATTGTAATTCTTTCATGGTGGCATTTCCATGTAATTGCCTGTTATCTCTGAGTAGGTCTTTTAGCGTATTCATACATTATGGTATTTTTAAAGTCTTTTAAACATTTAAATGTTTAATTCCATAGTCTAATGCACACTTGCTGTATTGTTTTCCTGTTTATAGGAATATGTAACATTTCAAATTGTTTTTTCAATAATTTACTTGCTTTTTGAGTGAGTAAAAAAAATTTCAAGCCAACTTATTAATACCTACACAATATTATATAAACATTGAAGCAGATTTAGTTCTTTTAGCTTCCTACAAATAAGTACTTTCTTTCAGTGCCTTTTAAGAAAAGGATGTATGTTTTTGCAGTGGCATTAAGAGGAACACTGTCTTCCATTCATATATGATAAGCAATCGTGTCGTGACCCTATCAAATAATGTTAATGTTCTATAAATGGACATGTGTCTGGGGATTCTGAAAAGTTAGAAGGTCTCATGCCTTTGCTGCCGTCTAAAATTCTTTTCCAGTATTGATAAGCCTTCTATGAATATGTCATCTGAGATTCATGGATCTTAATGTAGGAGGGCTGTATATAGTAAACATATAAACTCAGTTTCTTCTAGTAATTTGTGTTAAGCCAAATAATTAATGATTGAACAAAAGTGTAGGGTTTAGTCTTGATTTAGAATACACTTGACACATCTATTAGCAAGCTTTTCCTCTAGTTAGTTGTAAAACATTACCTTATTTTCAATTGAAATTTTATTAAGATCTCTTTTTTCCTTTCTGCCCCGCTCAATCAATTTTACAGTGGCAGTCTCAACAGTTAAATGAAATGATAGGCTAACTAACGACATGAAAATAATACATTATTGGCTTTCCATTTTAACAGTTCTACTTAGTGAAAGTTATCTGGGCGTCAGAAAGTATTTTGCTTTGGACTGCTATTTGTTACATGATTTAAATCCTTCAGTATTTTCATTCAAAAGTAGAAGCTTTTAATTAGCATGAGTGATAGTCATTAAAATAAAATTTGGAATACAAGTTTTCCAGTAAACTATTTGACCTTTTTGGTACTGGAACCTGAGGTTAGAAATGTAAATGTGTCTTTGAAAATCTGGTAATTTTTTCATACTGCAACACTTAATAGAAGACAACCAGTTGCTTTCTATTAAAACATCTGTAATAAAAGGTTTGAGAGACTGTCGTTAAGTTCCAAAGTCAGATATTAAATACCAAATTTTCTTGTATTTTGTTTTTACTATTCATTTATTTAACTTCCTAGGTTTATCCGGGGCAACCTCAAAGTAATGCATATTTGGTGGCAGGGAGTGCACAGATGGGCCATATTCAAGGCTATAATCTTCCTCCTGAACAACTCTCTTCTCTCAGCCAAGGCACAGTTACTCCATCTGCCAGCTCAGTACTGCCTGGTCAGCCTGCACAGACGTCTTACACAAAGTAATTTAAAGTATTTTCCTATTAGAGTTTAAATCAATTTAAACATAAAGGACTACAGTTAATATTTAAAGGAGATTTTTTTCTTGCAGAAATATAATTTTAAACACAACTGAAAGATACTTCAGTGCAATTATTTCCAGTGTGCTTTTTTTGTTGTGTATTTGATAAAAATTCCTGACAAAAGTCAAACTTTTCTGTTGTTTATATAATTTTCTCTAGTTTTTAGTTTTATATATGAAATATATAATTTTATATATATTTCTTTTATATAAAAGTAAAATTAGAGAAAATGATATAGACATGACTGAATTTTTTTTTTAAATTTTTTTTTTAGAGAACTTAATATACATTTAATGATGAAGATTATCTGCTGCTCTGGCTGACTTTCATAACTTCTGAGATAGTTTATATTGTATTGTTATTTTTTTCAAATATCTTACTGTGGAAGCATGGGGAGAATTCTGCTTATTTTGGAAAAGAAGTGAATGGTCTACCAACACTTGCTAAAGCTTATACAGCTTCCCCATATAAAGGAGCTACAAGTGGCTTTCTATTTTGGCTAGATGCCCAAAGATGCTTAGCTTTGACTAAGCTACCTACATTGTGAAGAAGTTTTTAATTGACCTTAGGAAAAGATTAGGTTGTGGGTTGTTTTGTTTTTTTACTCTCTGTATAAAGTAGTTTTAAATTTGGGAGAGACATCCATCTTGAGTTATTAAAGTATTTGTTAGTTTCGGTCCCCCAAAGTTACTTATTTGGGGTGGTAACACATATATTGATGAAGCGAGTTTCTGCATACTTCACCTGACTTGTTTTGCTATTTAAAACAGTTGGCTGGGTTTTCTTTTTTTCATGAGCAGAATGGAAGATAGATGGGATTCTGTGTTGCACATTAAAATAAAACAAAGTATAGATTCACAGTCTAGTTTTAAATCCATGGGACGTGTGTTAGATGTGTTTAAATCTGAGGAGTGTGTTTGAGTTTTAATCGGAATATTCATTGGCTATAGTTTAAATACGCAAGGTGACCAGAGTTAGGAGATTTTTGTGTGTATATACAGAGTAGCTGAAGAAGCAATAAAGTGTTGCTGTTCTGTTGGTAAATTGTTTGTTAATTCAACTTTAATTTTGTTTTTCAGTGCAATGGTTGGCTCTGTTGCTGGAAATACTTACTCTAACCAAGCTTCAGTGTATAGTCCACCACCTGCTACTGTTGATGTTGCTGCTTATCAGAATGCTGGAACTAGTATGTCCCAGGTGCCAAACTATAACTTAGCATCTACACCTCTGCCACAGACAGCAGGCAGTCAACAAGCACCTCCACAACAACCACAGCCTCCACCACCTCAACAACCACAGCATAGTTACTCACAGAAGGCTCTGCTATAGGATCCAGGACTTCAGATTCCTAATCTTCTTTAACCTCTGCTAAAGGCAGTTGGCAATTCTATGAGTTTCTTCCTTTAATCTCTTAAACTTTGTGTATCCTCGGCTTAATAAGAATCTATCTTGGTGAACAAGTTCAATTTGCACTGACTTTTTAGGATTTTTTTTTTTTTTAATTTTGCAGAGGAACAGATATATTTAGGACATTTAATTCCTTTTAAAATGCCTAAAAATTGGTACAAGATTATTTATGTCTGGTAAAATTGGCTAGTCTGTGAAAACTCAACACTTGCAAACTGTTGTGGCATATATGTTATGTACATATAGTGTGTGACTGCAATAGTGGCCATTTCGTATAGCTGTGGTGATCATGTGAATATATTTAACACAATGTTTAAAAATAATTTACTATTTTATTTTAATCATGAACTGACAACCACGTTTCATAGTTTTGTCTAGTTTTATGACTGATGTGATGTCTTTTTACAATGCAGGAAAAGCAGTAATTCTGCATATCATGGTTACACTTACAAGCTAAGGTCTATATATGAATTTACAAACTTATCTGAGTCTAGGTTTCATTACTTCCTGAATTGAACACAAGTGTATCATGACTATTAGATGGCTTATCTACCAAAGTAAACTAGTTAACTAGTAAGTGATTTGGGGGGATAACAGCAAATTATGATTCTGCTTCAGATATAATTAATAACTTAAAACTACTATTCAGAGGCTGCTAAACATATCATGGGACCATGCAACAGATCAGGATCTTGCATTTTATGATGAGAAGCATGTAATTTATTTTTTCCAAGTTGCTTTTTACAATGAGAACCAGAACTGTATTCTATGTGTGTTGGTAGAGATTACACCAAAGACAGAGGAATTGAGTTGGAGGGGAAATGGTGGAGTGTTAAACTGGAACACACAACATAAGTAACACTACTTTATTCAAGTCTTCTTAATTAGAACATGGAGAATTATGGACATGTAAATCACTTTGCTGAACAAACCTTCAGGGCTTTATTTTATCTCTTGTGGCCTTGCTTAGCAATTTGTTCTGTTTACTGTTCTTACACAAACACTTCTGCCTTAAACATCTGTTTCAATTTCCAGTTGTACCATTTGAGTTTATTAGCCCTTCTATAATATGAATGGTTTATGAGGCATCTTATTTTCATTCACTTTCAGGTTTCTTTGAATTCTCTTCTGCAGCAACATGCATTAACCTTTTCCAAACCCTTGCATTTCTCAGTAACTTAGCTGGGTGGCTCTTTAAGGTGTGATATTTTCTTTCTACAGTTGAGGTGCTGCAAAAGGAACATGGTGATGGAAGGCAGCATTTTAGATATGCCTTATCAGAGTTTCTTGTACAAAGACTGTTGTTACTTTGCGTTTGTGTTCAATCTATTAATGCATCCTGTTTTCCTCTTACTTTCCAGCAACTCTAATTCCAATTAGAGCAATACTAGATAGCTTCAATATCAGATCTGCATTTTCAGTCTTGCTAGTGTGTATGTCAGAAATTGTTTGCTTTTGTATCCTATATTTTATTGTGATGCTTCAGGAATTACATGTTGCAATTGTACATGATACTATAAGCTGACCTCAGTTATCCCGTACACTCCTGCGACTGTTCACACTTATCTAACATTCCTTTGTTTCACTATTTTAATAGACACTGGTATTTTGCCTATTAATGCTTTCAGACAACTACTCCGCATAACTTCTAACTGGGGTGGTTACAAAATGTGCCCATAGCTGATGTGTTCCAGTTAGGGATGTTCTAGCCAGCTGGCTGTTTTAATACTAGTATTTTCATGTATTTTTTTTTGACAGAATTCTTAGGCACCCTCACAAGCTGTCAGTACTTGGTGTCATCACAAAAGTCTGGGGAATTTGAAAGGAAATAATAAAAAAAAAAAAAAAAAATCCAAGATACCATCATAGATAATTTTTAATGGATTTTCCTTAGAAAGGGCATGTAGTATCATTTAGATAGTGTTGTCTGTATGCTTTAAGTACCTTATTCCAAAATATTCAAGGAGCTTGAAGCATCCAAATAGTCCAGCTGACATTGACTCTTTGTATTCTTAGGTTTTCACATGTTGTGTCACGTGTTCCCTAATAAGGGCCTATGGAACTTCTGTACAGAAATGTCTCAGCAAAAATACTTTTTGTTACTAATTTGTCTTTGTTTTTAAAATTTTTGAAGTCTTCTTTCCTTAACACATATAAATGCTTGTTCCTGGTTTCTCCTTTGAACACTGAAAACTTATGTGTGTCTTAAGTTTTTCTGCCTTCCAACTTACTTATTTTGGGCATTTATCCATCTCTCAGAAAATTAAAATCACCTTTCATTTGTGTTCATTGTGACCAAAAAAAACACTTTCTAAAATGCAATGCCACTATAAATTCAGTATAATAAAAATTTTGAAAAAAAGATGGACACTTTATTTTCCTTTATGCCTTTATTAGAGTCATTGCTCTAAGATACCTCTTGTAACAAATTGCGAATTTTAGTTGAGTTAGAATCAGTTTTCATTGACCACAATTGGTGCAGCAGATCACTAGATTTTTAGGTTCAGACTCTTAGCGTTTCTATTGCATCCTGCATCTTCCATTTCAGATGCACTTTTCAGATTAAATTGAATTTGGAGCTGTATTGCTTCATGTTGATTTTTCTCATTTATTGGAAAAGATTATTTCGTCTTCTCACTTGCTTGTGTCCCATATGCTTGATTTTCTAAAGTGATGCCTCCTCCTACCTTGCTAGATGCTGTCATTGCACTAATTCCTTCACACATCCTCTCTAACTGATAATTTAGCAATTACATTTCAATTCACTTCCCCTCAGCTGGTTTAGTATCATGAACCTGGAGATGCCATTGCTGGGGCTTCTCTGCTGTGATTTATTCTGAGATTCCTCGTTTATGCATTGTTTTGACCAAGTTCATGTATGTTCTGTCTTACTAGGGTATTGAACACTGAATATGGGTGAGGGGGGAAAGTACATGTACAGCTACTGTGTGGAAAAGCTTTTTAGCAAATAAATAAAGTGTCAGGAAGTTAATCTATTTGAAAGTTAAGAATCCCTGGAAATGATCTGTTATTCATGTTCCAATAGAAGACTTAACTTTTGAATGTCTTATTTCTTTACATGTAAATTGTCAATGAAAGGCTGAAATGTTTTCATAATATTTTGTATAAACCTTTGTTATTTAACCCTTTCATTAAGGAATACAAAAATGTTAATTAACTCCAGAAGGGGTATTTTAGTGGCTTGTTTATCATGAACTGGAGCAAACTCTGGAAAGTGCCTTCTGTGCATTTCACTTCTATAAAGAAAGCTTGTTTACCCATGTGTATCATCTCAATTTATGTGGGCATAACAAAGATGTCAAGATTTACTGTAAAGCATCCCAGGAAAAATACTGAGGCAGCATGTTAAAATTTGCTACACTGATGTCATGGCAGTGTGTTCCAGAGTGCGCAGTTGCAGGAACAGTTGCAGCGTATTTACCCACCTCTGTTTAGTAACTGGTACCCATGTAGATGTGTATTTAGTGTCACCGGCCAAAGTACATATAGGCAGCAGTAAAACAACAGTAAAAAGGATCAAAATATAAGAATTACTGCATGCATTACAGCATATTGCCATCATGGTAGAGTTACTATTCATAAATTTTGAGGGGGGTGGAACTGAAATGAATTTGAGTAACCAGAACTTCAGAGAATTCTGCCAGATTGCAGATGCTTAGATGAAACAAAGGAGATAAATGTGCTTTTAATCACATGTATGTATTTTGGTGATCAAATCTAGGCTGCTATTATAGTTCTCTGATTTCATCTAGATGGCAGGAACATCAGATTTACACTGGAGAACTGCTTAATACCTCATTCTTCAATTTTTTTAGTATTTTCTCTAATGTCACGTACCTTATTTTTCATTCATAGTTCAAAGATATCTGTGCAGTCTTTAGATATAAAGGTCTTACCTCATTCTTTGCTGGGTTTCACAAACAGAATGAAAAAGAACATCTCTAATTACAGCAGCTACAATAGCACTTTGAATTACTTAACTGCAGCTTCCTTTGGAGAAGATGCACATACCTGTTTTGAAGAACAAGGGAGCACAATTTTTCCAGTTAAAAATTGGGAGGAGATTTTTTTTTTTAAAGAAAAAGGTAAAGTTAAAGTTACAAAACCCTCCATTACTAACAGCAGGCAGAATCATTTTTTACTCTGTTATTCAATCTTGGTAAAGCTGACCAACTCCACACTACAGATACTCCCATTTTCAGCTGCAATGAAGAGTATTACCCTTTATGTGTATACTATCCAGCACCACAGTGAAACATGGGAAGGCCTTCACATTTGAACTTTTTGCTTCAATATGTAAAAAAACACTATGTATGTTTTTGAAGCCTTGTTTCTTAAATTAGGGTGTTTGTGTTTGAAAACATTCCATTTGCTACTATGTAAAATTGCAGATCTAAACTTCACTTTTCATGCTGCTACCTTGGCAAAAAGGTGGTAGGAGTTTTTGTTCTATCCTGCATGTGCTTCTAGAAATCCAAACAATTTTTGTCTTTGTCATGAAAAAAAAAAGAAGCCTGCTGCAGTCTGCTTTGGTTTTAATAAAGTGTACACAGTAGCAAAGTGCATTTTTGGTTTTGTTTGTTTTGATGCTCCCTTTGATGTTGACATATGTATATATTTAGATATACTGCACTGCTGTACAAGAATTGTTTTAGTAAATAACACTATTTGTAAAAACTGTTAATTGTTTTTGCTATGAATGCAAAATATTAAAGTTGGAGTATTTAGTTCATTACGTTGCAAAGTCAATTTATAAATTTCATGGAAGAATAATCAGAAAATAATTTCCTTTGCTGGAAGGACTTGGGAGATGCAATAGGCAAAGTCTGTTAGAAGTACTTAGCTCAAATTTTCTGATTTCAGGTGGGGTGGAGGTGGGTTTTTGGTTCTTCTGGGGATTTTTTTGGTTACACATAGATTATATTATTTTTACTTTTAAAGTTTTTCATCTGTCATTAACTTCCTTCAGCTAAAATTCAAGTAATACATTGTACATCTTATTTCAATTATGCTGCATGTCCTCTTTCTTTTGGTAGGAAATACAGCGTGAATATTTTAAAGGGGTGGTAAAGAACAAATAAAAACAACTGTATCTGTACAGTCTAATGTATATACTTAAGTGAATACTTACGGATCAATAAGTGAATACTACTGGCAGCTTGACAGTTAATTTACATAGTTATTTGACAGTTAATTCCATTTCTGATGACAGTAACATGAAGCAGCGTAAAACTTGGTTATTTGATCTATGTGAAATGAGTTGGAGATAGGGCTAAAGCCGAGTTTGTGAATCTACATTACTGCTTAAAACACTGTCACAATTGAAACTTGATAGTCTTGACTGATGTATGCTGTGTTCTTAATATTAAACTTTATAGGTTTCTTGCTTAAACCAATGTGTGTATCTGAGATCACCATGGGACTTGGGAGCAGTGAGCAGCAGATTATCAGTTTGGCTTGTTCTTAGGGTCTCTTCCTAAAAATGTGAGATAAACACCTTAGGTTAATTCAGTATGGTAATTTCAGTGTTTCAAGAGAATATAAATTCAGTTGACAGAATTAAAAGTCCTACAGGTTGTGTAGACATGAAACATGTAATGTGTCTGATTTGGAACAGGGAGGGGGAATTAATACTGAGTTTGCTTTATGGCCCCTCTCTTTTGGACAGAAAGCATGTTTCTGTTGAGATGCCTATGATGAAAGTACAGTTTGAGAGTTTGTTCCATAGTATTTAAAGTTTATTGTAAAATTTGCTGCTATGAATCTGGGCAACAGGTAAAACAAGCATCGGTTTGTGTTTAAGGGGATCAAACCAACTATCTTCACTCAAACTTGGGATGAACTGGTTCATATGTAATCTCTCTTCATAGCAGCCACTTCATATTTCATTACAAAGCTGGGGACCTTTGTACATTGTCTTACTACTGTAGCTGTTTTTCAAAATCTTATGCTACTTTGTTGCAGGATAAAGACTTATGTCTCACAATATTTGTAAATTTAAATTATCTGGATTATTTTAAGTCCCAGCTGTTTTGGTTGATACTGATCGTGATCTGTGTTTTAAGTGAGAAATGAGAAATAAGCCATTGTGAATGAACTTGTGGAGAAACTTCCACTGATTAAGGCTGATTTGCAGTTTTTAAAATTCACATTGGTGTTGGGAATATACATGGGCAACATGCAATAATACAGAAAATCATATGGGGGTGAAAAAGGCAAATATGTATTTCCAGTTGTAGATTGAGAGCATCTTTCACAGAATCACTAAGGTTGGAAAAGACCTGTAAGATCATCAAGTCCAACCATCAACTAACACCACCATGCCCACTAAACCATGTCCTGCAATGCCACGTCCACATGTTCCTTGAACACCTCCAGTGAGGGTGACTCCACCACCTCCCTGGGCAGCCTGTTCCAATGCTTCACCGCTCTCTCAGTAAAGAAATTTTTCCTAATATCCGGATTTTTCCTAATACCCATATCTTTACAGTACAATCTCTTGAGATGATATAAAATACAAGGAATGTAGTGATTGTAGCACCTTATATTTTGCTTTGACTTTGCTTAACCCTGTTAAGCATGTGTTTTGAGTCCTTATGCATACGCCTTTAATTTCTAAAATCAATACAGGTTGGTGTTTATGCCCCATGTTTCTGAGACTGGTGACATCCTCTACCTTAGCACTTGTACTTTGGACCCTCCACAAAGAGGTGCTGAATCCAGCAGGAACGTGTTGTGTGGTTGGTAAAGCCTGTCAGTAGTGTGACACTGTTCACTAGTAGAAACTCATTTGACTTGTCAGTGTCTCTGTTTACCACTTTTTGGCTATAAGAAGCACACATATCAAGAAATGGAACCCTTCAATCTATCCATGCCTGAGCCACTTAATTTTATACAGTATATTCTGTAGCAGTTTTCTAAGCTTGATTTACTAATAAGCAAACAAATCTGCCCTGACTGCTACTGAAATCACACCAGAATCTATTTCTAGCCAGTTGTGATGGCTTACCCCTGTTGACTCATGCATCCTCAGGTATTTGTGGATTATGCAGACGTGTTTACTTTCGCAAACTATGTGTCAGACTGTCCCAATTTACTGTGCTTCACAAAGGAGTGTGAACATTTAGATACCTTGGTTTTAATGTCTTGCAGACTTGTGAACATTTCCCCAAATTATCTTTTTCTTTGTTCGCCTGGTGACATACTTTCGTAGCTGATGCTGGAGAGTTGTGGCAGAGTTCATTTAGGCAAACCCTGCAGCAAAAAACAGGCAGCCTGAGGAATATAGTTAATATGATGATTTACATAAAAATATGGTGTTTTACAAAAGAACAAATGGAAGTCTCAGCTCAGCTGAGGACAGAGAAGTCATGGTTCTCTGGAACTGTAAGAACACAGGGTCAGTACCAACCACCTCACTGAAATGTGCTACTGAAACATTAAAATAGGTGTTTTCCAGAGAAACCGTAGGTGTTGTCTAAAAGACTGTTGTTAGGGGTGTGTTTGTTCAGAGGGCTGTCTTTCCTCCTGGTGCAGTGAGGAAAAACAAATAGTGAAGAATTTTTTGCTTTAACAGAGTCCACAGTCTCATTTCATAATAAATTTCTTGCAGCTTCTGTGGAATCGTGATTTATATTATCTGACTGTGTGGAGAATGACACTCAAGTAAGATTTGGCATTAGTAATTTTTAAAATTCCTCCTCCTCCTCCCTTAGCTGTACAGTAGATAATTTTCATGTAGTAATTTATCTTAGTAAGCTTGTCCTCTATGAAAACAGACATGCTTTCTACTTGAGCACTTCTTATCTTCCGGATTATCAAGGCTTCCTGTAAATGCTGGCTGTTCCTTCCAAGGTTTCAGAGTCCCACTGATCACTTCAGGGGGCAGCTATTTGCCTTGGTTGCTCAAACCAGTCCCTAATTTTGCCTCTTCGAAGAACTAGACTCCCTTGAATTTGTCTATCCATGAGGCTCAAATGGACACCAGATTTGTTGCTCAGGTTTCTTTGTTCAGGGCAGATAGTAGATAGAAAGCAATTAATTGTGCATCTGCAAACAGTACTGAGTTGAACAGCATTCAGTGGGATCTTGCACTTCAGCAGCAGGAATAAAAAGAATGCAAATCCCAGCCCTCCTGTGTATATATATTCAATCAGTTACACATACTATATAAGTTTCCTAACAGTTATCCCTTTCTTTCATGTACTTTCTCATACTTGATTTTTACTGTAAGCTTGCCCATAAATACTGATGGTTAGTAAATAGTAAATTTAATTAATTTTATATATATACATATTTATTTCTATATTTGGACATTTCCACTCTGCAGACTGTCCTTCCACAATAATGCAGGGGCCTTGTGGAGCCTTTAAGTTGTTTTTTGAAATGCAGACAATCCTGCTCTTTTTTAATATCTGAAATACTTTCTCTTTCCCTCATCATTGGTTCAGTCACACAACTGCTATAATTGGGCTTTGTATTTTTCAAGTCTCTGTAATGTCGCTTTGGCCTACGGTTTATTCCTCACATAGCACCTTGCCATTAACTTTGGATCATCATTTTCTGATTCGCTTTATTTTTTGTTCATCTGTGGTACAGTTTCACAAGGGAATTGGCCAGATTTCAATACAGGAAAAGAGCACCTCTCTTCTTTGGGACCGAAGTTTAGTTCCAAATGGTTTAATGATACAAGTTGATAGTTTCATCCTATTTGCTATTTTTATCTGTTACAGTATTCAGAAAGGCAATTACTTTAGTATGTGTGGGAAGTCCATCATAAACTTTTATGAGTGGTTCACCATACATTGTGTGTTGCTTTTAAGAATTTGATTATGCTTATACAATCCCAGAGGTGATTTCAGCTTTCATTCCAACTAGACCATGCACTTAACAGCTTTTGCAGACTCATTTGTCTCTGCTAGAGACTTTGTTCATTCTTTGAACTCTAGTTTGTCAATAAGGACTTCATATGATGGATGGATGGGGGGGGAGCATAGGAGAAAGGTGATTGCTAAAAGTGTAAGAGCAGGCTGTTGCAACTCTGCATTTATCAAAGTTTTTGTCCAGATTTTTCAGGTGTTAATTTATACCTTCCAAAGCGAAAGCATGTCCTTCAAGAGCATAGGTTGTTTCTGCAAATTCCTGAAAAAAACAAGTTTCTAAATCTGTAACAAAATACAACATAAAAATTCTCTGGCTATAGGGGTGTAGTTCCAGAATACCATGGATTGCTTAGAAAATAAAATATTTTCTTTATTCTATGATAAATTAATGTAAGCACACAAATTCGAAGTAGTAAAAAATAGAAATGATAACTCTTTACGCCTTACTGAATAGCTGCAATTTTTACCACACACACAGTTGAAGACCCTAAGCTTTTCCAAGAACAAGTCAGTCAGTCAGTGCTGCTGGGACTATTCTCTTTGACATGTCGTGGCCTCATCTTTGAAACTAAACTGCTAGAAAAATATTCTGTTATGGAACGGTTCTAAGGTTAAACAAAATCTCATAACCAGCTCTTAATTTTTTTCTCATACTTTACTCAGGAGGAGGCTATTCTAATTATTTTAATTGTACCATGTAGGTAGTAGAATCACAGATTTAAGGTAGATTTAACTGTCTAAACTGAGGTAGATTTAAGTACTTAGGTAGATTTAAGTGTCTAAAAGTAAATGCTTTCCTTTGGAAGTTGTTGTTTTTAAAGTGTCATACTGTGCTGAACACAATATTCTACCGGAAATGCCTGTCTGCCTAATTAGCCTACCCTTTTAAGAGGGGGAATTTGTAATAGACCCTGTAAGAGTTTCCACTTAAGCATAATCCAGTATGTTTCTGTATTTTTATCATGGTATTTGCGTTATTAATCTGTTCCCTCGTCATATTTTTCTATTATTATGTTCGGTAATTTTAATGATTTTTTTTTTTTAATAGAGTTTACATTAAGGCAACTCCCAGCTAAAAGAGAATCACATTCATAAAATATGGAGTCAGCAATGGGTCCAAGTGCAGCACACTTGTAATCATGCTGGGAGTGCCCATCCCGGTCTTCAAAATACTGTATTTAACAAGCCTCTTTCACCAACCCTTTTTTTTTATTATTATTATTATTTTAGTATTAGGTGGAAAAATGAGTCTTTTCCCTCTCCCATTTGTATTGGCTCATTTTAAAATAAATTACTAACTCTATTGCACACAAAAACATTGTGAGCGTGACATTTTTCTCCTTTTTGCTGTCTTACCTCCTACTCCTTCCTATGTTTGCATTTTCATTTCACTTTATCCTAACAAACCTCAACTTTACTTGTCACGCTTCCCAGCAAGTCTTTCAGGCTGCAGCCATTTGTGTGATGCACAGTTCTCCTCAATATTTGGAAATAACAGTTCACCATTGAAAATTTGCTGCAAAATCCTCCTGTGGTCTACCAGGAATCTTGTTGCCATCATTGCAGTTTATGGTCACTTGATTTGTTTCTGGCTATCTTCTTTACTAAGTTTGATTTTTAAAATTATTCGGAACACTAATGGATACTTTACAGTTCCCTCTCCTCCAAGTTTGAAGAGAATTGTCTTGCTTAAAATGGTTTTAGCATCGGAGAATGCTATTTTAGAATTAAAGTGTGTCTTGACAGTGATAATGTCCCCATCAGCTACTGGAATTTTGTATAATAATGTCAGTTTAGCCCCTTATAGCCTCTTGTTGTCTATATAATGCCAGTGCTGACTAGATTCAGTTTATGATCTTGGAACTCCTCCCTCTTTTTTCTGGAAGACATTTGTGTCAGAGATTTAACCAAATAAGTAGCAGCTCTGATCAGAACTACTTTCAGTTCATATTTTTGATAAAAAGCAGGGTAAGTGCCACACATTCCCTGGATGTGTTCCAAGAAATCCAGATCCAAATTCCCATGCTCACGGGGACCTCCATATCCTGGGCTACTGGTATGCAAAGGGATGACACTAGAGGCGTGACTCCACATCAGTATTTTGAGAGTGGTCCAGACTGAACGTGGCATTGCACACATGCTCATCCTAAATAAGGGACTGGAAGGTCTTAGATCCTGGATGGTGGATGCTTGCAGAGTTAATTTTCTGTATTCTTACTAATAGCAAAACTGTTATTATTACAGTTGCAATACAGTTTCACATATAGGCAACAGTCAGGAAAAATAGTGTTGAACTCCTACATAGGCAATTTTATTTTTTGAAGGTTCCACTGCCCTATTAAGGAATACAACCTCCTGGTTCATTACTGCCAGACTGGTTTTTATCAACAGCCCTACTGCATGTTCCACAACAGTTGATCCTGTAGGCTTAAGAACCTTTCTTATCAACATAGTCTGAAAAAACCTCTTTTTCATGATTCCCTCCTAAGCCCTGGGATCCTACAGGACAGCTATGTCTACATATCCACAGAATATTTAAACCCAGCTTGTGCACTGAGATTACTGGAATATCAAGATCACCTGGTTCTCCTATTTCCATTAGGGGCACAAAGTTTTAAATTGACCCTTGGAAAGAAAAGGCACTTGGCCACTGAGGTACAATAGTCTTGTGTTGATTTATTTTAAGAATAAAAATCGGTTCTGCGTAAGGTCAGTATCAGCCTTGCAAACCTAAAGAGTTTGTTTTGCATTTGAGAGGGTTGATAAGGGAGGATCTTTAGCTTTTTTGATAGGAGGATGCTGAATACAGGTATTGATATAGATGTCACTTCTAGTACATGCTTTCTATGGATAGTAATCTTTGCTTCACTGATTTTTTGATCTTTCATTGATTGCGACTCCCAATGCAAAACTGTAAAGGATGTTGTGCCATAAAATGCATCTTGACTGCAGATCTAGCCTGTCATAATTACCCAGAAATACTTGTTTTGTCTGAATTCCTCAGCTAAATCAGACTTGTTACACATAGCTCACTACAGGTATTTGGGCTATTTTATTTTTTATTTTTAATACTTGTTTGTCTGGCAGAACAGAAGGGGCAGCTGTTGAAGGTATCTGTGGTAAAACACGGAATACAGTAGTCAATCTTTTTGGGTAATGTTGTACTTTGGAATAGCAATGACAAGCAAGAGACCATGATGAAATGTATTTAGTATCTTTTCTTAGTACTTCATTGCCAAATTTTTCAAGCGTTGGCTTCACTCGAATTGGGTATGACATGTGGAGTAGAGTCTCAAGGACTTAAGAGTGGTGGAGAGAATGAAGAAAAAAAGCAAATTAGCACTTGAGGTGGATGATGCAATCGGAAAAGACAAAGAAGGAAGAAGACTTTGTGCAAATAAATGAATCTTTATTATTAAAGCTTTGTTTCTAGAAGGACATGCATATTTCATATAGAAAGGTTTCATCCATAGAAACCCTCAGTTGTCTGTAAACCAAGCAGTATTTTAAGTCCGTGTAAAAAGTAACCTCTTTGTGTTATAAAAGATGTGAGGTAAGCCAGGGCTGTGAGTGAAATCAGAATTATGGCATGTTCTGTAATGTCAAGAGGCTTAGAGAAGTTTCCTGCTTTGGGTGCAGTAATGAAGTACCTCACCTAAGAGGATGATCAAAATGAACAAAAATTAAGGATATATAGGCAAGTCTTTTTGGACAGTATTCCAACTCCTATGGCACGCGATATCTTCAGCACTTCAGTGTTTATCTTCAATTGCTTACATTTGCACTGACTAGTTTGTAGGGAAAATCAGTTTTTATGTTTTATAAACCACTTCACCTTTCTTCCCCCTTACCCTACGTTTGCTGTTTGCCACTTGCCTCTCAGCTTTAAGAGTGTAAAGGAAGCATGAGATGTATACATGGAGCATGGTTTACTATATCCTGCTTTGCTGCCTGTGTGACATTTGCTGATTTGGCTTCCTGTGAAAACTGATACATCAGCTCACTTCTGGTCATAGATAACAGGCAGGAAGAGCTGCCACGACTCCCAAGAAGAATAGTCCGTATAAATTCTCCGTGCAGCACAGAGCTGAAGTGAATATTTTTATTTTAGGAAGAAAAAGCAAATGTCATATTTTGATACTGCAGAAGGAAGCTGTTCTCAGAAAATACAGATATTTTAAGTTCATGATTTCAAACCCATTGCTCTACAGAATGGCTAGATAAGATGACAATGTAAATATGAAATGAAATAAGAGAGAAATGAAGTTGTTGTGTGGTTGCTGTGTCGTTGCTGTCTTGATTGCTTGGCAGGCTGCCATAATGGGTCTGCCTGAGCAGTTACACACTGTACTGGTTGAAATAACAAATGGCACAGTTGCTGTTGTACCTTCAGAAACAAACTGTGAGGATGTCTTGTAATGAACTGAATGCAGCAGCTATCTAATTTCTGGGATTGCTAGTGGAGGTAATCTAATTTGGATTTAAATGCAGATAGCACAGCCAACTGTTAGTCAATGAAAAATCTGTGATTTATCTACAGACTCTCACAGTACTTGAACTGAGAAAAGTGCTTTGAAATATTAAGAAGTTTCTTTTTGAAACCTCTAGGCTTGATCATCTTCTGTAAAATGGCAAATGGCAAATGATAGAAAAAACATTGGTCTTGACAAAAAGAGTGTCCAAAAAAAGGAAAAACCTACCCTATCACAAAACTATACTTAACCTGTCAGAGTAATTGTTTCCATTTGAATTTTTCTTATTTAACTGCCATTTAATCAATCTTGAGACATCACATTTGGGATTAAACTAACAGCTAGGTTTCACATTTTCAAAGTAATTTTGATGCCTAACTCCCACTGAAACAAGGCATCAAAATAATCCAGCCACAACTGTGGCCGATCTCTTGCTTCTAGCCAAGGTACCAGGAAAAGTGAGTAACTTTCCTGTAGGCATGTTTTACCTTTTACTGGATGTTTTTTCCCATGTGTGGTTTGGGGTTTTTGTTTTGTTCTGTTTTTTACTTTGACTTACATATGTAAGAAATGTCTTGTCCATCTATGGAAATACCTACAAAAGTTGGAGTCCAGGTCACCCATAAACAACCTGTATCTGTATGAAAACAGGAGATGAAGGCTTTCCTGGTAACAACACCATTGCTCTTTGGCCAGGGAGGAGGTACAGGACTATTTCATAGGAGGGAAAGGGAGAGTGTATGAGGCTCCTCAGCCCTACAGTGCTGTTGATGTCCACATGTGTGAGGGCTGACCCCCGCTGCTGGTGCAAAAAAGGAGATAGTAGTCACAGAAAATAGTACAGTACTCTGAGGTGTTTTGTGGAGCAGGACATTTTTCGACTAGGACCCAGACTGGGTGCTGTTGCCTAGCATTTTGGTCTTTTATGTGGTTTTCAGAACCACATTTGAATTTGCCTCCCTGCTGTTCTAAGGAAAGCTTTCATGATTGTACTTTACTGCTCACTCTGCAAACAAGTTTTATCCTGAGGAACGTTGCAATCTCATCTATGAGTGGTCATCATCTTACAAGTATTGATTGACTTACACAATACGCTGCGTCTGCATGCCTTGAACTGGTGAAATGTGGCACGCAGTGACTGTGCCGTGCACCATGAACACATAGAAAACCGGTAGCTGAGGTTAAATTTCAGGAGCTCTGGATTCTAGTCCTGTTTGCACAACATGAGAGTGCTGTTTCCCTGGCTTCAAAATCTCTTGGCATAGCTCCCGGGAATCTGGACTACTTCCCTTTCAGATTTTACAAAGTCAATATTCATAAATATTCTCAAGGAAACGCCTGTTGAGTCTGTTACACAGTGGTACAAGACATTTCGCTTAAATCTCAACATTTTAAAGTATTTCTTTTAATGGGAAACCAGTTGGACAAGTAATAGTGAAATTGGCTGTTTTCCTTATGTATACAATAGGTACAGCTTGGCTTTGAGGCAGTGTGAGATTTTCTGACTCCTCGTAACTCTTCCCAGTAGGAGAGAAAAAGGTGAGTCAGTCTCCCTGCTTTTTCATGCCAGGGCATTTCTGCTGAAAATGCTACGCAATGAAGAGCTGACATGATGGCTTACATTAGGATGGTTCTGGCCCAAGTCAATCATTTCACTACTGGTTCACTGTGCAGTTTTCAGATGGCAGATTCTTTTAGGCAATGTAGTGCTCTTCATATATTTAACGTGTTGCTACACTTCTTAATAACTTTGGACCTCTTGCCCAACTTCTCAAAATTCAAGGTAAGGCTGTTGAATTTCCCAGAAATTATGATTTACAGACTTGGACTCACTCCTCATATGTCATCAAAACTTTGTAAGAGGAGGACAGCAGTTTAAACTTCTGCCTTCTTTTTATCTTTCTCCAATGAAGACCTAGCACAGGAGACACTGCATCAAGAGAAGATGGTAAGGTGTTTATCTCTTGGAGCGGAGGAAAAATTGAGAAGGCTCGTTCACAGAATCACTAAGGTTGGAATAGACCTGTAAGATCATCAAGTCCAACCATCAACTAACACCACCATGCCCACTAAACCATGTCCTGCAATGCCATGTCCATATGTTCCTTGAACACCTCCAGTGAGGGTGACTCCACCACCTCCCTGGGCAGCCTGTTCCAATGCTTCACCACTCTCTCAGAAAAGAAATTTTTCTTAATATCCAGCCTGAACCTCCCCTGGTGCAACTGGAGGCCATTTCCTCTAGTCCTGTCGCTAGTCACTTGGGAGAAGAGACCAGCACCCACCTCGCTACAACCTCCTTTCAGGTAATTGTAGAGAGCGATAAGGTCTCCCCTCAGCCTCCTCTTCTCCAGGCTAAACAACCCCACTTCCCTCAGCCGCTCCTCATAAGACTTCTTGTGCTCCAGACCCCTCACCAGCTTCGTCGCCCTTCTCTGGACACGCTCCAGCACCTCAATGTCCTTCTTGTAGTGAGGGGCCAAAACTGAACACAGGATTTGAGGTGCGGCCTCACCAGAGCCGAGTACAGGGGCACGATCACCTCCCTGCTCCTGCTGGCCACACTGTTTCTGATACAAGCCAGGATGCCGTTGGCCTTCTTGGCCACCTGGGCACACTGCTGGCTCATATTCAGCCGGCTGTCAACCAACACCCCCAGGTCCTTTTCTGCGGGGGAGCTTTCCAGCCACTCGTCCCCAAGCGTGTAGCGTTGCCTGGGGTTGTTGTGACCCAAGTGCAGGACCCGGCACTTGACCTTGTTGAACCTCATACAGTTGGCCTCGGCCCATCGATCCAGCCTGTCCAGATCCCTCTGCAGAACCTTCCTACCCTTGAGCAGATCAACACTCCCGCCCAACTTGGTGTCGCCTGCAAACTTGCTGAAGGAGCACTAAATCCCCTCATCCAGATCATCAATAAAGATATTAAACAAGACCACCCCCAAAACTGAGCCCTGGGGGACTCCGCTTGTGACCGGCCACCAACTTGGGTTTAACTCCATTCACCACAACTCTCTGGGCTCGGCGGTCTGGACAGTTTTTTACCCAGCGAAGAGTACACCTGTCCAGGCCACCAGCCTCCAGCTTCTCCAGGAGAATGCTGTGGGAGACAGTGTCAAAGGTTTTACTAAAGTCCAGGCAGACCACATCGATAGCCTTTCCCTCACCCACTAGGCGGGTCACCTGGTCATAGAAGGAGATCAGGTTGGTCAAGCAGGACCTGCCTTTCATGAACCTGTGCTGGCTGGGCCTGATCCCTTGGTTGTCCTGCACGTGCCCTGTGAGCACCCTCAAGATGAACCTCTCCATAATCTTTCCTGGCACCGAGGTCAGGCTGACAGGCCTGTAGTTCCCTGGATCCTCTTTCCAGCCCTTCTTGTAAATGGGTGTCACATTGGCAAGCCTCCAGTCTGCTTGGACCTCCTCAGTTAACCAGGACTGTTGATAAATGATGGAGAGTGGCTTGGCAAGCTCCTCAGCCAGCTCCCTCAGTACCCTTGGGTGGATTACTTGGGTCGGTTACTGCAACTTTAGCACCCTCCTGAGATCCAGGTAAAGATTAAGCCCCAAGGTGTCTTTTATACCAGTCCCAGCCTCCTGTTTCAGTATGTGCCTTCTCACAGCAGCACTCATCATCATCCCAGGTCCTCCTCAACTGCTGGCAGGTCTGCTCCCTCCATCAGAGCTACTCCCACACACCAGGTAGTACCAGCCTCCCTCCCTCTACCCCTGTCTCTCAGGTCACCCTCCTTCATGCATACCTCTTCAGACCACACTCTACAAAATTGTTACATGGCTTTTATTTCATTTGAAATAGGCTGGAGAGTAGATTAGCTTTGAGACTGTCTCAGCCACTTTTTGGCTCATAAATTTCACTATATGCAATACTCTATATACACATTACTATATTTGCTCCTCTAGTAAGTCGAGGGAGGTAGTAACTATCTCATTTTAAGAGTAAAGAAGTAAGGGCAAGAATAAAGTGAAACCAGGATCACTAAGTTAGGTATTTAGGACTGGCTTTATGGAGAACTGTGTGTTCATTAGGACTGGCGATGTTCCTGGGTGACACTGCAGCAACAGGACACGTGCTGTGCAGATCTGAAATCCCCTGTGGGAGGCATCCGTTGCTGTACACGTGCCCAGATCTGATGCACCCTGCTGTGGTCTAATGAGTCATCCCATCTTGTGAATCCAGCGTGACAATCACTTTTCAGATAAACTTGGTGAACTGCATCTGAATGCATAAACAGTTTTGGACTAATCAAAATGACATAATTTGGTGACTAAACAATGTAAAATAAAAACATCATTATCAGTCTTGGTAATTCTCAGGAAAGACAAACCTAGCACAGTTATGAGCAAAACACAGGGTGAGCTGTAGTGGGGCAGAGGGCCATCTCGCAGTTCTGGTGCTGGCCTAAAGGGAAGTCACTGCGAGGGACACTCTGTTCTGGCACAGACAGAACTGAGGTGTGGAAATTTTATTCTGTTCTGCAGAAAATATTACCAAAAGAAAAACCCTACTGTTGAAATTAGAATGAAATGTAACAATGATGTTTTGCAAAATAAAATGTAATTTTTTTCCCCTACTATATTGAAAATGCAGTATGTACTCAGTGACTGTTTAGTTTACATAATACTTCATAGTATTTCAGTTTTACTGAGTTCATTTTCTGATGAAAAAAGATTTTTAAATTCTGCAAAAATGGTGAAAAAAATTCCAGACAGCACAGGCTTAAGGAGTTCATTGAATAAGATAGGAGGTTTGAACATTAAATCATAGATGTAACTGCAATTCTCCATGCCTTTAGTGAAATAAGGTATATTTCCTTCCAAAAATCTAATATTTTGCCCATGGATAAACCCTGTACTATGGGTAACACTTCATAAACCTGAGGTTAGCATATGTTTAAACTTCTGTAACAATAATCTGACTAATATTAGGGACAGTATAATTTTTTTTTTTAAATATGTGCCTTTTTTAAACTCATATTATTGTTTAATTTCATACTTCTTTGGGAAATTGCACTGAAACCTGTTTCCTTTTTTCAAATAAAACTCCTCTGTCACATGTGTGCAGTACTTTGCTACTGTAAACACCATGAATTGATATTCATGATGGCGTAGACTTAGTGGCATACTGATCATGTATGTAGACTTTTATTATTTATAATAAAAAATATTGCAATGTTGCTCAACTACTACCCAACAGAATAGTTGCCAAAAGAATGATTTAAAGATTTCTCAGGTATCTTAATAATTACAGGTCTGCCATAGTATTCCTATTTCAGTGAGACAGGATCAAATCTGTGGTTAAGGAGTGTGGCCTATGATTTCACCCCAAATTAGATTATCTGAAGTAAAGTTAAACAAACAAAGAAACCTCAGAATAACCCTCTTCTCTGCAAACAAAGCTAACCCAGACTCTCTACCTGACAGTTACCTATCGATCCTACAACCTGCTCAGAAGTTTCTTCTTAAATACTGTCTCCTACTGATTTATTTCTGTCCTAAAGGATGATAGTTTTTGAAGGACCTCTGAAAGCTCATGTCTATGGTTATCTTTTGAGTTGATAGTGACAATGGATATGAAGTCTGTCGGTTTTGAATTAAATTGGAATTTTTTGTGCTTGTACCATGATATGGCAAATAGGACTAACAAACCAGCTTTGTACCATTTATCCTTTTAGCTTTCTCTATCATTTCTCAACTTTGGCCTTTCATTTCTAAAAAAAACTATTTCCTGGTAAGAAAATCTCTTCATCCTTTATTAAACACTGTTTCATCTGTGAACTGCCACATTTCTGCTGCGTCTGTTTTGAACCATGATAAATAACTAGAACTGAGTGTACAGCTCAAAGGTAGTAACTGTTATCAGTATGTTATGGCATTACATTAATTTCAAGGTGTGCTCTGCTCAACTCCCCCTGAATTCCAAATTTGGCTGACCTTTGCCTCTGCAATATTATCCACATAGTTGGATATTATTATGCATGAAGAAAACTTAGAGACCACTGGTATACTTGTAAAATTATGAGGGGGACTAAAGATGTGTATTCATTTTGTTAATTGAGAAGTAGTCTTATCAAAAGGCTTAGGGCACCTAGGTAAATGAGAAATAGCACTCCAGGGCTTTATAATAGTCTCTTGTGCAGCTAACAGTGCCGTGGGTTCCACTGCTCTGGTTGTGTACAGCTCTTTGCCATGCAGAGCACTGTAATTAAAACAAAATTCCCACAGTTATCACTTAGGAATTCGTTATTATTACAGAATGGGAGACAAAACTGAATAGACTGTGAAGAGCAACCAATGCTTATTACAGTGGCATTCCCTTTCTGCCTCCTGGCTGGAGGGGATTTGTAGCATGGATTTCATGCTTGAGAGCAATTCTGTTCTGTGAGTGAACTAAGGTACTTTACCTCCCAAATCAGTGGTGAGCTATTTTCTTCCTGTACAACAGATACCTGCCATAGCTTGTAGGCAGATGATAGAGGAATGAAGTTAAACCCATTTGTTTTATGCTGGACAACTGAAAAGTAAAAAAGGTAACTAAAAGAAGTTTTTTTAAAAAAAAAGAAAAGCATGTAGAGCTTCACAATTGTCATGGTTTAATCCCAGCCAGCAACTAAGCACCACACAGCCACTCGCTTACTCCTCCCCATGCCCCAGCGGGATGTGGGAGAGAATCGGAAAAGTAAAAGTGAGAAAGCTCGTGGGTTGAGATAAGAACAGTTTAATAAATTAAATGAAATAAAATAATAATAATGATGATAATAATAAAAATTGTAATGAAAAGGAAAATAACAACAACAGCAACAAAAAATAAAACCCAAGAAAGACAAGTGATGCAAATGAAAACAATTGCTCACCACCCTCCGACAGATGCCCAGCCTGTCCCCAAGCAGCGGTCCCCCGGCCAGCTTTCCCCCTAGTTTATATACTGAGCATGACATCATCTGGTATGGAATATCCCTTTGGTCAGTTGGGGTCAGCTGTCCCGGCTGTGTCCCCTCCCAACTTCTTGTGCACCCCCAGCCTACTTGCTGGTGGGGTGGTGTGAGAAGCAGAAAAGGCTTTGACTTTGTGTAAGCACTGCCCACCAATAACAAAAACATCTCTGTACTATCAACACTGTTTCCAGCACAAATCCAAAACACAGCCCCATACTAGCTACTATGAAGAAAATTAACTCTACCCCAGCCAAAACCAGCACAACAATAAATGCTTGCGGTGTTGCCTTGAGAAAAAGAAAATTGTTATTCCGATTTAATATTTCTTCTATTGCTTCACTTAGCACAATGATGTATGCATGCTGTTCAGAAATGTAGTTCCAGGCTCAAGTTAGGTAAGACTGGACATCTGAGGTGTTCACAGAAGGGTATGAGATCCAAATTGCTCCTCTCTCTCCACTGACAGCAAAGGGAGGTTAGGATGATTGTATTGCTGTCTTGGGATTTGTGTAGGTGGGCTGAACACATTTGGATATTTAGAGGAGATTTTTTGTGGGATTTAAAGTAATTACAGAATGAACTTTCTTGGCAGTGCTTTACTTTGGGTTTTTTTGTCACCGGTAGTAAAAATTTCTTGTTGAGATAATGGTACTGTAAAACCACTGCTGAACTGAATCCTACTTACGCGCCTTCTGTTCACTGTTCTCATTAGCTGTCTCATTTCTACGTGCTTGCAGAAGTCAACAGAATGAGCTTAAGCCTTGCAAAGCAAGAGATGAGATGAAAAAGTGCTGAAAGTTTTCATAACCCTTCTTTCTATGGAGGAAAGGTGCCTGATTAAGCCTTAGCTACATTTGAAATCAGCTCTGGTGACTGTTGGTCAACATCCATAGGTTTGTGTCTTGGCTCTTTTCATTCATATGCAACACTGCTATAATTTTTCCTCAATTTAATAGTTATATTTAGTTTGTCATTGAAAATTCTTAGAGAAAATTCAAGATTTCTGTCCATTTTCTGTGATTTTCCTCTTAGCTTTTAACTCCTTTTGACCCCTGAAAGATTCTGGTGTAAATAAAGCTAAATTCTCTGACTCCTATATACTAATTAGAATGTACAGAATAGTAAAGTTCTTGAAATTATCTTCAAAAATAATGTTTTAGTCTGTGTCTGTTGTGGTTTAACCCCAGCCTGCAGCTAAGCCACACACAGCCCACTCTCCTGCAGCAGGATGGGGGAGAGAATCAGAAGGGTAAAACAGAAAACTTGTGGGTTGAGATAAAGACAGTTA
The DNA here is from genome assembly GCF_030936135.1 of Gavia stellata. Taxonomy (NCBI): domain Eukaryota; kingdom Metazoa; phylum Chordata; class Aves; order Gaviiformes; family Gaviidae; genus Gavia; species Gavia stellata. The sequence goes on along the minus strand of NC_082599.1, from coordinate 22,854,699 downwards.
AATAGGTAAAGCAAAAAGCTGCATGCACAAGCAAAGCAAAATAAGGAATTCATTCACTACTTCCCATTGGCAGGCAGGTGTTCAGCTACTTCCCAAGGCCCTGCTTGCCTTGGGAAGACAGATGCCATAACTCTGAATGTCCCCTCTTCCTCCTCCTCCTTCCCCCAGCTTTTGTTGCTGAGCATGACATCACACAGTGTGGAACATCCCTTTGGTCAGTTGGGGTCAGCTGTCCCAGCTGCGTCCCCTCCTACCTTCTTGCCCACCCCCAGCCAACTCGCTGACAGGGCAGCGTGAGAAGCAGAAAACGCCTTGAAGCTGTGCAAGCACTGTTCAGCAATAACTAAAACATCCCTGTGTTATCAACACTGTTTTGGTCATAAATCCAAAACATAGTAACATCTGAGCTGCTATGAAGAAAATTAATTCCATCCCAGCCAAAACCAGTACAGTGTCTAACTTCTTTAATTAGCTCTTCACAACAATACAATCTTCTAGAAAGCTAACTCTCCAAAATCATTCCATAGTGTGAGAATATTGTTTAAATATTCTAGGATGACTAATGAAACGCTGGCATGCTTATAGGCTTATGTTATGGGTAACCCATTCTAGCATCAAAAAAACTCTCTTGGTTGCATATAAACTACCTCGCTGTTCATAAAGTAAGAGTGTAATGTCTGTATCAGGAGAGAAAGCATTTACAACTTGATATCTCACAAGCAAGTTGTGATGTCAAGCATTTAAGAAGAAACACTGAGAAGAATTAAGCTACGGAGAAGTCATCAGCATCTTCCACTGCAGATCTTCCAAACATCGGTGTCTTAATCCTGGAAGGCTTCATGATGCCCATGGAATGAATCTTCCAGTACAAAAATCTTTGGTATCTTAGGATTCTGTTTAAACTAGGTGGTTTTTCTTGGCGGGTGGATACAAAGTGGCCCAGTTTATGGCTACACTCCTCCCTGTACCTAAGCAGAATATCTACTTTCCAGGCTATTCTCTGAAATGTATATAACTTACAAATTTTCTGGTTTTGAGATAAAAAAATCATGTATATGCTAAACTGGTGGCTTGTCTAAGGAGAAGTCCTTTCATTAAAAGAAAGTAAGTCTCAGCTGCGTTCACCAAGTAGCCCCTAATATAATATGCTAATTTTAAGATGTGAACACCTTATAACTAAGGACCTCTTCTCTGTATTTTATACGAAACAGTCCCCACCCCACCATCCAATACATAGCTGTATTTCTGAAACATGACATAGTAGAATACCATGCACAAATGAAATTAGAACTGATAAAAGGCACATTACAGGATTTATGTAGGCACACTGTGTGTTCTACAACCATGGATCTTCTCTCCTTTGCTACTTGAGACTCCTGTATGATGACAGAAAGCAGAAACCTCCTAGAATGTCTTTACTTGGCCTGACCATCTGGAAATTTTGGGCTATATTTACTGTGGCTTTTAACTATGCAGGTGACACTTGTTTGTAGCTGTAAGCAACCAGAAACGCAAAGGTGTGGACATTTCTCTTTATTTTCATAGTGTGGGTCAAGCATAAACTGAACTTGCAATGTTAGAAATCATGACAGTATACATACATTCCCAACAGCCACGTATATTTATGAAGAAATTAAAGTACATGCAAGGAACAATGACATTCTTGCTTTGCAGTAAAGGCAGAATGTTGGCATTTTTAAGGTTTTTAAATTTAAAGCACAGATAGATAGAAGATTGCATTAGTTGAATTTAAAGTGAATATTGTACATGATATTAGTGGTATCCTCAAGGGACTTTTACTAGGTAAAGGTTCTCTGGTGACAGATATTAAAGCCTTGATTTTTCTCCTTCCTAGAACATTTTATTATATTTTATTTTTAGAAATCAGAAACCCCCAAATCAATTTCTGAATAATATTTCAAAGGAATCTGATTTGCATAAAAAGGAAATACTAACTGTGCCAATTCCTATTTTTTTTCCCTGCTCAATGTCTTGGTTATATAGCTTTTTAATATAGTATAGGTATTGTGATAATACTGAGGATACAAAAGACGTGCATTTTGTTCTTGAATATGTGTTTATTATATATGACCATGCAAACATTAGAAATGTATAGAAAACTACTGCATGCCATCTGAGAGATACAGGTTCCCACATGAAACATGAAAAAACATCTTGGATGCAAATGTGAAAGAACGGATAATAACACAGTTGTTTTGCTTCAACACAAACAAAATAGGCGCGTTATGTTGCAGGTCTGGATATGATTTCATTTAGACTGAACTTTCCATCTTCCTGTTGACTATCAAAGTCAAGGGCCACTGTGACTTCAGGATTTTGGAGTATTTTGCCAGGAAGAGTCACCAGTTGCAAGTACTGGATGTGCCAGAAGCAGAAAGGGTCCGACCTGTTTCAGAGGAATTTAGGCCTTTCTGTTCCAAATGTAAATGGCAGCTGGCTTGCTACCCACAGAGAAAGATGAAAACATATGTCTATCTAGGGCATGTATCCTGTCATTAGTTATTTAGCAGATTGGACTTCTGGTAACTCTTTGCCTAAAAATCACTATAGCCTGAGACTTTGATGAATCCTTTTGCCTCAAAAGAGAGAAAATCTTTCCCTTGGACTATATCAGATCAGAACATACGATTCATGTATTTGCACGATGATGCCCCAAAAGCAAGCCAGATCCAGACATACTTGTTGAGGACTATGCTGCAGATGAGACACAGAGGCTACATGAATAAGCTCACTGAGACCTGTGCTGCTCTAGACAAGGGTGTGTGTGTATATATATATGTATATACACACACGCCCCACCACCACCCAAAATAGCTTTGAAGTGGCAGTATCTCCAGTGTGTGCAAGGGACAATGAGAAAAAGGCAGTTTTCAGATCAGGAAGGGAGCTAATTTGGTGAGGCACAGATCCCAAGAAAGGCTGGAATACCTGTCTTGGAAGTAGCTCTTCTGACGTCTCATTTTGGTTGGAAGGGACCTCTGGAAGTCATCTAGTATGACCCCCTCCACAAAACAGGGCTAACTTGAAATTTAAATGAAGTTGTTCAGCTCCTTGTCCTGTTCAGTTTTGAGAATCTCCAAGAATGGCCTAATGCAGTGCCTTCTGTCACTTCAGAGTATAGCTCACTCCTGGTACAGCCACTGACTGCTGAACAGGTATAACTATTCATCTACCTACTTCCATTTTTCTGCCTATTTGTGTGACACACACATACACTTAAGTTATGTGCAGCCCTCTTTGCTATTTGAATCATCTGGGTTTAATCTAAAGACTTTTGTGGCAGTTGTACTTACACTGAGACTGAACTTCACGCAGTGTCTCTCTTCTCTGTTTATCTTGAGCCAAAAGAACACCACGAATTCCCAAACTTTCAGTGGCAGTCTCACAAATAACAGTATTCTGTTGGGGCAGCAGCATTACTCTCCATCTTCGGACTGGTTCCTTCTAGTACTAGATGCTTTCTGGGCTTCCAGGTGTTGCTAACTGCTAGTAAAATAAATATGTAAACAAATATTAAGGTGACTTAGGAAAATATTTTTTCTTCCACCTCTAAAACCACTTTTCATATGTGCTTTGAATGCCTGAATCTTTTGAAAGTGGTAGTGCTAGAATATGGAGGAATTCTTTATTTCTGAATTGTACTATGGTTATTTGAGTTAGCTATAATCTCCTCAGTGCAAGCACTCGGAGCTTTTAGTTGTTCGGCATAAAGGCCATTGCAAGTAGTTAGCAAATAAGAAATATCTGCCATATACTGCAGCAAGAGATAAAGTTTCCCAGATGAGAAGTCATCAACATAATGATACAGAACATTGCCAATTATGGCTGAAATACTTCCCACCTCCTGTCCCCAGGCCAGGCTGTTCCCGACCTTTACGTGGGTCCACAGATGTCAAGAGAAATTATGAAGCACTTCACTCCCCACACATAGTCCACAGGAGGGCCCAACACAGCTGAAGTGCCTGGCTGGAATCCCTTCCGATCTTAAGAGGAGTTTCATCATTGACTTCAAATGAGCTTGGACTTCATCTCCATTGTTTCTTCTCCTCTAATAATATTGTCAAAGTACCTTCTCACTCTGCCCTGTCTCCTTCCATACTAGTCTCACATTGGTGTTTCCCTGGACATGCTCTCCTTTTCCATCCAGAACTTCCAGCAAGGAGGCTTTCAAAGATTTTCAACACTTACCAGAGATTTCTGAGTGCATGACAGTACAGGGAGAGCTGCTGTACAACATGCTTCACATACAGTAGGTTTGATGCTTCTCAAATTTGTGTATGCTGTACCACAAAGCTCAGTAAGTCTGATACATTACAAAAGTCTCTATGTGTAAAACAGCAGTAAGACTGTTGTATTCCATTCATTTGGGACCCTTCAGACCATACATTGATAATGGCCTCTAAGGAATCACATGCTATTCCCCACAAAAAAGCACACAGGGAGGTCTCGTACCCAGCACAGTAAGAAGCCATAAAGACTTCAAGGCAGATTGTGCTGTAAAGGCACCTTTTCTGAAAGAAATTTAATTCCACGTAGGTGCTTCAGCTTGTGAAAACCCAGTGAGCAAGCAAGGTTCTGTTTTTCTCACGCTCTGATTCACGAGCAAGATTTGAATCATGTTAACGGGAGATATAGCCACCGCAGTCAGAAGCATAAATAAATAAATCGGTTGGTTTTCATTTATCGGGGCTCAGAAAACGCCTCGTTAGAGTTTTTAAGCCCGGGCGTCCCCGCCGGCTCTTCCTTTCCAGCTCCGAGCAGAGGCTGCGCCTCCCGCTGCTCCCCGGCCCCGGCCGCCTCCCCGCGTTCCGCTCCCCGGCGGTTGTTGGAGCAACCTGCTCGCACGTGGGGGAGGAGTGATGGGGATGCGGGGGGTGGGGGGGACAACCCAAATCCCGGTTTCCCAGAAGTAGGTCTCTGCTACTTCTGCCGTCCTCGCTCTCGGGAGAAACCCGGTCGTTCGAGCGGGGGTTTTGTTTGAGACTTGGGTTCACCTCCGAAAGAGAGGAGGGGGATGTCCTGCTCCCTCGGCGCAGGTTTGGCGCATTTTCTTGAAAAAACAGCCGCTGACCCACATGCAAAGCTGACAGGGTCGCAAAGGGGATAAAAAAAAGAACCACCATCACAATAAAAAAAAAAAAAAAGCATCACCCAGCCCTCCTCTCAGCTATCACCACTTTATCACCTGCATGTGCCTGAAAGGAGGCTCTTCCCTCCGCGGAGGGGAAAAAAAAAATCAGCTTAGGAAAGCAAAGTTTGAACAGCGAATTCCTGTTATTTCAAAACGCCCCATGTGACAGGATATTTCCTTATCATTTCGAGCCCAGAGCTTTCCCCTGATCCACCAGCCCTTCCAAGTGCGGAGGACCTGCCCGCCGGGAAGCCCTCTCCTCACAGCGGCGGGGCGCCACGGACGAAGCCGCGGCGATGGCTCCCTCCCTGCTCCTGCTTGTCCTCGCACTTCTCCCCCGGGTTTTTCCGCTGCTCGGTAAGTGGCCGCAGGGGCTGTGCGGGATGGGACGCGCAGAGAAAAGAGCCGGGTCGCAGCGAGCCTAGCCTGACCTGGCACTTGAGGTAGCGGGGAGAGCGTCCACGCAGGTGGAGAAGCCCGCGGCCATTTTAACCCCCTCGGTGCTGCCTGAGGGGAGCCTCCATGCGGCGAGGCGGGCGGCTGAGGGAGGGCCCGTGGGCAGGCTAGCCCTCGGGCCCTTCCTTAGCCGCCCGCCCCAACTGCCTCCCCCTCCTTGCCTGCACCCTGAGGTGCCCAGTGGGCGAAGCTGCCCGATGAGGTGGCTTTTGGGTGCCCATGGCATTGTGGGTGCCAAACAGGCCTGTTACTGGCAGCGCCTCAGTTTCCCCCACTCAGCCGCCGATCGATTTAACGCCGTCACCCAGCTTTCCCTCAGCTGCCTCCTTGCTGCTGAGGTCTGCAGAAGGGCCTGGTGTCGGGGCTCTGCCTTTCCTCCAGTCCTCTGGTCTTCAGTGCGTCTGGGGACCTGCTTTTGGCAGATGGCTTTCATGGGGGCGTGTTAAGGTAGCTCAGGTATTGGCGCAGAACAGAGCTGTGAAAACAGATGAAAGCCGTGTTTCTTGATGACACCTGGAGCTTGCACCCTCTCGCTCTGAGAATTACTGTGATTTCCAGTGCACTCCTATTTTTCAGTGAAAGTTTTGCATCTGCCCTTCCCGAAAGCTTCTCTGCAACCTCAGTGCTCCAGTTTGAGGTCTACTGAAGCACAACTTCATAACACTGCCTTGTAATCTTTCTTGCTTTATGTAATTAGCAGCAATCATTGTAGGCTATCTGGGAAGCTAAAGTCTGCGTGGAGAAGACAGTCATCCTACCTGCTTGCTGTCTTATTGCTCCCCCTTCTCTCACTTCTGGCTCTTGGTGTGCTCTTCTGGCGCTCTCCATTACTGTTTAACACTGGTAGCGCTTCACTGGGTTCATGAGTTACTTCTTGATTTACACTTGCATAATCTGTGATAGTTTGCAAATGCTGCAGAGTGTGAAGCTACACTGGCATACTGGAAACGTCTACTGTGGAAAAGATACCTGGTCAGTGAGATTTTACAGTACATGGTACAATTCTTTGCATATAAGTTGGGGCCAGAGATAGGCAAATAGTCACAGTGTGGTGGGTGAAGAAAAAGGAAGGCCTGTGAGAAAAATTCCATTAGGATCTACTTGGGACAGTTGAGGGAAAAGATGCTACATCTCCCTGGGTGGGTTAAAACGGTGAGCTAAGTTGGTTCCTATGCCTGGCATGTTCCTATGCATTTTAAAGAAGCTCCTTCTAGGAGTAATTTTCAAAATATGGATTAGTCTGTTAGAAATTGGTGTGATTTAAAGTACCAAGACTGTGGTACTCTTGATCATGCTGTGGTGGACCTTTAACTGTACCACCTACAGCTCATCTATAGTGAAGAACGGCACCCTGTTATGGGAGCTGTATAACAAATGTTGCTACAGAACAGTGAAACACAGTTAATGATGTGAGTAATTCTGTTCAGCCCATTTTACAGATACAACTCATCATGTTGACAGGAGTAGTATCAAGTGTTTACAGAGAAGAGTTGGCAAGTGTTAGAAAGTGTTGCACAAATACCTGGCTTGTTTCATATCCCTCTAGACTATCTAATAACTCTCATGGAAAGTGCTGTACGGGAATCTTCTTTGGTGTCCAAGCAGGCAGAACAAGCACAGAAATAAAGCTGTAAATGAGCAACACAGGACCATGCTACAAGTCTGCTGTATGGTCATAGATGAGACAAGAGCAACTCTGAGTGGAAGGAAATCCTGCAACTACAGTCTCAGCCACAGTTGCTCCTGCGTCCTGCTACCTCCTGTCCTGTTCTCCTGTTTTGGTGCCAACTTATTTTCAGTGCCTGCTTGGCTGTGTTGGCCCTTTAGCTGCTTACCTGTGTATTATTCCCTGTCAGAGCCCTGCATGTGCTGGGGCCCTTGTGTAAGCAGCCATTTTGTATTTACACATTGGTAATGCTTTGTAAAGGTGCAGTCAGAAGATCAGAGGACCAAAGATTTGTCTCCCCCCCCCCCCCCCCCCCCCAATGGCCAGACCTCTTTGTTCAGCTTTCTAACCTTATTTCTGAAGCCATACATCTGCACCTCTTCAGGCTTGAGTGCAGCAATGCAGGCTTTTGACTCTGGGGTACCTTTTTCATGTGCATAGCATCCTCTCTTTAATACCATAAGCTGCATAAAATAAGGAATGTTGTATTAGGCCACAAATATAATTTTAGCAGTTTGAAAGATTAGGCAGTGTTTTCCACGTATGTGAAAATGTCTGACATCTCTTTTACCCAGAAACTTTAAATAAGAATTCAGGAAAAGGAGAGTTGCAAGCATTGCATGTATTATTTTACAATAATATTGTGCTAAATGCTAGTAGAAAAGCAGAATAAAAAAGCTTATCACCAGCAGTGATAATTATACATTTCCTTGTATTGTCTGTGAGTGAAACAGATTGGCAAAAGACAACTATTTCTGTCTCCAGTGTTCATCAGTTTTACACTACTTCCCAGTGAGTTGGAAGCCAAAGGACAGGAGAAGGAAACTGAACCATGGATGAGATAAGTATAGGTCAGCTCTTTCTCTGAGAGAGAGGTTATTTGTTCCCAGGTTGTTCTTTTGCAGAAAAGCATGATCATTTCCATATTGGAGCCTCAGCAGAAAAGGGAAAATTTTCTGTGGTTAACCTGTTTTCCCCTAAATATTTATCCATTATAGAATTTGTTTAATTTGGTAATCATACACTAAAAAAATAATGTTTTAATTAGCTTCAATCCCCAGAGTCACATAAATTAGTATTTCTCTTCCCTAGCTTGTAGCCCAGTTAAAATACAGTTTTAAGAACTTGTGTATCCTGTTACGTTATGCGATCCAATATCAGAGAGAACTATTAAGTTACTGTGCTAAAATGTATCTCAGGGGGGTCAGAGAGGAAAAATTCCTTGTCTTTGGGCAAGACTAGCTCAGAAATGTTGCACTCCATAGTACATCCAAGTGTAAGAGATGCTAAAAACTTTTCTAGCAGTTACATTTTTGAAATAAACCTTGAATACAGGAAAATGCGTGCTGTGAAGCACTATGTACTTAGAGGGAGAAATAGCTTTGGGACCTATGAAGAGCCTCATAGACTTTCATAAGTCGTTAAGAGGCATACCTAATGATGGCAAATCCCACTGTTGTCAGTTTTTCATTCATAATGGAGAAATGCAAGAAAAGAGAAAGAAATCACTGATTACTGCAGTTGAGTGAAAAATGAATATGCTGTTCTAGCCCTACAAGTAGGTTGTGAATAAAGCTTAAAAAAATATCCTTCTTCTCAGTTAAGACTCTAAGGATTTTAGCAGACCTTCTGGGAACAGAACTCCTCACTGGGGGGAAATGGAGCCTGAAGAACTCAATGGCTGTTGTCATCTCCTCACGCCTGGAAGCCAGGATCAAGGAGTCAGTGCTGCTGGAGTGCTTAGTGTCAAGATCTGCAGTGTACGGTGTGCATGCTCCCTCGTTTCAGTAACTCCCATGGGTGCAGCTTGGAGTAATACCATGTGTGTGTTTTTTCTCTTCAGTTTAACCCATGCTTTAAAGCTACAGGAGACACGAGGTCTGCGTCTATGCTGCCTTGCGCTTTTGTGTATAGATGCTTTCACTGATGCAGAAGAGTTGAAATGTCCTCACATCTGAACTAGTTGCATTCTACAGTCACTTTAGCAGGTGTAGGCCAGTGGAGCCCCCCACCTTTGCTGAACAGATGATGAGATTTTAACCCTAAGAGTAGTGTCCAGATTCGTATTTAATTTAGATAGTAAGTATGATACTTCAAACCGAATGATTCCAGTGTTTTTTTGTCTTATAGATACTAGCATCTTCTTAATATATAACGAAGATCACAAGCGCTGTGTACTGGCTCAAAGTTCTAATTCAGTGACTGTTGCTCCTTGTGTTCAAGAAAATGAGTCACAAAAATTCAGGTGGGTCTCAGATCACCAGCTTATGAGCATAGCATTCAAATTGTGCTTGGGAGTGCCTTCGAAGAAAGACTGGGTTCCGATCACTCTGTATCCTTGTGACAAAGCTAGTGAACTTCAGCGATGGGAATGCAGAAATGAGACTCTCTTTGCAATCCAAGGGGAAGATTTGTTTTTCAACTATGGAAACAGACAGGAAAGGAATATTATGCTGTACAAGGGATCTGGTTTATGGAGTAGGTGGAAAGTCTACGGAACCACAGACGATCTGTGTTCTCGAGGCTATGAAGGTAAAGTTCTGTAAATTAATTTCTGTATTTCAAACTCATTTCTATGTTTATCTAATTAAAATATTTAGAAGTGTAGGAGAATTTCCTTCATCTCATTAATGATCAGTGAGTGTGACTTCTGGTGAAATCAGCAATACTTGAGTATGTGTTTTACATTTTTTGACGGGTTCATTTTGCTTTTCTGTCAAAGTTTTCAATGTTTTGATAGATAATTACCCATACATGGTAGTGATTCATTTGGAGAGGTGAAAAAGTCTATGGTTATTCAGAACACATGTATAACTATTACACAACAGTTAATGACAACTTTTACTATTTACATGTGTACAGAAAGACGTGGTGTGAGTGTATAGTCTGTTGATTATGGCGTGGTGTTATTTTTTTTTTCCTTGGGGAGCGAATATGAATTCTGCTGTAAGAATTTAATTAACTCTTGATATCTTCAGCTCCAGCCTATTGAAGATGCCTTCTTAGGTGTTTGAAGTGAGTCTCAGAGTTGGTGCTGAAGCGTTAGACGAAGAAATAAGATCATTTATATACTTAAAAGTGAAAAAGTTATGTATGATACATACATACATATATGCATATATTTATGATAAGTATGTGGGAATATATGTGGCTTCCCATTTACTATTCTTTGATAAACAGAAATGGGCACAGAGGGAGGCAAGGATGCATTTTCTAGGTTTTACAGAAAGGCTGATAACAATACTAGTCCTTGGTCTAGAGCCAGAATAAAAGAACTGTAGCAAAGCAAATTATGTGAAAGGAGGTGGGGAGAAGATGGAGTGGTGGCCTGCCATTCCTTCCTCCTTTGTTTTCTAGCAGCTCTGTGAGACAGTGACCTTGGTATGTCATCTCTCCAGCAGTCCCTGTCAAGTAGTGTTCCTCTGTATGCCCTCCCATCAATGCATGTACTTTATATGTGCACACACAGAAAACTGCTTTAGTTACTTTGACAAATTTCATCGATTCAGGTTTCTGATGAAACAAAAATGATCTTTAGATGCCAATGGAAGTTTTATTTGGGCATGGTATGTTGGAGTCACTCTCTGGTATGTATCTTTCAAGTTCATATGTGTGTGCTCTTTCCTGTCTAAAATGGTCAGCAGTTGAGTGGGTTATTGACAGAAGAATCGACAGTTGTTTCTGGTTAAAAAGAAAATTGCTTAACTGTGTGGATTTTATACTTTTGATTGTTATGCATGTAAAATTTAGCATGGGAATGTACGTGTCTTGGTTCAGTCAGTTACCATCAGTGGTGTCCTTAAGCAATAAAAATTTGTCTCATTGTGGGCACGGGTATCAGCTTAGACCTAGAGAGTAAAACTATCAACATCCTATTTCTAGTACAGTTTGTATACTAAGCTAGCAAGCTCTGCTTGCTGTAATATGCTATAATACGATCATAAAGCTGAATTGATATATATCCCATGCTTATTACTGCTTATATATTTTTAAATCTTTGTGTCTCCTCAGATACCTACACAGTGAAAGGAAATGCCAATGGAGCACCTTGTGTATTCCCTTTTAAGTTTGGTGATAAATGGTATGCTGACTGCACAGATGCTGGCAGATCAGATGGCTGGTTCTGGTGTGGAACCACTTCAAACTTTGATGTTGACAAGATATATGGATTTTGCCCATTGAAATGTAAGTTTTGTATGTTCAAGATTCTGCTGTGCTGTTGTTCTGCTGCCTGGAAATATTGGTGTCCTTATCATGGGCTTTACTGTACAAAGTACAGTTTGAAATGGTGCATTTTTCTGTCTCCATGAGGCCTGCTATCCTTTTAGGAACTATTTAAATATGCAAATATAGGGCTCAGTGTAAAAAAAATTGACCAACTACATCCAGGTGAAAATGTGTTAATCATATGCCGGAATCTGTAATTACACCATTTACTTAAATAGAAAATTAGTTAGATGTAAAGATGTTACATTAGTATATGCAAAAGCCCGTGTAGAAGTTTGCGTAGCAGAATTGGAAGCTAGAATATAGCTTAATTGGAAGCTAGAATATAGCTTAATTGAAAGACTACTTTGTAGAATGAGTTGCCTTTTAAACATGAAGGAGCTTACATGAACTTTTTACTAAATCCTAGTATTTCCCAAATCTGTGTGCTACGTTGTAGTTCTGTATTTAAAATCAATCATCAGAAGTATTTATATTCTAAATTCCCTGATTTGAGTGTAGTTAGTTTCAACTGTAGTATTATGAATATACAGAGCTTTATTTAGAAATGTTGATATTACTTAAAGTAAATTGGAGCAATATGCCTGTATGTATTTGAATTCTTTTAAATTTGAATAAAGTGTCTCTGAACTTCTGTAAAATACGTACTAAGCATTTTGTCTGCAAGCTGCTGCTTCTTATGTCATGTTGAAAGAGGTAGCACTTCTCCTTCCCTTGTTCTTTATTATTGTGTTTTGCTGTAAAGCTCCAGCTGACCGCTGTCAGAGCTAAGGAGAAAAACATGTCTTTCCTTTGATGCGAAGAAAACAGTGTAGTTGATCTTAACTGATTTGATGATGAAGTATTAGTGTCCTTGCCTGATTTCCATGAAAGTTGCATTCATTATTTCAGACAAATAAAAATTGCATGGGTTTTTTTTTTTCTATGCCAGTATTATTCTCAAGATATTAAAAACATGTTGGGAGTATCAATCGCATTAATACAGCACATGCAAGATGCAACTTAAGAATGCTACCTAGCGTTCTTTGAGTATAGCAAATAGGAGGTATCGTAAAATTTTGTTTAATTCTTTGGCATAATTGAAGGAAATCCATTCAGATGGCTGTGATTGTTTTTGGAAAAAGCTGCTTTATGCTGATTGCCTGCATGTTTCCTTCCTGATTCTTGAGTAGTGGCTATGAAATATTCAGGTTTGGGTCATATATTATAATGAGAGGCAGGCTGTGGTAGCAGAATTTTAGTCAGCTCTATGAAAGAGGAATGCACTACATGAGACAGTGAGAAGTTAATAAACTCCAACAGCACCTTTAAACGTAGAACATTTAAGTCTTCGTATGTTAAAGTTTATTTAGTAGGATTAAAGTGTTTGTTGTTCCTTAAACTGTCTGGGGGAGAAAAAGTGTGGATATGAAAATATGTGATGCAAACTATTACAGCTGTTCATACTGGGACCTGGACGTACAGTGAAATTATGATTGAACCAGTCACTTTTTGTCATTGTGAGCAAAACCAGCTCCAAAATGAAGAGGGCATAAGGCTATACTTGTAACAGTTATTATACTCAACAGAGGTGTAGAAATTTGACCCGTGGAGGTAACAAAATTGTGAGGATAACCTTTTATTTGGTGCTTTAAAAAGAGATGCTGATACAGTGACAGTAGAAACTTAAATTCCAGAGGAAGAAACTGAGAAGTGTAGCTACATCAGCGAATTTTTAGTAGCTTAGGAAACTTGTCCTTACAGGTTACACTGTGTCTTTTTGACCTGTATGTTGCACTGCAATGTAAAAGTAGGTGTTGGGGAAGAAAACAGGTTGTGCAGTGTAAGACCGTCATTGGGAGAGTAAGTCATGAGGTGTGCCTATAGCTGTATTCAAGTGAACAAAAGTCCATTGAGGCCCCTTTCTTGACAGATGAAAGGGCTAGAACTTCTGTGAAGAACTGAGAAAGCCTTATAAGTGATGCGTAAAACTTGCAGCTGACTAGGAAGGAAATAAAAAGTGCAGAGAATGAGGAAATATTTAAATAGTCTTAGCCTGGTATGTTAATCATTGGACAAATCTACATCCTTGTATTCATTCACAAATACTGAATTTATTTTTTATGACAGGCATTTTCCCCATGCTGGTGTTTCAAGATGTTTTGAAGGGTTTTTCATTGTGGTTTTGTGTCTGGTCCAAAATGCCTGGTGGAATTGCTCAACTAAGTTGTATGGGGTGATTTGTGTTGTTTCTTCTGATTTATCTGGAACTCATGAACTGACTTTGGACCTCACAAATTTATCTAGGAAAAATAAAGAGAGAAACATTTTAGGAAAAAATGTCTAAGTGAAGACAAGCATGTGAAGGAAGTTTAGTATACTTCAGAAGTTTTTACTATTGACAGCATTATATCTTTATATACTATATTATAAATTCACATAAACTGTGATGCCTTTATTATGAGATTCCTTGCCTACTGTATGCTCAGAGAGGAAGTGATGACAGTTATTTTATAGGCTATCTAACAAGATTTATATTCAGGTTTTGTTTGCCATGATTCTATTCACGCAATGTTATTGGACTGAGATTACAGCTTGTTTTGAATGGATAACTAAACAAACAAGGACACTTTTATTGTTACTGCTAGTCAAAGGCCATATTTCAGCTTGCAATTTTGAAATTAAAATCTCTCAATACCGTTACCAATCTCCTGATTCTTCCATTTCCTAATACAGAGGAAATATGGTATTTTGATAGGATATTCGTGTTGGCATTTTTTAAATTATAAATGTAACAAATATTTGCATTCGTCAGGACTTTATCCCTTTCCTATAAGTTTGAACTTGTCTGTCAAGGGCTATGCCTAGAATTCAATGCATTTTTGGTCTGCTTTGCTTTAAAGACTGAGAACTTTCAAAGATACAAATGAAATCTTCTGACTTACTATATTGTACTTTTGGACTTTGATAGTAATTGTAGTGGAAATAGCTAGTTCTCACTAATTTCAGTGTATACAAAAATGCATGTTGAATTCATCTGTGTAGGGATAAAGTTCAGCTTTTTATTCTTTTTCCAGTTATGTACTGAGGACAGGTGTGGTTTAACATTAATTTAGTTTAGATGCTAAAATATGTCATTCCAGAAAACTGATTCATCTTCTGGTTTCTCTGGGGATATTAAGCTTTAAACAATAGCATATAGATTTTCCAAAATCCTGCTCTGTGAAGGCATTTGACCTCATAGAACTCAAATATCTTAAAAACAAATTTTCCAAGGTTCAGAAATGAACTTTATTTTTATGAAAGACCAAAGTTCTACAGAAGAGCACCATATGCAAGTCAGCTATATATTATGAGACTGGGGGAGTGAGGTAGAAGGTTGGATGAATGCCTGAGACTTGTTTACCTCTTCCTCTGTAATGACTGTACAAGACTTTATAAAACCCTTTCTATCAAGTCAGAGCCAGTTTTCTGTATCGAATTATAGACTTTAATATTTTTGCAATCTCTATTTTATTCCAGGCTTGTGCTTATACACAGGAATTTATGGTCTTGTAGAACATAGTGTAGCGAAGAAATTTTGCCTTCTGATAGTCATAAAATATTTTGAACAGAAGTTGGTTTGTGAATAATGATAATCAGATAAAAGTTCCCATTTTTAGTTAAATGTCAATATTACAGTAGGTTATGTTTGATTTTTGTTTTCTAAGGCTAATTTGAAAAGAAGCACTTCATATTATCTATAGACTATCAGATACAATACAGGAAAAAGTGGAACTGGTTACTGACCTGCTGACATTTAACATGTAGCATCCTTTGTCCTGAGTTTTGTTTATTGTACTGTTTTCCTCTTATTTGCACACTTATGTTTTCTGAGCTCTCTGAATTCCAAAAAGGAAAAGACCTCTTTCTCTCAAATTTTTCACAGCTTGCAACTTGAGAAACTCTGATACAGGCTGCAGGAATTTCAGTCGTTTTCCCATTGTCAGCAGACTTACAGTGACCTCTGCTATATTCTGCTTTTGTCATGCAACTTTAATCTCTTTATGCAGTGATATTCAGCTCAGTGTTTAGGCCTCTTTTGGCAAAGCAAGATCACACTGTTGTCTGCTGCTTGCTGTGGGGATTCAACTGAGATCAGCCTGGAGAGGCTGCAGCAGTGTAAGGAGTGTGGTACCTTCTGGAGCCACTTCTAATGTTGGGCCCTGCTGGATGATGTTTTCACCGGTTTGGCATTGCCTAAAAGTATCAAGTTCAGGTATTCAAGGAGATCACAGTCAGGTCATGTGGCAGAGAAGAAAGCATGGTGGTATGTCAGATACATGCGTAAGACAAATCAGGAATTGCAGGAAAGGGTGAGATGGGTGCTGATAATACAGGTTTTGTGTTCAGTACTTGGCTCTGATTACCTCTATCCCAGTAAGAAAATCCATAGATGCTTTACATAGTACCCAAAATTTGTAAAAAAATTGAGGTTTCTTATCTCAGAAAAGTGGTCAGCTTGCTGTACACCTTAGCTAGCATGAGTCTGAAAGTTTTTAGTCTTTCTCCACACTGAGAAATCAACTCTTTTAGCATGACTTTAGCCACTCATCTTCTATCTTAAACAGCAGCTTTGTTATACCAGAGAAAATGGTGACATTGTTTCATTACCTGTGTACTGTCCAGCACAGCTGTCATGGTTTAGCTCTGCCCTGGATTTACTAACACATTAGACAGCCTCAGGACTCCTTTCAAACCAATTCTCTATTGCAGTGGTTAGGTTTATGTATTTTTGCTAAGCAATTTATTCTATATTTTTTTCTGGCTCCGTCTTCATAATCAGTTACAGCTTTTCTTTTTCTCCCTACAGTTAATAGTATTGATTTGTTGTGGAATACCGATCCTTTAACAAATGTCCAGTACCAGATAAACTCTGAGGCAGCTCTGAAATGGCACCAGGCGAGAAAAAGCTGTCAACAACAGAAGGCAGAGTTATTAAGCATCACAGAGTTGCATGAACAAACATACCTGACAGGTAGGGTAATATTATCCATTAAGTTTTTTTAAAAGTGCATTATTGTAGCAGTGACACTTATATAGCAAGTTCCATCTTGAAAATGGATATTTGTTCAATTCTGGTAATTAGTAGATTCAAATTGTTATCTTGAATGATTCAGCTGGAAAAATCAGACAGATAATGATTATTTTATCCTGATTTAATTTTGCCAGAAACTTACAGTAACTCAAAAAATACAGCAATTAAGTAATGCAAGCAATAAAGACTGAATGTTGGAATGCAGGAAAATGCAAAATAGTCTGTATACCAAAGATGCAGATACCAAGATTGCACCCTTTTTGTGTTCTACTTATTGTGTGTACTTGTCAGTAGTTTTGGCCTATCTCTTTAAAGCTGTTGTATTGTCAGTATGTGCTAAAATAATGAAAAGGAAGAAAAAGAACTAATAAACCAAAGGACTTACAAATAGCTTGTTTTATTTTCAATCGCCTTCAGTGGTTTTTTTTAAGTAATTTTCAAACTTCTCTGAAAAAATTAAGTCCTGAATTTGTGCTTGAATACATTTACATTCTACAATGAGACTGTCTTCTTTTTATTACCTTCTTAGGCTGTGTACACACATGAAATAGTCCACTAATTCATCTATTAAATAGATTAGAAAATATTTTGAATATGTTACATCAGTTGGAAGATAAACTTTTCTATGCCATGTGTTGTACTATTTAAGTTCAGAGAATCAGAGAATGGCTTGGGTTGGAAGGGACATTTAAAGATCATCCAGTCCACTCCTCCTGCTATGGGCAGAGACATCTTGAATTAGATCAGGTTGCTCAAAGCCCCATCTAACCTGACCTGGAACACTTCTAATGATGGGGATCCACAAATTCTCTGGGCAACCTGTTCCAGTGTCTCACCACCTTCATCATAAAAAAAATTCTTCATTATGTCCAACCTAAATCTACCCCCATTCATTTTAAAACCATTGCCCCTTGTCCTGTCCCTACAGGCCCTGCTAAAAAGTCTCTTTCCATCTTTCTTGTAAGCCCCTTTTATATATTGAAAGGTTGTGATAAGGTGTCCCTGGAGCCTTCTCTTCTCCAGGCTGAACAACCCCAACTCTCTCACATTCTTTACAGGAGGCTTGTTCCAGCCCTCTGATAATTTTCATGGCCCTCCTCTGGACCCACTCCAACAGGTCCATGTCTTTCTTGTACTGGGGACCTGAGAACTGGATGCAGTACTCCACTGGGGTCTCATGAGAGTGGGCTGGAGGGGGAGAATCACCTCCCTTGACCTGCTGGCCACGCTTCTTTTGATGCAGCCCAGGATACGATTGGCTTTCTAGGCTGCAAGTGCACATTGCCAGCTCATACCCATTTTTTCATCCACCAGTATCCCCAAGTCCTTCTCCGGAGGACTGCTCTCAATCCATTCATCCTCCAGTCCTTAGTGATACTGGTATTGATACCCAACCCAGGTGCAGGGCCTTGCACTTGGTTTTGTTGGACTTCATGAGGTTCACATGGGCCCACTCCTCAAGCCTGTCAAGGACCCTCTGGATGGCATTCCTTCCCTCAGGCGTGTCAACCGCACCACTCAGCTTGGTGTCATCTGCAAACTTGCTGAGGGTGCACTTGATCTCACTGTGTATGTCATTGATGAAGACATTTAATAGTATCAGTCCCAATACAGACCCTAGAGGAACACCACTTGTTACTGGTTTCTATTTGGACATTGAGCCATTGACTGTATCTCTTTGGATGCAGCCATCCAGCTAATTCCTTATCTATCTAATAGTCCATCCATCAGATCCATATTTCTCCAATTTAGAGGAATGATAAATGTATTTTTAATGCTATGAACAGTCTATTCTGTCTAAACTTTTGTTTTCAATGTAAGGATTTGGTCAAAACATTTTTTACTGAGAGTGATGAAAACTATTGTTGAAATTAATGCTCAAGGGAGCAATCTGGCACTGACATACAGAAGTGAGTTATTAGTAGGTGTGTTTTAATTGCAAACTAGTAGATATTGCTGCCAAATGCATGTGAAAAACAGTTTTTCATTCTACAGCTCTCCTGGCAGAACCAGGATTTCCTGTCATGCTCAGTTCTTGATTGTCTTAATAACAACTTGTTTGCATAAAAGAAGTACTGGAGCACATTAATATGTTGGTGCCAAATCAGGCTCTGGTATGACATTCCAGTCCTTTCCAGTGCTTAACTATCCCTCCTTTTAACCTTGCCATGCTTCAAGTGCTACCCATAATCATGGTGTCAAAGACAACTAAAATGTATAGAGCAATATTACATACTGGCAGGATGCCAATAATATATATTGCGCAATGATTTTCTGTGAGCTATGCAGAAATACATTTAATTAAAAAAAATCAGCAGCCATCCAACTGGGCTTCCAAGTCTTATATGAAAGGCAGAGATAGACAATTGATTAATAATGACTATAAATAATGCTAGAGAATTCAGCAGGACCATACTTAAGCATGATACATCTAGGTGCTTTTCAGAACTGGAGGATTAATTTGGAACTGGTTTTAGAAGCCTGACTTGTCATTGGCTAACAAAGTGAAATCAGATGAGTCTGAAAAATGTCCAAGATCTGCTGTTAAAAAGATGATGTGTGGAATGATTGCATTTTAATATAGTTCGATAAAATGCAAACAGTTTTTTTTACTTTACTGTATTTTGTAAATTTGAAACTCACATTTGTTAATTTTATTGGAAGAGAAAATATACAATAGGAAACTATTCACATTTCATTTTAGGAAACTGATTTTTGGTTTTGTGACCTTTTGTGCAACTTTATCAATTTAATATTTTATAACACTGAACAAAAATTATTTGTTTCATATTTATGATCATCGGCTTACAAAGAGCATGCAGAAGTGTCATTTTGTTTTCTATTGTAAGAAGGTTCTCCACACTTAAAAATGTGAAAATTCTAAAACTAAAGTGACCCATGTAAGATGACATGTTTTGCAGGTTTAGTATAGCCACCTTAACTAAAAGGTTAAAAACTGTTACAACTTGTACTGGGGAAAAGGAGAAGCAGACGGTTTAGCTAGAATTCAGCTCTCAAGTTTTGAGAAAGTGTTTGCTCTTCCCGTGCACTTCCAGTATCTCTCTTTGTCTCTGTTACCTAGGTTTGACTGGCAAACTGAGTTCTGCTCTCTGGTTTGGTCTTAACAGTTTGAATTTCAACAGTGGATGGCAGTGGGTTGGTGGTGCTCCTTTTCGTTACTTAAATTGGGTTCCAGGTAAGGTTAAATATGTTGCTACTCAGTTTAAAAGACAAAAATTTGGTCATCGTGTAATATATTTCATTTCCAGTACTCCATTCTCCTGCAATTATTGAGCTTGTTTTGATGTTGAAAGATTCTGGCTGTGGCTATAAAAACTGTGAGTAATGGCCCTTATGCTGGGGATACACACTGGGCTTAATTTATTATTCACAATGGAAATGGTACCCTCAGAATCCAGAGGAATGTTTTAAAAGTAACCTGTTTGCACTTCATTTGTGTATCTTCTTAATTTACTTTATTTCTATATGAATACAGAGTAATCTGATGCTATAAGTGTCTTCATTTGTGAGATTAGACTGGTCAGTGTATGTTTGGTTTAGTTTTTTTTTAAGTTCCTTTCCTTTCCAATTTGTTTTGGCTATTTGCTTAAAGATTGGATTTTCATTTTTATTTGGGATTAACCTACCCATGGCAGTAACACATACCAAACTGAACATGTTAGGGTAGTCTACTTTAAAGCAAACCCAGCTACTTCACACCTGTAGTTGCAATGTTGAACTCTGATGCCATTATAAAAAAGCTAGTCTCCTATGCCATCTACATACACGGTGAAGAAGAGGTACTTTTCTGGTTTACTATTCAGAGTGCCTATGTTAAGGTGTCTTTTTGCAGGACCCTTGTTTCCTTGCACTGGCTATTCAGGAAGCCTTTGGAGACTAAAGTAGATGTCTGAAGTTACACAGTGTAAATACTCTTCTTTATCTTCATTGAGCATGTCACATGTATTAATCTGCAGTTACTATAAGTGCACGCTCCATCCTATCATCCAGTGGCTTCCATGTGTAGATAAGGCTAAAAGCACATTTTATGTGGACAAATGTCTTGAGTAGGTAAGCGTTGAAGAGTGAATTGAACTACTTTATAAATAGCTCTCCAATGGAGTGAGCACAAGAGGCAAAGAGATGGACTGAACTGCAAGTTGCTGTGAAGGTATTTATAGGTCTGTCATCCAGGTGTAGTGATGAGGATCTGCATGTAATGAAGAGTGGGGGAAAAGTTATTGTGAAGTAAAGCCAAAGTGGCAAGGGGAGCTAGGTGTTCATGGCTGTTAAAACCGCAGACGACTCTCAGTTGTCCTCTAAAGAATTAGACGGGTTTTGGTGTAACCAAAATGGGCTCCGTTTATCTTTTAACTCCTTACGTTTCTTAATTTCATTCAAAGGTAATACTCTTAAATCCATATAACCTATTTTATATTTGTGCTGTCTCCTTCATGAATTTACTTTGGTCAGCCTACCTCTATTTAATCCCTGTTACCCTGGATGTTCAAGAGCTGGCTGTTCCTTCACTAGTATATTTTAAAAGAATGTGTGGAAGTTTCATATTCTTCCATCTTGCTAGGCCTAAATAAATAACAGAAAAACATGGGAACTATGTTATCAACATTTAAACTAAAATTATGATGGTTAGGCATTTGGGAGAGCTAACTGCCAACAGCTGAACTTTTTTTGTACATTAAAACAATTTAAATTTGTATTTTTGAAGTAAGCATATCTTTTTCTTCTATGGGAAGAAGATATAACATGACTGCAAATATAAGACTAACTGTAATCTAAGGTAATGAAATCATAATGATACAAGAAAAATTTCAGTGAACAATCCTGCACACTCAAGAATATTGTTTTGCTGTGTTTATTGCTGAGCAGTAGTGACACTTGCTTGTTATGTACTATAGTGGCATGTGTTCAGAAATGAAAGAAAATCTATGTTAATTTCTATCACATTACACCAGATCTTGAAAAGTTCATCTGGTTTATTGCAGAAATTTGTTCTGTTCTACAGGTTTTACTTTTCTTCTAGATGTTCCTGTTAGTGCTCATGCTAATCTTCAACTGAAAATACACAAATATCCTGCTATTGTCGTATTGTTTAGACAAGTGGACAAGAAGTTCACATTAGCAAAATAATTACTTATTATTTTTCTGTCTTTACTGTTACACTAAGTACAGACTTTGACTTACTGAACAGTTTTTTCATCTAAAGATTGTGCTCTAGAGTTTAGACATTCTTCATTTAGAAAGGGAAAAAACCCGAACAAAATAGGTGCACTGTAATACCTTCCATCAAGACTTTGAACCAGTGAAGAGGCTGTTAACTATCTCAACTTGTGGTTGCCATGATAAAATATCTCTTAAGTGAATGAACTGCCCCGTTCAGTCTAAAGGACTGTGGAGAATCACAACTGTCTATATGTTAATGTATCTTATAATTAAAGCATAGAACAGATTAAAATGTGAGAGTAATTGGGAGAGTAGCCATGATGTGCTTATACCTTGTTGTTGTTGTTGAGGTTCTCTTGTTGTTGTTGTTGCTGAGGTTCTGGTTTTTTTTTTTTTTGTTTGTGTTTTTTTTGAAGGACATCCTTCTCCAGAACCTGGAAAAGTCTGTGCAGCATTAAATCCTGGCAAAGGTGCTAAGTGGGAGAATCGGGAATGCAGTCAGAAACTTGGCTATATTTGTAAACGAGGAAATGCTACTTTAGAAACTTTCATTATTCCTACAGGTAAGTTTGGTAAATAAACCCTCAACAAATTATTAATGAGCAGTGTATTTTATCTGCAGTTCTAATAGGTATTTGTTATTGCACATGGTAAAACCAAGCAAAGGTGTCTGCAGACTGTGGCTTGACCAAGAGTCCCTGTAGAAGTGAACAGTGTGTACTTCCTTTTTATTCTGGCCTCCCTGCTTCCGGTATAGTAGTCTTTCTTCAGTAGCTTTGATTTTGCAAAGCTTTGAAATTGCAGAAATGGTGGAGTTCTCTTTTCCAAAAACAAGCAGAACTGTCAGATTTTGTTCATAAAATAAAAAGAGAAATAATTTAATGTTTAAAAAAAAGGTGTCATTATCTAAAGCCCCATGTACTCAGCAAAACTAGTCTATTTCTTCTTGCTGTCATTTTTACTACTTATGAAACAGAGTAAGTTTGCCAATGCAAGTTGGTAGTGGACTAGATGAATTTTTAAAAATTCTTTTGAGAGATTGAAATAATTTTTATATATCTATATATATTATACATAGATATATATTTACATATAGATATTGAAAATTATTTTGTATATATATAAAACTATTTAACTTATTTATGAAATTATTTAAATTATATATACATTGACACTTTTTCAGAAGAAATGTAATTCTGACACTTGCCTAATGTACATGGGAATCTCCAGGATCTCCTAAATCCACTGACATTATTTTGTATAGCTTTTGGAAGCAGAAAGCTAAACCGTTACTGGATTTCCAGTCCATTTATTAATATGCATTACTGGCAAACTAGATGTTTTGGAAACTCAGTGTTTGACGTGTGGCTTAAAACCCATGTTTTTTAATGTTTCTCCTACTTTTGCCAATATATAACCAGTCCAGTCAAAAACACTTTGGACGGAGACTTCTGCCTAATTAGTTTTGCTTTATTGCTAAGAGAAAGAAACCACAAGAATGAACTAGTGTCTCATTAACTAAACATTGAAATCACTATTAAATACTTAAATTAATTAAACTAATACTTCAGTATTGAAATCAAGCATATTTGTTGTCTTAGCTGGGAAGGACTTTAGTGCATATTTTAATTCTTTCCTAAATTAAGATTTAAAGTTTTGTTAGCATTTGTATACAGCTGATAACCAGATGGTTCAATTTATGTAGGTTGTTCAATTGACTACTGCTCAGCTTTTCAGGTTTCATACATCAGTTCTTCAACACTGATGCCTGTAAATATACTATCAAATCAATACTGGCTGCTATCTTACGTAGATTTAATTTCAATTTGGGGGGTCTAATGGCCGTTTCTTTCTTATGCATTAGGGTTTTAATTCTCCCTCTGCCCCAGTTTACCAGTAATTTGGAGGAAGAACAGAAATGAGACAAAAGTTTTCAATTGTACAGAAATTGCTGAGCAAACATGGTGGTAGGTTAACCAGGGTTTGGCAGTGTTTCACTTCATAAAATATTTTCCAAAATGTCTCGTGGGGGGAAGTCATAAAAGGAATAAGCATGCGATCGTGCAAGCTGTTAAGTGCCCTCAGCTTTTAATGATGTAAAGGAAAACTCATGGCAGATGATGTTTTCCTGACTAGGGCTCCTGAGTCAAGAAATAAATTAATCTCAAATTCATACATGCACTTAGTTTTCCACTTAATGTTAAACACAGAGGCAATCCTTTGAAATTTTAATCCTGGAAGTTACGATTGAGTCTAACAAGGCAGTATGCAAGGACCACGGGACAGAAGAACGCTTTACAACAGAATGTAATCATGCTTGTATCCAAAATAAAGTAGAGAAAAATCTTTACAGAGTATTTATTTTTGTTGCAGATGAATATTTTCATGAAGCCAACAGCTGTAGATTTTTTTTTTTTTTTGTAGCAGAAGTGCTTTTTCCAGCAGGGCGCCACGTCATTGTATACATCTAAGTGATGTAGAATCTTAGGGCTTCAAAGCATTTGCCCTGTAATACAGCAAAGTAGATTAATAGGAACCTGTTAATTTCACCTGCAAAACTTGCTTATTTTTTAACTTACTTTTCTAAGGAAAGGCTGGCTGGCTGTCTACCTCCGCCAAGTGACTGCCAAAATAGATTTCATCCCAATCCAACATGGTATAGTGATCTTAAAGTATTACGTTTCCAAATGTTTCCTAAAACATTCGATTAGAGGAAATAAATGCTCTTAGTGTCACTGTTGTGACTGTTGTGTGAGCTCTCTCTTATCAGACCACAGAGAATGGGTGTGAGAGAGAGAAATTTGAACACCTGAATCATGAGACAAACTTCAGCTAGCGCTTTCACCCTTTTAGACACCCAAGTCAGTGACTGTGAGATCTTCAGACTTCAGGAAGCCAAGCTTATAGTTTACAAAAGTATTTGCTCTCTGTTTGAGGAATAACCATTCTACGCTTAAAAACTTCATTTATGTATCTTGAGCTATTCCACAGTAAATTCATCAGCTTGCCATTTGGGATAATGTTTTTTACACATTAATGTGATTTTCTTTGTTACACCTTACTTGTTTTAATTTGCATTGCTTCTTTTGCTTAAGTCAAATGAAGTTCAGGGAGTAGTACCTGTTTCCATTGGAATGAAAAATAGATTGTATGGCTTTGTGTTGTCATGTGTTTTCTTTAAAAGGAGAATAGGGAAGAACAGAGTTCATTTTTTCTGAGTACTGGAAATGAAGAACTGAAGACTTTATTTTACTGAGGAATCCCCAGCTATGTCATTCAGTAAGACTTGCACCAAAGAAACTAGACTGTCAACTGCTTTTCTTGGTTTGCGGCCAGCAACAAATTCCCTGGTGTTACTGGATTTACAAGAGCCTCCCACCCAGCCATAGCTGCTTTAGTCTTTACAGTAATAGTCTCACAGTCTCCTTTGGTCTGAAAAAGCAACTCTTGCAGACTCACTGGGGAATAAATACCTTTGTGACTGTCTTTGTAGCCATGTCTGAACTGCTGATGTCTGTTCTATTCAGTGTTAACAGTTGGCAGAAGGGTGCACTAAGTGTGTTGGAGGTGCATTATATGCAATACTGAGGCCTGGGGAACACCACTTGTGACTGGCTGCCAACTGGATTTAGCTCCATTCACCACAACTCTTTGGGCCTGGCCATCCAGACAGTTTTTTACCTAGCGAAGAGGACGCCCGTCTAAGCCATGAGCAGCCAATTTCTCCAGGAGAGTGCTGTGGGAAACAGCATCAAAGGCTTTACTAAAGTCTAAGGAGACTATATCCACAGCCTTTCCCTCATCCACTAAGTGGGTCACCTTGTCAAACAAGGAGATCAGGTTAGTCAAGTGGGACCTGCCTTTCATAAACCCATGCTGGCTGGGCCTGATCACCTGGTCATCCTGTACGTGCCATGTGATGGCACTCAAGATGATCTGCTCCATAATCTTTCCCAGCACCGAGGTCAGGCTGACAGGCCTGTAGTTCCCCGGATCCTCCTTCTAGCCCTTCTTGAAGACGGGTGTCACATTTGCTAACCTCCAGTCTGCTGGGACCTCCCCGATTAGCCAGGACTGCTGGTAGATGATGGGAAGTGGCTTGGTGAGCACTTCTGCGAGCTCCCTCAGTACCCTTGGGTGGATCCCATCCAGTCCCGTAGACTTGTGGGTGTCTAAGTGATGTAGCAGGTCACTAACCATTTCCCCTTGGATTGTGGGGGCTTCATTCTGCTGGGTACCTGGAGAACAACCGGTCTTACTATTAAAGACTGAGGCAAAGAAGGCATTAAGTACCTTGGCCTTTTCCTCATCCTTTGTCACTATGTTTCCCCCTGCATCCAATAAAGGATGGAGATTCTCCTTAGCCCTCCTTTTGTTGCTAATGTATTTATAGAAACATTTTTGACTGTCTTCTATGGCAGTAGCCAGGTTAAGTTCTAGTTGGGCTTTGGCCTTTCTAATTTTCTCCCTGCAAAACCTCATGACATCCTTGTAGTCCTCCTGAGTTGCCTGCCCCTTCTTCCAAAGACCATAAACTCTCCTTTTTTTCCCAAGTTCCAGTCAAAGCCCAGTCTTCTTCCCCACCAGCCTGTCTTTTGGCACATGGGGCTGGCCTGCTCCTGTGCCTTTAAGATTTCTTTCTTGAAGAATGTCCAACCTTCCTGGAGTCTTTTGCCCTTCAGGACTGCCTCCCAAGGGACTCTGTCAGCCAGTCTCCTAAACAGGCCAAAGTCAGCCCCCTGGAAGTCCAAGGTGGCAGTTCTGCTGACTCCCTCACACCCCTGGCCCTTACTTCTCCAAGAATCGAAAACTGTCATTTTGTGATCACTATCCCCAAGACAGCCTCCAGCCATCACATCACCCACAAGTCCTTCTCTGTTCGCAAGCAAATTCACAAACAATTTCAAAGCAATTCTCTGACTGTTTATAGCAAAGCACTGTAAAATGCATACGCGCAGAGATGAGATCAGACATAGGAAAATTAGGCAGCTGTCTGAAGCATCACACTAACCTCTACAACAGCATTTGCCACCTCTGTCCTCTCTCATTTCTCCCAACACGAACACGTACATTCAGTTTGTTTTTCCAGGATTCCCTCATTCTTTATTCCACTTTTTCCTCTCCTGTGGCAGGATTGACAGGGCTCTGATCAAGCACTGAGCCCCTTGTCCTGGGGTGACAAAGTTCAGTTTTACTAGAACCTTGTGAGAACATGCTAAGCACTTTTTTGAGGCAGGTCTGCAAACAGCAGACTATGTTTATAGCTGTGCTAGAAATCTCTGTTGTAACATGAAGTACCTACTAATCACCAGCATATTCCAGTTGAAACAGGATCTGTGCTTGCAACCTGGGCCTGGCTGGCCATGGCTTTGGAAGCCTACTTAAATATTTCCACAGAACATACCCCACAGTCATACACAAACACATTGCTTCTCTTCCCTGACACACACAAGCTTTTTTTGCCAACAAAATTTCTGCAGACCTGCTGTCCTTGTTCTAGTCTATATATTGGTGTTTGCTAAACCCATCTGCTGATTATAAATAAATTGCTGCAAGAATTATAATTTATTTCTACAACAGCAATATTCTGTTTATTATATGTTCAGGTGGTACTCCTCCCAAGGCTGAATTGTTCACTGAACAGCAATGTGGTTATACTCCTTCTACTGAGGTTTTAAAAGCAAGTTTTAAGCATAAATCATGTACTTTGACAGCATAATTTTCTCAATGAAGCTTTTAAAAAGGACTCCTAAAAGCAGTATTCTTGTTTGGTTTCTCTCGTTGTCCTGAAGAAGCATTATTTTTTCTTTGCTAGTCTAGCAAATGGGGCTAATCCATAAAATGTGTAAGGATTGGGTGAAAAAATTACCCTCACAAATATGTTTTGTAAGTGCAGGTTCTTAACATATAGCTATACAGAATGGAGGAAAAGAGGCTTACATGAGTGTAGAAAATGATAAACCACAGCTCTGCAGGCCTTACCTTTTAGTATGTGTGTCTGCATATAAAAGTCAAAACTGTGTTTTATGGTAATTTTTAATTCTGTCTTTTCAGAAGATGCAAACACTTGTTTGCAACTATAGTGTTCTTTAAAAAAATTTGGAATTTTCAACTTTTAATCATGCATGCAGATTATTATCCCTGTACATATTTTTCAGCTCTGCTGTTCTTCATGAAGAAAATATACAATTAATTTGTTTGTTAAATCTTTTCTTATGTGATTTTCAGTCTTCAGTTAAGAATAGACTTCTGAAACTCTTCATGGTAATTTTTCTTTTCAGAGACTAATGTGCCTATTAGATGTCCTGATCAGTGGATGTCATATGCTGGTCACTGTTACGTAATTCGCAGGGACCCCAAAATATGGAAAGATGCCTTAACATCGTGCAGGAAAGAGGATGGGGATCTGGCGAGCATCCATAATGTTGAAGAGTACAGCTTTGTTATTTCTCAGCTTGGGTACCGTGAGTATTTTTTTACATTCACATGTATGTATTTATACTAAGCAAATAAAGAGTTTTCAGTATGTCTTACATATTAACAAAAGGAGGAGACTGTTTAAAAAAAAAATTGTCCTGATCACAGGGTGCAGAAGGACTTAAAGTTTAAATTTAAAAAATCTTTGGAAGAAAACCACAGTAAAAGCACAAAACCCAAACAAACTATACCATCACAGTAAAGCTGTGGTCAATGTTGTGAATTGCATCAACCTCAAACTGCTATTTCTTTGGGTCTGCTTCTGCCTCCTTTTATACAGATTAAAACAATTTTCAACCTTTTCAGAACTGGAAGGATTTTTATTATTGGTCTGCAAAGGTAGATGAGGGGAAGGGAAGTCTGTTGGTCAAAGACAGTTTGGGGAGATCTGGGTCCTATTACCAGCACTGCCATGTCCTTATTTTTCAAGTCACGCTGCTTGTGTTTCTTCTGAAAAAGGAAGCTGTATGTCCCAGTATTCAGATGTGCCCCAAACTAAATATGGTACTTAGGTGCTCGGTTTCTGAGCACACACTTGAGTTGTTGCATGGCAAGTTAGGCTACAGATGCTGTGTGTTCATTAGCGGAGATGCAACCATGCTGATGCTGAGGCAATTTTGTGGTTGCTATTGCTTTACATGAACCTGATTTTGCATGTAAGATCAGTTACTGCTTTTCGATGGGAGGAGCATGTTCAC
The DNA here is from genome assembly GCF_030936135.1 of Gavia stellata. Lineage (NCBI taxonomy): Eukaryota > Metazoa > Chordata > Aves > Gaviiformes > Gaviidae > Gavia > Gavia stellata. The sequence goes on along the minus strand of NC_082599.1, from coordinate 22,825,786 downwards.
ACCTATGTATGCTTCTTTGCAGTAACTAATCCTATGTGTGCTTCTAGTGCCAGGTAGTGTGAGTTAGTTTATCCTGCATTGAAATTGCAGTAAGGTGCTTCGAGCTGCAGTGTACCAGCAGTCTTGGAGTGGCAATCATAAAATAGCTGATATGCTTTAGTTTTGTATACTAGCCAACTCCATGGCAACTTGTGCTTGTCCTCACATTCCTGAAAGAGTGATTTGTTGTTCTTTCATGAACAACATGAAAATTTTAGTCTTTCAAAGGAGATTATTAGGAAAGGCAGGACCTCTTGATGAGACATTAGGACATTTGAAAGAAGTTAGCTTCTAAAGGAAATTAGTTGTATTTTCACCTTACTCCTTGGAAGTAGATTATTTCACAGTTTAACGCCTTCTCCAAAGACCTTTCCTGAACTGACTGCGCTGCAATGTTTTTGTAAAAGTGAATGTTTCTGAAAGGCAAATAGTCCTGAAGGAAACCAGGCTTCTCACGTATGGCACACTCACTGAAACAGACTGTTTTGAAAGCATTCTTTTCAGAGGAGCAAAACTGGAACAACTAAAGAAGCCTTTTAAGGCAGTTTACGACAGTATCAGATTACCCTTGTTCACCACTGAGATGAGAACACCATGTATTGCAGTGCCTAGAAAATACTGTCTGCATCAGAACTCTGTTGAAGAGTTCTGTACTCTGTGCTGTACAGAAAGAACAAAAGTCTGTCTTTGTGCCAAACAATTTACAGTCCCATGATAAAACAAAGAAAGAAGGGGTACAATGAGATGAGTATTGTCATAGTAGCTGAGCTTTTGTTGGCATCACCCACAAAGGAGAACTTCAGAGAGGAACATGAAGAAGAAAAAGAAGTGCATTCTGGGTGTTTACACAGAAGTCCAGCATGTGATATGGCACAAACGTGGCCCAGTGCATGTCTGAGAGTGTGGGAAACAGCTTATTTACAAGTGGCTGGGAAAAACAAAAATCTTGATATTTAGTCACCCAGCTTTAGAAATGATTGCAAAAGTCTATGACAGCATTTCTTCTTTGAAGGAGAAAATTTTTTGTAGGAAGAGGCTCCACAGAGCCAGAAATGGCTCTTGGCCATTTCTGATTTGCATGGCTTGTTTAGATTACTTTGATGTAATCATTTTGTTAAAGAATGCTGTTTATTGTTCATATTACCATGGTGTGAGCCTACCACAGTAGGAGCTCTGGCCATGGATGAGGCCTCTGCTGTGCTAGGTGCTCAATAAACACAGACAGAAAGATTTTAACAGATAACTAAATAAAAAAGAAATTAGAGAGCATGGATGGCAGTAGCTAAGACAGGAATGAGGGCATGATGGGCAGTGGAATTGGAACAGGTTTTGATTTTGGTAGCAGAGAAGAGTTTAAAGGAAGGTACTGAGATGTGGTGGTGAGGGACTTCTGAACATGAAGAGCAGTCTGGAAGAAGAGGTAAAGGTGCCTGTTTGAAAATGGAGCCTGATGTCTTGTGAATCTGAGCCCTTCTTATTGGGGGAGAGATAGTAAGGACAGTATGGATGAACTATGAGGGCTGATCATACTTGGGTATAATCAGGATGGGACAGAAAAAGAAGGAGAGAAAGAGAGAAAGAGTTGACTCCATAAAAGTGACAGGCTGGGAGGGTGATTTTTGCAGCAGCTTGGTTGGTCAAAATGGGAAGCCTCCATGTTCCTGTATCTAGCAGATGGGAGAAAAGTTTTAAGTTGTGGGAGTGTCTAGGAAAACCTCCTTCTGAAATGTGTTCATCAGAAAGGATTGCCTTGGGGGCATTGAATTTTAACTGTTTTACAGGCACTTCTGTTGCCAGTAACAGCAGCAACAGAAAAGAAACAGTTCCAGTTCCATTGAGAGACCCACTATCGCAGCTGATGTCTTTTTGGGTGGGCTCACAATCCCATTTTTCATTTCCATGGGTGATTTCATTGTCAGGTTGACTGTGGTCAGTCTGGATAGAGGATGTTAGAGGAAGACTTATGGAAGAAGGCAAGAACTATGATAACAAACTAAACAGGAAAAACCTCTGAGTGCTGTAGAAGGGTTGTAGAAATGTAAGGTCATAAGTGGTGGAAAAACCTGTTAAAAAGTAGTCTCCCTATCATTTGTGAAAAATACTCATAATGAGTAAGTTCCAGTATCCAAGTAGTAGTTCATACTCTGCTTGGAAAGAATGCTATCTAAGGAAAGGACTCTGCATGTAGTTGGTCAGTGTGATCTGAGTGACAGTGCTGTGGACAAAAGGAAACACCTGCCTTTAGCATAGGCTGGATGACAGACCGTAAATAAATAAATAAATAAATAGTATAAAAAATTCTCATTGCACTGAAAAAGTCATAAAATCAGTTCTAGAGAGAAATACCCTTTGATGATGATGGAGTTCAGACTGATTATAAATGCCCAACTTTTTAATCCTCCTTATTCAAATAGTTTATTCAGAAGAAAACTAGGTATGAACATTATAGTAGCAATGTGTTAGAGTGGAGGATTTTAAGCACAGACAAATAAACATCTAAGGAAGAGCTGCTGTGAAGTAACATCCTGCACTTTCCTTCCAGCCAAAACCCAGCAGTTAAATCCATTAACTGTAAACTGAAAAAAGACCAACAACTACACGAATTTTGTTTTGCTCTGAAATAAAGCAAAATATAGGAACACATGTAATGGGAAAACTTGCAAGTACTCTGGTTGTCAGCTCTAAAAGACAACACTGGGTGTCTGAGCATTAGAAAAGAGCACTTCTTTCTTGGCTATACTAAAGGTAGGAGGAAAAGGGGAGGTAGCATTTTATTTAGGTGTTTATTCATAGCTTGTTACAAGAGTTTTGAGCTGGAAAAAAAGAATGAACCTAGTTGTGTTGCAACATAATTCAACAAAGAGGGTATTTTGGCTGTCTCATACAAAGTTAAACACTTACTGTATTGCCACTAGAGTGAGTGGCCTTTCCTGATGACTGGAGTGAATATATGAGGAACAGTCTGCCCTCTTTATGAAACAGGGAGCCTTAATTTCCTGTGACTGCCTTTTAAACTTCCTGAGAATAATTTGTCTTCTGTTCCATGAAGATAAAATTTCACATCATATAAACCGACTGTTATCAACCTTGTTAATCATATGTTTTAGAGCCAGCTGATGAGCTGTGGATTGGGTTGAATGACCTCAAGGTTCAGATGTATTTTGAATGGAGCGATGGGACACCTGTCACCTACACCAAGTGGCTTCGTGGAGAACCCACTCATGCAAACAACAGGCAAGAGGACTGTGTTGTTATGAAGGGAAAGGTAAACTCATGTAGCTGTTGACTTAATTATTTTATCATTTCATTTATCATTTGGGCAGGGGTATTAGTCTTTGAAGGTAGGGGGTATTAATCTTTGAAGCAGTCTGTTTTAGAGCCTTACAGCTGTTACTTTTTTGAGAAAGGATCCCTCCTTCCTCAAAGAAAGGATTTTTGAGGAAGGATTCTTCCAGTCTGAATTCTAGCACCTGTTGCATTTCTTTAGGAAAGAGACAGCTACCTCAGTTTCTGTTGCAAGATTAGAGGAAAGACACATTCCTTAAGACTTTAGGAAAAGGCGAGGCAGGGAGAGATTGCGACTAGACCTAGCGCCATCCTCTGGTGCAGGGCAGGAACAGCAAGGTCTGGAGTAAATTCATGCCACTCCACAATGCCAAGCCCTGAAAGAACCACTGTTGGTCTACCTAATGTATTTTCCCCCTCCGTGTGGCCATTCATTGACGTCTACTGGATAAGGAGATGGATGGAAAAATAGGAGTCATTCCTATTTATGTCCTCACCCTCACTTTGTATGGTCAGTAAAGTCCTGAAGTATATGCCCAGACAGAACCACTGGAACACACCAGCGGTTCAATTACAAGGAGGCAAGAATAGTTGCAGATATATGCAGTGGCATGTGATTGCTTGTATGTGTCTAGGCAGATCTGTTGATAGAAGATGACCTAAGATTATAAAAGGGATCTAACATTTGGTTGGGTATTAAAATAAAATTAATTCAATGGCCAGGGTCTTAAAGCATTAAGCTTTGGACTCACTGGTCATGTCATGCGTGCCATGCTAAAAGTGGCAGCATTCAGTGCAGCCAGATAACCCATGATTATTGCTCAGAAGTAGAATTTCTGATGGTAGGCTGGTGTGCTTAATACTATGGTCAAGAACTAGCTGAAAATACTGGTTCTGGTTGCTGGGCCTTGATTTTGGGAAGCGAGGAAGCAGAAGATTCTGGTAGGTCCTCTGGTAGACCAAGCCTTCTTTTCCTTCACCTAACACGCTATCTGTCAGTACAGAAGGATCTGTAGCAGCCTGCTGTTCCATTCTGCTGCTTTAGAAGACCTGTCATCCTCTTACCTGTATCAGCGCTTAAAAGCAATACGGAAAGCACAATGTAGGTTTTGGCTGAAGAAATAAAGGGTGTTTTGATTTGTAAAAGAGAAATCTGAAAAAGAGCAAAAGTCCTCAAGTATACACAGCTTGTTACAGAGGTTGCAATTAATTCTTCCAATTCGTGCTACTTAGAGTGGTGTTTTTTGTGTGGTTAAGAACAGGTTTGCTGGAAGCCAGCAGGGATATGCGAAATAAATTACTTCCTCTCTCACTTTGAGGGACTGAAATAGAGGATGTTTTGAGGTCTTCCAACTAAATATTTCTTTGGTTCTCAGAGGGTGTGGACTATTATAGAAGTGTTCCATATCCATTGCGTTATGTGGCTGGGCTCTCTGCTGCTCAGGTATGTAGCAGCAGGTAATTAGCCTTCAAGGATAATGGAAAAAGAGGAAGCACCAGCGAGCAACAAGGATCAGCTCCTTCTTAACAGGTGGGGAGCCGCAAGCCAAGCGTAATAGCCCAGCTTGCAGGGACAGAGCCTGTCCAGCCAGTGCCCATCCCACTGTCCCCAGCATGGGAGCAGGGCAGGTGGGGTAGGCAGCTGATGCCAGACTAGAGCCCATGTCCGGGATGATGAGGCAGGTCCAAGGTCAAGCCAAGTAGCTGAGTCAGGATCAGGTCTGAAGAGAGTAATGAACGTCAGACACAATCCAGTGATCGCTGGGCAGTCCATAGTGACAAGGCAAGTCCAAGATCAAGCCAGGAAGACAGTTCAAAGATCAGGATCTGGATCAACAAGGCCCATAGCCAGGTACAGATGTTGCTGGAGCTGGAGACAAGTACTTCTGTTACAGCATGGTCAGGGATTGAAGGCCCAGGTCTGGGCTTAAGTGGAGCCCCAGGGCCCATGGGCAGGCAGGTGGGTGGAGGCCCCACGACGGTCGGAGCCATTTAGGTCTATTGGTGCTCTCAGGTCACTAATGGAAAGTTAGAAATGAATTATAACAGTAAGGCATGCAACAATGCCATCGAAAAGGACTTCTATTTATAACAAGCTTGTTCATTGTGTTACGATTTTTGCTTATTTTTCATTGAAATTGGTGGTCATAGGAGGTGCAGTTTTATTTGAGCTCCTCCTACATTACATTGTTTTTACTTTTCATTTTAATTTGACTCTGTACTTTCTGGACACTGATGCAAATTAATGCGATAGAAACTTGCTACGATTCAAAGAAGCTACCATTTGTCCAGTTTAACATTTTGAAAGGGTAGCTGTTTACATATGCTATGCTTTAGTTTTTCTTCCATTATTTTTGATGGGAATACTCATTTGCTTTCTATACCAAGTAGTGAGTCAGACTGGTAAAGATTTCTTTCAAGGCTATATTTTAAGGACTTGATGCTTGCCATCAGACCAGGTTTTCCCTGGGATTCAAAAGTCAGTAATTTCTATTGTGAGAGTTATAGATTAAAAAAACACAACCCATTTTAGCTATATACAGACTTTTCATATATGTGGCATTTGTGTGGAAAGCTGATTTTATTGTGTGTTCTTCTGAACTCTTTCAAAATACATATCTATTAAATAGTTGATCTTAGTAGGAAAAGTAACTTCAGATTCCATGGAAGTTCCGAGAATCACAGAATCATACAGAATCATTAAGGTTGGAAAAGACCTGTAAGGTCACCAAGTTCAACCATCAACCCAACACCACCATGCCCACTAAACCATGTCCTGCAATGCCTCGTCCACACGTTCCTTGAACACCTCCAGTGATGGTGACGCCACCACCTCCCTGGGCAGCCTGTTCCAATGCTTCACCACTCTCTCAGTAAAGAAATTTTTCCTAATATCCAGCCTGAACCTCCCCTGGTGCAACTTGATGCCATTTCCTCTTGTCCCATTGCTAGTCAGTGGGGAGAAGAGACCAACACCCACCTCTCTGCAACCCCCTTTCAGGTAATTGTAGAGAGCGATAAGGTCTCCCCTCAGCCTCCTCTTCTGCAGGCTGAACAACCCCACTTCCCTCAGTCGCTCCTCATAAGACTTATGCTCCAGACCCCTCACCAGCTTCGTCGCCCTTCTCTGGACACGCTCCAGCACCTCAGTGTCCTTCTTGTAGTGAGGGACCCAAAACTGAACACAGGATTTGAGGTGCGGCCTCACCAGCGCCGAGTACAGGGGCACGATCACCTCCCTGCTCCTGCTGGCCACACTATTTCTGATACAGGCCAGGATGCCATTGGCCTTCTTGGCCACCTGGGCACACAAGCCCAGTATCTCTTGGGATCAGCTGTCAGCTGACCAAACAAAGCATAATTATAATTTGACTTTCCCTGTTTTTTGTTGAGGTTTGTCTACCTAAGTACATATATGGTTCCATTGCGGAGTATTTTGGGTTGTTCACTCCTTGGCTGAAGTCATCTGAATCCATCATTTGTTTTTATGGAACAAAACCTACCCTTGTCTATGACCTTCTCTTTAAAGGAAGTGTTTGGGTTTAGTTAATGAGGAAGTAGGAGAACAGAGAGATATTTGCAAAAGGCAGCTCATAAGACATGGTAAGAACACCCTAGAAGTTACTGCATGAATTTCACAGTGAAGACACAGTTATGGGAAGACAGCAAAGGATCTTCCTGCAACTAGAGACCCAAAGCTTCAGAGTAAGTTTTCCTGTGTGGAAGAAGTCTAAAGGTTTTGAAAATTGTGCTGATTTCTTCCAGGCTGAGAAGGTCAGAGTTTTGGGTGTTTTCCTGAAGTACCTACCAGCCTAGTGAGACTGAGAAAGAAATGCTAGGAGATGATGAGAGAGCCACCAATGGACTTGCCTTGCAGTCAGCATAGGACAGAGAAGACACAAGCACCAACTGAATGTCCTAGGGTTCTTCATTGTTGTAGGCAGTAGTGTTGAGCTTTGGAGAGTTTTTGCTGGAAGCAGGGTTTGTTGAGGCTCTTGGAGACTTTGCATATTGTGGCACAAGGGATTGTGTATTACTATGATGGTTATTTTACATTTTGGGGGTGGGGGGAAGGAAAAAAAAAAGAAAGAACTTGCCACCAACTGCTATGATTTTCCTTTTACAAAAGTGGAGTCTTTAAGGCACAGGTGAGAGAGTGCTTTGCACAGGGGTTTCTCTTCCTCTCCCAATACCTTAGTTCATCTGTTGAACCAAAATGGGAACATGGTGTAAGGTTTCGTAGTTTCGGTATAGTTCCCACTGAATGTCATTGTTTCTTCTGAGAATCTGTAATATGAGGAGTAACAATGTTAATTCTAACTTTGACAAGGAACTTTTTGCATTTTCGAAATTTTATGTAAGTATTAACTAAAGAATGTAGTCTCTTGGTTTTTTTATCTGTCGGAACTGGATTTCCATGGGGAGAGATGACATCTCCCTTTCATCCTGCATGCTTATTAAATCAGTAGTCTTTGTAAAGATGGTGTATTGCTATCACCTCCAAGGGTTTGCTTTTCAGAAGGGTAAAAAATCAAAGAAGGTTAAGTCAATGGTGAATCAGCCCCAGCAGTAGTGAGGTTGGAATGAGGTTGGAATTAAGTACTGAAGTTACATGTAGGTTTTGTTTCTTTTAAAGCTAGAAAAAAATAATTAAATACTTAAAAGCATAAAACACCTTTTCTGAAGACAATCCCACTTGACTGTGATGTTCTGTTCTTATGTTCAGGATGGATTTTGGGCAGACCATTCTTGTGAAAAGAAAATTGGCTACATATGTAAAAGGAAACCCATGTCAGAAGCTCCTACAGAAGAGGAAACTATTGACATGGGCTGCCAGAGAGTAAGTGAAGAAAAAGCTGTCTGATCTGAATAGGCTGCTAGGAATGATTAAGAGGAGAAAATGCCACCGAGGTGACAGATAAAACAGGAAAAATGGATTCTGTGTTGTCATCATCAGAACAGTTGGCCTTCTCATTTCTGTGGCAGATGGGATAGGTGATACATAGGAATAAATCTAGGTTCTGACTGTCATTTGGCTCTTGATGCTCCCTTTCTTTTTCCAGAACGTAAATCAGAACTCAAACCTGTAGTCCCTGCAGTAGGCCATTTTTGCTTGATTGGCATTCAAGTCTTCCTAAAGAATTTGCCTCTGCCAGCAGTTGCTTTTCAGCTCTGCCTACAATTTTCTTCAAAATTATTCTCATCAGGAAGGGTGTTCTTGTCTACATACTATTCTCAAGGCTTTTCTGTGGTCTCTGGCAGTGCTCTCTACTTTGAAGAATTTGTTACAACTGCCTCAGCAAAATGAATTCATTGTGCTCCTTCTGAACTGCCAGCAGATCTATTGTTTATTTGGTAATGCTCGCCTTCTGGTAACATAACAATCAGTAATTCCAAAAACCCTACTGTAATTTGTTATGTCATAGGAAATCTTACTGTGGTTTTGTCTTCCGTGAAGAAATTGCCTTTTCTCCAAAGTCTGCTTTAAACAGCTGCAGAGGAAGTCTTTGGTGTTTATTCCCAGTATTTTAAAGACTACCTGGGAACCTTACAAATATTCAGCTGTTAGAGAAGTTAAAGGGATCCTAATGCTTATGGGTGTTATCCTTGCCTAGAGAACTAAGTGCATGCTCATAGAAAAAAGTCTGTCATAGATGAGAAATTGAAAACCATCATAAGAAAATTTATGTTAATTGTGACTGGTCACAACAAACTCTTCCTGTGTAAGCATATTCCTGAGTTAATGACATTTGAATGACAAAACATTAGAAGAGAGTGTTAACGTTAATAGTAAACAAACTTGTTTGAGGTGTCATTCCCTTTCTGAAAAGCCAAGCTGAAATTTGCTTCTCAAGACCATTCTTATGATTGCACAATGCCTGTATGCTAGTTATAATCCTATAGTGAGCACTAAAGGTGCACAGCAAAACCTCTCATGCCTTGATAAGTGGAATGCACTGATTAAAAATTCATTATATGTGAAATTTTTTTTCATGAAACAAGATTTTAAAAAGCCTGCTTGTTTCCAGTCTGGCTTTTTCAGTTCAGTTGTTCCTTTGTCTAATCGTTAGCTGACAGTGGTATAAATCAGTTTTGTTTTGTTGGGTTTTTTCTTTACTTTTTTCTTTTTTTTTTTAAAAAAATGAAGTTTAGAAAAGCTGCCTCATATGCAATCACTTAATGTTTATTTTGACAGGGTTGGAAAAGACATGGGTTTTATTGTTACTTCATTGGAAATACATTTGTATCATTTTCTCAAGCAAATCAAACCTGTGGAAGGCATCAGGCTTTTTTAGCAACTATTGAAGACAGGTATGTAAAAGTCTACTTTCATTAGGGGATCACATGAGGATTTAACATCTAGCGTCATCTGAATATCAAAATAAAAAAACCTTGCTTGAGAGGACAGCTATCTGTAGATACAGAACTTCTCACAGTTTTTGCATGTGTATTCAAATCCAGGTATTCAGTTTACAGTAAAAATAGGTGATGGCTATGAAATCAGTATTGATATAGATGGTTATGTCAAGTAAAAAAATAGAATTATGTTTTCTATTATTTCTTTAATTGTAGTGGCTTGAGGATGTGTTTTATTTGAGTGAGGGATGCAGAATCCAATTATTTTGACTATTAAATGAAGAGATATGGTTCTGAATTCCTTACAAAAGGTAGTTCAAATGAGCAAGGGGATATCATTTTCACCTATCTGGTCTTCTCAGAATTGAGCTACTTTTAAAAGATTTAAATGAGAAACCAAATGATGATAAAGTGCTTAGTACCTGAAAATCCATAACAATTCTCCCAGGGTTCAGTGTGTGCTAAATTTGTGAACAACTGGTGCACATTATTGAATGTGGAATATTGGGAAAATGAAAGTTAGGGTTAAGAAACAAAGCTTATTTTGCTTGCAGTTGACTTGATGCTTTACATTTTCTCTTATTTGTTTCTATATAATCTAAATAAGACATGTTCCAGTGTGAAAGCTCTAGCTGTCAGGGATAGTAGCTCTCTAAATGTAGGTAGCACTGCAGCTGTCATAAAAATGTTTTAACATTAATGTGGTCTTCAGACTGTACCTTGTTAATGGGAGACTTCTTTTATTTGCTTTGGTTTCTTAAGAGCTGTTTGTTTTAACACCATAATGAACTATGACAGGCTTTACCTCTACATAGGTTTGTTTCCCAAACATAGCTTTTCCTGCATGATCATTGGATTTAATTTTCAGTGTTCCTTAGTTTGATGATTTAGTATCATACTCTACTATACTTTTGTATATTTCTTCAATAATGCTGAGATTCCTTTTCCAGTTTTGGATTTGCCTGAAACAAGAAGTCATTAAAATACAAGGGTACTAGAAACTCTCAAAAAATACAGTAGTATAACATGTATGTCATGTTAGGTTTCTTCTTTCCCACAAATTTCATCCCAGTCAGTGATTATGTCACTTTCTTTACTGGACATCCAAAGAGAAGGCAGAATATTCTGGTATTCAAGCTTACAAAATATCTATTATGCAGTGCTTTGTTGTGTGCTTTGTTCAAGTAAATCCATCCAAGCTATGCTTTCAAGAAGGTACAGTGATAATTCTGAGAAAATAACAAGCCTTTTACAACTTTTTAAAATAAATTCAACCTTATTAATTTAATTATTGTGTTCTTTTGAACAGATATGAACAAGCCTATCTGACCAGCCTGGTTGGGCTGAAAACAGAAAGATACTTTTGGATTGGACTTTCAGATGTAGAAGAAAAGGGAACATTCAAGTGGACTAATGGCGAATCTGTCTTATTTACACACTGGAATTCTGAAATGCCTGGTAGGTACGGCTCTATACTGTTTAATGAGTCCAGTGCCCAAAATACATTGCTCACCTCTTGAATTTTTTTACTTCCTTCCTTAGCCCTCACTTGATGATATAATGACTAATTGCTCTGAAATGTATCTGGCTGCTTCCTCAAGCATGCAGTGCTGTTGCTAACTTCCTGCTTAGTGCTGAAACGAGTTTTTAACATGAGCTTGGGAAGAAACTTTACATTAAGGTCACGTTTCTGATTTGTGTCTGTTCTGGGAAAGTCTGTGTCTGTACTATGCTGGAAGAGCAATCTCTGCAGGCATACTGTGTCCTGCTTGCAAGTCCTGCCTGTTCAGCCATATCTCATAGTACACCTGCTCACGGCATGTTCTGAGGTGTGTGGGATCACAGCATGTGTGAAGCATCTCTGGTCTTAGAGCAAATGTGATTGTAGGAAAGGACAAGAAGGCCAAGGGAAGATTTTTTAGTTAATATCTTTGCTAGATTAATTGCGATTTCCTTATTTACTAAGTTTTGTTGATGAAACCATTGCTATTTTTTTCTGTTCTACTAAAATTATGGGAGTGGGAGGTCATTTCATCTCTGACGTGATCACGTTAGAAAGGGGATGGTCATCAGCATTCAAGGTTCTGGCTTGTTGCATTTGCCTTTCAGAAGATCCTCTGATTCTTTTTAATTTCAGTGCCTAAATGGTGATTTGAATGTGTCAGGTGGAGTGGTAAGGCTATGTAGACCATGAAGCCAATACTAGGCCTATATGTATAGAAAGTTCATTTTTGAAAATCATAGTCAAATTAGACAAATTTGAGAAACTAGCTCTAACCACATCTTCAGTTTTAGGGGAGAACTTAGTGGATTGCAGGTTGTGATGTTGCTAGAGTCAGACACTGGAGGTGATTTATTGTGAGGCACAATTTGGTATCTCAGATACGGATGAACCACAGATTTTTTTGATGATGAATTAGAATCATAGAATCACAGAATGGTTTGGGTTGGAAGGGACATATAAAGATCATCTAGTGCCTCCCCCCTGCCATGGGCTGGGACATCTTGCACTAGATCAGGTGGCTCAAAGTCCCGTTCAACCTGACCTTGAACATTTCCAATGATAAGGCATTCACAACTTCTCTGGGCAACCTCTTCCAGTATTTCACCATCCTCATTGTAAAAAAAATTTCTTCCTGATGTCCGATTTAAACCTACTCTCTTTCATTTTAAAACTGTTGCCCCTTGCCCTGTCACTACAGGCCCTGGTAAAAAGTGTCTCTCCATCTTTCTTACGAGCCCCCTTTATATATTGAAAGGCTGTGATTAGGTGTCCCTGGAGCCTTCTCTTCTCCAGGCTGAACAACCTCAACTCTCTCAGCCTTTCTTCATAGGAGTCATGTTCCAGCACTCTGATGATTTTCGTGGCTCTCCTCTGGACCCGCTGTAACATTAGAAACATTTTTGACTCTGTACAAATTCCGTCAGGATAGAATATGAAGTTTTCTAAATTCTCACCGCCACCTAACTGTTGCTTTTGTGCATTCCTGTTTACAACCAGGAAGAAAGCCGGGCTGCGTTGCCATGAGGACTGGAATTGCAGGTGGATTATGGGATGTAATAAAATGTGAAGAAAAGGCAAAGTTCCTATGCAAAGTGTGGGCAGAGGGAGTGACACTTCCACCTGTTCCTACAACAACTCCTGTTCCCCGGTGTCCAGAAGGTTGGGACTCAAACAATCGTATTAACTTCTGTTTCAAAGTAAGCATGTTGCTTATTTCTGCATTAAGGTAGTTTCTATTTGCTGCACATACATCCAATAAAAATTGGTATCCATATGTCTTAAAGTTTCATCAGCTTATTTACAGAGTGTATGTAGAAGTCTTGTTCCCTTCTATTGAAATGCTCATGGTTTTTTTTTATTCCGTTAAAGTCTGATCTTCAGGTCTGATCTTCTGATCTCAATTTCCCATGCTTTTAAGATTGAATTACCCATTCTTTTAAGATTAAAAGTGCTTTTCTCCTAGTTGTTGTCTTGCAGCAGATACTCCTGTCAGCAATGCAGTTTGCTAGCTTGGCTTAAAGGCACTCATACTAAGTCCGTGTTTCACAGATGTGAACACTCATAAACCTTATATTTAAAGTTCTGTAACCCCACAGCACAAGTTAATTCTAAATTGATTGCTTTTGGGTAGCTGATGTGTCTTGCTCTTGTGATCTACATGGTTTATTTTGTTTGATTGAAAAATGCTCTCTTTAGCCTTTTTCAAGAGGAGAGCAAAAGAAAACATGGCTTGAATCTCAAGAGTTTTGTCGAGCTATAGGAGGAGATCTGGCCTCCATTAATGGTAAAGAAGAACAATATGTGATATGGCGTTCTATTGCGTGAGTATCTGTAGTGTGCTCATCCATTCAGTTTAATTAGCCTTTTGATCTTTCTGAAATATTTCATTTTAGGTGTATGTTTTTACTTTATTATAAGCCAGTCTGGATTCATTATCTGCATCTGTATCAAACACATAGCAAAAAAGCAGAGCTGACGAAATAGCAGGAGTTGTATGACTAGTGGTAATCACCCCAGAATCTAATGCTAAAAAGATTGGCAAGCTATCTAGTTGAGGCAACATTTATCATCTGATGTAAAAATATTTACTGTGGATTTGGGGATATCATAAAATTACCACAGATGCCAGTTGTTTTCACATAAGCAAGTGTACAAATAGGGTAACAGTTGTGATATATATCTGGCCAATGTGTGATTGTTTGTCATTTTAATGAACTAATTAGAAAGCAGAAACAAGTTCAGATTCATTTTTTCCTACACAGGGAATGTAAATAAGGTTATCAGGTCCCTGAAGTGTGAAAAGCAGGAGAGAGATTTCTGAATGAGATGAAATACTCTTAAAAGAGGTAACACTTGCAATATGACCTGAATAGACTGGGCTCGATGAACTTCAACATCCCTGTCTAACTAGGAAGCAAGACAAGACAGCCTTGCAAAATGCTACAACCGTACTAGAGTCCCAGCTATGTACTTATAGTAAGGACAAAGTCTCAGATGCTGCATTACCACAAATTGACTCAATAAATTCAGATAAATCAGTAAAGTGTGTCTACTTGCAGACAATAATTAGTTTAAGGTGCTATTTTTTAAATGTGATTCAGCTGCAGCAAGTAACTTTGTGTTTGGAAACCCTAAGTGCCTTTACAGAGGAAATAGAGAGTTGATAAATGGAGCAACAGTAGCTATTTAACCATTATACAAAAGTATTTCGCCACCTTATTTTCAGGAGTTGGATTGGATCTGGACATTTTCTTGGTCAGTATTTCAATCTGTTTGAGTTATTGTGTAGCGATAACAGCTAGAAGTGGTTGCATTTTAAGCTTATTAATTGTTGTGAATGATAGCTTATTAAAAATACTGTAATGTCCTTATTAGTTTTGGTTTTATGTTTAAACTTCTTATAAATGGGACATTTATTGTTTTGGGGATTTTTTTAGGAACAATGGCTATTACCACCAGCATTTCTGGATGGGCTTATATTACTTGAACCCTGATGATGGCTTTGTTTGGAGTGATGGATCTCCAGTGAGTGATTTAATTTTCCACAGCTGTTATTTTGCATTCCCCTGTGCTTCTCAAGTGTGTGTGGTGTATGTGCTTCTGTGTAATTTTCTGCTTAATCATAATCCTCTACTGTGTCATGCTCTTTTTAGGAAAGCTTATGAATAGCAATTTTATGGCTTGATTTTTTGGCTAAAACATACTGATTTTTTTATAAGAAAATGTGCATTGAATCAACAAGAAAATTAAATTCATGTAGACTAAAAGGATGTTCTTATAAATGGAAGGATTTTTTGAGTAAAATAGTCCATCTTTAGTATTTCTCTTCTCTCTTCTTTGCTAATTAGATCTTTATCTGAATTGACCTACATTCCATGGAGCTGGAGGCAGTTGTTTTATGCCAGTGTGACTTGTCTGTACTTTAGACTAAGATATAAAACCATAGAAACAAAAGTTGTTTTGGAGATGTGAGTGTATTTCATGCAAGGTTGGTCAAAATATATTGATGGAAGTTTACCATACAGAAAACTGAAATTGGAATTTATACAGGAAAATCAGAATAGCAGTAATATTTTTCTGAGAAAAATGCCAACATTTTTGTTGTGTCTCAATAATGTCCTACTATTTTACTCATACAGGATATTTACTTAATTTAGTATCAACATGTAACATGCCCCATCATTGTTCTTAGATGAATTTTACAGAATTTAGGGCCTATAAAAAATGTCAATATTCTTCCAAGTGTGATCGGAAATGACTGTTATCTAGGCTTCAGTGCATTCGCAATCTGAAAAAAAGTTTGAAATGTCAGCATTTGCACGGGGAGATTCTGGTTTCCTCTTATTTAACTTTTTAAACTGACAGTAGGAACAAATTGTAGGTCTGTCTCCTCCCTCTCTCCATTATTTTTTTTCTATATAACAGAATTTTCACAAAACCTTTTCTGTCATAGGTGAGGTATGAAAACTGGGGCTTTGGAGAACCCAATAATTATCAAGGAATTGAACTTTGTGCAGAGATCAGTGGCGATTCCAGCATGCTTTGGAATGACAGGCACTGTGATTATCTGTATGGATGGATTTGCCAGATAAGAAAAGGTATCTCTTACTCCTGTGTGTTTGTATAATAAGAGAAGATTCTTAGTTGATTTTTTCCTTAACTTTAAGAAATAAAAAAATTCAAAACCTGTTTATCAGAATGTTTCCCTGTGGAATGTGAAATATCAAAGTGGTGTCAGGATTTCCACGTCTTCAATGCATTTAAAGCTATAGAGCCTTTGGTGCCCTGCTGGGACTTCTCACTGATCTTTCTCTATGATTTCAGAAGGGGAATGTGATACTTGAAAAATAGGAAATGTTACTTTGAATATTCACATTCATTTTTGACTTTTCATTTAGAGAAGTTCATGCCTTCTCCAACAAATCCTATTTTAGAATTTTTTTTCTGAGTTGAGTTTCAAGTTATTAGCAAATAGTTTGCAAATCAGTTCACATACTTGAATTTTTATGTGTGAAAACTCCCTCCTTTACTTGGCTCAAGTACTGTTTTGTTAACTAATTGAATTCAAGATGGAGCCTGGTTTCAAGATACTCTATTTTGCCTTGATTGGGTTTTATATTCATATGTTGGTTTCTTGCTAGGTTCTCTTGAGATCTGAGTTTGGATGCTTTTTATTTTCTGAAGACATCAAGACAAAATTTATAATTTAGGAAAATCTTGAGTTCCACAAGTAGTGCATCTATCTAAGTTTGAGTATTTTAGAAAGTGCTCATTTATACATTTTACCACATTCTTATACTGGGAGGGAGGGGAGCAAAATCAAAATGCTGCACTGGATTATTGAGAATAAAGTACCATCTCTGCTTTATATTAGTAAAAGAATTGCTTAGGCAGATATTTTTTTATTAAATGATAGTATCTGTGAGATGAAATATATTTTAGCACAAAATAAATTGGTAAACCTATAAAGACAGAGATCTCCTGTATTAGAAATTGTTTTCCTGAGGTGCTAATCGTGTCATCGAGGATGCCATCTCCATGATGCCACAGCAAAAACAAACAGGGGAATTCTTTAACCTGAAGTCTTCTTTTCAGAAAGGATCAGTTAATTTCTTGAGATCTTTTCCAGTGAGATTTTATCTGGGGATCTTTAAGATCCAGATAGAAATTCTTCTTAACCAGAGACAGATGGGAAAAAATCTCACTCTGTACTAGCTGGGGCATCAGAGAAGAAGATAACCCAGACTGCATTCCTGCTGCCTCTGGTTTAACCCAGAATTCATGTATAAGTGACCTGGGGAAAGGAGGGAGAGGGAGATACAGGACTGTCTTAATAGAGTTAATGCTTTGGGACAGAAGGTTTTCTGCATCCAGTGAATACCAAAAATAATTACTTAATTCAGGTAAATTTCAAGGTATTTTATAATACCTTGCACATTAGGAATAGCTTATATTTAGAGCCTCAGGGAACAAGAATACATATTTAAAATTGAATAGTGTACCAAAAATAAGAGATTTAGGCTATTTAGTTCATTCTAGTTTTTGATGTTAAATCCATTGCTAACCATAAAATTCAATGTCAGTAGAAAAACATGCCTCTCAATCATAGTAAATATTTTCTTTTACAGCAGGAAGTGTACAATCATATTAAATATTTTTTTTCTTACAGGGGCAAGTGTAAAGCCTGAACCAACAGAATCTCCTGCACCCAGTAAGTGTTACTGCTCTTACTATTTGTGTGTGAGTACGTCTAAAAGCATTTTAAATTTTTACTAATGAGAATGTCTTGTATCTCAGGAACAATATAGTTAGCTTACCATTTATCTTACAGAATACAAGACTACTGAGGATGGATGGATTATACATGAAGACAAACAATATTATTTCAGCACAGAGAGTGTTCCTATGGAAAAAGGTCGGGAGTTCTGCAAAAGGAACTTTGGAGAACTTGCCGTCATTGGGAGTGAAAGTGAAAGAAAGTTCCTCTGGCGATATGTAAGAAAAATCATTAGTACTATGGAATAAATCATCCAAAACAAATGAGCATGGCCACAAATCCTTTTCACCCTGAGAAAGAGCTTTTAAGTGATATTTCTTAGGTGGCTGGGGTTGGTTGCCTGTTTATACTGTCTTGAGGCCAAATTCTTTTAATCAAGAACATGTTTAAAAGTCAGATTTGAACTACATATAACTTTTCCTGAGCTGGCTGAATGGCAGTGAGATGTCACGAGGGCCTATATCAATTTATATCCAAATTGTAGGAAGGCTTGTCCCTTGCAAGAAATTTGTCAGATGATACCCACTGCAGAGATTGTGCAAGAGTTGCTGATTTCAGTGACTTTCAAGTAAGACTGTGAAAAGTGTTGATATAGTGACCACACCTGTTGACCAACGGTGAAGTTTGACTGTGGACTGTCACCTGTGAGCTGCTTTAACTTAAATGTTGTAGCTAGAGAATACAGCAGCTCATATCCTCTATCATTCAGACATATATTACTCATTATTAACGTAATAGAATTCTATGATAAAAAGAGGACATTTATAAAATTTTAATCTTTACATTCTAGATCTTGAAAAATGGCAAAGAGGATTCATATTTCATTGGTTTACAACTGAGTGTTGACCAACGGACAAGGTAGGCCAACTAGAACCATCAAACTTGCATTGTGCTTTAAAATAAAGAAATCGACTAGGCAGAGCAAAAATAATGAAGCGCTTGAATGAAATTGTGGCCTGTCAAAGCAAATGAGAATGTTTTTCCTCTGAATTCTATGGGACTTTAATACTTACTGTTTTTGATTATGAAGGTTGTAAAAATGTATTCTGTTGTAAATATACCACAATGAGTCATTATATTTAATCCTCTTTTTCTTTAATCCCATTTCTTTTGTTAGGCGTTCTCACCCTACTAATACCACTGTTATTCTATATTTGATTATAGCAGAAAAAAAGCTTGATCTCAATTTTGCCCTCAGCTGTTGTCTGCTTTGTCCATACTCCAATAAAACATAGCTAATATAAGGAATTTTTAAATAGTATTTCCTTTTGATACTGCTGAAATTTTTTCTTTGTAGAGGACCAACTCCTTTTCAAGTAAATGGAATTTCTCCTGATCACCACTGGAAGCTAGAGTAGATCCATAAACCCTAAAATTTGACTTATTCTTTAACAATACAAAAGCATTAACTTTGTTTTTATAAGTTTACATCAGGTCTATTAAATTCGGAAAGTTCTGCTTTACTGTTTGTTTTAAGATTTTGTAGTCTCTGGGACCAAAGAAGTAAACTCAATAGGGAATGGATTTTCAAAGGACATACCTAGTTTTGAGTCTTAATTTAAACATGGTTGTATTCACAAGTAGTTTAATTCCATATTAATTTAGCTCCAGATTATCTAGGAAAAATACTGCATGTTTCCTAAACAGAATTCACCCAAGCTAGCAGAAAAATTACTCTGCAGATAATGTATTTTGAATTTTTATTCAGGAGTTCTAGTTTACTTTATTCCATGATTTCTATTGAAAATATAAATAGATGCCTCAAGTCAAAATATATAAGATTTTTGGTAGGTAAAAACATTCTTCTTCCCCTTCCTCAACTGTTAGGAACAGACTGTAATAAAGGGAAAAATGCGACCTATTTTCTTTTTGTGGCACAAAGATAGCTGTTGCCATTATAGAAGTTCAGATGCATTGTGAGGATAAACAGGTTTTCTGCAAGCTTTTCTGAATGTCAGTGTGCAGCACCATATTGATTTTTACATGTGATGCTAATTTATAGCTGGATTCAGTTCAGTCTGGGTCTTGAAGTGCCTGGATAGATGCCTAGTAGTTCTTGGATCTCCTTATAGTCCACAGTGACAATGAGGACCCTCCAGAGGATAATTAGGACATTAGGTGGGCCAGATCACCTTCTGAAAATGAGGTGTCTCTGCCATTCCATTGTTTTTATAGGGACCCTAAGATGAATATACTCTTAAGTGAAGTACCTTGTGTATGTGCCTGAAGGGTGAACCTGGGCACCTCTGTCACTTGCAGAGCAATAGGAATATGTCTCCTATTAAGTGTTTGGTTGCCTGGTTATGATTTTGTTCTGTATTGTTTAATCCACATGGATGTACAACTTTTTTGATGTTTGTATTTTACCTGATGGTAAGTCACATTGTCACAGGAATTTCCTTGCAGGTGATTTTTCATGAGTTTTTCCTCTGCATGGGGGAAAAATCAAGCATTTTACCAGTGTTACGAATAAAATCTCTTACCTCTATAATAGGCACAAGGAATGTATGACTTGGGGGAAACGGCGAGCATCCGGGTTCTGTCATGCTGAAATGATGTCTGGCTTTCATGTTGGCTTGAATGATTATTTTGAGTATTGTCCTATCAGCTGCAAAAGTGTCAGCATATTGCTTAAATGCAGAGTAAACACAACTTCAACACATACCCTATGTCTTTGCGCAGAGAGTAAGTTTAGTACAATCAGCAAAGAAACAAATTGGTGAAAAAACCTTGTACACCTTAAACTATGAATGACTGCATTAAACATATTGCAAAATTACTTTTTGGAACATGGAAGCAATTCTATTTGTATGTTAAAGAAGTGTTTTGTTGGATTGTTTTTCTTAAGCTGGATGGACGGCACTCCAGTGAATTATTTGGCATGGGCACCACATGAACCGAACTTTGCAAATAATGATGAAAACTGTGTAGTTATGTATAAGAATTTAGGTGAGTTTTGTATGTTTGTTCCTGAATTTCATTATTTGTGTGTTTGTGTCACAACTTTTTTTTTTCTTCTGAGAGTCACCCCTTCCCCCCTTTTTTTTGTTATTTTGCAAAATGTTATAGACATAGACCATAGTATTATATTCAGGACTTAATAGTTTTATGCTGTTGTGTTTACCTTAAGCCTACCATAGGGAAGCTCTGATAGAGATCTGTGGTTGTGATTGCTATACAATTGTTCTATATTTTTAATTAAAATTGGCCTAATGTGCCACTATAAAATTGATATTTCTAGTACCTGGTTCTACACTGCTTTTAACATTGTGTAATTATAGTGTGTATAAAGTGACATATTTATCCTACATGCTGATATAAAATGATAATAAACTGAGAGACTCTGAGGATTTGATCTTATCTTTCAACTAAAAGGACTTTGTGTAAGAATGAGTGAAAATACTTTCCATTTAACCAGCTCTGGATGTGATGTCATACAGTTCTCCATTTATCTTACATTCAGGATTCTGGAATGATATAAACTGTGGTTATCCAAATCCCTACATATGTGAAAGGCACAACAGTTCCATTAATTCAACTGTTCCTCCAACAACATTTGCAACTCCAAGAGGATGTCATCCAACTTGGCTTTCCTTTCATAATAAGGTACCATAACAAATACAGTGCATGTTGGATGTTTGACAAAGCATAAATAGAAAACAAGGGAATTATTAAATAATATTGTTTCTTATTAAAGTAAAATATTATTTTTTGCAGAGAGCTGGTTGACGCCCGCATGCTTTTCTTCGTTAGCCCATCCACTGTTTTGCAGGAAAGGTGCTTTTTTGCTGCTTCTAATGAAGTGGCAGATGGGCATATTCAGTTGCAGTTGATGAAAGTCATTCTCTAGTCATCTCTTCAAACCTTTTGATATGCATTTCCTAAAGAGTTTAGACAGCGTTCCTGAAGTATTGATGCCTTGACCTTGATGTTTTTTAACCAAACCATAATGCTTTTTCAGTACTGAATACATTTTGTCTTCCTTAACTTTACTAACATGGTGTGCTTTCTAGAGTCAAATAAACAAACAGGCAGACTAATATCAGTCATGCATAACTTACCACTGTTAGCTGACTGTCTATAAAAAGTCATTTTTTGCTTATTTTCTAGGGATTTCAGATCAAATCTAGCATGTGTCTTTAGCAAGATGCTTTCTTGAGACCTTCAAGTTTA
Source organism: Gavia stellata (assembly GCF_030936135.1). Classification (NCBI taxonomy): domain Eukaryota; kingdom Metazoa; phylum Chordata; class Aves; order Gaviiformes; family Gaviidae; genus Gavia; species Gavia stellata. The sequence continues at coordinate 22,804,151 of NC_082599.1, read as the reverse complement.
TATAGAACAAGGATTAGCACAAAAAGCTTATTTTAAGCTGAATGTGTTTTGTTCAGATAATTGCATTATTTTACTGCCTTTTCTCCATCCTGCTTTGTTTAAAGCAGTGGTTTTCAATCTGTGAGGGATATTGGAGTAAAGATAATATATAGAGAATTTGTTCATGTTTTAGTGTTACAAAATATTTGGATCTACAGAAGATGAACGTGTCACTTGGCATGCTGCACGAACAGCTTGCATGAATTTAGGAGGAAACCTGGCCACTATCCCTAATGAACAAGTGCAAGGTACTGTGTGTAGTTTTGTAACAACTAGATGAAATGACGTTTAACCTTTACAGGATGACTGTTGTACTTGATACAGGATTTGAATAATGACTGCACATCTGATTTTTGTTCCAAATATAATTTTTGGAAATTTACAATGAAGTCTTCACCTGAATGTACCAAATTTTAATGTTGGCTTAGACATATATATACATGTATATTGTCCTGGCAGCCAAAGTAGTGCTTTTTCTGCTTAAACATGATGTCAGCTGGACCCAGCAAGTTCCATTCCAAATGATGTAGTTTCACTAGGTGTCATTAAACTTGCTTCATGGCTTTCCTATTAAGCAGAACAGCTTTAGGATCAGAACTTCCTGTCTCTGGGCAGCTTGGGGCAGAGGTTTGACTGCTTGTACACTTACCCACCCCACATAGATGTACCATTCTTTTCACTAGAGGATCTTATTTTAATGAACCTAAGAGCTGCATCCCTGACTAGGGGAGATGAACAGAGGGAAATTACCTCATGCTTGAATAAACACGGCACACAATCAAATTAAAATTTGGGGAAGATTTTGATAGATGTTAATAACACCCTCTTTTTAGAAATATTGTTTTATACTACAGTGATGAGAAACAGATGTTGCACAACACATACTGTTTGTGAGCTCAAAAGAGCATACTGAAAAATCAACCATTGCAAAACAAGTCTGTGTTGTAGTCTGAGCAATTAAATAGTTTAAATTTAGACTGCTGATATGAACATAGTACTACTTATGTTTTCCACATGTGAGGAGATGAAGAATCAAACTTTCACTATTCAAACATAGTTAAATTCTTATCCAGCATAATTTCTGTAGTACAGATTTCAGGTGGTTCATGCACAGGGCTTGAATTCTATGTAAGAGAGAAATAAGCAGTAAAGCTGTTAGCATAAAACTATTATTATTGCTGGCAATGTAGGCATAAAGGCTTGAGTTCCTGTTACAGTTTCTGGCAGAACAGCAATGCTAACATTTGGCAAAGAAATCTACAGCTTTAATTTCTGGAAGTGTAAGTTGCGTTCATTTTAAAAGACTAAAGGAAGGTGAATGGTTGATAGAGCAGACAAATTCATCTATTGTTTGCAGAGAAAAGTGAGCTCATAACAATGACTGTAGCAGTTGGCAAAAGCCATGATATGTTCATTTTATCACAGTATTTGATGTATTGTGGATTAGTGGGTTGATGAATGCCAGCTGACCTAGCCTGCTCTATTTGTGAGCTAGCCACGCTAGCTAAGACACAAGGACCTTCCTGGACTGTGCAAAGCTGTGGTAATTGATTTGCTTGTGATTAATAGTTCTGCTGAGACTCATTTTAAGCATCTTTTTGTGCATTCTGTTCCCCGCTAAGACAGTGCAGGCTATTGCCTGCGTGCTCCAGGGAGAGAAGAAACACTCTTGCAGTTCTGTAACAGCAGGACTTGTGCAGATGCACAAGTTGTAGGTGCTCAATGGTGCTCTCTGTATGATGCCATTGGGGGGTAACCACTCTGGTGGGATTACCAAAAATGTATGTGATCTACATGGCTGTATATTTCTAAGTCAACTGAGGGACTAGGATTCAAAAATGTCTTGAGACATTGCAAAAAGCATTTCTGTCATGCTTTTGGGATTCATCCCAGTACCAGGTTAGATACTTAGCTAACGTATTTTGCCCAAAGCCACAGTTACATATCTGATTCCCTGTTAGTTAAACTCAAAAGTCACCTCCTTTTCATCTTACCTGCTTGTGTTGTCAACAATCAAGTGTTCTGTATTTCAGAAAAAATATTTAATATCACCAGTCTCAGTGAGACCAGACATTTCAATTGTCCTTCATTAAAAGTATTTCTCTTTTTCTTTGCTTTTTTTTTACTCTAGCTTTCCTCACCTTCCATATGAAAGATTTTGTTACTGATACATGGATTGGATTAAATGATATAAATCATGAACTGAGGTTCCTCTGGACAGATGGAACAGGAGTTTACTTTACAAACTGGGCCAAAGGCTTCCCATCAGGACATATGGATTTATACTCATATGATGGCCAGGTAAATAGCAATCACAAATTGTTTACTGAAATTTGATTTTAGATTGCATTTATGCATTTGTTGGGATTTGAGACCTGTTACTGCTTGACTTATTACTTTCATACTTTTATACATGTCAAATATAAATCCAAACAGAGTGAATGGTTTTGGGCCCTTGGGCAGTTGTATTAGATGGTGACAGGATCTATGGAGTGCTCATACAAAGACTGGTTTCAAATTTCAGTTCTCTGTGTCCATGAAGGTTACACTGCTTGTCTTCACCCCGCATTCTCTCATAGGCTCTGATAAAGAGGACAGTGGGATTCCTGCCTCATGGCATTTGCCCCAAAAGCACACTGAATGAGCACATCCTCCTAGCCCTCTGACTACAGTTGTGCCTGAACTCAGCAGGTTTCTCAGGTGGCATGTAGCCTGCAAGGGGCACTTACAAACATTCCTCTCAAACAGCCATGTCTTACATATAGAAGCAGATTCTGTCAGTCACATTTGCAGAAAGGACATGCTTCTACAAAAAAAGATAGCCATTCAGTTTTTATGGGGGGAAAAAAAAAAAAGACTATAACTTCCCCTATTTTTCTGTCATACAAACTGATCTGATAGGTCATATAGTTCCTCTGTCTAATCTTATGTGTTTTAATAGTTCTGTGCTATGGAACTACAGCACATTATAGTACTAATTCTATTTCTCTTGAATGCCATTTTAAATGTAGAAATCTTGTTTTTATGTGTAATGTCCTTTTTCCTGTTTTTGAAAGTAGCACCTCTGAGCTTCTTGTGTCTAATGGAGGGGGAAAATTTGGGAGAATTCGGAGTTCAAAAGACAAAGCATCTTTAAAATGTTACTTCTGTGAGGAACAATATATATTTTTCTGTTTTTATGAAAAGTAATAGAATTTCTATGAAGTCTTCTGTGAAAATTTTGAAAGTCCCTATTTTATAAATTTCAGATTTATTTTTAATTTTACTTGACCTTAGCAAAAAATAAGTTATCATAGTTAATACAAAATACTATGCAACTGTTCAGTTTGAAAGATTTAAATCTTAATGCATTTCACTCACAAATGAAGTGTTTCTCTGTGCATGTCCTCCTGGACAGCAAAACCAAAGAAGTAAATAGAATAAAATAAATATGGATGCTTCATTGCATAAAACCATTTGTACACGTGCAGCCTTTTGCATTCATCACTGTTTGTTTAATATGTGCTAACATAGTTTCTAGCTATCATGTCCATGTCAGAGAAGTTGAAATGTCACTGTAAGGGTGATACTGACAGATCAATGGCTGCCTTTTTTTCTGTGTGTAGTGTTACAGCTTGCAACAATAAATTTGAAGAGATTGATATGTCAGAAATGTTGCATTGAGGGTCCAGGGTTTTTTCTGGGGCAAAGTTAACCAGTCTTTTCTACAATAGTTGATTTCACTTCTCTTTAAATTGTCTATGGCTTTCTTTCTCTCCATGCTGTATGCCTGGAGATATGAGAATACTGGAATTTCTCTGGTCTGCTTATCCACCCCAATGTTGCACAAGAGAGAGCAACATTAAGAAATTTGTGACGTGCAAGAGGAACAGAACGTCCACATTGTAAAACTTTTTTGCTGTTAAATGTTACAAGGATACAAGAGTAAAACTACAGCATTACTTGTGTCTGAAGATGTAAAAGAGAGTCTGAAATTTTGTATTTGCTTCTTCTAGCTATTTGTAACTGATTTTATATCTTTTTACCTCGAGGCTGACTGTGTTGTCATGAGAAACAATCCTGTTAAGGAAGCAGGGAAGTGGGCTGATGAGAGTTGTGATAACAACAGAGGATATATATGCCAACTTAATGCAGGTATTTATCTTTTTAGTTAAAACACAATCAAACCTTATAATTTTTGAGGGAATTGCTTGGGTGTGTGGATTTCAGCATCATTTCACTTCCAATAAAGATACATTCACAGAATGTTTTTCAGGCAGGAACACAAAGGTCATATATATCAGAGGTCCAGTTAGAGTCACTACTCTCAGCTGACCCATCCCACTAACTGCCATGTTGCTGCCTTCCTGAGCTGGAATTTGTATCTGCATCTTTGTGTTTAGTATGATCCTTGACATGATATTTGTTCCACGATTTTGTCTGTCATTTTCTGAACACACTGGCTTTCAAAACATATTCTGGAGAATACTGGCTTGTACAAGTAGTATGAACTGTCTGGAGTGAGACTGTAATTCACCTGCAGCAAATTTGAGCTAATTCATCTCCAAAAAGTAAATTAAAAAGCAGTGAAAATCTGGATTTAAATATCTGGTTGATTTTTAAGGACTCGTCTGTTGTGGAGTTTTCCTTTTCTCTGGCAAAAAAATCCCTGGAAAACAACACAGTCTCTGCAAAGCATTTATTTTGATGAAAAAATATTTTATTAAAGAAATGGTGACCTAATCTAATTGTAATTAATTTCAGTAATACTATTCTGGAGGATTATACAGAATACTCCTTTAGTCCTTGTCAGAGGTTGCTTTAAGCAGCTGTTTTCCTTTCTACAGTTTTGTGATTGATTTTTACTACTGATGCTGGCTTAAAGAATAGCACATCTAAACCATGCTGATCAAAAGTCAGGGAATATGAAATCAAGAAAAAAGCCTTTTTGTTTAATTCTATTTGCAACCACAGTGAAATCATAATCCCTTTTGAACAAGTATATAACTCTTTTTTCATCCTTTATTTTATAGATGCTGAGTTTCTGCCTTCTACCAGTTCATCCCCATCCAGCATTATCCGTTATGGTAACAGTAGTTATTTGTTCATCCATACCAAAATGAAATGGGAGGATGCACGAAAAAACTGCAAACGTGATCAATTTGACCTTTCCAGCATCTTAGACCCCTACAGTCATTCGTTCCTGTGGCTAAAGATATTGAAGTATGGGGTGCCTATGTGGATTGGTCTTAACAGTAATGTGGTAAGAACATCAAACTAATTGAACATGATGCTGCTTCTCTTATGGACAAATTGGGAACTGAAAAGTCTTATTATCTCTCTTAACTTTAGCTTATTAGTTTATATCTTGGTCCTAAATACTTTGATGTGCTGTCAGATTTATGGGTAGGAATCCATTCTCTCCCATTTCTCTGATTAAATTGTATATATTATACATGTTTTTCACACTTTTTTGGTGATATTACACTCTATGCGCTTCCAAACAAGACATCTTAGGCTAACATCTTGAAATATCTCTTTGTATATATGGTGTATTTGAGGTAAAATCTGCATATCTTAAGATGTACAGTGGAAAGCATTTATTCTCAATAACAATACTTAATTTTCAGAAATAGAATAAGGTGCTGTTGCTATGACTCTTTCAACATTTTTGAGGATAGTTAGCTAAATAATTAATTGGCTTACCTATTTTAATTTTATTTGTCTTCCCTCTCCCAGTTCTTTGGTATTTTGATACTTTCTGGATGTTAAAATACACCACCCTTTCTTCTTGTCACAGACACTTGTCCCACATTCACTCCATTTGGCTGAACACATGAAAGAAATACAAATGAGTAAACATAACACACCACTTCCTAAAACCCAAAAGATTCCCCTAATCTAATCAACAGGATGATTCACTGAGTTCACCAGCTTTGGTGGGAAATGATTACGTTTTTAAATATACTTTAAGTTAAAATAATCTACATTTCTTGAAATTTTGGGGGAAACAGATAGTACAAAAATTAGTCATCAGACTTCCACTCCTACAAATTATTTCAAATTAAATTTTTATTAGTCCCAAATTAACAGATTTATTAAGTTAAAAATTAATTCAATGACACTTACTCTGCATTCCTTTTGCTGAAAAGCATTTGTTGCACTGCTGTATTTCTCAATGAATAGCTGCTTGTCATAACATAAATTTACAAGCTTGAGCCATTTGTATTTGTTATGGATTTCTAAAAAAAACCTTCTAGCACAAGGTGCTGCATAGCCAGACATTTACTGACGAAGGGGTGGTTAATGCTTAGAGTTTAATAATTTCTGTTCATTCGTTTTGTTCTTAGACCAATGGGCGTTATGAATGGATTGATAACTGGAGAATGAAGTATACTAAATGGGCTGAAGGGGAGCCAAAGCAGAAAATAGGCTGTGTCTATCTAGACATTGCTGGAGCCTGGAAGACAGGATCCTGCAATGAAAGTTACTTCTCTGTTTGCAAAAAACCTGATGGTAAGAACTTGTATCTAACCATTGTAATTACAATGATTATCTCTTTAGAGTTCATTGTGCTGGGTGGTCTGCTGATATATACTTAGATACTTTTTTTTATTTCAAGAGCTAATTGGATGAAATCATTAAAATTTACTTGGGTTGAATAGGGCTGCTTTAAAATGAGGGCCAACACATATTAAGAAAGAGCTAGTGTGACTGTGAAGAGCCATCACTTTATGTTAATAATGTTAGATATATTTTGCAAAGCTTAGACTCACATTACTCTGCTATTTATTCTGATATTGAGTAAGCAAGTAAGACCAAAAACCTCAAAAATCAAAAGGTAATGAATGTTAGGTAGTAGTCATGTGAGTATGGTGTTGAAGGGGGACGAGCTGAATGACCAAGCCATAGGGTGTCACAAGGAATGTTTACTTATAACCGCTTTCCAGGTTTTCCTTTTATAAATGAATAACAAGCTACAGATGGTATAAAAATATTTAAGGATATTTCTTCAGGTCGCCTTCTCTTATGTTTTTGACCTGAAACTCCTGTTACTGTCATCTGATAATGCCTTCTGCATTCCATGATAATAGGTCACAACCTGTATGACCAAGTTAATGTGGGCCCTAATTCAGCAAAGCAGTCAAGTGTGAAAATATGTTTGTGAGTAAAGAGTTGAGCTGAACTTGGAATGTGTTAAAAGATAAAAGAATGCTTTGATTCTTTGCTAAATTAGATTTCTTGAGACTACAGTTGCAGTACTTTTTGTTCATAGATTTAGGACTATTTCCCATCATTGTGTTGTAGTAAGCAGTATAGGCTACCAAGATTACATTTTTTTAAAGATGTGAGTGAGTTTTCCAACATTCGGTTAGAATAATCTATTAATGATAAAAGAATGTATAAGAAGCTGTTTCTTTAAATTTTGTGCTTTCTTTTTTAAATTTTTTTTTTAAACAGTTCAAGCTCCCACTGAGCCCCCTCAGCTTCCAGGAAAGTGCCCTGAATCAGAAGGACACAAATCTTGGATCCCTTTCCGAGGTCATTGCTACTACATTGAATCTTCATCTACAAGAAACTGGGCCCAGGCATCCTTAGAATGTCTTCGACTAGGTAAGTATCATCCTTAATCAAAGAGCACGTCTTTCTGACTTGTTTTTCCTCTATGCGGAAAGCTGAACATGTGCTATGTATTTTTGTGATTTCACAAGGATGGTCCAAGTGTTGGACAAGACAGTTGCATCCAGTTATTGCCTTAATTTGGGAGGAGATGGAAAATAGCTGTGTACCAGTGGCACACACTTTCTTTGATGTGTGTGGGACCAGGCATTAGAGTGTAGTGGAGATCACAAAAGTGGAGACTTTGTCCCAGTTAGGAGGTAGTCAGCCTCATCCAGAGCAGCCACAAAATCTTATTTTAATGGCATTTTATATCTTCTGTATTCCTGATCTAATTTGCCCCTTGATTGTTGCAGTTTTATGCCACTGGAATGAAAGTTACAGCTCTCTAGGCTGGTTAATATATTAATAAACTAGGGTTGTGTTGTTTCATTCTTGCAACTTCCTTCTCTGGGAAAGTGATGTAAGATTCATTATGCCAGACTTCATATGTCTATAGCATTGGTGGCAATGCAACTTAGGTGTCTAACCTCCATTAGAGTATGCAGAGATCTTGTTCATGCTGTCAGTGGAACTGAATACAGATTTATCTTCGCTGGAGGTATATTGACATTTGGTCAGGTGAATTGCAACCTAAACTCCACTGACTGGGTTGATTAGGTCTCCACTGATAATAAACCTACCAGTGAAACCCATGTCAAATACAGACACCTGGAGCTGGGTAAGAAGAATCTCACTCTTTCTGCTGGTACTCAGGTTCATTCTTAGGTTGTCCTGAACTAGTATGTTGCAGGTCTAGTTTGAGAAACTAGTATTTTTGAGGGAAGGTTCAAGTTTTGGTATAGGTTCTTTAAATTTTACTATATTCTCCACATCAACATTTGCATAACATTTGGGTGAAGATACTTGATAATATACTTTTAAATATAGAAAAGTCTCCGTAATACAACACTCTTGCTGTAGCTCAGTCTAAGACTATGACAATCGTTACAGTATGACCCATTTCCATACAGTCTTCTGAGTTCTTTTGTTGACATGACAGATGCTCAGTCTTTGAAAGCTGCAATGTATGTTCTTAGTTATGCATAGTCAAAAGGATGTTGACAGCTGTGCACATAACAGCTGTTATCTGTTATCTGCAGTTCTCTGCTTTAAGTGGAATGATTGTAGTTTTGAATAAGCTTGTGCAAGAAATTAAATAACATTTATTTGAAGGACTGAGTTTCTGAAACAGACTTTCAATAAGAAGAGTGGGGCAAATAAATGAAAGAGTTTTAAGGTGAAGTTTGAGAGGAATTGAGTGATGATGTTGCATGTGATAGCAGGTGCCTCTGCTCACTGACTCAAGTTGTCCGCAGCTGTCCCACATCTTTGCTGTTGGAATCTGCAGTTACATCAGAATTGCCTTTTTCTGTTGAACTAAGATTCCTGAAAAAAGGCACTGACCATTTGTTTCAGCGTGTGCTTTAAAAGACTGGCAGTATGTGGAATTTAAAATTTGAATACTAGTATACTTAAGACTTCACATCACTGATATCCCCTTCCCTTCAATGCTGCCCTTAATCTTTCATTACAATTGTTAGGGCAGGCTGAATCCAGCAGCCCAGCAGAGGCAAGGTTGCGATGGCTCTAGGGTCCCAAGTCCAACCAGTGACAAGGCTGAGAATGTGTTCCTTGTAGGCGCACACACCCACATACAACAAATCTGTACATATATTCATGGCTGGCCACACAGATCAGCACAGACAGACATGCTGAGCACTCACATGAACACAGTCTACTCCAACGCCCTTATTGTAGTCACCTGTCCAGTTGATCAGGATGAAGGTCTGTTTGTGGGAATATATACAGAAATACAATGTGGAACCCTCCAGCATCTGGGCTCAGACACTCAGTTTACCCAGCAGCTGGCCCATGGATCTCAGTGTCCTCAGTTGCTGGGACCTGGAAATACGAGCACCCACAGCCACCAGCCTGGCTCCTGTTGCTGGTACAGACCCTGTCCCCACCACATGCACACACTGGTCCCTCCAGTAGTCAATCCCCCATGGTCTCACCTGTAGAGACACACAGGGGCACACACACATACAGAGCTAGCTGGAACTCCCCTGGTCCCCCAGTAGCCATTCCCTCCTTGATCTCACCCTTAGAGATGCACGCACACCAGTGGGTCTCATCCTTAGAGACCCGCAGCCCTTATGGTCCCTCCAGCAGCTGGCTGGGACTCCCCTGGTCCCTCTGATAGCCAGCTCAGCTTGTGATCTCACCTTTGGTGATGCACACACACACACTTGACTCACCTACTTGCTGGCTAGGCTGACTCGATATTCCCTAGTGATCACACACTCACTTGTGTACATGCACTTGCTCCAGTTGCTGACACCACGGACACAAGGGTCTCTGACTCATGGTCTCAATCCAGTTGCTGGTACTTAGACCCCCATGCACACACATGCATACAGAATGAAGAGTCTTTCACCCATGAAAATAGTTAGAAATAGATTTTAATAAGAAGATAGGACTGTCTGCCCAGATCAGGCACAGGGCATGGCCAGACAACCGTAATGACCAGTAAACTGTTTACACATGACCAGTCTTTTTATACCCTTATCCCTGTCTTTTCCCATGCTTGTTCCTCCCAAGTCATCTAGGTCCATCCCTTTCCCTGCCTTTGGTTCCTCGCCTGGACATCTCATAATAAGTCTTGTGCAATCTTGAAATGCACTTCTGTATCCCATCATGTGTCCCATACCCCTAGGTAACTCCCCTCAGTCTGCAAGGTACTCTGACGTTGACTTATCTTGATGGGTTTCACGCCTGGACACTAGGGCTGAGGCTGTCCTATGACAGCCGTAGGAGGGACCTGAGCAGGATGTCCCATCCTCTGAGTCCATAATTTGGGTTCTTCCCCTGCCATTTTGCCTCTTTGTTCCTCTGGGTTTTTTCTGTATGTCTTCCAGGCCCATCATTTGCCCTTTAATGGGCTAATGGTCCTGTGATGGGCCTGGGAGCAGCCAGGGAAGGGGTTTCCCGTCTGCCATTGTCTCTCTGTGCTCCCTTGTGGATGTGCAATGAAGCTTTTTGTCACACAACCTAATAGTAACCAAACATCTGAAGCCATTCAGCAAAAGAGGAACAATTCGAAAAACATAGAGACTACAGTGAGAAAAGAGGAACGTTCCATGATCTCTTATATTCTGCTGTCCTTGCTTGTACTCCGGGGTTTGTTTGCAGTTGGACATTTTCCAATTATGTCTTACCCATAGTAGAATTCTGAACCATAGTAGAATTTATCAGTAGCTCAGCAGTGATTCAAATGGCTTTTATATTTTCATTCTCTATAACTGTGCCTTCGCCTTCCTTACCTGGGAAAAAATACCTTCAAAAATTCAACAGCCAAATCAAACCAGTCAAGTGCCAAACACAGCTATTACTCCATACCTATTGACTGGATTCCAGCCCCACACTAAAGAGAACTGAGGATGCACTTTCTCCAGTGTTTAGTGCTGCTCCATACAAAGTCATGTAGCTCATTCTATCTGCTGGCTCCATGCTGTGACTTCTTGAGTTTGCTAGAGCATCATAGAGAATGAATCATTGTATGTGGATGACTAACAGGGTACTACACTAATTGGGCAACAGATGACCAAGATGATCTTTCTTTCTCTGATGGCTACAAAGAGAATGTAGGAAAATAAACAAGACCTGGTTAAAGAGTTACACTAAGGACCGTGCTTCAGAACGTCAGCAAAGTCTGTGCTATACATGAGCTATACAAAGGCTCAGAAAACATTTAATCATTAATATGTGAAGTTATATGGTGTACAGACTGAAGTTATACATACTTTTTACTAAAAACTTTAAACTTTCCTTAGAGTGGTTTTGGATTTTTTAAAATAGTAACATATCAGTAGAAATTTATGCTGAATATGCTGAATACCATATTGGCCTGTTGTATTTTGCCTAGAGCTGTTGTTCAGTTATGTTGCTATTTCCCAGTGGATGAGGAAACAAAGGAAATGCTAGTGCAGTATCGAAATACATCAGCAACAGTGCCAGAGTCCTTCGTAAGATACTATCCAAAGTTAGTTTCTGTTTTGAACTTCAAACTCTGTTCGGAATTTGGTACAGATAATCAGTGGCCAAAATAGATTGGCATTTGATAGGACAATGAGAATGCTTTCCGCCGTGAAACTTATGTTTCTAAGAGATTTTTTTTTTTCCTCTGTGTCTTCCAGGTGCCTCTTTGGTATCAGTTGAAGACTCAGCTGAAGCCAACTTCCTGGCATACACCATTGAACCACTTGAAGGGAAAACATCAACTTTTTGGACAGGAATGTACAGAAACGTGGATGGTAATTTCTTTGCTTTTGACATCTTTTTGTTTGGTGAATAATTGTCACAAGCTGTTTGACATGGGTGTTGAAAATTTCACATTATACTTCTGTAGTACATAAAAAGTGAAATTAGAAAAGGTAATATATTATGCTCATAGTGGAAGCTGGTCAATTGTAATCAAGCAATAACCAGTAATATATAACAAAGACCAGGCACAGAAAATTCATCTTAAAGCAAGAAAAGTAATTCACAATGAAGCAAGGCACAAAGGTGCATATAGCAGAGAACAGACAGGTCTGTGTTGGGAGTTAAGCCAAAGTCAGATGGTTCTTCTCAAATGTGGAGAAGCCCTGGGTTGATATGCTTGTCATTCAGATACTCCAGTTTTTGAGCTAGAGAATAATGTGGCTAACATCACCTCTATTCTTTGGAATCACCATCCTGGAAGGACCAGTTACCCGTCTTAAGTTACAGCTGGCCCTCAGAACAGCTTCACTTTGAAGCTGGAATTGTTTGTGTCTTTGGAATTGTGTATCACAAGATTTTCTTTTTTCTGCCTCACTGTAAGGAAGGTAAGGTAAGAGACAACAGGCAACAGTCTGCTTTAATTAAAATTTAAATTTGCTGATTATTGCTTTTTCATTAATACAGTTAGTATTCAATTAAATAGGTATTTCTGACTTCATGATAAATCTAAGAATTACTTCAGCCTTGTGCTGTTCAGACTAAAAGCTCCAGTATAACAATGTCAAAGGTTTTTTTGCAACTGCTTGCTCAACCAGTTCAATGACAAAGCAGTTGTGGAGAAGACAAGTATTCCATTACATTACTTGAATCTTAACCAGGAAAAGGGAAAGTTTTCAGTAGAGGAGGAAAGAATTTGAAGAGAGTAACGATTTATAAGCATAACACATAAAGAAAAGCTGAGGTTTACTCATGTGGTTAATTGATACATTAAATGTTTTTTAAAGAGGTTCTAGAGCAAGTGCAGAACGATACAGTTCTTACAGTGATCATAAACACAAGAGCTTCTTTATCAAGTACATGTCATTGTATTACTAGACAGTGATTACAGTGATTTCAGCATAATTGCATAACTAAAATTCATATATTTGGAAAAGCGATTGTAGTCAGATGCCATGCCCTGACACAAAGGGTGGAAGGTATTTAAAAAACAAAAAGCAGCAAAATGTGAAGTATCTTATAAGAAAACAAAACATAGCTTTCATGCTGAGTCTAAGAATTTGCTTGTTTGAGTACAACTTAAGAGTCACAAGGGATACATTTATTCTAAATAAATAACACTATTAAAAGAAAGAAAGAAAAAAAGGAACAGGAAGGAAGAGACACAAAGTCCCAGCATAGTTGAACAACAGTGATCACAAGATTTTTGAAGCAGATCTTCAAAAAGGAAAATTGTGTGTGTAAAGTCAGTGGGAAGGAGCAGAAACTGAAAAACAAACGGAAGAAAATTGGACAGACTTCCGTGGGGGCTTTGAAAAGAGTAATACAAAACCTTCCTACAAATTACTGAAATAAAGGGCATTCTGTTGAAGATAAATTATCTTTTGAAATCAGTAATTTCTATAAACAGAATACATGATTGACACTGCACCATTGTAATAAATTATGGGAGATACTTCTTTAAACTTTGTTGCTTTTGTAACATCATAAGCCAGACTGGCCTGCCATTTTCCAAAAATTGATGTTGTATCATTTGTGTAAAAACTTAAGGGCAACATGATGTGTCAGACCAAAAATCTAAATAGTCTAGTGGTCTGTCTCCAAGAGTGGCCACAAGTAGATTTCTCAGGAAGACAATAAATGTGGAGCAGGTGTCAAGATGGAAATAAATACTATCTTGTTTTTCCATATTCAATGTTTTTCCAATTAGGAGAATGGCTGTGGCTAGACAACACTGCAGTGAATTTTGTCAACTGGAATGTAGGAGAGCCTTCCCCTCAACAAAACGAGCACTGCGTTGAAATGTATGCAAACTCTGGGTACTGGAATAATATCTATTGCTCTTCCTACAAAGGCTATGTTTGTAAAAAGCCAAAAAGTAAGTGCTACATCTATGAATTTATTTTATGTATGGAGTATGCTTCTTGTGTGATAGTATTAGTAGGTGGCCGTTACACACAGTGCATTTTAGCTGCATGTTTTGAGGTTTTATAAATGCCAAGGGATGCACATTTGCATGCCCACAAAAAGAAAGAATAACTCTTGTCAGAAAGCGGAAGTGCTGACCAGTGCTCAAGTCCCTTCAGAATTGTTTTAAAAAGTTTGTGTTCCTATCTTAACTGTACCTAGTGTGTACACTTAGCAAGTTTGCCTGGTCTGTATTGATAATTGTTGAGTAATCACAAAGTTAGTACTGTGATTTGCACACACAAATTTGTCTCATCTATTTGAAAATGAGTTCCTTAGGGTATCCTCTCTGCTCAGCCTGAGGAATACTCTTTGCTTATTTCCCTCTGGAATTTTCATGTGCGTGCATTTTCTGAGTATGAAGTAGTGTTTCTGTGAATTGAGTATTTATGAACTGTGACTTAATGAACAGTTTTGGACTGTGTGGACTTTTGTCTCTGTGTTCTCCTGTTTTGAGAAGATGAATGAATGAAAAGCAAAGCAAACAGCATAGTCTGAATGTGCTAAACTGGAAGCGTCCTGAAATAATTGAATGTGCAAATTTGACAGTAGGGACATCTAGTGCATATGTGTTCCTAAAAGTCATCCTAATAATTTCGTCCAGCATGCATTGCAATCTTCCAGCATCTATTGCAATATCAAAATCTTTTACTAATGTTTACTGAGAAGAGTGAAATGCATGTAGTAGCTGAAATATGCCCACTTTCTCTACAAGACTGGAAATGAGAGAAATTCTGCTATCCTTTCTATAAATTTGCTCTCATGCAAAATTATTCTTACTTACTTGGGTGCTTGTAATGATGACTGTATCTCTACAGGAAATACTGCAGAACTGTCAGATATAATCATCCGTTCAGAGTCTACTTACTTGTCTTTTTACATTGTGATTGACAAACAAAAAGGCACTTTATTTTCATTCTCTATTCAGAATAGTAATAGGTGTAGGTAACAAGTGTTAAAATCAACAGCCACCCTTCCTTTTTGACCATTCAACTCATTTGTTTGTGCTGGTACTGGCATTCACCTGTTTTGATACAGAGATATTTCAAGGAGCTGAAGCAGATGAAAGCTAGGGTGTTTTTTTTTTTTAGGATTAGCTTCAGCCAGTCTAGCCTCCTCAGCTGGAATGCCATGGAGTCAGCCAAATACCAGTGTCAATGCAAGGATGATATAGTTGCTTACTCAGGAACAGGACACAATTGAACCCTACACTGTTGTAGAAATTCAGCTTGGCTCGGCACAGTTTTGCAAGACTGTGATAATGCTCCATTTGCAGAATTGAAAAAATGTATTAAATAGTTACAGGCTAATAAACGGGGTGTTAGAAGCTTGATTTTACTTAGTTACACTTGCTATGGCTTGTTATGTTTGCCATTTTCTGAAAAGGCTGCAAACACAAAACCGTGACTGAAGTCTTCCTGTAGAACAGATGGTATTTTCTGTTCCTTTTTTTGAGGTAATTTTTACATTAGTAATTTGGAATTTTGTCATGGGTCTATTCCATAAATAATCTAAATTTATTTCTTAAGTAAGGAGGTACTCTAAAGAGCTCTTCAGCAGTTCAACAGGTGCTAGTTGATTGTGCCGCAAATAGTGACTAGGTATATTATGTTCATGGTATCTCACTCTCACTTTTCAGGAATAGCAGATTCATATCACTAAATATACTGCTTGTTTAACTGCTTGTAGGAAGGTTTAGCATGCAGTCATACCAAAACCCAACAGTGGTGTGCATAATATGCATGATCAGTCCTATGCCAAACTTGGTCAGTCAACATTTTTTGGTGAGGAACAAGGAAAAAGCATCTAGGTTATTATATTCCAAAAATTTTCCAGTCAAATGAAGCAATGCAGCCAGAAGATTATTTTCCAAATTTGCATAATGTAAATGATTTCCTCCTATTCCTTGTTACATTTCTGAGACTGTTTTTTACACTGTGCTTTTGGACATAAGACCATTATCTTCACAGAATCACAGAGTGGTTGAGGTTGGAAGGGACCTCTGGAGGTCATCTGGTACAACCCCCTGCTCAAGCAGGGCCACCTACAGCCAGTTGCCCAGGACCGTGTCCAGATGGCTTTGGAATATCTCCAAGGATGGAGACTCCACAACCGCCCTGGGCAACCTGTGCGAGTGCTCAGTCACCCTCACAATGAAAAAGTGTTTCCTCATGTTCAGAGGGAACCTCCTGCGTTTCTGTGTGTGCCCATTGCCTCTGGTCCTGTCCCTGGGCAGCACTGAGAAGAGGCTGGCTACATCATCTTTACACCCTGCTGTCAGATATTTGTATACATTGATAAGAACCCTCCTGAACCTTCTCTTCTAGGCTAAACAGTTCCAGCTCTCTCAGCCTTTCCTCATGTAAGAGAAGTTCCAGTCCCTTCATCATCTTAGTGGCCCTTCACTGGACTCCCTGCAGTAGCTCTCTATCTCTCTTATACTGGGGAGCCCAGAACTGGACACAACACATAATGTAGCAAACACGCAATACCTCCAGCAAGCACTTCAAAAGTGTGCAAGTACAGAAAGCTCCCAGTTTCCCTGTTTTCCATAGATTTGCATGCTGGTATAGTGCAGACAAGTTACAAGCTGCTTTTTATTGTAAACAGCATTAATAGATGCTTTTCTTGATAGAAACTCTTGGAAACATCCAAACAATCATGTCTGGTTTTACTTTGAAGGGCTATATATAGAGTAATAATTTTCTCCAGATGTGAAACTAGCTGGGCTAAAAGGCACTCCAGCAGAGATCTAGAAAATCTTTGGAAGTCGGGATTGTTGGTTTATTAATGAAATCAGGCAATGTAAGTGGGGAGATGGGTAAAACAATTTAACTTCCCAGGCTCACCTTTCTCACAATGAAACATGATGCATTGATTCAAGATTTAGTTACAGACTGATTTTATGTCCACATGGCAAAATATAGATCTTCATCTTAAATGATGGCCCAGTTTTTCCAGCAATCCAGATTTCATGGTCCACATATTAAATTTTAAATCACTTTAGTTTGGATGTGATAAGACACTTCGGAGTTCACGAGTGATTTTAGTTGTCTATGTAGGTTGGCCATAAAAGTTCTTGGCAAACCAAATTTATTACACTTGCTATTTTTATATAACAAATACTGCAAGAATTTGCAATTATATTCAGGATTATGTTTGTTCATCTCTGTCCTGAAGATGATATGTAGATTTTCTTGTGGTGTTACACTGATGTCAGGATCTGTCTCCATGGAGCTCTTTGATGTTTCTTCTTTTTTGCCATCTTATGTAAATATGAGACCAGAATACAATTGACCATTGTGCTATGCCTTTTGATAGGTGTATATAGCTTAATATGGACTATACCCAAGTGTTTTCAGTATTTAGTGGTATGTATTAACATATATTTCTCTGAATATGATTTTCAGTGTGTTCCAAATATAGAAATAAATAATAAATAAGATAGAAATAAATAACAGAATAATATAATAACATAATTCTTTTTCAATCTTTTGAAATGCCAGCAACTGAAATGTCACCAGCAGCTGAAATACCACCAGCTGAAATGCCTACAAAGGGTAAGAATATTTATTGTCTTTCAAGTAGACAAAAACTAGTCCCATGTAAGATCATAAACAGAGCAAATCATATTCTGTATTATGCCTCTTACATTTTCTGATATACCTGAGTACCATATCTGTTTCCTAGGAGCATATTATTTCCTAGTAGAATACAATATACTCCTTTCAGTGTCCAAATGCAGATTTTAAAAAAATAATAATTTGTGATATATCATGCCATGTTAGAATTTTAAAATAAATCAATTTTATGTTGCTACATTTGTGTCTCATTATTTTGAAATAAATGGAACACTTTTGCTTAAAACATCATACTTTCTAAAGAAATTGTTTCCAGTAATCAGGTAAAGCGTATGTAGCATCCTCTTGATTTCTTTGTACTTGTTTTCAGCAATGACAAAGGATGAGAAGGCTCCTGCTCTGAACCATGGTAAAACAGGAGTTGTAGTTATTGTTGTCATCCTCATCCTAGTTGGAAGCAGCCTTGCAGGCTATCTCTTCTACAAAAGAAGAAAGAATCGCTTGTCAACAAACGACAGCTTTGAGAACAATTTGTATTTTAATAGTGATGCAGTTCCTGGAACTAGTGACACAAAGGATCTTGTGACCAACATAGAACGGAATGAACATGCGACACTGTAATGTAATAAAACGAAATGTAATGTAATATGTAATGTAAAATGTAATGTAATAAAATAAATTGTGCCTTGTTTTAATAAAATTATGCAATTAGAATTAAGCCAAAGCTATTTTCTCATGTGCAAATACTGTAGTAGCCAGTTTCAGTGTGTGCATAATGTTACATAAAGCAGTTACTTTATTTGGTAACCATTGTATAATGTGTGAGATTTCAGATCTCATCATTTGATGACCCACACTGGTGAGTGTGGGTCTTAAAAAAAGAGGTAATATTGACTAATTATTAAATGGAACAATAGAAATGGATGCAAGAAAGGAAGTAAAATGTAGATAGATCCACTTGAAAAGACTCCCAAGATTTGAAGTTTCTGCACCAGATTTATTTCAAACCATGCTAATGCACAGATTCTCCAAGCTATTCAGCAAACACCTCTCTAATTCTACCAGCTTTCAAGTATTCCTAGGGACCTAATTACAGGGGTAGTTGCTAGATGACAAGTCTGTATTTAGGCATATCCTCTTTGAGCCACGTGGGGAAAAAAATCCTTTTATAAGTTCAGTTCCCACAATTTCACAAAACACAGAGAAGCAAGTATGTATTTCTTGTAGTTTATGTATTCTAGGATTTAATCAGGTAAAATTTGGGGGCAGGCCTCTGAAATCGAGAAGTGTGGTTGGCGTTAACTACCAGTGTTCTGGCTGGCCACAAGTGGGTTTGTTTGGGAGAGGTGATGAAGGTCATGGCAAAACTTCCTTCTTATCAGGACAGCAGTTACTGAGGAGAGGGAGGAACAATACCTATACATGTTCTGAAGGTTTATAGGAGCACTGGATAGCTGTTACGGTGATCACATGTTGGTACTTCTCTCCTACAGCCTCTCAATAAGTAGTGTAGGTTTGTGGGGTGTGCTGGAAGTCAAGAACAATTTAGCTTTACCAGTGTATTAGTTACTACTGATTTTATTTCCTTTCTAAAATGGCTAGATCAGTTACCATTTATGGAAATCTTAGATTCCCCAATGTGGAGTTTATATTCCTAATTTTTGTAAATCCTGTAAAATGTAGATCATGCATGATTTCTCACTTGCATACAAAGGTTTGCAAGGTTTGGTTTCAGATTTTATTCTGTGAAATAAACAGTAACTAGCTTTGATTTTTTTAAATAGTTTTTCATTTTATAGTCTTGTCTATATAAGACTCTGTAAGAGGATAAAGTTAAAAAGGAGATGATACGACTGTGGAGACATTCCATCCAAAGTTGTGATCAAGTAATGTATTGACCATATTTTCCTGAATCTGTCCAGGGATTGTCTGCTTAAAACCAAGACAAGAATGTCCGCCGAGTGATTTAGTAAAAATCTTGAATTACATATGCATGTAGGTAAGATAGGGAAACTTGTCCCGGAACTCCTTTTCTTCTCTGGCTCTGCTCCCTTTCTTCCAGTTATTTCCTTGCCTCTGTTTCTACTGCTGTTTCCATATTTAATGCACAGTAGTTTGGGCATGTCTTTTCAAGGAATAGTACTTCTAATGGTTCTTCATGCCATCTGATGTGGCTTACGTGCCAGAAACCTCCTGACTGACTGATTTATGATGTTAATGATGACATCGTTTCAATTATATGGAGAAGTGGTGCCAGCTAGAAAAGTATGTGAAAGGGACAGTGAAAGGTCAAGAAGCCCTGACTGGAATCCCAGCCTCACTGCACTGGCTGTTGTGCAAACAACAAATAGGTGCAGTCTCTACCGAAAAGAAGTTCAGTCCTGTTCTGGGGCCCTGCACAATCTTAAGGCAGTATCTGCACACCAAGTGATTCTTCCAGATAACATTTCATCACATGTATATATGCAAATGTATGATTGGAAAGAAAATAAAGATTGAGGGGATGTCTCATTTCTGGTGCTTTGCCATACTTATCAGGTACATCTCTACAGCTAAAGGGTGTCAGGGAGAGAACCCAGCTACTGGAGCCTGGATGATCATGTACCCATTTATACTGCCTGAAATCCAGCATCATCTTTGAGTTGAAGAGAATTAAAAATACCATGCCAGTTAATAGCTGGCAGTAGGTGTAGCTGCTTCTGTGAAATGCTGTGTCTGTTCTGATCTCCTGTTCAAATGGGTATAGAAAAAATAGAGGAGGTTCCAAATCAGAAGCTCTGCTCTGAAGGTGGTTCTACTTGGCCTGCTCATTTTAGAAAGACTGTGATTGAAAAAGAATTGAAAGATTTTCAGAAGAGGAGGAAATTTAAGCTGCATGGTTTCCTGTCCCTCCTATTGCAATACAATGGAATTGAAGCAAATTTCCCATTAGAAAGAGCAAACATGGAAGCAGTGGCATTTACAGCACAGGAAATCATTACAGTTCCATACAGTAAGCTGAAGATGAGCACTGATACTTTATACACAAATTCTAATAGGAATTTTTGAATGGAATGTAGAGAAATGAACAACCTTGAACACTTTAAACAATATCTAATTAATATAAGATTAAATGGAAAGCTTTTACGTAGGGAATTGTAATTATAAAAAATAGGATTTCTTGGTTTTTTGTTTTGGTGCTGTTGGGTGTTTTTGTTTGGGTTTGGTTGTTTGGTTTTTAATGTTTTTTTTTTTCTTTTTTTCCCCCATCTAGTACCTTTCAGTGATGGCAACTCATTTATTAGACTGTCTGAATATAGAGTCCAGTCCCAGGTTTTTAACATCATCATACCTTTGGTCATGCTTGTGACAAAACTGATCATACAATTTCAAGAAAAATTGAGTGAGTCGTTTCCAAACTGGTGCTCTATTTCCACACCCTCCTGTTATTTTCATCTTCCCTGGACTGAGTTGTCGTGTAACGGTTTTACCAAACATCATTTGGTGATCTGGCGTTATCTCCTCTTTTCCTGCTGCTAAGCTGCAGTGTTCCTGACAAGTGATTGACTACACAAAAAAAGTTTTGAAGATTGGGCTGGGGAAATTATCCATGTTGCTCTATTTGATTGAAAAAAAGCAGTGTGCCTTCCTGGAAATGATTCATAATCATTGGGATGCGATATAATTTCTTACTCAAGGTATTCTGATCCATCACCAATTCTTTCAGCCATTCTCTACTACCTGCTGCTCATCTTGTTGGGATCGGTCAGTTGCCTTAGAACCGCCCTGTTGCTCTTGTGTTCTCTTATTTTGTCTCCTGAGTAGATGCCATTAGTTAGGAGAGGTTTCAGGCTGTATGTTGCATAAATATACATTCACTGAGGAATTGGGATCTTGGTTTTCTGAAATATTTTTGCTGTAAACCCAAGGAAAATAATTTCTCAGTAAGATGAAACGTAAGTAAGTTATGGGTAGAAAAGCAAAGGAAATTTTAAAATTATAACTAATAATTCATATCCATAATCCTCTGATTCTGCCAAGATTTCTTATGTTTGGTCTTGGTTGTTTTGATAAATGAAAGAAAAAGAAAAGTTGATTATGTAGCATGAAAATATAGCATGAAAGTGCCTTATATTGTTCTTTCAGTATGTTTTGAGCCTGTCTAGAGAAATGGAAAGGATGTTTGCTCTGTGGTATTTTTAGGCTAGAATGTTTCTACTGAGGTTTAGAGCATGTTTGGTGTTTTTTTTTAAAAAATGTTTTCAGTTGGAAACTGCAATTGTGCTATGTGTGGGAATTCTGGGTTGAAATCTTATATCAAGTTATAGCAGGCTAAATGATCACAACATTCCTTTCAGGTTTTAATGGAGTGTTTTTTGAAAATGAATGATTTAACTTCTGTAGGGAAGCATCTGGTTGAACCTGGGTGGACTCACCCATGCAGTTCTGTGGGCAGCTGAGGAATGACTTGATGACAATATTTGATAGTGTGTAAAGGTTTGTCTCTTTGCACATTGCTACGTTTCTTGATATCCTTGTGCTGAATTTTCATTTCCCCTTTTCTCCAGAAGAGTTCAGACTTCAGAGAAAAGGTGGTGAATCTGCACACTGAGCGTAACTTCCTGCCTGGGAGCAGAGATTGCCGAAGGAACAATGCTGACTCAACACAAAACCCAGCAGCCTTTCCTCCTCACCACTTCTAAAATTTCAGGCTGTGTTTGCCAAGTGGAAGATGCTGGAGTGCATCTTTGCAATCTTTTGATTTTCTTTCCCACTTTGTGGGCTGCGATGGGGTCTGCTCAGACAAACATACAAACACTGGGGTGAGGCTTACTATGCTTTACTCTTTTTCAGCCTCTCTCAGCAGATTATTGATAACAGTCCTTCACCAAACACCCATCTTCCTTCAGAACAGAACTAGTTTCTTTTTCCCTGTAGTTGTTGCCTCCAGGTAGCTTTGGGGATGCTGAGATGTTGTATACAGCAGAACCACAAAGCATTACATTTCTCCTACTTAAATAAGAATATGCTTTCATTCCACACATCTGGAGCTCCTGAAGAAGGAAGCAAGGAAAGTGGGAAAGTTGAGGTTGCAGAGTCGAGCATTCCCATGTTGTGGAGTGTCAGAATGCTTTATACGCCAGGCTCAGTGCAGCCATCTTTGAATATGCATCATAATTAACTGAGTAATTGATTGTCTGCTGCTTTGTTGAGGCAGCCCCCTCTTTTCCCCCACTTTCCTCTGGTCGCAGAGTCCTTCTCAGGCTCCCATTCTTTCCATGTTTTTGGTCTAGCTGTACCTGCTGGCCTTCAGGTCCCACTATTTTCTCTCACTGTTGTAATTCTTTTTCTGCTCTAATTCCTTGTGTACCTTTTTTAGACCCAGTGAGTCGTGCATCTGCATCTGAGTCAGAACAATAGAAGCAGGATCCCACATCTTCATGTAGGTATCTAGGGTTTTCATTGCCTACAACAGCAGCAATTTTCAGGGAAAGACTTGCTGCAAGTACAATATTGGGGCAGTTATCCCAAACCAGCCTCTCCTGAAGATATGGGAACCGGGATTTTTCAAAGGCCATATACAAAAAGGGATGTAAACCTTCCCCGGGAGGGTGTTTTCCCTACCCTCTACGTATTTATAATTGTTTTACCTATCATAAAGGAGAGAGGTTTTTCAAAGTAAAAATCAGAATTTGGTCAGAATGCCAGAAGGGTGGGCACTTAAGGGGGTGCAAACTTTCACAGACTAGCGGGATGAAAAATGTGGCAGTATTCCTTATCAGTTTAGTTTTTATCTCTAGCAATAATTGAAAATCCACCATTTTCCAGTTACAGGTTATCTTCTTCCTAGAATTGTGTGGTTTGTTTTCAGAATTTCTTCAACTGTTGCTGTCAGTTTGCGTACATTGCTCCTGCATATAGTCAGGAATGGAGCAAAAGAAGGGACGGGTGTCTCCTGAAGAAGACATTTCTATTTTCTACAGCTTTTCTCTTTTCTGTGGAACTGCAGACATGGGGAAATTCCGGTTCTCTCTGATTCCAAGGTCATAGTTACTTGATTTGTATGGTGTCCCAGCCCATTTTTCACAGTACTGCATTGCACTCTGGTGGTTTTCATCATTTATTGATACAGACAAATCTTCCTCTTCTTTTTTACCTTTTTCCTTTATTTCTGGTAAAGAGACATTCATGTCACCTTCTTCATAAAAATAATGATCCTGAATTGTAAGGTATGTCTCCAAAAATCCTCCCTAAAATGTTACTTCTTAGATCTCAAATTTCCACGGAAAAGAAAACTTTTACACAGTAGAGAAACTAGCTTAGAAAGCAAAGTTTATCCGTTAATGTATTATTTCAGAATTACTCATGTGACATGATACAGTTCCTTATTTGCAGCTCAGAACTTCCCTGTATCTGTTGGGTCTTGAAAACTGAAAAGGATTTGTTAATCCTGTTTAGTGCAGAAGGGTTTTCTTGCAAGGCACAGATTTGGTCTTCAGCATCAATTTGAGGTGAAGGGGAGAAGGGAGTGAAACATTTGGCCATGGCTGTCTACCTGCTCCTGATTTTTCTCTTTTCCTTTAGTACATCTCTTCAAATGTCTGGTAAGTCTTTGTCCTCTGCTGAGTATGGAGGTTTGCAAGTTCTTTCTCATGCTTTCCTGATGTCCTCCTTGGTGGACAGTGAGTTTATATCTAGTCACAGCATGTAATTTGAAACAGTTTTATTCGACTCTTAAATTTGGTGGTATCTGTGTAGGCATTCTGTTTCCTTAACCCAGTTTTTGAGGTGGTGTATACACCCAAGGTGCGTATATGTCCATCAGATGTGGGCATAACCTAGACAGTGCTGATTCTTGAAAATCAGCCAGCCTAATGCAGACAAAAGCTGATCTGAAATTACTCCACTGGAGGTTAGAACAGCTCAGATGTACAGGGCAGTGTCCCCTCAGCATGCACAGAAGCACTGGCTGATGCGTGCTTTGAGTTTCTTAGACAGTTCATACAGACTATGGCATACATCATTGCATATTGGAATCCTGTTTCCAAGCTGACGGCTTTAGGAAGGACCTTAAAAGCTTCTGTCTGATAGATTTCAGACACTCCTACAGCTGAGAGGAAAACAAATGACGCTGTGTCTGCAGGTCTTTACCGCAGGAAGCTCCCAGCTACAGAACTGCTGGAGTCCAGTGTTATCACTTGAATGGCAGCAGGGACTAGCCAATGCTGATCTAATCCGCTACAGGAGAATTTCTTCTGTGCATGTTTTTGGGTGAGACCAAGCTGGCTCTAACCTGTCCTCTGCTAAACTTCTCAAGAACCTCTTCAGCAGGAGAGCTGTGCCAGGGGAAATGCCATCACCTGGCTTGTTCAGGTCTGCAGCCTTTCAGAGAAATACCAGTGAGGCTGTTCGACCACTCCCTGGCAGCTGTGGGATGTGGGGGATTATGAAGCCCCGTTTAACTATTCCAACCCTGGCAAGAAACCTTGGGTGGCAGTAAAGCTCAATGGCACAGCAGAGCATGTTGGATGATGTCGCTGTCACTTAGAAGGGAGCTAAGGAATGCAAGGCGAGCTGCAAAAATTGTCAAGGTTTGGAGCAGGCTGAAGTTGTGCCCCTTTTTGAAGCTGGTCTTAAGAAACAAAACCCTGTTGTGCAGTGTCTTACGTTTCTATTTACAAGTGTGGCTATTAATGGCACTTAGGATACTTACTTAGCTTAACTGTGCTCAGAACTGAAGTGATGATGCTGCAAATTGTGGCTTCCCTCCTGAAGAAACTCACAAGCTGAACTCTGTGAAGAAATGATTTTTTGCACGGTTGCCAGAAATTTCCAAAATAATTAACCAAAAATGAAAAATACCCCACTTGCTTGATGAGCTGAAAACCACAATGTCATTCTGGGACAAATATAAAAATGGTTGAATTTGGAGTGTGTAAACCATTTTTAATAGCTCTAAAGCAAAAAGTCCTTTTACTTGCAAAATTAAAGCCTGTTTAATATGCTGTGTGGTGGCGGAACTTTGAAGAACTCATGAAATTTAATAAAGGTCATTTTTGAATGGCATTTTGAGAACAGTGTGCTTTAAGGAGAGATGTGAAGAAGTGCAATTTGACTTGAAAGAGCTGTATTTTCAGCTTCTGTGTTGCTTGCATCTTAAGAACACTTTGATGAATATCCTTCATACTGATGATTAACCTCCCTTGATTTCTTTCTCTATGGACTCTATATATTTTTTGTTGTAGCAGACTGTCAAATAGCAAGTCACTAGCTTATGTCCTACGAAACCTCTCCTCAGATGCTTGCATTCTCATTTTATTTTATAGATAGTGGAATATTTTCAATCTATAATGAAGACAGCAAGCTCTGTGCCCAGGCTCAAAACTCTAGCTCAGTCATAACTACCGCTTGTGATGAGCACAATGAGTTTCAAAAGTTCAGGTGGGTCTCTGCCACGCAGCTGCTGAGCATGGCGCTCAAGCTGTGCCTGGGAGTGCTCACCAAGGACGACGAGGCTGCCATCACTTTGGAATCCTGTAACAGGACGAATGAGCTCCAGTGGTGGGAATGTAGAAATGAGATGCTTGCAACACACGGCAAGGATTTATTTTTCAACTATGGCAAAGGGAAGGGGAAGAAAATCAGGTTGTCCAAAGGACTGGGCAAAGGGAGCAGGTGGAAAATCCATGGATCCACAGACAGCGTGTGCTCCCAGCGCTATGAGGGTGAGTACTGAAAATTAATCTCTCTTTCTAGGTAACTTGGGTGCCCCTTTTTACAAATCATTCCACCACCTGTTGTCATGCAGCAACCCTTTTCTTACAGTGACATTAGTAGCAGAGCTGACTACAAATAGGAAGTAGAAATGCAAGGCAAATATGACTGTACACATTCCTGCCTAACCTGGAAAGTGCAATTTTGTCTAATGATAGAATAAAATGGCAAAGGCCTATGATGTAATCATAAGGGAGAACAAGAATTCTGTTTGTACAGCAACAGCAGGGGAGAATCTGTGACTGTTTCAAAATATGTCTGATCAGTTTGCAGAAGTGGTGGTGATTTTGATATATTTAAACACTTATTGTTGCTATTACTTCATTTGACCATGTACTATCTCTAAGAAGTTAATTTCTAGTTAACATAGATAAGATCCACTTTTAAAAGTGTTTACCTGGTGTTTCCCAGGCTCAGCAAGAAGAAAAAGTAAGAAAAAGCAAAAGGAAAAACAGTGTTTTAACAGTTTAGGATGCAATAAGGCTTAACACCCTGACAAAGGAACACGAGAGTCAGATCTCCTTTTCCTGCACTATTATCCCTTTTGGGCTATGTAGAGTGGGCATCCAAGATCAAGTGTTCATCCTGCTTTCTACCATGACACTGATACGGAGGGAAGTTAAATAACAAGGGATGAAACTTTTGCCGTGCCATACAACAGTTCCAGCTGGAATGAAGTTTGTGATAATTTTGATTAGATGGCAGCAAATTAGATGGCATAGAGATGGGAGGGTCACTTCCCAGCAGAGTCACTTGAAAATTTAGGATAAAACTTCCTCTTATGAAGACTAGTAAAATAATCTGGTATCTCCTTTCCAAGCCTCTTCAACCGTACAGGCTAAAAAAAAGATCCTAAACACCACCCGAGGACAGAAGTATGTATGCAATGGGAGAAGCTAAGTCATGCGCACTTCTGACACAGTAGTCCAGAGAGGAATGAGAAGAAAAAATTAGACGGAAATTAGGCCAGAATGAGGGCCAAATAAGCGTTGTTTGTCTTAATCCTGAATATCTTGCCATAGTCATATCTAACTGGCAGAACAGCCTTGGAAGGCTTCGTAGTGATGAAGTACTGATGTGCTGAGCTCTTGCACAACTCAACTGTGTCCATGGAGAGCTGCTTCTGAGCAGACACTGTGGTGATCATTTGATACCAACTGACTGCTATTGCTCTATGTTTCTCTTTGTAGATATTTATACACTGGGAGGAAATGCCTTTGGTGCACCTTGCGTGTTCCCTTTTAAGCTCAATGGTAAATGGTACGCTGAGTGCATCCCTCGGAGTGATGATGCAGGCTCTCTCTGGTGTGCAACTTCCTCAGACTTTGATAAGGACCAATTTTTTGGAAATTGTCCACTAAAAGGTAATTTATTTATAAAGATTTCAGGAACAGCATTAAGCAAAAGTTTCATCCACTCGCATGGTCAAAATTTCCTTGGGATGTGGAAGTAACATTGGACAGCAAGCTGGATTCTGGCTAGCCTAGTTCACCGGTGAGCTATGCAATGATAAAATGAGGTGTCTGCTCTTCACTCTCACTGTTTCTCCAGCAAAGATGAGTAGTCCTACAGTGCTCCCGAGAGTGGTGGGTACGGGAAGTATTTTGAGGGTGGTGACTGGGACTGATGGAAAAAGGAAGACAAAACCCTTAGGACTAGGTGAGAAGAAAATCAGGGCAAATGAAAGGCAGAAAGAAGTGCAATGGATGAGGAAGGTGAGATACAGGGAAGCAGGAGACAGCGGTGTATCATAGGATGGAGCAGAGAACAGGAGGGCTGGAGCAAAAGGAAGGGTGCAGGACACCTGCCTTCCGTGCTTCAGTGCTCCTTACACCCACAAATCACCCAACACAGCTTTCCAGTAACCCCAGCACAAATACCCTACCCCTTCACCCCTGCTTCACAGCTGATTGGAAATGATTGTTTCTGTCATGTTGGGAGGTCTGGGAGAGCGTAAGAGGGGTCTCAAGGTAAGAAATGGTTGTGGAGACCAAGATTTTCTGTATAGGGAAATGTGTGTGTACAGGTAGAATATATCAGTGAGGGGGTTAATGTGGACTGAATTGTGATAGAAGTAGATGAGTAATACAAATAAATAAGAACAGAGTGAATGTAGAAAAATTAGGTTTGTAAGGAGAAACAATTCCTTATGTTATTAATGTATTATTGATATCAAATGGGCAAAGTATATATGTGGGATAAACTATGTGTAAAAACTTAGCAAATCATACAGTTACGTAGTTTTAGTCAGCAATGAAGATTTTATTTTCTGTGTTAGCAAGTATGATTATGTTATCAAGTTGCTGTTACCATGTTTTATAGACACTATCCACAACGCCCTTTGGAAAACAAATCCTGTTACAGAAACCCGCTATCAGATAAACTCAGAGTCACTTTTGACATGGCACCAAGCAAGAAAAAGCTGCCAACAACAGAATGCAGAATTATTAAGTGTCACGGACCTTCATGAAGAAATGTATTTATTAGGTAAAGTAAAAAAAACCAACAAACAAATTAATGCATATGGTTAAAATCTAGGTCAGCTCCAAGAGATTTAACACAGATACTTACATTTACCTTGTGAAAATAGGTCTTAGTAACATTCTTAAAAAAGCTTGTCACATTCTCACAAAAAATGTGTTAGAATAGTGGAAAAAAATCTAACCTTTATTAAATAAAAAACTATTATGACAATTTTCCCATGTTTAAAAATTTTATTTCAAGTTTTATTGAATAACTTACAAAATCAGGTCTTTAATAACTCGACTGTTTGTTTCTTTTGGCCATTTAGGGCTCACTAGTGATCTGGGTGTCAATGCAAAGCTCTGGACTGGTCTTTTCAGTGCACTTGACAGTGGCTGGCAGTGGCTTGGGGGCAGTCCTTTCAGATACCTAAACTGGGCTCCAGGTAAGTGCACTTTTCTGAAATGATGATCAGCGTCTGGGCCAAAATTCTCTTCTCTTCCCCAAATTCCTGTTACCTAATTCCGTTGGTTTCATAGAATTTTCACAGATTACAGGGGATTATGGAAAAGGTAGGATATTACAGTAATAGGGATCCCACTAGAGATGGATCACCATTAACTCTGAATTTCCCAGAAAAAGCAGATAGCTCATCTAAGAAAACAGTTAAAAACAAATATCTACAGCTCATATATTTTTCTCCATCCACAATTTTCTCATCAGGCATATTATTCAAACCAAACAAAAAGCTCATGAAAAATTGCATAAAGAGAATGTAAAGAAAAGAGAAAAAAAAATTAAGAGAAACATTGCATAAAAAATATTTTCAATTGTTTTTCTCAGTTACTGCTTATGACATTTATCTGATGTACATTATCTTAGTAAGTTTCCACTCTTTTCTTACGAACTAAGTCACCATGTTGCATGTTGCCATATTATGTATTTTCATAATAGCTGTTGTGACTGCAGGGAAATCCAAAGGGTGAACGCTCCTGTGAAATTAAATATGCATTTCATGTCCAGTGTTTAACAGTAAAAGATGTTGAATTGTTTGCAATACTACCACCCCATAAGGAATTTATATAAAAGCTTTATTTGTATAAAGTTTTTTCTGTATGCTGCAGTACTTCAAACATAGGGAATTTCGCCTTAAGCACTGCATGGGAGAAGAGCAAGTCTCGTGTCTGAAATGTCGGCCCTCTCGGCCATCCCAGCAGTGCTCCCTCATCCTCTCTCTTGGGAATTATCACTCTAAAGAATAATACGCCAGTGGCTTTGCAGCTGCAAAAGATTTGTGAGCTCCCTCCTGTGATGAGATGAAAATTTTCAGTGTTAACAGAGGGAATCTCTGGATGTTGTGCCTCTTTCCTAAAGGAAATCCCTCTGTGGAATCTGGAAAAATATGTGGGACCTTCCAAGGTAGGAATGGCAAATGGGAAAACCAGGTGTGTGATCGGAAACTGGGATATATTTGCCAAAAGAGAAACTCCTCCTCAGATTCCGCAACTATTCCCTCAGGTAAGTTGGTCAAAAAATAAGGCTATTTTTGCAGTGAGTGAGAAATACTGGGAGGATGCCATATATGAAATGACAGCCTATTGTCAAAACAAAAGGGTTACACTTGTTGACCTGGGTCAAACGCTGAGAATTTTCTGGTTCATTTTAAAGATGATGTCTAGATGTTGTTCATCATTTTGAAAGGAACCCAGGGTACTAGAGAGGGCAGGATTATGTGTTTAGTCATGTTATCCAGACCACAAAATACTGATGAATACCCTGTGCTCTGAAAAATACGCTAAAGATATGTTCTGCAGAACGATGTGAGCCAGAGTTCACGTTCCCCCGGCTCCTGCTGACCCTTTTTGTTCTATTCTGAAAGGAAAAATTCAGAATATGGGTCTGGCACCTTTTCCCAGTTGAGTTCCCTTTCCACCCGAGGCAAACTAGATCTTATCTATGTGAAGAAAACGGTGTGCAGTTACTTCACTTGGGAATTCCCAGCATGCTACTAACCCTACAGTAACTCGCTCAACTACATATATACTAGTATATAAGTTTATTCGCTGGCTTGGGGGATGAATGGCATATCACAGCTGGCACCCTGTACATTCTGGCTGCATCTGGACAGCTGGCTGGGAATGGTTTCTGACCCATGCTAACCTCTAAACCATGCCTGGATGTTGCCTAGGGGAATGCAAATTTGCACAGGTCAAAACCATGTCCAGGGAGCATTGAACAATGTGGTTGATCATGCGCCAATGTTGGGTGCACTTCTTGCCCTCTTCAGCGTACTTTATAGGTGCAGACCACGTGAAACTTCAAAGCAGTGAAAGATGGCTGGCCATACTAAATTCACACCAAGAAATAGCTGCTGAACAAAGTGTGTGGCATTTCTGTGCAGCTGGGATTTCTGAGATGTCTGGTATAACATAAATGTGTCTGGGCTCTCTGATATATGATCTGGGCTGTGCAGGAGCACCAACTGGCTCCCGAGCACTTGGTGTTTCCAGAGAAAAAATACACAAAATCTCCAAAATTCAGCAAGATAAAGTCCTTGTGTGGGAAAAGAGACCCTATTCTGTAAAACATTGCTGTACACAGAGCCTCACTGAGGGGGATTTAACACAGAGTTGTGTCCTGCAAGTTTGCATGCCAAATTACTTAGTATTTGTTTAATCCTGTAAAAGAGTTTTTCGGTAGCTCCCAGCACAATTGGGATGGAAAAATCTGTTTTGTATCCTTTGTGATCCTTAGACTTTTGCTTCTCTCCTCTGCCAGTATGTGCTCCAATATTTCAAATTCATGTCAGTACAGGTAATTTTTGTTTTGATTAAAAGAAAGCATGGAACAGGACTGCTCGTTAATTGTTTGAAATAATTTTTTAGGTGACTTAAAGCCTTTTAAGTGCCCCAGGGAATGGGTGGCCTATGCAGGTCATTGCTATAGAATATACAGAACACCCAAAATATGGAAAGAAGCCCAGTCTTCCTGTAGAAAAGAAGATGGAGAGCTGACGAGTATTCATAATATTGAGGAATACAGTTTTACAGTGTCTCAGCTTGGGTACAGTGAGTATTCCTGCAGGTCACTTTTTTATCTGGAATTATACTGTTGCTATTATTTGTTTAATCATTGTATCCATAATCTTAAATGTTTTTTCAAAAAGTCCTTCTTCAGTCAAAAGTGGGTGTGAGATGTGATTGTTCCATTTTAAGACATACCTATACCTACAATTACCTTTGTGTTCCCAGAGCCAGATGATGAGCTGTGGATCGGTCTAAATGACTTCAGGAATCAAATGTTTTTTGAATGGAGTGATGGGACACCTGTGACTTATACCAAGTGGCATCATGGAGAGCCAACCCACACACGGAATAAGGCAGACTGCATTGTTATGAAGGGAGAGGTAAAAATCACTCTCCCACTTTCGTACTTTCTTACGTACTTTGTGACCCCAAAAAAGGAAAACATCTGTGACAAAAAAATGAAAAAAGAAAAAAAGGGACAGGGGTTTTAAAGGTTTTTATGAACTTGGTTTAATTCAGAATATCTTAATGTGGAGGGAGACTGCAGATCAGATCTAGGAAGGTGTACAGTGGAACACCAGAAGCAGTGCATTGTGTTGAGACTTGGTCTGCTCTGTAACAGGTACAATAAATCTCCTGCCTGAAATTGATTGAAGTAACACATCATTCACATTCAACATGACAGATCATAGCTGCATAGCACAATTCTTAGAGCAGGGACTTTCTTATGCTTCCCCTAAACCACCTAAAATATATATTTATTAGAGCTACTTTGGAGGCTCATATGACTGGAGGCACAAAAAATTAGGTACAAAAAATCTTATCTTGTTTTATACTCAGCATAAAATGGCATATCATAATACTATGGAAAAAGTCTTAAATAATACATTTTTCATATTTTATGTTTGGTTTATCCAGCATTTCCTTACTAATGTCATCTGGTTATATGAACAGAATGAATACTATGCTGGTCAGAATAGAGTGGAACAGCGTGTTTCCTTCCTGCTCTCATCAGCCACTGAACCTTTAATACATGTAACCCTCATTCTCACACCTCTGAGGAAATGTGGCCCTCCCTGTCTTTATTGTGTTCCCTATTTGGGAGTTTTGGAGAAAGCATCAGGGCAAGGAAGAGAGCTGAAACAGCCTCAGCCATATAAAGGGAGAAGAGTTCTCTCTGTGGATCTGGATTTTCACTAGATTTCATTTCTCTTTGTTGTTTCTTCTTACCATGCTCAGGATGGATCCTGGGCTGACAGTGCTTGTGAAGTGAAACTCGGTTACGTCTGTAAAAGGAAACCTTTGGCAGAAGAATCAGGGGAAACTGAGGTTACTTACCCAGGCTGCCAGAAAGTAAGTGTAAAACAAAAGCAGCAACAGGTTATTGCATCTTACTTTCCCTCCCATGATGGTGAGTATCGCAGAAGTCAATTATTTCGACTGTTCTTGGTGGAGCCCTATAAAACTGTTAATTCGTATGTAAGGATACTTCTCAGACTAAAGGGGAAAGTTTTTATTTATTTAACAAAAATGTAGATCGACTTATTTTTTGCCCTCCCTTACATGCACACTTCACTCACCTCTCTCCTACTGCAGAACTGGTCACTTCACCCATAAAAGCTCCTCTCCGCAGAGCATGTCAGTATTTTTTCATGCTGTAACTCACCGGTCTTGGGTTACATGCAGCCTTCTCAGTTCAATCATTCTGCCACAGGAGGCAGGAATATTTGAGCTGACTGGTTTGCAAATGGTTTGTAGCCTCTTGCAACAGCCACACTTATATGATGAGAAGGCAGAGCAGGCTTTACACAAGGAGCTGCAAAGTGGCTGTGAGCATTCTTGCCAGCTCCAAGTCATAACCGCGGCTCACTGCTCACAAAGACCCCTTGTGTGTCCTTTATCGAGGGGTGAGACACAGAGTTGTGGTTATAAAAGCTATGTTTGATTATCCTCTTTGTTTCTTCTCATGGCTCCTGAGATTAATTTTGACTTGGGGTGTGGTATTAACGTGGCTTTTGGAAGCGTACTGTGCTGCGCAATCTGACAGCCCCTCTGTGCATCTCTGCTGTTGACGCTGACAGGGCTGGATGAAGCACGGCTTTTACTGCTACTCTGTGGGGCAGTTACCAGCAACATTTTCAGAAGCAAAACAAATCTGTGAAGAAAACAAAGGTTACCTGGCTACTGTGGCAGACAGGTATGGAAACATAATTCTTGTCCTTTCATACGTGCAACCAGGATGGAAAGGCCAAACAGAAATCTCTTCCTATTTTGCAGTTTTTTATAGTGCCTCATGTGACACGACTCCTTTGCTGGAAAATTTACGGTAGAACTCACTCTCTTTTTTAGAACTCATCATAAAGCTCAGTAAAACACTGTAGCACTTATTTATACAGAATGAATAACATATTCATTAACACAAGTATTGTTCGGCTTGTGTTGTTCATTGTGCAGCACAAAAGGAGAATAGAATCACTCTAAACTCTAAACATGATTTACATTACCAAAATATAAAATAAAAATTAATTTATACGACAATTAGAACGATAAAAGTAAGATAACTACTTTTGCTTCAATCCGTATTTATCTTCGCCCACATCACCTTTACCAGATTTGCTACAATGAACTGTTTGAAGAAATGAACAAATTACGAGAAAATGTGATACATCAGTTTGGTACTTATTCTTCACAGATATGAACAAGCTTTTTTGACTTCTGTAATTGGATTCAATCCAGCAAAGTACTTCTGGATTGGTCTCTCAGACACGGAGGAGCAGGGGACGTTCAGGTGGGCCAGCGGGGACCCGATCACCTTCACTCACTGGAATGCAGGCATGCCCGGTATGTGCCACAGGGGCTGCTGAGTTTCTGAGAATTGAGGGTTTGGAAGCTAAATAGTGGTTTTGAAACTCTGCTGGTATAAAGGGGCAAAAACGACTTTGCAACTTCCCGTTTGTGCTAAAGGGATTAAATCAGAGATCATGGTAGCTCCTTCCAGTAGACTACCCAAGACTGCATGTGTCGGTTGGTATCATTCACTCTTTGTTGTTCAGTGGTTTTGATGATAGGTCATTCATAGTGTAATGTAAAAAGAATTTGATAGAATTTATTTTGTGCTTTAATTGAAATGCATGTGAGCTACTGTGAGCTATTGGCATCCAAACACAGTGGGGACAGGTTACATGTAATTGAGTAGCATATGCTTTCAGACGATGCAGCTATTAATCAATAAGGTTTAAAAATTTTATTTCATGAAGGAAGGGAGTCAGGCTGCGTGGCCATGATAACAGGAATTTCAGCTGGATTATGGGATATCTTGAACTGTGAAGAAACAAACATGTTTCTCTGCAAGCAGCTGGTGGAGGGAGTGACCCCTCCTCCTCCTCCAACGACGACCCCTCTCCCATCGTGCCCGGAGGGATGGCAATCCATTCCTCAGAGCAGCTTCTGCTTCAAAGTAGGTGTTCGACTTCTGAATGCAAACGCTTGTCATTTCAAATGAGAGTATGTGTCATGTGTGCATGGAAGGTGGATTTCACCCTGCCTACCTGTTAGGTAGTCTGTGTTAACAAGTCTCCAGCCATCCCCAAGGTGGTGTGTCAGGCAAGTGCTGGAAAGTGCTGTATGTAGGTTGAACTGAAGTTCGGAGTCACAGGGACTCTGAGATGATATGAAAAGCAAAGTTGCAATAATCAAATCTAATAGATGACCACAGACTTATGGTTGCACAATTAAATAGTAAGTGACAAAACTAGAGAGCAGGAGACCAGAAGAAAGATAAAAGCCCAGAATGCTCTTTCTAAATTTCTGTAATACCCAGCACAGTATTTAATTGTCCACTTCCTATAGATTTTTCAGGGAGGAAGGGAGAAAATGCAAACATGGTTTGGTGCAAGAGATTTTTGCAGAGCCATTGGAGGAGATCTGGCATGTATCCACAGTGAAGAAGAACAAAACCTAATAGCTGGCTTGTAAGTATCTGCACAGTCCGTTGTTTGTAAAAAAAAAACCCACTAAAAAATGACCTTTCCGAAAGACATAAAGGATTTCTGGTGATCAATTTCTTCTTTGCAAAGATGGTGTATATCCTTACAAAGTGGCAGAAGGAAATGGGTAGAAAGAGGTGAGCAAAAGGGTTTCTTGGCAGGCCTCTGGGAAGGTGGTGCTATGCAATGAAGTAGCCTGAACATGCACAAAAATGAAAAGGATCATCAAAATTGGTTTCAACTGAGTTTAGTTCAAAGGGATAAAACTAACCTTTTTAGCTCATTTGTAGTTGATCAGTAGATGAAATAATCTTGTTTAAAGGAATAGTTTGTGCTGTTTCCGTAGTTAACGGGAAAAATTGGGAGGTGAAGGAAAATCTGACCTATTGATACGCTTATATAAATGTTTAAGTCAAGCCTATAAGTACAGACAGGTCTGAATTTGGATGCCTAAGCTACTTGATCAAACCAAGACCTTAGAATATATTTTCATTTACATCAGTATTTGTGGACTCATGACATCTGTGATCCTTCCCATGTAGCTCTGTGTTTCACTGCTTCCTGACACGTGCAGTGCCAGGGTGTTTTTCCCCACATGGCAATTAAATGATTACTTTATATGACTGTCCAAAATGATACTTCAAGCATCAAAACACTGAGAATAGTGTAATGATATATATTCTCCTTTTCTATTTCACACCGTGTCTGATTGTCTATATTGGTAATCATTCAGAAAGAGAGATTATCTTCACTTATCTTACTGGATGGGTTTAAGTGCCTTGGACTCTGACAGTGGATTTATATGGAGTGATGGCTCACCGGTGAGTAAATAATTTATTGTTCCAACTTTTTGTCTAATTTTCCATGTATATCTTGGCTGACAGCTTTCACAACTCCTCCTATACAAGCTGCAAGTGACCTTAAGTCTTTATTACCTGATTCCACTCTATGAATTAATTTTTTTCTTTTGATAGCTCATAGTTATAGAAAACAGTATGACATTTAGAGTAATGAAATAACACCAAAGGCAATGGCATATCTCTCTTGATCTAAGCAAATCTGATTTTACTGATCTCTATATTCCCATTTGTCAGTTAGAAATAATTTTGTATGTCTACACAAGCTAGGCTTTGTTGCCCTCACTGTCTTAAGTAGATCAAGTTCTGCAAGGCCCAAGTCCATATGGCAGCACTGATGGACTGTCTCAGGTTGAAACATCAGAGCAGGATAACCAACACAAGGGTCAGAGGAAGGTACTTAGATACTTCTTTCTAGAGCTTGACAGAAGAACATAATCTCTCCTGATAACAAAGAGGGCAACAACTTCTTGGCATACTAACATGGCTTATAAATACACTGACGAATCATTACGCTATGCAAGAGTCATGTCCTTCTCCTTACCAGGTCTGGGACCAAAGCACAAAATGGACCATGAAATCAAATGAAGTACATTCTTCTTTAACAGGATGATATAAGACAATTGTTTCACTTTAAAAGGAAAATAGTAACAAAGCTGTGTTTCTAATATAGGTAAATTTTGAAAAATGGGCAAATGGAGAACCAAACAATTATGATGGAAACGAAAAATGTGGCGTGTTTAATGGCTACAATAATATGAACTGGAATGATTTATTTTGTGAACATATGCAGGACTATGTTTGCCAAATAAAAAAAGGTAGGATGACTTTCTTCCTTGAGAAACTTTTAGAGACAGGTAAGAACATCCTTTCCAGGTCAGATCACACTATCTACATGTATTAGAGCCAGCTGTGCCATCAAGCACAATGAAACACTTACTACATTTTAATTTAAAAAAAAGCAGTTGAAAACTATGAATTCATCCATGAGATACAAGTGTAAGTTTAGGATGTATATGCAGCATGTTTAAGTGAAATCCAGCAGCCTAAAGTTACGCATAGTTTGTCTAAGCTTAACTTGTGATCAGCTCTAATATGGTATTTTGCTGAATGTAACACCTTTTTTTCAGATATTCTGAGAAAGTCTATGACAAAAATAAGCATACTGAGTAACCCTTAAGATTAATTTTATTCTCTGGAATTAAAATGCTAACAACTGTATAAATATATTTAATTGAGAGATGTCTGAGAAATGTAATATACTCAGATACTGATTTACATTGCAGGAGCATCACTGAAACCAGAGCCTACTTCCACATTCAGTAAGTCTTGTACTTCAAATAACAGAAATAAATTAACATACAATGATGTTTATTTCTATTACAGACTGCTTAATGTTTTACCTTGCAGATTATGAATATATTGTTAGTGAAGATGACTGGATAATATATAATCACAAGGAATACTACTTCAGCAAGGAACCAATGCCTATGGAAAAAGCCAAGGACTTTTGCAAGAAGAATGGTGGTGATCTTGCTGTCATTGAGAATGAAAGTGAAAGAAATTTTCTTTGGAAATATGTAAGAAACATGTTTTACTTCAAAAATGCACCGTTCTGTCCTGCACTGAGGCACCTTTTTCAACTGGCTTGTGAAATATTAGAAAGTGGTCCCCATCATAAAAAAAATCAGTGCCACCTTTCATGGGCTTATCTACTTAGGACCTGTACCATAATAATTATTTTGAAAAATTGCTACATGTAGACAAATCCTCAGCTTCTTTTCAAGAACACTCTCAGGGTGCAACTTTCAAAAACCTTGCTCTGTTTAGCTGAAAGCTACAGTTACCAAGTATGTTTTGTTTTCCAACACCTTCTCTTCACAGAATTCAAGAACAGCTTTTTCCCCTTTTTTTTTTGTCAAAACAGATTTTAGATTTTCAGTAAAAGGTTTAAGTCAGAATATTTTCTAACAGGAAGAGAATAACCTGATGATGATATACTCTTTTGAAAATAGTTTCATACTATTAAAACCAAATATGATTCCACCCTTTCCTCCACATGACTAAGTACTAAAACCCACCATTTACTTGTAGCCTTTCAGCAAATTCCCACTATGCTTTCCTAAAACTCTTCAAAATATTTCTTTATTTTATAGCCTGCTTAAGAGGTTGTTCTTCTTAACATAGCTTTTTGCTCCATTTCTTTTTCATCCCATTCTGCTTTTTGTTTTTAAATTTAAATACTGGAAATTGGAGGAAAATTCTGCATTTTGCAGTCAGGCACATAATCCCAGCAACTCCCTGCACATTGCATACTATGCAATTGTACAACTGAAGCTAAAGCATTTTTTGAGAGCTTGCTTATTTTATTTGAAATCCTTTTTCTTACAGCTCATTAAAATTCTTACTTTTTTGTGTTTTAGACTTTCTATAAAGACTGGGGAAATAACTTTTATATTGGCTTAAGTGTGAGCCTTGACAGGACATTCCGGTAAGTAAAACCAAATTAAGTCTGTCAGATTCATAATGTGAATATTTGGCATGGCTCTCTGTAAGAGACTGTTGAAGTTCAATGACTAACAAAACCTGTCTACAGCCACGTCCTGAAATAAAGTCTTAAAATATGATTCTGCTCCTCAGGGGAGCACTTCTCCCATAATATTTGCACTATCTAGTTCCTCTTCTTTTGTTCTATACTCCGCTTTTTTATCATGAGGCTGAGATGTTCACTCACAGTCAATGCACTGTCATCCCCTTCTCCTTGTTAGATGAAAGATAAAATTGGTTGGAGGTCTCTAGGATGTTCCAGATGGTACTTGCAGACATTACTGAATGTTCAAATGATCAAAGAAAAAGAACCTTCAAAACCTGCAGTGAGAGGCATCATGGTGGTTTTTAGAGGTGAAATATCAATACTGGAGAGCCCTTGTCTAGAAGGTAATTTCCAAATGGTTGTACTGTCAGAACCCAGGGCAGGACAACTTCAGGCTACACAGAGTCATTACTCTTCTGCAAATGTCTTTGGAAAGAAAGGGAATGTCCTAAATCTTCCCTGGAGCCTTAGATGAGTTGCAGGCATATTGCTCTTGTGGCATTCTTCTCCCCTCCCCAGCCCCACCCTCCTGCCTTTTTTTTCTAGTGCCTTCTCCTGGGATTTGAAGCTTGGTCAGATAAGTCTCAGCCTCTTCATTTCAGTCTTTCTTCTGTTGCCTCAGGATGTCTTTTTTGGCCACAAGCCACAGAGACTGGATAGTCTCATCTCCTGGAGCTCCTGCTTTCTTTATCACATCCCCTGCTCGGGGTGTTTGTCCAGTTCTTCCTTGCTCCCTCACTAGTTTCATCCTCCTCCCTGTTGGATGATGGTGCCACTATTTGTCTTTATATTACTCCTCCTGTACTGTTTTTTCCTATTTGGCTCAGGAAGACTTGCAAGTGGGAGCAGCTAGGCATCCTTGTTGAATTCCTTATTTGGAGGTTACTTGCAAAAACACTAAATTGCCCTGGAGCTGATGTTGTCCGAAGGCTCTGGCTTGGCAGACTCCCCACTTGACTCCCCTCCTTCCAGCACACTGAAGCTTTTTCATTTTTTTCTTGGCTACTTTTTGAGAATAAATTTGTGAATCACGAAACTAGGAAATTATTGTTGCACAACTGAACGTAATAGCTGTATAATATTAAAGTTTTCGTTTGTTTAACAAAATAGTTCCCAGCGGTCCCCAGTAGGTGGTTCAAGGCTCTCTCTTACTCTACGAGTTCTTATATTATTGCTTTTGGACCCAGGAAATCACTAAACTAGGTTCAGATTTCTGTTTCTGTGCTCCAGGGAAAGCCAGGTCGAGTACTACACTGGTTTGTTTCCTCTAGGCTATCAATGCTCAGAGGCCAAGAAAGGCTGCGACCACCAGTGGAGATGATTACTTCAGACCTGGTCCGGGTCAACAGAGTAGGCAGTTAACATAAAGATGTTTTTTTACTAACTCCAAGTGGAAGGTCTTGTTTTTCTTTTACCAGAGAACAACATGTGTTTGTAAAGTAGGATATAGGAAACTCTAATACATCCTTTACAAAGAAATATTAACTAACTTAACTGAGAATTATTATTCCCCCCAATGACTTCTTTCAGATGGATGGATGGAAGTCCAGTGAACTATGTTGCCTGGGCTCCAAATGAACCCAATTTTGCAAATAATGATGAAAACTGTGTGGTCATGTATACCCAGACAGGTGGGTGCTGTAACAACATTCAGTCTACACTGTGTGTCATAGGCTTGGGAGGGCTGCATGTGCAAGGGTGGGTAAGTTATAATACTGAGCAGGTTGATATTTGATCGAGTGTTTAAAAAGCATAGGAAAATAGATCATGTTGTCTTCTTTCATTTATGCACTTTTTAAAAATTCAATTCTATGTAGCTCACACATTGGATTACACCTGCAATTTGATTCCTATCTTTGTCAGAAAATTTCAAAGTGAACAAAGCAGTTAACTGTCAGACCACCTGCAGATAGAGTCAGTACTGTTTTTCCTCTAACCTCTGTCCATTTTATGACTACATCTCGAGGACATCAGCTGTCTGTTATCACTCGTGCAGTTCCTAAAAATCTAGGGCTTGGACATGGCTTTGATTATCACTAAACAATGCTATACACTATTTTAATGACATAAATACAAATACCCTTTAATACAGAGAATTGGAAATAACTGTGCTTACAGTAGCCAAGCACTTAGTCTCCTTTGGCGCAGTTAATCTCTTCTACTTTACACATTTTTAGTCCCAAAATCTTTCTGGGCAATGTTAGAGGTCAATGGAAGGAAGTGAACACTTTTGGGGAGTAAATGCTATGTCCTGTTTTGGAGATCTTCTTTAAGATAAGATGAATTATGTCCTTAACTTCACTGAATTATAATGACAATGTCTCCATTAAACGTAAGGTGTGATTAGCTTTGCTGTAGATAGATACCTTGTAACTGTCTGCAACTAATGAAATGAATGCCCTTTTCTTATTCATTCCTGATCTGTAAAATAGGGATGGTGATATTAATGCTGTATTCTTACATCACACTCATAGAGGGAGAAAAATTTCCCAGAAGACTATAAGACTCAGGTAGTAAGGTAACAAGGCCCAAATACCAAATAGACAGAGTGATCCTAGAGATCTTACAGACCTTAGAGAGGTGAATTAAGCCTTTGAACTAAAACTCCCCTTTGGCAATGCTATGGGTTTTCAATACTGAAATATTTCTGTTCTCAGATGAAATATTTGTATTCTGAATTTTACTGAAAACCTGAATATTTCTAAGCAACATACATAAAAAATACTCATTATTTCTGGGGGAAATAAATACAAATGCAGTTATCAGTTCTGCTTTCTGAAATAGATTTGCTTTAGGAAAGGACACATTTTATCTCAGTCTCAGCTGCATTTAGTTATTTAGTTTTTCTTTTTTGCCTAATGTGCTTTCAGGTACATGGAATGATCTCAACTGTGGCAGTGTTGAGTTATTCATCTGTGAAAGGCTTAACAAGACGATTCGTCCAACTGTTGCTCCAACTTCACCGCCACCAAAGGGGGGGTGTCCAGAAGACTGGCTCCTCTTTGATAACAAGGTGCAGTATGAAATGTCAGTATATTGTGTTTTAAGAAGAGCAGAATAACAACAATCTTTGGTTCAATTTTTCAGTTGTAATAGGGTTTTCGGTTATCACAAAATATGTTCTGATTGTGTGTATTTAAAGATTCTAAACATTAGATTCCTGAAACAGAAATTGTAGCCTCTATTGCTATCACAGCAGTTATGAGAGATGTCATGAGACATACAAGAAGAAAGCTTCATCTTATATTTTTGCTAGTGTTTAGTGTTGCTAAGGATGGCTGAGCAACTTCCCTTGTGTGGAGCTATTGTATGTTCTTGTTTACTGTGCTTCGCTTATCTGGCTGTCACAGGACACTTATTCATCCCTTGCCTACTATGCACCAGCTCTTAAGCCACTGAGGCACCTTCCCTTGAGCAAATTTATAATTTTTTTTTATATAACCAAATACCTGTTAAGGTTTTTAAATAATTCAGTTATAAGCTTCATCACACTTTATTGTGTAAGATCACTCTTAGCCTTCTCAAAAGACAAAATTTCAGGATAAGAGTGTGTATGTATTTAAAATCCATAGGTTGTGATCTAAGAAGCTATAAAAGCTATAAAACAACAGTGTACACTGTTGAGAATACACCTAGTAATGAAGATAATACTTGATTACATTGCCTCATCTAGCTCCATCTCTCTTTCTTTTGGCTAAGCCAAAATATGATTTCATTTTGATAGATGTCCTTTGTTTGAGACACGGTGGCTGCTCTCTTCTTTCCTTTCCTCTCTCAGCCCCAGGGAAAAGAGTCACAAACTCAGAGTTTGTTCCATTTCATACTGCTCTCTCAAGCTAAAAAGTCACTCTCTTCCTCACCTCCTGGACAAGGAGTTTCAAGACGTGACTCCTCTCCAAGTGTTTAGACACCACTTCTGACTGTCATGGAGCTGCCTCCCTTTTGCCCAACATTTCCCGTGAATTGCCTACTTAATTTTTCAGTTGTATGCTTTAATCAGCACATTTAGGTTGCTTGACGCTGGCAAAGCTGTCTAATGACATCTTGGTTAAATCTCATAGATCATATTACAAGAAATGGTAAACTCATGGCTTGCTTTGTAATGTCAGAATCATTCTCTTTCTGTTATTATCCTGTGAGAACCAAACCTGGTATGACAA
Source organism: Gavia stellata (assembly GCF_030936135.1). Lineage (NCBI taxonomy): Eukaryota > Metazoa > Chordata > Aves > Gaviiformes > Gaviidae > Gavia > Gavia stellata. The sequence continues at coordinate 22,760,604 of NC_082599.1, read as the reverse complement.
ACAGGGCAACAGAAGGTGAGATGTTTAGCTTCATTAACATGTCTTATGTTTGTTTTCTGAGGTCTTCTTAGGCATTCCTCCCACAAAGTCACACCTCAGAAGTGTGCTTAGGAGTTTTAACATAATTTCTACTGAAATCATTAGACTGATGTATTCCTTCTTCTAAGTGTATGCTAAAATATTGGGGTTTATGCTAGTTTTCTGGTATAGATCTTTTTCATAAAGACCTAAAGACAAGCTAGAAAGGACTGTTAAATCATCTAACCTCCCTTTTTGCTTAGAATATCCAGTTTATCTTGTTTGTTACAAACAGAGATGCTTTCGCTGGAAATTAAAACGCCATCCAGTTACCGATTTGGCACACTTCTCTTTTTCAGTGTTTCAAAGTATTTGGCCTTAATGAAAATGATACATTGACATGGCACGCTGCGCGGAACAATTGTATTAATTCTGGAGGAAACCTGGCTACTATATCAAAAAAGGAAACACAAGGTATAAAGTACTAATGTTTTGATACTGGATTAGACATCAAGTAATTCCTGATAAACAGATTAAGACAGATGTTATAGCTTCTGCAATATGTGCTATTGTTTATGCCATATTAATATCAAGTTATGTTGAATGAGTAATTGCACCTTTTGAAAAATGCTTGCATAGGTTTTAGTGTCTTGATTAACTTTTAGAATCATAGCTCTGGGGCTAATATAGGACATACAAAGGTATTCATACTGTTCAAATATTAAGATTTTGTATTAGGGGCTTGTCATGTAATAAAATGTCCATATGTTGATTTTTTTAAGTGTACATGTAAAAATAGCCCACAAACGGAGTAACATCCAAAACAAATCACTGTGCACTTAGCTGCTGAGCCAAATGCTGTGGGTGTCAGTGCAGGATGCATCCTCAGGTAGCAGAAGGCTCCAATGCTGGAGTCCCAACTTCCCCCTGTTCCCCTTGCTCTGCTGGACCTCAGCCTGCTCGTCTTGCTGCTCAGCGTGTTGCAGGTTTTTTAGTGAGGCCTTATGTTTGCTCAGGAAATGTAACGGTCCTGAGGGCTGCACACAGACCATCTCCTAGCTCACTCCATCCGTGCTTGTGGTTTACGCTTTTTACTATAGCAGAGCAAGGACAGTCGAAGGACAGTCTTTTAGTGGAAACTCAGTCTAGGCAGGAGTTAAGTGAAACAGCATCTGGCCTTCCAAACAGCTGAGGTTTCAGTATATATATACCTGGTTAATAAGTACTTTTATTTGTGTTATGCCTGTTCAGAAACCAAGTTATTGAGTCTGGTTAACAAAGAAGTTACCAAAGGAGGAAATGGAGTGCACATTTTCTATGTGCCAGGGTGTAGAGTACTCGTTAATTTCCGTAATAGCATTAAAACATTTTCCCAGCTTCCTCAGATGGTCAACAACATGGAAGAGTGTACACATAAATTCCTTAAAAATGTTGAAAGCAATTGTATGTATCAAAATTTGCCTATCTTTGAGTTTGTAAATACTTTTTCGGACTTTAACATCAGATGACTATCAATTCTTTTTATTTTTATCATAAGATAAAAAAAAGACCTTATTAGAAAAGAGAAAAATAAAATTCATCATCCTGGTTCCAGGCACACTAGAGTCTGCACTCTTGCGGAAAGGTGCATTCAGTTTCCCTCCTTGTACAATTTTTCTTTTTTCTTTCAGCTTTCCTCATGTCCCTCTTAAAAAATGCTGCAACTGATGCTTGGATTGGACTGAATGACATAAATCAGGAGCACACATACTTATGGACAGATGGAAGCCCAGTTTACTACACAAATTGGGCAAAAGGTTCCCGAAGTTATTATAGTAAGGTAAACATTAATTTCTTGTTATCACTCAAACATTATAACTTTGGTAGATGAATGTACATAGCCACAACTGTATTTTCTGTAAAGTATCCTTTATGAAGATTTTTAGTGATCTTGTTGCTTTTGAAAGCAGAGTAATCATGTAGGACATCTACCTTCACACATTTTTTTCAACTTCTCTGTTTTGTCATGATTTTTTTGTTATGAGTCCAGACAGGCATTTGGAAACATTATGCAAAACTCAGACAAGTGAGCATTTCCCTCACTTTACCATGACTGATCAGGAGACTCAAATAGAACATAGCATTCGAGTAGCTGTGTAATTTTGGGATACAGTGACTGTTACCTAGACTTGATGAAAATAGTCAGATAACTGTGTACATTTCTTGGCACTGAGCTTATTCAGATAAATGTGTTGAACAAAATCCTCAAAAGAAGGAGACTCTGGATCTTCCTTTCTCATTTTTATCTTCTCCCTCTATACCTTCTATCACATCTTCCTTCTGAAAGATCTCTTCTGAACACTGAAACTTTCAGCACTGCTATAGTATTTTGTGTTTGATTGCAAGACGTAACTGAGTGTTATTCAATATTTGTAAAAAGGCTAATGTAGAACACTGTACTTGATAGTACTGCTTCTGTACTCCTGTGCTAGCTGTACCAAGTTTCTCTCTTTTTCATGACAGAATTGCTTTGAGTCCAGCTAAACCGGGAAAAAGTTATGTGAGGTCCGACCTGTGCTGCCATCCAGGCTAGAGCTGGATTTTGGGCTCTCCAGGACTTCCCCATCTCACACATGCATATGCTTTCAGTAGAAGGCTATGCCCATTTCCCTACACAAGTTCCTCCACATACACCTTCCTTGACTTGCAGCTAAGACCTGGGCTACTGCCCCTGAGAGGGTTTGGAGGTAGCATGAAGTTAGGCTGACATGAGGCAGGGAGAGCTGCTGCCTCCCCCTGCAGAAAGCCAAGCAGCAGCTTCTCATGCTGTGGGAGGAAAAGGAGGAAGGTAAAGAGCCCAAACTGCAGTGGAAAAGGTTTGGGAGGTGTCCCCCACAAAAGGTTGTTTCTAATCGCTACCTCTTTCTTACTGCACTGTGGTGACAGCTTTGGACCCTAGTGACGGATCAGGGCAGGAAAAGGATTTCAGCTCTCCAGGCAAGCTTCAGTGCTGAGGAGCGTTTCCCTGTAGCCTTCAGGAAAACAGCAACAGAGCTGAAATGTCCTGTGGGCCAAACCTAGCACAGGCATGTCTACCTGCACACACACGTGTGCGCGCATACACACACACGTGTGCGCGCATACACACACACATGCATGCATAGAGATTACATACATACAGATAGTCCCAGACGCTTCTTCCTGCCTCTGTGCTGTGCTCTGCAACTGCGTCCATCATCCAAGTACAAACTTTCCTAGGGCTGAGTTGTAAAAGCTTATTGTCATATTACTGCTCCTGACCATTGCTTCTATGAGTTCATATACGTGACCTTAATATTATTCATCTGTGTGTGCCTGTGTGTGATAGGTGAGTCTGTATATCCAGCAGGAGTAGGAGTGTTTCCTATCTATACAGGTTTTACTTGTTAATCTCATTTCCCCTGTAGGATGACTGTGTCTTTATGATGAAGAACCCTATTGAACAGGCAGGGAAATGGAAAGATGAAGAATGTAAAACAAGCAAAAGCTACATATGTCAGAAAAATTCTGGTGAGTTTTCTTTCACCACTTACTAGTACAGCTGATTTATGTGGTTATGTCAAGCTGGTGTTAAGAGTGACTTTCCCATATTCAACCCTATTTTAAATGAAATTAATCTGACAGTATCATATGCACTACGGACCATTTTAAAAAAATGAGCACACATTTTATTTTTTGGAGAAAAACTCTTAACCTTTCCTATTTCAAGGACTAGACCAGTAAATAAAAAAAATAAAGAAATCTATGGATCATCATGTTTTTTACTATTTTTGGTGATCAGGTGGGAGAGAGAGAGAACAGTACTTTGTCTTTTTATGGGTAAATTCTTCAAAACTGAAATTCTACTGTTATACTTTAAAGCACTGCAACTTCTTTATTTTGAAAAACTGCCCTGCTTTATTTCCTTTACAGTCTTACTCAGGCAATTTCATCAGCAGCAGTTATACCCCTCTGCTTGCTCATGGTGTGCTTACCATACCCTGTTCCTTGTCAGAAATAAAACAAGTGCTAATATATTGTGGAAAAAGTGGAGGAATTGTTCCCTTTAATGTCCTACATTGTTACAGTATGCTTTGGGAAGGTCTAGAGCTTACAGGGCATGTTCCTGGAGGCGGTACAGATATTTATGCTAAAAGGTCATTCTGACAAGAATTAGAAGATTTTTGTCACAGAACGTAAAAACATGGCTTTCATCACTGCAGTGATAGTTGGGACACATCTTAAGTTGTTATTCCAGCCTCTCTTAATTACTTGACTACTCCAGTACACTCAGTATACTCAGTGTTATATGTCTAGCCAATATAAAGCGTTTGACTTTTCTTTTTGTTTGTTTGCTCATTACAGACCCCAAATTGCAAAACTCCCAACCCATCGTTCCGATGTTTGGCTTTAACAATTACGGTGATGACCGCTATGCAGTCATCAACTACAAAATGGGCTGGGAAGAAGCACAGAAGAACTGCAGAGACCAGTTTGCAGAACTCGCCAGCGTTTTGGATCCTTATGCTGAATCTTACCTGTGGTTACAAATATTAAAGCACGGGGAGCCTGTATGGATTGGTCTTAACAGCAACACGGTGAGTCCAACAAATGCTTGTGACAATCATACCGCTACCTTAGATCAGCATAGATCAGCCGTGCTCTTGCTCAGAGGTTGACATGATCCACTGCTGTGGGCGCTGTTTGCTCCCATGTGAGTGCCATTGTTCAGATCCGTGACGGCGTGGTAGGCATCAAAACCTTGCAGAGGTACCTGACTTCCCTCCACTTCAGGGGTTTTACACATCTAAGTGTTTGGCCATAATGTAAGTGAGAACTGCCACAGCCCACATTTCAAAGGCCACCAAGGACGTAGCTGCAGTAGGCAGTGGCTTTAGCGGTAAAAGTGGCTATGGAGTTTCCACTTCCTACGCCACGGTCTACCACATGTTGATGTGGGGGAGCACTGCTGTTTCTGAAGACACATTGTGGAGCACACCACGGAAACAACTTGGGTTAAAAACAGTTCTTTCTTTGTGAGGTTATTTTAAGTTTTGTTTTAATTCACAGCCTAGCACTACAAGAGCTTGTGTTGGGCAACAGGGGAAATAGCAAGGTGCAGCATAGAGGTGGGAGCAGACGTCTGGCAATGGGGACACCTCAGGCTGGTTTTTGGAGCTGAAGCCAACGCCTTGGGCAAAACTGCCACCAAACTCAGTCAGCGAAGAGTGGAAAGGTCTGAAAGGGGAAGCATCTGTTAGAGGCATTTAAAAAGAACATGAAAAAAGAGGATGTAGCTGGATATTTGTGGAACCAGAGTTGTGAGGAAATCAAGAGGAGAGAGGTAGAGCCGGAGCTTGGTGGGACACAGGACTGAGAGAGGGCACAGGTGCTGAGGTGAGAGAAACCAGAGCCACACTTCAGTGAGAGCAGGCACTGGGAAACCAGGATTAGACAGGAATCTGGGATGAAACGTGACCAAGGACTTCAAAGGAAAAAGGACAGGAAAGGAATTGGCACAAAGAACTGGATGGACGCCTGCCTCCAAAGATCGCAGGAAGAAGGGGTTAGGCTGTGCAGGATGGCGTGACAGGAGCCATGAATGTGACTAATGTCGGTCATCCTCTGCAGATAGTGGTGAAATCCATTGAAGAAATACATGCTTAGCGTGTCTCTAGTAGCTGGTCCTCGCAAGAACTAGAAACCTATCATGAGCCCTGTTAGCATGGGTGGCAGAGGTCTGTGGTGCGTGCCCCATGAAGAACGTCATTATTCCTCTCTCCAGTGTAACTTCTGCTTTTTCTTTTTGGTTTCTAAATATATAGGGAAGCCTGTGTTAGAGGAATGCTAACAATAGTTTCTCTGCAATCTTTATTTGATCTATGTGTATATGCGCACTCCTTTGATAAAATCTTAACTGTATATTCACGTTTATTACTGCAAGGCCCTTTGTCCATTTAGTGCATGAAACAGATGGTATGAATTGAATAACCTACAAGAAACCGTGATTCTGATTTTTCCTAATTTTTGCATACCTTCAAGTGCAATCTTAATGTTCTTTCAATCTAATTCTTATATGTGACATATACTTTATTGTCATTTGCTTTTAGACTCGTGGCCATTACTTATGGTCAGATAGAAGGAGGAGCAGGTATCATAACTGGGCCAGTGGAGAACCAAATAAGAACACAGCCTGTGTCTATTTAGATTTGGATGGTTTTTGGAAGACAGCATCTTGCAACGAAACATTTTTATCTCTCTGTAAACAATCTGATGGTAAGTTGTGAATGGGAGAAATGTGATTTGGGAGGCTGGAATTTAAATTAATGGCTTTATTTGAATTTAGCTTTTCCACGTACGCAAAGATTGTGATAGATGGTGTATGCCTTGTGATAAGCTATTTCTTTCATTAAGGAAGAACTCCAGATCCAGTCTGTCTTGAGTGATTTCTAGACATTTCATTTCACAGGCCAGTCAACACATGCATATCATAAAGACAACTGCAATATTTCATGCCACATGCAATAGTTTTTTTCTGCATCCTTGTTTGTCAAGAACTGCAGAATTGATCAACTTTAGTTCAACTATAAGTATATTAATGATATATTTTTACATTTAGAAGTATCTTTTGTAATATTGGGAGATAAGAAACTTCTGTCAGTGTAGCAGCCGAATCGATTAATTTATATTTGTTCAAAGTATAAGATCCTGGGAAGCTTCTGCTGAGGTCCTTTAGAGCTCAAATATTGCTCCTAATTTTCAAACATATTTTAAATTATATATGAAATTTTTGATTCCTGCACCATACCTCACAGCAAATTTTATATTAATTTAAGCTCTGCTTTGGCTTTAATCAGGTGATGCAATAGGCTACTAATTCTACTTTTAGATAGCTTAGGATGTATGTACAAGGGCAGGTACAGACAGCTTCTTTGATCAATCTTGCTATAAACTGGCTGGACACAAGCCACTGGCTTGTGATGGTGGTGTCGAGATCCTTTATGTATACTGACTTATTCCTCATTCTGTTTCACAAGTTTTAAGTAACAATTGCCTTGCTGAAGACAATTGCAGTTAGACTGGTGTAAGCCTTCTTTAGCAGATTGGAGAACCAGCTCTAAGCAGTATAGTTTATCACTAGTTTACCATGTTTAGTTCATTAGTTAAGTCTATGGGATATTCCTTTTCCTGGAATCACTGTCAAATTGGTAGGGCTGATGTGTGGTGCAGGAGTACATGTTTCCCTTGGCTTTTAAGACCCCACTGAAACCTGTGTGTCTTCTTAATAGAGGTAATCCCTAGTGAACCACCACAGCTTCCTGGAAAGTGTCCTGAACCAAAGCGTGGTAGATCTTGGATGCCTTTCCGTGGTCACTGCTACTATGTTCACACCACTTCTGAAGAAAGCTGGCCTGATGCTTCCATGACGTGTATTCAAATGGGTAAGTGCCTTTTTTTATTACGATATTTTATAGGTTGTTTATGTGTTTGGTTTTTTAATCCAGAACCTAGAGATAATGGATTGATGTGTGTGTATGTATATAAATTATAAGCTACAACTAATTTAAATTCAGTATCAAGCTTTTTGACTATATGAAAAAGCTGATCACGAAACAGGTCATGACTGTTTACTGAGATAATTAACTTATTACGGAAAATCTTGCTGAAATTATGTGTAATATTTAATTGATATTTTTAGGTGCTTCTCTGGTTTCCATAGAAGATTCAGCTGAAATGAACTTTCTCTTACTTTATTTGTCTCCACTCGCAAGTGACTTCAGAAAGTTTTGGATAGGATTGTTCAAAAATATTGACGGTAATTATTTCACAGTGCATACTGAGATGAAAATAAATATTAAATAAACAGAGAATACTAAATAACACTAACATACTAAATACTAATATACTAAATAGTAAATAAATAATCAGAGAGAAATCAACTGTTAAATGTTTAACAGCTTTTCTGCTAAAATACTTAAAATATAAACCACCAAGAGGTTTATGTTTTTTGTATATTCAACTGTAATTACAGTATATTTCAGTCTGTAAAAGGCTCTAGCTTAGCACTGCAGTAGTTGATTAAAATGTTTCCTGTTGCTTTTTTTTACTCAAATTGCTTGACATTTAACCAGTGTTAGTCTTTTAAGAAAAATGCTGTCTTGTAATTAAAAGCTGAGGCAGCCTTAAACTGAAATTTATTTCTGAACAACACAGGGGATAGCAGCTCATATGAGCTGCCTGGCAACATTTCTTAATCTAAATTTCAGGGTTTTTTCATAAATTTTTTGGTGGAACTTTTGATTTTAATCCAAAAATATTACAGCTTTTTTTTTTTTTTTTTTTAACTGCAAATTTGGTCCTGTTTTCTAGATCATTGTAATTCTGAAGCCTGTTTTTCATGGCAGACTTTCAGGGTAGATCTCCAGAGCGAGTCTAGACTGGGTTGCAGTGAGTGGCCTTGGCCATGGCTGCCCAAGTCCCTGACTCTCACCACCATGGCAGGCATCTTGTTGCACGGTGGGCCAGGTTCATCTGTTCTAGCTGAAAACTAACTGTACAAAAGCAGTGATTTGTTCCTGACCGGCCGACTACACTGCCGCACTGCTGCATGCAGTACAAGCAGAGGCAAGAGGAAAGTGCAGCTGCAGACAGGGGAACGGAGGAGGTGGCACTGAGGCAGTTGCGAGTTATATCAGGATATGCTGGTATGAAAGCACACCCTGAGGGAGCACAGGTGGCAATTATTTCTACCTGATGGACCTTAGCAGGAGATGAGCAGGGAGTTATTATTACAGAGAGCTGATTCAGTCTTCAAAGACTGATTAACCCAGTTCTAATAAAGCAGCTATTCACTGATCTTGGCTACACACATGAAGAAAATCTCTTGAGCAATCTGGACCCTTGAACTACAGCGTGTGGCTCTCACAGGTGCTCTGCTTTTCTTAAGGCTCCCAGACACAAATGAGTCCTGGGCACAGGCTTCAGCTAAAAGTCCTCAGGTAGCCTGGGCATGTCTTCCTTGTATCACTGACAGTCATGGCCCTGTAGGCTAATGGTCTTAACTTTGTCTGTGAGCATTTACATTTGGTACACTCCCATCTGAATATCTCTGACTTTTAAAAGAGTGAGAAATGAGCCCTCTGTGATATCAATTTAATCAACTAATAAATTCCATATCTGATGTCATTGTGCCTGGTAGACTAGAAATTGTTCCCCACTTCATTCATTCACTAGGTAATACTTCTAATTTTAGGGGAATGGATATGGACAGACAGAAGTGCAATAGAATTTGTCAACTGGGAGAAAGGAGAGCCTACAGTAATCTTTGACGAACACTGTGTTGACATGGATGTCTCAAGTGGTACCTGGAGGAACTATTACTGCTCTGTTGACCAGAATTTTATTTGCAAAATCCCCAAAAGTAAGTTCTGAATTTCTGTGCACTGGGTTATTTTAGAAGTAGTGGTTAATATACATCAAGCCAACTGCTTATGCACTGGGTACGCTTTATGCATTGATGCTGATGCATGTGCATCTGTATCAAAGCGAAGAGTAACTTCTGTTAAGGACAATGAGAAACAATGTTGGAGAAGAACCTGAGTCATCCCTTCCTCTTCTCAGTTTAAAAGCATTGATTTGTTGGCATTTGCTGTACCCTGGGGTAGGGGCGAACATAACCTGCTGAGAGTGTGGAGAAAATTCATAGTCGTTATGGCTAGAGTGCAAGGGGCAGTAGATGATGAATAGATGATTAAACTAGTTCTGAGAAGAAAGGCAGACACTCTCCTGATGGCTAAGCTGAGGGACAGCAGTGCAAGTCACCGAGCTCCTGCAGAAAGAAGGTAGGTGCTGCTGGTGGGGTCGGTACCAGTGAAGTGCGCTGGGATCTGCTGGACGACCAAGCAGAAAGCGTCAAGTGAGGGTGGGCAGTTGGGCACAATTCATTTCTCTGCTGACACAAGCATAGGGAGACATGCCAAGACAACCAAACAGCATAGTACATTTCATTTTGAATGGTTACTTGTGGCTCTGTGGTTTTTTGGATGTCAGCCCTGCAAAATCTGAATGTGTCACAGGCTGGGGTGAGTCCCCCTTGCATGCACAGCAGTGTTGCATAAAGCGTGAAGGATGTAAACCTGCACACGTGCAGCTGGTGTGAGTCACTGTATACACATGGATTCAGCTGTGTTTGCACACATCAACTGGGAGACAGTACGAAATAGGCCAGATTTGCCATTGGCAAACAGATCCACTGCGCAAATATAATAGATGCAATGTGGAACCAATTGAGTCTCCTGCTTGTGGATCTCCACATGTTGGCAGATTGGCAATGGAGTCATCCATGAGCTTTCTAGGGCCCAGCCAGCCAGTCCTGCAAGCAATTAACTGAATCATACTCCCCAAGCAATGGAGGGAGGAAAAGGAAGTTGCCTAAAAATATAGCTTAAATGCTGTTAAGTACAAATGTGCTTTTTACTTTTGCAAGTGTAAAAAATTGAGTTCCTCAGTGTGAGATGTGAAGCCTTACACTGTGGTAGTGTAAAGAGTTTGAACATCTGTCTCCTCTACCAAAAAAATTTTCAAAGCAATTAATAGTGAGAAAATAGTTTGGTTTTGGGGTTTTTTTTACAAATATTTTTAACAAGAATATTTGATGGATTCAGCCTGAATTGTCAGGGAAAATGTTTTCATATATTTCTCATGTCCATGTACTGTGTTCAGCTCTGGGGCCCCGGCATAAGAAAGACATGGACCTACTCAAGTGGGTTGAGGGGAGGGCCATGAAGATGATCAGGGGGCTGGAGCACCTCCCCTATGAGGAGACGCGGAGAGAGTTGGGGTTGTTTAGCCTAGAGAAGAGAAGGCTCCGGGGAGACCTTATAGTAGTCTTCCAGTACTAAAAGAGTGCCTACAGGAAAGATGGAGAAGGACTCTATCAGGGAGCGTAGTGATAGAATGAGGGGTAATGGTTTTAAACTGAAAGAGGGTAGATTTCAATTAGATATTAGGAAGAAATTCTTTACTGTGAGGGTGGTGAGACACTGGAACAGGTTGCCCGAAAAAGTTGTGGATGCCCCCTCCCTGGAAGTGTTCAGGGCCAGGCTGGATGAGGCTTTGAGCAGCCTGGTCTAGTGGAAGGTGTCCCTGCCCATGGCAGGGGGGGTTGGAACTAGATGATCTTTAAGGTCCCTTCCAACCCAAACCATTCTATGATTCTATGATTATTTAAAATTTGATAAGAACGCAAAGGAAAAATTGTGTATGCAGTATTTATTTAATTTTCGAACGGTTGCTTGCGAACTGTGTATAATATTTATATTTTTAAATTTTAAAGTTATTGAAGCTGTGCCAACCCATGATTCACCTGTCAATAAAGGTAAGTTGGTTTCTTATAAGCCCATTAAACAGAAATTTCACTAAGTTTATAGACATTTATTATTTACAAGTAAAATTGCCTCCAGGAAAGTTTCATTTAAATACCAGTTTAACTGTCACAGATGATTTAATTTTGAATGTGTTTAAAAGGAGAGCTCTTCTCTCAAACTGGATGTCTTATTGATTTTTTTTTTTTTTCTTTACGAATGGTATAATGTAGTACAATATAATGCTCCTTTTAAAAGGAATGTAGGAGAGATTGAGCCCAATTTTGCATTGTCCATCCAGAACATGCATCAATTTTAACTGCTGTAATGGTTGTTCAGTACTTTTACAGTTTGCTCAGTTGGTTTACTTAGGGAGATGTTTGTTGTACACAATAGCAGTCTCTGGCCATTTGTAGTCATTGTTCTGTTTTGCCTTTCACAGCATCAAAAAATGAAGTTGCTGCTTCATCTGCAAATAATTTAGGTGGGGTGATTGTTATACTGATCTTCCTTCTGCTGGCAGGAACTGGCCTTACATTCTATTTCTTCTATAAAAAAAGACGTGATCGACAAACAATTACGGCCAGTTTTGACAGTGCCATATACCGTGGTGATGCTGACCCTGGAACTCATGAATCAAATTGTCTTGTGACTAATATTGAACAAAATGAGCAGGCAATAGTTTAAGAAGCAGGGTAATCTTGGGCCTGATTTTGAAAGGAGTTAAAGCACTGGAATACAAGAATTCTTAAGGCAAAGACATTTTCTCTTATGGAAATTCTAGTTCATTCCGCACAGGATGTGTCTTGCTTTCTGTACTAGCAGGAACATCTACAATACAGATCCAGAGATCTGCTCACAAATTGTAGTACTTGGGAGGATTGTTGAGCATACACATAGACCTGAATCTATGCTGTATAAGTGAACACTCAGGCAGTTCTAGTCTCTGCAATGGTCCAGCATCACCTTAAGGCACAAGAAGAACCATGCTCACCACAGGCAACTGTAAGAATATGCTCCTTAGCACACTCCAAAAAGTATATCCAGATATGTAGGTATCCTGAAAATACCACCCTGATCTCCAGTGCAGACCAGCAGAATTGGACAGGTTGGACAGGACCTCCAAGCTCACCTGGCGCAGGTACCTGCTCGAAGCAGGACCAGCTCCCTGCCTCAGCCAGGCAGCCAGCTCCAGTGCTGTGGGTCCACATCTTCCTTTTGCTACTGAGGTACCCACAGAAACCCTTCGTGTTGTCTGTAGCACCTGAATTAATACAATTATTTCCTCCTCTGTGTATGACTGATAGAAAGGAAAGTGTAAACTGTTTTTCTTCTGCTATAATTCTGTAACATAAGCATTGAAAGATCAATTATAATATTGTGTATTGTGAATGTATTGTGAATAGAAATACTTCATCATTTAAATAATATTATAGGGATCTCAAAGGGTTCTGCAAAAGGCAGGATGAATTATACTTAATTCATACCTGAAAAAATTACATAACATTTATTCTTGAAATCTCCAATACCAGTGAAGGTTTCATACATTTACGGCCATTTTTTCAAAGCCTAATGAAACTTACCATTAGAAAGTATTTTCTAATTTCTAACCAAATCCCCCCCTGTTCAAGTCTGGTTTAATTCTTTGAGCATCATTCAACACTTCCATCATAATGGCGCTGAAAACATTGCATGTCATACTGGTCTACTGGCATATTCCCTGGGTTCATAAACCCTAAAAATATACAGTAGGCTCACATATAAGGTTTTTTTTTTACATTTCCAGTGTATTTTATGCCAAATGTAAACAATCAAATGACTCAAAGCTCTTAGTCTACAGAAAGTCCTTATTTAATTTGATATTTTTTGATATTTTAATCTTTTGACAATTTTTAATTGTGTTTAAATTAAAATATTTTGCGTGTGTATGAAATACATGTAAATAAGTTTTATTCTATGTTGGTTCACTAAATGAGCATTAAAAGGCTGGTTCCAAGTAAAAGCTTGTGTGTCTTCTTAAACAGAAGAATTTAATTTAAAAGTAAAAATAACAGGAAGAAGGGGTGGGATTCTTAAATTTCCTTACACAAATGAGCATCCACTTTTCCTAGTCTAGCATGTTCTTAAATGGCAGTAGCGATTTTTCTTTACCATCCTGTGAAACACTGTGTCTCATTGCTTCTTTATCCCTGACATTTGAAAGTTTACCCTAATAAACATCTAATGAAAGTGTTGTAATTTAAGACTACTTATGTGCAGTTTCTGAGACAGATTCTTATGTATTTGGTAGCTCTTGTCATGTCTTCTCTCCGTATTTTCTGACAGCGACACTAGTTCTTCCCTTTTTACTTCACTGGCTATGTCTTCTAGATCTCTAATCCTTTTTGCTGTTCCCTTTTAGACCCTGCTCTATGGTATGTAGGTCCTTCTGACAGTACAATGCACCACTGGATAAGGTACTATTTCAGGTGAGATCCTAACAACACTGAGCACATGAAAAAAAATCAATCCACCACTGTAACACTTGCCTTAAAGGACCATTCTGTCTGAATTGGTTCTACAGGATCTATAGATTTGGATGGAGAAATGGTTACCAGAAAACAATAAGCCAAAGGCAGGAAAGGTGCCCAGTGAGAAGTTAGTTTGTGAAAGTTTCCAAGGACTGATAAGCTCTATAGACTAGTAATCCTGTTGCATCTGTGAGAACTGAACCAAGAGTTTGCTGGGGCTGTACAAGGCTACTAGTGCACACAAGCATCAGCAGAAGATTGTGTAACTTGGACCACATCCAAGACAGCAGTGGCTGCTACCTGATAATGAAGAGTACGACCCTCTGAGGGGTTTTCCAGACATTTCCCAAGAATCCCCTCTCCTGCAGCTAGATTTCTGAAGGAAAGCTGTGGCTGCCACTGTATTTCATACCAAATCCTAGCTAATAGACCTGCTCGAAGAATGCTCCTCAGATGAGACAGATCTAGTACCTAGTTTAAAGACACTACTTATATGTAGGTATGAAATAGGTGCTCATCGAGGTGCTTGGACACATACCCAGAAATAGATATGGGGGAAATTTAGTGCCAAAGGCAAGCTTTTTACCTGGCCAGGGAACCTTCAGGGTTAAGCTGCTGTAAACAGAGGTTTGGGAGACCACAATATGTCAATTTGTCCAGCTTCCACATAGATTCTGGATTTGGGTTTACGTGCAACATAATAGCATTTATAAAATGCCTCTCCACATAGACAAGATGTGGAGACCTACTTTGTCAGTTGCTTGTCCTTTCTTTCTCTATATTAGAATGGTATTTTAGAGAGAATGTCCTGCCTTTTCTCATTATTTTCATTATATCCCTAAATTGTAACTATAACATGGCTGAAAAAGTAATTGATTCTCAACTCGAACTTACTACAATGTAAGAAGTAGTAACTGCCTTTAGGGAAGGAAAAGCTGTGGAAGAATTCACCACTGTAACTTTCTGTAATGTCAGAGAGTGACACAGCCATGGCAGACAGATGTACAAAGAAGAATGGAACATCCTTCTCCTCCAAAAGAATACAAATTTACAGAGAAACTATTTGCTAATATCAGTACCAGTAACTTGGAACAGAAAAGAAAATATTAGCTGCAGTTCCTTGGCTAAAGCAGGAATCTGAAAAGAAGTTTATGAACTGGAAGTGTTTAATTCTGTCATTTACGTTTCTGAAACTAGGAGGCTGAAAAAGGAAGTGAAGAGTAATTTGGAACAAAATGTAAGAAAGATCTATAAATACTAACAGAAAAGATAGATAGCTGTGAAATGAACTAGTGCCTTCAGGCCAGATTCCAATGGGCAAGAGCCAGATTTTCCGGGGTCAATAGGAAAGGTTTGAACTGCTCTGTAAGCATAAAGTTGTCCTGATGTCACCATATCCGGACACAGGAACAGTTAGGGTTCATTTTGTCTCTTCTCAGCTGTGTCCTTATCTGACATATCCAGCTTTCTCCCTTCTATGACATTCTGCAGAGCACAACTTTTAATTCACTATCTGTTAAATAATGGTATCTAAAGCATTTTAAGGATATGGTTAGTGGTTCTGGTTCCTCTGAGGAAATATTTTCTCTCATTTCAGGAGAACGCACACAGTGCAACCATTATACTGCCTTTTTATCCAGACTCTTGATCTAGACAGCTAGATGAAATTCATCTCACCTTCTTTGAGAACTAGTTGACATAATTCTCCTTTATAGTCAATAGTCAGGAATATACATCTAGGACTTGCAGTTGTTCTGTGGTCCACCAGAAGAGGCTAATGATGGGACAGAGGTTCTGGAGATAGGAGGAAATAATACTCAGTAATGGGAGGAATAGGGGTTCGTGCAGTGAGAATCATAGACTGAGGTTGGTAAGAGGATGGTACAAAAATACAGTGTGAGGTGTCCAAACAAAAGGCGATTGAAGGGAAAGGCCAAAGCAGAAATGAAGGAGTTTGAATTGGGCCAGAAATGCTGACCATCCCTGGCAGAGCCAGGCAAGGCTGAGCTGGTCAGCAATGGCTCAGCAAAGCAGAGGTCTGGGAAATGCGGGTGCTGCTGGGAGAAGTGCAGGGGCTTCAAGGGACAGTTCCTGCAGGAGGCTAGGACTGCTGGTTATGGGGAAGCAATGGGGGAGTGAGCATGCTTAGCATAGGAGAGAAAAAGCCAGCTGAAGCGAACTGTTGCCCCAGGAGCCCAGCTGCACCGTTCAGACCGGGGAAGAGGGTGTGTGTGTGGACGGGGAGGCTGTGGAGGGTGCTAAGATATTTGCATGTTTGTTCCTATTTGCCTCGGTACTCCGTCTTCTTTGGAAAGGCCACAGCTGGGGATCAGGGAAGAAGGCAGGCTGCCTCTCTGCCTTGCCCTGGCTCCTGATGTCTTTCACAGGACAGAGCCGTCTAGAAATATGAGGAGGTGGTTTCTTCCTTGAGAGAGGTGAGTGCGCACAGGGTGGGGGGAATGCTTTGGCGCATCGTGCTGGGGTGCAGAAGATGGAAAGGAACCCGGGGTTTTCCTAAGAGGAACAGAAAGTGGACTTGTGGGGAAGCCTCTGGGGTGATGGAAGGGAAGGGGTTTCTCCTAGAGAGCTACAGAGGAACTTTATGAGTTGTTTTGCAACCCAAGAAACCACTGAGAGAAAGCTTACAGGCAAGCACTTTCTCTGCAAAGATACTGTGGAAAGTGGAGACGTTTGTTTCTAAACAACCTGTTAGAGAACAAAACCCCCTCTGGTGTCCTGGGACATGTTCAGTTTGAAGAAAAGGTGCCAATCATTCCACCTGCTGGATCTGGCCAGTTGGGGTCTACTCTGGGGGGGTGGCAGGAAGCAAGAAAAACAGGAAGAAGAAAGGATATATTGGGTATGTGATGCCTGTGATCAGTGGGGGAGTGAGGGCGATGACTCAGCTGTCAAGAGGCAGGTGGAATAGGTTTCTCCTGCACCCCATGTTGCAAGAAAATAATTTTTTATTACCAGGCAGTGGGAACAGCAGCCTTTTCTTCTGGGGACAGTACTTTTAATTTCAGAGATACCACATGGGACGGTGATGGTTGTTAGGCTATCTGAAAGTAAGCTTCTGTTAAAGGAACACTTTGCTGTATACTCTGACTGAATGATGCACTTAAAAACAAGCAAAACTTAGGATCTATTCAGAGTTAAATCTGTTTACAACAAATTTTTAACAGGAAATGGCAAAGTAGAAATATGCAATCTCCACACATTGCAAAGACAACAAATGTATGGGAAAAGAGAGACCATTTCCCTTCCTGACTGATTATTTGTGAAAAGAAGCTACATTCGGAGCATGTAACAGTGAAACTGTTCATTCTTAGTTGGATTAAAAATGAAAGGGAATTGATTACACCACTAAAAACTGGCTACATTATAATTACTTTACTGAAGATGTGAAATTTAATTATGTAAAAACTTAGCATAGTGACACAAAATAGGGAAGGGATTTTAAATAAATGAGGAAGGTAGAAATAAGATAAAAAGGAAGGAAATACTTAAATTTTGCATGAAAGCTATTTGCATTCAGCTAAAGAATCACAAGAGACAAGCACATTCGATGAATTGTCTTCCTTTAACTGTTCTCCATTGCTTCTTGTGCACTTTTATAATTTGACTGAATTTGCATTAAATACTAGAATCATTTCAGTTCCAGAAGTTTATTATTTTATCATAACTCACTCCAAATACTCATAAGGTGTTTTTTTGCCCAATTATTCATATAGTGTTTGATAGCTCAAACAATTAAAGTGTCATTCAGAGTGAATTTTGTAAATAGTTTCTGCCTGTTCTCACACTTAGTGTGTCAACATAGATAAATTTTTCAATGAAAATGTCATTCTTGGTTGTGGAAATACTCACAACTCAGCTGGAAAATATCCCGAGCAACCTTTGAAAGAGTATGTAGCTTTGAGGCCCTGCTTTGAGCAAAGGGTTCAACCAAATGACCTCCAGAGGTCTCTTCCAGTGTAAACTATTCTATATTTCTGTGGTCAGTAGTAGTATACAGAATTATGCATTTAGGTGGTGTACAGGATTATGCACTTTTGATGAGCTAAAGCCCGTGCTGTTGGAAAAAATAAAGAAAGTGAGCAGAAAACGTGGCAGAGGCAGAGAAGAGGCATGGCCAACACTGTAGGAAGCAGCACCGCTCTCCTGGCTGCATGACTGGTGGCTGTATGGGCAGTGCTAGCACCCATGTCAGGCTTAAGCTTTCCACTACCATGAGATCAAAGCACAGATGCCACAAGCACCCTCCATCAATGTCATTTTTGTGGTGTCTAATCAGGTGATACCAGGTCGAGGGCTGTGGTTTTTCCTCTCTGCTCTCCTCATCCCCGTCCAGAAGTGGACCAATATGTCACTCACTGTCCCTGCCAGCCTTGCATAGCGCAGTGGCAGGGACTGTACCAAAAGAAGCAAGAAGAAGACAAGCTCCAGGACTACTCAGTCACAGCCATCAGGTCCCTGTAGCAGTCCCCCCATGTCATGCCAAACTAGAAAAGACAAAGGGATAGGCTCTCCCCCCTAGCTGTAGGTGACCACAAAATAGGCTCTTGGATCCAAGAAAACCAGCGAGGCTGTTTGGTCCACCTTCTTGGTAGACAGTTGAGAGATGGCACAAGACCTGGGCCAGAGGAACTCCTACTGTGGTAAAGAGGCCAACAAACCAGCTGCCTGGGAGAGAGGTCAATAGCCTACTGAAAATAACATTAGAGAAGGGATGATAATGTGTCCCTGGCTGTTCAAGGCATTGCTGGGAATGGCAAGTTCCAGCAACAAGTTCAGTCTTGTGCCCTGCCCTTTGAGGATGATGGCTTCTGACTTGGGTTTGTGAGCCTAGCTTAGCTGATGAGGTGGCTTTGGCTAATCAAAAACCTTAAAGCTTACCTTAGGGGTTAATGACAATGCTCAAAGCAAAGGGAAGTGGTCAGTTATGACCCAAAATTTCATATTTCTAAGTCCTGCCTGAATACTATTTCTAAGTATTTCTTGGTACCTGCCAATATTCTCTAAAGCCCATATTAAGTCAGTAACTGGAGAAGATGGGGGATAATTGCTATTTAGAAAACAATATACACTGAAATTAGTTTTAATGCAGCATATTTTTATACACTTGGAACTCAGGAATAGAGTCCTATTTATAGTTCTATCCATTATATTTTTTAAACACACTTGGAAAAATTCCATAATCTTGAATAGATTTCTAAACTTTATCCAAGTCTGCTTGAAATGCTCTACAGACTGGCGTATGTAGAGTGTCCTGAAGAGACAAAGAACATCAGAAGGGGCTGATTGAAAGTGTGTATATGACACATCTTCTGTGAGACGTTTTTTCCAGCTGTGGCAACATGGATCCCTGTAGAGCCCTATCAGGCCTACACAACAGCATCAAAAGGGAGGTCTGCTTGAATTGAGCCAGTAAATTTGGCTTTTATCACCACCTAAGAAAAGCTCTACTGGGTCATATCAAAGGTTTGTTTAGCCTAGCATCCTGTCCCTGATGGTGTTCAAAAGCAGGTGCTGGAGCGAGTCCAGAGAAGGGTGATGAAGCTGGTGAGGGGTCTGGAGCACAAGAAGCCTTATGAGGAGCAGCTGAGGGAACTGGGGTTGTTCAGTCTGGAGAAGAGGAGGCTGAGGGGAGACCTTATCGCTCTCTACAATTACCTGAAAGGGGGTTGCAGAGAGGTGGGTATTGGTCTCTTCTCCCAAGTGACAAGTGACAGGACAAGAGGAAATGGCCTCCAGTTGCGCCAGGGGAGGTTTAGGCTGGATATTCAGAAAAATTTCTTTACTGAGAGAGTGATGAAGCATTGGAACAGGCTGCCCAGGGAGGTGGTGGATTCATCGTCACTGGATGTGTTCAAGGAACGTGTGGATGTGGCATTGTGGGACACGGTTTAGTGGGCATGGTGGTGTTGGGTTGATGGTTGGACTTGATGATCTTACAGGTCTTTTCCAACCTTAATGATTCTGTGATTCTGTGCCTAATGAAGAGCACAAGAGTTCGCAAACATCAAGTGATAGCTCTTTGTTTGCCTCGCTTAGCCTCAACATTTGCAGCTCACAGATTTCCTGAGACAAAAGTAGTGTTTTTGCATTCATCTGTGTATAGAAATTAGCATGCAATTAACCTTGGGTTTGAATTTTACAGTACTCTAGCAACTCCACAGTAAATCCTCAAATAGACAAAATTTAATGTGCAATAAATGTGAGGTGATTTACTCTGATTTGCATGGAATAGGAAAAAAATCCACATAGAGACTTAGCAACAGGCTAGCTAATACACTCAGTGTATACTGTTACAAAATTTTCATATATATATAAGCCCTCAGAAAGCCAGCAGAGAAAAGATGTAGTATTGCAATACTTCTTGGAAAGAGTAAAGTATTGAGTATTTCTTCAGCATGCTTACCTCTTTTTTCTTCCTATTGAATCCCTTTGGATGTTCTGATACTTCACATCTATCAAGGCAATTTCTGACAGCAGTCCTCTTCACTGTGTTTTTCTTACCATTTCAAAATGTTTATTTCTTTTCCGACAAATTCATCCTATTAAATGCCTCACAGAGGGAACAGCTTAGGGCAGTGCAGCACAACTTACAGAATGTTCAAATATGAAAAGATTTTCTAGTGGTCTATCTATCGGAGGGCAGAGATCTGGTGTCCTTGAAGAGACATACTATTTTTTTTCCTCAGAGTTAAAGACATTCTATAATCCTGCTTAATTCCTGTTCTCATGCCAACATAGCTTGACTCATGTTTTTTCAGTTGATGACTTCTAAAAGAAAGCATCTTTGAAGAAAAATATACTTCTCTTTTTGTAAGTAGCTCAATGGTAGACTATTCTGGTTTAGTTCAGAAAACTAAAACATTGATTCACACCTTCCCATAAAGAACAGTGGTCGCTGTGGGTGTGTTACTATCGCTTTAATTAAAGGAAACTTTCTCTGGTCAGTCTTTTCTTGCATAACAATCTTCAATTTTGCATTTCATTTCACAAGCCAGTTATTCTTTATGAAGCTAATTCTGCATTTTAGTTTATGGATGTTTCCTTCCGTCCCTCTGCACTCCAGTGTTTGTGCTTCATCAGGAAATGTATGTGCCCAGAAAATGCAGGACTGGACCTCTTCTAAATTTTGGTGAAAATAGCCCTCATACATTTTTGTGTGTAAAAATACCTAAAATGAAACTGCCACATTCATGCCAGTCTGAGTAATAAATACAGTTACTGATAAAGAATAAGAATGGTAGAAATCTGGGATCATATCTAGAAGAGCCAACCTATTTTATGAATTTGTCTGTAGATAACATGAGCTAAAGATCTTGTACCACTGGTAATGCTTTAGGAAAAGTCTTGTGATTGCTGAAAAAGGGCCAGAGATAGTAGTGAAAGAAAGTAGTTCCTTGCACTATGCCTCAAAATATTCTTATGATTTTTACTGTGTTTCGGGGAAAGCTGTCTGTCCGTTTAAGTCACGGTCTGCTCTTGATTAGTGAGTGAGTGACTTTGCTGTAGTTCTGAGTCTGCTGATGAGACCAGGCACGGACATTCATAGCCTCTTCAGACACAGAGCGGGTGCGAGGCATGGCTCACATGGCTCTCTGGCACCTTTCTCACTGCTTAAAGCAGATCAGCCTGGGCACAAGGCTTTGGCTTGCAGAGAGGAATGAGGTGATGCCAGGCCAGCTCGGGTCACTGGCACGTGGACCACAAGCGGCTTCACTGACGTGCTGCTGCACTCAAGATCTGCAGCATCTTTTATTTACCACTGAGTGGAGTCCTTATCAAGACTGCAGATGTGCAAGGCTTGATTCCCCAATCTGCTGCATGACATTTTGCTCAGAGCAGCTTGTCCTGTATCAGATACTCACCTTGGATCTTTTCCTGTGGCCATGATTACTATATTAACCCACTTGGAAAGCTGGATTGATGCTCCCATATACTCAACTCCTATGGTCAATTAGATGAGTGCTTCCAGTAGGTTGTAAAAGTTACAGCTGGTATTCCAAATCAGGGTCCAAACAAGATGTGAGGCTCCACACAGCTGGGCTCCCATGTCCTCAGAAAATTAATTATAGTGTCAGTGTGAAACAAAAAGCAACAACTAAACAAACCAAAGAAATCAACTGAGAAAAGAAAGTAAGGAGGCAGGAGTTGAAAGCAATGTTTTCCTTCTCTTCATATTTCCGAGTGGCTGTGGGTACAGGTTGTTTGTCAACCTGCGGTCACTTATGTTTTGTCTCCCAGTATCAGTTTCCTTCCCAAGACTGCTATCTACCTCTCAGTCCTCTGCTTTTTGTTTGTATCTTAACCCCTGCACATTGCTTGCCAATTCCCTGTTTTTCTCCATCATGTCTTCATGACCAGCCTGATGTGCAGGGACCCTCAGTGAGCACCCATTAGTTGCTGGTGTCTGCAAAAGCAAATTGCCATGGAGGAGCACACATGGACCCAGTCTCTTCCTTCAGTTCATTCTGTCTGTGTGAAGAGACAGAGGCAACAGAGGAGAGAAAAGCACAGAGGTGATTCACCTGGTATGTGAGGAAAAGTAGCTGATGATGCTGCATAAGGGGTGAAGCAGTTATCCAGCCATTCAAGTCTGTACACAGGAGCAGTATCATTCAGAGATACTCAAAATGGGAAGTTCATCAGGGTAATTGCAAAAATAACAATTATAATTCCTAACATACAGCATCTGTGCAAATCTGTTGTGATGCGGGAAATGTCAAGTTCTTAGCTGATAGAATTGCATTTTACTTCAGAGCCTTATAAAAACAGTCAGTATATAAAGCTTCAGTACACAGACACATTGTGTTCTCATACTGGGATGTGTCACTTCCATGTCACACTAGCTGTATTGTGAAACAATGTGTCACTTCAGATTTGTAAGCTTCAAAAATATCTAATTTTGAATTTAGGAGGGATTTCAATCACGCTTGAATAAACATATTCTCTTTTATTCTGGATGCTACTAGAAGAAAAATGCAAATGGAGTTTATTCTAATGCTAAAGTAAGCAACAAAAGGCATGACATAATTTAAAGGTTAAAGATCTTAGAATTTTGTATATCCTGTGAATAGGAACCTTTTATCATATACGTAATAGAAATAAGGAACTGAAAAGGTCCTGCCCAAAGGCAGCGTCAGCTAAAACTAAGAAACCGCTGACAGATACAACCTTGTATAAGGTTTCCAACAGTGATGATGATTTCACCCCTCCCCTGGGCAACCTACTCAAAGCTTCTATACTAATAATGTTGGTGTGCTTTGCAATGTCGCCAGCTCCTCAGGACAGCTGGGCTAGAGCAGTCCGCATCTATGCTAGTAACAAGAACTTGGTTGCTCCAGAACAGGCTGGAGGTGGCTGTGTTCAAATTGCTTCATGGGAATGGTCCCTCAAACGCTGGACGTGACAAACTGGACATAGAAATCCCTTCGGGGGAGGGCTCGGTGACATGGGTAAAGGACACATGCCTACATCCATTTACAGGATAGTTAACTCTGCAATAACGCCTCTTCCTGAGCACTGTTTAATTTAAATTCATTTGCCAAGTTTTAATAATTTATTAACTACACCTTTTGCCATTATCTGAGCTGTTAATGTACAGAATAGCACCAAATCTTTCCATAAACCCCTTGTCACTACACCTTCCAGTTCAACATAAACTGTTAATTACTGCTTTTTCCTCGGGGATTTACTATGATTCCTTACTATCTAGTTATCCTCTCATGACTAACAAATAGTACCATTTTTTCTACTACCTTTCCAGGAATTCAGCTTAGGCTGCCTGGCTTATAATTCCTTGGTTCCTCTTTTTTCTTATACTGTTTGTCGTTTTCTGATACGCTCAAACCATGTCTAGTTTTCACCGGTATTTACTGAGAACTGTAAATCTCTCCAAGTACTCCAGTCAGTCTCTAAGTGTTAAGACTGATCAAATTAATCTTCTTTTTTTTTAAAAAAGCTGTATATAGTAGATGAAAATAATGTATGGGTTTGTCCTGCAGCCCGAACATCACGTTTGGTTTTGATCTTTAATCCGTACTGTTGTTCTATGCAAAGTTGGGCAGAACTTGTGCAGAACTAATCGATGTTCATGGTATAGGAAATGATCTTGCAAATATTTGCTCAACTTCTGTTGTTTACATGCCTCCTAATGAAGCATCTGACAAGATGTTATTGACATGAAGAGTGTACTTTAAACAGTGCATGCATATGTTTTGATATGAAGAATTAAGCTCATGAATGCAGTGACACTGCCTAGTGTAAAATAATAAGGAAAATGCATTCTGCACTGAAGCTTTCCAGAACAGACTTAAGCTTGATAGACTGTGATGCTGCCAAGAAAAAGAGCGAGATTACCAAAAATGCGGGCAGGAGACCAAACATATTTTAAATGCACATTGGCTTCATAAATATGGAAATTCAGCTAACTTAAGAGCACTCTGTACATGCAGTGATATGAACAACATCCACAAAAGTGTACTTTGATGAATGATGTGCCTACTTAGACGAATGTTTGGAGATAAGTGTTAACTGAAAAAAAGCATGATGTTGGCTGCAGAGGATGTGGCCTTGGATAGTCCTTTAGTTGGGAACTGGCTGTGACTTGAATTTGAAGTTTTGACCAAGGCTTACCAGCTTTCTAGAGGTAGTTCAGATCATCCTAGCAGTTTTTAATGCTGTGTATCATGACACAAGGTCTTGTATCTGAGGAGCTGAAAACATTTTTCTAGATGTCAGACTTCACAACACCATTATTTTGTGCAGATGTAAAAATTAGAGGATATATGGTTTGATTGGAAAGGAGGATGGCTTGATAGGTTGCACAAGGGCAGAGCTGGGGACAGAAACACTAACCTTTAACTTCTTCTCTGTCTGGATATGTTGAAAATCAGGGCAGGTTTGGGCAGCGCAAAATTCTCTTACTCACCATAGAGATTCTGATTTTGTCCATGGAAATCCAGCTGGAGATAACCAGATCATTTCACAGCTGTCTGGATGTTTCTACATAGAACTGGATGTTTCTACATAGAGCTTGTTCCTACATTCTTAATCATTTTTCACTTCCTCTTCCATTCTCTTAACATTCACTAGTTGCAGAGATAGGAATGGCAAGATTTGGCTTTGCAAGTTCCTAAGTTTCCTCTTTCTCTGTCTATGCTTTAGTGAAGAAATTGCTAGGTTTTGGTTAATAATGCAAGAAAACACCTGGGAATTTTTTTCCACATTAGATAATTCCCCAGGCTATTGACACCAGTGGATGTAATCCAGCCTTCCTGTCTGAAATGCCCAGGCTGAACACTTTTTTCTGAATTTTCTCACTTTTTCTCAGATTTCTTTTTAGCAGAGAGCTAAGTAGTATATTGGGTGCTTCTCCCCCTCTCTACATTTTTCTTGGGATATATATCCCCAGAAAACAGCTTGGTACATTTATGCTAGGTGTTTACCTCTTCCCTGAGAAGGCAGGACTCAACAAGAAGCATTAGATGCCTTCAGCATTTTGTGCTCGGGTCTGCTGAAGCCTTTTTAAAGATGGTTACATGGTGCTAGCAGTGGCTGCAGATTACTGACTGTCTTGTTGGTAACAGTCAAGGTGTTTGCAGAAGACCAGCAGTGGGTAAAAGGAGTCGAATCTAAACCCTTCAAAGTTCCTTAAATGTGGTGCCTGACTTACCTTAGGTGAGGACACTCTCCACACCTTTTTTTGTATTCATGCAGCAAGGAGTAGGTGAGTCAAAGAGAAAAGAAACAAGAGGGAGGCCGGTCTAATTGCATGCCCATGGCTGGTGGCTGGGCTAAAGCAGACCCGGAGCCCTGGCCTCAGCTCCCTGTGGCACCTGTGGTTTGCATTGTCAGCACAAAGTAGACAAACAAAACTTGTCCTGCAAACGGGATCTGAACCATAAATCCCAACCATAACCATCACCCTTGTAGCTCTTTTCAAGCTTGTTAGTGGAGCTCAGATGACTGTCTGCCTAAATATGGATTACTTTAGGCAAGGGATAGGTGCCTTTCTCTCCAAAACAGGCAATTCTGCACAAATGGTGTGACCAAAGTAGTGTGCCCATGGCGTGTTCAGGCTAACTAAGGTGATAGCTTCAGGATTAGGCAGTCCTGAGAAGTACGTAAACTGAACTGATGACTGAGCCTTAGGTAAACCACTTTCTGCTCCCATAGAGTTATAAATTCAAACCCCAAAAAGAAGTGAAAGAAGAACAAATTGCATTGCAGTGATATTACAATGCTCAGACTATGCCTGGAAGAGCTGTGATAGATTTAGATGCCCTTCATAACAAAGAAATCTGGAAATTATTTCAGATTAAAGCCAGCCCTTAGAGCTGTTCATAGAGCTCCTTTTACTCTTTATTTGAACTACTGTGTGTAACTTCCCAGAAAAAAAAGAAACCAAGCCCTACAGATCTTTTTATAGTTTTGCAGTTAAGAGATTCCTTTGGTAACAGTCCATGTGAATGTCTGCTCTCACTATCTCCTTCTGTGATGTTAATTACGAAATTTCCTTCCTCTTTCAGAAAATAGGTTTGATACAATTGTAGTTGGAAGGTGTGCGAGGAGGAGAAGAACCACAGTGTCGTCCTTGCCAGTTGATGTAAAGAAACTTCAGTTACTACTTACCTCCCACTCCCATAGAGACTGACAGATAGGTCAGGCCATGAATTGGTGTTGAGGAGCTGGCATTAGGACATTTTTCAGACGTGACGTTTTTCACACACCCTTGTTACCCATATTTAAAATCTTGTTCTGGACCTCACTAATCCACAGGTAGTGGGGGAAGAGAACATTCTTAAATACATTTTCTGCCAACCTTTCTGCTTCAATATGCTTCTCTTAAATATTCAAGTCAAATGCTGCATTTAGATATGGTAGGGAATTAACATAAAGAAAGGGATTAAAAAGATATAGAAAATTATCATGGTTTCATAGAATATCTCGAGTTGGAATGGACCCACTAAGTCGAGTCGAGTCCAACTCTCTGCTCCTCAAAGGACTACGTAACAACAAAACATGTGACTAAGAGCATCATCCAGATGCTCCTTGAAGTATTAGCCCATGGAAAATATTTTGAAGTGTTTCTTTCTGGAAAGCGGTATACAGTTTTTTTATAAGGAAGGAAACAGTGATAAAGCAAAGGAAGAAAACAATGACTTATCATAGATATAATATAAATAACAGGCATTTTTCCAGTTATTTTTGTAACTATATACTGTTATCCAGGAAGTATAGCTGGACTGGTTATTTTTTTCTTACACAATCCATTATTTAAACAATAGTCCAAAGATGCATGTGGATTATTTCCAATGATTACTGAGGCTTAGTTAACAAGAAGCAGTTAAAGGGTAGTACAAAAGGTTGACGAGTGTATTGGTAAATCAGCAGTCATGGAGCATACATTGATCTGCTGTATCTCAGCCAAAATATTGAGGTTTAAATGCTCTTGGGTCATCAGGCAGGGCTAGGCAATGTCTGCAGCTGTGACACGCACCCTTGGGTGAAGCCTTCCTTCCCTCGAATGTGGCACCTGTGGCCCCGTCACGGGAAACAAGGGCTGAGACGTCCTGAGCTCCCGGTGCTCACTCAGACATCTATCAGGATGGTGATGACTTTGGCTCTGCAGTTTACTCTCTTGTTTTAGCATGCTATTCTCATTTTAACACCCCATTCTCTTATTGTGGAATATAAGAGAAATTTTCAAGCAGTCAGCTGCTGCTTCTCTCCAAGGAAGTCTTGGTTAGGTCTCACCATCCCTTGTGAGTCCAAGCCTGACGTTGCTTGATGGACCTAGAGATTTGCCCTTCACACCAGAGCTTTTCAGCCCTCACCCCCACCTCCCACCCACTCTAGGTCTAGTTCAACCGTGTTATGAGCTGCTTCAGCACATTAAGGAAAAAAGGACTACATCTCTGCTGTCCTAGTGCGCTGAAACGGCTCTGTATAGAAGCAGGTAGACCCAGTGCCAGCTCCAGGGTGAGGGTGGCCCTGCCCAGCTGGGCACAGGACACAGAGAGGCTATCACAGGCTCTGGGGGAACCGACTCAGGCTGTCCGTGAAGCTCAGCCTGAAATCTCCTCTCCTTCACCCTTCACTTTTCTCTTGCTGATATTGCAAAGGAGGATGGAGTTTTATTTTTCACCAAATTTGCTTGCTTTTTAAATTGAGCCTGTGTCCCTTTGGTTATATGATTGGGCTGAGGAATTACAGACCCTTCCCCCCCAACACCTAAACCAGAGTACCACGAGTGCCTCATGGGGCTGGTAAAGCAGCTGAGAGGCCACTGAAGTGGATGGGCCACCTGTGACAGCTTCTCAGCAGCGGTCACTCATCATTGTCATTCTCTTCCCCAGTGTCCCACAAGTGCCCAAGAGTTGTTTGTATTGAACTGCATTAACATGGAAGTTAAGGGTTACATTGGTTTAAGATTGCAAATTAATGTCACAATTACATTTCTTTTCATGAGCATATGTGAATGTTGCACAGAAACCTGGAAAATATTTCTTAATTTCTAGAGATAGAAAGGTAAACTGCAAAAACCCTGAAGACGACTCTTGGTGAAAAAGAGACAAGTGAGTCTGGCTGATTTCTGACAACTACTTTCCTATTTTGTTTTTTCAAAGTCTCTCACTAAATAATCTACCCAAGAACTTTATACTATTAAGAAGCTTTTTCCTAGTACCTAGTTCTCCCTTGCTAAACTGATTCCATTGTTTCTTTTTCTGTATTTCTTGTCCTTTTCCTAGTAGATATGTAAGATAATTTATAACCTTCCTTCATGCAGCACCATTTTACATTTTTGCAGACTGTTATCATGTCCTGCTCCAGTCTTCCCTCCTGTGGACTAAGTTCTTCCAGCATCTCCTCAGAGGTCATGTAATTCTTCCGCATCTTTCTGGGATTATGGTATTCCTTTAAAGGAAAAAAGTTAGCAGGTTTGACATTATTTGCACTTGAAAAGTCTTCTCCCTCTATTGAAAGTTTTATTTGTTACAAAAAGAAATCAAATTCTTAAAAGGCACAGATAGTAAAGAGTCTTTTTAGTTTGTATAACAGAAATAAGAAAGGAACGTTAATCACAGAAGACCACATATGATTTTATGGATGGAATAATAAAGTGGCAATGTAATGAATTGAGGTGTTAATCTGGAGTATGTCTAGGCAAGGCCTAAAGATGTTTTAGCCTCAGCTGCCCCTACAAATGGTTTATGAGATGAGGCTGGGCTGATACTGAACACTTCAAGAGGTGAGGGTCTGATAATGATCCAGTGGCTTCCTATGTCAAATGTGTAAATGTACATCTCAGTCAACAGAATATGTTACTCAAAGCATGTTTTGGGGTGTATCACCTTACAGAGTTCAAAAGGGAATATATAAATTAGATGGTCCAATCAGATAAAGAGAATTTTTTGGTCTGAAACATGTTTCCTCCACTCCTGCTCAAGATAAGATCACTGATATTTGTTAATTACACCTACCAAATCTCAGAGTTAGATGAAAGATAAGAAGATTGTCAGGATTCTTACTTTAGTAAAATGCTATCTTGAATTGAGCAATAGTGTTACATTTGCATCTTGTTCTTGCTGTGCAAGCATACAATGTACAATGAGTCTAATAACTTTCTGGTAACTGCTAAAAAATAAGACCATTAGCAAAGTAGGTATTAAAGAAACATCTCTTCATATCAGTCAAAATTCAATGGTATTTCTCATGATCTTTCTATTGAATTACGTGATCCACAGTTTTCCCCTCTTAAATCAAACAAAATTTATTGTTAAATCTGATTTAAGTATGTGTAACTCTCTTCTCAAATATTCTAAGACCTTATGCATCTTGCGTAATTTCTAGGAGATTACCATTAATGATTTAGCATTGCTACATGAAATTTTTCAGTTCTTCAGTCTGAATATAAGCACATAAGACAAAGCTGATTTAATTTCAGTTTGCATCCTTTTGTTGCTCTGCTTTCTGTTCTTTCTCAATGTAGTTAATACTGTTGATAATTCTACCACAATTAAGTTATTTTGTGAAGATTGGAATAACAAAAACTTGACGTATTTCTGTCCCCCTTATGTTATCCCAGTACTTCATGGAGCTATACTTTCTTCACATTTTGTTTTCCTTTTTGTTCTGGTGTTTTTATAGAGTACACGACTTTTTCTTAATATGTAATAAATTCTAGATGTGAAAACAATATGGACATTTTTTATTACTAATTGCATTTTATTGCTGCTAGTATGGTATAGGTTAGATCATATGGACAAAATTATTCATCCCATCACAAATACACAACATTTTTTGTAGAAAATATAAACCAATTTTATGACAATATGACAACTGGCTTTTCATTACCCCCAAAAAACTTGCTGACATTTTAAAATTTTAGTTTCGTTGATTTAATACTTCCTACTCTGCATAAAGTGCAGACTTTTCATGCATTCCCTTGCTAACTAGTGAAGATTAATTTCATAATTCCATATTAGGGAAGTTTTTTTCTTTTAAAGTTTCATTTTACATTTGTTTGTCACTGAATGTGCTTTTAAAAATCTATTGCCTGTGTGTTCTGATGGATTGACCCTGGCTGGATGCCAGATGCCCACCAAAGCCCTTCTATCACTCCCCCGCCTCAGCTGGACAGGGGAGAGAAAATGTAACGAAAGGCTCGTGGGTGAGATAAGGACAGGGAGAGATCACTCACCAATTACTGTCATGGGCAAAACAGACTCCACTTGGGGAAATTAGTTTAATTTACTACCAATCAAATCAGAGTGGGATAATGAGAAATAAAAACTAAATCTTAAAACACCTTTCCCCCACCCCTCCCTTCTTCCCAGACTCAACTTCACTCCCAATTTTCTCTACCTCCTCCCCCCGAGCAGCCCAGGGGAATGGGAATGGGGGTTGCGGTCAGTTCATCACACGTTGTCTCTGCCACTGCTTCCTCCGCAAGGGGAGGACTCCTCACACTCTTCCCCTGCTCCAGTGTGGGGTCCCACCCACAGGAGACTGTCCTCCATGAACTGCTCCAACGTGAGTCCTTCCCACGGGCTACAGTTCTTCACAAACTGCTCCAGTATGGGTCCTTGCCATGGGGTGCAGTCTGCAGTCCTTCAGGGACAGACTGCTCCGGCGTGGGTGTCCCACGGGATCACAGGTCCTGCCAGCAAACCTGCTCCAGCGTGGGCTCTTCTGTCCACGGGTCCACAGGTCTTGCCAGGAGTCTGTTCCAGGCTTCCCATGGGGTCACAGCCTCCTTGGGCACATCCACCTGCTCCGGTGTGGGGTCTGGCACCTGGAGCACCTCCGCCCTCTCCTTCTTCCCTGGCCTTGGTGTCTGCATAGTTGTTTCTCTCACATATTCTCGCTCCTCTCTCCGCTGCTGTTGTTTTGCAGCAGTTTTTTTCCCCTTCTTAAATATGTTATCCCAGAGGTGCTACCACCATTGCTGATGGGCTCAGCCTTGGCCAGCAGCAGGCCCATCTTGGAGCTGGCTGGCGTTGGCTCTATCAGACATAGGGGAAGCTTCTAGCAGCTTCTCACAGAAGCCACCCCTGTAGCCCCCCGGCTACCAAAACCTTGCCATGCAAACTCAATACAGTAGTACCCATACATGTAGTCTCTGGCAGTGCATAATGTTCTTAAGATGTGAGGACATCGTAATTGTGCTCTTCTGAGACTCTTTGGTAACTACTTATTTATGCAACACCATTTATTCACAAGGAACGCATATAAATCCTCATTCTTTAGAAGATGTTAATAAAGAAATTATATCCTTCCTCAAACAATGTTCAAACTTGATTTTCCCCAGGGAAATCTTTCCGTTCTCCCTTCATGATGAAGTTGCCTTTCTGCTTAATTACTCCACGCTTTGTGGTTGCTTTCACTAGGTATGTACGGAAGTCAAGCAAATTAATACAATAGCCACAGTACTTTCAGTCCAAGGGTATGCTTCCCTAAGTTAGTTCTTATTTTGACCTGTGTGGATTTTATTGTCTGAACTTTTGATAAACAGAGCAGCTTTAAACTGACACCTTTATCAGCCTGAATGAGAAATGTTACGAAGGATGGCAAACAGTACCTATCCCCCTTGCTAGAATCTGACCAGAAAAATAGCAGGCTCATCTCACCTCTGTATCAAAATATTCAACTAAATTTGGCACAGCAAGACCAATTAATGCTGTAATTCACAAGAGCAATCCCCTTGCAATCAGTCCCTGATGGCTGGGGCTGGTCTGCAAGTGCAGGAGTGCATCAGTTGCTCTCAGCCACTGCAGCTGACTTACCCCGGTGGGGATTGCTGTTTCAGCACAGCAGATCCCAAAGCACTTTATGAGTCTTTTTGTCACTGTAGCTGCCTGTGAACACCTGGCCTCAGTAACCGGCAAATTATCACCTGCAAAGCAACCATCACATTTTACCTCCCACCTGTCATTCATTTAGACTCATTAAATAGGCTGAGGTATAGGGTGCTGTTGATATTGTGCTGCTCTTTTTCCCTTAATCTTTGGGTGAGGAGAAGTTTAATGAACTTGGTAGGATTTCCAGGCCATCCTTAGCAAGTCAACTTTTACACTATCAGTAATCTCTTTATGAGATTAGTGTCTAGGATGTAGGTCCAGCAACTGAATTTGAAGTAATAGAGAATTAACTAAATTCATGCCAGGGAGTACAGCTTTGCTTTTAGCCCAGCTTCTGACCTTCCAGATTGGGACTGGCCAACCTGCACTTCATGGCTGGATGCAGCTTGCGCTGGAGCTACACCCGTGGGCAGCAGTGAGACGAAGGTGCCTGACGTTGCCAGATTTCTGAAGCACAATGGAGCAAGAAGGCAGTGCCACCTCCTGCCTGGCGCTCCCCGAGGTATGTGTCTGGTGGCTCGTGGTGATCAGGAGGTGTCAGGTGCAGGTGATGGAGTGAGGTTTGCTCTTCTGGCTTTGCTCTACCTTGGACGATCACCTCAGGGATTTCGACAGCCTGGAGCAGCCACCCCTTTCCAGGAACCAGCACAGCACCCTGTAATTTACAGTACTGGCCACAGGAGGAAAGGTGCACAAGGTGTGTTTGGAGTATCAAGAACGCAGTACAAATTGTTCATCTTTTCAGCCCTAAAACTGGTCTGCAACCTGGCTGAAGGGATTCCTATCACGTACTTGTTTTTTCTTAATAAACCAGTATTTGTTTTACTGCCAGGCTGCAGTTGGGGCTGGTATGGCTTGAGGAGCAGAGGAGGGTGAAGAAAAGGGACCATTGCCTTTTTGCTTCTTTGTTATTCTGCAATGTCCAACTGAGAAGAAAGTGGAATTCCTCTTGGTCTCATGTCGTACAAGCTCCAGAATAAAACGAGGCTGTTAAAACTCCTGACAATTTAAGTGACAATGTATCTTTTATATAAGTAGGCCACATGCTGTAAGGAAATGCTGTCAGTCCAAGACAAATCTGTTCAGGCCAAAGAAAACTTTCGCTCTTTCTAGGCAAGATTGTTGGTAGCTGATTAAGAAACTTATGTTTAAAAAAACAAAAAAAAATTCTAGAAATGTTTTTTCCAGAAAAAGCTGTTGACTTTATCATTGTTGTTAGTATATTTTGTCATCATCTGAAGAAGAAAATTCAGTTAACTTGGCCCGTAGCTCCCTAACATCTGTACCTAGCATTTCCTTGTAATTTCTTATTTCACAATTCAATTTCTCCTTTTTATTTTAATCCTGTAGACTTTCTCAGGGAACTAACTCTGTTTCTTGCGTTGTCTTTTTGCTGAGCAGCCAAGTAGGAACAAATCCTATACTTGGGAAATGCAATCATCTTGGCAACAAACAGGAGACGATGCCAAATTTCCTTGCTATCACATGTTTGCAACAGGTGCTGAACAAATATGTTACTACACTTCAAATAATATTTTCACACCACAGATTGTTTTTTCCATTTAGCAGTTTTTCTAAACAAAACAAAATATTTCCATGGTAAAATCTAATGTGATAAAGTCAGGCCTTTATGCAGTTATAGGGACAGTCTATAGCGGTTGGGAAAAGAGTGCTGTTTCTTTCAGGTTTCCACCTGTACATTGGGAAACCAAACTCCTGAGTGCTTACTCTGTGACCTGGGTAAGAAGAGATATGTGGCATTTCCCGAAATTGTGTCTGGGTCTTGGTATGACTGTCTGACAAGATTGACCTACTTCACAAGAAAAATGGGGATTGTTTTTAAAATGAGCCATTTTTCATGTAGCTTTGGGTGCTGGTCTCCTAGTTGCATTTATGCAGAAATGAAGGTCAGCAGAAGAACGGTAATCTCATTTAGAAGGAAAGAAATTTTTATAATGTCCTGCAGAGTGAATTTCACTTAAATCCTCTAAAATTCAATCCTGTCTCATCTCACACATGAGATTTTTTCACTGCGTAATTAAGGTGTAAGATTTAAAAGCTGAGGCTGAATTTCTGTCTTTGGTATTTCACTGCTGATTTGATCCCATGAGCTCCCCAGATGTCTCTTCAGGAGAGATAGCAGGGAAGTATTGAGATATAACCTTCTGTGTATCACCTGCTTTCCCAAGGCAGCACGGTTTGCCCTCAGTAAGTCATTCTTTTTTGAAGGCTAAATTTGTGCTGTGTGGTCTTGTTGTTTTTTGAAATGTGGCATGTGACAGAATATTTCCTTATTTAGCACTCTGAGCTTTCTATCCAAGCATCCAGCCTTCGAAACTGAGGAGGACCGGTCACTGTCCTCTCTTCAGCAGGACGTTATTGCCAGCAACTCTCATCATCCAGCTTTTGGTGAAGGGAAGAAAAGAAAACAGCATTTACAATTATGTTCTCCAGGTTCTTGCTTGTTCTTTCTCTTGTTCACAGTGCTTTGCAGCTGGCGGGTAAGTGCCTCCCACTTGCCTCCTGTAAAGGTGTCTGTGAAAGTGCTTACATGTCCTCTGGCATTTCTGGGTGATTTATGGTTCTGTGGCTTACTAGTTTGGGACATACAGACAGGGAGCCTCTTAATGGCAGGCAAGAGGCATGGCAGGGTCTAAGAGAAAAAGAAATGGATAGAGAAGGAAGCAAAGACTGAATTCTTAATGATTTTATTCATATGTAGTGGCACTATGATTTCAATAATCCCTGAAGATAGACCTAAGAAAATCATGAGATATGTTTAAATGTCTATTTTTTTTTAATTGTTTACTTCTGTGTTCTGATTTTGGAGCTGTTGGTGTCGAGGTAATGGTTAGCAAAATCAAGCAGGAAAAACAGGAGTGGTGAAATGTGGAATTACTTGTGGGACATTAAGATGTTTACAGATGATGGCTGTGCAATCCAGAGAGACTTAGTAAAAATAATAAAGGATTATTTTCATTCATTGTGTTGAACCGACTCACTGAATTCACTGGCATTGATAAAGTGGATGAAGTAAAATTTTGTGGAATAAAGTCGGATTAAGTTTAGGAAAGTTATTGTAGAATTACAGTGACAATATTACTGCCTTCCCTTTAGCTGTGCTTCTTTTGTGGGTGTTAAACAGATGGCTTCTGGAGACCCGAATGTTTAAGGTTAAATCCTTTTAGCTTTGTAACTCCTGAGTAAAACTGTTATGGATTGCCTCAGAGTATGTGGTGGTTTTTTAATCGCCCATGGTATCACTGCAGGCCAGAATAATTATTTTTGTTGTACTGTATATTATCAACTAAATTGATTTCAGCTCTTTGCAGGCTTTTAAATGAAATTTCCTTAGCTTTTAAAATATGTTTTAATTAAATATGATGCCCAGTGATCAAGAGATGTATCAGGGACCAAAACTGGTTATGAATCCCACAAGCTTTGGAGGGAAATACAACCAGGTGGATCACAAAGTACACCACAAAGCAGCAGAACAAACTCATAAGCACGATTCACTACCGCTACTGACAAAAGCACTCTAGGACTGAAATTAGCTCAGCTACTTCTACTTTACCTTGGAGTCAACACTGTAGACATGATCAGAGAAACTACCTGGAGAGCTAGGGACCCAGTTTCTGCTACAGGTGGACCTTCTAACTTCTACCAGCCTTTCCACATTGCCAAGTGGTGGGTCAGATCCCACTACTACCCAGTCCTTGCTACTTTCTCAGACTGCGTCATTCCTAGTTTTACATTTCAATGGCTCATAGTAGACACTGCAGGTCTTGTAGGTCAGCAAAGCCAATGAGTCCAGAGTACCCCTTGCGAGGCCCAGAAGTGTTCAGCCACATCTATATAGTGAAAAGGAAAGGAAATGTGGATTTGGGAATGGGGAGACAAATGGCTCAGCAAAGACGGCTGTGACCCCACTATGAGACCTGCAAGATTTGGCAGGGTGAGGTGAGTTGTAGAGGTCAGATGTCTACAAGGCCATGCATCTGAGGATAGATGGAAACAGGATAACGGTCATAGCAGTGTGGTTGAGGGAATTCACGTGACTGATGTAAATCAATCCAACAAGCTGTGCTCGGTTCTGCTGATGCTGCTGACTGCCACTAATCCACAGTATGTGACATATAGTAATGAAATACATATCCTATTGTCTACCTTATTGCTTTTTAATCAGCAAAATTGATGCACTGCACTCTGTTCAAAAACATCATGGTTTTATCTGATATGAATGCAATGGCTCCTTGTTCATGTGAATGGGAAGCAGAATCATGTCACATATCCACTATGTATATATTCTATATCAACCCTTCACTATGTATTGTTTTGTTTTACAGACACCGAAATATTTTTAATATATAATAAAGTCAACAAGCTCTGTCTTCAGGCATCTATCGCACAGTCAGTTAGAACTGCCACTTGCCACCAAGACAACGAATCACAAAAATTCAGGTGGATCACTGATCATCAGCTAATGAGTGTGAGACTGAACCTATGCCTGGGGGTGCTGTTGAAGGAAGATCAGGCTGTGATCACCCTGTATCCGTGTAATCAAACAAGTGAGCTCCAGTGGTGGGAATGCAGAAATGAAAGCCTCCTTGCAATCCAAGGAGAAGATTTGTTTTTCAGTCCTGGCAATGAAGAACACGATAATGTTTTGTTAAAGAAGGGGCTGAGTGCAAAGCATCAGTGGAAGATTTATGGGGCCATGGATGTTTTATGTTCCCGGGGATATGAAGGTACAGAAAATGGATTCTTTCATCCTTTGCACTAATTTCTTTGTGAGTATTAGAGCGTTTTGGATCTTTGGCTCTGACTATTCTGATTCCTTCAGTGACCATCAGAGTTTTAGAAAATCCATGTACTGAGGGAGTTAGCCTTGAATTTAACATTATATTTATGGCCAAGTATCTATTATATATCTATTAATATATTATAATATACACAGTATTTGAGTATATGTATTATATTATATGAGTATTACAAGTATTGTAAGTCTTACATATACTCTTTATATATTCTCTAAATATATATTACTCTTACATTATATATAACTATTCTCTAAAGTCACTATTGCTCACCATACTGTGTCACTACGTTGTTAATAGAGAGTATAATCACTGATAAGTTTCTTGTACAGCAATATGGAAATGAAATTACATCCTCAAGAAAGAAGCACAATATGGGTGATCTGAGAAAGGACTGGAAGTACCAGTGTAGGCAGAGGAAGTGTGGCTTTTGTGACTCAGCAGATGAGGATGCTCATGGAATAATTGTAATTACCAGTGCAATTACCCTCTGTGATTAGCTGAAGTCTGATTGTTCTGAATGGCTTTCCCACATCCAGAATTAATGTTCTAAAAACCACCTCACGGGATATTTGAAGTATTAAACTCTGAGCCTTGCATGTGGGAGTTGTTCCACTGTATGTGAGATACTTAAATGGTCACTGGAATAAAAACAGAGATGGATTGTCTAACCTGATGTTTACTTTTTCCAGGAGGTACAACTTCTAAATGTTAGTTCTGCCTCTTGCACATTTTATACAAATCTTAACATTGTTTAAAATAGTAGTATCTTAGGGTAGAGCTCTGGAGCCTACCCTGCTTTTGTAAAAGCATCTTGGTCAGAACAAACGTCTAGTTGTAGACGTCATCTATGAAACATCACTTTACATCAGAACAGCACTGCTCTAAAACATATGTCAGCAGCTTAAGTCTGAAAAAGTATTGAAATGAATTTTGTTATGGTTATGGGAAAGGTAACATGAAAAGCACTTTGAGATGCAATTCAGCCATTAGCATAGGCTTCACATTTTTCACAGTTTACATTCATTTATTATTTTCCATACTGTCTTTATCATTTTGTCTTCTCAGAGACTTTTACACTGCTAGGAAATGCTTTTGGGGCACCCTGTGTATTCCCTTTCATGTACAGTAAGCAATGGTACGCCGAGTGCACGGACGCTGGCCGGACAGATGGCTGGCTCTGGTGTGCAACCACTGCAGACTATGACACAGACCAGCGATACGGATTTTGCCCATCAAAAGGTAAGTTACCTGTTCCCATGCAGTGCCCCTCGGTGTGGTATTGGCAAACCAGCACTAGCAGAATATGAATATCTTTATAATAATCCATAGTTTACAAGAATGCATTTTAGTACATGATGTATTGCCACATCCTGCAGCTCTCTACTCAAGGAAATAACACATTGCATAAAGATGTGGAGAAAAGTGTGACTGAAGAATAAAACAGAATGCAGTTCCCACTAATTGTGGGGGTGTTGCTGAGCAGCACTATAATTTTGAGCTCCTCACTGTTTCCCAGCCAGGATGTGTGCTGTCACCGTCATACAACCCTTCTCTAAGGACCCCCGTTGTGATGGATGTGGGCACAAAAATGAGTGCTGTAGGAAGATCAATGACGAAATTAATGTTTCAGTCTGCATGACTGTCATGTGAATATTTTTTTACTGAAGTGAAATGTATCCTTTTATCCATGCTATTAAGCCCTATTCATATTGCCTGGGAAGCAGTTTTTCCACCCTTTCTGACAACTGCCTCCCATTCCTGGCATTTCTCTACAACTTCAATCACTTTCTGAAAACTGTCTTCCATTTCTGTGGTCACTTCCCCTTCCATCTCCCTTTATGGCCTTGTTCTTGACGGGGGAGCTTTGCATTCAGGCATTGAAGACTTCTCCTGACACTTCTCAGCTTTCCTCTATATTCCTTCCCGTTGCTCCTGTTCAACATCATGTCTTTTATTATTAAAATGCCACTTTACTCCAGTTGATTCACAATGTGCTTTTGGTGTTGTTCAAATCCGTATTCAAATATGTTTTCCAGGTCCCTACACAGATACTTAGGACACTGAGCCCAAAAGACATGTGACATAGGGTCAGTGAATAAGTTTCAAAGCTTTTGAAAGCTAGTCCCAGCTCTCAGTTCTTTTTTTTTAATTCAACTTCATTCTGACTTTTGGGAATAATCAAATATCTGATTCAATTTTGTATTGTGCTTGACTGAGCATGTATAGATCTTCAACAGACCAAAGATGCAAAGGTAATCAGAAGAGGAGCACAACGCAGCTCAGCACCATTGCAGTGCCCAGGCTCTGAAGCTGTGTGACAGGCACATCCAGAAGCTCTTTGTAAGGGAGGGATTTATCTAAGAACTGTTTTGATGCTAAACGCAGGTCTAGAGCTGATTGTCACAGCTCTCAGTAGGAACTGCTGTCCAGAAAGAGGAGTTGTTGCATATCTTTTCATTGATTTCACCTAGGATTTTTGCCACAGCACTCCATGCAATATATTTTTCTATGCAATCGCTTCCCTTGTAGTAATTCCTGAATTATGTATCTTCATGGAACAGGAGGCAATATTTGCCAGCTCTACCTGTCAGTTTACAGGCCTTAACTTTCTTCTTTCCTATCCTGCTCGTAACATTTTCAGTGCTCTTGAAAGAACAGCACAGGTGACATTTAATGAGAATGCCATGCATAACGAGAACCTGCAAATCATTTTTCTGTGGGTGAGTTACTATCACCCCCAAAGTAATTACTTTCTCCACAGATAAAGACATCACCTGGACTACAGATCTGTTAACAAATGTCCACTACCAAATAAACTCTGAATCGGTTCTTACATGGCACCAAGCCAGGAAGAGCTGTCAGCAGCAAAATGCAGAATTATTGAGTATCACAGACATCCACGAACAAACATACCTTAAAGGTAAGGAAGTAAAGCAAACCCTGACTTACACTGAGGATCTGTTCAGCCCCTCATCACAGCTAACGACTATTTAGTATGGTATTGACTAATGTCTATGGACCTAAATATGCATGAGTATGTAACCAAAATCTTTTAGAATTTGCAAGTTCATATCAAAATCACTGCCAAGTTTAAACAGAATTCAAAGTATTCCAGCATCCTGCAAGTGTAACAGTTTGACTTTCTATTTAAAAATGTTATATTAAAACTTCGTTGATTTTTTTTTTTTAAAAGAGAAAAAAAAATTGTGAAAAGTAAATGAAAGTTTCATATTTGGTCAAAAGAAACCTTTAAAACAAGTTGAAAATAAGAGAAGAGCGATATCTTTGTGCCAAAAGAAAGATGTGTTTTCTGTCAAATGCAGTTTGACATCTGATTTTTTTTTTTCATTCATTTGACAAACTGAAAAATATCAGTTATCCATAGATCCCAAATCGTGTCTGTATCTACCTGTGTATTGCTGGAGGAATGGTATGGAAGAAACTCTCTCTTGTTATTTTTAATGATGAATTTAACTTCTAAGAAAGAGCTTTATTATTATTGTTTATACTTACACTGTACCAATATTTCTACTTAAATAAATCCAATGTTGACAGAATTTAGCCTACTACAGAAACACTTTCATTTTGGATATACTCTGTAGCATCTCATATGTGCTTGTTTTGCATTAGGTAATAGAATAAGAGAGGGGTTTTTTTGTTTGTTTGTTTTTTACAGTAATCAAAGCTTTGGCAAATTTCAATTTATCAGGTATCTCAGTATCTAAAGATACTTGTAGCTAGATATTTAAGAATTGTAAATCTTCCTAGAGACATTATTAGTGACTATTGCTAATAAAAATGCAATCTATAAAATTATTTATCTTCTTTTGGTTACTTAGAGTTAACAGAAGGTACAGATTCTGCATTGTGGATTGGACTCAACAGACTGGACTTGAGGAGTGGATGGGAGTGGATTGGAGGCAGCCCTTTCCAGTACTTAAACTGGGCTCCAGGTAGCTGTGACTGACTTTGATTGTGTATTTCCAAAGAAAAAATATACATACTGCTTTAAATTCTATTATCAGCTAGATATGCCGTGAGATATGTATTTTAGCTTTTCTTGCTTTAGCTTAGAAAAACCTTTTTTCTTATAGCAATACAAACCAGAAACTTCTATGTATTGCAAAAATATTTTAGCTCTGAAAGCAATACTGTCTTTCCCAAAATTTTACAGTCTTCCATTTCTTGTCTCTAGCAACAAAATTATGAGGGAGTTGCATGTTCATATCCACTTAAGTGATACTACATTTCATACAGACATTCCCACTAGCAGAGACCTACCTCAGTTCTTGTCAAAGCTGGGAAAGACATGATGTTTGGGGCTCTCACTTCAGCCAGGAGTGATTTCTCCTGTGCATTTTAGAGCTTAGAGCTCTATTTGCCTTTCAGAAAAGTTCACTTTTTTTTTTTTGCTGTACTTTTCCCAAAGGAAGCCCCTCTCCAGAATCTGGAAAGCTCTGTGCGGTTTTGAATCCTGAAACAAAAGCTAAATGGCAAAATTGGGAATGTGATCAGAAACTTGGTTACATTTGTAAGAAAAGAAACTTTACCTTGGTTCCCTCAGGTACGTTGATATATGTTGATAATTAGAAATAGAAACTGTTATCTGAATTGCTCATCATTCACATTGACAAAGACGAGCAGGAGAATTTTATTAGCAATAGAAACTATTTCTTGTTTATCTGGTTTGTTTTTTACAACCGTTGCACCCTTTCTAGGCTGATCTCCAGTCCCACAACACACAGAACGAAACAGGTAAAAGCAAAGAATGTCCAACTTGTCCCGTCTGTGTTTTGGTAGTCAGGTCTTTGCACTACTGAGCATGAAAAGGGAGAACAAAACAAAAATTATTTTTCAGAGAGGGACGTTAGTAAAAATAAGCAAAAGGAAGAAAGATCAACACATTGCAAAGATAAAAAATATTTTAAATCTATAAAGATTTCCCTGGTGGCGTTCCCCTATGTATACATCCAGTTGTAAATCTGTCTAGATGAATTTTACTCTATCAATATACTTAATATTTTAAAAATTCGTAAGCAGTCTGTTAGGTGTTACGTTCTGATTTCTCTGACAAATAAGTACTAAGTAATAGAGAAGCTGTTAAAATTAATACATCAGTGTATTTGTTACAGACATTTGACTATATAAGAATCTTAGAATTTGTATTAAATAATATTTGTATGAAAAAGCTTTCCTTTTCCAAGCTAAAAAATGCAAGATTTAGAATAATATTTAAGTTTACTATGGTTTGTGTACATAATTTCCTTATAATGAGAATTTCCAAAGAAAATTCTTACTTTAGAACTTTTGCAGAGAGTAAGTGAAAATATTTTCAGTGTCACGTCCCTTGCATGGCATTCGAACTCCTCTAAAACAGTGATATTTGTTCCTAGGTGACATTGGGCCTGTTACTTGCCCAGATGGGTGGGTACCATATATAGATCACTGTTACAAGATCTTCCGGGAGACCAAAGGATGGGAAGAAGCTTTGACCTCTTGTCAGATGGAAGGGAGTCACCTTGCCAGCATCCAAAGCCTTGAGGAGCACAGCTTTATGGTGTCTCGGCTTGGGTACAGTGAGTGTTTCCAGGGGGGGCTTCTGCCTTTGCATGTGAGAAGCATCAGCTAGCTGAATTGAGATGTAGCACTTGTATTAACATGAAACACTGCAGCCAAAGACATGCAAGAAGCCAGAGGTCCAGTGGCATTAGGCTGGTGCAGTGCTTTCCTTTCTGCTTCAGAATGGGTGCCGCCTTCTGTGCTGCAACTTGCAGACTTACTCAACTGTCTTGACTTGTGCTTTGTTTTGCATAAGGGTAGAAGGACATCAGTCATCCCAGTGAGAAGCTTTATTAGTGAAAGGGTTATGAAATATAACTTCCACTTTGCAAGAGTGCTTTTTATGGAAAAACAACATATTTGTACTGCTTTCTGTGCATTTGGGGAACTTACAGTATGGCTCTAAGTCATTCTCCACATCTTGTGGTCAACCAGCGCCCAGATCAGCAAGTTCACAGGTCTCTGCAGAAGTGATGGAAGAAACCTAGTAAAGAAAAGTTTAGCTCTCTACACTGCCAGATGGAAAAGATCAGCAAAGCTAGTGAAGGTGGTTTCCAGGCAGCAAGCCATGGAATTGCCTGGGCTGTCTAAAGAACCATACTCTGGTCACTGGATCTAACATGTCAGTGTGGTCTTGTCATGGTCTTTGTGATATCCCTGGCAGAAACATGAAGAGTCTCTAGACATGTTGCTACTTTTTGCCCCTGTTAACTATTTGCTTTTGCTTTTTTTTTTCCCCATGCTTAGAGGTAGTGAAAGCCTTAATTAACTATTGAAAAAGTGGAAGATATTCAAGACAGAAAAAATTCTTTCTTCAGAAGGAGTAATTTGTCTGCTTAGTGCCCAACCATAAAAGGAGACATTTTTGGTTTCTTATACCTTTTGATTCTGGTATCATACCCCAGTTTAGTGACTACTGAAGAAATTGCGAATATCTTTCTGTGCCTGTCTGTCTGTCTTTTTTTGTGAATGCTGTCTAAATTTACCTTTCATTTTCCTTGCTCTCTTTTCATTAAGAGTGTCTAAAACCATAGGATCATACACTGGTTTAGACCAGAAGGAACCCCAGAGGTCATTTGGTCCAGCCTCAGCTTGGAGCAGGGCCAGCCTCAAAGTTAGATCCGGTTGCTGACAGCCTTCCCCTGCTGAGTTTTGGATGTTGTCGAAACTCTGGTTTTACTTATTGCCTAAGCAATTGATCTAGGGCTCAGGGGTTGGGCTTAGGGTGTTTTTCTGCTTTCTCCATTTTGTTGAAAGAAGCTTAAAACAGTCACGCTTCAAGTTACATAAAACCAGTATTTTAAAATCCAACCAGCGCAACAGAACCTAAAAGGTAACTATTCACACAGTTCTATCATATCATTATAGTGTATTAGCATTAGGCTGGTAATTTACTCTTCTCCCACTGCTATAAGGAAGAGAAGCAAAATTTTTTGATCTGGTGCAGGGATTTCATTACAGCCTAATTTTGCAAAGCATACTGTCTTTATTCTAATATCTATGTGAAAATATTGATTTCTAAAATGATCATGCAACACACTAAATAACTTTGTTTCATAAATTTATGAAAGGTATTAGCTGTTCTAGAGCTTGAGGGTGCTGTGAAAAGGATGCAGTGGCATAACAGGTCTTCTCTAGTTCTGCGTTTCCGTGTTTTAGAGCCAACAGACAAGCTATGGATTGGGCTGAATGATC
This sequence comes from Gavia stellata, assembly GCF_030936135.1. Classification (NCBI taxonomy): domain Eukaryota; kingdom Metazoa; phylum Chordata; class Aves; order Gaviiformes; family Gaviidae; genus Gavia; species Gavia stellata. Next base: position 22,716,262 of record NC_082599.1, on the reverse strand, counting down.
ATAAGGTTCAAATGTATTTTGAATGGAGTGATGGTACGCCAGTGACATACACAAAATGGCAGCTTGGAGAGCCATCCACCACAAACAACAGGCCAGAAGATTGTGTACTGATCAGGGGCCCGGTAACATTATTCAATACATATTTCACTTTAATATTGAAACTAACTTCTTAATAAAAGAATAATGTGCCCCACTATTTCAGCAACAGGTTAGGGCTAGAAAAAGGGATGTGGGGACAAAGGATGAGATTAACTATGACCTTTCATTTAAAAAAAGAAAAAATAAAATGAAAGCACTGATGAATTTTTCTCTTTAAGTTCATCTGAAAGTCACCAATGAAATCATTAGGGTTATAAAACAGCTCTCTGAATGTAGTTTGAGTACGTTCTCCTGCTCCTTTTCCTCTGTTGGTAACGACGGCATGTGGGGATGCCTGCTGCCTCCTTGGTGCCTACTCATTTGCCCATCCCTGCATGGCACAACTGCCTGTGCAGACCCCTGCAGAACAGGTCGGGGACCAGCTCCTTGCACCCTCATCCCTTCTTATCACTACCGGCCATAGCTGTACTACCATAGCCCAGTCTACTATTTCACTGAATGTGAGCAGATTTATTTTTGTTATTAACTAGGGGAACTGGATAAGGAAAATAAATATTTCTGTTTCAAAATGAAAGGAGAAAGAAAATGAATTAGTTTTCATTATAAAGAAAGAAATTACTCATTTTCTTTAGATTATTTATCTTAATGTCATTGTTATTTCATTCTTTTTCCTGCCACAGGATGGCTATTGGGCAGACTATGTCTGTGAGAAGAAAGCTGGCTACATCTGCAAAAGAAAACCTCTATCACAAATAGCTGGAGAAAAGAAAATTACTGATGCAGGTTGCAAAAAAGTAAGTATATAAGAATTTAACATCAATTTCCCAGATCAAATAAGTACCTTGTCTGAGAATTATCTAGAATTATTTGAATTATTTATATTATTTACATATAGATTTTTTTTGTTTGGTTGGGTTTTTATTATGACGTTTGTCTTTCTCTCTCTCTCTCTCTCTCTCTCTCAGTTACTATAAACTTCAGAAAGCCATTTACAGAAACTGCTTAGAAGGAATCTGTAATTTCACTGCAAAAGGTTTCTAATTCATAATATTCATGATTATTGTGCTTCATTCATTTTGAAATGGTATAGCTCGCTTATATCACAATTATTTAAATGTTATGTGGAAATCCTAAAATCATGTTACAGGGCTGGAGAAGATATGGGACCTACTGCTATTTTATTGGACATGTTCCAGCAACATTTTCAGAAGCAAACACCACTTGTGAAGGAGAAAAAGGTTACTTAGCCACAGTTGAAAGTAGGTATGATAATGACTTTTCCTTGGCTTTTAAATAGGTAAAGGTTGTATCTTCTGAAATATTCCTGGAACTACAATTCTAACACAATGTCAAACAGCAAACTATCTAAGTTGAGGTCTCTAGCTGAACAGCAAAAAAGTCTTGCTTTTTTTTTGTTGATTTATAGAGAGCCAGAATCCTATTGTATGGTGCTGTCCCCCAGTCTGAAGCAAGGAAAAGGAGAAAAGGTTTCATCATCAGATTAAACAAATAGGATTTGGATAAATTACTTTGTTTTCACTTGCATCTTTATGATCCCTTTTGCAGGTATGAACAAGCCTATCTGACTAGCCTTGTTGGGCTAAGGCCTGAGAAATATTTCTGGCTTGGTCTCTCTGACATGGAGGAGCAAGGCATTTTCAAGTGGGCCAACGGTGAAGCGGTCTCCTTCACGCACTGGGATGCAGCAATGCCTGGTAGGTGCTGTGACAGTGGGTGATAGGCGCTCTCTGAGGTTGTGGTCCCTATTTGGGTTTGCATTGGCAATGTCCTCTGAATTTTATGCTTTAAGCTTTCAGTATATTGTACAAGAACTGGCAGCTCTCAAACCCCATTTTTTAATTTCAAAGGGAACAATTTGAGCTGCAGTTTTCTATCAGGACATCTGATATACTTACCCATAAGATAAACCTTTTAGCTCATTTTCACAAAGAGATAAACAGGAGTTACAGGCACTTCCTGAGACTGTTCCACACTCATCCCTCTAGTAGTAAAGTTAGCCTGGGAGAAGAGTCTGAAACAGAGCAACTGTAATAAAGAATTTAAGTTAGAATTACAAAATCACAGTATCAAAAATGATCATACCATTATTTTTTTTACTTGTGATGCTAAGAAGACTGCATTCATGGGATCATACTGTGCAGAAGCACAGAAAACAAGATTTCAAAATGCCATGATGGCATCTGCACTCCCCAAGATATACTACATCCCTCCTAGTGATCACTTGTCTGAAAACTTTCTCAAAAACTTTCAGTGAGGTTATAAAATGTAAAATAAAATAAAAATAATAAAAAATTGCAAAAGACATAGAGTAATAAAACTTCTGTAAATGCCAGGAGATGAAAGCTTGCCAGGGAGTCTATGGTGCCAGCAGATGATCAGAGTATAAAGGGAGCACTCAGAGATCAGTTCGGAACAGTGAAGAAAAATTAGTTTCCTTGCATCTGTGTTCACCGAGAAAGAAAACGGGCTTTCGGTGCTGAAAATTTATTTATTTCTGAGGGTATGATTGGAGAGTCTATTCAGGAGAATAGATTATGGAACAGATTACCTGAAGAATAGCAAGTCAGGACTAAGCACAGCTGCAAAAGCATCCAAGAGCTGTAAAGGTTACATTAAGTGAACTGTTCACTTTAATGTGTAACTACCTGCTAAAACTGCCTTGACAGCTAAGGGGTGAAAAAAGGCAAATTTGGTGCCAACATTTAAAAATGGTTACGGGAAATGTGGGGAAATTCAGACCAATGAAATTAGCTGAATTAGCTGAATCTGTAATAAAGAATAGAATAAAGAAGATACAGTGGGAAATATAAAATTGCTTGTGTAAAGGGAGGACATGCTCACAGATCTCCTGGAGCTCCCCGCAGGAGCTAAAAGCATACAAATAAGGGAAATCTAGTTAGTGTGGCCTATCTCAATTACCAAAAGCCTTTCACCTAATCTGACCTGACACAGGAAAGCCCTTACATGAATAAAAGTTTTGATCAAAAGGCAGGGAATGGAAAGTGAGGGGTTTTTTGTGGGGGGTATTTTTTACTGGGGAAGAGTGTTCACCAACAGAGTCCTATAATGATCTGTGCCAAAGCCCATGCTGTTCAACATATTTACGGACAATCTGGAAAAGGTGAAATAGTGAGGTGGCAAGATTTGCTGATCATACTAAATTATTTCTGATATTGAAGATGTGCCTGTGAGAAAACGCAGGATGATCTCAGGAGAATAAGTGACTTCACCTACCATTCTACTGATCATGCTAACTTTGATGCAGGTAAACTGATGCTCATAGGAACAAACGTGTCTTGAACTGACATTAAATGATGGACTTACAGCTGACCATTTCATTTCAGGAGTCAGTTCTTAGCATCACGGTAGACAGGTCCATTAAAACATCAGGTCTGTGCTCAACAGGAATCAAAAAGCAAATAAAATGTTAAGAATACTTCGGAAATGAAGAAAGCCACAAATAAGTCATTGTATAGCCCATTGTGTGCATTTGACTGCATCTTGTGTGATGTATGCACTTGTGGTTCCCTCTGAGAGAATATACTAAAATTACAGCAAACGTCACAGGATAAGCTTCATCATGTCTCTGTTGAGGTCTGCATGCCTGCCCTATGTGTGCACCAAGGGGTGTGTTTCCATCTATACAAAAATCAGTAGTGACCGAGGTTAAGCCTGATATAAAACAGGCTTAATGTAAGTAGGAATGAGGTCCTCACTTAAAAAACAGGTTTTCACTGTAAAGGGGAAAAAAAAAACAAACCAAAAAAACCCCAACCAAAAAACCCCCAACCAACTCTTACTTTCTACCCATAAAATTAATTATGCAGGGCATTTAAAATAAAAAAACAGCAGGATCCTGAACTGATCGTGACCACCTCAAACAGAAAATACTACTCTTTGCCTGTGTGAAAAACACCTAAAATATAACTCTGCTATTCAAGTGTTACTGTACGTCAAGAAGCAAATGGCTGCTGCACAAAGATTTTAAGTACGAATTAAACAATTTAGACTGTATAAAATATCCAACGTGGTTTTTGTTTCTCATAAAGGAAGAGACCCAGGATGTGTAGCCATGAGAACTGGGACTGCAGCTGGATTATGGAATGTACTTGACTGTGGGACAAAGCAAAAATATATCTGTAAGCAGTGGGCAGAGAGTGCAACTGCTCCACCTATTCCAACTACAGCTCCATTGTCCACATGCCCTGAAGGTTGGGTATCAAACCACCATAGTACTTCCTGTTTTAAAGTAAGTGCCTAAATAGTTAAAAGAAGAAGAAAGGCTTTGAACTGCTCAGTTTGGGGTGGGGGGTGGGGGGGGTGGGGGAGAAAAAGGAAATGACATCTTCATTTTGCAATATCTGAGATTGGAATATAGCAAAAAAAAAACCCCAAACATCTCAGGGAATTATCCATAAGAGGGGAGAAACTAAGGAAGAAAGATGAGGTTAAAGGGACTGGACATAAGGGGAGGGAGAAGGACACAGGAAAGAAAATGAGGAAGTTTGGGCCCCAGGCGTTGAATGAATTAGAGCAGAAAACAGAAGAAGAGGAACATAAGTATCAAGTCCCTAGAAAGACATAAAGAAAAAAGAAAAAGGAAGAAACAACTTAATATTTGCAAAATTGAGAGAACAATATCAAAATGTTGTATTAAACAGTAGAAGCAGCAAAGCTTGGCTGTTAGCATGGCTCTTTATATCAGTTGTGGTCGCTAGGTTGTGCAAAGATCCCATATTTGTCTGAGGCATGTGAGAGTTCGGGGAACAAAGTAGAGAAACAGTGAAGTGTATCCACAAGCAGCACAATGCCTAAGGCTGGACCTTGCGAAGATAAGCACATTACCCCCCAAAATAAAGCATAAGAAGTCACATGAAAGGTTAATTAAACCAGTGTTTATGAAGGACATTTATTAGTGAGTTTCTGATGCAAAGCTACAGATAACTCGTATTTCAAGTACACTCAGTTTTGTCTGAGCAGGCATACAAAAGGACTTTGAACAAGAAATGTGTGATGTGCAAATATTGATTTGGGATCATGCAGAATAGAAATGTGCTAAGTAAGCGTGAGATGTTAATATTTCTTATCACTTTATTGAATTAATGAGTCCTTCGCTTTTTATTTTGTTATTTTTAAAATTTCTTCCAAACTCAGCTGGAATGCTATTTACTTGGACTCCTTTATCCCCAGATCATCATTTTTAGCTTTGATCAAGCTTGTGCTTATTCTCTGATAACTACCAAAATGTTAGACATCATATTGAAAATGTAACGTGAGAGTCGTAAACCACCATGAGGTCATTCTTTTGCCTGCATCTTCAGGCTCCTCCCAGGGCACTCTGCCTCTCCACCACAACGAGTCTCCTTTTCCTTCATCTGGAAGGTGGCCTGGGTCCTCCAGGTGAAACAAGTTAAAGGGAGTTGTATTCCCTTCTAGCAATTCCTTCCCTTTGTTTGTCACCACTAAGCTAACTAGCTAGAGAACTGTAGTGCAAAAATTTTATGAACAAAGTAATTAATACTCTTTCTTTTATGGACTTATTTGGCTTGTATGAAACCTCATTTATCGGTGAGTGAGACTATGACTCTTTGCTTTATGACATATATAATATGTTTTAAATTAATTTCTCCGTAGTGTTTTTGCAGATCAAATATTAAAAAGAAGTCATGGCTTGAAGCTCGAGATTTTTGCAGACAAATAGGAGGGGATCTGGTCACCATTAACAGTAAAGAGGAGATACCGTTACTAATAAAAGCAACGTAGTGAGTATCTGGTGTATGTTTATCTTACCAGATTTAAGAGATGTTTCATATGAACTCTTATGAATGCTCTAGATGACTTCTGAAATGTATGGATTCTTCAAAAGCCAAAAAACATGTGACACTTTGAAATTTTATCTGCTCATGAATGTTTTTAACTGTTTCATGAAAAAAGGAGTTCTTTATAGCCAGGAAATTAAAAAAAAACCAGTATCATGATTACTAGATATAGTTAGAAATACATGAAATTGTGGGGGTGGTATTTTTAGTAGGGTAGAAAACATGACCAATATATTTACTTCTGACTCACCTTGAAGTAGTCAATGATGAGACCATTTTCTGAATCTGTGAAGGCCTTTCCTAAGAAAACAGAACATAGAGGAAATACAGGATCAATCCTACTAATAAGTCTAATAAATAAGCCATTGCCACTGAGCCATAGAAATATTAGATATTTCTATGAAGCACATATGCATCTATATGCTCTTCACCAAAGGTAATAGGGTAATTATCACAACTTCAATGCATTTTACAATGTGCTCTAGAAATTTTAATCATGTGTTTCTGGATGTTTTTTGTGTTGATGTTTACACACTGCTCTGCCTTGTATTGATGTTTACACACTGCTCTGCCTTGTAATTTCTGTTAGTGCCACTCGCTGTAGCTTTCAAAGAGTTTGGCTCGGTATATTTTCCTTGAATCCAGATGAAGGATTTGCCTGGAGTGATGGCTCTCCAGTGAGTATTTTAATTTTTCATCAAATTTGTTTGCTTAAGATGTTTAGGGGTTTGTACAGGTAGTTTTTTGGGTTTTTACTGTTATTCTCATCAAAGAAAACACTAATCCTGCAAACATTTATGTGGCTATTAACCTTTATTATCATGACTAAAAATCTCAGCAACACATTTGAATACATGGAAATCATCTGTATCTCATCAGGATCTGTGGCTTTCTGCACAGCACTCCAACATATTTTCTTTTCCATGAATATAATACGAACACATAATGTCAGAACATAAATATTCATTGTACTGGATCTTGTATCCTGTCTCTGGCAGTGGCCAGAAGCCTCTTAAGAGCTATACAAACAGCAAGCATATTTCCCAGTATACTCCTGCATCACCCAGTAAGTGATGGCTCAGGATCTTTCAGAACCAAAGTTCAGAACTGTAATCTTTATTTATTTCCATTAATTTATCCAGTCATCTCTCAAGCCCATGTAAATATCCACAGATGTGTGAAATGTTCCTGCAGGATTCCACTGCTTATTACCCTCCCTTAACTCTTACTCTCCATTCCTTATTTTTTAAACCAAGCAAGGACTTTTCCCCTTATCCTGTCACACATTAGTTTCCATAAAACTTTTGGGAAGTGATCTTGCAAAGAATTTTTTGAGAAGTGATCTTACAAAGGATTTTTTGAAAATCCCAAGTAGGTTGTATCAAATGGTTCTCCCTTCCCATTTGGATGTTAGTTTCTTCAGAGGTAATGCCACTAGATTTGTAGGATCTGACTTCCCTCACAAAAGCCACACTCCCATCCTCATTAACCACAGGGAAGGGAAGATGTGACTGCTGAATTGATGTATGATATAATCACTGCCACCAGATGGCTGTTGGACAATGGAATTTTGAACCAGGTCATAGTTGATGAAGTGAAAACTACCTTGTCTGCACATGATTAGCATGAGTGGAATGGGGGTGAAGTTCATAACTAGGTGAAGTTCATAAGAAACTGTCCACTTGCCTGTTTCTACTCTGGCTGTGTCTAGGGCTTGAGGCGCAAACAAGAGGAAAAGCCTCCATGGCAAGACAGCCTTATCTCCTGATCACTGACATCATTGCCCCACTGTGAAAATTCTTATACCTATTGCTTTTCCTATATTTGCACCTTGTTCTAGTGAGAGACAGAATCTTTCAGGCAAAACCAGATTGTTTCTGTTTGCCAATGGAGTACAACTACTGAAACAGATTAAAAAAGTAACAAAGATGATTTCTTCTATAGGTTAGGTACACAAACTGGCATGATAGTCCAAGAAATTCAAGAGGACACAAGCTCTGTGGTGTACTCAATGGTGGGACTCATTCTAAACGATGGTTTCTTTCGGTCTGTGAAGTACAGCTTGACTGGGTTTGTCAAATAAAAAAAGGTAGTTATTCTTCTCTTTAAGCAAGAAGCTTAAATAACTTTATAAGTAGTTGCTTTCTAATATAAGTTGCTGGAGAAAGACACAAAATTTTGAAGAACTACTTTTTCCAAATGGAGGTCAAGAGCATTGGGTAACATAATACAGGCCAGCATTTTTCAGTGACAGATGATGAGAATAAATAAATAAATTTCTTCATGTAAATTAGGATGTATAAATGATCCATGTGTTTGTGAGGGTTTCATAGATGGCAAACTTTTTGAATATTAAGAAGTTTTTGCTTGTATTTTTGTCGTGTAGGAAGTAAGAGGCTGTGAATTCCTTACAATACTGTTTTTTACACTAACACTGGTAAAGCTAAAAACCAAATACAGTATGTTTGTACACCAAAGATTTAGTGGTGCTCCAAGTTCTCCTTTAACATTATTCAGGGTTCAACTGCTTTTGGAAAAGCAATGGTTCAAAGCAGTGACATTTTTTTTTCTATCAGAACCAGAAATAACTCACAGTCAGTATATATAGCCGTATTTCCTTTTGCTTACAAATATTTGGGACCGAGATAATTTTTTGATAGCGCTAAAGTAAATCTAGTGAAAATTTTTTCTCTCTTGATAAGAAGACCCCTCTGGAGGATTATGGAATGTCTACTGATGGATCAGTAAAGGGGCTGTAGAAGCAAAGCTTAAAGTCTTTCAGATAAATCTACAGTAACTTACAGACTGGAAGAGCAATTTTCCCTTACGTTGTTCTGCGCAGGAATGTGATCAAAGCTATGACTTTGCTGATGTGAAGCACAGCTTATTATAAAAAATGATAAGTAGATGACCATGCATATTGCATAATGTGTAGCTGAAATGTGTGGTTAAGCCTGCTTTCTAGTCAATGGCAAAGGAGTGCAGAATCCTGCTCTGTTCCTCACTTTGCTCCTTGCAGTCAGTCACAAGCTACATCATAAAACATGCTATGGAGATGTGTCACACCTTCTATTCTCTTGTTTTGCAGGAGTGCCATTAAAATCTGAACCAACCGACACGTATGGTAGGTTTTTTTGTACATTTATTCATCTTGTTCATTATTTTTTATCAAAATTGTTATTCTAAAATGAGCTTTTGTATTCTACAGATACAGAATTTAAGGCTACCTTATTTATCTTCCAGCATATAAAACCACTGCAGATGGATGGGTCATATATGAAGATAAGCTATACTACATCAGCAAAGAATATGTCTCCATGGAAAAAGCTCAAGAGTTTTGCAGGATGAATTCTGCAGACTTGGCTGTTGTTAATAGTAATAGTGAGAGAAGGTTCCTACAGAGAGCGCTAAAAGAAAATGTAAGAATCATTATAAAGAGACAGCCTAAAGTAGAAATTCTTTTGACAGTCTGCTTGCAAAACTTGAATTGCCTCAGAATTAGAGCCGTCAGCATTTTCACTAATGAAATCTGCCCGAGACAAGATCTATGAAATTCCCCCCAAACGCACCCTTTGGTCCCATGGGATTTGCCTCTCCTGCTCTGCAGCAGCTGCGCTGAGGCTGTGAGACAGGCTGGTGGGAAGACCAATGTGGGAAGGTTCCAGCTGCGCTGGCTTGGGAAGTAGCTGGTGTGAGAGGGAGCCTTGAGGTTGGTGTTAGACAGTGCTGCAGTCCTGGAGGGAGAATGAAAGATGTGTACCAGCTTCTGACTCAAGATCTGCTTTTCTCCTACCCCATCCTAAGGGCCCTCAGCATGGCAGGACTCAGCTCTAATGCTCCAGATAAAAACCTGGCTTCTGCATCTGAGTGTGTAAACACAATGCGGTGCTTAACCGTAAGCACGTGCTTTACTGCTGTTGACTTCAGTGACTGCTCTGTGAACCCAATCAATGGCACAACCATTTCTGCTTGTTTTACTTCAAAGATTATTTTTTTTAAAATTAAAATCGTATCTTTCTGTTTTAGGAAGAATCCTGGAGTCGGTCAAGAGGATACTTCATTGGTCTAAAAGTGAGTCTTGATAAAAAGTTTAGGTAAGTTAAGATGATTACTGGAGCTCTTAACATGTAGAAACAAATATAGTACTTTAGGTAGCCAAAGGTACCAAATGTGTTGTTTTCAAGGACTGAAGGCAGTTCCACATAACGAGTACAAAGCAGAATGGAATAGTCTTAGAATATTCTAAAGTCTAGTAGTTTTCCCCAAAAAGGTATAGGAAAAGAATATTTTTTTCTTGAGTAAACACTTACCCAAAGAAAAGCTTGGCAGCTGTACTCTCAATACACACTTTCTCAAGTTTCTGTCAAAGATTTGCCACATAAACTGGGGTGATACTTTATTATGCTGGATTTTATACCTATAAACAACAACACACACACACTTAAAATATGATCTATACCATAGAGCCTAGCTTTCTTATAGTTTTTATCTATATATCATAGCTTCAGAGAGGTCGTCCAGAATTAGGAAGATGTGGACACTGAGTACAAAAGGTGCTTCTGACAGAGATTTTTACAGTAGCCTCTGCAAACACCCATTCCAGGAGAAAAGTCAGCAGAAGTTTACAGTACAGTAAAATTAACAAGAGTTGAGAAAAGACCAACACACAAATAAACTCAAAACTAAACTAAAAGATACTGAAGAACATGATACTGACACTGCCTACCTTCCCATCTGTTAGTTAGGACACATCTGGGAGGTGAAAGACCATGCTTCCAAGCTTGGCCTGAAACAGGTTTAGAGGAGATTTGAATTTAACCTTTCTATTTCAATGCCGCTGTCAAGTGTCTGTAAATCACTAACCTTGGAAAGGGCAGAAGAGGAGCGGGGAGAGACAAGTTGGTAGTGAATGACTCAGTGCATGATCCTATCCTCCTGATTTAGGGCACAAATTAGGAACATAGGGCATTGCTTGGGTCCAGTGAGCATCTCCTTTATTTAGATTAAGCGTATCATCATCAGCAAGAGATAGATGAGGGAGGGAGATGAACTTGTTTCCCACTTCAGGCTGAGTGCAGATGACACCAAGTTGGGTGGGAGTGTTGATCTGCTCGAGGGTAGGAAGGCTCTGCAGAGGGATCTGGACAGGCTGGATTGATGGGCTGAGGCCAGTTGGATGCGGTTCAACAAGGCCAAGTGCCGGGTCCTGCATTTGGGTCACAACAACCCCATGCAACGGTACAGGCTTGGGGAAGAGTGGCTGGAAAGCTGCCTGGTGGAAAAGGACCTGGGGGTGTTGATTGACAGCCGGCTGAATATGAGCCAGCAGTGTGCCCAGGTGGCCAAGAAGGCCAACGGCATCCTGGCCTGTATCAGAAACAGTGTGGCCAGCAGGAGTAGGGAGGTGATCGTGCCCCTGTACTCGGCATTGGTGAGGCCGCACCTCAAATCCTGTGTTCAGTTTTGGGTCCCTCACTACAAGAAGGACATTGAGGTGCTGCAGCATGTCCAGAGAAGGGCAACAAAGCTGGTGAGGGGTCTGGAGCACAAGAAGTCTTATGAGGAGCAGCTGAGGGAACTGGGGTTGTTCAGTCTGGAGAAGAGGAGGCTGAGGGGAGACCTTATCGCTCTCTACAATTACCTGAAAGGGGGTTGCAGAGAGGTGGGTGTTGGTCTCTTCTTCCATGTGACAAGTGACAGGACAAGAGGAAAAGGCCTCAAGTTGTGTCAGGGGAGGCTTAGACTGGATATTAGGAAAAATTTCTTTACTGACAGAGTGGTGAAATACTGGAATAAGCTGCCCAGGGAGGTGGTGGATTCACGGGTTCACCATCACTGGAGGTGTTCAAGGAACGTGTGGACGAGGTGTTGTGGGACATGGTTTAATAGGCATGGTGGTGTTGGTTGATGGTTGGACTTGATGATCTTACAGGTCTTTTCCAACCTTAGTGATTCCGTGATTCTGAGTGACCTAAATTCTGAAATATTGTTTAAAATGCAGTGCCAACCTCTTCTTCCTTCAATAGCAATGTATTAAAGTAAAAAGCATATAAGCATAAAGAAAAAATGTCAATTTTTATCCTTCAGAAAGGGTGGTTTTAAAGCTGACAGAATGTCCATTAGTTTCCAGACTCAAGGCTTAAAAAAATAACCTATGGAGATATTTCTCTTCAGGGCAAAATCCACAGAAAAGTATTTTTGTCCTTGTTTGCATCTATGAAAACATCAGGAATGTTAGATTGAGAAGCATAATATTAACTAGGCGATACAATGAAATCAGTTAAGATAAATAAAAGTTTTAATGTTCTTCTCTGTATTACATGCTATGGCTAACTGAAAATATTATCTGTTATTAAATGATGTCTGATCACTCCTGTCCATCAGCGGAATATACACTTGGTATTTTCTTTTTCTATTTTGCAACCAGTAATATTTTACATAAATGTCTTCAAATTAGAATAATCAGGTAAGGAGAGGAAAATGTGTAACAGTCGTTCCAGTTTTAACCAGTTCTCATTAATGCTCATGGACCTTCATAATTGTGAGATGTTAATTAGGATTCTTGTCTCACAATTGATGTGTATTAATTGATAACCATTTGTGTATCTTTTCTTTAAGCTGGGTAGATGGGACTCCAGTAACCTACGTGGCCTGGGCTCCTAATGAACCCAACTTTGCAAATAATGAGGAAAATTGTGTGGTAATGTTGTCAGAGCATGGTAAGTAACACGGCTAAACTATTAGATTTTACTTGTCTCTGCTTGGATTATAACTGATGCTGTCAAACTTTTGCTATCAGCAGTCACACAATCTTTGACGGCTGTTTTCTGCAATTCCTTTCCAGTGACAAGCCAACAAGATGCAGGAACTGGTGTAACCACCAGTCATGGAAGAGTCTACGTCCTTAGAATGGGGAGATTTCAGTACCATGTGTAATTTAATGCAGATGTCTCTGTCTGGAGTTATAAGATTGATATTGCACCTTTTTACAGGGCTTTTCACTACTTCTTTAAGTAAAAGTTGAGTGGGCTCTGTCCTCACTCCCATGAACTTAAGAAAACATTTATGACAGCTACAGGAAATAGGGGAGTTGAAGGTACAAGCCAGTGAGGAGAGGAGAGAGACAAATACATCTAACGACCTAAGACTGTCTTACATGCTTATAAGTACTCTTAAATGTAAATATCTTGCAATTCCTAGAGCTAATTTTTCCTCTTTGTTGTATTTCTGTAACTTAACTGAGGCTAATGGGAATTCAGTAATACATGTATAAGGAAATCAACCTCTCAATTTTTGTTTCATAAATTGAGAATTTACTCAGCAATCCCACCTGGAATTCTGCCTTTATATGAAGACACCAAGAACAAGATTCACTTTTCTAAACATAGGCATCTGGTCTGATTGAGATGCATCCCTCCTTCTTTAGTTGTTGATCCAGAAAGGTGCAGCTATCCCACCGATCCCTGCCATGTCTACCAGCTCTGCATAGACGGCTCAGCATTCCTGAGCTTGTCTCAGATGATGCTAGAAGTTTACATGCAGGCAACTGAATTGGACCATAAGGGAAACATTAAGCTTCAGTTGACAACAAAATGTAGCTAATGTGAGCTAGACCTCTGAAGTCTCATTATGGTCAAATGGAGATCTCGCCTGCACAGTCAGTGCTGCCTGAAGAGCAATTCCGCGTGCTCTAGCACAGTATTCAGTTGCCTGCATGTATGTGACTGTAGCCACCTGCAATGTCCTAGAGCCCACCTGACTGTAAGTTTCCCACAGAAACAGTGCCATATCTGTCAGCTCTCTGCAGGCACCTTGCATAGCCTCTCAAACAGTGCTGAGCACATCTGTTTAGACAAATGAATCCTGCCCTAGCTCTCTATTGACTATTACAGTAGCTTAGAAACCTAGTGTGTATCCTGACAACTGAAATAAGGTATTTTAACCTGCAAACTGAATCCCTAGATAACATTACATTGATTTGAGATGTTGGCCCCCAGGAGATGGCACATATTTCATAACGTATGTTTGAACGCTCTATTGTGCCCTTAGGTTGATCCAGTATTTTTTCTCTCATCCACTTCTGATCCTTTTTCTTTTCAAATTTGCTTGCTGATATATTTCCCCTGATGGCTGCAATGTGATGATGCCATAACTTGAACAAATCATAAACAGGTATGCACACTGTGGAGACCCCTGGATGAGGAGCAGAATGGTCAAGCAGTTCAAATTAAACACAAGGGGCTACAGCTGTGCTACTATTAGAGATTCAGCTGGTTCATTCAAAGCTGCCATGGTTACTTTGCCTTCAGATCAAGCTGCAGCCTGAAATATAAAATAGAGAACATTGTGTTCTGCAAAAAAAAAGTTCATTTTTTTCTCCTCCTTTCTCCTGTAATCCTCTTACTCAGATCCTTTGATGGATAGGGGTGGGGAGGGTGAAGAAAGTACAATGAAGTTAATTGATGACCAGAACATTTCTTCTGAGTAACTGACCCTTTCTTCCCAGTCGTTTATTATTTTTTCAATTGCTAGACGGTAGCCCAGTAACTAACAGGGCTGAGCAGCTGAAGTCCATAAATATCTTCTCTTTGTAAAAAAATAGTTGAGTTCATAAATGTGATACGTGGCTTTTTTACTCACTTTTACACTCTGAACGGAAGAGATTAGCCTCTTTCTAACTCAAAATAAGAAGTGATAAATTATTTTTACAAATACTGTAACATCTTAACTTGCTTATTCAATCTAATTATTTTTAGGCTTGTGGAATGATGTAAACTGTGGTTCCTCCAATAAATTTGTATGTGAAAAACATAACAGTTCTATTAATTCAACATTTGCTTCTCCATTGCCTCCTGGAGGATGTCCAGAAAGTTGGTTTTTCTTTAACAACAAGGTATGTCAACAAGTATCTTCACTGCTTTACACAATTTACTGGAATGAAAAAAAAGAACTGCAAAAAATATTTTTATTATTATAAAATAAATCTGGAGAGTAATTATCTAGTCAGAACATGTTGGCTGGATGGCTGGGCTTTTCTGGAGGTGACTACAGACATTTAACTGCAGAGAAATACAGTAAAAGTAGATGTATGCTGAATAAATTTCAGAGAACAGAGTTTACACAGGCTTAAAATACACTGTTACTGTTTAAGAAAACACCTCTTCCTCTCCTGTTTTATGTATTTGTGTTAGAAACTGAAATTTGTAATGGCCAGTCTTGGAAAAAAAAGCCCTTCAGGTGAAATGATTTAGAAAGAATGTATTTGACAAATCCCTTTGGCTTGTACATGGTTCTCAAAGCTTTGAGTTCAGAAAGATGATGCCAAAGTACAATTGTTTTAAGTATAGTTTTACATTCAGTCAAGGTCTGGAAGTCATCATTGCTGTAACAGAAGAATTTGTACCAATTTGAATTGAAGCTCCGTTTGCCAAAGGTTGTTTCACCTACTTTATGTCCACTGCGCTAGTATTGCATCCTCGGAATGTTAGGTCAATGTGTCAAAGGATATTTCATACACTTTGGTGGGATGAACAGTCGTAACCACAGTCATTGGAAGCAGGACAAGGCACAGTAGAGATCACTCCCTGCAGCTGTGTCATCCAAAGCCACGTTTTCTTGGTTTTAAATGATCTCTCTGTTACTGCAGGAAGCAGGCAGATGAAAATGTGAAACGGAATTATGTACTGACATCATTACGATCAGTTCAGATGATACTAGACTCCTGGATTACACCTTCTGTAATGGGAGGGGCTAAGTGTCTACCTGGGTGGACATATGTACTTTCTACTCTTGAGCTGTTACTTATTCTAGCCCTGATTTCTTTTTCTGGTGAAATGTACATCCTACAGCTAATTGATAGTCACATACAATAGCTCCCATCTTCGCTAGTTTGAATGAAGTGCTTGCTTTTTTTCCAGTGTTTCAAAATATTTGCTTCCAATATAACAAGAAAGCTCATGTGGCATGCTGCACGAGATGCTTGTATCGATTTGGGAGGAAACCTGGCTACCGTACCAAATGAACAAGTGCAAGGTACCTATATGGGCTCTATTGAAAGAAAAAGATGCTATACTTTCCAGAATAGATCGTGGGATTATCTGCTGAAAATTGCTTATTAGCCAGGTCAGTTTATGCTTTGTTTTAACTCCAAAGTGTGAAACAATAGCTAAATTACTGCTTATAAGAAATAAAGTGTTTCTAGTTTTTTCAGTTGCTCAGTTTTCATGAAACTTCCAGTCTGTTTTGAGTGTGGTTGCTCAGATCCCTCAAACTGACAGCCATCTGTATTTTCTCTCTCTCCCACTGGTAATATGATTTGCTGGAACACTACGTGTGCATACATAGTGGGGAAGGGGACATTTTCTAATTTGGTCCAGAGCTTTCTTTTTGGCCATTTTTTCAACCTTAATGCTTGTGTAACATATGTTTCTACAGATGCCTAGCTAAACATTTAGTTAAAGGCAGATGGGCTCTATAGTGGGAAATGTTATCCTTTTAATACAGCCCCAGTTCTGGGCTTTTGCACGTTTTTCCTGTTTTGAGTAAGTCATGATGAGCTTTCCTTAATGAGAAATCTTTGCTTCCCTCCAGCTTTCCTCTTCTATCATTTAAAGGATGCTACAACTAATGTTTGGATTGGGATGAATGATATCAACGAAGAGTCCACATTTCTTTGGACAGATGGAAGCACCGTTTCTTACACCAACTGGGTTAATGGTGCACCAGAACAGAGACAAAGCTACTTTGACTATTATGACTTTGAAAGATTGACAGATACCACTGTGGAGGTACAGGAAATTTAAGTAACCTGCATATTTTAGGCAGCTAGATGGTTTTCCTAAAAGGGAAGTTACAGCAGCAGTAACAAGATGCTGAAACAAGTCCATTTGTAAGTAGAATGGGGCTTAGCAAATCACCTGATAACAATTCCAAATACACCAAAAATGTTTGGCAGAGGTTCTGAAGAAAAGGGACCTTGTGCTTTCCATCTGACCTATTGCAAAATACCAGTTCTGTAAAACAAGCCCAGAGAGGCATATATTACATCAGTTCCCCCATAAACTGCACTACCACAAACATTAAAGTTGCAACACCAAACATAGAAAAGTCATGATAAACCAAAATCAAGGTTGTTGGTACAACATTAATCTGTCTATGTGTATGTCCCATTCCTGGCTAATGTGCTCCCACACTGCTTTACTAGTTTCTGTTGGTACAAAAGGATATCTTCAATAAAAGGGCTATTTCTCTGCTGAAATTCAATCTCTTTTCCAAAGGAGGTAAACATGTAGTTTCTGAGGAAATCATAGGCAGCTAGTCACTGGAGATTTTTAACATCTACCATCAGTCAACTTGCTTATGACTGAAACTTGTTTAAATCAGCATAAGAGAGAAACTCGGATGAAATGTGGAAAGACAGTCATGGCCAATCTTGAAATGAGGGGAGCCATGAAGGAAATCTTGAAGCAATTAAACATAAGGAAGTAAAAGGAATATTTGGTTGTTACTAAAGACATCTGACAGTGAGAACTTGATAATGACTACAAACAACTGGTAAAGAGTACCTGTTTTCTGCAAGATAGTCTGCTTCAGTTAAGATAAATCCAGACTAGTGCTTTTAATAATAGTTCTTATATTGTTTTTCTCATTTATGGAAAAGTTTTGAAGCAGTTCTACATAATTGTAAATCAGAACTGAGAAGACATATTATAGGTACCCTAGTCATTTCTGTAGTCATTAAAGGGTTCTTAATAAAACTGGTAAGATTATTTTTTATAAACCTTTCTTTCAGTCCTTGACTGGCACCAGTGGAAGCTGGTTCAAATTAAAGGGGTCACTAAAATACCGGGTCAAGCTGTTTGTCAGAAACCTAGGAAATTTGAACGAAGTACATAGGTGCTCAGTGAGCACCTCTCCTCTCCCTCTTCTCCCCTCTCCTCTTTTCTCTGCCATCAGGCTTGCACTAGGAGTACAGGATCTTCAGCTCACCACCTCCTGATTGCCTTTTGTAATGGCTGTGTATCTTCCCCTCTCCTTCAGACAGATTGTGTCTTCATCGTGAATTCAGATGGGAAATGGAGAGATGATAGCTGTGACAATGAGAGAGGCTATATATGCCAGATGAATTCACGTGAGTTTTGTTTAACCCAGTATCCTAAATAGAGAAAGTATCTCAGTTAGATAAGCTGAATATATAAACCAATGTGATTTATTTCAGCTTTGAGTCTCATTCTGAGTCTGTCAGGCTTTCAGTGCTCCACAAGTCTTAAGGCTGTACTATTTTTAAAGTACAACTTATTCCCCAGAAACTGCTGGAGAGGAACCACTATCTTTACTGGGGTTTTGTACTTAAATTGTGAATATTACTGGAGAATAATAAATTGAAATGGATTTCTTCTCAGTGAAATATGAGGCTTTTAGGCATTCTCTTTAAGTGCAGCGTAAAACCGTGCTTTTGCAGTTATCTTCCCATACTCCTGGCTGTCTCCGAGCAGAGCATTTAATCCTCTTTTAACATTTCTACTGGATGCTGTATGATGTCTATTAAAATGTACAGCCTCTTGGCTGTACCTTTATTATAGAAGAGTATTGTTGTTGGTTTGTTTTTTTTTTTAACACCAAAATGAGTAATGAATGTTGACTCTCCTGCTGTAGAACTGTAATTATGCAAATCCCTGCTGGCCAGCCATATAATGGGAGTAGAGAAGGCAAAGCACAGATAACAAAATAGTTTTCCCTCACTTTTATTACAGCATTAGTAAAAACTATTCCTGCCCCCCACCCCCACCCCCCCCCACCCTTCAGTCAGCTCCTGCAGCCTGTTCACTCTCAGGATAGCTAGCTTGCTTGTAAGAATCCCCTCTCCCCACACAGCAAACGTATAGTTTAGGGAGGCCTTTTTAGTTTGCTTAATCCCAGTTACAGCTCTTCCGAATACATTTACAATCTCAAGGGTGGAAGTACACACTGCCTGACTGAAATGTGCAGGCAATGTTCAGGCAGCCCTTACAGGCAGGCTAAGGACTTTGAGTCAACAGCCAGTGATGATCAATTAACATCAAGTATCAAAGCCTCTGGTTGTGACAACAGGATACAACAGTAAATGCCATAAAAGTCTAGCCCTAAATCCTCTCCACCAGTGATTTGAAATAGGTGTATACTCAGATATCCAGTTTTAGACAACTTGTCTTAAAGCATGGGAACTCAAATATACAATTTATGAGTCTTAGTCTGCACTAGTCAGGCCTCTAGCAAGTATACTCTGCTTCAGGGCATTCAGGATTTCACTGTGCCTTTTACATTAACAAATTTGGTTCATGCTTTACAACAAGTTTGTTTTGGACTTTTTTGATTGGGTTTGGTTTTTTTTTTTAATTAACAAATTGTTCATGAGCTTAACTTAAGATTTTGACTTATTGTTAATACTGGACCTTTTGACCTATTTTTTTTTTTTATAGCTTCCATGCTAGAGATGAGTGGTATGTTGTAAATTCACGCATTCAGTTTTTCCTCCATAGTTACTACACAGCCTGAAGTACCAACAACAAATCCGTCCTCTGGCTTTGCCCGTTATGGTGACAGTAGCTATTCAATCATCTCATCTGAATTGCAATGGGAAGAGGCCAGAAAAAATTGTCAAGACAAATCCGCAGAAATTGCCAGCATTTCAGATGCCTACATTCATTCATTCCTGTGGATCCAGATGTTGAAATATGGAAAACCTGTATGGATAGGTCTTAACAGCAATATGGTAAGTACTGGACAGATGGGAGGTGCAGGTGCTTGGTGAGCTCTCCTCCTCTTTATAGACCTGCTGGATGCCCAATTTATAACAGTGCTGAAACAACTATACTCTGAATGGCTTTACTGTGTGTATGCATAGATTTCTAGTGGTCCTGTTAGAGTTACTCGAAGACTTTCATGCACGAAAAGGCGTGAAGAGTCACAGAGAAGGTTAAGCAGGAAGGAACAGATGAAAGTAGAAAGCTCTAGAAATGGTAAAAGAAATAAAGGTGCAGACTGAGAGTCACAAGCCAGGATGTGCAGCTATTGTGAAGCAACCGTTAGCTGTTCTGAAAGTCTAATTCCCTGCTATGTACAGGGCTACTTATAGCTATTATTATATTAATAAAAGTTATTATGAGTATTAGAGAGATATTTTAAGATTATTTTGACTGTTTAATGTCAAGTAATCTTTACTCACCAAATAGCTCCCAGTTTTAACTTAAATAAAGCAGAGCAGAGGGGACAAATTCTCTGTAATTGCTTCTCTTGATATGGGATTTACTAAATGACCTAAGATGGACTCATCTGAGTTTCTTGCCATTTTGTAGAAGTTAGTGCTACTTTAGAAAAACTCTCCCGAAAGCAATGTGCTGTTGAACACTGTTCATATATAGTTCTTGTGTAACTCAGAGCACCCAGTGATACTGCTTAGAACAGTGGATGGTCTTGAAAAAAAGAGCAGCACAGGGCTTTTTTTGCTGAAAAACTCAAAGAGACATAGGACACTATATTTATGTGTCAGAGCTTTTTATGTAGAAGCCTCTGTTACCAGAACTTCTTTGTTTTCAGACTGGCAGCTACTACAAATGGACCGATAACTGGAAAACCAGGTACACGAAATGGGCAGCAGGGGAACCAAAGGAGAAAAATGCTTGTGTCTACCTAGATCTTGATGGTACTTGGAAAACAGCATCCTGCAATGAAAGCTACTTTTCAGTTTGTAAGACATCAGATGGTAAGCAAATGAATGTAACAATTTTAAAGACACATTCCTAATTCCATTAGTCTGCCTAATCCTAGAGACTTTGCTCTGGCTTGGGCTAAAACCCTCAGAGGAGTATGCTACAGGATACCATCTACCTCCCTGCAGAATTTGGAGATTTGCCATTGGATGATATATGAATTCAGGCACATGAAAAGCCTCTTGTGCAAACGGATATGGCTGCATGGCTTTCAAAGTAGTCATAACTGTTTGCATAAGATGAAGGTCTATCTTCAAGGTATTTTGCTCTTTCTGAGATGTGAGTAAAAATCACGCTTGAGATTGTGTGTAATATAAGTGAGTGCTGGGAACGTGCACTGACACTGTGGACTGCAGCAACTGGCTAAGGTCGCGCACAGGTGTCACTGAGCCAAAATATGGGCAAGAGTTTCACTCCCATTCACTATTGCTAGAGCTAAAGTGGTTCTGATGTAGGTGTAAAAGCCTTGGGAATGTAAATGATACTTTAACTCTTTGTAGAGGTATGCAGATGCATGTTTGCTTGTAGATTTTGTAGAATTGTGTCATTTTCCATCCTTAAGGTTTTAAGGCTACGTAATATGGTCTGTTCCTGATGTGAGATTCAACATAGATTTTGCCACTTGAAGGTGGCTTCTGAGTTAAACTTCCCAGCCGTCTGCATATACAGTGCAAGAACCATGGACCGACAGAAGTGAACTGGAGTTGCACACGTGATCAGAAACAGAGACTAATTTGGCAGATGCTCCACTGATGGCTCTTTTGTATAAAGTGACAACATACAGATACCAGGCAGCCGTACAATATGGGTCTGTGGTATTAATGATTCATTAGCCTACAACAGCTTTCTGTGTTGTGAGAATGCAAATTCGAGATCTGTATGATCCCTCAGGGTTTGCTTTCCTCACAGTACTGCCAAGGCAGTTAGTTAGATGCTGTAGAATGTGATTTGTTTCCTTGGAGAAATATGATCTTTCAGACTTTTGACTGCCTGGCTTTCCCTGTTGTCTGAGCTGGGGGCCTGTAGGAACAGTCAGGAGTAGAGGTCCAGATAGTTAAAGCTGGGTGAGAGAAATCCCACACTATTTACACACATATCCTACCTGACAGGTTACTCATAATGCAATTCCAATTTCATACCACATGGCTTCTTTAGCTATAGCTCCTACTGACCCTGCTCAGCTGCCTGGAGACTGCCCTGAAGAAGCAGCTGAACTCCGAGCTTGGATCCCTTACCGTGGCCACTGCTACTACCTTGAAGCATCAGCTGGGACAAGCTGGGGGCTGGCCTCCCTCAAGTGTGCTCGGTTAGGTGAGAGCCTTCATTATCATCTGACAAGATTTGTATAAAAGTTTATACAAAACTCACATAAAAATGTAAAAACATTGATTTTTTAAAAAAAAAATTAGAAATACTTTATTTGCCTACCAAGCCATTCTAAATCTGGCACAATGAAAATAAACTGACACAAGTGACTTTGCGCAGCCTTCTGTCCTCCCAGGGGCTGCAGCCTCCCCAGGCGTAGAGGTCCCCATCAGCTCCTGGCTTCTGGGGCACAATCCTGGGGGCAGTGGTGGGAGGCCACAGCCACTAAGCACCTCCAGGGCTCCGTCCTCCGCAAGAAGCAATGGGGAAGCCAACAGAGTAGCATGTGTAATACTTTCAAAAGTTATTGTTTGTACAGACTTGAAAGAGGAGGTCATTCCCACAGTTGCTCACATAGGTTATGGTTATTTGCTTGCTAATGCCTTTCAGGTGCTACCTTGGTTTCAGTAGAAAACATGGATGAGTCTGACTTTCTGATCCATACAATACAACCACTTGGAAATAAAGTAGGAGGCTTCTGGATAGGACTTTACCGAAACGTGGACGGTAATGTCTTACTTTCAATGTTTAATTGAAAATACTTATGCTAATATGAGAAAATTGAGGATAACTGTATTTTTACAAAAAAATGACATAGTATTCTGCTGAAAATAGGTTACTATTACATTTTTGAGGTCATTTGCTGAGCTAATGAGTTAAAATATTCATGAGATATACATTTTAATTTTTTTTTATTCTTTATGTTGCTCTTTAGACCAGTGGTTGTGGCTAGATAATGCTGCACTGGACTTTGTCAACTGGGAGGAGAAAGAGTCCGGTGTGGAGCATCACTGTGTCGAAATGACTGCACCATCCGGTTATTGGGACAACACTGATTGCTCTTCTGAAAAAGGATTTATCTGCAAAAAGCCCAAAGGTAAGTCCTTAGTGACTCAGCCCTTAGTGACAGAGCAGATCTGTTTACGAGTAACAGTTACAGCCCTCCACCACATGTCTGGAAGTAATTTCTGACAGTTTCGTTTGGCATATCCCACTTTTCTAAGCATTTGTAGTTATCTGTTTTTGCAGACTGTGAGGTCTTCACATCACTGTCTGCTCTCACGTGGGAATATGGTAAGGTGCTGTACACACCCTAGGTGAGAACGAGACTTTCAGAAAACTTCTGAATACCTAAAAGAGGCATTGGTATGGCATCTGTCAAACATTTGTGCAATCTTAGGACTTTTCCAAGAACTAAGTGTTGTAACAGTTATTAAACCCTTGCAAGCAGGAATTAATGTGAGTAATTGAGCTTCCCCTTCAAGCTTGTTATACTCAAAAACTGTATTACTGCCCCACATCAAAAACTGGCTTCATTTTGGGCCTGGTTCAACAACGTTTAAGTCAGTAATGCCTCCGGGATACTAAAAGGCCAACTGTTTGTGTTGCAATAATAATATAAGGAGTACTTCCCTATTAAATGAAAACTTCAAGTCATTACAGAAGTTGTCTTATCAGCATTTCTGGTAGATTTCACGCAATACTGTATATGCCAGACTAATGTTTCAGAGGTAAAAAACCGCATGTAGTATTCCCAAGTGGAGATACAAAAGATATAATTATCTGAAAGAAAGTACTATCATTCCATTCTCTTAAGTTAGGTGTTAAAATCAATCTTACCTAAAAAATGGTAGGTTGCCACCTTTAAACCTTTTGTACTTTCTTTTGTAGTAGCTGTGAGACCAGGTTTAACTTTCCAGCTTTTGCATTGTGCATTGTCCCCAGTAAATCATGGGGAACATCTTTGTCCTATGCTGAAAACCTCATTTCCTGTGTAAAACAATTTTTAAGATTCCTCAGTTAGGATGAAAAGTTGAAAGGATGTGATTTCAATACGAAAGACATCGCAAGACACAGTAGTTCTCAGAAAAAATAGTTGAAAATTTGGGGTTAGCTTTTAATCATTTTGCAAATATAGTCTTTAATTAAAAAAACAAACTGAAATGTAACCAAGAAACAGTCATTTCTCATGCACTGTTAATTTCCATGCTTAAATCGGCACATGTCCATGGCAGTAAATCAGTTAATCCCCATTAAAGATTTACTGAGAACATTCAAATTATATTCCATCCCATATAGTACTAAAATAACAAGGAAGCACTAAAATCCATCCATTGAATCATAAGATGCTCTTATATGTAACTATTTCCTGCCTTACTAGGGGATGCTGTTGCTTTGTACCTGTTCATTTTACATTCTACTCTGCTTTCATTTCATTTTACATTTTGCCTTTATAACTTCTCCTCTGGGTAGCAAATGTGTTTTCAAACTGTAACGTAAAAGAGCCAAGAGGAAAAATATTTTGTTATAATTTAGGAAGACTTGATTCAGAATAGTTTTTCTTGCTTTATAAGAACATCCAATACGTTTAATTCTTCTTCTTTTCTGAGTGACAAACATTCTTTGTGCCTTTCCAATAAAAAAAGATTTTATAAAGGTCTTTTTTTTTTTTTTTGTCTCCGTCTCTTTCTTATGCATGGGTTAATGGAAAGATTACAGCCTTGATTCAGAGGGCATTTTCCAGAGAAGACATTTAAGAATCTTAAACTTAATTGTAACAGCAGAATCCTGCTGGACATGCAGAGCTTCCTAAAATGTGCTATGTGAAATTAATCTCCAGAGTTGTACATCATGTTCTTCGTAGATTAAAATTAATATTTCAGGAAAAACGTGAAAAGGTATTTTTGAGTGAACATAGAAAAGAGTCAGTATTTGAATGTTGGTAGGTATAAAAACAATATAAAGTTTTAAATGAACGAATATTACAGTTTGGTGATGTTAAGTAGAAAGGTAAAGCCTTAGTAATGTATTTTTTGCCTCACTTATGTTGCCTTTTGTAACAGACATATGTTATTAATGCAATGGTAATACTTCAGGGGTTTTTGTTCCTGTATAATTTTAGCAAAACAGTAAAAGTCAGGAGTTCTAATGAAGTGTCATATTATTTCTCTCTGATATTCATTGAAGTTGAGCCAAGTGGGAGTCCTCTACAGCAAAAAGGTAAGAGCTTTAATAAGAAAATTAACAAAATTCTAAATACAAGAAGAACTTAAAATGAGTTTTCCTAAATCACCCTCTTTTAGAGAACAAGTCCTGCTGACAGTTATTGGGATGCATGTTTATAAATCACTCAGGGTAATCCCACGGTGCCTTTTACATGCACACAAGCACTCATGTATTCTTGGTCAACTGGACTGCTGCAGGGCTAACCCTGAGCTGACTTTGAGAACAGGCTCAGAGAGCTTTAACCAGGCTGTTGAAACCTATGTAGATGTATAGGCAAATTTCTTCCATAGGTATTATTGTAAATAATGTAGCATAAAAATATTATAAAACTGATTTCCAAATAATTAGCATCCCATATCTATATCTAAACCATGCATTTTCATTAAATTCTTACAAGCATCCACTGCATGCATTATATATCACTGTAATCCAGATCCACTAAAACCATGTTAGCTTTAGCAACAGAGACCTGGCTACTGATCAGCAACAGTTCAGGGCTCAGATTTACACTGAACAGACTCCAAGTTCAGGCAAGAGAGAACATCTCCTCCATGATTTTCATGATGTATGTGGAATAAAAATTACTAAGGTTTCTCACAGTCATACGCATTCATTTCAGGCAAGGAAAAGAATGAAGAGACTCACACACCTGTTCATGTCTCCGTTTGGCCACTCATTTTCCTGGCTATTCTCTCTCTTCTTGGAGCTGGCACATCAGTCTATTTCTACAAGAGAAAAAAGCAAAACCAACTATCAACAGATTCTGGCAATGAAACACTTCTAAAATTACGAAGAATTGGTGAGAACGGGTCCTGTGACATGCACCAATTCAGAGGAGCAAGTTACTCGATGAAATTAAAGGGTGTATCTGGTAAAAGTCTCTAGTAAATATATCTGTAATCTTAAATTAAATCCCTTTTCTCTTCTTGCACTAGCAGACTCTTTTGTATCATGCATATTTTACAAAATCGGAATTATGGATTGATGTTATAGTTTTGTAACAGTCACGATGTTCTCAACTGCCTTAGCAAAAACCCTAGTGTAAATAGCTTGTCAAGAACAAATAAACATACTGAGAAAGGACTATAAAAGTCAACTAGTGAGAATGAATGTTCAATAAAGTGTTATTACTATATAAACTGTATTCCCATGACTTTGTGTACACTGCAAAAACCTCAAAAAATAAAATTTGCCCAACTCTGTTGCAATTTTGAACTTGTTTTGCCCCACAAACTTCACTCCATCAGACCAGCACTTTTATTGTTCCTTACAGCTGTATCCTACTACATGTACTCATAAAATGGTCCTTCATATACTTACCTCAGATAACGCTGGGATAGAAAACCTTGCCATTTTCATTTTCTGCTATGGAAAATACAGTTCATACCAGCAAAGGATATTAAGCTCAGGTGTAGGTTTTGATCTTTTTTCAATCTGATAATATGATTGTTAACTGTAGTATGTTCACTAACTTGAATTAAAATATTCTCAACCTTGCCTTCTTCCTTCTTTTTGTTAATGCTTTAAAATAAATAAAGCTTTTATTAGTATAATTTTGAGCTTCAGACTTCCCTGTGAATCAAGTGAGAGGAAGGGGGAAGGGAGGTGCTCCTGTCTGCACAATAACTCTTGTGTCAATAACAAGGAGGGCTTCTCTCTCCGCCACTTTGAATTCAGCTTGAATAAGCACCAACTTGCCATTTTTGAATGCGAGAAAAAGGAACTGAAAACTAAGGAATGTAGCAGATGATACTGTGCTAGGAATCTGCAAGAAGACTAAGTTTAAGATGTTAGAAAAACAGTGGAAAGCAGTACAAAATAGCATTTAGGTGAGCTGCAAATATAATTTAGACACTAAACACTTCATGGGGAAGAGTGTTTAGCAGATAGCCCCAGCAAGCAACCTGGCTTCCCCAGGCTGCCCAGGGTCTGGAAAGTTAAATAATAATAAAAAGTAATGAAGTTTCTTTTCTAGGCACTGAAATCCTGTTTTCTTTGTGTAAATACAACCAAGAATTTAGCACACTGGTGAGAACAGGTTATTGCACAAGTGAAATGCAGCACTCAGGACACTGACCCAAGATAGTTTGTAACCAGCACCAAGCTGGCTGGTCATGTGAAAAGGGCAGCTCTGAAGTGCTCAATTCTTCTTTTAGCCTACCCCAACGTCTGCACTAATCTCCCCCGAGCACTCTGCAGCCTTGGGGAGCTGAATCCTCACGAGCATCCATTTACACAAGAGGAGGACTAACGCCCAGTTTGGATGAGAGCGCAGCTGGCACTTCATGAGGCAGAGGAAGGAATTGTGTCCTCCAAGTATTTTTCCTTGGGATCCCCTCTGTTGGAGCCATTTAATTTTATGATTTCAGATGTATCTGAAATATGGTTTCACCCAGTAAATTCAGCTTCTATTTCTCTCCCACCCCATTGTTGTCTGTGGCACCACTCAGCTTTATGACTTTGGACTGCTTTTGCAAGCCTTGCTCACACTAAGCTCTCCCTGATTGTCACCTGCAAATAGAATAGTTATTATTAAACAATTTATTCAATTCCTACTTTTACTGAAATCCAGCTATTTTTTTCTGAAAATGTCTTTCTCTCTTAGTGCTTTCTAACAGTCAACAAGTTTAGCCAGTCCTTACAAGAATTTTCCCTAACAAGTAAAAGCAAACATAGTTGCTCCTCATATGACATCTTCTGTTCAGCTTCTATATATATCTCACTACTGACTATTTCACTTGGTTTTTGCAATTCATTATCACAACTTCTTTTAATTTCACTGATGTAAATAAACAGAAGGAACAGTAAGACTTGTCTGCATGTAAGCATTTGCCAGCACAGCTTTGTAGCATAGTTGTACAAGAATTGCCATGCTGATATAAGTCCTCAGATGAGCACTTTGCTCACTGATTAAAAGGAGCTTTTCCAATTTAGCTTACGTTTGGCTTTGTCCTGGAACACCCTCATTAGGAATTTCTCAGGTAGATGAACACATCCTTTTGCTTGACAAAATTATTCCAGGCAAAAGTTTCCCTCCTGTTACAGGGAAGCTTACCACTAGCCTATAGTATTGAACACCTTCACTTCTTTCAGATCTTCGACAAGTACTTATAAATAGCCCAGCCTCAAACTGTGATCAAAGCGAGCAGTGTAACATTGCAGAAAAAAAGCAATTTTAGCCCTCAAAGTGAGCAATAATTCATAATGCACCAAATACTGCAGATCCTATAAAATTCGCTCGCTTTCTTCTAGATATGTAGAGCTGTGTCATTATAGTGATGTACTGAACCACTGGGGTTTTGTCTCCCTTTGTTTCTGAGATGTAAGGGTTAAAGCAGAGACCGAGTTTTTAATCAATGGTTTTTCACTACAGGTTTCTTGTCACCAGTTCTCAAGTTGCTTTTTTAGAGGTCTGTCCTGTGCAGCACCCCAACAACTGACCTGTATATAATAGTAAGTCCCAGAAAAAGACAACTGTCACCATCTCTAGTTACAAAGATGGGGACTTCAGTTTTGGAAGTGACTCGCTCTTCAAAGAGAGCAGTGTTTGCAATGTGCATTCTAGTTATTTCAAAATACCATGTGACAGGATATTTCCTTATTTAGAGTACAGAGCTTTATCCATCAAGCCTTTGACACAGAGAAGGACCTGTTTCTATCCTCACTCAGAAGGGTTTCATACACTGCCAATCTTATAGTCCAACTTTTGGTAGAGGAATGAAAAACAAGTTACGTTTGTGATGAGTTTCTCCAGGTTCCTAGTTTTTCTTTCCCTCGTGCATGGTTCATTACAGTCATTGGGTAAGTTTCCTGTTGGTTTTGTGTTAAATGAGATATAAAAATGCTTTTCCTTGGGCAGCTTTACAGTTTTAATGCATAGATTGATTATTTTGTATTTATTATCAGATTTGATACATGATCTAAAGAGTATGTTGGGTATTACCCTGGCAGTTCTTTATTCACAGAATAAAAGATGCTGGGGGAAATGGAGGTAATAAGAGCAGGATATTTAAAATGGAATTTCTTTCTGTGGAAATATTAAATCAGATAGCACTGTATGGGAGGGCGAGGAGAGATGAGGAAGCATGGAACTCTTTCCATTTACCCTCCTCATCACACCCATGGTGCAGTGATCAGTCAAAGGTTTTAGAGCCCTGTTTTCATGATAGCTGTGCAAGTTTCTCTTTCTGCTCCAAGACATGGGGTATGAGAAGGATGAACTGGCTCCTCCCCTCCAGTCTAACCAAATTAGAAGAATAGTTCTTGTCTGAAGATGTGTATCACTCATTGGGTATAGCTATAGAAAGAAATGGTAGAGCAGTAATGTAGATAGAACAAAGCAGATGAATGTGTTTGCATGGATGTGAGATTGAGAGCATACATCAGAAATTTCAGCATAAAAGTACACTCCCATAATACTGTGATAGTTTAAAAAGATGAAGCGTCGCTAACCTTAAAGAATCTGAGTTGAGGGTGAATCTGCAAGATTTCTCCAAGTGCAGAAATATGCAACTGAAACCTAAAATTTTTACTGTGTAAATATGCTCATGACCACCTGATCTGTATTTTCTCTGGTCAGCTATCCTTTTTCTCTAAACAATTAATGAAAAGATGGAGTGATAAAGTGAACCT
This sequence comes from Gavia stellata, assembly GCF_030936135.1. Lineage (NCBI taxonomy): Eukaryota > Metazoa > Chordata > Aves > Gaviiformes > Gaviidae > Gavia > Gavia stellata. The sequence goes on along the minus strand of NC_082599.1, from coordinate 22,686,573 downwards.
GTTGAGCTCTACAGAATACAACAATGCAGTGAATTCATTGTTGTCTGAGATCTACTTGTGGTTTTTCTGTCCTCAGGAACCACAACTTATGAGCAACTTATCACCACAGAATTTTACTTTCCTACAAGGTCTATATATTAAACTCTAAACACAGTGTTTAAAACCCAAATTTTACTAAAACAACATTTTATTTAAAATCTCTAGCTACACAAGAGGGAAAAATGATAAAAATTAGTTAAAAAAAGATGGTGTAACCTCTCAGTTTAGATACACAGATATACTGATAGATAGGTCCATTACTAGGAAGTCAGATTTATCATTTTATGATTATTTTCATATGTCCTCGTGACCCTTTCTTCGCCCTAGATACCTTTACATTACAAGGAAATGCCAATGGACAGCCATGTGTATTCCCTTTCAAATATGAAGGCAAACAGTATAATGAGTGCACAGATGCTGGTAGGTCAGATGGCTGGCTCTGGTGTGCGACAACTGCAGACTTTGATGCTGATAAACTGTATGGATTTTGCCCCCTAATAAGTAAGTCCTGCATTTTATTTATTAACTTGTCATGAAACGTTGTTGAGAAAACCATCTATTGAGCTACCAGGTTCTTTATCAGCTACCAGCTGCACATCCTCATGACAAACGTTGTCAGAATAGCCCAAATGAAAATCATCTGATGGAACATTAGCCCCAGCAGCCAAGTGCTCCCTCTATAGCGAGTGGAGAGGAAGAGGTGCCTCCAGAGTGTGGTTCAGCCCAGCCAGGTTCTGACTCACCTGCTGAAGGTGGCTGTTTCTCTTTGTGGACCAGAGAGGTGAGGAGGCTCTTTGATATCTCATTTTATGTGACTTAAGTGCATGGCATGACCAGCATGAATTTAGACCTATATCTTCCTTTCAAAAAATTCCCATTGCTCTTTATTCCTCAGGCATGAGGCCCTGTGGTCAATTCTTACTTAAACTGCTATATACTGTTTTTCTCAACAGCTATGTCTGCTTTACCTCGTACTATGTTTTGTGTAAAAGAATATTTAAAAGCAAATATTGGAAACCCATTCACTCCCTTCTAAACACTTAGACATTTAAAATAATGTTTTCAATTTCAAAAAAATTACACTTTTTTTTCTTAATTGATGCCTAATCTGATTTCAATTTTTCTGGTGCTTTAAAATTTATGATAGCATACAGTTAATATTGTGTATTTTTAGAGATTTTGCATCATTACACACTTCATTTGCTTTTAGTTGGTGCAATGTCAATCTTCTAACAGTTCTCTATGTCACTTCTTCTTCCAGATGACACAGAAAGATTTTGGACAGAAGATGTTTCAACTGGCGTTCACTACCAGATAAACTCAGAATCAGCTCTAACATGGCATCAAGCAAGGAAAAGCTGTCAGCAGCAAAATGCAGAACTATTAAGCATCACAGAGATTCATGAGCAAGCGTATATAGGAGGTAAAATGATAGAGAACAAGACCTTAAAATATGCTGCCCCAGAGCTTTAGAAGATAACGTTGACTGCCTTGTCATCTGTCTCAGCGAAGAAGACAGGGTGTCAGGGGTGGTTCAGCAGCAACCAAAAGGGAGATGGTCTGAACTGCTTTTCTGCTAGCTGGTGTTTTTTTATGAAGGATTGGTCCCAAACCTCGGGGCAGGGCGGGGGGGGGGGGGGCGGGGGGGGTGGGGTGGGGTGGGTGGTGGTGAAAATGGCCCCATCCCACCTTTGTGCTCCAGGTGCAAACTACTGCATCTTCTGCAGCCTGTCCCAGGGGGAGGGATTTCTCTGCTTGCCTTCATGCCAGTGCACTCATTCCTATGGTCTGGTCCTCAAATTTACCTCTTTCCTCTAAGTTTCAAGGATTATTAATCTTTCTAGGAAAACATATGATGATGGCTAGATTGGTCCTAACATGGGTACATTTGCATACATAAACTCCAAATAACTCCAGTGGATTTCAGATACAAGTATCATGGTATCGGTTTGGTTATAAATGGTGTGAAGGAGGCTTTGAAACAACTCATATAGAAAAAAAATCTGGATGTTACTGATTGGCACACTTTGTATTTTTGATGTGTTTACTCCATGAAATCTGCTACAGAAATGTTTTAGCACAATTCCTTAATGAAAATAAGGTATTTTTTACATCTCTTATGTTGTAATGAAACAAAGTGAGAGAAGTAAACTCTTTTTTAAGGAGTGAAATAAGATGTTCATTTGCCCTTTTAACTACTGAGATCTCCTAAATCAATATTTATTCATTTACATATTCTAGTTTTTTAATCTGTGCACCTCAGTAATGTGGAAAGTACTGGTTTTGGGCTGGTTTAAACTAAGAAATAGAAATTTCTTACTTTTGACTTTATTTCTTTTAGATGAACTTTCTAAGAATGAGAATAGGGAGATACAACTGACTTTTTGTTCTAATTTAGAGCTAACTAAAAAATTCAGTTTTGCATTCTGGATTGGACTGAACACTTTGAATTTCAACAGTGGATGGCAATGGGCTGGGGGCAGCCCTTTCAGATATTTGAACTGGGCTCCAGGTAAGAATTGTATCTATTTTGTAATCTTCGAATGGATTCTGATAAGACACCAACTAATAAAAACTGCCATAGCTACTTTTATTGCAGGAAAGCCCATTCTGATTTACCATAGCTGAAGATCTAGATCTTTATTTTAAGAAGTACACTTCCCAATTACAAAGTTCACTGTGGATATCAGCTATAGCAAGTTCTTTTATTTTCTTATATAAGCAAAGAGCTTGTTTATGAAAGCAGCGTATCATTTGGAGTGATATACAGCCCTGCAGACCAGAGATCAGAATTTTTCCATAACATGTTGCCCAAGAGTATACATATAAATCAAATCTTCCAAAAGTGGCAAAATATTTAGAAAATAATGGCACTATCTTGTCTGAAGAAATTATATATACTATTGAGAGGCTTACAGGGCCAGCTCATAATTCCTCAGCAGTTTATGCAAAATTGCACTGGGCCACCTCAAGGAAGGGAGACGGGTGATTTTGTGGTGCTCCTCACACATGGGGAGTTCTTCTGTTTGCTTGTTGGGTTTTTTTGGTCCCATGTTTCCTTTGTGCTACAAGTATTTCAAGCCATCTCCTGTTTTGGAAAAGTTACAAGGTGGTAAAGAATTAAATAAACTCTCCTCTAAGTTTTCAAAAATTCTGTATCAGGCAATTTCTTTTGCTACTTACAGAGGTTTTTACACACTGCAACAGAGAAGAAAAAAGCTATTTTATAGGAAAGTAGAATTGTTAAATTCTTGAGATATACTGGAGGGATGGTATAATTTAAAACTGAATATTTTTAAAGTTTGGAAGTTTTTGACACAGCATAATGGTCTAGCTTCAGCTGTTCTGTCTGTGAGCACCAGGAAAAGAATCAGAAATTTCCCAGTACTATCCTGACACAAAGTCAATGGAAGGTCATTACTTCACTGTCAAAGCATAGACTAAAAGCAGCATCAGCATCCTATAAACTACAACACCAGTTATCCTATGGGAGAGGGCTTCTTCATATTAAGCATTGAAGAAATCAGAATAAGTTGATGTTTCTACTGCTAATATGATGGTTTCATTAATATTTTTATTTATTTTTGCTGTGAGATTCTATTTTCTCTCTTACTCAAAGGAAGTCCTTTCCTGGTCCCTGGGAAAATCTGTGGAGTGATGAATCCCAGAAAGAATGCTAAATGGGAAAACCAAGCATGTAACCAGAGACTCGGCTATGTTTGTAAAAAGAGAAACTTCAGTTCAAAGTCTGATGTTATACCCCAAGGTAGGTTAGTCAAATAAAAAGAAAGGTTTTTCTTTGACTTCTAGAAAGAGCAATCTGTAAAGATCTGCAAATGATAAAAGGTATGCAACTTTGTTTTTCAACCAAGATGTTAAAAACTTTTGAAAAACACAGCTATACACACACACACACCAACTTTTAGATATTGCTTTTGTCCTCTCATTGTGTATTAACAGTTCATAGGAGAATATCATTATTTTGTTCCATCACTCTGTCATTCATTCTTGCAAGACAGATAAAAGCTGCTCTGTCATGGTAACCAGTGCCAGCAATCAAGTTTGCATAAATACAGTAGAAATTTTATGCTTCTCATTTTCTTCCCATTTGCTCCAAATGAGCAATCACAGTTACTTTAATACTAATGCAAAAAATCCTCCTCCTCTGACAACAGTATGCAATGCATTGGTTCATACGAGCAGAGCAGGAGGAGCAGCAGGATTCACACAGGCTACATTTCATCCATGGGCCACCCCGACCTACGGCTTCAACTGCCACACGCAGGAGGGATCTGCTGGAGGCTGTCATCTGGGAATGTTATGAAAGCTACTTTTAAAGTAGTTATATTAAAGAAAGCAGAGAAATCATTTCAGAGAATCTTTATTCCAGTAGTAACCTTAAAGAGAAATGCAGGACTCTATTTTTAAAGCAAGCTTTTAAAGATATTTAGGAATCTAAGTACTAAAAAAGCCACTGAGTTGATACGAAAACTACCAGCTCTGCAGTGATTTGCACTGTTTACTGACCTGCATGACCAAAGAATTACTTCATGCTTTTCCATATCTGAAAATTACATGTGTGTTTGCAACAAGACATTGAACAGGAGGCAGAGCCTAATGTCAGCCATCACGTGCAGCACGGAAGACCACGACACAGTGACCAAACTGCTCTGGGGGGCAAAGAGGGGAGAGGCTGACGTCTGCTTTGGTCTCTCTTTCCTCCCAGACCATTATTTGAAAATGTATCTCTGACACAATGTGGGCATTTTTCAATGATTCTCTGCTTAAGGAGTCATCGTTCTATTTGGATATGTAGCATACTGTGCCTAAACGACACTTGTTTTTCATTGGAATGTATTTACATTTCTAACTACAGCTTTATGTTTATTCATATAGTCCCCCTTTTGTAAAAAGTGCTCAAGAGACCTCATTCTAGTGCCCTTTATCTTCATTCTACAAACTTGCTCTGAAAAATTGTGCTTTAATTTTAGAGGAATTGAGAGCTATTAAGTGCACAGATGGTTGGCGGCCATATGCAGGCCACTGCTACAGCATTCAACGGGAGCCCAAAGTATGGAAAGATGCTCTGACTTCATGTAAGAGGCAAGATGGAGATTTGGCAAGTGTCCACAACGTTGCTGAATACAGCTTTCTAGTATCACAGCTTGGTTACCGTGAGTATGAAGGCCTGTACTGTGTTTGCCACACCTGTAACGTAAAAGCTGGGCTTCATATTAAATATTAATGCTTCCTCTGAAATGTCACAAGTGGAAGGCTGAATCTAACTTATGGTGCTCTTTTATGTTGTTGCTGTTGCATAAACATTGAAGTATATTTATCAGGAAATAATCTACATTGTAAAACATTATAAAGCGGGAAAAGAAAAAAAATGGTATTCCTAACAGAGACACATAAAGTTCTCTTAAAAATCGCACTTTTGGCATCTTTATTCTATGTTCAATATCTTCAGAACTGGGCTTCAAACCTAGAAGAAATTTAACTTCTCACTAAGATTAAAACCTCTTGCTGAAGTTAATGTCTTGCTATATCTCCTTGTAAGAAAATAATATCTTTTAACTTCTGATTTTCCTTGGATTTGTAGCAACCAGCCCTGACACTTGCTGCACATGCTGGACTTGGTGAACACCCCTGACGGGCCATTACAAGGCCTCTAGTGCTCCCCCGTTAAGGAGATGTACTGGTAGATGTCTTCATGGCTTGGGCTCAGTATGATCTCCGGACAGGCGGGACACTCACAGCCACTCACTGTCGTGCCTTCCGTGCTAGGGGCCATTTTGTTGATCTAAGTCACGGACAGGCAGAAAGTTTGCAAAAATCTTATGCCAGCCTTAAAGAGCCCTGTGTTTATTAAACTCAGTATTTCTGGATAGAATCTGAGGCCGTTTCAGCACAGACCAAGACATCTCTTGCTGAAGATCTGAGAGGAAATCAGCATTTTTTTAAAAACATGAAGACCACTTCTCATGTACCACATGCCAAATTTATCAGTCCCTACTTGTTTACTGTATTGCATAGCAGACCATAAGCAAATCTATTTCTTGTCACGCTTCAGAGCCAACAGAAGAGCTATGGCTGGGTCTGAATGACCTGAAGGCTCACTTCTATTTTGAGTGGAGTGACGGGACTCCTGTGACATTCACCAAATGGCAGTGCAGGCATCCCACCTACACAAACGGGCTGGAGGACTGCGTTGTTATGAAGGGGCAGGTATAACCATGCAGTTGTTTTATAGTAATGCAGACTAAAACTACATCAGTCTGAAATCACTTGCCTTTATACACTCATTCAGGAGTCATTCTATATCTTAGCTTAAAATAGTTTTCCCCATAAATTTGGCATCAGCCAGATGAGAAGTTCAGAGGACAGGAGACATCAGAAATAGAGAGGCAGCATTTTTCTAGTGCTATCTTTTGAGATTTCTTATCTGGTGAAAAGTCTGATCCAAAAATTTTACATTAGATTCATTCTCGTGGCTGCAGCAATGAAAAAAGTTATAGCTCTGGGAGAGGAATGGGGATGAACTAGTAAATACATTGTGTGGCTATCGTAGACGTTATTTGCATACCTCATTTTCCAATCCGATAGACTGTTATGTCTCTCCATGTCACTTCATTGAGACATGGCATTGAGGCATGGAGACCTGGCACTAGGGCATGTTTCTTCAGCTGTGACACAAAAAGAGCACTAAGACCTACCTGCCAAATACCTAACCTAAAATCCTATAGTATTTATGACTGCTTGACTCATAAACTTTATTTTCTTGCAAGACGTGTTTGTTTGACACATTTACATGCATGTGCGTCCACAAACATACACAAAGTGACAAAAAGTGTCACAAATTTTAAAAGAAACAAATTTAAAATGCTATTATGAAAGAAATTCTGTTATTGAAAGACCTGTTATATCATAGAATAATACTGAAGTTTGCCAGTATTAGGCATCAACAGAATTGATCCTAAACCAGATTTCATGGGGAAAAAAAGCTCCTATTTAAATTTTATTTTTTACATAATTCCTTTTTTAAAAGAAATCAGTCATTTTCGGAGTCTTCTCCTTGATGGATAAAATAGTTAGATTTACTGCAACAGACTCAGATGTCCATTATTTCACTTTCATTGATCTTTTTTCCAGAAGTGTAGTGAAATAATCCTGCTCTAAATGTGGATCCATTAGCCCCTGATGAGATGTATCTTTACAAACCCTCTATTAAATAGATAGTTAAGATAGCAAGTAATGCTAAGACTTCAAGATGTTACTTATTTCCTTCTTTCATCTCAAAACAGCATCAAATGGATCTGACAGATGTGTCTATTAAAAAAAAAAAAAAAGTAAGTAAAAACATATCTCCAGCAATGAGATATAGCTTTCCTAGGTAACATATTTCAGTGGGCCTTGAAGTAAAGAAAGAGGAAAACACTAGTTTTCTCATGTTTATGAATTCCCCTTTTTTTACATTTGTTTCTTCTCCATGCTATTCTAGGATGGATACTGGGCAACTGACGTTTGTGATAAGCAACTTGGTTACATCTGTAAAAAGAAGCCTTCATCACAATCCTCTGAAAAAGAGACAATCGAGGACCCAGGATGCCAGAAAGTAAATGCTCCCTCATAAGTTAATTATGTTGGGAAAAATGAACAGCAATTAATTTACTGGTTCTTGCTTCTTTTAGAGTCTTTGCGTTTGTATCTTCTAGAAAACCTACTCTTGAGGAAACCTAGTCTTTTCCTACTACCAATTTACTAATATATGTGCATTTTTCATTTTTGCTCTGAAAATACTCAAAAAAGTCAAGATTCATTTACATGTAGATGCATACTGCCTTTCCCTCCATTCGCAGATGAGCCACCCTGTGACAAAATTACATGTATCTTTTGAATTGTAATTTCAACACTATTCTCTCTGTTTATGCTCTTAGCCTAACAATACATGTAAAATTACCAAAAGCCACTTTGTCTCTTCTCTCAGATCTGCTATCTGTTTAAAGTCTTTATAAAGTCCTTGCTATGTAAGGATGATAAATAAAGAAAATAATTTCAAAACAGAGAAGGATCAGCTTTTCTGTACCATGTTCCTACCGATGGACTACTTAGTTGGCCTTTGAGTGATATCAGCTGGTTATTTTTTTCCAAACAAGTCATTTTTCCAGAATTGACCTTTTCAGAGAATCATTGTATCTATATTGGCCAGCACAGATCTCTCCAAGAGCGGGAAGAAGCAGGGGTGTTTTACTGATATTCCTCCTTTCTACCCTCCCCGCAAACAAGCATTGACTGGATTCCTCTTGGGTCAGAAAGTCTCCTCACCCATTCCACTTAGGGATGGCAGGGGCAGCTTTGGGGAGCTGTAAATTAATTTCCGTGTTGCAATATTTTTGTATTTCATTACGTTAGAACCCGCAGCTCTGGAAGGCTGGAGCTGCAGCTCCCCCCTGAATAAACCACAGGCTCATTATGGTGCAGTTTGCATAATCCTAGCCTTACAGAGCATTGGAAAGCAATAGCAAATAGCACAGTCACAATTTTCTTTGAAAAGTCACATACACGTAAAAGAGAGGACAACTAAGATCTTAAAGTCATCCTTTAAACAAAAAAGGCTTCTGTAGGAGCAAACAGCAGCAAAAATACAGGTTTTGTTTATTAACAGATTGGCCCAGTCTCATCTTGTTTTTAAGCTTAGCTGCAGCAAATTTAACATCGAATATTTACACGCAGAAGAGCAGAGCTAATTTCTATATTGAAGTCTCTTTCAATTTCACATTAATAACTGTATGTTTGTCACAGGGTTGGAAAAGATATGGTTTTCATTGTTACTTGGTGGGCTCTGCACTTTTGACGTTCTCAGAAGCAAATAAGACATGCGAACGGAGCAATGCTTATCTAGCTATGGTGGAAAGCAGGTAGGAAAATATCTTTTTTTATACTTCAAAACCAGTGCTTCTGATGGAGAAACTTGCAAAACTTGTCCATTTTTTGAACTCTTCAAAGTGTTTTATCAGTGCTTTTCAAAAATTTTGTAATAGTAAGCCAAATGAAATTATCCATGCAGGAAAAAAAAAGACTCAGTATTTTAGGGCTTTCTCCTTAATTTATTATAACAGTGTTCAAATTGTGGCTGTTCTTGAGTTAAACAGTTTTCTCTTACCTTTCAGTTCCTAATTAAATCAACTTCTATTTTATTTTTTTTTTTGGGGGGGTGTTGTTGGAAAGTAGTTTCTACAGTTTTCATCTATTTATTGATGGGTGTTATCTCATTATGATAAGAAAGCTTTAACAAAAATATTTTCCTAAACTACCTTCTAAGCCAAATTCTGAACAAATGAAGGAAATCTTCCCCAGGACTTGCCCCACCACAGCCAGAATGTATCATCTCCAACCTACCCATATCTCAGTCAAGCTTTGCAGGCTTCATGGCCTCTGAGGAACATGACTGCCTTCAGAGGTAATGGCTAGCAAAGCTGACAGTTTGGTCCTGACTTGGTGGGCTGTTTGAGGCACCTCAAAGATTTGGGAAGACAAGAAAAATAGTGGAATACAACCAGAAGCCCATGTGAGCAGTGATTTGCAACACTTCACAGAACTGGGTGGAAAGGAGAGAAGATGCCTTCGGTCGAAAGAAAAAAGTTGTCCCTCACCAAATTCTTTTGACCACACTTAGAAGCCTGCTGAGGTTTTGCCTGAACTTCACTGAGGTACTGTTGCTGTAGGGTCATGCTAGCATGATAGTGACAGCTCTATTTGTACCACTTAGATTAATATTGCAAGGTAATGGGTTGTGAATGAACACTGTTTTCCACTTCAGAAATGAGCAAGCCTTTCTGATTAGTCTGACGGGGCTGAGGTCTGAAAAATATTTCTGGATCGGTCTCTCCAACACAGAAGAACGAGAGAGTTTCAGGTGGACTAGTGGTGAAACTCCTCTCTTCACACACTGGAACACAGCAATGCCAGGTAACCTCTGCATGGACTCAACCTTTGTGATAGGAGTGCAGCTGCAATTCATGTGGGTTTCTGCTTTCCATCCCCTGGTGTTAGAAATGAGAGTAGGCACTGTCATTTGTGCTTGTAGCTGTAGGTGGCCAACGCCATCAGACGCCAGTGCAACAAGCATTGTCACAGCTAAGTGTCAGGTGTTGTGTAAGTCAGTCTCCTGCGAAGTTGTACAGAAACAGATTTTCATTGAGTTAGACTGAAGGCAATACTGTGCAGGAGTTAAGAAGGTTCATGATCTCATTTTTTTCAACTTTTTAACACCAGTTAACAAAAACTTATCAGATTGAGAAAAATTATTATGGACACTTGACCCACAAGGTGCATATGTGAGAAATGAGCAGCGAACATCCAGCTGTTTTGCATTTCAGCAAAACAGCTTAGCACCTACATGGGAACTCCTGCCTTCACACTAGCTAGTTATGCCTTAAAACAAACTTCTTGTACTTGATATCAGCCTCCTTGAAATTGAATTACATGGATATTGAGAACCCCAAAGTAGTTGTCAGACCATCTGCTACATATGTAAATAAAATGAAGTGCCATTTGCCCTGTGATTTCCCTGGGGTGGCAAGATAAGGAAGATTTGTATTCTAAAGCTACAAATCTCCATTTTTGGCAAAGGTGTGTCTGTGAGACTCATTGGCCCATGTCTGGGCTCTGGCAGGAGGTATTAAAAATCATGTTATATCCAGGATGGTTTTTAATCTGTAGAATCTGCATCTTCCTTTTCATAATTTTCTATTAATAAAAGCAAAGGTCTCATTTCTTAGAAAAGAATTAAGACTTTGGTTTTACTAATTTATTTTCCATATCACAAAGGAAAAGAGCAAGGCTGTGTTGCCATGGGAACTGGAGTTGCAGCCGGATTATGGGATGTCGTTAGCTGTGAGAAGACAGCAAATTATCTTTGCAAACAGCGGGCAGTGGGAGTGCCGTCTCCTGCTCCTCCGGTACGGGTCCCTGCAGCCGCCTGTGCTGAAGGCTGGGATGGAGCCTCCTGGGCAGACTCGTGCTTCAAAGTGAGTGTGTGTCTACCTTCCCTGTGAGCCTGAGCATGGGGCAGCCCAGAGGTCAGTGTCCTGGTCACTGTGGTACTCAGGGACCCAGGTGCTGGGTCATTTTTTGGGAATGATCTTCTCCATGGTATTCGAGGGCAAAAACCCATGAGAAAATCCATCAAATATAATGAAAGTCAACAACGGAAAACCTGAAACAATGCAAACAGAGTGCTAGAAATATGCTTTCTTTTATTTAAATGCCAGGTGAGAACTTCACCTAATTTATTTGCTTCCAGGAATTTGGGACTTCAGAAAAACATCTCGAGAGCTGGCAGTGTCACTTGCATAAGACAATGTTTCTAAGAGAAAATTTATGGAAACCTGTCCCTCTGCCAACTGTTTCTCACACAGCATGTGATACTTTTAGTGACACTTTTAGATCCAGGTTTAGTTTGACATTGGTGACTCTTCAGCAAGTGAAGGTTTTAGGCATTCTCTTGATTTATCTAAAAATGCCTTAAAAAGTCTCCTTTTTGAAAAGAAAAAAAAGTAAAGAAAAGGCAAAATAGACCAAGTAAAAGTAAATATGCGGCATTGCTCTTCCAGGTCTTGACATAAGTATACTCTCAGTTTCTTGAGACTCTCTGCCTGTTGGGAGGCCAGAGATGATTTTAGCCCTGTATTTGTAAGTGTCTCAACTTCTATGTCACACTTGTAACATTATTGTTACTAACTTTACCGGTTCTGCCAATTACCAAATTGTTGATTATCCTTTCCCCAAAATGTCAAGCATCCAGTTCCTTACTTCAAGAATGTGCGTACTTCATAGTAGGAAGTGGAGCTATTTGTATGCTTGCACCACCATACAAAAATTTCTTCCTCAGCCAGGGTGAGCACCTTGCCAAACAGCTTTCTCCAGTCATACTATCTTTTCTATTCCAACCTATTGATTTTCCCTCCACCTTCCATTTCTTAAAAATCTCCTGCTTTCTACTGCGAAATACCACAACTCAGCTATTCCATCTTTCTTTGAGCCTTTCAGTGGTCCAAGTTCTAATTAAGTTATAAATTATATTTTTGTTCTCTGTACATTGCGATACCTTTTGTTCTCCTCAGATGCCTGTGCTACTCTTGCCTTATTTTAAAATAGAGGATGCTAAGAAAAAAATACTTACACTTTACATTTCTAATGTTTAATATTATAGGTCTTAACAGGTGTTATGTTGTCTCACTCAAAGATAAAGGGGTGCTAAAGTGATACTGATTTTAATTACATAGACATTTATATATTTTTATATGCCAAACTTTGCCCATTTAGTAATTTCTTTTTACTTGTTTTTTCAACAGTTTTTTGTGAGAGAGGGAAACCAAAAGAAGTCTTGGTTTGAGGCTGAAGAATTCTGTAGAGAAATAGGAGGAAATCTGGTCACAATCAATACAAGAGAAGATCAAATTTTATTATGGCAGTTAGCATCGTGAGTACTTGCACAGCGATTCTTTTTCATGTTCATGCTATGTTACATAAGATTGCCTTCAAAATATATCTGGATCTGGGCAAGGGAGTGAATAAACACAAACAAATTTTAAACTAAAATGGAAATTTTTCATCTGGAAATATCACCCTGAAACATTGCTTTTTTAAAAAAAAAATCTTGAATATTTCAAAGAGACTTTGATACTTTTGAAATTTTCATCACAGGTTTTTATCAAGGCTGTTCCCCAGATCTGATCAACTTTGTATGTGTTAGTCCCTGTCCCAAAAGAAAGACAATAAAATGTTCAGCTCTAACTGTGCCTTTTTTTAACTGGCTGCAATTAATATTTTAATCAACGCATCCAAAAATACCCTTGAATTAATGTGTGATGTAAACCAAAATGCAAGGACTTAATGTGGAAATTTTCTGACTAGAAACTGAAGACTCCTGAAATCAAACAAGAATTAATTTTAATTAATTTTTGGCTAGCACTGTGGATGCCATGTCTTGCCTGCAATGTAGAAATTATGCCATTATTTTCCCCCCAAATTAGACCACTACATTCTGATTGTATTCCGTAATGTCAAGACATGTCAATGGCACATAATATATAGCTATTTAACCCAAACTATTTCACATAGTGGTGAATCTAGGTTTAATTTCTCAAATAAATTTAAAACTGTCATATAGAAAAGTCTTCGTGAACTCACCCTTCTTAGTTTTATTATTTTCCAGTATTGTGAGAAGCTGAACATGTTTTTACTTGTCTGTTAAGTCTCTTTGCTTTAGATTATGAAATCTTTGTGGAGGGAAACCTTTGTGTTATGTAGTGAATGAAATAGGACTCTGTTTTATCTGGTCCATGAAAAAATAAATAGCATGAACTATTAAACAAACTACATAGGAAGTGCCAAGAAGCAAATCAAAGCAGTTGAAAAACAATTTTCACTATTTTCACACAGAGCACTATCAAACCCCTTGACAGAGTGCAGGTGGTGAGCCTGGCTATGGGGCAAAAGTGAAGAAGCAGCTCCCAATTCAGATATGACAGAAAGCAGCATGTTTCTATGCTTTCCAGCATTTATATCATGGCCCGTCTTTCTACACTCACGTATCTATATTGTATGATTTATTTTAGGGATAAAGGACTGCACACTCAGGCTTTCTGGATCGGTTTGTTTCTCTTAAACCCTGATGAAGGATTTGCTTGGATTGATGGTTCCCCTGTGAGTACTTATTTGCTGGACATTAATTGACTTTCCGTCCTTTAGAATATATAGATTTTCATCTTTTCCAGTCTCTTTAAACCTTCAGCAGGTGCATGGCAGTCCCTTATGCAGCAGCTGAACAGCTGCAGTGCTCAGTGATGGTACTGTCTTAACACACTAATGGAAGTACAAAATTGCCTCTGTCTCATCCCTGGTACCACATTATATCCCATCTTCCATAATCTGTGCCTTTAGATCTTCACAGCATCCCAGACCTGGCACTGCTATATGTCAGTACAGAGAAGACAGGTTGCCATCTTTCACAAAATGAGATAAATATGACCCTCTGCCCCTCAGTTTTTCCTCCATCAGACACATGCTTTTCTATACTGTGTAATCTTTACACCTTCTCTGGGGACCGATGGGGAAAGTGAGCTATCAGCATGACTTTCACAGCCTTCTCAGACCTATCTGACATCCTATAGAGCCCATAAACAAGGTACTTGAGGTGATGAGATCCTGAAATTGTGTTACGATGGCAATCTCAATTACTTCCACTCAGCTCGAATCACATAGTAATTAAGATGTATTTCCAACACAGGTAATTTATGAAAACTGGGATGAAGATGAACCCAACAATCATGAAGAACTTGAACATTGTGTTATGTTTAATAGATCACCCCAAATGTGCTGGAATGACTTGCGCTGTGAACATTTACTTAATTGGATTTGTGAAACAAAAAAAGGTATGATTACTTCCCCATTTAATTGGAGTGATAAACCTAAGTTGAAAAACAAATTCTATGGATTTAAACAAATTGAAAAGAAGAAAGATACTGGGAACTGTTCATTTTAAAACCAGTTGCAGTGAAGGCAACACATAAAGCAAGAGGAATGAATTGAGATATTTCAATTGTACTCAGATGCAGGAAGTTAAAGATGTCCCTATTACTTTATCTCTGGCTTTATCTCTTTTTGCCATGGGTTGAATAAATTTGCAAGGCAAATGTACTTATCCCTCTCCTTTTAACTCCTCCCTGTATTTTTATCTGCTTCAGGCTTACCCAGGAGAGCCAAAGATGCAGGACACTAGAGTTCTCTGTACAAATGAGAAAAAAGCTTTGCTTCCCACTGTGAAATGAATAATGGGAACCAAAGAGAGGGATCAGTTGCTATAGGAACTGACAACTCTGAAAAAGAGATCAAAAGTAGAGGCTGGTGTAGCCTTGAAGGACTCCTGCATCCACCAGCTTTGCCTGGGAAGTGGGGCCCTAATGCCAGGCCTCCCGCACCTGGTGCCAGGGCACGAAAGGGACCCGATGGATGTGCGATGGAGTGCCCACCAGCGGGAAACGGGGTCTGGCTGAGGACCCCAAGTGACCACCAATAATGCAAGAACTTGCTTTGCTTACTCAGTCCTACTTTTACATCCCTGTTTCCTGGTTGTCAGCCGGGTACTTGTATGCATCTCCATGGAGCAGGAGATTCTTAAAAGTGTCCTGAAATGAAAAGGAAGTTGGATGCACACAGGGAACTAGTAGGAAGCACAATAGGGAGGGGAAGGGAGAAGCAGTTATATAAAAAGCACTGAATATATCTAATATCTGATGACCGCCAACAAACTGTTACCCTTGAACAGCGAATAAGGCACCATGCTAACACAAAAAAATTGCTTAACTGAAAAGGAAGAATCACTGTTCCCTTGTGGGTAGATTAGTCATACAAATGCACCATCAAAACACTGACTTCTGTGTACCAGCTCGAAGCAGTACATCCTGTGCAGCCCTTTCTGGTGCGCTGAGCACGCTGCTTTGTACAGATGTGGCTCTCTGCTCTTGGTCAGATTACTCAGGAGGAGTTCAGCAACCATGACACAAAGACTCTGATCAGTTTATCTTGATCGTAGATGACCTTTCAAAAGTAAAAAAAATAAAAGAATTATATCTTGTTATTGTGAATCTAGATTATTTGATGCTCACCGTGAGAGGAGATGCTCAGCTGTTAATTCCCTCGTACTCAAGACACATATTTACTTAAGATACTCCATGTTTTGGAAAAACAATGAATGTTATATTAGGATTAAAAAATAAAATCAAAATGAGGTGAAGTATTTAAATTCATCATGAAGATATTTGAATAATTTTAGTTCTAGTCTTCACTAAATACTTAAGAAGAAAATGTTTAAAAGCTCCCAACAGAAGAATTTTAATTGCTTTTTCATTTGTTTACTTATGTCTCATCTAAACTCTTCCTGTCATTTCTTTAATAACATGTTCCTCTCCATTAAACTACAGAAAAAATGGAGAAAGCTAAGAACAGAATTAGTAGTCCTTGTGAAGAACAAAATAACAGGCATCCAAATGAAAGCAGAGCTACCTTTGAGGGACTATAGCTGGCTCTGGGAATAGCAACAGGTTAATTGTTTCCTCCTGGTACATCCTGTAATCAGAAACTTGGGTTTGGTATCTACTGGCTCTCCAGGACTCTTAGAAACAGACTTTCCTAGTAAAAGCCAAGCCATCAGGATAGGAGGATAGGAGGAGGCTGGATTATATTGTTTGGCTCTAATCCCATGAATATTTAAAAAATTAATAATAGCATGCCAAGTAAAAATACTAAATACATTTTCAAACTGATGTAAGTTCCATCTACAAAGTGTTTACTGCACATCCTGGATTGTTTAATACAGTACTTTTGGAGATATATATATAGATATGCTGTAAAGATACCTATTTTTCACTAGATAAATGTTTCTAAATTATACATATTTTTTAATTTAATCCAGTGATATGTGCTCTAAAATCTTGAAAATGCATTAGTTTCTTTTTGTCTATTATACAAAGCATTTGCAACTACATAAACCAAATCTCTCCATATTTTTTTGTGTTTGGAATGTTGCTCATGATGATCTTTTATTTTACAGGTACACTGCTAAAACCTGAACCAAACTACGAACTTGGTAGGATTTTTCCTTTTTCAAAGAAAAGTTTACTGTATAGTTTTCAGACTTTGCACAGATCAGATATGAATGTAATATATATGATTCTTTATCTTTCAGACTATCAAGCCACCAATGATGGATGGATTATATATGAAAATAAGCAATACTATTTCAGCAAAGAACGTGTCCCTGTGGAAGAAGCACGGAGAATTTGTCAGAAGAACTTTGCAGATCTTGTTGTCATTGAAAATGAAAGCAAAAGACAATTTCTATGGAAATATGTAAGCTCTGAGCCTATTAATTATAACTGAATTCTGAAGCAGAGCAACTGATAGAAGGAACAGCCTATCTATTTAGCTAGGCTAGAGTCCTGAGATATTGTCCTACATTACTTATTTATATAACAACGTATTTGTTCAGGACCTGTAAAGAAATTAGTATTGTTTTTAGTAGGTAGAGGAAAGAGGCATGCAAATGTTAAAGGTGCAGCAAAGGATAGTTCAGGTCCAGGTTGCTTATCTCTTCTAAAATAGGTAGTGTTCAGCACAGTGATTATTGCTTTCCTGTCCAGTGGGTTCCTCACTCCAGGATGTTCCCAATATCCCTGTTGCCTGCTTGAAACCTAGGTCTGAACCTACAGTGTTCTCGCCTGAGGCTCAAATCTTGGGGGGGGGGGGGGGGAGGAAAAAAAAAATCACAAGCATGGTTAACGGGCTTCCAGATTTTTGCTTGATGTCAAGGAACTGTTTAGTGCTTAACTGTTAATCACTTTTGTTTTAGATTTACACAAAACTCAGAGTGGAATCATATTTCATTGGCTTAGTTGTCAGCTTTGATCAGAAATTCAGGTGAGTAAAGGAAAACTGGTAATGGGCAACAAATGATGGTAATTTAATCTTGCTCTATGGGAGCATTTGTGTGTGCTTTCATTTTACAATTTAATAATTGTTGTGCAATTGACCTCTGGATAGTTTTCAGGAGAAGTCTCAGATCAAAGTGTTAAGTTCTGTATTTAAGCAGAGCAATGTGTTTTCCTTCCGTATCTGGGAGAGCAAAACCAATAGAAGTTCATGGCTAAGATGCATTTCACTTAACGTGTTACACTGAGGGAACTGAGTTAAACACCCAAGCAACCCTTCATAGGTAGTGAGGAGAAGCAGCTAATTTTAGAATGAACCACTTTAGACATCAACCTTAGGATGAGATTAACTCTGACCAGATCTCCAATAGCTACAGAGAAAGCCTGGGGGGTTTTGATAAAATGTGGATGTAAGGGTTTAATCAGACTAATCCCAGTGGTTCAAGTTATGTGAGCTGGAAGCAAGAAGTGTAACACTTCTTGAGACTTCTTGAGACTTCTTGTCTCAACAAGAAGTGTCTCTTCAACACTTCTTGAGACTTCTTGTCTCACCCAACAGCTTTCTGAAATTGCTGGTAGGGAACCTGTTTTAGAAATCTGTTTGTAGAAGGCTTCCAGGAGGACACCTTTGTGGGATGAAAGGGAGGTCCGTGCACTGGTGAGATCTTGGGGTTTCAGTCTTATCCAGACCATAAGAAGCCTTCCCTTGTTTATCCAACCTCTGGCAAAACAGGACACTGATGAGACTTGAATATGATAGTACTAAACAGATGAGAAGCAGCGGTAATGCTGTGGATATGTCCTCTCCAGCATATGTAGAACCTTTGCCCTCCAGTCACTGCTAATACCTTGCTTAGCCCTTTACCTAAACAGACCTTGTAACTAAATGACTGCTGGAGATGTCTGTCCAGCAGCCACTGTCCCCTTATTTCTTTCAGCTGGCTGGATGGGACCCCAGTCAACTATGTCGCCTGGGCTCCAAATGAACCTAATTTTGCGAATAGTGATGAAAACTGTGTTATAATGTCAAAAGATTTTGGTGAGTAAAATAGCAACAAGAAATATTTGGTTGAAAATTTATCATCAAAATCCAAAATGTTTGCTACGTATTTAAATTCGAGGCGACCCCACAAATAGGTAGTTGAACAATACTGACAGTTTTCATAACAAGTATGTTGAGGTTTAAAACCACGCCATCACTATTAGAAGACAAATATACTGCAGAGGAAGAAGGAGTGTATTAGGGCAAATAGTGTACATGGCAACTGTTTCACCTGCCTCCGGAAGGTTTCATTTGTGCTTTGTGAATACTGTCTGGGGCTGACTGCTGTAATGGTGGTATGAGAGTTTCAGACAGTGATTCTCTGTATTCCATTTATTTACAGGCTTTTGGAAAGATATAAGCTGTGCTGTGAAAAATGCCTTCATCTGTGAAAGGCACAATTCAACTTACTCAGGATTTGCTCCTACTGTACTTTCACCTTTGGGAGGATGTCCTGAAACTTGGCTTTTGTTTAACAACAAGGTGCAGTAACAAATCTCAGCCATATTTAGCAGATTTGCTATAGGTAGAGAAAAAAACTGTCCCTTTTATCTCACTATATAAATTCTTTCACTTTCTACACCAGTTTATTAACTGGTATTCTAATTAGCAGTGTAGTCAATTTTCATGTTGGCAAGTTCATATCTAAATCTCAAAAAAAGGTGAATTTAAATGTTTTAAGTTATAATTTTTGTAAATCTCCATGTGCCTTTAGCCATAGTTACTTTTGCACAGAAATCCTGTTCCATTATCCTTACGTGTAAGTGTAAGCCCCTTTTTCTGAGTAACACTGGGATGAAAAAATGAAAGGTCACACTTTTCGTATGTAATTGGTTATCACAACAACTCGTCTTAAATTGAGTAACACAATCAGCAAGAAATGTCGAATCAAACATAGAAAACAAGCCAGCATTTTTTTTTGCCAAGTTAAGCAGAAGTACATCTGGCCATATGAACTTAAAAAAAAAAACAACCAACAAATGAAAACCACAAATCAATCCCACAGTGCAATCAATAGGAAAAGTTTTTATGCATTCAAAGGGCATAAAAAAGGAGAAGCAGCATATGCCAGTTAAAAAACATGCCTTCTGACCCTCAGAACATACACAACCACAGAAACAATTTTTTACACTGGTATTCAGGAAAAATCCCCATGGAATACTAATACGTGCTACAAAAGAGCACTTCTTCCTGACACTGCTCCACTCATGCTGAGTGCTTACACAAGCTCAGGCTTCAGCATTAAGTCTGTAGTATATAATTGAAAGAACTTGACCTGAGAGATGCCTGCCCCAAATTATGTTCCCAATCAGGAAATAGTTTCAGTCCCTCAGAAATTCTGCTTTTCAGTAATGTGATCTGAAATCTCTACCCGTGCACCTTGGACATCTGCTTAATTCCTCAAAAGCTTTTGGAGATTGCCCGCTCTTGGCCAGCACTAACCTTGGACAGCCCGCAGGTTTGTAAGTGCTGCACGCACATCGCTGTGCTTAGCTGGGTCTCCTTCTTGCTGCCTGAAAGTATTTGCATTTCAGCAGCTCCTCCATCTGCTGCTCTTTACATGCAGGGACTAGAATTGAATTAATCAAAACCAATGGTTTTAATACTCTTTGACACCTGAAATTTTGTTTAATCCTTTACTCTTCCCACAGTGTTATAAAATATTTGGATCCAGAGAAGAAGAGAGACTGACTTGGCACTCTGCAAGAAGTGCTTGTATAGAATTAGGGGGAAATTTGGCCTCTATACACAATGAGCAAGTGCAAGGTATGCCATCTGAACCTTTTGGCACTAAGTATGAAGCCAGCCCATTTCATCATCTAATGACAAGGCCTAACCAGCCTCCAGATCTAAATAGCATAATCTATGAAGGAAGACCTGGAGCTGCTTGATCTAGAGAGAAGACTGGAGCGAGATATTATGACACTTCCTATCTCTTGGCAAAAGCGTCATGTGGAGGGAGCAAAATAATCTGTTCCCCGTGGTCTTGGAAGATGGGATAAATAGTAAATAGTTCATACTAATGAAATGCCCACAGGTATTCAAGTCAGAAAGTAAACTAACATCCATCAGAAATGACATATGTGCAGTTGATGCTACCTTGGGGAAGACCGATTAATCCTTTTGAAGTCCCTTCTAGCCCTAATTTCTATAATATTTCCAAGAAGTCTCTATAATTTTTATCTACAAAGCTTTTCCTTTTGTTTTTTTTTAATGAAATCAAACTGCTTCAGTTAAATTACCCATTGTAATTTTTCTCTTTTACCATTAAGTCATAGTCTAACAATACTGAACCTGATATTTGCAATATTTTTAAAAGTTGATTGGTTGTTTTATTTGGAATTTGGTTTGCACTGGATTTAAAAAAAGGCAACTCCTCAGCTACTCTCTTTCTCTGATCTTTTTTTTTTTTTAATAGCCTTCTTCACCTTTCAGCTAAAGGATGTCGCCAATGAAACGTGGATCGGACTGAATGATATTAACAGTGAGGGTACATATCTTTGGACAGACGGAAGCTTTTTTGACTATTCGAAGTGGGCAACACAATTCCCATTTAGAGATAAATACATAGAGGTTGACTGGAAGTATATTACAATACAGGTAAACAGAAAAAAAATCAGAAAATGCATAGCTTTGATAACATACTCAAGGTTAGCGTAACCTGCCTGACTTGTCAGATAGGATCCTATATTTCAATGATTTAAAGAAGAAGGCAGCTGAATAATATTTCAGAGATCAAGTTTTTAAAGCTGTACCCAGAGATGAATAGGCCTGTTTAGAGTCTATACTTATTGTCATTCCTTTGCAGAAGTCTAGAACAGCAGAAAAGGACAGCTGTATTATAATTAACACTAGAATTAATTAGAATTTTTAGAATTATTAGATTTTACTAAAAGTAAATTAGTATTACTAGCTGGGATTTTTACTTTGTTTTATTGTGTCTCCTTGCACAGCATGAATCCAAATGAAAGTTCAACAAATTCAGTACAGATTACCATAAACTACATAGTAAAAATAGCTTTGGTGCACTCCAAGAAAATTTAATAAACTGACAAAAGTTCTTGCAGTAATCTGCCAAGGAAAGTACATTTGCTTAAGATATACAATACAATAAGTTTCTTTTCCAAGAAACAATAAATGAAAATAAGAGCCAGAAAATCAGAAAAGAAAGCTATTAACTTTGTCTCCTCAAATGTAATTCTATTATTTTACCAGACATTTTGCACTTCACCAGCTATAATTTTTTAATTTTTCCCTAGACCGACTGCATTGCAATGACAAAAAGATCTGTAGATGAAGCAGGGTACTGGGAAAACACTGACTGCCAGCATAACAAAAGCTATGTTTGCCAGATGGACAGCAGTAAGTTTTACTTTTCGCCGTCTTTGTTGAAGGCGTTTACTGAACAATCTGACCGTATAAGTCCTCAGTTGTAACTGCCTGGCTGTGCCTGTAGTAGCTGGGGTGAGGGAAGCAAGGCTACTTTCCCAGCTCAGGAACTCCAGACACAAAACCCGCTCTGGGATATGGATTACACAAAAGTTTTGGCTTTACAGCCTCTCCCCTACCAGCATACCCACCAACACTCACAGAGGCTGACTTCACCTACCCTGCAGACATCTACACTTAAATCAGTTGCCTGAACATGGCAAGTAGACACTTTGAAGGCAGGATTCACTTGCCTCATCCTCAGGCAAATGTCCAAAACAGGTTAGAAGAGCTATGCCTTCAAAATGCCTTTTTTCTCTATTGACAGAAAAGGTTAGCCATCTGTGCTTTACCCAACTAGCACAGATACAGGTATCTGAATCAGGTTATTTTGCAAATGCAAATACAAAGCATAAAGACAAATCCATCAGTGACCTCCACCATAGGTATCTTAGCTAGCTAGACAATACACTAAAAGCAGCTTTCCCACCCTCACCCTCAGACCTAACCCCCCCCCCCCAAAAAAAACCCTCACACATACTCCCCTGGGGGGTTAACTAAGGTCAGTTAAACCGGTTATTTTGCTCCTCAGTCTCTAGCAATGCTTTTATCTCACAAGACCAGCAATAATCAGAAGGGCAAAAGCTCTAGCTTTGCTCATGTATCCTCAGGGTGGGAGACACATCCGGAGCACAGCTACACTGCAGAGTCTGCAGGAATAGAAACAGGGAACTGCTGAGCAGCAAGTAAAAATACAGGAAGAAGCCACAGCTGGGCCAGATGCTTCACGGGTCTGTCCCGTGCAAGTGCGGAAAGCTGCACGAGGGCGTCACTAGCAAAAACAAGTGCCAGGGCGTTCTTGACACTGACTGAACATGAAGGCAGTTTTTGTGGGTTTTTCTGTCCCCATCACTAGCTCCAGGTCTTTGTTTTCTACTTCCACATATATCATTTAAGGTACAGCTAAAGTTTCCTTTTTCATTTCGTCCTACATGGGAAAGAAGCAGCAGCAGAGCCACAAACTTTGCTTAGAATGAATTTCACCCCTATTTTGAGACTGAAGTGTTGTGGAGATCCTGCACCGTGCTTGTTCTTGGGAGGAATTTCACCCGCACTGCAGGAGGGGAACCTAAAGAGCTCTATGAGGAGGATCACTGTGTGATCAGTATTTACATCATTTCATCTGGTGCAGTGTATGTCTAAAGATACGTACAGCTTGTCCTCTGCTCCCTCATCTCTGAATACACCATTTACTCTATGGTTACAAAAAATTCCAAGTTACCATTAAAATATGTCTTCTGTGTTTTAAATAAGAAAGGCTTTTACTTGCTGCTTGTGCTGCCACACTACATGAATCTGTTACTCAAAAGTAATACTGCTATTCAGGAAGCAAGTAATTTTCACTGTTTTTTCCCCTTCCTCTCAAATTTGTACCTCTTTCCTACAGAGCCTGAACTGTTTCATTCCACAACTGCTCCACATTCTGATTTCATCCATTATGGTAACAGCAGCTATTTAATCATTCCTTCTAAAATGAATTGGGAAGAAGCAAGAGAAGCCTGCAAGGAGAAATCTTCAGAGCTTGCCAGCATTTCTGATTATTATAGTAATATATTCCTGCTGCTGCAGGCAGCACAATACGGAGAGCCCTTATGGATTGGTCTCAACAGCAATGTGGTAAGATTAATAAATTGATAGGTGGTGCGGTTAAATGCTATGATTGGATTACTATCAGCAGGGAGAATTGTAGTGTGAACAGATTTAGGAACCTAGGACTGGTGGACAGCGCTCACTCCATTTAACTTCATCCATCTTAAATCATTAAACACCATCTTAGGCAATGGAGAAGGATGGGAACCTCTAACAGTGCAGGCCTCTCTTTACTAACTGTGTGGGAATCTTAGACACATAGGTCAAACTACCTGGTTAACTTTTAGATGGCCATTTTTAGGAGAGGTGAATTCCGCTCAAAGGGACTCACAGGGTGATTAAGACTAGTGCCTCATGATCATTGGCAGCTGTAGCTTTTTCATTACTTTTTGGTTCAGGAGGATTCATAGGACACACCATGTGCCTCTGAACACCCTCCTTGTTACCCCTGCTAAGTCCCAAATATTAAAAGCAGTAAAAGCCATACTGTACCAAAAGAAGTGAATATGGAGATCCAGGTCCACCACTGTGTGAGGGAACACCTGAGTGAGCATCAGTCTTATTAGCTCTGTGACTGAGTGCCAAAACGAGCTTCAGCTTCACTAGTGAATATGCAGTTGCTCAATGTGCTTAACTATCATGTTTCTATTGCATTGTTCTTTGAGCTGACTAAACTACCTTGATAAAAAAGAGCCCTTTCATCAGTAATAATTTTCTTAACTAGTGATTGTTTTTACTAATTGTGATTCCACATTGATACATAACATAGCAAAACATGTCTGAAATTCAGTATCCCTAGGGAGAACTTGCAATAAATGTTGTGTTAAAATAGCATTTCTGATTATATGATGCAGTAGCACTCTGATAAAGCCTCTTAGAAGGCTACATTGTCTGAAACAATTAACTTGTTGCTGAATGATACATTTTTCCATGATTCTAACAGTGCCTTTCCCTACCAGACAAGATGCTTGGTCTTGGAATATATAAGTGATTGGTAGTCATCAGCCTTGATATGAATCCTCCCACTTGCACAAGTCCACAGGACATCTCTATCGAAAACAAAATAATGGTCTTTAAGTCCACTTGATGTCAGAGTTGGTTGTTTTTACAGTCATAGAAACATCGTTTAGAACGCAGTTAAAATTCCTTTACCATCAAGTTTGGATCACCAGACATGTTCTCCTGCTCTTTATAAATGAGCCAGCCTTGCTGTTGCAGAGTGAAGCTTTGTGGTTCCTCCTGGTCCCCAGGCAGCAATCTTGCCCTAATGGTGCTGAGCTCGGGAGGGGGTTGCGTACCTGGCCTCTTGACACATCTAGACACTAGAGTGGGATCACATTTTGTCCCTCAGCTCTTAATGTCAGCAATATACTGTCTGGGTCTGTTCCCTTTTCCTTGTAATTCTTCCGATTCTTCCTGGAAAAAAAAAAAAAGGGCGGGGGGGAAGACTAAACAGAGACTCAAGACTTCCTGCTCCTTTGTATTTATCTTTCACTCCTCACAAACTAATAATTTTCTCAGATTTCTCATAGTGATAGCTGCAGTTTACTCCTGAATGTTTCTCCTCAAAACTGTGCTTGAGCTTAGAGTCCTTGTTTGACAGCCAACTCCGAGACCCACTTCCACCTGAGCTTTCCACAGGTTTCATGTTCCTGTGGTCACGTCGCTCTTCATAGTGACCTGACTCTTCTGGGACAGTGATTCCACCTCACAATGTTGCCCGACAAAGGACTGAGCACCAGCAGCACCTGGGAAGCACCATTTAGCCTTCAAAACACCTTCGTGGGCTGTTTCAGCATGGGAGGCATACTGCTGCATCTTACTTTTACATTGCTGAGTCCTGATTAAATTAATATTTTAACAGTACTAGCACAGATATACAAACTGAGCTTTATATATCACAGTGAAAATGTGCATTTGTATAAATCCACTTACCTGAAACAGTAGATGAGAGTGCAGAAAAATTATGTCAAATGTCTGTTTCAATTTTAGAGTTATGGCTATTACAGATGGACCGATAAAAGGAAAGTAAATTTTTCTAAGTGGTACTATGGAGAACCAAAACAGAAAATAGCCTGTGTCTACCTAGAGCTCCGTGGGACCTGGAAAACAGCACCTTGTAATGAAAAACATTTTCCCGTCTGCAAAAAAACTGAGGGTAAGCTATGGTGGTGACTTTCGGTTTTATGGCAGAAACCTTGCTCAATCTGCTTCGACTGAAATACAGATTTCTAAGTATATATTAAGGAATAATAAGCCTGAGTATGTAATGTCAATACCTTTATTTTGCATGAACAATGTTTTATTTTGATGAAGTTGTCATTCACCAGCCAAGATACTGCCATTTTACTGGACTGGGGTGATAACTGCCGTAGGAGTTATCCTATGTCACAGGCAGACAGAACAAGGAGATTGTGGGAGTACTAAACATCTCACTTCGAGTCTAGGATGTGAAACTTTTTGCTGACAGGAATTTTGTGGGAAGGATTGTAATCAATAAAATCCACTGAATATAAAATAAATTTTGTTCCTTCAACATACACAGCGTTCATACACTGATTACAGCTTCATTGTTATTAGATTCTAAAAACTGGGGCAAGGAGGAGGACTTGTATCTGCGAAAAAAAGAGTCTGTTATTGGCCCAGACAAAAGTTCATACTTCATAGTGATTCTATGAGGGTCACTGAGGAACGCTACAAATTAAAAGCTACAGACAAACCTTAGGATGGGACTGAACCTTTTTGTTTTCCCATTTGTATTAGAGCAACCGCTGTTAGCTCTAGTGACACAAAGTTAATGGAAATTCTGAGTTTCTTTTGATCTGTTTTTGTGTAGTTTTTCTTTAATTTCTTTCCCAGGCCATGCTCTGAACTTCATATCTGTTGATTTGCAACTTTTGGTCTAAAAACCCATGTACTAACTGACAGTGTTACCGTTCCATTCCATAATGTCATCGCTTGCAGGAAAATGAGGGGCCACTACATAAATATTCAATGAGCTTCAAACTATTCCATGCATTGTCAGAGTTAAAGCTATTCAAAAATTTTATGTAAGGATTATTATCTTGAGGAAAATGTTAAATGGGAAATTTCCACAGTAAACTATGATTCAGATAGTATTTCATCTAAAATCAAATTTTTATTTGAATCTCTTGAGGGTTTGGGAGTTTTCTGGCTTTTCTTTTTCTTCTTTTTACTGTATCTTTTATTTATACAAATTTGTTGGTTATAACAAAATAAACTAGAACCAAAAACCCCTGAACACTCAAATACCCTTGAGACAGTCCAAGTTTGATTTAGTTAGTAACACGGAAAAGCGCAGGCTCATATTGAATAATTCAGCTGTGACTGAGCAGTTCTGCTCCTCATTGTCACTCTTGACATAGTCACTGATAATTGTAGCACTGTGTGCCAAAGAATATTTTAAGCACCTTTAAGAAAGGGATTTTTTTGAAACTTGATTTCGTATCTGAAGAACTGCATTCCCTACTGAATGAAAGCATCCATAATATCTCATTTCTTCTAGACATACTTCCTTCTGATCCCCCACAGGATAGTGGAAAATGTCCTGAATCTGATCACATATTTTGGATTCCTTTCCGAAGCCACTGCTATAACTTCAATGCCAACGAAATGAGCTGGGCTCAGTCTGTGACTCAGTGCATTCAATCAGGTAATTATTACTTTTGCGTAACGATAGGATTTCAATCTTGACAAAAACAAAATCGCTTTAAAAAAGTCTTGAAAATAATGCTGCAAAATACACACATATTAAAAAAAGGAAATCAATGTCTCATTTATTTTTCACCATTGATGTTGTTTGCTTTCCAGTTATGTTGAAATTAAAGCGATCAATTTTCCTTGTTTTTTTTTTCCACTAGTGCTTGTTTCTTGTTATATTTCTTCATTCACAAAATTTCTCTTTTTAGTAAGATTTTAAAATGGGTTCTTTCTGGCCTTATCCCTTCTTTTCCTTGTCTCGCCCTACACAAGAGCAGAAGTAAATACAATAATAATCACTTAATTTTAACATGGGGTGTGTGATCCAAAATGGGTTGCATGTTCTGCCTGAAAGTCCTTGCTCTACCAGCAGGTCTCCCTGGCAGCCTGCAGAGCCAGGGGAGGGCGAACGCTTCCCTCCTCCATCTCGGAGGCATCTGGCCCTGGCCAAGACCTTGAGCTGCTCCTTGGCCCTCTTCCACTTGCACTGCTGAATCATCAGCTACCTCATCCATGCTTCAGGAGGCCGTGAAAGAGAAAGGGAAGCACTACACTGCCCAAAAGAAATGGGTCCTTTTCTTTCATATCTTTTTAGACCCTCTTAGCCCTCCTCTTCCACCACCATTGCCAGAAAAATTAATACTTCAGTTTGGATTGCAAATCCGTTTGCTGCGCAGTATTACGTGCTACAAAATAGCCTGTCAAACCATGAAGAACAAAGAAATAATCGTCTGTAATACCTGTGAAAAATATTATCCAATCACTAGAAAATAATGTGCACTTTGCCTGGTGTTTAAAAATCATCATCCTCACTGTGCTTTCACGTGTTTCATTTCTGATGACATCACTCACAGTCTGTGCTGTTCCCCTACAGCTGAACGCTACTTTCTGGTCTCTATTTAAATCCTTGCTTGCTCCCTACCAGCAGGAGAGGTTTATTATTAACCTTATCCTATACCAAAGGCTGTAACTACCACTGACTTCTATGGCAGGGGATACCTCCACTCATCTTCTGTTGGTTTTCTTATAGGTGGTATGTTGACTTCTGTAGAAGATCTGGCTGAATCAAACTTTTTAGTAGAGCATGCAGACTTATACACAAGCAAGACAAGTGGCTTTTGGGTAGGAATATACAGAAATGTAAATGGTAACTATTTTAACTTCTATAAATAATCATAAATAGGCCTCATTAAATGGACAGAAATATGAATAAGATACATTGTTGTTTTTAAGGAACGAATTGAAGTACAATAGAAGCTAGTTAAAAACAAAAAGACAGATTGATAGCATATAATCTAAAAGTTCTTGGAAGTTGATGGTTTTATCCAGTAGGTGTGAAAGGCTGTAGAAAAGTAATTTGCTTGGCTTTGGTCATGGGTCTTTCATATTGCATGGGTCCACCAAAGGGATGCCACCATGTGGGACTGCCTCCATGCAAGTATCTTGTCTGTATTTGGTTCAGTAGCAAAGATGTGGAGAGGTGATAGGAATATCTCTTGAGAGGCACAACACAGAAGATTCGGTTCTTTAAGAAAGCAAGGTATAACATGTAATTTCAGCTGTCCATACCTGAGGCAATCATGGGGCCTCATTTCTAAATTCAAAGGCTCCAGGAATTGCTGTAATCGATGATAATTTTGCACAGCTGCTTATGGTTGCAATGTAACTGAAGACCTTCACAGGGGACCACAGCCAATGACATGTATCTGTCCCTCTGACCTCAGCCCTCCCTGAGGACATCTCCTATTCCTGGTCTGTGAGAAAGCCTTTCCCACCCTGTTTGCTCTGTGCCCCGTTGGGGAACATGTCCTGGCTGGTTCTCATCTTCTCACGGTTGGGGAGCACCCGCATGGGAGTTGCATGTGGCCGGCTGGAGCCCACAGCGTTGAGATTCTCTGTATCTCTGTATGGAGAAAATTAGGTTGCTGGCTACCAGAAAAAGACTGCAGCGGAAAACATGCACTCGGAAGAAAACACGATAGTGTCAATCCACAATCAGTCAGAAAGGATTTTTTTTTTTTTTAGATTATTTTTAACTCATTGATACTTCAAAATTTTTGTTTCAGAGTTTATGCAAGAAAGAAATGTTTTAATTTCTTATTATGTTTAAGCATTACAGTAAAAGTTGCTTGATATTCAATGATTGCTGCTGAAATAATAATTTAGAAATTAAAAAAAAAAGCCGAGCTTTATTTTTTTCAGTTTGAAACTTTAGTACCCTAGACAAAAATAGGGGGGTATGTAAATTAAAAATAAGTTATGACTGACAAATCTGCAAATCATAATTTGGAAAAGCAATTACATTGTTTTTAAGAGAATCAAAAGAAATAAAATGCATTAGAGAATAACGAAAGATGGAATTTTTGAAGAAAGTAGTATTGCTTTATTAGGCTGAGTAAAGTAATAATGTTAATATTAATATTCACTAATATTAGTGCAGATCTTTGATGTGGAATTATTAGCATTGTTACTAACATTTGCAACATTAGGACAGCTGCTTTGGCAAGACAACAGTGCCTTACACTTTGTAAACTGGGCTGAAGGACAGCCCTCAGAGGACCAGAGTGATTACTGCGTGGAGTTGTCTGCATTCTCTGGCTACTGGAGTGTCCTTCCTTGCTCTTCCCAAAAGGGTTTTATTTGTAAGAAACTGAAGAGTAAGTGACTTCTTTAATATTTGTTCTTGATGTTTGTGGTTTTATTTCAGTCGTAATAGCACAATAAGGTCATTACAAAAGACCAACATTAAACACTGTATTTAGTCTTCCTTATCGCCTGTTTCAGCATTCAGCCAAAAATAATATGAACATACAGAGTTGTCCTTTTGTTTGTCCGCCTTGTTCATGTTTTATTGCTTCATAACGTCAGATTTTCTTGCATTCTGTGACGAATATTCGATTAGTAACTAAAGTTGATCAGTGTTTTCTGGAAAATTTTTAAACTCCTTTGTCGTTTTGCTCCCTCCAACATACACACGTGTTTTCCTGCTAAAGTTTATATTCACTTTCTATGGAACAAGGGTTGCATCAATAATTTGCTTTTCTTCCTCTTGCTGTACTATGACACATGCTGTTCCAGTAAGAGATGGATTAAGCAATTCCATTTAAATAATAACAGAACGGAAGCACGATCCAGAGTGCATATAGTGACCTTTGAAAACAGTATAAGTGTTTTGGTTAGTTTGGGGTTTGGGGTTTTTTTTTTTTAATATTGTGTTTCTGTGTAACTGAGCACCATCTGCTTTGGTCAGGAAGTAGAAATATCAGAATATCGTGAGCCAAGCAGCCATGTGGTATTTTGGAGTTTAACTGTTAATTCTGCAGAAAAGTAGGATTTCCTGCCCTGTTTCGCAACCCTGAGGTTCGGGGTGTTCCTGAGCCTCTGTCCCTTCCCCTCCCAGAGCAAAGCTGCAGCTGGTGGGGAGAGCAGCCGTACACGTTTGTAGCAGTGTCGGAGCATTTTCTGAAAAGGACAATTCTGCTTTTAGGGCAACTCCTAAATTTCTTTGGGTAGTCAGAGCAACAGACACTACAGAAAGCTAATTTTTTTGCTACCAGATACATCAGAAAGCAGAAACTCCGTGTCACCACATACTTTATTTGGTGGGTTCGACTGTGAGCGGCCCCTACGTGCAATGCCAAAGTAGAGAGACTGTTCCCTGAGCCAGGTTCTCCAGCGGGACGGGGTTTCAGCACGAACGAGTGTTACCCTACAGTGAGCTCTGCATCCTTCCAAGGGGCAATTTAAGGGTTGCATTCCCTCTGTGCTCGCAAACACGCCGAGGCCCAATGCGTTGTTGTGCTGCTGCTGCCGCCGCCGCCGCAGCAGCCCGGCTCCTGGTGCTCCCCAGGCGGGAAGGCACGCGCCCACCCTCCCCGCGGCTCCCGCTGCCCGGGGGAAGATCCGCTCTCGCCCCGGCCATCGCCCGGCCCGCACCCGGCGCGCCGGCAACAACCTTGCGGACGGCGCCCTCTTTGCACGGCCGGGAAAAACTGCAGAAGAAAGCTCGAGCTTATCAACGGAATTACAGATGCAAATGAATTATGGTAAATTAAAATCTGCTGGGCCTCAAAGGAATTGTGTGCCGGGCAGCAAAACGGGCAAATGTCGGCAGCATTTGACCAAGTTTTTCCCAGTCTGCGCAGGCATGCAGACCCAGCGAAGAGGACAAGATTTCTTAAGCAGGGGAGAAGAGAGGCTTCATCTAAACCAGTCAGAAAATACCTGTGCTTGGAGATTCTTTGCTTCTTACAAATGAAGCAAGAAGGGGGCTTTAATATGCAAAAAAATTGCAGTTTTATTACAGTGAATATCCCGTTAAAAATCAATCACACCTTTTCATCTGTTAATTTAGCAAATGTGTTTCCAGGAGAAGCGATGAGATCACCTTGATGCGCAGGTTACCAGACCTTTTGCTAACATGAAACTGTCAGGATGAAAATGTGACCTTTTCAAATTTTGACTAAACATTTCTCTTTGTCTTTGACAGCTATTCTTAAAGCAGCTGCAAACGTGGAAGGTAGGATTTGTTTTTCCTTCCCAATAGTTTCAGAGAGACATGAAAAGAAATACTTGGTGGTTTTTTATGATTTGGTATTTATTATTTATTTGTCTTTTATATATTTGTTTATATGAGCTTAATTTACTCAGTTGCCATTGAATTCATTGCCAACATAATTTAGCAGTACCTATGAGACACTTAGGGCATTCCAGGATAAATGAATGCTTTGGTAAAATGATCACCCCCTCTTTACTCCTTCTTTTGCATGCTAAGTTCTATGAGGGGGATTGACACAGGTACATTAGGATAGATTTTTTAATAAAACTCTTATCCTAAAAAACCGTATACAATAATATCTGCATCTTAATTAGTATAGCTTCTTTGCCCACCCTCCAATCCTTGCCCCAAGGGAACAGTGGAAGAAGGCCAGGAGAGGTTGATTAATAACCTGGTAATTACAGGGGGAAATTAGACCAATAGTTTTCAGTATTCTTCATATTTATTTATGGTTACAGTACACCCACTTCTATTTGCTTTGTATCTACAGATGCCAAAAAGGACAAAGCACAAGGTCCCATGAATATATGGATGCTACTTACTCTGGTCCTCCTCATTTTGTTAGGGATGGGCTTCATGATTTATTTCTTATTCAAGATCAAAACTCAAAGTGAGACTGAAAGAGAGGCAAAGCGGTGCAGCACACTGCTAGAATACAGCCATGTCCTAACTGGAAAGGATGATGAAAATGATTCTACCAATGACAAAGAAAAAAATGAACACAGCTTCGTCTAATGGGATAACACAGCCAAACTATATGGTTAAGCTTAAAAAAAAATCTAGCTGGAGCAAAGGAAATATTAGTAAAAGATACATGCACCTAACAGACACTCTGAATGAAAATTAGCAATTATTCCTTTGGTATGTATTAAGAGCTATTGCTCTATGCTCTTCAAGAAATACTCTCAGGACTAAGACTCAGTACTGTATAAAATGGCTAATTAAACAAGCGTGACAAATAGCAGAAGTACCATGAATTTAGATTTAAAAGTTATGGATTAATATCCTAGCGTTCTCTCTTTTTAGAGATTTGTGGCAGCATCACGTAGTGTGTCAAGTGCAGCCATACAGTGAGCACTTTCTTTGCAGAGCACTCAGCCCCAAAGCCTGCACCTTGAGAATATATCTCACCACAGCGTACTGAAGAGTGCATACTGTTATTCAAGTAGAATGGTGTTTGGAATAAACAGAGATTTACATGAATTGGTTTTCCCCATTATTGCCCTGTTTTACACTCTTTACACAAGTATCTTCCTTGCCATACTATTATATGTGAAATGCAAATACTTGTCTTTCATTCATGGCTTCAACTTGGATTTTGCAAAACAAGTAATTGTTTGCAAACACTCAGTCATATTCTATGACTTTGAATGTTTTGTATCAGTTATGAATATGAGACTATATCAATAAAGGATCTATATCTTACGTAATAATACTTCAGTGTTGGTTAATTAGCATGCAGAGATGTTATACGGTTTCGTGATCTAATGAGTCATTTACCTTAAGAGAGAGGCTAACAGGAGGAAACACAGAAACATGAACAAGGCATAGGACTGAAAAGAAACATAAATAAACTATAAAATAAAGCTGGAAGAATCCACTCCTGTTTTTATTTCACTTGATTGTTTGTTTTAGGATGCCTTCTCTTACTGTCCTTCAACTCTGATAAACGGACTGACAACTGGGCACTGTACCCATGCTACAGGCTAGTAAGGCAGTGGGGCACACCACAGTGTCTTGGTAGTGAAATGCTTTAGAGGTTTACTGTGCTGTTTAAGTTTTCTATGAATTCTATGTGGTCTATGACAGACTGAAGAAAAAAAAAGAGAAAGATCTTAAGAATCTCTGAGAAAAACAAACCCTTCGAAAGTGCGTAAGAACTGTATAGGAGAGGTCATTGGGCAGGAGAGATTCACATGACACTGGATTGCTGGTTTGTAGATACTGCAGTCAAACAAAACATACTGCAGAGGAAAGGGAATGAAGGCCATTCTGTACTCAAACTATTTTTACCGACAGTTCCCTTGATCTTACATCTTATTGGAATCAGTGCTGTTTGATGGATAAGGATAAAGGCAAGACAAATGAAAAGAGTAAACAGATGAAAAGAAACCCAAACCCGAAATAATATAATTATTTATAATTTTGATATTTTGATAGTTGATATTGGTAACACAGATCTGAAGGCCCTATACCCTGTATATGGGTTTCTTCTCTCACATTGCCCTTGCAGAATATATTGTGAAATTTGTCTTCATAATAAAGCCATGAAAAACTGAGAGAAAATTCTAAGGGCAATTTCTGCTTAATATCTTTCCTCCTTTTCCTTCAAAACAAATAAGGAATTTTGCATCATAGCCAAAGCTGATTTCCACTTAATAAAGGGCTGCAGCTCATTTGTAATGTTTGAGAACATTCCTCTTTGCTTGGTAAAAAGAAAGAATTATTAAGTATTAAAATTAATTTGTACTTTATGGATTAAATAATTTTAAAAGGCAGTTTTGTTGTCAAATCACTAGTTAAAGGAAAGATTTGTAAAGATTTGGCTAATTTGTATTGGTTATCCTGAGATAAATCCACATGAAATAAGAGCACAGAGGTTTTACCAGTTGATAAATCAGAGAAGATAAAAGCCACATGAATACATAGTGCCCAGTTTGTCAAGTTACCAAGCAAAATTAAATTGTCCCGTCTGGGTTAATTTTTCACACTGAAATAGTTGACATTGCTCGGTGCATCAAATGAAATGAATACATCTTTTGTAGCACTGAAGTCCTGTCACCTGGCCAAGAAATTTGCATATATTTTTTTCTGCGTTTTCCAGGTATGTATGTATGAAGTGTAAAGTACATCCATTTAAAGTGCACTCCCTGCTTCTTTGTCTTTGAGGGTCAGGACTTTACAATCCCAGAGCAGAACCAAGAAAGTTAAAAATAATTCAGTAAAATGATATTGAACTGTTCAAACTTTGCCACTTGCATTCGAATGGAAGGAAACTTCACTTTCAGACGCAAAGTTTGAATTTTGTAATTATTTATAGATTTCAAAATACCACATGACAGGATATTTCCTTATTTAGAGCCCAGAGTTTTCTCTTTCAGCTAAAACTCTCCAAAATGGAGGAGCCAGCGCCAACTTAAGGACTTTGCAGCACTTAATTTCAGCTCACCTCTTCATGAATAAGAAGAAAGAAATGGAACACTTGACTTTTTCTACGGTCTTAGTTTTCCTCTCTTTCATTCACACTGCTTTTCAGACACTCGGTGAGTCTTTGTTTTTTATCCCCTGAAAAAGTGGATGTGAAAGTGGCCATTTTTGTTGTCTTGCTTGTTTCTCAGGCTCTTTAAGATTTTCATGCAGCTTGACTGCCCTGCATTTCATATTCATCCTAACCAGAGTGGTCCACAGAAGTTTAAAAAAGATGCAGATTCAGAGATGTTGGTTCACTTTTAAAGAGAGGGGAAGAGTCAAGATGGGTTAAAGCTGGGAATCAGAAGTCAGGACAGAGTCATGTATGTGGATAAAGATTTCCTTTTGGATACAACTTAATTATTGGTTATGTCTGCTCTGTGAAGTAGATGGACTTCACAGTGTGCCCCACAGTCCTTGCCTGTATATGTGACTGAGTTACAAAAAATGAAAAAGAGAAAGGAATTAAATAGGGTGCTGTATGTGTATCTCCTAGCCTTAGGACGAGGTTGTGTGGGATGAGGTGAAGCTTGTGGATTGATGTGAGATGTAATACTGTGGCTGAACAGATGCCGGTGAAAAAAATATTAGAAAGAACAGAGTCAAGAACAGCCCAGGTATAACTACTATGGCTTTCAGAGTAAGGACGAGAGGCATAGTTAAGGTTCCGAAGTTGATCAAGGACCGATCACAGCTCCCTTTTGATGTAAGGATGGTGATAAGGTTCAAGGACATTTTTCCTTTATCCTTCAATTCATTAGATTTGTGTAGGAGTGGTGTACAAATCACAGCTTCCTAAAGCAGACACTGTGCGTGTTGCACTAGAGCCTGTGCAAAAAGGGGGACTCCCCTCTGCTCTGCAAGCTGGGACCCAAACCCCCATGATAGCCCAAGCACAAACCTCACAGTTTCCAGCGAGAACTCCTATATTATTAGACCCAAAAATACTACAAGGGGCAATAGCTGAAACTTAGGGCAGTACAGAATGCACTTATTTAGTTAGCAGTAAGAAATAAAAGGTTTAATAAAATTTAAAACTTTCTGTCTAAATGGACAAGGAAAGAAGAAACTAGCTCTTAGCTCCAAATTTAGATATGGAGAAGTGAAAATTCCATAGACTACTAAGGTGGTCAAAGGAATACAAGGTGTTCTTGGGACAGCTCAAGCATTAAATACAGATATCC
Source organism: Gavia stellata (assembly GCF_030936135.1). NCBI lineage: Eukaryota > Metazoa > Chordata > Aves > Gaviiformes > Gaviidae > Gavia > Gavia stellata. The sequence continues at coordinate 22,650,270 of NC_082599.1, read as the reverse complement.
TAACAAGAACTATTCTTCCTGTCATAGCCTCCCAGAATTTCCAGACACTTTCTGCTCTGTTCACTACTCTACACTGGCTGTGCCCTAACATTCTACCCTTGTCCTACAAATTTACTTTAGTGTTTGGAAGGGTAACTCACTGTCCCTTACGTGGTTATTCTCTCAGGTGGATAAGGGGGCACACCTCTGTTTCCAGGTGGAGATTTGAGGCACAGAGAACTCCTGTCCCATAGGTCCTAGAACACCCCCTGCAGTCCAAATTTCACTCCCTCACAACCCAAAGCCAGTGGGAGCTGTCTGCTACTTGACGTTTTGAAAAGCAGGCAGCTGCATTCACAGACCGATGCCCAGCAGTGAACGACCGGCTTTACGTGTCAGCAGTACAACTGCAGTACTGGGCAGCTCTTCCCAGCAGCCTACTTGTCTTGATGGATTACTAAATTGGGCTGCCTATAATCCTTTGGGAGTGTTAGCTAGCTTGTTTAGCATTCACATATTGTCTTTCCATAACAATGCACAGGCACACGAGAATACACCTATAGCATCTTTACCTCTATATACTGCCTGGTGTTGGTTCTTGTGAGAACGTTTGTGGTTTGATTGTGTGAATTATGTTGACTTCTTATGACAGATGTACTAATGACAGGATACTGGAACAAGGCAAGATAACAAGTCACTGTTCCACAGTTTTTCGTCCTAAAAACCCAAAACCGTAACAGAACATGCCAACTACAGAAGGAGCAAGAGTCACAGAAGGCTCACTCACTAACTGCATTAAGCACAAATGCAACCCCGTGGAGATGTACGTAACATGAGCTAAATCCATAGTGCATGAAGTGACAGCAAACTTCCAGATCTTCAGTAAGGCGTCTTTTGGAAATCTTGAAGGAAATGTGTATTTCAGTAGGGATTTAGAAAAGTAAAATACACTATAATAATGAAAATTCCATTATAGTGATGACATTTTTGAAGCTGTCATAAAGTATTTTATGTGCTCTTATTCCTCTGTATTGTATTTACATGAGCTGCACTTATTTTTCCTTCCCAGAAGGAAATAAAAGTCTTGAAAATGCTGTGTGATCTTTGCAAAAGTGACTCATTTACAGTCTCCTGACATGAGTCAGATGAGCATAGAACCAACAGCACTTCTCTTTCCTCATAAGCTCCCCTCACCATGTGCTCACCATAAATACATTATTTCTGATTGTTTTGTTTTACAGACAATGAAGTATTTTTAATATACAATGAGGATACCAAGCTCTGTTTAATTGCTCAGAGTTCTCATGCAGTCACAACAGCTGCTTGCAACAAAAACACTGAGTTACAAAAATTCAGGTGGGTGTCTGATCACCAGGTGATGAGCGTGGCATTCGCACAATGTTTGGGAGCGCCGTACAAGCAAAAGCAGGCTAAAATTTCTTTGTACCCCTGCAACAAGAAAAGTGAATTCCAGAAATGGGCGTGCAGAAATGCAACCTTGGCAATCCAAGGGGAAGATTTATTTCTCAGTGCTGGCAAAAGAAAAGAAGACAGTATTGTGCTGAACACAGGATCAGCAACAATGAATGTATGGAAGATCTATGGAACGATGGATGATTTGTGTTCTACAGGCCATGAAGGTAAAGTTTAAAGGTTAATCTTGATGGTGTCTTGAACCCACTAGTTTGACTTATGGATAGGGTCCTTTGATTTCTGCTCCCCTTAGTCTAATGTCAGCTGTTCCATCTCAGGCAATGTTGGACTGGAGGACGATTTGTTCACATACTCAGGCCTGCGTTCCTTCATCCTGGAGACGTACAGGTGCTTAGCTTCAGAGAGAATGTAGTATGTGCAAAATGTGCATTTTTCTTCTTTACTTTTAAAGCAAAAGGTGGATCTAGGCTATTTTTAATTGTTAGCTTTAATCAAAGTGCTCTATTTAACTGTACACTAGTGTTAGTGAAATTGTATTAGCATTGTTGGAAGAAAGGCAAAAATCTTGAAGTTTAATACTCCTATAGTAAACATAAGGAAATAATTCCATGCACACTACCATTCTGTTCCTCTACAAGATTTCAGATGACAAAAAACCCCACAACATTTAACAGTTAAATCAATGATTTATTTTTAGTGAATGACGGGAGGTTAGGCTACATGAAAAACAAAGTAATGCTATTTTTAGAAAATTATTTTTAAATATATGAGACAAAAATCACTACAGTTTTTCATGGTTCTTGACTACACTGTGAAACTGCTCTATTTCCAGCTGGCAATATCATAAGTAAATGGTCAATTGCAAGACCTACTCAGAACTTCCTTGGAGGACACTGCTGGTGACAGCAGGTACCCAGTTACGCTGGTGTAACACTTGTAACACCTTCTCCACATACCCTTATGGAGAGTACAGATACGCAGAGAATTGGGTCCTCCAGATTCTTGTACCTATATTATCGTTTCTCTTTTGCCCCCCCAGATCTGTTTACACTGTTAGGAAACACCAACGGAGCTCCATGTGTCTTCCCCTTCCAGCTGAGTGGTAAATGGCATGCCGGGTGCACGGCTGCCGGCAGGTCAGACGGCTTGCTCTGGTGTGCAACAACCCCCGACTTCGACGCAGACCATTTGTATGGGTTCTGTCCAACTGGCAGTAAGTCCCAAATGCTGACATAGGTACTATAACACAACACTGTTAGGTAAATCTATCAATCCTGAGACACTGTTATTAATATGGAAGGGAAAAACATTGTAATGACTTTATTTTGCTCAAAAATGTCTCTGCCATGCCACAACATTCCTTACAGAAGAAACAAAAATGTTTCCTATGAGTCTAAGGTGGGGCTGAAAGTTGTCTGGGTGTGTCCATCAGGAGCTAACACCCAGGAAAAGACCAGTATGCTTTAAATAGGACTGCATTCAGCATAAAATCATCTGAAAATTGAGACACTACTCACAGCCTAATTCTTCTTGCCTCATTGCTATTCGTGATAACAGTAGCATAACTTTTTCTACTCATGCAAATACCTGTTCTGTATCACAAGAATGGTCTACAGTACACGGGAGGATATAGTTTGTTTTCTGAAAGACATAAAATAAGAAGATTGGCTCAAAGGTCTTACTGAAATAGCAGCATCGTCAGCCTTTCTCTTGCAATGTTTCAGATAACATTACAAGATAATGTTATCTGAACAGATAAATGTATGTGCATCTGAGTGCAGGATGAAGGACACCAAAATACAGTCTTAATGAAAATATTAAAAATGCTGCCTCAGGCCTCATTTTTCAGTGCTATACCACAGACTCACTATTTGTCATTTTGATAGGAGTATTACACTAGGAAACCAGGTTCAACTCACTATTAACCACCAACTACCACCACCACTTTCACTGATAATACTGAAAAATATTTCCTGGTGCAATATTGCATGCAGTATCTTGAAAAATCCCAGAACATCCTCACTATATAAACTGGCAAACATGAAGTATTTGGCATTATAAAACTTTTGGGACACTATCACTAACACCTGAGTCTACAATTAAAAAAGAATGTTAGAAATCTGGAGTGAATCAGCAATAAATACACACAATAAAAAAATAGAAAACATTTCTTCTAGTGAATCATTCAAAAAATTCAGTATCTTTTCCTCAACAAAAGAGAAGGTTAGGGGAAGCTGTAATTACAGCTTATTAGCTCTTGCCCAGGGAACAGTTTTGCTAACAGTGAGCTCTCAGAAGACAATTTCTAAACTCCAATTAGCTAAAACACATGCAGACTAGAAATAAGGAATACATTTTAAAAAATCATATAATCATAGAATCATTTAGGTTGGAAAAGACCTTTAAGATCATCAAGTCCAACCATTAATCTAACACTGCCAAATCCACCACTAAACCATGTTCCTAAGCACCTCATCTACGAGTCCTTTAAATAGCTCCAGTGATATTGACTCAACCACTTCCCTGGGCAGCCTGTTCCAATGCCTGACAACCCTTTCAGTGAAGAAGTTTTTCCTAATATCCAGTCTAAGCCTCCCCTGGCGCAACTTGCGGCCTTTTCCTCTTGTTCTATCACTTGTCACTTGGGAGGAGAGACCAACACCCACCTCTCTGCAACCTCCTTTCAGGTAGTTGTAGAGAGCGATGAGGTCTCCCCTCAGCCTCCTCTTCTCCAGGCTGAACAACCCCAGTTCCCTCAGCTGCTCCTCATAAGACTTCTTGTGCTCCAGACCCCTCACCAGCTTCGTCGCCCTTCTCTGGACACGCTCCAGCACCTCAATGTCCTTCTTGTAGTGAGGGGCCCAAAACTGAACACAGGATTCGAGGTGTGGCCCCACCAGCGCCAAGTACAGGGGCACGATCACCTCCCTACTCCTGCTGGCCACACTGTTTCTGATACAGGCCAGGATGCTGTTGGCCTTCTTGGCCACCTGGGCACACTGCTGGCTCATCTTCAGCCGGCTGTCAACACCCCCAGGTCCTTTTCCACCAGGCAGCTTTCCAGCCACTCTTCCCCAAGCCTGTAGCATTGCAAACGTAATTAATAATGGCGTGGCTCAAAAAGCAAACTTGCCATCATTGGAAATGTTTGCATTTCAGTTTATTTCAGCCAAGAATTAATTTGGGCATAGCCTACAAACTGCTGAACAGGTTTTTAGAATAGATAATGACCAAGGTGCAGTTTTGCTTTATTGATCTCTTTACACTATTTACTTTCAACTGGAGATTATCAGATTTGACAGGGGAAACTGAAAATAAAGGATGAAAGGCCCATCTCTGCTAATGTCAATGGCAAATCCTCTTTTACTCAACAAAGGGCAAGCTAACGGAAGAGTATGCGTTTTGGGGGTCTGAGTCTTATTTGCTCCACAATCTCATTTCACAAGTAAGCTTGCAGTTAAATTTCCTTATAACATTTTGTGTAAGAGGTTTATAACAAAATGCAATACTAAATCTCCTTTCTCCCACACAGACAATGACAGATTTTGGAGTACAGATCCTTTGACAGGAACCTACTACCAGATAAACTACCAGTCAGCTCTCACGTGGCACCAAGCAAGGAAGAGCTGCCAGCAGCAGAATGCAGAATTATTAAGTGTCACAGAGATACATGAACAACAGTATCTGAGAGGTGAACTAATAAGCAAGACTCTGTAAAAAGACTGTCTACTAGTTTTTTTTACTGTTTACAAATGTTTCAGTGCTTTAATCACATTACGATTAATAGTTGATGCAATAATAGTATATGTACTGCTAGATAAATAGCACAATTACTGTAAATTAAGTTTTTTACATGTGGAACTTTTGTAAGTTGTGAAATTGTAATTTGAAATTATTTCTATTATTATTTTTTCAAAGAAAGTTAAGAATTTCCAGCTAATTAAGCAAAAGTTGGCTCAAGCTCAGAAAACACCAGAAAGGTCCCAGAAAGGGGCCTTACAAGAGGGAAAGTCATTATAGGAGGCAGTCATTTTATAACTTCTGTGTTAAGAAATCAGTATTCTTTACATATATCTAATGAAATAGTTGTTTGGAAATACCATACAAATTTTATACAAAACACTAGTAAAAATCTAAAGACTTTCTGGTTTTATGCATAGACTTTGTAGAACGAAGGCTCTGTATCAACTGCACCACATTCAAGCAAACTTGTAACATAAATACTATAATAGCAATTCAGTGTTTCAGTTTTCAAAGCTTATTATTTACATATAGCTGTAGAATAGCATTAAATTCAGATAAACTAATACGCAAAATAGCCTTCTCTACCTTTTAACTACAGAATAAACTCTGAGTTTATGACCAGTAAACATGGATTCTGTACTGAACTTAGAAATCACTAAGCAGACATTTATTATCTTCCTCCAAACTTTGAAAATGCAGAACATTTCCTAACAAATCTCTTTATAATTCAACTCTTTTTGTTTCCTAGATTTGATTGACAGCAAGCAGTCCTCTCTCTGGATTGGGCTTAACAACCTGAATCTCAACAGCGGCTGGCAGTGGAGCGGTGGCATTCCCTTCAGATACTTTAACTGGGCACAAGGTAGTAATTGTCTTTTTAACAGTTTTTGGAATTAATCTTTCCTGCTAGAATGCTGAATGCAAATTAATTACTGTCCTGTAATATTACCCATGAACATGAGAAAATGGAGTTGAAAGGCTTATGAGACGTGAGATTAAAAAGCTGAGAATGATACTTTTTTCACTAGGTATATCACAAGGAGTTCCAAGCAGAAGGGTTGAATAAACTCTCCTATCAGAAGCAGATAAAGTGAAAAGCACTAGTTGAGCTGCAGCATGCTAGGAATGCCTTCAAGTCAGTTAAAACCTCTGGGTCTCTTCAACTCTCACAAGGGTTATCAGACTCTGCATACTGCAAAGACTAAGCTGTCAGTGAGCATCAGTCTTTCAAAGCCTTCCCCTTCAGTTTTTAAGCTTTTCCTCTTTTCTTCTCTCCCTTTAACATTCAAGAGAGACTGTAAATAGAGTTCACAGCATTGGCAGTTTACCTTTCAAAGTCACTTACTGAGTGTCATGGCAACACCTGGTTGCAGCAAATGCTGAATGTTTGCTTGCTGAATAAATGCACACATATTCCATCTTTTGGCCTTCCCCAAGTCTCAGAGGTGCCACCTGTTTTTATCTGGCACAGAAGATGAAAGGAAAGCCCAGAGCTGCTGAGTCTGGTAGAGGGTTTTCTACCTTCTGCTGAGCTGGTCGAACTCCTTAAGCCTTGCACAGAGGAAGAGCAGTTCAGGTCAAGCAGCCCTCACCCTTGGAGTTCCTGTATCCCCACATGATGGCTGTTATGATGAGTTAATATACACATTTCCAGTTTACTGCAAAATTGTTAAAACTTGTATCTTTTGGGGTAAGGAAAAAAAAAGTAAGTAATCGCACTCTCTGAGAAGAGGAAAACACTGCCCATTCCCCAAGGAGAGTGGTCCTGGAGAACCTCCTGGAGGGCTGGCTGCAGAGGCAGGCAGGGGAGAGACACACAGCAAGTGTGAGGGCACATGAGGAGGCTTGGCTTGCAGCAAGGAGCAAATCTGCAGACAAGTTGCCAAAGCGACATGCAGAAAGGACCCTTCCAAAGGGCTTGAGTAGAACTTTTTTGTTCCAGCACATCACTGAAAGCTGCTGGACCAGAACCTGACATAGAAAGGAAATACTCCCCTGCAAGGGCTTTGTGGAAATGAGATTTGTTTTCACACGTGATTTGGTATGCCTCATCCAACAGATGTGCCTTATATTTTATTTTAGGAATGCCATATTATTATTTTTGTGCTCTGCTAAACGCAAGTCTAGAAACTAGAAGCCATTTAACATGCTCCCATAAAGAGGAAGCCTACCCTGTCAGGCTTTGACCAATCTAGGTTCCCACTGCTCCCTACTCAACTGCCAGACAACATATCCCACAGATAGGTGGCCCTGTGCTTTTGTCTCATATTTTTAACAAATAATATTCATTCACTGAGCTTGGTTTAGCTCTACAATGCAGAACTAGAACTCTAATTTTCAGGTTTTGAAATTTCTTTTTATTCTTAGCAGCTGATGGCTCTTACTCTGAAGAACACTCTTCTCTCTTCACATCTGTAAAACTCCTTGTCTGAATATGAACTATGTTAAGATCCTGCCTTACTGTGTTCCTGCCCACGATATTAGCTCAAACTGTGCCCTCTGATTTCATGAATGTAACTGAGTGTTTTAAGCTCATTACTTAGTCCTATCAGCATAACTGGGTCCTGACCACAAATTGTGTATAAAACTAGATGTTTCATGAGCTGTGAAACTATGAACTCTGATTTCCTACAGTCTGTGTATGGCATTGCAACTGTAGTAGCACCAGGTACCCGTTCAATGTCTGGACTCTTCAGTCCAGCATCTACTGAGTGGGCAACACCGTAATTTGTTTTGGAACCGGTTGTGAGCTACATATTCCTCAGCAGATGTATGGCTGACCCCTATGCACAGGCTGATTAAACAGGTGGGGGGGCAAGGAAAGGACTTGCCGCAGCCTTTCCATCAATGTGGGCTCAAAGTCTAGTCTCTCTTCTGTGCAAGCCAACAATTTTCACAAAACCTATAGGAATGTCTTATTTTCGAGACTGCTATTCTGTGATCAAATATGGGAGAAAGTGTGAATTATGCAACAAGCATCTAAAGAAATGTTTTGATGGGTACTTTAAGAATTACATTTCCTCATCTTGGTAGAAAAATAAGTGTAGCAATGAAGTCATCAGTCCATAATTGACACATGAAAAGGCTGGAAGCAAATTGTTCTTTCAGCTGCTGACATAAAACCTGTGCTACATAAAAATAATTTGGTTTTTATTCTATGAAGGAAGCCCTGAGCCTGAGCCTGAGAAACTCTGTGCAGTACTAAATCCCAGAAGAGATGCTAAATGGGAAAACCAACCATGTGAGCTGAAACTTGGCTATATCTGTAAAAAGGAAAACTCCACACTGGATCCTTTCATTCTTCCATCAGGTATGTCAAGCAAATAAAAACCCTTTGATAATGACAGAATTTGTGTCACTAAAATGAAATTCCACAGCTATTTAAAATAAAAAAAAAAGCATTGTCCTTTGTTCTTCTGCTTTGTTGAGTGGCACAGCACAAAGCATACTGTAATTTCTTTAACCAAATATATTTAAATACTGGAAATGTTCCTGGAACCCAGTAATCACACAAGAATTTTTTATTTCATGTTACTATTCATGATTCCAGAGGCACTGATCTAAGCCATACACTATCACAAAAGTATCATGGACTGCATGGATGTGAAAATAAAGTTAGAGATGCCTCATCCTTCCTGCAGTGCATTCTAATGAAAACACCGAGGCTTATCACTGAAGTCTTGGAAAGATGGCACCAACAGGCTCAAACCACCTTCTCAGTGAGATTGCTTGTAACCTAGAAAGGTGGCAAAAAAGAGCAAGTTCCTTCAGACCACTTTTCTACTACGCTTTTCTCTGTTTTATTTAATGAGACTTAGTATGGAAAGCCACGTGTGCAAAGAATAACTTGTGCTGCAGTAATAATGTCTTCATGAAATATGCAAAACATAATTGGGTGGGGTGTATTGTGTGAAAACACTATACACGGAATTCCAAAATATTCCTCTGTCCAAAAGTAAGTATTTCACACTAGTGAAGCCCAGTTACCACTGGCTCCATTATTTTCCTCTTTTATTTAAATGCTGTATGTTTTCTGTAAAATTACGGTGTGCAACAGCAGACTAAAATGTTTTATAGGTATGAGGAATGAATAGAAGCACTGCTGATTTGTAATCACTCCATTTTCATTCTAATTAGTTAATTAACTCTTTTCAAATGTAATTTCAGTTATTCTAGACTTCAGTTTGCACTGTTTAAATATCTATTGATTTTGAGGGGATGCAGAACCTGTTAAATGCCCAGAAGGATGGTTGCCCTATGGAGATCACTGTTTCATGGTCCATAGAGACCCCAGAGTATGGAGAGAAGCCCTAATTTCCTGCAATGAGAGCAATGGCTATCTGGCCAGCATCCACAGCCCTGAGGAGCATGGCTTCATACTGTCTCAGCTTGGTTACAGTGAGTATTGCTACAGGGCAGTGTTTGGTATAAATGGCGAATCATATTATTAGAAATCTTACAGGATTAAAAAAAAATCTTATTTGTTTGATATGAATATTTATAGGAAAGCCCACAGCTATATAGGTTAAAAAAACCCAAACACCAAAAAAACACGAGAGGAATCATTAGTGCTTTCTTCATTTTCTTTTTCATTCTTTTCATTTTGTTTTTCATTTGTATTTCACTGCATGAAATCACTTGAAGGAAATAACAGATCTAGTTACCGCCATATTTGGGTGGATTATCTGCCTCAGACACCTCGTAGCTGTAGATACATTAATGGACTTTTACTGATAACGCTGAGAAATCTCATTTCCTGCTGGTATCTCATTTTTTAACTTCTTGAAAGAAGAATGTGAATTAGATCTTAAAATAAACTCTACTGTCATTTAATCTAGATTAATCTGTATTGTAACACAGCAATTTCAGCTCATGTCCATAAAATCCTGCTCCTATGGACTGTTTCAACTTGGGTACTAACACAGGTGTATTTCTGTTCTTAGAAGCTGTGGACGAGCTGTGGATTGGTCTCAATGATTTCAACACTCAAATGTACTTTGAGTGGAGTGATGGGACTCCTGTGACATATACCAAATGGTTGCCTGGAGAACCAACCCATGCAATCAATGGGCAAGAAGATTGTGTTATTATGGCAGGAGAGGTAGAATCATTCCACATTTGTGTAGCACTATACTATTCGATTTTTGTTTCTATTTCTAGTTTTTTTATGAATGCAACTTTGAAACAAACCAGGGAATGGTATCCTTATTCACTCAGAAAGATAGTTGTTCTAAATTAAATTCAAAATTAAATTACAAATAACTAGATAAATGTTCATATCTGATCATGACTGTGCATTATATGCCAAGCAAACCTTAACAGTTGGCCAGTGACACTTAGCTTAACATAACCTCACAATTAAGCACAAATACTTGGAATTCATTAAAAAGTACATATTTTTATTCTCTCAATGAAGCAATATTAAAAAAAAAAATCAATAACATTTCTAAAGGAAACTGCCTCACTATTTTTCACCTCTTCCCAAACTCCATCTAGGATGGATACTGGGCAGACAGTGCCTGTGATAGAAAGTTAGGCTACATCTGCAAAAGAGACCCACTACAAGGAGTTTCTGGGGCAGTAAAGACTGATCCTGCCTGCCTGAAGGTAAGAAGAAAAGCGTAACCAAGAATCTGGTTAGTAAAAATCTATTGTTTTCACAAGTTCCACTTGACATTGAAACTATCTTTTTTTCCCCCCCTAACAAGTGTGATTGTACATCAAATTCAGGGTGATAATTTTCATTACGTTCCCTTATTTAAAATAAACTTATTTTGAAATCTTTTTGGTCAGTATGAGTCAGGTCCATTATCTCTCAGAACTGTCTGTGAAAGAGGCTACAGCCATTACTGCGGTTTTCTGCATATTTGTTATATTGTTCTACAACCATCTGTGGTTATCTAAGATGTAATAGAGACTGGGAACCATTTCTGGACTATGCAACATGATGCAAAGTGATGACAAATCCCACTATTGAAGCCAAATTAAAACAATCAAATCGCTTTTATGAGTGAATTTGTTTTGAACAAGTTATTGTATCCTACTGCTTTTTTTCCTTCTCTTTTCCCCCTCTTTTTATTTTCCTATTTTCTACTGTTCTATATTTAGAAACATTTCCCACAACCCCATATGGCGAACAGAGCTGAGGCTCATTGTGCCAGACGGAGCCAGGCAGCAGCCAAATACTGAACACAGATTTTATTTACATTTCTTGGATGCAGCAAGCAAATCTTTAGCTGGTAGAGAAGGGAAAAGTGACTTGGAATTCAGCTGTAATTTTGAGGATTTTGCTTTTCAGTAGCTTTTATGCTACCTCTTCAGTCAGACTTTTTAGGTGAACTGATGAGTTAAATCAATTAATTAGTCTAGTTACTGTTCTTTTAGCCTAGAAATGTCAGGAAACTTGAGCCAGCGTCTCCCTATAACACAGACTCCTCTCTTCATTTCTGAGCAAGGAAGTATTTTACTCACCCGCTTCTGAATACAGTCTCCATTCTGTGTGCCTCTGACTTTTTTATCAGTTGAAATTTATCAGTTGGTAATTGTCAAAAAAGGGCGACTCATATGCTTTAAATCTCCTCTTTCTGGATATTTACTAAGCTTAATTTCCATTAGTCCTCTGGAATTCAAATTACTATATTACTGCATCAGGTTATATTAAAAATACATTGATGTAAGAGCAGACACTGAAAGTCAAGCACTATAACATATGCTCTTTTTACTGCAAATATATTCCACATGTTCTTAACAGGGCTGGGAAAGACATGGTTTTTACTGCTACCTGGTTGGACACACCTCTGTAACATTTTCAGAAGCAAAGAAAACTTGTGAAAGGAGCAGTGGTTATTTAACAAGTGTAGGAGACAGGTATGAAAAGAGCTTAAAAACTGTACATCTGATGAAATAATCTTGGAATTTTCTAAAATAGTTGAGAACTTTTTGGAAAAAAAGTGTGAAACCAGAAAACCAGAATATCCTTTTTCTGGAGAAAAAAAAAAATCAGTAAATATAGTAGGTCTTTTCTAACTAAATATATTTTACATATTGATGTTTTCCAGTACTTTACTCTGAGAAAACAGACCACAGCTGTTTCTGTTCTGTAAGGAGCAGTTTTTCAGCATAGGATGGCTTCACCTCCTATTGAAGCTAGTCCATCTGCTATCCAGTTAAGCAACATATTTCCACATAAAAGGAAACCTAACAGAGGCTCCATTCATTCTAGTCTTGTGTATTTTAGGATGCTGAAAAATGGCAGACTAAGGGAAAGCTAGGTTTAATCCCCATCTGACTCCTGTCATTTCAGATATGAGCAAGCCTACCTGACCAGCCTCGTTGGTCTGAGCTCTGAGAAGTATTTTTGGATTGGTCTCTCAGACATGGAAGAGCCAGGAATGTTCAAGTGGGTGACTGGCGAAGGTGTTCTGTACACAAACTGGAACGCAGCAATGCCAGGTACTCTGCCATCGGAGTAAATTTATGCTACTAAGGAACTTTCTGTGTTGTAATTCTAAACCGTTTCCCAACTTTGCTAAAACACATCCATGATGACACACATGAACATTCTGCCTTTGAAATAGGAGTGTCCTTGATATAAGCTGCCTTGAAAATATTTCTTTTCTGGCTCCTCATTGCTTACAAGAGCAAAATGAAACTGAGCGGAAAGAGTGAAATCCTTTCCAGCCCGGGTGTCAGGCTGCCAAATCCTTGCCGTGAGTGGCATAGAAAAGAGGCAGGCAAGGGGTTGTTCATGCACTTGTAAAGCTTTTCAAAGGGAAGGGAAGATGATGAAGGACTCAGCTCGCTGGTTTCCTCTTTTTACAAAGCTCCTCCTTTGAGCAGACACTACACTTAGTATTTCAAACAGTCTTTTGTAAATGAATCACAAGAGCTGTAAAAGTGTCAGGTGAACCACTTTAAAACACATTTCAATTTTCTTTTATATGTCCCAAAGGGAATGAAGCTGGTTGTGTTGCCCTAAGGACTGGAAATGCAGCTGGCCTATGGGATGTTCAGAACTGTGAAGTAAAGGCAAAATTTCTCTGCAAAAAACTAGCTGAAAAAATTACTCTTCCTCTTGCTCCTCAAACCGTTTCTGATTCCAAATGTCCCTTGGGTTGGGATACAAGCAGTAGCACTAATTCATGCTTCAGAGTAAGTATTAATTTTTCCAATAATCCTACACATGAGACAGAAGAGCACCAAATAGATAGGGCGTCTAAACTTCAGAGAATGGCACGTTATGGCACAAATGTAGTAAGCTTTTACACAACTATTCATGGAAATCACTGCAATTATCACTCTATCAGTGATACGTAGCGTTATCTAAGTAGCATTCTCTTTAATGCATATTATATATGAAAATTGCCATGGAATGTTTTCCTATTTTGCTTATACAAGACAGTCAGTAGTTTTATTTTTAACATGCTGTAAAGTGTTCTACCTTAAAATTGATGTACAGGTTTTCGTAAGAGAAGAAAACCAAAAGAAAACATGGTTTGAAGCCCGAGATTTCTGCAGAGAAATAGGAGGAGACCTGGTTGCCATTAGAAGTGAAGAAGAGCAAACAGTGATAGAAAACTTAATAATGTAAGTAAACAAAATATCTAATAATTGATATTTTGGTGTAATGATACTTTATATAGGAATAAATAAAAATATTATTGAGTTGCTCCTGAGATAATTAGTTGAAAATCTATATCTGTTTATCATCATAGTCATAAGAAAAAGAGCTGAGAAAATACTTCATATGGGTACCATTTTCAAAGACATTTTTGGAGTTCCTAAAATTTGTCATCATCCACAAATATTTAAATTAAAAAAACCCATAACCCAATAACCAAATCGTTTGAATGCTTCTACTTCAGACTAATTTCTAAGTTTGTTCACTGAACCATTTTGAAACTAAATTGTGACTTGCAGCAAACCTGAACATTTTATTTCTCAAGGAACACTACAATCACAACAGCAATGAAGAAAAACAATGTGCTGGGTTTTCAACACAACCATTTGCAAAGTAGAAAGTTTTAAGGCATGAACTTCACTTACTTGCTAATGGGAGTTTGCTGACCAACAGCATTTGCTCTTTTAAAAATCTCTGCTCTATTTAAAGCCTTCAATAAGTGTGAAAGTTATTGCCCCACGTAACTTGCAAAATTTAACAGAGCTAACCACATACATGACACATTTTTTCACACTCTAGAAAAAAATCCCCATCATCTCAGCCTTTCTGGATAGGTTTGCAGTGTTTGGATCCTGATGGTGGGCTTTCCTGGAGTGATGGATCCCCGGTGAGTGTTTTACCTTGCCAGTTTCTTTCTGTTCTGACTTTTTTTGCTGTTGGAACTGTTTCCATGACTGGTGTGGATGAAAGTTGTATAAGAATTCCCAAAAATGTCTACCTTACCACTAGGTAATTCTAAATCATTATTCTTCATACTGGTTTGGAAAAGAAAAAGGCCAATAAACCCTGAAGTTATACCATCACAACAGTGGTAACATGGAGAACTAGTTACAGCTACAGAGATGATTATCTAAGTGGCAAATATATGATAAAGGTCTCTCCTGATTTTTATTAGTCTCTGGTGATACATTGCCTTTCCCCTGCTACTGATTTATAACCTCATTTGATTCAAGTTTTCATCTGACTGCTGGAGTTTGTTAAATGCTGCGTAAACCCAGCCAGTCACTCTTGTGGAGTGACTATATTGCTTTAATGGCCCACACAGGCTGCACAGCCATAGGAGGAAAGTAAAGAGTGGTTTGAAACTTCAGTGCTACTTCTCTTTCCTTCCAGAGTACAACTTTTTTCCCTGTATGATAAGAATAAAAACCAAAGTTGTGTTTCTTCTGTAGGTGAGTTATAAGAAAAATCGTTTTTACAATACTGCATTTGAATATTGTGGAGCAATCAGTGAAGATCCTTCCACGTCATGGATTAAGGTACACTGTGAATACAGTCATAACTGGATTTGTGAAGTAAAGAAAGGTAGGTTACTTCTTACTCTAAACTCACATTAGGAAGAAATTTAAGCTGAATCTATCAAAACAGGAAGTTCTGCATGTTACATGCTTGCAGAAAATTTGGTTGATTTCATAGGAATTTTGCATAATGAAAAATAGGTCAAGACATAAATACTTTCAGAATACAATGTTTCATATATATGTTAAACTTTTTTTTGTTTTATTTAAAAAAATATATTCTATGATAAGCTTTACGGAAAATACACTCGTTTATGTAATTATAGAATAGTAGAAAATAAGGTGAAAACAACCTCAAGGGCTTATCTGGTAAAATCCACCGCTTTGCCCAAAAGCAGTTTTTTGTCAAAACAGAAGCTTTGACTGACATGAAACTGTACGTTTCTTGGAACTTTTTCTTGTAGGGAATTTCCAAGTTGGGGGCTAATTGGGCAAAGAGGGAGAAAGAGAGGATTGCAATTTGCAAAAAAAAAGATTACTTTAAATCTCTGTATCCTTCGTGAAGTGAAACTTCACTCCTCCGCTCAGGTGTAGCTTGAATGTGGCACAAGGACACATTAGTCACCTACTCTAATTTAAACAAGACTACCAGAATACTAGAATCATTCTCTTTGTAAGATGACATGTAAAGAAACTCCTGTAACAACAGGCTTGCTGTAATGAAAAGGTGGTAATCCAAGCTTCAAAATTTATATACTTTAAGACAACAGGCAGGCTCACATTTTATTCTCATACCAGCAGCAAAATCTTCTATGTTTACACTTCTGTGGTTTTTTCTTCAAAATGTAACTACTTTTGAGAAAGATATCCATCAAAATAAGATATGAATCAATTATATCTTTGTATTAAGTTGCACATTTTACCTCCAAGACTAACAGGAGTGTTGCTGTGGTGCCTCTCTAGGCTCCTTCACACAAGCGGTTAGGGTTAATGTTTAAAGTGATAATTTTCTGAAGAAGATCATTTCTGCGCTGGTGAATTATTCAAAATAATCTGATTCTAACCAAGGCGCATTGTCTCAGCATCTCATGTTTAAAAAGTAATAGTCATAAGCATCTATGTCAATGAGATGGTGTGAAGATACCTTTCCTTGTAACTTCCTTTGTTATTCCTCACCTACATGATCAGCACAACTAAAAATCATTAGCAAAAATGTCAATAGTAGTTGTATAGTGTTAATTATATATTTTTTTTATTTCAACTCTTCTAATGAACCATACAAGAGATTTTTTTTTAAAAGGTGACATGACTTTTTTTTACCCAAGCATGTGTGCCACACACTTCATTTAATGTTATTACACATACAGCAACACAAACATTATGATGAATTCCTGTGGAAAAAAATTATAAAGGTGACATTTGGTTTACATTTTTATAGCTCTTGGCCTTGCATGTTTAGAGATACATTGCTCCAATATCCCACTCTGTGTGATGTGGAAATTTTTAATTTAAATTATTTCTCAAAAGCTTGTGAATTTTCAGGCAAATGTGATTCTTCACAAAGTAGTTCCACAGGAAAAAAAGAAAAAAGTTTCACAAACAAATGATTACTAATAACATTCAAAATATTTTGAAACAAAAATTTGTTTAGTATTTGAATTTCTTGTTCAGATACAAGACAATGTCCATAAAGAATGTCTTATTATTGTGCAAAGTATACAACATTGAAGTAAAGTATTTTCACACTTTAGTTTTCTTTCAGAAATAAGTACTCATTCAGACTAACTTCAGTCACCTAATTTAGGCAACATTCAGGATGTACAAGATGCACTTACCAAAAATCTACCAAGACAGAGATATAAGGCTGTCATCCATCTGTTATTCCCTGAGCATTTTTGCTCTGCACCAAAGATACTATATAAATATATTCCGCATTGAATATGTAAAATATGGAAAAGTGAGAGACATTAAGATCATTTCCACTAATTGAACACTTACACTGGCTCAACATTTGGGAAACATTTTGCATCTTCATTTTTTTCCCGTTTTGTTACAGGGACACCCTTGAAACCAGAACCTCTGGGCCCTTCTGCCAGTAAGCTTCTGTTTATTTTCTCTTAACTAAAGAGTGGTATCATGTAACAACACCAGCTTTGTGTAAGGACCATGAAGAATACAGAGATTCCTCTTCTGTGTTGCAGCATATGAAGTAACAGAAGATGGCTGGATTTTAAAAGGGGACAAACAATATTTTTTCAGCATAGAAAAGACCTCTATGGAGAAAGCCAGAACATTCTGCAAAAGCAATCATGGAAATCTTGCTACTATTAGAAACAACAGTGAAAGAAAATTTTTGTGGAAATGTGTAAGAGGAAATTTGACTATGTTATACCATATATGGCCTATATACCCTGCTGCATATGCTTGCGAAGTACAGGAGAATGTGCTTGTTGCATGTTATTACTACATTTTATTAGCATTAGATTTAAATGTTCAATGAAAAAATATTTGTTCTACAGAATAGAGCTTCTTTTTAGGAAAATAAATACAAAAGACTTTACTATTTACTAGAGTGGGTATATTCTTGTATACTCTAATCTAAACAGAGTTCTGTCCATGACCAAATGTGTATAAGGAGCAATGAACAGGCAGATTAGGTGTATACTGAGAAAACTGTCCTTTTGCCAGGGTGGTTACCTCTCATCTGAACACCATATTCTAGAATACAACGTTACGTGTAGATGTGAGGCTACTGCCAGTGGAGCTCCGATGGTCACATACCACATCGTGTTGCTGAACAAAACAACTTTTCAAAGAAAGGTTTAGCCTGATCCAGTCAAGGACTGACAAACTAAGACCTTCATGAATTAGTTTTCCTCCTACACGTATCAAAACTGTTAATGTATTTCAAGGGCACTGCCTACACGTTGCCTGAGATGGTTCTGACCGGCACATGCCAAAGCCGTGGCAGGGGCATGCTAACAACTTAATAGCACGGATGTTGCCTCAAACCTCTGCCATAATCCTGTTTGGTTCACTAATACCAAAGTAGCCACACAACCTCCCTTCTGTTTCACACTGTTAGATGCTTGCTTTTATTATGTGGGAAAGGATACGAAAGGAGGAGAGGGCAGACGGCTTGAGACACAGGAATTACATGGCTGCTTAAGAACAGGAAAGTACCAAAAATTTTCATACTAAAATTTTTCTCAAGTCTTCCTTGTTTCTTTTTAAACTGAGAACACAGCTTTGAAATCTTTGATCATACCAGCAATGCAGCCAAAACTGGGAAAGCACCAATAAAGATAATAAAGCAAAAGTATGTGTTGTATGGTGTTTACTTCAACAGGGGTCCTCTCTGGTGACTACACATGATCATTTTTACAATGTGTATTCATCTATTTGCTTCCACAGTGCAAAAACTACACCTTTTAATATTAGATAACTACTAAATATTAGAAAGCACTAACTAAAAGTATTTTTGTGTTTAGATCTTAAAAAATGGCAAATTGGAATCATATCTCATAGGATTAATTCAGAATGCTGATCGACAGTTTAGGTAGGTAAACAAACTACATCAGGATTCATAAAAAGCAGTTGTA
This sequence comes from Gavia stellata, assembly GCF_030936135.1. NCBI lineage: Eukaryota > Metazoa > Chordata > Aves > Gaviiformes > Gaviidae > Gavia > Gavia stellata. The sequence continues at coordinate 22,631,593 of NC_082599.1, read as the reverse complement.
GAAGTTTTGTACTACCAGAGTTCCTTCTAGAAGGACCACTGCAAGGGAGTTAAACACAGATTCAGGGAGTTATATTGCATGTTGAAATGTATGCTCTCCCTTGGTTTAACTACATTGTAAAAACACTGTTTTAAATGGCATTTTTATAGGGAATACACATGCTATGAATACATAGATAGTGTCTGTTAAAAATAAAGGTATTTTTCTTCTTGGACTTGACATGCAGGGATTTAATTATCTAAAGTCTCTTAATCCTAATGGAAACCCAATTTGCAGACAGACTCAGCTGTAATCTTTTAAAAAATATTTTTAGCATGTTAAGGTAGATTTTTCTGAGCTGTTCCATGAGCATTGTCTGAGCAACCATTACTGTTTTGTTGTTGGTTTTTTTCAGTTGGATGGATGGAAGCCCTGTGCACTATGCAGCTTGGGCACAGGGTGAGCCCAACTTTGCAGACGCTCAAGAAAACTGTGTGGTCTTAAACAAAAAGGATGGTGAGTTACACAACTTTTTTTAAAAAGTATTTTTATGGGTACTGCTCTTACCCTGTTTGTTAAAAATATATTGCCAACTTTAATCCACTCTTTCTCAGCAATTTGGGAAAATATGCATAATAAAGTATAGTCATTATATCTGAGGTTTCTTCAGGGGCAATATTAGCCGTAAAAGTGGAATATAATAAATTTATTTTAATGGGGAATGCAGGGACAATTTGATCACTGATTTTTCAGCTGCACATACAATATGTGCTATTCAAATCAACAGCAAATTGGTCTTTCAAAAAATAATTAGAGAATAGTTAGCAAAGGAATAGAACATATATGGAGTTTCACATTTTATAGTGTATTCACTATATAGTGTTACTTTACACTTGCATGTTTCAGTGCAACAAAGCTCTTCATGTGGGTTCTACTCAGAGGTCACAGAGTTGCCACATCAGCCATCTTGCATGGCCACTACTCCCACAGTCACAGCAGGACCAAAGTCCTCCTGTAAGCAGTGATAATGGGAGGTAGGATTGAGCTGAAGCATGTTAACTCACATTCCCAGTCAGATTGCTTTCGAACCTACAAGCATGGAAGCCAGTTCTCTTTCCCACAAATTTCAGTCTTATTATTTATATCTAAATTGATTTCAGGCTTGTGGAATGATGTCAGCTGTGGTTTTTCAAATGGCTATATCTGTGAGAGGCACAGAAGTTTTATAAACACAACACTTCCTTCAGCGGTACCTTCACCTCCTGGAGGATGTCCTGAAGATTGGCTTTTATTTAAAAATCAGGTATGATAACATCCACCTAAGCACAATGATATTAGTTCTTGGGAAGATACTTAAATATATACAAGAGGCCTTTTGTCTCTCAGACATCTTTTGACAGTGATTATCCAAAGTTGCATTAAAAATGGAACCAGTTGCCTAATTCTTGCAAAATGGTGGGTTTACAGGTTTTTAATTGTTTTCCTGAGACGTAGTCATCTGCGATACACTGGAAAAACTTCTGCATTGTATATACTTTCCAAAAAATTGAACTGAATTCAACTGAAAGTACCAACTATAGTGTAAAATGAGTCATTTGAGCTGGAACAAACCAGACATAAGGCCAAATTTTTCCAAACAGGCTTCAATGTAATGCTTGCCTCTTCCCAAAAGGGACAAACTTGATGTGCTTATTAAGCAAAAGCTCTATTTTCTAACATATACAATATTGTTGTGAAAGCACCCATGGATACTCACACCAGTGAAGTTTATGTCAGTACACTTTTTTTGCATTTTTGTTACAGTCATCAGAATTGTTATTTTCTGCAAACTATGCAAGATAATTCTCTGACAGTGCTACTAGCGTGTCACAGAGCAGAGGGTGAGCTGTAAACACGGAGAGGGCACACTCACAATTACCAGAACAATTTCAGGGTGAAAGTGTATTGGTAATGTGATGACTACACACTTTTTAAGAAATCATGAGTGATATACTTCCATTAATAAAAGAGATGTAAAATGAAAAAGGCTGAATACACACATGAGAGCACACTGACCATAGGCTCTAGGTCAAAAATGTTTTTCAGAAAGTTCAGATGGTTCCACATGAAACCCTGGGCTGGGCTTTTCTTACAGAGTCAGCACTTCTTTGTCTTTTACTAATGACAGAGTATGGCTTCTCAAAACCTGTTAGTTAACACATTAGATTCTCATCAGGCTCCTACTGTGGTTGTTTGAGTTTTGTTGTGACTTTCTCAGTCCCTCACAGAAAGACACAGAGTAAATTTGAAATTTGTGAATGGTTTTGACTTGGTTCCAGACCTAACTTTGGAAGATTATTTTGTGGGTCTGAGTTGGGCTAATTTCTACTTAAACTAGTGTAATTCAAACCTAAATTCCTTTGCTGTCACTCACTAGCAGTCTATACTCATTTTTCCCTAGTGTTACAAATTTTTTGGCTCTTCCTATGAATACTGGCATACTGCAAGAAGAACTTGTATGAGCCTTGGGGGAAACCTGGCGAGCATACATAATGAACAAGTGCAAGGTATAGTGCAACGGCTCTTTAGGCAATAGATAGCATTTACTCTGTATACAGTGGTCATTTCCTGCAAAGAAGAACATGGCAAAAAGTAACAGTATGTAAATGTATGTATTTTATAATATGTATACTCAACATGGGTTATATGTCCATGCCATGAAATGTTTTTGGAAGAACTGGAACCATCTGCCTAGGGCATGCTAGTGATGCTAAGGCTTGCTTCCTCCTGTTCCATGCAAGCTGCTTTACATTATTTATAGCGTATGAATTAGCATAAAATAACAATTCCAGACCTGACATTTGTAGTTTTAGACACAGAGAAAGAAAAGGAATCCATGGTCTGTTTCTGCCAGAAATAGAAAGGGATATATTACTATACCTCTCTGAAATGACTGCCTAAATTCTGCAACTTAATTCAGCAGTAGAATGTCAGAGGAAGGCATATTTTCACCTTGCCTGTGTTCCTGGGCTTCCATGTGCAGCTGTATACAGATAAACATTTCCATCAATCAGCTCAACCTCAGTGTAGAAATAAGCGAACTCATTAGAATACATGGTGGTCAGGCAGGTTTTCTGTATCTTTCCTCTTTCCAATCTCGCTTCATCGTTTCAAATACTTTCGCTCTTTGAGACTTTTCACAAGCAAAGGCTTGGAATAACCTTGAAATAATAAATTTGGGTAAATTTCTGGTCAAATGCTAATTAAAATGTATTTGCAAGACTTTAACAAACAAAATACTTAAGGATTTGTTTATGAGCTGTGTCTTGACTGATGACATGGCATGTTCATCTTCTTTTCTATTGGCTTTTTTCCAAGCTTTTCTAACTTACCATTTGAAGGATGTTTCAAATGATCCCTGGATTGGCTTGAATGATATACTCAGTGAACTCAACTTTGTCTGGACTGATGGAAGTGCTGTCTCCTATACAAACTGGGCTCCAGATTCCCCCAAACTTGTAGAACCCATTTTGTTTCCCAGTCTACATCCAGAAGATGGCCACAATCTCCAACAGGTAAATACCACTTAGCGTTTACCATCAAGTTAAATCTGAGAAGCAATATCAGTTCAAGTAAACAGCTTGCTTTGCTACAGACATTGCCTCAGCCTTCTCCCCAAGTTGTTCATCTATTTTTACACTGGGATTAGTGATAAAAAGTTTCAATGTTTGACTATTCTAGCTATCTCAGAGCAGAAAATGGCATTGCTGCAATTTTGCCACAGAATATGGCAAAACTGAAGCAATGGACAGATTGAATAAAGACTGGATAGATTGAATAAAGTTTTCTTTTTCATAGTAAATTGCTTTTCATTTTGGAGAAAATGTAAATGCAACATTAGAATTTTTGAAGTTAACACTTGTTGGAAATATTTTCACATGTCTGACAAGACAACTCATGTTTGAAAAGGAAGGAGGAGAGGATGCAAAAGGAAAGAGTTCATTTTTTTTTTGTTTACTTCTTCCCTATTTAAAATTGTAATTGAATTGCTAAGGACCAATAGATGTCAACTACTTTCTAAACTAATCAAACCCTCTCCACTGCTAGCACTGAAATTAAACCTCAGAATGCTGTAAATAAAATAGCGTTCTATATATTCAGACCAACATAGACTGATTTGCACACCCACATTGCCTTTCTTCCATTTATTTTCGTATCTTGCTTTCAGAAGTTGCCCTTCACACTATGTCTCTCCACCCACTGCCCATCCTCCCTTCATTTTGGTATCCACACCTCTAGAAAACCCAGAAATCATACCTCTAGACAACCAGCTTAATCTGCACCTGAGACAATTCATTCTGCTCTTGCCCATCTAGCTATTGGCCAAGGCATGCAGGAAGACATATAGAATACAGCACAATACATAGCTCTACTTTACTGCAGCTCTAATAATGCTCCTGGGAAATATCAAGCAGGGGAAAAAAAAAAAAGACTGCAAAAGTACATTCTACTTTTCTCCTTCACCTTTGAGATACTAACAGCTATCTCCTTCAGAGGATGCTTTTCAAAGGAGTGAAATAACATCAAAATTTACTCAAACTTAAGAAACTAGAGTCAAGAGCCACTAAAACAGGTGTTCCTAAAATTTCTGCATGGCAGCTTAGTAGGCTGTTGCAGGTTGTAATAAGTTACAGCTTCTTAAGCACTCAGTACCTGACCTGGTGTAGCTGAAAAAGAAATTCTAAGAACTAGAGCTGATGATAACTGTCAAGGACCATCATTCAGATGATTCTGTCAAGAATAACCACTATTTAAAGTTGGCTTTGCAAGCCAAATATGACCTCCATTTATTTTTATTTCATTCTTACTCAAAAAACTTACTGGTAGTCACTCATTAGTCGAGGCAGAAGGTGTGACAGAAAGTTCTTGAAAATAATAGTGCCTTTCAAGTACGTCTCCTTGAAAATAACCAAATGAACAAGCAGGCTGAGCTGAAGATTGCAAAGATTTACAAGACAGTACCAAGGTGGAGCTGGCCACCACAGAGGAGGCCAGAAAGGACAGAAAAGGATAAAAGGAAGATTTCTAGAGTTGTAATACAAACCCTACAATATCAGAATTCAAAGAAAAAAGGAGTGAAACTACGCAGGGGTTTATAATACTTTGTTTGATAACTTCTGATATCAATGTGCTCATATTCTTTCCCTTACTCCAACAGTTTGATTGCGTTTCTCTGAAGAGAGGTCATGCTGATGATGCAGGAAAATGGAACAATGAGGAATGTTATAAGTCCACAGGATATATATGCCAGAAGAATAGTGGTGAGTTCTGAATCACTAATCTTGAAATTTATAACACAGGTTTAAAATAACTTTTCTTTTTTAACATGCTTTAGATCAGTTATCTTTTTTTTTTTTTTTTAGGTAAAGCATCAATAAAACCTAAGGGACCATCTTGCATCCCAGTGTTACTTAGCAATGTTTTGAAGGAGGGGATGATAAATAAAATATGAGAATTTAGGAAAGCAAAATGATTTTATTTTTAGAAGTGTAATTAAATAGCTAAAAACCACAAACATTTTAATTACATAAGTTCATAATGATCTATAGATTATCATAACTGGTGAGTTTTACATTTATCCAAATAAACCTGATAGTCACAAGCTGCTAAGCTGCAAAGAGTATTTTGAAAACATGCAGGGTAGGTGTGTTATTTTTGACTGATGTGGTGAATTTACCTCTGCAATATAAGATACTGTGAATTTACTGATTCAAAATTCTCAGAGGCTGAAAATATATTTCTTTCATCCAGAAAGTTCACTGTTGTTTTGAAGTTATCTGTTACTTATAAACAACTAATGAGGTGTTCCATTCCATTAGCAATTTTCTACTAGGTTTGTAAATAATGAAGATGTTATTCAGTCACTTAAGTCAAATATGTGGCCTCCAGATTTAACTGTTCTTGTGGTGTGTTTTTTTCCTTATTCCTACAGATCCTGATCTCTTTAAGTCGTCAGCAACAGTCCTGGACTTTGCTTTTGACCATTCTGGTGGCATTAGCTATTCTGTCACCCGTTCCAAAATGAATTGGGAGGAAGCACAGAAAAACTGCAATAACAATGCCTCAGAACTTGCCAGCATTTTAGACCCATATAGCCAGGCACTGTTGTTCTTACTTGCACAGGAATATGGAGAGCCTCTGTGGATTGGTCTTAAGAGCAATGCGGTAAGAACACATATATTACATACAGGCAGTCAAACTCACATGGACCCAACCTTACTTTATGGTCTTATCTTGTAACCTATAGGAATAGCTGCCAGTGTGGTGCTGAAAACAGCGTGTTACATCAGTGAGGTATTCATTTACACTGGAGTTCTTCATATAAGACTCACACAGTAGAGATTTTAATGAACTAAGAAATCTTACATGCTTTAGCACAAAGAAATGCTCCTGCAAGCCAGTATATAACAACACTGTGTCTTGTGGATGTGGCATTGTGGGACATACTTTAGTGGGCATGGTGGTGTTGGGTTGATGGTCGGACTTGATGATCCTACAGGTCTTTTCCAACCTTAGTTATTCTGTGATTCTGTCTGGAGTCATTTAAAGGGTCTCAAATACACATTTTAAAATCTCCCACATTTTGAGTTTATTTAATCTAAAAGATATTCCAGGAACAACATGCATCCTGCCCTCCTGGCATGTGTTTATGTACCTCAGTGATCAGTGACATGATATTTCAGGTCGCACATCTGAGACCTGCGAAGGAATGGGTTTTATGTGTGTGTTTATGCTCACACATTCTAGTAGGGTAGTTTCATTTATGGTAGCAGTAGCAAAATACAGCTGTGGACAGAAACAGGGGTAAAATTTAAGTACAGGAATTTGGAGGCTATATGATATGGTACATATTGTCCAATAGATATATTTTTACATTTGAAAATGCAATTGGTGTAATTGCTCCCATTAAGAAGTTAGAATATTATGGAAAAAAAAATCCTTTCTGTTTGTGAGATGTCTACCTCAGTTGTATGACAGGGGTGGGTGAACATTTGGGTGGTAGGTGTGTTTTGACATGCTACACTCTTCCCCATGAATCACAGTCACGATGACTAGAACAAAAGTGATGGCGATCAGCGCTCTCTCCCACACTCCAATTTTCCATGCAGACCTTTGGGTGGCCGTACCAACACGATGTCTTATCTGACTCCCAGTTTTATGCCTACTCTCACGACCCCTTTCTTTTTTCCCTTCCATTTCCCAATGCTTGAAAAATGGTCTGAATTAAATTTAGATACTTTTTGGAGGTCAGAAAAAATCATTCTGCATTCACATTTGTGGATAACAGACACTGTACATTTGGTTCCAGGTAGCATTTACAAGCACAAAAAGGAGGCATTAATAAGCATATGATTCCATACTGGTTACATGAGAGTCCTCTTGAGAATCCTGTATAGTAGCTATGTCACCCTCAGCAACCTTGAAATTACCATACAGATTTTGCTTCCAGACCGATGGCAAGTATCAATGGATTGACAGATGGAGATTAGTTTACAGCAAGTGGTCCAGCGGGGAACCAAAACAGACATTAGCATGTGTATACCTGGACACTGATGGCACCTGGAAGACAGCTTCTTGCAAGGAAAAACTCTTTTCTGTCTGTAAAAAATCAGATGGTAAGCAATTGAATTAAGTGTTTTAACTAGAGGGTGTGTAGATCTATCAACTGTGCTAAATATAATAAGCCACTGGAAAATACTTGTTTTATACACTAGTATACAGGAATACATGAGTAGCTAACTAACTAGCTCTAAATATTGATATGAATTCTTCCCAGAAGGAGATAAATTCATAATAATAATTACCAAAAGCCTAAGAAACAAAGGATTGAATACTCATTAATTTCTTAAACTATTCATTCTAATAGGAAAAGTCATTCACTTGCTATGAGATCTGTTTTGATTAGGCATCAGATGAAATTCTGTATCCAGTTTTGGGCACCAAAGTTTGAAAAGTCTTTTAGTCAACTAGGGTTTTCAGATGACCAGGAAACAAGAATTAAAATGAAAGGTTATAATTGGAGTTGGACAAAAGACTAAGAAACAAAAGACTAAGAGAAACCAGATTATCAATTTTAAATATTAAAAACAAGCCAGAAGGAATGGAATTAAATTCTTCCTTATGTCTGATATGAGTTGGAAAGGAGTAATAGACATAAATATGGCAAGGAAAACCTTCTAATTTTATTAGTACAGAGGCATTTAATAAATACTTTGGACAGGTCAGGGAATCTCCATCACTACAGGCTGCTAAGAACGGACAGGACAAACATCTGTTATAAATTATACAATTATATATCAACTTCATGTCACCTGTGAGCATCAGGAAGAAGTAAATAACCCCTTGAGGAGGCCTCCAAGCACAAACTTCTATAATTTCTACGAAAATAAGTAAAAATATGATTTCACAATTTAGCTATACTCATGGTTTTGGCAACATTATGGAAGATCTTGAATCATTAGAAAATTTAAAATTGCATGTCAAATTACATTCTAAGATGTTGTAATTTGACAAAAAATTGTCAGATTTGTTATATAATGTCTCTTTCCACTGTAATATTCTGGAAATCTAATTTGAGAGCTGAATGTTCCTTAATAGGGAAAGAAATAGACTGTAGAAGTCTCACAGGAAGAAAATATAATTTGGCAGAACATTTAATTTTCTTTCCATCTGCATTTATCTTCTTATCCAAAATCTTCCTATTACATCAATCACTATGGAATTTATTCAGGATGCAGTTTAATAAAACATCCTGCAAGCCATGTTTAGTTACACCAACACTTTAATTCACAATCACAGTTTCTGCTATAAGATTTTGATCCTGTCAAAAAATGAAACTGAAGTGTCAGAAGACATTTTAAAAATAGCAGTTTTAACTAATTAGGCAGATATTTATGCCAGAAAATCAGCTGGATATTTTATTGACTAGAGTAATTACAAAAATCATCGTTAGACAGAATCTATACTTCTTATAAGGCTACTGTATCTTCCTAATCACCTTGATAGAGAAATATGAAGCAAATATGCTCTCAAACACAGTCAAAGCCATATTCAAATTCTCTTTAGAACATGCTTCATTTCTTCTATGATGACAAACCTAATACAGTCCGTTCAGTTTTGTCTTACTAGTATAATGGGAAAAACAAATTTTTTAAAATAACTGGATTCCAACTACTTGATCTCTTATCAGTAATGGCCCCTACTGAGCCCCCACAACTTCCTGGAAAATGCCCTGAATCAAGAGGACACAAATCTTGGATACCTTTCCATGGTCACTGCTATTACTTTGAGGCCTCCAGGAAAAGAAGCTGGTCTCAAGCTCATCAGGAATGTGCCCGACTGGGTGAGTGTTTTGTTTTAGAAAAACTGAAGATGTAATTAAATACATAAAATAATGGGTGATATTGTTAAACAAATCTTAAATTACTTTAAAACTTCAATTTTAATGCTTTTAGCTTGCTTTTCTGAGCATGCTTTTTCACAATAAAACTAAACTTTGTCAGAGACAGAGGCATCTTATATCTCAAACACTAGGTGAAATATGAGTACGTCAAAAATAATAAATTCCTACTAGTTTTATGGAAATCAGTAATTGGGTAGGGAAATAAACACTTTTAGAGTCCCACTAAGGCACAGACTGCAGGGCTAGCTTTCCCTTCCCCAAACAAGAGTGAATCCACACACAGTGTAAACTAGGAGAGATAAACTCAAAGGAAAGTTGTCTTTGTTAGTTCCAGGGCACAGTTTTTTAATTGGATTTCACTGGCTGGACAACAAATGAGATGGAGGAGTTGTTTAGCTTTCATGAACCAGTAAAACACACCCAGCCATGCAGCTCCTGCTCTGGAACAGCCCGCACTGCTGTCTACAATCTGGAGAGAAGAGCTGTATGTGGATCAGGGGAGAGGAAAAGACACTTTACTCCACATTTCTGATTTCTCCTGACTGTTTGCTGAGAATTGCTGTGCTGCAGCATGCATTTCAGTGTGAGTAAGAATAGGAAGCATCCTACACATTAGTGCTATATGTCTGAATGATAGCCTTTTAATCATAAGAGAGAATACACGGTTTTCTAGCAGCGCTTCCTCGTATGTTTGAAAACACTGACCGATGACTGAGTAAACAGAAAAAGTAGCTTTGCAAAGAAAGGCATTTTTCTTTACAGCTGTACGACTACAGAATTCCTGAAATGGTTCTGTAGGAAGATAAATCACATAATTACTAGAAAAAGTAAACATTACACTAATAACCAGAATAAAATGTCGCATTTGGACATTGGTCCATATTCTAAATTCCTAAACTTTTGCCTATACGCTACCCATTGGCCAGGCCAGCAAGGTGGTCATTTCCTGATGACCCCAACACAGCTTTGTGTTTTTGTAATGCCAGGGCATATGGCAATTATAAATCAACTTCTAGGTATCTTCTGGACTGCAACCTCTAGCTGCTTACACATCTTATCTACCCTTGCAGTACGTAGCATCAGGCAGTGCCAAAAATACTGCCCTGCCACTGGTGGGTGACAGAGTTGTAGTGGCAACATGCATGGTGCTGGCTACATCGTATGTACCACTTTCAAGCTACTTGCATCCCATTCTGCAGTGTGGTTGGACCTGTCCAAAAAAGTATTGCAGGAGAGCAATTTTTCTTCTCTAAAATACCAAAGGCTAAACAAAAATCCATGCTTTCGTGCTGATTTCCATCCATACAGCTCATAGTCATGCTCAAAATACAATATAGCAATATAATAACCATAACAAGACTGGTGAATATTAAGTGCAAGAATCAGTGTCTTTTATATCTTTTTGCCTATCTTTTATGTGTTTATTGACTTAAGCTGTAAGAAAATGAGACATTGTGATGTGTTAATTAATGTTTTTTCAGCTGCTAATTTGGTATCAGTCGGAAACTATGCTGAAGCAAACTTTCTGTCAGACACCATTAAGATACTCCATGGAAAATCACCAAACTTTTGGATAGGGCTAAAGGAAAATGACAGAGGTAATATCTTCAATATATAATCATACATTATCATATCATACAATATGATGATATATTAAAAAGAAAGCAACTTTGTATACTTGAAAGCACACATACATAAAAAAATACAAAGTTTATTCAAATGCTTACAGACGCTTGGAAATGTAACTGAAACCTTTAACTGCCTATTTGTGTTATAAATTTTCGTTTTCCCCATCACAATGTATTTTACCTGTCTGAATCCCTGTATTTTATACATATATGCTCATTTTAAATATTAGGACAGTGGATATGGACAGACAAATCTGCAATGGATTTTGTCAACTGGCAAATGGGAGAACCTTCAAACAAAAGGCATAAAGAGTGTGGAGAAGTATGTGCATTGTCTGGCTACTGGAATACCAACGTCTGTTCTTTCAAAAAAGGATATATCTGTAAAAAAACAAAAAGTAAGTAATATTTCTAATACATTAAAGTTAACAATGCCTGATAATGTATTTTCATTGTATAACATAAAAATGTAAAACATTATAGGTTTGTGTGCAGAACTAATAAACCCTAATAGAAGGATTTGGCTGCCTAAATACTGAGCCCCACATGGCTTCCGACTGCCTCCTCAGAAGGCTGCATCTCCCATAAGTCCTGTAAAATTATGATCAGCCCCGTGCAGCCATCACGAATGCTTCAGACCCCAATGTTTAGGCAAAAGAATGGTCAAAGACCACTCATTTTTAACAAAAATCCATTTTTCAGTAGAATTTTCCCTCAAATATCACAAACTAAGATCAAAAGCAATGTTTTGTTTAATTTCAGCTGAATATATTCTCCAAAACAAAATATCTTGTTCTGATGAGTGCAGTAAAAACTCCATCTTGTGGAAATGCTGGAATTGGTGATTCCTTTCATTACTGTCCTCTGAGCTGATGGATTAGATTAATACAATAACATACATTCTTGTGGCACTCTTTATCTACAGTGTGATAGAATCATGTTTAATAAAATGCTGGAACTCCCCTGATAGCAAAATTATCATCTGCAAGAAAATGCATGAGTTCAATTACCAACTGAGATTAAATGAAAAAGTGGTACAGAACACGAACAGTTGGTTTGATTAAACTTCATATTTATGTTCACCTTTCCCTTACCTGATAAGTTTAGGAAGTGCAATATAGGAACCACATCCACATGGAATGGTTGTCTCTGACAGAAGGGGCTAAACTCACAGAAGATCCTTTTCAGCTCAACTAAAATGCTCATGATGTATTTCTAACACTCGAGACATCCATTCAGGAAATTTTTCCTGCTTCAGAAAACACCTTAAAATTATTAAAGATCCTGTAGGCAGTTTCTTAGAAATGAACATATTTGAAAACACTTTTAGAAGTAACAGAAATCTGGCTCTAATCTCATGTCTTCTTGTTGGATATCTCGACTGAGGAGGTCAGATGCTCTTGGAATGAAAGAGCAGAGCATTCTAATAGAGATTTACACATGCTTAGCTTCATCTCTCTGAGAGAATGACTGTCATCAGGAGGTGGATTTTGGGGGAAGTGTCAGGAGCATCTGGACTTAGGAACTTTAAAACTCCTCTTTTTTTTTTTTTTAAAGCAGTCAGAATAAACATATTTTTTTCCTTCTGAAAGCTCCTGAAAACACAGAGATGTCACCAGAAAATACAGGTAAGCATAATTCCTTTTGAATAGAATTATAAGGAGATTCTCAAGTACAACAAGAACATAATTATATAGTTTCTAGTCATTAATTTTGAGAGTGTTTAAAAATAAAAAGTCTATAAACTTAATCTGTATCTAGCTATAGGAAATAGAGGTAATTCTGAAGTAAACTGCTTTCGATCAGATTTAATTATATTTTATTTGGTTTTGTTAGTAAAAAAAACCCCACTTGTTGAGCTGAAAATCTACACACATATTGCATTTGTCTGACTTTTAGTTGAAGAAATACCATTTATTACTGGATTCTGAAATCTCTTAAGATCAAAGGTGTTGATTCCATTTCATCCACTTACAGAAGGGAAAACAGAGAAAGTACTTTCTGCCGGCATCATTTGGCTGTTCGTTCTTCTAGCCTTTTCTATAATTGGAGCTGGAAGTATAATTTATTTTTACTTGAGGAAGAAAAGACAAAACCAGCTACATATTTCAACCCGAATGAGTGGACCAGAAGCAACTGTGGATATCCAAGAAAAAGATGCACATACTGACATGTAGTCTGACAAAATACCCATATGTTCCAGCTAACAAAAAACAGTCCATGAATCCATGAAATCTTATGCCAGCTTTGCATTCTCCTACCCAGATAACAGCCTTCTCTCTTCACAAACGTAAAGTTCATGGATTGATATAAATACGCACACATACATACTCAGTCCAAAGTGCCCTCCAAAGTGTTAGAGCTTCTTTTGTTTGTTTTGTTTGGGAAATACACATACAGAAATGAGGATGACTGAAAAGCTGGCCGCAGAGGTGTTAGGGGGAAACTGACAGATATTTACTATGTGAAATTGGTTTATTTTACTCAATGCAGAGAGTCTCCTTCTTGCTCATATCTTTACATTACTTTTTCCTGCTGTATTGCTTCAGTGTTATCTAGACTGGGATAGGAAACACTGCTCATTTCAGATTTTCACCTTCACAGTTTATGACACTATCTTTTCATTCATGTAAAACGTATTGTAATAGCTGTATCTGTGAATTAAATGTTATTTCCTTACCAAAAAATAGATGGAAATATGCAAAAAAATTGAAAAGACTCCTTTATTCCTACTTCTAGTCTGAACTTTAGGAATCATGATGCCATTTCCTGCAGCATTGCACTCTTGTGTTATTCTGTAAATATCAACATTTTTCTGCCAGATTCAAATTAATAATAAAAATACAACAGTAGGTAATCTTTCTGTTGGGTTTTATTTCAGTAATGATGCTTTCAGTGTGCAGAGATATCCCTTTTTAAATCCAAGCATGTATAATAAATGGCTATCTTACACTGCATTATATAACTCTCCAGTTTAGATAAATAAAATCACTTACGTACATTTTGAAAATAAATTCTTCCATTTTTTTGTTGTAAATTCATTTGATAATGTAGTGCCTAGATCCCCTTTCAGACTTCTTCAATTGTACACAATAGCAGTGTTTGCCTCGGGGGCAGTTTATCTTTCTCCATGTTTTAAGACATGCATCATCCCTCCTGTGTTATGAAAAGACCTTTCTCCAAGCCACAGGAGGGCACCTGGCACTAACAGGCCTCAGTGAAGAAGCATACAGAGGACCAGGGCTAGAGCAGAGGAGCTTCTGTAACGGGAAACAGATCCTATCTTTGGCCCTTCTGTGAGAACTGTAGTGAGAATTTCTTACCCTCTCCCTATGCTTAAGGTCTCTGACTGACAAAAGATGATGCCATACTAAAGATCTCTTTAAAAGAGAAGAGAGTATCTGGAATAAGTGGTACATGTGGAACAGGTTTCTGCACCAGGACATCTGTGCCTATGCCTGAGCAGCTTAAGAACACACTTGTATTACCCCTATTATTTTCCTTTTTTCTAGATACCCAGTAAACAATAAAAGCTCCTAAGTAAAAATGTTATTGATAGCTACTTAAAGTGGAAGTGTCTCCTTTCTTTAGGAATACTTACTTCAGTTATTTTTCAAGGGCTATCTTAAAACATGGGGCACACCTGCTAACATGTTTCCTCCTGAGCTTTCCATTTTTTCCTCTGAACTCCTTTGCTGGACGGACACACATTATTCTACACCTTTGGCTATGTTTGTAAAGAAGTTTCACCAATCACAGATACGGTGGACATCTACAAACTGTATGGCCTTTCCCTTTCTGGTGTGTCTGTATGACATTACTTAACCAAAAGACCTGGTAAAAAAACCCAAAACCAACACCCCGCCCCCCCCCCCAGTTATTTAAAATAAAGTTTAAAACTAAGTAAACTAAAAGTAAATTTTACAATTAATGTCCTTTGAACACTTTTTAAAGCCTAGAGATAAAAGCCCTTAGATAAAAAGAAATTCCTTAAATTACTATAATAAATCCCATAATACCAACTTTTTTGGTAAAGAAACAGTCAGTGCTATTTTCAGGAGGAAATAGGAAACAGCTGAGAGAACTTTGCACAAAACTGTGCAAATGAGAAAAACACCACCTGCTTCCCATGGAGATGACTAGAGAGAAAATTGTTTCCTGGTATGTGCTACAGAAATCTGGGAATACATAGTTACATTTGCCTTTTGGATGAGTAAACAGTGAAAGTGCTTTTCCTGTTCTATGCTTACAAACAGTATAGGCTGCTGGATCCTACCACATATATGCCTGGTTTAGTGAATCTGACAAATTAAAATTACCTTTCCAAAAGAAAAAAGGAAATGCAATAGAAGAGACTAAATTTTTTAAAGTTATTTGTAAGTTAACTGTAAAAATTGGGAGCTTGTAAGAGAGGTGTTCTAGTGATCAAATTCAGCACAGCCTAGGACCTCCAAAGGAGGAGCCTGGCTGGTATCACCACCATGCGGGAAGCACGGAGAGCTCAATAGTATGGCTGCTCTGTATGCCAGCTATCTGTGTTATCATACGAAAATCTTTTGATATACATACTTTTTTATGTACAGCTATTTTGTAATTAGACTGAACATCATGCCTGAAAAAAGAAAAGGACAGGATCACAGGCTAGGCATAAGGTATGCTGCTGATCCTCCTGCAAGACACTGAGACACCGCAAAGGCTGATCCAAAGTGCCTCTTACGGAAACGGTAAAGACGGAGAGCGCTATGGTAAGAACAGCAGTGGAAATAGGTGAGGGCAGAGTGAGCCAGTGCAGCGGTGCTCATACCTGGGGAAAGGGCTGAGAGGAGGGCCACAGCCTTGACTGGCCCTGCTCGCGTCAGGCAGGCACTGTCATCGTTACCCGCTGCTTGCAGTGCGGGACAGCATTGCCATAGCAAGGACAGGTCATTCAATCTAGTGAGTCAACTGAACAGCTGCTGGGGCAGAGACCAATGCCTCTGAACACTCTGACTCCTCTGTATTTGTCTTTTGGACTGGATATAGATATGACCAAGCGATTGGCCACACACCTCATGCATTGCTCAGACACAGAAGAGCGCTGGGTTGCACTTGGTTAAATTGCACGGGGCAGAGGAGACCCTTAGCCCTCTCAGTGCTTAGTCCCAGTGTTTCTGCCAGAGTCAGTTGTCCTCTATACTTAAAACCACTGTCAGTTCAGTGCTTGGGGTAAGAAAAATACTGCCTATTATGAATGCCTTGGTTTAAATTAGCTTCAGAGTGGAGAACAGAAGACATCCCAAAACTGTTGTCAAATAAAAGCATTTATACCGGTGTGTATGTGTGTATTTGTGTAGGATTTTTCCTCTAATTTTCATAAATGAATAATGCCTGATTTTCCTCACCAGTTTCTGAAGGACACACCACCTCCTCTGTAGCTAGATTGTGATCATTTTGTGACAGGAAAATGTAATTCAGTAATGGAAATTCAGAATCTTCAGTCTTCTTGCAGCCAAAGGAAAAAATTTATTTTTTAGCTGTGCCTACAGAAGAGTTGGTATGATATGGTGTTCAGAATACCAGAGTAAAAACACAGGGATGTATGGAATTACAACTAATTTGTTGTCTCAAAATTATGAAGTCAGCCCTTTGAGAACTAATCTTTCCAGTTTTCTGTGCTAGTTTGGTTTTGCATCTGTTAAAACATTTTGTATCTTATACTACTGCTGCATAATGGACTAAACTGTTGACAGAATGGAAGATTTTAGTATAGACAACAGAGCTGGCATTGCTGGCCATGGTTGCTTTTATCTGTAAACTTTCCTGGTTGCATTTATGTGAGGCCAATGCAGACAGTCATAGTCACATTAGAATGCCTTGCAAGAGAAAGACCCGCAGTAGCGTCACAGGGAATCATGAGCACTTGGAGGTAGGAAATGCAGTATTCAGGATGCTAAAACTTAGTTCTCTCTCTCCCCACCTTTCTGGTATCTGTCAAACAACGGATCCTAAAAGGAGTCATGAAACAATTAATCGTCTTGTTATGTCCATCAATTATGTATGAACTAATCTTGATTAATTAATTCATATTCTGCTACCTGTTTGTTTATTAAAGCCTTTAGAAGGTTTCAGTGGACCTACTTTTTACTTTGCTGACCTTTATAAACTGCTGTATATAACAGACTGGACCAGATCTGGGCCGTGTGGTTTACACATACCCTTTATGAAATATATCAAATTTGTAATATGCAATTTCATTCATTACAATTATAAAAATAATTTGCAGCCTTTTGAGTATTTTAAGCACTTTAAACATTTAGGAAAACAGAAGTAAAGTGTACCCTGTTATAGTTCAAGGGTTTTTTCATTACATACGTATTTTAAAGCTTCACACAAAGCATAAAGACACGCTTATTATAATAAACTTGTAATCGTTACATTTCTACAAATAACCGTACTGTGTCTTAAGAAGAAGACAAGTTTTGTGGAAATGGTTTCAGGCTGGTTTCAACAGTCACACAAAGAAAAATTATGGGCACATTTTCACGCAATATGTTCCTCATTTTTCATCATAATAATTTGCAATGACAACATAATCTCTTTCATACATAGGCTCCGCTATCTAAGACACCTGAAGGGGACTGACTTCATCTCACGTAATGTAGATATGTAAAATGGAGACATACGTAGCTAAACTACTCACCCAAGGTCCCCACTGTGGTCAACACAGAGAAATGGGTTCATTAGGGTGCAATTACTTGATATACTCTAGAAGCTGATGAGAACATCTAGACTCCCACTGACACAGAGAAAGCCTAAACCAATTATCTCGCCATAATTGAGTTCTGCAGAACCAAATTCTTAATTGGTATCTTCTGCAATCTGGCACAGCACAGACTAACCGTTTTTTGTTGATTATCTTTAACGACAATAGCTCCAGGCTATTTCAGAAAACAACGACCAAAACCAGTCCCAATAGATTTTTTTTCCCCCCGCTTGAAAAGCATTACTTTTGTAAACAAAACTTCTGTTAAATTAAAAAAATTCTGTTGATTTTATTTTTCATACTAATTCAGAATGGAAACTGAGCAGGCGGCATTTCTTAAGAAAACGTTAAGAACATCGACAGAAGTTCCTATGAAAGCACAAATCATTGACCATAACTACATCTAAAATAAACTCTCAAGGCAACCCTTTGCACTCTCATGAACACTTCCCAGCTCAGTGCCAGGCTGGGTGAGAAATCAGTGAAGTGTGTCTGCTTATAGTCCTGATACAATCTCTGTATTTAAAGTACGCCCAATTCTGTTTCCCTGAGCAGCAGCTGATGTGTACAGTACACCAGTGAACGCCTGAGAAGGTTAAGTTGTGCTGAGCACCAGAAATGAGGCCTTTGCTGCTTCAATCTCCATCACTGATGCATACAGATGAGGAAGAAAAAACTGAGCATAAAAGTCCCGTTCAGTCTCATACCAAGTGCTGCTGCTAAAAGTTCCCTCCCCTCTTCTGTGTAGAATACCATAAAACCACTGTACCCAATCTGGCTACATTCTGCTTGTATTTCTCCCATCCATTTCCTATTATCTTCATGATCTTAATGCTAAACTAGAATAGAAGGCTGGTATTTTTGGTCATCAGGCTGATAATCTCTGTTTACTAAGAATTTTTCAATTTTCAGTTCAGCTAAATCTGAACATAATTTATTTTTAATTTCTGTAAGCCCCATTTCTGTTTACAGTATCATAGCTTTAGTCAGAGACAACTCTTCAGTATCACTCAATCATCATTACACATTAAGATCTTGTATGCCTCAGCCACTCCACCCAACACTGTCCTGATACAACGTATGTAACATTCTGGAATTATGTGGCATTATTTTCCTAATCATTTCCAACGATGCCATGTTCCACTGGTAAAAAATGATCAGAAATGGCTTATTACTTGAACTGGATTAATAAATCATTTTCAAATGAACTTATTTTGCATCTTGTTACATTCTCCTCCTTTTTCCCCTGCTGTATGACTTTATTCCCCTGAATCTTCGGTTTTCATTTCGCCTTTTACGCATACCTTATACAGAAGATTGTTGCAGGAGTTTGGTGGAGGCTTTAGAAGGAAGTGTGCTTCACAAATGTGCCTCCTAAAATAACAAGGTGCCCTCCGAATGCTCACTGAGTAATCATAGAATCGTTAAGGTTGGAAAAGACCTTTAAGATCATCAAGTCCAACCATTAACCTAACACTGCCAAGCGCACCACTAAACCATGTCCCTAAGTGCCTCATCCACATGTGTTTTAAATACCTCCAGGGATGGTGACTCCACCACTTCCTTGGGCAGCCTGTTCCAGTGCTTGATAACCATTTCGGTGAAGAAATTTTTCCTAATATCCAATGAAAACCTCTCCTGGCTCAACTTGAGGCCATTTCCTGTCATCCTATCACTTGTCACTTGGGAGAAGAGACTGACACCCACCTTACTATAACCCCCTTTCAGGTAGTTGTAGAGAGTGATAAGGTCTCCTCTCAGCCTCCTCTTCTGCAGACTGAACAACCCCAGTTCCCTCAGCCGCTCCTCATAAGACTTGTGCTCCAGATCCCTCACCAGCTTCGTTGCTGCTCTTTGGACACACTCCAGCACCTCAATGTCCTTCTTGTAGAGAGGGGCCCAAAACTGAACACAGGATTTGAGGTGCGGCCTCACCAGTGCCAAGTACAGGGAGACAATCACTTCCCTAGTCCTGCTGGCCACACTGTTTCTGATACAGGCCAGGATGCCATTGGCCTTCTTGGCCACCTGGGCACACTGCTGGCTCATATTCAGCCGGCTGTCAATCAACACCCCCAGGTCCTTTTCCACCAGGCAGCTTTCCAGCCACTCGTCCCCAAGCCTGTAGTGTTGCATGGGGTTGTTGTGACCCAAGTGCAGGACTCGGCACTTGGCCTTGTTGAACCGCATACAACTGGCCTGAGGCCATCGATCCAGCCTGTCCAGATCCCTCTGCAGAGCCTTCCTACCCTGGAGCAGATCAACACTCCTGCCCAACTTGGTGTCATCTGCCCAATACCGAGCCCTGCGGAACACCACTTGTGACCGGCTGGCCGCCAGCTGGATTTAGCTCCATTCACCACAACTCTTTGGGCCCGACCATCCAGCCAGTTTTTTACCCAGCAAAGAGTAAGTTCGATTCTTGCTGTGCAACTGGCACTGGCTGTTAAGAGACTCCCAAACCTCTTAACAGCCTGACTTGCCAACACTTGCACAGTATAGTTTTCTCCTGGCACTGTTCCCAGCAAAAGAAAGTGTCTTTCTTCTCTCCTTTTCTTCCAGATACCTACAAAAAGTCTTCTCTGGAAGCCACTCAGTTGTAGTCCCAGGGAGATACTATCTACGTCAATCCAGCTGAACAAGGAAAGTGAGAAGCGACCAAAATGGTAAGTCTTCCACACAACTCAGTAAATTGGAGAATCCATTTATTTTCCCTACTCATGGAAAATCAGTGCCATTTTTGTAAACTTTGTCTCAACAATTATTTTTTTCAAATATTGTCAGAGGAACATGGACATTGACCACTCCCTTTTCACCGTCCAAAATATGCCAGGCTGAACTTTTAGCGCGTCCAGAGAAGGGCGACGAAGCTGGTGAGGGGTCTGGAGCACAAGTCTGATGAGGAGCAGCTGAGGGAACTGCGGTTGTTCAGTCTGCAGAAGAGGAGGCTGAGGGGAGACCTTATCGCTCTCTACAATTACCTGAAAGGGGTTGCAGAGAGGTGGGTGTTGGTCTCTTCTCCCATGTAACTAGCGATAGAACGAGAGGAAATGGCCTTAAGTTGTGCCAGGGGAGGTTTAGACTGGATATTAGGAAATGTTTCTTTACTGAGTGGTGAAACACTGGAACAGGCTGCCCAAGGAAGTGGTGGAGTCTCCAGGCTCGAAGACACTCAGCTCTGCTTGGTGCCAGCGGCTGGACCAGGTGATTTCCCTTCCAACCTCAGCCCCGTGACCTGGCCATCCTCCCTACTGAACGGGCAGCCACAGTGGCGTTCGACGTGGTGAGACAAGCCCCACAAATCGATGGTGCTCCAGAGTGAAGGGAGACTTCCAAAATCCCCCTTCTGCCCTGCATGCCTCTCCCCTGCGCACAGCCGCCTGTTGCCCTACACCTTGCTAATGTGCATCCCTGGGCTGAAAGACACAGCCTTCCCCAGGGCCGGGGAGCACAGCGGCCTGCGTCCCAGCCCAGGGGACTGCACGGCCCGCACCCCTCCCACCCATCCCTCAGTCTCGCTTCACACTCACACTGCCAGCACAGGCCCTGCAACCGCGGGGCTCCTGTACCCGCCACCCTACATGCGCTGGCAGGGAGCAGGGAAGGCTCTTCGGCCTCCATGGGAGCTGCCGGGGTGCCCGGCCTCTGTGGAACGAGCCAGGCTTACTGGGGCTGGGGGTCTCCCTTCTTTCACGGGTCGGGGTGGGGGCCGGATAAAGGCGATTAAAGCAGAGCAGCGTGAGACCGACCGAGCAGAGCGGCCGCCGTGCGGCTAGGGTCGCTGCGCGGCGGCGCCGCCGACTTCGGGCCCGGCATGGCGGTCGGGCCGAGGAGCGCCATCTTCCGCGGAAGCCGGCGGCGCCATCTAGCGAGCCAGCGGCAGGCTGCGGCCGGGCAGCGAGCCGAGGGCGGGTTCTTCTGCCCTGGTTTTGTTTTGTTTTAAATAGAGTAAACGCTGGCAGAATCTGTGGAGCCAAAGACGACATCGGCGGCATGGCAGGAGACTTTCTTCTCTGAAGGGCAACGAGGCGCCATGTGAATTAGCTCAGCTGGAGTTGTCCAGCGCGTACCCCTAGAGAAAGGCCGGCTGCGCTCTCCTGTGAGGGACCGCCGACGGGGCGGGCACAGGGTTTGCTCGAAACAAAATAGGTAGGGCTCTGAGAAGCAGAACCTGGAGGCAAACAAATAAACTACAGTGGAGATGAGAGGGAAGTGATTCAGATTTCACAATTAATGTTCTAGATAACAGAATCTAGATGAATAAGATCACGCCCCGGTCTTCTCTCTCCAGTTAGAATTGTCTCTTTTTCTAGTCTAATATGGTATGCACAATTTTTTTCTTATAGTTCTTGTGTTTGACTTGGAAGTGAAGCAGAAGTAGTAAGACGCTGATCATTTTCTTCTGTTTCTCTTTTGTTTCTTCATGTATTTTTTTTCCTCTCGCAAGTCTTGTGGGACCATCGTTTTAATGTTCCAGGTAGTCATTTGTCATCATAAATGCTATTAGGGTCAGTTTGTACAATATTAGCAACAGAGGAAATGTGGGTGATTCACTGCTGGTTCTGGTAATCAGTTCATTATGTGATGAATCAAAAACTGTGTGCCTCAGCGGCTCCCTCACTAATAAAGGGATAATAACATGTGTTTATCTCGCAGAAGCATTCTCGAGATCAGTTAATTGCTTTTAAATCTTAAAACTGAAAAGTCTACAAAAATGCAAAGTACATTTGCTTATTATCGTTAGTGACACAGAACTGACAGGAATTCTCCTGGCTCAATTTCAGAAACTTGTTTACACACCAGACTCGCCCCTCTTGGGGATATAAATATGGCCAATTTATTTCCAACTTTTTTTTTCTTACTGTCAGGATGAAGATCTCTCACTAGTCTTTCTGTAAATATCCATTTACTGTCTTTCAGTAAATGTCCGTTTCATTGTTTTTATGTGTTTTCAGACTTATTAATGAGGTACATCTATTTCTTTACAGATTTTTCAGTAAGTGAAATGGAATTGCATTTACAAGCGATATCACTTTGACACATCAGAGAACATCAGTGTAATTGCTAACAGTACTTCTCTCCTTTTCTTCTCTTTTTGTTGTCTTTTTAACTGATGTCTTTTTGTTGTCTTTTTAACTAAGATGCTATTGACTACAACAGATTGAGAGACTTCAAATAAAGAAAGCAGTAATAATGGAAGACTTCAGTTACAAGCACATAGACTTGTATTTGTCATATGGACTATGATGCAGACAGCACATGTACATGTAGACGTACATCACTGCTTTTTGGAATGAAAACTCACAACAGAAAGTTAATCCATCCCAAGAACACAAGGCCTTGTTCATGATATGCTGGGTGAAGGCCACTCTAATACTGATCACATTCTCCTCAAATTTGACGTACTTTAAGGAAAAAATGGAAAAAATATCCTAGAAGTTGTTCTAAAAGAATTCAAAATTGCTGTTTCCTCTAGTACATAACCTCTTCTTGAAAACAGCTCCAGTGCCAAAGGAATAGCAGATCACAAATACCACATCAATCTGTAAAACAATCTCTGTTTCCTAAGCACTATAAGACAGCTAATCTACTTTTCTCCAAGGTAGACTGGTAAAAACAGTAATAAGGAAAGAATTAGGAAATACATATCAGAGTTTATAAAAGAGTAAATATGGGTTTTGTGTTGGAAAATTGGGCCTAAAAAGTCTACTAGAAGGACACGATAAATCTGGAGAATATAGGTCATGTGCTATTCAAAAACCCCGGAGTCACCTGGAAGAAAGAGCTGATGACGGTGTTTAATGATTACTCAAATGGTTGTCAAAATTAGAGCTTGGCTGTGGATGCCTGCAGAAGATTTGTCCACTTCTGAGTTATGAGATAATAAAATGGAAACTAAATTTAGGGTTATGAAAGCCAAAGTAATGTGTTTGGGAAAATTAATCTTAAAAATACATGTGCAGTGACAAATAGTTACCAAAGTGATGAACATTGTCATGGAGTTCCTGGATGCAACAAGGTTAAATGTACTGGGAGCTTTCAGTTACAAGACAAGGTGATTAAGGGTAAACATTATGGAAGCCTATAAAATTATGAGCTTTTTAATTGCTGTAGGATGGCATGTTGTCAAAAATGGATTTGCCATGTTTCTGGAGGATAGGTCCACGGGGGCTGTTGAAAACAATCATCCAGATGTGACCTCTGGCTCAGGAGGTTCCTAAACCTTTAATTCAAAGAAAGCAGGATAATGTAGCAAAGAAGAATTTTTCAGGATATGCTTTTTTGTACACTCCGTTAAGCATCCATTATTAGCTTCTGTAGGAGAGAAGACAATTTGTTAGATGGACTTCCGGTCTGAGCCACTGTAGTAATACTTATTTTACTATTTCTTGTTATTAGGGACAAAGTTGTAAAGAAGTGAGCTTCACTTAGCTGAAGAATAAGCTTCAAGTTCTTGAGTATCTTCAGTATGACTCTATGACATACCTTCTAAATAAATATGTCAGATTCCTGAAATATTTGTACAAGGTGCATGACTCTCTCATCTATTGCATATGTACCCTGTTGTTTGGAAATGGTGACGTTTGAGCAACAGACTGTTGTCTTCATCAGTGCTTTCACAAAAGCAGGTGTGGTGTCATTTCAGAGACATGAAGATTAAATATCTTACAGTGAGTATCTCGAAGGGCTATAAAATGTGCTTCTCTGTCTTGAATGTGTCCACTGGTGTGATGCCTTCAAAGCGTTTCTTTTACTGTCTAAAATACTCATCTAATTTTCCTTTGTCTGCCACTGAGGAATTCTGACAGTTTACAGCAATATTTAATTTTGTCTTGGAGAAGAAAATGTAGGTTTTCATAAGGCGTTGCCATGCATATTCTACTCAAGAAAATAATGCACTCAAGTTCCATGCCTGCTTACTTAATGGTTTTCCAGCATTTGGAGCACAAACCTGAAATATGATCTGTTTATTTGTATGGAATCATTCACAGAGACAGATTTTACTAACCAGAAGACACCTTCTGTAACACTAAAAGCCACAAATATACTTCATCAGGAGTGACTTCTAGCTCTGTTTACTAAGAGACTATCTTGAGGACTTCCATACTACTGCTTTAATAGGAGCTCGGAACATGAGTAGAAGTCCATGTGTTCCGGTGTTCTGAAAAATGTTGAGTGTTTGACTTTATTATACTTTAAGATACTGCTTTTCCATTGATTCAGGTGCTTAGCGAGTATGTAGGGCTATGCCAAATTGCTTGTATTCAAATAAATATTTATATAGCACAAGTGATTCATAGATTACAAGGCCAGAAAACAGCATGGTAATTACCTGCTTTAATCAGAGACCAGAGATTGCAAAACTTATCTGAATCAATTCTTGTCAAGCTATTCTTCTACCATATCTCTTGATTATTTTATAAAGAGAGTACATATTTTCCCACCGCCATCAACAACAGAAACAAACATTAAACAGTCTCCCAGCTTTGTTTTTTGTAGCATCAGCTTTGTTTCAGAAATATGCTGTCTTATTTCCTGCAAGATTTCCTTTCTGGGCCTTTTATTGCTTCTCACTTACCTTAAAAACATCCTTTAATCTTTGCCTTTGGGACTAAGTAATGAACCTTCAGCACTGTCTTTACCTTTGAACCATGCTGGAAGTACCGAACAGGCTAATTTGTCCTTCACATCTAAGGATACTTAGAATGCCCTTTGCTTAACCTGTAAAGACCTAGGATAGGGCAACTAATAACGCTTTTCAGCGTAGCAGCCTTCTAACCACCATCCATTCAAACACCTTATCACTTATTCAGAGATGCGTGTCTTCCGATTAGGATGTGCTGATTTTTTTTTCTTTCCAGTTTTCTGATGTTCTGTCATCTCTGTCCTTTCTCAGGCTTTGCAGGAGGAAGCCAGCTGTCCTACTAAATTAACAGTCTTTTCAGAAGGAAGTCAACCTCAGCTTTCTTTTAACCGATAAACCTGCAGCCTCCTGAAATAACCAAGGTACTCTATATCTAGCTACGTGACTACAAATGCTGTCCTTCAACTGTTGTGGAAATGAGAGATATCTAAAAGCTGTCTGTATCGTTACAAACATCAATTGCTGTGTCAGAACTTCTGGTTTTTCCCCATAACTGCAGTTACAGGGCAGCTGAAGAAATGATTTCCTACTCTTACTGAATAATATAAAGTGGAAAGTATAATATTGCATCTAAAGGTTCTAGTGAAATTGGAACAAACCCATTATTTCACAGTATTTTTTCTTCTCATTCCTTCCAAAAATGTTTGTGGGTTTTATCCTCTAAAGCATATATTAGGAAACATGTTTCATAGTTACTAACATGACTATACAGTTATTTCACTGGATACATAGTGGACTATCAGAAAGGCTTTCCAAGCAATTTGGGTCCACCTTGCAAGTGACCACCATTGAAAAAGGTTCCTGGAATTCAATATGATTTTAGCTATCCTAAGAAAGCCTTGGTTTGAAAAATGCTAGTCTGAAAAATGCTAATCTACTCAACCTTTATCTATCGGATCACACCTTTACATTCAAAAATTCTCAGATATTGAATTGTACCAATATAGGAATGAAGAACAGGTGACTAGAAATTATTCCAAGCCAAACTGAATGCTGAGGAATCTAAAAAGGATTCACAGCCATACTACAGCTTCTATGGAAGCACATGTGCATACATGCACATGTACTGTAAATCAATTCAACAGCTGAGAAGCCTTTTTGTAACTGATGCTTTGCTTCTCCAACTAATACTTTATACCTCCTGCATGCTGTAGTAAAGAAAACAAAAAGATTAAATACCTGGATCTATATAGTTTACACATCTCTTTTGTCCAGATGAAGCTTGTACTGATCTCTTGAAAATGTTTAGAAGATGTAAGCCTGTCAAGATTGTTGACATCTCCAAACTGATAGGCAAGTAAAACCACTGTAGAATTCAGCTCCTCTGAAAAGGTTCCCACATGCTTCAACATGTGTATGCTGTAGGAGAAAATGAAAGGAAAATGAATACAAAAAGGTTGATGAAAGTAGCTGAAATAATTACATTGAAAAAATTACTTGGCATTCCTGAGTCATACTGAAATGGATGTTTTTCATGAACAACTAAGACTGTTTAAAGAAATTCTGCTTAAGGTGCTATCCCTTCATTTGACTGGAACATGTTTACTGAACAGGTTTGAATAAATATTAACAAAACTGATTTTATCACAGGCAAAGCATTCAAGACAAAATTACGAAATTTGGGGCAAATCATCTATTAGAGGTAGACTGTGTTTTCTTTTCATTTATCTCATTAGTACTTTACATGTTACCTTTTACTTTAGATACTAGGTATTTAGTCAATTCAAATAATTTGAAATGAGTGGGAAACACTACAATTCTTATTAAATCAAACACTGTTTTGTTATAATAATAGGAACCTTTAAATTAATATAGTAGTTTACACTCCTAGTTTCATGTTACTTTTTTCCAAACTACAAAGAAGGATCATATCATATGGGTTTCATGTTGAGTAATCAAAAGATTATGTAAAGAAATAACCAATTTATTTTCAATTGCATAATAGAAAGTCTAGCACAGTTGCTTTCAGGGAGAATTTTCAATCTTAAGCTATAGCTAAATTCCTTTTTTAGAATCAGAATCAAGCTTTCCTATACATCTGTGGCAAATTCTGCACCATTTAATGGTATTTTGAATTTTCTAAAGAATATTTCTTCTCTTTTGTGTTGAACACTTGGAAATCAAAAAATCTGTTCTAAAAGGAAAATATGAGACAGGAAGTTTACACAGGGAAAGTTATTTCAAATTCAAAAAAGTAGAGAAGAATGATTTCCAGTGTTGCTTGTATCTTAAGAATGTAGGCTCGCCTGATCTGAGTCCAGGTCTCCCAATACTATACAATAGGTCTTCAATCAAGACAATCCCCCCTGAGTGTCCAGTCTAACAATAACAGGTAAAAAACTTCAGAGAGAAGAAACTGACTTCAAAAGGTAATTTTTTTCCCTTTCAAAGGTCTTCTAATCCTCCTGTTTCAGAGAAACAATAAATCCGCTGTAAATTTCATCTGTTGTTGAACCTTGACCAAGATTGAGGGTCCTTTTTTCTGAAATGATCAGGACCTGAAAAATTCTCAGCTGGGCATTGTCACAAAAGATTGCATGTGTTGAGGCAGGCAGAACTAAAGTTACAGCTTGCTGAATAGCTAGCAGATATGTTTGTCTCTATGAAAACGAAAACAACCCCTGCCATTTGCTTATTTATAACCTGTTCCTGTATTTGTGCGTATCCACTTTGAAGCTATATACTGTGCCTTAAACAAAGGACAAGTAGAGGAAAGCTACAAAGAACTGAGCAATCCCAAAGTCTAGGTGAAGGGGAGGATGGATGATTTGTAGAGGAGGTGCAGCAAGAATTATTCTAAGGAGAGAGTTGTAGCAGCTGGGTATTGGGGCAAATTAGAGCCGAAATTAAGTAAATGGAATATCGTGGGGGGGGGCCATCAAACGAAATGAGCTGTATCTAAGGAAAAATAAGAATAGGAAAAGTAGTTAGGGGAAAGGTTTGAGGTCAGGACAGACGGCATCAGGGATTTGTTGTGTCAATGGGACTATGCAAGTCACAGGGGCAGCACTGCAGGATTTCTTATTGTCAGGTAGTTAAATTGTCCAAAATGTTTAATACTGGCTGTATTGCACAACAGTTTGATCTGTGACAGTCTTTAGATATGAAGTAAGTAGGTAAACTGAAGGAGAAGAAATTGGCAGCTGGACTTGTGGAGATAATTACAATAGCTACAGAAAGGATTTTGCAGGAAGATAGAGGTTAAGAATAACAGGAGTGTTGGAGAGAGCTGTAGGACAACCTCCATAATTGCTGGTTTCCTGATGTGCTATTAACTGTATGGCTGTGAAACCCAAGTCATGATGCAATTTAAAAGGCACATAAGCCCAGTTGTTAAATTGCTGAAGAAAATGGTGTTTGTACATGAATATACTAGTAACCCACAGAACAAGATTTTAGGATTCTGTTTGGTATGAATATATTTTTGTGGGTATATATTTTCTTATATTGTTAAGAGATTTCTAGCCAGTGGCAGTTTTTTATGTTTTTTGGGGGGGAGGGTTTGTTTTGTTTTGGATTTTTTGTGTCTGTAAATGCAAAAGAAAGAATATCTTTGGACCAAACAAAACTCCCTGTAGTGATATCCTCTCTTGCTCTTTGGTTGCTATATTTTTCCTGCCTGGAAACTAAAAAAGTTAAGGAACACTATTTTCAGTCATACTTAGTTTCAGGTTTTATCCTTGTTTGTACACAAAATTGAATCAGTCATTACCTTGGTTCGGTCTACTGCATAGACCTCCTCATATTCATTGAAATGTAGCTTGACTTTTAGTGTGTTTAAAATGAAAAATGCAAAGTTTCTTTATATCATAATAAATTACACTCTAACCTTTTTTTTTTCCAGTTTTGCAAAACCAGTTTAAATATCACAACAAGCCTGTAACCATATACAGCTGCCCCCTGAGAAATTTATTTGGAATTCACTGCTGCTAAAAATGGCGGCTTGCCTTGCATTTTTTTGTACTCCTGTGTAGGCTCTGCTCTCTCTAGTCAAGTGCTTTATACTGCACATCCTGCAGTGACTGTCAGGACTGGATCCTTATATAAATATGGTGGATGAGGTGTATTGATGAATTCAAGTCCAATAATTAGAGAATATCTAGCTGATGTACTTTATCTGTCTGTCTTCGAGAAAATGTCTCAGGGAATTGAGACATCTGTTGTGATGGATTTTGCACAGCAAATGTCAGTCCCAACCAGTGAGTTATATTCTGTATTTAAATTGGTTTTGGAATGGCATAAATTGCACTTATACAAACACTTTTGTCAGTGAAATTCATCACGGTCTTACAAATTCAGCAGAGGTTTCAGCAATTCTATCTTTTGGGCAAGTCCCACAATGTATTATTAAACAAAACAAACATGGTTAAAAAGCTTTCATATCAAATAACTATAACATTATATTTGACAGATGAATAACATATGGACAAAAAAATCTTTTCAAATTACACAGTTTAAAGCACTCATTATTTAGTCACACTTTTTAATTTTTATTAGAAGTTCTTTTCATATTAAACATTAATCCAATGCTTTATATTAAACTGTTAAGAAAGTAATCTAGAATTATTGCCAACCTTAAGCAATCATTACACAGAGTTATCATTGCAGTACTTGGAATGTTCAGTGATTTACTGTTTTATCTTTGGTTTATGTTTGTAGTAGAAAAATAGTAGGCAACTGCAAGTGCTAACCTTTTTAAGCCAAAAATATAAAGCCAGTTCTCTCAACTATTGTGAATTGGAGAAAGATACAATTAATATAGAGCTTTAAATGCTAAACAACTTTTGTGGTCAGTTGCTTTCCCTATTCAAAAGGACATGAATTTAAGTTTGAGCAGGGTCTTCAATATAGTGTTGTATTATTGCATAGGGAGGAAGAGGCAATGTGCAAAGAAGGGAGAGTTGCCCAGTCTGCTAGTTTTCTTTGACATTTTCTACTAGTCTGGATTTTTGCCCACTCCATTGGGCAGTGACTCCCTTATTTGTGGAGCATTTCTCAACCCTTTGTCAGCATGATGTGCTGTGTCACTGTCTTACATAAAAACACTCTCACTGCATTATTCCTATATTATTATTGGTGTATTAACACACCAACTGGAACCAGCTATTACAGTTTACAGACCGTATACTCATGTTTCCCATGAGTCATTACATACACTGTTATAATTTCTTTTGCTTTTAGACTAATGCTGTTTCCAAGTGACTTGTATGTTGAAAATGCTCTATATTGCTAAAAAAGCCGGAAGAAAACAAAAGCAGACTGTATCCAGTGTTTATGTGGAGCTAGCTGAAACCTGAAAGACAACTTAAAAGGAAAATTACTTCTCTGTAAACAGCTTGAAAGTAAGCAATTTCATTTACCAGTTCCAGTTTGGGGACATGATATTTTCTTACGTGCACCAAGGATTGCATTTAGCAGGTTAGATATCAATTAACAAGGAGCCCTTGGAAAAATAAGAACTTCAGGAAGGGGGGAGGATTAAGTGCTTCAGAGAGAGAGAGAGAAAGAGAGAGAGAGAGAATTCATCCAAACAAGTATCAGTTCCTTAGGAAAACTGGACAGAGCACTGCCAAGTAAAACTTGTCAGTCATCAACTCTAAACATTATCCTTTAGAACAGAATCTGTTCACACTCAGTCTAAGGTCGTATTTCAGTTTGTTAAAAATCATGAAGGTCTGTAGGAAATACCTGGATTATAAATAATTATTTTTACAAAAGTGTTCTGGTAATTTTCTTAAGGTATGCTCAACAGGAAGCAATACCAACACTGACTTTTCCGAGCTGAGTGCTGCATGAAATTAATAATGGCTCACAGAGAATGTTAGCTGAGACACCAAGAAAATGGTAAGAACCAATTTTCTGCAAGAACACAAGATGTATTGTTCATCTGCAACTGTGGTAAATCCAAGCAACAATTATTTGTAGTTTGAGTAAATGCCTTTAAAATGCTTAACTAGTCACCAGGTGGATCCGTATTTAGAGCTTACTGTCATGTCAGCAGCAAGAGGCATCTCTTTTTAACTTCTGGTTGCGATGAACATGCTGTGGGACAGGACTCTTGGAAATAAAGGTATGTTTTTTCCTGCCCTCCGCTTCAGTAGTTGTAAGCTTTAGTGTATGGCATGCTATATTTTTCTACCACTCCCCGACTCGGCACACATTTTCCTTGTGTTGACGTTTAGAGATGAGCACCTTAAAGAATATGTGGGAGAAGGGCGAAAACCATTGCAGATTACTGCCTTTATGCATCAATACCAAAGTTAAGATGATGTACAAAACAAGTAAAATGATTTAGGAATAGAGCAACTGCTTTATGAGAGAAACTAGAAGGAAAATACTTAAACCAAGACTGGAGAAATCTGATGAGAGATATTGGTGACGTTCACAAAATCATTAAGGTTGTGGATAAAATGGATACATAACTGTTACTGATCGATTTTTACAATACGCTAACAAACTATCACAGAATCACAGAATCATTAAGGTTGGAAAAGACCTGTAACATCATCAAGTCCAACCATCAACAAACACCACCATGCCCATTAAACCATGTCCCGCAATGCCTTGTCCACACGTTCCTTGAACACCTCCAGTGATGGTGACTCCACCACTTCCCTGGGCAGTCTATCCCAGTGTCTCACCACTCTCTCAGTAAAGAAATTTTTCCTAATATCCAGCCTAAAAACTAGTAAGAGATTGTTTTAAAAGGGATGAAAGAAAATACTCTTTTACACAGTGGGTAGTGAATTCCTGAAAATTTTTAGCACAGGATCCTATGAAGGCAGGCAGTGCAAAAAGAGTTCAGGTAAATTTGTGGAAAACAGGTTTATAAGCATATACTAAAGGCAACAGTCATAGGCGTACCCACAAACAGCTAATTGTAATGACTACATGTGCTGGGAATGTGAGGGGAAAAGACCACAGACAGTGCCAGGCTTGCATGCATTGTCTAAATAGCATTTTCTGTTGTTGCAACAGAATGCTGAGCTAGGTAAAACATTGCTCAGAGCCAGTGGTGCATTTCTTAGCCCTTATGGTCCACGGCTCTGGGTATCATTTTGATTATTTGTTTCATGTCATTTCCCATCCTTCGCTTAATAAGGTTTGCCTTGCAGTTTGATGCTGATTTCACTCAAAAAGTAATGAAAAATACTGAGCTTTATTAAACAGAATAACATTAACTAAAGCCATGGACTTTTTCAGGGTTCTCAATAAAACCATGAATTCATCGGAAAATCCACGGGAAGAAAGAGAATTTCCTCAAAAACTGCCTCATGTTTGTGAATTATGGCTGAATTACTTAGGAGCCTAAGCTTAGGTTTTTGGGTCCTCTTAAG
Source organism: Gavia stellata (assembly GCF_030936135.1). Classification (NCBI taxonomy): domain Eukaryota; kingdom Metazoa; phylum Chordata; class Aves; order Gaviiformes; family Gaviidae; genus Gavia; species Gavia stellata. The sequence goes on along the minus strand of NC_082599.1, from coordinate 22,598,820 downwards.
ATTGTGACAAGCATCACATAGTTATCTATGCCTTTCATTAGCTAAATACATGGATAGTTTAATGTGTACCCATTTGAGGGTGTGCTTGGAAAGGTATATTACCTCATGATAATATAATTGGGCTAACCTGCAGTGCAAGTTACATGTTCTCAGATAATAGGGAGTATGGCATCTAAGAAAAGCACTTTCTCCTGAGATGGACAGATGAATGGATGGCTGGATTAAAAAAAAAAAAAAAAAGAAAGAGAAATATTGGAGACAAACTGTACCGAGAGAAGGATATGAATTCATGGACTGTTCATGTTGGATTTTCTTCTGTTCTTACTGTCTCCTCATTTAGAGATGACATTTAACGAGGCATTAACATAAATGCCATGAATATCACAGCATGTTTAACTGAGTCAAAATATCTCCTGAAGTAAGTCATTCTACTTTACAAAACAAATTTGAGAATACATCTCTTCTATAGATCATATATAATTTTTTATAATCATTTATTTACCTTTATGATTTTAAGTCATACTGAAAAATTCGCATTCCTTTGTTGTCAAATGAACTTCGTTGAAAGTTAAAGGAATAAACAAAAGCAATCTTGGCTTATGCACTTGAATATCTGTCTCTAAAACTAATCATGCATCAGCTTAGTACAAAATACAAGCACTTCGAAATTTTTGGAATGGCATACAGCAGAGGGCAGCAGTGGTAAAATGGTATGTCAAGTAGATGATTACAGTATGTCTACTTTTATCATCTTTACTATAGTGTAACTCAAACAGTAAAAATAAAAACTATTAAATAAACCCAGGGTTAAATCTTTTATTTCCATTTTCTTGATGCTGTTCATGTCAGCATTTATTTTCATTAATAAGAGGAAATTATTCTCATGCATAGTTTCCAAATTCAGGGCTAGAATTATTGTGGGTTTTACTTCATAGAAAGGCCACTGAAATTCCTAACCTATTAACTTTGTTTTTGTCTTTGAACAAATGAAATAAAATCTGGTTCTGAATTAGCAAATGGACATATTTTTTCCTGAGATCATAAATTGCTAGTTCCATAGATGCATTTTATTATAGATTGCTTCATTACATTCTAGTGGTCAATATCCTGTTATACTGCCTCTCAATTAGTGAATTCTTTTTCATGAGTATAAAAATTATAGGAAAGTCGTTATAAATTAAACACATAGCAGATCTAATGAAGACTGATTGTGTCCAATGGCTTTGCATCTTTTCTTTGGATTCTTCGTTTTGAATAAGATGGTTTATGGCATTCATAATGTTTCTCTTACAGTTTCTTTCACGTCTCTAGCTGAGTCTTATGTCCGCAGCTTTCCTGTGTGTAGATACTGTAGATACTAGTAGAATGCTGCTTCTAGCCCTTGTTTTGCACAGAACTTGCAGGCATGAAGCATCTTTGAGATTTTTCTTCCTCTCTCAAATGTATTTGAAAGTGGCAAAATTGTTGAAGACTTACTGGGGTGGAAGGAGTGGGGGAATTCATACAGAGACAGGGAGGGAATTTAACTGGCAAAATGTAGTTGATGGTACAGGTGTCTACAACAAAGACGATCTCTCCAGGCTCTCTTAACTGTCAAGGAATTTATTGTAAATATAATCACAGAGGCTAGAGCGCAATTCCTCTCATCCAAAAGTTTATTCTAAAATAGGCCAGTCAAATTGCCTCTTAAAACGCCTTTCTCTCCAATGACTATACAGGGAGCCTAGAGTGACTCATCCAGGTGTAGACTTCCACATACACCAAATTTAGATAAAATCAATGCTGACTACATACACAGATCTTGACTGCTTAAGCCTCGCTTTCTCAGGAGATCACATTGAAAAAAAGCAAAACAAACCCTCTTTAAATAAGGGGAAAAATGAAAATAAAATAAAGAGAAAAGGTAAATAATTGAGACTATATTCATATATGTGTAATAAAAGTAGGAAAGGGTTTTTTTAAAAAAAAACATATATGAAAGATAATTAGTGGGCTTCATGTATATGTTAGAATATTCTGTGGAACTATGTATTAGCTTTTATGGAAAACATTCAGATCAAAGACCAAAGAGTTGTAGGCAGGTTAAGGGTGTCAGCTTTACTGTAAGGTTTGTAGTTTTTAAAAGAATTGCTGCAAATGTGCATTCTGAAAGATTTAATTCAGCTTTATAGATGTGTTAATATATGAAGGAACATGCCAAAAGGGAGCATGGTGTATTTTTCCCTCTCTCATGCACATATACTTCCCTCTTTCAAAATGACAGTAAGGATAGTCTTTGGCAGGTGTATCTCAGACTTTTTTCTGCAGTAAGAGAGCAAACTGGAGTTAATACATACCCATTTAGCACAGTGTGTAGACAGTCAATATGCCTGTGTCATTTATGACCGTTGACAAGATTTGCTTGTAGAAGAGTTCTGTGTCACTTAAAAGAAGGCATAGAAACAATGTAAAGAGAGTCATCACTCAGAAGATGGGGAGGTAATCCAGTATGTTAGATGTATCCATTCTCCAGACTTTCATCTGAAGGTACATACAGACTCACACTTCCCTTTTTTCACTTTGCCACTAGTTTATGAAGAATCTTAGTTTTCTCCCGCTTAAATAAATTTGCCTCAGCTTCCTTTTTAGTTCTTTTTGGGATTTCTGCAAAAAAGACGTTTTGAAATAAAATTCTAGTTAAAAAACCCACTAATGTCCTTGTAGGAGTTAATATAAAAAATTAACCTCAATGCACTAACGCTCTGCATACTAATCCATTAGGCTTTCTTTTTCAAGCTTATGAGTGCCAGCCATTGACTTGTTCTACTTGGCTGTTTTGAACCTTACACTGGGCTGCAGACTGTGTGTTGTTAACTGTAAGCAAGTGTATCTAATTGTTAATAAATACTCACTTAAAGTTTCTCTAAGTAAATTGTGAAAACTTAGATTACACTTTCCAATTATGATTTTCCAAACTCGTGTGTGTGTGCGTGTGTGCAGAGCTGCAGTAGGCTTGGTTAGTATCATACTAAGCAGACAATTTGCTTGTAGTGGACCCTCAGTTCCAGGAAAGTTTCTGCCTCTGGTGTTCACAAGCTACTCACACAGAGCACTTCAGTATAAATCCCCAGCATGCATGAGAGCTTGCTCAGCTGCTAAATCAAAGTACAAGCACTTGCCTAGCAGAGAGTTAGCATGGACTGCAATTCAAGACTACTTGAATAGCTGCTGGTATTGGAGCTAAGAATTTGCCTCATAAATATAATTTAAATCTCTTTTTTTTAAATTTTTTTTTCTGTTACAGATGTTTTTCTTGTCCTCATCTGCACAGATGAGACATGAAAAGCAAAGGAGAAGCTAAAAGACTTTAATTCCTTCTGTACTGTTGAAGGAATTTGTTCAGCAGAGGGAAAGGCTTGAAAATTCTTTACAGAGGAACCATAGGAAACAAATTGTCGCTATGCTGAAGATTGATATGTTTTGCTTTTTAAGACATAACTTACACTTGCTTGGGTGCATTTCTGACTCTTCTTTTTATATCCTTTTAGTCTTTTTGTTAGCTTTAAGCTGAGCATGTTTTCTTTAGCACAGTGCTTTGAAGTTAGGATTTCAGAATTTTCTCAAATCATAATTGCCAGAGACTGACCAAAATCTGTATAGCCTAATTCTAAATTAAAGGCCACTGTGACTGATAGAGATGGATTGGTCACTGAACTAAAAGTTGATGCCTGTTCATTTCTTGATTTTAATATAGGCGTATGTATACATTAATAGTTCTAAACAAAATATACACTGCTGATATTTTAAAAAGGCTCTTTCTTTAAAGCTGAAAATAATGATAAGAAAAACTGGGTGAGTGGAAGTTTTTAAAAATAAAATGAGAAAGATTATTGGTAACTAAGAATTTCCTATGAAAGACAAATAGCACAAATTCTGCATTCATTAAAGAAGGCAAATTTGTCTTAAAAAGTAATTTTTAAAAGAGGATGCCATAAAAATAATAACAAAAATTTTGTCAAAAATCCTGTATTTTGCTGTATCAATTTTCTGAACATCATTTCCTAATTTGTACCATGTGTCCTCTTCTTCCAATTGTACTTCTATATAAAGCAATATAAATATGCCATAAATAATGTATAAAACAGCAAGGAAAAAAAAAAGGCTGATGGCAATGAGAACAAGCATGTAAACAGAGTCAGCATTTATGAAAAAAAATAAAAGCACAAATATTAAAGAAAAAAGGCTATTAGATACTAAGTTTAAGGTCAAAGAAATATTTAATAGTATATCAAAACTGAAGTAATCAGTATGAAACCAAAGTGCTCAGTAATAGCTATCAAAAGGTCTATCAAAACCAAAGTAAATTCTAGCCCTGCTGCAAGGTCTAGATAAGATTATTTAAAAGTGTATGTATGTGTAAGTTCGTATAAGTATATTAATATTCTAGCTTTGGAAAGAAATAGTGTGTGTAGTGCTTTATTCTTATATAAAGATACTTTCTACTCTGTCATAACCAATTATTCCAGTTAAATGTTTTTACATCTGCCAGACAGGATAGCATACACTTAGCCAGAAGCATTGGTCACAGAGCATTGTAAACAGTTGATGTTTGTTTTTAAAAAAAGCACATCTTGGAGCATGGTGAAATTTCACAGAATGGAAGAAAAGCTTAAATTGTTCCAATATTTTAAAAAAGGGTAAACAGGATGACTGGGTATCTATAGGCCATTTCATGACACATTAGTCCTAGCCAACAGCAGGGAAAGGTGCTATAGAATGCAGTCAGTGAAGACAGTAGCATAGCAAATACTAATCAATATGATTATATGGGAAACAGATCTGGACAAACCAACTGTGATAGGTTTTTCATAAGACTATAAACTTGTCTGACAGAGGCAACAATGCAGAAGCCTAGGCTTCCATGAAGCTTTCACCTGATTCCTGAATGACTCTGCAATTTTAAAAAAAATTACTTTGTGGGATTCCACAAAGCAATATTGATTCAATTAAACGAATCATGAATGGCAAGTTAATAAATATATAAGGACTTGAAAGCAATTTGTCACCTTAAATTAGGAGAATAGGCTTTCAGGAGGGTGTTTTTGATCAAATGCCATTCATTTCTCTCAGCACTAAAAAAAAAAAAAAGAAACTACTAAGGCCAAAATTTATAAAGAAGGTAGAAAAAATGGTGGAAACATTGTACTCCATAAGAGGCATTCACTGAAGAGTGAGAATTTTAACAATCTAAGGAAGGCTTCCAAACTCAAAAAAAAAAAAGTTAGAGTCACACTGACAAGATGAGGGACAGTGCCCTGGAACACTGACCTGATAACATGGTGGATAATGGCTGAAAATGAGTGCCCAATGTAGTACTGTGGGTAAGACGGTGAACCCAGTTTCAGATATAAAGGCCGAGGTGTACTAAATAGGAAATTCTGTTTTCTTTATATATGATCTCAGCATAAACCATCACTGGAATAATGTGTAAAAATTCCAAGCTCCAATAAGACACATGGAAAACTTGTATCAATATTCAGAAAAAAGCTATAGGAGTCAGTTAACACCTTAGAAATATGTCTTATTATGAGATTTAAAATTAATCTCCTTACTTTATCCAAGAAAAGGTTGACATATAATGATAATGGTCAGCATATGCTTACATTTGTGTCAGTTTTTCTACTGTATTGGATGTTCAGTCATGCTGAAGTTAAAGTGAAAAAACATAGTACCTGAAGCTAAAATTCATACTGGAAGTAAGACACATACATGTTAAAGGTGAGGATAACAAAGGTCTGAAACAACTTTCCTGATGATGAGTTAGATCCTCAAATGAAGCTTTTGATAAGGTCTGAATTTGGTACATAAGTATATCTTAGAATGCAAACACACAATGGGCTTATTTCAGAAATTCCTGGGTATAGTTTTTTGTCCTGCTTTAAGGCAAAACTGTATAATGATCATAAATGATCCCTTCTGTCCTTAAAAACTGTGAACTGGAAGACATAGGTTGAAATCCTTCCATGTAACTGAATAGAAGTTATATACAAAAACGAAGAAGGAAGTAATTTCTTACTGGAACTATATGAAGGGAAATTCTAGCTTATCTTGAGTTTTCTAAAAGACATATTATTTTCAGTAAAACATGTTTTCAGTAAGTGGAGAGTGGAAGTGATACAGTATGGAGCATCTTCAAGGTAAACTAATAGTTTGTAGGCACAAATGTTCAAAAATTGGAAGAGTTATTTACTTTAAATCTTCATTTGCTGTCTTGGTGAAAATACAACTTTAATACAGACTGTTACTGTTTCCTGTATAGGAGGTTATAATTAGAACTAAATAGAAAATTCAGGCAAGCGGTTCTTGGAACAGCACGTGGGAGATTACAGGTACTGATTAGTTGTAAATTGTCTGTGTGGTAACAGTTCAAAATTGATAATTAAAGCTTAAAATACCAACCAACATCACAGTGTGTGATGTTGTTACAAAGACTTGTGCTTGATCATTTGCAAGGCTTTCCATGCTTGATGAAATTCAGGGCCCACTGGTGTGTGGCTTGTACTGATCCCACTACCAGATGCTTTAGAGAAAGTTCTCTTCTGGTACCTGACAAGAGATGGGCTTCAGCCCTGAAACCCAGCATTCTGTATTAGTTCCAAAATGTATCCGCATTACCACTATTTATTTGTTTATTCCTATTCATTGTCATCATGGCTAGGATCCCAACACATGTCTTCGCTAGTAAGTGAAGTCAGGACCCCATTATTGTTCGTGATATAAGAATATAAAAGCTGTGGATGTTGTCTACCTGGACTTTAGTAAAGCCATTGACACTGTCTTCTACAGTATTCTCCTGGAGAAACTGGCAGCTTGTGGCTTAGACAGGTGCACTCTTCGCTGAGTGAAAAACTGGCTGGACGGCCGAGCCCAGAGAGTTGTGGTAAATGGAGTTAAATCCAGTTGGCGGCCGGTCACAAGCGGAGTCCCCCAGGGCTCAGTTTTGGGACTGGTCTTGTTTAATATCTTTATCGATGATCTGGGTGAGGGGGTTGAGTGCTCCCTCAGCAAGTTTGCAGATGACACCAAGTTGGGCGGGAGTGTTGATCTGCTCGAGGGTCGGAAGGCTCTGCAGAGGGATCTGGACAGGCTGGATCGATGGGCTGAGGCCAATTGGATGAGGTTCAACAAGGCCAAGTGCCGGGTCCTGCACTTGGGTCACAACAACCCCATGCAACGCTACAGGCTTGGGGACGAGTGGCTGGAAAGCTGCCTGGTGGAAAAGGAGCTGGGGGTGTTGATTGACAGCCGGCTGAATATGAGCCAGCAGTGTGCCGAGGTGGCCAAGAAGGCCAATGGCATCCTGGCCTGTATCAGAAACAGTGTGGCCAGCAGGAGTAGGGAGGTGATTGTACCCTTGTATTCAGCACTGGTGAGGCCGCACCTCAAATCCTGTGTTCAGTTTTGGGCCCCTCTCTACAAGAAGGACATTGAGGTGCTGGAGCGTGTCCAGAGAAGGGCAATGAAACTGCTGAGGGGTCTGGAGCACAAGTCTTATGAGGAGCAGCTGAGGGAACTGGGGTTGTTCAGTCTGGAGAAGAGGAGGCTGAGGGGAGACCTTATCGCTCTCTACAATTACCTGAAAGGGGTTGGAGAGAGGTGGGTGTTGGTCTCTTCTGCCATGTAACTAGTGATAGAATGAGAGGAGATGGTCTCAAGTTGCGCCAGGGGTGGCTCAGGCTGGATATTAGGAAAAATTTCTTTCCTGAGAGAGTGGTGAAACACTGGAACAGGCTGCCCAGGGAGGTGGTGGAGTCACCATCCCTGGACGTGTTCAAAAAACGTGTAGATGTGGCACTTCGGGACATGGTTTAATGGGCATGGTGGTGTTGGGTTGATGGTTGGACTTGAAGATCTTACAGGTCTTTTCCAACCTTAATGATTCTGTGATTCTGTGAATAGTCTTAATGCAAAAAAACTGTACTGTAGCTTCATTCATTTTCTGGGGATGGCAGAAAGTGTTCAGGCAGGTTTTTGACATGATTAACAAAGGAGGAGTCCAAGGTCCGTGCTTGAATCTGCTTTCCAACTCACAGTCTTCCATGGTGTTCACATTTATGTTGACTGATACCATCTATATATTTTACAAGTTTGGTCAATGAGCATTGTATATAACTTAGATAAACCAAGTAGAAACCAGAAAAGACATTTGAGAATGGAATGGAGCCCTGATTATGCCACTGCTGTTAACTTCAAAAGTTGAAGGACATTAAATTAACAGCTTTTTAATTCTTAAGAAACAGCAGACTAGTGGGAATTAAGAGTAAAACTGTCTTTATCCTATCTACTCTGTCTTTGTTTTGGATTGGAGCAAACTTCAATTTCAGACTTGGCTGATTACATATGTATTTTTAGTAACTTCCAGCTGAATTTGCTGGAACAAATACAAATATTTACTTACCTAGAAACAGTCTGAGTACAATAAAGGAGATTGAAAAAATCTGAGAGTGTTTCTACTGCAAAGTGTTTTGATGCAGTATCATTGCATGTTAAATTAAAGCTTTTCTTATAACCTACATCTATATTGGTTTTATTTTCAACATGTTCAATATTTTCAACATTCAGTATTTCAATATTTTCCATATTGTAATTTATTCAATGCACTTACTCAACTAGAAAGGAATAATTCTGTATTTTGTTAATTTCTACTTTTATGAAAAATAAATGTTTATAGATAAAAATAAGCCATTGTTTTCATTCAAGACTAATAAACTACTAGGAAGGTAAATTGTTTGTTCGTTTGTTTTGAAATGACTGATCTGGATAAAGCAGGTGCAGTAGATCAGATTTGTCAGGACTTCACTATAACAATTGTGTATAACTAGTTGGTGTGTACCAGCTGGGAAGTTACTTATTAAACTGAAGGAGATGGAAACATTGAGGGTGGGTAAAAATCTAGAAGGCTGTAGGTTGCTTTGAAAAGGGATTCATGGACCTGGGGTGAGGTTGCTAGCAAGATCTTCCAAGATTCAAGTCTAGACTTTTCTTATACTTTCTTAATTTTTTTTGGCATAAAGTTTGCTGATGACATTGGGTCAGTAGGCTACAGAGGATATTCAGGTTTTCATGCAGAAAGAATTAGAGACTTGGAGTTTTAGACATGATGAGAAACATAATAGTATGTAATAAGCACATATTATAGGGTGATAACAGGAATTTCTATCATGGGAAATAATGGAAGGTTAAGACCTGCATGCATCACTCATCCACAGGACTTGTGAGGCATATAGACTGTGCAATCATAAAAGAGGCACATGTAATCTTTGCATGCACGCAGCCAAATATTTTGAGGAAAGATGTGAAAATTCTAATATTATTATAAAGATACTTCAATGGGAATAATGATTATGGTTATAATCACACATACTCATCAGGTGAATTCAGTAAGTGGAGAAAAGCCTGCTGTGTTGACATAAGAAGCAGAATAATCATATTGAATTAGACCTAGGGTTTTTTACTGTTCTTTCATATTCTTTGGATTTGTTTCATACTCCTTGTATATACATTTGTGTACAGAGAACTTGCAGACATAATAAACTGCTTATATAGATGAGCACTATTGTTGCTGATCATGAGAAGATCTCCTATATACTTCATAAACTGTGTCGGATATTCATTTACAGGAGAGGAAACCAATGAAGATACCAGTATCTCACCTCAGTACGATGGGTTACTCTGGTGCTTCTTAGTATAATACACACTGAACCCACAATTTTTTTCTTCCACAACTAAACAACACAAACCACACAGCCAATAGCAAACATGGCTAAAAGATAGCTAAATTCACTGAGGTATTATTAAAATACAGCAATTCTGTTCCAGGAACTAGAGATACAAAGAGTTCTGCAGCCAACACTGAGCAGAATGAAGTGTATCCTCTTGATGAGAAAATAAGAATTGTTCCTAAAGTGGATAGAACAATGCTACAAGAATATATGGTATATTAACTCAAACTGTATCTGCAAAGTTAAAATAGTAGCAGATTTTGTATTTTCTGTATGTATTGTCATGGGCTAGGAAAAAGCAAGCATTTATTTTATAAACTAAGGGTTACATGTATGCATTCATTGTGAATACTGGTATTTAGGTTATCTATGTTTATATATAGATAAACAACTTTTAAAAGTAAAAAACTTTCTTTCATAAAGTACAAGCATTTCTTATGATAAGAAACTCCCCTCTCACTGCTCTTGTTACCAAACCTTTGAACAGTGGATATAATACTGGGTTACATGGAGGAGGTACTGGTTGGTCAGTAGTTTTAATAAAGGTGGAAACTAAGTTCACTGTAATGCAATGAAGTTTTTTATTCAGTTAAATTTCATTATTTTCTATAAATACTGGTTATTTCATTGTCCTTCCATTCTTGGATTTTCCTTTTTTCCTTTTTACCTTTATGGCTTCAACATCTGCTACTTGAAGCCCATCTAATCACTCAGCTATTCTGTAAGCTATTAGTGTTGGTGCCATCTACAAACTTCCTGAATTTAAGACAAAGAGAGTGAAAAAAACTGTCTTCCCTCCCCTTGCCCTGGCTTGTGTTCATGACCCAGAAACTTATATTTTTTCTTTGTTTTTAGGTAGACTAGAAGGCCTTGAGAAACATCGGTCCTCTCTCAGGCAACAATTAACATGGTGTGTGCTTGCAGTGACTCTTCCCTATTGTAAGGCGAATGTCTTTAGAACAACCGAACACTGACTCATAGTTTGCAAAACAAAAAGTAATGTGAGTAAACACTTGTTATCTTAATTTCTGTAATAGTAAAAATTATTTATAAATATTTTATGAAGTAAGAAAAATTACATAAAGGGACTTTTGAGTGGTTTTTCAGCATAAGGTGATGACTATCCAACAGGAAAGGAACATTCCAATATGTTGGGGTCAGAAGTCAATGGCTGAAGAAGCGACATATGATACAGAAGTCAGTTTCCTACAAGGCGAATAGCATAACTGTCAAAAGGTTATTTTTCAATTTAAAAAACTTAATTTTTTCCCATTAAAATATTACTTGGTGTTCTATGCTGTGATACTACATAATATTTCATTAGAGGTATTTAAATTTATAGTTTAATGTATGTAATTGCACCAGAAATGCTTTGGACTGGGTGAGAAATTGTCAGTAAAATCAGCTCATGTCTTTTGAGCCCAGTGTCTTTGGACACCTAAAGGAGCATAAATAAACAATATACATAATAGATTCTGATAACACTCCAGGACATAACCAAACCATAGGCGGTGAAAAGCTTAGTAACTGATTTCTGCATCTATTTAGTGTAAAAGGCGGCAAGATAGCTGAAGCTGACTTCTTGGCCTAGTAGCTATACTTTAATATTTAGATACCTTCAGTAGAGTTAGGCTGCTAAAGTTCCTAAGGATGAACATAAGCATTTTTTCCCCATGTTTTTTAACTTAAAAATGAGCAACATCATATACATCCTTCTGAAGCACCACCTTTTTCTTGCCCAAGATACTCATATCTCCTACTGTGACTAAGTTCTTGATTATAATTAATGTTACTGTTGAATAGTCTTGATGGTTACCCCTACATTCCAATTTTTCTTTTTCAAACACAGCCAGATAGTCAGCAATGGAGAGGTTGAGTGAGGGAGAAGTCTATAGTAAGGTGGGGGCAATTAATGAGAATTTAGATCACACTTTCCATATATATCAACACTTTATTTTTGTTAACCCATATAAACTTTCATGCCAGGAATATTTTAGGACAATAAATGTCACAGATTAATTCTGTAATATGTGAGAAGGCATTTCTGAAGGTACATTTCTCAAAACATAAGAGGCTTTGCTGGCCTAGAGTGGAAGTAATCCATGAGTTCTTTCTGTTCTCTTTTATTGTAGCTAGATTTCCAGGTCTTCTTAGGAAACTTTCTGCTGACTAACAGGTGAATTTCGCAATCCTGAACTAATACAAGGCTTGTTCCAGAGACATCTATTAATATATCTAACTCTACGTTAATATATGTAACTCAGATAATTTCAATAGCATTCATTTATTTTAATTCATTGGCAATCATAATATATGTGATATTGTTAGGATTGACATGTGAGGCCAATGAAGCTGAATAGACTGTGGTAATTTTAAAGCACTGACATTTTTTATTACACCACTCTGGCATTAATTCATTGGCAAAGATGCTTTATATATTGAAATTCTACACAATTACATGCAAAATGTAGTCCTTTCATATGTCAATATGTTGCCTGTGGCTGTAATTATAGCAATGTGCACACATCACATTAATAACATGGAGGAAATCTGCAGTACCACAGGATTCTCTTCTATTTGCCATAATTGCTGCAATTAGTTAAAGGGCAAAAACCTCATTTGCTTGGTCCATCAAAACAAGTTATACAGTATTTAAGGAATAAGAGTTATATAGCTGTATTTCTCAGTAAGCTGCGAAGTTCAGCAGGGTTCTTGCTAAAGTGATGCCTACATCCTCTCCCATTCTGCTGTATGAATAAAATTAAGCCATTTGTCAGGTTGGTAGAGCTCATAGGAATGTCCTTGTCATCTCAGAGTGAGTCCTTTAAAGAGTTTTCTTACTGCTACATAATTTATTCACTGATCCTTTGAAAACCAGTAAATTGCAGAGTGCCATTATTCATGGCATTTGTGAATGGGCAACTTGCTTTTGTTCTCGCAGCAGGTGCGTAGGTGGGAGTAACAACAAGATAAGCTGCAGTAAGTCTTACTGGTTCACTTAAAATTAAAACCAAATAAATAAATAAAAATCCTGTTACTAAAGAGGGCTTGCTGCATGTGCTTATCATGTTCTGTGTCTGCTTATGCCATTTGGAAATTGCCTTTGCTCCTATTCACTAAGAATGGAAGTTAGGATATTACTATATGAGCTTTCAAAGTCATAAAAGATTGCATTTGTGTGTGGAGAAAATTTGATATACAGTTGTCTGAGATCATTAATCCAATCATGAAATAAGGGTTTTGAGAAGTTCTCATTTTTATCACTTTTCTTTTTATCTTATTTCTTCTGTTACTTATTTTCCTGGGACATGTACCTATGCCTGTCAGCAATCAGTTACTCTCTTGCAAGTATCCCTCCATGATAACTGTTCAAATTGATTAAAAATGATTGTTTATCTCTGCAAGTTCTTGAGCTGAGATCCTTGCTTAATCATGCCAAGGTCCTTAACTAAATGTAGAATGGAATAAAAAGGAAAAGTTTCATTTGCTTATTTATTCAGGAAGTTCATCATGCCTCTGGTTTTGCTATATACAGTCTGTCATCATGTTAGAATGGTAAGCTCCTTCAGTTTGAGTTACCCCAGTTCTCCAGTTCCTCTGAGGGCTCTTTCTTCCATGCATATTATCATTCTACAGTAAGCAGAGAGTCACTGGCTTATGAGGACTGTGCATGGACTGTTTTTGCCCCTTTATTAAAAATCACCAAAAGACATACAATTGAATTTGAGCCAAAATGGCAGAGACTTATAACACATGAGAGAACAATAGTAGTGATAGGTGCTTTGGGAGGTTTTAAGACATTAAACCGTACCAGTGATTTCTTTCTCTCTGTGTATCTCAGAAAATTTCTGATAGGCATCTAACTACACCACTCTGTTATTATCACTGTCTCATTTTATGAGTTGGCACAGCATCAGGATGTGTAGGTAGTAGGGTAAGGGTTTGAAAAAAGGACTTAGCTATTGTTGCTAGCAATTACTTCAAAAGTAGTAATCCAAGTGCTGTGTAGACAGAAAAATTCTTTGAGGACAGTGGCATGACTGAAAGCACAGGTAGTGCTCCAGTGTCAGGAGTAAAAGCAGAAGCTGAAGCTTGAGTCCCCATCAGTGATTTTGGCACCACTGAGAAACTCATTTACAAGCCAAAGGAGGTTTGCAACACTTAGTCTTAAGAAGGGAAGTGAATTCTCCTTTGAGATCAGCCATAGTACCCTGTACCAATTATTATTTGTTGCTTTTTAGTATGCTGAATGTTTCCTTTTGTTACCATCACTCTGTAATGTAAATGTTAATGTAAGATATAGCCAGTATTATGTAAATCTTCTCTCAGCAGCTTTCAATAGTTATAAATAATCAAATGTGTTTTTAAATGTTAGCTTCTCTCAGCATATTGAAACAATTCACCCTCTGTTTATACACATTAATTGGATAGAATTAATTCTTAGTTTCAATTTGTAATTATATACAAAACACCATATTATATACAGTTAAACTTATTCTGTGTTTGTTTGGGGATTGAGCAATCCCCAGAATTAAATGCCGGAAGCTATTGTCTCGTTATCTGAGGAATTATTTTTATTAGTGGAACAAATCTGGACATAGTTAGCTTTGTTTCACAGAGCAAATTATATGAAAGCCAGAAGAGATGCATATTATCATGTGTTTCTGCTTTTCAGTCATTCATATCAAAATAAATCTTTGAGATGAAAATTCCTGTAATTCTTGTTTGCATAAAGTTGCATATTTGGCAATGTTAGTTTGATAAATATCTTTTGTAGTTTATGAAGTAAAATAAAAGGTTTTTTGGTACACATATGAGAGGGGATTTTTTGTACTTGAGTATCTAATAATAGGACTGATTTTTAAAATGCTCAGCCTTGATCACACAAGAGTTTGTACATACTTCCATGTACATGTACTTAGTATTTTTGAGAACATTTGTTTACAGTTTGCACTTCACTCAAGCTGTTTTATAGTTTTATATATAATTTTTTTTATAGTCAATATCAGTTGCCAGTTCTCAGCCTTACTAAAACAAGGCTGTTCCCTTTGAGCTCACCACCTTGTAGGAAACATTACCGGCATTTTAGAACCCAGGATTTTGTCAATCTAGCTTTCAAGAGAATTGTGACATTTCTATTACTACAGGCTTACTGCTTCACAGGATTTGTTGAGCCAGCTGAGATGATAATTCTTCATTATCACACTGAAGGTTTGGAAGGTGGGAGAATGATATGACTGGTGTACTTGTCGCTGTGGAAATCTGTCAGTCATGACAGTTTTCACTAACCTCCAGTGCAATAATATTGTAATGGCATGATGATGTAAATGTCGACTTTGTAACAGCATCCCTCTGGAAAATCTGAGTGGAAGAAATTTTTTTTCACCGCAGTCTGAGCTATCCCAGCTTTTTTAATTGGTACAAATGTGGCACAGAATAAGTGGGGATGAAAGAGCCTGTTCCCTATGGACAGTGTTTCCCAAAGAAAAATACCATTTTTCTATGGAGGTGCTTGAAAAGATTTCTATTTCTATTCTCTTCTCATATTTGCAAAAAGAAGTAATGTTTCGATGAAAAAAAGCAATTCAGGTTTGTTGTGAAATTGCTCAGATAATGTAGTAATGTAAAGAACAGTTAGAGTGCTTGCATGTATTATCCATTGTAATGGAATACATTCTTCAGTGGAATTTATACATCTTGCATTGCTAAAATAAAGTAGAGACTGTTTACATAAAATGATAACTACTAAAATATGTGAAATACATTCAACAACGTGACGCTTAGAACTTGCCAAGAAGAACATGTACTAATTCCTATCCACCTCCATTGTTACCTTAAGAGCAGCTCTCTCCATAGCAACTGAAAACTTTGCAAGGCAGCAATAAACTAATCCTCTCCAGCTTCCAGAGCACCATCAAGGAATTTTAAAAACACTGGACTTCCAGCAGCTAAATACTTCTGAGGATTCTGAAGGCCGCAAAGCTAGATACACAAGCATTCTTTTTCCCTTCAGAAGGTAAGAAAATGATGTTTAGAAATAAGTGCATCCTTGTAACAATAATACATATTCCTAACTGCTAACAGCAAAATATATCTAAATATCAAAAGATTTCATAGCATCTAAAAACATACTAACCTTCATCTGAGTGAATACCAATTTGAATTCAGCAGTTCTTTTTTTGTTTTAAATCTTTTGTTAGCAGAGTTTCCTTTAAAATAAGACACACACGTATCATATTGCAGTTAAAAGAAGCTGAACTTATGTGTGGCTGTTTAACACATGTGCATTATCATCTGAAAATGTATGTCACTGCCAGCATCTGCCCATCAATAAAATGAAAACCTTTCTGTGGTAAACAGAACTGAAACTCTTTTATGGTTCTTGTGCTTTGATATTGAGATAGATTATTGTTAAAGCAGAAGCAATGGTATATAGGAAGGATAGTGACAAGGCAGATTTACAGTACGAAATGTCTTTTGCATCTAGAGTTAACAAGTTAAACTTGTTGCTTCTAGTGTGTTTGTCTTGTTTTCACTGAGTTCTATGAATAAAATTATGACAGTTTTGTAACTTTCATCTGATCGTAAAATATCACTAATTTTTAAGTACATCCTGTTCATTCGTGTTTTGTGTTGTATAGCTGGAGTTTGGTAATGTTGGTAAAGTGTTCTGAAAATAAAACTTGCTCCATATCATCACCATGTAACATAATAACTGCAAATTCGTATTAGAATTAGACTAGTAATCTTTATTTACAGCTGGTTTTGCTACTAAAAACCTGTTTCATAATGGAATGAAAGTGAAAGCTATGTTATTTTCCTGTCCTTACTGAAGAGGATTATTAGTGAATGCAATAACATAACACTGAAATGAAAACTGTACACTTTTACTTTTACGAGGAGGGAAGGGCACTTTGAGTCAACCTCTTGTTGGTAATTCTACAGAAGTTTTAAGGCCATGGTTGTCTTAGTTTCCTGCTGTTCTGGGCTGTAAAGCCCTCAAAGGCTCCCTGTTGTTCAAAAACAGCTTGTCACTGCAAATCAGCTTAGCCGACCAATTAATAAATCCTTTCAAACATATTGCATTCACACTAATTAAAGGGTTGGGGTTTTTTTCCCCTTTACCATTCAGATTCCTCAGGTTTCAAGTTTAAGCTGTGAAGTGCAAACAACAATCCAACATTCAGTGCAGCTCACGCACTGCAGGAAGAGGAGATGTGTTTTCTGACCAAGCATCCAGCTCTTGGGGTGGTATGTTCTGCTTTCATATTCAGCGTGCTCCTTGCTGAAGGACAGCCTGGGGAAAAGCATGGGCAGGATGGCAGCTATGCTCCCAGCCGAGGCTATCTGATGGAAGTTTTACGCGTTCTTTCAGCTGACAACACTGAGCTCCACATGAACCATTCACGAGAACTGGTCAAAATGTTACTGGAGAGAGCTGAGTGCCCACAGCGGATTTATGGCATGCAAGAGGATTGTAACCTGGTTAGTGCTTCAATTAATGAGGGATATCTTTACAGGATCGTCAGTGAGTTCTAAAATTATTTATTAGAGTGATACTCTCCTGAATACAAAACCTAAACATGTAAAGGGCTTGTTGTTGCAGCAAAAAATTGTACCTGCTTTAATTGTTTAATTCTGAATTATTGATATTTATTGTTTGAGCTCATGAAGAGATATTCCAAACATGACAGGCATTCCTTAAAAACTCCATGCTTCGGTCGCATAACATTGATAATTTTCCTTTAAAAGTTGTCAAGTGTTTATTTTCCATCAAAGATTTTTCTACTTTACCCTGATCTAACTACAAAAGCATGAGCTTGAATTTGGGACACAGAGGATTTCCACTGTGGAAAGACATAGGTAAGAATTGGGGACTGGCTCTGCCACTTTTTTTTTTTGTTCTGGATTTTAGTTCATAACAATAAAACCCAGACAGGATTGTCTCAGATTTGTGTGCCACTTCACTGAAATATTCAAGATTTAGGGAAGGGTCAGGTCAATAAAAATCAAAGGCAGAACAATGAATCTACAAATCCAAATCGAAACTGGAAGTAGTCCAGGGTACAGCTTCACAGAAGGTTTGGTTGTCTAGTTGAGTTGAGAATATTTTCAGAACTAATTCCTGGTTTAACAAAGAAAGGAACGAGTGTAATAAGATTATAGGTTCTGGTAGGACAGAGACAGTGGTAAGTGAGCAATTAAGCTGAAAGGGACTACAAAGGGCTTGGTCAGTCTTGGCTTTGATTAACGTTACTCTAGCTCTGGCATTGTTCAGTGACCTATATACAGCAGAGTGTACTTTATATCAGAATTATGAAGATGGTCATAAGGTGAATGCTTTCAGAATATACTATTATTGGCAATCTGCCAAGGCAATGAAATGGAGATCTTTTTCTCCTGTGCAGTACACAACTACTTACTTAATTGGCCCTTTCTGCAAATGCTCCCATTTTTCATATGAGCCCCAATGTGAAATTTCATACATAAATAATGTAGATGCCTGTTATTCCCTAAATGGGTAACTTTTATGAAGAAGACTGTGCAGTTTTTCTCTTTGCACATATGGGCAATGGATATGTACCAGATATGGACCCAGATCAAAAGCTGAGAATGTATTAAACAGTAAGGGGTATAGAGTCCTCCTAAACTTCACAAAACAAGGAACTATGCCTTCTTGTTCTCCCTCTTTGTTTTGCTTCTCTGGACTGCCGTATTTTTTCTTGTATTTGTGGAGAGAATGCCCACTGTGTCCTTGGATGGAAGAAATCTAAGTGAAACTTAGCTAGGGCTTACTTTGGTCAGGACTTCCACTCTGTTTAGGTTTCATCTTGGAAATTTCCTGTGGGAAGAATTTGAGGACTTTCACTATTTCCAGTAATTCTCAGCTTTGGCTCTGTCAGTAACACTGCACACATCCCGCACTGCCATTGCCACTTGAACACAGCTGTCTATAGAAAATCCATGAGAGAGAGACAGCTTCTTCAGTCACAAGCAGCCCACATGGCACTGTGCTGAAATCCTCCACGATGATTTAACAAGATTTGGTAAACCCAGATAGCAAAAACTGTGCGAGAAGCACTATCCTTCAAGATTATCAAAATTTGAAACAGAATGCACCACCTTAGCTTGGCATTTTCTTTCCAATACTTGTTGGGAATAACTAATTGATTTCATACTCAACTTCCCCTTCTAAATCCAGAATTCCAGTCATTCCACATGACTTTGTTTTCTTTTTTTTTTTTTTAAAATTTTTAATTATATCTCCAGTAGGTATTTAAAAGCAATGAGGTTTAACAGTTTTTTAGACCCTTTTTTGGTTTGTTGTTACATATTGGCTCCAAGACTTTTTGGGCAGGGGATGGCAGCTGTTGAATGGCATCTGTCACTTCTTTATCTCCTAAGCACACAAAAGTCGTATATTTCTTGCAGTGGTAAGAGAAATTTTTCTAACTTCTGGTTTCTTAAACAGAAGAATCTCAGTGTTCAGTGCCCAGGTTCAAAGTTGGCCTCTTTTTTATAGGAAATAAGCATTTCTAAACCAAGGCCATGCAGATGGTTATGCCTGTAAAATATGAGTAACAGCAAAATAACCAGTGCTAAACCAATTTATATCCTCTTGGTATCTCCTCAAAGGTCACTCTTTATGGGCTACCCATATACTATGGAGTAGCTGCATCTTTCACTATGCACCTGCTTCCTTCCAATTAGCAATTTCCTTTTCAGTCATTTTCCCTGCAAGAGCAAACAACAGCCTCACTGATTACAATTTGTCCTCACTGGGATTTGAAATGTTACAGAAATCTTTGAAAATATTCCACTACATGCAGTATGTTTATTGTATTACTGTTGAGTGTTTGAAAAGGATGGTTGACTAACTTGAGGTCTTTTGGGACAAAAACCAGAATATCTATATTCCTCCTAGCCCAAATACTAATGCTCAGAGACATGCAGTAGAAAAAGTTAGAATCATAGATCTTGATAGACAATGTAGGCAGGGCACAGTGGATCATACTGTAATCTAGTTAGGAGTATGAATATCTAATTTGGTAATTACCATCCACGGGTCTCTTTTTTTCAGATTGAGTATTTCTGAGAATTTTTGTTAGAATTATTTCTATTAAAAGGTAGCAGCTTTCTCAATTCCTTCAAGGAACTTTGGCTTCTGAACACGACAATGTGTGTTTGATTCTACTCAGCTTCTGTGTAGGAAAATGAACTGACATACAAGGTGAGCCACACCAACCAACACATAAAGCTTGTAGCCACAAACAATTTAGTCTGACAAACTAGGTTCTGTCTGGATTCATGAATTTATTAGAGTGCAGTTTGAACCTCCCATGGTACCTTCATGTGTTGTACTTTCTTCTCTGAAAGGTACAGTCCGGCTGCTCTACCATAATAGTTGAGATTAGCTGACATGCCTAGAACATGCTTGGAAAGGAGCCAGGTGGAAAAAAGCAGCTACAAAATGGCTGATAATAGTTACAGGATCTCTTCAAGAAAGATTCTCTATTCTGGAATTCAGTATCTTATTTCCCATAGCCTGATACAGAGCTCTACTAATCTTCTGGTCTAATTTTAAAGACTAACTTTTGCTTGAGCTGGCAAAAGTTTCTGGAAATTGTGTTTGTATCAGGAAAAATGGAGGGGTTTATATATGTGTGTATATATATATATGTATTAAAAAATCTGTGCTCAGATAGAAAGCCTGTACAGGGTGAGTATATCATTTCAGTCCCTCTTGAAATGCATTTGGAGTACTAAATGGTGTTGAGACTTTGTGCTGGCTCTCTGCACTGGACCGAATTGTTCTGGTTAACAGAATTCATTGAGAAAAAATAAAAATAGCTGTGTGATTGCAGGGTCAATTAAGTCTCTTAACAGTGCATTGAATATGAAATAACTTCTGTTTACATACCCTGAATTAACTACAGTCCAGATACATTCTTTGTCTTATAATATAAACACATATAGAATGCATAGGTGAAAATATGAATAGTCCTAGCCCTTATCTAATATATTTATAAGCAGAAATATAATCTGTTGCAGCCAATGGAAGACTTTCAGTTCTCTACAATGATTGATCAGAGTTAGTCCTGTTTTGTAGTAAATCTTAAATCTGTTAGATACTTGACATTTCTTAAAAACAGAAGGGGCTCTGGGAAAAAACAGGGTGTCATCTTGCAGCCATAGAACTGCAATCAATTACCTGCACCCTCCTTCTACCATTCCATCAGCCCGCATCTGTGTAGGCTTAGGTTCAATCCCTTAAATATGAAGGTTGAATACTCCTGTTCTCCTCTGTAATTGTATTTGCAGATGACTGGCAATGTGTTACTTGAGTTGAATTTCCATTTATTTTTATTTTTTTCACAGTGCCTTGAACCAGATGCTTTGTTACTAATAGCTGGTGGAGATTTAGAAGACCATCTCAGTGACGAAGTATTTCAGAGAATTTCTCTTATTCTTCTCTACTACATTCTTCATCATAGAGATGTATGTTCTTCAGAACTCAGCTTGAATAATAAGGATTATAAATTTTACCTGCAGAGTATGCTTAGTCTAAGACATGATGAAGACTGTTATTATTTTTCACGGAATGAAACTGAAGATATTTTGGCTGCAGTAAGACAACATTTTAAAACTTCTGAAACCCAGGTAAAGAAAACATAAGTAAAAATAACTTCACATTTATTACTGATATAATGCCTTTAAGCTAGTTCGGACATTGTGTCAGTATCATGGTCCTCCAGAAAACTGGTAAATAACAGAGTGAGAGCCCAGGCTGAACATCGGTCTTTTGTTGTACATGCTGTTTAATACTAGCCTTCTCCTGAACTTGCTTTTGGCATGTGCTACCTAGCACTTCCACAGAGTACGCTGAGAAATGGTTGAGGAGATAGTGCATATTAGGGACCATTCACAATGGGTAATTTAGAGGCAGTTGACCTGCTTAGGGCAGATGAAAAGGAGCATAGCTGCGTAGATGCAAAATCTTGCACTTGGATTCAAGGACAGAAAATACATTCTCATCTCTTGTATTTATTAGTATAGATATATTAGCAATGATTGTATTTAAATGGCATAAAGCAGAACAGCTCCAAAACTGATCTGGCTGTATAGCAGAAATGATGAATCATTTTGCTGTGATGAGATCCTTGCCAGGCCCTGCACTTCCATGTCCGTCCGAAGCAGGGTGGAATAAGGAATCTGTCCAAAGAAATGATGGTCTTCTTCAGCTGGGGCATACACATTTGTGACTGATTATCTACCAGCACGAATATGCCTTGTAGAAAGTAGATAAGCTTAAATTTGAAGTTAAAAAAAAAAAAAAAGCATATTGAGTATATTCAACTAAAAACATTCTTTTTAAGTCAGAAACATGCAGAGAGTTTTCTCACCAGTGTTTATTATTCCTTATCTCAAGTAGGGTCTATAAAATAATAGAATAATATTCTAGAGCTCACAATCTAAAGAAAAACTGTTTTCTGTGTAATGGGCAATAAAATAAGTTTTTGCCAGATTAGATAACTCCTAAAGTACAGGTTGACCTGCTGTGAGAAGCCCCTTAGATCTGTTCATAATATACAGTTAAATTTGGTTTATTGCAAAGCTTGAATTTGCCCTTTTCTTTTTAATTTCATTAGATTTTAATTTACACCATACTGTAGTAGAGTTTCCTATGCAAACAGAAGATGGCTAGGAGTCCTGGCTGTGCAGCAGAATGCTGAGGGCCTCTGGTTCCCCTTTCTGTGTTCTTTGTGTAATTGTTTCCCATCATAAATTATTCATTGACCAGTACTTTTGGTTCTGAGTCTTGTTGAACGTGCTGATTTCCAAGAACTCCACTGGTATCTGGGCAACTGTAAAGAGGCATTGGTGGGTATTTGGCATGTCAAGATAGAATAACAATCCATAAAGTGCTTTACTGTGTGGTCTGTTTGTTTATGCTGGCAGTATAATCAGTTGTCAAGCCTGTTCAGTAACTAAGACTTCACCGCTTACTGACATAAGGTAAAAAAGGGATTTTTTAGGAAAAGTACTCAAAACATTCTAGACTGTATAATGTTTAGAATCACACCACCTGAGTTATGGAAAAGGGCCAATAATGCAGGATAGTAATAGAAGAATAGCATTTTTAGTGGCTCTTTATATGTTTTGGTTTCACAGAAAATATCCTCTTCTCAGTCATAGCAGCTAATATATTATTATAAATGAGAGGTGAAATTTCGGGTTGTGGAAATGTAAATGTGTAATGGATGGATGGGAAGAGAAATGCCAGCCTCCTCTCTGCAGTGTTTAAGGCATATGTATAGAGAGATGAGTATATGTAAAATAAATTATTACCTTACTGGCTCATCTAGTTGACATTTCAATTTAGTTAATATGGGTTAGAGACAAATGAACATAAATAATTTTTGCCAATTTTTTTTGTTTCCCTCAACCCCCAACTTTTTGCAGTGAAAATAAATAAGAAAGGCAGAAATGGGAGAAAACAGGGATAAGTCTCCAGGTAACTGAGAGAGCTGTACCCTCCTCCCTCACTTCAGATCCGCACACGTCCACACACATGGGTGTACACAAACGTCTACTACGCCTGTTTGGTCACCCAGCAGGGAAGTCACCCTTTATCTGCAGAATTATATCTTTCCATGTTGTCCCCAGATAACTGCCCCATAACAAATTATTGATTCCATTTAATACATAGGGAACTAAAAACATTACGAGAATTCTTTCTGAAGTTTGAGATAAAGAGTTAAAGTCTGTATTATTTGAGTCAATTTCTTGTGCCTTAACAAAATTCCTCCCTTTTCTGCCGCTTTCTGGAAGTAGAGGTAGATGCAATTGAGGACGACACAGGAATAATAGAAACAGCATGAAAATAACACTAAGCAAAAATAACCTGAATGAAGGACTATACTTCTTCCCTGTCAGACACTGAGAAAAATTTCAGACTTTTTTATTTTATGCCTGTTCTTCTGAAAATGTCCTCTGTTTCACATTTGCTATCCTGCTGTCAATTACAGCTTTAATCTTAGTATTTTTTCTACCCTGGCTGTCTGTGAAACTGTTCTCTCCAGTTTCTCTTCCTGTCATTCTGATTATTTAAATGGAGGTGACCAGGGCTGTCTTCATGCTGTTTTCTCCTGATTTCAGTGTGTTGATGTGAGTACTCTGGAGAAAAATGCTGATATAATGGACAGAGATGGTGCTGATGAAAACACTCTTCCACGCCTGGCTGCTTTAATCATTACTCTGGCTCTCCAAGGAGTCTGTATGGGGAAAGCAACTTTGCCCTCCCCTGAATTCTTTGTAAAATATATTTTCAATTCTCTAAACAGTACCACTGAGCTCCAAGTGACAGGTAAGCTATTTATTTGTCTCTAGTTGCCTTTTGTAACACATATTTGATGTAAACTATCTTTAAATGCCTAAAGGACTTTTTGCACTTTATTTTAGATTTAAATGCCATTTCATTTTGGAGCTGTTAAGTAGTCTCTTCTAAATTTAAAAACCAGGTTGGAGAATAAATTCCTTATTTTGATAATTATCTGAGAGGTATGAACCAAATTGTTCTTGTGATTAAATGTGTATCGTCACATTAATTTAGGACTTCATTGCTTAGCACAGTCTGAACTACCCAAGAGAGCTCTGAGTGTGGCAATCTAGCTGTGAGGGCAGAGTTCACCTGGGCCTCATTTACATTGCTTCTTTATGCATACCTTGATACATTGCAAGACTCATTTAGGGGTAGATGGGATAATTAATGTATGGTAGCCAGATCAGACATCTTAGTCACTCACACCTCAGTGTAGACATACCCCCAGAAGAGATGAAATAGACAGAGGCCACTCTGGTTTGACCAAATGCTCTCTGGTATCTGCCTAATGTACCTGACAATATCTTTATGGTTTTTGCTTCCCTACCCACCTTCTGATCTTAGTACCCAGTCATTGAGTCTGGAACATACAAAGTTCATTTTCTTCAGGAGCTCTGTTGCTAGATGTAGCAGAAATATTACTTAACCATAAATAAATAGAAGTATAGGAGAGTTCAAAGTGGTCCAAAAATGGGAAAAAAAAAAAATAGAAAACAAAAGTGCTGAGGTCTCAGCAGCTGCTGTTGAGTTCTGTAAAAGATTCTGTATGCTCAGCAGTTTAAGCAGGTAAAAAATCAACTCGGGGGCCTAGTATGGATTTAGAAGGTTATTATAAGACATCTACTTTTCGTTGTTTGTGGTAACTGCTAATAGCAACACTTTACAAGCCTTTCAAAGCACTTTCTAAAAGTTACATTAAGTATTGGTTAAAACAGTTTAAAAAGTTGAATTAAGCATAGGTAAAAACATTTTTACCACTCCTAGGTTACACAGAGGTACATTGAATCACAGAAGTAAATAATAAAAAAAAAGAACAAAATCCTGAGCCCTAAACTTGGACTCCTAGATTGTACTTGCATGAACTGGTTTTGCAGCAAAACCATTCCTTTAAAACTGCTGAGCCAGATCTTCTAAAATAATTGACTTACAAGAATGGACAGAGCCATCTGGGCACAGTGCTACTAAATAGCTATATATGGTGAAATCCAGGCCCCCTGTGAAAACAATAGCAAGACTTTATGGTTAGTGGAGTTAAGGTGTCATTCAGAGAAACAAAAAAAATTTCTTAACCAGTTTGTTACAGTTTAAGTATATTTTAAGCCTAAACTATTTAAATTATCCCTTTAAATTTATTTTAATTCTTCATAGTAACTGCAGGAAAGAGCAAGGGACTGGCAGCATGGCAAAAAAGAAAATTAGAGTTGACTACATTTAGAAAAAAATCTAGCTTCAGCTCTGTTCAGAGCTGTTTGATCAAGACAAAGAAAGTAGATAGACATCTTATCACAACCCTTTTTGTAAGATTTACCATTAAGATTACACCATTTGCTCTTTCTGAATAACAACATTAAAAAATAAAGGATTATCACATAGAAACATTCTTAATCTCATTGATCTAAATTCCTTTGAAATTAATTTGTGGACTGCCTTTGTTTCCAGTGGACAAACTCAGGTTTACAGAAACTATCACTATGGCTTCATCTTGAAAATGCAGGGGTGAAGGAAGATGATAAGATAGGATAGAGCATGCCCCCTCTTACAACCAAGCATTTCACTAGCAGGTACACCCATTTGCACTCAAGCTGCGTCATGGGATACAGCCCTGCCTTGTCTCAGGTTTGGATTAGGGATCCTGGCTCCCTCCTTCCCACTTCAGTGCTGTAAACAGGCATGCTTCCAGAGTAACCAAAGGAGAAAGAAAACACGCTGCCCTGTGTTCCACTTCTGAAGTCCATAGGCAGCATAGCATCCTGAAGATTGCTTTCAGGACACCCTATAAAGGACCTGTCGTCTCGGTCTTTCTGGAGTATCCAAATACCTGGCCATGGCGTCTTAGCGTGGTGTTCCATTTACACAGGAAAATTTGAAGAACGGTGAAGCTATTTAGCAGTAATTTGTAGATTATTAATTCAATGATAAAATGGAAGATTAATTGCCTTTCAGTCACATCTGTTTTCCTCTGAGATAGTCACAGGCAAAACATCTGAGTGTGGTACTGTAAAGAAGGAAAGGCTGACTATATAGGTGTCTTGAATTTCTACAAGTGTAGAGTGGAAACACCTTCTACAAAGTGTTAAGCAGAAATTACCTACAGTACCAACCTGAGGAGAAAAAAAAAGTTTTAAAATGAGGAGTTGTATTAATGTTAAAACTAACAAAATTTTAACAATTACTTTTGGTTTTATCTTTTTAAATGTGTATTTTCCCATGGTAACATATCTGTTTTCTAATGAATTACTAGAACTGGAACAACTGCTAAAGGTGCTTACAGCAAAAAAGACCTGCACTGTAAATGGACAATTCCACAGTCACAAAAGAAGACATTATAGTATGGGAATCAGAGATATTGGAACCAGAAATATTCCAGTCAAAGGAAACCATACAAAAGGACACTATCTGAAAGGTTATTTTGAAGATCGTGAAGGGAACACAGATTGGGACCAGGTTAATTTATTTTTATGTTATTATAGTATTGGTCACAGAATTTCAGTGATAAAAGTTCAAATTGGTTTGCAAACACTGCAGTATTTCTGAGGTAAAATTTATTTGTTTCAAAAAGCCATGTAGATACTAATAAAAATATATTTTTATATAGTTATATTTGTTTAAATATTAATCGGGGGAAGAATTTAATGGATGTTGAATATGTGACTAAAGTAGCTGGGAGGGGCTAACAGAATGGTTAGTGTTACATGGAATTAGGTGTTTCTTCAAGACACAGGCAACTGTAGTACCATGGCTTCAATGTTTTCACCCATTTATTAGAGATTTCTTGTGCTCTTATGTTGCAGAGCTTCTAGGGCCCCTTAAGTAACCTTGTAGAAAGAAGGGTTGTTCTGTACTAAGGAAAAAATGTAAATAAAGGTTTCTAGATAAACTGTTCTTAAAAGGCTTCTGTAAACTGAGGATTGGGTATTTCCAAATGCTTTTAATAGCCATCTATGGAGTCCAGAAGCCTCCTTTAGAAAGAATAGTGTCTGTAAGACAGAACTTTAGCAACTACCCAGTAGCCTCTTTGAAGGCTTTGAAGGGCAGTGGCTCATTGCAAGTGATTTTATCCTTATCCTAAATGTTTGAAAATAAGTAAATTTTGTTCATAACAATGATTAAGATGTTAACTGACTTCCATTCTTTAGACTGTAAGACATTCCTTAGACAAAAAAGGAGACTTCAAAGCATATACTTTGTATATATTTTGATGTATTCATTTGAAATATATACTTCAAAGATTATGTTTCTATTGTTTTCAGTTCTTTACAATTTAAGTTAACTCAAAGACAATGTTTCTTCTTCATTTAGGAGAACAAGTGATGTGCAATTGACTTTTGCTGTGTGGTCATTTCATGATGTGGAATTGAGACAAATGGCATCTGGTTAAATGCTATTCTGATAGATATTTATCCGTGTAATTTTATTACATTTGGAATACATACTCTATCAATATGTTTATTTCTTTCCAGCTGATGACAAAAGAGAATCATGCTGATCAGCATGATGAGGCATTTAATGGGGTCTCAAAATAATTTTAAATGAAGGTCATTTTAAATGGGTTTCATATTAATTTTAAATTATGAAGGACAGAAATCAGTAGTGATACTATCTGTACAAGAAGTAAAATTGTTCTCCAGCAATAGAAGAATTTATAAAACACAGATTTTTGATATCTTGAACCTCTGAGACTGGCTGTAACTCAAAACATAAGTGTTCGGGATCTGAGGCTTGGGAGTCAAACTGAGAGCCAAATATTCTGTATAGATGAAAAAAATCACAAAGAGACATCTGGAGAGAAGAGAATTTCTCTTCTGTATTAATTCCTAGTTTCTCAGTTTTATTCCATTCCTCTTCTTTCTAGATATGTCTATTTTCTTTGGTCTATCATTCCATTAGAAGGCTTTGTGTTTCAGTGTTGTGTTGCTAATTTTGTCTCTTGCTTTCTGCACATATCTGTGATAGCCGTTGTGCCCCATTAGTAACAGATACTGCTACATATGAGGCATTGACTCGTATATGGCTTGTGTTTGCTAACAACGTTAAGTTCTGTAATTTGATTTTTAGATAGGAATTATATTTTGAAACATTATCACAGAAAAACGGTCACTGCTTCCTTTATAAGTCATCGTTGTCTCTAACGATTAAAAAAATGCATATAATATTAAGTTCCATTAACTATGCCACAATATCTATGTATTCATTTATTACTCCTCTTTAAAGAAACATGGATTTTGGAAACCAAAATCATCCATCCATCCATCCATCCATCCATCCATCCAGTTTTTCATATGAGAATATGCAAATTCGATTTACTGGTTTCTTCAGTATCATCCTCCAGGAGTACACACGTAGTTGCTTTACTAATGGAGACTTAGTACTCTGCCTCCCTAAGTTAAAAAGCTTAAAATGCTAGGGCTTGCAACTGGAAAAGATGCAGGTCCTCACGCCTCAAGTCTTACAAGAACATTTTACCAAATAAGCATTAAGAATTATTTTTTATGTGTGGGTGGACAGTTTATTTTCCAATGAGATCTTGTTTTTTCATATAAAATTCCTGATAGTAAAATCACATTAAAATTTAGGTTCATAGTAATCCTGGACCTCATCTTGTCTATCCTACTTCTCAAAACAGGGCCAACATCAAAGTCAGGTCAAGTTTCACAGGGTCGTGTCCAGCTGAATTCTGAATGTCTCCAAATGTGGAGATTCCACAGTCTTTCTGGGAAACCTGTACCAGTGCTTTATTGCCCTCATTTTGATGGGGGTTTTTTTATAGCAAATTGGAATTTTCCCTGCTGCAGCTAATACCTATTGCCTCTTATCCTTTTGCTGTACACCTCTGAGAAGGCTCTGCCTCTCTTTTCCCTATAACCCCCCTTAGACAGTCGAAGACTTAAGATACCCCCCAACCCTTCTCTTCTCCAAACTGAACAAACCCAGATCTCGTAGCCTCTCCCTGCATATCTTGTGCTGCGGTTCCCTAGCCATGTGGTGGCCCTCCACTGGACTTCCCCTAATTTGCCAATGTCTTTCTTGTGCTGCTGGTTATTAAACTGCACATAGTCTGCATGTGGACTAATATATCCTGAGTGGAGGGCAATAATCTTTTTCCACTACCTGTTGGCTACACTCTTGCTAATGCAGCCTAGTATGCAGTTAGCCTTCATTGCCACAAGGGCACACTGTAGACTCATGTTCAAGTTGTCTGTCAGGACCCCAAGGGCTTTTTCTGTAAAGCTGCCTTCCAGTCGGTTTTTCCCAGCCTTTATTGATGCATGGGGTTATTCTGTTTGAAGCACAATAAATTTGTCTTTGCTGATCTTCATGAAAGTCTTGTCAGCCCATTTCTTTGGCATGTCAAGATCCCTCTAAATAGCAGATATGCCCATCAGCATATTGACTGCTTGTCCCAGTTGGATTTCATCTGTGAGTGCAATATGGTGCACTCTGTTCCATCACTCAGGTCATTGGTGAAGGCATTAAATAATATCAGTCCCTGTACCAACCAGTGAGGAATGCTGCTCATAACCAGCCATGAGCTAGACTTCCAACTTGATACCACTTGTTGGTGTTCCCTACTTATAGAGTCAAAACCACTGCCTAGAACAGGCAAACTGAAGGTCTTTTTCAATATGGTAGCTCCTGAACTGTCTTCATGCTCTCCTTCTGCTTGGAGGCAGAACAGACTAGATCCAGGTGGCAAGATCACCTGTTATCCTGAAGACTTGAATGTAGTATTCAGAATAAATGGTTCAGTGCTCAATTCATTCAGTTTCTTAGTGAGCTACAAGGCATATTTTACTTTACTAATGGATGAAAAAAGGCAGGAAGGTGTTGGGATTTAATTGGGTTATTTAAAAGTAATGATAATTAAAACTTTTTTATTTAAGTAGTAAACTTTTTTCAAAAGAAACCTAAGCTCCAGTGATTAGAAAAAGAATATGTAGGAATCCCTTGATTCTCAGATGCAGACTAATTTAAATGAAAGAAAGAAATATTTTTTTTTTGTTTGAATGACAACTAATCAGTTGAGATTAAGAAATGAAGATTATTTCTTTAAGTAAGATAGCATATTTGATCTGGACTTCTTAAAAGTTCTTATGGAAATCGCCACTAGAACTGTTCTAATGCTAACTGCTCACTTTTTTAGCAGGAGTTTCATCCTGGAGATGAAAAACCAGTTCTTCATAAAAATTTTTCAAAATATAAATGTTCCCAATAAAAGTTCCTTTTTTTGACAGAGACATTTCTAACAAGAACAAAAACTAGTTGAAATTCTTAAGTACCTCTAATAATACAATTATTAAGTAATCTTTAGACCAAATTTAGACAATGTAACATCTAGTTTGCTGACCTTAAAGTGACATGCCATTGTTAAAAGAATTTTAAAAACCCTTAGTTCCATATCTTACTAAAGATGCAGCACAAGGACAAATTTCAGTACAGCCTTCATACAGGCAGTATCTTACATTAATAGCAATTTTGTTGCTATTAAGGCAGTCTTTCATTAATCGCTAAGAATATGTTTTGTGTTAGCATTAAAATATTTTTGTTAGCACATATGACAATAAAATATTTAAAGATATTATTGTGTCAGATCCTCATGATATTAACAAGCTTCAATAGAAGTTGTGCTACTTCATCCCAAAGATTCTGGTCTTTCTGAAATATATAATAGAATCAAGTTTTAATCAGAAAACCAAAAAATAAATAAAAGTAATTGAAGTAATTAAAGTAATTTAATGATAAAAGGGTATATGGAAAACAAGTTTTTTTCTAGACTGTATAACCCTGTATTCTTCTAAGATTCCATATTTAACCTCAGCATTAAATGTGGGGATATGCAACATATTCAGTAACGGTATATACTTTTCTGTGTAGGTTTGTTTCTCTGCCAATGAACTTGTGAAGATATTTTTAAAAAATAGTTCTTCCTCCATTTCTAAGGACCACTTCAAGCAAATCAGTCCAGCTATCATTCAGCAGCTATTAAGTTGTTCATGTCAGCTTCCTGACTCCAAGCAGACAAAGCTTCCACCAACAACTTTGGAAAGTGAGTTATGTTGTTATCAGTAAAGTGTTGTGAATATTCAGATAAAGGGGCAAAGGAGCTTAACTTCTGGAGACATTTCATTCATTAATAAACTTAAACCAAAACATGATGAAATTTATGCACTCTATAATTTCGTAGTATATATGTCAGATAATAGTACTATATTGAGAAGTGAGGGGATTCAATAGTCTCAATTTTATATTAGACAGAATTCTATTTCAATGTGTAAGGTTTTAAGCTTTATTTTCTTCATTTCTTAGAGGACTGCTTGATGTAGGCAGGAGGTGAGCCATGACAGGTCCTTATCAGTGGGTTGCTGGGCAGTAATGACCTATTTTGTGAAATTTCTACCAGGTTTATACTGGAATCATTACATTGCTCTTACATATAGTCTCAAGGTTATGTTAGCTGGCATTTTATACCATAATGTGGGAAATGCTTGTTATAGATCAGGTCTGTGTGAATGTTGCTGGTTTTGCATGTTGTGATATTTTACAGCAGAGAAGCTTTGGGGATACTACTGTGGGAAGAAAAAAACCAGAAAGCTGCTCACATGGGCAGCAGGACTTGCATGACAGAGCTGGAACAAGAACTGAGAGTATAATCAGATTGTTTCCAGTTGCAGTCGTAGCCCTCGCATGCCACTGCTTCCAGGGATTTCTGTCCCATCTGTTCTGCTGATTCAGCTTCTCCTGTAACCAATCCCTACTCCACCCTGTCGAAAAAAATCTGAATCTGATCTGACCTAAGGGCTTCTTAATGTGTTTCCTGGTTTTGTGTTTACTTTAAACCAGCAATATCTGGGAAGTGGTTACAAACCTAGGTGTGCTGGTGTATTACAGGGCGCATTAATTTCAGGTGGGGGACTTTGGAGCTGAGAATGAGCAAAAAGGAATGGGCATCTAACTATAATCATCTGCATCTAGAGCAGCACTCTTAGGCTACAAATCAATGCCTTCAATACCTTTATCCTAATATCTACATGCCCAGCTCTAGATGATCTAGATCTTTTAGGAGCTAGTAAGCTTTCTTCACATCCTGCTGGCCAACAATCCTTATGAAACAGCACTTTCCATCTCTAAATTCTGTCTGTACTTTAAGCTACGCATGTTAAGCAGCTTGTGGGAATGAGCTGAGCTATCATTTCATGGTGTACAGATTAACTGAACTGAGTGTGAATTAAAAATCATTAGGTAAGGGCATGGGAGGACACTCGTGGATATCCCAAGAATGGTTATAGGAAAAAGAAACATAGAGAATAGGAAGAATCATTATAGCTCCCCAGAAGGCGGCAGTCCTTCTTTCTTGTGTTATCTCTCTTCTCATTACCTGAACCCCTTGCAGTCTTTACTGCTTTTATCTTTTCTATGCTACACGGATATGCCCATTTTTTTGATGGGGAATCAAGGGACAAAGAAAGAAAGGAACTTACCAAGGTCATATACAAGCTTCATGGCAAATTCACAGTTGAGTGAGGTTCTCCCAAGTCTAAGGCCATCAGCCCAATCAATGACATTTTAGTGATCTCATAAAGGTGAGAGATCTGTGTAGATGAGAAAAGCTGAACTATTAAAAAATGGAATGGAAGTAATAGAGACCTTTCTGCAGCACTTTCCCTGTGCTTTTTGGCAAAGGAAGGTTTCCATGACTGCAGGGACACTTCTGCTGGCTTGAGACAGACAAAGGACTTCATGTTTGACCTATGTGTGACCTAGTGACCTGAGCATAGGCTCATTTATTTTATTCTCAGTTCTATTTTACTGACAGGCTGTGCTGTTTTGGCTAAGTCACCAAGGCCTGACCTTCCTTAAATGTCTACTATACCCTTCTATTTGGATGTGCAGTCTGTGAAATTTACTGTCTGATTTTATGAGGTGCTGAGCACTTGCAGTGCTATTAAAGTGTGAAACATTGTGACACTTTTGAATATTTTGGCATTAGTTCCTTTATGTCTGTTTCTCATCAGTGTCTTACCTCCATCACAATACTTTCACACAGATTAATCAGGATTCATGTTGTGCAAAAGGTTGGAAATGTGAGCAGTGTCTAACTCTGAAGAATTATGAGTAACCTTCCAAAAATCCCAGTAACTTGGGAAAAATAGGTTGGTGGTCCTGATGTAGTAACTAAAGGAGCATATGTCCACAGCACATTTGTAAACATAATTTAGACCAAAAAGTTTATGCTTAGAACCTAAATTAGATGCTTACATTAGGCCTTGGTTTGTTTACTGAATATGATTTGGTTAATAATGTGGTGTTGACTATAAAGATACACAGGTGTGACATGTGAGGACATAGAATAACAAGCATAAATCTGTTAAGAGAGGAAACAAATGGAGACCAGCATTTACTGTGCTGCTCTGAGTGTCTCTAATCTTCACAGTCACAGTCTATTTAGCTCCTTAAGGTCTGAAATTTGGAAGCATTAGACTGTATTACCTGTAAAGCCTGAAAAAATGAATGCTTTTTAGGCTTCCATCTATATGGCACAATGAATCACTTCTTTTCTGTGTGCTTGTCCACAGAGGTGGCAAAACATAGCCTCAAAACCAAATACAAATACAGAATGATTAAAGGTGCCCCTGTTCTGTTTCATTTGTTTTTCCTACAGAATATGGTTACAGCACTGTTGCTGTTTTACTTATTACTATTGGATCTATGTTTGGTACAACCCTCATTTTATTTAACTCCTGTCAAGAAATCTATACACTCGTTTTACAGCTGTTTGTTGGTTTGGCTGTTGGGACCCTTTCTGGAGATGCATTGTTACACCTTATTCCTCAGGTAGGTAATACACACTTTTGTGTTTTTAAAATGTTGACACATATGCATGCACCACACACACAGAGAGAAAAGTTTCATTTAAACCTGGCTAATTCTCATCTGTTTAAAAATAAAGCTTTGCCTGAAATCTGTGAACCAACTACCCAGCATTCCAGTTACATTTGCACTTTGTACTTCAGAAAGAGATTCCAAGTAGTAAGAAGCAGAAATCAGTGAATGATAAATTCAGAGAAAATAAGGTTTCTATTTTCACAAAAACTTTTCAGAAAACTCACAAGTCTGGTGCAAGCTGGGTTTCTAGATGTGTATTAAACTCTTTCATGAGGCAGATTCTGTAACGGATTTTAGGAGAAATCGTTCAAAGGTTGTATGAGACATCCACAGTCCCCTCCACACATTTTTCCAGAGAACCAGGGGCTATCAGCCTAATTAATCCTGCTGCCTACAACTGTAATAAAATGAGTGCTATGATTTTTTCCTAAATTAATAAAATAAATTTTAAGAATAGGATAGTGTGTAAAACAGAACCAAATTTTCCATTGTGTATTCATTTACTTTTGACCGAGTCTCCTCTGATATAACATAACTGTTATGAGTAGACTTCAACTAGTCATTGAAAGAGAGCTTTACATCTTCACTTGAGATTCTGGTCAAAATGTTCTTCGTACTCAATACATCATCTCTGGAAGCAGAATTGGGAGAGTGGTTTAAGGAAGGCAATTCTCAGTGAATGTCAGACAAATGCGTTTCTTTAAGAAACACCTTTTGAGTGTGAAAGTATTCTCCTTCACCAGTTTTAAGTGACACATCCAGTAGCCTTTACTTTCAGAGCAAAGGAGGGCTACCATGCTGTGCCGCTGGGGAAAAAATGGAAGCACACCCACAAGCAGAAAGCTTTATGGATTATTTTCAATTTGAATTTACATCTAAAGATGATGCAAGTAACTCTTTAGACTTTAAAGATCAATATACTCCAAACAAAATATACCAAATATATATATATAAAAAGGGCAATTTCATAAAACTGTCTCTAAAAATGTTACTTTCACCGTTGAGAGATGATGAAATGTAGCAGACCCTCCTAATGATGCATTTCATCCATCTACTACTCAACTGATTAGCTCAAAACACAATTTAAGTTTGAAATAGATGGCAAAAGAACATTTTGAGAATAAATTGAATGAACACATTATGGTTTACTCTAGCAAAAATTATTAAAATATTGCCATTTTAATTTTTTTTACTTTATCTCTTTTTTTTAGACTCTTGGTTTACATAAACATGAAGCACAAGAGGTAGAACATTTCTATGAGGGGAAAGAATATATTTGGAAACTTTTGGGAATAATTGGAGGAATTCATGGATTTTTTCTGATAGAAAAGTGTTTCTTTCTTTGGGTAACACCACGTGACCAGGTAAAGCTTTGTATAATTTATACTTTAAAAAATCTCTTTTATTTTGAGATTTTACAGTGCACAGAATGTTAAAATGATTGCAGAAAATAATTATCATTTGTATGGAAAATAATTATCATTTGTGTGAGTTAAATGAAGCATTAAAAATTGCTTTCCAAAGTGCTGCTACCAGATTGACCTTCAATTTCTGTTTCGCTTTGCTCTATGGATTTTTTATGTTTCATGAATGTGTTCCATCTATCTATAATTCAAGAAGGAAACAGTTAATTGAATGTGTT
Source organism: Gavia stellata (assembly GCF_030936135.1). NCBI lineage: Eukaryota > Metazoa > Chordata > Aves > Gaviiformes > Gaviidae > Gavia > Gavia stellata. The sequence goes on along the minus strand of NC_082599.1, from coordinate 22,562,933 downwards.
CCATAAGAATACTTTCATGACTAGCACTGGAGCAGGTGAAGAGTATGTCTCCATATGAAATAGCAATGACAGTTGTTTAGGCTCTGTTTGAAGAGGAGGAAGACATAGATGTAAGCACAAGATATTTTCAAGAGTGATATCTTAAAATTTCCAGATTGTTTTTGACCCCTATCCCAATAGATTTGAAAATCTAATATATATGTTGCGGTCAGTAGAACCCAATCTTATATTAATAATATCTCCTTACTCACTGCCATGCTTGTAGTAATTCTATTACTTTATTTCAGTGTGGCTAGTGTCTGAAAATATGGTTATGTGCAAGGATATAAGGTAACACAAAGTGCCATGGCTCGTTAAGTTTCTCAGCATGGGAGGCTATCTTAATGTCACTTAAGAAGGCTAAGCCTTTGCTTGTTCTGCTTTACAGAGAGTTTAATGACTGGCCTGATTTAGATACATAGCAATGAGTCCCTGTTCCCACTATCTTTGAGTCAGCCATAAGAATATTATGTGAGAATATTAATAGCATGAGAATATTTTGAAAATGGCTATATTTGGGGTTTTTTTTGGTAAAATGTAGTCCTTTTTGTTACTTACTTGGAGAGAAGGGCTTAATCATCATCCCACAAATTTTTAAACTTGTTCTACTCAGAACTAGATGAATTCTCAAAGTTAATTTTTATACCCATCTAACCTTCAAATTTTAATCTTCAGTTTTAAAACAAAACAAGTTTTATCAAACCATTATGGTTGTCACTGATTTATCTGATTCACTTTTCAGGGGTTTTTTTTAACCAAATAAGCATTAGGAAATGTTGATGCCAGCCAACAATCTTTTTCAATAGGTTTTGTTTTGAAAAAAATAATTCTTATAAATGCTAAACTTTCACAAAAGGCTGAGAAAGACTGCACCTGTGTTCATTGGGTTTCAGAACTAATTGCAAAGCATCTTCATTCAGCAGGGCCTTTCTTTAGTTAATGGGCACTGGGGACATTCCCATGATCTTCCAGTGGAATCTGAATTAAATGAACATTCAGGCAGAGGCAAATCTACTTCAACCATACAGTTGGTAGGTTATCAATATGACATACTTCCCTGGTTTTATATCCTTCTTTCTCTATTCCTCAAAAAAATGAACCAAATTAATGTAATAAATCAGTTTTATTTTTCAGTCTTTATTGATTTGTCCTTTATTACATTACATGATTGTGAGGAATCTCTAGATTTTGAAGTTTATAATGAGCTTTTACAGAGATTTCAAACAGATTTTTACAATAACTTTTCTTAAGTGTGTATCAGATTGATATAACAATACACTTCCTGTACTACCTTTTGTTGATAAAATTCTTGAAGATTTTCCTCCTCCCTTCTTTTTGAAAATTTATCATACGTAAGGGCAGACTGTCCCATGGGAAAAACTTCACAATTTTCTGCAGTGAGAGTTAAGTGCTTAATTAGTGAACAGATGAAATCTTGGACTGTTCTTGGGCATTTTTCCACAGATTTGAAGAGTAATGTAAACAAGGTGAATATCTGGGAATAGTGCTTACCTATAAGAAGTTACATAATTTTCTATGGTCTGTGGAGAGTATCCAGACAGATATATCTTTGCAAACTGAATTGACTCATACCTTTTAACCTGTTTTCTCTTTCTCCAACAAACCTCTTCAGTTTGTAAGTAGTATCTAGATACATATGTTCCTGGTTATTTAAATCAGAATCTCCAGAGATCTTCTATAATGTGAACTCCATTTTACTAAAGCAGTTTTTATGGGTAAGAGCCTCATGAGCCACTGCTAATCTCTCAAACACAGTTGGGAAACTCTCAATTGAATTTGCAGAGCAAACAGATGAGTGAAGAATGTTTACTAGTTTGTGAGCCACGTCATAGCTTCCTGTTTATGATAATGACCGACCTTGTCATTCCTCTCAGCTGCAAGATCCCCCTAAAGTTATGTATCGGTCACATGAACTATTCTGGCTTAGCTAGTTTGCACAAGAGCAGCCAATTTTTCAGAATCATGCGAGTAATAGTAAGACAAACACTGGTTGACTAAGAAAAGCTTATAAATCCTTCAGGTCAGTGATTAGTCTTGCAGTTTTGACTTAGAGTTCAAAGAAGTGGCATGTGAATAAATATTGTAAGAGAAGTGGAACAATTACTGGAATTCATATGACTGGCTGCAATCATGGGAATTAAAGACTTTTATTTTTCCTTTAAAATGTAGAATTTAAGAACCAAATCCCTTCCCTTCCCTCCTCATGCTTCTACAGCACATATTCCACATCACAACCAAGCTAATACCAGCCAAGAAACATAAACTGTTTTGCAGCCAGTACACATCTCTGCTATAGTTTTTGGAGTGGTAGCTGCTGTCCCTAACAAAGCACTCTTTCGTGCTGCTGTTGACTCTTCACTGGCTGCCATAATAGCTTTAATAATTTTTTTTTTTTGCCAAAAAAGAAAAGATAGTGATTATAAATTCAGTTTTTCTAGTTTCAAGCAAACAAGTTTTTTGGCTTATCTCACCCTCACACAAATTTCCAATAATTTCTCTAATCAGAAAGAAAAGCCCCAGGGAGGTAGGGGGAGAGAGAGATTCCTCATGTTATCCCTTCTCAGCCCACAGTTGCAGTTTCTGTTAATTAAACATTAGAGCTGATGCATCAAATTAACTCTCTAGGATAAGGACAAAGATACTGTCTCTTTCTTCACTCGAAATAAGGGTAAATTTCACTCAATGCAGTGGAGTGTACTCATGTGCTGCTATGCCCATCCAGTGATGCCTAATGACAAGACAAAGCCCTAACTAAAGGCCAAGAGGCAAGGCACTGGAGGCTGTACCACCCTGAAGAAAAAACCACTATATTTTGAAAGGGTGTGGAACCTACCTATGATCATCTTTTTTAGTTTTGTGTTTTCACAAAGTAACTGTGAAGAACATGAACTCCAAAGAGACTTGTATCTACCCATTTTTCCTTGGAAATCCTATAGACACCCTATCCAGCAGGAAACTACTATCATCCTGTCATGACAGAATCAAAAGATACAATTTGAATTATAATGTCCCTTTTAGTTCTGCATTTTGCTCAGATTTTTGTGTATTCAAGCAGAACCATGATTTGCTTGCATTACAACAGTGCTTATGAACAACTTTCTTCCTACTTGAATTAGACTGTAATCTTTTCTGGGCAAGGGAGATTTCTGCAGGTGTTTCTGCAGTACCAATCAATCACACTGCCAGTGGTCAATAAATGATTCTAATGATATCTATGCAAATAACAGTGACTATCTTTAATTAAAAAAGCTTGAACTTATTTGATATTTTCCTGTATTTATAGCAGCAGCTGGAAGAGCCCCTTAACACTGATACATTATCTTTGCTTTTAACTAGAGAAGCCCAGAAGATTTTGAGTCTGCTGAAGTTCCTCCAGAGAGTAAGGCGATCAGCAAAAAAAGTTAGTATCAATAAAAAGAATAGACAAGTAACAGGAAAAGCCTTCAGACCTAAGATGGAATTGGAAGTGTGAAGCTGGCTTAGCTCTGCATTTGCTGTGTGCTACATCACCACATCTGACGGTGCTTGGCTACATAATTTAAAGACCTTTTCAGTTGCCAACGCTGCAATTGTTAATTCCATTAATCTTATACTGTCCATGCTTTAGTGTTTGTTTACTCACTGTTGCAAACTATTTTTCTAAAGCCTTTGCTTAAAGGGATATATTCAAAATTTAGTACAAAACAGATTTTTATAATTGTAAACTTTTCTTGGGCTTTTATTTCTGAAGGTAGTGAAATGATTGTTTTGTTGGCTCACTATACTAATACAATTCTGCTTCCTTCTTCTCTTACATGGTAAACCAATAGCCTCTTTAAACCGGTAATGATTTATTACATGTATGGAATTATGGGCTCATGATGGATAATCCGTTTTCTTCAGAGCACTTCAAAGTAATTCCTGTCTATCTTCTCTGTTTCATTGCTGCTTAGTCCAAAAAATGGGAAAATAGAGCACAAACCAAACTCTGCCTTTGACTGTACTTGTGTGACCTTGGTGAATTTAGTAGAGTTGCAGTCATTCAACTGAGGGAATGACATTTTAATTGAAATCAGTTTATTTACTATAATTGACTCCCCTTTATGTTGTGATCTCAGGTCTCAGGTCATCACTTCGATTTATTTAACAATTTCATTATCTTCTTCTAGGTTTTTAATATTCTTCTCTGTTCTTGTGGTCTTCATTTCCATTTCTGAGGCATTTGAAATCTGGATTTCCACTTCTTCGGTCTGACGTATCCAGCAGTACACAATCCAGTGCCAGTTTCAGTGTTACTATCTAGTCCATCTGTAGATGTTTCCATTCTGTTCAGTCATCACTACCTGCTAAAGCACAAACAAATTTTAGTGATCTCAATGTTTGTTCCAAATAACTAAATTTGGTGTATAACTAAATTTGGGATAGTTTCTGAGTAATGTTCGTTGTTTGGTTCCATTTTTTCCTCATACCTCAGTTTTACCTCTATATTAGAAATCAGTAAGTGAAACCATAGTAGGGAAGGGGGGTTGTTTTGTTCTAGGGGTTTTTTGAGAATACATATTTTCAAAAGTTTATATTGTTACACTTCTTATGAATAGCTAAATGCATAAACATACCTGGGTACCTTGATACTGAGCTAAATTTTAGGTGTTTTTTTCCCAAAATGGAATGGAATCTGCAGCTCTAAGACAGAAGCCTGACATCTCCAGAAATGCCAGACTTCACTGTAAATGCATGTCAGGTAGGACTGCAAGAGGAGTCAGTCACCTTAGATAGCCAGTGGGTTAACTCAGAAAGCAAGAAGCTACTGGAAGAAAAAGACGTCTCACTGGCCATCTCCTCATTCAGCCACAGTTGTTCTATCAATATCTGAAAAGATCAAACTAGCATTTTATATTTGGTGTACTCAGTGAGACTTTACATTAACTAGAAATATTTTTGCCGTATGAGTAATGAAAACATTGGAAAAGAGATCTATTTATGGATAAATGTTTGCTTTAAACTCTTATTCAAAGCTTAAAAAGATAATCTGTGGTGGGAGTCCTGTACCCATTAGCTTTATGAAAATTATGGAATAGAATTTGCTATGAGTTCCAATCCCCTATTTAAACAGAGAAAAGTATCAAAAATAAATTCAGGATTGTTTAAGAAGAAGAGGCTTTGTTGAAATAGTTAGGGTAATAATAGTTAATAGTTACTGTTGCAGCAGTTAATAGTTACTATTGCAGCAATATAATGTGGTGAGATAATTGCTAGTAACAAAGTTGCTTTAAAATAGGCTGAAAGTAAATTAAGATAAACAAACAGATTTCTTTATATATGCATCTTCTCAGCTTTCAGTCAAGCAAGTTCACAAAGCTTACATTTGCAATTGCTCCATAATGTTAACCTGATCCCTGTGTTGTATTATAGACAACACGCTGGAGTGAGTTCCAGTAATCATGTCATATCTTCAACAATCAGATGCTTGAATAAAACAGACTAATAATATCTCAGGGCAGGCCGTGATTTTGTCCTCACCAGTGCTTATTACAAATCACATACTTACTGTAATGCAGCAATCTATTATTTCTACGTAATTCATGCTTTGCACTATTGATTATGAACTGCCCATAGTGTTTACAAAGAACTGTGCAAACTGGGGACATCCACGTCTAGCTCTGTAAGCTGGCAGGAAAATCTAACAAGCCTGCCAATTTTTCTGAACCCACAGAGCTCCCAGGCAACTAGGGAGCATTTTCTGAATACAGTTGTTAGGCTTTTATGTGCTGTGTGTTTTTTTTATGATAGTCTGAAGACTTCAGTTCTAGCCAGTTTCTGTAAGAAAAACATCTTGCCCATCACCATAAAATGGTCTTCTCTGGAAAAACATTACTGAAGTGAAACCTTGTAATAACTATATTCAGACAGTTCTGTGCAGCTCCACATTAGCTCTTTAGACTGTCATGTTATGTCTGTGCAGGGCCAATGGAAGTCAGGAAAATACATGATGTTTAGGGCTCAAATCTTGACCCTGCTTCTTCAGGCATAAAAGCAACCCTTTGCAAAGTGTTCTGTCCATACTGTGTAGAGGGGAGCTGGATGAGTTTCCTGAGAGGCATTAGAAGGTCCTGCTTGTAAGAGTGTGGATAAAATGGACGGAACAAAGTACAGGATAGGGGAGCCAATTATATGTTGCTAAGCCTAGACATTGAGCCTATGTAAGGAGCCTCATTGCTACTTTGAAGAGATAAAATCCCTCCCCATGAATTCATTCAGCATGCTACATGGCTGTCGGGGTTACAGGGTGAATGGGGAGACTGTCCCTAATTCCCTAGCTTGATTTCAGTACTTTTATCACTAGTAGCACCTTTTCTCTCATGTCAGATGCCTGATCATGAACATCCAATGTACTGTTCCACACTAAAGCAAGGTCACAGAACAATAAGGGGAAGAAAAACAGCCATCTGCATCCGTGAGTGATACTGCAGACAGGAGGACTATGAGCATAACGGCCATTAATTGATTGGAACAAAAGTTGGAAATGAGCATGCTGTAATGCTGTGCTAATGGTGATACTCTGAGGCTTGTTGCCTTTTATCTCTATCTTTTACTGTAATACAATCTCATAAAAATCAGACCCTGAAAATACTACTCAGTAGTAACATGCTTTACAGTATTAAAACGTGCATTTGTGCATTTTCCGTGAGTGACGGTGGAAAAACTCCCACCTTTTAAGGAAAAAAAAACATCTAGAATGCAAGAAAACTTGTGTAAATTTCAGCAACCAAGGAAAGACTAATGGAAACCTTCAGGGTATATCATGAGACTGGAGTCACACCAAACTCAAAGGTTTTGTCTAATAGTTGACCCAGTAAAAATAAGAAAGCTAATTCCTGGTATTTGCATCTCTGAATGATTCTACAACCTGCTTTTTTGTTTTAAGTGTATTGAAAGAAGTATAATAACAAGGACAATACAGATAAACACTGTTGTCCTCTGATTATTATGACTTTTCATAATGTTGTATGTGAAAAACCCCAAATAATGTGTAACATAGCAAAAATTAAAATATCTGTTTGTGTTAAAACTTCTGGGCTTTTTTGTTGTTTGTTTTTTTGTTTGTTTTCTCCTAGGTAAGAAAATCAGCTTGTTAGCAATAATGGTTCTGGTGGGTGACAGTCTTCACAATTTTGCTGATGGCTTGGTAATAGGAGCAGCATTCTCATCCTCAACTGAAACAGGTGTGACAACGACTATTGCTATTTTATGCCATGAAATTCCTCATGAAATGGGTAAGAAATGTGTATGTGTATTTTTCCTGATTGGCTTTGTAATTCCAGGTGTCCCAAATAATTCTTTCCTGTATGACATTAGTGGGAATTATTCTTGCTTATAGCATCATGAACTATAACATTAATGTGCGCGATGGATATATAAAGAGGTTGTTGTCTTCTCTTTCCCCTTCACAAAAAGGAAGGGAGGCTTCTGTCCTCAATATTGGATGCCATCCCATCTCACCTTCTCCAAATGTAAATGCCATTGGGTCAAGAGTGACCCGTTATTCTCATGCGTACAGACACAAAAAATAGTAAGCTGTGAGCAAGAGCCATCTGTGCATAATGGGCATGCCTGACACAATGGGCTATCCAAGAGTTTTAATACGCAGCAGAGCCATTTAACAACATATTTCTCATGCTACCCTCATTCCTGCTGCTAATCAAGAGTAACAAGATAATAAAAAAAGATATATGACCATTTTACTAGTGGAAAGGACAGAAAGATCCTCCTATTGAACACTGACCTCAATTATCTCCTTGTGGTAAATCTTTCAGTATGGCTGAAGTTGTTCCTGACATTGTGTTGATGAACATATATAAGCTGGCAAATTTGAGATGAGAACTGCAGATTCTCATTCCTATTCTTAAATGACTGAAGATTTCATGTGCTGTCTTTGTAGAAAACTTCCCCAAACAAAACGGTGGGATGGGGAATTGCTGTAAAACCAGTAACTTTTGTTTGCATAGCAATGACCAAAATACTGAACAGTTAACTACAAAGACAGACCTTCTTAATTGAGGGGCAGTAGTGCCCCAGTGTCAAAGTGGCAATTCTACACTCAGAGAAGAATTTTTAAAATCTTTTACTATGGACCTGCTATGAAATCATTTATTTTAGAAGAAAAATCTGTGATGGGATTCTGATGTACAATTTACCATAGTTAATTAGGTCTGAAATCAGTGGAATTAAACTCGAACTGGAATCAGACTAGCATAGGTTTTTCTGACTTGCAGCACCTGTAAAACATTCAAAGACCATGCTGCAAATATACTCACATGATTTGAACTGGCAAGTTCCCAGCTGAGAAAGATTTAGAAACTCTGGGAAAGCATGTGACTTCACTTTTTCATGTATCCAAGTTGGAAATGTCACAGAACATCGAGAACTAACAGAAAGCTGTGCCTGTATACTGTATGCTATCTTTAGGAACAGCTAAACAAATACAAGTCAATATGGGTTTTTTGGTTTTGTTTTTTCACACAGGTTGAATTTATAACTAATTCTAGAGAAATCTAAGGGCAGTCCTCAATCATTCATTATCTTTGTGCATATCTTAATCTTTTTCCTTCATGTTTTATTACCAAGATTCTTACAAATACATTTATCAGCTAAATAATAAATTTTCTGTCTTTTTCTCTATGCAGGAGATTTTGCTGTACTGCTAAGTACAGGGCTCCCCACGAAGATTGCAATTTTGATGAATTTTATAAGTGCACTAACGGCATTCTTAGGACTTTATATTGGCCTTTCTGTATCAGCTGACCCATGCATTCAAAACTGGATTTTTACTGTTACAGCTGGAATGTTCTTGTATTTATCTTTAGCAGAAATGGTGAGAACTTCAGTCTATTGTTACATTTTCCTTTTAACACAGCCACATCACAGATGAGTGTCAGACAAATGCAGGTGGATGAACTTGGATGAAAAAGAGTTCAAAGGCTTCTTGGGAAAAGCATGTTGTCTGCCCTGTGTGTGTACAGGGCTTAGAAAAATAGTCTGGTTTTGTTTCATGCCGCTGCCATACTAGGTGTAATTAGTAATAAAAAGGTGAAATAACGGCCATTAAGAGTGTAATATTTGAGAAAGGCACAAAGGACTTTTAAAGGGGGGAAGGTAAACAACTTTTTTTTTAGGCCTGATAGAGTTACTCAGTACAACATAAAGAAACATTTGAACCTGCAGGGTTTTTTAAATTCTTGAATAAGTTGGTTACTTTTTTTCTTTTTACTGCCCTTTTCTTTATATATTTTTCATCCATTGCTTCAACATGAATTTGCTGTTTCTGAACTAAAATGCAAGATGCTTATCCTGTGCTTTTCCTGGCCAGTCTGTCTATCTCAGAGAGGTTTGGATGAGCTCCTAAGCAATTAAAAACCCATTAAATTGCTTCAACTTTTTCATATTTGCCCAACATTTTTCATACTCCCAGTTCAACAGCAATGATCTGACTATAGAAAAATAAAGTGTGAAGATGTACAGTAGGAAGAAGGTCTAAGGACTGTGAAAGAATGTGATGGAATCATAACTCATGCAGATGCCTCAGGCCATATCATTTATTGAAGAGATGGCTAACTGTTACACTTGTAACCATGCAGAACTTAATTACCTTGCTAGCTTTGTCACATGGCTCTTTAACCAATGTGTCTTAATGTAAAGTTGCTTGCAAGCTTCTAAACAAAGACAGAATATTTTGAGTGATTAGATCAAGAGGGGAAAAAAAAAAGAGGTCTGTCTCTTTATAAATTATTACTGTGTTTTTCCCAAGCCTGGCTGTCTCTCTGTTGTGTTCACTACCACCCCCCCACCTCATGCCAGAGATATCATTTACCAGGTTCAAGCATAATACTTTAAACCTGGTATGCCATGCCAGTATCATAACCTATTTAAAAATCTACTTGTAATAGTTGATCTTAGACCTTGGGTGTATTTTAGTCTATTTTTTCTACTGTCACAAAAGTAAACTGAACATCAAGTGCTCCTAAGAGCTTATGAGGGAACAACCTAAGGATCGTGGGTGTGTCAACAGTCCTGACTGAGGTGGTAAATAACAGACGAGAACACTGTATGAAGATGCATCTTGTTCTGACACAGAGAAATTTGGAAGTGAGGCTGCCTACCTACTCAATAGGCATGGTTTTACTAATGAGGCTAAGAATGATTTAGGCATATTTTTCCTTCAGTGTAGAATCAGCATCCATCAGGAATCCACAAGCTCCTAGAACAATCCCTGAGTCTTCAAAGCAATGTGCCAGCTGTAAATCCCAAGATATGACACATGTTTTCCCTTGTTCTCAGCTTGTCACCATGATCTTGTTCTTGATGTGAAGAGGAGAAAGAAGGGAGAGAGAGGGGAGGATCTCTCACCTCCCTTCTATTAATAGGATTCCAATCAGCCTTTCTCTGCATTTTGTCAAAAGAACTGCCAATGGGTTGCTCACCTATGTTTGTCAGAAGTGCAAGTGTTGAATATCACAGGGATTATTTTATTTTAAAAAATAGTCCTGTAGCACTGCAGGAATGTATAGATTTGAAAAGTTTCAAGTTTGTATAGTACATCTCAAAAGAAAATCAGCCATGCTTTATGTATTTTTCAACTTGCTCCACAGAAATAATTTGTATTCTCTGCTGCATTCTCATCTACATCAGTGTTCCTGCCAATGGTGTACAAATACTTAATGGTGTACAAAGCTTAACCATAATTTTCAGTATTTGTTTTATGAGCTTTCACATATTCATGTGCTTGTCAGAGAAGCAGTTAAATAAGAGAGCAGCCCTTAAATAAAACTGAACAGCCTCACTGGTTTCTGCATTGAGGAACATTGAGGGGTATGAGGTGGAGGTTCATTGACAGGACAGCACTGTGACACTGCCGCTGCAGTCAAGGTTGCACAAAACTACTGTGGTTAATTAAAAGCTTTTCATTTCTACAAATGGCATTCTAGCTCCATTAACAAGCAGGGTAGACTAATAATTTTAGAAATATGGGGGAAAGGACAAAAGTTAAAATTATTTATATCCTTCATCATTTTTCACCAAGGAGTTCTGCAAAACTTCATCTTCCCAGTAATTGGGGAAGGTGGAAGAGAGGAGTATTTTGTCTTGCAAATGTTTATGCACAGGTGTAATATTGCAATGTAAATTGTTTGTTGCTTCAAGATACCCATGTGAGTAAACACCTGTAATATTGTGGATTTAGTTGTTTAACCAAAATTAAATGCCCTGAAAAACACCTTTTTATGAGCAGTATAGTGAGATTTTTTTGTACTTGATATCTGTTTAGAGGTCATAAGTATAATTATAACTTTGCACTTTAATTAGACCTTTTCTTTAACATACATTTAATCTGAATTGAAACTTGAGACACCAATATATGGAATGAAACAGACCAACTCACTCCTAATGAATTGGTTTTTTGAGAAAACATGTCCCCTTTTCCTCTTGGGAAACAAACTTGAAAATCTTGTATCAGCCTCTTAAATGAGTATCTATGAAGTGATCATTATGGATAAATATTTATGAAATCACATGCATTGTATTAAACCCCAAGGACTGGGATGTCATTTCTGAGTGAGATCATATTGGTTTATATGGTTCCTGATCAGAAAGACTTACTGGCTAATTTGAAAGGAGGGAGATGGAAGCAAAAAAGACGATAAGAATATCAAGAAATAGGAGATGGCCAACCACTCCCTGAGGCAACTAACTGATGTTTCCTCTGACTAATCTTAAAAATCTTTCCGATTTTGGAGATAAAGGAGTATTTTTGAAGTGACTTATTGGGCTGTTGCAGTGCGGCAGTTGTGCCATATAAGCCCCAGCTTGGTAGAACTCCTGTTTAGCCAGTGCATTGTTGAGAGCCCCTCATGCCTTCTTTCAGCATGCTGCTTCCTAATTCTTTATATGTTTTGTGTGCTTATGATGAAAACATGAGCTGGAGTGGGAATAAGTAGTCCCTTGATTAAAAGTAACTTTTTTGCCTCCAATAGACTTCAAGCATTCGTAAGTGTGATGGCATCCAACAACTTGCATGTGGTGCTATCTTGCCTTAATTTGTGAAGTGTTTTGCATCTGCCAGTTGACTAGGCTTATGCTTCCCAAACAACGAGCATTTCTCTGCTGTACCACACACATTTGTGTATAGGCGAGTTCAGAGAGAGTTGGGGAACCATATACCATACTGTGTCAGCAATCAGCTTTTATTTTCAAAGAGATAAGCAGGGATGTCACACTAGGTAACGCTATAGAAATGGTCTGTGCGCTTGGTAACATGCACACAGGCTAGGTGGAGGGAGCAGAGATCTGCATGGGATATAGGAAGGGTACTGCCTGCTGAGAATTCCTTTTAAAAACTTTCTTAAGGACCTACTGTGCATGTGTGTAACTCATAAATTGGCACTGATAGCGACAAGAGAAAACACTAGCTTTTGCAGTGGGAGGGGAAAAAGTTTCCTATTTAGAGAATTGTTCACTCATGTGCTGGGGACAAAATAGACTGATTATAAGGATAAATTTAAAAGGCCAAAGATCTAGACTGGAACCCTGAATTCAGGCCTAGGTCTTAATTAACAGCTTTTACTTATATACAAAACAAAAACCACATGCTCCGAACATTTACAAGCTGTCTGTTCAGATTTTGATTTACATCAGAACTTTGAGGTGTTTACATTGGCTTTAGATTAAATGTTTCTGATGATCCTTAAATACAAATTAAATATAACTACATGAGTTTCTAAGACGCAAATTTGTACCATAATTTAAACCACTGCCTAGTTGTTACAAAGATCCCCGACCTTTGGGTTTGCCTGTTATTTTTATGCAAGACTTTAAAGTGGAGGCAGATTTTTCACTATAGTTTTCTTTTGGGACCATGCCAACTTCCAGAGAAAGAAGAGTGCAGGAGAAGCAGACCCAGAGATCCCCCTCTGACAGAAGGAAGGACAAACATAGCAAATAGATGTAAACATACCCTGTTAGCCTCCTTGGTGAACACCACTCCACTGTCTCCCAGTGGCTGATGCTGTTACTGTGAGGAGGCTGTAAAGAGCAGAGAGTATAAGTAGTTTCATTCAAGCACAGGCTGTGAGTGGAACAGGAAGGCAATGTGATGGGAGAGTGCCAGGACCACTCGCTCTTGTTTTGAAGTTCACAACAAACAGACAAAAAACCCCAACCAAAACCAAAGGTCAGTACCAGGCCATTGTTTTATATTTATTTCCAAAGTTGATGTGAAAGTATTAGCAGTCATTAGTGTCTCCCCTGGTGTCTACAATACGTAAGAGCATAAAGAATAAGAGAGTCTGAGCCTGAGGCATCATTTTCACAGGATCTGTTGAGACAAACATTTTGTTTAAAACTTCAATAAAAGTGACCATGTAGGGCAGAAGATCAACGTAAGTAGCTTTTAATATGATTATAAACAGCTGCTGCTCCTTTACTTGATTTAAAACTCACAGAGAAAAATATTAAAAGTAATTTTTTCAAGCATATTTTAAAAATCATGTTTTCTGTTTGTATGTTTAGTAAAGCCCCAGTAAATAGAAGTGTTGCCAGTTATTTCAGTAAGAGCCGGATTGACCCTATATATAGTACTGAAACAAAAAAACTCAAAGTAGTTTATTCCCACAAAAGGGAATCACTAATTTTACTAAATAAGCATTTCCTTACAGACAGCTGTATAAAATTAGTAAAAACTATTGAGAAGTTAACAAATTTTGGAATCTCATTTATAATTCTTGTCAGTGCTAGTAAAAGAACCAAAATGGGTAGAATTTGATTAATTTACATATTTCACTGTCAAGATTGGTGTTGTTACAATGTACAGAACATGCTACAGATTAATAGCTAAATTCAGAAACTTAGCATTTTGAAAGTTTTTTTTAATGAAGTTTGCTTTGTTTTCCCATAAGACTTTTTTTTCCCAGAGATGAATATATCTGGCTCTCATTCTGGTGTCTTATTCTTTTTTTAGCTTCCTGAAATGACTCATATTCAGACACGGCGACCCTGGTTGATGTTTCTCCTACAGAACCTTGGATTACTATTAGGCTGGCTTTGCCTCTTACTTTTGGCTATATATGAACAGAAAATTAAAATATAAGTTTTCTGTTGGAAATCTTAAAGTACCACTTATGACAGTGGATAGCATTATTCACAATTTTGTCATGTCTGCTGTAGTGATATATAAATTAAGTTGCTAGGATTTTTGTATCTGAACAGTAGATAATTATTTCACTTTATTAACTTATTGTTCAGATTTTGTAATTTTTTTTGTAAACATGAATGTTTAGAATTATGTTTTATTTGTTACTGAGTTTACCAGATCCCATGCTCAAACTCACAGGAGCTTTTGATTAGTTTTTATTGAGACTGTTCTAGTTGAATGCTCTAAGTGATCGCTGCCAGTCTGATTGAAGAAAAGAATAAAACACTTTTATATGCAATAATTAAAGTGGACTAACCATAGTTGAATAATTTGAAGCAAAAAAATTTGTTGCCTCTTAGTACAAAGAATAAATGTATTTCTATAGAACTAGAAAGTATAGCAAAACTAATCTGTTAAATGGCATACAGCAATCTCATTGTAATATCTGCATTATCTGCTTTGTCAACATAAAGATCCTCGGTAGTCATATCTTAGCGGTCCACTGTGGCAAGTAAAAAATGAGGTGTAAGTGTTGAAGTTTATGATCTAGAAATCTGACAATGTCCTTTTCTGACTGTAATATAGTTTCTCATACGTGTAATGGAATCTGTGACAGTGAAGCATTGGACTATACTAACTGTGAGCGTAACTACCTTTTGCATTATGCCACCTCTGATGGTTGTTCATAGCAAATGCTTATGAATGATTATAAGAAATACATTTAAATTATTTTTCCCTGATACCCCTTTCAGGCTCCTCAAATCAAGGGGTTCCTTGAGCCAGATGTTGCTTCTCAGCCATCAAGTTTAATAAACAGCAATAGTGCCTTCCAGTCAGCAATTAGCTTATTCATACAAATGCGACGTGAATTGCAGGAAGAGCTTTTTCAGTTGTCTAAAGTGCATGTAGTTATGCTCTCTTAGGTCCTCACTGCAACTCCTTCTGTCTTAAGTGATTTTTGTGTAATTAGTCCTCTTGATTTCAAGGGAATTCTGCATAACTTAAAGATGACTCAGAGAATCACAGAATCACAGAATCATTAAGGTTGGAAAAGACCTGTAAGATCATTGAGTCCAACCATCAACCCAACACCACCATGCCCATTAAACCATGTCCCACAATGCCACATCCACACGTTCCTTGAACACCTCCAGTGATGGTAACTCCACCACCTCCCTGGGCAGCCTGATCCAGTGTTTCACCACTCTCTCAGTGAATAATTTTTTCCTAATATCCAGTCTAAACCTCCCCTGACACAACTTGAGGCCTCTTATCCTATCACTTGTCACTTGGGAGAAGAGACCAGCACCCACCTCTCTGCAACCCCCTTTCAGGTAATTGTAGAGAACTATGAGGTCTCCCCTCAGCCTCCTCTTCTGCAGACTGAACAACCCCAGTTCCCTCAGCTGCTCCTCATAAGACTTGTGCTCCAGACCCCTCACCAGCTTCGTTGCCCTTCTCTGGACACGCTCCAGCACCTCAATGTCCTTCTGGTAGTGAGGGGCCCAAAAATGAACACAGTATTCGAGGTGCGGCCTCACCAGCACCGAGTACAGGGGCACGATCACCTCCCTACTCCTGCTGGCCACACCATTTCTGATACAGGCCAGGATGCTGTTGGCCTTCTTGGCCACCTGGGCACACTGCTGGCCATATTCAGCCGGCTGTCAACCAGCACCCCCAGGTCCTTTTCCACCAGACAGCTTTCCAGCCACTCACCCCCAGGCCTGTAGTGTTACATGGGGCTGTTGTGACCCAAGTGCAGGACCCGGCACTTGGCCTTGTTGAACCGCATACAATTGGCCTCGGCCCATCGATCCAGCCTGTCCAGATCCCTCTGCAGAGCCTTCCTACCCTCCAGCAGATCAACACTCCCACCCAACTTGGTGTCATCTGCAAACTTGCTGAGGGAGCACTCAATCCCCTCATCCAGACCATCAATAAAGCTATTAAACAAGACCGGCCCCAATACTGATCCCTGGGGGACTCCGCTTGTGACTGGCCACCAACTGGATTTCACTCCATTCACCACAACTCTCTGGGCTCGGCCATCCAGCCAGTTTTTTACCCAGCGAAGAGTGTACCTGTCTAAGCCACGATTCACCAGCTTCTCCAGGAGTATAGTGTGGGAGAAGGTGTTGAAGGCTTTACTAAAGTCCAGGTAAACAACATCGACAGCCTTTCCCTCATCCACCAGGCAGGTCACCTGGTCATAGAAGGAGATCAGGTTGGTCAAGCAGGACCTGCCTTTCATGACCCCGTGCTGGCTGGGCCTGATCCCTTGGTTGTCCTGTACGTGCCCTGTGAGCACCCTCAAGATGAACCTCTCCATAATCTTCCCTGGCACTGAGGTCAGGCTGACAGGCCTGTAGTTCCCCGGATCCTCTTTCTGGCCCTTCTTGTAGATGGGTGTCACATTGGCAAGCCTCCAGTCGTCCGGGACCTCCCCTGTTAACGAGGACTGCTGATAAATGATGGAGATTGGCGTGGCAAGCTCCTCTGCCAGCTCCCCCTCAGCACCCTTGGGTGGACTCATTTCATTTAGTACTTCAGAATCAAGCCTGAAACAAATATACACATTCTGCCCTGAATCTGAGGTGCTGAGCAACTTCCAGGAGGTACTGAGCAACACTCAACTGTGCGATTTCTGCTACTTACACGCTATCAATTTTTGGCATAATGACTCCCCCCTACCTAATTTACATTTTTGTATGAGAATTGAGATACAGTCTTTCTCACTGCTCTGATGAACTGTGGAAACAGAGAGAGCAAGTTACAGAACAAACACATATTTTTATGCAGCAAGTGTGTATTTTCTTTTCCTTGTCTTAACTCAAGCTTGAAATATGGCTACATTATGACACAATATGACTGTGTCACAATGTGTCCTGTGTTTATTTGACAGCTCATAGTGAAGATACAATTATTCCCATATTACAGACAGGAACAGAGTCTACTCTCCTAGAGTGCTGTCAGTTCTCAAAGGCTTCATGGGCACCATACTACCTTATCATCAACATTTAAAGTGAAAATAATTCTGAATTTCATTGTTTATAATAGCCCAGATTCATGGGCTTGTGGACCCCTAGTCATCCACAGAATACCCTTGGCAGAAACACTTAAAGATAATTTTAAAGGTAGATATGCACTCATTTTCAGCACCTGTTATGAGAATCTGCTGTGAATACCCCATCTAAAAGTACATCTAGGCATTTACATACTTCAAAAACCTTGTCCCAAACCATTTATCCAAGGTCACACAGGAAGTCTTTATCTGACTAGGGACATGAACTGAACTGTTTTAAGTCCCAAAGTAAAATCCTAGCTTGTTTTATTTAGGTGTGCAAATATTATGACTGCTTTTTCTGTTGATTTAACTTTGAAAGATGAGCTGAGAAGCCATGACTGATGATTCTCTTTTCAAAGTTTACATTTTTCAGGAGTTTGTGCTTGCTTTTAGTAAGGTAAGAGTTTTAAAAAGTGGTTTCCCAGTATCTCATCTGTTTTTATTGGCACCGAGTTACTCCATGACCTTCAGCTGTGACAGTCAATTCAAGCAATGGCAGGACACCACTGGACGTAAGCAAAATCTATTCTTGTATCAGATGGTGCAAATGAATATTGGAAACATTTGTTATTTCAAAGAGCAGAGCTATCATAGTTTGAATGTTTATGTATGCGTAATGTTCACTACCACAGAAAACAAGATTACCAATATGGTCATGTTTTGGCAATGTTACTGTATACTGAAATATTTTTTTTATTATTTATTAATGTGTCTGAAAGAGGGCAAGTAATTTCTGGAAGTGCATACTTTCAAGTTGCATACGGGCATAGGTTCACATCCTGGCACGATCTGTGAACATACTGCATCCGCATCTGTTCAGAAAATGCCATCTTTTGGCTATATATATTTATCAGGTTTCTTCGTCACATTTAACAACTGAGTGTATTTATACAGCTTCCACTGCAGGCACAAATACATTGATCAGAATGCCAGTTAGTCCTTATTTCTGCCAGAGCTCAGATGCTTTTGTGGTATTTATCAGTAAGGGAACAGTTCAGTCACCACTTTGCCCTGGTGTCAAGTCTGAACACCTGAAGTCTCGTTAGTATATGGAAGATTGAATTTCTATGGCACCTGTGAGAGAACTTATCTCACTACTTAAAGTTGGTGCCTCTGCTGTAATTCTCTTGACATTAGTGTCTTTAAAAAGATACTGAAGGAGGAGCATTACCACATGGAAAACAAGACTAGACTGTATATTAGGAACAATGCATCACACAGAGGGCTGGAAACTATTCCTATAGGTCACTGAATTAGAAAACTAAATCAGTTTAAACCCAAAGAGATCCACCTGCAGGATTCATCTGTTTTGCCAAAGTTCTCTGAAAAGCCCAAGAAATAGAAGAACGTGGGTTTGAGTCCTTACAGAAGAGGTGGTGGTGCACAATTATTCTTATGATGCATTCTCTTTTTGTTTGTTTTAAATTCTGTAGAGTTTATTCATACAGATTTCAAACAAGGCTCTATTTAAAGCCAGGTATTTCTTTCTGTTCCTCCAAACCTAACAGACAGAGAGCATAATATGCCAATGTTTTCATTGAGTCAAATCCTGAGTAAGGACTGCAGAACTTCATCACTTGCAGCCCTTAAATAATCACTGGGTATCTCTCTAAGAGGTATGCAATTACTCAAACAGATGTTATGTGCTTGATGTAGAGATTACTTGGTGAGGTTTTACAGCCTGTCAGGCAGTTCTGACTAGATAATCATAATGTTCCTTTGAAACCCTAAAATATATGAATCTATAGATACAGGATTTTTTCTGGAAGAAGCTGGTTAGTATTTCTTTCTTTCATTTATTCTTAGTTTTCAGGCAGTCTCAAGATGAAAAAAAAAAAAAAATATTGCTTTCCTACACAGAAAATGAGAGAGAAAAGGAAAGGTTGAAAGAAGTTGTTTGCTACAGTATTTTTTCCTGGAAGTTAAATGGCAGAGTGCCTCATAAAAAATGCTTCCAATTCCAAACTACCAGGGTTCCTAAGCATAAGAGAGCTGACCTTGTACCTCTCTTTTCTGTATATGTTACACATTACCCAGTGACTCCTAAGATAAATAGTACCTTCTTTGCAGCCAGCTATGCTAATGCCCTTAGAAGTTTCTGGAGCTCATCTGCATGTTTTAAATACTGCCATCTATTCCTTCACTGTATTTTATGTTTTAGGCATGAATGTGGCATTTCTCCAGAGACAAAAAATGCCTTTTAAATATAAGAAAACATGGTTAGTTTTGATATGTATATTTGGATTGCTTTTCTTTCACCTTGCCATTGTATTTGAGAAAGCTTATTATAATTCCAAAAATTTTTAGCCTGCAGCTGGAAACCAAAACCAGGTTTATATCAAAGTAAGCATTAGGGCTGATATTTTTATAATAAGGGCATACATTATCAACATTGTTAGCTTTTCTTGCTTTACTGTAACCTTTTGTCAAGTCTTCCTCTCATCTTAAAAATCAGCTGCCTTCTATTGTGAGTGTAGCTTTAGGAATGTGACTACAGAAAATACAAGCAGTAGTTACACAATGGCTTTAATCAAAACAAAAAGTCCTGCAATTTATTTTACTAGACCCACCTTCATTCCCTTCTCCCCAAAAGAACAAAAAATCCACATGCGGAGCTGTTGCTCTGGGTCACGTAGGAGAATGTAAGAAGTGCCTCTTCCTTTTATGTCTCTGATAACGGGACTGAGCACAATGGGAGACCCTGCGTAGACGCCTGGTTGCATTGAAGTCACTGCCAAGCTCCCGTCTGCGGCAGCGCAGAGCAACATCCTGGTGCAGGGGGTGCCGGAGTCGCAGAGGGCTGGTGCTGCTTCCTTTTGCAGAGATGACAGGAGGCAGAGCAGGCGGGGGGACTCCTGAGGGGCATACTTCAGTGCTGCACTTCAACAGCTGTAGCAGAAAGATCCAAGGCTTTATAGCTGTCTCTGTATCATCCTGCAGCAGCTCACTTCAGGGCAAATTCTCAGACGGTTCACGTTGTCTTGGCTTTGGACACGAAGGATATCGTGAAAGCGATCTGGCTGATAACCCTGTGAGTGTGGGCTCCCGCAGTGCAATCCACAGGACCCCGGCAGTCAGGGTGACCCAAGGGAATGCCACTTCTCTGCAGAGGAACCTCCCCCGATACTCTCCTAAATCAAGGACAGGGCCTGTAGTCATGTCCAGGGTGGTCCACCTCCACATTACAGCCGCAGGGCACCCAAACAGAGCGCGATGTGGCAGTCCCTCCTCCCCAGGGTCTCAGCTCTGACACTGCCAGAGAGCATTAAACACAGGGTTACCTGGCAACCTAAATCTGCCTAGCAACCATTTACATGTTGGCCCAAGATAATGCAGACCAACCACTAATCCAGTGCTATAGACGTGTCTATAAGTGACATCATTTTGTCCCACTGCAGCTCGCTGGGGAACCCCGGCTCATCCTTTTCCCAGGGGCCAGCAGAAACTAACTTGACCTATCCCAGACAGTTGACAAGAGATATGCATGAATAGAGTAGTCAATTATTATGACACATTCCAATCTTAATTTAAGACCACGCCAAATTCTGCCGTCTCTCCATGGACTCTCACACTGCAGGGAAGGCACCAGGACAATGTCTGCACTGGTCTGTTGGGTAGCTGCCCAGGCTGTCCTTGCCAGGGTACATGGTGGTAAGCAGCAGCCATGTCTCAGGCCCGCCAATTGTTTCAGCGTAGCCCAGATGTCCCTGTCATTGCATACCAGATATGGCATCCAGCAGCACACCACCTCATACAAAAACTCTTTTTGGCTTTTCTGGCAAGGACTTTCTAGCGTTTGTCCTGCTGGCTGCTTGTCTGCACTATGCAAATATCATAACCCATATGGTGTGGGCTCTTACCTGTTCTCCTCCACCATCCATACTGATGGTTTTGGAGCAATGTGCTGCAACTGTTTGTGACTTCTGATGTTCAGAAAGGGCAACAGAGCATTGGAAATTCCAGTGAGAACCACACAGAAGGAGATACTATTATCTACACCATGCTACCAGCAATTTGACTTGTTTTTTAAGAGAAACTGCTGAGTATTGAACACAAACACAAGTAAGTCATTCTTTCATATTCTGTGCTGAAGTGTGTTGGTGTTGTCTTGGTGGTCTTGGGTGGTTTTATCAATAGCAACTGGTAACGTGTCCTAATTTCAGGACTTCAAAAGCCATCTTCATATTCCTGTGCAAAGGTTCAGTATGAGCTCCGGAGCAAGAGTACACCTACTTTATGGCTGCCGTCCCAAACCAGAAGTGGGTGGGTATTGCACTTCTGAAGTATACAAACAAAAGTAATCTACATATATGGTACAGAAGCTCAGTAGCAAGTAGCTGTAATTATCAGCAAGTTTAGAAAGGTGTAAGTGGACAATATACATCTGGTGGTTTAGTACGCCCAGGACAGCATAGTAGCATTCAGATAATATGACATCCACAACTGAGCTCTAGCCATGAATGCAATTCTTTTCCCAGGTACTATCCACATGGGGAGTCCCATGAGTATTAGAATCATTCTGTCATACTCCAGGACCTCACTGATGATAGTTTTTTTGTGCAGTTTGCACAAGGCTTCAGAGGAAAAGATGCAATGAAGAATAAGGCCTCTTCTGTAATTTGGTAAAGAAACGAATACAAACGGCAATGCACACTAAATTGCGTAGTGCTTCATCATCCTGCACAAATGCAAAGCATCTCCCTTTTCACTTTGAGACAAACAGGGAAAAGCAGATACATAACAGGAAAGCCAGGACAAGGAAGTGTCCATGAGAAAGTTCTTGTAGGTGACTGTGTAAATGCCAAAACAAACAACAAATATGTAAAGAATATTATGCCCTCCTCACTGTAGTTCATTCTCATTGGTAAACACAAACCCCATACAATTCTCTGCAAATGTTGCTGGAAAATATTGTGTCTAAGAAGTCAAGCTTTAACACTGGGAATAGTTTAAATATTACAAAACAGATGAATTTTAATAACTCTTAAACTTGAGCCATGCATTGAAAATATGATCCATATGTTCACAGCCATATATTTTGGAATATACATATTCATAGTTGATGAAATCAGTATAATTTTGTGTGCAAGATTTCAATTCCATCTCAAGTAATAAAAAGGAAAAAAAGCCTATGAGAGCATAGTCCATTTTCTATCATTTCCTACTACCATAAAACCTACTTTTTAATTTGGCTTTTTGTACTTGCAATTAGCAGGAATATGCCACTTGTCTAGACAACAGAGTAGCTGACTGTCTGCCATGGCGTTTCTGGCATTATTAGGGTGGGCTAAGAAAGCACATGACTATTTGTTGTAAATTCTTTTCTAGCACATAATATTTTAATATGCCATCAAAATTCTTAGGTTGGATTGCACTTAATTAACCCTGCATTCTCGATCTTGATTCTCCTTCACGGAGCTGTGTTTTTTATAAGTAATTGTAATGTGCTTCACTTGAGTGAAGTGGGGTTTTTTGTTTCCTTCCTTTCATTTCATTTCTCCCCCAATATAATTTCTGCTGTGTTTCAGTATTGGTGGAGAAAAACTAATTTGTCAGAAGATCTTTTTCCAGACATTTCATAATCATAGTGTATGTTGGATCATGGGCAAGAGGGACCTCAGAAAGGACAGTCTGAATTCTAAGGAAGCATAACTACAGCAACAGCACTTCCTACCCACTTTTTGTTGGTATCAGAAAGCACACTCCAGCTTTAAAGGAAAAAAAAAAAAGAAAACAACCAAAGATTTAAATGGCATGGTGCAAATACCAACACTGGTATTCACCAGTCAGTTTACAGCAGACTGCAAGTGATCAGATCTCCTGCACTTCTTTAATCACTCTTTTTTAAAATTGTTGCTTCCCAGCAATATTAGCTGACACTGGGCATGTGCCTGATCTTCTGCAAATTCTCAGTAAAACAATTGCTAACCACTTTCACTTTTACAGCCTAGTAGTATTACATATCGAGACATTTGAATAGTAAAAAGGCCCTTTCCTCTCTTCTGCACTTTTGTCCTACTTATTTCAGAAATGGCCACCCTTGACAAAGAATTGTCAAGCTTATTCCCCAGCGAAGTTGATGGTTCACGTGGTAACAAACAGACAGTCTTGGCGGAAGAGACATTCATATTCACTATGTTCATGTTTACAAAATAGCATCAGATGTCAGATTCAGACTTTGCTCTCTAACGCTCTTATTATCAGCGAGACTTACTTGGTAGTGTGTAAATGCATAAACTACTTCTGAATTCTCGAGTTAGTTTTATAGCAGTGAAACTTTACCAAAAGCAATAATTCCTGCTTTACAATACTTTAAAAAAAAAGAAAACACAGGCTTTTGCATTCTTTGTAACAAAAACTCCAAGTCTGCACAGTGCCTCTGTTGCTGAGATCTGCATGATAAGGAGATCATCTGAAATACAGCCGGCAAACAGCACTGTTTCTCAAGTACTGGAAGTTCCTAGGCAGTATGTTTGATGAAAAACACATTGCGTGTTCATTTATCCCCTATGTCTATTCAAAATCTGAGATATAAACATCTCTTCTACAAACATACTCAACAAACCTATATCTGGTTTACATCCCTCAGTCACCGCAATGACGTTTCGTTAGCTAATCCATTGTGGAACTGATTTTTAGCAAAATAGAAGCAAATTAAATTTGTTAAGTTTAACCTGATCATGTAATACCCTTCCAGTAAGTCTACCACTATGGTTCTGACTGCCTTATGTTATTGTTTTCTGGTGACAGATAGCCTGCTGCAAATACTTCTACCATAATTAATCTGCTCCAAGGAGGGGGGGGGGGGGGCGGGGGGAAGAGTTGAAAGTAAACCTCTAAATGACATGGTGCTGCACCTTACAGTGTAAATGGGTCCTTGCAATTTTAAGCTCTATGAAGAGAAGACCAACGAGACAGAACAAAACCCCATGCAGTGAGAGAGAAGCAGTGTTTGATCTCTCTCTGCCTGCTAGATAATAATCATCAATGATAACGTAACAGTTTTGGCACTAGGTTTCTTCTCTTTAACTCTGCTTTTTGGCTACACACTCATCTACTGTTTTCACTCTAATTATACAGTGTTTCATATTACCTACTTAAATGAGAAAATAATTGATCAAGCTCTCTCAGGGAAAATCTAATGAAGAAGAGAGTTCCTTCCCAAATGAGATTTTTAAATGCCTCAACTATCACATTATCCCATCTCTGCAGAAAGGTAAGAAAACAAGAGTTCAATGGAAAATTCAAAATCCAGGGATTTCCCAACAGCTTTAAGCAGCATCTGTGGTTCCTTCAAGTAACCCCTAGGGCTTAGTAAATTTGCCAGTTTGTCTGTTGGTACTTAGATACAACCAAACACACTTCCTTATCTCTGCACTAGACTTTGGAAGAGAGCATGAGGACAGTATAACAGAATAGAATTGTCAGTGAAAAGCCCCAGATATCCTGTACAGAAACCAGCCATTTCTAGGGATGGCTAATGTAAAAGGTAGCAAAATATCTTAATCCAGCCTTTCTCTCTGCAGTTTAAAGACCTTTGATATTGTGGGGATAATCTTTTAATCAGTCTGGATCTAGCAAACTGGATCTAATCCTCTCCTGAGAACACACATCTTATCTTTCAAAGATCTCAAGATGGTCACTCTTCTCTTTTAGAGATTGTCTGAAAGAGGCTGTTCTGCCAAATTTTATAAAACAGCATGGCAAATAAGAATACTCAAGAGCTAATCCGAAACTAGCTAGTCCCAATTCCAGAAACCACTTATGCATTTTCTCCCGGGCCTATGAAATGTAAATACAGAACAGTCATTGGAGCAAAGACTGCAGTCTACAAGTGATAAACCAGTCACCAGGCTGGAGAGTAACAGAATCACAGAAGAGTTGAGGTGGGAAGGCACCTCTGGAGATTTTCTAGTCCAACCACCCTTGCTTAGAGCAGTCTCAGGTAGAGAAGGTTGCCCATGGCCATGTCCAGCTAGGTTTTGAGAATCTCCAAGGATGGAGACTGCACAACCTCTCTGGGCAACCTGTGCCAGCGCTCGGTCACCCCCACAGAAAAAAAAGTTTTTCTTTATGTTTAGGTAAAATTTCTTGTATTTCAATTTGTGCACATCACCTCTTGTCCTATCACTAGACACCACTGAGAAGAGTCTGGCTCCATCTTCTTTACTCTTTTATTTCAGGTATCCATAATCATGGATGAGATCCCCCTCAAGCCTTCTCTTCTCTAGGCTGAACAGTCCCAGCTCTCCCAGCTTCTCCTCGTGCAGCAAATGCTCCAAGCCCTTAACCATCTTCGTGGATCTTTGCTGGTCTTGTATGTCCACGTCTCTCTTGTCCTGGGCAGCTCAGCACTCCAGATGTGTCTCGCCAGGGCTGAGTAGAGGGGAAGGGTCACCCCCCCTCAGCCTGCTGGCAATGCTCTACCTAGTGCAGCCCAGGAGGCTTTTGACCTTCTTTGCTGCAAGGACACATTGCTGGCTCACATCCAACTTGTCCACTGACATCACCAGAGCCTTTTCTGCAAAGATGCTTTCCAGCTGGTCCCCAGCCTGTACTGGTGGATGGGGTTATTCCCCCCCAGGGGCAGGACTTGGCATTTATGTTTGTTGAACTTCAGGAGACTCCCATTTGCCCATTTCTCCAGCCTGTCAAGGTCCCTCTGACAACCCCCAAGTGTGTCAGCCACTTCTCCCAGTTTTGTACCGCCTGCAAGTCCTTCTTTGCTTTCTCTCTGACCTACTACCTTAAATTAATTCTTATAGAGTGCTAATGGGAATATAGGAGTGCCACTCCTTAGAATGGCCAATAAGCGTGGTGTAAGCATAGTCCTTTGGGGAGTAGGAGACAGCGATTTCAACCTGCCTCTGATGAAAGCAAAAAGCCAATATCCCTGGCGAAGTTCTATATGCATTAGATTGCATGAGGACAGGGATCTGTGTTTCTCTCACAACCATCTCTGGAAAGGCAGTGACTATTCCTACTTTTTTTCAGAGGCCAGTTCACAGATTAGGCAATTTTGAAGCATGTCTTGTCTGGGGCCTAGAAAATTCTTAGTTTCTAGATCCTGAATCCTTCAGAGATATATTCTGATCAGCTCAGACTGTGACAGAAACTGAATTTTAGGGAGCTTACAAGTCAAATGGGAGTTACTCCGTGTGCTTATATACCTCTAAAAATTATGCATCAAATAAGTGGATGCTCCAGAATTGCAACTTTTAAACTTTAGCCTGACTGCCCTTTCCATCCAACCTTATAGAGCCCCCACAGTGTTCAATACTCAGTGGTGAACTACTGCTACAGACTCTAAAGAAGGGAGGAAAATGAGAGATGAGACAGATACTGCATAGTTATTTCATCCTGTCTAATATTCCCAGCCAGTCCACATCCCTGCAAGTTTATACTGTACAAGGAGTATTAGAGCTACAGATTTTTACATTTACAAGTTTAAACAGGAAAGCATTTTTGAAAAATAAAAATAAAAATTGTAAACTCTATTTACTACCTATCATCTCCAGCCATCTCCATTTCTGCCAAAGCCAAGCGAATATGTGAAGTAACCAAACATCGGTGCATTAATAAGCTTGATCAGAAATCTGAAATTCAAAGAATAACGTCTTCTTTTGACAAGTTAACAGTTTAATGGCTATCAATAAACTTCTTCAGTTTCCTGCACTGCACAGTTCTGACTGTACTATGAGCTTTCCATGCATTCGTTAATCCAAAAATGTGCCCATCAGATAAAATTTTCTATTTGGATAGCACTTCTTGTCTTTCCAAAGTTGTTCATAACTCTGGAACATAAGCTTTAAAATGCCACGTTACTAAGATGTCTCTTTATCTGAGTGAATGCATCCTCAATTAAAGCAACAGTCCCTTACATTTCAGAGATTGCCTTGAGAGAAACCAGGAAGAAATTAAAGGTGAACATGAGTAGTGAACTACAATAATGAACCAAATGTATCTCAAAGGTGATCTCAATGCATTTTAATTGTATAATTCAATTTAATAGAAATTTTATAAATCACAGACCCTTTGATTAGAATAGTTTTCAGAGCTCCTGCTTAATTTCTATAGCAGTTTCAGGCCTGACTCCTGTGTGAAGTCATTGAAAGTCACCTACACAAAACAATTCTGCACCCTTACAGGGACTTAAAGGGATCATTTTAACAGAAATACCATCTGACAGACTTCAGGGCTCCTCTGGTGTCCTCGAGGGTCCAAATATAAGAAAAATCTGTACCCACCTAAGAGAATCAGTGTAGTACAAATGGATAATGTACAGAACTGTGATTCCTTCAGAAGACCCACAGATATTCGTGGGTAAAATGAAAGCAGGATTTTTGCCTTATTTAGTATTTCATCAGAACAGAAGATAAACAGTAATCAGGTAAAATATGGGACGTGAGAAGACTAGAAGGTATTAAATGAAGCAGACTGTACATAAGAAAGTGATTGTCCCGCAAGCAACAGCTTCTTTGTCTCCTGAATACACGATGACTCTCTTACCCCCACAAGCTGACAGAGCAAAGCGTCATCAGGTTTTGGCCCACTGGCTTCTTCAGCCCATGTTGTAACAGTTGAGTTTTTAAGGTTGGACTTGATGATCTTACAGGTCTTTTCCAACCTTAGTGAGTCTGTGATTCTGTGATTCTGAGTTTGGCCTGCTCTTCCCTGTGATGGCAGTCCTTGGGCTAGTGCTCCTCTCTCTAGCCTGATCTTTCCATAAAGGGTATTACAACTTAGTTATCTCTAACGCTGGCAAGTTTAGCTGAGAGAGGAAGCAGGCGACAGACTGGTTAATAGGTAATTTGATCATACAGCTTTTACATCCTCTGAAAAGTAAGCTAAAAGAATCACTGTAGGATGCATTTGCTTTAACAGCAGTTTGAGTTTCAACAAGCAACTAAAAGCCACTACCTTCCTACTCAGAAAAGTTTGTTTAAAGGCAAATCAAGCCTCTATAATGCTATTCAAACATAACAATATCCAAACGAACTCTCCAATTCTGAAAATTCAAATAAAAAATAAAAAAAAATCAAATTGGGTACCTCTAGACTGGCTAAAGCCTAAAGGGAACATGCCATCTAAAATATGGTAGCAAGATCAAGTTTTTGCTGAACCTCTGGTGAAGATTTGTGCTGTATTGAAGCTGTAAGTGCTTGTATTTTGTAGACAGAGGAGCAAACACTGAGTAAGTTTAGATTGCTTTTGCTTTATGAACTGCTGTTAGTCTCCCATCTTCTCAGCTGAGTTGTATGTCTCTAGTTAACTTCATAATTATACAGGCAGGAAATGAAAAAGATGTTTTGCTTTGGTCTAGAAAATTATGAAACTAATGAAACAGTAAGGTAATTTTAAAAGATAAAAAGTTACCTCTTTCTAAGTGTAGCAGTCAGTTCATATATTTATCCTTCCACAACAAAAATTGAATTGCTTATTTCTTGCTATCAAAAATTTATCAGCATTTATAGCTGTAAATGTAGTTACCTGCCCAACATTTCCTCTGTAGAAAACCAAAATTAAATTATTTCTTTAACAGTGAAATGAGCTCTTTGGAAGTTCACAAACATACACTTTTGTGCTGTTTCAGGTACTTTTAGTACTTTGATCACATGCTTTCTCAAAGGTTTATCGGATGACTACAACTAGTTAGCACTTCACAAAGGTGCTACAAGAGAAAGTGGAGGATATTCAGTGGGTTTATTGGAGCAATACTTACTTCTGTTGACTTTTTTCCCAAATGTCCCAAATTCAGTTACTCCAGGAAAAGCTCTTTTATTTGCCTTAAGAGTCATATTTTACTGTGGTAAAATGAAACACAATCTCTTTCTTGTGCTGTAAACAGCTA
The DNA here is from genome assembly GCF_030936135.1 of Gavia stellata. Classification (NCBI taxonomy): domain Eukaryota; kingdom Metazoa; phylum Chordata; class Aves; order Gaviiformes; family Gaviidae; genus Gavia; species Gavia stellata. The sequence goes on along the minus strand of NC_082599.1, from coordinate 22,533,794 downwards.
TGGAATTGCAAACAACTCCAATTCACCCAAGGAATCTATGTTTCAATAACAATTTAACCCCAAATAAATACGTAAATAATATATAAATATTTATAAATATATAAAGGTATATAAAGGTGAAATCTTTAAAATGCTATTTCCTTGAGAAGTATAACTCCTATCCTTTCCATGTCACAGGTTAGTGGATTTAGCATAAAATCCATTGTAATTGCATTGGTTTGTAATCCAGTCTGATTTCACCATGGAATTTTTTAGATATTTTTTCTTGACATCTTTTAGTTATAAACAATATAGAATAGAAGTTGATGATATGGTTTCTCTAGAAAAAACTAGCCTCTATTTTCTAAATGCTGTAATTTTTTCTGGATCAGATACAGATTGCTCATAAAATCATAGGAAATAACAGCTGATGTCATAAATCATATTAAAATACTAACATTTTTAGTGAAGTGACCCCTACCTGTATATTGCATGTTTGCCCTCAGAACACATTTCTGGTCTGAAGAAAATCTGGACATAATGAAAGTGGTAGTAAATGCATTCTTAGGAATACTGTATACTTCATACTAACCACTTATTTATGGTGTGGGCCAGATCCAAGATAGTAGAAAAGAAAACTAATAGCTATTTTCTGGCAAGAGAATTTACTCCATTATTATGCACTGGATATCACAACAAAGAAGGGCTGTTTCTATTTGGGCTCTTCCAGTGAATTGACAAGATATTTGGCTGTCATCCTTAAAATTTTTGGATATACAAATCCAGGCTTTGCAATAAATATTTACATTTGTTGTTTTATATAAAGCACTGTGCCAAGACCAAATGAGAAAAAGGCTTTAAACCTTCAAAAATGTTGAAGTAATATTTAGCTTTCCTCACTTTAAAGCCTTCCTTTCTTTTAACTGTGTTTATGCTTCTCATTTGGGAATTCCTAGCAAGATCAAATTGTCTGAGGCTTTTAACATAATGGAAGAGAAACTTTGGAAGCTGCTGTGGAAAACAGGTGAACTTGCTTTCTACCCAAGATTTTACAGAGCTTCAGAAGCCTAGGTAGATGTTTCAGGTCTCTTCAGTGGGGATATTTTGTAAGGAAACAATAATATCTATCTGAATAGAGCTCATTTTAAGGGTTTGGGTATTTTAAACAGTGGCTGGTACAAGATCTTGAAGTGAGATTTGTATTTATTTATTTGTTGAAGAGGATGGCAACCAAAGTAAGCTAGGTTGCAATTCACATGAAGTTACTACTGAGAAATGGAAAAGATGGCAGTAAATGTAGCTATAGCGTTTCCTGCTTTTTTCATCAGCCTGTAGGGTAAGAGAGTATCAGGGCAAGAGCAGTGGATTTGCTTGGAGTGCCCAGCTCAGGGCTAGGTAGTGCACTGCTACATTTCTTCCCCAGGTTTCGAATTTCCACCAGTTGTGACTGTACAGGGGAGTTGTGTCAGGATGGGAATTAGGTAAATGTGTCACTTAGGTTTGTTGATTATGAGCCAAATTTTGATTCTTTAGTATTACAGTATGACATTATTGGATCCATGTGGGGAAGGGATGTACACTTGATATTCCAACCTGTTTTTCAGGCAACTATGCAAAAAGCGCTATCTAATAGCTGTCGGTGTTACAAATTCTCTGAAGAACAATAGTTCTAGCAAATTTAGAGAACTGCAATAAACCAGCTTCATCTTATGGCAATTTTAATACTTCATAGAAGCCCAAAGTACTGGAACAATCAAACTAGAAAAATCTGATCTCCTCTCTGGAGTGACTTATCTGGCAATGCTTGGAGAACCTGACCTAATTTCAGCAACCCTTCTTGCACTCATGCTAATATGCAATGTGACAAGAGCACTTAAAAACTAGTCCTGATAAAATCTCAGGGGCAAAGGGTGGCTTGTGTCTGTATCCTATCTCATTACCCCAGCAGGCAGCTATACAAACTGAGCTGTCTTAGCTGGAATCCAAGTGAGTCACCACTTTAAAGACAATTACGATGCTAGCATAGATTTAAAGCATGCATTCTATAGTAGCTTGAAACATTCCCTATGGCCTGCAAAGGACATGACTGTTTATAAATTAGAGTGCATATTTATATTGTTAATGTTTTCCTTTTCTCTTAAAGATTTATGATAATCATTCCAAAATAGTTCAACCATATAAAATACATAAGAAGAGTTTTTCAAGAATAATTGATTGTTTTACATGATTACTGAAATAGCTAGAGTTTGCATGGTCTCTGTCTCAATTCAGAGCTCTCATATAGGAGTTTATCAGTCAAAATAACATATAAAATATTCCAGTATTCAGCTGGCCTACTGTTAAAAATGTAGTCATTCTAGGACAGCTGATGTCACACATATTTTTTGGGTTTTTTTGTTTGGGTTTTTTTATACTAGCCTACTTGATAAGATATCCTTTATCAGACTTGATTTACATTTATGGAGCTCAAATAAAATACTCTTTTCAAAAAGTTGTGCCTAGACCTGGTGCAGCATGATATAATTGTCCGCCACACCACTGGTAACATGGGTAGGATGTTTACAAGTCTCTCAGAAGAGTTTCATTGCTCACAAGTAACACTGGTGAAATGGTATTTTTGGAAATGTTGTCATACGCATTTTTACTAGTGGCATTCTCACCCATGAGACTAGTGCTATTAGAATTGTGTTCACAGCATCACTGTTAATCTGAGAAGCTTCCATGACTGCTAAACCAATATATGCTTAAGATAACCAGGATGCAAGTTCTGTAAGGCTCTAGAAATAAAATCCCCAGGTAGAAGTACCTTGATAACACAAATTAAAATCAGAATAAATGGTCATGGAACAACATGGAATAACATGGAACAACATGGAGCAATAGACCAGCTGCTGCTTTGATGAAAAAGTAAGCGCCGCCAGAGAACAGATTGTGGAATTTTAGCCTCAAGAAAGTGATCAGTTTTATTAGGCAACAAATAATATTTTCATTCTGTATGATGGCTTCAATGGCTATTGGATCAAACTGTTTCAAAACCACAGATATTTGATTGGTTGGTACTCAATATGCCAACCTGGTAGGTACATATAAGCAGCTGTGAGATAAATTTCAAACTCTGAAAGGGAGAATCATACTTAATCTGTGTCAATGAACCTTGTTTTTTGATTCTGCTCCACTTTTATAGCTAAAACTTTTTTCCATGGTACCTATCATCACAGTGTAGCTTTTTGACATTTTGACCTTTTTCTACGTAAGTGGGATGTACAGTTCTAAAGATGTTTTTCTTTAGAACTTCATGAGAAGCAACTGAGGAGCTCTAGAAGCAAAGGTCCCTTGGCGTACACATACTTACTAGAGTGAAAGGGAATTAGTCATATAAGCCAACATTTTAAAATCCTTCCAAATTAAGATTAATTACCACATGTTCCAGGAACTTTATGATCAGTCCAGTCAGTTCTGATGTCCTTGCTCTGTGGTATATGTGGTAGTCGCCTTTTTGGCATGGTATGTTATTTCCTGGAGGGTTTCAAGGGCTGCAGTTACATGGCTTTTTGCATGAACTGATTTTACTGCACACATTTTTAGGCTACAGGAAATATGAGAAGTCTGTATGGTTTCTCTTGACTATAGTGCAATCTGGAAAGTACCACCACAAAGTCTAATCTGTCTTTGCTCTAAATGCACGGGGATTAGTGCTAACAGACATTGCATGTGAGACTCACTCACAGTATCCAGAGAGGAGCCAAGCATCACTTCCCATTCATGAAACCCTGCTGTGTTTATCTTAGGGCATTTTGGCCTCATAGTTTCCATGTATGTAGTCATAGCCACATGAAGCAATCTTCAGTTAAACCATCTCCCCTCCAAAACAATAAGGAAAATAAACACCAGAAACGCTGGAGGTGCTCCAAGAGCCCTGTGCTTAGCTTACCTGTGAGTTTCAGCACATGTCCACTAGCCAAGGATCACACAGGCTGCAGCCATAAATCAGAGCTAGTTTTACAATAGCTGGCTAGCACAGAAGAAGTGTACTTGCAGCAGGACAGAGTGCAGTACGTGCCAGCCACCTGAGCACTACCAGCTTGCTCAGGCTCAATTTACAGCTGCCCTGAACCCCACCGCTTTCCTGTTATCCGAGCTGGCTCACTTCAGCCGTTTGCAGTACAAGCTTTTGGCTGCCCAAGGACATGCCGTGAGACACCTTTACACACTTTGCTAAACCGTGTTGTCATAGACCAGTTGTTGTTCCACAGCAGGCTTTCATTTACCCTTGGCTTCATAAGTCTTTGTGGATCAGCCGTGGTGTTTCAAAATCATTTTGAAGCAGGGGAGAAGGTGATGAAATAATTTGGATTTCCAATTTGCAGCAATTCGCTCTCAGCAAAGCCACTGACTGACAAATATTTAACAATTCATATGGGTTTTTTTTCTAGAAATGTGAAGATGCGATCTATTTGCAGATGTAATTTACTCATAATATTAATAACATAATGTTAATAACATCTTGGGGTATTTTTACAGAGAGCAATGTAAGTTGATATAGAGATCATGAAAATGCCTCTTGACAAGGCTGATAGTTGTTAATCATAGGTCCCATGGAGAAGTAATTTCTTACTGACAAAAAATACGGAAAACTTTCAAAGATCATGTGGTCCTTGTCCGAAACACATAACAAACAATGAAGAGTGCTGATTGTACTTCTGTGGCAGCACAGCCTCAGGGCTTCACACTTTCAGAAGACTTATAGTACTGCTCTGATACCAGCAAAATGAGACAACTTGGCAGAGCCCACAGCCTGTCCATGTTAACAATGTGATTTCCCTATTGCTAGCCTGGATGGCGAAGTAATGACTAAAACTGTTTGGAAAATATTTTATATTCTATAGAAAACAATAGCCTTTCATCAAATAACAATTCTGTCTGTGCTTTAACTTTTCAAGTCTTGCAGGCCTTTATTATTTTTATTCTACCAGTTTTCTTTTTTTTTTCTTTTTTTTTTTTCCTTTTTTTTTCCACTAAACTTGACCTTGAATCACAGACAGCTCAACCTGGCCTAATGGTTACAAGTGGGGTTTACTATATGCTTTTGTCAGTAAAGTTGGCCAGTCAAATCTAGTTCTCCTTTTTGTACAAATGATAAACACAGTTACCAAGTACTTGCATCTAATGATTCTAAAGAGGTTTGTTTCCAGTTGTTTGGGTGATGACAGTGATTAGGCAGCAAACAATTTTAAGATGCTAAACCTTGAAAGATTGGGTTTTAGTTCTGGGGGGCGGATTTTTTTGTTTCTTTTTGTAATAAACTGATCCGATACACTTGTTGCATGTGGCTCCCAATCTGATCATTAATTTTGAATGTAACGCAATGCTACTTCTAACTCTCTGAGCTCTGAAAATATAATCAAACTACCCTTTCATAACATTGTATCTGTTACCTAGGTTTATTCTTAAGTACTTTCCTTACTGAAGCATATGCTTAGTAAGGAAAATGTGGAAATGTTAGTGAATGCTGCATGTTCCTTTGCACTGATGGGTTGCAACACATCGTTTTACCTCCTGGACAAAAAATTATTTTTTTTAAGAATTGTTTTTGGAAAAGGAATTACTTTTCAAATATTTTGCATTTATAATTTTTGTACTTGTATGTTCATTTACACACAGTCTTTTTAATAGTTGTGTTGCTCATCAGTAAAAATATGGATATGCATAGACAAACTGAACATATAGTAACTGTGTTGAAAGAGTTTTGGTTTCTGTTTTTAAGGATATTTTGGTTTATAATCTGATATCTTTTTTATTACCCAAACCCCACAAAATTACATTTTTAAGCATTTAATATCAGCTTTGTTTACCTCTTGTGTTTTCATTACTTTTTGTCATATATTTCTCTTTGGATTTGGATTTTTTTGTTTGATTTGACAACCAGATTGGATTTCCTCTAAAAGATGCTGTGTAGTATCTCTGAAATTTAAGCTACTTCTAAAATACAAAGTCTGATCTAAAAATGGGATTACTCTTATAAAATGTGATATGAACTGAGGTTCTGTGGTAGCAAAGAGCAAATCTGAAAGTCCTGCTGGGGTGCCAAGTGATGTCATAGGCACTCGACTCAACTCAAGTTTCACCTGTGAGCAAAGACCAGGTAACTTTTTTTCCCTAAGAAACACCTATAAGGGTGCTTAGATCCATATTATTTATCTGTCAGGAGGTTTCTGTAACCATCACATATGGTCTATTCTGAAAACAAGGTTCCTTGGGACAAGGAATGAGGGGAAGAGTAAATATTAGTTTTTAATCTAAAACAGTTGAATATTCTATAGAAGATAGATAGGAAAATCCTGAGATTTGATTCCTGTTCATAAAGGACATTTTAATTTATCCAATGCCTATTTTGGTTAAAAAGCTGGAATAGTCTCACCTTGGAAACATTTAACTGTTCTGTACTTCTGTTTCTTGATCCGTAAGTTACAATTTCACTATCTTACACTATTATTCTAATCAACATTTGAGATCTGTGGATGGTTTCCTTCTGTGCAAGAAACAATAAATAAAAATGTTTGAAAAAAGATTGCATTTAAATTGTACAGTGCAAAACAATTAGGGAAATTACTAATTCTATCAGACGTGAAGAATAATGAAAGCATTAAATGTATTGGAACGCATAGTTGTGCATAAAAGACACCTATCTTGAAGTTGGTTTTCCCTTCCTAGTTGAAGCATGGTAGCAAATGCAGAAACTGGTGAATTTTCTTACAACATACAGAATTTAGATGTGCAAATGAATCACAGAATCACTAAGGTTGGAAAAGATCATCAAGTCCAACCATCAACCCAACACCACCATGCCCATTAAACCATGTCCCACAATGCCACGTCCACACGTTCCTTGAACACCTCCAGCGATGGTGACTCCACCACCTCCCTGGGCAGCCTGTTCCAATGCTTCACCACTCTCTCAGTAAAGAAATTTTTCCTAATATCCAGTCTAAACCTCCCCTGGGGTCAGGTCAACTTGAGGCCATTTCCTCTTATCCTGTCACTTGTCACTTGGGAGAACAGACCAGCACCCACCTCTCTGCAACCCCCTTTCAGGTAATTGTAGAGAGCGATGAGGTCTCCCCTCAGCCTCCTCTTCTGCAGACTGAACAACCCCAGTTCCCTCAGCCGCTCCTCATAAGACTTCTTGTGCTCCAGACCCCTCACCAGCTTCGTCGCCCTTCTCTGGACATGCTCCAGCACCTCAATGTCCATCTGGTAGTGAGGGGCCCAAAACTGAACACAGGATTCCAGGTGCGGCCTCACCAGTGCCGAGTACAGGGGCACGATCACTTCCCTACTCCTGCTGGCCACACTGTTTCTGATACAGGCCAGGATGCCGTTGGCCTTCTTGGCCACCTGGGCACACTGCTGGCTCATATTCAGCCGGCTGTCAACCAACACCCCCAGGTCCTTTTCCACCAGACAGCTTTCCAGCCACTCGCCCCCAGGCCTGTAGTGTTGCATGGGGCTGTTGTGACCCAAGTGCAGGACCCGGCACTTGGCCTTGTTGAACAGCACACAATTGGCCTCGGCCCATGGATCCAGCCTGTCCAGATCCCTCTGCAGAGCCTTCCTACAGATCAACACTCCCACCCAACTTGGTGTCATCTGCAAACTTGCTGAGGGTGCACTCAATCCCCTCATCCAGGTCATCGATAAAGACATTAAACAAGACCGGCCCCAATACTGATCCCTGTGGGACTCCGCTTGTGACCGGCCACCAACTGGGTTTAACTCCGTTCACCACAACTCTCTGGGCTCGGCCATCCAGCCAGTTTTTTACCCAGCGAAGAGTGCACCTGTCTAAGCCACGAGTCGCCAGCTTCTCCAGGAGAATGCTGAAGACATTATACGTAAACATTATACTAGGTTGTGGTAAATAAACTTTTATTGCAGTTGCAAACAGCAACATGAATGCTAATTAAACAGAGTTTACAACTGTTATTGCACAACAGCATATGTGCAATCCAAGAAATACAGAGCAGAGACCCAGCTGCATAGTAAACTGAGGGTGCAGTGTGGAGTAGCATGCGTTTTGACATCAGTGCTTTATGAGGACCATTTATGAGCAGCACCTAATCTTCTGTTTCTGAAGTCTCAGAGCAAGAGGGATATAAGAAGTTTCTTTCTTCTACATGATCTTCATGTACTGTCTTACACTTTGGTGTGCACTCTGCATTGCTAATTGGCAAGAAAGGCATGTAAATGCCCTTGCTACAACTTTAACCTTCTTTATTTAGGAAAAAAAAAAAAGAAGAAAGAAAGATTATCTGGCACACTTACACTGGCAAAAGTTCCTAGTAAAAGCCCTTTTAGTTTACATTAGTTTACACTAGTGGCTGAACAAACACTGCAGTCAAACTAATGATTCTTCTAGAAGGAAATACACAACAAATGAAGTTGGAATTGCTGAATGGGTGACCACCCTCAGCTGGCCACTCTGCTGCTTTAGGACGTTGCTGCCTCAGCGAAAAGGATGGCCAAATGGCTATTTTACTAGTTGGAGAACTATTGCTCTCCGCATACGAGTGAGAACCAAGAATTAATCTTGTTTTAAATTAGCATACTGGATTTGAAACAGCAGGAGTTCAGGAGCTGATTCATGAACAATAGTTTGGCTGCAAACAGCTAAAATTTTGGTCCTGACTATCTCACTGTGTTTGCTGTCATTGTTTCCTTTATGCTGGGTGACTTATATAGCAAAACTGAATAAAACAGTATTGTTTTTGGTCAAAGCATGCAGTAGAAAACAACCTCACAGTGGACCAAACTGCAAATCCCTGAGCAGTTAATCATGAGATTCACACTGATAAGTAATTCTTATGACATTAGCCATATTACTTATGCAAGCAGCCATTCACCAATGTATTATTCTGTTGTTAGGAGACTTACTCTAATACACAGTGTTGGCTTTTTTCATGTGTGTTTGATCTACTCTAAACATTTTGCGTCAGCCTGTAGAAATGAAAACATGTTTTTTACTATGTGTTGAATACTAGATGAGCATTTGGAAGATATAAAAATATTTACTGCAGTAAATATTGAAATAGTTTGTATAAAGTGCTTTGGAAAACTTGCATGAAGTAAGAATTGTGTTACTGTTTGTAAGCCATACTGAAACACATCCAATGAAAAAGAAAACTTATTGTCTGGGATTCTGGCATCCAGTTAAAAACTAGTGTAGAGCACCTCATAACTCATGGAAGGTTCTATGAAGCTAATGAAGCTACTTACATGAATTATTTGCAGGACTCCTTTTGGCATCTTTATTTACAGCTCATTCACAAATCTAGGAAAACTAGGGCTTAAGCAATGGATGAACATCAATTATTCTCTTTTTTGATGCTTCTGTCTTCAGGTGGTCATGAACAATTGCACTGCAGTCAGTGGGACTAGTAGCAAGGGCTGGGCTTCAGGGTTGCATCCAAAATTGCTTTTCTTACCACTAGAACATGACTAAATTGTCGCCCACTTTCTCTAGCCAAATCTGGATGTCAGCAAATGAACAGGTGAGAGATGGCTCGGCTAGGAAGCCAACAAGATTAAAGATTAGTTTGGAAAATACCATATGACTTCAACAACCTTCACATAGGTCTTTACGTAACTCTAAACCTAAGTTATTTTAACATAATATCAAAGTCAAGCATCACTTAAGCAAGCTATGCTTTAAAATTGTCTCTGACTAGTTATTTTAGGGGTCTGAAATATATCCCTCTCACTAAAGCCATGCTGTTAGAAGAAAATAAGGGACTTTAATGATGGAGTTCCTCAGCTTTTGTGAGCTCTACAGTGATTCACTCATGGGGCAACATAGATTCATGTATGTTACTGTGAAAGCTGCAACAAAGGATTTAGAAGCCATTTATTTTTGTGGTAGGGTAATGGGAGTACCAGCTTTAAAAAAATTAAGATGTATCTTATTTTACAGATTCTTTTTTAGTGTTGGCATTTTTTAATAAGACACTCAAAACCAACTTTTCTGTCCTCATCAACTCCTTATACAGAAACAGTCCACAGGCACTAGTCTAGCGATAAATGCATTCAATATTCTTGTTCTTATAGTAACTCCTAGTTCAGGACTTCATGAGCTGTGAGTGAATAAGCAGATGCACACTGACTATATTTAAAAAAAAAAAAAAGAAGAAACAAAACAACTGGGTGAAATTGATTTGCATATTGCCCAAACAAAGGCTGTAAAATCTCATCCTAAATTTATTTTGTTCTCAGGAAAAATCATTTAATGTACAGAAAAATGATTAATTACCAAAGACCGCGATCAACTTCCGTTCTTCAGGAGGAAATTTTTCAAGGCTTTGCTCATTATCGCTATCCGAAGCGTATTTTTCTTCCTGTTGTGCTAAAATGAAAACAAAAATGCTCCACATACCTTTCTTTGTAGAATTAGGGCTCTTGCTAAGAAGCTACTTCTTTTGTATTTGTTGCCATGGAGCTGCCTCTGCCTATTGAACTCACCTGGGTGGACTTCAGGTGGCAGACTGAAGTTGATTCAGTCTGTCACTAACATGTGCCTTCAGTGACCACAGAATTTCATAAAGGCTGTAGGAAAAGCAAGTCCTGTTCAGTTTTCCTATTATGGGATTGTTTTAAGTAAAATTAAAGGTTCATTTTTTCATCGCATGCTTTGTGAGATCATTGATGGCCTGACATTCCCCCCGTGGAAGAACAATGCTTTGTCATTATTGTTCTTTGCTGCCTTTTTTAGAAATATCCATTCAGGAAACTAATCCAAGAGAGGATGTGGATGTGTTTCACCATGGCTTTCACCAGGAGTAGCAGCTCCTGTGCTACCCAGAAGGGGTAGTATGGCATTGCCTGGTTTTTAATGTCCTGGGTGTCACAGGCTTGGACACCAATGCGTTAGCTGTTGGATTTTAATAGATGCGTCATTTTAAAAGTTGATCCTTTCCTATTATTTTTATCAGTGTAATTCCATCATGCAAAAAAAAGGTGTTATGTCTATTGCAAGCTGTTTTTCCTGCAAAATAGACCAGGGCAAAATTGAAGGGAAATTTGTTTTCTTAGCATCTAATGATATAAAGAAACGATCCAGATTTAAGAAACATGTCATAGAAACTACTTGAGAGTGTATTTTAAAATACATGGTTTCAAAATAATATTAAAGTACATATTTAGCTACAAAATGTAGAGTAAATCAAATTGATGCTTGCCACAGTTTTCTTCTTTGCACATGACTAGGAACAAAATGTTCCTATTAGGCTTCTGGCATTTTTTTCTACAGAAGTCATATGGGACGCCGTTGCAAAGTTACAATAAAAAACTGTCATCTCAGCACAAACTTGGTTCTTAGGTTTCCTAAGGACACTTCAAGGACAGTTATCTTAATAAAATGTAGGGCAACACAGAATCAGAGGGGAAGATGGTGAAGTCTTATGCACTGTTTCATGTTTTAGACAGACAAATGTTTCTCTCAAAATTTTACTGTGGAAATAGATAAGATGGGTTTGACGGCAATTAATTGACTGGCTAATACAGAATTTACATCACGGTATTAATGTGACTGCTGATATCTTATGTTTCAGAATAATTTTTCTTATGAAACTTGAAGGCTGCTAAAGCTTTATTGAAAATTGCTTTCTTACAAAATGAGAATTTCAATTTTGGTAAAGATGGGGGGTCAGCTGAGTAAAAGAGGCTTAGCAGTAAGGGAGAAAAACGAGGAATAAACAAAAGCTTGAAGACTTGTCTTTCCTCGCCCTCTATTTGCTGCATAAACTCAAAGTACTTACCAAAAATTACTTTTCAGAAGCCAAACTGATGTTTTGCTGCAGTAATTTTCTTCAAAACTGACCGTGGTTGCAGTTTGATATTTATAGCTAAGCTGTTCTAAGGGCTGGTGTGCTGCCAGGAAGGGATTCCTGCAACCGTGCTCTAAGCTACGTATTGCTGCTGTCCCCCCCTTCCCCTTTCACCCTGGCAGTTGCACTTATTGGGCTTCATGGCGAGATGGCTCATGGAGATAAAGCAGCAGAGAATTAACCCTGTGGAAAGCTAAATAATTTTCTGCTGCATTTTGCTTTTAATTCTTGAATGGAGTCCCTTGTGCTCAGAGAAGCACAAGTGGTGTGCAATGGCGAATCAGGCTAGCGCAGCCAAGGTGAGGAGGGAGGGAAGCGACTTCTGGCAAATGCTTGCTGTTAAAATCGACTTGATGGTAAAGTGGAGCTGTGCCATCAGCGATCTGTGCTCCAGATCTGTGCGCGTATAAATTGGCAAAGAATTTGTAAACTCTTAGGCGTATTAACACTGCCAACAACCTTGGTAATGATGAGTTAACTGTCAACCGTGTTGATGGTTTTGCAATCCGCATACAGATTAGAGGTTGTCATTGTCTTTTCTTACACTATTTATTGTGAATGAAGTTTTGCATTGGTGCCACAAATAAGTGATTGTTGGGCGGAAAAAAAATATGTCTTCCCTAGAGCAGAAAAGCCCAAGCTGAGCACAGAGCTTAATGAAGGGTAGAGGAAAGGCCAACCTCAAGGAGCTGAGAAGAGCTCTCATGCCGTCCTTGGACACAGGCCGCATGGTCTATTAAAAGCTGTCTCTCATGTCAGTAACTCACATGGGCTGAGCATATTTGTGGGTGAGAGTGCTATAAAGCCTTTTTGTGCTCTTGTGATTCAAGTATTTAATAATAAGAGAGCAATAACGCTATAAATAGGAACACCATAGTTGGTAAGGACTGGGGATACAAAAGGAGATATGTGGTCTCAGTTATGACAGAAGGGCAAAGAAAAAGGAAAGAAAATATCAGCTGAAACCAGCAACTTGTGCAGAAGTGCTTAATCAAACATGAACTTTGTATACAACCCATGGACAACAAAATTGCCTCTCGCAAAGTGAACAGCTTGCGAGCAGGAGCGTGCCTTTTTTGGTCACGTTTTGCAAAGGGCTGAAAATATGTGCTTAGTAGGTGTTGTGGCTTTTGCAAGTATTGTGAGCCTTCCTGTGCATTAGGAGCATTTTTGCCAGTGTTTGTATCTTGCTCCTATCTTCCTTCATGTAGAAACCTTGCTTCTTCCAATCCTGTTCCCCCCGCCCCCCCCAAATATGTTGTAACATTATCAATCAAGGTTTTGCTGCATGGCACCTATATCCTACAAAATACAGCATAATAAACATGAGCTGGAAGAATGGATCAGTTCATTAAATCCAGCCAGGCAGTGTTGTGCTCTGATACAGACTGATAATAGATTCATAAGTGAGCCTGTCTGGAGTGGTTTTGTTCAGACTTGTCATGAGATAGATAAGGTACAAAAATAAGAGGAATCTCTTTAGTTTGCACTTGTGACAGCCAGCTTCCAGTTTATCACTGGAGAAGAAGATGAACTATGTCTGTTCTGAGATATTAAATCCAGGTAACCAAGTGAATTCTTGTTTTCACAATATTGAATTTCTAGCTACAGTGCATTTTAAGCAGGAGGTCGCACAGAGTAATAGATGGCCAGCACTTCTTTTTAACTGATATTCACAAAGAAATTTGCTGTATCAGGACTTTAAACATATGCTCAGTTAGAAGCATTTTAGTAGTTTCATAAGAATCATTGTAAGCTCACCAGCCTATATTTATGCAATTTTCAAGTTTTTAATGAACTCCCTTGGGCCTAAGTTATTAGCTTTTAGCTGCATTTACACAAATATCAGCCAACCATCCTAGGCCTATTTTTGCACATCCAGGTGATGGTTATAGATTAAATCAATCCTGTACTCACTGTACATGTGTGCAAAGGTTAGGACATGGTGCTGACACCACATTCTTATATTAGTGGTGAAGGACAATTAAACATGCAAAGTGCTCCTTGCTCTAAAAGAACATCTAATCTCTCATACAACAAAAAAAAGCTATTTTTTTGGCACCCAAACCAGGCTATCTTCTTTGTCAGCCTAAGATTTTGGGGTTGGGTTTTTTTTTAAAAAAAAAATGAAACAGCTTATCTTTTCTTCTGTTCTTCTAACATTTACATGTTTAGAAAAATCCAGATAAGCATGCACAACACCTCTCCATTGCAGATAAAAGTGTAAAAAAATGCAGCAGAGTGGTTTTCTGCTGAGAAGTGGTTGGGCATAGCAGGTTATTTTCCCCTTGAGAAAGAACGAGCAATTTGGGATCTCTGCATATTGCTTTTACACATTGACCCTTATCCTGGAGCAGATGTGGCCAAAAACAGCATGCAGAGGGATGACTGCATGCGTATGTGTTCAGCTGAGGGATTTTCACTTCACATTTCAAGGTTAGGGAAATCTGTTCAACTGCTAAACAAAAGGAGTGAAACAGAGTAAGACACTTAAAATTATTTTTCCAGGCTAATCTTCTAGCCACTCATTACATCAAGGCAACGAATGGTATTTGCTACTAAAGAACAGTTAGGTAGAATATTTTTTCTCAGAAAGAAAAATGAAATAAACTTCCTAAAAATTTGTAGGTGATTAGTGTGTGTGGGGTTTGTTGCGGTTTTTTTTTGGAGAAAACTGTATAACACAACTATTTATATTTAATTTTTTTTTTTAAAGTCAGGGAGTTTCCTTTTGTTTATTTGTGCCTTAAAAACCTCTTTCATGAGTCGCTGCTTTCTACAGCCCTTGTATGTATGTATATAAACGAGCAAAATCACTATCTTTCTCTTTTTATAAAGGAAAGAAGACAAAGTAATCATAAAAGATATAAGACTTAGCAAACAAAAAATGAACTTCATTTGATATATTCAAGCTCTGATTTATGAGGGAGTAGAAATACCCTTTCAAGACAGATACACAATTTATGATTTTAGAAACTGTAATGCTTCCAAAATGATCTCTACTACCTTTAAAGAAGAATGGTATGCTTGAAAAAAAATGCTATGTTATTTCTACACTCTTTACAAAGTGAAAAATTCAGAGGGCAGTATGAAGCACCACTGTTACATGATTAAAAAACTTCCACTCCCTTCTCTGTGTGAGAGAGAATAGGTGATCTCTGACGGACGCCTGAACATTTACCAAGTACATGTACTGAATCAGGGTGGATCAAGTGCCTTTCATTGAGAGTGGTTTGAAACAGAAGGATAAATGGTTCCAAAGCTATAAAGGCGTTAGAAGTCAAAGCCAACATCTTTCAATAACAACACTCCACTTAGCAATCATTAACAGAAATACTGTATTTAGGTTATTTTGGACATCTTTATTTATGTATCATCCTTCCTTAATTATTATGATGGTCACAAAAAGTAATTCCATTAAAACAATCTAATTCGGAAGTGACAAAGAAATAACTACTTCAAGATTTATATTAGAAGGTGAAGTATGCATTCTGCCCACCAAAGGTGTAAAGAGAAAATGTCTTTTTGGTTATAGCCACTAAGAGAATATCTGGAAGCAGTCCCAGCTCTAGCATCTTTATAGTTTCAAGATTATTCAGCATCTCTATTGAACAGTTTGAATGAAACGTAAGCATGTAAACAACATTTTTTTCACTTAAAATTAAGGTTCTGTTTTGCCATAGACAACAACTTGGACAAAATTCTAGAAAATATTTTTGAAGAACACTATGACAACTTTTCAAAGTGAAATGTGAAACTTCTTGGACAAGTGAAAGTTCTCAAGCTCCTTCAAACCTCGCTGCACTTCCACTTGCAAGGAAAGCTAATTCCTTCACAAAAGATGGGTAGTTCCTGCAGGATATTTTCACTATTCATATGAGAAAATCCGTAGGGGTAAGCTAATTCAGAGAGGAAATTTATTAGCTGCTATGAAAGATGAGATAAAACAACCACACAACTGAGAGAAAGCCTGAAAGTACTTCTTGAAGTTGAACTGGGTTTTGTGCTGGTTTTGGTTTGCTGGCTTCTTTTCCTGTATGTGACTATTATAATGGTCTTAGTAATGGTTGTGATTTTAAGTATGTGACGTTAGGCCATTCAGAATTTCTGTACTGATTTTTCACTGTTTACAATCAACTGATAAGAGATTTCACAAACAATCACACAAGTGTCCCTCTTGTGCTGTGTGGAGCACAGCTACGTCCAATCCAAAGATGACCACAAGAGGTAACAAGTCTTCCTCTACAAAATCTTCTCCGACTGCAAGTATCAGTCCATTGTGTGCTTATGTGGTCAGAGGGTTTAGTCTCTGTTGGAGCAGCCTTAAAGTTGGGTTTTGTTTCCAAGAAATGAACGATAGATCATCTCGGGGGTGTGGGGTGATTTTCCTGGGTCAGGTTTTGAACAGGTCTTTCAACAGCCTCCTGTGGGGTGCCTGATAACACGACTGAAATTGTGCTGCTATAGGTTATATAAAATTAGTGGGCTTCACCTCACCTGCTAGGTAGGAATTACTCACCCCTTGTGCACGGGAATCTCCAAGAAGTGCAGGAAGAAACGGTATCAACCAGAGAGACCTATAGAACTTTCCCTTTGGAAAGTGCAGGTTTGTTCACTAAAACCAACCATACCGCATGACTGGCTTCGACACGGGTTGAGACATGCGATGCCATAGGGTCAGGGACGAGCAGCAGGGCAGGACTGCGGGAGGGGTGCACCCTGCCTCCCCCCGCTCTCCCGGGCGTACCTGGCCGGGCGGCAGGGTTGGCTGAGGGGGGGCGGCGCGCCTCTCCCACCGCTCCTACCCAAAGTGCGCCCGGGAATCGGCACTCCACAAGCCACGGCGTTGTCTGACCGGCGGGAAGCGTCGTTTGCAAGTAACTTACTGACAGCAGACGGGAGCGAGACCCTCCCGCCCTCGCCCTCGGCCATGGCCACGGCCACGGCCACGGCCACGGCCGCGCCGGGGCTGACCCAGCCCAGCGCACACCCACCGCCCAGCCCACCCTCCCGCGGCCCGGCCGAGTGGCAGGGAAAAGCAGGGCCTGAGCCCCTCCCGCACCCCCAGCCCGACTTTCCTGTTTGCCCCTCCGCCGCGGCCGCGCAGCCCGCCGCCCCCGCCCCGCGGCGGCCGGCGGGGAGGCAGGCGCCGCCCCGCGCCCACCGCCCGGTAGCTGCCGGGAGGGAGATGCTCGTTGTCACTTTCCCTCTTCCCCACGCGCCGCCCCCTGCCCTCCCCCCGCGCCCGGCGGCGGCGGTGCCCCGTCCCCCGGCGCCGCGCTGCGCTGCGCGCTCCCCGCCGGCAGCAGGCAGGGCCGCGCCGCCGCCCGCGTCCGCCCGCCCGCGCCCACGGCCGGCATGGCCGGGCGCTGAGGGGCGCCCCGCCGCCCCGGCTCGGCTCGGCTCGGCTCGGCTCGGCTCGGCTCGGCTCTGCCCCGCTGAGGGGCTCGGCGCCCAGCCGCCCGCTCTCCCCGCCAATGGTCCAGAGCGACATGTCCAAATCGCCTCCCAGCCCGGCGCAGGAGGTGCAGATGGAGCTGCTGGACAACCCCCTGCCCGCGGCGGCGGCAGCGCAGGTACCGCGGGGGCGGCAGGGCTCGGCCGGCGGCCCGGGGCTGCGGCGGGGAGCGGCGCGGGGGGGCGGCGGGGCCGGGCCGAGCTCGGAGGGCTTCGCCCGAAGGCAGCGGGCGGCAGGCTGGGAGAGGCGGAGAGGGGAGCGACGGGGCTGCTGGAGCTCCGCGTCCTTCAACTTCGGCTCCCCGCCGTCAGAAAAGTTTGACGGCTCTCCTAGGACGCCTGAAACCCCTGTCCTTCCCCCTGCCCCCAAATGCCGTTTAATTAACACGCACAATGGGATGCTCTGTGCCATAGAAGCTTCGTAAGTCAAAAGAACCTTGCAGTTACCCGGAGGGTGGACATGTAAGAATAAGTTGCTACTAAGGTGCTCTTCCGTGAATGTATTACTCGCAGGTTATGGCTATTTTGCCCTGCGCCAGTAGTAACCTGTTGTATTTGTACCTGATGCTTCCCATACACTGCTGAAACCTTCCTCGTCTGTTTCACAGGCTGGGAAACAGCCTGTGCTGGTGGGGGAAGGCGATTCACGCTGGTTGTTGAGCAGGATTTTTGGGGAGGCTGAAGGTGTTGAGCATGCTGCAGGTTTAAGCTGCTCGATTACTGTGCAGAAGGTGGCTGTACAGTCATCTCTGAAATTTTAACAACTCGGTCCATGTGCACTGCGTTCAGGTGGATGGATGAAGAGAGGGAGGCAGGGTATGGATGTTTGCACACTTGATAAAGACTTTATATTTTGAAAGGTGGTTCCTGTTTAATATATGAATGTTGCATAATATCTTCGAGTTTGCAATACTTGGCTACAAAGACATACAGCGCTATTTTTAAACCCAGTAAAAGGGTGGTAAAATCTGATTGCGTGCATTTTAAATTACAACCATGCTTGTTCTTGTTAGGACAGAGTTTTTTTCCTTTTGAGGTGGCAGTTTTTATTGCTGTTGCCAAAACTATTTCTGATGCTTTATTTTCTTTGAGGTGGTGGTCCAGTTTCATCACAGAAGTGCTCGATTGCCAGAGGAAAATGCTGTCAGTCTGTCAAAAGACTCACTAATTGATCTTTACTTACTGGAGATCATTGACAGCAGAACAAAATCCAGATGCTGAACAGAGACTAGGTTAAGCTAAAAAGGAGAAAGTGTCTCTTTGGATGTGAATTTGACTGCAGCCTCCAAGTGCAGAACAGACAGTTCGGTAGGGCCATATGCTTTGCCAGCTTCTGCAGAAGCAATGGCAAGGGAACTAATTTCTAACCTACAAATCCTCCCCTTTTTATATCTTTTCAGCCCTAAGCATAGAATCGGCAACTGTCAAATCATATGGTGCCTCTCTGCTGTGGACAAATGTCAAATACTGGTCATAAAATTGATTTTCACCCCTCCTTTTAACTAGGCATAGGGAACCTCTGTTTAGAGAGGAAGGATAGTTTGCTAACACCCGCGTTATTTATGTTTCAGGTAAAGTATGTTTCAGATAAAGTATTCTGTTATATAGAATAGGTTTCTGAACACTCACAGCCAAAAAGATCCACTTTTTAAGATAGTAATAATGCAGTTCAGGGAATATTTTTCAGTTTTTGAACCCAAAGCCATTAGGCAAAACAAGAATCATATGCTCTTCATATACACATATTCTAGTCGCACATAAACCTTTGGTGTAGAGGAAATAAGATTATGGAAGCAAAAGAGCCCTTTGTCTGAATAATAATGTTAGTTAATTCCTTAGCATGCACCGCATTGAGAGACAATTATTCTGATTTGAATTTTTGCTCCATTAACATGATTTCCAAAAAATCAATATTGTAAGACCTTGTTGCTTTAGAACATACTCACAGTGAGAAGGAGAGGCTTAATGAGAACATGTGAATCATCAAGTAGATTGCCTACAGGTACTTCAGTTATGCCCACCGCTATCTTTTTCACTAACGTACTTGAGTATCAATCCTAGAAACATTTCATGCCAAGTAATGCGTCAGGAAAAAAAAACCCCAACGTTCGAGCTTATGGAGTGATATCACTCCTAAAAGTATTCTCTCTGAAGTGCTACTTCTGGGAATTATGTTTTGCGAAATATAATTGAAGAGCCTTCATAGAGTTTTAACAAGCCTCAAAATTTTTCTTATCCAAGAATTTTACTTTTGCAAAGCTGAGGATTTCTTTTAACCTGGCTGTACATCATGGTCTATATCTTGGATCGTGCCTGTCCATCGATTTTTGCCAAACTTGTCACCACTTGGCAGAGGGGTTGATGTAGTTAACACTTCGGAAGTAATTACTCTTAAAGGGTAGTTAAGTATGTGAAATATTCCTAGATAGCGTCTGTTTCTTATTTTCATAATGCATTTTCCTAACAAGATCTGCAAACAAAATAAAATCCCTTTAGGTGTTGATCGTGACAGTTATACTGTACTCACCCTGGGAAGTTCTTTGCAATGGCGACAAGGTATTGGTGTGTTACTCTGTATTACCTAAAATGCTGTGGCTTTTAGGTCCATATTACTGTAAAAACATAGCTCTAGGTACTTACTGTGATCCTAGTCCAGATGGGGTTGTGGTATAGTTTCAGATGTCCAGTTTTATGCAGATGAATGTGTATGCTAACAGTTACACTGTGGTGTTATTCATAACATCCAGGTATATGTCAGTGCAAAGTGGTAGTTTTAGGTGTGTCCCTTTTGTAATAAAAACAGCATTTGATATTCTGAAATCATAAAACAAGGGAACGCTGTTCAAATGCATCAGTGTTTGATGATCAGTATCTGTTTTTTAAAAAATCAACTCCAGTCCTCTTTTTAAC
Organism: Gavia stellata; assembly: GCF_030936135.1. Classification (NCBI taxonomy): domain Eukaryota; kingdom Metazoa; phylum Chordata; class Aves; order Gaviiformes; family Gaviidae; genus Gavia; species Gavia stellata. The sequence goes on along the minus strand of NC_082599.1, from coordinate 22,513,572 downwards.
TCTTTGTTTCAAGAACCCCTTAGTTCTAGGAAGTTGAATTAGTGAAATATTCAATTTAATAATTTTAATTAACTCAGATGCTATGTTGATTTGTTTATAGTATATTATAGCATAGCATATTAATGCCTTTCATGGTAACTCTTGGCCTCTCTTCTCTTTTCCCTCCCTCCCATGTAATTTTTTTCTGCTGCTACTTCAAAGTCCCTCAGTCCCCAGAAATCATTAGATTCAATTTCTATTGCTATTTTCTCATCATAAAGCTTCCTGTGTTGTGTCATAGGAACAGTCACAGCAAACCAGATCAGTAAATTATACCAGATGTTTCAAAGAAAATATAATGAAACCTTGTATCAAGGAACTACAGACTACCTTGTGGAGGGAGAAGGTATCCTACCCTGGGTGAATTCTTCCCTATTGCCCATTATTATTTACCTACCTTCTTGCCTCATACATCACCTGTCAATGCAGGTCCTAATAACTTGACACATTTTAAATGAAAACAGTTCTCTTGATTGTTTTCTTCAGCTCTTTCACTTGCGTTTAGATTTCCTCTGCCCTGATACTGTTGCATGCTTCCCCCTTCCAAGTGTAAAGGCTTCATCATCTCAGGAGCACTTGGCTCCAGCTGGTCGAGTTGCATTGCTGAAGGGAAACTGCAGGCATGGGGTTTAGGGCCAGGCTTGTTCAGTTTTTCTTCTGTATTGACGGCTATTGATGTTAACATACATGAATTTTAGAGTCATGTGCATGTGGTGACTCCAGAATATCATCTTAGTTACTTGACCCTAGCACTAACAGTTGTCCTTCCTGGGTCTCTAGCTATCTTTTCAGTTGCATAGAACCATCCCCACACTGCCTGTCTTGTGGTAATGAGGAATGGAAAGAATAGCCAGAGATTTATTCTCAGCGGATTAATCACACTGCCCTCTGCTGCTCTCTTTCAGCCGAGCTGATTTATCACGATTCATACCATGTTTACCTATTCTCCAAATAAACATTTTGCAACAGCGTATTTCCTAGTAGTGGCTTGCAAGAATACTTTGTAAGCGATAAACAAACAAAATCTATATCCCTTTGCTTACTTAAATAATAACAATAATCATTCATTGTAGAGGCATGGAAGGTTTTGCTCTCTGCTGGCAGCATCCCTAGAAGCCAGATCCAATGTGGCAGCAACTCAATGGAGTATATACAAATGGAGAAGGGATGAAATCAAACTCTATTCATTGGACTTGCTCATGGTCCTCAGCAAGAGGTAGTATTTTCACTTCTGATGTGGTAACCTCCTTTCAGTGTTGTACTCCTTACTGACAAAAATAAATTTTCATAGTCCTTCACTAAAGAAAGCCCTTCAAGTTTCAGCTGTTACTTTGCTGGTGGTTCTTCTCCACTCTTCAGGTTTATCTTTCATTGTCCTGAACTCCATCAGTAATAGGTGATCTTGCACGCTCATCTCTTCCAGAGACATTTATTTGCCACTTGGATATTACACATCATCAGCACATGTGGTCTATAATAATTGTATTTTACATTTTCCTAGAGTGTAAAATCCCTCTGAAACAGTTCAACAGTTTCAGTCCTAACTTATTTGAGTATCTGGTAACCATCTTCTGGAGACAATCTCTGGTTTTGTCTTGTTTTGTCTCTAGGTTTATAATTACAAACTGTTACGGATTAAAAGTTCCTGTACTCTTCCAAGGCTGGCTTCTCTGGAGTCTCAGTTACTTTTCTTCTGCTTCTTTTTCTCAGTTCTTTCCTGTGCTGGGATGGAAAAGATTCAAAATAACATAAAGCAACCAAAATCAGCTTTCCTGCCCTCCAAGGGCTTGCCTTATTCTCTGTGGGCAAGGCAGCAGACCCTTAGCAGAGGGAAGCTTCCCCATAGCTGGCTGTTGCTCCCTGCAAGTATCTTTCTGTCACAGAGTCAGATCCCTTTTTCTGTTTGCTTGTGTAAGAGAAATACAGAAATCCATGGAGAGCAGGTGGAAAGAGCAGGCATGTGGCCTACAACTGTAGTTGCCAATCTTAAAAGGCTGCAGGAGTCACAGTGGGGTTTGGGCATGAGCTTCAACACCTACTGCTGTTGTGTGCTCCTGTTTTGCTGAGTTGTGAGCAGACAGCTTCATCACTGTTGTTACGGGGAGATGTGCAGCAGATTTGCACAGAGGTGGGTTTCCAAGCCGCTGGGGAGGCGAAGAGCAGGCCAAGTCCCCTACTTCTTGTCTGGCGGGTGGAAACTGCCAGGTGACCTGGTCTGAGGCCAGGGCGAGAGCACTGGGATATGGCTTAGAAGTGCAGGAACTGGTGAGAACTGGGCTATTTCTAGCTGTAGTACTGACAAGGCTTTATCACAGGCCAGCAGAAAAGAACATCAAGGATTTAACCCTGTTAGAGATTTTTCAGCAGAAATGGGTTTTCTTTTTTTATGGGGGAAAATGGAGCATCTGTCAAATACTTATTTTTGGATTATGTATACAAGTTCGGAAAAATAAATTATTTGTGGGTTTTGGGTTTGGTTTTTTTTTTCTGTTTGGATGGATTTTTTTTTTTGTGTAGGTGGAAGATTTTATAAAAGGACTATGGAATGGACTTAGCAGACTCATCATCGTAGCTTGTGTGAACTTGATGACTGTATATGGAGATCCCCAGTTTGATAGGATTCCTGAAGGGAAGTATTTTTTTTTTCTGAATTGTGTCCTGATAGCAAATGGTGTTTGTTTGAAGAAATCCAGGTTTTGACACCTAACCTTGGGATTTTTCTGTGCTACGGGGACATGAATGCAGGCAACTTCTTCACTGAAGAAGTCAGGTCACAGGTCTGAGCACCTGTCACAGGGTCCACTGGTGTTGATTGTGCAGGGTGACCCGAAACTCTGGCCCTGAGACAGAGGCAAGCCAGGATATACTGCTGTGTCCTATATTGCCCCATTGCCCCCATTCACATAGTGGAATGGAGCTGTGGACTACTGGGAAGCTCACCGCCAAGGTCTATGTCCATCTTCCAGCCCTTGGCTATACAGAAGGCTGACCACCCCTCAGTTATGAGATTAGTGTGATTTGTGGTGCAAAGATCAGAAATATTCATGTCTCTTTCTTGTAGCTGACCCTTTATATCCAAAGAGATGCAGTTTGTGTTGTTTGAGTGCAGGTGTGGGGATTTACAGTTACGCAGCTGATGCTGGAGGCTACCCCACTGGGTAGCTGGAGGGTATTGTTTCTGAGTGGTGGCAAGCCTGGCCATTGACCAGAGAGGGCTCAGGAGGTCTGACCTACAGGAACATTCTGTTGCCTTGTTGTAAGGAACTGATTAAAGTGGTAATTACTTGTTTTTCTAAGAGGTGGATGGAGCTGGATGTGCATGTTCTGCACTGTCCTGGCATGCTATTCTTTGCCTGGGACATGGGCAATTTTAAATATCTTTTAAAGTTTTTGCATGGAAAGGAAAAATGCTTAGTGCACTCTTTCATTTCTGACTTTTCTAGCAATTCTCTAATCCTTCAGGGGGTCATTCATTTCCTTTACCTTTAGGTATTCTTTTGATCCTTGTAATTGGTCATTTGCTCATCTGGAATGGTGAAGCCTCATTCCAGCTCTGAATTTTTATTTTCTGGTTTAGTTCTTGCCAGTTCCTGTCTTGCATCATTATTTCTGCTTCGAGACCTGACTCCACATCAGTGACTCTGCTGCCTAAATTTTCTGCACCTTTCCTTTAATCTTTGAATGAGACCAGTAGGATAGTTTTTAAGGGTTTGTGTTTGCCACTAACCACTATGTCAGTCTCAATGGCTGGTGCTGTTTTACCCATTATAATTAGTAAATGTTCAGACTCAGCCCTGTGCATACTGCTTTTCTCTCCTTTGATGTAAAATACCATTGGAGTGGTTACCGGTGAAGGGCATTTTAAGACTTTTACTGAAGACGAGTCCCCTGGTTGTAGAGAGTTGGTCATTTAAGATGTTTTATATTCCTTCTTCCAGATGATAGTACTTTGCCTACAGGGATAAACCATGCCTTCTGCTTGTCATGTTTGTTAGAGGATTAAATCTTACAGGTGCATGCGTTTCCTGTGTTGAGGCAGAACCTCATTGTAATTAAAGGGTTTTACTGAGTGACATTGATCTCATCTGTTTGCAATAACAAGTAATTCTATATGAAGCTGTTAATTATCAGGAAACTGTTATGCATGCCTCTAATGCTTCATAGGATTCCCATATTTTTTTTGATTAGGTGGACTGAATAAAGGTTGCATAATGTACTTTCACATCAGAGTTGGAAAGCAGAGTCTTTCTTTGCTTTATTAAGACTTTGTTGATGAGATGTTTTTTATGAGATTACTTTGGTAGGGCTTTCTTTGGGTTTTTTAAGGTTTCACATTGTTTGCCAGGGATTTTAAGAAGCTGTGGAACATAAGTGCGTGTGTTGTGTTTCTCGTCTCTGGCAACTCAGCCAATTTTAAAAAAACTTCACACATCTGACTAATAAACCAAGCTACAGTTTTGATCTTGTAAACACTTACATGTATACATAACTTTATTTGTGTACGATGTTCTGCTGAAATCCAGTGAGAATGTTCCTGTCAGCAAACTTTTTATATAAACAGGCTTGTTCGCAGAGCTGGAGTCGGTTGTATTAAAATTAGCTGAGGCGAATGATGGTATGCCATAGGCAGCCGGTTATGCTGGGTTTCGAGATTGTTACCATTGGGCACTGTATACTGGGGTGCAGAGACTTTTGGTGCCCTATGGTGGTTCTGTTAGGTAGAGCTACCGTATAGGTTGAGAAAGACTGCCCCGTGTTGCTGCTTTTACTGGCCAATGTCCACACGTCATGATTCAGCCCTTTATTTTTAGCTACCAAATTGCAGCCGACTGCTGCACAGAACACAGATAAGGCAGCTAATTTTAATATGAAAATCTCGGTAACATATTGAGTTCATTGTGAAAAAAAATTCTTTTTTGTGTTTTCCACAATTGAAAGTAACTAGTAGATTTTTTTTTTTTGTACAAAGGTCTTGTTCTCGCATTAAGCTCTTATGGAAAAAATACACTCACAGAAGCAAAATATAACGAATATGACAGAATGAGTATTCATGATTCTCCACATGACAGAGATACTGAAAAATTTTTTAAAAAATGTAAGAATCTGGTTTCTTATGGAAGACTTACCTCATTTTTAGAAGAAAGTTTCAAGCATTTCTCACTGTGGGAATAAGCTTGAAAGGCCTGGAAGACAAATGTAATCCCAGATTAGCATCCTTTAAAATAATGAGAAGAGTCATCAAATCCCACTTTTCCCACGTGCCAAAATTGTCCCCCTTTCCTCTGATTCAGAGTTGGTCTGTGCGCAGAAGCAGCTGTAAAACTGACTCTTCCTACACTGTGTAGCCATGGCCTGCCAGCATGTCAACTGGTTTTTTGTGTTTAAAGTTAGTATTTAGCTTAGTGATCCTGAATAGTTTTCACTTATATAAGACTAGAACAAAAATGTGCATGCTTCTATGCACAAAAAAACCCAAACCCGAACCTGAAAAATCAAGGTAAGTTTCCGTTTGAGCTGGATTTGCCGTGTGATGTTGCCCAAAATAAATGGTTTTAGGTGTTGCTATGCTTGTAGAGAAGTGTGCATTTTATCTGTGCTTGTAATGCATTTTTATTCTGCTCCTGTTTGTTTTATCCTCATCACTCTAGACACAGTTTCTCTTCTGCCTTTGTAGTAATTTTTTGCGTTATAAAACTGAACACTATGATTCTGTAAATAAAATAAATATTGTAGAAAGTGGGTACAAATACAAAAATATGACTGTGAAAGGGAATATGTGTACATTTTTTTCTAGTATCTCCTTGGGGATTACAAAATACTATACATTATTTATGAAATTACCTATATAGTGTGATGTTTATGTAGATGCTTCATATTTTTGAGCTGCTATGTGAATGTTTTGAATTCTTTGTTTTTTGTAAATATATTTCCATATTCTTCCACAAAAATTGGAGAAAAGACGGTCAGAAAGTTGGTGGGTAACTATAGTCAGTTACCTCAGTAAGAACCATTTTTAAGAGGTAAATTTTGATTTAAAGATGTTGTTTTAGTTGAAGACTACTGATGTCAAAGATAATTTTTAGGTATTTTATGTACCTTTATATTATATTATATTAGGTGGAGTAGTATATTGCATTATATTGGGTGGAAAAAGATGGTTCTCATAGAACTGTCTATTCTAACAGTAACTGGAAAATGTTTTGAACAATTGTCTGGTAACAGTGGTTCCAATCTACTTTTTATTCCTACAGATCTAGGAAGACCTTTCTATTATCAAAAAGTTATTCTATTATCAAAGATCACATTTAGAAATGTAACCATGTAAAGTCATTCCTCATTCAAATTTCATTTTACATTTTGTGACGAGCTGGTTTACAGTTCTAGACCCATCAGAAAGTCATATTTTAGTCCCCATAATGTGTAGCATGCTGATTTTTATATAGTTCTGCCCGAACCAACATGTGTAGTATCAGTTCATGTGTCTTTCAGAAACTTATTACATGGCTTTTTTACAGTTTCGTAAAAATCATATGAATTTGGCAAAATGTCTTTCCCATAAATCTATACCAGCACACTAGTACCTTATTATCAAGAGGGAGTTTTTTTGTTGTTGTATATTTTAAGAAGAACAATGAGATTTCTGTAAAGGAATTTTTATTCTTGGGAGAAGGATTGCGAGATAGTATGGGGGCAGATATGAAACTGCTCTCTGAAAATTTAGCGTGTAGGTGATGGAGGCTGGTGTTTGGTTTTGTGTTGTTTTTTTCCCCCTGAGTTATTGTGGAACTTGAAAGTGCAGTGCTGAATGCAAGATGAGAGCTAAGATTGGGAATAGGCCAAGGCAGACCTTGAAAGCGAAGACAAAGACCCTGTTTATTTCAGGGAACTGTGGGAGGTATTTAAAGACAGGAGACGTGATCCAGAGAGATGGATTAGTAAAATGACCTTTACAGCAGCATGTTGAGTGAGGAAAAAAATTGCATTTATCAACCTCAAGGACAATAATGTTTGAAGAAGTCAAGACATGATTTTGATGTAAATTTAGACGAATTTAAGCAATGTGACTAGATAGGAAGGGCTGTCTTTTAATGTAGTTGTGCAGAACAAATCTGTGAGATTTTGCTATATCTGGGAGGGGCGCCCTGGGAAGGGTCTGAGGTGGTGTCATGGCACAATTTACAGTCACCACAAAAATAAGTGGTTGCAAATAACATAGTTTTAAAGTCTTTCATGTTTTTTGAAATTTGTTTTATGGCATTTATTGATGGTCCATATTCATCGCACAGAACAAATAGATTTTTTGGGGCGTTGGGTCATTTGCTGTGTTTCTAATCCATAGTTTAATAATTTTTTCTTCAGCCAACCATTGCTTTCTCCTGGTCCCTTTTTGCTTTCCAAATAGATAAAAATGATGCCTTGCTTTTTATTTGTATATTATCCCTTTTCCAGTTACATGTTTAGTCCATTTTTTATTGTTATACTGCTTTTACTTACTTCAACTTTTTTTTTAAATTATTATTATAAATTTTTCCTCAGTTGTAAGATTGTATCTGAATCAACAAGCTGTTGATCAGTTCTTGCTGTTTAATGTTCCCTCAGCTGACTTGGCTCATAGCTGTGATGTACTGGAGACTGCTCCAGTATCTCCTTTCTTAGCTTGTTTATTTAAACTAGCTGCAAAACAAACTGTACTTTTTAATCATTGTGACTTGTGTGAGTAATACTACAACTACACAAGTCTATAAATGCTTCTCTAAACCTGAATGTGAAAAAAATCCCAAAGCATTCAGGGCTGAATTGGCCAAGCCTAGTTGTGTTGGTAAGCACTTAGGCACATAGTTCCATCAGTTACTTACTGAATATGTGCTTATTAAATGGCACGAAATGATCATCTGAATCCCTGCTAGCCTAGGAGACATTGATGATGCTTGTACTGAAAGCTTTCTGTGCAACACAAATTAATGCGGTTCCTCTAATTATTTTTTTTTTACAGTCTTACGGTAAAGGGGCAAGAAGAAAAAACCGATTTAAAGGATCAGATGGGAGTACATCTTCTGACACTACCTCTAACAGTTTTGTACGCCAGGTATGTGTTTTTCAGCTTTTAAAAGACTGGATGACTTGCTGGTGTTAATGTTCAAGTAATTTTTTCTTTTTTTTGGTAAATTGTCAAATCAAAGAGTGATACTGTAGCCTGAGAAATAGCAGAAGTCTCTGCTGGCACAATGAAAAATATTTGGTTGCTATTGTTTTGACCTTGGCAGAAAAATACTTTTTCATTTCTTTCTCATTTCCATGTATAGTAGTTTTCATTATGTTTGTTACTTTAATGCCGTCAGGTGATTAAACCTGGAGGAGGAGGCGGAGTCTGATGGGAGCACCTAAAGTGGCAACATTTGGGAGAAAGCATCAAAACTCTACCAATTCCCAGGGTTTACCTGCTTAAAATAGTGCTGTGTGAGGCAGTGTTAACTTAGATGCTTTCCTCCCACATCCCAGTGTTATTTTAAGGCATAGGTTGGAAGGGAAATCCCTGGCAGCATTTGTCCCCATTGCAGTGATGCTGAAAGGCCTGTAGAGCATGGAGTGGTGCCATAGACTCCCGTGACCTTTGCGTACGTGCGTCTCCCTCAAAGGGGGAGGCCCAAGTGGAGCCTCATGGGGATCTCAGACCTGTGTGGGTGCTTGGAGGACAGCTCAATCTGGCCAACAGAGGTGATGAAAAATGCAGGGAAGGGTATCCAGAGCCCAGTGTGGTCTTTGGCTGCAGAACGGTGCTACTGAAGCTGTGCTTTTGTGGAAGGAGAGTGAGTTTTGATGTGCTTGTGGTTGACAACAACTTGGAGAGCATGAAGGGTACCCAGAGCATCACAGTGACTGTGCCTGTGCAGTCTGAAATACAGTTCTTCATGCCCTGCTGATTTAAGCCGTAGTTTTGCAAATGCAGACTTTGCCATCTTTTTTGGCGGGGTTCTGGAATTTGGGAAGTTTCATTGCAGATTTTTTGATTTTGCAATCAGCAGGCACCAGACCTCCTTCTCTACTGGCTTGTCTTGCACTTTCCTCCATCTCAAAACATTTAATGGCTCCACTGCTGTTGCATTGGTTGTATCAGTACACATCTTCTGTTGGTAATATTCTTCTGCTTTGTCCTCCTGGGATCATGTTAGCAAGTTTTGTGATAGGCTGTGGATTTGATAAAGTCAGTGTCTGTTGAACATAGGTGTGAAATTTTAATTGATCATGGGAATTTTTCAGTGGCAGTAAATAATATGAAGGTGGAAACCCTAGCTCAATAAATTACTTATTTGTAACATTTTGTCCTGTTTAAAAATACTCTGGAAAAAGCAGTACAAGTAGTGTTTGGGAGCAGCAACAGGCTCTCCCAGTTCCAAGGAATCTTTGTAAGGAAATCTGTGTTGCTGTTTTCCTTTGCTCCTCATGGATGTTGAATTCAGTCTGGAACATTTTTAGCAGAGTGTGAGTGTTTATTTTACACCAGCTGCACACGGTTCTTTGCCTTTCATGTTTACCTAAGTGAAGTCTGAAGTTGGTCTCAAGTACCTCTTTGTGTTGTCATGAGGAAGAGCAGGGCAAAGAGGATGTAGCACAAGGAGGTGGATCATCAAACTACATATAGAGGTTGAGGTGGGCTCCTGCAGTCAGTGGAGATCTGGTTGGCTCTATAGACTGTGGGGCATGATTTATCAAATCTTCAAAACAGACATATAAAACAGACCTGGTGAGCTACAGCCTAAAAGTGTCTATGTCTTTCCCAGGGCTGTAAAGCGTGACTACCTCAAGCGCAGATTTTTACAGAAGAGATTTATATATTTCCCTGAAATAAATCCAAATTTAGCAGTTACTCAAGTGATATAATACAAATGACTGAAAGGTGAAACAGGCTTCTACGGAAACCCAAAGATTTAATAGATTGCTGAAGCAAAAGTCAGTTTTGAAATGGTATTGTCACTGAAGATAATGAAGGGATGTTAATGGATAACTATGTTATGTGACATTGTCCAAAATAAATTTTAAAAAAGAAAATCATCACAAAACATTCCCCGTAAGTAATGTACAGGCAGAGCTGTTCGAGTTGTAGCAGTTGTATGAGAGAAGTGTCTCTTCACAATTGCTGCTGAGAGGTTTATTTCAGAGCTTGAATCTGCTCTGATTCTCCTCCTGGGACAGCTTGGTTTTCTCCTGCATTAAGGAAGAATTGCCACCAGCATGACCAGGGTGCCCAGTGCCCCAGATATTAAACAGAGCGGGTGCAGTTGCTTTTCTGCTGGCTCAGCTGCTATGCTCTTCCCAGAAACTACCGTGGTGCTGCATATTGCTTGTCTCCATCTTTCTTGGAGGATATTTTACACGGTATAAATGAACATAATTGTTTTGCCATAACCATTTATTTGCAGGAGAAAAGGTGACTCAAAGAATTTGGTGTTTCTCCTGAGGATGGGTGAAAGCTGCAGAAAAGCAGAGCAGACAAACGAATAGAAACCCAGTAGAGTCACTGATGTACCCCTTTATTTTCTGTTATTTTATTTTAGTGTTATCTTAAAACCGGGAAGTCAATTTTTGCTTGGAAAGGGGTTTGTGGGGTTTTTTGGCAGTAGTTTTGATCTAGACATGGGATACACACAACCAGTTTGTTTCAGTGATGCTTATGATGCCTATAGCTGCCTTTTTTTTTCCCAACTTCTTTTTTTCCCCCCTTGCGTCCCATCTTTCACATTTACTTCTTAACTTCTGCAACTTTTATGTGCATCTCTACAAGTGCTCCCTTCTGCACTCAGGGAGGAATCCTGGGATTGTCCTGAACATTTATTGCTAAGGTCTGCCCACGTTCCTCATAAAGAAGAAAGAATGTTTGGAAGGTGCTTTTGCGTCATATTTAGTTGGCCTGTCCTTAAACTGGGAGAGCTGCAAGAGGCGTGCAGGTTCTTGTCGTAAGCATCGATGAGAAGTGGACGTTTCCTAACAAAGAAATATATTGGTCCTGGATAAAAGAAGACAAATATGTCTAGTCCTAAAGAAATGTTATGCATGTGGAAGGCAGTGGAAGTATTGTGCAAGAGGATTCAGTCTTTTGAATCCACAGAGCTGCTGGGCATTTACGTTAAAGCTGCTGCAGGAGGGAGGGAGTTAGTATCTATTACTTACATTGACAAAGCTTTATTGTGTCTGCATTTTACTATTTCCTTGAGGACATATGCATCTCTGGCTCCAATATGTACCTGGCAAGTTTCCTGCAATGCATACCAAATGCTACGGTAGTAAAAATAATGCCAAATTAGTTTTATTTGAATGAAAGAGAACAAAATAACGTTTTATTCAAATTGCTTGAAAATTCCTGCTGGTGTATAAGGAGAATGAAATGCACTCTGCACAGCCTTGTGCTCAAAGATCTTTTCCAATTAAATCTGTTTTTCAGAGTGCTGAAATAGAGCAGAGCAATCTATCCAGTATTGTTTCTAATGTATATAAAAGAAACATTAAACTGAAACAAGAGCGTTTATATATATAAAACACAAATTTTAAAAATGTTCTTTTCAATCCAGTTAAACTGCCTCTGTATTGTGAATTTTATCTGTTGATACACATTTTTATTTCTATTTTTCAGTTGTGACACTGTAAAACCTATGAGACTTTAGGAGAATGTTTTGGATCATGTTCTATTTGTTTGTTACAAAAAATTGTTTGTTTTGTTTTGTCTCCAGAATTTTGTTGATGATATTGGAGCTTAAAAAAATAACAACTTGGCCTTCCTTTCACTTGCCAGCAGCTACCGCTTGACTTTTCAGTAGCAGGAAAGGGAAGAATTTTTTTCCCCTCTGTTGTGTTGTGAAGTTGTATTGGTAATTAAGCGGTGTATTTGGAAAGCAGAAGCATCACTGCACACCAATCAGCTCCTAACTGACTTCAATCAGTTGTCTTTAGGGGGCTAAAAACCATTGTGTTATATAGTTTTCATCATCTTTTTTGAGCTTTGGAGTGATAAGCAGCTTGTTCTTAGGGTTAGACTGAATTGGATCTGATCTTTACTTGCTGCCATTAGACTGATGCGTGGTAATGATTTTGTTCCCAAGGGTTTTTTCAAAATACGGATCAGACAAAATATTTTGCAGAAAACACTATGGCACTTCCCAGCAGCATTATTTTAAGCAAATTGCATGTTTTGATAGCATTACATATTTTGTGGTTGCACTTCTGGACCTGTCTTTGTTGAGGTTTTGTTTTAAATCCTAATGATTAATCACAGAGGCAGTCTAAGTTGTTGGGATTTTTATATACTGCAAAGGCAGATTAGATTGTGAAATAAACTGTAGACTATGGACTTGGTTGCTGAAATATTTAAGGTTTTACAAATCTGGTTTTTTGCCTTTAAATATTGGCTTGATGCCTGTTAGACTGTGTTCACTCAAAAACACAGCTATAAATAATTATGTAGGGAATTCAGTATTCTACTTTCCTCTAAGGAGTTTGCCTAGCTGTGTAATTACCTATTGAATTTTATGAATGGTAAAACTAAGATTTGCACTCAAAAATGATTTGAAAATATTGACTTAGTTTTGCTCATAAACAAGCCTCTTAATCTTGAGTTCACCAGAGAACGGGGCCATGCCAGAAATGTATTCCTCTTCTTTTAATTGCATTTTCTTCCTTTTTTTTTCCCCAGATATAGAGCTTAGCTTTGTTTTTTTTTCCTTTTCATGAGGGGAAGAGCTTATGTATTCAGCTCGTACACGCCGCTTGCCAGTGAGACAATGCATTTACAGGCTGAGCCACAAAGAGCTGGTGTAGGGTTGGCACAGATATTAGCTGTGGTCTTAATGGCCAGTACTAACAATCTTCTGCTGAAAATCTGCTTATGCTTTCTCTGCTAGGACTATTTCTGCTTCTTGAAGACTATGGGTGAACAAGATTGTGGCTAGCCAGAAAATCTAAATAAATAATTAAAAAAAAGCTCATTTGCAAATTAATATATTCTTACATTCTTTGTGTGCCTCTAATTATAAGACATGTTTGGCTTGTAGGGAAAAAAGGAGCTTTTCAGACTTGCCTTTAGCTTTTACACATAACAAAATGAGGTGTGTCAGAAATTTTTAGAGGTATTGTGCAAACACTGATTGTAATACATGAAAATGTGTACCTACTGCTCGGCTTAATTTTCTCATCTTTTATTTCTGATGCTAATGCCTGGGCATATTTTGTTAGGTTCAGGTTTTTTCTGGTCTGATTCTGCTGATTTCACTGAAAGCCACAGTAGTGATGCTTGTGGCCTCCACTTGCTGTTGTGGTTGCATTGAAGCCTTACGCAAGTGATACATACTAGAACATCTGCTTATTTGAATTGCATTAAAACCATTATTTCGTGGGGTTTTAATTTGATGGAATTGTCGCATCCTATGTTTTTCACTGTGAATTATAAGTTTTGAAGGCAATGTATTGCACTTGGATAAAGCCACCTTACACGGAGGTTGGTATATGGAGTATGATGTCTGTACTGCTGTGTTCTTCCGACGTTAGCAGGAGCCACCCAACTTTGCTGTTAAGGCCAGTGTGTGACCTTATATCACGGGCAGGCAATGAAGTTTCAGGGTGATGTGCTGTTTGTATCAAGCAATTTTAATCAGTTTTTAGTCAAATCCAAGGAGTCTGTATTTGTTATGATGCAAAATTAGATAATGTCTCTAGCAGTAGTACTAGTATGGGAGAGTGACTATTTTTTATGTGTTTCTTGTTGTATGAAGTATACCAAGTTCACAGCAGAAGAGTGGGTGAAGCACTTAGAGCAGTGTAGGGATTCATAAGAACATGCCAGTTGTTGATGTAGAGTTTCATTCATGGCTGATATCTCAGTTCCTCAGTCATGTGGTAAAAACCAGTTAGATGGGGAGTGGGAGGAGTACAGATTTTAGAAGAGGCCTGGATTAGTGTGTGGCTGGAAGAAGGAAGGGTGGAGGGAGGAGAAAAGGACTTTTCCTTCTGGTGGATGTTGTGGAACTGCACTTCAGGCTCTGTAGACATGGGAAAATCGCATTAGGCTCATTGAGCTATAGATTTCCTCAGCTGTAGTAAGGGTTTGAAAAGTCTCCTTTTTTGGCCTGGAGAGAATAGAACAGATGCCCCTATAAAGCATGGGATTTTGGCATGCCTGACTGGAGGGGAGATGGCTGAGAAAAACCCAGTGGAAAGGAAGTTCATTTGCGGACTTCAGTTCTTTCATGGGCCCTTTTTTGCCTCAAATGGTTTCTAAGAATAGAAATCAAAATGCTGCCATGTGTTTAAAAAAAACCCCACACACCCTCTAACCAAAACAAACAGGCAAAACATCATAAAACTCTTCTTATACATCCGTTTACTCTTCTTGTAGCAGGGTGTGAGAAAATCACAGGGGGAAACAACTAAATATAATACTTTATTAAAAACTGAAGGATAGGAGCCCTCTTTATAGCCTTGAATGGGCATACATGTTTGATGTTACTTTGCATGCAGCTCAAGTCAACACATCCTTTTCCAGGCAGCAGTGGAAATTTTGAAGATGAGTCTCATATCCGATGGCTGCTGAGATGATTGCCGGCATTGCTTTTGAGCTTGCAAACATGAGGGGTGGATGTTGTAAGGTGTCAGAGGGGACATATGTGGCCTCCTGCAAGAGGATGGGGAGTCACAAGCCCTGAGGTGGGAGGTGGCATCCCCACTGGTGGCAACTGTTGGACCCTCTCCTTTGGCATTTCCATTGCTACCATCTCACGTGTGCCTCCTGGCTATGCGCTTCTCCTCTGGGTCTTTCCAGGGAGGGAGGGAAAAGGGGCTTTCCAGCTGCTCAGGAACTACCACAGCCTGCACTCAAGTTTGGCAGCATCAGACATGTCCCTTTGTAGCGGAGCATTCGAAGGGCACAACAGGACTTGTGCGTTCCTGAGCCACGTGGGATTTCTGGGATTTCAGCCACGTGGGATTTCAGGGCTGCCTCCGTGCTGTGGGGGAGGAGGAGGAGGCATGAGCTTGGCTGCTCAGACAGACAGAGATGTGAGGGCTTTTTAAGTAGTTAGGCAAACTGATGGAGGTCAAGCATCATCTTTGCAACTTTGCTGAATATGCAGTTGGGGACTTCCATCACAGTGCATGGTATGGGGAATGAGCAGAAAGGCTTAAGCCTAACTGTGTTTTTAGGCTTTCTCTTTGGCCAAATATCTTCATGGCTAACAATTGCCTTCTGGCAGTTTCTACTTCACAATTTTGTGCTAATCAGAGTGTGCTTTGCGTGAGCTGAACCTCTCAAAGCCTTACAGCTGCTCCAAGAACCTCCTTGCCTGTATTTATTGGTCTTTTGCGTGGGATATAGCAGGAGCTCTGAGAAAAAAACTACACAGTTGTAAACAGTTAAGATGAAAACTAGGAATAGGATTGAATAAGAATCAAGTGGTTTGTTTTGTCCCCTGCTTCTCCCAGGAAATTCATTGCGGTTTCTGGTTCTTGTGTGCAGCATTGTGTTACGCAAAATAATAATTTTGAACGCTATGGTGAGATGCAAGGTTTATTATATGCTATCATAGATATTGTCTAGTTATAGTAAACACAGACATACAAAGTATCTGCAATGGGACAAGAGTTCCAATGCATATATTTAATTATAGCTAATGCAAAACCTGTCAAAAATAATTTACAAAGATAAATGCAGTGTTTTCACAGCTTTTTCTTACAGGCCTGTTTACTTGGAGTAGATTTATTTTAGGGTTGAATTTTGTAAATTATTTTTTTTTTAAATGGGGTAGTCCACTGGAATTATTTTTTTTAACAAGACCTTAAAACATGGGTTTGTGGTTTTTTTTTTTAGAAATAAGATGTTTTAAGTCACTTGCAAAATTGCAGTTTATAATTATATGTAAATGCACCATAAACATAGCTGCTGACTTAGTTCCTTTTATGGAAAAGTAAATCTGAAGTGATTTTTGTAATTTTAAATATTGCATTGATTTTCAGGGTTTGCATTTACGTTGTGTAGTTTTGATTGGGAACGAATGCCTAACACAAGGGAACAGTTTGGTCCTCTGTATAGCAAATGTCATCTTCCACTCCAAAATGCAAGCGGTTTCAAGGAGAAATAACTGCCGCTTGGCTGATGTGCAGCAAGCTGCTGCAGTTTCTCTCCAGCGTGGAGCTGGGCTGCTCCGAGACCCTGGCAGGGCTCAGGGAGTAGAGAAAGGTACTTTGCAATTAGCCAGAGGGACCTACTGAATCTTTTGTCTTTCACAATACCCCTCCAGTACTTTCCTGCTCCAACTCAGGAGTGTTTGGTTTCGTACCTCACTAAGTAGCTAGGTTGCAACATATACAAGTGCCATTTCTGTCCAATTAGTCACAAAGTTGCCAGTTTTATGGGCAGTTGCAGCAGAGAGCTGTCTTCCCTTGGGCTATGTTTTAGACTGTACTGGTTATATGTTTCTGTAGATTTGAATGTTGCTTTTTTCATGTGATCTGACTCGGACTTTTCTTTGCTGGCATATCAGGTTCGTTGAAAAGCTTAGTGCTCCACTACTTCTAAAATGAACTGTAAATCTTCTAAGGAATTTACAATAAAGCTTTTTTTCTTGTATTGAACTGCAGAGTGACATCCATGTGAGCACAATTAGTGCGTGGTTTTTTCGCTGATGGCCACATACTATTTTAGTTTCCAAATATGACTGGCCTGAAAAATAGTAGGACCTGAAGCAGTCCTAGGCATATGAAAAAATGGAAAGCTACCCTTAAAATCTGATATTGTAGAATATCTGAATTCTTTCACCTCTGCCAAAGGAGGTCTGCCCTGTTGAGATGCGTAGCGTTAATTCTAAGCTCCACATAAGCCTGTAGGCTCCTGTATGATAAATGATTGTCATTAGATGGTTTACTCATAGGATAATCAAGTCGTGGGTAGGAAGGAGAACTGGTTCTTGCAAATGAGTGGGGAGCTGAAAGGGGGGAGGGCAGATGAAGTGAAGAAGGGAGAAATATATCTATATATGCCTTTGATATCTTTCCTCCTATTGTCTCCAGTGGTATTTTTGAGTTTTCAGTTGTTTTGCAGATTGAACCAGAAAATATTTCTGAAGTCTGGGAAGGCTGTTACAGGATGACAATTAGACTTCTGTTTTTTTGCTGAATTAGCTTGAGATGCTATGACTTTTATGTTAGAAATACAGCTTTAAGCCATGGTTGATCAGTTGGCTCTCAAAGGTCTGCTTATCAAATGCTGCTTTTGGAGGAACTGAGGTGAAGGCGGGTGCCGTTGTTCCTGTAGAAACAGTGAAGCATGGCTAGTTGGGTATATTTTTCCTACAAATTATGAAAATTATAGTATATATTCAGTAATCTCCCCTTACTACTTTTCTAAAAACATGTTTTTGCATGCATAGCTCTCTGAAAAATAAATAATTCTTTGTTCATCTACTTTGACCTTATTTACTTTTTAGGAATTCTTTTGAAAACAGTAATGTGTCAAGGAAACATTTGCTTATAATAAGAAAAGATTAAAGATTATTTCGGCCTTGCCCTTGAAATAATTGCTGAGGAAATTGCCAGAGTTAGTAATAGAGTATAATCAGAAGTTGGTTGGTTTTACACATCTCTTCCCAACATCAGCTACAATTTATCCATCATCTGCCATTTATACTGAAATGGAAATAAGATGCTTTCCTAATCTGCTTGTATTGTTAAATAACGCTCTAAAATAATATGTTAAAATAAAATTTCCCATGCTTATGAGAAATAATGTTTGCTCAAACCCCATCAGCAGTTTGAAGATATCAAAGGGTAAAATTTGCAAAATCTTCATGTTTCTGTTATTATCTGAGAAAAGTGAACAGTATTTAAAATGCGGTTAAAGACGTGACAAAGAAATGAAAGCACTTTAATAGATTTGACCAACTATGCTGGTACCGTACTTTGAAATCTGAATGTAGAAAATGAATCAACACATTACGTAATAAAGAAGCCTCTGAAAGAAATGACACAGCCGAGTGGAAGAGAGGCAGCATCAGTTTGAGGCCTAAGAAGCAGTGATTCATTGGAGATAGTCTGGAAGAGTGTACTGTGTGCTTTTTTTATGGAAACGACTTAACTCTGGAAGGTTTAAGATTTTTCTAATCTTATTCAATTAATTGCTCATAAGCAAGAGCTACTTAGACCAGTACTTAAATTTTTTGCACATTGTTCAGCTTACGTGTGATACTTACTTATTTTAGAAAGACTTCATGCAATTTAATATTAAATGAATTTGCATTGTTAGGTAAAATATTGCTGAAGGTTTTGAAGAGAGAAACTGCTTGAAAGTTGTAATGCTCTGTCAGCAGTTTTGCAGAAAATTTTGGGATGACTTAACATAGGTGGTGTTTGAACTTAAGGAACGCCTATATACATCAGCAGTATGTAGTTCTTGTTTGAACCACCGCTTATATCTGTATTTAATTTTTAAAGTGCATGCTTGGCCATTCTCTCAGCAGTGCAGCTCTGGCTAGCTACGGCAGTCAAAGCCAGTCACTCTGCCAGAGTGCTCTAGTGATAGACAGCAAGCGTGCAAAAGGCTCGTGTCAACCAGTCAGCTACAGATTAGGTCCTTCTCCCTTCCTCTACTCTGAGGCAAATCCGCTAATGCCCATTTTATGATGCTCTGATGCCTCTCTCTCTTTGCATCTGTTTCCTAAAATCCCTAGTTAAACTAGCTAGATGATTTATTAATGCTGTATTAAAACTTTTGTATTGAGAGTTTTCTGTTTACCACAAAACATGCTCTTTCTTAAACCTGAGTGACTAATTCTAAATCTTTTGGGCTCGGATGCAGGCAAGGGCGTGGTGCTAGTGAATGGAAACTGTGCAGGCGAACTCCACATGTCCAGAAAATGTGAGATTGCCAGGTCCATGTCAAAGCCTGGGGTTCATACGGGCCTGCATCCAAGTGTTTCACTGAGAGATGCAGAGGATCTGCTCTGCACTTTGAGGTATCTAATTCCCATGTGCACTAAACTGTAACTTGTAGTGAAAAGTATTACCTTCGGGTCCAGGTTTACAAACTCCTGAACTTCTGCATGAACCAGCAGCTCTTGTTAGGAAGCTAACCGTGAAGAAGAATTTAGAGAATTTAGAGAATTTAGAGAATTTAGAGAATTTAGAGTCCAACATAAGATTAATTTTTTTTCCCAACCAGACAGTGGGTTTCCTTTTCTAGTCCTGCTCAAGAGTCTCATCTCAAACCAGTAGACTCTTTTGTGTTTCTCCATCTCCTTGCTGAACTGTTTGGTTTTATGTATCTGCCTGAATAGCTTGTCAAATAGACAAAACTATCATAAATCCTACAGAAACCCGATGAACAGATAGTGCATTAACTGATGGACTCATGGTCATGATGTGTGGTAAGTTTTTTGGGCTTCATGGACGTGGTACTGACGAAGAGATTCAAGACACTGTGAGGGACTTGTCATTTGAGCAGGTGAGTGAATGCAGAGTGCTTGCAAACCCTTCAGGTCAGTCTAACGGTTTCTGAGCTATGCTTTACTCCATCAAAGTCTAAGCTCCATTTCTAAAAAGAATGGAGTTGTACTACCCAATAGTTATCTCATGTATCCTTACCAGGCCACATTTTTCTTCCCTTTTGGAACTTGGCATAATTTTCTAGAAGGAAGTAGTAATTTTAGGAAAGACAGAAAGAATTGCTTTGTTGTCTGCAACTTAGCTTTTAGATCACTGTTTCAGAGGATCCCTGTCCTTTATTTCTGCTCTCAGTTAACTTTCTTCAACTATATGTAGACTGTCATCATCTCAGAGCAATGAATATGTGTTACAACCACACTGGGATGGTTTACATACACCCTGCCTATTTCCAGCTGTCTTCTTACATGCTTTTTGAAGGACCGTATCTCAAAGACTGATGTTATAAATAATTACTTTATGATACCAAGAGAAAGAGTTTTAATGTAAACAGTTATTCATTCCAAAAGAATAAAAAAAATCAAAAGCATTTATCTTGGACCAAAGAAGATTTGGAACTTTGTGACAAAATAAAACTGTGGTTCCATTTGCACTTACAATCCTCTCTCTAGAACCTGGAGACTTCCCCTGAATCTGTCAGGAATGTGTACTTACAAGTGTTGGTTGTTCTAGAAATCTTAAATACCTGCAGTTTGATCATGAACATTTTAAGTAAAAAGGGTTTTTTTTGCTATGGAGATAGATAGATATATAGATAGATAGATATAAAAAAATACATAGAAGTTATACATACTTTATATGTATCTATATATCCTTATCTATCTATCTATATATATAGTAACCAAACTCCTGGCATTCTGAAGTACACAGAAGTATCACATTTTATCCTTCCTGCAAATTTTTGCTATGCAGAGTGCAACTCAGAACTTACTTAATTTGGTTCCTGTTACATGCCTGAAAGTCAACGTGGTGAAATCCAGTTTAACACAACTTCAGAATTTGGCATTTAATCTGGTATTCTTCTTTCTGTCAGAAATTGGCTTTTTACCTTGGCAAGATTCATCACGTCAGTCCAGAGCTAAATCCTTACAAGATGCTCAGAAAATCCTTTGGTCTCCTTTGACATGTGATGTCATGCACTTTTTATTATCCTACACCCTGTACTTTCTTGCAAAGCAGGGTCAGCTAAATCTAGGGCTTATTTCCAGCATGCATCAACTGTATATGCTTTGGAGAACGTCCTATTACTTCTTACTTCCAGAAATGGTAAATGGAGCCCAAAACCACTGAAAAATCTGTATCTTTGGTACTTCATCTTCTGCTCGTAACTATAGCTATGGATGTTTCATTGTTGATGTGGGGAAGCACTTGTGGGTGGCTTACATTTAACTAAGAGTTACTAATCACCAGGGGAAACAGAGAGATGAAATAATAATGAAACCCACTGCTGCAGTATTTCCTTCGTTAAATAAAAGAGGGAAACTTCATCCATGGGAACAGGTAGGGTCTGAAGTATAGTTTTAGCAGATCTTTACTTCATTTGTCCTTTTATCACCTCTGCAGAACAAAAGTGCACAGCTTCCCCCGCCCCCCTGGTCCCAAATGGGAAGGGACTCAGTCCTCTGTGATGGTTCCCTTGGGGTTGCTCTGAACTGGATCTGCTTGTACTGTGCTCCTGACTAAAGACTGAAGCATGTTGTTCAGAAGGTGACATTGATCTGCTCCTTTTTTCTAATTTTTGTGCTGTAAAACACTAATCTGTTTAGGCTTGCCAGTTCTGTTGGTTCTGCAAGCCATTTACAAGAAGAGACAGACCTTGGCCAGATGAAATTATTAACTCTGCTGTTTCCAAGGTGGTTTTAATTTTCCATCATTGCAAAATTTGTGGTCAGTCAGCTTACAGTTCTGGATTAATTTACGCATTGGAAAAGGAGAGTTCTTCATTTATACATTGAATGCCTTCCTCTTATTGCTTGACTATGTGATAGACATTGGACTTGGGGGAAATCCTATTCCTAGCTTATACAAAACTTAAACAGAAAGTTTCTAGGCAGAGTTTCTTGGCAGCACGCATAAGATTTTATTTTTCATGTTAGAAAAGTTCACTGTATTTATAAGACTGGTATTATTCATGGTTTTTCAGAACGCATACTTGAAGTTAAGCAGCTGCAATTTACAGTTGATCTGGCAAACGTTTACCTCTCTGCTTACTCTGAGTATCACTCGGGGATTTTTCTCTACTAGCTCTTTATAAGGCTTTTTGAAAGTTCTCACCAACATGGTTCTGCCAGCTATGGAACAGGACCTTAACATGGTCTGATTTGTACTAATGGACCTTCCTTTCAAGTCTGTTTAGCTGTGTATGCATCGTTACATTTTTCTGTGAAAGTGGTATTTTAATGGTCACTCAAGAGTTGGAAATACAATAGCCCTTATGTTTCCAGTAAGACAGGATCTGTCTCAAAATACATCATTGATTTTATTACATAAGTCATCCTCAAAGCAGGACACTACGAAAATCTGAAATGTGTATAAACACATCTCTGCCAACTTGGGAAAGTGCTTCTCATTGTTTTGCGCTCGGCTGGTGAGAGTGTTTGCCAGCCACTGGGACAAGGAGACACCCCTCAGACAAGCGGGCAAGCTGCTGAAGATTAATTTACCAATGCTGGCAGCTACCAGACTCCGCGCGTGCGCTGGCTTGCTGGGGCAGTGAGGCTGCACAGGCTGCTCAGCCTGCGGTAAGGGGAAGCGTCTGGATGCTGTGTCCTGGCAGGTCTCCTCTTCGGCCCCCCGCGGCCTATGCATTGCTGGCATGCTGTTTCAGGTCAAGTGCTGCATGATGCTTCTCAGCCACAAAGGGCTATAGGAGTAGTCACTTGGATGTATACTATATACAGTACAGCCCAGGGCTGAAGAGTATGGTTGAAGTCCCTATCTTGCCAAAAACCATCAAACTTGGACACCTTAGTCCCTCTGGTTTTGCCCAAAGTGTGGGAAGCCCCTGGGCTTGGAGCACACCCTACCTACACTGTGGCAAGCAGAGGTGTGTGTGGACACCATTGCCTTTTTCCTCAGCCCTACATCGTAGTTTCCCTGAAAGGGAACAAGTTTGCAAGGAGACCCAACCTGCTGTGTGTTCCTGGAAGGTTCTGAGTTTGTGCAATGCCTGGACCATTCTCTCCTTGGGGCTGCAGGACATTCTTCCCACAGGTTCACACCTGTCTTGTTGGCATGGGTGTCCCCAGCTATTAAAAGGAGAAAGCAAATCCTGTTTTGAAAGAGAGTTTTGCCAAAAAATGTATTGGAAATTGTGAGGTAAGCAGGTGCTCAGTATGAGATAGGTCTGGAAACAGACAGAAATGGAAATAAAGTTAATATATCAGTGCAGAGAATAATTCACAGCCTTTTTAAGCAGAAAACCCGGAATATCAGGGTGAATGAAGAGAAATTTTCCCACTGTGCCTACAAACATTTTATACAGCCCATTTGCTGTGTAGAGTATACTAGGGATTTCTGAATAAAACGGATTTATCTGATTGCTAGCAGTCTGTTGTTTGTTAGGTCTCTAGGCACAATAAATGAGGGTGACTGAGGCATTTGGATAAATGTTGATTCTTCCTTATATGGTACATCCTTATCATATAAGAGAGTATCTATTAATTACTATCCATTTTGCAAACTTGTCTGTTTTTTCATGAGAAGATAGGGTACAATTTGTACTATTCTATTTTAGAATTTTTTCTTCATGCTTTTATCTTGCTTTTCTAGGAGAAAAGGAGAACCTGGTACAAAGTCAACCCTCACTGTGGCTTAGCACATTTTATATGCCTCCAGTGGGTGCTGTTGGTGTCAGCCAAGGCAGAAAGTACCATTTGAGTTCTCACCCGAGCTAGCAGCATTCCTGTGCATGCTTGATGATTATGGAGACAGACCAGCTCTTCCAGAAGTTGATTTGTATTGCCTAAATTAGTCTTCTGCTCTGAATTACTCTCCAGAACAGCATAATTGTAGTCCCATTGAGTACAGAGGGAACATCAAGGGACGAGCTTTCGCATTTAGCTGACTGTGGCTGGTTGCTGTGAATAGTCTCTTTTGCTCATACCTGTATCTGATGGTCAGACTCTCTTCTCAGTTGATATTTCTGCAGCTGTTTAGCATTATTAGCACCTCTTTTGCTATTAAGCACAGTTTCAGCACACATCGCTACAGTGTTTTCTGTGTCTATACAGCTTTCTTATTTCTATGGAACCTTTTTGCATCTGTTCTACTCTGTTGAGATCATATGGTTTATACCTATGGGGTGTAGAATACAGCAGCACATAAGCTGTTTTTAATTTTATTGCTGTTCTGCATTTAGGAGTGACTCATTGCTCTGGAGATGGAGTTGATAAAACATTTGCACATCTCATTAATCTAATACTGTAATTCCCAAGAAACATTACCGTGAAAAAGCCTATTGTTCAGATGGTGCATGGTGAGCTTCACTTTATTGATAATACCACGGTCTGCACATAAAATCCTAGGTGTAATTTTCTAGCAAATGAACATAAAATACAAGGGCTCCTTTACAGAATCCAAAAAGTGATGTCTTGGAACTCAGACCTCAGGGAGCATTGGATGAAGAGTTTTAAAAGGCAGCAGTTTAGTTATGTTAGTCATACCATTCATTGTCATTAATTTCAACCTTCATGCTTTTCTAAGCAGTGACATTTCTCTTTCTTTTTTAATATAAAGCTTGGAAATTGGTGACAGCCACCCAATTCAGCAAGAGGTTGGTTTGAAAACTATTTTAAAGCTCTTATTTTATGTAATGGTAGTCCATAAAGTGATACAGAATAATAAAACAAATGGAAAATCTCATACAGCCTTGCTCCCCTGTAGTTTTACGATTCTCATTCAGACAAGAATTTTAATGCAGAGCGTAGCTAGTGAGCTACTTTTTAAATTCTAAGGACTAGATTGATTATCTTCTTCTTTCACTGCCTATTTATTTCTAATTCGTCTTGGAATATAGTGTCTCATGTCTCCCCGGCTTCCCTCCCCCTCCAAAAAACCCCAAACAAAAAAAGAGCTAATGAAGGGTCCATACAGTCTATTTTTGCAGTATAGAAAGTTCCGAAAGTGAGGAGAAACTGAAGGTAATGTGCGCCTTGGCAAACAACCATCCCCAATATTAATTGTAATGGAAAGTGCCTATTGCAGAAACGACAAGCAAAAAGCAGGAAGCAAAACCAGTGGAGAGTCCACTGGAAAACACTTTGCCATAGTCAAGCTTCAAACCTTTCACTTCAAAGACAGTAATATTAGGCCAGGTTTAAGGGCAGCCTCTTTTCCTGGGTCTAGACAGCCCACCTCCACATGAACTCCCTTTCTGGAGCAAAAGCTTGGTGTTTGCTGTAACATCTTTGATGGTGTTAGAGTTTGCAGTGTTTGTGTATCTTCTGGGAGCAGTACCTTTTGAGGTAGTCAAGTTGTTATGATAACATACCAAGGATGAAGGTTCGGACTGTGGGAAAATGTATGGGCAGTTCTCAAGCCAAACTCCTGTTTGGAATTTTTTTTTTTTTTTCTGCTATAAGAAGATAGCATGATGAGGTGCACGTGCAAGCTGAGGTAAAGAGCTTTGCTTTTTTTTAAGTTATCCATAGTGTGTGTGTGTGTATACATGTTTTATTTTCTTTTTCTCTGGAGGACATAAAAATAGTTCTCTTGTCCTGAAAGTTCTGGGCAGACTGGTGTGGGCACCTGATCTGTGAATTTGCCCCACAGTTTCTGGAGGGCAATATTCCTCGAGTCGCAGTGGGGTTTTTTTGGTTCATGTAAACGACATCTGCTCTGTTCAACGTTGTATGCATTCCAGGAACGCTCTGTTTACTGCAAGTACAAGGCTAGGCACAGAAACCCCAATTTAAGAAATATTTCTTTAACTTCCTATAACTTCAGATTTTGACATCCAGTTTAGGCTGGAGAGTATACCTACATGCAATCCAATCTAGTAGATGGTGTTTTATCATGTCTTGGTTCAAGATACAGAAATACAAATGAGCAAGTGAGCAACAGGTAAACTGTATGGACATTAATACCTGTAATTAATGGATTTTTAGATACCTGAAGTCCACGGACAACCTTGGATATTTCCTCTGCAGCTTGTCTCCATTGTCTGCCTGGGGTTCTTAACCTCTAGGCTAGGATAAAAGGTGACTATTTTGGCATTTTTGTTTTTGATTATTCTGTCCAAACTTTTATTCTTTTGCTTAAGACTAGTGTTGGTCTGTGGATAAATTCTAGTGAATGTTCTCCTGAGTAAAACAGGAAAATTTTATCTTAGAGTTATGTCCCAAATATTAGCAGCTTTACAGTAAAAGACAAAAAAGAAACAAACCATCCTATACCTTGCTTAATTACCAAATAAACCTTCTAAGAATAAATAACTGTAGGTGTGTTTGTAATGTATGTTTGAAAGAGCAGCTTTTCTCCAAGCTTCATTGTTTTTAAATTTCCATAGAAATTTCTTTTTTAACTATGATTAGTAACATCCTCTGTGTGCTACAGGCAGTAAAATAGAGTACATAATCTTTCTAGAATGTGTTGGACACACGCTTTCACTGTTCTCTAAAATATTGATGTGAGTTAGGCTGTCTTCAAAATTTTTTGGAAAGTACATCTTCTTGGACCTTTTATTTCTTTTTTTTTTTTTTACTTACAAGCTGTACGATTATATAGTAATATTTCTAGTACTGGGATTTGTCTTTGTGTTTCTTCAGATGTGAAGTATCTTTCAGGCTTGATTTATATAACACATTTTGTTCCAAATATCTTGCATGTCCTTTAAAAAAAAAGAAAAAGCAGTGTATTATAACCAGTTGATTAAAATGTGAATTAAATATCCTATGATATTGAAGCAGATTTGGTTGAGGCAATAGGTACCTACTATATGTTTGGGAGCAAGGAGAATTGCAAGAGGAATGAGAGAGAGTCAGAACATTATTAAAATTTGGTGAGGTGCTGAGACAAGTGCTTCAGCGCCGGGATGGGTTTCACAGCATGTGAGCTGTGGGGTGAGTTTCCACAGCCAGGAGGGCAACCCCCAGACCAGCCTGTGAGAAGAAGGTGGAAGGCAGCAGCCATGAGGAGGCAGGGAGTGAGGACAGGGTGCGTGCCAGGAGTGGGACCTCTGACTGGCTCCTTGTGTCCCACTTGGGCTGTTGTTTCTCCAGGGGCTGGTGAGGGCCTCGTCCTTGAGCAGTGACACGAACTGGCAAAGAGAAGGTTAATTTGGGGTGGGAGTCGCAAACATGGGGGAAGCATGGGCTCTCGTGCCATTTCTTTGGTGTTCTACAAGCGTGGGACCAGGTCTGTGAAGAGCAAGTTGTGGACGGGTGTCCAAACAAAGAAAATGTGTGCCACATTTTGTTTTCTTCAGCTTGAAAAGCAAACAGGAGTGCTTTGCTCATAGCCTCTATCAGCATATGTGCGAGGCACATGTGTGTCACGCTGTGGTGTCTACTGTGTGAGTGGGGAGTGAGGGGGCTCTTCTACGTGTGACCCTGTTAATTGTGTTAAATGAGCAGGGAGGGAGGGAAAAATATGAACTGCTTGAACAGCTGACAGGAGCATTCAGTATTTAATAACCTTATCTGCCCAGAAATTTAAGGATTAAAGAGGCACAATTTGTTACAGCCATTTTTCCCTCTTGGAGCTGTCATCTCTGCTGTAAGTAATGGATTATTTTTAAGGAGAACAAAAATGCCTCAAAGACACAACTCACTGCCTCACAAATGGCTTTATATCTTTTTTCCACGTATGTTTGAATTATTTATATCGGAGATTCTGAAATAGAGCCCTGGTACAAAAGTTGTGGGACAGTAATGTAAAGGCTGTGAGCTTTTGTATTTGTGTGTGTGAATTTCCCTGATCTTGATGAAATGCAGACTTAATAGCCACAAATGAGGGTGCTGTATCTCGGAGGAAAGGCTCTTACCCCCTTGAAGCAAAAGCATCCAATGCCGTGCAATGACCGATGTCGCAGTTCTGCATGGGCTGTGAGCAGCTGTCCTGTTAACTGGAGGAGATGTAGAGGCAGCTGTTTGCAAACTATTACATTCTACTGTTAATCTTTCTTTTTGAGGCCTATTTCATTTTATAATGTTTTAGGCCATTGGTATTTGATTTTTATCCTGTGACTTAAAATCTAGCTACTATGTTAAGAACAGTAGTGCAAGAAGTGTCCATCATTCACTGGAGAAAATCTAAAATGTTATGCATTAAAAAATATTTTTATTAATGAATAAATACATATTTATTCAAAAATATTGGGAAAAATTCTGTTTTATCTAGCAGTGTTCTCCAGCAGTTCTACATGAAGCTGTACATGTTACCCCACAGTTGCTGTTCTCCAGGTCTTCCCCTTGCTGCCGCCATACCACAATGTGTTGTCCATCTGTTTCTTCAGTTGACAACATATAGCTATTCACAGAATATTGATCAAATTAATGATAATGAGTGTTTTTTGCCCTAGAAATAGACTTAGTATATCTTTAATTCTGGAGGCTTGATTTTTTTCCTTACACAAAGCTTATGCTAGTTCTTTTGTTTTATTCAACCTGTGGGATAATCTGGACTTTCCACTCCTATCTAAAGATGCTGGCTGTCATGGTAGACTACTAAAGGTTACCACTACTTTGTAAAGGTGATTGTTAAACATATTTCATTTTTGTTCTTACTTTTGTGGGTGTTTTAGATACACAGACTAGCTCTATTCATAATGCTTTTGAATTTATGATTTTGTTTTTATTTAAGGATAAAGGAAACCAAACTCTATAAGAATATAAAATATTCTCTTTGCTGAGATTAAGATGTATTATATCTCATATATTATGCAGAAATCTGTGCTTTGTTTTCTAAATTGTATGTGTTTGTTTCCTAAAGTAAGCAAAACTGGATATGAACTGGAATAAAATAAAAAAAAAGGATGAGGAGTTTTAAGTTTTCTTGATAATGTCAAAAGTTAACATAATAGGTATCTGTTTCTAGATATGGGAGGAATCACCAAAAGTATGTTTTGATACCATTACTATTAATGAGACAAGGTGGCATTTTTTTCTTGGTCCTTGCAGATAAAAAAAGAAAATAAATATCCTACTTTTTTCATATTTTTGGTACGTATTCTGAGATATTTAACTGTCTGGACAATTTGTGAAAGGCAATGAGACATGCGCATGTTGTTCTGAAGAAATAATCACAGACTGACTAAAATTTAACCCATGTTAGCTTGTTCTTTCATTTGCATGTTAAGCAATTAAAAAAAATTACAATATTTTGTTTTACTATCTGTTAATCTACGTGCTTTGTTTAATAAGCTACCAGATACTTCGTCTGCTGATTACTCCTACAGGAAAATATTTGAGCACTATTAGCAATATTACTAATAACTGATAGTACTGACTCTATTAAGTTGCTATAATACTTTCATAATGAGACCTCATTTATGTAACTTAAGTTTTTTATACATATGCTTTTAACTTAAGAGATGTGGCACAAAGGGACTTTTCTTTTTTCCCAGAGATTCAAATGATATCTGTTTTTATTGCAAT
Source organism: Gavia stellata (assembly GCF_030936135.1). Classification (NCBI taxonomy): domain Eukaryota; kingdom Metazoa; phylum Chordata; class Aves; order Gaviiformes; family Gaviidae; genus Gavia; species Gavia stellata. The sequence goes on along the minus strand of NC_082599.1, from coordinate 22,484,464 downwards.
TCAGGTAGTTCAGAAAAATGCTAATTAAATACATCCAATTGATTGAAGATGTAGCCAGGTTTTGCCCTCTGCCTTTTCTGTTTTCCCTTTTCCTTCTTCTTTTCTAAATTTACATATTTCGTCACATACTTTCAATAGGTAATCCCCTTAGCAGAAGCTTGCATCGTCTTCTACTTAAACTGGATGAACCTTACTGGACATGGGGGAAACATAGTGACAAAGGATGAGGAAAAGGCTGAGATACTTAATGCCCTTCTTTGCCTCAGTCTTTAATAGTAAGACCAGTTGTTCTTGGGGTACCCAGCCCCCTGAGCTGGAAGATAGGGATGGGGAGCAGAATGAAGCCCCCACAATCCAAGGGAAATGGTTAGTGACCTGCTACACCACTTAGACACCCACAAGTCTATGGGACTGGATGGGATCCGCCCAAGGGTACTGAGGGAGCTGGTGGAAGTGCTCACCAAGCCACTTCCCATCATCTACCAGCAGTCCTGGCTAACTGGGGAGGTCCCAGTGGACTGGAAGTGAGCAAATGTGACGTCCATCTTCAAGAAGAGCTGGAAGGAGCATCTGGGGAACTACAGGCCCATTAGCCTGACCTCAGTGCCAGGGAAGATTATGGAGAGGTTCATCTTGAGTGCCATCACGTGGCACGTATAGGACGTCCAGGTGATCAGGCCCAGTCAGTATGGGTTTATGAAAGGCAGGTCTTGCTTGACCAACCTGATCTCCTTCTACGACAAAGTGACCCACTTAGTGGATGAGGGAAAGGCTGTGGATATAGTCTACCTAGACTTTGGTAAAGCCTTTGATACCGTTTCCCACAGCATTCTCCTGGAGAAATTGACTGCTCATGGCTTAGATGGGTGCACTCTTTGCTGGGTTAAAAAACTGTCTGGATGGCCAGGCCCAAAGGGTTGTGGTGAATGGAGTTAAATCCAGTTGGTGGCCAGTCACAAGTGGTGTTCCCCAGGGCTCAGTGGGACCGCTCTTGTTTAATAGCTTTATCGCTGATCTGGAGGAGGGGATTGAGTGCTCCCTCAGCAAGTTTGCAGACAACACCAAGTTGGGCGGGAGTGTTGATCTACTTGAGGGTAGGAAGGCTCTGCAGAGGGATCTGGACAGGCTGGATCGACGAGCCAAGGCCAGTTGTATAAGGTTCAAGGAGGCCAAGTGCTGAGTCTTACACTTGGGTCACAACAACCCCATGCAATGCTACAGGCTTGGGGACGAGTGGCTGGAAAGCTGCCTGGTGGAAAAGGACCTGGGGGTATTGATTGACAGCCAGCTGAATATGAGCCAGCAGTGTGCCGAGGTGGCCAAGAAGGCCAACAGCATCCTGGCCTGTATCAGAAATAGTGTGGCCAGCAGGAGTAGGGAGGTGATCGTGCCCCTGTACTCAGCGCTGGTGAGGCTGTACCTCGAATACTGTGTTCGGTTTTGGGCCCCTCACTACAAGAAGGATATTGAGGTGCTGGAGCGTGTCCAGAGAAGGGCGACGAAGCTGGTGAGGGGTCTGGAGCACAAGTCTTATGAGGAGCGGCTGAGGGAACTGGGGTTGTTCAGCCTGGAGAAGAGGAGGCTGAGGGGAGACCTCATCGCTCTCTACAATTACCTGAAAGGGGGTTGCAGAGAGGTGGGTGTTGGTTTCTTCTCCCAAGTGACAAGTGATAGGACAAGAGGAAATGGCCTCAGGTTGCCCCAGGGGAGGTTTAGATTAGATATTAGGAAAAGTTTCTTTACTGAGAGAGTGGTGAAACACTGGAACAGGCTGCCCAGGGAGCTGATTGAGTCACCATCCCTGGAGGTATTTAAAAGCCGTGTGGATGAGGTGCTTCGGGACATGGTTTAGTGGTGGACTTAGCAGGGTTAGGTTAATGGTTGGACTTGATGATCTTACAGGTCTTTTCCAACCTAAATGATTCTATGATTCTAATTAGCAAATTCCTGTTACAGCATCTTGTGTTTGATGTAACGCTGAATTGAACACCAGCTGGGTAACTCCTTCATGTTACTCATGTTTGAGCCTAAGACCTCTAACACTGTTTCTTGCAGGTTCCTTCACACTGGATGGTTTGGTATGAAGTGTTTCATAGAATCATAGAATAGTTTGTGTTGGAAGGGACCTATAAAGGTCATCTAGTCCAACCCCCCTGCAATGAGCAGGGACATCTTCAACTAGATCATGTTATTCAGAGCCCTGTCCAACTTGACCTTGAATGTTTCTAGGGATGGGGCATCTACCACCTCTCTAGGCAACCTGTTCCAGTGTTTCACCACCTTCATCGTAAAAAATTTCTTTCATATATCTAGTCTGAGATCTAGTTTCCTTCCCGTCTGCTCTCTGTGCTCTTGCAGATACTTGCACATGGGAAGAAGTTTGTTCCCAGTTCTGTTCCTGGCCCCATTTTGGAGTTACTTTGAAGTCTAGGGCTGGTTACTGGAAGCTTTAAAAAGACTCCTTGGAGCACACAGGTATCAATGAGCTGAAGCTCAGTAATTCTGAATCACTTGCATCAGTTTTCGCTCTATGTCACTACTGCAATGCCTAAAGCTCTCTTCTCATAGGACCCACTGTGCTGTTTTTTACCCATAAGTCACTTTTAAAATAATTCGTTCAAGTAAAATGAAATCTAATTTTTAATAGGGACAGCTCATGAGTGGAGTAAAAGATTGCTTAGAGTAAGTACTTTATGACTATTTTAAAACAGATCTGTTTCTTGTTTTATTTACTTGCTGGGAGCAGGGTTCAGGTGTCTGTAATCTTCCCCTGCCAGTGCTGATGCTATCGTTACCAGGTCGCTTCTGCAAGAAGCGCTCTTCCTTTCTCTGCACCAGGGTTAGCGATGGAATCGGCTCTTGGAGATGAGACACACAGCCCAATGCCTGACAGTCTGCAGGAATCAAATATTTCAGACTATGCAGAGGACACTCTAAGTCTTAGACCCAAGGATGTGCTGGAAACAATTCCTGTGGAAAAAATTCAAGGCCTTAAACCTGAGGACTTGCAGGAATCTGCTCCCGCTGAAGCAACTCAGGACACTAAACCTGAGACTGGGCAGGTACAGAAAAGGGGTACTATAGGTTAAAGATTTGGGGTGGTTTTTTGGTTACAGTAATGTATTTGTTAGCAATTATAAACTTACAGTTTTCTCAATTATACTTGAGAAGGCTTGCTTGGGTTTTACAGATTCAGCCTGTTCTTTCTGTAGTGGTAGGATTTGTGAAGCTCCAGCAAGGCCTGTGGTGCAGGGCTGTTTGGTGCATGCCATGCAAACCTTTTTTGCCTTAGCTAGGCAGAAGAAGTTCCTGTATGCTGCTGTCATCTTCAGGTGGATTGAGTGGAATGAGAGTTATCTGTTGCAAGCTGACCTACGTAGCTAAATTGTAGGTATAATGCTAGGCACTATCCATAGTGGATAAGTTGAAGCTGTCCTAATATGAGGTGGACTTTCGTGCGCAATTTGAAATTACTGGCCTCTGTTCAGAGCGAAGCTAAAAATATGATTGTTTCTAGCTGCAATAGTCTTTAGTTTCTTTGTGGTATTGTGTTTCTCTGCAGAAAATCGCACTCCACAGTACTGTCACACAGCTCAAGGAGATACATGTATATTGGGGCCTTCAAGTAGAGCAGATGTAAAATAACCTTCCTACATTGGAACAAACTTAAAATATTTTTCAGTGTTGTTCCTAACAAGGGAAAAAGAAGATGTCAGGAATGAGAAACAGGCTTTAATGAACAGTCCTGGTGATCTATTCCTTCACTGCAGCACAAGTCCTTGCTCTTCTGCGTTGCAGGAAGCAGACATGTCCTAAACGCTGCACTGTGTTCTTGCCCAGAAATTTTCTCAACTTAATGTGTCTCTGCAAAGTTTTCCCATTTGTGTGAACTGTTCAGCACTCACTGCAGCAGGCAGCTGAAACATCTCCTACACTCCGGGTGAGTGTCATACCCAGCAGGGTAGCAGGTCTGTATCTTTTCCTCTAAGTCAGTAGTCCAAATCTACCACAAGTCGGATCTCAGCCTGGCTACCCACATCCTGCATGACTATCTTTCTGTTCATTGAATACTTGTTATATGATGACAGTTCTTGGGTTTTTTAAATTGAAATTTTCACCAGAAGTCCTATCCTGAACTTGAGAAGTCTGTCCCAAAGAAACTTTTGTTAAAAATAGAATATTGTTGCAAAAAGTCTACATTGACAGATTGACTGCTTTTATCTACAGTGTCGTTCTTTTGAAAAACTCTTAAGAAATGTTAGGAAGAATTCCATGTCAGAATGAAAAGATGACTGTTGTTTCTGGATGAAAGAATACTTAATAATCCAACAAGAAAATTAACAGGTGTCTGACATTATAACAATTCAGGAATCTGAAAACATTTTTTACAGAGTGCCTTGACTCTCTGTCAGAAAAATCTTAACTTCTGATGTTGAGAGGTTTTTATCTTTTTCTTGTTGAGGGTTTGAACTTTAGAGAGAAGAAGGGTCAGGGTGGGATGATAGTCCTCTTAATCAATGTGACATGCAAAAACTCAGTTTGGTACTAAAATTTTGAAGAATAAATGCTGCTGAAACAGGGCTTTCTTTCTACTTCTAAAAATGATTTCTTGGTATGAGCAGACTTCACTCTAAATCTTCAGTTTTCCTATTTGTCAAATATCTTGATTATTTACTAAATGAGAATATTCCATCTGTAAGGTTAATGTGTGAGGGAATTCCTTAAGTTCCACTTTAATAGTGCAACTTCCCCCCCCCCCCCCCCCCCCGGTAATATTTCTATAAAGCATTAGTAATGAAATGTGACAATATTTGGTCATTATAATATATCAGCCATCTAGTTTTGCTGTTACTTACATCAGTTGCTCACCCTACCATACATTTTGTGTAATTTTGCAGTTTTTACCAAAATTCTCCTGCAGTAATCCACAGAAGCATATGTGCCATAGTTAAAGCTCCGTTTGACATATATACTACATGCTGCCCTGTGTTTGCACTTAGTGTGGCCGAATGTAAGAGTGTGTTTGATTAATGAGCAGTCATGATCCCATTACATGTGTCCTACATTCTTCAGGCTGGTTTGTAAAGCCAAATTGACAGGAAATCAGCCCTGGTGCGCATCTTCAAGAGTGCGAGTCAGGAAAGGACAAGGGCTATTTTCAAAACCTTGCAGTTTAATCTTGGCATAGTTTATTACTTCGCTCTGATGATTCTGAACATACAGTTTCAGAACATAGAAATACAGCTCCGTGAAAGCACTCACTTTGGCATAGCTCTCCTTTTTTCTTTGTCTAATAGCTGGGCACAGTTCTTGCTGTTTAGTTCTGTAATGTTTCCCGAGTTCTTTTTGCTGTTGCTGACTGCCTGTGCAGGACCTCATACGTTATGGGGTTGTATGTGTACATGGCCCCTTTCAAAATGAAACTAGTAATCACGCTGATAAAGTTGCAAAAATCTTGGTGCATGTACAGGAGTTCTTTGCTTATATTCAGAAGCTCTTTTGATTGTTTTTAAAATTCATCTAAAGAACATCCCAATGTTTCTTTAAACTCTCTAGCGAACATTTAATTTAGCTAAAAAAAGAGGGATTCATTTAAAAATATGTTCCCTCTTAGGAAATTTCTTAGTCTTAATACTTTGAACTAGATATAAATAAGTTTAGACGTGTTTTCTGTTAGTGTTTTGATGTGAGGTAAATAAAAGTAAAGAGCCATTTATAAAGAACTAAAGAATGCTGTTGTTAGTAATGATACAAAATGCTCAATCTGTGCTTTTAAAAATATTTCTGCCTTTTTAGGAATGTCAAGAAGCAAACTTTCAGTGTATTCTGGAAACTAAGTACTTGCATTATATAATGATGTGAGTGTAGTTCTTGAACTTTTAAAATAATGTTTAGTTTATGGACTTTTCAACTTGACATACAGCAGATTCTGCCTGGTGACAGAAAGTAAACAGAAGTTACAACCTGCAGTTTCATTAGATGCCTGGACTAAATACAGTTTGTTTTCTAACACTTCAGTATGAATGCCATTCATTCCCCAGCCTTTATATTCAGGGACTTCTAACAGATTTATGGATCTTGAGTGTCTTTTTCTTTCTGTCTCTTTGTCTTTGTCCCTCCCTCTCTCCCTCCCTCTCTCCCCTTCTTTTCTGGCATCATTTTGTAATGATTCAGATGTTCCACTATTAGTTTTTCTTTAAAGTGAAAGTAGTGCTTGCAAGAAATGCCAGTCTAATGGACTAGGAAATTGTGGTTTCTCATCTCTAGAACCAATCCAGGATAGGCAGTGGCCAGCCCAGCATCATCATACAGATGAGAAACCCACCGTTTCTTATCAATCTTAGCCTACGAATGGGGAGTCCTTAGTGACTTAGTTCTTAACCCAGTCTGAACTGGGCGCGGGAGAAGATGATTTCCTATAAAGCCTGCAGTTGTCCCTTGTAAAGTGTGTGTGTGCTTACATAAGAACAAGTGAAATTCTAAGCCAATTATTTGGATTTCTGGGTAACCCAAAAGGGATGGGATACTTCCCTGACTGGATCAGCTATGTCACTCTTCTCTATTGGGATGTTGCTGGTTCAGCATTACTCTCAAGGTGTTACTCTGCACCACCCCAATTGTGGTTTGCCATTCTGCACTGCTTGCTCTGCTCCTTTTCTCAATGTGAATAACTTTGTTGGTTGCTCCAAGTTAAGTCTAATAGGTCTCGCATAAGGAAACTAATAGTTTGCCTCAGACTGGCTCCTTGGTATAACATATACATTCGTACCACTAGTGCCTTCTGTCAGTGCTTTCTTTGGATGCAAACAGAAAGCAACCCTAAAAGGACCTGGTGTCTGCAACGTTGGCTCATTCCCAACATTTGTTACATCATGCCTTCTTCTGGGAGCGCAGTCGCGTGTCATCTTCGCATATGTTCAGAGTACATTAGAATGAGTGTATGTTGTTCTTTCCCAAAGAATATGCAGCTCTTGTTTCTGTTTGTGATCAAGAGCAACTTAGATTGATAATATCCGCAGAGGAAGAAAAAAAATATTTGTAGTGATGGATACCCTGCATTTGAAGCAGCCCGATTTCTGTCCTCTATTCTCAATAGCATCTTATTTGTCAGAATTTGCAATGTCCATGGTGATGCCTTGTTTCCCTTAAGGGGATTAATGTCCAAATTTTGTCAGAGTGCCTAATGCTTTGTGAATTTTCCATGAATTCTTTTAATTGTATTTGAGATTATTTTTGGCTTTTCTCCTAGTCTGCATTAATGATTACTTCAGCTGGTTGTAACAGGCTTCACCTGGACATAGGATGTTGCCCTACATCATTGGCCTGTCCTGGATAAGTCCTGTTTTATAAACATGTAACATGCTGAATCTCAAGCCAGCAACTGGAAATAAGATTGGCTTGTTCAACTGGTTCATAGTTTATTGGCACATTATTTTTTTGTTTGAACCCAAGTAAGTTGTTGGTTTTGAAGCCGAATATTCCATCAGGAAACCGCTGCTTCAGGATTTTGCTGTCCCTGGCTGTGGTCAGTAAGCTGGTGGTAAAAGAGGTGAAGCAAGTGCACTGCATGGTTTACCTTACAGTGCTGAAGCCTTTTGTAACCACAGCCTGCCTAAGTCCCTATGTGAAACCTGGGTGAGCAGCTGGAGAATTATGAATCATGCTCGTAATGAGGAGCCATAAGTTAGGCAAATATAAGTGGTGACTCAGGGGGCCCTGTGAACTGTGAAAACAGAGAACAGCAGATTAGTTTCAGAGGGGCAGGTAGCTGAATGCCCAGCAACCTCACTTCAGCAAACCAAGGAGTGGAAAATGGCACACAGCATTAAATGCCAAATAATCCAAAACACAAACTCGAATTATATGCGTGATTTCAGATTCTAGATGAAAATGAGAAGGTTTCATAAATCAATAACAACAAGGAGGAGAAGAAAGCATGAGGTTGAGCTTAGTTTATAAAAGGCTTTTTTAGAGATCATAGCATTGTGAATCAGGTTTATTACTGTATCTCAAATAACATTAATTTAGGCCTCACATTATCTGAATTACTTAAGCACATCAAAAGTATTTCTCTACATTTCAGTATTTATGGGGTTAACAGTGATCATTGCAAGTTTCCTCTGTTCATTTAATGCTAAAAACCCCCTTCACCCACTTTGTGCTCTCCCCTTCCTCCCCTCCCCTCAAATAGCCTTTCTTGTTTTTCAAAATTTGTGCCATCTACCTTTATTCTTAAAGACTGTTCAAAATGCAGTTACTTTCACCTAATTTGTCTAGCTTCAGTTTCTAATCCTTCGCTTTTGTTGTGACGTTTTCTACTAAAGACCTCTTTACTGCTGGAAGCCCTTCCTGCTCTGGCTTACATGTAATCCTTGTTCAAGTCACCTCTTAACTTTCTCACTGCAATAAACAGACTCAACTGCTTTAACATGTCTGAAGTAATTTTTCTAGCACTTCTCTAAAATTTTACAGTTTTCAGCGGCAGCCTTAAAGATGTGTGGACACCTGTCCTGCACATATCCCGTAACACCACCTACCTGTTCTCTCTTGACATTTCTTTATAGGTTCAAAGATCAGGTTGACCTTCTAAGCTACAGACCTGCAGAGAGACTTTGTGTGAAGCTAGTATTGTTCATGATCCTTTCTAGATTGCTGCTTTCCTAGGAACTCTACTATTACCTAGTACCCCTTTTTAAACAGATCTGTGTATTTGGCTTATATTAATGTAATCAGGCCAAATTCCAGATATACGGGTCATCTCCGTCATTGTTTATTGCGTTCTAGAGTTTTCTGATCAACCTACCAGTGTCCACTTTGTTGATTGCCCTTTTCCTGCAAACTCATTAGCTTATTTAATCAAATTTGGCAGAGCAGTGGAGATCCCAAAGATGTTAATTTTATGCTGACTTTGTGAAAAAACAGAGGGGGAACTGTGGAGAAGACAGAAATAGATGGTTCCACAGTGGGCTGACAAGTGAAATCTGGCCTTTGCCCACTTTATATGGCAATGGTTGGATGGTCAGTTAATGTGAAGCTCCTCATGGGGCAGCAAGCACATGTGTAGCTTGAGGACAGCCGCTGTCTTCTGAAGCTTGCCTTTGCAGAGGTGGGAGAGGATATTGGTGGAAACTGGGAGCACTGTGGTGCTGCTGAGAATGAGGATTTGGCACATGAGGGGGCGTAGGGAATCGGGGACACTGGGCTAATGTGATGGTTGTGATGGGGAAATGCGTAAGGACTTCAGACAGACAAATGTAGGTTTTGCTGGTTTAGGCTGCCATGAGCTACACTGAACTGGTCTAATCCCGTTTAGCCATTCTTATGTTCACATATTAGATATGTCATGGGTCTGGGCTACATATTTAGACTGAAATAGAATTGTTTGCACTTTGCTTTCTTATCGAATGTTGTTTATTTGCCAGAATACTAAACACCCAAATCTATCTGAAAAAAATATTTGTATTTAGGTTAAAAAAATGATTGTACTATCTTCATTTTTCACAATGAAAATGTTCTAACAGGAGATAGTCATAGCTAGAAGCACTAAGCAAATATTTTTAGAACAGTAGAAGAAACCTAGTGTTGCAGTACTTTGGGTGCTATATGACAAAACTGATTAGAGTGCTGTTTGATACCTAGCCTGTGTTTTCAAAGATAAATCCCACATGGTTAGGCAGCTAATGCATTATTCATGTGATACTAAGGAGAGGTATAGATTTCTACTGATAGTTACATATGCCTGGCCAGAGCAGTAGTATCTGGTCTTTCTTGCCATTGCCTGCCATGGGGAAACATGAGCAGGCAGACATCATACTGTTACTGGGCACTTCAGACCCCATCCTCTGCTGTGTAGAAAGCCACTGGACTGTAAAATGCAAAAAGGGAATGGCAACGAGAAAATAGTAATTTTTGTTGTATTTTTTTGATGACAGTGGTTCAATTTCAAGTAACACCTTTTAATAATGATATGTTTGTGTATTTGGTCTTTTTTATCAAATTTATATTTTCTTTCTTAAAAATACTCTAGCAGAAATATGCGTAAGCATGTATATCAAGAAGAAACAGATAAAAATTTTAGGTGGCCTTCAACTGCATTTTTCAGAAGAAGTTTTAAAAATGTTGCCAGGCCAGATTACTTGAGTTTTTCTGTGTTATTTTCTGTTGCTTTTTTGAATAATAGCTTCTCAATAATAATGCATTACGGTATAAATATAGAAGTTAACTCATGTTGCATGTCCTCTTTAAATGATTTGCCGATTGAATTTGCTCTACCAAAGCTATCTGTTATAAATATTTTTCTGGTGTCCAAGCACTGTTCAAATAAACTTTCTAATAATGTCTCTCAAGTCTGACATAACAGGAGATTTGTTATGGTTATATAAAGGTGGGACTTGACAAGATTAAGACACCGGGCCATGAAGTGTTTGACTGTGAAGCTCAAATGTTCAGTTTGAGGTTGAGTGTATAGAATTACTTTGTACTACTGAAGACAGTTGGTGTTGTGGTAGGTTTGACTTATTAGGAAAATGAAGGAAAATTATAGAAAAGCAGGTCATATTGGATTATTTTATTTATTCTGAAGAGTGCTTCTCTTAATGGTATGGAAATTGGGTCAGTCGTATCCCCCCCAACCTTTTGTGATCCACTAATGTCCAAATGCTTTTAATTTCTACTCTGTTTTACTTTGTAGCTGTGAGCTCCCATGCAGATTTAATGTCGTTCTCTGTAGAAATACCAGGAACAGTTTTGATTTTAACTCCATTATGGCCAGCACTGTATCATTTACATCTATGTAGTTTCTAACAAATAGGTCTCTGATGTTTGTTAAAGTCATGACATTGCATGACATTTTAGGCTACATTTTTACTATGCCTACTATTAGCAATAATTGGTTGGAGAGTCATCTTATATTTTTTGAATTTCATAATACAGCAAATTTAATGTTGTTTTTTGTACTGACCCTTCAACATATAGCTACCAGAATCCTGTTTTGCCTGAAAAAATTAATGAAAAACTTTTTTTTTTCTTGTGGTTCAGAGGGGTATCTCTTTACCACGCAAGGAGATTGAATTAAAAGCTGTCAGACCTTCAAGGGGAGTTTTCACAGCTGGCATGTGATGGCATTAGACCTAGACTGCAAGAAATAAGACTGAATTTCTGATCTCTAGGGTGGTTTTTTGGGTGTTATTGTAAAATTGCCTCACCTATTGGAAAAGCACACCACTTGGGTGGTCTGCAAAGTGGCTGCCAGCAGTTGCTTCTGCAGTTCAAATAATCAGATTGTAAAGATCAGTGTCCAGTGATCTACTCTTGGCCAGGAGATTTCGTAGTCATATATAAAGGAAACAGTAAAAAAAGGCACATTTAAAAATGGGCAATGAAATTTAATATATGCTATTCTGTGAATGCCAATTAACTCATGAGAATTCACATTTAATTTCTTGTCAAGTGTAAACTCCATGAAGTTGAGCTACATGCTGCAATTGGCATCTTCTGGAAATCATGCTGAAAGTGATAAAAAGTGCTTAGAAGTGTTACTGAAAGTTGGTAGAAGGCAGAATTACATTACAGAGAAGTATTATTCCAGATGTGTGAGCATGATGGATTCATGTGTTGAATATAAAGTTAGGTAAATATTTTTTTTTCTTTTTGAACAACACATTAAAAAGACTATACACAGGATAAATTCTCATAGAAAAAAAAAAAGGGAAGAAAGATAGGATCAGTATTATTTTCTGATTTTTTTAAAGTATTCTTGTTCACTTTGGTTAATTTGAATTATTTTTATTCTTGTGGCTGCAAATACAGTCAACTAGGTTAATTACATTAATCAAAGATAGTGACCGATGAATCAGGCAAGGGAGGATAAGAGGTTGTCACCGTTTCAGTAATGACTGGGAAAAGCATTAAATGCAAAATACAGTCCAAACGAGTGTGCATAGGGATATATTTTAGAGAGGCTGCTAGAACTGGTTTCTGTAATTTTCTCTCTTCATGATCACTGGTGAAACACAGCTGTGCGTTCCCGTGTTTGTTACGCAAGGGATAGTTCTTCATGATTGTTATGGCCCATGCTTTGTAAATTATTTACAGAGTAAACATCTCCTACCATATATTATAAGTTTAAAAAAAAAAAAAAGGTTTGGAATGTAATAATATTGAAAGTGGAAGTACCATAGCTTTGTTTAAGAATAAGTTATAATATTTTTTCTGCTGACAAGAGTAATGTCCTATTTGGTAATTTGTTTTTGTTGTGTCTCATCAACATGTATTCAGGGAAACAGAAAATGTGGCCATCTATAGTTTCTAAAATATAAATCATTGTTAGAAAAGCATCATGTATTATATATGCATCTTTTAATGGCAAGGGTACTGTGCCATAATTATTACAGGGGTATGTTGTTTATTGATTTAAATAAAACCAAAACATTTTGAAAATGTAAATTGCGTAATTTCTTTGTGAAATAAGTTTGCCTTTTTTTTCAGCTCAGCAATCATGCTTATGTCCCTTTGAATATAGATGTTTATCTTTGTCATTTTTGCATTAGAGCAGCACAGAGATAAATGTGGCAGAACTGAAGTTACTGTGCACTGCCAGTACGCATGTGTTTTTTTCCTAATATGTATGCTGCTGCATGTACTGGCCAGCAGCATGTGCGTGTCTGTAATGGATTCCTCTTTTTGTGTTTTCATATATCCTCTGAGGATAAATCTTTTTCTGCATATAATTGTAATATTCAGAACATATTCTCTCAGTGGCCCAGATATTTTGTAGTGTTGCTGCCAGCCTAAGAGATATCTACATTTAAGGACACAAATACATAAAAATGTGCTTCCAGAATTCTGATTTTGTCCTTCATTGTTTAATATTTCATAAAGTTTCTCAATACAGTGAATAAACAGAAGCATAGCAATTACTCAGTTCTGTCTGAATTATGCTGCAACAGGTACATATAGAGGTTAGTGCACTAAATCACTGTTTCAAGAATGGTTAGAGAAAATGATTTGTCAGTTGTATTGACTGACTGATTGATTCTCTGATTAAAGGAAAACTGGTTTTGACTACAAAACAAATGTGTCGTGTCTTCTAAATTTTGCAGTTAAAAGTTAGAGACATGAGAAGTTTTGTTAATGAATATTGAAAACAGTCTTTTATGTTATTTAAATCCATTTAGATTAATTAAAATAAAAAATAATATGCAGAGGCCAGTCTTAAAAGGTTATTTAGCGTATTTAGGGTGAAGAACAGTAACTAATTTTTTGTATACTTGCTGAGATGGTTTTGGAATTCAAAGAGTTGCAGGAAAAAAAAGCAGCTCTAAGAAATTCTACTCTAGTTATAAAGGGTAGACCAGCAAGGAGGTTAATCATGTTTTCACTCAGTTTCCATGCAACTGTATGCAAGTTCCAGATAAATTGTAAGTACAATCAGATGACAGACAGTGAACTGGTTAATATTTACAGAATTATGTTCTTGGATACAGAACTGTTGCTCTTTTGTTGGTCTGGAAAATGAAATTCCATTTTTAATTTCTAAATATATGTTTGTTCCTCCTGCTCTCTGAATTTTATATTTAGTCCAATACACATGACATGGATACTAAGTTTACCTAAAACAAGTATCAATCTTGCCAGCCTTGACAAGGTTAGGGGAATTGTTCTGACCTTCTGCAGTGTCATTTAAAATGGAATATATCTCATGCTGCAGTTTTACAGATGTCAGAGATGAAGACAAACTTTCTAATAAGAATAGTTTTGATTCCATCTTATACTTCACCATCCTATGCTGGAAGTAGATCTCTATTCCAACAGCATTATCTTGTGTTTAAAATTTATGCATGCTATTTTAAGAAATGGTATAGATTTTAATTTCTCTGGTAATGCACTTATATTTATCATAGATATAGCACCGAAGCAATTAAGTCATAATGGATAAAGCAGCATAGAATTCCCAGATACCATAAATTGTATGTTAGTTATACGATTAGAGGGAAGAAATTCTGCTGTACAGTGAGTATCTGAGGATATAATTACTATTAATGTTCATTAACTCGGTAAGATGTATTTTGAAAATGTAAAGCAAATTGGATCAAATGCTATGTTCTTACCAAACATTTATGAAATATTTTCATGTAATTTAAGAAGGTTGGTTTAAATGTGCATGTGTGTGTAGTGTCGTTTTTTGGTTTGGTTTGGTTTGTTTTTTTTTCCAAATTGTCATTATCTCCATAGATGGTCTATTTGCTCTCATGTTCCCACTGTCACTGTGAGGTTTGAACACATCTAAAGATCAAAACTGAACAAAACTCATGAATTTCCTTGACTTTGTGCTGAAAATTTTGCATATTATTAAAGAGACACAAGTGAACTCTAGTTTACTGCAAGATTTTGGGGTCTTCCTTCTTTATATATTGAGACTACTTTAAAAATTGATGTGGAATTAAATACCCTGATTATAGAATGGTTTTGATAAGCATGAACCGGATTCCTTAGGTAGGAAGCTGAAGTGGAAGCTGTGTGGAAAAGCAGAAGCTCAAGGTGTGCCACAAATGTACCCCAATCTTTTATGGTTCCAATAGGATCCAAACCAATGGTTGAATCATATGTGTGCTGGAAACATTTTGTCCAGGGAACCAGGCTAAATTTTGTCTGAAATAAAAACCTTTCTGCATATATGGGAGACCTATAGGGTTCTTGGCACCAATTTCTTCGATCTACTGAATGACTCCTGTTGTGCTGAATAATTGCTAATGGGGACATAGCCAAGAATATAATCTCCAACAGGTGTTAATGACTTCCCTAGATAACCCATTGCAAGGCTTCCTCCTTAGCATCCCACAACCTCCCCACTTCTTCCTTGTATAAGCGCTAGTACATTTTGCAAAACTTGCTACTATCGGAGTTAATTAGAGGGTTTTTTTAGTTGTAGGCTCCCATTCCTTGCATACTGTGCAAACCTATTGAAAGATATGGTATGGCCTTGACTTTTGGCTAAAAAAGAATACGGACTGTTAGTAGTTCAAGGTACTTGTGAAGCCAGAGGATTTGTTTTTGAAAGCTGTTAACTACACATATGTATTGTCAGGACGGATGTATAGCATCTTAACATTTATTTCATTGTAATGTGTTGTAATGAGTAATGTGATAAGCTCATCAAATGGGTTTGTGGGCAAGATTATGAAAACAGCACTTTAAATCTATTTAATTTTGTCTGAATCTGTGAAAGAAGAGTATACACTGACTACAGCTGTTGGTTATTTTTCAGGATAATTATAGGTCCAAGCTAAGATTGCGTGAGTGCTGAGATTACTCTCACATCTAAACAAATACAGACATCTTTATGAAAGGGGTTTTGAAGGTCTATGACATGAAAGACACTCTTTAGCACTCGATTGAACTCTTCTTACAAGACTCATTCTGAATTCTGTTATAGCTACACTCAGTCAAGTAACTTCTGGCTTCGAGTGCCAATACAACCTATGTTTCCTGTAAAAATAAAAGCATCTCAGTGATTAAAATCTCATCTTTTAATTGCTTTATTGCCATTGCACTTTGCTGTCTGGCCACATTTCTTTTTTGTATGGCACGAGAAGGCCAGACACTGTGGAACTTGTGTGCCACCTGAAGGACCAACTGCACGACCCGCCTAGATGGGCTGTTCTCTGCCACGTCTGAAGAGTGGGAAAGATGGTGGGACGGAATATGCAGTCATTACCACAGCAATTTATCTAACCCATCTGATTTTTCCAGTGCTGTTTGGATCCAGGCAAGGAGTAGGTTTGCAGGCTTGATGAATATTTGGCCATAATTGTTTGCTCTCATTTGCCATCTTGTCCAGAAACCTGTGTTTCTTCTCATCTTAGTGCCTCAGGCAGAGCAGAGAAGGGTGTTGTGTGCTGAAGCAGTCACCAGCGCTGCTGTCCTGCTGCCTTGACCCAGGGAAGTGAGCCAGGAGATGTACAGACCATCCAGGTAGTAGGCTGAGCATCTGTGTTTTAGTCCATCCAGATGGTGAGGAAGTGGGTTTAAGCAGCTGGCACACAAGCTCTAATAAAGAATAAACTTCTGACAGCATAGGATCACCATGGTAGTTCCTTCGTCCTCCTTCCCCATACTGAAGAGAGAATTGGTTTTGTGATTATTCCAGATTGCCTCCTTTCTGCTCTGCATGAACCCAGGAGGCTGTAATGCTTGCCTTCAGCATGTGAGTGATTAATATTCAGCAAATCATCATTTTCCCAGGCAAAAGCAATGAGTTGATGTTGATAATAATTTTTTGTTCACTGATTCCTGGTTCTATAATTTATTAAAAGCCTATTTATAGCCAGTTAATTTCCACCAAAAATTAAATTTAGTACAAAAGTATTTCCCCATCTAGATATAATGGTCCCTCTTATTTTCTCAGGATTTAAGATACTGAAAGGTAAAGAGAGTGCCTTGCATCACTAACATTGAATTTACCTTCTATTTGTGTGTGGTGTGCCTTAATATAATATTGTTCTAGTCAGCACACGAACTGCATGACACAGATGCCTCTCTGGTTACAGAGGGTTTTGTTTTGTTGGTTTTTTTCCCCTTTGTTGTGTTCTCATATCCTGATTTCTTTGATTTATTAGGAACCAATTTTCAAAAGCTGGATGACCCTTTATATTTTAGAAACAGGGTGGTTAAATGTTTCTGTCTGAAATTATATCTTTCTAAAAGCAGTTCCGTATAGTAGATGGTAAGAAGTATTATGCTATTAGCCCTCTTACAGTATTTGAGTTTCAGAATAAAATAGTAACCAAATACTTTATTGGCACATGGATTATGGATCTTGAGGGTCATATATGTTTGGTCTCTGAAAAACATTGGCTTTTATATAAAGGTGTCATTTGTAGTTAGGGAGATAGAGCTGGAGAATTTTTATTAGCATTCTATGAAGCAAAAACTTTTTTCAGCAGCTTGTGTAGATTTCTTGCACTTCTTAAATAGTATTTTAACAATAGATTTGAACGTTAAGGAGTGATATATTTTAAATACATGAATAGTCTTCCAGTATGCAAAATCCCCCATTTTTTTCCTTTTGATTACAGATGGTCTGTGTGATAGTTGCTATAGAAACCAGGCCATTTTACTTCAATCTCTCCCTGTTGCTATGGTGTGCAGAGAGCTGCTACGTGTAAAGTGTCATTTAGAATTTTTTGTGATACTCCCTGTAATAGTTAACTTGCAATCAATATTCTCTAACAGCAGATAGAGTAATATGACACGCTAATTAATGCTTTCTACCACCAACTGTTGGATACAGCAGTTGGGCAGAAATTAGTTGCAAAGTTAGTTTAATGAATTCTGCAGATACAGCTTTCTTTAAATGCTTAATATTAGAAGAAAATAACGCTGTTAACTCACTGTTAGGCAGAAGTGGTTTTCTTGCCGTAGTACACTCGCTAACTGAGGATGAGTGTATACAAGGCACTCAGAACCTCTGAAGGCAGAGACCTCAGATCTCGAGGGAGCCCTGGCGCAGCCACTACGCCAGCCGAAGAGGCTGGTTTTGCAATCTGCAGTTGCTAGTTGCAGCTGTAGCCTTCCGGTGGTTCCTGAAGGCAGCAGCAATTGGGACCGCTGAGCATGAATAAGCTGGAGCACAGCTGTCCTGGCCTCCAACCTTCACCCTTCTGCCAGCCTGAAATAAAACCAGTGTGGGGTAGCGTGTAACACTTATACTTCCATGTTGCAGTTTTCCTTGCTGTATTTGGCAACTAAAAATAAAAAAAAAAATCAGTTTCTATCAGATTTCAAACATTAAACTTTCAGGAAATACACTAAGGATGGCATGAATGAGTCCTTGGTGAAGAAGATGAACTTGTCATTATTCTGAGATGAAGATCAGATTATTTTTCATGCAGAATAGTTGTATCCAGAACAAAAGCCTCATCCGAAGCAGGTTAGTGAAGGTATCTACATCCCCTGGCAAATATTCAGCTGTTAGTTGCCAGCCATCTGACTTGGTTTAGTAGTATCTCCTACGTGAGTTCACACCCCATAATGGAGATGCCAATGCAGCATAAAAATAACGAAGCGTGCCCTGCATCTGAGGCATCAGGAGGAGTCCACGTCACAGGAGCGTGGTGGCTCTTTGCCTTTCTTCTGGGGTTAACCAGCCCTCCCAAGGGTTTTGTGCCATGTGGGAGTCAGGAACTGGGTTGCTGCTGTTGCGGTGGGCTGGCACAGCACCTCGGTCTGCAGCACCGGTGTGCTCCCCAGCAACACATTCTGTGCAAGTAAAGCAAGTTTCATGGGGATTTCCTTTGTTCCCAAGTTTTACCACCCCTGAGAGGCTCTAAAATCCTCATTCCGCTTTCCCTGCACCGTTTCAGTAATAAATCCCAAGGAGTGTTTAGATGATGTTAGTTATATCCTGAAGCTTCGTCAACCACCTGCTCTGTGGTTCTGTCTCTAAGACGGGAAAATGGTACCCGTACCAGGGTGCATCTGTGTATGGCTTTGGTAGAGTTGTTTAAAGGGAGAGACTTTTAGTCATGAAGCGGATCTCATTTTGAGACAGAAAAACTTAATGATAGTCTGTTTTCAGGTGTGAAATGTTCTTTATTATTATTTAATCACCAGTAAAGAGGAATAAAGAGAAATCCTTTGTTCTGTTAAGAGGGGTTCTGGGGAAATTATGTGTGCTCTTTGGAAGCACAAGAAGATAAACCTTTGCAAACATCTGGATACCTCTGCCAGTTTATGTATTAGGCACTATTTATATGTTAGTGTAACTCCATTGATTGTTGTTAAGTATTCAGAATTAAGCCTGGTATATGTTAAATGAGAATTATTCTTCAGCTTAACTAATTGCCTCACAGCTCACACTTCATCTTGTTTTAAATTTTTTCAAGGCATTTGCATAATAAATATATGGAGCTAAATGTGGTGAATTTAATTTTTTCTTAATCTGATTTGTAGTGCTGAAGTTGAGTAGCACATAGGCCTATTACCTACCACCTGAGCAGCTGAAATCAGGAGATAGTCATGGCACTTACACTTCCCACTGTTTTTTTGTATCACTTCTCTTCCTGTTTGTTCCTGTGACTGAGCTTAAAATGAAATAATTGAAACTTCTGGTTTAGGTCTCATGCCTTCGGTTAGAAAAAAATAGGATTTTTTGCATCTTGAAGAAACATTGGATCACATAGCTATGAGTGCAAAGCACAATTCTTGATTCTTTGGGAGAGAGATACGTTTATCATGTTGCAGGAACTGGCATCTAAATTTCACCCTTTCCAACACATACGTGTACAAATGGCACTTGCAGGGTTTGTATTTCGCATACGTGGTTTGCTGAGAGAACGGAAACCTTCTGTCACAGTTGGTATGGATGATGGGTTTGGGCCCTGTCGTATTCTAATAATGTGGATTTTCACAGTTGTATTACTTTATCAATATTTACAAAGGAGAGGATAAATGCCATTAAAGAGCCAATACTGTATTGCAGACCCTCTAACAGTGAAGTAGATGCACATTTCAGCATAGTTCTTCATATCAGAAGTTAAATTCTTGCTTAAATAGTCTGCTTAATTAAAAATTAAACCACCCAAGACACTACAGCATTGAGAAAAGCTGTCTGAAGCTGTTGCTGTAATAGTCAAAACTGAAACAGAGGGTAAAATATGGTTTTGTTCTATCATCTCATTCGTTCTTTTTGTTGTTACTGTTGTGTGTGAGCTAATGAAAATGGAAGACCATGAATCTGGATAATTGAACCTAGTCAGTCAAGATGCATTGAGAATCTGACATCTGGAAACATCAGGGTATATTAATTTTTTCATTTTAAGTGGTTGTTTTTAAAGGACACTATTAAGACTGCTGTGCTGTGTTTATGGTTTGGGCTGTTTCCAAAATCAATCTTTGTCTTAAAATATTTGCCCATGTGGATGGTATTGAAGGTAGCTATGCAGATGGATGCATGAACACATAGGAACAGAATCTATTTTTTTTTGTCATGTGTGGGACTATGCACCTGTTTGTTGTCCTCTCAACAAAATGCTGTCTATAAAGGTTAGAGTGCAGTAGTCTTGGTTTTCTTTCTTTTTTTTTGGAAGGAAGTTTAAATTAGGCCATGCTCATCTGGTATTGTATAAAATGTAATCCAGAGATTGCTCTTAAAATTTTGAGGTTTTATTTTGCAGGTCCAGATTGACTTGCTTCTTAGCATCACTGTTATGTAAGGAAAACAGAAAAATCATAGTAACCATGAGAAGTCACAGTTTATTACCAGGTCACATATAATGTGTCCTTGAGCAGGAAATGTTTCTTGCGCCATGGTGGCATAAATAAATTTCAGTTATTGACTGGAATGCAATTGACTGCATTATTTCTGGCATGTCTTGATAATTTTGAATATAGTTTTAGTTTTTGTAGTTATTTAGCAACTGGATAATCTTTGCAGATGAAGTATTTTTCATTTATTTCTTATAGGTTGAGCCTATTTGCACTATTTTGATTCTTAAGTGACTTGTAAAAATGCCTAAACAATAACAAAAAATTCATTAGCAGTTTTGTTAGAAGCATAGTCATAGTTTATGCGCAAGACTGCTACCTACAGAGATTTCCTTTACAGCCTAAAGAAGGCTGCTCCATTTCTAACTGTCTTTCTAACTCTCTTAATCCCTCTTCAGCAAAAGTGAGACATCTGTGGCTTCTTTAGTAGTGATGACCTGTACTTGCTTGTAAAAACCCCGAGAATATTGCCGTAAAGTTGGAGCAGGACTGCAGAATGGCACTATAGGGTAAGAAGAGGAGCAAGAGTTTGTTGGTGCCATTTCAGGGAGAGACATCTAGTGTCTGGTTGCAAGTTAGCATGGAAATAGCCTTTATATTTTTTTTCTCTTTAAAAAAAGGTTAGACTCAAAATAGCACCTTAAGAGCAAAACCACAAAGCCATGCCTGTTTGATTTGTGGGTCTTGGGTTTTAGGTCAGTTTTTACTGTAGGCAAAATATTGCCAGTGGTGCAGGAATTTTTTTTCTTTTTAAGAGACATTTGGTACTTGATGTAATAGTGCTTTATGATTAACCGTGGAGGTTTTTTTACATTTTTTTGAGTAGAAAACCAGATGTGGCATGGTTATTAGATATTGTATTTCTAGAAGTGAAAATTTCTCTGTTGAAGAGTTAGTCAAAGTGGAATGAAGCTTCTCCTGAAATTACACATTTATTGCTTCTTTGCCAAAAATGGTTGCAGATCTAAATCCATAATTTTTTTCTGAGTGTGGAATTGGCTTTAATGGATCAGCATGCTGTGAACATTAACTAAACAGCCTTTCTATCGGTTTGTCGACTAATGTGTTCTGTGTATTATTAGCAATAGAGCTCTTGTTGATTGGACTAATGTCTTCCTTTTGTCCTCACACTTTTCTTTCCCTTTTGTGATATTTTTAAAAATTACATTGTAATCTCTTTGGAACACATGCTTTGCTCTGTTTGAGTTCTGTGAAGTACTTCACACAATCGGGAGCAATGAAAATTATCAGGTATGACAAATATTACACCTAAATTCACATTCTAGATGCTGAAAAGTAGACAAGATTAAACTAAGATTTTTTTAAGGAAAGAGAAGGGAAAAATATACATATAACTTAAAAAAAAGGGAAAAGAAAAATATCTTTACTTGTTTTATTCCAGAATTCAAAGCAAAACTTGGTTCACTATATTTTTGCAAAAATGATGAATATACTGTTGAGATTCCTAGCGACAACTAAATCTACATGATTTGATGGAGCACAATATAAATTCAAACAGTAAGTTCATAAACGTGTTTGACAACTAATTTCTTCATTCAAGAGGAAACTGCCTCCTCATTTGTTTGGTGCTGAAACCATTCTGTGCCTATTGTGTGTGTGGCAGCAGCTGTATAAAACGATTTCCTGTACTGTGAATATAGTTAATTGCTGCAGCTATCGTTTTGCTTGGTGGAAAAAAAGCTCCATGCCATCTGAAGGGGAAAGGAGAATAGAAAAAAAATGCTTCAGGATTGGAATTGTAATTGTGGTTTGTTTTCTCTATTCTTTGTGAAGGTAGTTGGGTACTGAGAAGATAAGCCTGTCAGTAAGTTTGAAAGTTGCTGCAGTGCCGGAAGGTTGCTATCCTTATGATGAATGCAATGCCAACAATGTGACATCTGTGAACAGTGTAACAGATACCCATCTCCATGAGTCATTGATGGCGAGGAATGTTCTTGTTTATTCTAAGATGTAGGACTGTGTTGAGAAATGCCTGTCTTTTTCATGAGCTGAATCTCTCTCTGCAATGTGGACCTGTTTGCCACTTCATTAACACTGTCACTTCTGTATTTAATTCTGCTGAGGGAAGAGACAACTTAGTGTGTGAGGCACAGCCTCTTTCACCTACCCTGCAAAGGTGTTAAGCTATCAAGCTGCTCAAAACGCGAAAGCTGTGTTGGGCTCTTTCTTCCTATCTCCTCTTTACTCTGCTTACTCCTCTGAAGATCAGGGAGTGTATTAATGTACAGATTTTAGCCTCTAACTTTGTTTTCCTTTGGTCTCTTTGGCATTTACTCCCTATAAAATAATTATGAGAGCAGGTAGGTATGTAAAACGTAACAGTTTTTATGTTGATTATTAATAGTCCCTTTAGGAACCACAGCTGTGTTTTGAAGGAGAAATAGCCATTTTCAATCACTGGTATAACAATATAAAGTTTTAAAATATTTAATTAATTCCCCTTCTGAATATATTCTTTTTAGTGTCTGATTTCTCAAAAATAAGCTCACTAACTCGTTCGGTACTGGTGACATATTATGAACAAGGTGGAGGGCCTGGCTAAGCTTAAGATGTACAAACTTTCCTGTGTCTGTGATCCTGGACAAAGAGAATTTGGGGCAAATCCTTCTGAATCATTTATGTACCATTCTGTGAATGAAACCAAGTTGGTACTTGTCCAGACTAAGCTTAGCCTGTCATCAAGTGTCAAGACTTAGTATACCTGATGCCATGCAGGAACACATCCACAATTGATCTGAATCCAGCGGCACTCTTTGTTAATATAATTTATTCCCTCTATCTTAACCAAAGCAATATGCAGATGTAGTCTAAATCAACCATTTTGTAAGTGAGATAAACTGTGCTTTGAATCTTCTGTGGAAAAGCAGTGAGGCAATAAGACTGGACATGAAAAGTTATTTTTGTCTTTTAGTCCTATATTGCTTTTAGTCCTATTTCCAAAATGTATTAAGTACTGCATGCAGTTAGGTGATACCTAACTTTTGCCCTCTGCAATATTTGAAGGAAATTCTGCCAAGACTAACTATGACAATAATCTCTTTTGTAAAAGGAGAAGTCCTAAAAAAAAAAAAGAATGATGTCAAGGGATGGGAGAAAGCAAGACTTATGCAACTGCTTGTAATGACCAGGTAAAACTGTGATAAAAGGAGCAGAAGTAGTGTATTGCTTTTTAAAACAGCTATAGCATACAGTTATGGAAGAGATGTTGTCCTTAAATAAGGATAGACACTCCTGAATTAGCAGCAGTTAAGAATTCTATGCATTGTGAAGAGTAGGTGAGAGACTGGAGGGGGTAGGGGAACATCTTTTTGCGTAAAGATTTGTTCTGTTTTGACTTCCATGAAGCTGAGATGGAAATACCAGCTCTGCATTCCCAGCACTCCTGTATGCATAGTAGTATGAAAGGGTATGCTGGCCTCTCTTTGCATTTTTTAACCATTCATGACCAAACTCAGTGGTGGTGTTGAATAGGTTGAAATCAGACATTCTTGGGCCACCCCAAGCCTTCTTCCAGGGGCAATTTAAAGCGGGGCAAACTGTGCCATCTGCTGAAGGAGCAGATCCCAGTTCTGGAGCTCCTGCAGACTTCAGCAGGGAGGCAGCAGTGGTGGGCTGCGCATGGTCAGAGGAGATGTCTCCGGTCCCCAGCAGTCCTGTCATGCCAGTGGCCGCTTCCAATCCAGGCCAGACTGCCAAAGGGTGCAGGAAAGGGCCTATGTTTGTCCATCTGCGAGCGATGCTGATGCTGATTCCTGGCCTTTACCTGGGGTGGGGGTGGTGGACAGTGGGGAAGAGTTGGGCTGGCTGCCAGCAGGGCCCTTCAGGGTATTAAGCTACAATACAAATTCGTAAAGTTGGTGAAAGGGAGTTTAAGTTCTGGCTCTGAAACAATGTTTTTGTTTTCAAGGCCGACAATTTTTTTTTGCCCAAAGAAGAAAAAGAAAAAATATCTATTAAATCATTTAGGAATAAAGAAGCTAAACATTTCATTATAGATCAAACGAAAGGTTTGATGTCCTTAATATTGCATTTCCTGAACTGTTCATGTCTGTAAAAACAATCTGATTTTTAATTTTTACTGGAACCCAATTTACTTTCTTAATCTGTAACAGTCCAAAAATTATTTTCTTGCAGGATATCTTTTGACTTCTGTCATCTTTTTAGTTATTTGCTCTTGTTCCTTCTCAGAATGGAGGTGCTATTTTTGTTATTTTAGTCATCCCTTCATGTCTAGAGTTATCCTTGTTTCAGGATTCAAAGTGGCATCTACGAGGGAATGTAAAAGTATTAGCAGCGCATAGCACTACCATTTGTTTCCTATATCTTACTTTTATTGGCAACTAGTAACACTTTGACTTAATTATGCCTCTAGGAGAAAAGAAATGTATAGCTGTGACATGCTGTGTCTCACAATAGTGTGCTGTATTCGTTATCATCTATACATTACACAGCTATGAAACCTGCAGTCCCTGTTCTTCTACTCATCCCTCATTCCAGTCTGTTTGAATTTTGATCGTTCTGTTATCAGAACAATATGCCATACAAACGGAGAACCCAAGATTAGTCAGTCGTAAGTTATCATGTATGCAGTCTGTCTCAGGAGACAAGGGCTTCCTGACACCACATCAGGTTTCAAGCGAAGTAGGACTACGAGGTTTAAAAGGTTTTCATTTCCATTGAAATGCTTCGGTGCCATCTGAATTCTTCCAGGCAACAAGTAGCTGGAGGAAGTAGAAATTTCATTATTAATACCTCAGGGATGTCTTATTTGAGTTCACGAGAAGACGTGCCATCTGGAAATTCTTGTTCATTCACATGCTGCAGCCTTTTTTGGATACTGAAGAGCTCCAAGGTGCTTGGTTTGAGTTGCTTTGGAAGTGCCCAAAATAAAATGGGGAGAAATATTTGAAAGTCTTTATAAAAAATAAATAAATAATTAAAACATCTGTTTCCATCTGAGTTGCCCGGGTTACCCTGCTCCGCTATGAAGCCAGTCCAAACTTTGCTGCTGCGTACTGCTATGCTCCAAGCACTGCCTCTTTTCCGTCTCCTACTTGTCACCCAGTTGTCCCTTAAAATTCCTCATAGGTCACTGGCAGCAGAGTATCCCTCTTTCTCCCTCTCTTTTTTCTGCTCCCCAAACGTTCAGCCACCAGCACTTCTGGTAAGGTCCCTAGGGGCTGTGGGAACACTGCCAAACCCGGACGAGCACACTTGGCACAACCATTGGGACATTTTCACGGCATCCATGTAGCTGTGTTGGTTTTCATTGCATATGTTTGATAGACTGTAAGTTTGGGGTCTCCTGGTTCAATTGGGTTTTGTTTGGAAAATGTGAATTGAGGAAAAGTCTGTTTTGGCAGAGCCTGATGTGTGGCAGAGGTGTACCTGGTGGTTTGCAGTCTCTCTTCACCTCCTACCCCACAGGCCTGGCCTTGGAGCTCAAGGGCTCCTGGGCTTTTGTGGTCTGGGGTATGATGGCTGCCCGTGGAGCCAGGGGTCAGGAAACCCTCATCCCCATGGAGACCAGCAAAGCCTGGAAGGTGCTAAAAAGCTGGTAGTAGAATGTGGTTTGCATCATTTACTGTTGTGTAATGCAGACATCCTTTCTGGGTTTGGGTCAGGTTGGAGAAGAATGTTTTGAATGACTTTAATGAAGTGTGCTGAAATTTTAAGAAGAAAAGAGGATTTATTTTGCTATTTAAAAATCTATTCAAATCTATTTAGCCTCAGTTTCTAAGGCTTTTTGTCTCAAAATTGAGGCCCTTTGTGACTTATGTTTAATGGTGGTGGTGTTTATCCCTCAGTGTTTCCTACAGAACCTACAGTTTCTTTTTATTTGGCTACTTATTTAAGTAAATCTGTAGGAAATTAATATTTATTGAGATTCTGCCTCTCAGTTAAATACTATAAAAACGGGCAAATGAGCCCAGTACATAGAGGGAGAAATAAGTTTTGCTTTATTAGGAAACCAGACTACAAAGGTATTATTTGCTTACTTCTGTTTGATTGGAAATAGTGAAATATTGCCCATCATCTGCAGAAAATCCAGTTTATATTGCACTGACTGCTTTTACCAAACTAGATTCTGTTTATTTTCCTACAAAAATTTTGTTTTAAACAAGCTGTGATATATATTTAGAAAAAATACTGTTTTTTGTTTTGTAAGAAAGAAATATCAGGGAATTTCATGGAGTACTCTGAATCTCTTAAGTGTGTTTTGTGTTGTGTTTGAACTTCCCTGTTCCTTACGTTGTGGTTTGCCTATCAGTAACAGAACAATTCAGTAGAAATATATTAGACAGCTGTTTTCCATGAGTCCAACAAGTTTGGTAATTACGGGGGGAATACTTGAAGAAGGCTTTGGAAGATATTGAAACTACTGTAAAAGGAAAGTTTTGTTGTGGATCTTTTGTAACATTGTAGCTTATGTTTACTTTTTCATAGCAGCACATTCTTAAAACTTTCCAGCGTCGTCTTAATAGCTATAAAAGCTTGACAAAACAATTGTAAAGCATTGTGTAATTGTCTTTTGAATAAATTTCTTCTTCAGTCAGTAATAAGGACAGATTTAGAGAGCCAGACTTCTTTTCAATAAAAAATAAACTGGTTATGCCCTTGCTTATTATTTAAAATGCGTAAGTAGCAGAGCATTAGTTTCCCATTGTTTTCTAAATGCTGAGCATTAAGTAGTATAAGAAATGGAGATTGTCAATTCTTTCTTTAAGCAACAAGACTGCTGCAAATTAAGTTTGGTCAAATTTTTGTGATATTTTGCATATTCAGTGTTTGTAGAATCACCGAACGGTTGAAGGGGGAAGGCACCGTTGGAGATCATCGAGTCCAACCCCCTGCTCAGAGTAGGCTCAGCTAGAGCAGGTTGCTCAGGGCCGTGTCCAGGTGGGTTTTGAATATTTCCAAAGATGGAAACTGCACAGCCTCTCTGGGCAACCTGTTACAGTGCTTGACCACCTTCACTATAAAAAATAGGTTTTTTGTGTTTAATTGGAAGTGTCTGTGTTTCATTTGTGCGCACTGCCTGTTGTCCTGTCATGGGGCACCACTGAGTAGCCTGGCTCTGTCTTCTTTATGACTTCCTTTTGGGTGTGTATATGTACGGATAAGGTCTCCCTGAACCTTCTCTTCTCCAGACTGAACAGTCTCAGCTTTCTGTCTCTCCTTGCATGCCAGGTGCTCCAAGCCCTTCATCACCTTCATGGCCCTTGACTGGACTCACTCCAGTATGTCCATGTCTGTCTTGATGAGGCTGTGTTTCTCTGGGGAAGATTTTCTGTGGGGAAGAAGATTTGCAAGATTATGCCCTGTAGGAAATGTGTGGTGAGCTCTCCTGCTCTTAGAGGTGCCACGAGTGAGTGTTTTGGAGCCCTCTTGAGATCCAGGGGCTCAGGCTGAGCCCTCACTGTGGACATAATTGTAAGCTGCTTCCAAATGACCTGTTAGCAGACTACTGCTTTTTTGGGGCTGAAAGTCAAAGGTGGTCAGCTGTGAGAGTACCTTTCTCTCTCTCTCCTGTGCTCCAGAAACTGGACTGCTCAAATGTGCTTAGCAGGTGGCTTGCCTTTTGTTCTTCCATGTCCATCCCCTCCTCCCCGCCTTGCAGTGTCCTCTGGACAGAGAGTTGCAGCAGTTTAGGTGAAAAACTTCACAATTTGAGCGGGGATCAAGGTAGGACTCAAACTCAGTGTGGTTCTGGCTGTTTATTTTAACCTCTCCGGTGACACAGAAGCTCATAGATTTTATAGCTGCATCACTGTGATCAGCGGCTTACTGACACGTTAAACAACACACATCTAGGAATGGGAGTGGATGCTACTGGGCAAAAATACATTCCATATCTACTGCGTGTAGCTGGTAACTTTCCAAATGGGCAGTGCACATTGCTTTGGAATGACTCGTTCTCAGTCTGGTTTATTCTGTTTTCTTTCCTCCTCATTCCCAGTGGGACATTTTTTTGTTGATTTCCACTTAAAAGAAAACGCAAGCTAAATAATGTCAATACTAAACATTAGCTCTTCTCCCTTTACTGTAAAGAATATGATCAAAACTGTCAAGCATTTAGGATCTGCAGTGGTTGGCTCCCCTTTGACGCTCACGCTCCTCTCCAGTCTCCCTCCCTTGACAACGTGATGCTGTAGCCCCAGTGGCTTTTAAAGAGCTTGAATGGGATATAACAAGAGCTTACCATTAGCACACCCACTTGGTACAGTAAGTTTATAATTTTCTGACTGGGTAAGTTGTTCAGTCAAGTCAAAAGCCCTTGACTGTGGAGTTCACCATACTTCTATCTTGCAGCTAGCCAGATTTGTCCCATGAAACATGAGAAAACAAGCCAGGATCCTCCTCTCTTTGTGCCCTCTTTGGGTACTTCATGCTCCCAGTCCATGAATTTTTTTGGAAGAGGGAGATACTAATATTGAGAGTAGATTTTTATTAAGTGATGGCTCAGTAGTTCTATGGGGACTGTGGGACAGGAAAGCTCTTCCCAACTCTTTTCTTTAACATGTGACCCTATGAGTCAGATGGGGTTTACTCTGCAAGATATTTGCAGAGACTTTGTGGATCAACTAATGTAGTGTATTTCATGTCACTATTACCTGCATTGCAGGTACCACTAATTCCAGTACGTTGGGATGTGTAAGTGTATGTCGCAGACAGCTTGGAATTTAACTTGAAGCATGATTCAACAAGCAGATATGCTGAAATAAAGAGAAAAAATAAGAACTAGCAAGGTTAGGGAGAAGGAAGTACTACAAGAAAAGGTTAAAAGACTGGCTGTCTTTCTAAAGTATTTGCTGGAATTCAACCATATGGAGAGTTTGACTGTGCTGATTTGAAAGGAAGAAAAGGACCTTTTATGTCAAGAAACATAAGGTGTACCATGTCCTCTGTAGTCAAAAGACAGCATTACTGTGCCTGGTGTCAAGTCAGAAGATAGTGTATGTGTTCATAGGTATTCTTTTCTAAACTTAAAATCTGTATTCAGTATTTTTATTGTTGCCCAGTGCAGTAATTTCTCCATGTGATTTCAAGAGCATATACTAAAAATATTTTACCTTCAGTATTTTAAGAATCTTAATAGATAGATGAACCAGTTTAATCATATTCACAGATAATGTCATAAAATAGGTTTGTTATTACTGACTTTTTATTATTTTACACTTTTTGGGTTTCTGTGGCATTTTTTAATAAGTCCTTTTATATTCAAATAGAAAGATGCAAAGTCAAGTTTCAAATTATTTAGTTACTGGTAATTGTTCTTTGGCCAACTTTGCCACCTAGTGGCTATAATTAAACAGAACAGTTCATTTTCTTGTTTTTTTAAAAAAGCGATGTTACACAGTACTGCTGTATTTTTTCCTTTGCACTGAATACTCTATGATTTTTGAGTTGGCATAATTTTCAGAGGCAACTGAAACCACTCATAATATGCTTATGAAAATAAGCACTTAATCTCCTAAAGACTGATGTTTAAAAGCTTAGTGAATAAGTGACTGCAAGAGTTTAATACTAGACAATTCATTTTTTTTAATAAAGTAGCCTTCTCATAATAGACTCAAAAGAAAAAACTGTAAGCCCTGTTAAAATCTCTCATAAAAAGATGTAATTTTAGCTCTCTACTTTTATGTACTACAGACTGTTTTTCCACTAATATCCTTGTAGCAGATGTAAAATAAATCATCCTTCTTCAGATATTGTCCGTACAACGCAGAGAAAGGAGAAACCTGCATCTGCAGTGCTTTTGCTTCTAGTAGGCTTTATAGGCACCTTTGCAGGCTGCTGAGTCCATAGTAGGAGTAATAAAGACTGCGTAGGTATTGTTTTCTCCCCTTCCTAGTTCTGATGCAGAACCAGATCAAAAAGAAATAGAAAATAATACAGCCCTAAATTGTAATTTTGTACATTGTAGTGCCTTTATTTCTGTGAAATGCAATTAAAATAGAAGCTCTGCAACAGCTGTTTCCTCAGTCTCCTGTATCCTGCAATGGCATACATGCTATGAACAACTGCAGTAGACAAGAAATATGTGGGGCAGTGATGAACCCTAAAACCTCTGGACAGTGGTCCAGCTGCTATCTTGTCTCTGGACTACTCCAAGCCACAGGCAAGGCAGCTCCCCAATTTATAATTTATATGTAATCTTTTTTTTCCTCTTTTTTCCTTGTTTTTATATAGAAACATTACCCTTTTTTTTCTTCCTCAAATGCTTTGAGCTGACCTTGTTTAATACATTTTTACTAAATTTAAAGAGAGGAGTTGAGGGAAAAATAATTCTTTCAACAGGAAAAAAGCATCTCTATCCATAACGTGGGCATTTGAAATTAACAGTGATATTTAATGTTGGAAGATGTTATGATCACCATTGCAGCAAGTTTTTTTTTTAGACATGAATTATATCCTTCCAGTCTCTTTTAGGTTCCAAAGGAAAAAAATAGCTTTTTTCTGAGCAGCAGAGCTACAGAAGCTTGATTTCCTTTTGTTATATGTCCTTTTTTTCTTTCACATATCCCAGTGACAATAATTCTTTCTAGGCAAGTGACAGCATGCGCTGTGAGTGAGTCAAAGTTATATGTGTGGGGATTTCCCACACATATAGGCACCATATAGTATAATTGGCCTGGCAGAGCATGTGACGCGGGTTTATAATATAGTATGATTTTGTAATTATCAGGGGCTTGGGTGTTTCTTATTTTATCCATCTTCTAGTACTTGCCAAGCCTGTAGAAATGAAATATCCTTGAAACTTCCACTATTTGCATTAAATTGACTGATGGGTGCAGAACCTGATAAGGTGGTGAAAGGGAGGAGGATCTGCTGAATGAACGGAAGGATCACACAATTACATAAAGCTTTGTTCCCTAAGAAACCTCATCTGAAAAGCTATGGGAAAGGCCATCATACGTTTTGATCAAAATATGGCCTAGAGAGCATTCTGCATATAATAAGAAACTAAAATAGCGTGGACGTCTTGTTAATGTTGTCATAGCATTCGTATTATCAGATTCAATATAGCAAATTATTTAACTGTTGGAATATGTTCAATAAATCCCTGAAGTACAGGAGTGAGTAAAAATAGGAACAGAAAAAAAGGGGGAGGTGGTGCAGACTTCGTCTTTAATGAGAAAGAAACAAGTTCTTGACTTTTGAGCTGGGGACTAGGGAGAAGTGCTGATAGTGTCTGAGGCGGCGTTAGAGATGACCTTCACAGTGAAGGAGAAAACAAAGATGACTAGGTGTAGAAGCTGCCAAATGTGCGTTGCTAATAAGATTTCTGATAACTTCTGTATATGCATCATATGACCTAAACTGGTGGCAGAACATGGTGGCAGAACATACCTGAGAGAGTTCTCAGGTGGAAACAGAAGGATTGTAGACAATTTGGAGGAAAGAAGAGAGGATACAACATACATAGAAACATGGTGTGTTCAAATACCTGTCTGGCAGGAAAACCTGAAAAGCAGGCTGCCAATACAGAGGATGATGGATACAAGTAGAGGATCACAAGAAAAGAAGTTGAAATACAGTTGATGTTTCTGGATGACAAGAGAGAATGAACTGCAGGCAAAGGGAATGATGGGGCATAAAGAACCTCAACAGGTGTGAAGGAGACAACATGTGTCTGTGAGTGGGAATCCCTTTAAAGAAGACTAGGTAGCTTGGATAGCAGATCACATAAAAACTCCTCCTGCATCAGAGCGATGGTCCATCTAGCACAGTAGTCTATCTCTAACTGTAGCTAAAGATAATACTAGTTAGAGAGGGTATGAGAGAGCCTATCAGCTTTATGAGGTCCCTTGTTCTCCTTGTTTTGTCAGAGGGTATATCCCTGACTATTTGCATTTGTATCAGTTTGTGTATCTGCTGTCCTTGAATTTATCCAGTCCCCTGTTCCCAAGTAGTGTCTGTGGTACTGCTAGTGCCAGCAAATTCCAGAATTTCATGCCTGATGTTGTAAGAAGTGTTTTATTTCACTTGTTTTACTTTATTTTACTTGTTTGAAACTGATCTGGAAAGTTTAAACTATGACTTGGTGATAGTGATTCTCTGACGTAGATCTGTACGAGAAAAACTACAACTAAAGCTAGGATGATTGCTTGACAGATTCATACAAACCAAGGTTAATGATCATTTGAGGCAAACTGTTTATTATCTGTCTTTGGAGAGCTTTTAACATGTTGAAAAATGAGCTTGAAAAAGTTGCAGTTTATGTTACCTCTCTAGATTAACAGGCACAGTAAGGTTTGCATATATTGCCTCCTTCAGGATCAACTGTGATAACAATGAGGGACTGCCTTATTAAAAGTTAATTTTTAAATGTTTTAACTTTTTTTTACTCAGAAATTATGTATGCATAGATGATGTAAGCAAGAAGGTTTTAAGTATTGCTAATTAATTAATACATGCTACGTAGCAAAAATAGCGTAGTGACAGATCACTAAATGAAAAGATTCAGGTTAAAAGGGTTTTACTCTTTTTCAGTCTACATTGAGAAATAGTTGTCTGCAACTTCAGCAGCTTTATAAGAAAAAATAAATTAAAAATTGAGCAGTACAGCTCTGAAGTAAAGCCAGCCAGCATGAAGCCTTAATGAAAATGAAGACTCCTTAGTGCTAATATTCTTTTCCAGAGAAAGGCTGGCAGAGAAGAGGACATTTATAACATTAATAGAAAGTCAACAACATTCATTTCTGGTGGAAGACAGGAAGGTGGGAGCCATAGTTGGCAAAAGCTCATTGGCAATGACTAAATCAGCAAACTGTTATTTAAGAATGTTAACTGAATGCAGAAGTCTTGAGCTAGTATCACATATTTTTTATATTAAATTTAGTTACTTAGATTTTTCCTGGAGAATACAGATCATATACGGATGATGCAATAGAGGATACCTATTTGGAATACCACTAAAAAAGCAGCTGACTGAAGAGAATGTCATTGTGCTCTTTCAAGCGCTGGAAGAGTTGGACATCAACAAAAGTAGGTTCTCGAAAAACCTTGGGAGAAATTGAGTACAGCACATGATCAGTAAAATGTGGCATGGAGAAGGACGACAACACTGGAGAGAAGTCATATTCTTAAAGTTATTTCCATCACTTTCTGAGAGCCAGATTTTTCATACTTTTTTTTTTGTGTGTGGGTGATTGTGTAATGTATTGCATAATACTCAGCAAATGCTTTGTAAAAGGTGGACTGGTTTTGAAAATCTCATATAAGTTTTAGCTTTCATAAACAAAGTAAGTTTTAGTTTTGGTTTTGATTTTTGAAGGGGAGGGGCTGCATCACTTTCTCTACAGTTCACAAAATCAGGGGATTCAGAAACAGCTTATTCTGCCAAAAAGTCTGAGATGTTTTTGTCATAATTTCTCTGTCACCATAGACACTTCATTCAGTTTTGCATGGATGCTTAATATGCTTTATTGGTAGATAACTGAGTGGCTTAAAATATCTCAAATGAGTTTCTCTGAAGTGCTGCATGGAAAGAATGTTAAATGGTACTAAGTAAATTAATCTATTTAACAACTGTCTAATATGCCAAAAACCTTTAGCTAAAAATAATACATTATTTCATAAATGCTCACTCAGATAAACTACTAAGAAGTGGGCCTGAAAAGCTTTAGAAGAAGGATTACAGTTAGAAGCAAATTAAACATTTTGATGTAAATTTAGGAATCCATTCAAGTACTTAAAATGAAGTTGTTGTGATGGAACTGAGAAAATCAGACCTAAATATTTGTTTGTATAAATTTTAGGGGGAGAGGCCTTTCTGAGGGACAGTGGTTTACACTGAATACCACTAAGCTGACATCCTAGAAAAATATCTCTTAATAATCTTTAAAGGGTTATGGTGATTGGGGAAGGTTTGTGAGGACTGGAAGAAAGCAAATATAATCACAGTCTTCATGAAGGGTGAGAAGGAGGATCTGTGAAACTACAGACTGGTCAGCCTTACCTCGATCCCTGTGAAGGTGATGGGTCAAATCCTCTTGGGAACCATTATTAAACATATGAAGGACAAGCAGGTGACTGGGAGTAGTACGCATAGATTTACAAAGGGCAAATCAGGCTAGACCAGCTTGAGAGCTTTTTATGATGAGAGCATTGGCTTAGAAGACAAAGGGAGAGGAGTGGATGCTGTTTATCTTGCCTCTGGCAAGGTTTTCCAAGCTGTTTCCCACGATGTCCTCATAGATATAGTGGTGGACTAAGTAAGTGGATGGTGAAGTAGACTGAAATCTGTCAGAACTGCCAGGCTCGAAGGGTTGTGTTCAGCGGCATGAAGTCCAGCCCGGCTGGAGACCAGTCACTAGTTTTGTGCCCCAGGGGTGGTCCTGGAGCCAATACAGTTTAACCTCTTCATTGATAGCCTGGATGATTGAGCAGAGTGTACCCTCAGCAAGTTTGCAGATGCCACAAAACTGGGAGGAGTGGGTGATACACCAGAGGGTTGTACTGCCATTCAGATGGACCTCGACAGGCTGGAGAAATGGTCTGACAGGAATCTCATGAAGTTCAACGAAGGGAAGTGTGAAGTCCTGCACCTGGGAGAGAATAACCCCCTGCACCAGTATAGACTGGGGCTGATCAGCTAGAAAGCTGCTTTGTAGAAAAGGCCCTGGGGGTCCTGGTGGAATCCAAGTGAACATAAGCCAGCAACGTGTTCTTGTAGCAAAGACCAACAGCCTCCTGGGCTGTGTTAAGAGTGCTGCAGCAGGTCAAGGGAGGTCATCTTTGCCCTCTGCTCAGCTGTGGTGAAACACATCTGGAGTGCTTGGTCCAGTTCTGGGCTCCCTAAGACAAGAGAGATATGGACATTCTAGAGTGAGTCCAGCCAAGGGCCACAAACTTGATAAAGGGCTTGGAGCATGTGTCATATGAGGACAGGCTGAGAGGGCTGGCTGGGACTGTTCAGCTGGAGAAGGGAAGGCTTAGGGGGATCTTCTCCATATGTGTAAATACCTGAATGAAAGGAGTAAAGAAGACAGAGCTAGATTCTTCTCAGTGGTGCCCCATGACAGGACAAGAAGCAATGGGCACAAATTGAAATACAGGAAATTCCAATTAAACATAAGGAAAAGCTCTTCTCTGTGGGGTCAAGCACTTTAACAGGTTGCCCAGAGAGATTATGGAGTCTCCATCCTTGGACATAATTTGAAACTCACCTGGACAAGGCCCTCAGCAACCTGCTCTAGCTGAACCTGCTCTGAGCAGGGAGTTGGACTCGATGATGTCCAGCGGTGCCTTCCCCCCTCAACCGTTCTGTGATTCTGTGGATAAATTGAAATAATAATATAATGGAACTTATCTGTAAAGGATCCTGAAGGTAGCACAGGGTAGACAGTCATTTTCCTGTGACTTGTTTTGAAGGGTTTTGAGTGGGGGTTGTGTCTTGTGGTTTTTTTAAAAAGGATTCAGCATGGTTTTATTCCATCATTGCTCTCATTTGGAATGGATGCAATGCCATTTGATGTAGTTGGGGCAGCTGTGCCTTGAGCTTGCTGGCATTGAACACTTCAGATCCATCTCATTAGCTCTGGGCAGTCATTTGATCTGATTATGGAAGGTCTGGCCAAGAGCTTTGGTGACTGTGAGCTGGCAGAGGCTTTACCCGTATAGTGCTGGTTAGCTGAGGAAGCCAATCAAAGTAAATGATAACAATTTTCTGACAGCCTCTTTTTCTTTTCCCACCTTTCAGTTTTTATAACCTGTGAAATGAAGCACTTGAGGAGAATACAAATAGCTGTATCACTCATTTACCCTCTAAGAGTTCATTCCTACTCAACCTTTCATGCCAGCCTTTTCATTTAATTTCAGATAAAAACTTTTGTCCTTTCTTCCATGCTGTTTCAATATTGGAGAAGCTGCCTCTAAATATTTGAAAATCAACCTCACTGATTACTTCGAAACAATTCTAAAGTTTCTTCTTATTTATTGTACCTGTTAGTATATTTGTCACCCCTGTGTCAATGTTTCTTGCTGCTCCCCAAGTGTCTGTACCAATGTTTTGAATATTGTTTTATATGTATCTGATAAGCTTCTTTTTTGAAGGTGCTGTAATTTTGCCCGGTGTGCAAAAATAAAATTATTCGCTGAGAACATTAACCTTGGTATTGTCTTAATGATAATGGCTAACTAAAAGTTCATTTCAAAAATATATCACAAGAAATACAAAATTAGAAGAACTGCTGTGTTCATAAAGCTATTTTTTTCAATGTTAGAGCATGGAAAAAATATCTTTTGATGGCTTGGTAGTATTCTGTCTTCTAGTGTGGTTTTCTGATTTTCAGTTATTCTTGAATTAGGTGCCTTGTTACACCTTCAATTTAAGGTGGCATGGAGGGTTTTTTATTAGAGTGACAAGGGTGGTTTGGGTTGCAGATTTGCCAAGAATCATTAGATTAGATTTTTGCAGTTTGCCCAAAGACTAAGCTCACCCAGAAAGTACAGGAAGGATAGTTATAAAATTTGGTGCCTGAATAGTCATCACTGTTACTTTAAACGCAATAAACACTGCTAGACACCACAAATGTGGTAATGAGAATGAAGAAGACAAAAGAAAGTAAAATCCATTGTATGTGCTGAAGAAAATTTAATAGAAGATGTAAATGGTCTGATTCTGTATTCACTGCATTGTCCTACGGGGACTGTAAACAAAGCCGTATTTGCAGAACATAAAATTTTACTGGATTTCAATTACAGATGAGTTTGGCTTGGAGATACTTGTGTCTCTTCTATCCCCAAAATAGTCATCCCTCCCCCACACCCTCCATAAAAAGCAACTTAGCATCACATTGAAAAAAATGTCTTTGGTAATTGCTTGAAGTACGGTCATTACAAAGTATTTTAGTAATTTGGGAGTAGGAGGGGAGAGTGACAACCAAACAATTTTCCTGCCTATGTTGAAAGGAGAGATTTTATGGTTTGATTGTGAAATCTTTGGTTGTGCTGATTTAAGTGAGAGTTGTGATACTGGTTTTGTAAGGTATGCTCATGGTTGCTCTGGGTCTTCTTGATGAGTTTTAGGAAGAGTTAGAAATATAGATACATTTATCTTCTTCAAAAGCAATTGAAACTTCTAAAATTAATTGCTACTTTTTCATATTGCTTGCCTTACCAGTGCAAGAAACACTTATGTGAGACCAATATTATTGATGATTTCCAAATAAATTTCACAAATCTTTAAAAAAAGTTAACTGTATAGCATATAGCTGAAGTATGGCTTTCATACTGGTGTTAATTTAGATAGGGATCTTCCCCAAGAGTAAAAAGTAGTCTTTATAAGGAGAGAATATAGAGAAGTGATTGTTACGTATGTATGTATGCAACTGCTGTATTATTCTTTCTAGCTTTATTTGATTGGCTGTTCTGAACAAGTGATTCTTTCTTATGGTAATGTACAGCATGTCTTGACTTCCAAATGCTTTTTTCTTCCCAATAGTTGTCATTATTGCTATATTTATTAATGGTTTTGTTAGAATAACTCTAAACAATCCTGATCTGAAGAGGTGAATGGTCTGCATTGTTTATTGGTCTGGTATACTGCTTTTGGACTCTGAAGTTGTTACAAGGATACTTTCTTATGTGTTGGGTGGGTTGTGGCTTGTTATTGTTGTGTGGCGTGGGTTTTGTGTTTTTTTTTTTTTTTTTTTTGTGGGTTTTTTGGTGTTGTGTTTGGTTTTTTTGCCTTTTTTTTTTTTTTTTTTTTTTTTCCAGGTTGGACTCGATGATCTTACAGGTCTTTTCCAACCGTACTGATTCTGTGATTCTGTGATTCATTGTGAAGCACCAACTTCTGTCCTTCTGCTAAAGATAAATTATTGCATATCTGACCGTGTGGCAGGAGGTAAAATAAAACTAACTTAGATTTAGGTCTATAGATTAGGTCCTTACATACACAGTTTCCTGTTTTTAATTATATTAGTCTTATTATATTTTTTTAAGATGCTGAGAGCATCTGCAGGTCCAGCTGAGATGAATTATCAGCAATACATCTTCACTAACAATTGTGGCTTTACACCAAAAGTAAATTTGGCTTACAAAGACCAGTCAGCCCACTGGTGTCCATAGGAACTGCTGGTTGTTAGATGGTTTGGAAAAAAACCTACCCAGAAAAACCCCCAAACCAGTCAAGCTAGTGATATTTGAATGGCTAAATATGCATTTTGGTCCCCAAAGACACGTAGATGCTTAACACTGCTGATTTATTATTTTAAGAGGGAAATAGCACATAAAAAAAATGTACTTGAAATTGGCAGGAGTTAGGTGCCTAAATTGAGTTTTGCTTGCCAAACTTGGGGCTTGTAAGTGTTAACTCTCTTGGTTACATGATTTCAGCACAGAGTCAGAGGGCTTCCCAGTTCTATAGGCAGACCTTTATTATCTTCCACTGGAATAAAAGTCTCTCCTGACTGTTCAACCAGTTTGAGTACCTGCTACCATTCTGCCTACACACAGGTAACTTGCCTTCTTTGGAGTCCCCTCTTTTGAGCTTGGAAGCCAAACTAGTCTCTGAGGAGCACCATCTTCTTTTTCTTTACCCTTTTGAGAAGATTTAACCCTTTCATTTAGCCATCATCACACAGCCTACATAAAGACGGGGTAGAAATATCTTGTGTAATCTCTAATTTTTTCATTGCAGATTTTAATAATAAACTCAATCATGAAATTAAAAAGAAAAGTACCTTTATCTTTAACTTTTAATAATAATATGTTGGTCCTCTTATTTTACTATTTTAAGCATACTGTGTATCCTATTTTTTAGCTAAGTGCTGGTGGTGTAAGAGTTAAGTTTACCTCAGTGTTAAAAAAGTAAATGAATCATGTATTCATCTGACCAGAGATGCACAGTACTGGAGACATTTGAAACTCTTAGACCACTACCATAAAGTACTGAAGGATTTAATTTTAAGATATAACATAGCTATTAAGCCTTTTCAGTACTGGAATATTCCATCCCTCCCAGAAGAAGAGTGATGAACTGTGATCATAAAGAGGTTAATTTAATCTGATCTGTTTTCAGATGTGTTCCCTTACTGTTTAAGGATAATAATTTTTCATTATATTTATCTTTTCAAAGTCATTATCCATGAAGTCACAATTATCCAAGTATTTAATTAGCTCTGTCAGTGTTTTAGGTAAAAAAAAAAAAAAAGAAAAAAAAAGGGTGTTAATCCCAAAGTCTAAGTGTGTATTTTGAGTTTTGATGTTCTCTCAAGTTCTTTTTGTAAACAATATCAGCAGAGGAGACTGTGCCTCTGATGCGAGTCAGGTAGTAAGGCCACTCAGCAGTCCTGCCTACAATTCATGTGAAACACGTATCGCCAGACAAAGCATCTGACTATTTGGAGGGTGGCTCTGTAGTCTTGAGAATCCAGAATGAATTAAAGTCTAGACTCCGTCATTTTTTCAGGCTGTTGGGAAGGGATAAATAACAAATCAGATATGCCCAAGATAGAACAGAGGTAATGCTGAAGCAAGGATGCTCTTGCTGGTTTGTGCATTGGGAAGAAAGCTGTAATAGCAGCAGCAGCAATAACAACAGCAGCAGCGGCAGCAGCAGCAGCAAGAGACCTTCGGAAAGCCGGGTGTTGCAATAGTCTCAGATATAAAGATCCTGTTACATCTCCGTCTTTCCTAAGTTCAGAATGGTTGATACAAATGTTATGCCACGTGTAGTAAAAGATGTATATGAATATGGAATTTGCTTTTGTAATAACTGGATGCTGAGGAAATAAAGACGTGCCTCTGGGTTTTTGTTGTTGGGGTTTTTTCTGCCTTTTTTTTTTTTAATCATCTGAAACAGAAGAGATTGATTCACTCAGATGAAACTGACTTTCTCTGTCTTCAAGATAATTTAAAAGAACAGCTTGGAAGCTGGAGGGTGACTGTTTTCCTACCTGTTTCCTTGCACCTGGGGCTGAAAAGTAAGGAGAGATGGACAGTGTCTCAGAGGAGACAGGAATGACCGAAGCTTGGTGAAAGCATACATTGATTGTTGTCTGCTGTCCTCTTCATGCAGTGCTGTGGGCTGGTGCACCGACGGCGAGTACGGGTTTCCTATGTAAGTTTTTGTTTGTATTAGAACGATGCTAACTTGTATGTTCAGCTCCTAATATATTAGATGGTATGGTATGTCTCAGGCAGGTATTTTAATGTATATCTGAGTGAGCAACCAGAGCACTAAGTAGCTGTGAAGTAAGTTTTTACAGCACAGAGACACAAGGATCATTTTAACAGGTATGAGTTTCTTGTAATCTGTTTTTTGAGAACTTGTTCGTATCAAGAATATATCTTATTTCAAAATAACCTGCAGTGTTAAAAGACTGAAAGTCTGACCCTTCTGACTTCTTTTTTAAATTGTGTATTTTTTTCTTGCTAGTAGCTGTGCGTAGGTGAAGTCATTAGAAAAGGACATCTCTATTTAACCATATATGATAACTGAAAATCAATTGAAGTTATAAGCAAGTATGGACTGACAGAAAAATTGCTTGAATGACCCCGAGGAACATAAAAATCGTCATGTGAGGTAGTTCTTTTGTAAAAGAGCAATAGCACAATGGCAGAAGTATGGCCTGATAGTTTGCATGGTTTGTTTGCTTTCCAGAACAGGGTGTTTCAAGACTCTGGTATGATAAGACGGCTCTGTATTGCAAAATGGCTGTCTCTAATAAATTCCACAAGGAAGGCCAGCACCAAAGCTTAAGTATTAGTAATAAAAAAGATTGGCTATTAGCTGAAATATGTCTGAACTATACTCAGCTGACGTGATAATCTCCTAAGTAATTCATTTATGTTTTAACATTCCTTTTCTATTCTGCTGTTCAGTTGTCAGATAGACGTGATAAGAAACAGGAGGTTGAAATGATCTGGCTAAGCTGCAAATTGAAATTGCTGAGTATTTGCAATAAGCAGCTTGTAGCTTGTTGTACAAGAAAAGAGCAAATATATCAGGAGAAATAGTTCTGTTGCCAGGATCACTGTGTGTTTCTCTGTGTCATAGAAAACTCTTTTACACAACACTTAAAAAATGATCACAGAGCAAGCAAGGTCATAAATAGGTGTGATCTAAGACAAAGTTTGTGTAGGGGATTGATGGAGAGAATAAAATTATTAAAATGAAAACAAATCTCTCCTTCAGAATATATTGCAGACATGTAAACATTTAGAAATGTGAATGTGGTCATAGTTGATTTGCACAGCTAATTTGACTTTGGATGTATTTTGTTCTCACTGGTGCAACAGTTGATATTGTTCTGTAGGAAGCAGGCAGAAGCATGGAGATTCAGATGAGATCTTTGCTCAAGGTTCGAACTTAAATAGTACAGTATTTTGCATAAATTATGCAAAAACTGCTGTGTACTTCATTTTAACCATCGATTCAATATAAAATCAAAACTTGGACATCTATTATGCGGATACTTATTTGATATATAGTTATTCCTACTGTTATGCAGAAATTGAAATATGAATACATTGAAAGCACTTCCTATTTGTTAGCTCTCTCATGCCAGTGGAGTTTAGGGCATATGAAAATAATGACCTCTTGAGTTGCATCACCCACCCTTTCATTTCTCCTTGTTATTGTTACTTAACAGTAGCACCAGCCACTGTGAATGATATTATCTAGACAGAATAAAACATTTGCCTGTTTGCAAAGTATGTTTCACAACCTGGAAGTGTCAGAATACTCATTTGTGAACCACCATGACATCTACTTGGGTTTAGTCTCAGACTAAACACATTAAATTCCATGAACTCCATCATTTTTTGGATGCTTGTGGGTAATGGAGAGAAAGATGCTTAGTGAATGCCTTATAAAGTACTAAGGTTTGTACTTATTTTGTGATACTTGTTGTGTGAAGGGTATTGTGCAATGCTGCTCGGCCTCATGGTATTCTGAGTGCCTCACTAACTGTTTACAAAAAAGAAGGTTGCTCCGTCTTAGGGCAAGTGAAATGGAGTTTGCCCTTGATCTCTTTGGTCTGAACCCCATTATGGGAAAGATGACCGTGTTTTCAAATAACTTAATTACAATGAAAATTCTCTCTGTTGTTTGAATCCTTGATTATCCAAACCTGTTATTATTGAGTTTTTTTGGTGCTCCCCAAGGCGCTGGGCTAATTGAGGTTGTACTGTGTGATTCTTTTGGGATGAAAGCAGTGAAATTAAAGTGAGCCAAGATATGGCCCTTTTTATTAACGTCTGACTCACTGGGGAAAAACATCAGACTTTTATTCTGGGTTATTAGTTTACAGTTCTTAAGTTGCTAATGAATTGTAGTGGTGAATGATCCAACTTAGAAGTTGTTTTTTTATTTTTGGGGGAGTTTAAGATATGGTATTTTATGTATACAAAAACATATGACCAAATCTCACTGACTATTGTTTTGCAACCAGTACAGCTCTTTCTGGTCTATGTCCTAAAAATTGTGCAGAACTTGGGCATAACCAATCCCTTTGATGGTTGTTTGGGTCAGGAATAGACTGATCACTGAAATTAGTTACGTGGGCTCACATTTTTTCTTTGGAGGAGCAGCATTATTGGTGAAGATGGTTGCATCCTTATGTTGCTCCTTTCTATGATCTCCTGCATGTTAGACTGTCATGCACAGAGATTAGTCCTGCATCTTTGTGCAGGGTTAAAATTGAAGGTGT
Organism: Gavia stellata; assembly: GCF_030936135.1. NCBI lineage: Eukaryota > Metazoa > Chordata > Aves > Gaviiformes > Gaviidae > Gavia > Gavia stellata. Next base: position 22,441,511 of record NC_082599.1, on the reverse strand, counting down.
AGATGGATTGTATCCATCTTTACCTTCTCTCCAGGTTTTGCTGCTCTTGAGTGATGTGCAGACCACACAATGTTAACAAGAATAAATTTGGCTCAGGCATTCTACCCAGGCTTTCCTGATTGTTGACTCTTCCTTCAGCATGGCACTGTGTACTGCCTGCATCCACTAAGTTTCCACTCTTCCTCTTCCTCTTCTGAGACCTTCTCTCTGTGACTTGGTAATCAGGGTGAAGGGTGGGGGGGGGGTGGTATTTAATGCGATATGTTTAATACAGTGTGGCATAATCTGCAGCTTCTAATGGTAGGGTGTGTCATATGGGTGTTACAACTGCATACTAATACTCAATTCCAGATATAAAGACCCTTATATGACATTTTCATGGCAAAAGCTGGAGATAATTACAAATAACATCTTCACCTTATTCCTTTAGTCGTGTCTGTGAGATGGGGTCATGCCATTTGTCAAATGGGATCCATTTGGGGTAGTATGGAGGAGCAGCTCTGTGGAGTTCTTCCAGTGGACAATCTCACCTCTTTCTGGAACAATGAGTCTAAAACATTAGTACTAATTTTATGTTGTCCAAATTGTTTTCACAACTCTTACTGCCAGCATGTCACAGAACATCTAAAAGTGCTGGAGCCTGAAGACTGACCAGTATATTTCAGGTTTCAAACTTTAGTCCAGTCTATCCACCTGTTGGTCCAGCCATCAGAGGAATTTGCAATGTGATGGAAGTCACTCAGCAATCTTGCACTGTCTTCAGTTCTCTGCCGTTTTCCCTGGAAGTGTCTGGAAATGAAGGCTGTTTGAACACAGAGTCCAAGATATTTCCAGAGTCTGCACGTTTCTGAACAGAGCAATTAGCTTTCAACCACTTTGCATAACTGTACATACTGTCTTCTCTTATTGCTGTGAGCGGTATCATCTGCAGTGGTGCAACACACCTGCCGAACTGGAAAAATTGCTTATATAGCAACATAATAGCGGTTGACTCTGAACTTTTTATCCATGGCAAGTGAAAGCAATGACAGGTACAGGAGGAGAGTCTGCATAGTTTCCTGAAAGACTCTTCAGGGTGGTGAACTTGGAAGTGACCTAATGCATAGCTGGAAGTCACCTACCAAAGCATACAAGACAGGCGCATTAAGCACATTAGTTTGCTGCAAAGCACAGTGTACTGCAAAGCTTCCTGGCTTCTCAGGGTGCAGGTGTGTTTGCAGAGTACGTGTTTATTGCCACTCTTACAGCTGCACAACAAGGTGAATGTAGCCAGGGAGGGCCAACATATGATAATCTGGATAGGTAAGCCATAGGCTGGAATCTGTTGTATTTTTAATAACAACTTAAAATCTTTAATTGTCTGGATTTCCCAACACTATTTAATACTTACTTATTTAGTAGTTTGAAAACTGATCTTGTTGACTTTTTGAATTTTTGCCTTTTTTGGTTTGTTTGGTTTTTTTAGAATTATCAAATGACATTTTTGCTTAGCTGAAAGGACTATTCAGAATAAGTCTGAGCCAGTGTTTTAAAGATTTTTCTCAGATATATAACTAATTTGATAAAGCATGGAGATGATGTCTGGAAGGCAAATATTCATTACTCTGACTCTAATCCTTAACAAGGGACTATTACAATTCAATACAAAAAAACCCCTCACCCTTAAAAAAATGCATTCCAAAACAATATAATCTTTATTTAAAGATTAGTAGTGAAATTTATGGCATGGCTTGCACTGTGTATTTTAGTTTAATTAAGGACCTTGGTATGGTTTTGTTTCAAGATGCTTCTTTTCTAATGGTGGGGACTTTAATTGGAGAGTTTTCTGCCTGCAGCAGCAAGCAGGATCCAGACAGTAGGCTTCTTGTGCCTGTGTCTGGAGGATATCTCAGACCTCCTGAGGGAATGTTCTCTTTTTGGTGTTGTTAGATTTGGGCTAGGGTTTTTTGTCTGTTCCTCTTGATACTGTATTCTTTTCCATCTATCACTTAATCATGTTTCTCACCAGACCATTCTTTATCATAGCAGATGCTGGCCTTCTTGTTCCTTTTCATAGAATCATAGAATCATTTAGGTTGGAAAAGACCCTTAAGATCATCGAGCCCAACTGTTAACCTAAGACTACCAAGTCCACCACTAAACCATGTAATCCAACCTCCTGCTTTAGCATGGTCCAGCCTCCCAGGTTTGGCATGGTTTGAACACACTTTGTTGCCTGGGCTCCCCCTGAACACATATTCCCAATAGTCTTGGGTAAGAAACGTGTGCTTGGGCATCACCTGTCAGCAAAGGCAGGGGTACAACGGGACAGCTTCAAACATCTCGTCATCCTGTTCAAGTCAGGCTGATTTGTTTTTCTGACTTGTTTTCCTGAATCTACACTGCTCCTTGGTCGCCGAGTGGGAGGTTTGGCTGGCCCGTGGACAGCTGTAGGTGGAAGTAAGTACTAATGAACATGTGCAGAGGAAGCTGGGGTAGGTCATTTATGAGGACAGCAGTAAAAAGGAAAGATTAAAAAGGATGTTGGAGTATGATCCTTGGCTGGAACAGGTTACCAGGAGGAGCGTTTCCTGCATTGCTGCAGCAAAAAAAAGGAACCGGGGAGACTCTGAGGTGTCTCAGCATCATCTGGAGGATGTAAAAGAACAGGCTGGTTCCTGCGAAGTGTGATACGAAACCAAGTATCCTGATGGCTGCCTCTCCTGCAATATAGACTTTCTGAGATTACTGCCTACGTCCAGCTTGCATTTGCTGTGTCTGTGGGTAATAGGAGGGTAGGGCATTTAAAGTAACTGGATGAGTGCTAATTGGCCTAGAGTTTTAATAAAATAATTCCTTGGATTTTTCTTTCATGATTATTTTTCTTTACTATCAAAATCCCCGACTGCAATAAGGCTTCACCTCCAATATTTTGGTAATGTTTTGGGTCCAGTTTAAGGAGGTGATTTGCCTTCTTTCATCTGGTGAAAACCCTTGTGAAGCCTGCAGCTGGATGCTCACTACCTCCCTATCTCTTCTTCATTGCTGATTTATATGGTTATTTTTTTCCAGATATAGCTACTTTTTTGTCTCTTCTCCACCATGCTTCTCTGCTTTTGACATGCAGAAATCTTGCTTCACATTTGCAAACCTCTTTTCCTTCTGTTGACTTTAGTCCCAGCCTTGTATTTTTCCTTCCTGGGACTGCACCTGCCAGGGCTATTTCTATGACCCTTAATACTCCTGTGCCATCAATCCTAGCCTTGCATCTATTCCTCTTCTTTTCTCCATTGCTGCTGTTGTCAGTTTTAGTGAAGTTTGAGCTGTTCACAAGCAGAAGTTGCAGGCTGAGACAGCTGTTGATGAACTGTTGTTATTGCCAGGATTTACCTCCACGATTCTCCTCTTTGTGTATTGTGGGCAGAAAAATAACATGCTGGGAAGGAGGAAAGAAAGTATAAAGAAGTTGTGATTTTCTGATGATGAGAATTAGATTACATGTTTTAGCATAAATATGGTATATTTATACCTTAAAGGAATTGGCTGGACTAGCAAAAACAGTCCTTTAACTTTTTAAGTGACTGGACTGTCCTTGGTACTGGGTGAGTATGGCTAACATAAAACTTCTAGGGAGCAATTTATAATCTCTGGATTTGGGGGATACTTTCTGTATTTTAAATATCTATTGGAAGTCCTTTTGCATTTTTTGTGTACACTGCTTTTCTAATATTTTGCTTTGGTAGTATGGGAAGAAAACAGTAAGTGAATAAAGTGGAATAAACAATATTTAAAGGGAAGGTGACCTGAACCAAGACCATCAGTCATTGCATACCAGCCAAACCAGAGCAAACTTTGCACTGCCAAAATTAAAGGGAAATAAATCCACTTTATCTGCATTTACTCTGCTACGTCTAACAGCCTAGAGTCGTCATGCTGGGAAGTACTACTGAGGCTAAACTGTTTCCATTGCAGCTCCACTCCCAGGTGAAACTTCACACATCTGCTCCAATTGTTTTGGTTTTCCCCTTTTACATATTAGGTAGTCATAATTTCTTATTTTTTACTCCTGTGGCTGCATTTAAATGATTGCCTTCCATTTCACAAGCACAGAGTTTGGACTACAAAGCCACTGTTTAAAGAAACAAAATAAGAATATATTTTCTTGTCCCCCTTCTTTAAATTCTTTCTTCTTGCTGCATTCCTTAGGTACAACCTTTCAATTTAATTAACTAGCAAAAGGGGCTTATTTTGAAAATCTTTCTTACATTTAGGAGAATTAAATGGAACATTTAAAGCTCCTTGTGCATTTTGAAGTAAAATTATATAACAATATGGCTGGTGGATAAAATATTGTGACAATATATGGAATAAGGGCCTGCTGTCTTTCATTTTGTATGTAATATAACTGCTTGAATAATAAATTTAAATATTTAAAATTGCATGTCAGTAAAATTTCAGTAGCACCCTTGACTTTGATTTTATGCGTATTATTTTAATGTTAGTTTTCTGAAGCTGTATTTTAAATAAGTTGTTCTTAAAAAGGCTATGTGTTTTCTGAAACCTGTGTTATATTCATGAAAATAAGTTGCAAATTTGCAATAAGTCATACACTTAGAGCACTGTATGCTCTATTATTAGTCTCTTGGAGTTAGTAAGTGGGAATCAGGACTTGTAACCTCTGTCTCCAGCCCCACCAGTGATTCATCCTGTGGCTGTGGACAAATCACGTGGAAAGAGGCCTGAGGTGCTTTCTTTCCACAAAGCTGCGATTCTTTGCTGGAAGGAGAATCCTGCTGCACAAGTATGTATGCAGAAGTATAATGTTTTCTACGAAACATGGGGAAAAAAAGAGTATTTGTTAAAAATAAGCACTTAAAACTAATTTTTAAGAGATTGTTACAAGTAAAATATAACCCATTTCCATCCTTCATTTCTTTTTGGCGCACTGTCTTTATACCCTCTGTCTTTTCTCCCACTTCATACACAGCGAGCTTTGCTATCCTTGCTTGGTACAAATGTCTTTCTCCTTTCTTCTTAGTCTTTTATTAGTTTGGTTTTTCTGTTCTCTCCTGACTATATTTTTCCCTTCACCAGTTTCTTTTTTTTTCTGCTCTTGGGTGTAATGTCTTTGGGTACAATGCTTACTGACTTCAGTGGTGGAGGAAAAATTTAAGTATTCTTGGCAATTTTAATACATTTTCTGATGAGTTGGCATTTCATAACAATTTTATGAGACTGTGAAGTCATGATAAATTAACTGGCTGACTTACAATACTAACTGATTCTCCTGACTTCTCGGAGGAAGATTGCCATGTTTAATGTCTTTCTTCCTATCTTTATATTAAACAGGAGTAGCAAAATTAGTAACTTTCTAAAAGAGAAATGAGAGGAAAATTAAAAAATACTTTTAGATTTGAATTGAAAAGATAGATTTGGTGAAGTGCTGAACATAGCAAGAGGGCTTCAATGAGCAGAAAGTCTTCTGGAAAAAGTATTGCACTGCTTCTGGTGTGATTAAACATCCCCTTCTGGCAGGAATGTTGAAGGAAAAGGGAGTCATTGGTTAGTGAATGAAAGAAGAAACAGAGAGGGTCAAGGTCAAGATAGGCTGGAAGAGGCCAAACAAGATTACTGAAAGAAGGTCAGTTCTTTGCTTAATCCTAAAAGACCTGAAAGAACCCATTTTGTTTAAGTAATGGGTTAATGTGCCTTTTATGTGTAGCAGAAAAAAGAAGCTTTTGGTTTTTGTGGAGTCCTAAAAAGTTTTGCTAGTCAAGGAAAGATGAAATGAACTTAGGGCTAAGAGTCGAGGAGGTGTTTTGGTTTGCATTGGTTTGAACATATAATTTACACCTCAGTGAACAAGTTCACTTGTAGAGCTCTTTTATATGTCATTCCTAGTCATACCATATTATTTGTGGGTGGAGATATTGCCAGGACTGTCCAGGATGTAGATGTTAATAACTCTGATGGTTACAACGTTATCTCTTCTGTCCAGTTCAACCAAGCACGCACTGCTGTAAGAAACAGATACAGAGGTATGACACCAGGTAGCAGGCTGAGTGTGCTGTATTAATGGTTTATGCCTATTCTTTATTTAAAAACAGCTAGTTATCAGGGATGAGTAGTTTTTACACACTCTTCCTCTAGATGGAACCACTCCGCTGCTTCACTTGGCTGAGATACTATTTGTTTAACAGCTGAAGAAACCGCTGCAGCATGTACTTGCAATCATGCATCTGTGTTCAACTGCACACTCGTGGCTAGGAGCATGCTGTGTGGCATTAGAGGCATGATGCGAAAGAAGGAATGCTCTTGGGTTTTGTGCTTCTGGAAATAAATAATTTGAAGGTAGTGTTTGCAAATTTTCATCTGTTATAGAGTAGTGAAAATTATTACCTGTATGGGAATAGTGACCTACTTATTCTACATCCGGAGAAATGCAGTCAGATGCTTCATCTTGTCCCTCGTGTCTGTCAAGTCTCTTTCAGAGTTTATAACCAGACTGTTAGCAATAACACTCACCATCTTCACGTTTTATAATCAGTTCTGTTTATGGGTTTGTGCACAGAACTTGGTCTACTATACAAGGCAGTGATACATCTATTTTCTGTAGAAACATCTTGCTTTATTGCTTCTCTATTTCCATTTTCTTTTCCAGAAGCTATCCCAGTTAAAATAGCTTTCTTTTTCTTTACTAATGCTTTGCCCATATTTTGTGATTATGTGGGTTTTTTCAGTAAGTTGCATATACAACTTTTTCAAGGCTTCTCTATTTTTACCTGACTTGGAAATAAGTGGGTCTGTTTAACTCTTATCTTCCCAGTTGTAAATGTGAGCTAAATGTATTACCCAATATACTTTTCATGTTGTTTTTATTGAATTGATCTGGGAGCTACAGATATTACTGAAACTGGGTATTTTACTATTTCTTAGAGCAGCATTTATGTGCAAGACTTGGCCCACTGCAGGCCATGTAAAAGATTCAGAAGATAAACTAGTTTGATTAATTATCTGCCTAATCAGAATCAAACATAGTAAAAGATTGTCCAAAGAGAAGAAAGAAAAAATAGTGTAGTATAGTTAATCCCATTGGTTTTAGTCCTCTTCTCCCAGAATATTGAAAGTGTGCTGAAATAGCATGGCCCTACACAAAACCAGCACCAGTAAATAAATATAAGATGGTGGTTCTTGCTCCCCAGCAGCTAAGGAAGGAAAGATTTAGTCACACAATCACTTTAAGGCTGTATCCACTGATTGATGCTACCCTATCTGTCTTGTAAGCAGAAAGAAATATGGCAATGGATTATTATCCATTTTGTAGAATCGCTATTATCACATAATAATATTAAAATAACAAGTGATGAAACATTGTTACTTGGCTATAGATTTTTAGAAAAAAAAAATACCATTTAGCAGTTATGTTGTCAGTGTAGTTCCTGTATCTTGAGTTTTCCAGCTTTTGGTAAAACATACCTGAGGTATGCCAAAATTCATTTATCATTGTAATAGAAGATCTTAATTGCAAAAGTCCGAATGCAAACCTAGAAGTGAGTTTAATCTAGATTGTGTTTGTGTGGAATAATAAACTATTAAAATTGAAAGAATTAGAGAAAAGATAAAGAGAAATTTAGAGAGGATGACAAAGAGAAGAATTCAGCAGACCCTGATGAGGCATGCCATGTGTATAGAAAAAATAGATGGACAGGGGTTGCATACGTGGAACCTTTTCTTATGGAGGAAATGGTTAATGTCGTTACGAACTAGTGCACACATTTCATTAAAGATATATGTTTGTGTGTATATACCTGCAAACACAGTATCATAATTCAAGCAGTATAGACAGCTGAATTTTTATAGATTTTAATTAAACTGTGTTGGCTAATGGCTGCTGATAGTTGTTAAGTATTGTCATGTTTGTTCTATTGAATCAGCAAGGTGCCATGAACCATTAATCCTATTTATTTTTTAGTAATAGTCAACCTATACTTGGGCTAACATATTTGTGTAGGTTATGTATAGTTTACAAGACAAACCTTAGGAGAAGACAACAGGCACAATAAGTCACCAAAGGGCAGGAGAACGAAAGAAATGTTACCCTGATTGAGGCAAAGAAGTGTTCATTAAACCAGGCAAGTACATGAGATGATACCTGGTCTAAGAAGGCAATATTTGCATCTCTGAGGAAACAAAACAGTATTTATTTTGACAGGAAGAATGACCATGAAGTTTTGCAAATCAGGAGGAAATAAATTAAGTCTCAGTGACAAACACTGAGGAGAACTTCAACGATCAGATTGATTATAAAAAGCTTAACTGCTTCAACAAAAAGAGGTGCTCAGTGAGGGTTGCAGCCTGAGGGTTGAGATGCAGAAAGAGGGAAAATGCAGTAGAAACACAGGAAATTCTGTGGAAAGTTTTCTGGAGAAGGATTTAGCTTCTTCACTTTTGTCTTTATAAACATTTTAAACTGTTGACTGCTTTGGAAGTTGTAAGGAAACATTTTTCTTTTTGTTTTTATCTTAACCTGGCTTGTGTTAGATGTTGGAAAGCATCTGGGTGATAATATGTCTCACCCAAGCCTATCAGGAGTCAAACATCCCAATGTATTCACTGCATATTTTAAGAAATATTCTGTTTGTCCAATGCATCCTCCAGGGTGTCCAAAGGTAATAAGGTCTGCCATAGAAAAGGGTGTCGGAGGGTCAGGTGAGTCTGTGTATCCCAGGTGTGTCCCAGTCAATGGTGGGGGAACCAAGACAGCAACATTTGAACAGGTCTCCAGTGAGCTTGTCACAAAACATTTTAAAACTGTTTTCCCTTTTATGATCTATGGTGATACACCCTCCCATCCATATGGAATAGGATTTCTTAAAAATTACAAAGAATTTTTAAAAATTAAATAAAAAAGAATAGAAAAAAATTAAGAAGACTTCTAAGGAAAGCTGGCAGATTGCATAGTGAATCTCTCCTGGTCCGAAGGGCAGCGACCTGGCTCGGCCTTGCCATTGCCAAGCTCCTGCCAGCAATGGACACCGGACTCCCCACAGGAGACCCTTCCTCCAGGCGTGCATTTGCAAATGTGGTGTTTAGGACAAATATTGTCCCCTTATTTTATAAGGAGTTTCGAAATTGCTTTGGATTTAAAGAGATATAGCATCATCTCATAATTGTTTTTATGCTAGTACCGGTACTTATAGTTAAGGAGTTGACCCTAGTCATAGCTACATTCCTAAGCTGGATGAAGTGATCCTTGTAAATTTTCAAGAAAAATGCCAAAGTACCGTAGATTGAAATAAACCTCAGACATGAATTGAAATAACTTTTTCTTGAGAGAGAGAAATTTAAAGGAGGCAGAACAGAGAAAATTAAAACTCATTCCAGAAATAGCACTATTTACCTATGGTACAGGCAGAGATCACAGAGGTGTTTTTTGTTCCGTGAGCTCTCTGCAGTCTCACATGGCTGAGCTCTGGCTGGATTCAAAGGAAACCCATCTGCCTTCATGTGCAAAGCTTGCTCACAGTAACAGTTGCTATTGTGAGGGTCTGTCGCCAGAATGCTGAACAGAAATGCTTTGAGAAATGGCATGATTATAGGGGGGAAAAAATCCTTATTTTCCTAGGATACTGTAAAAGTACCAAAGGAACAGTATAGATGTTTTGCGTTAGGGAAGTCATACATATTCTAGAAAAAATGCATTTAGGCAGAGAACATGGATGATAGACGATACAGAAAAGCCAGTTTATGACTACTGCATTAAAAAAAGTTGTTCAAGAACAGTTCAACCAGCTGGAAATAAAAATTTCGTAAAACTGCCAAAGGTCAGTGAGACGCAAAGCGATTTGCTGATTAAATGATGGTCACATGTTCGTGTGCCTGTGGGTTGTGTTTAATTTCTGTACTTTCATGCTGCAAAATTGAAAGCATGCTAAAAAAGGACAAATTAGACCATAAAATAAAACTTGCATTTGCAGTCATTCCTTTAAAGGTTGCATTCTTTTTTGTGTACATAAGTTTCTGGGGAACTCTCCAAATACAAAGTTGTGTGAATCACAAATTGAAAGCAACTTCTCTGTCACTTTGTCATCACATAAAATGTGGATTTCTGATCTAGAAGGTGGAAAAGTAATTTCCTTTTTTTTTTTTTTTAAATAAATGACTACATTCTGGTTCCTTGATTCAGTGTAGCAAATTAGATAGAGAATTCTTAATATAAGAATTAATATAAGCAACTAATTATTGAAGTAAATACAAAACTCTTACTGTTATTTCAATAGATTAACTTTTTCAGTTTGAACTTCAGAGATTTCTCAGTGTAATTCCCCAACTGAATAGGTACAGTGTGGCATTGTTATCATAACACTACAGATCAGCTTGTCTAGTTAGGATTGGCCTGCGACAGTGAACGTTAAGACCCAGGAAAAATTGATTTGTCAGAAATTCCTTCTTTCTAGACTGGAGAATTGTTTAGATTTCCCAGTGAGAACAGGGATGAGAAAGTAAAATGTGCCAGGTATTTTCACAACTCAGGAGGGTAAAGTCTCTTGCCCAAGGCAAGTGAATTAGATGAATTTAGGCCTGTTTGGGGGAATTGTAATGGAATATTGCTTGGCAAAACTAGTTGCAGACTCCAGCAAGCTGAGAAGGTACAATCAGGACTGTTTTCACCCACCAAGCCTGGTTCTCCTAGTTCAGTTTCAGCTTGTTGGGGCAGGCCATCTGTGCCAGCCCAGCAGCAGGGACCTTGGTGGTACTGAGAGGAGTACGGAGGAACCTGCAGGCCCCCGCTGCACAAGGTAAACCTGTCTCCAAACACACGTCGCTCTAAAGTCTTGGAGACCAACGTGAATATCGGGGTTCACACAATTTGTCAAAATGAAGTTTCACAGCTTTGCCGGTGGCTGCACTTTGCTGTGAAGGAGGACAGAGGAGGAACCCCCCCCCAGACCACTGCCGCTGCGGTCGCTGCCTGCCTCCTGCCTGCCCAGTGCTGTGGCCTGGCAGCCCAGAGGCGGGAAACGGCCTTCCCTGTGCAGGAGTAATGCCACCTCTTCGCTAGCTTAAATTTAAGACATGTTGCATCCCCAGTGTTATATGTTGTGAATCTTGTTGAGATAGAGGTGTTTGTGTTAGGTTGTGGAGTTTATAAGAATCTCTCCCGTTTTTTCTTCATGTATTGTCCCACTGGCTCTTCTCTCAGCTCAGAAGGCCGCTCTCTGACACCGCTCACAACCCGACATTCCTGTTAACAGGCACCATAAATTGCTGAACATCATTCTGCCACTTGCTAGGCCCCATCGCTTTCATCCATCAGCGCCTGAGATGCACTCCTGAGCTCGCTCTGCTGCTGGAACATTTAATTCGGTGCATGAAAGATGATGTAATTTGTGGCCTTTTTCCAGTACAATACTTTTGATTATATTGGATTGTGTTGGGCAGCCCAGGAGGATAATCTGTGCGTGTAATTTATAAATATTACCTGAACAAGCTGAACTTTATTTAATTACCTTTTTTTGTCCCCCATTTCTGCCTTTTCTCCTCAGAGCCTCTCTTTGACTTTAACTACAAAGGTACTATAAGCCAGAGATACGTGTTTTCCCTTGATTTGTCCTGGTCTGGCTGCTCACACCACACTTGCTGTCTTACCTGTGCATAGACACTAAAACACGGGAAGCAGAGATACAGATCCATCATATTGTTTTGTTAATAGCAAATATAAATAGGCATGAGAAAGGTGAGATCAAAAAAGGCAAATAGTCATCTTTGTTTTTAAGAGCGTATTTCAGAGCATTTTTTTTTTAAATCCTTGCTTCACAGTATGTTACTTGTCCTTGAGGAACAATGTGACATGGTAGAACAAATTCTGATTTGTACTGGCTTTTCCCTGACGATTTCATTGATTAAAATACAACATTGTGCAAGTTTAAAATGAAACTGTCTCTCTGAAAGGCTTGCACAGTTCTAGCAGTGATTTTGAATATCACTGCTCTAAACTTCATTGCTCATTTTTAGCAGTTTGGGCTTGGGATGCTTGATGGTGTCTGATAACAACAGAGAATAAAACCCTACCAATGGTAGGAAGGCTGAATTCGCCTACACTGTATCTGATACCAAAAAAACAAAACAAAGCAATTGAACATTGAATAAATTCAGCATCCTGTCATTTTCAGACATTGAATGTGGAACTGAAGGTTTTACAATCTCTGTTATTGCTGTAGTCTAGGGTATTTGGCTTTTCAGTCAGTGAATTTTCAATCAATGCAAGAGATGTCCACAGGAAAACAGTATCATCTGATGGTGTATTTAATTAGTGTTATAAGTAAACAAAAAGTTAAAATAAATTTTTGTTTCCCCAAGCACCTTTATACTCTTTCATGGTTTTGCTTATGTGTGTAAAATGTTCCGGTTGTTTTGTTATTTAAAACACTGCAAGTGAGTCATCTTAGCTTCTTTTTTTGTGTGTGTATGTTCTGAAGGAACTGTTGGAGTAGTCATAAGAACAGAAAAATAAAAAGGAAAATATTCAAGTCATTATGTCAGTAAACCATAATAAAGGATATTGCCCAACTATTCAAATAAATAAATGCAGTGAAAAGCATTTATTTAATGTAAATATATTTGGATGAGAGATACATACAAAAGGGTTGGGGTAGTAGGGTTCATAGTGTACTCGCTGAACGTTTGATTTCCTTATATAAGAATTACAGAAAACTTTTCAGGCATGTAGAAAAAATTAATAGTTTTTGAAAAAGTCATAGATACCAGAATTCCTATTCCTCTTAGAGTTAATTACCTCAGTAATTGATACCTTTCTTAACATGTAGTACATTTTCTTCTTTCACAGAAAGGCTTGATTTGGCTTACCATTGATTATTGATTGATGTTTTCGATTATTTTTCTTTGGATTTCGAATACAATTTAGTACATGACACTCACCAAGTATTAAATCTCAGCTCTTTGAGTATTTTTTGTATTTCCATTATTACTTACATGCAATGAACTGAAATACCACTGAAATATTACATTTACATACTCTTTGAGCTTTCCTTTACCGCGAGCGTGTCATTAATTTTCTACTTATAAATATCCAATGTGAACTTTTCAGTAACCTCTAAAGCATCATGCAGAAGCTTGTAAAAATCATAGATATTTTCTGTTTTCCATTTCTTTTGGTAAACCTCTTTTTTTACGCTTTTCTGCATTATTATGAAACCATTACTGTTGTTCTTTGTACTGCTGTAGAGGACAGATATGGAAAGAAGTTTGTTGTCCTACCTACCTTAGGAACTAACTACTGGAAACAGGTACTGCATGTTATTAATATCCATAGAATTTCTTCCTGTTCTGAGAAACATGATCCCTGAGTCAGCTGCAGTATCTCAGATAATATATTTTGAAAATATGAATGATGATTATTACCTTAAGACAACTGCTGAAGATTTTTAAATCAAACTTCGAGTTAGCTGAATTTTGGTTGGTTTCACAGCTTTGTAGTTAGGGGGATTCTGGCTCTTTGTAAACCTATCCCATTTTCTTCCCTGCCTGCTGGGGTCTACTGGCATGATGGCAGCCTTCTTACCTTGCTACCCGACCTCTCCTTTCATCCCGTACACATTGGCTCTGAAATTGTGCAACTTGGAGGTTTTCTACAACCATAGTCTCTATTCCAGAAGAGGATTTTTAGAATTAGGTTAGAAGAAATAAGCTGATCCTTTGAGAAACACTAGTTACAAGTGTGATTTGGAATAGGCTGTGGGGATCTGCCTAGAGCAGGGGGTCGGTCTGCTGCTGTCCTGTGTTCAGCCATCCAAGCAGAGTGGTGGCAGCACTGGTGGCTGGGACTGATAGGAGGGACAGTGAGGCTGGGAGTCAGAGGAGGATGAAGGGGAGGCCGGGAACTGGGCTGTGCAGCCACAAGTCATTTGGTGGCAGGGAGGAGGTGACCACCAAGATGCAGAGCTGGCAGGGACAGCAGGAGAAGGGACCGGTGTCTAGGGTGGAGTATCCTTCCAGTATCAGCAAGCAGAAGACTGTGTGCCTCATCCTTTTTGAGGACCTGGCCTATGTAAAGAATAACAATTACGGTTTGGCAGCCCATGTCATGGATTCCTGTGTTATGTGTACAAAGGCTTTTCTTTAATGATCTTCATTAAGCAGCGCAGTCTTCTATAATATTCATCTAATTGCTTTGCAAACTTTAATGAGCAAATTTACAGCATTTCTTTGCAAGGTTATGTTGTTATTTCTGGTTTACATCTAGAGTCCAGACATGTTAATTCCAGTGTCTGCTTATTTTGAGGAGCCAAACTGAAATGACTCTGGCAACATGCATCTGTTTCAGCCACAGCTCTGAACTGAGGATAGTTGCAGGCAGTACCGTGAAGCTTGTTGCAATCAGAATAATTCCATCCATTCGTACGGTTTCTTTTCTGATGGTGATGGTGCTGGGACTTTTATTAAAACCTATAGAAAAATAAAAAAAGGAAAACATCTGCTTTATAAAGTGTTGAGATTAGAAAGTCAGTGATTTGAAAGCTGGAAAACCCTAGAATTGTGTGTATACACCACAATGCAGTATTTAAAGACCTTTTTCCTCTTTTTCTTAAGATCACAGCTATGTTCATCACTGGATGGCTGATAGTCAGGAAAAAAAGAATCAATTTTCTTGATGTGAGGCATCACTTTGTTGCTGAAAGAGGAGCTCAGTAAGTGAATGTAGGACAGGAAGAGAGAGGACAGTTTTATGAACAAGATGGAAATGGATTTGGTTCTTGTTTGGCTCTTGGCAAGGCTGGACATTTTGCTTAAATCAGAGATTTGGATCATTCTCTAAGTGTCTTGTGTACCACCATTTGGGAATATCTGGCTTAAACTCTGTGATCTCAAAATTGAAGTGATCAAGATTTATTTGCAGAACTGCTGAGTACGCAATACAGCGGAAGTCCACAAGTGTGCTTTAAATACAGAAAGTATTACAGAATGTTAAATTCTTGGAAGGATCAGACCAGAACCCTCTCAGACTAGAGTCCTCATTAACAAATGGACTCATCTAGCATTGATATTCCAGCTATCAAATGAGAATAACAGTAGCATCTTCCCTCACAAGCATCTTCTGAAAATATGCTCATTGAAGACAGGAAAACTATCGGATGTTGCAGTGACTGTACAAGAAAAGCATCCTCAGAAAGGAGATGATGCATGATGAACACGTGCAGAATATGTCTGTCATTTTAGGTTTATTGTTCAGCATTGTTCATCTGATGAGGACCTTCTGTTTTCTACAATGAGATTTGTGTCCTCTGGAATTAAAGATTACACCACAGGCCCTACATATAACAGGGGTAATTTTTGGACTTTCTAGTCTTGTTAGCATCTAAATTTTCCACTTTATTGTCCTTGAATTTGTTATTTTTTGCAGTAGGAATTTTTAATGCATCCTGTTGGCACTACATCAGCTGCTTTAAGTAAAATTCAGTATTTCTAAATCCTTCTGTGTGAGGGAATAAATTTAGTTCATTTTACTTGAGCACATGTCTGGCAAGCCATCAGCAGCTGCTGCTCTAAATTTCTGTGAACTGAGTTAATATTAAGAAGAAGGAGAAAACTCAAATGCCAGCTGTTTTCCAGCTTGTTTGTATGGGACGAAGTTTATGTTTATTAGCACAGTATATAGGGTCAGATCTGATCTAATCTGTTCTACACCAGTGACAGTTCTGTAAGATACCTTTGTGTTAGGTACTAATGTAACAAACTCTATACTTACATCCTCTAACTTTCAGAATGGAATAAAGTCATTAATTTCTCTGTGAAATATTTTCTTTTCTTTAGTATGTCTAGACATGGTATATTTGAAACAGAACTGTTTCTAATAACTGATTAACATCTCATTGAGAATCTTTCTTGTACTTTTAAGTGTTTCACTGCAGAAAGTTGCTGCACTGCTGTAGGGATGTCTATCCAGTCATATACCCATCTATTTCACCTGTCCAACTGCTAGAATTTGAACCTCAGCACAGTTATTGGAGGCAATCATCCACAGTTTTGAGTCCAAATCATTTAAAAATTGAGTGTAGCTTTGCAGAGAGAGTTCAAAGAATCACAGAATCATTAAGGTTGGAAAAGACCTGTAAGATCATCAAGTTTAACCATCAATCCAACACCACCATGCCCACTAAACCATGTCCCACAATGCCACATCTACATGTTTTTTGAACACCTCCAGTGATGGTGACTCCACCATCTCCCTGGGCAGCTTGTTCCAATGCTTGACCGCTCTCTCAGCAAAGAAATTTTTCCTAAGTTCTTCCAGGACAAGAGCCTGGTACGTGGTGTGTGCCACGACGGGCACTTACTACACAGCATCCTGTCCATACATATGTATGGACAACATACGTCCATACATCATAATTGGACTTTCAGAAAAGACATGCTGGCTTTCTGTTGTGCTGTTGGTGACACACTTCACATTTGTAAGTTGGCATCTAAATGGACTCACTAACTCAGATTGTTTCATCAGGGATACATATACGATACATTAAAACTGTAGAAACTGTGAAAATTCAACTGGGAAGTAGAAATTTATGCCTTTATAAGTGCACAAATGTATGTTGATAGTGTTTCTGTCTGTGCAAGCATGCAACGTGCAGATGCTTACCTTTAGCATTCTGAGAAGCCCAGAAATTCTTACCTTTTAATTTATTTGCAGGTAGTTTTATTAAGTAGAACTGAGATTACTGCAATGGCAGCCTCATTTATGTTACATAGCTTATTTAAGTTAGTGTTTCTTTTGGTTTATGTATATTGGTTTGTGCCATTTCTTCCCCTTCCCAGCACTAAAGAGGGATTTGTACTCTTCAGGGCCCCCTCTTCCCAGGAGTCAACTGTAGGCGGACTTTTCTCAGCCCAGTCAATTATACATTGACTGTAGTGCAGATTCAGCAAAGATCGCCAAAACCATAGGTTCAAGCCTGTTTAGGTGCTTCAGGTTGCTCCTGACATCAACTTAGTAGTTTTGCTCCATTGGAATTGGGGGAAAACAAATTAGCTTCTGAAGTTATTTTTCCATGTTAAGAACTAACTTGTTGCAGAATGGCATTGAAATCTCCTTTGCATATATTTCCGTCATTTTCATCTGTTTTGTTCCTCCCAGAACTGATGTTTTTTTGTGGGCTTTTTTTACTTTATTACTTGCATGCATCTTATTATTTTATGGCCAAAGTCAGATAGAGGGAAATAATAAATTGATATCAAAGTATGTGGGAAATCTGTTGTGATATTTGCCTGTGTTACGTATGTATCATTAAGTATGCACGCATACTATAAATATCGTATGTAAGAGATAATTTGTCACTATAAAAAAAGAATGTCAGTGGCAGTTTCCTACTGCTAACAAAACCATATATGAGATGAAACAATATATTCATCTCATGCAAGTAATTTATATTTCATCAGAAATCTATCCAGTGATATTAAGAGAAAGTACAGAGATCTATAACACACAGTTGTTCATAACATATGCACTCTTTTGTCATGGTGAGGAGCACATATTAGATTAGAAATGTTTCCATAGAAATGAATGGTATTGAAGTCGAATCCCATGCATTCAAGTATATGCCTCTAACAGGAACAAAAAAGCACAACCTAAAAAGCTTTTCCTGATTATGTGTCACTGATGAATGGAAGGCAGGTCCAATCAGTAAGCAGTACTAAAGTGTTCAAGACTGGCTTGTAATTTATTGTCTCCAGAAAATTTTGACTCACAGCCTTTGTTCTATGGCATTTTATGCTTTGAAAACTATTGCTTGTGTATTGCCATCTGTGGCTTATGCATTTTTTGGTTTGTTTTTTTTTGAAGGGGCATGCCTTTATTTGGCCACCTTAATTACACTGCTACCTCAGAATTTCTAGTCTTTCTGCCTTTCAGTGTCATTTTTTAAAATGTACAGTTTCTTTCTCAGGACAAGCAATATTTATCTTTTCTATATGAAAAGATAAAACATTATCAGTATGAAGTATTTCTGTGACTAGGACTGAACCAGAGGTATTTCCTCTGACTTGTTTCAGTCAGCACTTGACATATCAGATATTTGAATGAACCTTCTCTCAGTGATGCAACAGCTTGTCCAGACAGGAGAAAATACTTGTAGGGGAACTGCATAAATCCTGAGCTACTGTTTGCGATTGTGCATCTGTTAAACTGGTATATCATGAGTGACTGGTTAACGGGTTGGTGGCAAGTGGTTCTGTGGTCAGCATGAACAACAAAGGGAATAATAGATACCTTTGATATATGACTCTTGTAAAGATGAATCCAAGAAGGATGTGCCTCACTGGTGAAAATCAATGCCAGAGTTGTTCTGAGATGGGGTAAAGTTATTCCGTATGCCATATGAGAGAAGAGTCATAAGATTTTGGAGAGTCTCTGTAACCCAGCAGTGCTGCATAGTTTAGCAAGATAGATACAGGTGTGCATGTACCTGTATATGAATCTTCAAATTTTCCTACCTGACTGGGTTATACAATTAATAGAAAGAAGGATGTACATGAGCTTGTATTTTCAGATTGACCTGGGTAGTTTTGACTGAAACTTTCAAAATACATGTGTTTCATAAATGGTCTCCTTGTTTAAAGGATGATGTGAAAAGTACTAGTGCAATTTAGGGATACAAATACATATCCAACTTTGAGCTTCACTGAAGGACGCAAGTTCAACCTGCTGTTTTCTAATGTCATCTTCCCTGGAATGCATATTGACCTGTGATTTATACAACCTAAGTCCTGATGTAAGGCTGCCAACATACAGTAGCACAGTGTTTCAAAATTTTGTTCTGTGATATCAAAGGTATTCCCTATCTCAATATTTTTGAAAAGGCTAGAAACTTTTTTTTTTCCAAATATAGACAACATTTAATAGTTACATTCTTTGTAATGTTTTTTTTTCAGAAGTGAATTACAGTTTCCTTAACTCCAGCAGGATTTCTGCCTACTGGATTATATTTGAACATCTACGGTAGAATAATGATATTTCTCTTAAACAAAAAACCTACTGTTAAACTACCCAGTAATTCATATTGTCTCAAATAGATGGTTCTACTTCATCAACTTCTAGAGTTTGTCAGCTGCTGATTTCCTAGATACAAATCAAGGTCCATAGATTCTTCTAGTTAAAGATGCTGATGAGCCAGTAATGGATAGTGCTTCAGCTCCATGAGACTGGGTGGGCTTATTAAAAATAGGGGGATCTATTAAAAAACTGTGTGCGTACAAGCCTTCATTCTAGCATATGCAAAGCAGAGTGTACCAAACTTGTTCTAGTTACCTTCAGTGTGGACTACAAATCTGCAGAAGACTGTAATTATTTTGAAATCAGATGGTTATTTCCACTGGAAAAAGACATGTATTTTTCTTTCCTGTTTGTCCCAATGAGGGTAAATAGTTTCTAGAGATTCTTTTAACAAAATAAAAAGTTTATGCTGTCATTTTGGAAAAGACTTTAATATCAGTTTAATACCCGCAAACAAATTATGGACCATCCACAAATTGAATTTGTGGAATCACAAACTCACTGCATTTATACAAATACATTAAATAATGAGTGTAAAGTGACAGATGATACTTGGAGCGTAATCTAGGTCTGTATCATGAGTAGATAATAATATTAAGTTATTATTTAGGAAGTCCTAGAAAAATGGTATGTTGTAATGCAGACTATCTGTGTGTCACATTCGTGGTGTCTGTCAGCTGGACTTAACTGCATTTTGTACCTTTTTTATTGCTTTTTATAATCTCACCCCCTTACGTGTTCTGTTCCACCAGTCTCCTTTTGTATTTTAATTTTTGTTTTCTTCTTTTCGAGATTCATTACCACAGTTTTATGATGGCACTATAATTTTGTAATACATCCTACCTTTTTACTTGATAGCTCATGTTTGTATTTAAATAAATGAATATATGTATTTGAATATGGTTCAGGCAGGTCACTTGTGCATACATTTGGTGATATGCTTTGGAAAAAGCACATTTGAATTAGACTGTGAGTTGCATAGATAGGGGCAGTAGGATTTGCAGGTGTTACCCCAGGGAAGGATGATGCTTCTCACACGTTCAGTGCTCAGACGCCATGCAGTTATGCTTGTACTGGATCCATATTTGAGCAGTAGCGATCAGGTATGCAGAGCACTTTAGGTACATAATGCCTCTCTTCAATATGCCATGCTTTTTGGTGAATCCGTGAGACTCCAGCAAACTCTTCCATCTGGAAATGATTTGAAACATACCCCTGTAAATTCATGCAGCTATTAAAAACAGGATCCCTTTTCCCTTTTCTCTTTTTAAAGACAGCGCGGTCTGGCTTGTTTTTACTGCACCATTTCTTTTAAAATGGACTGCTCCAAATGATCTCATGCTGTGCAGTGAAGCATAAGTATTTTTCAAATGGTACTGGCCTGCATGCCGAGTGAGGAGGCAGAGGTCTTCCTGTATAATCCGATTTCAATCAACTCACTCTAATCACTACTGATAGCTGCAAAATTTAGCCTGGATCTGCTCTGGTAATCTAGATTGACACGAGGTAAAAGTAAAGAGACAGAAGGGCAGAGGAACAAAGAGAACGAGCAGAGACAGTGATTTTCTGCTTTTGCTTCCCCTTTTGGGACGCGTGCCTGTGCTGGCGGGTGCGCCCAGCGCCGCGGCTGAGGTGCCGGGACAACAGGTGCCCTCCACAGGGCTGGACTGGCAGCCGCCACACCGTGGGCACGCACGGCACAACAGGTATCTGCGCGACCTGTTGGCTTGCATTATTTATTGACATTGAGATCCTAATTCTCTTTGTTACTCAGAAGATCCTGGGGTCGTGAAATATTCAGGCATAGCAGCAGTTAAACAGTGCAGCCAGCAACTGGGCCTCTCTTCGACACCCTCTAAAGGCAAGTGGCTTCCAGTGTTGGGCTTCATCCTCCTACAAGCTCCAGTCTCGGAGTTTGGGTGGAATCTCAGTGGGTAACCGGGCACTGCATTTTGCCAGTGGAAGGGGGAAGTGTCTGTGTGAGTGGGTCCTTTTGACTTTTCAGTTTTAACTTTTCTGAGAGAAGAGCCAACTTTGGATTTCATGGATATACAGAAATACAGACAGCTGCTGCTGAAGTCAGGTATTTCGCAAAGATTTGTCTCTGTTTGACTGGATTGTACCTTGGGAAGAAAAATGACTTTTTTTATTGTTACCTGACCACACGCTCAGTCTGCCTCTCTCAGCCAGGCTAAGGGATTGTACTCCCTGGGGTAACAGAGGCACCTGGACTACCCCTCCATCTGACTTTCCATGCTGGTGGGGCTGCTGTTGGTCATCTCAGCCTTGCATGTTGCCATGCTAAAAACACCCAAAGCTAAAAATGTGTCCTGGGTAAGTACAAAAAGATGAACAAAGTTTCTATAAATATGCATTTTTTCTCATATATATGAATATGCTTTTATATATATATATATGTAGAACTATAAACTTATTAATTGGAACACCAGTATTTTGAAGGAACTATATTTTAAATTTATTATGGAAATTTTAAAATTATAGGCTTTCAACTTACTTGTTTTTGATATATGCTTTTCATCTATGCTAATAAAGGGTTTGTGCTATGTACTTTTAAATCAATTGCAAAATATGTGTGGCTTTCAGGTTACAGGATCAAGGCCTTAAGAGTAAGGTTTAAAGATCTGGAGGGGATTAATGATTTTAGTTATATTTTAATTTCTATTTTTGTATATTTCAGTGATTTGTGACTGTAGGGATTCTTATGTATAGTATGATCCACATCTTTAAACATTATTTTAAAAGTCCCAGGAGTTGTTTCAGTATGTTGTAATAAGTTGTAATACACAGTGGGATGAGGGAGTCCGTGTTCAGTGTCTTTTCTGTTGACTTTCTTCTTTCTTACTAAGAAAATACATTGTTATTTTGTCCTTATACATTATTTCTGTGTCAGAAACTAGGACTCCCTGTTGGGAAATAAAGTAAGCCATGAAATATAATTCCAGAGTAAGTAACAGTGCCCTTTCCTAACCCCCATCACATATGATTATACAACACTGCCAGCGCACAGCCTGCTCTACCGAGTAAGCAGAATGTCATCAAATTCCAGTTCCACGCAGAAACCTGGACATACTGGTAGCTGCTCAGTAGATGGCTTTAGGGCTTCTTCAGTGACCTGACTGAGTTCCAAATCTTGCCGCAACTGTATTGCCCATAACTGCATTACCTTGTCTACAGTGCTGGGGTTGTTCGGGAATAAAGGACATCACTGCCACACATGAGGATACAGATACCTTCCCTTCCCTGTGACTGCTCAGTGATTAATAGCTATGAAAATGTGTTAAGTTTCAGATTACTTAGCAATTTATGTGTGTTCGTCAAGCAGGCTACGGTTGTATAGAAGCACGGTTGGTAGATGTTTGTATCTCCCAACTTAGGTACTGAGGGATAAACTGCTCACATACACAGTGTGTCCTCCAGGAAGTAGAAATGTCGTATGTTTGCAGCTATGACTGTCTCCAGGTTTAGGTATTTAAAATACTTATTTCCGGTGATTATGTTGGAGAACACTGGGGTACGTACTCTTACCCATAGTTTTGCACTGTGGAATAATCACCAAGAATAAAATAAATAAGACCTCTCTCCCCTCCATACTTTCCATACAACTGTATGTTGTTTGCATTCAAAAGGAAATAAATATATGCTGTCATGAAAATACTAAATTTTGGTAATCATATCAATTGAATGATTGATATAGAGTTTATCTATCATGGCATAGCCCTGTGTTGCAGACATTAATGACCTTTAATTGTTTTCCTAAACCCGTAGTTGCACATGTGAAATGTAGGAACTATGAACTGGTTTGAAATTTCCAGTGCAAAAATGGCAACTTACATGATTGCAACTGTGTGCTATAAAAAGAAATACATGCAGCATCCAAACCACTGTAGCTTTTGGGATTACTTCTACTTTTCGCCTTCAAAAATAAATAAAAAATCCCGCAAAAGTTATTTGCGAGGATTACTGACAATTTTGAATTAAGTATATTCTATTAGTAATTTGTGGTTGTGACTGCATATCTGTTTGAGACATAGAGAGCAGAAGGAAGAAATTAATAGTTCTATAAAAAGATGAAGATAGTTTTATGTAATTCTAGCATTCACCTCTTTCTCTTGGTTTTCTTGCGGGGAGTGGTGGTGTTTAATCACTTCATGCACCTTTGGCAATATAGTATAAAAGTTATTTACTACTGAGTGATGGAAGGTATAATTTCCTTAGTAAGTATAAAGATAATTTTGTGACCAGTATTTTAAATGGAAAAAAAAAAAAATTAGAATAGCTATTGCACTGAGGATGTTTAAAACAATTAATGAGAATTTTTCAGAACATAATAGTGATTTTTTTAGTGCTCTAGTATTTTGAAAACCTGAAACACCCTGCAGTGAAGTACAAGGGCACCTTACAGAATCAGATATCTGCTCAAAGTATCACTTAGTTTAAGTCCCAACAAGTAGAGATTATCTTCAACTCCCTGAAAATGTAGGATTTGACTCTGGAAGTTTTACCTGTCTGGTGATTTCATCTTGACCTTTGTGCATATGCAGTGAAAATACGAGGGTCCAAGGCTGAATCACAAGGGTGAGTGCAAGAAAAAAATTTGGCTACAATCTAGCAAAGCACTTCAACATCTGCTGAAATTTCAGCTTATTTCTCACCTGCTTAAAACTTAAGATTGTGGTCAACCATACTGCTGAATCGGCGTGTTTGCTAAATTTGTGTTATTCTGTAATTGAAGTTGGCATTTGATCCTTGTGTCTTTAGCATACAAGTTCTTCAGGACAGAAATGACGCTATGCTGGTGTATCTTTGTACAAAAGACTGCTACCTGTATAATTCATATTTCCCTTTTAGGGCTTCGAAGTGCCTACCTGGGCACCTTACCCTGTGAAAAAAACCTCGCTACAGTGTTTAAAAACTAGGCAGCTTCTGGGACCTTTGCCAACATTTTGCTCTGATGTGTCTGACAGACCCTTGGCTGCTGCAAGGACCCTCACCTCAGAAATTACAAGGCTAAGAAATTAATTTCTCATGTCTTTCAAGAGCTGAGGAATCGACAACTTCTTAGTGGGTTGTTTCTTCCCCAGAAGCTCTTCACATACCATTTGTTAGATCTGCATGACTTCGATACAGTCTCCAGGGTTTCCAGACATGTGAATTACAGCCTTGGTTTTGTGCATGCGGTCTTGAGGAAAGCTTTGGTCACTGCTGCATTGCAGCACAAAGTGTGTGGCTTTTTAAGTGCATTAAATGGCAACAGAGGAGCTGCAGTGACTTTAGTTTTAAATTACATAGAGAATATTTTCACTTAAAAGCTGTTGGTGCTGCCACATGTGAATGTTTCTGAAAGTTACTTGGAAGAACTAAGGCTGACCTAGACAAGATGACTGTAAAATCTATTTGTCATCTAATGCCTTGGGGTTTTTTAATATTTGATTTGCAAAATGCATCCATTTAATTATCCTGAATGGAATAATTTTGTTAAATTAACTCCTATTGACATGAATTTAATTTTTATTGTTCTATATAAGCAATTATGTTCTTTGTTACTTTATGTAGGTACAAGCAATCCTGTACTTGAGCTCTGTGACAATTGTAGGTAGGACCTACACCTGTGAAAAAGCCAGTAGATTACAATAAATGCAGCTATGGGACATGGTGTGGGTTTTTTAAACTATGATTTTGACCTAAGCAGCAGATGGTGGTGAGATTTGGGCTTAAGGGAACTTTTAAATTTGAAGTACCATAGGGTCTTCAAAATATTGCTCTACGCCTGTTAGTGAGAGATTTCTTCTCTATATTTGCTGTAAACTATTTGGCCACTCTGTTATACTGGTATGTTACAGGAGTAAACACCTTTACGTATTCTGTGAAAGACATTTAATTTTGTACCTGATGTAATTTTCAAGTATTATCTTGCAGAGTTCCAGGTACAGCCCTTTTTTCCTATCCAAACATCCAATGGCTTTTGGAGCCATACAACCCCCGCTGGAGGGCTGCAAACCTTGACTCTGTGCCAAGGCAACCTACTGAGCAGAAAGGTCATTGAGCTACAGATATCCAAAAATAAATTCTAGCTCTTTAGCTGAAAGCTGTGGAGTCTCCTGCCATGCTCTGCTGTCAGTAGCTGTAGGTCGTGGTACCCACTGCAAAAAAAGAACAAAGTCTGTGTGCCACTTCGGTAGAGTAACTCTTCTTCCCTGAAAGACAGGTTTGGATGGGTAGGAAATTTGCTGCATTGCTGTACGTTGCTAACCATAAGTTAGGATGCTTAAGAGTGCATACACAGTATGTTTCTGCTTTTATTAATATTTAAATTGAGTTGTCATTGTTGGTATTTAAATCTTCTTGATTGCAAAGTATCCATTATCTCTGTCCTCTTACTTATTCATGCTCTTTGTCACACACCTAGTATCACTCAGATTCAAAGGAATGGGATTTACAGAGGAGGAAGACTGACTTTTATGTAATTAACTAAATTACAATTCCTGGTGAATTCCCTGAGCTAATAAAAGGGACTGATATTTCTATCTCACTTTATTACTTAAGAAGTTACATGGTGGTACACATAGTGTTACACTGGTACAGAAAGTGAGGGATGAAAGAAGAAAGATGGCATGTAAATAGTGAAATATGCTTGTTCCAGCTCAGAATGTTTCAAGAGAGGATGGGACATCTATGGAAAATGTAAAGAATTGTTCAGTTATATTGATTTGGAAACTCTTGAAATATGGAGTAACTTGAAAAAATGGAGGATTAAATGGTCAAAGAAAAAAGGCGAGGAGAAGATATAAGTGAGAAAAGGGAGATAAAGAGAAAGACAAACTAGAGCTTTGAATCTTAAGAGATGTGATAGTATTAGAAAGGAAGGATTAAACAAATGCAGAAATACAAATAGCAGGATGTGGCTACATTAGGAGTTCTATTTTTGTTTCTCCATTTGGGGTCAACGTGAAAATAGGAAATGAAACAAGTAGTTTGAAGAACAGATGGTGGAAAAAGCTTGAAAATAATTGAAAAATTATCTGAGCACGGGTTTACCCTGAAACATGGAGGATAATGCTAATACAAATGAAATTTGCTGTGTTCCTAACAGAGAGGACAAAATGTTCCCTTGGAGGAGTTCTTTTTGCTTGAGGTTTTCAAGGTACATGAGGGAGGAAAACTTGGACAGAAGCACTCGCTATTTACAAGCATGCTATTACTCTGGTGTGGATTAGTATTGATCTTGTGAGGAGCCTGCTTGTAGCTACAAAAGTAGGTGAAGTCAGGAAATACTAGAGATGGAAGTGTCTCCTGCCTGTGGAACAATAATAGAGCTATTGCTCATTTCAAGGGGTTGTTTTAAGATGTTATTGAAAGAGGGAGGCAAGGATCTGATGGAAGGTCTAAGTAGAGAACTGCTGACTGCAACAGTATCTCTGTGGGGTTAAAGATCTTTCCGTGCAGTAATTGGAGTAGTCTATGGCACAAGAGGCAATTGATTACTCAACTCTGGCTTGCATGGAGGACTTCGTCCTTTGATAAGTCATGGCTCTTGACATTTAAAGATTGTCATAGCTGAAACAGCCATAGGTATTTTTGGCTGAAGGACATTATTGGGGAAAAAACCAACCATGTCATGTTTGTCACATTGCTTATGAAGTGATGTTTCTTTTCAGTAAATCAACAAGGTGCTGTTTTAGTTCTGTCTCAACCTGGCCTAATGTGCGCTAATGTGATATTCATTCTGTCAAATAATCATGGACTGAAATGACATTGTCATTTGCTTTCCTTCTGGTTGTTATCAAGTCCTTAGTTTCTATTGGAGACAGCTTTTAGCATTCTCGGGTGACAGAGCAAGCTTCCTTGATAAATTTCTGATGAGGACTTTGGCTCTGTCCACTGGCAGCCCAGGTTTTTTCTGTTAATAGAGGCAAGCCTGGGTTGTCTCCATCCTTCAGAGGGAAGCCTGTGGGAAAGCTACTGTGGCTGCCGGATTGCCTACCTTTGCTTGCACAGGACTCAAGTGGTGTGCTACAGAAAGTTCAGGGATTTCGAAGCACTAGGAAACAAAAGGTAAAAAGCTTAATTACGTATTACCTCCTCCTCTGGTTTTACTTGTACTTACTTGTCAGTGTAATAATTCCCACTGATTTTGGTTGGAGCTACATGCATAATCCAATTAGCAGAAAGGTCGTCAGGGCATGCAGAACTTAAAGTAGTCTGCTGTAAGATACAGGATTTGCTTCCCCTGAAATTTCTGAAAGTTTTGCCTTGAATCAGGGGAACCAGGATTCTGCCCACATCCTCACAGCAGCTGGGCTGTACCAGCAAACAGAGTTGCACTGATGGCAGTTTCTGTGGGCAGTAGTAGCCTGTGTGTGCAAGGTTGTGATTTGTGCTCAGTCTGCTGGCACTGGGAGTCTGGGCTGGATGTGGGTGATACATCCCTATCAATAACACTGCTTGACTCAGACAGATTGCTTGATCTTTAAAATTAAGCAATCATGTTTGAAAAATAAATTAATGATACATTCCAAATTGGAATCTATCATTAATTTTAGCACTTCATCTTTATGTGCACCATGCTGAGTTCGTGACTACCAGGTAGCAATATTAAAGAGGTTGGAGGACAATTTATGTTAAAGGTAGGAAGTTGTTGTGACTGACTTCATACAGTAATGAGAAGTTAACTTTCCTAGAGTACTTTTCCTTAATACTGTGTAATAGCATACATAAGCATTTACTACAGATCTCTGATTGCTACTTCTAATCTCTACAGACTTTTGTTACTGCACAGATATAAAGGGAAAGGTAAGAGGAATGTGTTTTCCCCTTTTTAAAATGTAAAAGTTCGTTTGTTTTTCAGTACCAAGAGTTAATAAAAAGGCAGAAGTTACCAGTTGACCCAGTCACAATCAATCTGAGCTGCCTTGAACTGTCTCGATGAAGAGTTTATTCTGGGATAGAGGAGAGCATAGGAAAAAAATACAAACCTGACTTTGAAGGTCATCTTGTCTGAGAATTACAGAAGCATCTGTGGATAAAAGAAAATGATGCCTGTTTTTCTCAGTAGTACTTGTACTGGCCTTTGACATTAAAATCTGGATACAGGAATGCCAGCTATCTATTCCAGTGGGTTAGCTATTTCTATTGTATTTCCCTTTTTCTTTTCTACTTTTTTTGCCACTACTAAAATTGGAGAAGCTTGCAATATAAATTTGCAATGTAATTTTCCTGTATTTGAATTGCACAGACTAAAGCTGACTGAGGTCTGCCTGTTACTTAAATTTATGACAAGTTGACAGATACATCTTGCATTTCTAGAGGCATCAATGGGCCCAGAGTGTTTAAAGTGTAAATGGTTTATTTTTCCAGTGATGCATGACAAATTTAAACATGTAACTGCATAAGCATTTATGAGTTTTTCACTCGCATCATCAGTGCATTAATGGGAGAATTATTCCTAAAAACATGGTAGCCAAAGGAAATAGAAAGGAAGATAAGAGAGCAGCTACTGGACATTCAGGGCTGAGAACATACTGCAAATCTAGTAAGACTCTATAAAAATTAAGGAAGATGGGGAAGTTTTAACCCTTTCATGTTTGATTAACATTATAGATGATATAGAAATGTTATGTTGTGTTGAACACACTAGTGCTGTATGTTAAGGCTGTATAATTTTCCGTTTGGATTAATCTTGCTCCCTTTTAAAAATACTTGTGCTCATCATGGTTGCTAAATTTCAACTGGAATTCTGCTTGTGTATAGATTTTGTAATGTCCTGCAATTATTTTATACCATCAAGTTATACTGTTCTTCAAGTAATGTGTGATGCTGAACAAAAAATATGCATACAATAAGAAAGGCTCATGAGAAATATTCAAGAAATATGTCCACATTTTAGTCTTAAAGGTTTGGACACAGTTGATAAGAATTAAATGGAAATTTAGTAATTTTATGCTCAAGCTTTTCTGTATCTGTTCATTTCTTGTTATTTATACTTATTCATAAGAGGATATTTATATCTAACCATAACTATTTTATACTGAATTCATAAGGGCTACTGATTACATTGAAAGCCTTCCTAAGTTCCATTTTCATTAGGTAGCCTGTTCTAGAAGGAAACTAAGGACAGGATTTCCCATGTGGAAATAATTTTTGAGTATTTAGAGCCAATCTGAATGTAATACTGTGTAGAAAACTAAACAAGTAAAACATGTGTTTTTATTATTTATTGTGGTAGAAAGAACTATGATAAAAATTACCACAATAAAAAACCCCAACAACACAGTTACCATAGTTTCTCTGAATGATCATCAGGAATATACTTACCTAGTTACTAGGAAGTGTTTATTTTTTGCCCCTTGAGGTGTCAGTAAGAGATCTTCTATAGAATGAAAACAGCATCATCACTTGTTAACACAGAATATAGCAGTTGATTAGTAGACTAGATAAATCTGGGCAATGATATGCAAAGTTATGTCCCACAGAAAAAAAAAAAGTACAAATAGCATGCAAAAATTTACATATGTGGAAGCATATGTTACATTCCCAAGATACACATTGGCAATGCAGATCTCTCTCTTTTCCATTATACATGATTCCTAAATGCTTTCAATCACAAGTGAAAACATCTTGGAAATGAGAGAAGAGATTCAAAAGACATTAGAGATTCAAAATAATTTGCCCTGAAAACCAGCAAAAAAGTAAATACAGCTGCAAAAGCTTTAGGTTTCAAGAATTCAAAAATCCA
This sequence comes from Gavia stellata, assembly GCF_030936135.1. Lineage (NCBI taxonomy): Eukaryota > Metazoa > Chordata > Aves > Gaviiformes > Gaviidae > Gavia > Gavia stellata. The sequence goes on along the minus strand of NC_082599.1, from coordinate 22,411,713 downwards.
GACCTGTGCCTAGAGCCCATCAGTGATGCCTTCTCTGCAGAGGCCTAAGGAACTGCCTTTATGTCTGACTTCCCGCTGTCTCTGCTTCCTGATTTCCTTCATTTCATGTTGGCTGTGGTAAATAAGTATCTGGCTACTATAATAGATGCAGTTTTATTGGATACAGCATATTGAATTCTTGCCCTATTTCCAGGCCAAATGTTGTTTCCTCATTTCAGCATGTCCTTGGCCGCTCTTCAGGGCACATTCCCCTCTGTGAGACCTCTGCCGTGTTATAGAACCTGCATATTCTTGAATGCAAAATATTCATAACCAATTCTGGGAGAATTTATTAAGTAAATTTAAGGCACTTTGATAGTTACTGTAATAATATCTTATTATCTTCAGAATTTTTAGAAAATAATAGGAGCTGCTTTGCAAGCAACACCTCAGTTTTTGAATATTCAGCATTTCAAACCAATACCGTATTCTTCAGGTGTGAATTATTTTATTGCAGGGCTCATCTATGTTAAGTACTTGCAGGTTTTACTGTCTTGTGGGCTTTTTCTTTCACTGGAAGACTTGCTTCCAATTTGAAGTCTACCCTGTGGCAAAGAGTGAATTGCATTTTTTGATATGATTTTCCTTGAGTCTTCCAGTCATTCTGAGGTTTTACTGACAGATTTTCCTCTATATCTAGCCTGTGTTGAATAAAGAAGCCATATGCACCATAGGAGACAATAATCAAGAGAGAAGGCCATGAAATACATAAAGCACTGTCTAGTGCACTAGGTACTCTAATTGTGAGTAATATTTTTAAATAATAATAAATGTTACTTCTTGAAATAAGACTAGTAAACAATTTGAGAGAGACACATTTGAAGAACATAATCTCTCTAAGACTAAGAAGAGAGGATGCTGTTATAAAAAAAAATCGGGTGTAGCTGTGTTGGGTCCTTTGAGTGCATTAATATGCAAGATATCATTTTAAATTTTTTTCATTGCTGCACTTCTGAATGTGTTTTCCTGTTGTTAAACTGTAAGTAACAAAAGTGCTGGCTTACTCTTTCTTTGGCTAACAAGGCGCATTCAGGAGTAAGGGGCATTCAGTTGTCTTTGAAGTTAAAGTTCCTCTCTAAGGATGCAAGAATGTCTGAAGACATCAGGAAAACAAGAATGAAATCCCAAAAGCACAAAGGGAACAGGGAAATTGAAGTAATGTTATCTCAGCTATTGATATCCACCTATTTATTTATTCCTTATTAGAAGGCATGGGTCAGATATGACATCTTCTGATAAACTGCTTCCTCTTTATAAACCATCATCTCAGTCTAGTCCCAGAGCTGTTCCTGCCTATTGGTGAAAATGGGATGTTACTGGAATGCCTCAGCATAATTATGGCCTTTTTTAGTCGTCAGAAATTAGAGCAGCAGTTAATACACTCTGCTTTGATTCATACAGATGAATATGCAGCAGAAGCACCACGGGACAACCTCCAAATTCAAGAACTCGTGGCTGCTTCTCACGAAAACCTTGATTTGCAGACTCAGTAGTTGGTCATATACCATGACTTGTTTCTCACAGACCAGACAACTAATTTTTTGCGTCTGTTTGGTTGATCACTTGGGAAAGAGTGCACTTTCTTCTAACTTTTACCATACTTTCCATTGTAAAGAAAAGAAATAGAGGTTTTATTTAATGACTTACTTAGTCTCTTTCTGAACACTGACGAAATAGGAATGCATAAGTAGTTGGTGTGCGTAAGTGTGTGGAATATTGCACTTGGAAGGCATTAATACACGGTGATATTCTTTGGAGTCATTAACAATTGATAGAGAATAAAGGTAATGAGGCAAAATATAACTATAGAACAGAGATTAATTTTGCCTTAAAATAACATATTTTTAGGAGCAGATTTTTGTAGAGGAAGAAGAAACATAATCACCATTTGCCAGCTAAAGCAGCTTTGCAATTCAGCAACCGATAAATTGTATTCTTCTGTGAAAAATAAGCAAAACATCTAATTTCAAATATATTTTCAACTATTAAAAAGTATTAATATAATATTAATGTATTATTAATGTTGTATTAATGTCAATAATTAATTTCACTTAGGTAGTTTTCATTTTAAGAGTTTTGACAATTTCTTGTTGTTTTTTTGAATTGTAAAATGTTTCTTAATATCATGGAGACTTGTGTTAGGAGGTTGTTTCCATTGTAAACAGACATTAAAGAAGCTGTATGCCAGCTATTTCAGCGCTGCAAGGTCACTTACAAAAGCTCATAAACTTAATTAAGTCCTCTTGTGAGCTTTGACTTGAAGAGTAAGTTGAAAAGTGTTGGATTGCCAGAAATTTCAAAGTGTTCCCAGTGCTACAGCCAACGAAGCGGCAGGAGAGGGGAGAGGGCAGACCAGGGCTGTGCTCTTTAGTTTCTGGCAAAATGACACAAAGATAGAGCAAAATCACTTAAGTGACTTTCTTCTGAACAAACTGTACTCTCAAGTATCATTTCAGATGTTGTCAGCTCCGTCACATGCTTAATCTTGTCATATAAGGGTAAGAAATTATCTCTGAATGTTTGAAGTCCGTAAATCTGCGTGCTGTATAACAGTGCGAGGGCAACACTGGGTATGATTATACCACATTTCTGATAAATAACATGAGTCACACAACATCTTTTTACACTGTCACCAGAACAGACATTTCGGTCTTTTCACCTGCGTTAGGGATGACAGGGAATGCAGGCTGCACTGCAGTGCATGCATTATTGGGTCTGTTTTTCTCCATCGGATGATCTCACGTGATCAGCCAATCACCTCTGTATGCTGTTGGACTGGCAGTCTTTTTAAATAAATAAAACCAATGTCCCACCTTTCCAAAACCAATGGGAATTTTATTTTATACTAGCAAATCCAGTGATCCAGTAGGAGCCCACAGGGCTGCAGCCCCCGTGCCTGTGCCCTGAGCAGTGTGGCTGGGCAGTGCTGGTCCGCAGAGTGTGGAAGGAAACCCAAGTGGAGCATTTAGCTAGTGTGCATGACTGGAGTGGGGTTGGAGTGAGGATGGGAGATATTTCTCTCTCTGAAGCAAAGCCAGTCCCAGTTGATAGCCTAGCAACATGGCTGTTTAATCCAGTGCCATCATTTCTAAGCTGTCTGTGGGAGGGCCTGACCTGCAGGGATCAGGCTGGGGCTGCTTGATAAGCACCCCCAAACACCACCAATCACCACATCAGTTTGCCAACCCTTATTTTCCCTTCTGTCCTCCCAAGTTCTTCCCCTTTCCTACCCTCATTCTCACCCAAATAAACAGCCCTCCCCTAATCACTTTTGTTTCCAATAGGTCCCAATTTTGGTATGTCTGACGGTGTTGCCCAGGTAACGTGGCCTTATACCACCTTACTGACGGGGTTACCTACGCACTGTGCTACAGGCGTGACCAGTTCGGTGGTCACAGAGAAGGGTTTACATATCGATGGGTAAATGAGGCACCTCCCTAAATCATAACTGCTAGTGGGAAAACAACATGCTAAGTGATCAGACTGTGAGTTTTAATTCGAACGATCTTTGTGGGTGATTCAAGCACTCATGAAGAAACGGCTTTTGAATTGCAGCCTTTCCTGTAAATTTCCCTTAATGTCTTGGTAAATTTGAAAGAGGTTATTTTAAGATACATCTTATAGGTGACCTCTTCCAAGGGACAAAGTATCTGGTTTGTTTTTAAAGTATCTTCTTTGAAATTTTGTTTGTAACTAAATTAAATCTTAAAAATGTGCACATTGCTTCCTTTAAAAAAAAAAAAATTAAAAAATCGCTTAAGTTGAAATCCAAAACCCAATTGGTCTAAACTACTGGAGTAATTTCTGCATATTTATGACTTGAACAGTGCTAGACTAGCTCATGTTAGTGAATAAAGAACTTCTTTTCACTTACAGCCAGTGCTTTTAACTACTCCCTTGTATCTTTTTCCATAAATTTATTGTTGCTAAGGGAAAAACTTTGAATCCTATGAGAAATGTGGTATGTTCCCACGCTAATGGAAACTACTGTATTCTTGTAGTACACAGTTTTCAAGGAACTCCTCATGCTGCGAGTTACATCATGAGTAATGAACGCATTGGCTCTGGGAACTGGTGTTCTCCTAGTGACGGTGTAAACTCTCTGTTGTAAATATTGCATTTTCAAGAAAAAGGAATGAAAAAGCTCTTTGGCAATAACTCAGGCATTCCAGATTAGTTAATTATAATGTTGTGTGGTGGTCTTTGACTCAGGCTCTTCTTCAAGTGCTAGTAGCTGATTTCTTCTTGATATATAGTAGTGTGCTAATGTCTTACCGGTGGGTTTTAGCAGTGTGATTTTATAGCTATATAGCTGTTGGATAGTTATGTTAACCATTGTATTGTTGCTACATTGAATGGTGTTACAGTTCTAAATCTGCACAGCAAATGGAACTATTGAAGATTCAAGGACAAATCTCACTATGGTGTGAAAAAGAGGGGAGTTAAATTTCTACAATTATTTCAGGTACAATGCACATAGGAGAAGATAAATTTTAACAATGGTAATAATGTTGAAGCATCTATGGAAACAAAGGGTAAAATATGTCTGAAGTACGTTATGTTTTGGTGTCCATCCATCATTAACCAGAAACTTAATGGCACTGTTAAAATTATAATTTAGGTTGAAATTTTCAAGACTTGCCAAACTGTGTAATTTGTAAAAATCTGTCAATAATTCCTCGCGTCCAGACAGTACAAACTGCTTTAGTGTTTCTCACTGAAATTAGAGCCTTTAAACCCCAGACTTGGCACGTGCCCATAATTAACCACTTAATGCGTGCGTTATGATAGGATTTTGCTTGTATGAATGTGCCTGACCAAAGGGAGGAGGTTGAGGAAAAGCTGTTCAAAACCATTGTGCTTCCAAAGTGATTGATTTATATTTTTCTGATATCAGCCATGCACTTGTATGAAGCTACAAAAAAATTAGCCTGGTTAGATGTTCACATCTTGTGTGGCTATGATGTGCAAAGTGACAGAGAATATAAAGTCCAGAGAAAAAATTCCTCTCTAAAGATTCCAAGTAGTCACTGTAGAAAAAATGGAGAGTTTTATACGTCACTGACACAAAGGGCTGTTTACTAACCAGTAAGTGCATGACTCCATACGTAACGTTTATGAACATAACAGAGACATTTATCTACTTGTTGGATGGCGACAAACTTGGTTCTCATTTAAGAGAGTGGCCAGGCTGTTCTTTTCTTTACTTGAGGCAGAAGAAAAGGAGTTTAATGAAAAAGTAATAAAACTGTTGAAAATCTGAAAAGGGAGACTGGCCGTGAAAGTGAGGAAGGTTCATCCAGAGGGCAGAGGACATTCAGGAATGCTGAAATCTTTGCAGTCTTACTCTTAAGGCCTTGATCCTGTACCCTGTTTGAGCTAACTGTGAGCATCTGTGGTGGGCCATTTCTCATGCAAGGATTTGGCTCATTTATGAGCTAGGGCCTTGCAAAACCGCCAGAGGTGTTCCAGCTCTCCTCTGCTTTATCCAGTATATCCAGAAAAGAAACCAAGGAGAATAGCAAATGTTTAGAATCAGGGCTTAACTTTTAAGACTCAGGAAGACAATAGGACCTTCATCTGATCCCACACTCTTTCAGACAGTGACTGATTCGCATTATAAGTTAGTTTAAGGGGAAAAAAAGGTATACCAAAGTTCTGAACCTTTCCTCCTGTTAAACTGCAGCTGCTTGGGTTAGAGTCATAAAGTAAATGAAGTATTTTTGCAGTCAAAAACAATCTTCCTTTCTAGCAGAAAAACACCTAGAAAGGAGAAAGGACTGTAGACCGAAAACATAAAAAATAAAGTTGAATTACAAAATAATTCATTAATAACAGTATTTATTAATAGGAAAAGTATCTAGTAATGAAAAATAATTATTATACATTATTTACTGGCTCTTTTAAGGCCATTATCAATTTCTACTCGTACATTCATTTTTAGGGACACTGTGTAGCCACTAGAAACACAGGGTTTGTGTCACAATTTACTGAAAGAATGCATTCAGTAAAGGTTTATTGTAGAATAGACAGGTGTAGTATTTTGTGACCAAAGTCTTCAAGCTGTTTACAGTAATTCGTGATGCCTTTGCAATTCTGTGCTTAGGTTTATTTCTTTTATTCTTCCATCAATGTATTATTCCTCTGAAATGTGTCTAAGTGGATCTGTTGCACGAAGTGTGACAACTGCAACTTCATCCAGAGCCTCCTGCAAGCACTGAGTTCCCATTTTTCAGGTATTCATGCCACTTTCATCCCTTGCAAGCTGTGTTCTGGCATGTTGTGTTCTTTAATGGTACTGAACTTACTGGTCCAGGATTACTAGAGAACTGGTCAGTTCTCTAGCTAAATGGGTGCAACTCCTCAGCACTGTTACTGCCAAATTCTGCTTTCTGTTTCTGAGGTTTTTAATTTTTTATTTGCATGAATAAGCATTGCTTCATCTCTTTACAGCTGTAAATTAGGACAGTTGAATGCTTTTGTTTTCACAGAGCAGAGCAAATGCCGGTTATTCGTGGGAATTTATCATAGCATATAGGGTGGGGTTTGGGACTGCTTACTGCATCCCTCAGTTCCCCCCAGGGGAACTCCCCAGGTAGTCAGCCTGTCCCTGGGGTCTGGGGTGTCTGGTGGGGAAAGTCTTCCTTCATGGGTGGCCAATCCATGGTCAGTGTAGGGATCAGAACTTCAAATCTGATAATTTTGGAGAAGTTTTAGTTATTTCCATGGTTCCCCTGATGTGGGCAGTCCTTACAAGACGTTAGTAAAGATCATCCATCTTTTCAGCTTGCCTTTTCCTGGTCAAACTGTTCCAATTCTAGGCTCAGGAGCACTTCAGCTTCATATGTTCGTGAATGTGAATTGCAGACTCTATTGAATGAGAGGATGGAGGGGACTGAGAAATACCTTCAGTGAGACCTGTTTCTGGCATTTTTTTAGACATAGAGTCAGCATATTAACAAGAGCTGTATTTTTAGCCAGTATTGCTACCTAGCAACGGACCATTTACTGTACTATGGGCTTGAAATGTATTAAATAATTTTAGCTTTCCTACTTTAACCTTGGTGGATTACACTAATGCCTCAAGGCTCTTTTCCTGTGCTATGCTATATGCCTTCCGGTACAAGACAACAAACTACTGTCAAGGCCATATTGTGCTTAAGACCAAATGCTGTTAAACTTTTTTTAGCATAAGGATGATAACATAATTTCTGCTACCTTCCTACTAAGCAACTAGCTAAGTAAATATTTAGAAACTCAAGAGACTGCCGTCTAAAAGCTGTCCTGATTTCTACTTTCACAAGTTAAAAAAAAAATTTGAAATAGCTAAGTCATTTTGTAAAAGCTGTAAATAAAAATGAAGGAAAAAATCAGAATGGGGGTGATTAACCTTTAAATCTGATAAATTTTCAGAATTTTTAGTTATTTCCATGGGATAGGAAGGAATATATTTTGCTGGTTAGATTTCTGTTAAGATTATTATTTGAATTTTTTAAAATTTATCTTGACTTATTTCCTTTTAATTCTAAATATTTAAGACTCAGTAGTGATTTTCACTTTATGGTTCAATTTTGACTTTTATATTCATGTTACAGTATTGTTTTGTACTTACTTACTTACTCCAAAAGTAGTTTTGATTTTCAGCTGTAACCAATGTGCATATCATGCTGAAGGCAAATAATAAACCCGTCTGGCTTGAGCAGCTTATTGTCTAAATAAAGCCTGTACTGTTTAAAGAGGATACTTTGACTGAAGTATTTAAAGGGTCTAGACCTGATAGTGCAAGAAGGCAAAGTTCATTTTCTTCCATACCCTCCCACCTTCTAAAGGTTGGTTAAATCTGAAGAAAATCATCCCCTTAGACAACGAACCTGCCTTTCCATCGGCACAGTGTAGTCACCTAGCCTAAAGCAGAAACTACTTTTGCGCACATTTTGAATAGCTAGAAATTCTTACAGAAAGAAGCAAATAATAAACCTTCAGTAAATTCTGGGCAGTGGCTACTCCTTGCAGACTTCTAAAGTATCTTAAAGTTTAATTGTAGAATAGATTAACCGAAGTATTTTAAAATACTTTAATTACTGTAGCATTCTAAAAGTACTTTGAAATTATTTAAATTTTAATTTTAAATTTATTTTAAAAATTTGAATATTTGAAATATTTTGATATTCTCCAAATATACAAATATTGGCTACTTGAAATATTAAGTTCTCAAAACATTTAAAAATATTCTTTACCATTTAAAAGCAATATCCATTGATTTAGCCCTTGTAACTGTATTTATGTCCCATTCAGCATTGAGGTCAATACAAATCTCCTGCGATTTAGGGATTTCATAATATTTCTTTATTATCATTTTTTGTCCTCTTTTCTTTTCTAGTGTTTTCTTACTAGGTCTGGGCTATTTCTGGAAGTGATAACCTTTTCTTTACCCTGTTAGGCTTCACATTTAAAATGTGAAGTAAAAGTCTTTGGGCCAATTTTGTTGTTATTTATGCATGGGTAAAGTAAATCACCAACTTTTGTTGCACATCAAGGAAGATGTTTATGCACATCACTGAATAAGTCATTTTGCTTGCTTAATGCAATTTTGCATATAATAAAAAACTTCCATTTGAAAAAAAAAAGTGCTGATGAAAAATGTCTGTTCAGTCTGGTTGGTGAAGTCTTTTATTATGTACAGGGTAAACATAAATGGTAAACATAGTGCCCTATTACCATGTCTTGGTTCTTGCCTGGTGGGAATAAAAAGGTTATTTCTGTCTTGTTTCTTTGCTTCAGGTGCTTTTCTGTTTGATTACCAATTATTATTAACTGTGGTAATGCGTATGTAGTATGGAAGCTGAAACTGAAATCTCAGCACTCTGGCAGATGGGAGATATGTTTAACTGTTGCTGAGATGCAAAGGGAAATCATCAATGAATTCATGACACAGTTCATTACCCAGCCCCAAATAAGTATAAGTTTCTGATGAGGGGTTGTACTTGTAACATACAATCTTAATTCAGACATTTCTTAAAACTGAGTCCTGAATTAGACATCAGTTTTTAAAATATTGAATTTTTAAACTCCAAATGATTCATTTTGTACTTGCATTTCAGTAAAAGTAAACTTTGGTGTATTCCTACTATTGTACAAGACATTGCATAATGTTACAAGATACTGATTTGGCCCGTGCTCCCAGAAATGAATTATTCAAGCAGCTCTAACTAGGAGTGATAGAACATGATCTTCAGCATTGCTTTCCTGCTTCTCAGTCTGGCAGACCAGGTGCTTGAAATCTGCTGATTTTCCCTGCTTTTCATACAGCTACATGTTCATTATTTTTATTCTGTTGAACTTTTTATATATTTGGGTCTCAATCTTTCACACGTTTTGTTGCAGTAGCTTGCTCCTGTTTGTGCACGCACTGAAGCTGCCAGATGAGGTCTGGCAGGGGAATGAGGTGGAGATATTCTGGGATCTTAGCAATAGGAGCTGAGCTCTTGTTTGTGTCAAGAATAAGATGCTTCTTTCCCATAAGAAATTTTGGAGCCTTGTAGGAAAGAGCTTTCAGGATCGAAACATTGGGTTTGGCCTCTACCCTTGCCAGTTCCTTTTCTGGATCTGGTGCTTCATGTCCTTCATGACCGTGCGGTACCTTGGTGCCGGCCTTACCCTCCTGGCACAGCTGGATGTGGATCCTGTTGAAATGGCCTGAAGTGCCAGCAAGTCCCGAAGGTAGTCAAGGGGGGCAGCTTGAAATTCAGCCAAGTGCAATGCTGTGATACTCCCCTTGTGCATCACTCTGAATGTGCAACTCAATGTAACTGTGCCCAAAAGTAATCGGCACCACCTGTCGTGATGGGAGATTGGACAGGTCGGTTCTCTAGCATTGTCCATGAATTATGCTTTTTTCAAGGCTGGGATAATTCAATCTAAAAATGCTGTATAACAAATATTAGGATTATGCTAAGCTTAAAACATTTCATAGTGTCTTTCATATTGTGCCAGGAAGATTTCAGCCCTTATAAAAACTATAGTTTTAATGCCTATTTTGTATTGAGCTTCTGATTTTCTCTTTAACATGTAGTTTGACATGAGAAAAGGTGGAATCATAGAATGTAGTTCAGAGCAAAAAGACATGCTGAAATGAAGTGTCCATGTTGATATGGCAATGGGCTGCAGAGCACTGAGCTGAAAACTGGTTTGGAAAGTCTAGGTCATACTTTTCAGGTCCTAAATTTTCAGAGAGATGTTTTAGTTGCAGTTTTCTATATGCTTGAGAAATTTAAACAATGCTTCCCAGCTGGTATCGAGGCTGCCCGTGCTGGCTGCGGCTGTAGGCAGGGAGTCTCCAGGGCCTCTCGCTGGCCTGTGCTGGGAGGTGCAGAATCAGCTCCTTAACCTGCTCTTTTCTTCTGTCTTCTGCAAAATCCTGCCATAAAGTGAGTTTATGCTGCTGGCAGTACTTGATATTTTTATCCTTCCATATTTTGTATTATCCTAGTTTCAAGATGAATTCTAGTGAGCTTATAGTAAGAACATGTCTATTAAATTTTCTTTAGTAGATCTGAATAGATTAGTCTGAATCATACATATAAAAAAATGTTAAAGTAGTTGTATTAAAATTCCAAGGATGAAACATCATCCTGAGTTCCGCTGAAAAGTAGCCTTGCCTGCTCCACCAAAATGACCTTCTTGAAGCCCACTTCTTTCTCTGCTCTGAAGTATTTTCTTATCCTGTTGCACAAAACCTTCACTTACCTGACCCCTTTCTAAGGATTTTGGTGAGTTTTAGAGGTATTTATAGTTGGCTGCAGTGTTTTATGGTATAACATTATCGGTTGCCAGTTGATGGTACAGGAAACCCCCCCGAAGTCTCCAGGTCTTTTCCAGACAGATGGTCTGATATATCATGTGGTGAGGGGCGCGCCAAAAGTCTTTCAACGTTTCTATGTCAGTGTTACACTTGAGGTTCGGTGTTCTTTTGTGGTTCTTGGTTTATAAAACTGTATTTGTGTTATTATAGCAGAATGTAGAAAATTCTGTGGCAATCGAATACAATTTATTTACTGAGGCAACTTGAAAAGAAATTGGTCTGTGGTGAATATGAAATAAATACTCATCAGAATCTGTTTTGTTGCACGTATGCCTATGTATTTGTGCAGCTGTCTGTCTGACTTGAAGAAAACCACATACTTAAATCTTTAGTTGACTTGATAGTCTTTGATTTTTCTTACTAAAATTGTCTTCAAGAAAGTGTGAAGGAGTATAGAGTGCTATGGAGCAGATACAAATTTCCTTATGCTGCTATACTACATTTTTTCAAGGTTTTTATGTTACTGCTTTACTAATTAAAAAAAAAAAAAAAGAAAAAAACATAGTAGTCTCAAAACTGGCAGAGTTAAAAATTAGTTTTACCAAGGATCCTAAATTTGAGTGTTTTACCCAAGGCAAGAGACAACAGGTGAAAAAATTGAGTGAAATTGGAAAATAAGCTGTAACAAAGTCAGTGGTCTTTAAAAGGTAGACAGGTGTTCTGAGGAGAGGTATCAGTGAAAATGAAGAGATATGTCATGTCACTCATGTCCCTTATGTTATGAGGACAGGAGTATCCTGAAAAGAATAGGTGTATTTATCTGCATACTCCGGTGTTCCTGGCTTTGACATCAGGCAGAGCAGCATCTCCTTTCAGCCCTGCTGTGACCTGCCCATTTTGCAGAGCTGTGAAGAAACAGCAAACACAGCCAGGTGAGCTCTTCCTCGCCTGCACAGGCGTCTGGACGTGAACATGGAGGCAATAAAGCTGGGCTGCCAAAGAGCATGAAACCCTGGACCTGGTGCAGAAGCTGGCGCTGTTTAATTCCTACATGGCATAAGTGGGAAATGAGAGACTGAATTTGGAATACTTCTCCTAGAGACTGCACCATTGCAGATTGCCCTTTATTCCACATAGATTATAGTGTCAGCACAGCAAGGAGATGAACTTGGAAATATTTATAAAACTGGTCTCCATTTAGTAGATAAGACCTCTTTGTTTGCAGGATCTGGTTTTATTTATATCATAAAGCTTAGTTTCCTGTGCTAAACCATCAGCCTTATATCCTGGGTTACAGATAATAAGCCGTAAGTGCAGCTCAGGCAAGGAGGTGCCAAATGGCCTTGAGCCATCAGCCTTGGGACAATGACGTGACCTAATCTAAACTTTCCATGGCTCTGCTCCAGCAGCCTCTGGGATGCTCAGTCCATCTCTCTTCCCTGTGTTCCTCTGCCTTCCCTCACAGGCCCTTTTTCTGGGAGCCAGGAGATAAATATGTAAAAACAGCTGCTCTGCTCTAGCTGTGGCAGTGTCTCATTTTTAATGCAGTCCTAAGACACTAAACAAATGGGTTTGTTATTTTTATCTTACACATTAGATGGTACTCTGTCTCTCTGACACTCTCTGAATGTTCTACTTGCATTTTGTAATTTGAGATGTACCTTGTAGACATAAAATAAAGGAGGGAAGACGCTACCCTTGCAAAGACTCGGTCATTTCCAAATGAGCGTCCCAATCTACAGGCCAAAATAGTTGTCGTCTTTTTTGATTTCTTTCTCAAAAAAGGTATCATTGTCACCATTTCTATGTTGTAACACAAGTACAGTCAAGTGGAAAAGGCTTATAAATTAAATCATAGCACTAGGCAAACTGATTCAGTGGCATTGAAATGTCATTTCTAGAATTATCCGGCTTACTGGGGAGTGTTTCAAGGAATAACCTTCTGGTGTGGCAGACTACAGTGCGGGGATTAGACGAGGCTTGCACAATGGGCCAAATTCTGCCTGGTGTTAATTAGGATTCTGTGAGCATAAGTGAGGACAAGAACTCTCCCTGCGATTGCCATTTTATTTTTAAATCTCTGTGGTATGTTTGTGGCATTATTTTTCCACAGGTAGGAGTGGTCTCATACCCCTTCATCTTTAAAAAAAAAAAGAATAAAAAGATAATAATCTAATTCTTATTTTGTCTTAAGAAACCCTGCAATATTACCCTGTGAGCAGGACCTAGAGTTTTGAAGGTTTCTGAAAACATCTTTAGACCATAACTGGATGCTGTTTACAGAGATTTTCCAGAAAACCAAGAAGGCTTCTAAGGAAGCCACAGAGTGAAGAATAGGTGCTGAGCCTGCGAGGCAGTTCCCCTGGTCCTACAACCATCCCTGTTTCTGGAGGGGCATAGAAAGAAAGAAACTCATGGTGAGACTTTTGGATTTGATTCCCAAAACCTGTCAGCAGAAGAACATGGGAAGTTAAGATGGACAAGCTTTACCTCAAAACGTGGGCATAGGGCTTTGCACACCTCCCAGATTGCAATTTAACAGAGTCAGAATGAAATATTCCAAGACACAGCTTTGAATTTTGTGTCGGTCTGAGGTTAGAATAGAATATGCAGCATGCTTCTAGCTTCAAGAGGCTAGAAGAAATTGGAGCTGATTAAATAGCATTAATACTGTTATTTTCAATAATGTTCTTCTGATCCGTGAGTCTTTGCTATTTTGAAGAAATCAGATCAAAAGTTCAAGTGCTAAGAGGTGCTATAATTGTAATAAGCTCCTAACATCGTGAAGGGAACTTTTGGAACTGTCGCTAAAAGGATGACTGCGACTGATTTAATGGTGTTCGGTGGGAGCTACCAAACAGCTTATGAAAGGCAAATCTAGGGCAAAAAAGAAGTACTCAGATTTAAATTATTTTATGAGGAAATAAGAGAATATGTGAGCTGTATTTTGGCCACTTCATTTCTACCTGGAAAAAAATCTCACACGTTTGCTGGTCATGGAGTGTGGAAGGGAATGAGGAGAAGAAACACATCTAGCCCTGCCGCCGAGCCACTGAGTGGCAGATCATTTGTGGGGCAGGGATGTTTCCTCATTTGCCTTCTACTGGGCATCTGGCAAACTGCTAATTTCATGCTAATTTCCTGAAGTTCATTGTGGGAATGATTGGGCCAGTTTTTTAATTATGTAATTGCCTGGTTTGTAAGTATGTGTTGAACATGGCCAGGTTTAAAAAGCAGAAGCTGTTGCTTGCAAAATCAAGCATGTTTTGTGCTCATATTGCAGTTTGAAACAATTAATTTCAAGATATTTTTAATTATTATTATTCAATTTACTACAAAAAGAAGATCTGACAAGGCTTGAAGCCTTGTGACTTGTGAATGCTGATTTCTGCTGTTCTGACCAAGGAGCAAGCCTTATACAATAATACATTATTTGAGTTCTGTTTCCTCATTTAGACAGCTGGAGTTGGAAGAACATCTAATGATTGCCTATGCTTACTCTGTTAATGGTTTTTGTACTCTGTATGTAATTCTGGACATTTAATATTATTATTAATAAGAACTCCCATTTTATTTATATCTGCCTTTATAGTATTTTTAAGTATTTTTATGGTACCGCAGAAAAATGAGGACCTTTAAAATCAGTCCTATGATTAAATAAGATTAAGTAGTATGTTTAAAAGGGGAGAATACACTAGAAATGACTAACTTCTATAATTTTTGCCAGCCGCCCATGCACCCTTAGCTCATCAAGGAAGGTGCTGGCAGCTGTTTGTTTATGTTAAGAGGGGATGGCCTTTATATCTCATGCTAAATCCTTGATTGACGCAAACTGCCTAAATCTCCTTAGGAAGAAACAATCACTGTGAGGCACCCTGGGACGGGTGGGCAGGAGACTCCTCTCATACGCAGAGCGGTGCCAGGACAAACATGTGCCTTGTCGCCTGTGCTTATCGGAGGCGGTTTGCTGAAGGAGAAGGCTGAGGAGCTGCAATCAAACCCTTCCTTTTTGCTCCCTGTGCACGGCCTTTGCTGGCGAGGGGGGTGGGTTGTGCAAGGGAGTAAGTTCTGGGTCAAAACAATTGCTTAAAATGTGACTGCCCTTAAATTTCTTCTCACAGTATGATAAGGAGTAAATTGTAAAAATAACAAATGTAATGAAAAGTTAATTTTTCTGTTCTCTGCGGGAATTTCCCTTGATGGAAAAATAAACCCAGTGATTTTTTTTTTTTTTTGTTTATGGACAGAATTGCAGCATTCTGCTTCCTTTAAGTGAGCCCACCATGCAAAGAAGGGGAAAAATTGAAATTACATTGCTTACCAGCAAGAATACCTTTCTGTTCTGGTTTAAAGAAATAATTAAACCTGATAGTTTTGCAGCCATGACATGACCTGTTTCATGACCGTACCGGGCTTTGCAGTGGCAAACCGATACCTGGGTCTTCCCCTTCTCTTGTGCGCTGTTTCTCACCCAGACTGATGTGCAAGTGTGTCAGGAGATGAGACATACGTAACCAAGGAGAGAGAGGGGCTCTGAACCCTCCATCAAAAGGTGTCTATCTGTTACAAAATGTCCTGAAAAGCAGCTTTAAACCAAAAATACTAGAGATGTAACGCCTTCCAAATGACCTGACTTTTCCAAGTACCCGAATGATTTATGTTCTCCATTGCAAATTCATTTCTGTCAAGGCTGATCTAATAGATCTACTACAGAAATAATTTCACAAGTAATGGATCTTTATTTAGCTCTACTGGACTTCATAAGGGACAAAGGATAAAGTTTTGGTTTGGTTTTTTTTTTTTAAGGAAATTGTATTCCCTGACAGATCTCAGGTGAGATTTCAGGTATTTAAGACAAAAGGTCTGCTGCTGTTTGATTAAATTCTGATTTCCTGGGTGTTTTAAGGAAGTAGGATTTGGAGCAGGGCTTTCCTTGCAGGGTTTTTTTTGTTTTTCAAGGAGTGCCAATATAGGAAAACAACACAATAAGTTGAAGTAGAATGGAATAAAAGACTTTTGGAAGGAAAATCATATTAATTAGGAAAAAAAGTGAAAATATGGTGAAAGCAGCAAGTGATATAGAGCGAGAAGAGAATGATGGTATATATGTGAGTGACGGAAGATGGAAGCAGAGAGAAGAGAAAAGAATTAAACCAGAGTTGAAGGTGAGCTTTTAAGTCAGCTTGAGTAACAGCCATGGTTGAAACAAAGGTGGATATAGAAATAGAACAGAAGTAATCTGAATAATCAAAATCTTAAAAATTCATCTGATTTATAGATATTCCTTTAAGGTGATATGGTTGAGACCTTAATGTTTTGAGATGTTCCGAAGTGGTATTTGGGATTCAAATAACCAGATAGATAATCACATAGAACTGAATACTGGTTTCGTACCTGTAACTCAGGGCTCAGTGTTGTCAGACACCACAAAACTGTGTAAACTTCTGTTTTTCTGTGTTGCCAACAACATTTGCATGGTACATGGAAGACAACACAGCCTGATGAAGAGTGCTTCATCTCTGACTTCTATGTGCTATGAATGAAACAACGTATGTAATAATTAAAAATTCAGTCTACAAGATTATTTCAGTTTCTAATACTTTCAGGAAAAGGTGTAAAAGATGAATTCCATGTTTCTTTACTGTCCAGGAGCTGGAAAAGGGATGTCCCTCCTGCCTCTCAGCCTCTCAGCCTCAGCTGTGGGGCAGGCAGAGGTTTTTGGATGGGCAGGACAGCATCAGATTCAAAATCGTTTCTATAGTAATGTATGCTCTTTTAGAAAATCCTTGTGTTTGGTTCATTCTCTTTTCTTCCTTAATCCCTTTCCATTCTTTTATTTCTGTTACACAAGCAGCCTAATTGCTTTTATAATTCACATTCTTTCTGTTCTACAACGTCGTCACCTCTCTACATCCTGAGCTAATCCCAGAAATATCTGTTATGTACCAGAAATAGCAAATGGGAGTTTTGCGTTCTGTTTTGGATGGTTTTGTGTTGTTTTGTTGCTTTTTTTTTCCTAGAAGCTTCTTTCCAGCAGCCTCTTGTCTAAATATTGTCCAGCAATCCTGTGGCATTCCCCGGATCTGGGACACAAAATCATTCTCTTAATTCCCACCTCTGATTACTTTCTGCTTCTGACTGGTCTCTGGAGCTGAAGCATGCAGATTTAGTATATTTGATTTGCTGCACGACTGAAATCTTTTATCAGCCAAGAATAAGAAGAGAACAAAACAAAAAATCCCACCCAAACCTGTTCTCTCTCCAGCTGTACAGGAGGAAGCACAGCCTTGGGGAGCCATAAAGTTTGAAATTCTCTCCAGGTGATCCAAAGCGAAAATGTGCTTTAATTTGTACTATGCTATACAGATCTGAATATTTGATATGTCTAAAAGGTAATGAAATTTGGTATGGAAAGATGATAAGGGAAATGGTGGTTGGCATGGGTCGGTATCGGTGAAAATCTGTCTTAAAGAAATTTACAGAAATAACCCCAGTTGCAGGGAGATAAATATGTGTTTTTCTTAATGTATGCCATCAGCAATCCTAAATCTGCCTGTAAAGTGCCTGGAAATGTGGCAGATGTGTATGTAACCCAGGCCTTAAACAAACATCAACTGCATTAAACTAACCAGGCATTTAAATAACAGTGCTGCATCCAACACAGTTTTGTTTCCTAAATCTCCTTGTACACGCTTTACCAAAGCTTTATGGAAATAATTAACTGAGTTAAAGTGAAAAAGGAAGAAGACTTAGAACAGAAATAAGCCGATATTAGCAGTGCTCAAATTCAACAGAAAGTCTCAAAGCCTGTAAGAGCCGTGTGAGATGCTCTGTGCTGTGCGGGCAGCCGGTGGCCTGGCCCTGCCTGCCGGGGGGCGGCTGGCTGTCCCACCAGGCAGGGACGTAGGGGAGTCTCTGGAAAGACACCAGCGAGGTTTAGCAGCACAATGTCTGTCTGGGTTGATGCTGTATGGTGCCGGATTGAAAGAAAACTCCAGATGAGTGGGTGAGGATATAAAATGGAAATACTTGACTTGGCTTAGAAATGATGATGAAACAATCGCCTGAGTGCACTTTAAAGTACATTTGTGGCCATAAATGGGGCCTGGCTTTGCCTGTAGGAGTTATTGAAGCCGTCTAGCGCTAAGGCTGTTTCTGCATGCTGGAGCTGAGGAGCATCAGAGGTTTCCTGGCACAGGAGCGCAACTCTGTAGAGCTGTCAGAGTGGTCCCTGGTGTGTGTTTGGCTGGGACTAACTCGCAGTCTTCCAGGCAGCTCTTTGGCATCGCTTGTGAGACAGCACAGGCCAGGTAGTATTCCTGTGGGGTGGTTTGGATTCAGCCATCCTCTTTTGAAGGGGAAGAGAGTTAGTTTAATACTATGGAATTGGGCAACTCCAAGCCAGTTGGCTTCGGTTCAGGAGAATGGTCCAGGCGTGTTTGACGCATTAGACTGAAGCAAGAGGAGCGAGGAGTACTGTCCCATGCTAGTAGTCACTGATTTATCTTCTGGGGCCCTGTAGTGATTGCACTGCTAACTGCTAGGAGCAGACCAGGAGCCAAATGAGCCAGGAGGAAAAGTCCTGATCTTTCTCCAACCCTTGGAGGTACCTCCATGTTTATTGAAAAAGTGTTTCTGTTTCTGCCCCTATATGAAAGATGGGCATTTGCATGGCCAAGATTACATTTTAGCAATCATTTTTAAGTCGTGTTGTGCTTGATAATTCACAGAGCAGTAGCTGTTTTGCAGAGTAATTTTCATTTTTTACTGTACAGTTGATCTGAAATGTAATCAGTGGTATTGCACTGTCTGTTAAAAAGTATTAAGACTCTTTTGGTTAAATTGCTCTCTATATTATTCTGCTTTTGAAAAACAGTACTTTCACAAATGTTGTGTGTTGAAAATGAAACTTTCCAAACAAAATACTGACATTGGCTATACAGCAAAGTTAAATAGGAAGCACAGTGTCTACTGTAACTTCTGGTTATGGACAAAATCAGGTTTAAAAGCAGGGTATATCATGTCCTTGGCTCTTGGAGAATATTAAGGAAGTAATCATGGGAAAGAAATGGACTGAATTATATTAGGGAGGAAAATAAAATAACACTATCAGCTGAAGTCTCTATTTGCAGAGATAATGCAACCTTCTGGGCAGTTCCTGCTGTCATGGGCTGTCCCTCCGCTGCCTAGTTCATGATCGAAAGCACTGTTTAATGCTCTAGGGAAAACTCCTTCCCATAACCTGGTACTTGACAGTACTAACATCTGTACTGACCTATGTAGTTTAATGGAAATGCACAGCAGTTCTTCGAATGTGCGTCTTTTTCTCCAGTGTACAGTCATCTAAAAGGACTGCTTGCACTTAGTAGCCTACATTTGGGTGTGATATTTCTGGAGAATTTGTGCTTTAACACAACAAGATGTTGCTTTTTTATTTTACCAGAGAGAAAGGTAAGCCCTTGATCACAAAACCAGAACCAGAGTTTAAAAAGGAAAACATAAAAGCAATGAAAGTGAAACTTTAACTATATTTAACACTAACCTCCTTCCCTGGAAGATTTTGCAGAGACATCTATCAGCCATGAAGCCTTAGGGGCAGCTTAGCACCACGACGCTTCCTAGGAGTTATGTTTCATATCAGCCTTTAAGTTAACTTTGAAAGTTGAAGAACTCAGCATGCATCTCCTTTTCTTCTCTCCTTGTTCCCTTTATCTGTTAATTTAGCACTTGACATAAAACATGCTGTACCGCGTTAGACCAAAGATTTATCTAGTGGTTTCCAATAGTAGCCAGTAGCAGAAATAAGGAGAAAGATAAGCACAAAGTAAGTGTGTAGTGATAACACTTCCACAAGACAGTTTATTCTCCCCAAAGTGTAGCACAAGAACTGTGACACTGGTACTATATATAAGGTTTATTTAATGTGTATTCACTGGCTCTCAATGGATTTGTACTCCAAGAACATGTCAGGTCCACTCGCTTTTTCGGTCCAGTTCTGTCATTTGCTGTGTATGTTATTTACTCAACAGAAACCCAGTTTCTGAACTTACACTGTGATAGTTGGGGTGGCTCAAATTCTTTCTTGAGGACTGATCCTTGAGATCAAAATGTAACAGGAAGGACACTTCTGCCTTAAGGGGTTTGCCTATATTTGAATTCTGTTGTACCCATTAATTAGCACCTTCCTTCTACTTTAAAAAAGCTTCTTTTTGGTCACCTTGTGAGCGCATGACAAATATACTGCAAGTCTTCCGGAGATGTGTGGCCTTGCAAGAGGATGTCCTGCTGTTGTCAACTACTCGGAGGAGAGGTGCTGCTGCTGCGAGGAGGACCCTTTCTCTTACACATCAAATTTTGGTGCCACAGGCAACAAAAAGACCACATGCTCTCATTTCAAATGCTGAGGAGATACCATGGCCTTCAGAACAAGTAGCCCCTTCTGACCGCATTCTGCCTGCCTTAGCTCTCATCTGTAAAGTGGGAAAAAAAAGCCCCCTTCATTTTACTGTGCTTCTTATTGTGAAGATAAATTCTTTCTGAAGCTGTAGAAGATGCTAGTGATGAGCTTCTCGGAAAATTCCAAGAACAAGTTAATAATACAGGCTTCAGAGCAATAGAGGAGGCCTGGGGCCCAAACACTCGGGACAACAAAGGGGAGAAAAAATTTATATAAGGTAGCAGCTCAGTAAACATTCATCTGTCTGTGTGCTGAAAAACGTAGGAGCTCTCTGGAAATCAGAATATGATTATGTAGGTGAGCACAAGGGAATTCAATTAAAGCTGACCAAATGCTTAATTGCTTTGTTTTGTAGTCTTGTTAATCTTCTTTCAAAGTAGGCTCTGTGTGTAATATATTGTAGTTTAACCTTGGTATGACTATGATTTTTGTCATTCTTTCCATGCTTATAAGAAAAACAAAAAGAATTACAGTGTTTGTTATTATTAAAAAGAGTAGGTTAGTATTTTTTTGCTGTGCTACATTGTTTTCTTGAGACTATTTACATGTCTTAATTGGTATGCAATTGCTTTCCTAATCCAGATAAGTAGTGTTGAACTGTGAATTGCAAAGTCCAGTGCCTTTTACATTGATGGGTGGAGACTGCTGTTGTTTGCAAAGCATCGCTGAAAATTCTGCATTGCCGGCCTAATAAACTATAACTTCTATCAGCACAGAAAGATAATCTCAGGTACTTGTAGGCTGTAGTATTCTGTGATAAATGGTGAAAATACATGAAATACAATAGATGAGAGTGTGAATAATCCACTCTTACTGCATTGGTGAAAGTTGGAAAAATAATTTTAAAATACCTTTTTTTTTTTAGTCATTTTAATCAATCATTGTACTGACCTATTTTTGATATAATCTTAGAGGCTGTAATCTGAAGACCATTTTCTGATTCCCTGTAAACCAGTGCACATTACTGGGTAGTGGTTCTGGCTCATCTATTTATTTCAGCAAGGCTTTTTCTGTAGTAGTAATACTGAATTGTTCACAAGGATTTAGTGATAATCCTGTTAATATTTTATTGTTTGTGCAATTACAAGGATGGATATAGATATCCTTGTCGATAGAAAAAAAAAAGCAGCTTTACAAGAAATTCTAATTGCTTTTCACTGGAGGAAAATTGTGCTTAAGAAGAAAGTAGGTTATAACAGTTCATCATGCTTCATTACGTATAGCCTAACAAGCTATTATATGGAGAGTTTTCACTAATTGATAGCAATCCCTTCCAAACTCCACTGTGGAGTTGCTTATAAAGAAATATGCACATATTGCCAATTTCTCCATGTGGGCTGTGCAGCGGTACTTTGTGTCTTTTGTACTTAGCATTAGATTGCTTTGCTCTCTCCTGAGGAAGATCACAGATTAATCTAGAATTTACAAAGTATATGTAATACTTTGGATACTTCGTGTAAAAATAATGTAGGAGAAGAGTACTGATCCTGGACCTTCTCCCTTCCAGTAGTTCCAGCTGTGGCGATAACCGTCATGGACATGAATTTGCAAACCACGGAAGTTAAAAATCCACACTGGAATACATTAAGGGTGTATGTCATGCAAAATTGCATTATTTATTTCATTCCTTTCTGGGAGAATATGTATTGACTTGTACGTTCAATTGAACAGAATTGCATATCAGTTCTGCTTTTCCAAAATACAGGTGTCTGTTAAATAGAAATGGATTTATACACAGAGAAATTGTGTCTGTTGGAACTTGCATAGTAGAAATGGGCCCCAGATGTTACAGTTATGTAAGGGCCTAATCTAAAGCCAACCGAAGAGAGCCTGTGGCCTTCAGATCACACCAATAAGAACATTTTCAGGAGAATTAACATTGAAGGAGTTTGCAGTAAGCTAACATTGTGTGTAACTATTGTAAGTATAAAATCAAAATGTATGGATGGAGGGGTGTGCCTTATTCACTGTGGCTGGAGTTAAATTTTTACTTTGAAGGTGAAAAATGTGACATGAATTATCTTTAATTAAAAAAGACTTCATTTAAATGTTAAGCAGAGCTGTGTGTATCTTAAAGCTGTCATTTTTTCCATTTACTTCAGTAAGTGTTTGGTGGAGCTGGTTAATTATTTATGTTTTAAGTGTGTGATACTTGTTTTGAAGTAGATGCCTTTTCTGCTTTTAAACTGATAGAGCATTACATTGCATAGCTATTGCTATGCATTACAAAATAGAAATTAAACTCACAAAGGGATTTAGGCCCTTGGTGGGTTATCTCGTAATGCTTCGCAGTGAGGTTTGGGTGGTGGGGTTTGTTGCCCCACTGCAATCAGCATCCTTTCCCCTGCTTTTGTTCCCTTTAGCTATTTCATCTCACTGACCTGGCAGAAAAAAAAATATAAAAAAAAAAAAAACCCAGAACAAGTAGTTTCCTGCTGGGTCTGACAAGTGCTGGGACCAGCAGAGGGGAGGGAAGGCACTGCTGCAGGTACCAGGGGTGGGGGCAGGAGCGGAGAGGACCACGAGCTCTGCTCTCAGCAGTGGTGTTTACTTACTTAAATTGTTAGTTTAGTTGTTTTATGTGATGTTTATGTTTTATATGCTGCACTCACATTCCTGTAAAGTTCCTAACACATCTTTCAGTGCCATCAGGGAACTTAAATTTTCATCTAGTGCTGAAGTTCCTTCTCTGCAGAAATTAAAAACGATCTGTAGAAGCTCTCTGAATCCTGCTTTCCTAACCAACACCTAACCTTAAAGTACTGTTGCACACTGATCCTGCTTTGTGGACCTTGCAGCAAGGCAGTGTCATATAAAAGTGGGAGTGTATTTAGACTGGTGAAATTCCACATTGATTTTTGGCAAAGCAGTTTGTAGTTGAAGTCAGGAAGATCAGCATCCACGACGATGCAACATTTTGCTCTCAGATGCAGCTGTTGCTCTCAGGAGTAACAGTTTACAAGACAAATTCCTCAAGTTAGCTGATCATAAGTGAGGAATATAAAGGTGCAGTTCTTGGTAAGCCAGGAACTCTTACTGTGCATTTAATTGTAAAACATAGCTGTGAACCTTTTTATCCCCAGTAGGTATGTATCCTGACAGGGTGGCTTTAAGTGTTTTCTGTGGAAAGGCTGTTGCAGCAATTTAGGAAATCTGGGTTTGGGTCTGTTTGCCACTGATTTGTTGACTCTGTGTGAGCTTTGACTAATTTATCATCTGTCTTCTCAACAAAAATTTTGTAGGTGTCAAAATTAGTATCTATCAACTTTGCATGGGCATATACAGAGTTCTGCTGTCTTGTCATGTTAAATAAATGAGGGGTTTTAATACCTTGATGTCTTTTGGGAAGACCTTGAGTCTTCTCAAAGGGGAAAGGAAAATCTTCTAAAGTTGACTCTTGCCAGGTGAGAAGAGCTGGTAACATATGTAACTTATATGAATGGCAAAGGGATAAATATTCACCTTCAAGTGGGGAAAGGGAACTGCTTGGACCATACTTAACTCAACATGAGGTCTTTGTATGGGATACTAGGATACCCAAAGACTTGGCTGAGGAATCTCAGAAACATGAAGTCATTTTTTGAGAGACTATGTAAGACTGGTGTGGTACCCGATGACTGAATAAAAGTAAATTTGATATCTCAGAAAACTGAAGAAAACCAAAGATAGTATCTGCCTTTAAAATGGGAAAGAAATGAGAAACAGAAGAATCATCCTGTATATATACATATATTAGATTTAGACATGTGGATTGAAAAGTTGCTGTGCATTACCTGTTCATGCATTTATTCATCAGCAAATGCCAGATAACATAAGCCATAATGAGGCAGAACTACAATAAATTGCCTTAATTTGTTTGCCATATGCTGACTGCCCACATGTCCACATGTGGATCAGCTGATGTGCAATAACTTGGTGATGAGAAAAATTACTCATTACTCAATTACTCATGTCTAAGCTTTTATTATTTCTGAGATATAGACTGTTGTGATCTCTAACAACTCATTTATGATCTGGCTTGTCAAGAAGAACTTTTTTAGACAGACATCCATTTTCAATTTGGGATGGAAAGAGACAGAGTTCAGATACCTTGATTTGCTAAACTAAAAAACTAAAACCAAAACCAAAACCAATTAAACATTCACAAGCAAGCTTCTATTAGTATGTTACTGAGAATGAGTATTTAGTCAGTCAGTGCTTCTATTCTCTTATGTGCTTAATGGCATTTATAGTCCAAACATAGTAAAATGTCGTAAGGTTATGTTTAAAATTGATTGAGACTTCTAATGAAAACACTGTGTAAAGATAGAATATTAATATTTTACATTAAAGCTACTTCTCCATTAGTGCTAAGATTTGTACAAGATTAAAGAATGAATGAAAATAGTAATAACTGGATGAATTGTATTCCTGTTCTCTTAATAAAGACCTTATATTTTTCTGTAAGTGGCTGAAAGTCACTCACTTTTGTTCTAAGGCACCTTAATTAATTTGTCAGGTTACACATAGCACGCAGCTTTTAACAGACCTGGTACTTCTTAGGTGACAATTCACCCTCTTGGGCAAAAAAGGGCAGAAGTCATCTAGCATTTACTACACACTAGTTCCATGACTGTCTGCTGCTCAGAAGTTAAGAAAAAAGAAAAAAAAGAAAGAAAAAGAAATGGTTTCTATTCTATGGCTAGAAGATTTAAGGAGCTTTTGAAACTTTATGATTGGTAGCAGGGAATTTCTCTATTGCTGTTTCTGCAGTTTAAATCATCCTATTACTTTGTTTTCTAGTACAAAGTTCTTTTGTTTCAATATTGTGATGCCAAAATTTGCCATGATGACAGCCTCGTCTTGCAAGCTTAGTTTCAGTATTCTTTAAAAGCTGCTGAAGGAAGAAAATAAGCCTCTGGAATCAGAGCTGCCCTGTCCTAATTGCGATATTCCAGCTGGGACTGTGATTGTGTATTCTTCAGAGTAGTTCTGATTTGCCCCAAGGTATTTATGTCCCACAGCATGTGTTAAACTTTTTAAGGATGATAATTTTGCCAAAAAGCTAGCTCAGTAATTGTACTGTAAACACCCCAACTTTATTAATACAGTATTGCATCAGAAATTGCTATACTTCTCACAACTTTCTAAAACTGTATTCGCTGAAGTTTACTGTTTGCTTCCTCTGAAAACAGTTGTCGTTTCAACATTTCCAGTTTAATAATGGATCTTAGAAGTGCCTTATCAAAGTCAAAATAAATTATACAAGAGGTTGTCAATGTTCTGTGGATTTTTCTTTGCTGAATCTATTTCAGGTAAATAGAAATACCTGTTTCATGAGAAAGAAATATTTGGCTAGCATCAAAAACTTATGCAAGGTTTCTACTTACTTAATTCTATTTTGGCATCTGAACTGAACCTAACTAAACTTAAGTAACTAAACTGAACCTAACTGAACCTAACTGAACCTAATATTGGTTTCTGAAACAGTGGTAAAATTTTAACAATCCTGCATCCTCAGCCTCTCCTTGCCAAAAAAAAAAAAAAAAAAGCAAACCTGATCGTATATAAACTAAAAGTCACTTCTTCTAGTTTCAGTGAGTTAGAATTGTTAACAATATGGTAGGCAGCTAATATAATTAAGAAATCACATTTTAAGTGATGGGGGGGGAGGGAAGTGCATAACTTTCTATTGACCTCGATACACTTACAAGTGGTTGTGTGAAAATATGTGTAGACACCAGTTACCATAAATGGAAGCCAGTCTGAAGTCTTTATTTAAAAAAAACCCGGTCTGTTTTGATTATTATTGTGAGACGTGTAAGTGGGGCCTGCCCTTCCCTCTCCAACTACCGTTGACTTTATAGAGTGTAATTACAAAGTCAGCGTTAAGAGTTTGACCTTTGGAAACCGGCAACGTTTTCAGCTCTCACAGGCAGACTTTTGTCTTCATGGGGCTTTGCTTGCCTAGCATGCCTATTAAAGACCAGTCTCTAGGTGTAAGCAGAGGAGAAGATTGCCTAGGTCACTGAGCAGCTGGAGCCAAAAAAAATGTTTGTGCTTGTTGCTACTCTCAGGAGTCACTGCTGCATCATTTATTATCTCAATGGTAGCAGGAGCAGAAAGCTGCTTCTCTGCATCTCTTTCTCTGTTCATACCATTCCCTGCCTGTTGCTGCCTGCTCCTTACTCTTCTTTACTACACCTCCAGAATTGTCTGACCAATACAGAAATGTATCCTTCATTCTTCTTATTTACATTTAACCTATACTCGTTTTAAACCAGTTGACCCTAATCCTGCAAACTCTCAAACTCATTAGGGCCAATAATATTATGCATATGAGTTTCCCTGATGATTTCAGTGGACCACCTAATGTATGGAAGTACTGCCATGCTGATGTGTCTAATGAGGTTTTTTTTGAGGATGGTAGTTTTTATAAAGAACCATGATTAAGGTTCATTTGAATGTATCATCTACCATAATATATCTTCTACCTTAATTATGGTCAAGCATGATTTTCCTTTTAAGGGGGGAGATTTCCAACCTTAATTGAAATTTCCAACTTGAAATATCTCTATTCAGGAGGGGGAAGAAAAAAGAAAAAAATCCATACCCACAAACATCAAGAAGTCTGATTATCTAGTGCTCGTGTTCAAATACTTCTCCATGATTTGTTTCTGGCTGCCTAGCCAGTTGTATGTTAACAGGAGGCCATGCGTGCTGCAAGGCATGCATCTGAGATTAATAACATGTTATGTTACCCCAGCAAGCGTGCAGGCTTCATTCCTAAAGCAGTTGACGTCACCGGGAGCGCGGAGCCCTCCCACTCCTCCTTGGTAATTGATGGTGACGGGCTCTCTGCTGAGCTGTAACCTAACATAGGCACTGAATCAGATCAACAGCTGAAGGAAATCGCCAGCAAACAGTATCGCTCCATATTGACAAAAGCTGAGCACTTTAAACCAGGCCTTAGACGGACAATTATTTCAAATAATGATTAATGCAGGCTGATTTGCTGAAGTTTTTGCTGGTGCACTGCTTTGCGTCAGAGGTTTTGCTCCTGTAAGAAGCGTTGCTGCTGCTGGAAGGGCTGTCCCACTTGGAGCAAGGCTGACACGCTTGACAGATGCCTGATGTCTCCTCAAACTAAGCACATTACTCCTGGGGTAAGCATATGTTGAAGAAGTGCAGGCCAGATGCTCGGGAGCCCTTTAATTTTACGATGCAATGTACGGGCTGGCTTGCAAGTTAACTTAATTACAGTTAAATTGTTTCACTTCACTCTCATCTAGCCAAGCTCAAATGTTGTTGAAAAATGTGCCAGCCTTTTGTGGAAATCCAAATTATACTTTTGAGCTTCCTTTTTTAAAACATATTAACATGCTATCGCCTTAAAAAACTAGAGTTGCGGGGAAGGGAAAGCACTCACAGGTGGCTGGTGCTGAGAGCGCTTCTGTCTATAACCCTATTAAAATAGTTAAAACAAAGTAGCTTGCTGTTTGTTCCTTCTCCCACAGACTGTGCTAAATTGTTTTCTCCTCAATACGAGAGCAATGGGACTCTCTGCTGGCAGTAGTTTGAAGTACATTCTCTTTACAGACACAAATGTTATGTTGTATTATTTTTGGTTTGGGTTAGGTTGCAACATGCTCATGAGTTTTGGTTTGGCAGCATTTGACCAGGTATGTGTATCCTGGGGCCAGTGATTTATAGTAGCAGATATCCCACTACAGCTGTGCTTGTGAAATAAAGTATAAATAGATGACAAATATTTTTTTGAAGTTATAATTGGATGTGCTTTGTTTTCTTTTTTATGCTGTAGAAAACAAAGGGTGGAGGTTATCATAAAAGTAATGTAGGCATAAACTTCAGCCAAATGTTTGGCTTAAACTTGCTGCTTTCTATAACCTTTACAAGAGATTTGAATATAGTTGCAGTGAAAGAAGTGTACTGGAGGCATGACAGTAGCTTTCCAGAGTTATTCTGAAAAAACCCAGGGACAGCATCTTGTCTAACAGCTCCTCCACAGCTTTCTTCTAGAAGGAAATCGGATTTGGATCATTCCTGTTCCTGGATTATTTAGGTATCTCCACACAGGAAGCTGAATAGTTATTGCTAACATCCATTCTATCCTCCTCTTATGGACAACTATTCTTTACTCAAATTAGAACGTGCTTATA
The DNA here is from genome assembly GCF_030936135.1 of Gavia stellata. Taxonomy (NCBI): domain Eukaryota; kingdom Metazoa; phylum Chordata; class Aves; order Gaviiformes; family Gaviidae; genus Gavia; species Gavia stellata. The sequence continues at coordinate 22,383,257 of NC_082599.1, read as the reverse complement.
TGTTTGTGGGGGGAATAATGCAACAATGGGTGTTACAGGAAGTGTGCCATGAAGTAGGAAGGTATACAACTACCATATACAGCTCCACTGGACTTGTTTTCAGCATGGATGTTCAGAACAGCAGAAATCAGCTACTAGTAGAATCACAGAATCATTAAGTTTGGAAAAGACCCTTAAGATCATCAAGTCCAACCATAGCTTTAGCTGCCTTTAGCATTTCCTTATGTAATTAATATAGTTAAAAGCTTAAGTCTTGGAGTTTTAATATCTATCTTTTCCAAGCAGTTCTTAAAGAGTTCTGATGAATTAATGTGTTTTGGGGTTCTCTGACAATCCCAATAAAATTATAAATGGGGAAAAATTGGAGAATAACTTTTTGGGTGGGAAAAGGGTGTGAAATGAAAAAAAAAAAAAAAAAAGGAAAATATTGTTTTCCTAAAGAGAAGCTACCTGATGTTAGAACAGCACAAATAATGTCCACGTTTCCATGCAACTTTTTTATCTTTTTGTCTACTGGTTGTCAAATAGTGTCATCAAGGGGAAGGTGAGTTTGATTTATCTGGGCTATAGAGTAAAATGAAGCTTTTCCCTCATATCACATCATGAAGAAGTCCAGGCTCTATTTGGCATAGTCATAGAGGTCCTGGTAGGCAGAGGAAGAAGTTACTGTTTGACAGGGTGAGGGGACTGCAGGGAGCGGTGCTGTGCATGTACAGCCCTTGTGAACTGAGAAGCAGCAACAAAATAGGATAGCTGAAGTGGAACACAGGTGATAAGGAATAAAATTTGGCTGAAGGGATTCAGCCATGTATATTACATGAATTTCTGAACATTTGGTCAACCCTTCTTTCAAAATGATGGTTGATGATCGTTCTTTCCATGTTTCCTCAGTTTCCATCCTAGTTCCCGGATGTGTCATGAGGGGAAGAGGACCATTTAGCTTTGCTAATGTGAATTTTGGCTGTAGTCACTTCTTGTTCAGAAGCATGTTAAAGAAAGATGTGCTTGCAAATTAGCTTGGTTTTAGCAGGACTAGTCCTCAAACATTATCTAATTGAAAAAGGAATTGTTTAGATGGATGAGAGGAAAGTAATGGGAAGATTGGGAAGACTAAAAAAGAGATATAGCTTGAGAACTTTATCTTTCATATTTCTTGGCATGTATAATTAAGTAAATTGACTATTGATGGTAGTCTCTAAATAGCAGATGTTGCATCAAAAGTGGATACAAATTGCATAATTGAATAGAAATTCAGATAACTGTTTAATGGTTACTTTTTTCTGAACTGCCAAATTTCAGGGTGTCCATTGTAACAAGTTGAGTCAATTAAAATGTTACAGTAGGATGAAATAAAATAATACTTATTGCATAATCACTGACACGTTTTTCACCACCAACATAGTCCTTGTGACATAGAAATTCTTCAATATGGAAACTTCGGTAACTGGCAGAAAGTGTAAGCACATCAGGCACAGTAATTCCTTGCGGTCTCCTGAGGCTGTCATTTTGTCCTACCTGACCCACTATGCAAAGAAGTGAGATCCTGCTTTTTGCAAATTTACCTAGATTTTCCTGAATTTATGTTTTCAGCATCAGTGGAATATATAATTGCTGCCGCTATTTTTTATTCAGTTTTCAAATCGCAGTGACAAGCCTAGGAATTCATAAACTTGAAAGGGCAAATTCTGCTGTTTGTTTCTGAGGATGAATACTGCTGAACTGCAGCATAAAAAGGGTGTAAAAGGAGGGGAGGTAAAGTGCCTTGAAACTTCCATTGCATTCAGATACTCATTTTGTAGACTATTAAATCACTGGGCTGCTTTATTTTAATTTCTACTTTTTTTTTGCTATGGGCCAAAATACAGATGATGTTGAAATTTTGACAATAGGTTTTGTAATTACATATGCATGTATGACTTTTTGCAGGTTGTTTTAATCACTGATCCCTAAAGTCCTTTGTTATAAGTATAGTCTTTCTTCGCAAATTTTCATGTGCCACTGGTGCTGCAGGTACACTGCATGAAAGCCTGTGGTTTGTATTGTACTTGCAACTGCTTAATAACAGCAACCAATGTTTTGTGAAAAAGATAGTTTGAAAATTGACCACACTGACTGACGGACTAAATGTTTACATTGCTGCTCATGCCATTCTCTTATATTTAAACAAGCTGCTGAGTATTAAAGCGTATGGACAGTCTTTGTATAACAGCTCTGATTTTCAGGTTGGTTTCCTAAGACAAGGTTTATGCAATCCCACTATCCATCTGTTAGTTGTGCTTTTCAGTAACTTCAATCCAATGGCCAATTTAAATCAGTCTTGCAGAGGTCTCAGAAGTACTGAGTGCTTATAACAGGCCTTCTTGGGAGCTGGACAGAGCTGTTAAAGCCATTTGCTCAACACGTCAGTGTGAGAGCCAAGGCGCTCTCTGGGCTCCTCTGGCATCCAAAAGATAGCATCCAGCCAGCCGATGAGCACAAATTTAACTCCAGAGTAGCTGAAACAAATCCTGCCTCTTGTTCAACTAGCAACTTGCGGAAAGGGAAAGGAAGTTTGGGGAAGGGAGAGGAACCGAGGTTACAGAGCATGTGGTGTGTAGGGAAAATGAGAGCGAGCTGAAGGTATTGTGGAGGTGTGTGTGGGATACCAGGCTTCGCTACTTCTGCTGTTCACAAAACAACTTGTTTTTCTTCAGCTCGTCATTAACGATACATTGCATTTTGCCGTATTTTAGTGGATATAAATTTCTATTTCTTTCTGAATGTTTTGAGGCTGCTGAAAGGATGCTGACAGATTGATGATTTAGAATATTCATCCCTTAAAATTATTAGCTTGTTAGTTAATGGTATTGGTAAATATTAGTATCAGAAAAAAATATCATTTTAAAGCTCTGCTAGCAATTCTAGGTATAAAAGCTAAATTTCACTTTGAATAGGCTCATGCTGATCAAAGGATGTCAGTAGAAAGACTGGCTCCCAGTTGCAATAGTTGTAATGTAACTTAGTGTCTTCTCAGTTTGACAAAGTCCTCAGTCAATTATGTAGTAATGTTTCTGTGCAATTCAGCACAGTCTTGTAAGTACACAGTTCAGCAGCTCAGTTCATCAGGACAGAGTTTCTTTGAAAATCTGTGTGACCCAGACGTGCTTGGGCTTTACATTTTTCCTTCTTATTAAGAGTCTTATGATTTTACTTATTTGTTTAAGCACTATTCAGTGACTGGTTTTTATTTGAAAGTTTCTGGTTTTTTCTATTTCTTTTTTTTTTTTTTCTTTTTATGTCACATTCACATACACTTTATCATTAAATGATAATACTTGCTCTCTAGAAACTAGTAAGTGTATATAAGTAAGGCACTGGAAAAAGTAATGTTTGAACTTTTTAAGTACTGCTTTTCAGCAATATTTCCAATTCATCTTGGAAACAGGGTCACTTTGGTCACTTTGGTATGTAAGAAACAGGTTAATGCTTAATTATATAATAGTTTCAATAGCTTATGCTATGGTGGAATGCTAGAAAAGTCGTTTTCAAACTAAGCACTTTGATAACTTTCTGCCAAATTAATAGAAAATAAGTGAGTTCTCAGAACATCATGATATTTTCTGGCTGAATATTTTTTTTTAAGAAAATGTGACCACCTTCTATAGCTGTGCTTTCACGTGGCTCTCCCAGCTTCATTAGAATTTGTATAGACTTAAGCAAAGCAATTAGCATCATAATGGCAGAAATCTTTCATTTTAGGAGAAGCTTAAGGTGTCTGAACTAAACTGCTTGAGAGAATAATTTCCTTCTTATATTTTAAAAGCAACTTCCTGCATTGATGCTGGTTTAGTGTAAATCCATTATTTGGTTCATACCATGTGCAACATGATATACAACTTAGGTTCAGTTTTATGAATTTAGGAGAGGAGAAATTCTTGTACCTTGGAATTCAAAATACTGTCTTTTTATAGGTCACTACCATATTAAGATCAACAATTATGGATTTGATCAGAATTCTTACGTTATTGACTTTTTTCATCATGGTAAATCAATTTTTAGTAAATTTTTTGTACTTAGGAGGAGTTTCTCAGTGACTTCAGAAATCCTCAACCAACTCCCCTTCGTATCACAGCTTTGAACCTGAAAATGGTAGTGGAGGATGATTGCTGAATCAATCACATGAACAGGTTGACCTTTAAAACTCTAACTGGGATGTAAAAAATGCTGGAGTGACTTTCTTGGAGTATCAGAGCCCTGCAGCCTCAGACAGAGAAGGCAAGCCTGACACAGAAATGCAGTTTGAGGTATGCTCTTTGGTTTGATGCATGAGCTTTCAGTATTGTCAGCACTGGGGAACCAGGCTGGTCAGAGCATTCTTTTTACGAACACTGTTTGTGAATCACAGCAACAGGGAGGGGGAAAAGTGTACCAAACAGAAAAATATAATTGAAAAATCACAATTTTACACCAATCTAGGAGAATATAAATGGGAAAAAATATGTATCATTTCAATGTAGGAGATGGAAGACCTTTCCACCCTGCCCTAAGTATTGTTACTGTCTGCTAACAAGATTCTGTTAATATGGGTAGACAAGGAAGAGTGACTAAAAGTATCTTACCTTTATGCTGCATCTTATCAGGGCAGTTCTGAAAATGTTGTTGTAACATGTTGCACTAGTTCTCTGTAAGGAACAACTTACTGCATGTATTGCATCCGTTATTTTCCAAACTACAGACTCTGCTTAGCTAATGTACTGGTTCTTCTGACTGTGCTTTCTCCACAACACACTGAGAGTTATTAGCCAGGCTTGCACATCTGGCTCCCTGCTCATTAAACTGAAGTATGTTTCTGCAGTGCCAGGGTGACACCCATCCTCATAGGTGAGAGAGCACATGTGCTGTCTAAATTCCACTTAATTCCTATTCTGAGCTCTGAAGTGGGTCTCAAGTGATACGTAGTCCTTCTACAGAGACAAGTTTTCCAGCTTTCACATTTCACCAGAACTCATTTCACTGGAGCTCATTAAATTGTACAAGCCAGTCAGTCTTCACCAAACATTAAACATAATTAACAAAGCTTTTAGGATTGCCAAAAATGTAAGCATCAGAAATGTTAGAGGTTTCAAACATAGTAAAAATGAGAAATGAGAACTGAGATTTGAAGAAGTGATGAGGCCAAAGAAATCACAACATTTGGTGAGAGTCAAAAACTTAAATTGATGGAATTGTGGAACCATGGCTTGTGCCAAAAATGCATAAACAAAGGCAAAGTGTGCCAAAATACCTCCTGTGGCCTGCTGCTGTGGCTCTGCTGATCAGATACACTTTTGTTTCTGAAACGAGAACAGAAATTGGAGGTCTCAATAGGTCAAGTTTTAAGAGCACTTCTATAAATACAATTTTGAGGTATGGTGGGATTTGGTACATGAATTATTACCTCATTTTAAAAAACCAAAACAGTTTTAAAGGACCAAGGGCTCAGACCTCTCCTCTGTCAAGTATCAGTTGATAAGTCCATGTCCCAAGTATGGGAATTGCACAGCAATAGTACCCAGAGAACAACCTGTAACTCCAGCACAGTTTTCAGGATATGGCCATGGCCAGAGGTGGCTAATATCCCTGGTAGTTCACGGTGGCTTCTGTACACAGCTACAAGCCAAAGTTAGTCCTCAGTCACCAGCTCTGAGCAATCAGTATCTGGCGATCATCGAGCTGCTCGTGGCACTTCAAACCCAGGAACAGACATGTGCTGAGTGTGAGAGTTGAAAGCCTTTCACTGATATTAAATCCCGGTGTTTATTTAATGTAGCCTTCAGTGTAGCAGCATGTAGTGGTGACATTATAGAGTTAAATTAGTACCTTTTCAATGTAAAGCTGTATTTTCTAAGGAACGATAGCCATCACAGGCTGTTTTTCCAGGGTTGTGTAAGTTTTATATATTTTACTTCAAGGTCTTAGTGTTGTCTGTGAAGATTGGTTCTATTATTGACATTCTTGTGCTCAAAAGCGTATGCACATCCCATCTTGCAATTAAGAGATACAGCAAAATGAACATTATATCTGTTTTAATGTTCGGGGTATTATTTCTTTTAAATGTGGTTGTTGAAGACAATTTTTTTCCAACCACTTAAAGCTCTGACAAAATTTACAGCTGTTTCAGAAGTGTTTGGCTGCACATTTGATTGCAGGCAACTTGTGTGAGCATCCTAGACCAGCAACGGCATGTTGAGCACTTGGCTTGTTCTTTCTGTCTGTATCCCCATTCTCTGTGCTTCACTGCTGCAAGGCTACAAGAAGACAATGTTCCCCATGACTCTGCATTACATTTAAAAAATAAAAATAAAAAATCTTGCCCATGCATGGGAACAATCACCTGTGGGCAGATCTTCCAACTTCATAGCATTTATAGCACCTCACCAATATCTGAGTCATGCAGAGGATCCATAATACAACAGGTATTTGTATTATGTATCTGTAATACAAATAATTATCAAATTATGTATCCATAATACAAATGGTATCAAACCTTTGCTATGTTCCTGACTCTCATTACGAGTTGGGTTAAGTGTTTTAACATCTGACTGCAAGAAGAATGGCAGCCATTTGCAGCTTGTTATTTCTGTGACACTGTGAGAACTTACCCATGTTATCTTTCAATGCAGGAGGAGATAGCATGTGCCCCTAATGTAAGTATGCTTGCAAGTTGAGAAGTTTAGTCTGCTGTTAATGTTATCACTGCTATATCCTGAAATAGAAAACTGCAGGCAGATTGGATTGTGTTGGAGAATGGTAACCATAATAACCAATAACAATCTGCAAATGATAAGCAGCTTTAGTGTTTAAAAATAAAATTTAAATAGCATTCCAATAGTTCCATGGGCATACTTTCATATTTTAATTTATTATTAATTCATTTTAAGCTTGTTTTTGAGATTTAAGATGTGACATTAATCTTATGGAAGCGTTTAATTACTGCATCTTGAATTAGTTGACATTGGTTTATTATATACCTAAATTAAATCTCATAGCATAAAATGTTACTTATCAACCCTCTCTCAGAAGTACATCATCTGCAAAGGAGAATTACAAACAAACTGCATGATGTATCATATTTTATCTGAGGTGGACTTCAATTTTATGGCTAGATGTAAAACCAATATATTCAGAAAAGAAATACAAAGTCTGCTGGAGATGAACACAGAGCATCTTGATGGTTTGGAATCTGTACCATGTTCTGGGATGCTGCCTAACACTTCTGCTGATAAGAAAGTTAAAAACAAATAAACAAAAAACCCCCTTTTAACTTGACCCAAAAGATGCTGGTTTTGGGGGGTTGCTTTAAAAAGAAAGGAAGATGTAATTCAAAAGAAATGAAGGAGGATGTCCAAATTGTGTCCTGACCTCTCCGTCCTCCTTCTTCCCTGCCCCTAACATACAGATAGGAGTGTTTAGCAGGAGTCTGGGAAACTCAAACTGAATTACTTCCCTGTCATGGAAGTATATGAGCAGCATGGTGCTATGATCAAGCTGTTAACTCTTCTGGGTTAATTTTTCTTCTGTCTCCCTTGCTGAGACAGTCCTATCATTTTCATAAAATACTTCGATGTTTCATAGAACACAGAGTCCTATTTCCCAGTTCTAACTGCCAGGACACTGCAGTTACCACCATACTACATTCAGAGAGTAACAAGGGCAATGAGAAGAATTGAAGACAACCCATCCTTCAGAATGTGCTGATGTTCAGGGGAACAAGGCAGCCAGGGCCTCAGATCCTTCCTGTAGCTCTTTCAGGGCAATAACACCCCTGGAGGTGTACGCAAGCCGCAGTTTATGCTGCTGGAAGTGTGGTGCCCACAGTTATCCTGCCCACCACAGGAGAAAATTGATGGAAGAGCTAAGATTTATGAGAAAAACTGAAAAATTACTTGCTAATCATCATTTTCCCATTTAAGTAACACTGTTAAGCAATTACTTAGTGCTGGTGTGGGATAGGATAATTTGGATGGTAGGTAAATTAAAGTGAAATAGCTCTTGCTCTTTGGTCCCATATGTGAAAGGGGACAAGTTCTTCAGTGTTTTTTGCCACAGGTAAATGAAAAATGAAAACAGGAGCATTGCCGAAGTTCCCTTAAGAATGAAATGCCGGCGTTTACAAGAGAAAATTCTTACTGCTAGCTGTGCAAATGACAGTTACAAGCTGTTGACATTCTTCACTGGGATTTGAATTCGAATCTGAATTAGGTAAGAGAGAGTTGATTGCTTTCTATTTGAGTTCCTGAAGAAAAAATAGTTGTTACTGTTGGATGCAAGTTGAAAGATTCTTGTTTATCGAGGAAGGTCTGTTTAGTCTATTAACCTTGACAACCATGTCAGCAGTTTTTTCTGTTTGTTTTCCCAAAGGCACTATGTTGAAGTAGTATGATATACAGTTATTTATAGTGTAGACAATTCATAGCTATGCTTAAAAGACATGGATCAGAGTTTAAATACCAGTTAAATGCTATCCTCCTAGACAATTTGAAAAGTCATTATGCTTAATCTTTGAAAATTAAAATGGAGAGACAGAATCACTAAAATATCAACATTAATCAGGTATTTTTTATATGAATCTGTTATGGTTTCACAGTAGGGTCGAGGTAGGAAGGCACCTCTGGAGGTCATCTAGTCCAATCACCTGCTTGCAGTAGGTCCAGCTAGACCCAGTTGCCCATGACTGTGTCCAGATGACTTTTGAATATCTCCAAGGATGGAGACTCCACAACCTCCCTGGGCAACCTGTGCCAGTGCTCAGTCACCCTCACAGTAAAAAAAAAAGAAAATATTTCCTTATGTTTAAATGGAATTTCCTATATTTCAGTCTATTCCCATTGCTTCTTGCCCTTTCACTGGGAACCACTGAGAAGAGTCTGGCTCTGTCTTCTTTACTTTCTCTCATCAGGTATTATACATGTTAGTAGATTTTTATGAAAGGAACACAATTTACAGAAACAATGAGAGCAAACAAAGTCCACACATGTTGACACACCTGCATTTGTACCTGGTTGCCTCTGTTAACAGATGTTTAATATTGCTATTTCTGTCCTGGATTCTACAGATGAGCAAGGGCTATTCTAAAAGTACTTGTGTACAGTAGAAAGCTAAAGAAGTGATTTCTTTTGTTCTTGTGATTTACTCATCATTTCAGACTGTAGTCTTGACTCTCATGGTCAAGCCTCCAGGTACTTTGTTTTTCTTTAGCCTGAAGGCTGGTTTTTAAGGCCCAGTCTTCATCAAGTTGGGTTTGTGTACCTGTGTAGCTCTGTGTCATACATCTTCAAGCACACGTCCTGCTGGAAAGTACTGGTGGAGGAGAGGAGCAATTCCACCCTTAGCTTTGTTTCCACCTTCTTCTTTTATAGAGCCGTTGCTGTGGTTTTGACACTTTCTGCCTTTATCCCAGTTCCGTTGCTGTCCTAAACTTCATCTCCTGCTGAAGTCTCCACCCTGCAGGTTTTTCATTAGCCCCTATTTGCTTGATCAGCTAGTTCTGCCCTGGCATCCCACCTCAGCATCTCTGCCCTGTTCCTCACCATTCCTCTCTTCCCTGGTTACCTCCTAGCTTTATGTTAGTCAAGTAACAAGCTGGCCCTATGAAGGTCTTTTCAAATCCTATTGTGTTCCCTGGCTACCATGAACATTTTTCTTGCCTAATCTTAATTTGTGTCTTCTGGCCTGGTTTATAGCATCTCCTCCATGTAGGTCACACAGTCACACTGCTTCCTTCCTTGTTCTGCACTCTGGTTTCCTTCCCTTCCCATTTCCACCACCTCTCCAGTCCCATCGCTGCCAGATACTTTTTCCAACCTTCTTGTCTCTCTCTCTCTCTCCCATTTCCACTTCTGTGCTCACTCTTTCTATGTGGATCATGAGATTCTCATCTGTACTGCCTCACTACAAGGGTCAGCACCGGTGAGACACTGTCCGCCCGGTGCTGGCCAGTCCCATGCCACACTGAGTCACTGGGTGAAGGAAGCACAGAGAAAACCCACTGCTGTCACTTAGCTGGGAGTGGAGCACAGGTCATCCCGAAGTGCTGTGCTAAGTTTAAATGCCCTCCACAGGGGTGGCATTTTTGCAGACTAACTCTTGAACCATAAAAGCTATACACAGATTTGCCTTGTGGAGCCCTGAGATAGACTTGGGTACCTGTCATGATGTTTCAATTCAAGAGAGCAATGAGCAATTCAGCTTATTTACTGTCCAAGCTGCCAGACTCTGGCTGCTTGTACTGTCTGTAGTGAGAATTACTTGTGACATGGAAGTCACTTTTGGTGACAGTCTGAATAATTCCCTAAGTGTCTGTTGAGTATATGTGAACTGCAATCTTCCCTGATTTCATATTCATGTCCAAAGTACAGGAACTGATGAATCTATTTTAAAAAAAAAATCACCATAATTTTTAATACATAGAAAAGCAATATGTTTTCCTTATTCTTGATGGTAGGAGTAGTTGTGACATTCCTGCTGATTTATTACTTTTTTTTCCAAATTTAATGGTGGAGCCACATCCAACAAGGGAGCAGTCAAGTTAAGGCACCCAAATTTCAGTTGGTGATAAGAGCTGTGTCAGAAAAGTGAAGTAATGGGTGATGACACTAGCTTTGCCTAGTATTGACAGGTGTGGTTTCATGCTAAAAAGCTGTGCAGTAAAGCTTAGGCTATTACATTAAAACTAATAAATGTATGTAACCACACTCATTCAACATCAATAGTGGCAACCATCTTGGACAAGTGATTATCTCATTCCACTAGCAGTGTCTTATGTCTGTTATTTACCTCCATGCAGGAATGGAGCATGTTTTGTTTGCTTTCTGGGAACACAATGTTATTATATGGCTTGTTTGAAGTGTAATTTGCAATTGATATAATGTGAAGTGACCAGTTTGGCTGACAGATTAAACCACTATTTTGTAAACATATGGTTGGAAGATAGTGAAGGGAAGCAAAATTAATGTCTTCCGATTTCTGATTTGCTCTTTCCAATAGTATGTAGCTTGGTTTTAATTCTGCTTGTGAATACATACAAGCACTTAAAAAATCCAGACTCATGAGTCACATTATGTATAGTCAACAGAGGACCAAAGGTCCTACTAGCTCATGCAAAGAAACTGAGGTAGTCAAGACAAGATCTATTTGAAATAAGCAGGACACGAGGTGGGGGGAGGAACAGGCAGGATGTTTACAATGTATTTGAACTGCATCATTTGGTGTCTTTCTTAGGGAAGAGGTCTTGTCCTCTTTCCTTTGTGAAGAGAAGGAATTTGAGTAGCACAAACTGTTTTTCAATGCTACATGTGTTCATGGTATCTTGTCATGATATGTTGTGTATATTATATTAACATGATTATAGATATAAATGGGTGAGCATACACCCACACATTTCCTTCAGTACCTATTCCATATGTTTTCCTACAGCTTATGTATAGTTCTGATTATGGGATATAGTGATAGCAGCAGTATGAACTATAAGGAATTCAGAGGACTGAGCCGAGAGGGGATGGGTTTCCTAGCACAGTTTTAAACCTGTTTTGATCGGGTTCTGTTACTGGATGCCAACTGGTGGCCTCTTTCCAGTTGTGAAGGACAGCCTTTTCCAGAGGGCAATATTGCTGCATGCTTGGCTTACTTTATGCTGTATTCCTAAACCATCTTTAATAAGATTTATTTTTAAAGCCCTATTTTAATATTAGATTGGGAATGCTGTGGGTGAATTAGTCTCTGAAGTCTTTTAGCCTGTGTCGGCTTGTCCTGCTCTTTGGCTGCTTTTACTCTGTCTTGGCAGCTCCACCTGGACTGGAAGTTGGCCAGGAGTGAGGGAGGTCCTCAGGCTCTTCCGTCATGGCATGGCATTGTTTGCTGGATCTGCTTCCCATGCTGTGGAGGTAGCCGGTATAACTTTTCTGTTGCCTAAGTGGCAGCATGTTAAAGAGATAAAGTTGCACTGTGTTTTGCTAGCAGAGCAGTCTGGGATTAATCAGCAGAAGGAAGCAATAAAGTGAGTGAAACATAGCAACGGAAAACTATCCTGGAATGATTTTGATTTTATTTTTTTAATAGAGATAGATAGTGAGATACCTCCGTGGGTTTCTGCAGAACAGTCAGAGGAGTGAGGGATAAATTTAGATGAGCTCAGGTAATCCAGATTGTGAACTGCCTGCTTCTGAGCTCCTCCAAGTTGAACTAGTGCTCGCTCACACCGAGCTCTTCACCCAACTGCAGCATTTGCTCCCTCTGCCTCTTGGTGATAAGTACACCCGAGCGTCCGCTCCCACTCCAGAAATGCTACTCCTGCGATGTTCCCTGGCTCTCCCATCCCAAACCACAGGTCATCGGGCTCCCACTCGCTTTTTCCCGACCCTGCTTTTCCCCGCAGCCAATCAGGGCAGTGCCAGCAACCTGTGACGAGGAGCAGGAGCCTGAATGAGCGCTGACAGCCCAGCGCTGCCCGCAGCCGCACTCCGGCCGGGCGCGGGTTTGCTGCTGCTGCTGCTGCTTCTCCTCTCCCTCGGTGGAGTTTCGTCTTCGGAGCAATCTGCCAGACCATCGGTTCCTTGGCCCCTTGCAGCAAGAGGTTTTGTTTTTGTGCCTGAGTGCAATACTTAAAGAGCAGTCTGAGCGTGGGAAGCGAGTGCCGGGACTGTATTGCAGCTGTAAAGCCTGCCTAGCTGAAACACAGAAGTTGAAGATGCAGTTGAAGATTTTACCTTAGGTATTTTGGACACTCTGGACGTGTAGTGTCAGGCCGTGAAGGTGTAGCTATGTACCTTTTTGGCAGTGAGGATTACGAAGTGGTAAGATTTAAACTAAAGATTTTTTTAAAAGTTATTATTTAATGTTTCCTGTCTCTCAGAATTTATTGGGCAGTTTGAATTTCTGTCAGTGCTGTTATTTCTGTAGTTGAACTTCAGTACTCACCAAATCGATTGCTTTTAAAAAATGGTATTTTTCTGCAAGTTTTTCAAGTAGTGAGATACTATTTGCTAGATAGAATTGAATTTACTTTCCTTGTCATGTTTATCGTATTGTGGTGTTATTGAAAATATTCAAGTACCGGCTGTTTTGAGGCAATTCAGACTTTGGGTTAAGCAAAACCATGCTTCCAAATAATTCAGAATTTGCCTCATACTTTGTAACGTAGATAGACTACAAGTAGCTTACAGAACTACCCTTAACTGTATGTTTGTGGGGATGTTGCCAAACCATTTCTTTTGTACAGTTCAAAACATGTCATTGTAATGTAATGTCCATCAAAAGAGCTAGCTTTAAAAAAATCCACACACACCCACATTAAGATCTGACACTCTTTACTTCCGTATTTGTATAAAATGACATCTGAAATAAGTCGATGATGTAAGAGAAGACAAGAAGAAAACCATTAATAAGTCTACGCCGTTGTGTGGCATTGGGAGCTGACATAAAAGTTTGCAATTTTGCAGCCTGAGGCTCATGTGCTACATTGTAAGCAAAATGGATGGATTCTTCCACCCACACACCACTCCTGACCCAGTCAAGACCTGAGGAACTTTGGGGAAAAATAACGAGACCGAAAAATGTGTATAAACTCTACTATAGGACATCAAAATAAATTTCACATGTTAAAAAGTGGCACATTCTTTGCATATAACTGGCAATTGCAAATGTTTTGTTTTGATTACTGAAGTTGCTCTTTGAAGTATGAAAGCGCCTTTTATGGCAGTCTGGGCTCTCCAACACATTTCAAGGAATTAATTTAGTTATTTTGGATTTTTTCCTCGTTTTTTTTCTTAATTCCAACCAGCTATGTTTTTGAGATGCAGGAAATGTAGAAGTTGTTGAGGAAAATAATTTAAACACAGCTGTCTGTATGTTGAACTCATTTATGTGCGCGACTCGCACAAACTTTCACAAACCAAGCAAGGCAACTGAAAAGAACTTAGTTTCTCCAAAGCAGCAAACAACGTGGCATTGCAGTAATTGTGCTATGGATTGATTACTTTTTTATAAAAATTGACAAGTAAAAGAAAGTCTCCAACTTTAAAGCTTTTAATGGGCTGATTTCTTAATTCATTACATCTTTGTAGCTATTTGTAAAGGGTTGCAAATCTCTCTTAATAGATTTTTGCCCATTGTAACCTGTGTAGTTACTTACTGGTTTGTACAGAGAGTGAAGCGTTGGGTCTGAAATTTTAAAGTACCTTGAAAATAATCTAGGTGACTGAGGAATGGCGTTTTGGTTTTGGACTCCAACGTATCCCTCCATCTCTTTTCCTGATGCCGTTTCAACTTTTAAAAAGTATTGAAGTATTCTGTGTCATAGAAAATAGTTTAAGACATCTTTCCCAGGCAGGTGGGACATCTCATTCCAGTCCCTTTTCTACTACAGAGTTAAGCAAAGTGGTATAGCATCAATAGAAAAAGGTAAGAAATCCACCATGAATTGTGTGGTTTTGCATTTTTTTAATTTTCTTTTTTTATTTTTTCTCTCTTTGATATCTCTAGAGGTCCCTGAAACTGAAGTGTAATGATCTGTTCAAACAAAATGTTTTGTTAAGTCAAGACCAAAATATCATTTGGGTTTTTTATTCTTAGTTTTTCTTTAAAGCAAGTTAGTTCAGGGGAAAATATGGATGCACTTTTTTGGGTTATTTTGGCAGCCAGATTTACCAAGATGTTTGCTTTACTCAGTGATAAGGAAAATAGAATAATGGCCTACATAAAGCTTGAAGAACAGTTTCATTGTTCAGTAAAAGCTAGAATCAATGTAAAACTTCTGTTTGTACAGATCTGTAGTCCATGAAGCCATATGCTCTGCACTGTGGAAAAGGCGTTTGTTTTATCTTCCCACACAATCACTTGTGAGTCACTGAAGGACAAAGTGAGGGAAAAGAGTGACAGTGAAGAATATCAGGATTTAATTTTAAGTTCACTATTAATTTCAAACAATTTTAAATTAGTCTGAGACTTTCTAGCTATGCATATAAAATTTGATTTTTATCCTAGAAAGAAGATTATTGATAAAATCAAACACAGAATGATTAAAACATATCTTAGGGGAATTCAGTAAAACTCTCTTTAAAAACGCAACTCTTAAATAAAGTAATAGAGAAATAGAACTTTCTGTGGTAATTGTGCTCATTTCATATACACACATATGTGTCCACATGAGCACACACACACACATTTGCAGAAACGTGAGCATCTGAAGCGATATTCTAACAGTTAAATTTAATAGTGAAACTCCACAGGCTGGTACAACCAGCTTTTGTATGTGGTGTCCTCTCTTGCTTTCTTTTTGTTCCTGTGTATAAACAAGCTTGGATTATTAGCTTACTCTGAGTGCCTAATAAGTCTAGATATCTGACAGCACTGATAATTAATTTTTATATCATCTCCTGCAAACCCTAGCTAAACAAAGATAATATCTTTTAAGGATCAGTTATCAAAAGACAATGCTGGGGTTTATTACCACTTCATATTTAAAAAAAATAAATGTGTCATTTCATGACGTAGTGACAAATGTTGTATTTTTGAAATCATTAATAAAACCACGTAGCTGTGGTCTGCCCTTGTTTGAATGAGTTTTTGCATAAATGTTCTGACTTGGGATATTGAGTTTTTGCATTTTAGCACTTTAGGCAGATGCTTATTAACCTCTTAAGAACTGGTGGAATAAACATATGGTATCTTTTGTGATCTTTTGAGGGATTTTTTTATGCCATATACCTGGAAATGCCACTCTCCATCACTTTTCAAGAGTCCTGGTTAACAGGGGAGGTCCCAGACGACTGGAGGCTTGCCAATGTAACACCCATCTACAAGAAGGGCCGGAAGGAGGATCCGGGGAACTATAGGCCTGTCAGCCTGACCTTGGTGCCAGGAAAGACTATGGAGAGGTTCATCTTGAGGGTGCTCACAGGGCACGTGCAGTACAACCAAGGGATCAGGCCCAGCCAGCACGGGTTCATGAAAGGCAGGTCCTGCTTGACCAACCTGATCTCCTTCTATGACCAGGTGACCCGGCTAGTGGATGAGGGAAAGGCTGTCGATGTTGTTTACCTGGACTTTAGTAAAGCCTTCGACACTGTCTCCCACAGCATTCTCCTGGAGAAACTGTCGGCTCTTGGCTTAGACAGGTGCACTTTTCACTGGGTAAAAAACTGGCTGGACGGCCGAGCCCAGAGAGTCGTCGTGAATGGAGTTAAATCCAGTTGGTGACCGGTCACAAGCGGAGTCCCCCAGGGCTCAGTTTTGGGACTGGTCTTGTTTAATGTCTTTATCGATGATCTGGATGAGGGGATTGAGTGCTCCCTCAGCAAGTTTGCAGATGACACCAAGTTGGGTGGGAGTGTTGATCTGATTGAGGGTCGGAAGGCTCTGCAGAGGGATCTGGACAGGCTGGATTGATGGGCCGAGGCCAATTGTATGCGGTTCAACAAGGCCAAGTGCCGGGTCCTGCACTTGGGTCACAACAACCCCATGCAACGGTACAGGCTTGGGGAAGAATGGCTGGAAAGCTGCCTGGTGGAAAAGGACCTGGCGGTATTGATTGACAGCCAGCTGAATATGAGCCAGCAGTGTGCCCAGGTGGCCAAGAAGGCCAACAGCATCCTGCCTTGTATCAGAAATAGTGTGGCCAGCAGGAGTAGGGAGGTGATCATGCCTCTGTACTCGGCTCTGGTGAGGCCGCACCTCGAATCCTGTGTTCAGTTTTGGGCCCCTCACTACAAGAAGGACATTGAGGAGCTTGAGCGTGTCCAGAGAAGGGCGATGAAGCTGGTGAGGGGTCTGGAGCACAAGTCTGATGAGGAGCGGCTGAGGGAACTGGGGTTGTTCAGTCTGGAGAAGAGGAGGCTGAGGGGAGACCTTATCGCTCTCTACAATTACCTGAAAGGAGGTTGCAGAGAGGTGGGTGTTGGTCTCTTCTCCCAAGTGACTAGCAACAGGACAAGAGGAAATGCCCTCAAATTGCGCCAGGGGAGGTTTAGACTGGATTTTAGGAAAAATTTCTTTACTGAGAGAGTGGTGAAGCATTGGATCAGGCTGCCCAGGGAGGTGGTGGAGTCACCTTCACTGGAGGTGTTCAAGGAGCATGTCGACGTGGCATTGTGGGACATGGTTTAGTGGGCATGGTGGTGTTGGCTTGATGGTTGGACTTGACGATCTTACAGGTCTTTTCCAATCTTAGTGATTCTGTGATTCTGTGAAATGTAGAGGTGTTTGAGTATAGTAAGCAATTTAGTTTCATAAATACAGGAAACTATAAAAACCTGCAGGCCAAACAATCTCATTTGTGGCTATAACTTGTTTGTGTAGGGACTTTCCTCCCTCTGATAACAGAACAGAATTGGAATAGTTCAGCAAAAATGGAGCAGAAACTGGGAGCTCCTTTTCAGGGCTGCCTGGTAAATCATACTCTGCATTAATCTCCCAAAGCAAAAGTGTCTAAAACTCCCTCCCAACACCCTTTTGAGTTCCTGCATAAGGGATGAGGGAAATCTAGCATAGTGCTTGCATGTTTGGGAGGCCTGGCTGTCTCTCCTGTGCCCCCAGACTATGCTTGGCCCAGCAAAGCATTTCCCGTAGTTGCAGAGCCTCTGCTCTTGCTCCCTCAGGTGGGCTTCACTGGGTGGGCACCGGCCATCTCCAGCCACATCCCACCACTGCCTTTTGAGGGGCCCTGGGTGTAGGCCAAGGCTGACAGCACCAATTCGTCTCTAATGGGGCATGGGACACCTTGGCGTTTCATCTCTCCTCCCTCCTGGGAGTCTTTCCCAGTAGAAACTTTGTGCTCTGTTGTAGTAGGATGATCAGACATTGCGATGGTAAGTATAGGATTAATTAGGATTTCTTTTGAGAACAACCTAATCATTGGACAGCTATTCTATAGCAGAGTAATTCAGAGGCAGGGAGGAATTTTCTTGATAATTGGTCATTTAAGGAAAATCACTGCATTTCATTCACTCTATTGCATGCAACTTTCAAAATTTTGCAGTCAAGTAGCTGTTTTTAACTTTCTTAAGAAACTCAAAACTCGACTATTTTGCTCTTCATACACTTGTCTCTTTGAAAATATCCTTGCAAAGAATGGAGAACCTCTTTATAATTCTAGAGATCTGGTTGTGATGTCCAGAGCAAATGTTTTGGTTGCCTTGGAAATCCAGCATTTGTCACTTGTGTTCTCCAGGCAAAAGTTTTGAGGTTGTCTATTTAAATTAAATCTTCACTTCCCCAGAGTTTGCCTATGTCCTCTTGCAGGATGGAGCACTTCTTATGGAATATTAAGTATGATGTTGATAGGTGCCAGTTATACTTATGGCTCCTGCAGGGTAGCATTATCTTCTAAAAAGTATGAAAATCTATCTGCTAAATTTCTAAAGTAGTGGAAGATCTTGTAGCAGCCAAATAACGTTCAGGTTTGAGAAGACTTAGTTTTTGAGTTCTATTTGTGAATCAGTCAGACTGACTGCATTTGCAGCAAGCATACTGCTGATAGGGCCAATTTTGCTGTGAGAAGGGAAAACCCCACCTGTTTTAGAAACATGCTATTGAAGTCCTAGAAATCAGTGGGGAGAACACATTGATATGTTTTCAAAGTTTGTTCTGAGTCATCGCTACTTACGTTATTTCATAAACTAGAGCAAAGGGAGAAAAGGTAATAAGGGTGTTCTTTAAGATTGGAGAGAGTCACATGTAACTGTTTAGCAACAGTATTTTTTATCATACTGTGGATTAACACAGGAACATGTCTAAAATCATAAATCAGGATTACTTTTTTGGGAACCTACTCAGTTGTATTGCAAGTTTCTTATTGCAAGGACAGTTCGGCAAATTTCCTGTGGCAGAACGCTGTAAAATTTTAACTCTGAGATTTTGGAATGATTTTTCCTTGTTCACCTTAGTTCAACCTAAGGCAACAACATCTAATGCTATGTTCAGATGAATAAGTTTTGTGGCACATGTGAGTGTAATTTGAAGTATTGATTTGAAAATTAGCAAAATTAAATTCAGCCTCT
Source organism: Gavia stellata (assembly GCF_030936135.1). Lineage (NCBI taxonomy): Eukaryota > Metazoa > Chordata > Aves > Gaviiformes > Gaviidae > Gavia > Gavia stellata. The sequence continues at coordinate 22,364,247 of NC_082599.1, read as the reverse complement.
GAGGTTTGCTTCAGAGTCCTGAGTCCATCCTTGGACGAATCACTTGACATTTTGTTTCTTTGCCTTTAAATTTTAGGTGATACTTGGTTCTCTTCTAGTAGCGATAAAGGTTTAACTTCTTAAAGCTGGTAAGTTGCTTTAAAATTACCTGCTTTACACATAACAAACGTGAGTATTTGATTAATTTTCAACTGCAAATGTTGTACACGTGTACTAGGAATGGAGTTATTCATCCCTAAAACAGGGCGTTTAGTGACAAGAGCTCTACGTGAGGGACAAATGTGCTCACATCCACAGCTGGATGTGGGTTTGTGAAACAGTCACCCTTAGCAAGCCTTTACCCATGGATTCTCTGCAGCAGCCAAAGTGTAGAAGCAATATAGTTTTTTCTTCCTAAATTGGAAAAATGAGGGTCATGCTGTATAGCATCATTCCCCATGACTAGCTCAGAGATGTCTCAGCTGTGTTTTAACCATTGCATATGAGTTTTGGGATTCCCCCAAGGGAAGCCTGGGAGAGCCGCTGGCTTTGATCATGTAGCAGAATGGCTCCTGAAGTAGTTTCAGGAAACACTAGAGAGGAAAACCTTAATAAGCCCATGCAGAGAGAGGTATCAGTCATTTCTGTGTTACTCCCAAGACACCCAGTATGCTTTCCTTTAGTGATTTGCACAAATGTAGTGACCATACTTTTTTCCCCAGAGTAAAACAGGTGTTTACTCTAACCTCCTGTAGTGTATGCGAAGTAGATTCTTTAATAATGATATTACTGTTTGACCTTCATATAGCTTTCTTTTCTTTGCCTCCTTTCTTTAATTTGAATTCCACTGACTGAGTTGGAGCCTTTTTGATTACTGACAGTATACTGAGGGGATGTATACTATGTCTGGCCTTCCCCTACCTCTGTCCCCACGATTCAACACACAAACAGGCAAGAAAATGGTGGGGAGCTCTGTGGAGGCCATAGGCTGAGGCACTGAGCTCTAAGTCCTGTTATGTATGTGAGTCTATGAACTACGATCAGCTGTCCCTCACATAGAGCGCAACATACCTATTTTATAACGTAGTGTCCTGGGTATGTGAAGCTCTCAGAGATTAAAGACAGTGTTCCCCCTCAGGAATTAACTTTTAGAAATAGATATTTCCAACAGCAAATATGAGGCAAAGCAATGACTGTAATTAACCTGGATCCTTTTGTACTGGTTTAGTGCCGAGTGAAGGCAATGGAGGAAGGGAATGAGCATACCTCTTACCATGGAAGTGGGTCACGGTTAGTGTACAATGTTTGAGAGGCAGGTTTGTACCTGAAGCACGCATGGGAGGGAGCCCTGTGAAGTAAGCAAAGGTCAAATGGTTTCCAGCATTTAAAAACCAACCACACTGACCAGCTCCAGGTGATGAAATAGCAAGGGAGAAGTTTACTTCTGTTTACGGAGTAGAGGGGAAGAGATGAGGAGTGTGGAAATTGGCCTGGGTTGGCAGGACCAGTGCAGTTCACCTCACAAATGTAAAGACAAAATAACAAAATGAAAATATTTACAAATGGCATTCACAGATGGTGTGGGTGAGCAGCCTTGTGAACACTTTACACAGAATCACAGAATGGTTGAGGTAGGAAGGCACCTCTGGAGGTCATCTGGTCCAACCCCCTGCTCAGGCAGGTCCAACTAGAGCCAGTTGCCCAGGACTATGTCCAGATGGCTTTTGAGTATCTTCAAGGATAGAAATTCCACTACCTCCCTGGGCAACCTGTGCCAGTGCTTGGTCACCCTCACAGTGAAGAAACGTTTCCTAATGTTCAGAGGGAACGTCCTGTGTTTCAGTGTGTGCCCATTGCCTCTGGGTCTGTCACTGGGCACCACTGAGAAGAGCCTGGCTCTGTCACCTTTGCACCCTCCCTTCAGGAATTTATATAAATTAGAAAGATCCTCCCTGAGGGGAGAATCTCTTCTCCAGGCTGAACAGTCCCAGTTCTTTTAGCCTTTCCTCATGTAAGAGATGCTCCAGGCCCTTCATCATCTTTGTGGACTTTCATTGGACTCTCTCAAGTATGTCCAGGTCTCTCTCGTACTGAGGAGCCTGGAACTGGACACAGGTGTGGCCTCACCAGTGTTGAGTGTTTTGTTTGTGTGTTTTTATCATAGCTCTCTCCTTAGCTTCTCACCTTCATCTTGCAGGTCATAGTAAGTGCTGGTGGAAAAAAACAAAGGGAGGAGATCAGTGGAGACACTTGTCTCTGTGTACCCTCCACTGAACTGCTCGAGGTAGCTCTGTACCTCTCAGCTCCTTTTCCATTTGTGAGACAGCAGTGGGAAGGAGGGAAGGAAATCTCGCTCAGGATCTGGAAACAGTTGGCTTCTAATTGTGTCAATAGCACCAAGTCCTGATGAAAAATTTAAATTGCTTGGTCTTAGTTTTAGTGTTTTCCATCTGAAGGAAATAAATATGATAATACTACCTACTTCCTGGCAAAGCACTAATCAACCTCTCTTGCTGGACAGTTTTCCTCACTGAAGTGAACCAGCATGAACTTTTAAAAAAATAAATTCGTGATCAGGAATACTTGAGTTTTTCTTTTCCCTTTTGTCATCTGCTCTACAGGTCTTGATATAAAAAATATGGCTATTTTTCAGTGAGGAACTTGAATGGAGCTTAATGTAGCCATAACAGGTATTACCAGGAGGGGCAGTAATCTAGCTATGACAGCACAGAGCTAACAAGCTAACTCATTGTGCTTCTCTGATTTACGTAGCTGCAACATACTTAATTTGCTTTTCCTCTACACACATGTGTGTGTATGTTTCCAGGCTTTTGGGAATTACTTACAACTTGCTCCCTGTTTTGCCACACATATTCATACTTCTTTTTTAATTAGATGTCTGAAGGCCTGTATAGCTAGAGAAGTCTTGAGGGTAAAAGATACTAATGGCATGCCTGTTTTAAGTCATGAATTTGTAACTCTCGGGGTGGAGCTCTACATGGAAAAGTTGTAGGTATTTAGAAGAAGGTAGTTTGAATGTCTCTAGTTAAAGAAATTGGACTTGTATATGCTGTGCATGAATATGGTACAAGAAATTTCCAGATCTTGCAGGGGCCTCAATGTAGTGCCTCTAACAATAGAGTTCTTTTGAAGTCTGTTTTGCAGTTAAGTATTTGTGACATGCATTTTGATGTCTATGTTGTTTAGTCTGTGGATGGATGTAAATTAGCAGAAGGGGTACACATGCAAGATGTTTTATGTGAAAAATTGGAATCGTGACTCCCCTGCAGCACATATGGAAAGCTGAAGTCAAAAAGACATTCGTGCTGTCTGCCATACGTGCCTCCCTGCCCGGTGCGGCAGACTGCCTGTTTTAAAAGCTCTATCCTGGGTAGCGCAGCTACTTTTCTCCCATCAACGATATATGAGGTGGTGTCTGGCAGTCTCGATAGCTTGTTGCTCTCTTGACCTTTCAACACTATAGCAGTGGATATAGTCCAATGTCATTTTGATAGGAACGTTCCACACAGGGGAACCAAGGGCCCAAAATCCTGTTTCAGATTATCTGATCTGAAACTTCTTTGGTAATCTCTTCCAGGCACAATTCCTTTTTTCTTTTTTTTCCTCTTCTTTTACAGTTGAGATTGCGTGTTTATGTCTGTGTGGGAATACATTTTTTTTTTCAGTTGGTTATAATAAGTAGGTCTGATGAACCCATTCAGAAACAGCTGATCAGACTAAATCTATTACTTATTTTTATTCAGTATTGGCTGTCAGAAAGTCTATAACAGAAATTAATCCATCTACCTCTTTACCAAAGCCATGGACATCTGTCTTCATGAAGACATGTCTTCTCTAAATTATAAACAAGCTCTGGGCAACTGGACGGACTAAATGAAGTGCTGTTTGTTTACTTCTACTACATGTTACTTTCCAGGTAACAACTTTAGCTGATGAACAAGAATTACGAAATGCTGGAGATAGTTAGCTCATCTTCCATTGGAGTCATTAATCCTTTTTTCAGCACATCTTATTTACATAGAAACAGGTAATGATAGCCATGACAAGCTTGTTTGTTATTTTATGCATCTCTGACCAGGTGATTAATGTCTAGGATTTCTGCAGGGAGAAAATTTAGCGAAACTTGGGTGTAATGATTGCTGTAACTGCAGGACTATAGGAACCACCAATTTTAAAAGCTTTTCTCTGAGAAATGAAGGAATGAAATCCTGAGAAGTTCTCCTGTGTGCATTTCATTGTATATTGTCATTTACAACACAACATGAATCTATACGTTCTAATTTAACAATGCATAGGACTTTTTGGCATTTAAAATGCTAGAATAACATGCTGTATTTTATGATATACAATACAGTTTTAGTGTTCTGTTAAATCTTACAAACAAGTCAAATGGAGTTAATAAGCATTGGGTTTAATAAGTTTTTGACTTTTTTTTAAGGCAGTTTCTGTATTTTGTTCCAAATAACTTGGCAAGTTTTCTCGTTAAAAAGAAATTCTTTAAATCAAGGTATTTGTGTATTGGTGCAAGCAAAGCAATATTGGTGCAGAAATACAAAATGAGAGTGCTCCCTACCCACTTGAGCTCTGAAGTCTAAGGGCAGGTAGACCATTACAGGAATTTTAAGCAGAGGGAACAATAATAAGCCAGTTTGTAGAAGCCAGGCTGATATATGCATAGCTATTATTAAAGTATTATAATATAAGAATATAATTGCATTGCAAAGCTATTCCTTTAAGGAGCAAGTCAATATGATAGTAAGAAGTCTCTGCATGTCTTTATAAAGTGTATTCGCCTGAAAGTAAATGAGAAACTTAATTTTTCTTCACTGGAAGTAATTAAGTTTTTTTCATGTGCAGAAATGAGCTTTATTAAAACTGACTTTGTGCTGAACTTGATACAGTTGTATTCATCTGCTTGTGGAAGCAGCTCAGCAGGCTAATTTTTGAGGCTAAATGTCGTGTATCTTCTTAATTTATTATCTTAAGATGATAGATTATGCTTAGAATTTCCTTACATTTTTCTGGTGTAGGAGATTAACAAGTAAAATTCTATATAAACTTGAAAAATTTCCATCCATGGAGATTTTCAAAACTTAAGTAGACAAGGCCCTGAGCGAGCTAATCTGGCTTTGAGCCTGGCACTGCATTGAGCAGGAGCTTGGACTAGATGTCCTGTCCTCCAGATGTCCCCTTCCCAACCTGTTTTTTTCTGTGATTCTAATCAGAGAATACAGACTATATAGAAACCTTACTGGCACCAAAGTAGAAATTTCCATGTTTTATGTTACAAGTCAAAACTCACTCTTAGAAGTCTTCATCTTGTCCAGCAATTGCCCATTATTTAGTTCCCATTGCTGAAGGATGCATTATATAATTCTGGAATTTTAGGCCTCTAATCTGGAATTCGCTGTAATTCTTTTGTCTTCATCTGCATTCCATATAAATATAGTGATATATCTATAAAGTGAGATCTGAAGGACAGGGGCATTATATTATTGCTCAAATACAGCCAATATTTATCATATGTATCATATTGTGTTTTACACCATATGTTTAAGAAAGTTGTGTTCTGTTTCCCTTAATTATCCTGTGGTCTTTCTAAAATGGAATTATTTGTATTGTTTGCTGTAATTCTGTTATTCGTTATATGGACATACTGGCAAGAACATGGGTGGTCTTCAGAGATGCTTAAGCAAAATCGTAAGGATTGCTGTACAAGACTCTAGTACCATATGTGAAATTTTGCTTTCGCTGATTGACATTTCACTATAACTTAACAGCAAGAAAATGCTTTTTTTTTTTAATAATCACCACATACACCTATTTGTTGATATCAGCTAATAACTTAAACTGTTTTGCCTTCTGAATATAAGAGTTTTCCCATGCATGTGTGAATGTTATCCCCCTCCCCCCCATCAGTAACATAGATTTGTAAGGAAAAATGAATAATTTTGTTCAGCTGTATCTTGTTAGTACAAAATAATGTTCTGATCAATTTGGATCTAGAGGTTCGATGGAATTTGTAGGCAAGAACACCTGGGAAATGGTCTGGATGGGACTGTCCTTAGTGTGTTGAGGGAGAAAATAAAATCCAACTGATACCATTTCCTCTAACCATTGTTGCCTTGTCAGCACAGGAATAAAATTTGAGATCTTTCTCTAATCAAATGCCTCCCAGTAAAAAGCACACATTTTAAAAAAAACCCAAACACCACAAGTTTTGCTGTTTCACTTAGGGCTGTTTTAAATAAACCTGGACATCTGTCTCTGTAAGTGTGGTGGGAGAGATTAGTTCTGCCAGTTACACAACATGTTTTGTGGATCAGCTTGCCTTGTGACAATTGACAGTGTTGTCCCTGAACTTCTCTAGTAGATTTTATGACGTGAATGAAATGCTATTCAATCTAAATAAGGTCTATTTTAGCATAATCAAAGAGGAAACAAGAAGGAACTGCTATTGAGATCATAGGCTATGACGGTTTTGAAAATGAACAGGACTGAAAAATACTGATGCCTTTTCAAATCATAAAAAAGACCCATGCCTGCAGACAGCTAACAAAACATGAGAGGTTATAAAAGAGCACATTTGTGTTACTGTGCCAACTTCAGCAACAAACATTTCCTTTTCTTCTGCATGAGGAAAGAAACAACAAGCCATAATTTTGTTTTACCCTTTGTAAACTCAAAAACTTTGTACAGGAAGAGAGATGCTAACTGTATGAATTACTGCTGATTATAGATAGAATAATTATTACAGAAGTGATGGAAAGAGAGCAGTGAAAATCTAGAGTGAAATTCTGTTTTCCTTAAATAAAAGTTTACAATACTTTGTAATAAGTGTTTCAGCCTAATTGAAATCAGTTAAGGATAAATGTAAAATAAATTAAAAAATAATTAAGATACCAAATTCCTTTTTTCCCAAAACGGAGATGAACTGAAATACTACTGAAAGCCAGTAGAAGTCAGACTTCTTAAAGCATGAAAAGCCTGTCTTGCATTTAGTGTTGACTTCTGACTTTAACCTGGCCAGGGAAGCTGGCATTGTGTCTCTGGAGAATCCTCCACAGGATTTGAGTACAAGCGTATTTGAATTGTGATATAGCAGCATGTATACAATCTACGTGTCTACTGAGTGGGCAATCGGTGTGACCTGGAAAAGATGATGCATCTTGGGTTTCTCTATTATTTTGTAATAATTATCTATCCATGAATAGGGGACTGACTTAATGTAGAGCAGGGTGAACACAAAGAGACTGCTGAATGCTTGTAAGCAGAAAAAGTAGTTGTGGAATTAGCTTTCTGCTTATATGCTTCAATTTGGAAGCCTAAAAACACTGGATATTTATTGGCTCTGACGGAAAACTGCATACAGTACAGAGATGGAAGTGGTTAGATGTTATAAAAATGTATATTGTTTAGAAGAAAGGCAGATATTAGCTTACTAACTCTCCTTGTAGTGCCAAGCATATAAGCACAAATAACATTGAGGTAATTTTTTGTTTGAGAGTATTTTTATACAATATTTTTCATCCTAGAAAAGATATCTTTCTGCTTTTGTGATCTCTGCTGCTAAACTGGAGAGTGGAAAGAACTAGTGAAAGTTCAGAAATGCTGATTGGTTTGCTGTCCATCTCCTACCTTCTTGAAATCTTTCTCTCATATTTCTCTTCTCAAAGCCTTGTCCTTCTTCGCTGCTTTCTCATAGGTGCTCCTCTTCAGTGTAGCATGGATGATGCCCATCATCCACCTACCTACTTTCTGCTGGTTCCTTGTTCATTTTCTTTCTCTTTATGTTTAGGACTGTCATCCAAATAATAATTGCCTTACTAATTAGCACAGCAGAGCAGCAATCTCAGTGACATCTTTGTAATATTCCTGTCCTCTCAGCAGGAGTCCAGCAGTGATATCAGCAGTGGTACAGCTGACAAGTTTGGGTGGCAATTTCTTAAGCAGAAACTGATTCCCTCGTAAACCGGAGGAAATGTGACTTTTAATTGAGCATAACCGGATGAGTTTAAGGAGAAAATTAATTCCATTTCCAAACAATGGAGCAGAGGGGAAAAAGCAGGCTTTAGCCAGTACAGTTCCTGAAGAAAACAAATTGTCAGGGACGACATGGGTTCATTTGTATTTCTTTGGTCAGAGGCCAGCACAACATGTTTTGAGACCTTTAGGCTTGCAGAACTGGAGTTTTCATTCTTGTGTCTTTCATTGCTGCAGGTGCTGGAGACTCTCTTGTGACCAGAAACATGCTAGGGATGAGTTGTAAGGAATCTCTTTATCTGAGGGATTTTACAAAGTTGATTGATCCTGGTAGCATATTAATAACCTTGCTTTACAGCAATGTGAGGCATAGTTTGTCTTAAAATTTTTGAACGAGTTGACTATTGTATAGCACATCTATAAATACACGTTTGCCCAAGGTGTATGCTCTTTTTTGTGGAGAATTCTATTATATCTCCAAATTCAGAGATTCTTTTGAAATCTTGAACTCCTGAGTCCTGCATGAACAGGAGCACAGGCAGTATATCCAGGGAGGTGATCAAGCCCCTCTACACAGCATTCGTTAGAACATATTTGCTTTACTGTGACCAGTTTTGTGCCCCAAGAGAAGAACAATGTGGATAAATCAGAGAGGGTTCAGTGAAGGACCCCCAGGATGGTTGTGGCTGGATCACTTGAACTGCAGGGACAGGCTGATGGACCGGGGCTTGTTCAGCCTGGAGACGAGATGGCTTCAAGGGGAAACCGAAGCCCCTCAGCATCTACAATGAGGTTATCAAAAGCACGGAGCCAGGCTCTTCAGAGGTGCGTGGTGGGAGGACAAGAGACAAACACTGGAAATTGAAAGAAGAGAGGTTCAGCCTGGATATAAGAAAAAACAACTTCATCATCAGGATAGTCTGTCAACGGGATGGGTTTTTCCAGAGAGCTTGTGCAGTCTCTGTCCTTGCAGGTTGTCAGGGCCCAACTGGATAAAGTCCTGAACAAGCTGGTCTAGTCTCACAGCTTGAGCAGGAGGTTGGACTAGAGACCTCCTGAGCCCCCTTACTGCCTGAACTATCTTGTGGTTCTGAGAACAAGATGTAGTACCTCATCATAGCTCTGACACAGGAGAGAGCTTGTACAGGTATTGTAGTCCTCAGGCATTCTTTTTTAAGATTTTGGATTTATCAGCAAATCAAACATGTATTTTGTCGATATTCAGTATTGCAGCAAGAGACAAAAGAGCAACCAGTGGTCCAAAATTCAGTGCTTCCTCGAGAGGAGGAAATGGCTTAGTGAGCGATATGATGTAATGTGCTTTCCTGACCCAGACAAAGTCTGTTCTGAATCAGAAAGTAGTCTGTTCCTGATGTTTCTTTTATGTCTGAAAAACAGAAAATGTTTGGTCTTCTAGGTCACAATAATTTTAAAATCCTGAGTTCACTTATTATCCCGCAAAGTGGCTGTTGTACTCTACTAAGCTCTGAATATTCCAGAACACAAAAGTATTCCAACATTGAGTTAAGAAAGATCACAAGACCATGTGCTGCTTTTATGATTTCCTTTAATTTTGCTATTGCAATTCATTTATATTTTATTTTCCTTCAGGTTAGCATCTAATAATTGTCACCATCTTCAGTAGCAGGCAAGTTTCTCTTTCCAGGTTGCCTAAAACATATACTCCTCTTTTAACCCTCCCATCTTTATTTAAACAGTCATATCTCAGTAGTGCTAATATAAATCCATAGTATGAGATCTGGTTTAGCTGTAATGAAAATATACTTAGACTTATATGTTATTAGAAATGATATACTATCAGATGGTTTCCCACAACCTTTCACTAATTTGTTTTTTGTAAACTAGTGTTGTATACTCTTCACATTCTTGTGTTCGCTTGCAGATGGAAAACAGAGGCAGTAACATACAGAGACTTCAGCCTTCTTAGCAATGAGGTGAGGATAGTGCTCTAAAAGTGCAGTAGGAAGGACTCATGAGTCAGAATCACAAACTCTGTCTTGCTCTCCCTCTTGCAAAAGGCAGTTGGTGGAGCTGTACAAGCAGTGACAGCCACATGGATTGGGATGGAAGAATCAGGCGTGCAGTGCTTGCTTTAGCTTCTCGCCCTTTGTCACACACTGTATACCCACACCTGCGCTGCGTGGATGTGCTAGGTTAAATATCTTTTAGAATCAAATCTAAAAGAGCCAATGGATGTCAACAGTGTACATCATGCAGTTTAACTGGTATATTTTGGTTTTAGAACAAAAACTGTGAAGATATAATATGCTGGAGAGAGAGACTTTTCCAAGATTAATATTTCGATATGTGATAGACAAGAGGGACAAAAGGCCTTTCCAGAGACTTTTCCATCAATAAGAAAGTATTACGCACTATTGTATTCTTGAAATCAGATGAGAATAATTGTAATATCAAAATGGTGTAAGGAGCCTCATCCTCTCGGGAAAATTGCAAGTAGTTTGCTTTGGTTTATGCTAGACTGGGAGGATAGGTAATGGGTATAAAAAACAGTTCTGGTATTTTTCAAGCAGTGTACATGAGGATGAAGGCTGGAACAAAGGACTAACACCTGAAACCAGAAGGACTCATGTGGCTTCTGATGCACTTGGGAACCGAGCTTACGTTTAGCCCACTAATGAGGATATGTGTATTTTATGTAGCCTTTTTATCCTGAAGTAAATGGTGCCATGCAGTGTGAAAGCTGCTCATTTGGTGTTTCTGGCAGTACCAGAGAGTGCAAGGCTGCAGGTCTTAAAGGACGATCATGTCTACCAGAGATACCTGGGCTGAGTCACAAACGAACTGTTGCTTGACAAGCTTGAGCTTTCAGTGAGCCTGGGTTAGCGAAAAATAATTAATCAATTCCTTAGTCTTCACTGTGTGTAATTTAACAGAGATGTTGATAAGAAAACCTCTCCTAATATAAGCAGTGAGCAAATTGCAGTGCTTTATGTCATGACAGTCATTGATTGCTGTTAACAAAAGATCATGACTAGAAAAAACAAGATTTCAGTAGTAGATGATGGGCTGGAAAATAAACTTATCAGAGGTTGAAAAATATTGTAGACAACTGGTCTATGACAGCAGTTTCTTCAGAGTGCATGCTTGCCAAATTAACTCATGAAGATACATGGAAAAAAGATTATTATTTAAACAGATGAATACTATTATTTACAGTATAGAAATGAAGAATAGCAAGCAAAAATATGTATTCAAAGCAGTTGTTACATCTGACATTTTAAACTGTGGAAGACTTCACTGTATGTACTAAGCAAGTTAAAAAACAAACAAACAACGCCCCAAACCTTCCATTCATTATCTGGAATAGGTTAGAAATGTTACGTTTGAAAAGCAATTAGGGATTTTACATATAGAGATAATTTGATAAAATGCAAAGAAAATATTTTTTTCCCTTCAAAATTCTCCATTGCTAACAGAATTTCATGCTAAATTTTCAAGGAAGTTATTTTTAAGTATGCAGAAAATCTTAATGACTTGAACCAAAATCCCAGATAAAAATATACTGAAGATCTGGAACAGAGAATCTAAATTGGCACTTTTAACTGAGCTGAGACAAATTGAGATGATGGTTGCCATGCTTTCCTTTAAATTCTTTCCTTTTCTAGTTGTCTTTCTGTTTCCTTGTTGTCATCCCAGATGTGTTTTCCATTTTTCCTCTTTTTAATTAAGCCCTTGTAATTTTGTGGCTGACCCAATCTTTGTCTTTCTCTCTGTGCTCTTGTATCGACGTATTTATATTTTAAAACCTTTTTATTGAGTTGTCTTTCTGCAATTTAAAATCCTTCCTTTGTGGTATCTGCTGTTGATTAATCAATACAGTCAAAAATGGTATTTTCATTTTTCCTGAAAACCTTCAATTTTTTACCTGCTTCTGTCTCAGTAAACACCATGGCAGTTCAGCTTGTTGCTACTAATAATCCTGGTTTACCTTTGCCTAAGGGCTTAGACATATAATCAAGTTACCAGAGCTTTAAAAAGTTATCATGAGTCAACCAAGTTGTGTTAATATCCATGTGTGTGCTGACAGTCTGAGGCAAAAGTGAGATGATTCAAGTTCATGCAGCTTGCAATCATTTCCTTGGTGTATTTTTCTTCCTTTGACACCTGTCTCTGAGTTGTTCCACTGGCAACATCTTAGCTCTGTCATTGCTCTGACTTTTCCTTACAGCTCAAAATCATCAATAATTTAATCCCATCCTCTAGATCCGATTAATTGTCTCGAAAAAGTCAAATCCCATTTTTTGCTTTAGTTTTGGGAGGATTTTTTGTTTTTAAAGTTCTCAATTATGTGATTAGATTGTTGATAAAAGCATATTTTGATAAGCTAGGAGACCTCCTTATATTCCTGTCATTGCCCTCTTCCTCAACAGCACTTTCTCTTGTTTCATAAGTGGGAGAATCTCTCTGTCAGAATATACAGAGCTACCAGATTATCCTCCTTCAGAGGCTTTCACAGAACTAATCTCTGCCATAATACATATAGAAAACTTAGTTAAACAACAACCCACTGTGGTTATGCAAGGGATGAGTCATAATGCTGGGATCGAATATGTAAAAATGCTTTATTTTCTATTGCATTGCTACCTTGATCCCTTTCTTTTTTTTTTTTTTCTGCTCATATTCTTTCGTCCTTTAGAATGCAAGTTGTTTTTAAACAGGGTTTGTCATTCACTTTGTGACTGTACAGTGCTTAGTACAATAGGGTCTCAAGAAGTTTTCCTTCTTAGATGGTTTTTGCAAAAAATGGTAGACCAGAGCATCCCACAGATTTGGTGAAAGCTTGGCTCTGAGTCTGAGGGGTCCCTTTGTTTGTTTGTTTGCTAACTAGGCTGAGCTCTGCAGCTGCCTTTTTGGAAACAATTTGCATATTGCCAAAGTTTTTCTGAAGAGTGACCATGAAAAAACTATCGTTCCTCTAAAAATACCTACTCATGCTACTTTTTCATAGCAAAACGACAGGAAAGCAAACATTTAGGCTAATATAAAGAAAATGTGAGTGCAAATGTGTGGGGTTTTTTGCTATGTGGCGTTGTTTTGGATTTTCTTGTTTTGTTTTTCCCTGATAAAGTACCTGGCACAACTGTTTAACTGGTTCATGAATGCCAAAATCTAGGCTTCTGCAAACCTAAGGGTTATTTTAAAAAACTCTGCTTTCATCCAGCTGTCGATTGGATTAGCACCTTGGAAACCTTTTAATGCTGAGCTGGGTGCTGCATTCAAGCTTGCCAAAGTTATGTTAAGGGTCACAGAATCACAGAATGATAGGGGTTGGAAGGGACCTCTGGAGATCATCTAGTCCAAACCCCCCATCAGAGCAGGTTCACCTAGAGCAGATTGCACAGGAATGTATCCAGGTGAGTTTTTAATATCTCCACAGGAGACTGCACAACGTCTCTGGGCAGCCTGTTCCACTGCTTTGCCACCCTCAAAGTAAACAAGTTCCCCCTCGTGTTTTGATGGAACTTCTTATGACCAAGTTTGTGCCTGTTATCTCTTGTCCTGACGCTGGGCACCACTGAAAAAAGACTGGCCCCATCCTCCTGGCACCCACCCCTTAAGTATTTATAAGCATTAATAAGATCCCCCCTCAGTCTTCTCTTCTCCAGACTAAAAAGACCCAAGTCCCTCAGCCTTTCCTCATAAGAAAGATGTTCCAGTCCCCTCATCATCTTTGTAGCCCTTTGCTGTACCCTCTCCAGCAGTTCCCTGTCCTTCTTGAACGGGGGAGCCCAGAACTGGACCCAGTACTCCAGGTGTGGCCTCACCAGGGCAGAGTAGAGGGGGAAGATAACCTCCCTCGACCTGCTAGCCACACTCTTCTTGATGCACGTCTTTCTTTATTCCTTGTGAAATCTTGTTGTATGTTTGCTTACTGCTTCATGCCTTCATTTAATAAATGATAATGTAAAAAATCTCTACTTGAAGGAACTTGTTTGATCTTTCTAAGAAGAGAATTATTTGAGAATTTTCAGTAATTTGGCAAGTTCTCAATGATACCCAATTTATAAGTGGATTACCCCATTAAAGAGAAACCCATGGTACTCAGAGGATCACTTTTCCTCATAAAAAATAAGACATACTATAAAGGCCATGACTGAATTTGCAAGTGTAATGACAGCTATATTAACCCAGTGAGAATTTATTACAGTAACAGACCAAACACATCAACAGATTTTACACTGTGAATGTAACACTGTAGCCAAAAACTGTACTTAAGCTCCAACTGTATAAGAGACATAGAGGCACCACCTAATTTAACTAAGGAGTTTCTACCTGCAAGTAAAGGAAAATAATAAAAAAACTCTTACTAGAAGGACCCAGTCTCTTGAAGATGATACACTTCTACAATACTAAAGAAGATAAAGACATGTATGGTCTTGAAGAAAAAGGAGCTCAGATGTGATCACATATGACCCCTAGCAGTGTGAAAAGCATGGGTTCCTATTATAAGAATACCTCATAGTAGCTACTCTAATATAATAAATGGTTAGACAGTAAATATTTGTCAAGCATGTCACTAAAACAGGAAATGCAGCTTTTCCATATTGCAGTGGAAGGAGATGGAGACCTGCAGAGTCTCAGAAAGGCTGAATTTCAGAAGCTCTTGGGAAAAGATCCATATTGTTCTCCAGAGCAACACCAAAAACTCATGTAACCCAGGGAGGAAATGTAGTTTCCTTAGGTGTCATGAATGGACAATGCGCATCCAGTTGGCCCTATTTTCCTTGAATAGTCAAGGTATTTCCACTGCAGTTTCATCATAGTTTTTATCTAAGTTTGAAATTTTTTTAATCTTAAAGTGGTTGAATTCATTCTTAGCCCGTATAAAAATACTCAGTAGTTTATAAAATTAATTAATTGTAATTGTATGCTCCCCCTTTTCCTGGATTGCCCTCATGTCAGGCTTTGAATTTTTTTCCATATTCGAGAAGCGAAGAAGCTCCCAACTTCTGCTTTGCACAGAAAATTTACACAATCTTGTCCATCCCACTGGGAAAATAAACGTAATGTTGAGTTTGATTCATGTGATTTGTCAATATAATTAAAATAAACTGAATCATTATGATATTTTGGATGTGTGTTGGGACTGTGGCCAACACAAGACATGACCAGCACTGTAAATGATCTCTGTGGCCTGGAAGATGAAACTCCAATTTTAGCAATTCTGGCCTGACCCAAAAGGCGTCTTGCCCCCTTAGGGGAGACAGGAATTATGTTTCTGTGCTTCATTACTTTGTTTTTATAGGGTGAGGACCAGTTAGGCAGCATCCCTTCTGGACAGCAGAATGAACGACAGTAGAAGTGATGCCATGCCACTTGGTCAGTGGAAAATATGACGCATTCACCGTGGAAGCACTGTAGAAAGCTAACACCCACACTGTCCGTTGTGCGATTGCCGTGTCAGGCTTAATGGCTGGTTTGTTTGTTTTCCTGTTATTTAAAGGTAGTGTTGCTTTGGGGTTGGTTTATGACACCATGCCTTGCTTGGTGGCAAAGCATTACCGAGGAACTGCAGTGCTGGTGGGGAAGGGTTTGGATGTGACCTTTCTGAAGGGGGTTGACTGCTGGGGGACCCCAGGGTGTCCTGGGGGCTGGGGCTTAAGGAGGGGAGTTCATACCAGTCTCAGCTTTCATTAATGCTGTGATAACATCAATGGTTTCGACCACAGGGCACTGTTGTGTCAACCATAATAGGATTTAAACTCTACACGAAACTTCTGTCAGCGTGTTGCTGCTCATCTTTTGCCACTGTTTCCGAGCTGTGATCTCTGAGCTGTCTCAGAAGTTGTGGCAAAGGGAAATTTTAAAGAATAGCCAAATTTGAAAGGCTCTGGGGAGGTTACAGTGCCTCTGGGTATTTTCCTACCGGACAAGACTTTTCGAAAAATTCAGGAAATGTTTGAGTGTATTTTTTTTTATTTTCTGCTCCTTTCACTTTAGCTCAGTAGGCACTTTAGTTTTGGAAGATCACTATAACATAGCAGATGTATTTGGACTCCTGTAAGCAAAATATCCCTCGGAGAGTAATTTTCTTGATGTCAGTTCAAAGACAGCTTATTAAACTCTATGCTGTAACTGTTATGGGCTTCAGAAAAGAAAAAAAATAAAACATTTGGAAAGTTAAAGTTTACCTTTATTTTAAACTGTCAGTTTAGTGACAGCTATTGTTTGCTCTAATAGCTGTTAAACGTAGGCTGCTGCATCACTTGTGATGGGGCAATTTCATTGTTACACAGACATAAACCACGGCAGGATTCGGTCCTTCCTGGCACATGCTGACATGCTACGACACGTGCATGACCACTGTTCTCAACTGTAATCTCTATTCTCTATTTTTCTTGTAACTGTGAATTTATATCGAAGGCAGGCGCTGCAGTCAGCTACAGTGATCTTTTTCAACTAGAATGTTACATGTCTGTCAGTGAATTGTAAACGCCCTAGAAAACCATGCCTGAGTATGTTATTCCCCTGTCAGTTTATGAAAGTATAGAGGGTGACTCTGAAAAGCAGAATATAAAAATTCAATGTTTTGTTTGGCTTTTGCCATATTAGGATCTAATATTTATGTGTTAAGTGGTACGTTGCAGTTACTCTTTGCTTCTTTCCTCTGCCAATATCAGAAAAATATAAGCAGTAACCAGGGGGTTGAATTCCTGCTCAACAGGCATATTTTTGGATTTACATTTTTGTAGGAGAGCTCAGAGTGGAGCTCAGCACTTTGCAGCGGAGGGAAGCGCTGTGTGACAGAACCGAGTGTCCAAGGGAAACGTGGCTTGTAGCAGACATACACGCCGGGAACGAGACGCTGTACCAGCTCTTCCAGTTTTGCAGGGACCTTGCGTTTTCCAGCTGTTTACCCATGAGATGTAAAATGGCAATTTGGCATAGGCTAACAACCCGGTGTGATGTGAGCATCTGCGTAGAAGGCTGCACATATGGAGCATGCCCAGTGATACGAACAGCCTGTTACCCCACCCCCAGCCAATCTAGGAAGAGATGAAATGAACTTTGCACTAGCAAATATCACTGAATACATTTTGCACAGGATTTTAAAAGGTTCTCTTCTAAGCACTATTTTTAACAGCCAAATCCACCCCCCAAAACAGAAAGGAAAAAGCCCTAGGTATTTTTCTGTGATCGATCTCAGTTTATGATCAATCGAAGCATCTCTCACAACATTTACCTGAAGCCTGGCTTATTTTACCTTTTTATCCTTCAAGTTGAGATTTTTGGAGGTGGTGTGGATTTTTTGGTTTTTTGGATTTGGGTGTTTTTGGTTTTTTACTGGCATGAGAAAATTTGAGAATTTAATTGCAGTAGAATACTTGGAAACAGTGAGGCTGCAAGCTTGAAAGGCAGAGGGAAGAGAAGGAAGGCTCTCACAGCAGAGCATGGATAGGAAAGGAGCAGTGATTCTGCGGGGCTCAGCGTGCACATGTTTTATGAGATCAGTGCCGGGCGCTGCAGCTGCGGACAATAACTGAGCTGTCTGGCTAATGAAGGCCACCTGGATCAGGCTTCTGAAAAGAGCCAAAGGAGGACGTCTGAAGAATTCTGATATCTGTGTAAGCCCTACGTTTTCATTATTGGCATATATTATATGTATTGCAGAGAGGGAGAGAAAAAAAGATGTTGAGGAGAGGACAGATGTTTTCTTTCTGATTGAATTAGCAGAACTCTATTTTGTATGCAGAGAGATGCAGAGGGAAAGCAGAGCTGTCATTATTTATAGAGCTGTTCTGGCATTGTGGCTGCTTCCATTGTGGCGATATGGGGACATGTGTTGAGTCCAGACGGATTTTATTAGTTGGAAGTTGATTTGTGATCATTTGCATGTTTTGCTAAAGGGCAGTGATGGATACAAGCCATTTGCAGTTCTGATGGGGAAACTGTGTCAGGTAAAGAGGTTGTCCTCAAATAAAAATGGGTATCAGAGGTTAAATCTGTTAGCAGTGATATTGTGTAATAGTAATTGTTGATACTGAATTTGCATTTTAATTATAAAAAGTCTGTTTTCTTGCTAATACTGTCACTGTTTAGAGTCACTGTTTAGAGTTTTAATTTTTATGGAGCCATTCTTAAAGCTGCTGTGTGTCCTTCAGCCCTGCACTGCACCACTGCTGTAACTCTACAGAGCAACTGCCTCTGCTTGCTGAAAAGCACACAAATAAGAGCACGGGGATGGTGCAGGAAATAAAACACTGGGGAAGACACCTGCACTTTTGGAAAGTCTCCAGAAGAAAACATTTACCTAGACATAATTTTTCTAAGTGACTTTCCCTTTTGGGCAGTTATTCTCTTTTCAGGGATATAGAAGTAAGAGAAAAGGCAAGGTGCATAACCACTTCTACTTTTTTTTTTTTTTTGAACACTGAAACAACTCGGGACATTATTTTTCCTTTCCCTGTGCAGGGTTCGGCGGACTCCTACACCAGCCGTCCATCCGATTCAGATGTATCTCTGGAAGAAGACAGGGAAGCAGTGCGGAGAGAGGCTGAGCGACAGGCCCAGGCACAGCTGGAAAAAGCAAAGGTAAGATGTTACTTCATGTCACAGACTCATAAAATGTTCAGCTTTAAAAGACTGTCATCTCATCCATTACTGTTTTTAATGTGTTAACATATCACATAAGATCTCTCATAAAGATCTTCCTGACAACAGTAGAAAATATATTCTCCAGGAAGAATTACTTAGAATCAGTTTTCCATAAAAGGCACTTGATTGACTTGCGTATTTCAGAATAATGTTATTTAAATGTGTGCATTTCTTTCTCTTATTGAATATAGCTGTTTATTTGCAGTGTCAAAGCTTTGAGTTCTTACTGAAGATGTTTGTGGAAGTTTGCCAGTGGATTGCTATGGCACTCAAAACTTACAGTTCTAGAAATCAGCCCTCAAACATCCTATTCATCTTCTTTCAATGAAGGATTGTTCCCTACGAGTCATATATAAATAGGGAGAATCTGTTACAAAGGTCTTCTTTGCCTGAAGACTTCACTGGCTTTCTTTACAGTTTGTGTGTTAAGTGACCCTGTGAGTAATATGCTCTAGGACTTGTTAAGATTTGTCCTATCTCCGTACTCCTGGCAGATAGTGGCAGTTTAGTAAGGAAATACTAAATGAGTTTTGGGTTCTTGCTGTGTGCTTATATATTTTCCACGAGATGCACTTAGGACCGTGAGGGTTTTAGCAGTGAAAGGGTATGGGCTTCTTTTCTTTTCATCTGTGCTGTATCTTTAAGTACTATTGCACCTGTAAAAATCATGCTCATTTTATTTGTTATCATTCATTTATCACGTCGTTCCAGGTTTTCTTTTTTGTATGCTATTTGCCAGATCTTGATGTATCACTATTTTCCAAGATCTGTTTTCCTTTTTCATTTCTCTCATCTAAATATTTAAATACACTGTTGATATCCAACCTCAGATCTACCTGATCTACATTTTTCTCTCACTTTCTCTCTGACTCCCCTCCTCCATTTTGACTTGTTTTTTATTTCCGTATTTCCCTTCCATCTCCCATTCTGTTTCCTTTTCCGCTGCCAGCTTTGCCTCTCCCCATTTACGCCACCTGTTTTACAAGGGTTCTTCAGAAAATCGGGAGACCAGATCATGGAGGTATGCACCTGATCATATGGTGAGGGCCAGCTCCATAAATAGTGCAGTAGTATATAATGCACAAGCAGACAGCTTCATCAGGCTGGAAAACTTGAACAGGGAAGCCTAAGATTTTTTTTTTTAAAAAGATGTAATTGTTGACTGATACTTAGTAAAAGCTCCTAAAGCAGCTTTTTAATGAGATGCTGGAACTTGCCAAGAGATCCTGAACATCTCTTTGAAGTCGGGTCCTGCTGTCCTGGGATCAGTATAGCAGAAATTCAACAGAAGCAGCCCGCTTCTTCCCTTCCACTGTGTATCTTAGAGATGTTGCTGATCGTAATCAGGAGTTTCAGTTTTATCAGGGTTGCTTTTTGCTAGTTTGAGATTTCTTCGCTCCTAAGAAAGATGATAAAGGCTGCCCTGAAATTCAGGTGAAGTGTTGAATTTTATCAGTAAATGAACAATCTTTAAAAGAAGAGTTGAAGTAATAATATCTTGCAGACTAATCAGGGTAGCAGTACAGCACTTGCTGCTGAACTGATGCATCTCTTAGCGATGAGTAAATCTATGCGAGTGTTGCTATGGGAATTTAGCTTAGTGATGCTGGCTTGAATGCATGGACAGCCCTTATGTAATATTCATGACCTCTAGCACAGCTGCCATTGTAGTTTGTAGAGAAACTGCTAGTAGACCCTGACTTTTTAAAACTGTATTTCTATACATCCAAGCAATGTTCTCACTCCAGCTGGCATAAGATATAGCCTCTAGGTCTGACACTGTCTGAAACTGTAAGACAACTTGTGAACAGTCAAAGTAGCAAAGGCGCTGCCAAAATCAACCTGCTATAACAATGGGCAATTCCAGTCATACAAAAAACACAAAATGAATTATTTAAATCATTTGTGCTTTAAAATGGATTAAAGCTGGAACTACATTAGCAGTTTTATTTCTCAAGTCAAATATTAAAAATCATTTCAGGCTGTAAGGTATGGAAATCCTTTAATGCAGAGGCTATAACAGTGCAGTATTTAGTCTAGTGTAATATTTAAATTAATAATATTAAATAAAATCTTACATGCATTTGGTGCTTACGTTTGAAATAAATGTTAAAAAAGACGTAAATTAAACCCAACGCAGTAGATCTAAAATATGACAGGGTGTGCTTTTCTGCCTTTGTTGGTGACTCAGTTCTTCACCTCCCTGAAACACAGTAAAATTAATGAAGCGGTAACTTCTGTTGGTGCTGCCTGGCTCCTGTGTGCGCCCAGACCTGTTTCCCGCAGGCAGCAGATTTTGCTGCCTGCTCTTCACAGCTGCCTCGCCTTCGCCCTGACCCGCTATCAGGCAGAGCCAAGTGACGCAGCTGCTTTAATTTTTTGCCTTTTAATATTTTGAGTGGAAGTGTTGATCCTAAATAAAGTCATTACAATTGTATTTGTCACAGGAATTAGAAGAGGATGACATACATGAATAATGCAGCGGTGGAGGGAAAATGACAGTGAATTAAGGGTAGATAAAAAACTGTTGAACTGTGTCACGCGCTTAATGAAAACAGTTTAATGACATCCATTTTCCTTCCTTACAGCTAGGGAAAACATCTGAAACTGAAGAGAAAAATACAGTAATAAACCAAACAATGGCAAATTGTTAGGAGGATTTTAAGATTTTTTTTAAATTTGGATTTTTATGGATTCTAAGTGTTTGTGTAACATGAAGCCAGACTATAGTATGCATATCTGATACGTAGCTGAACAGGGAAAATAAAACCAAAAAATGTTGTAAGAAAATACACATTCTGGTCGTTTTAATTCATTTATTTATTTTATACAAGCATTGCTTCTCTGGAAAATGGTTAAGCCTATTTTGCTGACTCACTCTAGCATGTGACTTACTGTAAGGAAGGTGGGGCTATGGCTGCATGTACCGAGTCATCCAGGGACGGAAAATTAGGAGGCAACCGATGAGGCTACCTGCAGGCCAGCAGCTATTCCCAGAGGAAACAAATCTTCAAATGAAGCTGTTAAGCTCAAAGCTGAGATAAAATGTTCTTGGTTAGAACAGTTTAGCAATGCAAATGCAGAGGGGTTGGGTTTTGGTTTGGTTTTTTGGTTTGTTTTTTAAAAAAAGAAAAAAAACCTTCAAGGCATTGAGGATTTCCTGGGAATCCTCATAGTCCATAGCACATGGCTATCTCTAGGATAAAGAGACCTGCATGGTGGCTGAGTAGGGCACCCTAATAATGCCCAAATCTAAGGACTTGTACTGATACTTTACTGAATTTCCTATTTCCATAAAAACATGAATCTTAAGCATTCACAAGCCAAGAAATAAATAAGAAGCCCAATGACATTAATTACTTTTATTGTTAATATTTTTAAAATTGTAATTTCTACAGAAAAAAAGCTTTTTTAGTTTTGAAGGGTGAGGATGAAAAATAAATGATAGTAAGTAAATATATTTTGTTGTCTATTCCTTGCAAGTATTCAATTTATTATCCCTTAAAATACTGCACCAAGTGAGAGAGATGTGATCAAAGGAAAACTGTGAGGTACAAGTATTAGTAAGACCTTAAAATTCAGTACTAAATGAGCTGAAGTTTGTACATAAGAAAGGGGACTTCAGTAATGATTTTTGGCCCTCTCCAATGCCGGTAAAATCAATTCAAATATTCTGTTGATTTGTTTTGCCTCAAGAACTAACTAGTTATGAACTAGTTTTTGACTGAAATACTGTCAGATGGTCTATAAACCCTTCTTTTCTTCTGCAAGAGTAACTTCTTTCTTCTCTTCAGTTTCTTCTCTTTGAATTTTTAGATTTTGCCTCTTTTTTTTTTTTTTTTCCCTCCCATGGCTTTAGAGCTCCTTATCCTGAAACAATTTTCCAATGAGATATATAGAATATTTTCAGAATTTTGCAAAAAGAAATAGTTTTTTTCAGTTATTTCTAGTACCTTGATTACTTAACATGCCAGTTAATAATCCAGGTTCTGTTTCTCACCTGGGACTAAGGGTAAGCCCTATGTGCTTCGTTCTCTGCTAAGGTTTGTTCTCAACATTATTTGGTCCTGAAACTTCTTAAATGGCTGTCAAAGTCAGATCGTGGTCTTCCAGAAGTTAGTAATTGTGTCCATAACAGGACACCTCAGTTCTTCTCAGCTCTGCTTTGTTTGCATTCCACCTAATGCTCTACTGCTGGCATCCTTCCTAGGGGTTTGTTAAACCTTGAAATACCCATAGTCCTAGTTTAAAATGCTAAATGGTGAACCACTGAAATTTTGATGCCAGACATCCCTTTGCTGGCTCTTAGGCAATAATATAAGCTGTCGTGTTTTGCTTTCTTGATATGCGCGCTGTAGTAGCGGTGGTGGCTTGTGACTGTGAGTAATAATGCAGTGTCTTAAGTGCAATGCGTTGCCTCCATGCATGGGTTGGGGTCCACAGCTTCGAAACGTGTAGCAGGCTGGGATAATGCCTACCTATCCCTGCAAGGCTGAAGGCATGAAAAAGACTGTCAGATGTAATTATCCAGTGCAGTGTGCCAAGACTAGTTATTTAAGTATTTATTCACTCTCAGACAGGTTTCACAGCCTCTGAATGACCCCATGCTGCTAGCAGGCAGCTGCAAAGCTAGTTAAGGTATGTCTGCTTAACCTGCAGTAGCATTTTTGACAGACCAGAAGTGCCCATCACCTTGATGTGTGTCCTTATATTATGTCAGCTTGTTCCATCATGGAGACTCTATTTTTTTCAATTACGAGAATGTCGTTGTGCTGAATAATACCCAAAGCCATAGCAACATAGGATAGTACTTTGTGTTAGGTGTTGTTTATGGTAATATTTTTTTCGTTGATTTCTTCTCATTTGCCCTTTTGTTTTAGAACAGTTCCATTGCATGTTATCATTTAGATAGCTAATGTTGCATGTCAGAGTTGCTGGGATTACATGGGAGCTGGCACAGTGGTCCAGCTGGAAATAAATGTGTTTCTGATCCAAAAGTGCAGTTGCAAATCTGGTTGTTGCTTAGCTGGAGGCGAGTTCTGCATTGGTCGATCTGCTTGAATCAGGTTACAGATACTCTCTTTCTTAATTGTCTTCATTCATTTCTGCTGCTTTTTCTTAGGGCTGTAGCATTGGGACGTAAAGCAGCTCCCTTTATACTGCTGTCTATGACCTAGAGTTTTTTCTTTTTTATATTCATGATCTATTCTGTCTTCAATTTAAGTGTATACACTTTTTCCTACACTAGTGCCTGTCATAATGTTGGTTATTTTCCTGAAGATTTTATCAGTTCTCACTGGTGGGTTGCATTGTTCAGGAGCTGGAATTGAGTCTTCTGGCGGGGTCTCATGTAACCTGAAGTCAAATGCTCCAGAAATAGTACCCTCTCTAATTAAAAAACATCTGTCATTTCCCATTCATACTGTGATTATGGAGTGATCAAATCTGTTTCATAAGTATCCTTTCCTATTCTGCTTCTTGGGTGTGAGTGGAGGGATATTAACACAGCCTATATTTAGATACCTAACTGTAGATAGATCCTGGAGTATCCTGACGTTCTTTAAATAATCAGCAGAAAAAGATAAATTGTCTCTGAGGAATAGAGAGACAATACTGAGAAAAAGTCTTGAGGACAAGCATAGCTCTTCTGCCTGCTCTCACGTGCTGCTTTCACACGTGCCTGCTCTCTTCCTTGACGAGATGTCTTTGCTCTGACTTTATCTGTATGTTTAAATTCCTGTATAAAGGGCAGTAATACAAACGTTACTTTTTGTTTGTAAAAGTAAACCAGTTCTTTATTAAAAGAAGTGTTCAAGAAATATTTTAACCAAAGGAAGAGTTGTAAGCCAAGTACAAACACCCGCATGCGTCTTATATTCTCATCTGGACTTTTTCCTCCTCCTTCTCCCTCTGGTCTCCACGGCATATGCCACCTGTTAGCTGTCAGCTTCTGCTGCATGGCTGGCACTGCAGAGGTTACAGCAGAGGTTCCCAAAACATGGTGCCTTGTTGCTGGCCAGTTGTACATGGTGACAGCTTCGTGCTACCTCCTACCTGTGGCTGCTGAGCCAAGCTGCATAGTAAGTGCACTCAGGCCAGCTCTTGCTGTGCCTTGGGGGGGAGTGGTGGTCGATGGGTCCAGGTGTTGGGCCTGATGCTGGTCTGGGGGTCAGAGGAGGCTACAGAGGGTCATGGGAATTGTAGGAGAGGATGAGAAGCGGTTTTGGGGATGCTCTCTGTGACCGGTGGGGAGTGAGTGTGGTTGATGGAGCCTGGGAAAGGAGGAATTAAGATATGCCTTTGCAGGCTGCTCAGGCTGGTACAAAGGTGAGCACTTTCACTGATGTTAGATATAGGTGCATGCTGCTCGTCGCTCTAAGCAAAGTCATTTCCAGGTAAGACATATATGACCTGGTTCATTAACTTTCCTGAGGTATATTTATAGGGCCTGATTTACTTTTGCCAACATCCGAGACATTATGCTTTCTACTGTTGTACCAAAGTGGCTATTTTCCAACCAGTTCAGGAACTAACCTGATTTCTGTTAGAGCGGATACCTGGCTGATACGTGTTATTATGCAGGGAGGTGGTTGTCATCTGCAATGAAAACAAATCCCCAGACACTGTTCTTGAGTCCTTGGCAAAGACCTGAATCCCCTCCCTTCCCACTAACCCACTCTCCTAAAAAAACAGGAAGGAAGAAAAAAGAAAAAAAACAAGTGTAGTTTTGGTTTTATACTTAATCAGAAAAAAAAAGGATGGAAGGAAGCTTCAAAAACAATTTTTTTTCATAATTCCAACTTGTTTTATAACATTACAGACAAGATGCCAGAGTTCTTACTATAGGTAGCAGTAGAGTGCTTTGGTACAAAATTAGACTGATGTTAGATGCCAATTCAAAAGCATTTCCTTTGGAAAATTTAACATTAGTTACACAAACTAGTCACTGGTTGTATAAAATGTAAGAAAAATCATTAGGAGCCCAAAGTAAACCTGTGATACCTGGGAGGGAGATACTCTGTGTTCCCAGGTTAGGAACACTTTAAGTGCAAAACTCAGCTTGAACTATAAACAGTGTCTGGATTCTGCATAATTCATAGTATGAGAGAAATTAATTAAAAATGAAGATTCAGAGAGGCCCCCACTGCTGCAGGTTGTTTTCCTGCCATGTTTTAGTCTATATTCTATGTAAACCCAGTGCAGACCCTAGAACAAAAAACATAGCATGAACTTCCCCTAACATTCACCCGTGGAGCCTACATAAACCTCTGAACACCTTCTCTGTACGTTTAATCTCCAACACTGTATTGACATTTTCCTCCATCATTTCATAGTCAACTGGTTTGTATTTCCAAATACAATATGATACGGAATATTCAATGCACAAGCCCTCTATTTTATACCCTTAAAATCAATCCTGAAGTAAAGTGTATGTGCTGAGATACATTTTGGACTGCAACAAAATATCAAAGATTAAACAGACATCCTTTGTGGAAGGATGGATAACCATTTACCCTTCTCTCTCCATTTTTGTGATGTAAATGTATACAATGGGTTTTAGTCATACAACTTTACAACTACCTAGTTTTACTTACTTGATTGAACAAGCTCAGCTCTAATAGCAAGGAAGCAATCAACCAAATGTTTTTACTAGATCTGATACGAAATCTTAACATATAAGTTTTAGGTGCCATAGTTTAGCTGAGATGCTACCCACTGAAATATTACTTGTTGCAGTTATTTTTCTTAAAAACCTTCTCCTTGCTAAATAGATAAATATGATATTTTCATCCAGGATTTTTTATTTAAATCCAGGTTTATTGATAGCAACACACATGCAAATGCTACCTAAGATTTTTAAAGTGATACAATGTCAAGTGATACAACTGTGCAAACAATTCAGATGTTACTAATACTGCTGGAGAGAATCCAAGGGTTTCTCCCATTTTCTTTTTCTTTACTATCTCCATCTTTGCTTTACTTAGTCTCCTCCCTGCCCATATTTGAGTAATTTTAGCATACTGTAATTGTTATATTATTTTTTTCTTTTTAATTCTTTTGGTTACCTCCGACAAGTGGCATTAAAATGTGAACTTCATTTGCTTATTCTTAGAAGTGAGACACCCTTCTTGCATCATTTCTTGATGTTGGAATGTTTAGTGAAATGAAATTTTCTCAACTTTTTAACTCTTATAAAATGATCTTTCTTTGCTAACAGCTTAAACGATTTTGGCTTATGGGTGCGAAGTTTTTTCTTTTTTCTTCTTGGAAAAGTATGGTAGTACATTGATGGTAAAATAAAATATTTAAGATAAATATATGACTAAAATACATACCAACAAGATTGTCCCTTATTCTCATTTTGGGAATCTTAGTAGGTAGCTACCTATTTTCAAGGTGATTTATTGTTTATTATGTCTGGAATCCAAAATCCAGGGATGCCCCCTTTTCAGTATTTTGAACAGATCTGCGTTTGACAGGTATGGAAAGTGGGGATGCAGCCTGTCGTTTGGGTTTTCATTGTGCAAATATACTTGTGCCATTGATCTGCAAGCCATCCTTTTTCAGTGACCGAAGGAAAAGTGAAGGGAAAAGTATCTTGAAAGGGAAGATGAAGGATCAAACTGCGGTTGCTTTGGTTATTTTGACTGGAGATGTCAGAACGTTGAAGTGAAAGAAGAGATGCCCCTGCTGCTTTTTGACTCCATCCATTCTGCCTATTATTTGAAAATTGAGTTTTAAAAAGTTGTTGGATTCTAATATTCCCCTTGGGGTAAAAGAGATGAACACAAAGCACTGGAATTACTATAACTCCTGGTCACCTCTGGCTGTCATGAGAGAAACACTTCCTGACTGAAATAAAAATGAGAAGAAATGCTGAGTATCTGCCATCTTGCGAATCAGCTGTGCACATTGCTTTTCATAATCAGCAGTAATAAATGGCAGTAATTGGAAAGGCAAATGTATTTCTGACTTTAGTAGCTGTCAAATTACAGTTGAAAGCATCCTTCCCAGAGGAGTTGTAAGGGAGCTTACTACATTTATCCCAGCTCTTTCATTATTTTGACCCTTTATTCCCTTTTTGCAGCGAGGCAAGTGACTCACCCACAAAGTACGAATTTCCTTGCCTTCTCCCCTGGTGTTTCCTGGTAGTTTAATCCCGTTGAGATGTAACACAGGGCCGCCATGGAAGTGCTCTAGTGTATTGCTTATTATTTTCTACCTTTGTAGTAGCCCTGGTGTGCTCAGCGAACCTGGTCTGGTGAGGGCTGAGCATGGGCCTGCCTTCTCTTGCCGCATCTCCTAGTGCTCAAGATGTCTGCTGTAGGCACAGGGATGTGACATTAGGTTCCGTGACAGGAAGGTGAGGAAGAGTAGTGTTTCCAGTGCCTGTCCCAGCTCTGCTGGTAGTGACCTGGGGACCCAGATAACTCCAGCAGCTTGTGACAAAGCAGATGGGTGCTTCACTTCTGTGAGGATAAAGCTGTAGAGCCGTGCTGGTGTAGATAGATGTGCTATGTATGTGTAAACTCAAATGCAGTTGAAACACTTGTTCCTCAGAAAGGGAAAGATTCCTTACTCCTATGCTTAAACTCTTCTCAGCATAAGGTCACCAGATTAAATCACCCAGCATGTAACTGTATCCTTGCTGTTTGCCTTCCAGAGCAAGAACTGATCTTGGCATTAGGCTCAGTGCTGGGTAAAATCTCCAAGGAAAGCTCTCAAACTAAGAGTTTCTCTTGAAAGCCTGTGATTGAGGAACAGGCCTGAGGATGAGGGGAGGTTAGGGAAGGGTTAACGGGGCAAAATAGTTTTGGAAAGGAACAGATATAATGTGGTTTGATTCACACAGCCTTGTTCTGTGATTCAGCTTGAAGAAAATCCGGTGGGAAGGAGGAGATACAGGGATTTGAACGTTGATATTCTTGAGCAGGTTTGAAAGACTCAACTTTTACCTTGCATTTCTCAGACTCAACAGTCTTTCTCCCGCACCTTTTGATTGTACTGCCTCTCTCTCGCAATGTAGTTTCATGGTAGTGGCTTTGGCTCCAAAGCATTAGTTTAAGAAGTTTCCATCCGCAGCTGCTCAGTTCATTTATTTTGGTAGGGTTATTTCTAAGCCAGGTCAGTTAACCACAGTGAGCGCTCTGCAGCCTCGTGGGCAGCAGCGTGCTGTCGTGTAGGGACGAGGATGGAGGCTGAGTGATCCATACCACAAGAATGAAAAAGTAAGTGTACCCTTTTCAGCTAAGAAATCCATCTTCTGTCTGGGGTAGGAGCTTAATCTACTTAATCTACTGCTGATCCTGGTTTCTGATACAGCAGCACATGTTGTTGGTTGTTCATCGGTTGCAAGTGAATGTGATTGCTCTTCAGGACTTTCCTTCAGAAGGTGTCTGATGTGAACAGGGGCACGTCTACATTCTTGTTACTTAACGCCAGGAAAAGGAGCAAGACATATAAGGGCATAAAGCATTTTATCGGCTTTATCTGCTTCACTCTGTCATGAATTGAGACCTTATTTTTGTCACAAAAATGACATGTTTCGATATTTCTTCCTGAATGCTCCTGGCAAATCCAGGCTAGAAATTTTGCCTAGTGGTGGATAGTTGTGTACCCACAGTCAGAAGTAAACCTGCATTTTCTCTTTAAACTTCAGTGTGTGTTGCAGCAATTTTCCTGTATTCATGAGCTATAGGCTCTCTGCCATTACTGCAGGACTGTTGCAGACAAGAACGAAAACAAGCATAGTTCAACAGCTGGAACATATAATATTGATGCCATCCTGCATGCATCTTTCATGTCATCACAAAGACGTTTTTTGATACCTTTTTCTGTGTTTTATTCGTCACTGGGTTCTTGAAGCTATGATCATTAATTCTAGGCACCATGAATGTCTGTCCTTGTACATGACTTCCCACAGATTCTCCCTGTATGTTTTAATCCTGATTTGAAGCTCTCCCCACAGTGGTCTTTTGTCAGAAAAAAACCCACTACAGGTAACAAACCATGCCCACTAAAGCAAACTCCTTTATGAGAGCCTGGAGTTGCGGAGATGAAAGGCTACTAAATATGCCATAACTGTATCTTAGTCTCAAATGTTTGTATGAAACTAAAATTCATCATATGTGTATTAATAGTAGAAATTTTATTAATTGTGAACACAGAGAGGCTTCTCTTGTTGAAAAGCGATAAAAAAGCAATGCCTTACTGATATTGTCAAGTTTCTTACACATGTATACAAAACAAAATAACTTCAAGTCCTAAATCCATTTCTTTGAAATGTTGCAGAAAGTATATGGTTGTTTTGTGAGATGGTTCATTTAGGTGCTCATATAGAGTGTTCAATGGCAGTATTGCTATGATACTGTCTGTTCAGATACTGTTTATCCATATAATCATACCATCAAGCTCCAAACATAAAAAAATACTAATACTATCCAATTCTTTTCAAAAGCTCTGAAAAAGAAGCCTTCATTTTCATCAATAAACTAATATCTTTTCAGAAATTTCTATAAACCACAGCTAACTCAAGAACCTCCACGTCAAAACCCACAAACAATTTTTTTCCCTGTTGAAATGAGCTGTTTTGTTTTGAATCTTTTAAGTAGAAGTAAAAGAAATCAAGTGACAAGGTACACACAAGGATTTATGTGGCATTAATTCAGCTGGAGAAAAGTTCATGTACTGATCCCTCTTCCAATTCAGGGCTAAGAAATATCTAAGCATTTATGATAAAAATGGGAGACCTAGGTTGGACACCATTTCTTTTGATTTATAGAAAGGATATAAATTTGTTTCCCTTGCTCCGTGTTCTTTTCAGTCTTCTTATGAAGCCATTCTCTTGGATAAAATAGAATATTATCTATTGACTATGTTGGCAGAAACAAGTTGTCTTGTTTGAATATCTTGACCTTTTTTCTTTCTTTAACTTGTTTAACACATTTTCTAACAAGCTGAAAATTTAGGTGCTGATAAAAGGGGAAGGAGGTCTTATCAAATTACTGAAATCTGTTGATGCTCTTTTTTCGGTGGAAGAACTTTGACTGGAAATAGAAGATAATGTCTTATAACATCTTGGGGCAGTTCAGAACATACTGTTTGAATTTAACTAGTAAATTAACCAGGTACTCAAGGTCTAAGTCCCCAAATTTATCTTGTTCAAAGAATAGAAATTTAATTAAGCAGTCTGAACACACATATTCATTTCAAGAGAGTCAAAATATGTTTTTGTGTGAATTTTGTCACTTATTGGGGAATTCTAAGCCTTTAAAATGTTGGGGTTTTTTACTTCTCATTATTGTAATAGATTTTTGCTCAAATGAAGAGGCTTTAAGTTATTTTTTCATTAGCATTTTTAGTACATTCAGTATTCCTTGTGACTTAGATTCTTTATGTTTTATATAAGGTTTGAGATCTTTACTAAAGTATGAGGTCTTCAGTACAGTAAAAGGAAGAGAAACTGTTGAAGACCCAGCAAATTAAGTGCATGCTTTCTTTTAGCAACCATTGAGTAGCTGTTGTGTGTTGCTTTAACTACATTAAGGGCAGAAACAGCTTTAGCAAATGCTGGGCCCTGTGTGAAATCAGTATCAAGTATGCACAGGAGAGAAACCTTTTGCAGAGGTGGGGGACGCACATGCTTTTGCATAACGCTGTCAAATTTAGCAGTAAGTTGAATTAACACTCAAAGAAATTTCATGTGTGGAGAGTGAGGCTTCTCTAATTAGCTGTAAAATGCCAAATGATGGGTACTAAACACTGTATTATAGCAGTAAGCATCTCTGCTACAATGCATCAATCACTCTATCGTATTAAAGAGGCTGCTGGCTCTGGTGGTCAGTGGTGTTTCAGGGTGTCACAGAGCTCTGTTGAAGCTCAGACTTTTCACTTCTTTGGCTATTTCACAGCTCTTTGAATATCAGCCATCTCCAGTCGGACTGAAACATGTACTGATTTTGGGTGACCTTCAAAAAAAAGAGAGAGGATAATAAAAATAGCAAACATAGTTAAAATAATTACAGTAAACCAGCTGCTGCCTCTGTCACAACTCTGTTCCATAAAATGCACTTGTAATGGAAGGCATTAACACTTGTGCCTTGCTCATCCTTTGCAAACATTTTCTTTACATGTTTGCTTTGTTTGAGTTTCTTAGAGCAAGTAGACCCGTTTGTATTACTGTAGGTTCACCTATATTGTACGATAGCTTTTGCTGAGTTGTATCTATGTATGCCAAGGTCTTGCTTGACGTTGCCTGTAGCTGTACCAAATACTTGTGGTTCACTGCACATTGTCTGAGGCACTCTGTATTTACAGAAGGTTGTTTCATTTTGGAAGGGGATAGAGGGGATAAAATTTCACAAATCTTCATTGAACGTTGTGCAGATGTTTCCAATTTTCTTGTCTTTTCTTCACTTCTGTGTGCCAGCACACACTTCCTCAGTGTCTCCCCACCTGGGATGATCAACAGAATCTTTAACACCAGATTCTCCTCGAGTCTGCTTTTAGGGGTAGAAAAGCTTTAAATTGCTTCCACTCCCTGATCAGCAGCTCAAAAATTTAACTACCTTGCTAAAAGCCAACTCAGACTGGCATGCAAAAAGCCAGCCAGGTCCAGCAGATGATACTTAGACCCATGCTGACACTGTCTTGCTTCTAGCCAGCTGCTTTGAGGACAGGTTTGAGCCCAATTAGAGGGAGAATTCTGTGGATCAACTTCATTACAAAGCAAATTTAATAGATCCATCTAGTAACACCTAGAACATGTTTAAATTATTATTTCCTCTCAGAGTCAAATTCAGAGGAATAGGAGAAAAGTATATTGTAGTTTCATTTTAGAACTTAAAAGAAAAAAATCTGTCGCTTACTAAATGTCCCCTAAATCACTCCTACTTTCCCTAAAGTTGTGAGGTGGTAGGCTGCATATGCAGAAAGCCAGTTCTGAGGAGCATATTTTGTTTACTGTTCAATGTTTAAATTGTAATACGAATTCTGTATTCAAGCCTGGGCTTAGTCATTGTATTTAGCCTAGTTAAAGTAGAAATTAGCAGATAGGATTTTGCATTTTTTTAAAATTACACTGATCAGTTTAGAATGTCTGTCAAAGCAGCCCCTTATTACATGTATAATGTCTGTATGCAAATAATAGATACAGGTAAAGAAATGAGCCTGCAGTGACTGTGAAAGAAGTCTGTTTGTTAGGTAGGCTGCAGTGAATTTCTGCACATTAAATAGTGAAAGAAATTCTTTCAACTTTAAGTCAAAAGGTAGTCCATGAAGCAAAGTGCTTTTATGCCACAATTACTTAAAAAAGGCATGAAATCAACAACCAAATAAAGTGTACATTCGAAAAAGAAACGTACTCCAAATATATTGTATTTAAACATGTTCATAAGCAGAATTATTCCCAATTATTTTAGTTTTTTATTGGATTGCACTAATCAGTTAATGCTGTAAACTTTACGCAGTATTTTCTGTAGATGAATGTTGCAGTCCAGCAGCTGGAAAAAGCTTTTACGTGACTGCATGGTGAAATAAAACTGAGAACCATTAAAGTTAAATGTAACCTTATGGGAAAAAATAGGTACAAGCAGTATCAGTTTTGTGATCCTGTTCACCCCATTGCCATACAAATTGTGGTTTGGGACCAGGAGAGAGGCTGTACAGGAGTAAGAAGACATAATTCGGGGGTCATGGGAAGACAGGATTTAATTTTGGTGAGAATGTTGGCTGAAAAGAATTTAAAGTATGCATAAAACTGTGGCCTGAAGGACATTCTGAATTAGAGTTCAATTTCATTATTAAAATACTCTTGAAAGTACATTTTAAAATACTTCTGCTTCACTTCATAAATAATCAGTACATGACATCTGCTCCAGGGCCATTCATCTCACTTATCTCTGTATTTCTCAAACAGGTACTTTATAGAGGGGATAGCTAATTTATATGTAGACATAAATTGACTAGTCCTAATTTTCTAAAATGCAAGATTTGTCTAGATTTCATTACAACAGAGGATTGCATCCAGATCAACATCTTGTTTGTAGGACAGCTATGATAGCTCTGGTTGTTGGTGGTTTTGCCCTGATTTTCTCCTTCTTGCTGTATATTTTACCTGGCCTGTTAATCTCTTAAGATTTCTAATTCTTTCATCCTCCCTTTTCCTCAGTTTCTCCTTGTTAGTCGTGGTGATGAGGTGCATTAAGACCCAGGCAGCCTGCCCCTTCTCCATGCCTGGCTGGAGCATCTCCACAGGCAGGCAGTGATGCAGGGGCCAGGAGGGGCTGGGAGCTGCTGCCTGCCACATCTGAAAAAGAGGCATCAGTTATCACAGAAAGAAAATGTCATTTTTGCAAAGCTTGAAGGCTGCCCTTTGTGTTGAGTTTAAAGAGGAGAGAGGAAATTGAGGGGAAGGATATGATCTCCTTTGCAGAAATTCCTTCATCACCAATATTTGGCTCCTCAGCTGTGGAAGTAAAACCAACTGTGTAGACAGCACACATCATCTGCCCTTCGTGTCTAGTCTGGTTGCTGGGGTCTTTCTTAACTGCCTTCATTCACGTGTTTGCCAATCAATCAGCAAGTTGGGTAAAATTCACAATGAATGCATTAAGCTGCCTTGAGGCAGAGCAGGAACTTTCTTCTTTTTGCCAGCACTGAGAAAAGGGATCATTGAATATGTGAAGTCTTTCCAAATGCATACTTGTATGATTTCCTTACAGTTCTTTGGTGGCTTTTTAATATTCTCTTCATAAATTGGGCATTTAACCCATTCCATTTACCTTTCTGTAATAGTCATCTCCAAGTTCAGAATGTCTTTTGTCCAGGCTGTTTTTAACCTGTAAAAAGTAGTTGTACTTAATATATGGCTCATATTTTAAAAAGATGGAAACACATGATCTCCAGAGTTAAAATTGTGTCTGCATACACATAAACTTAGATTATTTTCAAGTATCAAGTCTTAAATCTTTCAAAGTGGCCGCTCATGTTTCAACTAGAAGATCATCAAATCACACCTCTGTGATGTCCTGTGTGAAAAAGAATCTGAACTCATGTGAAATAAATTACAAGTTCCATTTTATAGCATAAGAGAATACCAGATTGTAAATGTAGTCAGTAAATATCTCAGATATGACACAACTTTTTTGCTTGTCTGGATTCCCTCTCAAGGCATGACCATTTTTTTTTTTTTTTTTTTTTTTTTCTTTTTTCCCCTCTAAGATTCAGTGCTGAATTCTCCGGATGTAGTAAAGACTTTTCATTGGTGTTTCATAGATCAGAATTATGAGCTATTTCCCTATCTTTAGAAAATACACACTCACCTTTATTTTAAGACACAGACTTTTGCTTGATGAATAATCTGTTGAAATAAAAAAAAAATTGCTCTTGATTTGATTTAATCAAGACTTGTGTATGGCTTTGTGGGCTCTAGACACTGTATGCTGACCAAACATGTGAAGTAGCCTTTTGGGCTTAGACTTTGTAATGATTGCTGCTTCTTTTTTCTCCTTGTTTCCCCCATTCACATTTCTTAAAGCAGGTTTCTTTTCTACTAAGCCTGATTTTCAAGATAAGACAACCTTTTGCATGATAACATACGTTAAAGTCACCACACACACACACTTGCAGCTGTTCTGTGCATCTTTAAGACAGTGAGTTGGTGATGACTTTGGTGATACTGCTTGTAGTGTAGGTTAAGTTAATTTGTCATGCTAAAGCACTGAAGCCGCAAACCCATGAAAGCCCTCTGGTCCTGATTTTTGGCACCTCTTTCTTGTCATGTGTCACCCACTTAAAACATTGTTGATAGTGTGCTCAAAATCAGCTGTGGATGTTTCTCAAGAAGTTGGTAGCTTCTTCAAGGTTTACAGGCTATTAATAGATTTCTACTGGTATTATTTATTATTATATTTTTTTTGCAGTTAATTGACTTTTTT
Source organism: Gavia stellata (assembly GCF_030936135.1). Taxonomy (NCBI): domain Eukaryota; kingdom Metazoa; phylum Chordata; class Aves; order Gaviiformes; family Gaviidae; genus Gavia; species Gavia stellata. The sequence goes on along the minus strand of NC_082599.1, from coordinate 22,328,689 downwards.
AATAATCTTCCAATGTGTCAGACATTCTTCCTTTCCTTGCAGTTGACCACTGGGCCGCAGTATGAGAGTACTATTGCTGTTGCTGCTTGAGTCTTTGTTTATTTGTTTGCTTTCTTGCTTAAGGTCGAAACATTTCTTTCTGTCCAGTTTGTGTGTTATGATAACAAAGACTACCAGGTATGTACAATATTCGTAAATGCAGTAGTCTACATGTCTATTAAATGGAAAAGGACGTCTCTGTAGTTGATAGCTTTTAAATGACAATGTTCTTTTGGACTGGTGAAAAATCACAAATAAGTTTACATTTCTAATATTTTAAAGTGCCATTTACCATTGCAAATAATGCCACCTCAGACATTTCTGTTGCATTTGCTTTCCTATTGATGAATTTCCCTTGCCCTCCTTCCTTTTATTTATAAGGGAAGAATATTGTCTTTCCATAGAAAAGTAGGTGCAGTGATTGCAAATCTAGTGGAATGGGATGTATTAAACTGTTCATACATCAAGTGTATTTTTATAGGTATCCCTTTCAACACAACTAAATAACAGTGCGAAACATGTTTTCATGTCTGATTCGTAGTTGGATCTCTGAGCTTGCAAAGGTACTGCCTTCCTTCGCTCTAAGCAGCAAACTTGTTCTGCAAATTCACATAGTAGTCATCAATAGCTTGCAAATCAGGAATACTGTTAGCTGTGCTGAGGTAGAGAATTTGCAAACATTAATTTTTGAGGGACTGTGATTTTATGGCCTTCATCATTATACATGGAAAGGATAAAGACAGAGGCAATATTTGCCTCTTGATTTCTGGATGTGGCTCTATCTTTATTCTTCTGTTTAGGAACGTTTGGTACTTTCAAGAGCTAAAAATAGCTCTTGGCAATGTACAACTGAACAACGTTTCACCCGAAAGATTCCTCTTATTCTTTTACTTTTCAGATGTATGAGCGTGCACAGGAGAAAAAAATCCAATTGAAAATCTGATCTATAGTCCTGCACAGGCAGAATATGTTTTGCCTTATTTTCATGATGTTGCTTGGTTTGAAATTTTAGGACACCAAGAAGTTCAACTGCAATGTCATACATGCTTGGAAAAACAGCATTTCAAACTTAACTTTTTATAAAAGAAAACAGGGTACAAGTACAGCTTAAGAGACATGTGAATGATTGAGCTGGTTCCTGTTTTCTTGCTTTATCTTTGCATTTCGTACTTCGCTTTAAAAAGTATAGCTTTTTCAATAGTTAGCCCACATCTCTACAAACAGAAAACAGAACAGAAAAATGTAAGTATAACCTCAGTAAACTTTGGGTTTTGTTTATTTATTAGTTGTAGTAATAAAAAATGAATGCATTTGTGAGTCTTGAATCTTGAAGAGTAGAATGAATATATGAGAAATACGATACTAAAAAGATTTGGCTGGATGCTTCTTGGACAACTTCAAAGCAAATAATTTGAGTGATGTGCAAAAGAACAGTGATTAAAAGCCGTCCATTCGTTGACCTGGGTTTAGCTAACAACATGCATTTTTTGATGAGGCAAAATCCTTTGAGCTTCCTCTGTTGTAATCTGGAGGAAATATGAGCCAGATTTTACTTTTTACTTCTAAACATCAACATGTTTGATTTGGGGGATTGACATTTTGGGAAGAGGTTGGCTGGGTTATTACCATGTTTTGACTCATAAGGCCATTATGGATAAACGGAAGCACTTTATATGGAAAGCCAAGAATTTATTGTTAGTTTAATCAAAGAACTATTGTTATTCCAATTTCAATAGTTTATATCCTTTTAACAGCATATTATTTTATACGAACATTCTAACATCTGCCATTTTTTCCCACTGCACCTCTGGTTGGTGCAGCTGTTGTGATTAGGGTGGGGGTGCAGTGAGTCATCAGCATCCTTTACTGGGAAGAGCACAGTGCTGATACTGGTGCTTGCTTCTTTCTCCGTATAGGCTCCATCTTGGGTTGTTCTTACCCGTTTGCTAGCAAGCTTTGTGGCTTGTGCTTCTTTTGTTGCACTGTAACTCCACATTACATCCAAAGGTGCTGTATGTGGTGTGTTTTACGTGTGCTTATACTAGTTCTTTGTTCTCTTTCTACCCCTAAGACTGGTTTTACACACAGCTCCCAAGGTTGCATTTGTTTGATGGCCAGTCATAGACCACTAGACAAGCTGCTTCTAGCCCTTGGGCCTCCAGGGTCATTCAGGGCCTCTGCCTTCATCCCGTGCCTGTATTCCGCTCTGCTGCATTTTATTGTAGGGTGGCACACAGCCCACTCTGCACAGAATAATTATTCCTTATTACTGCTTATTAGTTGCAAAGATATATTTAATAGGCGTTACACAAGACGCAATACAGAGCTAAGCAAAAAGTAAAGCAAAGTGTGTAGCAGTTACCTGGAAATCAGATAATTTCTGTTAGGAGCTAAAGCAAGTCTCCGGGCAGGGGAAAACAGGACCCACAGGCCTATGGTATTAATTTGACAGTAAGCCTTTGGCCTGTCACAAGAAACAGCAGTACTTTATTTCTTTGTCTCCAAGGCCCGTAGGGGGTTGGTGTTTATATGCTCCTTCACTTGCCAGGTGGCATTTCTCCCACCTTCTCCAGTGAGCCTTTGAAAGGAGAAGATGTGCACAGATACCAGGCAGGCATCATGGTAGCACCGAGGTCTGAGGGGCCGGGCAGGGTTTTATCCAGTTAGTCCTGACAGAGTTAGCCGGAGAAGGGAGAGAGGATGTGGTGAGTGCCCTTTGAGAGAGAGGAAGGAGAAAACCCCGAAGAACTTCAAAAAAGCAAAATGTAGGAGATCTGAGAAGCATAGTTTGTGGTGAAGCAGCAATGAATGGAAGGAAGTAAACAGGGAAAAAATATCAGAGAAGTAAATGCAATTTCCCTGGTTGCAGACCTCAAGAAGTCATGAGCCAAACACTAAAAACAATGTCATTTATAAGTGTGCTCCCAAGTTTCTGAGCCTTTAGGCAAGGTTTGGGAAATATTTTCAAGCCTTCTTTCACAATTGTAAGGACTAGAATATTAGCTTTAATTTTTTTACTATTATTTTTTTAATGAAAACTGAGATTGTAACTAAATCATAACATTTTAAGACCATGGACTTTAAGAATAAGGACTAAATAATCCAAGACTTAAAAATTATGCATATCGGCAACACTACTCACTCGCTTTCATAAAGTGATTAGCTGACAGGGAGGGGAGATGAGAAATGTGAACGTTCCTTATCGTTTCACCCTTGAAAACTGTCTCCTAGTGCATGTGGCCATCTGTATATCTCTTCTTCTGTGTTTCAGATCTTCTTATCTGAATAACTTCAGCAAGTAACTTAGATACTCCAGCACATTACTGACTTCATGAGTTCAAGGGTTCCGGGAATTAATGGAGAGGGTGAAGATAATAGGTGAAATGTTAAGTGATTAGTGACATTTAGAAAGATGATAATATCTACTTCCATTTTGTGACAAAGGCTATGGATAGCCTCTCATTTATTTTTTTCTTTCTGAAGTGAGTTTGTATCTCTGAAAACATTCTAGAAAACATCTTTAAAAGATGCCTGGAAAGGAAACTTCAATTTATCAAGAAGGAAACCAGTTTTGTTGCGAGCAGCCTTAGTGCTGTCTGTCCAGTGACTGCACAGCCAGATTTGTGTGAAAAGCCTTACAGAAAAGCCATACAGCATCTAGATTTAGTCACTGCTGTCATATTTCTATATTTAATCCACAGTTATTACAGAAATACTCCTTTTAAAGTAATACCAGTGTCACATGAGGATTATCTCAGAGGACTGTTTGTATCTCTTATGGTTATGACCTAAATTATCTATATTTAGAGCACATCACAGATCTTAATACCTGTGACTTCGCAGTTTCTACTGAGAACTTCAAGGTTTAGTCAATCACGAATGCATGCAAGTAGCAATATAAGCTGCTTTATTGTGGCCTTTTAGACCTGTGCAACATTTTTCCATGGTAAAATGCTCCCATTCTTTAAGCTGGTTACACATCAGAGGGAGAATAAAGACAAAACTGTTTGCCGTGGTCTTAGTCTATGCATGCTCACTAGTTATCCTTGTTTTGTATTATTTTGGTAAGAATTTGGTATGTTAGTATTTTGTATTTTTAAAGAAGAGACTGATCTTTTCCTCCTTGGAAGATGTATTATTCAGGATTTCTGTCTCGCCAGCTTCCCCTTTGAGACTCGTTCTTCAATGCGATGTTCTTTGCACTTGAAGTTATAGATATGATTTCTTAATTACCCTTTGTGATACTTGGTCATTTTTTTGTCCAGGACTAATGTCAAATGGAAGGTAATTTATGATTATTGCATTAAACTAATGGCCTTCACAATTGATATGTTTTAGTGTATTGGTTGCAAAGGTTACTAATGGAAATAGTAACACTGAATGGAGGACAGTAACCCTGCCAAATTGGAATTGATTATATAGTCATACACTTGGATAACTAATTGTAAATCAAGAATCTTGTATTAAACGCAAGATTGTTACTGGCAAATTAATGCAATGAAAAAAAGAAACTTTTCTGATTTGAGCACTCTCATTTGATTATTCTTTATAAAACGCATTTTTATTTTAAATTAACAGATTTTATTTCAAAGCAGCTGGTGTATCACACTTTGAAAAGAGTCAATTAGATACTTATGTTCTCCTGTCATGATAGTACCTTAGAGGATACTTTACTATTGATTTCTACCCTACAGATTATTTTATATTAATGAGTTGTATCACAGAATCACTAAGGTTGGAAAAGACCTGTAAGATCATCAAGTCCAACCATCAACCCAACACCACCATGCCCACTAAACCATGTCCCGAAGTGCCATGTCTACTCGTTCTTTGAACATGTCCAGGGATGGTGACTCCACCACCTCCCTGGACAGCGTGTTCCAATGCTTCACCACTCTCTCAGTAAAGAAATTTTTCCTAATATCCAGTCTAAACCTCCCCTGGTGCAACTTGAGGCCACTTCTTCTTGTCCTGTCGCTAGTCACATGGGAGAAGAGACCAACACCCACCTAGCTACAACCCCCTTTCAGGTAATTGTAGAGAGCGATGAGGTCTCCCCTCAGCCTCCTCTCCAGACTGAACAACCCCAGTTCCCTCAGCCGCTCCTCATCAGACTTGTGCTCCAGACCCCTCACCAGCTTCGTCGCCATTCTCTGGACACACTCCAGCACCTCAATGTCCTTCTTGTAGTGAGGGGCCCAAAACTGAACACAGGATTCCAGGTGCGGCCTCACTGTACTTCCAATTGTCCTGCAACTTTCTGACAGATATAGAAGTTGTCTGCCAGGATATGTCAGAGGCGAAATTGAGCATCTGATTTCTTACAGATTTGGGTAAAACTACTTAAAGAATTAAAATTATGTTTGGTTTTGGTTCCTCCCACCCAGCCCCTCACCCCCCCCCCCCCAAAAAAAAAAAAAGGACTAAGAAGATTAACTTTCTCTGAAACAGAATAACCTCTGAAAATTGATTGTTATTATTTATTATGTAACTTAAGTAAAACTATTCTTATATTCTTTAAAAGTCAAAGTGATTTGCTAATAATTTGATTTAAAACCCATGACTCCCTAATACAAATCAGTTTTTGAGCATTATTTGAGGCAAGTAGGCCATAACTTTTGATCAGTACAGCTTAGTTACATATTGGAACAAGTAAATGAAATAAAAAAATCGCAGCCTGGAGCACAATTCGAATTTTATGTTAGAAATAGAAAATTGTGAGCAGAAAACTAGTCAAAAGGCAGAGATGGAGAGGCTGGGGGTCTGTCATTCATGGACTGCTTACAAAATTGGGAGGTATTGAATTGCTAGTTTTCAGTAGCAGCCTTTCCCATGTCATAACCAAGGTTGGAGAGCAGCATCTCTGCTAACAGATCTAGTGGAAATAACTGCTTAGTCTTAACCCTGAACAGTCTTGTTGATTAAGATCCTGCACAGTATTCTCTTAAAAAATTAAATAATGCACACAGTGTCTGTTCAATTTTGTATTTTAGCTGTGTTGTTATACAAGAGGGTGAGAAGAGGAGTTTTGTGCCCCGTGTGGAGGCATGAGCCTCCTCAGAGGCTGAGCAGGCTGCAGCTTTTGGGAACTGCTGCCATGGGGGCACGTTTGCAGAGCAGCACCAGCTGACAGCTGTGCCACCCTGTCCCTTCGGGCAGGAGCTGGCTGTGCTCTAAGGATCTGGGCTCCCTCCCTTTGCCTCCATAAGGGGTTCATTTTCTTACAGGAAACTTACGCAACTTATCCACCTTGCCATTTCACAATTAATGAACTCCATTAAGTTCAATAGGATTTTATAACCTGCGTTTTGGTCAAGACAAATGCAGTGTTTCCTCGATTGCTTTTACAGTTCCTACTTGCATTTTTCACTTGAGTAATTTGTTGTCATGGTTTGCTGTGCCATTCAGTCTTCCTTGGATGTACGTGTAGAAAGATGGCCATGCTTCAATATACTTAAAAAGAACATTTTGTCGGGTATTACCTTGCTCAAAGAGCAGTGTAAAACCAAGACTGATCCTGGTTATTTTAACTTGCCAGGGAATCACATTAACTTTTGTTCCCTTGCAAAGGTAGCAAGCAGAGTTCAGTAAGGTTGTTTAACATTTGCAGGATGTTCTAACACTGCAACCATGAAATTTAGCTTAAAAACTGCTATTAGTTTCCATCCTCTCTGAAACCAGGGGGCCAGGAAGGAGCGGGGGTATGATACTGAATGGGAGGAGGCAGTCAGTGGGAGCCCTGCAGCAGTCAGTGAGATTTCTGAGGAACAGGACTGCCAGAGGCAAAGAGAACAGCTGGGTTGGGAAGGCTGAAGCTGGACTGGGCAGTGGAGGGGAATCGTGTCCTTTCACTGCACAGCCTGGCAGCTAAGGGAGCAATGGAGGTTTGGCTGCTGCTTTACCCTGGGCTGGAGGAATGGGGTCAGGACAGTGAAATCCAGGAGCCTGTTGGGAACTTCTCTAAGCTTCAAAAAGGACTGTGAGGGCCAAGAGGATGCATGTAGTTAAAGCTGGAGAGCTCCTGGATGTCCTGGTGGGAAGAGTGAAGACATGCTGTGTGAAGGGCTACAGTGTTCATTCGCAGGGCAGTAACTGGTGAACTGCAACGGAGTGGCAGGTCATTGATGAACTGGCATATTTTCATTGCTGTCTTCATTTATGTCTTCAGTCTGGGAGCACAGTTACCCTGTGTGCAAGTTGCCTGTAAAGGTGAACAGAAAAATCACATGTTTTCTGTAGCATATGTTAAAAAAAAAAAAAGGTAGATAAGTCACAGTTTTCTTACCATAATGTCAAGATATTGTCATACTGTCTGTTCAGAGGAGACCCTTTAGCCTGCACCTCAAAGACTCCAGTTACTTGCGAATATTCTCACTTTCCTCTGTATGCAAAGGAATGAGTAGTGATTTCTAAGACTTGGAAGATTTTAGTCCTTTCCTTCATACACATTGCCATCTACAGAAATGCCAGGTCTGGTTTAATATGGTAGTTTACTTTCCTAGCCTTTTGGCCTTTTTCTATTCTTGGCACTGGGTACAAGTTTTATTGTAATGAACTGAATTGTTTCTTCTTTAAAGTCAGATATTGATAGCTTGGACTTCATTCACCCAGGGATGTAAGTGTAAGATGAAGAAGGAAAAAAAAGTCTACAGACCTATGCCAGTGTGATGTAACAGAAGAGTTCCTTTATAATTTGAAAAAAAAAGAAGAAAGGTAAAATATTCAGAATACTTGAGACAGCTTATGAAATGCTGATGGGAGAGAAATGAAAAGGCCAGGGAGTCTAGTGGTTTGCGAGGATCTGGGATGTGAAAGCCAGTCGGCTACCATTACCCTTTGGTTGACCACTTTGATATGGTGAACAAAAAAGGTTAAAGGTTTCATGTTGTGTGCTCCTTCTCTCTTCCTTCTGGGAACAGTTGTGTCCCTTTTCTTAGTTTGACCAGCAGTAATCTCCTGACCTCATGAGGCATTTTCCCAGGATTTAAAGTCCCCTCCCTCTCTTCCCTCCCCTCCTGCGTCCCGTGGGATGGTGCTTCTCTCAGCAGTCTGACTAATATCCCCCTCTGAGAAGAAGGATGTGTCTTCCAAGGTCTTTTCACTGGGGTGGCAGGATTGTCTCTTTCCAGAGAGAAAATGATATTTATGATGGAGGATCTGCTGGGTACTTAAGTCTGCTATGCTTTTAAAGGCTCTAAGCTTTTCCTAAGCCTCTCAAGGATTACTGAGTCAGCAATGGCCTCTGCTTCCTGAGGAATTCATTGGTTGGTTTCAATGCTAACAGTTCAAATCTGGCATAATGTACTAAGCTGGTGACAGGCAGTGTGCTCTTCATTGCTTGCTTGTAACATAGGGCAGAAAAACACTCTCACAGGTTGCTTAAAAGAACATAGCTTTTTCACAGAATGTCTTGATGTTACCGTTTGTCGAGTTTAATACTTAACTTGGCTTGTGTTTAGGATAATAAATGTAGTTTGTAGACCCTGAATCCTTTTTCATACTGAATTTCTCTTTGTTGAAGTTGTCACGTTACTGTACTACCATCAAAACAAAGGAGTCTCCAGCACTAGAATTAAAGGCTCTTTTTCTGTGACTGTGACTTTTGATTGCAAAGCAAGGTTGACATTTGTGCCTTAGTTGCACTGTTTACACTTTTCTCGCTTTTTACCTGCTCACCTATCATCGCAGAACTTACTATGTATAGACTTCTACTCCCTCTATCAAATTTGTGTGAAAGACTGGAAACTTAGCGGATGCAGAGGTCATGGTGTGTGGGATGGCTGCACAGGCGAGCACCAGAGCATGGTCACACACAGCCTCAAAGTATGATACCATCAGCCTCATTCCCTTGAGCACCCAGTGTAAAAGCTTCAGAAGCACTTTTCCTTTGGTCTACTGGTTTCCCATAATTCCAGTGCTTCTGAATGTCAGAAGCAAAGAAAAATACAGTCTTGATACAAAGACCAACATGAAACCAATATCCTCTTATTCCTTCTAAATTCAGAAATGGCTAATTTGATCCTGTGAAAGAGAAAAAAAAAAGAAAAAAGTGTGAGTAAATAATACTGGTGCTGGTAAAACAGAAGGGGTTGGGCTTTGGGGGATTTATGAGAACATTGAGTTACATGGCCAGAATATGTTATACTAAGCTGGAATGTAAAAAAGGGTGAATAAAATTGTTACTTCCAGCTTAAACTCTGTTTATAACTTCTGTCTTTGACTTGTTACATAAAATGAGGATAAATAAAAGGAATCACTTTACCATTGTAACTGATAAGAAAAATTACATGGTGTTTGTTTTGTACCTCCAATTGCAAAAGTGCAAATAACTGGAAAAGATAGGATTTATACTGGAAATTTATTTTTTATTAGTTTTATACAACAAAAAAAAAAATTGACACATAGGATGGCAGACTTGCTGCTAGACTAGCAGCTCCTTCTGGCCCTGGGAGTATAGCCAGGGCCAGGCCTGCCACTCAGGGCTATGCTTTCCAGGATTCAGTTGTTTCATGCCCACCTGACTGCAGTGCTGCGGTTGGGGAGGTTGGGGGGCATGACAAAACCGTCTAACTGAGGCCAGGCCCCTGTCCATCAAAATGCCTCAGCTACTTTGGTAGCTACATTTCATTGTGACACTGAGTTTTTTAAGATCCTGGTCACTTACCAGATTTTTCTTCCTCTCTGTGACCCCTGGGTCTAACACATACACATTTTAGCAAGAAGGTCTGCCAAGCTACATAGAGCAGGAAGATAGCGAACGTTTTTGCAATTTGGATATGCTTATGACCTTTCTTTGATGCTTGGCACAACAGTTCAAGGTGATGGGGGGGAAGTACAGAGGGAAAAGGAAGAGGGGGAATGAATTTTAAAATATATTTTGAGCAATAGGCTCTATCCTTACTTGACTGGCTGCTGTGCTTTTGCCAGCTGGGGAGAGCTCTGTAGTAATGACATCAGAGGCAAAGCTAAAGGCCAGATCTACTACTATTTCTAATTTTCTCCATGAGCAATGCTGTGATGCAGGGTGGTACTAGCTCACATGCTGGGGCTGCTTCCAGTAGCCCAGCGAGCTCAGTCAGCTGCTGCTCAAAGGCAAGTGACAGAACTGTGTCCCATAAATTTCTCCTCCAACGTGCTCTTTCACAGCTTAAGCTGTCTCTCTTCTTCTCTCTTCTTTGCTCTTTTATTTATTTACTTTTCCTCTGTGACAGTTTTATCAGTCCTCAGGGTGTTTTAAATGTCACATTTCTGATGGGTGTAAAAAGCTTTGGATCAGCAAGTTCTAACATTTCCCTGTCTGGCCCATGGAGTCCAAGGCACGGTTACCTGACCCTCCTATATTAGCTTCCCTGCAGCAGATAATCCTGAAACAAAATGCCCTAGGGAGTACCACCTTGTTCACATCTGTTGTCCTTTTTCCTGCCGGTTTCTTGGGAGTCTGGGTGTTGAAATCACTGCACTGTCTGGTGGCTTTAGTATTGGGGCCAGCCTGGGAATAGCAGATACCTGATGCTTTTTTCTCTGTGCCTTAGTTTTTGTGGGTTGAATCTGGGGGCAGGGCTGAATGCTATCATTAACTTCTTAGTAATGTCCTTTGGGTTCAGCAGTCCAGGATGTTTGGCTGTTTTCTGGCTCCTCTGAGCTTCCACCTCCTGACATACTTCCCACTTTGTTTCTGTCTTGTTGTGACCTTTCTGCTCACAGATACACCTGCCACCATTGAGGTTGGCTTCATCATGCCTACAAGCACAGGCAGCCCCCTTATTGTGAAGGGTCAAGGAGGGCTTTATGGGCCCCTTTTCCCCACTGTCTGTGTCTCAGTAAGTTGCGACCTGACCTGACCTGACCTACTACAGAGTGACATTTTCTCTCTGCGTGTTGCTCCCTGTGTGTCCCTGGAGGGGACTGTCCCTTTAGCATTAATCTAACCTTTTTCCTCATGGGGTTGGGGATCTTGGCATGTGCTTCCCACCAAGGCATGTATCCTCTCACACCCGTCAGCCTGTGTGGCAGCCTACCATGTGAGGCAGAGTGCTGTCCTTTGCCTACAACCAACCTCAGTGCTGAAGGTTAATGTGCTGCTGCAAAAGATGCCCAAGTGCTTCTACATTTTCTTCCCTTCCTTTCTTTGCTGTTTTCCCAGATGTTCCCATAAACTGTAACTAGTTCTCCAAGTTACTTCCTTACAGTTTTATTTGCTCAAAACTTAGTCAGTGGTACTCTGGGGCTATTCCGGTACAGGCAAAAGTACTTCCTGGTGTAAACTGTACTGGTGTGAACTGTGTCCTCTGGAGACATGTTTATATACATCTAGAGCCTTTTGTTTGACTATCGAGGCAGCACATCACTATTTCTCTCTACTCAGTTTCATACAGTGAACAAATCTTTCATATATTAAAGAAAAATGTTAGTAGTAAATGCTTTTTTATACCTGGGAAACAGCGTAGTGCCACTGGGGCATGAAGAACCCTGGCATGAGATCCCTCTTTTTCCATATCTTGTCTCCAAGGTGTCATACAAGCTAGAAGTTAAGTCTCTTTGTCAGTAAAGTCACTTGTAGCATCTCGTGATCTGGGTTGTCTGAAGTGATGAACAATATCCAGGCATTTGGCCTGTGTGCCGTCTCACTCCTCCCCAGAAGATAATGTACCACATTCACTACCTGAGATACCTGGGTTGCAGCTCCTTCCATCTCTCCCATGTTTCTATTCTAGAGCTGCAACCTCTGCATGCTGTCATGGTCTGAACTATGCAGCAGTTGCAGCAAATAGGCCTTGGTCAGCTCTCCATGTAGGAGCAATCTGCCTGCACACAAGGGCTTGCCTCTCCTTACTGGTAACTCAGTTCCTTTGCCATGGTCCTGTCTTGTCCCTCTTACTACAGTGGCAGGAACAAAACAAAACAAATTCTTGCTGAAAGTTGAGCCTGAAATCTGCTCAAAAATCCCTAAACTAGAACAAGAAACTTCATGAAATTGAGAAAAATAGAAATGAGAAAGGCGACTTCTGCCCTGAGTAGGGTTGATCTTTTCTTTAAGGCTTCTTTTCTGCCCAGCAACTTAGTAAATTTTTCTGTTGAAATAAACCCCACCTTGTCTCTTTTAGCATCCAAGAAAAAAGATCTTTCCTTCTGTCACTCTGGGTCTAGTCTTTTTTTATGCTTCTCTTCCTGCCTGCATATTGCCATTGTGCGCTGCATATGAATTCTTTTATGAATTTTAATATATAGCACCTAGATGCCACATTAATAAACACATGAGAAGTTCATAGAGTACTGGAAGAGGATAATTAACCAACCCAATATATATGTATACAGAGCCTGCCTGTTTGCTTTGGGGGCAAATATAGGTAAAAAATAATTCACTAGAAGTATCTCTGTTCATAGAAAACAATAGTATGAGATATGCAAGAGAGAACAGATTAGCTGTGCTGGTGATTCTGTGAAGTCCAGCATGAGTTTGACCAAACAAGTGGAGGCAGTGAAACAGAGAGAGAGTTTGAGTGTTTTGTGAATGTTAAGTTCTATAGTCCATTGCCTGGTGGTTGAAGTAATCTTTCTGGGTTTTTTCCTTGTTCTTTTTTCTTTCCTTTTTTTTTTTTTTTAAATATTTAAGTAGTGTGAAATGATCACACTTTTCACATAATAGCCGGCAAAGACTGGAAATAAAGTCTAAAATTAAATGAGTTTAATAAGATTGACAGATTTTGTTTTTTAAAATAAACTTATGTAAATGTGAAAGAGCTCACACAGTAAAATTTAATTAAGACTTAAAGGGATTTCAAGGCATTCCCAAGAAGTTTGTTCCTCTACATCAACTCAGGATGAGTTGTACCTAAGCAATTCCTTATAGGTATTTGTGTAACTTATTCTTAAAACCTCTGGCAGAAAATAAGTATTGTTTCTGTGTTGTCCCTGCTGTTTTCTACACTTCTAATCATCATTGCTATTCCTGTCCAAACCATTTCTCATCTTCCTATACCCTCTTGAAGCGCCGTGCCCAAGATGGTGCAGCACATGCTGGGTGAGGCCCCAGCCCCTCTTGAATCGTGCAGAAAGATTGCTTTGGGCCTTGTGAGCTGTATTCTTGCTGGCCATCTTCCACGGGATACTGTCTTTCACACGTGTATGATAGTCTCTTCAAATCATGATCCAGTCCTTAAATCCTGTCATTAGGACAACCATCAAGTCAGTTAGACATTTCTTACTTGTGGAGTTGATGAGTGCTGTCTGGTCATCTGCAGCTTTCCTGATTAAATTGTGGTCTGTTTTTCATTTGGATCATTCTTCTGGTTTAGAAAGACAGTTTTGAAGTCTTCCTACTTTCTTCCACAGTTCTTTTAGTTTGTCCCAGTTCAGTATCATTTGTAAATTTAAGAAGGACATTCTGTATCCCACCATCCAAATAGTTAATGGAAATACTGAATAGTAATGAACAAGGGATACAAAGCTGCAGAAAATCAATTAATTTACCTTCCATATTTGATAGCAACCTACTGTTAACTTTCCCAGTCCATTGTGCAATCCTCTGATTGCAGCAATACTTTTAAAGCTTGCTTATGAGACTATTAGAGGAGCAAAGTTCAGGGCATCAGTCAGTCCAGCAGAGAGAGTGTTCTCTGTTGTCTATGTATTCTCCTACAGAAAGAAGTTAGGGCTGTGTGACATACTTTGTTATAGAGGTTTTCCTTGTTATCTTCTCCTTTCTCTGCCTAAGCTTTTTATTTTAATTATGTTTTTCTAGAAACTGAAGTTAGTTCGACTGTTCTTCCATTTGTTGTAGTCCTTTTCCCCCACTTATTATGGCCCAAAGATCGCCACAGCAAAATATGTTATAGCTGGAGTTTTATTAAACCTCTGTCTCACCTGTGCTTTTCTTTCTCTACCCTTAATTTTTACTCTTTTATCATCAGGTTGGTTTTTTGGGTTCTGGTTTTTTTGGTTGGTTGGTTGGTTTTTTGTTGGGCTTTTTTCCCCTTTAAATAAGCTGTAATAGTGAACTTTTTAAAAACTGAAGACTGAACCAAATATGTGTACTGTGTCCACTACTGTGCTCCCCGGTTCAAGGACAAGGAACTGCTGGAGAGGGTACAGCAAAGGGCTACAAAGATGATGAGGGGACTGGAACATCTTTCTTATGAGGAAAGGCTGAGGGACTTGGGTCTTTTTAGTCTGGAGAAGAGAAGACTGAGGGGGAGATCTTATCAATGCTTATAAATCCTTAAGGGGTGGGTGCCAGGAGGATGGGGCCAGTCTTTTTTCAGTGGTGCCCAGTGACAGGACAAGAGGTAAACATGAGGAGGAACTTGTTTACTTTGAGGGTGGCAGAGCACTGGAACAGGCTGCCCAGAGAGGTTGTGGAGTCTCCTTCTCTGGAGATATCCAAAATTCGCCTGGACGTATTCCTGTGCAATCCACTCTGGATGAACCTGCTCTGATGGGGGGTTTGGACTAGATGATCTCCAGAGGTCCCTTCCAACCCCTGTCATTCTGTGATTCTGTGAAATACACATGGTATTTCTGCTTTGTCAGGAACATAGAGTTTTAGATTTTTCCTTTGGGTGAGAGAACTCTTTTCTTGATCTGCTTTTTACTATTGATATACATTAATAGCAGGAGAAAAAATTATTTTTAATATTGCTAAATAATTGTATATGATTCTATACTGGTTTTTTTCCCTATTTGTTGGTTCTATTGTATTCATACTAACTTCCCCTTCAGTATTCTTTCTTAAGCTTCAGGTTATGTACTTTTTATCTCTTTTCATATAGGTTAGTTTGTGCTTGTGCCCTTAATATTTTTTCACTGAGGACCTGTCACTTTCCTGAACTAATTTTTCCTTGAGAACTGCTTCCCATGGGAAGCAGTTATACTTGAGAATACACTGAAAGTATATTAAAATCTGCTTTCCCGGAGACCATTGCATTCATTCTCTTGTTACCACTCTTTCCTCACCGTTGGCGAGTTTTTCCATTTCATGAGCACTTGTTTCTTTCTGCTTTCATGGTCTTAAACAGTTTCTACACATTGGTTAGAAACAAACCTAGAAGACCCCCTTTTATTTTGTTTTCCCTACTTGTGGTTTCCAGCACATTCAAAGGTGTTACTCTTATCCTTCTTGGCTCCATTCTCAGTCTGTCTACGTAGTTTAAATATGCCATTAAGACAATGACCTATCTGTATGTAATTATTCAGATAAAACCTTTTTCACCTTCTCCAGGCTTGATTGCTTACCCTTCCTTTGCTTTTTTTTTTCCTTTCCTTAATTTTATCCTTAAATTAGAGACTTTTGAGGGGCTATCTCACAGTGCGTTCTGAACCTTAGAGAAGGTGTACGTATTTGTTACGCTAGACAACATCTTTCTTTTCCTTTCCAGAAAATGCTATCTCCTTCATGTAAATTCTAATTATGCAAATTATCACACAACTCTGTTTTGTTAATTAAGACATGATCTTTGTTATGCAGTGGACTTCTAGTTCCTTTCAGTTACCATATTGGTGAGAACTCAAAGTGACAACAAAAAAATTGTGTAAATTGTTTTGTGATGTGTAAAAAGATGAATTAGTTGTCTTCAGTTTTTAACAAATGAAAGGATGCTGATTAATTAAGTACACAATTTGTATTGTTTCATGTGAAACCTACTTTTATAAACTCACCATGATATCATGCACTATATTAAATAAGTGTTATTTTACAATGAATATTTTAAAATTTAAGCTAATGTTGCATTAAAGTAATATAAAAATTACAAAGCCGCATAAAATTAATATTATGTTTATATTTATTCATTTTAAGTAGTTTTTATTCCCATTGTGCAGAAAAGGATTCATTTTAGACGCAAACCAGTAAAACATGCTTTTGTCTTCCAATGTCTGACTCAAAAAATGAACAAAGCCATAAAAACAAGTAGTAGAAATCTTGACTTTGATACCAATCAACCAATTTAAAAAGTTATTCACAGCAAAGTTATTCTAGCAAAGAGGAGTATTTCTTTGGGATGAAATACAAATGTAAAACAAGATTAAAATATATTATTTAAATAATACCTACTGATTTAATTTTGTTTCTCCATTCTCCATATCTTGTAAACAGGTTTTATTAACAAGATTAGAACTTTTTAACAGCAGTGCAGCTTATTATTCTACTTTTAAGCTTCACTCCAGTCTCTTAATTTCTTTAAGTAAATATGGACATAGAATATGGAAATTAATAAAATTCATTTAAATTTAAAAAAATAAATAAAGAGCAGAATTCCACCATCTGTTTTCCTGTATCCCCAGTATCACTTTGTGCACATGAGTTATGCCATAATGGCCATTTACAACCTTCTGGTTGACTACCAGCAATTCAAAAAGGATTGCAGATCTTCTTGGAGTACAGCCATGGCTTTTATATAGTTTTGATACTAGAGGAAAGATACAGACTTTTAAAATTGTTCTTTTAGAAGCTTTAGAGTATGCAGAGTTTTAGTTGCTTATTAGCAAACCATATTTGCTGTCCACTAATTCTTTGTATTGCATGTTGATGCACAACGGGTGTTGAGGTAGGCTTACATGCACAAAACCGTATCACCAGATCCATAGTTGATGATGTACATCAACTCTTTATAGCAAAAGGTACTTTGGGGAAAAAACAAGCAAAAAACAGGGCAGAGAAAGAGAGAAAAAAAGGTAAGGGGCAACTCCCATTGGCCAGCTGGAGAAAGAGGTGATGGGGTCCCCTGATAAGCATCCTCGTCCTCCTCTGGGTGTTCTCCCCTCTACAGTATGTGGTGATGAGAAAGAAACTAAATTTTGGGTTTCTCTAATATAAACTGAGCCTTACAAAATGAAGGACAAGATAATTTGGGGGTTGGAGGGGACAAGGGCTGATTCTCATGCCAGCGGCAGTCACTTCCCAGGAGAACCTGTTGCAACAACAGGTCAAGGCATGTAAAGCCCTATGTAATACTGAGCATGTAAATGACGGCTGCTTATGAATTAGATGCTAGTTATGTGTAATACCTGTTGTCTGTGGATAAAACAACTGTGTGTAGATAGGCAGCTGTATCATACAGGGTATTGTCTTGCTCAGATTGATTCCCTGGTAAGACTGACTGTGGGCTGCTCCACTTGCTTTGGTTCAGCCTAAGGAACTACATCCCTGCATACCCACAGAAAATTCAGTTCACTGAGCCAAAGAAAGTAGAGTAAATTAAAAATGTCTGGAAACCCAAATTAGAATTCTTACTGCTGCTTTGCATTTTGATACCGTGTCTCTCGTTCTTACAAAGAGTAAATTGTTATAATTCTGTGTCATTTTATTTCATGCTTTTGTAATAACTCTTGCTGCATCCAACTAGGAATTAAACCTTAGCAGTTCTATGGCTATAATAAAAGTAAGGTTTATTGCCAGCTAGTGTTTCATCTGCTGGCTAGATGACTAGCTGTGCACTAGCTGTATAATATATTCTGTAAGGATATCATCATCACAGCACTTTGCTCTTGCATCTCATACACCCACCAGGAAACCTTTTTTATCTTGTGCTCCAAGCAAGGAATCCAAATGAGATGTCTTAAGGAAAAGTAAATAAGAATAGTAGGAAATATTAAAGAGAAGTAATTCAATTTCTAGCACGTTACTGTGAGAGTATTTTTGGAAAGGAACAGGATGAGGACTCCCGTAAATCTTTAGGCCCCGATTATGGGCTACTCTTGGCACGGCTCAGGCGAAGAATGGCCTGAAGCCTGGCTTTTAGCCACTCTTATGTTGGCTTCTCCCCTGCATCATTCTGCCTGGTTCCTGGCTTATGTCAGAGAAGCCCTAGTGCTGCTCTAACTTAATTCTAAATCTTTGGAGGATTATTCTGACAAAAGGGTTCTCCAGAACATATGGGCAAGGCTGTGACTCTTCCTATAACAGGGCAGGATAACTGCAGTGCAGCAGCAGCTCTGTTGGTGTTAAACCTCCCAGGAACTCTTGCATGCAAAGAGAAAGGGAAGGGGTAAGCGCTCACTGGTCTCCCAGATGTGCACAGCCACAGTGATGGCCAGGCTGAGGACTCAAGATGTGTATTTTTGCCCAAAGGGCAAAAGGAGGATTATAATAGATACAGGAGGATTATAATAGGTGAAGTTAGTGACATAGAATTTATTCTTCTTTTGTTTTTCATTCTGCCAAAATTAAGATATTTGGCCTAATATTTTATATGTTTTGTATCAGCTTCAGGTAAATTTTATTTACCAAAAAAACCCTCAGATAAAACTATGTTTCTGATTAGCTTTGCTTGAAATAGCTCTAGTTCCCAAGTCTCACAGTTCTTCTGCTTTCAGCAAATATTTGAGAAGATCACAGCCGAAGTGTATCTCAACTCTAGTACTATTCCTCTTATAGAATATTAAACCATTTGTAGCCTGTTAATTCTGCAGCTGAAGTTGCAAGGAGTTTTTGGCAGTGGATATGAAGATGATTTCAGCCATACTGATGGTGCATGAAAATGTCACCATGACACTAGAAATGTATCACTTAAGGGATCTTTTTCTTGTTGATTTTATTTAAACACAGAAAATTGCATATACACACACAAAATTAAACTAAAAATACCCAAACTAAGTATACAATATCAGGTGCTCCAAAGCTAGAAAATGAAAGATGTAAGGTGGTTTGTGCTAGCATAACTTTCCTTCCTGTGCAGATATATAATGCTATGGTCTTTACTGTATAATCTGATTGTATTTAACAAGTAGCTGTTGATTATTTTGTTTCTCCTTTCTTGTTCTCTTTCTTGCCCAGTGTTGTATTTATTGCCTATTAAGAAGACAGAAGCATTCACTTCTCTAATGATTTCTTGTTTTTGTGGGGCCTTGTGCAGAAGCTGTCTGGATGCTGTGTGAGCATTGATTTGTGTTTGGTATGCCTGGATAACTAGGAATTGGTACTTTAGTTCCCTACTCAGGGGAGAGAGAGAGACAAAAGGTGATTCATGCCATTTTAAAAGAGATAAATCATCCCTTAGCGACTGCTTGCCTTTCTCTGTTGAACTGGGTGAGCCTAACTCTCTGATGGCAAAAGTAAATCCATCAGAGAAGTATAGGATACTGTAGATAGCTCCTTGTGTTTCATACATTTTTGATCTATCCCAAGGGGAGATCCATCCTGCATGCAAGTAAGATATAATACTGAGGTGGGGGAGAATGTATGATTATGAAGTTAATGGTTGTACTGTAATACTGTACATAATGAGGGCTAAGTTAAAGATACCACTGTTCCCCTAAGTTAAAGGTACTTCCATTTTCACTTTTCCTAAGTCTGGGATGTTTAACTTCCAACTTTAATAAATGTTCTTTTACCACTCCTTTAAACATATGTGCTATGTGTTATAATTTCTGTAATCTGTATCTAGGCTGTCAAGGAGATTTGCAGTAGAGATTCCATTTGAATTTATATATGAGAAGTATCTCAGATAGTGCAGGACCTACAGAAGCAATAGGTACTCAGTTGAAGAGTAGGATAACATAAGCTTTGACCATAAAATGTAATCACATGAAAGGGGCAGGCACATTGAATAAGATGTAGTGTTTACTATGTGCTGAAATAACATCTCAGTTTTTGTTCAGCATATTAGTTAAGAGCTAATATAGCATTTGACTTTTCAAACTCTAAAATATCATCCTTGGGATATATATTAATATAACTCCTGGAAATAGAGCAGTCTAGCTACAAAATGTATGTTTCTAATAGAGGAAGACTTTTTCAGCATAGTTTCTTAAAAAACACATGCTTAACATATTATGTAAAAGTGAAACATTTTAACAACATTAACCTTTGGCTTTAGCAGTCATAGAGACTTTCTAATCCAATTGAAAAAATGAAGTGCAAAACTATTTAAATATTGGAAATAGCAGTAAAACTTGCATGCAGAATACTGAATTAAGAAACATTTTCACAGAATCACGGAATCACTATGGTTGGAAAAGACCTGTAAGATCATCAAGTTCAACCATCAACCCAACACCACCATGCCCATTAAACCATGTCCCACAATGCCACGTCAATGATATAGCTTTTTTTTCACGAGCTTTTGATAAGAGTATCTACATTTTTAACCAACCATTGCATTGTTGATTTAATTAGTGTTTACTTAACTTGCTGTGTCATGGATTTATGCTTTTCCTGGAGAATTTCTGTTTGTGAATAGCCTGAAAATGTTACTGCAGATCTTTTCTCTCTGTGAAGCTCAATTTAGCCAAAAAGCTAAGATCTACTAAAATGCTGTCTCATAAGCTTAAAATGTCTCATAAGCATAAAATGTCCTCACTTGTGACATTGAAAAAAAGAACTTGAAATCCCAGCACAGTATTTTTATTGCAAATGACAGTTTTCATCTACTGGCTTTTGCTGCCAGAATAAGCATGTTTTCAGTAAGCACAAACAGGCTTCTTCAGCTGTGCCTGTTTCCAGTTGTTCAGCTGCCGAAGTGGGTGGTACCGAAGAGCCACCTTTCTGGCACACTTGCATGCAGACAACACACAGCCAGCAATGAGTTTTGGCATTATGCTCTAATAAAAAGAGACCCCGCTCATATGAGAAAGCTCCATGTGCGTCACTAAAGCTATTTCAGTCTTTGCTGCCTCCTGAGCTGAATGTAAACCGACATCAGTGACTCTCTATTCAAATACGATTTCGTAAAAGGAAGTAGGAAGCATGACTTTCAAGCTGTGTGTGAAGATGAGCTAAAATAGTAACAAAAGTATCTCGAGAGAGTACGAGAGGACAAAAAAAATTCTCTTAAGCCTACCTATTGTTAAGAAGAAATGAATCTGGCAAACTCTCTTTTGTACCGGCTGGATGTGTTAAATTCTCCTTTTCTTTAACATTGAGAGCAGGCATTGGTGTTGCAGGAGTACCAAGGAACTGGAAGGATTCAGAGGTTTCCTCAGCTAATTTCACCAATGGGCCTCGATCCTACAGAACATCACACTTAAGCTTTAATAGCTGAGTTTCTGTGCAGCGACACTTACAGCTTGCTGTGAGAGTCCAAGGGAAGGCTGATTGTGGTGGTGGCTTGTTTATGGGCGCGTCTCCTTGCTGGCTGCTCTTGCAGGAGGGTACATGTTAGTGTCAGGCACCACAGAGCAGCAGTTGTGGTGTTTCCTAGGCAAGAATTTGGTGAGCCAACCCTTTGTAGGGTAGCAGTGCAAGCACTGGTAATGGCTGGGCATAGTTCACATTGCCTTAGTTTTGAAATAGATGGTAAAATGTACTCAGACCAAATAATTTCTCAGTGCCTGAGTCAGTAATGAAGTTTGGCTCGAGAACTACATGTTCTGGCTGACCACTTCTCTCCCAAATCACTCGGGAGAGATCCATGCTATCAAAAGCCTTAATAATTCGCAAGAGTTTGAATGTCATTATACCATTGTTGTACTCAGGCTGTTACCTATTAACTACAATTTTATTGTGTTTTGTTCTCCCACCGTACATTTGTTTTTCAGCTCCTTCACTTTGTTAGAAGTGCTGAGTACAGCACCTTGCACAGGCAGGCACTAATCCAAGACTTGAGCCTCAGGCATTAGATGGTTATGAGGGCAGTGGTATCTGCTGTAGGAAAGTAATACAACTGCTGTCTTAACTTAAAATAATAGTATATGCCACACAAGCACACACAAAAACCCTAACCTCGTGGTTAAAAAAACCCTCTTTTTAGACCATTTACAATTAAAACTGGAAATTGGTGATTTCCACTTGTCATAACACTTCTTCTTCCTTGTACTGGAGTATAAAATCCAGTATTCTTTGTCCGTTACAGGTTTTTATGTCCCTCGCTCATAGATGTATGTGTGAACCATAGTTCCTCTATGGTTTTTTACCATGCAGGTGGTCAGATACTGGAGCAGGATGCACAGAGAGGTTGTGGTGTCTGTCCTTGGAGGGTGCTCGAGACGCACATGAACACAGCCCTGAGCAGCCTGATCTGACTAGACCTGCTTTGGGCAGGGGTTGGACTAGGTGACTCCGGAGGCCTCCTCCAATCTCAGTTATTCTGCAGTTCTGTCTTGCTGCCAGACTTGTTTGATATGTACACCCACACCAATAAAAAAAGGCCTGATCTTTGCTGGGAAGTCATATTATTGATTGCTACTTTTAGTGACAGCAGGTATACTCTAATTTTCTATTGGGACATCCGTGAATTGTCGTTGTTTCCTTAGTGATGAGATTGCTGAGCAGATGCTATTTTTAGAGACTGGACAATTACTTACCTGTAATGAGGCTCCAGCAGTAATCAGCATTTAGGATGTAAATTTCCTGTGAATTGTTTGTGTACTCAGGTAGGTTTGATTTTTGTTTCTTGTGTAACAGATGTATAAATCAGTGTACAAAATAAAAAAATTAGAATAGGAAAGTTCTTTTGTTATTTTTGTTTATTTTTCCATTCTTGAGCTGCTTTTGTGACAGTATATATTTCATAACATTGTGAACATCTTTAAAATAATCATGAAAATAATGTAATTCTGTAAAACATCCGGGTTTTGAACTGCTTTTGCTTTATATATTTGACTCTCAGTCAACAGCAGGGCAAGATAAAGTGACATATTTTAAGACTGCAGGGCATCACATTGCTATTGGTCTTTGTCCTACATGGAATATTAATATTGCTTGTGGCCCAAACGCTATGTACAGGGCTACTCTGTGGAAACAGTGCCAAATGTAGGTCATTGTTTGACATATTTACTCCCTACCAAGACTACTAATGAAAAGTTCAGTAGTGGTATCATCTTTCCTCAGCTGAAAAAAATTGTGTGGTGTTTTAAATTTTCATGACTGCAAGCCTGGTAGTGTTTCGAGAGAGACCCATTATATTCATTACCCAAGAGAAAAATAATTCCTTGCTTTCAGGATAAGGTTACAGGCGTCTGTGAAAAGTGGATATGATGAAGGATGCATAGCATTATGTAGGAATACTGAGGGAGGAGACTTGCATGAGACAAATTTTCCAGACTTTAACACAGATGCCAACTTCGACAAGCATTTTGTCAAAATGGTAACTGGAGTAATTTTCTGAGTCAGTTCTTGACTTAGCTGGTGTTGCCTTCATAAAAAATGCGTTCTGATCAGCATTCTGGTTTCATGTAAGCTGGTGTAAATGCAGCGTACCTCTACTGTGGGAATGATGTAATAGAGTGAGAAATGAGATGGATCACAGCCCCTAGAACCTCATCACCTACTGCTAAAGAAAGTAAAGGCAGCCTTAAGCCTTGCTTGTATTTCTGTAGCCCTAGAGTCATTGCTTCACATAGCACAGCCTCAGGTGCAAATAAAAGTGGTTTGGAGAATGCTCTAATCTGTGTTTCTACATTCTGGTAGTGGATGGGGAATAGAGATACCTCGATTATCAAGCAACATTCCCAAAATTAGTGGCCGTGAGGGAGATGACCTGTTCTGTGAGCAAATTCTGTGTCAGAAAATTTGGCCTCTTGGCTGGGATCCCCAGAGGCTGCATCCACTGGGTTTATGGCACAGCATAAAAAATCTGAAATGAGTTATAGGATAAAAAGGGTCCTGTCATGTTTTAAGTACATCGCTAGAAAACAATTGTATTATTTTGCTCTGTTATTGGGTGAAATATTTCTCAAATACAAATTCAGCCAAGCAGGTGCAAACTCGTTTAAACTGACAAATTGACTGAGACAGATATAATGTGCAAATGCTCGTGTGTGCATTGAATACAAGTTAGTCATAAAACAAGAGTGAGGGAGTATAAGTAGCAGAGTATAATAATACTGTAAATAGTATTGACTTAGTAATGAGGGTTGGCATGAAGGTGTATAAAGCGAATATAACTTGTGAACCAAAAAGAAGTGAGATCCAGACGGAAAAAGAGAAAATTAAGTAATGTCTCCCTAGTCCCACTTTAAGTTATGTTTGTTACCAAAAGCCTACAGCCAAAGTTGGTTTAACAGTTGGTGGATATGTTTTCGTTGATTTATATTCTCAGTTTAAATCAGAAGCTGAAATTTGATTCATGAAGAACCCCACTCCAGAGTGTGTTCCCTGCTGCCCTAGTAGTATAAATGATGGTAATGTTCATGGTCTGGTTATTGTTCTACTTGTGGGGTTATTTGGTCTGTTGAATGTTGTATTTTTACAGGGGAGGGAAAGGAAGACAAGGTGGAAATGTTCATTCTGAAGATAAGTGAACTTTTTCAAGCTACATCGTTTCTCTTGAGAGAGATGAAATGTTAAACTCTTTAACATCTGGGATCATCTGTCCTTGTAGTCCAGCCTGTGGATTAACTGAGTGCTAAACTGCCATCACATTTTCATGGAGATTTAGAGAATGAACAGAAAGTGCTTAGCTGTTTTGACCCAGTCTAATTTTAGAACTGTAGAATATGTAAGCAAATGCTAGATATATTTTAAAATATACATATGCATATGTTAAAAAAAGAGATTTTTTTTTTTTTACATAAGGCCCTAATTACATAACAACTGGATTTTTTTTTAGTTCAAGACAATGTAGTTCAAGAAAAGAAAAAATAGTTAATTTGACAGTTCTGTGAAACTTTCAGAATTATTTATTTATGTAAAAAGACTACCATTTAACTTTTATAAATTAATTAGTTTTAAATATTCAATTGGATGAATTATTGTAGTCTAATCCCATGGTAATTCAGTCTCCCTTTCTACCAGTATGACAAGTATCTAAAATGGGACATACCGTTTCTGTGAATATCTGTAGCTCAATGTTCAGAGTTTTTATATTAATTTTTTGATAGCAGAAAATAACAGAGAAATGACAGAAAACGACATTTTTTACCTGCTACTTATCTTTCATGTTAAGATAGTTCTGGAGTAGTTTCCATTTTTCTCTTTTTCTTGGGTAGCTAGGTTTTGCCCTCTAATAGGAAATTTTAGATCACTTCTTAGAAGTGTGTCAAGGACGTTAACTTGCTGAAGATGTCTGTTTGTTGCAATGCAGCAGAGATTTTAAAGTCTTTAGCCTGAAGTCTTTCATTCCCTGATAGTATTAGGAGTAAGTCACAATACTCTGTTGAGTGTTTTTTATATTCACTAGAGGATATAGCAAATGTGAGAATGGATAAACAAGCATATTATCACCCCTGTCAGCATTTGGTGAAGATTGTTCCTTAATATTTCCATTCTTGTTCTGAGATACATTTCTACAATGCCAGTTTACTATGCTTTACAAAAAGATAATTCTTAATAACAATGAATTATTTATTCCATGCTGTACTATTTAATTATGAAGTATTATTTAGGAGATTTGACAATTTCATGCTTATTCATATCTGTATTTTCAGTATGGAAATGAGTAATAGCATAGAAAGCATCAACTCTGTTAGTCTGTAGTTTTTAAATTCAGGAAAGTTGTGGGGTTTTGTATGAATATTAAACCCCAGTAATTTACATTACCTTTTATTTTTAAGGAAGATACATGATATCACTGAATTCAGTGCCTGTGTGACTACTTTTTTTCTTTGTGGCACGCCTAGTTCTGTAATAGTTAGCTATCTTTTATGTAGGGTGACTGAGTGCTAGTAACAACTGAGAGAATTGTAGAGGAGCTGAATAAGATACAAATTTGAGCTGCCAGGAAGTGGACATACTCATGTTGCATCAACACTGCAAGGTTTTTAAATGGATGCAGAGCAATCACCAAATTTTATTTTTTGGATGATCATTCTCATAAATGCCCATTTTTAAAAATGTAATCATGAATGCATAATCATATCTCGATGTACTTCTAACAGTTCATCTGTGTAATAACAAGGTGAACTTATTAAAGGCTTTTTAAGGGATATGTGTGCCTAGCATTTACATACCTTTCTCTCATACTGGAGTCCAGAAATTTGTGTTAGGTACCTAAACTCCTTTTGCAGCACAATAGAAGAGTTCGCAGTATGAGAAAGATGCCCAACATAATGAGTTAAGACAGCTATTGGTTTTTGATCGTGTTTTTATATATATAAAAAATTGTGGCTATAATTTTCTAACGTAGGATGGTAGCTAATAAGAACATCTAGTAAACTCATCTAAACCAATTCCCTCTTCTTATACATATTTTTCTACATATTTTTCCTGTTAATGGGTGAATTTGGTCCACTTATCAGTCGTGCCTGTGTATTTTTTAAATATCATTTCTGATTAAAACTTTTTTCTGTTGCACAGTGCAAATATAAGCAAGTTGTTTATATAACCTATATCTATTGAGTAACATCTCCAGCATGTTCCAACAGCAATAGGATTTTCCTTGTTGAAAGAAAACAGACACTTTAAAAATTACTGTCTATTTATTTTGTTATTGCATTATCCATAGTACTCTAATTTGTTATTTTTTTACATTTTTTTCTAGCACAGGTGACCTGGAAATAAAAGCAATCAATTATTTGCAATATTCTAATTGTGGCTAAACACCAAGAAAGACATTGAACTCTTGGGATTTGTTATTTCAATCTGTAAATGTGTTCAGCTGTATTTTTTAGTCTGCCATAGGCTTTCCAGTTTAAATAAGTTCTTGTTCAAATGGTACCAGTTTCAGTCTTTAGAGCCCTTCTACCCAACCTTTCTTAAGAATCTTAAGATTTTTCCACTAGTTCTGGAAGAAAGAACAGACAGGATGGAGTAAAGCCCTTTTCCAATAATTTCCTGATCATCTCTTTGTACAAATACATATTTAGATCCAGAATACCACATAAACATGAAGCCCATTCTGCAATCCCCTTCCAAATCCAAAATTTATTTCCGTTGAAACTGCCTGTTTCACTTCTGGACACAGAGACTCTCTTGACCACACTGTTATGAAAGGGCTTATTGTTTCTCCTTCTAAATTAAAGACGCTTCCTAGAATGTGCACTTAGATGTAAATTGTTTGACTGTGGTAGTTCATTCAAATACATGCCTATTTAAGGAGTTTTTAAATCTGCTTTATTGAAACCCTGTGGCTTTGACAGCACATTAGACCTAAATTAAACCCCAGGGGACTTTCTCTCTCTTTCTTTCCAACTGTCCTTCCCAGGCCAGTTGGCATGATATTGTCTTTAGAATTATTTATGTATCTCCCTCCCTATTTTATCATGTATTTTAATGTGGCAGATTTCTGTCCTCTAGCATTACACAAGTTGTCAGAGTAATCCTGGATGGAGCAGGCAGGGATTTTTGGTAATCAGAAAAATATAGCAGAATTTTTGGTTTCAGGTGTTCGGGTTTGCTGTCATGAAGTAGGGGATGTATTAAAAATATTTTACCAGCCATAATGTATAGGGACTTCAGACCAGATCATAAGAGCAGTGTGGAGGATTTTGGGGTGGGCTAAAAGTTTAGCCTGGAGTAGGACAACAGTGGGTCTCAGGGATACTGTGTGATATCCTCTGTTGGGAGAGCAAGTTCAAGGTGTTGTTTGGCATAGAATAAACCAGAATAAAGGTTGTTCTCCTGTGTTCCAGTTGTAGCTCTGAGAAAGGAAGACGTCTATAGCTGTCAGCTGGGCTGAGCAGGATGGTAGCTTTTACTAACCTGCTTAAGGGTACCTGTACAGAAAGGTGTTCAGCACCGGTGGGGCTTGGAAGGAGAAGCTGTGCAGGAGGCTGGATGGCGGCTGTGGGGCCACAGGGGCCACTGACTCTTCCTGCAACTGCTTCTTGAAAATAAAACTTCTGAAAATCCTGTAACTCACTGATACCAACTACCAGTATAGGTTGTAGTATGAATTATGGGAACCAGCAAATCTGTCTATGGCTGGTATTTGGTAACAACCTGATGATCTGAGGGCACGTTACCGCACTCTCAGAATGGCTCTACAGTGAGATGTCTTGCTCAGGGGTCACTGGCAGCCACTGGCACTGCTCCTCTAAATTTGTAATTTCCCTGAAGACTAGGTGGGGGCTGGCGCATGCTCCTTCGTAGCGTGAAGTAGCTCTGAGCCAGCATGACAGCAGAACTGCAAGTGCATAGGGACTTTCAGCTCAACCAAAGAGGATGTATGTAATTTTCATGTCCATCCAGGGTTAGGTAACTGCTTAGTGCCAGTGTTGAGAACTCAGGTGTCAATATGAATGCCTAAAAAAGTGCCTCATTCTTCTTACAATTCTTCTTTCCACAGGCAGTGGAGCCAAATTACAATAGTTTTGGCCATTATAACATGTTTGCATTTCATGACTTTTACTTTGAAATGGTATACTTAAATTCTCATTATTATACAAATTTATATTATATCTCTTTGATGATTAGCAAAGCATAGTAAACCGTTGCAAGTTAAACTTCAAGCACTAGTAACCTGAAATCTGATTCCCTTGTTCTCATTCCCTTCTGAATTTGTCAGGGGCCCAGTAATTGCCGTGAAAGCAGGATAAAACACTCCATGCAAATTCAAGCGCACCTCTTAAAAATGCTGCAACACAAGTGTGAGGCATGACCACCTCAGTACAGAACTGTGGTTAGAAATCTCTAATAAATCTTAGCCAATTGAAGATCTGCTGTGCAATGCCATTGTAACTGGGCATAGTATATGGACTGCCAACTTTTTTATGATTACTGATTTGGCTTATCCCGAATTAATTCAGAACACTAGTAGCTAGATAAAAATCTTGTATTCTGTCAAATGTGTTGATACTGAATAATTGAGTTAAGTAAATGTGACACTTCATAATGTTTTACATGGATGTTTTGAGTGTTCTTAGTAATCGTTACGATTTAAAAAAGATAATTTGCAGAAATCATCCTCTGTGTGTGTGTTTGTACATATGCACATGTTTGCAAGGGAAATCTTCACACTGTTTATGTTTTGTTTTGCAGACAAAACCTGTTGCATTCGCAGTTCGGACGAATGTTGGGTACAGTGCAGCACACGATGACGATGTTCCAGTCCCAGGCATGGCCATCTCATTTGAGGCTAAAGATTTTCTTCATGTTAAAGAAGTAAGTAAAACTAAAGGAGTAAGTGAATCTCACTTTAAGGGTCTATTTCAGTAATAGTGCTCCTGTTTCTTAATGTTAGGATAACACTTCACATTGTCAAAGCACTGTACAAATGTTACATAAATAAGGTAACTGTATGTAAGAAATTAAATGTTCTTTGAAATACTATTCTCAAAAAAGCAATGGCACAAATTTGTTACAATCAAATTAATGAAGTTTGGAAAGCAAATGCTTTTCTTCTGTAGTAACTATCACTTATTTGGAGCTTTAAAAATCTCCATGTGCATATTCAAAGATACAGTATCTGTGGGTTGTATCATTCTAGCACGCTGAGGTTTCACTGTGATTTAGCAGCCAAGGGTTGATTCTCTTTTATTTGTGTGACTTAATCTCAAAAAAACCCCAAATCCTTAGGTCTCCTTTTCTTCACTGAAGCTACTTCCCTGGCACAGACAATATTTGGTTGTTAACAGTTACATACTGAAGAACTGACATAACTTTCAAGATGCACATAGCAACTGCCAAAAAAGGCACTTTGCGTTTGCTGCATTGATTTTCTTTTCCTGTAGTTTCACTTTGAAATTTTTCAAGTCTTACAGTTTCAAACACCTAAACTCTTGTTGTTTCTCTGCTCCTTGCAAGACAGTCCAAAGCAAATAACTTGGTACCTTTCCCATACAGGCCTTCCTTAGCAGTCTGCTGCTCTCTTCTTAACCATTCCCTCATTTTATGAGATTTCCCAGCTTCCGGTCCTGTTTGTGTTTTGTCACAAAATGGTCCATCTGGAAAAGGAAACTTATAGCAGAAGAACTTGAAACTTAGCTTAAGGATGAGAGCAACTTGGGCATGCATTTGAAATTATATCTTTGCCCCATTTTATATTATTGAAAAATCCTTCGGTAGTTATGATTGATCATGCACAATGATTCTGCTATTGAAGGTGCTTTGTGGAAGAAAGAAACCTTCCTAATACACAGGTGGAAATACAGGTGGGCGGAGACTAAGGAAGCACAAGAAATGGACATTTAGTGCCTTTATACTGATGACTAGTAATCATCATTTTCTTATATATGAAACACCAAAAGAAAAATAAGGGGGATAATTGGGAGTCAAACTATAGATAGTGAAGAAAATGTTTTCTGTCTGATGATAGTGCAAAAGAATTGCTCTGCTCTGTCTTCTGACAAAAGTAGGGATGAGCAGGCACAAAGTCCTGGCAATAGAAAACCATCAGCATTCTCTGGTGAGTCTGGAAGCCCTGGAAAATATGTCTCAGTTTGGTTAGATTAAATGATTTTGTATGGCCGTCTATTCCATCTGCATTTCAAACGAACTGGTAATCTCAGACTTCACATCAAGTCTTTCCCCTGTTTCCATATGAACCAGAAACATAGTGCTAGCAGATTTTCTGTTATAATTTATGCCTTTTTCCTCACAGCACAACTTAGACTCAGATGTAAATATGCATGGAAGCTAATGAGGAAGAAAAAGTTTCCTGAACTTTTCTGGATGTCCAGAAATGCCTTAAAAGGAAACTTAGCTCAGCTGAGTTGTTATATTGTCTGTGGCTGCATGTAGCACTGAGGAATGGAAATACAGATTAAAATGCTGCTCTTGCACCTTCAGGTGGAATAGAACAGCCACTCTGTGCTAATTGCCTTTAAAAATATCTGTTTTTCTCCCTAAGCAGTTAAGGAAAGTTGACTGTCTAGTGGTGCTACGCCAGAGCTGGGTTGTAGAACGGACCCTGCGCCCAGGTCAGGTGCACCCCTGGGATGGCGAGGTGGGAAGGTACCTCCAAGGAGTCTGACTTGGACTCGCATCTAGGCGAGTCAAACCTCTTCAGGAGGGTCCCCCGAGGAGCAAGGAGTGACCCTTCCCTGCTCAGCCTTGTCCTCCCTGTCCGTCTTCTGTGGCCATGCCCTGCTCGCTCTCCAGGGTTCTGTATCCCACCAGATGTTGCTCCTTCAGTAATTTTGATGCTCCCTATAGCTAATGTTGGGAGAACTGAAATGTCCAAAATTTAATTATTTATGCAGATGAAAAGTAAAAAAACGTATTTTACTATAAAATGCAGTGTTGCTTTTATATTTTATACCTAACTGCTTGTTAGAAATAAAGAAATCTAAGTTAATCTCCTATAACTTCTGCCTGCATAGTAATGCTGTATTGGATCAATGCTGTCCTCTTGTCTGTGAGGAGTGTTCTGCAATTTGTGTTGCTGAGAGGGCTCAAACAAGAACAACTTCAATTCAAAATGTACATGGACAATGGTGAAAAGTACTGCAGTGATTGAGTATGAGGGAAATTTATTTCCATTATTAGGTTACCTTCATTAAAACTCAGTACATATAAAGATGAAGGATTCCTTCCTGCATGAAGAAACATGCACTGCATCATAGTCACTCCTGAATCCTTTGGGGCTTTAACACATGGCCATAATTCTGCTTTACATTTAATTCATATTTGTGTTTCCCTTGGCACTCCGTGCACAGGTGAATTACAGAGAATCACTCACCCCAGCCAGCACCTTGAGAGCTGGACACCTCGCTACCAAGATTTCCACTACTGTTTTTTAAAACTAGAAAGTATTATGTGTGGTATTATTTACTTATAAAAGTATCTTATCCTCCTTTTCATATACCTACACAGCTTTTAGATTTGAGACTTTGCAGGAGTGAATTCCAGATGCTTTTATTTTTGTATGATGAAAATATTCCTATGATTTTAGCATTTCTATCAGTTATAATAAAACTAGTGTTGTTGCCTAGTAGTCTGTTGTACTATAGGACAGTATAAAAAAAGTAGTGGCTGTTCAGATTTTAATTTAATGGTGTTTTTTAAGTATCTATCTCTTCCTTTTACTAAGTTAGGGATACTACTTCTGCAGACTTCATGTATACCATAGAGCAGATCCATATAATGGCAACCTCCATTGGCTCAGCTGCTATAGTCTTCCTCCACCTGTATTACCTTACAGAAAATATATCTTAAAGATATGCACATGCATATCTTTAGTTAGCATTTTGCAATGAAAGGTTATGATTTTAATAATACGTTTCAGTCTTACACAGCTTTGAGAAACTGCTATTCCAGATTAGCTCCCTATTAAATGTTGGTATTCTTACTCATAAAGGCATGCCATTGGATGAATGTTATAGATCCCCTTATATTTTATGAGCTTAAAAGTGCGTTTATTTTGATCTTTATTTTTTGTTAGCTAAATATCTTAAAGTTGGTTTCAAGCATCACAACATTTCTATAGTAGCCAATATGAAAGATAATACTGCAATTTTGGTTGTGTATCATTGATCCACCAACATTGTATTCTCAGTGAAATTAATTCCTTTTTACAGGAGCCCACACATTTTACATGTTTTACTCCTAACTGTACACTTGTTAAAACTACTTATTAAATAATTAAATGTGCACTATAATATCTACATTCATAGCTTCATATTCAAGAAGGCAACTTCTCTTCCCATTCAGATGTTCTCTTACAGTTTCATAAATAATCCAAAGTATCCAAAATTCATATTTGATGGTAGTTATTCCCATGGAACTCCTAGATTATTGCATGTGGGGCCATACATAACAGTGACCTATTCTCATCCAAAAATGGTGAATAAATAATAAAGGAAAAAGCAAATAGTTCTGCTCTACAGACCTCTGCAAAACAAACAAACCAACCCCCCTGTGTTTGTATGAATAAATATTATTAAATTAGACTAGTCATTGACTCATATTTTATATAGCTGAAATTCAGTTAATTGGACTATCTTCTGCATTTGTAGAATTGTAGGTTTTTTTAGTCATCCGAAGATATCCATTCCTTGTGGATCTATCACTGTATGTTTCAGATGCACATCACATGAGCTGTATGCAGTAGAGCATATATAAGCAATGGAATGTAGTCATATTTCAGAAGATTTTCATGAGTTCAGAGAAGCAGAGGAATTTGAGAAGTAGTATTTTTTATTTTAAATAGAGAACTGAATATAATGGAATAAGAAAAATAGATTATTACAGAGCTGTAAAAATTGTTGCAGTGGGTAGGAGCACATCAGAAGAAATCTCTGGTGTCCACCAAGGAGAAACAACAAGGGAGAACAAAAGCAGCTCGCATGTATGAGGAGAAAAGACTGTGAAGCAGAAAAAAATAAAGATGGTGAAATGGGTGGAAATAACAGCCGGGGAGAATCATGAAGTCTGTGAAGGAAGGTTTCTACTTAAGCACTCTAGCATTTTAATAATTTGCAAGGTATAATTATTTTAATGTATTTCTGAATATTACCACAGTTCTTCATTGCCATAATAATATTGTACAGTGATTAACTGCAGGGAAGAATTACATAAAATGACTTAGCTGCAAATTAAAAATAATAACAAAATGATCCCAAATACAGTAATTTCTTAGTACGTGACTTTTTTTTATCTTTAGAAATTTAATAATGACTGGTGGATAGGACGGTTGGTAAAAGAAGGCTGTGAAATAGGATTCATACCAAGCCCAGTCAAACTAGAAAACATGAGGCTGCAGCATGAACAAAAGGCAAAACAAGGAAAATTCTACTCCAGGTAATAACAACACATCATTAAAAATAGTAGCATTGCCTGTGACACAACTTGGAAGTTAATGCAGTATATGCTATAGTTCTGTTTAATTATTGTAATTGGCAGCTACAAACATTTTGAATCAATGAAGGAAGTAATATTTATTTATATAATTAATGTCATTGCCATTTGAGAGGGAAAGTAGATCTTTAGAATGGTGGTCTGTGGTGGACTACAATGGCTATTATCCCATTTTCTTTTCATAAAATATTTGTAAATATACATTGCAGTTAGTACATTTAATATGTGCAAGCACAATTTTTGACTTAAAAAAATTGATCTCCCTAAATTCTTTAGCATTTGTTACTTGTTTTCATGATCTTGCAATTTCTAAACATTTTTAAACTGATTTTAGAAATTACAAAAAATGTTAACATGAATTTATTTGTAAGCTGAAGCCAGTGCATGATAGTTAGCTTTTAGGGAAAAAATGTTTTGGTCTTGTCAAATTCATTGCCTACAAATACAGCTTTTAAGAATACTGCGTTTTACAATGGAAGTTTCATGTCAAGTCATTTGTTGTCTCTGACTATAGCCATCATTACAGAAAAATAAAGATTCGGTATCTAAATGTATAGAACAATACTGCAAGATGGTAATAATGTAATCTTTACTGTAGAATTCTTAATAAAGTAGTTTTCAAGTAAACATTAACACATGTGGAAGCAAATGCCACTTGCTTCCCTTTGGGTATATAGGAAACAAATATTTCCAGTATGTCTGAGCGTGATGGAGCTGGAATTAAGAAAACATTTGGAAACATTTGGGAAGCCAGAAAGACTTTCCTACTTCAATAGGAAGAGCAGCAGGGTTTGAAGAGCATCTCTGTGCTCGGAGGAGACCAGCATGCTGCAGTGCTCAGCCGCATTCGCCAGCTGTGAAATGCCTTTCCTATAAGTGTGCTGTCCTCATCAGGAGAACGTCAGGTTCCTTATTCCTCTCGTGATGCTTCTGGTACAGCCAAATCTGAACAAGTGATTCGGTCCCTTTCCAAATTTTGAAGGCTTCCATCCTCCAGAACTTCTCACTGGAGACACTGTCCTATGCCACAAATGCATTTACTTAGTGCTTATTAATATTTTAAGATGGAGAAACTGGAAACTAGTACTATCAAATAAATTATTTGAAGAGTGAAATAGCCTTTCTTACATTATTTTCAGTGCTTTAGTCGTTATGGTAACTGAAATAAAATGACTAAAAATATTGCTTCATTTTCACAACTTGGATAGGTTTTCACAAAGCAGAACTTGACAAAGCCCTAGACTGCTTTATCTTCATTTGACAGACTTTTTTACCTAAGTGCTACCTGGTATTGAGACAGCAAAAGAATTTGTACTTTAATTAAATTGCAAAGGTGTTAGGCAAACACACTATCAGTTTCACTAGGGAGCTATCAATAACTCTTCTGTTAAAGGAAACAGATACGCTCACTGGCTTAAGAATTAGTCTTAGTAATGTGTAGTAATATTAATAATTATATATCAGTAGCCATATTACTTATTGGATTCCATTAAGATCATGAGGTAGTGAGAGCATATACAGCAGAATGAAGTTGCACAGCAGAACAAGGAGCGTGATTGATGTCTGCAGTTCCTCAGTCCTCAAAATGTACACACATTTTGTGTAAGATGTGTATTTTATACCACTACCAGAAATACTGTTTGTCTCTCGGCTAGCAGCTCATTTAGAAGGATGGTAATAAATAAATCAGAATAAACACTGAGAAAGCTATGAAATGTCAAACTAATTTGTTGCTTTACTCCAGTAAATCAGGAGGAAACTCTTCATCCAGTTTGGGTGACATCGTTCCTAGTTCCAGAAAATCGACGCCTCCATCATCTGGTGAGTAGGTCATGAACCCTTTGCTTTACGGACTCATGCACCCAATCCGTTAAAATTGATATACATTTAGTCCTATTTTTCTCATTCCCTGTACTTTATACGTATAAGGTTGGGTGGTTGCATTGCCCTATAAGGCTGGTTTCGGTAGGTTTGAACTAATGGAGTCAATGCGATGATGGGGCTGTTAACAATCCACAAAATTCCCTCTTGCTTTTACCATGGTGTTTTATAACAAAGACATAATAAACTGATGAGACTGCATTGCGATAGGATAGAGATTTGGTCTGGTCTGAGCGCTCCTGCTGAACAAGAAATGTCTTCTGGTACAGGAGAAAAAGCAGCAATAAGAATAAAAATTCTCAAGAGCTTTCTGCAGTAGCATCAAGAACAGCATTATTTTATAATACAGTTTCACAATTCTGATAATGCAGACATGCTTCACATCATTCTAGCATAGTGGATATTTTTTACCTTTTGTGACAGATTTTTCACAAATACTGTTTTGTATTTAGAGCATCAGCAGACAGATTAAACTTTAGTTAGGTTGGATTCAGGAGGTATGAAACAAATACATGGTGAGTTGGTGGAGGAAACTGGCATTAGCTCTTTGAAAAAAGCGTAGCAGAAGATTACAAAAAAAAAAAAAATCTACTAAATTCAGCTGCTGCGTTGCTGGATATTTTATCTTCTCCTGAGACAGAAAATGTGCATTTTGAATACCTGAAATCAGAAAATATTACTGAATGTTGTTAGTGCCATGTAGACTGAGGCAAAGATGTGTATTTTCCAATTGTATTAGTTTACATGGAGCCTGATCTACAGAGCAGGCATCTTAAAATGATCCTGAAGATTTTAAAGTATTTACATGGACATTAAGAGAGAGACAGAGGAATTCAATCAAGTTATGGTAGTAGCTTCATTTGATTAAATTAATTGAAAAATAGATCTGTCTTTCTTGTGAAACCATGAATTTGTAACAACCAACTTTATTACAATTGCAGTTTGTTTATCAAAATTCCACTTAACTTCCTTACCTCCCTTTTTTTTTTGACAATATATTTTTAGTTTACTAATATGTGTCCATCACAAGTCTGTAGAACACAATGTTTTATTTTACGATGGCTTTAAACTGTCATATTTACTGTTAAGGTCAACTTTTTCAGTGACTGCATTTTTGCAGTAGAAGGTGTCCATGGACTGCTATAGTATTTTTTTGTATCCTAAAAACTCTTGGACAGCAGAACATATGAAATTTTCAGAATGTTGCACAGAATTTAGAGGTAAGAGAATGGGCAGCCTACTTTGGTTACCAACTGACCGATTGCTAGTGATGCTGTAATTTTCAATGCATTGATTCATTTCTTCAGATAGTTTTCAGAAACCTTTTTTTACTGGAGAAAGAAGAAAAACTGGTTAAATTTATTTAGTTACATTGAAGATTTGGAGACTATTTATGAATAGTACACATTAGCTTATTCTGTGATAATAAGATTTTTGGTCTGCAGTATTTTTTTTGCTTATCTTAAGACAACCCAAGAAGGGTGAAAGAGGCATAGTTTGTGACTAACACAAGAACTCAAGTGACTTCGAAGTACTGTTCAATTATTATTCCCAGGCCTCCTCCTTTTGAAAGTACAATAAATGACAAATACATAAATTATTTAATGAGTTGAAGAGATCGGAACTGAGTAAGTTAACTTCATTTTTTGACTTTGAGTCAGAGATTTTTTTTTTCCAATATAAGCTAGTGCCACGAAAACAAAAAAAAAACCAAAACAAGATGAAGAACCAGTGAAAAACAAATGAAAAGGAGGTCCATAGTCATTTAAATAATCGATATTATATTGATATAGTAATCAATCCATACAGTCCTCATGGGCCACCAAACAGGATGAGGATAATGGTGAAAATGACTTTGAAAAAACCCCAATTAACTAAAGATAATTAACAGTAAAAGAACTAGCACAGAAGATGTTACATAGTGTGATGACTGAGAATGAAAAAAGGAGATATTGATATCTAGCTGATCAAATGCTCTATTTCTTTTTTACAAGAAAAACCTAACAACCCTGATTTTTCTTTACTGATGATTTTAGTTGAACGTAGAACTGGAGGAGTTTTAATGTGCCTTATTATGAGCGATTTACAGCATCTGTGCTGGCCTGTACTCAAGAAAAAGATAGTATGTTCTTTTTATACTTATGAAGAGGATGAAGGAACAGTTTTGCTAGAAGAAAATGTTATGTGATTTCTGTGGCTGTTTTTAGGAGCAGGAGTATAGAAACAGGGTGCGGATCTACTCACAGGCTTTCCTGGCAAGGGTAGCCAATAAGGCACAGTTCTGTAACTCAAGTATTGTCAGGCATCGTGGCATTAGATCTGCGGATAATTGAAATAGGAAAATACACTTGACTCAAACAGAAGAGATCACTGTCCCAAGTGTCTCTTAAATCAGTAGCTGCACATAGGCTTGACAGAAATATTTATTTGTTGCATAATTTAATAGCATATGCCACTGTATTAGTTGATGTCCCACTCATCAAGCAGCTGAAAGCAGATCACTAAGGTGGTTTCATAATAGGTTGCAATGATTAAATATGGGTTTGGATGAAGTCAATGCAAATGATATTGCTTACAGATCTATTTAGAGTTAGATTCAGTTCGACATAATGGCACAGCAAGATAAGCACGTGTTACCATTGTGTGTCAAGAACTGGGTAAGAGCTTTACACACAAGGGTGATGTTGTACAGCATGTTTGTGGATCACTTTTGTGTATGTACTTGCTTTCTGAAGACAAATTTAATACATTACTTAAGATCAGGATTGAGCACTGTGAACAAGAAAGTGCTTTTTTTTTGTTTGGTTTGGTTTTGGATGTAGTTAGCAGGTATCTGTTGGACTCAGCATTCAGGATAATATGTCCTTGCATTTTGAAAATGTGTTTATTTCTGAGTACATGATGATTTTTGCTTAAACTGTTGTTATTTACTTGCTAAAGAGGGTAAATATTTTATTTGTATGGTATAAGCGTTGTGTGCTGTGTATTCTTTGGGGGTAAAGGTTGAACAGCAGTGGTTTATTGTATCCACTTCCATTTGCCCTGCCTACATCCTCACTCTTTACAACAGGATCCAGGTCTCCGAGACAAGCTCGGATCAATTTCCTCTCATCTGCTACCCATTCTTTTTAGTTTTCACTATTAGTAGGTCTGTTTTTATTATTTCTAATAAATGTATCATCTTATGACTACTGTGCATTTTTAGTTAAAATGGTTAAAAATGCCAACTGTAGTCCCCCTAAGATAAATGTAGATATTATTGTGCCAGTATCGGGCTGATTTTGTCTTCAAAAGTGATTTTTCTTCTGTTTCTTAATTTCCTATAGACATGCTAGTGAAATTTCAAATTTCAGTTGATGATACCCATTTTGAATTAGTGTTCATTGCTATAAAATAATTCAAATGTTGTGTGCCGAGTTCTGTTGTTTACGTTGGTGGACGTCTTATTTATTCCAGTGAACGAGTTTGGATTTACACTGGTGTAACAAGAAAGAACTTGGCCATTGCTCTGTTTTGTAGGAGTAATTCTGTGTATATCTGATGTAGCTATGTAAAAGGGGATCAGAGGAAAATGTTATAGTAGCTGTTACAAATTGCCTTCCGTCTTCTAATCCTAATGTACTGCACCTTTAAATTTTTCCCTTTGTTTTATTGTGTTTTGTACTCATGGTTGATTTTCTAATTTTTATTTATTTATTTAGTACTCTGGACAGTTTTATTTTCTTTATCTGTTATTTCCTTTTTAACCTATCTTTACTTTCCCTGTCATCTGATAATTCTGAATTGTTTGTCTGTATATAGCTATAGACATAGATGCCACTGGCTTAGATGCAGAAGAAAATGATATTCCAGCAAACCATCGCTCCCCCAAACCCAGTGCAAACAGTGTAACATCACCCCACTCCAAAGAGAAAAGAATGCCCTTCTTTAAGAAGGTAACACCGACTTCCAAGCTCCCATCTGTCCACCTGCTCACCTGCACTGCGTCACATTTCTAGTCCTGTTAACTGTCTGCGTCCTTTGACAAGCCAATAATATGCATGCTTTGTTGTTCTTTGTTTCTTTTCCATGCTGCTGTAGCTAAGCAGAAGCAGAAATCGGTAAGTTTATACTGACGTTACCTGTGTTTATCCTGCCACTGGCATCATTAGCATTATTACCCCAGATTAACAATGCAACTATTCTAGAATTAAGGAAGAAATGTATTGAGCTTTTAGTGGATTCAGTACAAGAAAACAAACAGTCCCAAGTTCAGTGCATCCATGATACTCTGCTACAGTACTTATCCTTTTTGATGGAATAACGGGGCACACTTAGAAGGCCTTCTAAAAGTTTGAGAAATTTATTTCTAACAAATCCATGTAATGCACCTCTCCAGTGCATGCTTACTCTTTCTATCTCTATCTTTCTCAAGGTTTTTTTCCTTATAACTCAGTCTATTGAAATCATTATTGGAATCTAATCAAATACTCAGATTATACTTAGAAAATAAATATTAAAAACAGTTGTATTTTTAATTTAGTCAGTATTTAAACTTCTAATTCATTAGGTGCAAAATCTGTAGGTGAACAAGATCAGTGGAAAAATGCAGACTTGTTTGATGCTTTACTTTTAGTTTTTCCTGTTGTCATGTATAAATTAACAGCCAAATGTTCTTGCCATCCATCAGTCAGACTTTCTTAGTATCTCAGCTGTT
Organism: Gavia stellata; assembly: GCF_030936135.1. Taxonomy (NCBI): domain Eukaryota; kingdom Metazoa; phylum Chordata; class Aves; order Gaviiformes; family Gaviidae; genus Gavia; species Gavia stellata. The sequence goes on along the minus strand of NC_082599.1, from coordinate 22,288,526 downwards.
GGAAATGGTACTGGTCATTCCCAGGAGAGACAATGTCTCTCCATAGATAACCCAGGTAACTACAGAATTATGCAATTGGCATCCTGTTACAGCAAACTGCAATACGTTTTTAGGATCTTTGCTGGAAAAAGTTGTCAAGACATTACGCAGCAGCCAAACTATGCAGTGAAATACCACATTTCTACTTGTTTGTTTTTAAATCTTAGTCTTCGTAGCTCTTATTCATTTCACTCACTTAAATCGACAAGTAAAACCAGACTGTTATAGTGCTTACAAACAGTGCCGAGTGACGCTGTTGCCATTGCTGTGGATGCTCGCATGTTTAGTAAATAAAACTTTTTCTCTCTCTCTCTTTTCTTTTTGAACTCTTTTAAAAAATATTGGATGGTTCTCATTTCCAAAGTCACCAGTATTTGCTTCAGTAGGGTCTGTTAAGTACGGTGTCATTCACAGCCCACTATGGAAGTCAACAGCAGTTTCTTGCTTCTCAGTAATTTAATCATATTTATAACCAAGTATAAATGCTAAGGAAGAATAATACATGTTGACATATATTGGATGCTATCCACCTAAGCATCTTTCAAAGATGCAGCTTTTATATGAACCATCTTGGACCTGGATGGTGGCTAGTCCCATCTCTCTCTTCATTCTATGGTGCCTCTTTTCTTCCGTATCAGAATCATTACTGGTTAAAGTGGGTTTTGTAATACTGACATTTGCAGTAAATACTGGATGGGCATCCCAAACTAATCATGCATAGTCAAACCACTGAGCAAAAGCCATACGGTCAAAACTATGCTAGTTTTTATTCTGAGTTCATATTTGAACTTGAATCTGCAAGTGAAAGCTGTATAGCTCAGTGCCAGTCTCAGGAAATATTAGATTCTCTAATGCTAAATTAAAGAACTTTAGTGTTTCCACTAGATAACTTTTACTCAATTTTCTGCTGACAGCTTCCTTACTTCAAGCTGTAAATATTAGAGAAAAAAAAAATGCCTGTTTTGACAGAACAGATTTTAAAACTACCCCATATTCCATCAAATAAGGTAATTTCTGTGCTTCCCCTAATTTTCAAACAGCTGGTTAACTTGTAGCCTGAATACCTTCGGTTGAGTCAGCCACATTAAGACAAAGATCTGTTGCATCAGGACACTCATGCTATAAGCACTTACACATCTGTAATGAATTTTTCTTAGGATCTGTCTCTAAAATGCTTAACAGATTATTAGTAATATTAACAAGAACAGTGGAGGGCTGCATTTTGGTACTGGCACAGCATAATTGCAGGGTTTTGCTTTGAAATGTGTTGAGTCAGATTCTGCACTGTGTGAAATAAATTAATTTCACATGCTTATGATGCCTTGGGCACTAGTATTCACTCTTATGTTACTAATTATCTGGTGAAGCTACAGGTAGCAAAAAATAAGATCAATTACATTGAAAAACATTCACAAAAGTGTTTTCCATGTTTTAGACTGCTTTAGATTGCTGCTCGTGTAGCATTTTGTGCTGTCATTGCATTAATGTCTGTCTTTGTGTTTTTGTGTTTCAGAATGTATATACTTATTTTAATGTTATTGTGAAACACCTTGGGATACGTTGAATACTGAAACAATGAACAATGACTGTATTCTGAGATCTTGACTGATGTATTTGTACTGTGTAGGCATTTGAAAAATAGATCTGGCATACCTTTTTCCATATCACCCACACGTTCCTGGGTTTGAATTTCAATCTTTTTTTCCCCAACACAAAGATAAACCAAACCCTCCCTTACAAACAAAAAACTCTTTCTAGTAAGACTCATTCTTGGTTATATATATTGAATAGCCATTTATTAAAGAAAAAAAAAGTTTAATTTGTTTATATTTTATTTTGATAACGATATGAAAAGTTTTGCAATCTTTGGAAGCAGGCAATCTTTTTAGCTTTGTATTTTAAAATACTTTTTATAAATTGTGCACAATACATCAGTAAGTAGATGTAAGAAGTAAGAACCCATTCTTGGGTGGTGACGGGAACTTCCCAAAGTGGAAGGATTGCTGTCCCAAGCTCTGTTTATGAAAATTTTCTAGAAATAATAACTTGATCAGTCATTATTTTGATTTCATTTGCAAGTCAATTGCGGATGCAAATGTGGAAGTCAGACTATGAGTGCTCCAATGGGAATCTGCAGTGGTGTCACAATGTTTTGTCAAGCAGTGGGCAGATCTGAACATAAAAAGAGATGTGTTATGCTTTTCCCCTCCCTTTTTGTTTTATTTTTCTCCTTCATAATTTGCCTACGTAAAATTTTGGTGGGAAACAGATGTCACAGCTCTGGAGTCAGTCATTTCAAATCATTAACAGTTGGAAATAACCTTTTCAATTAACCAGTTAGGAATTACGGAGTGGGACATGTGAGTATCTCCAGAATAACAGTTTCGTAGCTATCCAGAGCAAATATGAAACAGCAAGAAAACCGAAAGTCAAAGAAAAGCTTTTTGAAAAGAAATCCCTGAACTTGTTATGTCCTTATCTTGTACTACCAGTTTTCGGAAAAAGTTAATGAATCCATGATTCCTGTATTGGTGACACCACTGGAAATTCAGAGTTCCTAATATTGTAAGTAAAGTGTAACACTTTCTCTAGGTGCTGCGATGCTGAAAGCTTTTTCTGTTTTGCAGACAGAGCACATCCCTCCCTATGATGTAGTGCCTTCTATGCGACCAGTAGTTTTAGTGGGGCCTTCTCTGAAGGGATATGAGGTAAGTGATCGTTGTGAATTGTTTTATTTTGCCAAAAATATTGTGCTTCATTTGTATTTGAATGTTGAAAGGTAGTTAAGCTGAATAACATAGTTTATATCACAGACAAAAATATAGACAGTTTTTACTTCTACCAGATACCTGCTTACATGTATCTTATTTCGTACCAGAGTTCAGATTAAGAATAAATTACTTACACTCCAATCATATTGTTCAGATACAAGATTTACTATCACCTTTATTACATATTACTACTAGCATCAAGTATTATGAGATTCCTATTTGATTATTATTCTGTTGTTTGTTTGCTTCTAGGTAACAGATATGATGCAAAAAGCATTATTTGATTTTTTAAAACATAGATTCGAAGGGCGGTAAGTACTTCGCAATGCAAATCTACTTGAGTTCAGGTCCTGTTTAGGTACTACCAGGTTTTTAAGAAATAATTACATTCTTGCCAAAATATGTGTAGAAAATTAGGAATGGTGGCTAATTCCTTGTTCAGTGGACTATAGTGCTTCCTTAGCAGAGCACACCAAGGCTGTATAGCAGTGGGAAGTATTCAGGACCTTATATTTGTTGACAGTGGAAAAAAGGATGTCTTCTTGTTCATGACTGACATTCATACTCCAGATTGCTAGATATTTATCTACAGATTTAATAAATGTGTACTATTAAAAAAAAAAATAATCCTTTGTTTAAGTATTTTTTAAGTGATATCTCATCAATGCTTCCTGGGTTCTCTACAAGCTGATGAGGGCCACCGTTCCACCTCAGCTCTAGCTGCTTACAGTGGCATCTAACTTTGAAAGAGTGATACAAGATTCAGACTATCTAATGTGTATGATTGTCAAACTCTTGATCCCTCAAGCGGAGAGATAGGTTTGACAGTAGTGCTGGACTTTATAATGGGAAGTCTCAAAAGGTCTCCTGGGGAGGGGTGTCAGTCCCCCACCTTGCTGAAATGTGGTCACCCTTGGTAGCAGACAGGCTGCATTTTGCTGGGTTTTGAGTGCTGTTACAGCCTGTCCCTCACAGTGGACTCAGCAAGGTCCAATCTGATCTGTATTTGAGCCTCCAGGCATTACTGTAGTACAAATGTCAAATGATAATCTGTCTCTAAAAGCAGTGGCATGTTCTGTAATTCAGACATCACGGACCCATGGACCAGAGACATCAGGTGGATTCCCAACATGTGATTTTATTGCTACTGGTCCAGGACACAGATTAATACGTGCTATATGACATTTGGGGGGCAAATGGAGAAAACAGGAAGGTCTTGTTATAATATCTGTAACTTCAACGAATGTTCTATTTAGCTTGGAAGTGGGCAGAGCAATAACACTATTCTATCTGTCAAGTGCTGTCAAACTTTCAAGAGGGAGCTTGAGGTTTTCTGTCAATAGCTTCAGCTCTTTAGAAGACCAGTCTTTTGGTTTAAGCTATTGGATTTTCTCAGTCAGAATGATGATTTTGAGACCTAACCATTTAGTAGTCCCTCTTTATATTAGTCAGGGTTGTCAAATCTTAGATATGTACCTTCAGAATTGGAAGTTAACAAAGTAGTGAGTGTTGCAAGCAGAAAAAAGTTGTTGCATCTTCATGTCTTAAAGTATTTGAGACCATATCTAATTTTCATTTGCAGATCCAATTGTGGCAGGGTGAATCCACAAATACTCTCAATACAATTGATATCTATAGTAGCAGATTTGAAGCATCCCAAACTTCATTAGCAATATGGATTTATACTCAAGGTCCTCAGTGAATTTGTACAGGAGGTTCTTAGATTCATGCTACTGCTTTCACTGGTACTCTGCTGTCAAGTTGTCCTGACTTTCATTGCAATTGTTTCACTGTATGAACATACGTACCCTTTGTTTTGAGAGCAGACTTTGTCTTCCTGGTGTTACATTAAAATGACCTTAAAAAGATGTTAAAAGATCTTAAAAAAGAAAAATAATTGCATTTGAAAAAGGGAAAAAATATATTCTATTGCATGTAGGAAGGAAGACTGCCAGGAAAGGGAAAAAAAAACCCAAAAAACAAAAAACCAACAAAAAGCTGTAAAAGTTTGTAGTGTTCATCAATTAGCAAATATAGAAAACTAATGAGTACCCCAAATTACATGTTGGATTTCATTTTAAGACTAATGGCATTGTCTGTGAGGAACTATGCCAGAAATCACAATCTTTGGTTATGTTTTTAGCTTAAGTTAAATCATGCCTAAATTTCCAAAATGATGTTACTAATCAGTATTGTGCAAATAATTCTGTTTTTCTGTATTAACTTCTGGCTTTGTTACACTTTGTAGGATTTTAGATAAACACATACACATGTTGACCTCATTGGGAAATGACCTGTTTGGTTACATTTCAGATGAACAGCATCTGACTGTGCTTGCTAGAGAGGAGCCCTCCCTGTTCTTAGCAAATCCATTTCCTCCTTTTAAATTGCAAGTAAAATCATGTAAGGAAGAACAAGGGAATATCATCAGTCTGATTTAACTCTCAGCACTGGAAAAATGTGACCCCCTAAACCTCATTAGACCAGCGAGTTTGAAAGGGAATTTATCCAAAGGGTGCATTTTGACCCTGTAAAGCAAAACAAACTGAGTTAACTGTTTTCCTAGGAAGAAGAATATGCAGAAGGTTATGTAGCAGGTCAGTGCAAACAACTGGAAGTAACCACTTCTTTTTTGGCTCATCTTTTCTCATAAACACAAAGCTGAGCCTGCCAGATACTCAGCCCAGAGTTTTCATTTGCTTGCTTCTCTGTGTTGGAGTCCCCATTTTTGGGTGGCCAGCATATTGCTGTATCTTTCTGGAAAATTATAGGTAACTCTTGCACTTTGTTAAAAAACGTATGCTAGTAAACTGAAAAATAAAAATAGGAGTTATATGGCTGTATTAGTTTCCCTGCTAAGCCTTACATTTACCTGTTAACTCTGCATGTCCCTGTATGTCTTACATATATATGGTTAAAGTCAGCCAGATTGTCTTTCAGTACCTTCCAACAAATAATCGAAATTAGGGAAAGGAGAAGCCAGGCTATTCATACTGGGGATACTGATGCAAAGTCTAGCCACATCAGGCCTGGAGCCCCCAGGGAAGTCCCATCTTCTGCAGCACGTCTCTGACCTCCTCCTGCCTCCCCTCTCCCCAGACACGTGTAGCTTTGTAGTCGGTGGTCATACTGCATTTCGGTACTGTGCAGAAAGGGGGATGTCTTATCAATAGTTCTTGTAACAGTATTAGTTAGATAAAGTTTCTTCTCTGTTCACATTGTGCAAAGCAGACTGTGTGCTGAGCAGAACTTGTTTTCCTGTAGTCTTAGCCATCTTCTAGTGTTAAACTAGTCTCTCTTTCTCCCCACGTCCTTGCAAGATAAATAACATTCTATTCTATTTTACTGTATTTTATTTTTGCAGTATATCAATTACACGAGTCACAGCAGACATCTCGCTTGCCAAACGCTCAGTATTAAACAATCCCAGTAAGCATGCGATAATAGAGCGATCTAACACAAGATCAAGCTTAGGTAAGTACCTATAATGATGCTATCTACAAATTGGCTGTAAAGTATACTACCTCAATTCGTATCTGTAAGCTAAAAATAGCCTTCTCTCTGCTGTGATAAAGTCACGATTCCCATAATTCAGAAATCCTGGCACTAGAAATCATTTTAAAATCACTACCAGATAAACTTCATATAGTGCTGATTTTGGTTTATCCTGCTTATGTTCAGTTTTCATGTTTTGCTCTTTGCCTCAGTGGGGAGAAGTAGCCATCCATAAGGTAAATAAAATCTGAAGAGTTGTTCTTCTGGTTAAATAGAAGTGATGGTTTCAGAATACCTGAAATTATATGGATGTTATTGATATTATGCATTACCTTTTATACGATTACAAGTAGTGATAGCTACTGATATTAGACCTAAAAAAAATTACTGAAGTACACATTTTCTGAATGTAATATCAGTTTAAACTAATGCTGAGGTTGGTATAAAAAAATGAAGGATGGAAAAAGGGAGATGTTTTTAAAAAACTTTATAGCTAGGTTCATAGCATACATATCTGTCATCTTACATGAGTCTTTTTGTACTGAAGCTTGTCCAGTTGTATAAGTAATTAAACATTTATTAGCCAGAAAGAAAAACAAGCTTAGCTGGGAAGATATAACTAAATGTCACCATCTACAGTATAGGTGGCTACACTGGAGCTTGTCATCCCAAGGTGTCCTTAGAGTAAACAGAAAAAGGTGGTCACTTTAGAGTCTCAGCTCATGTGGACTGACCTCAGCTTTTCCTTTAGCACAAGGTGTATTACATCCGAGACTACACTGCCGCAGCTGACTCATTCCCTGTGTAGGGGCACCTGGAGGTAACTGAGATGAATCCCACCAGCAGTCTACGTACTCGTGTTAGGGCACTCAGCTGAGATACGGGACACCCAAGTTCAAGTCCCTGCTCAAACACAAAAAAGGAGGAACTTGAACTCGAACGTCCTAGATCGCAGGTGGATGATCCAGCCAGGTCTCTGTCTTTACAAGGCTGCAGATTTCTCTTAGAAGCCTTTTAGAGAGCTTGGTTTCCCCTGAACACAGCATTGTATCTTGAAATCTTGTAAAATTTGTGGAACAGGAAAAGACTCTTATTCATCCTACTAAAGGGGTTCTTTATCAGTTTTAGAACAAAATTTCTGAGTACACCTGTACTTTGAGTATTTAACATTTGCATAATATAGCTGTCCTTCTTAGAATGAGCTTCTCTGCCTTAAAAAGTTTGACTTTCCTTTCTTGAAAATTTCCTTCTTAAAACCCTTGCTTTCAGCTATGTGGAGGCTGTGAATCTTTACTTGCAAGTACTGTGGTAACTTCCAAGTATGTCTTAATTTAAGTGTTTTCAAATATCAAAATGTAAGGTACTGTAACAACATAATGAATATCTTTACACACAAGAATATTCTTCTGTGTGAATTTCCGTCCTGTCACCAAAGTCTATTTAATAATCTAATGAAAAGATAAAGTGTCACTTGTTTTGAATACTGCTGAAAATTGGTAATAAAGATGGAGATCACCCACTCATGGAACAAACAGTACCATGGGGATTAATTTCCCAACCTCAACATCAAAGCATGTGCAATTTTGTGCAATATTGCACAAATATATGCAGCAGTAAAAGCATATCGTCTATTCCTCATGCTAAAATATTTTCATATATGTAAAACAGCTACAACAAAAATCTATATGGGGAAAAAAATCTAAAAAACCAAATGCAGCCCATTTGTGTACACCTTTATTTCACAGCAACCTTACACTTAAGAACTTCAACATCTTTTTTTGGGGTCAAACTATTTTTTTGATAGAGGTATTTAAAATGGAAGTTCTGACAGAACCTCAGTTGCAGACACCCAAAAGATGACAGTGAGTATGTATATATGTAAATATGTGGCTAGATAGATACATCTCTCTAGTTTTTGTAACAGGCCTGTTATCATTACCTAAGATTTCCTGCTGCATATCAGGTTTTCAGTTGCTTATAATTGTTCTAAATATTAACTGATTCATAAAATCATTTTGAATCATCTTGGGAAATACTAGTTAGAGCAACTAGGTCATTTTAACAATGAAGTTAGGGCAAAAATTAATTTTACCTATGTTAAAATATTCTAAAAAACTTTTCTTTCAGAAGCGGTAATACTCCCATACTTCTAATAATCTAGCAGGGTTTTGAAATTCATACTGAATTGAACACTATTTCAGTTACATGTTTCTGGGCATTTTTTATGACAATAATGAGAAAACTTAATTTTTTAATTAAAATAATAAGAGTACCAAATTATTAGAAGCTGCCGTTAACACATGCCAAGCTTTGCATCTGAATTGCTTAAAGACTCAGCTCTCCCTAGGCAAGGTCCAGCAATGATGCTGAGCAGAACCTGCCCCCAGCAGATTGGATCAGGGCAGCCAAACAGAACTAAAGCGGGAAGGAGCTCATCTTTCAGCTTTCAAGCCTTACTTTGCTGTGCAGCATGGAGTATGGCATAAAAAGTTATTTACTTTAAAGATGTTCAGTTGGAGGAGCAGGTGCCTGGGCTAAGGGAGAAAGGCAAGTAGTGAAAATCTGTTATGGGAAAGGTTGGAGTTATGGAGTAGGAGCTTGGATAGTTGAACCCACTGGTGAAGTACCTCCAGGGTCTGTGCTCCAGACATAGCGTAAACCATGGGAGGACAAAAACCAGCCAGGAAGGAAGTCAGGGAGGGAAACGATGTGGTAGCAGTGGGTTGGGAGTAAAACTGAGATAGGATAAAACAACCTGGAGTCAGAAAAGGGAACTGCTTTTGTAAGGCGATGGGAAAACCCTTGTGCAAGGACAAAAGAAAGAAAATACAAGGAGTGTTACAGCCTGTTCCCGTGTTTGCCTGCGGTGTACGTCAAAGTAGAAATAGAGTCAGAATCAGAAAATATCGTTGTAGCCTGCTGGTAGGTAGCCTCTTCTAGCAGTGGTTCACAAAAAAGATGATGACATACCACTGCTGTGAGTACTTAGTTGGCTCAAGTAGCAGAGGTGAGTGGCAATATCACACCATATAGTGGAATTTTTATTTTCTGTTTGTGTGATGAATTTGCTACAAGTCAACAAAAATGCTATTAAAAGAATATTATTAGGTTTACGAACTCAAGTTGTGCAAAATAAAGGTTAAGAAGTAATAGTAAGAAGGTTAACTGTGCAACTTCTTAGTACCTTTAGGTTATGTATGCTGTGATTCAGTCTTTGGTTGTGTGTTTGCAGACTACTTTTCCACCAGTCCTCTGCCTCAATTTTTTTTGAAAAATGTACAAACTAATGGTGGGGAATTGGAATTGCTCAGTGAATTGCTGTTTTTCTTGATATGAAAGTTGTACAATGTATGAGGCAAGACACTTCAGGAAGGCAAACGAAGTTCTCTAAAAGCACAATAGGGCATTTTCAATTTAAATTTGAGGGGAGCAGGACAGGAAATAGTGATTTGACCAAAACTTTTTGTGGCAGTAAATCAATCGGTTTTAACAGGCAAGACTTCTTGGATCCAGGCTTGAATACCTGATCATAAAGAGGAAACTCCCTCATCACCCATCTTCTACCCTCCAAGAAGCTCATACCCCAGTAATTAAAAGACATATTTGGGATGTAGGACACGCAGAGTCAAGCATCTTCTGTATCTGGTTTGGAACAGGGATCTGAATTTCAGTCTTAAGCATCCTGAGGACTGGTCTATCTCTGTTGGTTCAGCAGATGTTGATTCTCTGTTGGAGAAAGGGATAGCCCTAGTGGGAGAGGGGAGTCTGCTGCCTTACGACCCAATAGCCTGTAAAAGCTACAGCACTGCAGCATGACGTGCCATGAACCTCTCTTTTGAATCACAGCAGCCTGCACACCTCACCCAGGGCCAACAAGTAGCCCCTTGGCACCACTGAGGGCTCGGTGCCAGGGATGGCACCCTGTAAAGCTCGCCAAGGTAGTGCAGAGCATGCTGTGCCTGCGGCATGGTGACTGTCCATGCCTGGAGCCAGGGTCGGTGCCAGTGGAGAACGGAGGCACAGAGGGAAGGGGCATCCCCTTGCTCCCCTTCCTGCCAGGCCCCTCCACGCTGCCTCCCACCCCGCCACCAGCAGTCCCGGCTCACCCGTCAGAGGTGAGGTGCAGTGCTCAGGGGTGGAAGGGGAGACTCTTTTTACCAAATTAACTGAAGAGCCCAATGCAATAGTAGATTTTGCTGCCTCTGATACAGAATTCCTATATAGTGTTGGACTAGCTCTTTACAGGCTTTATAAAAATGCCTATTTTTTTTCCAGTGTTTTCGGCATGCCTCAAGCATGATTTGTAGAAGTACTGAGTATTGTGGCTGAAACTGAGATTCAGGCTTTGAACCTGTCAAATAATGTATGTCATCAAAATCAGCATGTTGCATGGTAATGCAATGATTTGGAAAATGCAGATGGAAACCAGGCAGTACTTTGTGGACTCCTGCTGGGTACCTTGTGAAATACCAACCTTATGGCTCCTTATTCCCCGGAAGTCCTCTTATTTTAGGCTCTCTTCTTTGCAGACGCTTAACTGTGGAGCTATTCTTTTCATTCCCAGCCTAGTTCAAAGAATTTTTCCCTTCTCTCAGATCAGTACTGATATCCTGTACTGACAGCACAGAGGAGCATCAGGAATGTCCTGACTCTTAGTACTGACTTCTAAAAGATGCTTCAAGGTTACGTTCCATTTTGGAAGAAAGAATACCCAGAAATCAGGATTTCCTGGAGGATGACTTCCATTTTTCCAGTTTGAATGTAATTCTTACTATGGTATTTACTCTGAAGGATCGGGCACTGCATTTCTGAAGTTGAACACACCCAAATTAGCGATAACTTGTGATTATTCTTTTTGATTCAGTTTTCTATCTGGAAAATATAAGTAATTCCAGCTTCTCGCCTAACTGGGATGTTTCAAAGTGAAAAACCATTTTATTGCATCAGTGAAATATCACCACAGTAAGTTCTGTAAAATAGACCATAAATAATTTATTCATTCTGTTTTCAGAGAAAGATTAGAACAATGTGCTCTAAATGAGACACGAACCACATATTTGACAATGAAGAGAAAGTAAGTGATTCTATGATAGCTGCTTATCAGTTGACAGTGTATGGAGTTGTGCACTGATTGAGACAGCAGCCCTACAGAAACAACTTTATTATATGTTCCTGAGTATGCTGTCTTATAATACAGACCACAAAAGGTTTGATTTAAGAGAGCTATCTTGGTATTTCCTAATTTATTAGTATTAGCCTTGCAGCCAAATAGTGTTCTCTTTTAATACAAGTTTCAGCCATAGATAAACCATTGAGTCAGGACTCAGGTTACCCTAGTTCTTTTCTAGTATCTGCTGCAGGTCTGCTGAGGGGTCCTAGGAAATGGGTTCTTTTTCTACCTTGTATAAAATAAGAATAATAAGGCCTTTTCTCCAAATCACTGCAAAAAAAAAAAAAGACAGAATTTCAGCAAACACTGAATTTGTGCCTTTTTTTTTTTTTTTTTTGTCCAGACTATCTACAGTGACGTAGTTCTGGTCCAGATATTTAAAAATGGTATTTAGTACAATAAAATTTGATCTTGTTAATGAAAAACAGGGTTTGTTTTGTTTTGTTTTGCTCTGAAGCGATCTCCTGGCTGCATGGCTGAGGGACATGGGTGAGATGAGTTGCTGTCTGTCTCCTTCCTCCTTGAACAGTCAGTGGCACATGGACTGAGACCCATGTGTTTATTTCCACATCTGGTGTCATTTAAAAACAGCTTTTTATTGTAGCATATGTAGCTCCCCAGAACCGCTATATGTTAATCCAAATGCCTCCCCCTTTGCAGTTTCAATGCGAAGCTATTCCTTTACTCACCCACCTTTGTGTAGTCGTACCTCATGCAGCTAGATAGTCAAGTGACGGATTTATGCCTCAGTTATGCTCACATTTGTGAGCAGCAGTTGTAACTGCAGCAGAGAAGGCTATTTCTTAGACTTCTGAAAATACATTTTTGATTTGTATGTAATTATTATTTTAGTAAGTAAGCGGCCCTTGTTCTATCAATAAGTTAATATAGTACAAAGGTAATGTGATTGATACATTAATACCAAATACTTTTTTCTGGGAAATAAATGAACTTGGTTTTGAGAACAACTCTTACCTTATCACCCAATATAGGTTTGCAGTATTGTCCATATTGTTCATAGTTGTGCATAGCACAGTAAACAGTTCAGTGAGTGCCGTTATTTGGAACTGGTTTAATAGATAAACCAGAATTAATTTCAAGGAGGCATAGACAAACAATGTGGTAATCAGGAGTAGGAATTAGCTTGAGTAACTGGATTTACAGGATTATAGGGAAGTCTCAGTGGGCTTAATGCTACACACACCTATCAACTGGAAGTTTGCTTCTGTAAAGGAATCCATTAAAATAGACTTGGGATTTGACTCATTAGAAACCAGTGCTACCACTGAATATTTATCATTCACTGAGTATTCTAGTGTAAAATTAATGTATCCAAGAATTTTTTTAAAATAGTGTCTGGCTCATAAAGATTTAGGAGGACAGTACAGTCTTATTTCTCTCCTACATGAAAGCTTGTTTTGTATATAAAGAGAGATGTTTGCTTGTCAATACTGTTATATGTTTAATATGTGAAATGCTAGAATTAAATTTAAGGGAAGGGCAATTGATTCATTTCTTTAAAAGCCTAGAAGAAATCTGTAATCTTGAAAAGACTTTTCTCTCCAAGAAGGTAGAACATGGTTAAATCTCATTCACCTGAAAATCGGTCCCAGTTGGCTTAGTTAAATTTCTATACGTGGACATGCCGTTTGCAGAAACTGCTGAACCAGTTCTGTGCTTTTGCTGCATTTCTTTGTCAAAAGGACCCAAACCTTTTTCTTGTTGTTTCTGTGTATGTTACACTTGTTATAACCTTACCTCATGCTGTATGCTTTGTACAAGAACCTGATTGTCTTGGCTTTTTCCATTCTTTGCTTCATTAACGCTCTCCCTTTCCAGATGTTTTGGGTATGTATACAAGCTTGCAAATTACTTCTCCTGCTGTTTTGTGTTCAGTGCTTTATTGTACCTCACAGAACCACTGTGTGTTTCTCATAACTGGCTCACTGATAGAGCCAGCCAATCCTGTACTGTGTTGCGAAGTATTTCTTTTAGAAAATCTTGCTGGTTTTCCGTATTTATTTTCAAGTAATTCTAAAAATAAAGTTGAGATTGACAAGTAAATGCTCAAGATTAGGTTTTCTACTGCAAATTTCTAAGGTGTGTGCACCTAATCTGCATATTCTAACACAGACATATGAATGTTGATGTAAAATGTGTCATCATGAGTATGCTAAATCGATTGCAGTCAAATGGCTGGGAATCTGTTTATTTGCTTTGTATGTGCATATGCAGTAACCTGTCAGGAATCACATGCACCCAGTTTGCATGTGCAGTTGAGTGCCTACCTTTAGAAAGTTGTCTCTAGAAAATGTATAGAGCTCCCGTTCACATCATTAGGTTGATATCACAGAGTTTTGTTTTCTGAAAATGAAACATAAATGCTTGAAGAAAGAGTAGTGGATTATCAATGCAAATTTCAGCCTTGTATTTTTATTTTCTTGATATCTGTGTAAAAAGCCAGTTGAATGCTTGAAACTATGGTAACAAATTATTATATATATATACGCACATTATATATATATATGATAATGTTATTATGTATTCTCCGTGTTTGGTAATTTAATGACCGTTGTTGTATATTATAAGTTTCAAATAAATGCTTCCCTGACTATAAATTAAAAATAAACTTAAAAGAGTGCTATCTAAGCCTCATAAAAATCCTTCCCTAGTTACAGAGGCCATGGAACAGGAATGCAAAATTGGGATTTGACCAAGAGTGTATTTTCATTCCAAAGTCTCAAGGATCTAATATAGTTCAAAGAGAAGAAAAAAGATGTTCAATGTATTATGGAAAATTCTGATTGTCCCTTTATAATTTATCTTCAAGATAGCTGGGACAAATGTCCAGAACTCTCACTTGCAGGCATTAGATCCTCAGATACGGTAAAGTAATCTGCTAGACCTGAAGCTGCCTTGAACCAGAATGCTGTAATATAGTAGCCAGGAGCTTTTGGGTTTTTGTGAGGATGTGGCTACACATCTTCTTGCACACAGATGGGGAAAGAGTGGCATGAAGATCCTGAATGTGTCCTAATTTATCAGCCTCACATGTCTCAAAATGCTCTTTTATCCTGCTGGCCCAGCCTTGTTTTTGTTAACAGCTAAGGTCAGAGTCTCTCTAATTAATTTTCCAGGTAGTTCTGCGTTAGAAGTTTGATACTAACTTTCCAATACCTAACTCACGAATACTTTTTTGATGCAGTATTAGCAAAGTATTTTAATGAAACTTCCTGAGTGCTTCCAAAGGACATAAGGAGATAAAAAAATAATATCTTGATTTCTGTAAATTAGAGATAGCTCTCAGCAACATGTCAGTATATTTTGTCATGGTACTGCACTGAAGTACATATGATTTATAACTATCTTGAAACAAAATATGTGCTAGAGAAAAAGCAATATATCAGTGTGTTATAATAATTTTTTAAGGTCACTGATACCTGTATAATAACTAAGATACCTGGATAGGTAAACTAAATATTTTTAGCAAGTTAGCTGTTTGCTTAAGAATCCAGTTTGCTTCCTTTAAAACTATTCACACCTATAGGCTGAATTGATCCAGTATTTTTTCTTTCTGCTAGGCTCACGGAGCTGATAAATGTTGGTGTCTGTGTCCTCATTTTATCCAAGACTAAGGGTTTGGGTTGTTCAACCAGAATGACAAGTCTGGGTTCATTTCTGTTCTCTGCTAACAGAGGCATGAACTCGTAATTTCCATCGCCATGACAGGACTATGATCACCTTTATGACGGTTGTCAGTCCGTCCTGCCGAGTCTTACACACTTTGCATAATAACAAAACTTTTCCTGGAGAAAAAACTGGAATCCACATGTTTTGCCTCCCACTCTAAGCATCAGGCTACAGAGTCAGTATCTCTCCCACTCAGTGAACATGCAAATGTTTTGCAAGTGGCACACCATCAGCAGGAGGGGTTGAATAGCCAGCGATGGAGTGTTTCCACATCGTATCTGTGAGAAAGGCTGAGCATTTTTATTTATGTTTGTTCTGAATAAAACAACAAACCTAGGGAATACTTTCTTGGTGTCTATGTATGGACCAGAGCTCTAAAAGCCTATAGGACTGTGCTGAGTAATGAGGCATGGTGCAGAAATACCCAAGTTAGTGCCAGCTTGATGTGATGATATCCGTTATGAACTATGCAGAGACATTTGCTTGGTCCCCTGGGCAAAATAAATGTTAGACTGCTTCTTTGCCCAGTCCTACTATCCCAATTACTCGCTAACAGAGTGTGGGGGAGCTTAATGATGGATGCAGGGCTATGCTGCTGCACAGCACCTTCTGGAGCGGCTGCAGTTCTACCTGGCGCAGTCGTCTCAGTGCAGCTCTACCCTGTGCAGTGCTCATCCACTCATGTTTGTGCTGCAATCCGCTCATTTCAAGCTCTTCTGTTTGTAGGCTGTTAAAATTTACTTCCAGTTTAAAGCTGGCATAAGAAGCATCATTCCATGAATGCTATTGTTTTGCTAGCCCAGAGAAATAGGGAAGGAAGTAGACATTTTCATGTGCTATTTAGTATTTCTAAATGACACTATCTGTTTTATATTTTCACATAATTATAGTTTTGCATTTCAGGAGATGTTAGTCCATTATAAATAGATCTTGGTTATGCTGAGGTTTCCAAACATCGCATTGTATCTGTAAATACCACTTGGACGTGTGTGTGCATTCAAGGCCATCTGAATTCTGTCTAAACTGAGCCGCAGCAGGCAGAAAGAGGAAAACCCTGTTTTCCTGCAGCACCTCACCCCACAGCTCCCCTTCGGTGGAGCCCAGACATGAGCGCCAGGCAGAGCAGCAGACATGCTCCTCTCCTTTCTGCCTTATCCCTCACAGGAGCCCCATCTGTTAGGCATGAGTAACACATGCAGCCACTTTCCCTGGAAAATATTGTCATCCTCCCACCCCCACCCTCCCCTTCTTATGTAACAAGCTAGTGGCTAAGGGATTTGGTTGAGACCAGGGAAATGTAAGTATATTCACAAAACTACATTTATGTTAGAAATTTGATTAAAACACTTGTAATCCAGGTATCTTCTGGCCCATTGCCTGAGGACTAAGCTAGAGCATTTATCCCCTCTTACTTGCTTATGGTCCCCTCCAAGACTTTTTCCTTCTTAGCTGGGTACGCTGGAGGGGAGGCACAGAGGCTTCTGCTCCCCAGCATTGCCACCAGAGTGGGGTGGGACACCCAGCACTGCCTGGAGACCATGAGGCTGAACGTCTCTGGCTGGGGAAGGGATGGAGTCAGCTGTCCCCTGTCCAGCATGACCCCGCTATTAGTTCCCTGCCTACCCAGAGCAACCTTGGTGCTTGAGGGGACAAAAGGACAAGATGAGAAGAAAGAGGCCAAGTACTTACTTATGGGGTTTATTACTGGCTTGATCCGGACTGCTCACACACCATGTAGCTTTCTGGATCACCCTCAGTAGCATCTTGGTCTCTCCACTTTGTATACAGCGAGCACAAGCATCTAATGTAGTCTGCGGTAACCTGCTGTGGCCAAGTACCTGCATTCTGGTTAGTGCAATACCTAATGTGGACACTTTGGTGATTTTGCCCACAATAAAAGCATGTGTATACACACATGTGCTCACAAATTAAAATTTAAAATTTGAATTCTGTCAGTCAAGCTCATGATTTACTTCTTAATCAAGAGATGTGTGGGCACAACTAAATAGTCATCACTTCCTTTTTGTTTTTCTTCTTGCATTCTCTTGGATTTCAGATATGATCTTTATCTATTTCTCAGCTGGTTTTTTGGTGCAATACTTTCTATGTGCTTTTAAGGCACAGGGGATATATAGCACATTTGTTTCTTCTGCCTTTGTTTTGGAATTCCTGAGGCTGCCTTAAACTTCTCATTTCTTTAATTATGTTAATGGCATTTAGTGAGTAATTATTTTGAAGTAAGTGTGCTTGTATAAAAGAATTAGCGTAAGAAAAATTATGGCTACTGATGTCTGTTCTCCTTAATTTATAAAATTATTTGAAAGCCATTTGTGCAAGGTGTTGCTAATTGGTTTTGTATGACAGGCATTGACATAGGTATGTTCTTTTCATGCTATACTTCTGTAATATCAGGAGCTCAGTTTAGAAAAAGAGAATCCTTTGTCTCTGTGGCTGTTGCAGTCCAAGTAATAGTTTACAAATTTAGAATTAATACATGGGAGTAAGTTTAAATGTGCAATATTTAAAGTTGCCTGGGAGATGTGTACTTCTTGTTTCTTAGAGCTGATCCCCTACTGTATGGAATAAATAGTTGAGTCTCCTGTCATTTAAAATATGTTCCCTTTCTGATTACCAAAGAGGCCATATCAAATAGGTTGTAAGGGTCACTTTAAAAATTGATAGCATGTTTCTGGTTTTGAGTGTTGTAGCTGTGCTGCCAGCATTTTATGATGATTGTCAAAGTAGATCTAATTATGTTTATGCCTCTCATTATGATTGGCAAATTTAATCTATTGGAGGTAACTGTTATAGGCTCGCTGTTATGCCTCTGCAGTACATCAGAAGGGACATTATTATAAATAGATGATATTCATGGAGGTGGGAAGATTGCTAAGCTATTACTGTGCTGCTTTGAAGATACCACACTGTCATTGTTCTCAGCTCCCTATTTTAACTACCAGTGACATTTGTGTTACCATCCCCACATGACATTTAGGGTTCTTTTCTTACTTTGGTCAAAAGTCAGAAAGAAAATTTGTCTTGAGTGTCTTGTTGGGGAAGAATCTTTACAGGTATAGAATTTGGTTTTTTGAGAAATGTTGCTAAATAAAGATGAAAACCAAAGCTGCAGCAGTAGATAGAGCCTTTGTCGTGGAATAAGAGAAGCTACTATTATTTAAGTAATTGCAACAATTTTATGTGTAGTAAAAAGTTAGAATACAAGGAAGATTTCAAGCAAAATGCAAGCTTTACCAGAAGCTGAAGAAGGACTCTAAGGGACAGGAGATCAGGACCCCTTTGGCAATCTCTGTGGCATTTTTTCTATCCATTCTTGATTGGAGAGGTAGAGGCACAACATATTAGTTCATCAACCATGCAGTGTAGTTCCTTGAACTTTTCTCCTATACCCAAGTTAAGAAAAATAAATACTGAAATACTTTTTAATTAATGGAAAATATATCTCTCCATCTTTGGACTCAGGTGGAAACTATTGGTTCATAGAACCATAGTTACCTGAAATTATTGCCCTGTTTCACAACAGAAGATACCCTGAGGCATACTCTGCCCTGACAATGGGTTGTTTCAAAAAGTATAGCAGGAAATCTAAGTTCACAGAGAGGTACTCTATACTGGCAGAAAAGTGCTTCCAGCGGTGTAGCAAATACTGCTTCTCCAGACAAAATTACGATACACTGGCAAAAAGACAGATTTTGCTGGTTATAAATTGTCCTGAACAAGGGTTTTTAGCAGTCTAGAACGGTCTTAAAATGATACATTAGCTGATACTGTTATACTGACTGAAGTGTTGAGCCTGGTTTGAAATTGCAGGAAAGCAATCCAAACTCATCATCAGAACATTATGACGAATTATCTCTGATATGTTTATTCTAGTTGTCATTTGGACTTAAATTAGGGATAGACTATTGACTATCTTCTACTAATTCAGTGAGACAATGGTAGTCAGTCATTCCAACAGTATCTCTATGTAACAAAGTTGGAGAAAATGTAATCGTGAATGTGCCAAGGACCATCAGAAGTTCTGTCTTCAAAAATGTGGTCCTAATTCAGACAGCAGCTGGCCCGCAGTGCTTTATCGACAACCAGGAAAGCACGCACCAATGCTTTCCATACCAGCACGCCATGCACATCTCACAGTGTTCCCTGCTGTAAAAGACTGATTGGCATGTACTCAGCCAAAATTGGAGATAACTACAAACAGATGGAGGTGATCTCTAATAGATCCAAAACAATGTCAACCTCCTCCAATAGAGAGCATCATGTGGAGATTTTCTGATGGCCATTTAAGATGTTACTTCATTTATAAAACGATCGTAGTAATCACCTATTGATTTTGAACTGAAAGACTTTGTGAGCTAAATGGAGACTAGCTGGCATGCTTTGCTCTCTTGGAAATTTTGCAACCTTATCATGGTACCTAGTTTATTCAGTTGCTATTGTAATATAATAAAAATCAATCTCTTGAAAGAGACCATTTGCTGTAGTAAACTCTCTCTAGTCAAATCAGATAGGAAACGTAATGCTTGTGCCAGCAGAATAGATAAAATGCTGACAACGTAATTTCAAGAAGCTCTCTAATGTTTTGGTACCTTGTGTTGACATTTAAGTTTCTGTTGGTTGTCTTCTAATATTTACTTTGAATGGGCTAGATATCTAATCTGGTTTTGGTTCATGGGCTGTGCACAACCTTTGAAGGGAAACCTGTATGAATTACAATTTTGTCTGGCTCTATAACTTTCTTTATAGACTTGCACAAATCACCCAACTTCTGTAATTTCTCTGTGAAGTCAGCCTATAGCAAGATTTGAGCAGGAAAATGCGATTCCATTTCGAAGATGATTTTGCTATTGTAAGATTTAGGGTTTTTTCATTTGGGAGTGAAGACAGTTTCTACATCACTTGTGAAAGAGGACGCAGTCCATCTGTCTTGGAGAGGTTTGCCCTGGAAACTACTGCCCATCAGGCAGGGTGCTGAGCTGCGGGGAACATGAGTTACCAGAAGACAAGATGATTTTTTCTGGGGAAATCATCTTTCCAGAACTCCTGGGATTGTGAGGAGGATAGCATAGCATTATTAGGATTATGGAATTATTTTTTTTAAAAAAGTGTTTTACACATAGTAATCAATTTTTTTATATGGTACCATACTGAGGCCAATATATGAAGGAAACTCCGTTTTCCAGAGCTTTGATAAGTTGAAGTAAATGGGAAAACAGGAGCTTCTGCTAATATAGACACCTCAGTATGTATTAATGCCCATCTCAGGCACTCCAGTTTGAGTAGATTGATTACTACCTAAGATTAAAGTCTGAGCTGAAATTATTTACATGTAGGAAATTAATGGCATAGTAAGATTACCATGTGATGCAGCAAGGACAGGGGTCTTGTAAGAAAGTATCTCTCCAGGCTGGGATTGCAGGAAGCAGTGGAGGTGAGAGAGGCAGGCAGCGCTGCCAGCAAGGGCAACAAACCGGGGGCAAAATGCTCTCGTGAATGTTGCATTCATTTCCCTAGTGTGCCAGGGACGTGCACGGCTAACAACTTCTGCCAACCTGAGGAGGAGCAACACACCAGTCTACCAAATTTTTACATTTCTTAAAACTAATCGCCCTTTAATATTTTCATAACTCTAATTTTCTACTTATCTGCAGCTGAAGTTCAAAGTGAAATTGAACGGATTTTTGAATTAGCAAGGACACTGCAGTTGGTAGTGCTTGATGCTGATACCATTAACCACCCAGCTCAACTAAGCAAAACCTCTCTGGCTCCCATTATAGTATACGTAAAGATTTCTTCTCCTAAGGTAAATATTTTACTGATATTCGTACTGTTCCAGTCTTTGTTTTTTTTCCTTTTTTTGGTCCTAAATGCTGATAATCACGTGTCCTCACTAGAATTCAGAGCTATATATTGTTATTGCTTCCCTTTGGATGGTGAAATATTATTAATCAAAAAAATATCTTAGCTCTGGTGTTACCAAAACCCATTTTGGAAAAGATGCTGTAGCTCCAATGTTTTTTTAAATTGGGATTGCGCTTTTAGTATCAATCACATAAGTAATGCTAACAGTTTATTAAATCAAAATAATACAGAAATGAAAGAAAGATTTTCACATAATGAATATCAGACTGATTGGTAAACTTTAACATCTCCTGGTAATATACTCTTTCATTCTGTGAAAAAACCTGTACAGACCTTGTGAAGAGGTGTTTGAAAGAGAAGAACGAATTATGGGAAGAGAACTCAGGAGAGCAATTAAAGAATTTCAACTTAGAAACAAACAAAACCAGAAGCAGCAGAGGAAAACAGGAGGGGAACTTTTTAGTGCTCGTAACAGGAAAGGAGAAGTTGGGAAGTAAATTTAAATTAGCTTGTTCTGGATGTAAACAGCATGGGAAATGCTCCTGAAGCCAGCAAATGAAGAATTTGCTCTGCTCAAGTGCACAGTTAAATATGTAAACATTTTAAGTGGTTATATATGTACATCAAGTCCAAACCTGCTCACTTTTATTAATGTCTTATTTTTCACAGGTTTTACAGAGGTTAATAAAATCTCGAGGGAAATCTCAGGCCAAACACCTTAATGTTCAGATGGTGGCAGCTGATAAACTGGCACAGTGTCCTCCTGTGAGTTACCATTAATTTATGTCTCGTCTTTGAAAGGTGCCTTTCTTTTCAAGCACGAGGTTAATTACATGATTTCTGGGAATGTTTGCCCTCTTCTGGCCATATTTCACCATTGCTTTTTTGCAGAACGCCTCCTGAGGTCTCTAGGCTCTGCACCAGGGTGCAGGGAAAAACAGTCCTAGTCACAAGCAGTTATTAGGATGTGTGCTGAATAGATTCACCGCTCGAACAAGCTGAGCATTTGTTTTACTTGATAATTCTTTTGGGGTTATTGGTCTAAAAAAAACCCTCTAAGTGACTGTACTTTGTCTCTGGCAGTTCAGGGTAAGGCCGGTGATTTGGGTAGCTCCCCTTGGACATATGTCACCACAGCATATCACTGCTGGCATTCTTGGTCACAGTTTTGGCAAAGACCTGTGGGGTACTGCGTAGCTGAGAGCTCTGCAGTTCTTCTGTTGATGTGCACTGAAGCAAATTCTTTCAAATTCCATTTATAAAGTGGAGATGATGAGACACCAGCTGTGTTTTAAACATGGCAAGCTGCATACTCAACTGTCAAGAGTATGGGTAAGAGACCAAAAAATGAAGGTTCAGTTCAGTTGCAGATATGGGTATTTGCTATAGTTATGGAGCTGAGTGAGGGGGATGTTTTCATCATTCAAGTTCAAGCATCTCAGTTAATAGACTAATCTCCTCAGGTCCCCAAGAAGTCAATGAAGAATGCTAGAGACCTCCATAGGCTCTCAAAGCTGCCTTCAGGAGGACTTCTGTCTCCCTGACCAGAGAGGGAACAGAGGAAACTCACCTCCTAATTTTAGATGCCTAAAATTAGACCGTGTGACTAATCTCTTACCTAATATTTGTATGACACTTGGAAACTGGATCATCTGTATTACTTGTGTTTCTTACTGTTATTAGTTATTGGTCTTAATTTGTCTTAGTTTTCTCTTAGTTATTCTAGCTATGGGGAGTGAATCCCTTTTCTTGCCATTCCATTTTGTTCCAACAGCTAAAAACTTCAATATTTAACCTTTCTTTCCGGATATTTGAATTTTAAGATTTGTTCTAGCTGCCTCTTCCGATCTTCATTGACTCTTTGTGCATTACTAAGTGGAAGTCATGAGGACTTGCTTTAGCAAGTGTAACATTAGTGCTAGTTATGATTGCTGTCTTTTTTGTCAATTGCATTTAAAAAACCCCCAAAGGGTGAGATATCTTAACACAAGTATTAGAAATGTGGTTCATTTTTAATGAATGGAAGGTGTGGTCATCCATGTCTAGCTGATCTCCCTTTAGCTGGTGGTTATTCTCACTAAAACCTTTCCTTTATCAGGAAATGTTCGATGTAATTCTTGATGAGAACCAGCTTGAAGATGCTTGTGAGCACCTTGCTGACTATCTGGAAGCCTACTGGAAGGCCACACATCCACCTAGCAGCAATCCTCCTAACCAGCTTCTCACTCGCACACTTGCAACAGCCACTCTTCCTATTAGCCCAGGTCCAAATATTAATTTACAGGTACAGTTTTTATGCCATCTCTTCTTTTTTTTCTATCAACTTCTTTCTCTTCCAAAGCACAGTGGTAGTCTGACGCTAGAATATGCTGAATATGTCTTACTGTTGTTGACAGAGTAAGAGCTTTTTCAGTAGACATTCACCCATTTTCAGTATAAAAGGCAAATACAGGCACATTATTGTTATTGCTATTGTATTCATAGTAGCATGTGTTTGCATATTGACTAGGGGGTTGATTTTGATTCCAAGGACTAAGCCAGCCTGACTGAAAACATATGGTGATGTGAAGTGGAATACTTAAGATTTCATTGTGCCCAGGACACCACTGTGCCAGTAATACGTGTACCAGCCACAAGCATTTTTATAGCTGGCCGTATGTAATCCAATCAGAGGAATAAAACTGGGCTAATACCATGCACGTTACAGCCTCTGGTAACTCTCTGACTGATGGGCACACTATCACTAACAGGCAAATCCCAGCCCCAGAGGTCCTGCATGACA
Organism: Gavia stellata; assembly: GCF_030936135.1. Taxonomy (NCBI): domain Eukaryota; kingdom Metazoa; phylum Chordata; class Aves; order Gaviiformes; family Gaviidae; genus Gavia; species Gavia stellata. The sequence goes on along the minus strand of NC_082599.1, from coordinate 22,264,699 downwards.
AATTGCGTTATGTACAGAGTAGATCCACAAATGTTGGAGGGAATCTGTTCCTATCTTCCCACAGGCTATAGAATTGTAGAGGATGAAAGTGACTGACTGTATTAGTGAAGTCTCAAGTTCAAAGTGGCCCTTCCAGTGTTTCCTTTGTTCTTTTATTCATTGGCCATTGCTATGAAAAGTACATACTTCCTTCAAGCCAAAGTCTTACATAAAACCCAAGTCCTGCTGCACATTGTGCAGAAAGACCTTGAAAGGCAGTATGTTCTGAACAGCGAAGGTACTGTCTGGCGAGCTGGCAAAAACAGGCTTTATTCCCACCTTCGCACTGACCTGCCTGGTGACTTTGGGTATATTTTGTCCTCTCTTTTCTCCTTCAACTTTTGCTTTGTATAATTGTATTAAGGTTTTCAGCATAAGGAGATCCTCTCCTTTATATATGTGTTGCATGGCATGAAATGAGGTCTTTAAAGATGCTGCTTCATTATAAATAGTGAGTGATGCCTTAAGGCCAAAAAGATCACAGTGCGGGCTAAAATACATCTGGCCCAGCTCAAATAATGGCTTACTACATCTAAATTTCCACCTAAGTTCCATATATGCCCATAAGTCACATACCTATGTCAGTTAAGATTCGTAACTTTGGCTAAGAAAAATGCCTCCTTTTAGAAAATCAAAGAAAAAAAATATCTGCACCCAAATTAAAATGCTGAAAATTTGCTTTTTGTTTTTACGGTCTTGCAAAACTATTTTTTGTGTCAAAGAATTTATTTCCTGTTAGAAGACCACAGAATTGACAGGTTTGTTCTTTAACAAGAAAAATTGCTTCAGCCACCTTGCAGGGTATTTCCTTCTCTTGCTTTCAAAAGCAGTTGCAGGAAAACAGACTGTAAGATGTAGCTCATTTCTGCCTTTTTTTCTGTTCTCAGAGCTGAAACACCCTGAAAAAATTGTGAGCTGGAAGAATTTCTGAGTATTATATTCAGTATTGTTGTGTGCAGACTTGCTAGATAAACTTTCTCTGCTTTGTAGATGTGTTTATTATTTTGCTGAAGTTTTTTTTATGCCTTTTGGGTGTGGATTGATAGTTCACTTACTCATTTTATTAACCACATTCTCTGGAGGAACCATACAGAGTTTTAATAACACTTTTCCGAATGTTGCACTATCTTACAAATTAACAGATTTTTATTTTAAGGACTAAATATGAGAATGTATTTGCAGTTTCACAGTTCATTTGTAGGTCTACTAATCCAAAAGTGCAAAGCAATGGGAGTCCCTTATGGAACACAGAACTTTTACGTTCCTTTTGTTTCATTTTCCTATGATACATTTTCAGCTGATATCTCAAACCTGAGCCTGTCATGGTCTTGGAACAGAGTGACTTTATTTTCTAACCATGGCAGCTGAACCCATTCTCTCAATAGTGTTAAGCCCCTCTATTTAGAGAATTTAAAATCTATGCCTGTGCCATTTTTGTGGACTGCTCTGCAGAAAAAAACCATGCCACCAGCCATTTGGCTTGGAGGGGCCACATCCGCACTGCAAAGCATTTGAGTCATTCTCCCCTGGGTCCAATGCAGCACCCCTTTGCCATGAGACATAATTGGGTTTTGTGTTTTTTCAGTCCCGGGTGTACATTGTAATGAGAGATTTCTGTTGCGAGCTGCCAGAGTGATATTTTTATAGCATGATGCTGACAGTGTGCATTGCATGGCACAAGGTGCTTGAACGTGTGAGGCCTCCTGGGACTGTTTGAAATGAAGTCGGTGAGGACCATACACCTCCTGTCTATCTGATGGAGAGCTTTGGAGCAAACTGTCCTGACAACTATTCTCAGGTTTCCTCTTGTAGGGAAATAGTTGGCTAATTCCAAAAAGAAGACTGGAGCAACCTCACATACATATGGTGTAGGCGATTAGGGACCACTGGAGGGAAAAAGGGAGCAAGCCAAATTGACTCAGTGGACACAGACTTCTTTCTTCTCTTTCAACACTGCTTAAGCTGCTTTCCAAGAACCCCTACTTCTTTGAAATTACAACCTGAATAATGAAATGGACTTATCTCAAACTTTCTCCATTTTAGGCAAAAAACCTTATGAGATTGGGCCATAAAATTCCTGCACTGTGGAAATCTGATCCAAATCAGAGCCCTAATTTGGTTATGAACCACAAAGCCAGACCCTAATCCAGATTCAAACATTACCTGCTCAGTCTCCCTGTAATATTTAGGGAAAGTTACTGTCAATGAATTTGCCTATAAATCCCAATAGCCCTAACACTATTCTGAAATTGCAGGTATTAGTTCTAAATTTTTCATTGTGCTCCTCCACACGTACTCGTCATAGCAGAGAACATGCATCTGAGTTTGTAAAAGTAGCGTTCTGTTCAAAGCAGGTTCAAATTTTGCATTTGTTCTCAAACCACAGCAATGACAGATTTTATTAGTCACGATTGTATATATAGGTACATACATATTTGGCCTTTGACCATATGAGAATTAAAGAGTTCACATGTGTACCCAGTTTATGTGCCTTAAAAACAGTCGTGGTTGTGAACTAATAAAAAAGTGTTTACAGATTCAAAGCAGGCATTGTTTTAGGCTAGCTTTTCACTTGATTTCATTTATAATTCACCTCTGTTGAGTCATTTCTGTTCACATTGAACACATCTATTCATGTTTACAATTACTACATTCCTTTTCTGGCAAATTAGCTGCATCTTGAGAATCATAAAAACAAGAACAAAAAAGAAATTCGACCACTGTTTCTGTCACCTTGTTCTTATCTACGCCATTTGTTTCAAATTAGGAATTAGAAACACATGGAGCAACCCAGCTAGTCGCTGGGAAGTTTACAGAACAAAATGTTGTCTTAGAAAATGAAGATCTGTCAAATTTATCAAATTGCTGATTTGAAATATGTTGCTTTTTATACATTTCTGATAAAACACAGATTTGTTCCTGTCCAATTTCCTGTCATTTCACTTTTTGGGTTGCTAGGAAACCCACCTGCCAGGATCTCTGGCTAAAGGACAGAATTCCCTCTTTTCCACAAAATAGAAAGACAAAAAGAAGATATGTCCATGAGCCCTGGAGGCAATCCTTATTTTTAGACAACTCTGAACATGGGAGGGCAAACTTTAGACTAACTTTGATAAATTCAGAACAGTCTCACAAACAAATGCCTGTATAACTCTGTTAAAACCTACTTTCATTTTGTGCCAGTAGAGATGATTTTGTCTTGATGTTCTTCACCTCATGTGAGAAGGATAATTCAATTTCATCATAAACTATTTTTTAAAATTTTGCAATTAAGCTTGAAAAGTCTTTGGCTGTGGTTTGGGAATAAAGCAGGTTAATGTAATGAAACCCCCAAATGAGTTAAATAATGCCACTTGTTCATTTTGCAGTGATTTCAAAGCATTATGCTGGTGAAGAGTAGGTTTGTTATTACCTGGTAATTTTTATTTCAGTCTTTCAACAGTAGTGGTGTGTTTGGAAATCCTATAGGTGATAATATCACTCTCCTCCTGCTTTTCTTGGCAATGGTCTGTATTCTTGAGCTCTTAAAATTATGGGGCCAAAGTTTAATTTTTCAGTACCATGAAGGAATGGAATCATTGCTGAGAAAAACAGAAGGTCAGTGATACTATTAGTATCATAATACAAACCTTATTCATACCAGATTCAATTGCATTTTTTTCTTTTAAAAAAAGCTACTCTAAAAGAGCCAAGGTTTTGTACTTTGGTTCTCTGCTGGAATCCACCTCCTCAGCCCTCTGAAACCACTTTCCCATAGTGGCTGTTTCCAAGCAGGCATCTGTAAACTCTCAACGGATAACTGCCCTCTCCTGGCATGAAATGTCCTCTTTAATTTTTCTGCAGTTTGTACTGCTTCTGCCTGCTCTCTTTTTGTCTGGGGCGTGGTAGGCAATTACTGCTAACTGGAATAGTCAGAAACATCACGAGACACGAGAAAGTGTCACGGAATAACCCGAGTGCCACCCTCCATTCTGATGAGAGTGAAAGGAAGTGTTTGTATTATAATACTGAATTTTCAGTAAAAGTTGAATTCTAATGTTTTTTTCTAGTTTAGATTCAAAGTGGATTGTTGTGTACTTAAATTTTATTGGCTTCATGATACTTCCTAGTTGAATTTGATATTGGGGAAAGTTTTTAAATGTGTACTTCATGTACATGAACTTACTGCTGGTTGTGATAGCAGGGATCTCAAGGAGACCAGAGGAATGACCATTCAGTCCCTGAACGCAGTAGTTCACAAATTGAAGAGGAACCACGGGTTGAACCCAACAAGAAATCCCAGCATCGCTCTTCCTCAAGCCAACACCACAATCATCGCAGTGGTGTTAGAGGCCTCTCTAGGCAAGAAACTTTTGACTCGGAAACACAAGACAGCAGAGATTCGGCTTACGTAGAGCCAAAGGAGGACTACTCACATGAGCACGGTGACCACTATGATTCTCACAGGGATCACAATCATAGAGACGAGTCCCATGGGAGCAGTGATCACAGACATAGAGAATCAAGGCATCGCTCAAAGGAGAGGGACCGCGAGCAGGACCACAATGAATGCAACAAACAGCGTAGTCGTCATAAATCAAGGGACCAATATTGTGACAAGGATGGGGAAGTGATATCGAAAAAACGTAATGACGCAGGAGAATGGAACAGGGATGTTTACATCCGTCAGTAACTTTTGTCTCCGGCAGTCTTGTGTTTCTTTGAAGTCTTGTAACAATGCCCCTTGAAAATATCTTTGGGTTCTTCATTGCAGAACATATGGTATCCTTCTGTACGCTGATTTGTATTGCTGTTGCTTGCATAGCAATAGCATGAGATAGAATATTCATATACTTATTTTTTTGGTTAGTGCTATATGAATTAGCGTAGTACAACTGCAGAGTTCCTGATGTTGTACTATGCCATTTTTCAAGCTGTTTTTTGGTAGCTGCCACTTGAACAATATCTGTTGCCATCAAGGTGTTGTTAGTGTTTTTTTAAAAACGTTTGATGTTTGATAACTTCCCGTGTATTCAGCAAGCCAGAATCAGCACATAAAAAATCTAAAATCTTTTGTCTGCTCTGATTTTTAATTTGTATGCACTTGATTTGCATATTGATTTAAGAGCCACTATCTGTTGCTTGTACCTCTGGTGGTCTCCATTTGAAGACAGAATTCAGTCTTGCCTTACACACAGGGGATCATAAAGTCAAAATCTATTTTCTATGTACTGGTACTGTGTACTGTATATACAGTTTATAAATGTTATTTCTGCAGACACCTTCTTACTATATAAGTTTGATCACACTGTTTTAGAGTCCTAATGCCAAGTCAGCAGATTTGCTTTTGAATTACTGGCAACTGGAACTAGCCTCATGTAGGAAATCTGTAACAGTGTTCAATCTAAGTACTTTTTCTTCTGTAGCAGAAAGCTTATACTTATTGTAAATACGAATGAGTGCTTGAGATAAAGGGTCTAACTCTTATACCTTATGCTGTCCTTGCAAACCCAATTTTGCATTTTAAATTTATGGTAAAGATAACAAACTTGCCACTATAAATTATTCTTCTCTGTACAGGTCACAAAATTGCAACGGGCACAGCTTAATTTTTGTTCTATTGTCAGAATAATAGAGCACACATGACAGAGGTGTGTATGTGAGTGGGTGGGCGGTGGATGGATGTATGTGTGCATGTGCACGTTAGGCAGCAAAGTGTGAGACTCTACTGAAGAAAACAAAGGTTATTCAAAAGACCAACAAGTCTGTTTCTTCATTCTGTCTAGTAATTTAATAACCCAAATTGCAGTCGGGGAATATGAGGGAGTTTACTGACCCAGGTAATTGAGAAAGCGTAAATCTGCTGGCTCTTTGTTGAGACTTCAGGAGAGTAAAAAGAGGCAAATGTTACTGTGAGTGTTTCACTGGAAATGTAAAATCTTTGTGTTTTAGAGTATTTGTTTTAGTAAGAAAAGTTTACACAGCTTGTGGAGAGTTATTTTGTTGGAAAATAAATTTTTGTAGCTTCTCCACTTTTTCTACACTTGCCAATTCCTCTGCATTCCCACTTTGCAGCCAGCTCACTGCTTTTCCTTCACCTAAACTGTTGTGCTGCTGGTGAGAGCTTAGAAAAATGACTGTGACAAAACACTCTGTTACAAGCTTGCTAGAGAAAATGCATTGAAATCAAAGGGAGTGAACACAGTTTGTTTTGCATTGAACACCTGTTGCACTGGTAAGTGGGGGGAAATTCACTATTATTTTTGACTACAGGTTCCATACCCTTGCCTAGTGTAAAAGCTGTTCTGCATCACATATAGTCTTTGTAGTAATTGTATGAATGAAATACTTTTTGTATTTCACTGTAAATAGCACGTTATATAAAGACTGTAGTAGGATAATAATTAATTTAGCTGGAAGTTCTTTTTATTTATTCTTTTAATTCTGGGAATATCAGCATTGCCTGATTTTGAATATCATTTTAGTGAAATGGATAAGATATATGGCAGGTGCATGTTTTCCCCAATCTGCTATTCCAGCATCCAAGCAATTCAGTTTAACTCCCTTAGGCATACTCTGTCCTCCCTCTCCCTCTTTCACCCCTCTCCCTGATGCTTTATATGCATTTTTTACAACGTTACAGTGTGAAATTCTGCTGTCAGATATCTGGCCATTCCTCCCAGTGATGCTGACCGTTGTGGTTATTCAAGGGTAGTATTTGGCTCAAAGCATGAACTGTGGGGAACACAAGGAAAAGGGTATTTTTCTAGAAATAAAATGCTCAGCATTTTTTTAAACATCACTAAATGAATTTGTAGACAAAGGAAGCATAGGTAAGTAGATCTGTTGTATTACTAAATGGATATAGACGAGTACATAAACAGTGACTTTTGATACAAGAGGATTTTCAGGGTATCAGTGGAAAATGACATTGAAAGACTTTGTTGTTTGAATCATATCAGAGCATATGTAAATGGGAAGAGAAGTTATATTGTCTTGCTCTATATAGCCTGCCTTTAGCTATTTTACCAGCTTCAGTAAATGCTGTTGCTCCCTACAACTGTTATCTGACAGCTGTCCTCCAAGAAGTGATCTATGGATTCCACTTCAATACCTTGAATTTTTTTGTTGTTCTTTTTTTTTTTAACTTTTGCTCCAGAGAGTGTTTATTTTCCACCTTTCTTAAAGTATTTTTTAAGGAATGTTTGGCAGAATTTCAAAGCACTGAGTAGTGTATGAAAACCATGGAGTAGGTAGCCATGTAAAGACAAATAAATGAGAAAATAAAAAGCATAGTCCAAGCCCTAGTATTTAAGTATGGCCTATATATTGATTCATGGAATATAAATATCTTATCACAAAAAAAGGCATGTCCCAATGCAACTACTGAGAGAATCATGTTTTATATAGTGCTGCTAATTATGTAGGGACAACATACTAACACATGCATTTCTTAGGCGGACTCACTCAGTAGGTTATTAGCCTTGCTAACATACTTTCCTTCAGTTATTGTTTTAATAGTAACAAATCGTTTGTAATGTGAGCTTGTACTACACGTATTGCACAATACCACCTGCCTGCTGAGCACTACTTTGAAAAGCACTTTAACGGGATTATTTCAATAAGAAGCTTTAAAAATACTCCAACTGGAGAACATATCAAAGGTTATTGTGATGAAATGTCTTTGCAAAGTTTTGCCAATAGAAGTTTAATATTATTGTTTGCATTAGGATACTAATGAGTTCATATTTCTGTATCTGGTTTCAGGAGCTTTGAATCTGAGGAATGGTAGAGGTGCCAGTGAGCTCCAGAGTCTTCTTATGTATGTGTGGTACAAAACAACACGTAAAATTTCTATTCAAATGAGCTAAAAAGATAATAAAACCAGTGAGACAGAAGGAAAGGGAGGAAGATAAAATAGTTGAATGATATGTAGGTCTTGTCAGCTCTTGCTCTATATTTTTGTAAAAATTTCAGTATATGGAAGGAATGGGACGCATTTTAACATTCACGTGTATATATGGCAGATGTTAACCTTATTTTTGTATGTCTTTTCAAATTAATACACATCAGTGCTGTTCATCAGCCCAAGCCTATCCTTTATCAGTTGTTCAGTGTCACACAGACATCATGGAAGAAAGAATTCTTGAGGAGGGACTGGAAGGAGGTGAGAGTAATGGTCTCCAGACCTGTTAAGGGACAGGACAGTAGGGATGAATAAGCAAACAGATTTGTGCACAAAGACAGCATGAGTAGGAGTTAAGAACTGAAAGAAACCATTTTTAAATCTGTCCATAAATTACTGCCTAGAAATTAAAAAATTCTTCTAAAATACTCATGAATTCATATTCTGTGTCTGGTATCAGTAGTTCAGAATTTGAGAAGAGTTCCACAATTTTTGCTTCACAAGGAGTAAAATTAAATTGATAGTTTCTCCAGAGGATTTGGCCCTAATTAATGAAGACTGGCTTTAATACCACAAGGAGTCTGAGTGGTGTACCTGTTTTCACAGAAATGTGTAAACTCTTAACTTACAGCCCTTATAAATGGAGGATAAGGAAATTAAATTCCACTCATCAAACCCTGAATTAAAGTAGAGACCTATTTTCACTTCTCCCTGCATATCTGGTTACTCTGCATACATGCAGTTCCTGCTGAGGTCTAATACCCTGCCCCTTAATACTTACTGTCTTTTATGAATTTGTTTTAGTAATTATCATTTTTAAGCTCCATTGGTTTCTAAAGTCATATTCACTTTCTGTGACACCTGCAGAGGTTTTAACGTGGTCCATTATCACTCCCTTAGCTGGAATGCAGTGAGTGGTCTGATGATTGCTTTTAATCAGTGTCTGTCCAAAGTAAAAAGGTTAGTGTAAACCACCTCCTGTGTTAGTTACTAAAGCCTCTTCAAGATTTATTTTGGTTTGTGGTTACATTTGACCTCTGATTGCTTTAGCACATCAGGCTGAAAGCTACTTCCTAAATGCTTTTGACTTCAATTCTATTCCATCCATGAAAATAAAGCACATTGCAAAACGCTTTATTACATAGCCTAGAGGAAGAGCAGAGAAATTATTTTTCAGAGTGTAATATAACATTTCTGGTGTACATTTACTTATATTTATTACTTTATTGCAGATCTTTCACCAAAATTTTAGTTCTTCTATCATCTGTAAAATATGTGGATGCCATTTTTATTGTACATGTTTTTAATCGAATGTTATTCAATCGAATTTATTGCTTGGCAATTTGTCTATAATTTATTTCCCCACTTTTATGTAACAAACTGTTACATATGAGCTTACAGTAGTTTTATAGACAGTTTCTTTTTATAACTTACCACCCTAGAGATGTGTTCCTACGCAGCCCCAAAAAAGATTTATATCAGATATAATAGAGATTAAGCTGGTTCTTCTAACTCATCTGTGTTCTCTTTTCTTACTTTTTTTATTACCACTTTTATCTATCACGCTTACCTACTCTGCAATGAATTCCAGCAGTACAAAATTGGATTTGCTCATAAATTTTTAGTTGTAAACAATTAAACATAAAAAGAAGGTTCTTTATAAACTACCCACTCCAAAGTAATTTCTTGTTGATCACCATCACCAGCCTATTTCTTACTAAAATATACCCTTTTACTTAAAAAGCATATGAAATCCTATGATCTAAAAATTGGTGGACTCCGTGACACTGAAACAGGAAAAAGCTGTATAATAATTTCATACTATACTAGGCTGCCTATTTTAATATCTTTATATTGACAAATATTTAGATTTGGCACTATTACTAATCACTGTTTCTGCAAATAGAGAAAACTACTTTTCAGACTTTCTTAAAGACAGGATCTGATTGCATGCTTTATCTATTTTTTAGGGTTAATCTTTCATTACAACGACAATAACTTTTTTTAATTTATGTCTCATATAGTATATATATATAAATATATATATTAAACTGTGCTTCAGCACCAAACACTGAAGCATAATGATTCAGTGTGTAAAGCATTCTTAGCAGGAAAGTAATCCTGTTGTTATGTATTAAAAATATACATACACCATACATGAAAATTGTGACAATGAGAAAATATTCCTGCACTTCTAGTTAAAGTCACAGTAAGATTGGAAAAGAAAAGAAAAGAAGGGCATCCATCCAACTTTAATCATCTAACTAACTTAGCCAAGCCTGTAGTCAAAGGAAGGATGCTGGCTCCTTCAAGGGATGATTTGGAGCATCTTAATTCAATTTCTGTTCTGAACTGCCTGATGGAGAGGTGTCTCCCCTGCACCCCACTCCCCTCCCCAATTACCAACAGAGAGAGGGGCCTAAGGGAAACAGCTGAGGCTTACCACTTTAATATGCTAAGTGTTCTTTTAAGTCTAGCAGTTGACTTTTGCAGAAACAACTCTAGTAGTTAAAGTTCAGATACCAGTAATTTTTTTTCAGGTGAAGTCTGGTCTGGAATTACACTGGAATCAAATACAAGAAGTCAGTTACTTTTTCATTCCCTCCCCCAAGAAACTTCTCATATAACATCAAGTGAGATCACCTTCTGGAAAAGCCTGTATATCATTCAAAACTAAAGAAATCTGGGAAAGTCTCAACAAATCTTCCACTAAAAATCCAGCAATCTTAGTTCTTTCAAACTCAGCATTACACAAATCCTGCTACTGAAACTGGAGGCAAAGTTCCTTACTTTATATGCATATGTGAATTTCAGTATATAGTCTATGATGTGTGCTGATTAATGTTTACAGAATTTATATATTCTGCAAAAAGAAAATGCTTTTTTACTAGCACTGAGTTAAAAGATTTCAACATGTACTTACAATAAAAGACTAATCCCTTTTGTTACCAAGTAATTATTTTAGCCATATTTAGACTAAAAAGACTGTAATTTATAATACGAGCTTTCATGATTCTAGATAGGATATCTCACCTACTACTGATGAAAAAAAATTACCTTAAATTTTCTTTAGACATGTTGTGGTTAATGGCAAGGAGTGACCAACAACAGTAGACTAGTAGTAGACAAGAATTCCATCCTCCTACCCTGGTAGGACAGGCCTTACAGAGGATGTACTAGTCAACCTTGGCAGAACAGAAGGGACATATGTTTTATTTAAGAACAGTAGAAAACATACGGTATCAAAACATTTATAGCAAATATAAGAAAACAACCAGACTACTGAGAAACAGAATTGTATAAATTGTTTCAATTGTGAGCAAATGCAAAAGCACTTCTGACAGTATAAGACAAATTAAAAAAGAGATGCCGCTCTTTTTAATCCAACCAAACAGTTATGTGTGAAGAGACAGACATTTTTCAGATTAAAAAAAAATACAAAACAAAACTGGAAATTGGTGAGTGAGAGGAAAAAACCAAACACACAGAGATGTCAGTTTACGTTTTTGAATTGTACTTAGCTTTTCCCTCTAATTTTAGTGCTATTGTCAGTTCCAGCAGTACTGAGAAAAGAGAATACTGTTCAAATGGAGAACATCTCTGGAACTGAAGCAGAATTTTCAAATACATCTAACACCTTTAAGAAATTTAGATTATTAAAACTTTGAGCAGTGTATTAAGGCAGTTCTCATTAGCATGCTTCCCCAGTTTCAATTTTCGTATGATTTTAGCTGGTGATGCTTTCTAACCAATAAAGAGTCAATATTCTTAGTTGTTTGAAAGGTGATTTGCAACATTTCAGATGATATTATGCATTGTTTTCTGTCTTTTGGTATATTAATCACAACTGTAGCCCCTTCTGTTGCAAATGTTTGATTTTAAAATAATTGTCACTTGTCAGCCAGTCCAATAGGCTATTTCAGAACCAATACAGTTTATGCATGGGAAGTTTGATGTTGAAACAATATTTATTTACATTCCCAGAGTGAGATGGTTTAATATATTCATGCTGCTATAAAAGACATGCTACAAAGCCTAATCGTATTTTGTGTATATACTATGTGTACAGAGAATCTTGCTTGTATTAAAATAAAAGAGAAATGAGGTTCTAAGTATCAATTTATAAAAGTTCTTTGTAAAATGTTACAGTGTTTCGTGAAGCAGTATTTAATGAAACATTAACTACTGGTAAACCTCCATAGAAACTACCTTTTCCAAAATTCATGATAATAGTTCCTATCCATTTTAGTTATGTTTGCATTTCATAAAGTAGCTTACGTCCCCTCCCACAGAAACCCTGTTCCTACGCTTGCTGCACTAGATAAGCGGCTCACATGGGGAAAGATAGAACAGACAGCAGTATGAGTGAAGATACTTGTCATTTATGCACTGACCTGCTGTAAATACAAAAGCAAATGGAGACCTAAAAATGATACTACCCTTCCCCCAACCATGACTTTCTTTCTGCAACCTGTGGCTCTTTCCCAGCAGAACAGCTGGTAGATTTTATTGCTGCCATAGCAACCCCACCGTCAGCCCGTTGGCTTGGCAACATTGCAGCAGTAAGAAACACACTTCACATCTGAACTGTTCTTAGACTCATAGAGGTATTTTTTTCAGGTTGCATTCCTAAATGCTTATTCACTGTTCGATTTAATAAATTTTGCAATAAAAAATCCTATACAGTCCTTATTTGCCAGTGAAATCAGATCATCTTCCCTGGAATCTTGCAAAAAATTAATATCCATTCCTTGCAACGTCACACCAGATGGATCAAATCTCTGCAGCAGCTTCAACTGATCAAGTGACAGTCCAGCTCCCCTCATGCCTTCTCCTCCAATGTGAGGTTCCTTTTTAAGTAACAAAGAAAAGCAAATTATCACATCAGTATAAAGTTCTTAAGTGCCCTAAATGTATGCCGCTGAGTATATGCAGAGCTGCCTGTTAACGTGGACAAGTTATGTTTATATCATTCACACCAGGGGAGGATTTAGAAGTGATCTGGACCTTCTTTTCTTGCCTTCATCTGGCCAATATGTATACAAGCATATACACAAGGTCCAAAGTACTTTGAGGAGGTGGTGGTGCACCTAATCCACTTTAGCCCACTAGTTTAGAGCACTTATTGAGGACAGGTACACAGGTCTAAATCAATTCATTACTCAAAGGACTGAAAGGACTGAAACATCACAATAAAGCTGTTATCACCAGACAGTAGGAAGGTCTAAAGGTTTTAGGTTGCCACTTTTTTTAGGTTGCCACTTTTAAATGATGCAGCACTTCTGTGTACTGACTAATAGCTATGAGTTAAGTCAAAAACAGTGATGCCTTAGCCAGTTACTAATATACTCAGTAACAGTAGTAGAAATACCTGGATTCTTCACATTAAAAACTTCAACTGGAGAGACTGAAAGCCCCAATCCAGAATACTTTACTGCCTGAAGAGGCAGCATTTTGAAAGATGATGCAGCAGAAGCATCTGAGCTTCAGATTTTCTATGATGTATGTATGTCATGTAATCAGACTAACAGGTAAATGAGACTACTGTTACATGTGTATGTACCTGAGGCAGAGAAAGAAAGGAACAGCTTAGGTATCTGAATTCAGGAGAAGACATTTGGCATCAAAATCCTGGAGAGGAGAAGGGCTTAAAATCACAGCCCTTTTCTCAGCATTTCTTGTGAGTAGCCTTGACTGCTTTTTATTTAATACACTGATTCCTGGAAAAAAGCTAATTCTTAGCTGGATTGTTCTTTCAATGCGTTCAGTAAGGAGATGATAGAACAAAATGTGCAAAAGCAGTATCAAAACTAGATCTCCTTTGTAAACGTAGTCTAGTGTAGTCTATAATGCAGCCTACAGCAGAGTATTTTTTGAGCCATCACACTTTGCTAACACATGAGCTCACCACCCAGTCAGCACATGAGATGAGTTAGTTGCTTAACCACGTACTGCGTGCTGTAAAGCTGGGCAGCCAAGAGGTTGCAGCCTGATTCTCTTCCTTTCCCTCAGCAGGATTTTAGTGCTTTCCAGGTGAGGGACAAAAAGAGGTGTCCATTGCAAATTAAGAAGAAGAAATTAAGAAATTAATGTGCAAAGGGAGACAGGGTAGTGACCTCAAGTAATGTAATAGAAGGATGGAAAGGTAAAGGTTTAGGGAAAACAGTATTACACAGGGCCAAGCAACTTGCTCAAAGACAGACCAATTTTCCTCTACCTTCTCCTTTTTCCTTCCAGTTAAGTTACTACATTTAAGCTGATACACAGTATCTCCTGTGTGAACTCCTAAGACGAAGTAAGTCTGCACAGACAAAGGATCAGCTGCCATGCAGTAACCTCCACCTCTGAGATCAACGCCTATGGCTCCATCTCCTGTTTTTTCCTTACCCAACATGATTCCAGGATCTGTTGCCAAACTGTGAAAGTGGGAGACAGTGGACTGGGTATATAAGGAGGTCCACTGAGAGACTAGAGAATATGGGAAACACATAAAGGAACGTGAGGTAAGTCGACCCTAGACTCCAGTTTCCTGTACATTTGAAAAGATCACCTTAGTTTACACTACCAGGGAACTGGTTCTGAAATACTGTAAACTATCTGTGGGTAAACAATTCAGTGTCATCTCATTTAAAATGTACTACACACAAAAGCTTAATTTTTACAGATACGTCATTTGTGTGTGAAAACTAGTGCTTTATTCAAGACTGATATGACTGGTGAGAGAAAGTCTATTAAACCAGAAATAATCTTGCATTTCAGTTAATAGGGCTTGTGTTTTGCTTTGTCATTCTATCGAGGACAATTTTTATGCTGTTAGGTAAAATGTATAATGTCAGTTGAAACAGCAGGAACTGAAAAATTCCTAGTAAATGGGTGGTGAGAAAGCAGGCAGAAGAACCCTGACATACAAATCTTTTAAGAAAAGCTTCAGTTCTGTTAAATCTTTACCAGCCTTCATATAACTTCTCTTTGTACACCTATTGTATATATTTTTTTCATTTCAGTTAAAAAATGCATCTAAACTTCTTAAGACAGATACAAGTCATCACAGAATGTATAACTAAGCTAAACAGGTATCAGAGTTAGACCTTTCCTCAAAGCCATGATGATAAACAACTAAGCCACCCAACTCATCACATCAACAAAGAGAAACATAGATGCATACGATCTGATGATAAACTCTCTCAAGGTACTAATAAAGGTAACATATTTTTGAAATGTATGTGCTATAGATAAAAAATCCTAGTATCTCCCTATATATTACCTCTTCCCAGACATCTTAATGGTAGACACTGACTCCAAAAAAGACAAGGTACATTCTTGGGACACTGAGCCCAAAATAAATTTGTTCCCTCATTCCTTTTCATAATGCAAAAATAGCTCTCATACATATAAAATACTCCTTCCTCAAAACACAAGGTTCTTTCCATTTATCTCCCATCCTTTATCCAAGTCTTCACTACTTCAGTGGCATTAATAAAACATTTTTCACCCCTCCTATGAATGTGCAAAAAAAGAAGAAAAAAATATATGTATTAAAGAACAATTCAAGAGGAATTTTAACCTATCTGAACTATCTTTTGTCTCTGTTGTGTTTTAAATTACTGTTGTACAAATCAAAACAACCACAGTACACAGTGGGAAACTACTTAACGATCCCTAAATGAAGCTCAGTTAAACACAAAAACAGATTTAAAAGAGCCTCAGAAATCCTTGTGTTATTTCTATCCACAGCAGTTAAAATTGTCTGCAGTGAAAAAGAGATTTATTGATAGTAAACTTAGTGTGTAACTTTACAGTGCCAAAACAAGCTCACTGGATTGTGTTAAGTACCCTGAAAATACTCTCACCTGTGGCTGAAGCTGGAGGCATGGAAAAGTTTTCAGGGCCCAAGCAATTTGCTCTTCATTTTCAGAAAGTGTAATCGTACATGTACTATATACTAAAACACCTCCTGGCTTCAGCAATTTTACTGCCTGCAGAGAGAAATAAACAATAGTTCAGCTTATATTTAAATGCAAAAACTTTCATATTAAGCAACATTAACCAAGAAACCATTAAGCTATAATATTAAAATTTAGCACTTAATTAAACTCAAATCTTTCTGTCTAAGATAGGCATTAGGATACTAATTCTTCTCAGGGAATACCGTAAAGGATCCCAGAGATTAGAAAGATTCTTCTTTCCAAATCAGCATTATAGCTCATGCAGTTTATTAATGTCATTGAGATGATTCACCTTGTAAGATTTGTTATTTGTACAGCTCTACATATCCCAGACAGATTAGTTTTGTTTTCATCACCTGCTGCCAACCATGGATACACAATATGTTTGTCAGTGATACTAGATGTCAACTGTTTCCACATACTCGGCACGAAAGCTCTATCTATGCTGCTTTTCAAGCTGTGGTTCACTTTGAATACATATAATTCAGATTTGAACAAGTTTCATGAAACCTTATATTTCAGCATCAGTCCAAGCACACTCCTACTAGCATGAAAAGTTGTAATATGGCCTCCTGGCTTTGTAGTCCATCTCACATCCCATACAATACCTCACAACACGACTGCATGGGAGTTCTATGCAGTGAACTTACAAGAGTCTGTGCTGCTGCAGAGAAAAGACTTTAATCTGCTCCGTGACTTAGACCCTTGTGATTATTATAAATTAAAACTGATGAAACTGAAGGAATAAAAAAATACATACAAAGGTTTTTATTTACTATGGCTTACATATACATTTCCCATGCTCCAATGAATTGACTTCACCTAGCGACAGATAAGGTGGAGTTGAGAGGTTAACTGAATCCTAACACTATCTTCTTTACTTAACTGCTGAAAAGGTAGAGAAAATGAGGCACCGTTTTTCGGTATGAAGTTTTATGCTGCAAAAGCATTTATGTTCAATTTAGATTATCTACTCAGTGATCAATACATACCACAGTGAAAAGCTTGCGCTGTAGTGGCTGATAAGAGGTCACTTCCTTTAAAGTCAAGGGATAAGCCATGTTTGGTCTCTGTCCCATCCCGCTACATGGAGCATCAAGAAGAATTCGATCAAATGACTCTGCTAAGAATGGAGGTCCTTCTATAAAAAGCAGTTAGTAATGTAAAATGTGGCTGTTTCTTTCCTTGAGACTTCACCATAGATAAGGAAAAGCTGTTACTGCTTCCTTGACATAAAACATTTATGTTCTATAGGTAGTGTCTGCAAGAGTAATCTCAGCTAGAGACATGTCTCAGCACTGTTGGTGGTAGATTTCATCTCTCAGAAAACTAAAGAGTTTTAGTTCTATGCGCTCAAACAATGCATGATTCCTTTAGGCAATAATTTTTGTAACCTTAATTTAATAATTTGAAAGTAAAATGTAAAAGTAATCAAACAAAAATGTTGAAATATGATTGGTCAGAGATGCTGGGTACAGAGTTGTACATACAGGCTGTAATGAACCACAGTCAGCTCATAACTGAACCAAGTGTGCAAATCTTTACAGAGAGAAGCCTGTTGTTAACCACTAAGACTGTCTTAAATAATAATAATTGGATTGTCTATAAAATAACTATTTCTTGTGATGCATATACATATATGTAGAAAATAAAGCACTTCATAATAACATGAAATATTACAAGTTCTAATGCGTGACACATGCTGTCTCCACAGCAGAACAGTTCAGTAAACAAGAATTGTGAAGACAAGAACAATTTCTGAATATTACCTGGATAGATAAGGGAATATGTAACTTCTATATGCAGAGCCTATCCTTTCATCTGAACCCCACTAGCTCAACAGCCCAAAAGTTTCTGTCGCCTTAGTGCTAGAGACTCTTCAGCTCAGCATCACCAAGACAAAAGTGGCTCCATATGTGTATCTGTGAGTAACCAATGAGGAAGAGAGCCATATATATGCTTTACCTCCTTTTCTCCATCTGTTCCTCAAATATTCAAGTTAGGTCACAAGTGAAAACAAGTGATTGACTTCATACTACTGCTACCTGGCTTATTCCAGAGCTACAAAATGAGTGTATCTATCTGATTTATCTACCTCTGATCCATTACTGCAATGTTCAAAATATGTCATGTCTTACTTGCAAGGATGTACAGAAAAGCCTTCATGATCTCTCAGTATTACAGCTAGCTCTTGTTCATCTGTGTAAGTGCTACATACCACCTACAATATTTTATGTTCATAGAAAGACTATTAAGAAAGTACCTTTATTCTTCCAAAGCAGGAATAACTGCAAGGTATAGGGACAAGGAAGGTGAATTATGCAATCTGATTCCTACTTAGGCTAACCAGTGACTGGGATAAAACAGACTGAGAAAGAACCGCATACTTTGCACAACAAACTAAAAATAATCAAGACAGCAGATACCGTTTAAATTGTTCCATCATGGGAACAGAACCCATGATCATAAATACAGCACTTCAGAAAAGCAAATTAAATGAACTTAAAATAATACACTGTGCTTCTATAGAACTTTTCCCTGAACAGCTGAACAAACATCAATGAACTAAACCTTGCAGCACTCCTGGGAGTTAGGTATTAATAGCCCCATTTTACAGATGAGGATTCTGAGGCAGAAAAGCCAAGCAATTCTGCAAAAATAATTTTTTCTCAGACTAAGTCAAACAATTCAGCGTATGGGGTTAAAAGTTACCACAAAAGAAGCTTTAAGGCTTCTTCAGTCTTTGATATTATCTGGGAAAGGAATGCTTTTCCTTTGAGCATATTAGGTTGTGATAAGGACAGATAGATTAAGTTTCGTATTTTCTTCATGGAGAAGCTGATAATCACAAAAGAGCAGAAAATAAAAAAGCATTCACAGTGCTGAAGCAACTTAGGTATCTGCCAAGATTTCAAGGACTTGTAGACCTGTGGCAGGTTTAATACTATTAGTGCAAAACTGATTATTATTTTCTTCTAAAAGCTATTACTAGCCAAGTTGTTTACTTTACCTTGTTCATCCTCTCTCTTCTCAACTGAAAGTGCCTTTGTCCCATCGTAGCAAAAGGCCTTAATGCAATTCAACTGTAGCAATTCAGCGTTCTGCTTAATTTTTTTGACCTTGTTAGCTATCTTGTCCATGGCTATTACTTCACCCTAAAAAAACCCAAAGTTTTTATCAAAAGCATAGGGATTAAATGGATGTGCAGTTCCTGATTTCCTCTCCCCCCACCATGAGCAGTGTAAGGAATGAAGCTTAGTTTTCCCTATAGAATTTTGTTATTTAAATCCACACTCCAGTGGTCCTTGTTCACTCATATTTTCTGTGATACCCGCGTTAGGCTAGATACTAGACTGAAGCTGTATGCATTCTGACTGGCACTGGCTGCTTGGCACAGTCACTCTCTAAGGGACTCTATGATATCTGACTTCTGGCAAGTGAGTTTTTTGTGTCTTTTTGTTTGTTTTGAACTGTTTTACTGGGCATTAAGTAAGGTAAAAATGTAGTCATTTGAAAGAGGGTAGAAATCTCAAATACATGGTAAAATAGGTCAACAGATTTTAAATTTGCATGGAGATGGTAGGAAACATGATCACATACAGCTCAGTCCTGAGGAAATGAGGCCCACAGCCACATCTCTGGCTTGCTCAGACTCATAACATACTGTTATACTTGCAGCAGTTGTCACTTAAATTGAGGGGAATCATAATTACACATTATTCCTTTTATGTAAAAGTAAGATTTCTCTTTTCCTCTCCAAAGATAAATCAAAACAGACACACACCACTATCTGCTAGATGAAATCTGTAAACACAAAGGAAAGTAAACAGTAGCATCAGTAAAATCCAGAACAGTAATACTGTATTAAAAAAAAACCCAAAGACCAAAAACCTCTACTAGACTTGCTATAGCAAATAGAACCTGTGGAGAAAACATGACAACTTTTTCCCACTTGGTGATGGCTCTCTAGAGGCTTATGGAAGGGTAACATGACTAAGATAGTGTAAAAAATACCCAAAACAAACTTCATTAAAGATAAGCTGTCTTGTTAGCCAATATGTAGGTCTAGGACTGAGAAGTAAAAAGGGATTTATGTTGTGTCAATGGTGTCCAGCCTTCAGCTCCTATGAGCCAAATCACCTCTTACAAGAGCACTCAATGACCATGTGCCACTGCTTCTCCCCATCACCATTCAACCTATTGTGCATGCACACTAACAACTGATTGTGCTTGAGAGTTAGGTCTGTTGCTACAACAATGAATTTGCTCCACATGTGCTGTACTGTGGATATAAAGAGATAAGTCCTTCTCCTGAGAGACTCTCAGAAAAGAGAACAAGCTGGAAGACAACAGTTCTTCCCCATCTGGCCCATGTCAGCCACTGCCAGAACAACTTCCTGAAAGACATCTGGAAGATACAGTGGTCTGGACTGGGATCCAAATAATAATCAATTCTCGAGCTTTAACTATTCACAATTCCTATTTAAAAGCTCTTAACAATACAGAGTAATTTTACATTTTGATTATCTCATCTAAAAACAATATACTAATTTTTACAATTAAATCACAAAAAATATACTATTGATTCAAATATTCTGAAATGTTAATGTTTTAATATACTGTCTATGGAAATTCCGTATGGAAAATCTGTGAATGGAACTTAAGAACCAAAAAGCAGTGCAAATTTACTAATATATTTTTTCCATATCTTGAATTAAAATTATATACTCAGAAAAGGAAAACCAATTCAGATAAATTTCAACATCTGTGTTCTTAATCTTTACCACTTCAGCTGGAGGCAAGCACAATCAAAATGTCTAAAATGACTAAGGAAAAATACAGTTATGTGAAGTTATACAAAATGTACATACACAGATGGAAAAAGTATAGATGTAAATGAATCCATGAAGAAATATATGCTTTTACAAACTTCCTTTATTTATCACACTGAAATTCTTTACTGGAAGCTTTATAAATCTATCTAATAAATGTATAATGCATTAGACAGTCATTACACAGTCATGTTTACTGCATGTTTGCAAACTTTCCATACTGAGGGAAATACGCAATACGCAAATATTCACTTCAATATGCAAACCGTCACAGAACTGAATACGACTTTTCTAAATACATTCACATCATTACCCACTGTATCTTCCCACTAATGCACAGACAACCGTTGAAGTACTGCATAATGTAACTGCAAGATTTCTAAATAATCTGATATATTCTGGTAACCTTATTCCAAAGAAAATAATGCCTTACAAAATGTTTAGAGCAAACATTACACATTTTTCCCCTCTCTGCTAGAAAAGAGTAACCTGCATGTGTGTCTTTCATTTTGCATATAGCAATTTAATATATACAAATTGTTATTCCTATATACACATTCTTTTTGGCTTGTGTGTTATTTTCCTTAGCCTTTCTCTAAATATATTTTTTGTTTCTTCTCTTATTGTTACTTTCTCATCAGATATTTTTGGGTTTGTGACCTTCTACCTTAGAATGTCAAATTCAGACTAGAAATTCAGTCTAAGATCATATCTGTACGACATAATTGATAATTTTTACTGAGAAGAAAGTTAATTGTATTAGGAACTTGTTTCTGTAGAGTTGTGCATTCTTTTGGCACATGGTAGTAACCCCTGATTTCCATGTATTCTCAATGAATCCAGCATATTCCTGTGTAACTTTGCCTTGCATGTTACAAATTCTTCCATTACAAATAAACCAGTAACATTTAAAAAGTTGAATCAAACATATTTCAACAGGTCAATTTGCAGCAAATAAGATTTTAAATGTGATGGTGACTATTTGATAGTCTGTGCCCATTTCAGTAACTCTGATGTTTAGCAGAATTTATTGGTAAGCAGAACATTCAAATATTAATAGTTTACTGTTGTAAATTATCTGTGCATTCTGACAGCTAAGTGTGCAAATGAACAGTGGTCAGACTTTCTTCACTGAGGCAGAAAATGCTCAATGACTTCTCTTACCTGGTCATGCATTAATGTTGCAAGATGGGTTGTTTTTCCTCCAGGTGCAGCACACATATCCAAAATTCTCTCTCCTGGCTGAGGGTTTAAAATATGGCTCACAACCACAGAAGGCAAGTTCTATCATAAAAACAAATATGGGAGAATTCAAACCTTATGTCCTGTATCAAGTCCTGTATTAAGGAATGACAACCTTGTTGAAACAAAAATTCGTTCAGCAGTGAAGATACCTGATATTGCTGTCAGTTCCTTAGCGGAAAGTTAACTACTGGGATTATATAAAAGAGACAGTATAGGTCAGAAGTCTCCAGTGGCTCCTTTTTTATTTAAAGCTATATATGAGTATCTATGACTGAAGTTTAAGGGTTCATGACTACGGAGACTACAGTGCTAAAAGTCAAAATAAAATAAGCTGATACTATGACAGACACAGAGCAGCTCTGTATATTACAAATATTTTATATTGACCTGTTTATTGGAACATTTACTATATGAACATACTGGTGTAGTATAGTAACGAACAGTAACATCAATAGGCAGGAGTTTAAACTTGCTGAATTAAGGTACCAAGAAGCTGAACTGCGCTATTAATTCTATAAATAGAACAGATGCCCTAAAGAGAAATAATATGCAATGATTGTGCATAGTATTGCATCTTACACAGTATCATAGAATCATAGAATCATTTAGGTTGGAAAAGACCTTTAAGATCATCAAGTCCAACCATTAACCTAACACTAAGCCATGTCCCTAAGCGCCTCATCCACACGTCTTTTAAATACCTCCAGGGATGGTCACTCAACCATTTGCCTGGGCAGCCTGTTCCAATGCCCAACAACCCTTTCAGTGAAGAAGTTTTTCCTAATATCCAGTCTAAACCTTCCCTGACGCAACTTGTGGCCATTTCCTCTTGTCCTATCACCCACCTCTCTACAACCTCCTTTCAGGTAGTTGTAGAGAGCAATAAGGTCTCCCCTCAGCCTCCTCTTCTCCAGGCTAAACAACCCCAGTTCCCTCAGATGGTCCTCATAAGACATGCCCTCTAGACTCTTCACAGCTTCATTGCTCTTCTTTGGACACACTCCAGCATCTCAGTGTCTTTCTTGTAGTGAGGGGCCCAAAACTGAACACAGGATTCGAGGTGCAGCCTCACCAGTGCTGAGTACAGGGCACCATCACCTCCCTACTCCTGCTGGCCACACTGTTTCTGATACAGGCCAGGATGCTGTTGGCCTTCTTGGCCACCTGGGCACACTGCTGGCTCATCTTCAGCCAGCTGTCAACCAACACCCCCAGGTCCTTTTCTGCGGGGGAGCTTTCCAGCCACTCTTCCAGGCCTGTAGCATTGCATGGGGTTGTTCTGACCCAAGTGCAGGACCCGGCACTTGGCCTTGTTGAATCTCATACAATTGGCCTCGGCCCATCGATCCAGCCTGTCCAGATCCCTCTGCAGAGCCTTCCGACCCTCGAGCAGATCAACACTCCCGCCCAACTTGGTGTCGTCTGCAAACTTGCTGGGGGTGCACTCGATCCCCTCATCGAGATCATTGATAAAGACATTAAACAAGATTGGCCCCAGTACTGAGCCCTGGGGAACACCACTTGTGACTGGCTGCCAACTGGATTTAACTCCATTCACCACAACCCTTTGGGCCTGGCCATCCAGACAGTTTTTTACCCAGTGAAGAGTGCACCCGTCCAAGCCATGGGCAGTCAGTTTCTGCAGGAAAATGCTGTGGGAAATGGTGTCAAAGGCTTTACTAAAGTCTAGGTAGACTATATCCACAGCCTTTTCCTCATCCACTAAGTGGGTCACTTTGTCACAGAAAGAGATCAGGTTAGTCGGGCAGGACTTCCCTTTCAGAAACCCATGCTGACTGGGACTGATCACCTGGTTGTCCCGTACATGCCATGTGATGGCACTCAAGATGATCTCCATAATCTTCCCCGGCACTGAGGTCAAGCTAATGGGCCTGTAGTTCCCCGGATCCTCCTTCCGGCCCTTCTTGAAGATGGATGTCACATTTGCTCACCTCCAGTCTGCTGGGACCTCCCCAGTTAGCCAGGACTGCTGGTAGATGATGGGAAGTGGCTTGGTGAGCACTTCCACCAGCTCCCTCAGTACCCTTGGGTGGATCCCATCCAGTCCCATAGACTTGTGGGTGTCTAAGTGGTGTAGCAGGTTGCTAACCATTTCCCCTTAGATTATGGGGGCTTCATTCTGCTCCCCATCCCTATATTCCAGCTCAGGGGGCTGGGTACCCCAAGAACAACTGGTCTTACTATTAAAGACTGAGGCAAAGAAGGCATTAAGTACCTCAGCCTTTTCCTCAGCCTTTGTCACTGTGTTTCCCCCCGCGTCCAGTAAAGGATGAACATTCTCCTTAGCCCTCCTTTTGTTGCTAATGTATTTATAGAAACAGTTTTTGTTGTCTTTCACGGCTGTTGCCAGGTTAAGTTCTAGTTGGGCTTTGGCCTTTCTAATTTTCTCCCTGCAAAACCTCATGACATCCTTGTAGTCCTCCTGAGTTGCCTGCCCCTTCTTCCAAAGGTCATAAACTCTCTTCTTTTTCCTGAGTTCCACCCAAAGCTCTCTTGAGCCAGGCCGGTCTTCTTCCCTGCCAGCTTGTCTTTTGGCACATGGGGACAGACTGCTCCTGTGCCTTTAAGACTTCCTTCTTGAAGAGTGTCCAGCCTTTCTGGACTCCTTTGCTCTTCAGGACTGCCTCCCAAGGGACTCTGTCCATCAGGCTCTTAAACAGGCCAAAGTCAGCCCTCTGGATGTCCAAGGTAGCAGTTCTGCTGACCCCCCTCCTTACTTCTTTGAGAATTGAAAACTCATCGTTTCATGATCACTGTGCCCAAGACGGCCTCCCACCATCGCATCCCCCACAAGTCCTTCTCTGTTCACAAGCAACAGGTTCAGCAGGGCACCTTCCCTAGTTGGCTCACTCACCATCTGTGTCAGGAAGTTATCTTCCACACACCCCAGGAACCTCCTGGACTGTTTCCTCTCTGCTCTATTGTATATATGGAAATATTCTGAAAAATGCTATTCTAACTTGGTTCAACACAAAGGTATAAAAACCTTTTAAAGTTGTCTTTAGTACATGCTGTCTTTGGTTAGCACAGTTTCAAGATCCATTCCACAGTGTTCAAAAAAATGAACAATTCATTTCACACACAGCAAATTCAAGTCAAAAAAGCTGTGCTCAAAGCGTTGTGATCAGTGGTACAAAGTCCAGCTGAAGACCAGTCAATAGTGGTGTACCACTGGGGTGGACACTGGCGTCAATGTTGTCTAACCTCTTCCTTAGGGAGCTGGATAATATAACAGAGCACACCTTAAACAAGTTTACAGAGGATACAAAACTGGTAGGAGTGGTTGATAAACTGGAAGGTTGCGCTGCCATTCAGAGGGACCTTGACAGGCTGGAGAAATGGAGAAACAGAAATATCATGAAGGTCATAAAACAGAAATACGAACTCCTGCACCTGGTGCACCCCATGCACCAATATAGGATGGGGCTGACTGGCTGGAAGGCAAATTTGCAGAGAAGGCCCTTGGGAACCTGGTGGACAATAAGTTGAATATGATCTAAATTCTCACGTGCACCAGTCTCTTAAATAACCTGTCCCTCTAACAGTTCTGTTCCTTGAAAGCAAGTACTCTGATAAGCTGAATCAGGGAAGAAAAGGCCTCTCCTTTGCTGCAGGCCATGAAACAATATATTGCTGGATAAACTACCCTTTGCCCACACTGGAAGACAGCATTGATGCTGATTTAAAAATATTAAGATAAAATACAAACAGAATATATGCATAAAAATAACTCATCTGCTGGACTGACTCTTCTGACAAAAGAAATAGTGACTAAGACAATTCACTGTAATAAAGGACTTACTGTCTGAGTGATACTTATACAAATCAAATGAGGAGATAACTTAGAATTTCAGAGAATATCTCTGGACAACGGTTTATTTGAGATAAAATTTACATTTGCTTTAAAGATTAAAATAACTTTTTTTTTGGAAGGCTGGACAGCCTGATTTTGTTTTAAAGCCTGCTTCTAAATTGTCATATTTAGCTAATGGTTGGACTTGATGATCTTATATGTCTTTTCCAACCTTTGTGATTCTGTGATTCTGTGATTTATATCAAAAAATACAATACCATTGTTGGCACACTAACTGTCTTAGAAATCCAACTGAGGTGTTCACCTTATCTTTTTATGTCAGCAAACTGAAATAAAGAATTTTAGCTGATCTAAGAAAACTAGAAAGTTCCATGATTTCATCATCCTACGTTTCAATATAGAATGGGTGGCCAATTGTCATGTCTGAGTATTGCTTTTCATTAGTTTTATCGTGGGGGAAAAGGAGGATAGGTATCACAAATATTAAAGATGCGAAAAGAAAAGCTAGCTTGAAATAAGTTCTTAAATTTTACAATAAAAACTACACAAAATTTGTCATTCTTTGTCATTCTTTGGAAGCTGTGCAGTTTTATGGTAAGAGGTAGTGAAAGCTGCGCTACTGTAAGATTTTTCATAGTTATTTTGTTCAGGTGGATTTTTTTCATTAGGGCTAAAAAGATACAGATTTTCTCTTTAACTTAAAGTCAACTTAATATTTGGAGATTTTCCTGATTATCTACAGAAGGATGTACCCTTAAAGAGGCTCATATTTCAGAGTTCATAGGCAGATTCCAAAAACTAGAAGTTCTATGCAGAGTACCTGTGCTAAAAGAAGTTTTTAAGTGAGTATCTCTTAAGGCACTCTGAAGTCCCTTATCATATCTTAGACACAGTATGATTAAACCACCTACATGTAGATACTGACTTCATTCTAAATGCTTTGTTTTCTTTAAATCCAAAGAGTGAATCAGGTGCTGTAATACACAATGAATATATAAAGTATTAATGCGTGCTTAGAGGATATTCATTATTCTGCAAATAGTAAGACTTTTATTTTTGTAACAAACATACCTGTAAAAACAAATGACTAGGGAGCACATTGTCAAATGAAGGACTAAGGTAGACTGGCTCTATCATTCTTATGCCCATTCCACTGGAAAACATGAAAAAAAAATATTTCAACTACTCAGTTTTATAATTTTCGACAGTATTCAATTAAAATCATTACGCTTACAAACAAAAACTTGAAACTAATCTTACAAAAATGAAAGTACTTATAAAACAAATAAGAAAAATACTTTTACAATTTTATAATCTGATATTCTTTAAAATTACATCATTACTTTGGGTAAACCATAACAAAAAATGTACTACATTATAAATTGGAACGATCTGTAAAAATTGCATAAAGCAAGTTTATCTTTTCTGTACACAAGACAAACTGAGACCTAAACCAAGCCTTGATAATGTAAAGAAATGCATAAAATCAGATTTAAATATGTTAATTTCAATCCATAACTGCTTTTGCCTAGCCAGGTATGCACTAGGGCACTGGCATATGATTTCCTACTTCGATCTTCCTCCATTTTTCTAGATTGTCTGAGGTTTCAGTCAAATAACTGAAGAAATTCTATTTCAGAAGCCTTACAGGAACATTGATTTGCCTGAAAAGCAAAGGTTTGAACTTAGAAGCAACCTAAAAGTTTTAAATATGGATGAAGTTCTGACACAGATTTCATTAAGACAAATGTACTATGAAATGGACAACATTTATAAGAAAAAGAAGAAAAACCAATATTGAGCCTGAAAACAATAGATTACTGAAGATAACAAGAATTAGTATTATTTTGCATATGAACTGCACAGTCCAACAAGAAGTAGAAAGGATATGAGAAAGCAAACTTGCAGACACCAGATTTAGCATTACATACTGCCACTCCATGTCATCAACTCAACAGGTATATCCTATAACTACTTCCACTATATTTAAGCTCTAATAAATCAGAAATCCTCTGACAATGTAATCTTTTTTACTAGATCTTTTGTACTTTGTTCTTGGGATGTAAAGTCTCGGTCATTAATTTGATGTCCATGCTCTCCTATACTGCTTTTTATATGTGCTTTAGAGGACATAAGAGGAACAAACCATATGCTTTGGCAACAAAATAGAAAAGCAAGCAATCCTGAAATAGATAACGACCTTGGCAAATGCTATTAATTTTTTTAAGATATCTGACCTTATGTTTTGTGCCCTGCCCCACCAAAAAGAGCCCCTACATATATTTTTAGGAGATGGAGAAATCGACAAGGCTGCACTTCTGTTACATCCTGTGCTGGTTTTGGCTGGGATAGAGTTAATCTTTTTCATAGTAGCTAGTATGGGGCTACGTTTTGAATTTGTGCTGAAAACAGTGTTGATACACAGGGATGTTTTAGTTACTGCTGAGCAGTGCTTACAGAGTCAAGGCCTTTTCTGCTTCTCACACCACCCCACCAGCAAGTAGGCTGGGGGTGCACAAGAAGTTGGGAGGGGACACAGCCGGGACAGCTGACCCCAACTGACCAAAGGGATATTCCATACCAGATGATGTCATGCTCAATATACAAACTAGGGGGAAAGCTGGCCGGGGGACCGCTGCCTGGGGACAGGCTGGGCATTGGTCAGAGGGTGGTGAGCAATTGTTTTCATTTGCATCACTTGTCTTTCTTGTTCGTTTATTGTTGTTGTTATTTTCCTTTTCATTACCATTTTTACTATTATTATCATTATCATTATTATTTTATTTAATTTCATTTATTAAACTCTTCTTATCTCAACCCATGAACTTTCTCACTTCTACCCTTCCAATTCTCTCCCCCATCCCGCTGGGGCAGGGGGGTAGTGGGCGAGCGGCTGTGTGGTCCTTAGTTGTCAGCTGGACTTAAACCATAACACATCCAAATAGGAAAGTGGTACAGAACAATTTGCCAAAATGCAGTTTTGCCACAGCGAGAATGTTTGTCACTTCTGTTTGTTCTATATTATTGAAGTCATATGCTAAACATAAATTCTGAAAAGGCTCCCATTTATTTCCCTCTACCTCTCAAATAAACTGGTATCTGGATACCACTATGAAACTAAACGTTCAGTCTGCTAATACTTACTGTAGAACTTTAATCATAATTGCTATCACATTGCTGCTACCTTAGCTGTGAAGTTACAGAAGACAGCAGGAGGCACAATTCTATTATATTCCCAGAAACTAATGATTCCCAAAAAACACTGGGAATCCCAACATGCAACACAGGTCTCAGTCAAAGCCATCTTGTGGTTTCACATAGGGTGCAGAACATTTCAAAATGGCTTCCCATCTTCTTCCTTCCCTTTGCAAAGTTGTAGGTGTAGATTGCAGTTACTATGGACTTACTTCAAGGGGCCACTTGAACTAAAGACTTCACTGCGACTCAGTTCTGAAATCCCATTTCCAAGGAAAATTTTGACTCCTT
The DNA here is from genome assembly GCF_030936135.1 of Gavia stellata. Classification (NCBI taxonomy): domain Eukaryota; kingdom Metazoa; phylum Chordata; class Aves; order Gaviiformes; family Gaviidae; genus Gavia; species Gavia stellata. The sequence continues at coordinate 22,235,431 of NC_082599.1, read as the reverse complement.
CGAATTCTTTGGCTCCTCTTTTACATTTCCCTTCAATATCTGAATACACTGAGACCAGATCTCCAGCTTTCATAACTGCACAAAGAATAATGGAAATTTTGAGATTAATTTTATACTTGACAACACAGTAGTGACCAAATAATTCAGGATTTTCAGTAGACTACTTACTTCAACTGCTATATCATAGCAAAATTTAAACTTTCTTAATATAATCAAAGAAAAAGATTAACTGATATCAGGCTTGAAAGTGTACATGGTGAACGATGGCTATCAAATGACTAGAGCTATTGAGAGACACAAGATTACAAATTAGACAGCGTGTCTTGTTTTTTAAGTGGCTAGACAGACCTTCACTTTATTTTATCACCGCAGGGTCACCCATAAGTTTAAGCACACTCTTCAGGATTCAGTCCTCTGTGGGTGCTCCAAGCACGCAAGTACATCAAACAACACTGGTTCACACTTACTGTACAAAGACAATAATACTAAATTCGTCTAATGACCTCTCAATAGCTAGGTAGAACATAGCTGTAGATGCTTTTTCTCTAACTATTGCTTTGATTACATATTCTTGTTGAAACAATTTTTCTGGTGCGGCTCTCTTCCCTCTAAGGCAACTGTTGTTCTCAATAATCCTCTGAAAGAGTTTTACACCTCCAATTAAAACCCTCCAGATAAGTAAAGTACGTAAATATACACCAAATTCTAGAAGTGTAGTCCTAGGGACTTAACAAACTTTCTAACCTAGAACAAAAATAGATAGAAAAGAGGGATAGTTTAACTGATTTTGTAGAATACTGAGCAAGCTCTATACACTGACTGGCTGAACAATATGCTTAGAAGTAAAAGCCTCCACTAACAGCAATAAACAATTTTCCAAAATTACATTTCTGAAGTGTCTGACTGGCTGGAGCAACCAGAAGATATGACAAGTAAGACAGTTCAGCTTCCCAAGAATTCTTTGAATTGTACTTAGGAATCTTTATTTCCATTTTCAAGTGGCTTTCTGAATATGCACAAATGCCCTGGAATTCTTAAATGGTAGTATTTGTTGGGTAGCCACTAAACATTTCTTTTTTTGCATAGACTCTTTTTACACAATGTGACACAAAACATTATGTGATAGCCTACTGTTATTGTCTGCTTAAATTTCACTGAACAAAAACTTGCAGCAATTTAACCCTTCCATCAAGCATATTCGCCAGTGATTTTTGCAGTATTCAAACATAAAGGATTTTATTTCACTCTCTGCTGACAGTCATCCTTTCAAAATGCATTAGTACTGTGTACAGTTAAGCTTTTTGTAGCTTATATTGGCATTCCATAAATATAAAGCTTACAGTTTGATTAGTTAAATTAAACTCAAAGCCCCCTGATAATTAGTTTACCTTCATCTGGGTTGCAAGATCAGTGATTAAATGTGTGTTCTTGCTGTACTCTTCCCTAGTTAGACCATCTGTGCTTAATACAGTCTTATTATGTTTGGCCTCAAGTGGGTAGCATGCCCTTTTAGTTTATTTTCCTATCTGCAATTCCTCTGAAGTGTTCCTAAAGTTTTTAGTATCTTTACTTTGAATTAATGTTGCATGCATAATTACATGCAGCAATTATGATAAATCACTAGTTGACTCAAAGAAGGATTTGAATATTTATGAGGTTGTCTAAATAAGCAGTTTCAACAACTGCTACGGCAATATACTTATTTCATTATCAAGTCCTAGATTGAAAAACATTCCTGTTCAGTGAATTGGACTTAAGCACATGCTTCAAACTTCTTGAAGGTTTTTTCCTGAAAGGGAATGAAGTTAAGTGGCTAGATAAATGCTTTCCTGACTCACTTTGTTTAATAATAAGAACCATGATGATTAGTAAATCTCATCACAATAGAATAGTGAGGTTAATCATCCAAAATTATACTGGTTTCACATAAAGTTAATTTGACCTTTAAATAAAAGATAAACAGGCTGCTGAACAGTAAGCATGTATGTGTAGATTTTTAATCTTGTTTCACAGGCATTGAAACAAAAATTTCCATTTCTTAAGAATCTGACATTAAAATTGAAGTTTCTTCTCATCAATAGAAAAAAACCCTTTTTACTAGATCTGTCACACACAATATCAAATGAATCGCCAATGGATTAAAAAAAGAAAATCCATTTTTTTAGATCTGTAACTTAGAATCTGACAGGATCGTGAAGGCAAGTGCCTTTGTGACTGAATGAAGAAATAACATATCTGGAAACAGTATGTATTAAATAATCCACCTACATTCAGTTACCATCCAGATGTATCTGCTGTGGCACTCCTTTTATTCTTTTTTTTTTTGACAAGACTGGGAAGTGGCAAACTTCTGTGAGTTTATTCTACTGAACATACATATTAAAAGTTACAGTATTCAATAGTAAAAAAACTCTTAAAAAGCCAGGTTTTACTTTGAACATGCTCTTTAAAAAGATTTTCAAATGAAAACAAGAAACTGAAATCCTTGAGAACTAATACTTCAACTAGGAATTACATATGGAAAAAGAAACTTAAAACAGGCCAGGTGAGAAATAATTACATATAATTTATTACAAGTATAATGTAAAAATAGTGAAAATCTCCAAAAAAAGCAAGAAAAACTTTAAAAAAATATATGTACCATAAATTACAACTATAAGATTAATTGCAGCTGTGAATAGAAAAAAAAACCTTAATGTTACTATTTATTGGAAATTGTCATCAAGGGGTGACATTTTTTCCATCCTCTTTACAACTTAACTGGGTGTATTTAGAGAACTCTTACATCTTGAGGTAGATGTGATTCCAGGGATATAAACATGTGCTCCTCGAAGTACTGCATATCCACAGTGGGCTCCAACAATGACTTCAGATGCATGTTTTTTTAAATCTCGCCTAAAAATACAGTATGTAGTTCAGTTTAAAAAAAAAAAACAAATACCCCCCCAAGTAAAATCTAGTTCATAAACACTGTTTTGGTCACAATATAATAGAAAAAAATAGTTAACTATCATTCAAACACTTAAAAGATCTATTTTAGTCCCAGAGGAATCAAAGGAAAGAGCCAGGAAGGAAACCAGTCCTCAAAATAAAGCAGATTCTGACATATTCTGCCACTATTATGAACGTGACACAGGAATACAAATAAATTATACTGGGATGGAGAAATCATCCTCTATCCCTTCCTAGGCTAGATGATTATAAAGTGATTTTTTGTGTTTAACAACTGCTAAGTATTTCCATAATAAATGTATAACCAGGTGCAAGGAACTTTGACAGTAAGAATTGTGAAGAAGATAGTTACTCGAACTTATTCGAATATAAAAAGAACAGAATGTTCAGAAAAAGACGGTACAAAAGATAATTAAATGAATGAAGAATAAATAAAGGCATTAAATGTTATTTCAGAGTGTACAGCATTTACAAACCAGTACCACTTGTTACCAATCCCTACCTAATCGTCATATAAGCTGAATCTGAAGTATGTTAGTCTTCACTATGAACAAGATACTTTAAATAAAATGTCCATCAGTGAATTCAATAAAACAATGAAGAAACTCCATAGGGGCAGACACAGATGCAACATGGGAAATATCCAAACATATCTTAAGAATGAAGAACGAATAGTCATTTTGTAGAGGATAAAAAATTGATTCAAGAATTCTCTCAGCATTATTGATCCAGTCTCCTTAAGTCTTACTCTGGACTTGATTCCAGTGGAAGAAAACCCTGCCTGTATTTAGCTATAGTTCTATATTCCACCGCAAAAGTTTAGTTCTTCTGTCTGCCTCCTACCTGGCTTTCCAGAGAGGATGTACTTATATTACATTTTCCCTATAAAAAGTTAATCTCATAAATAAGGAGAGTACTCTCTCTATGTTTTCTTACATCTTTTACGGACTAAAACTCTGACCTGGTTAGGATATGAACTGTCCACTAGGTCTTAATAAAAATCAAGTTGTGCTTCATTTATAATGAGTTAGTTATCATAACTGTTTAAAAAGAAATCTGTAAGTAAAATATGTGTTATGATATTTTAAGGTTAAGACTGAAAGTTTCAAACCTGGGTCCAATGACAGGAATTAACAAGATGTCCTGGAGTTTCGGGTGCTCAAGAACTGGAACACATAGTCCTTTAAATTGCTGTTTCATTAAAAACCATAATTATTAAGCAATAGTAAAAAAAGGTAATATTTAAGTACTTAATTACACTGAAAACTATTTTTCCATTCATAATTTATAGCTGTAGAGTACAAAAAACAAATGTAGTGAAAACAATTAAAGAGAAGTTGGGCAATAGTGTGTAAGAATTAAAAATAATGGTGTAAATATGGTGTAAAAGACTAAACATTTAATAAACTGAGAAATAACAAGGCCACAAAGGGACTCACTGAGAACTGACTTCAGGGAGTGGGACAGTGTTCTTACACTCATAACCCTACCACTGGTTTTTGCTTTCTTCTGGAAGAAGATTGTGTTGAGTTGTCATCAGATCACAGTAACACCACCAGAGAAGCTTGGGTCTAACATGTGTTATCTTTTTGATGTTATTAATTATAACCCACTGTTTAACTCTACTCATGTATTGCCTGTCTGTCTGTCAATACACCAAGTTGGTAATACTTTTTATTTTTCTTTACAGCTTAACTTTGATTAGGTATTGAGAGCTGAGTTGCGCATATAGTTGAAAACAATGACAGCTTGCCATTTTAAAACTGTTCCTGGACTTTAAAAAGATGATGTCTTCTCACCTGAGCCTTCTAAAATATAACCTCAAAATGTGCAAACCATAAATTAGTTTGCATGTGATAAATAAGTATTTTCTCTTAAGAAAGAAAACAATCCATGAGCATACTTTTGTTAAAAACTGTATATTAGACAAGTTTCCTTTTCTAATATGACCACAATTCAAAATACATGAAGTTTATGAAAAGCCAGTCTTAATTCAGTTTTCAGGAAAGCACTTTCCCTTGAAGCAAAATATCATACTGTAACACCCATTCCCAGATCTCTACAATCAAACTAAAATTAGCATAACTCATTACCATTCCAGCCATCAGAATACTGTCAACTGCCTCTGCATCACAGAAATGTCTTGGCTCCTGTCATGCAATACTCTCTGTACACCCACTAGCATTAATAATTTACTTAAAGAAGAACTGGATCTTTTTAGACAGAGTTAAGATCTAGAATAGAGTTTCAAAATAATCTACTTCTTAAACATAATGGCTTACATATTCTCAGATAAATAAATGTTTAATTAAGGTAAGTAAAAATCCAGAAAATTATACAAAGATTAAAAACAGGTTAAAAGAAGAAAAAAAGAACAGTTGCAGGGCATCACTCTGGCTCCAGTTTCTAAAACATACAGATTTTTCTCACTTTTCTAATAGTTTGTGCAGTGAGACATACAGCCATTCTCCTTTAATCTTAAATAAAAATGTTCTAAACATGCTGAACACAGCATACTGAACTACAGCTTTTATCTCTTTCTACCACCTTCTCTAGACTTATGATGCCTCTACAGTATATACTACAGTAGTACCCCAATCCTATCTAAGGTCTGGATATGCCATGTGAAAAAGAGTTGGTTGTCTTTTCCCTCTGTTATTGCCCTTCTTGGACATATTAGATGAGGAATACTGCTAGACAATGAATTCTCATTTAACGCTGACAGGAAATCAATATGATTGCATAAAGTTAATACTATGTATTAACATGTATTAAGTTAAGAAATAGTGTCCAGTAATGAGAAGCTCTCATAATCAGGCAAAAGGTGAAATATCCTGTTATTTTTGCTGTAACAAAGAAATTGCACAAACCTTCTGGATCTCTTCAAACAGCAATTTTTTCACGTGTTTCACTGAGGCCAAGTGGGTATTAACTCTAACAGTTGTGAAACCTGGTGGATGAGATAGATGACTTAACAGAGATTGATATTTACTCTCCACCTCCTGTGCACCTAAAGCAGTGATAAGCTGAAAGTGAAAGAAGAGATTTTATATTAAAGATATTCACACAGCAGCCTCTTGCTCAGTGCAAAAAAAGCACTAAATAAACATCCTGTAGAAATGGAGGAATACGTTTGTGTCGTGTGCAATAGTGAGGAAAGTCTACGTCTGGAGGCCTAATTCCAATGAAAACCTCCTAAGTTTCTTGAAAAGGACTTGTGGGAAAAACAGTTTTATCAGCAAGATCATTGTAAACTGGCTGCAGCAAATACCAAAAGTAACTGTTAGCAAGTTCTGTGATACTGTACAAAGAACAGTCCTAAGGAGATGGAAGAGTAGATTCAAAACTATGAATTAATAACTTTTACCCCGATATACAAAAATATCATTTTTGTGTCCTTTGACATTAGGAAATCATAGGTTGTCTGTAGTATTTTTGGTTCTACACTGGGGTAAGGGAGTATTTCTTGTCAATATTATGTGATTAATAAGTGGTTAATTTTCTCTGTGATCATTCTTCAGTGGGATACAAGACTGAAGTCTCAGATTTATGCTAAGTTTATTTTAAATATTTTTATCTTACTTTGAGCCAACAGGCATAAAAAATAATTTTATATTTTAAATAGAATTACATATAAAAATCCTTGTCTAATGTGAAGATGATACCTTATTTTAAGGTATTGAAGTCAAACAAAATATTAAATCAAAGAAATATTAACAGTGTTCAATTAGTGAATATTTGTTGATGATTAGTAGTATTTTTCACATACCTCATTATTTTTGAACACTTTGGTGAGATACTCTTCAACTTCATGTTGGAAAGAGATTTTGGGGAAAAAAGACATCTTCCTTTAGTTTTTAAAATCTGCTGGTAAAGAACTGAAATAAGCAAAATATTTTCTTAGTGGTTTTTATCAGTCTATAAGTTTATAAATGTAACGTAAGATGTACCCAGAAACTAAGCTGCAGTTTCTGAGTCTTCTGGTTTAATAATGCAATTTTACTGTACTCAAAATTCCAAATATTGGTCAGGATATGACTGTAACACTACTATTAATTACTGGTTTCCTTGCTGTCATACCCTTCCCAGCCATACCTTCAAAGGCTACTGTATCAGTGTTTGAAACATGAAGAAAGTGTCACCACCTCTAAATCCTGTCCCGTTTTAGGGATTTTTTAGCTAGTTTCCCTAGCTATCCTTGGGAGTAACTTGCTGTTTAGTCCTGGAATTCACTTACAAAGGCTCCTCACAGAATTTAGCTTTGACTCTTCTAAGTCCCATCTTTGAAATTCTTATTCTACTATTACATCACCATATCTGTTCATTTTTAGAGATAATATTCTAATTTTTCTCTCTCAGATTCCTTTTTCTCAAACTTAACTTCTTAGGTTTCCTCCATAGTTCAAATTATCCAAACTTCATAATGGGGGACACGTGCATGACTGTGGACAATGATTTTTATTTTTTCCATGTATACGCAAAAAATTAAAGAAGGACTATAAGTAACCTGTGTTTAATTCACAGTAGGAATAGTAGAACATTAATGCAACAGAAGCTCTGCTGATTCTTACTGAAAATCTTCAAGCTGTCTGGTGAAAGATTACATGGTTAAAAGGTACAGGAAATTTCCAGATGTTGCTTTCCCTCTGCAAAGCCCAGCTATAAAGTCCCTATTGTAGCTCAGCCCTGATGCAGCTTTTATTCTTTGCAATTATTCTCTGTTTATTTTTCTCTGTAGGTAATAAAATACAGGCATCTTCCCAAAATGTATCTGCCCACGCCTATATTGCCTGTATTTTGAAAGATTCTATACACTTCAGTCTGAAATAAGACTTCCTAAAAATTTAATAGTTGGTGTAAACAAACTTAAACGGAGGGAAAGCGAGAACACCCCCCGTCAGTGAGGTTTACTCCATCCGTAACAAGGAAATCTGAATACTAAAAATACTACATTTTCATTGTATTAAACATACTTGGAGAAAATACTTTGGAAAGTTTGGTATTCATTGTATTTGAATAAGAGGCTTTTTGTCACTTTTATCATACAAAACTTCTCAAAAATATCTTCTCTTGATATTTCAGATTCAGTTGAAATTTTAATGCTAGAAGAATGTTATCTTTTTGACTTAACTTTTGAGCCCAGACAAAGGCAATTTTCACTTTCAGGGGTAGGAGTTTCAAAGCCTTATTCCCAACATTAGCAGCCTTTGAAAGAAAGAAACGGTAATGGAATTAATGAACTTCTTTTTAGAATCTAACAAAATGCCCAAAAGAATTTACCTTGATATTTCTACTAAATCTAGTAGTACTACAGTAGTACATATTACAACCAAAATTACCAAAGTTCAGTTTTAACATTTCAAACAATGTGACATATCATGCCTCTGAACTGTTGTCCTAGGATGCCTACATTACAGGGGGAAAAAAAAAAAAAAAAAATCACCAAAAACACCTCCATATGGCTCACATTTAGAAAGTTTTTTCTTCAGAAGCGTAATAGACTAGCATTTAAAAAAATTCCACACTTGTAAATTTTTTAAAGAATTGGAATCCTGAAAAGAATTAAGCAGGCATCTGAAAACTGGTAGAAATATTTATTGTTTATGAGCCCTACAAGTGAATTCTGTATTAAAATTACGAAGGTATCTTTTTAGGATGTTAAACGGGTATTTTATGATAACCGCAGAATCACACAACAATTGAGATGTTCTCACAATTACAGTTGCTCCTTCATGGAAAACCAACCACTGATCTGACAGCATGTTGGCAACAGGACTTGTTTCTACCTCATTTTTAAAATGTGACTGAGTGCTACCATGAAACATAAGCCAGTAGGCGGTCAAAACCAAAAACTGTTGGTGAAAAACACTGCACACAAAGGACAGAACTGCAATGAAGTTCCCTAAATGTGTTATAAAAGGGAAGCTAGTCCCATGATACAAATTAACAAGACAACTATGTCAACAAATAATGCAGAATCTCTATGGTTTGAAATTTCATACCAAAATAGAAAAGTTATAATGTGTTAGAAACCACTATCTTTCTAAACAGGATGGCAAGTATATTACAATGCCTGCAATATAATGAAGGCCAACAGAAAAACAAGAATAAAACCAAGGAGATTTCACTTCTCCCCATGTAGACAGGGTAGACGTCACACAGATGCATGATGCCAACCTCTGTGCTTTTAACTGCAGCTAATGAACACTTCAGGACGTGAAGGAACACGTAACAGGAGAAGTTAAGACTTGACCCTGACTAGTTCATAAGGCCGGGTACGAAATATTACTGCAGAAGAGGTTTACTGTCACAGCAACTGTAGGGCATGTGGACTCAACACATGCATTCAAATGACAAATACAAGAAACCCACTATCATTGTGCTTAGTTCAGGGATAGGAACAATACACAAATGAAATGCAACTCCTCAGTTAAAAAGAGCAGTCAAAAGAATAAAACCATTGTAAGCCGCCTGTAAATTTTAAAACCACACAACTGGAGGTTCAGAGTGCACCCACACAACCTGCAGCTTCAGTGCTGTATGGATGACCTTTCAGTGACCATTGTCTCAGAAAAGATACAATTAAACTTAGAAAGGTTCAGGGAAAGGTGATGACGTATAGATTGGGAATGTCTTTCAAATAAGTAAAGACTAAACAGTTTGGAATCTTCCAGGCTGGGGAACATAGTTGAGGAGGGATAGGATAAAAGCTTATAAATTCAGATGTGGCAGGAAGAAAGGCTGATGAGGGAAACTGTATAGTGCCTCTTCAAACACAAGAGTTAGAGTTCAAACAACTAGCAGGAGGCAGGATCGAAACTATAGAGAGGTATTTTATCCAGACCTGCTGTGCGGTACACCTTGCCCTAGGAAAGGCTTGACGGGCTTCTGAAGAGAGCCCTTCAGGGAGCATCACCCCCTGTTCACCATCTCCTTACAGACTTCCCTCTGCCTCTGTTGGGAGCTGCTGCGGGGGACCAGGGCTTTGACCTAACTACGCACCTAAGTGCTGCGAGCCGTCCAACGTAGCCAGCACCCAGAGATGCCGAGCAAGATTTAACTTTCAAACCTCCTTTCCCCACCCTCCCACAGGAGGAAAAAGTCAGTCAGCTCACTGCCGTGGGGAGCGGCATTTCGGGCTCCCTCCTTTATTCCCCCATCCGCCCCGTTACTGAAAACACCAAGGGCGGGGGGGGGGGGGGGGGGGGTGGGCGCACAGCTCTTCGCAGCCTCCCTGAGGCCCTGCGCGGCACCTCAAGCCAGGCCCAGGGGTAGCCAGGAGGCTGCACAGCGCAGCGGGACGCTCCGCCACCAGCACTGCCCCCTCAGCCTCGGCGGACAGCGAGGGAGACGCAGCCCGGCCCAGACCTGGGACACCACGAGAAGGTCGGAGCACGCAGAAGCCGAGCCGGGCCGGGCCGGGCCGGGCCGGGCCCCCCCGCCTTCCACCCCCCCGCCTTCCACCCCCCCGCCTTCCACCCCCCCGCGGCGGCGGCGCGCAGACCCCCGACACACCGCCAAGCCCCCACCTACCGCCGCGTGCCAGGCGGGTCCCTCCTCCTCCGGGGCAGCGGCAGGAAGTCCCGCCTCTGCGGCCGCCGGATATTGGTCAGAGGCCGACAGGGCGATGCCGGCTCAGCTGTTACTATGGGAGCCAGACACGCCACAGCGGGGTTGGGAAGCGGCCGCGTCCTGCCGGCTGTGGCGGGGCGGCGGTGTGGCCGCTCGGCCGCAGCGGGAGGCCCGCCCCGGGCACGGGAAGGGCAGCAGCAGGGCCGGCCCAGAGCCTGGGGGCCCCTCAGCGCGGCCCGAGCGTTGGCCGAGGTGAGCGGCCCTCTTACCATCCCTGTCGCCGCTTACGGGCGGCCGCAGGAGTTTCCCCCGCGGGCAGAGCCCGCTTTGCCGCAGCGCCGCGCGGCGGGCCGTTGGAATGTTCTTCTCCCTCTCCAGGGTTTCGAGGTCTCTGTCTCGGAACAGGCGCCCGCATCGCTGCCGGCAGGTGCCTGCGGTGGGGCGGCGTGTCCCTGTGTTAAAGGGGCAGCAATGAGTGTGCGATGCTGCAGCAGCTCAGGCCACAAGTTCAATACACAACTCCAGCATATAAAGAAACTCATTTGACAAAACATTGCTGTCAGCGCTCCCCCCCCGCCCCGCATGAGCAAGCTTAAATGTTGCTGAGTGGATTAAAATAACAGGGTTTTTTATCTCCACTCCTCTTGCACGTAAGTGCCTGCGGATTCCTTCACTAAGGCGGAGCAGCGTTTGTGCTCTTCTACTGACCCTCCCCAAGGTGCTGCCGAGTGAGAAAACTGGGGTACCCACGCAAGAGTTCAATAGGTAAGAGCCTACAGTGTAGCACTGAAAACGAGTCTGCCGTTTTAAAATGCTTTACTATACAGGAAAAAATCGCGTGCCTTGAAAACCACGAGCCCTTACCAACCATAACAAAGGCCGTGGACCGGGCACAGCACCGCCCAGCTGAATGACACGGCGACGGGAAAAGGGCGCTGCCAGCGCAGACCGGCAACACTCCCACGCCAGCGCCGACCACCGCGACGGAGCTGCTTCTACCCCGGGCGGCGGACAAGCATAGCCCGCGGCACCCCTCTTCCCTGGCCGCGATGGGCCCCAGACCCCTCGGCTCTTCACCAGCCCTGAGGAAAAGCCCGACCTCTCCTCGCAGCTCGCCCCGGGGAGACCCTGCCCGCCGGCCGCCGCCACAGCCGCTCCCTCCCGCCGCTGCCCCTACTCCAGCTGAGCCCACCTGCCATGGGCGTACGTGATGACGCACGGAGAGACGCGGCGCGACGGCCGTGTAGGCGTTGGGGCGGCCCCTCGCGTCGTGCGGCCGTTGGCCCGGGGCGGGGCGGCGCCGTATGCCCGCCCCCCCATCCCGTGCCCCGGGGCCGCTGCGGGCTGCGTCTGCCCGAACGGAGCCGTGGGAGCCGCTGCTGCCTCCTGGCTGAGCCCTGGGGGCTCGGCGGGAAGACGAGGCCAGGCATGGGCCTGATATTCGCCAAGCTGTGGAGTCTCTTCGGTAACCAAGGTGGGTGCGGGGGCCCGAGCCGGCTGCGGGGAGGTGGGGCGGGCGGCGCGCAGGTGGTGAGGGGGGCGAGCGGAGCCCGCGGGGCTGAGGGGGCCGCGGGCAGCCGTTGGAGGTTGGGGGCCTGCCGTGGTCGCCGGGCTTCCCCTGAGGGCGCGCCCAGGCAAAAGTTGGGCTTTTCTTTGTGCAGCGCCTTGAGCGCGGGTTCCGCGGCGCCTCATGCTCGAAGTCGCTTTGTTTCTCTGACTGAGGTGGTCCCCTCCTCTCCCCCTTCCTCCCTGGCTGCTCCAAACACTTTGTTTATCCCGGGCAGCCCTTCAAGCGGTGTGCTCCCGAGTTCGCACGGTGGTGAATGCTGCTGCTGCCTCTCAGACGTTGTTTTTCAGCGTTGTAGCGGCTGAAGCTTTGATGGACGACGAAGGTCTTGTTTGTCTTTGCAGACCCTCCTTTTTTAAGTTGGGGTCTGCTATTAAAATCATGTTATTTTTGTCTTTAGTATCAAGAAAAAAACACCAAACTTGTGTTGGGGCCTTTGAGGTAAAGATCTGTTTGTATTTTGGCAAAGATGGTAGTTAACTACAGTTTAGTGACCCAAGAAAATCACTTCTCAAGCCAAGAATTAAAAGGTCACAAGGGCATAGCTTTCCGTTCTCTTTTACTTAGTGCACCCAGCCCTACAATAATGGCTCATGCTCTCATCCAGAGTTCAAAACTTGTGGCTGCCACCACCTTTAGCTCAGACAGTTATCATAAAAATAGAAAATGTTTTCTGTATTAATTTATGTATTTTAATTAATCTTGTTTATCTAGCCTTCTTTGATTAGAAAATAAAATAGTCAAGGAATGTATTGTTTGTATTGTTTTTCCTTGAGCCCCAGAGTTTAGAGCAGGCAAACTGATGTTAATGTTATTGTTCTCTCATCAGGTTTCCACCTACATGCTTCATTCCCACTTTAAAGTTACTGAAAATGTAGTTAAGTTTTTTTGTGCAACACTTTTTGCCAATACAATTTTGCGAGTTTTGGGAGGCAGGTACACCTGGTGTCCCTTTAATAGTCTTGTCACTGTCAGTGCACATAACCCATTCTAATTCTGTAAATACCAGAGCAAAGTCTCAGTGTGTGTACATATCAACATCTATGTCTCAAGCTGTCTTTTCATGGGATGGGAGTGGGAGGGAGATCCAGACCACTTATCTTTCCCCTGCATACACTATTCCACCACATCATTCCTGAAGTCTTCTAACAGAGTCTTCTGAATTTGTTTTTGTTGATTTGAAGATTCTTACTTGTCTGAACTGGAAAATGCATTTAGTAAGATTCAAGGTTCCCCCTATTTTCCAGAAAACTATTAAGTACTGTCTTGGTTTTCATCAAATACTGAAATCTGTGACTCCTTTCCTTCTGTGATGGACTCCGAAGAGATGTCTATAAGCAGAGAACTGATCAGGAGATAACTTCTGGTAGCTTTTAGTGTTGGTCTATATGGTACCTTATGATGTCAGTATTTATCTTCAGGAAGGAAGAGGTACGGCTTGCTTGGTTTGGTTTCTTTTTTTTTTGTTAGTACATGACAACATTAGATGACGTTGATTCCATTTCATTAGTGGAAAACATGTCTTTGTTACTGTGTATTAATTCCTGAAAGGAAAGTTATTTTTCATACCTTTAAAATGTTAATGAAAATTAGTATCACAGTTAAGATAAATGAGTTAGTACCATGAAATACATACCATTTGGCTTTTATCCCAGTGAGAGGTTTCTGGGGTGTGGTCTGATCTTGTTTTGTTGCTGGGGTTCTTTTCAGTTTGGTTTGTTGGGGGTTTTTTTGCCCCCTCTTCTTGTGGTGACCATAGAGAAGGAACTGAGTTTCTTTTCATAGCCAAAATTGAAATTCCACCCTAGAAAATTATCTTCAAACATGATTTTTGACACATCTAGTGGGAAATTATTCCCTAATTACATGACTATTTTCCTCTAAATATTATTAATAATAAAGGGCAGTAATTATTGAGTTGGTTTTGATTGCTTTTCTAGTTATACCAAATCTAGACAATTTCTTGGAGAATTCATAGGCTGTCCCATGAAGCTGCTTATTGAGCAGACTAGCACAGTAGCTTACACAATGATTTTGACTATCTAGAGAGACTATTCCAAAGATGCAAAGAAACCCCAATGTGTGTGGAGCATATCATCAGTTCATCATGGCTAGTGTGGGTTGTGCTGATAGTCTGAAACATTTGATACTGGCAAAATAAAAGGTTAAACAAAGCAAAGATTTAGAAAGTGCCGTCTGTCTTCTATCAAGTAGAGCACGGAGGAGGAGGTGTGCCTAAGTGCTAGAAGACACAGAACAGGAAATCGTTGGCATTTCACTCAAGTATTAATTATGCACTACAGTTTTGCTTTACATAAATGTGGATAATAGCTGAGCAGAAAATGCCATATCCAAAAGGTTTTTGATTAATAATGTCTGGACAACATTAAAGAAACATCTACTGGTGAGCTAATACTGTTAACTCACAGGAAGAAATGCACATCGTAAGATAACTATCATCTTAAAACTAACACCTAACATCTTAAAATAAGCCCCATGCATTTTTGTGCCTCAGGGTTCAGTGCAGTTAGAGTAAATGCCCAACGTACAGAAAATTGAGTTCATTCAGAGTGACTTCTGCCTGGCAGGAAAACCTTGTAATGAAGGTACCTTAGATCCTACAAAAGCACTGGATGTAATTTTATTAATTTACACATCATCTTTACTACTTTGCAATTTGATTCTCTTACCATCCTTTCCAGCAGTTGACATCCTTTCCAATAGTTGACAACATGGCTGTTTTGAAAACGACAGAAGGGTATTTCGGTTTTTGAGCTTTGAAAGCCCTTTAAACTTAACTGAATTTGAAGAAGAAATGGACAGTCTAGCTATGTGGCATGGTTTATTACAGTTGAAAGCAGAGGGGATTTCTTACCATTTATGTATTGGGAAAGGTTATTAATTACTGATGCTGCTTCTTATCGGGCTAAAAGTATTACTGGATTTAAGACCAGGAAAAGTTCTTTCCTTGGAATGTGTTGGCAGGATGCAGTAGTAGGGGAACTGATACAAGTAAATACATTTCAACATTTGTTAGGGCCGTATCTCATAGCAAACCTTCTAAACGTCCCAAGCAAGAGGCTGTTTTATTAAAATCACTTTCAGTGTAAAAAGACCTAGGTTATTATTTATAAATAGATCTAAAAAAAACCAAAACAAGCTACTTTAATTCTTCCTTAGACCACCCAATTGCAGGCAAAAAACCACCAATTTTGTATTTATGATAGATCTTCTGACCCTTTAGTAATTTGTTAGAAGTCTTGTAGATTGATTGTGGTATTTCAGAGGAAATCTTTAAGCTGTGAACGATGTTCTACTTTGGAAAAAGTGTCATAGAATTTTAAGTATTACCCCTTCAAAAGTGAGCCTATTTAAAGACTTTTTATGCAAGTTTTACTTCTAGTATCCATTCATAAATTCTCTGCTTTCAAGTGATTTGATTTTTTTTTTTTTTTTTTTTGGTCCCCTCTGGTCAGTAAGCAGATCAGTATCTTCTAACTTCACACCTGTATCAAAAGATCCACCATTCTAATTGGCTCTGCCGCTGTATTTGAAATTCTGAGAAGGATTAACTACAGAGAAGCATATAAGTTCTGGGTTTTTTTGTTGTTTTTGTTTGGTTTTGGTTTTGTTTCCCCTGTGCCTGGAAAAATAACATTACAGCATGCAGAAGACCACTATTCTATAAGCTGGACTTCCCAGCACGTTGAGGGAGGTGATCTTTCCCTTCTGCTCAGCACTGGTGAGGCCTAACCTGGAGTTCTGTCCAGTTCCAGGCTCCTCAGTACAAGAGAGACATGAACATACTGGAAAGAGTCCAACAATGGGCCACAAGGATCATTAAGGGACTGGAGCATCTCACATACGAGAAAAGGCTGAGAGAGCTGGGACTGTTTAGCCTTGAGAAGAAAAGGCTCAGAGGGGATCTTGTTAATGTGTGTAAATACTTGAAGGGAGGGTGCAAAGAGGACAGAGCTCTTCTCAGTTGTGCACAGTGACAGGACCAGAGGCAGTGGGTAGAAACTGAAACACAGGAGTTTCTTTCTGAACATCAGGAAACACTTTTTCATTGTGAGGGTGACTGAGCACTGGCACAGGCTGCCCAGGTAGGTTGTGGAATCTCCATCCTTGCGGATACTCAAAATTTTTCTGGACATGGTCCTGGGCAACTGGCTCTAGGTGACCCTGGCTGAGCAAGGGGGTTGGGCCAGATGACCTTCAGAAGTTTCTTCCAACCTCGACCATTCTGTCATTCTGTGACTTCTTAGTTCAGAAATTGCAACGTTGGAATTTGTGATCTATTCAAAATACAGCTTCCTCTTAGTTTTTATTGTGTGAATGATGGTGGTCCCTTAACAAGTGGTTATTACTGAGCCTTGAATGTTGGGCTAATATTTTGTGCAGTCTTTGGATGTTTGGTGATATTCTTAAGATGATACACTGCTATGAGTTATATTTTTTCATTGTACTCTTCTTCCTAAAACTAGATTTTTTTAATGAAGTGTTCATATTAGTAACCATTCCTATAGGAAGACTTCCAGTACTGACTTCTCCTAAAACCATAGTCTCAGAAGAAGATGAGGCTTTGTGGATTTTTTTTTTCTTCTGTCCTGAAGTCACCAGTAGTCTGTGTAAGGTATTGAAATAAGACAAACAAGTAGTTGCTTTCTTCAGTAAGAAAAAGCGATTAACTAGAATTATTGCTGTTTCCACTAATTTATTCTTGTCTGTCTTGTTTATATGCAGAGCATAAAGTAATCATAGTGGGCCTTGATAATGCTGGAAAGACTACTATTCTTTACCAATTGTAAGTATGTGAACTATTCTATTTTTCTGTTTACATTTTAGTATTTGTCACTGTTTAATCATTGAAAATTCAGCTTTGCAACCAGGTGGAATCCCTAGGGTTCTAGATCACAGTTTGTACATTAATAGTATTAGTTGTTCTAAACAGAGCAAATATTTAAAGGATAAGTTTTAAAACTGAACTGTAAATTGAATAACAAAATTGTACATACAAGCACAAAGTGAACTACAAATTCTTTTGCCACCAAAGCCTATCTTTATTTGTAAGCATAGAAATAATCCTGTCGCCAAGAACTGCAGAGAAGAAAGTGATTTCTAAATTAATGGAAATTCAAGCCACTCTGCAAAAATCCATAAATGTTTCCAAATGTTTCCTGATACCAGCGTCTAGAATTTGTGATGGAGGATTCCCCAAAATAGTCTAGGTCCTACCTTTAAGCATTTTCAATAGCATCACTGCACCCAAATCTTGCCAGCATTACAAGAATATCTATGTTAAAATCAAGAATATTGGCAGGATCATAATTACTATTGTAATTGTGGGAAAGAAGGAGGGTGTAGCCAAATTACTATGCTTATATTTGGATATGAAGGCAGCAGAGGATGTTTTCCAAAAAACCTTCTTCCTAAGTGCTTTTGACAAAGCTTAAAGGTAGAACTGAGAAATTTTCAGCTATGTGAACAAATAGTTCTTAGGAATTTGTTTTAATGTTGAGTTACTAAGTTGAGTGCTCTGATAAAATTATATTCTGATTTATATTTTGCACTGTTTAGTGTTCCCCTTATTTGGGATCTTTAGAATAGCAGCTGCTTCTTTGAAAGAGGTGCATTTTAAGTATGTTAAGTGTCTTTTAAAAAGAGAAGCCTCCTAAAAGGCAGATGCTTATCCATTTGTTGTAAGCCTTTTATGTGCTTATTTTTCGTTGCTGATGTCTTTAAGCATGTCTACAGTCTCTGCTACAAAAGCATACTAGAACTTTGTCAACCACAGTTTTTAGTCCAAATTCAGATTGAATTTCAAATATACAGCTTTTTGAAATTTGCCTAGTTTTTAAATTTTTTTATCAGAATTACACATACTTACTTTTTCTACAACAAATCTGTTGTAATTGAGCTGTGACAATCCTTGTGGATTTTACTGGCTGGTCTTTATGGTGTGATATTGTTTTCTTTAGCTTAATGAATGAAGTGGTTCATACTTCTCCAACCATAGGAAGCAATGTAGAAGAAATAGTGGTGAAAAACACTCATTTCTTAATGTGGGATATTGGAGGACAAGAATCATTACGGTCATCATGGAATACCTATTATTCAAACACAGAGGTATGAGAAGCTGCTTTGAAATTTGCAATTTCAATAAGTTTGTTTGAAATTGTATGAATTTATTAGGAATATTGGTAGATTTTTGTAGCTTGCAGCTGTATTGTTTTAAAATCTTTTCGAGGAAGAACAAACCAAAAAAGTGTAAGGTGTCTCTGGTATGCAGCCAATTTTCTGGTAATATTTGAAGTATTTTTCCTGTATACTTTACAGTAATGTTGTTTGTTCTGTGGTATATACTGTGAAGTTAGACTTTTTTCCTAGACAATCAAATGATATCAAAATACATTTCAGATCAAACGGGTTTTTTGCATGTTTTTTCAAGTAGATTAAAAAGAAAATTTTGCAATGTACTTTGCAAATTCGGTGAGGATTTGCAGTGGTTAACCTAACTTCCGTACATCTAGTCTGAAATGTTTTTTAGGTAACGATAATTAAGGGTGAGGAATGAAATTTTCTCTAGGCAGCAGTATTTAAAAAGTTCATCAGCTTGTGGCTTTTATCCAAAGGATAAAGGAAAGTCTAGCTGTGCATTACTCATGAGGTAACTGGTAAAGCTGCCATTGCAGGAAAGGTTGGCATAGAACTCGGCAACAAGTGTCTTTTGGGGATTTGTTTTTTATGCCAGTCTTTTTGATGCCAAAAAGTTATCGACACAACATGCACATAAAATCTCTGTAGCCTCACTTTGAGACTTCTGCATTGATATAAAAGATTTTTATACTTCATTTCTTACTATTTCTACTAAAAGTAGAGATCTTTTATAGATATTACTCATTATATAAGCATTCCGTTCTGTAAAATTGGGTTTTCTGCCCTATGCCCTCCTTTTGAGAGAGGGCAGATAAGAGTGATCCACCCCAGATGTTCAGGAACTTTTTATCTACTGAAAGCCTGGTGATGACATCTCAGCCTTCATCTCTAGTATTTTAAATTTACTTTTAATTTTATCTAGAAAAGTATGGCTACATCTAAGACACATACACATGAGGGTGAAAAGACTTCTGCCAGCATTATCTGGTACAATAACAATAAGTTCTTGACATTTGTCCATTGAGAATCTTTGATTTTGGAATTTGGGGAGATGCATGTATTAGCTCTTTATTTTTTTTTTTTTTGATCTTTTTGTTCTTCATCATATTCTGGCTAGTAAGTGTTTGAAATCCAGTGCTTTGTAGCACTTGGAAAGAAGAACTTTCCCTTTACTTAGACGCTTTGCCTGCTGTAAACAGTTGAGGAAGAAAAGGGGTCTGTTTAGTATGCTAATCATAGCCTCCCTGATATGAATAATTCCTTTACTGTTCCTCCTCATCTGCTAGACATCTCAAAGTCACAGCAGCATTAAATTGACTTAGTTTTTCATACTTTGTGGTCATTTTCAATGGGTAATGAATCTCCTTAATTTTGTAAGGCAAAGTGATGTGGAGCATATGTTGGAGAACTATAGCAGTGACTTCTAATCCTCCTTTTTCATTACTGTCTCTCTTTTCTCTTTCCTTCTCTGTAAATTGAAGCAATCTAAGCAAAATCTTTGGAGTAATGTAAAGATCTCACAAATAAGCTTTTCAGTGCATACCTGTCCTAATCAGTTTCAACTTCTCATGGGTAGTTCTGCAATTCTGTTTTAAGAGTCAGACTGTATTTTTAGAGAAAGGATGTTAAGACAGGCTTAAAGCACAAGATTTGGGGGGGAAAGGAGAGGGGAGGGAGCTCTCATGGTTAAGTTATCAGGGGTGGGGCCAAACAAAGAGTTACAGTAAAAAAGAAAAGGGATGGAAAAGTATTCCCATCTGGGCAGAGAAGTGATGGAGTGAGTCTCTCAGATGAATGTCATCTCTTTGGTTTCCTCTGTAGCGTAGCATGTGTTCCCTGGAATTCTTTTTTCTTTTTTTCTTTTTTTTTTCCTTCCCCCCCCAATAGTATCTCTATAATTTTCATCAGAATGTGCTTGATCTCCCTACTGATTGTTCCCACCTATGATGCTGTTAGCACTGCTTGGAGCACACTCTGAGCAGGGCAAGTGTTGAACGCTGATCAGTTGTTATGGTTTGTGTAATCAGTTATTATGGTTTGTGTACACATACTATTGTGTAATGCTTACAAGCATTTACTTGGGTATTACCTACTACGTAACGATATGTCTTTTTCCCCTCTAGTGTAAGGCTATAAAACAGAAGGTACAGAACAAGGGACAGAAAGAGTGGGGTAAAAGAGAGTAATTTTCATACCGGTGACAATCGCTTCCCACGGGAAACCTGATGTACCAGACCTAGCAGTGTCTCGGGATTCACAAGTGCATGGTCGTGAGAATAATGTACCTGGCAGGAACAGTAAGGGTAAAATCACTGCTACAGCCATCTCCAAGTGCCTAGGTGGAAGTGTGCAAAGTTTTAAGTGAGAGACCGACTATACAGGCCGTTTGCATTACGAAGGTTAAGGTGGCGTGCAACAACGTAATACAAAGCCCTACAGGTACATAGCTTTCTGAGGTCTGATGTACTACTTTGAAATAACATTTCTTAAGCCTTATGAGTAAGATGATGCTAAATTGCTAAAAATGCTTCTTTCAAAATAGGGAATTTCAATTTCAGTTTTATAGTTGTCTGAGTATGCAAGTAGTAGTGGACAGTAAAAGCTGTTTTCATCAATAACTGTGTAGCAAGTTTGTCATCCACATTTTAAATGTAGTCCACTCTGTAGGTGCTTTTGGTACCCACATCACTATTTTGCTTGTGATTTACGGCCTGCAAATCCATCAAGGAGATTTAACCATTAACCATAGTACATGAAAGTAGATCTTAATAGCAGTCCTGAAATGTACAAGCACAATAATTTTTTTTTTTTTAAACTATAATCTTCTTGTACGATTCCCAGGGGTCTAGCAAAAGACTGTAGCAATAAACCTCTTGTTCTATTTTCCAGCGTGCTCTGAAAGTCTATGTCTCCCTTACATAGGAAGATTTGTGGTAGTGGTCTCTTGAAAACATGCTTTCTGTAACTTATACTTTGTAGTTACATACTGTACTATTGTGTTTTCCTCTAGTTCATCATTCTTGTTGTTGACAGCATTGATAGAGAGCGACTTTCTATTACAAAAGAAGAACTTTATAGAATGCTGGCTCATGAGGTATGGTGGGGAGTTGGGATAATAGTATTCTTTTCTTGTGAACAGTCAAAGAACATTACATGCTTCCTATGTTAGCAAAAATTATACTGTCACAAAAAAAATTCTAAGCCTAAATATGTGTGCATGTTGGCCACATTTTAAAACCAAGTAAATTATAAATAAACAGGAAAATTATTATGAAGCAAGCTTCTAATAGGGCTTACTTGACTGTAATCAAATCACTCTTTACTTTGCAAATGTTGGACTTGTAAAATATCTTAAACTTCATATTAATGTAACTGGGTATTATTGTTCTCCACCACTATCTCTGTTCTTTCAGTTAAATGGTTAAAAATTCAAGTAACTTTTTTTTAGTCTTTGTTTTAGAAAGTAGGCAATTCCATTTCTCTTTCTTGTTTGTTTTAATCCGGTTCCTTAAAATTAAGGAGCATATCTAATACTATCGATAAATTACTTTCAGTTCAGTTTCCTTCTGAATTATTTTGTCTGCGTTTTTATTATTATATGTTGTATTGAGGACTGTTCAACATTGGGTCAACTCCCTCGAACATCCTAAATTAACATCTACATTGGATTAGCTAAAGTACATTAAAACCTGTGATCCTTCTCAAGCTAAATTAGGGTTGTTTCAAATCTAAGTATCTCCCTTTATTTTTGAAGGAAAAGGATTTAGTACAATGCAAGTAATTCTGTGGAGTTCATTTCTCTGAGATATTTGCATTGTTTCAAATGAGAGATTTTTACTTTATAGTTAATATTAGTGTAGTTTGGGTCTGATAGTAAGGAGTAAATACACTACCAAAAAAGGTGGAAAGATGACTTTTTGTGGTGAAGTTTTCCCATGTAATTTACTAGTTTCCAGTGTTATAAACTCTTACAAGATTGTGATGTATCCCCATGTAATTTACTAGTTTCCAGTGTTATAAACTCTTACAAGATTGTGATGTATCATCTCTTGAAAACAGTTGGTAGTCCTAGACTGGACTACTTGTAGGAGTAAATTTTCAACTTTGGACCATAAAGATTTGGGTTTTTTTCTCTTG
The DNA here is from genome assembly GCF_030936135.1 of Gavia stellata. NCBI lineage: Eukaryota > Metazoa > Chordata > Aves > Gaviiformes > Gaviidae > Gavia > Gavia stellata. Next base: position 22,213,044 of record NC_082599.1, on the reverse strand, counting down.
ATGGAGAAATAGGCTCAAAATTTAATACACATTTTAAATGCGTTGAATACTTTCGATTACAACTGTCAGCTTCCTGAGTATTGCATTTGTTTACCCTTCTGCACTCCTAAAACCATACATCCCAGTTCTTGTCTAATTGCTGTGTGGAATTCTAATTTCCATACAGAAACAACTTTTTATTAGTTTCTATTTTTACCAAAGCTGCTGCAGCATTATTTGAGCTCCCTTTTTGGAACAATAGGCTAAAACTTACAAGAATTTAGATAGCTTTCTGTTACTGCTTTAATCACTACAGAACTTGTTTAATGAAGTTGAAAGTAATTTCAAGGGAATGATATCTAGCAGGCTTTTCCATCTGAATAGTATCTAATGTAGATTTTGGAATGTTTATCCAGTAATAATTCTGCTGGCTGGATGGTTTGGAGCATTATGAAATATATTTTTACAAGACTTTCATTAGTTAACATATGAACGTGTGGTCAACACCAAAAGGATAGTCGTTATAAATTATCATTATAATTTGATTCTCTGTGGTGGAGAACACTTCTGAATAAATTGGTTTCTTCAGTCTTAATGTAATTAATTTGTAATGCAGTAAGTCTGTTAAAACTCCATGCTGCTGTGTAATTGTAGATTAGCTTGAATACAGTTCTTTTAAGAACTTCAGTTAACCCTGTAACCTTTTAGTTCTTTATAATAATTATTATGAATGCTCTAAATTACTTCTAGGATTTACGGAAGGCTGCAGTTCTCATCTTTGCAAACAAACAGGACATGAAGGGTTGCATGACAGCTGCTGAGATATCTACATACCTCACCCTTAGCTCCATAAAGGATCACCCGTGGCATATTCAGTCCTGTTGTGCTTTGACAGGAGAAGGGTAAATGCTTACTGCTTAGTATAGTAATATATGGTAAATGATAGTACTGATTTAGAAGCCTATTGACACCAATGTGGATTTCCTGAAAGACCATATTTTCTGATCTTTACAGTCAGAGGGACATTTTGAATATTGCCCTTTCTTTATTGAACCTTGTGGATTTTTTTTTCATAGCTCCAACTCCAAATTTGTATTAAAGTCTTTCAGCTTATTGTTAAAAAAACAAAACAAAACCCAAATAACAAGACACACAAAAAACCCCTCTAACACCCCACCCACCCAAATATGTAGCTGTTGGCATTATTGTTTAGTCTCTGTGCACTACCCTCTCATTCTGTGTGTCTTTGTGTAGTTAAAGAAATAAGCTACTGTTGTCTTCCTTTACATTCTGATCTGCCTTAAGCTTCTAAGGTGGGGGCGGGATTGGGGTGGTTTTGGGTGGGTTTTTCTTTGGTTGGTTGGGTTTTCTGATAAGCATTCAAACATAGTTTTGATGAAAAGGTACATAGATCTAGGATAAAACAAAATTGTTACCAATAGTAAACCTTTTATTTATACCGGGCTGATGTAGCTAGTTGTTACAGCATTCACTTCCTTAGAGTGGGATATGTTAGTGAAAACAAACAATTTTTTTGATTGAGTCTTTGGATTGTATTGTTTCATTCTAAGAGTTAACTCTGCTTTCCTCCTACCAGTTTTTCCAAAGTTGCTTTTGAGTGTTTAGTTTATGTACTAACTCAGATCTTCAAAGTAGTTGGCATTTGGAGGAAGGTAGAAATTAATGAATCTGAACTTTGGTTTAGAAACATTGGCCATCCTGTGCTGCTTCTTTCTTATTTAAAAAAGATGAGTAATTAGAATACTTACAGCTGTGACAGTAGTGAGACCAACTCATAAAAAAATTTCCCAGAGTTAGATGGCCGAGCTGAATCTTCCTTGAGAAGATCTGCAAGAAGTCTAGGGAGATTAGTCCTGTGTGAGTAAAGTTAGCCCTCTTGGATAGCTTAGTGATGGTATACTTTACAAAGGTAAAGCTTAAAGATGGCATAAACTAGGTAACTAGATCCCTAGAACATTAAAGGAAAGCCTATCTTCTGAAACGGAAGATTTTTAATTAGAGATGCAAATTGAGTGAATAAGCAGATGAGATCACATGCAATCTTGGTGTTGAATATAAATGTATTTTTAATTTTGTAATGGGATTTTTGAATTCTTGATATACTGCCTCTTCGTGAACCAGTTCAGTCTGGGTACCTGTTCTTTGTCTTTTAGTATTAGTATGTAAAGGTCTAGCTTTCAAGTAAGCAGAGAAAAAGAAAAACTTACTTGGTTCCATGTACTTATGAGTAAGCATGTTAAGAATAGTGTCTTTTAGATTTACAAGGAAAAAAAAAATTGAAGGAGTTCCAAGCTTCAATAAAATAGCACGCTTGACCATCTTCTTGTGGTTAAAGCGTCAGTAGACTTAGTTTAAAACACTGTTTACTCTGTACAAGTTTCAATCCCAATTCCAGCTGATTTTATTTAAGTAGATGTTTTTCAACATAAAAACAAGTAGAAAATATTTTAAAGATGTTGGAATGGAACTAATACCAGTATAACATCTCTTATCTTTCAGATTATGCCAAGGCTTGGAGTGGATGACCTCCCGTATTGGAGTGAGATAGTTTTGGTTTTGTTTTGTTTTCTTTTTTTTTTTCCTCCAAAAGAAGAGACTTCTATTTATCCTGTGAACATGTACATTTTTCTGTACTTCTGGCTGCTGAGGCAGTGACCATGTTTAATTTATATCAGCCAACTCCCAAGCTGTACTTGAATCAAGTGCAGTTGAACTGAAACACAAAGTATTTTCTTAACTTTTTTTAATACACTAAACTGGATGAACATATGTGAATCTGTTTTTAAGCATTGAAATTCCTCTGAATGTGTATTCTAACTTTTTCAATGATAGCTTTCTAAAATCTGTTTTGTCATTGTCAATATTTCATACTTCCTCTTTCTAAATAGTTTATATAATTTACTAACATAAATGAGCGCAGTTTGTTTAATAATGAAAAAGTAGTGAGTAGGTTGACTTTACTCTGGCATAGCTTTAGCCTCTGAGGATAACCGTATCTCCCACTGGGCCTCCTGGAACATCAGTGGAGTTCTAGCCAGCACGGGAGTTAATAGTTATGAATGCAAATTTTTAAATGCTGATCGAGTTAGTTACTGTTAATATTGTGGTGGCTTTTAACCTGGTATATAATTGCAATTCTGCCTTAAAAGAAATCTATTTCATTCTCAGTTTCTCTGGTAAGTAGTTCTAGGACATGATGCTTTTTCTTTTCCTTGAAAATACATCTCTGTACAGTGGATACAAATTTTGTTACTAAGTGCTATTTTAGTGATTTAGAACTTGAATATCTTTTTAAAAATAAACCTCTTGATAATTAAATTTGGAATCATGGCAGCCAGTGTTACGTGTAGCCTTGCTGTAATCTGTTAAAATTTTAAATACAGTATACATGAGCCTTCCTCACCTTTTAGTGAGACTGCTGTTTTCTAAATGAATGCAAAATGAAAGGGAAGCCACATTTTTAAACAGAACAAAATCATGGTGCTGTATCTGTAGGCTTCAGAGTGAAGCTAATCTTGACATTTATTTACCTGCTATCAAATACGTTTTCGGATTGTGTTGCAGAGAAAATACTTTGCCTTAATTTTTGGTTTTAGTCTTATTTGCAGGAGCAGAGAACTTTTGATGGTATTCAAGTTAGATTTATTCACTTGAAATTTAGGAACTGAAAGTTGAAAAAGTAGAGAGCTTCCATTTGAAAAACATGTGTTGAAAGATCAGACCTAGTAACTCTTAATTCAATTTGAAGGGGGTGAAGTTAGATCTGCAAAGAGAATCTAAAGCTATGGATAAAGTTAATTGAGAGCATTAGATGCCAAAAAAACCCCAAGCACCAAATGCTGAAAGAAAATCTGAGAAAAAAATAAGAAAACAAAACAGTAGTGGACACCCAATTTCTAGTGAAATCCCAGCAGCAGTCAAGGATCTAACCTACATAAATGCTTGGCAGGCTTTCCAAAAGCACCATTCTGCACTTTTGCATGCCTAAAAACCATGTGGGGTCAGGTTACTAGAACCATTATGCTAATTGACTAGTGTCCTTTAATGACAAAATGTTTTTGATAAATCTTGTTTTGATAATTCAAGCATACTGAATTTTCTTTAATAAAATTTTAAGTTTTGTAAATTTCAGTTTGATACCATTTTTATTTGAACAAAGCTTAATGAAATTTTAAAAGTGTCTCAAATGTGTTGTCATAAGTGTTAAAAAGAAGACTTTGAATACATGTGGAATAAGTGATTGGTTGAATGAAGTTATATATTAATGGTGGTTAGCAAAAGTCACATTTAGGAGAAAGACTATGTTGAGTGTCAAGTCAAAATGCTCAGAAAATAATTTACATCAGTGAAAAGTAGTGCTTAAAGAAAAAAGGAATGCAAGGCAAGATTAAAATGTGATAATAAAGCTTCTTGGTGCGGTGTTCATGCTAACAACTGTTCTATTGTGTGAAAATAAGATTTGTTTTGTTCTTAGGGAAGCAAATCATAAATGAAAAAAATAAAATGATACTGTGAATGCGGTTTCTTGTTTTGTGACTTAATAATTTCAGTTTGCAGTTTAGATTTATTTTCAGGTTTATTTTTATGTAATTCAGAATGTAGTCCTGAATATCTATAAAAAGCACTATCTGGATGTATAGCCCTTTGATTGTTTAAAAAAAAAAAGGCATGATTTTATATTTAACACTTTCCAGGTAAAACCATTCATAAATATATAGTTTGATTATAGTTTGAGGTAATACATCTAACTTTGATTAGGAGGAAATGGTCATATTGTAGACCTTAGAATATCAAAATAATCGAAGTTTTCTTTTAATTCCTTAACACTTAAGACCTTTGAGTACCTTTACAGAGGGAATCATTCTTGACAATAGCTATGATTTTGATCACCTTACTACTTCATTTTCTACAACAGTTTTCCATTTACTATATTGGTTTGTTCACAGCATTTATGCTGTGGTTTGCTTTTTGAAAAAGGCTTGGTGTGGAATTTTGGGGGTTTTATTTTTAATCACCTTCAGAGCCTGTTAAACTAAAAGTAGTTTGATTTAAATAATTTTTGCAATAGGGTGCTTTAGAACACTGCATGTGTCTTTGCACTGCCAAACGCTGCATTATTTTTGTTAATGTGTGTGTAGTAAATATATTGCAGGTAGTTTTTGCACTTTGAAAATGTTCTGCATTTAATATACTGTTCACAAAGAACACTGTTAATCAGCTTCTCAGAGGAGATTACAAATATAAGGAAACACTTAAAAACATTCTCGAGCAAAATATCACAAAGACTTTTCTCCTAAATAATCCATTTTACTCAAAATACAGTACTGTAATAAAGTAGTTGGTATGCATGTTATAGTCTAATTTATAAAATCAGACCCATTGTGTTAAAATAATGCATCATATTATGAGAGAAATTGTTCTGATTTTTTTAGCAGCCTCTATGAGCATGCACCTTTGAGCAATTTTTGTCATGCTTAGATGTAGTGGTAGCCTTTGCAGAATTTTAAGCTCTTTTGCTTAATTGAATTTGCTTAGTTTATTTGAAATGGAATTAAGTTTTACAATAAGACTTTCCCCTCCCCCTTCCCCGATGTGGTCATCTGTAAGCTAACTGTTGTTCCTGAGTAGATCCAGTAATAATTTTAATACTTCCCTCCCTGTTAATCATTTTAAGACTGAATAAAGCCTTATTGCATAAATAAATACTAGGAAAAATAAGCTGGCTAATTGAGTAGTGAGTGTACTATCCTTCCTATCTTCTTTGTCTAACTAACTTTTACCTGCTTCGATAATATATGGTAAGTGAAAACCATTTACTAAGGAAAACAATATGTTTTGTGATCATAAAAAGTTGCTTTTCCTTTTGCACCATTTAGCACGTTGAAGTGGGTCATTTGTGGTTGAGAAGGAAACGGTTTTCTTTCCTTTCTTTACCCTACAGTTCACAGGTACTGTAGCTTGCAAATATTCACGTGTTCTCTTATAATTTCATATATTGAATTTTTGAAAAGTTCATTTGCTCTTTGTAAACTGAATATGCCCCCTGTAAAACATGCAATTTGAATTTTTTCCAGTTTTGAAAATAAAATTCTACAGTCAAAGTGGTAGTCATTTCACCCTGTAAATATTGTAACAGACAACAAAATAGGGTTTTGAGGTGGAAAAAAGCTCTTACAAAAAATTGCTTGTGTTCGATTTTGTGTTCTTCAAGTAATTTTTTTAAGAGACTGTACTTTCATTTGTATTTTATTTTTTGGTTAAAAAAAAGCTTCTGGACAAAACATGACTTGTAGACAAATATCTACAGACAGGTCAGTAATTTGTGTTGAGTCGTAAAAATGGGGTGGGGGGTGGGAAGTACAGCCAGTTGAATTCCTGTTTTTCTGTTCAATCCCAACAATTTCATAAGGATAGGCTTTGAACAGTAGATACTTTATTAGTGTCTTTGCCTAGTGTGTTAATTTTGACCTTAATGTATGTTTCCTTTTTCCCCAGCAATTCCAAAAATCTTCCCAAAGAATAAAGGGTTTTGAAGATGTTCTCAGAGCAGAAGGGCCAGAGTGGCAAAATAAGTATGTGCCTATCTTTACATGCTGTTATCTGGACATGATGCATCTCTTGCATAGGAATACACTTACTGAAACACTGAATAAAACTGCCTTCCTGAAACCATACTTTTTATCACATTTAAAAAACAAACCCAGAAACCTCACATGCTTGCTGGCTTTAGTTCTTATGTTAATGGAAAGATAAGCATATGTTACATGAAGAGAAAACTTTGTAGATACAAGCCAGTGAATTACGGAATTTTGGGTAGTTCAGAACTTCTGTAAGACTACACAAATGCCACTGTAGACAGTCAAATCTGACATAAAATTGCTTTATTTTCAGAAAACGAAAGCTGGAACCTGTCAGCTTTCATAGGCACAAAACTCTTCTTTTGGCTGAATGTGACTTTATAATTTACTTCATTAAGTGCAATGTTCAATCTGCTTGAGGAGTCCTGCATATGTGTTGTAGGGTTTTTTCACTATTCATTAGTATGTTCATGGCAGTTTGCATTAAGTGTGTACCTTATCTTTGTTTCTGTACTCATCACTGGAGGTCAGGCTGAGGAAACAAGCTGTCTTGATTTCTTGATGGTGCCTTACTACCTTTCCATCCTGTCTCTAATTCAAGCCCTTGTCCTTTTTTTCCTTTTTTCTTCCCACCTGCCCACCCCTGAGGTATTGTTGCCTTGTACTGTCTTGTCTAAAGGTGCTGACAAAGGCATGTGAGGTACTGTACAGAAATTAAAAGGTGGTCATACACTATAGGTTTTACCAAGTAAGCTGCATTTTCCTCATAGAGCTGCCTTGCTAAATCTAATCTCATTTCACTGTTATCTCCCTTTCTGTTTTTTTTACATAGCTTAAGTACCTTCTCTCAGTTTGTCTGTGTTCATGTTTACCCTTTAGCCCTGAGCAGTCTCCATTTCCAAGACATGGCTGGCATCTTATCTGGGGATCTAAAGAGTCCCCTAGCTGGATGTTCCTCAGAACCTGGACAACAGTTTCTGATACAGGGGCACAGGTTTCCTGAAGTTTAGCCAAGCAAGCTGTACTAACACTCGGAATCCATGTCACAGCTTCCTCCAATACCTATGGGCACTAGCAGTTTTCTACTTTTAATCTCTGCAAGTTCTTCTGTATTAAATTTCAGGCATGCTATTGACCACTGGGATTTTTCTTCTGAAATGTGTGCTGTTATCCTGATCTTGGAGGAGACCTTCCTTTTTTTTCTGTGAATAACAAATTCTGTAAATACAATAATAATAATAATAATAAATACAATATCTAGAGAGAGAGATACTCTTTTTTTCAGCAGTGGTGTTGATCTAACGTCAAACTTCTGCTTGTGCCATGCAAGTGTATACTATGTTCCAGTTCAAGAAATTAAGGTGTCTTGTACAGATTTATATTATACTGCTCTAAATGGTTGGCATGTGGCTTTTTATTTGTTTATTTTTTGGAATTTATTGCCTAGGTGGTAAAGAGCTTCAGTATCCCCAAGCCAGTGATTCTTTCCAGCTATTTAAACACACTGCACACATTAATGGGAAGAGGACTTGGGCAGAGCTACTAAAAATATTTTTTTATCAAAATAAAATTAATTGAAGAGTTGTTCTGTTAAATTTGGGGGGTTTTTTGTTTGTGTTTGTTCTTTGGTGAAGAGGTATCGAAGTAGTGTAACGCTGTCGCTTTAGGATTTACGGAAAGTATTTCATCTTCAGTCCCTTCGCTGGGGCAGAATCAGGGTCTGCATCTTGTGCAGCTGTAGCCAGTTCACAAAACATCTTGGTTGGACACCTGCTTCCTTTCATCCCAGGATAAGCTTCAGCTTTGATCCGAAAGAGCCTTTCACATCGTTTTAGCCCTGGGAAGCATGGGTCTTTGTTTGTTTTAGTGAAGGGTGTTTGTTTTGGTGGACTGTTCCCTTTGAAAGTAAGAACAAAACAAATCCAAATGGAAGAGGAGGAAAAAAACTTGGTTGGATTTTAGCATGCGCGTTTGACTATGCTTAGCATTTAGCTGAGTTTGCTCTTTCCTTTTCTAGAGTCTGCTGTGTGAAAGAGCCTGGAAGGCAACAGTGAAGAAGGCAAATATGAAAAACGTGACTGCAATGCCAATGCTAGCAATAGGAACTTGCATCTTGGAACAACCTTTAACTTTTTCTAAAATTAACTTGATGACCTTTTGACATTGAGTGTTTCTTATTTTGTCCCTTAGGGTAGAGCAATAGAAAGGTGCATACTGTCTGCACAGTGTGTGGGGCACATTGTTACATACTAAGTTTCTGCCCTGCCCACTGTGCAGACAGCAGAATGAGGCTCTGAGAAACTTAGTGCTGCATGTGAATGATATATCAAAAAGCAAGTTCTGACAGTGAGCTAAGTTTTCATAATACCAGCTGTGATGCAACTTTGCTTTTTCTGTCTTTCTCAATTTCTGGGACCACAGACATCTCAATCTTTTTTTCTCTCTCTATTGGCTGTTGACGGCTACATGCTGTTTATAGCAGCATAGATCTTGCTCTCTTGAGGTATCCAGGAAAATAAAAAGTCTTTACATATAGCTGAGTAGCTCAGAAGACATGGCTGTGTCATAAAAGCGAGGCTTAAATTGTCAGCTTAATATTTTTGCTGGGCCTTTAACTGAAATTTACTGTAGAAAATTTTAGGGTTATGTCAGAATTAAACTGTTATGCATGCGGTCTCTAATAAAATAGTTGTGCTACTCTTCAGTTAGGTTTGTTTCTTGATAGTTGTGTTACTCTTCAGTTAAGTTGATTTTTGTTCTGCTGCATAGGGATAAACATTTCTTATAGAAATGTAACTGTGAAGACAATTTTCTGTTCCTCCCTTTGCACACCAGTATGTGTCCCCTAGATGGCAGGAAAGGATCACTTTAAAAGTGCCAAACCTGCGTTAACTCCTGTGCTTCAGCATCAATCTGAGGGATTTTAAAAATACCTCAGTAAAACGAAGTTGTTTTGTATCACTAGTTAAATCGTGGGGACCATGCTTAGATACAATGGAGAAAGCACAACAGAGGAGAGGAATGTTGAATCACTTCTGTGGGAGGGAAGCTTATGGTGAGTTTTGAATAAATTTGAAACACGGTTCTATAGCTTAAAAGCATTTTGTCTTCTTTGTTTATGGTTAGAATTATATTCCACACTTTTTATTGTTGCTCCGAGAATGGAGACAACAAGAAAATGAATACAATTCCTGACATGCTTCATTTTTATAATAACCTCTGTCTGCTGTCCATGACATGCCTTATTTTCTTGAGGTTTGGTTGATTGACAGTTGTTCCTCTAAGGCTCTGCAAAATTGTACTACTACTCCTCAGAAATTGCAAAGCAAATGTCTGTAACATTTGGGATCTATAACATTTGAACTGTCAGTTGTACCTCTAAAATATACCTTGCTGTGTGTTTAGCTGTGATGACGATTTGGAGTCTTTCCTATATACTTATTACATATGAAGGCTAAATTCAGGTAAAATGGCAGTTTCTTTGCACAAGGTTTAGATCATCTTTAATGGTAAGCACTGCTCAAAATAGCAGTGGGCCCAATGTGCAGTACCACCAACAGTCTTTCGTCGCCCATCTCATTTCTGTTGCAGTTGATGTAATGCAAGTCTCCTGTGAAGTAGTGCTTAATTCTCACTGTTTTGTACAATTGGTGTGAAGTGGTTCAGTATTTATCAAAAATATATGAAATTAGAGAACTAAGGAATGTAGAGTGGTACCAAATGTTGCAAGGTTCATGAAAATAAGTGAAGCATCTGAGACACAGTTGTTCCTGCCAGATTTTTCTTTCTCTGAAATTCAGATAGGGGTGAGAAGAGAAACTAGAAAAAAGATTCAACTGTAGTGTTTAAATACTGCTTCCTGCTGAGAAAAGGTTGGAATGGAGCAAGGAAGCACAGCATGGTGACATGTCATGCTACCAGTTCTTCAGTAATTGCGTCATTTGGAAAGCTGTATGCATCTGGTTTTGATAATTCATAATAAGAAAAAAAATTACGTTTGACGGAATAGGATGCCAGCTTCTACTACAGAGTGTCTTATTAATGACTTCGATGAAGACAGTAGAATTTGGGCAATCTTGGTTTGTACCTGAGGCTTGGTTGCCAGTGTGAATTCTTGACAAGTGCTCATGATCACCTCCTTATGGTGGTGGAATGAGGATCTTCAGCTGTACTTCTTGTACAAAATGGAATTCTAGATGGAAAAAAAAAAAAAAAAGTACCTTTTTAGCCAAAAGGACACTTTGGACACAGAAAGGACACTGCTTTTCTCTGACTAACCCCGAGGAGGTACTACACTATATCTGCCCTGCTAGCATCCATCTGTTTGATACTTAGAGCTGCCTTTTCTCTAGTTGTTGATGAACACAGTCAAACTGATCTCAAAACAATTGTTCTCAGCTTATTTGTAGTTCACAAGTTACTGTTTCTATTTCAGACCTGAAGAAAGATTTATACAAAACATTGCCACTCTGTTCCAAATATGAAAATACTTGCAAAATTTTTGGTCTAATTATATTTTTAGAAAGACACAAGCTATACATGTGAATGCATTAATTCAGTTGTGTATGTGTAATGTCAGTATCCTCTCACATATCCTTGGCACATTCCAAAATACTTGGAAAAAAGTATTTACCCAAAACTGTTGGCAGTATCAAAGGAGTTTCAAGATGAATGGTGTGCAGTGAGGACAGAGGCAGACAAAGGTTGACAGAAGTGCAGGGAAGCAATAGCAGTCATAGGATGTGGTTACCCAGTGACAAGCAGTGCTGCACATAAAGAAGAAAATATCCTTTTCTTACTCATCTATTTCTGCCATTGCTTCTTGCTTTATATTTCTTCAGTTCATTCTTTTCTGATCACTCCTTTCATTTCTCTCTTTGCACATCCAACAGAATTCAGGCTAATTAGTTCTGTTTCTTTCTCTTTGACTGAAACTTGGAGTTTCTGCCAGGTAGAATGAGTCTGGAAGCAGGAAACCTAGCACAAGGCAGTGGCAGTGCAACCAAAGATACTGCAATTGAAGTGGTAGACTAGAATTAGGGCTCTGTTCACAGGTAGAAGCAACATTAATTTTGGGAAGACAGCAAAATAGCTCTCCTCCTGTCCCTGCTAAATCTTTCCTTCATGACTTTGCAAAGCCCAGTGTCATCATATTTAATCATGAAACAGTATTCAGTCCTCAGCTGGGCAGCACATGGGCAGGATTTAAAATTATTTTCTGTAAAATACTTTGAAATATGCACAAGAGGAATAAACAATCTATATAAATGCAAATGGGAAGCTATAATTATCTGTTTATATTTCATGGTCTCATATTTTGTGTATTTCCCATTATACAGGGGTTTTTTTTAAATATTTACATTATTACTATTGACAAGAGTATTGCCTAATAATTAGCACTTCATTTTTATGTCCGCAATGAAAGTTATTGCTGGCCAAGCTTCATTACAGGTGGAACTGACCTGTATCGTCTCAAAGGGCTCATCCTCCATGCTGAAAAAGAAAAGAAGTGGTAAACAGTGTGGTGCACATGGGGAGGGAGTGAGGTCTATAAGACCATAATTTCTTTCAGCTCTTCTCTAAGGATAGTCTTTAATGAAGTGATGAGCAAGGATTTCTTGAAACTCACTTTCTACCTGTTTCTGTAGTGCATCTTTCACAGCTAGTTGCAGAAGAAACTTTTATGTACAAGTTGTAGCAAAGAGTTTAATGGATGTAACTTTAGGCATCTATTGGGGTGGGTGGGAGCAGTCATGACCTAGGTCAACTGTACTCTGAGTCTGTAGGGTGAGATCCCATTCTGTTCCCAAAGCTGCTCAGATAGATGTACTAGCACAGGATTGTGTCAAAACCACACACATTTCAAGATTTGAACATGCTTTCAAAGAAAGCTGACCTGTAGATCTCCACACCCTGATGGTGTAGGTATAGCCTTTCGGTGGCTCAATTGGCCAGCCCTCAAAAGCTGTCTGCAAAGCCCTACATAGAGGCTTCTGTCTTGTACAGTGGCACATGGTGCACTCACTGCGCCCACAGAGAATGAGGTGGATCTGCCTCCAGAGATGACTCTGGTCTCACTGCACTGTTCTCCAGAAATGGCCATGATTACCCTTGAAGACACTGGAAGCTGAAATGAAAGGTATAAAGATAAAATGTAGTGAAGGTATTGGTTAAAATTTTCAAATGTGACCACTGACCTTTTGGAATTGAATAAATAAATGAATAAAATGAGTAAAAAAGTACTTGGTCAGGAAAATGTCTACTGAGTTCTTTCAAAGAATCTCAGAAAACATTTCAAAAATAGTGCTGCTAAAACCGATAGTTACTTAAAATCTTGGTAACTGGCTAACACTGGTCAAAATCATCTATGACAGTTTTAAGAAAAATATGGCCATTTTCTTTACAAAACAAAACTGGTTTCTGGTCTTGTATTTTTCAAGATTGCACTTTTTAAGCAGTGTTTTCACTGGATCATTTGAGTGCTTATCATTTTTCCGTCAGCTTCTCCCACATTCTGTTAGAGTTTTTATTCCTTTCTGTAGACAGCAGAACTAGAACAGAAAGTTCACTAGTTTGACCAGAATCAAAAAGGAAGTTGGTGTCAGATGTTAGGCTTGAAGATTTGTTATTCTAATCTCATGTTGAGAAAAGGGGTTTTTGGTCAAGCTTTACAGTTTGACAACAATATGTCTTTGAACACCACCAATACTGAAACTCCAGTGTTAGCAAAAACTTTGAATGCATTTTTTAAAAATGGCATAACTAGAAATTTGGTATAGATTTCAGCTGAATACAGTTAGATAGAAGCTGAATAAGCCAATTGAAAGAAAAATGTTCAAACTTGTAGGAAAATATGAATGATTTTTTTGGAGATATATAAATTTCCCTTACATGTGAAGGAAATTGATGCAGATACATATTGTAGTCTGTCCAGTGAATATTGACCAAAATCAGTATTGATCCTACGAAGGCCCAGACACTCTGTTCTTAGCCCTGCTTTTCCCATCCAACAGTTGCTCTTGGACTCAGCACCTTTCAAAGATGAATACAAGCTCTTAAAATATTTTCCTGTTGCTCTTTTATCAGTAAGTTGCAAGACAGCAACTACTTGATAGAATCCATTTTCAGTTTAGTAGGAAATGTAATATACTTCTGCTCTGGAGGAAAATTGGAAAGTAATTACTGTAGAATTAAATCCTCTTGCTTCTGTGAAAATAAACACAGTATGGGAAGTGTCTGGGGACTTGCGGTAGGATACGTAGTTCAACAGTGCTCATTCTTCTTTATAGAACTATCTAATTAGGAGCTAATGAACAAAAGATTGGACTGCTTGCAATTCCATACACTGATTCTCTGCAAGTGTTGTAGACAGTTTCTTTTGCTTCTTGTGAATCTTTTTATCTTTTTGCTTTGCTTTTTAGCTGCAATGAAAATGGGATCTTACATTAACATGAATTGTGTATATCTGGACAATAAGCAATTAAATTCAGTACCTTCTTAAATCAGTTGCTGGTCTGATTGTCTCTTCTGAGCAGTCAAGAGTGTTTCTGCTAGTCTCTGTATAGATTCCTAAATATTTCTTGGGGGGGGAGGGGGGGGAAGTTAACTATGAGTTGAAATAAGGAGGGGGCAAAAGTACTCTCATCTAAGGTCAGACCATTTTTGCCCTGTGTGAATCTGTGTTTGCCTTCTGCTGTGTGACTAATGTAGAAGCTGCTTTGGGAGAGAAAGGAATCTGAGGTTTTTAATTGTGCTGAACAAGTACTAGAAAAGGGGCCCATGTGTGAGCCATGGGCTTTACATACCAACCTTTTTAGTTGTTGTTCTATTGACTTCTTGTCAACAAGGATTTCTCAGCACTGAACACAAACTCTCTAAGATTCCTGGGCAGAGACTATATTGGTGACAGAGTAGTAAACCATGGTATATTGCTATGCCCTGTTCTTACTCTACCGGGATTTATGGCTTAAGCCAAAGACCCACAGACTCTCCCAACCAATTATAAGGTATAGGCACAATTTTAGATGAAAAAGTTATGTCATACACTTACAATGCAACAAGTAAAAGTTAGCCATTGAACCTGTAAATCTACTTTAATATACATACTAATGAATTCAGGGTTAGGGAAAAAATATTTGCAAGATTCATAAATATTTTATTTCTTTGAAACACAGATGTCAGTGGTTTTATTTTTAAAGCCCAGTACTAGAATCTGAGAGAATTTTACTATTGCTAAAATGCAATAGGAACTTCAGGCAAAACAGATCTAACTTAGGCTAGTAAATCTATTTCATTTCAAAGGAACAGAGCAATAAAACTCTTGAAGCGGGCATTACCTGAAGGTAATTGACTGCATCTGTGAGTTAAATGTTCCAAGGAGAAGAGAAGACTGCTTCTAGCTGACAAGGTCAATTATCCCCTCACTGTGTCCTTTTCGGGTGGTACTGGCATTCTGAACACATCTGAAATTGTTAAGTAAAACTTTTGAGAGCAGAATAATGTTTATTTTTAAATAAAATTCCTATTAACTATTTTTAAAAACACAGACACTAAAGAAATTTCCATTGGAGTAATGCACAGAAATAGTACTAATCCTATGGATATATGCACTTCACTTCCAAGTAGTAGTTACATAGCTGTCATCACTTGTGGTTGAGTGGAATCTTATAATGGGATTTTAGTTTTTTGTTTGTTTAAAAAACATTGACTGTAAAATGACATTGTGTGATAAATGGAGTAGTTAAAGGTTGGTGTACAGTTTTCGTATTTGGGCATCCCTGTAAGCCCTATTTCTATCGTGAGTAGAATCCTGATGAAGTAGAAACAAATTAAATGTATGTGGGCCAAATCAGGCAGTGCTGGACCAAATAGGGAATTGGTAAAAGGTCAGTTCACTGGTTTGGAAGCCAGTAGACAGTGTTCTTTCTCTGTTTTGTTTCAGATGTCCAAGTCCAGCTGGTGAGTCCCATGCACATGAGAAGCCTCGCTTGCTTTCTGTGCCTGAAGAGCATGAAGTAGACGGGCTTTCTCAGGCCCTCTCTCAGGATGTTCCCTGAGGAACATCCTCAAACTCTTCCCATAGCTGTTTTGGGTTGATGCCCCTCTTAAGGGCTTCCCAATGCTGAAACACAAACCATGATGTATTTTTTACTCTATTTGAGACTTTTTTTTTCCCTTTTGGTAATACTGTATATAGATTATACCTTTTCCCTTGCCTTAGTTTCCTGTTCATTTACTTTATAAACTTCTTTGGTTGGGAATAAAATCTTTATTATAACATTTGAGTTTCATTTGTCAGCTTTTCTCTCAAGAGCAACAATTACCGTGTCCTGATAACACCAGATTGTTCATCTGTGTCCAATTTGAAATTAACATTCTGCTTTCTTTAAAATTTATAACCCACTCACTTTTTGCTGCAACGTTGTTCATTCCTTCCAATATGTTTCCAGCCCTGCTCGTGCTGTTTATACTCTGCTAATGTTTGCATTTGCTTGTGAAATCATGGGATCCTCTTAATATTTTACTTCTATTTTTAAGTGATGGGCATATTCTTGGTTTGTGAGTCTGCCACACAATTTAATGTTCTATGCAACTTTTTGTCTTGTTTTGACTCCAGTGTTAACCTCTGCAAGTCCTTCTGCTTCTCTCTCTCTCTCTCTCTCTCGTTTTTGGGATTTTTGTCATGTTTGTAGTGCTGTAGGTTGCTCTGTAGATTGTAAGCTTAATCTCCAGTTGAGTGATATTTGACTGGGAAATTTGTTATTTCCTTAATGAGTAATTCTGGGTCTAGTTCTTTAACATTTTCTCCCACACTCCATTTTTTATCTGATCCCTTCTAGATTATCTTTAAAAATCATAAGTTTATCTTTTCAGTCTTTAGTTGGAGACTCCTTCTGCCTTCACTTATTCTTCATACTATTTATTTAAAAGTGTGCTTAAGCCATTTCAGAACTAGTTGCTTGCAAAAATAGTGCTCTGTGGCTTCCTTTCTTCCTTGAACCCACTTCTGGTAGTCAGAAATGGAAGTTCTGTTTTAAACCTTCTTCATTGTCTTTCATGTTTCCAGAACATTTCAGCTATTAACAGATATTCAGAGTATTTTTTTCGCTTCATGTGCTCCCCAATACCTTATTCAGTAATTGTTCAAAAGCAGATGCCTGCTTTGCTGGCTACCTTACAGGGTCTTTGAGTAAGAGTGCAGAATGGTGCTGCCTGTGTGGTGAAACCAGTAGGGGAAAAGGAGAAGGGAGAAGGCCTTAGAGGTGGAAGTGCCTTGCGTCTGCCCAGGCGAGGAAGCAAGGGAGTCTGCCTGAGTCAGGGGTCACTGCTCTGTGGCAACTGGAATAGAATAATTGAGGCTGAAAGATATCTTTAGAGCTCATTTAGTTCAGTGCTTGGCTAAAAGCAGGGCCAGCTTCAAACTTAGGCTTAGGGCGTTGTCCAGCTGTCTTGGTCTGAACCTCTTTGGGCACCATGGCTTACCCATGTTAGCCACTTCAGCTGCAGTCATGTCTCCATGTCCAGGGCATCAGTTTGAGCATTCATGTGACCACACAGAGAGTCAGGGAGCTGATTTGGCTAAAAATCAACCATTAAATGACTTCAAGAGAAATAATGACAACATTGGTGTTAACAACATCCTCTCTTGGCTCCTCCTGAAGGAAACGAGGTGGAGAGATGCAGGAAGAAAGCAACCCCTTTGCAAATGCAAGAACTGTCCCTTCTTCCTTCCCCCCAGGATGCAGACACAGGTGAGTGATGTAGGAAACCTCTTGCATTTAAGCATGTGAGAAATTCCATCAATGTAAATTGTGCTTTGGAAGAACCAACAACACAATTGGAAGGTATTCAATTCTTTTTACTTCCCAAAACAACCCCCAAAATAAAATTTAAAAATGTAAAAGTATATTTCTCAGCAGTGTCTCAAATTTAGGCTCCATTCGAAAACATGGTGGGGAAAACAAGCATTTGTTGTAATTTTCTAGAATCTCACTGAAAGCTACAGTTCTATTCAAATTCTAAGTCTGGAACTGGTGTGAAAAATATATGTAAAATCCAAACCCTGGTATTTACTAAACAAACAAAAGCCTCACAAAACCTTCCTGTCCCAGATCTTGTTCAGCTTTTCCATAACCTAATATTAAGCTCAGTGACAACTAAAGTGTTCACTCTGGTTTATTCTTTGTTATAGAAAAACCTTTAATTTAGCCTCTAGGAGATTTGAACTTGCAATGGAGAGCTGTCACATTCACTCTGATTCACTCTGATACGTGCAAATCTGCTAACTCTCACAGCCGTTCAGTGTTTTATACTGTTTAAAATGATTTCTGCTGCACTGCATCAGGTTTTTGAAGCACATAACATGATAATAGGACAATCAAATGTCATGGAGATCCAGTTTTAGCATTAGTACTTTGAATTCAACAACCAGCTCTAGTTCAGAGATCTTGTGTTTCTGTTATTTAAATCCTTTTTTTTTTCATCTCGACAAGGGCAATGTAGTTAGGAAATGGGGGTGGGATGGAATTGGGGGAGTGTGTGGCAAATGGGGAAGCTTTAGGTACAGTAAAGCTATACAAGGTAGTATTCTATAGATAGTATGCAAAAAAAGAAATGGAGACTGAACTCTGATTTTTTTTTTTTTTTTTTTTCTGTTCTTTGTCATTTTCTGAATGTTTTTTCTATGGTTTCTTTGTTTCTGTCCTTTCCTTCCCAAGCTTCTAAGTGAAGCATCAACTCGGAAAATTTTGAGTTTTCTTATCAAGATTTGTATATTACAGTGGAGCTGAAGATAAGCTTAATAATTTGGGCTATCTGAATGGCATTGGGTATTATAACTATAAATGCCATTCTCATATAAGTAACCAATATTTTCAATGTATTGCATGCATTTTCCATTTGAACAGTTTCCTCAACGTAAAATAGTGCTTAATAACCTGAGGCCTGTGCAAATATAGATAATATGTATTTTAAATTATTCCTGCCTGCATCAGTCCTACCTTCTGTTTTTCCCCCACCATATATTGGTTGAAGTCTAAAGGAAATGGACAAGTCTTAAAGGTGTTTGATAAATTTAACTATATTTTAAGTCAGCCTATTTTTCCAACTCAACTTTCCTTCCATTTGCCATCAAAATATAGGAAGTGTTAATATCTATTATAAACTGGTTCCCTGGAAGAAGAGGCTGCTCTGTACTGCCATAGACCAATTGGCCTCTTATGCAGATTAGTTCAAACCATATTCTGTACATAAATGTCTGGTTGCAAATGAGTATAGTAAAATGGATATTTTTATTTCAGACTTGTGAACTATTATATTGATGAATACAATCGCATGGTAAAAAAACCTCAGGTTTCTATTCTCAGTCATGACTTTAAGAAGATGAAAAATATCAATGCCATTGGAAATGCAGCTCAAAATGAAGTTAACGTTAGATGCATATTTTTATAACAGCAAAATATGTTTTGAAAACATAGACACAACATAGGTCCTACAAAGATATTAAAGAAAGACCTTTCAAATGGCCAGCAATTTAGACTCAATACATGACTTCAACTCTGCAAATTGGAAGCTAGCAAACTTTGGGACTGAATATCTTGGAGGTAATAAAAGTTAAAAGCCAGAAGAACAACATTAATTGCTACAAACCGTGAAAAGTACAGATATCAAGCATCTGTAAAAAACATTCACACCAATGTAGAGCAAGGATTGCAGGAGTGATTGATATGCTGAGTCAGCTTCTCTTTCAATTGAGAATGAGTTCATCATTCAGCTGATAGCCTGACAACATCTGCACTTGTGTAATGAGATTTCTAACAGAATTTGCATGGTTTATTCTGTGTGCATGTAATGTTTCAAATTAATATAAAATTCATTCAATTCTGACAACCCTTCTACTGAAGCTGTAGATTTTTACCCCTGTTACTGATCAGTGATCTTCCATGATAATCAATGAACTATTTTGTCAGCTAATCATGTTTTGTACTGTATACTGGATTATTCAAACTGCAAAGGTCTGCTTTTCACCATCTATTTAAAGAAACAACAATGAACAGGAAACACTAAAATGAAATCAAATTCACGAAGGAAGCACAACTTAGTTTTCTATGGGTCATGTTGGTGAGAGAAATAACCTGTGAAAATTAAATATGCCACATTACTTCCAGTATATTAAATATGCTTCACTGAGCTGGAGAGTAAGTTTATCAGCAGTTACCAACCCTCTTAAAACTCTCAACATTCTGCTAAACACAGACCAGAGCCAAACAACAGTTCTTTTGTGTTTTGGCCTTGAGAGTTAGCAGAAGTACTACATCTGACAGTGTGTGAAACTTGAGTGCCATTTAAACTGTCTAAACATTGAGCATGCATTTTTAAACACTAAGTAGATGTTAAATAATAAAACCTGTTTTATTTTTGTTATATATACCACCTAATGTATAATGAATAGCTTTAAGGGATGTTCTCTAGTGAGTTTGCTTAATGGGGGATGCAATCTGTAAAAAAAGCTTCATCTGAAATGTGTGCTGGCTTGAACTATGTGCAGCTGTGCTGAGCGTCTTGGGATTGCAGATTTTGCTATCTGTAGGGACGATGTCTCCTTAAAAATACATAATGCATAAAATTTAAATTGTGTTTAAAAATGAACAAAATCATGAGCAAACACAGCTGTGTTTGCATGTGCATTCTTTGTCACTATCACTCTCTGTAGGTTTATGTCTGTCTTCACTCCCATAAAAAAAGAGGAAGAGGAGATAGTTGCAAAGAAATTATCTTATATGCTTGTTTAAAACACATCAACGGTTTCACTACTTTCTGTGAGCAAATTAAGACTTTCTGTCTTTGTCAAACCCAACCAAAAACATGTGACCTAGCCCAAAAAGTTTAAAATAAGTAGAATTGCCTTAAGGGAAGCTAATAGGTCTAGTGATGGTGAAAGTATTGCACTAAAATGTCTCTAAAACTGTTTGGATAGTTCCTAAATGTTTACGTTAGAGACAGCATATTAGTGTATTCATTGCTAATTATGTTCTGAGTCTGTGCAGGGACGTTCAAATTGTATTTCATGAAGACGTTACCAGATAATCACTAGTCTTAGGAGAGAACTTTCTTAATATAACCATTACCTGGTAAGTGAGAGTTAAGACAAGGAGTAGTAGACTAGACTAGACTGTTGTAATTCTTACTCAGGAAGTTACGTATGAATCTTGATGGCTCAGTTCATTGTCTTTTCACGATTTGGCCCCTTACTCTCCCATTCACTTCTCACAGTGAAATGTTTATTCAAACATTTCCTTATACTAGTGAATGTTATATGAAAGAATGTGAAGAAAACGTCATGTGAAAGGGCTGGAGATGTAACTTATGCATCAGAAGGCTTTAGAGCAGTTAGAAGTTATTTGCAGGCACAGCGGAGGCTTAAAAGACCTCACTGATGTGACTGCAATTAGCTGCTCTGAGGGGAGTGGGGTAGAATCGTTTATGAGGAGCTTTCCCACCTTGGTGTATTCCGGTATCAGCCTGAAATAAAATCTGGCTTGGGTCACAAGGTAAAATGAGTCTGCACACTTGTCCCTAGGGGACATTTATCTGTATGCCAATGCCACATTGCAGTTTGGCACAAGAGTAGTGTGAAAAAGCTTTCTCAGTGGCTGCTTGCCCTGTATGTGCTTCTTTTGCCATGAAATCAGTTCTGAGTAAATCAGTCTCATTCATCATCAAGATGAAATATTAAAACAAAAAAAAAAAGAAGAAAGAAAAAAGAAGTGTTGCCTAAGAGGAATTGTAGCTTTTTGTGCAGTCATTTAATGATTTAAATACATAGGTGATGTTATTTTCTTTTTTCTTTTTGTCTTGGAATACCACTTGAGAAGGAACAGTAAAACAGAAAAAGTGGTTTATCTATTCATTGTATCTTATCTTACTTTTGTACATTAAATCTCCTTCAAAATGTCATGTAAAATTAGGAAGTAGCAGTCAAATTCCTCCTGAGAGTAGACTTTTATTTCAGATACAATCGAAAACCAACTCATTGCATAGATTTTTTTGCATACCTAGTACAGGTATTTGAAAGGCATCATTTAAAATGTTACTTTAACGAGCTCTATAGCACTTTGTAGACTCTGTTCAAATATTATTTAGGTTGTTATCTTTGCCAACCAGACGAATTTCAGAAGCCAAGTAACACGACAGAAAATAACAGCAGCTGGTGCTATATTATGTAGAAGTAGCCACTGTGGCTGGAGTATGTCCCATCTCCAATGTTCATGATAAGCACAGATTCTTACACTTTCTCCGAGTGAGGTGTCTGCAGCTGGTCACAATGCAGTTGCCTCAGACCAGAAAACAGCTTCCCTCCACTGAACCAAGTGGGATGCATCCTAGATATCTAGCCCTGAGAGATTGAGGCATGCTGGCATTTCTGCAAAGTGCTCATAAAATCTGCATAATTCAGTACCTTACTCACCATCCTTCATAATTTTTCTGCAACTGCCTCCAGACTCCCTCTCAGAAGTGCCTGTTTCTTCCTTGCCTGTGCACTGGAGTTCTGGGGAAATATGTGCTGGAGTTCCAGGCTATGGCAAGAGAACTTCATAAAATCGGAGGTATAGAAGAAGGAGCTGATGATTGTGTCCTTGTGAACTCTCTGGAGGAGTTTTTAGCAGGTGTCTGAGCGATGGAGGGAGCTGTGTGAATGAGGAGAGGTTTGTCACTTTGGAAGCAGGCTGAAGAGATGAACATGAGGAGGTTGCTGAGCGCTTTGTAGAAGGCTTAGCCTGTGGACCCCATAAAGGAGTCTTGGCTTTGCTGTCTCTACCTTTCCTTCCTGGAATGAAAGATTGGAAAACATAGACTGATATGGACTGTCAGTATTGAAAGAATTGAGCAGCTTAGCCTCACATCCGCAAACACACTACAAGTAAAGCCCTCCCCACCCAGTGCCCTCACCTGCTCCCCTGTCCCAGCGCGCCCCACTCAATGGGACTTCAAATGGTGAGAGAGAGCCTGCTCTAGCAGGGCACTGCAACAGCACTCAAACCTAGACTGCAAGAGTCCTGTGGTTGGGCTGCCGTTATAAACTCTTCTGTCTGTCATACAACACCTCTTTGGATAGATAGCCAAAGGTCATGAGCAGTTTTGCCTAAATTAAGGGCAGCACACAGACCAGTGCTTGTCAGTAATTACGTGTTTATATTAAACTTGTAAATCGAAGTGATGCTCAGAAAACTCATCCTAATGTTTTGGCATATAGCAAAATCACAGTGAGGGTAATCTTTGGAATTCTGGTTTTAGTTTGAAGCTTGCAGTCAAATTGCTAAAGGCTAACCGATACGTGTCAGAGCCAAGTAATTTTTTGAATCAGAATGCAAGGTGAGATTGCTAAAATATTGTTTCCTAACATGTCACATTGAAGACTTTGTGTTTTGCACTGTTCTAAGAAATTACTGGGGCTAATAATGAAGACTAGCTATTGAGGTAGTAGAAATAAAAGAAATATTAAAACAAATTTTCCTTCTGTTTTTGTTCCTCTTGGGCTAGCAAGTGGGTTTTCCACAGCAAGTAAAGAGGTAAGATTAATAACTATTAAAGATGTAAACAGTTTCTCAATCACTTCTAAGAAGTCAAATAATTAGGAAAAAAATTACAGTAATGACTGAATTTAAAATATTAGTAATAGTACCTATTGCCACTACTGTTACTGACTTGGTCTATGAATGTTGCTTCACCTCTCTGGCCTGTTTTGCTGTCTGAAAAATAGGGAATAATGATAGTTTAGAAGCTGCTGAGAGAACAGATGCAGTATTACTGCTGAGGGGATTTTAAATCTAATTTGTGTGTTCCTTCCTAAGACATCACTACCCCAAGAGATGTAGCTCCCTCCTCCTCTCTCTATCTCTGTTCTCCTATTATCATGTGCATGTTGGGGCTGTAAATTCAGTTTTTCTGCAAACAGTAAGAAAACTCCACATTCCAAACAGGAATCTAGTTGCATCTCTTTCATAGTTGTTCTGTCTGAGGCTGTTGAGAAGTCCCAGAAACCCTGGACAAATGTAAGCTATTATAGTAGCTCTGACAAAACTGCATGTAACTTGTGGGACTTGTTTAGTGAAACTGTGACATTTGGAAGTTATGTCAAACTGTGACATCTCACCAGCTAAGGAAGATGTTTGAGCTCCAGATCCTGTGTGCTGATTTAGTTCCCATGCTGCTTTCTGTTTATCTTTTCTATTTGCTTTTGATCAGCATTTCCTGCAACTCTGATCTTTCCCCACAGCCTCCTCCTCAAGATCACACTAGCAAGTGTATGTCAGTGCATGATGCACCATGGTTGTAGAATTAACATATGTTGTGCTTTGACCTGTGTATAGGTAGAAAGTGGTTACAAATTACCCTGCGTATCTACTGGCCTGTTCCAGAATCAGTAATCTGCCTGAATAAAATAGTTAAGTTGTTAACATTAAAACGGCAGTTGTCATATGCTCTACTGGAGAGAAAGCTGGCTCCTCATTGCCCAAATCTGTAGCGAAAACATTTGGGGAAAAAAAATTTATTACATTTATACATTCAGTCTTCCCCATCTACAATTGCTTTTTTCTTCTCAGAATCAGTTGCTGAAACCCCTACATCACTGCTGCTGTTAATAAAACTTAGTCATCATTTTAGTGGGCAGTGAATAGACTTTTAATTTTCATTCTGTTCATTTATAAGAAATTAATTCTCAGTCTTGCTATTTGCACTTAAAGATGTAATGCTGGTCAAATCTCAAATAGTTTACATACCCCCTTTTGTCCCAGAGAAGTTCCCCAAAGTTTGATGTGGGAGCTGTTACAGACTTGATAGGATGCTTATCCCAAGGCTTTCCTGGACATTTCAGACTTGAAAGGAAAAATCCTTGGAAGCTCTCTATTTCTTTCTTCCTCTGCCGTGATATGAACAGGACAGGTTTATTGTATTGCAAAGTGAGCCACTGGATAAGGAACAAAATAATAAACGCCATTCCCTGCCTTCACTGTCATGCCAACTTGCCCTCCACTTTCCTGCTTGAACTTGCCTGGGAAGCAGTGAAAGGTCTGCTGACCTGCTCCCTTTGGTATCCAAGTCCTGCTCGTGGTTAGGCTGTGGCAGCCCGAATGAGCCAGAAGGAATCATCGGGCACACATCCTTCTCCTCTCAGAGCCAGAGGAAGAGATAACACTTGCAACAGGAACATTTTTCCAGGTTAGATGCTATCTTGGTCCTCAGATGTTCAGGACATCCAGTAATATAATTCAGTAGCATAACGTATCTCTCCCTTCAGCCTTCAGATCGTGACACAAAATCAATGCGAGGATTGATTGCAAAGCTAGTGCTGTTAAAAGTTACTTTAGTTTATTTTTTTTCTCATGAAGAGAGAGAGGTGCCCAAGAACATTCTTATTGGCTTAATGAACTGTTGAAAAGTTTCAACCAACATGACACTGAAATTACTTTTTCTTCGTGATGATAGGAAAAAATAATTCCTAACAGCATGCTGCTGCTATAACTGCCTACATCTTGAGCTTACGCTACAGGTGTTTTTCCAAAAATGGCATCGGCTATGTATGAGAAAAAGAGAAACCCAAGGTGGCTTAACAAAACAACTGTCCTGTACTTACCAAGTTTCAGCTTTCTTGTCTATTTTTAATACACACTATTGTATTAGATCAGTCAAAGGCATCACAAGAAGGCACAAAGAACTGAAAGAACTGGAAGAATTTTCAGGTACCCATATTAGACTATCATAGAATCATTTAGGTTGGAAAAGACCTTTAAGATCATCAAGTCCAACCGTAAAACTAACCCTGCTAAGTCCACCACGAAACCATGTCCCTAAGTGCCTCATCCACCTGTCTTTTAAATGCCTCCAGGGATAGTGACTCAACCACCTATGAGAGAGGTTTTATATCCTCATCTTCGTAACAAGCAAAGAGAAAAATCAAAGCTTTATAACATTTCCAAAAACACAGAGGAAAAACAAAAGGATAAGGGTTATTTATTAAATATATTACCACCAAGTATTAATGTATGTTGCCTAGATGACAGGAAATGTCAACAAAAATTAACTAGAGCTGATATTTTCTTCCATTACACAGTTCCAATTGGATTAATATTCTTGTTTCTTTAATTAGTAGGAAAGTTACTGTGAACAAAAAGAAAATAATCATACTTCTCAGTTGTGGACTTACTTAGGAAATGCATGTCAGCCACGCCTCTTTGACTACAGTTCTTTGACTAACATCTACCCTGTTATTTCTTAAAATAATAAATTATGGAAAAAGAAATGTGTGCTTGGTATGTTACAGACCTTACTTACCTCTCCTGTTTGAATAAAAATGTCTCATTTGGAAACAATGGAGTTGGGCTTTGTTCTTCTCGTTACATACACTATGTAAAGAAATTAAATTATATGTGTTTCTCCTGATGTCTGCGTAGACCATACCTTCCCTAAAATAGAGAGGTTTAGCCTTACCCTATTTTGTATCACACGATAGGGAGTATCAGGCAATAATATATGCTGTGAGAACTAAAGCCCAGGTCTTATCTTGATGAACCTATATTTATCTCCTGAAAAATTCTTTTTGCCTGTTCAAATAGAAAATAATTTGTCTTTACTTAGAATTAACATATTTATTATGCGTGTGACTGTACTTGCTTCGTTGGGTTGGAATACTCCTTTGAGTGAGAGCAGCCCGGTGTGGAAGAGGAGGTAAACCTCTGCTCAGAGCGGGCTCAGGGGTACTCAATCCCCCTTCTGGGAAAAGGAGTGAACCCTATTTTTTAGTAGTCATGGACTACATTGGTGAAGTTAAGCTTAAATTGCTTCTTACTTTTTTTAGGCTTATTTTTTCTAAGAGAACTATCCCAAACCACTGGGAATGGCAGTGTTCTCTGCAGCGTTCTGCTGATGGATCACTGGAAAACTGGTGTTTGCACAGTGACTGGGCAGTAGGTGTTCCTGAGATAATTTTAAAAAAACCCACACACAATGAAATTTATTACTTCACCCAGAAGCCTGAAAAACGAGAAAGAATACAGTGTTTTGCATAAATATTTGCTATTGCTTGTTTCAGCCTGTTTTTAGTGGGTTTAGGAACTTGCCTAAGGCAACTGTGCTCATTAGACCCACAATTACCACACACACACACACAAATCAAAGTATCATCATGACTGAAAACTTGACAGTTAAAAACTAATTGGACAATTTCAGTTGCTGCAACTATGTCCTCCTGGTAACTGATTTTTTTCCTCAGTATTTTCACCAATTTGAAGGTTTATCCTTCTTAGTTGCTAATACTAAGATAAACTGACCTGATAGAAAGGACTATTTCTTACAGTAATATATAAGATTATTTTTTCGTTTTTATGCTTTTGTTCTCTGGTTTCTAATAGCTATTACTTGAAGCAAATCTTAGTTTTAAAGATATCTTCAGAATGCTGTGATTCAAAAACATAGTTTAAACATCTATCTCAGCAAAACACGAAGTTGTCTGTGCCGGTAATAGTTATGTGCTATCTGAAATCCAGAGGGCAATATCTCTGCAGTCTTATCTACCTTTCAGCCCACACTTTTAAACTTAAAGACCCAGGCATGAGGGGGTAGAAAACTTCTGCAGAAATGGGAATGTCAAGCACTGGTGATCTGTGACTAGCATGAGTTTTAGAACAACTGAAATTTTCACCCTCAT
The DNA here is from genome assembly GCF_030936135.1 of Gavia stellata. NCBI lineage: Eukaryota > Metazoa > Chordata > Aves > Gaviiformes > Gaviidae > Gavia > Gavia stellata. The sequence goes on along the minus strand of NC_082599.1, from coordinate 22,185,762 downwards.
TCCATCAATTCTTGCAACCGCACTTTTTGGGCATTAACAGCTCTGCGACAAACAGTGGATAAATGAATCCACACAAACAGAAAAAATGCCTGGTAGACATTGCGGTTGAGAGTCATCAATCCTAAATTTAAACATTGAAATATTGTTGGTAGTAGTTAAGCTAGTTACACTATGCTCCTTCTGCAGTCATCTAAAAGAACTGGCATGTGATTCATTTGACCTGTGTTAGATGTCAACATTAGGATGACATGACCTGTTGCCCTCCCCTCTTCTGACTATATCTACTAGCTGTCACTTGAAGGTAATTGTGGGTGATTAGCTCAGATGTAGACATTTATACTAAATCAGATTAATCCCATGCCATACCATCATTAGTTTTTTGAAATCAATATCCCACTTTTAGTGTTTTTGTTTTAGATTATCAATAGGTAGGCCTAAAAAGATGCTTATTTTACTGCATTTGTGTACAATCCATAAGTATTTGAAGATTTTTTTTAAAGGAGAAAATGATCTTTGTACAAGAAATAATATTTCCCTAAGGTAGGTGAGGGTTCCTTGGGCATCTTGAAATACTGGTACTGTATTGATATGTACTACAGAAAATTCAACAAAGTAAATTAATGTACTAAAAGGTCATGATTTGAATTGGAAAGCCTACAATTCTGCAACTGCAAATCAACGCATAGAGCATTTCTGCATATCTGATTTACAAGTAGATGTTTTACTAAGACATGGAACTACCTAATAAATATTCTCTTAGCAGTGCAAGATATTGGTGCTAAACCAGAAAACTTGATAACTGATCTGTGAATCTGCTTTGGTACCATTAGGGGATACATTTAACAGGTGTGCTTTCATAACTAAAATGAAAACTAAATAAAAGTAATTGAAATGGAATTCTCTTCTTTTATGCCTTTGGCATCATAGATAAGAATGACACCATGTTAGGCCATTGTCCATTCAAAATAGCGTTGCAAACAATCTCTAAATCTTCAGTGATAACTTTTTCACTACCTTTGAAATTTTATGATATGCTGACAATAATTATCACATTAAACAGTCACTAATCCTACACATCCCTCCTCCAGCGTATCTGCTTGTCTCAATGAAAGTTAGAAAGGGAATTAATCTGGACCGCCAAGTTCATTTTTTCTTTCGTTTCTTCACTACTACCACCCACCCTTAAAATAACCTCTCTGAAATAAATTCTAAGATCTATACATCACCACTTTTATGGTCTATCTTTTAAATATGCCTGAAACAAAAGCTGCACACATGCACCAACGTAAGATGCAAGTGCTAAAAGATGTATATCTTTGGTCAAACTTTGTAAGATTGTTTCTAACACAAGCAAATGCTGGCAATTAAAAGTGTAAAGATAATAGTGAAGAAAACATTTCTCCTGATGGCTTGCTTAGATATTAGACCAAAAGACTTGTAAATCCACTTTAGCAAAACTTCAATGAAAAGTATAAAATCTGAAAAGAGGAGTAAAAGGTCTGAGGTGGTATAAATCATCAGTATGGTGTAAGTATTGTGGTATTATTTGATACAGTGGTCCAGCTCTGTTGTTTTCAGTGTATGAATGGGAATGAACAAAATGGTAAACATTGATTTTGGATGCGTCTCTGAAGCTGAATTAAGCTCTTAATATTGCCTCCATCTGCTGGTGTGTGGCTCACTAACCATCTCAAAAGCCACAGTGCTGTGGAAATCCGTTGGTGCACGGTGGCAGTGCAGAAGGGACTCTGTCATTTTTCCTCTGAGAGCTCAAGTACTGCTCTGAAGATAGAGGACTTGCTGCTCACTACGTCATCCAATATAAATATGAATCAAAGGCCCACGAAGATGCTAGAGAAAAATAATACCTATTGCAGCTTCTGATAAGATGATCAGCAGTAGATGACCAACTTCTTAAAATACTGTCCAATAAATTAATACCTGGTACATCTGTGGCTAAAAGAATCTTCTTCAAGTTCTAGCTCGCTAATTGGCAATGCTGAGGTTTGTATTTGCTGAGCAATTATCTTCTACTTTTGTCATTTTCTTCTGCAGCAATTTGCAGATGGTTATTCTTTTTCACTCTTTCTTTTACTATTTCTTACTTATAAATAATCTCGCTGTATTTTGCATGGGTGTAGAAGGGATAAGTTAGTAATTTTTTTTCGTGCGTAATCTCTCTGATTCTTTTTACTCATGGAGGATTTGGTTCGCAGCAGATTTTAATAATCCTTTTGAAGCCCCTGAATTTCCATGTTCTATAAAGTCTAGTCAATTTTTTGTTTTGTGCCATCATGCTTAATATTTTTACTGATAAAAATTGTTCCACTTTGGTAATGGGCATGTCAGTCTTCATCACACCTATATGTGTTATTAGCTCTCATCTCCTGTGCTCATGATTGACTTATCATAGTTTTTTCTTTTTATCTTATAAGCAAACTGCCTTTTCTCCTTTTTATCATATATAAAACCATTTGGCTATTTTTATCATGAATTTAGTCACTGGATGAGATAGCTGGCAGATAATGATAGCTCAGTTTTTCATTTGATGATGTTGCATTTTAGAGAACTGAAGAACTAAAAATAATGGTTGTTGTACTCTATAGAAATGTAGTCACATAAAAAAGAGAAAGTGGACTGAAACCTAGATAGAACAATGTTTGGTACTTGGAAATGCATCCAGAAATGTAAAACAATTTTGCAATAAGATAAAGAAAAACTATGGATTGTCCTGTTATTTTTCCAACATTAATCTGAAAAAAAAGTAAAAATCTGATGGGCCATACAAAAAATGGTTTGGTTATCTTCTCATTCAGATGGGAAAATTTTAGTGCTTCTCAGATTTTTTTCTTCCTTGATGTATTAAATATTTCTTCTTCTTTTTTAAGCCTGATTTTGTAGAGAAACAAGACTTACATATTCACATTGCTGGTTAAATTCAATTGCCAAAGCATTCAGTGTAATTTTCAATACCTTAACACTTCCCATTTGGCTTCTAACTGCCACTCCAAAAGAGAATGGAGTCCAATAGGTCCTGGGTCACATCTGCTAGTCCTGTGTGGGTATCATGGTTGCTCAGGGTGTAAAAATGACACTAGACACCAGTGTTTAAGCAGCTGAATCTCCTACTGTCTGTTAACCTGTCAGTTCTTGCCTATTAACTTTGGAGCCTATTTCTTTTCCAACAATTTGGCAGTGATGAAAACCTGATAGGTACCACCTTTTATATGACTTCTGTGAAAACTGTTATCCAGGTAGAGGAGAGCAAGGGAAAACAATCCTCAAGGGGCAGCTTTGGCTCATATGTACACATGGGACGGCCTGGCAGCACCCGGGTGATCCTCATTAGCTGAAGCTGATGGACGGTGGGGGCATGGGCAGGAGATGAGGGGGGGCTTGCAAGATTTCAGATCAAGTGCTTCTACTGAAGCCAGTGGGAGATCAGCTCAGCTCAGGAAATCCTACTGAATTCATGTTTTGTCTGAACATGAATAAGGTTATTCGTAAAGAAATCTTCCTCGAGATACATGGTTAGAATTGATTTCCTGCATTCAAATTTTCTTTCAATTCAAATGTCATATGAGAGGGTAATTGCAGCACACAGAATACATCCAAATGTGATCTTAAATTGCAGTCTGATCACAATATGTGCATCCACATTTTCCTTTTTCATACATTTTATTTTTACATATGTACTTGTCATTTGCACTTATTTAATTTTCTTTTAATGATTTTTCTCTAATACATGTTCATGCTCTCTACTGCTCTTCCTGAATGGAATGCCTAAATCTGCTTGCTGTAACACACACAATAGTCTGAGGCACCAAAGCATTATTCTGTTAGCTATGCTTCAGGTTTTTTCTGCCCTCTGCTCTGGGCCTGATACCAGTTTCTATTAAGCAGCTTCTTGTGAAATACTCTACCACCTAGTGGTCTTAAGTTTCAGGTAGCACACAAGAATACTTTTTACCCCTTGTCAACAGCACAGTTTCAGTGTTCTCAGACTTAAACTCAGTGTCACACTGATGATAATACATTGCATAGTGGAAAACTTGCAATTACTCTCTATACAACAAATATTTCTTTATGCAAGACTGCAATAGTTTCTTGTTACTGTGCCTTTACTACCGAGAGAGAGATGTATTCAACATGTTGTGGCTTTGAGAGACTCTAATATTTATCCTGGAACCTATTTTCAACATGTAAATTTAAATATTTGATCCCATTGCAAAATGTGCCATAAATACTGATCTGAACAACTTGGTGTTTGCACTGAACACTGGAAAATTCAGCAGTGAGACCACTTGTTTGGTCCTTCTTCCACTTTAACTTGAACGTGTATTGTGTTTCATTGGCTGCTAGCAAACCAGAAGATTAATTTTAGGTGTTTGACTGCAAGCTTTTATAGATTTAAAATTCCTGAATATGGCTCTTTTTAATTCCATAACAGAATCTAGAAACATTTTCATTGGATTTAAGGGAAGCTGGGTAACATTACAAATGCATCCATTTATTAATTCCTTCAATAGTTTCTCTCTAACAGTATATATACATTATGTCTTAGAAAATATGGGAATTAATGCATAGATAAAATATAACTGATTTCTGTAATGATACTGGAAATGTGAAGGGCAATATAGAAGGATCAGTTTGATCATCCAGCTAAAATTTCTTGCACGCTTTGCTGGAAATCAAAGGGTGAGTATTACTGGATGGATTAATTTGGCCTGCACTTCTTGGATTATTTTTAAACTTATTGCACTTTCGTACTTTACAAAACCCAAAGTGCTTGGTAGATATTTGGGTTACATTCCTAGAAAAATTCTTATATAGAAACATGCAGCAAAAAGACACAAAGCTTTGCATTTTCAGCTTTGGCATACCTTTCCACTTTTTCCAGAGAGCAATGGTAACACTCTGCCACTAATCCTGTTTACACATTGTCCCACGTGCCTGCTATTTGGAACAAGGGCTTTCTGTTATCACTCAACAGTCTCAGGATATTATCTTTGGCAGTAAACACAAAGTAGGAAGTTTAAAAGGATTTTAATGGCATTTTACTCAAAACCCAGGTTTCTATGCCAGTGTTTATAATGTGAAACAAAAATACAGTTTTATTTTAATAAAAGTCCTCACATTTTCTTGCTAGAAAAACATTTTGTGCTAGAAAAGAAAGTTGCTCGTACTGAAACAATTGATAGCTGTCTGTTGTCTGACAACTGGCTTGCAGCCAATGGGGCCTTGGTGAAACATTTGGATGCAGAATGTCAAGTAGGTGGCTTTTCTCCTTTTATTAAATAATTTTTAAAAAAGTAAAACATTTTCTACCGGTGTTTATGTCTCTAGTTCCTTCACTTATTGTGAACTGCGTTCTCACAGTGCTACAGGATCTTGCCTATCATTGCTTAGGTAAATTTTGGCACAGCCCTCATATAAGCTTTGTCTCTGTATTCAATGATGACGCAAGTTCATCTAATTTTTCAAAGAAAGAAAAGGAGAGTCACTTGCAAGGGCTTTAGTTAAAGAAGATGTTTCTTTTGCTGTGCGGGTATATCTCCTCATGTGCTGAATGGAGTTTCTATCTATATTTGATGCCAATGCTTTTGATTTAAAAATGAAAAGCAGGTTGGAATGTATTTTCTGACTTTGAAGATGCTTATTACAGCAAGGTCTGAATTCAGTGTTGATGCTGCTAAAGCAGTAGGTTGCATTAGATGCCTATCATCAAGGGAAGCCAGTAGATGTGGGTTTTTTGGATTTTAGTAAAGCTTTTGATATTGTCTTTCACAATATGCTTCTGGATAAAATGTCCAGCACACAGCTAGACAAGTCCATAATACGGTGAGTGAACAATTGGCTGATGGGTTGGGCTCAAAGAGTAAATGGGGTTACATCAGGCTGGCAGCCAGTCACCAGTGGGGTTCATCAGGGCTCAATTTTAGGGTCGGTTCTCTTCTGTGTTTTTATAAATGGTCTTACATTAAGTAAGTTTGCTGATGATACTAAACTAGGAGGAGCTGTAGACTCCCTCTAGGGTAGAGAGGCCTTACAGAGAGATCTGGATAGACTAGAGAGCTCGGCAATCACCAACCATATGAAATTTAATAAGAGCAAGTGCAGGATTCTCCACCTGGGAGGGGGCAATCCTGGTTATACATACAAATTGGGGGACGAGAGGGTGGAGAGCAGGCCCACAGAAAGAGATCTGGGGGTTTGGGTTGATGGCAAGTTGAGCATGAGTCAACAGTGTGCCCTGGCAGCCAAAAGAGTTAACCGTGTCCTGGGGTGCATCAAGCACCGCATAGCAACCAGGTCAAGGGAGGTGATTGTCCCACTCTACACTGCACTGGTGCGGCCCCACCTCAAGTACTGAGTGCAGTTTTGGGCGCCCAATATAAGAAGGACAATCAAACTATTAGTGTGTCCAGAGGAGGGCAACCAAGATGGTGAAAGGTCTCAAGGGCAGGACTTACAAGGAGCAGCTGAGGCCACTTGGTTTGTTCAGCTTCAGGAAGAGAAGGCTGAGGGGTGACCTCATCGCAGTTCTACAGCTTTCTGAAGGGGGGCAGCAGAGGGGGCGGTGCTGATCTCCTCTCTCTGGTGACCAGCGATAGGACACGAGGAAATGGAATGAAGCTGTGTCAGGGTGAAGTTCAGATTCGGCATTAGAAAAAGGTGGTCAGTCTCTCACTGAGAGGGTGGTCAGTCACTGCAACAGGCTCCCCAGGGAAGTTGTCACAGCACCAAGCCTGGTTGACACTCTTAGTCATATGGTTTAGTTTTAGGTAGTCCTGTGAGGAGCAGGGATTTGGACTTGATGATCCTTACGGTTCCCTTCCAACTTGAGATATTCTATGATTCTATGATCCTATGATGCTATCTGTGCCAAAGTTAAGTTGTCAAAGAAAAGCAAATATTTTGGTTTTGCTGTAAGGAAAGTGCCAAATGAGAGGAGCTACTGCTCATTTATGCTCTCTCTTCCCTCAGATTTTGGTGGTGATGGCGTAATTCTCTTATTGTATGAAGCTGTCAGCTCTGCCAACTTCACCTAGTGTTTTACAAATTAATCCTTATGATACTATTCCATTGTCTTCATTCAGTGAAGTTTAATATAAGCTTTTTTCCACCTTCCGTTATTACAGGAAGGCTTCCTTGCTTTATAAATGGAGAAGAAGAGTAAGAAGTTTTCTTCTGCCACTGTCACTATGTGCCTGCTTTGCAAATAATTACATTCCTCTCTATAGGCTTTACATCAAATTAGTGAGAACATTTTCTAGCACTTCCTTGCTAGAATGCTGGTGGGTATATCATTGTCCACCTGCTATTTAAAAAGATGTGTGGATATGACAAGACAAACCTCAAAAGTAACTCTAGAATTGGGATAGGTCAAGACCCCCAATACTGTTCTTTTTAATTAAATCAATTTTTATTCTTAAATCTAAAAATCTTACAGATAATTTATACGACATTTTATTGAGAAGTTACTAAAACTCCATCTTTACTTACAGGGAGGAGGGAAGCGGTTTGCCTCAAAAGACCTGAACAGAAGCTGCTCTTGAAGTTTCTTGAATTCTTTTAGGACATTTTTAAAATGTTATCTACAATACAGAAGTGGAAAAGGCCAGTAAAACAAAAATGAAGGTGGAAATGGAAGGGCCATATGTTGTTATTTTGATAAACAATTTAGTTTAAGTAAGTCCATTAGTGTAAGAATTCAAAAAAATCTTTTTTTTTTTTTTTTTCCCAAATCTGCTCGGTCATCCTCAGATGCATGGATCTTATTTTCCTCTCTCTTACTTGGTGGGTAGATATACCATTTATACCTTTAACCTATGGCCTCAACTTTAAACTGCAGTAATCAATGTATTGCCAAGCTGAAGCATGAGAACTTAAAAATCAGTGTGAATATCCTGCGTGACATGAGGTTCAAAATAAAAAGATGTACTTAATCAACTGATATCGTTGTGTTTGCCTTTGATGTTTTCATCCTTTTCAACTCATTCAGTTTCATCACCTTTAATGAAGGAACAGAATTGTATTTATTTTTTACTTTTCAAATGGAATTCACACTTGATTCCCTAACAGACTAACCCTAAGTGTTGCCAGAGTTATGACAAAATTTGAAAGTTGATAAAGGAAGAAATCTTAGTGTTTCGTTGGTTGGTTTTTATTCCAAGAAACTATAAGAAAAAAATTTTTCAAGAGTCAGCCCCTGGGCCATTTTTATCCTATTATGTCTGACAAGAGTGTACGATAACGGTTTCTGAAACTACTGTGCCTTTTGAAAATAGGTAGTAGAAAATAGATGATGGAACAAAAACTCTTTAAGGACATAACCTTTTCTATAATAAGTTGTATAAGCTTGTGACTAATGGTTTCATTGCTTATATGTAAAACTAGCTCTATGAAATACCATTGTAGCATCAGAATAATCCTAAATGCTGAGTTATGAAGTGTCTTGTGACAGAGAATCACATAATCACAGAATCATTAAGGTTGGAAAAGACCTGTAAGATCATCAAGTCCAACCATCAACTAACACCACCATGTCCATTAAACCATGTCCCACAATGCTTCGTCCACAGGTTCCTTGAACACCTCCAGGGATGGTGACTCCACCACTTCCCTGGGCAGCCTGTTCCAGTGTCTCACCACTCTCTCAGTAAAGAACTTTTTCCTCATATCCAGCCTAAACCTCCCCTGGTGCAACTTGAGGCCATTTCCTCTTATCCTGTTGCTAGTCACTTGGGAGAAGAGACCAGCACCCACCTCTCTGCAACCTCCTTTCAGGTAATTGTAGAGAGCGATGAGGTCTCCCCTCAGCCTCCTCTTCTCCAGACTGAACAACCCCAGTTCCCTCAGCCGCTCCTCATAAGACTTCTTGTGCTCGAGACCCCTCACCAGCTTCGTCGCCCTTCTCTGGACACGCTCCAGCACCTCAATGTCCTTCTTGTAGTGAGGGGCCCAAAACTGAACATAGGATTCCAGGTGCGGATTCACCAGCACCAAGTACAGGGGCACGATCACCTCCCTACTCCTGCTGGCCACACTGTTTCTGATACAGGCCAGGATGCTGTTGGGCTACTTGGCCACCTCGGCACACTGCTGGCCCAAGAGGCCTCTAGGAGTTTCCTACAGTGGTGTGCACAACAGCAGCTAGAATGTTACTTCTGAGAAGTTTTCTACCATGACTTTAACATGTTACACTCATTTCAGTATGAAGTTTGGACTTACAACATGTTTTGCATAAAGACATGCTCTTCTAATCAATAACAGATGAGGAACCACCTAGGAACAACTCCAATTTTCTCCTTTGTGTAAGTACATAACTACAGTAGCACAAAAATACTCCTTTGCCTTATGACAAACAGTGCTGTTGATTCTCAAGTGTGTGCAGTCATTTTGCATAAACTTGTCTTGATCTTTAATGAGAACCAAAAGGGAAAATAATGTATCCAACAAAAAGGAAATATGGCCAACTTGGCGGAGTGCAGGTACTGAATCTCTGTTCCCTTTCTTTCCAAGAGAAAATGATTGATGTGGCATGGCATGGACTCAGCATGGCTGCTGTAGCTTGGCCTACATCAATTCCCTCTGAAGACAGCAATAGCTGGTTCACTCTAGCCATGGGCTGCACAGTTCTCTGAAGTGTGTGTTCATGAAAGTAATAAGAAATCAAAAAGGGAATAAATTAGTTAGCTGGTATGGAAGTCATTTAGCATTAAGGATGCAAGCGAAAAGATACTCAAAGAAGCTGATGAGAAATGAGTAAGTCAAATTGATGCAGAAATATCTATGCTTTTTATTTTAATCTCTCTCCCCTTCTTCATTTTGTATTTTCCTTGATCCTACCTAAAATTGGCTGTATGGAATTAGACAAAAAATTGTATCCAGGAATCCTTTTTATCATAAGGAATAGTAACAGATACCCACGAAGGAGACGGAGAGCTGAGCAAGCATAAAGTGGCTTTTCCCTCCTATGCTCCTCCAGTTTCCAGCAACCTTCAGGTCTTTGAAAGTTATCCTGCTTTCCAGTATGTTTACCCCTAGATTATTAAAGTTTCCATGAACTGACATATGAAAAGCAGATGTTGACCAGCAACATGTTTGACTCTCTGGACTTCATTCTTACCTCTTGCAGACAGTGTCTACTACCCTCCTTTTTTACAGTCCTGAGTGTCTTTGATGCTCTCATTTACAAGTCTCCCCAGCAGCAGAGCTGGAATGAGCTTCAGGCTCCATACTGGGCTGAAAAAAACAGGAGAAGGATAAAATACAGACAGTTTTTGAATAAGCAGGAGAAAGATGAGATTACTGGAAAAAAGAAGCTTCAGGAAGGTCAGAGAGAAGAAGGGATAAAAGTTCCTGTGTCCTGTGTTATATGGTGTAGCCTGTACAATCGTTTGAAAAGAAAATATGTTGGATTAGTGAATTAATTTTAATTTAAGAAAGGATGAAGACTTATGAATACTGGAGATGATAAGCAATTCTATTCCCTCTTGGGTCAAATAGTAGGATTATTTTAATAAGAGAAGCAGAACTTTAGTATCAAATCAATAGTTATTCATCATCCTATATTAGCATATTAAAACCAATAATCCATCTCTCATCTTTCCCCTTCTACTCAAACTCCTACTGCACTGTCTTTCCTGCTTCTTTCCTCTTCTCTGTAATCTTAGCTCACAAAAAGGACTGAGGAAATGCTGACATGCTTGTCTTCTCAGTCGGCTTTTTTGGCGGGGAAGAGGGGGTGCATTTGGCCAACACAGAAAGCTTTCTGCTGTCAAACATCTTCTGATTAGACAGCTCACTCTGGACCATAACTTTCCTTAAACTGCATTAAACAGACTTTTTAAAAAAGTCTCAATCTAAAATAGCTTTCCCAAATCTAGACTACTTTTTACAACTCTTTCCTGATTGTTTTCCAATTTGTCAATGTCTATTTTAAAGCACCAGCAGAAACGGGCTGTGGTATCACCAGGGAAAGGTTCATTAGTGCTTCAGATAGTAATCTAAGTTTCTTCCTCTTTCCATTTTTCCCAATTTACAGTATAAAAATGCAGTGAATAACATAAGTCTACAGTATGGCTGCAGGTTCTACTATAGAATAATAGTAATAATGAAACCCCACAAGGAAATCCTTTGTATCTTTTGTGATAAAATCCTCAAAGTCTTCCTGAAAAGCAGGTGAAATTAGCCTTTAGGTCTTGATGCAGTTACAAGAAGGCTACTCTTTTCTAGATGAAGTGACCGTTCTGTATTTTAAAAAAGGGAAGTCAATTTTATTATTTGGAATCTTTAAAAAAACTTTTAACTTTGCTTGTCTTAGTGGCAGATGTCATTAAAATGATATCAGGATGTCAGATATCCAAATCAGCTGTATCTCTGCCAAGGCACCTTACTGATTTTACTCATTGCTATAAAACATAGCATTTATTGTGATGAATGTGTAATGCAAGATTTTTTTGTACAGAAGGTGTTCAAAGAACTAGGACTCTTTCAGAACTCATTAGTGTATAAAGTTATAAAATTTAGATTATATTTTTTGTAGTGTTTCTTACTGACTTCAAGACATGTAGCATCAGTTCAGGCTTATTTTCTCTAAGTGTTCATGTGATGGACAGAGAGTGCTGAGCAAGCCTGGAGTAGCAATAGCATGTGAATAGGAGGAATAACAGGTGGTCACTGCTACTGAGGTGTCTAGCTGGTTCAGAAAGTGTGCTGATAGCTCCAAATTCTAACGGCTGAGAAAAGTAAGGGAAGAGACTGAAGTTAAAGTGTTCAGAATAATTTTATTTTCTATATTTTATGAGCTCTTGGATTAGTTCAGAAGGAAACATTTTAGTAGCAAGACCAGTGAGCAGTGAGTTTTATGTAATGAAATTGCTTATTATCTTATCTTTACCTTAAATTGGCAGAAAAATTCTTAGCCCTCTTTGTAGACAGTTACAGTATAGTAGAATAAAAAATATTATACAAAATCAGAACTTAAATGTTTTTCATTGAAATGGTTTGGACAACTAGACTGCAAAATATACATCATCAGTTACTCTACTGGAACTATCTTTTGTGTCATGAACAGCTGTTGGTGAGGCACTACTTTGGAACCCTTTTTCTCTCTGGGTTTTTAAAAATCACTGTATATTTTAAGCGGGAATGTCAGACATATAATTTACTGTCCAGCAGAAACGTAGCTATTACCACCTTTACAAAGATTATGTAGACACTGGTGTAGACAGATTAGCACTTCTCATTAATACATCAGCCAAATGTTCTGAGCACCATGTTTTCACATCTCATAGTAGCTGATCTTTCTACTGGAAGGTTGTGAAAACACTCGGTCTTTTTATTTCCTCTTAGGAGTCATTTTATTCCAGGATGTAAGTGGAAAATTTGTTCCCTCTGACACCTCTACATATTCATATTTCATGTTATTTTTCATTGTGCTTTGTTACATATATTGTTACTTGTATTGCCTTCAGCAGAAAGTCCCCAGATGATGCCATAGAGGGGTGATGTGTCTGGCCACACGATGAGCAGCGCTATGTCTCTGGGATGCAGATATTGGAGGGGAGGCTTAAGCGTATATAGAGGAGGAGAAGTTTATGAAGACATCAACTTATCCAAATGAAAAATATACATCCACAGTAATTTTATGCATGTGGCACCTTTTTCATCCCAACTATCTTGCAGACTACGTACATAGAAATTAACTCACCTGCACTGATACGTGATGTGCTCTAGGGCTGTAAATATCAGCTGTTTAGTAAGGGAGCATGAAATGAATAACATTATGTCTAATCGAGATAGGAAGGGGAATTCAGTTAGTCAGAATGTAATTTGTAGCTGTTTTACTTTTGTTTCAGTTAAGTTAAAAAATGTCCTGTCTGTAGAAGCAAGATCACAGCAGATAAAATAGTGGTGATAGATTGCTTACATTACTGAAAATGTTTCTATGGTTATCTTTAATCAGATTTTATCAGAAAAAGTCATATTGAATTCCTGCAGCTACCCTGTTTATATTAGTTTGCCTGTACAATCCGATCCTGATGATTTTAAAACTTAGTAAGGTAAACTTTCTTCCTTGAGATTTATAAATGTTCTTTTTTTTTCTAATTCTAAATTAGTTCCCCCCCACCCCCCAGGAATCTTTTACATAATCAGAGCACTGATGTTCTTGGAGACCACTGAATTTAAGGTTCTGTTGGTTATTTGACTTCTTGTTTGTGCTTTATTTTTTCATAAGCTTCGGTAACTCTTTCAGCTGAGGTTAAGGGGTCTAGTAATGGGTAGTAACAGATTTGAGATAAATGATTTGTTATTAACCAATTGATTCTTGTTTTACTCATTTTCTTTTAGAATAACATTTAAAGGCAAAAATATATCGCTTATCAAAAATCACTAATATTGCTTACCACAAGGGAAAGAATGTGTTAAGCTGATCATGCTGACTACAAAATTTTGACTGAATACTGATTTGTATATTACTTTATAGTTTTGTCCAAGTATTGGATATCTGAGAGACTTTAATCACAAACAGATCATACGGCATTCTCCTCGTCTCTGTTATAAATGTCCTTGTCATGTTTTTCATATGAGATTCCTGGGATAAATATAGTGTTAAAAATGAGACTGTCTCTTGATGGCTATTCTCACAATTTTTAATCAATGTCTCAGTGCCCATTTTAGGGAATCAAGCAAGTGGTTCTAAAACCAATAAAGATTGTGCGAGGGCTTTTGAATTGCACTATTCTTTGGGGAGTCAGTGTAGACAGTGGGGTAGTAGTCTGGTGTATTCATGGTGACCTCTGACACTTAGTAGACAGCTACTTTATTTAGGACCGGCTGCCGCTATTTCTGGACATTCTTAGCTATGAGCTATAGTCGTGATGACTATAGCTGAAGATCATGAGTGTCTGAAACACAATTGTATGTGTCTAAAACGGTGGGCACAGCTTTCTACCCACAGACAGATGACCATAGCTATAACGGGAATGAAAAGTAGCAAAGACTTGGAATGAGTCCCAAGTTTGAAGCTCTACTTTGTGTGATATTGGGGGTAAATAATTCTTTTCTTCTGCCTGTATGTCTTGATATTTCATCTTCAATCACATGTTAAACAGCAAGGCTTGGGGTGGGGATGGGCTGGGATATGCTGTCCCTCAAATATAACCAGACATCTGGATGATTTTCATGTACATTTCTGTTGGCTTAGTACTTTCTTTAAAGAAGATCTTGAAAATGAAAGACAAAAGAGTCAAGCTTTGGATTCAGTTTGCAACGATTATGCACCATTACTTTTTACCTCTAAAACAAATTTAACCAGTTGGCTGCTACTCGCAGTAATGGTGAATTCTGGTTGTGTGTTCCACCATGGAGAAGGAAGAGATAATCTGTGAGTGCAGTGCTGTACCCTATGCATCTCATTTGATATGAGTCTCACAGAGTGTGCTTCAGGAAAATGGATGTCCAGGTGACGTAGCAGACTTTCTATAAACTTCTCAGTTTCGTATTATTCTGAAAATTAATCTAGGTCATGAGAAGTTAGCTAGTGGCATCGATAGTGTGATGACTTCTTTAGAGTTGTTTGTCAATGCATGGGTGTTTAATAATAGATTTCTCCTTTTGAAGCATGGAAGTTTTCTTTGATAAAGGTCCTAGCTGTGGTCAGAAGCAGAGGCAAAATGCTTGCAAGCATTCAGTCTGCCTGCAAACTCACTTTTCCCAGTATGCTGAAGCTCCCATCTAATCTGCAAATTTATAATTCCTTTCCATGGAAACAAGAGTATAGGTGAGGGACTAGTGTTTGTTAATCTTACCCTGATAGGGAGTTGGTATATGGCTAGAGCAAACTGCAGAGAACCTGAAAACATGCTTGAGTCTGATAATGCAGATGAGGGTCCAATAATACAGATGTAGCCTGATGTGTTGCCACAATGGATATCACTGGAGAATAAACTAAATTATTTTTGGTGTTTACTACCTGTGATATCTCCTAAAGCACTTTGTGGATGTGAAGCAAAAGTTCTTGAAGGAAAATGATGATTTCTTAGAGAACTAAGAGATTAAAACAATCTGAACCTACAAAGAACAGTATTTCTTTAAGCCTTTAAGGATAGCAACCTACATGTATAAAATAGTTTCAAGGCAGTATTTTTCTATTATTGAGTTTTTTCCAGGACTTTTCAGAACTGTCATTGTCTGTTCACATGGTTGTCAGGAAAAGAATACTTTGGTGCCGTGTTCCCAATACTCAAAGAACTATTGTTAGGTTTTGTGAGTTCTTTGACTTTCTGATTACTTGGGGTGATTCAGTGTTATACTTTGATATTGATATGATCCAAGTAATTTCAAGAGCTTCTAGCTTCTCCTGTAGAATGAGGGACAATGCTGGTTTTGCAACTGAACCAGAGAATGATTTGATGATTGATTTTCTTTTTATTTATGTGTGGATCAAGGGATAGCTAGCCAAACATAACTCTGGAGAATTAAGGTGGCACAACACGTTCTTTCCTTGGAGCATAGATTTTAGTTTTGGAAGGCCACAATATCTTGCGTATGTAATAGAGTCTTTGATCAATACTTGAAGACCTATAATACACAGAAAGTCAGATTAACTAATCCAGTGATTCCATTTTGCTGTATTTTCTATGAAAGCTGTGAAGAATTTGTGTCAGAATTCAATGTGCTGGGTTGTTTTTATATTCCAGGAAGTTGATTTTGTTGTTAATTTGTTTAGGGTGTTTCGGTTTTTTGTGTTTTTTGGGTTTTTTTTTCATGGGGAGAAGTGTTACTGCAAATTAGGGATTTCAAACTGTCATTGCTTTCTACCACCACATACACATGTGCAAATATTTCTGCTCTAATTCTGGGGAAAAGTATCTATTTTTACATTTTCAATCTTAACATAATTATACAATAGTCTTAACAGAATTATACAATAGTCTTAACAGAATTATACAATCTTGATTTTGTAAGTACATATTTGTCAACAGGGAACATAATGATCTGCCACGAGATGGAGTATTCACTCTGGATTTCACATGTCCTCATATACCCTTCAGTAGCTGGAGACATGGCTTATGTCTCTGAAATGTTAGAGTGAAAGTGACAAGACACAATTTAAATTACTTATTTCTATACTCAACTAGTTAGGCAACATAGGAGACTAGGAACTGAAGTTAGCCAGAGGAGATATTGCTTTATATTGGAATTGTTTGTTTATCTGTTCTATTCAATTTGTGGTTAGTTTTAAGCAAAAATGGGTAGCTGAAAATGTCTCTATTCATTTCTTATAGATTATAACGCAGAACAAAATACTTTCTTAGTAACAACAATTATATAGCTGAGGCTCTAGCACAGTTCATGTTGTTGGCTTTTGTGACTCCATAGGCTCCATAGGAAAAGTTAGCAGGAAGAGCAGCTCCTCAAACTGGAAGTTCTCAGCAAAACCCTGCCAGATTCCTCGTTTTCCTACATCTGTATATTGTACTGTTGCTGCAGACAATGCCATGGCTTTTGGTCCATTCCTCATTTGCAAAATAAATGTGCTGGCTTTGGAAAGCATCTCCTGAAGTCTAACATTACCTGGCTGTCTCGCTGGAGGTATGTGCCAGTCTGTTGAGCTGCATCCTGCAGCACTAGTCTGGCTCTCCACCACTGTTAGTAGTAAAGAAAATCTATAATACTCAGGATCCACTAAGACAGACTTCATCTGTCACAAGATATACTTCAACCAGGAATTGGAGCAGTGTCGTGGTTTAAGCCCAGCTGGCAACTAAGCACCACACAGCCGCTCACTCACTCCCCCCAGGTGGGGTGGGGGAGAGAACCAGAAGAGTAAAAGTGAGAAAACTCGTGGGCTGAGATAAAAACAGTTTAATAGGTAGAGCAAAAGAACACTGCGCGGAGAAGCAAAGCGAAAGAAGGAATTAATTCACCACTTCCCGTCGGCAGGCAGGTGTTCAGCTATCTGCAGGGAAGCAGGGCTCTATCACACGTAGCGGTTGCTCGGGAAGACAAACGCCATTACTCCGAATGTCCCCACCTTCCTTCTTCCTCCCCCGGCTTTATATACTGAGCATGATGTCATATGGTATGGAATATCCCTTTGGTCAGTTGGGGTCAGCTGTCCCGGCTGTGTTCCCTCCCAACTTCCCGTGCACCCCCAGCCTACTCGCTGGTGGGGTGGGGTGAGGAGCAGAAAAGGCCTTGGTGCTGTGTGAGCCCTGCTCAGCAGTAACTAAAACATTCCTGCTTTATCAACATTGTTTCCAGCCCAAATCCAAAACACAGCCCCATACAATCCAAAACACAGCCCCATACTAGCTGCTATGAAGAAAGTTAACCCCATCCCAGCCAAAACCAGCACAAGCAGACATGGAAAAGCAACCATGGCAACATGCAGGGCTGTCTGGGGCTCCACAGATTACAGCTGAAGCTCCCTACATCTGTAAATCCTTGGCTCTTGGAAGCTTTTCTCTTCTGCTTTGATGCTCTCAGCTTCTGAGGGCAAAAGAGTAGGTCAGAAGCCACATAACAGAAACTAACATAAATTTATTATTTTCTCTTCAGCCAGTCATTTCTATACCAGAAGAAAGTGCACAGGCGACAAATAATACATGGTATGATTGACACTCATTTGCAATCGTTTAGCTAGTAACTCAGTCCATTTCAATGTGTGTCCTGACATAAATTACCTGAGTTTTTCTAAATGGACTACTAGGTATATACTGCCAAAAATTCAGCACCTCCCTTTCTCACCTGTAATCTTGTGCTATAGTTTTGCAGTGCAATGGTTGGAGGCTCTGCTGTTTACTGCGTGTGTATTCGTCTTGATGGGAATAGGGCTCTTACAGAGAAATGTTGCTTGTCCCCGTTCCCCTCCACTACCATTTATTGAATATTAATAAGACTCTTGCTAGGAATCACTCACGTTCACAAGGCTTTTTCTGCCACAAATAGTAGAAACTCTTCCTAGGTGAAGTTCAGCCCTGTAGGTTTGTTCTGGTGAGATTTGTATAATTCTTCTCCAAGGGCAAATGCAAAGCTACATTTTAAAACTGTCATTTTTCTAAGAGTGCATTGACGGAAGTGGATTAAGTAATGGTAAAGGGAATCACAGAATAAAAATCTCTCTGGTATGGCATTCTAGTAGCCCCATTCAGATCAGCTCTTTGTTATGCAAATAGAGTTTTCATTAATTTATGTTCTTTTACATGGATTTATAACTTTTGTTTCCATTACACATATAGGGTTGGGTTTTTTTTTTAGGGGTTTTTTGTTGTTGTTGTTTTTGTATGTATTTGCCTTTGCTGCCACTCTTTTTGTTGTTGTTGGCAAACAACTGTACTCAAGGCTGCAGTAGTTTATATATATTACAGAATCTTTCATGATTTTTGACATGGAAGACACAGAAATTCTCTACATTAATCATCCAGCTTTGTTGGATGTGTTCTCCATAACAATTCATAAACATTTCAGGTTTGTGGTCCAAATGCCCGAGATGTCTCACAGAGTATAATACCTGCTATTTTATAAAACTCAGTTGTGATTTCTATGTAGCCTATCCATAAGAAATAAACAGTTCAACATTATCATGTAAAGATGGAAGCAGCTGCTGTGGTTGGTTTATTTTCTTATTTATTTCAGCAGCAGAGATCCAAATCTTTTAAAGTATTAGACGAGCTGTTAGTTTAACACTGTATCACTCAGAGCTTTCCACTCCATGTAATTTCAATTTTTAAAGTGCTGAGTGAGACTTAGTGCAATAATTAAAAAGACATCATTTGTAATTATGAAGATGATAAAACTAGCACAATAACATTAGCTCCATAAAACTTGTCTGTTCCTTTCATACTTCTTTTTTCTGTGTCATCACATCTTGCTGTTTTCCATGCTTCAGTGTTTTCTAGAATCTAAAGAGAAACAAGTCAGATAATTCCACCTCTGTAGCTTAGGCATGTTGTTTTTCCATCACTCTTTTTCCTCTTTGGATAATAGCTTGCTGCAGAAGTTAGCAGTTTCCTTTGGCTGGGGTTCTGCTCCACATAATTTTTACCTTTATTTTTCATCTCGATAGTCACAACCTGAGCCCTGAATCCTTATTTCTTTTTCTGATGTCTAGAAGAAACCATGGAAACTGACAGAAAATGGTTTTGGCTTTGTTCTACAGTATTAAATGGTGTTAGGATTTGATGCCTTCAGCTGCACAAGTACCTTTTCAAGGAAGTGGACACAATTTGGATGGTTCTCAAAGCTTTAGGGCACCAGGGACTCCTGTCAGTGTCAATCAAAGCTCTAGCTACTTACCACTTTTTAATAATTATTTGATGACTGTGCTTTTGAAAGGTATATTCAGCCTGTCATATAAATCTGATAGACTCTGGTCTTGTCTTCTTTTATTGTCCGAGGGGAAAGGTTTCCTACAAATGGCCTGTGGTACTTATAAAGTAGTAAGAAGCAAAATTTCACACCTTTTTTTTGTCTTGCAAATTGCTAGTTTAATTTGCGGTTAGCACCAGTAGGAAAAATGAACATGCAATAGAGCTCTGTAATTGCTGCAGCAGCAGCTCTGCATCCTTTAGTTCCCCAAGTGGCATAATATGATTTCTTTCTGCTGTGTGTGTGATTGCTTCTGATACCTGGAGGAAGGGTGGTATTGATAAAAATACATAAATATATTTATTTTTAAAGACTTTTCACCTATAATATATAAAATGTATATATAAAATAGTCCCAAATTATATATGAGATGCTATATTATTACGTTACATACTATATTCTGTATAATATATATTACAATATATCATCTAGAGATACATATATATACTTGTTTGGAGTGAATTGCTGGACAACTGTAAACATTAAAGAATAGTGAATGTCCTGTGATTGGGAAAAGCAAGAATAGACCCCAACCTGCTCTAAAGCTGTGTGTCAAACCTTATCTTCTTCAGAATTAAGGCTTTCCAGCCTATAATCTGTCAATTATGGCTGAGTGCTCTCCCTCAGACAGAACAACTGTGTGCTTAGTCATGGTGTCTAAGGTAAACACACAATTCTGCTGACATATATCCACAAAATAAACATATCCATTTCCTCAATGTAATCACAAATCTGGCCAACAGGTCTGCCTTCCACCCCTGCCAATTTGAGCATTCTCCTGTCCTGACAAGCCGCCTTTCCCTGGGTGAGTCCTGGAAGAAAGGACATTCAGAGCTGGTGGGAAGGGGGAACCTGGTAACAAATTGTTTCATAGAAGACCCCTACAAAGTCGATTTCCCACATCTAATGTACCAAATCGGTTTCTGGTTCAGATCTATGTTGGAAGACAAGATAGTTGCCTGAATTTTAGTAGTGAGTGCTGAGAGAGGTTGCACACATCATTGGTAGCTGCAACCCCTCTACTAGATAACCACATCTTCTGATCAAGATCAAGACAATTCCAGTGCTTGCTAGCAAACAAAATGTTTAAGAAATTAGAAGAAAAATTCTTTTGAATATCTTTAATTGGAACTATGATGATTGCAGCTATATGACTTAAGCACTAATTTGGCTGCCACTTCTGGAAATATCCTAAAATTTAAAAACCTGATTTAGAAGAAAGCATGTTTTATGAAAGAGCAAGATAAGTGTGTATTTGAAGTGAGGAATGTATTTTCTTCCTTCATAAAACTTGTATGTCTTATAGTAGGACTAGAAGGTACAGTTTTAGGTGAGAGCTTAATGTGGAATTTCTGTCTGTTTTCCTCTAAGACTGTGTTTGGAGAAGTGAAAACTTCAATGACATTCAGTGTATTTTATAAAAAGAAAATTGATGTAAGTGAATACAATGATGGTGTGTAAAAAGTAGAAACTGACTCTTTTAAAAAAAAATCCATTATTATGCAGTAAAGATAATAGGATCTTTTAACTATAATATTAATTTTTAGTGTATATTTAATGGGCTTATTTTAAATTTGTAAATGAATACTCATTAATGTGCAGTACATATTGGTGAACTTTAATGAAGAGCTACAGTGTTTGATTCTGCTCTGAAGCTTCTGCAGCATCCCTACATGTGTTCAACTAGCAAAAGGAAATTTAATGAAAAGGTTGACTATACGACTTGCAAGAGGAACCAAAGTATTTGGAAATGTAATCTTCCCATCTAGAACTAGTGAGAATTAAGTGTCCTACAACACTTGCTCTGCTTGCAGCCCACAGGGGAAAGAATGATCATAAAATGCACATGTAGGGCTTCACTGCGTGCTGATACGTGGTGCATATGGTTTGCCAGCAATCTTCTATAGCTTCTGTTACTTCCATATAGTAACTGCCAGGCTATAAAACAAAGCAATTGGACTGATCACGTAAACTTTAAGGAACATGTAGTTGGAAATATGCACAGTTGCTTCTGTCTGTAAATACAGCTACAAATATATTGGGCAAAACATTTAGCTATAGTAAGTTGGTTTGTTTCAGTTGAAATTCTGGGGACAACACCATTTAACACCACATGTAGTTGGAGCCCACTAAGTCTAGACACTATTGTCATTTCTGCAGTGGAAAGGAATTTTCAAGCAAAGAATTAGAAACACTCTACTAAGTCGAATGAAATTTTTGTTATAACTCTGCATGCTTCTGAATGCTGATATCTTCTTATTCAAACAATTACTATTCCCAAATCTTTTTATGTCAGGGTGATAGAGGGCTACTTGATTGGTTGCTTAGAGGCTAATCTTGGGAACTGTAAATAAAGGCTTGTTAAAAACAGAATAAATCTGTCTTAGAGTCTATGAAAAACAACCTAGGAAAATGATAATTCTCATTTCAGAGTCCCTGTCTGTTTTGTATATTGCTTTTTTTCTTTATTAACCTGTCTCAAACAAAGGTTTTATTTAGATAAGCAACATACACCTGTCAAAAAGTTAACAAAAACATTTTCCTTTTTATTCAGTCAGTTCTTCCATGCATATGGCAAAAAAAATTAAAAAATCTGTACTCCACAATCTATGCTGCTCTGCTGATAATTTTGCTGGAAGTTCTGTAGCTTACTTTGATTTTTTCTGCCTGTAGAGCCATGTGACATCCCTTTTTCATACACTGTGTCTCTGACAGTCCTGACTGTTGCAAACTTCAGAATTTTTCAGCCTTCAAAGACAAGTATTGAACTTTGGTGAAAAACTGTGGTTTCATGTGTCCATGTGGTATTTGCACTGATACACTGATGAGTACTTAATGCTACTTGCTATAAACACTTTTAAAATGTGGTTTGTAAAAAAACAACTCACCATACAAAATAAAAACCCAGACAAAAGTTTCTTCAAATAAACATCTTCAAAATGAGTCGATCATTTGTATTCTGTAAAGAAGATGGTTGGTGTGTTCATAGAACTGGAAGTCCTACTGGAAGCACTATATTGGACAAACACCAGCCTGAATGTAAACACACTTCCACGCTTGTTTAACTTAGCATGGCTGCATGCTATAAAAAATGAAAGTGTCATCATCTCCTACAATAGCTTTACTTTCATTTTTGTTCACTTGTCATGCAAACAGAAAGCTGTTAATGGAAGTGTTACTATCAGTAGAGGTGAGCAGGTATAGTTTGATTTGTACAGCCTTTACCAGTGGGAATTATGTGGAAATAACCGCACTGAGAAGTTTGTGCTATTGGTGACTAGAACATTTTTCTTTTTGGTTAAAAGCTCCTCAAACATGAAACAGAATAATGGAAATACAAGCAAGTTGGGATCCACTAAAGGCACTTGTGGTGTTCCTTCTCAAAGCAACAGTCAACCCTTGGATTTTTTGTCACCTGACAGTTAAATCTGTGGACACTTTCTCTCCATTATCCCTTTGGTAACCAGATCAAACTGCATAGAACATGGTCATCAGAGGAGCAATGTTTTCAATACTCTTTGTTGCGTCTCTCCTGTTAGTCTCCATTTTCCCAGTATTGTATTTGCTACTTTTTAGCCCTGCTTTGTTTCTTATCATGCCATTTATACGTTTTTTTTTTTTTAGAAAACAGCCTGGGAGCTATTATTACTTGTAATTTTTATCTTTGGTCCTTGGTTGCTGACTACCTTACCTTTAGTTTCATTATTTGGTGAGAAGTTAAAATTTGTCTGAATCCACCCCACCCCCATTTATTAGGCAGATACAAAGTATACAAATTGCTTTTCCATGGCAATTTTCCTTGACACAGCATAATTTGCAGTGTCAGGCACATCTATGCTAAGGAGATGTTACACTAGAAGTGTATTCAGTTTTAACATTTTGGCTTTCAAGAGTCGTTTGAAGATCCTTTTCTTCCAATATCAATTTAACTGAGTTTGAATCTCTGTTAGAGAAATTAACTCAAAATTTCCAACATTTTCTGGTCATTGGTATGAAGACATAAACCAGCTGAAGTTTGCTCTGAACTAGGCTCAGCATAACCTACTGGGAATTAATGAAGTTATATCTGCAAAAAATATTCACCTGTCAGCTGCAGAGTGGAAAATCAGTGCACTGTCTACAAAAGATAGCTATTAAGATGTTTCTAAAATTGAGTATTTCAGTAACTGTTGCAAAATGAAAGTTTCATTGGACAACAAAATAACCTAGCAAAGGACCTTTAAAATTGTCTAGGTATGCAGCTGGATATGATAGAAGGATAACTGGACTCACTAGTACTTGAATAAAGGACAGCAATAGATTTCATTCCGAAAGATCATCATTAAATACTATACAAATCTCAGTGTATTCACGGTTTGTTATGATATACGGAACAAAGTACAGATGCCCACTACTGAAATCAACTCCATTGATGAACCTGTCCTTGTAGGGGAACTAGAGAAATCTTTCGAAGTATTAATGAAGAAAGATTTGATGCACTCTTAATATGGTATGACAATCATGCTCATAGCAAAAACACTCCTGGGAGTCTGAACGCTTCCTGTGGAAGAAACTGTAATTTGTACTTTCCATAGTATTAATATAAGATGTTCTGAGACCTTCATAGTAAACTATGTAGAGAAGGTGTCAAATGTAGCCTGAATAGCTTCCTTCAATTTTCCCTGTTTCATTGTCAATTGTTTGGCTTTCAGTTTGAGGTGGCTGCCTTACTCCTGGGCAAAGTATGAATTAATCCCACTACCTAATTATGCCTGCTAAATGTTTTTCCCTTTGGGGAAAATCATACCCCTACCAATATGACACCTCAAAGTTGACTAGATGACCTAATATTCCAACTTCCCCTTGCCTTTTTTCTTACCTCTTCCACCCATTTTTTTTTTGCCTTACTTGGCTTTTCTATGCCTTTTCTTTTATCTCGGTCTATTTTGTTTTGCTTTTTTATTTTTTTAATTTTTTTTTTTTAATTGCTATTGTTTTGCCTTTTTCTTTTTCGTCTGTTGTCTTTGTCCTGGCTGTTCTTGCCAGCTACATTCATAATTTCCTTCTCTGTCTTTTATGGACTTTCTTAGGTCCACTGACTCTCTTAGGTTAAGTGGCACCAGACTCATAGCTAAGGCCCAATTCCGACTTCCATCTGAAACTACCACTTTGTCATTTCACAATGCAGAGCACATACCTCCATCTCTCAACTGAGGATGATGACTCTCATCATGAATTTCGTGGTTCGTTCATTAATGTTTAAAAGACATGTAGACTTCTCTTCTGAACTGTTAAATAGTATTACTGAGCTTGCAGTTTCAATTTTACTGTATCATTTTGTTCAGCTTTGCTAGCTAATTTACTTTCCCACTTTGGCCTGGGTAACTATTTTGGCATAGTCTCCCCTGTCCAATTTTGAATGCTTTTTTTGACATGGAAAGTGATGGAGTCACTGAACTGCAGATATCTGCATTCAGCAGCTCTTTGGCAGCTCTTGAGCTGGGTTATTCCTTGTCTTGTGTGTAAGATTAGTGCTATAGAAGGGAAAAAAATCTATTTGGTGCACCTGCTGGCCCCAAAATAGATGGTCTCAGCAGCACTTCCACTTAACATCGGTAGGTGTCACCCAAAGGAACAGGTCCAGTAGGACTGCAAAAATGTCTGTTGAGACGAGGAGAGTCCAACAACTGAGTACAAACTAGGAAACAGTAAGTTTTATTTTGTACAGGTTGCCACAGATCACACAGATCACACAGCACCACACAGCATCACATGGCAGAAAGATGAAGGAATGCTGAGTGATTACACTTTACAATGAAAAATAATCTACTACTTCTCATTAACAAGTAAATCCATGCAATTATAAGGTCTGACTGCCCTCCTTAACATTACTTTGTGTGCACTTGTGTGTAAATAAAATCAGTGTGACTGTACATATGTGTCTCTGTGGATATAAATCTTTTTATACGACTATTTTATACTAAAATAGTCTACTATTTTAGTCACATCCTCAAGGGACAAAAAGTGGGTGATTCAATTTCTGGCTTGTTTGGCATATCTTTTTTGATCAGCTTTCCCATCAGTACAAAAGGAATGATTTCCATGGTTACAAAACACAGCAGGGTGCTATAGTAATATGTAAAATTTCTGTTTATTTTTTGTAACTCTGCATTTACCAGTAGCCTTTCTGATAAAGAGCTTTTCACAGCACACTATAACTGATGGTAGCATACACTCTATATTACCCTACCCTGGCCTCTTTCGAATTCAGGTCATGTTTTGCTTAACTCCATTTTCTCTCATTAATATTCCAAAATTTTAAAACCGGTAGTGGCAGGAATAACTCACTCCACTAATACCAGTATGTCGGAATGTATAAAAGCTTTGTTCAAACTACTCATAAATGCCAATAATGACATAGTCTGTCCTTCAACCTGCAAGTGCTGAGCTGGAACTAATGGCTTTACTGAAATCCCCAAACCACCTGTGAAGTCTCCTTAGCAATCATATCTAAGCTATTATTTACAAAGAAACCCATGATGTCCTCACCATCTTAATGACCTCAAAAAGCCATGGTCAATGCACACATGCATGAAACACCACATTATCTGAAACATTAATGTGAACAACTCAAACATAATGTGAGCCTCCCACTACCCAGTTGTTCTACCAGCTGTCACTTCAATAACTTTTAGTAAATGTGCTTTAAAGTTTTGATTTTTCTTTTTTCTTTTTTCTTTTATCAATATATACATTTGATTGAATAAATTTACTCATATACCTGCAGATAAAGCCCTTCCATTAATTAACCAATGACATAGACCCAAAATGAGGTTTTACTGTACCAGAATCTCTCTAAGTATCAAGATTTTGAATAAAGAGTCATCCATCCAAATGCGTCTTTGATGCTAGTTTAGCAAACCAGATTTCTGTTAGGAATTTGACCAAAGACATGTCTTGCTCTCAGTCTAGTTTATTAATCTCTAATAATCATGATAAAGTAGATACAAATATTTAACCCCAAAGCTCCCATACATACATTATAAAGCTACATATCGACAAGAGCTCTTTCATGTATGCATTAGAAGAGCAGTGAAGCCACCTTATGAATATAATTTATATGAAGCTGTATTTTGGTTCAGTTGTTCTTTCAAGGTACTAAGAACCCCCGACTCCTTTAAAAGCAGGCCTGAAAGAACTGAACCTGGTACAGACTGCTGTCCTGGAGACAAATCACCTGGCACGTGACGTTCTGGCTTTCATAGTTTTTGATGCTCTAATTACACAGCAGTAACTTGAAGTCTTTCTAATAATCCTACTGCATATATAATTTTTATTGGGCTTCAGTGGTAAAAGCTATTTTGCTTTCTGGATTAGTGCAGAAACTTTGAAGTGGAGTTGCTTAAAACAGAATTTGGGAATAACTGCTGAGATGCGAAGAAGAAAATAGAACATTGTTTGGGGGAAATTAAGTCAATGTAGTCACAGATATTAATCCAGCAAGCATTTTTCACTGCATTTGTTTTAAAGTTTTTTGTTGGCCTTCCTTGCTGTATTGACCTACAATAGTCCCTCTTTTTTCATGTGTGGGACTGGTTCCATTTTCAGTGTTACCTTGTTTGATATTAATTAAATATACCAGGAAGCTTTTTATCTCTGGAAGGAATTCTTTTTCAGTAAGAAAAATAATTATTTCTGAGAACTGGAAAGAAAAAGGAAATTAGATGATAGAAAGTGGCAAGAAAATAAAAATCACTATGAAAGTGATGAATAGAAATTGCTTGGCTCTTTATCAGTTAGGAATTAGTACTTTTCTCAAAATCCAAAGAGCTATGCCAATTATGCAACCACAAATTTAGCAGATCAGCAGGCCAAAATTAAATAGCTATTTAATGAAAACATATATTATTTGGTAGCATCTTGTTCCAAGGACAGATTTTATTTCAAAAGGAAGAGGAGTTTGTTTATTGGAAACTGTTGTATTGCAAAGAAAAGCAGTATTTTTCTATGTGTGATAGGCCACATTCTCTTTTCTTAATTCAATTATTTATTCATTTTTTCTTTTTTTTAATTAAATCAGTGTATAGGCTATGTTTCCCCCCTGAAAATAATGCCAGTTAACTCGTTGCTATGGAAACACAAAAAAAGGATGTGTTTGTCTTAACTAACAAAATAATTTAAAAATCAATTTAATTAAAGGAAACCAAAAGGATGATTTCATATTAATTTAAGGAATAGCCATACAAGTTAGCTTGTCATGCATCAACTCAACCATGATAATTGCTCATTCATGCACTCTTCAGGCATGACAAGTCACAAACTAAGTCTACTGAAGTTAAACAAGATTAAAGAAAGTTGCATTGCTTCCTTTTGCTGTAGGTTTGGAGTGGACAGATTGCCACAGCCGAGTTTTTGACTAGTGACTTATTAAACAATGTCAACTTTACCAGGTGTTTGAGTCTTTGGTAATTTGAGACATAGTTTAAACTAAATTTAAATACTCTTTGTGTACACTTAAAACTAAAATAGATTCCTTAATAGCATTTGTACTGCTTTAACCTAATGGGAGCTTACATCAAATTAAGGTTAAAGCTTCATAAGAAGACCTAGTTTGGCCATGCAGAACAAGGGTAAGCTCAGTCCTCTGGTATGTGGAATGCTCCCAGTTCTAGCAGCACGTAATTTGAGGGGTAAATGCTGCACATACTTAAAGCTTCAGAAGAGAAGACTTGACCCCCATGAGCTTAATGAAGCCTAAAATTGATATAGCAAGCCAGTTCTTTAACTGGAGCCTTAATAGTGCAATTGAAAAACACCATTTGATTATCAAAACAGGAATAGAAAATCACCAAGGAAGACACTAGGTCTTCCATTAACAACTATTTTCTTTGTTTACATGCAAATCTATTCTAAGCGTACTGAGTGTCCCTGTAAGGAATGTGCTTTCGTATAGATTTTGAATACTTTTTAATATATAGTGATAGACTGTAAAAAATAAAATACTTGCAGATTTTCCTTTTTTAGCACCTACATGTTAGTGTTGCAAGAAATGAATGTCACCTGATTCCATGAAATGAAGAGGGGTTTTCCTTTCAAAACACCTGGAGTGATAAATACATTTTGCTAGTTGAGGTAACAACAAGCTTTGAGTCATGAAAGTGAGGCTAGCTAATGCAGGAAGTTAGCCATCACCCGTTTAATCAGAAGCAGGCATTTCCTAGGCAAAGCACAATAGTATATAAATTTTAAAAATCTTCCAATTCTTTATGAATGAGTGACCATAGCTGACCATAACTTTAAAGTGTTGCATTCGGTTTATGTGGCAAGGTTTTGGTAACAGGGGGGCTGCAGGGGTGGCTTCTCTGAGAAGACACCAGAAGCATCCCCCATGTCAGACAGAGCCAGTTCCAGCCGGCTCCAAGACCGGCCAAAGCTGAGCCTACTGGGGACGTTGTAGAACCTCTGTGATAACGTATTTAGGAAAGGGTAAAAAGCACTGCACAACAGCAGCTGGGGAAGAGAGGAGTGAAAAAAAATGAGAGAAACAGCCCTGCAGACACGAAGGTCAGTAGAGAACCAGGGGGAGGAGGTGCTCCAAGGACTGGAGCAGAGACTCCCCTGCAGCCTGTGGTGAAGACCGTGGTGAGGCAGGCTGTGCCCCTGCAACCCATGGGGGTCCACAGTAGAACAGATATCCACCTGCAGCCCGTGGAGGACCACAGTGGAACAGATATCCACCTGCATCCCATGGAGGACCACAGTGGAACAGCTATCCACCTGCAGCCCGTGGAGGACCCTATCTATGCTGGGTCAGGTGGATGTGCCCTGAGGGAAGCTATGACCCTGTGGAGAGCCCACACTAGAGCAGGCTCCTGGCAGGAGCTGTGGCCTCATGGAGAGGAGCCCATGCAGGAACAGGTTTTCTGGAAGGACTTGTGACCCCGTGGGGGACCCACACTGGAGCAGTCAGCTCCTGAAGGACTGCACCATATAGAAAGGACCCACGCTGGAGCAGTTGATGAAGGACTGTGTTCCATGGGAGGGACCCCATGCTAAAGCAGGGGAGGACTGTGAGGAGGAAGGAGTGGCAGAGATCTCAACTCCCGTTCCCCATCGCCCTGCGTTGCTCGGGGGGAGGAGGTAGAAGAGTTGGGAGTGAAGTTGAACCTGGGAAGAAGGGAGGGGTGAGGGGGAAGGTGTTTTTAGATTTGTTCTTAATTCTCATTATCCTACTCTGATTAATAGGCAATAAATTAAATTAACTTCCCTAAGTCAAGTCTGTTTTGCCCATGACAGTAATTGGTAAGTCATCCCCCTGTCTTTATATTGATCCAAGCTTTTCGTCGTATTTTTCTCCTCCTGTCCTGTTGAGAAGGAGGAGTGATAGAGCAGCTTGGTGGGTACCTGGTGGCTAGCCAAGGTCAACCCACTATAAACGTAATTGTAAGTTTGCTATCCACAAAGGAATTAAAATCCAGTTGTAACAGGATAACTGTTCACACAAACCTTTATTAAAAAGGTTCTCTAGTGGGCTTTAAATGAATTTGTTGTGCCACCTGAAAATTTACTAACGTCTCAACATTGGACTAATGCTGAGCTGCAAGAACTATAGCTAGAAGGAGCTTGCACACACAGTAAGGGAGGTATTCAGAATGGCCGTGCCCAGGGTGATGGTTCAGATGTGCCTATTTGTCTCACTGCATACTCTAAAGACACAGATATACCTAAGGAAGTATATCTAAAACCAGTTAATTTGCCTCATTCTCATTTTCATTGACTGACTCAATTTTTCATTATGTTTAATCAAATCAACAAGAACTAGGTAATCTATTTTGTAATTAATATAGCCTTTTTAATATTGATGAGCTTTCTATTTGGACAATTCAATCACTGATACCTAAATGAAACCTGCCATGACTGCAGAAAATAACAATTTTTTCCCATAGATGTGCTTTTGCATAATTGTCTTTTAACCGTATTCATAGTTTTCTCTGACAAGATACAGGAATATATCTGTAACAGTGGTCTAATTGATGTGGTAGACCTGTATTGCATTGTCTATCCCCTTAAAATAGTAGCAAAATATTTTCATTATTACCTTTTATGTCTTCCTCTGGGCTGACGTTACTAGGATATAACTAAGATGCAGGAAATGCTTCATAACTTTTAGAACTTCTATTATGCAACATTTTAGACTAAATAATCCTAATGGTCCATTTTGTATGTAAAACCTGTGAAATAATAAATATTCTTGCCTGCACCTTGCCAAGTAACCTTGTAGTATAACTTCATACATTCTTTTCAGCAACCTTGAAGGTCTTTTTATCTTTTAAATTATGTTCTTGTATGTGTCATCCAACTACTGCTTCATACACAGTCACTATAATCTTTATTTATGTGCTTACATGCATATATAGAGGGGTGTGCATGTGTGTTTATTGGTTAAAAAATTAATATATTGTAAAAAATGGCAAGTGTACAGACTTTGTCCCAGAGGAAGTTGGTGCATAAGGAAATATCTGAACATGAAGAAAACTCACTTATGAACCAAAACCAGCAGTCATATGGAGGGCTCGATTAGATGGGCTCCTTCCATCCCTTCCATGTGCCATTTCACAGTCCTTCCTGCTTCACTTCCCCCTTCCACATGGTAAAGGTTTTCCTTAGACAGGAAATCCCAAGCCTTTGGCCTCAGGCATTGTTTCGTGGACATGGAAACAGTGAAGTGTATGTGTTTGGGCCTGCAGGTCTAGACTTTGAAATGTCACTTAACTTGCAGGGTGTTGTAGCTTGGAGAAAAACAAGCAAATTTACTTCCAACAGGTTTAATAATGCGCCAGTAAAATTACTGTAGTTGAATAGATATTAATAGATATTAATAATGAGTAGTTTCCAGCTTTTTCTTCAAAAAGAGGAATTTGCAATTGTAGTAATTGACTCTGAACTTAGCCCTTGTGTTTACAGTTGTTCAAAACAATAGGAGATTACCCTCTCTTTCCTATGCTGTATTCCTTCTGCTGTCATATCCAGCTTCTGTATGAAAACTGATGTCCCTGCATAGTTGTACCAACTAGTGCCAGAAATTCCTTAAGCTTAAACTTCCTTGTGGATGCTGCCTGGCGTCCCCGAACACAAGGATCACTATCGGCTACTGCCTCCGGGGCACTGACTGCCTCATGTATCTGCTTTTTTCCCAAGGCAATATAACAACCATTAATAATTTAGCACAGAAGAAATACCTCAGTAAAGTACTTCCCAGTGGTATGAGACAGATCCCACACCTACTGATGCAAGTGCTGTATTTAGTATTCCATAGTCAAAATTTCTGAATATTCTTGCTCCATCACCACCGTGACTGAGGATGGAGGAGTTCCCATTCTGATTCAGCCTCCAGATCTGTAACAGGTCTCATTTATGCCATTAGCAATTTGAAACCTTCAGTTGTTCCCACCCACAGCTCATTATTGTCCACTGTACGGATGCAGTTACTGAGTACCAACTATATTTAGTTTCCTAGCTCTCATACAAAACGGGGCAGAAACATTAATCAAAGCTCCAGAGTATTCAGCAGGTAAGTTTCCAGTCAAAGAAAAAAAATCTATCCTTTTACATCATTGTAAGTGGCTCATAATTTATGTCAAGGGAAAAGTAATAGGAGCACCAGGCAGCAATTTCCTTCCAGTGGTCCATGCAAAGGGAAGACACATTATTTGTTTAGCGGTCTAGTGACAGGTGCTGGTGCCTCACTTAGCATCTCTACAAAAGGCAGCAAAACAGAAAGGAATTGTGGAGAGCTGTAAAACATGAGACAGTGTTTTGAGATATTTGATATCATTTTATGTTTTGTAATTAGTGGAATCAAATATATTACGTTATTCCTTTTTATTCTTCTTTTTCACACCACAATGTGTAACATGGTCCGGATAATGAAATTTATCCTTTAATTTCATCAAAGAACAAAGGAGGTTCACTTTGCTAAGAAAACACATTTTCAATTCTCCCTTTTTGTTTTCTTCTTCTTTTACTGTTTGGCTTTACTGCTGAAGATGTCTTCTGAGGCAACTTCTAAAATTCTTTAATGTAACTGTAAAGGGCAGTTTTGCAAGCGTAAAGGTCCAATATTTTTTCCACCTCAGCTCCCCACATTGTTCTTGCAGATAGGTGTATTGTTTATAGACTATTTCAAATCTGATCCTCTAGCCATTTTGATTTCATTCTATAGTCCTACAACTTGCTGGTAGTTTTCAGTAGTAGTAGTAGTTTCTTCAGCATCATTGTTAATTAGAGAAGGAGTCCAGGAAGAGCTTTGCAAACTATTGCTTTCTTTTAAACTGTTGCTTGTCAAAGAAATGTAACTAAAGAAACAAATTACGTTTTTAAATAGATGGAGATCTGTGTTACCAAACAAAGCAGATTATTTTAAAACAATACTCACTCTGCTTCCAACACTAGGAATAGATTTTTTTAAATTTTGTGAAAGTTAAAAATTTGCATTTTTCTGAAACAAATCAGAACTCCAGAAATCTTGAGTTCTGAATCTGAAACAAATCCTCCCTCCTCCTGTTAAAAATAATAGCTCCAAGTCCCTACTCAGTCAGACAGTGACGGGAAGGAACGGATGGTTTTTTTCCTTGCTCATTTTGACCAGACATTGCTTCCTATTGACTGAAGTGCTATTTCCAATGAAAAATTGGGGTCCTGAGCAATCAAATTTTTACAATGGAAAAATGTTCTCATCATAAATTGCTTTTTAGACATTATTCTTGGTTGTCACTTGCATTGAGGGGCAGATTCTCTCTCTGCCCTTTTCTACTCTCAGCCTTGGTGACAGGAAGAGAAAAGTCTCCAGCTGTAATATACTTGCTTGTACCTCTGAGAGCGGCAGAGTTTATGTGGCAACCAGCACTTACATGGCCTTGGTGAAAGACCTGAGCCTGGACGTGAGGAGCAGAGGTGACATGGTCAGCTGGGAGGTAAACCTTAGTCTTCTCCCACATGTACCAGCTCCAATGAGTGGGCAATTAGTTAGAGAGGTAGAGTAATTTTCCTGACTTCATCCCTGGTTCCCTCTTTGTTATTCTTCACCATGCCACAGTTGTAATGAAATAGGAACTTCAGCCTTTGGGGTGTAATAGCATTGGTTCAGCTTTTTGGACCTGAGACAGAGGATTACTTCTCTACTTCATGCACAGAAAAAAATTCTGAAGATGTGTGTGTGTGTTTGCTCTAGTGTGGTATCAGTAATGCAGGAACAACAGTATTTGAGTTCTGCATTACTTTTGCATTCCTTAGGCTTTGTCAATAGATCAGCATTTCGTTGGCTGACCTTTTTGTTTCTCTCTTGTTTAGCCTCATTAACCTTTGAGGAATGAGGTGGATGGGACAGCAGAGAATCAAAACACAGAAAACCTGAGAAGGTCACTGTAATGTGGTGTGCAGCTGGACTTCACATAATAAAAGGGTATGCATTTCCTTTCCTTGCTGTCACACTCTTCTATTCAATATTTCTTAAGGTAGGAAGCGCAACGCGTTATTTAAGTCTGTGCTGCTCCCTCGGGAGCACTGTCCATCTCCTGAGCACATAGGCCCTTCCCTGTAAGCTGATGTATCACTTGACATCCAAGTGCTCATCAGCTCTCTTCCCATATCTTTGTACCAGTGGGAAGGTATTTTGGGCACACAATCCAGAAACGAACCAGAGTTTGCTCTGACAGACCCTCCACTCTGGAACCAGAGCTGCACATTATTGCACGTAGCGTTGGAAACCTATCTAGTCACTGCTTTTTTCTTACAGATTGAGGAATTACCAATTTATAGTTTGCAGCACATCCAAAAGTGTTCTCCTGGGAATCAGGTCCCTTTGCAAAACTGGACAAGTCTCCTCATCTTCAGTGGTCTGAGAAGATTCCTGTTGGTAGGTTTTCATCATTTTTTGACCATTCTGGGGGTTCAATTTAGTTTCATTTGGGTCAGATTACCTCCTTAACTCTGTGATTTCAATGTGGGAAATCTGTCAAAGCACAGCAAAATCAGGAGGTACTTTGATCAAATATTTTTAAAAAGTTATGGAGGGAAGGACAAGCTTGTGAGCAATAGCATGTGAGAGGAAAATCATGAGCAAAATCATGAGAAAAGAATGGGTGAGAGGAGAATAGTGATTTGAGGTTTTTTTGGTTCTTGTGTTGCTCCTTTAGGAGCACTCTCCATCTCCTGAGGGGTGTGTTCTGGATAACACTGGGGTGCATAGCTGCTATAATCAAAGTTGTCACACAAAAGTTGGGCAGGTTGGGTGAATCAGAAATAACTGGGCATGAGGTGGAGAAGATGCAGAAGTTGCTGTGTTATGACTTTGCATATGTGGTTAGTTTTAACACTTGTAGACAGAATTTTAAAATTTAACACTCTAAACCAAAATTAAACCAAAACAACCAACCAACCCCACAAACGTATTCATCACTGATATTTATTACAACAGATCTGATTTTCTAGAAGAGAAGAGAATGGTTTAAAAAATGTAGCATTTGTGAAAAATGTCAGCTTGACAGAAATGGAGCTTGTGGAAGGGAAATTTGTGCCACTTTAAATAAATTGGTTTCCCTTGTGGATACGCCTCTTTCAAAGATTGTACATTTTAGAATTAAAAGTAAAAAACATGTAAACAAAACTTTTTGTGCCAGTTTAACTGGTTTAGTGTCAAATAAGACCTTTAATTATACCAGCACAACTTTTTTACTAGGGCAGGGGCAGACACTTTGCACAAAGCTGTGCTGGTGGACGACACTGGTGTCCTCTTTATTCCCTGCACTTTGTTAGGGGTTACCACCCCACAGCTCACCTGATAGAAGGGAACATACAGACAGTTCCCCCTATAGACTAGGCAAAGGCAGGTTTAAGTAGACTCAAGTTACCGGGGGGAGTCCCCTCCACACACAGAGAGCTGAAGACAGCAGCACCCATCCAGCTGTCAGTGACAAGCATCTGAGAATTGTAATGTCTTCATTGCACATCTAGATCTGGAAAGGATACCTGTCCTGGCCTTAGGCAACAAATAAATGAGTGTAAAAAAGCCCTGATATTCTGTACTTACTCAAAGTATATGGCTCTGTTAGAAATTTGCAGCAGCTTGAACTAATGGGTAGTCAATAAGTTATCACATTTAACTCGCACAATCGAACCATCTAACACCGTCCATTAATGCTTGTTCCTGGGCATGTTTTATAAGCATCTACCTAATATCTAATTTTAAGTACATGTAGGGCAGATGTAGTCCAGTGTCACTTAAGTCTAGAAGCTAATTTATCATACCCTAATATGACTGATAAAGTGAACAATGATTAGGACTGCATTTTGTAGAACTGCTTTAATAATGAAAATCAGGCAAATTCCCCTTCATTACTGATAACCTTTTTGTTTCAGAAAGAAAAAGAATAAAAAAAGACTTGTGTTTGTTTAAAACAGACACCTAGAAATCCTAAGGATTTCTTATTGCCATGTGTAGGTCCTTACCCATGACAGGCTAGTTACAATCTTGGATGAGAGCCAGCATCTTCCTGAAGTTTTAAAATGTAGCAAAAGATAAACAAAGTATACTTTTACATGCAGGGAATAATGATTTTTTAAATGCCTTTGAAATGTCTTTTTTTTGTAATAAAGATGAAAAGACCCTAACAAAAACAAGGGTTGATTTTTTTGTGTGTGATTTATATATTAAAAGAGGAAACATGCTGTTGTTAATGTTACTTTACAGGGCTTGTATAAACCTTGCAGTTTTAAAAACATAACGCTGTGTGGGTACAGGAAGCTGTATTATCCATCCAGTGAAAGTATGTATGCTAGTTTGGAAAGATAAGGTGTGATAGGGCTGTTCAGCTATCTCACTTGAGCATTTTCTCTAACATCAGTGACACTGCTTCCAAGTGTAAGATAAGTAGGATTTGGTGCTCTGCAGTTGTGCTCTGACTATTATATTGTACATTGTTATATCTTGCATTTGCTACTTACAGACAACTATATAGCAGGGCCAAAGTGGGCTATAGTGGTGTCTGTCCAGAGTCTGAGAACTCAGTGGCATTACTCGTGTCCTTTGAGTTAAGCACATGCTTTACTAGATTCAGGGTAGAAATTGTGAGTCTCAGCATGAGACATCATCCTGACTGAAAATCATCCTTTCTTTCTTTAAAAAAATCCCTAAAACTCTAATCAAGAAATGAAAAAACCTAAGAAATATCAAGAGCTGTTCATTTCAAAGCCAAGCATGTCTGAGCTTTATAGAGCCAGAAGCTGTTTTTTATAGAGTGTGTGATTTAGTACCACTGAGACTGAAACAGGTTGTCAGGCAGAAGATGAAGCAAGCATGAGCTACTGAGCCCTGTTCTTGCAGCAGCTCTGATATAACCAACGGCAGCACCTTTACTGTCAGCCCTAAAATGTGTGTGAACAAGGAGATGACCCAAGCAAAATTAGCCATTTCCGCTCTAGTAAATATACAGTGATGTAACTGTCTGGTAACTGAGCAAAGAAAATAGTGTTTTTTCATTGCTTCATTTTCTACTTTCTGTTTATGTGTATACGGCATGTCTGAGAGAGCTCTAAACCCTAGAAAGCAGCAAAACAGCTTCCTCCAAATTGAAGAAAGAGAAGTGAGAAAGGAACCAGAAAAGCTTTTTCTAGCAACATTTAGACTTTGTTAAATGGAGAAGATTTGAGTAGTGATAATACTTGTGTGTCACTTGCTTTATAGTTTCTCTCTTCCATTTGGGTTTATCATCTAGTGATGGTATTCTGTGACTTCAGTCGAAACACTTTTTCGCTCCCTGTGTGACCATTCTGAATTTGAATAATTTGCCAATTTGAATCTCTCACAATGTAAATCATGTCTGATCAGGAACCGCTGTGCCTGTGGCAGACCCAGCCAAAAGCGGCAGGGCTACAGCCATCTCTGTGACCATCCCATGTGACAGAGAAGATGGGGTCCAGCCTCTTTAGCTCTCCTGGTAAGTGTATGCCTTGAACATTAAGGACACTCTGGTTTGCATACTTGCACAGAGATCATACTATCCTGAAACGTAAGTGTTCTGGGAAATAATGAAACAATGTCTAGAAAGGCAAAAGCCATGTTTCTTGGGCTCAGCCAGATTTGTTAAAATACCTGGTTTGTGGGAGTCCACCATATCCTGTGAATTGCAGTACTCTTTCCTGTGTGCCACAAAGGAACGTGCATTCCACATGCACGGCGTGTTTCAAACAGCCTTGTGAAGTTGTTCAGTTTCTCCTGCCTTTTTGAGCTCTTCCCACTGCAAAGACGAAAGTGTCTTTCTGGACTATGGAGCAGTCCATGCTGGCAAGAGTGCAAAAGGCAAAGATTATGCCACCTTCTGTAAGGCAAAGAGAGATCTGACTTTCATTTACTTACTGATGGAGATGAAGAGGTACTGTGATCTTTAAAGCTGAAAAATATAAGAGAAAAAGAAGGAGAAAAGGTGTATGGCACTGTTTGAGGACATTTCAGACTTCCTCAAAAGATCCCTTCAGACTCAAGGGTAAGAGGGAGACCAGAGGCAAGACGGACATGTGGAACATTAAATCAGGCACGCAGCTGAAAAAAATAAAAAATGGCTTTGGCATTCTTTTGGAGGAAAAAACCCCACCTAACTTGTAAAATATCTATATAATATCTACCAGTGGCTTTACTTCATATCTGCATCTTCATTACTAATTTTCAAGGTGTATTTCCACTACACAAAGTGGCCTTTCTCCATTTCTCTGTTCATCACAGACTTACAGCTCAATACCTGCCTTCCAGGGTCAAACAATGTATGCACCATTCTCAAACACAATACCCTATGTTGTCTGTCCTTTAGTCTTGTCTCTTTACTTCTACCTGTATCTCCTTTGCTCCCATAGACATGGGAGATGCCTGGTGAAATAGAGAATACAGGGCATTTGGATGCAGGTTGTTTCATACATGCTACTACTCCTTTCCTTAAAGTGTTCCTGAGTTAAATCTGTGCATCTTCTGTACAGCATGCTCAGACCATCTCAACACTCATCTCTGAAAAATGACTTGGGCAAAGAAATATCCTCTGTTCTTTTTTTTTTTTTTAAATGAAAATAATTGAAACAACAACATAAAAAGAAATTATTTCAAAGCTTAGAAAGTCACGTGAGCATATTCTCATTGTTGTCATTGGAATAATTTTCCTTGTAGGGAGAGCATTACGCTGATGGCACTTTTATATTTGAAAGCCAGCACCGGGGGACGGAGATAGTCAGTGGATGATCCCTTCCTATACTGTTCGGACAGGAATACATGCTTTTTGTTTTCACAGTAAAACAGGCAGCAATAATAAAAGCATCATATTGAGAAGTTGTTTTCCTTTTTAGAAGCTCAGGGCAAGATGCATATTCAACCAGCTGTAGTGATGCTTGTCATTGCAAAGGTCTGTTCATCCCACCTAGCTTGAGGCATCTAATTAAAGGAAGCCATTTTTCTTTGACTCCTAAACAATCACTGGAGAGAATATAAGGGGATCTTAACTGCCCTCTGAAGGAGCCTACCTGTCCTGTGACTTCACATTGACTACCTTCCCGCCTAGGGTGTCTAAATCAGATTCCTCATGTTAGGTAAAATGAATGTCCCTTATGTGATTTAAATCAGAATTGGTGTGAATAAGGTAGTAAATGCTGTGAAATGAGATGATAACAGAATGCTATATTGTGAACTATGGAGCTATTCAAAGTTAGAAAACGTTGTCAATTTTGCTAGGCTACCCTAAAAAAAAAAGTATGGGAACTGGCTTACCTTGTGCTATTTTCTTTGAATATAAACTCTTCACCTTAAAATCTCACAGAAAATTTTCTCAGATCTACTGATGGTACATCACTCAGTGAGGGAGATGGTTCAAACACGTTGAACACCTATGTATGGTTCTCTACTTTCTGAGAATACTAAATCTTTCAAGAACTGGTTGATGATAGCGCTTCCTGAATAGACAGGGCAAACTTAGAATTTTGTACAGCTTTCTGAAAATTTAGGGTATGGAAAAAAAAGTGGTACATCTTCAGAAATGCTTATTGCTTTCATCTTTTGATATTGTTAATGCATATTTAATTCCCAGGTCGGATGAATTTGAGATTTTTCTTTCATTTATAACCATAATTTTCCAGTCCATGCTTTTCAGGTGTTCTCTCAGCAGAGGACTATTTTCACATACATCTGAGGCAGACAACGGCTCATAGCACACGGCTAAGGAGCAATATAAGAACATGGCTGGGAACAGAACAAGGTTGAGGAGGTAGTTCCCAAATACACTGTTCCAGCTTCCAGCAACCTACAGAGCAGAGATTAATCTAGTTGCCATTACTTTGTGTTTAGTAGTCCTTGATGGATTTCTGTTCAATGAATGTGTCTAGTAGTTTCTGAACTTTTAGCATTCTCAGCATCTTGGGACAATGAATTGCACAGCTTACCTCTGATTTATATGGAAAAAGTATTCTATTTTTTATTCTGAATTGCCACCTGCTACTTGTGTTTGATGTTTTCTGCTTTTGGATAATGAGAAATGATGAATTAGTATTCCCTATTTCCCTTCAGTTATGTTTTTATAAAGTTTTATCATACTTCCCAACAGCAAATTCTTTTCCAGGTTTCAGAGTCCAAATCTATTGGGTTACCTTTTCAGTGTGAGCTATTTTATACTTCTGTTGCCTTTCTTTGAAGCCATTCTAGTTCTACTCTAGCCATGTGGTGACAGAAGTGGAACACCCATTTAAGATGTACTGTGGATTTATTCTATGGTATAGGGATATTTTTTTGCTATGTTCAATAGTCTTTTCCTAAAAATTACTAACATCATAGTTGCTTTTCTGAAAGTATCATATTTAACCTATTAAAAACCTCTAATATATTTTCCATAAGTGATAACAGCTAGTTCAGAATGCATCAGTGTGTATGCATCCAGTCAGTATTGTTTTTCCTATGTGCATTGCCTTGTCCTGGAGCACAAGTCTTATGAAGAGCGGCTGAGGGGACTGGGGTTGTTCAGCCTGGAGAAGAGGAGGCTGAGGGGAGACCTTAATGCTCTTTACAATTACCTGAAAGGGGGTTGCAGAGAGGTGGGTGTTGGCCTCTTCTCCCAAGTGACTAGCGACAGGACAAGAGGAATGGCGTCAAGTTGCACCAGGGGAGGTTCAGGCTGGATATTAGGAAGAATTTCTTTACTGAGAGAGTGGTGAGACACTAGAATAAGCTGCCCAGGGAAGTGGTGGAGTCACCATCCCTGGAGGTGTTCAAGGAACGTGTGGACGAGGCATTGTGGGACATGGTTTAGTGGGCACGGTGGTGTCAGTTGATGGTTGGACTTGATGATCTTACAGGTCTTTTCCAACCTTAATGATTCTGTGATTCTGTGATCTTTATCAGTAATTTTTCTTCCAGTACATTACCCAGTGACTTACCTCCAGCATGTCCTTCCTCAGTCATTTGCTTCTGGCTTTTATATTTACTGTCCTGAACAAATCATGGTAAGATGTTGTCATCTTACTTTTATTACCTTCTACAAATTTATGAAAACTTGACATAGTTTACCATTTATGACTATGTTGAAGAGTATCAGATTCAGCTAAGATTCCCCTGGCATGCAAATGGGTCTCTCTTTCACCTTTTGAGCTTATTCTCATTCTGCTTCCTATTTTGCATCTAAAAATCCACAAGAGGACTTTCTGTTTTATCCAATGACACTTGTGTTCCAGCACTTTGGCAGGGACTTTGTTAAAAAACCCACAGAAAACCCCGAGTAAATGATATATTAACCAAATGGCTCTAGTCTACAAACTCATTCTGATTTATTCTGTGAACTCCAATGGAACATGAGGCCATGACCTCCCTCTACAGAATCTACATTGGTTCTTCCTCAAGATTCCATATTTGTTTATGTGCCTACTGATCCGTTTTCTTATTGGGTCACAATTAGCAGGCAGACCAATATCGGATGTTGTGGTGGACATCTGCTACAGATTTTATTTTTCAGTATTTCAGAACTTTTTCTGATATTAGAATTCTGTCTTTTCATTTTCTGTATTTTTCTAAAGCCTCTTCTGCTGATGCTTTTATCAGAGACAGATTAGTCCGTCTATTCCAAGTAAATAAAGTTTCAGTCATGAGAACTTTTCTAATATCTCTACAGTCACTACAGTTATAAATTATTTGAAGACCTCTCTTCTTTAAGAACTTCTTTTATACTTTCATTTTCTGTCCCCATAGACTGTTCATCTCTGATTTTGGAATACTTATTACACATTTATTATTAGCTCTTATGTCATTAGTTTTTATGTGTTCAATTAGGTACTGCAGTCCACAGTCTACTTTGTGTTTAAAAGTATACATCAGCTGTGCATCATATTTATTCAC
Source organism: Gavia stellata (assembly GCF_030936135.1). Classification (NCBI taxonomy): domain Eukaryota; kingdom Metazoa; phylum Chordata; class Aves; order Gaviiformes; family Gaviidae; genus Gavia; species Gavia stellata. Next base: position 22,143,992 of record NC_082599.1, on the reverse strand, counting down.
ACTTGGAAAAAAATACTCTTTATCCAAAATGATGTTTTAGGGATATGAAAAAGTTGTACCATTTTTTTCCAACTCTCTCTATAGTGTTCAGAATTTATAGATAATGACTTTGACCCCATCAGGACCTTTTCAGGTAATAAATAACCAGAATGATGTGTATGCCCGGAGAAGACTGTGTGGGTCAAGAAGTTCAATTTCCAAAAGGTCTTTAGGGGGTAAAGCTAAAGATTTTTAAGGACATTGCTAGACAGCAGTGCAGTGATATTGAATTTTAATGAATACAGCTGCATCTGTTGGATGCTCCCTGTCCTAGCTTATAGCTATGAATTATGGTCAAAGTAATGTTTGCCTTATCTTCTTTAGGTCATTAGAACTTCTTTGTGCACACTATCATTTTTAGTAGCTGGTCAATGTCACTTCAACAGAGTTCTCATTCTTTGAAAAATACCTTTTATTTATATATGCATACATATTTGTTTGTGGGTATGTTTTTTTGCATTATTGGATGCATTTATATTTATATGCTTATAGACATTACTCATTGGAAATATGATGGTATGCATATATCAAAACTGAGCACCCTCAATCAATATTTCATTAAGAAATTGAATTTTGAGATTTTTTAAAACGTATTTTCCCTTCATTACAGTGACCAAGAAAGGAGTAAGAAAACATGAAATAATGAAAGACAGCACATTTTTAGTCAGTATTGGACCAAATTAAAAACAGCAACTGTGCCCAAAAACAGAGTGCAAAATTACCTGGATCGAGAACTTCTTGGCACTTATAAGATACAGTCTACTAGAACCATATTTACAGACCAGATATATTAACAACATCAGTATTTCTTCGGATAGTGTTTGCCAGAAGTTCATTTGTTTGTAAACGTTGGTGTATTTTTTTCATCAGTTCAATGATGGGGATGTTAATTCCTGTGCGATATTATCTGATTTAAAGGAACATATTTTGTTTAATTTATTTAGTTTCATGTGGAATATAGATAATATACTATGTGAATTCAGACTCATTGCTTGTATTACTGCCGATAAGATAAATGTGCCACTGCGAAAAGGTTTTGGCCTCCAAGACAGAGAAGGTTTTATGCTCCAGGTAGCTCCATATGCTAGCCAAAATCAAGGGCTGTGGAAAAAGGACTGTTTGGAAAATGATGTGGAATCATATAAGCTGCTGAAGAACACCATGTCTACTTTAGAACTTCTATCTTCCTATCCCATGATAAATGCAGAGAATCACTGCCAACTACAATCTTTGCCAAAGGAGTTTATGGATCAATATCCAGATGTAGCGCCACCTTTTCGTCAGACAGCAAGAACTTTGAAGTTGGGTAATGGAGGCATTTTGTCTCAGTGAAGTAGGCCAATTTCACATTATGCTACATTGTTGTTACAGAACTTTGACCAAAATAATATTTTATATTAAAATCTAAAATACAATTATTTTATTCCTAAGAATGAGAATAAGTCTTGAAATAGGAAACTGTTCAGAGGATGGCTACGTTGTCCGCCTGCATTAGTATATGGGAAACGAGTTCCATGAAACATGGGTCTTAAATGTACAGACCTTTACAGATTAGAACCAACACGCTGAATCCTAAAGGAAAGAGAGCAGAGGTAACTGCACAGATGAAGAACAACTGAAATATGTTAGTGATGACATATCACATTAAGCAGAGTGTATTATGCAGGTTTACTTCCACATTACTTTGGGACAGTAACTCTATGAACCCAGCATTGATCCCTCTCCATACCAGACTTAAGATCAGCACTGCTCTCATTCAACATGCGCTGCAACTCAAATCTGAGTTACTTTGACTAGGTATATGGACAACAGACTTGTCTATAAAACAGCAAATGGTGTTAGAAGCAAATAATCAAACAAAACTAGCAGTGCTTCAACTGAGCAGAAGTGAAAAGGGGTATACAAAATTCCTGATATATCTGGAATTCTGGAATTATAGAAAGGGTCAAAATTAGCAGAGATAATTTGCAGCTTTATTATTGACTGAAAAGGATTGATAGTTGTATTTTTTTTTGAGGATATAGAGAGTGTATTTTCTGCTTGTTTGGCAAGCTGTTCTCAGAAAGGAATTTAATCTGTGATAAACCCGCTTTTTACTTCCCCCTCTTCAGTCAAGGTTATGTTTGTCTTTACATAGAAACTGCTGTTTAAATTAATTATGAATGCTTAAAAAAATCCAGACTGAATTTGGCCAATGGTTAGTCCTTTGTATAAAAAATAGTCTTCTAATGAGGTCAGCTTTGGTCACAGTGATTTGTTAGAAGCAACAGACCATACTCCAGTTCATCAAAATTTAATTATATTCCAGTTCCTAAAAACGCCAAGAAAAAAATTACATTGTAATCTAAGATGTCAAGGAAATAAAGTATCCAAACAGCTTATGTGCTTCTTAACAACTTAGTGAGGTGGTGATGGGCTGTGCTGCAATTTCCATTTTATTTCATCTGACAAGACATTAGATCAAAGTTTTGCAACAGGAATAATTTGTAGTTAAGAACGTAGTCCTATTATCGTTATCAGAGGTATTGAAAGCTATCTTATAATTGAGGACTTCGTGGGGCTGTGTGGCATCTGCCTCCATGGCTGTTCAGAGTTGTGGAAGGATAAAGAAGGAGAGAGTTTTGAAAAGAGTTTGTAAAGTGATCTGTTGCGATGTACACTCCACAGCACATAACCCCCTGAAAGTTCTCAAGACCCTTCTGGATTTTGGCTCTGCTTTCTGCTGAGATTAGTCAGGAGACTAATTTCAGGCTTGCAGTTCTAGCTTTGTTTTGTGTCTAAATTCTGCTTATGTCCCTCTTGGCATGTCAGTCCTCTCTTAGGTCTGGCTCTCAGGTACTGTAATGATGGTGACTAGTAGGGAAAAAAATGCCTCAAAAGGGACAAGCTGTATTCCAGTGTGCAAAATAGCAGATGCAGGAAGACTGAAATCTGTCTGTGTCTTATATCCTGAATTCTTTGAGTGTATTGATTATACCCGAGTCCTGCTTTTCTACTTCAAAGGAGGCTCTAAAGTGATCATTAACGTTCCCTTGGTATAACTTTATCATTCTGATGAAATTCTACCTCAGATAATTGTGTTCTGCTTTCCCAAATTCCCTGTGCCATTTCAGCTGGATATGAGATTCTTTCCTCACTATCTGTTCTTAGCTGTTGTGAGCAATTGCTGTCTAGAGGCAATGCTGCGGTGGGTGAGCGATCTACTTACATAGTCTCTCCTTCATTTATTTCCCAAGGGAATGTTGATTCTTAATTCAATGTTTTTAAAACACTGTAAGAGCAATCATAGTAAGTATTGGACAAAACATTGTTTTCTTTGCTATTTCAATGGTTTTGATATTTTGATAAAAGATGTATAAAATAGTGTAACTTTTTTAAATGTAAGAAGATTTCTATTAAGTATGGTAATTGTAACAGATGTAAATCAGTGCTATTTCTTCTGTTTCCTGGTGGTAGAAGAGTTGCCTTGCTCCATGAGGCAGAAGTAGGAGATGATCAAGTGAATGTAGCAGGAAGAAAGAGGAAATGAGTGTTGTACATAAAGCAAGATCACTAAACTAAGTGCAATTTCCTTTCCTTTTCTGAGACACAGTGTGAAACATACAGTTGCAGGCCAGAATAGAATTTTGCTGTCATTATGCCCTCTTGATCAAATTGATTAACTTGGTTAACCAAAATAAAGAAGTTTTCTTTGGATGCAATACGGAATTTGCTTTAGTGGAATGCTAATCAAATATAACAGCAAGGGAACAATTTATTTTTTGTTGAGTTATGAACTTCCCTGTGCTCCAGCAAAGGATAGTAATAATCTTTGGACATATCCCACATGGAATAACATAACTTCTTTATTCAGAGCAACTCCATTAATATTTTTTAGATAAAAGTAAGGGAATTTGTCTCCTTGTGTTGAGCTAGTATACATAATTCTTTGCTACAGTTCTCCTATGGAGAATGATATTTGCTATAATTATCATCTTTGAGGGTAAAGGGAGAAATCTGTTGAATTCAAATGTCAATATATAACCCTCTCCATTCATATTATGCTGGTTTCTGCAGCTATTGAAATAACCTCAGCAATTACAGGGCAATGGGGAGCTTAATTACCACTTTGCATACTGTCACATACAGCTTGAAAGCACTGTTAGTGTCAGCAAGGACATCCTGTATCACACACACCCCAGCTATACTGTGCTATGCAGAACCATCCCATAAGCATAATTAAAATTGTGTGCAGAAATGACCAGTATGGGAGAAAGGCTCCAGAGTGCCTGAAAATTTAAGGCTGGAATAGATTACTAGATCATAATAGACCATCCGGTCAGACCTCTTTTATACCATGTGGTGTTACATTTCATACCATGATATATTTATTGAGCCAGTATGTACCTGGCTTGGACATTTTTGGTTTGTAGTTCCAGAATCCTTCTCTGAGGTGGCAAATCTCATCTGACTGTGTGCTTAGGTATGCATCATGTATAGGACTGCAAACTCTAATCTGAACAGGGAACATACTTTTCTTCATTTTCTTTTTGCCTTAATCTACTACAGAAATGCCAAAGGCTGCCCTTTAAGGAAGGCTAACTGAAAACAAACCACACCATTAGCAGATGCTGAACAAGGAATTACCTGATGTTGAAGTATTTGTGAAAACTTATCTCCCAGAAAAGTCAACAATTCTGATTAGAAGATCTCAAAAACTGAACCGCAGTGTCTGCTACTGTTTTGGAGAAATACCCTCCAAAGTTTAATCACCCTGATTAGAAAAAATCCTTATTCCTTGTTTCACTCATGTTCAGCTGCAATCGTCAGCTTCTTTCACTAACCTAAGTGGCCCCTTCATGTCTGTGCTTTCTCTCAAGTAAGGTGCTAAGTACTTGAATATTTTTATGAAGCTTTATTTTTATTATTTTAAAATTTCTGCAGTTTTAAAACTTTTATTCTAAAACAACAGATATAAATGAAAAATTTCTAATGGAAAAATATTTCTTTTTGTAAGACTAAAACATTCCACAAAAACATTTCCAAATAAAATGTATCAGACTGTACAGAAAAAACAATATGATAGCTGATAGACTGCTGACTTGGAGCCTCAGATAGTGTTTGTTGTGTGCCTACCAAGTGAGAAGTTGTTTTGTCATATTTTTATTTTGGTTTGTTTTCTGTTTTGTGAGACAGATTTGTGCAGAAAATTCTTATGAAGTTGTTTGCTTTTTTTTTTTTAATTTTCATCTTAATTCAATTCCAAAAATACCGATATTTTAGCTGAGAAGGAATTTTATTCCCAAGTAGGCTCCTTTCAGAATTTTCCAGCTTTGGTCTTTCTTATTAAACAGAAGTAAAATAATCTCTGTTCTCTTTTTGTTAGTCCTTGTTTTTGCAAGTAACAATTGTATTAAACCCTTTTTGGCTCACAGTGGTTACTTGGAAGCTGACTATTATAACTCCTACACAATTTCTGTAGTTTTTGTTTCCAAGTGAGGCCTACATTCCTTGTTTCTTGCTGGAAATACTTACATTTAGCTCTATTAAAACAAAGGTTTTGTAAGACCTTGTTAACCAAGAAATCTGTATTATTTTGTATGTTATCTTATTAACAATACCTTTATATTCCTGTCTGACCACCGCTAGTTGAATACTATTAAATCTAGATGCTATTAGAAAATCCCCATTTGTTGGTGAGTGTCACAGACGCTCCTTTCAAGCTTGGCTAATAGGCCAATTTGTAATTCAGATGCCTTTATTATTGCTAAAATCTTATAATTCTACAGTAAGTATACTTAAACAAATTTGCCATTTCATTCAATAATTAAGTCAATTTTGCTTGACAAGATAGATTTCCTGTAAAAGAATTAAAAATTAAATTAGCTGATTCCTGTTTTCCAAGAGTTTGTTTTATTTAATGTCAGTAGTTATTCCTGTCATCCTCGTTGCCTTTTGTGACTTTAGCCCAATGTTAATTCTCTAGCAATATGTTAGCATTTCCTTGGAGTCCCAGCTTTATTTGAAGGAGTATATACAGACCAGACATTGTCCACTGGTTTGAAAGTAACCAGCACTACTAAGTGTTGATTTACAACCTCTTTGGTTATTGCTAGTTGTGAAGTCTTCCACATTTGTGGATTTGTACATTATCCTGCTTCTTCCCAAATGTAAAATAGAAATATTTATTGAGCACTTCATTCTGTTCATTACTTGTTGCTGCTGTTATTATCATTACCATCTCTATTTGATAATGGATATAAAATGTTGCTATATTTGTTTCTTTCCAATATGCTTAAAACTTTTTTTTGGTCTTTTGCTCTGCCAACAATTGGTTTTCCCCAATGTATTCATTATCCCCTGTCACTTCTATATGCCTCATAACTTCTAATTTACTTTCATTTCCATTTCCTCTTTTCCTAAGTCTTTTATTTCTAATCACTTCCTTATTTCCAATTGCTGCCTTAACTTTTCCACTGAAAGCAGGATGGGCTTTTAGATAAAGATACGTAGTTCATACATGCAGTGAAAAAATTAGGGCATCTTAGAGACTCAGAGGAAAACTGGCATGATTCAGTTAAATTCAGGAGTGTCATCTGTACAAAACCACTTTGAATAGTTTGAAATAGAGTGAAGCTGAGTTTCTCAAGAGTGGAAAAACAGGAAGGCCTGAAAAGAGGACTTGTGTGTATGAATCATGAGGAAAGCCTATGCCTTAAAAAGACTTTTCAGGAAAAATTTGGAATGTTGTAGGTTGCCTGGATTTGAGGACAGATGTTAGGATAACACCTAGGTTATTGGGCCTGAGTAGGTAGTAGATATAAAAAGGAAGTTTGCCAGAGTAATATAGGCTGAAGAGGTGATTCCTGAGGAAAACAACAAGCTCTGCTTAGTTGTGTTTAACTTACACAGATGGGGAGACAAAAAGTGTCAGGAGGTCTGGCAGAGATTCCAGTCTGTGTAAAAGGAGACAAATCTGATGGCAGAAATGGATCTGCACATCCTAGAAAAGACGTGATGGCTGAAGCTGTACTTGCCACGGAGATCATAAATGAAAAAGAAGGCAGAGAAGATGGAGTAAGAATACAGATTTGTGGATTCAAATAAACAACTGCCACTGACTTTCTTTCACTGTTTTACTGAGAAGTTGGCCAGGTCCATTCCCCACCTGGTTTTAGAAACTGAAACTGGGTGGATGAGTGGACATGTGATATTGTTGTTTCATATCTTGTTACCTGAAGAAGAAGTAGTCTAGGATAAGTTTCTGAGACTTTCACTATTTCATGAAGAAACAGCATCAGAAACAGCTGGTGAACAGTTACAGGGAGAGAATTTGGGAAACACTGCAATTAAAATTTTATTTTATTCCAAAAATTATGTCTATGAATACATTTCTGGCTTGATCTCAGTTTATGATGAATTTTCTCAAACTATAATCTCATGATCAAAATGATGTATTTTCCAATCTGTGTAGAGCTGAGAGTGATACAGTCCGATTGCCTTCTGCCATCTTATGTCAGAGTCCCAGGGGAGAGGTCTGTAAACACTGTCTTTCCTCCAGCAGAATATGCTCTGTGCCCTTGAAAGAAAGGAGGACAATCTGGTGAAAGTGGCCAGTATGGCTGACAATTTCTGTAGCCAGTGGTGAAAAATGCCTCATGTGACTAATCTTGTCTCAGTCACCTTTACCTGTTCAGGTCCTCTGTTTGCAGTGAGATAAAGTTTAATTCCTGGAGCTGTAGTGAAGTGCTTTCTGTTCACTACGTCTTGCCCAATAACGAAGATAGCATTTCTCATGTGAATATGCAAGAGAATGATTTTAAAGTTGATTTCCAGAAAAATTTATTTGAATAAAATTTTGCTTGGAGAATGTCTCCACCAATGTAACCAAAACTGTTGAAACAAGTTCATTCTCTAATGTGACTGCTGTGATTATTACTTTCACTAACCTACCAGTTTCAGCTAGTGATTTGGTTTGTTCCATTTGGTGTAAAATAAACAACAGAAATAAGTTATTACGTACGTTGTACAGATTAAACCAGTAAAATTTAGTAATGCTGCTAGTATGTGTTTTAACATTACTGTGCTAGGTCCCACCAGACCTATTCAAGCAATGCTGAGGAACTGAAGCTTACAGTGGTGGGGGACAGAAATGCCTGTCGTTCAATTGCTTTAGCATGGGTCCACCTTCAGTGAAGTAAACATTGCTGCTAAAGTTACACCTCTGTCCCAAGCATGGTGCCATCAGCCAAACTTCATACAGCTACAAAGACACAACCCTTTTTTTCAATGGCAGAATTGTGTCTATGTTTTGTGTAAAAAAAGTTTTTCTCCAGAAACAGGATACATTATAGCAAATGGGTTGCAAATAATTTTCAGTTTAGTGTTCAGGATGTGATAAAGACTCCCATAACCTTTTCTGATACTTATTTTTTAAAAAGGCTGAAACACCCAAGCATTTGCAAAGTATTTTACATCAAAACCTGTCAATGGAATATATAGCTCAGTAATTCAGTTTGTGTCTTATTCTTTACATCAGCAATGTTTTGTTACACCTTGGATCGATTTCTAGTTCCAGAGTACAGCATATTTCAAACTCTATCCTTCCTGAATTGTGTTGAAAACTATTATTTGCTAATCATGACAACAAAAATAATGCCAGCACATTAGTGCACCTTGGTATTAAAAATAGAAGACAAGGAATGTTAATTCAGCCAGCATGTGTATTATTGCTCTCACTGTCATGTAATTAGATCTACTGAAAATAAAGATATGCTGCTCTTAAAGAGTAACCAAGAATGGTGCAATTCAGTCAGGCAATACTTTCCTCAAGTTGGTTCCATCCATAATGCACTACTAAAGAAAAAGAGTCTTTCTAAAGTGGTACTAATTGCTGTACACTTTGAGCTCTTTTGGAAGTTATATAACAGAATGTCGGGGTAAAATGACTTAGCCTTCATTTGTCATGATAATGAAATTGTAGAACATTGCTTTAAATTTGCCTCATTTTAGGTGCACATTGTATAATAATAATATATCCTGATAGCCACTATTCTTCATGCAATCAAGTTGCTATTATGGTGACTATTTGATTTGAAAATATGAAGATAAATCTTCATAATTATATTATGTGATGAAAGCAAATGACATTTGTTTTAGGTGAAACGTGTGAAGGAATGAAAATAAGCTAATCATTGCATTTTTTAGAAACAGGGTGGGTTTTGTTCATGGGAAATATTCTATAGAAAATGTATGTGTCTTGATAAGTATGGGCTTGCAAGTGAGCTGAGGATATTTAAGTTTTAAAATAATTCCATATACTGAAAAGAAATATACACTATTGTATCAGTATTTCATTGTGACTAGAGAGGTAAAAATGCTTTGACTGGATACCACAAATGATTGTGGGAGCAGTTTTTGGTAGGAGAAAATTTTCTATTTTTAGTCTACTATTTTTACATACAGACAAGTCTTGGTTTTTAATGTTGTCTGATCATTACTCATGTGAATCAGCTAACTAGTGTTTGAATTTTTTTTAGCTTTGTTTAAAATTTGAATTTTTCATGAGGAACAATGTTAATGGATTCATTAACAGTTAATGACAAGCTTTTTTTTTTTTAAAACAAAAAACACCTTCTACCTACTCAATTTGCACCCATGTCTGATTCGAGGGAAGTCTCTGATGTTACGACCTTTCTGATTTCCTTGGTCTAGGTGATATAAAGAACAGGAAAAGGGGTACAGATCTCAGCTTTTGTATTTCCCAAACATCACATAGTTTTGTTCTTAATATCTAATAAATTCAAAGTTGAGGTTATGAGTGGATAGTCACTTTTTGCATGCTTCCTACATATGATGTTGAATGTATTACATGCATAATATGCAAACATATAGTTATGTTCTGTATATTCACCAAGAATAACATATATGTGTGTATACATGTAAGTATCGATGTATATACAAATATATGAAGACCATATATGTTATGTATATACCTACAGACACACATATCCCTGAATTGTAGGACACAACTAATCACTTCAAGTTTCATTGTGAGCTCAGACATCTTGGCATTTTCACTGTATAGAACACAACAAATGCTAGCAAAAGAAAAGCAGGCAATACAAAACCAATTAATGCTTTAGCCATTGCTCACCCTATATTCAACTATGCTGTTTCATTTAATGTACTCTACTGTAACCATCATCCCTATATAAATAAGTCATTATACCACAGAATGTGTTAGGAGTCTATATACATGGACATGTACCATCTTTAACCAAAAAGAAGTAATTACTTCTGATTAAAAAGCTGTTCTGTCACTCCTTGGCACACCATGCACAATTTGGAATCTACCTTTGGAAGAATATATTGCTAGAGGGAAGGAGAGCCATGAAATATTTAAAATATGTATTAATAAAGCATCTCTGTGTTTTGTGGTGATGTGAAGTGTAAGGGATCAGATTGAAGAGTGTTTAGATTTTGAAAAAGTGACAGCAATGCTGACACTTGGAAGCTCCTGGTTTTTCACTAATGCTGTAATAAATCACCTTAGTTCCCCATTAAAAAGAAACCTTTAGAACTGCCACACCTGTAAACTCGCTGTAGGCACTAAAATCAAATCATTTATCTTCCTACATAGATAACAAATCCAATTAGGACCCATCGGACTGTGATGTCTCATTAAAAAGGCTTCAATTTTACCTTGGATAATCACAAATGTGTATTTATTTAAGACACCAGAAAGCTAAAGGGAGAGATTAAAAGGCAACCACTGGAAGTACACCTACACGAAATTCCAAGGTATATTTTGATTTTATGTTTACTTCATTCTTCTCATTATCATCTTGGCCTGCTCTTATTTAATATAATTCCTTTTTCTGTTTCTATTTTCTTGGGCAGATAAATAAGTCGATTGTAAGGTACACACTGAGAAATCTTAGGATAGTCTATGTTTGCCCTATGAGATATCAGGGTTTTTTCCTCTTAGAAAAGGAGTATCTTCAAAAGGATTAGGCAATTTCTTTTATCTAGATCTATACAGAGCGCTAACTCAAAATTAGTCTGTTAGATTACTTTGGCGTTGCCCCTTCTCAGCCTAAGCAATTTATGCTTATTGCTATATTTAAACTTTTTTGTAAATAAAGGACTAATGCTCTGCAAATTATTTGTTGTGCACTGTCAGCAGTGCTTTGGACAATGGAGTTACACTTCCGTAGCTCTATTCACCATACCTCTTTCATGGCTACATGGCATTGTTAACTGATAGCTGATGAATATTTCTCCTCCTCTCTCGTCTCCACTAAACTCATATTTTAGACATCAGTGAAACTCATATGACTCTGTGCTGTGCACTGTTGTATTTCACCCTATTCTAATATACAGAGTCTCTAGTGTTTGTTATTTTCTGGAATGGGAAGGTAAAAATACATTTTGCCAGGACATTGCCCTAGGTGTTAACACAGATGCTCCTTGGTCAAGATCTTCTTCCAAAGAGTGTTTATGTATTTTAGCTGTATCTTCCACTGCCCTTTTTGAAGTATGTGGTATCTGTTAAATTCTGCAGGCAGTCTGATGACCTATCAGATGACACTCCCCTTGCCACCCCCAGTAAATAGGAGGAAGACAGGTTAAAGACCATGACTGAGATTAGGGACTATTAAACTAATCATATGGCTTTGCACTGTCAACTCTGAGGTACTTCTGAGAGAGTACAAATTCTTCAGACAAACAGGAGCCATTAATATTGATGAATGAAGGACTTAGAGCTTCAGGGGTCTCCAGAAATAGGTAGTGAATGACCAGGGGTTTAAAGATTTCAAATTTGAAACTACATGCCTATATTCTGCTTAATTTTCACTATCGATATCTTGATATAGACTATTTTGGATTTGAGCCTTAAATTCTATGCCTCTGTTCTCCATTCTTAAAAGCCTGAAGATCTTCCTTTACATAGCAGAGTTGTACCGAGAGAAATTAATTCCTGGCTATGCAGTACTTGGAAATTATAGAAGACGTGCAAAACACTTCATAGCCAGAAGCAAACAGGAAACGGTTTGTTTGCTGTCCCTGTTATTTCTGAACACTCAGTCTGCCAGGCATTTGCCCAGCAGTGGGTGTGGTTCTTCATTTCTCTTTTGCTTAGTCCTCTCCAGGGAAAATCAGGATAATTTTGACTTGCCTGTAATGGCTCATTGCTTCCTAATCAATATTCTTATCTGACATTTTATTTCTTACCAGACGTTTATGCTTGACACAGCTAAAAAGAAGTCAGAGAAGAGAAAAGGACCTATTTAGGCCCCACTCCTGGTACAAGTGTGAGGCAAATGCCTTCAATATGCCTGAAAATACCCCATCACATTGATTCTCAACAACTGTTGAGATGCCTTTCTTATGAGAATTTAAGAAATTGCCTTGTAAAGCACTAAGGATGTTGCCTCTTGGTACTCAAACGTCGTCACAGTCCCCTCTTCAATGAAAATATATGCAAGCATAAAATAAATCCAGTATTTTAATGCTGTGCTGATACATAGCACCTGGAAGATTCTGCACAATACTGAGACCTGTTGCTATATACAATCCTTTACAAACTTCAGATCCAACAGCCAACCACAATAGCGTTGTTTTTGTTTGGTATATCTCCAGGGATATCAGTTAATCTGGATATCATTTAGCATGCGGTATTAGTTTTATTAAATATGCAGATTTATTAATATTTCACTGCATCATTTAGTTGGATGTTTAAAAAAAGATTTTATGAATCTATTATTTAAATGAGATAAAGGATTATATGGTTCTTTATGCAGAAAATATATCTCATCTCTCTTACTTTATTATCTCATTTGGTTTTAGATGAAGGATGTCAGATTGCATAATGAGGGAATGAGATCTCATTTTCACCAAGGCTGCTCAAACTTAATGCATGGGCTTCAAGCTCCACTGTCCTTCTAAGTAATAAGACTCTATATGTCATACTTTTTTGCTTGCGAAATGTGGAGTAGCACATTGTGAAGTTCCTAATTCCATGGTGCTCAACTGCCTGTGACATTATTAATTGAAAAGAGTACAGTATATTATGGCTTTCTGGGTTACAGTTTCTTCTTCCTTTTAATATGCATGGTTTTGTTCCTTCAGAGCTTTTGGAAGAAAAAAAACAAGTGTGTGGTCAAAGAATATCTAGCAATGATGCATCAGTGGTATTCTCTTACGTACAAGATGTACATGTCAAATGCTTTCTAAAAACCTAACTACAAGTTAGAATGGACTTCAGAGATAAAACAGAGTCAGCAACCAAATAATTTTTTAAATACTACTTGATTTACATTAACTGCACACCACCTGTCTCTGGTGATCATCTTCCATTATTCATTGTCATCCTTGGGTTCTTCAGGCTTCTTCTTAGATCACCTAATTATTTTTGTTAGTAAGCATGTGCAGCTTGCTTTGAAATGCCAGACTATGTCTGATGATTTGTAAACCAATGGTGGCTAGATTCATTTGAAGGTCTAAGTCTAATGAAATATTATGAAATGATCTAAGTCTAATGAAATGTAAGTCATCAGCTAAAATCTGGAATAGAGCCAAGATAGAGGCTCTGATTTTCTTGTTTTACTTGTTGGGTCAGGGCTGACAAGGTCAAACCTCACATGCACAGCTAAGTGAAAATGAAAATAGCACTGTTTACAATAACTTTTGGTGATATGTTTAAGAATTTTAAATTGCCCTAGGAATGTGAAGCCAAGATATTTAAAGACTATTCAGCCACAATTCAGGAATTTTTAATTGGCGTGTAAACTGATGAGTTGCAGTGGGTCTTAGACCTAGAAAAATGTTTTTTTACAATGCAACATCAGTGGAACAGCACATGTTTAATACTTATGGGAAAGTCAGGCTTTCTGATTTATTCCTTCCCCCAACCTGGGGGGAAGAGAAGACAGTTAGGATTTCTACAGGCATTATCGAAGGTGTTGGAACCTGCAGGAAGGAGATAATATCCAGAACTCTGTTAGTGATCAGGGGCTAACATGAGATCAGAATTGCTGGGAGACTGAGTTCACAGGATTAATATGGCTATATCAAGAAAGTATAATTTATCGCTTAACAGAGAAGTTGGAAAACGTGGAAAGATAATGGAAATTTCCCTCCTTCTCTCAAATAATTTCACGTAATGAATTCAGTGCATTTGTAAAATCATTGCTGGGTTTGGTCCAAGAAACCAGCAGGAATTATTCCTTAATTTTTCACTGTGCTGTTATTATTGTAAAGTAGGGTGTCATGAATATTGAGGTGGCTGACCACATATAATTAAGCACAAAATTCCTGGCTTAATTTATTTTGTTGATTCCAGAGAGAACATTTCATGTATGTAAGAAGGCGTGAGAGTTCTTCCCAGCATTTTGGCTTTTCCACTGCCATTTTTACATGTTTTAAGGTGAAGATACCAAGCAACAGCAACTTGTTCTCACTAGGCCACTGCGCATGTTGTAAACCAACTTGAATCACTAGTCTCTTATTCAGCTTAGAAATTAGTCCAAGTTCTAGAGTCAGATCTCCAGAGATAATTGTAGTCAAATACAATCATATGTAAGCAATAGTTCAAGGCTTTAAATTTGGATTTTCTAGAATTAGTAAAGAAATGACTAGTTCAGACTGTAATCAAGCAGAAGATAAATAATCTAAAAGCATGCCATCATGGCAGATCGCATTTAATAGGCTATTCTGTCTACAATAGCTCTCCACATGATTCTCATAGTTGTATTTAATAGCTAACTTAAATGTCAGATAGAAACTTCAAAATGAGCTGATGAAATCATTCAAGGCAAAATCTGTTTTGGTGATGCATACAGCATTTTTCATTCCAACGCGGGCCTTTATTGCTGCTGTTGTATTGCTTTCAAATACTGAATTTTAATGGCATGTAAAGAAACTTCAGTAAGCATTACTCAAAACAATAATTGAAGACATTATTTTAGGAATAGTTTTTCTGAAGGAGGGATTATTTTCTTAATGAGTCTGGGATTAAAATATGAGTACTTTAACTCTCACAATGCTAATGTGTTTCATACTCCAAAATTATCTGATTCAACCTTTCTGCAGGTCTCTCTAGAGGAGAGACCTTAAGTGCCTCTGGGTACACTCCTGAGACAGAACAAAACTAAGTCCAGAGGTATTAGCCCAATGTTTGGGTATACATATGTAAATAAAATGATCCTTATAACACAGAAATTTCAAAATGAGTAATTAGAGAATAGCAGTTTAATTTCCACTTAACAGTTTAGTTGTCATTAATACTGCTAATGAGAATCCATAATTTCTTGTCAATACCTTAGTTAAAAATTATCTTTGAATCCACAGATCTGTAATGTTCTATACAGTCTGTTATTTCATTACCAAAGACAATGACATCTAATTTATTTCCAAGAAAAGGTATTTAAAATACTGTATTAAATGTTCAACTATTTATATTCAATATGTTCTCTAGTACCTTTTTTTGACTTTCCCACAGTCTGTTTTAAAATCAGTTGGTATAACTCTTCCAGAAAGACTTCTCTATGTGGAGACTAATACGATTTGTTTATGCTATAGTAATTTTAAAATGTTATTTATAGTCAATAGGAATATATGTCTGTTTGAATAATCACTTCGTATAAGTTAATGCAGGTAGGAAATGAGTGTTTAGAATAGAAGTATTTCAGAGAGATGACAGGAAGGATGCTGGATTAGATGGCAAATATATAAATATCCCCATATCTGTGTTAAAAATCACAGCAATTGTTTATTGAACTTGAGAAATTAAAAACAAATTAATATTTATGCAAAAGACCCTGAGACAGATTTTTTTTGCACATCCAAAGCTCTTTATGTGTGGAAGAGTTTGGGCATTCTTAAGAGTTTTACATTCTGGTTATCTGTTTAAAACTCAGATAAACAGGATTTGTTCAGGGGATTGAATTAAAAGTTGATTAGTATGAGGTGAAAGGTTTATTTTTATTGTTGATCAAGACAAGTCTGCTCTCTATGTAATCAGCATGTTCACAAAATCAGCATCCAGTAGTGTTTAGGTTTCCAGGATAGAAAATTGTACCCCTAGATCATGATACTATCCAGATTCTTCTTAATCTTGCCTAGAGTGCACTTGTACATTCATTGAAAGAGTACATAGGGGACATGAGAGGGCTGTAAAAATGACTGAACATAAATGGTTTTGACCATTATCAAAAACTAACAAAATAGAAAATTGTAATAAAACATATGCAGTGTAAATGATCATAACTTTGTAGCTTACCTATTTAACTAATCTGGTGTAAAAATATTTTTTTTAAGACTCTCCAGATATCTTTATTCTCTTACAATTCTCCATTCATATTTTATTTTCCTCTTCCTTTTTGCAATTGATTGAGCTGACGTTATTAACACTGATTAGAATTTCACACTGTTCATTTAAGTAGTATCTTAACGTCTACTTTCATAGGCTAGAGAAAAGTAGGCATTCAAATGCCTCTTAAAATCCAAACTGGTCAGCCAGGCTGGATAAAATGAAAGTCAGATAGGTTCAGATTATTGCCCATTGCCACTTCTTGAAAAGGTTTGATCAGAACAGATGAAAACTATCACAGAATGAGACATCGAGCTAGACAGAATGAGATCTAGCTTTTGAGTGCATAGATATCAATTTCGTGTTCTTCAAATTTCAGCCATATAGCAAAAATAACAATAAACCATAACACCTTCAATATTGAAATTCAGCTAACATGATTACTAATCCAATACCAAAATTTATGTTCATGTATAGCAAGAACCTGCCTATTTCAGTGGTTATGATTGTATACAAAAATTTCAAAGGTAAAGCATAGTGCAATTTTTTCTCTGAGGTTTTTCCTTAGTGCCCCTTGGAATGAATTATATTTTTTATGGTTTTAAAAATTCAAGCTTAGTTTCCTTTTTTTAGATTGGTAAGTTATTCATGTCCGGAGCTGACTACATAAACATGTTTCTAGGACTAAAAAATAATTTTTAAGAGTTATGAGAAAAAGAATAAAGTTCATATTAGAACTTTAAACTTACTCACCTTTATAACTGGATAATTTTATATTCTCAATTGATTCCCTCTTCCCTTCCAGAAAGAGTTTGCTTAAGGAAAAGGATGAAACCCTGTACTTAGTGAACTCTATGGGATATTTTTCTTCAACTTCAGTGGAGGCAACATTATCCAATGCAAATGACAATAACAGGACATAATTTAAAAAATATGCCAGGACGGACATTACAAGGGAGAGCCCCTGGGTTATATAAACACAGTCTTTATATCTCATGAAATAACTAAAGAATATATGAGAATAAAACTTTTAAGATGGACCTCCAGACCAGTATGCTCAACATGAGCTCTTCAAATTCATCCATTTGACCCTGTTTTGCATCACAAGGAATTTATTAACTTTAGTATTTTGGATATAAAGCATATATTCTGCATTTAGGTCCAGAATTACAAATAATTTTATGTCAGAAATCCTAAATACTTCCAATTCTGGCTAACTGTAATGAATAGGAGGGTGATCAACATTCATGAAAATCAGTCTGCTTTGACTTACATGTCTATCCATGCATTTTGGTACAAAGGTTTGCTCAGGTTTAAAAATCTTCCTTAAACATCTCTGAGCCTAAGATACAAGGAATGTGCAATATTTTTACTTGCTCATGTAATAACATTCTCAGATATAGTAGAAATATTTGAAAATTTGTTAGCAATAAAAAGCTTATTAAATGAGGCTGCAAAAAGGAGGTGAATTCTTTGTACATCACTTCTGAAACCATCAGTAGCCTTCCCCTCAGTTTCCAGTCAATCAGTATCATCCCTTCTTTGTTTCCAGCACTCATATCCACATTATTTTAAAATTTTCTGTATGAGCTTCCTACCTTCTTTTTCAGCATCAAGTTGATTAAATTGTTTCTCTATCTGCTTAATCCCTCATCAAATAGAAGAGTTATTTTAATGAATGTAAGACCATTTCCTTTCTCTATGTGTCTTTTACCTTTCTATAGTAAATGAGTATTTTAATACCATCATATTAGTATTCATGCACATCCTCATCATTTAGTGATGATGGTAAATCAAAGCTGAAAACACATCTGTTTACAGAGAAATTATCATATTTCATATACTGTATGCAAATTCTATGCAACTTTTGTTATTTCCTTGAAGGCAGAATGCTCATTCTTCTGACACAGCTAATTACTTCCGTATCCGAGTTTGACTTGCTGATGAGATATATTTATGGTTTTCAATACTGCATTCAGAGTCTTCTCCCTGTCCATGAACTTGACATACTGAATCCAAGCTGCTGGAGATGCCATCATCTTTAAAGACCCTATCATTTTAACCATGCAAGTTAACATAAAGGGAAAAGGGCCTTGTTGTAAGTAGAATTAATAAACCTTAGTCAAAATTTAAACAGAAATATCCACTCTATTTTTCATGTATCTTAGTTAAATTATTGCAAGTGCTTTGTTTCGTGCTTTTCAATTAATTAGTTTTACCCGCATGCGAGAAGAAATTGTTCTTTCATCAGACATTTAACTGCAAACCTACTTTGTAGGGTTGAATAGTAAAACATAGTGCCAGTAATATTTTCTTTGCTAATAAAACAAATTTTCATTTTTTCATAATTTCATTGAATAGCCTTCCATTGCATAAAAAATTATTCATATGTAATGTATCATGATTTGAAATTGATTCTGTGCCGTATAGCTTATGAAGCTTTCACTAAGAGCATATTCACACACCAACATAAGACCTAAGAAATAAGCTGTTTTACCTGGAAATGTCCATGACAACAAGTTTTCTCTTTCACAGATTTTGTTCATGTTCCCACATCACATAAGGAAATCATAACTAAGCACCCAACAAAGATACAATGACTAATAAGTATGCACATCCTACAATATATTTTTATCTATCCAAAGTATAGCATGTAAGAATGGCAATCAGTTCCTCAGAAGAACTTTAATGGTTTTAATGTCATATAATGTTTTTGTATACTGTGGACTAATGGCAAATGCTCCCATAATTGATTGTTATAGACACAAAGGCAGCAAATACAGTTTTTACTGGCAAAGTGCAGCTGTTCAAAAAAGAATTCCAACAAAACTCATAATAATTTCTAGCCGCCTATTGAGTTATACAATGTTAGCAAGACCATCTGCAGTGTTGTTGTATAACCTGACATACAGGGCTCATTCCTTCAGTGCTGCAAATTCTGCAAATCTATTTACTTTGTGGGATGAAAGTAGAAAAGAATTTTTTTTCTTATACAGAAATGGAAAAATGTGTTCTTCTCTGCTGTATTTCCTAAATAAATATCCACAACTACTTTACAGTCAGTGGCAAGTTTGTCACATTATGTAACAAAATAGTAAATCTAATTTACTAATTAATGAATTTTCAAGAATATTATAAGCAGCAAAGGAATGATTGTCATTGCTTTAAAATGGTGATGACATCAGATTTGTCTTGGTATATTGCCTGCCTTTGCTTAATTTTATTGTAAATCAGGCCAAGATTTGGTCTTCTCCCTTTTATGCGTGTTGCTGTTCCTGGAGGAGGATTCATTGCTGGAGTATGTACAACTATTAGGGAAGCGGCTCTTCAGAATTTAATGTATTGAGGACACAGTATTGTTTTGACTCTGCAGGCTTAATGCTTATGGTTTAACGTTCATGGTTATGGAAGGCATAAATTATGCTTTGTCAGCATAATTTAATATCCATCAATTGAAAAAATTACCTTACTCCATGGCTGCTGCTTTTTATTTTTTTGAAAGTCAGCTTCTTTGTTTATAACTTGCTCATTGCTATTATAAAGTATAAGACTGCAACAGTGCATGAGAATAAAATTCCACTTGGGCCAGTGTGTTCCTGTGCCCTGACAATGAAGGCATCAAGTGAATGTGAGCTGACTTTCCGTATACTCGATAGCAGTAAAATCACTGATCAAAAAGTGTGAAAGTTTTGAATAGCCGAGTGAATTTTTCAGTTCTGCTCAGAAAATTGTTTCATGTCGTTCAGAAGAAATGTAAGAAGAAAGTTGAGCAGGGATTTAATCATGTTCAGGACCAAATCCCAGATCCATTCCTGTATCTTAGCTTTTCCTCAGTAATCTGTTTGCATGAGACAAATTCATTCATTGAAACAAAGGACCAAGAAACTAACAGCCATTTTTTCTTGCTGAGTTCATCCTGATTTAAGCACATGGAGATTCTAGGTCAAAAAATGATATAGCAATGCTGTCAAAATATCCATACAAATGACAGCCTGTCTATTTTGTGTCACTCCCCCCCCCGCCCCCCCAAATAGTTTCCCCCACCTTTATATTTCATTAAAGAAAACAATGTATGAATTAAAATGTTCCCTTAAAAACTCAAGAAAATAATATCATACATACAACATATTTGACAAAAAGGAATTATCAAAAATTTGAGATATAATAAAGGGTTTTCTTTGACAGGAGCAGATGACTAGATAAGATGTCAGTTTGAAAAACTAAGACAAAAAATTAATTTCTGCAATTCAAAGTTTAGCCCTGTGTTAGTAAAAGTCTGAGGATATCAATCAAGAATTTCTTTTATTTTACAAATCATATACCTACCGAAATCCTAATAATAAATGTACTCAGGAAAACCTCAAAAATCTGAAATCACCTGTATTAAACCTACAATCACCCAATTATCTATATTATGCCTGGAATGAACACAATGACATAAGCCATACTTAATGTGATTAAGCTCTACCACCACCACTGGCAGTCAAAGCAGGTGGGCAGAGCAATTTAAAGCCAGTTAGCTCTTCTACTCGTATAAATTTTATGAATTGTAGGTGTTGTGTTAAAACATGTTCACACTGTGAATGAAATAGCTTTTCATTATGGCAAATGAAACAAAACATTAGCTATTTCATGTAATCAGGTAGCTAAACCAAAATCCTTCACCTAAAGTGCTGGTACTTGGCACTATTCAAAACTCGGACAAACTAAACCACATAGGCACCAAGAAAGCAGCTGGCTGTCCCTCTCTTGGTGGGTGAATGTGACTGTATCTGGGAGAAAGAGGAGAAAAATAGAGGATATCGCAGTGAAAATCAAAGCCACAGCGAGAACAAATATTGGGAACATAGGCTTGAGAGAAACCTGTAGAGAAGATTTAGGTAAAGTCCTGGATGAAGGAGTCTTGCACTGGGTGTTAACAAAACATCCTTCTGTACTTGACTCATAGTGTATTTAGAGAAACAAGATTTCTCATTTTTTTAGAAATATGAAGAATTGGATCAAAAATAATGGTTATCAATGTCATTTGAATGGCATCATTTGGATGATGATCATTGGACCCCATAGGTCACCCCATTAGACTTTTTTTGATTTACCTGTACGAATTGTATTTAAAAGGCCTGATACTATGAAGCAGAACCAAGTTAAATTGAAAAAAAACCAGACACATGATGTTAGGCTAATCTGCAATTATTTTGTAATGTTTCAGGAAACATTATTATTTGACAACAACGTCTTCATTTTTGCTTTCAATTTTTATCTATGATGTTCTAGGTTCATCCAGTGTTCACTTGGGTAGAAAATCTGAGGATGGTGGTAAAGGAATAGCAACTATGAGTATGATAAAAATGGTCATTGCACAATCTTAATTTACTCAGTGAGGGGCTGGAAGCAAGAAAAGTCTTAACTGTCTTCATTGACCATATTAAAAATCTCATTTATCTTAAACATGTCAATCTGAAAACATCATCATCTCATGTAATGAAAAGATTTAGAGAGACTGGAGGGAGCATGTTCAGACACATATTCCTGCACTAGTTACACAGTTACATTTGCATTATATGAAGAAAACAGTAGTGACAGATACTCAAAGAAAAAGAAACAATATGATTCGTATAAAATTAGAAGAAAATATTGGAACTGGGTGCCTGAAAGAGAAAGATAAATAGATGAAGAAGAATAGGAAAGATAAAGCATTTGTTACCCCAGATAAATACTGTACTAAGGAGGTATGAGCTGATCATCAGTATTTTTCACACTATGGCAAAAGCAGGTTTAGGGTTTACAGTCAGTAGCAGAATGGTACACTGGCTTAGCAAGGCAGTTAAGCACAGACCTACACTTTAATATCATACTTGTGAATAGTCCTGGTGACTTCTGAAGTGTTTGATCCAAAGCTTTTTGAAATCATTGACAGGATTTCCTTTGGCTGCACAGGCTTTAAAGCCTGTCCTAAGTATTGGCTGAGGAGGCAGAGGATGCAATCTGCAGTCTGCCACGTGTATTCATTTTGGGTTTCTTGTTACTCTTAAAAATGCTTTAATTTTATAGAAAGTTAAAATTTAATACGTTCTTAAAATCAGATCCAACCAGGATTTAATATCTTTTTCATATTTATACTTCCACTTCATCTCTCAGTAACATAAAGCAAGTTATTTAATATTTAAAACAAATACAACTTCTGTACCTGGAGATTAATAAGCCTGTGAAAAATTATTATTATAATGCTGAGTATATGATTTTGACAATGAAATATGTATTTTTTTAGCACTTCTGGCACAAAAATGGATTTAATTCTCTTAAATGCTTAGAAAGGATAAGAAATGAAATGCAAATGTGTTTCTCTATTAAGCCAGTACATTTCCATCTAAACTGCAGTGAAAAAGCCAGTACAGTGGGATCTCTTCAGATTCACACAATGCATAATATGAAAACCAGCATTCCCAGCACATTTGTTCGTTCTTTTCCAGCTCATTTACTTTCCATCTATAAGACGATTTAGAGCTTTTATTACACAGTGAATGGTTTTCCAATTTATGCCACATTCATTCACATTTTACTTACCGTCAGTAATTAAAAGAACACTTCTTTTGGCTTTAAACCTTAATTTTTATTGTCATAATTAAGTTTATATCTTAATTCCACTTAATTTTATAGGAATTTTAGTGCTGTGGATGGGAGAGGAGTTGGTTCAACCTTCTCAGCATTACACTGGGACAGAACTGGAAGACCTCAATTTTCTACAGAATCGTGAGAAAGATTCTTTAACGGTGTGTATTTCATTCAAATCTTCTGTTTTGATCTGCAAGCCTGTCCATGTGGTAGAACTTGTTCCACTAGCAGCCTTAACTTCAAATAAAGTTTGCATTCAGGAGCAAATCTGGGAACCTAAGTGTTTTCAGTGTTACACCGTGTGAACCTATACATACATGCATATGCACATACACATTGTTACTAGCTAACACCCACTGCATCCTCCACAAGCTTGATGTTTGCCAAATCTTGCCTCTGTGGGCAACTTTTATGTACTTGCATATACTGTGTATTCCTGTTGATAGCCCTGTTTGTGCTCAAGGTGGCATAGGAGCTGTAGCTATGAGTTATATAGTTCTCCATTCATGTTTTCCCTTGCATTCTCTTTTTGGGTGTTCTGGTACTGGACAAAAAGTTGCAGAAAGTATAGTCTTTAAAATAGATGCCAGCCTGTGAAAAGAAGGTGAAAATCCTGGAGATTCACTTCGTTTGCAATGTATGAAAAAGGAATATTACAGAATCACAGAATCACAGAATCACTAAGGTTGGAAAAGACCTGTAAGATCATCAAGTCCAACCAAAAAAAACCAAAAACAAACAAACAAAAAAACCACACCACACAACAACAACAAACTACAACACACCAAAAACCAACCCACCCAACACCACACAGCTCCATGCCCATCAAGCTACATCCCACAATGCCACATCCACACTTTCTCTGCCACCCTCTTTCATACAGATATAAGAAAACAAAGACTAAGGATCGCTTTTCCTAACAGAGGCAGCTGTGCAACAACTTGCTGTCCTTGCTTTTCTCCCTCCAAAACCCAAAGGATTTCAATTTAGGAAAGTCCAGCTCAACAACAATCCCAATTATTTTTTTCAAAAGTGAACCAAACCAAAGATTAACACATTGTTGTGGTGCTAGCAAACTATTTGGATAAAGGCCCATTTCTATCAGTTTGGAGATGTGTATATTTCTGTGTGGGTGACAGATTTGTTTCCATTTTGCTGCACAGTGCTTTCATTTTGTAAGTGCTTTTAGCTGTGAGTGACTGTAGGAGGCATGTAACAGTATTATTTAAAATTTCGGAAAGTAATTCTGCTAACAAATTAAATTAACTGCAGATTGCAAGACTGAGAATTCCAACATTGTGCCCTTTAGAGGTGGATCTGCTAGCAGAGATGTGTTTTCTTCTGTCGCCTATGTCACTAGTTTTAATTTACTTGTTTGGACATTTGTATGGAACTCAAACATAGCAACTCTTACCCAATCTGTCTTGGCCATTCTGGCACATTTCTGATCCATTTTATTGTTTGTTTCATGAGGTTTAGTTCTAAGGCTGTCATTCCAGTCTTAGCTTTGTTTTCTGTCACTCTCTCTGATTTTTAAAATCCCCTCTCCTTTCCTTTCTTAAATCCTCTCCACTCTTGTATCATTGTGTCTCTGCCAGTAGTATGTTCACCTGTCATCAGAAATACTCTGTTATTCGTGCTTGATTAAAAAAAACCAAACCATGACTCAAATGAGTGTTAATAGTGCCTTTCCAAGAGTCTTAAAGATACATCAAAACATTAATAAATCTAGTTTTGTATATAGCAGTAACTTAAGGGAGGACAGGCAAGGTGCCTGAGGACTGGAGGAAAGCCAATGTCACTCCAGTGTTCAAAAAGGGCAAGAAGGAAGACCCAGGAAACTACAGGCCAGTCAGCCTCACCTCCATCCCTGGAAAGATGATGGAACAGCTCATTCTGGGTGTCATCTCAAAGAATCTGGAGGAAAAGAAGGTTATCAGAAGTAGTCAACATGGATTCACCAAGGGGAAGTCATGTCTGACCAATCTGATAGACTTCTATGATGGCACGACTGGATAGATGAGGGGAGGGCAGTGGATGTTTTGTGCCTTAACTTCAGCAAGGCTTTCGACACCGTGTCCAACATCATCCTCACAGGCAAGCTTAGGAAGGGTGGGTTAGATGAATGGACAGTGGGGTGGATTGAAAACTGGCTGATAGACAGAGCTCAGAGGGTTGTGATTAGTGGCACAGAGTCTAGTTGGAGGTCTGTAACAAGTGGTGTTCCCCAGGGGTCGGTACTGGGTCCAGTCCTGTTCAATATATTCATCAATGACTTGGATGAAGGGATAGAGTGTGCCCTCAGCAAGTTTGCTGATGACACAAAACTGGGAGGAGCAGTTCACGCACCGGAAGGCTGCGCTGCCATTCAGCATGACCCGGACAGGCTGAAGAGTTGGGCAGAGAGGAACCTTATGAAATTCAACAAAGGCAAGTGTAGGGTGCTGCACCTGGGGCAGAATAACCCCATGAGTCAGTACAGGTTAGGGGCTGACCTGCTGGAGAGCAGCTCTGTGGAAAGGGCCCTGGGAGTCCTGGGGGACAACAGGATGACCACGAGCCAGCAATGTGCCTGTGGGGCCAAGAAGGCCAATGGCATCCTGGGGTGCATCAAGAAGAGTGTGGCTAGCAGGTCAAGGGAGGTTATCCTCCCCCTCTACTCTGCCCTGGTGAGACTGCGCCTGGAGTACTGTGTCCAGTTCTGGGCTCCCCGGTTCAAGAAGGATGGGGAACTGCTGGAGAGGGTACAGCCAAGGGCCTCAAAGATGATGAGGGGACTGGAACATCTTTCTTATGAGGAAAGGCTGAGGGACTTGAGTCTTTTTAGTCTGGAGAAGAGACGACTGAGGGGGGATCTTAAGAATGCTTCTAAATCCTTAAGGGGTGGGTGCCAGGAGGATGGGGCCAGTCTTTTTTCAGTGGTGCCCAGTGACAGGACAAGACATAACAGGCACAAACTTGGTCATAGGAAGTTCCATCTAAACACGAGGGGCAACTTGTTCACTTTGAGGGTGGCAGAGCGCTGGAACAAGCTGCCCAGAGAGGTTGTGCAGTCTCCTTCTCTGGAGGTATTCAAAACTCGCCTGGACACATTCCTGTGCAATCCGCTCTGGGTGAACCTGCTCTGGTAGGGGAGTTGGACTAGATGATCTCCAGAGGTCCCTTCCAACCCCTATCGTTCTGTGATTCTGTGATTCCGTGACAGAATTTAAGACAAAAGCAGGTTGGCCTGATCATCTGGTCTGACTGTCCACAATAATTTAATCCAGCAGTTGTGCATCAGTAGTAAATATCATTATGTTGCTTTTGCATATGGGGATACTAAGGATTTCAGTTTCTTAAAAGTCACAATTTAGGTGTTAGAAACAAGCAGCTCAGATGCCAGCTGCCTTCTCCTAACCAACAAAGCATGCTTTCTCCCACAAAATATTCATGTCTCTTAAACCCTGGGAAACAAGTTCCATCAAATAAAACTAAATACAATATTAGGTTCTAAATTGGGGCCTAGTTTGATGTTGCCGGCAGGTCTTGACTTGGTTTTATTCTTAAAAATCCCAGAGAAAATTTATTTCTACAGCTGTTGATTACACTGTCAGAACATAATTTATCACCAGAGACCAAGAGGAAAGTTTCCACTTAAATTCCCATCCAAAAGTTCACATGCTGGAGTAGGAGATATCATACTGTATTTGATGCAAACCACAACAGTTTTTAGCTTCCTTTAGGATGAATAGTGTTTTGCTCACCATTTTTTATCTTGCTAGGACTTCAAATTTCAAAACAGAGTCTGTTTCAGCTATTCATTGGAAATCTAATGTCTGTCTCGCTTAGGCTTGCCCTCCATGGTGATGCTTTTTTCCTATTACTTTCAGGGGGTTTCTCCTTTTGAACGTTCATGGCTCCTCTCCATGTTCTGCACTGCTGACTCCTTTTACCCGTTTTCTGGTTCAGATGATCCCCTGCAGCTGTTGTAGAAAGAGTGTAGGTAAAGATAAAAATGTACAAAATCAGACACTTTGGAGTAGTATCTGTTAACCAAAGTCCAAAATGGCTAACAATTAGTAACAAGAAGAGCAAGAAAAGTAGCTGCTACTTGTTTTGATGTGAAACAGCCAGAAATGAGCAAACCTCATTTTCTCGTAAGTAACAAACCTCTGTGAGGTTTTCGTAAATTTTTTTTTTTTAATGTGTAATTCAAATGCAATCTCACCATGTCAGCAGCATAGGCATCTGAGCAGTGAAATAACATTTATTACACAATTACTATCTTCAGAATTTCAAAGTCTTCACTAATGTTCACAAGTATTTTTTGTAAGTCCGTAACTTCCATTAAAATTATTTAGGAGGAGTTCTAATGTAAAAATGTTTATGTCTTCTGGAGAGGTGAATGCATGACCAAATGAAACCTCTGTTGACCTGTCTCTTTGTGCCTTTCTCTGTGGAGGTTACAGAGATCATTAAGGGAAACTGGTTCAAAGCTCCGGTGTGGCAGTGGCTGAGTCTCAGCTCTGGGCTGGCTGGTGAGGAGCTTGTGTCCACCAGGGAGCTCAGCACTGCTCTTCACCCCTTTCCCCATGCTGGCAGGGCAAGAAGGATTAGCAAGCGGTTTGGCAGATTGGCTTCCCCTTCTGCCCAAGCTTTTCTCAGCGCTCAAGCCCTGAAGTGGTCAGAAAAAGGCTGAGATTTCCTAGCCTGATACGGAGCCAACAGGTCCTAGAGCACAAGCAACTCTGGTGGCCTCTTGTCCCAGGTCTTGCTTGCTTGGAGGGTGCCTGTGTAATCAGCTGTACGTCAGCTGCAGCCAGAGCCCTGGGCTCCCCGTATCCTGACAGCAGTTTTCTCAGTTAGGAAGGCATTGTCCACTCTGCAGGCACAACTGTGACGCCAAGCTGCTGTGAAATCTCTCTATGCTTGTTTTTCCAGATGCACTTGCATCTACCTCCACCAGCCTGGACACCTGCGGGCAAACACTAATCATTACCATGATCTCTCTGAGTTTTCATTGGAAAGCCTTTGCCACTTTGAAGTCATAATGACAAAAAGAAATCTGAAAAAAAAAGGAGTTTCTTTACTGCTTGTCAGAACTGCTCTTTTCCCGTATAAAAAGGTTGAGAGTATGCATTTCACACAGTGTGTTGTAGGGAAGGAGATGTCAAAGCACAGAACCTTCTGATACAGTGTTGGAAGACATCTAGGTAACTGAGGTTTGTTGTCTACCTACCAACTGTCTTTCTAGACTTTGGTAGGTATTATTCCCTCAGCATGGCCTGCTTTTCCTCCTGAGAAGGGTTATAACACTGACAGTGTAGTTATCCTGTCAGTGATCCATTTGCTAGAGGGTTGTGTGCAAGCGACAACCTAAAAGAGATGTCTAATCTCTGCCGATACTTCCTGCAGCTGCATCCAGCCAGCTGCAGGACCTGGCTTTATCCAGACATCTGTTCTCATTTCCTGCTGATCATTCTGCATTAGGTTTTGAGTTGTCCTCTTTGATTTGGAGTTATTTACTTAAAACTTCTTTGGGTTTCAAGTAGAAATGAAGTCCCTAATTTTACCTGAGTCATTGGTTGATGTTATTGCATACTTTTCAGCCAGCCACACTGCAGATCTGCACTGGTAGGTTTGTACTGCAAACTTTTATGCTACCTACCTTCTTAATACATATCTTCACCCATTGCTGTGACCATTTAATTTGTGCCACCAGGGGCTTAAATTCATTGGCATCTGTCAGTTGCTGTTTGCTTGTCTCCCATGAAATGGGTCAGCTATGTCGAAGCTGTCCATGGTTTATGCCTCAGAAATGACTATAGCCAAAACTGGCACCTTGCTGGCGACAACCTCAGCAGAAGAACAAAGGAACTGAAGAGCAATGAAGTCTGAAGTAAATTGACAAAAATCTAAAGGAACTCTGACATTCAAAATCTCTTGAGAATCTGCTTCAGGGACATTGCTAACTTCTTGTTCCCACATCTGAAGTGGCAATCAGTAAGGTAAATGTTCATCATGGTACTTGAGTATATTCTGTTTCTTTGGAAAGCTGATGGTACTTTTTCTAACTCCTTTTGTTAATTGAAAACTTCCGTTATTAAAACTTAATTTTAAAGAAAGCTTGTGCAGGTACATATTCACAGACCCATCTGAATTTACTAGTAGTTTCATCTCAAATTTTGGGGTTTTTTTTATAATCTTGTAATTAGATTTTTTTAAAAAATCTAATTGCTATTAATAGTTGTTTCTTCTAAGCTTAGTAGAATATTGAAGGTGGACTCTAATGTGTGGTCTGTATTTACCATGTATATAGAAAATAATTAACTGCTTGTTATAAAGTAGTTTTTATCTGCTTGTGAAACATTACACTGGGGTTCTACCTCCTCCACAACTGTAGCTTTACGTGATATTATGTTATGCAAGTATTTTTGATGAGTTACCTCATTTCTACATAATTCATGCTAAAAATGTAATTTTCTTGCAGTGATGGATGTCCAATCATTTATTTATTGTGTCTTGGGAATTTGTTTTCCAGAATAGAATTTTAATAGTCGTTAAATCAATCAATATCCATTTATGAGTCTTTGAAGATTAACTCTTTAGGGTAGAGCTCTCACTACTGTCAAGAAACCATCTTTTGATGTTGATTACTATCTGATTTCTGACATTGTCTCATATGAAGGTTATGCTGAATTCACTTCAGTATTATCTGGAGTCCTCAGATTTCCTTGATTGCAGTCAGTGAGGCTTTTGGCCTTATAAAGACAAGCAGAAGGCTCATTAATCAGTTTCAGTGTTAGTTTCTTAACACTTAACATATTCATTAATGAGTTTCAGTGTTAGGTACTGCATCTTGAAGATTTTGAAATTGTAGATTTGAAATTATGTGCCGCTGGTGGAAAGCGCCTCTCACTTTTTGTTGAAAGGGCTCACAGAATAGGTCTGGGTGACATATAGAAGTGGTCAAGGACAAAAATGTCAAAATACTGTATTGTTCTTCACCCTTTTCTATAGCCCAGTATATAAGATATTTGCTATTACTAGTCCCAGGCCATAGCCTTCATGTCAATTTGACAGTGCAGGGTCTCAGGACTCATCAGGGCTTGTCTTGTCCTATTTGAGTGTGTTTCAACAATTTTCTAGTGGCCAATTCACTGTAGCATAGACCATTTTCATGTAAGCTCTGTGATAACTATTTGCAGCAAAGGTCTGAGAAATGTCTGTAGTCCCTGAACAAATGACAGCGCTTTGTTTCAGCTGAGGATGAGGGAGGCATTGAGTGACTTTCAAACTTCACCTGGGAATGAAGGATAAGGAAGAAAGCTCTTGCAAGAAAACGTACTAAATTAGACCCAAATGTACCCTAGACCAAAGATGAAGACTCTCTGAACTATGCCCCTAGAAGGGCATAATTGCCCTCCTGGTAAAGACTTCAGGTTGCTGATGACTTGTCTCAGTACACCCCCATTCTTCTTGAGGGAGATTGAAACTGCTGGTGTTAGGACCCAGAATACCACTGTAGAAATGAACATGACAGGAAGAAAAGGGTTAGATACTTGGAAGGTCATGTACATCAACTGGTTTAATGATTTTCTTAGAAACTTCGGACTATTAAAACAGAAATTGAACGGTTTAAAATTCCTATCTCTATATTTATGTGTTTCCCTATTACTCTTGCAAGATTTTGGGTGGAACCATTTCATATATTTCAGATTTAAGTTATTTGATACTGAAATACAGCCACTGGAGTGGGTGGAACAATTCTGCCTCTCATTAGTGTGGTGGACCTCTAAACATTTATCAGTTTGGAGAAATTTTTGGCCTAACTTTGAACTTCTCAAGACTCAAATTTTTACTGAACATTTTGATACCATTCAGCTAAAATCTTCATTAGAGTTGTTTAATGGAGCTGCTGCTTATATAGTTGAAAAAAAAAACCATGTAGGAATTTGTTCACTCAGACGAGTTGTCTTTTTCATGTGGTAAATACCTAATTCATAGCAGCTGTCTAGAATTTTAAATCAGTAAGGAAAAGCAATAAAAGTTTGTTGCTGTACTTGAAATAACCTGTCATTATATATAACCACCACATTAATTTTAAACTTTGTAATTCAACAGAAATATCCAATAAGTCTGATAAGGACTGAAAACTATTGCTGCTGATGGTAGGCAATACATAACTGTGAAAAACAGCAACCATATTAAACTTTGGAAACAAAGACTGGGTGACGTAAAACCTCAATCACACCTTTCTCATCTGCAGTCTGACAATGTGTGGTGCACCTCATAGAGGAATGGATGAGATGAGAAAACATTTCTTTTTATATCAGTTTTTGATACACTCAAAGCAACTCCAAAACTAGTTTTGCTTGCTGCAGGAGGACCACCCCTGTGGTGGTAGACCCTTGCCATGGCAGCTTCTGTGGTATTGGTACTCTGAAACTTCAAGCTTTTGCAAAAAAAGAAAATCTATCCATTTTCTAGGCAGCTTGTAGATAAAACCATGACGTTTTTTCTAAGTGAGCAGCTGAAAGCTGTTTGCTTTAATGCAGGTGTAGTGGATCACTACCTGATGAATCACCTGGGAAGAAGCAGCAGTCTGGGTAAGGACTGTAGAGGAAGGGTAGGAAATCAGGAAGATCTGGAGGCTACATGCTAGACTAAGGTATTTGGGAGTTTTAGGCTGTGAATGGGATTTAATTCTTTTTCCTGTGATTGGGGAGAATAATGTCTTTTCTTCAGCTGTTTGGGGCTTGTCTAGCCTACCAAATCCTTTCCTAGAAATAGTCAGGAGTTTTGGGGGTCCTTTGTATGATTGGGAGATGGGTATAGTGGCATGGGAGTGTTTCTGATTCATTCCCTATCTGGGGTGGCTCTAGAAATATAATTTGGAGCAGCTTCGAGGTCCCTCTGAGCTATACCCACAGCTGCTGCTCTATGAGAGTTTTTTACAGTAGTGGAAAAATTACTGTGTCTTAGTGGCAGCCTACTTAAGAAAAGCATAGGAAGGATTTTGGTTGCTTGCTTGTTTGTTTGTTTTGCTTTTTTATTTCTTTTCTTATCCCATTGATCTTTCATTGTAAGCAAAGTCAGTCAAAGTACAAAGCAACATTAACAAGAGGTTAGAACAGGTAAGGAAGGTTCTAATCTTCTGATGATCTATGAGAATGTATTACATTTTACATTAACTCACTAATGCATCTAGACTGAGATTCATAATCATTTAGCTTAGATTTTAGGGTCAAATGAATCACTAGATCTAAATGATTTTTTTTAAATGTGTTTTTTTTTTGTTGTGGTGGTAGAATATAAAATAATTAAAAAGTTAATAACAGTGACATAATATTTGCTACAGTTCCTTAAAGTGTGAAATTGCTCTAGGTATTACATAGCTCCAATTGAAAAGTGGTTACTCTAAATACAATTTCTAGGGTTGTCTGGGTTAATTTAAGAAGCATAACTAAGCATTTTAGACTTAGGATAAAGCTGCTTTATTGAGACAGCACACAGTGACCCTGTGGTTTATTTTAATTAAATTTCTTCCAAATGAAGCACGCACTCTGAATTTTACACAATTTCATTGTGTAAGTGATAAGCTTCTATCATTAATCTCCCAAGTGCTTTAATTCCTAGGACTCTTCCCAAACCATGCATGTGCCTTTATTGCATAAAGTTCAACTTCATATTAATTGCACTGAAAGTACGTTTTTGAAAGAGCTATTCTCTGTTGAGAATGTCACCTTTTCATTTAATCTCTCTGAAAATCAGAGCTGGAAAGTATCCCTCTGTTATTTTTAGCGAAATATTTCTTTGGATATCAAGATATTCCCCTTATATTGAAGGTCAACTGGGGAAAAGTTACTCTGGACTATTAGTTTCTATCAAGTCTTATTTATCAGGAGGTATCAGAGCAATTCAGAAACTTTTAGACCACTTATTTGTTTACAGATGAGGAAATTGAGATAAAGGTGAGTTTTGATCAAGAAAGATTTGTCATAACATACTTCCTGTATCTTTTTTGGGGGATAACTTCTAGGAATGTGTGGAGCAAGCATGATTGCTGAGAAACCCTCGGGAGCAGTGTTATGCCAGAGATGTCTTAAACACAAAATCAATAATATGGGAAAACCTGGTGGATAAATTTATTTATTTTTAATCTGGTTACTAAGGTATATGCTCTGTTGAGACTCCCTCTAGGTCTTAACAGCCTAATTCCAGCTCTTGAGCACATGGACGTGTTTCAGGACTAAAGATAAATTTTGCTGCAGTCACAACTCTGAGCTGTGCTGATTCTGCTCCAGTTATGGGAGATAAGCCAAGGGAGATTGCTTTCATCCAGATTTCTCCCTTATCTTGCTGTTTTTTCTAACTAATGTTATGTCTTAACAGTCAGAAACAGGCAGACAGACTGTGAGAAGGATTTGTTTGCCCTCACTTGCATACCTAGAAGTGATACCAAAGAGTAAGCTTGTTTTACTGTTGATGGAAAACACCAGGCATCTCTAAAGGAGTTGTTTCAGTCTGAGATAGACATCTTTGGGTGATTTGCCCTGGGAAGGTGTTTGTCTGCCTCTGCTACCTGCAAAGCCTTTGGTCGTTGGCTCAGTCTCTAGCAACCAAAGTTAGGATAGATGAATCCTCCAATGTATACAGTTGAGATGGATAGCAAAACTGTTTAATTTGGTTCCAGATTAATTTTTATAATATATTTTCTCTGTAAACTTTGGAAATTTATATTTCTTGGGGATGAGGGGAAGGCCAGCTCCTGTTCTGAGAGCCTTTAAGCATGCTTAGCACATTAGCATTTTGGTTCCAACAAGGGGTGCATTATTGAAAGAAATGTCCCAACTATTCCCGCACACTGTGTGACCTAAAGCAGAGCAGCCATGGAGAGTGTGAAATGAGTACCTTTGCATGACACTAGAGCAGAGGAAGAGCTCCAGGAGCACACCTAATACACCTTGGCTGCTGAAGGGTGTTTGATCCATGGGAACAGCCTGGAGCTAGTTTGAGTTAAAAGCCTTGTGAAATGCATTTAGTAATATGATGTAATAGTTCATGTTACATAACGCATCAGGCCCTCAGCCCCGTGGGTTTCACTCTACAGCTCTGCTTTTGTGAGACAGTGCTACTTGATAAATCAGTTACAGCTGAAGAGGGCTTAGAGGACCAGGGAGTTGCTTATAGCAGAGAACAGAACCAAAATGCTTGGTAGAATGATGTGATGGAATAAAGACTTTCCTATTGACTTGGAGAAGACTGTGTGGGAGCAGTATGTGGTGAAATCTATTGGAATTTTTTGGACTGGAAAGCAAATGCTGAGAAAATCATTATTCCACTGTTGCTCCAATTTCTCTGAAGAAGCAGATAGCAGGTGGAAATGTTTTTTGCCTGATCAGAATTACTTTATGCCAATTTATAGTTTTGTCTTTCAACAGGATATTGCTTTATGGATTAGAAGCACTTTCGGTAACTTTTTTTCCCCTCTTACTTTGGGGTTGAGAGAGAGAAGGGCAGTTCTAGTGAGCTCTTGACAGTTCAGAATTGAAATAATTTTTCCTCCAAACTCTAGGTGCTGGGACACATTTTAGCACATGGTACACATAGGGATCAGATAAGTCTTTTGTGTCTCCCATTGATTATTTTCTTTACTTTCCCTTCTATTGCCACCTGTCATCTCTTCTTGAATGTGATATGGTCTGTCATTACAAAGATAGAAATTATGCTACCAAAAATTTTCCTGAAGTGTTACCTTATTTCAATCTGTAATGATCTAGGACTTTGACGTGATTTTTATCTAGTTCATCACAGCTTACATTAATATTATGGGCTTTTTCCTTCACTAGTTCTAACTGTGGTGTTCATGGTGTTTAGTTTTAACCTCTCAATTGATTTTACTAATTTCTTTTAGCAAATGGAGGCAGGTGGTAAGAACACTTACCCAGAATCCTTTTTAATCAAATGTATTAATATCTTAGTCCTCTTTCAAGTTAACTATTGAATTAGTGCCACTTAACTGGAAGCAGATGGTATGCAATTACTGTGATGGCTTGACTTTCTTCTACTTTGCAGACATCATTCCATTCCAATTGGACAATTAAAAACTAGAGCGGTTGTATGATAACACAAATAGCATTTTTGGGAGGGAGCTCTCAAACCAAAGTCTTGGCTGAATAGTTGTGAATTATTTAAAAAATACAATTTTGTTGGTTTTCTTAATGATTGGATAAAATTGTTCTTGCATAAACTAATTTGGAAGACTGTTTGTATTAAAATTAATGATGTTTACTAAAACTGTATGTTAGGAGAAAATGAGATATATGTTAAAGGTATATACACTGGTGCTGTAATGATCCCTACTCTGATCACATATAAAAAGTTATAATCTTGCCATTAAAAGGTTATATTAAATGTAATGAAATTTTGATTTCTCTGAAGATGTGACTATGTTTTCTATTCTGTAAGACTTTTCACTGAAAGAAAGTAGTGGCAGCAAAATTTGAACACTGTTTTCAGATGGTGAAACTAATATTCCATTTTATGAATTCTTTCCTCTGTTTCACGTGTTGATAATAACTGGCTCTACAAAAACTTAATGGAGAATTACTAATTACAATCCATTTTCTGCTTAAGCAGATAACATTCGTTGACATGAAAAATAGACTTAAAAATACAAAACTTTTCTGGCTCTGTTTCAGAGCCTGTTTGGACTTCTTTATAAGACTTATCTTTTAAAAATCCTAGATTAAGTATCTATAACTTTTTCAACAGATTTACTTAAACAAGTGGAAAGGCTGAGAGGGCAATCTGTTTTTCACTTACAGCAAATGTATTTTGTCTTTGCTTCAATGAAATTAATTAGGCTGAGCCAGATAAATCCAGCTTTGATGTAAATTCAAGCAGTTTTTTATTTTAACTTTTTTTTCCTTTTTCAGAACTGCTTGTTTGCTAAAGTAAATTTGAAAATAGACATAGTGCCTGGCTCTGCTTGTTCTCCTTTTAGCCTTCAGTTTCTCTGCAAAATTTCTCTACTGCTTTCAGAAAAAACCTTTGATTATTGCCCATCCTTCTGCTTTTCTGACATCCTGCGTATTCTTACTGGTTTATACATCTTCATTCTCTCTCTGCTCCTCCCTTTTCTAGGTCTTGCTGCTTCTTTCTGCATGCTTGCAGTTCAGTACTTGAAGTGTTTGTCCTTTTGACTTTCCCTGCAAGTCTTTTGCTTCTGAGTCATCTTTTTGTCCCTTCTCATATGTTTCTCAGAGCTATGAAAAACTGTATTGTTCTTGTTAGTTAACAAGAGGGCTGACTTGTTGCATTTGTCAAGAAACTCTCCCTACTTGTACATAGCCACACACTTGCAAAGACGACACCTTTTCTTTGGGTTTGCACTTTTTTTTTAGATCTTCACTGAAATACCATTTTTTTTCTTCTTCAGTAAAAATCCTTGAGCAAGACTCTAAATACTTTCTGAATATTTGATGCATTTTTTCATCTATTTCCACTTATAACAGCTCTTACAGTGATTCTTACTTGTTTGGGTTATGCAACTTTTCTTCTTATTAATGTTTTAGAGCATAATAAAAATGGAAATGGATACCAGTTTCTGCTAAAAATGACACTCTTACAGAGCTTGTATACAGATTTTATGCTACAAACAGAGCAGGAGAACAGCTTAGAATATTGCAGCAGAAGTTTTAATAAAATGGGAGAAAGCTGGAAGATTGGGAAATCCTGTCATTGTGAAGTACAACAGGGTGAGGAGGAGGTTTAGAAGATGTAGGGGAAAAGAAGGAATAAGATGAAATATATGTTGGAGAAAATAGATGGGAAAACAAAGCAGCTGAATAGCATAAAACATTTAAGCCTTTACAAATGTAGTAATATGACACATATGAAATAGGTTTGGGTTTTTTTTTTTTAATATAAGTTTCTAATCTAAGCTGTACTTACAGGAGGGAAGCAAGAAATTCAATGATACACATTCTTGATGAACTCATACATATATCTCAATAAACTCTTAATTTATTTACTAGTAGCTCTGCTTTTCTTCAGGAAGTTTTCCAATCAGCTGTATAGCCTGAGGACAAAGTATTAAAATGAAGTACATAAAATGATGTCCACAGTAGCATGGTGATGAAAAGGGTGGCGTTGAACCAAATCAGCTGGAAAATACTTTCTAGGCAGAACTGAAACCTTTATTGCAATAAACCTATGTCTGCCTCTGGTGTTGGAGATAATAGGAAGTTGCATCAGACCTTGGACTGCTAGCCTTCAGGCAGTGTTGGAGTAGTAGACTTTGTACCCTGACAAGAGATTTCTTACATTATGAAAATATGGATCTGCAATGATTGATATGCCTCCAGACATAGGTTGTCTGTTTCTCTTTGTAGATACTATAGCACATGTGCTTCTTAATCAGCATACTTTAGTTACAGAGGCACACCTTGTCTTAATTCTGCTCACCAGGCCTAACAGGAAAACTGGAGGCATGCTCAGTGGTATGTGCATTCCAGTTATTTGATCTTGGGGTTTACAGGTGAAGAAATCTCCAGAGCTGCTGGCATCAGTTACTTATAACAAGCTGCCACTTGGGCAACTGTATGATCCTTTTAGTAAAATTATACAACTCTGTCATAAAAGTAGTTAGATTTTCAGCCCACTATTCCTATTAAAGGAGTGCCAGGCTTACATGGCTGTCAGACTAATTTTGTCTAGTTTTCACAGTCATTTGCCTTGGGCTAATACTGTCCTTTAACTTTTGCAATCATCTCCTTTTCCTGCTCTCTCTCCTTCTCCTGGGTTTGGGGCATCTAAAGTGCTTAAGGTACTTCATTAATATAATTTCCCTGTTTTCTTGTGTTGCTAGGCTAAATGAAACAAGTTGAATCAATCTTCTTTCATAAGGTTGGCTTTTTGGACTGGCTGGATATCTCTCCTGACCCCCCTCCTCAATTTGAACATCCTTGATTCACCCCTGTAAAAGCTTTGTCAGAACTGGTACATTTCAGTGAAACACAGTTGGGAAATTCAACGTTGATTTTCATCAAAGGGATTGTAAATCAGTGCACTGACTTCTGTCTCTTGTACTGATGGAGTCCTTCTGTACGAGGATGGTTCAGCAATGCCCAGCTCTGCTGGGTGAGCCCTGTTTGGCTTACTGTATAAAGCACTGTAAATCTATTTACACAATGCAAACACTCTTCTTGACAGCTTAATAAGGAACTGTTGTGTCACCTCTGACTATATGCTTTTTCTTCTAAATGTGCTATTTCAGAACTAGTAATTATGCAAATTAGGGGAGGATTATATCTATAACTAAATAACCCTGGACAGAGACTGAATATTTTGACAGGGTAATACATTTGGGGTTGATATTGATGGTAGTTTCCCCTAACAATGGATTCCTGCATTGGGTGACAAATCATTATTATTATTTTGACAAGGTGGCCAAGAAGGCCAACAGCATCCTGGCCTGTATCAGAAACAGTGTGGCCAGCAGGAGTAGGGAGGTGATGGTGCCCCTGTACTCGGCACTGGTGAGGCCGCACCTCGAATCCTGTGTTCATTTTTGGGCCCCTCACTACAAGAAGGACATTGAGGTGCTGGAGCGTGTCCAGAGAAGGGCGACGAAGCTGGTGAGGGGTCTGGAGCACAAGTCTTATGAGGAGTGGCTGAGGGAACTGGGGTTGTTTAGCCTGGAGAAGAGGAGGCTGAGGGGAGACCTTATCGCTCTCTACAGTTACCTGAAAGGAGGTTGCAGAGAGGTGGGTGTTGGCCTCTTCTCCCAAGTGACTAGCGACAGGACAAGAGGAAATGGCCTCAGGTTGTGCCAGGGGAGGTTTAGGCTGGATATTAGGAAAAAACCCTTTACTGAGAGAGTGGTGAAACATTGGAACAGGCTGCCCAGGGAGGTAGTGGAGTTACCATCACTGGAGGTGTTCAAGGAACATGTGGATGTGGCATTGTGGGACATGGTTTAGTGGGCATGGTGGTGTTGGGTTGATGGTTGGACTTGATGATCTTACAGGTCTTTTCCAACCGTAGTGATTCTGTGAAATTCTGACTGTGCTTGTTTGTATGATCATATTGTGTACTGTTCATAAGAATTCAGATACGGCATTCTAGGTATCTCTAATTTTTTCCTAACCTTGGGAAACACTAGTAGTATCACACAAAATATGTTTTTTTCCAGAAAATACAGTGATCTAGTAATTTGAAAAGTATTCATTAATAGCTTGTCCATTCATGCATTTATGCAAATTGTGGTTGCAGATATGATTCCTTTAACAACAGGGTACTCTGAACTAATTCAGTCATTATCTACAGTTGTAGCCCAAGTAAATAATAAATAGATACCACTTTCAACTATCGGCATCATATGTCTACAGGCTCTGAAATTTCGAATTCTTTCCCTAGATCAGTCACTTACAATCCCTTTGACGCAAAATCAACTTTGAATTTCTCAAATGTTTTCTACATTTGATGCACAAACTCTTCACAAGTTTTGTAAGCATTTGCGAAATCTCCCTGAGAAAAGAGATCTTTCTGAATGTTGGTCACTTAGTAATTCCACTCTGTTGTCCTGTTATTTTCTTATCTAACATAATTGCAAACTATCAGGCAATAAATCCAGTCAGTAAGTTAATGTTATACACTTGACTTGCATAGCATGCACCAAATTTTTTTAGTCATAAAACAATGTTATAATTCAGTTAAATATTATCCAAAGACACACCGGGTTGAAAGTCAGCGTTTTGCAGAAGCCATATTTCCCTTAAGTTGCAGAATTGGAAAGTGAGGTTCTAAAAACGTCTTTCAGAGAGATGTGTGTAAACACAGCTTTTTTCAAAGGCACTTCATGACTGATACTAGACAGTTAAAGTAATTCTTTTCCAAGTGAAAGCTTGGTTAGTAACATAGCCCATGAACAGATTCGTCTTCTGTGCATTGTATTGCTTTGCTCTGGTAGATACTCAGTCATCTACAGGAAATGAATGCCAACGTGGTGATGGCTCCTCTGCTCCATCTGGGGAACTGTGCATTTTCACCAACCAGTGTGGAGACAGCAGCAATGAGAAACAAGGTAAGTCTCAGTGGACTTCATAAGTGTGATACGGTTTGATAACTGAATGCGGCAGCAGAGAGAATTACAGGGGGATTATTTCTTATGTTACAAAAATATTTGGGAATTCTTTTTTTTTTTCCACCCTCTTCTTCATTGGATTTTCTAAGACAGTTTCTTCCTGCTTCAGTTTGATTTCTCCTGCTTAGTTTTCAACCTATGTACAGTGCAACTCTTTCATAAATCTTCATATGGATATTATGTAGCAAAGCAAGTGTTTCCTCACCTGCATAAATTCAATGGAGATTTAACAAGTATTGCTTTTTTTCCTTAATTCATGGTAAAATTGTCTGCTGAAATTCAGGTTTCATCCAAAACATGTAGATCGAGGTATAAGCAACAACTGCATTTTTTTTTTTTTCAGTCTAGACAAGGGGGAAAATTTTCTTCTATTCATGAACTGATAATTCTAGCTTAATCCTTGTCACATTCAGAAGCTGTCAATACAGTTGCTGCTGTTTCCCTTAAAGGAAAGATCTAAGAAGTGAGAGTGAATTTTAACTGTTAGTGTCTGAGTAAATTTGCATCAGAAATCTACTATTTCCAGAGTACTGTAACACAAAATGATGTTGCAAATGGTATCATAAGATAGTCCTGCTCTTTGAGGACCTTTGTTCTGGAGTGCAAAGAGCTTGGATTTATCAAAAATTCTAGTTTTATCTAAAAGCTTATCCAAGTTCTTCCACTCACTGTGAAACAAAGGAAGCTAACGTATTTGTTGGGGTTTTAAGGTTTAGCTTTAAATTTAGAAGATTGTCTTTAGATGAGCCTGTGTGTTTCTGTGCACGCTGAAAAAAATGCTAATTAGAGAGTGTTAGCAATCATTGAATTCAGCTGAAATCTGTGAGAAAGAGCAGTAACTTAAATCCAGATTCCTCAAATTACAGTTGTGTGCCCAGATACATGTTGTTTTTCTTCTTCCAATATGACTCTCTGTTTTATCCAAATATGATGCAGGTATCTGTTTGGAACAGCAGTCTAGAAGAGGCTCTAGGATAATTGATTTTTGTTCCTCTGCAAATAAGACAATTGTTAAGACTGTATTGGATATCAATACATTTTGTAACTTTATTGTGCTGTACTAAAATGTATTAAATGTCAATGGCTGGAAATTATGCCTGTTGAATCCCCTGATGTGTGACTAACACAACACACATTAGCATATTTTTTCTTTATCATTTGCACAAGAGATGCTTATGCTATGTTTCACTGCATAGCCTTGAAATCCTCATTGTGCTTTGTCCTGATTTCTCTAGAAAGAGCATTTCCTCCAGGCAGCACTTTCTACTATGATTGCAGAATATGCAGTAAGCGATGCATTCTTCCATTAATTTCTATGGAGGCTTTTTACACTTGTTGTTTGAGGGAGTATTGCTATAGACAAATGTTTATATGAAAGTAGAGAAATTAAGAGTTGCTCCAAAGACTAGTTTAGAAAAATGAGACTATGGAGTCTGTGAAGGACCTAAATACCAAATAATGTTGTATTTTAAGTATGGATGAGCAAGAGGTGTGGAACTAGGCTTTGAGCTACAGGCTGTGTATGCTGGGGCTGCTTGGATAATGCTCTGGATCACTCCAGGAGAGAAGTTAGCTGTCAGACATAAAGATGCAGATTAGGCTGTCAAATTGAAGATTCATCCTGCTGCCACCCACTCTTCTGATTTGGGATTATTGCAAAATTATTTTTCTACTTAGGTTTCAGCTCTATGGTGTCATGTTCATGACAGGTCCCTGCTGTTTTCTTGGGGCTTGAAGATTCATCCTGCTGCCACCCACTCTTCTGATTTGGGATTATTGCAAAATTATTTTTCTACTTAGATTTCAGCTCTATGGTGTCATGTTCATGACAGGTCCCTGCTGTTTTCTTGGGGCTCTACTCAGGTTTAAGGATGTTTCTGCACTGAAAATATATCAAAGTTGGAATTTCAGATGATGTGTTTTTATCGTCATTTTGGACTTCATATGTGGTTGGTTTGTGCTTTGCCACAGCATTGGAAAAGGAGCAGAATAAACCCTACGGCTATTTTTATCTCTGAACAACTATTGCAAAGTATTCACTAGTGGATGAATGATAACTAACTACTCTTAAAAATATTTTGCTCCCAGAATATCACAAACTGAGATTTTATACACATACACACTTGAAATAAACCTTAAACTGTGGTTCTGTTTCTGTGAGACTTGGAATTTTTCCTTAGAGGTTATTTTAAATATTTATTTTGTTCACAGGAAATTCTGCAAAAAATATCTAGGACATCCCACACATTTCTTCCTTCTGGCCTTTTCCTCTCTAAACAGTGACTTTATCTTTATAAATCTGTCTTCCAGCAAATTTACATTGGTTTGCTTTCAAGTTATATTTTCTGTGAAAATGAATATTGCCTTGGAAAATAATCATGAATGATCAAGGATTTTTTTTTAATTTAAAAAGGTACTGTTCTTGCTATTTTGTACATACTGATTTTAAATTGTTTTTTCAGCTATGAGAAAATTCCTGAGGAAATACTGAACATGATTTTGTTCATTTCGCGTAATGCGAAGCAGATATGCCTCAGCAGTGTTTGTGCTTTTGATGAACCACTGACATGTTTTTCAGCCACTTAAAGAGCTAAGGAATAAAAGCAGCAATAAAAGTTGGTTGATGAATCTGCCAATCTGCACATTAACTTGGGTCTGGAATGTTTATGTGAATTATATCTATTTTCCCTTCTCTCACCTTATAATTAATTGTTGCAGTAAGTTGATGTGAATATGGAAGCCATGAGATTGGACAGCATAGTGTGACTATAAAAACTGCAGTTGCAACTTTTATTTAAAATGATTAGTGAACTGTGATAATATAGAATAGAACAAAAGCATTAGCAGGGCCTGCAGTGAGCACCAGTTTGAGAGGGAGCACGAAGGCATTGTAGCTCTCATGTCTAACCAGAACCCTGATTACAAGGCAGTCTTAACCTATCCTCCTCTGCTGTGTAAGAGAAAATCCAGGGGAACTGAAAGTTTCCACACAGCATGTGAAATCTGGAGACAGTCCCACATACCAGCCATTCTGCTTGGGGTGAAGTTGCAATAAGTTTGCTGTTTACAGATGCATCTGATTAGACTTGCATGGTTTTTTTTTTTTTTTTTAAATCCTTCCACAACTACAATAAGTGGTTCAAGGAATGGGGCAGTCCAGCCTGTCAGGCACATGCAAACTCTTCCATTCAGCTTGGATGAGATGCCAACAGTTCTGTCTGACACCAGAGCAGAAACAAACATCTGCCCCTCCCTCCCAGTAAGCAATTACTTATCTGGTTGCATACCCACCTCAAATTCCCTGAAAGAACTGGTACACCAAAC
Organism: Gavia stellata; assembly: GCF_030936135.1. Classification (NCBI taxonomy): domain Eukaryota; kingdom Metazoa; phylum Chordata; class Aves; order Gaviiformes; family Gaviidae; genus Gavia; species Gavia stellata. Next base: position 22,100,589 of record NC_082599.1, on the reverse strand, counting down.
TGGATCCTGTGCCAGAAAGACATATTCTGCCTCCCTTTTCTAACTTATCTGCCCTACAGGGGAATGTGGAAGGGGGGGAAGCAGTCCTTACCCACCCCGTTGCTATGTGCGCTGGAAGAAATAAGGTCAGAGGAAAGGCAAATGGGGAGACTGTCATTCTGAGGACTTGTTTCAGCTCTTCTCTGAACAGTGTGGTTTCTGCTTTAATGCAGCAGCTTAGTAAAGATGATGAGTACTGGTAAACTTTGGAGTATGTCAGATGATGAGAGACTCACCTTTCCGTTATTAGGCTCTGGGGTGTGTCTGGGAATGGACTTAAACTCCAAGTTCCCCAAAAATGCAAGTTGCAAAATGGTGAAATAAACAATAGTGGAATAAAAAAATATTTTTGCTATCTGGTTATTTCCTGGTGTTAAGTCTTTGTTTTTCTGTGCAAGAACCCTGGATAAACAGAGGATATACTGAAATTCTTCAGTCAATAGCTGCAGTATATTTTAAGAATAGCCTCTGCATAAAAGCTATACTAGCTTAGGCAGTTTCCTAGTTGTGGGTAGCTACACACATTTGTGAAGAAAAAAAGCATATGTTATACAATATAAATGGACTGGTTTGGGTTTGATTTGGCCAGGGGAGGACTTGGTGGTTTGTTTTGGTTTTTTTCAATGTCCATTCTCTCTTGTCTCTCTTCCACTGCCCTGTTTTTCTTTGTTCATGTTTAAAAATTCTGGTGTTTCTTACTTAGGAGGCCATTCGGAGTGTTTCTGTGTGCTAATTAAATAGTAAGTGATGGTGAGAACATAACCCTTTGCTGCTGTTTTTGAGGTTTTAATTTTTTGTTTGTTTGTTTCAATTGAGGTTCCTCCTGTGAAAAGTGTAATTTTGAAACTGATCTATGCAAAGCTCTTCATGAATTGAATATACAGCCTGGATGGATAAGAAGAAATGGTCAGTCTGGCATGGGACCACCATACTTTGACCACAATGGGAATGACAGTGGTAAGAATCCTCATGTTCTTTGAAGGAACCATGGGCTTTTACAAATTATGTAGTTCTCTCTTTTATTTGCTTCATTTTACTAATTTCTTTATAGTTCGATTGTATTCTGCTTCTTGTTTTCTGAGCACTTGTGTCCAGGTTTTTAAGTGATTGTAATTACAACAACTCAGAATTCCAGAAAAAAGACAATATTCCAGAAAGCAATTCTTGTTATCATGGAGGAGCACGTAATCAGTCATCCAGACTCATGTTTATCTACCTGAGTGACCTTTACCTGTTTTGGAGATATCAGGTGATAATTTCACTCTTGATGGTTGCAAAGTTTAGAAATTAGTATTGGGTCTCCCATTTTGAGATGTATTTTCCTCTCTTCTTGGATTGGTGAATGCCCAGACTGTGTGTATTTATTATCTTCGACTAATATTACTGTTCCAAATATTCTGAGAGAAGATGACTTTGGACCTGGGTCGGGAAGAGCTTTGATAGCCTGTTTGAGTCAGCTCCTCTCTAAATCTTATTACAATTCCACTTTGCATCAAAGACTGTCCCTCAACTAAGTAATTCATTGTTCCTTCCTTAGACAAAATATGTCCCTTATACTTGTACAATTGCCAAGGTAACTCTGCTTTCCAAAACCTGGTTTCTTCCTTCTGTAATACGTGATTTTTTCCATACCTTTTTAGCTAACTTGAGCCAACTTTTTTAGCTGCAGTAAGCCTTCTCCTGCTGTTAGAAGCTTGTTAGAAGCTTCTAAAGCTGTTAGAAGGCTTGTTTGTAAGAAAGCAAAGGAGACAAAGAATTTGGTGGGGACCTCTAATCAAGGTCACCTTGATCTAGTCTAATCACCTCTGTGTACAAGCCGTGCTGCAGCAGCCCTCAGAGCAAGCACCTGAAGGCAGGCATGCAGTGTTGGAGAGTGTACAAGAATATAACCTTATGTGAGACTAAAGTGTCATTGTGAGACTGATTAGCCTATGTGTTTTTCACCTCGTTCCCAAACTGTGATTATCTGGGAGTTTGGAAATCTGTACTGTTCTGAAGCAAGCAGCACCTCTGACACACTGGGTAAGCTACCAAACAGGTAGGAGTTCCATATAATGATTAATGTGAATTGGTGGTTTAAAGGTGAATGCATGGAAAGCTTGCTTAGAAATCATTACAATGAAAATGGCACAAAATTTAAAAAATTTTCATAGAAAAAAAGCCACACACACACCCCCCCTCCTTTTCCTGCAAGTTTTCATTCCACAGCTGACAATTTTCATGATGCTGTGTAATTAGGAAACTTTATCCATGCGATGTACTTCTAACAACTTCATTTTTTTCCTTGTGTGTAGCATACAAGCACATCCTGCTTTGTGAACTATGCTTCTGAAAATAAGGCTACTCTTAAGTAAATGTTGATTTAAGCTGAGGTTAGAACAAAAATTTGAGTAACTATCAAACCTTTTTCATAACCACAAGTTTTATTTCAAGTATGTAAGTTATGAAACACTTTGTCTTTAAAATAGTAACAGCTCTTCTCTTCAAGAAGCAGATAAAAGACTAATACTATCGAGTAAAAATATAGCAAACTCTTAGCTAGAATCAAAATTAATTAACCAGGGAACAGTCTTGTTCCAATTTCTAGGGTTTGTGCTTGATTGGTAGCATACATGTATCAGGATGTAGCAAAGACCTGAAAGATATTCTTGCTTATAACCAATAAAAAAGGTTACCCTTATCTTGCAAAAAACTGGTGGGGAGGGGAAAAGTTATGCAGATACCCAAAGCCATCAACTTCAAGCGTTTGTTACAGAGGAAGCAAACTGTTCAGTCACTTGCATATGCCCATTGACTTCTTTTGGGTGCTCAGTCACCATTGCATCTGCCAGGTCTGAACTGTGCAGTAGCTGTATTAATCTAAGTTATTTTGATCAGATAACAGAAAACTTGAATACTTGTACCTATTCAGCTTTCTGAGGGGCTGTGTACTCAAATCTGTGAACTGAATGGCTAAGGAGATTTAAATGTATTTGGTTATTTCAGTTTTCTACCTGGAGAATGGCTAAACTATACTTTCATTTTCTGAATTCTGGTTCTAATCGCCTAGGAAATATTTATCTCCTTATGGCAGCTATTCAAGTTCTCCCACTGCTGGTGACTCAACAGACTGTGTAATCAGTTTTATGTTGGTTCCGGCTTAAAGACCAGAAATGATATTGTATGGTGGCAATTGAGCAGAGTATGGTCTATGGCAGAGTATTAAAGGGAAGAGTTCCTGCCATCAGGATAAGTAATTGCATGCACACTAGCAGAAGAGCAAAGATCACTTGGTAGATGCAACTCCTTTGAAGATTTATGTAATCATTTACTAGAACCCAACAATTTTTTTAGCTCTCTCTCTTCTCACGGTTATTATTTTCACTGAAAATGTAGTTGAACAGACTAGTGACAACCACTTTAACAAAAAAAAAAAGAAACAGAACACAAATCGTTTTCATTAATTGAAACCAGCTATCTATGCAGAGGTTTAATGTAGAAATAACCTTCCGAAGAATTTCTTAAAATTACTATTTCTGCCCCATCTGTGTAAGACTTAAAATTCCTGTGGCAGGTGAAATCTGACCCTGTTTATGAATCTTAGATAAATGTATCTTTAGGGAAATAAAAGAAAAAAGTTCAAAATTTAATGGAAGTTAAAAAACCAATGAAACAGATTGGAGTCAGGGATAGGGCTTTGCTGAGGCACCAAGCCATCTGTTGCGGGTAGGAAGAATATCCTTGCAGCTGGCAGGCTCTGAAAGTGCTGCCTGAGCAGTCATGAAAGGCTTAAACCGTAGGGGGAGCATGGCCACTGCTCTGGTAGCAGGCTGAAAAATGCTTCTCTGTGGGGGATTGCTCAGCTGGCTCCAGCACTGAGCTAGTCTTATGGTCCTTTGTCAGTGACTTTCCAGTTGCACGCAAGGATGAGAGGTCAGGGTGGGTAGTTTTATAAATAAAGTATTTAGATGTTTCTACATATCCTCTGAGATTTGGTTTCTGTAGTAATCTTTATTTTTAGGACTTTTTTTAATTTCTTTTTATTTTTTTCTTCAGTCCCTCTTGACTTTTTTCTCCGTCGTCATCTTTCTCCTTTCATTTATATGTTAATGTCACAGGGCAACAGTTTACCTGACGTTGCTTCGAGTTTGGGAAGGAGGAAGAGAAGGGAAAGGAAGAAAAAAGAAATAAGTTGAGCTCTCCCCCCACCCCCTTGCATCCTTTAACATCAAACATCTCTGAAATCTTCATGTTCAGGAAGAGACAAATTTTGACTAGCAGTATTAGCAGTATTTGATATCCTAAACAGGGTGGTTGCCTTCCATCTTTTAGAAGATTTGAAACAATATTGTCGGGAAGAGACAAAGTCAGTCAAAAGGCATAGCAACGACAACATTTCACTGACTCTTGTTGAGCTGTTACACTTTCAAGTAAAGCAAAGCTTTAACTTGGACTTGTTTTGTAAATGGAAAGACAGTGGTATCTTTAATGGTAGTATGGAGGTTCTGAAGACAACCTTTTATATGGGGTGTGTGTACAGGGATACCACAGCCTCCTCTCTGCAGTGAGGCAATTTTCTAAGCAGCCAAAAAACCAGGCCTGTGTCGTGCGGAACAGAGGAACACCATAGTCTCCTCTCCCATCTTGCACCACCTGCTTAAAGACTTGAAGTGTTGCAATAAATCTGTATTGTTGGTCACAACAGTTTGTTGTTTAGGCATGAAATACATGATCTATTCAATAATCGGAGTTTAAGATCTTTGATCAACTTGATGAGTTAGTCTTACTTCATACCAAAATTTTGCACTTATTAATTGGGTATTCAAGCCATCAGCATGTGAAACATTTTGGAACCTTACTTGACGTTTCAGCAGGATTATGGAGGAATACTATGTCAATATTTAATATGAGCAAAGGTTTGGCACAGAGTGGCTAGAAGTGTGATATGAATATTTTCCAGGGAAAAACTTCTAGTTGGCTTTTTAAATTATTAATTCATACCTGCATGTATGCCTTTCCTTGTTTTACTGTTATATTTTATATAACTTTTCTCCAATCTTCTAAGATTTCCTTTTTACTCCTTTTACTAGCTTATTTCCTCTCATTGTCCTCTGAAATGCGATCCTCTTCTGCAACTATAAGGACCAATGTTTTTCTTCCAACTGATGAACAACACGTTTGCCAGGTATTTTGATGCACAGTCCTTGTATTTCATTGTTTGTCATAGTACTTCCTTGGAATAATCAGACCTTTTTCATTCTAGATTACATTTCATTATTGGGTCAGTCAAATGAGTGGAACATTGATGGTGGGGCTTCAAAAGCACTCTGAAGATACTATTACAAACCTCTGGCAAGTTTCAGGAGAACTGCAAAATCAGTGGAAAGCAAATACCATCACAATCAATAGCACTGAAAAGTATGAGGTTGGTAAATTGAGGTGACTGTAAATTGCACTTGTTAAATGGTTTAAAAATTGTGGGTTTTTTAATAAGTCAAAACTAAATATTTTGTAAATGGAAGGCATTATCATGAGGTAAAAGAGAAGCCATTTGGAAGTTCATAGTTGGTATTAACAAATACTGCTTGTTCCTATCTCTTGGTCGTGTTAAAACTAATGCCAAACCTTACTTAAACTGTGCGTGTGTCTTAAATAAAAATTAGTCTTATTGCATCATTAATTATCTACCTGCCCATAGAGGTGATATAGTTGAGATCTTAGCTTTCAATACAGTATTCCCTTAAACTCCATCTTACTGTATCAATAAACTCAAGGTTTAATTTATAATTCTATGCTATGAGACACTGTTCTATAGGGATGCTTCAGGTGACAAATACTGTACTTAACTATTCATTGTAGCTTTGAGCCTTTGTCACAGAACACATGCATATGGCTTTATTTTGCTCAGAGCTGCTGAAAAACAATGCAAGTCTCATAGGCTATTTAAATGTTTTTATATGTGCATTTACACAAAACATGAGCACAGTAAATATAACTTAGGGCTATAATATTGTGGATGATGTATACTCACTGTTATGCATAATACTGGAGGGGAAGTGGGGAGCAGAGAAGAAAATCGGAGGCATACTATAAAGAGTTGGTTAGCATACAAACCTGAAGGCATGAGAGCGCAACCTCATTTCAATAAACCGTTTGAGTAACATAATTACTTGACTTGCAGAGGTAACATTGTGCTGAAGCATTCAACAAGATCTGAATTTCTGAAATAATACTTGCCTGCTCAACCCTGACTGAGAACGTGTTATGAGATACCTGTACCTAATTCAACGAGTGTCAATGTTCTTGCTTGTCAATAACTTACCTGTACCCGATATGAGTGTGTGTATAGCAATCCGAGATTGTACCGGAAGGGTTTACTTCTATATTTACTTTTTCATCCTTCATGTTGTTTAGAAAATTGAGTGAGTCTGGGAATGGTTAATATAATATGGCATCTTCTTCCTCTAAATTGCTGGATCAAATCCTAATTAGATTATTGCTTGCAAACCTTGTTATCCTTTGGCCTCGATGAAGTGAACTGATGGGCACAGTCCAGCTTTAAAGAGTCACGTGACAAACTTACTGCAGTAATCTTTACAATTGGCTAAAGAAATGTAGATGGGTACCTCACCAAACCTAGAGCCTGAAGCTGAGCAAACTTTCTGCTTTGGTTGCACATTTTTCCTCCAGTGACAACTTGCAAGATGCTGGTCATACAAGTGAATGCAATTCATTTGCCCTTTTGCACTTGTTCTTTTGATATGACAAGTTCCTTAGCCTACATGGCTACCTGTAGCATTTTTTGATGATAAAAGTTTCTATCGGGGGAAAAAACCCACCTTTTTTGGGTGTAGAAATCACTTTGAAATAGGGTGCTTGAGTGTTTTTGTCAATTTTGCAAGCACACTTGAAGTGAGATTTTAATTAAAATCAATGTCCACTGCTTATTTTCTTTGCTCATTTTGATGTTGACTATTTAATACTTTGGTCTCTTCCTACTAAAAAAAAAAATCTTGATCATCTTTATGGGATAGGGGATTTGGTTTTGACTTTCAAAAATATCTATCTGTAGGGAACTCTGAAATACAAATATTATCACTGCTTTAATTACTCAACACAGAACAAGTTTTCCTGGGTTTTAGAGAACTGTATCACGGTTTGCTCTCCTAGACTACTTTGCCCCCTGTTCTACTGAGAACAAATTTCTGTTTCCCAGACTTTATTAAGGGAAAACTCAGCAAGTTTGCTGATGCGCTCAACACGCTGGAGGGAGGGGATGCCACCCAGAGGGACCTTGACAAGTTCAAGAGGTGGACCCGTGCAAACCTCATGAAGTTCAACAAGGCCAAGTGCAAGGTCCTGCATATGGGTCGGGGCAATTGCAAGCATAAATACAGGCTGGGAGGAGAATGAATTGAGAGCAGCGGTGAGGAGGACTTGGGCGTGTTGGCTCATGAGAAGCTCGACGTAAGCTGGCAGTGCGCACTTGCAGCCTAGAAAGCCTACCCTATCCTGGGCTGCATCAAAAGAAGTGTGACCAGCAGGTGGAGGGAGGTGATTCTTCCCCTCTACTCTGCTGTCATGAGATCCCACCTAGAGTACTGCATCCAGCTCTGGGGCCCTAATATTAGGAAGACATGGGCCTGTTAGAGTGGGTCCAGAGGAGGGCCACAAAAATGATCAGAGGGCTGGAGCACCTCTCCTCTGAGGACAGGCTGAGAGAATTGGGATTGTTCAGCCTGGAGAAGAGAAGGCTCTGAGAAGGCCTTATAGCAGCCTTCCAGAACCTGAAGGGGGCCTACAAGAAAGATGGAGAGGGACTTTTTATAAGGGCGTGTAGTGATACAACAGGGGGTAATGGCTTTAAACTGAAAGAGGGTAGACTTAGCTTAGGTATTAGGAAGAAATTCTTCACCATGAGGGTGGTGAGGCACTGGAACAGGTTGCCCAGGGAAGTTGTGGATGCTCCAACCCTGGACCTGTTCAAGGCTAGGCTGGATGAGGCTTTGAGCAACCTGGTCTAGTGGAAGGTGTCCCTGCCCATGGCAGGGGGGTTGGAACTAGATGATCTTTAAGGTCCCTTCCAACCTAAACCATTCTATGACTCTATGATGATTCTATGAAATGGTTCTGGTCTTGGGGTTCACTTTCATCTTTGTGGTTGATACCTGTGCTTTACCTTTGGCTTTGCTGCTGTACTGGGAATTTATCCCCGTGGCTGCACTTGCGAGGAAAGCCCAGCCTGTGTTAGATCCCACTTACGTTCCCACTACAGCTTCCCTTGCCACTAATAGAACTGCAATGTTAATTTGTTCTGATGGCCATAGATATTGCATATTTAGGCAGCACTTGTTAATTACAGTTATGAGCAAATAGTGTCATTATATAGACACTTTCATTACAGATTTTTGGACTGAAGGAGCACTTGACTTTGTGTGAGAGGGAAAACTGAACAACTTGCTCAAGTAAATGTGGGTGGGAGTCAGTATGGTTGTTATCAGACTGAACTCCTCAGGGGAGGGCAGTTGGGTATCTGTGCTGGGTAAAGACCGGGTAGTCTTTTTTTCAGACCTGAGAGCAGCTAGAGGCATCTAGCATGATTTTCTGTCATCTGGAAGTGGGGAAGTTAAGACACATTGAAGAACAAAATAGAACTGACACTTTTCTAGAAAGATGGGTTCAGAGTTGCAGTACTGACTCTGCTCCTAGTTCAGTCAGTAGCTAACCTTTCATAGACTTCAGGGTATCTGACTCACTTTTAAATAGAAATATCTGTTTTATCATTGGAGAAACATCCCTGGGTGTTCAGAATATTGGGATGTGTTGAATGTCTACAACATCAGTCAGGAGGGACCTCTTTGTAGAGACATTGATAACATACGCATTGAAAGCAAGCCTCTTAAATCCATGCTTTTTATCATATTGACCAAGTAAACAAACTGTTCATGAGTTTTGAGGAAACACAAGTTGTTAAATACTTTGTGTGCTCCAGTGGAATATGAACTTGGAGCCACCTCTGATTTTGCACCAGCAAAGTGAGATAACACCTCTTTAGCATTGTCTAAATCACTTTGTCTCACTTAAATAAAATCTGACTATGAAGGCCTAACTGCAAGCTATATAAAATACGTATTATAAATGAAGTTAATAACTAGATTTTGACTTCACAGTGAAAAATGACTGTGAAAAGGTCAAATATTTGTCAAATCCTTGATATTAAATAATAATTCTTGTGTTTCTAATTACAAAACAGTGCACTAGATTGTTTTAGAACCTTATCTGAAACCATGTAATCATAGAAATGGGCAATATGAATATACTGTTTTTCCTTCTGGTGATGTCACCAAAATACACATTAACTATACATGTTGTTGCAGCAACAATTCAACAATTCAAAATATTGCTTTCTGAAACAAGTCAAATGAGCAAATTTCCAAGGTACTGCATTTCAGTCACATAAACATATTAATGAATGTGATATGATGCCATTAATATTTAGTGTGACATAGTTATTCTTTCCAAGTAGACATAAACATGAAATGAAATAAACTTCATTATATCAAAAGAACAAAAACAGAATTCTATCAGGATTAACCCTGTTCCTTCAAAACTTCTGGATTTCAGTGAACTACATTCTTTCCATTGTGCTACAGCTGATCAAAGAAGTATAAACACACAGGGTGGCACTAGTTCTTATTAATACTATATTAGAAAACACAGTTGTCATGTGTCTGCTAACAATGGTCTTCATGGAATAACTGCTAGAGAAAGTGGTTATTGGCCATCCTTCTCTTTGTTGCGTTAAAAAAAAATTCTGTGTGTATATATATAAAAATAAACTAGACATGGATTTCTCACTGGTGATATGGCAGATAACATTAGACCTCTCTCTGGTTGTATAATGCCAGGATAATTTGACTTTACAGGCTGCCACACTTGTTGTGCAGGTCAGCTATACCTTAAGAAAAACAAATAAACAAACAAAATCCCAAAACCTCTACCCCCAAAAAACCCCAACTCATAACATTATGGTTATATCCTTGGCTGAGTTGTGTCATTTTGTACAGTGGAATACTGTACTCTTGATGAGCATTTATATGATAAATGCAGATTTCTGTTACAATCTCTTATTAAACTATGCACAAAATTTCCCCTGAACTCTAAAGCTAATATTTGAAAACTTATTATCTAGCTAACACTATACATTTACTATTAAAAGCTAGAATGTGCCTCTAGGTAGATTGTGCCTCTAGGACTCTGGAAAAGTCTGGAGCTGTAACATCCCAAGATATGGCTAGGGAATAACATTCAAGGAATGTTATTCATATGATTGATTTGTTGGGTTGTTTTGATTGGTGTGGTTTTTGTTGGGTTTTCCCAAGGACTGTAGTTGATCAGTCCCCTTCTATATCACTGCAGAAAAACTGTGGCAGTCTCTACATTTAGAAATGTAGATTGAAATCTGCCCTTAAGATGGAAATGTAAAATATTATTAACTTCTTGTGTAGAGAAGACTTTGTTAGGGGAAAAAAAAAGAAATCATTGTTGTAATATTAGAGCAGAATAACAGTTGACCAAATACTCCTCAAGGTTTGTTTTGGCTAAAAACATGATGAAAGGCTTCTGACTAGTTGTGTTTGTTGTTATGACTTTGCTCCAGGTCTCTGATAAATGCTGAAAACAACCAGAAAAGGCTCACATTTCCAGTCTCTCATGGAATAACGGCTTGATAAAATATAAAATCCTTTGTATTTCTTAACTGTCATGATCCTTGCTTAGATTTTAATGTATTTTATTGTGGTTTTCAGATCCTTCCTGTTAAATGCTACTTCACTCCTGAGTTAAATATTAGACTATATATCTGTGCTGACAAGCAACAGATAAGTGAGAAAGGCAGGATGGTAATCCCCGAAAACTGTTACATGTGCAATTTGAGTTCTTATATTTCTAATAGAAACTCTATGGATTGGACTGGCATATCTTGGAAGGTTTTGTCTCTTGCCTGTGACATTGGTGAATGCCATTTCTTGTTGATTTGCTGTTTATCTCTGCAGGTTATTTTTTGGGGGATGGTGGAGACCAAGAGACAAGATGAAACTGTTGCCATTGATGATATTACTTTCAGTGAAGGATGTTCTCTGGCATGTGGTAAGAATACATGTTTTTCAGGAGACAAGTCATTTTATTTTGTATTTCTCTTGGATTAGAAGAGAAAACACAGAGGAAAGCCTTTTGGTATTCAAAGGCTTTCTTAACTCCATAAGTGTTTTCATCTGCCTTGTTTTCATTCCTCTGAACCATCATCTGTTTTATTACATCTAAACACAGTTACAAAGAATGACAATAAATACCTTAAGAAAGCTGGTACAGTATAAATGTAGCTTCCTGCAGCCAGGAGAGCACTAAGGCCTCAGTGAGCAGAAAAGATCTACTGGTTTTGGCCAAAGAATTGATGTGTTCAGCCAGCTCAGGAAAAGTTTTGCAGCTTACTTTAGGGAGATTCTCAAGGTGCTTGCATGTATTTTTAAACGCGTGAAGGTCCTGATCCTCAGCTGTGTAGTGGGGCTATTTTGTTCCACTCTGCCACATCCAATAGCTATAATGTCAGGCTAGTCAGCTCTGCAACCAGACCATCCCTGCTTGTCGGGATTCTTTAGCAAAACATTTCCTATTTCTCTTTTCAACCCAAAGTATTTTAATGGGAAAGGAATACTACCCATCCTAGCATAAATTAGATTGCTTATTGCTCTGTATTACACAAGAAGATTGCACTGTGGCACCTATGTCACATCCTCAGGTGCACGCAGTCCTGATTCAAAGCACCTCCTTTGTTTCCCTGCCTCTGAGTCGTAGGGCAGGGACTGAGGGTTCTGTATTTAAATTGAACTTGAGGTGTGCAATGCAGTGTTTGACACAGACCAAGCTAGGTTATGTGATTGGTTTTGTGTATTGTGGTCTAAAATAAAGCTCTCTAGATTTCCCAGTAAGAAAAACTACTGAAAACAGATGCACATGGTTATTAACATATCGGAGTGCTGAGCAATTGTAGGCAGATCACAGTAAGAGCAAGGTACAAATACTAGTGATTCAGGGAGGCATACATATTTATTTCAAAGGGGATCTATATTGGGGAAACAAAGTTTCAGGCAACTAAACTTGGTCATGTAAGTCTTCTCATATTTCAACTTTCTTACAATGAAGAAATATAGAAGGTAATATTATATAAATATTTTCATACCAGGGCCCATGTTGTTTTTTGTTTTGTAGAGGTTTTCTAGCAATACCATTTAAATGAGCAAGGATGCTAATTTAAAACTTTGGGCACACTTGCCTATGAACTCAGGTAATTTTACAGTGTGCTTTCTTTGAAAAAATGAATGAGACTGACGATGAAAAGAGGACAGATGTGTGATTCTTCCAACTTCTTTCTGTTCCTTGGAGGATTTCTGTAGGTGAAAAGGCTGGTTTACAATGGAAAAAAATGCTTTGCTAGATTCTAGTAACCTATATAATTGCCTAACCAGTTCCCGCAGGAGGATGTAAGTCTCTCTGTACAAATATATTGGCTTTTTTCATAAGCAAAGTTCTTCTAAAGGAAACAAAAATGAAAAAAAATCAGCTATAGAAATGGAATACTGTCTCAAAGAGATGAAAAAGTCAAAAATTGAAACAGAAACAGGGTGTACTCACCCAACTTATAAATCTAGGTGTTAAACTTACCTCACATGGCAACTGTTGAATTATATAGTGTGGCATACAGATTGAGCTGCTGCACTGTTAAGTACCTCGGGTATCTTTTAATAAGAGCCAGTTCTTATCCTGTGCTTCCTCATTAGGAAAAGTCAGCTTCATTAGGTGACATCTAAGTTGGTCACAGCAGCCAAAAACAGGGTCAAAGGGTCTTAATTTTCTCCCTTAAAGAGGAATTTTACTACTGAACATTTTCCAATAATTAACACAAAAGGTCAGACTAATGGTTGTTTGAATTTGAAATCCTTTTCTCTAGTCCTTATGGAATGTCTGGATAAGAAGACTTTAAGTGAAGACCACTTCAATTGCATGAAATCTGTAGTTAAAATTTGCATTTTTAATGTAGCCTTCATGGTTTTCAATCCCAGTGTAAACGCACATAAGAAATGACCTGTGCATTTGTATTCATTAGTATGACTGCGCAGCCATGAGTAAAATAGCTTAAGTATTTGTGCATTCAGGAGTTTCTTGATGCAAACTGTGATGGGTAAATATAAATGTAATTTCATTAAGTTTTAAGTTTTTCTTCCCTTCTCTCCTTCCCCTGTCTCCCAAACTGCCCCCTTCAGTCTCTTCCAGTTCTGCTAGACAGTAAACCATGCATTTAAAAAAAACCAAACAAAACCCTATCTTCAGCATAACAATTTAAGATACTCTACAGTTTGTAGTTATTCCAACAGCTGCCAAATTGCTTTTTATCACTCAGAAACATCACAGCTTTTTATTATACAATTGCACATGTACTGCAGAAAAAATATTTTAGCTGTCAAATAGAAAATATTAATGTTATGCTCTAAAACATACGTAATACAAAATCTCCTTTATTATACCTTTAGTAGACCTTCTATTCAAAGGCTTCATATTCTTAACCAAGTGTCTGTCTGATTGCCCTGCAGAACTCCCTCTTGACTCCTGACAAATTATATATGTGAAGAGGTCTATTAAGATTGTCATTCTGATCTTGCCATAGGGGTGAAAGCAAAGAGCCCCAAGGCATGAATGTGGAATGCTATAAGGGAGAATGAGGTTTTTGTCCTCCTTAAGTCACTTGTAATACAAAAGTGGTATACCTTCTCTGCAAAGCTAGTTTTTTTCTGGAAAACTGGAGTAACTATATATGCATTACTTATAATGTATAAATTTTGACAAAAATCCAGTATGAATACTTCAACTGAAAAAATCTCAAACTTAAATCCTTAGTTAATTCTAAGAATGCGAAGATGTAGCCTTTAATATCACAGATGCAGAACCGGATGCAGGGTCTTTCAGATGAACTGCTACAGGGATGGGAGTCAGAAAATCCAAAATACTAATCTTACTGTTGTCTGACATGCTGCAGTATTAAGAGCTGGAAAATGGGTATTTTGTCCCAAGAGACTGAGATTATTGTCAAAACAACCAAACAACCTCAGAAATATTTACAACTAAATTAAAAAAATGCAGAATTAATCAAAATGGGTTTTTAAAATTAATTAAAAAGTGTTTAAAGAAGAGCTTGATCCCTTTTGAGTGTATTTGCAACTTTTTTCAAATGTTGAAATTTGACAAAATCCATCCTTTTCTAGACCATTCTAGAATTTTCCATTTTCCATGGGAAATAAATTTCCCACAAGCTCTTCCCTCTTAATACACATGGACTGAAAAAAGTGCACATGTTTATGCAGCACTGGAGCAAGGAAGAAATGAGAGGTTTTAGCATCAGCTGGACAGAATGTTTCACTGAGATGTCAGTAATATGAATGGCATGATAACTCTGAGATGCAGTAGACAGTAATGCCTATTTATACTGACATAAAATTGTTTCCTCCGTACAGTTAGGAATCTCCATGTTTTCTCTGCGATACCCTGATGGCTATTTAAAAGTCTGCCTTAATCAGAATATTGCCTTTCCCCTGCAATATTAAGAAATGGAATCCTGCTTAAAACTATTACATCCTTTCTGTAACTGTTATTAATTACACAAAATTTTGCAGCTACAATCTGGCATCTCAAACTTCATAGAATCATCGAGTCACAGAATGATTTGGATTGGAGGGGACATTTGAAGATCATCCTGACCAACCCCACTGACATGGGCACGGATGTCTTGCGCTAGATTAGGTTGCTCAAAGCCCTGTCCAACCTGACCTTGAATACCTCCAATGATGGGGCATCCATAACTCCCTGGGCAACCTGTTCCAGTGTCTCACCACCATCATCGTAAAAAATTTCTTCCCTATATGCAATCTAAATCTACTCTCTTTCAGTTTAAAACCATTGCCCCTTGTCCTGTCACTACAGACCTTGGTAAAAAGTCTCTCTACACCTTTCTAATAAGCCACCTTTAAGTATTGAAAGGCTGCAATAAGGTCTCCCTAGAGCCTTCTCTTCTTCAGGCTGAACAACTCCAACTCTCTCAGCCTTTCTTCATAGGAGAGGTGCTCCAGCCCTCTGATCATTTTTGTGGCCCTCCTCTGGACCCACTCTAACAGGCCCATGTCTTCCTAATGTTGGGGGCCCCAGAGCTGGATGCAGTACTCCAGGTGGGAACTCATGAGAGCAGAGTAGAGGGGAAGAATCACCTCCGTCAACCTGCTGGCCACACTTTTTATACAGCCCAGGATGAGATTGGCATTCTGGGCTGCAAGTGGACATTGCTGGCTGATGTTCGATTTTTTGCCCACCAGTATCCCCAAGTCATTCTCTGCAGGGCTGTTTTTGATCTATTAGTCCCTGATCTGTACTGATAGTGGTGGTTGCCCTGACCCAGGTGCAAGATCTTGCACTTGGCCTTGTTGAACTTCATGAGGTTTACATGGGCCCATTCCTCAAGCCTGTCAAGGTCCCTCTGGATGGCATCTCTTCCCTCTAGTGTATCACTGCACCACTCAGCTTGGTGTCATCTGCAAACTTGCTGAGGGTACACTCAATCCCTCTATCTACGTTGTAAGGAAGATATTTAATAGTATTAGTCCCTGTACAGACCCGTGAGGGGTACGACTTGTTACTGGTTTCCAAATGAACATTGAGCCGTAGACTGTAACTCTTTGGACACGGCCATCCAGCCAATTCCTTATCCATCTTACAGTCCATCCATCAAACCCATATCTCTCCAATTTAGAGGTAAGAATGTTGTGGGGGACCGTACCAAAGGCCTTATAGAAGTCCAGGTAGATGACATCCATAGCTCTTCCTTTGTTCACTGATGCAGTCACTTCATTGTAGAAGGTCACTAGATTAGTCAGGCACGAGTTGCTCTTATGAAGTTTTTGAAAATATGTGGTGACGTATTCAGAAACTTTTTGGTTCTAAAAAAGCATTCCATTGCAAGTATTATGGAGAAGCTGCTGAGTTTAACCTCTCAGTGAGAAATGATTTTTCTATAGCTATCATCTAGAAAAGTAAATAGGTATTTCTTGTTATGACATGTAATTTTTTATGTTTCCTGGCAGCTCTCTCTGCGGAAGTGAATTCATGAAGGTTGAAATGTCTGGCAAACATAAATAGCGCTCCATTGCTCTGAAAGAAGCATCCATCTTCAGGGAATGATTTTTTAAAGTGGTATTGTTTAAGATGGCAGCCTGAAATAGCAGACAGCACTCTGTGATACACAATGCTTTTGAAGTAACCAGAGACAGAAAAGTTGCCAATTAGTTTAATAAGCATATGTTTCTAATACGAAGTAGTCTCATAAATAATGACTTCTTAAGATGTTAAGTGATTGTTTTTCTTTGTCTTTTAGCACCGCAGGCTTCCAGTTTTGAGCTTGGTGTGTGCGAGTGGCATTCAGATCAGCTGGCTGAGCCTGCTGTGTGGGCACGACTGCAAGCTGGGCACAAGATTGCCTCCTGTTCCTTCCTGAAAGATGAGAGCAACGATACTGAAGGTGGGAAATTTAAGTTAATGCACAATTACTAGCTGTCATGAACAATATGGTGCTTTTTGGGACAAGGTGGTGACCCAACATAGAAACAGAACAAAAGCTTGAAAAGTAATTGTGTTTTGTACTTAAATTAGCTTTTGCTTTGACCATTTAGCAAGTGTCCTGTGAACATACATGCTGGTAAAACACGGAAGATTTTAATGTAGGAAATCCCATATAAACCAATAATTGATTTATTCTCCAGTTAATTCTTTGTATGAGATCTATGCAACAATTTGGTGACATTAAATTAAACCCTCTAAGCCCAGAGCCATTATGTGTGTTTTTTCTGTTTTGGTTTGGTTTTGACACTTTGTAGTTTTGCTTGTGTAGTACTACTATGTCTGAACGTACAGTCTGGAATTTCACTTTAAAACTTTAATTAGGGGAGTTGTAGAGAAATATTTATTATACAAAATAGTTTATTACTTTTAAAAACAATAAAACTAATCCAGTTCCAGTTTTCAGAAGTAAAGAGCAGCACTTGTCTTTGAAGTCACTGTGTAGTACTTGTCTCTGGGTTTATGGGAAAGGTTTTTGAAAGCTTAATGGATATAAATGTCTAAGTGTTGTAATGTGAAATGGAATCACCTTCCCAGCTAAGTGTTTGGCTTGTCTACTGAGACTGCCTTCAAACAGGTTAAGTAGCACTAGTTGTAATAGTATAATTTGTGATGTAGCTTTGAAGAACTGATAGTGTGGAGATTACTGCTTGAACTTTGAGCCCACAAAAATGGAGTACGTCTCAGTGATAGGAGCAGGATGAATGCTTAAATATTGCTTTCATTTTAGAAAGATTTTGAAAATAAGTTTTAGCATGCATTTCAAAACACTCTAGTAACTGTAAGACAAATTATAAGGAAATAACAAGCAAAAGTGCTTGAGTGTATACACTCTGTTAAGATGAATTTTTGCATGTTAACATTTATGTACAACAGCATATAGACTAGTAAAGCAGATTTTTTTCTTATCTTTAAAAAAAAGAAAGAAAGAAAAGAAGTCACACCATTTGTCAATTTCCACGGGGATATCTAACAAAAATGAGACTTTTCATTTGATTTTAAACACCTCCCTGAAAGGTTTTGTATCAGTGCCATACCTTAATATGATACCTCAGGGGCTAGTAATGGGTATGGATTTCCCTTTTCTGGCAATACTGTGGTAACAGAAAAGATACTGAAATTCTGTAAGTGGCTTTTACAGGACCAGGTCACATTAAAACAGAGCACATTTTGAAATGTCTGTTGTATAGGTGCTTGGGCATTATTGTATAAATATGCACAGGCAGCAGAGTAGGCTGAACATATAACACAAACAACTGCTTGGGGACATTCCCTGTGCTTCCATGTCATAAAGAAAAAAAGAAAATGTGAAAAGAAGTAAGTGTCAAAACAATACACAGAATTTAATTAATCATTAAAATTGGAAAGTACTGAAAAATCTGAACTATGATTACTCACCTGTCAATACATTCAGTATTTCTGTTCATGCCAATTTGTTGAGGCATAAATGAAGGGGTTGAATATTAACTAAAATTCTAAAAACTAAAGAAATGGTATGCAAACTGCAAAAACGCTATGCTTGAGGGCTCAAACTTGCAATGCAAATAGAGCTTGACCAAGCTTTAGTTTCTGTTTTTGATCAAAGCTTTCACTACTATAAATAGAAGAGAGGTAAGAAACTAAATTATAAAGCAGAGGTCTAGACAATTATATTTATAAAGAAAGGATTGCTTATAGGCTTTGAATAATCCTCCTTTCCTGGTATTCTTAAATTTAATAAAATACTTTCTGTTCTTGGTGGAATTTTTTTCTTTGTTCTTTTATTGCTTCTTTTCTCCAGTGTTGTATTGTAGGCACTTTCTCTATAACTTTTCCTCTTAATTTCTCTCGTGTCAAAAGTTCTTACAGAGGTTTTATATTCCCCTGCAATACTGTGCAGAAAATACTTTGTTGTTATTGTTGTTTTCTTTATTGATATTTTCAGCATGCTATGTAGTTTCCATACTTCATTCTTCTTATATTGGATTAATCTAGTTTCCTACATCTGGGGTAACACTTCATTAATAAGAAACTAATAAAACCAATTCTCTGCATAATAAAAATAAAGATTATGAGATGCAAAAAGAAATCAAAAGAAGTGCCGTGGCTTTTAAACTCAACATTTCAGATAACTAATGATAAAATTCCCTCAAGTTTAAACATGAAAAAACAACCAAATCATTAGATTATGTGATTCTATTACATTACTTTTTTTCTTTTTTTTTCCCCTCAAGATTTCATCCATGACTTATGAATTCATGAAAATTCACCTTCAAAGAGTTGAAACAATCGCCGTTCAGATCTGACCTCTTCTTCCCTCAAAGTGGTTGAGTGGGAAGGTTGCAGGGGATTGGTTCAGAGTCTGAAGAGTTCTCTGCTGGGGAAGAGAACTTGCAAGAAAAGGAAAGGTCCCACTCTGTGGCTCAGTTTTAACTGAAGGCTCAGTTGTTACTCTAAAACTAGTAGCATAGATTCAAAGTCGTGTAGTTTGTGAAATAAAAAAACATGGATTAAAGCAGGACTGACAAAACAGTT
Organism: Gavia stellata; assembly: GCF_030936135.1. Lineage (NCBI taxonomy): Eukaryota > Metazoa > Chordata > Aves > Gaviiformes > Gaviidae > Gavia > Gavia stellata. The sequence goes on along the minus strand of NC_082599.1, from coordinate 22,081,344 downwards.
GAGTCATAAAATGGTTAAGATAGAGCCAAGCAGCTAAATATTGATAGGCTTTGAGTTTTCAGCATAGCAGGATACAGGCTGTTTCACTAGCCTCCCCCAGCTCTAAGACGACACTGGGCTGCATCAGCAGTAAGTTGTAAGCTCTGCTTCTAGTTGGGCTCCATTGCAGTCAGTGCCTGATCTTCCTACACGACTGCAAGATTTTGCTTACAGCAGACAAAATTTTTCTTCAAAACTTAAAGAAAAAAGACTGCCTATCTAAAACGTGGTTAAGCAACCATGTGGGGAAAATAAAAGCCTTTATGGAAAGATATTAAAGTCTACACTCTTTATCCTGGCAACCATCCCAGCATCTCTTGCCAGAAATACACACATCTCTGTAACTCAATAGCCCTACTACCACATTAGCAGGAACAAAGTAGTTTTTCTGGGATTCCTGTTCTACTTTTGAAAATGCAGAGAAGTTTGGCATTCAGAAACAGAAAGGCATGAAAATCCAAGAGAACAAGACTTAAAGAAGGTCAGAGCATAAACACAGTAATACGCTATGCAGTGTATTGAAATATCATTAATCTTTAGAAAGCTGCTTGGTAAATGTTCGCTAAAGGTAATTAAAAAAAAAATCCCTGAAAGAGGGGAAACAAATAAATAGTTTAGCATAGTTTATTGCCTGTCCAGTTAAACCGACATGGTTCTACTTTTACAGGCTACAGAGAAGAGGGAAAAGGAAAAAAAACCTCAGTATTTTCAGGACAGGAGTTTCTGGAGTCTTCATTTCTGAAAGTAGGCCTCAATTTGTCTCAGAAGCATTCATAATACTTGCATAAAATGTATTCCCTGAAGAACAGCCAGAATCCCTTGTGGGCGCATGATCATTCTGGGTGTTTCATAGAACTTTTGTTAAGTGCTGTTCATTGGCTTTCTTATCTAAAAATCACGTCAACTCCACGTTGCCCTGTTTTTAAAGATTCAGGAAATTGAACTGAAAGAAGGAAAAGAATGTTAATTATCATTAGGCTCAGAAAATAAAATTGGTTGGTTTTATAATGGCATCAGAGAATTCTGAAGTTAGATAAAGAACCGGTAGTGTAAATTCTAATGTTGATGCATATTTCTCTTCTGTACAAGGCAGTAGTCATGAAAGTGTAGATGCTTTGTTGATGTCTGTCAAACAGAATGCTGGGTTAAATCTATAAAGTTTCCTTACATCAAGGTTAGCTGCTGTGGCATGAAATTACAAACCTAATTCCAATGAAATTGCAACCATGTATTTCAATGGAAAACATTGCACAACACAGAGAGTAAACTGGCGACAGAAGGGAAAGAATGTGGTCCCTTATAAAAATGAACATTTTCGTTGTGAAATGACACTTTCTCCCTTCAGCTTGAAATACACTGTGTAACATCAACATTTGAGATAAGTTGTATTTAGAGACATGAACACAGAAAGTGCAGACTTAAGACCTTTAATCAGTCCTTGTTTATTATTTTAATAGCTGCTTCAGAAGGTAGCAAAAATATTCAGTGACTCAGGAGGGGGAAAAAAAGACCTGATATATTTGATAAGAAGTGTTTAGCCTTTTTATTTCTGACAAATAAAAGACACTGTTGAGGAGATGGAGTGCTCTTTTAGATCTCTGTAGGAATGCTTTTATAAGGGGCAGTAGGTCAAGAAGAGCACAAATTGCTTTTCTGCTTCAGATGGAAAGACAATATGCTTCCAACATTTTGTTGCAGAAATTCTGGCCGGAAAGTAAAGACTTTGATTACATGGTGGAGATGCTACTGCCTCCTGTAGCAGTAAGGCAGAATACTTCCCCCCGCCACTTTCCTTTTTTTTTTTTTTTTTTTTTTAATTTTTGAAGAGTCTTCAGAAGTATTTCTGTAAAAAGCATATTTTCTGGAAACCATAGTGGAAGAAGGAAGAAAGCCCAGGTTCCAAATACATTTGCGATTAGGTATTGATCTCCTTCTATGACCAGGTGACCCGCCTAGTGGATGAGGGGAAGGCTGTTGATGTTGTCTACCTGGACTTCAGCAAAGCCTTTGACACTGTTCCCCACAGTATTCTCCTAGAGAAGCTGGCGGCCTGTGGTTTAGACAGGTACACTCTTCGCTGGGTAAAAAACTGGCTGGATGGCCGAGCCCAGAGGGTTGTGGTGAATGGGGTGAAATCCAGCTGGCGGCCGGTCACAAGCGGAGTCCCCCAGGGCTCGGTTTTGGGACCGGTCTTGTTTAATATATTTATCAATGACCTGGATGAGGGGATAGAGTGCTCCCTCAGCAAGTTTGCAGACGACACCAAGTTGGGAGGGAGTGTTGATCTGCTTGAGGGTAGGAAGGCTCTGCAGAGGGATCTGGACAGGCTGGATCGATGGGCCCAGGCCAACCGGATGAAGTTCAATAAGGCCAAGTGCCGGGTTCTACACTTCGGCCACAACAACCCCAGGCAACGCTACAGGCTTGGGGATGAGTGGCTGGAAAGTTCCCCCGCAGAAAAGGACCTGGGGGTGTTGGTCGACAGCCGGCTGAATATGAGCCAGCAGTGTGCCCAGGTGGCCAAGAAGGCCAACGGCATCCTGGCTTGTATCAGAAATGGTGTGGCCAGCAGGAGCAGGGAGGTGATCATGCCTCTGTACTCGGCTCTGGTGAGGCCGCACCTCGAATCCTGTGTTCAGTTTTGGGCCCCTCACTACAAGAAGGCCATTGAGGTGCTGGAGCGTGTCCAGAGAAGGGCAACGAAGCTGGTGAGGGTCTGGAACACAAGTCTTATGAGGAGCGGCTGAGGGAGCTGGGGTTGTTTAGCCTGGAGAAGAGGAGGCTGAGGGGAGACCTTATCGCTCTCTACAACTACCTGAAAGGGGGTTGCAGAGAGGTGGGTGTTGGTCTCTTCTCCCAAGTGACTAGTGACAGGACTAGAGGAAATGGCCTCAAGTTGCGACAGGGGAGGTTCAGGCTAGACATTAGGAAAAAGTTCTTCACTGAGAGAGTGGTGAAACACTGGAATAGGCTGCCCAGGGAGGTGGTAGAGTCACCCTCCCTGGAGGTATTCAAGGAGCGTGTGGATGTGGCATTGTGGGATGTAGCTTGATGGACATGGTGCTGTGTGGTGTTGGGTGGGTTGTGGCTTGTTATTGTTGTTGTGTGGCGTGGGTTTTGTGTGTTTTTTTTTTTTTTGTGGGTTTTTTGATGTTGTGTGTTGGTTTTTTTTTTTTGTTTGTTTTTTTGTTTTTTTTTTTTTTTTTTCCCAGGTTGGACTCGATGATCTTACAGGTCTTTTCCAACCGTACTGATTCTGTGATTCTGTGATTCTGTGAATGGTTGTAAATGTAAGGAGGCTGAGCTGAATGTGGAACTGCTTACAGCTTTTAACATGCAAAGTAACAACTTCAAGATACTATCAACTGATGTAATTCTTGGTTGCTGGGGCTATCTGTGAGTCAAATGAAGATATATATCTATCTTTTTAATAGGAAAAACTTACACGACATCCAAGTCACATCATCAGCATGATGATCAGATTTCATTGTTGCTGGGACAGGTCCATGGTTTAATTACAGGAAAGCAGTCCTTATTTTCATAGACTGAGAAAAAAATATATATGTTTTGTGAAAAAGTGCGCTTTTTTTTTTATTTTTCAGGCCATTTGGAGTGGTTAGAAGCTAATGGCAACACATTATATAAAAGCGCTTATCTTAACAGCTCCATGTGTCATTGCTCCAGCAAGAATTGCCATTTTCAGTTTCATTACTCCATGGCAGATAGCAGTGTTCTCAAGGTGGTACTGTTTACTAACCAGGTAAGAAGAAACATGCATTCATTTTGAAAGAGTAATGATATGGCAGTCCAAGTGTTACCAGCCAAAATGCAAGGAAATATGCCCGCTAGCACATGCCTGCCTCCTAAGTTAGTTCGTGCAAAACAGTAACTTGGTATTGTTCCACTGATATCATTCCACTGATCTATGCAATTGTAAAACCTGGGTGTTTGCCATCTCAGCTATAAACTAATTTGATGGGTGAATGTTCTGCAATAAGACTTCCAGGACAAACCCCATCTATTACAGAATTAAATAGTTTGGGAATTTCAGGGGAAAAATTTATAGTAACAGCTTTTCTAGCCTTCTTCCCATTCTGGAAATGGGAAAATAAATGCTTTTCTCTATGGAGACACAGAAAAAAGGAAAGTTGCTGGCTCAGGATGTCTGGAAAGCTCTTGCTTAGCCACCTGATTTGCTTTGCCCATATTTTAGAGCAGCAATTTTCTTATTCTTCTACCCATTTGTACATAAAATAGCCATGTCAAACTGAAACACAAATACCAGCTGAGCAATGATAACTATTTCCATCCTTCTTACCTTAATTTAATGGCTCTCATATCTTGATGTTGGAGTTGAATTATTTTCACCCAACAGTACAAGTATTTAAAAAGACAGATCCACTTCATTTACAAAGATAAGATGAAAAAGACCCCTGAGGTGTAACACTACCAAGGGGTCTAAATATAGGAACAGGTAATAGAAACACCTTATTTCTTTCCCACTGTGTCTTCAAGTATTCATGAAAACAACTCCAGGCTCTTGCTCCTTTTTCATTTATAAAAGAGAATAGTATTTTTTCTATGACCCATTACTGTATCAGGGAATTTTAACTTAATCAGTGTTCTGGTCAGAATGCATGGAGATTTGTGCCATAGTACTTGCTGATAAATTCCCAGGTATGATGCCCATGGCAACCTTGAGACAGAATAGGGATACTGATTTCTATGGTTCACCTAAGTACCATCAATGGATCCTATTTAAGAGTTTTCTTTCCCTGAAAAAAGAGCAAATCATGTGAGCCAAAACCATGAGAAAACTGACATTTGAGTTCCCATAGAATTGGGAGCCTAAATTGTATTAATTGTTAATCAGTTCTTTAAATATGCATTAGAAGAATGTTTTTGGCAGTTATTACATCAGTTCAGTCTATTCTGTTTACACAGCCTCTCTTAGCCTTTTGATGTTTTAGTTATTGAATTACTCCTTCAGTCAGAAGTGTATTTATTGCACATAGACTTATTTAAAGCTGATATGAGTTACTCATACTGCAAAATTTGCCAGAAAAACATTCAGAAACATAAGCTTCTGCTGGTAGCTTCAAAAACAAAACCCTACAGACTCGTATTTAAGACTTCTTAAACTGAAATGAAGGGAGGGGTAGCTTTTACACATTTTGCTACTGAATCATTATGTTGTTTATGAAAAACAAATGAATCTTCAAAACTAACCAAATACTGAGAAACAGAAGCGAGAGCCAAGTTCTGGTTCTGATCCTGGAAGACAACAGAGCTGCTGTCCTGGAGGCTGTCATTCAAAATAACCTCTCAACTGCACGGTCCAGTACTGTGCAGTTTCCCTGCACCCCCTTTTACTATTTTTATTGGTCAGAACCTCTTATCTCTGAATAAATCTTGCTGTGTCCCAGTACCAACAGGCCTGATGCAAACGGAGACTGCGTTACATTTAATGTACAGTTCTCAGTACAGTTCTTGGAGAACAAGCACGACAGATGCTGCAAAAGTATCCCTAGCCTTCCTCGCCCTTTCAAAAGAGAGGCCAAAGATGAGAGAATGTGTTTTCTAACATAGACATTATGACATCAGTTGGAAGACGGGGAATTTAAATTGTTCTTGGGTATGAAGAAGGATAGGGAAAATGGACTCTTTTTGTCAACAGTAACCTGTTGACTTATCTTTAACTTGCAGTCCATGATAATCTGCAGAACTTTTCCTGTTTTATTGCTGGCTTAGCAAAGTTGCTCTTCATTCAACACTGTTGCATTTGACCATTTGATTTTTCTTTCCTCGCTGTGATTCATATGTCTTTGAACTTTGTGTTATTGGTTTGAAACTGGTTTTTGTATACTGAGATGATTTTAAAATTCTAATTATGTCCTTCAGAGTGCTTGCAATTCCTCCCAATTTAGTGTTATCCACATTTTTTTAAATTTTATTTTTCACTCCACAATCCAAAGACTTAGCACTATAATTATGTCAGGCCCTGGAACAGACCTATGCAAAGCCCTTTCATCTTCTTTTAGCTGATAGAAAACTATTGACAGCTCCTCTTTTAAATAAGGTCACACTCCTATTTGTACACCCACTTTACAGTAATTCCATCTGCACCAAATCTCTTCAGTTTGCCTAAAGAATGTCCTATAAGATCATATTAAAAGCCTTAATAAAGTAAAGTAATTTCTACTTTTTCATGTTTGTTTACAATGGGGAAAAAAAAAAGATTACACTGGCTGAATGTGACTTGCTCCTCATCAGAAGCAGCTGATGTAGGTTTCTCACTTTCTAATTCGCTAGCTGCTTACAAGATTATTGTTAGCAATTTGTTCCAGTGTCTTATGAGTTGTCAACTTTCAGCTGATTGGCTATAATTGCATAGTCTGTATTTTTCCTTTAACTGTAATATATATCCTTTGTTCTCCCAGTTCTCTAGTTTCCCACACATTCTCCTCAGGTTCTCAGAGTTAGTTGTTGATGCTAAGATATTCCTTCCGTGATATAACCTTTACTTAAAAGTTCCTGATTCCCTTTAGTTTCAGTACGTCTGGCTTATATATATTTGTAATATAGTTCTTCTATTCCTGTCAGTGTTTGCATTCACATTTGGCAATATTAACTGTCTTACTAGCATAAAATATTAACAATATTAACTGTCTATTAACTGTCTGATAAATTTTAAATTTTTCTTTGAAAACGGAAACCAAAGAATATAATGTTGACTTCAGTCTATCATTTGCCTTTCATTACTTGCTCATCCCTCCCATTAAGTAATGGACTTATATTCTTCCTTTTATCTTCTTAATCTTTACATCTTGTATGGCTTACAAAACAGATGGAAATTAAACAGTAAAAGATAATTTCATCTGATGTTTATATGTGCAAACATATTTGTACCCTAATGCACTAAAATTTCTGTAAGTGTTCAGCAACCCTTGCAAAAACCATGGAAGTACACTCCTCTGCAGAAGTTAAAGGTAATCCATTAATCATTGTGGGGGAACAAATAAGCATTTGTTCCAAATTACTCTTTGAAATGAGAGAAGCTGGGACAAATTGATGAGTGCAGTTGCACAGCAGTGAATATATCTGTAGAGAAATGTCAAAAAAAAAAAAAAGTTGTAATTTATAAATGGTGTCGATAAGAGAAAGCCATGATTTTCTCTTCCATCTTTCAAATCTGAGTAGCATTATCTCAAAAAAAATTGCAGGAAAAAGAAACAATTCTTGCCCATTTTAGCTTTACTAAAAAATGTTTATAGATAGTAATATATCACAATAAAGGGAATAGGGTGAAGGTATTTTGAGCAACTGTTCCCCTGCATCACCAAAATAAATCTTGAGGAAAAGTACTGGAAAAGCAATACATTCAACATTTTAAAAGAAGGCTAGAGATGCAAGGAATGTGCTAGAGGGGTTAACCCATTTGCACCGAAGAGGTGGAAGAATCTGACAAGCAGGTTGAATACTATAGAGAAAACATCGTGAGGAAGGGAAATAATATTATTAGTTTATCAGAGCTGTATAAAATCAGAGGGTAATGTCTGTTGCATAGAACAATAGTCAGTTTAAAAAGTTGTTTCATCTGAGGTGATTTACAGCTTTCAGTGTAAAAAACATGCCTAGAAGGTCTGGATACTGGCACATGCACAGAAAACTCAAGTTTACTGCTACAAGCTGTTTTTACTAAAATAAATTTGGCAGAAAGACTGTCATGGGGATGGATATCTAAGCTGTTAATTGAATGTGAACAAAATTATAGTATCCAGATGCATCCAATCAAATAAACAGCAAATGTAGAGTGTTCCCACAAGGTATACAAATGTGTTTGGAGGGTTTCTATAGGTACGTGTGGGGGAATACATTAACTAAAATATTTCTAAAAGCAGACACTTAACTACAGGCTATGATTTTAACCTGCCATGCAGTATGGTTCCTAGTACATCATCCTTTTCTGTGTGTTATATGTGGCTATTGTAGGCTAATAACATTAATAGATTCTCTTCAGAGCCTGAATTATTTAGCAAAATGAAGCATGTTTTATGCAGGATGAAGTGTCCTCGACATTGAAAGACTTTTGCTGAATATCTGTCGCATGAACAAGCTGTCAAATACTTATATACTATACTGATGTGAAAACTCACTGCTGACTTCTATTTCTGAAATCAAATGTCATGTGGTTTATCCAAATTTGATCTCTTATGTCATTTAGTGTTTGGAATTAGGGTACTGGCTAGGCCCTGTCTTGCAGTTTTCCAAAATGGATCTTTGAACACATAGTCAATAGAGATCAGCTTTGTTAGTATGTTGTAACAGTTGAAGCCTTGGTAGGAAAAGAGCATAAGTAGTTGGCTACTCATCACAAATCATATCAGTGTTGTTCTGCTGGCTCAGAGCTCTCGGTCTATTAAGCAGTAGACAGCATCTTCCTCCTTTTTTCTTATATTGTAAGACAGGAAAAAAGATAACTGTCCTTGTCTATAGTGTTGATAATGTTTCACATACCTATCATATCCCCTTTTATTCATCTCCTGTAAGGTAAACTGTTTTTATCCTTTCAATTTCTCTCCATACAAGAGACGTTCAATTTGTCTTATCCTGCTTCACATCTTTTTCTGAACTGCCTCTAATTCTGTAATACCCTTTGTGCAAAAAGGTATGACCAATACTTTGCACAGTATCCTAAAAGAGGCCTCACTATGGATACTTGTAATGCTAAGTCTGTTTGTATGTATAGCCTATATTAACTTTTCCTGCATTTTTTTCTGTCTTTCTGGTTTTGCTCTATTTTGGAGCTGATTCTTGAAATAACTTTATTTAGGTATATAAAGTTCACATTGCTACATTTCTTTTCTATACACTGGCCTCAGCATGTTGCAGTTAGGATCATGACCAGAAGCAGAACGCGCATGAGCAGTTTTTGTCAGATTATTGAATCAAAAGGGTTTGGAGTGCTCACATAAAGGGAGCCTTACTGTATTTGGCACTCTTGCTGTTATCCTTAGGAGGTGGAGTGAAAATGGGGATTGAGGGAACTCAGAACATGACTAGGACTTATTAGGTAGTACTCTGCCTGCTTGCTTTACAGATTTTTTTAGTTTTTAGCACAGTTGATTGGGTAATTTTGACAGACCCCTAATTCAGTTCTAAGAAAACTAAATCTAATTGTTACACAATGTAATATAAGCAGTTATTTATGAAAAAGAAACTAATGTAGAGAGCACCATAGAAACATATTCTTAAATTCAGCAATAGCATGGCTTAATTTACATATTAATTCACTGTAATTCTACCAAGTCAACTCCTGATAATTATATTATTAGCCTGTTTAATCACAGTAAACATGTCTTGTTTCCCCTCTCTCCCACAGAGTTCAGTGTAAAGATTGCAAACAAGTATGTGAAGCTCTACTTCCTCAGACAGAGCAACTTTGTATATTGTGGTCGTTTGGCTAGGATATGAAAAGTTCAAGGACAAAAAATGACCTTGATAATTTATAGAGGAACAAAAATCAGCTTAATAACATCTATTCTACATTTTACAGGAGGAACATGTCTTGTGGGAAACCAACATCATGACTAGGAAGGAATGGGTCAAAGTGGATATACAGCTACCAACAGGGCTAGAAAAATTAAAGGTATGAATGAAAAAGGCATGCGCTCAATTTTTGAAGATGCTTTACCTTATTGTTTATAAAGATTCTAGGAAACTTAGAAAATTGTTAAAATGAGATGTATCCCAATGGTCTTGCTGTTCTTCATTGCTTCAATGTGAGTGAAGCTCTCGTTATAGCTCAGCAAAACATCTACACAAACATCACGTGTTGAAGCTGCTGATCTTTAATAACATGCAAGAAAATTAATACAGATGTCACCATATTTTAGTTAGTCATCTGAATCCATCTCAGGTGTTACAAACTCATTTATATATAAATGGTATTAAGTGAGATGACGTGAATGATATATGTGGGATTTCAGTGAAATGATGTAAACCCGTAATTGTGAGAGAATTTCTTCCCCTTGAATTTTGAAGCATAGAGAGGAACGTAAAGTTGCAACTACTTAATTCTTAAATTAATCTACAAGTTTCTATTTTAAGTAATTTTACATTTATTTTTCACAATTCTGTAAATAGCCATCATATATTTCTATCTCAACAATCAGCTGAAAATGTAAGCTCTGTGAAAGGATGAAGACTAAGCCTGCTGCAGGAATTGACGTTTTGACATACATTAGAATGAATGCATTTCAGCAAGCTAGTAGGTTATAAGTACCTGTTGTTGCCTGTCTCTCCTTTTCCCACAAGGACAAGTGTGAATAAACAACCAGATGTGTAATAAGACTATCTATAGTATCAAAAACAAAATAAACAAAAGGCTGCTGAGGTTGCATGTATATATGTAGAAAGCCAAAACCATGCATTCTCATACAAAGACATCAAGGACCAATTGTGCTTAGAGAAGGAAAGATACTATCTTTAATTATGTGACAATGTGATGTTTTCAGCACAGCATTTTGCTGTTTGAACCAGTAGAGAATGGATAGTATTAGAAGGCTTTTGTCATTTTGAAGAAATTGTCTGTAGTGGAAGATAATGACATGTATCCTATCATACCTATTTCTTAGAAAGAAGAATGCCTCTTGAGATTTCACTCCAACCTAATTCCCAGGCTTCAGGGAGTGTGTAGACCCTTCTGCTTATGCCCCAAATCACGTCTGTTCTAGTTTCCTTCTGTTTTGTCAGGTACTCTTGTCCAGCTTTCCTTCCACTGTGCTTTCCACCTCTGGCACATGACTACTTTCTGAGACTCGCGCTCTGGTCATGTCCCAGCCCGTCAAAACCCACAACTCCGTTTTTGATTTGTGCCTCCAACTCCTGCTTTTTTGTCTCAGTGCTTTCTTTCATTGCACTCTTCCTCTTTCTGATGAATCCAAGCTTGTTTCCATCTCCTTGCTGTTTTAGCTGAGGTAAAAGAAACTTAGAGAGCAAAAGTGGGGTAATCTCCTTGCTTTGAGAGCCAGCAGAGCTGGGCTCCAGAGCAGCCAGGAGCAAGAGATGTTCTTCTGAAACTTCATTGCTCTAAATCAGCTTGTGTAAAAATCCGTTCAGCGCAAGGGAACTCTGTCAGAGAGAGAGAAATGTTCCTTGAATCTCTGGGTCTATGCCAATAGTAAAATAAGCAGGGCCAGGGCACACGCCTAAGATTGGCATGCAACAGTCCATATAATTGAAACATTAGCATGACCCCTAGCAAGGTTTTAATGCAAGAAAATGGGCCATCTCCCAGACAGTGCCAAGTTCAAGGGTTACCAGCATGCAGGGACCAATCCCACTGCATAGACTGGATGCAACCATTTTATCTTAAGTGACGACACAGGTATCAGTTCTCAAGCTATGCTGTGCCAGTTGCTGTCCAAGGACAGTCCCCAGGCCATTTTATTCACCTGTGAGTAACTGAAAATTTTTCTCTTGGGCATCTGCAAAATGAGGTTCTGAAGAGACTTCAGAGTAGAAGATGGAGTCTTTAGGATATTACATTTCAGGTCACTCTTCTAAAGCACATGGGCATTGCAACTTTTTAGCCAAATGGTTATGAGATTAGGAGTTTTTCTTTAAAATAGGTTTTTACTTAACTTCGTTCTCAGAATTCTTCAAACCATTTTAGCTGAAAATTTTCAGAACCTGCCGTAGTCCTACAGAATTTCAACTTCTGATTTGAAATTTGTCATGGTTTTGTAATGGAAAGTATGCAGTGCTTTTTACAGGTAGAACATTACTGTTTTATGTAAATAAAAATCACTTTCTCTCTGTTGTCTGTTAATGCAAATATTTTAACTGTAACAATCCACAGCTTACATTTAAAGGAACACTCCAGAGCAGGGCAGGTTTCATCTGTCTGAATAGCATCCAGCTCTTGGACACTACACCACCGAAGCCACCAGATTTCTGCTCCTTAGAAGAATTCACCTGCACTGATGGGCAGTCCTCGGAGCCTGGATCAGCCTGTGACTCTCACCCAGATTGTTGTGACGGCAGCGATGAGAATCCAGCAGCCTTCTGTAAGTGAATTGCATTGCCTTAGAAGGGTGCTGTGCTGAAGAGTATTGTGAAACCTAAACAGGTCTATCCAACAAATGGCTAGAAAACTTATTTATTATTTGATTAGTTTCTTTTCCCCAGAATATTTAATTATGTACAGGTCAGTGACATTTTTCTTCTTCCCATTGCTTTCTATTTCTCTGTCTGGCCTCAGCAATATGTTTTGGATTCAGATAGTAATTTTTCAAGTATCTGCAGAAATGCAACATTTTGCATATTTTTGCTTAAATATATTCCCTACATATAACGTTTAGAACCTCTATTTCCCCAGTTTGAGAGGGACTGAAATATGCCTTGGGATTTGTTGTTTGAACAGTCTGGAGAAGAGGAGGCTGAGGGGAGACCTTATTGCTCTCTACAACTACCTGAAAGGAGGTTGTAGTGAGGTGGGTGTTGGTCTCTTCTCCCAAGTGACTAGCAACAGGACAAGAGGAAATGGCCTCAAGTTGCGCCAGGGGAGGTTCAGGCTGGATATTAGGAAAAAGTTCTTTACTGAGAGAGTGGTGAAACACTGGAATAAGCTGCCCAGGGAGGTGGTGGAGTCACCATCCCTGGAGGTGTTCAAGGAACGTGTAGACATGGCATTGCAGGACATTGTTTAGTGGTCATGGTGGTGTTGGGTGGATGGTTGGACTTGATGATCTTACAGGTCTTTTCCAACCTTAATGATTCTGTGATTCTGTGAACACTTTTCTAATTTAGATTGTCTGTGAGTTATTGTCAGAAAATGCATTAGGTGACATGATATTTGCATGGTGGTACAAATCACGATACAAATCGGCTACCTTTCGGAAGCTACATCTTATTCATGATATTTTCAATTGAAGGTAACTTTGCTTAGAAGCCACAGTTTCTACTGTACAATCAAGAGTAAAAGAAAATAATTAAAATTACTGGAAGATGTCTATAATAATTCTGATACATTTGAAAGTAGCTTTAGAGACCCTATCACTTCTAAAATGAATATTATACAGTGTACATCTGTATGTATGTTTGCCTGTGGTAGTAACACTGAAATGTATGTTGCAGATGAAAACTGTGCACACATTTAAGATATTGGTGATGATATGTATTGCCGCTGTGAGATGCAAATTAAAATTTCCTGTATCACTCAAGATAGCAGGATGAAGAACGCTAATAATGTTTTATTTTTGAATTTCTTGAAAAGACTTTAGGAACTACGAGTTTTTTTTTTTTTAACTTGCAGCCTGAACCTTTAATCTTTTAAATTACCTTAATAACCATGCAGGAGCCATCTCTGAAACAAGTAATATGTGCAAATGTTGAAATCACATTTTTATATAGGGAGGTTTATACTGTTTTATCTCTGGGTGGAATCTAAGCCAACATTTAAGTCTATAGGGGTTCCGCCTCTGAGATCTGTTTTCCTTTTTTACAATACTTGACCCTATGTTACTAGCTCGGTGTGTTTGCTGGTAGGAGTGCGGAGAGCCCTCTCATGCTCTTTAGAAGGAGGAATGGAATGAAAGTGAATAGTACTTTATAAATTGGACTTTATTTCTCAGCAATTTAGTGTTCCCACTTCAGTAACAATGTGAGAGAATTGTGGTGAATAATGACTGGGAATATAGAAGAATAATTTTAAGGTTTAAAAAGAGGATGAAAAATAATTGTCCCAGTTGAAGGGTAGCTTTTAATAGTATTACACAAAGTGAAAAGAAAGATAACTCTAAACACTTACAGGCAATTATATTTTGCATGCAGTGCACTACACTTTCTTATTTTATTTTTGCCCCTGTGCCTCAGACACTGGACAGTGGCACTGGGTAACCAAAAGATTTACAAATAACCTAGATACAGTCAGTATCTTAGAGTTAAAGAAAGATCACAGTGGACTCACTCTTCAGAATATTGCTTCCATCATGCTCATATGGATGGGTCAGAAAAACTGGAGAGTGGGCAGAAGAAAGAAAAGTCAGAATGACCTGAGGGTCTCAACACTGTCCTTTGTGGCATGTCCAAAATTAGGGTGCTGGGGCAAGGACTGATGGGCGGCCCAGCCAGTGCAAAACCCTCTTTGATAGCTCTGCCTAGTGCTCCACTATCCGCTGCTGCTTCTGCAGTTAACTTTGGTTTACTACATGGCACTGATTCTCTACTAACTCCTACTGTATTTCAATTTAAAAAAAAAAAAAAAAAATCACACTCAGTTGAACCTGAGACATAGGGATTGTGTGCTTCACTCAGTGTTGAGGCATTCACAGTTTGAAGATGTATCATTTTGTTGGAGCAGTGCACAAAAGTGTACTCATCCTCTCAAAAAAGAGTGAAAAAAGGTGCTTTTCTAAAATATAAGTAACCCATAGCAGTTGCATGTTGCTCTGACTACTGGCTGAGAAGAAAAAAAAGAAAAAAATAGCCATCTTTAAAATAACAATAACTGGTTTTAAAGTTGGCCCATTTTAATGGCTAATATTTTCTTGGATACTTCACACACTCCTTTTCAGGAAAGAGGACCCTAAAGGTGGAATTTAGCTCTTCAGAAGTTTGTTTGGCTTAGAAAATTCATCTTTCTGACACTTTCTGCAGTCTTGAACAAAAGAGACCTAAAGGAAAAATCATCCTTTATTTCTGCCCTTTGTTCTTTTCCTCCTATTATGTACATTTTCCACATGATCTTGAAATTGTCCTCCGTCATACTTGGAGTGCACTGCATTTATTCACACTAGTTTTCAGTAAAAATTCCCACCTGGTACAATAATGCATATTTTAGCCTCTATTCTTTTAGGTATTTTAGCACCTCTCCTTGGACACACCCTCAATAGTTTCCTCTTATGAAGTACTCTCATGTACTGAAGGAGCTGACAGATCTCCATACTGAATGAAAAGGCAGACAGCTGTTCCTTAGCAATGTGAAGGATTTCCCTCTTCTTTGAGGATTTTCTTTGCTCCATTAAAATGGGGAAGGAAAAATAATGTTTCTTTTTGCTCACGTTAACTTGGCATGAATGGTCTTATAATAATGCAATTTATTACAAGAACAAATACATATATGTTTTCCAATGTAGCCATCTTTGAGTAGTTTTTTTGAAATCAATGAATCTAATTAAGTTGCAAATTATGAAATTAATGTTTTTAATATTAAATTCTACATTTTCATTATGTCTTATTTGACACCATATATTTGAGATCACTTCTAAATTTCTTATTTCACAGTGACCAATAATAAATTATCAAAACCTAGTTAATGTATTCAAAACAGAGAAAGTAAGATACAGTACTTAGATCATTTGAAGGATTAAAAAGACCCCTTTCATGCTGATGCCTTTTCTTTATTTCCTACCTAATATAAAGGAAGTTTTTCCCTAAATGCCATGCCAAATAACAAATATTTCAAGCACTATACTTACTATTATTATACATTATTTATATGTAACATACACAATACATATAAAAACATCACAAATGAATCAGTAGCTAGCAATGCGAGCAACTTGGCAGGAAGTCTAGGAAGTGCTTGCTATTTTCAAGTGATACCACTCTTTGATACAGTAGTGTTTCTGGAAATTGCCTAGTCATCAGCATTCATGCAGATTCAAAACGATTGTGGGGTGGACATCCTACAACTATTTCTGAAAGAACATCACCTTCCATTTAGCCTAATTAGAAGCTTCCTTAAAACACTTGTCTTTAACTCTTCTGGTTTTAATTTAAATTAAAATTCAAATATTTCAAATTTAATATTATTAATTTAATATTATTAAAGTAATATTATTAATTAATATTATTTTAAATTTAAATATTCTCAGCCTTTCATAGGATTTGTATAATTTATGAATAGAAAATACGTAGAATGAAGGGAACTTGTATAATTTTAAAGCTGTGTACCTTTTTCCTGCATTTCATTTACAGTAAAACAATTTACAACTGCAAATCCTTGAAACCTTCTACAGCAGATGAACACATATGCAAATCCTTTCATTACCATTCAACTTTAAAGAAGAAAGAACATTTTTTAGTTTGAAGCTTTTGTTTTACTACACATTTATGTGTTTCCTGTGACACATTAATTGTATGGGATTGTCAGTATCTGTCCATTAATCTTGTATGTTAATGTGGAGAAAAAGAAGCTACACCCGTATTATTTTCACAGACTTCTTCATTGCTTATGAACACTGTGTAGCATTGCCTTTGTGTTTCACCCAAACAGTTAACTCAAAGTAAGCGTACTCTCTGCAGACCCAGGGTCAACATGAGATTCTCTTAACACCACCAGTCTCTTAACCCTAAGCAAGGTAACTGAGTAGTTTCAGAAGGAGATGGGGCTGTCTCACCTAAGGGACTAGAGTGTTACCAGAGATCTGTCTAATGACTTATGACATATGGAAGTTCAGGCTAGATGACCTATGGCCTTCTGTCATCTTTCTGCATGAATCCTTTAACAAACTCTAGATAAATAAAACTGATCACAAACTGGTAGGGAACGTGCACGGATAGTCAGTAAGAAGTTATATGCATAACCCTTCCCTTTCCCAAAATGACATTAAACGTTAGCCAGAAATGGCAAAATATTCATGATAAAGTAATCACACAGAGGTGCTTTGGTCACTTTGGTACAGATGGTTTATACCCCAAATTCTATAGGAGCTAGGGTTCTCCCACACTGAGCAAGGGTAGCAGCCCTCCTCATTCAATACTGTTGGTCAGAGAAACACCAACCTGATGGAGGACAAAGTGTGTGTTCCCAGTTGTGTTCATTTGATTGAGCTGCCAGAGTAGGATTGAAAAGCTTCATCCAGTTGCAGGCAGGCAAAGTTGAAGCAATGTTAATTGGCTCATAACCCAGCCTAGCTAACAGGACTGCTTTGTTTTTCCCCCAGGAGGAGCTGGTATAGGTAGAGGAAGCTAGTCGAAGAAAAAACATTTCCATTTAACCTCCCAGCGGTCTTGGAATATGTGCTTTGTTTCCTGCTTCTTTTTTTTAAAAAAACATGTGGAAAAATGGATTATATTATTTGAAAAATATTTCCAGTGTATTTTATGGCTTTAATAAGATCCACTTGTTTCTTGAAATTCAAGGAGATGAGTTTGGCGAACATTTTTTTCTCCCAGTTACACCCCGGTGTCATTGCTTTTGCAGAACTGGTGTACTAATTTCCTCCTTGACTAGTTGAGATATACTGATAAACCCACATGAGAAAAAGAAAAAAGATTATTTTTCAAATTTAGCTTGTTATTAAAATAAATGCAGGTTGTTGTTTCCTTTCTAATTTCCTCTCTGTTTTGCTGAATTATAAATAGATGAATGTCTAAAAATTAGAATTAACTGGTTTTGCTTTACAAATGTGCAAAATATTTCTGCAATTTGAATCCAGTGGAATCTTCCCGGTGAAAAAAACCCATAAGCTCTGGTGGTTAGAGGTGCAGTAGGAAAGGACATAATATAGCAGAAATATGCTTTACATCTGTTTAACTTACGTAACTGCAGGATGACTCCTCAAAAAATATATGTTGTGCAGTCACTTGTTTTCCAACTATGGATAGTGAAACATTCCCTATAATCACTTGAAGGTTCAAATAAAAATATAGAAAAAGGTTCTGAATAATAGAAATTATGCACTGTTTTGATGGGAAAGGAGCATTTCTCAAAGTTTATTATTGTTTGAGCAATGAAAAAATACACTGAGAAACTGTCTCACTTGGAATTGGGTTTCAGTCAAAGCACAGAACTTTTTTCTTCAAGCTTGATTAAACTTTCACAAGCACTCCTTAAGTTTTTAGAATTAAGTAGGGATAAAATTTAAGTCAAACTGTTGTCTGAGACAATTGGGTTTCACTCACATTTATAGCCTAGCTATTCCCTAATATATTAATACTTTTAAAAATGAAGTATCACTTTCAGAAACTACATATGGTGGAACACTTGGGCTTGGTAAGTGACTCTGGCCCAGTGTCTCTGCACAACTGGATGTTTGTATAGAGCTTGTAATTGTAAAAACACAGGTGCAATGAAAAATAGTAGCATCTAAAACGTGGTCAACATTACCACATTTAGTTAACTGGAGACGCATTTTTTTATCCCCCCCCCCCAAAAAAAAAAACCCAAACCAAAAACACATCACCATGAATGTTCTTGCTACCTTTGTAATTGTGTTCAGACTTGAATAAAGTTTTTAAAATGACCAGGCAAAATAATTTGATTTGGAATAGTGTCCTTTTGTGTGTGCATGTATTTTTTTTCCACTGCTTGTATATTCAACATAAAAGATGATGTTTATACATTTCTTTCCAAATCAATAGTGTTAGAAGAAATTGTACTAGTGGCTACCAATGTAAGAAATGGTGATTTCATCAGAATTCTCTCTTTCCTGTTGACCATCAAGGGCAGTGATGAGTTCCATCTGATCACAGCCTTGCTGCTTCACCAATTCTTTTAGTATACAATTTCCAAATGTAACTTCAATAGTCAGCTTTTCATGATGAGCCAGGGAAAAACCCTGAGCCTGGTATTGAGCCACGTTAAATGGCAACAGACCTTGTGTCATCAGCACATGAAAGGTGTTGTTCTTCATATTGTGATAACAACTCTTCTCGTGGTCCTAAGTACTTGTAGTTAAAAGAAAATAATAATTAAAAACAAAATACTCCCATGCCAAATATCTTATTGAGCTGTAAAATAATAATCATTAGTACCATATTGATTTCTCTTTCATATTTAAACCATTATTTTAACTTTGGTCTGGCATTTTCCTGCAAGGAACAGGTTTTCGATTGCTTAGTATACAACAGAGTAAGTTCTTTGTGTCTACGTGGTCATTTATTGATGTCTTTTTGGATATTACTATGCAGCTACTGCAGTCAGCATCTCATGCAGAAAACCTTTTGCAGGGTTTAGGGAGGCCTGAGGAAAGAAATGTTTAAGCAAAGAATGTTTGCTTTTTTGTGTCATATTGGTTCTCTCGAGATTGCTTAGCTAAGGAAAGCACAATGCCTAGACATAATTAACATACAGGAAAACAGCTTAGTCTTGGATATCAATTTGCATATTCTACCTTAATGTATTAGGAATTGAAGTCTAATTAACAAGGTACCTTGTCAAAAGCATGAGAATTATGTAATTAAATAAGTTAAACAAGTTTCATGTTTAACTAATATACTGCACTAAACAGAAAAGCATGCTCCATTGAATTTTAATGTATATAGTGAGTCCAGATAAGAGACACTGATATTTGTACCTTAGGATTTAACTGCTTTATAACCTCTTTATACCAGGAAAACCTTTACTATGGAGCTTTACTATCGTGGTGCTTCAACAAAGATGCATTTCATTTTGGTTTTGTACAATCTGAAAATTGGAGTAATATGTATAATCACGTCTGAAGTTGATAAGATAGGATAAATGTGCCATGAAGTCTGAAAAGTGCCAAGTATAGTTCAAAAGCAATTTTTACAATTGTGATAAGTGACCCAAAGAGTTAAGTGTAGCAGTTTGTGAAGATGTTCTGGACTAGGAAAGAAAACTCTTAGATTACACTATTTTCTTATCAAAATAATTAATTTCGCTCAAGAAATGAAAGAGTGTGTGAGATTGTTATACAGTTTAAGTTGGTCTAATCCATACCAACTGAGAAAATGGTCTTTTACTTCGCAATAAAAATTTCAAGGAAACCTAAATAATTCATAAATCTAAATCTCATTTTCAGAAATAAATTAACTGGAAGCTTAATTCATCTTTACTTTCAGTGTATTTAAGGCACTAAATACATTTGATATTTTTCCACACATTCATAATTAACTTTGCAGTAAAATTAATCTTTTAAAAATATATAATATTACTTTCATAATCTAGCCACAACAGGTCTCATCTTTAATCCGATATAGTTTATTCTCTTGTAGGTGGTTTCTTTCATGGTTCTGAGTTTGATTTAGAGGAGAAGGGCCTGCCTGATCTGTTACCTGTATTCTAGAACTTTTTGTCCATCTGAATAGTCTGGATTTCAGCGAAACATAGTAGGGCTTCTTTAAGACTCCTTGTACATCCAAGTACAAAATAGTCATCGTTCTGGTGTTGAACTGTTGCAGTAAATTCAACTTAATGATCACTTACTGTTGTTCTTTTTACAACAGCTAATTACACTATATGTGATTTTGAGACTGACCTCTGTGGATGGAAGCCACTAGGCATAGGTGATGCTGACTGGAACATAATGAAAGAACAGGCTCCCCTTGACAGGAGGCTCCCGGGCGGAGGTCATACAACTAATACTGCACATGGTGAGATTTCCTTTATTGTTATTATTTTCCTCCTTCTGTGATGAGTATTTGCACTTGTAAATGGTGACAGACTGATAATAAAAAACTGGTTTGAAATGGATTCTACATAGTATGTATATAACATAGGTAATGTTACAGAAAGCTAGTCTTTTGGGAATGCTCTTTCTTAGATGTGATTTGGTTACTATGCCTTTGTAACCTTCATTTTCTGCTGGGACAATCAATGAGGTATAAGACTTGATCCAGCCTTCAGTTTTTTGAGATACTGACCTTTGAACTGACATAGCTAGCTTTGTTCACACATATCATAAGCATCTTTGTACCCAGTATTCACATGGGGCCATTCTTGAAAATACTATTTGGACAAAATGTCACTGTAGCTTTTTGAAGAGTGCAGGTAAATTACTCAGTTTTGTCTGGAAAAAATAGAGCGAGTGTAATGTCCTTTGAACAGTTGTTCTTCTTTCAGCCCATGTTGCTATATAATGCATTCAGCTAGAAAAAGTTTATTCCAGTAGAGGGCTGTTTTAAAGTATTTTTCCAAAATAAAAATGTTATTACAGCATACTGTATAAAACTAAAACTGCCTAGAATGTTTGTCATTATCAAATAATATTGGCAAATATTCTTTATTTAAAGAATAATTTTATTAAATTTAATAAAATTTTATTAAATCAAATAAAACTATTAAATAAATTAAATTTTATTAAACTCTAATTTTATTAAAATGTATCTATTACACTGCTTCCAGTAGAGATTAGATTACTTTAAAATCTGGGTTACAGTCCAATACCCTTTTAAGTTAAATTTTTTAAATTATGTATATCATCTTACAGCCAGACCTCCACACTTCTCTCCCATGTTCATGTTAAAGGAATGTGGAATATTAAGTATTCCACCTCAAGCGTTCAAAGGTAGAGGAATTGCAGGATTAAAATTCACCTAAGCAAACCCTAGTGGGGTATGAGTATGTGTGTGCATGCTATATAACGATTCTAACTGCACAATCATATGCCTTTTTTCCACTGGTCCCCAAGTGGTGAAGTGCACCAAAGTTGCTATTCACTTTCTCAGCAGCTATTTGATATTTCATTTCATTGTCTCTCTAGAGTGGCACTAGATCTGTGTTACTGCATTGCCTGCAAACATTACTGTGTCACAGCTTCCGAACTTCTCACAGCTCCAGAGAAGGGCACTGATATGCCTGTGTCTTTCCCATGTGGGTTATTCTAGGTGCTGGTGAGATCTGAGGTATAATGTGTTCATAATGAAGGCTGCTGGTAGAAACATCTGCTCTGCAGCCAAAGCAGCATGTTAAATTAGCCCATATGGAATTATGTGCTGCTGCTGCACTTAAGCTGCTTTGATACCTGAATCATTACAAGTTAGGTTCACTTCTTTACACGTTGCTGCAGGTTGAAGCCTCAAGCAGATCTTGAGGTTACCATGCAGCACTTCTGAAGCCCAGTAATGATGTATTCCCCATATGAGTTAATGCAAAGGTCTTTCTGAGGTGGTTTTGTACCCCTCTATCACTGTGCCTGCTACAGCCTTATCACTGCTTTAGAATTAGGCTTCCAGAATTTGAGGAAGTTTTGCCAACATTAAATCAAGGTCCTTCAGGTTGCAACAGTTGCTTGTGATACCACAGAGTGTTAGTCTCTCTTCTCTCCTGGGGAGGGCAGCAGCAAATTTTGATTAATGAAGATCTTAACAAGGCTGCTGTAGGGCCTCAGCTGCAAATTAAAAGAGGATCCTTTGAAGTACCCTTGCATTCCAATGAGGGGAGCTTCCCTCGCACTGCAGAGCGCAGCACGCCTGTCTATACAAGGAGCTGTAACGGTCACCTTTTTGTGCCAGCCTTGCTAAAGCAATGCGATTATTCACATGGGGCTGGACTTAACCCTCTGCTTCATTATGTACCCATGGGAAAAAAATGGCTAAGGAGTATGATTGTGGCAGCACAAAAGCTGATTTTCCAAGATGCAAGGCAATATGTGTAATATCAATGCGCAAACAAGACTAAGCCTTTAGTGTTGTTTTGCATAGACTTTCATGAAAAAGTCTCAGTATTCAGCAAAGGCAGCACTGACGGCATTCAAAATATGCTGCTTTAGGGCCCCTTGAAGATGTTTATCCTTCCCTACCTTTGTCTGTAGCACATCTGCTGTAGTTCAAATCCAAAGGCAGTTCGTTTGCCAGAGTTCAGATTAGATCTTTAATTAAGCTTTCATCCCCACTAGCACAGACAACAATGTCAAGTCTGTGGACCCCATGAGAAAATAGAGCTTATTCCATTGGCTCCCATGGTCTGCAACATTGTCAGCATGCTTAAAACTGGCTGGGCTGTGTTGACAGTGAATACTGTACCCTAAAGGAAATTAATTTTTGTTCTAAATTTGGTTTGAAACATTATTTAAGCCAATTAAAATGCGTCCTTTAGGAATCCCAGCTGAGATCTATGCTTTTTGATCTTCAGGGTGCTCTGTGTTGCAGCTCCCGCACTCCCTTTGCTCTCCCAAGCTTGTGCGGAGAGCAGAGGGGCACCGTGCAAAGGTGGTGGGAAGTAGTTGTAGTGTTTGGAGGATGGAGGTCTTAAGGCTTTTGCCTAAAGAAGACAGATAAAAAAAATACATCCAGTGGGTCTGCACAGTAAAGGCCTCGCAGAAGCAGCAGCTGAACACCCTTTGCAGTGCTCTGTATTTACTTTCTCAGGTTTAAGTGCTTGCAGGCACCCATGTCAGGGTGGCCTTAGCAATGGCTGCCCAAATTCCCTTTTTTCCTTCCCCCTCTTTCCTCATCTTTGCGCTGAGGCTTGTTAATTTTACTGTGAAGGAAAGAGAGAGGGACACTTAGCAATTCTATTTTGTCTTTGCCTACGTAGACACTGGTTGTCACAGCCTGTTACAACACCCTCCTCATTATCCACAGAGACTGAACTGAGGCAAAGCTGTTTCGTCTGTTTACATTTATGAATAAATTTTATGTCCCTCATGGAGCACATAGTTAGCTCTCTGAGGTAGCTATTTGCCATTGGAGCATGACATATTTCTCATGTTTCTTTGATTTTTGTTTACAGGAGCATTCATTTACTTCAGTGGATCACATCAGATGAACACAAAGATGTCCATGTCTCATCTGGGGAGCCCTTTCCTTGTCAAGCTGTCCCCTGGGCTTTCCTGCTGTCAGGTAGTAGTTTGCTATTAACTGTCCCCACCTTTGTAAGCTATCACCCACCTGATATGCAGATACGGTATTCTTCATGCTGTAAGTGTTGCTGCAGAAAAACTGGCTCTGTTTCAGTACCAGTGGAAGGAGTTACAGACTAGTTCTTTGGAAGGAGGGAGATACAGCAAGCCTCTTACTCCTTTACTGGCAAATTTTTATATCCGATTATTATTCTTTCTAAAGCATCCACCAGGTGACTCAGATTTAAGGCTATGCTTCAGGTGACAAATATAGCTGGACAACAACATCAGGGCCATATCAACTCATAGTCAAAGCAGCCTGCCTTTTGAACAAATGCTGGCAAAGGGTCCCGCTGTCGTCTGCGGGCGGGAAATAGTCACACATCCAATGTCCCGTAACAGGAGACCTGTGATTAACTATAGATTAACTATATTGGTGTGACTGGAGAGAACTAGCTACCATGCCCCAGACACGTACTAAATATTAATTGATGGTTTGAGGAGGATGCTTTTTAAGCTGATCAGCGCAGTACTTGAGAGTTTACCTTGAAGTGCTTTTTTTGTCAAATGTCTTGTGGCTCTGTAGAGGAATGCAAAAGCAACCAGCCAGGATGGCAGTTGAACTGAGAAACTAGAACGCTACCTGGAAAAAATTGGTTGGGAGAGCTAAAAAATAGAAAAGGCTTAGACGAAAGATGAAAATACAGTTTTATAACTAGAATGTTGTCATTTTCAACAAAATACATATTTTAAAAACAGAATTTTTAATATATATTGAATATATATAAATCTATATAAATATATTAAATATATATAATTATATTATTAAAGAACATAATACAAGAAAACATTCCCAACTGTATTTTTGTTTATCCTTTTGGCCACTGAATAAAGTGAATAGGTGCTGTACAGTTTTATAAGTTTGTTTTAGGTTTTTTTCTGAGGCTTTGTTTTCTATTTTGTAATTTTTCAAATCTTATGCCATATTGGGGTGAAGCTAAGTTGTGTAGTTTTAACGTTCTTTCTGCTACTGCATAATGCCTCCTGATTTAAGAAGTTACAGAGAAGAAAAGGAAAAGATAGGGAGAGCTTGCCAAGATTGTGTTCGGTGTCTTTAGAGAAACAAAATAAAATTTAGACTGCTTGCTTCATTTTTCAGCCTCACTGTAGAATAGAAAGTGTAATTTCACTTACGAAAACTTTTTTCAAAAATAAAAATGTCAGAAAAGAGTGTGTGGAGGAACTGCACTTAGAAGGCCCGACAAATGGCAGAATTTTATTCCAGCAGGACCTAGGCTTCTTAGGTTTTTTCTAGTGTAAGGGACCTGAAACAAGCGTTGGCTTAGATAAATCTGTTTTACTTGAGACTGTAGCTGACTTGGACTGTGCACATCAATGAGTTACCAGATCTCAGCTGAATAGTTGCAACTTGCAGCTGAGGAGTAGAAGCCTCTTAAACAACTTAAGAAGAGCACTTTGCTGCCATTTAATGCACTCAGTTCTTAATCTTCACATGGCTTCTTAGTGTTGTAAAGAATCAGAAATAGAATAGATGCAGAATGAAATCAAGCAGAACGCTGCTGCAGGGAACACAGAAGGTTTCTCAGCATCCCACCAGATCCCTGCGTGTTGCATTACTCCTGGGATACGAACAGCCCTGGTATGCATGGTGCATTCGTTCAGGCAGTTCCACATCTCCTTTGTAGACTTTGATACTGAGTAGATAAGCACCTTTCAAGTTCAGAATAATTTATCTTAGAATCCCTTAGGGTGAACTGGTCGCAACTGGTACGTGAATCAATGAATCATTCTGGTTAGATCTATTGCAAAGTTTGGTCTGCATTCAAAATAAATACAAATGCAGCAGGGACACACATACATTTTTCTAGTTCAAAGTCAGAAAATAAACGATTTTTAATTTGGGGTATGCATGTATTGACTGTAGTTAAAGTTCGCAGATTCAACAAAAACTAGGGCAAGTTCTTATCCAGCTACACATGTCTAAAAAGAGACTGTTTTTGAAGACTGGAAGCCTGGCTTTCTGCCACATTTTCCCTGCAGACTTTTATTTCTGGGAAAGAGCAAGAAGTAGATGTTGCTCATTAGGATGTGTATTGGTGTGTTATGCTCTCTGTGTATAAATGTGGGATGTTGCCCTCTGTTGGCTGTCCCACTGAGAGGATAAAAGAATCTACATAAAGAGATCTATGTTTATTAAGAGCTTTACAAGTTCTTTGGCTCCAGTTGTTTAAAAAAAAAAAAAAAAGAAAATTTGAGTTGAGGGATAACAGTTTTATATTGTGCCTTCCTGGCTAACTGAAGCTTAGAAGTAACTTCTTTCTGCAGCTTCTTGTAGCTGAGTCTTTTTGTAGATGTCAGCTGAGAAACATCTTCATTTAGGTCAAGATTTTGGAGTTGTAGAAGCAAATTTCTAGTCCTAGCTTGCTGTTTATGGCTCTTTAATGGGCAGAGTGGTCATTGTAAAGTAGAACATGTAGACATAGAGAGGGAAGGTAATTTTATTTCTTAAGTAACAAAACCACAAATTAGTTTGAAAAGCTGTTTTATAAACATAAACCTTACATCTAGATTGTTTAGGGTATAGTTCTTCAAAGAGCTCACTTTCAAAAGCGTTTGTATACCTGCTGCTTTGTATTCCGTAAGCTTTCTGGTGGGGGAAAAAAGTTACATGAATGTATTTCAATTTATTAATAAATCTTGAGATTATTTTATATAATACATTATTTTCATGAGTGGAGAAAAATGAAACATTATGGGAAATTGAGAGACCAAGTCCACCAGCCATGAAGCCAGAAGATATTAAAAAGTAACACTGTGTTGTAACAAGATATTTCCACCAGTAACCACTGATTTACCTTGTACTATGTAACACAAACAAAAAGAAACTCTCCATTCATACACAGCAGATGTTGTGTCTTTGGTGTATTTGCCAATTTTATGGATGAAATTCAGTGCCGAAGTGAAAGGTAGTGAATCCACATGCATGATGATTTTCAGATTATTAGTCAGTGATTTGAATGTAAGGAGTTCTTAAATTCATCAATCCTGTTCTTCAACTTCCTTGGCACACTAAGGGTCTACAGCTTTAACAGAGGTGTTAATATGATAATTTACTGAAGAAAAGACTCCTTTCAGAGTCTGGTTACTCTTAAACTACTACTTCCCTTGAAAGTAATAAACAAATAAATACCTAAATAATTCTTATAAAAATGTCTTGAGGACAAACAAGGAGGAGGCCTGTGGAAGGGGACGTTGTTGGGGACACAGCTGGAGACACAAAAACGGAAGGAGGTGCAGCTCTGAGAGGACCACAGCTGTGGGTGATCCATGCTAGGACAGGGACACCCCCAAGGGACTGTGGCTGTGGGTGACACATGCTGGGGTGGGGATACCCCAGGGGGACTGCGGTCTGTCAAAGCCCTGAGCTGAAGCAGGGGAAGAAGAGCAAGAAGCAGTGAGCATAGGAAGGGAACTTGTAGGGAGTGCCAGAAGGAACCCATTGCTCACAGGCCCAACC
Source organism: Gavia stellata (assembly GCF_030936135.1). Classification (NCBI taxonomy): domain Eukaryota; kingdom Metazoa; phylum Chordata; class Aves; order Gaviiformes; family Gaviidae; genus Gavia; species Gavia stellata. The sequence goes on along the minus strand of NC_082599.1, from coordinate 22,054,233 downwards.
TCCTACTCCACCTGTTGCTTCATCAAAGGAATTGGGCCAGGCTGAATGCAACCTGCAGTAAAAATTAGGGAAATGAAGACTAGGAAGGAAACAGGCTAAGTGTTTCACTTAATCTGGCCTGGGGAAGGGGGAGGAAAGGTGTTTGGTCAAGTATGTGTTTAAGTGTTTGTTTTCTTTTTTCTCAGTATCCCAACCAGTGATTAGAAGTTTGTTAATTCACAATAAATTAAATTAAGTAAAAATTACACCACCACCCTAAGGCTGTTTTGCCTGTTACAGTCCCTAATATAATGCTTTTCTATGACCTGTAGAGCCTATTGTGTCAGCTGTCTTGCTCAAATAAAAACTTTAATTCTTTCATGTCTATCTGAAAGCTGGCTAACACATGCACCTGTGTTTGTCCTGAGGCTAAAGATGGGTTTTCTTGTATTTGTTATTGTCTTGCAAAAAAACCCCCCATGTTTCCTTTGGCTGTTAGCACAAAATGTTCTATATTCTTTAACTCTGTTTAAAAATTGATATAACATGAAAAAATAAAAAGAAACTTTCTCTCTGTAGTGTGATGATCCAAGACTCACAGTAAAATATTTACAGTGAAGATGGGCAGATAACTGGGCTGGAAGAGCTATTTTTATAGCTCTTGTTTTAACTTCACAGAGATTCAAGTATTATTCAAGGTTTTTCCAGGGAAGAAGAGTCTGCAGTTGAAGAAATTTTGGTCTTTCACTATGTGAAGAAGCAGGAAGGACTCAGGGGAAATGAAAAAAAAAAAAGAGTCTTTGAAAACCTTATTTCTTCTCTGCAGTACTCAGCTGAATTTTTGGCTGGGTAGTATTTAAAAAAAATAAATTAAATGCATCAGGTTTACTCTGTATTTCAGGGGAGGCATAGTGAACTGTGATTCTCACTGTTTTCTGATCTTTTCTGCTTGGCAAGCAGTTTTTTGTAGCCTCACCCACCTACAGTTTTTGGTTTTTCTTCCCATATATTGGACAATCCATTTGTTTCAGGACATCAGTATATTATTTTAAACATCTATCTTCAGATAATTATCATTTTTGTTGCTTGTGGAAATAGAAGATCATAAGGTTACTTTCATATAAGCACCTTGACTGTTGCAATTCTGAGATTAACATACTTACGAAGCTGTTCTATATTCAGCATTTGAGAAGAAAAATGATCTTTGAGAAGTGTCTAAGTCCTTACTAAGTTAAAAAGAGTCAAGGGCGGTCATATCAGTCGGTCTGCATCAGTTGACAGATAGAAGTTAAAAGTAAATTTTCAAAATAAGCTTTACTTTTAACTACGGTTTTGTCTTTGGACATACTACTACTCCTCAACAAGCCATAGTTTCATACATCTCTTTCTTTTATGCCAAGGCTGTGTTTAGACCTGTCAAGTCATTCTGTGTTATGATGTACATATATGCGTTGTTACTGAATTTATTGCAGATTGATAATATATTTTTTTAAAGTAAAGTGTTTCATTAAAAACTCTTTCAACAGGTAAGATTTTGGTACCGGTTATCTCAGGATTCCCAGCTTTCTGTCTTTAAAAGAACTGCGTTGGATGGAAGTTTGGAAAAATTGCATGACATTTCAGGATTGCCTGAGATGCAGTGGACAAAAGTGAATATACCTGTAGAAAGTGGAGCTGAGGACTTACCTTTTCAGGTAAGTAGATATTGCATTTACATTGCTTTAAAAAAATTACTCTAATTTGGCCTTTAGAATTAATTTACTCTCCTAATGAAATATAAAAAGAGAACTTATATTCTTCTATTCTATGTAATGCTAATATAAAAAAGAACTCCATTCAGCTCTTTCAATAGTTGTAGCTATTAAAGAACATCACCATTGTTTCAGTATTGTATACATCAGAAACACCTTTTTGTAATAAAAATCAAATAGCAATAGTGCAGTAGCTTTTAAAAAATGAACTTGCTTTAAAAACTGCTGATCAGAGTGAGGGCCTAATTAAGTTGGCTAAAGGCAGAAGTGCAGATACTTCAATTTGCAGCATTGATCACAGAAACAGTTAGCAGTTTTCGAGTTTAATTTTATTCTTACATAAACTCAGGCTGCTACACTTTACTAAAACTTAGAAAGGAACTGGTAGGGGAACCAGCAGCTCAAATATAAGGATTCAGCAAATCAAAATTCCAGTTTTGGTCTCTTCATTTTATGTCTCATGTAGAAAATGGTCTAAAAGAAAGGGCACTCAATTCTCATAATTGTTAAGTTATGACTGAACATTGCTTCCTTTTATGATGTCCTGAATATTTCCTTGTATTTACAAATGCATGCTTACAATCCCTCAATTTACTGTACCACATGTTGTTGACTTCAGCAGGCATAGTATAGATGAACACAATTAAATGGAGTTTGTAAACCATCATATTTGGTAACCCTGAACAGCTCGTTTAAAAAGGTATATAACTTTTAATGGTTCCAGGAGGAAGACAGTTCATTCATTTAAGTAATGATGGCTTTTACCAGTTTAGATTGAAACAAGGTCATCTGGGTTGTGTAACTTTCCGTAAGTAAAGGTAGTTATGCCTTTGACAGTTTAGGAGTAAATTTCTGACTTTGATCAAATCTCAATTGTAGTTTTTCCTGGCTGGTATTCAGAGTTAGTTGTAGGCGGTATTTACTTCCTGAGCAGATGTGGTAAATTATAAAGGAATATATATATGTCTTTTTATCATGTGACCTTTAATGAGCTAATTTATTTCTTTGTCTTTACAGATTATTTTACGAGCTACCATTCTTGCAACAAATGCTACTGTTGCTGTTGATGACATCAGTATAACAGAGGAATGTGTAGTTGTGAATAAACCACTTCCAGGTGTCAGCCAAGAAAGTGAAGGCAAGTTCTGTGGTTTTCAATACATTTTCCCCAATGTCCGTTATGTATTACTGTGATTCGACTGACAACTTGAAGATATCTTTAAGAAAGTAGGGGATAATCTGAGGAAAAAGGCCATCTGCTGTAATCAATCATCTGTAATGAAGACTTGCATCCTGTGTTACACACCAGCTGCTATAAGTAGTTTGCACTAGTTCTGCGAAGTAAGCTGTGGTGGGAATTTCCAGATACCACTTACTACATAGTACCTGCCCACATTTGCACTTGGATGTAGAGGCAGAAGCAAAGCATCTTACACTATCCACTGAAGAGCAAATTCCACTGCATTATCTTTAGGGCAAGAAGGTGCTCCCATCCTTACTGTCAAATATCTAACATACAGTAAGTGCCCACCAAACTTGTCTGTGTACCCGCACTCTATAATCTTGATATGCAAACGGATGGAAATACAAAATAACTGTAACCTTCTGTCAAACTGCTTCTTCTGGTCCTCTTGAATATTAATGACTACTTTTCTAAAACGATGCTGGCACATACGCAGATAGTGGTAATACTAATGGGTTATACCAAGCCGATATCTGAATTTCTTCTTAATTGGAAAATTTAAAGGCATAATAGAAAACTTCAGTGCTGTGTTTTTAAGGCTTCTCTGATCCCTATATACACTCTGATTTATGGCAGTTAGGTATCTGAAGAAACATTAATTTGCTTTCATTATTTTCCCTACAACTCCACTATTTACCCGTCAGTGAAGATATGAAGATATCATTTTTAGAAGAGAAGGCTTTTTAAAAAAAGATCAGTCTGAATAGAGGTATGAGTATCAAAATAAGCTAAGTTAAACAAAAAAATGAAAATCTGCATGTCATTCCTCTCACTTGCGCTCTTTCCAGAAATTTACTGAATTTACTCATTTATTGAAATTTGGGGTGTTTTCTAATGCGTAGTTTGAAGTGCCAACTAGTTCTGGTACAACATGAAACTTGTGGCTTCTGGGAATTTTCATTGTGAGCTGAATGCAGAGAAACCACCACTACAGCAGAAATTTTTTGTGAAAGACCTGCTCCCAACTGTGGGGCAAACAGCAGGCTGCTGTACACAGCACCTCGCCTCTGAATGGAGTCTGGCCGTGTAACTTTAAGGGGGTTTTGATAATTTTTCACACAAGTGTTTGAATATTGTGGAGAATAATACATAATTAAAGATTATCAAAAATTAATATCAGCTGTGTTTCTTATCAGTTGTGGTACAATCTAGCTCACTTCATAGGTGATGGTACGTTCCATATGCCGTGCACATTACTACATTCAAAGACGACAAAAAGTACTTCTAAGAATTTTATATATGTGTGTTTTTACTTATATTTTCCTTTCTGATTTTTAAGGGGAAACAGAATTTGAAGACACTAGTTCTTCATCTTTTTACTGTCCACCGGGATTTTTTTCATGCGGGGATGGACAATGTATTTCATCTGACAAATTTTGTGATTTTACACCTGATTGTTCAAATAACCATGATGAAGCCAAGTGCCGTAAGTGAAAATTTTAAAAATCTAGGTTGTTAGGCTCCTGTGACTGTGTTTGTTTGTTTTATTTGCCAGGCTTTTATGACTTCATAAATGTAATTTAATTAACATTAAAAGCTCTTGAGAAATAGTTACTTCATTTTGATTCTATTCTGATTTTTCCCCTTTTATTTTCTGTAGCAAGTACTTCCCTCTTAGCACTAAAACCAGAAAAAAGGTCTTTGATTAATTATTTAGTAGAAAGTGTTGCTTAAAATGCAGTATTTTATAACTCTTAAGATGCTAAATATCAGGTACAGTGTTATACTGAATAAAATCTTAATCTGTAAGATATTGGAATCTGATTCAGGAAGCCATTGTGAAATAAACCAAATAGAACTTGTGCACACACTTCTGCACACATGCTCTCACACATACAAAAAGACACTAAAAAAATGTTAGAAAAATATTTTACACTTGTACAAATTCGGAAATTATGTGGCACCACTGTGTAAGATGTCTCTTCTTAAAGGGTAGATGGTCCTGCAATTAGACCTGAGAAACAGTGAGACAGAAAACATTAAAAATGCAGTGGTCACAGACTTGCGTTCAAATTGTGTGTTTTGTACACTTAATTTTGATGTGAAGATACTACAGCTGAACTGGTAAATAAAGCATCTGTACACAGACATAGTCAAAGATATAATTTAAGCTGTGTCAACTTTTTCTGTTCGGATGTGCTGTAACTCCTGTTGGGGCTATGTGCCTGGGTTTTCTCTGCATGGAAACTAACATGCGGGAAAATAGAGGGAGGTGGTGCGTCTTGGAGTCTCTCTCCACAGTACAGTCAGGAGAGAGCTTGGAAATGTTTTGGGGCCTCTAAAATGTAGCTTCAAAAATCTTTTTGATTAATTCAATTACCTGCTCTGCATAAGAAATCATGATTATCCTTTCCATCTTTAAAAACGAGTCTCTTGCTTTTGCATTGAACTATCAACTGTGCTGTAAAAGCTGTGACGCATTTTCAAAAGGACTTGCCATGAGCAATATTTGGTTCAGTTGTTTTTTTTGAAAATAGAACATGACGGTTTCTAGCATTTGCACAAATGACAGAAATATTGTAGACAAGATCCTTATAGCATTTTCTGACTGTGCTATTTTATGCATCACAAAGCGTAAACTTCTTCACGGTGCTAATGCAATCCAAAATCCATGAGTATACTTTATAGTTTTTGTTAGGAAATTTGAGAGGTGTTGCTCAGATAAATAAAAAACTATTTGACTTTTAGCAGATAAAATAAATACTTAGTTTCTATTCGTAGTCATGGAATACGTCTACAGTTTTAGTATCCAGTCTTTCTTGGCTAGAGCACTAGTGTCCCGTGTTTTAGTTGTTTAGAAAGATTTGTATTCAAAATACACAGAGCTTTAAGTTAGGAAACTGAATTCTCTTTAATTAGGTAACTTTCTGATTATCTAAAACTAGAAATAACTGTTAAGTGTTCAGTAGGAAGAATATCTTTCTTCTCGTGGGCCAGAGTGAAGATGGGGAAAAAATACTGTTGTTACTGTAGAATAGTTGAGATTTGAAGGGATCTTTGAAGACCATCCAGTTCAATCCCCCTGCTTAAAGCAGGGTCCACCAGAGCAGAGTGCCCAGAACCTTACACAGTTGGGTTCTGAATATCTCGAAGGATGGAGACTACACAACTGCTCAGGGAAACCTGTTCCAGTGCTTGATTACCTTTACGGTACAACACCGCCACCACCAACCAGTGTCTATTGCTTCTGTTCGTGTCACTGGGCACCACTGAGAAGAGCCTTTACTTCTTTACTCCCTCCCTGCCCATGTTACTTATATTAAAATTCATATTACACACCATCCCTTTCTGATTTACTTCATGGTTTTGTACTTTTCTTCAAAATGTGCTTAAACATCCTATGTATTATTGGGTTATGATAGTCTGAATTGCTCTTCCGTTACCCTTAAACTTGGGTACTGGGATTTTGTTCTCTGGCCAAATAGTAACACTTCCAAATCAACAGTTTTAATTAAAAACATTCTAAATAGGTTTAGTTTCATGCAACATCTCTTTCACTCTTCTGGCTAGCAGTTAACTGGTAACTTTTAACCAAGAAAACTAAAATCTACTGTTTTCACTTCAAATATGGTCATTTGTATTTCAAAACACCCTTCTTTTTAGCTATTCAGCCTGTGTTTCCATTCCAACATTATATCTAAAAGTGAAGACAAATGTCTGCTTAGGAGTTTAACCAGTCCTAGATTATCCTTAATCACAAGCTTCCTATATGGCAAGTAAATTTCTCTTTCTTTTTTTCTCTAATTATATGACTGAAGAAACTTTTATTATATCCCAGTCTCACTTGCCTAGACTATACATTGACGATGCCATGCTAAAGGTTAAGCTATGGAGCCATTATAAGTATATTTAGGGTGATTTTTGCTTTAAATATGTTACTTATAAATCACTGTTATACTGCTGTGTTGGCTCAGTGTGTGTTAGTGCTGCATCTTGTAGCATGGGAAACAGAATGTAGGTACACAAATGTCTGTGCAAGTAGTTTGGCATGTTGACTTGCCTTTCAGTATGGTAGTCTAGTAGTCTACAGCACTAGAATATCTCTTACAGTTCTTCCAGAAATTGTATTTCACCATCTTTGTGCTTACTTCTTTCTCATTATCGTCACAGTATTCCAGTCATGACAGGATGGCAGAAATGTGGTGGAACCACTGTTAAATCCATTCTTGTACCATTACTTTCTACATTTTGTTATACATATTCATGTAAGTGGATGCAAACACTTTATTTTTCTCAGTCACTTTTCCTAATTTATTAGCTTGGCTAAGCACAGATATTTTGTTGACTTCACCACCTACAACTGCTTTGTTCCTTTCATCAATATTTAACATTCTTTTCCATGATGTTCCACCTGCTGGTGATTGTATGCTCCTTAACCTTGTTAATGTAAGTTTTTCCTCTTGGTATGAGAACCAGGCAAGGGTATTATATGGGCTTAAAATATCTTTCTAAATATTTTTCATTTAAATCTATTTATCTTAAAGTCCAGCAAGATGATTTCCTTAGGTGCTTGGGTCCACCAAGTCCACTGAACAAGCAGGGTCTCCATGCAATTTTCTCATCTCACAGCATCAATCCCTAAGTAATCTCTTGGTTTTCATTACCTCTCAAATGTTCTTCTTTCTGTCAGAACTGGAAGAATTCAGCTGAAGATCTCCACTTCTTGGAGTGTTTTTCTTATCTCAGTGTAGATTTCTGAGTTCCCAGTTCTTGCAAGAAACGATCTTTCTTACTTCTCTTCATATACAGGACTGTCAGTGAATTTGTTTGCTCCACTGACATCCTCTTTGGTCTTAGAACCGCATTCATGTTCTTAATTGTGATGCATGATGAGATTATTCTTTCTTCCAGGTTTCTAGTTGCATTTTACAAAAATGCATGTCCTGGACTGAAAAAATAATTCAAATTTATTCTGATTAGTTGAGAAAAATAAAAACCAATATAAAATATAAGCTATTAAATGTTCTCTTTCTTGAGTGCCACTACTCCTGACTATTAGTTCACAGCTTTTCTTCTACAGCTGAAGAATTTACTATGGCTATAAAGCTATTATACATGACTTCCATGCATTAAAGCTGAAGACAAAAGTGATTGCCTTTTTCAAGCTGGAGATTTACAGCAGTGACCTAACATACCTATCACATTGTGTGTTCGTGCTCTTGAAGATGAATGTTGTAGTGGGTTGACCCTGGCTGGATGCCAGGTACCCACCAAAGCCCCTCTATCACTCCCCCTCCTCAGCTGGACAGGGGAGAGAAAATATAACGAAATGCTTGTGGGTCAAGATAAGGACAGGGAGGGATCACTCACCAATTACCGTCACGAACAAAACAGGCTCAACTTGGGGAAATTAGTTTAATTTACTACCAATCAAATCAGAGTAGGGTAATAAGAAACAAAACCAAAATCTTAAAACACCTTCCCCCCACCCCTCCCTTCTTCCAGGGCTCAACTTTGCCCCTGATTTTCTCTACCTCCTCCCCCCGAACAGCCTAGGGGAATGGGAATGGGGGTTGCAGTCGGTTCATCACATGTCTCTGCCGCTCCTTCCTCCTCAGGGGGAGGACTCCTCACACTCTTACCCCGCTCCAGTGTGGGGTGCCTCCCATGGAGACAGGTCTCCAAGAACTTCTCCAAATCGAGTCCTTCCCAAGGGCTACAGTTCTTCATGAACTGCTCCAGCATGAGTCCTTTCCACGGGGTGCAGTCCTTCAGGAACAGACTGCTCCAGCATGGGTCCCCCACGGGGTCACAAGTCCTGCCAGCAAACCTGCTCCAGCGTGGGTTCCTCTCTCCACGGGTCCACAGGTCCTGCCAGGAGCCTTCTCCAGTGTGGGCTTCCCATGGGTTCACAGCCTCCTTTGGGCACATCCACCTGCTCCAGCATGGGGTCCTCCATGGGCTGCAGGTGGAGATCTGCTCCACCATGGACCTCCATGGGCTGCAGGGGAACAGCCTGCCTCACCATGGTCTTCACCACGGGCTGCAGGGGCTTCTGCTCCAGTGCCTGGAGCACCTCCTCCCCCTCCTTCTTCCCTGACCTTGGTGTCTGCAGAGTTGTTTCTCTCACATATTCTCACTCCTCTCTCCACTGCTGTTATTGCACAGCAGTTTTTTCCCCCCTCTTTAAATATGTTATCCCAGAGGTGTTATCACAATTGCTGATGGGCTCAGCCTTGGCCAGTGGCAGGTCTGTCTTTGAGGCATCTGGCATTGGCTCTATCGGACATAGGGGAAGCTTCTAGCAGCTTCTCACAGAAGCCACCCCTGTAGCCCTCCCACTACCAAAATCTTTCCATGCAAACCCAATACAAATGTCTAGTATAATTTCTAAGGTCTACATCCTATGCATTTGGTGGAGTCTAAATGCTCACTTTTCCAGCCTAAGAATGATGATGGAATAGGGAATAAGATCAGATTGGAAAGTAATCTGGTAACATGAATGTATTGCTGGTATTCTGACTGACCTTTGGTAATTCATCCCTCATACTCTGTTTTGTGTGGGGTTTTTTCTGTCTACTTATGGTGTGGATTATCAGGAACAGTTATATGGGCTATATATAAAATAAATATGAAATCATTTACATTTGGATAAAAATATAACATATACACATAATATTTTTTTGTATTTATATCTTTATAAATGAAATATGCATTTAGTAATTATTGTTTCTATGGTGTACAATCTGGTGCAGCATAAGCATGCTTAGGCTAGTCTTAAGTAATTCATAAACTGGACATAATCTATATGTTAGTACAGAATTTTATGTAGCTTAATTTGACTTAGAAGGCAAATAAAGAGAATGATGCATGTCTTGCTTCTTAAAAAGGCCAGGAACAACAGCCAGCTCACAGGGATGGGGTTAAGTTCAAGGACTGAAAAGATTGTCAGCTTGTAAATTGGAGAAGGGACCTGAGACTGGAATTGCATAGACAACTGCATTAGTATCAGTTTGTGGAAATTAAATGGGGAAGAGATGGGACTAAAATGCCATCTACAGTGACAGGAAACCACCTTTGTCTGTGAAGAACAGAATGGCTGCAGAGGCTTCATTGCTTGAGATTGCTGGTGTGGGAGAGAAGTAACCAGGGGCTGGTGGAAGCCAGGGCAGGAAGGACCCAGGCTGCTGTGGGAGAAGGATTAAGACCAGCTGGTCAAAGAGCCAGTGGTACAGTGTCAAAAGAGAGAACAATAATGAAAGGTAAAAAGTTTGGTAAGAAAGAATAAAACAAGGAGAAAATGGGAATGAGAAATATGGACACAGAGCAGTGATGCTTTGGGAGGGATCAGTATAAAGTGTGACAGTAAATGGCAGAGAACTGAAACTGTGTGAGAGGACCTGGAGCAAGGAGCTGTCTGGGAAATGGTGAGGCAAAGAGAAGAGGACTGGATGAGGAAAAACAGTGAAGACTGTCAGTTTTCCAGTGAGACTAGGACTGAGATAAGGGATCAAAAAAGAGCTGTTGTTGAATAGCTAAAAGTGGAAATAGGCTGTGGAAAGGAAGACCATTGAGGAAAGGGCAATAACATTTTTCTGCTGGAGACCACACACATTTTCAGGATTTATATAGAAACCAGAAGTCTTGAATCTTACTTTTCTACTGCTGCCAGCAAATGTATATGCAATATTTTGGGGCAAAAAAAGTATATCTCATTATTGTATAATTACTCCTATCTATTTTCTTGCAAATTATATACTGTGACATCAAATATTGCATGAACTCCAGTGGCAGAGAACTACAGGGTAAATAACAAGATGACCTGAATAATGACCATCAGATCTTATTTCTGTTTAGTTCAATAAAAACAGGAATTTTCCCTTTCATATAGAAGGAGCATTCTAATGGATGTAGAAAGCCAAGCACTTGATACAGTAAGGATGACAAAAAAAGTTTAGGAAAAACTAGCCATAAATTCCTCAAACACATGAAGAGCAGAACGCCTGGCAGAGTCTGTAGGGACACTTGATGGTTAAAGAGAGCATGTAAGAAAATAAGAAATAGGAGAAAGGTAGGAAAAAAAAAAAAACTAGAAGAAAAGGCAGATTAGTTTGTGTGTGTTCACTGTGAAAGAAACTACAGAGGTACCTAAGCCATAGCCTGCCTTTCTGGATAATCTGCTTGAAACAGAAGTGCCAGTCAAAGAGGTTATGGGACAATTAGTTAATTGAAGTGTTATCAAGCATCAAGAACCAAGTGCGTTTCACACAGGCTCTACCAGCTTGCTCTATTCCTGTGTCTTCCCTAGGTGTTAAATAGTCTGAGATTTAGTTGAATGTTTCAGGGTTATCTTATTTCAACGTATTCATCCACACTTAAGTTAAATGTATGGTTTGATGCACCCTTTCTTTTATGTTTTGTCTCTGTTACAAGTTACAGATGCAAGAAGTCTGGGCTCAGATTTAACAGTTTTATTTTGTTTATTTGCCTCTTTCGGTGTAACCATATTTTTTGCTGTTCTCCTGAGAATATGGGACAGTTTTTTCTATTTAGAAAAAAGCAAATCAGAAATAGCTCTCCATATTCCCTTACCATTATGTTCAGTCAGTGGATTCTCAGTCATTTCCATCATGCTTAGGTCCTTGAATGTTTGTACACATTTTTAATCTTCACTTTATTCTATCAAAATAACTTACCAAAAAAATTCTGCCTTCTGTTTTTTTGTCACATTTGATCTACATAGTTTTATCATTGACGTTTCTGACCCACATACACCATATCTATAGCAAACTCTTTTGGTTTTTTGATCTCTTAAATGTTACTTGGTCTTCCATATTTGTGGAATTATTTTTAATTTTTTGTAAGCAGTGTTAATAACTGCGCATTTCTATGTGTTTTGCTTAATAATCCACAAAATCTTGTCTTTTTAGAAGCCCTAACCAACAATAATACTAACTTGACTAGTCCATAATTTTCTCATTCTTTCTAACAAATCATGTATAACTTAATATGACACAGTTCTTAAAGAAGAACAAAAAGAAAAACAAAAAAAAAACAAACCAAAGAAACTCCTATATCTTCCATCAATAAACATTGATGTAGTCCTGTTTTCCAAGAGACTTCATTTGGTTCTGAAATGTATGTTTTCTATAATGATACAGCCACTGGAAGTTGTGATAAGACGTTATAAAATAATGGTAGAATTCTGACAGTCATGTCTGAATATTTGTTTACTTATTCTATGTATTTAATAATTTATTGCTTAAAAATCCTTGAAATGATTTTCTTAATGTTTTCCATTAAAAGCCTGGTATAATAACATTTTGTGATTTAATGAGGAATTTTTAAAGTGCAGAAGAGGGAAACTTGATGTTTCTTCATTCTAACATAATAAATATTTGTCAGTTTACATTCATTCATACATGACACCCTTCTACTCCTTTCTTTCCTTTATTTTGTATTATACACATTTTCTAAAATATCACTGCTCTTTTAAATGAAGAATTGAAGAATGCAGCCGAATAAGTTTTTCAAAAGCTTTTCACTGCAGCAGTTTGTGTTTCACAGATTTCCTCCTACCAATATCCCAGTGTCTCAGTAATGCCTGATATTTAACTTGATTCCTGTTATAACTAGAGGAAGGGTTTTGTTGTCATTAGCATACTTGCTGAGATTCAGGAAATAAGGGATTTGATTTCTGGCTCCATCATTGATTCCCTAAAAGGTCTTGCAGAAGGCTTGTCACTGCTTTGTGTGCTCTGTGTTCCTGGTCTGTAACATGAGGATTGTGAGGCCTGTTGTCAGTGCCTCCTCACCTGCTTTGCGTGCTTTGGCTGCAGTGCCTTTAGAGGGAAGGACTTGTTTTACTGAATACATTGCATATAATGACGGCTTGGTTCTTCCCATGGGACTCCTGTTCTACCCAACTGTTATGAAACAAATAGCCCATCTTGTACTCTGTCTCCTCATGCCCCTTTCCTAGACTTCTTCCTAGAATATCGATGACATATTAGAAACATTTTATTTCCTTTTCATACTGTAAAGCTTGTTTAGTAATGCCCCGTACAGAGATAAAGTAAAACGTCTCTTTCTTTATTTCAGCTGCTGTATGTGACTTTGAAAGAGACAGCTGTGGTTGGATTGAAACTGCGAATGCAGATGAATTTGACTGGGTAAGAAGTTCCAGTAGCGCTGTTGCACCTGCTTTTCAAAAGCAAGCTCCTCTGCAGGATCACACCTACAACAAACCTGAAGGTAAGACAAGCCAGGACTAGAAACAGAGAAGTGGTATAGATATACCTTCTCTTTAATCATGTTTAAAGTGGAGGCCATGAATTCTTTAAAAACCTTTAGAAAGACTTACTTTCTTCAGCCTGAAAAGTTGTTTTCTGTTTTATTTTGATAGGTCATTTTATGTTCATTCTGAAAAACAGAAGCAGCATTTCACAAGTAGCTCAGCTACGAAGCCCAAAGTTCAGGCAAGCTGGATCGAATTGCACGTTGTCCTTTTGGTATGAAATAATTTAGATTTAAAATTCATGGATCATCTCACATTGCTTCTCTTGGACTGAAATTGAGATTATAGTTTGCAATAGACACGCCCTCCTCTGCAGTATTTATTTCTTTTTATTCTTTAATCATATAGTCTTCATTGTGAACAATAGGCAGAAATAAGCTGAAGCACTTGGAGAGCAGAACTGAAACATGGGATGACTTTGTTGTCAGGCTTTGAGCAAAATTATATTAAAGGATTGTGTCTGCATATACATAGACAAATACCATAGTAATTTTGCTAACATTTCTGCTTTGGTTAAGTAAATTTGAAAACGTTATAGAATTTTGTTCAAGAATAGGAAACCATCCAAAAATCTAGTAGCTCCTTGACTCACCTATAGTATCCAAAATTAGGTTGTATCACCTTTAAGCAAAAGCTCCAGTGCAAGAACTGGAGCTTTGCTTCCATCCTTTTTTTATATACATAGCAAAGAACCCTCTTTTCAGTTATTGTCTTGCCTCAGTCTCTCTGCAGTCTTGTCAAAGAGGGGCAGAAAAAGTAAACTGTGATCATCTATGCACTAAGGTCAAAAATGGTGCTACTGTTTAAATAAACCTTTGGCCTGACTTTGATATTATTAAGTGAAGTTTTTCTCAGTGATGTCAAATACATTTGCCATAGGAAGAGGAAATGACTTTTTATCAAAGACTCAAGACTTGAAATTGGAGTATAGGTCTGGAAATTACAACTTGTTGGTTCTGTTCCTCGTTCTGTTCCCAGTTTTGTTGTATGATTGCTCACCTATGCATACATGATTTTTAAATGCTTTGAGATCCTCCAAAAATGCTATAAAAATGCAACATGTTAACAATAACTAACATAGATAGAAGGTGTTTTTCCTTCTCGAAACTTTACAATTATGTATTGAATTAAATTTATAAAAATCATATTATGCATCTGAGTGAGCAGTGGTTTGTTGCTTGATATGAAAGCAAATGTGTCTCTTAAGTTGTGGGTTATAATTTAATGAAGTATGCTTCTTCTCTCATAATCTTCAATTCTTGAAATAAGCTCTAGACTAACACAGCAGCCTCCCCTACTATCATACAGAAAGTGGATTGAATTAGGATAAAGTGGAAATAGGCACTGTGGACTTCTTATATTTCATGGAGCTATGACAGAAAAGATATTGGCCATTATACTTGATGTGGTCCATTCTCATAATTTGCACCCTTAACTTTTTTGTTATCATTTTAGGTACTACAACTATGGACAGTCAGTTGGAGCGGCAGAGATGCAATTGCTTGTGGATGGGCTGAAACAGCCTACTCTCCTTTGGAGAGCATATTACAACGAGGGAAATCAGTGGTTGAAGGCAGTCATTCAGCTAGGACGCCTTCCACATCCTTTCCAATTATCACTTGATAAAATCAATCTGGGTTTTTATGATGGTGTCTCAGCAATTGATGATATTACATTTGAAAACTGTGCTCTTCAACCTCCAGCATTAAGTTGTGAAGGTCCTAACAATTTCTGGTGCAGAGACACAAAAGCATGCATTGATAGTTTATTGGTCTGTGATCTTGTGGATAACTGTGGGGATGGATCAGATGAAGACAACTGTAGTAAGTCCTTTCCATTATTGCTTACTTTACATCAAACCAAAATTTACTTGCCGAATTCAAAAGCACAGTACTGTTACAGCCTATCAATGTCACAGCAAGGGATGATTTGACTGAATGTAGCTATTGATGAAACAGGCTCTGAAAATTTTTAACTTAAATGCATGTGATGAGTTACAACTGAGGATAAATGTAATTCAATCTCCTTTATTCAAATGAGTTATGTTTCTTTAACTTTTGTAAAACACACGCATGCATTACAAGTTTATTTTAAAAGAGAATTCACAGTCTGGCAATTGATTTGGGTTAACATGGTGTCTTTGATTACACTGATTTCCATACAGTGGAGGATGTATATGGACTGAGAGGAGTGTATGTCCTATCTGTTTTTATGACTCTTTCTACTTAGAAAATATTAAAATATCTGTACTAGAAGTTATTAAACATGCTGGGCATAATTGTCCCTTTGAAAGGAAGAACTTGTAAGAACTGAGGAAAGCTATGGGTTGTTCACATTCTTGACAGTCACCTTGCATTGCTGAAGGGTGCTGTTGGTGATTTTCTCCCTGAAGCACGCATTCATCAATTTTAAAAACTCAAGAACATTAATATAAAATGAAATTAACTAGCAGTTGCTTTATCACATCCTGAGGTAAGTAAATTATGCAAATCACAATGAGTTTGAGAAACAGGGGACACCTTACGTGCTTGAAGGGATGCAAGCCTACACTGATATTTGCTGAATATCAACTTAAAAATGATCTGAATTTAAAAGAGAGTGAAGACTTTCCAGCCTATCTCAGTTTTCACACTTATAAAATGTCTATCTTCTTTATAACCCATTTTGAGGTCTATAGTAAGAAAGTACTATATGACTTGCAATTTTGAACATCATAAAAAATAACAGCTTAATTAAAAAAAAAGAATTGGCTATTATGTCAGTTACTGTTTATGAAGAGCAGATGCAAAGATGAAATGCAAGTTCTCCACCTCTGATACACCATTTATTTGTTTTACATTAGAAGTAATTGGTCTAATCAATATATTTTGCCTTTGTGTCAAATAATAAAGTGCACTTGTGTTACAAATGCCTCTCTTGAATTTAGCTTTGATAAAGCTATCAAGCTACTATTATTGAGTATAATAAAGATCTAAAACTCAACCCGTTTTTAGGACTACTTCTGCCATGCAAAAACATATTAGGTCACTTATTACACATACCTACAAGACTATATCCTGTTGTTTATTTCATCCAATTAACCTCAGTTTTAAATCCTTTACTCAGTTAAATTTCAGTTAAAGAACTGTGCATGCTTTAATTATAAAAATACATAAATTTAATAATAGAACTAATAAAATGTTCTTCACAGTTCTATTTATTCAATAAATTAATTATGTAAAGTTTGCCAGATATGTACTGGAAGAGTATGTAATTAAGTAAAGATTTATTTCATTTTTTGTCCAGGCAAGTATATATTTATTCTTCAGAGGTGATTTTTTGCATGGAGAAGAAGATAGGTGTTTATCTTAGAAAGAAATTTTTGCAAGGAGACAATGATTTTTTTTCATTATGTTAGAAAATTAATGAAAGTATATTAAAGCACGTTCACCTTTTGATACTGCTTTCACTTGACAGTCTGTTCTGTTTACATTTCAGATGCTGACCTACAGTGTAACTTTGAAAATGGGCTGTGCAATTGGGAGCAGGACGTTGAGGATGACTTTGATTGGATCAGAATACAGGGTCCAACCCCCACAGTTAATACAGGCCCGTTGAAGGATCACACGACAGGCACAGCCAGGGGACACTACCTCTACATGGAATCCTCCAAGCCACACCAATTCCAAGATAAAGCAGTTTTGCTTAGTCCTCTCTTCAACCCTGCTGGCAACAGAACCTGCTTTTTCCGCTTTCATTATCATATGTTTGGAAAGCAAGTTTACAAGCTGTCAGTCTTCCAGAGAACTGTGAGTAACACCAAGGGATGGCTGTTGTGGTACAAGTTTGGAAATCAAGGAAACACATGGCTCAGACAGACAATCTGCATCAGCAGCTCCAAGCCATTTCAGGTATGATCCTTCTAGGTTGCGGGGTGTTTATTTGCTGCCTCATAAAACACTTCGAGTATATAAATGACTGTGCAGTCTCACAGCTATTTGTAACAATCTGATCAAATTGACTTCAAAATACTTTTGTAGGGTTTTTTTGAGGAAATATGTCTGAAATATTTGTTTCTTGTGGAATTTACATTTCCCCCTAAAACACACGATTATAATGTTTTGAATAGGAACATGGGGTATTTAAGGTAGATGCTATTTTTTTTTTTCAAGCATTTGGTAAAACAAGCTAACATGAATCTGTTACAGAACAGCTTGGCAAAATTTTGATTAATTCAAAAAAAGGCAATTAAAAGGAATATCCTTTTCTATGCCTTACTTTTCCAGAGTTACATGTTAATATTTCATTATATAATGTCAGAAAAAATATCAGTTCAAAATATTTGGGTGCAAAGCTAGGCCAACAGTCAAATTTCATTTGGAGAAAGATGTGATAATAATAAGTTACAGCTAGAAATCTTGATTTATTTTCTCACTTCTTAAAATTGTGTATGTTATTTACCTTTCACTATGTGTGAACTGTTTGTTCTGGTTGGGTTAATGAACATGCAGATGTATTAGAGTAGACATTAGTTCACTTGACTGCCAGCTGGTCATAAAACTAATTTAAGAAAACCCCAAAACATACCATAAAAAGAAACACCTTCCTTTTAAAGCTGATATAATGCAATATTTGCTTTAGACTGTCCCACATTTATTTTCCAAAAGATTATTTTTAGGCAGAGAGAAGTTCTATCCTCTTTAGAGGAAAAGGCCTTAATTGTGTGATTGCATGGAGGCACCTGGAAGGATAGTGCTCATTTTTTGTCAAGACCCTTTGTAGAAATGCAAAGGACTAGCAACATAATGCTAACAAGGCCTTTTTTATTTTATTTTTTTTTTCAAGTAAGAAAACATATCTTATGTCTGGTAGTTTGTCTAAAGAACTATAAAGCCACATGTCCTACATTTGACCTCCTGAGAGTTAGGAAGGTCTGTTCAGTAACTGAAAATATTTTTACTGCGTTGGTGTTGTAGGGCTTTCTATTGTATTTGCCAAGTTCTGTGCAGGGAATGCAAAGATCTTATATTCTTTTGATGTAGTTTTGTTTTTCATAGTCATTTTTGAGGGGCATGAGATGTAAGGTATCATTTGATAGTTTGTTCTGAAGAAAGTTCAAGATCTGATGTTCATTATTGTGTGCTGCATGTCTTTTGATGGAGTTTGCTGTGTCACAACCTACAACCCTTCAAAACTCAGAAATTTTGAAGAGAACAAGTTGTTATTCTATTGCTAATAAGTTGTCAAGTGCTGACCTCTTTCCAGTCTTCCTTTTAAAGTCATAGTGTTTGGATACTTCCAGAGCTACAGACGTGTGGGGGGAAAGGTCTTCACACTCTGTTACAACTTTTTCTCTGAAGCCCTATTTCTACTGAGATGTGTACTAGAACAGCCTCTCAGTTAGTTTTGGGCTGTGTACAGACTGGCTAACAGTATTAGTTGTAGCCTCTATGCTTACTATGTTGTTGTACCCACACTTTATAAAGTTAGTGGTTCAGCGTTTCCACACCACATGCTTAAAGTCTTGTAGGTCACCTCCATGCCTCAAAGGAAATGTTTAGATTCACTTGAGAGTGGACTTTTCTCCCTTTGAAAGTCTAAAAATAAGATAGAACTTTTTGATAGTTTTCTGATCAAGATACGTGTCTTGACTTCCTAATCTCCTTTATCTCTATCCAGAGCATCTTGTCAGCTGTTTTAGGATTTTCAGAGATTCCTAATGAATAGAAAACTTTAGACTCTAAGACAAAAGATGGCCTAAGTCTTTGTAACAAACACAGACCTTCATTTTTCTTTTTCTCTTCTAAATGTAAGACATCATCATATATATGAGATAACTGATACCACCTCTTCCTTGTCCCTCCCTATGTAACTCTGTTATTTGTTTACCACATTCCAAGAAAGAATCACTATGAATAGTAAATCCCTCAAATTCAGATTTTCAGTTTATTTACTAACATGGGAAGCCAACTTTGGGAGAATATAAATAATTGTGCCTGTTAAGAAAAGTAGGAGTTCTCAGCCAAAAATTCAACACAGGGAAGAAAGATACTTGAGGACATCTGGAAAGCCAGATCCCGTTCTGAAAGGTTGGAATTCTATAGATATGAAACTGTAGGGCCTTTAATTGAATGCTGCGCAGAAACCGAAAGGGAACAGCACATGGAGACTTCCTTTGCTCACACCAGCTCCCACTAAACCTCAGAATCTTAAATTTCTCAGGAAACCTTTGTTCTAGCTGCCATCAAACCGTGGCTGAAGTTTGTTGCTGTTCCATCAGATGTTTTACATCAGAATGTTAAATGTGACATCAGTGAGAAGGACAGAAACAGCTGGATGAGTGAAAAGGGAAATTTAGAGGTAACTTATTTAATTGAAAGGAATGCAGTTCTTGGAGCCAAAATTAAACATTTGTCTCAAATACTAATACTGACAAGCAAAAAAACTGGTCCAAAATACACATGCTTATAAAAATTCTGTGGCTTTAGTGAACTAGATTTTCCCTTTGATTTCAGAACTGGTATGACACAGAAATCTGCAAAGGATTTAATAATCTGCAAGAAATTATACTAATTTATTTTTTTTTTCAGGTTAAAAATATATTCCTCTTCAAGACATTCCTTTTTACTCTATGGGACATTTGTTTCAACTTGAAAAATAATAGGCTGTTGAGTCTACTTGTCTTTTTAATTGATCTACATTTATTTTAATCTCCCTGAGAAGTTTACTTACATGTCTTTTCCTTAAAAATACATTTGAAAAGATGGCAAAATAACAAACTGTCCATGATAGCCTACTTATATTGATGATCAATAGTGTTTGCTTTTATCTTCCTTCAATAATCATAATACCTGAAAGAGTTTCTGCTGAGAAGTGCAAAGATTCTATTTTAACATCTTTGATAAATGTAGCTGTCTTAGCTTGTTCTATTAATTCAGATTTCTGTGGATACAGAAAAAGGAAATGGTGATATTCTGTGAACAATGGCAAAATCCCGTATTTCAATCCTTTTGGGCAGTGTAGTCTCCTTTTAGTCATGATATAAATCACATCTCTACCATGTCTGTCATATGATATCTAGGGCAACTTTACTATATTGCAAACCATATTATTAAAAAAAAAGAAAAAATAATTACCTTTACCCCAATCCAATTCACTTTTTGCTCATCTGCAATATGTATGTGTATCTCTGTAAACAAAGACAGTTATAGATATTTGATACTCCAAAGCATAAGTAATAAATGAGTCTAATATTCTGCAATGATTTTATAATGATCAGTCTAGATTTATTAAGTTGGCTATTATGAAACTTAAAAATGCAAATACATTGTTTGAGTACATGATTAATTATTAATGCTATATTGAGTATAATTACTAAAAATTTTAGTATTTTGAGTATCATATATAAACCCTTACATCTCCCTTCAAATAGAAAACTTTCTCCTTTTAACTGTAAAAAACAAGGATGAAAATCAGGAGAAAATAAATAATGAAAATGTATTGAAAAATGCTAGCTTATGGAAGCTTATATGCGAAATAAATTTGCAATTAAGTGGATATAAAATGCATTTGGTATTTTACAAGTGGTTAAGAAAAGTAAACAACCAAATCCACTGTAATAATTTTACTCTTATTATCAATTAGGTATTAGCTTAGAAAGTAAT
Organism: Gavia stellata; assembly: GCF_030936135.1. Taxonomy (NCBI): domain Eukaryota; kingdom Metazoa; phylum Chordata; class Aves; order Gaviiformes; family Gaviidae; genus Gavia; species Gavia stellata. The sequence goes on along the minus strand of NC_082599.1, from coordinate 22,033,380 downwards.
GGAATATTGATTGAAAATTAGAATGGTACATTTGCTATGAATATAGAGTAGCACTATGTCCTACAAACACAAATACAAGCCAACCTTCTTTCTCCAGCTACTATTTTTAGTACCTGTTGTGTTATTTTTATATTCTTCTCAGTGTAGAATCCAAACTGTTTGTGTTTAAGTGCCTGATTCTGAAACATGTATGCCTGAGTATATTGATAATGGTGCAAATTAGATTTCTCAAGCTCCTGAGCAGCATTTTAAACCAGATATAATGGTCTGCAATATGGCCAAACATGGGAAGACAGACAGCCGAGGCACAGTGGATCCCTTTCCCTTTGGTTTGTACATTGCTATTTGTACCTTTGACACTCTAACATGCTGTTTTCAGGTATAGTGGTTGCACCATTCATTGCTCATGATTTAAAACAAAACAATTTTTTACATTCAAAAGTTTTGTCAATTTGGGGAAAAAATACTTTCTGACCTGAAACTGACCTCTGTTTTGCTAAAGCAAAATGTGATTTGTGTCTTTGCATTCTGATGTTCTGAATACCCTCGTCTCTTATTCAGGCTGAGCTATCAAAGCATAAGCGCTGACCAGTCCTATTATTTCAGATGCTCTCACATAAAGGACTTTGGCATTTTACTGTGGGTTGTAAATGTATCAAAAAGAATTAACTTAGTTGTCTTGTAAAATCCTTTTGTCTCATTTGGTGTTACATACTATGATGAGAATTGTCTCTTGCAGCATCTGCAAGGCATAAATGTTCAATATAAATGTTCAATATGACAATATTGCAGCTTTTTTTTAGGCTTTTTTGTTGTTGTTGTTGTTGTAAATCCTAGAACCCCTAGGGATTCCCACATGCCACCTCCCTTTTAAGTCCCTCAGCTCATAGGATCTGATGTAGCCACCTGGTGCTGAACTGGGAGGCATTCCTTGTTACAACCACTGAGCATCATTTCTAGATCATATAGGGGGAGAAATCTTTGAGAATCACTAGGATCCTGTTACCCTTGCAGACATGAAGCAATGAAAACCAGCCTTCAGGAAGGCTTTGTTTTACCTTGCTACAACAGGATATTCACCAAGTGAAACATTACAAGCATCAAACATTACAAGCACTTAAACAGACAGCAATCTTGGAAGTTTTACCCCGAACAGCTGTTAGTTGTCTGTTGAAGAGGAAGCCTTGGGTCACTTCTAAAGAAATCCTTAATAAAATGAATATATTTCACAATACTTTGGATGAAAGAGAAAATGAGTCACAGCCCTAATAATGTATTATTTATAGTCTGTGACAATATCATCAAATATAATATCAGTTGTATGGCCGTTCAAATAGGAAGGGTGAAGTGTTAGTCATAATTAGTTCCTACACATAAATCCTCAAGTATACTTCTTGAATGGTGCTAAATCAAGAACTGACTTTATTTTTTAGCAGCAGAATTTCTCTAAAGACAGATAAGAATCTAAAGGAAGTTTTCTTCATTTCTGACACTAGATTAAGGTGATTGTTTTGTCTTTTAATATATTCATTTAAATCTTCATTTTTCATCTTTTCATTTATATTATGCAGATATAGGGCACATTATACCTTTTCTTACAAAGACTTAAAAATTAAAAGGCAAAGTAGCTCACTCCAAACACATTTTATTTTCAGTTACTTTTATCTTTTAGCCGTAGAATTAGTTGTGGAGGCGCATAGTTACAGTTGAGTTATATTATAGGAATGTGTTGGGTTTTCCTTAATTATACCCAGCTACTTCTTGTATTAGGGTTTTGGTATGCCCTTGACATAAGATCAGTTTTGTGTCAAATACTTATGTAGTAAACATACATTATTTGCATCCAGGCTTTTACCATTCATGTAAAAAGAGAGACAGGAAGGGCTAAAAAATGTATTCAAGGTACTACCAGGTAGCTAGTCACAATCACATAGGATAGTATCTACTTTCTCACCCTCTACTCCCTCCCTTTTCATTCCTCATTGAGATGAGATAGTGATTCTTTTTTGGGGATTCTGGTGATCTGCTCTGTAATAAATGAAAGAGGATCACAAAGCTCACCCTTCAGTTATTTCTGCAATTACAGCTGTTTCTTGCTATTACTTTTCTGGGAAGAGAGCAGATTGATCAACACCCCTACCCAACCATTTCTGTAATGAAAAACTCAGAGTTCCAGTGGAAAATGGACTTTTTTTGGTATAATTCTACTTTACAAACTATTTTTAAAGTGGTTTTGAGTTCTGTTTCAAACAAAAAGCCTGTGCTATGGCAAATTGTGAGTTTTCAGAATTTAAAGTTTTTATTTCATGCATCTCTAGTGGTGATAATTATATGTCATACATGAATAATATAGCAGGACTTGTTATAGTAGACTGAATACCCTTTGTAGCGATTTAAGAAAAGATAATGACTTGCTAGGCTGCTTTGTCAGCTATAATATCCTTGAAGTAAGAAAATTTCAAATTTTGTTTCCTACATAACAAGTATCAGAACTATTGAAATTACAGGTTCTAGAGCTCATATCCCATTTCACAGCACCTCTGAGAGAAATTTTCAATGGGGTTTGTAACGTCAATATTTTTGTAGATCGACTGAAGTGTGGGAGTTTTTCAGTCTTCTCTAATCATTAACTGATACGTGTCAGGTTGAAATTCTGGACTTATACTGGTGTACTCCAGAAAATGGAGCAGACCAAACTTAGCCGTATTCTACTTCTTGCACGCAGCTTTGCTGGAAGAGTGTGCATACCTTTTTATTGTCCCAAAGAGAAGTACTATTTCCTAGTGTGGAAAGCAATGTGAGGAGACCATGTTTCAGCCTGTTACAGTTGCATAACAGCACATGCAGCTAGGATTTATCCTTACCACTCACAGTGTTGTTAGAAGAAAACTGGTTCTGAACAGTTTGTGCTCTTTCTTCTATATATCCTAATAAAACAAATCAAAGTAATTGTGTATTTGCCCTTACATTAGGAGCACTAAGCTGAAAAAAACAATTGAAGTAGAAATGTTTTACCCTTTCTAGAATACTTGGGTAAAGAGAATTCCTCTTCGAAAAAGAGATGGCTGAGATGTAACAGAGAAACATCAAATCAGCAGTGTCATAGAAAAGCTGCATAGAGAATGATCATTAATGATTTTTCTAAATACAGAGAATGAGAAGTACTCTGTGAAATTATTAGGCAAGACAATCAAAACAGAAGGAAATACTATTTTAGGATGTTTTGGGTATGAGGAAGTATGAATTGGATCAAGAAGTAACTTGGCAAATTATTGAACAAAAAGTCTGTTAAGGGCTACTAGCACAACAATGAGGCTATAACTTCCCACCTGTAATATACTGCCAAGAGCTTGGGAGCTACCACTGCATGCCTGTTTTGTTCTCATTGTGGATGTGGCAACAGTCCACTGGGAGACACACACTGCAGTTAGCTGGACAGCTGACCTAACCTCTGGTACATCTGTCCTCATGCTGTGAGGCATTGTGTTGCAGACAGCTTTTGGTGCATCGGGAGGCTCACCCGTTTTGATATTCTAACTATGATTTCAGATTTTCTGCGGTTGCTTTCACCTTTATTGAACCAGGTTTATTGTTGTCAAGTGTTGTTAGCCTTCTGCCTTGATTTGATTGTCTGCTTGCTTTCTTGTTCAGGGCCTCATTTTCAGTGTGTGCTGACATAACAGTAGGAGTTTGTTAATGTTTAGCTTGTCAGATACAAATCTTTCATTAAAATATGGTGTTGAAGCAGCTCTGAATTTATCAAGGAATTTTCTAAGATGTTTATTACACCTCTACTACCCACTTGTGGTCATTTTTCTGTTATTGCTTTTGATCCATTCCCTGGTAGCAATTTTCACACAAAGATTTAGTCATCATGGATTTCCACTCTAGCAACAGCTTCAATTTCAACGTTCAGTTTGTCATTCCTCATCTTTCTTCTCCTACTCTTCTCCTTTGTACTTTCCCTAATAATCTGCTGAGATTAGTATTTAGGGATTTTTTTCTTTTTTTTTTTTTTTTATTTCTTTTGGTCCTTTAAAGGTTACTGCATGCTTCTGTTGCTTCTTACTCCTTCAATTCTACTCTAGATACATGGATATCCAGCTATATTTGCTGCAGCTTGGTAGCTCTTTTTCTGGGCACGAACTATTATTCTTCATCTCTGATCTGTGTGTTGGCTTCTTTCATCCCTGATACCTGCTTGCATGTTGCATGCTACTCTGGTTTTTAGAGATTTACATTGTGCTATTGGTTTCTGATCTGTTTATAATCATCATTCTCAGTTTTATTTTCACTGTGGCAATCTAAAGCCATAGGGAAGGGAAGGGACACTTAAAGATCACCCAGTCCAACCCCACTGACATGGGAGGGACATCTTGCACTAGATACAAGGTTGCTCAAAGCCCCATCCAGCTGGACCTTGAACACTTCCAATGATGGGGTATCCACAACTTCTCTTAGCAACCTGTTCCAGTGTCTCACAACCATAATTGTAAAAAATTTCTTCCTTATGTCCAATCTAAATTTGTCCTTTTTCAATTTAAAACCATTGCCCCTTGTCCTGTCACTACAGGCCTTGGTAAAAAGTCTCTCTCCATCTTTCTTACAAGCCCCCTTTAAGTATTGACAGGCTGCAATAACGTCTCCTCAGAGCCTTCTCTTCTTCAGGCTGAACAAATTCAACTCTCTCAGCCTTTCTTCATAGGAGATGTGTTCCAGCCCTCTGATCATTTTTGTGGCCCTCCTCTGGACCAACTCTAACAGGTCCATGTCTGTCTTAAGCTGGGGGTCCCAGAGCTGTCGTGTTTTAACCCCAGCCGGCAGCTAAGCACCACACAGCCGCTCGCTCACTCCCCCGTTGGTGGGATGGGGGAGAGAATCAGAAGGTAAAAGTGAGAAAACTCGTGGGTTGAGATACAGTTTAAAAGGTAAAGCAAAAGCTGTGTGTGCAAGAAAAGCAAAACAAGGAACTCATTCACTCCTTCCCATCAGCAGGCAGGTGTTCAGCCATCTCCAGGAAAGCAGAGCAAAAACTCTCGTTATCTTTAATGAAGACTGGATTTCATGGCAAGTCGTATGTTCCAGTGATATCGCTACGTTGTTGTTTTCTTACTTTGGAAGGTTAAGGCCATATGCGTGGATGTAGTAACAGCAATTCTGTATAACTTACTATCTCAGTTAGGCAAAATCCTTTGGATAATAAAAGGTCCACATCCTCAGGCAAAAGATGTAATAGTGATTCTCTGGCTCACTAGCATTTGCTGATAAACAGATAAATGACTCGGTTGCTGGCACAAATGTTTTCATAAGCATTGAAAAGAAAGTGATGCATGTCTTTTCTCAGGTTACTCCTTAGCTCAGCATGGAAGAATTGCCTTAGCAATAAGCATTGCATAGATCAGATACAAGTATGTCCATGAAGGCCCTATTCAGGCTTCTCTGGATAGAGATATGGAGATGTCTTTATGCAGCCCTTGACATGCTCCAGGGTACAAGAGGGAGGGACAAAAGTACTCAGGTCATAACAAGGCATCCTGGTCAATGCGGGACACATCTTTTAGGACAATAAGTCCCAGGAATTTGATGTAGAAACTCACCCAGAATCCTGTAATTTCATTATTTATTTATTTTTAAAATCTGGGGCAACAGTGGTTGAGAGAAAGAAATAATCTATGTAGTGTATAAGTGAGTATGTGTGTAAGCTGCTGAACCTGCATATGCCTGTCATGGAAGATCACCCTAGCAGCAAAACCACACTTATGGTAAAGGAAATGGTGATGAGATTCTGTCTGAAAGTAGTTCAGGGTACTGTAATATGATAGAGTCAGTAAAGGTTGATCATGGAAAAACATCATCAGCCTTGCTATTGCTTTGCTATTCCCATACTACAATTCACCCACTTTCACTTGTATGTACCCTTGTCCAAACAGCCTATCAGTTAGATCCATCCTTTAGATCCTTAAACTGTCTGCATAATTAACCACAAGGCTACCAGAAATGACTGGTGCTCTAAAAAAAACCCCTAAATTCATACAGGAACACTAAAACAACTTTTACCTCAGATGTGGGAGAAAATTTACAGTACCTTTTAGGGGTTTTTTTTTACTAGATTTGGCCTTACCCAGTTAACGATGGATGTTTTAGTATTGTCTGTGAATATATCCTTATCTGTCAAGTATTTTCATTACTTAGTGATTTTTAAGTAATTTTTAAAAATATCATAATCCATCCTCTTTAGGGAAAGTAAACATTTACATTTTTAATATTACAAAACCAGAATTGCTAAAGGATATATATGCATTTTTGGACCCCTGTAGCCAACTGAACAGAGATTAAATTAATTTTGAGACTGAAAAATATCTTCAGATTTAAAGGGGGCTTTGTCCATTTTTCTGTGTTTTTTGTGGGGTTTGGTGTGGGGTTTTTTTAAAACCTCGTATTTACAATCTGGATTGCTTTTGAAAATAATCTCATCCTACCATAATCTTGTGAAATAGAGGAGACTTCTGTAAATCTTTGTAGATGAAGTCAAAACTAACCATGACCTTACACTGGATTAAATATAGCTTTATCATTATAATTACTAGCTAGATGCTTACCAAGTGGGCAGGCTAACTATGTTGTTTTATAAAGCTAGAATCTCAGAAATTTTTAGGCCCTATGTACTAGTTCTGCAATAATTCTTCCAAAGTTAATATTACAGAGTGAGACCAGATTCTTTTCTTTTGAGTGAAGTTTTATGGCCTTAATACAGCAAAGTACTGACTCCTAGAATATGTAAATTATTAATATAATATTAATATTATGCTTGTCAGCAGTCCCACTGACATCAGTGAAGAGTCTGAAACAGGATAGAAATGTGATTCTTCCCTGCACTTAGAGAAATGCTTGGAAAAACATCATGCCAACATGAGAGTTCACAAGCTTATAGTGAAGTGTGATAAAGTGCTTTACTGAACTAGAACTAGTGTTTTTCAGTATCTTCTAAAACAAAGCACTGTAAAACATCAAATATTTGATACAAGATTTTTCATATTTTATGTGTATATCCTTAAGATCATTGGTAAGAATTCTTTTGGACACCTGCGTGAAAGGACTTTAGTTCAACTTTTGAAGTCTTGAGACAGTAACTTCTAAGGCATTTTTGATGGGCACAGAAGGAAGGGGCTGATGGGCTTTGAAGATGGGCATTGGAATCTTGAGCTTATGGTGACCTAATGTTGATAATCTTTCCAGCAGCTGTTGGGCTGTCTCCACTTGTGCTTGCTTTTGGGGGCAGAAGGGCTCCATGCTATGTGTAGTAGTGCTGGTTGCCTAGTCATTCCCCCCATGAAGAGGGAAAGCTGGAACATGCTATGGCACCCTTTCTACCAGTGCACCCAGGTTTTTTTCCCAAAAGAAACCATGGTGCAGAAGGTACAGAGGAAAAGTTCAGTGCCATGTAGTCAGGATGCAACTACTGGACACCTAGATGAGAGATTTGGGAAATGGCCTGAGGTCCCACAGTGCCTACTCCTTTGATGGCAGCTGAGGAAGCAGAAACAAAACCAAGGAGGAATGAATTACCATGTTTGGACTCACTTATTAAAGAAGCCAATAAGTCTTACTTGACATGAACTAATAACTCAGGAAGTCAAAATTAAATCTAAATTTCTCAGGATTTTTAAATCACAATTTTTCTGAAAAAAATGTGTTTGCTTGGTAAATAGTTTTCCTTTTTTAAGTAATTCTTGAGATATCATTGAGGAATATGTTCATGGGTTCTTGAAAAAATTGTCCTACAGTGAAGACATTGTGACATCATTGTTGGATGAAGATGTTTTGAAGCAAGAAATTTTGATAGAGATTTCATGCAATTCGTGGTTCTATGGCTTGTCCTTTATCTGTAATTTAAAAAGTTGCATCATCTAATAAGAAATTGGTTACTTTTCTTGATGAAAAGTTATGAGACATTTTCCTTTATTTATACATAGCATTAAATCATAGGAGTAGTTTACTTCAGAGATATGCAGTGAAATGTATATGACTTTCAATCCTGTATCTGCGTTCAGTAAGTTATGACAAAAGGTTTTGATGACAGAGTGTTCTGTTGGTTATTTGTACTGTTATCCATTTGTGTGGTTGTTCTTTCCTCTTCAAACCACATCACATGGTTTCTTGCCAGAACTAATTATAGCAAACCTAGTCAAAATTAGCATGCTCTAACTACTAATAAAATCACTAAGCAATACAGTTGACACTCCTTTGACAAACCTGAGATATTGTTTGGCTATATTACTAGGTAAATACATTAGAACTAATATCACTATTTCCTAGACATTCAGAAATCTTCAGAATTTTGAATACCTCACAGGTTTTGGAATTACTTCTGTTCTAGTTTAAACTATGCTTGTATGGAAATTAACTTTTTTTTTTGCTAACCTTCAGTGGGAATTGGCTAGTGACAGAAATGAGTAAAAATGGAACATTTGTACAGAACAGTATTACCCATTGTAATTCCTCTATTAACACTTGTCATAATATTCCTTCACCCTCCAAAATCTTAAGGGATTAATCCTTTTCTGTATACAGAGTGTCATTACAATACATTTTGCTTTTCATGGAGGTTCCCCCCCCCTTTTTTATGTAGCATACCTTTTGCTACCTTTATAGATTTCATTGAGACTGGATCTCTAGAGTTTTGAAAACTGGAGAAATTGGGAACTATTTATCCTCATTCAAATAATAAATGAGATGTGAAATGAGCTTCATGGTAGATGAGTTCCCTGGAGGTTGTTTAATAATAGCTTATGAAGTTTGCAGAATTTCAGCTGGAAAATTAATTTAAGTGGTCAATGTTTAACCACAGCTGCCGAGCAACTAAGTTTTATACTGCAGCACTAAATCATAAATTGGTCGTATTTTCAGTTTTAAGTCTACACCTGCGCCTCTGTTACATTTTCTGTGTTACTTGCTGAGTTCATGCTATATGCCAAAGTGTTAGACTCCCCAGGTAAGTACATAAATAAATAAAAATGATTAATTTTGGGTGGGGAGATTTTAAGTGATATAATCATAATCTTCATCATAACAATAAAGAGGTATTCTGAATTGAATTACCCCTGCAGAACTGTGTCCTGCCACTTCTATCTTTGGATATTTTTATGCTCTTAATAAAAGTATTCCTTCTTAAGGTGCAGGAGTGCATCCTCCTCCACGGAAAGGTTGGTGGAAGATGATACAAAAAGATGACCTCAAACCATGTGAATGTAGTGGCTGGGGAGATGGGCACAGGGAGCTATGGGGAGAGAAGCCCCTTGACCTACTGGTTAACATCCATCAGAGCACAGCACAATCCCACAGAAAAATAGTGTAGCTTTGAGGGGGCTTGTGTTTGTCCTAGTAATAACTGCGTAAGTTGAGTTAAAAAACCCCTCAGCCTCTTTGTCTGAATTTTAGCTCATTTATGAATAATTAATTATGAGTAGTTATTCATTCAAGCTTTGAAAACAAAGTCAGAATTTTATTTGAAGTGCTGTGTGTTTACCAGTTAAAATTACACTGAAAGGAATTTTGTCATTTTGGAATAACAAATTTCCTTGCATGGCATATCTGAATAATAGATGTCTTGATTTGTCCTGTTTCTAAGTATTTTTATGGTTTTGGTACCGATACTGTAGCATTGCCCCCATTTTAACCTAAACAGGAAATAAAAGACTGGGGTAATATTGTAAAGAATATTTGGGGTTATTCTGAGGGAAAAATAAGAAACCCATACTGAGATGAGACTAGTAAGAAGCACTGCAGTCATTTACTGTTGTCATTCACGTTAGATACATTTTATGCTAAAATAACCCATCTTCAGCATATCCATAGTAAGGGACATATATCCATCTTCTTTTAGCATACTCATTTATTCTGTCTAATGGACATAACCTGTTAATGAAGCATAACAATTTTTATTTACTCTGGTGATGTCATCATCAGCAATAAATCTGCTATTCACATGCAACTTCAGAATAGCAGTGTTAACATGTTAAGACTGATTACAGTGTTAAGGCCATTCGTTGCACCTTTTAAATATTTTTTCCTCCTGTTACGTGTTAATACATCTAAAGTGTGACTTATAAAAGCTCTACGTACATACAAGGTGAATAACAGTTCTTGGTGTGTAGACGAATTGTTTTATTTCGTTCAAGTTAGTCAGAAGCTTGTTTAATACACAGTGCTGATTTCTGAAACTGGAAATCCCTTATAGGACTTCATTTATTATAGGACAAAAGAAATACTGAAATGTAAAATGCAAGCGTATATTTTTCAAATGACATTTGATGTGAGGATGTTTCCAAAATATCAGTGGTATTTGATCAAAAGAATTGAGACACCTGTCTATGCAGAAGTGCCTTGCATCTTTGAGTTTGGAGCAGTGCTTCATTACTTGTTGAAAATAAGATTTCTTTGCAAATAAAATTGCAAATAAGTAAATTACCATAAAAATATTAGAACTAACAGTACTGTGAAGCAGTATTGCAGTATTTTTGCCACTATTTATACTTCATTCCTTTGTAGGAATTATCTATTGAGCTGAGGAACAAACAGTGAAAAAAGTATTTGAAATTTTATGCAGCATTAGAGAATAATCTGGAAGCTTGAATGTGTGTGTGTGTAAGATGTGACATAAGTATTTAAAACAAATGGAAAAGAAGTAACTTTAACATTTGAACTCTATTGGATCAGCAGAAACATTTATCTTTTTTTTTTAAATGTATGGTTTGAGGAGGTTTGGTTTGTTTTGTTTTCTATAAATAGGGATTTATAAATTATTTAATTAAGAAAATTTTTACTAACTCTTTCTCTACTCACCTGTTTGGATTTTTACCATTCAGTGACAGTCTGAAGAATAGAGGCTTATTCAGTCATCCAGAGAGTATTTCACAAATACTAACTTCTCCCATTCCTTGGCAGTAGACAATAACGAGAAAGTAAGCGTATACAGCATTGGCAACTCTAATGATAGAGTATTTTTCTTTAAAAGGTTCCATAGAACATCTCTAACCTGCTTAATTGTTTTCATCACAGTGGGATTTGTATCAGGGTATATAATTTATTCACATGAATGTTATTATACTTAATCATGATTAATGTTATTACAATAAGTATCAAAGGAGCTAATCATAATATGCCACTTACGATAATGTCTTGCCATCATTTTATATCACAATGATGTTTCAGTGGATTTACACAGTTGTGAAGCCAACCATTCTGTTATGGTTCATTGTGATTAATGTGACCACCAGTGAAAGCTGAAAATAATTAGTCTCTTTCGCAAACTGTCACTAAATAGAATATATCCCCTAGAACAAATTTAATCTCATTTTAAGTGTGAAACATGGTAAATGACTCCTCTATCAATTGATATGAAATATTTAATGAGAAGTGGAAGTCTACTATGCACTAAAAAATGTTTTTGCAATTCTTGTTTCCCTAGATCTTGGTGAAAGGTACTGTGGGAGATGGTTTCACTGGAGACATTGGACTTGATGACATGTCTTTTCTAGGCTGTACTCTTTACAATGGTAAGAACAGAGTCAAAGTGTACATCTCCTAGCTGTCAGCTGATTCTTTGCTGTCGTTTGTAAATATTGCTACCGGAATAGCAAAACCCAGATCATACTGTGAGTTATGTCTGACAAGGAAATCCAACTTGTTTCCCTGCTTCGCCGACCCTCATATACAGGCATCAGCACAAAACACTTTCTGCTGTGCACATAAGGTTCAAAAGAGACCCTTAGTAAGAAGTGTGCAGCTTCCAAACTCTTTGAGATCTTGATTCTTAGAAGGAAAAAGCAACTTAACTGTGTGTAAACAAACTGACCTCTCGTTCAGCAAACTCAGTTTGATACAGCCTTCTGCCTCCCCCCAATAATTCTTAATGTTTTTACTGTGCCAATTGCTCCCACGTTACAGCACACGAACAGTTCAGATGATAGAGCAGCCTGTCCTCAGAAGTCATTGCTACCTAGGGTAGTACAATGTCTACAGAATTGTAAAATATTATATCCCAAAGTACATGTACTTCAAGACACCAGATTCCAGACCTGTCACTTCATCACAGAAGGGATTTTAAGAGGACTAGTGTTAGCGGCAGCAGGCATTATAGTGTTATATATGGTGTGACAGTTGGTGTACAGTCATAATAGGGCTGTAGATCAGCATGCAATTTAGAACAGTGTCTGAGTATTAGTATCCTAGCACTAACTCTAAAACACCCTAGTGCAGATGCATTTTATTCTGCTACTCCAAAAATTTCTTGTAGATATAATTAGGTCTACTAGGAATATCAAGTGTATACAGCATGTTTCTTCTGCAGATAATTATCTCACGTTTTACCAAGTGTACAGCATTTATTATAACATTTTGAATATAAAGTTTTTGTAAATACTCAGGTAATGCACAATGCCTTATATTTGAGGAAGAAAACCTTAAAAGAACAAATAAGAAAATCCCTACATATTTTCAAATGAGATATGAAAAAAAGTTTTAAAAATAAACAAGAAGAAAGTTGAAAAGTAGAGAGGGTCAGAGTTTCGGAGTTCGTAAATAAAAAAAAAAAAGCTAATTTTGTGTGGAAAGATAAAACAAAAATACCCAAGTATAATGGTGGCCAGAGCTGAAGAGGAAAGAGTTTTTGTATTCTGTGCATTTTAAAAAAATCTTTTAGCATTAAGAGCAATGTTTGAGACACACAAGGTCCTTCTGACTCTATTTTACTTCTTCCACACCATAAAAAAATCCCAACAACCAAAAAAGAGTCAGAGACTATAGGAATCGTCTGCAAAATAGTCAATAGCTATGGCATATTCCACTGTACTTAATGCAAGTTGGATCAGGATAAAAAGAGGGGGTCCCATGTCTCTGTACCCTAGAATTAAGCACTGGCTACCCAGTTGCTCTTGTTCCACTTCAAATAACCAAATACTGACCAGGGAAAGATGGGCTTGATAGTTTGGTGGTAAAGTCCCTCAGAAGTAATAATAAAGATGTCGAAGCTTGAGCATACTGCTTTGATGCATCATTTGAATGCCCTAACCAAAGGCTAGTCAATGATGCTTGCTCTGGACAAAATGGTATTTCATAAATTACAGAAAATGAATTATTTCAAAGGAGAGAAAGGAGCAGATTCTCCTTTCTTTTCAGGTGTCGTGAAGGTTATGGTACTTCAAAATTACTTTTCCTGTTCCAGTGGATTAGGAGCAGAACTTGAATGTGACATTTATATTTAAAAATTTCTAACCAATAGGTCCTTGCTATGATTATGAGTTGTAGATACATTTGTTATATCATGCAGTTGTTCCTTCAAAAGGTTCCTTCCCCTAAGTCTTTGTTTGAGTCTTAGGATATTATGGAAATATCATTCATTTGCTTGTAGTATAATTCATTTGATGTCATACATGTGCTTTCTACCTTATGAAATAGAAATGGCTACTGCTCATGGGGACTTTATTATCAGTCTTAGTGCTCCAGGCCTCAGGGGAAAAAAAAATTCTTTGCTGTCCCAGACACATTTTATATAAAAAGTCATGTACTTTTTAATTAACTTAGGTGTCTTGCTCGGGTGCATTGTGCACTACAGCTAATAATTTCATTAACGATTAAATTTAAAGAAGGACTTATATATTGAAAATTCCTTTTATGGACAATAATAGCAAGGGTTTTCAAGAAATGAGAATAAGCCTGAAGAAAGGTGCATAGTAAAGAATAGGAAGAAAGGCAAGGAAAATTGATTTGAAAGAAGTGGTAATGAATTTGAATGAAACATAAAGGAAGTGGTGGAACAAGATGATGACCTCAGAATAATTTTTCTAATGAGAAAAAAATATTTTTTTCAGTGATGAAATTACAAGGTAAGAAGGTTACATAGTAATTTCCACAGTCACTTGAAGTAATCGATGTGTTAAAAACAAAGCCATTATCATTGGAATAATCTGTTAGCCTTGGTTCACAGGGAAATTAAGTTTCTGTGATTGTTCCGTCAGTCGCCGCAGCATTAGTTTTCTGAAAAGACTCACTGACTTAATCCAAATTTTAAAGGCAGGTAAGAGGTGTAAATAAATTCCTGCAAGTGTTGAGGATTGTATGGAGTAGCTGGCTAGCATGACCAACCTAGTGCTTTCCACTGAGGAAATGTTCAATTCAGTTCCTGCTGGGCAGCATTTAAGTCATTCAGTTTGGTTGCCCAGGCATGTTTCCAGCAAGGCTGTACCTTTGGCAAAGGGTGGGAGTGGCAAGGGGACAAATCATTACAGAAGTAGAATGCCTTGGTCCCCATCTCTCAACATTTTCTTGGTTTGTTTTTCAAAGGAAACTTGCCAACAATCTCTACAACTACTTGTGGAACTCCAGCTGCTGCCACGCTCCCCATGAACAACTGCACAGAGAAGGAGTTTGTCTGTAGAGCCTCTGGCCGTTGCATCCAGATGATCCAGAAGTGTGATTTTAGACCTGACTGCTATGATAAGTCTGATGAATCAGCTTGTGGTGAGTATGCTAAATCTTGTACTTTGCTACCTTACTAGTTTGTGGCTGTTAAACACATTGCTTTAACTACTCTGTATTTACCTTTGCAATTTGGTATTAGCACCTAGATGCTATTTTTAATGTGATTTTCCCCAGAAAAATAATAACATTTTGCTCTTAATGTGGGAATCTGAGATGTTATGCATTTTCTATTTTCTAATGGGCTGATTCAGACTTGACACTCCAATTCAACTTACTACTGAAATGGGGCGGGGGGGGGAGGGGGGAGGGGAAGGGAGGACTCCTCAGTTCCCCAGTGACTGGTACTATACATGACAATTCTTTTAAGTGAGCATAGTTTCTCACGTTAAATGGCCTACGACATACTTCCATTTTTCAAATGTTCGCTATTTCAGACTGGAAGAGAGAATAACTTTACAGTCTCATTGAGGTGCACATCTGGGAGACTTGGTCCACTTCTTACCTGCTTCAATGAATATGGGTTTTGGGGTTTTTTTAATATAAAGTATTTTCAGCAGCAGCAATGACTGTGAAATTCAGCCTACTCCACACAGAAGTGAGTTCCAGCCTGTAAATTCCTAAAGCTGTGATGGTCAGATGGGAACACTGGAACTGGGACAATGGACAGGGTCACCACATGTTGTCCATAGAGGTCTAAGACATTTGTTGATTGCTTCTGAGTTGCAGCAGTTCACACTGTAGCATTTTAAAGAAAATGTCAGTGACTTTGTTTTGCCTTAAAGCACAGTATTTGAAAATACTGCTGTACTGAAGCTGATTAATGAGGGGGACAGACATCTAGAGACAGTGACCTCATCAGTCTTTGCAAGCTAAACTATTCTCACTGAAGATCAAAACTCTGCATTCGTTATAGGGAACTCAATCACCTCTCTCAGGGCTGAAGGCTCAATGAGGAAAAGTAACATAAGACTCCTTCTGTCTATTTCTTATGTGGGAATAACTCTAGAAGAAATTAATCTGATATGTAAATATCACTGGGTATTTTCCTATAGCGTGAAAAAACACGAACCATTGAAATTCTGCACTGAAAAATAAAGGCAGAGCCTTTTGGAGAGATCTTTTTTTTTTTCCCCCTCAGAAATTTACATTATCTTGCAAAACATCCTTTCCTTCTGAGAGAGATAAATACTGTGGAGAATACACCTTTACATATTTGCTCTGTCCGAAGTCTCCCATCACTACAGCAATGATGGCAATTTATCACTCGTATGACAATGCTGGAATAGGAGATAAGCATGTCCTGATTAAGGGCAGAAATATGTTCTCAGAAAGGTGTTATCTGTCTCAGAGGCATTTGAAACATAATGTTTATAAAACACGTTAAAAAAGGGGAATAAACACTTAATACTATGTTTCTCAGGAAACCTCACAAATCTTTATATGGGTTACTCATGAGATCACACTGGCTGTGGTTTGCTTCCTTACTGGAGATATACAAGCTATAAATCAAAACTCACTCCCTCCTTAGTCTACCATTTTTAGCCAACAAGGAAGGAAGCATCAGACGTGTTCTCCTAATGCACTATGATTTCTTGATGTAGAAGTTGCCTCAGCTATACTAGCCTTTGAACTTTGTGGGTTAAAATAAATTCTCGTTTCCCTGCACACTTCTTACAGCAGTCACTTAAACTTGAGTATAATAATCTGTTTCAAAGTTCTGGAGAGTGGCAAGACTCACCTTGGATCACCTAGACAAAGTTTCTGCAAAACATTCAGGAAGATGTACTGGAGAATAAATAGTCATATCAGAAATGGAAAATAAGTGGGTTTCTTTTCCCCTAAATATTCTTTCAGGGGGATGCATCGTGAGAAAGGAACAGTAGTGAGCTCACTTTTCTTGTCAGGTTGCTCAGGAAGCAAAAACTGAGGCACAGGCAGCTGCATATTTATTTAGTAAGACAACAATTCAATGTTTGACACCAATATCAAATAGCTGCATTATTATGTGGCTTTGGGTATTGTGGGGACTGCGTGAAACATTGATTTGTTTTTTAGAGTTTTGGTCACGGACTTTGTACACAACGTGCAATGAGTTGCTAATGTCATCTTTCTACAGGACTGAAGAAAGAGCCATGCACCAGCTGGCAGATTTGTAACTGATGAATTTTACATCCATTTCAGTGTGTATCACAAAACAGATTTTTAGAATGACCTGAAAGCTGGTCAGAACACATATGAAGGTAGATGCTGAGGTGCAAAAGAATTGGTACAGTCGCAAAATTAGAATCTGCCTGACAGAAAAGAACATAGAAAATATAATTGATATTTTATCTATAGATGAAAAACTATGCATGTTAGTACTATGTAAGCATTCATGGATACTATAAATTCAATCTTTTTCATTGCCATATAGTTTATCATAACATCAATTAATGATTTCCAATTTTAATATAAACATGAAGTATTCACTGTTCATCTCTAAAGTTATGGAAGTCTGCGACTTTGAAGATAAAAACCAGTGTGGATGGTATCAACCAGCCTTGGAACAGATGTCGGGAAATTATTCCATCCATACCACAAACATTTTCAAGTGGGAACTTGGAAGAGGGGCAAATGTCTACCATGGGCAAGAAAAACACTGCCCATTAATTGATCATACTATGTGAGTACAATGTTCTATGTACTTGAATCTTTCTTGCACTGTGTGAGTTTAGCCACGTATGGTTTGTCAAGGGGAAAAACTGCTCAGTTCACAGTGTTGAAGCAGTTTACTGATTTATTAATGACATGTAATTAACTGGCAATCAATGAGATAGATACGCAGGATCAATAGCATCAATACAACAGATGAATCAAAATACAAAATGTGAATAAACAGGTACAAATTTCTAAACACCCTTCTATAAGTAATTCCCAAAAGCTTCAGTACCTCCCCACCCAGAGAATTATGTGTGCACTTCCTCTCCCAGAGGACATGTGAGGTACAAGCATGTTCCCCCTCACAGGAAAGCAAGTTTGGAGATGTGGCTGCTCCAGCTTTACGTGTTCACATGCCACTGCCTACAATCTGTTAATACATATGCTATGAGAAATCAACCCTCCTTGTAGCACCTCAAAATGTCAGCCCACCAGCTGGATGCAGGCTATTTGCAGCATCCAGTGGGGACGATGCTCTGTCTGGTCTATGCAGTGGTTGCGGCACCAGCAAGATGACCTCTGGGGTGTGAAAAAGAGGTTTCGTCTGCTGCTGTTTCCACTCTATAATCTCTCCCCACTATTACAAATTTTTAGCCTTCTTATGTACTTCTTTTCAAGCTGACTTCTCCTTTGTTGGAAAGCTGTCTTTGCAATTCACTGGCTACTGTTTGATTTAGTTGATGGTGGTTATCATCTTGATCACTTTTGGGCGAATACCTTCTCAGTCTTTATTCACAGACAGTGTACACTCAGTTTTCTACCTTACCAGCTGTGGTTATCCCCGCAGTTTTGCTCAAGAGTGGGCAGTACACATTACCACAATAATGGGTCTTGTGAATTCTGCTGTCATTTAATAATTAACTAATGCAGTTCAAAATCACTGTAGTTAGAGTTAAATTCAGTTTAGTTGATATTTTACCATTTTTCTGATAAATTATATCACTTCATAGTAAAATGAAAAATATGTCTGTTCTCTTAGTGAAGATTTCTAAATTAATTTTGGACTCCAAGTAGATTGTTCATGATAATTACTAACTCCTGCTAAAGACATTCCTTTGATTTGTCTCAAGGAGAAAAAATTAGCTTTTTTTCATAGAGATTTGAGTTTACCTGTTGTTTTTCTTTTTTAAAGTAAGAAATGTGATTTAAAAAAAAGTATTAATGCAATTTATATTACATTTAAAAGTAACAGTTAAGATTTATTGAAACAAAATCCCTACAGGTGACTAGCAAATGTATTAAGTACAAACAACTTTCAATGTCATACAACTTCAGTTATCTAATAAGGAAATTTCTGTACAGCATTATTCTTGTCAACAGAAAAATACTTGCCTCGTTCTAGTGACAGGCATGTTTACTTTCTGTGGCAATATTCCACAGAGTGCAAAAATGGACTTTAAATTAAAACCACTCCAGCAGAGTCTTTGCTATACTGATACTAGTTTAAAATGAGATTATATTGCATTTACTCAGCCTGAGAGTGTTTCTTTCACTATAAAAGAATCAGTTCAGTATATTGGTTTTGCTATGTACTTCATTAAAATCACTGTATATTTTTACCAAAAAAAATAAACACAAAAAATCCTAATTCAACAACAGCAAAAAAATAATTGGTATTACCTGATTGTTTCAAGGTCTCTACATTATTTATATAAAGGAAGTGTATTACATAGAAAAGAGCAACTGTTTACAATGAATTGGCTGTCAAATCTTTCCTTGACTGCTATTTAATTATTATATATTAGCCAATACCAGCACCATATGTGTACTTAGTAAATCCTCTCACAGCCTTTCCACTACAGATTTGCATTGGCACAGTGATACCTGAAATTGTGTTACTGCTTTTCAACATATTTTTAGGGTTTAATGCAACTAACAGTATATTGAAAAGGGCTGATGAAAAGGGAAAGTAAATGATCCATAGAGACTGCAGTTTTTAGACAACACTGAAATGTATTGCTGTTGTGGTGTTTCACATGAGATGTAATTTGATTGTACTGTTTCCCCATTCCCTAAGTTTATTGGGCTAAAGAAAAGAACAGGAACATGATACCTCCAAATTACAGCAGAGGATGCAGAGCAGCAGTTTTGTTGAATCAAAACCCTACAATGTTTTGTTTTATTTTCTCATCAATTTTCCCCAAATTTCCATGGAGTTAGATAAAAGAAGCTGTAATACTGTAATCCTGTGTGTTTACTTATTAAAATAAAACATGTAGTATTACATATAGAAATTATTAGATTTATCCTGATGCAAGAGTGGGTGACAGTGCAGGTTAAGATGAGTTCTTTCAGCAGAAATACCTGTGAATAGTTGGAGATTCAAACCACCTGCTTCCCATAGAACATATACTTGGGCTAGCCACATATAGGCTGATTAATTGTAAGGTGGAGATGTGAGTCTTTGAAGCTCTAGTTACATTAATTAAGTAAGACTAATGGCTTCAAAAATGGAGGACAGAACAGCTTGTATGTGTGTGTATAAGTCTAAGGCTGGAGGAATAGAAGCCATTATGGGATTCTGCTATGGCAGATTTGTGAGGTGCAAAGGCATGAGAACAAGGGGAAAATCATTGCTGCAGCAGCCTCCTAGTGCCTAGATGGAAGAGTGCAAAGTTGGAAGTCAAAGGCAAACTGCGGAGTTACAAATAGGAGGATGAGAGGACTCAATGCCACCCCTCCTCCATTCACTGCAGTAGCTGCTTTCTGTGCTACCAAAAAGGCAGCTGGAGCTCTCCGTCTTCCTGACACTCTCAGCACAGGTAGCTACTTCCCTGACCGTTGTAGGAGAGCTTTTTTGAAGTTGTCTTGTCTTCCCACTAGCTTCATGCCAGTACTTTATTCTTCATTCCAGCCACCTTCTTGATTCAAGGAGTGCTTTATATCCAAAAGCAAACCTTTTAAAATCCTTTTCTGGTATTGGGATAGCTTTGTCCATGTGCTGTTTAGATATAGCCTTTAAGACACTTGTGTGCTATATGCAGATATCTTATTCAAAGGATAGAAGATGACTTCTTCACTTTGATTAGCTTGCATCTGTCTCCAAAGTGCACATACTCTCATATGGAGACAATATTTTCTCTAGAGTGACTTGCTATGCAGAAGTTACAGGAAGATGCTCACAGTTAGCTCAGCAGATATTTAAAACACATATTCTCTTATAAAAGTGATTCAGTCAAATATTTTTCTAAAAATAGAAATTTAGCCTTTCTATCTACCCAGGAAGATCAAAGTAATGTATTACTATTTTTATATTTATTATTATAGTCATATTACTACAAATAATTAAAGACTTGTTGAAAGTCTTGACTACATAATTCTCAAAAAAAAAAAGTCTGTGACAATTTATTCTATGATCCTTTTTTCTTTAATCAGGAATATTTCAGAGAGTAAGAATTCAGATAATCAAGCTTCAGAAAGTAGGTTTTCCTCTGCAGTCATTTTTGAACAAGGTGCAGCTTACTATATGCTTGTGTTCTAAGTGGTTGTGAAATATGGACTAATTTGTGCTAGTGCTTCATTAAAGCATTAACAAAGCATCACAGGTAATCAAATGCTTTACTGTGCACTCTAATAAATATCCAGGGTGATGATAATGCAAGAAACAAGCAAAGTCTTGGGTAGTTACATCTCACTCATGTCTACTCTGCTGTGATTGCAATATATCACTAAATAATCTAAAGCGCTGGATTTGTGTTAATGTGCACCAATTTTCCAGTCTGTTCTCCAACCAAGTCTGCATAGCCATTTGTATTCTTTTTCCTCATAGCTGAATAATACTGACAGATGAATATGCAAGAAGTAATTAAGACTCATTTATAAAATTCCAGTTTCTCCTCTAAAGCCTTGTTCAGAATATACTCTGTACAGTTTAGATGTGCTTTCTGTTTTAAATTTCTTTATCAAAACTCTTATAGAGGAGATTTCTGCTTCTCTTGAACTTTTAGCAAGTGATGTATTAATTAACAGCACACAAAGAGCAGTGGAGTTACCATATATCTTTTTTCCCCATTAATTTCTTTAAAAACAAATCTCTAAGTTTTTATCATGTAATCAGAACTTCTACTTTCCCAAAAGCAGCTTAAATCTGTTTATAATGTACGGAATGATTTTTAAAGGATTGATGGACATTAGCAAAAAGCTGTCTGAATTATTCCAACCAAAAGGATAAAAAACAGCTCTTAAGAAGAAACACCTTTTAGACATGGAGAGTATAAATGATACCTGAGAGTACTATAGTTAGTTACGTTTATGTAGAAATGAAGGAAACGTATGAGCTTTATATGATGCTTTTACACTCCATAGATCTGTTCTTCATGGTATTATGTACTTAAGACTAATGTGTGTGTATATCTATTGGTCTTGCTTGAGAACTCTATTCAAAGTGAAGTGAAACACAGTGTTAAGCCTTGTGGGCTCCACAGCTGTCTCTAAGAAGATGCTTATAGTGCTCTTAAAGACAATGGAAAATGAAAGGAAGGGGATTCTTCAGCCTTGTAAAAAGGAGTTTATTTAGCAAGTTACAGTGTGTCTATCACAGGCTCTGATGGGTCTTGTGGTTCTATGTGTGCAATTCTTGTGATTCTTGAATTGAACGGGTGTAGATGTCATCAGGATAAAGACTCGAGGGCATCTAGAGAAACAAGGTAACAATAAGCAACAAAAATTGATTTAATTTTTATATATTTATAGAATTATTAATTCACATACTTTCATCACTCCCCTTCAACTTTAAAAGCACTTTCTGAGAATATCTGCTATTTCCTCTGGCTGCACCCAGTAAAAAAAAAGTGAAGATTACGTGTGGTTGTAGTACAGTCTAAGAAGAATCCATCTGTAACATTTTGCATAAGGTTTCTCCGTTCTTCTCTTGTCCCTTTAGAACTGGGACCATAAATTCAACTTTGAATATCAGGTGACTCCACCAGTGCTTCTAAGAAATGAGCTGCCTTCAGTAATGAGGTCTGGAGTATTATCAGACTTCAGGTTAATATTATCTTTTGACTTTGTCATAATCCATTTGTTAGTGGCAAAGTTCAGATGAATGTGTGTGGAAAAAATAATCTGGAAGTGCGCATAGCTGTCACAGTAGTATAGATAATACACATTAGTGTAACCTGAAGCAATATGTTGATTAAAGCCTAAACACTGAAGACTGTACCTTTAATATTTTTGTAAGATAAATCTCTGTACTGTGTGTTTAATGAAACTGAAGCAAATATTATAATTCTTTTTTAGGAAAAAAAAGTTTGGGGTTGAAAAGTGCTGCAAATGTAGTCCTAAGATCTGCACCATGCACTTGGGGAGCAAAAGTATTCATATCACTTGTGTGCCCAACTCAAATATGTAGTTGTGAAATACTAATTACTTTTAAGAATAAGCTAATGGTCAGAAATTATTTGCAGGATGATGTCAAATAACTAGTGCATTTCAAGTAATTGTAATTTAATCAAATTTAATTCTGTACCTTTCTAATCTCAGTGTTCGCTTACATGTCTCAGTATGTGACTAGTGCTCTGGTGTGTTAAGCATCTCTTTCTGTTCAGTTTGAATTAGCTATTGAAGCTCAATCCTGTATTCGTGTGCCAAAGTTTAGATGCTAAAGACAGATAGCACTGTGCAAGGAACTAGGTTGGTTGGCATCCATCAATTTACAGACAGCTTTCTGTAAACACAGCTAAAGGATGGCTTCTGCAATAGGAAATAGCTCTCTTATGTCCTTTCAGAAAGCAGTCTTCCAAAAAATTTGTGTCGACTTTGTTATGACATGACAATTATATTACTTTTTTGATTCTCAGTTTATTATGCGTTAATGTTAAATGTTAATAGAGGTGGGAGGTTACTAGATAAAAAATATGTTTCAAATCATAGTAAAAGAACTTACTTTTTTTGGAATTACCACTGTTTGAAATTAAATTCATCACATGTTGCTGTAAGTGAAGGTCTGATTTCCTGACCACTGTTTGCTTTGAATTGTTTTTTAATTTTTTTGAGAAGTTTACAGAAATGCTTAAATTTCATTGAAGAAAAGCCTGCCTTTTTTTTTTTCCTTTCTAGTTGTTTGTTAAATACAGATTTGAGTTACTGACTAGTTAAAACCTATTAATAGTTAAGTGGTTAGAAGTGTTCAGTGGAGAAAATCTTCCTGATACATAGTAGAATTAATTAGGTTATTGGAGTTCTTATTGTCCTTTAAGATTACTGAAAGTTACACATTTTATGACATTTTAATTTTGCATATAGATTCTTCTGCAATAATATCCTCACAGCTGCAATACTTTATTCAGGAAACAAGAACCCTTTTGAAGCCAATGAATATGTTATGTGTAAGTCACTGCAAGATGGTGGCTGTAAAAGATCTGTTCACATATTATGACCTATAATAGGCCATCCTATATCATCTACACAAGGATAAGTAGTCAAACTATTTCTGCTGCAGACACTGAATATCTAGCAAGTACAGACAGCAAAGAAACAAAGTAATTTTTTCTCATTCTTCTTTCTCCTCATAAAACTTCTCATGCTTCCTAGAGAAGTGTGTTTTGGCACATTTCTTTCAGATTCATGGTCAATGTATCACAGTTTACCATTGTCTTGTGTGAAACATATATAGATGTTGCACAGTGTTTATGGACATATATATCCAGGAAAAATTGAAAGGAACATGGGAGCTGCTGCTTTTTGAATCTCAAATTTCAGTATGGTATCATTATTCCTCTAAGGAAGCTGAAATTTTCCTCTCTGGTTTGCCTTTTTTGTTTGTTTTCTCATTATTGCTGAGATTTGGAAGGGAATCAGAATTCTTAATGAAATGGAGTTGTTTGTTGTCTAACCAGATTTAGTTTTCACTCTAAATGAAAACGACAGACTAAAGGGTATTTTGTAAGTCCATCTAAGTGCTTAATCAGGGATTCTCAACCAATTTGTAGAAGATACATAGATGACTTAATGCTTTAGAAACTGAGACATGCCCAACAATTAATTAAATCAGAGGTTGAACTTTCTGTACAGGAAAGTTCAGCTGATTAATTTTTGATCCACTTTCAGACATTGCAATGATAGATAATTACTACTGTGAAATAAGTACTTGACAGCATGAGACTTTACTTGATAACACTACCAGATTTAAGCTGGGCCTAATTTTTTGGATAGGCCTCTAACTTTTTTTAACATACCTGATCTTTCCCTCAATACTAATTCCCATTTAATGTATTCAGGTCCCTGTGTTCTCCTGAATGCTTTGAAGGGGGAAATACAGTGAAGATTCTTTTATGATGCCCATTCTTTGCTAACTACTTTTAAAGATACTTGAAATACTAAGCTATTAACAAAGTCAAGTAAGGAAATGTAGCTCAGTTGCTTATGTTGAATTTTTTATGTCCATTAAAATGTTGTGAATTTCCCTCTGAAATTAATTAGGATAATTACACTGGCACAGGAACGTCTCTATATAGGGAATGCTTGTAGTACATATGTAAAATTAATTATTTTCAAAGGGTAAATATCAAGATTTTAATGACACACATTGTAGCTGCCAACTAAGAGGTTTTCCATGGGATGATTTTCCAAATGAGCCTGAGTTCTTGCAGCTACTGGCAGGGGAGCCTGAAAGCATTCTGCTGAATTTCAGCACTTACATAAGATCTACATTGAAAGCCAGATTTATTCACTCTTATACATGTTGAACAGCATCTTGTTTTACACTTGTTACCATCAACTTCTTGAGGTCTCATTTGGGGAAAAAAAAAAAGAAAAAAACAGAAGGGAAGTGCCTTTATGGAATAGGAAAGAAAGGACTTTAAAGAGGGGTCAGATGACTAAATTGCACAATGAAGAAACTACTACCTTGGTTGAAGATCACTCAAAGAACAAAGATGCGGGTGAAGAGGAGGACAACTTCTGAGCAGAGTAAGAAAGACTGGTTTAGGAAAAGGTTTATGGAAAATTTTGGAACGTCTTGTGACTATATATTACTTACTGGTTTAAAATACATGTAGCCCAGCTAAGAAATCTTTTATTTTAAAAGCCACAACTTGACACTGAACAGATGATCGCATGTATGTTAACTGGCTCTGCTACAAAAGATGTATCCGTAGAAGGTGCAGGTACTCTAGCATGTAAACTGTATGCAAACAGAATGATATCTTATTACTTTCTTCAGATTCTTCCTCCTATAGAATGTGCATCTTCCTGTAAATTCCACGCAGGTTGCTATACCAAGCAGCTTAAAGAATTCAAGACAGAGAGATTGCTTTGCTCTGTGAGCAAACATGGTGCAAGTTTATGTCAGCTACAGACAGCAGAAGAAAGCTTTCCTTTTAAACCACAACATAGATAGGTCACAAGTATATCAGTCTTGTAGTCCTAAGTGTAAAAATTTCCATGATAGGAACGAAGGTGAAGAAAGATGCTCTACACACATTTATCCAGCTCCTTCTGATCCTTCCATTTCCCCTTACTTTTGCACACTTACTTAATATTCTTGTAACCACATACTCCCATCATGTTTAATGGCTAGCACTCGGTGAAGTGTATCATACACGGGACTTTAATCTGGTTTGTTACTTTTAAATGTAACATAGCAAACACTGAAACAAGGGCAAAAAGAATGGCAATGACACCTGCCTTCTTAGGATGAGCTATGGGACCACTAGTATCTAGGTAGAGATGTGATTTTTAGCCTGCCTTCAGGACAAAGACGTATCTGACAGAACATACCAAATAAGAAATGGATGTTTGAATTTCATCGTAGTACTGATTGTAGCCTACCACTGTTTCAAACTAATCTCACTGAGAGGCCTGGGCTTAATATGGAAGTATGAAGGTAATAAGTGCTACTGCTTTTCAGAGCTCTTTATCATTCTGCCTCTTACAGCCCTCTTGAATACTACTATAAATACAGTGTTGACACTCTTGGGCCACTGAAGACATGAGTTCCCAGTAGCAGAGTAAATTCTGAATTTTTAAATGTTTTTGCAAACCTTAAGAGAACTGGATATTCTTTTACCTCCAGGCAAGACTCTGGTGGAATGCTCAGCACCAAGGAAAAAAAGAAACCAAAAATCACTACATTGATATAACAGCTTTCTTCAACAAAAAGGAGGGAAATAAATGAATATTCCAAATGCAGACTTGCTTGACACATTTGTAACTATGTAGTTTTCAAAGATTTTAATTATCACTTATAGTACATGCAGTTTATTAAGAGAAGCTGTTTTAACGAAAATGCTCTATAAATTTTTATTTTGAGATTATTTTTACCTAATTGCCCTAAGGCTTGCATGTATGTTACTCTATTTTGTCCTTATTTACTGCAATAGTTCACTTCCAAATATTTATGCTACTGTCTCAAGGATGAGGTAAATGCATGCAGTAATTATAAAGATGTCTAAATTGCCAGGATACAGTGATAAAAGAAAAGCTTCAGCAAGACTTTTCTCATTTGCTACTGAATGAAAAGAAGAATAAGATTGTGGAGAAGATTCAGATTCTCCCACATCATTACTCTTCCCCCTAGAATCCCACCGGACTAACTTTGGTCCCTCTTGGCTTTACCAGCAGTCCCCAGTGATTTCACCTGTAACATGCCTGACTACACCAAGTGAAGGTCTGCCCCACATTTTAAGATGTATTTTTAAAACCTATTGTTCCTCTTTCAAAAAGATGTACTTGTATGTAGCTTAGAAAGAGAAAAATTTACTATAAACTACTGGGCGTTTCTTTTACAAGAAAGGAAGATTATAATTCTACTGAGTAATTAATTCTATTTTACGGCTGGCACTAGAAATGTTAACTCTGATCATGACCACTACTTTCCTGCATGTACTTGATTTCTACCTAAAATTATGTGCATAGGCAATCCATCCCCCAGACTACTGATTTTTTATATAAAAGTTTTCATTTTTCAGTTATGAATGATATGTACTTCATGTTCTCCAATTAACATGTAAGAAACTGTCTGCAGAATGTTATCTTTTCCTGCTTAAGTTCCTTCATTTTACGGGATCTTTTAGTGCTTCACTTTAAATAAAAAAAATGTATTAATAATTTAGAACTGAGGATCATCTTTCCTAGCTAAAGAGAAATTATGGCAATAATTCACTTCTGTGCCTTTTGACATTTGCAGATATTTTACACACAAATCCTTACCAATATCTACAAATACAATGATTCTCTCATTCTTGCATGCTAGATGATAAGGTTTTGGGAAACCTCTGAGAATTATGTATTGATTACAGCATTGAACTGTGGTTGATGAACCAATAAAAGTGCTCCCCTCACTTCTGACCCATGGAAGTGTTAGAACTACACTTAGCCATGCTGCTGGAAACAGCCTGGGATTTCTGTACCAAAATGTTTTATAACTACCAGAATTGTGTCTTATTTTCATCTACCAAAATGTTTTCTGTAGTTTCCCATGGCTATAGCAGTTGCCTTTTTAATCCTTTTTTTTCCTGGCGTGACACTAGGGGAGGCAGAAGCAGTACTCTGCGTAACAAGCAATGAACCAGCCACTGATTTGCAAGGATATTTGAGGGGCTGTTTTGTGTCAATGGCTATTACTAGGTTTTAATTTTCCTATGAAGCAAAGATTTAACAGCCTTAAACATCAAGAAAGAGATGGAAAATTATTTTCATTTAAAAATATCCTTAAGATGAACCACAGGTTATAGGAAGGATAAGGAGATACTCTATGAAATTCTTTGCCCTGGGCAAAAAGAAGATCAGGCTGTTTTCAGTCTGTCAATCTGTCTCTGGTCATGTTAGAAACAAGTTACTGCATACATGATTCTAAGCATGAGTGAATTTAATTAAAGGACTTCAGATCCTCAGAGGAAATTGCTGTGTGAGTGCAGAGATAAACTGTGTCTGTTTCTAGCCTACTATATGTACTACAGTAGATAGAATGTGCTGTTCTTAAAGTGACTGAATATGCGGTGGAATTCAGTCTCTCAACCTCCAGAGTACATGACAGGCATTAATTAATATATGTTAAAGTATTTTGTGATTATTGAGTGTAAAATATTCTATACAGTGAATGTAACCTATTAGTTTTGTTGTAGCTTTGCAGTGATAAACCTGTATGTGCTAAATTCATAGTTATTTTATCACACAGATCAGTACATGTTGAGTTCAATATAGGCATTGTAATCTGAGGTAAATTGTATCTAGATAAATAGTGAAGATATTTTTTAAAAAATTATTACCTATTTTAAAGAAACAATTTTCTTACAAGATTTCAAAGAAATGTCACTAGATTAATGAAAAAGTAGCTCTTATAATATTTGTTTAATACTGTAGGTCTGCTACATCAAACTGAGTTCTTACCACAGGCACCACTCTCGGCAGCACTGGCTGGGCATGGTCACTGCCTTCTCACAATTGCAGTGGTGCAACTTTACGGAGAGGTTGCTCAGAGCTTGGCCAAACAGGAAAACTGAAAAGCAAGGAAAACCTAATACCAAGACCTTTTTAAAAACATAGGTCCCATCATCAGGTTTGTAAGCCCTTGTTGGAAAGTTTCTTGCTTTTGAGAAGAACTGAGCATGTAGCAGCTCCACTGAAGAGAACAGAATTTTATTCTACTTTTTATTTTGAAAAGCAAGGTTTTTAGGAACCAAATCTTAAATACCCAAAACACTAAAACTGTAGTTCTGGTCTCTCTGCACACTCAGAGTCTGATGCTTACTGCAAAGCCAGCCTCATCTTTTGCAGCAGCTCAGGAGAAAGAATTTCACCCAGTATCTTGGATTTTCGCAACTTCAAGCCAAGATAAAACCCTCTGATTTCCCTGAGGAAAGAGGGCAGAGGGAAACCCAGAGGCCCTCCAGCCCTCCTCTATATGACCCTGTATTTTTTTGTCTGTAAAAATACTAGCCGCCTTTTCAAGGGCTTTTTGGGATTCTGGCTACACACTGATAAACTAAAGGGCATCCAGATACCGAGAGAGAAGATGCTATATCTGTATAAGGAAATATTACCATTTTAACTTTAATTAGAACTTAATTGTGATTAAATATTTTGTTTTAATAAAGAAAAACCTTCCTCTTTGAGCAGGTGTACTGAAGAAGGCTGGTATCTGTTCGCAGACAGCTCAAATGGAGAATTTGGTCACACCGCTGACGTTGCTACCCCAGTCATCTCCCTTACAGGGCCCAAGTGCAAAATCGTATTCTGGAACCACATGAATGGTTCAACAATAGGTTCTCTGGAGGTATGGAGATGCTCTTTGTTTTGAAGTGTGGTTTTTTTACGACTTGAAATTGCTGTGAGAAAATTCATGCCCTGTCATTTAGTTCCTTTAAAGCCTAGGCTGCTAATAAGTGAAAATGAACAATTGCTAACACTCCGCTGCTCTCAATATGTTATGATCTGAAGGAAGCATTAGCTTGAGTAAGCTGTGGAAAATGAAAATTTCTACAACAATCAAAAATGCTGACCTTTATAGACATACCATAGTTGGAACGTCCGTGCAAAAAAAATCTTTGTACTATGCAATACCCTTTGACACTGAAAAGCATCAGTAGATATTTGGACATCGAGGTCTTTGGCTGAATGTGGGAGCATGAAAAAAGAAGTCATTGTATTAAAATTTGCTGTGAAATTTTGTAGAAACAGCTTATTGTTATGTTATTCCTTGGAAAAATTTAACATTTATCTTTCAAATGTTAATTATATTAATGTAAGCAACATTGAACTATTTCTAGGACTTAACAATAACAAGCTTTCTTACCCACACCCTTTCCTTCACTCCAGTTAAAATAAAAGCACTTCTGTAAAGTAAATCTAACTCGTTTAGCAGCTTATGGATCAAGTGACTCACTGCAAAGTGAATGAATAAAACAGCAACATTGTTCTCAACATTTTTTTTGCCACGCATCTGAATAACTCTAATGGGTTTTCCCATGAATGTTACACAATAACTATAGCATCAGAAATGGATTGAAAAAAATACTCAGGATAAGATACCCAGTCATCTGGGCACTCAAGTATCAAATTGGGTGTGGCCAGTGCGTGTGAATTTAATTGTACAAATAAATTCTCACTAGCTTGGTTACTCTGAATAACAAAAGACAATTATAATAAAAAACCTGGTAGAATTCAACTGTTTTGAAGATGAAATTAAAATGTATGTTGACATTAGAACTGAAATCTAAGATGTGGTGTCCTTTACCCCATGCATGTGACTTACTAGACATTCAGAGGAAGCATGGGGTTTTTTTCTTGTATTTTTCTTAAACAATTTTTTAAAATATCACTGAATTTCCCCCAAGTGAGTAAAGATCTTGCTAGGCTGCTTGGCAAGTAGTCAAATTTTAATTCACCAGAATCAGTGGGAAATCAGAGTATGAAGATGATTTGTCCTCAGTTTTAAGACTCGGGACAGATCAATTTCCTTTGAGACTTCTTTGCATTTATTCTGGAGTCCAGGGCTTCTTCAGAGTGTAGGAAGCCACGTTAGCTGGAATCAAGTCCACAGAGTGTTTTGTAGAAATTAACAGCAAATTCCATGGAGCCATGCCCAGTATTACCACCACAAAAGACAAATGTATATAGATTTTATTTTTTTTCAGTTTCAACACAGGAGACTACAATTTCCCTCTATCCCTTAACCATTTTTTTCCCCCCTCTATAACTTAAATGATTTTAAGATTTACCAAAGGAAAATCACAAAATCTTTGCATTTTAAACATTGTAAATAATTACCTGGTTTCAATTAGTTAATTAAGCAATTAGTATTGAACATAGGAATAGCTCAGAATATAAAATTATTTAGATAATTTCTAATTATTCTCGTCTAAAAGTTCTAAGTATTATATGAATGTGAATATTTCTGTGCCTAAAAATCACTAAAGGCCTTTTATCCTTCTCTTCCACCAAGACTACCACATTTTTATTGAATTTACAAATTTGGATTTTTGCATGTTAATCTGCATCCATATTGTCAAATGTCACGTAGGACGTGTTGAAAACTTTCCTACTGTTTGCATGAATGGCTGTCTTCTTGTGTTTCTATGACTTTTTTAAACATTGATTAGCTGTGG
Source organism: Gavia stellata (assembly GCF_030936135.1). Classification (NCBI taxonomy): domain Eukaryota; kingdom Metazoa; phylum Chordata; class Aves; order Gaviiformes; family Gaviidae; genus Gavia; species Gavia stellata. Next base: position 22,002,160 of record NC_082599.1, on the reverse strand, counting down.
CTTTATTGTGCAACCTCGGTTTGAATATTTATTGGAACTATTTTTGTCTGGTTTCTGCCATCTGACTTGGCATAGGTAACTCTACCAAAGTTTTTGATCTGCTTTTTCAGTAACTTGCAATGTAATCAAAATGCATAGAGCTTCAAAGTGCATTAGGGCACAGGGAAGCCTTGGATTTTGATAGCACATAAGTTTATGGGCATATTTAATGCTAAAATTATAACCTTTAGCATATTATACAAAAATGAATTTCTGATGAAGTACTTGGATTTATAATTTAGTAGGTAATTTACAGTGTATATAAAAGCACATGTGTATGTGTGTCCAGATAGTCACACACATTTTTATCAATATTCATATAAATATATAGTTTATATGTGAGTGTAAGAAAAAGCTTTTCTTACTCAGCACGCTTTATTCTCTCAAATAATAGGTAATCCCTGTTTCTTGCCAATTTATTTTTTCCCCTTAAAATTTGTGTTTTCTGTGGGCAGTTCTTCTTGTCTGTAAAGCCAGGTGTCACTTTGGTTTTCTATTCAATTTAATATATTACACCTGTTTCTTTTGTTCCTCTGGAATGAAAGATTTCAGTGCGAGGATCTGCTATTTGCTTGGCAGAACTTACCTGTTACGCAATATCATATACACTCATGGGACTGCATAAATTTTCAAAAAACCCCTTTTTTTTTCATTAAGATGAAAAATGCCTGGGCTGCCCTAAGAAGATTACACAGAGTAGCAATAAATCCTTGAAAGCAGAAGTGGTTCAGGCAACTGGTGAACTGATATTTAGCTCTGCGAGTACTGGCTGAAGACACAGCTTGACACACTTCATCAAACACCCATCTTGTCATTATTGTCAGCTCAGCTGAATTTGGATGCCCAAGAGGTTGGAGCAAATCATATTTAGGGCTTTGTGCTCATGTTGAAAAGTGTCAGCTTTCCCCAATTCAATGACTGTTCACAGGCGTAAGGGTATTTATGAGTCTTCCATTGCCCAAACAGGTGAAATTTGGTCTTTAGAAGAAAAGAACAAATTTTTATTTGTAGAAGAAAAAATTAATATATTTTTCAGTAACTTTTGTTTTTAATGCTGTTTCCATGTTTTACAAATGGATCCTATTAATGAGAAATTTTTATTTGTGGCTAGCCACTCCTGATAAATTAATGGGATAAGTTAGTACAGGTAAGGCTTTGGACTGAGTATGTTTATGAGGATATGAGAAAATCTTAAAGCATTATTTTCTTAGAACAGTAATTTACACTGGCAAATCCCTTTGGGTCAGATAGGACATGAGGAAAAGTTTCTTCACAGAGAGGGTGGCCAGTTACTGGAACAAGCTCCCCAGAGAAGTGGTCACGGCACCAAGCCTGTCAGAGTTCAAGGAGTGTCTGGATGATGCTCTTAGTTGTATGGTTTAGTTTTAGGTAGTCCTGCGAAGAGTAGGGAGTTGGCCTTGATGATCCTTATGGGTCCCTTCCAACTCCAGAATTCTATGATTCTATAATATTTAATGGTGGTATAGAGATAAGTTGTACAAGATACTCTCATACTCTTATATACAATTAAGGATCCTAAAGTGAGTTGGTAACGCAAAGATTCTTTGTGACCTGGAATTATTTCGGTTTTAGGTACTCTGTAAAACAGGTAACAAGACTTCTAAACTGTGGACTCAAAGTGGCAGCCAAGGTCCGCAATGGAACAGAGCAGAAGTGTTCTTAGGAATTCGTTCAAATTTTCAGGTATGTATTCCTACACTATGTGCTCTCTAGACAGCTGGCTTTAGGTACTTTTATATTATGCATTCTTCACCTCCTCATTTCCTCATTTGCCCCCCACACATATTGTACCTCCCCTTCTGAATAGCAAAAGTCATCTTTTTGGCTGTCTGATCAGTTATCTGAGCTGGACAAAAGTTTTTGGAAATTTCTCACTCCCCTTCAATCTCAGATTGATATCCATTTTTAAGGCGGAGAATCCCTTCTGTCCTTGAATTCAGTTGGGGTTGAACTATTCCACTTCCTTCTCCTTAGTCTGTACTAGTATTACATCTGGTTTATGAAAAAAGAGTCTTGAGCATGATGTTTGCTTTGAAATATGAGCTGATTCCTAAGCCTCTTGGACATACATAGTCATGGATATGCCACGCTTAGTTGTATCCTTATAAGAAAAATGGAGATAGCCAGGAACATATTTAAAAATGTGTTACATTCCCTGGTACTTCTGTCTTGGATGGCTTTTAATGAAACTTTAACATTCTTTTTACATTAATGGGAATAACTGATGAATGACTCAGACTAGCCTTTTTCATGCTTGCTTTGCCGAAGTAGGTGGAATCCTTGTTATTAATTTACAAGTGGGAACTAGTATTGGTTCATGTTGCTCATTTTCTTTCCCCTTTTTTTTGTATTTGGTTGATGTTAGAAGATGGTCCTTCAATAACTATATTGACAGTTCTCTGCAAGCAGTAGTACAAACTTTCATAGAACCGTGCTGTGACAGTAAGAACTGACCTATTCATATTCCAAGATTTGCAAGGACCATCATAGTCTCTGTTCTATTCATGTTGCATGTATAAGCTTTTATATATCTCAACAGTGTCTTACTGTAATAGCTCTGTAATTTTTATTAGGTTGTTTTCAGGGCAAAACGTGGTGTCAGTTACATGGGAGATGTGGCAGTGGATGATATTAGCTTTGAAGATTGTTCCCCTTTGCCCATCCCAGGCAGACCTTGCACATCAGAGGAATTCACATGTGCCAACAAGTACTGCATCCCAAAGGATAATCTGTGTGATTTTGTAAATGACTGTGCAGATAACTCAGATGAGAGCCCTACTATTTGCAGTAAGTATGGTAGTTTTTTTAATATAATTATCAAAAATAACTGTGCCTGCTGTGAATTGTTATTACTTGAATACTTTTGGCAGCTCATCAGCTAAGAAAGCAAACAAGAAGGTAATAATTTAATTCTAGTCCTTGGCTTTTAAGGATTTTAAATTACTATTATTTCATTTGAAATCATATGATAGAAAATAAAAAGAACTGTTAGTGAATTTCTCAAAATAACTCAGAAAACAGCTGTCCTCAAAAGCAGAATAAAAATCTCCTTCTTTCCATATGAAAAGAATGCATTAAGGCTGAAAAAAATACTTCAAGCGTAATATCTTTGGGATATGAGGGACCTACCTCCTTTGATATTTCAGGGATTGTCAGGTCTCTTAGCAAATCATTTTAATCTGAATACTGTACAATTTTGGTTTTACAAGAGATATCAAGAAACAGCATCTGTAGTATTGGATTCAAAGAATGATGTTTCATATCAAATAGGTTCTCCTCAGGAGAAAAGGATTAAAATATATAGTACGAACACTTTCTTTTTTCTAGTACAGTCGTGGGAAAAGCTCACACAATCAAATCTGCATTGTTTGGTACCATATGAACAGTTGCCTCATTTTTATTGAGATTATGAATACAGTTTATCAAATTCTCAGCGAATACAGTTTTATGAAGCAAAGGTATGCTGATATCCTATGAAGCTAAAGTACCTGGCAAAGGCACTGTATTTTGCAAATTATTTTCATACTACTAAACTTCTCAGTGATTTCCAAACCAGGAATAGCATGTCACTAAGCTATATGAGGACCAGTTCAGGTCTTCTGCAACTAAAAATGAGGAGTATATCAAATTGGAATTACTCTGTAGAAAAAGATTTTCATATTTTGTGTTTTATTTTCTGAAATATTTAAAAGCTCTTTACCCATGACTTTTTTGAGTTTTCCGGATTGTCTGTATTTCCCATTAAATACCATCAACAAAGTAAAGACTGAAGCGTTAGGGGCAAGACGGTTCAAACAGGCTGATGGGATTTAGTTTTGCAACGCCTTAAAGTAAGTATTTCATTCTGATTCCCCATTGGAAAAGAGGTGAACTGAAACAGACCCACAAAGAATATGCTTTCCTGTAAAGTGCTTTTTTAACTTATTATTTTTAAGTTAAAAAAATAAAAATAAAAAATTCTTAAAAAAAAAAATTTGGAAAAGAACTTCCCTGACTGCATTTTAACAGGAAGTTTTACAATGAAGTATTATGGAGCCTTAATAGCACAGAGGTCATTACTGGGGTGAAATTTCTATATCAACATGGATTTTGCCTCAGATAAAAAAATTAATCCTATTTCATAATGTCTAATTGTGCTGTAAAATGCTTGGTGACTAATTATGACTTTCTGTGTTATGTTTGTGAGTGCTTTATTCAATAGCATTTTCAACAGCAGTGTCAGGAATTAGACTAATTTTGCTTTCCTTGTTTTCCTTTTATTTTTTCAGTTTTGAAATAAGTATGCTGCTTTAAATCTCCACTATGTGCTGGAGAATTTGGGGTTTCTTTTATTGGTGCTGCTTCTGCTTTATATATTTAATAAAGTAGAAATACACGATATAGCGCTTGCTGAAAATATACCTAACAGAAAAATGTTAGTCTGTTTTTACAGCTTTTTCATGAAGCAGGCTGCCTCTGAAGAGAACATAATTTCCACATATTTCCACTCTTTGTGAAGTTTTTTTTTCATTCATTGCAGCCATTAGAGAAGAGTTGTTTCCTTACTGCTGAACCATAGGACGGTAGCTTGGAAACCTCAAACTCAGAAGCCTGGGGAAGGCTTTAGTAGGTAGGGCAAAGCGTGACAGTTCAAAGCACAGGAAACAAGAAATGGGCAGTTTTGCCCAGGCATGGCAATTGTGTTTAAAAAACATGAAAACTGTGCAGCCTCAAGACATCTCCATAGTACCTTTTAGCAGTAGGTCTTCCTGGATCGTTAGCTCTAACTGTAGATGTTGTATGCTATGCTATGTGAGTCATCACATATTAGTTAATGAAATCTTTCTGCACCATGTTAAAGAAACTAGTCCCTAATCTCTGTAATCCTAAAACTCCAGAATGTTAATAGGACTATATCACACAATGATAATCACCAAGGCTAATTAGCAATGTCTAGACAAAGCCAGTACTGCTGAGATATAATCTATGCCTCATAAAGCTGTTAAATTACTACTGAGAGGTCTGTGCCTTGGTTTTGTTTGCTTTGTAGAAGGCTCTTTTTAGCTAGTTGCATGATGTCAGTGCCGTAAAATAAGTCAAGTACACATTTTAACAGATACACTGATTCGTCAAATGTTTACAAATTACTCCATTAGATACTGAATGACTGATCCATGCTTAGAGTTTTCTTTAAGGATAATGTCACTAGTACTATTTTCTTACTACAAGTATATGGGAACAAAATAAACAGCAACAGTGCTGGAGGGGTAATGGGTGGTAGCACTCCTTCAACCTTGTTCAGAAACTGCTGGGGTTTGCCTTATGCTGCTTGAGGTTTTCCCTGTATCAGAGGAAGGTCTCTGAGGGAGCTCTGGTTAGATTGAGTTGGGCATGCCTCCTTAAGGTAGAAATGGTGCTTTATGAGATCTAGTAAATTAAATTTTGTGAAAAAGGCTGTGGGGCAGTAGTGTTTTTCCAGCCTGAGATATGGATTAGTGCCAGCACAGATGGCTGTACTTGGTAGGTATTTGGTTTTGTCTGAGCTTGGTTGATGTTTGGTTTAGCTCATCACTGTGCCTCTGAAGCGAGACTCTGTTACTCCTATTTATTACGATTTGGTTTACATTGTAAAGTGTGCTCAAGCATATGAACTAGGCTTCTTTAATTAGAAAATAAATTGAAAGATGAGCTTCAGGAGGGCACCAAATGTAGTCTAACCACTAGTGGTCATTCAGCCTGCAGGATCAGACTATATCATCTCAGTCCTCTTTCCTCCGCCGCCCCTCTAAACGCCATCAGGTCCTCAGCATCAGGTGTTGTGCTCTGCAGACCTGCTCCTATAGCTCTGTACTTCTTGTTCATCTAGGCATAGCTGTTGGGAATAATATGACTTAAAATAGTTTAAATCTTTCTCCATTTAATTACTTGTTTTATTACAAAGATTCATTAGATCTTTTGTGATCAATATAATACCATTCATGCACCTACTGTTAAGTGTTTTTCTTAAATTATTAAGCTCTCATCCAGTAGACTAATTCAGCAGCCCTGTGTCACTGCTCCACAGACAAAAGGATTAGCTTTGCTTTTGTTCTTCGTTACTAAGAGTTCACAGTTCTTCATAGAAGTGTCTACTACCAAAGATTTAATATGCAAGTGCACAGTCATCTGCTGTAACTTGAGCTTCTAAGCAGGCTGCCTAAATTCTCTTTTTCATCAGTGGAGTGACTCACTTCCATGCTGAAGTTCATGTAATTTAAAATCAGTTGTTTGAGTTAGATTAGATAAATTGTCCTATAAATATTACTGTTTTTCTTTGTTGACTATAGAGATCCTACAAGGACATCTAAATTTAGATTAGGTAACACGCAATATGTACAGCATTAGCAGGGGTGTTCAATACTCATGCCTTAAGTTCTTGATTCTAGAAAACATGCCTTTAAAATAAAATGGTCAGTTGCATCCATGAATTTTATTGACTTGAGACAGAATTTGTAAGTAATTGAAGGTATTTCTTTACCTAGGATCATGAAATATCAAGTAACTAAATGATCATACAGCAAAAGATGAGGAGTGACAAATTTTATGGGCTGTTACATTCAGTTTAGGTAAACTACAATCTATGTTTTGCATAAATGATAATCATATTTAGCACATCAGGTTTGGGGTTTTTTTAGCTGTTATTTCAGATGACATCATATTTGCAGACAAAGGTAAAAGTAGTGAAGTTATTTTTGCTAAATAGTCCATATTTTTAACAAAATGTTTCTAGCTTCTTTTTCACCCTTATGACCTCCACAAAGAAAAATGCAAGGAAGAAATCATTCATCTGATTTCAGCCTGAAATTTTAGAGGTAGCTGTCTGTACAGTTTTGGTCCGTGTGTAGGCTCCATGGATTTTAGCTCCTTGGCCTCATTACTGAGGCTTCCAATCAGCTGCTGATTAAATAAAGCTACTTTTAAGTGGCTGAACTTTATCAGACCCCAGAAGAGGCTCAGATTCTGTTTACATTTTATGAGAGAGCTTTTGTCATTTCTCATATTGTCAGACCAAATAATCCATACAGTGTCCTTATTTATCTTCAAAGCACTTTCCTTTCCAGCAATAATGGTAAGAATATTTAGGGCACAGTTGAAAGTTTCTTGAAGGCTCTGCTGAAATTCCAGCTTATTTCAGCAAGTTTAGTCTTACTTGGTAATCATTATAATGAAGTTATACCTAGAGGAAAAAACATACACAGCTTAAACTTCTGGAGTGATGAAATTAACTTAATCTTAATTTACGTGGATAGTTGACTCACTGTGCTGGTGGTTTTGACATTTAAGATTGGAAAATCCGTAAAGAACATGCATGTTGTTTCATATAAAAATCAACCAAAACTATGGCAGCTTTCTCTTTTTCTAGGCATTAAATACAATTTATGGAGAAATGTAGATAACCATCTGTGTTTGCATATTGGCTAAGAAAATACATGTGTGAATTCTTCTGGAAACATGCAAAAGTAAACTAACTATGGGTGTGGTTCAGCTCAAAGTTAGCACACGTGCATTTGTGTTTTACCTGTACGTGTCTGTAAGGAGGCTGTGTCTTTATAGTTCTCAATACATTAATTTGGGTGGGTCTCTGTTCCCTAAATATAGGCATTTGTTATCATTTTCACCTGACCTTAACATGTTCCTCCAAAAAGAGGCTAGTTTTCTGCAGATGTCTTGGATGCCCTATGGAGGGCACCAATTGACCTCTGCCTGTAAGACCCTAAAAGAGCTATTCAGCTTGACCTAAAATAGATTGCTGTTTTTGGTTACTTTCATACCCAGCACTCTGTTGACTATAATGAGAGCACAGAGACCTACCTCATATATATGTAGTTTTACCCTATCCTATTATTGTATACTAGAACATAAAAAATGTTCAGTTTAATAAGATACATGGATATTATGTTTTCTATTGAAGCATTATTTTTTCTTTTATGGATTTGAGTAGTAGGTTGTAGTATATGTACCTAATTAACTTCTTGGAAAAAAAAATCTCTTTTCATGTGTGTGTAAATGTCTTTCAGGTACATCTATTGGGCATTGCAATTTTGAGTTTGATCTTTGTGGATGGAAGCAAGATGAAAATGATGATTTTGACTGGAACCTCAGAACTAGCAATACTACAAAAATGGGCACTGGACCAGCTACTGATCATACGTTACAAGAGTCATCTGGTCATTATATTTTTATAAAGAGTTCTTTTCTTCAGCTGCCAGGACAGAAAGCTAGGATTTCTAGTCCTGTCCTAAGCAAAAGGAATAAAGACTGCAAGGTATGTGGGGGTGTGGTACTAGCAGGAATGCAGAATTTGATTTCTAGATTGCAGCAAGATAATATTCCTAAAATGAATAAAGATTATCACTGAAATATTTCTTCAGAAAAACCAAGCATGTTGTAGAAGTCAGGGCCTGATCTTATTTCCTTGAAAGCATAAGAAGACATGTATCTTGTTGAGGGAGAAGAATGATTTCTGTAAGTAAATAAATACCCTGGGAGATTCAGATGAAGTTGACAATGAATGCAGTGTCTGATTTAGAATATGTCTTATGTGACATCAGCCTTGAGTAGCATACAACTTTGTAATGGTTTGTGATTTTATGGAGAAAATGTGTATAAATACAGTAACAATTGGCTTTCAAAGAGTACAACTGCCAATAGAAGGATGCATGCAGAAAGCTCCATCACCGACTCACCTCTAGAGAATGGCAAAAAGTAAGCCTTTATTTTCCAAAAGGTTACAGAACAGTGATTTGAGTGTGAACATTTCAGTGCAAACCTGGATTAAAATTTTTTCTAGTTTTGATAAAACTTTTACAATCTTTGCTAAAATGGTACTTTGTAGTTTCATAAGACATCTTTCAGAAGACATCTATCAGAATCTGCTAGAGGAACAACATGCTAAAAAAGTGAATTTTCCAAAAAGTTGAACTATGCAGTACTTTGAAATGGTATTTTTTCAAATTTTCATAGTCTTTAAGTGTCAAGCCAAAAATGAGTGGTATCAGTTTCTAACATCATTGTCAAACACAAAATGGAAGTTTAAACATTAATAGTTGCCAATAATTCTAATTACTAATAAAATCAGTAATAATTTTAAAATATAAATATGTAAATATGTAAAATATAGAGCTAATGAAACAGCTATATATATTATTTACATGGAGAGCAATATTGTGCATAAATGGAGCTGCTGTGAGAGGGAAAGTAGTACTTTTAGCCTTTGGAAAATTAGCAAAGAAAAATTTATAAAGACTAGAAAATTAGCAAGGCAGGAATGGCTTAACATTTTCAGGGTAAATGTGGGCATGGTTTTCCAGAATTGAAGAAGTGATTTGGGAAAAAAAAAAAAAGACCTAGTGAAGAGAAAAAGGAGGCATCAGTATATAAAGTTATGTCAACAGTTGATTTGAGATGAAGAAATTAATCTCTCTAATAGTTAATTAAGACCCAGAACTTCATCCTAACAGATCAGACAGTCCCTAAAACTATTTTATCCCATTCTGTGAGTTATTAGAGTTGAAAGAAAGTGTGAACAAATGCAGAGTGGTCTAAATCATATGCCAGCCTAAGATCTAGGGTAAAGAATTTTGGAACTACTGTGAGTAAAAACAACATTCAAGCTATTATTTTGCTAATTATTTTGCTATGAACACATGAAGATCTGTCTAACTTGGCAACAGGAATGTTTGTTGGCTAACTTTACACAGTTAAATAAGCTCAAGAGCCCTCTAATGATCTGACCATAAAATAGCCACTTTGCTTACCAGCATTTGGAGCATCTCCGCTACTGATGTCACACTTGGGATTCTTACTCCATCTGTTTGCTGGAGATACTGGTCTAGTAACTTGCCTGAGAAATTATATCAGTGCCTTTATAATTATGTAAGATGTAAAATTTTACTGAGTTTCTGTTTGAAAACAGGATATGTAATCATTTTACATTAGATTTTTATCCTCAGTAGTCTCATTTTGCAAGTTCACCCTTATACATCTATCTAATAACTAGCTCTCTCAAGAGAATAAAATTGGTGAAGAGGAGTTGTTTTTTAAAAAGCCTTTGAATTGAACTGATTGTGTGATCACTGCACTATGCTCATCAAATGAAGGTTGTCTTAGACTGAAATAGTCCTAAACAGTTTTACTGTATGTGCAGACAACATCTCTGTTCAAAATGGCCAGTCATTTGCCCCTAGGTCCATTTATCTCATACTCACTACTCATGAGGGAAATCAAAACCTGTGAAGAGTTTGTCTGAAACTTGGAAAGAGTTCTGCTTATGCTTGAGATTTCTAAGAAGAATCATGTGATTGAAATTCTTCTGGCTGTTTGAAAACTCCCAAAACTCTTTATAGAGAAGAAAGTCAGGAAGTCATAAATAGCTTGATTTTATGATCCAAACAAAACTTGACTAATTTCAATATTCAGTAGAAAAACTTAATCTAGCCATTATAAAATATCTTCAAAATTTGAGCCATGATCTTATGTTTTCTAAGTTAATTTTCTATATTCCCTAAAATATATATAGTTTGAAAAATTCTGCTTACAGAAGCTTGGAGATGTTTGTTTCTTTCTCTAGCATCATATTTGAAAACATCCCTTTCTCAACATTATCTGGTTTTGTGCTTTAAAAATAACTTTGCTGCTATTTAACATCTATCTATGAAGAGTAAAACATATATGTAAAGAAATGCAGAATAACTGAGAATGACAGGTTCACATCTGAATATTTATGATGTATCACACATTAAATACAATGAAATGCTTGAAATGAAGCTATTGGAAACAATTACTTTTGCACACTGAAAATTATTTACAAAAAACAGCGGGTCTATACACCTTCTACAGTCAAAACTTCTACATCCATGATATGGCCTGAAACAGTCAGTTGTATCTATGACATTTTATAGTGTTTTTTGAAGGTTCTGACCAGTTCTGAAACTTTCATTTAGGCAACTGACCAAGAGAAGTGAAATTTCTGGGGAAGGAAATTGTATGAATGAAAACATTATTTCAAGACCCAGAGCTTCATCTTAGCAGATCAGACAGTTCCTTAAAGTATTTTGCTCCTTTCTGTGAATTAATAGAGAAGCAAATGTTACATCATGTATTACAACAGACTTAGTTTGGGATCTTAGGCCCATTCAGATCAATAGAAAATGTACATTTACATCAGTGGGACAAGAGAAAACAAATATACATCAGCAAATATAAAGGGAGATACATGAAAAAAAAAAAGGGTTTGTTTACATACAAGACTTTCACAAACCAAGCTGCATCTTCAAAAAGAATAGAAATCCAAAGGAAACAGTCTAAGTAGAAAGAAAGTGAGATTATGCCAAAATAAATATGGGAAAGAAAAGGGAGAATTCTGCATCAAGGCATCAATGATAAATAATTATATTATCTGGAAACGTCAACCCATAAGAAAATCAGGAAATCTATGTATACTATTGTGGAATAATAAAAAAATTGTGTTGAAAATACTTAAAAAAACCTTAAATACCTTCTTTGGAGTAGTGTAGTATTTGCTACAGGATGTTGTGTAGAGATACCAGTCTGAGCTGCTCCTTAGAACCAGTGTTGAAGCAGCACTGTTGCAGAATATGGTGCCAAAGGAGATGGTGTTGGAACAAAGTCTTAAATTTAGTTGCAATACATAAACAAAAGCATATGGCATACATTGTGATTCTTAGGGAATTTAAGAATGAAGTCAAAGAATTTTAATAAAAAATACGAAAGATGTCATTAATATCAGCAATTCCTTTATGGTATGCACAGTAGAAGGGCGGGGGGGGTGCCATTTGTTTTTGCAAGTATTGTATTTTCTGCATATTTTTGCATTGTAACCCTTCCAATTTTATTTCAATATCAGAAAATTAGTTACAAACAGAACCAGTTGTTGTAACTCATTGAGTTTTCAGAAATCTATGGTAAATTCTTTAGAATACGCCTGAAAAGATTAATTAGCCAACTGATGAATGACAACATCCAGAGAACCTTGGAGAACTAAGACTAGAGAGCTAGCCTATGTTCTGATGCAAAGCAAATTAAGTATGGGAATGACTATTTCACATGCATTATAATTCAAGCCTCAGTAATGTGGGACCCCAGTCCTGAAATGACTTGGATACATGCTTAAAATTAAATTTGTGCATAACTGTTGTCAAGATGACTTTGCTACTATGTATCTAGAAATGATGTAATAGAACAGAAGACCAGTATGTTGACTCCAATATACAAAATTATTCAGTGTAATAGAGATAAGGGTATTCCAAATCAACATGAAGTCCAGAAAGTAACGTTGGGTGCTGGGGGGGGGGGGGGATTAATTCAGTGAGCATAAAAGAAAGGGAAACATACAAAATACAGTCTGCTAGTTTTGAAAAGAACTGTAGCCAATCAAGACCGGTGTAGTAGGCAGCTCCATGAAAATATCTGCTCAGAATTTAATGAGTCAGAAACTCAAACAAGTTTCAACAGTAGCAAAAAGAAATAGAGATTAATCCTAAAAATGTGAAAATCATTATATAGTTTAAAGATATACACATATATTGACAAGATAAACTTCATTTAAAGAAGGATTTTAAGAGAAACGGATTAGTTGCGGGTCAGGAAATGGGCAGATGAATAGAAATATTTCCATACAAGAAAACTGACTTATAAAAATTATATTTGACTACTTCATTGCACAGGAGACATTCTGTAAGTGAACATAACAAAACCTTCAAAAGAATTATAACAGAAAGCCCTTGGTGGCTTTACTAGTATGTAATTAGAGAGAATAAATTCAATAGAAATTTGGGGTTTTTTTAAAATACTGTACTTATGCAATGCAATAGACTGCAGAAGCCTATGAAATCCTATAGCACCAGGTAACACAAAGGGATATGACTTTACATGGGTATCATAATATTCATTATTATGTTTTTATAGCTATAATAAACAAGATAGAGTTTTCATTCTTTAGGACTTGTGTTATGCATTAGACTAGGAAGAAATTTGAGCTATAGACATATTGTCTCATATTATAGCATGAATTGCCTTCTTTCAGGGTCCTGCATAATTCTTGGAAATATTCTGGTCTTTGCCAGAAACAAGATATTGAACTAGATTAAGTATTAATTTGATCAAATACAAGTATTCCTTTGTTGCTTTTGAATTGAAAATAACTGAGAGAGCAGTTAATGGTGATGACTCTTCGCAGTGATTTTTTTTTTTAAATGTTCTGTATGTACTTGATCTTACTTATGTACTTCATAATTTGTTTTCCCCATTTTTACTAAAAAAAAATAAATTATTGTTTTCTAATCCAAGGACCTCTTATGTTTTATTTTTGTTATTGTTTTGCATTTCTGCAGTCCATGTAGAAGTTTTGCTCATGTATTAGATTAGAGAAGTTTGTCTTATGGAATAGTTAAAAAAATTTCACTAGTAAGTCTTTTTGTGTGCATTTTAATTAAATTGGTTTTGAATCAGTAAAATCAAGGGCTACTCTGAATGCCACTAATGATGCTCCATTTAATAATTAGGGTAAATACAATAGCAGAATGTGTCTGAAGTCACCTATTGTATAATTGATGCTATTGTTCTTGCTTACAGATACTTTTCTATTACCATATGTATGGAGCTCACATTGGATCATTGATTGTCTACCAGAGGACTATGGTAAAAGATGAAAAAATTCTTCTTAATCTTACTGGAAACCAGGGAAATTTCTGGCAGCGCAAGGCACTGATCCTGACTGGAGATGGAGATGAAGATTTTCAAGTTGTCTTTGAAGGGATAGCTGGAAAAGGTCCCAAAGATGGCATAGCACTTGACGACCTCACGTTTTCCAGGGAGTGCTTACCATCCCAGGAGTTTTTACCAGCAGAACCCACAACACTGCCTCCAACAGGTATGTTCCTGCTATGGACAAACAATCTATGTAAGACTGGAAAGAATGAATAACAGCATTGCTTTCATTTCTTTGTCTCTCCTTCAAAAGAGAAATAGAATACATAGTCTGCTAAAGACACGTTGAAACCAACATGCTTTGAAGTAGCTCTTTGAAATTCTAATAAAATTATCTTAGGAAATAATTGTTTGGGTACTGAGTCAACATTATCCAGCCATGTATACTTAGACAATATCCTGCTTAATTCAGTGGGATTTATTTATCAATAGTTGTAAAATATAGTTATTGCAAAATAAAGAATTAAGAGTGGGACAGAGCCAATATGGGTAGATTGCAATAAGGCCAGCAGGCTTTAATGCTCTTTGGCTAGTGGGAATTCCTACTGATTTTGTTTAGGCATCATATCCACCTTCTTCCTGTGTGGTATGGTGCCAGCACTGGTGCAATTATTTGCACCATCCTCACTGCACAAGGGAAAAAAGACTCAGAAAAATTTTACCAAAAATAATAAAGTTCTGATGGGGATGGATCCCAATAACCCCAAGGTAAGAGCTGCTCCTGAAAGCACTGATATTTGCTGATATTTACTAATATTTGCTTGGACACAAATGATAAAAGAGAAACTCTTTCTGACAGAACAGGACAAATCTCTTTCCTCCTTCCACATTTATCACCAGAGCTACTGAAATATAAACCCCCAAAGTGGAATTTAGGAGATGCATTTTGTTCCTGGGCCTACTACAAATTTCCTGCATGGCTGCGGCAAGTCATTTTATCTCACTTCTCTGTCTTTCTGATCAATAAAACAAAGTTAATATTTCCCAATGTCAAGGACTACTGGGAGAATGGATCATTAATTTATGTGAGCTTCTTTGCTTTGTTACTGCTGCTAATGAGTAACCTTACCCTTTACGATATCATTAAGCACTACTCAGGCACTGGGAAATAACCCTGATGAGACTACATCAAACCTAAGAAATTACACTGTACTTTGTGCACAAGATAAGCAGGAAAGATATGGGCAATGTTTTCCAGATGTATCTCTGATTAGTTGCCAGCTACAGTACGTAGTATTGGCTTCCTACTTCTGTCAAAACAGTCATGGAAATTTATTTCAAGTGAGATTGGTATTTTAAAGTTCAGCTTTATATGAATGTTACCCCAAGAGGAACACTAGCTGAGATTTCTGATTCTTTATTTTTGATGTTTTCAGACTCTGTCCTCTTAATGGTAGATGCAACTCCCTGTGGCAATGTTAGAAACTTTAAAAGCTTTGGTTTTGATAGTAAAGGATGTTCCAAAACACTTTCGTGATGTATATAATAGAAAAGATACTAAAATCTCAGGAAAAAGCCACCAGCGACTGATTTCTTGGTGTAGCTCATCTAAGACGTACTTTGTGAACTTTGTAGATTCACAACACTTTGAGATAATGGTCTAAATTCATCCTTGTAGTGAAACATCTTTTCTATGTCAACAATTTTCACTTGTCCCGGGTAAGAGTTTACAAGCCACTGAGGGTTCCAAATTGCAGCTACTATTTAAGCAGTGGTACCTGTTTGGATCATTGCTTGAAATGTGGGCTTAGAAACCTGAGTATGAAATCTACTCCTGCCTAGAGAAATGTTCTGAACAGTGGCAAAATGAATGCTGGAGGCTGTGAAAAGTGCTCTGTGATGTAACTTTATAAACTAGAGCCAGCTGGAATGACCGTGATGATCAGCTGCAAAAATCTGGACTCCTATACTTCTCTGCTTATATGCAGAGACAAAGGGAGAGTTTAATCTAAAGTGAAACACTTACTTATATCCATTGCTCAGTTTTTTAAAAATTTCTGAGGATGAAGAACATCATGTAGCAGAGATCTGTTCCTTTCTTGTCTCCAGCAAGAGAGAAGATTTGCTAAGAAAGTTGAAATGTTTTCTCTCTAAGAGAGATTCATAGCTTTTGAGGTCTATTCTCATAACATGACAATACAGAATTGATGCTGATGCCTATTTTTTTGCCTGGTTAATATGCTTCCTCTGCTATATTTGGACACATGTTTCCTTTTTTCAGGACTTGCAAGGAGTGTCTCGTTCATTTTAGGTACTGAAAATAGCCCAGTGAATAGTAACTGTCATAATGTTTTCCTCCCGTTCTCTTCACTCAAATGAAGTTTGGTTATTCAGTGTTTTTTCTCACAGTTTGCACAGCTTACTTTGTAATTTTTATGACAAACCAATCTACAGCTGGTATTCTGCAAACTGAACAAACCACATTAAAAAAAATCTGATACAAGGGAGATTCTTCTGAGTCTTATGAGTAGTAACACCGTGTAAGACAAGTATACTAAGGTGGTCTGTGCATTTTATTTCTGCACACAGAGTGCTATGGCTATGGATATAGTGTAACAACTAAATAGAATAGAGTTATTAAGTGTTCCTATCTGTGACAGAGATTCTCACTGTTCAGAAGAATTGTTCCCTGACTCTATGTAAACTCTTTGCAGTTCTAAAGATTAAAAAAATACATTCTAGGGGGGTTGCTTTACTTCTGGGCAAACATGCAGTAATACTTAAAGGCTGAACACGAGCACTGGAGAACTAGAAAAAATAATTTTGAAAGTTAGCATTTTCATTTTCTGTAGACTGAAAGCATGCTATAGACTGTCTTCATGATGCTGCTTCGCAACAGTGACGCTGAAGTGGAAAGCCACTGAGAGCCGCTTAAAATGCTGCACCTGCGAGACAATAAACATCATTTTAGGCTGGTGCTTATAAACTCTTCACTGTATGAATAATGATGTATGGGGGAATATCATGTCCTACAACAGTACTGTATGTAGGAAGATACAAAGACAGTCTTGTTCTAACAGTGCTATTTATGCCTGTTGCTGTGTCTCTGCGGTGTGGCCAGATTCTCAAGTTAGACTCTGCCCTCTGTAAGGGGCTGCCTGTATCCACAGCCCAGGAACAGCCCTTGGCCACGCTGGAGCTTGAAAAGTTGCAATTCCAGCCCTGTTGCCTCTGAAATAACTTAGACCTTCCTATGGACCTGGCAAGCTGGCAAGATTGCGTAGGTTGGGTAGCATATTTTCCCCACACTTAACCACTCTTTCTCTTCATTTCAAAGATACAGTGACAGCTATTTTCTACATGCTTTTCCCAACATAATGGAGTTAATAGTTTTCAAAGTGATGGCCTTTCCGGGAGGCATTCACACCCACTTCTTCTTCATGAAGCAACCATAATTTCAAAGGGAGTTATACGATCCCCCCAAGAATGTTCACAGATTAAGATACTGTCTGACCATGCCCACGAAATGTGAGACCTTTGGCGTGAGTCATATTTTATACTTATATTTTTTTACAAAAATGACATCATGGATTTGACAACAACTTCCATGATCTCCAAATTTGCTTGTCCTCTCTCTTCTTTCCCTCCCTTCCCTCCTGAAGTATTGTTACTGGCTATAAAAATGGCAGATTCTTCCATCAGAGTTTCTGTTCATGTCTCCGTACCACTTATCTGGGAATACAACAGCTGCCAAGGGCTGTCTGATCAGATTAGCAGGCTACAATTGAGAAGAGTTATTCTGAGAGACAAGAGAACTGGTGGCTGTTGACTTCAGTTTTGTAGAGGAGACAGTTGTTATTTCCAACAAATTAAAAGAGATTCACTAAAGTTTTATGTGTGTCTTTAAGAACATAGGAATATTCACAGGAGATCACATTGAGGTCTGTTTCCCTTGATATCCTGATTCCAACACTGTCAATGAGATGCTGAGCAAGAACCAAAAAAGGACAGAAATATATGATACTTCCTCCTAATGTTCCTAATATTTCCTTTTCAGGAGACCTTATGAACCAAATGTGGTTTTGCATATGTAGTAAACCTTAATGTATTTGCCTTCTGTATGGAGTCCAGTTTCCCTGGGAACACATTCACAAGTTTAGCCCCCTCCTCATTTTTGTCAGCAAGTTGTACAGGTCTGCCACTTGCTGAGGAAGCAACTCCGTTTTCACCCTGTATCCTGTTTGATGTCTTTTACTGAAAATGGTGCTAAACAACAGGCAAACCCACCTACTCGGTATTGATCTCTATGCAATCATCCTTAAGCATCACTACATGCTGAAGGAGTTCCAACTTATTTCTTACACGGAAACTATTCTATATGTTTTCCTTTCTCTGACTTTTGAAAAAGTCTGCTATAATCTTTTGAGATTGTAAAATCAGGTCTGTATAGAGCATTTAGGAAATGAATGAACAGTGGAATGATACTGTAGCAAAAAGATTTTTTTTCTCTTTGTTGTCTTTCCTGATAAATCCTAGTTTTATTTACTTTGCCCTTTTTGAGCATTGGGCTGATGTGTTCCTGGAGCTATCTGCAATACTCTGCTGTGTCAATCCTTAGTAGTGGTAGTGATTGTAGCTCATCACCCATATGTGGCAAAGGGTTGTGTTGTTCTGTGTAACTCAACTAACATTGC
Source organism: Gavia stellata (assembly GCF_030936135.1). Lineage (NCBI taxonomy): Eukaryota > Metazoa > Chordata > Aves > Gaviiformes > Gaviidae > Gavia > Gavia stellata. Next base: position 21,983,720 of record NC_082599.1, on the reverse strand, counting down.
ATTTCATTGCCAGTCACTCAGGATGCAATTCATTTGCTTAACTGTGGCTGTTAACCGCCATTGTGGTTGTATAAAACACCTAACACACTTTCTTGGGGCTGGCAGCTATGTTACAGGGATTATAAGAAAGTCTGCTGCCCTGCCACGGTGGCTGATGTCAGGAAGGCTGCCCAGTGCATAACAAACACTGGATGCTGTCTCTTTAAGCAACTTCATTTTCACAAAATACTCTTCCTATTATTCATAGTTACTCCTAGCTCATATCACCCTGAATAACTTCGTATCACTAGCAGAGTTTCTTAACTCATCACTCATGCACTTTCCTGGTCTTTTATGAGTAAGCATTAAAGAATACAGCCCTGCTACATTTTTTTGGTTCATTGGTTGGTTTTTTGTTTGTTTTGTTTTGTTTTTTCCAGACTGGTTTTTGAATCATTTTAGCACAAATTTTTAATTCACAAACACCCCCCCACCCCCATCCCCCAAATTACAGAATTCAGCAACATAGCTAAAATTAAAGTAAATAAAGACAAAGGAAGAGAATAGTCAGGAAATCAGATCTGGCAAAATCTTTTAATTTGAAATATTACCCAAAACTTTAGAGTGTAATCTAAAGACCAAAAGATATTGCTTATATCACTCTTTCGCAGATATAACTAGATTTATAAAAATTTACAGACACATAAATAGAAATAACCTTGGCAGTTATTCTAACTAATATATAATTACAAGAACAATCATGCTTCATTGTGTAAAGTGGTCTCCTACTGAAAAAAGGAAAAAAATATCTCCTTATGCAAAACTAATTGAATAACAAAGCATTTGTTATTCGATTGAAGCAACCAGCATTGACCATTGTCTGAGAGAACAAGATGTGAAATAAATAAAGTAGAATGTCTAAAACACTTTAAAACCAGTTCTGGGAAAAAAACAACCAACCAACCAACCAAAAAACTAAAAAAACCACCAACAAAAAACCAAGCCTATAAAGAGTAGTCATATTTTCTGATATGCCCCTGAACTTTTGGAAGATAGAATATACCTATATAATTGCCTTAATTGCATACAGTAGCTTGTAAAAATTTCTTTCCTTCTTAATTAGTACCTGAAGAGAAACAGACTCTCAGATGTATCTAGCATGAAATTCCATGCAAGTGGCAATTTTAATTTTCACCTATTTGTGAATAGTATGAAAAGTTCATGGTTATAGTCTAGACCTTCTAAAATAATAAATTGACATGTTTATTTTTTTCTCTCTCCTTTCTGGTACAAGATATAGTTACTCCATACTTTTTAGAAAAATGGTGGAAATACTGTAGAATAAGTAGATTCGTTTAGTAGCGGTCATGCATACAGGTGACTTGAATCCTGTGTTCAGTTTTGGGCCCCTCACTACAAGAAGGACATTGAGGTGCTGGAGCATGTCCAGAGAAGGGCGATGAAGCTGGTGAGGGGTCTGGAGCACAAGTCTTATGAGGAGCGGCTGAGGGAACTGGGGTTGTTCAGCCTGGAGAAGAGGAGGCTGAGGGGAGACCTTATCGCTCTCTACAGTTACCTGAAAGGAGGTTGCAGAGAGGTGGGTGTTGGTCTCTTCTCCCAAGTGACTAGTGACAGGACAAGAGGAAATGGCCTCAAGTTGCGCCAGGGGAGGTTCAGGCTGGATATTAGGAAAAAGTTCTTTACTGAGAGAGTGGTAATACAGTGGAATAGACTGCCCAGGGAGGTGGTGGAGTCACCCTCCCTGGAGGTATTCAAGGAGCGTGTGGATGTGGCATTGTGGGACGTGGCTTGATGGGCATGGTGCTGTGTGGTATGGGTGAGTGTTGTGTTTTTGGTTTTGGTTTTTTTTTTTTCCTTTTGTGTGGTGGTTTTCATGGGTGGGTGGGGTTTTTTTTGTGGGGGGTTTTTTTTTGTGTGTGTAATCGTTGGACTTGATCTTACAGGTCTTTTCCAACCTTAGTGATTCTGTGATTCTGTGACTTGAATTCAACTTCTACATATATTGTCCAGCTGTTATGAAAAAAATTATCTTTTTTATTGACAGTGAAGGAGACAAAGTATATTGCCTAGATTTTCACATTGTATTTTCTGATCCTATGAAGCTTTCCCCAGCTAAATTCCAAGTCAGTGTAATCACTGTACTTCATCAATTTAACAGGAAATATCTGCCCTTGGGCCACCTATTTCGTTCTACAGTTGCTGCTTTTCGTTTTTTAGTAGCTAGGACTATGATTTATCTCCTTTGTTTTTGAGCTCCAGCCTTACTAGATTGTATGATGGTTTTAATGATGAAAACAATGTGCCCATTTGCTAAACTAAAAAATTTTCCCATTTACTTATAGTAGTCTAATTTGCAAAACAATTCCAAAAATTTAGAATCAGTTGTAATTTTACAGATACATTGGAGTTAAAAATAATTTTTTTTCAACATTTTCTGGCAATTCAAGATGCACTTCTCTCCATAACTGATTGCAATATTGGTACATACAATAAGGCACAGATAATTTGCAGAAGTTTATCAAAATTTGTTACAATTTTATCTCAAAGCAATAAAATGTTTCCCCTAGTTGTTCCCAGACTTAATACCTTGAATGTGAAATAAAGCTCAAAGACTTTTTGGATCAGCAGTCAGAGCAGAACTTGGACTGGGCCCATAACTGATTACAGCTCTGGAAACTGGACAACAGAACATGATTAATGTTGTCTAAGGTCCTTGGAGATGGGGTACTGTCAGCACTTGTTTTTCTGTTTTGCAAAACAGTTTAACATCTCCAAAACTTTCCTTCACTCTTGGGCATCCCCACACAGGTTTCTGAGAAACACATCACAAAGCAGACATCCAAATAAGTGTCAGGTCAGGAGAAATGAATTTTCAGTGCTGGCAGTTTGAAGTGAGTCTCTGAGGTGAGGGCAGGTATTTATATCTATGTTCATGGTATGAACTGGTGATTCCTTTTGGCAATGGTTAGCTGGGGTATGGGAATAGCTTTTCTAACCAGAGGCAAACTGTTCCTGAAAGTGCAAGAGAAATTTCTGATACTATATTTATAGAGGAGAACCCTGTTAAAGAGCCCTGCTCTTTTATTTTCTCCCTACTGGGAGAACTAAGTAAGAAGACTTTTACCATATCTAAGCTTTCCCAGGACTATCAGTGATACTGGCATTATTAGCTCAGATTATTCCCTATATATTACATATTCTGCACACAGAGCCTGCCTCTGCCTGGGTGAACTGAGAACATGAAAGCTCTAACCCTGCTTTGCATTCCAAGAACTACCTAAGACATTAATCTTACTTGAGTGTAATTATTACTTTTTTCTTGCACATCTAGAAGTGGAGAAACAATGCTGCAGTAGAGGTAATTCTTAGAAATACCAAGTGTGTTTACTATTAAGTCTTGCACCATCAGAAGCAATTTGAAAAAAAAAGTTGTATTTTGCAGTATCTAGTCCTATTTCACAGTATCTAGTCCTATTTTACCTTTAGTGCAGTACACCTTTGGTGGGCATTTGAATTGTCTAGACATCCTGGAACAAAGTTTCCATGTGTGGTTATGACTGCAGGCATGTGTGTGCTTCTTGTATCTCCCGCTATTACTGTAGGAAACAAGCTGAACTTGAAGTGGCTTTTCAGCACATACTCATCAATAGTTACTGTATCTTACTTTCCTAGTTACAGTGTTTACTTTTTCAATATGATGTACATTAGACAAAAAAAACTTTATTTTGCATAAGATATTTGTAAATTTTATTTGAAAGCTCAGTTTATATTTTGTGCTCTATATCAAGGAAGATTTGAGGCAATTCACTGCACAGCTTCATTTTCATTCTGTGATTTATTTTGTTCTCAAACTTCAACAGAATATGCCTCCCAAGTAGAATGCTACTGTAGCTCTCACAAGATACCTAAGTAACTATCACAAGATGTGCCTGGATTGCTGTTTAGTGGTAGGATAAACAAAGTTAATAAACAAGTAAGTTGTAAAAGGGCTGTTAACTGTCAAAATGTACAAAGTATTCCTGGATGTGGAAGGACCACATTCAGTTTACGCTCAAAAGTCAGGTCACCTCACATGCCTTGCACAGGGAGAAGAGATTGAAGAAAAGGAAATTCAAAAAAGTGCTTTTCTGAGTTCTGGAACTTCCAACTATCCAGAATACAAGCAAAGGTTGTGTCACCATGTCACCAGTAATCACAGAAGTTGTCCTCCAGAAAAAGTGATGGGAGGTTATTGGCTGAGGCTGCATGGTCTTCACCAAGCATAGGGGAAAAGGAACTAGCAGATTTTCCTTTTCATCTAGACAAGAGAGGGACTATGTCAGTGAACTGGAGAGAACAAAGATTATTTTCTCCACCTTTTTATTTTAGTAAACACTGCTTTATTTGAGGAAAGCCCTTAATATTTTTGTGCTGCTTTCTTAGGTATCTGAGTAAAAATTAAAGTTGGGGGGAGAGATAAACAAAACCAGCTTAACATGCATAATGAATCTTTAAGTGAAGTAAACCCAAATTGTATCAGACTTATCTAAGATGTGAAATATTTAGTGACATTTAGCTCCAAGTAAAGACTTCAATCAGATGTCATATACATCCAGGTGTATTCAAGCTGTGTCAGGTATCTAAATTCCGATTACATTCTATGTACTATATTGTTCTTTTGCTGCCCAGCCACTCAGGACACGTACAAAGGCATCTATTGTTATTTGTGATGCAGTAGGGTGTCTAAGAAATCCCCACAGTGCTGACAGGTGTATAACACAGGATGCATGGAAAGTATATGCCCATCAGGGATAGCAGCTGGTGACAAGGAATGACGTCTTACACTTTTTGAGATGCTATGTGTGTGGGCAACCAAATAAAACTCTAGGTTTCTATTTTAGCATGATATGATCACTCTTTGAAATCCAACAATCATTACCAACCAGATCCCCAACAGTTTTAATGGCAACTTAGACACTTAGCTTGCCTACATGTAAACATAAAGGTATATGTCTCTTTCTGACCTGAATGCTATCTAAGTTTTTATTTTAGAACTCTTTTTGACATAGTTTTATTTTCATCATGCCTTACAGGTCTCTTTCTTTTCCTAGGTTGGTTTAGATTTGCTTTATCAGAAATGTTTTTTGAGTTTCCTTGCTGCTATCTTAAGCAGAAATGACTGCCAAGTTATGAGCAGTTAGGTTGACAACCTCAGAGTGCTGGAAGGTATGGAGTGTTTCCCATAATACTGGTGCAGTATCTCGTCTATGCGATGTGACACAAGCTCATTTAACTGTAGACTAAGCAACTGTTGTGGGACGGCAGTCCTCTCCCTATGAGGTCTGCTTCTGGTCATGTTCAGTGGCTACAACCTGCCACTCTGTGTGGCTCTATTAGCATTTCCCTTTCTCATGCACCTTACAGAGATGACATTTTGTCTTCATTAGATCCTTCTATTCTATTCTAAATCTTCTCCCTTCGAAACTCTCTTGCTTCTTGCATCTACTTTCACAAGGTGTCACCTCAGGCCCTCAGCCTCTCCTTTTGTTGATTCTACTCAGACCAGGTCATTACCATTTTTGTATATGGAAGTGCAGTAAAGCTATCACACACCTGGATACTGCAGGTATTCAAGACTGAGGCATTAAGGAGGCACTAATTTAGATTCAGGACATTACACTCACACTGAATGGTCTCTGAAAGGTAGTACTATGAAAACTAACGCTGCCAGTATTACTGTACAAAGGTTTCACAGCAGAGGTTGAAGATGATGGCTGATACCAGGTCAGCTTCAGAGCAAAATTTAAAAGGTCAGAATACTGCCTTCAAAATACTAGAAATTAAGAGATTGGAAATAATTCATAGCTGTTACAGGAGAAGGACTTCAAATATGCATCCTTGTTTAGTCTATGTTTACTTTGTAGATCTTTTATTTCTTTTAAGGACTTTAATATTCTGTGTGTTTTGTCCAACACTGCTATTTTTTAGAGACACCTAGTACAAGATTTTTACCTTGATAAAATGTTTATGAATTGGCTGCATAAATATTTATACATGACATCTTTACCTTGATAATATTACAGTTCATCTTGAGGATATGTAAAGCATCATTTAAATATTTTGTCAAAGGCTAGAATGTGCCTTGTTTGACAGAAAGGTTTCCAAACTAATATTTCTAGTAAATGTCATTCCATAAGGCTGAATTAAGTTATAAGGTCTGCTACTAGCACAACAATAGCCAAATATCTGTCTTCTGACAGATGCCTTTGCAGCTGTGTAGGATATGATATTTTCCAGTTTTCTGTTTATCATCTGGGTTTTACGGAGCTATTTGCAATTATGTGGGGTTTTAAGAAAAACCTGAATTGTTTTCCAAATAGATTAAGTAGTTTCCATAATTCTACTGCTCAAATTCTACTGCTTTTTGATTCCAGATCTTTTCACTAGTTGAATGTGTGCTTACATTTGTAGAACAATATAGTTTATGAGCACATATTTTGTTGAACATTGTCTGGAGCACTTCTTGTAACTAGATAAAGAATGCACAAGCATTTAAAGACATGATATCAAAAATTCATTTATTAGCATGTTGAAAACTGACTTGAGAAATTATTTTCTACAAAAGACAACCTATTGTTGTGATGAATTTGGGGATGATGTGGTAAGACAAGGTGTTACATCAGAAGAAAATTTATACCAATTTTAATGAATGAGACACAGAATGTCAATGTAATTTTTTTTCATAAGAGTAATCCTACTTTTCTGAACAGTTCTAATAACATACTTCAATGCTAAGTATCTAAGAGCTGACTAGATAGAGAAATGAGTGAAACTGGAATCTGAAACACTATTTTTATACTGTGATAAATGATCACAGAGTAAAGGTCAACAAAAATGATTTAAAGATTAGTTTCTGAATCTCAGTATTAATTAATCCATGTTGTTTAACTAAAATATTTTTAATCTTACAATTAATATTACTATGCATACTTTGTGTAATTAACTAGTTAATTAAAACATTTTAATTGTAAGCATTAGCTGGTTTTCTTTCCATGTATACTAAAGATCATAATGGAAATAACAAGATATGTTATCCTAGGGGGAAGGACAGCAGAGAGACAGGATGGGAAAAAAAAATTTAAAATGTTATATTCTTCAGTTTTAGATGAAAGAAGGTCATGCAAAGCAAAAGTTTATCAAGGACAATTCTTTGTGTTTAACATTTTACTGAACAGTTTTTCATTTAGCAAATTTCTTTTTTAATTTTTTAAAAACAGAAATGTGACGTTCATCAACAGAAATTAACTGTGCCTATTTAATAGCCAATTATAAAGTAAAAAAAAACTATCTACTTCTTGAAGTTAAAAGGAACACAGCCTGTCCACCAGACCAGGATTTATATCTACTCTGTCCCTCCCAATGGAACACATACATTTGCTTGTCCCCTGCATTTCTATATATACAATCACTTGCACAGTCCTAGAGCTAATAATGACTTTTAATACTCAAACTTTTTGAGACTGTAAACTTGGGAAACACAGCTGAAATATCTCTTCTTGTGATATTTTGACATTTTTTTGCTTCTGCAAAAGACCAGCACACACTGAAAGGCTCTGTGCAAGCAGAATGTCTGTTCTAAAGTATTTCCCTACTGAGAAAATGTGTAACAGCTACTCTGGTCCCCTTTCAAGTGACAATATCAATAGCAGGTTATAATTATTCCATGGTTTTGATCATAAGCTTTTAAGCCTTCTTCTCTCTTATTAATAATTCTTAACACAAATATTTTTAGTGGAATATATAAAACATAATTAGCATGATAGATAACAAGTTACTTTGTCTAGTGATCAGGAATAAACAGTGGCCTACACAGCAAATAAAGATTCACCATCCAAGAGAGAAATTTTATTTTTATTCTTAACTTTTTTGCAATAGGCTAATAAATCCTCAATAAATACTCTCTGAAGCGAAAATTTTGTGTCTCTCTTCACACAAGAAGGAAAAGGTCCTTTCTGTAGTAGAGCTGTTGCTGTTCTGTTATGCCAGGTAGGGACAGAGATGGCTTCATATTCATCCTACAACTTACTCCCTTTGGAATCAATTTCTGTGAAGGATGCTTATGTGATTCTGTGTAGTGACTTTTAGGAGATGTACAGACATCCAAATGTAAACACCCAAGAGGATGACTTCCAAGTAGATGCTATACATTGGTCAAAAAGCTATTCCAGTCATGAAGCTAAAGTAGTAAGGCTGTTATAACCCAGGGAGAGTACAATTCTTTCCTTCTGTCCCTGAAGAATAACCCAGGATTGAGGCTCTGAGTTGTGAGAGAAGATTTGCTTCTTAGTGGAGATAGTTATAAGTGCTGAAATTGCTAACATGAGAGCTTGGCTAGCCAAGCCAGTATTCAGTATTCTAGTGCCTACAAAACATGATCTACTGATTTGTGAACTTGGAAAGACTCAGAGATGTATTTGAGATTTTAAAAAAATCTTGAATTTGGATGCCCAACCTTAAATTAGTGAGAACTAGTTTGGCACAAAGTAGAAATGCCACAGGAAAAGTCTTTCTCATGATTTTGTCACAGCCATAGATAATAAAGTTATTCTTCTGTATTTTGAAGTTGTCTAGTGTTGTGTGGCTAGGCTTCAAAAGAAGATTGGTGTAAAAAAGTATTACGCTTCTGTTGGACTTTCAGAGGAAGGTTTGAGACAGGTAAATATGAGGGATTTGAGTAGTATTGTTTTTTTGGTTTCAGATCTGTTTGTACTTTCTTCTGTGTTTCCCTTACCCTCATTTCTGAGTGGAAGAGAGCTGAATGGCAGAGTTTGCATGCAAATCAGTGTATCTGAATGGGTCATGAATAAATTCAGGCTAGATTCTAAAAGAGTGCCTTATCTGAAATCCAAAAAATAGCCTTCCAGTAACAGCAATGGAGAAAGTTACTGATTATATTGAAGGCAGAGGAATTGCTTGAGGTTGTTGCCTTTCACAAAAGTGAACTAGACCTGGTGATTTGAGCAATTTCTGTTAAAGTCCAGGTTCCTATGAAATGGGATAAAACAATTTCATCGGGTCTCTCTTTTCAACCATAAACTTTTCTGCTGTTTCCTTGTTCAGTCACTTGCTAAGCTTATGTGCTACTATTTGCTTACCTCAAAGAGTGCTGCTAAACATGAACACATACTGAACTGAGGTACAGTTAATAAAGCTATTATTGCTTTGGGTAATAAATTATTGTGCTGGATTGGACTAACGTTAAATGAGCATAATCAATAAAAAATGCTTTTTTCTTAATCATTCATACTGGCTGGAAAAAAATAAGGAACAGAACTACTTGATCACATTAGGAGACATTAACAGTATAAGTGACATTAGAGTGCACAGATTCCAAATGCAATTGTTGTTACATGCAGAATTTTACTTCAAACCTCTTATGCTGACCTTACAGGTATGTTTTTTATCTTTTTCTTTCATTGTTTGAGGACAAACATGACTGTGACACAGAGGAAAGAGAAAAGCTGACTATATTAGAACCTATGTTTCTAGATAATTTAGATCTCTGAGTTTTTCCCTGCAACAATTACTCCATTATCACATGCACATTAACAACGATTTAAGGGTTAGATTTACATTCATAAATAGTATAGATCCCCACCTGATAATAGCTATACATAATTTGTTATTTTCCCCTTTGAATAGTGAACAGTCTTATGCCACTTTAAAGCCATTCCTGGACCACCTCATAGTGTCTAACATCAAAGAGCATACAAGTTCCTGGAAGAGACTTCTGAGGTCTTGCAGATATATAATGCAATCACTCTTTTCCTGATTAAACCATGTCTTTTTTCATGCCTTTATTTACCAGAGAAGGGGTTTCTAAATGTGATAGTTTATGGTTTTGATTCTTAATGGTTCTGAGGTTATTACTGGATCTGATTACTGGAAAGGAATTCTCTTGTGTCTGTATGTGGAAATGGACAAGATAAGAAAACAACTGAGGAAGTTTGGGTTGTTGGAGGAGCCTTCATCAGCTCTTTGTCATGGGAGAAACTTAGAAGGTTAACAGTTTCTTCTCAAAGTCCCTTTTGCAAATGAGCTCAAGCTGTTGTTTTTTAAACTTTGGGTTGCTGAGAATGCAAATCAATATGTCAAGGTACTTGAGAGGTTTACAAAATGAAAAATTCAAACGTTTGCACTCAATCCTAGAAAAAACAGACTATTTATAAAGAAGGAGCTGGCAATGCATAGGAGTGTTCTTTTTTCCCAGCACTTCAACTTCCGAAAGTCTTTAAAAAGTCTTGTAATTTCCAAAGCTTTACTTTTGAAATGAGATACATTTTTCACATTCCTGTGCTGACAAGTCATTATTACTATGCATCATCAACTGTGATGAAAGCACTTTACTCTGTGTCCTTGGGTTATACTGGTAAGATATTAGAGGAAAGATGTTCTTGTTAACCTTTTTTCTTTTTTTTAAGGACACATACAATTCAATCATAGAGTAATGTCAACTCAGAGCAAGAATGATAATGGAGTAATTGTTGCAGGGAAAAACTCAGAGATCTAAATTATCTAGAGAGCCCCTATCCCTGGGATGTCAAACTCTGCTGATTAATTACTCTGGCCTCTATATCAGGTTATGGTTCTACAGGAACTCTAGCTTTGATTTAGGAACAGGTATACTTCTAGCTATGTGAACGTAAATAAAATCTTTTGAAAATATTTAGCTTTTCAAGCATGCTGACATGTTATTCTGATACTTCTGAAAATTGTAAACTATCCCATTCATTTGATTTGGAGTTTCGTTTGGAAAACTTAGATGATACCATTAAATATAAAATGTTTAAGAAGCACAGGTTTAACAACTTTTGGAATATCCTTATTACCAATCTGTTTCCTGTGGTTCTGAAACATGATTTAGCTTGCTGGTGATTTTAAAGGAGTGCTGACATAAAATAAGAACTGAAAAAGAAACAAGTTTAAAGTATGTGAATTAAGTGTTAAATGCTTATGACTAGAGTCATAACTAGTGTAATCCCATATACAATCATATTTTTGCTATTTTCTAGGAGTTCTGATCTTATTTATCTTTATCAGTTTAATTATCATACTTAATTTATGTCCATTAAGTAAAGATATTTCAAGGACCACGTTCAAGGAGATTGGAATCTCATGGACAAATTTGAGATTTTAATCTCTGTTTTGTAGCTACTACAGGCATGGGTAAACATTTACTTTATCTGCTATAAATTCTCATAATTATATAAGCAAATTAAGGTCTGCAACTGCACTTTGATTTTTAAAACCAATAGGCACTACTATTAATATGTAAGTTAACCCCCTGTATAACACTAACCAGGTTTTCACCTAGAGTTATTCTTGTTTTATCAAGTAACTTTTAGTTAAACTAAAGTCTTATCTCTTGGGAAAAAAAATCAGTCTTTATTTAAAGCCCTTAACTGATGGAGAATTTATCACAGTCCTGGATTATCTGTTCAATGGTTAATTACTCAATAATTTTATTTTAATTTGAACTTCACTAGCTTCAATTTTCCAACATGTAATGTTGGGGTTTTTTCTACTAGATTAGAGCTTTCTGCTATCAGTCTTTGTCTTCTTACCGGTAATTACAGAACATGATCAACCTATTTCTTAAGCTTGCCTCTGATAAATTACATTAATTGAGCCCCTTTGGTCACTCAACGTGAGTAATCAGACAGTTCTTTTAGGAACCTTTCATGGTCATTCCAAGCAAATATGACACAATTTGTTTTCATCAATATTGAGCGAAAATGAAATGATTGTATGTTCAGATATAAGTTTAAACACATTGTGAGAACTTGTAATGGATTTTAATGGTAAAGTAATAAGTGGTATTTAAAAAAAAAAAAAAATTAGCTATTACCTTCATAACGGGAAGGATGAGGGATTCTCATCCTGAAATAAAAGGCAAGCTAAATATTGTGCAGGAAACAAACAACTGATAAAGAATTTGCTTAACTGATAAAAAAATTAGCTTTAAGTATAAGGTGTTTCTGAACAGAGATGTAGGAAGATCATCTGAAGATCTTAGGAACTTTTAAGTGATAGTGGAAAAAAACAAGTCCTCAAATATCTCCATCTGCTAAAGTGAAAGAATAGAGTAAATAAAAGGGTGTTTGTGCACCGTCTTATCGTACATTAATGGAGTTAATTTATTTTAGAGGATTTAAAATTTTATTTTAAGTTATTTTCGGAGAGGAGCTAAACAAACAATAATGTTATTACTGTGATATAGAGTGATATAAAAATTAGCTACCTCATAGAAAAGTCCTGTTGTTTCACAGGCTATGGTTTCAAAGATTAAAAAATAATTTTTCCCCTCTGGAATTACTTCTTTGAGAACACAACCATTCTTGCCAGAGTTTGAAGTTTACATGACTAACACACGTAGATGCTGTTTCTTAATATGAATGTCTTTTCTGTAATTTATTGCTGTTCTGCCTCAATGCAACCTATATACCATGTTATGTTTATTACTATTCATTCAAAGTTCATTGGTGTAGAAAATAAACTGTATTTCAGTTCTCCTAGTAAGATTATTTTCTCTCTTGATGTTTGCAGGAATGTTTTTTTCAAAATACATTTAGGAGAAACACCTTTATAAAATAAAGGTGATTAATCCTTGTCCTAATTACATATTTTAAAATATAAATGTTCCATCTGTTGATTTTGCTCAGGGTATTTAAAACAAGGGAATTCTTGACTGGTGCAGCTGTTTTCCTCTGTTGTGTAAATGCTCTTCAATTCAGAGGTTATTGATCTGAAAGCCACTAACAGATCCTTTGGGTTCATTGCAACCTAGTGTGTCGATGCAGTTACCACACAGGGCAAAAAGTCTACCTGCTTATAATCTTTAAGAAACACTGCTTGGAGGAAAAAGTTACTGAACCTTGCTAAGGAGAAGTTCCTCTCAATTAAATGTCCCTATTATACCCACAAGCATCTGTATAACAGAGTGTTTGGATTGTTAGGATTGAGAAAAAGTAGGGAGTAAAAGGAAGAGAGCTCAAAAAACCCTTTTCTTATAGGGTTTGGGTTTTTTTCTTTTACAGTTATAAAGCCTTACAAATATGTCATTTAAAGAGAAAACATACTATGGAAGTACATCCAGAAACAAGTCACGTTACAGACTTGGTTAGACAGTATAATATCATTCATTACACATGCTTGAAAAGATTCATTCATGCCAGGATTCAAGATGGATTTTTTTGTTTTTCCTCAGAAAATAAAGAGTTCCACTTTTCAACTCCACTTTTTTTTTTTAACCTGGAATTGGAAGAAATACTACAAAGGGACCTCAAAATGCAACAGTTATTGCAATTATTGATCATGATGAACAGCAAAGAAAAGCATTTCCAAGCATGGACTGCATCCTGAAATTTAAATTCCTAGTTTGCTGACAAAATATTTTTTTTTTCTTAAATGCAATCACATAAAAGGAATGTAGGGTTATAATAAGTAGCTCCTAAAAATAGATGCCATTTAAATTAAGCAGCAATTTTATAACAAATCTCTGTCACCTTTTGGGAAACACAAATATTTGAAATTCTGAAGCAGACTGATAGAGAGGAGGAGTTTCTGACAGACTCCAACTGTCTTGCAGGTTGCAATAATTAGAGACTGACTGATACATTGGTGCAATTACTCCATTCCTTTGGCCGGGACCATTTTCAGAGATTGTGTGCTAATAAAAATCACACTGATGCTTTCATAAACTTGTAACTGTGAATTTCAAACAGGTCTTTTTCTTCTAGTCAGAGCCTACCCATTTTCCTTGTCTCCAGTGCTGGAGACATTTCCCTAATGTTCTTGACTTTCTGAGTCATTATCAGACTTTTATTCTGGCTTTTTTCTTTCTGTTCAGGGCTTTTTCCTCCTTTCCCTGAGCAACTTTTAAAAGCAAGATCATACACAGTCTTCTAGAGCAAACATGATACATACTTCTATGTTACTAAGAAATCAGGAATCAAAAATGAATGATTTCCTTGGAAAACTTGCTAGATTTTACTATGGTAGTCCAATATTTATTTGTATTTATTTACTTATTTTTAGTAAGTATGTGTTAGGAGAATCTTTTACTTAAAAAAGAGGGGTTAATGCTTTTTTTCTTTAGCTAACATCTAGAGACTCAAGGTGTGTTTTCACTTTACCCAAAGCCTACAGCAAAGGGGTATGGCAATGCTTTTTCACTTAGTTTGGGGCATTTGTAATTTAGAGTCTGACATAAACAAAGTCCTATGGATGGAAGTTGCCAACACACCAACTGAATAACCCATCTCTTATTTTCTTTTTGTTAATAAATCTGTTATTCTGACCCCTTAATATAATCCAGCCTTATGTAAATTTCATTTAGCTCCATCAGGTCCTTCTTTAAATTAAGGTAGTGGTAATGGAAACATGTTTTTAGCACCATGTGATTTTCAGTATCAATTAACTCAAATTCTTCCCATACTTGTACAACTTTCATACATGTGCATATTATAATTTTTTCTGATGAGCTAATATAGTGATAATCCTATTTTTAAATAGATTTTGCTTGTGCATTTATTTCTGGCAAAGCAGAATGGAAAATGAAAATAGGGAAGATCATTTTCAGAATTTCATGTTTGCCTCCGTTCCTGATTAGAGGATGTACTGAAGGGGCTGCTTTTATCCAGAGCTCTGCAGAAACTGATCTGAAATGAAAACATGAAGCTTGGAAATGGATCCTGTGAAATGAGTCCTACAATTTTTAGGCTATACAGTAGTAGAATTATCCCTCAATAATGCCAGTAATACTGCACAAAAAGGACAGCATCACCCCACTGAACTCATCTGGAAAAAAAAAAAAAAAAAGAAATCCATTAAAAGGCAAACCTCTGTAGTTAAAATATAAAAGCTTTTTCTTCCAAATTGGGGCTGCTAAACTAAGCTCAACTTTGCAGCTAAAATGAAATGGTTTAATCCTATACCACATGAAAGGAGAATGTCAGCAATTAAGTCAGACTAGAAAGCTTTGTTAGTGAAGGAATGCCTGGCTGGAACTTGCCCTCAAAGGCTTTACAAGGGAAACAGTCATTTATTTAGGCAATCTCTTGACAAAATACAAAAGAGGTAAACTGATAATGGATTGGCACTTCAGGGGAACCAAAAGCTTTTAATAAAACTGCTCTGGACCACCCTCCTCCTCCTAAATATCAAACTCTCTGAGAGGTAACCTTCCAATAACCTTGGTGGGATGCATGGCAGGGCGATTTACCAGGACACCCCCATTCTTCTCTTTTCAGGCTCCTGCTCACACGGCTATTGGCAATGTCAGAACAGCAAGTGTTATAGACCAGAACAAAGCTGTGATTTTGAAGACAACTGTGGGGATAACACAGATGAGAGTGAATGCGGAACTTCCTGCACCTTTGAGAACGGCAGATGTGGCTGGCAAAATTCCCTGGCGGACAATTTTAACTGGGTGCTAGGGGTCAGCTCGCCTAAAAGTCTCAGACCTCCCGGGGACCACACGCTTGGAAATAGAACTGGTATGTTGTCAGTTTACAAACAAGATATAACTATCTTCATGGAGCTTCTCATACCTCCCTTCACAGGCAGCAGGGAGGTTATAACATGTCTAATCAGGGTGTAATTTTTAATGCATTAAATGTGTAACAATATCAAAATATTAATTTCTGTTGTAAAGTGACTTTAAGTTAGGAAAAATTGATTCTCAGTTGTTTCTCCTTTAAGTATTGCTTTATGAATCAAGCAAGATAATTTGTTACTTGTCAGGAGAAAGGCATTTGGTCTGGTTGCAGTTTGCAAGGGTGTGTTAACTCAGCTCTGAAATCCACTGGTCCCACTCCTCCAGAGACTGAGCTCATTTCTAGGAAGCTTAAAGTTACCCATAGTGACTACTAATAATTTAATTTTAAGTAATTTTAAATAAATACATTTAAATAAATAAACCTCCTTTGTTAGTAGCAGTGCAGCTCCTGGTTTATTTTGGCCAAAGCACCCAGTTATCTGTTCTTGTTCTTGCTACAAGCTCCATGCCTTCATCCTCTGCCTTTGAAGGTCCCATAGCTCAGGCAAAGCTGTTACCAAAGCTGAGCTCAGAACTGATCTTAAATTGAAATATTCCACAGCAGAGTTGCACAAAGGTGTGGGACTTGTAGCTGTTGAATGTTTACATGAACTGCTGAAGGACAAAACCCAATAAAACCAAAGTTTGCTTGAAGATATGTAGAAACTCAGGGGCTAGTGAGAGCTTGCCAAGGTGACTGAGGGTGAAACAGGCACAAATAATCACAAAGATTATGTGTTCGTATGTTTTTAAATTTTGAGACAGTCCAGCCTGTCTGCATTTCACTGATCTCAAAGTGAGATACAGTACAAAACAACTGCCCTCCAATGTGTCCCTGTCTTTCATTTGGTTTTAAAAAAGCCAATTCTGTTAGAATACAGATTTATGTATCTCCATGGTATATATGTTGAATTGGCTCCACATATGAATAAAATTACCGCTCATTTAATTCTCAAGCCTGGAAATTTACCCTATGATGTGAAAGCTAAGTATTTTTATCATGGTGAGTGATCAAACAGGTCAAATTCTCCATTTCTTACTCAAGAGCTGCTCTATAGTCTTGAAATTGTGTTATCAAATAAATGTATTTAGAATTAATTTCACTTTTCACAATTTCAATATGGTGAAATTTTTAAAGGTGAAGGTGGTATCTGGACATATTGTTAGAACTGATAGCACTTAATAATTGTGTTCATCATGGGAGAACCAAAACAAAATTCAGCTCAGCTGTTAAAATTTTGTCATATGTGGTAGAGAATACTGCAGTATTCAGTGATCGGTCCTTGTACAAAGACGAATTTCAGCAATTACTTCCAAAACCACAGCTCTTGAGCTCACATCTAGCAATTGCTTAATTCTAACTCCCCTATTAGCATCTCTGTTTTCAACATTAAAGTGTTGAAAATTTGCTTATGACTAGAATTACATCATTCTGGTTGGAATTAAGTGATTTGTCCTATTATCTTCTAGCCAAGCTTGACTAGCTGTGATCACTGTCCCACAGCGCTGGTCCCAGTCATTCAGATCAAGGGGCCTTTCAGAGTGTCCCTTGTCTGCCACCTCAGTCAGTGAAGTTTCCTTCCAAAGAAGACTCTGAAAGTTTTTGGGGTTGGGTTGCTTTGGTTTGGTTTGGTTTGGTTTCCTCCAAACAGAAGTCATTTGCCTAATATTAAACAGGTGTTAACAAACAGCAACATGCCCAGCACTCGACCCAGCCTAGACACATCTTCCTAGCAGACATTGATGCCATGATGTGGCATGCTTTTGACATCTTGTAGTGTTTAGTACATGGCTTTTTTAACACACAAAATAGCAGATGTAGAAAAAAAAGTTAATTTGCATTTTCTAATCATATACATTTTTAAAATATTATCATGAATATGTCACTACACTTGTTGAATATATGCTTGATCTCAGGGAACAGTCAAATTCTTCATCCCATAATATTATGGCAAACATCTATAGTTGTAAATTAGCCAGAGAAGTGTCAAAGTTAGAATAAACCCATTTTACTCCATCTCTAATGAAGTACATTTTTTTTCTCTAATTCATATACAAACTTTAGTAGACGTGCAATTCTAATTTAACAGTGCGTTATTTATCCTACATTTATGTTTATGTGAACTACACATTTGGTTTTTGTACAAAGGAAAAAAAAATTTTGAAAACTTGCAGAATTTATTATACTTCTGATTAAAAATAAAAATGGAAGACTCAAGGACCATATCAGTGTTGGAAAATATTAACTATAGGCATCTATTTTTGCAACTTCTTCTGACTAAATAATTTAAATGTGAGTTAATATTCATATATTAAAGAGTACAGATGGCCAAAGGTAATATGAATCATTAGGGATACCTAATGACTTATAAATGTATGAAGGTTTTTTTGCCTTTTTCACAAGTTTTTGCTATTTTGAAGGTTATCTTTCAGAAAACTTCATCCTGAAATTTATCATGGTGTGGCTATTGTATGATGTACTGTCAAAATAGCAACTAATGCTGTTGGGCAAGGACAGGTAATCAGAGTAGCTGGGAAACATAGAAGTATGTTCACTCTTCTACACAGGTCCATCCAAATCCTAAGCTGGTCCCAGTTTATTCCTGATATAACAAGTACACAAGGAATGTGATCTAGTAATTTTTAACCCCAAGACGAAGTTCCCTAGTATAGGACCTATATGGGAAGTATACTTCATATGTCTCTACACTTACTTTGCTGAGTTTTGGAATCTAATTTGAAAATCCAAAACAATTTTTCAGTAATACATCATTTAATTTCAGGTCAATTCCTGTATCTTGAGGCCACTGCAATAGGCCTAAAAAATGAAAAAGCCCACGTGAAGAGTTCCAGATGGAAAGAATCAAGTGGGACTTGTGTGCTGAGCTTCTGGTACTTCAAGTCATCAAAAGCCATGGGGCATATTCAGGTTCTGATTAAGGTAATAAAAAAAACTTTTGCATATCTGATATCGGTAAGTGTATATGTGCTCCAGCAGAGTGCTTCAGCACTCTGACTTTCTGTTGTTCAGCTTGTAGACTGGAAGAACTCCCACATGCCTCCTACTTCAGTGCTGGTTTTTTAATATTCTAGTCTCTTAAAAATGTTTTACCATTTCTCTTCCAAAAGAAGTTTCTCTGAATAGCCACAGAAAATCTTTTTAAAACATCTTTCCATTTTTCCTCTTCACATACAGTACCTTTCTCTTTTATATTCTCCATGTGAGAGCTATTTTCATATTTTGCTGACATCCCTATTGGTAGCTATCAGTATACAACTCTGTTGTTCTGATGGGATGACATCCACCAAATAAATGAACTAACAACATGCACAAAGTGAGAATAAAATGCAAAAATATTACTGTATTAAATTATTTATCTTTTTATGTAAGCAGGTACAGAATATATAATCAATTTTCTTTAGAAATGGCATTTTCTTCACTAAATGTAGGATGACCAAAAAATTATAAAAAAAAGAAAAATACTATTTAGTTATTCAGTTACAAATTGAAACCGATACATTCCTTGAAAATTGTTTATTCCGTTTGTTGTTCGTTAAAAAGGATTAAATGCTTGTAAAAGCAAGTTTTAAATCATAATATGATTCTGAGTAAAATGTAGAAATTAATGATCAGTGTAGCAAAAGCATACATTTCACCTCCCTGTGTATATTATGCAATTTAGTGCCATTGGGCATTTTAATGGTGTTCCAACACAATGACCAAATATACCACTTCTCGATGTAGTAGAAACCTTTGCAAATGAGGTCTTGTGTATTTGTGCTTACCTGAATCTGTGCAGCGAATTCTGGCTATTCAAGTATAAATCATGGTGCAATTTATGTGCCACATGTCTGTTAACTTTTCTTTCTTCAATATCTCTAATAAAATCTTGACATAGAAATTATTTTGGTCAATTGCATTAACATTTCTGTTTTATTTCCAATGCACATGTTGACTGCCTTAACTTCTAATGATAAATCATATTTTGTCCTTGAAAACAAATCGCTAAAAATTGTTTCTCTAATGTTCTGGATATTATAAGAATAAATCAAATGCCTGGAAGATAATACACTTCAATAGTTTTTAACATCTAAAGACATAACCTAGCCTAAGTCTGTCTGAAATATAAAACCAATGAGCTCTTTGACAGCAAGTAGGAGATTTTTTCATGGATTAGTCCAAACACCTACAAATGACAACAGGCCACTCATCAAGTAGCTGTATAGTTAATGAGATATATTTATACAGCTATTTTTCCTAGAATTGATCAAATCCATAAAGGAGACAAGTAGATTAAAAAAAAATAATGTTGTTTTAAAATAATTTTTCTTTGGTAATGTATTCAAAAATGAAAACAAAAATAGATCCCGTTATTTACCATGAATAAGGTGCAAAAATAAACATTTATTTTAACTCAAAGTTCAAATTATGTTCTCATCGCATTACTCAAAGGTGTATCTTGTAGCACCCAAATATTGTAATTATGAGCATTTTAGGATTGCTGAATTTTAAGTGAAAGCTAGCTTGCAAACTAACTTTGGTGGAAAATAAATAGCAGCTGCACTAGGTACGTGTGAATAGTTTGCACTTAAATTATCACTGTTGATTGCATACAGTAATTATCACATTAAGTATGATGCAGCATGGACAGTTGTCTTAAAAAGAGAAAAAATAATTATATCTCATTTTATTATAAGCAGTGAAATTAATAATACACATGGAAGTACTTCTGTTAAACAGGAGACAGTAGAAGTGAAATAAAAGAACATCAAACAAACCACACCACCTAAAATGAGTTAAAAAGAGACATTTATTCTCTGTTGGGGGATTGTCTCTGAAGGGTTCAAGTCCAGTAGCTAAAATTCTTAATTATTTTTTCCACCCTCAGGATGGACAAAGGGATTTAATTTTTTTTTATTTTTTACAAAATTGACCTGAGCAGAGTTTTACTAGTTATCCCCATTGATAAGAGCCTGTAGAGATTCTTTTCCACTATACTTTTTAATATTTGTTTGAAATGTAATGTTCAAATATATGACTTTTATGGAATTTTTCTAGATCACAATTAGTAATACTTCCTTTCTCTCAATTTTGGTAATATTCTTTCTGTTTTTTTTTTTTTTTCTTTTATTCTTATTACAGTGAGACATTGCCCTTTTCTTATTTTCACATAATTTTACTATCCTAATAAACTTTTCAGACATTGTTTTTATGTTATTTTAAATCCTTGTCTCCAGTGAGCTTAAAGAGATTCTAAAGGCAGTGTGAATAGAAGGCATTTGAGTAATGACTTATTATTCTTATTCAATTTTTTTAATGAAGGCAAGAATTCTACGTGGAGATAGGAAAAATTCTCATTATTGTGTCCAGGATTGTTTTGCAGATCAGCCTAGTTTGCCTGTTATGTTGCTTATAAGGATTCATAAGTCAATATTATAATTAGAGTTTCTATTTAGCAATGTCTGTATGAATAAAATCTAATTAAATAATACATAGTCATAGGAAGTCATATTGAAGCTTCTCCTGCTAGTCCAAACTGCAGTACCAATATATTTCCATCTAGTTTGAGTATCTCTTGATTTAAAGTTAATATCAGTGAAAGCAGATCAGTACATTGTGATTAGTTGAAAATGCAAGGAAGAGGAGATGACCTGGGAAGGAATTTACTGTCTCAAGTTTGACAGCTTAGCAAATTGTTTCTAGCTACAGTCATTACATTCATTAGAAGTTGAACTGAGAGTGAACACTGTACACACCAACTGTACAGTAATGAACAATATAATGAGGAAATATCATATGGAGGTAGAATGAGGAAGACGTTTCTTCTCCTCCTGAATATTAGAGTAGAAAAAAAATGGTAATCGAGTAAACAGCCATTTTTTTTAAATCATCATTCATGGTATGTATTGACATCTTCTCTTAATATTCGCATTTCTTGTCCCCATTCAGGAAGCTTAAGAATATTATCTGTCATACTACTGAAGTAGTATCCCAGATTATGATATAGCAGGATCATAAAAGTGATACTATAGCCAAGTATGAACTTTTATGTTAAGGGTTGCAGTTAGTGAAAACAAATTCATTTTCTAAGGGAATTTCTCTGCAGTTACTGTTTTTTTTCTCCTCAAATTGTACTACTTATTCTTCATATAAACCTCTCTGTATATGGAAGAATAATCCAATCAAAATGATGGGCTGTTAAACTAGTTTCAAAAACACAGTATTCTTCAAATCAACCCCTAAATACTTATGCAAACGAAAGATGTTGACATTACAGCTATTTATGGAGACTGAAATATCCAACTTTCCACCCATCTAAATTGAAATTACAAAGTGTTTAAAGCAGTGTAAATGGTCACTGGGCAAACAATATTACCAGAAGAGATCTGGATATAACTAGTAAAAACTTTGCTACTGCAGTGAGATTTTGAGATACTTTTAATCTTCTCTGTGCCGGTTTTACGAGAATACAATCCATTGTAAGAGATATTTTGAAGCTGAAGTGCAGCATATTCACTATGCCTGTTTTAGCAGTGATGGTAGGATTCCTCATCAGTACTCAATACTGGTTTATTTCATAAGTTGGAGGAAACAGGGTTATTAAATGGGCTTCTAAAGAGGCAAGCAAGAGTTCTTACGTGAAAGGAATGATACATTTTATTGTTCTGCTGATTTGAACACATTTCCTACTGCTACTTAAGTTGTTTTTGTCATAAAAAAGAAGCTAGTCTTGGGTATCACAGTAGGAAAGGAACAACAATCAAAGGATGAAACCATTTGTTGAAGATAATTTTTGTGGGATGAATGTTAATTGCCCTGCATATAGACATTGTCATTAAAATAGCTAATTTAGGATTTAATACAGCTGGGGGGGGGGGAGGCTCTTTCAAGGATTTGGAACAAGCCTCTAAAAAGAAATATGCAGATGTATAAGGAAGGTGAAACCTGCCATTAGTAACTACCTCTGCTGACTGTGACAAGGCCAATATACACAGGATCTCATTAGGAAGTTCCAGTGGACCTTACTCAGGCATTTGTCATAGTGAATTAATTCCATCCAGTTACAAATGAGCAAAGACATAATGATATTCGGGAGGACAAGAAGTCCTGGCCAGCTCATGGCAAGCAAAGCAAGGCCCTGTTGACACCACTGGAGTGACAGACTAACCTGGCCAGGGCAACAGACAGCTGGGACCAGCAGCCAGCAGCCAGCCTCCTCCAGCTGCTCAGGGCTGATGCAGCACAGACCCAGTCACCTGGCTGCTGGGCTGCTGTGGCTTCTCAGCAAAAGCTGGAAGCCGTCACAGTTATTCCCTTGATATTGTTATTGGTTTTACCTAGCCTATGGTAGAGACAAGAGGAAAGAGCTAGTGCTGTAGAAATGTGTAACTTAGCAGATGCCACAGCTCAGGTATAGATGACTCATGGTGGTTTTTGTAATTCCCTGGTTATTTTTGGTGGAGCAGCATACTGTCCCAAGTTATCACCAGGAAAACCTGCAGCAGAGATGCTGTAGATGCCAGCTGATTTCTTCTGGACATTTATATTTCTGGGATTGAGTAGTTTTAAATGAAATTTTCACAAATCAGTATCATTGACCCTACTTCTATTGGAAGACACTCAAGAATAAAGTCTGAGGAGACAACTTATTCTGCTTCACAGCTTAAAATAGACTGTGTATTTCTACATTGCTTCTTCTCACTGGCTGAATGAAAAACAATCAACTCCTCACATTAATGTAAAAGTTATAGATTTCATTGTATTCAGGTAGCCTCAAGGCAGATTATCTGACCTCCATGCAGCTAGATGAAGAAACTTCAAATTTTCCAAGATTTGCCTGAATGTTTTACTTAAGAGTCTGCTGGACTTCAAAGCATGCTCTAAACAATGTAGAAAATGTGTAGATTTTTCACTTGCCCTCTTAGACATAATAAACTTTTTAGAGAATTTCTTTAAATCTAATGCAGAAGTGTAAAGTTTTCTAGTATTTGTATATGGGTGAAACAGATATATGAACATATCTAGCTGTATGTTCAGTAGCTTATATTTATAATTTTTTTTTCATTTGAATCCTAGTATTTTGTTTATTTCCAATGGTTGTCCTTTATTAAATCCAGCAAAATATACATTCAGGAGAATTTAATTCCACACAGCAGCACAGGGGTAATGGCCTTTATTTAATGGGTATCTATATAGCTCTCAAAAGGGACAGAGTTTTAAACTCTTTGCTCCTGTTGTTGACCTGTGAACTGTTGTTAAAAGTTGTATTTGAGTCAACGAAATGTCTGATCTGACTAATGAGTGAGAATAAGGGAGTACTGCCTTAGTCCCAGGAGCTTTAAAGGAAATCAGTGGGGATACTGTGAAATACAGCATTGTCAAGAAAGAAAGGAAGATTAACTTTTATGGCAGCTTTACTTCCCAGAGCAAGATAATTTTATACTTACATTTCTTCAATTGAATGCAGAATCTGAAACAGCACTTTCCACCTTTTTAGGCCTTGTTTCAAACAGGGTTGTTGTAAGTCTGATTTTGACCCCATGACATAAGCATATCTCCAGGTAAATTGAGACTGAGGCAGTGATTAAATAGAAATGTCAGTTTTCAGTGGAAGCATCATTTCTCAAAAATAGTTTCCATAGAAGGAACAAACAAATATGCACAACCATAAATAAGGGCAGACACCATTCAGTGCATTTTATCTTCTCAGAAGAGTACATTAGGAAGTTATTTTGATCTTCTTCATTGTAAATTATTGGAAGCATATAATTAATTGTATTCTTATACTGCAACCAGATGTAAGCATTCATTCCAAAGAGTTGGTGAGCTGGAATAAAACATTTGGATGTGCTTTCAAGAAAAAAAAGTATTTTGAAGAAGGGTTAAAGAATTCACCTTGTATTTTGGAATCTTGCTTGTGAAGGCGAGAAGTTTATCAGAGGATTTGTGATTTCTGGAAACACATATAAGAGAAATTGTTCGTATGTGAATTCTTCAGCATTTTTTTGTTTAAATTCTTTGAGAACGTGACCTTTTTCTCCCTTAGGACATGAGGACAATGAGTAGTAAAGGATTAGTGTGACTAAGGTCATGTCTGTCAGGCAGGGCAGTGCCTGGTTAGAAAACTGAGCAGGCTGACAGATTTATACAGTACGATGCATACCGAATCGTCGAAGCAATACAACAATATCCTGTAACATTACACCTGGAATCACAAGCCCTGCCTCTCAGGGCTAATACCACTATCCTATTTGCTATCCCAGCCTGGCACCATATTGCACAATGTGACATGGATGAAAAATGCACTTTCGGTCTCCTCCATACTGCACAGTTCTCCAGTGTTGTTTCACTGAACTCATTCCCCAAATCAGAAATCTCTGGGAGTGATTTGCTGTATTGATTTGTGGGCTCATAATCTCACAGAGTGATGGTGATTACATTGCTGCTTTTTAGCATATGAGACTTTGAAGCATCTCTGGGATCTTTGCAGGTCGGACTTCTTTTGCTCCTTTCTAACACTTCCCAGGGCAGCCATTCAACAGCTAAAGTTGTGATTTAAGTCTGTCTCAGGGCAGAGTTCTTTTAAGGATCATAGAGCTGCTGTTTAATTATTGTTACTGAAGCAACAGACATCAAAATCAGGTCTTTTTTATATAGCGGCTGTGAAACAGACTTTTTTATGAAGACAAAAGGACTTTGTCTAAATGATAGAGGCATAGCCTTGAGCTTTGAGCATTTTTATTATCTTATTTTCATATCTCTTCTTCTAAATAGGTAAATTTAGAAATTTAATTAATATACCTTTTTTTAAAAGAAAATTAAATAATGCAACGTGTAATCTGGTGCCTGCTGATGTCTTTTATAAAGCATACAGTATTGATCAAACCTGAAAACACAAGACAGTATCTAATTTTCCTGATCAGCAACTCCACTTGAAAAAACCACACTGAACATATCTAGGAGTTCCATTTAACCTCAGAAAAGGTGGAAGATCTTTCTTCTTTCCTTTTTCCTTTCTCATTTCTTTTTACACCCCGAGGCCCCTTGGTCTTCCACTGAGGAAAGTATCTTCCTTTTGTCAAACACAGACTGAATTGAACAGATGTTATACTGGCAAGACTTCAGCAAGCATCGATGTAACACTAGTGCTCATTGTAGAACATTAATTTGTTTCCAATTTTATCCTCCTTTAATGCAACTTTTATTTTTTAATTCATAGTTCATTTTTAGTGTCTTGGAGATGTTCTAGTTTTTGGTAGTCTTTGATCTTTGCCAGGCTTGCAGTATCAAGCTGTAGTGTGCTTAAAATTACTTTGATGAATCAATAAAGGGTCTTAGCATGAAAAGTCTAACTTTTATGCTTCCAGAAATCTTTTCAGTTTCTGGCCCTCAGCTTTGAATCCACAGTAGCTTCAGAAAAAAAACACCCGTGTGTTTCTGTATTTACTGTAATTTATTTCACAAAGATGGAAGTATTTGATTCTGATTAATTTCATGCAAGAGTTGGACTAGGTATTTTTTAGTACCTATATTTATGAATTTAATAACCTGTATAAGCATTTGTTTGTAGGTTGACCCCATTGTATTACCTAATAGTGAATTAAATGAAAGATGAAAGGCTGCTTTAAGTAGAATTTCCTTATCATTGCACGAAGTGACATCCTACATGGTGGTAAGAGTAGTTATCATTTGCAGCAGAGACTAATAGTGTCAATGTAACAGGAACTTTGAGAGACTTGGTTTCTTCCCACTATCTTACTTACCATGGAGATACTTTTCCATAACCTCGTAACTTTGTGTTTCTTGCCTGTGAAAGGGTCATTGCAGCTCAGAGATGAATTGAACCCCATAGTCCATTCATAGGAATTTCTTATCTAGGTCTTTAGATTCTTTTGACAGGCCTTTATGTTCAGCCACACACCTCAGGTTGTCCAGCTACCCTCAGCACTTCCCACCTTGCCTCATTCTTTCGCAACTTGTTCCTAAAAGTTTTGCCAGGCCATATCGGCAAAATTAAAAAACAAGGAGCTCATATAAGGAATTCTAGTACTACGCTTAAGAATGAAGGCTTTTTAACAGAAGAAACCATGCCAATGTGATTTTCTGTTTTAATTAATGAAGTAATGAGAGATGATACTGTAGCACTACTAAAACCAGGAATTAAAAAGACCATTTGCATAAGTCCCTGGAATATGTGGGTGTAAGTGTGTGGTCTGCAGAGTATATTTGATTTTGCCTTCAGAAGGAGCATTAAAAGAAGGAAATGAACACTAAACATAACATTTCTTATCTCCCACAAATCAGAACAGTTGAGTCTCTTAATCTCTCTGTGATACTAGTTTTTCTTTAGCTCTAGGAGTTTTAGATGACATGGAAAGTTTTCACAGCTAATGCAAATGAAAAAACCCCCAACTTTATTTTAAGTGTGGATCTTATGGAATTAACAAATAAAGAGAATTATTAAATATTTAGTTGTAACACTGGGGTCTAATGGAGACTAGGAATAACTGGGTGAAGTCAAAATATGAGGATTTTCTTAGAAGAATTGTGGTCTTGTATTCTAAAGAGAGTGAGGACATCAAAAAACCTCACCACCTACCAAAAAAATCCAAAAATCTTTAGACTATACTAAAGAAAAACTGTATTGTCTATCAAAAAATCATGTGGATGCTTTTCAGGTTTTCATAATAAATGAAAACGGTAAGATCCATTTTTTTGCTTAACTTTCAAAATCATACAAGTGAAAAAAATAAAATTCTTATAATGGAAAACATTCTAACCAAAATTTTGTTTGTTGGATAGCAGTCATTGACTAAAAATACAGTGAAATATTTTAAACTAATTTTAATTCTAACACTCATAATAACAGGAAAACCATTAAAAGCATGGAGAACAAAAGAGTGTAAATAACCTTATTTTTATTTCCTTGCAAAATCATCTCTTTTCTATAAACCACTAAATGTCACCACACATTTCTCATTATAATGGTAGGGGAAGCTTTGATATCACAGGTGCCATTTTATGATTAATAATTATGAACATTTTTTGGATGTCAATTCCTCTTCTCATTGAAATGTAAGAAGAGACAGCTGTTGCAGAAAGGTCATATGAAACCACAGTGGAAACTTAGGCTAATGCAATTGTACAATGCCATTTATTTTATATAGCTAACTTCTCAGTTTATTGAAAACTGTGTTTCATTGTTTGAAGTTACAGTGAAATGGACGAGGCATTCAATCTATACTTGGATGAATCAATAAATCAAGGCACAAATGTGAAGCATCTTTCAGCTTTTAAATAATTTGCACTAGACTTTTTTTGTGTACATTTATACCGCCTTATTTAGGTGGCTAAAAATATTACTTATTCTATAAAATGTCGGTATGATGACACCACTCTGCCTTTTATCCAATGAAAATCTGCAGCCTAAACTTAGATGTTATTTGGTCTTCCCTTCAGCTGCTCACTGTTGCCTTCCACTCCTTCCACTGAGTAGCATAACTTAGTATCTTACTGTTTTCTATTTTAATTTATTTTTATCTGTATGGGAGAAAAGGTTCTTTAAATAAGAGTTTCCAATGTGATCCAGGAGAGGCAGTATTTAAATTTTGATACATGAACCACCTAATTAATTTCATTGATTAGCGAACAGAAGGTGACTCTTATTTATGACATGTAAATATGCATTAGATTTGAAGGATTCTGCTTTGCACAACATTATTCTGAGCATTTTGACACTGTGATTCAGTTCAGAATTGTGTTCAATGGGAGTTCAGAGGGAGTATGTTATCAAAAAGTTTATTAGCAGTCACAAAATTATTTAGGTGGATTTCCATCCCTTTAACACCTTATACACTGCGTTCTTCAAGTGTTACTAAAAGAATGGGAGTTCTTTTTTTTCCAGCTTAGCTGTTTTAGGATTATGTGGGTTATGGAAAGGAATTAACAACTAATGAAAAACCTCCCCTGACTCACTAGCTGTACATTTTTAACCTTGGACTTTGCCTTAGTCAGTAATATAGTCTAAGTCAGTACATCTGGAATTTAATCTCTGTACAAATTGCAGTCTCCTCCTTCCAAGTTGTACCAAGATTTATTGTACAGAGAAATAAGTGTTTTTTTAAGTAAGATTTGAAAACTCTTGACAATAGTGGTGCAGTAAGACCATTCTAAAGAGACCAGCTGTCTTGAAAAGACCAATCTTAAAGAGTCAATCTTATCAGTTTGAAAAGAAAATTTTACTATGTGGAGCTGAAGAACCTGAATGGTCTTACAAATCATATCCAGAGAAGGTGTGGTCATATGAGGAAGAAAGGTACAGGAGACCATGTAGCAAGATAGACGAAGGCACATCATGGTAAATGATACCAAAATACCTTAAAGCATACCATCGAGTTCATATTTTCTGAGTATGCCAATCTAATGGCTACAAATCTTACAGTGGTGCATGTAGGATGCCATTGTTATAGAAACTTCTTAGAATTCATCTTAAAATATCCCTTTCCATACAGAGATGATCAGACTGAACTTCTGCTGTAGAATGGGTGGGGAAGGTATGTTCTTCCACAAATGGCTTGAAGTCCTCTTATTTTCAATTGTTTTGTCACTCCGTGGTTATATTTTTCCTTTGATTTGCCTTTTTTAATGTTGCAACATTTCCTTAGTTCACACAGAAAGATTTATATTCTTCTGATAATTAGCTCTGTGCTTATTGGTTGTAGGGAATA
Organism: Gavia stellata; assembly: GCF_030936135.1. Lineage (NCBI taxonomy): Eukaryota > Metazoa > Chordata > Aves > Gaviiformes > Gaviidae > Gavia > Gavia stellata. The sequence goes on along the minus strand of NC_082599.1, from coordinate 21,954,415 downwards.
AATCCATTTAGAAAATGCAGACAGAACTTCTGCACTGTCTGCAACATCTAGACAAAAACTGAAGAAGTGGAAACGGGGAATAGAGGTTATCACAACTACTGAAAGTACAAACCAGAAGTGGATTATGTAACAGTTGCTACACTGGGAAGAAATGGAAGGATATCTGAGGGATTTTTATTGAAAACCAAAAAATTAATGGAAGAGAAAAAATGCCACTGAAATTCCTTTTCTACCTTAGTTTTATTTGTATTTGTTTGACAGTTTGAAAGTTATTACAAATTCTCTTTTACATATTTCAAGCATGGCTGATGCTTGTTCTTGTGCTTGTTTTCAGACGTATCATTTTGCCTTTATGTAGGCAAATTATTTCTATGTTACCACAGGAAAGACATCTTAGAAAGAGATCTTTGCACTTTCTCCAGCATGTAGATTTCTTTCCCAAGAAATATGTTAAGATCACAGGACCTGTTGTTAAATTGTAATTTGTCCCGATGTGGGTGGGATTCCTGTTATTTGAAGTCTTGGATGCCTCCTGTGCAGCCACTGCAGCAGTCACCCTAGCCTCTCTTTGTTGATGATGGGGTTTTACTCACTATGTCTTGTCTATAAGGGAGCCTTGAGTATGATTTATCTCATTCTAAAGTAAGCATCTATAAGATGAAAGTTGGCTATTGCTTTCCATAGAGCTTCCTGTAGACATGTAACTCTCTACAGTAACATTCAATAAGAAATATTGGCTACATTCAGGAATGTCATTGGATAAATATTTGAATTTTGGGTATTTCAGGAAATATTTCTGGATACTTACATAGATATTTCATATCTATGCCGGCAATGCAAACACCAAGAACTCATGAATATGTTTGCAAACTTTTATCTTCTACGTCCCTACTATATTATATATAGTTATATATTTATAACTTTATATGTCCTTGAATATATAAAGTGGTGACCACTGGAGAGAGAAGTAGGGAAAGAGAGGGAATCTCACTGAAGTGTTTTAATATTATAAGATCTGTCATTTATGAAAGCCCTCAATTTGTAGAGAATATATTTCATAACTACAGATTAAAAATTTAAATCAGATCTAGTTCCTTGGCGTTGTCTAAGAAATAAATGGTATCCATCAGATATTATAGAGAAAGCACTTGAGCATTCCTTTTAAAGATGTCTCTTTGCTCAGGATCAATTCAGTGAAGCTTAAAAATACTTAATCAAGCTTTGACTATTTAAAGAACTTACTATTTTTTTCAGCCTTAGTGTTTTGATTTCCCCGAGCCTGTCCAATTCATCTAATATCACTGAGGATCTGTTCTATATTTCTACAAGCCCAAAAGCTACAATCCAATGAAAAAGAATATTCTAACAGAATACAAATAGGCTGTAAAAGTAAATGTCAAAAAGAAAGAAGTACAATTACATCCCAGTGAACCTCCCACTACGTCAAAGTAGGGATGACACCTGACCGACAGTAATCATTCTTTTACACGTCTGAAAAAGCTTGAGATACTCTTTTAGGATTAGTAGGGAATATTGATGTCAATCCTTGTCCAGAAGACTTGTCACTTTGAAGAAGTGACAGATGAACTATTTAGTAAAACCTTGAAAGGTTTAATGTCATTGTACAAGAATTAAGAATTACTATTGCTAGTCTTAAGATACAGGTTTTTTGTACTGCCCTAAAAGGACCATTTTTTTAAAAAAAAGTATGTTTAGTTTACAGTAGATAGATGCACTTGTTTTCCCTTGTTTTTTCAAATTTTTAATTTTTGTCTCAGCAGAATCCCTGTAAAGAAAGATATGTTTTTCTACTCTTTACATTCAGTTTTATATACAGAATCAAGGTGGTATTAGAGGTGAATTACTAAATTGAAATATTGATTAAAACAAACAAAATCTCGGAAAGATTTGAGATGTTTTGTTCAGCTGAATTGGCTTTGCTTTGGGGCTTTTCTTTTTCAAGGAAGCTGTCATGACAGTGCTTTCATTCTTCATGAACAAATCTTCACATTTTGATGAGCTGAGTGGACTTTCACACAGACTGATTCCATGATTCCTGCCTTGTGGAACTGATTGTCTAAACAGTGTGACACTGTGAATAGAAAAATGCTTCTGACCTTAGCCACTAACTGTCAAAGTTTCAGAGAAGAAAAGATAGTCCCACCAGCACAGCTTCTGCCTGCCCACTGTGTCACTCAAACAGTATTTTGATCCATGTGGTTGACTAGAGTAAGGTGCTCCAATTCCAAGCAGACCTTTGCCCAGGAATGGACCACACGTAGCGATAAATTGTTCCAAGATAAGACGTGTTGATGAATAAGCAAAGTTTGGTCCCACTGCCTGAAAAGTTTGAAATTATAGTTCAGTTAAATACTGAGTAAGTATCCAAACTGGTAAATTTATCTGAATTGAGTATTTTAACAATCTTTCGATTTAGTTTATATTAAACACTGATTCAGTGTGAGAACATCTAGACCAGATTAATTTCTTTCATTTTTAGGAGAGACAGAGATGTATTTTCCTTCTGTTTCAGCAGCCACAGCAAAAACTAACAAAAAGTCACTTTTTTGATGCAGCTCAGCAATACTTTCTGTCCTAGCTGAAAGTTTTAGTCAACATTTGGTAAAGGCAATGAAAGTGCCAAACAACTCTGCACCATCTGACTTATTTCAGACAGTGTACATAAATAGATGGGCACAGACATAAGTGAAAAGAAAGGTGCTTCACCATTCTTCTAAAAGACATCCTGGACTAATACACATTGTCAGGATCTGGTGTGATCTGTGGTCCTGAGATGCGAGTTTTGCCCGTGTCCTAGTTTCACCGTGGCTGGCCGCATGCACAGACTTTCCAAGGCACTCAGTGGGCTGTGCCTAGCCAGTTCCCTCCCCGGTGGGTGCTCCAAGGTCAGGATGCAACATGGATGTCACCACTGGTTCTAGAGTTGTTAGGGGTATACACCTCCTATTTGAACAACAAGTTTGTATTTCTTCTCTCATTCCATAACCCAACTGATAAAGGAGAAAAAAAAAAAAAAAAGATGATCCAAAGAAGATGATCTAAAGTATGGTTCTTAAAGGTCAAAAAGTGGTAAGAGTTATCAACACTACTTTGAAGTTCCTTGATTTTACACTTAAGATGTGCAGAAGACGAGTTAAAGCTGCTTAATAAAAAGCTGAAATTTGACACGTGATTTTGCCTTGTATCTTCAAATATGGTACTCAGTATTCTCTATAGGAGGAAAAACATGACAGATTTGAGGTTATCTATCTCATTTTTGTGTCTTTTTATGATCTTGATTTTTATGATCTTGATTCATAAAGTGTTTTGTTGCATCTCGTACTGTGTATGTTCTGCATTTGTTTAGGCAGTCAGTATAAGTAAAGTTTTTACTTTTATCTTACAATCCAAGGAATCTAGCATTGCACAATGTTCAGACACTGTCCTTATCTTTGGCACAACAGATAGTTCTAACAGTTGTCCAGAGTTGTCTTAAAGTTTTGTAACTGTGATAATTTCTCTTTTGAGCTCTGGTGTTCCAGAGAATTACAGTTGCCTCAACTCAAAGATGGGAATAAGTTGAGGAGACCTGTAAAACATGATTAAAACAAAGGTGTGACAAGGTTTGAGACAAAATGGAACCAAGTTGCTTGAAATGCTAATGGTCTTATAAAATGGCTTTGATGCTTATTGTTACTCAGTCTTACTGGTAACACTGAAGGAAAAAAATGAAATCAAAGTAACCACAATTGTATCCTTTAAGCTACCTAAAAACCAAAATCAGATGAATGTGGATTATGCTAGGAAATGAAGAAATTTTTTGCATTTGAGGAGAAAGGAGGGCTGGGAGGGCTAGGAAATGAAGACAGGATGAAGTAGTACAAGGTACCTAATGAATCCTCTTTTACAAAGAGGAGTTGTTTTATTTCTCTGTTCTAATCGGTAAGGATAACATGCAGAATGAAGATGTGTTTTAAGACCCTTAGCACGTAAAAGTGTATTTGATGGAAAGAGTATCATGGGAATGCAGAAAGATGCAAACAAGAAACAGAAAAGTTTGCCTGGTTATAAATGAAAGTTATACTGAAATCTAGTAGTTTTAATTGTGACAGGATAAATTAAAGTTCTAAGAAGGTGATACTCACAGAATATTTCAAAGAAAATCATTAAATTATTCTTGCCTTCCCAGTATAGAATTCTTTTGCAAAATAGGAGTTTTAAAAGTATAACTTCATCTTTGCTAATGAGCAACTTCATTGTCATTCCTTGAAATGCATACCTGCTTGAAACAAAATCCTGTCTCCAGATGAATTACCAGATGCTTTTTATCAAAATGTTTTTGAAACTGGCTTTTCTCAACTCAGCACTTACAGTAATTAAGAACCAAGAGTCTACCGTTTAGCTCCTAGAACTAATGCAAGTGCTGGCACTCATGACAGGGTGAGCTGTTAATGCCCTCTGATGCTCTAAAGGAATTCACTATGAGATTCCAGAATTCCAAAACTGGTGTATTTTAAAAAAGGAATTTCATCATTGAATTTGTTCACTAGAATGCATGCTCCTTGCTGAAATGCATATTCCTTTATTTCAGTGATGTTAATTTTGGAAATGAAAATTGGGGAAAAGATATTTTAGAGAGTGAAAATCATCTTAATGCTTTACATAAAGGAGGAAATGAAACGCATGGATGGATGGATGGATTGATGGATGGATGGGCTTTGTCATTAACTCTTTATTATGAAAACCTGCTGAGACTAATACATGCAGACTGACTAATAAAAGGCTTGAAGGCTGAAATATCAATGTTTCATCTTGCTGTTTTCCTTTCTTCTATAATGCTCTGTGAAAATGTAATAATGTGATTTTGTAAGTTATCCTTAAAAGTGAAGCCAGTTTTTCCATGCATACTAATGTACTTATGCAGTATACATTTTGCCTGGATCAAATAATTTCTTAAAGATACCATTTGATCAGCTTGATATTTCTTTCTCAAGAGTTTTTATAGAAGGCAGAGACATATTAAACAGCATTTAAGGTTCCCGTCAAAATACAACTTTGAAAAATTAGAGAGAAACTTATTTTTAATTTATTCTCTTCAGTGCTGACAATCATGAATCTTCATTGAAGTCACTAGAACTTGAGTAAGCTCATCACTTTCAGCAGCATATCCCTAAAGTAAAACTCTCCCTGTTGCATACTTATCACTAACATTTTGCTATCTTTTGGGACCATTACTCTGTAGATTGTTGCAGTTCCGTTATCTGCTTTTTTTGTTGTTTTTCTTCTTTTTTTACTACCGCCATTTGTTGAATATTTCAGAATCCCATAACATGCATCCCTCAGCATCCCTCAGTTTAGTGATGGAAAGCATGAACTTCGAGTTTAAAATCTCTCCTTATGTTGAAATTACTTCTACTTGTCTCTTTCAGAGCTATTCTAGGTGGACTTAATAATTTTGGAATTACATGTTTAATGCAGAGCTTCAACATTCAGATAATTAGCAGTAAATTTCTAAATGTAATGGTAATCTTAACCACAAGTCTCTGGGGGTTGTTTTGTAGGAGAGACAAATTTTCAAAGCAGTAGCTAAGGGCAGAGTAGTAACTACTGTTGTGCCCGGATCTTGCTACATGATCAACAGTGTGTACAAATGTTTTATTTGATTTGTTTGCATACACTTACCATCCTTAAACTTAACATACAGAGTATGTGTTTTTCTCTAAAATAAAGAAGCCTGTCAAAGCTGAGATGAGTTATTGTAACTAGTGCTGTTATAAAGTGCTGCTGAAATATTTGTATTGAATTGTTATCAGCCCGGTGATTGACAGTGTGCCAGAGGATACACATGCTCATTCATAACTCAAATCTTCATGACCTTATTGTCTGCTCTCATTTTTCTTCATGTCACCATGAAGAGAGAAGAAAAGAGAGAAAAGAGAGAAGAAGAAAAGAAGAAAAAAAGGAAAGAAAAGAGGAAAGAGAAAAGGAACAAAAAAGTGAACCAAAAATTCAAATCTTGGGTGAACAAATCTTGAACTCAGTTCATTTTTTGACCCATTTAAATAATTTTAATAATTTTATACTGTATGTGGATTTATCTGATGTAGAGCTTTTTTGCTTGAATGAAATATGAGGTCAAACTCTGTAGGGTTAAGTTACTGTTTTCAAATAATCTAAGCAATATTCTTTTAGGAAGTTAAGCTTTAAGAGAAAATCAGTAAGAAATGAAAAAAGAGATAGAATCTATCATGTGTTTTGGAAATAATTTTAGGTGAAGAAGACACAATAGTTCACATCTTTTTCTTTTAAGATAAGAGATTCTGCTCTACAGCATCAGTTTTCAGTTTTATTGCATTTTAATGTGCTTTTTTTTTTTCAACCTACGTATGAAAGACTTAATCCTAGGAACTGAGATCTTCAAAAATAAGCAAGTATTCTGTGTACTGTAGTGCTGAGGTAGCAACAGCCCAAATCTATAAGGAAAGTGCTCAGAACCTTCTGAAAATAGGACTCACTCTCAAGCAATGAAACCTAAATAAGTAGATAGATGATATTAGAAATGTCAGCGAAGACATACACTGTTCTGTGATTTGGAGAAATACAGCTTCATAGAAAAGGTCTTTAAAATATGGGCAAATGAGGAAAAGCTGCGATTTTTCTTCGTTCCACCTTATGTTTCTTTGATGTACCTGTAAAAGTGCAGGACTGCACTCCACTCCTTGTTGAGTAAAAGGCGGAAGCAGGGAGGGAACATACCTCATCATGGGATGCTTCATCTTTAAACTACTTGGTCAACCATCAAAAGGCTTTAATGATGATACTACTTAAGGAAAGTAAAACTTCATTAAAACCAGGTTTATTAGTTAACTTCATTTGCACACCATGAAAATAAGCTTGATTCTAAACCAAGAAGAAGTAGCCTGAAAAGTAAACTGCCATCCTGAAATACTCTTGTAAAACAGGGGTTACCATGCATCAAAAGCTACAGAAATGAACAGTGACAGTTAAAGTCGCATTATGCTCATTCTATACTATGTTTCTGTGCTTTGCATAACACATATCCTGTTTCAAAAATTCTGGATGGTAGCAGCTTACCAGGAAGATACTCTTTTCAAAGGAACCTGAAAGGAGAGGAGAAAAGCTTTTTCCTGACAGTTTAAAAAAGTATGTAAAAGGAGTTTGACTTCTATCAAAAGTCTGAAGGGTGCTGCAGAAAGAGAAGCCTTTTGATACAGTGAATCTTGAAAGGTTTTTTATGGTATTAATAATAAACAGTTAATGTTTTTCAATGAATCATTTGAAAATATTCTGTCTCTGATTAAAAAGCCCTCGAGTATATTTGATTTGAAGAGTCCAGGAATTTTAGCAAATGTTTTTATTGCCTCCATCCATTTGGTAAGCTCAGCTTCATTTCCTGTGGCTTTGCTGAAATAAATATCAGATGCAAATGAACCAGGGAAATACTTTGAACCCAGCTCGGAACATGAATAGAAGGAGAGGTGCAGATCAAGAACAAAACCTGGGTTTCTTTGCCGTTTCACTGCAGACATAACAAGGCAGATTGTCTCCTAGCAGAACCTTTATAATTGCACCTGGAATACTTAGTGTATTCTTCTGATAGAGACCGTATTCATACGAAGTTTCTTTGCAACATCTTGCAACAGAGAATTACATACTCTTGCATGCTTTGGATTCAATTACTAATATCGTTCTGACCGTGTTAGAAATGTAGCCTTGAGAATAATGGTGGTCTCTGCTCCGTAGGAAAAATATTAAACTCGACCACAAAATAAAAGGAATTCTAAGACAGAAAGAAATCCTTCCCTCTCCTTCGTTCTTAGTATCCCCAGGTGAATTAATGAGGATATTGAGTCCACAAAGATCCACTGTCCCCCTGAAGTTTTCAGAAGAGAAGTTATAAACACTTTAGATCGTTCCTCAGATGAAAAGAAGCATGAAGAAGATTCTGAATTGCAATGTAATGAAAACATTGAGGAATAATTCCCTTCAGACTATCAAAAGGTAGATAAAAAATCCTCTGAATACGAGTAGGAATTTTCCAATATGGCTAGACATATAGACATACAGATCTAAACAGGTTATGGTCTTCTTGGAAGTAATTCTGCCATTTTCTGAGAATGTTTATCTCTCAGCATGATAGGACAGTGGAAGACCAGGACCCAATGCTACAATTCAATGGAAAGACATGAATTTTACTGTTAAGTTTTCCTTAATGATGGCTCATCACCTCAGCTTGACCTTCGACTATGTTCAACCCATAGGGGGCAGTGACATGCAATTAATAATAACTTTTCAGGGCCTTAAATGAAAACAGCCTCTTTCACATTTGTTTTTAGTGGTCTCAGTGTGTGTTTTTTGGTAGAAATGAATTTTGTTAGCTGATCAGACAATAACATTGGACTTTCAGAATTTCTTAGGTTGAGTTTAGGGGATTATAAAGTACAGAATTACAAAATAGGTTGTAAAAATGATGTTCTGAGGAACTTTCCAGAGATTTTGCCCAGCAGTAGTATCCGTTTCCACGAAGAAATAAGTCCAATGTATATATTTGCATAAGGAAAATAGCTGATATCCCAAGAACAAGAATTATTATAACACTTGGAGTTTTTATTGATACCTCAGTGCTGTACTGTTGCCTCCTGAAATATTTAAGTGCTGATTAAGTGTTAGGTATTGTAACTGAAATATTGATAGGTATATACACATACAAAGATGGACATTTGAAAGGACACACTGATTCACTGGGTTTTCAAAGAAGCTGTGAAACACCATTGGTCATGGCTGAGAGTCACAGAAGTGCATTCACATCTTAACTGTTGGCAAGATTTTTTTTAGACTTCACTTGCAAATGAAGGAGAAATATTCACAGAGTCCTTTTCCCAGAAGAGGGGTGGGGCTCAGGAGGAAACACGGATTTGTACATTTGAATAGGTAACAAATGGGCAGTGGATTCCTGTATCATGAGTTAGACCAGCATAGGAAGGAGCTTCTTGATAATGAATAAAAGATAAACCTGGCACTATGGTATAAAAGGCACTTTAAAATAGTTTATTTTGGTATTACAGATAGAATTCAGCTAGAGAAGGTGACATCAATTCACAAAGGCAAAATAGTCTAAAGAATGGGCTGTGTAAATCATAAAGCAAGAGCTGGATGAAGGCTTTAGCAGTCCTCAACCTATGAGATGATGAGAACTTCTGAATTTTAACTTATGATGCTCTTTGATATGTTATGCAGAAAGAGTTTACAAAATATCAATATAGACTACATAAGAATTTAGAAGGATTTTAGCACTGATAAAATTACAAGCTTGAGTGGTGTGCAGGTTGTGGGGCTGTTCACAAGTCATAAAAGGAAACATAAGGAAGAAAGATTAAGTTTTTTTATCCACATTTCCCCTCAACTGAGGGAGACATCCACAGAAAGATATTGAAGAGACAGTGTGAGATTTTAGTCTGAACAGAAAAAAGTCTGGTAGTTGTCATGTGTTGGCAGTGATGTGTCATTGTTAGCATTTTGCTGTCAAATGAGATATCTTGCTAAAAAAATAGGCTTTGACCAAGCTTTTAGGGCAAAAATATTTTGCTTGTGCTTTATGTGTCAGTGAGATCTGAGATCCTCTCTTCTATCCTCTTTCAAAGACTTGCATATATGTAATAGACAACAAATAGAATCAAGTCTCATAGTTCAGAACTGCAGTTTAGCCTTTTGTTTGGAAAGATTAGGGTTTTTTCTTTCATGTACACTGGTTTCTGGATGCTATTTTTCCATGTTACTTTGGAACACACTCTGGCTGAGGATGGTAGGCTGGTAGTTTAAGTGATGCAAGAATCTTGTCTATCACTCTGCCCAGCTGGAGTAGAAATGCAGGCAGTAAGAGGATGCAAATGGGAAACTGGATGATGACATGTTTTTAGGAATGTAAGGTAGAGTGTGAAGTAAACAAATCTGAACTGAAAGGAAGGCTGACACAAATGTAATGAGACATAAGGAAGATAATAATGTGGCTTTGAGACAAAATTGTTGGTGTGAGGAAAAGAAAGACTGGGATTATGCACAAGCAAGTGTAGCAAAAAAAGAAACATGGAGCCTAGGGTATGATGCTTACAACGTAGAAGAGGGCTGAAACCCAAGATGTGGATGAGTGGCAACAAGACAGATCACAGCTTTTTTTTTTTTCTGTTTTGGTAAACGGTAACATGCAGCAAGACTCCTGTGGGTTAAATGGAAAATGGGATTTCCGCCCTGATCAACAGCCAGCATAATAAACCCACGCACACAGCACTGATACTGTCCACCAAAGCCACAAATCTTAACCATCTTTCATCAGTCCAATGGATCATCGAGTTAGACTGGGCCTTTTGCCACCAGTCCAGCTTGAAGAGCAATCTAGACACTCAGTATAAATATGTGTCAGTAAAAGAATAGCCTCATAAAAACAGAAAAGAAAGGTGACATTGCAGCCTCCAGACTCCTCTGTGTTGAGACACATTTCTTCTGATTGTCGTATATCTATCTCTTTTACATATCTCTCTTTTACATTAATACATGTATATGGGAGTGAAAATGATCACAGGATTTCTGGATGTAACAGGCAGGTCAATGCACAGACTGATTTTTTTCTCCCCTCAGGACATATTTGTGTTTGTTTTAGAAGCAAACACATTCCAAAGATATGAAAGAAATGCCAAAGCACCAGACAGATTAAATGGCTGGAGAATGCAGAAAACAAAACAATAATTCATGAAATTGAATCTGCAAAGCTTACAAACGATGATCCTCTCATGGCAAAGTATGTATCCAGAAGCCAGCTCCACTGTCTGGGCCTTGGGAGAGGAGGAGAGCCAAGCTTCCTGCCTATCTCTCCCTTTCCCACGTCTGTCTTGGCTGTTTCATGCAGGCAATGTGCAGGGCTTGTGTTTTTGAAGGGACCTTTCACTCCAGATTAGAACAGCCTTCACGCAGTTATGCAGGGGATGAGGTTGCTTTTCATTTTGTTATGTAGAGCTGTAGCCGAGCAAGTGAAAAATCAGCCTTTCATGCTCTATGGAGTGCTGCTGTTGTATAGGAACTGCTACTGTTGAACCGAGACAGGAAAAGAAACATCTCTCTCTTCTGCATTTTATTTGTGTACTCATATTCAAGAATTTGTGAAGTGCAAGGAAACTGCCACTTCTGTTGTAAAGTTTCTATCTGAAAAAAAGTCTTCCTAGCAAAAAGTATTTCAGTGCCTCAGTTCCTGTAACTGCATAAAGATGTGATACTTTAGGGCTATGATACCATACACAAATTGATTGCTACAACATTTTTATGTGGCTATTTCTAAAGAAATATGTGATCAGTATTACTGGTTACTCACAGCATCCTTTACTCATAAATCAACATGATAGATGTAACGTAGGTCTGAACAGGATGTCAGGTAATAAAATATAATGTGAAATTAATCAAAATCAGGCTAACAGCAGATGAGGGGCTCATATTCTGGCTAACTGTGCTACATTTAACATATCCAGATTTTATATAAATATTTATCTCTGTACATCTTAAGAAGCTCCACTGACTTCCATACATCCAAACTTAAACACAGGTAATTTTTTTATAGAATTGGGGCTTAATGTTGGGATAGACACAGGTTTTGGATTTCTCTCTTTCGCTTAAATGAAATGAAAGTGAAGGAATTCCCTTATCATTTAGTATTATTATTATCCACTTCATTGTAAGTTTCCTAAATTCACCACTAATACACAGCACTGAACTACTTTTCTAAAATTAATCAGTAATTTCTTATAGATAATGTTTGGGAAATTTTCCCATTCCAAAGAGTTCTCAAGGGCAGACAGAAGAGGTTTCAGACACAATAAATGGATTAAATGTAAAAAAGCACTTCTCTTCTAAGTTTTGCTTTTGTATTCCATGTTGGAGACCTTAAAGCCAAATGTAACTCATCATAACCATCCATTTCATTCATGTCATGGATAGATGGAAGACATGTGCAGACTAAACAAGCTACCCCAATAATATGTAATGCTCTTTTGGAGGTTATTCAGAAATCAGAATCAATGGAATAGATATTGTTGAGTTACTGAAATAACTAAGTTAAACTGTTGACTACATATTTGATGAACAGGAATAATACAAGTAAAGTCAAGATGGATTTGCCAAAACTCTTTTACCACTGTTAAAATCAGCTTGAATTACCATTTCTACTCAGCTCAGTGCTAATATAGAGTCCTCTATGCTGTTTCCAGGTTGAAATGTAAGTGGAAGTTTTGGAAAGGGTCTCACACTCATTCTGATTCCAGTCCCCCTTACTTGCACTGATTATAGGCCTGAAAGGGGCTTCTTTGGTGGGAGGGTGGTTGGTCACTGGAACAGGTTTCCCAGAGAAGTGGTCATGGCATCAAGCCTATCAGAGTTCAAGGAGCAGGGAATTGGACTCGATGATCCCCATGGGTCCCTTCCAACTTGAGATACTCTATGATTCTATGATTCTATTAAATGAATGGCTCTCTGATGTGATGGCACATAGAGTCAGGAGTTTCACTGGGAGAAATGCATTGAGAAAATAATAACCAGTTATTAGTGGAATTAGTGGTGCAAAGCACTAGCGAGGTCCTGTTATATTATTTTCTCTTTAATGGAGTGTGTCATTGGCTTTAAACCAATGAGACAGAACTGAAGAAGCAATGCTTAAACTTGCCTCTGTAGGTGCTTGTGTGCTCAGTCATCATGGCTTATAAAGGGCTGCTATCACCGCTGGTCCAACACCGTTAGTAGTGTGCAGCAACGGAGTTGTTCAGCTGAATATCTATGACTTTACATGCAGTTGTGGAGATCCTTCCCTGTGTTTTCTTTCCTATTTAGCAATTTAAAGTAAAGTTGCCATTGTTTTCAACCAACTCCTTTACAGTTAATGATGATTTTCCAGAACAACATCATCAAGAAACACTCCAGTATGTCTATGTTTTGGTAGGTCTGAGAACCTCCTTGTAAAAAACATCAACAATTCTGTGAGTTTCCTGATTCAGAAACAACTAATATAATATTTTTGTGCATGGCTGTCTGCATTTTCCTATTCAGAACACAATATCTAAAGCACCAAGCTTCATTTTCTCATCATAAATATGTATAAGGCAATCTTATTAACATAAATCTGATCTAACTGGTTCACCATGTATAAAGAAATGTAATTAATTTGCCTCCCTGCCTATTTTTACTGTTGTCTCTATTTTCCTTAGATTTTGCTTGTTCATGTATTACTTTCTTAGAACCTTTGTTATGCATTACATTCAGCTGTTTGATGCATTGCACAGTGTTTTTATTAACCCTAGCTGGAGTACTAATGGGTTTTGATAAGAAAACACTAGTAAAAAATTTCTCGTTTACAATTTGGGTGATTAGTGACACAGTCATAAAGAAAAATAAATTGGGACATATACAAAACTTTTGCAAATATTTACTTTCAGTGCCATCATATATATGTATCATCTATTCACAGCAATTGAAAGTAGTGCATCTGCATTCTAATACTACTATTAAAAAATGAAGATGATGTTTGCTGCTGACTTGTCAGTTAGGTAATATGATTGGATATTTAAAGAAAAGCTTTAAACTATATTAGCATATTTGGAAGTCAGAATGCTTTTATTTTCCTTCAAATAAACTATACTAAACATATGATTATCTTGTATTTGTTAGTTTTTTCTACCTTGTACTACTATTGTCACAACTTTTTCAAGATTCTACCTATCTGATACTCTAATTTTAAGCATCCAGTAATATATTCTAAACGCAAAGTATGAATCTCAGTATTATATAAAGTTAAATGCAACTCTACCAAATGGACTGTTTTGGAGTTCAATCATACACATAGTAATTTCTGTACCGAGACTCCATCTACTATTGATATTTGTGTGATTTGTATGGTAATCGTCTCATTTCACTACTTTTCCTATTATCCTAGCAAAGCATATGTTTACCATTTCTTGACAAAACTGAAGAGGTGTCTTCTAGACTTCTGTTTTTTTTTATGGTTTGGGTTTTTTTTTTTTTTAAACTGGTATTTGATAATCCGTACTTACATGTATCTTACTATATATATTTTTTTTTTTATTCAAACTTTAGACTGATGATGGGATTGTGAAAATATGGAGTGAATCAGGAAATCATGGTGATGACTGGAACAAAGTCGAGTTACACTTGGGGAAACTGAGGAATTTTGAAGTTATCTTTGAAGGCATTCGTACCAGAGACTTAGGAGGAGGAGCAGCAATAGATGACATAGAGTTCAGCAACTGCACCACCAGTAAGTTCAAGAGGGAATTTTCTAGAGGGATGCTAAAGGAGATGTAGGATGTTCTTACTTGTTTTTAAATACATCATGGTTTTACTGTTTTTATCATGCCACTGTTCATAAAATCAGTTACAAATACATTGTTTTCAGTTGTAACTTTAATATCATTTTCTACTCATGCAGAAAGTCTTATATTAGTGCAGTGTTCTCACTCTAAATTATTGCAGATAAATCCAAGAAATGCCTGAGCTTTTGTTTCCTTAATTTATTTGGTTTTGAGTAAGAACTTTCCTTCTTTCATTCATTGGTAAGTTACTGAGTCTTTGATGTCGTATATAATAAATTTATATAAATTATGTCAGATTATATCAAGTGAAGACTGCGGTCTCCCTGTTTTATCATAAAGGCTCTTGCCATAAAAATGAGTTGAGACCACAAATGAACCATTGCTGCTATTCTTTTTCCCAGTTCATTTCAAGTGTTAAGGCCAGCAAAGTAAAAAAAACCTTTGAGTCCTTCACAGGGTACTCACTCTATTTAATTCATCTTTTTGTGGACATAGGCTAAAATAGGAACAAATTTTGCCTTTAAAAAAAAGGAAAAAAAAGATAAAAACTGGGTCGATCATGGCTTCCATCAAGGAAGGATGTGGTCTTTATCCGTGGTAGTAAACAGTGTGACATGATATTTGTTGTGAGGTGATCATTGCTGATGCCACCTATCAACATTGTATGAGTTTGGGGGAAGTTATTTGGGCACATTTTAATTTTCTGCCATGGTCTTGATGTCCATTATCAGTTGGAGCATGGAAAGTGCACTTCTGGAGAGCATCTTTTGATCTAGATTCATCTGAAAAATGCAGGTTTTGCATTCAGAAATTGCTCTGTGGTGTAAATCAAAGAATGGAAACTGGATACAACTTGGGACCTACTTCAGAACTGCACTTCAATAAAATGGCAGATGTACCATTAAAATCTCTTTCAGGAACATGAATGCTAGTGATTCCTTTGTATTTTTTCTAAGTAAGTGTTTCATTGTCCCCATTGCTATGCATGTGATTGTTCTCCAAAGGACAAAGGTAGATGGATAAGGATGCCCTGGTAGGAGATGGGAGGTCAACATTCCCCTATCATCTTGAATAACAAAGAGTCTGCTGATCTCTCTTGCAATTTGTTGCCAAGTTGTGCTCAGATGTATTAATTCATACAGTGGGGTCTAGTTAAACCACAGTTGTGGGATTCTGTTCCATTTTGGGGCTAGAACAATTTAGACACTTCATTTCATGGTCAGATTCATGAAGATATTCAGCAAATAATAATAGCAAGATTTATTTTTTTAAGGAAGAAGAAAACTCCCTGGTAAGTTCATAAAGATGGTATCAACATATCTTCATATAATGTAAAAATATTTCTGCTTACTCTTAAGTCCACATATTTTATAATAACCTGAAAATAGACATTATATAAACATAACTGGAAATATTCCTCAGAGTTGTCATTGCAAGGAAGGAAATTGTTTCAACAGGGAGTTGGAAAGCTGTCATATGAAGGACCTTAAATCTCTTAAAATGTTAAGATTGCTGAAATTTACATTGGTTTTAGTCTATGACCCTACAAATCTGAATGTTAATAGTGTTTTATAACCAGTCTTGCATTAAAATACCTTTGCAATGAAACAGTTCAGAAAGTAACTTGGGTTTATTACAATATAGCAACTTTTTTTTTTACAGCACTGCTTCAGCAAGAAGCTCTGTTGGGAACGCAGTTGCACCATGTGCTCTGACTGCTTTCACATGCTTACAGCTTCAGCATAGTAATATTCCTGTACATTTTGCAGAAAATTGTTGTTTATGAGGATGGATGATTCAGAGGAGGCTTTTCTCATAGAATTTTGAAATACACAGTTGAACATCAAAATACAATACAAATAAAAATTTTTTAAAGATTGAATTAGAAAAGTTGGAAACCCAAGATACCAATCCTTTATAGAGCTGTCACTTGTATGGTGGATGTTTTTGCACTGTAATAAGGTCCAATCTTTAAATAATCAGGAAACGTTCACTTACAGCGTCTCCGGTAGTGTATGCTAGGTACAGCAGGTTTTTCATTAAAGTTTAGGTGCATGTATCCTATGGGAAGAGGTTTATGCTTATCTCTTTGTTCTTCAGCAGGATCAGAGCCCTCTCATATATTTACTTTTTAACTGAAAGTATGTGCCTGTGTGCTAGTGCATGTCTGTAAAAAACCAAAACAAACAAAAATCAAAAAAACCTGCCCCCTCCCATTATTTTCCTGTCTCTACAATGATATTTGAGCTCAAACCAAAGTCAAGAAGGAATCATTGCATTGTCTTTAGCGTCTTTCACATCAGCTCCATGTATGATTTTTTTGCCTTCTACTCCACAAGTTGAGAGCTGCTTGCTTAATTTTCTTGAGACTTTTGGTATGCTGACCTTCCTGTTGGTATGATGACATGAAGGAGCCTGGTCTGACCTTTTTCATTCTTGTTGTTATTGATTCTTTACCTTTGTAGAACAAACAAACAAAATACATTTTGCCAGATTCTCAAAAATAACATTTCCTGTCTGACCCAAGCCTGGGGCATTCAGGATAGAGAAAGCATGTCATGTATAAATTTTTTTTGCAGCACAGGGTTCACAGTTTTATTGTGTCTGTTGTAACAAAGCTAAAAGACAGCAAACACAATCTTACTGTGGCCAAACTCAAGAAGAAGAGTAGCATACAAACCAGAAGAGGTCAGGGGTTTCTTCTCAACAAAATGACTTGATTTACAACACTTATTCATGTACTGTGTTTGTAGCTGCAGACTTGCTGAACTAAACACATGGCTAGGGTCCTCTAGGGGAATTGAAGGCCACGTGTATTTTCCATTGACACTTCTAGGTTAAACTAAAATCTTATATAATGTTATGGATATGCTAGCTACCATAACTACATAAGCAGAGAAATGGACCATGCACAGAAAACCCTAGAAAATAAATGAAAATAACTAAGACTTGAATAACAGGTTTAAAATAAACAGAAAGGAATGGAAATGAGAAAGCGTTAAAGTGCGTGGGGAAAAAAATTCAGTGTTTAGCTGCTTCCCAGCAGATAGCATATAGTGGTGGAGAAGAATGTTAGAGCATTTCTGGATCTTCCAGATGTTTTGGGATAGCTTCCTCCTCACAGACTGTCCTTTTGGAAGATGCGGAGTGATATTCCTGGATCATGGTTTACAGTCAACACAATAAAATAATTGCCTCTTTGCTAAAATAATATACTCAAGTGGAGGGTGTGAAGAGGGAAGAGAGAGGCAGTCTGTGTGGGCATTTTTGACATGTGAATATTAGAACTTCTTTTATGCAGTATGGCAATATTCAATGGTTATAGCAGAATTTAATAAATCCAAAGACTTTATTTTATTGTACATGTGTTTCTCTTCAGCTTGCTTTCATACAGTGTGTTATAGAAAGAAGCTGTACACATTATAATGGAATCTGCATGGAGATGGATTAGCTCTGCAGACTTCTTTGCTCTTCACTTACATAGCTGTGATTTACATAGCTCATGTTATATGAGCATTTTCAACCAACAAAGGAGAATCTTTTCACTATTTCCTTTTAAAAATTAATTAGTTAAAAGCTTCTATATCAGTAGAATACTACAGATAACTTTATTTATCATGATCTGAGCTTCTGGGGCCCTATCCTACAAGGCTCATTTCCCTCAGCTCTCACTAATTTCTGTGGAAGTGAAGGTCAAGAGGCAACTGTGGATTCATTGGAAATGTGAGACGCCTTGGAAATATTGTCAGAGGTAGAAAATGAACGTATAAAAGACTCTTATCAGTTGGTTGTGAGAGGGTAAGTTATGTTTTGATAGCAAAAATAATTTAAATTCGAAATCTGATATCTTTTTCTTTTGCAGGTTTAATTGTAAAATGTGAAAAATAGTGGCGTTACATCCCAGCCAGAGAAAGATTGTTTTTAATATTTAGTTAATTAATTTATTGATTAATTACATTTTTTCACCTTTTTTATGCAATAATTCTTTATACAACTTTAGTGACAGACTATCCTATGTGATTTGAATGGAGTTTAGAGTGGTCATCTCTTGTGCTGTTTAATAATTGACTTTGACCATGCATGAGGTTATTTGCAGGCTAGAAAAAAAAGCCTGCAATTTTGCCTTAATAAAAAAGATAAAATACCTATGAGTATTGTACGGGATAATCGCCAATGATAATTTTATTTTTGAGGCTTCTGACACCTTTGCCATGATAACATCTAAAAATTCTGTCAGAAATAAGCTGTGGTCTGGTAACCTTAAAGAGCACTTCAAGCATTATTAATTTGCTCTTCCAGCTGATGGCTCACTGTCATATAATAGTGAACCAAGAGCACAGCTCATCAGACATGCTGTTGCTAGTAGTATGAATTTTGTAGATCTGTAATTTTAAAGAAAAGGAATCTTGTACTCCAGATACAAAACACAGAGTATAAGCATGGACATATACTTTACTCAGCCATATCATACATACTGATTTTGGCATCCCAGGGCACCACCTGAAAAACCAACAGTGAAAGATAAATGAAAATAAGTTAAACATAACTGTAAATTCAAATTAAACAGAAATTTCTAGAATAGTTGATTATTTAGTTTATTTATGTATTTTTTCATGGTCTGGCAATTCAGTGCAATAAGAGTCCAGGAAAAAGAAAGAGCCGTTACAGCTCCAGTGATCTTTGTGGGCTGCCTCTTTGACATCAGACTTCACAAGCTTTTCTTCTCATGTTTAAGCTAAATAGGATACCCATTCGGTCATACCTGAAGTGGTATTAAAAATATATTTAGTTTTTTGAGAGAAAGCAAAATCAAAATGCCACAGTACTCCTATTAATAGGAAACTGATTTACCAAATTGAGATGAACAGGCATTTTCTTTACAATATAATAAATCTTGCTTTGCCTTGTGGTGAACATTTTCTTTCCCTTTCTCCTCATATATCTGTATTCTCACCTACCGTTTATGGCAAAGACCATAGGTGAAGGTACTGCAATCCTTTGAACAACTTTGCTTCCATGCTCGCATAAACAAGAAGCTTTGAAGCCTCAGCGAAGAAATCCTTTCTCATTAGAATTCCATCCTAGCTTTGCAGATCAGAGAGAAAACAATTAAAACATCCTAGTGTTTGGATGTGTAGGCCAATATTTTTATTTTTAAAATAAGCCAGTGTTTTCTTTGAATCCTCAGCTATGTGTCATGCAAAGCTTTACATTTAGTGGAGAATTTAGTTCCTTTTGCTTAGGCACTTAAGGAAGGTTCAAACTCTTATAACAGAAATACTCAGTACAAACCTGGCCCTGAAGTGAGAAGGAAGGGAACTGAGGCAGGGAAAGCTGCTGGGGGTGATTTAGTCACTCAAGATATACATTTGTGTTCAGTCAGAATGTATGTCCAGTTACCTGGGTTTTTTGATCTATTCCTTTTTCTTTTTCTTTTTTTTTTTTTCCCCTCTTCAAAGTATTTTAATGTTTTCTGGTTTTCACCTGTTTTTATAAATAGGTCAATGTCAGGGTATTCTGATATGGGACATTGGAATTGCATCACATGGATAAAACTTCTCAGTAAATGTACTGAAATTAATGGTAAAATTCTTATTTGTTATTCTAATGTTTGGATTTTACCTTTAGAAGGAAATTATTCTTTGATTTCGTGGTGAGCTGTCAATTTGTAGATTGCTGATATCCATTGAATCTGCTTTATTGTAGAGGAAGAAACCTCATTTTGAGAAGTTAGTGATTTTTGGTAGCCTTAACTTAATTTGTGTTACTGTAACATACATTAACATGAATGTGCTTTATCCTTTTTGAGTGAAAATCTTACTGAGCTCAGATCTCATTACACGCAGCAGAGGGTACAGATGACACACAATTTGGTTCTAGGCAAGAAATAATCTCCTTTCTGGAAATGTGAAAGTCAGCCACAGCTGCCTTCCACAGGACATCCTGAATGTCCTCATACAAAGGACTCAGTGGGGAAGAAAACGTGCTCAGGAGACATGTGGAGGAAATACAGGCTCACTCAACCCAGAGCTGCCAGAGTTACGCTGGGGAAAGACTTGAATTCCTGCACAAGTCATGTTATGCACAAGGTGATTGCTTAAATGGCATTGCATATTAAGGCTTTCTAAAAATGTATGAAAAAATATAAATTTGTTTTTACTGAAGAAGCAAATATTATGTAGCCTGGCTTCAGGGAATGAATAATACTGCATTTGTCAATCTTTGAAAAGATTAAAAGATCGGAAAGAAGAGAAGTATGGCACCATATTTTTTATTGCACTCCACAGAAGTCATTTACCCACCTGTAATACTCCAAGATTGCTATTTCTGTTTGAGATTATGTAAAAAAATGTATGAGACCTTAACAAAAAGATTTTTTTGCCATATTTCCTTTTTTTTGTAACTCTTAGATTGTTATTAGGAAAACACTTGAGGTCATTTGGCACAGATTTTGCATATGAGGAACAAGTTTTAGCTTTTACCTCTCTTTTCATGAAGAGACCTCAGTGGCTTTTTCAGCTTCTGTTTATCTCATGTGAAACTTTTGAAAAAAAGTTGCTTTGGTTTCATAGTATGTGGCTGCAAAAGCAGCTGTTCAGTATAAAACTAAAATCTCATAATTTTGACATTCACTTCACGTATTGCTTACTCTTCATATCTGATGGTAGATTCCTTACCTCCGCATAGTTCGAATGGGCCACAAGAGAAGACTTTTCATGGCTAGTAAAATACACAGGGTAGACACAGCTGGATTTTAATTTTTTTTTAACCTCACAATCATTGTCTATAAAGGTGGTACTAGATGAACGAACACTGCCCCAGCCTGAGTTCCTTTTCATATGAAATTACTGTAGAAGGTAGGCACCCCCCTTCCAGTACAAATAAACTGCATATAACATGTGATCTTCTGTAACCCATCATACACCTCCATGCAATATGACAGCCAAGATTAATTTCATATCTAACGATGACTTTGCAGAGCCAGAGAGAGCATTCAGCTGAGGAAGTGCCTCCTTGTTGCAGATAATTAAGACTTGCACCTGTGTGCTGTATGCCATTGGTCTGTCACAACAACCTCTGTGGACCACATTAGGACAAGTCCATGTATAAAAAAAATAAAATATTTATATGAGATACTTCCAAGAAATCTGTGATAAGGGGAGAGAGTGCTGTGATTGAGTGGTTTGGGTTGGTCCTTCATCACAGTGGTAACAATGGCTTGACAGTAATTTTGTAGGGTAAATATTGTTGAAAACCCCTAAGAGTAATCTATTCAGTTGAACTTTCTGAGGTGTAATGTAGCTCTACACTGGAATCAGGAGAGAGGGGAGACAGGGAGGGCAAAAAGGACCAAACAGTAGAGAGGACATGTCAAATTGCTTCAGGAAATATTTTTCTCCAGCTAAACATGTTAATAATTACAGGGAAATAGAATTTTCTGCAAAAGCATAATTTGATTTTTCACCTTATCTCCTCTTCTCCCTTTCTTTTACCACTTGCAGACTTCAAAGAGCCTAGAACACTAGACCCTCACTCAGTGCTCAGTCCTCAGTGCTTCTTCCTAGTGTCTTCTTTAGTATTAAGCAAAACATGGCAGCTCCCTACATGAGGGTACTGTGAGCATGAGCTCTTTATCATGCTGATACACTCTACACCAAGGTTGATCTGTCAGTCTTAATCAAATATAAAAACTGCTGTCCTTGTCTGGTGTGGGTTTATATACTCCATGATATCAGCACTAGAAGTTGAAGAGAATTTTTTTCTTACCTTTTGTATTGCTTGAGCCAGAGCCAGTTGTACATTTCCAGAACTTTGGATGATTTTTTTATTCTTTCAGCTTATTTGGTGGCCTTAGGCATCATAATACTACTTGCTTTGAGCATCTTTAGGAAGTCCATTGGCAGACTTTTGTATCTACAGGTGAAATTCTCTCCTAAGAGTCAATATAATTTGTTAGAACTGCTGTATGTCAGAGCCAATGCATATCGTTGAATTAAATCTGGCCTTTTAAATGACACATTCTGTGAGGAGAATTCCCTATGTTTTTGAATTACAAAAGAACCTTATTTGAAATTATATCTACTTTGCATGGGTAGAAACTTTTCATCTAGTTTTCCCTGCAAAAGGTTCCCAAGGTCATCCATGAACAGAAACATTATTGATGATTTTGCTAATAGATGTTTAATGTTCTATAAAAAGTCATGTAAAAAAGGGTAGTGAACAATTGGGGTAAGCAAATAAAAACCTTAATGCAAATTATGCTTCATA
Source organism: Gavia stellata (assembly GCF_030936135.1). Taxonomy (NCBI): domain Eukaryota; kingdom Metazoa; phylum Chordata; class Aves; order Gaviiformes; family Gaviidae; genus Gavia; species Gavia stellata. The sequence continues at coordinate 21,931,766 of NC_082599.1, read as the reverse complement.
ATTCCTGAACTTCAGAGTACTGAGTACAGCTGAGTTCCAGTTCTAATGAAACTTTCTAGGAGTCTGTATTTCATCTATTTTAATTTAAACAAAGAGCAAAACTTGGAAAGTAAACTTCCTTTCAATGAATAATATTTTCAATAAAACATTTTTAATTTTTTTGTCTTTGATTATTCCTATATCTCAAGTGTTGTGTAAGAGGGGAGGGAAGAAATATAAGTACTCTTACTATACAACAAATAATAGAGGTGAATTTTCAACTGTAATTTGAAAGCATTCCTACTCAGAATGGATCTTAATTTCTAAAAAGACACATAGGGGGGAAAAAAGTCTCATTTCCCTTGAATATACATTACATGTTTCATTTCATACTGTTGACATGGTGGTGGTGTACTGTTGAGTGAGTGCATGCATTTCTCTTGGAGAGCAGGGAAGATGAGAGTCTTGGTAAACAGTAGCTCAGTGTACTTGACCTTGAGTTACAAGTTACTTTTCAAAACAGCTCAAGGTCTTGTTCACTGCAGCCTTTAGCAACCATAACAACTTGGCATTCACCCTATGCCTTTCACAAGCACGTAGCACTGTCCAAACATAACCTCTAACAACCTATGTAAGTCTTAAGTGTTGTAATGCAACACAGCAAGAGCATCTCTTCTTTTTGGCTGTGTGATCAATCAGTTCTTTCATGATAAATATTTTAAATAGGAGAACATTCATTGTGTCAACCTAACACCCAATCTGTGAAACTTACTGGTATCTATCAAACTAAAAAAAATTTTTGCAGTTATCCATTTTGTTTCAGATAATCAAGATCTATAACTTGTAGAGCTGATATTTCCATGATTTTAGATGTAATGGATATCACAGAAATATTTTAATTTTACAAAGCATTGGTAAAAGAAAGCTCTTGTACTCACAGCATCAGAGAAACAGTCACTGGCCTGGTGCTGTCCTCTAGTAGCAAACTTAAAGGAAAGAAGACAGTTTTCATGAGTTCTTTCATAGCCACTCTTTTCCTGGTAACTGAAACAAAGTGTCTGGATTAATAGTGTTGTATTTATCAGCTATCTCTAAATGAATCTTGTCATGTCTATAAATTCTGTGAGTACCATATGGGCTAGTCTTCCATAGATAACATACACTGGAGATGGATATAAATATATAGCTTGTAATGTGTCCGCAGTAGAGTCACAATTTATTTGTGGTATGCATGACCTGCGTCTATGTCTTGCTTGTTTTCTATGATTATTCAAAGAGACACATGTATTCTTACTATGGAAGGTCTTATCTTTGCTGGTATTCTGAGAATTACATTGTGCAGAACAAAATACACAGAAATGAAAGTGAGTGCATATAAACACGAGTTCTATGGCAACCGTCACTAACGTGCTTCTTTTGTAGGGTGTAGTGATCCAAAAGCCAAGCCAGTTCTATTTGTCTCTTAAAAACTACTTAAGATTACATGTCCCTTTGCTGCATCAATTCAAATTGTACTTAATTGAGAAGTAATATCCTGTGTATGCTTTTTCCTTTTCAAGTACTGTCATTTCATTTGGCATAGGGATTTGCATAACATGTAGTCAGTAGTTACTATTACATGTAAAATATGTCCTGTGCTAGTTTCTTGTGGTGTCCTGGTTTTCAGGAAATGCTGTAGTTCCTAGGGGAAACAAATAAATGGGTACGATAAACCATTAGCATTTTGCTATGCCATAATAATTGTGTTTTTTTTTTTTTAATTTATGAGAATCTAATCTCCCAGTATTTACTGTAAGGGAAAAAAAAGGTGGTTTACAAGGATATGTGCTGTGGACTGTCAACTTTGATCTAGGAGAAAATCAATGGTTTAATTGCTCCAATGATTCTTGTTAATCTAGTTATTGCTATGCTTATCTAAAGCTCAGTTGTTATCATAAGCTATAAAATTCTTCCTTGTGTTTTTGTGTTTATATTCTACATTATTTTGTTTTGGTTTGGGGTGGGGTTTTTGTTGCCTATATTCTCTTTTTGTGGGAAAGGAATGGATTGTGGTCTTTTGACTTGCAGCATATTTGTACAGTCTTCAGACCCCACAAGTTTATGGACTGAATATTTGTAGGAGAAGAGAGAGCAAAGCATAATGAAAAACAAAAGTAACTTGCCCAAAAAATGTGCAAGAGTGATGGAAATTAATAAATATTGTTGGAGCTTCTGTTCCCATTAAAAAAAACAAATATCCTCCCCCCCCCCCCCCCCCCCCAAATTTTTATAGCTCTATGCTGTTGCTTTATCACTCATGCTACACCTGTAGACCAGCACTCCAGATCTGTACGGACATTGTCCATGATGTAAAATTATGTGTAGAACTCAGGAAACAATGGATTGTTCAGTTTAGTAGCTAAAGCAAAGATTTGGAAGAAGGCAAGGTCAAAAAAGAACATTTATGGCTTTTTCATTAACTGCAAGTTTCTTTCTGGTCAACAGTTTTCTTAAATTGAAATGAAATGTTTTCTTTTGCTTTTGGATATCTTAGTTCTCTTCAAATTTTTTCATAGCATATTCAGAAATAACCTTAGTACTTATAAAAAACATTTCAACTCCCTGTAATTCCTCTCATTCCCTTTGTGTGACAAATCCACATTTGTGTATCAGATATTTCACTGTTTTCCACCTCTGACATTTTCATACATGGAATCAGCTCATTCTTTTGCTTGCTGTGGCTCACTGATCTATTTTAATGCTGTAGCTCCTCAAAGATAACTTCAGAGTAACGCAGTGAGCAAAGTACAACTGAAATTTTTTATTTTTAATTATAAGTTTTGTCCTAATTTATTTGGAGTATCTTCAACAGTATCTTAATCTTTTTCCTTAGGTTTCTTGAGCTGTTAGATGAAAGAGGCAAGAAAGAAAATTTGCCATATTTTCTCATGTTTTTCTGCTTAGATTAGTTTTTCTGTATGTTTGGATTTTCATGCAATGTTATGAGTTAGACTATTGGGAAAAAAAATATATATAATATTACATGCTACATGTAATCAACCATCATCCAATACATGTTCTCTTTCTACTTACTGGTGATCAAAGTACAATGGAGGAATATGATCAGTCAAAAAGCTATATATTTTTACATGCAGCCAACATATGCAATGAAATAAGACGTAATGAAAATTGCTCATTTTAACTGAAATGTCAGCTTTAAACATATCTTAAACTGTTCATTAGGAGACATCGTTTTGCTTTATACTGCAACTCCCTAGAGGGAGGTTCGAATACTGTTCTTGGAAACATCCTTCTCCAAATTCAGTACTGATAGACTCAAACTCAGATTTTGGCAACCCTGTAATTTTGATGACAAAATTAGAAATGGGCAAGATAATACTTTGAATGTCCTCTCTTTTTCTTTGTTCAGAGTGGTTTCTAACATGTTTCTTTGTTAAATTGCAGCTCAACCCTCAGAATTGAGAAAATACTTTCCAATATGTTCTTCATTACATTTTTCTGATTAAATAGAATTTTTATATTATATTTAAAGTACGTCTGGTAAAAATGAAACTTTTACATTGCAATTTCTGTGTGAACCTCTGTTTGGTTATTGGGGTTGTTGATGCTGAAGTTGTATTTTATGGTTAAAACCCACTGTATTTCTTGTTTTGATTTAGTTTTTAGCTGGTGCAGGAGTTTTGGTCAGAATGAATGTGTACTCTGGAAAGCTGATTTTTAATGCCACAATTCGGAACAGAAGTTTAGAATATTTAGTTTGACTATGCTATGCTAATGTTGGTATGTTAATTCTGAGATGGATTTTATTTTTATCTCTGCCAACGCTGTGGCAGAATCTCCATCGCTATTATGAATATAACCTGGTATCCCTAAAAATTACATATAAACAAGGTCTTACTCCAAAAGGATAAAATTCACAGATATGTGACTCTGTAGTTTGGACTTTATGGCATTCACATCTTTTGAGATACAAATTTTCATTATGACTGTGTATGGAGCACATCTTTTGTTTTAGGATAAGGTAGGAAATTAATAATATTCTTAAATGCTGGTTTCTGGTAGGCTTGAAGTACTATAAGGTATCTTATTTAAAAAAAGAACAACTGTAATTAATACTAAGTGCTAAATATAAATTATAGAGTAACATAACATTGTCTTGATTAAAAGTGAAAGGAGGTAAAGGTGAGGATTATGATCAATCACAAAGCCATGGATTTTCAAATGTCATTCCCCTGAATGGTGATAATGTACCTCTTTCATATGCAGTGAAATAAGATGTGAAAATTATTGTACCCTAATGGCTCTGCCATGAAATAATTTCTGTCATTATTTAAGCCATTGAGTGACTTAAGGAAGTCACTTAATTTTCCAGTGCATCATTTCCAGTCTGTGGGAGTGAATGGCAATGAGGGAGTCAGACTCTTCTCATAAGTGCCCACTGACAAGACAGGAGGCAATGGGCACAAATTAAAAAATGAGGAAATTTCATCTGAACACAAGAAAACACTTTCTACTGTGAGGGTGTTCAAACACAAGCACAGGGTGTCCAAAGAGGTTGTTGAGTCTCCATCTGTAGATACATTCAAAACACAGCTGGACATGGTCCTGCACAACCTGCTGTAGTAGAGGCTGCTTGAGCAGGGGGTTAGACTAGATGATCTTGAGAGGTCCCTGCCAACCTCAACTATTCTGTGATTCTGTGGTTTTCCAGAATTTAGGATAAGTCATATTAATGGATTTTCGGTAGTATTTTCAATCAATTTTTATCCATCATTGGGGAGAGGTGTGAAAACTGCCTTACCCGTCACAAATGCTTCAGTCAATTTTTTTCTAGAGAGTCCACTCCTCTGCTAAGGGCTCTCTGCCACACAGATTCCCTGTAAAAAGCAGCCATAACCTTTCCTGTATTTAAGGCATTCACAGCAATGCTGTTGTCTGTGGATTCTCTGAAACCTAATCAGACCAAATTGACAGTGTAAAATTAAAAACCAAAACAACAAGACAGGTATCAATTGGAAACCAGAGTTTATTTATACCGAAGCTCAGGGTTGTATGTATTTCAAAAACGAAAACTTAAGTCAGGTCCTGCAGGTAAGCAACCTTATCACTGAATTTTTTTTGAACTATGCATTCTAAATATTGGAACTACATTTTAATGTTGTGTTGTTGCTTAATTTAATATTAACTTGTGTTCACATTTAAACTAAACCAAAAATTTAATTCTCCTTTCCTATTTTGCTTCAATGAGAATGTAGTTCCTGAATCTGTAAAATTCAGTAAGTACCTCTAATTTAAGAGATTAATACCATGACAACAATAACTTCCCCTTCTGGAAATATGGTCCTGCACAAAGGTAAATATGAAGGTGTTCTGTCCAGACTGTGTTTAATGATGTGTCATATTTTAGTCATGTCTGAAGGAAAAAATGAAATATATTACAATGAATAGAGTCAAAGTACATTCTCCTAAATGTCTTACTGCACAACTTGGAGCTCTAGACTGAAAAACAATCTTAGTTTAGCAGAAGTGCATCTTAAATGTTGCATTTGGGATTATCAGAACAGTTTCAATTACTGTGAATTGAAATTATGCACCCAGGGCACTGAACTAAAAAATAATTTATGTGAGTTTCTTTATAGTCTGACAGTTCAGAGATGGCTGAATCTCAGCACTCTTTGGCTTTGGCCCTGGCGCTTTATGTGCAAGTTACTAAGTTACTCTCATTTTATGACACAATTTTCACTCACTTTCAGAGGTGATCAAAATCAGAATCTTCATCCTTTACTGGATGCGGGAGGGAACATCATCACGAAGGATGAGGAAAAGGCTGAGGCACTTAATGCCTTCTTTGCCTCAGTCTTTAACAGCCACACCAGGTATCCTCGGGGTATCCAGCTCCCTGAGCTGGAAGACAAGGATGGAGAGCAAAATAAACTCCCTGTGATCCAGGAGGAAGCAGTTAGCGACCTGCTATGCCACCTGGACACTCACAAGTCTATGAGGCCTGAAGACATGCACCCAAGGGTGCTGAGGGAGCTGGCGGAGGAGCTTGCCAAGCCACTCTTCATCATTTATCAACAGTCCTGGTTAACGGGGGAGGTCCTGGACGACTGGAGGCTTGCCAACGTGACGCCCATCTACAAGAAGGGCCGGAAGGAGGATCCGGGGAACTACAGGCCTGTCAGCCTGACCTCGGTGCCAGGGAAGATTATGGAGAGGTTCATCCTGAGGGCGCTCACGGGACACGTGCAGGACAACCAAGGGATCAGGCCCAGCCAGCACGGGTTCATGAAAGGCAGGTCCTGCTTGACCAACCTGATCTCCTTCTATGACCAGGTGACCCACCTGGTGGATGAGGGAAAGGCTGACAATGTAAAGCCTTCAACACTGTCCCCACAGTATTCTCCTGGAGAAGCTGGCGACTCGTGGCTTAGACAGGTGCACTCTTCGCTGGGTTAAAAACTGGCTGGACGGCCGAGCCCAGAGAGTTGTGGTGAATGGAGCGAAATCCAGTTGGTGGCCAGTCACAAGCGGAGTCCCCCAGGGCTCAGTTTTGGGGCCAGTCTTGTTTAATATATTTATTGATGATCTGGATGAGGGGATCGAGTGCTCCCTCAGCAAGTTTGCAGATGACACCAAGTTGGGCAGGAGTGTTGATCTGCTGGAGGTTGGGAGGGCTCTGCAGAGGGATCTGGACAGGCTGGATCGATGGGCCCAGGCCAACTGTATGTGGTTCAACAAGGCCAAGTGCCGGGTCCTGCACGTTGGCCACAACAACCCCATGCAATGCTACAGGCCTGGGGATGAGTGGCTGGAAAGCTGCCCCGCAGAAAAGGACCTGGGGGTGTTGGTCGACAGCCGGCTGAAGATGAGCCAGCAGTGTGCCCAGGTGGCCAAGAAGGCCAACGGCATCCTGGCCTGTATCAGAAATGGTGTGGCCAGCAGAAGTAGGGAGGTGATCGTGCCCCTGTACTCAGCAGTGGTGAGGCCGCACCTCGAATCCTGTGTTCAGTTTTGGGCCCCTCACTACAAGAAGGACATTGAGGTGCTGGAGCGTGTCCAGAGAAGGGCGACGAAGCTGGTGAGGGGTCTGGAGCACAAGTCTTAGGAGGAGCAGCTGAGGAAGCTGGGGTTGTTCAGTCTGGAGAAGAGGAGGCTGAGGGGAGACCTCATCGCTCTCTACAATTACCTGAAAGGGGGTTGCAGAGAGGTGGGTGCTGGTCTCTTCTCCCAAGTGACAAGTGACAGGATAAGAGGAAATGGCCTCAAGTTGCGCCAGGGGATGTTTAGGCTGGATATTAGGAAAAATTTCTTTACTGAGAGAGTGGTGAGACACTGGAATAAGCTGCCCAGGGAAGTGGTGGAGTCACCATCCCTGGAGGCATTCAAGGAACATGTGGACGAGGCATTGCGGGACATGGTTTAGTGGGCATAGTGCTGTTGGGCTGATGGTTGGACTTGATGATCTTACAGGTCTTTTCCAACCTTAGTGATTCTGTGATTCTATAATTAAAAGCATGAGACCAAATAACATCTGTTGGAAGCAGTACGTCACTGAAATCATGGTGTATAATGGCTAAGCAAATAAAAAGGAGCACCTTTTGATTTAATTATAATATTGATTTAAATGTCCTGTTGATTTCAGTTGGAGAGAATCCCAGGGAATGCCCTGCCCTCAATGATTTTGTGTGTGAGAATAATTGCATAGAGTCTCAGTTTGTCTGCGACTATAAACCAGACTGTGAAGACCTATCAGATGAAGCTGACTGCAGTAAGTATCTCTTTTTGTATTAATGTAATGTCCAATTAAAATTATAACTTTAAATTCTGTAGCATAGCTTAGATGAATTCACATAACTGCTCAGAAGACAATTGCAAGCAGGTTGCCTGCTCCCCCAACACAGGTCTGATATTTTCAGATCCTCAGAGACATTTGCTGCAAAAAGTATTTAAGTGTGATTTAGTTGCAAAAGTGTAACTTACTCAAACCAAAGACTAAAGATAAAAATTCCCCAAAAACAGCTTAAGGACTAAAAATATAATTAAGGAATAAAATCCATGGGTTACAATACAAATAAACTCTGAGAAGAAATGTAAACTCATTTATTACGTTGAAAGCATGTTGAGATGTCAATGTTGAATGAAAAAGCTAAGAAAGCAAATTAATGCACAGTAACATTTAGACATGACTCTGCTATAAAAATTGATTACTTAAAAACAGGCCTGTCTTTCCTTTCATATAAATCCTGTCTTTGTGATCTGAGTTGTGTCGCTACTACCTGTTCCTTGTTCTTTGTTTTTGCTGCTACCGGAGAGCTATGAAAATATTTTCTTGCTATTACTTTGTTACAGAACAGGTGGACAAAATCCAGTCTGTTTATATTTTTGCAGTCCTAGTGAAAACTGAGACAAAATTTGTCTGTAGGTATTCTTCACTAATGCTATTTGAGATGGAAGGACACAGCTCAATTCTGAAAATCTGGATCAAGTTAACAGGCTTTCCAATTCAGATGTGAAACTCAAAAGCAGTAAAACATTGTGCCTTTGTTCCTGCTTCATGTCTTTGTTTATTTGCAGTCACTGTCCAGACCAGGCTTTTGGAGTAGGAAGCTTAAGCAGTCCATATGTATAGTTCAGTAATCACTCTAATTCTTAATCTTCGAGCTGGAGGGCCAAATTCTGCCATAATGCAGATATGATCAAAAGTATCCTTGGTAGAGAAAGTAAATGCATCACATGCATCAATTCAGTGTTCACATTCTGTTGAAGTCCAGGTACTCCATTGAAATCAACCAATACTTGGCAGTCCCTTGAAAATCAAAGGCATTTTCTCTTGCATGGGTTGCTAAATGCTTTGACTGGACAGGGTTACAAAAATAACAACCCTTTATTGGGTGATGTAAATTATATTGTCTTAGTCAGACAGCAGACTTACAACTTGGAATACATATGAAGATGTCACTATAGGAGATTTAACTTGGAGTTTCTCCTTCTTTATTGTTTTCATAAAAGTAAATAACACTTCCGAAGTACCTACGCTGAAGCTGGTGTCTCTATTTCTGGTTTTTACCTTCTGCAGTGTTTTGTGTTCCAGTGAATTTTGTGAGTCATAATAATGGAAATGAACCTATGTTGAACGGTAGCTCTAAGACTAGCTTTTTTCCAAGTAGATTCGAAGAAAAAGTAGATTTTAAACAGATAATCTGTATTTCTTGTATATAATATTCATATTTTTTCAGGAGTTAGACAAAGTAAGTGCAGCAAAATACTCTGTAAACTCACCCTTGTAACATTTTACAGACCTAACAGAGACACAGTAAGTCTTAATTACTGTCCAATGTAAACTGCTCCGTAAAGATATTCAGAAAACTCTCGAGGTACTTAATTTATTCTGTAAATATTGTTATAGGATATAGTAGCTTCAGTGGTGGTTGGCATCCTGTGTTGTCTGGAAGGACTATGATAGCATCAACTCTCTTTTCTTAGTCAGATAATAGATGTAAACATTTCAGGCCATAAATGATCTTGAATCACAGTAAAGCAACACAGTCTTTGCTATAATGCAGAAAAGCTTTTCCAAGGGAAGAAAAAAAATAAATACTGATATTCACTTTAAGTAAAGAGAGTGAAATATCCTTTCATTGTAGATGGAAAGGCTGTAGTTACATCAAAATGTTCTCATCAGTCTTTAGTCTTGCTGTCGCTGCAGAACTGGCAAAATATCAAGTTAACAATAGAGGAGAGATACTGTAATCTGGCATACAGAATACCCAGATAAGCCTCAGGTGTAATATTTCCCTATCTGCTATATCTTAGTTCCAAAAAATGAGGCCTTATATTTGGATAAACACACCTTTTCTTTAAGCGTATATCTTATAGATGGGAATAAACAACATCAATGGGCACGTAATACCTTTTAGATATGGAAACCTCATTTTTTAAAGAAAGGGCAACAGAGGCTGCTTAATCAGAAAAGAGAGCAGAACAGGCACAGAGAAAGCTCTTCACAGTCTAACCTGCCCCATCACAAGTGGTTATGGCCACATTTGTCTGCAATTTTCTCCTTTTCTCTGAGCTCAAGGTCTGAGCTTATTTCACATTCTACTATAGTTTTATTAGTTTTATACCAGTGTAACTCCAAAGAAGTAAATGGACCATAATCCACTCAGCAGCAATTCCTCTGTGCAAGATTTACAACAGAATCTGGGTGAAATGAATTGTATCCACGTAGGCCGGTGGACTTTTTTTTTTTAAATAAACTCACCGAAATTACTTACTCTATGCTTCATTCAGTCCCATCAGGCAATTTTGCAAAATTTTCATTCTCTTTCAGTAACCCACTGGAAGTACTGAGGTGAAAAAAGCACACATGAAAGCAGTTTCAATTTTCATGAATTGCAGCCAATTATACACCCAGATTTGATTAATGGCAAACCTCAGTATTGATAATCCAACTAGAGGAGTGCTTGAATTATTGAAAGAAAAGCAATTTTTCAGATAAATAGAAGAATCTTCTGATGGCTTCTAAATAGGCTCTGTTTACCCATAAAATAAAAAAGTACCCAGCAGGTGCAGATATGTCGTGTGACTCTGTCAACCCTGTAAATATTGTTCATAAATATTTATTAATAATTGCCTTCTGAATGCACTGTTAAGATATTAGGGCAAAATTCCTGAAGTTAGGTAATCTATTATGAATAGTGTAAGTTCCATATGTATTTGGATTTTGATCTTGTTACAACTATACAAGAAAATTGTACTTGTTGTTTCAATTAATAGGTTCTCTTCTTTGCCCTTCTTGCATATGAGGGTGTTTGGTGTTGGAGTTAGTCTTTATTAGGCTTACATGATACTTTGCAGTGTCAGTGTGGATGCTCAGTGCATTTGTGTATTCCTTTCATGATTCCTGTGAATAGCACTGAACAGCTGGGGAGGGAAGGCACCTCTGGAAATTGCCTAGTCCAACCTCCTGCTCAAAACAGGGTCCACTGCAATAGGTTGCCCAGGGCTGTGCCAGTCAGGTTTTGAGTATCTCCAAGAATGGAGATGCCACAACTTCTCTAGGCAACCTGTGCCAGTGTTTGACCAGCCTGGCAGTAAAAAAAAAGAAGCTTTTTATTAACCTTAAAAAGTGCTTACTGTGTTTGTTCACGTTGCCTCTTGTCCTGACACCGGGCACCACTGAGAAGAGTCTGGCTTAGTTTTCTTTACACCCTCCCAGCAAGTATTTATACACACTGATAAAATCCCACTGAGCCTTCTCTTCTCCAGGCTGAACAGTCCCAGCTCTCTCAGCCTCTCCTCATAAGAGATGCTTCAGTCCCTTGCAGTATGGTAAGAGTACAGTACATTACAGAACAGCACAGATCCTTCTCCTAGCATTCAGTGGGACATAGGTTATACACTGGATCAAAATTATTCTTCTTTTAAGAAGATATTTGTCCTATGCATTTAACTAAGGTGACACATTTTTACAGAAAAGCAAGTCCACAGGGTTACAGTGTGTGTGCAGATCTTGGTCATACAAAACAGGTTTATGATAATGGTAAGTTATTTTTACAATGAATGGTGTCAGTTGTTCTTGTAGCATCAAAGTAGACAATAAGAAAAAACCAAAACATTACTAAAAGGCAATTAAATCTATTATTTTTACCTGTATCCTTTATACCTAGACAATGATATATAAATAGTTGTGCTTTAATGTTGCAGAATACTTCTAGATCAAGAAACACACTCTAAATCATCAAACCAATTTTGGTGGATTAGAAACAGGTCATAGTCAAACCAGTTTCTAAAATGCATAAATGACTGATGTTTAATAGTTTGGAACCTTTCCCAGAGTAGTCCTCGCTGTCACTCAGCAATTGTGTAGCTACCTCTGTTTTATAGCTAAGGAAAAGACCTTTAGAAGCCAAAGAAGAGTTCATGATGCTATTTGATTCATCTCTACGACAGCATTTGTATAAATTTATTGATTAATTACTTTTCCAAAGTCACCTGAAACATCAGAGGCAGATCTAGAATTGGGAAGTTTAACAAAGATCTCCTGAATTCAGTCAGTGTCTTAATCACTAGAACTTCTCTCTCATCATAAAACTGCCTTCATGCATAACACTCACAAGGATGATCCAACATATGTTCATGAAAAACACCACGGTGGAAGTGAAGTCCAGGTTTGCTAACTAATTGGCTGGGAATCATTCTGTCCATTCACCTTGAATAATAACTAAAATTGGTGAAGTCATCAGTTTGTCCTCAAGACTTACATGGGCATATATCTGTAATAAAGTTTAAGACTGTTTATACCTGCTCCGGAAATGAAGGTTGAATTTTACCTTTCCTCACTAATTACCACATATTATTTATGTCAGTACATGGAACACAGGAAATCATAGCATTAGCCAAACAGAATCCGTTCCATTACCATGTACAGTATGTTCATTATAGCATTTTACATATAAGAGCTGGGATGATAATTTACTTCTTGCTTTATTTTCAGGTTATTACACAAGTATTCCTGGAAGCTGCAACTTTGAAACACAAGAGCAAGAATGGACTACTGTATGTGGATTAACACAAGACCCTAGTGATGATTTTGACTGGAATACTAGCAACAGTGCTGTCATGGGACAAACGGGTCCTGATACTGACCATACACCAGGTATTGGCGTGTGTCCTACATCACTTTTGGGAAAATGAAGTCTTCCCTGAATTAAAAAAAAAAAATCCCATAGATTAGTGCCAAGATAACAGCAAATCTCAGTGTGATCAGCTAAGCTTATTGTATATGCAGACAAATCATAGTGAGCAATTAGCACAGTTCACAAAGCAGTTCCAACAAGCATTTAAAATGTTCACTTTTATATTAAAATTACAATAGACAATATGTATCACAAAAAAAACCATGCAAAAAATAGAGTAAATGTTTTAACATATAGAGTCTCATCATTTATACTATCTGGTAACTTCTATTTCTGTCAGAACACAAAACCAAACAGCCTGCATAGTAGCCTATTACCAACCTTTTTAATCATTGCTTCAGCAGCACTGTAATTTTACAGATTGCTCTTTTCAGAGTGGTCCTGATTATATTATTCTTTATACTCCACTTCAGCTTTGATGCATTTGTTTAGTAATTTCCTAGACAATGAGCTGCTAAATATAATATGAAGATACTAATTAATCATCACTGCTGGGACACAACAGACTGCTTTCTAAAACAGTACAGCATGCCTGTACAAGTGCAGTAAACGTCTTCAAGTCTGCAATGATATTATTAATTAAGGCTCTATTTGAAAACTTTTAAAGAAGTGCAGATATGAAAATTTTAATGCAATAAAAGAGCGTATATTTGGCAATAATCATGGGTCACTAAAATATTCCATCAGATCTTGCTCAGAAATGCTGTGACAGTGAATCCATGCGCTGTTGAATGGCTGAAAACCTTTGGATGAACAAAGGTGCAAATAATAGTCCAGACATCCATTTCTCTCAGGTCATCTGAACACAAAGTGTAGAGCTTATATTAAGCAGCACCTTGACTGAGACCATCCGATGACCCTGACTGTGCTGTAGTCAATCTCCGGAAAACCTTGTTGCATTGTAGGCATTTTTATAGGCATCTCCATGAAAGTATCAGCTTTGTGTTTCTAATATCAGCTTACAACTGAACAAAACAACATTAGGACATCTTGCTAACCTCTAGCTAACTCAAGTTTTTCTGAGAACCCAGCTTAATCTGTCATTATCTTTCCCTCTCCCAATCACCAGCTCTGCACTTTTCTCAGCAATCTCTAGTATTTTGTTCATTCCTTATAGAAGTCACTGGATTCAAACGAAATCTCTGTGTGAGACCTTGTGTGTCAGGCCCTAATACTCGTCGTTTCTGTAGGGGTAACTGCAGTAAGAATGGAAAACCTTGGACCGATACTTGTAGAAGATGGTCATCTGACTAATAGGGATGAAGAAGAAGCGGAGGCATTCAATGTGGTTTTTGCCTCAGTCCTTAATAAGACTCATAGACCTTGGGCTACCCAGTCCCCTGATTTGGAAGATTGCAAGTATGGGAACAGTGACTTTCCATTTGTGGACGCTGAAATTGTAAGGGACCAGCTCTGTCAGCTGAATGTTCACAAGTCCATGGGGCCTGATGGGATTCATCCCAGAGTACTGAAGGAGCTAGTGGATGTTATGGCAGGACCCCTCTCAATCATCTACCAAAGGTCTTGGGAGTCTTGGGAGGTCCATGCTGACTGGAAGCTACCCAGTGTTATTCCCATCTGAAAAAGGGCATGAGGGAAGACCCAGGGAACTACAGCCCTCTTAGTCTAACCTCAGTTCCTGGAAAAATTATGAAGATTATACTGTGTACTATTGAAAGGCATTTAAAGAATATGCAATCATCAGGCACAGTCAATATGGTTTCACAAAGGGAAAGCCCTGTTTAACTAATTTGATCTCCTTCTATGATAAGGTCACTCACCTAGTGGAGAAAGGAAGGGTAGTTTTTCCGGATTTTAGTAAAGCTTTTGATACTGTCCTTCACACCATCCTTCTGGACAAGTTGTCCAACTGTGGGATGAGTGGGTTCATGGCGCACTGGGTGAAGACTGGCTGAAGGGCAGAGCTCAAAGGGTTGTAGTGAACGGGGCTACATCTGGCTGGCGGCCAGTCACCAGCAGTCTTCCCTCAGGGTTCAATTCTGGGTCCAGTTCTCTTCAATATATTTATCAAGGATCTGGATGCAGGAGTGGAATGAACCATTAGCAAGTTTGCTGATGATATTAAACTGGGAGGTACTGTTGACTCTCTTGAGAGACAGGAGGCCTTGCAGTAGGATCTAGATAGATTGGAACATTGGGTTATGATTAATGGGATGAAATTTAACAAGTCAAAATGCCAGATTCTGCACCTAGGATGGAGTAATGCCAGGCACAAGTATAAATTGGGAGAGGAGTGGCTGGAGATCAGCCCTGCAGAAAGGGACCTGGGGTTGGCTGACGGCAGGCTCAACAGGAGTCAGCAGTGTGCCCCGGCAGCCAAGAGGGCAAACCGCATCCTGGGGTGCATCAACCACAGCATAACCAGCCGGTCAAAAGAGGTGATTATCCCACTGTATTCAGCAATGGGGCGGCCTGGAGTACTGTGTGCAGTTATGGCCCCACAATTTAAGAAGGGTGTGAAGGTCCTTGAATGTGTCCAGAGGAGGGCAACAAAGCTGGTGAAAGGGCTGGAAGGAATGCCCTGTGAGGAGTGGCTAAGGACTTTGGGCTTGTCTAGTTTGCAGAAAAGGAGGCTGAGGGGTGACCTCATTGCTCTCTACAGCTTCCTGAGGAGGGGAAGTGGAGAGGGAGGTGCTGAGCTCTTCTCCCTGGTATCCAGTGAAAGGACACATGGGAATAGTCCAAAGCTGCACCAGTGGAGATTTAGACTGGACATTAGGAATCATTTCGTTAATGAGAGGGTGGTGAAACACTGGAACAGGCTTCTTAGAGAGGTAGTTGATGCCCCAAGACTGTCAGTGTTTAAGAGGCATTTAGACTATGCCCTTAATAACATGCTTTAGCTTGGTCAGCCCTGAATTGGTCAGGCAGTTGGACTAGATGATTGTTGTAGGTCCCTTACAACTGAAATAGTCTAGCCTATTCTATTCTAATAATAAATTTCTGCTATACAAAGAGTCTGACTTTAAAAGTTGAATTCTCTGAAAGTGTAACAGGCTACAGTAGTACTCTTCTCCTTGTCAACATTTTGAATAATCTACTTTTCCTGGAGTGTGGTACCATCCTAATGAATTCTAGAAAAACATGCACTCATACACTGGTGCTTGAAGAATGGCTGAGGAGCAGTGTGTGTGGATGCGTGTGAAATGCTTGATGTTCCTACCTAGGATCTTGGTTTAACTTACCTCCCTGACACTGGCTTGCCAGAAATCTTAATATAGAAGTGTTTCCCTAGATGCCCCTGCAAGATGTTGCTGATAGACTACTACCAGAATGCCTAATGATTGTCCGGAGAATGAAATGTATTGATAGGCAGTTACAGTTATCTCTGTTATGTAGACAGCAAGCTATATTTATATATTGGATTATATAAATATAAAATCATACACTATATTATATAGGTTATATAATATAATAAATCTGGATGGAATATTAATTTCCATCATAAATGTACCAATCTCTATTTGAGAAGTGCTTAGCTTTCCTTTCCAGAAGCTTTAATGGTTAGAAAGCTTATTTTAATTTCCATCTTATCAGCAAAGAATAGTTAGTATTCAATGTAGAAGTATCACAATATCTACTGTTTTTCTCTTGAATTTGTAAGCAGTGTGATCTCCAGGTTTCAACTCTTTTCTGGTGTTTTACGTTTCCAAAATCAACAGAGACATCTTATCAGTGGGTGGCTGTAACCATTTCTGTCCTATTCATTTACCCTCCCTTTTCCTTAAGAGGATTCTGCACCTGCTGCAGGAACTGCTCACCCGATCGTGAAGGAACTGCTTATCTGCCACAAATCACAGTTTTTCATTTTAGAGAAAGCAGACATCCATACTAGTTTGTGTTGGTATTGCAGGTTGTAAATGTGGAAGTTCATTCCTCTTGGAAAGGAACAGAACAGACAGGTAGAGGTAGAAACTATTGCAGCTGTCCCAGGCAAGCTGTTCCTTGCAAATTAGTAGTCTGACTTGGTTTCTTGCTCCTTGCAAATTAGTAGTCTGACTTGCTTTCTTGCTGTTCCTTTGATGCAGTGTAATGACAAAACAACCAGTAGCCCTTGGCTTTTGAAGGAGATTTTGTGTGCTTTCCTATATCAGTTGCTCTCATTTAATTGGTTCTTCTTTGCTTCTGTGAAATTACCCAGCAATTGTAAGAAAAACAAAGTTAATAAAAAGCAAAGCAAAAGGAAAACAAAATTAGAGCAAATGTGTTTGCAAAATTACCCAGATTTGTAATTTACTTGTAAATTAACTGGGCAAGAAATGTTCACATTAGCTGTAGAGAAATCACTTGTCAGAATTGCCAACAGCCTAGATACTGATGACTTGTAATGTCCAGAAGTATCTATCAGCCCATTCCTGACCCAAATCCAATTCCTTCTTGTTCCAAACTCATTTCCTCTAGTTACTAAACATACAAATTCTTTGTACAGAGCATGCATGCCATTACAGCAATATAACGAAGCCTGTGATATTATACCAACTTTGCATTAAATGTATTGGCACAACTTTGTGTGGAGGAATCTCATACTGGTTTAAATGTGTCCTATATCGCTTCATGTAGCACAACTTAAATTGACATTACAGATTTCAGATGGATAGAAATGTTAATTTGAAAAAATTTTGCAGCAGTTTAACAAAATTAACTTACTGTATTCGTACAGACTCTCCGAGAAGATAAGTCCTGTGATTTGAAAATGAAGACTTTTAGTGATAAATAATAACAATGCTTCACCTGTTTAACAGTCTGCAATATGACCAGTGTGTAGCTTATGCAGGTCTCAATTTTAAAAATATTCTTTTCTATACATTTCCTTCTCAAATTCTTTTTTCTTGCTCAAAACCAGGACACTTTCAACCTTTTGCCACTGCACCCATGATCTATTTAAATATTCAGAGGATGCAGCTGATCAAGTGCAGAACATTTCAACCTCAAAAACTTCAGCCAAATGCAAAAACAAACTTGTTTAACTTTTGCTATATATTATGTATCATTTTGCCATACATCATGTACCAAGGAGCCAGGCACCTTGGTCTTCCAGTTTGCTGGTCAATTGTCATGAATGAGTGGTTTAGGCCACTTGAAGAATCACCGTGAAGGGTACTGGCAAAAGCGATTTTAATAGAAGTTTATAAAAATGCAACTTAACAGAATTTGATGGCAAGGTTCACTCTAGTACTTACTAAAACATACAAAGGAAAATCAAATTAGAAACAACTCAGAATGATTTATACAGGGAGAGAGCGAGGAGAAACAAAAGGAGTAAAGAATAGGGAAGACCCTCCCAATGAGTCACAAGGTTCAGAATGGACTCCCTTGCTTTCTAAACTTCTCAAAGAGGAGTTTAGGTGCAGCTGAATCCAGACTTAGTCTCAGACTTGGTCAACAGTTTATGTCTAGAGGAACAGAGACGTACAAGGAATAAAGAAATCCTCCCCTTGAGTGACGAGGTTCAGAATAGACCCCCTTGCTTTCTAAACTCCTTCTCAGAGAGGAGTCTAGGTGTGGCTAGGTCTACTCCTAGTCCCAGACTTAGTCAATGGGTTTTATCTAAAGGATTATGTGTATTTAGCAGCAATTTGAGGTTCATTCACGGTTTCAGGTAAATCATAAGATTTTAGCAGCATTTAATCACGGATTAGTTTTGAGATTTACAAAGCGAGTTAATCACAACAGTAGCTTGATTACAGATTGATTCACACATGCACACACACAGACATAAAGTTATAGATATAAACAAAGGTACCTGTTAAAAACTCCCCTCGAGTTCTGTGAAAATACTCACTTCAAAAGTCTCGACATTCCTCAGCGGGCCAGGGTTCAGTCTTGGGGAGGAGAAGGTTTTACCCCAGGTCCCATCACTGGCTTGGCATGGTCCTTCAAAATTTCACAAACGGGAGAGTTTGCGAAACTCTGAGAGGTGTTCCACTCAGAGGGATATGATGGTCGCAGCCTGCTGCAGCCCAGGAGAGCTCAAAGGGTCTCACTTGGGACCACTGTTCGTAGGTTCACAAGATGATTGGCTTTAGTCATTAGTAAAATGATAGAATTTCAGTAACCATGGTGTTGTTCCACTTGGGTTACAATCCAGATAAGGAATGTCCCAGGGTTGTCCGGGAATGACTGATTATTCCATTACTCTCACTCTCGTTACCCGCCTCAGTCAGGTAACAGGAGCGCCTGGTACAGTCAGTTCTGTTCCCTGCCTTAGCCATGCAAGAGTCCCTGGAACAGTCAGGGGATGCTTAACCACCCAACTTGTTACACAAATGTCAGGGCCTAGCTGAAGTTTCTGAGATTATAGAGTGGTCCAGGGGAGAGGGGGAAGGAATGCACCACCACATCAGTATGCAACTATATGGGACCACTCTATTTATGAAGAATATAGTATATCTGTGTCATTATAATCTTTCAAACAGTTTTTTCTCTCCTGAGAAAATGTACATGTTTCTTGGAAAAGCTTGAGGCGTAACATGATACCCAGGTAACCTCACCTGAAAACGTCATCTCAAATAAGATGGCTTCAAAGACAGCAAGAGAAACTAAGAACATTTCCTTGATAATCATTACAATTTACAAATAGTCCAAATTCTGGGTTTCCTTTGACTGAGATCCATACTGAATAATTCTCACTCTGAACAAATCATCATTTGAAGGTCTGTAAGAATGGCGTGTTGGATAGCAGTTTGAAAGCCCATTACATAGCTTCACTTTATGAGTGAAAGGCCTAAAATTGCAAACAATTTTAGGTAGAAATAACTGCAGCTCTCTTCAGATGGGAAATAATTTTTGATATTTTCACCCCAGTCCAAGTGGATCTGACACTTGAAGTAACATAGCAATGAGCAGCTTTCTGGTTTTGCTTTCTTAAAATCCATATTTGCCACCTTAGTAATAAGGAGTACTAGATTGTACCTCATATTGATCTTACAGCTGAAAATACATCTTATTTTTGTTCTAACACAAATTTTTTTTAGTGATGGCAAAGTTGTAGGAGAAGTAAATTATTTTCCTTTTAGGTCTTATAATGAGGCTGCCAGCTGGGGGGCTTTCATCATTCTGCCAGAAAATTTAGTGATCATGCCTTAGCATATGATGCTTATACTATTTTAATAATTTGTCAATATAGGGAAAAGCTAAACTTAGAAATTCCATTGGGTCCGTTGCTATCCAGTTTGTTTTACAAATATTTCTTTACTTTCCAGAATAGCAATTAATTCATTGAACATTTTTTCTGTGCATCTACCTCAAGACCATCACAATTGCTGCTTTCAACCATACCGTCTTAAAAGCTACATCTCACACAAGTGTATAAATCATATACCTTATTCTTCACAAATCTGCATTCTTGAATTATTTTAGTTTAATGCAGACTGAGTCTTGAGAAAATTCAAACTGCAAAGCATATGAAACTACATTCCTAGATTCAGCTGCAGAATACATGAGCTCATGTATGACGGCTGGATATACAGAGTGGGTATGAAGGCACCAAGTTTATTTTTAAGAATTCTGGAATTTATTGCCATAAGAAAGAGAAGATGGAATAGCGCAGATGTACAATTTACACAAGTTCATCCATAACTTAATTCAAAAACTTCTTTCATGGGAATAGCCATCTTCTTTACAAAACGTTCATTACTATTTCTTAATAAAACAAAGCAAAAAATTATCCTAATTGTCAGGGAATCAATCTTTTCAGATATATCACTTGTTAATCAGTTGCTTACAGAGAGGCTTAGAGGAGCTCACAAGGGGCTGGCTAGACTACTATTATGATTGTGATCGTGTTTTATGTGTCTTGTGTCACTTAACAGAAAAGTTAGGATACATTCCTTCGATTAAAAATTCTGAACTTTTTTCTCCTGAGAAGCGTGACTTTCAACAGTGTCAATAGAAAAAAAAAAGTTTTTCTTATCTGAATAACTGAGGTAAATTTTAAAAACTTGAAAATAGAGTTTTGAGAGAGCTTACTTAAAAAGGTCTTGCTGAAATTAAGCTTAGGAAGCAGCCTTACTAATTCTTAGTACCTTACCAATGTGTTCCATCATTTCATACATTTATGTAAGCAAAGGACAGATAGGACTGATTGGCTGACTTCTTTATGAATAATATTAAAGAAGAGCTGGGTGGTTTGAGACAGTAATGTTTAGAGTTCATATGCAGAAGCTCCTACTTGTTGCCTTCTGCAGGAGGTGGAGGTGTGGTATAGTGGAGAGATACCACAGTTTAGAAGATACTGTTTTGCCCAGTTTACAGACAGGGACTGAAGTTATGTTTGCACATACACTGTCTTTCTTAAATATATTTCTTATATATATTATATATTTGTATTTCATGGTGTCCTTGAGATCAGCTTCCCAGGTAACCCAAAGGTGTGGTACGTGTGCCCTCTGCAGAGGATAACACACAAACACACCAAGTCACGGCTCTACAGAATCACAGAATCACAGAATGATAGGGGTTGGAAGGGACCTCTGGAGATCATCTAGTCCAACACCCCCACCAGAGCAGGTTCACCTAGAGCAGATGATTGCACAGGAATGTGTCCAGGTGAGTTTTGAATACCTCCAGAGAAGGAGACTGCACAACCTCTCTGGGCAACCTGTTCCAGTGCTCTGCCACCCTCAAAATAAAGAAGTTCCCCCTCGTGTTTAGATGGAACTTCCTATGATCAAAGTTTGTGCCCGCTACCTCTTGTCCTGCCACTGGGCACCACTGAAAAAAGACTGGCCCCATCCTCCTGGCATCCACCCCTTAAGTATTTATAAACATTAATAAGATCCCCCCTCAGTCTGCTCTTCTCCAGACTAAAAAGACCCAAGTCCCTCAGCCTTTCCTCATAAGAAAGATGTTCCAGTCCCCTCATCATCTTTGTAGCCCTTGGCTGTACCCTCTCCAGCAGCTCCCTGTCCTTCTTGAACCGGGGAGCCCAGAACTGGACACAGTACTCCAGCTGTGGCCTCAGTAGGGCAGAGTAGAGGGGGAGGATAACCTCCCTCGACCTGCTAGCCACACTCTTCTTGATGCACCCCAGGATGCCATTGGCCTTCTTGGCCACACGGGCACATTGCTGGCTCGTGGTCATCCTGTTGTCCCCCAGGACTCCCAGGGCCCTTTCCACAGAGCTGCTCTCCAGCAGGTCAGCCCCTAACCTGTACATGGGGTTATTCCACCCCAGGTGCAGTACCCTACACTTGCCTTTGCTGAATTCATAAGGTTCCTCTCTGCCCAACTCTCCAGCCTGTCTGGGTCACGCTGAATGGCAGCGCAGCCTTCTGGTGTGTCAGCTGCTCCTCCCAGTTTTGTGTCATCAGCAAACTTGCTGAGGGCACACTCTACCCCTTCATCCAGGTCATTGATGAATATATTGAACAGGACTGGACCCAGTACTGACCCCTGGGGAAACATTAACTCTGCAATACAGGTAGGGCACTTACGCCTCTCAAGAGCTGGAATGCCCCTTCCACAAGAGTAGTGCAAGGATGCTTACCGGGAGGGCTGTCGTTCTGCATTTTGGAGTACAGACTGTCTGTATGGCCATGACTGGAGCATATCCCACTACAGGAGAACAATCTGAAGGGAATAACTTGATCGTAGTGTCCTCTATGCCCCTTAGCTTAGATAAAAAAATGTATCTCTACCCTCCTGTTTCGACAGCAAAGCTGTTTGGTCAGTAAAACTACATTAAAAAACCTTACCAGGCCACCCAGACCCGCTTTCTGTGAGCTCAGAGCTTCAGCAGCCACTTGCAGTGGCTGTTGCCCGGTGACATGGCTGAAGATGACTTGTGCATTTCACCCATTGATGCTTACTGTAACATTTTTGCAGCTACTGTCTACTTGACCCTCACCAAATAGCAGCATGTGTCCGGCCAGCTGCACACCTCTTAAGCCGGTCTTAATGCCACCCTCAACCCACCAGGAGTAAAAAAACAAGTCACAGTTACAAAATCGAAGGGAATTTGGACAGGAATGAACTTACCTTAGATAAAATATCCTACCTGGATCTTGATGCACCTTCCTAGCCCCCCCCAGCCCCAGTCGAACTTGAAGAAAGTCTCTGTCACTCTGAAGCCTTCTCCTTGTAAAGGTCTGCAAAGTTAAGTTAAAGCTTTTTTTTTGAGCCTGATTATGGTCTTGAGGTAGAAGAATGGGATTTTTTTGTTTGGTTTTGGTTTTGGTTTTTTTTTTTTTTTCCCCCAGAAGAAGTCCCTTTGAGATATTTAACCATTCTACAGCTATTCTGGCTGCAGCTTAAGGCATCACTTTCATGCTAGATTAGAAAGAACTTTACCTGCTACAATAGCACACTGTCAGTGAAGTTACAGGAAGACCAAATCTGGAAAGATGTCAGGACCCCATTCCCAGTGAAAACTGAAGAAAGCACTAGAACACAAAGACAAAAACTTGATCTGGTTATAATGAAGGGGAATTCAGTCTTTTACATCAGGAACAAGAATTAAGCCATGGGGTTGAATCTTTCTTTGGAGTAGTTCAACTTGTTCAAAACAACTACTAACTCAGCTCTGATCTTCAGGTGTTGCTTCTTTGTAGATTTTGGAGGAAGTTGTCTGGTAAGGTCTTCTGTGTATTGTTTCTCAGGACAGCCCCAACAAGGTGCCCTTCTCTTTGTGAAAAATTTCTTCTCTTCACCATAGAAAGTTCTGTCATTCTCTTCTCTCCATGCAGGACCAAACCTTACTTTTACGATAGCAGATAGAATTAAAGTGATAACAAAGAAGGGACTACTATTAGTTAATTAAAAAACCCCGAGTCAGCAGCATGATTTGCCTATTCAACCACTTGCTTTTGGTGGTATGTGTTCATTTTAGGTGATAGGGCCTTTTTGAGGTGTAAGAAAATGACATCTTTTTCTGCTTGGAACTGAACGATGAATTCTCTTTTATGCTACCTTGTGGTTCTTCAGCAGCAGCTGAATGATAGGAAATGTTGGTATCTTGGACCACTAACAAGCTTCAGGGCTTCAATATGTCCCCTACTGTCATGCTGCATAACAGAGAATTTTCCTGGGTAAGATCAGCAAAGGTGCTCCTGACTCCTGCAATGTCAACCTTCAAACTGATCCTTCGAATTAGTGAGTGAGTGTTTGTGTTTGCAACATGTTTTAAATTTGTTATTCAAATATGAATCAAGTATTTACACAAGGATAAAAAAGGCAGAGTGAGATCTGAGGAAGGTTGTATTAATATTGTATGTAAAAAAGAGAAATACACAAAGTATTAACATGGAAGATCTCTGTACAACCAAGGTAGGGTATACGTGTATGTGGTAAGAGATCTCTGTGTGTAAAAATGCTTATGATCTGAAGCATAAAGTAGTATTGAAAAACTATAAATGTTTTTTATCTTTTTATTAAGGTAAAGGACAGCATTTTTTGTATGTAAACTCATCTGCCCAGAAGGAAGGTGACAGAGCGAGGATAATTACCACCAAACTCTTCCCAGCTAGCTTTGGGGTCTGTAGGGTTCGGTTCTGGTTCTGGATGTTTGCTTCTAGGCAAACAGGAGTCTTAAAGGTAAGAGAAAAAGCACTTCTACTACGTCATGACATAGTAATATTTGCTTTAGTAGTATTTGCATTTCTGCTTCTAGAATGAGCAGGATCTCAGAGCTTATATTAGCAGTGCTTCATCACAACTTAACTGCAGTTACACCTATATACAAAACTGTTGCCGACAAGATCAAGTGGCAATTCTGTTTTAGATTTAATTCCACTTGAAGTCCTTTTGGTACACATGTAAGAATTAACATTGCATGTTTGACAACCATACTTAAACCTACTGAACATCAGCACAGTTCTTCTCTGCACAATTCACTTTTTAACATAAAACAGAGGCAGTTTCCAATGCTTAGGACAAAAACAAGATGTGGTTTAAAAGAAAAGTTTTAAACATATTAACGTCACCATGTATGGAGGGTGTTTGATTAAAATGACTGGAAAGAAAACATTTAACCATATTAACAATTATAGCTCAAGCTTCCATAAAAATGTCTTCTTGCTGTTCCCCAAGCATCCTTAATGGGCACACTTTTAGTTGTTAAGTACCCTAGCAAAAGTCCGAGCATTGATGTGAACCCTTGGCAAACAACTCATTTCATGTGCCTCACTGAATAAATATGTTACATAGTGCCTTTTTTAGAGGTCTGAGCAAGACTCCTATCTGTGGCAGTTTGTTAAATTTTGAAAATAAAGGTTATGCCAGTTTTACTATATGTGACAGAATATAAAAATTTGCATATGCTATCAAATTCCTGAACTAAATTAGTCTATGTTAAAAGTGAGCAAGAACATTTTTGTGGTCTTGGGCCTGGAATTAAGTCAGGAAGTTTGGACCACTGTTTTTGTACTTGTTCTCTTTGTCTTTGGTCTGATTCTCCACTGTAAAGGACAATCGTAGCATAATTCCATGGGATTATAGTGCAATTCAGGCTGGATAGGCCTCAGGAGGTCTCTAGTCCAACCTCCCGCTCCAAGCAGGGTGTCGCGTTAAAGGGCAAGGCAATTTGGCAGAAAATAAACCCCCTTGCATTCTAGCTTGTCCTCAGATATCAGAGGGGATGGGGACGGCTAGGCTTATATTCCAAGTGATGCCCAATTCTCTGTGTTACCAGTCCGGTTGTGTTCAATGTATTGAACTCTCACGGTTACAGATACACTCATAACACCATACATTTTCAGTCTAGTTGTGTTCCATGAACTAGCATGGTTGCTCTTAAGGAATTTGGTGGCTGTGCTGGTTTTGGTTGGGATAGAGTTAGTTTTCTTCATAGTAGCTAGTATGGGGCTGTGTTTTGCATTTGTACTAAAAACAGTATTGATACACAGGGATGTTTTAGTTACTGCTGAGCAGTGATTACACAGAGTCAAGGCCTTTTCTGCTTCTCATACCGCCCCACCAGCGAGTAGGCTGGGGGTGCACAAGAAGTTGGGAGGGGACACAGCCGGGACAGCTGACCCCAACTGATGAAAGGGATATTCTATACCAGATGATGTCATGCTCAGTATATAAACTAGGGGGAAAGCTGGCCGGGGGACCGCTGCTTGGGGACAGGCTGGGCATTGGTCAGAGGGTGGTGAGCAATTGTTTTCATTTGCATCACTTGCCTTTCTTGTCTGTTGTTTTTTTCATTACAATTTTTATTATCATTATTATTATTATTATTTTATTTCATTTCACTTATTAAACTGTTTTTATCTCAACCCACGAGCTTTCTCGCTTTTACTTTTCCTGTTCTCTCCCCCATCCCACTGGGGCAGGTGGGTAGTGAGCGAGCGGCTGTGTGGTGCTTAGTTGCCAGCTTAAACCACGACAGTGGCGTTCAATGAGAACTGTCACAGCTAGATTAGTGAATAGTGCAGTTTATTGAAGCAAAAGATACACAAGTTCTTTTGGAGTGCTGGTGGTAAATTTACCGCCTGCAAAGCATGTGTAAATACTGAGAAGATGAGTAATATAGCCTGGCTACAAATGCATTAAGTTATAAAGCAACTCTATAGAGATTTCTAAGTTTCCCTGGGAAGCACTCGATATAACCAAGTGTTCGAATCTTACCCAAAGGTGTCCCTGTGGGGGGAAAGGGAGGCTCAGCCCGTCGACTGATCCCAGGTGTCAGAGGTGGTCTGCGATGGTATCTCCCCTGGCATCCCTCCTCTCTTAAGCCATTTTTATATTATTTGTCCTTACAGGTGGAGCTTGAGTGACTCTAGTCATACATACCTCTATTGTAATTGGTGTAAAAGTATATGAACTTAGTATAAGCAGCAGATACTTCTGCTTTTCAAACTGATTTTAAATGAGTTTCCAGTTACGTTATTTGTCATTTCTTTCTATTCAGTGAATAAAAATGCTCAAAATGTACTCTTCCCAAAGATACTTCAGTTATTTAAGATTAATTTTTAAGAAGTGTTTATATTGCAACCTTGTAATTTTTTTATCTGAATATAGCTTTTAAAATACTCCACTATGTTTTCAAGTCCATTCTTTCCAGTTTACATTATTTATCCTTCCACATGCACAAACTTTGCACATTAAGATTAAGAAAACAAAACAGTAGATAAAGGTCGAGAGCAGTTCCAGATTAAATTGAAGTAAAAAGCAAACAGCAATTGCTTTTTGGATCTGTTGGTAACTGAAATACTGTGAGATTATCTATTTGTTTAAATTCAAGTATTCTGGACATTACAGCATGCAAGAGTGCAGACAGGTTTTTTTTTGAAGGTGCTTCTGAAGTTTTTCAAGCATCACAGAACACTTAGAATTAGTGAATAAGTGGATGTGTGTGGCCTATGTGTGAGTTAGTAGGCAGACTGCCAAACAGAGCCTGCTTTTTAATATTTTTTGCCTTTCAAACAGACTAGTTTAATTAACTCTTATTACCTTCAATTTCATAAAGAGTTCCATAAAGAAATGTCTTACTCCCACACACAAATAAGGTTCCCTGTTTATGGCTTTACAACATGTACTCTTTATGTAGAAACATATAACAATATTCATAACAGACTGAAGTACTCAGCAAGGAATTAACATCCTATCATAGAGCCAATTTACTCTTATGGACCTTTTGCTTTTTTCTATCAAACTAATAATCTGTTTCAGCATTAACTGTTGCTGTTATTAAATCAAGAATATAAATGTACTGTAACCATTTAAGTGAAAAAAAGCCTAAAAGAACAAAAAAGAATAACAACAAAATCAACAACCCAAAAATTTAAAAGCAACAACTGAGTGAAGATTTCTGTTCAGGTTGCACTGGAGGTGAAAAAAGTCGAACTGTAATAGGAAGTCTGAATAATGTGTTAGAATATAATAACATCAGTACAAAAACTGATGTTATAGCTATTATCCAAAATGCAGCTATCTGGTCAAGTCTGAATTTAAAAAAAAACAACTGCAGAGATAGAACATACTGATAAGTGTGATTAAAATGACATACAGGGAATCTGTAAAAAAGAAAGATAAAAATGAAGTATGTCTTGGTATAGGAAGTAGATGTGGTAGAATTACAAAAAATAATGTGAAGTTATGTGAATAATCTTATTTTTACCCAGAAAAGGAACTATATACTGAGAATAGAGAAAATGGAATTAAAAGTGCTTCTCTTCTGTACTCACAATGCACATTTCAATTGCAGAATTCTATTGTCATAAACTCTGTAATTTGTTCATAGCAAAACCAAAAGCATAGTGTATTATTATTTTTAAAAAGGACACAATGTTTACAGCAACTCTTGCATTACCGTAGAATGGATGTTATTTAAAAGAGATCTGAATACTGATGCTTCAGGACATCAGTCAACTAGTAGCCAACAGGAGAAAAAAGTTGCTTCATAACGATTAAGTACAAAACCACTAGCTTTCCTTAGGAGTATGTGGTGACAGCCTTTGAGAGGTGAGTTTTTCAGCACTAAATACAAGACTGGACTAATATATCAATTAACGTACTCTGAAAAGAATAGCTCTTAATATAAACAATTTTTACTGCATTATGCTGCAAATGTAAATTTAAAAAAATTATTTCTCTTTACATTTTTATAACTATTTAGTTGCATTTAATGAAGCAGGAGAGAAGTTGCAGCAAGAAATGGAAGTGATTTTCACATCTGTTTCATTCTAATGGGGATCCTGTTGGTCATCTGTCAGAGAGAGAGAAAGTATTCAGCTTTCATTAAGCTTCAACATTCTGCCTCTGTTCATTTACTTCAGGCATTTGTCATACAATTGAGAATTAAACGTCTGTTCATTTACTTCAGGCGTTTGTCATACAATTGAGAATTAAAATCAAAACTAATTCCCTATGTGATAATATAATTCTAACATATCAGTTCTCTGCCTTGGTATTTGTTGATACTAAAAGAACTGAAGTATAGAAAATTTTGGTATAGGACAGGTCAATTTTACTAAAAATGACTAAATTTTTTATTACTTCAAACTCATGTTTAAAGAAATAAGGAAAAAAGAGGTAGAAAACTTTTTTAAGTGCTTCTCTTTGTGACAGTCAATTGTGATACAATTTTACTAATCTGATTTGTGGGCTTTTAGAGAAACAATTTCAATCTGCCTCCAGTGTAGCTTCAGCCTAAGGAAGATGTGCAATGGTGACTGCCAAGGAATGTGAGGAGCTCAAAGGCATGATCTTAAGGATGTAGAGCAGAAAACATAGTATTGTTTTTCACTGGAGTCAGTGGGAAGTTTCCTCAGCTGACACAAGTCTGTGGTACCTAGTGAAGTGAAAATACAAGTTGTCTTTCACAAGACTTTCCTGCTCCTTTGGCTGGTAATGAAAGACTATATGTTGGGAATGATGGGAGAATATACCTCTTATTATGCACCCTTCAGATCTGCATTGGCTTCTTGGTTATTAGTCAGTTAATTAACCTTCCAGATGGAACATAGTACCTTCCAGCATGCCAACGGCTAGAGTCAAGCAAGTTCAGGAAGACATGTTATCTTGAAAAGTCAGCATGAGGGTACAGGGTAGCCACATGAGTTGTAGCTGCTCATGACTAAGTAGAAAATAGCAGTTTATATTTTGTGACCTTCAAAAATATAGGCACTTTCCCCATCCCCAAAATGAAATAGCAGTTGAAAAAAGAATTCATGAGTTTCTAACAAACAGGACATGCTGTGGAGAATTAGAACTGAGTCATGATTTTAGGGCAGGGAAATGAGATTTGCTAAAGAATGCTGTTCGCATACAGACTACAAATGAACCAGATGGCAAAGGCACCTAGGAGATAGATCAAAAAGCAAGTATAAAAGCTTCACTCACACATTCATCTTATGCAGATTGTCATGCTAAATTCTTCTTAAAATCTCCGTGAAGTGTGTATTGGGTATCTTCACTCCTGAGCTTTTCACTCTGCAGTGAATGAAGTGATAGCTCTGTTTCTGTGTTTCCTATTTTTTGTGATTTAGATTGTGTATGCGATCTAGAAATGGTGTCAGCACAGAACGAGGAATAGACAGATACAGTGATTAGTTAGTACAATACGTGCTTGTTACTTTTAAATTAAAATGACGGGATTTAGCCCACAACTAGGTTAGTATTAGCTGGAGCACAATCTCCCCAGACTGATAGATAGAGAGTTGTTCAGTGGGACTTTGCTACAGGTTTTTTTTCATTACATGCCATATAGTGGGATTCATCTTGCTAGCTTTTTCCTCTTTCACGTGTTAAATTGTTTCCGCTACCAGGGTAGCTTGTATGCGATTCATAGGATACTGTGTAGGAAGGTGTTGGAGTCTCTGGAGGCACTAAGCGCCACACAGCTGTAGCTCTCCAGGGCTCTAGGGAGCTCATATCCATGAGAATTTACACTACCTTTCATGTGCCATATATGTTTACTCAGGCTGGCAAAAATCATGTATACGCTAAACGTACTTTCTGACCCAGAAGATGCTTCAAACTCTCAGTGACATGGGTAACCTCAGCAAAGAATACAGTGTTATAATTGTTTCTTCACTTTCTGTGGGCACAATCTCTGAGAGAATAAGATCCGTATCCCCAGCTAAAGGAACAGACTCCTTGGGCTTCCCATTTTGCTGAACTCCATTGTAATCTCATTTGAGTTAGCATATATTTTAAATTATGTATTATTCTTTCAGAAATTTCAGCTAAAATTTTTTGAAGATATGTAAGAACACAGACCCTTTCCTGGCATAGTTATGGATAGATAAGGACTTGGAGAAGTGAAGTAAAATTATTCAGAAGTACTTCTGCAGAAAGTGGGATTGAAGGATTTCCCCAGAATTGTACATGACAAACGGAGCGGAGCTGGGAGCTCACCTGAGATTTTCCCATGTACCAGTTTAGAGATTTACACTAAACGCTATCAGTTTCCACAGGTTACCTATGTGCTTGTTATGAGAAAACATACACCAGGTTTAAACTTTAGTCAAACCTATCTGAGGACACAGCCACATAGATGAACAAAACATACTAACTAATCCATAATAATAACATATCTGCATGCCCTTACTCTATGGTAGATATGAGTTAAATCTCAAAGAAAAAAAAAAAGACAAGGCATATAAAATTACCTTACGTCTATGAGAACAGAAGCTGATGCCATCAAAATGTTGCATTTCAGACCCAGTTTGACTTGCTGCCACCCTAGACCCTTTGGCCAGTACACATACAGCAGGTTTCATGATGGATTTATTGCTTGTACTGAGCTTGAGCTGCAGGGTTGGTCTGTATGTACACAGAATGACTCACACTTCATCTGAGACCAGGCTCAGTATGGGCATGATGCAATTTCTCTGTACATAGACAGAACTGCTCAAGCAGGCAGCATGCTTTGAAATTTTTACTATGAAAATCTTCTCCTACCAACCTGACAAAAAGGAAAGGAAAAAAACAATCTGATTTTAAACAATGGGCCAGTCTTTAGCTGTCCTGTTAAAAGAGACCCTAGTCCTGTCTTCAAATGTTTTTGATTCTTCCCCCTTCCCCAACAGTTAGTTATTTGTGCAGCTGTGACACTTTTCAATGAGATATATTGAAAGCGATATTATCTCAATATCAACCTTCAAAAAGTAGAAAATACCACTGCATGATACAGTAATAGCTAAAACCACACTAACACTATTATAGGCTGTAAAATTCTAGATCACTGAGATTGTTATATTTCATGACTGGTAAAATCGTGAATGGTTCCAGTGGCACATACAGGTGTTGTAAGATAGTCCTAACCTCAAATGTAGACTTATTCCAATTAAAGGTTCCAACTTACTAAGGCCTTAGAGTTTGATAATGTGATTATACAGTTTGTCTTTTTTTTTGGGGTTGAACAAGGTATTTCTTCTCAACACCTATCCTTTTAGCCCTGCAAGATGCACGCTTTTAAGAAGACAGTGACACTGAATATTGCCGTTAGACAGTCCTGTAACTGAACATCAGGCTTGACAAAATGAGATTCCGATTTGGATTATTGTATGTCAGTCTTCTTGATGTTCCTCTCCTCCAAAAATGAAATAACTTGCAAGAGTGTTCAGGCATCAGAGATATTTTAATCAATACAGCAACTTCTATAAATTATGTGGTTCACGATGCCATTTGGGTTTTTAGATTATTTGACCCACCAGGTTGTCTGGGAGAGGCAAAGGTATGTAGTTATACAGATCATTAGTATGAGTTTAAGTTCATAACTTTCTTGGATCTCAGGTTTTGTGTTCCATCATTAAACTGGGGCACTCAAGTGGGAACATGAAACCATGGGTCACTGGAAAATTAGTATAAAGATTTAAGAGAAGGATGGTGTTGAAAGTGATGAGGAGAGGATAATGATTAAAATATTCAGTCCCTTAAAGAAGTAGTTATCATCTGGAATGGCTAGAATATGCTTACTTTCATTACTCCAGTTCTTTTTCATTATTTCTGACCTGGTTTAGATTGTATAAGGATTTTGGACACCTGAGTGGGAAGACCTTCTACCTGCATAAACTCCAGAATCTCCCATGTTTAGCACTAATTCATCAGTTGTTGGTTAACTGTGAATTCAATCATTGTCATTCATATTGCTTTCACTATTTGATGATTTTATTTATTTTTTATTTATGGTGTTGCTAAATATGCTTAGCTGATTTACCATGACTGCCTGAAATATTTTATTATAAATGGCTTGTACTAGTCAATGGACTTAAATACCTAGATGCTAAACCTTTTATTTATATCTCTAAAATCTTCACACAGTCTATCAACTATAAGGAGGTCACCTTTTAGAGATGAAAGGATGGCTCAAGATCCTTCTCAGTCTTTTTTTTAATGTTTAGATGAATTTGGCATTAGGTCTTTACTCATTAGCTTCTGTATGTCAGGCCAAGACTGTCTGTAGTTTTTCCAATTAGTGATTGTATTAGCAGTTCTTTTTATTCTATTTTGTTTTCATAGTAGCTTTTTATTTGCAGCTGAACTAGCATTAGCAAAAGTATTCAGTGACATTTTGTCATCAACAATAAGGTGTGGGTTTGAACCACAGCTAAGAGGGTCAGTAAGACCCAGGCAGGTAGCTGCACTACCGGGCTTCGGCTATGTTACTCTAGCTAGCTGCACTCCTCCATTGCTTAATGCTGATTCAGTTACATCTCTTGGGTTTCATTGTCAACAGGTATACACAGCTGAAGAACATGGAATGGATATTCTTATGTGGTCTTCTAGTAGAAATGAAGAAAACAAATGGATGTATGCAAATGTGGCCCTCTCCAGTAACAGCCCTTTCAGAGTTGCCTTCGAAGCTGAAGTGGGGTGGAGTGAACACACAGAATTTGCTCTGGATGATATTTCTTTCACCCCAGAATGCATTGATGGAGGTATGTTATTACACATATATTTACAATACATGTTTTCTTTTCAGAGGGCAGTGGAAAATTGTGGTATTTCATATTTCAATGTATATCACAGTTACAAAATCTGGACTTTTTTCTTCTGAAATTGTTGCAATACTGCTATGCTTTTACTTCGTTCCAAAAAGATGTAGAAAAGAAATGTGCACAGCACGATCATGCAAAGAATATGTGTTTTTCAAGGGAAAGAAAATGTTATAAAGGAAAGAAAGATCAAATTCATCATATATGTCCCTCATGGCAAATTTTTAACTAAGGCATTTTTTCCTAAAGGAAAGGAGCCATTATATCTATCAGAGTGATTC
The DNA here is from genome assembly GCF_030936135.1 of Gavia stellata. Lineage (NCBI taxonomy): Eukaryota > Metazoa > Chordata > Aves > Gaviiformes > Gaviidae > Gavia > Gavia stellata. Next base: position 21,898,400 of record NC_082599.1, on the reverse strand, counting down.
CTATCTATTTATTGGCTGAGTGCGGTGTCTGAATAAAGATATTTGCCCATGGATGGTGGAAGACAGTTTTGTGTTATAACTAGCAGTTGAACATATGAGTAACTATAGCAACTCAGAACATTACTGTCATTGCAGGCGTGTTAGTGTATTCATAAACCATACTTGAGAGGGATCAATCAACTGTATTGGTTTTCTTCTGTATGAAAATAGTCAGAGAAGGCATAGTTTGGGATGGAAGAGTTTTATGAGTATCAAAGTGGTTCACAATTATTTAAAAAAGAAAATGGTTAGTTCTTTTATCTTTGCTCTCTTCATAAAATATCTCAGCAGTATAGCAAATTTACCTCGCTGCCAGGCTCTTTGAGAATTTACGATCTCACTTCTGCTACACTTGAACTGTGTAAAAAAAGAAAGTTAAATTCTAACTCCTTATAATGTCATGTTTATTCTGTGAGAAAGGCAGTGGTTTACTCTGCAAATGAAATATAGCATATGATACAGAATCAGAAGAAAAAATAAGTATATGTGCAAATACAGATTCTGATAGGAATATTGGACATTCCTCATTTTGAAGAGTCAAGAGGGGAAGAAAACCAAAGAAACAGAAAACTTTTTGTGTAGATCTTTCTTAATTCATAGGGAACAACTAGGAATGATTATGGTTAACTAAATGCCAATACTGATGTTATAAAAATGTTCTTGAATAACATTTCTTTCTATTTATACAGCTCTTATTGCTCAGATAGGATAGCCTGTATATGAATTAGTTCTTACGCTGTTCAAGAAACTGTTTTGTTTTTTTCAATTGTGATGACTAAGCAGCTCCTTGGAGAACTAACCACATGCTGATTAAGGCTTAAAGTGAAATATTATGTTCATGCAGGTGGCATCTGCTCAATCTCAAGCTGAACAAAATTTGTGTTTATTTTCTCTGAATAATACCACTAATAGACTTAGGCAAATACTATTTTAGAATGTTCTTCAATGAGCTGCAGACTACTTACATAAACAGGTGCTTGTTCTACCCTTATTATGTTAATCACCTTTGTTAACCATATCTTAAGAATTACTTAGGCAGTTTCATGCATAATATAGCATAATAGAGAGGGAAATTTTCAAATGGTATATTTTAAGTACCTGTAATTAACTGGAAGACCTAGGCCTAGATTCCAACAATGTCTATAAATGAATTTTCTCTTTTAAATGGAACTTATACTTCGTTAATTTATTATGAACAAGCATGAATTCAGAGAAAGGAAAAAATCTTCCATGGAAAATATATGTTAAGGTATCCTGAAATAATTATAACTATAGAAATAAGGTAATTTTTATGGAGCAACATTTTCTAATCACTTTATTTTTCTCCAGAGATTTTCCAGTTGTAGAATACTTCAAAGTATCTAACTTGTATCACACACTGTCTGTCTTATAAATAGGGTATATCATAAGGAAATCCTTAAGAAAAATTGTTAGACTTATATTGGTTACTTAACAGTTTGTTGGATAAGTCAAAACCTCATAACTTATTTACATGCAGCCACCTAAAAATAAATCAGACAGTCTTAGTTGCTCATCTAGGCTCTTTGCCCAGCTGCAGAAGAGGCAGACATCTTAAGGGTCAATTTATATTTCTTTTGTAAGGTAAACTGGAATTAGTTCTATAAGCTGCAATACTTACACGATGGAAACAGTAGTTTATCTTGCTCTATTCTGTATTATATCATTATTGTCTCATCTGAAAAAGAAACAGACTTTTCCTTGGACAGTTGACATGTTTAACTTAAATGCAGGATACTTGTCTTTGTATTCACTTGTGTGCTTCAGACAATTTCTACATATTTTTAATGGTGATTTCTAGAGGTATAGGAAGGAACTGTACGTGAGTTTTTTAAGAAACATTGTTCTTTATAAGTCTATTCTTTATGCTCTTGCAAGAGTGGCATAAATTATATTACCCTAAAAGCAGCCTAGGCAAGTCTTCTGGTATGGCAAATAATGGATACCCAAGGAAATGTATTAGAATGAAAGAACATAATAAGTTCCAGCCTCCCCCAATCTTTCCCAATCTGTGTTAATCTGCTTCGGAGACTTTCTGAGGCTCTGAAGGTCATGCTTTCTGATAGCTCTCAGCTGATTTTTCTTTTATGAATGAGCCAGTTCTTTCTGAATATACACAAACTTTTAGTTATTATTGAAAAAACATTTATCATTTTGTTGTTGTTGGAAAAACATCAGTTGGCAAACCTTGGTTGCAGGAGGTCTTTTTCGTGTTTTTTAATTCCTGTCACATTGTATCCCTCTCCTACACTCTGCTGTAGATCATCTTCCACTCATTTAAATCCATTACTTGGAATTCGAGTACAGAGTATTCTTTCTTTACCACTTTTTTTTCTTTATCCCTTCATTCATAACCTTTAGCTTGCATTAAATGTGCCATCCTAGATCCATCGTCTTCAATCCTGATGCTTCCACAGTTCCAAATTCTACTAATCCACCTCTTGTTCCTCACTTAATTGGGCATCCAATTTCAGGCATGCTATTTTTACATTCCCCACACATTTTTTGCCTCCATCAACCTCTCCACAGTTGTATGTGCACCCTGAAAATTCTGCCAGTTTCTTCTATTATCCATTCCCCTCTCCCAGTTTTATAGTCACTCTCACTGTTGTCCCAGGTGTGTATTCCTCAAAAAAAAAAATTGTCTAATGGAAGGCAATCTCCTCATGCGTTTGTGACTTCATATATAATCTCCTCTCTGGAGAAAAAATGGTATCTAGATGCTGTTACTTAAGTGTACACTGACTTTCTGTTTTTTCATGGTTTTGTACTGCCCTGGGAAGACTCCTATCCTAATAATTCTTGCTGGTCAGGTAGGTCAAATCTGTGCTTGTGACTAGGCAAGAGAACCACACAAAATCTGTATAATAAAATAAACCACAGCAGTTTAGGAAGAAGAACCTATCATTGACTTTTTAATGTTGTTCCTGACAAAGAGCAGCTACTTAGGCTGAGGTGCTATTTTTTTACCAGTAAATATTTCTGAGTAACCACTTAAAAATTCAGATGGTAAAATTTGAAGATATTACCTGCAAATATTATAAAATCACTGCTCTGTAGATATTTGAGCAAGAACATTTTCCTTTAAGAAAACCGGTGGGAAAGTTTACCTACTCCACTGCCAGTCCTGCTTTGATTTTTGCTCGTCATGTTTATTCAAAGACCTAGCTCAAAGAAAAGTGTATTACCTACAGTAGAGGTTTTGTGTAATGTTCTTCCTTTCAGAAGATAGCTTTGCTGCTGCAGATCTTTTTCCTCTCTCTGTATTATTATTTTTCACCTTGTCTTTAATTACTTCGGGTTTCCTGAGGCAATGTGTTCTAAATAGAAGCAATCACAATTTAACTGGTTGGGAGCTCTAAGCAATAAAGCATTACCAGCAGCTCTAATTCAGCTGAGGTTTTTATTTGTTTTTAAGTAGTCAGCCCTCATTAGCCATTAGAGTTTCTACAGATCCAAGAATATTTCTGAACATTTAAACAAAGTGTGGTCAAGCTACTCCCTGGCCTACTGCAGAAGTAACTTCTAGCTGATGCCCATGCATGGAAAGAGCTGCAGTGCCAGCTGTCAGAGTCACAGGATCTGGCTTAGTTCAGACTCAGCTGCTAAATGAGATACACTCTTACCACGTTTCAAGGTCATTTATTTTCTGCTGATAAAGGTGTGTGAAGATCTTAAATTACAGGAATAAGTGCATCTTAGGGACCAAAGAATTTAATCGTTACTCCATTCTAACCATCTCCTTAAAACTTCTAAGTAATACCTTGATCTTTTAAAAATACCTTTATTTTTATTTAATATCTTATCTTTTAAAAACAAAAGTTAAAAAACCTTTCAATTTCTAGTTTCAGATGGACGAAGAATATTGAAATATTGAATTAGATTCTGTATTCACTAATACTTGTCTCATAGTATTTTCTAGTTCAGATGAAATAGGAGGCATCACAGAAATTCTTAAAGTTTCTGCTTCTACTTAATTTAAATCCCAGCATTAACCCAAAGATGCCTAACACCCAAACTTTATTCTGCTTATATAAATCAGAAAGCTATGTTTCATCACTCACTCATTACCGGAGAAATAAACTGGATGGACAAAGTCTGTGTAATTTAAATAGTGAGGTATTAGTTGCATAACGCTTTTATGCATTGGGAGAGTATTCTCAAGAAAGAAATAAATAGTAAATATACTTTGTGATCTCTTCCAGAGATCACTCAATCAAAATATTTGTGTTTGTGGAGATCTTCTGCTGGAAGAAGGTAAATCTCAGTACAAAGTCAGCACTGACTGCTGCTCCAGCCCTTTCACGTGGTGAAGTTCCCTGCTATGCCCTCTTTAGCAACAGCTCTTTGTGAACTTATACTTCTAAATAGTACTGCTATAAGTAATTGCTTTATGTTTTGGTTTATTAAAAAAGAATAGTGTTGACACATTATGATAAATATTTGGGCTGCATCTTGGGTATAAACAGGAGTGCAAACATCATGCAGTGCCCTAGGCCCTAGCATGTTTGAGAAACCTGTATATGCTTTTTCACCATTAGTCATGCTTTCAGTGCTTATCACCATTTCAGTATTATCATTGCTTAGTGAAATAATTAACAGTTCGAAGAAAATAAATCCAAAAGTGCTTCTGTGTCTTCTCTTCGAAGCCACCTTTCCTTATCATTCTGTATTTTTTAATTTCTTTTTTTAGTCTATGTTTGCTTTAATAGTTTACTTCCTGCAGACACTCAGTGTTATCTGTAGTATTTTCCTTCTTCTGTTTTGTGAACTACTTTTTATCATCCTTCACATTTTATTTTAAAGCCTTTTCTACTTCCGTGCTTCTTTTTTTCATCCCTTCTTTTCTTTACAAAACATTTTAAAAAGAAGCCTTTTTGACCTATCAACTTAACACATGAGAAAGGACTGCCAGTGTTATAAATTTTCCAGGAATATTTCACCAGGAATATTTGTCTGTAGTAGAAAATATCATCACGTAAGAATACATTGGAGATAAAAGGGCAAATCAAATAATGCACAACACTCAGCACAGACAGGACATGTTGTCTCTAACACTGTGTCACCTTATCATGGTGGAATTACGCAAAAAACAATACTATTTCCCAGGCTGCTGGGGGTTGGTTTTTTTGAATGTTGTCATAGTTCTTGACTTCACCGCACAGGTTACCAACAAAAGGGTCAGATTTGCCATTTAGGTACTGAAGTACAGTAAAATTTTCAGTGATTGTTGACGGCTTTCACTTAGGTGAAAAGTTTGCTTTGACATGCCATAACTCATCCAAGTCTTCCCATTGCTCTGTAGCAAAACACAAACTAGACCTGCTGTAAAGGTTTTAAATAATCCTTACATTGAGCAAGCTTTCACTTGTCGTGAAGACACAAATAGAAGAAGCAAATCAGAATCTGTAAATTACAAGACTGGATTTGGCTCTACGTTCAAGCCCAAGCCACCTAGTACTTTAAAGGGTTTTTTTTAAAAATGCACACCAAGGCTTCCCACTACCCTAAGACCTAATATCCTCCAGAAACTGAATCTTCAATTTTTTTGAGCCATCATAGGACAGTAATGAGAGATAGCCATATCCATTCCTATAGATCATCTTTCCTAACTTTCTAGAAGAGCTGAGATGATTGCAAAGAAGTGCTGAGACAAAGGAAATTATATTTCAATCACAAAACTTAGGATAGATATACTCAGAGCTTCAGGTCAGCCATAGTAAGTAAGGATAAGGTCCAGCGAGCAATATAACCTGCCTCCAACAGTTATGGATGCCTGGGAAAGAGTATAAGAAAAGGGGAAATACACACACTTCTCCCCTGATACTTTCCCTATTGCCAGCCATTTGTAATTCAGAGTCTTCCTGAGCCATACGTAGTAGTCTCAGCATAGTGATCTTCAGAGTTTTTTTCCCTTGAACTTGTCAGTTCCCCTTTTAACATCAGGGAAATTTTTAATGTTCAAAAACTAAATTATATGAGAATGCTTGTATGAATCTAGGCTTATCTTCATGAACAGAAAAACTGTTCAATGCTTTCTCATTTAGGTCTTGAAAAGTGTAAAAATTTTATTTAAATCTTGGTGATTCACTCTTCTGTCTGGTGGGTAGAATTTCTTCAAGACTTCTCCATATTGCAGTTTCAGATCTCACAAAAGATGTATGCTTGACAGACCCAATCTTGAAGTTCTTTCAGAGCAAAAAAATTTCCATTAATCTCCAAAGAACAGTATAATTACACTTTGTCTAATATCAATATGCAATGCCATATCAAAAAGGTATGAAAAATGCAGGTTCAGGCATTGAGCTGAGAAGAAGGAGAGTGTCCCAAAGGGCCAGAACTCTCTCTTTGTTCGAGGTGGAAGGAAATGGACTTTATCACTGACCTCTAACACAAACTGTCTCAGGTAAGTGTTTATACTTAAAACATAGCAGAAAGAAGATTGTTCCTAAGACTTTTTCATTGGAGTAATTCAGTAACAGAATAGTGACTATGAAGACTACTTCCATACAGCGTAGATAGCATAAAGAAAGAGTAAAAAAAAAATTGTGTGGACAATGAGCTAATGGTCACTGGTCAAGGTTTTAAAAATCAACCATTAGTCTGAGCTACTATAATTTTAGGTGCTCTCTTTAGGTATCTTAAAGGTATCTAATTTTCAGAAAACAGTGAGTAGCCATTCTTCAGAAGTCGATCCCTTTGTGATTTGAGATTAGAAACCACAGAGCAAAGGTAATATGCCTGGAAATGCTAATTTCATAAAATCTCAGCTAGTTATTATCTATTTGTTTCTCTTATAACATATATTGAGGACTTTTTCTCCCTATTTTATCACTGCTTCATGGAACACACTTTTTGAATCCTGATTGTCTATAAACCTTCCCCGCTCTTCCTGCCATAGACTTCCATTTGCTTGGCAACAGATCTGTGTGTCTATATACAATGACATAAGACTTAATTATTTATTTATTGACTGCTATTTTACTCAGAGCACTCTCTGCTTTTTCCAATACAGAGAAATCCCTGATGAGAGATAATTGAATATTTTGTTTTCTCTGTGCACATTATTCACATACACCTCTGAATGTAGAATTATTTATCTTTATGAAGAGGTTTTCTATAGAGCATACAGCTACAGTGTCCAAATATTTAAAAAATATTTGCTAACTACCTCCATAATTACTTCTTATAAGATAATGTTAGCTACCTGCAAACTAAAAAGAGAATGAAATATAATAACCTCTTTGATTTTGGATATCAGATTGGAAATGTCCAAAACCTTTTTGTTTTCAGAGTCATAAAAATAAAGAATCCTGAATTGAAATGAAAAGCAAAATATGAAATGGCCAAAATGTTTCTCCTGTACAGACCCTAAACCGGCAAACCAGCAAAAGCATTATGGGCAAACTAGCCAAATAACCAAACAGCCTAGAAACCATCCATTTGCAGATAATTTTGTATGCTCTCTGGCATTTTTAGTAGATCCCATTTCACTAAATCTTACGAGAAAAGCGGAACTGACACCTGTATCTAATTAAGAGACAACAACCCAAAAAGTACAGTGGGTGTTTGTGTGTTGTTTGTGGAAAAAATACCCCAGTGGTGCAGAGAGAGTCTTGCTGAAGGGTATATGTGCATGCGTGTGAAGCAATAGTGAGAAAATACTGCAGTGGAACAGAACTCATCTGACAAAGGTTTAGACCAAGGCAATGATCCGTCTCTGAAACTCCCAGAGCCTGAATGTAGGAGACACTGGAAGGGTTAACTGCCCGAGCTGCTGATACTACAGTGTTAGATCAAGGGCAAAAACTCTGTAGAGGAGGCTTAACTTCTGATTTCTTTAAGTTGCCGAGCCAGGGGAATCACTGTTAGCTTGTCTGCTCATGCTTGCAGTGAAGCAGAAATCTCTCTCAGGTTGAGATCTCAGGGGGTTTCTTTTCTCAAGGGCAAGAGGTGATTCAAGGGGAGCTACAGAGGGAGGCTGCCTGTAAAAACAAAGGAGGGGAAGAGGAAAGCAAGATTAGTAGTGATAGACGACTGGGGATACTGGGGGTATTTGTGAATAGTTTCTTTAGTTAATTACTTTCTCCCTGAAACTAATCAGAATATGCTTTAGATCCTCATAGCTTAGCAGAGATAGGGCATTTCTCCATTTTTGAAGAGTAAAAATTATGATCCGGGGCATAGGACCTTAGAGACATTCTTCAGCTTATTTCAGTATCTTCCAGTGCACAGACCCAGCTGGCAGTGAAGCCACAGTTTTTTGTGGATTTCACATGAAGGGAAATTGGGAATAATTTTAGGATAATACAGTTACATCATATAAACTGGCATAATTAGTGGCAAGCCCCAAATGCAATTATGTCATGTATGTTTAAATAAGTAAATATAATACCTTGGTCCATATCTTCCAGTTTCTCTCTGCTTTCTTACACCTCTATAGAATACTGAAATCCTCTGATTCAAGCTAGATGCCTTTTGGGAAATTAAAACTCTTTGGATTTATTAATACTGTATTAAAATAGTTTAATTAATATTGAACCTCCAAAACCCATCTGTTTACACCAAAAAACCCAACCAAACCTCTAATCACAGAGATGATATTTTGCCTTGCTAAGTTTGTTCATAAAAATCAGCATATTTCCTTGGAGGAATAGAGAGAAATCATTTTTGGAATGAAATAGTTTCATGATACTATCTTAGAGAGAAGAAAATTCTCAGATTCTTCATCATCTAAAACTTACCTGTCTCTTCAATAAGAGTAAATTACAAGCTCAGTTTTACCTTGGAAACTATACAGAGCTTACCATAGTTTTCTTCAGGCCTCTTCTCAGCTGATGATAAATTTGTACCTGTAGAAGCTACCTTTCTTTAGAAGTTGAGAAATAAAAGATTTAGCATCATGTTTTGTTCCTATGCCACCTACGAAAACATGCTGATTCCAAGAAAATGCTCTTTTCTCCACTCTAAACCTGTCCTGTCGTCCAGTCCACCTCATTTTGTTGGAAACTAAAGCTTCACATCTTCTCCAGTTCTCCATTGTTCTAATAAATAAACAAATAAATAAATCCATCACAACAGAAGGCAGAGCTAGCAATTCCTGGACTGTTCTTAGCAGAAATATGACAAATTGCCATATTTCTGTTGCAGGTAGTCCGTGTGTTCCAGCCAGAAGCAGTAGTTCTCTGAGTGGAAACTATAAATCATAGCTTGATTTTACTGGCAGTAAACATGTCTGTTTTCCATTATGTTTGTATGTTAGTGAACTGTGATCATTTAAAAGAAATTCTGCACAGACATATAAAACTCTGAAGTCATTGGGCCAAGTTCTGTTTTCATTGATTCTGGCTTTGTAATAGGGTCTCTGGGATCCTTTTCAGCAGCCTGCCCCATACTTCTGTGTTCTCACGAGGGAAAGAGGTTTAAAGATTCAACTGGCCAGTCTTAATTTTCCCTTTTTGTGTCTTTTTACAAGCTTTGAATTTAACATTTTATTTTCTAGCAAAAGCTTTATGGACACTGATAAAGACTCACAGACAGATTGTTAAAGTATTTGTACAACTTTAGTCTGGTTAATTTTTTTTAACAAGGTTATTTCTTTGCAGCCGCCTTGAATGGGCTGATTTCATGCCCTGATCCAATGTTTACTGAAGTGAAAGTGAGGACTGCCACTTATTTCAACTTAATTAACACATTGGATTGGACATGTAATTAATTTATACTCTTGTCTAATGAAAACTGTTGGAGGGGGTTATTTTTGGACTCTTAGCTACAGTTAATAGATCCACTGTTTTTATTAGATTTAGTAGGCAAATTACTTATGCAAATGTATCAGACAGGTTGTTAGTTTTCAAGGGTCTGATGCAAGACCCATTAAAATCAATGAGTCTTCCCATTTACCTAAATGGGCTTTAGAGCAAGCTCTGATACAACTGAGTTAATGCTGTGTAATAGCATGTGGTAACTTTCTTTCATGCTTCCTAGTGTTGACTAGTGTCTACTAGTCTTAAGTAGAATTCACTGTTACAGGTGATATATAAATATAAATGGAGACCTACTCTGCACCAGAGATCTTGGTATTGGAGCAAGAAAAGACATGGATAGCATGGAGGTGTTATTTCATTCAAATTAAGCACGTTTGCATGTTTCTGGCTGTGCTAATGACTGTGTAATACAAACATTTATTTTATATTAGCATTTAGGTAATAGTTCTGTGGTTTCATGTGACTGAACCCTGTGATTCATGGGCAAAATGTTTACAGTGCCAACCTGGAAGTTTGGCATACAGTCAGGAAACAGGATCAGTACACTGCCTGGATGACAAAGGCAATAGTACAACAAAGCATATGTGGACAGGAAATGTTCACCAAACAACAGTAAGCCTTTAACAAATCCCTATCCCATAAATATGTAATTATGTCCTTGGCGATGACAAGGACTTAACACTTTTCATACTGTAAAGGCTCCTTACTCCCAAATAATCAGCTCACGAGCTCTTAGTGTAACAGATGTTTTGAAAGTTAGCACATTGAAATAAAAATGTATCTAAAAGCACCCATTTTATCTGACAACAATGAGATAAAGGTATATTCAGCTGTAGTTATTGCAGTTCATGAAGCAGTACATATCAAATTTGGTTTGCTTTACACACTGGACTGATTTTTGCTTTGTTGTGTCTACGTCAACTACCTAATTTCTCTTCAAAGTGTGAGGATGCTTGTAGGGGAGCACTTCTTGGTCCTTAGCTCATAACTCACCCAGCACAGCTGCATGAGTAGGTTTCACAAAGGATTTAGAACAAAATTAAAATGTCATTTTTTAGGACTTAATTAAAATGTCTTTTTTATGATGTACAAGTAGATGTTATACGCACATTTTTAAACCTTTTATTTAATTTTGGTTATTTGCCATATGCAAGGTAAAAATAAGTGTAAAAAAAATGCTGAGTGCAAAGTAAAATAAATAAGGACATGTCCTCAGCTTGCTACTTAAAAAATCATGATTCCTTTAGCTATAATGGAACATCAACAATTGCTGCTCTTTGTCATGCAGATCTAAATCCAGACTTGGTGTTCCACAGAGCAGAGATTATTTTCTCTGAAATTGTTTTTGATGAGTTTGCTTTTCATCTGTGTGCAAATACTGAATGTATTCCTGAGGATCTCCAGTCCTGCTTTTCAGTGATTATGCAGTCTGGATACAGAAAGCTAAGCTTTTATCCTGTGTTCCTTAGAACACATAATTTTCAGTAGATATATCTCCAAATCCTTAAAGAGCTTCAAACAGATAATGCTTTTTAAAAAAGTAACCTGTAAAATATCTCCTCCACTCATGAATGTGGTCTGAAAATGAGAGCCACATAACACTCCGGAGATGAGTGCTGAGTTGGGAACATCTTTTCTGCATTTGGCAAAAGGTGAGAGAAACATTTTTTCGGCATGCCATTATTAAGCAATTGTTGAATCTAATGATTTTAAGTGACTGAAATGGCCCATGAGCCACAAGTGGATAGTCCAATTTGCATTGAAAAAACACACTTCAGATTCTGCTGTTTGCATAACTTTCATATATTTCTACAAGAATGGAGATAAGATTCATATATATGCATAAATTTAAAGTTACTTTCTACGGCTGAGTCAGGTGTGTATACCACTGTGTAAATCAACACAATGGAAGGTATTTGTGGAGTTTCTCATTAGTGCCAGCTCATTTTTCACTGCAAATCACATTGCAGTGTTAACATTTTAGTTCCGTTCTTCCCAGTGGCAAGGAAACAGAATGAATATTACCCCTCTTTAGAATGAAACATGTCAGTAACAAACACTGCAATGATGAGCTTAATATAAATAATTACATGGATAGTAGCTTTGTATGCAAGCAATTAGTTTTACATTAATATGTTGTGTGAGATTTCTTTGCGGTTGGAATTAGTTAATGATTTTCTAGATGTGCATATTCCTAATTACTCAGTTTTAAATGTTAGCTGTATATAAATTAATGTTTTATAAATTTTCTAAAATTTTACCAGGCATTTTTAATTCAGAATTAAGAAAAGCATCTATAACCTACTTTATGTAAAGTAGATAGATTGAACTTCAGAGTACAGTTTCCGCAGATCACGGCAATCATAATGTTTTACATAAAGTCATCCAGAGCACAATTTTCCTATTGCATCTGAAACCAAACAGATGTGACCTAATTAATACATAATGTGAGTTAATAAGCAAGGTGATATTCTTACAGTCTTTGAAGTATATTCTCATCTTATTTATTGTTCTGATCTAAAATGATTTTGCTGATTTCAGGGTATGACTTGGGATTTTTATTAGTGTACTGAAAACATAAAACAGACCTCAACAAGACCCCTGGTTAACCTTACCCCTAACTTAACCTCTAGTATAAATTGGAGACATCTTCGCTTCTCTCAGTGAATATTGCACACTTTAAAATAATTGGCATGCAAGTCAGAAAGAACTTCTTTCTACATATTATTTTCTAAGAACAGTAGGAAATCGTGATAGAAAATAATAATAATAATAATATTAATAATAGTAAAAAATTAGTCCCCCATTCAATAAAGCATTCAAGTATTTGCTTAACTACTGAATTTAGTATGTGATCATTTATATGCGTGTGTTATATGATTGGGACCATAGGGCTAAACTGATCAGTGCTACAAAAGCCCAAAGATATTTTAACACTCAAGACCAGATTCATACAAGCAATACATTCAAGCATTATTGAATTTAAGAGGGGATTTCAATGTTTTTTTTTCCAAAGTTGGGTAGAAACCTTTTAGCAAACATATCATGAATATAACAGGTATAGGGAATTAAATTGGATCAAAAACGCTTACAAATGTGCTATAAATGCAATCTTTCCTGCAACATAAGCAAGTGACCATAGTAAGGTCAAGTGTATTGGAACTGTGCGGGGTTGGTTTTCACTGTATCAGAACTAACACAGAAAAACTAAAACTGGACTACACAATGACAAAAGGGGATGCCTAAGTGGAACTGACTGCCACTTAAGTCATTTTTGCTGCCTAAATGCCCCCTAGGCACTGTGAGGAAAGCGTCAGAAGTAACAGAAGAAAAAAAAATGCTGTCTAGTATAATCATACCTTGTTTCCAGAGCAAGTGCAAACTAAAAATATAAAAGAATTATTTTTTTAAAAAATCCATTGCATAAGATTCGCTCTATTTTTAACAGTACTAGTTTTACATCAACAAATAGAGAAATATGTTCTGCCGATGACTTTCCATACATTTCATTACTATCTTGGAAGAATCAAGGCCTTATATACAAATTCTTCATGATTAACTCAATTCTAACATCTTTATGTGTTACTATTATTAATTATCTGATAAAATATGGGAACAAAGTAGAAAAAAAAATACAAAACTTAAAATACTTCTGATTTGTCCAAAAATAAATTCACTATGTGATTTAAATGTTTATAATCAACCATCTAAAGACAACTTTCATAAGCCTTTTGAAGTAGTATAAATGAAAAGAATTTTTTGAGACTAACAAACACATTTATAAAACACATATCGTGAAAATGCAATCTTTTCAATCCCATTTAAAAGTACACGTCTTTGAGGTATTTATGATGTAATTCTGAATACAAACAAGCCAAAAGATCAGTAAGTTATTATTTTCACTGTGTCAGAATCCATTATTGTTGGTTTATGTTTAGATTATGTCCAGTATATGAAATACATTTTTCTAGTAGCATGATAGAATTTAACAACACTAGCAGTATGAAAAAATGTCAGGAGTATTCTGTGTATGAAGCTTTTCAATTATGATTTTCTGACATGAATTCAACATGAAAATCAAAAGTTGCTAAGTTAACAAAGGTCAATATTAGACAGCAGTTTCAGCTCTTTTTCCTTGTCTCTGTTTTACAAGAAACCAGATGGTAAAATAATACTAGTATTCTGTTTATCTGAATGCATTAGCAGTTCATTTTTATTGTTATTCATGATGCAGGTATTTTAGAAACTGAGCATGTTTCAGCAAAGTTCTCCCGCTGTAAAACCCCAGCCTGGTATCACAGAATACGCAAACATACTGCTATGCCCAGAGGATTAAAAGTAGTAAAATAATGCTAAAATCCGTGTATTCCCTTATAGCGTGTCATGCCTTAATGCAGCAGTAACATTTGGCTTCTGAGGTCAGAGAGCAATGCTTGCACCATTTCAAATGGCAAGCTAAAAGCCAGCCATGAACTTTTGCACTCGATCTGCTCTGCTTCAGCCCAAGTCAACAGCAAAATTCCTCCTGTCTTTTACAGAGGTGGTGACATTAATTTGTCTTTCCTTGTCTGTAACAATCGTAATATTATTTTCTTCACTTACCTGCTGCAAATTGACCTAGAAAAGATTAAATACAGAGAGTTAAATTCTGGAGATTTTTCTCTTTTCCCTGCACATAAAACAGAAATTACAGGAATCCATCACATTGCTCCCATGGGAGACACTGCTGGTGTAAAGAACACGGCGTTAGCATAGCCTGCTTCTTAGAATTTGGTTTCCACAAATAGTTCTGATGCTTCTGCTGGTAAAATTCATTTGCAATGATTTTTATAGGAAAAAAGAGAGACTTGAGTGTCTGAGACAAATTTATTTGTAAAAGTGATCACAGAAAGTTTTTTCCAGTGTTTTTTCCAGCAATGCAAGTAAGCATGGGAAATTTCTTCCTTTGTCAGCTCTCAGAATTACTTAAAGTCTGAAATTTAAAAATGCATTTTTTTCAGTTGTACCCTGGAAAATGTTATCTAGTATTTTCTTTGATTTAATTCCCTATCACATCAAACTAAGCTATAGAATCAGAGTGATAATAAACTATATCAGTAAAAATCTTTGTTGTTACTTTATGATACTGTTTTTCTTACTCTGCTGAGGGTTCAGACTATCCGATGAATAATAGCTTTCCATTAAATTAGTTCCTTATACATCCAGACTTACATAGTCTTTCTTTGATTTTTGTTCACCCATTCAGTATACAAGTAGAGGAAGATTGTAACCTGAGGGCTGTAAAAAATATTTTTTAACCCTTTCCTGAAAGATAAGTTTTATTAATACTTTGGTATTAACCCTTCTGTACATACATGGCACAAGCAACAATAGGATCAAAACGAATGCTGAAAATGAGACGAGGTGTTTTTAACAGTGTGTTCTGTACTTAGGAGCTGTGGCTTCATACAAGTATTGTGGCTTTTTTTAGACTTCAGTAATCAAAATCACCTGCCTTCCCAGGAGTCCCTACGTACATCTCAAAAGCAGAATAGATGACTACTGAAAGAAAAGAATCAATAAATACTTCTTTTTCTCATGTAGGATCAGCTGATTCTCACCCTCCAACTTGCAGTAGTGATCAGTTCACATGTGCATATGTGCAGCAGTGTTTGCCCCTCACTGCAAAATGCAATGGGGCTGAAGATTGCGTGGATGGAAGTGACGAAATTAACTGTCCCATGGCGATGCCTACCACCCTGTCTCCGGGCTCCTGCAAGCAAACAGAGTTCCTGTGTCCTTCCAAAGGCTGTATCCCATCCCTCCTGAAATGTGATGGGGTGCCTGACTGCGGCCTTAACGAAGATGAAGTTGGCTGCCGTAAGTTACTTTCATTGCTATAGTTAAGGCCATACTAACTTACTTTCTTAAGAGAGTGATGTGAAAAAGAGCAACATAATGAAGTATAGTGTAAAATTCACCATTCCCTCATCAAGAAAAATATTATTTGTATCATGTATAATGTGTTACCTGAGAGACACTCTACATTTGCAAATAATTTTGCTTAAGCATACTTATTCCCTGGCTATCAACTTTGATAAATGCTTAAAATTTTTTATATTGTATTTCTGTTAATAATTGGAAGCTTTTCCACTTTTTTCCATAGATCTGTCAGCCGCATCTGCATTGCCTCATCTCTGATTACAATATGACAGATAGATAGACTTTTGCAGTTCTGTAATTCAGTAACATTCAAGGCAGACCTGACCTTTCAAGGATTTTGAAATCAAGTCTGTTCATTCAGTAGCAGCAATCTCTGTCCCGACCAAAGAAAGGACTGCAAGTAAAATTCAAGGATAACAGGCTTTGAACTGTAACTGCAATGAGATAACATGAAGTTTCAGATAGACACAAAAATGAGTGTTTGCCCATTTCAAAATATTTCATTATTGGTGGATGAACTGAGGCCAAATGTTTCACTCCAGGAGGTCTAAATAATTAGCTACATAGAAAAAAAAAATGTTTTTACATATCACAGAATCACAGAATCACAGAATGATAGGGGTTGGAAGGGACCTCTGGAGATCATCTAGTCCAACCCCCCCTTCCAGAGCAGGTTCACCTAGAGCAGGTTGCACAGGAATGTGTCCAGGTGAGTTTTGAATATCTCCAGAGAAGGAAACTCCACAACCTCAATATGAAAACATTTCTTCCTAAACTTCTTATTCTGCAAAAGTTTTTTAACATTTTATTTTTCAACCTTATCAGAAGCAAAACAATTAGTAGAATATTGGTTTCCAGTGGGATAGAAATTCAAGTTCTTTAATATCAAAACTACTGAATATACATGCAGGCCACTGCACATGCCATTTCATTTAACAAACGACTCTATAAAACTAGCATGGACTTTGCAGACTATCTGTGCATGCCTTTCTAGGCACTTTTGTTTAGAAGCAGGCTCTGTGGTTTTGTTGCAAAAGGCATGATTTTGGGGATATCTCTTACCTTGAATTCTAGATGCCCCTAAGTTCAAATAAGCGTCTCTTCGTTAATCTTCATTCAGTCCTGCCTCCTCCTCAATTTGTCCTCTGTTAAGAGACCTCTCTGCTGTATCCTAGTACATGCACATACCAACCCCAGACCACAGCAGCTAATGTGTTCTTCTAAAATCCCCAAATCCTAAGGCCACAAGATTTCCATGAGTATCAGTAGTCCCCAAAGAACTGAGATATTGTTTCGGTGCCTTTGACTTCTAAGCAATGTCCAGGGCATGAGGCAAAATTAAGTCCTGGTCTATTCAAAGAACAAAAATTCTTCATAGATATTGCACACCTTGGGATTCTGAGTTGCGTGGAAACCTAGTCAAATCTGCAATCACATTGTTAGTCCAAAATTCAGTTTTGCATATATAAACATGTAAGTTTTTATGATACAAGATAGGAATACAGAAGCAGCATCTCATGTTTCTTCTCTGAAGAAGATACTGGTTGCATGGCAAAGCAAAAAGTGAGTGGTTAGTGGTAGTTTGGAATGGAATCGGTGAAAAGCTGATTACTGTCACAGTTTATTGTCCCATCGAAATGTATATGCCATGAGAGTGCAGCGTTTCATCTCTAGCTGTCTAGTTTTAACATGTGAAATGCCATGTAAGTTTGTCAGCAGAGAGAATTCAGAGAGGGAAAAAGTAAATAACTCACAAATTCTGTTTATTTTATTGAAATATTTGCATAATCTATAAAATTGATTGCTGTGCTACTAACTCCAGCCTATGTGTACTGTAACAATAACACAGATTGGGAGTGGAGTTTTTTTTACAGATCCTAGATTGAAATTGAATATTTTTTCTAAGTAGTTATGAACACAGGGTAGGATTTAAATAGCAAAGTTTTGTGGTTTTGTTTTTTTTTTTTTCTTGGTGCAGATCAAATCTTCTTCCCTATTTTAGAAAATTTCAGTTCAGGAATTACTGGCATCATCCATTCTGTGTGTGCCATGTCCCTTAGCAATTTCATTCATTAAGTGTAACAATAGATGGTCAAAAATGTTCTGGCTTCTAAATTCAGGAATTTGTCAGAGAAAGTTTTCTTCTGGGACGAAGATCAGTTGTCAGAATGCATCTTGCAGAGATTAAGTATAAAACCCGAAAGAAGGCCAGGACAAAGAAAAACAAACAAAAAAATGCATTAGTCAGATCTCTACTACAACCACAATTCCTTACCACAGAAATGCTTTTCCACATGACTTAGACATTTATGCAGACAGAATTTCCCGCAGAGTTCACTCAGCAGTTAAGTTGTACAGTATTATATTAATACTGTTTTATACCTACTAATGTGGTGGATTTTATTACTTGCTGCTTTTAACAAGAAAACCTTGAAACTGTTTTTCAGTTATAGATGTTCTACTTGGCCAACCCTCTTCTCACTGTCAATTTTAGTGAAGGGTACTTTATCTCACCTATTTAATCTAATTTTTTAATTTTTTTTTTAAAATTGCCTGATTACAATGGTAAGGGTGTAAAATAAACATATTATCACCAACAGATTATATACATTACTTTTCCACAGGCCTCAGCACCATCTGACTGAAGTGCTACTAGCAATGAATAAAAAATGATTTCTCAGTTCTCTGTAGTGCACCAAAATGTATCTATTGTAGTCCTGGTAAATTTTAAATATTAAAAATTGTATACTTTCAAAGGGGCTGTGATATTTTTACTTTTTCTACATATTAAATATAGGAAAATTAAATATAGGCAAAAAGCTGATATTTTCACTTTCATATCTTCACTGTTGTTAATGCCTTCATTTAATATCTTGATCCCAAAAACACTTGAAGGCCTCTCATGAAAGTAAAGAATAACTAGTTAGAGAAATATGAGGGTCCTTGTAACTGTGTTAAGAGTAAGTAATGCTAATTTTTGTTTCAATGCAGTAAGAGAAATAACATTTTAATATTTTTAAAATGTGCTCTTAACATTCTTTACCTCAGCATCAATAACTTAGTGTCATTGTCCTTTCTGTCTTAAATGCTGGATCTCTGCAAAGTATTCAGCAGTCAGATCCATTGCTATGACTGTTCCCTCTGTAAGTGGTATAAAAATCTCAGTGCAATAAGCTTGTTCAAGGTAAAGGGACATGACAAAACCACCTTGATGATCAACAGATAGAAATGGACCAAAAATAATTAGCAGTTCTGTTTTATCCTCAGGTATGAGTCCAGCAGCCAATCCAGGACAAATAATAAAGCGCTAAATGACACTTTCTTTTCTTACTGCAACCCTCAATGCAAGTTAGAGCTCAGGAACTGAATCTCTGTATTGGTCATAATATATATGACAAACCATAAGCAGTACTCTTGATCCACACAGTTTACAGTGTCCTTATTATACATGTGCAGGCAAAAAAGGTCTAAAGCACATAAGAAGAGTATGTTTTATGTCAAATTTCCAACTTTGTTTCTGTTGAAGTCCTAGTCTGAACATGTAATTACATTTACAGACAGGGTATTTGTGTGCAAACGACCACTTATAAAACTGGTTCAAATACCATTGGGACATCATCCCCCAAATTGCAAAGTGTGTCCAGGATTTGGATCACATTGCACACAAAATAAATATAAGATTATTATTTGGTTAGGAAAGTGTAGCAGAGGGCATGGGACTGTCAGTTACTTTCTGGAAAGCTGTCAATCATAAGAGATGATGGTAGGATATGCTACAAATCTGGAGTGATGCTGTAATCTGCTGGGTTTTTTCAGTCTGCCACAACTTGTTCCAGCAGACTGAGTGGTCAAAGGAATGGAAAGCAGAAAAGGAAATTTTTTGTTCTTGTTATTGCTTTTATCCTGCTGTCACTACCAGCAAATTTCCTCTTCAATATCGAGACTTCTCCAGTCAATTGAAGAGACTTTGATATGAACACATGTGCAAAACAGTATAGTGATAGTTCAAAATCAGCCAGAACTTTTAAGTTCTTATAAAGGTGAATTGAAATTGGAAACAAAAGGAAGCTTCTCTTTACAGTTGCCAGTACTATTCTACAGATTTTTCTGCAGACTTTAGTAAATGGTCAGTGCATGTAATTAAAAGGTTTAATCCCACAAACCCTTACTCACATGAGTAATATCATAGTTCTGAAAGAATATCGAAGCTGGCAAGAGTTGACTGGCAAGATCAAAACTGGCAAGATTTGCCTCCATTATTGAGGTCTAAATTGAATTGTGGTATTTTAAATTTAGCACACTTTTGCAGTCTCTATAGGCCAGTGATTTAAATTATATCTAAGGGTGGAACAGATATATTCTAGATCAGCCTGGCCATCCAGCCTAGGAGGCTTATTGCCATGTACACTGGCTCTTGAACCCAGGAGCAGGAAAGTATTATAAAATTTAGATGCGGCAGTGGGGTATTTTTAATATTCCTGGATTCTTTCTCTCACTCTAAACTCACAAGCTAATGTGAATATATCTAACTTTGATGGAGTCGGAAGAGTTCCCTCTGATTTGCATTAGTGTCATGGTGACAGAGTTCAGTTTAAATTACCTAAACAAAAACCTTAAAAAACAATAGTTTAAGGCAGCGTAAGAGAACATTGTGTGAGATAAAATGGTGTTATACTCTACAGGAGTACGCAGGACCGTCGGGTACACCCTGTAGATCAGTGACTCAGGAATAATTCAGTACCTGAAGGCTTATGCGATTCCAGCAAGATTTTCCCCTCATAATTCTTCTGGACAAACATAGAAAATATAATTGAATGCCCAAGAATAAAAAAGGTGTACAAGTTTACATTTTTTCAGTACAGTATTTATCTAGTTTTTATATGTTAACTATCTCTTAGTATTTAGTTTCTTGTAATAGAAGGAAACAATACAAATTCAATTTTTTTGTTTGTGTTTAAAAATTAATTCCATCATTTAAAAACTAGATTATGAATGAGAGTTGATTAAGTTTTGTGATCTTTTTATGGGTTTTCATTGGGGTCTTGCAGCTTACCCTGTCAATGTTTTAAGTAAACATGCCTTCCTCTCCTTCGTGAATATAACGTGTGAAAATCCAGCTTCCGTAACATCTGTGCTCTGTGTTTGTTTACTTATTTATCTACTCAATAGTAAAGTTGTATGTCTTTGAAGATGAAAGCCTGTAGAGATCACACAGACCCAAGTTTAGATACTATAGTACAAATCAAATTTTCTGGTAGTTTTTCAACAGTGAGAAAAAGAAATATAGCTCATAATAACTGTCATGTCACTTTTTGTTCCAGCCATTAAAGATTGTTTCAGTGGTTCTTTGTTATGTGCGTCAACTAACCAATGTATAGCAATCTCCCAGCGTTGTGATGGCATTGCAGACTGCATTGATTTCAGCCTTGATGAGTCCAGCTGTTCAGGTACTTAGTTTTGCATAAAAATGTCATCTGAAACAAAAATATGTAGTTGTTTCCTGCTGAATCTTTAGGTAGTTCTGACTGAATTCCCCCTGATAAAACTTAATCAGATTACATCAGGCATGAATTTTCCTGATGAAATAGGAAATTAGTGAGAAAATGATGGAAAATTATATACTTGGTTAATGCCTGCACAAAGGATGTTTCTTAACGTGTAAACACATTGTTTACAAAAAAAAAAAAGGCTCTGTAGTACACTGCTAAGGCACTCTCCTGATTTTAGCCAATTGAATAACCACTTAAGTAAGCTCAGCATTTCTGAGTTACTAGGCTTTTTTTTTTTTTTTCAAGTGTAACACAAATCAGGGTAGGAAAATAAAACAAAATATATAGTATTTGTTTAACACAGTGCATTTCCCACAATATTGAGGTTTGTTTTGCAATAGGGAAATGTAGGAGAAAGGTAAGAACAGGACAATATATATCTAATCTGAATCAGATTTTTATTAATAAAACCTAACAAAAACATCCATGATGGTATAAGTAAATTCAGGCTCAGAGCATCCCATTTAGTGACACAAAGTTACTGCAGTTCTTCTCCAAACCAGTTATGAACTCTGGGTCACTTCTGTGTTAAGAGCACTCCTCTGACTTCGGTGAAGCTGCATTAGCCGAGAATTTAGCTCTCTGTTTTTACAATTCATTGTGAGTTATGTGATAAAGTTCATAATATATAGTATATATTATAATAATATAATTCATTATAATATGTTAAATATTTATTCACAAAGAAGACATTTTAAATTTGCTATTTAGCAGGAGGCATCCACTGGTTTCTCTGGGAGCAAAACTTGCCCAGAATTATTGTGTTAATTATATAAGTTTGTTATGCGTGGTGTTTTTTAATTTAATGTGCCAGAAGAAATCATACTTTAACACCAAGATTCACCAATTTTACAATGCAGAGAGAATACAGACTTAGTAAATTTGATTTATAAGAATTATTTTAAATTAAAAGGGATATATTCAGAAATCAGTTCAATGTAGAAGACTATAGAACATAAACTAGCAGACTTCCATGATACTAAATTAAAAATCTTCCATTGTTTTGTCAGAAAGCTGATCTTTTAAGTAAGTAATTTTCTTTCCACAATTTCTTCTTAAAACTGGAGGTGTCCACACTGAATAGCACTGTTTATGTGCCTCAGCAAATGATTTTATGTGGCTTATCCCTGAAAATTAAATAATTTGACCTAATTCTTTAAGTCTAATTTGCATTTTACCATTTATTTTCTTACTATAGAAGACTGAGGGGATTAGTTTTTTATTTTGAGGTTTTCTTGCTGTAGGGCTGTAAAACTGAACTTCAGTAAAACTAAATCTGATGATGTGGAAATCCATGTGAAGGGATGTCAAAAGCTGATAACAGTATATCACTGGCATCCCCGTCTACTTAAACACCTTTACTCTTTTCAAGACTGATTTCTCTAGTTCTTATGAGATTATGATTCAAAGTGTTAAAATTCTGGATATCTTTAATTAGAAGGCTGGTGACACAGAAGTAAGCATCTGTTCATCACCCCTATATCTAAGCTATTAATAATAACGTATGTTTAGGTACTAATTAAATATAAGTTCAGTTCTTTTGGCTCTTATTTTATATATTCCTATTTGTTTGAAAATTGAGCAAATGACAAAAGCTCCATTTCTGGAGCCAAATGAAACTCTGACTTGAGAAAAATTAGAATCCTGTTCAAGTGAAGCACTGGAATTTCTAGAAGCTCAAGAGCAGCCCATTGCTTTTAACATATTTATGACTTGACACTTGCATCACCAAGTCAAGGTCTAAAGGGAGAGTTTTTGGAAGTGCTAAGCACCCAAAATGATGGGTGTGAATATTCTGCCATTTGGCAAATCAGGCGATGACAAATATAGTAACAAGGGGGGGGAATTTAAATTATAATTTTTATTTTTATGTTTGTAGTTTGTCCCGAAGAATACTGCAAAAATGGAGGAAGCTGCATCATCAAAGATTACATTCCTTTATGCCAGTAAGTTTCACTGGGGATTAATTTGTGCTTGAAGTTGGGAAAAGGGGCTGTGAAAGAGCTGTTTTGTTCCCCAGGGACTGAAATGACCTTCAATAGAAGTGTATTTTTAAAAGTCTCTGTATGTCTACACTACTTTTATTTACAGTTGCTGAGTTAAAACATATTTTGAGAAGAATATTATTTATTAGATAGAATCTTCTGTAACTTTCATCTGTCCTTACATGGGACAATCTTTTTGCCTGACACCTTAAGTTTTCTATGTCTCATGTTTCACATCAACATTTAGCAACACATGCTTCCATGAAAAATGATACTTATATGCATCAACTGTTGTGTACTTCGGATGAGATTTACAGCAGGCCATATCTCATCTTTACCTGAACTTATGATGTATTTGTGTTATAACGTCATTTTTTGCATATCTTTGGAGAAAGAGGGTAATGTTTTTCCAATTATGCCACACAAAGGGTTAAAAGTATGCTTGGTTTTTTCTGAAAATGCTCTATTCTGAAAAACAAATAATGAACACAATTCTGATGTGCAATGTAGGAGTCATTAGAAAGTGTCTCAGACTATCTGAAGGGATTCGTTTACACAGGATATCACTCTGTTTCCCACTGGGAAATTACAGGAGACTTTTTAAAGTGCAAAGAAAACAATGTTATATATTATCACATTTTTGTCCTTCACGTGCTTTAGTGGATCTTGCCAAAGATTTTGCCAAATTACTAAAGAAGTGACTGTTTTGTCAAGATATCTATCTTAGTCCAGACCAGACATTAAGGTTTGTCCCCTTGTCTCTACGAAACTCACATTAATAAACCTGCTGACAAAAATTCAGTTATTGCAGAATTTGTATCTTTCAAGGCATGTTTATCCTTTATTCATTAAAGAAATGTGATAAATAACATACTCAGGAAATACAGGCACTTTCATACAGAGTACTTTGATTTCTCTCTGGAAACATTGTTAATTACATGCAGATTTCCCAAAGAATCTCCTCTGTTGTAGAATAGAGAATGGTCTCTGCAAGAAGCTTGGAATTTTGTTGAGGTAGCTGTTTCAAAATTTCTTGGGGCACAGAAAGAGAAAAAGGAGTAAAAACACAGGGGAAGGTTGCGGATGAAATGAAACAGATAGCCAGCAGAAAATAAAGGAATTGGGAATAGCCAAGGAGTTTATAATTGATAGATTAAAACATTGATCAGAAAGAAAATTGCTTGTAGGGACAAGGCACTGAGGGAATAATTGAGATTTTAGGCATGCAAGAGAATTTTAAAAATTGAAGTTATGTTAGGACTTCCAAATGAAAGGCAACCAAATTAGCAAGTGGTTCTTTATCCACAGAAGTAAAAGATAGTTGCAATAATAGGAAAGTAAATAGGATACTTTCCCTCAGCATTCAGTAAGAAACATGACATTGAATTCTGATGCAATGCATGGGTAATTGGAGCAAAGGCACAGAAATTAAAATGACCTAACTGTTGGGCTAACATAAATCAAAGAGCTTTGTGTGCTTGTGCTGGGGAAATAGGTCATCTCCATTCAAGAATACTAGAAAAATAGTGCACATTGCAATAGTGGAAGGCTTTCTGAAAACTCTGCAGGTAAGGGATGTGACTGGAGAATAGCAAATGGAGGTAAAATGGAATAGCCAGATCAACAGTCTGATATCAGTACCATTCAAGGCTTTATAATATTTTGAAGGAATTACTCAAACATACAGTAACAGGGAGTTAGACATTTCTAAGATAAGCTTCTGCGTGATATTTGAAAATCCCACATGTCAGCATCATGGAAAGAAAGAAAGGAATAAAAATGTACCTTAGACAACAAAAAAGGTAGAAATATCCCAGTTTTTCTAGGAAAAAAAATGAAAAGTCTAGAAATTAAGGTGGAATTTTTACCTGTTTGTTCTCAGTTCTTAGCTTATATTTCCTGAAAAAAAGATGATAGATTTAGGTGGAGATACCTTCTTCTCTTGAGAGCAACTGCTCTTCTAGACTGCAGGGCAGGTCGGGGGAAAAAGCAGGGTATGTGAGAATGCAGGAAGCCTCTGGGAACAGCAAGGAGACCCCTGAAAAAAGCAGTGTGGATGCTGCCCTGTCACAGAAGTGGCAGAGAAGGAGAGTCTTCCTAGATACTCAGAGGTAATTGTATGTTGATCACAGTGACCCTAAATGTCACTGAGTTTTACTAATACTCTTCAGTGGCACACTGGGCGGGGGAAAATTTGTTAGCATATCTTTTTATTTCTGTTTTTTCTTACACAATGAATTCTGATCTTCCTCTGCTTGAGATGTTTGTGGTTTAGTTTTTAAAATAAAACCTGACTCTGGAGTTTAAAAGTCTTTCTGGCCTTCTCTGACAAGCTTGGATTAACAAAAAAAAAGTCTAGGCAAGTCTTAAAACTTCAGCTGATTCAAGGTTCCATCATGTTCCTATAAAAAATGGAATTGCTGCTCATCTTACCTTAGTTTGAGGTATATTGATAGAAAAGTATCCAGTCTCTGGAAAACGCTTTTGTTGGTGCTAAGGGATGGGATTTTTGGTGTTTTTAATGCGATCTGGTTGAAGTAGTTAATTGTATGGACTCTCCCATGTGTTTTAACGTGTCAGCATGAGAACAGAGTGAATTTGCAGTAGCTGCTTAAGCTGCTGATGGTTGGTACTAGGTTTTATACATTTAGGACTTCTCAAATTTCTTTGATGCTGTATATTTTTATATATGTGCACTACTGTTGCTTAGATATATAAAGTGAATACTTAGGACGTCAACCTGACTTTCTTTCAGTAGTATGTAACTAAGAGGGTTCAGCAGAAGGTGGAAGGTGACCTCTAATGTCCCTCTATGAAGAGATACCAGTAGACCAGGTGGAAAAGACAACAGTGGATACAAGACTAGATAAAGTTTCAGCATATATTTGAGTGGGTGACAGGGTTGGTATATCAGGTTGCTGCCATTTCTGTTCACACTACTGAAAACAGCTTTTCTTAGCTGCTGCATAACGAATGCAGTAACATCAGTGAGAGGCCACAATATTTGAGAATATGACTATTGATACGGTGGTGGATGTTCTCATCCAGAGTTTGCAAGTAAATGCAGAGCAATGGTGCTTTGCAAATGATGGTTAGCTTCCTACTTGAATGAAACATAGCTTGATGGCTGTCCTGATCCTCTCTGGTATTTGACTTCTGAGTTAGGTTTGAGAGCTATTTACATTTGCTTCTCCTAATTGGTCAGGAGAATACTTGGGGCACATATCAAATATGTTTATCTTGTCCCTTCTACTTCTTGGGTACCCTCTTTGGCTGCCAGACTGGATGGAGCTTTAGTCTGAAACACTATGGCCCCTCTCATTTCACAAAATGTGGTCCCTACTTGTCCTGACTGAGTTTCCTTCTGCAGTGGATGTGCAGACAAGTGGCTCGTGCTGGCAATCAGCTACTGTGGCTACACATGCAAATCATGATAATTTGAGCAATAATGGCTACAATTTTTGCACTTTCAATGATCTGATTTCAAAATTATTCTTTTGATCGTATGTGTACTTTCCCCAATCATTTGTCCAGTGGTTTTTGGTGTTTTTTGTTTTTTTTAAAAATGAGACTACAGACCTGTGGAAACATAAGAAAGGAATATTGATAAGAACAAGCAAGCTGGGAAAAGTGTGTTTGTAACACACTGAAATTGAAGGGTGAGGATGCAGAGATTGTACTAGTGCTGAAAAAAACCCCTGAGAACAGAAAAAACTTTTCTTATCAGACTGATAATACATAACTTTAACTCTCATACCAGCTAGACAAGAATAATACAATGCATTCTCATTTAAAATGTACTAAAACTCACGTATAATAAACTCATTATAGTGCTTATCTTTCTTTTTATTTTATACAAACACTTTCTATGACATATACCAAATTTCAGAGCAGTTACACTGACTAATACTAAAGAGTATAATGAGAGTGCTTTTATTAATGTCTGAACTGTAAGAAGGCTCTATCCTTAAGCAGAAAATGTAATTACATTCACTGGCCTGTAATTAAACAATCATGTTGTAAATTAGAAATACATCTTCATTAAACACTTTTTAAATTACATTGAATATGTACCATCTAGCTAACCGAGCTGTGGAGATTAGAATTTCAAGGAGTCATTATACATAGATAATTAATTAAGGTTATCTTTGTAGTTGTGTATCTAAATGCTCATTTGGCCCAACGTATAGAAATTGAATTATTTTCTTTGTTTGCTTTATGTGATAGAAGTGAAGAAAATTACTTTCCCTTTTATGTTTTAGAAAACAATTGATTTTACATGGTTATAATTGATTCAGAGGGGAGGATTTTTGCTTATTCTCCTTAGAAAAGCTACAGACTATTTGGTCCTCTATTTTTTACTTATCTCCCTCTTATTTTTAAAATTAGCTGTTTATTATAATCACAAATGGTCTCTTTTAATGCGCAAATAAAGTATTTTATCCTCAGTGGCACAATAACAAATAGTATTCCACAAAAATGAAAATGTTACTTTTTTGGTAGTTAGGACATTTTCTCAGAATCTGATTTTATCTTCAAAATACTAACTTCTGCTATGCACAATACATTTTTGAGGAGAAGCCCTACCAGGTGGCATGCAACTTTAAATAATACCACAGTAGGCTTGTTCAATGCCTTTTCCAGTCAAGTATCATATGTGCCAAAGGATGGAAATTCAACATCCTCTCTGGGCAACGTCTTCCAGTGGGGAATGTAGGGTGTTTTTCTAAACATGTTTGCCCTTGGATGTACTCTTACATGTAATGTTTTACTGGGCTTTTGAGGAATGATGGTGGTAGTTACTTTAAAAATTAAAAGTGGGGGGATTGTTTTAATATTGCACAGTATATCATGAAAATGAAGAGATAATTGTATTCCCACCTAAGAAAGTAAAATGCTTGGGATGATCTAGCCTGTGATTTGATGGAAATACAAAGTCTAGAGACTGACAGGATAGACACATCCAATTCATGAGTAAAGAGAGTTTATGACAGGAGAAGATGGCAGTTTCCATTTCAGCTGTTTGTCCTGCTGCCCTCAGAGATTCCCACCTGAGTTGCTGGGAGGATTGCTGCTGCAGCAGCTGCTGAATCACTGCAGATTATAAACTGCTGAAGCAAAGCAAATTGGTGCTGATTTCACTTTATTCCTAAGAATTTTGTTTTAGATTTGCTGAAGAAGTGTGACATAGGTAAATTGATAAAGCTATATAGAGCCTATATATGTACACAAGAAAGTGGCAGTCATGCAAAAGCAATTGTAGATAGGGGAGGAATGGAAGAAGGATGTAACCACAAATAAAAACAAAAGCCATGATAAGTAGTCAAAAAGATAAGACATTGAAAAGGAATGTTATGCTAAGATTTTGCTTCTGGGGAATGAAGACAAAGGCATATTCTTATATGGAGACATATATACAAACATACATAGCTAGCATAGAGAAGTTCTTTCATATCTTTCCATTACCCAAGTGCCATCTGAAAAGTAATGCTGAGGCAAATAAAATAACAAATTCAGGTTGCTTGAGCTGGGTAAAATTGAGAATGGAAAGACAAGTTAATATCTCTGTTCCCCTGAATAAATGAGACACAGCTTGTTGTAAAAGAAAATATACAGTATATTGATGGAAATGCACCTTTAAAGATTTGCTTACAGAAAACTCTTTCCTAAAGTTTCTCTGTATTTCATACATTATTTTCTGTTTACTCTGTATACTTCCTTATTCAGAAAAGTTTCATGAAATCAAGATGCTTGTTCTCAATAGAATAATATTGTTGCTTTTTGACTTTTCATGCTCCTAACATCATAGCCTTTTCCAAAACAGGCAAATATTATGTTATTATGAGAAAAGAGAAAACTAAGCATCAGAGGAAATTGAACTCTTTGGGAGCATTTTTATTCCATTTCATAAAAAATCAGTAATCAGAGTTACGTAAACAGCACAAGTATATGCAACCTGAAGAGAACTAGCTCCCAATAAATTTTAATGCATGCTTGCTGATGCTAGAGTCTATTTTTATAAAACAATTGAATACTGATTTTTTTCAAGGGTTTTAGTTTAAGAATAAATTTGCCATGTTCACACCTTTTGTGCTTACTTTTGGCAGTCATATGAAATGTGCAATTGAGCTCACCTGGAGGTTTGTGGGATTTTATATATTCAAGTATTACTAATTAATGTTTCTCATTCTTTTTCCCTGCATTAGGAAGAAAACTAGATTACAAGAATCATCATGCACGTAATCTAGGTATAACGGCCTTTTTTTAGAGCTAAAAGTATTTCTAAAATTTGTACATTGTCTTTTAGTGTTCCCTATACCAGCTCTGGACCTATGTTATTAATTGTCTGTCCAAACTGCATATTTGGTACAACAGGCCCACTGAATTTGGCTGTGGCATTTAGTCTGTTCAGATAGTGACTCCTTATCTGTCTTCAAGATACCTAAATGAGAACACCTGAAGACTGCTGTTGTGGAGAACCAGAGTACTGATTTCCTTTCAGGTCGTGCTGTATTTCATATCAGCTGCATGCATTTCTGTTTGTTTCCCCCTCCCCACCCCAAACACTAGGGATTATAGTGCAATGTGACAGAAACATAGATTCATAAATCTTATGCATTTGGTCTATTTTGTAATAGTTGTAATAAAACAGCTTTTTGATTAGGATGCTGATCACCTACACACAGGGCTTTCAGCAATTATTTCACAACATAAATAAACTTAAAATTGTGAAGTCCATTGAATTCATATATGAGAATTTAGGAAATACTGAACCATAAGCAGAGAAATATGCCAAATTTGTTTGGCAAATTTTCAGGGTTTTGTTGTTGGGGTTTTTTTTTTAATATTTTCCCCACTTGTACGAAGTGACTTCAAAGTGAATACATTTGGCCAAATTAGTCTTACCTAGCGAGAATCCCTCCATTGAGAAAATTATCAATTATTTCTTTACAAGCAGATACACTGGCTATCTTTTTCTATTTAGAAGCAGTTACTTTGACCTTCGCTCTTTTCCCTCCTCTTTGTAGATAATAGTATAATCCTGAGGTCAGCTCCTTATCACACTGGAGCCAGCAGCTTCATGCAGTTTGCAGCCCCTAGAAATGATGAAAAAAACCCAAACAACATTTATCTCAGTCAAACCTAACGGAATACATAGGGCAGTTTGCCACCATCTCCAGTGAGGCAGCGACATCCTGTGAAGTTCTCCTGTGAGGTTCACCTGTGAGTCTGAATCAGCTGATTGCTGAATCCAATGATTTCAGAAGGAATCTGTCTTTTTCAATTTCTTTATTCTAAAACTAAAACAAGATTGTCTCTATGTAACTGTTAAAGTGTGACTGCATAGAATAGATAGCCAGATGTTTTACTCAGTTAAACAAATACAGCTGCACAGACCCAAAGCTTGGTGTCACAACAAATGTTTCTGATAATGTTTTTGAGAAACCTCTAGCACCTGATTCAAATGTAAATCAGACTTTCTCACTTAACTCTCAGGTTTTGGTCTTTTTTGTTGAAAAACTAAAGCTCAAGATGTCTGTAAAATTGGAATCAAGAAAAGTCGCTTATAGTCTTTCTCTCTTCCCGAGGTGAAATGTTACTCTGACAAACTGAAAAAGTCTCTCTTGAATGACCCATTGCTAGAATCTGAATAGCACTAATAATGGAAGGACGTAGTTTAGATATAGCCCATTGGTCATGCTGGAAAACAAACTGTGACATAGATATTTTCAAATTGTCTCTTTATGATATGTTTGCTGAGTGGGGAGGATTTTTCCTGTATAGAAAATCAGCAAGGAATTTCTGGAACAATTCCTAAGTCAAAGAGCCTGATGAACATTATGTACAACCTCTTCTTGCAAGATTTTGGAGTTGAGAGGAGCTAACGCTTAGTTTTGGTAATGAAAGTAACTGCATGTTTCTATTTTAAATGGTGAATTTAGTACATTTTCAACCTCACTGCAGCTCTCAAGATCAGAGTGAGAATTATATTTAGAGTCTGATCAAAAGAATTGATGAAGAACCTATAATCTTATTGAGAAGGGTATAGGTAAATAAGTATAATTTAGCAGATACAGTGAAAGTTACTTGGGCGTATAAGAATGTATATGGGAAAAATTTTCTCCTCCCTAGGATTTCCTCTCTCTACAAAATATAGTATCAGTAGTGCTTAAGATGCTAAAAGCATTCAACCTCTCTGATAAATATCCTATATTTCTATTTTGGTTTTCAATTCACTCTTTAAAAAAACATTAATGCAGAATGAGGTAACTACAAGGTGTAGTAATAATAAAAATCTCACCATGGTTTCCTAAGTGCAGTGCACCTTTACCTCAGAATGACTTATACCCCAGAACTATAAGCGTTATTAAATTTAAAATTCAGGAGCTAGGTTTGTCTACAATAGGGACAAGCTTAGCATCTGGAAAGTGTATCTGTAGGAAAGGATGCTTGTTGAGTGATAACATGAGAGCTTTTTATAGGGGAGAATGTTAATTGATGTTGGCTATTGGATGTTTGCCAAACTTTGGAGGGTTCCCTGAAGGGTTACTCCTATGAACTCCAGATGCTGAAGAGTAGGAAACATAGATGAAAAGCTTTAAATTACAAGATTTTTTGTTCTGTTTTTTTCAAAACAGGAAAGAATAGCTACAAAATATTAACTACTTTTCAAAAGAGAGAAAAATAAGGAACAATTGAAGAATTAAATACCAATGAAGGAAGTATAAACACAAGGGTTGCAAAGATTCTTGTGCTGCAGCACCTTCTCCTTCACATTCATGTGGTTGTCTTTTGTCCACAGAAATTTAAAAACATCTTTGGGTGTATCTATTTATAGGCACATCAATTACCTCTTTTGCATTATAGGAAATCAAACAATAATTAATACATTCCAGGTATTACTTAGCTTGAGTGACGATCTTCTTTCAGACTCAGTCTTCCTGTGTTTAAAGGAAAGTAAAAGACAGCAGCTGGTGTGAAAACCAGTATTCTCATACCCTAAGATAACCTCTGTATGTCTGCAGATGTCTGCATTGTCTAGGATCAGCTCACCACTAGAGCCCTTTCGGTAGGAGGTACCTGAAGGCTACTGGTTGGGCATATCTAATACAATACAAAATGTATCATAAAAGTTGTAAAGGGAGACTTTTGGAAAATGTATATACCATCAAGCACGTTGATAAGAGTTTTGAACTTTCACTACAGTGAGGAAGACTGTGATACAGGTTGGCCTGTGCTGAGGATGGCAGGAAAGATGAGGATGGTGGCGATCTGTATTTGAGAATCTTATTGTGGACGTTGAGTAGGAAAGTCATGCGTCTTCTATTCTGTACTAACTACATCCTGCTATGTGGCCTACCCAGTCTGACCCACAAGACTCCCTGATGTCACAATGTCCTCAAGCTATCTTGCATGTTTGCAATTTTCCCTCTTGTTCAGCCAGTGTGAATTTAAGTCTCGAAGAATTATATCCTTTGTGCTGTTGCTAGGTGGCTGAGGAATTGCCTAAAAGCAGCAGATTCTACTAAATTAAGAACATCTGAACTTTTCTTGCCAGCTTTTGCAGTGTTGACTGATCTGGAAAGCTCCATGCGTTTTAATCGTAAACACACATACAAACATAGAGGATTTTTCTCAACGCTTGGAAGGATCTTTTCATGTTTGCTATTGCTCTAATCAGCTACAAGGCTACATCTCTAAGCAGTAAGCAGTAACTATGTGCTATTCCCACACAGACATTTCTATACCCTTTAGGGAAAAAGTACATATACAATTAAGCTAAAATAATTTTGTCTGTATCTGGTTTGCAAGTCATATTTTCAATGTACAGAAATATTTCTCTTTTAAAATATATATATACTGGATTGTAAGATATATGTGAACTTTGACATATCATTTAAAGTCTGTCAAATTAATGTGGTTCATGCAAGAGTTACAGTATTGATCTCAACACCAGAGTTACTACAGGAATAAACATCAGTCATCAAGCTAGGCTTCAGAATTCAGTAAGCTGCAGAAGGCTGAGATTTTGCTTGTTTGTTTTAAAATGGTGAAGGTGAGAAAGGTTTGGATTTAGGTGAATTATTTCCCTGTGGATAAGCAAACTAATTGGCCAGGACACACGATATTTTATCTTAGTCTTTGTTTATTTGCAGTATGTGTGCTTTTGTATCAGCAGACTAGATAACAAAGCAGAACACAGATAACTTTATACACCAGATAACTAATACATGAGATTTCTGGAAAGTTATCGTATGGCTTCCCAGCTATGCTGAACTAAACCATGCCTTAACTCACCCTCTGTGCAGCCACATGGAAACTGAAACTGTGGCGATCCTCTCTGTGGTCAGTGAGAAAGGATTGTCAATGAGCCCAAATTGGCTTCTCCATTCTTAGAGCATCTTGGAAGCTGTATAAATTCCTTGGATGGATTTCATTTATCATCAACTGTGTATAAACACATGCATTGTACCTAGGCTAACCCTCAACAAGTGTCTTTGCTGGAAAAGAAAAGAAAACAGTATTGGAGCCAACAATATGTGATGATGGCTTCTTTAATGTAAGTGCTAGGTGAGATTATACAGTATGGATTGTCTAAATTCTAACATTAAATGTGTTTAAGCTCTGGGCCATTAACTTAGTATATTAGAAAATTATTTTTATTGCTTCATGAGTTTCATTGTTTCCTCTTAAAATTTTTCAGTTTTGTACTTTAATCCTTTTGCCATTCATGCTTATTAACTATTGTATTTTCCACTGATGAAATGCCTGCTCAACAGAGTTTGGTGGCAAAAGTTTTGCAAATAAAAAAATGTTGCTTAAGGTTGTAATGTGCATGGTTTGATTTGTATTGTAGCCTATTAAAAAAACTTTAAAAAATAGGCCAGCAGGAATTTTTTAACCATCCATTATTAACAATCTTCAATACGTGGAAAAAAGCTTTATTTGCTTTGCTTTTCTCTACCTTTTCTGTAAATTAATACTTTATTAATGTGAAATTTCTTTCGGACTTAGGAAAATGGAAGAAAGGTATCCTAAAACTTGTTTAATATTTTAGTGTGTGGAAAATATTGTGTTTACATAGTCATAGAAATCCATGGAGATTATCTTCCCATCACTTTTGCTTCTAGAGGTGAAGCTGAGGCAATTGGGAAGAATGCATTTTAAGGCAACACAGCAGCTATTCATTATTATAGTTTTAGTGTTTTACTAGGTATCTTATAAAAATTTTCTCCATTTGTCAGGGCTTCCCTTATACTATGAGTAAAGTCTATCAGTATGTTTTTTGTAACAAGATCAGCAAAAAGCCAGAGACTGAGAATGTTTTACTTAATGTAAGTAGCTGAGAATTTTTTGCTGATGAATCATAAGATGGTAGAGGAAAGCTAAAATTGTGCATACAGCTGTGTAATCAGTAACATAAACTAGATTATACCAGTATAGTAAATATACTTCATTTAGCTTTACATCTATCTTTCTAATCCTTTGTGCCTTTAGAATACTTTTCAGCATGCTGTTACTACAGTCAGAAAGATACAAGTCACTGTAAACACAGTTTACAGTTGATATATAAGTTGATATATAAGTTGTTGATATACCTGATGCTTTTTTCTGACCTACATAAATCATACTGTTACAGATCTATAAGCATCACATTTCAAGATGGGAATATACAACACACTGTGTATGTAAATATAATATAGAAGTTGACAAATTACACTTTCTTAGCTTTCTAAAATTATATATTTATTTATATTGTCATTAAAATACATCATACAGTAAGGTGAAAGAAAGACTTTAATAGGTGTCATATTGTGACCCCAACAATTGACCTTACAGTATTTTATTTTTTTATATATATATATATATGTTTTATATGGTAGAACCATTGTAAATATGAAAAAGATGGTGAAGATCTAATCAGGTTTCTCTATGCAGTCTATATCCACTACAAGGTCAACGTCACTTGAGTTTTAGTCTTGTGAAAAAGTCCTCCAGAAAACCTTTTCCTTAATCATCCTGAGCTACTCTACAATTCTACACTCTGAACTTCCTCTAATACCTACAGACAGGTTGCATCTGTACTTTGCACATTCTTTCTTGATTTTTCGTTTTAAGATGCATTCTTACCCATCACATCTAACAAAAGTTCTTGCCCAAGCTGTCATCATCATGCAACCTCAGTTACTGCAGCATTGTCACTCCTTGCTACTATGACTGCAAGGTTTTTAATCTGATGTTCCTCAGAAAGCAGCTGCAGAGAGGATTCTTCTGACCATTGCTTTGACCATATTGTTCTTCTGTTTGCATCTCTGCTACCTCTTTCTTATTGCATCAAATCTTAATCCTTGACCCTGCTTTCAAAGCCTTCATAATTTATTCCCACTCCATCTATCATTCCTCATTTAGCAAGTATAATTTGAATATGTTTCAAATGCTGGATGCTAATCCAGTGTGTAATATGGACAGTATAACTTGTCCCCTACCCAGGACATAACAAAAGCAATAGGTTCTCTATGTTTTAACAGATCTCTGCACCCTTGTCAAAGTTTAGAGCACAATTTGACAAAACCCTTTACACTTACTGAACAGAAAGCAGGTATCTCTTTCCAAATAACTTCATTCTAAATGCGCATGAAACAAGGACTCAGCACAGGCAGGAATTAGGCATATGCTTTCCCTATAAATCCAGAGAATCAAAGCATAGTACAATAATCTTGCCTTTGACACTTGAGCTTCTTTTACAACTTTTTCATCTTCAGTCTCCAGCCTTCTTTTTTAATAACCTATTTTGTTCCGGTAACATGAAGTCTTCACTGTTGGTATTGGCAAGCAAAAGCTGGAGCAAATACTTCGGTAAATTTTCAAGGCCGTCTTTATTTGAATATTTTTTCTTATAACTGTGAAAAATGTCAAAGTATTCCCCAAAAATGCACAGCAGTGAACTGTAAAACTCTTTTGTAAAGGCAGGCTAGACTGCAACATTCAAAGCTCTGCTGATATTTCAGAACCACACATGTGCTGCAACAGTAATCAAAATGAAAACTTTCCCCTTTTTCAGGATGGCTCAAGAAAGTAATTTATAGTTCATGAGGTCTTTGGGAAAAAAAAAAAAAAGGCAAAAAAACCCCAGACAAAAAACCCAACCAAAACCTTTGTTAATGCCATGGGCTAAACACATTCATTTGTATCTTTTCCTTTTTTACTTGGAACTAGAAGAACAATTTGCATGCAATTTATAGGATTCTAGGGGTATAATATTATTTCTTAAATATACAGGCAGATTTTATCCTAACTGTAAATTCTAATTTGGTTAGACTTTGCTAAATAGTACACGATGGAATTAAAAATTATTTAGAAGATTGATCTCTTTTTCTCCTTTCACCTCCCCCCTGTGCAAGGACATGCTAATGAAAATGAGAATAGTATTATTCTTGCTCAAATTTTCAAGACAAGGAATCATTTTTTCACTAGAATAACAAACACTTTAAAGTTTTCTGGTGAAAAGCAGAAATTTCAACAAAACATTCTGCAAAAAGCTGTCTAGTCAGAAAAGTGTCTACAAAGTTATTTTTGAGGGCGAATATCCCATCTGACCTAGCCAAAATCTCTGGAATGTTTAGAAAGGAAGAATATTTGTCTCCATCCTTAGATTGTACCTTTCTGGGGTTTTTCTGGTTATAAATTTTAAGGAAGAACCTAGTCAAGATTCACCATTCTCAGTACAAGCCTGGGCTATCACTGTACAAACTCATCAGGAATATGTATGTGTTACATGATGAAGGGAAGAGGTCCTCAGAAGATGGAATACTTTTTCAACATCTGAAAAATAATTTTCCTTCTTGTGAATGAAGTGTGTCCTTATTACAAAGCATTTCCACCCAGTATCCCAAAACAGTCTCCCTTCTAACGTTACCAAAATACAAAAGTTGCCAGAAGACTGTTTTATCTGTGGCTCATATTCTGGTGTAATGCCAGTGAAACAGGAAGCACAGAAAAATTATAAAACACATTTTTTTTAGTGATTTAAAAAATTATTGAAGCTAAGTATTCAGAGCAGGGCCAGTGTGTGCATTCGTCATGACTAACTTCACTCTTCTGCAACAAAGAACCCACATAGAGTTGGGGGTTTTTTTGCTGTTGTTATTTTTAGGACAGTTCAAGCAGTTTCAAGCGCAGATTTATGAAGGCTGGAGGAAGGATGGCTGGACCTTTAAAAAACCAAATTTTTGAATTAAAAATTCTAAGGCTACAGACAAAAATGCTTGAGCAACTGAGCACTTAGGGTGCACATCCATTCATTCTTCTTCTGTGACGGTATAAAACTCGTTCTTTAAGTCTAAGTCTTGAACTGAGGATTTCTGATCTCAGCATATGCAGCTGCCCTAATATAAGGTCTTCCAAAGCACACAAGCAATTTAAAAGCCCATATCCTACCTACTTTCAAGAGGCTTTTTGATGCAATATCACTTAAGTATTAATAAAGTTGACCCTTTTCCTCTCTGTGACTTACTTACTTTTTCATCAGTAATGAGCTTATAACAGCATTCCCACTCATCCAACCCTTTTTGGTGTGTTTGTTTCAAGCTCTTCAAGACAGGGACTCTGGCATTTTGTTTATGTTGATGAAATGGCACCCAGATATAATAACAAACACAGGAACTGAAGTAGTAAATTTTAAGTATATAAACAAATGTTAATGTTCTACATGCTCTTTGAGAGTTCCGAGTATCCTGAGAAGCCAGTGAAACAGTTTCTGAAAAAAACAATACCTTTGTAAAATGTGGAAGCATAATTCGAGTTCTTGCAGAACACTTGGATTTTCTTGCATGCTTATTTCAAAAAGTTGAAAACCAAATTAATAAACAGGATACTTTTGCTATTTATTTTTTAATGTTACTGAGGCTTCTGGAAGACTAGTGTCAGAGTAAGGCAATGATAGATGTACGTAAGAGTTTGATGAATAAACTCTGCTGGACTTTAGTAATGGAGTACCAGACTCTAGTCAAAAATATTCAGTAATGATTATTTTCAGTAATGTACTAAAGCAAAAGTGGAATGCCTTATTCTACCTGGAATCACGGCTCAACTTTCACTGGAGCTTTTACCTTTGTGTTCATAATGTCACATGGTATATGCAGGAGTAAATCAGGTATCATTAGGCTAAATGGCAATCAATATCTCTACATCTTTAATTCCTATGTACTACTTCTATGTAAATGTTGGTTTATGTGTCCATTTCTGCTTCCTTAGGGCTGACTGTGAACTAAATTCCATGTAGGGAAGTATCAGTGATATTAATAGAAATTCCTCATCTGGATCTAGGATAGACCTTACATATCTGTTATCAATGAATGTATCAAGATTCATCTGTATTTTCCAAAGGATTCAAGGGTAAGATAGAAATTGATACAGATATGTTAGCTCTCTAAACTGTGCCGATCTTTCCAAATAATTACCCTGAGCTTTCAGCCAGTTCAGGCAAACCACAATTCTATGCAGATCACAAGGAATGGAAGGATTATTGGCCTTTTCATCCACATTCATTTTGAAACCCTGTGTTCATGAAATGTCATGAGAAAAATACTGTGTTTGCTAACCTTCCTTATGATTAGCTAAGCTGGGGTTTAGGGGCCAGAGAACGGCTTTCTTCCACTGCATGGTTACCACAAAATAAGCACATCTGCTGTAACTTTAAAAGAGTGGATCCAGTAATGCTTTCCTAATCACCACAGATATGGCACACAGGACATTTCTCCAATTCTTGGCTCTTGATCCCCAGTGAAGTCACCACCCACAAAGTATTGTCTGTGCAAGTCAAACTTCTGGCAGCAAGCTCAAGAGCAAAGACTCAGACCCAAACCATAAGAGATATGTCAGCAAACAGTTTAACTTCCTTTTTGCTGTGTGGGTGACCAGAGCAACAGGAAGGTTGTTTTTATTGAATCCTCATGGAAAGTAAGTTCTCAAAGTTTCTTTCTTGAGGAAGAAATAACAGAAGAGCTGGAACAGAACTGCTTAGGGACAAGCACCAAAGCAGCATAATTAACCTCAATGGTAAACAAACTCATTTGAAGGGTTATTCACAAGAACACCAAGTGCATGAACACCAAGTGTTGATCTCATGTTAACCCTTAATCCTTCAAGAAAGACTGAGGGTAATCTGAGATACTAGCAACAATTCAATGGTGAAATAAAAAACAAAATTCTGTATACTCAGTTTACAAAACTGAGTAGATCCTTCAGTTTGCAATGATGTTCATACAAGTTCTACAATTCGTACATGCCTG
Source organism: Gavia stellata (assembly GCF_030936135.1). Lineage (NCBI taxonomy): Eukaryota > Metazoa > Chordata > Aves > Gaviiformes > Gaviidae > Gavia > Gavia stellata. The sequence goes on along the minus strand of NC_082599.1, from coordinate 21,858,831 downwards.
CAACAAATCCTGTTTCCACTTGTGTCAATACTTTGGCCCCATAGTTTATGTATTTCTAGCTTCATTCTTGAGCACTAAAAGCAGCTCATAGCATTAAGTAACACCACAGTAATAATTGAACCAATTCTTCAGCTGATGTAAATGTTCTTGTCTCCATCTGGAAGTGTAAAGTGAAAAAACCTTACACCAACATTCCCTCTATAAATTGGGCAGGGTTTTGGTCATGTCTTACCAAAAGGAATTACTTTGACATAGGACCTTAATTTAACTGATTTAGTGTTAGACTTGAAGATACTGTTTTTAATGAAACCCTGGACTTCATTTTTCCATTTAATTTTGAATTTGTTGCTAAACAGTCCTTCACAGAGTTAAACTTCTAAGTGACCATAAATAAGGTCCTAGTCTGCTGAACAATGAAAAAATTCCATCATGGTATTGAACTGTATAAACTACTTAAACACAGGACTTGACCTTGATTTTTTTTCATCCTCTGATTTGAAGTTTGTCACAAAGCCCAGTCCCTCAAGTACACATTCTGTGTTTGTCTGGCAGTTGTCATTTTTGAATATTCAAAGAATAATTTTTATAATCCTTATTAAAGAATTTCCCAAATTTAAAATTCCAGGTTTTTTCTCATGACTCTTAACATAGCTGATTTGGTTTTATTCTTTGTTACAGTCTTGTTTTGTTGTAGTCTTAATTTCTTGATACTGAGGTTTCTTCAGATCCAGCATGAAATGTCTTTTTTCTAAGGTAATATTAACCAAGTGTCTGTTATGTGAAACCAGTGACATAGGTATTATTTTTCATTTGTATTTAGAACAACTCATTATTTTGTTTTTGTTTGGTAAATTTGCTTTGCTTCCTCATTTCTTTTTCTTAGTAAGATCCTCTGTAGAAATATCCTACAAACTAGTCATGTGGTATTTACCATCTGTCCAAAACATAAAATATCAGGAAAGATACTTTTTCATTGGAATGCCAAACCAAATCAAGCAAAGAGGCTCAGAAAAGATTATAATCTGCAGCCTGTTATGGGTGGACAGCACTATTACTCTTCCATCTTCAGAAATCCTACCTGCTCCAATGTTTGTGATTATATCCCCATCTAAATGCTGACTTTCAAAGTAAGTCTTTGAACATAAAAGAGGATGATAAACATTCCTTTCTCTCCTGGTTATTTGAGCAAAAGATCCTGAATTTAATTCCTTGTAATAGAAGTCTGCCATAACATTAACTCCTTAAAGGAGAAAATCTATATGTCCATAAAGTATTACAAATATATTTATGAATCAAACTTCAAAATCCCAAAATGTTGTTTCTTAAGTACTGGCACTTAAAATTCTTACTTATTATAAGCAGGCGAGAAACAAATAATTAGGTTTTTTTTATTTTAATGTATGTAGTATTAGAGTTCAGGTTTTGGCTTTCTATTCTGTCAAGTCATTTTAGAGTTCATTAAAACGCGGGGGGGAGGGGGTAGTGGCAGGCGCCTCAGTCATGTGTACGCTTGAGCCAAAATTTATTCTCTGATCCATTCCAAATAACTTTTACTCTCAAAAGGAAGTTAATCACTGTCCTGCAAGTCAGTCAATTTAACCTTTCATCAGTTCAGCCTGAGCAGAAAGCTGAGTCCTCCGTACCCATCTTGCTCAGGTAAGCTCAGGTGGGATGAGGAATCTGGAAGGAGATGCAGTGTAAGAGTGAAATCTCTCTTGTGGGAATATGTAGGTGTGTTTCTAAACTGGCGGAGCTCTGAGTGATCTGAAAACATTTGTAAGACCTTTAACTAAGAGAGAGATGTGTTTGGTCAATAACTGAAAAAGGGTAATGTCAATGATAGAAGTGGAGGTAGATCGCCTGAAGAGCTAAAAGTTAAGTTGAATGTAGCACATTAAGGACAATAAGCAGACAGAGGTGGAAATACTAGTAAAACATTCTTTTCTTCAAGCCTGGTTAGTATCATTCCTTACTGTGTAAAAGAGCTAAGAGAAGAAAACAGACATTGTTTTTCCTTTCCATTTCCTCTGGGATGAGTCTGACTACAAGATTTTTCACAACTAATTTGCAGGGAAGGGAGAGAGGACAGGAGGGAAGGAAGAAAGGGAAAAAGGAAGGAAGAAAGGAGGGAAATCACCAAAAATTCTGGGCACTGGTTGTCCATGCCACAGTCTATGTACACTGGCAGCTGCCTACACTAGAAGTGTGTCCGTTCATCAAGATTTCCTCCTGTACCATCCATCAAAATTCAGCTCTGGTGCGGGGCTGCTCTCTGGGATTTATAGTAAGTAACTGGTGAGCCTTCCCTTAGTCTAGTCAGACACAATGACTTGTGCGAAAAGGTATGCTGAGATCACTATTGGGACATACAAGTCTTAATAGGCATTGGACAGGGTTACAAACAGAACAGAGAAATTCTGTATATTTAAACTTCTTTTTAGCCTGATACCCTAAGAAAACAAGGTTAGTGTGACTGTACTTCTATTCTATTTGTCAGTCCATAATTCTTTCCACCCAAATCCATATTTAGCCAGTCAATTTTGACCAATCTCGATGCGGGGGCGAGAGATGTCCAAGATATGATATCCCTAGAACTTTCTGGAAAAAATGTTTAGTATGGAAAGACATGAAAATCTAATTTGTAGTCCTCTGCTCTCTCCAAAATAAGGCAAAATGGCACTATGAGCTCAACAGTTATCTATCCTCTTTGCCCTGAATGTATTAACCAACAAATCAGCATGCACTTGTCTTGTGGCACCATGCTAACTCTTGTCCAGCAGTATGAGCTCATGTAAGACAGTTGAGAGTACTGTAGAGAAGATCTGAAAGAAATAGGCTGAAGATGGAAGAAATCATGAGGCCATGAGAAAAGTTACGTTATTGAGAGTATAAATGGATGTGAACACATAGGAAACTAGTCATTATTAAATCCACTGTTAGCAAAACATCTTTTTATTAAAATTGCTAATAATCAGCACTATATCCAATTTAATATTTCAAGATATTAACATTTTCAATAAAGAGATAATTGAGATAATAAAGAAAATGCAAATTTTTATCACTTGTACTATAATTTTTAGCTGAAGAGTGTATTTACCTATCTATGTATTTATAAAAATTATTTACAAAAGTAAGTCCCAAGCATTGGCTCACAGACAAAGCCCATCATGCAGGATGTTTTCCTCTGGCCTGCCCCCTTTTCAGCCAAGCACAGGCAGGCTCAGACTCCTGCCCCTTCCCAGCAGCTGCAGGTCTCCTCTTGTACTTGTGTGTGGGAAAACACCTACAGATGCAGCTGCTACCTGGGCCAGTGGTTTCTACTGGAAGTTTTACTGTATCATCACGCCCACAAGATGGGGACCCCAAAAGGAGGCTCCAGTTCTGTGGCTGCCAAGATTGCAAAATTTTATTACCTACCTTAAGGTCAAAGCCAGGCCAAGAAAAAAGCATTTGCCCTTTTTTTTCTAATAATATTGTGTTATATTTTGATTCCATAAGATGTACTTAAGATAGAGCAACATGCTTTATCTTAGAAGTGGATGTGCCCAGACTGAACACAAAAAGGCTTTTAAACTAAAAGCCAGCTTTTACTGGAATCTTAATTAGAACTGAGAAATTATTTAAATTGAAAATTCTCAATTATTTATTGAGAAAACTCAGTGTGCCTAAGCACAATAGAGTAGAAATAAAAGCTTTTACTCACAGCTGTCCCCTTGCCTGCTTGTCCTTTCAGATGTGTCCTCGTTTCCCAGCTTGTTGCACTTAACTTGGACACCTTCTGAGTGGCCACAAGCTCTGCTCCTTCTCCTCGGGTCCCAAGGAAGCACCCCCTGGGCTCTGGGGCCTCTATCTCTCTCTCCTTTCAGTTGTTTCTCAGTCTTTTTCACATGAGTTGCAGGCTGGTAGCTCTGTGCTGTGTCTCCCTGTCCTGCCGAGCCTGATTTGCTCGGCGGTCTATGCTCTACTCCCCAGCTCTTCTCCGGCTGCTCAGTAGTTTCGCAGGAAAAGAGCAACCTGCTTCCTCTGTCAGAGGGTTCAACCAAAGCTAATCACACTGGTTAAAGGAACTTTATATAAAGCTGAAAAAAACCATGTAATCTATCTACATATTTACATTTGGAAAGAAACAGGCTGAGATTCTCAAATATTCAATATGAAAAACAAGCATTGCACATCCTATGATAAAATGGCAAGAATGGCCAACATACTAGCCTTGCATCAGCCTGGCACTATTTTCACAGCTGTATGCATATGCTTGGTGCCCACACCATATCTTCTGGGATTTAGTAATCCAGGTAGGTCCAGACGTAACGTCAGTTCTGATGGTGAGTTTTGCTTAATATCACAATATAACCAAAAAAGTTATACTGTACAAGTTTTGGAGAGAGAAAAAAGGTACCCTAGACTATTGAGCTCTAAAATTAAGAGTGCTTCCCAAGACAAGAAAAAGGACAGAAAAAATGGGCAGGAAATTTTTAGATGACAAAACTGGCAACTCTGTAAAGCAGCAGGTCATCAAGTACATCATCAAAAGGAGGATAAAACTTTGGGTTATTCTTGTTTTTACATTAACAGATTCAAAAGTACTGCTATGAGAAAATCCTTCTAGTAAGAAAAACTAGAAAAATAAATTAGAAAACATCTTGTCAATGTCTAATCTCATTCAAAAGGTAAAAAATTGTCATGTGCAACTAAGTTCAGTCTCCTTTTACACATTACAGACTTGGCTAACTCAGGTCATATTTGAGAACACATTTCAGAATATGTCATGCTTTGATATAATATATGATGAATTTATTTACTATAAATGTAAAAAAGTAATTGATGTGCGGTAACGTGATACATTTCTTACTCTAATTCTTTGCAAATATTTGTGAAATTAAGTTATCTTGTCTTGATTTATAGTTATTTGATGTGGAAGAATAAAGGCAGGGCATTGTACCAGCTTTGTAACAGACTGTTTCAAGAGCAGTACAAAAAATCATATGCTAGGAACCATGCAGAAAAAAATTACACTTTTTATTCCAAATAGATGAAAAATTGCAGTGTTCTTGCATTCAGAGAAGTGGGTTAATGAAATCAGTTTTTCAGCTATATAAAAGCTGACTTCAGCTTATATAAAAGTCTTGGTCCTGTGCCTTTACTAAATGTAAATCTGTTCCTTATTAATCCAGAATGTTTGTCATGGCTTCCTGCCACCTTATCCCAACTGTTGACATAAAATCATCAGTAGAAAAACAGAACATAGCAAGGATTCTTTGACCTCACAGGTTTTTGCATGCTACCTCTGTCTGTTAGGGCTCTTGACCAGCATTGCAGGTTAACTAGGTTTTTGTTCCGCCTGGCGGTACATGTTAAAGGAGCATAAAGGCTGCTCTGAATTGTACAAGTGATTCATTGCACAGCTGCAGTAACATCAGAGGAATAGTTCCCTGTTCTTCATCTTTACTGCATATTCCTTGGCTGCAACAAAGAAAAGACTTTATTGAATGGATGCTGGAATGCTGTTAGAAATTCTTCTATCATTAGCCGTAGGTCACCATATATTATTATAAAGGCATATATGTGGAGCACTAAAGACCATGGGAAAGATTTTGCTTTATCAAAGTGCCAAGTATTAACAGTTGAAAAAAGCTGTTCCATCTTCTATCAAATATAGGCAAATAAGCCAGATTTAGAGCTACCTATTCTCCTCAATAAAAGTTTCAAGAATGTACTTGGAGTTCAAATTTCTCTTCATGTCAACTAATAGAGTAATATTAAGTGCTGAAGTTTGAAGGTTTGAACACTGATGACAGAAGAGATTATTTAGTTATTATAATAACAATGGTTTTTTTCTGTTTTTTATTAGGTATAGTGAATTACATCTGCTGTATGCCATGATAATAATCTTGTTGCAAAGCTAAGCATTGAATACCAGAATTAAAGTTTCTGATTTGGGAGGGAGGTGCAGGGGGAGTTTGTGATCTTCCAATTAAATACTGTGCCTGAACACACTCGCATGAGGGTTTGAATTGAAATTGCATGGGAATCCTTATTTCCAGCCTCTCCTAAATTCTCAAGTCTTGACTCTGTAACTATAACAATGCTGAAAGAATGTGGAGTTGGGAGAAAGGTTGTAATTAAATTATTTTTATTTCATCTAAAGTGTCTTAGGTTCTCATAAATTGTTTAAAGGTAATTTCTCTGAAGGTTTCATAAATTTAACTTGTTGGCAAGAAACTAGAGAGTGAATTCCCAAAGCTTCTGTGAGCTTCATCTCTAATATCAGAAGAGGACTGTGCAACTTATGCAGAGACAACATCGCAGTGTTATTCTTTTCCATGGACCACATTGACACATGTTGAACTTATTGCAGAACTTAAGCCTTTCCTGGGGGATAAGTGATTCAAACAGAGTGTAAACCACTGTCTCTGTATTACATGGAGGGCAAGCAAAAGGGAAGTTATTTGTTTCTTATAGACATATATTTAAAATACAAGCAAAAAGTTTTAAAGAATATATTTCTGTTGATGTAATCTTAGCCTGTACTTGTGCACCTAGCTTGTACTAGAAGCAGCAACATTACTAGCTTGCACTAGAGAAGCCGTGGCATTAGATGTTATTGTAGTGTTGTCTCCCATGTAAGCAGATAAATTTACGACTGTCTGAGAGTGACAAAATGATTTATAATCTCCAATATATACTACAATCCACCTGCCAGGAACAATGGCCTGTGTTGGCAGGCTCTGGTTAAAGCAGACCATTTCAGCTAATAAAAAGACTAGAGCAATGATGGAAAGGAGCAGCAGGAAAGGAAAGAAAATAATTTTATTACATTTTTTTTTATTTGTGCCAAATTTGTGGTTTAATACAGACAAACCACTTCCATTGCTCAAGCTTTTTAAAAAACTATTTAATTTCACCTGGACATTGCAGATTCATCCATACGAAAGCTGTTCAGAGGGTAAACAGCAGTGAAAAGCAGATATGTGAACTGATTTTACAATAAATACCTATTATTTCTTACCTAACTAGTTATAGTGCAGATAATAAACTAGTGACTATGTAGTACTGTTACAGTCTGATTAAAAGTAATAAGAGAAAACGTTTAAAAAAACCCAAATAAACAAACCCCTCCACCCACAAAAAAACAAATCTACAACCTAGCAAAAGCAAAGCAAGAAAAGGAAGGTCTTTGTGGAAAAATCCAGCCACTGTAATATATATTCAAATCTTGTATTAGGTTTTCTACTGATATGTAATCCCATCTGTTCTATCAACAGAAGTGTCATTTAAGCAAAAAGCTTTTTTCTGTGAAATTAACAGGTCTATCTTAAAACTAGATGTATCTTCTACACTTTATTGTATTATTTCCCAATTTTACCTAAATACGAAATTAGTGCCATTTCGGAAAGCAAAAGAATTTTGCTACCAGTTGTGAATACAGCTGCACAGGCTTTCTGTGAGGTCATTCCTTAACTTTTATTCACTCCTCTAGAAGTTGCAGCTAGGGGCTATATCTGAGACATAAACATGTAAAAAGTTTTTTTGAGAGATTTATGTTTCTCTCTCTCTTTCTCTCCTTGCTCTCTTTCTCACTACCGTTCTCGGAGTGTTCTTCAAGAGCAAATCAAGCATCAGCTCCAAGTCCAAGTTCCACAAATAGCAAAAGGGATGGAGGGAAAGAATAGAAGAAAGAGAAACACAAAAGGGTCAAAGAAAGAAAAGCATGTAAGTCTGGACCAAATAAAAAAATAAAAACTGGGAAACAGGAATTGAAACCAAGATGGACAGGCAGACTGGCATAAAGGACTGGTTCTTTACTGTAAGCTGACTTAATCCAAGGCATATCTCTTCAGTGAGCATTTTCGCTTTGCTTCAACAGTTCGGATACTGCTGTACTGATACAGGCTCCTTGAGTAGGTTCGCTTCATATTGTAAATGGTAATTTGTATTAGTTCAATCTCCTAGGTTTCTTAGAGTAAGACAAAATGGAGATAAGTCCCTTTTCTCACTAGTGATATGCTCTCTGTGCTAGGTGTATCACTTGGAGTACCAGCACCAAACCTCCCTCAAGGTGCCAGCCATGTGTTCCCAGTATCCCGTCTTTCAATTCTAGTTCACAAAATTACACATTTTCACTTTTTTATCCAAGTTTAAAATGGCAAGAGGTTTTTATGGACAAGGCTATTTATCCTGACAGTCACGTTTTCACGAAGCACAGCTCCAGACTCAAAAGCAGAGGGCTGAAACTAAGGACTCAGTCCTAATTTGAACTCTGATCTCCAGCAGTCAGTGATCAATGTACCTACTACATTGTTTTAAGCTCTTTCTTTTCTGTTGTGTGAATGTCTCACGTCAGCATCAGTTAGAATTAAACAATACGCTTTCGTATGCTTAAAGGTTTGACCTTTAAATAAAATTGGGTTGAAATACTGTTTCTGTCCTAGAGAAAATTCCATTTTAAAAATTACTTTTTTTTTTGTGGAAGAAATCTTAAGCCTTTTATTTTGTTTAATGGTCGGCTAAGTGGATAGTTATTTCCTTGTTGAATCTAGCACCAAATCCTTTCTTCAGTGCCAGGAGTAGCTTCATTATTTGTCCCACTGAGGCTTTTAAATATCGGTGTTGTTTTATAATAGTGGAAAATGTTACGAGAAAATTATTATTTAAGAAGGTGGGAAAAGGTAGCATTAAAAAGAGCATAATTGTTTGAAATGGTGAATTTCAGGCCTGACCATCTGCTGTGAGCACCTACATCTGCTTCATTGCTGTGGCTGAATGAATCTGAGCCATAAAATAGAGTGTGCACCACATACCAACCCTTGGTGGTTTCTGCTGGGGCCTATTTCATTGAAGAGTAAAGGCACAAAAGCAAAAGACACAGTAAATAATTTCCGTACAGGTCTGCATTTCCTTGTGATAGGATAAAATACACTGAAAAATAATCTGTCACATACAAGACTATCACACCGATTTGAATCAGGAAGAATTTTAGTGAAGCCATAAAGTGATTAGTTTTTCAAATCAGTGTAATTCTCAGTAAAGTAACTTCAAAATTTGGGTTTGTTCTGAGGTTTTTAGGGTAGGAGCCAGACAAAAAAATCAGGCAGGAGATCAGATAGGTTTCAGACACTGACAGAATTTCTTTAAAATTTAAATTAAAATTTTCTGTGAAACATGAGGTTTTTCATGTGTCAACTAATTTCAGTGAAGAAATATTTGCTCTGAAATTTTCCGATCATCTGTATTTAAAATGATGGAAGCTAGAGATAGTATTTACCCTTCCCCCTTTAATAAATGGTTTGCCTGGACCTAATGGGATGTCATTCACAAGCTGTGATAAAAAGCTCATCCTTGTGCTCCTACTCTAACATCAGACGCGGCTTGTTTTCTGTTTAAACATTTAACAGCAAGCATTAAGGTGTTGTTCCTCTTGCCTAGCTGTGTAAAAGCTCAATGCACCTATCTAATCTGAACTAGTCATTGTGATGCTATCATAACCAATGGTAAAGGATCCAGATGGGGATTCCTCTATTCCACATCATAGAAATATATTTCACGTAGAAATATATTTTGCATAGCTTGTCTGGACTGTCTCTAGATACCTCCCTTTTCAAGTAGTTAATGTTTGAAAAATTAAGTCCCACTCTAAACTTTACAGTTGGTCACCATAGTTTCATTGTGTATCTATATAAAAAGCAATTAGATACACTGACTGAGTCCTTCCTTCTAACAGTTACCTTTTCCTTTTCAACACAGGCTGTAATTAGAACCTCTCACTGTGGTTATAAGAGCAGTGAGTAACCACAGTGTGTCATGCTGGGGACCTAGAAGTAGCTAATAGCACACCCAGGGAGCAAAGAAACCAGAAAATACATGTAGAAAATGATGATGCCAATATACACATTTTCTTACAAATTGCCATCAGTTAGCACTTTGAGGTCTGCAATCTCTAAAGGGCTTCATTCACTGTTTTAAGGAGCTCTCGTCAGTACATATCATTAAGTTCTTGGCTTCTAAGACTTACTATGGCAAGGACTCCCCCAGGTCAGTTAAGCACTATGTGACAAATAGCTTCCTTATTATTAGTTTAAGATGTATTTCCTTTCAGTTTGATTGAACGTTCTAGAGGATAACCAGCAACACACAATTTTTCTTCCTTTTACCATATATCATTTTGTTTACCTTCATCATATCTGCTCCCACTCATCTTCTGTACAAATTAAATCTGATCTTTTCAGTCTCTGCCATATGATTTTAATCACTGTAATCTCTAATGTCTTCTATCTTACTCTTTATGCATAGTGCATGCTTTTATGATACAAATTGAGCAGTTCATTGAATAATCTATGAGAATGCCCAGATCTTTTCTCTGAGTACTTAATTTCATTTAGAATTTGTTTATAGCTCATATTACTCTGCCTTGTGTTGACTCTCGTACATTTGCCTGTTACGAATTTTAGCAGTTTCCAGAATAGAAGCATATATCTGTGTGCTCAAATCCAGGCCCTTGTCATCACACACAGTCAAATCATATAATTCTGTTCAGAAGTTTAGTTAGCTTTCTTTTATGACCAATTATGGGGAATTCTTGGCTTGCATATTCCCCTCTACTTTGCTGAGTTACTAGGAGTTTCCAGCACCTGAAGTTCCTTGGAGTACATGGTACCAGGTACAGAGGATAACAGCCAACTCTTCTGAAGAAACATACCATGAGAAACGCAGGAAGGATAAGAGTCTTGCTTTTCTGTTTGGATACTTTCTAATTATTTCCTCATAAATTTATTCATAGCCACTGTATACCCATTTGTAATTGTGCCAGTATCCTCCCTTAACTTTAAAAGCCCCTCAATACCTCTGTTGTTCATCCTCCAAAGTGTTTCTAGAGAACAGCCATATACCTTTTGGCTCTTCTTTCAGTAGGCTAAACAAGCTGAACTCTTTTGGAATCTTCTTGTGAGACATTCTATTTTTCTGCTCACCTTAGTAGTCTGCCTCTCCCACTCTGACTTCAACTTTCTGAACACGAATGACCAGAACTGCGCACAGTGTTTCAGAGAACATCCAACTCTCTCCCAGTGAGCTAATGCACCCTTATCTATGTGCTACAGCTTCTTGTACAATTCAGGTTTCATTTTTCTTTTTTTTTCCCTATAAGGTTACATAGTATTTCTAACTCATAGTCACCTGGTGATATATCCAGGTATTTTACTTTCTTTGCCAACTCCACCCCATTGTTCCATGATTTTAAGAAGCACAATACCAAAGTTTGTACATCTTTTCATTCCTGAGTATGTTATTTCTGGATTCCTTGTGAGCTGTAATGTTTGAATGCTTGATCTGAAGCTCTTGACATTCAAGGTTACAAACTGCTTCACCTGTCTTTTCCAAGAGGTTCCTCTTTGTCCCACATCTCCTCTGAGCTTAATCAGAACGGATTAATGTGACTCCTAATTCCAGCTAAAGTCAGCAGGCAACAGGTTACATTCATTATAAGTATGATATCTTCTGAGGCCATTCATGCAACATTCACTATTGGAATTTTGTATACTTTGATTCAGTAACAAAGACTAATCAGAGAGTATGATTTTTTTTTCTTTGAGTACATTGTTAATAACAGCTAGAGTGCAAACAGATAACTACATTGCTGAAGTAGAGGTTACTTTTTTCCCATAACTGAATGAAGAGTTGCTGTTTTCATCATACTCATAAGCGCCTAGTGAAGCTTATTTTGCATAACACTGATTGCAAAGGCAAGTGAGCAGGGAAACAACTTCTACACTGATATAGCAGAGGAATGTAAAGTCTGTTTTCTGCAAAGAACTAAGATGTGGGTTGGTTTTTTTCCCCCTGTATCCTCTGTCTGTATCCTCTGTCACCACTCCTGGAGTAGTCTGCACTCCAATAGGTATGACACAGCTCCTAAATAATGTCGGCACTCATGTGTAACGATTCCTATGTAATGTATTACAAACATAGCGAATGTGTTATAAACATAGCAATGGCAAATCTGGGTTCACACAGAAGATACTAGCTTGGCACATTGTGGCAGATTCATAAATACAGTATCTAGAGAATACTACAAAGTGTACAGTCATATGCCTTATTTTAATGCACAGAAAAATATAACTACAATCATTCACATACTACTTTCTTAATTTACATACTACTAATACCATGCACACTAGATGGCTGACTAACTGTTGGTCATTCTGAATGTATACATGACATAGCAGATTAGGATTTTTAAAAATAAGAAAAGCAGATGTGTCTCACAGCAGGCAAGAGGTGTGCTTTGGCCAAGAGGTATTGGTGAGAATGTCAGAGAGAGCTCTTGCCAGTAGGAATGGTTAGTTCTGTACTTCCCATTTGTTAATTGTATTCTGTTAGTAACTGAGTGAGCTATGTTATGGGCACTTGCAGACAAAAATAGAAATTAGTGCTGTTTTTACATTTGTCACACACTGAGTGCACCTCACTCCCATCTACTTATAAAATTTCTCTGGGCAGAAGCAGCTATGGTCACTGTTGTTTGTCTAGTGGCATTACTTGTTGAGCAATTCCTTTTACACATCTGGGTAGATTTAAATAAATAAGTAAAAATAAAAATTCTGTAGGCATTTCCATGATCACAAAAGATGATTAACATTTCAGGACATTTTCTTAATGTTCAATCTGCCTTTTAATGTGAATCTTTTTAACATAAACAGGATTGGCACTTACATTACTAAATCTGGAGAAGTGCAGAGAAGATACCACATGGATATTTAGTATTTAATGCTCTGAATGCTTCTAGATTAACATTACATATGATTTAATATTTTTTTAACCTTTTATCAGGTTCAAAATAAAACATGAGGGCTCTTGAAAAAAGTGAAATACAGTATATTGACAAAAGCTAACAACTTTCAGAAATGAAAATGCAGAACGCTGCTTTATGCTGAACAACCTTAGTCTTTATGAAACATCAGTAATTACTGTTGTTAGGGAAAAAAAAAAGAAAAAAAGGAAAGGAAAAAAACCCAAACCCAACAGATTTCAGCATTCAATTTTCTGCATGCATCAAAGTCTTCCTTGAAAATATAGCTTGTTGGAACTTTTTCTTTCCAAGTTAACGAGAAGCTATGTTCATGCTTGTTCTTGGAGGTCATGGACTTGATTCCCTACTGCAAAGCTCTTCTCTTGTCATTTGCCCCTACCCAAGAGCCATATGTAACACTGATGCATTAGAGTGGTAGCGTTTCTCTATCTCCAACTGCAAATAATTGCACAAGTAAGGAATCAAATGCCAGGAGGAAAATTTGCAATCAAGTACACATCTGTACTTATTTTGAGTTTTGCATATGCTACCTTTAATACAGCACAAAGTTTGATATTCTGAAATGCAGCAATGTATCAGCTATACATGTTCTTGTAAATTAAACCTGCCCTGAATGAACATCAAAACCAACAAAACTCTTGTCTGGTTTTTATTTTTCGTTCTAAGTGAGATGAGCCATAACCACAGGCACAGGGTGCAGCAACACAGGCAATGCTAAGTTCGTTCCTCTGCATTACCAGTATCTATATTAGGAAAAAATGAGTTGCAAATCCTAGAAGCAAATTTGGAGGGTTAACATTCTCCTCTCCAGGGTGACTTTCCCGTAAGAACTTGCTAATAGCAAAAGACATTTTGTCAGGCAGGATAGATTAGGATGTGCACTGGGATGGAAGTATTCAAGTGCTATTTTGTCTGTCTTTCTCTCTTGCTCCTTCTGTTTCAACTATGAGGAGCTTCCCGTCTGAATGGATTGCAATGGCTATCTCTGTATTTCAGATAAGCTTAAGACTCATGTAAAATGTGCTGCTGCTAATTAGTCAAGATGCAATTAGTCCAAGGAAATTAATTGTACATAAATAATGTGGAATTTCAGCTTCCTGGCTCAAGAGATAAATTCAGAGCCTTTTCAGAGTTGTCTGTCTTAAAAATAAAATAGCAGAAAAGGATTATTAAGGAAGCTCTTCAAAATTCCCATTACCCTGCTAATGAAGATTTAACACATTGCCCAGAAGACATGGCTGATCTGGACTTTGTAACGTTCTTCCACCACCTCAGCATTTGTGCATCCCCAGCTGCTCTCATCAGAGAGGAAGCTTATAGTGACTTTGAAGAAGTAACTTACCTGCCTCCCAACTGAAAGTAAAGCACTGTTAAGTACAGTCCATGCACAGCAGTGGATAGGTAATTAAGAGTGTTTTACTTCATTAGCTGGACTTCAAGTAAGCCATCTCTTGGGTGCGTACCATAGGCTGCTCTGACCTGCTTGGAGCTGTTAGTGTCATTAAAGTTCACTTCAGGATTGCATGTGTCAAGGACTGCACGGTAGAAAGTTGAAGTTTGACATTATTTCCTATAAAGCTGCCTGATATTATTGCTGTTACTCACTGACAGTTTTACAGTAACAGACAAAGGACCAAGTCTGGGGATTGAGACTGTATTATTGTGATTACAAAAGCACAGGAGTATGTATTCTGTGCCCTCAGTACAAACAGCTAAGGAAACCTCTTCCATGTTCTCAAAAATCCTGTGAACTAATACCTCGCTTGGTTTGGAACTTGCCTTTCCCACCTTTTTTCCTGATACTTTTATTTTATTCCTTGATGAAAAGAGGAAGATTTCTGTTCTTTTATCAGCCACCGAGTCCTGCATGCATTGGACAGAGTGTAAAGTCTACGGGAAATGTCACCAGATGAGAATAACACCATTTCAACACCCACCTCACACAGTAGCAAAGAGTGCACAGGCAGAAGGCTGCAAAGAGTCAGACTCAGAGAAGTGGGTACATGTATCTAATTCATTAAGGACAATGGGTTCTGTGTTTTGTTGTATAAGTTTTGGTTAGCTTACAAGATAGTTTGATTGGTTGGTTACAGTCTGAAATGGTTTCTGGATTCTATTTAATAGAAAATTATATATAGAGGAATATTATTTTCAGATCTGTAAACCAGTCTCAATCTTCTGCATTTCTGATCAAAACCTCCTATTATCCTATATAATACCATACCCATAACATTTATTCATTTTGTAAATACCCCTCAGCTTTCCAATGGAGTGAAATAACTGGAGTACCTTGTTTAGAATTATTTATATATTATTTTAAATTCATGGTCTAGAACTATTATCTTCTCTATTCTGAGTTATCGGCAGATACTGGTGCCGTTAAAAATCTCATTCTGTTCTCTCCTCTCAAGTTAGAGAGTGATTTCTCCACCCCAGCTATCACTGTAGTCAGCTAGAGTATCTACAGAGGATAGCTATAAAAGGCTCAAAATCTTGTAAGACATCTATAAAACAAGATTGCTTTGGAAATTTAAGACAAGTTTCCCTCTATTCTGGGCACAGAAATGCTTGGCTTCAGTAAAAGCCAGAGGCACTGCTTATATCAGCTGAGAACCAAAGATGTTAATGAACAATTTTCCCATTTTTTTTCTTGTAGCCTCAATGAAAGTTGCTGGCTTCTCAGCTAGCTGTAACTCTTATTTTCTCTTGCTTTTTTTTTTCACTTGAGAAGACAGCATTTTGTAAGTAATAAATAGCCAAACTTGAGGAAGAGCTGAATGAATCTCCAAATTATAACCCAGATTTTTCTGATAGTCTTATACTTTGCATCAGTGGCAGAGATGCTTGCTAAGTTCCCCTGCCAAAGATAAAAATGAACAAATAAATTAATGTGTGAAGATACAAGTGGGAATTCTTAACCAACTGATATACTCACCCTTCAAGTTTTCTGTTGTTTAGCACTCCTTTTCTGTCTTGGACTTTGAGGATTAGCTATGTTGTCTTTACTTTCTTCATCTTTTTTGCCCTCCTCTTCTCTCTCCCTATAAATAGTCCCCATGCTTCATGCTTTACAATATTTTTCACACTTGTTTGTTTTTAAATTTGTCCTAATCACTTACCAAGTTTCAGAGATACTATCTCTGCTCCACCCTCATCCATTTTTTACCCAATTTTTTTTATAAGCAATGGCAGTATTATAAGGTGACACTTTTGGTAGCAACCTAGTTCCACACAGTGGAAAATCATTTCACTGGCCAAAATTGCACGTGTTGATAGTCTGACTTCAGATTCCTAACTGGTATGCATCATGTAACATAAAACAATACTCTTGGGATTCAGAGATTTGGAGGGGAATAAATGGCCAACCTGAGCTAGATAGTAGTTGATTATAAAACCTGTATGTAAGTATAAGAAGATACACTAGTTATCTATACAACTAAAAGGTGCTTAACATTTTATCCATAATTCAAACACAGCATGAATATGTGGAAATATTTCATCAATAAATGGAAATATAGTATATGAAGATACACAGCATGAATATATGGAACTATTTCATCAATAAATGGAAACATAGTATATGAAGATATATTTAGTTATTACTGGGTAGTAGGATTTTCCCATACTCTTGCCAGTACACACACTTGCTTTATGAGAACTACCCCTTCGCAGCTCTGAGGTCAGCCATGCCCCGGTGGCTCCAGAGCAGCAGACGGCACCTCTCTTGCCATGTCTAACTAGTGCCTATACACAGCTGCAAATCTGTTTTCTCATGCTTTCTTTTACAGTCAAGTAAGTTCTGCAGTGACAAGAAAGAGGGCAATTTTGGTTAAAAGCGTATCTAGCTCAACAGAAAATCTGGCAAATGGGGAGAAAGGAAATTATACAATTGAAAGCAATCAGAAAATTATTTTGATGGGTGATTACCATCAGATTGCAATGTTTCTACATGGATCCACAGGGCTTGGTATGAGCCCAACTGCAATTTGACATTTGTATAAAATCATCAGTCCGCACAAAAGAACATCTTATGAATGACATGATTTTTTGTAGTATGCTGCAGAAGGAGGACTGAAGGGACCAGGTATTTTCAGTCACTGAATACAATGCCTCTCCAGCTCAGCCAGAGCTGTCAGCTGAAATTGTGCCACTTTTTCTTTAAAATGAGCACGTCAGAATACGCTACTGGCTCCAGTCTCTAAAGCTATGATTCATCAGTATACCAATTACTAACCTTGAACAAGGTAACCCTTTAACCAGAGAAAACTCACATCTGTGGGGTAAAATGGTTTAAATAAATCTCTCTCTTCCCACTGTGTTTGAGTAGGCCTGGTACTTTCCTCCCAGCATGTTCTCTGCCCATTATTTTTCAGTGGTCCCCTGAGTTGCAACAAATCCCACATCAGCCTCTTTTGGTCTTTAGTGAAGTCACCTTCCTCTTGTCATGTCTGACACTGGCATATAGATATGATTTCTGACATGCCCTGATCCTTTCTGGATTCTCCTAAATTTCACTGAGGCTGCAGACAAATGCTTGCTGCTCCTATCATCCTACCCTTCCTCTCCCCACATCCACCACACTCAGTCATTTTCTCGGAAAATGAAATACCCCTCTCTCTCCGGAGTGCCTCATTTAACTCAGCGTGCAACTGCTAGGACTAGACACATAGACAATACCATGTGCTAAACCATGACAAACAACACCAAGTTCTCTCTCACATGTTCAAATAAAATAGCTTTAATATAAAGATTTAATTGTGTATATGTGAGATTTTGTATTATACATGTAAGGGCAGGAGAGGAAACCACAATTAAAAAATAGAAATTACTTTATAAAAATTGGTGACTATGAAAAACTGTTGGTATTACAGTGAGCAAGCAACTCAATATACAATCACCCCCACATTAATACAGTTTGTAAAACTGTAAAAGAGAAATCACGAGAAATGAAACTTCATGCGACCTTAGTAGGACTGAAACCAGATTACTACCATAATTTCTTTCTGATGCACCCTTAAAAAAAAAAGTTGAAAATCTATGAAGCTTATAAACCACCAGCCATGCAGATAATTGGAAAGGTGGTAGAAGTCATTCCAGTGTGACACTCAGGGTGGGGTTCAGCTCATGAAATGGGGTGCCTGAAATTTAGGTGTCAATATGTAGCTATCCCTCTAATGACTCTGTACACTAGTCATCCTTTAGGGTTTGTAAATGTAGGTGCCTGCAGCCATATTGAGACTCCCTGGTGTACCCAGAAGGGGCACGTAGGGTGCTCCCAAATGCCACCTGTCTCACCAGAGGCAGCCAACCTCCACCTGAGTCTGCAAGGTCCCTTCATTCTGATGGAGAAGGCCACAATGAAAGCATGTAGCCAAAAGCTAAACCCAGGCAAATTAAAGTGAGAAATTATACACGCTTTTTTGGTGACTGTGATTAACTGTTAAGCAAAAAGTGTAAAGTAAAACATCAAAGCTTGTGTCAGATTGTTTGTATTTTGGTACTTCAAATTAAGACTGGATTTGAACCAAACAGAAAATTTAGAATAATTTGACATGACTGCAGTTGTTAGCTCAAATGTAGTGCTTCGGTTTTGAAGAGGCATTTGTTGAAGGGGTATCATTTATACAACAAAGTGGAAAACCAAAAGAGAGACAGATTAGGTGGTGGCAGAAAAACATCTTTCTCATCTCTAATCATTTATCTTTCTCTACATTAGGGTCCCAGATCGTCAGTTCAGAAATGTATTTAGCCCTCACATGGGGGATAACAGGGAAATTAGTCAAATTTCTTTTGCCGTGGGATAACAACACAATGGCAATATGGGCAATGCAGCCAATTCTAATCTTTGAACTTTGTTTTGTTTTCTTTTTCCTCTCTCTTAGGTTTGTTTTCTGTATTTCTCACTTACATTTCACTCTGTTAACTTTGATGCTGCTCTTTGTGATTCCTGGGTGAGCTTTAGTCACTGGCAAAAGTGCTCAAAAGGTTTTGCATTTCCTGTGTGCTTGTCACTTTTTATGATCCTTGCTTCTCCCTTTTTCAGAATTTTTTGGTTTATTCACAGGTGTGGAAAAGAATGGAAAGGAAACCGTTGCCACATAAGTGCTAAGCCTCTTCAGCCTCCAACTTCAAGTCTCCTTCGAAATGGTGAGTCTGTAAAAAGAAATTTCTTTCAGTTCATTCTTTGAGTGTTTCCTTTTACTTATTTCTGTCTTTGATTGCTCTGATTTTGCAGATATTTGGATTGGGTTGGGTATCAGTTTCTTGCTGATTAAAATTACAGCTGCTGCCTTGTATTTCCTTTTGAAGAAGAAAGTGCCAGGAACGTAAGTGAAACTTTTATATTGTGTAAAGCAGACACAAATGTAGCACAAAGCAATGGCTAACTGCCCAGTCTCTTTGGTTTCAACTTTTAAATCTCCCCACAGTCTGTTTGCCTTCATGTGCAACACTAAGCATAAAACGTAGCTTTGCAACAAAAGCTGACCTTAGTGGACCCCAGTCTGGAAACAATGAGTTACGGCTTGACTGCTTAGAATGTTTTGATTGCGACATTGTATGATTATTCCTAAATTATAAAATTCACCATTTAACCGTCTTAACAGCAGTAACCCTGATTTTTGTACATGATAGTTAAACGTGAAAAATAGAAGGTATTTATGGTTTCTCAAAACCTATGATGCCAAATTAGTTTCTTACAGGCGGATTCACAGCTCTTCCTGAAGCTAAGTACCACATGCACCTGGGGGGACATTTTTGCCCTAAATATTACAGTAGTTACACACATCCGAGAACTTTCCCTGTGATAACTGGATGGGATAAAAGTGGGGGGGGTTCTACTTTAAAATATTAGGGTTTGTCATAAAAAGCTTTAATAGATTGGAAAAAATGCAAGCTGTGAGACTGCAGAATTATACAACCTTTTTTACATAGTGTTTGCCCCCACTCCTTTAGTTGCTAGAGACACACTCACAATCTGACTTTCTGTTTTAATGTTTTATTAGTCATCTTAATCAGTGGTTCTTTGGATATGTCTCACCAATGTCACCTTATCTGTTCCTTTCACCCATTTCCCCTACCACTTCTTCTCACACCCATTATCCAATACTGCCATCTTGCACTAGGGTCACCCCCATACGGACCTCTTGGCTTGTGGTACAAGGACCTGTCTTACTCATGGTGAATGAGTATTCTAGATGGTGACTATTTTTTTTCCAAAATGTGTATTTCTTCCATCCAGTACTATGCTTGCTATTAGTACTGTGCAAATAGCAGCTAAATTAACTTCTGACATCCTACAGCATAAAGTGCATCCTCAGTAAAGGAAAATATCATCAGCAAAATTGGTGATGGTTTATTTTAAAATTTATTTCAAGTGCTTTGAATAACAGTACTAGTAGTACTAGAGGTATCTTTTCATCCAGTTATCTGATTTCAGAGCATTTTTAAGATATGCCTTAGACTGTCAGCTCATTGTTTCACAGATACATTTCCTAGCCCTTCCTGTCATCCTTCTGATAATCTCTGCTTTCTCTCTCCTCATAAATTTAAGATTTAAAAAAAAAAATCTGTTTCTTATTTTCCTCTTTTATTTCTTCTCTGCCCATCTCTTGACTTACTCTGCTAGATCATTCTCTGTCAGCAAGTACCTACCACTGTCCCTTCCTCCCTTTCAGTAATTCCTGTTGTGCACTGCTTTGTCCATTTTCATGTTGTTAGATTTCCCTCACCCCTCATTTTCTTCTCCAGAATTCATCTTCAAAGCTGTCTCTTTTCCTTTAAACTTGTGCTCTGCTATAGACCTTTCTCTCTTTGGGGATGTTGTTATCTCCAAAACTATCTACCAAACTGTGCAGACTCCTGTCCCGACGTTATTGCTGCTGACACGTCTCCTAACACTGCATGTTACCCCTGACAGGTAGAGTTGTCTATGGACACAGAAGAAAAATGTTGAAGCAGGAACATTTAGTGGTTGTGCTACTGTTAATTGAGTGCATAGCTTCACCTACTTTCCTTATGTCTGCTTCCTCTTCTGTAAAGTGGGAATAATAGCATTTCCTTATCTGACTTCACAGGGGGTTTAAGACTTAATTAATTCATATTTATACAACCTGCTAAGGTACACATATGGAAAGGCACCTCAGAAGTGCAAGATTAGTTGTATTGTAAGAGCTGCTTGATATTTTTTGTAATTTCAATTAATATTTTTGCAAAAAAAAGCCTAATTTTTTTCTCAAAACATGTTTGATGGAGTTTTAATCAACAAATTATTTTTTTTCTTACGCTACTTCTCCTGTGCTCTAAACACCCCCTTTTACCTTTTTCTTTCATAAATGTCTGCTTAAGGGTTACTGCACTGCCATCCACTTCTTTTATACCCACATATCTATATTCAAGGAATATTTTTTCCTTTCTTGTAATTATTCATGAAAAAAAAAAAAAAGAGTCTTTTTTGTATGTGAAAAGTACCCTGTTGCAATATGATGCCAAACACTTAAGTGTCCTATTAGGTATGTAATAAAACAGGGATGAATGAGGATCTTCTTACTATGGCACTAAGGAAATATTACAGCCCTGACATGAAGAGAATCAGAGCTGTGAAACATAGGGTTAGATAGTTTACACAGCAAAGCTCATTCTGGTCTTGATTGTTTTCACTGGAGCTGCCAAAAAGGTAAGTTATGATGATGGAAATTTTTTTGGTTCCAAGTTTTGTCTATTGGGAATTGACTAAGATTGTCAAATCATTTTGCCCATGGTACAGAAAAAAGAATTTTATTTTCATTTTTTTTAATCACAGTTGACTTAACATGTAAGTTAAAATGCATTTTATAGGCATTTTATCAGGAAATAATCTAGCTAATAAGTGGCAATTTGATTGAAATTGTGAAAACAATGAAATCTGAAAATTTGAATTTTAGAAGATGAGCTCGTCCAGGCAGTGTGTCTCTCCCTCTTCAACTATCTAGTGCCTAGCATGATTTGGTATACAAAAATCACAGCTGGAAACATAGTAGTAAATTAAAGCATGTTATTCCTTAACTTCTTAATCAGTAATCAGAAGTGACTGGTCAAAATACAGCCAATGTTATCATACTGACATTTGGATCTTTAAGATAAGGCTTTAGAACAAGAAGTAACTTGTGTTTGCATAATTCTGTAAAATGTACAATGTGACAGCACCACACAGAGGCATGAGATTTTACTCCTGATTTTTTTTAAGGGGATTTGATGAACTACAGGAATTTAACTGTGTGCATGAATGATGCTTTCCTACAATTCATTTTCACTTCAAAGACTTGTGTCTGCTTTTAGCCTTCCTGGGTCATATTGTTTTCTTAAAGTCATTAGGCAATAGAGGCACTCTAGGAATGCCTGCTTGGTCATTCTTTCACAGGGAAGCTGTTACACACTTAGGCCCATATTTACTGCCTTTTGATACATTCTTTTGCTAGCTATTTTTTAATAATTTCTATTAGTGTCTCCTTTTTCCTTACTGGTATAGAACCATACATGCAGGCATTGGCAGATGGCCCTCCAGAGGCACAATAACAGTTGTAGGTGCTAGCTCCCAGGACATTTTAAAACGGAGTGCAGGTCCATCTTTGCCTCAATGGAAATAGCACAGGAATGTGCACGAGAGCTGGAGGAGAAGTTTCAGAGTCCAACAGAACTGATTTTTTCCACCAGAAAACCGGGTAGCAGGCAGTAGGGGTAGGCTGGTGACCCCTTAGACAATTGCTGGCTAAGAAGTCGTCATTAACAGAGGTGAGAATTTGAGAGTTACATTTGTCCCTCTTTGTTTTCACTGGAAAGATTGATAGTGCCTTAACCCCTCCTTTCAACCCAGAAAGAATGCTCTGCTTCCCCTTTGCTCTCTCCTTCTTCTCCTTCCTTAGCAAGAAGTTCATCTCTGACCTGCAGGCTTTAAACTCTTGGGTGCCTGAGTAGGTGTTACTGGAAGTCATCATATAAGTTTATTTCCTAATGGACAAAAGCAGCCTGCCACATGGCTTGGCAGCAGTGTACTTCATCACCATGACGGCATTCAGATATGCAAGCTACTTCCCAGCTCCCGGCTGGGGATATGTGAAACTTCTGTATAGAAACCCCAAATCAGATGAAGATTACAAGTTTCTCACATTCCTGTTTGTGCTCCAGAGATGACGTTTTCCAGTCCAGAAGGGAAGGCTGCCAGTTACTCCACTCCTTCAGTGGCATCTGTCCTTATTGACTAAATAGAAGCAAAGCTTCATTTTAGCTTCCATTTTGTTGCAGCTGCATGCTTCTATTTACTTTAAAAAGTGAGACTCAAACACTTTCCACCCAGCTAAGCTATGTTTCTTTGCTATTGCCTCCAAAGCAATCAATGTCCGTGGATCCTTTCAGTTTGTTTCTCTCCTATTCTTGATCTGTGCCATCATCTGCAATGCTAACGTATCACAGCTGTTATCAGTCCTGTCAGTCATAATGAACACAGAACATTACATTTTTCAAAGCATATCAATAATATATCTTGCCACACAGGCAACAGAGTGAAAAACTGAGGTGCTCTGAGAAAATATTTTAAAATGATAGAAAATCATGGGAAAACAGTACCCACAGAGGCCATTTTTCATCCTGCCACAGGATGGACTCAATTGTATCAGTTCTGGGTTTGCACTTAAAGACCTCTAGCAACATGAATTTGATGGCATCCTCAGGCAGTCTTGGTACCCTAGACAGAAAGTAAGTTTACTGTTCTAACGGCTGATACGTCTGTTTACAATTTAAGTTCATTCCTATTCACCATGGACAAGAACAGATCATCGCCTTCCTCCTTGCAAAAAGCTTTTTATGTACTTAAAGGCAGTTGTCATGTCTCCTTACAGGTTGCTTTCTTTATGCTAAACAAGTTCAGTGCTTTCAGCCTTTCTTCATGGTGAAGGTTTTCTTACAATTATGATGATTCCCAGTTGCTGTTGCCAGGACTTTCTCCAATTAGACCATATGCTTCCAGAGGTCTGGTGTGGGGGAATGGATAGCATATTCCAGGGGAGGCTCTCCAAGCGGATCTGAAAGATTGCCAGAGGTCGTTCCTGGCTATGCCTCTGTTCCTATATCCCAAAGTGATAAACAGGATGACTACAGAATGACATTTATTGAACCTTTTTCAGCTCGTGAACTGGAATGGAGACAGATACAGTTCTTGCAGAATGAGAGAAAAAGGTGCGGTTTTATGAGAAAAAGAAAAACAGAACTAGGAAGCAGCAGCCGTAACTGTTGTTTGGGAGCTGTTTTATTAGTCTCATGCTGCTATCCAAATCTATGCCTTCTTCTGTAGAATTTTTTTTCTGAAGAATGAAAACCAGTGCTATAGTCAGAAGTCTTCAGTTTTTCTGAAATGTACATCTGACAACCACCACACGTAGGAAAGGTTGCAAAGAAACAAGAGGTGACATGCTGAAAGAACAGAGCAAATCTCTCAGTCTATAACCTTCAAGATCACCAAGATGAAAGATGCAAAGGACTGATTTTTTAAAAAAATAAGTAATTAAGTTTCCTGAAATTACTCAAAAGGTACAAAGTGCAAACCTAGGAAGACCAGACAGCATATAAACAGCCTAATAAAACATCCAAGTGACTTGTAGATGATTCTAAATGCAGCCTTTGGAAAGTTTGTCCTCCTTGCATCACACCTCCTGTTTCTTCTGTGGGATGTGCAAAATATAGCCTACTTCTGCAAACCTAAATTTAGTTCAAAAGGTGTTGTAAATGCTTAGGAAATTGAGGTCTTGAGTTATAATTTCTGTTTAGAACAAAAGCTTTAGAACACCTATAAAGAATTCTTTAAGGGATTATTTTAATTAGTAGCTTAATTGTAATTGAATCTTTGGCCCACTAAGATTTTGTCATTGTTTTTATGGACCTGATGATAAACATTCTTCTAGTACTGTATTTCTTACAAATTTGTGTACTGTCTAAAACAAATACTTGATTTTTCATTGAAAGGTACATTGAAAAGTACAAAATTCTGAGCTATTGCATCCAAACAAATGAAGCCTAGATACTTCAATTTTCTGTTAAAAAGCACGATGTTACTCAGCAGTCCCTTTATACACTGGAAGGTATTTTGTGGAGTATACAACTTTCTCCCATCTCTGTGAAGTTATAGTGGAGAAACCTATGACAAGGCAGTAGTTTTTGCTACTAAAGAATGCAGATGAGCTTAGCAAAGCTATGTCCCATGTGACCTCATCCCAAGATGATTAATCCTCTCATTTCCTACTGTGGTATTTCTGGTTATGTTAGAAAACCCAGTTCCCTCTGAGCTGCCTCACCCACATGTTTGAGTCTTTACTTTTTTTTTCTAATGTTTGGCATTTTTAACCCTAACTATTCCCTGCTTGGTACAGTCTTCTAAACTTGACATTTAAGGGTTTTCTTCATAAATGAGATTTATAAACATTTCACATTGATTAATTATTCTGGACCATAATTTTTGTGAGTGATGAGTTACCCTTGCCCTTACTGTACCGTGGTAACACACACATAAATTTCTTCCCATCATGAGACCTTGTGTTGGGCATATTGCTCTTTACTGTAGCAATAAGCTATCATTTTCTATCAGAGCAATGTTTCACTTATGTCAAGTAACAGCAAGCACTGCAAGAATGAGCTTAACTCAAGCCACTGCAATACATTTAGCTAAACTGCCTGATCAAGCAGTTTAAAATTAGTGTGTAAACTGATGACCAGATGGCAACACTCACCCCACTGACTAATACTGCACTTTTATGCTTTCCTCAGCAGTACCTATGTTGGTGACAGAGTACATTGCTTTCCTCTAATAAGGAAAGCTTCATATTTCTAATTAACTAAACATCTAATGTGTTGTGTTTACTTCTAAGGATATAGGCGCAACATGTAAAGTAATGTGAATATGTCACCTCAGTTCCCAAGCACAGACTTCAGGCAGTTACCCCCTCATCCAAATGATGGATTATATAGCACTTGTGTAAACATGTGATTAAATTTTCACCTGTATATTCTTTGAGGTCTTTTAAGTAATTTGAAAATATTTCAGAAATTTTTAAGGATGATTAGTGTATCGCTTAGAAAGAATTGTTTGCTTCATTCACAAACAGGGTGTAACCATTCATATGTTTGTATAAACGCAATCATATACAGGATATATATATCACCTATGTGGTGGGTTAACCTTGGCTGGACGCCAGGTGCTCACCAAAGCCCCTCTATCACTCCCCCTCCTCAGCTGGACAGGGGAGCGAAAGTATAACAGAAAGCTCATGGGTCAAGGTAAGGCCAGGGAGAGAGCACTCACCAATTACCATCACGGGCAAAACAGACTCAACTTGGGAAAAAAAAATTAGTTTAATTTATTACCAATCAAATCAGAGTAGGGTAACAAGAAATAAAATCAAATCTTAAAAACACCTTCCCCCCACCCCTCCCTTCTTCCCAGGCTTAACTTTACTCCTGATTTCTCTACCTCTTTCACCACAGCAGCACAGGTGATGGGAATGGGCGTTGCAGTCAGTTCATCACACGTTGTCTCTGCAGCTTCTTCCCCCTCAGGGGGAGGACTCCTCACACTATTCCCCTGTTCCAGTGTGGGGTCCCTCCCACAGGAGACAGGCCTCCACGAACTGGTCCAACATGAGTCCTTCCCATGGGCTACAGTTCTTCACGAACTGCTCCAGCATGGGTCCTTTCCACGGGGTGCAGTCCTTCAGGAACAGACGGCTCCAGCCTGGGTCCCCCATGGGGTCACAAGTCCTGCCAGCAAACCTGCTCCAGCATGGGCTCCTCTCTTCACGGGTCTACAGGTCCTGCCAGGAGCCTGCTCCAGTGGGGTCACAGCCTCCTTGGGCATGGGGTCCTCCATGGGCTGCAGGTGGATATCTGCTCCACAATTAACCTCCATGGGCTGCAGGGGGACAACCTGCCTCACCGTGGTCTTCACCACGGGCTGCAGGAGAATCTCTCCTGTGGCACCTGGAGCACCTCTTCCCCCTCCTTCTTCCCTGACCTTGGTGTCTGCAGAGTTGTTTCTCTCACGTATTCTCACTCCTCTCTCTCTGGCTGCAATTGCACAGTAACTTTTTCCCCCCTTCTTAAATATGTTATCCCAGAGGCGCTACCACCATTGCTGATGGGCTCAGCCTTGGCCAGCAGCGGGTCCATCTTGGAGCCATCTGGCATTGGCTCTGTCGGACACAGGGGAAGCTTCTAGCAGCTTCACACAGAAGCCACCCCTGTAGCCCCCTCAGCTACTAAAACCTCGCCACACAAACCCAGTACATCTATGTGCATATATGTGTAACATACATGTTACCCATAAGGTAATATATTCAAGGTGACTTCCAAAGCCCTGCTTTGGCAAAAAAGTTCCTAAGAACAGGAACTTCAGAAAGCTGATTCTCCACTTGACCTAATTCTGGTCAAGTGCCAGTGCCAATATTTTGGGCCATAAAATTCCCATAGTCCCTAAGATTAGGTGTCCAACTACATATGCTCTTTCATGATGCAGACCTAAAGTGGAGGGACACCTGAAATGTGCTGGACGACCTGAGCAAGACTCAATTTTCGTGCTTGAGAAAAACTCACACGCATAGACAAGACCAATTTCAGCACTAAACACAGCAACCACAGACACGCTGTTGAAGAACTCAGCCAGCACTCTTTCTGGTGCCCACAGTTTGGCACAGTATCCTGCTGGTTAGTTTTCCTCCTTGCAGAGGAAGCTGGAGATTGGTGTTCAGCATCCTTCTTTCCCTCAGGACAGACCTAAGTACTCAGTGTGTCCTTGCCCAAATAAGCAATATATAAGTCTTGCACAAATTTCTTAAATTTGATAGGGGAGTGGGGGATGAAAGAGAATTAGACCCATCTCTATCTTTATCATTTCCTATTGACACATTAAAGGTTGTTCCCACTGTGAATTGTGTGACTTGCATTGCCCCTTGTCTCCACTGGCTCTAAGCAGAATCGATGTGCTTAATTCTGTATCATGCTATTAGGCCATACAGTTGGTTTGTGATGTCTAAATGAAACACCAAAATTAAGGCATGCAAATCTGGCCCTTTGGGCACTAGTTTAGAAGCAGAGACAAGTTCCTTGAAAACTTTTTATCTGAGTTTGCTTCTAGCCTCAGGTTTTGTGAGCCATGGTGTGATTTTAGAGTAAAAAATCAATTCTGTGTACATTTTGTGGACTTTATTCAGGAGGATTAGTATGCAAATACACACTTAGGAGGCATATAAATAAGCTAATATATTATATCTTCACTAAACTAACTAAAAGCATCAGAATATCATGATTACAGTTAAGATTAAGATCAAATGAATGGGTTCAAATATTCAGTTCTCCACATTGCTGTGTCAGGTAATCAAAATGAATTATGAGACTGGCATTAGAAGGAATTACTTTCTGGCAGTCTTATTGTGAAAGATTTTAAGGAGGCATGTCTGGTTTAGTCTAAAACCCAAACTTAGGTTCTTGCACTGATTTAACTCATAAGGTGATATATTGCTGTAACCTACCTGTGCCTTCCTCTTAAGCATCCATTCTGGTTTTAGTTCTTTGCAAAAGAAATCATGCGGTGTGTCTCCCCTGTGGCTCTCACTGAGGAACAGCAACTTCCCTTCCCAACATCTCCATCAGCTGTGTCTCTGTGACTGCGCTTGTCCTCTCAGTCTCGCCTGCCACAGTAACACAGAGCCTGTCTATCGGTTCCTAGGGAGACACTGCTTAAACCATCTGTAGGAGCAGCTTTGGAACAGAAACACTTTTTAATACAAGAAAATCCATCTCAATCATTGAGCCTGAGTATTAGCCTTAGGGAACTTTTTATTTTAGAATACTGTACAACCACACCTTTCTATGTACACAAAGTCATGTATACGCTCTTATTCATAAAAGCATTGGTGAAAAAAAACCCAACTAAATGCATCTCTTCAAAAGCAAATATTAAAAAAAAGAATATGTGCTTCTGCTTCATTCTTCATTAATTGTAAACTAATGTAGCTGTTTTTTTTTATACAGCATTGGAACAGTTTTGATGATTTCAAGCATTGTGGAATATTAGCAACCAGTTATTTATATGGAAAAAATTTAGTTGCAGGCAGAAAGTTCCATCCCCAAATATCCTTTGCTTTTGCAGAATTAATGGGATTAACTGCACAGATCATAAGTGCTTACAAAAAAGGAATATGTGAAGGCCTCTGTTAGGAAAGCGTATCTTTAAACTTCTAGCTGAGGTAATGGTCATGAGACCCATAATTAGTCCCATTTGTTCTATTCATCTCTTATAAATTGCTTAAGGCATTGTGTTCATTCATGAAATCTTTGCATTCCAATAACCTCAGTGATTCTTTAAATATTTTTGACTTTGTAGCAAAAGGTATGGGGAGCTTCTATAGCTTTAAAACTAATTCTGATGATTTTGACCTAAAATGCAAGTTCTTTCTTAATTAATTGGAGAAAAGAGTTCTTATAACAATTAAGTAACTAAAGTGTTCTTGAACTCGGAGCCTAAGACCATGTTAATTACTGAATTGCTAGTGTGATAGTAGCAAAACACAGAAAGAACATGATCTCATCACATCCAAACACATTATAGCAGTGAAACTTTTTAACTAATATCATGTTTTATTTAATGTATGGCACGGTACCTGCATTTTATGAATACTGAATAGCTCTATGCATA
Organism: Gavia stellata; assembly: GCF_030936135.1. Classification (NCBI taxonomy): domain Eukaryota; kingdom Metazoa; phylum Chordata; class Aves; order Gaviiformes; family Gaviidae; genus Gavia; species Gavia stellata. Next base: position 21,829,315 of record NC_082599.1, on the reverse strand, counting down.
TCCAAAAGCGTATATATTTTTAGCAGCAACAAATGAAAAATTATTGTTTTAACCTACACAAAACTTATATAGAATATTGGTTTAATTTCATTCATTTCAGTAGAGCTCAGTCAGAAATTCATTTAGTCATCTATATTTTTTGACTCAAGTCTTTTCAACCTGAAACTGTTTGGTTCTTTGACCATGTGTGTGATGTTGTGGGTGTTTTTGCTGTTGTTTACTTGACTTTTCTAGGAAACTGGAGGAAACGACTAATGCTTCATTTTCCAACCCATTGTACGAAGACCTTAGTTCATCTGGGGAAGTAAAGGTAAGTAGCAATAGCTGCTTCAGAAAAATGTGAATCTGTAGTCCTCAAATACGTTTTCCGTTAACACAAGCAGTGCACCCTCACTGAATGCTATTTAGTGAAAGAAGTAAACATTAAAAATTGCTGCATCACTCAGATCAGTTCCAGTGCATTTTCAAAACATAGGCAGATTTGAAATCAACTCAGTTTTGAGAATCTTGATGTTTATAAGTAACATGGACTGTGGGCTGCTGAATCTGAGAAAAAAGAGATTTGGATTAAATATTCAGCCAGACATAGAAGAAAAAGCTCAGTGGGACTTGTCTCCTTTTGCTTCTGGAAAAAAAAAAAAACAACAAAGCAAACACCCAACAACAAAACAACAACAACAAAAACATAAAATGCATGATTCAGCACCCAAGTTGCCTTTGCACACTCACTTAACTTCAATAAAATCGTTTATAACACTTCCCAATACCTTAAATGTGCATTACTATTCCCATCACTGTAAAATTCACCTTGACACTAAACAAACACTTGGTCATACATTTCGCTAATCATTTGTTGATCATAATTATGACACTGCTAGAATAACAAAGAAGTTTGTGAATAAAATATACATCTAAAAGTGAACATATTGCAACAAAAGATTTCAAAGCAAGATTTCATTATCAAATTACAGTGGTAGCTAAAATTTGTTTTACATTTAACAAGAGAAATATGGACTTAAAATGCAGCTATCATCTCTGCTATTTGATTTATCATTGAAAATAATACAGACAAAGTACCTTGGAGGTAAAAGGAGCAAAAAAAAAGTGTTTAAAACATCCTTCCCTCATTTTAATACTAGCCTTATTAGCATTGAAAGAACTAGGCTTAGTTTGACATAGAAAATAGAATTTCCTTGTCCTTTCCACAGTCAGTAATATAAGACTTCACTACAACTTTGAATAGGATTAACTATGACATGCCATTTACTTTCTACAAAAGGTTTCTTACACCTGATTTTAGAGACATTAGATCAAATTAATTCACTTACAGGTTGGAGTTTGTGAGAGCTCCAACTTGGAAATATTCCCATCACAATCATGTCCAATTTATTGGGACGTTTTTATTTTAGTTAAAATAGATTCCTGACAGGCTTCATTTAATAGCAAGTTGAAAAACAGAAGCACAGTGTCAGGAGAGACATCTTCATAGAAGACAGCCTCAGGCACTGTGATTGAAGTCCAGTGATGTACAGGATTTTCCTCTACTTCCTTTAAGATTGGGAAAACATGTGTTTTCACTAATTCTTCCTTTAAAAGGAAGAACAAGAGTTATGAGTTTTCGCTGAGTCTGGGGAGCCTTAAATCTGAATGGTGTATCACTAATCAAAAGATATGGTAAAACACAAGCAACAGCTCTTTTCTCCAGCTGCATATCCACAAGTTACACATTTGCGGGGGTCTATAAGTTTGATAAAGAAAGAACAGATCTCCACAGACCCTTCTGAACACTGAAACCTTGCGGGCCTAGAGTTGCCACACACTTACCTGTAATAGTGCCTCATAGTCTTGGATCTATAGAGTGTGTTACTCAGACAGCCACACAGAATTTATTTACAGCTCACTAAAAATATTCTGAAGCAGTTTTTTTCTTTTTATAGACTCCTGGGTATGCCACCTCACCCACTGTTCAAATCAGTGTTTCTCCATGGCATGAGGTATGTAATAACACATTCCTCTTCTGAAGTAGGATATGTGTTGGGCTATTAAATAAAATTCATTTGCAGAGGAAAGGAAAAAAAAGTCACTTAAAGTCAATGGTATACTGGTACTCATAATGTTAGCACCTCTGGAAATCTGAGAAAGATGACCAGGGTTGGATTGGCTGACAAGGATATCATAGTAGTAATTTCATTAATGTTGCTTACTGTAGCTACTTATTACACCATACAGTAGTTCAACACTTTCCAGTAAGGCAGATGCTGAAGAAAATATTTGGAACTACAGAATTCCTTACCTGAAGAGTTCATATTATCTCTTTTCTCATACAGTCCTCATTCAAGAAAATTAGAACTGCTCATTTAAATTACAATACCATGTACCAAAATTAGTGACCCGCTCCAATTACACTACTGTACGCAGATTCTCCCAAAATAATACTATATGTGCGTTAGAACAAGAGCTCTGGAAACAAGTAAAACAAAGGTGGGAACAGATGCAGAAGAAGGCTAAATGACTTGATCAGGTGTATGTGGCTGATAATGGTTTTAGTGAACCTATGATAATTTTTATCAGCTGAAAATTTGGTCTAAAATGTTTCAAGACTTCATAGTTTTCTTTAAACTTAACATCATGTTACTTCTGTAATGAATCTACAACCATTCATACATCCATTCTAACAAATGAATTGAATGGCTTGGTTTTTAAATTTCCTTCTATCTTTTTTATTTTAGTATCCATTTAATGAAGATGTGAATGCTACTTCTTTTCCCAATCCTCTCTATGGTGAAGCATCAGAAGACATGGATAAATTATGCAGTTCCTTGAAAATAGACATAAAACAGGATCAATATTGCTTGTAACTCTTTGTCTGAAGATTTGTTCTAAAATCTGAAAGTATGTCATGATACTGTAGTGTTTGCAATATGAATAACTTCACAGAATAACTCTTTTATTAAAATAATTATGTTCAGAAAGTAACTTTATGTTAAAAATGGAATCCATACATAACTAAAACATATATATAGTCTTCTGTTATTTCTGTTGGTGGAGAAAGAGATCGGTAAGTGTAACTATTAATTCATTTTACATTTGTACAGTTCAAATTCTAGTATGTTAATAAAATGCTTAATCAAATCCAGATTCTTGAGGTTTGGGAATCATAATTTTATGTCTATTATTTGAGAAATGATGACTTAAATATTTCTGTAATTTTGCATTAGAAAGGGATTTTAAATGGCTATTTTAATGTTCCAAGGGGCAGAAGCAAAAGAAAAGTCTTTGTATAATTAGAAACATATCGAGCTAAATCGAAGATGGTCATGAATCATGGATTTGCATATCAGCTCAGCGTGTGATTCATCAATGTGGCATACTGGTATGTACACTTATTTTTAAAGAGTATGTTTATTATTAACCTTGATAGCCATATCTGACCAAATTCCCTTCTGGTCAGCCCTACAGTGCTTACCACAGCGCTACTGATATATTTAGCTTAGTGGTTGCCAAAGGGTGGAAACTAACTTGTTCAGGAAATCGTATTTCTGCTGAATAAGTTGGCCTCCCACACAGCTGAAACTTATGTTGTCCCATGCCTACATGAGAAAGATATTGGGAGGGAATTCTGCATTGCCTCCTGATTTTGAGTATCATCCTCTGTGATACCAGGTATAGCTTGTAAGAGTGTTTACACTTTAAACAACCTGACAATACATCATCTTCCATAACGCCCACTTGAATTATGTGGCAGTCATTTTCAGCTTGAAAGCTTAAGTGTTCCTGCTGTGCTTGTGTTTTCCTCTTTACTGTATTTCTACAGCCTACTTAATTTTAAACCCATTGGCAAGTTTCAAAGATACTAAACTCATTCAAATTTCATAAAAACAGATGTCTGGATAGTAGACAGTATCTCTGTTAGTACCTTCATTCAGGGAAAGCTGAAATGCTTGACATTTATTAGACTTTTGAGACTCCAGACAGAAAAGCACCTTGAAGCCTGGCTTCATTCCACCATGCACAAGACTGTTTGTTTTGGGTTTGGTTTTCTTTTGTTTTGTTTTTCTTTCACTTTTTCTTAATAGCCTAACAGTACTCCATAGCTCTCTACCTGGGGCCACAGAACTACTTTTTGACTTAGGTTTTCTTATCTGGCTGGCATGTTGTTTCACAGGTAGCAGAAGTAATAAGGCATGATTCCCATAGATGTTTGTCCATCATTCTCTCCATACCTTTCTGGCAATATGCTCATAAGTGCCTCTCTGCTGCATTGTAAAACCTCCTATTTCTCTTTCCCCTCTCTTCTGTAATCCCCTGTAGTATCCTCAGTTCTTCCCCAAGCTCCATAGCCCACCCAAAAACTTTGTCTCTTGAGCTTTTTTCCCTAAGGTGTCCTAACTACAAACGGAAAAAGAAGCATCAGTCGCTGTCTAGCCCAGAGCTACACATGTGCTGATTATCATAGAATCCCAGAATCATTTAGGTTGGAAAAGATCTTTAAGATCATCAAGTCCAACTGTAAACCTAACCCTGCTAAGTCCACCACTAAGTCCATCAGCTGCTGTACGTTTGGCTGGTTTGCAGCACAGGTAACAAATTCACACTGCAACTTCTCCTCTGTGCCCTGAATTTGTACAGCTGTGTCCTGCCCCGCTGCTACTTTAATGAAGCAGCGCGGAGCTTCACGTCTTTCGTACACACACCTGCCTTAATGCTGAGTCTACTTGGAAGTTACCAAATGTTATTCAAGGAGGTTTTAAATAAGGAACTGTGATGAGAGGATCACACATGTTTTCTTTCTGAAACAAGATTAGTAAGACAGAAACACAGAATTTGCTTACTATACTTGTTGAGATACAGAAAATACACTTGATCCAGCAAAGTGCTAAGTGCCTGCAGCTCCTGAACTCTGTTATTTTGATAAATCTGTGTGAGATGATTGATCTCTACATTATAAACAAGCATTGAACATTCCTACAAGGTCAAGCCCATGTAGTCAAATTCTCATTTATTCTGCAATATGCTGGCACTGCTTTCAGATTTTCATTAAACGCTAAAATGCTGGTTATGCTATACCCCTTAAATCTCCGAGCATTGTGTCACGCTATGTATATCTGTAAAAATTACAATAAGAAAAAGGATAAAATTAGCAATGGTAGAATTTTGTCACGTTCTCCCTTATGAAACAAATTTTTTTTTTTTACTATTAATGGTACTCAATTTAATGTCCTAAATAGAAGCATATGATTATAACGATTTATTGTAAAAGAACTCAAACAATATCATATTTCTCATCAGTAGTTATTTCCTGAGAGAACTGTGACTCTTCTGGGTTGTCACTGAAGCAAGATAGGCCTTTTACCAAAATAATTTTTCATTATTATATTCAAAGAATATTTTTAAAGAAAGTGTTAAAACTCAGACTTTCCATCTTCATGAACTTCAGACATTTTTTACTATTCTTTTTTCACCAAGAAAAAAAATTTGCTTATATTCATGTATGGTTACTGCTCAACAGCTGACTAACAACATCCCCAGACCGAAATGTTTAAGACAAAAACTACCCTTTTTATTTCATTTTTTGAAACTTTTCTGTACTTTGAACCAAAGTGGTAGAATTCATATTTTCGGTCATTCTTGCCACAATTTCAATTTCAAAATCTAAAGAATATGCTGGGAAAAAAAATATTGTTAAATCTTGCTACACAGGTTTCTTACTTCTTCCAATTAATAATAGCCCTTGACTAAACACCTTCTGTAAGCTTATGCTGCTGTTACCATAAATTCTAAGCAGTAAAAATTGTTTCCAAGTGGCCTGTTTTCTGGGAATAAATTAGAAGATGGATACTCTATACAGATGATGAATACTGTACTTAGTCTCATTTAAACATGTTTGTACACTAATGATCCAAGGTAACAGCAGAAATAAATTACAAGACAAAACTTTTAACAAAATCTAATACCACCTGCAGTGTGGTCAATATGCTCTTCTCAGAGTTTCAGCTACCGAAATCTCACAATCATAAAGAATGCAAGCAAGGAAGTCTCTTGCTTTTGGCTAGTCTGTATTTCAAAACAAAACATAGTTACAATACATATCAACAACCGTGTTTCATACACGGATAGGCAGATCCTTATCTTAGAACAAGTCATTGTATTTGCAGCTTGTTCCAATACTTACCTCGACATCTGCCATTGGCCACTACTCTGCAATTTTGGAAGTGGTGGAGAATGGGAGAAGAATCTTATCTTCTGTTCAAAAAACTTTAAGTACAACATGTGCCTGGTAAGGTTATTAACCTGGAGAAGGTTATTCTGGGAGTTATTGAAAAACACTTCAGAGGCAACGCAGTCATTGGAAGCCAGTAGATGTGGTGGTTTCGGATTTTAGCAAAGCTTTTGATACTGTCTCGCAAAGTATCCTTCTGGATAAAATGTCCAGCACACAGCTAGACAAGTCCATAATACGTTGGGTGAGAAATTGGCTGATGGGTTGGGCTTAAAGAGTTTTAGTAAATGCAGTTACATCAGTCGGGCAGCCAGTCACCTGTGGGGTTCCCTTTGGGCTCACTGGTTGCACTGTTGCAGCTGTATTGCTTTGTATTGCTGCCCCATTTCTCCATATGTTCCTGCATCTGCTGGCTTTTATTATTAAGATCCTCATGGATGTCATCCAGGTGCTTGCTGATGGCAACCTTCTCTCATCCATGCCCTGTTTCCCAGGAACAGCCTGATCAGAATGAAAACAATAAAATTGGTCAAGCATATGATCTAATTTTGTAGTTATCCTGGCTTTGAGCTGGAGAATAGGTTAGATGACATCCAGAAGTCCTTTCTGACCTAAATGCTCTTATAATTCTTGTGATTCCATGGTGTTGGTGACACCCATTTCCTCCTTGACAACATTGTCCTCATTCAGCTTTGTCTCCAGTTTGTGCCATGCAGGCATATGTTTGCTGAGATCATTCTGAATCCAATCAGCTCCCCCTTATAGTTTCTTTCTTATTTGCTCAGCTGTGGCAGAAGTCTCAGACACAGCTTTTGACTTTTTTCATGACCTGTTTCTATAGTCAGCACAGCTGGAAATAGGCTCTCGGGTTAGTTAGATCTTTGATCTGATCTGCTATATCTTAATTGGACTTGCTGCCATATATGAACACCAGAGCCACCTAAAAAAATGCCCAGTCTTAGTAGCCATCAGGTTGAAAGACGGCAAGGGTTCAATTAATGTTGTCCTCAGGTAGATGCCTACCCTACACTGCAGTAAATGGAATTCTAGCAACTCCTAATTCTTTCTGTTACCTATAAAGACAGGCTAGACACCATGTCTGCAATGGAGATGACTATATTTAATAATATGAATCCCATTCATAATGTCTTACTTAATTAACTCCAAATTTCATTAACGTATGTATATGTTATGGAGATTCTCACTGGATAATCCTCCTTACAAGTGTACATACAAATGTTCTCTTACACACAGACATTTTCCAGAGCTCTCTCTGTTTGTATAAGTTGGACAAAAAGAGCCTAGTGTGTACATATAACACGCAGTAATGCATCTGTCAAAACCTGACATCTTCTGTCTTTCATTTTCAGTTTGTGTGGGGGAAGAGAGGGAGAAGTAGGTGGTGAGAATTCATACATAATGTAAAAAAAAAATGGAAGTTCATAAACACCTATGCAGAAAAATCCATTGAGGGCTGTATTGCTCCATGTAGATTATAGTACATGAGAAGTCAGGCACCTGGGATAATTAAATACATGCAACAGGATTCTTCTCTGCTAAGTACTTAAAACCAGTCATTTATTTTCCAAGATACCATCAGTTACTAAGACTTGTGAATAGAAAATTGTTCTCCACTGTGTGGGGGTGAAGAAGTACAAAATGCAGCGAAGAAAGGAAAGACAGTGCTAAGAACATGTGGAATAGCATCATTCCGAACTGTTCCTACACTGTTACCACTTCATCGCTTGTAGCTCTTATATTGTAGCCCTTGTAGACCGGAAGGATGGCTATACTGTGTGTGTTCCTGGAGCAGCCAATGGCAGATCTTTAAAAATGCCAAGCATGTTAATATTCATATCTGGATTTTAATTCACCATCTGCAGATATAATAGGGACATAGTCCATGCTTGAAAAAATAGGTGGGATTTTCCACAAGATATTAAATATGTGACAATTAAGATATGGTAAACTGTAGTGTATATTAGTCTAGGTGGGTTTGCATTTTACTTTTATGAGGCTGCTCAAGGTGAATCTTAAAGGTGGAGGGGAATGGAATAGATTAAAACATAATCTTAATCACACCAGGAACATACAGCATATTTACTGGTATATTATAAAACCACATTTTTTTTGCCCTTGTCTTAATATGGTCGAAGAGCAACATAGTGTTCAGCCTAGAAGAGGATCCAAGAACATAACGCTTGACCTGAGTGTTCAAGTGGTGAGAATGGGGTTGTAGTAACTAAACTGGAGTAGCTTGTGATGCGACGATGAATTTCTTGCAGTCCTCTGGCCTTCCATGGATCACAAGCTAAAATATATCTCCCAGCATTGGTTCCAACTGCTAGAAAGAATTTTCCGTTCTGACAGTTCAATGAATGACATATCTCGCCTTTTGACCATTTCTTCATAAAAACAGTTCATTTGTCCTTTTATTTATGAACAATGTCAAATTATTACATTTTGGAGAAGAGCAGGTCAAGTTCAGGGAAATGTTTAGGCAACAGGATGAAGCCAGAAAAACTTATCAGCTATAGGGGAGGGTGGGTATTCTACGTTTCCAATGAAAATGTGAGTCACTGAGGTGACTCAGCAAGCCATGCTCAACTGGGTTAAATGGGTTTAACAGGGAGAAATGAGCACAAATTATTCATGGGAATTCTTCAATCTTCTGTGTAATTATGTGATCATTCCCAGAACAAAGAAAGACTTTGACTGATCATAACAGCAGGAAAAAGTCAGTACAATGATTAGCACATTACGGAGAATAAAAAAAAAAGTGATAATCTAGTGCTTTAATATTTTTTGCATATTTTGAAAGTTTGGGATGCTAAGACTAAATAATTTAAAGGTAATTATAAATAATCTCTTTTTTTCTCAAAAGAAAGCTGTTTTCATTTTGTTCTTCATTGTAATCTTTAATTTTGAGTCCTACTTCTTTAATTCACTCATTTTTCTTTTTTTTAACCACTTAATGCAGGTCATAAAACAGTATAATTCTGTGATAAGTCTTTCACGATATATATGGTATATGAACTTGTAAAGCTTTAGTCAACTTTATTATAGTTTTGATATCTAAGGCTTAGAATACAATTGACTGAGCACTAACATACAGTTACATTAGAAACATGGTATGCCAAGAGCATTAACATCAGTAATCTATTTGGTATTCACATGGACATGTCAGCCAGAAGTGGATATTAATAAGCACTACATTACAATTGGTCTCCAACGCAACTGTGTATTACAGCTACCTTAGTAGTTAAAGTATTCAACATGATTCATGTAAAGTGTTGTCAGGGAATTAATAACGATTTGCTTCTTTTTGTAAAAAGGGTCTGTATTCATTGTAACAACACGATTAATCATGTAATAAATTAACTCAAGGAGGTAAGTAGGACTCCCAGGGTTATGCGCTGCACTGAGCTTATATGCAAAATTGCTACTGATACAAAGCAAATCAAAAGGATAAAGGAGTATACTCCTAGGAATATACCTCTAGATATATACCTCTATACCATTCCAGAATATCAGCTCTCTTAGCAGGCAGGTGGTTTCTCTGGACAACCTTGAGAAAATTCAGTGGCCAAAGGATGCTTAGGTTGAAAAGTTCTGTTAAGTCATAGTAACTTCCTTTGTGTGTGTAAATGAATCAACTTTTAAAGTAGTGTTGTTGCTGCATTTTAACAATACTTCAACTGCTACTTTAAACCACTCTAAAATCTGCCTATTTTACTAGCTTTGTGAACCTTCTCTTGAAGATTTGTTTCTCACAGGTGACAGTTTTGAAAGGCAGCATTGATACATTTGGATTTACTCTCATTTTACTTTCCTGTTCATATGCCTTTGTATTTCACTTTAACTTTTCCACCAAAAAGTAGATACATGGGAAACCCTATTCAGTTCAACTTCGACAAAACTGTCTTGGTATATGTATGGGGTAGAATGGTAAGACGCAAGGGAGAGAATTAATCTCAGTAAACAATCAACATACTAAGATATCTAGGGATCCATTTTTTTATTTTCACATTTGTGTCCTGTTTGTGGCTCATTTCCTACTTACAGATAAAAATCAAAGAATAAACTAACATGCTCCTTCTTTATGCTCACTGCAAATTACACTAAGAAAATTCTTGAGGCATTTAACTGGAAGAGGAAAAAAAAAAACTAAAGCAATTCAGACCAAAAATTGTGTTTTGCAATAGTGGTGGGAATTCTTGAAAAATCTCCAGTAGAAAGTTGCTGCATAAAATGTTGCCTATAAGTAGGGACATGTAGGCTCACTCCTTATATTTAGCTCGTCATCCTCCTATAAACAGCAATTAAACTCGCTCACCACCTCATACATTCCTTCAAAGCTCTCTGGAAATGAAACTAAAACATCAGTGGTACCCGGTGCATATCATACACAGATCTCAGACTGATGTGCAACTTTTTATCTCAAACTGAAAAGGTAATTTGCAAATATGATTATTTACAGAGTGTCTTACAAAAGAAAATGTAAAAGTTCTCACTGAAGAGGTCACATGGATAGCTTTGATTTCTTTTACCATGGTACTAATTAATCAAGTTGCACATATATGTTATTTTAAATTAAGTTAAGCTTGCATTATATTCTGACATAAATTAATCACATATCTAGATATGTATACATACGCTAGCTGCCATGAGGAAAGGCAAGCAACACACGTACATCTCTGGTACTCTGCACCTTCAGACAACTGTCTGTGCTTTTGACTGGACTTTTCTTGTGCCAATGGGCTGTTTATCTCAGCTTTGAATTTTTCGATCTTTTTCAACCTTTCAATCTTCGTATCTCCCTTTTTATCCTCTTCTTTCCTATCCTCTTCCACTGATCATTCAACCCTTCACTTATTCTCTCTCCTACATGAAAGGGAAATGTATTTTTGAACAAATATGCCAGTTGTTTCAATTATGTTGGTTAGCTTATACTTATCCTCTATACTGTCTCTAACTTATAAATTGGGTTGCAAATTCCTCAAGGCTTTCTTGGTCCTCAGGCACTACTACCTTGATTATCTTGAATAACGTCATCTGATTTTCAAGAGTTTCAATTGCCTGTAAATCTTACTGAAGCCAATGGGAACTGCAGCCCTGGGACCTCAAGAAATTCCAGACACACTAACAGACTCTTATTTAACAGCCAAAATTTGGATTGAAAGTCTTAGCTTCGGGCACCTTGGTTTCAATGATTTAAATAATCACTTATATTTTGCTTCATACCTGCCCCATTGCCATTTCTCACAGAAGAGACTTGCATCATTAGATCAAATCACTTTCTGACAGTTCTAAACCATGTTAGAGGAACTGTACCTAAAACATACCATCACAGACATTTGAAGCATTATTGTTCTTCTCCATTACCCTACACTATCTTGTGACACCATGAGTATGGTAAGTGTGAGAAGGTACAGCCCCAGGAAGGAACGCAAGACACGTGGCAGAGGGGGAGAGTTCATTTCAGACAAATAATGCTCTTCCATCTGACACACCACAAAGTAAACTAACAGTATAACAATAAAAAAGACAAGTTTGTTGTGGAGTTTTTGTTGTTTCAATTTGAATTTGCAACATAAGCGATGCACTAATTTTCCCTTTCAAGTTACATGGTTCTGGAGCTCATCCGTCACTCTGATTTCTACCAGTTACCTTAGCATTTTGCTCTGCCCCAGAGACTAGGAACAGTTGCCTATAAAACAGCCAAGCCTAGTTAACAGGATTAGGTATAATGTTTATCTCTTCTAGTCAAAGAAAATCTTAGGCTTCAATGTCATCTCAATGACCTTCGAAGACTTTGAATCCCATTGAAAGACCATTGGTACCACCAGCAGCATGGCGTCTGGTAAAACATGGGGAAAAAGAAACAAACCTGGAGAATGGTGCAAAACAGGCAGTTCTGGAAGTCCTGGCAAAGTGCCAGCCTACGAAACACTGCCAATGGTGACATTTTCACATAGTCGTTCCACAAAGCTGGATGCGTGCTTGGTGTTCAGGTGCCATAATTATTGACTATAGGCCCTTTGTTTGTCCAATGGTAAGAACATAATGGAGTGAAGAATTTGCAGTTCTGAGTACTTTTTAAAAGCGTGTTAATAATCTATCAATATGGCATATGAAAGTTATAGCTTCTTTGTAACCACAAAAGATGTAGGAGGTTATTTTTTGTTTGTTTTTTAACTGGGTACACTCAAACCCTCCATAAGTTTTAATATAGGAAGAAAAGATGTACCCTGTCTGAATCTGCTTAGCAGATTCTTCTTTCCTGAATAAAAAGGTCTTAGTTCACATGGATGAAAATGACAAGGATCTCTACAGTGTGAAGTTTACTTGTTCTGAATACCAGAAATGTGCAAATTCTTTTAGGGGTAGATATATATATAGAGATATATATCTCTGTATACTCAAGTGGGGTTGCCATTAGAGAGCCTCAGGTGAATTTGTGGAGAAATGTAGCCAACAAAATAAAAGACTGGTTGGTTGCTTGGTTGCTTTTGGGAGAGACATGGTTTGCAGAGGCAGGAACGGGGACAGATTGTTTTGTTTTTGGCTTTAATCTTTTAAAATGGCCTAATCTATGTGAAAGTATGCCCAAAGGGCCAGCAGTGTTCCAGAGATCTACAATACTATACTACATAAAAATTTGTGTAATGAGCGTTTTAACTAGTAAATTCAAATTATTCGAGAAACATTTGAGAAAAGAGAAGAAATAGTCCACTTACTTAAGAGAAATTCTTTTTCATTTAACCTTTTTTCTCTACTTGGCTTCAAGTTTCATGACACATTCTGACCTTAACAATATGTGAATAGTGAGTGCATATTAGTATGTCTATTTTATATTATGAAATTATTAACTACAGAACTGCAGTGCACCACAAAAGTACATCACACCACTTTTCCACTTACATTATGTTAAAACAGTAAATACATTATGTAGGACCAAGAACAGACTTACACAGGAGGAGCCTGTATATCTGAAGAAGATATTTTGTCCTTCTCTGACACCCACGTGACACATTAATACACTGCCAGCACTGTAAATCACACAGACAGTCTTTTCTATTTACAAAGAAGTATTGCTATTCTAGTAAAGCTGTACTTTTTTTGGTGATAGCACTTGCTACTTTATGCAGCAGTCAACTGAACTCTGTATCAAAATAGATCATTGTGTAAGCAAAAAGCAAACGTGCAAGTTTTCAATTGCAAAACCACTTCAGCTGCAGTACAGACACAACAATACTTGCTTTCAATAGCTAAGGGAAAAAACAGATTAATAGACATACCAGCCAAATTGCTGTAACTTCCAATCCAATAGAACAATGGTAAACTGCCCAAAGGAAATGCCCAAAATACTTGATCTGAGCTATGCTGAAGGACAGTGTATTGCACATAGGGAACTTTTAACCTTAACAATCATGATTAAATTTAAAAAGGAGGACAAAAAAATGCACTACTGATAAAGACACCTTGTCCGGTAGCAAAATTTAAGCAGTGGTGCTTTATAGGATATATTTTATCTGTATATGTTTAACAGCTCCCTGTGAAATTCTTTCCTTTAGCAATGTCCTCAGAATCTAAATTGTAAAGGACCTGATTTTAATTTTCATACATGCATAATATGTAACAATCTTCTGTTCTTATTTATTTTTATACATTTTATTTACTATACTTAGCCACTTTACAAAATATGTATTTTCCATTATATTTGGGTGGGGGTGTTAAATGTAATTTTAAGAGGTAACCTAATGAAAAGAAATATTGAGTTTGACTAATATTTATTTAAAGTTATTTTCTGTTAGTCTTTTTGTTATGGCATAACATTTTCTATATAATTTTTCAATGGAAAGTAACACTGCACATTGTTGCTGTTAAACACTAATGTCAGCCCTTAAAAAAACACTAGAAACAGATCCTGAAGTTATGATGTGTAACATGTAATTATGCTTTCAATCGCCCAGTTTGTAGTGTACTTCTGCACAACATATTTGTGATTGATCAAAAAAGAATAGTTCTGAAACTAACATGAAGGTGCCAATGAATTGTCTCATCAAGCCTTCCCTCAATCACAGTCCAACAAAGTATATAGCTCATTTTAAACGGCTTCATTTTAAACGGCTTCATTTTAAACATATCAGTAATCCCAGAGCAGTCCCATCAAAACCAAGGTTATGAAATGGTTTAAGACAAGCGTGGCCATAGTTTTTTGGGTGTTTAGGGTCATCATAAGTTGTCAAAAACTCTGTTTAGAAAATACATCATATCCTACTTGATGATTATACAATATGGATGGTAATGGATACTCTTAGGTGGGACTAATTTTGTATCAAATGGTGTTATGTAATGAAAGTGCCCAAATATACATTCTCAGAAACACAAAATTCTGAACTGTTCTTATATGAATTTATCTTTTTCTAAGTAGTAATAGATAAATATTGGCTAGTCTAACTAAAAACTCTAAAAGTTGGACTGCCTGTCAACATCTCTTTAATATCCATAAAATGGTGGGAAGCACAAGTTAAGTTTATTTATGAAGTGAGAGACATAACTACAGTTACACAATTCAGACTAGTTCTGTTCAAAGGGAAAACAGAGTTTTTAAGCACATATTTAACTTTTAAGCATCTGCTGAAAGTACTTGCTTAAGCTTTACTGGAATACGTCCTTAAGTTTCATTGCTGTGATTTACTTAACTGCCTTAAGCACTAAAGGTCATGAGCAGGTAAAGCAGCAATTCTTAAAAGTTTCAAGACTGAGTAGTTTTTTTCCTTTTCCATAATAGTTACCCTCACCTTCATACATCTCGCACACCTAAACCTCCTCACTTCAGCCAGCAGACCCTACCACTTTGTGTGCACTCTGTGAGCACCTTGCATGTGGGAGTCAGCATGGACTACCTGAGTTGTGGAGTCCTAGCATGCGTCATGAAAACTAGCAACACAAATGCTGCTCTCCAGCTTCTCTGAAGGTCCCCTCTTGCACTCTCACTGGCCTCAGAAATCCCCTTCCACCTCTTTTCCTTCCCCATAACTATCCCTTGTCCTCATGCACAGAGCTCTCTTCCCTCAACACAGCCCCAGAGCTGCATCCATCAAACCCTTGAGCTTCTGCTCCCGTGGGAGAAAGAAGCAGGGTGCTTACATGGGGCTGCTGCTTAGCCCAAGCCCAGCATGGAGAGGGAAACAAGAGCATGTCCCAAACAGCTACAGCCACTAGATGATCCATGGTTGTCTCCCATCCCACTCGCTAAAAGCAAATGTGATACTGTTTAACTAGCAAAGAAGAGAAACGCCCAGCTACCAAAGCAGCTAAATCTTCTTCAGTTTTGAAAACAATATTACATTTGTGCTAAGTCTTTTTAGTTTTAGAGATGGAAATGAGAGTTAATAATTACTGGACCTGACCATACAGATATTTTGCCTGTAAACCCTGCGCTCTGCTACAGGCTTTTGGTCACGGAGTTTAGTGAAAAAATCAGATATTCTGTGTTAACCTTTAAACATGTCATAATCATTTAAAGAACTTCCATGGCCCCTATCGCCAGAATATCCAAAAGCTTCTTCATCTTTATTAAATGGTCCATCTCTAACGAAACTGTCTGGTAGGCAGTCAGCAGCTGAGTTTCAGTTTAAATGTGTGACCTGAGGCAGAGTACAAGGCCTGGATCTCCCTCCCACCTCCAGCTGCAAGGATTTAGTTTATGCAGTGCAACATAAGGATTCAGATGACTTTATTCAAGCAAGCAAAGCTAAATATCCTGCCTGAGACCTGTGACAACTTTAGTCTCCTGCTTAATTCACAAAGTCGCCCTGCACCAGTCTGGTGACCAGAGCACGCTGAACATCCCCTCGTATGAGGGTCAAACATGCGGTAATACATATGTTCACAAATATGGGCAGGACAATTACCTGGTGGTTAGTGCATTTATCTCAGAATAGTGAGATATGGATTCCAGGACTGAGAGGGAAAATAAAATAGCTGTCAAACCCGTATCTACACTTCTTCAGAGAAGTACATAGGCAAGGGCAAGCTATAGACACTCTCCACAAATTCTCTTGCAATCACATATTTTTAGAGTGAATGCAAGATTCCTTGCCAGAGAACCAGGTCCTTGCATAGGGGCCTTGATTTCTGGTTCTTATGTTTCATGTATTTTCATTACTAATTCCTTGAAAGAAAATGCATGTCTTATCAGGAGCTGGGACCACACTCCAAGACGCAATCTTCATCACAGATTTGAAGGGAATGAGCTTGTATCCAAAATCAGCTCTAGGAAGGGGCTTTCATGCTATGAACCCCAATTTTACCATTTGGGTTTGCAGGTAAGTATGTGGCCACGTGTTGGAGAGCTCTGAGAAGGGAGGTGCTCCTTTCTCCTCAGGATTTCTCAGCAGCTGGCTTGATTGCTTCTCCTGAGTGTGCTGCCTGGTGGGAAGCACCTTCAACCACACCTAGCTTACTTAGTTTTCTTTGTAGAGAAATTTGGTTGTTGACTTCCCCCACACCTTTCCCAGAGCGGTGCCTCACCCATTGCATACCCTGCTCCACTGGGACTCTGCTCATGAGTCTGCACCACACGGGTTTGCCCATGCCCACAGAAGAAACACGCTGGGGGCAAGGAGTTGAATCAGGGCACCCCATCTTCCAGGCTAGTGACTGACAAGATTTTTCTCTCATGGAAAAAACAGCCTTTTCAAGTGGTCTTGGGTCCTGATGGAGCTGACCATGCACTAGGGGCTGTACGGGCTACATGGTGGAGCAGTGACCACAGTGGTTTGCTCTGGCTCCTTTGAGCCCAGTGCCTGCTGAAGACCACAAACCAGTAAAAGACCACTTCCCCTTGGTTCTCACAGTTTATAAAACTGCTATCCTCAGCTAACATCATCAACAGATACAACTGAACAAAGATTTAGCTTAGTAGCAATAAATGACAAAGGATTGTTTTTTCCCCAAAAGCTTTGAACCTTAAAGATGCAGGTAGTTTTGTTGCTAGAATAAATAACAAGTAGCCTGTGCTACCATCTGGATGAATGTTGCCAATCTGGAAATGCTAATCCAGACAACACAATATATACTTGTCTATACCTTTTCTGTTAGCAAAGACTGGATGTGCAGAGTGCCTTACTACATAGGGTTAATTCAAACTATTGTATAAAATGCACCAAATTCTGGAGTGCTTATTTGTGTCTGCAGAGATTAAAGATCTGTCTATCCTGAGAGCAGACAAGACTATATTTGGGATCTGTACATGTATTTAAAAAATGCCATTTGAGATACTGTGCTAGCAATATTTCTAACAGAAGATTTTGTTACCTTTATTCACTTTCAGTCCCAAGCATCCAGGCTTTTTTTTTTTTTTTTTATTCTTTACACACACAAGAACTCACACAGGTAAATAAATATTTGCATGTGCTTTATACATTTTAAAATGCAATTACTTTCCTGAAAGCTTTTTTAATACACAGTCAATTCAGAGCCAAGATCTGGGGAAATTGCTTTGTTTTCATAACCGCAGCTATCAATCAAAAAGTAGAATGAGATCTTTTATCATTGATATTTCTGAGCAATGGTCAAAAAAAAAATTGATAGTTGAGATTTTCTTCAACAAATATCTTTACCACACCATTCTCCCTGAAAGTCACACATTTCTTTGTGAGCTGCAAATGTAGGAAGATGGTTACATCTGATTTCAAAAAATGACTACCAACACCAGTACCGCTGCAGGTAAATCACATGTCTCTTTAAGATGTCTGTTCCTGCTACCTTAATAATTTCAGCCACAGGTAAGTCTTTATGCAGATTATAATTGAAATGGTATAACTCTTCAGCCGCTCTTATCTGACAATTAGAAACTTCTTTCCCCAGTCACACCAGCTGGAACTACCAAAGGCCATGATAAAGAATGTACACTTCACAACACAGCAGTCACCCAGGAAGGGTTAATAACATCCCAATCTGCTCTCCTCCCCCATCTTCCCTCTTACTCCCCAAAAAGCAGCTCATGAGGGGTGGCTGATACAAAAGACTGCAAATCAGCTTGTGCAAAGGTGATGGATGAAGATACCACAGGTGCCTCTGGAGTGGCTGGAGCAGCCTGGTGGGGAGAGGGGCCTTGCCCATGGCAGGAGGCATCAGCAGGCTAACACAGGTTGCAGCCTGCAAGCGAAGCTGAACTTGAGTAGGGATTTCCCTGCAAAAGGGGAAATGGTGGCTCTGAGATTAAAGGACTGGTAATGGAGGACTAATCCATCCTCAGTTTTATGTTACCCAGGGGTGGGTGATACATGCTATAGGTAGCGGTAGTGAGGGGTTGCTGAGCAGACACTATGGGGCATGCCTTAGACATGGATGTTGGCTTCTGGCACCCTATCCTGAGATTTAAAAAAAAGTGTGATTAGGTTGAAATGGGACTTTTAATTTCTTTTTTTTTTTAAGAAGAAAATGTTCAATTCATTTTTTTCCTCTATTTGATCTCGGAACTCTTTCTTCAACTCCCTCTTTTCCAAAAGAAAGCCAATTCTGTACTGTCACACTGCACCGGTCCCCAGGGCTAGGCCAAATTCTGCTGTCAGTTATAGCAATGAAGCCGTTAGGGAACGACAGCCCTAGGGAGGCATCACCTGGGTTAAGAAGAGCAGACTCTTGCCTTCTGTGTCTGTGGTGACATTTGTTTTTACTTGAATAGCTTTTATGGCAGGGTTTACATTTTTTTTTGCTGATGTGTAGTAAAACATTTTTACTGTGGTTGGTTTAATTTTCAAAGCTTTAAAAAAATCAATTTGTTTCTTTGTAGTCAGTATATTGGAGCTGAAAACTGTAATGTACTATTACTTCAGGGTCACTGCTTAACTTCTGTCGACCCTCTTGCCCATGAATATTTCCTGGAGTTTATTACTGCAATCTATTACCTGGATTTCTATGCATAAACTTACATTTCTTGTTCTTAAGTAACCGCTAACAGAGTCTTCAAGAACAATGATTGATTTTAGGGCAAAAACAATTTACCACATGCAGGAACGTAAAATCCATGAGACGCTTCTCATGAATACCCACGTTCTTCTCTTTGTATTGCAAAGATTTTGAGAGGGGCATGAGAGATGCGGATGTTTCAGATGGAGCAATGTACAATGGGGAAAGAAAACACACAGTGCATAAAGTAAATAGGACACATTGACAATTATTATTCTGTCCTTTGGGGAAATTCTGAGTTAAATATCTGCTATTGTTCATCACAGCTTCTTCAACTAGGAGGAGGAAGACAAGGACGGTGCCAAAATCCTTGTTAAGCTTTTGGCAAACACTTTCTCTGACAAATTACTGGAACTATTAATATTTTTTTTTTTTTTACAGGGAGGTCTTTAAGAGCTACTTAAAGTATTGAATGTGGATTGGACAGTAGCATTAAAGGCAAACTGTTGTAACTGGCCAGGAAATGGCTGGCCAGTGGAGTTGCTACCTTACAGGCAGCCATCAGGAGAGCTCAGGTCAGCACATTACCCTGCTTATCTCTGTTGTTAAAGGGTGGTATCTAAAGTTTTTGACAGCTGTACATATTATTATAGTTACCACAAGACAACTAAGTAATAAGATTTCTGTCTGAATATGTGTATGTCTATATTCACCTAATTAATCTCTCATGCCATGCTAAAAACATCTAACTTTCTCTGCTCATCAACAAGAAGCTGTCCTGTGTAAAGACTTCTAATACCTCACTCCCACTAGAAAAATAATTTTTTTTATAAATGCAATATATAGAACGGATGAGATGCCAGAGCTTCCTTTGCTGTTGTTATCCAGTTTGGATGCTCTGTAACAGTATTTCTTATGATCCTAGTATCTCTGCGTGTGTTTTACAGGTTATAGCAATATAATGATACTACATTAGTCACACCACCAATTCTCACTCTACTTATCAAAGCAGCCTTTAGATAACTTCCAGATGAGACATGACAGTGGATAATCCATTATCATCTTTGCTGGGTTTTTTTGTCTTCTGAACAAAGGATTTGATTCAAATTATTAAGCTGATTCCAAGATGTAGCAGTTAAGACTAGCAGTTTCAAAATGTTTTTTTCCCTGCTTGAATGGAATGAATGAGCCTCTTCTACTTGCTCTAGGGAGAGAGGGCGATGTGTGGCAAATGAGATGAATAATGACCTGATTTAGTAGAGGAAAATTGCTGTAGGGAGAGATAATATTATGGGAACAAATAAAAAACCCCAAAGCAGGGAAGCTGAATAATACTTGAGGAAGGTGAGGGAAATGTTTTAATAGTCCTGCTCTTTGTGTGAACATCAAAAAAAATAAAAATATCAAGACATCCTCAGCACATCATTTGCAGCTTGACAGACACCAGGTCACCCTGGTCAAGCAGGACCTGCCTTTCATAAACCCATGCTGACTGGGACTGATCACCTGGTTGTCCCGTATGTGCTGCGTGATGGCACTCAAGGTTATCTGCTCCATAATCTTCCCCAGCATCGAGGTCAAGCTGCCAGACCTGTAGTTCCCTGGATTCTCCTTTCAGCTCTTCTTAAAGATGGGCATCACATTTGCTAACCTCCAGTCCACTGAGACCAGCCCAGTTAGCCAGGACTGCTGGTAGATGATGGAAAGTGGCTTGGTGAGCACTTCCACCAGCTCCCTCAGTACCCTTGGGTGGATCACATCTGGTCCCAAAGACTTGTGAGTATCTAAGTCGTGTAGCCTTACTTGCACACTCTACAGTTTATAATTTTCTTGCTTCAAAACACCATTCTTCATGAGAAAAAAAAGAAATAGATAAGGGAAGATGCAAAGAAAAAAATAAAGGCAGAAAGAAACGGATGATGGATTATCAAGCAGAGAAGTTTTTTTTTCAGAACAGAGTTTGACTTGTGATACTGATTGACCTTCATCTTTGAGGTACGTTCCATAACATGTGGAAATTTATAGCTGCCAAAATACCTAATAAGATTAATTTAAGTCAAAATCCTCAGACTCTGTGCAAAGGTTTTAGCTGTATAGACTTCTTATTTTGTTACTGAAATGAACAGAAGAGAATTGTTTCTTTTGCATCATTTGCTTCCTTGATATTATTAAATAGCTACTTGTTGCCAACACAACAGCGTAGGCTGAGGAGAAACTGTGAGTTATGACTTCATGAGTTAAACAGACAACATTTTCATGTGTCATCTGTCCCCAAAAATTCATTAAGTGCTTCCAAACATAATAAAATTTACCCTGTTTTTCCTTCTGTTTGCTAGGATTCAAACACTGCATTTTAAGGTGCCATTTTCATTTTTAAAACTTTTTGTTTTACAACAGGAATATGCACAGTCTGTCTTCTGTATGCAGTATTCATTGTGCACTAGAAATAAAAGGACCTAATTCTTCCTGGTGTTAGCGGAGCAACTTCGATGGTTGCAGCTGGACAGCTCAGATCCGACTTCACTGTGAAGCATAAAACTGAGAGGTCATAATCTCAGAAAATTCTTATATTTACCGTGTGTGTATATATCATTTGTATGTTTTTATTATCCACTTATTTTGGAAATCCAACTTGAATTGGTGACACCGCCATACTGGCAACCTCTTTGAAGACTTATTCCCTCAGCATTATGTGAATGAAATACATGCAACAAACCAAAATTGTAACCAAACATTAAAATTCATCCAGAAGTTTTGTACTTCGTCCCTGAAAAATGAGAACTCCTATTGATTTAATGAGACTTCATTTAGTGTCATCATACAAACACTGCTGGGGAATTGGTTTTAATGATCATATGAAATAAGATTGTTCAAAATTAATGTTAGGAGAAAAAGAAGCTGACAAAGAAGTCCACAAAATGTTTCTGAATCAAGCTGAAGACCACACTTTGACAACAGTAACCTCATTTTTTTTGCATGAGCTGGTACTTTGACCTGGACAATTGACTACGTAATAAGAATAAAGAAGCATACCATAATATGAGTATTCCTGAAGATGTCAGCTGCTCACCTTTGCCAGAGGTAAGAATAGTTTATGTTTACTCAGAGCTTTGTTTTAAAATCTGGCTCTTGGAGGTAATATCCAGACACAATTTGGCATGGAACTAGATCCATTTTCTGACATTTCCAAACTTTTCTGAGTTCTCAGGCACCCAAAGGGTTTGTCAGCAATACCAGTTTGGGTTCCCAGAGGGAGAAGAACTTCTGATTTATCAGAAGTGCCTAAGCTCATTTTAAACACCACAACTGATTAACAAGAAAATCAGAAGTCTTATTCTACCAAAAGGAAAAAGTTTAGGTTCTTAATTACAAAACTGGAAAACAGTTAATGTATTCTCGAATCACGTTACCTGTAAACTTCTTCCATACCTCCTCCAGTGACTTGGTTGACATGAGGCAGAGCTGGCATGTTAACATCTCCTGTTTTCATGGCTGGCTTGTCCTGGAAAACCTTTTGAAATTATATCTATTTTGAGGATGCTGCTTAAGCTGGAGTCCCCTTCTCTTTTCAGTTCCCTTTTCCTAAGTCTATTATCTTCTAAGACTACACTAAGACAGCTCTTCATCAGTTATGACTACAATAACTTAGTTTTCTCTTCCCCTGTTCAATACATTGCATAAAGTAAATCCAGCAATTTTGGACATTTCCTGGGCTTATCTCTGGGATTTAATGTGTTCTTCAATTAGCATTAATTAAATAGACTTTCTGAAAGTGTTAATGTTTTCAAGACTCTTAAATAAGAAATATTACCTGTAAATGCATATTATCAAACTCCTTAATGTCTAGATCTATGCTAAAGTCTACATAAGGACCATATATGACCTAGCACATCTGTCAGATTTATTACTGTTAATAAAAGTGGGGTTTTATCTAGAACCACCTTATCGTCCTCCATCTTTCAATAGTATTAGATGCTTGCAGTACCATGAAACAAAGTAGTGTAAATAGGGTCATCCTAGGGTAAACATGTTAAGCACGTTGAATTGTTGCAGTTGAATTCAAAAGAGGATGTAATCATCTCTTTCCACTGTCTAGACATTTGAAAGGGTTGTCAGGACTACAGCTACAGCTTACCAAGAATCTGCTTTTGCTCCACAGGGAGAGCTAAATCTTTGAGATCAAAGTCTCACGATAAACACTTAGCTGGGGTGGATTTCTGACATAAAAAATCATTAAATAAGTGCTACCCTTCACCGGACTTTTGCTTACCATTTCTCTCATTAGGCACACAGCCAGGCTCCATGGTGTACATGAAGTCACAAAGAATCATGTCTAGATGTTTATATCGGGGCTAAGGTGTTCAAGGGTAGATCAGACCAATATGCAGGGGCAAATCACAGGGAAACCTTACTGTGGAGAGAAGTGAAAGCTGTCAGAGAGCAGGAGTTACTGCCTGGGGCAAGCCCATTGCCCGGCAGATGGGTATACCTACCCTTGGAGAAACAGTTCTTGCGTTTCTGAGAGACAGGAACCACTACAGAAACCTTTTCAATCTGCAATATCCAAGTAGGGACCACTTCAAAACAAGATAAAAGGAGATATTCATCTGCTCCAGCCTCCAACTGCTCCTGGAGAGTTCTCCCCTTCTTAAAGATTTCCCTGGCAAAAGAAGTATGCCCACAGCGACTGGAAGGAAGAAAGCTTGCTAGGTTATACTTTTCTTTGAAGGTGTATCCCCTCCTTAACCCTGCTATCAGCACAAGTCACAGTGGTATTCTGCAAATCTGCTGTGCACTCCTACAGACTGAATGTTTGTCATGCATCTTAAGACGCTTCATCACAACAAGGGAAATATGTTAAGGTGAAATCTAAGACAACACAGCTTTTAAGTAACTGTATTTCTCATTTCTTTGTAGCCAGATCAGCTTTGTAGTGAAGGTGACTTAATTCAGTTCAATGAAACCAGTGTTAAAAAAATGTCTCTGGCAAACTCCATTCTCTGTCTGCACAGGCTGCAACCTTGGTGACTGGTTTAACTGGCCAGGCCCCTGCTTGCCCACCTTGGTGTGGTCCTGGAATGCCCATGCTGTGAATGCAGGCTGCTGGCATGCTTTTGAAGCAGTTTTCAGGGTATACACATGCTACTCCTACGTGAGGTTCTGATGGGGTAATCATTTGGGAAGCTCATGCAGAGGTTGTATGAACAGAATAACTGGAGATCAGAGAGGACCCAGGAACAGGACTGCCTCGCAGCTGACAATTCATCTTCTTCTTGTAGAATAGAAAACTTATCTTCCAAAGTGTTCCATGTTAATATGGGCCTTTAAATTCTCCTGTTAAAATTGTGCAGAGGAAGAGTATATGGACCTAAGCATAAAATTACAGTCTTTAGCTAGACTGTGCCAGCTAGTGAGATTTGCTAATTAGTTTGTTGGTTGATAAAGACTCTTCAAAACTGCTCCTTGAAAGCAAGCAAATTCCTCTCAACAGCTTTGCAGAAGAGATGTAAGTGGATACATAAGAGTGATACAGGGAAAACCACAGAGCCCTAATACAGCAAAATGCTAATACAGAAAAATGCTGTACTCTTTTTCAGAAATGAGCACATATTGTCTAATGGGACTGTTGTGCTTGTCTAACCTATGTAAATACCACATTGAGATAAAGATATAGATATATATGTATATTGGTCCAGAACAAAATCAGGACTTACATGTTTAATAGAGGGGGGCAGGGGGAAAGGCTGCAGAAAGAGGAAAAGTCAACATAAACCAAAGTTTATACTGTGGAGATGGGAATGAGATTAGGGAGTTCAACACACAATCTTGGATTTCAGATATGTAGCTCATCTCCAGAGAGGATCAGAAAGATGGAGAATTAAGCTGAAGGAAAAAAGGGTTGAACACATGTGAGGAGGAGACAACCTGAGTTGAAGGATAAAGATGTCCCTTCCCTGTTGTATGACCCAGTGCAGCATAATCACTGGTTTGTGGCTCATCAGGTATGACAGCTGCGCCTAGAGACATCTGTCCATATGGTAGGGCAGAAGCCAAAGTTCTGTATTGCATAGTGTCCATATTGTAACAGAGCCAGTTGTTCAACAGTATTATTTCTTCCAGGTGTTAACTGAAGAAATAACACCATATAGTATGTACACACTTAGCTTAGTTAATGCAAACCATGAGCTGGACCATAAACGTGGCGCAATCTTGATGCCCATAACGGGCCAAGCTGTGGTAATCCAAGCAAGAGAGTTCTTCCTGGCCACAAACTGCTTGAGCAGTCTGCGGTGTGGTTTCATCTGCAAGCAAGTTGGGAAAAGACAAATGGACAATGAGCTGATGAATGTGCAGCAGATTGTTGTGCTGCTGTGGCCGCTGCACAAAAATGTGCTAGTTGTTTTCAAGACTTAACTCCCAAATTTTTGCTACTGGTTGCAGCTGCCCTCTACCCCACCCTACCCCCACAACCATTGTTAACACCAGGCATTGGCCATCTGCAGAAGGTCTGTGCCACAGCTACTCCTGTCAGTTGTCTCGGCTAAGCACTTGTTAAGGTCATTCTAGCATTGAAGTTTGCCCAGGCTTGCTGACCTAAAACCTAACCCCAACCCAATTACTTTTTGTTACACTAGTCCTAACCCTTGTCTGGCTCCCCCTGCTGTGCCCAGCAGCAGATTTTGTTCTTTGGTCTCAACTGATTAAAAAAAGTTAACTCTACTCACAACTGCATGGGCCATAGTGATTAGTCAGGCCATTCTACCATCTCCAGATCGTAAGTAAGAAAGGCCTTAGTGTGGAATTGCTTGGTATACTTCTGCAGATCCTAATAAAGGCTGCTTTCTTGGAAAATGTGGCCATTGAAAAGCTATGTTTGAAACTGATTTGGTTTTAATTTTAGCTGAAAATTTTTGTTCTATTTAAAAACTTCCCTTACCTTTCTTTAAATTGACTACTTCAGTGACTACTGGTACCAACATACTCACCAAGAAATGTGTCCGTTCTGAATATCGTCCTATGCTGAGCCCCACTGCCCTGGCTGAATGAGACCTAATGGATTGCTCTGGTCCCCATTCCTCTCCTTAGCCCATCTCACCTTCCCTGTGGCCATCCATGATAAAAGGCCCGGGTGCTATGTACATATGGTTCATCACACAAAAGTTTGCGTCCATATATATTCAGGTTTCCATCACAACAACAGAGAAATGGCACTGGCAAAATTGTTTTTTTCTTGTCTCACTTTTATTTCCATGCTTGCTTTCTCTTGTGTCATTGTGTCATCCTTTAGCCTCTTTCAGTTCTCCCATGGCTTTAACTTAGCCTGCTGACCAGTGCTATACTGAAATACGAACTTCTCTGTTAAACTCGGCCCTGTCACAAGCGTTCAGAGAGCCTTCTGGTTCTTCTTCCATTCCTGGGTTCCATAGCTATCACTGTACTGGACATATGTCGAATAAGGGTCACAACCACAGCCTTTGCTGGAGTTGCAAGGATGGGATGTGGGACTTGGAACTCACAGGCCCTGTTTTGGGCTTTGCTGCCTTGTGGTTTTCAAAGTTGAGTAATGTCCTCGGAGCTCTGGATCACAAGCAGGCAAAGGCATTGTTTGGTGCAGCATTGCTGGTGCCTGTGTCAACGTTGTTGCAAAGGCAGAGTCATTGAAAGAATATGTTTGAAGCATCTCTGGTTCAAATAATTGAACTTTAGCTGGAACTTTCTGGTTTCTCGCTTTGAAAGGATGTTCCATTTCAAAAACTATTCCATTCTTTTAAAATCATTACAGAGCTCTAAGAGGAATCAAAACTGGTTTGGATTAAACTTTTAGTTTAACCTCAAACTTTATTATTTTTTCATGCTGCCTTGCTTGCTGAAATGTTTCTCTTTAATTTCCCCCCCCCCTTCAAATTGCCAGTGAACCACTTTATCACTACATGAGATAATGAGACTGAGTTCCAATTTCCACATCACAATGTGTCTACCACACCATGAGTCTGAACTATCTCTTTACCCCCACAGAACCTCGCCCTAACCATAGGTTGAGGCATAGGCGTAAGGCGGTACATGTGGGAGGCTTGTCATACTGCTGTCCTAGAGATAAGCAGAAAGCTTCACTGAACAAAGCTGCACTAGCATTAACCACGCAGCTCTTAGAGCCAGAGTACAGGCATATTCTAATTAATCACAATTACACAAACCCATGCATTTGCATATAGCACTGCATGGAGTTACAGGGAATTTGGCAGATACTTACTGGATGTGACTCAGCCAGGAAGGGAACCTCGGCGCTTGCCCCAGGAAATCAAGCTGAGGGGTGAGACTCGAGGCTCTCCCAGCTGGGGGAACAGGGGAAGAAACAAAGGCTCATTTAAGACTGCCGTGCCACTTCTCTGGAAAATTATTGTATTGCCCTATTTAACATGGAAGCTATCTCTCTGCTTCATACTTCACATCTGAGTTTTGCATGGCCCTTTAGTGATTCTACTAAAATGCTGTGCTCCTCCTTTGAACTGGCAAAGTGAAAGGCAGGTGCCAGCTGGGCAGCACTCTAAATTCACAGCTCTAACACCTCACTTCTTTGATGATACTAAACCTCAGCCAAATTCACAATAGCAATACTATTCACCTTCTTGAGCCCTAATCAGCCATCAGCAGAGCTCCAAAGGGAGGGAGGTGAACCTCGGTAGCAAACTCACTCCAGGGAATTAAAGTCTACGTGCACCTTCACTCTGTGATACTCTTAACATCAAGCTGCGGACCCCATAAGGGTCACATACTCAATTTTGTCCCAGTAGGGACTAATCCTAGCTGATCAAGTATTATTTATGGCTCTAAAATTTTCTAAATCTTTTTCTCTCTGCAGGTGGGAAAGTAGGTAATTTTTAGACATTGCTCAGTTACAGAAGAAGATATTGCTGATTGTAGTCTATTTATTATTATGCAGGCACAATCCTCTGCAAAACAATAGCAAGTGCAAGCTCACTAAACAGGAAAACTCACTTTGGTTTGTTTCTGGAAGAGGATACAGAGGTATTCTTTCTGCTCTCACGGATGCTGCAATTACCTATCAGTTTCTTTTTCCCAAATGAAGCAGACTTCCTCCCCTGACTTCTCAAATTCAAAAGCAGGTATCCTTCCAGGCTAGCACTAAATGCTTACAGGAGTGCAGCTGAGGGGTGCCTCACCTGTACCTATCAGAGCCGAAGAGATAACAGCATGTTGAAAAAGCCAGAGAAAAGAAATGTTAAAAAACTCCACTTTTCATAATCAGATGCAATAAGCCCAGAATATGTGTAGGTTGAAAAGACTGTTGATATGAAAAGAAAAAAGACAAAAAAAAAAAAAAGCAGATTCTTAAATGAATGTGTGAATGAGAGCGAGCACTTGCAAGCAGTATGACACTGGAATACAATGAACGGGGAGAATCTTCCCACCCTTCCTTCCTGAATGATTGATGTTATAATCAGGGATGCTGGAGCTACACAAGAAGAGAAAAATATAAGGCCATATTCTTGACTGGTGAAAATGAAAGCATTCACATTGATTTCTATGCAACCACTGCTGTTTATGCGCTGCAAGATATATCCCTAAGAGAGGTGAGATAATGTGCAAGGATGACGAAGATAAAAGCACATAAGAGAAATGAAAACTTATCACAGGCACTGTGTTCCAAGTAAACACAGCTCATAACCTCAGGAAGCCTTCAAGAAGTTTCTCTTTCAGTTTTACTTGTGCTTTATAAATAACAATGAACACATATACTTCTCTGTTATGAATGCCTCTCCAGCAATGACATGTTGTCATTAATCATTATAGGATTCATTATTTACTTTCAGCTGAGGTTTTTTTCAGTGCAATAAGATGTTTTGCCTGTGCTTTTACACAGAATTATACCAAGATATAGCTATGTCCTGGCTATCTTTTTTAATACAAGAGGGACAATGCATACAGCCTTCCTTGGAGAGCACGGTTTGATTTTTACCATGGAGCACAAGAAGTACTGAATGCCATGACTGTATGCTAACCTCCCAGCGTGCACACTGCAAAACTGTCACACAACTGCAGAGCATTGCAAATTAGGACTGTGGGACCTAGTACGTTGCTAGTACTTTTATCTGCAACTGCACGCTTCAGCTGACTATTGCGAATCCTTTCCTTTCTTCAGCATACAAAGTTTTTGTAGTCGATCTGTGAAGAATACAAATCTGAAACTATAAACCATTGTAAGACTGAGAAGCAGAAGGAAATGAAAGAAATTTGAGTTGCACTCATTTAGGCTTTTCTATATTATACATAGGGGGCTTGAAGGATTTGTTATTATTTATTTTAGCAACATGTAAACTTCTTTTCTCAAATCATCCAAGTCTTTCATATTTTAAGATTTACTATAAATTTATAATATGCTAATTTATGATTTTAAAAGTACAAAAGCAGATGAAAACAGATTTTGAAAGTTCTCCAGACCTTACTGTTCTTACTGTCATCTAACAATACTGCTGACAAACAGCTGAAAGAGAGGCAGTCCTTCTTTAAGACTACCTCCCTATCCCCTCCAGTAAAGGCCAAAAACTCAATAGTGCTCTCAGCAACTCCAGCAAAACTTGGGGAAAATTGGGCAATCCACCCAAGTGTCAAGGAAAAAACTGGTATTCTAACAGCATGAAGAAGCGTCCCTCTCCCATTTTGTTTAAGAAACAGTAATAGCTTTAATAATAACTCGACCAACTCTGCACAAAAGTCTGTAGCATAATCCAGATCACCTGGTATGCAGGGTGATCACACTCTCCAAATTCCCACAGATTTCAGTGAGGCCAGGATTTCATTCCTGCTGTTACTTAGCATAAGATCTTCGGTGTCACTTTCTCTTAGGAAAGAATTACTGCCATTATTTTTAGCAATACTTGGACTGGTTGAAAAGGATCTGTATTTTTTCCAAGGGAACGTGCAAAAAGGTTGAACTAGAAGGGTCCACTGTAAACTCGAATGGATAAACCTTACTGGTAGTATCCTCCCATATCCTATTTGAATATACGTTGAAAAGATTTTGCAAATTTCTGTTTATACTTCAAATACACTTCTTAAAACCACAAATGTTCTGCTTTGGTTTACACATACACACATCAAAGATCAAAGAGCAAGACAATTACAGTGGAGCTGATGAATTCTTAATCTCAGAAACAGTGGTAAATTAAGGGAAAACACAGTCTCGTTACTGGTTGTTCTTTTGTGATTAAGTATTAGTTATCTGCTATGTTTGACATTCTGTAGCCCTATTTATTTGATTAATTTAATTGTCGTCCTAATTAATTTAATTATTTTGTAGCAAGGGTTGAGGGGCTGGTGCGTTCATGGTTCTCTCCATGGAGCTCAACTGATTACCAGCACCACAGTTTGCTGAACGGGTAAAAAGCCACCGCCCGGTCCCCGGTGCCCCTTTTGCTTGTCGGGGCTTGACTGATGTGCCCTCGGCTAGTTTCTGTCTCCGCGCCGTTGTTCACAGATTAATGTAGGGGATGGGATTATTCACGGTGCGTTAAATTAAGCATGTAGATCAATTTTTGCAGGAGAGAGCCCCCTCTTGCTCTTTTGAGTGTACATAAGCAACTCTTCGACTTACGAAGAGAAAAATAAAAAAAAAGGGGGGGGGGGGGAGCGTGAAGGGAGGCTGGTTTTCCTCGGAAGCACAGGGAAAATTGGGGGGGCAGGGAAGGTGGATTTGGGGGTCGCTTTAGTTTGTCACCCCACGAAACGAACGCATCTTTACAAAGCAACTTTTGAATAACCGGGCGACCGCGGGCTGGGCTCTCCCCGTCCCCCGGAGCTATACGTGCCGCCCACCACCCCCCCGCCCTCCACACACACCGTGCCGCTCCGCGGCCGCGCAGGGGGCGAGCATGGGCCCCAGCCTCCCGCCGTGCGCTGTAGGTTCCCGGCGCTCCGGGGCAGCGAGCCGCTCTGCGCCGTAGCCAGGTGCCCGGGGAAGCAGCGCCTCCCGGGACCTCCATGCGGCTCGCTGCCGTGGCCGAGCGGCAGCCCGCGGAGCCGAGCGCGGCTGCGGGAGCGCTCCACTGCTGTCAGTGGTGGGAGAGACGGTGCAGCCCCGGCGCCTGCGTCCCACCGCGCTCCTGCGGAGGGGGCGGGGGGCAGAGCGAGCGGGGCGGCCGGGACCCGGCTCCAGGCGAGCCCACCGCCCGCCCTTGCGCGGCGGGCGGCGGCGGCAGCGCGGGCGCGCACGGCGGCGGGGGGCGCGCTGTGGGCTGGGGGGGCACCCGCCTCCCGCGGCTGCCCTCGGCCCCGCGCTAGCACCGCCGACCGCGGAAGGCGCCCCGAAAGAGAAGGAGAACTTGTTCGTCTCCGCCAGCCTCCCCGCCGCTCGCATATCCTCTCCCGCGGCGCATCCGCCCGCTCTCCGGGTCCTGCTCCCCCCGGGGCTCGGGGCTGGCCCGCCAGCTCCAGCTGGAAGATTTCCCCGCTCGTTTCTCTTGGAGGGGTTTCGTCGGTAGCGGTGTACCGAGGGGAGGCTCCCTCCCTAAGGCACCCTGCCTCACCCTGCGGGGGAAGGGAGCTGGGTGGGGGCAAGCCAGGAAGGGAGGATCTCAGTGGCTCTCCTAAAATCTATCAGCAGGCTGCGAGGAGGGAAGAGTTTGGCACTTCGCAGGCGAGGCTGGGCTTGTTTTCCCCAGCGGTGATGCCGCTGGACTGAGAGCGGCGCGGCCGTGCAAGTTGGGGGGACGGAGCCCCCCACCACCACTTCGCCGTCCCCCAGACCCGGTCCAGCGCCTTCAGCCCCGGTGGCTCGTCCCTGCGGCCCCGCTAAATGAGAGCTGGTCGGAGGACAGAGCGACGCGGCGCCTGCTAGGGCTGCTCTCCGCCGACCTCCCCGGACTTTCCCACCCCCGACGAGGAGCGGCGCGCACCCCGCAGCCCGGAGAGTTGTCTCGGCAGGCTCCGTGCTATGGCGAGGCTGCGGAGAAGCAAACTAGCCGCTGGATTTCTATTACTTTTCCAGTGCCTGAGCGAGCGCTGCCAGCTTGCCGGCGGGGAGGCACCGAGGCAGAGCCGCGGTAAGCGAGGCCGGTACCTGCCGGGCGGGGCTGGCCGGGGCAGCGCCGCGGAGCCCGGGGCAGCGCGGCCGGGCCGGGGCGGGGGAGGGCCGGGGTCAGGGCGCCGCGCCGCCTTCCCGCAGCACCGGTGCGGTGTGGGCTCCGCCGGCAGCTCCGCGGGCCGCGTACCCGGAGAGGGCAAACGCCGTTTGGGGGTTGGCTCCCCCGGCTCCCGAGGGAGGCCCGGGTGGCCGCGGTCCCGGCTTTCCACCCCTCCCTCCCCCGGCTTCTCCGGAAAGAACTCTCCGTTACTTCATTTATTTATTTTAATGAGAATTCGGGACTTCCTCCTTTAATAAATCTGCCCCACATCACCGGGAGCCGGTGCTGTTCCCCTCCACAGCCCCTTCGCGGGGTCCCCGGAGCCTCTTTCCCAGCCATGTACTACATGCTCCTGAAGGCCAAGGGCTCCCACCTAAGCGCCGGGAAGGGAGGGACGGAGACACCGGCTCCCCCGGGAGCCCCAGGCAGCGGGAGCAGCGGTCCGGGGCGCCCCGGCAACCTCCCCCCGCCTGCCCGCCGTGGGGCCCCGCTGCTCTCCCAGCAGCGAGCCGTGGAAGGGGAGGCAAAGTTTTCCTACAGATCCTGCCTGGAAGAGCTAGCGGGCACTCTTCGCCCCCGCGGAAGTCAGTAGCTTGCAGCCTTCCCTGGAAACCAGGCGTTGAGAGAAAGCGCAAGATAATGAATGGAAGAAGCCCCACAGGGCTGTGGGACCTGTTCCTTGGGAGCGAGAGGCTCGCTCTGTTGACTAAGTTTGCTTGTTGATAGTATTAGGGTCCTCTTGCCAGTCCTCCTCGGAGACACCTGTTAATGCATGACGCACAGCACCTGGAGTGCTTTCTCTCCAGCCGCTGTTTCCCACAGCCTGGGGTTCCCTTTTGATCACTAAAGCCTTCTGTATCCCACATTCCTGTGCTGTGGAGGGGAAAGCTGCTAAAGGGAAGTTTGGTGTGTTTGTGGATAGATATTTAAGAAAGAAGTGAGGAAAGTCGTGGGTTTTGTGTGTCAGGGGACCTTGCTGCAGCAGCTTCTAGCTTACAGATATTTTCAAAAGCTGTGCCTTTCTTTATATTTGAAATACCAGCCAGATTATTATCAGATGAAACATGTCCACGGGGTCTCCTTGGTGCAACAGAATTGTCCCTTCTTTCTTTTCTAAAAGGTTTGATACAAATGTGAAGAATTTTGTGGTCACAGCGTAACTGACCCGAACAAGAGAGACTGGGGAGTTATTTGAAATGTCCAGTGAGATCATGTGCCAGACAGAGCGGGGATTTTCCCAGGCAGGGGCCTACTGCTGGGTTTGGGAATTGCTAAATGACAAGGTAGCTCAGCAGGTTGCTGGGGCTCACATGTCTCTTGGGGCCAAAGGGAAAAACCAGGAGGACACTTTTCATGTACTGCTGCAAAATTCATGCCGCTGCTCTCAGGGCTTTAGGCAACAAATGTTGGTATTTGTTAATGTTAGTTATAAGGAAAAATAAAGTGTGGTGGTGAGATTAAAAAAAGCAAATGAATATGTTGTGTGGCAGTGGACTGAGCTCACAAAGTCTATTAAACTTCCAGCCATTGTATCCGGAAAATAAAATGTCAGTGCTGACTAAATGAAATATAATTTATCAGTGGGCAAATAATCACTGAACATCACTGATTTAGGCTATTAAGTTGTAATAGTCATCAATGTCTGCACCAGGAGGTGCTAAATAGAAGATATACCAACAGCTTGCTTATCTGTAAATCCTTTATTAATGTCCTGTGTCCTTTATTAACATCTTCCTGATTGTGATATGAAGTATCAAGGAGTTTATAATCAGGCAAATATTATTTTGATATTTAGTACATTCTGAAGAAACTATACCAAGCAATTCTGTTCTTCAACTAGTAAGATGGACAATCTGATGTTAGTTTTGACAGCTAGATGTTTATAACCTTGGCATCTTTTCCTTCCCTCTTGGTTAAAAAGACTGTATTATGACAGCAATAATTAAATGTCATTAGCATAATCAGGGTTGTGTTTAACATGTTTACATCATTCCTTTTTTTTGTTTTTAATACTGCTCTTCTTTGGAAAAAATGCAGTGACGGACTGTGTATAATCAGTAAGAGGAGGGTAATTATTATGTAAAGCCAGGGAAACTCAACTTCAGTCTCTGGGAGTCAACATAAAAAGTGCTGTTTCAAAGTTTTTCTCTATTTAGTATCTATTGTATACCTCAGATAAAACCTTTGAAGAATTAAAGTAAAAAATAAATCTTTGAAGTAGCTGCAAATTCTTAAAGGGAGGTTGTTTTGACATGATCTTTGAATACTCAGTAGCAAAACATCTTATTGAAACTGAATGAAGGAACAGTAGCAAGAAATACGTTTAGCATGCCGTGGAAGAGCTGGAGCCAGGAGAGGGTTTCTGAGGATGCTACCAAAGGGATATGCCATGAGTCCAACAGAGACAGAAAAAAAATGCACCGGCATTTTTTGCCAGCTCCCCAGAATTACTTTGCTGGGTAAAATCAGGTCGGATCAATGCAAGTCAGATAATTTTCTAGGCATGTCGAACTTGTCCGGCTGCCTCTGGGTGCTCCTAAAATCCAGATTTTTGTGACCGGGGTGTGAGCCTGCGAGGCCGCGCGGGCAGGAGCGGGGCTGTCCCCGCTAGAGGGCAGAGCGGCGGCCGCGCGGGATGCGGCTCCTCAGCAGGAGCGCTCCGTCCGTCCGTCCGTCCTCCCCCGGGCCCGGGCAGAGCTTCGTTTTTGCTGACAAAAATGCTATAGATCAAGGATGAAGGTTCTTCGTCAACATAAGATTTGTGTGCATGTGTGCTTTACAGCCACCAAACTGAATATGGCATGAATTTAGTGAACTGAAGCAAATGGTCTTTTGAAAGCTCGCACAACAATTAAGGCTCCTGGTTGTTTAAGTGAGGACTCACTGCTTGTTGAAGTGTTGCCACAAGAAGCCTTAAAAATGCTACATTCTTTTGCAAACGCCATCAGTCAGAATTAGGAGGCTGTTATTGTAATTTTTCTTCTGTCAAAGCATATTCCGGAATCCTGGTATAATTTATATTCATCGGGCTGCAGCTGTCTCCAGGCATCAGCATTCAAAGAGGGGTAGAATTATTTTTATGGGATAAACTACCATTAAGCAGTGTTTATCTAGCATTTATCTACTGCTGAAATAGTCACATTTTTGGTATTGCCTGAGCTTTACTCTGTTTAAAAAAACCAAACAACCGAAATCAGACTTATGTCATTACCCATTCCAATCTTCAGCTTTTATCTTAGCAGTATCAAAAGAAATATAGTATCAGACAACATGTATGTCAGGGTTTTTTTTCTCTTTGCATTCAAAATTACATGGTTTTTTTTTCCTGCACATGGTATGTAAATGGGGACAACTGGGTTAGAGGATCCCAGTGACATTTGAGAGTAAACCCTATTTACATGTCATAAGTATTTTACTAAGGATTCCCTCTAAAGTAGGAATCTTTTTTAACTTTCATCCTCGTTCTTACTTTTATTTTTGTGCTTTTTGTCCTTGTCATTTCCTCTGAAAAAGTGGTTTGAAATATTGCTAGTAAATAGAGGGTAAATTAAGACTACGATAAGGTTGACTTAGGTATTAAATTCAGTTTCACAGAAACTCATTTCCACAAATTTAGAGTAATATCAGTACTCATAGTTCATTGAAGATTTAAAAATCCCTTGGGGAAGGCAGTGTTTTTGTTTGGCTGTAAATATTCCTTTTCAGAGTTTACATCCTCACATAGGCACTTAAAACCCAGCAAATACTTGACTCAGACGCTAGGTTTTGTTTGATACTTAACTTGGAGTTGATGATAAATAATAGGGAAACCAGCTCTCTACACTGTAAACAAATGTAGAAAATGAGGAAAAGGTCTTTATAGTTTGAAAAGTTCTTTTGTTCTGGGCAACAATTTATTAGCAACACATACAGGACATTTAAAGCAAGATGCTGGGACAACATCTACTGCCTTGCTGAATACCAGATTCCTCTAAAACTATTTGCAGTTCAGGAGGGCTGTTTCCTTTAGGGGAAGAGACTCTTGAGACCATGAGGGAGGTAGATGAGGGAACTCATAATGTTAGGTGATGAGAGAGACCCACCAAGGAAAATAGTCACAGACCTATGGTGAGTCAGCATTTTCATTAAGGACTTTTTGGCACATTTTCAGCGGAGCAGTGCTGCAGGTCCCTGCACCTGCACAGACCTCAGGAGATGGAGGTTTAGACATGAAGCTTGTATTTCCTGCAGGACTACTATGCAGCAATGCCTGGAAAGTTGCTTTGCTTTGAATTATGCTAAAGACAGCTGCCACACAAGAAAGACGCTCAGTTGAGTGGTTTTCTCCACTAAGGAAATAAAAATTTCTTATTAACAGAAATAAAAATAAAAGCATCATTTGACTCTGTTTTTGATAAAAGTCACTGTGGTTTCCTTGGACTGTCGAAGTACTGAGCAGTTCTGCTGCTGGTAACCTTGAAAGCACTGGCAAAAAGAAAGCTCTGTAGCAGCCCCAATTTCAAAACTTATCGAGGCTGCAGTCTCTTAGACTGAGAGAACAGCTAGGGTAACTGGTGTGAGTGTATTTTGAATTCCCGGTGTGATTCATGCTTCCTAAGGAAAATGAATACCAAAGCAATTTAATAAGGCAGTAGTTAAGGTAAGCGTGTGCTGGGGGCTCTCTACAGAGTGACCAAAAGGTAATTTGACAGGAACATTTCTCATCTAGTACAAGGAAATGTTGCAGGCTTGCCAGCCGTGTGAAATTATATCCAACTATTAGGTTTGATGAGGGCTGAGCTGGGAGTGTTAATGCAGTTCAACTGGCAGATGTCATATTTACTAAACTGGAGAATTGCATAATCACAGCAGGAACTGGATGAACCCTGGAGATTACTTTCCATGGAGAAGTATGCAGAGAAGCCATGCTAAGTGCACGTGGGTTTTGGTTTTGTTTGTGGCTTCTGACAAATGAGCATAAAACATTGCCCTGAGGTAATGTTTGTGAGTGCTGGGTGCTGTGTCTCATCATGGAACACTTCCTCCATTTCTTTCTCTTTTCTTTTGCCTCATCCAACTAATAAACATAGCTTCAATTAGCACTCCTTGCTGTCAGCATTGAGCAATCAGTTGTGCTAAGTATCTGTGTAAATTTTGGGTTTGAAAGAGCTTGTGTAACATTTTCATCTCCCTCAACCAAAAGGCAGCGCATAGCAGTGTGTTTTCAAGTTGCATTTGGCCCAACCTTTCTCTCTTCTGAAACAGGCAAATGGAGCAGGTTCTTAGACAAGATCCAGGGTCAGGCTTGATACTCGAGTTGGACACGCAGTTTCAAAAGTAGCAAATATCCTGATGGGATGAAACATCAAGAGAAATGTAAGGATTAATATGAAGATAGATACAAGACAAGACATCACAAGAGTGATGCATCTGCTCTACTCGACAATGGTAAGATTGCAACAGGAATATTCCCTTCAGTTTCAAGCACTGCACTTTAAGAAATATGTGGACTAATTGAGGAGTGTCATATGAAGAAAGAAAGAACAGAACACTGCTAGAGAGAATAAAACCAAGAGGTGACATGGTAACAATCTTCAAGTGTGTAAAAGGATTCTGCAGAGAAGAAGGGAATAACTTGTCCTCAACAAGAAGTAATGACTTAAATTGCAGCAAGGCAGATTTCTAAATGTTAAGGCTAGGGGAGTAGATTATCTCTTGAGTAGTCTTCATCACTGAAACAGGTTAGATAAACATATGTCTGAAATGTCATTCTGTCCAGAAAGACAGCTGTTCCTGCCTTGGAGCAAGTGGCTTGTCAATGTGACCTTTCAAGGTCTCACCCAGCTATCTTGAATCACTCTGTGTGGGTAGCTTTAAGTACACAAGGGTTCACCTTGAACTCTGCAGCTAGATAAAATACAAGCATGAATTCAAGTGCTCTCTTAGCTCGAGGCCTCTGTCTCTCGTTTGTCAATGATATATGTGGCTTTAATGTGATTTTAACGTACACTTTTTGTGGCTGCAGACAAGGTAAAGACATTTAAAATGCTGCTGTACTTAGAGTTCTTATGTCATGAAATAAGGCTTTTAAAATCAGATTTCTTTCTTACTTGGTTTAGAACTTTTATCTTTTAATATGAACACTATCTAGGTTCCATTCTAAGCAGATTTTTTTTTTCTTTAAGATATTCTCATAGTGGCTTTTTTGAACTTTAGGCAGGCATCACTTAACCCATGTCATTTTGAGTGAAAAATCATTGACTTGAATAGGGAGAGTTCCACCAATGGAATATATAAACCTTTCCATTTAACCTATCACGAGTAAAGTTTCAAGTATATGTTGTTTCACAGCTGATGCTAGGAGCTCTGGTCCTTTTCTTTATAGATGTAATTGTACTGTGTCAAAGGGCTGCTTATGTTACAGGAATGCTATGCCATTTAGTTTTTACTGCAGCTTTCCTTAACTGCTGTAGTTAGTAGGGCAGATTCTGTTGGAAGTTTTGTCTGCATTTAGCAGCAGAATAGGACACAGTGGTTATCCAGCAATAAGCACTTTGAGTCATATTTATTCTAGTCAAGCATTTTTTTTTCCTTTGGTCATAATGTGAATCCTGCAAATATTAAATGGGCAATACTGCATCTGGGCTGAATAATTATAGCTTTCCTCTTCACAAGAGTTGTTAGTCTGATTGTAAAAGGCAAGTGTCATCTATTGTAACTTCAGTGTTTTCTGAAGGGTGAAGTATTAAGAGGGAGTGCATCACTATGCAGGTTCTTCTTTTGATGAGTCAGCAGCTGAACTAAAAATCCATTCAGAATTGCTGTCTTGGCCTTCATAGAGAATTGGGAGCCAGCATGAGTCTTTATTAAATAGCTGCTTCATGATATTCTCCAGCTGCATGTTTTGACTTCCCTGTGTGGGTGCAAGTGACTCTCCTTTTGAATTTGCAAGCCAGACAGTACGTATTTGCAACTCAACCTCAGTCACCCTGAGACATAAACCCAAGGCCCTCTGTTAGGAATCCTTTCGTGGCAGGACTGGTTTCAGAGTTTCTAGGCTCTTCTCTCCCATCCTTCATCTCCTTGTTGCCCTTCCTGCCTGCTTCAGAGATTGCTTTCTCGTCACTTGCAGTGTTTCAGTACTTCATGTGGCCATGCTCTAGGTCAGATGGATCAGACCTGCTCTCGTTAGTCAAGTGAGATTTAAAAAAGAGAGATAGACAGAAAAGACTACATTTTGCAAGAGGTAGGGGAGGCGAAAGTAAAATTACGAGGAGAATGAATGTAGTATTTTTAAACCTCTGAGCATTATAAATACTCTTAGAACAAACTCTGGAAAAGTAGAATACCTGACTTCTTTTTAATGCTACCAGGTGTCATATGGGCTTAGTCAAAAATTTTTCAAAGAAACAACTAGTTGAAATTGGAAAATTATGTCAAAGTTGATATGCTCTTGTCAAATATTTGAACTGGGAAGTGTCAGGACAAGTAATTTTGAGTTTCTTATTTTGATGCTGATAAAATGTCTCATTTCAAATTTTTAATTTTGACTTTTAAATTAAAATTATTATATTACAATGTATAAGCATAATTGAAAAGCACTTTGTTTTGGAGTTTATGTGTGTTTATACACATATTTTTTTCATTTCATATCCTACAGCAAACATTGACTATTTACTTTTAATCAGAACAAGATCAAAATTTTGACTTAGAGTAGGAATAAACTTTCTAGTCATCTCTAATTGAGACTTATTGTTGAGAATTTGGCTATGTCCTGTAAGCCCTATAAGAACAGATCATTTTGTCTTGTAGAAACCTTACTTTTATTCGATGACAGGAAAGGGGGGAATGGCTGAAAAAACATTCATACGGTTAGGTTTTTTTTACTTTATAGCATATTTCTCATTCAGGTTGCTTCTTGGTTAATACGATATTCATGAGGCAACTAAATTAAAAAAGAGCACATTTTCCAGATTGCAGCTGCTGTAAAGATAATAGATCTATGGTTTATTTGCAGTGAGGGCATTTATGGACTAGAAGCTTAGCATTCGGTGTATTGCAGGAACCTGACCTCAATATCAACACAATTTATTACTGGTTCCTATTTAAACATATATATATATACTGATCTAAGTTGTAGTCTCAAAACAAAGAAAA
The DNA here is from genome assembly GCF_030936135.1 of Gavia stellata. Taxonomy (NCBI): domain Eukaryota; kingdom Metazoa; phylum Chordata; class Aves; order Gaviiformes; family Gaviidae; genus Gavia; species Gavia stellata. The sequence goes on along the minus strand of NC_082599.1, from coordinate 21,788,893 downwards.
TGGATAGCGTGAATCACCATTATAGATTATCATCAGTTCTGGTTTCCATTTACTTTTTATTACATCTGTTATTAATTTCCTTTTAAAAACAGGGTTTTATGAATAAAGTACATGTAATGCAATGGTTTTTCAGTTTATTATGCAAATTATGCAAGACTTAATATTTGGAAGGTATAGTTGTACACTGTGGAAGCACACAGATTTTCATGTTTGCATTCGACCACAGAAAACCAAAGGGGTCTTTCCCCTATTACACATCAAGGTAAGCAAAAACATAATTGCCTCTAGTTTTGCTAATGTTAATGTATTTACCCTTCCCAAACCTTCTCATTTCACTTCTAATACTGCAAGCTGTTGGAGGCATTTCCATCTTTCTAATGCACAAATAAAATAATAATAATAATAATAGTAAGTTGTCCTAATAATTTCTTTCCTAGGATAGCATAGCTAGAAGGGACCACCTAAGTCATCAAGTCTTTCCCTGGGATGAGAAGCCGTTGTGCTATGAATGTCTGTTCCACATGCCCCCGTGCACTGCAGGCCATCAGTAACGCTCTTCCCCATAGCAGTCTTCAGGCACGTGGTAAAATAGCAGCAGCCACAAGTATAATGTGCCACAGAAGATAACGAAGGCATTGACAACAGTCTAAGTTTCTAACATAGCGAAGAATTTTTTATTTTAGTACACTTTGTTTGAAAACTTGTCTTATCTGTTTTTGCTTAGCCTGTTTTTCTGTTTGTTTTTTTAGCCCCTATTTTGTTTCATGCACGATTACATGGATGTTTGTTCCAGAGTTGGTAACACTGATTTTGTTTCAATTCAGAGCCATTTTCTAGAATAGCATAAATGACCTGCAGAATGGTTCTTGCAAAATAGTAAGCTTGTCAGAATGGAGAAAAGGAACTACCATTACCTTTTGTCAGCCTCTTGAGCTAGCCATGTATACATCCTGAAAAGGGGTCTGGTGTTTAAAAGGAGGCAGGTTTATACTCTGCCTCAGCTGCGATGCCTAAGGATTGGCAGTTCTGCCATACCAAGGTCAAACTTTGTACTTAATTGCATTTTGGGGTTTTTTTGTTTGTTTTTTCCTGGATATGAATTTGTGTTATTTCAGCTTCATGGACTAATTTTAATCCTTTAATGTTGTGTCTTTATGCGAGCTTGAATCCAGCTTGTGTTCCCAACTTTGTTTAGGTGCTCTCTGAGGTTCAACCCCAGACTTTGACTCCTCTCACTCATCAGCAGGCTATTTGTGCACTCTACTTCTCCATTGTTGTTTGCAGGCCACACTTGTCTTACAGCTTTCTCAATTGTTCCCATAATCATCACAGCTATGCACTTTATATTCATTAGTATTCTTATTCTTGGAAGACCTTGTAGAAGTAAAGTAATACCCTAATTTTACAAATAGGAAGGTGGTTTTGAAAAAGTGACTACCTCGCCGAGTTAAAAATGCATCGTTAGTGTCTCAGAGTGTGAGAGCTGCGTTTTTCTGCAATAGCCCAGTTATCTTTCCAGCTTCCTCTTGCTTCACCAAATTCAGGGCTGTAACTTCTCTCTTCATTCTCCTCCTTGAATTCCCTAATCTAAGCTTTTAAATCCCAGTCAGATCTTTGATCGAATAACCTGTGTCTATCTGGAAAAACACCCAGATTAGAGTTGACTAAGGGCTCTGATCAGTGCAGAGACAGCAAAGCTTAGTTTGGGACTGCTGTAGATTTTGCTTTTCTGATGTTCTTGTCCTCACTCAGTCTTGCAACAGCAGAAGGATGTGTCTCTCGGCTGTTTATACAGCAGATCCCAAACTGCCATGTTTTATAGTCTAATGTAGTAAGTTTCTTTCCTAAACACAAGTGTGTCTGAAGGATAGAAAAATACTGGGTCAGATTTCTGCTGGTTGGAACTTTGACAATTTCAAAGGACTATGTCCCAATTTTTTTGGTTTTGCCATTGAGTTCTTGGAGAGAAGAGAATCATGGTGTTTCACAAACTGTAAAATTATTTTTCCTGTAATTAAACTTTGAGAATAATAATCCAGATTCAGTAATTACTAGTCAGAAGAAAGATTTCCAAAGCAATTGGTTTGCAGCACTGCTGACTTGAATCCTTTGACTGTTTAAAAAGTTTATCCTCCTCAGAAAATGAGCATTTTAAGAGGTAGAATACTATTATTTTATTGCACAAATATGATAGCAGCTTTTACTGGGAGTGTATCTTCATAAACGTTTAAGCAGAAAGATTAGTGACAAATGCTGTATAACACATGTATTTACACAGAGCCCACGTAAAATGCTGTGCCTCTGATGCTATAGATCATGCTGAAGTTTCCTGTAGAGTAGGTATCTGGCTGAAAACAGAACTGATAGATCTTCGAATGCAATCAGTGCTTTTCAGCGTCGCTGTTTTATCACCGACGGTGGGTTTTTTTCGTTCTGCAGAAATAGTGATAGGTTTAAAAAAAAATAGATTTTTAAAGATGTTATTCTTTGCTTGCGAAGTATATGAATTCCCCCCCTTAATTTGAAAAGGAATTTAAATTATGTTTTCCAGATTAATAAAGCGATCAGTGGGGGGAAAAAAAAACAACCCAAAGCAACACAACAAACCACCAGCAACAACAAAAACTAAAACCAGACTTTATGCTTTGGAATATTTGGGCTCGCATCTCTAGGCTCCCGTTATGGAAAACTTTCCTTATTTACTACTGCATTTACATTGCTACTGTTATTTAAACATTTATGCAAGTGGCGTCCTATGCATGGGTGGACTGAAAAAGATGTAGATGTTTAAGATTTCTCTCTGATCTTGGAGCTTGGAATTTAGTTGGCCCAAAAGGCCCAGGCCATTTGCAAGAGTGGCAATAAGTTTTGCAGCATTGTTAAAGATCCTGAAAGAGCTTCTGGAGAGAAAAGTCTTCCAGCCTGCAGAAAAGACTGGCTGCCACCTCCCCTTATTGTTATAGTGGGTAATAGCAGAGAACTACAGAAACTAATCTATCCTCTGATGTATGCATCTTGCATTCCCCTTTAAGAGCTGGGCATTGGGATTTTTTTTAATTTTTTTTTTTTTTTATGATTATGTGCAAGACACATTTAGGAGATGTACAAACTAAATATTCGCTTAGATTTTATGATCTGTCTCCAAGGGACTGAAATGTGGCCTGAGCTTGAGAAGCAATAAGCACACACAGCTCACATTAAATTTAAGTGTAAACACTTATTACGTGCTGCTTCTTGATTGCAAATTTATGGTTTATTGTTCTACTTTTTACACAAACAAAATTGCTGTTAGCTTCAAGGGATGACCCAGAAATGTTAATGAATTACATTTTTTTCCCCAGGCAGGTATAGATAATAACCTGAAGGTGAGGTCTTCAGGATAGGAAGTTATGTCCAGCTTTATCTGCAGAAGTTTGCTGTAGTTAGAGTAGGCTGTAAAATAAAAACAGTTCAGACCTTCCCATGCCTATATTTGAATTTCATTATTTTATTCCTGTTTTGCTGTTTTATAGCACAGTTTAGTGGGTTGCATACCAAGCCAGCATTCCTACTGAAATTGAAAAACTCTGTGGCCGGGAAGTTTGTCCAGTGTTTGGTTATGTCTTGCACTGACACAATCATGTTTTATTGATCATCATAAATGCACCGCAGTTTTAACTTCATCTCTCTAATTATCTGAGAGTCTTTGAGACTGATGCTGGTACAGTTGTAGAGCCAGCCAGTTAGCCCTCTTTTTCTAATAATCTGTTGTTTGGAGATCTAGGGAAAGTTTTTTCAACTTTTAAATAGAATTCAAATCCATTTTGAGGTTTTCCATAAAGCAGGAGAAGGCAAAGAGAGGAAAGATGCAAGTTCATTATAAAAAGAAAAATAGTTGCTACCCTTGCAAGTCTCAGTTTGGCACAGCACTTAAAAATGTGACTGAAGTGTGTGCTTGAAGAGAAGTGCATATGTAAAGTCTTTGCCGAATGGCCTTGTGCTAGAACACACTGGTAGGTATTGCTAAAACGTTTATAGGCCCTTTTATAGCTAGAATTTCATTCACGAAAAAAGAGTTTAAATTCTGCCCTCATATACTTCAACACAGCCACAGTTTACTCCTATAAGAGCAGTTTGGGCCAATTTGAAAACAGTCTTTAGCCCACAAAACCTTCCCTCTAATTCTATACTGTGCTCAACAACCCCTAGTGCATGTGAAGTATTGCAATGTGGGATCTTTGGTCACAGTGCAGCTAGATACCATTTTCCCACGGGCAGTAAGCATGGTTTGTACGCTCCTAGGAAGTGAATGAATGGGAGTGATTTTTACCTTGGTACTGAAAAAATCCTGCATTTCCCAAAGTTGTTCATTATACTCTTTGAAGGTATTTGGGATTTGGAGGCTGGAAGGTTCTGGTTGCCTGTTGCTGATGTTTATATTTTTATTATCTGCTTATAATTTGTGATAATGCAGTTGGCTTAATTGGAAGGGTAAAGGAAGTGTGTATTGGCTTTCAGAGTGCTTGAGGCTCTTGAAATGGGAAAAAGAGAAGCAAGCAGCGCAGAGTCCATGACTGTGAGAGCTATCAGAACACTTGCTGGGCAGGAATGAAGGGCCTGATTCAGTTAACTCTATATATTTCAGCAGCCATATTAATTCTGTGGGGCTATTCAGCCTGGAAGTCTAGAGGAAAGAGATCAAAACATCCATGTTGATTAAAAAAAAAATAGGTTAGTCTGAGGACAAATTCTGCTCCTTTAATTTAAATCTGTAGGGAGCCAGAAAGTGGAGAAAGGAAAGCATATATTCAGAAGCTCTGTAGGGAAGCAGTGTCCTTTTAGGGGAAAATACTGCATTTTCTATTCTAATTTAGTTTCTTTTTCAGTCTTTAAAAAGAAGTAAAGAAAAAGAGAGGCTTTCTCTGATTCCGTACTCCTGAAAAGCACAGAAAGGAGGAACCGCCTGTTACATAGTTTAAGGAATGTCAGAAACTTCTTAATTATATAGGACAGGTAAACTGGAAAAGGAAAATTTCCAACCTGTATCTCCCCGCCAGGTGACTGCTCTTGTCAATGGCTGCCTTGTAAAAAATATCTGAGGAATTAAAATTTTTGTCCAGGTCTGTGCTGGGCTGTGCTTCTAGGCATTCAGGGGCAATGCTTCCCTTTTCATTCCTGAACACCTGTTTTAGCAAGGCATTGCAGGATGGGGGAGGACAGGCCAGGAAGGCAGAGTGGGACCCTTCTGGTCTGTAGTGCTTCTTCAAAGATCCAGTTGTTTATACATTCCTATAAACATGCCTTTCTGAGGGGGAAAGAGGAAAAAAATGAATAATGATGATAAAGATAAGTACAGGCTGAATTCTTTTAGCGCTATGGTAATTTTCTGTATATTTACAGCTGTACTGTGGCAATAGTGGTTTAACTTGTAGCTTGACAGAGTATCCTCTGACCATCATTGTGGCACTGCAAATCACAGCAGAAAGCACGAAGATATAACCCAAAATATTGGCTTCATTACAAATGGGATGCTGAACGTAAATGTGTTCTGCTCTCACTGCGCATCCCTCTGCATTGTGGGCTGTATTTCCTTAACTTGTTAACTGACATGGTAAATCATTTATCTTCATTTGCCAAGGCAAATTGCTCCAGTCTTCATCTTTCCCAGGAATCCTAAAACATGTTTCTGGTTCAGAGATGCCCATCCCCCCAACTTGCTCTTTTCATCAGTAACAAGGCATCTATCTCTTACTCACTTAGGGATTTCGATACCCACCTGCCAAGGTATTTGTAGAAAGTTCATTGAACTATAGCTATTCCTGCTGTTCATATTTATCCAGCCAACTGGCATTTGAAGAATAATAGCCATCATTCTACAAATACACTGAGAAATCCCATGTGCATTTCATGATTTAAAGTCATGTCATATGCTTTTTCTCCCAACCATCCCTCTTGATATTTATGCTGTAATATATTTTACTTAGCATTTGTGGATTTAGAATGGATGGCTTTGAATTTTGAAATAACTATTTATAAGCTTTTCTATAAGTTTCATCAGCATCATATATTAAAGTACTTTGTAAAGACTGATGGATTTAGCCACAAAACTGCTATGTCTAATAACTGCTATTTATTTTCGTTTTACTGATGGAGCAGTGGAGTATTGAATAACTTGCCAAGATCACACACAGCAAACTTGGTGTAGGCAGAAGAAAAAAAAAATCTCACCATTCTAATTTGTGTTTTCATGTTTAACCTTCAGAGCAGACATTGTGTATACTTCATAGTGATGGAACTATAGACTTAAAATTGAATATACAAGAACTGCTCAGTAAAACACAAGCAAATAGCCTCTTTACGGTTTCTGTCAGAACTCCACCATCGTGCCAACAGCTCTTTAACTTCTGTTTAAATATTTGGCAATCCAAGACTGGGTTTTTCCTCTCTCTGTTGCTGCAATATGCCATTCATGCTTACTGCTGAGTAGAGCTGCAGTCTCTTAGAGTAATTAGGGAATCTGCTTTGCTTCCATGGGAATACTAATATATACTTTACAAAAAACCCAAAAACCAACAACAATAACAACAAAACCCCACAACACCCCCTGAAAAACCCGCCAAAAAACCAACACCCCCAAACAAACAAAAACCCCCCATTTCTGTGTGACTTTATTAATTTAGTTACAGATTGTATTTCTTTGCTATTCTAGATTTTTTAAAACCTTCCTACAATGCTGTTCTCATCTTTCTCATCTTTGTACTTTTTAATTCTTCCTTCAGTGCTATGAGCAAGAAGTAGAAGTGGAAGTTATGTGAGGCCAAAGGAACAAGCAGAGATCCATGCTGTCCTGGAGCAAAGACTTGTCAGAGAATTGAAGGCCTAGAAGGGTCTAGGCTTATGTTCAGCATCTCTTGTGTCTATGTGAAGGAGATAATGAAGGCCCTAGAAATCTCCTTAGAAGAGGACAAATCTGGAGAAATGCCATAGCTCAAGGATAGTTAGATTACTAAGACATTTTTCCAAATGCTCCCTTCAGGTGTTCAAGGAACGTGTGGACGAGGCATTGTGGGACATGGTTTAATGGGCATGGTGGTGTTAGTTGATGGTTGGATTTGTTGATCTTTCAGGTCTTTTCCAACCTTAGTGATTCTGTGATTCAGATGCATTTCACTAAGAGCATGACTTTCTCTGCCTCAGTGTGCAAGGACAAAAAAAAAAGTATGTGACTCCCTAACATTTCTTCCGGCCTACACATAAAATGTACCTGGTCTTTCACTGAATTACACTACATAGTCACAGGTAGCAAAAAACTGACTTGATATTGTGACTGACCTCAGCTTTGGGACCTACCAGCAGCAGAGGTACTCCAAACTTTAAGTTCTGGTGCTAGAACAACTCCATATTCTCCAGGATGTGGAGCCCAGCACAACAACTTTTCAGATTCTTTCCTTGATCTGAGGATTGTATAGTGTGTAGCCTAGAAATAAATATATAAATCATTCATCAGCTCAGTTTACCTTGAAAAAGATATGCCAAGTTGCTGAAGAGTTGTTTCCAAAGAAATTATGACCAACAAAAGGCATCCAAATGTGAACTGTTAATTTTCTTGTGCAATATATGCAACTGAGCATTTAATCTAATTTATGGGCCTTTTGCAATATAAAATTAATGACCTGTACAATTTATTTTAAGGTCTGCTATAAATTAAATGCATCAGCTGGATGTTTTTCTTTTCTCTAAAGAACAATTATCTGGTTTGGAAATTTAATCAAGTCATCGAGTAAAATTATTGTCTCAAGTCTGAAAGGTATACAATTGTCTGAATATTTAGAGCAGATTTATAGGAAAAAATATATTAAAAGTTTTCTAATCCATTGCTTAATAATGTTCATGAAATATGTGCTCCATTGAGCTTGGAATATCTGGCTTTACAATGACCACAATACATTTGGAGCCCTCTCAGCAAAACTGAAAACATGAGAATTTAGTTAATAAGATGAATTTAACTTACAGTTATACCATGCAGTTCTGTGACTGTTACTGTACAGTTTCCTAACTACTTCATCTTGGGCATTTAGCACTGACGTCAGTGGGATCTAAATGCCCAAAATCTCCTTAAGCACTTCTAGATGTGCAATATACAAGGTTATATTTTGCATTTAGTTTGGGTAAGTTTATTTTCTATTCAATTTTAATAATACCAGGTAATGTAGAAGGTTTTGCAGCTTAGTAAGCCCTTCACTTGGGAGCAAACTGAATTCCAGCCAGTTAGTCCTTGAAATCAAAATAGATAGAAAAGATAATGGTCAGTCTTGGGACATGATGACTTCTGATCAGTAGTCCTGTGCACTCACAGGGCATTTGAATATGTGTTTTTTGAAGAATATTTCCCATCAATTCCTGAAGAGCTCCCCTCTGCAGCTCTAACCAGCCTGGGGGAAGCTGCTGGTCTGGGGAACACTGAGCAGTGTGTACAAGGGGCTGCCAGGTCTTATGATCCTGGTTGTCTTTGTTTCCTGCTGCTAAACATTATTTAAAGAAATGTAAAATGTCACAACTGTGTTGGAAGGATGCAAAATAAATTAGAAATATTTAGAAGGAGTTGTGGGGCACTGTGGATTTACACGGTGATAATATTTATGAACCCACTTTGACTGGTGCCTAATTGCAAGTCATTTTGTCATCAGTGTGTAACCTCTTATACTAACGTACAGATAGAAGGGCAGTATGTAGGTACATGTATATATGCTTGTGTGTATAGACATATATAAAGACAAGGCTCCGTATTCGTTATACAATAAATTTTCTTTGTCTTCATTCTTTATTTGCCTATTTATACATTGGTTTTCATGGTCTCTGTAATAAGGATGTTATTTTGAACACTTGGTGTATTTACTTCACAGAGATACCATTCCTTTTACTGTTCTAAGAGTGTATTCCGCTTCAAGTTTTGCTTTCCTTTATTGATACAGTGTATTCAGGAAAGCATAACGCTGTTTATCCTAGCTTACTTACTGTTTTCAGTATTTTACCATGGTTTTTTTTATACTTGGTACAAATCAAAAGGATAAATCAATAGAAGACTGCAAACAGCATCTAGTAATTATCTTTTCTTGAAGTTTACTCTTACTTTTTAACTTTTCACTTCTATTAGTACCTCATACTGTTTCTAACAGGACCTCACAGTGCATTCAAGTAAAATGAATGCATAAGGATATCAGGGTTCTTCTGATCACTTTTTTTTCGCTAGTCCTTATACAAGCACCTTCGCGTGTTGATGACCATTGCGCACTGCTATACTTACAGAAGTTAGTCTAAATTTGCTTTCCTTACTCTGGCAAAAATCCCAGTGGCTCCGGTAAGAACTTGCCTGTTAGGGTTTATAGCTGTCCCTGATGGAGCAGCCCAGGTCCAGCTGCTCACAGTGGCTGTCTGGAGCCCAAGAGGCAGAAGGCCGGTGAGGCTCGTGGAGCTCTTCAGCCAAGGAGGAAGAAGGGTCCACAGTGTGGTCCCCTCAACTGACGTGTGACACAGCTCTTGGGAGGCTGGTGACTTCTCCCTGAGTCTTACAGCTGTAGCATAATAATGCAGGGCCTTCAAAGGTTGTTAGCATCAGGGGCTAAAACTCATGTTCAAACAAAGGCCGAATCATGTGGTATCAATACTGTAGTAGGTATTTACGGCTGCAAAACTCTCCATGGGCTGCAGGATCAAGTTTCAAGGGAGAAAAGCCCCTACTTGCTTATACAGCTAATTGGTTTCTTTGTAGCAGGTGGATATTTTTTGTGTTTGGCATGAGTTGTATGCATAGCATATAAAAGCAAATAGCAAGAATAAGCCTAAATTAAAACAAGATGATTTGAGTTTACTGCTCTTTAAAATACTGTTGTTCTATTTGGGGAAGCAGGAACTGAAGAGACTGGGAACGCCTAATGACTCTTCATAAATAGACCACATTGGCAGATATGCCTATGTAATTTCCTGCTCTTGAGAGTTTTATGACCTCTTCAGCCCTGAGTCTCTGTCTTTTACTGCAGCCCTCCATCTGCTGCAAAGAATGAATCTTGCAAGAAATAGTTGTAAGTAGCGAAACAGCTTTGTTGCTCTCCCTCAGCGAACTATTACCAGCTTCCTCAGGATTCTTCATTAGGACACCTGAAGTGATGCGTTTTTGAAGAGGGTTTAATTATAGGTCTAGTGAAATGTGAATAAAGAAGGAACTCAGCAGGTCCACAGATGTTAAAGCAAATTATACCAAGTGCTTTGTTAAAAGAGGAGCCTTATTAAACATAAATACTCAAAAAGTTCTCTCATAAGTTTCTCAACAGTTTTAGCAAAGAAATTCCCTGCCCTCTTCACCCCGTAATGATAATACAAATCAAAAATATTCTCAACCGAATATCAGTCCAGGCTTAATCTGTATTTTAACGGGGGGGGGGGATATTGTTTGTTCTGCAGATGGTTTTGTAAGAAACATATTTTTTCTTAATTTTTTTTTTAATAAGAAACACGTTTTTTCTTAATTTTTTTTTTTTAAGACTTGACTAAATCAGGAAAATGTATTCATTGGAGGAAAAAAAAAGCAGCTTCCACCTTTTCACCCTTCAATTTTCAGTGTTTCTCTAGGAAAAAAAAATCTGTTTTTTAATTTGGTTGTACACGACATTTTGTTACGTATCTCATTTTTCAGAATGAGAAAAACAGTGATGCAGGCAGTTATACTCTTAGCCTTTAGAACACATTTTGAAACAATAATTTTAGAATTTCAATTATATGCTGACATGATGATTTAACATTGATTTTTTTTTTAAGATCTAGGTGATGGAATTTTTCAGAAAGGGAAAATTGTTATTTTAGTTCTTAGTGAAAGGAATTTGTGGTAGGTCTTATTTTACTTTTCTTCCCAAGGGCGTTTGGTATGGTATCACATGGAAGTTGTTAGTTCAGCTAGGGAAAATCGTTATTAACAGAAGAATTGTAATGGACATGGCAAGACTCTGTGAAAGAGAATGTAGGAGTAGCTTCCCTCCAAGCAAATAGAAATTGTTGTAAATTGGCCTTGGGGCTGGTCTTTTTTAGTATTTCCATAATAAATTTGTTATAAAAAGTGGGAGTATGCCAGTCAATTCTGCCGTTGTACTGATGATTCCTTTTAATTTGTGTCAGAAAAGGACTAGAAAATCATGTAAAAATAATTAGGAGATGGTGGAGTTTGAAAAAGGCATGAAATACAAAGTTAAAATTCACACATTTGGTGTCTGATAGCCGAAATTTCTGCTTCAAAGATGAAAAAAACCATATCACCTACCTCCTTATTGCAGAAAGACTGGACCTTGAAAGTGTGCAACAGGTGTGGAAAAAGTGAATGTGCTGCTAAAAGATATGAGAACCTTCTTTTTCAGCAGCGAGAAGTACACCGGTATAACTGAGCATAAAATACTGCATAAAGCTCTGATCATTCATTTGCAATAAAAGTTCATTGAAATTGCAACAGGTGCAGATGAAGCCTATTTGGGATGAAAAGGTACAATATATCCTCTGTGAGGTAGGATAAATTTCTTTAGTTTCACAAAATAAAGTCTAGAAGAAGATGTAATAGGTTTCTATAGATATATTTAGGGAGAAAAAACAGAGAAGAGGAGATATTTGAGCTAAAGAACAAACAGTTATACATTGGCCATGAATAAATTTATGCTGTAAATACAAAGATCAGTAACCAATAAAGCAGTGAGGTTCTGAATGTGCTTCCCTTTCAAAGTCAAAGAGCTCTCTTAAGAGTGCATACCTAAAATTTAGGAAACATTATATAGTGGATGCACGTGGCTGTAGGGTGCTGGAGTCCTAACTCCGGTATAACTGCCGCATAATTTAAACTGCCCCTTGCAGGTCCTGTTGTGCAATACTGTGGAGAAAGTGTTTTGTCCAACTCAGGAGGTGATGAATGAGCCCTCCAACACTGCTCAGTAAATCTTCAGTGGATAAACACCTGCAGGAGCAGTGCAGGGGAAGGGTATTGCCCAAGATCAGTAGTTGGAGTTGTAAGAGAAGTAGACATGTTCACAGGCAATCCACTTTTTTTGGCATGTTCTGACCTTGCAATTCACTTTCTGCTATGATCCAAAAAGACAGTTAAATCATGTGTGCTGGACCCTAAAATGAACTCCACAGCTTCTGCTGCCTGGAGAGCACCCCAATGGGGCTTTGTCCAGGAGCCTCATCTTGTAGTGTCACCAGCAACACTGTCTGTGGGCATGGATTACATCATAACTTTGCTGTTTCTGCTCCAGTTGTCCCAACGAGAGCAGTTCGTTAGCATCACAGTTGTGTGTCTAACCTGCTGGCTTCTGCACAGCCTTTATGGCATGGCTGTTTAACTACAGATTTCACTCTATGTTTTTCTATAATGATCCTGTGATAGGTACTTACATGACCCTGCTGTACTCCTTTGCAGCCCGTCCAAACCTTGCAGCATGGTTTTAAATATCGAGAGGGTGTCTGGTCATTGGTTTTTAAAACCACTGTGGCTGCTGTGTAGTGGAGGATTGAAAATGAAGCACCATACTACTGTGTTTGAGCCCTTCAAACATTCCCCTGAAGGGATACAGGCATGTCACGCACACCAGACAACCCATTCCCTAATCCTGTAATTAAGTTATGCTCAAGTACCATGTTTAGATTGTGTTGGCTCCTGAAGGTGAAGTAATTTCAATTATGTGACTAATGCATGTGTCATTACAAAGTTGGTGTGATAACGATTAGTAACATTTTATCACTATTTATTAGGCTTTTAACTAGCAAAAGCTGTTCAAAGCTAAGCCAGAAATTTAACGTAATTAAGAAAAATCTAGGGATACTCAAAAAGAAAAGGGGGGGAAGGGGAGGTGTCTGTGTTCCAGCACCCACTGACAGGAGAAGAGGAAGCAACCTTTGAAAGGACAAATGAGCAGGGCTCTGGCATTTGAAGTTGGGAAACATGGTCAGAGGATCCCAACTCTTTACTCTGTGCCATTTCTCCCTTTTCTGAAGTGACATTTAGGCACAAGAAACCTGAAAGACTCAAAACAAGGTTCAGTAGCAAAGAGAATCTTGAAAAAGTGGTAGAACTCATGGCCAAAAGAGCTGTTTCAGAGAGACCAAGCAAATGTAGCTCCAAAAGCTTGCTGGTGTGGGAAGCTTGAGAAGCTACCTGGTCAGTCTAACAAAAACTGTACTGTTGGAGGCGCTGATAGTATGTTCTCTTGGTTTTGTCTTTTTGGAGCTTGTTTCAGTCTTGCAAATCTGTTTACAGGGGACAAAGAGCACTAAACCACTCTTCCATTGCCCAGTGTCTTTCTTCAGAGTATCCAAGAGATAGCAGGGCTGTACAGGCTAGTTTAAAAATTGGAAGACAGATTTAGGAATATCTATGTGTCAGAAGCATCTACCCATCACCAAACTAACCTCAAAAGCTGTGTGGTGGGCAGCTAAGTAACAGTGTCAGTTCCTAGGGTTCCCTGGGAACTTGCAACTTCGATGTTGTATTGTTAAGGCCTGAGTATATGTGTATTTTAAAGGAAATCTGACTTAAAGACTTCAAGTAATGAAGATCACAACATATAATTTCATCCTACAGTTGTACGATAGTCACCAAACCAATTTTCAGGAGATCCAGTTCCAACCCTAGTTCTTTCAAGTACAGTCTGTGTGAAAGGACCTAACTGAAAGTCACTTTCTGTGCCTGGTGTCCAGCAGTTTTAAGAACAGTGTTTCCTTTATGCCTTTTGTCTTCGACAGTGATGACAATTTTTAATATATTTGGATGATTTCTATAGCAAGGAAGACTCCACCCTGGTTCAAATCACAGGGGGAGTGAAATCACAACTGTCTTGTTTGGTCTCCAGGATTCAAGCAAGCTGGTATTTATGTTGCCTGTGTTTCTCCACACACAAATAAAGACCTATGTCCAAAGACTTTAGCAAGAAAGGGAAGGATGGCTAGGGGAGCTTTGCACACATTTTTACATCATGTGAAGGGAAGCTCTAGGAGCACCTCTGCCCTCAGGACTCCCAGAAGAAGCATGTGTTGCAGCAATTGTTTGAAATACGATTGTGATTCAGGAATTGATTTTTGGTAGTACCTCAATTAACATAAACACAAATTTTTTACTGCATATCAAAAATGTATCAGGTAATGGGAACACCTGAGAACCCAAACTTCCATTCCATGTTAGTTTGATATTGAATTCTTTCTTTTGCTTCTGACTTGGTCTTTTTCTTTGGTTTGCTGAAACATTGATTAGATGTACAGTATCATATCCCATGTCAATATTAGCATCCAAGCACTGATTATAGGGCAGCAGATGTCAGAAAAACATAATAGTAATAAGGACATGAAAGTAGCAGCCAAATTTTGCGCTGGCTAGAAACATCCTTTTTATGAGAAGCAAGTGCTGCAGTGTTTTGCCTGACACTAGTTTACTGTATTCTTCAAAGTGAGTTTTATCAGTGTAATTGGAGAAAACAGGAATGTGAAATTTTAGATTTTCTTTGGTGCCATTTATCCCATAATATATTTCTCCATATATATTTCCTACTCCAGTGGATAGACTGAACAAGAAACAGATTCATGCTGGTACAGTGTTCAGGATTTTTGACACTGGTGATAACAGACTTGTACCCCTACCTTAATGAATCAAGTTTTACCATCCAACTGACTTCAAAATTAAATGCCACAAGTCTCAAAAAATCATGGGATTTGTTAAGAAATAATAATATTGGCATTTTTTGTTTGTTTCTTGTATAATTTCTGAGTTTTCGAAACTAATTTTTTTTTTTCCTCTAGAAGCCAAAGAGTAAAAGCCACAATCTTTATTCAGTGGCAGGACTTTTGTAATTGATCTTTTAGAAAATGAAGAATGTGTGAGCTAATGGCACTTACCTGTGAGAGCCCAGTAGTATATTAAGCCTATTTAATTTCTTGCCATTATTTGGCCACCTTTGCCCACTGGGTCTTAGATACTCTGAGTAGTTTGTATTGCTTCCCTATTTGAAGGTCTCTCCTCACACTTGTTAGCCCATAAATTAGACTGGGGCAGCTTGCATTGTTATACCCTAGGCTGATAATCCTTTCTCTAAGCCTTCCTCGCTGGTGCTACACCTTGCTGCAGAGAGAGACAGTTTTGCATCCCTGTATGATGTATGGTGGGTGTTCTGTCTACCTTGGAACTGAAGAATGGCTGAATTCTCTCATTTAGGCAAAAATTGCATCACTCTCCGTGGCTGCAGGATTTGGATGATGGAATTTTCACAGGGTTGGCATTTAACTTTAATGAGCACACTGGTTATATGTAGCACTAAATGGCAAATGGTGCAAAGAGATCTCTGTCCCTACCGTCCTCCAACCCTAACCTCAGAACAGCAGTGACAAAGTTCATTTGGTGGTGAGGGAACTTTGAAGGCAAACAATAAAGTTAGCATGCCATTATCTGCTAACATCTGGAATAGGAACACAGAGTGGTGTCTACTCCTCATATGAGGAATATGAGGCTCTTCTAATATTTTAATTTAGCACTAGATGTCCTTGAGAGCTGGCTGCATGGCTGAGAAAACCACAGATTTAATTTCAGTACTGGCCCTGGGAAGAAAAAAGTTGTTCTGTTTTCTTCTCTCTCTGATCCTATGGCATCATAGGATTTATGAACTGAATTTTTAATTCAATAAGACCTTTTTCCCCCTCCCTACAACTTCCACAAAATTATTTCTTGCTGTTACTGAGGCAGTTGTAATGTGTGAATTGTCAGGCTGTGATCTGATTTGTGAGTCTGGCTTCCATTTAAATCTCCATCAGTTTAAAGCCAGAGATTGTGGCTATTCACATGGCACTGCTATGACATCTGGGGCGCTTATACACGTCATGTCCTACTTAGCCCGTGTTTCCTTTAGAAAACCTGCTTGAGTGTGATCTTGAAAACCGTGGTTGAGTTCTGAAAACTGCAGATATTGCAAGGCTCTTCAAACACTGCTGAGGTATGTCACAATTCTGGACAGCCCTTTCAAAGGGGAATTAGGATTTCTTAAAATATGAGGTTTTTTCAGGTATGTGTTTTACATAGTAAAGTTGAATTTGCATGCATGCACGTGCAAGTACTCACACATAGTTTTCCCAAAAAATTGTTTATACATTTTATTTCCTTCTGCTTTCTTTATTTACATCTCACTCACTGTAACCTTTCTGTCACTGCATTGTACCTTCTTGTCTGATGGATTTTATTTTAGGTAACCTGGGGATGAATGTTCAAGAAAATCACCACTGCGATTCTAAGGCTTCAATTAACTCCTGGGGCTCTGCTTTCGGAAGTATACTTTCACTGTTTCTGACTTCATGAGAAGCTTCTGATTGAATAATAGTCTTGAATTCAATTAGGAACCATGTGTTTTTCTGAGCAAAATATGGAGAAGGTGGCTATTTTCCCATAAGCAATCTGTTCAATTTTCTTGCAGTCTATCTCCATGTTACACATGTGCTGCTCCTGTTGTCATTCATTAATTTTCCTTTTGAGATGCTTGTTCAGTCATTATTTTCTGCCAAGTCCTGAAGAATGTATTTATATAGGTTTTTTTTCAACTCCTCCTTCTTTCTGTGAATTAATTACAAATTGAATCATTTGCTTGTCTATGTTCCAAGCAAATAATAGTTGGATGTGTATTTTGTTGCATCAGTTATTATTTTATGTATTTCAGTTTCTGGAGTAATGATAGTTTGACAAGTGCTGTCCATTCTTCTGCATCTCAAAGATTGCACACTCAGAGAAGGGAAACTACAGGGAAAATATGCACCACAGCTGAATGTACTATGTGACTGTCCATTCAAGGACCCGTATGGCTTCTTTCCTTTAGCATCCAGCTATAACAGAGTTTTAGTTAACCCATTGAAATGAGTCTCTATAAATAAAGTAGGTATTGCCCTGATACAGATTAGGGAAACGGGTCTGTATGACTCAGTGTAATGTATTGGTTGTTTTGTAACTGTGATTAAACTATGGCTACTCTTGTAGGACTGTTGTAGAGTTGGAAGCATTTTCTTTTTGTTTTGAAGGGTCTTTAGTGCTGATGGATGACAGTGAAATGAGAGAAGCAGAAACTTGTATGGTTATGAAAGAGTCTGAGCTATCGTACAGTAAACCGTGATGACTCTCTGTAGCATCTTGGGTTGCCATGTGGGATTTGCCTGTCTGCATGCTTGTTCTGTCACTGGCCTCTCCGCTAAGGCTCCCAACTGGGAGTATAGGGGGTGGTTTTGGCTCATATCTTCAGAGATATTTAAGCATGTTACAACAATGGGATTTTGGTATCTAAATACCTTTCAGGATCTAGGACTTTCTCATTTTTTTGCAATACATGTGCATACAGAGAAGTTCATCAAGACAGACAGTGCTGAGCACTTTGGTCCCAGTCCAACATAACCTTCAAACTTGTACTCAGTTGTCAAGCTCTTGGGTGATCCCATTGAAATACCTGTGGGAGTCGTTGGCTGGAACAGAATAGACTTGGCATCCTTTAGCCTTGCGCTCTACAGAACCACTTTTCTAGCCAGAAATTGCTCATCACAAGTCCAAAAAAAGGACTGTGATTGCCAACTCTTCTTGTGTCCTTTGGGTCACTGAATAGTTACTGGACAGTAATGATATTTTATATCTGATGACCCAGAAGTTAAAGGTTATGTCACCATTACTAAACTGTCTCTCCAATGGGGAAGCATGGAGCGCTCACTGGTGTGTGCTTATTATCTTTTCGGGTCAGTGGCTGGTAAGTCCTTTCAGGTTCATTGAAATGTTGGCAGTTCAGGCTCTTTTATGTAAAACAGTGTTGTGCCTCTCCTAAAAATGAACAAATGGGAAGCTATTGATTTCACAGCCTGTTCGCTTTACTGAGCCTGATGGTGGATGAAGGAATGCATGCACTAGGTATACTTAATCCAAGGTCTCAGTAAGCATTTCACGTAGCCTAGTGAACAGCAGATCCTGTGCTCTGCCCAGTCTGGTGATGGTATGTTGTCTTTAGTCATTGTAGGTGCAAAAGCTTTGGCATCGTGTCACTCTTGTACAGATTACTTTACGTGTAAAGCTGAGCTATAGTTTATTATGTTTTAATTGTCTTGTGCCATGCTGCTGGGATTTATCTCTTCTCAATCTTGAGTCACAGAATAGCAGCGGAGACTGAACTCTATTTTTTGGTATGCCTGCTGCTGCCTGGAAAAGGATCTTGATTGTTGTTGCACACAAATAAGTAAAGGAGGGTACGTTTTGAGTCTCCGCATTGTCACAGATGTAAAATGAAGATGCTATGTTCTGCAGCCAGTATTTTTGGCTTGAGTGTACTCATATTCTCTGGAATGTGATAATTATTTAATGTTTTGAATTCACCCTTTATGGAAAAAAAGCAACACATTTGCCTTCTGATGATAATGGACTTTTTGCATGGCACCCAAAGGAAGCATTGCTTCAGTTCTCAGGGCTGATGTTTTATAGATGTCTTCCATGTTGTTGGGGAAAAGAAGGGATGGATAAGAGAAGGTGTCAGCTGAAAGTGCCAGTAGATGTCTGCAAATTACAGCCCAAATACTGTGATTACAAAGGCCAAGCCATGTGTGGCAGTGGGTGACAACAGGAGGTGCTCTGTGGTTTGGTTTTTATAAAGCTTAACAAAGCAATGACCCCTGTGCTTACTTGGGAAAGTAACTGGTTAGGAAAATTACACATAATTCTAAATAACCGCAGCTAGGTTGTGTTTGCTTGTTGTTGTTTTTCCTTTTAAATGGGTTTAACTAATGGTTTTATTATTTTCTTTTACGGCTTGGTCATGCACCATAAAAGTAACTGTGCTTTTTTCCAGTGACTTGAATGTGCCCTGCTCTACAATTAGCTTCAAATTAGCAGCTAACGTAAGGCAGTGAAAACAGCACTGGAGACTGAAGTTGTTGCTCTACCTCCCAGAGAGATGTTAAGGAATTCCTAAGAGTTTTTGTTAAGGGATGATTTATACCCTCATAAATCAGCTACCTGACTCTTCCATCTTTGAAAGTGCAGGTGGACGTTGAAATAGATCCAGATAACCCAGATAACATTTTACAAACTCACCTATGTTCAGCCTTCTCCAGCTGAGGACAGAACTTGCCTTCTGTGATTCAGGAGCAGTCTCCCAGGGGTAATGTGGAAGCATGTTGTCATATTTACCTTATAAGTAGAGTAACTCCATTCAGAGTGACTGTATCCTCTGAAAATTTAAACTACTAAATTACTTTAGTCTGAGACTTTACAGCTGAAGCACCTTACAAGAGCCGAGACATAAAATAAAATGATTAAGGGGATGGTATAGCCTTTTGTGTCTATAATTTCCCAAGTAAAATTCAAGGCTCCTGGCACCAGCCAGGGGCAGCAGAAAAATCTGTTGCTATTGCTGCAAAAGGCAATTTTTGCCACCATTGGTCATTTAGTTTAAAGTATGGAAAACAGAATGAGCAAAACTGTGATTTAACATGACTTAAGAAATAATTTTGCCATCCGTTCTTACCACCATAGCTCCATTTAGTCCCATCTATATGAGAGCTTTTTCAGGGAAAAGACCCAGTAAAGTCTTCAGCAATCTTTGTTTATGGCTATGGATACTAATTTCAGCCATTGTAATTCTTTGGCACTACTGAATTAGCAGTACCCAAGACTGGAACTGTTTGCCAGGCCTCCTAGAGCCCTAGCTGCATGGGAAACAAATAACTACCTTAAGGTGCAAGCAGATCGAATACCTGATTTATTCCTTCTGTGTTATTCCTAGTTATCCCTGATGATCAGAATAGGATAACAGGGCATTTCATTGTGTGCCATTCTAGGGCTTTCTGTAAAGGTGTCTTTCGATGTTGTTGTATTTTCAGTGTCTTTGAGGTTGCATAGTAACCTTTTTTAGAAAACCTCGTTCTAGTCTTTGTTTAACCGAGGTAGCCACCTGTCTTGCCTCATTGTGTCTGTTCTGGGTATAACATTCCCTGTGCTTTTTTTCTCCTGCTGTTCTCTAAAGATATATCAGTGACTGTCCTTTGCTTGAATGCTGAATTAATTTCAGGTCTTTTCCAACCTAAACGATCCTATGATTCTATGAAATCAAAAGACAAGTGGGTTCACAAATGAGCTAGGAGATAATAGGGGGTTAAAAGACCTGCCCAGATGGACGATATCTCATTGTCTTCGACTCTTTAGTTCTGAAAGCCAGCGACTGAGGAAAGATGGAAAAACTAACGAGGATGGAGCATGCAAACCAAACACTCTGCTTTCGTCTTCTCATACTATTGGAAAGGCATATCCAGTAAAACTGAAAGGAACAAATAAGAAAGCTGAAGAAAACAAGAGGGTGTGATTTTTTGGGTCTTGTTTTGTTTTTTGTCTGACTCATGTTTAACCTGTAAGAACTCATTGCCAAAAGTTATGGAGTCTGAGAGCTCTGCTGAATTTCAAATAGGGTAAGTCACTTAAAAGGATAATATGAACATCCCCAACATAGGCGATAAAAATGTGCTTCTGGAGTATGTGCCATTCTTAGGGCTGTGATATATACAATTCTCAAATGCTCTTATTTCACAGGAACTTAATTTTCCTCAGAAGCCACAAATACCCTTCTTTCCCGATATGCTGCAGGGGAGCATTAACCGTTAAACAACTTCAAAGTTTTAAAGAGTTTGATCTGTTCTGCATTTGCAACCAGTTTGAAAAGGGCTTTCTATTATAATAAAACAAATGGAAGTTGTGGTGTCTCATCTAAGCAGACATGCTTTGAGCAGGGGTTGGACTAAACGATCCTGGAAATCCCTTCCGACATCAATTATTCTGCGATTCTGTGATTCCATTTACCATTTTGAAGAAACTCATTGCTAACCGTGCTTTCAACGAAAAGGACTTCTCTCCTTCTCCCCTTTCCCACAATGTGGTGAGATTACAAAGGTTTCTCGCAGAAGCTGTGTTATACAACATACATTTATACAGATACTGTCTCCATAAAAGCTGAGAAATTATGCCCTTACTGAATTATTAAGAAGGTTACTTAGGGATTTATCCAAAGCAATGCAAGAAGAAGAAAAAATATTTGTAAGACTTATTGAAATAAAAATTAATTGAAATAAGCTCATCTTTCCTGTAAATGCTGTGCAGTCAATAGAATGGAGTTGTAAGTAACATTGCACCCCTCGATTCTGTCACTAAGCAACTATTACTCAATGCATTGATTGGACTCCCCATTTCTGAAATGCTTCAGAATTTTGTTTGCAAAATGTGTTTTACCAGGCTGT
Source organism: Gavia stellata (assembly GCF_030936135.1). Lineage (NCBI taxonomy): Eukaryota > Metazoa > Chordata > Aves > Gaviiformes > Gaviidae > Gavia > Gavia stellata. The sequence continues at coordinate 21,767,608 of NC_082599.1, read as the reverse complement.
CAGTTTACAGGGAAAGATGAAAGGAAAAAGACCTTTTTTTGGTAGAAAAAAGAGCAACAGAAATAACAGCTGCTGTTACAGCTGGTGATTGTGGTAGGTAGCCATAACATTTTCAAAAATGAGTAAGCAATTCAGGACAGGATGGGGCAGGTGCAAGCCAGGTTAGAATGAAATCAAGTCAGAGGAGACTCTTCAGCTTCATAAATTACACGATTATTTCTGTGATGCATCCTGTTCAAGGACACAGTACCTCCAGATCCAGTTATATTTTCATGGGTTAATGACTGGGTCATGGCAGTGCACTTTGACACTGTTTGGGAGCAAAGCCAAGGATATTTTATTGAAATGGGATTGCCTTTGCACTTCTCTTTGGTCTGTCTTTGGCCCTATGTATGCCTAAGTAATCTCTCTGTAATGTAGCGGATCAAATACAACAAAACAATTACAGGGTGCATTCCCAGGTACAAAATTACTTCCTGCAGACCACTTGTATTAAATTCCTCTGCAAATAGTCCCGTTTATTGGTCCTGCTCCAGCTGGCCCAGCTCAGCATTATTCAGTATTCTGGTTTTCACTTGAGTCTCACTTGCAGCATTCTTCAGAAATGAGTAACAGATGCCCAGTTTGATGGTGCAGGTCCTCTGATCACTGAGCACATATGCTCTTTTGTCATTCTGTCTCAATAATTGAAAGTACTGTCAGATGAGAAAACAAAACAAAACCCTGCTAAGGTTCCTAAGGAAAAATTGTTTCTGCTTAATCAGTTGGATGAATTTTTAGTTTACAAACAGTTCCTCTGCACGTTTATCATCTTCTGTCCAGGGAAAGTCTGTCTGTACTGATAGCTCTCTGCTTTGCTTCCTGAGTGCCTAATCCCACTCACCATTTTTTCCTTTGCTATCATCTTGTATTTCATGTAGAGAATTTTTCAGTTAGTAATCCAGCTTCTTGGTAATGAAGAATTTCCTTCTTATCTCCTTGCCTTTTCGGTGGCGTTCATGGTATACATATGTATAGAAATAGTTATTGTTTCGCCATTTTGTTCAGTACTATTGAACAGAAAAAGAGTGTTGGTAGGATAAGAAAGTTTTATGGAGCCCTCTTTGCAAAAAATTATGGTTGTCATGTTTAGCAATTGACAGCCTTGTATTTCCATATCAAACCCACTGAAATGGAAACTCAGTTTCTGTACTGATCCATGTTTAGTCTTTTTTTACTTCAGTGTAAAGATATATTTCACTTAAGTTTACTTCGTCTGGATCTTTCAAAAATACCAGGATTAAGCCCTTTACCTATTTGGGTGTGGGAGAGCAAGAAGGAAAGCGAGAAGAGAGCTGAAATGTGATGCAAGTAATTAAAAGCTTGCTTGCATTTGCTTTCATCATAGAGCATGAAAAATTTCTTACAGCATATGTCAGAGAGTACTTCACAGCTGATTTTTGATGGTATGTCACACCATATTGTTAGAGGAATCTCTTATGGATTGTATCACTCTTAGGCAGCACAGGGGTCAAAAGAAAGATCTGTACAGAGGGCAATGAAAGAGCAGTTTTCTAAAGTTATTTAACATGTTAGGAACCCAGACAGCAGTTTCTATTCCTGATTCACTGGCAGATAATACAGAGCAGGGTGAAACACGGAATAATGAATGCTAATTTACAAAGTTTTGACTTGGAGGATTTGACTCTTCTATCAAAGAAAGTTGCAGAAGTTACTAGTTAATGAGAAGTGATGGGACTTGAAGTGGTGTTTGAAAGAACTGTGGGAACAAAGAGACCCAAACTCCAATTACAGACTTGATAGCAGTTCGGGGAGATGGATTATGGGAACATGAAAGGTCTAATGTTTGAGGATATGAGAGGAATATTTTTCTGGTAAAATTAATTGGTTCTGATAGATCAGACAAATGAGATATTTTGGAGCTTTCTTGAATCTGAAGAGAGCTGTTATCTACAAGGGAAAATGTGTTGTGGAGATGAATATTAGAAATCCTATTTTTACAGTTAGCTTCCTTTTCCAAGAAAGGTTAGTTGAACAAAAAGAAGCAAACTGTATGCAGTAACTCATAACTTCGTTGTTCTGAATTGTATATTCTTTTGTGATATATAAGCATGATGGACAAGCTTAAGAGCACCCCTATTCCTTTTTGAAGTGCATTCTGATCAATTCCAGGTTGGATGTAGGAAGACACTTGTTTTCAACTTCAAAAATAGTTGTACAGGAAAGGCAAGGATCATATCAGTTTGGATCTGTTCTTATTTAATCTCTACTGATTCAACTGTCCTCAGGCTTTTAAGAGATTTATAACTAGACACTTGAAAAATGCTAGTAAAATATGCAGTGAAACAAGAATAATAATTGCTATGAGAGCAACAGGGAAAAGGCTTGTTGCCAGTTCCACAGACGTCAACTAATCAGAATAATTTAAGTCTTGGACACATTTCAGAAAGGCCATTTATATAACGACTCCAAGTGAACTGTCTAGCTTAGGAGCTCTTCTCTCTGTTGCTAATTTATCAGCTTTCATTCTGAGAAAACAGAAGATGCTGCTAATAGTTTTAAAGAATTCTGTAGTAAAGACCAGAGATGAAAAGTAGAGCTTTTATTAGCTAGAGCTGTGATTTTCTAACTGATGGAGGGATAGTTCTTGTTTCTCACCTATGTGTCATTCTTCAGTGACAGTAATAATAGCTGTGTTCCACATTCCTGTTTTTCAGAAACTCCTTTCTGCAAAGATCAGTGGATGGCCTCAAATGACAGAGATGGTGTTGATGGAAAACACCCTCTCCATCATCCTGAAACATTCCCCAATTACTTCCCTTATTTCACAGAACCTCCCATCTGAAATGTCTTTAGGCTCCCTCCACACATCAATTAAAAGTACTCACACCAGAGTAGGATATGTTCATTAAATTAGTGACTATTGACCACAGCCCATCCTCCAGGCCTTTGCTACAAGAAAGATCAGTTGAAGCAATGAGTTCTGTTTGCATGAAGGTTAAGACTGAAATTCAGTGGGTTTCAATGGGACATGACTTCACCTCAGGCACATGAAAAATGGAGAGTTGGGTACTTTGTGTATCTTGATACCAGGCAGTGCAGCCTTATAAACTAGGGGCTTTGTCCAAGAAATATGCATAGCTTTGCCCAAAAAGTATGTCACGAATATTTTTGTACTATACATCTGTTAACTTTAAAACCAAAGAAATAATAGGCTTTTTTGGAATCCATTTTGTAACTCATATGAACAGCTACATTGATATCAAGCAGATTATCTGCAAAGAGTAATGGCTACAATGCTGTGCTTATACAACATAAGAAACATTTTAGGCTTTTAAAAATAAATATTACCTTAAGCTGCACAATAGCAAAGGTAGTAGGGACAAACACTATGTACATTGACTGTCCTAACATTGCTTCAGCAATGAGACACTTAGATTGTATAACTCAATTATAAAGAACAGGAAAATTACTTGGGTGGCAGTATACTGAGGGGGAAAAAAAGAGTTCAGGATATAACGGAAGGGAAATAGGTATATTTTGTTCTGTAGCTATGGATTCTATAATATTGAAAAGAAACTGAAGAAATGAGCAATTCTGTGCTCTCATCTGAGAATTCAGAAGCTGTTGCACATGCTAGACATTTACTAATAGGTTGTCAGCTTTGAAAAATCAGCTGAGAAATACTAAATTTGCAGATGAAGCACAAGTAAGAGGATTAAAAGTACATCAGAGGGTTGGATTCAGGATGATCATGACAAATGAGAGTAGCATTCTGAAAGAAACAGAAGCTGATTCTATGTGAAAGTGTGCAAGTGTTCCTCAGAATAGTGTCTGCACCATTACAGGAATGAGAAAAGATGGGCAAGACAGAGGATTCATATTAGAAGTTTTAAAGGCTAAAATGGATCCGAAGAAGAAGAAGAAGATAAGGCTGTCTATTCTCTTCTGACCTCATACAGCCTCAACAGAAATGTTGCATCCAGGCTTGCACATTGCAGTTTGGGAAGGATGCAAGCCAGCTAACTAGACCAAAGGAGAGGACAAAGATGATGTAGCAAATGTGACCTACGTGACTGGAAAGTGTAGAGAAACATTAAAGGGCCTTGTTAGTAAAACAGACAGGAGACTGAAGTGGAACACAAAAATTTTTTTCAGGTGCTTAAAAAGTAGTTGTAAAAGGAAAGGCAATAGTTTGCTCTCCCTGTCCATTGTGGATAGGATAAGCAGTGCTGGGCTTAGATTGCAGCAAGGTAAATGAGGGTAGGGGGTTAGGAAAACCCTTGTGACTATATGAGCAGTTAAGCTGTACAGTAAATTGCCTAATGACATGGAAAATCTCCACTGGTAGAGATACCTGAGAATGTATTAGACAAATGTCTGGCACGAATATCTGAGGTATAATTGAGCCTGCTTCCATGCAGGGGGATGCGATAGATTTCTTCTTGCTCAATTTTCTATGCTTTCTCTGAAATACAGAAGAAGATACTCACTTCGTCTTTCTCCAGAGAGTCATCTGTGTTTCCCAAATGATTTTAGTTTGAGGCCTTTTGGTTGATTCCAGTGCTGAAAAACTATTGCTGGCCAAATCTTGACTGTTGTTGCTTAGACTGACCCTGTGACTGAGGCAGAGGAATCCATGTCTTCACCCTGGAAATCCTCCCAACAGACTCAGAGCAAAGATTAGTTGGAAAAGTTGCATTTGCGTTGATATCCCGGCAGCTAGGAGTCAAGTATGGGCTTTTGCTGTGAGACAAAACTGAGCAACAGTTTTTATCTGTTTTAGAAAAAATCTTTGGGAAGTTTTATTACTGATTTATTATGGACAGGCTTTATAAGATTAACATACTAAAATATTGGCAAGACATCAGTCATTCTACAATACTGAATGACAGAAATACAGTTACCACAACTGGAGGAAATGGTAACAGTATTTCCTTCCAGAAGAAATTAGCACAGCAACAGTTTAGGAAAACTTGTGGAGGTTCATTGCTATCACCCTTCGGTTGTCACTGTGTTTGCCTTTCATTCCATTTTAAAACATCAGCTATGACTGTCTGTGTCAATATATGCTGACAGAAGGGCCTTAGGGTAAAGTTTGGGATCCCCAGAGTCAATGAACTTTGCTAGTGTCTTGCATGAGGTCAAGACTTTGTCTCCAGTCTTTTCTTTTTCTCCTCATGCAATAGTGGGAACTTTCTTCATTTGTATTCTTGCCTTCAGAACGGTAGGCGGAAGTCCAGGGACTTTATGAAACCTGAGACTCATGGGAATTTTTCTAAAAGTAAAAAATAAACCAGAACTGGAACAGTGTTATATGAATGGGCTTCTGAGAGCTGGCTAGAGTAGTGGCAAATGCCTTGTGCTTATTTGTGATATGATCTGACACTGGAACTCAAATGTTCAAAGCTGCCAGACATGTTCATGCCTTTTTCTCAGAATAGTAAATAATGAATATGTTTGTAATTGTCCTTCAGATGTTCTGAATTCCAGGTTGTGTAATCACCCTGAGTTTCAAGCTTAAGAATTAAAGTACATATTGCAGTTACTCCTCTGGGATAGTTGTTGTCTTGTTGAACAAGAATTTCATTGCTTTTGTTTCTCAGCCAATCCTGAAATATTAAGCACTTTAAATAACAAATAAAATAATTGAATTCATATTTTATTTAGCGTGTGGTGCCTTGTATATTCCAAAACGGTTTTGGTTGGATTCACATTCTGTGCTGTATTATTCAGCACCACCTCTGGCTCTGGATCCAGGCAGCTGCCCTGGCTCCCAACCTTTACCTGGCAAACATCCTCCTTCAGAAAGCCAGTGTTTGCAGGGACTAAGGAACAGGACGGAGCAGCTGCAGATCGCTACATGTGTAGCTCCAAATCCAGTAGTATTTCATTACTTGAGAATTTAAGAAAACCCTAATCTCCTATGCATTAGCAGATTTAATATTTGTTTATTTTTGAGGGGCTGACTGATTCAACATTTGATAGGTCTATCCCAAAGCTGAGAGGGATGAAGCAAACATCTTTTTTACATATGCATTTAGCTTATTGCTTAATTACTATTCCTCTCACAAACAAATAGTTATAGTGCAGGTTTTCTTGTTTGCACTTTGATGAAACCAAACAGTCTTTGATTAAAGCTTTTCCAAGTCTTTTCTAAATGTATTGTTTCATTTTTCATCTTTAATTCTCCTTTGAACTCTTTTTGTTTTCTATAGTTTATTGAGGCCTTCTCAAGACAAAAGAAACCAAACCAAATACAAAAAACCAAACATTTTCCCTCCCTCAGAGACTGGCAGCTAATTATGTCAGTATGTTCATCTTTTGAAAATGAATCAGAATCTGAGTGCTTTTCAAGCAAAACAGAAATCTGGGCAGATTTTTCCCTATCACTGTTCAAGCCAGCAGGAGTAAGGAATACAGCAAAATCTTTGCACTGTGGTTATATACCTGGTGACTTAATGCACAGGATCTGTAGTATCCAAAGAGTGTCTTGCCTAGTACTTAATGGGCACATAATGAAGATACTAGGATATGAACTGACTTAGTGAGAGAACTTGGAGTAAACTCTTTTTCAAAGGAAAGCATGAGAATTCTTGAATAGGATGTGGTTCTGAAAGCCTGAGTTAATGAACCCACCTCCAGCATGTCGAGCTGTGCTTCATCCTCACATTGCAACATCTTCTCCTTCTCATTACACTGTTCATTAAAATAATTTCTTCGGACCACACAGGGAGCATGTGTTGAGGTGTATTGCAGTAACAGAGGCCTTTTTCTTACTTACTAGCCAGTATTATAGGTTTGATATATTAAAAACCCTGTATGTAGATGCTTAGACCTTTCCAGCAGCTGGGTGATTTCAACCTAAAGCATTCAATTCTTTTACCCTTTTTTCTATCATTCTGGTGGAATGAATTTTTTTCAAAAACTTTGAAATGCATTCTGCCCTTTTGGGAATAGTCTTGACAATAATGTGTATCTAAACAATTCTGACCTGGAAGAAGCCTATTTGCATTTCTTGTGGTGTATGGCAGTTTCATGAAAAAGCTATATAATTCCGTGCCATAATTTGCCAGGTCAAATTACTCCATTTTTTTCAGGCAGGAAAGTTGGCAATCTGGGAACATCCTTTCAGTTTTCAATTTTGCCAGATATATGATTATGAGTAGGTATGATGCTTCTGGATGGAGAAACATCAGTTTTCTTCCAGAACTATGTTTAAATATATTATTTAGATAGCAAACCATCCAGTCGGCTCAGAAACACCTTTGGAAGGAAGATTCATACTACTAATAGAAACCAAGCATACACATATTGTCTGCTTTGTGCATAAAAAGGGAAGTCTGGGGGAAAAGCTGATGTCTAAAATTCCCCTTTCTATCTATCTCCCTTTTCCTAGAATAGTTAATGTTTACTCAGAAATTAAATGCTATTAATGGGAGAAGATACACTTTTTTTATGCATACAGAAAAGAACATGTCTTTCACAAATTTGAATTAGTGAAAGATCTTGAAAACATGCCCAAGAAAAAGACTGTAGCTTGTGTTAAGGATTCGGAGACCATAGCTGCTCTGCAGCAGGAATTGCTGCCTGTCCTCTCTTTCCTCTGTTCTGGGTAAAAGCAGAAATCTTGTATTCCAAAATAATTGGATGGTCTTTAACTCATTAAAAAAAAAAATACATCTCCAGCTAATTCTGCCTTCTAAAAGATTTACTGACTTGACTGGAAGTTTTATTGCAGTTTTCTCTCAATTCACATACTTTTCAGAGTTTTGGAGTTCGGGGGGGGAGGGTTTTTTTACTCTTTCATTACCATTTCTGTGCAGTTGATGGATAATGGTCATTCTTTGCTAATTCCCGTGAATTACTACTTCTGTCCACAACAGTGGATATAACACAAGGAAAAAATCATTTTCTTACCTGTAATTTTGCCTTCCCTCAATAGTGATTTTACTACTTAGTAAAGACTTTTCTTATACTAAAATGATAACCTGTCTTACATTTGGTCTGGCATAGAATTCCTGTTTTTTTGGATTTGTCTGAGTGAAGACAAGAGTGAGGATCACATAAGGTTCAACTTGCACATACTGGCACCCCTCTGTGTCCCTCGATTCAAAGTTGCTATTTGTGGATAAGTTTTGTGTGTCTTCTGACGTGGAAGTCTGCTTCTAGGAAAGTTCCACTGGTCAATCAGTGTATTAAAACTCAAATAGCAGGTTTTAAAAAAGAGATAGGAGAACTGCATAAGCCTCCACTCATCTGGGTCGTTATTGTTAACACTTGAATTTGCAATTGGCAAACCCATCACAAGAGAAAACAGAAGATCAAAAAAGAGAGACCCAATTTCGCTTTTTCAATATGAATATGCTATGAAGAAAATTATGCATCTCAACATCAGACATCTGAAGGATTTTGCTAGTATTAATCCCAACCTCATTATATGCCAAACTTGGTACTATTTCAGTTTCATTGTTTGAAAGCAATCTTTATGGAGAGAAAAGCTCACAGCAGTGAGATTGTAGAGAATAAAATACAAGAATGTAGTCAAAACATCTTATGTTTTCATTGAAAATCTTTCTGCCATTTCTTTTGGATTTTATTTAATCAATGCTTTTTTTCACATTTGGGCTTTGGATATTAAAGAAGTTTAGAACCAGGTTGAATAACTGATGCCTGTGCGAACTGCTAAGGCTTCCTATATAACCCATATTGCTACTTGCTTTTTGTTTATTTGAACCTGTGAAAAGCTTCTAATCTGCTACATGTTTCAGGCATAGAGAGAACATTCTGAGGTGCAGGGGATTCTTCCTTTTGTAAAGGCTAGCAGGAAAAGCTGTGGCTAAAATTTCTTAAGCTGATGAGTAGCTCCATATCCATGTTACATTTAGTTTTTGAATAGCCTCTGAGGAAAAAATGGAAAAAAAAATACAGAAGTTTCGTTGTTAAAGGAATTGCTGGTTTGGGGTTTTTTTCCCCTTTGGCTTTCCGTTTGTTTTCCCAGGGGCTGCTTCAGATTATTTATTTTGAAGGTTCTTGCTTCATCCCCTGCTAGATGTTTGTGCTAAAGTTGTATTGACATAAACATCTGCATAAATCCCAGTTCAAAAGAATACTTAGTTGAGGAAATTGTTGCAGAAGCAGCTGCCAGTTGACATCCTGTTACTGTGAGGCTGGAGAGGCTGGCATACACCTAACATTTTTCCCTTTCTGCCTGTTGTGTGTAGACAGCTGAGTTGGCCAGAAGTTGCATTTCATGTAGTAAAGAGTGAAAGACTGGGCCAGATATTCTAGACAGCCTGAGTGTTACTGACTCCTCATTAATTATTTAGCATGGTTTTGCTCACTCACTGTGATCATTCTTCATCCAAAAAAATGAGGAATCTGTACAAATTTTAAAGAAGCATAGAAGCACCATAACATCCCTGGGCATATGAGCAAACAATGGGGGAAAATTAAGGTAATACTATAATTGTCCAATGTTAGTGTAGGTTCTATCTTGTCAAAGTCTGTCACCAGGCATAGTCAGAAGCATACTAATCACTGATTTTTTTTCCACTTTCAATTATAAGGGTAAAATTACAGTTTTTTAAAGCAATAACATTTTATTTTCATAATTGCTTCATTACTCCTTACTCTCAAGTTCCAAAAGTATGTAAGGGGATACCAGAGGGGCCATAGGTTTTGGGGGGAGAGAAAGAGGGGAGGGTGTCTTTATTTTTTTTCCTTCTCAACTGAAAAAGATTAAGAAACACTATGCTTGGGTTTTGTGCATGTATTGCAATGCCAGGAGAACATTCTGTTTTCGCTGATGTAATGGTAGGAGTTGTCAGGGAAAGACATCAGGCGTTTCTGCTCTATACACTAGTAAAATCCAGGAATTTGATGGTAGAAGAAACACAGCACCTGATCTATTGAATTTCATATTTTATAATGTATTATTGCTGTATGCCTCAGGCAATGGCATTTTTACCTAACACATGGAGTGAAGGGCAAGGCTTTTATATAGACCTACATGATAATTGCCCAATAAAAGTTTCATTTGCAACTAAGGCAGTGATTAATGTTTGACAGATGAAATAGAGGAAGAAAGAAAGACAGAGTGTCCGTCAATGCCTTTTAAAGGATAACAAGCCAATTTTGTGTTCTGTTTTCAAAGCTCAGGATGATAAGAGGAGATACACAGCTGTTAGTAATGTATTTATGGGTTATGTATGTCTTTGCCACTAATGACATTGTAAAAAAAAAAAAAAAAAAATAGTTCTTCAGAGGCACTTTTGATGAAACAATGATAAAGCATCTATCATTCTGTCAAGGTTATTTTTACTTGTCCATTCATTCAAGGTAGGGTAAAAGATCTGGCTGTTAAATGCATAAACATCTAAATGCATGCCATGCTTTGGGTTTGTTTTTTGGCGTTTACAAATCATATTGTATGCCTGAATTTGACAATGGAAAGACAATGTGAGAGATAGCTGTAGCATATATCTGTTTTACAGGTGATGGGCTTGAAAACTAGGCAATTAACTTTCAAAAATGCGCACTAACTAAAAGAGGGCTTTATCTGATAATGTTTGATAACAAAATGTTGTACAGCTCTCTAAAACAAAGCATTCATGGTAATCTTACCTCACTGATTTAAGCGTGTTTGTTTGTTGGTTATTTTAAAGCACGGTAATGACCAACAAAATGCTGAGCATTGCCATCTTTTGACATAGTGAGAGCGTTTGCTGACAAAATAATTCAGGATCCATTTGAGATTACATTTTAGCTACTCCAGACATTTCTCAGAGCTTTCCCCTCTTTCTTTTAGGTGTCAGTGCTCTAACGGCTATACTGCCACATGGGCAGTGTAATGCAGAGGTTGGAAGGACTCTTGGCAGCAAAATGACAGCAGTGCTTCAGATGGGAGAGAGAGAGTTACTCATTATCTAGAGAAAAAATACTGTGGTGCTAATTACTATCAACCAAGCAGTCTTTCTCCAAATGCAAACTCAACAGGGACTTGCCGTGCTTGAAATTCCTTAGGCTGATAATAGTCATGAGCCAATGCTTTGATGCTCACTTTCCATCTACCCAATAAAAACACAGCAGCCCTGCTGTGCATTGTTAGGCACCTTGCACAGCGTTTCCCGGGAGTGGCAGTTTAGGACTTTTTCTGTCTCTTTCTTATTTATTTATTTATTAATCTTAAAATTTATTTAGAATAGAATGGAATAGAATGGAATAGAATAGAACAGTTTCAGTTGGAAGGGACCTGCAATGATCATCTAGTCCAACTGCCCAACCACTTCAGGGCTGACCAAAAGTTAAAGCATATTATTAAGGGCATTGTCCAAATGACAGGTATGGGGCATCAACCGCTGCTCTAGGAAGCCTGCTCCAGTGTTTGAACACCATATCGGTAAAGAAATGTTCCTAACTTCTAGTTTCATTTAAAAGCACATGAAAACTCTATGCCAATTGTCTAAAACAACAACAGTCATTCTAGTGTTGACTAAGTTGCCAGCAAAGTATACTCCTTGTCTCATTTACAAGAAGGTATTTAAAAACAGAAACAAAATTAAATCATGCTGTCATTTTCCTTAGACAATGAGGTAGTGAAGTAACAGTATGTTGCAAGTATATACTGTCTGTGCCTATACTGCTGGACAGCTGTTATTCTAATACAGTCAAGGAAAAGCTGCAGAGGCTAAACAGTATGCCACTGCCTAATAGAATTATAACACTGACCTTTGCGAATAGAGTAAAACAGAATGATGCGTTGCACTTAGGTCTGAAATGCAATTGCCAGAAAACAAAACAAAACGAAATTAGTTTCTACAAGTTTTGTGTTCTGCTCCCCCACTTTCAGGAGAATTTCCTAAAGGTTTTGTTATGTTCTTTATGGACTTCTGAAAACATTGTTCACAGTCATTTTTCATCCTTTTGAAAGAACTTTGGGTTAACTGGTAACTTAGAGTTTAAATGCTCAGAAAATAGCAAAAATAGTTGTTTAATGGTATGACTTTGTAGCCTTTACCTGCTAACACTGTCAGGTATCTGACAGCAACACATTAAAGCAGTTCTGACTCTGCATCCCTCAGCAATATTAGTTTCTGGATCATGTCCTTAAGCTTTGAGTCTGCACATTGCTAGCTACAAATGCCAGCAATGTGCAATTAATGCTGGTGAATTCAAAAGTTGGTGAAAATATTGTCAAACCTACATGCTGATATACTGACTTGCTAATAAGAACTAATCTTCAAATCTAATCCAGTTAATTTAAGTAAGCCTTATCTAACAAGGCTAAACTAAGACAATGTCATAGAAACTGGTGCCTGTATAAGGCGAAACATTGAATAACTTTGAGGATTCTCTTCCTTCCTCCCCAACACAATATATTAAAAATGGAGGCAAGACGCATTGTTTATGATATATGCTTTAAAAGTGGACCAATGGAAAGTCTATCTGTTTAAATCATCTTGACTTTCATGGGGAAAATTCTAGTGTTATATTATTGAATGCCAATATCCTAAGATGTATTATTCTACCTGTACTGGACTAGACTTCAGACATTCATTCCTATAAACAGGCAAACTCAAGATGTTATCGTGTACTTTGGAGTTTGATGTAGAGCTTCTGGATGAAGCTTGTCTATACACTTACTTCTCGTACACATACACGTACACGTGTACATACACACACACACAAACAAAACCAAAACCAAAAACAAAAAAGAAAAGCTGGATTGTCCCACTACAGTCCATTGATAAGCCAGAGGGGTGAGATGCTACAGGAATGTCTAGTTTAATATATTAAGGACTTGAGCTGTAGTAAATTAAGTAAGTTAGTCATCAAACATTTGTTCATCGGTTTTCTTGCAATAACAGATTTGTGCGTTATCAAACTAGCTATTATAGGTGCTGTCTAATCACAAAGGAACACAAGGGGTTTTCCATTTATTCGTATATATGCAAATATGTTCCTACAATGTTATTGAAAAGCAGGTTTTAGGAGACACGCAATTCAGATTTTGGTGCTATATAAACAAACTCTATGAATATAAGCATTTATAAAATAAATGAAATATGATAAACTCCAGATAAAAGTTTTAAACAGGTTGGAAGAATGTTGTAAGGATGGTAAATACTTCATTTTTCAGAAATGTCAGCTAGGAGCTCTGAGATACTTGTGCTGGAAGGAGTGTTGGAGCAGCAGGCATTAGCGAGGGCTAATGGAACAGAAGGGAAAAAGGAACTGACAGGTAAAGGAAATTATTCTTCTTGAAGTGTCCCTTGATTTTCATTGAAAGAAAATAATTACCAATGAGGGTAGTAGGAATGATAGGAGGAAGCGAGCTAGATAATTACAAGCAGGAAGGATTTTTTTGAGAGGCTTTACTGACTAGAACACCTTCTTTAGTGAAAACTGCTTTGGCGAAAGCTGAGGAATATAAATTCAGCAACTCTTAGTGGTTAAGCAACAACTCCATAAAGCAAGGTGTGGGTATTATTTTTGCTCTTAAAGACTTAGACATTTTTCTTTAATTTAGAAAATTATAGCCAGGACCCTATTTTCTTTATGAATAATCATCAGTCTTCCTCAGTTTGAGTAATCTGCCACAAAGAGACAGGCAGAATTTTTTATTGTCTTATTTCTTAGTGGTAGGTCTTTGGGGTTCTCCTAAAATGTTCTGGCAAGGCATATCTGATCTGTGATGTGACCTGGACAAAAGCAGAGGTTTCTGAGTTGTCTGGGATGTCTATAACAATGAGTTGCACAAATCATAAGACTGTTTTGTCTGTTATATGGTACCTCAGTAGATCCAGCTCACACACAGATTTATCTGGCTAAAAGGCTAGGCATTCAAAATGCCAATCTGTTTTACATTCTTAAACATTAACTTTTTCTTGAATTCTCTGAAGTTAAGCAGCAGATTTTGTCCAGAAAGAAGGGCAGAATCAAACTAGAGGACGGTCTTCTGTGCTTGGTTTCTGTTGCTGATTATTTCTTTTTATACTAATAGTGTTGACGTCAACTGTGGGCACTGTTTGCCGCAAAGAATCCCAAGCTGTGAAGAATAGCTAGTACATTGCTCAACTTAAATTTAATTATCTTTTCCTATTGAAGCAGGCAAGAAGATCATCAATATGCATCAGAAAGTATGTAGCACAGTACAATAGTAATCTCTGAAAGGACAATATTTCATCTTTTTGCCACGTTGTCAAGTTCTTCACAAATCAACATAAATGATCGTCATAACTGATCATCAAAAAACTCCTAGTGCAGAGAAAAAAAAAGATTGATCTTATTTAGAGAAGTGAGAATTCTTCCTGAAAATAAGGAAACTAATGAGAAAGTTCATTCTAATTAAAGTCTGTGAAGCATTAGCTAATGAAAATGCAAGTTTCTATTATTTTTCTTGCCTTTCACCGTGTACACATTTTGTAAATCTTACCTTACTAAAAAACTTTTTCAACTAGAAAGTTTTTAGAAGTCACATTTCACATAAGAATTGTCAGTTGCTCCAGCATAGCTTGGAATGCCCTTTGAGGGTTTTCCAGCTCAGGCTGGTGGTGCCTCAAGCTTACGGTCAAGCTTATTTTTCAAGAGGATTGATGGCTGGGCACTGTTGGGAAATTGCTTTCTTCTTCTTTCCCAGTGTAGGGTACAGAATCACCTGCCGTTTAGAATAATTTACCATAAAGTACCTTTGGAAATCAAGATGAATAATGGGCAGGGAGGAAAAGAGAGGATTTTACACTGTGCGGCTATGAAGGCTTTTTCCCTCCTAATAAAGTCATAAGTATATTGAGTCTTTTCCTTAGCATGTGAACTTGAGGCCTGGCTGCTGGGTCTATTTGTATGTCTCAGTAATAGCCTTCATGCTCTTCAAGGTCTTTATTTGATCATGTGTTTCACTTATAGTAATAAATGCTACTAATAAAAAACATTGTGACTACAAAGAAAAGATTTTCTGAAACTTCAGGTATTGCTGCTGTTAGTATAATACTGTGTTCTGAGAAATCAGCCATGGAGCAGTAGTAAAATGGCAGTCTATTGCTTTTCAAGCTTAGTTATAAAGTTCCTGCCTAATTGCTTATACCTGGCAAACCTGAACACAGTGTTACAAATCTAATTAGGACTTTGGTTCTTTGTATTTTTAAGCAACATAACGCCTGCTGGGAGGTCCAGGTATTATTGAAATCTTGGCCCAATTTTCATAAAGTGCTTTGCAGGCAACTTTCTACCCCCTTTTGTGCAATTCTCTTTGCGCAGGTGCCAGCAGCAGCGGGTACCCCGAGGCTGCCTAGCTCCTGCTGGCATCTCTCCCTGAGCTCTCAGTGGAGCAGGGCTTGCCTGGCTGCAATTTCGGTGTCTGCATTTTAGAAAATGGGATGTAAGCACACCTTCGAAAATGGCATTTGAAAATGGTGTTGGCTACATTTCCGGTTTTAGCTATTGTAGTTGAACAAGCGAAAAGCAAAACCAAATGTAGACTGCTTAGAGGCCCTGCTTATTGGGAGCGTTCTTGGTTAGTGTAATGGAAGTGCAACTTGGTTGATACCTTTAATCATTTGCCTTTGACTCGGAAAGCAGACAGTTGTTTATTATTAATTGGCTAATAAGGCAAATATATCCCTGTGCAAATTTGGTGGGTAGGAATGTGTTTACAGTGGACGGTAAAACTATTTTGATAACAAGAGATGTTTGTGAGGTTTGGCTGTTCTGACACCAATGATTTTGATTGATATTTATGTAGTTACTGTGGTATGATTAATGTGGAAGGAATGTAAAAGGAGTTTTACTTCTTTTTGCTAATAGACTCCCAAATACACTGTAGGGCATGCAAAGACTTTTAATGTATATGGAAATAAGTATAAAGAGGTGGTTTAGGAACGTCCTCCAACACACTATCTTTAAAAGCCAGCAGTTCGCTTAGTTTGCCAAGGCAAAGAAACTCTGGATATGAAAAGGATAAATAATAACTGCTAGCAAACTCTTTCTTTTATAATAAAGAGCAAATTTTATCTTTTTTATTTTTTCTGGGGAAAAAAAGCTGTTATTTGATAAAAATTTTAGTGACATTGGTCAGAGATGGACTTGGCAAAAGTCATCTTGTTTAAAGGCAAATTTGGCCATCAGCAGCTGATAAAAAATTGAATTGTAGAAGGTGATGTTTATTCCAGCTGATAAATTACAGTCTTTGGTAGATCTCTGTAACAGCATTATAGAAAAAAAGCATAGACATTGAAAAAGGTATGAACGTGTAGTTCATATGTTTCCAAGGCAACAAATAATTTTTGTTGCTACTTTTGGACTTAAAGCTAGTTAAGAAAGCAGGAATTGTAACACAAGATGTATTAGTCAGCATTTCTGCAAAGTTTGGTTATTCAGTAGGCCAACAAATCCACAAAGGGGAAGATAAGGCAAAAGGTAATTTCTTTAGATTTTTTTGCATATGCATTTGACACCTCCATATGCAGTATGGGAAATGTTACAAAAGGCAGAATTTGTTGCTGTCAATGATTTCTTGATCAACTGTTGCCAACATGTGACAGCAAGGAAAGAGTAAAATTTAAATGATATATTTGCTCATAGGTTTCTTCCTGGCAGTGAGGCAGAGGTCTTAGCACAAGATTAAAAGTACAAATAATGTCTAGATACTGTGGAAAGGGATAAAAGTGTCAACTGTTGGATCAGATAGATTCCCAATACCTTCATTTTTTAAAGTTTCATTTTCACTGAACTCACCTCACCGATAGTTAGATAAAAAGCTAAAAAACCTCAATTCCTCTGATAAGTTCTTCAAACTATATATCCTGCCACATTTATGGAACTGTTGGTATGTTTGGAAGAAAAGATTAATGATTTTCTGCTGCAGAGGGTTTGAGAAAGGGTACTATGTTGTGCTTGTCCCTTGAAGGGTAATTCTGACTACAATCTGATTCCTAGTTTTTTCAGTTTAGGTGAGATCATGGCCAGTTTGGAGAGATACAGAGAAGAGGAAGTTTCTGGAAATGTGCTTCTGGGAGAAACAGGTTGAATAAGTTTCAAGTGTGGGAGAGTCCCGAAGGATGTGTCGGAACAGGCTGCCCCATTCCATGGAAAGACATGCTGGTTCCCTCGGGCGCTTTAGGTTACACAGTGCAGCAGTATGCACAGGTACTTCTGGTATAATGGCAGTACATCATTAAACTGGTTAATAAGCCTTGTAAACCTCTCCCTCAGTGAGTGTCACTGAGAGCAGTGGTTGGAATCTGAGCCAGTAGTTCCAAGATGGCCCTTATAAGGTCAGCTGTGACATCACACAGATGTAATAATAGTGCTTGCAGTTACATGCATGCCCAGGTGGGAACTGCTCAGACTCTCTGACCTGTGCGCTGCTGCACAGTGGTCACAGGCTCTCTGAGGGGCTTGCAGCAGTTTTAAGAGGAAGGACTTGGAGTGGAGTTAAAAACAACTAGAGGGAAACTGCAGGGAGCAAGTGTGAACCTTCTAAATAGCAAAATGGTTACAAGCCTTTCCTTTTCCCTGCATGCTCGTACTCACAAACGCATATATACCTGTGTGAATGGAAGTTAACTAACTTCCATAATTTTGAAATTATTACCTCTAAATTTTTTACAAAAAGATACTTACTTTCTTTGTTTTATACTTTGTGCAGAAAAATCTGAGATGGTAGTACAGGGCACCCAAAAATCAGCCCTTGCTGTAGGAAGCAGATCTTTATATCCAAGTCTTCTAATGTTTGTAACCGAATAGTATTAACTTGCATCTCGAAGATAAAATGTTTCGGGAGCCATTGAAGTCTATATTGAAAAAAACTATTGTCATCCTGGACTATGTACTTCTTCCTTCGCATCTTCAGTGTTCTAAGTAGGCTGAATTGAAAAAATACAGATCTTAAAAGAATATGAAAAGATGCAGCCACAGTATTGTGTGTGGAATGGCTATAAGCATGGAAAACCCAGAAATAACTGTAGATGCACCAGGCAAGCATACTGCGCTGCAGATGGGAAGAAGGTGGTAGGAGTTCCTAAGAAAGGCCGTTTTTTGGATTCCTGTGGCAACAATGTGGAAAATGCACAAGAAACAGTGTTAGAAGTTAGTTTTTTAGCAGCTGTAATTTACAATTCAAAGTGTTTGGAGTAGAGACTTCTTGGTCAAACTAAATAATGGAAAAGAAGTGAGATGAGCACAGTAAAAACAATCAATAAATTCAGTAACAGCAGAGAGAGGCCCGCACAATTAGTGCACGTCCACCATGTGCACTTGACTCTGCACAGACAGCTGAAGCTGACACAAGAGATTTTGGGGAGCAGTCTGGTGTCAGGCATCCTGTTAATTTCCTTAGATTAATTCTTTCACCTTCTGCACCTTCATTGACCACATCATCTGCTCCGTCTGGCAAAGTCTGCACTGCTGATTGTAAAGACTCTGTTTGAGTATGCTTTTGTTTCACTTTTTCCTTTGTACTTCATGATTTATCCGATGGCTTATTGCCAAGTGCTAAACCTAGAGGCAGAAAAATATAGATATTAACATGGCATAGACTGTGAAAATGAAAATCCGTGTCTGCTGTGTGAAATCTACATTAACATATTCAGAAGAATATGATAAATTATTGCTTTTTTCATTTACCTTTCTGTGTATACTTTGTTCCCATTGATACTAATAGAAATTCTGTCTGGGGAAGGCTATGCCAGAACTTTACTGGCTAAATTATGCAACTGATTATCTTTCTGAAAACTTCTCATTTTAAAGTTAACCCTCATCACCTATCTTGAGTTGTAGACCAAGACGTATGTGTCCATGAATGGAATTTCAATGGTAAAAGAGTTTTACAAAAGTATCATTTATCTATCCCAATGTTAGATACACTTCAGATTGGTTCTGGTCCTACAATATGCAAGGAAACCTTTATGTGGCCGCAAGTCACACAGCACATAATTCAGAAAGGCAAGAGGAGGAGAAAGTATGTATGTATCTCAAAGGCAAGAAGCAGTTATATGGCAAGGCTAATACTGCATCACTGTGTGCTGGGGACTAGGCTGGACTGAGCACACAGCTGTGCTTTGTGTAAGCCAGCAAGCACGGTCTCAGCAGCTCCCTCTTGATATTCTCAGTTGCTTTTGTGCCAGATTGTTTCCAATGCCAACCATATACCAGGAAGGTACCAGCTTCATGATCAGCACAAGAGAGATGTTTGGTTTGGAAGCCACATGTTAACCGTCTTTGCTGTGTGGTCTGTTAAAGCACTTGTTGAAATAACAGTAATAGGACTGAAGCATGGCAATATGAATTCGTATTTGCAGTATTGCAAAATGCAAAAGGACAGTAGTATTATAATCCCATGGCATATCTTATTTTTGTATCTCATTTCTTGTTATTCTGTTGTATAAAATGGGACAAAGTGTTTTTTACAGGTTACTATCACATTTTGCAATCAGAGTAATTTCAATGTGAAAAGGAGATAAAAATAATTCATTTTATTATTGCGTAATAGCCAGACTGTTTGGTAGAGATTGCTAAATCTGTTGGGGACCATTGTCCACCCACAGCTTAGCTAAACCATGGATATTTCTTGCATAACACAGCATAGAATAAGATTAACCAAGGAAACACCTGACCTAAAACTAAGGCCTTACTTTCTTGCTGCAAGAATGTATGTGACTTCTTGAAGACAGAGAATAGGCCAGGCTGCTTTAGATTGTTTTTAGCTTCTCATTTGCAGAACAGTCTTACCCTGACTTCAGTCCTTGTGAACATCTTAGTAGACCCATCGTTTTCAGTAGATTTTCTTATCTGAATAGCAATTATTTCTGTGAATAAGCATTTGTAGTGGTAAGCTCTTAATCAGTCTTGCAATTGCCAAGTGCTAATAGTGCACAGTGTGTTCTGCATGAAGTTATGCTGACATTTGCCCTCAGCATCACTGTGAAACTCCTCCACTGCAAGTGGGCAAAACAACATCCCGGCTTCCATGTCTTGCTTTACCCTTTTTACCTTTTTAGAGTTTTCAGAAGTGATGCTTAATCTTAACAAACATTAGTTGAAGCCTTCCCTAAATTGAAAGGATTGCTTCGAGATGTTAATCAATGAGGAAAAGCAAAACTGGCCTTTGGCTTTCTCCAGCATCATGTAGGAGCCATGTTACTGCATCCTTTCTGTTTCCTGTCGATTCTCCGATCGTTTTCGCTGGACGGAAGTTTTGAATGAGTGTAACCTGTGTATAATAACAAGTCCAAATGCAAACTGAAAGTTTCTGGGTTGCACTCATGTCTGGCCTGCTGGCTGCTCAGCTTCTTCTTTCAGTATTGCTCTCTGTGGAATTGTGTCATTCACAGTTCATCAGTAACTAAATGGGATGATCGATAGTCTTAGTTGTGCCTTTTATAATTATATGACGAGTCATTTAGGAGCAGGGATAGTTCAGATCTCTCAAACGGATATATTTGGGCTATCAGAATACTACCCGTTCAGTGATATGTTAAAGCCAGTAGGAGAACATTTAATTAAAGAATCTAGTAACTCCAGACCTTTCAGAATATAATTAAGAACGTAGTATGTGATTGGTCGCAGTATGAAATTTTATGGCTCCAGTTCTGATAAGTGTAGGGAAATCTGGCCCATTAACAAATGAAGATTGCTTTTTTGTCTACATTGGAAGAAAGGAGTCTCTTGTTTCTTCCATTCTAACTCCAGGGTTGTTCATGTTCTTATATTATCGGTAGCCTGACATGACTCACAAAAGAAATTGCTCAAATTTAGTGATCTTGCTTTGATTTTACCTCCCCTTTATTTGTAGTAGCATTGATTTTTTACATTTTTTACTTGAAGAGGAGTCAAATCCTCGAAGGTGCTGAGAGAAAAGGTGAGTAAAATGCTGCCCTTTGGATCTCTTCGAGTCCTTGCACAAGATGCCGCTGTGCATTGCAGCAAATGTCAAAACTGTGATGGCTTGTACTATTGCACTATGAGGCAGTGGAGGGTAGATCAGTTTGAGTTCAAAAACAATTCAGTAAAGACAGGTAACTTGCTTTTCTCTGCCATATTGAAAGCCTTTTCTCCTTTATTTTTTTAATAATCCTACCCATTCACCTGATGCACTAGACAATTTAAAACCAACAAGGTAGAAATTTTAACACTAAATTTATAGGCTGCTATGTTTTTCTAATGACTGCTGACTGTACGTGCAGTTAAACTTATTTTACTGAAAATGGGTTTGCTTTTGCTAATTACCTATTGAGAACCACTTGGATGGAGTTCATAGAGCTTCAGACCCACAAACCACAAGTTAAAAACTGTGAATTCAGTTAATTAGCTGAGCCAGAACTAACATAAATTACTTACATGGACCTTGGTCCTTAGTACTTTTTCATGGGAGATAGAAGACAACATAGGGTCATATTCATAACATAATAGTAAATCTTATCAGATTTTCTCTGGAATAATTTAAGGTCGCTTAAGGCTGTGTTTTCGTATCCAGTCTACCTCTGTTTGTGTAGTTATCTTAGGAGAATAATCACCATTCTCATGTTCTCACTGAGACATTTTTTATTAGTTTGCAAGGTGGGATGACAGAAATCTCAAATATTTTATTACATTGGTTTTGGGCTAAAGAGAATGTGGTTTGTTGACCTGCTAAGACATTGAAATCTGGCATAAAATTTTCAACAGGATTGGCTGGAATTTTGCTCTTAACACACTGGTAATCTCTTGGTTTTTTTAAAAAGGAGAAGTTTATATTTTCAGTCTGAGCTGCCTTTGTCTCGCAGTAAGGGAGTAAGCTGCTTTTGCTCCTGATACACAGTGAGGAGTTCAGCTGTGCTTTTCATCTGGGATTGTCAAGTAGGTACTGCTGGATGCAAAATAGCTTTAAAGCTTAATGTTCCTATTACAGAACAATGTAATTTTAAACTCAAAGACTTGTATTTAATTTTTACCAGCTATATGCTTCTATGCTCATGTGACAATTCTCACTTATCAAGCAATATATGCAACTGAAAGATTAAAATCTCACCTAAATGTTTGTCCAGTCCTTTCTTTAAAATAGTAAGAGGTTTAATAAGTGCCATTAGGAAGTAATTGCTAAAAAATTGCTAAAGAAATAAACCTATGTAAGGATGAGCACTTCTGTAATAGACCAAATGGTAAAATTCCCATGTACTTTGCATATATTAAGTGCAACTTGATTTATAGCAGGTATTGCTGCTTGCTTACTGAGGAGTACATGCCTTTTTCTATCTAAGATAAGCAAGCAGGATATGGCAATGCATTTAAAGTTTGGAACAGGTTGCTTCTCTATTTTATGCTGTTCATAGGCTTCTCAGAGTGCCGGTACAGTTCAGGGACTGCCATAGGGCAGCACAAATGGATCTTACCAGTTTAACTGAAATGTATAATATGTGGTAAAATACATACAAAATACCTTTTCATTTAATACTGAGAAAGTAGTAGTTTCAAGGGATAAAATGGTGAACAACATTGCATCTTCCATGCTAGTGAGAGAAAACCTGAGCAGTTTGTTATACCAGGGCTTGCTCTGGGCATGGACAAAGCCAGGGCAGGTAAGTGCCAGGGGCATCCAAACAGCGTGGCTGTGCTTTCTGCTTTGCCCATCCCACAGGTGAAGAGGATCTGGAAGTCTGCTGCACCACGTGATGGGCAGCGTGAGCAGAAAGCCCAGCTCCCTGCAGTTGTTGCCCTTTCTCCTGGGCACCCAAGCTGAGCCCTTTGGCTCCAGCAACAGGCTCTTTATTACTGGTGTGGCAAAGCTGAGTTTTGCTTTTGTTGCCAGGAAGCCTTGGGCTGTCCCTGACCCTATTGTGGAAAACTATCACAAGGGGATGGCACCAAATCTGCAGTTAGCGTGTAGCTCAAGTAACTGTAACACCTCTTAAAATTTTTTTAACTTAATCTTTTTTCCTTTCCCTTGTTTCTAGGAAATACATACTGGTCTTTAAGGAGAGGAAGAATAGTTGGCTTTGAACATACCCCAGGAGTCAGAATGCCTCAGGAGACTTATTTAGTCATATGTGTAGCTGAACATTGTTTTCTTCCATTGTTTTGTCTTCTTACCTTGTACACAGATCTCAACACTGACTGCTTCCCCTGTGCACCATAAAACTGCACCATACAACTGGTCCTGACCTCTTGTAGAGAGTGCTTATGACCCCCATGGAAGGGAGATGTTTCTCCTTCTTTAGTCAAAGTCATGGTAGTCTGGTTCTGTGGCTCAAACACATTCTTGTCCTTCATTCTCTACTGAAAACATAGGCTGTACTTGACTCTATCAAATGGGAGCTTATTATACACACTATTACTGGAGATCCATGGGAGACAGGCTTACATATGGTCTGTTAATTTTACATGCAAGACAATCTCTCCAGTCAAAACAGGATTTGGGGATAGTTTTATTTTTAATGTGCAGAGAGCAGTAATGGCTTACTGTTAAAGCAATTACTTACTTTCCTGGTTTACCTATATACGTGCAGTATATCAGATTGTGTTTTTGAGAAATTCTGATGTCTCTAGATTTCTGCCTGATTTTAAAATCTTGCAGTGATAGGTTCTGTATTACAGAAATTCCCTGCCCCTTTCCCCAGCTCCATGTGGATTTAGCTAAGTTACATGTTAAAATAACTTGCCTGTGGTGAGTGTTGTGCTCAGCTGAGTTTGGCAGCAGCTAGAAACCCTCCACTTGCTGCCCGTCCTGAGCAAGCTCACATGTGTTTTGTTCTGGTGTAAAGCACAGGCCAGCATGGCCCAGATTCTGCATCGGAATGCAGGAAGGTTTAGGGCTTCTGAAGACCAGACCATGAATGCCAGTGATCATGTAGTCAGAAAGTGGAGTCTTCCATTCAGAAACATTTCTGTTAATACCATCCAGCGTTAGTATGAGGAATATAGGCCTGAGGGAAGGACAAAGTACTCTCCTGAGTACCTGTTATCTGTTTTAGCACCGGGTTAGGTGAGCCAGGGGAGCTGACTTGGTGGCACACCAAAAGGATGGTGCTTTCATTCTCCCCACTGCTTGCCCCCAAGTCTGGCTGCCTGGCCACAGTCCCTCTTGTGCATTGCCTTGTGTCAGCTGATTTGACTCTTTAAATCAGAAAAAAATCCGAGAAAAATCCTTTGCAGCTTGGTGAGGTGATTTGACTGACTGAGTGGTCAGGCTAAAGTTGGAGTCAACACAAGGGTGACAAGGCAGGACCGTGTGACCAGGAGGAGGGGAGAGAGAAGGGTCACTCTGGTGACGGTGACCTGACAGCTCTGCTCAGCGGTCTTGTCAGGTCAGGCTCTGGGCCACAGAAGTATCTGCTCCCTCAGTCTCAAGCTGTCATCTAGCTCTGGAAGCAATGGAGGAGAGGTCCTACATCAAATAATGTACCAACTGTATGCACCCACTGAAGACGAGTTGTGTTGTGAATGACTTGGAAGCTTTGTGAAGAAAATAGTGTAACTGTATTCAGAAATGCTACCATAAAGCATACACAGGGATTAAGTAAGCCTGCATTGGCTTTTCCTACCTTTCAAGAATTGCTCTTTGTGAAGGTTTATTGGCACAGAGCGTATTTTGGAAGAAAAAGGAGAACAAGGAAAAGGTGAAGAGAGGCTGAGGGGCCTGGGATTGTTCAGTCTTAAGAAAAAAGGGTGAGCGGGGACCTCACTGCTGTCTGCAGCTAAAAATGGGAGGTGGTAGGACAGGTAGCAATGGACACAACTGCAACAAAAGAAATCTAGTTAGATTTTAGGGAAAAAAATCTCAATATCAGTCATGGTTTCAGTAAGGGATTGGACCACATGAACCCCAGAGGTAATTAATCTCTGAATAATGATTCTAGGGTTATGTTATGTCATATACTGATGAGCCATTATATATGTCTGATAAATCATGCTGGCTCCTTTTTGTTTGCTCTTGAGCCATAATTCTTTTTGGTCTTTTATCTCTTCTGCTGTTTTTGGTGGTTGGTATTTGTCTTTTAAAAAAAAAGCAAAAAAAAAGCTTGGTTTGGCCTGCAGTATCAATCCTGTAATTGTGTCTTCTCACACTATAAATTGATCATAATAATTAGTCACAGCTAAATTCGTCTCTACTGCAAGTCCACCAACTTCAATGTTACATAATATTGATTTGCCAGGATTATTAGATTGCACATGTCTGGCTCACTGAGTTATGGCTGTTGATGGGGTTTGTCTGACAGATGTCCTAGCCACTATTCACATTCCTCATGTTTTGAAAAACAGAGGACATGAGTCTGCAAGTCTGCTGAGCCAAGCCCTTTCATAACCTTTAAATTAATTTATTTTCATGTATTTTTTTTAGAAAGACGTCAGCAAAATGAAGTTTGTGTTGTTGCTGACAGACTTGTATATGCCAAAGTCAGAATATAAAGTATTTAATACTGCTGTTTTATTTTTTTTGTTAAATATTCACAGCCTGATTAATTATATAGTTGCAGAATGGCTCAGTTCACAAAATTATTTGGAAAAAATATGACAAAAGTTTTGGAGGAAATAAGTAAAATTTATTTTGAGAGTTCAATTGGGTACATGACTATTCTCAGTTCGGACCTGAAAACTCAGCTGTTTTAAATCTTTGACTCAAATGTGATCTTAATTTAAAAAGGAAGAACAGAAAATATGGAAGGAGAAAAACAAGTTTTTGGCAGGAACATGACTAGACAGTCACTGGGGTAGAAAAAAAAGAGAGTTCACTGTCTCCAAAATATGGCATGATCTCACAAATGTCTCTGATTTCTTCACTGTCTTTCTTTTGAAGATGACTCTGCATCGAGGTTAGGAGTGCTGTGGAAGACTCCCTGTAGACTAATGAATAAGCTATTCGAAGAAATAAGAGAGAGAGAGAGAGTGTGTGCGTGCGTGTGTGTGCGTGCATATGTGTGTGTTAGAAAAAGGCTAGAAAGGTCTTTTTGAAATTCATGTGTTCTTCATGACAGTTCCTTTGTTGGGAGCCAAGTTCTGCCTTGGACCCTCCACAGATGTTTTTCCTGCTATGCAGAGAGGAGGGAGGGGTTTGATACCTCACAAACACTGTTTGCTTTTGCTGAACACAAGCTCCCTGTATTGTCTGAGGGTGGAAGAAAGTCTTATGCTGCCCAGGATCAAGAGTCAGCGCTGAAAACAGGAAGAAGGCCTTGTAAAATAAAATCTGTGGCACTGAATCAGGCCAGTGTTCAATCTCACTAGGTTGAGCCCTTTGATGTTCAGTACCAGCTGCTTCAGACTATGATGTGAAAACCATTATAATGCATTTACATACCTGTTTTTTCTAATCTTAAAAGTTGATGAGGTTTGTTTGTTTGGTTTTCTGTTAAAACACATCTCACAAGTTACTTATAAGTCTTTTATGCTTACTTTTAGTATTTGATTTTAGTGGCTCTTGTATTTGCAGCACAAATACATATTATCTGTTTGAAAAAAAGGAAGAGGGAAAAAATAAACCCTGTAGATCTCTTATATGTCTTTGTTCTCTTGGAAAGAAAAATAGACTCATAAGTAGCTGGCTAGTAGCTGTTATACACTAATATTTCTTACAATTTTTACCTTCTTGGTTGTACTGAAAGAAATATGCTTTGGGATACAACATAACATCCTAAAAATAAGTTAATACACATGTGAAAATGTGAAACCTGGTGCTTAAAGGTCCCACTATGATAGGTTAAGTATAGCTATGCTTTTTCCTAAAATCTGTAGGATTTTTTGAGTTTGTTTTTAAACTCTCCTTAGCAAAACACTTGCTATATCATTAGAGTTATTTTTCCTAATCTTTTCCTAACGCTTTCAGCAACTGTCATCTCTGCTTTATGAGAATCAGAATGAGGTCATCCAGTGGTCAGAATGAATATTTACAAGTTCTGATACAAAAACATTGACATGCTGGCATGAAACAAGTTCATTCTTAAGGCTTCATCTGAGATCACCAAAACATATGTTTAAAAGATGGATATGGCATACCATCATGTCCTAGACCGTTTCAAACACTGCTATAATCTATGAAGTCTTATGTTGTAATATTTCTGTACTGATCTCTACTTTCTTCTGCTGAAATGTATTATTTTATTCACTTTGCTGCTGCATATAGGACAGACTTTATCACTGAGTCTTTGTCAGACCTGGATTTTTTTTTACATACTGAAATTATTGGAAAAACTGATCAGATACAGTCATAACTGTTACAGTGTAGATCACCTTATTGTGTCTGTGTTTATGCCCTTCATCTGAGTTTACTGTTTTTATATTTTGCATTCTGATCTGAGAGGTGCAGAGAATCTGCCTCTTCCAATAAGGCTTTACAATTACCTGTAGTCCTAATTAAAATAATTTTTCATGTTGGTACCCTTTTTAGGTTATGCTAAAACTACCCATAATTTTTCATGTTAGCACCCTTTTTAGGTTATACTAAAACTGTACTGTAGACTAAATGATTATTTCTATTAATGTTAAGGAAAGCCTGCCTATCTTTGCTCTTCATTTCCTGCCTCTTAGCCATCATCACACTGTCTGGAAGGCAGCTGCTACAAGCAGCAAAAGGATTAACAGGAATTGAAAGGGCTTACACAAAAGTGTAAGAACAAAATAATTAAAGAATTTTTTTATGGTAGGAAGGAAAGAGAGGTAGCTTTTTATAAGCACAGTTAGACAGTTCTGCCAGGGCACATGTCATTTTGAAATAGAGTTAAAGCTGAAGCTGCTAAAGGCATAAGACAAACAAGGCTTTTGGGGTCTAAAATAATTTAAGTCCAGCCTATGCTCTTTCATGTTTAATTGCTTAATTACAGTTTACCGTACATTTTAATAGCACAGACTCTGAATCGCTCAAGCTAAAGCAATGTATGATGCTGTGGTGCTCACTGCATTTTTCCAGTCTAAGTGCAATTCATTAATGTGCCTAGTCAAGCAAATGAAATGATCTTTTGTGCCACTTGCTCTTGTTCCTTCCTGGTTTTCTCAACTGACTAGCATCTTTGGGGGGGTTAACAGCTTTGTAAGTAAAAAAGGGAAGGAATAACAAGAGAGTAATGGTCTACTTTTCTTGTGGTATTAAAAATGGCAAAAGTATTGGTTGACAATACTGATTAATCCAGTATTTAGCAGAAAACAGCAGATTTCCATTTTTCACATACAGATCCCTGATTTGTTGACTGTTGATTTATCTTGGTCACTGAAGCATGCTATAGTCTTAACACAATATTGAACTTCCAGATAGTCCCTTCAGGGCAGTGTTAAAACCTTGTTGATGTTCAACGCATTATTTGATCATTAATTAAACTGTAATCAGTAAGTCAGTTCCTACCACCTTTTCCTTTGTTTCCTTTTCCTTTTCCTTTTTTTTTCTTTTCCTTTTTCCTTTTTTTCCTCTTTCCTTTCCTCCCCTTCCTTTTTCCCCTCTTTCTTTTTCATGAAACAGAACACAAAAGCTACATAGCTTGTTTGGAAATGCGCATGCTTTGGTTTGTAATGAATCTATCATTTAAATACAGATTATTTACTACTACAACCAAACAGCTACATGGACGGTGGGGAAGTACTTTTGTAGTATGTTAGTGAACTCACCAGTTTTTGCTATACTTTGATAAATCATGATGGCTGCATGGCATATTACAAATGAGATTTACAATCAGATTTCTCTTTTTCTGGGTTCTAGTGATTTTTTAAGTGCTTTTCTTGAAATCATCATTGGTAGAGTTCAAATTAAAGCTTGGCTATAGTCAGAGTGATAAATATTTGATAGACATTCATTAAAAGTGTCACCAGCTGTTTTGGATGATACACTTCAGAGAGAAACAAGACTCGTTATCTGTGGAATGAGTAGCTGCTTCTTTCTTCCTCATTAATCCAGCAGGAGTGCCCTCATCAGGGGAGGACAGGAGCATAAAGTACAGCAACTTCATTGAGACTGGGTATGGAAGGTAAACTGTTTAAAGCAGATTAGTAGTAAAACCATATTTGATTTCTATGGGATCAGTCTGGAACCCATAGTAAATGCCAAATTCCTTTCCTGAGCTTTCTGCAGAGGTGATGGATGGTTTATCGCAATTGAGCTGGCTCCAGAGCAGACCATCTTCCTTGCTGTTCACTGGGAGCTGCCTAATGCTTGTATGCAGCATTAGCTTGTATAGTCTGCACTGGCTACTTATTCCTCCAGAGCAGTAGCCTGAGGCCTGGGACTCTGCTCAAGTCATAAAGAAAAGTGGACGGTTGGAGCCTGAAAAACAGAGCAGTAAGTGGGGCAGGGTTTGGAATCTGAACCTGGGTCTAGTCATAGGAGGAGCCTGCCATAGCAGTGCTCCAGGTAATGGGTGTTAGAATGGTTCCTGTTTACATCAGTATTTGGACTTGGAGTACAGCTTTTCTGTACTCCATAAGCTCTTATCCCGTTGCTATCAGGCCATATGAAATAGAATATGGTTCTGTACATGTTTATCCTCTCATCAGCTTCCAAGGGGAAAATGCTCATGTGTCTGCAGTGAGCTACCTTGTTTTCATAGGGCTTTTTTGTCATGGAGATTTTGTTGTGATAGCATCTTGCCTCTCTAAACAGATTGTAGAGTCCTATGTGGAAAAAGGACAAAGCCACAGAAATGTGCCCTGTGCATGCAGCAGGTAGTAATGAGGGTTGTGATGTCATTCATGCTGCCTTGGACCAGGCTCTGAGAAAGTTTCTCGCCTAGAAACCACATTGACCCTTACAGTAGAGATGCTTTATCTTTGCTCTGCCAGTGTCTGACCTGCAGACTTATAATACTGAGCCTAGTGCTTGTATGTTTATTTTATTCCCTTAGGAGCAGGGTATTGGTTATTAAATGGAGATACAGAAAATAGAGGTTCAAGTTGGTGCCACAGGTGCAAATGAGAGTCTTTGCATGTATTACCAAACTGAAATTGATGGTAGAAATGAGTTGCTGTTAGAAAGACCAATTTGTGAAAAGATATTTTCTGCCTTACCTAGGCATCCCTTTATTTTTGCAGCTTGATCACTGCAAGAATTATTTTTTTCAGTGCTGTCACTATTTTTCTGCTGGGCCAAATTGTCGAGTGCCAAAATGAACAATTTTTTCACTTTGAAAAATATACAAACTTCTGAAACTGGAGAGTGAAATGGAAGTGAGAACAATACCACCTTACAGGGTTTACTCACAGATGGCAGTTTCAAACTGTAATCTATTTCATATTTCTTAACAGTGAAATAATAGTGGGAGCTGTGAAGGAGGGATAAAAGAAAACTCAGTGGACTTCATTAAATGGCTGTTTCTGCTGAATGGAAGACCAAGCAGCAGCAGAGTGGTGTTTTGAGAGTATTCTTCATAGAGGCATTCTGCCCTTCAGAACCTGTGGGCAGGCAGGGTACTGAAATACGGGGTAGTCCTGCCATACATATTGTTTTGAAAAATAAGTTTGGGGGGGGGTTTTGTGCATTTCAGAACCATGTCTTTTGAGATAAACCAGACAGACAGGTGGAACAGAGAAATACTTGATCACGTACAGACAGATAACACACCATGCACCCAAATACAGCCAGTGTGGTTAGCCTTAGGTTTCCTAGCCTATATAATCTTCCTCCAGCTACAGTAGTGTGAATAGTCTGTTGCCATAAAGCACCCTAAAGCAAAGTATTAGTGAGTGGTTATGGTTTTTCTCTTAGATGATTTCTGTTCTGAGGCTCGATTCCACAAACAAGGAGTAGTTTTACTCATTGAGCCTTTTCTGAACAAGTGAAGTAATTAAATACCCAGACATGCTTGAGCTTTCTTATGCCATATATCTATATGCACATTTTCACAAACAGGCTACAAATTGTTTCTCAAATGTAAATAAAAATACTATGATTTCTGGCCTGTGGGTGCCTCTGAAGGCTGTTAGCTCACAAAATTTGAAACATGCTTCTGAAGCCCGGAGGGAGCAGCAGGTGCTGCCTGTGTACATCCCTGGTCGTACCCATAGCAGAAAACATCCGATCAGAGATACCTATCCTGTGGCCCCACTTCACGCACACTGCCTGCCCGCTGCCGAGAGCGGTGGGCACTGCTGGTCCCTGCCGCCACCTTGTCCCCCCTGGGTCATTGGCTGTGCCGCAGGAGCCCAGCCTTGTGCTTTCCCTTGCCCCTGATGTGCTCCGAGGTCTGGTCTAGAGGTGTGCTTGCCCACTTCTCTCCATTTTCTATGAGCAGAGATTCCTCTTATATAAAAGTAATAAGTCAGGACTTGCCATTTGTATTTAAACTGTCAGGCAGTCACATTAGCAAAAAGTGAAATAATAGCAAAAAGGATAATCATTCTTAACTTCCATTTTTAGGTATAGTGATCATGTACCTTGTAGCTCAGTGGACCAGAATAGGATTTCCAGTATACAGTACAAATCAAATTTAAAAGCATAACTCCCATTAGTGCAACTGGTGTGGCTGTTTTTCTCCATGCTGAAAATACATCTATTGCATTCATCTCAGATCCACTTAATTGCTGCTTACCATTGAATTTTTCTCATTGATCAAAGTCCAGTTCTGCCTACCGCAGTGTAATGCTGCCTGTTACCACACATCAGTAAGAGCAAGATTCCTTCAAAATTAAGGTTCAGTTCCAGAAAATCCAAGCCTGTGCTCAGTTCTATTGGGGCAATTTTATTGGCAGCTGTAAAAATGCTCTGTTTTTAAATCCTGGCATTAAATTTTCTGCTGTTAAAATCATTCAGTAAATGAATATGAAATCTCTTTATATATTCCCTAAGTAGTTTTGAATTTACACATGCTCAGTTTTTGTCAATCTTGA
This sequence comes from Gavia stellata, assembly GCF_030936135.1. Lineage (NCBI taxonomy): Eukaryota > Metazoa > Chordata > Aves > Gaviiformes > Gaviidae > Gavia > Gavia stellata. The sequence continues at coordinate 21,735,835 of NC_082599.1, read as the reverse complement.
AACACATCTCTTAGCAGCTAAGAGGAGCTAACGATATTGCAAGTTCCTATTTCTTAATGCCAGTGTGGCCAAAGTTCTCCTTGGCTTCCTCTGTGTCTCGTGAGTCAGGATTGTTCTGTGTAGATGTTTTGAAGATTCTGGTCTGGTTTATCTTCTGTCCTAAGGGACTGGTCCTGACCTTCTTCACTATGGAAAGCAATAATCCTGTGTGACTGACAAATGCAATCATATCTTACTAGTCACGCTTATATAGGCTTTCAGGGGGGTTGGCACAGAGGATTGATTTAGCACAGTGTCTGTGGAAGCTTTTTTTTGCAACAAGGATAGATTTTTGCAGGAGCCCAGGTGTTCGTGTAGCTTAAAATTACAGATGAATTCCTACTTGTCCTAATCCTTACGCTATTCTGTCTGCAGGAGGATTATCTGCTCTTTCAAGGGTGGGGACACATTAAAAGAAAGTATCTGGTGTTGTTTAAACCTACTGCGGCTAGTTTGTAAACGGAAACCAGAATAATCATTGCAGCTCTGCTGCCAAAGCTCAGCTAACTATTCAAGGCGTTATGATAGTAGTGTACTGGAACCACTTTTTTTAGGGAAAGCTTTTTTTTGGCCAAAGAGAACATATATGACAGCAGATAATATTGCAGCCTGTGTCATTTACTTCTTCTGTATGACTTTGTTTTGCATTTCACTATGTCTTTATAGACTTATTTGAATAGCAATTCTATCATGTGCCAGAATGGTATCAGTACATAGGAATCACTCCAAAATACAATTCAAAGGCCGCAGACTTGTTCCGAAGATCTGAGCACATTACTGAACGCATTAACACAATCAAATTGCAAAATGCATTAACAAATCTATAGCATCTTTTAAATTTAAACCCTCTGGGACTGTGGAAATCTGTAACAGTGAAATCAGTTTTGACAGCATGGCTGTCCACATGTTAGCAAAGTCTCAGTAATAGCATAACCCGAAAGAAGCAGTATCACAGAATCACAGAATCACTAAGGTTGGAAAAGACCTGTAAGATCATCAAGTCCAACTATAAAAAGTATATATATAATATATATACATATAAAGTACTTACACTAATGTACCGTAACTATGAAAAAGAGAAAGGGAAAACTAAGGATAATTGGGAGGCCAGAGAGAGAAAATACATTAGCCAGAGCAGAATAAATGTTCAACTAATGTCAGTCTGCCAGGATGGGAAAAGCTCTAAACCTAAATCCACATAATTCTCTCGGATCTCTTCTCTACAAATTCACATTAGTCATGAATACCAAATACACTGATTAAAAAAGTACATCTGTAAGCTAAGTAGGCTAGAACAGGAAAAAAAAACCCTGGTAAGACCATCCACTGGTATTTGTGATGACATAGTTTCCATACCAAGCAAACAAAACAAAACAAAACAGAAAAAAAGAAAAAGTGAAATGTACAGAAATCGTGTCTCATGTACAACCTCTTAATTGCTAGCAGGCATTTTTTCCCGTGGTTCTTTGGAGAACAGATGGTGTCCCTGTTATTTGTAAATTGGTTGCAGGACTGGAGAAATGAATGTAACACTACAAGTTATTGCATTTTAAATGGTATTCTTCTATTGCACCAGGATTGTGCATTGTAACATTCATAGCCAGCCCTTTTCTGATTATTTTTAACGTTTTATTAATTTTTTTCTGTCTGAATTAGGAAATGCTTGTTCAAAGGATCAGTGTCCTGCCATGACTGGTGATATATAATGAAAGCGAGCTTCAGGTTGATCTTCATTTTTCTGAAGTTTTTTACAGAGATAGTTAAGTCAGAAATTTCACATCATGCTTATGCTGAAAGCAAATGGGAATATTTGTAGTGTTTAAAAAAAATTATTGCATGACCAATGTGACACACTGCATTACATTATTTCAAATGAGGGATAATGTTCTAATACATACTGGTACATATGGGCAAACTATAATGGTATTTCCCGGCAATTCAGAAAGGTATTTTTGCCCATTTGCAAATAGAGCTTGCTTTTTTTTTTTCCCCATACATAGACTTTTTTGCTCCTCAATCTCCTTAACTTCAGCACTGAATACACAGAAGAAAAACATGACGTTATGATGGATTTCAATCTGAAATAGATAAACTCTAAAAAAAAACCAAACACCCAATGCCACTAAAAACAAGGTTACAGAAAAGTAACCTTTCTAGAAAAGGGGGTGTTTTCAAAAGCAGTCACTCTAGGTTGGTTTAAGAGCTTTGATGGTGACCAGTGGAACATGGTTTCCAGTGTGGTGAGGGGACTGGGAGACCAAAAACCATCTGCAGATGCATGAACCAGCTAAAAGGGACTAGAAATAGTATGCATCATTAGTGAGGCCATCACCCTGTCCCTTCAGAAATAATACTGATAAACTTGAAAAGATTGACAAAGGGGATGTTTCTTCCCATGAGAAGCTTGATCTGTTTAGCTTATCAACGAGAGAGCAAAAGGGTGACATTTCATGTTCTAGAGAAATCCTGGAGAAAACATTTACGCTAGTAGAGAGCCACCTAATTTAGCAGAAAGGCATAAAGTGTTCTGATGACTGAAGGCTTCAATCTAATATATTAAGCCTTGAAATGAGACATGATTTTAGAATGGTTAAAATAATTAACCTGAGAACAGCTTGCACAGGTATTCAGCAGATTCTCCTTCACACAAAATCTTTAGAGTTTTTTGCATGTCTTTCTGAAAGCTATGCTGTAGCTAACAGGAGGTTACGACTTGATCCAGACGTAGAGATGTGTGTCTGCACATTGAGCTAAACCTGGGCCTCTGCCCAGTCTTTCCCAGCATCCAGAACATCCATTCCTGAAGCTGGGCACCTTTTGTAGCTTGAAATCTTATGGAGAATTTAGGGTCAGGGAAAATCAAAGCCTTCCACATAAAGTTCTCTTTGACGCAAGGACAGGGTGATGGCAAACCATACTGAAACCTGGTGACAGGCACAAAGTATCCACTGGGAAGTGGTTCAGAGCAGCTTTTTAAATTGAGTGAGCACTTCTGGATCTGTTTAAGCGTGAATCTGAGCGCGTTATCTTCAGCCAGCAAAAATGGAGAGAGCATACCTGCATGGCGAGTGATATCTGAGAGGTGATTTACAGAGACAGTGGTCCTCACCGAGAGGTGATTTACGGAGACAGTGGTCCTCGCCTGTTCGTTGCAGCCTTCCATAACAGGTGACCTCGGGCCCAGCCTACCTGTGGGGAGCACTAAGAGTGCATTAGCTCCCCGTTACACCAGAGGGCACGATGCACGGTCCTGTTTCTTGTGATGCATTGCCATGGCTGTGCAGTTGCCTGCACCAGGGCAGGGCAGGAGCTGCCATCAGAGGTGAGCAGTGGGTGAGCATGCCCTGCTGCACGGCTCTGTAACCTGCTGAATGGGGCAGGAGCAGGTATTTGCTTGTACAACCCCCTCCTTTCCTTTTTGTTCTTTTGCCCATCCGCTTCACAGCTGCATCTAGCACTTTTATTCTCTTCACTATAGGCAAATACTGTAAAGGATTATGTCTGCTAATTGTCAGAGAGCATTGGTGAATGAATGAATCAAGCACAGTGCTGTTTTTGGTTCTGATTGACTTTTCCCATGTCCCTTTCAGTCACAGAAAAATGTAAAGTTTCTCTTTGTTCTGCAAATACTGTCAATACCATTCATTTACCCCTTTTAAAATATTATAAGGCATTCGTGCAGTGGATTTTTAATTAAAAAATAAAAGGCAAGGTTCAGCCATTTTTATTTGGAACACTCAGTTTGCATTTCAATCTTTTTTATGGATGCCTTGTTGACATCTTAGTTGCATGTCATTTACAGCCTCTGCATCTACCCTTTGGCATGATTTGAAATGAGAGAGTGGAGCTGTCTCATTCAAATTCGACGGACTTTTCCATCTAAAAATTCCCACACAACTTCTGCAATCCAGTTATACAGGAGCAGAGAAATAACACTTGCAACAACAGAGGCAGCATTCATGAAGAAGTGAAGCTAGGTGCTGATTGCGGGAGATAAAGTGGCTTGTTGTGGGCTCTAAGTTACATGGTGCTCACTGATCTAATTCCTGAAGGAGGAGAGAACTCACAGTTAAAGTGCATTGAAATTGGAGGTTCTTCAAGACTGTTTGTGTCATATGTGGTCTCAGAGTTAAGTAGCAACATTTACCTCCCAGCTGAGTTTTCACTTCCAAGCAGTTCAGCTATAGGTATGTGTTTAGTTTACTGCTTATTTTATTTTCCCTTGCCTTTTCTGCTTTCCCCAACCTAATTCCCCAGGATGTTATTTCCGGTAGCAGGATGCAGGGTTTGGATGAATGACTCCGCAGGGGTTCTCCTGCTCAGTATTCTGCTGGGGTTCTCCTCGAAACCCTTTAAAGCCCACTGGCAGTGAGCAGACACCGCTGACGCGTGACCTCACCACAGCTTTCCTCTGCTGCAGCCCAACACCCCCCTCCGGAATATTGTTACTAATTCTTACTTGTTAAACTCTGGCACTGTGTCAGACACAAATACCAAGCCAGTTCTGGTTTCAGAAAGCCATAGTCCAGAGAGGCATAGAAGGAAAAAATGCATGGGGAGACCCAGAGGTAAAAGAAATTTATATGTAGGTGTGATGTGTATGTTTAATGCATAAACACACTGTCAGAGTCCCCTGACCATGCGATCAAACTTCCGAACAGATTTATAGGAGGTGACTTGCAGTAGGTTTAGCAGCAGTGCATTTGTACCTGAATAAAGATGCTAATAATTAAGAGGAAAGATGCTGGATGAGAAGGAGCTTAACAGTGGTAAGATTGCACTTCAATGAGCTGGCAAGTGCTCTCTTAGTAAGTCCAAATCAACTGACTACAACAGTGCAGTTTTCATCTTGTTTAAATGGGGGTGACCTTCCTGTGACTGCTGGGGTTACTTTCATTTACCTGACACAAAAAGCTGATGTCTTGAGTCTTTACGAATCTTTCATTTGACTTTTAAAAGCCTGCATTACCCTATTTCCTTTCAGAAATTACTGTGAGCTGTGTTTATCGGTTCTGTAATATATATTTACCACTTTCTAGACAAACTATTTGCAGGTACCTATGTAATGAGCACTATTAATCCTTTATAAAGACAGAAGTGTTTACCACATTTTCTTTTAAATAATTTATCCTCTCCCCTTGCCTGCTTGCTCCACATCTGCTCTGTTTATAGTCTTACTACTCCCATTATCAGGGAGTTTCTCGCTGCCTTGCAGAAACATGCTAAGCAGCTTGACTGATGTTTGTCGTATGCAGTTCATTCTTTTTCTCGTTTCTCCAGGTGGGAGATTGTTTATACAACGTTGTTGTACTTTTAAGGGGGTTTTGTAAATTACGTGTACAACATATATATATGCTATAAAATACTGTGTTATCAAAATCAAAGGAGTGCCTATGGCACTTGGAAAAAAACAGGATGGTGAGGTTTTTAGCTCCCACACAAGCTTGTTCTGGTCTGAAAACTGTCTTCTGCAGAGCTGAGCTTTATTCAGTTGTGATAAACTCTTTTTTTGTCTGTAGCTATAGCAGTCTTGTTATGGAAGGAGATCATTAGATTTCTTGGCTGTAAGAAATAGCACATGGAAGTTGAGATGGCGTTTTAAAGTTTGTCACTGTAGAAGCAAAGATCACTATCATGTTTGGCTTAGAATTTTTTTGACAGCTGATTGTTCAGATTGCTCTGTCGTAGACCAGTTGGCAAGAAACAAAGCTGGGTCATCTTTTGGGAAGAAAACAAAGCACCAATATATCTGATTTTTTCATTTATACCTAATCACGGCATATGCCTAAACATGGTCCATTCCATTGTCCATTGCTTTCAAAGTGTCATATGTGCTTAGGAAAGTGTTATTTGCATGAATATAACTTCCATTTTCCTAAAATTGAGAATATTTGTTTCATGTCTGTATGATTTATAGTTTTCTATTCGTTCTTCATGGGACATAAGCAAAATCCTTAGGGAAGCTGCAAAATTCCAGTTCTACAGTATCAAAATTCCTGTCATTTTTCTCATTCTTCTGGTACATTATAGTGAGATTTTTTTTTTTTTTTTCTGTGCTATAAGAAGCACTGATTTTAACCATCATTGAACCCTTTTTTCCCATAGTGGTTCATGATGAATGCATTCAAGCCCCTGGGGGAAAAAAGCAAAAGTAAAAGAAAAAAAAAAAAAGAAAAAGAGCAAAAAAGAAAAGCCTAATACCAGGAAAAGTCAGTTTACATTTAGCAAACAGAAGAGAATTTACATTAAATCATTCCTACATTGAAATTTTTCAGTAATTTTTACATTTGTCTGAGATTTTACCTTTTGATCTGTAGGGCAGGGACCACAGTATATCTGTTATGCCTGATGCCAGTAATTCATGCAGGATGAATGGACTGTGATGGATTGCTTTGTTTCAACAATTGAAGTAAACAGATGAAATTTTTTACCTTGAGACTTAATAAGAGATGATGAATGAGAACTTCTGTGGAACAAGAAGTAAGGTCTACTTATCTAGGACATACTATAATGCTCAGCAGTCTCTGGGAAAATGATGAAAAGCAGGCAAGCAGCTCCATGGAAATACACACTTTTCCAAACAGAGAAAGTGAGGCACTCAATGGAGCATGACTTTGTATGAATTGGTCTACAAAATGATAATAGCTGGACTAAATTAAACTTCTCTTTCCTCTTGGCTTGTTCCCTTTTGCTCTATTTGTAAGACTGCAATAGAGCATTCTTCCAAATTTCATACTTTATTTAGATAGAACCGAAAAGGTGTTGGCATTGTTCTGCTTACAGGCTTTCTCTCTTCCGTGGGGAAATGATTATCTAAAATGCAGTTTCAGGGACTGAATTTTTGCTCGTTCCAAGCTGGGACACCATGACATTTTAATTTTAGGCTCTGGTAACCAATATCTTGCAGTTCTCAAGTCCATTGAATGTTTTGATAGATTCGGGGTCTGGCCTAGCTGCGAGAAATTGTTTCCAATTATAGTCTCGCCACAGCAAAATATGAAGACCATCATTGTCAGGCTTGCTCCTTGCTAAAGGCATCTTACCATCTTTTCTGCTTATCGGAACTGAGTCTTGTGTCCCTGAGCTGGGAGCCTATTAATAGAGGTTACAAGAAGTTGCACACATTCAATACTCCCACTACAAGTGCTATTAAATTAAATAAACACTGGTTAATGAGAGCTAAAAGTACAACACAGATAAATATGCCAAATTGCTTGGAGTGATATAAAAAGCTTAGTGCATCCCTACAATATCCCAGTATAGATGGAATTTACTCAGTTAAATCAATAGCCTGCAGTCTATGTTTACAAACTGGCAGTCTGCATTTAATGAATCAAATTGTCTTTGTTCTATTCATCAACAGTCAGACACACTGTGCACAATTAAATTACTTCTTTAGAGTCGTCTCTGCCTTTTTTCCTTCCTTCTACCCCCACCACCTTTTCTTATTTCCCTGTAAATTTGATGAAAGGAATTCTGCTTCCTTCTTGCACCATGTGCTCAGCAGGAATGGTGAGGCTCTCAGTCCCTCTTGGAAGGCACTGCAGACTGAAAACCAGAACTTGCACTTCTCTCCTTGGTATTATTTGATTGCCTGTGCTTTGCCCTGAAACACAGTAAAAAACACCACTGACAGATAGACTGCATTCATTTACACATATGACATTTATAACAGCATTTTAAATAGAGGAGACATTCAGCGTGATGCTCCCTTAATTAATGTATCTGAAATCGCCAGCTTTACTGCAGCATTCAAAAACATGTATTCATTAAAAAATTTAATAACTTGATATAGCTTTAACTGCATGAGTGGTTTAAACATGCAGACACATCTGCCTCCTGAAAGTCGAACCTGGGACACTTCCAGGTGTTCGTAGTCATCTGTCCTGCTTCTTTTTTCTATTTTGTTGAATCCAAGGCTGCTGGATTTTTCTAAGTCAGCACAGTAGTATGTCAGTGATTTTAAAACCAAGTTTAAGCCTGTGGAGTTCATGAAAATGAGCTGTCTCTGAACTGTTTTGCTGAATAAGAGGAGGTGGAGGGGAGAGGTAGGCAGGAAGAAGAAAAAGGGTGGCTGTTTAGTGTCATCTGTACTGCATATCAGGATGCACACCTGGCTGTCTCGGTGCTGTGATGGATCCCTAGCAAGGTAGCTTTTTGTACAAGTTCAACAAAAGTAACACTGGATCTTGGGCTAAGTGAGTTTCCAGAACCTTAATTTATGTGACATGCAGGTGAAGAGGGTTGGTAATAATAATTAAACCTAACTTTCTGAATGTCTCTGCATATCTCCAAACTATGTTCCAATCCTGTATTTACTTGTATGTTGGCTATAGATATATGTCCTATTTTTACCACGTAAATAAAACAGAACCTGATTTCAGGTTTTAAAAGTGGTTTTAAAAATACTAAGGAAAAAAAACAGGTGGGGTTAATCTTCCTAAGCAGAGCCAATTTGTTATTTCACTAATTGCCACTTTGATAGTCATGTAAGCCGCACTCCTACTGAGCAAATGCCTTGTAGTCCTGTGAAAATAAGACAGCATCCTCATATGCTTGATTTAAAAATGTGTGCAACTCCAAGAAGCAGGATGATCCATTGGGTAACATACTAAACAAGGACTTGGCATGACTGTGAGATTTGCTCTGTTGCTTTTTCCCTGTATGATGTTTACCAGATTACTGTGGTCAAAATCAGCAAGTCCGTATAACTTGGGTGCATACATTTATGCATTCACACTTACTCAGGTGTGAGTCTGACTTAATTTTTGGAAATTGTTTCATGAACTGTAGCTGCCTATGGAGCTGGGTTAGCCAGCGTCTAATTGGTTAATTATCTAGGATCCCCTTGTAACCAGGGGGGAGAGGTAAGTACCGCCAGGTTTGATTCAGCCCAGTCTAAGGTAGGTGTGTGAGATACTGGGACAAGTGAACTTCTGGATGTGCTGGTGTGTTGTCTTTCAACGTTGTAGGAGCAGAGGCATCTAATTTAGACTAAATATAACTAGTAACTTTGAGATACTGAAGTTAAGTGAAATGAATCTCCAGCTCTTTTTGTTATCCTCTATGGTCAGGATACTAGATGGATAATGTGAAGATAAAAACACTAGAAACTGTGAAGTGCTTATAACAGTGACTGAGACTTACTACTGTTTTCAGCTCTTCCACCACTGTAAAGTCTGAGCACCTGCATGTCTTAGCTTTAGACATGCACAAATACTCACAGAGTATTTGTTAAGAAGGTCAAGAAAAGATGACTGCTTGGGGCTAGTTCAGTTTTAACCAAACTTAATGCATGTAATTCAGTATGCCTGATTTCCAAAGCCTAGTTAGAAAACCATTCTCATTTGTTTTTTTTGTCTTAGGTAACTCCAAGTAGGATATCCCATAGGGAAATGCTAGATTAGTGCCTCAGGCTGTATGTCATTCTCAGACACCGGGGAACGTTTTGGGAGCCTGAATCACAGAAAATCCAGTAATTTTTTTTTTTTTCTTCAAAATTTCAGCATTTTTTAAAACATACTCTGTGATTAATTTCTTTGGCTTTGAGAAGAGTATTACAACATACAAAATTTTTCCTTAATGATTGCCTGTCACTGTATTATGACATATATTTATCTTAAGTTTCAGGAACTCTCTTAAGCTGTCTTCAGATTTTTGTGCTGTTCTAGAGGCTGGCAGAATAGGTCAGCTGTACAAGGGTGAGGTTTTCAGTATACATAGTATTTGGTATCTGATGCTTGATTTAAAAGGGCATTGGTAATTCTAGCTTTAGGATGTACAAAAAATTCCTGTCACAATTACATTACATTACATCTAGATTGCAACATTTTCCTTCACTCATGTTTCAGCTGCGGCTTTATTTTTCTTTTTGCTTTTATTTCTCTCTTCTTTGAGAGGGTTGAATCCAGTAAAACACTGCCTCTTTTATGTCAACTGAAGCTAACTGTTATTGTTGATGCTCAGAACATGACTGACGGTGCTTAGCACTGAGCAGAATCGTCTCCCCTGCATGTGCTAAATGTCCTCATGAACTATTTAATCTGCAAACAGAACTGTTATCTTTCAGCAGGAGTTTTCTCTATGTTTCATTTCTGAAAGCAACTGCGAGAACAGATAAGGAATGATACCAGAGAGAAGTAAGAAATGGAAAAAGAAAGAAATGAGAATGAAAATGGAATATGTTATGGAAGAGCCGATAAATATTTGAAAGAGAACAGTTATAAAACAATGACATTCTTATTCACCTAACTGTTACAATCACAAAAGATCTTACATATTTCTGTTAATTTAATAAATAAATTAATACAGGAGCTCCAAATGAGCTGACGATCTTGCTACTTCAGCCAGTGTGCAAACATGTGAGATGTAGTATTTACCCTGAAGAGCTTGCAAACTAGACAATGAATCCATCAGAGAAGGTGGCTATTTAAAAAAATCACTTTGTTTTGGTTTATTTTATTTTGTTTTCTTTTAGAGTGGAATGACAATGGATACTTCCAAGTGTGGTTTTTTTAATTGTCATGAGCCCTGATGTTATACCTTTGATTTTTCAAGTTGGAAAGCTCAGAAACAAGAGGTTTAATACCAGATAACCTGCTATGGGGAGATCACCATAGGTCCTTCACATCCTTGGTTGGTGCTTTCATGTTCATCTACTGTTCAGTCCTGATCAATAAGTAAAGAACCTGCAACCTTCGAGCTAAATGTAGCTCTGAGCCTGCAGGTTGCCTGCAGCTCCGTTGCACTGGCCTGTAGTACAAAGGTGGGACTTAACATCAGTCTCATCAAAACTTTTTTTTTTTTTACTTTTTTAGCTGTTTTACACTTCAAAAATTTCTTTTTCCTCACAAGGGAAAGGTTCCCCATGCGGGGCTCTTGGGGATGATGAGATGGCAGGCCTGTTGTTTCATGCTCTTCTGGTTTCCCACCTGATGTTGGGATTCCTCCCTCAAAAGCCCGTGATTCAAGGACGAGGTGAATTAATACACAAATTTCTTGTAATAACATGCAAATTTGGTTGTGATTATTCCCAAGCAACTTTATTAAAGGCAATGTGGAGGAAATGTGTTTTAACCTCTCATTGGTTTTGCCTCTTAATTTTATGGGAAAATATTACTTCTATCGTATAAGCAATATTTTCTTAATCGGGGAATTAAAATACTGCCATATTTGTGTTTTTTATGGACCAGATTTCTAGGTCAGTTTGGCACTCCAGAGTTACCCAAGAGTTTTGTTCTTAATTTCAGCAGAATGAGATTGAAGAGTTAAAGAGCAGATATTCCTACTGGCAAAGTGCTACCTAGAGAAGCTTTTTTGGACACTGAAATTACACTATATTAATTTACTGATTTATTGATTTACACTTCTTTAGCTCTGGACACTCTTTACTTCCAAGGCAAGATATATGATTTAGAAAGTACTCTACTATACTTAATCCTCTCTAGGAAGGAATAATGCAAGGTACTAAAAATAAATTAGTAAGTTATAGTCCTTCTTCAGCATCAGATCTGCTCTGTGTCATAACAGGTGAGTAATGAGGAAGATCAAGGCAACATTTAAACTATTTATTAAAACAGCAAAGTCACTTGGCAAAATTAATCTAGGGAAGAAAAACAAAGTACAGAAGGGTTTGGAAGAGGAAATCAGTGAAAGTACAAAAATATTTTTCTGTACTTTTTAAAGACTGCTTAAATGTTTATAGGGTTGTTGTATGTGAATGTTAGCTTTTTAGAGAAGCCTCTCTGTGTTTCCTTCACAACACAGAATAAAATACAAAATTTCCAAAATTTGACCTTATATAAATTGATTTAAAGCATTTTTACTCAGGTAGAGCTTTTATGCTTTGGCTTTTCTAGAACAGTTGGTTGTGAAACCAAAGCTGTTGCTTTCCTTTTCCCCAGGTTCAGTGCTGGATACAGGGGTATCTAGTGATGGACAGTTTTCTGAATGCTAGTCATCCCCATGTCAGTTCTGTTCACTAGCATAAGATGGTTAAAACCACATTATCTTGCGTGTAGATGCTTGTTAAAAGGAATGTGAACTCCTGATTCAAGCTGTCATGATTGCTCACCCTGATGAGGAGCCTGTTGCAAAAGGGGCAATGCCAGAGTTACAGAATTGAACAGTCTGCTCAGAACAACTTACCTGACACTTTCCAATCTTAGGGAAAAAAATTATTTCTGGTCTTATGGCCACCCTTGGATGTCTGCAGTCTCATCATGAGATGGAGATGTCATATGAACGTTATTTACCTTCTTGATGAAAGCTTAATGCTTCAGATGATGAAGTCTGAATGAAAGCTTTGTATTATGTTATCAGGAAAATAGTTTGCTGATTGGTGTTTTGGTGTGCAGTGTTGGACAAAACAAGGTAGCTGTATTTTTAGTTCTTTTATGTGGTGTGTTTGTTATTTGCAATATGCTATAGTTTTTGCTACCACTTACTTTGCGTTGTAAGCAAGAATCTATTCTTCATAAAACTGCAACCTTGATAAATATTTTGATAGATGATGCTTTGCATTGTGGCAGAAGAGGCTAAGCGCCTGTCCTGGTGTCCATTGTTCTTAGCACATTTTCAACACAGAGTCCCTCATGATGTGCACGTTCTGTTCAAAATCTGTCTTTTGATTTAATAAAAAAAGAACTTTGTTAATATGTACTCTGTTGCCTTAGGAAGCAAAGTATATGATGATTAATAACCTCAAACATCTATAAATATTTCCTCTGAGTATTTTGTGTTGCTTTGCAAATAGGAAGGTCCATAACATTTTTCTAACATGTTTTGTTTAAGTATCTTCTACCTACCTTTTGTATTTGAATTCTTCCTGCAATGTTTTTTTACTTGTGGCTAAAATTAATCATCTAACATTATGCATCACCTAAACCACCTGCATTAGGCTTTGAACGTCCATGCAGAAGATGGAGATGACTGCCCTATGCATGGGCATGTACAACTTTAATTTATTCTCACTAGCTCCCATGCCAGCTCAAGTGCAAGTGTAGTAAATGCTTTCTGATCCAAGAATGCATCAATCCCAAGCATACCTCTGTAGCTACCTTGTCTTTGGCAACCAGGCTGGCTACATTAAATCTATCACGTTCCACAACTGAAGACAAAAATCTTCATGTTCAGGATTTATTTTCTGGGTAGACATTTTACCCAGGTCAGCTCATACGCACCATTAACCCATACATAGGAAAAGTCATTCAGATGCTAATGTTTTCCATTATTATTATTATTATTTATTATTATTATTATTCAAAACAATCTTTATCATTAATTTAATACACCTGGCTCACAGGCATTTTTGGACACCAAATAGGCTTTAATCCTTATTCCAATTTATATAGTAGTGTGAAAGTATTCAAATCAGTGCCAGAAAGAGAATTGCTAGCATTTTTGAAGGTAGACCTAGAAATGAAGAAGATAACATAGAATCTTGAACAAAATACTTTTAAAGTGATGTGTAAGTGAAATCAGAGCTTACCCCCAGGCATCAAAATGGTGATTCTAGATTTTAAGTTCAAGTTTAATGAAATTTGGACCTTGGCAGCACATAGGAGTAACAGCTCAGAAACTTTCTCTAGTATTATGCAATTTAAAAAAAATATATTTATTTATTTTAGTATTGAGCGTGGTGGTCTTATTGTTGCACTTGCATTTCCAACTGAAGAGTCTGTGGCTCCAAGACAGGGAAATGAATACGCTCGTTTTAGATGCTTGGGTCCTGCATATGCCGTAAAGATCAGACCTTTAGATGTCCATAGTTCTGAGTCAGGGTGACTGCAAAGAGTAATCTAGGAAGAGGCCTGACAATGTTCATCATCTTTTAGTTACCCAACATGTTTCTTTCACTTTGACGCCCAGAAATCTGCAATATTAATGGCTTAGAAACTATTTCCCTTACTTCTTTTTTTAAATATGAGTATTTTAATAAAATGTATATTTGTATTTAGTTCTCTTACTGTCAGTGGAAAATATGATTCCACTATAAAGAAAATAGACAAAATAGAACAAGATGACTTATCTGCCTTGCTGTTGCTAAAAGCAGCGTGCAGTGGATAGGTGCCAGGGAATGTTGTGAATGTCTCAGAGCTGTTGCCAAGGGAACTCCAAGTTGCACATTTTAAACGTTGGTTTTTTCCTGAAAAGAGAACAAATGTCTCTTGGGCACTTTGGCTGGATCTGTTGCTCAGCATCGTGGTGAAGTCTTAAACTAGACAACTCAAGACCAAGCAGGTTCCCATGTCAGCCCTGGAGTTAGCGCGTTTGATTCAGGATTGGGTTTACTGCAGATACCATGTAATAGCATTTCCAGTTCCCATCACCAAGGCCAGTCTTAGTTTTCTGCCTCTGAATAGGGTTTAATTATTGTTAATAATTAGAGCTGATTAGAAAGCCTGAAAGATGCATTATTTCCCTCCATGTGGTCTGGTTTTGTTTTACTCTTTCCATGTCCAAGTATTTTCATGTTTATAATTCTTGTCTAGATCTATTTCTCCTTCTGCTATTTTTTTTTGAAGTTGCATTTAGGAAGTTCTCATTAACTTTCAACATTTCAAACATTCATTCATCTTTTGGATGAATTTTTTTTTTAAATTTGTGTGGCTTCTGTTGGTGGAGACTGTTTCTTGAAAAGCAGAGTGGTTACTGTGTTTATTTGACCACAGCTTAAGTTTATACTGATGAGGGAGGCTCTGTCTTGAGCTAATGGGGAGAGAGTGAGCCCTCCCTTACTTCAGATACTTGCATTAGGATAGGATGAGTCACCAGCTAGTGACAGACAGACCTGGTACCTGGTGAACCCAGCCTGCAGCTTCCGGGCATGCTTTCCTAATGGAGGTGTCACCTTCAGTACCTGAAATCACATCCAAATCTTTTCACATACATGGCACTAATTGTTCACATCCTCTAATTTGGTTGAATCGTCAAAGATGACAGTTCCTGTGAAGGGCAAAGAGTTTGCTATTTGCTCCCTCCAAAGAATAAATTATTTAGGGGGGGAAAAAAAAAAAAAAGAAAAGGAAGGGAATAGGCATGGCTCTGTGACAGCAGCAGAGGGCTTTAGATTTGCATGGGAAAAACATTTCTGGAAATCTTAGGGAGTCTTGAGTCACTCGTTTGCTATGGAAAATGACTCCTGTCTGCTGCAGCAGTTCCTGCCTGGAAGTGAAAGGGAAAACATTATTTTTAAGAGGCATCTCTGTTGTTGAGAGATCAGGAAAAGTAGGAATGTAGATAAGAGACTCTAGCTATGGAGTTGCCCCTCTTCCTTTTGCTGTATCACCACCCCACAACTTCTCTTCACTGATTTACAGAGGGAGAGCTGCATTTTCTCAGAGCAGTCTGCAACATGCAGAAAGGCAGTTCAGAGCCTGCAGAGATTGCTTAAAGAGGATGAGGGAACAAAGAGGTTCCTCCTTATCTAGTGATTTTCTAGGAACTGCTAGGTTAGTATTGCCTCTTACATGAGATGTTTTGCATGTAACACCATCCAGTTTTCATTCTGCACAAAGGGTTTTATTTTATCTTCCTTTGGAAAGATTCCTGAAATTGTCATGTGCAGATAATTAGAAAAGAGACAGTGGCCATAACATCCATGTTTACCAATTTCCATTTATGAAGTTACTTATTGACTGTTCAACTCTTACGCTTAAACGGTTTCACAGTTGAAGCCACTATGAGTGCAATCAATTTAATGGTGTTCTGTTAACTCAAGTGTTGTTTTTTGTACACTGCTGCATGGGAGTTAGATGGAGTATTCTCCCTGAAATTAAATAATGTACTTAAAATCCCCCGAGTTACTGCAGTAACTACTCTCAAGTGCAGTTGTATAGCAACTCTATATGTCTCTTTGTTACCTCAGTGTTAAAAAGACTATGGTATTTGGAAAGGTAATGCTCTAACTGAAGATCTTCCATGGCTGGAATTCACAGTGTTCACACATGTACATAAACCTGACAGTATTACTAGAATAAAACGTAAGATTCATAAGGTACTGCAATGGAGAGGCATTTGAGCATCACTTTGGAAATCAGTTTTCACATAATTTAAGAATATGAGGCCAAGGTTTCTCCCGTGGTAAATATGGGCACTAATTGTAAGGCTTTCACAAATGTGAGCTTCCTTTTTGCTCAAACATATTCTGCTCTAAAATTTTAATTTATTGACCATCTCCCCAACAGTAACCTTCAACTACCTAGTGAATTCATGTTGTCTGGGAGCAATTAAACATTCCTCTGAGCTTATTAGTAATTCTTATATTCTAGATGTGAGACTATATATGTAGATCATTTTACACAGCTTTGTGTGCAAAATATGGTTTCCCATATTCCATAATGAATAGAGAGATCAAGGTACCTCCAGAAGCAATGTACCCCATTATAAAACAGCTGGGATAAATTTTGTGGAGTTTCCCTTGCCACACACACTGATTTTAGTAGAAGTCTGGATGACTAACATGCTTAGAATTTTAACTCTGACATGTTTCTGGTCAGGTCGAATTACTCCTATTCATGCTGTAGTGAATTATTCACAAGCTTTTTCCATTGGACTCCTTGAAAACATTGGTGCATTAGTTTCTGGTAGGCATTGTTTCCCTTAATTTTGGGGGAGCAATTAGTAAAGGAAATCTAAATTATAGTGAAGCTTTCCTCAAGCATGCTAAAAGCAACAAGTTCGCAGGAGTGCCTGCAGATCCAGTAGAATAGAATAGAGAAAGAGATGAAGGCAAGACCATAAAAGAAAAGCTAAATGACATCTTTGTGTTGATGTTCACTGTAAAAAAGGAGCTGTAGAGATTTTCATGATGAAAATCTTGGGATTGAAGAAGAATTAAATCTTGTGGATTTCTTTGTGGGGGACGTGGTGGAGAATCTGTTGAAAATAAAAGGACTGTAGAAGATGTTATAGAACAAATTGACAAAAAGTAGCAAGTCTCAAGAATGAGAGAGTGTTCAGCAGAGTTCTCACAGAACTCATGGATGAGTACAATGAGAGTACCTAACCTTTTACTTAAATCTGCCTTGGACCCTGAGGACTAGAGGGAAGCAAATGTAGTGCTGTTTTTTATAACAGGCTCTTGGGTACATGTAGGGAACTAGAGGCTTGATACCTCTGATCATGCAGAGACCAGCAATGTAAATGAAATTCAGTACAAATAAATGTAAAATTATGTTTATGTGCGAAAAAACAATCCTAACTTCACAAATAGAATGATAGACCTTGAGCTGCTGGCCATTACTGCTGAAGAGCAAGATCTAAGGGTTATGGTGGATAGTTCTATGAAAGCTTCAGATAAATGTACAGGAGTGGTCCAAAACCGAATAGAAATGTAGGGCTCATTAGGAAAGTAACAGAAAACTAAGCATGACAGCATCACTGCACGACTGTAATATTACCTAAGGTACCTGCACATTGAATACTGTGTGCTGTCCTGGTCTCCCTGTCCCAAAAAAGGTGTAGTAGAAATGGAAAAAGTTTAGAGAAAGGCACCAAGGATAATCCAAGGTTGTTATGCTTGTTATTATATTTTCATTTTCTAGTGTTATCACAGTGTCTACAACAGGATAATAGATCAAAATGGACTACCTCAAATCCAAGAAAGAGGTTATTTTCTAAATGGTGTTGTGACACATTAATTTTATGATAGGAATCCTTCTTCATGTGTTGTCTAGATAGAGCTGACAATAAATAACTTCTACAGTAGCTTCTCAATTGAAGTATTCATAATTTCAGGTACTGTGCATCAATTTTGCTTTGTCCTAAACATGTTATCACAGCCCTATCCTGCCCAAGTAGAATGTTTCTTTTCACCATTTTCATAAAGAATGGTACATTCATCTTTTTTTATTTTTATCTACGAGTAGAGGGTCTCTAACAATCTTGCATATTTCAACCATAAAGCTTCATTTTATTAATTGGGCTTACAGAAAGTGCTTCCTCTGTGATTGTGAGCTTTTAAATATCTGTGTTTGCACAACTCAGTTATAGACAGAGAGGTCTCGGGTGACTGGTGGTGGTGTGTGCTTTTAATAAGTCCCGTTTTCCTTTTAGCTGTAAATTTGCTGCAAAAAGAACAAGCATCCAAACAGCACTTTATTGTCTATAGCAGCACATTGTTAGCAGAACACCTCAAGGGCAGGGGAGATATGATTTTCTACCTAATAGAAGCACCAGCAGGCAGAATTCTCAATCTCTTTTTGGTTTTTTTTTTCTCCTATAGTGTTTTCATCAGGCATAGGAAATGTAATAAGCAATTACTAACAAACTCTGCTTTAATTGTTCGTTTTAAAGTTCTGAAACAGAGGTGAAAGACATGCTTTAGGTTTTTCCTTTCTTTGGATATTCTACAAGAAATCTACTAATTTTTTGTTGGTTCCCTTTGTCTCTAATACTTTTGTCCCTGAGAAAGATGTAAAAATTTGAAGAAATATGTGTTCTTTAAAAGAAACATTGTATAGTGAAGGTTGCAAAATGCTTATTTTAACTCTGGCTTACATTCTTATAATGACTAACCATAAAATTATAATGAGCTGATATGGTCCTATGCATGAGTACTTTCTGAACATTTGTTTTGCCTAAAGCCAATCCCCAGCACAAAAAAAAAGAAAAGAAAAGCAACAACAGCAAAAACATATTTAAGCATACTGTGTTTGAGGTAGATGTGTTTTAGAAAGGCATCGGAGTGAACCACTGGAAATCATTGGCCAATCACCTGAAACATAAGTTTGCTAAAGTGCAAAATCAGCTTCTGATGGAAATATCCTAATCTTCATGGGAAGTATTTTATTTCAGTTTATTCAGTGACTTCTATTCAGTGATTTGTTCCCTAAAAGTTAAGAAACAATTTGAAATTACAAAATCCTGAAAGTTGGTCTTATTTTTAATTTTCAGTCTATGGTTCAAATACAATATGAGAGAGGGTACTGCTTACTAGTTCTAAAACTTTAAAGACTGGACTAACCAAAATCGATCTATTTCAGTTGCAAAATACAGATAGTATGTCATTTGCATTTGAAATTATTTTATTTATTTAGTAGTGTAAGTTTTGGTAGATTTTTATTTTTTTATGTCTCTAGTGCACTTAAGTGTTTAGATTAAATAGTATCATTACACCTAGCATTAGCTGTTGAATTCCAAACAAAAAGTTTACCTTCTCTCTTTAGACAGTGGGAGAAGATAGCCATTACAGGTGGCAAATCATCTCATTGTTAGAAAGAGAAATCACTCACCAAAGTTGTCTCTTATCTCCACTGACTACAGACAGAACCTCGGTTACTAGCTGAGACTAGGTGCTTAACTTTTAGATGGATGGAGTTAAGTGACATTACTCCCTGGCTGAAGTAGTTTAATATTTTTTTTCTGTTTACTTAAACTGAGGTAAAATTTTCTATCCATATGCATAGACCCAAAAGAAAGAATAATATTTAACCATTATCCAGTTAGTAAGAAATACTCTATTCACTGTTTTCATACTTAGTACAAATTTATTCAAATTCTTGATTTTTAATAAGTGACACAATTATATTGGTCACTGTTTATGGGTATATTGTTTCTAATGCTCCTTGGTTGCAAAAAGAGATGAAAAATTATATCAGCCAAAAAGATTAAACTTTTCTTTAAAAAAAAAACTCTACAAATGAAAAAGAAGATTAAACTTGGAGATTTAAGTCAAGCTCTTCTGCTTACTGACTTAACTCCTGATTAAATTTGGTGATTCCAATAATTTTGATTTAAATCTGTACAATCTGACATACAGTGAATTTTCTCATTAATTTTAATGAGTCTATTTCATATGCAAAGCAAAGCACCTGCACAAGTCTTTGCAGGGAGTAGTCCTTGGAGCATAAGCTTTCTGTTTTAATTATTAGCTAGTCTTGGTTTTAGTATTAATTTATAGTTTCATATTTTCTTTAAAGGTATATGTTAACCACTTCATCTACAAGTTATACCTCAGAAGTGGGATTATTGAAGACTTTCTTCTCTAGGTGACCAAAGTGAGTCACGAGAAGATTTTGCTTGGTTCCTTCAACAGCTGGGCTGTGAACTAGGCAGAACTTAAGGAAAGATGACAGTAAAGTAGTAGAATATTTGTGCTTTTATAAATCCACTTCTTCAACTTCTAAGGCTGCTAATAGGGAAAGAAAGATTTTTTTTTTTTACATCTATCCTTTCGATAAACTAGGTGCCAGTATCAAATGGCTGTGGAAATTCAAGTTCAAGCTAGGACTGGAAGCTGAATTAATTGACAGGTTACTTGTATTGTATTTCTGATTCAAATAAATTCAGTAATGTAGTGTATGTAATGTAGATTTCCCACTGGATTTCAAAGGTGAAAGGACTAAATTGGTGACAGCTGGCAGAATTGTATGTTTTGTCAACATGCTTGCTAGTACTCCTAGCAAACCTGCTCAACTTGTAAGTCAAAATTTATCTTCTGAAAATGTCAGCTTTTTTAAGAAAACTTCAACAAATGCATTCATTTATGGCATTGTCTTGAAATATTTAAGGTTAGCTTTTTCATGATGGCAGTGAATAAACTGATTTAAACTAGATTTAAATTAGATTTGAAGGGGGAAAGGGATGAAACCAGGCTGCCTAGAGATCAGCCTAGGGGTGGCGTGCCGATGCTGGGGACGAAATCGATAGCCCAGCTCAAGTGCGTCTACTCCAATGCACGCAGCATGGGCAGCAAACAGGAGGAGCTGGAAGCCATTGTGCAGCAGGACAGATATGATGTAGTCGCCATCACAGAAACATGGTGGGACAACTCACATGGCTGGAGTGCTGCAATGGATGGCTATAAGCTCTTCAGAAGGGATAGGCAAGGAAGGAGAGGCGGTGGGGTGACTCTGTATGTTAGGAAGTGTTTTGATTGTATAGAGCTCAATGATTGTGACGACATGGTTGAGTGCTTATGGGTAAGGATGAGGGGGAAGGCTAACAAGGCAGATATCCTGCTGGGTGTCTGTTATAGACCCCCCAACCAGGGCGAAGAAGCCGACGAAGTGTTCTACAAGCGACTGGCAGAAGTCTCACAGTTGCAAGCCCTTGTTCTTGTGGGGGACGTCAACTTATCAGACGTCTGCTGGAAGTACAACGCAGCCAAGAGGAAACAGTCCCGGAGGTTCCTGGAATGTGTGGAAGATAACTTCCTGATGCAGCTGGTAAGGGAGCCTACCAGGGGAGGTGCCCTGCTTGACCTGCTCTTTACGAACAGAGAGGGACTGGTGGGAGAAGTGATGGTCGGAAGCTGTCTTGGGCTTAGCAACCATGAAATGATAGAATTCTCAATTCTTGGCTAAGTAAGGAGGGGGGAGGGGAGCAGCAATACCACTACGATGGACTTCCGGAGGGGCAGACTTTGGCCTGTTCAGGACACTGGTTGAGAGGGTCCCTTGGGAGACGGTCCTGAAGGGCAAAGATGTCCAGGAAGGCTGGACATTCTTCAAGAAGGAAATCTTAAAGGCACAGGAGTAGGCAGTCCCCATGTGCCGTAAGAAGAGCCAGCGGGGAAGACGACCGGCCTGGCTGAACAGGGAGCTTTTGCTGGGACTCAGGAAAGAAAGGAGAGTTTATCACCTTTGGAAGAAGGGGCAGGCAACTGAAGAAGAATACAAGGACCACGTTAGGTCATGCAGGGAGGGAATTAGAAAGGCAAAAGCCCAGCTAGACCTCAACCTGGCCACGGTCGTAAGGGATAACAAAAAATGTTTCTATAAACACCTTAACAACAAAAAGAGAGCCAAGGAGAATCTCCATCCTTTACTGGATGCAGGAGGGAACATCGTCACGAAGGATGAGGAAAAGGCTGAGGCACTTAATGCCTTCTTTGCCTCAGTCTTTAACAGCCACACCAGGTATCCTCAGGGTATTCAGGTCCCTGAGCTGGAAGACAAGGATGGAGAGCAAAATAAACACCCTGTGATCCAGGAGGAAGCAGTTAGCGACCTGCTATGCCACCTGGACACTCACAAGTCTATGGGGCCTGATGGCATCCGCCCAAGGGTACTGAGGGAGCTGGCGGAGGAGCTTGCCAAGCCGCTCTCCATCATTTATCAACAGTCCTGGTTAACAGGGGAGGTCCAGGACGACTGGAGGCTTGCCAGTGTGACACCTGGGAAGGGCCGGAAGGAGGATCCAGGAACTACAGGCCTGTCAGCCTGACCTCAGTGCCAGGGAAGATTATGGAGAGGTTCATCTTGAGGGCACTCACAGGGCACGTGCAGGACAACCAAGGGATCAGGCCAAGCCAGCACGGGTTCATGAAAGGCAGGTCCTGCTTGACCAACCTGATCTCCTTCTCTGACCAGGTGACCCACCTAGTTAATGAGGGAAAGGCTGTTGACGTTGTCTACCTGGACTTTAGTAAAGCCTTTGACACTGTCCCCCACTGTATTCTCCTGGAGAAGTTGGTGACCCGTGGCTTAGACAGGTGCACTCTTTGCTGGGTTAAAAACTGGCTGGACGGCCGAGCCCAGAGAGTCGTGGTGAATGGGGTGAAATCCAGTTGGTGGCCGGTCACAAGCGGAGTCCCCCAGGGCTCAGTTTTGGGACTGGTCTTGTTTAATGTATTTATCGATGACCTGGATGAGGGGATAGAGTGCACCCTCAGCAAGTTTGCAGATGACACCAAGTTGGGTGGGAATGTTGATCTGCTGGAGGGTAGGAAGGCTCTGCAGAGGGATCTGGACAGGCTGGATCGATGGGCCCAGGCCAATTGTGTGCAGTTCAACAAGGCCAAGTGCCGGGTCCTGCACTTGGGTCACAACAATGGCAGGCAATGCTACAGGCTTGGGGACAAGTGGCTGGAAAGCTGCCCTGCAGAAAAGGACCTGGGGGTGTTGGTCGACAGCCGGCTGAAGATGAGCCAGCAGTGTGCCCAGGTGGCCAAGAAGGCCAACGGCATCCTGGCCTGTATCAGAAACAGTGTGGCCAGCAGGAGTAGGGAGGTGATCGTGCCTCTGTACTCAGCGCTGGTGAGGCTGCACCTCGAATCCTGTGTTCAGTTTTGGGCCCCTCACTACAAGAAGGACATTGAGGTGCTGGAGTGTGTCCAGAGAAGGGCGACGAAGCTGGTGAGGGGTCTGGAGCACAAGAAGTCTTATGAGGAGCAGCTGAGGGAACTGGGGTTGTTTAGCCTGGAGAAGAGGAGGCTGAGGGGAGACCTTATTGCTCTCTACAACTACCTGAAAGGGGGTTGCAGAGAGGTGGGTGTTGGTCTCTTCTCCCAAGTGACTAGTGACAGGACAAGAGGAAATGGCCTCAAGTTGCACCAGGGGAGGTTCAGGCTGGATATTAGGAAAAAGTTCTTTACTGAGAGAGTGGTGAGACACTGGAACAGGCTGCCCAGGGAGGTAGTGGAGTCACCATTACTGGAGGTGTCCAAGGAACGTGTGGACGAGGCATTGTGGGACATGGTTTAATTGGCATGGTGGTGTTGGGTTGATGGTTGGACTTGATGATCTTACAGGTCTTTTCCAACCTTAGTGATTCTGAGATTCTGTAATAACCTAATATCCTGCTTTATTATCCCCCTGAAAATAGGCACATAAGCTGTAGTAGGACTGAAGAGGTCACTTTAGCCGAAGTCCAGACATCCAGTAGGCAAATGTAAGTGTAATAGTATTCCCAAAGCTTCATGTTTAAAAAGTAGGTCAGGAAAGGAGAAGTAAGAATACAGAAGAAAAGACATCAGTGGTTTAGTGTACATGTAAAAAGTAAATGAAAAGCGTCAGGTAAGGTTTGGCTAGACAGGCTTCCATTATTGGGCTGAGAAAGACTGCAGTATGTGTGTATTCAGTATGTCAGCATGACTTTATCAGGAAAAAGAAAAACTGCCTTTAGCTCTTAAACCAATACAAAAGTGATGTTTTCATTACCGACAAACTGGATTTTACAAACTTGCTGATATCTTGGTGTGGCACCTGGTGTTCTAAATGTCAAAAAAAGTAGTTTGAGCTGTCAGGACTTTGAAGAAGAGTATTTTTTAAAATGCAAGAAATAGAGATTTCATTTTATTTCATTTTATTTATTTTATTCTATTTCTGAAACTGCCATTTTTTTATGATACAGCATGAGTAACTATTCTGAAAACAGCACTAACAAAAGTTGATAATGTTTCATTCTCAGCCCACCCATGTGAATAAACGGGTCTTTCTCAGCTCTTGGTTCAAAAGGCAGTGGCAGCTGATGTGACCAGCTGTATTTTTGGCATGCAACTCTGCTTTGTGTGTGCCACAGGAAGCAGTTATTCCCCTGCCTCGCCATCCCTCAGCAAGTTTAAGTCATGCATCAGTGCTCTGGCCTGCTTATTTTTACTTACTGACAGCACTTCAAGTGATTGAAAGAAAGAGAGGAAGGAAATGGCCCTCCTATTTGTTTTCTTATAAATCCCCCAAATGTTCAATAAAGATACCGTGATGTTTAGAGAACATGTGCTGTTGAAGTGTGGGAATATTTTTAATTACCAGTGCTGTGGGATGAACTCCAGAGCTTCCTCCAGCAGCACTCCTGCACATAAGGAGCAACGTCACTGCTGCTACATGTTAGTAAACATTTCATGAGACATTTCTGTTCACATTTATGCCTACTTTGCAAACTTCTAAGCCTTGTTAAAGAACATAAGAATTCCCTGATAGTTAATCTCCAGCAGTTATAATCTGAATATGTGTATGTATTTGTGTGTGTGCACTTGAAATGCAAATCTATTATGTGTTTTTTAAAATCCAGAGGTTATTTTATGTGACCAGCATTTAAACACTATCATGCTTGAGCCTCACTGAAGTTGGCAGCATTACAGGTGTCAATTTGTGTGACCTGCATTTAATCACAGATGATCCGTGAGTCTTGCTAAACATGGTAGCGTTACAGACATTCCATTTTCACATTCTCTAATGTAGTAACAAGAAACCTTTGTGCCAGTGGGATGTATACTTATGTCTCCTGATTTCCTACATCCAGCTAATTAGCCTATCCTGGAAATTTCAAGGAAAGGATGCTTCCATTCCCTGTCAAACTCCTCCTATTTCAAAAATCAGAATGAAAACGTTTTACTTTCGGAGCTGAACTAGGTGCAAAGGTTCTCTCTCCCTGTCTCTCCACCTCTCCCCCTTCCTCTCCCTCCTACCCTCTCTCTCTCTCCCCTCCTCCCTTTCTCTCCTTCTCCACTTATACATGGCTGAAATCTGAAAAATTCTGTTATATAAAATGTTTTTTACATCTGATATGGCTAAAAAGAAACACACATTTTTCTGAACACTTCAGAAAATACAGAAGTATTTGTAACTGTTTACTTTCCTTGATAGAACAAGAGGAAATGGCCACAAGTTGCACCAGGGGAGGTTTGGGCTGGGTATTAGGAAAAATTTCTTTACTGAGAGAGTGGTGAAACACTGGAACAGGCTGCCCAGGGAGGTGGTGAAGTCACCGTCACTGGAAGTGTTCAAAAAACTTGTGGACGTGGCACTGTGGGACATGGTTTAGTGGGCATGGTGGTGTTGGGTTGATGGTTGGACTTGATGATCTTACAGGTCTTTTCCAACCTTAATGATTCTGTGATTCTTTTCTCATTATATTTTGTTGATTATTTTACAGACATTCATTTTAACCAGGTATTTACTTTAGTTCATGATGGCAGAAAACCCCAGCATTTTCCCTTAAAAAAGCCTTGTTACCTGCCCCTATTAAATGACCTGACATTAGGAATGTTATGATATTTATGTATTATACCGTACTGCTGAAGCTGTGGTTGACAGCAAGATTCACTGGGTTTTTTACAGTTCTCTCTCACAAGCCAAGCCTAATATACTATCTGTATAATTATCATGCTCCAAAGGTTTACACTAAGGCTATACTCCATGAACAAAGTAATTTAACAGGTTTGGCAAATCCTAGGGCCATGTTTATACTTGAGAAGAAGCCTGAATTCTTGGTGGCAGATGCCATTTAGGTGTATGGAGTAGGACATTTCACATGTTGGGGTCCTTAGTAGCTAATTTAACAGTGGTGAGTAGCTGTCAGCAACAAATTGTGATAAAGTTAGCCTCTCTTTCTCAGTTCAGAAAAGCTTGCTGACTTGTTGCTTACTCCTCTAGGCAAAGAGTTTGTTTAAACATATTCACCAAATGTTTTTAGAATTATTACATGATGTGGATCAACAACACTTATTGCAAAATCAGAATGTGTGGTTTATCTGCATTTGATCAGAGAACTTGTATAGCATTTAATCAGATCTGTGCCATGGTTTATATTCCTTGTAAAATGAGATTGGGACACTTAATATTTCTGTTCTAAGTATGCACTGTATAAATATTTTATCAACCATATACTGAAAAGCTTTTAACATCCCTGGTCTTCATTTTTCAACACAAAGAAAACATGCTTGAATTTTTGAGCATATTCCACATTCAGGCACTGTCACACATTTTTAAGTCTTATCAGGAGAAAAAAGAATTGGTTTTAAGGGCATTATGATGAGCACAGCTTTAATCTTTGGTCATGGACTGGTGTTTGCTGGCAGTAAATGATTTAATTTTTTTTTTTTACATTTCTGTCAGTGTTTGGGGTGGAGGGGAAGTGGTCAAGGCATGTTTCCAGAACCTGCTCCAATAATTAATCTTATTTATTTTTTTCAATATTTTTCTACATATTCTTTATTTGACTTTACGTACTTTACAGCTAATAAAAGCTTGTTTAATGGTGTTTGACAAATTGAATTGAAGTTTCATCTATAGTGTATGCAGAGTACTTCATATTTCTTAGGTAAAGACAGAGTGTTGTTGAGAGTGGGAGTGTTCTTCACCCCTCCACAGCCTGAGGTACTCCTTAGTGTGTGTGTGTGCATGCACATGAGCATGTTTGCAGTATATCTAATATCTGAGAAATATGAGTCATAATGACCCTTCCTAAAATGAGAACAAGTGTTTGAAATTATGATAGATCTTTTCTTTTAAGCAAATTACTTGCCTCTGTTAAGGTACAAACTGCTTCAGAGTGGATAAGAGCTTGGAGATTAAGTTGCTTAATCCTGTGCAATCTTCTTCCACATTAATCCATTGCCTTATCTTGTCTTAGTTGCTTCAATAGTTGTCACAACTTACACCTGTATTGTCCTTTAGCAGTGGCTTTTTATTCCACCTGGACAGAAAAAATGTTGCTTCTTTTGGTGAAGAAGTAAGAGAAGAAACAAGACCAGTACTTACTTCTTTTTTTGAGCTGCTTTTTCCACCAGGAACACTCAGTTTTAAGTTCCAAAAAAGTTTCCAGTGTGGCTTGTTGAAGTCATCAGAAGAGCCCCATGCCAAGAAGCATTTTTGTTCCTTAGTGGGGAAAATGAACCAGAGGCATATAAACACTAGAATAAAATAGTGAGAAGGGGAAATAGGTGAGAAGGAGGGAAAGAGAAGAAACAGAAAATGAAGAATAAGCTGCAAAAGAGGGAGGAAGATGGAATAAAAGAAAGCATGGCAGGAGCTGTTCTATCTAAATGGAGGGCAGGGGCAGCCATCTATCAATCTGCTGTGGTCAGAGGCTTCACTGGAGGATGAGACCGGCCGAGCTGTTTACATGTGAGAATGACTGAATAAAAACCACAGCTAAACCGAGTCCTTCTCTGAAAGAGGAAAGGGTGACTACTTTTAGGCACATCTATGTTTCCGTGAATCAATCATATGTATGTATGTCCTGTATCTCCATTTTGATGTTAGCAACAAAGAATAATTATTTTTAATGATGCTTTTCATTAAAATTAATTCAATTTACCAAGAAGAAAAATTCAGAAATCGGTTATATTTGTATGTAGCAAGTCAGCAATGGATTGTCATAGACACATGGACTTTCAGTGAATGAAGTAACAAAAAGGACCGTTTCAAATAAGTGTTTCTATCCTAATTTTATATCAAAATTGGGAACTCTACTTTTAACACATTATTCTGTTCTTACATTTGATACACTGCCATTTTTCTCAGCTGCACTCTCAGAAGTTATAGGAGACAGTATTCACCTTTGCTTTAAGCAATGTGTAGGAATAAAAAATATATCTTTTAGTTGCTGCTGTTGTATCGCTGCTATTTAGTATTACTTTACCTGCTTGATATTATTCAGCAGTATCAGTTGGAGTTGCAGACAAAGCTGTTAGGAAGAAAACAGGAAAGACACAGAATAGTTTCAAAGACAAGATGTCACCAAAAGAAACGGAGGCCCCGTGAGAGTAGTGGGAGTGCTAATAACGGGCAAATGTCAATCTCTATCCAGGTGGGCTAACAAGATCATAAGGCTTAGGACTGGAAACTTCTGGAAATGTTTTTCTGACAAATTGCTGAAAAACTGTTGCAGCAGGGTTATGGTTCTTTGGCTCTGACTTTATCTCAGCTACACTTGTAATGAAAGGACAATATTTAAATAAGAACTTATAGCCTGACTCATTAAATGCATTCCTCATTTCAGTGGGAGTTAGGGATGCTAAACACTGAATCTTCTAAATATTTCTGAGGGTCTGGACCAAGCTGCATAGGCCACTTACTGTTTTAATCCTCACTGAGCAAATAACTAATATATTATTTTGGTGAAACACTTTCAGTATCTTTAAAAATCTTTGTGTTCCAGAGAGAGGTGGTTTTTTTCAAGTACAGTATCTGCGGGGCCTGTCTTATTTTCAGGAGTAGTGAACAGGAATTCTTCCTGATCCAGGCCAAGAAGAATCGGATCATAAGGGATCTTACCTCGGAATGAGGTGGAAGAGTTCAGGCCTACCAACTCAGATACGTGATAGGGAGAGAGTGAAGGGATCTAAATTCAAGTTGAGACATAGTGAGCAAAATGTGTTGTGACTTACATGTGCGTAAACTGCAGAAGGGCCATGCTGATCATCTCCAGAAAGAGATGGACAGTATCTCTGGAGAGAGGTTGTGTCTTGAGAGAGACAGGACAAAATAAGGTGGCACTTACTAGAAGAACCCATCACTTGAGCTCTCTTGATTTCAGCTGTTCAACATGTAATGTGTTGAACAAGCCTGTTCATAAATATTAAAGATTATCTTTGTCCCAAACATTTTTTTTAGCTTAGTTTAATAGCTTAAGCACAGTGTTCAGGAATCATCAAAGAATTAGAGCACTGCACTTTGTTTGGGAAATATTAATTAAGACAAACCTGTCAGCATAGCTAGTTTCCTGTATCAGCCCTGCTAATCCAATAGTGCTTTTGAACATTGGAAGCACAATTTGTGTTTTCTTTGCTTTGGCTTAGTTCCAACCATCTGAGAAATATAGTGCTTTTCTCTTTTAAGTGTATTAAACTATTCTTGTGGAGTGAATTATGTTGATAGCTTGTTTTCTTGGAGGAGAAGGCAGCAATAAAAATGATTTGTGAAGTTTTTTTGAAACGATGGACTTTGGACATCCAAGAAATCAGGATTTGTCCAACATGAGGCCCTTTTGCTTGCTCAAGTAGACTGCTATTAACCCTTACCACTGTTTGATTCTTTGTTTTGTCATACATTGTCCCTTTTTTATGGCCATTCTGAAGGTGGTGTTTAAAAAAAAGAAAAAAACACCTGAAAAATATGGTAAGGACATCTGAATCACTTCATATTCTTATAAACTGATCTTTGGGACTTGTGTGAAGGAGAAAAAAGCTGTTAATATATGTAGAATTAATTCTGATTAATTATTCAACTTGTCAGAATATAGCGTATAATCTATTTGAATAAACCTCCCATCTTAAAGCCGTCGTTTTTTTTGGGACTGAACAATGCTGGCTAATAGTACTGAGGGTTGTAATACATTCTGATATGTCCTGTCTCATTCTAGTACAGGTAAATTAAAAGCAAATTTATTTCTAATTAGCCAGATGGATTGCTCAAAGGACTAGGTCTGCTGGGTAGTGTTCAAGCTTTTAATTTCTTGTGATCTCAAGTTGAGGTTATATATCACTGATTATTTGAATAGCTGAAAAATTAAGAAAGTCTTAAGCAAATGTAATGGACAGTTGAAGAAATGATGGTAGCTTGTGTTCAGAGCCATTTTAAGACAGGTGTTCCCCACAGTGTGTTTTGGCATTTAAACAGAGATGTGGTTTTCCCTATCTATTCGGAGCAAAAAGTTAGTAAGTGCCAGATTATCAGAGCTTTCAGAGCCTGGCATATGGGTTCCTTGGAAAAATCTATTTTGTGTATTACCCTGCTTGTTTGACTACTTTTTTTTTTTACCTGCCTTGACTTGAAAACATGGTAATGCCATCTAACTGGGATACAAAGCCCAGTTTTGTTTATGAGTAAACCAGGCAGCTCAGAACAGAAACCCACTGCGATATGTTAGGTTTTGGCTTCAGTTAATCTGCCATGATTCACGAAGAAAATTTCAGCAGTGTCACAGAAATAAATATGCTTCAATGGTGATGTGATCATAAAGTGTGGTATTTGCAGCTCTGCTGGTAAACGGAAACTAATTACATTGTGCAGAGAACTGGTAAAACTTTTTTTCTGCAGTGCTGCACAGACTTTTGGTCTTCTGTCTTCTGGAGGGATTAACTAAAACTGGAATAGGTACTGAGGGAAAAACAAAATTAAATAGAGAGCTGTTGAAACAGAAAAGTCTAAGAGGCCCTGGCTTATTTAGTCTTCTAAAAAGGCAGAGTTGGTTGATCTTCCTGCATGATTAGCAGGGTAAATAACGTAGAGGAGAAGACCTATTTAAGCTAAAGAATACTATTGACACAAGAATAAATATATATCTACTACTTATGAATACATTTAAGTTGGAATTTAGGAGAAATATATAAGATGTTTTTGGATAGCTTTCTGCTAGGTTAGTAAGACCAAGCTATGGATCAACTATCAGTATGATTGATTTATGAAGGAACTTGTGAATCATGGAGGTATTAAGTTTTCCACATTAGTGAACAAGATAGAGACAGAATTATACCTTTAGGCCATCTTTATTTTTGTTATGCGCTCAACTGGATGTAGTAGGCTTGAGATGTTTTCTGTAAGAGTTTGCTGTTGTATCAAAATTACCACAGGTTTACTTTACTTGAGGACTAAACTCTCTTTTATTCATGCTATGAGTCTGTTGTACACTTTAAAGCCACCCTTCTATTCTTATTCCATGCCTCTTCTTATGGTATCCAAGTGTCTTTCAGAAACATGTTGACTAATATGATAATAATGTGTCATACAAATGAGTCTTTTCTCTTTCTTTCTCATAGTCTTCAGGAAAAAGAGCTGTGATGCACATACACGCAGGCACACAAAAATCTGTGGGAAGTCATGCTGAAAAAATGGACTTTCTCACAGCATGTGTGGCGAGGTGCTGAGATCAAGCAGACCTTCATCCCATGTTCTTGTATTGAGATCCGTATTCTGGTCAAGTTATAGGAGAGAGGAGTGTGGAGCATCCTGACTGTGTTCCTCAAACCAGTGCCTGAAGAAAGGTTTTAGATACTCCAGCATCCAAACATTAAGGGTCATGTTTTCAAAGGCAGAAGTGTCAAAGGATGCAAGCAGGCATACTGGGACTTTCAGAAGCGTTTTTGTAAGCCTTTCATTTCAGTCAGCTGGAATTGAGCGCTGAAAATCAAGCCAGGGATCTGCCTCATTCAATATGTACCTAATTTGGCAAATTTCTCACTGAGATCCTTAAAGACAAAGAATAAAATCAGTCTGACATGATATTTTATAAGGAATCAGCATCATGAAAGGATTAATGCTTGTAAACTTCTGAATGGTTGGGGTTTTTAAATTATATGTTTACATATAGCTCAGCTCCATCTTGCCTGTTGGTGTAACTGTAGTCTAAAGGAAGGTGTTTGCAGCAACCCATGTTGCAGAGAAAATGCAGTGTTTGCATTCATAACAGCTGTAATCTCTTGAGAGTGTGTAGTTTCATGTTTCTGTGGGTTGCAGTGCTGTGTAAAGCAGAAATACTAAATGCATGTGTTGCTAAGTCCAAAAGATTATTTGTCAAGAAAGAAAACAGTCTCCTAGGCATCATTAGTGGTAGGATGTGTGGCTTCCAGAAGGCAGTACATAAAAACATGACACATTGAGAGTCAGGTGTGTGCTTGAATTCCACACTGACTCAACCAGTTTTTTTAAATAGTGACAGTACTTAAAAACAAATGTCAGAAGAGCAAACTGATTGTGAACACGCTGTTTTAGACTATCACAACTGAAACTGTCATTCCTGGTTTCTGAACATTTTGGGCATATATTCCACAGTCATGTGTAGTTTAGGACAGCAGCCTTAGAATTAATTTTCTAAAAGCCAAGTTGACACAAACTGATGTAGTGATAGGAAAATTCCAGGTACTAGTCAACTGCAATAATAATCATTATGATAAAGATTTAATAATGTACAAAGCTTCACGGAGGATGCTAACTCCTCTATAATGTTCAAAGTTAACTAGTACAGCTGGCAGTGGCTTCATCCCGAGCTCAAAGACATCTGCATGTCTAACTGCAACGGCATCTGCATATCTTCTGGGAGTATGCAGGGTTAGACTTAGAGAGACAGTAAGTACTGGTACTTAGAACAGTAATTTGGATAGCACTAGGGAGATATAATACTCATTGAATTAAATTAACTGAGGGGCAGAGCGGAAAAAACTGCTAACTCTCTTCCTAAAATATGAATCATTCTGTCTAAATCTGACCAGTGACAGCATAAACTGAAGTGCTAGTGTTTTATTAGCTGTCTGTTAATTGATTTTATATTCAGTGTATGGTAGGTATAACTGCAATTGTTTCTGTTGGGCTTGGCAAAACTTGTACTGTAACTGATACTAATTGTCACCCTTTTTTAGCTCACTCTGTTAAGTTGCCAAAAATCAAATGGATGTAAATTGAATAATCTCCTACTTCTAAATCTGTGATCTCTAACTCAAGATATTTTGGCAGGTAAACTTGTTTTTCTGCTGCTCCTCCCTTAAATAACGGTCACTTTAATTTCTAATGCTGTCAAACTAGAAATGCCCCCTCCACTAGAATTTGGAGAAAATAATTCAAAGTGGTCAAAAAGGTCAAAAGTTTCAAGAGATGAACATCCACTAGATGTGAGGTGAGGTTCCCTCTCAATCTGTAGTTTCTGGTTCCTATTTTTAAAAAGTAGAATAAAATAAAATCAGACAGGTTATTACATTTCCTTTAATGTGAAAGTCTGTGAATCTGCTGGATAAAGTGGTGTTTGGGCAAGGCTTAGCAATTGTGTGCAAATGAAAGTCAGCTCGGCAAAAAAAGTGATAATTGAAACTTTGGTTGCTCTGCAGACAGTGTTTAAGCAGCGTTACAAGCCTGACTCAAAACATGAAATAAGTGAAAGTATTCTTTTTTTCTTTTCAAAGAAAACCCACCAAAAAACTTATCTTCCATTCAGCTCAGTAGAACATCTCTGAAGCAAGAGGAATTACACTGTTTTCCCAAAGTGGTACAAAGCAGTCACAAATTAGTCACCAAAATGTCTGTCCATCCTCATCCTTCCAAACATGATTAGTAGGTGATATCTTGGGACAGTCAGGCAATTAATATATTTGCTTCATTAGGTTAGAACAACACATGGAAGACAAATTCAGGTCTTAATGAGAATTTTCAATTAATTTAATTAACTTCAATGAAAGCAGTGTATGGCACTTCAGAGTAAATTGTCAATGGAGCAGAAGTTGCAGATCCAGATTTATGTCTGTAGATTGCACACAGATTTGAATCTATTTTGAAATTTAAAGAATCCCTGTAAAATCCAAGGGGATAGCTGTATCTACTATAGCATTCAAACTCTGGAAGGACATTGGTACTGGGTAGCCCACTATACTAGTCAGGTAATGTTCTGGCTAGTTGAAGAAGCCAAAGAGCCCCTTATGTTATGATCTTGAAAAGCAAGATCATGTAGCTAAAATACTTCGCACTAAACTAAATAATCTGTGTATGTAATAATTTTATAAGCTGTGTTAACTTATTCCCTTTATGCCTATTATACTCTGGTTAATCACCCCAAGAAAATGCCCCACCATTACAATAAAGGCCTATTGAAACAATTCATCTTTCTTCCACCTCAGTCAGCAGCTATTCTGGGGCTTGAAATAAGCTTTTGTCCTCAGTTGTATGTCTGTTAATGTCAATAACAAAATTACTGCTGACCTCATAGAAAGTAAAACAGTCCATAAGACTTCCCAAATGCTGAATTCCTGTTGTAACAGTCACAGATGTTATTTTACCTCTGTCTTATTATGTTATATAATTGACAACAGGTAAGTGTTAAGGCAGATGTCACTGCATGGTGCAGTTACACATGTGCTTCCATGTTCTTTTCCTTCATGTGCAATGTAGCGCACAGTCCTGGGGAGTACACGCTGCAGCGTTTGTCTTCTGTTTCAATAGACTTGGCAGAAATAACGGTACTCAGAAAGAAAGTTATATGACCAGTACTAGAGCCTGCTTTTAGAAGGACAGAATGGTCTACTTCATTTATACTTTCATGGAGAATGGTCTACTTCTATTGAGATGAAAGAAGAAATCCTACTGCATCCCTTTAGTTTCAGTCAGATGCACTTTAGAATATACTTACGGAGTAGAAGCTGTTCACAGCAGAGTTAATCTGGCAAATTAGTGCCTGGGTTAGACTAGTCTAGGTATGAAATTCCTGTATAAAAGGCTATATTAGAGCTGTTTTATTCAAATGGGCAGTCATTCTTTCCTGTGAAAGAGTTAGGTGTATAAGGGAATATACACTGTGGTTCTCGGAGCTACATTCAACTGCATGCCTTCGATTTAATTACTTCCTAATATAAAGTGGAAGAGAGATTCTACTCTTTCCATAGCCTAGCAGATGTGAGCTTGACCCATCAGTGCAGTCAAGCCATTTCCTTCAGCCTGTAATGCTCTAGATTTCTGCCTGCAGCCTGTCTTCCCACCAGTAAAGTGAGTATCAGTGTTGACTGTTATTTTGGGAAACACTGCCTATTATCTTCTGCCTTTTACTAATACTATGAGTGGCTCTCTGAAAAGTTGTAATCATATGTCTACAAGTTACAGTATGATTGCAGAATCATAAACTTCATGTCTGGAAGCCAAAAAGCCTGTTAGACACCAGCAATTACATTGCCATTTCTGGGATTGTCACATGCTGTGATGATAAAAGGGCAAAAGCAGGAAAATAAAACACTTGAATAACCAGAAAGTACACCTTTGTTTACTCGAGCATGGTCCAGAAGATCCGAAAATAGGCTGCATACCTATATCTTTAGTGTGATGAAACCTGTATTGAGAATGTGGTTGTGACCATGGATATGGAGCACAGCCCTGGTGTGCTGTATGAGTTTGCATTTGGGACAAGCAGTCTTATATGTTCTTATTTTAAGACTTTATTAAACCCTTTGGTTTGAAATTTCTTTATTCTTTCTCAAGCACTTTTCCTCTGAGAGACTGAACAGGAAAATACTTTATTAAAAGTCAAAATGACAGGCAGCTCAGAGAACATAAAGCCTGTAGTGCAATGCCCTCCTACGTGACCTCACACTGGCGCTGCGGTTACGGAGCAACTGCAGCAGAACGGGGCTCAGGGGATTGCCCCAGTTTCCTCTCCCTGAACCACAAATGTCACAGGGCTGTGAGAATTGCTAGCAGCCAGGGAAGGTGTCCTAACAGGCCGGGTCTTGACCAGGACAAGCATCTGCAGTGCCGTGTCCCACTGTCTCCTGGCCATTGCATGCGAATGGCTGTCTGCAGACTTTGAAATGCCAATGGCATTTCTGCTCCTTTATCACCCCCACCAGCTCCCCACCAGGGTAGTCTGTTATTATCTTTCCTGTGTTAAGTATGGTTTGTGTTGCAGCCTCTGGTGCTTTTTACTTGCAAAGACCTTCAACTCCTCAAACCACCTTTATTTTTATGCAATGAGAAAAGATACTTGCATCCTGCAAATACGTTATTTTTTTCTGTATGAGAAGAGGAGAAGAAACAAGAGAGAAGTGTCTTCTCTCTGACTTGCTCAAAAGGAAACTGGGGGTTCTACCCCTGTAGTCATGAATTCCATAACTTTCTCCAGCTCTGCACCTCTTTCTGCTCAACTTTTTAGTCAGTAAAAATGTACTGTATGTGATTTATACTAAAGAAAAAACAATACAATAAAGATGGGATATTAGGTACTTTGATAGATGGTCTGAAGAAGTTAAGGTCCTCTACTATTTGTGGTTGTGTTGGCAATAGAAAATAGGAACTTGCTGGGAGATCCTGGAGTAAAGACTGCAGTAGAAGGTCATCTGTCTATGCCATAATGTTCTTCATCTTGTGGTGTCTGATTGCTAGGTTAAAGCAGAAGGGGCTCTTGAGTTGCAAGGAGAAAGTGGAAAACCTGCTTTGCCTGGAAATTTGGTTGCATGTTCAGAGTTCCTGCTTCATCAGATGATCTCTTGCATCATTACTCAGCAATGAACTAAAATTAAGGCCAGGATAAACAGGATGTTAAAATAAAATGCTGCAGCATACCAGCATTACAGATGTCTGTGCAACCCACACCCCTCTTCTCCCCCAGCAGCTGGACACAGGATTTTTTAGGGTCAAGAGTATTCTGGATGTAAGACTGCCTCAATGGTCTTAGTACCTAAT
This sequence comes from Gavia stellata, assembly GCF_030936135.1. Classification (NCBI taxonomy): domain Eukaryota; kingdom Metazoa; phylum Chordata; class Aves; order Gaviiformes; family Gaviidae; genus Gavia; species Gavia stellata. The sequence goes on along the minus strand of NC_082599.1, from coordinate 21,699,200 downwards.
ATCTGTATTGCTTCTGGTAATGCTCTAGGGCTGATACCAGAGGGAAGGGAAGCTATGTTGTCTCTTGCGTGTGTCTGAATAGTCCTGGATAGTGCTAATCCCTTCTCTGCCTGCGTGCAGCAGTGAGTACCAAAATAAAGCCCTGGTTGCAGTTGTACCTCTGCCCCTGTTTGGATCACAGCTGCATGCAGGAAGGGGAGCAGGAGAAAAGCAGCGTTAAAGGCAGGAGAAGATCTTCTCATCTCAACTGAAGTGGTACAGTAAAAAGGTCATTTCACAGCCTGCAAAATTTCTGGATTACAGTATTGTAAACACACTTAGAGGTGGTTTTAGTAAATGTATAAAATTTCTGTGGCTACGGTAGATTATTATTTCTGCCTAATCCAGAAGTTGCTGTGAGCCAAGTCACTATTTAATAAGCCAATAGTATAGGCTCTCACAGTTAGTAATAGACTATATTTGTTTTCAAAGGGCTTCATTACTTTTGAATTAGGATAATTATTTCCTTTTAATTCCTTGAATGACTGGTATTATTATATTCCATGCACTACTTTTTAATGTAAAAAGCTGAAATAGATTAGTTCAAAGTTTATTTATTAAAAGATGCCTTCAGGTTGAGCAACAATACAGTCTGTTCCAAGAGAAAATGGTTATGATCAAGTTACTCTTTTGCAGGTAGGAGATGACAGGAAAAAATTGCTTCCTAAGATACAGAAATGCAAATAAGACAACCAGGTGAAAAATAAAATATTAACAATAGGGCTGCATTATTTTGATGATATTTTCTGGGTGAACTTACAAAAATATTGCTTGTCTTTAGAAATGTCTTAAAATTAATCATAAATTAAAGTGGGTGACAGGAACTTTCCTGATTTTACAAATGCTAAGAGACATTTGTATAATTTACATTTTTCATTATAGAATTATTACCATCTTTAGCTAACTTTTTACAGGTAAGTCTGGGCGTTATTAATGTAAAGACCTCCAGATATTTGAAACTAGAATTGTTTTACATCTGTGGTCAGCGTGCCCGTGGTGCATGCACTACATTTATTGAGGTGGTGTATGTTTTTCCCCTTTCTGTCCCAGCTGATAATACTCCACTGGCTTTCTTTGAAGTACTTTTCCTGGCAATAAATTGTCAGTGAATCACTCTCTCCATTGGTCCCTAGTTTCTTCTTTGATATTTCTTCATGAAATCTCCCTGTGTTCTTAACGTATCCTTTGGGCATGAACGAAAGAGGCAGCAATCTACTTGCAGGGCTGCATTCTTGTTTTGAGAGCACAGCATGGTTTCTTTTAGAGTGAGAAATTTACTAAATTTTCCCTTGTAGAAGTATTTTAAAGAGATAGGGAAATGTCTGTAATCTGTAGCCTCACATCTGAGTCACACCAGGGATTTACTTGACTCGGAATCTAGTGCATAAAGACACCATTATTTCAGCAATCAGAGGAACTAAGATGCTTTAGAAAACACTAGTGCTATTAAACCATCACTGATAAGTAGTTTGTTAACAATAATTCACTGTATTGGATCTCACAATGTATATTCACTCTTCACTCAGTTCCATGTAGAAATTAAGATTTACAGTGCTTTGCAGAGCGTTTTGTATAGCTCTTGACAGTGCTGCCAGTTTACCTGTAGGACTGAGCTTCACAGTCTGACACATCTTAAAAAATACTATGGCCAGGTAAAATTGGGAAGAAAAATGCAGCACTTATATCCTGAAAAAATAATAAAACCTGGGTGATAAAACCTGGCAAATATTTTATATGACCACTGGATTTTTTTGGTGTTTGTTTATTTTTACACCTATAGTTTCTACAAATATTTTATTGGGAAGGAGGAGCTTACCACTTATTCCCTGGAGTGTTAAGAAAGTTGCTACACACTTGTGAGAACTTTGTCTTCAGGTTGTGTTTCCTTTTGCAGTGTGTTGTCCACGGTTTTTTTTTGGGGGGGGAGCATCCAATCAGTTCAGATTCTGCCCTTGGGCAAATTTTGCCCTGTATCTTGACACCGTGTGCATTCTTGTAGCTGTGTAGAATACAGTGCGGGTGAGCACATGTAGAGCTGATAAATTTCCAGACATTTGCTACGTTTTCATTACTCAAACTTGTGGATGTGTCATGGGAGGGTGAAGGTTATGCACTTGATGCTTTGCTTATCTGTTTTTCATATGCTGAAGCACAATCCTATTTTGAAAGCTAGAAAATGACAAAGTATAGACAAAATGCTTCCCTTATATTATCTAAAATAATTTTGCTCTTTTTTCCCCCACTAATGTGAGAATAAATTAATGTTTATGGCAGATGCTGTTTGTCTCCATGCATGTCCAAGAAGCTTCACCTTCATTACAGTACACTTGTACATGTGCTACTGTTGGTTCAAATTCATGCTGTGTGGAAGAAACTGGAAGTATCTTGAGTTTGGATCCTTTCAGTATCCTTCACCCTTATTCTTCAGGGCATAAAATGCCTCCTAACAGCTTGTCCTGGTTTCGGCAGGGATGGAGTTAATTTTCTTCGTAGTAGCTGGTATAGTACTGTGGTTTGGATTTAGGATGAGAATAATGTTGCTAACACACCAATGTTTTAGTTGTTGCTGAGCAGTGCTTACACTAAGTCAAGGACTTTTCAGCTTATCACACTGCCATGCCAGGTGCACAAGAAGCTGGCAGGGGACACAGCCAGGACAGCTGACCCAAACTGGCCAAAGGGATATTCCATACCAGATGACGTCATGCTGAACAAAAAACAGGGGACAGGGCCGCTGCTTGGGAACTGTCTGGGCATCAGTCAGTGGGTGCTGAGCAACTACATTGTGCCTCACTTGTTCTGCATGTTATTTATCATCATTATTATTATTATTATTATTTTCTTCCTTTTCTGTCCTTTTAACTGTTTTTATCTCAACCCACAAGTTCTACCTTTTCTCCAATTCTCTCTCCCATCCCACTGGCAGGGAGTGAGCAAGTGGCTGTGTGGTGCTTAATTGCCAGCTGGGGTTAAACCATGACACAGCTTCACACTTCCACCAGGCCAAGGAGCACCAATCCATATCAGGGGACTGTTTTCCACCCCAAAATTAGACAAGGAAAACACATAGTAACTTGTCTGTCTCTGCAGAGTAAATGATTGAGAACAGACAGAAAATGGGTTTAGAGTAATTTCAGGATTATATACAGCATTCTATTAGAAAAACAATTTCCTTGAAAATTGGGAATGGTAACAAAGTGCTTGATGGAGTTCATGGAGTTTCACTGTCTTTGCTTTTAAAGTCTCAAAATCTCTGTATTCATTTGTCACTCTTTTTGTCATATTACTCCTAATGGCCTGACTACATTTTGAATACATTTGACTTTTGAGACTGCAATGGTAGTTGTCATGTTAAATCTCTACTTCTACCTCTGGAAATCTAGAGAGTAAGTCTTATGTTGATACTCTTCATGCACTGAGTTCTCCCTCTGTTGTGCCAGATCTTTGTTTCTACTTCAGTATTTTACAACATTAAAGAGGCTGATGTATAAATATAATTATACTTTTTGACACTTGTAGAATTCACAAAATCACTGAAGTCACACTGAAGATTAATAACATAATTACTGGTAAAACTTGCTTAGCTTGCTGAAGAGGTTTTGCATCCTGGAGAATATTGTTTGAAACATTTTCTAAAACACAGCTGAGCAACTAGATATTAACCTGAAAGATTTTCCCATACATTCTTGAGCTAATTTAACAAGCAGTCAATTTACACTAATCTAGATTAATTGCTTTACCAAAGCAGGGAGAAAATATTTCAAAATAGGCAAAACTTTACGTGATAAAAATTCAGCTAACAGACATGAATGATGATTAGATTGCATATTCTCAATATATTTTAAAAAGTCAACCAAACCTCTACCTTACACAAGGAAGAAAATGTACATAAAAAGCAGTTAAATATAATGAAGAGGAGATTTACAAAAAGCTGGGTTTATGTTGCCCTATTATATAACTCTAATGTGTTTGTAATTTCCTTATATTGAACCAAAATCTAAAAGACTTAAGTTCTTTATTTGTTGTTCTGTCCAGTCACAAGCTTTCCATTTGGAGATGATCCGTACATCACTATATCTTTATATCCAGGTCTCTTTAGGAAGCTGAAGTTAGCTGCTTGGTTTATGTGTATTATTTTAAGTTATTTATCTGCTGAAATCTAAAGTTTAAAGGAATATTACAAGGTTATTACATTGTATAATTTTTGCAGGGATGGTTTGTATATGACAGGAATTAGCCCTCCAGCTCTCTTTGTACCTTTGCTCTTTTTGAAGCAGAGCACCAACAAAGCTGTTTTGTGAAAGCCCTCGTCAGAGTTGTTGGTCTTGTCCTGCAGGCCACCACTGTGCAAACAGCATAAATCTCACTCTGAATTAGAGAAATACAACTGAAATTAGTGACTATATTCATGAGTTATAGCTTTCATGTTAGACCAGACTGTGCTGTTTTCCATGTGGTCACCTTTCTGTTCCACATTCTGATAGAGAGCATTAGAGCTCACAGTTAGAAAATTTATGCTATTAAACTATGTGTCTATCTCTGTCCAGCTGTGTTTTAAATCTTAACTCGTTTTTTAAAACTCTCTTGTTTTTTCCAGTTGACACTACTTGGCCAATGAAAATAAGCAAGTCATCCATGTATCTGTTATAGCCTTTTTCATTATCTGTGTTTTTCTAACCAGAGCTGCAACATGGAGGTGCAAAGCTGTATAAATCTTAACCCAACATTTTTGAAATCTACATTAATAGTATGGCTTTCTGAACTCTAATTGAGAAAACTTATCCAACCAGTAGACAAAAGGAGGAACTCTAGATAAAATCACATTAAGGAGTTAGGATACATCAGGAGTAAATCTTTGGAGAAGGTCAGTAACATGAAACTCTGAAAGCAGTTTTATAATTTAGAACTGGTTTAAAATCCAGATGCAAAGCTGGTGATGAGATATTTACCTGAGCTTTTCCTCCCTGCACGCCATTTACCAGAGGGTGCTAGCTGATGCTCCAATGAAAATCTTCTTCGTTCATCCTAGCATCTGACATTACCTAATTCACCTTCTAAATTTGGTGGCTCAGTCCAGCTCCTGAGTTTTCTAATCTTGACCCATGTTTATCTGTATCAACATTTGTATTCACATTTCTTACTTCAGGGACAGAAGAAGAACCCCCAGTTTGTAAGAAATACGTGTGTACCTTTATAGACTACAGAAGCTTAAGAGGGAAATTATTTTCATCCAAGCAGAAGAGTACGTTCTTGATTTAAAAATAAATAAATAAATAGGCAGAAACTATGTTCAAAGAAGAAAATAAACCAGTACAATTCTATATGATGCTCTACATGCAAGTTCTTCCTTGGTTGCTCCAAATTTTTGCCTGGTTAATGAACCCAGCAAACTAGTTTCTTTCATCCCAGGCTGGTACATGCAAAACTGTAGGTCAAAAGAGTGTTTTGAACACATTGGAATGGATTATGAGGAGTTCTTTGCTGCGTTGTGAATGGGCTGCTTAGTTTGCTTGCTTTTCCTTTAGTAGCCCCAACTTCTGAAAGGGAGTTCTGTGGAACAGTAGGTAGGGCTTTTGTTTTAAAATTTTGAACAATAAAGGACGTGTCAAATTTTCTTCTAGAAAAGGAAATAGAACGGATAAGACCTGTCTGCAAAACTTGATATATGGCAGCAAAAATGTGCATGTCTAGCTGCATTTTCACTGTGATTTTTAGCCTTTTTCTCTTCTCAAAAATAAAAGGAGTGGATGATGCTTTTGCTTTAACATGTCGATGAAAACGAAAAACAAAAGCAAAATAGTTGGCATGTAGAACAATACAAACTGTCCGTGTGGATGCAATAGTTAGACTGGTCTGGTGAAAACATTGCTTCCACATTAGAGCACGTTTATGTATTTTTGCAGTTTTGAAGGCATCTGAAAAGATAGTGCAGCGAATGCAGAGTCTCTCTCCTTGACTGTGATGCTGGGCTCTGTAATCATTTCTAACTCTCCTGTGTACCCAGTATACCAGATGGGGACAGTGGACAGGTCTAAATTGGGCATGTGGCGGGCAGTTGGAGGAAGGCACCCCATGGCAGGGGTGGACATGGGCACAGGCAGCCCCCTTGTGACCGAGAGCCTCTCCTTGCCCCGGTTTGTTGCTCCAGACTCACAGCTCAGGCTTCTGCTAATGGGCCAAGTGAGGCTCTGTGGCTTCCCTCTTGAAAGGGTGGGAGCTTATGGAGAACTGGCACAGGGATGCAGATAAGCAGGATTCCTGGTAAAAGTGAGACTTTATTTGCCTTACTGAGGGCTGGCCCAGAGCCCACCAAAGTCAGCACAAGTCCAAATATTGGGTCTGTTCTTGAATCTGTGTGGGTGTCGTCTTCTTGGCTGAAAGCTTAGCTGCTATCATATCAGTGTATTTTATTTAGCCAAATCACAGAAACAAAAGTAAATGTAAAGATTTCTTTTTCTGGCAGGGCCTTTTTTTGTTTCTAATTAAAATGTTTAGTCTTCAGAAACTTCCTTATTTGTGTTCTACAATTATACTGCTGAGTAAGAAACAGGGGGTCTTTGCAAAGAACAAAGTGAATTAGTTTTAGCTAACTGCATCTGAAAAGCAGAGCACATGGGTTTTGGCCTTGCTCTGAGGGTAACTCGGCTAGTGTTTTGGACAGCAAGCTCTCTGAATATCAGACCCAGGAAAAAATGTCACAGATTATTAGAAATGGGATGGATGGGAGCAGGCTTTACGGGAAACATTGGCTAAGCTTACATCGTAATTGCTGTGCTGAAGCAGTAAACAGCTGCTGATCCTGTGATCTTTCTCCTGAAAAACAAGCATTTGTTGTAGTTATTTTTCAGATGTATGTTGTTTGCATGGTATTTCAAGTGTCCTACTTGGTATTTATATTATTAGCTCAGTGTTCTACATTGCAATAAATGTGTTTACTTATTACAAAAGTACTGACCCTTAAAACATCTGCTTCTCAGCTGAACATCCACAGCTCACTGGGTGTGGATAGCTTCTGTTAGCCATTCTTTCATAATATTTTGCATCTTTGGCAAGCAGTTTGAGTCAGATTCTGACCTCAGATGCACTCCCGTACAGTGGGAATAGCTGCACTCCAGTCAACAGCATACTTCCAGTTTTATGTCAGTGTTAACTGAGGTCAGAGGAGTCGCAGCGAGTGGGCCACAATCCTGTCTGATTTTTGCCTGGCAGAGTTCTTTAAGCAAAAGACATAAAAACTCTAGTGGTTTCAGACTGATGTCAAAGTCGCCCTCACCCTTCTAGAAATGGCGCGAGAGCAAATGATATGGCAGAAGGTTAATCAAATTTTTTTGAGTAATAAAGGGTTCTGTGTCTATCAGCACGAGAGCCGTAACCACAGTCTGATGGGCTTGGAAGAGCAGTGGCTGGCTGGAGCATGCCTTTCGGTTTTGTGCTGTCTCTTGCCTCTACCAAATACTGGACCTGAGGGGAACGGCTCAGAAGCTTCTTTTGGAGGGGAGGAAAGAACTTCAATTGCCTCATGAACTGGGGGATGGGATGGGGACACCCGTCATTTCCTGCAGCGGGAAGAAAACTGTATTGAGATCTCTGTGGTTGGTGTTGAAATGGGGAAACAGTCATTTTAAGGGCTTTGGTGTCTTAGCAAAAAGTCTTCATTTTCCTCCTTCCTCTTATTCCCAGCCTTAGGTCAATATTTCTCAGCCTAGTCTCCCTTTTTCTCATCCCAAGTGATTTTTCCATGGTCTGCGATCCATGTCCACTCTGCCCTTCGTGCTTGTGGCCGCCCCTTCAACCCCTGATATCCTACTCCAAAGCTGTGGAAAGAGCGCCCATCTCAGACCTCCCCCTCTCCCGGAGCCCTGCTGCCTCCTCTGCTGCTGGGCCACTTGAGGAAAGGGAAGATGCTCAGCAGTTCAGAAAACGCTGCGTTTGCAGGCAAGATACCACCAGTCTTGTACTGGTTATGGTTAAATCTGATCAAAATGTTACAAGGAATCAGTCGTCCTCTATAGTTTATTTCAGAGCACAGCCTTTAGCACATGCTTAACTCTTTACGCAGCAGCAGGAAGGATGGGACTGTCTTTTTCTTCTACATTTGCAGGGCATCCACCATCCTGGGTCATGTCAACAGTGAGGGAACTTAGCCATTATGATCATGTAAGCAGAAAATAATAATAATAACTAACCTTAGGCCATGTGGGTTGGTATCAGCTGGGACTTTAATAGTGGAAAGAGTCCAAAACTGAAAATGTGGTATGGATTTAATATACACAGCATCCCCTAGAGGTTTGTGCTACAACTTACGGACTGGATAATTGAACAGTCCTTCTCCATAACTGGCTCCTCTTACAGATACCATCTAGTAATCATTGTAATAAGAATCCATGTTGGAATTAGTTTGTAAGATGAGTCATGGCTTAAACAATATTGGTGATATATTTTGGAAAATCAGTCTCAATCTGAAATAGAAAAATGTTTTGCAAAACTATTTAGCAACATATCCTTTACAGATTGGTGGAAAAATTGAGCTATTCTGTATTTCCGTTCATTCCTTTATCACCAACAAACTCTACTTATTTCCCAAGTGTATTTATTACCCTTTTTAAATGGATTGAACTGTTATATTTTCTAATACATAGATGTAATGTTCATAGCACTGGTTCTGTGAATCGAATGGGCTCTCCTTAAGAACTTCAGGCTATACAAAATGTTTATGCTAGGTAATGGATATCCAGATCAAAATGCAGTGAAAGTTGGCCTGCACAATACATGGAAACATCTTGATATGGCTAATTTGACATATAAATAAACCATATTCACACCCTGAATTCACACCATTTACTAAGGAAAAGTAATCAGTGTTTCATCTGAAGCATCTTTTTGATGTGGAAGACAGTTTTGACATTTCCAGGCTGTAGTATTTAGTAAGCTTCCTTGTGTAAAGGAGGAAAACTCCTGATAAAGCTATTCTGAGGTTGTTGATGTCCTGTGGAAACTGGTGATTGAGCATGGAGAATACAGCAACAGATGGTATAGCCCCGCATGAGGTCAGTAAGCTGTGGAAATACAAAACTGCCAATCCTGCAATTGAAAACAGGTGGCAAAAATTTCACTTGGAGACTTGGCATCTGTAAGTAATCAGTTACTGTAAGAGCCTTGGTCAGACACAAATTAACTTCATTGCTGATTGCATTTTCAATAAGTAAAGGAGAAAGCAGCTGCATTTGGTTAGAATCACAATACAGGGTAGAAACACACAGAAAGTGTTTAGAAGCACTTAATTTTTTTTTTTAGTTGGTTTGAGTATAAACTTTTCATTAGCTTTTTTTCCTTTGCTTTTTTTTTCTTTCCCCTGGTATTTTTGTTGAGAAAAAAACATGTTTTACAACAGTTTTAGCAGTGCTTCTGGGATCAAGGCTATTTCTCAGAGCTTTCAAACTGTTTCTCACCATTCCTACATCACTTTCTGCTTCTAAAAAATGAAAATAAATAAATAAACACAGGACATCTGGATTTGATTTGGGGGGTTTTAATTTCAAATAATGAAATAAAAAAGCTATTTTGACTGGAACTGAACTATGCGAATGGGGGATGTTGTGTTCTTGAACTTTGTCCTTTCTGGCAAGTCCTTCTTCTCCCCACAAATAGTAGTTACCTAACTGAGAATGCCAATGCCTGACAGTGAACCCAGTGGTGACTTTCCTAGTAATGACAGGGATTTTCAGAGCAGGCAATGTGTTAGTGGGTGCTAGTTTGAGAAAAATGAGGTTACTTGCAAGCCAAGTTGAAGTTTTGAACACTTTCAAAACATCTAAACACAAGTTGTTATTGTATAAGCAGCCAGCCTACCTGAAATGTCTTCCATACGCATGCGGAAAAAACTTTTGGTGTTGATCACCTAGTATATTCCAGGTTTAAAGGATTTCAAGTAAGTTAGGGCTAAAAGTTTTGATACATGGGGGAAAACAAATCCAGTAACATTAGAGCCAGAGCAACCTTCCGAACTGCAGTATTCAAGAGGATTTAAAAGCAGGGGCGGTGATCTCCTCCACCTGGTGTTGTATGAGGCATATAGATTTGTAAGAAGGTAGCAGTACCTGTTTCCAGAAATGTGGAGTCTGTTGCAGATTAATTCAACTCCATTTTCTACAGCTGGATGTTTCAGAGAGGCTCCCAGCTCCAGTCAGACGCCATGCCATACTGGCATCAGCTTGACATCAAAGGGACTCTGAGCATCCACAACTCCACTGAAATCATCAGATCTTCAGGTGGCTGCATACTTGCATTTACCTATCCCAGAAGAAGTGATTATAATTCTGTCTTGAACTGTGTATGGATAGTGCCAATACAAAGAAGAAACTGAGCTTATTAATGAGAAGAACCAGAAGATTAGGACTTGGTGGGTGTCTCTGGGGACATGTTTCTGGATGGCATGATGTTCAGAAAGTGCTAATAGGCCACCCTGCAAAAATTATGCCTCTTTAAGATGCTTCCACCAGGCACCTGCAAAATGTGCAATGCTCAGTCATGTCGAGCAATGCTGACCAAAGGGTTTGATAATACAAATTGTTCACAAATTCATGTTTCAACAGAGATGTTGCCTCATGGGTCTACTTCCCAGCCTGTTTGCCATTGCATAGATCATTATCCTCTTTCTGGCAACAGAATAATATTCCTGTGACAATTGCAGCAATTGCTTGCATGGAACAATAAATATCAGATAAATATTTAATATGAGTTTAACTTTTAAAATGTTGTTTAATAGCTGAATACAGAGGAAGCAGCATGCTGTGACTAATCAGCTCTCTGTAGACCACCAACAAGTACTCCTAATCACTGTAATGCACAACATATGGCTTCCAGACCACTTTGTAAGATTTAAAGATGTCCATTTCTTGGATATATGGTGCATCTTGCAGTAGAAGAATACTAGAATTCTGTCTTTGTCTGCGTGTTTTAGCATCTGAGTTTTCTAAGAGAGGCAAGACGAGCCCACTCCATGACCAGCAGTTTTATGGTGTTGCTGTATGTTAGATATCATCAGTAAATTACCCTCTTCTTTTTCCTGGAATCTAGAAATCCCAGTGGACTCAAGGTGCACAGCCATTTTATTCCAGTCCCTATGTGCATGCAAACCACTTTGCTGTTTTGCCATTGCCTTGACTAAGTGATTTTCTTAGTGATTTAGGTCACATTTATTCATGGAACAGTAAGTACCAAATGATAATATGCACGTAAACTTCTGTAAATTAAAACATCTAAGTTCATTGTCCGCAGGTTTGAAGATTGTGGAATAAGCCCAGTGATGTTGCTATGCACTCGTAATGTAACACATTTCTGATATTAAGTTCAGATATGAAAGGTCCTAATTTTAAAATTTTAAAACCAGAAATAAGATTCCTTTTGTGATACTGAGAAAACAGGATAGCAAAAGAGAGTTCAGACTTGTCATGTTGCTTATCAGAGCAGTGATTTTTCTGACTCTGTGAAGAGCTCCATGCAGTCTTACTTTCCCCTCTACTGTTTTATCTTCCTCTGACAGGTCACTGAAGAGGGTAACATCTCTTTTCAGACAATAAGGTTGGGAAGAGGTAGCAGGCAAGTGGGGCCAAAGCCTGTGGCTGAGGCTACGAAACAGTCTCTGCATGCAACATCACCTTTTCTTCTCTGATCTGCTCCTCCTCCTCCGTGGCAGCTAGGCTAAACAAAAGGGGTGCAACATGGGGTCTGACACTGTGCCTCTTCCTGGGAGAGCACAGGCTGACCTGGAGAGACCAGGTAGTTGAGGAAAAGGGAGGAGATAATCAGGGTAGGGCTGCAAAGTGCTGATTTACTGAACTGGAGGCAGAAGGAAACCTGAGGAAACACCTAAAAGGAGGATTTCCCTGTACAGGTCTGTAGCTGGTGGGATGGAGCTGCCAGGGCTCTGGGTGGTGGAGCCTCTAATAAAAGCTGGCGTTCAGGACATGGGAAAGATAACTCAGGCTGGATGGCAAGATACTTGCTTTGGAGTCCAAGGACATTGGAGGGAATAGTCAGTCTGTGTTGTTATACCCTGCAGGGGGGAGGGAGAGGGTGTCTGGAGCAGGGCACACAGTGAGGAGTGGGGGCACATGCACAAGTAGGGGAAGGGGTAAAAAACCACAAGAAAAGGCAAAGAGAGATTCCATTTGCAAATATTTGAGTACCAGTGCATTACAGACCTAAAAGAAATTGTTTCAGCTGGTGCTTGTGAAATCACTCATATTTAAAGCTTAAGATGAGCCCATGTTTCCTGTGGAGAAGCTGTATTAGTGACACCGAAAGTTTTCTCCCATAGCTTTCAGTCTCCTTACTTCAGCAAAACTGATGGGAGTAATAAAGTAAGTTGTTGCTTTTTCTCTTCTTACTGCATTTATGTGAGAAGAGGAGGCTGAATGTGCTGTCTTTTATTACTTTTCTCCTCCAGGAGTAGGTAAAAAGTGATATATGCTTCATCCTCTTTCACAACCAGATGATGCTAGACAGATGCTTAGAAACAGCTTAGCTAAATCATGTGAAGGGAAGCGTACGCTATGTGGAAAATCTGCAGCTTTTGGAATAACCAGGCAGAAATGGAGATTAATTTGGGGCACAAGAAATTGTGAGCTTTTGGTTTACTGTTAATGGAAAAGAGGGAAAATGGCCACTAGGAGTTATGCAATAGAGTTCATTTAAATAACAGGCCTTTGAAAGGCTCTGGTTCATGGAAGAGTCAGTGGTTTTGGGGGCTCATTTAGAGCCAGACAATGTGCCCAAATGTACCAAACTATGAGAAACTTCCACATGTCTGACATGAACTCAGATGTGACACACGAGCTGCAGAAGCAGATTTAGTCTTCGAAGCAAGTGGGCATTTGCTGTCAACACTTATTAGTGTTTAACAAACTCTTCCTCCCAAATTTCTTTAAGGTTACAAATGTGAAAAAGGACCTGAGCATGTACAAACTCAGTGTTTTCATGGCAAATTTGTAGCTTTCTAATTCCCAAGTGGAATTAAAGCCTTGTGTTAGTTCCTTACTGTTAATACTTAAATGGCAATCCTAAACACCTGTTTGTGGATCTGGGAGTTACCTGAAAATGTGAAACAAAAACAAGCAATGCCCATCATATGTCTGAAATCCTGATTCTTTCTGGGGATTAGCTGCTCAGTTAAAGGCTGTAAGATGAGACCTAGGATCCAGCATGTCCAATGGACTTCTAAGAGTGGCACCTGCAATCGGTCTTTGCAAGAAACAAGAAAAGCTCTGTTTGTCTTTTAAGCCCAAGTACTGATGTCTTGTATTTGCATAGTATCCTAGTGGTTATGCACTCTGCAGGGAAGTGGGACAGAGAGTTCAAGGCTCCCTTTACCCTGGAGGAGGTCTTTCATCTCCTAGCAAGCTGTCCTGTTTTTGAAGTTGTTCCAGAAAATACTGTAGACTAATTGGAACAAAAGAAAGGGGATGGCATGGACAGTTTAGAAAATCCATGGGGACTGTCACTAGTCCTGATTTAAGATGGAAAGAGTTTACTCTGCCTTTTGAGAGACAGTTCTGTCACAGTGGGCATGTGCTTTCCAAAACTGGAAGGCAGGAGCAAGTGAGATGTTCAGGCAGGGAAGAAAGGTGGCCAAGCCAGCTCTTCATAAGGCAGGGACTTGTAGTCTGCCAGAGTCTTCTACTGACTGAGCCTGACTGCATCCTTCACTGCTAGAGAGCCCAGTCCTTACATTTATCTGAAGAGAAAATACCATAGACCAGGCCTGTTAACTGTAGTGGGTTTGGAAATGATGGATCTGTGGGGCACACTGCACAAGGAGGGTCAGCCTCTGCAAGCTTAGCAGTCACTCGTCCAGGACACCTAGACTTCCAGGAATTGGTAATTTATCCCTCTATAATTCAGATATGGAATGATGTATCTGTAGTGACCAAGCTGTTTCTCTGCATGAGTAAATGAGGAATACATGTTGAGGAAGGCAGTCAGCATTCAGCAAGAAGAAAAATTAACTCCTCAGTGGAGTGGAACTGACAGCCCTATGGAAGATGAGCAGTTCTAGGGACTGTCCCATTTCAGTTCACCAGGTTGAGACTTGCATGAGATGTAAGTGGTTTGACAGGGTGAATATATGTGGTATGGAGGTAGAATTTGTGCCATGTTACTTCTCTGCATTAAGTTAATTAGGGACAAAACAAAAATGACTATGAATATGTTCTTGAGAAATTTAAATATGATTTCTAGGGTCATATTCTGTCCAGCAATCAAGTAAATCTTTGCGCTGTACTCTTACAACATTGAATGAAGTCTAGCTGTTGTTGAATCAGTTCCCTGTTGCAAGATGTAAAGAGTTGGTTTCCAAACCTTACTGTGGCTGCTGTGGCTCTGGATGGGCTGTCAGCCAGTCTGTGGGTTAAAACCTTGGCAGCAAGATGCATTAACATAGAAATATAAGACTGCTGTAAAAGATGTCTTTTCATGCAACTAGCTAGTCCTTTACTGTCATTGCGTCTCAAGGACACGGTATTGGAAATCATAGCTGACTGCTGGCACTGTGATTTGTTTGGAAAGGAAAAAAAAAAGCATGTTGAGACAGCATTAATATATGCTTGTTAGGAATAAAATGTGTAGCGGGTACAATGAGAAGAAACGGGTGATTTTTCAAATACATTTTACTGATATATCAGTCTCTGTCTAACAAAGTAGGTCACATTTCGACTGACTTATTTTCCCAAATTATTCTGTACATGGAGTAGTCTTTGATTAATAAGCCAGGAGGAGGGAAACATTAAAAAGTCATTGTGTCCAAAATCTTTTAAAACCCACTGTATTCACTCTTATTTCCAGACATTTTTCCCTCTTTGAATTTACCTTCTAACCAGTGATAATAAAGAACATGAGCAACAGCTTGAGCAAGTTGTTGAATAGAAGTGTTAATGCTCTGCACCATCGTGATTACCCAAGAAGAAAACAAACCTTCTTGCGAAGAAGGTCTCTTCCTCATAGAGCCATCCCTTCAGCTCTCTTAACGCAGTGGGCAGTGTTTGCATGCATGTAAGTCACTGAGTCTGCCAAGTCTGAGTGGCTATAAACTCAGCTTCATTTACAAAATAAGCCCCTACAAAGCACTTAAGCGCACTTGTGTTTTTTTTAAGAAACGTACTGAACTGTCTTGTTCTGTGTGTTGCCTCTATTCTGTTTTTACCCTCTGAAAAGTAAAATAACATACTCTTCACGTGATGATCAATGTGTAATGATCTTCACACATTACATAATATCTTATCTTCCACTTATAAAAGCACAAGGCACAGCAGGGAGAGTTGTAAATCTGTCCTTTCGTAAGTGTAGAGTGACGTAATTTGAGCTGGCTCATCCCTGCACAGCTTCCAAGGCACCACGTGCTTTGCAGTGCGGCAGTAGCCATCTCTGCCTCCCCATTAAGAAAATGCACAGATGAAACACATGTACACAGCATGCTAGCAAAGCCACCCCAGCGGGAGTGCTGCAAAACCATTAATGATTTCTCTTGGGAATGTTGTGGTAGAATTGGAAGGCGTGTAATAAAGAAAAAACCCACATTTATTCAGTCTTTTCCCAGAATATGTCTAGCCAAATAAATAAATTCCATGTAAATGGAGAGTGACTGGAGTGCTGCAATGGATGGCTATAAGCTTTTCAGGAGAGATAGGCAAGGAAGGAGAGGCGGTGGGGTGACTCTGTATGTTAGGAAGTGTTTTGATTGTATAGAGCTCAACAATTGTGACAACAAGGTTGAGTGCTTATGGGTAAGGATGAGGGGGAAGGCTAACAAGGCAGATATCCTGCTGGGTGTCTGTTATAGACCCCCCAACCAGGGCGAAGAAGCCGACGAATTGTTCTACAAGTGACTGGCAGAAGTCTCACAGTTGCAAGCCCTTGTTCTTGTGGGGGACTTCAGTTTACCAGATGTCTGCTGGAAGTACAGCGCAGCCAAGAGGAAACAGTCCCGGAGGTTCCTGGAATGTGTGGAAGATAACTTCCTGATGCAGCTGGTAAGGGAGCCTACCAGGGGAGGTGCCCTGCTTGACCTGCTCTTTACGAACAGAGAGGGACTGGTGGGAGAAGTGATGGTCGGAAGCTGTCTTGGGCTTAGCAACCATGAAATGATAGAATTCTCAATTCTTGGCTAAGTAAGGAGGGGGGTCAGCAAAACCACTACCATGGACTTCCGGAGGGGCAGACTTTGGCCTGTTCAGGACACTGGTTGAGAGGGTCCCTTGGGAGACGGTCCTGAAGGGCAAAGATGTCCAGGAAGGCTGGACATTCTTCAAGAAGGAAATCTTAAAGGCACAGGAGTAGGCAGTCCCCATGTGCTGTAAGAAGAGCCAGCGGGGAAGACGACCGGCCTGGCTGAACAGGGAGCTTTTGCTGGGACTCAGGAAAGAAAGGAGAGTTTATCACCTTTGGAAGAAGGGGCAGGCAACTGAAGAAAAATACAAGGACCACGTTAGGTCATGCAGGGAGGGAATTAGAAAGGCAAAAGCCCAGCTAGAGCTCAACCTGGCCACGGTCGTAAGGGATAACAAAAAATGTTTCTGTAAACACCTTAACAACAAAAAGAGAGCCAAGGAGAATCTCCATCCTTTACTGGATGCAGGAGGGAACATTGTCACGAAGGATGAGGAAAAGGCTGAGGCACTTAATGTCTTCTTTGCCTCAGTCTTTAACAGCCACACCAGGTATCCTCAGGGTATCCAGCTCCCTGAGCTGGAAGACAAGGATGGAGAGCAAAATAAACTCCCTGTGATCTAGGAGGAAGCAGTTAGCGACCTGCTATGCCACCTGGACACTCACAAGTCTATGGGGCCTGATGGCATCCGCCCAAGGGTACTGAGGGAGCTGGCGGAGGAGCTTGCCAAGCCGCTCTCCATCATTTATCAACAGTCCTGGTTAACAGGGGAGGTCCAGGACGACTGGAGGCTTGCCAGTGTGACACCCGGGAAGGGCCGGAAGGAGGATCCAGGAGCTACAGGCCTGTCAGCCTGACCTCAGTGCCAGGGAAGATTATGGAGAGGTTCATCTTGAGGGCGCTCACAGGGCACGTGCAGGACAACCAAGGGATCAGGCCAAGCCAGCACGGGTTCATGAAAGGCAGGTCCTGCTTGACCAACCTGATCTCCTTCTATGACCAGGTGACCCACCTAGTTAATGAGGGAAAGGCTGTTGTCGTTGTCTGCCTGGACTTTAGTAAAGCCTTCAACACTGTCCCCCACAGTATTCTCCTGGAGAAGCTGGCGACTCATGGATCAAACAGGTGCACTCTTCGCTGGGTTAAAAAACGGCTGGACGGCCGAGCCCAGACAGTCGTGGTGAATGGGGTGAAATCCAGTTGGTGGCCGGTCACAAGCGGAGTCCCCCAGGGCTCAGTTTTGGGACTGGTCTTGTTTAATGTATTTATCGATGACCTGGATGAGGGGATAGAGTGCACCCTCAGCAAGTTTGCAGACGACACCAAGTTGGGTGGGAGTGTTGATCTGCTGGAGGGTCGGAAGGCTCTGCAGAGGGATCTGGACAGGCTGGATCGATGGGCCGAGGCCAATTGTGTGCGGTTCAAGAAGGCCAAGTGCCAGGTCCTGCACTTGGGTCACAACAATGGCAGGCAATGCTACAGGCTTGGGGATGAGTGGCTGGAAAGCTGCCCTGCAGAAAAGGACCTGGGGTGTTGGTCAACAGCCGGCTGAAGATGAGCCAGCAGTGTGCCCAGGTGGCCAAGAAGGCCAATGGCATCCTGGCCTGTATCAGAAATAGTGTGGCCAGCAGGAGCAGGGAAGTGATAGTGCCCCTGTTCTCGGCACTGGTGAAGCTGCACCTCGAATCCTGTGTTCATTTTTGGGCCCCTCACTACAAGAGGGACATTGAGGTGCTGGAGCGTGTCCAGAGAAGGGCGACGAAGCTGGTGAGGGGTCTGGAGCACAAGTCTTATGAGGAGCGGCTGAGGGAACTGGGGTTGTTCAGTGTGGAGAAGAGGAGGCTGAGGGGAGACCTTATCACTCTCTACAACTACCTGAAAGGGGGTTGCAGAGAGGTGGGTGTTGGTCTCTTCTCCCAAGTGACTAGTGACAGGACAAGAGGAAATGGCCTCAAGTTGCACCAGAGGAGGTTCAGGCTGGATATTAAGAAAAATTTCTTCCCTGAGAGAGTGGTGAGACACTGGAATAAGCTGCCCAGGGAAGTGGTAGAGTCACCCTCAATGGAGGCGTTCAAGGAACGTGTGGACGTGGCATTGTGGGACATGGTTTAATGGGCATGGTGGTGTCAGTTGATGGTTGGACTTGATGATCTTACAGGTCTTTTCCAACCTTAGTGATTCTGTGATTCTTTAAGTTCCATTTGGGAAAAGTGAATGCCAGCAATTCGGTTCTCTCATTTTATTTAGGCGTTATGAAAGTGCATGTAAACAGTGTCAAATGTAATATATATAAGAAACTGTACTTTATTTGTAAATTCTAAAACCCCTTTATAGTAGTCGAGTCCTTCCAGTCCTGTTGGTTAGTTAAAAACTGTGAAAACATGCCCTTCCTGCACTTTACTCCACGGATCTGCACAGTCCACAATACTAGTTTGTCTGTCTTTTGGGAGAAGAGAAAGGCAATATTCAATACTCCATATATCGGGTGGTCCAATTAAACATTTGCTAGATAATTTCATTGCTTTGACACGTTTCAAGATTGATGCAACATTTTCTCTTCTGTTTCCCCAGTATCTCTGCCAGTTTTCAAATGGATTTCTTTTCTGCCAAAAGAAGAATGTCTTTCTATCATTCATATCTCTTACTGGCTTAATTCTTGTTTTTATGTCTCTGCTTCTTGATAGGTTTAATACAGCTGTTCTTTGACTCTAAATACATATCTACAACAATTTCTCCTTAATGTACAATTATTTTTTTTTTGTTCCCACGTTAAGTCTAGCAATGCAGATTTTGTGCTAGAGCTTAAGAACAGTCTCTGCTCTAATTTCCTCCTATTAGTGTGCTAGAAACATGACATTTTTCTTCAGCAGATCTCCTGATGAAGCTAAAATGAGAATTTTTCCTGAAAAGAAGCTGGACCCATTTTAATTTCAGTGACAAATTTAATCTTCGTTTGATAAGACAGTATATAGTTTGCCCCTGCACAGTGACAGAAGAAATAAACAATAGCATTTCAGTAATAAAATAGTACATAGCTATTATGTAGAGCTTGTCATCAGTAACACAGAATATGTTTAACAGACAAAGCCAGTATCATTATCTGCATCTTACAGACAGCAAAAGTGAAGCATCCATGGAGCTATTATGCAGAAATACTATAAAAAATTAAGTAACTGAGGTTTTCACAGTACATTTGTGATTTCTTTTATAGAATCCACCTCTACACCATATATATTTACTATAGTTACTTAGTTTTCTCTTGTGCTTCCTGGAAAGTTGAAAAGTTTTGTCTTCTCTAGTGGCTGGTCTTACAGAGGGCCATATCTACTGTACTGACTTACTGCATCAGGCCAGATTGGAGCCCTTATTGTTTGAAGTTACTATTATGTTTTCAGAAATCCTGAAAATACCTACTTAATGCATATGAATGAAAATGGAAAGCAATATATCTTATTTTTTAAAGTTTTGAACTATTCTTTTGGAACAAAAGATACAGAAATGAGGGAACCGGGTAAATAGAACCCGGTAAATGTATTGAGAAATTTAAGTTGAACAGCAATTGCGGGTTGAAGGTGAAGAGACATTGAAACAAGCTTCAAGCTCTTCTTTTAAAAAAATTGTCATTTCTTGACCATTCCATTTCTACAGAAAAAGCCTCAAGAATAAAACACAGTAAGCATAATCCAGTGTATCTGTAAAGCCAAGAAAATTAGGTCAAAAACATTTTGAGAATTTTAAAGTACTAACATTTAATGTATTTCTCAACCATTGCTCAACCATTCTCAACCTAAACATGTAACCCCACCACATAAGCCCAGTGAGACCATATTTATTTTTCCTGACCTTTAGACCCTTGGCATGTTTGAATATGCCAATTTACTACTTTTATTTTTTGCAGGACATTTTTTGCAGGACATTTTTTTTTTATTATTTTTTGCAGGACAATTTATGTAAACCCTGTCTTGACACCACGTTGTAGTGAGTTTGGGCACTAAGCCTTCACTTTTTATGAAATGAATTCATTAATTCCACAAATGATCAATCTGTTTACTCAGACCTGGCATAATCTTTCTAAATCCTGAATCCTGAGTCGCTGTTGGTCTAGGAAACCTTCATGTGCAGAAAATGAAAGAAGATATAAAATTTCCTTATTTAATCCATAAGAAAATGAAGGAGTTTAAATTTTAAGTTCTGTCTGAAATCACTTTGTGCATTTTAGTATTGAGCCGAAGGAAAGCCCAAGTTATGTCTCCACAAACAACTGTAAATTTTAACCTTCCCATCTTTGAAAACTTTCCTTTACCAGCACAGTGGAAAAAAAATCATGCATCTTTTTTCTTCAGCTTTTATAATGTCAGATCCTATTGCATTCCCCACTACACATTTCTGGGCAACGGCAATTGCTTGTTCATTTTCCAGTTTTCCAAATCCTGAGCTCTGTGAAACATCTAATACCGCAAACCACTTCCTTTCTACTCCTGTGAGGGGTGCAGAAGGAACTGAGGACACAGCAGGAAAAATGTGTCCTGTTTCAGTCGCCCTGGGGCTATGTTGCGTGATCTGCCTTCCTTGAAGGTCTTCAGGTTGGTTTGCGTTCTGAGCAGTGGCATTTTTTGTGTAGGGTGTATTTTGGCCCACTGCCACAGACTCAGTAAGAAAGGAGTTAGGAGCGAGTAAGGGGCTTAGGTGTTTGACCCTATTTGCAGACAAACTTGTTAACAAGGTGATTACAGTCTGTTGGGCACTCCTGACAAGGGGGAAGAGGAAAACCTCTGTCCATCAGTGTTTGTCGTACCCGATGAGGTGTTACGCTGCCTTTCTTCTCTTATTTCCACTGCGCTGGGTTGCTCAGATTTTAATCTGTGCCTGTGAGGTGATGTTGCGTTACATGTATGTATGGGTAGCTCCATTGTGTTGATACATGAGCTTTGTTTTCCTGTCTGTATCTCTTCGCTTGAGCCACCAAATCCAGTGTGGTTGCCTTTGGTGTGAATGCTGACATTGATCCCTGTGCCTGACTCAAAGTCAGCCTGACAGGGCTACCCAGGAAGCCAATTACCCTCTGATGCCACTCCAGCACCAGTGAGTGACAGGCCTGTGGAGAGCTAACCGATGTTGTCTTGGCCAGAGCGGTGTCCCTGGAATTGCTGTCTTTTGCCTCTGCAGACTACAAAAAGTCTAGTGCTGTCTGTGCTAACCTGTTATTCAAGCAATGAGCTTGCATCTCTCTTAGCCCCTGGCTTTTCCTCGGGCTGAAAATGAAGATAACCGTTCTACCAAAGTTGCATTTGCCATTGACTGCTGGGAAGGGCATAAATTAGCCAAGCTAACACAGTTTGGCACATCCCAGATATTTGCTCTCTTCTCCCTCAACAAGTCATGCAAAAGGAATTCCAAACATATGCTGCAGTTCAAATTATGAATGACTATTTCATTTTTGTATGCTTTTCTCTGCTGCCCAGAAACAGAAGTTAGTCCTAATGATGTGACTGGAAAATTGTCCATCTAACTTTTTAACTCTGTTTTTATCATCTACATATCTGTGCACTTTGGTGCATATCTTCTAGCTGAATGGATTGCTTGCTTGTTCTGGTTAAGCCTGAATCTAGAGAAGCTGACCTGTGGGGCTGGCATCCTTGGGTTGTTCTAATACACAGGTTTGCTGGATCCTTCAGGAAAAAGAAAGATGCTTTCAGATTGGAACTGGGAGTTGGGCACATTGGAGACGCTAGTGTCCGATGTTGACAATCATACTGTAATCCAAGTATCAACCAGAAAAAAGCCTTGATAAACTTTTGTCCAATGCGTTTAAATAAGGTACAGTTGGTATTAGTATTCTCTGGAAAACCTTTGAATGTAGGTTGGAAAAGCAATAATTTGCATATAAATAGAATATTACAGAGGTATCTCCATTTCTCTTAGCAGGACAATTTTTTGTTGAATTCTTTATTTTTTGCTGCTTTTTACACAAATAATTTTGTGGCTTAGCGAGGGTTCGTGATATAGTGATGTTTGGACAGAAGATGCATAAGTCACATGTGAATGAACATTTTGACACTGTTGCTACCACGGTTAATCAGAAAACCTCGGATGATTTAAAACATGTTAACTTCCTGCTTTTCTATGCTGTAGTTTGATGATCCACAAGAAAATACAGTTATGAATGTTTTGAGTTGTGTGCTAGGAACATAAGAACATTACAGATATTCTTCCTTTTGCTTTACGTGGAAACTTAGTATGTGATAAATATTCATCTAGGTACACTTGGGTATCTGCATTGCTAATAATTATTGGAAGTGCTACTGGGAATGTGGCTATGAAACCTATTTGTACGGTGTGCAAACTTTAAGTGATGTTAATCATGCTGAATATGGGCAGCTGAAAGTAAAAGTCCGAAAGGAAGAATACCAGCACTGTTCAGTCTATCAGGAAGCACCTTTTTTCTGCTAGTCAGATGAGACTAGGAAAGTCAGGCTTCCCTTCTAAAATGCAAAATTGTGTGCTGGACAGAAGGAGAGGAAAACAACAGGGAAGTATTCCTTTGAGTAGGCTTAAATTTATAACCCTACTAGGAAATATTTAGGGATCTCCAGCTGATAAAAGGTTGAAGGCCAGTGTTAAGAAATGGTTGTATGTATAGCAAGGACCAAACTATGTGAAGAGAAGCTATACTGAAGTTACAGCAGCTGAGACAAGCAACACTTAAGGAGCAATAAAAGTCTTACTTTCCCGTTTTTCAACTGGAGAAACGATTTCAGTTGTACGTTGTACACTGAGTTTAGATAGGTACTAAAAGCATGGTTTTGAATTTTTTCATGCATTCTATGAGGTCCAGCTCTCTGACCTGATCCACCTGAAAGCTCTGGAAAATATCACATCAGTAACAGTACATCTGTGGAGTTTTAAATTAAATCAGAACTACACAATTCTGGCTTTCTGGTTTTTTGTTAATAGGGATGCTGAGTAGTACTCAAATTGAATTTGCCATGGCTGGGTATATAAGCCTATTAGAGCTTCCTCTTTTGGAAGGAAAGGCTAAACCAGGATCAATTCCATCTTCAGTTTCTGCGGTTTCCTTTCAAAGCGATTTTGTCTCCCTGTCTCAGAAAGTGGAGGGTTGCGATAAAGGATTATACTCTGCCTTAGTGTAAACATAATTGTGTTTTTACTGTTCCAAAAGTAATACAAAAGTTCTGCTCCTGTGGGATGCAGATGTGCATGAGACATCCAAGACCCTAGTCAGTGTGAAACGTTATATGCCTTCCACTTCCGTTACTATCAGCATTTCCTAGACTCTTGTCACTGTTTAAACCTCAGTTGTGAAAGCAACTTAAATCCATCTAGATTGTGTGTATAAAAAACTTTAAGCACATCAAATGATAACACATCTTTTTTTTCCTTTTTAAATCTTCTTCTTTCTATAACAGCTTCAAAATCTTGATACTGATTAGGTTTTTGATGATGACTGATATCACTGTTTACTGACCAAATCTCTTTCTCCCTTATTACCCAGCGTCTTCAAGACTGCAAGTCTTCTTTGAGGCACGAGTTGTCTTTTTTTTTTTTGTTCTGCATGTATCCAGTTAGCAATAAAATTAGGTCCTGGTCCCCGAGTGGAAGTGACAGGAAGAGTAGCAAAACAAATCCATAATGCATTATAAAGCTATAATCAGATTGCTTATAAATTCGATGTGGATGTTAAATTATGTGTTTATGGAGAGTATGAGTGAAGCTGGAATTAGACAATATTTCCTCAGTGTTGATGTGTGCTAATCAGAGTTACAGTATTGTTACCAGTGGACTTGGACTCCTGACTTTAACAATACCATTTTTATTTACCAGTATTATTACAGAAATGATTGCAAAATGAAAGTAAATCAGACAATTTAAAAAAAAAAAAAAACACCTAAATCTGCAGCAGTTATAGTTATAATGAAGATAGAGTTCTAGAAGTGTGGTAATATGCTCTTTGGGACCTCTTGTACTGGTGAAAAATAATTATTGAATAGAAAGAGGTTGTGAAGGTAGAAGTCTGAATTCATATTATTGATAAAATGCATGTGTAAGGAAATTACCAGTTATGCTATTTCCCTGCCGTAGTACATATTATCATTAATACTAATTCTGTATTAGACACGAGTCTTAGTAGCTATTTATTGTATAATTGCAAAGAAAACATGCATCAAGATGGTGTTATTATTTTAGACATTGTTTGTTGTTCTGAGTATACAATTCAACAGCAGTAGTTTCAATACTGTGATCGCAATCTGCCATCGTTCAGTATTTTATTATCATTAACCTCTGACTCCCTTTGCAGGCCACACAAATTCTCATCCCCTTGTTTGGTGAAAATAGGATCATCCTAAACATCGTTCTTACACATAATATTAAAATTCTTTTAGCAGCATTAGCCAAGCTTTAAAAAGAAAATGTCAGGGTGTGGCCTTTTGTTGTTTTTAAAATCATGCTCCAAATTGACACAGCTGTTTGTGCTAATTGTCACTGTGGGACAGCTTTTACAAATCATGTTTTTTATGAGTTTGGTAAGAAATTTATCCTATCATTATCATGGATATGTTGAAAGTCAAGCATATCTGTTATTTCTTTCCTAAATTAAGGTCAGAAAGATGGAATTGGTCCTAGTCCCATGAATCAGGTACAGCAGAAAAAGAAGTCTGTGTAGTGTTTAGCTGTTCATAGGCAGAGATAATTTAAACTGGAAATTCTTCTTATGAGAAGTATGATTGATTTTGCTGTGATATTGGGCATTCAGTATATGAGCACTCTACTCGGAGAATCCTTTAAAAGAACATTTATGTTTTGAAGAGTCTATCGCTTCATGGGTCCAGTATTCATATCTTACACTAACATTTGTTGGTTTCTCATCTTTACTAATAAAGTGATCATAGTAGAAATAAAGATTCATGAGACGAGCTACAGAAAGTTACTTAAGTTAAAGGACTATGATGGCATTTTCAGTTCCTTGATGAATAAATTTGATTTTGCTGGCATTTGGGCTGTGGCAGATTTAGAAAGATGATACTATATCTCACAAGCAATCTGTTGAATAGAGGTTTCAATATGTGAGTATTTCTGGGCTTTCGGAAAAAAGTCTTGTTGATTATGGTGCATTTATGAAATTAGCCAAATTGCAGAGTTGGCCTAAATATGTGCAATCATGAAAAGTAATTAACACATGTTTTTCAGAAATGCAGTTTTGAAATTCTGATGTGCTAAAACATTCCACAAACCTGTGTTTGACCTCATGGAAAAGGGGAAAAAAACCCAAAATCAGTTGAGTAAGTGGTAGATGATTTACCTATTTGGCTTTTGTGTTTCAAGATAGGGTTTCTTTCCTCTTTAATTACATTGCTGTCCATAAAATTTTGAACGTTTCTTTTTCTTGTAAAGCGAGAGCTAGATCTTCATTCTAAATAAATCTTTATGCAGACCAGACTTCCCTACTAAATCAGAGCTGTCTTACTTGTCAAGCTCTGCTGTTTCATTTTGGTTTTATTTACTTAGAATTTTTCCCTTTTTGTTTGAGGGCAGACTTGGCAAAGCAGAGAACCTCTGCCCTCACCATACGTCAGGCAGCCTCTTCCCTTTCTGCAAATCTTTCTTGTACAGCCCAATCCGTACTTCCAATCTGTAAAAGCTTCTTGCATAATTCACAATATCGAAGTAGACAAACTTCTCTACATATTCAGTTGTTGTCCACTTTCAGCATTGATTTATGTTGATAAGTGTTAAGCAGTTCTGTGTATTTTTGTAGTACAGGACACTCATCTTCCTGCCAAAAACATCAGACTAGCAGAGCCACCTCAAAAGTCAGGTCCCGAGGTACAAGAAGATACAGGTTTCAGTCATGTGCCCTCCATCAGGTTAGCTTAATACAGTTTACAAGCTTGTTTAGTATTTGTTAAAATGCAAGCTAAGGCAGTCAAAAAGCTCTTATATGGGTACATGTGACTTAGGAAATAGATGCCAAAATCTTTTAAAAGTCTTTTTCCTGTGAGCATGTACACCTGTACAGAAGGAAATTTGAAGTACCTGTCTTAGTAGTGCGCAAAGTGAGTCTGTCTGTAATTTTCACCCTTTCCCCAGTTTCCTCTCTAAATATTCTGCATAGGTCCTTCCAGTTTGTGTGAATGATGCCCCTATTCCCTGAAAGCCTTTGGTGGTAATTTTGATCAATCACATTGGCTACGAGAGGCTGAACTGGCCAACTGCAACAAGTTTCTGAACTTGCCAACAGTCAGTCATTAACTCCAAATCATCTCAGAGCAGTGAAAGCTTTTTATAGATTTGTTTCCCTCACCCCCACTCCACTGCCTTTCTAGCTTTATTCAACACAGAGCTGAAATCTAAAATTTTAACTTAACCCAAGGGGGAAAGGCGCTGCAGATATGACTTTCATTGGTAATTTTATGAAAACTTCAAGGACAAGAGCTGGAAGACCAGACCAAAACACCAGCTTCATTGCATATTCATTGGAAAGTCCTGTAGTCTGTTTTCATTGCTTCCAAAATACTACAGTACAATATCACTTTACAGACCTTCACACTGAGGTATTTGCATGCCAGTGACAGAACTATACATAACACTCTTGTGGTCTGCACATAAAAATATCAGTTGGAAACTGCAGTTCCAATTTTAACTGATTTGAAGGCTTGTTGTAGTTCTGAGTCTCTGTTCACACAGGTTGAACAACTTACTACTCATCTATGTTTGCCAATATTATGATTTTATTATTAATCAGATATTACAGCATTTGGCTGCTTTCCAATTGATTTGAATGACAAGTTCTCCTTCGGTGTTAATTAGGTGCTAGCTCCGATGTCTAAAAGATAAGAGTATAATACTTTGGTACATTTCCTCTAAAATGCCTTTTATGTGATTTATTAAATAGATAGAGATTTCAACCAGAAATATTAAATCATTCTAATTTGTAAAGTATTGGAATTTTAGGTCTCTGAATGCTTTTTCTTCATGAGCTGCCTGCAGTTAGAACTTAAAAATTAATTTATCTGTCCATTATCTGAGAATTTATATATTTCAAATACATTTACATAAAAGGAAAACATCCTGTTCAGCTCAATTTAAAAAAAAATCTCATTGTCACTTTCTCAGCATTAGAGATCTCTTGGGATAAACCAGAGACACCACAGTGGATCAGAGCTGGTCTGAACAAGACCATCGTCTCTCTCTCTCCATCCCCAGTAGCTTAAGAAAAAGGCTTAACAAAGGAGGAAGCCTACAGTAAATTTCTCTATTCCCTGAAAACACATCCAGATTTTATCTCACATTGTATCTTCAGTATCCCCACTCTGCCAGTCCAGGACAATTAACTAGTCTAGTGGTAACACTGGCAGAAGCTTTCACAGATAATAAATAGTGGGAAAAAAAAGACTAGTTTTAAACTGACAACATTATTAGTTCATGCTCTTAATTCTTGCTACTATTAAATTTAGAAAGATATAATGCATTCAGAATACAGTTAGATGATTATAAGACATCCTTATGTCAGTGCAGCTTGTACCTGTAAAATAATATTTACCAGTGTAATGGCAGTAACTATGGTTTAGAATATTTTCTATGTTTCGAGAGGAAAAATCACATAATTAAAACAGTTGAAACAGGATAGAAGTTGTGCACTGACAACATCAAAGATTTGTCTAATGGGGAATGGCCCATGCCAAATTTTGCAGATGCCATGATGCAGGTATACTGTAACAGAAAATTGTGGAGAAAATGTGTAGAATTTCCAAGCTAGTGGAAATACCGGAATGTGCTTATCTCCTCCTTCTCTCCAGCATGATATTATTATTATTATTATTTTAAAAAGCAGTTTATGTTGTAACACCTTAAAGCTTAGAAACCACATTCGTTTCTACTCAGGATGTATGAGAACAAAGTATAATTGTTTTCCTTTACAGATGAGGCTCAGCCGGAGGTGAATAGGATTTAAGACCCTCCCCTAACTTTCGCATTTCTGTTTGCTAATTTCGGTGATTGCCTCAACATGTTGATTGTTGACCATAAAAAGAGTAGGCTGCAGTGGGAGTGCAAAATGATGGTAAATATGCTTTTTGCCTCTCTGAGTGTGGGTTTTGAGCCACAAAGGGCAACCAGGGAAGATGTCTGAGAAGAAGAGAGAGGGGTCCTGCAGACACTGTGACCCCCATCTGTAGGTGTCTAATGCTCCCCGTGCCTCACAGCAGGTGCCGGGGTGTCTTAGTGCCGCAGACCCGGCTGGGGCAGGAGGGCAAACGTTGCCTCCACAGATCGAGCCTCAGGCGTTGCAATTCACAGGCAGTAAGTGCCTATCTGCGATTGTATCTGAGAAGTTTGCTGCGTCTGTCAGCTTTCTGATACCCTTATCCCCATAACACCATGGTGAGTGCCTCCAAGCTGAAGCAGAGAGGGCAGCTTTGAACAGATTTTGATAAGGATCACGGAGGAATAAGTCAGTTCATGTGCTGAGCTGTCCTCTGCATCCGGCAGCTGATTGCCCAATAAAACAGGGAGTGCAGTGGCAATTTGTTGAAGACAAGTGTTCTAAGGCTTTTAAGAAATGCAAGGAAACAGGTTTCAAAAAGCCACCAATTAAAAGAAAAGAAGTCTGATTACTTGGGGTCTGAGGAAAGTTATGGCTCGAGATTGCTTATTTTTCAACGCTAATAAATTCTGATTTCTCCAGGTGACAAAAGCACCTTCAGCTCACATTAATTTCAGCGTGGTTGAGAGCGATCAAGTAGCTTAGGAAATAAGTTTAGTAGATTTTGGTGAATTTGATAGAAAAATGGAATCACACAGAGCCTAAATTGTATTAGGGACTGTTTCTGTACTGTAACTCTTTCTGGTCTGTCAAGAGCAATGTCTGACAGATTCTCCTATATCCGTAACTCCTATACATGTTCCTGCTATGATGCAGTAAAATCTTACTTCTTATTTAAACCTTTGATAGGTAATTTTCTATTTTTCCATCTTTTCTCTACCTAGACAATGTATGTGATGCTTAGTAAGGATCTTGGAAGTGGTGCCTTCCTTTGCTCAGAAGCTTCTGCCAAACAGGAGCAATAGAAATATTTCTACAAATAATTTATTTACCAGTCTATCCTTTCTCTCCATATTTTTCTTTTACTTTGCCATTTCTCTTGAGAGTTCATTTACAAGCTCACAGTTCTGTTTTATGAACAAAAGCCCCTTCTTCCTGGCACATGGAAAGCACAGAGCAGCCCTCTACTTCTCCTTTTAGACCCAAAGACAGTATGAAAAGCATATCTGATTTTTAGGGCAAAGTATGCAAAATTACTCTACCACCTCTTGATGGTGTTAACCCATCAAGACAAAAATTAACAAAAAATACTTTGATTGACTTTTGGATTGGGCAAACTGGAAACTACTGAAGAATTTATGGTTTTGTCTTGGTGATAGTTTTACTAGTGTGAAAAAGTTGAGAATGAGCATGAATAAAGTCCAAAAGGAATATGTAAAACGCACCACCAACTGCTCACCCTTTGCAGGGGACATAGTGGGTGTCTGCAGACTTCACACATCATTTGCATTTATCACTTATACAATGGGGCAGCTTTATTTTTACACTGGAACAGATGTTTATAAGAATTTCATGCCTCTCAATGTTTATTTAGCTGCCTTTCACCATGGCTTCCAAACTCTTTCTACATAAAATCAGTAGCAAAAGCTAAGTGTGTACTAGTGTTTCTCTGCCTCTTCTACTTTTGTTTTGTTAGATCATTAACTGGTTTTTTTTCTTAGATTTATTTTATTTTGACAAGTGACCCCTATGGGGAGGTAAGTACCAAAGTTACAAAAGTTACAGGGAAAACTATTCCCAGACATAAAATAAGCCAGAAAATAAAACATTTGGGATGTTTAGAGTAGTCTACAAAACTTAGGCCATATCCTTGAATTTTGTAGTATAATATGCTATCTCTTCTTTTAAACTCTTATGCTGTTGTAGAAACTTTATCAGAGATATAATTGGCTATGCCATAGACTGGTTCAAAACATTTATTAAAAGATTACTATTCTTAGTTTTTCAATTATGATTAGTAAACCAATGTTCCACTCACTTATTATCCTGTTCTTTTTTTTTGTCAAACAGGCGTGTTTTATGAAGTTGTTCAGAGCTTCCCCCGAGTGGAGGAAAATGTGCGAGTGGATTCACGTGTAAACAGCCACAGGTGGAGAAGGCACTCAGAGTCTCTCAAATCAGTTGACACCAACAGAGCTAGCATGGGGCAGGATTCCTCTGAGCCAGGGGGGTTCACAGACCTGCTGCTTGAAGAGGGACATGACAACACCACCCAGATTGAGGTAGAAATTAATTTCATCTATTTTTTTATTCAATTTGTTATCTTTGATTGGGGGTAATTAAAAAATGAAGACATTCAGTGTAGTCAAACATTGATAGGGGAAGAGAACCTCATGGTCTTTGTATTTGTGACCCTGTCAGCACATGGAAGCCAGCTTTTTCCCCTGCCCTGGGGCTGGAGCCTGTCCTGTCTGACTTTTGAATATAGTCTCTTGAGGATGTCCATGTCTCTGCTGGAAAACAATTATAAGAAGTCCCATGTTGTAGCAGTTCTTGCTGGAGAACTGGAAAATGTAGTATTTAAAAAAAAAAAATAAATAATTATTTCCTAAAAGTTTGGGTAAACACCTCCGTTTGTGAGATTTTGCCTGGTCTTTGTGGAGAGTGATATCCAGACATGAAGGGGAAAAGGCCCTACAGAAATAAGAAATTGGAAAAAATTCCAGGTTGGTCATTAAAAGAATTTGCCCATGCTATTTGATTGTTGATCTTCTAAAGAAGAATAACATAGATCAAATCCATCTAAATTAAATCTTGGGACATCAGATCCATCTAAATGAAATCTTGGGACATTCTCCCTCTGTTTCATGGTTTCATTCAACCTCTGATTGCTTGTTTAAAAAACTTTAACTGCCAGATTGCCCTCATATGGACATAACATAAATCCAAGTGAGCACCAGTTCTGTCTTTAAAGCTGCTCTCAGTTTCAAGGAGTGTAGGGAGAGCAGAAATTGACCATAAGACTATGTTGTGATTGATTGGTGCAAAATGTCTCTGCCTATGATGATTTGTGGGAATTCTGCTATTTTATCTTAGTGGTTCTACATAAACACACTGGCTGAAATGATTTTGTCTTTATACACAGATAGCAAATGTTATTATAATTATTGTATTTTTACTGATTTTTTTTAAAAAAAGTATTAGGTTTGGGGGTTTCTTATTAATCTACATCCTATTTTTCAATAAAATACAGCTTGGAATAAGCTACGCTTAACATTTTCAGCCTTTATATTCTACTTCCAAAGCAACGGTGCTATTTAATTTTCAGTTCTGGGGAGCTCACTCTCAGACAAACAAAACAGCTTTCAGACTTTGGGTTGTTATCTTACTCAATAACAAAAGCAAAGCAATATAAAACCCATCTGTAGAGACAATGGTGTCTTTACAGCATGAGTCAAAAAACAATAATGCTTTCTGAGAGGTGTGTTTTGTGTTTGTTGGTTTTTAAGCTTCTCAGTTTGCACAGTGCTAATTTTGTTTCCTCTTGCATAAACATGGGAGTTGCTAGTTAGTAAATTATATTTTTGAATTGCATGTTGATTTTATGATTTGTTTTTTGCCCCCTGTAATCCTCGTCTGGCCATACTTGTAGCAGTTCACTCAGGCATGACACAGATCTATCCTTCTTCTAATTCTTTTAGCAGGTGAAGTGGAAGATGTCTCAAAAACAGGAAAGTTCATGTAGCTGATATTTCCATGGTCATGTAGCTGATATTTCCATGGTTTACCAGTAGATCCCCATGCAGTGTCTCCATTCAGTTGGGTTCCAAGCTCTTATGAAGCAAAATGGGTCAGAGCTCCCCTTCTAACATTCATATATGGCAATATTCAGGGAAAAAATGAATGCCTGCAAATGGACCTATGTAGAATGGTATATTTCCAGGGCCATCTTTCCTGACAGGTTAATGGCATTATAGTGTCTTAACCTCAAAAGTACATCACCCTTACTGAGTTTATTAAATTCAGGTTCTGTGTTCTGTCGCAGCCCTCTTTTTCTAAAGCCTTCCCAGCACAATAAGATAACTGAGTTGTGGTTTTACACATTATCGGATTCCGTTGTAAATCCCTACTACAACACACAGGCATTTAAAAAAAAAAAAACCCTGATGCCCAGCTTTGTAGAGGAGGTAAAGTGTACAACAAATATTCACAGCGGAAGAATCCATATGTCGCAAAGTCTTCTGCAGCTTTGGAGCATATTGGTAGTGCTGGAGAGCATATTGATTTTTGAAACCCTCCTTCTGTGTGTGTTGTAGTTCTTGCTAAAGAAAATCCAGAGAATGAGTACTACCTGCCACTCATATTTAATGACACTACAGAACTACAATGTCCCTCCATCACAGATACTGTTTCTCTCTAAAGTATTTGCTTGAGCTTGCCATGCAAATGTGGGAGACTTCTTCTACTGGGAGGTTAACATATCTTTAATTTTCACTTGAAATTGTTTTCTGTTCTTTATAATGATGAGTTTACTTTCTATCCACCTTCAAAAAATGAAACCAAAACAAACACCTCCACCCCCCCACCCCACCCCAAAACAAACCAAAAAACCAACCAAGGACAAAAGGGAAGGCAGTATGCAGAAATTTATGCACACTGTTCAAGAATAACTCCAAATGTTTCCTGTGTTATCAAATCTACACAGTCATAATGTGGAAAATAATGAAATCAACCTGTGTGGAGCATAGCTTAGTTTCATTGGCTTTTTTTGATATTTTAAGGTAATGAGACTTTTCATTTATATTTTTCCATTGGAGTTACTGGGAGTTGTTCTGTAACTTCACAGCAGCACCGTCCTGGGTCTCCCATCGGCCCTAATCCATAGGCTGTTTTAAGATCAAATTGAGTGGAAGATGGAGTTCAGGCCTTCATGAACAGCTATAGAAAGTACATTGTAAATCAGTTTATCACATCTTTGCAGTGGCCAGGGTGGACCTGCTCCTATATGTAGGAAAGATGATAATGGCCAGATTCTCTTTAGAGATGCTATTTCTCTGGTCCAAGAGTTGGAGCAGTGCAGCTGCTGGGGACTCCAGGCCATTTGCTGTCTCTCTTCACAGCTCTATTTTACCTCCTCCATTTGTTTGGCACTGTGATTCAGAGCAGAACTCATGCAAAATGATGGACATATTCAGATGCTTTTTTGAATAAAGATGTTCTCTTGAACCGGACTCTCCGAAAGTTGAACTGCATTGCAGAGACTAGCAGAAGCAGTGGCTATAGCCATTTGATGCGCAGGACCTTCAGAAATGAGCAGGGCCTTCGGAAGAAGGCAAGACCTCCAAGTCCCATTGCATTGCTGGAGAGTAGGAATTTTGTGGTCCACAGGTGCAGTGTTGTGGCAGCACAGACCTGCAAAACTGGAGATGCTAAGCAAAAGGCAAAGGACAGGAAGAACAGGTTTCTGCTGCAAGCCAGATTTTCTATGCATATAGCACTTGTGGTCTTTCTGAAGAGCTGATAGCAAGCTAGAGATTGTAGGGTAAAATCAATGTAAAACAAATGCTTGTCATAAACACTTTATACAACAGT
The DNA here is from genome assembly GCF_030936135.1 of Gavia stellata. Taxonomy (NCBI): domain Eukaryota; kingdom Metazoa; phylum Chordata; class Aves; order Gaviiformes; family Gaviidae; genus Gavia; species Gavia stellata. Next base: position 21,665,346 of record NC_082599.1, on the reverse strand, counting down.
ATGACAATTTTGAAAATATTCCTCTTTTCTCCTAGTTTAGTAGGGTTATTATAATGTGCCAATTAGGGACTAGAATGTTGTAAATACAAAAAGGTTCCTAAGGGTGGAGGTTGGTCCCATTTGCTTTATTTGCCATTGGTACTTAGAGCCCAGATACAGAGGAGGGAGAACATACAAGTCTCTGGGTCCATACTCCTTAAGTGGTTTATTAAGATTTCATTCCCACTGCATAAGATAGCCAGAGACTGTGAGCAAGCTCTGAAGAGGAACAGGTGTAAAAAGGGTGAGATCCTATCTTGTACAGATTGGCACACATGTTACAGTCCTAGAGAAATCCCCAAAGCAGATAGCCTTGGGACAGGTGGAGAAATAGTTTTGTCAGCAGTCCAAATTAACTGCAAGGTCAACTGCAAAAAGACAGTAGTGATGCAGTGCAACCGAATTGACTTGTTGGTTTCATGGCACATGAAAGCATCAAAGTCTCCCTTTGAAGACAGGAGCATCCATGGCTAAGACATATCTTGGAGAAACTTCAAGAGATAACTTTTTTCTTTTTTTTTTTTTTTTTAAAGACCTATTATGAGTATAGTCTAACTCTTTATGTTCTTTTTATGGTTTTCTCTGTAGTTTGGCTTTCCATTTAGTGATTAAGGATTTAACCTTTTGCCTTCCTAGTGGGGGTTTCCTATCCTAAAAGATGGTTAGTTCATAGAACTTGAAATTTTTCTTCCCAAGGATCACAAAGCCAAATTTTAAAGTTTTCTGCCTGGAATACCTTTGGGGCTGTCAGAAGCTAGAGGAGTGTTTTTGGAGTTTGGAAGCATCAGAATTGCATCCCATATGCACTAACTAACCAGTGATCAGGACTGGCCAGTGGAAAGGCAGCCTCCACAGTCCTGTGGGTGCCAGTCTGAGAGGGAAAATGCACACCGCACTATAGTTACAGGGATGTCAGACAGGGGCATATTTGAGAAAGCAGATGGGACATTCAAAATTGAAATGCCATTTATATCAACAATTCTTCCTTCTAGAGTGTTCATTTCTTAAATTTCTGGGATTTCACAAACATAATTTCAAGTCTAGCTTTCCTTTTTTTTCTTCTTTTTTTTTTCTTTTTTCCTCCCTCCCATCTGTCTTGGGAGTCTTCATTCCAGTCTTGGGGGTTGGGGTTGGTTTTTGTTTTTTTGTTTGTTGAGTAATCTAGTGCTTTTGTTTGTTTGACATTCACAAGTGCCTTTTATTTAGAATAAATAGAGCCTAGGAAATGCAATGTGTAGGGTGAAATTTGTTGCTGCAAACACTGCAAGTCCTTGAAAAAGCAATAAGCGTGAAAATACATCTTAATGAATATGTCTAGTTTGGCATGTCTTCTTTCAAGCAAGGAGAAAAATGAGATAAATATACTACCTTTCTTCACATACTCTCATAAAAGAAATGTATGGTCTATAATAACTCACTGTTACTAAGTAAATGACTTTACATGTATTAATACTGTTAAAAACCCCTCAGATTCATGGTCATGGTATGACCGACCCTTCTGTTGATACCTGAAGCACTGTAGCAGTTAAGGTAATGAAGGCGGGTAGCAGAGATTCTTGTTGCCTGTTGCTCTTTTGCATTTACTGGAAACTGATCCCCGAAATGCATTTAGTACGGATATTGGGTCCCCAGTATCTACCGCTGAGGTATGCACAAATGCATTCCTGTTTTGCCACAGCACTTGCTAATGTAGGCATGACCACTGAGCACTGGAAAAGGCTTAATGCGTTAATATATAATCGTACGTTACACAGATGTTGTGTAATAACTTTTCCACAGTTTGAAATGTGCGTAATTTTTCAAGTGTTATTTTGTGATTATGGCTATGTAGAGCTCTGTACAGAGGTGATTCTCCTTTTGTATTTATAATTTTTGTCTCTTTATTCCAGATCTTCTCTAAAGCAGCTCCAGCTGCAGGCTTTATTTCTAAGCAACTTGCTTGGTCCTTTGCTTCACCATTCTCTGTCCCTGATCCTTGTGACTGCTTAACCCCCAGTGAACAGTACAACACTGAAAAGTAAAATACAGAGAAATTGAAATGGAGCAGTCGCTAATATATAGCTTGCATTGGCATTAGCAGAAGATGACAAACTTGGCAAAATAACTTTGGGACAAGTAAACTACTTTTGAATTTGTTGCCGTTGTATAGAGATGCTACATTGAAACAAGAGTCTTTCACAAACTTCTAATATCAAAAAGAAATCCAGCAATAAAATAATAAATTAAATCATAGTCAGGCTTGAGCTGAGTGCAGCCATGCTAACAGTAAGGTTTTATTGCTTTGCACCATGAAAAGAGTGAGAAAAACAAAATTTTTCATGTAAAGTCTTAGAACAGAATGAATGATTTCAACTGTATGACAGGAAAAGATTCAATTCCAGGTAAGAAACAGCCTGTTGAGCATGCTAAGTCAAATCAAACTTGACTGTATCTTACTTTCTCCACTCCTCCCTACATAGTACTTGTGAGCATAGAAAATTGTGGCTATTTCAGTGCAAAACAAATTTATTTTTTAGGCAGTGAAGTGATTCATTTATTCCTGTGGAGCTCACTGATATCTCCTGCTGTGTATTGCTTTTAACAAAAACAGAGTTGTTGCTACCTGAAGACACCCTTCTTTCTTTTTCTCTCCTTTCTTTAGTTTCCCTAGATGTTGTTTGAAATGTAATTTTTAGCAATTCCTGTAGTTTAGACCTGGAAAGTGTCTTGCCCCTATCAGAACACCACCGGTGGATTTCCTACTGGCAACAATCTTTTGCTGAATTTCGCATTTTCTCCCAGAGTTTCTGCCCAGAAGAAGTCTTCTACCTTATCAGTCCCAGTCATTCATGGAAGTGAAGATGTCTGATTCTGACTGGCAAAAACAACAGAAGGGATTGAGTTTTACAGCCCTTGGGATTTCAGAGCAATTACTCTCAGCTGTAGACAGCAGTGTCAGTGTGCCCACTGCTGTGTTCTTACTGCAAGTCTGAGCAAGGAAAAAAAATAATGGTTAAGACTAAATTTCACTCAGCTGGACAAATGATAAGGCAGTCCTGCGATTACTGCTCTAATGCACAGTATTAAAAGTGGAAAAATTTGTCCATGCATAATTGAAGCCTCAAAACTAAACAATATCATAGTTGCATATTGAGCTGTCAGTTTGGCCAAGCCTGCCTCTTTTTTGTTCCTTTTTTTTTTCTTTTCTTTTTTTTTTCCCCATCCCAATGCTTTAATGCCAGTTGCATCTGAAGGACTTAGAAATAGAGCAGTGTTACTAACACTGTATTCTGAAACCACAGTCCCTCCAAGTTACTGAGAATAATGTTTTGTATTTAAGAAAATACCCTTATTATCATATAAGTTTAATGAGTATTTCTGTTCTCTTTCCTTATCCCAAGCTATGAGAGAGACATGCTTTACTTCTAAAGTCTGTTTTCTGACTTGCCATCTCTTAGAGCCTTTAATTATATGTGTAGAGTTGTTGGCTTGTTTAGCTTTTGAACTTATAGTTCAAATATTTTGCTTAAATAGTGTTTATATCTTCCTTTCCCTTTCAGTGATCCTCAGCAATGCAAGAGTGAATTCCACGGACAATATTTTATATACTCATTCAGTGTAATAAAATCAGGGATGCTATTGATCTCTGCAACATGACAGAATTCTTTTTTAACGCATAGTCACATTTTAATGTGGATTATAAAGTATCAAAGTAATGTATATTCAGTACGAAGGCTTAACCAGATTTCAGGTTTTTAACTTTTATTTGAATTAAAGCATTTGACATATAACGGAGGAGGAATAAAGCTTTGCAGAACACAGATTTGTCACTGGAGTTGGCTGATTCTTTGTGTAGCATTTGGGCTCCTCCTGTAGGCTTGCAAATATTTTTCTCAGTCTTTGATTAATCTTTGGTCATTTAGTATAAATGAAGCTTACTGACATTTTCAGGGCTAAAGCTACTGTGAATAAAAAAATGTGTTTTTACAGTTGAAGGTGGTGTTACGTCAGGTTCTCTGCCATTCCAGACACTATCTTACATTGCCTTAGACCATTTCCTGTTCAGTTGTATTTAAAACAAAGTTGTCTTGCTGAGTTTAAGGCAGTGTATCTTAAGCCCAGAAGTCTCTCTTTGGATGTGTGCTGTTCATGGCGCTGTTGTTTCCGTAATGTTCTAGAGGATTAAAAAGTGTCCTGTATGATTCCTCTCTACTGCACATCATTAAACTGTAAAAGCTCTGGAGCTCATTGACACTAAATGTTGCGGATGCCAAAATTTACAAAATTAAACAAATTCATGGGATAGAAATTTTTCAAGGATTATTAAACACAAAGGGAGTTCCTGAAGAGCAGATCACTGGAACCTAGGAAAAATGGGGAATTACTACTGTTTGCCCAGGCCCTTTACTCTTCCTGGGCATACTTCCCAGTCAGTTCTGGGGGCTGAACTAAAAGGATGTTTGGCCTAAGAGACTATAGCTGTTCTTGTGCTCTTATTGGTATCCACTCACTAAATTACGTTAAATGTCATATTATTGTTTTCATAGTTAGAAGCTTGAAAGTTACAACAGAGATTTAGGAGGTACTGGAGGAACAGTCTTGGGATATGCTGGAGTAGCACTGAAACCATCCTGGATATATCTTTTGCTTTTGTATGCAGCAGAATATTTAGATGTAATATTTTTGTTGTAAGAGAGCTAAAATTTGCTGTTAAATGATATGGTAATTGAAGGCTAAGATGTATAGGATTTTCTTGCAGTGTTTCTAAACAACTTTTATTACACTCTTTTCTGAAAAGGTTGCTATTGCTGTTTTAAAATGTTTTTATTCACACTTTTCAAGAGTTTATTTTAGAAAATTACCTTGTTACTTTGGAGATGATGGAGAATGTAATTTATTTTCCAAAAAATGAAGTTTCCTTTTTTTCAAACTGAGTCAAGGGAATAAATGTTCCTTGCTTCTTCATGTGATGTTAGGGAAAGTATTTGAACTTTCTCAAAAAAAAAGCTGCTTCAGATGACATCCTAAGTCAAATTAAAATTTCTGTAAATTATTGCTAAATCCAGTATTTAACTGGTTATTTTTAATAGCTATAAAGAAGAGCTAGAAAGTGAATTAATCTTGAAGCAGCACAGGTGACACATGAAACATCCTAGTCCTCTACTCTTACTAAATCACACCAAACAGTATGTCACTTTACTCACTTTTTTCCCACTTGTCCAGCTGAGTTTTCCACCAGTGATGTCTCATGTTCTAGCTGGCCAGCACACTGATATATCACTGTCTTGTTTTCTTTCAGGCTTTCAGTTGCAAAATTGTAAACTAGACAAAAGCCTTATATATCTTTTTGTATTGAATTTATTAATTGCTTGCTTAAGGTAATCATGACACTTGCACTGGGTCTTGCTACAGTCTTCAGCTGGACTTAATTCTGGACTGAATTCATTACCAGCTCTGCAAGAAGAGTTGTAGCAATGAGCCTGTCAACATTTCCATTATTGTCAATCTAAACTCAAGGGGTGATGGTTCTACTAATAACTCAGATATAGCTGAAAAGGAAAAAGGCGAAGACTGGAGGTGAGATTCATTCTCTATGTCTTTTAAACTGGGGGGGGGCAGAAATTAAAAGCAAGTCTACCAACTCCTAAGTAAGGGAATTCACAGTTCTCCGTCGTAATCCTGAATTCATTTTCACATGTTTAGCTATGTTGGCACACAAGGCATTTAATTTAACATGCTGATGATAACGAATTTTTATAGCAAGGAAGCAGACCAGGGATTCAGAATTTAATGGAATCTGCCTTTGAATTTTCTTGATGATAATATTTTACATTTCCATATCCCTCTTCATGTCCAAGTTTGTAAAGCTCATTACAATTATCCCAGAATCGCTGAATTCATGACTGAAAAGAGCTATGAGAGGTATCAACAACAGACCTTGTAACTTTCTCTCTGAATTATTTCAGTCATACATGCCTCAGCCCTTGCTTGCAGAAGCTGGCTGAAAATAGATTCAGCTGGTGAAAGCTGAGTATTAGTGTGGCCATAAAGACTGGGAAGGTCTCCCCTTTCCAGCCACTTTCTGACCCTCTTCATCATGTTCACCCTGGAGTGCCCTCATGAGGGAGACTTGTATCGATCCAGTCATGCAAAAAGCAGAGGATAATGCTCATTTCAACCCATGAAAAACAAAAAGCCCTAGCTAATTTAACAGCACACAGCAAATTGTACATAGCTGGTTTGGAGCAGGGAGTGAGGGTGAATATATTACTGAGTTGTTAGTGTGGGAGAATTTGGGTAGGTAAGTAAAAAGTTGTTACACTAAGACACAAAATTCCAGTTTGGATAACACCAATGCTTAGGGATAGATTTTCAAAGCTATAGGAGTCCTGCTGACATTGATGGATTACTCCGTGCCACTCTGAAAATCTTTCATGTTTTTGTAATATGGGAGAGTCAATTATCTGTTATCCCAAAACAGTAACAATTTGGCATGTAAGCAGATGGGTACATTGTTTCAGATTTGGTCAGAGACTTCCTTTGACTGTGTGTAAAATTAGTAATTATAACTTGAGAGCGTTCAGCATCTATCAGATAGTCAATGGCCTGTCTTCATTGTGATTGCATGAGTTATACAGACTTCTCAAAGAGAGTAACAAATGGAGCCAAAGCTCAAAATTTATATCAAGAGGGGGATTAAGAAAGTTCCATTTGTAAAATGTGCATTTGTCCTTCCCAAAATGCCAACTACATGCTATCAACTGCTGAAGAAATGCTGATGAAACGCTTGTAATAGCTGTAGTATTTCATACACAGAACAGAAATTAATAAGTAATGAAAATAACAGAATTTTTTTGTTTTGTTTACTTTATTCTGTAACACTGGTAAGCATTCATGTGCAGCATGTCTAGCTTTTCACAGACCATCAGGAAGAAAACAGTATATTTATTTCTAGAACACAAAATCGGCAATGGAGATTTTGGAGAGTCTGCAACAAATTGCAGTGTGAATAATGGGGAGAAAAACAAAAAGAACAGCAAAGTTTCACATATTCACCAGACTTTTTAGCAGCACAACATTTAACAGAAGAGATGTGACAGGGTTACTGGAGGTTTGCTTCATGCATTTGTATCAAGCTGCATGACTTCGAGTTCCATTAAAATTTTTAAATAAATGAAAGCATCACTCTCTTAAAGTATTCTTTCTGTAGCCTTAGCAACAAAAGAAGTAGGAAGGGGGAGAAACTGTAGATGGAAATCCTATCTGTCTGATGCCATACTGGCGGAGCAGTAAAATGCCATGAGGGATAAAATGCCATGATCTCTCGGAGATATTCCCCTTTTGCTCCAGTACTGACAGCAAAACAAGCAGCTTTCTCAGGTTCTTTCTGCCCTAGGCAAAGTGTGGGTGCCTCTTTCTTGGTGTATGACAGGAAAAGTGCCTTCCAGTGCTAAAACAGGCATAATCTGGCTCCAAATTGCTACTGCTGAGTTTAGCCACATCCAGGAATGGGCCAACAACATGGCTTCCACACGTCAGCAGCCTGGTGGGTGCTCATTTGGGGGATATAACTGACTGGCTGGCACAGTGGCTTAGAGCAAGTTTGGTGAGGATGTTTGAGATATCTTCCTTCCATAGTTATAAGCAAGTGCCACAAATGTCCCTATTTGTTTAGAAAACAAAACCCCAATTCTTACAGTTGTACAATTGATGACTCTGTGCTTGAATGAAATAGCAACTTATTTCTGAGAATTTTCATTCTGTTGAAAAAGTAATTCATGTGCTCTACAGCTGGACTACAGTTACATTAAAGTAAGTAAGAAAAGGGTTTAAGGTTGGGGTGGGTTTTTTTCAATAAAAATGGAAATAGAACATTTGATGCTGTCATTTAGTCATTAACAGTGTATAAATGTTGACTTCCTTATATTAGTATTATCTTCGTGGTACATGTCAGGCATATTACTCCCTCACCTTGGAAATCAAAGTGATTTCTTAAATACAGTGCAGAAGTTTGTTTCTTACATAAACATTCAATTAAGGGTGGTATACATCTGTATACTGTTCTAATCATGTATATTAATTCATATAAAATACTAGGCTACTGTGATATTTATGAAAGGTTGGAGTCTGTAAAGGTGGTTTTCTTTTTTAGTTGTAGCTAATACTGAAATGGAAGGTGAAATTCAGCTCCCCAATTTGGATGCCTAAGTAGATGAAGGATGCGCAAGTTCTTGCATGTGAGGTAGACTATCCTATCACAGATAGTGGAAATTTAAGGTGAAATTCAGTTGCCTAGCTATGGGTGTCTGGTATCTTTTTAGGCACTGTGGTTATAGTGAATGGTCTGTTGCTCCTCCTGTAGGATAGGAGTCTGCTGTAGGTCCTGGATCATATCTGCAAGTCTCAAATGGCTCTGGGTTCCTCCTGTGTTTAGGCAACTGCATCTCCTCCATGGTCAGTACAGGCAGTGCAGTCAAGGTGGGTATTCAGTTTGCTCTAAAGTGGACCTGAAAGCTTGCTGAGCTGAGCTAACAAACCTTCATTGACAGCATTTACTGGGTCTGTGGTTCTGACAAAGGAGCTTAGAAACCTAGCTCTTATGCAGACTGCTGTACTGAAGTGTCTAACCTGCAAACCAAATACCGCCCTGCTCAGCTACCTATTTGTTTATCTAAATTTGAAGTGAAAAGGCCAACGTTTTTATTTTTTTTTTACCAACAACCAATTATATCAAGCAAAATCAAAATGGCCCATTTCTGGTCAGGGTCAAAATGTTGAGAGTCTTCCTCACTCTCCCCAACCACACACACAAAAAAAAAAGATTGATTTCGAATGCAAGTAAAATCTCATGTCTTCATCTTTCTCTGTTTTTCAGTGGTTAGCAGGCAATGTACATGTTTGCCATCACTTTTTTTGCTTGAAATCGTGAAAAGATACCCTTCTAGTAAAAAGTAATTCTGTAGCACCTTGTGTTTTATCTTCTAGTGTCCTGCATTTAGCTGAAAGCCAAAAATGGAAATACAAGTTTATAAAACTTTTCCCCTTTGGATCACTCTACTCTTAAAGAGCAACATAGAGTTGGAAATGACACACAAGAAAAAAATAGCATCTATCAAAAAGAAAAGTATGTGTTAGTATAACTTTGAAATATTTGAGAATATTGGATCAACTGGACACTGGGTTAACTTGAAGGCAGTAGTGGTTTTCAGAGACAGCAGAGGAAGGCTATTATTTAGCATGTTGATCTTGTCTGAGTAATTGCAAAGTGCTCAGAGTATCCCCCAGAAAAGAGCAAGAGTGCAGATCCTGCAGAAAGCTTGTTTGAAGCCTGATGGTATGCTAAGAAAATGACTTGGAAGCACCTATCTAGCCAACATGTGCCTCATCAAGCATCTCAATTAAATATGATGGCTTACAGTTGTGGCACTTACATTAGAGACCTCTCAAGGGATTTATTTATTTTTTGAGTGTGACTGCAAGATCAGGTAAAGAAGCATTTGTGTGACAAGTCCTTAAGAAATGTGGCTGGTGAGAACAGTTTGTTAAAATTGCACATGGAGTTCTTTTCAATATTCTTCTATGGAATATCCTGACTGAACTGCTGTTACATATGTCTATAGAAAAATACATGTGAACAAAGCAAAATGCATAATTTTTCCAAAGCAGAGAGCAAGCTTTCCAAAGAGCAGTAGAAATCAGAGCTACTGCTTAACCACTTCAATCATGACTGTCTTATTCCTCTAAGACATGAATGGTAATTTTGAAATTTTGCATATTGATTGTGGATTTCAGCCAGTCCTACGTTTCAGTAACTAAAGATTCAAGTGTGTTGTATATGAGAGACAAACTAGAAAGTGCTGTGGTTAAATAGACCACCAGTTTTGGTTGCAATCTGTTTAAACAGGGTGTTCTCCAGAGAAGTCGTGCTGATGCGGTTTGTCCTTTAATGTCCAGGCTCTGCAGCGAACATGTTGCTGTCTGGCTATATGCTGAACAGCACAGCTTTGGAAAAGACAGATGCTGAATGAGGTGAATATAGGACACCTTTAAAAGCTTCAAATTAGGCTTTATCCCTACAGCTAAAAAGCTACCGCATTAATAAACTCGTGTTCCTGCCTGTATCAACTTAATATCAGTCACACGTGTTCTTACAACTGATTGCCCTATGATTTCAGCTATGAGCCCTGATGGATCCCTAAGACACAGTATTAACTGCTTAGGAATTACGGCACACACCAGTGAGTGTGGAGGCAGCTTCCTGCGCTGTCTTTCATAAAGCCCTGATCAACTAGAAACTACACCTGCTAATATTAATTTAACCCTCCAGACCTGTAACACTTTTCATCCTGATTTAGATTTGACATCATCCCTCCTCATGTGAGGCCTCCAGGCTGCTGGGTCTTGGTTGCTCTGTTTTCTTCCTGTCTCTTCTAATAGGGAAGGGACAAAGAATGGGAAAACAAGGATGAATTACCCATCCCAGCTTCTGAATATGCACCAGAGGAAGAAATAGGCTACAGGGAGTTTAAAGTTGCTCTAATACCTGGATTAAAAAAAAAAAAAAGGGGAATAATATTAAACTGAACTTGTCATGTATTGGGGGGGCGGAAAAAAATTGCACGTGTGGCTGTAAGTATGTAAAAGTATATACACTCAGAAATACATTGTTGGTTATATTCCACAGAAGAAATAAATCTTTAAAGGGCTAAAATACTAAATCTTTAAAAGCTAACTTGACAAAAATGTAATTATAAATGGCATTTCTGGAGTCAGGAGCCCCCAAGAATGAGTCTGGTAACAGACATGGGGTCATAACCACTGACGTCCTGTAGTCTAGTCCTGGCAGTTAGCTTTTTATGTTTAGAAAGAGACATTTTCAGAGTTTCAGTTTTATGAACACTTTGGTCATTTATAAATATCTAAAAATGAGAAAATAAACTCCATAACATGTTTCATAATTACACCAAAATCAAATTGCTGCTAGGTGTTTTCATGGTCATTTTATTGCAATGGTTCCTATTATTTTCTTTTAGTGGAGAGGATGCTACGGAGCAGTTAATAAAGGCTTATTTTGAGAATGTCATTTCTCAAACTCCCGCTGCAGCAAATCAGGAGCAAAACTGCATAATAAATATTTCCCTGCTGTAATTGGTTTTTGAATGACTTGGTGATTTGGCTTTTTTCCTCTCTTAAGTAAGGCATTGCAGAGACTTTTGCTCTTTTGAAGCTTGTCTCTTGTGACAAGACAGTCCAAGGGGCTTTGTAAGACCGCTGTAATGACCCCTAAATAGGCTGACAGTTTTATAGCAGTCCCCAAGAGGGAAGCTTCTTTTCAAAAGCAGCTGAATATCATGAAAAAGGCAGTGGCTCCATGTTGACTTTTCACAAAGCTGGAAAGTCTAAACGGCTTTTTGGATTAATAACAGGTTCATGGCATTCTTCTCTGCCAGACTGTCTGTCAGCATGTGTGACTATCCATTATAGGTGCTGTCAGGCACTCAGAAAAGTGTGGTTTGAAAACCTGGGAGTTTAAGAAGTAGAGCTGTGTAAAGCCTTGTGTGTACCTATGGGTGACAGCTGTGAGCTAAATGCTTTTGTTTCATCCCAGCTGATGACATCATTTAGTGCTTACAATAACAACCTCCAGATGTAAATGTGTGAGATTCTGGGCCAAGTGATTTCCATACTGGCCCTAGTGAAAACCTGTGTTTGAGGACTCCTGCACACACACAACAGGCTTTCAGGACTCTGCAGAGCACTCATGTAGCCTCTTCTTGGACAATATAGTGTGAGATTAAGTACTTAATCCCAGTGCACGCAGACAAAGGATTTCCTCCTTTGTTAGATTGAGTTCCCCTCATTCATTAGACATGATATTAGCTGTTAAAATGGATTTTGCTAAGGCTTGTGTAATCAATGGGGATGTTTGAAGGCTGTCTTCAGGTTTCTGCTGACTGTTGATATGGAATATGTATGCTATGTCCAGATATATATAGCCTAAATTCTTCCCACATCAGCTATGAAAAAAAAACCAACAAAAACCCCAAAAACCAAAAACAACCAGAAGAACAGACTGTGGCTTTGTCATTGTGAAAGCAGCGAGGCAGCTTTGTAAATTGTATGTTTCCTCAGTAGAGATTCACACAGAACAAATGCTTTTCTTAAGAAATTGAACAGCAGAGAGTTTATCCTTGATACAAAGCGCTTATGAAATGAAATCGGTACTTCTGATCATCAGAGAACCACTCGTAACAATTGAGCTTCCTAAGTAGCAGCCACTATATATATCCTCTGCAAGACTTTCATGTGGTAGTTCACATGTGACTTATCTACTGAAATTAGAGCTTTCATGTTTTGAGAGGCCAGTTCAAATTAAGTATTCCTTAGGGTTCTGTGATAATCAGATCCTATAAAACTGTAAAATTGCATCATAACATTGCTATGTTATGATTATAATTAGAGTACTTTGTATTAAAATGCAGTTACACAGCAGCAGCGTGCGAAATGGCTCTTTCTCCATTTTTCTCCGGCCTTAGTCTTGCCGTTAGGACCCCATCTCAGGACAGATGATCTTTTCTCATACTCTCTCATCTCCTCTGCTAATGGCTGTTAGACTGGGGATCTTCTCCATGTATCCTTGCCACACACCCCTGCCTCATTCAGCACCTGTCTAAAAAGAAGGTAAAAAAAAAAGGCCATTCAATTGCAACACCATACACACATGCTTCCTCTGCCCTGGTAACACAGAGCGTGATCGTGCATCTCTCCCACCCCTTCTCAGCGCCCAAACACTTGCTGGCTGGGAGAGGCTTTCCCTCGGCTGCGATGCAGAGCCTAGCTCAAGTCCTACACGAGTTGTCGTTTCTGTTCTCCTCTCCTGTGTTGTTTTTAGCTGATGCTTACTAATAATATTCAGAAATCTAACAAAAATCTGAAACAATTCAGAAGTCAATTTTAGCTGTATTTTCCTGTCAGGGTAGGCAGAGATACGGTAAGAGAATAACAAGCATTAAGTGAGACCGGGTAAGAGTACAAACAGTTTTGAGGAAGCTGGTTTTGTTGTATGCATGCAGGGCCATCTTGTTGCTGGCTTATTTTAATAGAAAGGGTGTTCTTTTTTCTTTTGCAAAATGAATTGCCAGAACTGCTTTTCTTCATTAGGGAAATACTTTTAATTGCTGGTTCATTCCTTCCTCTAAATTTCTCAAGAAGTATTTTATTATCTTTGCTATCTCCCTGAAAAGTAGTATATTTTTAAATATATAATTGCCTGTTTTCTCCTTACAATGTTTCCATTTTATTCTACAAATGCACCTTTTAGAAAGTATAATTGTCTGATTAATTTCATAGGCTATTCACCTATAAATGCTCATATTATAGTCAGAGTTAAAAATGACTTTCTGAACTTAGTATTTGGTGACAAATTTCCTCAGCACTAGTTTTTGGGGCAAATACCAGCCACACTTTCAGTTAATTTAAAAATATGCCTAGTCTGTGAGTTTAGCAATATTTAGGCAATTTGTTAATGTGTTTTATTAAAAATCAGGTGCCAGACCTTGCTTTTACAGTGATAAAATTAGGCATCTGTAAACTCTAACTCCATATCCTTGATGGCTTCAGAGTTTGTTCGTTGTGGTGTTGTCTTAATGGAAGTCTGAAAATGCAATTTCAATAAACAGAATATTTAAAGGGACCACAGTTATCAAATTAAATGCAGTCTAATTGTCTTCTGTTGCAGCTGGCAATAATTCATGACACTTAATCACAGGTGTTTGAAGATGAGGAGCCTTGGATTATTTATTTATTTATTTATTTATTTATTTTTAATCAGTCATGTTACAAACATTCTCTGTGGACTGGGAGAAGGCAACCAAAACTTAAGCTACCAAAATGTAACTGCCATTTGGCTGGCTGATCTATAATGATTTGTTTTGCCAATGTCTTTCTCTCTTCTTTCAACTATGGAGAAACTAAGTTTCTCTACAACATACAATTGTGCAACAGCAGAGCTCATTCCTGGATGTGCTTTTTCTCTGGTTGAAGTTACTAGTTTGCTTCAGTTATAGCCTTACAGATATACATGTGGCAGAACTTTTTGTTCAGTAATGTCTGTGGTTTGGATCCAATTGGATCCAGTATTTAAAGGCAAAATATTCAGGTAGTTGGATTCAACAGAGGCTCTTATTCTTGGCCTAAATCTTGTTTGACAACATCCTCTGTCTCCTAGAGATTTACAGTACCTTTCAATTTCTGTTAAAGAAAAAATGTGACAGGAAAAGAATTGAACCTGTGAAGTCCAATGCTTACATACGCGATTGCATCATCGTTGAATCATGATGTCTTATTTCATTGAGAGATAACTTTATTGTTTCATATCTGTTTTGGTACTATTTTCATGTACATCTTTGGCCAGAATCCCAGTTAGTAATTTGAAAGCTTTACAGAAGTGTAATGTATTTGTTACTTTTAAATATCACGCATAGTTACATCATACTATCTTGATTGCAACAGCTCACCTCACACATTTGAAGCTTTAATCTATTAAGGGACAGCAGTTATTGAGGAAACAGGTATGTGATGTTTGGACTGTATTTGGGACTATCTGTATGTGTAATGTATGGAATGGATGTTCAGCCATTGAATTTGACAAATACTGAACACCAAGAATTTAAAGAAAGCTTAATCTTTAGTTGTGATGAGCTTTCATGAATAGTGCATGCATTCAGGTTTCCTAAGAAAATGCAGTTGTAGTTGGAGAAGTATGGGAATATATTCAAGGTGTCATCAAACAATATCCTTCGTGAAAACTGTAAGAAATTAATTTTCTTTACAATCTACAATAAGATGGCAACTCAGTATTGAGGATTGTCTCAGGTTAAAAATAACTTATTTCCCCAAAAGGGAAGAGTGATGAGAGAGGTTCTAATAAATATTCCCTTTATACTCACAAAGGTTGCCAACAGTAATCCTCATAGCTGGTGCAAAAAATCTCTGGAAAAATCCTTTGCTTAAAAGCTGTACTTCTCAATAGAAGAGAGGTGCTTCCTACTTCATATATGTGTGGTGTTTGGACAGAACTGTAGATCTAGAGGAGCAATGGGAAAAAACACTCATATCCCCAAAATACCTGGAAAACAAACAAACAAAAAATTTTCTTGAAGTAGTAATGGGTACGTTCTCCACTTTCTCTGCATGTTCTTTCATTTGGTAACATGGTTCTATGTCATTAAAAGTTACTATGAAGTTTGTTTCTCTTCATATTTGTATTTATATATAATTCTACCCATCTGCAGAACTTGACATCTGTGTGTCGTATAACTATTGCAATTATTTTCTTAATTCAGTAGTTTACATGCAAATTCAGCATAATTTCTGAATCATTTTTCCATCTTCTTATGCATACAGTACCTTTAGGGGATGGAATGTATTATGAAGCAGGTGCAATCAACCAAAGCCCATAAAGAGCTCTGTCAGAATGGAAACTCATAGGTATCTATTGATACCAATAAAATGTTTCTCGACAGCTGGGAAATTTATGGAAGACTCCAACAATTTCATTTCCATGGTAACGCATGTTAAAACTATGAAGGCAGAGACTTGGAATACAAGCATGGATCCTAACCTTACTAAGAGCTCGAGCTGCTCAGGCCAACTTCAGTAGTTAGCTCTGTGATCCTTCTTGTAATCATATTGTAAATTTACAGGTAGGATTAACAAAAAATAGGCTGTGAGAGAGAAATATTTAATGGTACATTCATAAAATACATCTGCATGAAGGTTACGAAGCTTTTCCAAGAGCAAGAGGAATTCTGATTTCTTTCTATCATCCAAGTAGTTATTAATTTATTTCATTCCAGAAGTATCTAAGGTTATTTAACTTGAATTAAAACAGTAAATGAGACTGTTTTACACAAAAATTGGTAGTTGCTTATACATGAGTAATTCCTCACACACTGGCAAAATTGTTGAGCTGAAGGCTATAATTTAAGTGTTTGATTTACAAGATGTATGATGAGTCTGCTTTAAGCATGGATCAAGATACCATTTAAAGCATTCTTACAGAGCAACCAACTAGGCTCAGTGTTAGAGCCTTCTAGTTGAGGAGGTAGTGGCTTAGCTACTAGTAATTAACTGGAATAGCTTTATTAGTTATGAAAAACTGGAAATGCAAAAACTCTGCACAGTTTTAACTATAGCTTAAGTATTGCATGTCTATCTGAAACAAGTTATTTTGGTAACTATTTCTTCTTCTTTGTCTCTCGGAGCTCTTTCCTTGAGACTTTGTGATGCTTTAAATGTAATTTTTAATTTCTATGGAATTTCTGTCAGAATGGTAAATTAGACTGGGAAAATATGTCTTTGTTGTCAAAATCTTTTAATTTACTGTACCTCCTTTGGATACATGACAGTAATAACTTTCTGTTGACCATTAAAAAAGAAAATAATTTGGTAAGGTGGATGGCTTTTGTCATCTTTCTGACAGTATCGTTTTAATTATGTTTACTTGTGTGACTAACCTAGAGCTGCTGAAGTTGTTAGAAGTTGCTTCAAAAGTGTCACTGAGATTTACTGGGCAAGTACCTCCTGGCATATAAAGTACAGCAGCAGATGTAGAAAACATCAAGGAGAGAATAACCTGATTATATCTGCAACAGCTTAAGTAAAATGCATCAGCAATGGTGTTAATGTAGGATGAAATACAGCTGAAACAGGATTTATGGCCCATACATTTAACCTAGAACATGAACAGCTTCATCTAGAATATAAGCCCTTGCCAAGCATATCTTCAGCTCAGGACCACGTTGGTAGGAATGGGTTGTGTATGTTCTGGGGAGTGGGTTGTGGGGAGGGGGTGTCAGGTCTGCACAGCAGTACAGCATGATGTGAGGGTAGTCCCACGGTGCTTGCTGGGTATGGGAGGTGCTGCAGGAGAGGAACTTCTCCATCACCGGGGGTAATTCTACATTCTAAGTCCACCCCTTCCATTTTCTATGTTACTGTTTATTTTCTAAGTTTATTCTAATTTTAAAACACTATCATTGAGGCTTGTTTATTTTGCTTTGGCGCAGAGGAGAAGGAAGGGAAGAAAGAACTGAGAAACACCAGCATGTACTTCTTTTACAGTATTACTTGTAGCTATTCAGCAGAGAGCTGTCAATACTGTTGATTTAAATATTTTTTGGTTACAACAGCTTGGGACTAGTTAAGGAAGACTGGGAATCTGGGATGTATTTTATCTCTCACCTCAGACCATGCACTTTTTTTTACTTTCACTGTCTTAGTTATCTTTTAGGAAGGTACAGACCATCATAGCTACTGACCTTGACAGAAATTTTTGAATTTCTTATACTTAGTTTTTTAAACATTTACTAAATTTTGCATAATAAGATTTCAAAATTTTACTTTTTTTATAGTGCTAAATGTATCTGATTTTAAGTGTAAACTGATTGCAGTGAGGTTGAGTGGCATACAGAGTATTTTGAGTGTTGGAGTCTCAGCTTTGTCATTAAAATAAGCGGACGTTGCGAAGCCTTTGACTGTCTTCTGAACCATGCACTTGATTGTGGAATTGGATATCTGCAAGCAGCAGGATTTGATGGACCACTGGCACAATCTCCCATGGCACGTGGGGGTTCATGTATTTTACCTCTGAATTTGCTGTGACGTGAGCATGACAGCAACTACTGTCATTTTAAAGACCATGAGAACTAGGAAGCTTTCTTCCACAAACATATATGTATTTGTGTCTTTCTGAATGGCAAATGTACAGTAAACCAATCTTCTGGAGATTTAAAATTAAATAGCATTGTAAGCCTGTAGCTATTAGGAAATTTTGGGATGTTCTTATAAAGGGTATTCTAGTAAATTAAGTTTAGAAATGTTAAAAAATACAATTTTTTTAAGGTGTTAGCTGTGAAGTACTGCTCATCGTTTTGTTAGAGCATGTTACAGGAACTTACTGGTCATCTTGCCTTGAAAGCCATCAACCATTTTGCCATACATTTCACTGATGTGGTTACAGGGCCTGTATGATTGGGATTTGGAGATAGTGAACATTGTAATTATAATATAAGATGGTTGCATGAGGTAAGTGTTTGCCTTGCCGACTGCTTGTGGTTAGGAGCAGAGCTGTCTTCTGCAACACATTTGCAATTTCTAGTTTTTTCTTCATTGTTGACTTGCAGTGTAATCTTTTCTGCTGCTCTCAGGAGCAACAGGACTCAGTATTTCAAGGGTGAGTTTTATATAAAACTAAGGCGCATCTTCCATTCTAATTTGTATTTGGTGTGTTTTTTTTCCCCCTTTCAGGAGGATACAGATCATAATTATTATACTTCAAGGACGTACGGCCCATATGATTCTACCAGCCGGGATTTGTGGGTCAATATAGACCAAATGGAGAAAGATAAAGTAAAGATTCATGGGATCCTTTCCAATACCCATCGGCAAGCAGCAGTAAGTTATTATATCTTTTTCTTCTTTGAATGACATGGATATTTTTCACCAGTGACCAACACAGTATTATTACTAAGTATTGTGATTACTGTTCACAGAGCTTTATCTTTGAATTTTATTTAAGCTATGAAAGTCTGCACAGAGTTGCTATCAAATGATTCGAAGTTGCCTTTTTGCACCTGCTATAACAGTCCTTCAGAAATGCCTTTACAGATATATTTAAAATTCACCTCTGTTTTTAAGGATCACAAACTATCAAAAAATAAGCTAGTTGTGTTGCTGACATTGGAGGGAATTTTACCATTGACTTCAACAGCAAAAGAACTGAGTTCAGGATTAAGTTGCTGAGGTTTAAGTCTCCCATGGAGTATATCTGTGTTTGCACTTTCATTTTGTACGAGGTGTCACACTTACTTTTTCTTTTGGGAGAGCTGATAAAACTCATGAGAATGTCATATATTAACAGAAGTGATAGATGGGATCATAGTTTCGGGGTGCCAACAAATAGATATCATAGAGTGTAAATACCAGTCTTATTTAACTTATTGTAATCATACTGCCTGGGAAAATGGGTATGAAAATAATGGGCTTACATGCATGATTTATAGATTGTATTCTCAGATCTCACCTGTGGCTGGAAACTGCATATATAGAAAAGCCAATATTAGCACAAATTAAATACAGAAAATGACAACACAGAATTGTGGTTCATAAGATTCTTGTTTCATCCATTCGCCCACTTAGTGCCAACACAAAGTCCTTGGGTTTTGCCAGTTTAAAACCAAATTCTAGTTAATGCCTTATTTAAAAGTTGAACAATTTTTAAAGATGCACGTGTGTTTAACAGTTTTAAAGCTGAGAGAAAAACCAAGTTTAATTCATCTTTTCTCTCAGTTTATCTGTTATCTCCCTGGCACCAGCCAGGTGACTGGCTCAGAGGAATGTAAGAGGCAGCAAGAAGAAATACTGTGGTATTTAGCTCATAATACAAAAAGCAGAGTGGGGTGATAAATCCACTACATGTGACTAGCAGAGAGTCCAATACATAAAATATATTCCTTATAGCCAAAAAGACTGTAAGAAGCCAGGGATAATGCAAATTAAGGTGTTCAGGCAGTTATACATCTTTGGGGCAGATTTAATAAAATACTGTATCACCTATTTTCTTAAGACAGTTTGTTTCTAATGAGAAAAAAACCCAAGGGTACCTAGAAGTGAGAACCTGTATTGTCTGCCTTGCCATCTTCATCTGGGATCCTGGTGCTCTGTGTTGAGGGAGAGAATGGAAACATGCAAAAAAAAAAATGTAATAAAGGAATTAAAAATACCTATATAAGGTAAAACATCTTTCCCTAATAAAAGTAATTTATGAGGCTTGGGAACTAAACATTAGTGAAATTCCTTTGAGAAATTTTAACCTGTTGCTTAATGATTAGTGAAGATGACAGCCTTCCATGTCTTTGTTCTAAGCACTTTTGTTTCCAGTTGGATCCCTGAGATTATACACCTAAACATGTCAATTCCAAGGGGGACATTTTGTTGAAGTTGTTGAACCAGAGGTTTAAAATGAAACAATGCTTTTGTTCTGGGTGTGGGATCAGTGTGGAGGACCGCTCAGCATGGCAGAGGGGAGCTTGGCAGCATGAGGGCTTCAACAGTTTCTCCCCCTTGTTAAAAGTTGTTAAAACTTTTCTGCCGTATGTCAGGTGCCCACTCTGTCTTTCTGCCAGCTCTAGCAGAGAAGGCTGTGGTCCCAGTTTAACACACTGCTATCCACTTCTTTTCATACTTGCCCAAATATCTTGGACTGTGAACTCGAGTGGCTGCAGCCATGTCTACATGCTGTTTTAAAGACCTCATTTTCAGAGATTTTTTTATATGTCCCTCCTGAAGGGTGAAAAAGTACCAGTGAGTCATCCTGTAAAGCTTCATATGGGTCTATAAGTGATTTCTTGTATGTGTCCGAGCAAACAGCACCCATGTATACTACACAACAAAGTTATTTAAAAAAGAGATGTGTTTTCTATAACTGTATAACAACTGCAGAGTTATGTATTCTGAGCAGATCATACATAACTAAGCAGCAATCTCTTCCCTCCTCTTGCCTAGACATAAATTTTGCCATTACTCTTTTTATAAGGCCATTTTGCACACCTTTCTGTGACTTGGTGATTTACATGCTGATAATTTCTAAATATTATTCTCCAATTTGACAATAGAACAAGGAGTTAAATTACTATATGCTAAGTATTAATGAATTTTTCTAATAATGTCAGGGATTCTTTGAATGTTAAAAATTTTACACTGAATTTGTGTGTTTTCCTTCATTTGGAAGTATGTAATCCTAAGAGTTCCCAGAAGCTGCCAGCTGGTTTTGCTTCTACAGGAAAAAGTAATAAAGACAGGATCCATGAGACGGTTTGGCTCTATAAACAGCATAGTCATTGTTTGGGGAAAGTAACACACAAATATTAATGGAACAATTAAAACGTCTAGCACTACAAGATTTGTATCACCAATAGTGATTTTTCTTTTTCTCAATATATTGCCACCATCTTCTTAACTGTATAATAAAATTTTAGATGTGGCTTGGATGCTCAGTGTGTTTAGATTAGATATCTAATAGATGATTACTCAAACACTGAACTAGATACAGGATCACCTCATACTTCTGAATCTCAATTCCCTTTCCTGTCAGTCCATTCTACCATTTATGCATGGAGAAAACATTTTTATTCCAGTGGGTTGAAAATTCTGATATTCTTTCTGAAAAATGAGGTGTGCTTCCTAGCAACAAAAGTAAAAACACATTTATTTCTAGTTGCTGTCAGCAGTGAAAACTTTAGAACATGGAAAAAAACCAAACATTTGTTTAAGTTAATTCATGGGCTGTCTTTTGCATATGTCATTTTGATTAGAAATGTTCAGTTGTATATCCATATTTATGTATATACAGAAAAGGTCATTAGAACCTACTCAGTCCAATTAACACAATGCAAATGGATTTTGCATTCTAATTAAAAACAAACAAAAAAAGTGCTAATAAATCCTGTCAAAATTCTGTCTTCCACTTAAGTGGAAAGAGAATTTAATTTAAAGTAACTGTAAATCTCCATCTGTTAATTTCATGCTAAATAATTCTTTAAACATTTCTGGTGGATGTAAATATAATTCTTCCTAAGAGAAGAAATACTCAGATATAATCTGAAAATAACAAACCCAGGATAGAAATAATAGTAGGGAAAATAAAGACAAAATGGGGCAGGTTCCAATGTATGGTCTGTTCCCCTTTCTTAAGTGGAAACATTGAAGGTTAGGGTTGAGGGACAGTAACCAACAACCCATCTTCACACCAATTTTTACTGTAGAAACTCCTCCTAAATAGCAAATAATAATGGGCTGCATACCCAGTTCCTATTTGGACTTTGGGCCATTATGGAAGTGATGTGGTTTTTGTGGGATATTACATTTAAACAGTGAAAAGACCTTACTGGGATTTCAGCACTCCTTTCTGCCATGACTACCGATCTGTTCAGAGTTTAACCAGGTAGCACACTGGGTGATGATTATAGGTGGCCATAATAATCGGTGAACTTTGGGAAATGAGAGGAATAGATGCAAAAAGAGAAAGCCATAGTCAGAGAGGGGAAAATTAGTTTGGATTTGAATGGTGCTTTATGGCGAGCTTAGGTAAAGAGAAGAGTCTGTTCTCCAAATTACAGTTCTCTGCTGTGAATTCAGCTGAGAGAGGATAGTCACCTGTAGGCTGACAGGGGAAAAAAAGATTTTTCTTCCTTTTTTATTTTGCAGTAAGTACCTTAGGTAGAGTTTGTTAATACTTCTGTTGAATATTTCTTGACAAATTACTTCAGCTCCTAGTTGACAGTGTATAGAGAGGTTTGGGAACTGGTGTCACGCAGATTTGATGGAGGAATTGCCTTCCAGTGACCAGCCTTCATCACGTAAGCACCCAGGTAGCAATAGGATGTCAGCAAGAGCACTCGATTCTGAAGGAGCATTTGGCAGAAGACCAAACCACCCGCAGCCAAGGGAGTGGGCATCATGTAAAACTTAAGTATTACTAAGGCCTTAAATATTGGTGGTTCCTCTTAAGAAAGAGGCTAAAGCAATATTTTTTTAGGAAAAACTCTACAAATCTTTATAACTCTCTCATAAGAATGAAATTAATAATGTCTGTTGATGTATTTTATTTTCTAAAGTCTTCAGTTATGAAGATCCACTGCTTTCAGGTGTTTAAGTGCTACACAGAATTGTTTCCAGTTAGCTATTGGCAATTCCAAATTAAGAATAGCAAGGCTCCAGTGAAAAATAGAAAGCAATGAAACAGATGTTTAAAGTGAAGGACTGTTCATTTTGTTTTCTCTTACCTTTCTGCACAATATCGATTTTGTTTTCTGGTGTTGTTCCTTTCAGAGAGTGAATCTGTCCTTTGATTTTCCATTTTATGGCCATTTTCTACGTGAAATCACTGTGGCAACTGGGGGTAAGTGGCTTTCTGACCATTTACTTCAAGTAATATGAGAAGAGTTTCTTACAGCTATTTAAAATACCTTTTTTCCCCCCGTATATGTCAAGAGATAAAGCGCAGCATTTATTTAGGAAATTTTGCTTTCCACAAAAAGAAAATTACAAAATATCAATGTGATGAAAAACCTCCAGCTGCTCAAGTTGAACTGTTATAAAACCCTCTCAGACTAAGACTTTATAGCATTAATCATTTTCTATTTAGGTAGTTCCCCCAGAAATCTTTTGTGTGCGTGTGTGTCTGGAGCAGTTGCACTTGTGGAGCTAGTGCTGGAGCCAAAACAAGAAGGGAAACTTAGCTTTAGCCTGCATGAGGGCAGAGAATTTACTATCCAAAGATAAGAAGTGCTGCTAGAAGTACGTAACTTGTCACCTGTAAGGCAAACCCATTGTAGTGTGTTGCCTTGGTGTGGTACGGTGTCTGCAATAGTACCATGGTGTTCCTCCACTCCTTCTGTGGGATAAGATGGGAGGCATGGCACAGCTCAAGCTCCTGGTCTTGTAGCTCGGGGCACCACTGATGGCTCATGGTCAGGGCTTTCCCTCCCACCACTGATGGCTCATGGTTGGGGATCTCCCTCCCGCCACTGCTGGCTGCTGCTTGAACAGATCTGCTGCACTAGGAACAGTCATCAACCCCTTCTGCTCCCCTCCCGCTCCACCTCCTTGAAAGACAAAGAGAAGATCAGAGGAAAATGAAATTATGTGGAAGAAAACAAATGAGAAAAAGAAGAAGGAGGAGTAACGGTCAAAAAATGAACATAGGCAGGCAGAGAGCAGCATCACAGAAAGCACACCCACAGCATTCTCTGGTCCTTGAACGTGTCCAGCAAGTTCATGGACTCTGGCTGGTGGTGCTCTGCCTAGAGGTGTGACAAGACAAGCAAGCAGAAATACAGGTCACCATCACCAGGACCAATCCTACCCTGCCCCTGGTCAAGGTTTCTCCTTCTCATCCTATGGGTGGCCAGCTGGCCAGGATCAGGGGATGCCCACGTCCCACTGGAGCTCTGAATGGGGATGGTATGACTAAAAGATTAGGGAAGAATTGCAGCCAGTGTCTCAAAAAGAGTAGGACCTGGAACAGAGGTATCTGTCACGCTCTGTGTCAGGATCTCCATTTTGCTACCAAAGCAGAAGAATACAAGAGTTGGACAGAAGTGAATAAAGGCTGATAATAAGTGGTTGATTTGCAGTCAGAATGATAACAAAGGATGCAGAATTATGGGGTGACTTCAGTACCAGGGTTTTCTCTTCTTGATCAGCAATGACATTTTGATGCTGATTTGGATCAGATGAGCCAGGAACTACTGACTGGGATTTTGAGACTTGTCTGATTTCCATTCTGCTTTGCTTTTAGTTTCATTTTGGTGCTTGATCATCGATGCCTAGTTCTGTATTCTTTTATTAGAGAAGTTGCATTTGATGGGGTGCCAAAATCAACTGCATGATCTGTGCATGAAAGGGTGGGGTGGATCCTGCACAGCTAAAACAGCAGCAATGTGGACAGTGTTCATTCCGTAAATGCTCCCTTATTCTTACTGCTGAACTTGGTTCCTTAAAACTTCACAAAGTTCACCCTTTCTCCAAGTAATTCTTCTTGTGTGGTCACTCTGCTGGGCCTTCACTTTTAATGAAAGCCCTGAATTTTTACCACTGCTGTCACTAATAATGCTGTTGTCATCAGTCTTCCCCATCTGCCCCCTAAAGACTTGGGAGTAAAGTTAAGCTCCTAAAGACAGCTGTGTAGGAGTAATTTGTGAGGGAAACATTTTTTCTTTTGGTGTAGAGCATTTGGGCAGTTTGACTGTTTTCGTTTGTGGTTTGTTTTTTGGTTTTTTTTTTTAAAAAACATGTAAGCTTATAAGAATCACTGCAGCTCTGCAGCATTCTTTTCTCTTGCTATTAATGGAACACTGAATGATAATTCTGTTTTCTTTTTGCTTCACTTCTACTAAATCAAATAATATTGCTGTGAATAGATCTACGGATTATTGTCAAACTAAATAGGACTTTAACATCAGTCCTTTTACTATAGGCCACTGACATGAGCACAGAGATACTTCTGTTTTTCATTTGATACTTCCATGATTTTCAACCTCAAAATTAAGCATGAAAAAGTAAGATCTAGTCAATAATCACTTTAAAAATATTATCTTGATAAAGCCCAGTAACTGTAAGTCATCCTGTCAATCCAGGACAGGATACAACCTTTTCTACAACTTTAAGACTCCTAAACCCATTTAGCAGGAAAAGAAACATCTGTTTCTGTCCTAACTCTCTGATAAATGTTTTGCTTTGGCTATATTTGCAAATTTTGTTACCATAAGTCATTGGTGGTGCAGCGTGGCTTATAGCCTAGCAACAAAGTATAAAGACAGGTTCCAAGTGTTTTTTATGCTGTATGGTCTAGTGTTTCTTAGTAACCAAGATTTTACAATGGCATTACTATTACTAGAGATCTGGAACACCTCCAGAGGTTATTCTGAGATCAAAAGAATGACAGAGTTAATGTGTAACAGGAGTCCGACATGACAGATGTCTACTTCCTGAAGAGCAGGATATGATTAATTATGCTAATGACAACACTACAAACTGGTTTTACCTCCAAATCATAAATTAAATAACCTTGTTAAAAGGAAAGTTGAGGACAATAGCACATTAAATCCCTGTCACAATAAAAACATGTACTCAAATGGTTTCTGCCATTCTTCATAGAGGTTGTATTATGGCATAGTAGGGTTTCCAAGTTACTTAAGATGACTTTGAAATTGCTGAGGTGTAAAACTCAACTTTTTCTTGGGTTTAACTAATATTAATTTCCTCTTCTGAATGATTTTGCTGAGCTGATTGTGTTTGACTAAGGAATGGAAGAACAGGGAGTGAAAATAACTAGTTTGAGGACTTTATTCACTGTTATCCTTAGCTTGTATTTGACAAGGCTATTCAATTCATAACTAAGAGGTAAGAGAGTTTATAGTATTATTAACATAATTAGTAATTTGTGGTTCTTTGGGATATGGGCATCTATCTCCCTGCATTCCTTTAAAGAACATTTTTAAAGCAACCTCTGGAGAGGTCTCGAAGCTTTATTAATAGTAGACAACACAAGAAGAAGCTGAGTGTTGTTTTTTGTGAAGCTTTCTAAAGTTTGTGCTCTACAGGCCACAAGTGCAGTTATTTCTATAATAAACCACTCATGAGTTGTTACTGAGTAATGCTGCAAATGTCAGGGAGCTAAGCTCATGAAGTCTGTTTTGTTGCCTGTCACTGGTATCCCTAACAGAGCTCCATGGCTGTGGAGGTGGGAAAACCCTCTCTGTGCTACAGTTCTCCAGACAGTAACACAGCCTTTCTTGCGGGAGTCCTTGAAGCTCTGTAGCCCCACATCCTACTCAACAAGCAGCAATGCTTCATACTTGGTTGTGTTAATTTTCCATGCTTATGGTAGTAAGTCCCTCTTGTTTATTCTCTATAGCTTATTTTTTTGTTTCTCAGTCTATGTTTTCTACTGCAGCCTTGTATCAGATATTGTAAATTATTTAGGAATATTTTTCCTTGTGTGGCACCTCTCATGGACATTGCATTTCTCTATGGTGTTGCTATGCCTGTAGAAGCATTGCAGAGGAGGGTGGTAGCTAACCCAGATTATTATGGATTTTCATTAAACTTTATATTTGTTGCCCAGGATTAATAAAGGTTTTAATTATCTCTTTTGGAATGTCTCCTGATGTTTTGAATGATCAGAGGTCATGAGGGGTCTTCAGTCTCTGTTCTTTCCATGGAATAACTGAATATTACATATAACCTGTATATCAAGAACATGTAATAAAACTAAACTGCTCAGGAACATAAAATATATTTGATTTTCACATTTAACTATAGATATTTGGAAGCAGCAAGGGAAACAGCAAATAAATAAATAGTCCTGTATTATATAGTGGGAAAACAACATTTTGGTCATAGAACTTTTTTCTAGAATTATGCTATCAAGGAAATAGTTAAGCAGTTGTTTATAAAAGAATACATTAGGTCTGTCAGATTTTATTGGACAGTGCAGACAACTTAGCATGGGTACACTTCTGGTATTTTATTAGGGAAATCTTCAAGGTATCTTCAAGGGTTTTTTTTTCTTTTTTTTACATGTATTTTGTTTGAAGACTTTAAAAGTAACATTTTTCTCTATTTCACTAGCAATTATATTTTTATAGGTAGTGTAATATATAAATATTGAGAGGTGAATTCAGAGGCAGATCTTGAACTGACATAAGTTTACGCTATTTTGATGTAGTGATTTGTGCTGTTGTCTTTTGAACTAGGGTAAGTTCAGCAACATTCTTGCTGGTACATCTTTGATTATAATTTTATCATCCTCGTGATGATTTTAATAAGCCTATGCAGTCTTTCTGAATTTACCCCTTGGCAATCAAGATTGAGGTATCTTTTTAATCTAGAGTTGATAGAAAAATAATGTATTATTTATCAATCATATCTATGTCAAACATGATTTCAATTTTTTCCTAATTTTTCCCTAAAATGTTTAGGAAAGTTTAGTTATTACTATCCATATTGTAGTTATCTTTTCCATATTGTGTGCCTGTAATGGCAGCTGCGGTAGTTAGCATTGAGTACACTGATAGAGTTTTCAGAGATAACAATACCATCTAAATATCACTAAGAGCTTCCACTGTAAATAAATCTGGTTATCTGGTTATCAGGTTATTGTATGGGGCTGACAACACAAAATTTTGAGGATTTGTGCAAAATGTGGCTCCACAAGACATCCTAGGTGAACAGGATTGAAGTCAGGAGCCAAAAACTTCTTGCTTGACCCATGCTGGACTCATACCCAGACTGTAGCCTTCTGGGTGGAAGTCTGTGAGTTAGGTTTTTACAAAGATTAATGCTATCCTGGCTCTTGCTCCAGCTCATCTTGTAGACACAGTGGTGACAACTAAATGAGAAACTCCATCCTTGTAGGCACTGGTAACTTACGGTGGCATAGAGGCCCAGAAAGATTTCAACAGACTTTGTGCAGAAAGCTGCAGTAGGAAACTCCATTGTGGAAACCAGTAGTGTATCATGCTAGCATGAGCCCCGATACAAGGAACAAACCAGAGCCGAGCCCTTTGTCCTTCCAGCCACTGTCACTTTGTTTGCCACAGCCCCAGTTTGTCTGACCCCATTCAGGTCACGAACTCCACAACAGTCACGCTGAATATCTTCTGTTCGCTGGGGCTAAGATGAGATTTCTTCTACCCTCTGTCCTCTCATTGTTTTGCCTGTAGCAGGAAGCATGCAATAATGGAAATTGCAGTGAATACACAGAAAAGGCGTTTAGAATATGACCAAAGTATTTGTACAGGTGAAAATAAAGCAAGTGTTTTTCTCAAATACACATGTCAAACTTGCGGTTAATCTGGGGCTAATTCCTACTAGAGGCACCTGTAAGTACATGGTGGCAATAACTTTCTCTTATTTGACAGTTTATTTACTTCCCCTTAGCCCTTTTTTCTGGCAGAGCAACATCTGGAAGCTCCAAAACATATTAGATGATCCTGCCAGTCAAGATGACCTTTGATTTAGCCAGTCTTTCAGGAATTGTTGTTAAAAAGAAAACCATGTGTGCACCACCGAAAAATTTTACAGTTTTCTGATAAGTAGCTATCAGCTTGGGTTCTATTGTGTTTTTTGTTAAAGTTTTCAAAGCCTGTTTATGTTAAATTTTCTCTACCTCTAGTGAACTTTTTTAGGTTGATCCAGAAAATTCTCATGACTAGAATTTTCTGATATCGAGGTTGTTTGCTTTGAACCATCCATCATGTTTTATTCCCAAAGCCAGTGACTGCTTTGCAAAACAGGAGTCAATGCAAGTATTAACACGCTGATTATGACTGTACACATGAATGTTTCACTAGCAAATTCATTTCAGTTAATTATGATATCATTACTGAAATGAAATTTTCAGAATTGAAAGAAACTCTTACTACTCGAATATCAGTCCCCAAAATGTAGGAGTAATTACTTTCAGCAAACTAAAAATGGAAATTAGGTCTGTGAGCTAAATCCTGAAGTCTCTGGCTAATTTTTCACTCAGTCTTAACTCAGGCAAGTAACTCCCGATTTCCAAGATCAAAGGCAGAAAATAAGGTCTGAATCTAGGAGAGAAAGAGATGAAGGGCGGTAGAAGGTTGAAGCTTAGTTTGCTCTGGGACATGAACATGTAGACCCTAACTAGATGGAATGTACCAGGACAAGAGGATGCTGACAATTAGGGGGCAGGATGAGTGAGAGGAAGGGTTTCCCTGCTGGAGTTGCAGCAGTGTATTAAGGAGCCAGAAGCACCATGAGGTAAATGAGGTGAAAGAAGTTTATACAGTGAAAAGGTGGAGTATAGCTGGATGTGGTTTCAATTGGCAGGGAGCACTGGATTGTAGCAAGGAGATGGTATTATCCCAGAAAAACTAGAGGTAAGAAAAACTGGAGGAGAAATGGATGGAGGGAGAAATGAAGCTGGAGGTCACTACTATTAGAATAAGTAATAGCCATTTAATAGATCAGTAAGTTCAGTAATAGTTCCCAGTGGGGAAGCTGTTGTACTGGTGTTGAGGACCACAGATGAGTGGCACAAGAGAAAGAAACAGGTGTGAATGAAAAGACGAAGCTTCAATGTTACACCTCTTTGTTGCTCTCTATCATGCAGGTTATTATGTTGGAAATCTCTATCATGCAGGTTATTATGTTGGAAATTAGTGCATTTCTGCAGGTATGTGAAACTGGAAACAAGAATACTGTAGAAATGACAGAAGAATACAAAGCAAATAATTGTGGCAGGCTTCCATATGGAAAAATATGAAAATCAGCATGCTTAATAGTAGGTAAGTTACACTAGGAAAACCACAGAATTGTAGGGGGATATAAATTGAACAAGGTAAGAGCAACCACCTGGTGACCTCTAGTAGGCAAAGACCACTATCTACTCCAGCAGCCTCTGAACATGTCAGTAACTGCCTGGACACCCCATGAAAAACTCAATTTGAAAGACACATCTTTATAAGCATAACTTATAAAATGTATACTATCAAGAAGTAAGTAACAGAGAAAGAAGAGATTAGTATTTGGTGAAGGAAAGCAAAAGATGACTGAGTGACATGGTTATTGCTTTGTGAAAGCTTAGCTAATTCACAACTGGTTGATCACTAGTAGTGCTGGAAGTGACACTGTGCAATGGAAGTGCAATGGAAGTGCACAGATTCTGAAGTAAACTGGGTACAGGCATGGGTATAGCCTGCAGGAAAATTTACAAGTAAAACAAATAGATTATACACAAGGGGTACAATTCATCTAGCTGTGCCAACATCTATATCCGTGTTTGTCAGCCTAAACTCATATACAGTCAGCAGACATGTAA
This sequence comes from Gavia stellata, assembly GCF_030936135.1. NCBI lineage: Eukaryota > Metazoa > Chordata > Aves > Gaviiformes > Gaviidae > Gavia > Gavia stellata. The sequence goes on along the minus strand of NC_082599.1, from coordinate 21,634,916 downwards.
TCAATAGATTCAGACTCTACGAACACTGAAGGCAGATGTTTAAAGTAGGTTAGATGAATTGCATCCTGCGTCTAATTCTCTCTATAGGTCAATGTATATATATATTGCTGCAAAGAGAGTCTGCTGTGATCAGCTCATATATAGATGTTTACATTTTTAGATTTATAAAGCTGAGCGATAGGACAAGAGGAAATGGCCTCAAGTTGTGCCAGGGGAGGTTTAGGCCAGATATTAGGAAAAATTTCTTTACTGAGAGAGTGGTGAAGTATTGGAACAGGCTGCCCAGGGTGGTGGTGGATTCACCATCACTGGAAGTGTTCAAAAAACGTGTAGACGTGGCACTGTGGGACATGGTTTAGTGGGCACGGTGGTGTTGGGTTGATGGGTGCACTTGATGATCTTACAGGTCTTTTCCAACCTTAATGCTTTTGTGATTCTGAGTTGACTATTGAGGCATTTTACTACCTAGCATGAAGAAGGCTTCAGAAATGTCCACCTACCGCATGCAATAGCAAATGCACAAATAGAAGTCAGGAAAAAGTGGAACTCAAAGGATTCAAAGTTGTTACAGAGAAAAAACAGGAATCAAAAACGTTCTGCATGGGTAGGCACCTCATATAAGAATTACAAGGAAAGCTTGCAACTGCTAAACCAGTCAAAAGATAGCTAAAATGGCATCTTGTAGACAATCAAATCATAACACTGAAAATAAAATACTTTGGATGTCTGAAACAACCTGGAATGCCAAAGAGAGCATGTATTGGCTTAATATAGCCAAGGTTATTAGAGGGCTGATGGGAGTGTATGGGGAGAACAGCAGTAGGAGCCAATAAAAATGTGCAATAGGTTTTGAAGCAAAGTAGGGTTGGGTCTTTAAAAAGAAGCCATATATTACCTCATTACTGTAGCTTACTGCTCAGAGATCTGGAAACTATACAGCCTGTCAGACACTTCCACAGCAAGCAATGGACCCAAAGCACTGACACATTTCACAGGAGCAGTAGGCTATTCCAGTCTGAGACATTTGAGGCAATGACTCCCAGTCACGCAGTAGTGAGTTTCTGGCATTTATCTGAGGATGGGGATTCAGTCACATATAGCCCTGCTGAAGTTGGAGCAAGCAGCTGAATTTGTAAAGACTGTATTAAAACCTGGTCAGATAATATTTGATAAATCATGCTTCAGTAGAGGAACATTCCTGAGCAGCAGACGGAGGAATTATTTGAAATAATTCTTATGGTGGACATTCTGCCTGAGCATTTCTACCACTGTTAATAATGGAAGGAGTACCAAACAAAGAAATAAAAAGGCATGCCAATATTAAATCCCACTATGATCGAATTGAAGTTGGTAATTTTCTAAAACAGAAATCAAGAACTCTTTGCATGATTATGTTACTTCCTAAGGTCAGATCGTATGCCCAAAAAATATTTGTATTTATTAAAGAGAGAGGTCTTTGTGCATATGAGATACACACAGCTCTTCATCAGAACTGCAACTGCTTTACCCATTGTTGACCCAAGACAAAATCCCAGGCATTGAAGGCACTGAAATAAATTTTCCACTGAAACCTGGTGTTACTGGAACGTGTGCTGGTGAGCACCTGTGAGGTACCTGGGCATGGTTTCTAAACGCTGACCACTCAGGACAACAGATTCAAAGTCATCTTTTATTCTCACAAGAAAGAATCACACTTATTCCACTGTCAAACTGTTTATAAGGGTGCATATAGCTCATGGGAAAGTAACAGAGACAAAAAATCTTGGGTTAGCTAACTACCTGGTTAGCTGCATAAAAGTTTAAGTTCTATACAGAGATAACATATTTTGAATTCCTTTTTGGATGTTGAGTGTGTAAACAGGATTATGGTATTCATGTTTAATTGTACTGTTTTCAATACATCAGAACAGATACTATGAAAAATAAGTACCGAAGTGCAGAGAATCCTAATGTAATTTTGCATCATGTTTTGCAGGACTTTCAGAGAAAAAAGATCAATGAAAGATGAGAGAGTATGCTGTGGGGAAAGGAATAAAGCATGATGTTGCACTGTCTGAGCTTTATCTTTTTGTGTTGGCACCCACAGCAGTACCTCTGAGCAGGAGGGAAATCTGTCCACCTAGCTTGGTGGTGCTATGGAAAGAGAAGGATCCCCACAGTTAGGATCTGAGATTGTTAAGGGTGAGGATGGTTGTGAATTTGCAGCCTGGAATAAGCCTCTGCTATGTGAACGTTATCTGGAGATTTCCAGTTCTCAGAGGACAATTATGCTCACATGCATTTTCCTCACATCTCATAAATTTACTTTCTACAACTTTCAAAACCAATGGATAGGTGGAGTGAAGTTTGCCTGGCTCTCTGGAGTATTAGTGTGCTGAGTGGAGCATCTTCTTGGAGCCTGCCAGAAATCTCCATGAGCCTTTTCTGGTTGTTCCTGCTGGTCTGGCCCCTTCAGCAGAGGAGCCAGCAGGTGTGTTCCTCACCTAATGAAGAGCGCTTTGATAACAAAAATTACCCTATGGGCAACATCTGTTAAATGGCAAAGGTGATATAAAGCGGAGTGAAACACAGTGTTTATAGCCAAAATCAGTGACGGGCTACCGTGTCTCTTGCAGGGGATTACACTTGTCACCACCAGTGGGCAGCTGGCTCTGTAAGGACTATGGAGGTCTGGCTGTTGACTGGCAAATACCAGTTCACACAGTTGCCTTCTATTTACATCCTCTGTTTCTGATGTCTTAGGTTGCCACACAGCTGTTAAAATTCTTTTCTACCTGTAAAGTTTCCTTTACCTGTTATTCCCATGGGAAGTGTCCCTTCTGGAACTACCTCTCCTGTTTCTTTAAGGGGGTAGCCCTTCTGTCAGCATTCCCCTGAAACTCTGTTTTGTCTTGCTTTCTGTCAGTGAACTTTTACAACTCTTTCTGCTCCTGCCCTTATGCATTATCTTTACAAATTCGATCAGAAACACCTAGGAGAAAAAGAATTATAAGCTTGGGGGGGGGGGGGGGGGGAATCCATATGCCTTGACATCACTCTGACCTTCATATAGAAAGGCATTTGACAACTTTGACTGTGAGGCTCATGGGCAGTAGTTACACTGAAGTGGTAACAGGACAGAAAATGACCACGTTTGTGTTTGTCTGTAAGGTTCTGTTTCACAGAATAACAGATAACCAGCCAAAGCATTTACCCACATGTAATGTCAAACAAGCACTTAAATAGTTTTGCAGATCAGACACTTAATAATAAATTAAATGGCTTAATGCTAAGGCAAAGAGCCTTCAGGATAGCCAGCAACTGCTTCACTGCACAGTGGGAAGTTGTTAGGTATAAGCTATGTCTAAGATGGATCCATCACTTTTTATTGTAGAATTTTATAGTAGGCATATCTCTGATGTTCAGCCTTTATAGTAGCATTGCAAAGTTTCAATAATATTGTGCCTTTACACGGTAGTAAAGATTTTTAACACATGACAAGTCTTTATTTTCTGCATCTCCTACAAAATATAATGTTTATTTGTTTTGGTGCATGCTTATAAGTTAAAAAATAAACTTCAATCCATTTCTGCCTTTTTACCAATTGACTTTGGACATACATCGTAGCTTTTACAGTCTCATAAAATTTTATGCGGTTTTATTTTGTCTTTCCTACCTTATAACACAATTTTAGCTCCTATTCTCAATGTAAAGAATTGAGTAACTGAACTCTGGAAACCCCAGTTGAAAAGTCATTTACCAAGGAAAAACAAAAAATCATTCCCAAACCAAAACCAGGCAACTGGAAGATGATGAGAACAATGGATAATATATTTAGTTTCTAATTAAAAGAGGAAATTCCTGATAAAGAGTGGGAAATAGGCCATTTGTTTCTGTACAGCAGTACTTCATAAAAATGATGTATTAGTGTGGAAGTCCTGGGCCTAATGAAATGTGCTCATTCCATAAAGTTTCTAAGATTTGTAAAATAGTACTTGTATATATCTGTTTCATAAAGTCAAAATAAAAAACATGCTGGCAGTTGGTTATAAACATTTTTAAAAAATGAAGTCTTTCAAAGCATAGAGCATTTAGAGACCAATCAGGCTGGGAAATGTGTTGAAAATTCAGCTCAGAGTCAGTGTTAATTATTAAACATAAGGACTGTTCTAAGTTTCAGTATTTCTAGTAAGAGGTGGGGTCTTATTAGTCTGAATTTCATCCAAATATAATTAAGAGTTGTCCTTTTCCAAAAAGTTAATATCTAACTTTTGCAAAAGCTCTGTTCCCTGTCCTCTTAAGTAAGTTTTTGGTGGGTGTTTTTTTTAATGTGTTGAATTCCCAATGATATCAATTTAAATGCTAAGGGCTATTAAAAGCTTTTCAGTCAGTTGGTCCCATGTGCATCTTAGTGAAGGCTCTTTCCTTTCATCTTGCAGGGGAACTTGTTTCAGGCCTCAAATCAGGCTGCTGTGAAATCCTGTACGTTATGCGATACTATTGCTGTCTGGTACCAAAGCACCATGTACCATAACTGATTACTCCTAACAGCCAGGGAAACTGTAGGCTTCATCTCCTTCACATGTCATCATCCGTATCTGTAAATGTCATACATTTATGTTCTTATTCCTAAAATACTTATGAAATTCATATTGTTCCTCATGTTTCTGCTGAAATCTACAGACTCCTGCATTGACTGATCATTTGGCTTCCTTAAGAAATGACTGTTAAAATAACTGATCACAGAAATTATATCCTGATCTTACTGCTGTCAAAATAGGCTGTAAAGCTCCTCATGTTGCCACAGGATGCTTCCCTAATTGCCTATATTTCATATCAGGGCAACTCTCCAAGGTAGCTGCTTTGTTAAAACCATGCTCCACTGTGGCAGGTTGCACTGATACTCACCCCTGCTCCTCTCTGAAATAGCTGAGTATATTTACAAGTTGTAGCAGAGCAACAGTCAAAGGGTAAAGTGTCAAAGCCGGGGCAAGGAGGGGTGTCCCACTTACATGGGTAGTATTAGGTACGAAAAGAGAATAGTACGGGCAAGGTTTTTGCATGTGTATCAATAAAGTGCCTTTAATTCTGTCAGGAAAGGGTATTAGAAATATCATATTTGGAAGAACTCATAAGCTGCTATGTTGGTTCAACTAAATGGTGTTTTTAAAGCTATGATTAGGTGATAGTCCTATCCAGTTAATAATTTTTTGTTCTAGCAGTGAAGGGGTCTTTCTCCACTTCTATGCTGTGCAGTTTAATTCCTTAAACAGTATTTCAACAGCTCATACGATACATCAGTATAGCAAGGTGTTTAAGCTAGTGCAATGTTAGTACACCAGTTAAGCATTTATGCTATATTACCTTTGTAACTTAATCTAATACCTCTGCATTGCATTACATTAGCTTTAGTATCTTTAATACGATGCGGCAATACAGGGTAGAGATGTGCTTATAAAGGCCCGATTTAAAAAATAAATGAATAAATAACCTGAAGGGCTATCATCCAAAGAACTAATTAATAAGGAAAATAAATTGTAAGAAAAAGAGAAATTTAAAGCCATGAAACAATGTCCTAGTTTGCAACTCGTAATATCTTGGAAGATAAGCTTATTTATTCCCCTTTTATTTAACTTCAAGCTTACTAATTCATTGGGCCACTGGCAATATGTCCAAAGCAATTTTAGTAAGTGACAGTAGGTTTGGTTTCCAGCTGCATTAGTGAGTGTGGAGTTTTTGGTTGTTGTGCAGTAAGCAGCTTGTTGTTATCTGAAAGAAAAGTTAGGAAGCTTATGCAGGCTTAATTAAAATCAATGAAGGATTTAAAAGTGAACACTGAAATTATTGCTGGAGAAATATAATTAACAAAGTAAATTGCATCCTAAAATGGTTCCAGATCAGCCCACAGGGACCCAGTGCCAGTCCTCACTGATGAGGAAGCAGGAAATATCCTGTGGGAGCTGAAAGAAGGCAGTAGCAAAAATGACTGGAACCGTCCTGCTGATGGCACAGCCTCACATTAAGAAGAGGTTATTTAGTCACTTAGTTTTACATGTTACCAGAAACATTATTAAAAAATAAATATAATTCCTCTTCTTCTTGCTAGTATCTGCTTTGTTGTATCCAAAGCTGCTGATCACCCATAATTTCCATTTCCTATCTGTGTGTCCGAAGAAAGACTGCTAGAGAGTATGAAAAGCACATGAATCAAGCCATGTAAACCTTTTTATTACTTCAGATAAAGTATTCTAATTTCCCTATTTAGGATTTGCCAATGTCAGAGGAAATGTCTGCACCTGGAATTTCATTAGCATCTCTAACAGACGATATAGGGAATACATATTTTCTTAATATCTGAACTGTGGTGCAATGTCGATGTGACGACTGTCCCCCTCTGACCCTTGGAGAGTTTTAAGAAAAGCAGGTGCTGCTACGTGGTTTGCATGCTCAACAGTTGGAAAACAGAGTGCATGCAACTGTTGTCTGAGTCACATTATGAAAAATCACTTGTCCGTCGCCAGCTTCTTCATTATAACATCATTCCTTCCTTGGCAACAACCTTGTCTCAAGCCAGTCCTTGCTAAATTCATTACCCTTGCAAATTGTTCAGACTGATATCAGTCTGCTTTCTGAAACCAAGGCCATTGAAATAAACAGGTTCCCATGGATCTTTGTCAGTTTTGAATTGGGACCTAAAATTCTTCACTCGCTTCCCACTTCTCCTTACAATTTTGGCCTTGGCTCCATTCACATCCTTTCCCCTTCCTTCTGTCAATGTTGTCATTTGGCTGTGACGTCCCCAACTTTCAAGTTTTTTCATGCATATGCTTGTTCCTGAGGAGATGATTCCAGGCGTGAGTGGTGGAAAAGAAGCATTTAGGACTAAATAGTTTGCTTTTCAAATAAATCTTAGGACAGAATTCATTAGAGGGGGTTTTTTTCCTTGCTACGTCTTGAACTGATAATTTTGTGACAAAGCATTAATTTAATTATGTGTCATGAAAAATGGAACAAATCGAAAATAGTTTTTGTTGTTTTCATGGGAAGTTTACCTCAAAAAGTTTTTATGTGTTTTAGTTCCATTTATTTTTAAGAGCTTCTTCATGTTCCAGCACATTGCAGTGACTATTCTAGGCAGGGCTTTTATTTTCGAACTACTACCACTACTCCATAGTATAGTAATAGTTTCACGTTATGTGTATCGTTTTGATAGTGACGTTCAAATAGGCTCCTAGTTCAGTCTGGAAAAGCAGCTCATTGTTGTGTCTTTCCAGCGTGTCTCCAGGCAATTATAAGGTAGCCAGAATCACTAGTGTGCGGTTCTTACTCTGCCTCGCTGACCAGTCCTGATCTCAGCTCTTAAAAAGTAGGGGATGAATAGACAAGGGGTTAGGGCCATCACTGCAGATGCTGCTTCTCCTTCAAGTGTTAGTGGGTTCAAAGCTGCCTTGTGTTGCCAGAGCCAACGTTGGTATAACTTAGCAGGCTTGGTCTGCCCTGCAATTCCTGTTAGAAGTGTTTTAACTTCACCTATTACTGTACTACAAAATCTGTGCAAGCTGAAGTATAGCCTATAACTCTGCTTTTAACCAGCCTGAAAAAAGAAAGCCAGACCTTGCAAAACTGCATCATGACCCTTGATGCCTGGGGCCACTTACCTTGAAAAATCCTTTTGTAGCTATTTGCTCAAGTAGAAATGGTGACTTTCGATTTCAAGTTGCTGCACGTGGCAGTCTGGTACGTGCCTGCACATCTGAGAGCAGACAGAGTTTAAAGGCTGTTGAAGAAAACTTGAATGGTGGCCGTTTTAAGAATCAAAGGACTTAACTGGCTTGCTAAAAATGAGTGTGGTATTATCCTATTGTTTCTTCAAATAAATAAATGCTTACTAATTTAAGAGTTTATTAATTGGAGTGAGCTACCTTCATAATTGTTATATCCTGAGCTGAACGGCAGTAGATGTGTGATTTCATATATCTCACTGGTTACTTGCAGCGAAGCCAAATAAAACAAGGTGTTATTTGGCAATGGCTTAATAGTGAAATAAAAGTCAATTTCCATAAGCTCATTCTTTTTTATTGCAGTTTATGTTCTGCTTTCATTCCTTGCCTTATGTGGGGGAAGCATGAAATATAAAGGAATAAAAATATCTGTTGAGTGTTGACTAAGATTCTTCAATTCCATCTCTTTCAATCTGTCGCGGTTTAAGCCCAGCTGGCAACTAAGCACCACACAGCCGCTCACTCACTCCCCCCAGGTGGGGTGGGGGAGAGAACCAGAAGAGTAAAAGTGAGAAAACTCGTGGGCTGAGATAAAAACAGTTTAATAGGTAGAGCAAAAGAACACTGCGCGGAGAAGCAAAGCGAAAGAAGGAATTAATTCACCACTTCCCGTCGGCAGGCAGGTGTTCAGCTATCTGCAGGGAAGCAGGGCTCTATCACGCGTAGCGGTTGCTCGGGAAGACAAACGCCATTACTCCGAATGTCCCCACCTTCCTTCTTCCTCCCCCGGCTTTATATACTGAGCATGATGTCATATGGTATGGAATATCCCTTTGGTCAGTTGGGGTCAGCTGTCCCGGCTGTGTTCCCTCCCAACTTCCCGTCCACCCCCAGCCCACTCGCTGGTGGGGTGGGGTGAGGAGCAGAAAAGGCCTTGGTGCTGTGTGAGCCCTGCTCAGCAGTAACTAAAACATTCCTGCTTTATCAACATTGTTTCCAGCCCAAATCCAAAACACAGCCCCATACAATCCAAAACACAGCCCCATACTAGCTGCTATGAAGAAAGTTAACCCCATCCCAGCCAAAACCAGCACACAATCCTATACACTAAAATAAAGATTCTCATTCCCGAGTAGATTTCTCTGAAGTGTGATTAGGCGGCATTATACATATTAATACATTTTACTTTCAGATTCCTATCCCCTAATTTCCACCTCTCTCACAAAATGCATCACAACCAGTATTTCAAGGGCAAAATTGTGTTTCTTAACCAATGGCCCATATTTATTCCCTGAGGGGTATTCTGTATGCCATTAGGCCAGAGACTTTTGGGCCTCCTTAATGATCAGAGCAATTATTATGTGAACTGTACACCTGCTTCTCTGTCCAAATCACACACTCCTACCTGTGACTACTGCTTCATTTTCTCCACTTTAGCAGCTCTGAGCTGTATGCATTTTCAAGTGTCAGAGCGTGGTTAGGACAGCGATGGCATTATTCAGCTCAGTTACAAAAATCTGTGTCCACATTTTCAGGAAAGAAGCCTTCAGGCTTTCTTTGAAGCAAGTTTTGTTCTTAACCTTCCTACTAAATTACTGGCTTCTTTTAAACAGTGATGTGAAACAGAAGCCGTTTTTTACTGTGGAGGACACATGCTTGTGCTGCCTGTAAACAGCCAGCCAGCAGCTTGATTAGATACATAAAAATTTTTCTTTAAGGAGAATTTCTGAGTTTTGATAAATACTTTTTTCATGCTTCTGCAGCTGTAGCTTTTATGACTGTTTTATTTGTTAATTCCAACTCTTAGTATGAATATGGGCTTCTGATAACACAGAGATGAAAAAGTTGTGCATTCAGCTGTGAAAATGTCCAAGGAATAATATTTAGCATTGCTTCATACGTATTCACTCAACAAATAGTGAAAAAGCTTGGTGGAGCAGCTTGCATCCTCTGGTACTTCTCAGAACTCAGAGTGCTTTAAAGTCTAGCCCTAGATCTCCAACTGCAAAATGCATTTATTGCGATTTTTATAAATATTATTTTTATCTATTTCCATTGCAGGGGGAGGGAATGGGACAGATGTTTATGAGGCATACAGCTGGGTTTACACTACATGAAGAGTAACTCAAGTATTTCTTATCAAGCACTCTGGACATTTGGAAGGAATAGTTGGGTTCACTTCATTATTTGAAACATGCTGTTTTCACTGCTAGCTATGTGGGGTTTATTCTATCATCACTGTCGTTTATTGAGAAAACACAATTTTGCTGGAAACACAAATGGAACACAAGTAATATCTATCCATAAATGTGTATCTTAAAAGAGGGACACTGGCACATTATAGCAGTATAATTATTGATTATTCCAATAGGTCTAATTACATTTTATGCAGACCAGAAAAGATTGGTAAAATGTGGATTTTCTGTAGTAAATTATGTATTTGGTTTACTGTGAAATAAAAAAATATAGAAATATCTGTGAGGTATTCCTTACCCATAAAAAAATATATTTTAAAATCCATGTGATGGGCAGTTTCTAGGTTGGAGACAGTTTCATGTGTATGTTCTATTGACAGAAACCTAACCTATTTCTCTCACATATTCTTGTTAAGACTGGGGAGACGGGAAGGATCAGAATTTTCATCTCATATGACATGTTTTCCTTTCACAGGTGTTGAAAGTACTTTCAGGCAAAAATGCAGTACTGGCTAGGCAGTCAAGAAGATTCTCAAATATTTCTGAGGTTCTAATGTAGTTGTGAAGTATAGTACTGTTGGCATTTTGTTTTCTTTTAAGTTTAGTTATTTTGGCAGTCAGTATAGATATTAAAGGTCAGTTCCACTCACAAAAGCACTTTAAACTTATCAAATATTTGAAAACTAATAAAGGCACAGTTTTTATTCAGTGTTTCACATTTAGATATCTATTTTTTTCTAGTACACTTATGGTTTGGGGTTTTTACCTTGTAGTCATGTTATCAGGATGCTGGTCAGGTAGGTTTTATCTGGTTTTGTTTCTGGGTGATGTCTTGTGAAGTGAAATATAAGCACCATTATCGACTTACAGCTCCTCTTGGGTCACTCAGACTCTGCTGTGTTTGCCATCATGCAGCTTACAGAAAACAGTTCCCTCGGAAAGGCCTTTTCAGTCTTGCTCCTTTAGATCAGTGATCACTGAAAATGAGGATGCATGGTAGCTTTTGTCTGATCCATAGTGGCTTGGAAGGTTTGGTCTTGTTGACGTGGTCTGCATGAAATTGCCCATCTAATAGAGACACTTTTTGGTATTGCAAATCCAATAATCACAGACAGCTATAAGCCATATTAAAATTGTTCTTCTTTTACAGAGATAAAACTAGAACACTAGTTTTCCTTTTAGAAAAACTAGTGCAGTTCTTAAGATGCAAAAGGAAGGACCGAGGACTCCAGTCCTCCAGCTCCAAAACGCAGAGCTACTGTCCTCTACTACCAGAGGCTTGGCATTAACAAGGCATGGTTCAACTTTGAGAAACTTCTGAAACTACTTCTCTGCCTGTTGATGATTCCTTCTGTATGACAGGTAGTTGGATGGTCAGAGGGTACTATATGTGGCTTTTTGTTGGGAGCATACTGACTTCTCTTTGTTCTTCGGCACTGCTTTAGCATTGCCCTCAGCAGTCAGTTCTCTCCCCTAGACATGTCAGAAGCTTGCCTACTGCAAAAGCAGACACCAGCACAGGGTTGGTAGGCAGCTTACTGGTGCATTTTTCACTAATGCATAACTGATGTGCCCATTAATTGCATTGCAACTGAATAGCAATTCTGTAGGAGAATGACGGGTGTGTTGCAACAATTAAGCTATGCATTTTGATAATACGGCAAATAAATTTGTCACCTCAGTACATTAATGTAAAATTGACACAGTGTGAAAAAAGGTTCTGTTTAGCAAGCAGTCAACTTGTCCTTTCACCAGCAGGCATTGAAAGTATATTTATTGGACAGCAATGTGAAACAGGTGGTCTCCAAAGATAACAAAGTACAGGAGAAGCTTCAGTTACATGAAAATGTAAGGAGTAGCAGAAAGGAGAGCTCATTTTGAATAGAGATCTTGTCATCTCATCATTATTTTCTGTGGCAGACTAGCACTCCTATTAAAATTTTGACTTCAATTAATCTAACATCATTCCTTCAGTATGTTTGGCAGATTTGGGGTTCTTTGTGTCTGTCTGTCTTTAAGCTAATGTCCCTAGCTTCCACACAACCGGAACTTGTTGCAGTTAATAATATTATGCTTTTGAGTCATAGATCATAAAGTCAGTCAAAAGACAAATATTTTGTCCTCACATGTTTCTGTGCATGTATTATGCATTCTTTGCTCTCATATATTGGAGTAATGACATTAGTCCTGGTGTGACAGAAAGTCGCACAACTTGATGGAACCCCATCCCCACATGCAAGCCAGCACAAAAGCCCCAACCAGCTCAGCTAGCATCTCTTGTGTGTTCATACCAACAGAATGGAGGTCCCTTCACACTTCCTAAAGGTGATGAACTAGGTGGGTTCAGTGTGTCCTGAAAAGTCTACTTGGCCTTAATATTGAATGGCCATCCTTTTGTGGGGAAGAGGCAATAGCTGATTCAGGCAGATAGCCTGTTCCAGACATAGCTTATGGGAATTCCTGTACTCAGCACAGTATTGAAATGCGTCCTTATGGGGCCACAGTAAGATTATAAATTCACAAATAATTTCATTGATTTGGGTAATTTTTTGCCAGAGGGGAAAGAAAAATGAAAAAAAACCACAACACAACCATTTCTGGGAATGTGGGGAAATGCATCTCATTATGCATATCCTTATATATGTTTGTTTATACGATATTAGGATTATGAAAAATGTGAATTACTTGTTTAAAATGCTATAAAGTCATGGTAGTCAGCTTTATAAATCCATCTTTAAGAGCATTACAATTGTTGATGTATGACTAGACAGAATAAAAGGTCATGTTATCAGATTGTTGCATGTCATAATAATATGATGAAAATTTTCTAAGTTTTCTGTTGAAAGATTATTTTTTTCTATTCTGTTTCCAACAATAATACTAATTTTAATTGCACCTGTAATTCTGTTTGTGTTCTTTGATGACCTGTCCTCAAGATTTTCTTCTGCATGATCATGCATGCTTAGTGTTTTTTGCTGTCTGAACGTTGGAGCAAAGGACATTGATCAAGTTATCAGCTTTTCAAAAACTACTTTTTTTTCCTCTGTTGAATTTAATGCCATGGATATCTCAGGCTTGTACTTGCTTTCTCTCCATTTGTTTCTTCAGAATATACAACATCATTAGATTTCAATTTTGGACAGATGAATCAATGAATACTTTCTTGATCTTATTTCATTCATCTCTGGTTATATCAAGTCTTCTTGTCCTGTTGACAGTCTCAGCGCTCGAACCTGATTTGCCTCTTCTCTTTCTGTTGCAAGTCATTTCATTGTCTTCTTACTGTTATTTTGGGTTCTTCTGTATATTGTTTTTATTTAAGAATGCTCCCATTCTGGACCCCATTTCTGCCTATATTTTAGCACATTCTCAAGCTTTAAAACAGCGGTTGAAACAGAACCTTTTAGCTGAAACCTCAACATTATCTCTTCAAAATCCTTAGGAGATTTGTTATTGACTTCGGCAAGAGTGGGAATCAATCTGTGATGCAGTTTAGCCTCATCCTCCTATTGTGTCTTGTCATTAACTGAGACTGAAAGCTGTTGGATGGCAGGGCAATTCTGTTTATGGCACGCTTATGCTAAGTCTTCACAAAAGAGGCTGAACCTCTGATTGTGGACTCCGCATGGAACAGCCATACAAATAATCATAGAAATGTTGAACACTTCAGATTGAGAAGGACTTTCAGACATTACTGTGTGCAGCCCTGTGCTTCAAGCAGGGGGCTAATAAATTAATCTTACCTGAAATATTTATTCTTTCAATGTGTTTAAAATATACAAACCAGGGAGGTAGAAATTTAATATTAGACTTACAATAAAATTTGGAATTAGGTCCTTAAACTTTACTTTAAGCATTTCCAGTAATATTAGGGAGGTAGAACCACAGAATACACTTAAAACAAGGACCAAGGAAAACTCACTAGTACACTGATATGCAAAAAAGAATTTTGCAACGTGAAATGAGCAAACTGTGGGTTGCCTGTAGGCATCTCTGCTTCATAAATATTTATCTGACCTTTCAGTTCAGCTGTAGTCAGAGGGTAAAAGCCCTTGTAGACTCAGTGAAGCAAGGCAGATCACAGTCACTGGAGACAAGGACCCATTACATTTCTGTTACTGTTTGTTCCACTTTATTTCCTTAAGATTGCAGGAACTTCTTTAACCGTTAAAAGTCATCTTCATGTTATTAGCTTGATTCACTATTTTCATCTTAATCAGATGTTATGTGATCCTTGGAGAAAATTACAGAGTTAAGGATAGCTGTATGAAGCTGTTTTCATAAACACAGGAATTTTCAGTTGAATTTTTTTCATTTTTCCAAAAAGAAACAAAATTAACTATTCCTGTTTTTCTCAGCATATTGACTGGTCCTTACCATAGAAAGAATTAAAGCCTGACTGCTTCCATAATTGACTTCATGAAAGCAAACATAACTGCATGAAGCACTTTTCCTTTCACCTGCTCAAGGAAATGAATGATCTAAAAGCACTGGCCTGAAAACCCATTTTGTCTCACAACACCTATAAGCAGGTTCTAGCCCAGTGGTTTCACAGCAATAAACCCGAGGAAGAAATAAATAAGAGGTTGCCTCTGTAATGAGTGAGTGGAGAAACTTTAAGGAGACATTGAGTAGAAGAATCTCATTATAAGAGTTGATTGATATCCATGGAAACCTTCTCAACCTTGTAAGAAGGTTGAGAAAATAAATAGCCATAAGAAAAATTACTGAATAGGACTTAGTGCATTGTTATCAGTTAACTGGATGATTAAAATGAAGGAGCATTTAGATTTGGCCCCTCCTCTAACCCATCAACAAAATGAACACAGTGTATGTATGAATTTGTAATGCGATGTGCATTTTTTTTGTGGGAAAAGTTTCCATGGTAACAGAGCAGAAAATCGATAAAAGAGGTGTGGTGTGATCTAAACAGCGCCTCACCTCCAGGTAAAGTTTGAAGCAGTACGAAAACAGTATAGTTATCAGCAAACTGCAGACAGTTTGTGTAATTCAGCCGGCCACTTAATTTTATTCATGGATGACTCGCTAACTTCACCCTGCAAGATTGCCCTATTCTATAACTCTAGTTTCTCCAACAGTACAATTTAAGAATGAAATTATTGTGCCCCATGGGGCAGGTGATAACAGCTTCAATAGTCAGGCAGTAAATACAAGGGACCATGACTGGATTAGTTTAGCAGGTCTGCTAGTGTTTTAATGACTTTGATCTGCATTAAATATTCTGTTTCCTAGTATATCAGCTTGATCTCATTAAACTGTTGAGGTTGGAAAGATAATTCATGAAATGCTCATTTATGGAATGATGCTTTTTCAGGCAGAATTTCCTATTAGTCTGAAAATTAATGGATATGTCACAAAATATACGCCTAATAGCCTTGCATGCATTTGCCTTCAGTCAGTCATAGAGAAGGTAATGTTTAAACATAAAAGAATCACAGAATCACAGAGAGGTTGAGGTTGGAAGGGACCTCTGGAGGTCATCGGGTCCAATCCCCTGCTCAAGCAGGGCCACCTAGAGCCGGTTGCCCAGGACAGTGTCCAGACAGCTTTTGAATATCTCCAGGGATGGAGACTCCACAACCTCCCTGAGCAACCTGAGCAAGTGCAGAGTCACCCTTACAGTAAAAAAGTGTTTTCTGATGTTCAGACAGAACCTCCTGTGTTTCAGTGTGTGCCCATTGCCTCTTGCCCTGTCACTGGGCACCACTGAGAAGAGCCTGGCTCCATCTTCTTTGCACCCTCCCTTCAGGTATTTATATACCTTGATGAAATCCACCCTAAGCCTTGTGTTCTCTAGGCTAAACAGTCCTTTAATCATCTTTGCTGGACTGTCCTTGCTGGAGAGTCCTTCACTGGACTCTCACCAATAGCTCCATATGTCTATTGTGCTGGGGAGCCCAGAGCCAGACACAGCAGTCTGAATGTGTCCCACCATTACTGGCTCACATTCAACTTGGTGTCCACCAGAATCCCCAGGTCTTGTTCTGCAAAGCTCCTTTGCAGCAGATCACCCCCCAGTATACACTCTTCAAAAAAAACCCCACCAAACAAACCAAACATGAAGTCTGAGCTCCAACCAATATTCAGATTACTCAATATCTCATAAATGCTGGAGTTATGTGTCTCTATGTTGGTGTCATCAAACCTTAAAATGATAGCTCACCAAACTCTATTAATTTAATAGCATGGTCTTCTACTCCTGCTCAGAAAAATATAAAATGGACAAAATCAATTACTCCATTTGAGTTAGACCAACTATGACTTTGCAGCAGCAATGAAAATTGATGGTTAAGATCAAATTTCAATGTAAATAGCATGCTATAAATCTAGCTGCTGACTCCTGTTGTTTTAGAACTTGAAGGAAAGACACCTGATTGCAGTCAGCTGTGATGGGAGGGATCTCACAAAGCTTTGGTGCTTTCTTGCTGTAAGCAAAGGTAATAAATTCATCTGACTTGCATCAGCTAATTTCCTGAAAACAGGCAAAGAGCAAAAAACAACAGGCAGTGGGTCTCATTCCACTGATTTTGCGTAAGTAGCACATGCTTTTATGACACCAGAATTAGAAAGACAAAAATTAAAATCCATGGAATTAAAAAGCCCCAAAAGTTCAGAAGAATGGCCTTTTTTTTTTTTTTTCCTTCAGGAAAGAAAAACTTTTGGTTTGTGCTTGTAAAAGTTTTTTGTTTGTGATGTTTTTTTATTTTTTTCAAATGGTGTTGATTGAGGA
This sequence comes from Gavia stellata, assembly GCF_030936135.1. NCBI lineage: Eukaryota > Metazoa > Chordata > Aves > Gaviiformes > Gaviidae > Gavia > Gavia stellata. The sequence continues at coordinate 21,618,270 of NC_082599.1, read as the reverse complement.
TGCCTTTATCAAAAAGTTTAGCTTTGTAATATATCTGTATCTCAACACAGTCCAGTTTGATTCAGTTTGATTGCATTTGGAAAGGTGTTCCTCATCTGAGGTCCTACTACTGGGGAAGAGGTATCACTTTCATTATTATATATAGTAGAGGCTTTGTTATGCAGCACTAATGTAAAGAAAAGAAAAGAAAAAGAAAGGAGGAGTACAGAGCTAGCAGGCACTTAACTGATTACCATTTGGCCTCAGATGAGGATATAGTATGTCACACTGAGCAAAGATCTTTTCCAAACAAAGCTCCAGGAATAGGTTACTTAAAATTGGATTCTCCTTAGCCATGTAATGAAAGAAAAGCTGGACACAGCAAAAAGCAGTATGTAGACCCAGGAGAACTTTCTATGAGACTCTTTATAACAGGGTAAACAGAAGGTAGTGCCTGAATGTGAGAGTACAAATTCTTAATGTCCCACCAACTCCCTTCCCTGGAAAGTCAAATGATAATGTGGCAGGGAGGTTTCTTGTGCAGCTTGATAACAAATATCTTACCAACCAGGACACAATTTTTCTTCCCATTTATCTGCTGTTTCAGAAGTCACAGTCACTGACTGAACTAAATTTTCATTACGAGCATTGTAGCACAGCACATTTTCCCTTTGCTCCTGGTATAGGAATTCACTCCCATTAAGAAGCTGTTGATGAGAAACCAAGAGCAGGTCATACATGATAAGCTGAAGGAATATATTACCAGCAGACCTTCACTCCGAGAAAGAGGGTAAGAGTGAGTTACACCTGCTGAAGGTAAATGATTTATCTCAACTCTGTACGGTTCTCTAATCTCTGCTAGCAAAATCTGTAAATGTGCCAATAAATAAAATGAGCAGTCCCTTGTTGAAGTGCAGTGTCAAAATACATGAGATGGAAGACGTCATCAGCAGGGGACTTAGCAGGCCAGGAAAATGCACAGCAATTGGATGTGTGTTTGGGGCAGCAGCTAAAAGCAGTTTATGTGAGCCAGTAATCCTCTGCTGTTGTAGCTACCTTCAGTAGCATGCTTGATACAAGAGGAGAAATAGGCATTAAATGTTGTAGAAAACAATTACATTAAAAACCCACTGTATTATGACACTGCCAAAATTTTATGAAGTATGCAGGCTGCGTAACACAGATAATTAGTTAAAATCAAAAGAGTTGCTCTATTCAGTAAAGAATCCCTTGCCCTACTCTTTTTGCAAAAAAATCCTCAGTTAGAAATGTGTAGTTAAAATTAAGCACCGACATTCAGAAAAGGTATTAAAATTCTTGCAGCAAGTCAGTTGCAGAAACAGGTACAATTCTAACCTGGAGAGCAGAAAGCCTGTTTCATGGGGGAAGGCCCAAAGTATTGAAAATATGCAGCCTTGAGAAAGAAGAGAGAACTTGATTACAGAGTTTAAGTATTTAAAAGACCAATGCAAGTGCCTCAGGAAAGACCTGTCCAGGTTAAGGAGGATGGTAAAGCAAAAGACTTTGAATTGTGATTTGTTGAGAACTGATAGTAAAGGGAAAATTTATCTCTGAGCACAAACGGATCAGTAGGAGTGAAAAGTCAAGATGAAATATTCAATATATGTGACTGAGTAGTGAGCAGTACCCTGCAAAGGGCTAAATCTGCAACACTAGTATCTTAAATTCCTTTCTTCATCAACACTAAGAGGAAGGAAAAGCAGGAAGTACTTTGGTAAATCCTGCCAACTTTTATTAAGGTATCAAAAGATCAGCTGAGTTCTTTCTTTTCTGGCACCTTGTTCAGAAAACATTCGGCTGACTATGCGTAAGATTAAAGGGTGTAGATCCAGTGAAGAGTTGCACCCAAGAACTGCCTGAATCAGATAAGTCAGATATTACTTTTGCCCTGTGTTCTTTCTGTGCACTCAATTTTGCTCGAAGTGGATACTATCTACTATGAATAAGAAATGTTGTACATGCATATGCAGATTTTCCCAAGGAGTCCCGGTCTATGAACAGAGCGTGAACAAGTTGGTTTTACATATGAAGTTTAGACAGAATTATGGAAAAAGGCTCATTTTTCCTCTGCAGTCTCATCGAAATGAAGCACTGATACCATAATGGGCTAGTTTAAATCAAAAGATGTCATTTCCCAATGGTAAGTGCCAGTGAGATTTCAGCTTTTTTTCGTTAGAGGCCTGGCGAAACTATGCCTGGGATATCCAGGAAGCAAATTTGTCACTGATTAAAGTTCATGATATGATTTCACACCTGATTTCATTATGAACTTTATTGCTAACATGTGATGGGAGAACTTGTGCATTATGTTTCATGTTGCTAACTCAATGGGAGCTCAGCCATATTATCTTAGGAACTAGCCATATCAGAGCGTAAGTTGTGTGCATTCTGTCAAGATAGATACTTCTCTAAAGGACATATCCACCAGGTCTGAAGTTGTTTGCTGAGTTTGGCTGATGTGCATTATGTGGTAATTACATTTTGTTTTCTGCACTTAAAAAAAAAAAAAAAGCATCATGCAGCAGTTTCATTTGGGCTTCATCCAAGAAGAGCTCCTCCTACCTGATATTAGTACTTGTTCTACAATGTATGAGTTTTCCTAGCTTATTAACTTGCAGGTCAAGTAAAGGGGCACAACTCACATGTTGTATAAGAGGATGAAATGTGCAAAACTAAGCAAATGACACATTCCCGAAGAACAGGTTAAGTGTGGCTGAAAACAAATTGTCGCTGCAGAAATGTTTTTGACTGCACATTTCTACTCATTCTGAAAGTGATTCATTGTATTGAAAACAAAATGTGCAAATAAATCATGTTTTAGTAGAAAAGGTGCTCCACTGTTTACTGTCCATGTGGACTTCTGGTATCCTGATCTTCGCAAAGAGCACCTGTGTTTACAAACAATTGACAAGGGAGAAACAGAAGAAGAAACCAAACCAATGGTAACAGAAGCAAATGTGTGAACCTGTAACACCCACATACAGACTGACTAGTGCAGTCTGTACGAAAAATAGCCAACTTCAGGAAGTGAGATGAAATAAGGAAAACCATTTGTCATCTTTAATTCTAGAAAGAAAAGCAGCACCATCCCTCTGCCCAAATAAGCCAGCCGACTTTATTGGCTTTTCTGTATTGATTCTTTTAAATATGTTCTCTGCTTGCTTATTTCAATAAATACTTAGAGAGAAAGAAAGAACGTATCAGTGGCATTGTAGAGTTGCTGTCTAGCTAGCAATAGTATAAACGTGACTGCAAAAAGTTTTTACAAAATGTCTTTTCTACCTAAAATGTAGGGATATGATCTGAGCTTTATAGATCTTCAATTAAATATAGCAGACAAAGGATTATCTTTGGTATTGTGATTTTTAAAGAAGCAATAACCTTTTGTCACGTTAAAGGACTGAGCAATTTGGCAGAAAATAAACCCCCTTGCGTTCCAGCTTGTCCTCAGGTATCAGAGGGGCTGGGGGCGGCTAGGCTTAGATTCTCAGTGATGCCCAATTTCCTGTATTACAAGTCTGATCATGTCCAATATATATATACACACACACACACTTATACACACACACACATATATACACACATTGAATCCCAACGATTACGGATGCACTTGTAACTCCATACGCTTTCAATCTAGTCGTGTTGCATGAACTATCACGGCCACCCTTAAGGAATTTGGTCACGTTCAATGAGAACTGTTATGGCTAGATTAATGAATAGTGCAGTTTATTAAAGCAACAGATGCACAAGTTCTTTTGGATTGCCAGTGATAGAACTACTGCCCACAAAGGTGGTACAAATAGCAAGAATATGAGTAATATAGCCTGCCTACAAGTGCACTAGATCACAAAACAACTCTATAGAGGTTTCTAAATCTCCGGGGGGGGAACACTTGGTGTATATATAGCCAAGTGTCCGAATCTTACCCAAAGGCGTCCCTATTGGGGGGGAAAGAGAGGTTCAGCCTGTTGACTGATCCCAGATGTCAGAGCAGGTCTGCGATGGTATCTTCCCTAACATCCCTCCTCTCTTAAGCCTTTTTATACTATTTTTACTTTACAGGTGGATCTTGAATGATGCTAGTCTTATATTTCTTTGTTGTAATTGGTGTAAAAGTTTCTCGCTTTGCTTTTAAAGGTATAGACCAAGAAAAATTCAGAGCACAGGCTCAGTGAGGGGTGGTCGCACCTTGGAGGTGGGTAGCTTTGGGATGGAGGTGTGTTTTCTAGTGTTAGAATGAGTATTTTGTCAGAAGGTGACAGACCGTGGGCCCATTCCCAGGCACTCCACTACACACCATTATAAAGACTAAATAGGTTATTGTATCTTTGTACAGTAGCATTGTCTTTGACCAGGTACGTATCCTAGTTATCAGGGTAAGTCTCCATCTCATTGTTCCATAGTACCTTCCAGTTCCCGTCTTATCACAGAGCCTGGCCACGGCATCCAACATCTAAGGTTGCCTAGGGGAACTTTGTGAGATGGAATTCTTGCATGACCACCACACTCCACCCTGAAAGTTTCTTCAATGCTGTGCCTTTCCTTAAAAATGCAAATATAGATTTAATTTCTAAGTCACCTCCAGCAATAATTCCACACCTTTGTGCAATGAAAACTCTCCTCTCTCTGAAGGTGGAGGGAAAGATGAAACAGGAGACATAGCAGGAGAGATGGAGCACTCTCTGAATTAAGATACGTATTTGCTTACGTAGTCAATGGAATGAAAGAGGCAATTCAGAGCACCTCATTTAGCTTTCTCAGGTAGATGCCTCCTAACCTCTACAGTAGGATTCCCTCCTCCGAGCAGGCCCCTTCTTCCTCTGCAATCTGGAAAGGTGCTGTGAGAGCAGCCAGTGCCAAGCGTGCAAGGATTTTGTCTCCTGTGCTTCGGTGAATGTATGACTTCCATCTGCCAAAGGTGAAAATATACCTTTTTTCTTATGGTTGGATGGAAGGCCTGGAAGCAGCCTACGGCAGAAAGGTCCCTAGACATGGCTGAATTCTTCTTTTCTACAAGGCTGTTCAGCAAAATGGGAAAGACTGTCCATGGCATTCAGCCACTTGTGCTGCAGGAGGTATTTGACTGCCAAGAGGACTGCATGTGAATATCTCGTTAGGGCTGAAAGGCCACCCTGAATTGGTGCTCCCAGATATCCATGCAGACCTTTTAGGTAGTAACTTAAGTGTGTAGAAGCTTAAATCTAGTTTCCAATACTACATTCCATGTGTGGCTGAATGGTGGCTGTAGCCTTTTCCCGAAAACCATGGTAATATTGGCAGGGGCTGTAGAGATAGGCATTATCCTTTGTTAGAAAAAATGTATAGGTGGAAAAACAGACTTGCTGTCAAAACCATTAGCCCTTTTGTACACTGTGAGCACCCTAAATATTGACTGAACTCAATAGGTATTGGTGGTCCTTCAAGCTCTTAAATACTTTTATAATTTGCTAAATGCGAAAAGTCATCTCTGCAACTGGTAGAATATTCAGCCCTTTAGGGCTTTTCATTTGATTGTGTTACCAGCCTTTGCTGAATAACTGAAGCATTACATTTAGTCATAAAATGCATGGATTGCTTATAGGCTTCACTATAAATAATGTGTATTTATTTTATGAAACATGATTTTCATTACTACATTAAAAATGGCATTAAAATATAATTATTATTAACATAAATTGAATAGTTGAGTTCCCTCTTTTTTGTGATTCCATCTTGTGGATTCGTCAATCTTATTTCAATAAGTATTTTTAATGGAGCTTAGTCTTTCTACCATTTTTATAGTTTTTGCAAGTGACTAGAATTAAGGCATGCCTGCATTTTTTTCTGTTGCGCAATGGCTTCGCCTTCATTTAAATCGAATTTATAAGCCATTGGTTTCAACATGGTGGGGTTTAATAGTTTTCAAAAGCTGAAATAAAATGTGGGGCTATGATTTCTTAAGAACCAATGTATCTTCTGCCATAGAAAAACATATCTATTGAAAGACAGATTTATGATCTGTTCTAAGTTTTCTGGTTGAGTGTTTTTAAGTATCTTGTTATAATCATAATATTCCTAATTTTTTTTTTTTTACTGGCTTATTTTGTGGCCGATCTAGTGCTAAACATTCAGGTCCAGAATTTTCTTACCAAGTGATTGCTTCCTCATGTCTTGTCACTGAATCTGTGTATTTGCTAATGAGAAGAAGGTCTAGGGCATGTCTTTTCTGCTATCAGAAGCATCTTTCAGTCACCATTGAGAAAGGTTTTTTAGCTGTTCCAGACCTGCAGGCATGTGATTTCAGTTCAGGAAGTTGAGTTCCATTTGGTCATCTCCATCCTAGAACTGAAGAAAAAGGTGAAGTCTAACTAGCAGGTTTACACTTACTTTACACTTGCTGAACAGCAGGTTTACACTTTACACTTGCAGAAGTACAAATTTTTGTTAGATGCAATCTAGGCCAAAAATTTTAGAAGTTTGAGAAGGAGTAGGTTGGCCCACTTAGAGCCTCAAGTGGAAATTGAAAGCTCAGGAGATTTTCAAAGTGACATTAATCATACCAACTTGTCTAAGGCTGGAAGTTCATAAAGATTTTGAATTGGCGTAAGCCTGCACAGCCAACAAAAGAAGCAGTTTCACTCGCCGCTGACCCTGCCTGCTACCTTTAGGGCACTGTCTTTGTGATAGCAGAAGTGCTTGTGCTGCAATACAGTGAAGTGGAGTAATGAAGCTTTTGGTATTTTTGCTGGCTTAGTTTTCAGTCCCTTGGTGGGAGGGATGTAAAAGCAGGTAAAGTGGTTGGGGACGGTACGTTGCATGAGGATGTGGGTTTACATCACCTTGGTGTGTTCATTAAACAAGCTAAAGAACTGAGAAGTTGAATTTCAATGGAGAAGTGTGAGTCTAGTCTTGGAGGCAAAAAGGCTGTGGCATGAAGATCATGATTGTCAGATTGGTGACAACCCCTTTCAAGGTTATAAACACATAGTGGACTTTTATTTTGGTGTAAGCCAAGGGTCTGGTGCCAGCCATCCATACTGTACACAAAGGGAAGGCATTCCCGTTCTGTGATTGGGATTTCAAGGCAGTTTCCCCAAGAAGGGAGGAAGAGGAAAGCTTTCACTTCTGATACCAACCATCATTTCAGCAAACAGCTTCAGAGAAAGCAACCAGCCATGGTGCTCTGGTTACTGCCATTTGGATTTGGGCACTGCCAGAGCAATCCTTTCCCTTGGGCAGCTGCAGAAGGAAGAGCAACTGAAACAACACAGATCTGTACATAGTTGCACTCATACTATGGTATAGCTGTACCAATCTTTCTTGCGTTGAGAGCTTCACTGGTCTTAGTTGGCATCTTACATTATTTGCTTGAACACACACAGATAGAATCAGTGTTAAGTCACACCAGTCACATTGGTAGAAATCCTCAGTGGTGACTTTTTTGAAGTGTTGCCCATTCTGCATAATGCCGGAGTTTGTGCAAAGGGTAACAAGCTGTAGTTAAAGTTCATCTGCAAATAGAGGAAGATGGGCAGTGAAGAGAGAATTTAGGGACAGAAATATGAATGTTCTTGAAAATCCCTGTTGAACTCACCTCTTATGCAGTGTTTCAGGTGACAGGAGAAGAGAGTTGATGTGACCGTTTAGAAACTGCCTTTCCCTGAGCCAGATAGCTTAGTGCAAAAGAGACAACAAGCACCAGTGTAGTTCAGGAGACGATATCCCTCAGCCCTCTAGTCCAGTATTACCACTGAGTAATAGATATGGAGGTGATCATAGTGGGTTTGACTTGATTGCTTTCTCGGTGTGTTGGTACTGTTGATCAGACATTATCTTCTCTGCAAAGAAAAAATATTATTCTGTCACATTGTATGCCAATGTAAATCACACTCAAAGTTTTTCTTCTGTCACTTTGATTGATGTAGGAAGTTGCATGGCATCCTTATCTTCCACAACTCCTTCCTGACTGATACTGTACAAGAAAGTCAGGATGCACATGATGCTAGGTCTGTTAGGATCAACAAAATCACTGTACTGCTCTTGATCATTTGTGGTGTTGCCTTCCTCATCAGCAGTCACTGAGCTCAGAAAGCTGTGCTCTGGCAACATCAGGAATCACTACAACTTCACTACTTGCTGCTGTAGTGATTGACCTATGTCAGCAGAGTACAGATGAAGCTGGGTCTAACCCCTTATCAGGATCCTGTTTTTCTGAAGTGTCTTATGTAATGTTTGCATGATTAAAAGGGAACAGATAGTACTAGGGTGGGAAGGCAATAGCCAAACACAGGATTGCACTACGCTTTGTACTAGCTATCACGTCTTTACATTTCCAGATGAATCAAATCTCCAGGGGGCCTTTACGTAGACTCAGTTACAAAATCTTGGTTACTGCTAGCTATGACTTGCACTACATACACACGTGGTATAATTAGTAATAGGGGGCACAAGCTGGTTCCTCCTTGCTTCATTTTACCAAACATATTTCTGGTCAGAACAAATTATGAATGGTTTTATGTATTTCTATGTCCTCAGTGAATTTTAAAAAATTGTAACCATCAACTATTGGCCTGATAAGCCAGAGAGTGTGTCCAGGGAAGGTGTAAAATAACTATGTCCAGACAAGTGGATTCCCAGGCTAGGGAAAGAGCTGGGTCGTATTATGCACTGCAATTCTTATAAAAGCCCTTATGGCATGACTGATGCAGAGGCACAAATTCTTTGGTCCATGATGGGACAAGGGAGCTGAGGCTTAGTGTGACTGACATTGGAGGGGAGAATCTCCTGGTCCAGTGGTGTCCCACTGAGTCCTGTGACTTTTGCAGAACAGCCAGGTGTGGAAGAGGCCCTGGCTACTTGGTTAACATCCTCCTTCTGCCTAGTGACTCCTTTCCCATGATAGTCATCATCCTCTGAATCCTCTTTAAGCTACTCTCAAGCCTTTACTCTGAAGTTTTGCCTGATACAGCAAGGCTTCTTCCATGTTTTTTCCCCAGGATGTAAGAATGCTATCTGGAGGTCTGGGATCAGAAAATTTGTCTGCAGAATTTTTGCTTCGACTTATCTCTTGGTAATATCCAGACTTCTCACCACTCTCACAGCTCTGGCTTTTCTGTCAAGAGGCAGAAAACTTTTGTGCCTCTGTGTCTCTTAGGTTGATTGATTGATACAGCTACTCATGGCTTCAGTGTACTACTCAACTCACTTGTCTGCGCAGAGAGCCCAGCTCTCCCCTGCAGCTGTGTCTACTTTTCCCAATCATCTTATGGTCTTCAGTGCATGCATTGTTTATCAACTCTATGATAAGAGCCAAAATGCCTTCTCTCAGAAACTACCACAAAGTGTCCATGCTCTGAAAGCAATTAAAATTCCAAATAACAAGTGACTGAATACACTCTGCAACTGCTACGCAGAGGCAGAAAGCAGATGAAGTGAAATCTGTATGGGTGTTTTAAGGTATCCCAGCAAGCAGTGTTTACAAGAATGCAAATGAACACCAACTTTACAAACCACTTAAGCATTAAACTCCTGCTCAAAGTTGCAGCCAAAGGCCAAAATTGTGGGTTTAGTTTTCCCTGAAGAAGTTAGTTACGTATGCCCAAACCACCCCTCTTTTCTTCCTGTTCCATTCCCATCACATTGAAGCACAAAATAAGAACATTTCTAGGTGCTTCTATCTACATCTGTGTTTAATTCTCATAAATTAGTTTCCCATGCTAATGAAATCATTGCAGTCCCATCAGACCAAAAACATCCAAGAGAGAATTGCTGAATGCTCTGCAATGACCTTGAAGGGGAGCAGTCTGTGGCTTTTAAAATCAGGTAGTCCAGATGTTGCCGGAGAGCATCGTGTCATGTAATGGTGAGGACTGACCATTGCAACTGAGTCCCCAAACCAAAGAGGATGGACACCCAGTTCTGCGAGCAGATTTTCAAAGAATAAATAGTACTGATGTTCAGCTTTGAAAATTTTCTTTGTTGTCTAAGTGCCCCAAACTGTATACTCAAGGTGGATATTTAAAATATTTTCCTGATGCCATGTTCTTAACTTCTTGACAAAGATCATCAAATCCTGTGGTGGAAAAAGACATTATTTCTTTTCCTCTATTAAGAAATAACAGTATATGCACCTTACCAAATGGGATCATGCAATCATCAATTGTAATCAAATAATTATATTCCTCAAAGAAGGAATATTTTAGAATGTACTCAATTAGCTTTTTCTCTCACTTGGTTCACTATTTTGTTTGATCACTGAAATCTGACATATTGGTAAATATGGCTTCAATTTCTGTATATGATTTGACAAAAGTAATCTTTTTTTTAATATTCTCTGGTTTATGCAATAAGTCAATTCTCGCTATCATGATAGCTATGGCTGTAACAGATATATATAACACATATTCCAATATTGCTGTCCACAGGACTAATAAATAGCAATATTACAAATAAAGCTTTTAAAATTCCTTCTGAGACAGCAACGGCGACACCCAGTAGTATGGATTGTGTGGGAAAAATTCTTTTCAGAAACTGATATTGCAAAGTCAAGAGGTAGTTTGCTCAAGAAACATGAGGAACTGCTAGTCTGTTGTAGTATCTACATGACCTTATCCTGCTATTTATTTTTTTTTTTTTTCTCCTCTTAAGCTTTGCTAATACAAGTCTGAAGGAGTAAGTTCCAGGGCGTTGCACCTCCAAGCTGTTGCTTTTTTCCACTCATTATCGCTGAGTGTGCTGCAGTTTGTGCAGCACCACCCTAGTTTTTCGAGCCACTTGGAGGTGGTATTCATGTCTGCCTCCTTGCCTGGCTTACAGTCTTTTCAATCCAGTCCACAGCCCTCTTGCTCAATCTCCAACTGACAGAAATGGTAGCTTATTTTCTGATTGATTGTTTTGTTATTGACCTGGTGTGGCATGCGGAAAAGACAATTCATTTCACCATAGCCATGAATGAGTTGCCATACTGATGGCAACTTGTGAAAGTATCAGCTTTTGGGGTATAAAATTTGGACAAGAGTAAAAGTAATAATGAGTTCCCTAATGAAGCCATGGCAGCCATGCCAGCAGCCAGAAGGATGCCAAGCCATATGTCTATATACTTTCAAGGGAAATAAATAGAACCTGCATTTTTTTGTAGAAGCTGAATAAAGTAAAAAAATTCATAGGTTCTCCATTTTTCATCTGCTGCCATTCATGACCTCCAACAATGAAAACAACTGTGAGTGCAGGTGGTAGCTGAAAGCAGTTTTGTTCCTGCATCTGCCTGTGCATGCTTCCTGAATTTAATCTTTCAGGAACTTCATTTCTTAAAAAAATAACAGAATGTGAACAAGACTATATATTGCCTTATGAGATTTCATGGGAGGCAAGATTTTCTTCTTGCATCTTGATGGCTTAATCCATACTCTCCATTTTGTTATTCATTCAAAAGGAAGTGGGTAAAAGGCTCATGGAAAAATCTGTCACCACTCTTGTATAGCTGTCATCTGATGGGAAGAGCAGCCTATTGTGTCTTCTGCAGCATAGAGGCATTTCCCACCACAGCATGATGAAACAGCCTTATCCTCATTACAGCTAATGTCTGTCTAAGGCTTCATACATTAAGAGTAGTCCTCTAGATTTCCTGCCGTAACTTTTATCTTTTGGATGGGTGATGAGTCGTGGGGCTACAGTTACGCTTCACCAGCTCCTAATGTTGAAAGGAATGAATATGTTTTCTTTGGGCAGAACCTAAATGGCTTTTTTTTGGCAAATACCATCCAGCCGCATGTGATGATTACTTTTAGTAAGTCTAAACATAATTATGTTGTAACGTGCACTTTGGTTTAGGAGGCAGGGATCAGTGTTTATGTACCCTGTAATTACGTGGTATTTACCACAGATATGCTACTGCTGATTGTAACTTACCATATGATTAAATGACCAACATTTATCATCAGAGTGAAGTGTGTGTTGCATGATACGTCCTCCACAAAGTAGAACAATATTATAACTTAAGATCTCAGCCCTTTTTAAATTAATTTTTGGTCTAGTTTAGTCTGAAGGCATTTTCTGTTTGCTTCTTATGACTTCCTCCAATCATCATATTTAAGTTCATTAGGTGATTGTTGGAAGACTTATACAAAATTTTTGCAATCTGAGTCATGCGATCAGAGTTTTTTTCAGATCATGTAGCATGGCATACTGAATTTATGAAGGGTGACCCTTCCAGTCATTTGCAAATGTCTGAAAGACATGAACCATGTGTGTTTTCAGATGTATTATACTGAGGCATAGAAACGCAAACCCAGTTTCCTGCTTCTGTTAGCACACACTCTTTTATGCTTCAAGGCTTTGGGATAGAATTGACTCATTAAAGGCATCTGCCTAGCAGGGCTAATGCTAGTGTACAATAAAGTGTCCAGAGATCCACAGACAGGCTACTCATCACAGCATATACATCCCCCTGGAGACTCTACACTTCAACCTGTTAAAAATGTATTAACAAATAGAGCCATGAGACTTGGCAGAACTACATTTACTAAAGGGGTTTGCAGTGATTGCAAGCAAATCAGCTTCCTACTGTTGACTTTTTATGCCTATGACAAGTGAACTCTGAATAGCACAGCTACATGGCACCAACTGCCCAGGCATGGCCCATTTCCACACTCCAACTGTATGGAACAGATGAGTTATTACAGGTCTGAAGTCTTCAGAGGGAAGGATTAATTCCCTTTTGCTCCTAAACCGCTGTATGCACAACTCCAACACAGGCTGACCCCTGCCAAGGTTCTTTTTCTTTAAGGGGCAACCCACATTTTAGAAACATGATTTGAATTGGAACCAAAGATTTTTCCTTTTTTTCTTTTTGTGACCATAAGAGAAATCATTTCACTCTTCCCTTTAGAGCCCTTATTCACATACACAAACACTATTTTTAAAGTTACAACCATACTGCTATTACTTTTACTGCAATCTTTGTGTTCAAAGTAGAGACTAGTATGCTTCCTAGGGCAGAAATTTGTCATCAGGAGGTTCAAACTGGTATTGGATATTTTTTTCCATTCATTCTTTTTGATCAGATTATTAAAACCCTGGACTTGGTGGAACTGTGATACAGCACAGGCCCTGTCCTAACAGGAAGATACGGAAAAGCTTTTTCTCTGATTAAAAGAATTAATCTGAAGAGAGAGCGTAATTACCCACTTTGACACTACAGATTTTCCTGATGCTTTTATGGAACCTTTGTTAAGGTACTTTCTTAGAGAGAAAATTTCATCTTTCTGGATCTGAGTGAATATCTTCCTGTATTAACTGACACAGGAAGACATTTTGTTCTTCCCGTCCCCATCGTGTATTATTAAGTTGTATATGAATATCCGTATTTCTCATGAAGGTGTTTTGTATTGAAGTTCTGTAAAAATTTAAACATAATAAAGGAACACTTTATCCAGGCAGTATTTGCTTTTATCGAAGGGAAATCGGTCCATTTCCCCACCTTTTTGCCGAAGTTTTGTTTGTGTGCTTTGAAGTACAGATGAATACAGCGCTTTCATGTAATGTAATTTGCTTTAATGTAAACTAATGCAGCAAAAGAGAGGAAACACAAGGGAATTACTGATGATACCAGAGCTAATGTGACTTCATTCCTGAATTCTAAACATTCACACTAATATATTCTAGTTATTCCCCACTTAGATTTTTGCCTGTTCTGCTTGTGTTGCTCCAAGCCAGATGTTTTCATAGATTCACTCCACAACTAAAGAGGGTGGTCCAAAATGATAGTGAGGTAATGGGTGGAGAAAGGAGGCAAAGAAGGGATGAGCCCAAAATTGGTGACTTCAACTTCAGGATACGGTGTGTCTCTTCAAGTTCTGGTTGAGTATTGGTTTCCCTGCTTGCTGTGCATTCGTCTTCAGCTCACCAGCCCCCGCTTCACACCCCCCCTGCCCACACAACCTTTGTCTAGTGCAGTAAGAGTTAGACCAGCAAATAGATCTTGTTTGAAAATATTTGTTTTGGGTTGGGTTGGGTTTTATTTATTTGTGACCCAGGGTAGATATTCCTCATCCAAAGTATTACCCCCCAGTAGTTCATGAAGGGGGGAAATAAATTGTCCAGTAAGGGCTGATGAGTGGTGTATCCAGTCCTGGTCATCAGGGGGAAGTCACGGAAAGGGGCAGAGCCGTCTGCTTTTCCATTACAATGGCTGCATTAGAGAAGTCCACTGGGGGAGCATGCAGAGTTGAACTAGAGACCTGGGTAATATGCTTATGTACGACCAACCTTTAACTGAGAAACGTGTGTGAACGAGAACCTCTTTCTCAAAAGACACACATGACCTTGCTCCCCTGAAGCCCAGGGGAGTTGCGCATGAACATACACCAGCTTCTATCTTGTTGTTTTGAGCTGTATGTTCACTGCTGACTAGTCCTGCTTGAGGCAAACCCATAAGGCCTCCCCTCTGAACTCTTGTGTCCAGCACGGACAAATGCGGTGGGCAAATAAGGAACTGGAGATCACTTAGCTATGGCAGGATGTTGGCAGTAGAACAACACAGAGCTAAATGCCCTTCTGAAAAACTTCCTGCTAGCATAAAAAACTTCTTCATGCCATGCTATAGCAGCGTTATTTTTCATGTATATAGGTGAAATGTAATTTAATGGCTTCTCTGAAACTTCTCTAATGATGCGTGCTAGCCTCTGCAGTCTTCCCTGACATGCTCTTGGATGTTGTTTACATGGATAGGTGTGAATATTACATACATAGGATTAGCTTTAGTAGTTTAGGAAGGATTAATAGAAGTAATACAATAGCATTGCATAATGGGTGTGGAATTAATCTGATACCTAATAATCCCAAAGTTATATTTCTATTAACACTGATTTATTACAGTAGAAATGAGACATTCAGCAAAGTTTCTTTCTGTTATGTAAAAATTTTAAGCAGACTTTTTAGAATTGAAAAAATAATCTTTTCCTCTTCTGCAACATTGTTTTCTTTTTGTTGAATGACAACCCAGTTTGATAGCATTCAGCATTTTTCTAAATTCTATTATTCTTTTCCTTACTGAATTTTTTGAAACTTTGGAGAATAATGATTTCATCATGACCTGAAAGTCTTTCATTTTTCATGACATTCACATGATTCACATTTCATGTGATTTATCCAGGTGAGAACTAGCTTTAAAAGTTAGAAGAAAGAGGACAATAAACAGGGCAAGCAGAAAAGCTTACGATAGTTATTTTTATTAGACTCTGTGGCAATATAGGAGGAGAGAGACACAGCAGCAAAAGAAAAAAAAAATCTGTATTGATATTACATCAGTTTGATTCAAAGATGAACCATTTTTTATTTAATGTTTCCAAGCATTAAAACACCATTTTCCTCAGTTCCATCCAAACTTTTTTATTGATGACCAGAGCTGTTCAGGCATGAGGATATTTTACCCAACCAGTGGAAGAGACACTTATATCGGATATTGACTGCAAAATTAGATTTCCCCCCAACAGCTCTATTCAAGCCTCATCCTAGGATTTAGCAGCGCCAAGGTTACTGCAATGACACAGCTGCTGAGATACTCGGCCCAAGCGAGATAATCCTCCCGCCAACCTCTTTTCTCTGGTTCCGGCCTGTCTAGGAACCATGCTGGTCTTTGTTTGGCTGGAGCTGAGAGGCACTTGGGAGCTATCACATGGCGGTATCTCACTGAGTAGATACTGTATTTCATGCCCCTATCCAAGAATTTTCTCTGGGGAAGTATGTGTCTGATCAGACAGGAACTGATACAAGTCATTAGACTCTAAATAACCTCTGGGTTTGTTTCTCCTGAACTTGAGAGCATTCACAATTTAGAGTTATTAAAAGTTACAATTGAATTTGCAAGTTGTTCGCAGTCCATCACTGTGTCCTTACTTAAAAGTGCTTCTCTTGCTCCTGTACTCTTCCTAGTGATATGTAACAACCTCCTGACAAGGTATGTCTTGTGGCATGTCAGAAGAAAAACCTCTACTGGAAGAGTTTCATGATACATAATCCCCTAAATCCCTTTGTGGAATTGAATAGGATATTCATCAGAATGGGTTACATTCCACCAGATCATATACTTTTCACAATAGCCATGAGTAGCGGGGAAACTACAGCGAGCTGGGAAACTTATTGGCATTTACTCAATGACATACATTACACGTTCTCAATTTTTCCAGATAATGCTTTCAGTATTAACAAAGCACTGAGAAAAATAATGGTGAAAAAATAATCTTCTGGCTTTTAAATATCTACACAAGATAACACAGAAGTACAGCCAAGAGTATGAGGATTCTGGCTAGCTTTTCTTTTTTCTCTCATGCACAGATACACAAGAAGTCCTTGTAAGGTTATGCAGTTAAGAAACAGTTATACTTATGCCTTCTGGGGTTTAGCTTTCAGATATCCCACTTTTCAGGCCAAAAGAAGAAATGGGTTGGTGCATTCAATCTAGTCAAGCAAAAGCAAAGCCAAAAAATATGTATAATCTGTCTCTAATTCATTTTCCCTAGAAGGCTGAAAAAAATTATAAAATAGCATGAGACATTTGTTCATTTTTACACTGATCTTGAAAGCCCATTAAGGTATTTAACTTTCATGGATTGTCTGAGGGATCTGCAGTTGCTGTTATCCTTTTGTTTAATTACACTGTAATCTTCACGCAGTTACAGTGATGATAACATTCTTCCACAGACATAACAATAAATTAGCCATCTGGGGATAAATGACATTACTTAAAGCTTACTTCAATGAAGTATCAAATAATAATATAGCTATATAGGACAATGTTTGAAAGTAAATGACATTATCTATTTCTATAATTCAGCATTCCAATATATTTTAGGGGCTTAATAGCATAACATATTCTTGAGTTTGCTTCATCATTAAATAGTTGGTGGAGAAATATCAGGAAAAGCACAGGGAAAACACATTTTAACATAGTTGAAATATATACAGTGCAGATTTTTGTGGGCTATGCATTATACACCTATGCAATATTTGTACACTTCACCAAATAAATGTGAGCAACAATATTCCTGATATGTTTTATTTCCCCAGTGACACATCTTGCCATTTTTCCATTGAATACAAAACTGCCTTTTGAGTCCTTTTGTATTTTAATTCCAGAAACGAGAAAAGATTCATCAGGTTTTTACTGTTACTGCTGAAGAGAAAAAAAAGAACATAAGATGAAAATAAATGGTATGTCAGAAACAGCAAAATGGAGAACAAGAAACATCCTGAAAATAAAATGCAACTCAAAATTTTGAAGCTGTTCTCAGCAGCTCCAATTAAACTAATTACAAAAAAATAGCATCCTACTGGGCTTTCAACCAAGGAGAAAACTTGCACCTCTGACCTTTCCCAATTGAGGTATCAGATATGATCATAAATTGATGAAAAATATTTTGAAAATATACTTTGAAATGGAAAAAACATGTGACAACTTTACAGACAGGGAGGGAATTTTACCAGTTGATAAAGCTCAAATACCTTTTTACTGGTTAGGGAGCAGGTCTGCTGATTCATAATTTCTATGGTGTTGGTTATAATTGTACCAAGGTAAATTAAACAGAAGAGTGAAATTAAACTGATGTAATACTATTTGAAGAACATGTTTATACAGTGTCGGTCCAAACAAATGTCTTCTAACCTAAGGAGAAGGTGCATCTGAGTAGTAATGTTTTCTCACCTGGAGAAGAGTAGCTGCAACAAAAGGGCTGAATCTTTCCCTACCACTTAGAACAATTATATTTATTAAAAAGAAAGAGATGAGCAGGAAGAGGTGTTAATATGTGTGGAAGAGTCTTTTGTAGGAGGAGTCTAGTTTCTATAGTCTCATTTACATGTGGCACAAAACATAATTTATTCTCTTGTTTGAACAGAGCAGAGGTTTTTTCAAATGAGTTGTTTTGTGTGCTGCAATTGAAATGAGTTTTCTTGAATGACTACTGAATAAAAGGATGTCAGGATTTTGTTAGGTGCTAATTTTTAATAAAGCTTTGTTTACAAAAATCTTTTAGAAATGAATGACTGCATGAGAACAAGTTGCTTAAAAGGTGGTGTTTTCCAGTGGTAGAAAAATTTGGAATTCTCTCACACTTTGAAAACACAGATGCATATCTTCTTGAGTTATGCTCATGTTCTCTATCTTATATTGAACTCAGCTGATGGTTGTATGTGCCTAAGTAACAATACACCTAAAATTTTCTGGCATTCTTACTGGGGAAAGCTTGGTTGTTTGTGCTGAAGGCAGATGAGGCCATAGCTTTCACAAATGACAGCTGTGTTCTCTACCATCTTACTACAGAAAAAGTGTGTTAAGGAATATCTGTTCACATAGTGAAAGATTTTAATGGTTTGATTTTTGTTTCGGGTTTTTTTTTTGTAGGTACATATTAGCATGTGGCTGTTAATTAAAAGAGATCTTAGATGTTTGTGGACTGGGCCTACTGAGCTGGGCTCACTGATAGGTCTGGACCAAGGTATTGGAGTGATTTGAGCAAAGGAGCGTATGAGACAGAGCGCACGCAGCATGAGGTGGCCCTGAGGGCAGAGGCTGCAGTTCCCTTCCTGCCTTTGGCAAAACTGTTACTATACTCCAGTAATTTTACAGAGGGTGCAGATATGTTTCACCAGCTCTTATTTCACTTCCTAGCTATAAATAGCAACAAACTATACTCTGATTTCCCTGTTTAATTTATTTGCAGCTTTCTATTTACAAATGGGAATAGCCAGAAATTGCTGAAATGGTCTTTAAGGCTAATCTCATGCAGATATGATGAGATGTTGCTGGGTAGAATTAAATGCAATAATATTTGTCTCAGAATGTGCTAAGTCTCAGAATTATTTTAATTTTTGAGATTACTATTAGAACCTCAGTCTTACAGGATGTCCTACTTCTCAGTCCTTATCTCTGGTCTATTTTTCCTACTATCCTAGCAAACAGTGATTTAACAAGAGAAGTGAATGCACCTTTTTGCATTACCAATGATCATAGTCAGATAATTGGAGAATTCAGAGGACGAATTTTTGATCCACTTTCCAAATTTTTTCTTTGGCAAGGCAGTATTTCTCACAGCTGTAGACATCAAGATGGCATATAAATCAATTTTAGGATGTGAGGGGTTTTTACCCCCCGTTAAGTTGTGAGCAACTTATCTTTGTCTTGGTCAGTGATACTGAACTCTGCTTGACAGAAACCAGGCATTAAACACTTATTTGGCCCCACAGCTGGTGATGGTGGGTTTTTAAACAAGCCCAAGGTAAGTATCTTATCATTTCTCTCCTACTATCTTCTTCATCAGTGACAGGGAAGTAGATCCTCAGATGAGGTAGATAACATATCCCTGTTTATGTCAGTCTTTCAACAATATATAGATGCTAGGTTGGGGGTAAAGTTGTGAAAATTGTGGTAAATCTTAATCTGTGCAGTGCTGTACTTGTGATGACTGTAATTTCCATCGAAAATGGGCAATGCACTGGGTCTAAGATGGTAAAGATGGAGTAGAAGCACTGCTACCTGTTGAGGGAGCTTTGTGGTCATATGAGATACCACCAAATGCCTCTCAGAAGGCTTTGATTATGCTGAGACCAAAAGAGAAGCAGACAGAGAACCAGGAAGCTCCTGCGAGTTCCTCTGCAGTTTTCTCTCTGGGCTGCACAAACAGTTTTCAGAGTGTTTTGGAGGAAAATGAGCTGCAGAAGCCATGTACTCTCATCCTGCTTAAGTAAGAAAATGAACAGGGAGAAATGAAAGAAATTATTCCTCTATGCAACAAGACATTTTGGGGTGTGTGTGAGAGTGTGTGGTCACATGTCTACAAAGCTTGTTGCATATGTGAATATACAAGCTGAAATCAAGACTTTCCCTTGGGTGATCTGGGTTGGAATCTACCCTCTTAGGGAAACCACTTTCCTCTGGTTCCATTTTTCGGAAGCTGCTCTGCTATTTCCCCTCTAGTTTATATGCTGCAAGGGCGCTCGAGTAAACCCACACTGAACTGTGCACTCGAATGGCAGCTCTGCCTTTGCCCAGTGACAGTCTCTCTCATGCAAAACCTTTCATTGTTCAGCCACTGCTGGCAGGCAGTTCCTTTTCCAGCTAAGTAACCACAGTTTGTTGTATTACTAAGGGTTTAACATATGGTTTTACTTAACATTAGCTGCCTGACAAGAAAATGAACCTTTTTTTTTCCCAAAGCAGTCTTATTTCTTTCTACATTTAATATTTTGTGTGAGATGGTTAGATTTATTCTTTGTTTTGAGCTCTAGGTTCTTGCACTACTTGTTTGTCTTTTTTTAAATGCATACTTTTTCATTTGGTCTTAAATTCCAAGTATCATCTTTTCACTTTTGTGATCTGTCTCAAGAAAAATGTATGTCATGTGTCTTTTGCTTCCTTATGAGTGAACATCTTCAGGCACATTGTATGGCAGCAAAAGCCTTTCCTGGGGACTCCCTGACACACTTTGGATAATGTCAACCGATGTGGAAGGGGAGCAGTTAGTTACCTTTAAACCACATCAGGCTTTGTAGATCATAAAAGCAATACTGGTGTCTGTACCTGAAACATGAATACTGCTGTACAAAAGATACATGAGCCAACCTGTACCATGATGGCAAAAACACCTGATAAGTAGAACTGGTTTATGGACCGTTGGTGGAACTTACCTGCCATTCAGTCAAGCTCTCAAATTCTTCAGAACTATGAAAAGAAGGGAAAGATAATTACAGATTTTTTTGAAGCCTGTGTCAAACTGCTTATTGGCAGCTATACAAAGTGGTTTTGAGAATTCCTATTCTTGTCAAATGCATTGTTTGGTATTTCAGGTTGAAATAAGTATTGTTTCAGGTGTTTATTTCCAATAAAGATCGTTTTGGAGAATAAGTAAAATTTTATATGCTTTTTATGAAAGAAATGTCATGGCTATTGGAAGGAGTAATTCCACATCAACTTATTTCATTGCTGTTATTTAGCACCATTAATTTTTTTTTTATTTTTCAGCAGAGACAATGGTTCTTTTTCTCTAGATCATCTTCTTTTTGCCAGAACAATTTTTCCTTTTTAGAAGACAAAAGGTATTATACAGTGGGAGCAACCTGACCTAGGCAAGAGCTAGCAATTGCTGAGGGTAAGACTGGTATATTAAGTGCCCTGTTTCAGCTGCAACTTTCCACCTATCTTCTACTAGAAAATCAGTAATCTGAAAATAAAAAAACCTTCTTAACAAGATACTAGAAATTTCAGTCATTCAGGTAAATAATGTTATTTTTGCATATTAGGTAAAGTAGTTGATATATAAAATAAAACGTGAAATGGGTAATATATAAAACAAGTAAAATATTAGGTTAAGTCTTAGGTTGTGTTAGGGGTCTGGGGCAAGGTTTTGGTAGTGGAGTGGCTGCCTCTATAGAAGGAGGTGAGGGGCTGCCCTGTGTCAGACAGAGATGGATTTAGCCGGCTCCAGTGGACCCACTGCAGGACACAGCCGAACCCACCAGCCAAGCTGGTGGCACCTCTGGGAAAACATATTTAAGAAAGGGTAAAAAATGTTGCACAGCAGTGTCAAGAGTGAGGGAAAAAGCGTGAGAAACAGCTCTGTGAACACCAAGGAGAGAGAAGAAGGGAGAAGAGGTCATCCAGGCACTGAAGCATCTGTGGAGGAGACCAGGCTGGAGCAGGTATTTCCCTGCAGCCAGTGAAAGAGCCCACTCTGAAGCAGATATCCACGCTGCAACCTGTGGAGGACCCCACACTGGAAATGTGGAAACGTCCTGAAGGAACCATGGCCCATGGAGGACCCATGCTGGAGCAGGTTTATCCTGAAGGACTGCAGCCTGTGGGAAGGACCTACACTGGAGCAGGGAAAAATGTGAGGAGGAAGAAGCAACAGAGATGAACTGTTATGAACTGACTGCAACCCACATTCCCCATCCCCCTGCACTGCTCAATGGGGAGGAGGAGGTAGAGGGGTCAGGAATGAAGGAACGATGTTGAGCCTGGGAAAAAGGGAGGGGTGGGTGGAAGGTGTTAGTTTAATTTGTCTTTGTTTGTCACTATCCAGACCTATTTCATCTGGCAATGAATTAAATTCATTTTCCCCAAGTCAATTCTGTTTTGCCCATGGCAGTAATTGGCAAGCGTTCTCCCTGTCTGTATCTGGACCCACAAGTTTTTTTATCCTATTTTGTCCCTCTGTCCTGTTGAGGAAGGGGAGTGAGAAAGCAGCTGATTGGGCATGTGGTAGCTGGCAAAGGTCAATCCACCACATAGGTAAAGGCTGAACTGTCATAATAGCTTGGAAGAAGTACTGAGGATCTAAAATATAGATTCTCAAATTGGAGCCTACTCATCACAAGCACATAGAAGTATAATTCATTTATACCCTGTATCCAGTATGATGCTTTTAAGATATGACCAGTTATTTTAGATATTTAAAAATAAATCACCCATGAAATTAAAATCTAAAGTGGGTTTTGTTCTAATTCAGCTAAATCCTTAAGTGCGAAAACAGTTTATCATAATGTCACATATATAAAATCAGGCTCAGGTTTATGTAACATGTTCATGCAGGGTCTTAGAAGGGAGAAGATAGTTATCAACCTAGATGTTTCATTTTTGTGTTGCCTGCATATCCCATATCCTATCATATCTTTATAGACGCAAAATAGCAGCTTCAAAGGACTCATTGCCTGTGCTACTTTGAACCTGTATTATGTTATTCCACACACTTGGCAAACATTGTTGAAAAACTTTCCAAATGGTACTGAAGTTGTGCACAGCTAGGACTAGAAAAAAGAAACCAGAGAAAGCTTATGTGCAGAATGTTGTAAACTTATGTGTTAAAACTTATATGTAAATCTAATACGTTAAAATGCAACAGGTATGGAGCATATTTTGAAATGGATAATTTCAGATGTAAAATGTGTTTTTAAGTCAACTCAGGGTCCTGCATCAAGTGGAAGTGTGTTTTCATATTTCAGTGGTTATATATATAGTTTTCCCCTCTGTGTGAGTGTGCTTTTGTACACTATAAGGACTAGGCATACACCCTCCTTGATTTACAAGAGGCTTTAGTATTAGTTCATCCTTAATTTTACTTAGATTTATATACACATATAAAACAAAAATGCTGAGCACTCTTTCCTATTTGTCTTCTTTCCAGTATTTAGGAGCATATTAGGCTTCTAGGTATAGTACTTGTGGAGAGTTTTGGAAAAGAGCTGTACCAACCCCTCCCACAAAGGAGAGATTAAGTGGTTCAGGAAACTGCAGCTCTGAAAAATTCTTCCTTGACTAAATGAATCAACCATGGGCATTTACCACTGTCAGAAAATTAGGTCACAGATAGTATAAGCCAATTTTCTGTGGAAGTCCATTCAGGAATAAGTTAATTTTACATTTGCTGTTTTCTTTAAGTTACAGTGGCAATGATAAAATGTCCATGCTCAACAGTGGCTTCAGCCTTTGAATCTCTGGGATATTTGAAATGACTTTGTGATTCTTTTCAAGTTGTTCCAACGCATGACTGGAGTTCTCATTAGAATGATCTTCATGCAAGGCCTGCCTGCTTCCTAGCTATCATCCACCTCCTGCTTTCCATTTTTGTCTGAAGTAAAGCTGCATCCGGCAAACACTTGGAAATACGCTCTGTGGTTACTAATTACCTGGGCTGATTTACTTAGTTATGTGTTCCAGCACAATTAAGCCCTTTCTTTTCCTATTGTATCTGCCTCATTATGAGTTATAATGGTGACATTTATACTGTAACTGGGATGAAAGCATGAAAGGCAAACTGTGTGTAAAGATAGGACCATTGTGCAAGGGATGCATAAGTACTGAAGTATTAGGGCTAATTGTAACATGTGAATATGGATTCAAAGGTTTTGTTTATATTGTCTTTGAAATATTTTTGGGGAATGGTTTCAAGGTTATAGACCTACCCAAGATTTTGTTAAAATCTGCGTGCACATGACCATAGGGGTAATAAGTGGCACAAATATTCTATGAAATTATATGTATTTAAAATGTCTAAGTAAGCATGAGGGAATACTTCTCAAGGGAATGATATTTTAGAAGCAGACAGCAATAAATAGGAAATAATGAAAATGCATTTCAGGGACTATACTTTGGCAGGACTGTTGGCTATCCTAAAATGATGAGTAATAGACTAAAATTATAGCCACAATTGTATATTTCAGAAGTTCAGGTTTATACATGACTTGTAAATATGTGTGGGCAGATTTATTTTTTTTAATTGGTGTTTCTCTCTCCCTATCAATTAGCAAAAGAGAAAAGCAGTATTTAGATATTTAACTGAAAGAATCCCCCCCCCCCCAAAAAAAAAAAAAAAAACAGTTATAGTTTAGTCCTAAGAATTAATTTAGTAGTTAGGAGGTTTCCACATATTAAAATACTGTATTGTTTGAATACATAGTGTGTTTTAAATGAAGCAAAAGCAGCTAGGTTCCTAGCTCACCCCTTTGTCAATGCCAAATATTTCCAGCTCAATCTTTTGTTGTGTTTTCTCTGCATCTGGCTTTTTCTTAGGTCTCCTATCACCTCCACTTGAGTTGACTTCATGGTACTTGATCGTAACTGCTAAAAGACATGCAGGAAAATTATTCCAAAAAAACACCTTTTTTGTTTGATTTTTTACAGCTTCTTAAGACTTCTAGAACTGTTCCATGAACAGTTAGCAAGCATTTACCAACATGTTTCAGGAGAGGACAGGAGTAGAAGGATGCCTAAAGCACTCCAGAAATGGTCTCAGAGTTTTCCTGTATCATATCAAATAAGCCTTTTAAATCTGTCTCATCTCATAGTGGTTAGGATGGAGATGCTATTGTTAAGAAAGTGAGGTTGCACACTAGTTGTTTTTTAATATGATATATTAAGTGGTGTTGGCTGGAAAATGGTATTCTACCTTGAGGGTAATACCAGTTGCTCAGGTTTTTGTTTAGTTATGGAATTTCACAATCGTGTTTTAGGGTGAGATTTATGTGCTCCTTCATCATGTGTTGTATTGCAATGATACTAATGAGAAGAAAGGACCTCTTGGGCTTGACAATAAAAGGGGTTGTGGAGGAAGAGACACTCTCAATATGACTGAAGAAGGAAAAGAAAACACAAACCAGCATAAATACTGTTGCAGTGGATGCTATCATTTGCCAGTAAAGAATTGAATTTCTGCGAGACATCTTCCAAATAGAATTTTTTCTGTTAGAAAAATTTCAGTCAGCTCTAATATTCTTGTTGTTATTGGGGTGTTTGCTGTTGGAATATACTTCGTAAACTCAATAGAAAGAGAAAAAGCAAACACTTCAGCATAAGGTGCCATCTGGTAAACACTTTAAGAGGAGAGGTACTATACAAACCTTAGTTTTGAAGATCTACCTGTAGCTCCAATGAACTTAAAGTTTGTTAGTTTTGACCAGCAACGCAAAAGCTAAAATAAAACTTAAGAAAAGACTCACTCTAGGGTGATGCAAGTTTTTAAGTCAGGCTTTAGGTTGGGACATCTAAAGAAATTAGTCCCATTAGTCAGTTAAAGTGGAGTTGGCAAACCTAAACAAAACAGGTTTATTTGTAGACCATTTATTGTTTAAAATGGCAGGGGTTTCCTGCCATTAAAATACACAAAGTTTTGCTTTGAAGAAAAATGCAGCAATACTGTATTCACTGTAGATGACTGTTCTTCCTTGAAGGAAGAACTCCAGTTCCAAACCAGTAAGAGGTCTTGGGTGAGGACTTCTGACAGAAGAAGGCCACTATTGATCTGAGGACTATTGTAGATTCAGGGATGAATAGTGAGACCTGACACTGCAGAGAATGTAGCAGAAATGCTGCTTGGCTTATAATAATGAAAAAATCCTATCTGTTCCACTCTTCATCTGACTTTTTTTTTTTTTAAAGTTTGTCACCTCTTCTTGTCTGAAATAGTCTCTTACTCTGTCTCTCTAGAAACAGGAAAAAGGGTTAGACTAACCTTTGAAGAGGTAAGAGTTTGCAAAAGCAAAACAAATTGCAGATTTTTGGAAGGGATAGAAAGCACTATGAAATATGCATGGTGGTAAATGACTCATTTTGATAATACCACATAGCTGCATTTTGTCCATAACCGGAGTTTTTCTTCCTTGAGTTTGCTGTTTTTATTTCTGTATGAAATGAAAACTTGCTTCTTGAAATAATTGTTACATTGTTCATCTTGGATCTTGTTCTTCTGGCAGCCATCACAGACATTTTCCTGAAAATTTAGCTCTTACTTAATTCACTATAAAATTGGTGGTGGGATTAATTTCTCTCAGATTACCCTTTAATGCTCTGGCAATGCCTAGTTCAACCTGCCATTCTATTAAATCTTTTCAGAAGTTACTGAAATGGTCTCAATTTTTTTTTTTATTGTAGGTTTCATATATACTGGAGAAGTTGTGCATCGAATGCTAACAGCTACACAATATATTGCACCCTTAATGGCAAATTTTGACCCCAGTGTGTCAAGAAATTCAACAGTCAGATACTTTGATAATGGTATGTAGTAGTCCTTCATAAATGAATGTGTCTGTGTCCCTTGGCTCTTCGTATTTTCCTAAATGACTATTTTTGAAGGAAAAATTGAAGATTTTTTAAATGTTTTTTGTTCTTTTTTTTAACTCACGGGCTGCATAAAGCATGCGGCTAGATATCCGTAAACAGTTCTTAATTTAGAACACGGTTAAAGAGTCGTGAATGCTTTTTCCTAATTGGACAGATATCTTCTGGATGCTAATGTACATAAACTCAAACTAGCAATATATTTTTTCAGTTTTAAAAAGGAAAATCTGTCTTGTATACAAGTGCAAGTTCCAGTTACTTCAAAATATATATAGTAAATACATCCACCAGCTAGCTAAAATGAAAATAGCATTTGTGGAATGCAATAGCAAGGATACACAGAAGCAGGGCAGGTATAAGGTTAATAAACCTGTCAATGACTAAGTGCGCATGGAGTCCCAGGATTGGAATCCAATACACTCATCTACACCATGAGTTCTCAACAGTCCCTTGTACAAAAAATTGAAAGGCTAAAAGGCAAACTGCAGTGTTATACTTAAAGCTCTGTGAGATATTTCAAAGGCCTTGAATGTGTGGATATCCGTCTCATGAAGTCAGTTATAACCAATATTTTGAAAACATAAACTATGTGATTAAAATGCATCTGGTGCCTTACCTCAGGCCTTTAGTAATCGGATACAATGGCAGTGACTGTCTATTCTGAATTTAAAACTTAGAGAGTTTAGTATCATGACTTAATATAATGAGATCTATGATTGTTTTAAATCTTCCTGGATAAGCCTGTGCAATTCTATGCATGTTTATTTATAGTGAATTTAAACACAAATTATGAACATGTCCAAAAATATGTCACATTTCCAACCAGGTGTGTTAATTTTTATTCTTTAGATCAGGGATCAAAATGTATCCTATAGCGTTTGCACCTACTCATAACCTTTCCTTTCAATCTAGTCATTACTTGCAGCATTTCTTTGTTAAAAATCCAATAAAATAGACTTACAGGAGAAAATCCTACTCCTTGCATGGAGAATTTTCAGACAGAAAAAAAATATTATTTTCATTTCATAAATTATTTGACATTATGGCCTGAGATTTGTCATCTTTACTGAAAGAATCTGAGGATTCCAGGGAAGACATTGCTAATTCTTATTGTATTCCTGACTTCCAGTCTTCATACCACATGTATCGGGCTGTATCACATTGCTTTCATGACAAGGTTAAATACTTCTTTGAGATTTTGCATCCCTCTTCATGTGTAAGGCATGATGATCTTTTGGATCCCATGTGCTTTAGGGCAAACAATTTGCTATCTTACCCCAAATGAAAAGGAACTGAGCAAATTGTATCTTCAGCTCCTTATTTCTTATTCATGCCTGTTTTATCCCTCTGGGTAAGTGTGCTGCTTTAGAGCGGCATCTGCAGTGAGCAAGCACAGAATGTGGTGACCCATTCAGGTCTCACTCGTGGAGCTAACTGCAAGGAACTTACGTACACACGAATCTACATAAAGGCCCTGGGAATGAGAAAATTGTTTTGGAGCTGACTTCCACTTTAGCTTGGGGTTATAAGCACATAGATCTGAGGTACTCAAAGACTGACTTTAAGAAGTTCTGGCCATTTTTGCTCCAATAATTTTTAAAGCCCCTTTAAATTCCGTTAAAATAAAATTTAATACTCTCAAATAAATATGCAGAAAGCAGGTAATGAATGTGGTCACAGAAGGAAAAATGCACTGTGTGCACAATTAATGAGCATATACTAGACTCATGAAAGACACCTGGGACAATACTGTGGTGGACTTTTAGTGCAGTCTGCACCAAAAATTTGCATGCTCATAGTTTCGTGACATCCCCTGCGAAGATGTGTTAATGAAAGTTACAGCACAGAAGATCTGTGACAAAAGATGTTTCAAGGATATATCAAAAATGCATTGAGTCGGATGCATACTGACCCACCTTGAACACTGCAGGAAGAAATGACATTAAAGTGCTGTGAATCAAAGCACATAATTCCCATTAGTGCCAAAGAGAGAAGTATTTTAAGGAAGGCATATAAAGACAAAAAAGTCATTTTCAGTAAACACAGTTTGGGTGATAAGTGTCTTTCAGCCAAGCTGCTTGAATGTGTCTATAACCCTCAACATCTGTAAAACATGCTCATGGGGTATGCAAGTCACTTGGGGTACATTTTTAGTGCGATAAGTGGATATTCAGCCAGAGAACTTCCATGAATATTAACAAGCCTCTTGCAACTAAATCTCTGCACACCAGACTCAATATTTACCCCATCTATGAATTCTTAGTGGTTCTAGTTTAAACTACATTTATTTTTTGCCAACGCCTGATATTTTTAAACTTGCAGAATCTCAGCAAGGGCTTGTACCATGCAGAAAAAAATTAATGCTCTTTATATTAATGCATAGTTAATGGAAGAATCTGAATTCTTCAAATAATAACTTTTTCTAAACTATTACTATGCTGTTAACACTTCACATTTCAAAGTCATCAAGGGGGTTTGTGTGTATACATACATATATATATATATATATAGTGTAAAAAAAGCCACTGCGGAGCAGTAGTTGTGGCAGCACACCTGAACTCTGAGTGCTGGATCATACCTTTAGTGGTTGTTGACTCCTTGTGCAATTCCAAACAAGTTACTTGACCACTCTCGCTTTAGCAGACTTGTGCGAGTAGTTGAGGTAGTTGTTTGTGGCACTGTGTTGTCTGCTTTTAAGAGGATTTCATTTGCAACTTGTATTTGTAATGTCTTTGGCATTTCAAGATACTGGGCTGAAAGTTGCTAAAAAGAGACAAATCACTGTTCTTGTTTCAAGTAACTGCAGTTAAGTACTTTTCCTTCAGTCAGTTAATACTTTTCTCACATTTTTTTCTTCCCTTTGCCTCTCTACCCCCACTCTGGGGTTCACAGGCACAGCACTAGTTGTCCAGTGGGACCATGTACATCTGCAGGATAATTACAACCTGGGCAGTTTCACTTTTCAGGCCACCCTTCTCAATGATGGGCGTATCATTTTCGGCTACAAAGAAGTAAGTTGGGTCTGAAAGTTGTCATTTAAGTAGACAAATTACTTTATACCTGCCAGGAATTTCCCTACATTTTGGGGGGGGGATATTTGAAAGTTCAGCTGTATAAGATCATTTCATTATATTGCTTATAAGATCACTATTTTGCTGAAAATGACATTTTATTGTAAAAGTGATGTTCATGTGATGGACTGGAAAACCATCAACATGGCTCAAATGTGCTACTGCTGGATTTCACCTGACCTTTTTTGGGTGTGACTCTCTCTTCAAGATATACACATCTTTCTGTTATCCTCCTTATATTAAAAAAATGTAATCAGTGATATCACTGATTGTCCAGAGTTGGAGAAACCTGGCTTCTCTTCTCTCTCTGCTACAGACCAGTTGTGAGCCTTCAGTCTCATTTTTCATGCCTGTGTTGAAGCCATGCATCTGAATGAAGCAGAAATAATACTACCCCTCTCCCCTTCATTAGAAAGCTAGTGAGGATCTGAGTTATTCTACTAGCAGCAGTCGTATCTTCACCCAAGAGAGATGTCGTTGCACCTTGCAAACAGGATTGCTGCAGGATACTCTTACTGGATTAGTTTTGTAGACACAAGAAACTTCTGGTATGCCCACGTACCTGGCTTTCCTTATCTTATAAAAGACATGCTGATGCAAGGTCTGCTTTGGCTCTGTTTCTGAATGTTATGTACAGGTTAGTAGTCTTAATCTATAAAAATGCAGTTTATTTGCATTTTGACTCCAGCTTCATGAAAGCTTTTCTCTGCTTAGCACAATGGATCCTGTGCTTGATGAAAGGAGTGTGCACCAAAGCTTTGGTTGCTGAAACCTTTTTAAAGAAAGGACCACAGAAAAGTTCCTGCCTTCAAGACCCAGAGAAGTGGGGAGGGACACTACTTCAATTTGTAATTTTAAGATAAATTTGGCAAGAGCTATACATGCATTCTGACATTAAAAAGCTGACATTTTCAGGACACTACTATTCTTGGTTATGAGATGCTCTGCCCTGTCTGTTACTGTCCAGCCCTGTGCAAAATGGATCTAATATGGGTGATAGAAGCTGTTGCTCTAAATTGATAGTATCTTGCATTAATTTTGCATAAATGTAAATGATGATGCAGAGTGCCAGGCAGTGGAAAACTTTATTCATTTAGGAAGACAGGAGGAAATGGGCCACCTAATTAATCTCATGTGCTTCCCTAGAATTGCATGCAACTATGTCATTTAATCTGTGGATAAACAACTTCTATGCTATGATGGCTGCAGCACTGGAAGCTTCCTCCAAAACCACAGTGCTTTTTTGGGGGGGGGAGTTATTAACTTTCTTTTCATTAATCCTGAGACAGAAAGAATTGGAATTTACAAATGGGATGTATTTTCTGATGGAAAATACTGTCTAGATTACTGTTCTCGATGATTAAAGAATTCAGCATGAATTCTAAATATCTTTCTCCCTATTGTTAAAGTATATAATCCAAAATACAGATGTTAATGGCCCCAGGGCTAGTGTGTGTTTGGGAAGCTTATTCATAAACTGGTGACTTGCACAACACAAGAGTTCATATTGACTATGGTAGAGCTAACATTTATTTTGAAATTATTCTAGTTAAAATCCATCCTCTGAATGTAATGCCTTAAAACCCCTGCCACCCATTAGCAACCAATTGCACATTCCTAGCTTACTGCTCAACTGTTTAACACGTCAGCCTGTCGTGACATATCTTGCCATTCAGGTGAGGAATTCAGAACACTATCTGTCTGCTTGCTACCTATGTTTCACTGTAATTTTCAATAAATTATTTTATCATTTACCACAAGCCTTCTGTCAAAAGGGCATATTTCCTATCATCCTATTTTACCATCATATGGTAAAAGCCCATTTGATCTTGACATCTCATTCAAAAGATTTCACCTATAAAATGGCACCCAGTACACTCATCACTGAATGACTGAAGTATTCAGTTCTGTAAAATGACTAATTTTCCCCTACTTTAAAAATAAGCATATGTATTTGTAAAGGCAGATTTAATGACATTGTAGTTTTTCAAGAAAAGAAAAGTTTTCCTGGGTCATTGATTTCCTTCTACTTTGCCTGCATTTCTGTCTGTATGCCTAATTGTTTGACACAGGCTGTACCTCAGTTTGAAGAGGTGGCTATACTAACTTAATTTATGATTTCCTCACCTTACACAAACCCTTCCCTGTTTCTAAAACATGTACCCAAAATTTTGGCTGCTTCTTAAAGCTGCCAGTCTGTTAGACTGGACCCTACTACAACTTTCTTAGGAGTTTTAGAAAATGATTCTGCAAGTCCTTCACGCTCACTAGAATGCCCAGCACAAGAAAGTGGACATCTGCAGGGATTTTGGCAAAAATCTACTGAGATATTTCTGCTCCAAAATTTTCTAATCTCTGCTGAAGTTTTTGTTTGTATTTTCTGTTCAGCTTGGCTACTGCATCCTATTTTAGTACCAGATATCACTGAGTTATTCATGATTTTTATTAAACAGTGAAACTGAAAGTGATTTCAAGCTCTGAACCAAGTTGTAATGAAAAAAAATTTATTAAAAAAACCCCCCAAAACAACAAACAACTTGTGGCATTTGTACAGCAAGAACCCATCAGTCCTTCCTGGGGGGGGGGGGGAAGGAAAAAAAAAAAAAAAAAAGAGACATAAATTAGTTTGCTGTTAGCATAACTTTTGAGGGAAATATGCAAATTATTCAATCATTCACAAATTCAGAAAAAACATGTGTTATGGCACTAGACTTAAAATTAAGGAGGCTTATTCAAGGAGACTGAGTGCAACTTATCCTGGTTTGCACTCACACATAAAAATGAGTATAATTCTTTTCATGTGTCAGACACAATTTGTGCCTTGAGCTACCAGTTTTGCCAGCGTATTTTGTTGGTCACACACCTACTCATAATTCCAATTCCAACTACATTTTGTATCCATAAAACTCTGATTTCTTTCTTCATCTGCTGTGTTTCCACTCTAATGTGGAAGAGAAATAGTCAATGCGTCCTTCTCATCAGTGCTTTTTCTAACTTGATTTTCAATATCTTCTCTAGAGTACCCTCCTCAAAATCTTTTAAGACAGTTTCTTTGACAGTTAATATAAGCTTTTCTCTACAGTATTCTGAGACTGTGAATAATTCCCGTACTTTGTTTATACTTTCATGCTGGAGAAAGTTTATAGACTTATTTCTGAACTCAGTGAGTCTTTTATTTTGAAGACTTTGAAAATATGTCTTTCAGACTTCTTATGTCATATTCTCCAAAAACTGCATCAGAGCTAAGCTGACATAAGCCAAATTTAAATTGATGTATTACTAGCAGTATTTCCAAGCCACTTCTGTTTTTCGTGTTAACATCATTCCTTTTGTTATACCAAAGCAGATCATGTATGCAAGAACCCCTAAATAAACCAGCCAAACCAGTCACTAAATCAAGAAATGGAAATCTATGACACTCTTTAATTCATGAGAACTCACGTTTTCTGTTAATATTCCAAATTTAACTTTTCCTAGGCAGATATCAGTGTAATCAGGAAAAAGCACAGCTAAACGATATTTTGGGAACAAAGAGAAGAAAAACTACTGACGCTCAACTCAAATACCAGAACTCATGCCATCAATTGACATGTAGACAATACTGAATCCTCATTCACTGGATGTGTAACCAGCTTTTCACTTTGGCATTTTTCTGCTATGTGAAAAATATTGGCCAACAGTATAATTTTGGTAGTTTTACACAGGTAAAGCCAGAGAAAACTATTAGATTAGCTGAGCTAGCACCTTGTATCTCAGTTTCTTACACTTAATCCAGTTTCGTCTGTCTTCAGCCTGGTAATTTCTGGTTAACTGAAGGCCAACTTTGAAAAATAAGATATTCAACTGTGATCTGAAAGCAGCAAGGGGTAGAGAATCGTAATTTCCCTTGATAGTTTATCCCAGTGGTTAATAACATTCAATCATAAGAATGCGCCTTATTCTACTTTGAAGGTATCTGTCCGCAGCTTCCAGCTTCTGGTTATATCTTTCTGTGCTAGATGAAAAAACTCTGTAGCCCCTGAGAAATTTCTCCCCATGGCAGTACTTATTTATGGTAATCCAACCAGCTTTTGATTTTCCCTTTGAGAAGCCAAATAGATAGAGCTCTTTAGCTCTACTGTTAATGGCATTTGAGAACTGCAAGTTCTCAAATAAGCTTTCAAAATATTTTTATTACTCTATTAATCTTCCTTCTCTTAAGTTTTCAGCCTCTTTTTAAGAAATAGATCCTCCCAAAGTTTGTGTAACATTTCAGTAATGATATAATGTGCAGGTACAAGTAAAATGGCCACACCACTCCTAGGCTATATTCCACTGTTTGTGTAACCAAATAACGAATCAATTAAGTTTTCTTGCTGTGATGTCCCTTCTGACAGCTGGAGTTGTTCATCCACTACAATACTGAGATTCTTTCCAGAACTGCTGCTTTCCAGAACATGGTCCTCAAACCTTGCACTCTTTGTTCTCTGAGTTACAACTTTGCAATTTTTGCTAACTGAACCAGGCATTTCATTATTTTTACTCTGCCAGTGTCAACTGCAGAACTGCTAGGCAGTTTCCTTCCCAATCTTTGATAAAACTTTTGAATACTAGGTCTGATGTCTAGAGAAGGAAGATATGCTGTAAAGACACACTGTCAGTCTGAGCTGCTTCTTTAGTGATGGCTGTTGTTTGTGATCAGTCGGTGTAATTAACTATATTAATATTGTATAAATGTTACCTGTTGCTAAGTAAGTCAAACACCTTACAAAATTTTAAAGCTATTACATCTAGACAAGTATCAGCCAAGGCTGCAATCTTGCCCAAAGGATGAAATCAAACTTGATACCTATTTTCATACAACCATGTTGCCCAGCATCAATATCTCTGTTATGTAAAGCTGGACTGGTCTATGGCTATCTAAGTCTTTTTATTTCTTCCTCTAGGTATTGGCAAGTAAGCATCTCGCATTTTCCACATTTTCTATGACATCAATAATTTCCCTGCTATCCCGAGACATATTAAACATGAATATCATTGGGCCAGAGCTCTCTTCATATAGCTCTTCAAACAGTTTTCAGTACAAGTTAACTGAGCCATAAGCTTTTAAATGTTCATCCCAAGCTGAACTTTCACAGTTTGCGTGTTCAATAGTAGACAAGAGGTATTGCCTCCTCCTCCTTGTCTGATATTAGCACATCATCACACTTCATCTGCAACTGGGGGAAATAAATTACTGAAAATTACCGCCCTTTTCTGTGTTATCATTAACAATTGTTCCACCTCTAAGTATTGATGTGAATATTGTTATATAAGAAGCAAAGCAAACTGGGCTAAAATAAAAATTATAACCAGTAATTTCAATCTTCAGTAAATCCTTAGTCATATTATGCTGTATTGTATAAAATATTTATTTAGGACTTTTAACTTACACTGGTTAAATGTTCATTATGGCAGTGCTGTTATTTCTAGTCTGATTTTTTTTATTTTAGTATTTCATGCGTATCTTCCTGTTTTGTCTTCCAGATTCCTGTCGCTGTGACACAGATAAGTTCAACCAACCACCCAGTGAAAGTGGGACTCTCAGATGCATTTGTGGTTGTGCACAGGATCCAGCAAATTCCCAGTATGTAGGATTGTAGTGATGCTAATGGTTTGGAGGCTGAGAAACGAGTATAAGCTGATTTCATCAAGGATGATTAGCTGCACAACAAATCACTTAGCTAATTTCAGCTTGTTAATTCAAGTGTAATTTTATTTGCTTGATAATTCCCAATGTGGCTTTCGCTGTCATTGTTTCTTCTGAGCTGATAAATTAAGTAAATAAAACTAAACGGCCAGCTAAATAATGTAAAATTAAACTGTCAACCAGCACAATTTGGTATTCCATAAGATACTTTATCTGGAATATGTCTCCATATCCATAGTAGGGAAGAAGTACCAGTTCGGAAAAATCATCTGTATCCAAAATGAGAAAAATATCCAGGCTGGAATTTCTTGATACTTTACATTCTGAACTTCAAATACATATATATATTTTAGTGAGAGAAAAGAAGAGATGTAGTTATTAGGTAACATCTTGGGTTCACATAGTTGTGGCAACAGTAATGCAGATGACATTTAATTTTCTCTGGCATTAATTATATTTTGTGTGGTTTGACTGAAAACGAAAAGCAGGAAATCAAGTGTGATTTCCTTGATGCTTTGTTTTAACATACTGTGAACTGAACCCTCTGAGGTTGTTTAGCCATTAGAGAGTATGCTCACTTTCCAAGTGTGCTGGATTTGTTTACACATTTGGAGCAAATTTACTAAGTTCAATTTTTTATGATCCTCTAATAGCAGCGTGTAGATAAAAGAAGCTGCACTTGAAGCAGCCTCCTAGGACTGAGTTCAGGCATATTCTCCTAAAGTGAACCCTGACAGAGGCGTGATGCAGATTAAGCTCATACGGACTGACCTGATCCAGCCCATCTTTAAGTCTGCAGATGGGGCTGACGCTGAAGGTGCAGGTACCATTGCCTCTCAGCTTGTCCTCTCACCTCATCACATTTAAACAGTCTTTGATATGAGGGAGCATAAATCCTATGTCTTACATGTCCTGTCATGGGGAAGATGGAAAACTTCAGTGACTGTAATTACCAGAAAATCTGTCTAGTGTTTCATCTTAGACTTACGCTGTTCATTAAGTTACATTGAGGAATGGCAGATAAGAAGAGTAGAATGTGGGTAAAGAGTCTAACACATGCTGCTGCAGAACTGTTTTGATAGCATTATTTCTGTATTACTGGTATGCAATGCACTGTTTTTCTCCTTAACAACTGGTTCTGTGGATGGTGGTAATTCATTATTATTTTTCCTAGTTTGCAGCTTACACTAGAGCTAGTACTGATCAAGGGAACCATCAGTTCAAAATAGACTTTCCTGAAGCCAAATTGTGCCTTCCATGAAACAGGTTTATATTAGTATGTACAGACAGAATAATAGTGCTCTGACAGAACTGGTAAATAATGTTCACCTACAGAGAGCCAGTGTCAGATGCTCTTAAATCATGCATGTTCTTGCATTCTTGTTTTTCAGAGGTGTTAAATCAACAATGGCTCTAGTCAATTACTGAAAAAGTGATATGATAGAATTGCTGTTTTACTTCATTTGTTAGCTCCTTAATACAACGGAAGAATATAAATTGTTATTTGTTTGTCCCAAAAGAAGGGAAAGATAGTATAGCTATTAGTTCTTGCTCAACACCTTCGGGAAGACTTTTCCATCAAGAAAACCCAGTTTCCCTTTATGTTCATGGCTAGTTATAAAAAAAAAAACAAAAACCAAACCCAAATCAAACAAAAAAACCCCCCAACTCTACTGCTTCATGTTTGAGTTTTCTCAGTTATTTTTGTATACATCTTGCATTTGAAAAGGAATGAAACATTAAGTGCAACACAAGCCTGTTTGATAACCTTTGGAAATTTGATAATACTCTCAATTTTCAAAAATGCTGAATGTCTTTGGTGCACTCTGTATGCTAAGCATTCTAAAATTTCAGTGTAATAGTCCTAGTTTTATTGAAGTAATTTCGGAAGATTTAAACCTAACTGTTTATCAGTTTTTTTCAGACATACTGCCCAAAACATTATAAATAACATTTTTAATACTTCTGAAAGGTGAGTTCTGAAGGCAGGCAAACCTATTTCATTCTGAGGAGAGAAAAATGTGCTTTTTGATCAGCCATTTCATGTCAAAAGTGCAATTTAATGAGTGCTGAAAAGGATCCTCTTGAAGAGCCAAGAGTAAAAAGAAAGGTTTTTCTGAACTTTTTGAAATGGAGGACCTTAAGCATTTCATACCTATCTTTGTTAATATACTCCTACATGTAAAGGCTTTTCAGTAATACCCCTTTTATCTGTCCCTAAAAGAATACAGGTACCTACATTTTTTTCACCTTATCTTTTAAGAATTAGAGCACAGCAATGGGAGATTTTTGGCAGGTGGCTTTCTGCCTGTTTTCTATGTTTGATTTTTTTTTTTCTTGATCTGCTACTAATGCTTATATAGAGACAATGTCTTTATTTTTGAGCCTATATGTGGTACTATCATATTGATGCAGATTGGCCACTATTTTGTATTTTTATATATAGGTATAAATACATATGCCTGTATATACTCTAGAGGTGCTTTGGAATGAATGGTAATGTGTGAAGGGAAGCGAATTTTTGCTTGACACCAAGGTTAACAAGAAAAGCCCCAAATGCTGAGATTTATATGGCAGCAATATGGCAAATTAAGTCCATCGTTTAATTTCAGAGCAAAAGTTTCTGCTTCTTCCAGGTAATTCAAGTGAAGTGAGCCAGGGTCTGGACCTCTGCTTCTGATTTGTCTGATAAGTTAGAGGGACCACCCTGATTTCTTCTTCTTCAGACAGGCTGAACACTTCTACATTAACTATTTTTCCTTTTGTAACAAAGACACTAACAATGTTTAATGGATGTTGTCCAGTTAGACAACACAAGTTTGGTGAAGACAAAGCAGGGGAATAGCTTTACATGTTCCTCCAGCAAGTCTTCTCTCCTCCCTTTTCTTCAGCATCTTCACTGCATCAGGAACCTTGTCCCTGTCCCATTGCAACCACCTTCTCTTCCCTGTTCCCTCTTATTTGAACAGTCCTGTTCAACAATATATTCATCAATATATTCATCAATGACCTGGATGAAGTGAAAGAGTGTGCCCTCAGCAAGTTTGCTGATGACACAAAACTGGGAGGAGTGGCTGACACACCGGAAGGCTGCGCTGCCATTCAGCATCACCCAGACAGGCTGGAGAGTTGGGCAGAGAGGAACCTTATGAGATTCGACAAAGGCAAGTGTAGGGTACTGCACCTGGGGCAGAATAACCCCATGCATCAGTACAGGTTAGGGGCTGACCTGCTGGAGAGCAGCTCTGTGGAAAAGGACCTGGGAGTCCTGGGGGACAACAGGATGACCATGAGCCAGCAATGTGCCCGTGTGGCCAAGAAGGCCAATGGCATCCTGGGGTGCATCAAGAAGAGCGTGACAAGCAGGTCAAGGGAGGTTATCCTCCCCCTCTACTCTGCCCTACTGAGGCCACACCTGGAGTACTGTGTCCAGTTCTGGGCTCCCCGGTTCAAGAAGGACAGGGAACTGCTGGAGAGGGTACAGCCAAGGGCTACAAAGATGATGAGGGGACTGGAACATCTTTCTTATGAGGAAAGGCTGAGGGACTTGGGTCTTTTTAGTCTGGAGAAGAGAAGACTGAGAGGGGATCTTATTAATGCTCATAAATACTGGGTGGGTGCCAGGAGGATGGGGCCAGTCTTTTTTCAGTGGTGCCCAGTGGCAGGACAAGAGGTAACAGGCACAAACTTGGTCACAGGAAGTTCCATCTAAACATGAGGAGGAACTTGTTTACTTTGAGGGTGGCAGAGCGCTGGAACAAGCTGCCCAGAGAGGTTATGGAGTCTCCTTTTGTGGAGATATTCAAAACTCGCCTGGACATGATTCTATGCAATCTGCTCTAGGTGAACCTGCTCTGATGGGGGGTTTGGACTAGATGATCTCCAGAGGTCCCTTCCAACCCCTATCGTTCTGTGATTCTATGATTTTTTGTGTTTTTCTCAGCCATCCTTGGCATTCTGTTCATGGTCCTTCTTTCAGTTGTCTACGGTGTCCTTTGCTCTCCTTTCTGCAGACTCACAAGATCTATAATTTCATGACCCTCTTTCTTCCCCTACATCTTTCCTTTCCTTCAGGGTTACTACATTTCTCTCCTTTTTTTCAGTGATTTCTTCCCTTTTGTCTTTCAATTAGCTTTTTATTGTGCATGAAGAAGAAATGAAAAAGCATTTACTGCAACCCACTATTTTATTTTAGCAATGAAAAAGCCCACCAGTGATCTTGCCCAGATTGTGCTTTGTTTTCCATGAGAGCATGAAATACATTGGTAAAATGAGAAAGTGTCAGGTTCGTGGGGTCTACTTGTGAGTTGCTAGTCTTGCACTTACAGATAATGGCTAGGTTTTTCTCCATGATGAGACATATTTCTCCATGATCTTGGCCTCTGCCGTATTAGGTACAGCTCTTTTAGGAAATCCATACCTTGACAACCCAACATTTAATGACACTGAAATTACTCAACAACACTGTGTGCACAAATGAAATTGTAGCTGAGATATGTGTTAGTAATATTCCAGTTTCGGTGCAATTAGTGCCACTCAGTATATAGTGTAACTCAAGCATATAATTAAGTGACACCTCTGCATGTTGTAACTGTTTGCTGAAGATTTCTCTCCAGTTTGTTTACAGCACTGAACCTTAGCATTACATTCCTGAAGGGTAAAAGAAGAATAGCAGTTTATGTTGTGATATTTATTGTGTAAAGGTGAGCACCATCTGGGAAATCGCAAAGTCTGATTTGCTGCTGCCTTGCTGGTAATGTTGTCATTTACCTCTGTGCAAAGTGGGCCCCAAAGTTATCGCTCTAAATTCACAGTATTTTTTCTTGCTTTCCACTACTGTAACTAATTCCACAGAGTGCCAGCTCCTCCAGCCCTGTGTGTTTGTCTGCTGGCCCAACAGGGATTAGCCAGGCAGCTGGGTTCCTTGGCACTACATATCCGATTCAGGAGCAGTGAGGGAAAGAGATGGGCATGCTGCCAGTCTTTGGTGGCATAACAGCACTTCAGGGACCGGTACGAGGTGATCAAAGTTTAAAATCTTCTCATTTTAGCCAAAGCCTTAACTGGCCATTGACCAATCTCAGAATTAGGCAGTTCGGTGCATAGTGACTTAAGGGGATAAAGCTTGTTTTTCACACCTAGATCCTGTACTAAAAGCAACTGAGCTGGCATCAGGAATTGGGGTAAATCTGAAAGGACATGGAGAGTTTCAAAGCAAATGATGTGTGGTAGGCACAGAGTGTTGGTGCAGAACAGTTTTTTCTGCACTGTTCACAAAGCAGGTATTTTCAGAGCCTACATCACTGGTTTGCTTATTCACAGATTCTACATCTTTTGAGGTGCAGCTTCCAGGTTTTAAAGAATTTTTTAGTAACTTTTAGGAGAAGGATAAAATTAATACAATTAGGGAATTCGAGTTTTGATCTAGATTCAGACATGTGTGTAATAGTCCATGATCAACAGCAATTGAGGTGGTGGTTTGATTACAGGCATGTTTGATCCCAGTGTCAGTGCTTCGAGAATTAATTTGTTAATTTCAATAAGTTTAGCAATACAAAGCTGTTAAAAACAGAGAACAAAGATTGCTTTGACTTTCTGATTCCCTTACCTTTTATGGTGATAGCAATCAGACGTACCAGGCTGGCAAAATATACATTTACATGAAGATTTTATTCAGCCAGAGGTGCTAAACAAAGTCCCTATCAAGCAAAACAAGTGGCTGTATAGTACAGCAGTTCTGCCCCACCCTTCTGTTTCCCTTATATTTTTCACAAATTGCTTGCAGTGTAAGCTGGATATGGTTCATAAATTGTTTGCTTCAAATTGACTTCTGCATAATCAAGTGCACTCTCTTACCATTTATGTTTTCTCTATCAGCTAGACTTAAAAATGAAAGTGCAGCTGTATGAATACATATGGCCTTGTTTAGCAGTTTTTGCTGGGTGTGTGGCCGATCTCAATTCCCTAGAAATCTTTCACTGACAAAGATTTTTATTTGTGTGACCATATAATTTAAAAAATCAGACTGACTTCCCCAATATTTTCACATTTCACTCGGTTGCAGGTTTTAGCTGAGGAATGCTGTATGAGGAAAAAGTGTTTATGTGACAGAAAAGTACAAGAGAAATTGTGCATCTTTTGGACACCTACTTAGAATGGTTTATTACTAGCTACTGACCTTTCTCAGGTATGTTAGGAAGTCATTGGTTCTCTTCTGGCACCACTCCATCTCCAGAGCACTCCCCCTATTTAGTACATTTAGTTAACTCTGGAAATTCTGTTTCATAGAATATTTATATGCCATTATTTCGTTTAAAACTACTGTGATAAAACTACATAGAAATGTTTTGTCGCAACAGAATCTTGCACATCTATAATTTACCAATCCATTTCTTAATCCCTTGAAAGGATTCTTTCAATTGTCCTTCTGACCCACCACGTTCTCTCTCTAGGTGACTGAGGAATGTACTTACCTCAAGTAAGTACTGGTGTTTTATTCAGCTTTTTCTGCTGGGACTGTACTTTTGGTCTTGTACTCAAAGACAGCACATGTACATGCCACAGAAACAAACCATTGGAACAGGCTGCCCAGGGAGGTGGTGGAGTCACCATCACTGGAGGCGTTCAAGGAACGTGTGGACATGGCATTGCAGGACATAGTTTAGTGGGCATGATGGTGTTGGGTTGATGGTTGGACTTGATGATCTTACAGGTCTTTTCCAACCTTAATGATTCTGTGATTCTGTGAAAACAAAGAACAATTTGGACCATGCTGTAAATTAAACCAAATGTAAAAAAATAATTTATATCATTTGTTTAAAAAGAGTGTTTGAGATACTTAGACCTACAGAAAAGTAAAATATTTTTGTGACTAGGAAAAGAATATATACATATTTTCTGAAATTCAGAACAAGGAATGGTACTTCAAAAGTATATATACATGCAAAAAGTCCTTTTCCTTTTCTCTTTTCTCTATAATTCCTCTTTTCAGTAAAATACCTGCATGTGATGCTTAAATTTTTCTCTGTAACTACATCAAATGATTTCACTAGTTCTTGTCAAGTTAGGGTGCATAC
The DNA here is from genome assembly GCF_030936135.1 of Gavia stellata. NCBI lineage: Eukaryota > Metazoa > Chordata > Aves > Gaviiformes > Gaviidae > Gavia > Gavia stellata. Next base: position 21,575,874 of record NC_082599.1, on the reverse strand, counting down.
TGAAGTACATGGGCTCATAAGCTCTTTGTGATTCTGCACTTGTACTTGTTTGTGAAAGAGCTAAATAGGCAGCATAAGTCAAAGATGAACAAGTTCCACCTGAGTGAAAGGCACTGTATGACTTCGGTTGGAGCAGGAGTGTGTGTGGAGACGTTGAGGGGGAAAGTGTCAGGGGAGAGTATTCATTTTTCTGTTTATCCTGTTGAGTTTAGCTTTTCTAGCCGGTTTTGTTAAGGTGATACAGGCTCAGAATTCTAAATAGGGAGGAAAAAGTGCATTTTGAGGAGCTAAGCATGGCATGTTTCAAGTCAAACTTTTAAAAGAATCTACACCTGCATTTTTTTTACAACCTGGCCATGCAGATAAATTTGAACTCTCGTGTTTCCAGCCACCTGCCCGCAAGTATATACAAAGCTGTTAGAAGGTGACTTTGCAAATACCTCTCTGTGCTTAGGTTTCTTCCAGTAGATAGATCCCTTGTATGCAAACTCACCACCTGTGGTTGGCAGAGTCTTCTTCCTGAACAAGAAAAGATCAAACCTGAGTCTACCAGGAAGTGGGATTTAATGGGTTCAACAGTCACATTGAACTATACGTGATAAGAAATTATTTTTTTGATAACAAACTTAATTCTCTTAAAATCAGGGTTTTTTAGAAATTTCATGACTGGGTGAAATAAAAGTGCCTGTGACCTGAGTCACAGATTCTTATTGGATTTTTAGAAAGCCAGAAGCTCCTTAGTTCTTGTAGGCCCTGTGAGGAGTCTGTTAGGAAAGGTTCCAAGTAAACAGGATTATAGCATGCCAGTGTGTACCACTACTGATGAGATGAAATGGAGTTCATTTAAAGTGCCGGCACCCATCATTTTAATTTACGTATTCATTTGCTTATTTTTTTGGACAGAAGGATAAAGATTTCCGTGGAAACAAATTACAGCCTTCAGCATTGACAGGAGTTAATTTCAAACACATTTCCTGATCACTCTAATTTGGCAGATGCTTTTATGGGACTTACCATCTTGGGAGCATAAACCTCTCACTGCTGGCAAGAGATTTTCCCCACCCCAGCACAAGGTTAGCTTTGTTTAGAAAACCCTTTCTGTCCAGTGGGTTTGAAGTACATGGTTAAGGCATTTATTGGGGTAAATATTTGGCACATCCCCATATCTGTCTTTTAACTAGTCAGAATGACTTTGCAGGTGAAACATAAAACTAGCTCAATTATAGGTGCATTTCATACTGAAAGACAAATCCGCTATCAGGAGGGGTGAAGCCATAGCAAAGTCGGCTTCAAAAAATGGCAAGAGGAACTGCTTGGCAAAGGTGCTGACTTGGAGCTAAACAGAAATATTATTGTCTGAAAGTCAGACACTGCCTACCTGTGCCTGGGAGCTTATGCGGTGAGAGAGGGCAGAGAAGCTGCTTCACCCACAGCAACCCTGGCTGATGCAGCAGAGAGTTATCCCACCCAGCACAGCTCTGCTTCTGCCTCCCCATCCCTCCTCAGAGATTCCCATGTTTATTCCAACTGACACGAATAGCTTGATGGTTATTTTCTGTGGGATTCCCACACTTGTGCTTTTAGAGGCTGGCCATCCCTCTTTTCTTAGAAAACCTCATCTGCTTGAGCCAAGAGGCACCTTAGCCACAGGATACCTTAGTGCACTTTCTCTCTTCCCTTAAAAATTAGTATTTATTGCTTGATTGATTTTAGTTGAGGTTCCATTTTCTGTCTGAAAAATGCCTACAACATCCTTCCTAACAAGAGATTGCAAAAGACACTTCAGATTTGGTGCTATGTGATTGCTTAACAGCTGGGAAGCCCATGTGAGCCCACTTCAAGCTGCAGAAACACAGCCTTTATACCAAGCAACAAGGTGTGCCCTAATCCATACAGGGCTGGCAACACAGAAGACCACCTAAGATTGAGTTTGTGGCTGTCTGCAATTCCTTTTCTTCTATTGCATGCAGACTCAGACCGGTCATTGACCAGAGTAACCTGTTAATCCTTTGTATGTAACCGTTTATTCCTCTCTGGCATGATTCCACAGGGTCAGTGATTGTATTTAGCATTGATTTCAAGTTGTTTAGCAGACCTTCAAAAAGGACATAAATTTGAATCCAGTGCACCAGGAAATCATCGAGTCAGATTGGCAGTATAGGCTGTACTTTTAATTTGCCAATATATAAGCTCACCAGTCTGCATTGCAGCCATGCACTTAAAATCTGGAATATTCAGAATACATGATAGGATATTGATCTGGAAACTAACAATTATGTAATTTTTTTCACACTTATCTTCTGCTTGGGTCTTACAGTTGTCTGTGTGTTGAAAGCCAATAAGAACAGTCCGTTGACTATATTGAAATTCTGCTATGAGAAACTTAGATGCAGTCAGCATGTGTAAAGATTATGCATAACATAGGCTGTTTAGGAAGACTTGTCTTCTTTAATATAATGTTATAATATGAAAAATGTTCTAGTGCATTTAGATGTAAGCTAGCTTGTAGCTAACAAATTTGATTAAGCAATGAAATCAGTTTTGTTTGCACATCTTGACAAGAACTGACAAAGTGAGTATATAAAGCATTTCTCTCAAGTCCGTAAACTGAGAAACGTCTTAGGAAAGCAAGCATCTGAAATATACCCTAAAATGTCTGACCATATACTCTCTACAATTTCTGCCTAAATGAATGACTAAGATGCTTGAGAGCACACTCAGCATTTTCATAATCCTTTACCAGGAATAGGTACCTATTCTGTCAGCTCTGATGGTTTCACAAGTGAAAAATTCTCTGTTTATATCTTTTACATGTTCCTTCATGGTGTCTAAAGCTAAAAATACATTCTTGAGGAAAATTGGTGTCATGTGTGCACCTAAGGAACAGTGAGCAATCATTACAACCACTATTTTTCACAATCTACAGACTGAAAAATAGTAAAGTGTGAAAATATTTTTATTTTTCTTTCCTGGTAGATGTCCGTAGAAGAACAATTTATGAGTACCACAGGGTGGAGCTACAGATGTCAAAGATTACCAACCTCTCAGCTGTTGAAATGATACCTCTTCCAAGTAAGTAAAACATAACATGGGCAGGAGCCAGATCTGGGAAGGAGCTGCTTTCCACTCCCAGCAACACATACACAATTTTAAATATATTGTTTTATCTGTGGACTTGGAATTATGGACAGATTCATTTATCCTCTCTCAGATTTATTCCCAGATGGATGATGCATTGTCCAGTGCATCTTCATGTATCTCAAGTTAATTTATAGTTATACAGCTCCCAGTAGGTTTTGAATGAAATCTGTGCCAAAGCATTTTTTCAGAAGAATGATTATATTTCCTTTAAATTTGTTTCCTCAACAAAAAAAGAACAGTTTTCATGCTTGCAAGGCAAACACAAATTCTTCTGTGTCCTGTGCATCACATTGCAAAGGAATATCCCCAAACACATTTTACAGCTCATCTGCCTCTTTTGTCCAAGGTAAAACTACATTGTCTGGAAATCTCTCGGCTTAAACTGCCAGCTGTACTACTGTGACAAAACCAGAAACAGCTATTTTTCTTTTTTCTAATCCAATTACAGCTCTTGCACACTTTTCTGTCAGTCTTATTATCTGCTTATGTCTGAATGTTAGCAACACAAAGGAACACTGGAGCCAGGAAAGAAAGCAAGTTAAGGAAATACTTAATATTAAGCAGAAAGATAAAAATTTAGCAATGAAGCTGAATGAACAGTTGTGGAAGTGGGAATACATTTACAAATGGAATCCTACAGATAAAATATACCTCTGTGCATATGGTTGTGCAATGCATTGTAATAGGCTGGTTTTAGTATCTTAATTTGGACATGTGGGAACCTGTTGAGTCCCTAAGTATATATTATCAGAAGATGTATCCTTCTTTTGTGTTTTTTATGACAATTATTTGTGAGTCTAATGTAATAATTTGTGTTTGTTTATCTACATCTCAGCTTGTCTCCAGTTTACCAGCTGTGGTCCCTGTGTCACTGCCCAGATTGGTTTCAACTGCAGCTGGTGCAGTAAACTCCAAAGGTAAAAAAAAAGAATTTTTCTTTTTTGCATAGGTATGCAGCAGTGCTCAAGGGATATTCAAAACCATTGCCCATCAGTTATTCAGTACAAAGGGTTGTTATATTTAGGTCTTATATATATGTATTCACACAAACATACACCTCAGTTGCAATCACTAGCAACACATCATTGTCCCATTTCATTTCAGCCAGAATATTATGCAAGAACGGTCAAAACAGTTGTTTTGGGACTTAAGCCCTTGTTCCTATTTCCTTAACCCTACTTTAAAATCCTTTTGAAGGAGAACAAGAAGTAGAAATCATAATAAAATTCATATTTTCTCCCTATATAACTGGCTTCATCAAAAATAATTTAACCACATGGAGACGTGGGGTAGTAATGTAACTATAAAGACATACTTGTGGTCTTAACAGTAGGGAGACAGACATATCCAAAGACTCAGTCTTTTCTCTTTTAACCTCTCATTATACTTAGTGGGTACATTGGGGCTCCTCAGCCTCTCACTGCCACATTGACGAGGACAGTCAAGTCAGTAGCAGGAGTGATTTAGAATCTGAGGAGCAGCTGGAGCACAGACAGCAAAATGGAAACTCTGCGGCTGTAGCTTTTCCAAAAAGTTCTTCAGTCGCTGACCTTCATTGATCTTCATAGCAAGAATTTATTTAGCACCAGTTCTCTGGCACAAAATACAGTATCATAATAGGTATTTATTATTGTGGTGTTTTTCAACCCTAGTTATTAGGTTCAGAAATGTTATGTATAAAAAGGATGCATAATGAAAGGAGAAAATGCTATTAGCAGTCTAAAACAATGTAATAATTTCATACCGTGCTGAAGAATTGATAAATAGCTAATGAACGTGGTACAGAATTAGGAACTTCAGGTCACTTTTATTATGTTTTCTTAGTTTTCTACTCCCTTAGTAAGTCATTTGAGAACTCACTTTGTTGTCAGTTTGTCTTGCAAAAAACTCTTCAGTAGCATTAGAGCTAAATTAAATTGTTTCACAGGAAACATATCAAACATCTTCAAGAGTAAGGATACTTGCAGAAAAGTGTTCCAAGCAAACATGAAGAGACCTTGCTTGTTTTAGCCAATTTCTTTCTTTCAAGCATTGCTTGATTCTACTTCCATTAATAAATGTTGTAGCACTGAGACTCTGTTGGCTTTGGTTTGACCAAGGTCTGTAGCTTTGTGGCCAGTGTTCTCACTTCTCTTTGGATAAACTCAATTCTAGCAGGTAAGATTTGAAGAGATGGTAAAGTTCAGACCTCTTATGAAGAACAGGAAAACCTTGAGATCCTTTGTTTTGCTCCATAGTTTCTCTAGAACTGAGTTTCCTGAGTTCTGGAATTGCTGGAAAACCTGTTTCTCTCACTGAGGCACAAATTCACTGTGGAGAACTCAAAGAGTTTTATCCTTCACCTTTAGGAGGAAGAAACCCCAGGCGTGTAGTTGCACTATGTTCCCTTTCATGTATTTAGGTGAATTTGTGTCTGCCCCTTCACAAACTGGCACTATTTACTGCTGAAAAATATACAGTCTCAACACACCTATTTCTATTCAATTAAAGTTCGCAGGAAAAAAATCTTGCTATTCATTTTGCCTGTGAAGATCACACTGCAATCAAAGATGAACCCACTGTGAGGCAGTTCTGCACTGTTTCCTAAAAACAGCTGGTTCGACGCTGCAGCACAGTTGTGCCTTTGACAAGCTGCAGCAGATAGACTGCACAGTTTTATTGCTATTAATTAGCCCATTACTGACAGTAGTGAGACTGTCATTTCATACAGGGTGTGTTTGGACATTGACTAGCAGCAAAAGCAGGAACTGGAGTTGATTCCTTAAAAAAAAGATGGATTCAGAAAAGCAAACTAACATTATGCCTCTACACGGGAATTTCAATAGTTTAAAAACAGTCATAGCATCCAGTCTGCATCTATAAAGATGAGTGATATTCAGTCAGGTTTAAGCAAATGGAGAATTCTGTACAGAATCATAAAATAGTTCAGAATGGAAGGATCCATTAGAGGTCATCTAGCTTAACCTCCCGCTCAAAGCAGGGCCAGCTGTGAGATCAGACCAGTTTGTCCATGACTTTGTTCAGCCAGGTCTTGAAAACCTCTGAGGCTATGGTCCAGTCCCCTGAACTTCCTAATTTTATACCAGATTTTACACCTTATTTTTTAAACTCTTATCTCCTCTGGAAACTTGGCTCTGGTGATGATGTCTGCCTCAGGCCCCATTGCGTTTCTTGGCCACTCTCCTCCAGCTTCTGAAATGAGCAGCTCATTTCAGTTAATTCAGTTTTACAGAGAAACAGATCTGAAATAATAAGTGGACACATATTTTGTGAAAAGAGGCAACTTGCTTTCCAGAATGTGAAGACTTAGTTAGGGTACATTACACTTCAGGATCATTGTGATCAGGACTCATCCCTGTTTCAGCTTTGACAATTTTCTGCTCCCTACCAGTTCTGGATACTCTCACCTGCCTTCTAGTCCAGTGCCTCACTTCTTTTACCTTGCTGTTCCTCAGCATGTTTATTCATTTTAGGGAGATACAAAAAAAATCCTTATCACATTCTCAGTGGAGATGTCTGGATCACAGGACAGTACTCAGAATCATTTACTTCAGTACCACATTGTGGTTTTGCTCCCCTCAAAAACAAACTCGCTGTGTTAAAATGTTCTTTTTGCATGTGATAAAGCCCTTGCTCAACAAGAAAACTTAACTATCCTGGTTAAGTATCATAAAGGATGGAAAGTTGTGAGTTCTTTCATCGCAGTGCTCCAGCTTTTTCTGTGTGTCACTGCTCTTCAGTCACCAGCCTTGTAAATCAACTTAGATTTCTATCTCCTGTTGTAATGTACATTGCTCTGCTGCAGCAGGATAAAATCTGCTTGGAAAAACAAGGGCAAAGCATTACATGAAGTATTAACTTAGACATTTCAGAAGTGCTTAAAGTACAAAGAAAATTAATATTTACAGTCCACTTTCAAATGAGTGCTCATAGGGGTTTTTGAAGTAAGCAGAAGCAGATGCTTAGGGGTAATGCCGGAGTAGCGCAAAGCTGACTGAGCACACTGGTCTGGGAGATGAGAAACCAAAAGCTGTCTGTCTTGGCTGTAGGCAGAGCCCAGGGTAGGGAAGGCAATTAGCCTTTGGTGCAAAAGCCTGAAAGAGGCTTTGACCTTGATAGTGACGGGTTTCCAGTGTGGCAATAATCTACCGACTGATCTAGTGCTCCGATTTCTGCAGAGGGAGAATGCCTTTTTGCTAGTGAGGAGACTGTTAGGGAGCAATGAGGGTCAGATATGGCTGTAACAGACAGAGCCACAGTAGCACTTTAGTGCTCTAAAGTGAGATCTCCCAGAGCAGACAGACTTCCGTGTGGGTAACAAGCAAACACGTATCCATCAGGAAACAAAACTCTACACCAAGTCTACAACCCTTTATTCTCAAGAAGTTATGACCCCATTTAGCCAGAGCAACATTACTACCAAAAACAGCATCTTGTATTTTTTTTTCCTTGCATAAAATTTAAACCATATATTGAATCATTCATACAAAAAAGTACAGTTGTTGGAAAAATGGGAAGTTTATATAAAATCTGTAACTGCACAAGGAAAATTGATCAGCAGAGCCACTGCAGAATAACTGTACTCCCCCATGTGGGCAATCCGTGTTGGAAAGAAAATAACTTTATTCTACAACAGTGGATTGTTTCCTACCTGTAACTTCAGCCCAGCTGCTGTGCAAACTCTGCAGTCTTTGGAGATGCAGGTTCTTCTTGTAGGTGATTCAGAGCAAAATCCTCTATTCCTGTCACTTTCTGCAAGTTTAAATCACAGTTTCCCTTTTCATAAGGGATCATCAAACTATCCACTCTGAAATCCAAAATGACATATGTCATACAGTTTCATCATGACTAAAGCAAAGACACATGATTTTCTCCTGACTTCAGCAGGTGGAGGATCCTTCTAGGAGCTAATTTTTTTTTGAACTATGTATGTTCCATAACTGTTCCATAAGTAAAACTGTTTCATACATAAAAAAGACTAACTATAAATATGTAAGCTAAGATGGTATCATAGCTTTCTCCTACACAAAGATCTATGTCTCTAAAATGCCAGAAACATGTGGCATCTGCCTCATAGTAAACATCTGTGGCTGAAACTTGGATTATTTGCTCCTCATTATCTCTGACTTCCCAGCATGTAAAAAATGGGAGAATTCATTAATGTTAGATCTGTTTATATCATCTTTTCATGCTTCTGAAAATGTTTGTATACTCTGGGCACTTGGTATAGCCTCCATGTTAGAGATGTCATTTTCTAGGAAAGTTTTTGGAAGCTTTAAGGCAACTTTGCTGTTATATTACAGGTTCAATTTGTACAACTTGCTCGAATTACTGAAATAGTGAGTTCCCTTGGAAATATTTGAAGTTAATTGCCCAAGAAATAAATTCTGTTTATTAACTTTGAAAGAGTTGGCACTGAAATAGAATGGAAATATGATGCTTAAATGATCAAGGAATTTTTAAAAGCCACCTTTATATAAAGTTTTGAAAATATTTATGTTCAGATTTGGTAGATATTGATGTTTTTCTTTTGATGAACTTCAGGAAAGTCTCAGATTTCGGCAGTGAAGTGATACTGATATTTCAGTGAGTTCAGAAATAAGCAGACAAAGAGCACACTTTTGCAATCTGTGCATGCTGGAGACTCAGGTTTTGAATGTGTCTCGTTCGCTTCGTTAACACAGAATAAAAGCATCTCCCAATCCTTGCAACATCCCACAAGTTTAGCATGGTACTATCATCCCAACACTGGAGGTAGGAAACTGGAGTACTGAAGGACTAAGGGCAAGAGCTACGAACAGTTTAGATGATAGTTTTATTCAGCTGTCACTGTTGGTACCTATAGTCAAATTTTAAATCCTCAAAACTGTCTGCCTTATGCCAAGGGCACCCAAAAGCCTAATGGCTAGATCCACAAGGGTGTTTTGTTGGCTGTCTCACTTAGGTTTTCAAGGGAAGTTATGCAGAATAGACGAGCAGTACTAAAAGTACCTTTTCACCAAACTCTGGACTTAAGTATCTAAGACCAAAAAGGTCTCTAGGGCTCAAATACTTTGTCTAAGGAAATACCCACAACTACCTGAGTCTAAGCAGGGCTCAGCAGTGAAGTCCCTGAGGCCCATGAAGCTCCTCTACTCATTATGCATGACACGGCCCTTTACACAACAACAGTCTCACAAAGATCAGAGAATCCCCTGAGGCACAGGAGGTAAATGAATGTGGGTCCTCTGAGCCCAAGTCACCCCTGAAGGGTGGCCCATTAGATGTCCAGGTTCTTAAGCCTGAGCACTGAAACTCATACCCCCTTGCATGGCTTCAGCTCAAAGCAGCTCTGTTACCCTCAGGCAGTGGCTGCCTGGAGACTCAGGGTCAGCTCCTTCCACTGCTCTCCAGGCAGGCCTGCTGAGGGCTTTCCCGGGTCTTCAAGGCAAGAGAGATTCAGCTTCGGGAGTCCCAGTTCACAAAAAGATCTTGCTCATGTTAAGTGCTTAAATGCAATTTTATTCTTAAGAGTCTCTGTTTTCCAGACTATACATTGAATAATCTGGTTTGAAATCATACCAGTTTATGGTATTTACCCATGGAATGCAAACACTCAGTTTGAAAAGTGCCCTGGAACAGGCTGCACAAATTCCCATGTTGGACTTTCTGTGTGTAGTGATGAGCCAGGACACTCCATGCAGAGTTATTCTGCCCATGTCTGTGCACACAGCTCCCGAAGCTGCTTGTACTCTTAAAACAATCCTGAGCTAAAAAGATGAAAGAATCCCATTTCTGATACATTTCACTTCAATGCTTAATCCCATATGCCAGCAACAGCACTACTTGTGTAAACCAAAATGTTATGGCTGTTTTTTATGGAATGTGTTCTGAGCAAAGTGAAAAATCAGAAATGTGTCTGGGAATAGTAGCAATAATGCAATTTAAGTCTTGATACTTCTAATCTTTTATTATGATAATCACTGTTCCCATCTAAGCAGGTAATAAAGAAACAAGTTGTTTTGCATTCCATGCTGATTAGCTGGAAAGCAGGGAAGGCAAAATCTTTAGGCACTTGCAGTTCTTAAGAAAACATTTTACAGTTGAAATATGAAGTGACAGTTTTCCACAGTGCCCTTATGGTAATTGAGATAAAAAAGGTTGCCTATTATTTGTCTTCTGAACTTCTGGGCAAGCTTGAAATGTCTTGTTTGTTTATTCTTCTTTTAGAAAGAAATTGGAAACATGTTCAGTTAACTTTCAAATCTGAGTTTATGTCTGGAAAATTTTAATATCAGGAAGAGGAAAAGGGTTAGGTTTTCTGTTTGTTTGTTGTTCTGTATGTCCCACCTGACAAGACCTATTTTCATAAAAACTGTGTTGAATCAAATATCGTAGTATAAGTAACAGTCTTATGTGATCTAAAATATTTATCAGCTGAGCAAAGCACCACCCATACAGAATTACAAAAAAAGCACAAAATAAATATCATATAATCTGACTAGATACAACCCCTGATTTACAAAAGAAAAAAATTAAATCCGAATAAGAAACACAGGGTCTTTCTCCAACACATAGCTTACTGTTTGGTATCTACATTTCCCTCATCTTTTATTTGATAGCTGACACCTTAGTGAAGGTTGTAGATTCTATTACAGAGCAGGGAAAGGCAACGGATGAGATCAGCACCAAAAATACACATCAGCTGAGCACGCTGATTAATTAGCTTAATTGTGCAGTGAACATGTAGTGAACAACTTCTGCTGCGACATGCTTTGGTCTAAGACCTTCAGGTTATTTTACCAAAACTATGAATTTCTTTAAAAAAATAAAAATCTTGAAATCTATAAGTTTTTAACTCATACTTAGATCATGGGACTCGCTTTGAGAAACCTGGTCTACTAGGGGCTGTTGGAGTCCATCTGTCAGAGAAGGGGAAGACCATCTTCAGTCATAGGTTTGCCAAGCTGATGAAGAGGGCTTTAAACTAAAGTTGCCAGGGGATGGGAACCTCAATCCATCCCACTCCTACCAGCAATAGGTAGTAGGTGTCAGTGCCAGCAATAGATGCCCTGGGCCCAGGGGAGGATCACAGGTCAACAGGAGAGCACCTGAAGAGCAGCACAAAGGGATTCCAGACAGGAAGTCAGCTTCCTCAGAGGCCCAACTTAAATGCCTCTATGAAAATGCACGTAGCATGGGGAATAAACGAGGAGTTAGAGACATGCGCACACCTGCAGGGCTATGATCTTACGGGCATCACAGAGACGTGGTGGGATGGCTCCTATGACTGGAGCGTTGGAATGGAAGGATGCAGGTTCTTTAGGAAGGACAGACAGGGGAGACGAGGAGGGGGTGTCAATGACCAGCTGGAGTGCATGGAGCTCCGCCTGGTGATGGATGAGGAGCCAACCGAGAGTTTATGGGTCAGGATTAAAGGGAAGGCAGGGACAGGTGACATTATAGTGGAGGTCTGCTACAGGCTACCCGACCAGGAAGACCGAGTGGATGAGGCCCTCTACAGACAGATAGGAGCAGCCTCACGGTCACAAGCCCTGGTCCTCATGGGGGACTTCAAGTACCCTGATATCTGTTGGAGGGACAACATAGCAGGGCATAAGCAATCCGAGAGGTTCCTGGAATGTGTTGATGATCACGTCCTCCTCCAAGTGATAGAGGAGCCAAAGAAGGGGAGGTGCTGTGCTGGACCTTGTTCTCACCATCAAGGAGGGGCTGGTGGGGAATGTGAAGCTCAAGGGCAGCCTTGGCTGCAGTGACCATGAAATGATGGAATTTGAGATCCTTAGGGCAGCAAGGAGGGCACACAGCAAGGTCACTACCCTGGACTTCAGGAGAGCAGACTTTAGCCTCTTCAGGGATCTGCTTGGTACAGAATCTTGGGATAAAGCCCTGGAGAGAAAAGGGGCCCAAGAAAGCTTGTTAATGTTCAAGGGTTACCTCCTCCAAGCTCAGGAGCGATGCATCCCAACAAAGAGGAAGTCAGGCAAAAACACTAGGAGGTCTGCATGGATGAACAAGGAGCTCCTGGACAAATTAAAACACAAAAAGGAAGCCTGCAGAGGGTGGAAGCAAGGACAGGTAGCCTGGGAGGAATACAGAGAAATTGTCCATGCAGCTAGGGATCAGGTAAGGAAAACTGAAGTCCTGATAGAACTGAATCTGGCCAGGGACAGCAAGGGTAACAAAAAAAGCTTCTATAGGTGCATTGGTGATAAAAGGAAGACTAGGGAAAATGTGGGCTCTCTCCGGAAGGAAACGGGAGACCTGGTTACCCAGGATATGGAGAAGGCTGAGGTACTCAACGACTTTTTTGCCTCAGTCTTCACTGGCAAGTGCTCAAGCCACACCACCCAAGTCACGGAAGGCAAAGGCAGGGACTGGGAGAATGAAGAACCACCCACTGTAGGAGATGATCAGCTTTGAGACCGTCCATGGGTCCTGAGGGAATTGGCAGATGAAGTTGCTAAGCCACTGTTCATCATATTTGAGAAGTCATGGAAGTCTGGTGAAGTTCCCGCTGACTGGAAAAGGGGAAACATAACCCCCATTTTTAGAAAGGGAAAAAAGGAAGACCCGGGGAACTACAGGCTAGTAAGTCTCACCTCTGTGCCCAGCAAGATCATGGAGCAGATCCTCCTGGAAACTATGCTAGGGCACACGGAAAACAAGGAGGTGATTGGTGACAGCCAACATGGCTTCACTAAGGGCAAATCATGTCTGACAAATTTGGTGGCCTTCTACGATGGGGTTACAGTGTTGGTGGATATGGGAAGAGCAACTGACGTCATCTACCTGGACTTGTGCAAAGTATTTGACACTGTCTCACACAACATCCTTGTCTATAAATTGGAGAGACATGGACTTGACAGATGGATGACTCAGTGGATAAGGAATTGGCTGGATGGTCGCACTCAAAGAGTTATGGTCAGTGGCTCAATGTCCAAGTGGTGACCAGTGTCGAGTAGTGTTCCTCAGGGATCAGTATTGGGACCAGCGCTGTTTAACGTCTTTGTAGGTGACATGGGCAGCGGGATTGAGTGCACCCTCAGCAAGTTTGCCAATGACACCAAGCTATGTGGTGCAGTCGACACGCTGGAGGGAGGGGATGCCATCCAGAGGGACCTTCACAGGTTCGAGAGGTGGGCTTGTGCAAAGCTCATGAAGTTCAGCAAGGCCAAGTGCAAGGTCCTGCATGTGGGTCAGGGCAATCCCAAGCACAAATACAGGCTGGGCAGAGAATGGATTGGGAGCAGCCCTGAGGAGAAGGACTTGGGGGTGTTAGTTGATGAAAAGCTTAACGTGAGCTGGCAATGAGCGCTTGCAGCCCAGAAAGCCAACCATATCCTGGGCTGCATCAAAAGAAGTGTGACCAGCAGGTCAAGGGAAGTGATTCTCCCCCTCTACTCTGCTCTCTTGAGACCCCACCTGTAGTACTGCACCCAGCTCTGGGGCCCCCAACATAAGAAGGACATGGACCTGTTCAAGCAAGTCCAGAGGAGGGCCACAAAGATGATCAGAGGGCTGGAGCACCTGTCCTACAAAGGAAGGCTGAAAGAGTTGGCGTTGTTCAGCCTGGAGAAGAGAAGGCTCTGGGACACCATGTAGCAGCCTTCCAGAACCTGAAGGGGGCCTACAAGAAAGCTGGAGAGGGACTTTTTGCAAGGGCATGTAGTGATAGGACAAGGGGTAATGGCTTTAAGCTGAAAAAGGGTAGATTTAGATTAGGTATTAGGAAGAAATTCTTCACCATGAGGGTGGTGAGGCACTGGAACAGATTGCCCGGAGAAGCTGTGGATGCCCCAACCCCGGATCTGTTCAAGGCCAGGTTGGACGGGCCTTTGAGCAACCTGGTCTAGTGGAAGGTATCCCTGACCATGGCAAGGGGACTGGAACTAGATGATCTTTAAGGTCCCTTCCAACCCAAACCATTCTATGATTCTATGTTATAAATACACTCCTCAAAATCTCTGAAAGTTCTTCTTATGCAAAGAAATCACAATGAAGGCATAGAACTGAAGTTACTGTTGGTTTGATGGGTGAGGTAACAAGCGTGGGCATTGCAGTGCAAGGTGGCAAAGCACTTAGTACAGTGCAAGGGAGTTTTACCTTGTGAGCCTGAAAATATTGTTACTCCTGTCCCTACTTTCATAACCAACCATCTGTAGAGCTCAATTTTTATTCAAATGCTCACTTTTACATACTTCCTAGTTTTAACTATTTTAATTTTCCTTATTTGTTTACTTTAGGGATATTACATATTTAAATTCCAAATTGAAAGATGGGAGGAAGACTTGCTCCTTTATGCTCAGGCCGTTTATAACCCAACACTGACTGACAGTAGTGTGCTGTTATTACAAAATTGGCCACAGCATCTTAGCCATTGAATTCCAAAATAAAAAAAATGAGGCATTTGTATGGATTAAGTAAACCACCAGAGGGAGCATATATAATCCAATCAGTGTAATAGATTCATATACAAATGACAAGGAAAATCTCATTTTAAATGCTTTAGAAGGGCTAGAGGTTTAAAATATAGTGTATTCTGTAAAATATATTCCGTTCTATAAATGTGTATAACTTAATGAATTTACTGAATTTGCTGATCATACTGCTGCTTCAGGCAAAGTGAAAGAAATGTGCCTAGGTTCTGCCCATCTCTCGAATTTGTGTTGCACTACAGCAGTTCTTTATGCTGGACTGGTTTTATATGAAAACATGACAGAGTCCTGACACTTGGGTCTTAAGCAGATTGTTGAATTAGGTCAAATTTACCCTGTGATAAATGAAAAGTAATGTCAGTACTATTTTTCTAACTTCTATGCTGTTTCTCTCCAATTATGGAGTAATCATATTGAAAATCTGAGAAACAGAAATTCTGGACCTTTGTCAGAGTTTGCTCTGATTAAAATGCAACATATTTTTCTTCTGTTTTTAATCAAAGGCAACAAATGTAGCAAGAATGATTGTGTAAATTTGTCAGCCCTAATATATTACTGATAAGAATGATATGATAACTAGATCTATACTTTATTGAGCAGAAAATTGCTCCACACCCAACTTCTTCAAATTCTTTTCAAGCTGCTCACTCTTAATTTGACAAGCTAATTTGAACACATGAACTGCAAGAAACTGTTAGGAAATTAGAATTCAATAATTGAGAATTTTGTATGCATGGCAAATCTGATAGGAGTAAAGCAAGAAAAGACAGTGGCACAGAAGTGCTTAAAGAACAAAGCATTTTCTCAAACCAGAGTGAGCCCAGTGACGGCATTGTTTGATGAAAGAAGCCTCACAAGATCATAGTAATAGATCTTCTCAAGTGGAATGGCAGTTCTATTTAGAAGACAGTGTAAGCTTCAGTGAGCCTGAAGGTATATTTAAAAATACATAACAGTAAAGATGTACATATCAGTAAAATGTACGTAACGGTACATTTAAAAGTACTGTTCTAGAACTTAGATGATCCTGAGCTCTTAACAAGTTTTATTGAAAGTTAGCCTGCAGCCAGATGAACTAACTTTTTGCTGAGATTGACACATGGATAAATAGCAAATAAATAGCCTTTCTACATTTTTGGATAAGTTTCTGGAATTTGTTGGCAGCTGGATTCCGTGGAATTATTGTGGAATTTCTGTAATTCCCCTTGAGCACAGATTGTCTGGTGCAATTCCTACGATTAATACAAATAAACCTAAAAAGTTCAGTCTCTGAACAGAACTCTAGTGAAGGTGCAGTAGCTCTCAGAGGCCTAGGACACACCAGAGCAAGACCAGCCAGTTCACTAGATAGGGTGTGGGACCCACTCGAGTAGAATCATTCCCTTGCCTGTTTCAAAGCTGGTATCTTAAAATGGACACATACTACCTGAGACCTACGTGGAATACTTTCTCAGGGCAGAGCTTTTTCCTGCACTACTGCACAACTTTGTCTTATGAGCTTCATTCCTCATGTTTCCTTTCTCCACACAGTCTTCTGCAGTGCCCTCCTTTCTGCTCACTGATGTTCTCAGCAGTCCCAAGCTAGAGAATAAAACTATCCCTATCCTACCATTAATAGACTTGATATCTACCCAACTGAATTCGAATCCTGCTTTCATACAGAAACTAGCCAGTTTTCTTACAGCTGTAGCATTAGTCACACACTTTTACATATGTATGCCTTGCTTTGTTTTCCTGAATAATTCAGAACAACCTGAAGACAACAGTTATGCTCATAACTGATGCAGATTTATAAGAAATGCAAGGCTGGGTTACAAAACTTTAAATTATTTCTAGAAAATGGGCAGAAGATTGCTACGATTCTCATTACTCTGAAATCCTAATCTTTCTGTCGAAATATTTTCTATGAAATCCTGGACCTGAAGACTGGGAAGCATTTTGAAGTTTCTTAATCCAGATATAAAAACAGTGATTTATTTAAGCCACATCACTCACACTAGTCATATTGTGTATTTGTGTTTCTTACCATATCATTCGCCTTTCAGAATTTGAGATTGGTTTCACTAGCTATTGGTTCCCTTGCCAGAGATGTTGCTGTGTCTTCTGGAGCTTAGAAACTCTGTTCATTATCCACTCTGCAGGTTTCTGTGGTATCCAATTTTGCAACACAGCTTGGCCAAGACATAGATATCACAGTCAACAGAAAAAGGACCACTGCCTGGACTGTTTTGAGACCTTAATGTAAGGTCTGTCTCATGTAGGTCTATCAAATATATCCCATTCCTAAGGTGTTTTATTATAAATGCAGGAAGTAGTTATCAAAGATACAGAGGACAGTTAAGCACTTAAATCCTGTTGAGAGGAGGGAAAGTAGCCATTCACCTGTTATTTATACCTTTGAGAGTATTTGCTTTCGCTGATTAATTTGCAAGGAAGATCGCAAAATCTGTGTTTAATTTCCATGGTTAGTTTCACAGATGCACCTAAGATACCATAGTGATAAAACACTAGATAAACAGGTACGTAGCACAGCTCTTTTCTGTAGAAACTTCTTTTGCAATTCTTTTACGTACTAGTAATTTTTTATTCTTCATTTAGTGTATTAGAACAATAAGACAAAACCCCACTTAGTCTTTGATGAACCATTTACATCTGGATCTGCAATTTCTGTGCCAGCCATAAATCTTTCAAATCCCAAGAGAGTTGAGTTCAGACAATTCTGCATTGTTTGTTTATCCTGAGTGCTATAACCATAATAGCAGGTATTGCCCTGCTCTGTTAAACAGGCATTCACTCTGGGATTAAACGGTCATTTGCTGGCAGAACTGCACTACATTCAGTCACACAGCAGCCCCAGATTCTTTTCTGTTTGGTTTCATTTTTATCTGTTCAATTCTTACATTGATAGCTACTACCAGAATGTTTGGGTTCAAACATGTTCCTATTTCACTGGTGAAAGGTGACGCTTGCCTGTGGAAGGGCTCCACAGACAGATGCCTCAGAATGCAATTTATACATATCCTAGGCATTTTAAGAAACTTGACTCAGAATTCTGGTCATCATTCTATGCCATGTGATGGGCTTTCTCAGGACTGAGTTTCTATACCAGGCATTATAACCTGGCTGATTCCCAACTAAATGTCTCAAATGGTGGTCTAACGTATCTATTAGACTTTAATTGTATAATGAGAAGAGCGCAAGGAACACATCTCAAAGAAAATAGGCTTTCCTGATAATGAATTAAAAGATTTATACTTAACAAAATGCTTATGCATTACACTGGTTAAATAAAGTGTAATGCAAAACAGTTAGGTTGTTAATTTGCATGGTACGCTAATGTGAAATATAGGTGGATAATGGTTAGAAGAAGACAGAACAGAAATGAGAACTAATATTAAAAAATAGGATACTTAAGCACAAGAATAAAGATTACTTCAAAAACACTGAGAGGGAAGTTACCAGGTAAGACAGAAGTTTTTCTTTACTTTTTCTGTTTTACTGAAATATAATGCAGAATGGCAGTCCCAGTCAGATTTGTTTAATGGTCAGTTCAGCAGTTGTACAAAACAGTCACTTGTACAGCTGTAGTTCATCTTCCGGTACCAAATATTTTTTGACATAGAATTACTTGCAAATTAAACAGAGCCTTGGAAGCTTCCTGGGCATTGGAAAATTATTGTCTGTGCCATTAAATAGTTATGAAGTTTCCTGACATGATTTCAGTCCATGCCCAGGAACACTGTCCAGAACATTTCCCAGGCATGGTGCAGGAGTTGGACTGTTCCAGGGATTATTCCCAGTTGGCAATTTATGTACAGCCTCCTCCTTTTCAAGGCTGAGAGAGTTTGCTTGTTCAGGCATAGTCCGTTCTGTGCCAGCAGTCTTCAGTGCCAAGGAACATTTTGGGGCATGTTTATTTTACTAGTACAGAAACAGGCAGAATGATCACAATAGTCTTAACTGCTTTCCAGAAGCGCTAAACTCATGGTTTTACTCCTCAATAACTTGAGCATCACTGAAATCATATTTGTCTCATAGCCTCCTAGATATTACTGTTTAAGGAAGGGCCATAAATTAAAAGTGTCCTTTTGTTAGCATAATATTTTAAATTTTACATGTTGCTATACACATACTCCTATGTAATGTTGCCAGAGACTTTTATTTAGACACATCTGAAATCTGCATGTCTCTTCATAAAATTTGGATAATCTGACATTAAGACCTGCTAAAGCAAACTGTTCTATTTCTCAACATAGTCTACTGACTGTCTATAGCATGTATATTTTATCAGTCTTTCCAGTCACCTAAACAGTGGGGACTCTGTAACATTTCCCTGTAGGAGATATTCCCAATTTCAGGGAAATAAATGAAGTTTTCTCAGTATTCTTCCTTATTATCAAGGATTTTTGTGCATCATTACAACTTTAGTTCCCCCTCTATTCAGGTCTGTTAACTCTTCCAATATCTGCATTATCATATAGCATAATGAAACCACTTGCTTCCCACCAGATATCACAACAAATTATTAATATGTACAATTAATGAAGAAATTGATCAGCCCCAACTGTTCTGTAATTCTTTGGTAATCTGTTTTGCAAACTGTTCTTGCCAAATGTTGACTTCAGAATTTGACTCACTTTTAGAGAAAAAATGAGATGCAAGTAGAATACTAATTTGGGAAACAAATAACTTTCTGAACTTTAAATTCTTGTGAACATAACCAGTTACAGGATGATTCATGTCCTTCCTTTCTTTTGCTCCCTAGCTGAAGAATTCACTGAGCCTTTACGGCAGGTGTTTTTCTTAAGCCTAATTCATCCATACTTTCCACAAATGCAGTAGTATGAATATGCAGTTTCAAAACTGTGTATGTTCTTTGTGCAGAACGCTCTCCTGTTTTGTTGGCATACCTTTATAAGCATATAAACATTGGCTTATGTAGGGTCAGTTTAGCACATTACGCCTCCTTCTCCTGTCATAGCTCCTGCTTCCTTTGACTTCTTACTCTTTTTAGATTTGTGAATGAGATGATATAACAGGAGCAGTAACCTAGCCTAACCAAAACATCTCTGCACTTCTCTTTCTAGCAGCTCAAATGCTGATGCCCACTAATACTGAAACAGCCATGTTATGTATTGCACAATTGCTAGGGGTTCATGTGTGATAACAGAAATGTGAACAGCCCTATTTCATATTATCTCTAGGAACTACTTGTTAATGTTATCGGTGGTTTTTTGGAAAGGAGCAAAATCCCAGTAAAAGTGTATGAATAACAAAGGGAGCTTGGCCAACGTGTGAATGAGATCTGCACCTTGGTGCATGTCACTCGAGACCTAATGTTTTTCAATATCATTCCCAGTTCTACAATTCATATGTCTGGGAGTATTATGGGAAGCATAGGAGGTGTGAATTAGTGTATGCTCGTCTGGTTTTCAGAAAATCTGGGCTTAACTCTAGGTTCTGTTACAGGATTCTCTTATCTCAGCTGAATCATTTCATGTCCCCTATGTTTTATTTCCTCATCTCTAAAGTGGAAAAGGAAATATTTTCTCCAAAGGTGACCTTCATATCTTTATTTTAAAAACAAGAGACAAAGCAATGGGTGTGTAAGGCTAACTGTATTTCTGAGGTTGTCAGTGTAAAGCATTATAAAGCAGTTTTCAAAATACAGCTGGCTACTCACTTTTTATTTAACCAGAAGTGAATGTAAGATGTAATATTGGGAAAAAAAGTGTAAGGTCATGGGAGCATCCACCCTAAAATTGAAGAGATCATTCTGAATACTCAAAGATAGAAAATAGTTCAGACAATCATGTAAAGGTGAGAAAGGGGGGTTAATTGTGCTAGTCGGGATCATCAACAAGAGTATGACGTACACCCAGTAGTGCTTCAGAGCTCTTTGCCTAGAACCATGAGGAATTTCTGGTGCGCAAAACAGGTAGCAATGGCAACAGATTAGAATTCTCTGCTAACTTTTGTTGCTGTTAGCTCTTTATACCCACTTTGTGCAGGTATAAATGCACAAAGTCAAAGGCAGTGGAGAATGGAATCTAGTATCGGAGACTAATTTCAGTGTGGCTCCTTCCCCGAGAATATGTCTGAATGTTGTTTATTTTCTGCTGATTCTGTTGGAAATTCTGATAACATAATCTCATAAATTTGACTCTAGGTCCCTCCTCTTACACTTTCTTTTTCCTTCTAGTTATTCAAAGCAGAGCCTTTAGCAAAAATTTCTTTTTTATTCTTTATCTGCTTTTGAGCATGTTTCCTTTGTTGTTGTAACTGACATTAAGGTTATAGAAAATATCCTCCTATTCTTCTTCAATCAGAACTCCGCCAAGTCTCACTTTAACTAGGATTTTTTCCTTTCTTTCTAGTTGAATTGGAAATAAAACTTACTTCTTTTAGCTCCCTTGTATTCTTAGGCTCTTCCAACAGCAAGAATTCCCTGTGAGAGTCCTTATTTCCTACTGCCTATTGACATGTTGTGTCAGAGTTACAAATATCGAGTCTTACTCATGTTCAGTCTCTTTTACTGTGAAATAACAGCCTTTTTTAACATCTTTTCCCTGTTTACGTGATATTGCAGGAATACTTTACAGAACATGTAGCTATATTTTTCCAAACATTCTGTCCCACAAAATTGTGGAACCATCATCAGGTTGAAGATTGCCTGCTGAAATTTGTGCCACCCTCTGATCCTCCTTCTCATCACCTGAATGCTGGAAATTTTGAGAGGCACGCAATGTTAAGACAACGATGAAATTCAGTGCTGCAGACACAGATATGCTGCATCAAGTATTGACTATGCCTTAGTAATTACATTTTAATTTCTCACAGAATCACAGAATCATGGAATCATTAAGGTTGGAAAAGACCTGTAAGATCATCAAGTCCAACCATCAACCCAACACCACCATGCCCACTAAACCATGTCCCGCAATGCCACGTCCCCACATTCCTTGAACACCTCCAGCGATGGTGACTCCACCATCTCCCTGGGCAGCCTGTTCCAACGCTTCACCACTTTCTCAGTAAAGAAATTTTTCCTAATATCCAGTCTAAGCCTCCCCTTCATAAACATTAAAATAGTAAAGCCTGTTTGTAGTGCTGTATGTTTGAAATCCTTGTATTAAGCAAATTATCTTAGCTATTCTCAACTTAAAACAGCAAGGTGGGAGCAAATCCTCTTCTAACAATTCCAATTGTCATCCTATTCTGAAGTACAGTTTAATTAAGCAATATATTTAAGTAAAGAATAAATACAGACAACACATTTATACTTGAATTCAGATGTATGATTAGGTGTATTGAGCTAGATACTAAGCACAAATACCATTCAAATACCTTACAAATTCAGACTGCAGTCACTCACAGTGACACTTCGCATGAACTTTATAAGCGCTTCGTTCTGTGATAAAGTTCTGCATTTGTGACAAGGGAAAGTGGAAAATAACAAAGGGAGAAAGATGCACTCTTTTTCCAGACAGACTAGTATGACAAGAAAGTGAAATTTGATGGAGGAACCAAAATGGAGCCTGTTCTGCAGTAAAGGGAGGCAAAGCCAGACCAAGCACAAAGATAGTGCTTTTTGTCCTCCAAAAATCAATCTATGATTAGGGTTTTTTTCAGTTGGACAGACTCAAAGTTCAAGGCTTCCTGTATTTTTATTTTTTAAAAATATATTATATATATTTATTTATTTTTATATTTTACTTCCTATCTCCCTCAGCTTGGAAAGAAATTCCACTTTAAAATGTTGTAATTCTTTTTTTAATAATTCAAACAACCTAGCAAGCATCTTAATCTTTTCCTAATGTGATGGGCCTTCCTTAGCAGTTAAAGGCAGAAAAGAGTTCTGTCTGTTCAATTTTCTATTTAGTTTTCCGAGTTAACCTTTTATTTAGAGGAGTTAATAAACATTTTAACTGAGCTGAGTAATTACATGGTATTTAAGAAATCATTTCAGATTTCTGGAATGCCCTTCCGTTCCCAGAAATCTATTCTTCATATGCTGTTACAGATATCCTGGCAAAAAAAACCCCAGGGAATAGTTGATTTAAAGGACACGTGTTGTGCATTTTAATGCTCTTGATTGTTTTATACCAGTTCAACCTGGTGAAAAGATTTTTCTAAACAGACTTTGTCCCTTTCCTTCCTGGTAATTTTCCATTATTTTTTTAGCTTTTACAGGTTAAACCTTGATTAATTTTCTGTACACAGTGTATCTGATTTATTGTTATTGTTATTAATCCCCATTGAACTCTCTTAGAAGAAGCAAAGCATTTCAGCCATGCACTGAATGGACTTTTCTTGTAATTTAAATATTCTCTGCCAAATAGAGATAAATGGCATCTGGTAGATCTGATGACATCTCCATCTTCTTTCTGCCTATGTACAGTTCACTGAAAGGATTCCAACATCTTTCTTGTTACCCAGATTCAGCTGCATTAGTTATACCAAATCGTCATTGCTACACATGCAGAGACTTTAATTCTCCCTTTGCTCCCTGAACCAGTACTCCCAAGTTCCACACAAATCCTGGAATTCCTTACATTTCATTAATGTCCCTATTCTCATTTCCTAGAATATCTTTGTTATTGCTTTGTTAGGAGCTGATTTCGGTCATCACTTGAAAATGAAGTTGTTATAAAATGGCCATGTTGGCAGATGGCATAAATGGCATAGCTAATCAAATCTAGTCCAATGTTTTAATGGCAACAGGGAATTATCACCATGCTACTAGATGAAGGTCTTAAAAATGCAGTCAGTAGAGTGGGTGGTGCACTGAGATGACAGATCCCAGAATTCTAACTCAAAGATGGAGCAATGATAGTATCTGCTATGGCTGACATCTCATTAACACATGCCTCAAAGGAAGTTCACAAACAGGTTTGTTTGGAGCCTATCTAGTTCCTGATAAAGATGCTTTCTGATAATATTGTTTGGACTCACCATTGCATCAATAGAAAATGTTAAATAAACAGTGTCCAGCATTTAATGTATTTTTCTTTAAGGTAGGGTCATCTGAAGAGTGTCTCAGATGTTTGAAAGAGCCATTCCAAGTCCTTGCATGTTGCATTCAACTTTTGGTGGTTTGTTAATTCCTGGGGAAAAATCAACCCCAGCAATGTTACTTGCCACAGTATTTCACTAGTTCATCAGAAAAGATTTAAGAACTGTAAATGAGTGTGCCTGGGATAAGCTTTTATTCATTTAATTTTTGGAACCTTTTATTCATTTAACCTTTGACACCATCTAGATACAAGATAAAGTCTAAAATAAAAGGCCATTAATCCCTACTAGCTCTAACTACAGTTGTGTTTGAATTAGAATGGATACGTAACTGCAGTAATTGCCTCTATTGTAGGAATTTATGGAGTGGCTTGATGTCATGTCATGTCTAAACATTGGGCTTCATTTTCAGACATACAGAATATCCTCAAACCCATTAGATTTTAGCCACAGCAGTATGACTGAAATGTAATGTGTCTGTGAGTATTCAGTACATCTGAAAATTAGTCCAGTTCTCCTTCAAAATGGGCACAGAAGTTGCTAATGAAGATCTTCAAACTGTAGACAAAAGTAGGAGAGACTGAGACTTCAAAAAAATATGTTCTATTCATACCTGGAATGTCACATCATCATTTCTTACTGCTTAGCAAAGTCTTCCTTGTTCCCTCAAACATTGATGGAGACAGAATACTCCAAAGATGGGGAGGCAGCACTGAGCTCCCAGCATAGCATTGATTCACTCACCCTTCAGCAAGAAGAAAAAACTCTTTACAGTAGCCTTTATTCCCATGCATTGGGAAGGAGGTCTCTGTATTTCCCTGGAATACGTTTCTGCTTTGGGAATCTTTGTTCTTCACTGCAATAGGTTTTTAGAAAAGTCAGTTACTATAGAGCGAGTGATAACTGACACCTGTTAGGGTTGGGGTACTTTTTTTAGTAACATTGCAAATGATGGAATGTGGATCAGTGCAAGTACAACTAACAAGAGAATCAACTTTTTCTCAAAATCTTTTGTCAAAGACATTGTAGATTCTGCTCAGAAAATTATATGGAGAAGTTTATTATCCCAAGTGTGTTGTTAATGTTGTTTACATCCTCTTGTAACATCCTCTCCTACTATAAAAATTATTCCACTGTTCCATTCTTCCAAATGCACCTGTTTACCTCAGTTGAAGTATGGTAGTACTTGGCATGTCTTGGCATCTTGCAGTTCATTGAGAACACAAAATTACCCCGTAAATACAGCTAACCATAACCGTGGCCTTATTTGCTTGCCTAATCTTATTAAAAGACAGTGAGAAAGTTATTTGCTGTACAGTCAGGTAAGTTATGACCATGGATGCCAAATGACATCATCCTGTCTCATAACAAAATGCTACAGGAAATGAATGCAGAAAACAAAAAACAAAACAAAAAAAATTTTAAACCCTAACTGGGGAGAATCTCTTTTAAAGTCGGACATCATGGTTTAGTTATTTGCTTGCCATTTTAATAATGCTTTCTGTTTGTAATGCTATCTGTTGTCTAGGAAACCCTAAATTACTGCATAAACACTGATAACACTCTTGTGAGATGGGGATTGCCAGAGGAATCATTATATTAAAGTGTTAGAAGTTGCTTTAAGATTTCTTCGCTACATATTGCAAATGAGAAAGGATATTGCAAGCAGGTTATTAACCTCATCTAATTTGATAAGAAATATGCATGCAACTTAAGTTTTCTGCAGTTAGTGAGGAGGTAGAAGCAACTGTATAGTATTCTCTAATTGTCATGAAGGCTGTTCAGAGGAGATGTTATCTAAATCTGTGAACATTGATTGCATCGTTATGTGTGTATCTTGATGTCTCAGATCACCTTGCCTGATAAAAGCACTGAATGGTTCAGTATATCCTTTGTGGGATTAAATTTTCCTGGCTAAGAAGTCTGGACAGAAATAATTAAACCAATTTACATCCATATGGCTGACATCAAACTTAAAAATGCTATGGCTCGGTGCAGTCTTAAGAATAATTTTCCAGTGGAAGGGAGACATTCCTATTTAAAAACTATAAATTAAAAAAAAAAACCCACCTAAAATAATAACTCATTTATTGAAATGCCATTCACTGAAGTGAATTAGATGATTGACTCATATTGCAAGCAACAGCCTCTTAAATAAAAGTAATACCACATAAATCATATGGATTTTAAAATAAATCACCATTTATTTATTCTGTCATTCTCTTCTCTTCCTCTCCCTTCCTTTCTTGTTCCTGTTTTCCTTCTATTTCCATCTGGACAATTTCTATCTATTTCATCATTTAAAGATGCTCCAGTGGATTTGACCGTCATCGGCAAGATTGGGTAGACAGTGGCTGCCCTGAAGAGGTATGTGAGTAGTTTACATCCTCAGCCCATCAGAGGCCATTTATATACTTATGATGCTTTTGATTAAATTCTTCATATTATGAAGCACAGTTTCAAGGCCAAAGACATGCTATATTTATCTTTATCATTCAGTGGAAATGCTGTAAGGCATAATAGAGAAAAATAAGCTGAGCAATTTCACTCCCCATTTCAGGGAATAAAATGGACACAAAATAAAAATTTTATCTCTGAGAAAACACTTTAAATAAAAAATAAAAATACCGGAAAGCCTGCCACAAAACAATGTCCCTGCACTGCTTTTCTCATAGATCTCTGACCTTGCCAGAAACAGGGAAGAAACTGTGATGTTCCTCATCTCAGAAAACCCTCTGCCAAAGCAGTCTCAAGTGAAAAACAGGCATTGCACATCTTGCATTTTGGTTATGAAATCTGGCCAAATCATTTAGTACAGAAGAAATTACATAGATGAATTCAAAGCTATTTAAAAAAAAAAAAAAAAAAAACAAAAAAAACCAAACTACAAGGCATTTGGATATCCTTTCCTGGAGAGGGAGTGAGAGAATGAGAAAGACTGTGGTAGTGGTGGACTGTCAAACAGGGACTACGGGCCTCCTCTAAAAGAGGTACTTGGGGTGCTCCTGGACCAGAGCAGTTCATTTTCAAGACACATATATAAATATCTTACTTCTGGTTCTTTTCCAATGTCCTCCCTTTAGAAGGCTTTTTGGTTTGAGGGGTTTTTTTCATTTTACTTTTTTTTCATTTGGGGAGTGTGGTAATAGGAACAAATTAATTTATGACACTTTTAATCTCCTGATAGCCATAAAAAAGCAGTTACTTTTCCATTTTGACTGAAAGGGCTACATTCTGTCATGAGTTTTAGCGACATAGCCCTTCTGAAGTGTAATGTCAGGTGAAACTGAGGGCAAAATGTAGCCCCAAGTGTCTAGTTAGAAAAGCACATTCTGGTCTATTCTCAGTAGAAGCAAAGAGAAGTAATGATATAAATCCAGTCTGATGGAAGAGATTTTTTTTTCTTATAACTGTAATTGCAAAATAACTGCATCCTACATACTGCCTTGTTACATGGGCTTGAAGCTTCAGCTTTGCAGTTTGTAAACTGATGATTTAAGAATGGAATGTCTCTGAGATTTTTTGTCTGTGGAAGACAAACCTTTTCAAGAGCATAAAATAAAAGTTACTGGGAGTATTTGTTGTTATAGTGCACAACCTTTGTATTGCTTTAATCCAGATAATAATTAGCTAGGACTCAGTTGTGCCTGTAGATGAAGTTAGCCAAAAACTGCTCTCTGCATGACAGTAGCATCCCATTCTGCTTCTCCCTTCTTGTTTCAAAACAGCTAGAGCTCCAAGGCTTAGTACATGATCTGAGAGGACATTATTGATACACTAAGTGTATCTGAGAAACTAACGGTTTGATTTGCAGTTTCAGGCTACTTGATTGGTGCTCACAGTCCAGCTTTCAGGCTCTCTGGAGTAGAAGCAAGAGCTTATTTAGCATCTTCCAGAATGATGCCTGAGCTGACTGCTGGAGTTCAATGAAGGATCAATAATTAGCACACAGAGGTTAATTTTAGGTGCATTCATTCAAGAGGATGAATAATAAGGACTCTCATAGTAATGTTTCCTTCTTTGTAATATAGATTTTGAGCTAAATTTTGATTAAATTGCATCAGTGAAATTAACAGTGGTTTTCAAGCTAAAACATGAAGAAATTTAAAGAATAGTTATACTGCAGGTACTGATAACTTTTTTTAATGTAATATATTGTTTCTTGTAAAACAAAGGACAATAAAATACTCATACATATTAAAAGACAGACAACACCCACTGGGTTTTGACAGCCAGATCTCAATAAAATGAACAGGCTTTGCGGGATTCCACTTCTCATTAAAATGAATGGGGACAGCAGGAGTTACAGGCAGTTCCCATATTTGCTGCTAGTTAATAGATTGTATTTTCCTGCAAAACTGTGTGATCCATACAAGAAAATATTCATTACACCCACAGAATTTTAAAAGTGTCCAGAAATTAAAAAAAAAAAAACACGTTGAGATTTGTATCAAAACATTTGCCCGTGAAAATAGAGGTTAAATTATTATATGATGGTGAATATTAGTTATGGTGTGCTAATATCATATTATCATTTGTATGATTATTATTTTTATAGTTTATCTTTTATAATACTTATATTTTATGTAATAATTGTTATATACACATATAATATGTGAAACTAATATTATATAGAATTAATAGGCATATAGTGAATGTGTTGTTCTATAGTTGTGTGGTATATAAATATTCTATAGGCTGAATACATGCACACATTTTACACATATATGCATAGTCTTCTGTGATAACTGCATGTAAAACCTAATTAAATGCTCCAGTTAACTACACATTACTCACTATAAGGAGTTACAATTTAATTCCCATGTATCTTTTTTAATATGTGTTATGGCACACAGACCAATGGCAGTGAGCATTCACAATAGAAGAGTGAAAATTTGAATTATAATCTTAGGTGTTAAAATCTGACTGAGGGAAATAACGTTTGACATTCAGGGATGATTCTGAAGCCTTGTCATTAACAATTGAGTGTTGTAAGTTTTGCAACTAAATGAAAAATATATGTTGCTGAATGCTGTGTAGAGCACTTCAAAGGAAAAAAAAAAAAAAAAGAAAAGAAAAAGCTCTTGAAGTTCCTTGATTTAGTGTTTCCGTTTTCATTGTTTTTATACTGACAGCTTGTCCACGCTTAAATTCTTCATTCAGCGACAGTCTCCACTGAGAATTAATTTTCTCTTCTTTGTTTTTGTTGTTTCCCAACAGTCAAAAGATAAGATTTGTGAGAAGAATATAGACACAACTGAAACACCTTCGTACTCCACCACCACCCTTCTGCCAACCACCACAAAGTTCAGAGTTTTAACGACCACCAGAGGATCCACCAGTTCCCACCTGCCAACTAGCCTGCCCACAGAAGGTGAAGTGTATCCACTGCATTATTCTATAGTGCAAACATGTTATGTACAAGTCTGAAAGAAATTTATTTCCTTTAAGTGTGTGTTCGTGTTGACCTTTTCTCTTTGGAAGGAGTGGGGAATTGCAATCAAGGCAATATCTGCTACTGCTTTTAAATTGCAACTTGCTCTCGCAACAGTAAGGTGCAAAGGGGATGAGCGCTGGAGGAGGGGGCAGTGCTGGGGGCGCACAGACAAGCCAGGCAGACTTCTGGAGAACTTGTGGTTACTATGAGTTGTTTGTGTTCCTTTAACCATCAGGCCATAGTCCAAAACCTGTGGAAACAGTAGATGGAGAGGGCCCCACTAAAGTTAATGAAGAAACTCCTGTCACAGACATAATGAATTTTGAATTCCTTTGGGTATTCTGATTAGCCAGGTGAAAATTAGAGATAACCCAAATTAAAAACCTCTTTGAAATTTGCCTGTTTACTTTTTTTCAGTCAGTTGACACTGTTCTTTTCATGTAGTGCTCACTGTTGTGAAATAGTTTCTGTAGGCTTCTGAACCGAATTAACTGGGTAAGTGTCAATGTGTCAGTTCTCACCCTTGTTCCACTGGCTGCTTAAATCTTGCCTTTTTGTGGTTGAGATATCCTGTTTTCCTGCTTCTGGGGACAATTCAGCTGGATAGAAAAGCTAACCCAGATTAATCAAATAGCATTTTAGCATCCATGAAAGGCCTGGGGAAATTTTTCTGTTGGCATTGTATGTTAACACAAGAAAAGGTACCAGGTACAGGCAGATTTTTTAAGTGGCCTGTGACAGGAAAATTTGAACTGAAGGCATTTCAGGGTGGGAATCTACTGATAAGAAAGGCTGGTTTTGTTTGCAGCAAGAAACGTTTAGAAACTGTCAGTGCAGGATTTGGACTGCATTAGCAGCATTATTGCCTGGCATTTTGTTCATTAAAGCTCACGACAAGAAGAGGAGTATGGAAATAAATAGGATTTAAAACTGGTAGACCTTTTCATGATTCTTAGAAGAGGAACTAATTCATTGTTTTAGTTTATTGTCATATGTTGGTTCATACAGTCCTTTAATATGATAGAATGCTCAAGCTATGTATGAACATGTAACATAGATGAATTATTTGTAAGTGTTATGAGACAAACCCTTATTTACCAGTATTTTGAATCCTCCTTTACACTGTAACACTCTCATAAATGTTTTTTTAGTAGTACAGAAGTAAAGCATTGATCAGTAAAAGTAAGAACACAACAGTCTAATTCTCATTGAGTTGAGCACCAAATAATTTTCTAATTGTGAAATTTCTTTGATATTAGAAAGTCATTCCTAAAATGACTCATGACCTAGAAAAATGCCTTTTCCTACAACTAACTTTGAATTTCCTTTATAGATGACACCAAGATAGCCCTGCACCTTAAAGACAACGGAGGTAAGCTATGATTTTTTTGTCTGTAAATAATGTCAGTAGTTTGTCAAATTGTACTCCACTGAACTTCATTAATCAAAATAAGATTGTAGAAATAGCTTTTGCAGACTCTCAGAGGACTTCAGCCTTCCACATCTATGTCAAAGAGCAGCAGGGCAAATAAGCTTAGCAACTGCTTAGTAAATTAAACATTTACAACTCTCTTTATAACTCTTTAATAAAACAGCAGGTTTAATTAACTTCCAAATATGGACATATTAAGTAAATTTTTTACTGTATTAATACAGTTATTAACTGTATTATAATAACACAGAATAATTTAACTGTATTAAGAGAGGATGTGATGCTAGTTCTAAATAATAATATTCTGTTATAAAGTCATTCATAGAAGTTAATTATTAGATGACATTTTGTTAATAAACATAAACATCTGTGTCTCTGTACTAGCAGAGATCCTGTATTTCTTCATGCACATTCCCCTGCAAGTTAGTAAGATCACCTTGGCTTACTGATAAAGGCCTCTGTTAAATGAGGCTCTGCAGGGGACTGCTTTTGTCATCTTCTTTGTGGGTTCAAGGACTGAGACCTGAGGTTTGTTCCTTCTCCCTTTGAAGTTGATGAGAATTTTGCTATCAATTAGAATAGGACAGGGTCATTAGATGTAGGCTGCATCTGTATTCACTGCCAACGCAGAGCTTGCTGAGGAGAAGGGAAAGATTTAGGTTGATTTCTGTGGGCTTTGGAATGGTCTATCAAAACAGAGGATGATCTGCTGAGCAAATTGAAATAAGTTATATTTCCACTGATATAAAGGGGAATATTATTGGCTCTGAATCCCTTTCCTCTAGGCAGGGAGCACCGAGCTTCCCCCAAGGGCAGGGGAACGGGCAGCAAGCATGGCAGCAGGCACTGGCAGGGCACAGGGTGAGTCCAGCAGCGCAGGGGCAGCAGCCGAGGTCAGCCGCAGACTAGTGACCATCAGCCGAGTCTGCAGTGATGAGGCAGGCCTGGGGTCAAGGCAAGAAGCCAGGTTGGCAAGGCAAGGCTGGGTACGGCAAGGGAGCAGGCGAGGCACAGCAGCCAGCAGCACAGCTCAGGCAGCACCAAAGGAAGCAGCTCCCATCACCAGTCCCAGAGAAGGTGAGGTGATGAACCAGGTCAATACAATCAGCAGCAAAAAGAGATGGGGCCAGAGATAAGGCTACAACACAGCTCCAAGGTCCATCCAAGGAGACATGTCCAGGTACAGGGCTGGAGACAAGCTGCCTTCAGCATAGTTCCATGGTTGGTCCAAGAGACAAGATCAAAGATGGGTCTGACTAGCAGTTCACCTACATCATAGCTTAGGCTTGGGCTTGAGCTTACATGTGGTCCCCAACCCCATGGGCAGAGGCCCCAGGTGCAGTAGGTCAGGACAGCTGGAGCATAGTAGTCTCTCAGGACCCTCGCAGAGAATTGTTCGAGTTTTCAAAAAACACAGTGTGCAGATGTCACTTTGCATTTTGGTCTGTTTTCCTGTCATTGTTTTTCAGTAATATTCAGCCATTATTTTCTCCATCTCTCAGATTAGAGATCTGCTCACTCCACAGGAGGCAGTTGCCATCCCCTTCCTTGCCAGTCGCTCCTCTGTCATTTTGTTGTCATCAACCACAGCATAGCTGGTCACATGCAGTACTAGGCATTGAATTATCCATTTGTTGGCAGTGTTGTTGTTTGACATGGCTTTGACACATAAGTGATCCCTTGGAATAAGGTCATCTACAAACTCAGAGTGGCACTTTTAGGCATTTTGTCTATGAGAAAGTCCCTGAATCTTTCTTTCCCTTATTCTTCTTGAAATTGAATTGGTTTTTAGTTTGTTGTGAGAAGTACTTCAGTGCTCTTAGAGATCAATAGTCAAGGTGAATCAGTCAGCACTTCATCACACCCTTTCATGTCTGCTCTGTACATGAGGTGCGTTCCCAGCTGAGCTGTACCATGCTCTGCCCTGCGAGCTCCATGGCAGGTGGCTGGCCTGGGACCAGGCAGCCCTCCTTCCCCTCAGGCATCTCTTGAAAGCTCAGAACAGTATGCTGTTATATAAAAAAAATTCAAAAGGTGGGCTTTAGAAAACACATTCCAGTTTTCTTTTGGTTTGAGAATTGCAACAGGATTATTTTTTCACTTCTCTGCTCTTAGACCAAGATCTGGAAAGTAAAACGCTGTGAAAGCAAAGAAAATGATGAATACTAGAGCAAGTGAGGGATGGCTGTGGCCTACTTGGTCGCGTGAGGTGGTAAGGTTTGTGGCATCACTTATCTGAAATATAGAAAGTCCATTTCTGCACAGAAGGCTGCTGCATTTTAGAAGGACACACCAGTACCTGATGTGATTATTCAGTTTCCTTGAGCTGTTTCTTTTGTTTTTGAAATTTAAAAAAAAGAAACTGACTTCAAACAAGGTGGAAGCAAAGCAACACACCAGGATTTCTCATTCACACAGTAAACATAGCTTTTAATCTGAGAAGTTCTTTTTGATGAATCTTCAATTATGCATTGAATTTTCCAGTGACCCCTAGATTAGGCTCAGATAAAACCTCTGCAGCCGCAGGCATGTTCTTTGATTCTCTGTGATTTGTCAGCCTTTCATAAGGAGTAGATTATCTCAGGTCACGAATACAGGGTCTTTACTTTCTCACACTTTAAAACTCTAATGAAAGGGATCCTTTTATAACGGAAAACCAAAGCTATATTGGATCAATGATGGCCTATAACTTGAGGTGCCCTTGGATGATAGCAGTCAATATCTGGTTAGGTACAACAAAAGGATTCTACAGAAATTCTGCATCTCACCTCTTCCTGGAACTTTTGAAACCAAATGTTATAAAGTAGCAACTAAATTTAAATTTAATTTCAAGTTCAGGTCAAACTGCTTTGACCTTTTAATTATATGAAAAAATCACCTCCAAGTTAGTGCTGTAATTGACCCAAAATCTTATGTGGCATATTTTAACAAACATTTCAAATTTGCTTGATTCTGTTTCTTCTGTCTTCCTTCTTTCTTCATAGACACGATAGATGCCTAATACATACATGCCTAAACCATTTTAAAATACAGCTGACATGCCATTACATTTCTGTTAAATCATAACTCTCTTTAAAATAGCAAGCATTTTGTAAGCTTTCAGATATGTCCAGCACTACAAATGTATATGTTTGTTATTAACTGCAGATTCTGTTAATATTTTCATTTTTTTCATATTTCTTTTTAACATTACCTTCCTGTCGAGAACTTTTTGGTGGATGATTTAGATGATTGGCCAGCACATCTAGACGTTTTATTTGACCTTTTTAGACACCTTATTGTGATGATTTGATTGCTATGAGTCCCTCTCAATCCTTTAACTTTATAACTCAATAGAAAAGTGCGTGTGTGTTTGACAGTGTCAGAGAAACTGCTACACTTCTCATTCATCAAGATCGACAGAAATAACTGTTACAAAAAAGAAAAGCTATGCAAAAACCACCAACTTGAGGGAGAAAGCTATTTTATTTATTGGTGAACAAGTCCATCCCATCATATGTAGTGCTAGGAAATGTCTGTGCCCTGCTGCTTACACTGTGTGTGGTAGACTTTTTCAAAGATGGTCTAGGTATGAACATTAGTGATGTACAGCATTAACGTTAGTGCTATACAGAGCTTAATTTGAGCTTGAAAGATTAGGAAACTCAGTAAGAAATGACCAAAATGCAGACCCAAGTTTTGAAAAAAGAGTACTTATATATACCTTATATGCAGTGATAACTTTACCCAAGGCTATTTTTTTTAATAGTCCCCTATGCCTGAAAACTTAGTCCCATTAGTCATCTGTCTTCTTAATTTCCCTTAAAAATTGCAGTCTGAGCTCTTCCAACCATAAGAATTCTTGACAAATTATGGAGAACACTCAGTCCTGGTTTTCTTGTGTACCCTGAACTCCAGCTGCAACATGTTGAACACTAGTTCATGCCTGCTGATAATCATCTAACTTATTTCTTTCTAATATGTTATGTTTCTAAACAATCCAGAAAATGAGACCTATTTCAACAAAGAGACAAGCCAGCCTTTTAGGGAAAACAAATATTTTTGACATAACAAAAGTTATTACGACCACACAATCCAAAATAGCTAACTCAGATTAACAAGTCACTACAAATTACCTGAGTCCTCTCCAATTCTAAAGTAAAAAAACATTAAATTAAACAATACTAAATCTGATCTTCATGATGGTTTAAAAATATTTTACAGTGGACCTTGTATGGGATCCACAGGGTATGGCTTTGTTTTGTCATCAGATCTTGGCCTAGCCACGGCAAATTACCTTCCAGAGATTTCATCTCATCTGGTGTTAGCCAGAAAGCCACAAACTCATCTTTCAGGCCTTTCTCATAGCCAGTGGCAAGCAATAGGTAAGAGGAAGTCATTCATGTCATCCTAAAAGAAGTACCCAAAGTGGGATACGTTACTATATAGAGGTGCTACAGCTACAGTGAAAAATCTAAATGACATGTTAAGAGTGGGCATCTTACCCATGGGTACCCAAGGTTTCCTTACATTAAGTCTCTTCAGGGTGTCCTAGCTAATGTGTTCTGTTTCTATTCCTGTCCAGAAACCTGGCAGGCCAAGATTGAGACATCTTCTCCCACTCTCTCTTACGAAAAAGGGAGGATTTAAGTTTTTTACGATTATTGCAAAAATCCTGTTGAGATTACGTTATGGACTATGTAATTATATGTTTACTTCTGTATGTTCCACTTTCTCGAAACTGCTGATGTTCCCCTGAAATTGCAGGGTTCATTCATCCAATTTTAGGGAAGCAAGGATTACCTTGGAGACAACTTGTCATAGAGTTTACTTTGTCTATGTTGTACTATATGCTGCACTTGTATAAAAAATTTCTTATCAAGGAGCAGCTTTGGAATGGTTTCCGTAGTGATAGAAATAGAAGACAGAGAAAAGTATCAGAACACAGAGACAAGCAAAATAGGTGGTGATGGATAGAAATGTGTTAATATGATAAGAATATGAAGAAAGGTAGATTCAAGAAGAACAAATAGCCACCTTAATTATCAATTAAGCCAGAAAGAGCCTTGTAAACAGAATTTATAGATTTTTTACCCTTTTTCTTATACTTAGGTAAGGGGAAAATTCCAAAGGGAACAGATAGAATGTAAGTCGAATAAATCAGCGAGTCTTCCCATATAGTGTATTTCACACTGTAGATTACAAGCTAAGAAATGCTGATACGTCTCCACATTTTATTCTCTGTTTCTCCCTGAACATTTCCAAGCCGTTCCTCCCTATCATTTCTCAGCAATCTGTTCTCAGCACTAGTTAGAGACAGGTCTTAAGATATATTAGAGATTTCTCTTGTTTTCTCAAGTATGATCAAAGCATGATCAAATTTGAACTTTAGACCCCAAGCAATTTGCTAAATGCTGCTCACTGCTTTCTGCAAGTTCATCTGTAGCATTCAGAATAGGAAAACATTATACTTACGAAAAAGTGTATGTTGCTGTAAGAAACATGAAATTATGTCCCCCGTGTAATTCAAGTTCTTCCTTCTCAGGAAATCTTGTGACTTAAGGAAAGCATATACAGACTTGCTGGCGTTCAGTTAGATAGTACCTCAGTGCCTGCTAACACATATCTATCTTATTGAAATGGAGTGTTCCAAAGCCAAGAACATAAGCTTGGAAAAGCAACAGCCTCTGATACAAATATTCCCATCTTCCTTGTGCATCAGACACAGGAAGAAACATATTCTACATAATATATGCAATGGCCAGTGGGCTACATGCATGTTTTTTAAAGCGAATACAAATGAAAAGTGATGAACTCATCCATTCTGGGTGAAAAATAGAATCACGGATCAATAATCTTTATTCTTAGGACATTTACATCGGTAGCATTAATAAATTGTGTTATTTTCTGTTTGTTTCATGGTACTTTGGATTGTACTTAAATGTTACTTAGAACAAGACATTTGTGTCTTTTCCAGAATTTCTTGCATCTCCACTGCATCCCCATTTTGCTGTGATCATCTTATTACAGCTATCATCACGGGATATGTAAAAAACACCAATCCAATCTGCAGAAAGCCAATCAGATAATGGCAGAGGTTTTCCAAAAGAGTGGCACTGGAATGCATTCCCCAGAAAGCAAATATTACTTTCTGCCTCTGACACAAAAGGGCATTTTTACATCATATTAGGTATTATATACCACATTAGGTTAAAGAAGCATGATGGTAAAACAGTTTAGCTAAACCAGAACAACTATGTGTAGACACTTCGACTTCTATTGAAGTCTGACTTATACCAGTTTAGTTTGTCTTTCTGGCTTTCTAAGCCAGATATAAAATTATATACAGTATCTGCTTTTACAGTTGTCATGACTCTGATGTAAAGGCACACATTTAACTGATTTTGTTAAACACGTACAATTTGTGGACTTTGTACCAGCTCAGAGGGTTAATGTGAAAACCACATGTAGAACTAAATGGAGATCTTGTGGAGGGCTAAATGTAATAGACTGGATAAACTTTTAAGATAAGGCTGCATTACTTAATGCTTTATCATCTGCTTCTCTTGTTGCCAGAGTGCTGTGGCAGTATGACAGGTAGGGCACACAAAGCTCCTGTGATCTCTGTCTTTTTAACTACCTATTCTACATGGAGTTAACCCAGTAGTTGCAGTCAATAGCCTTCTGCAATCTCCTCTACATTGCTCACTCATCTTTGACATCAGTGTGCATGGGTCACTGTGAAGGATGGGGAAAATGGAGGTCAGGTGAAAGAAGACTAATATAGTTGTACATTTTGCATTGAAGTTGAAGTACCAGAAGTTGTTCTGTCTCCACAAGGTGGGGGACACATGAGGGTAAGTAACTCTGGAAGCATTAGACACAGCTTTAGAGAGGAACAGCCTGCTTGACCTGATGGTCTTGTATTTGCTTTGAGTATAGTTAAGAGGAGTCAATGGGCTGACTGAATTGTAATTCTTGTAATCTGGTAATTTTTTGCTCTTCTGGATTTAGCAACAGTCAGCTGCCTTGCCAGACCAAATGGCGTGGTACAATAGGGTACAACACTGAGCTTTGTGATAGCCACTGCTTGGTGCTACTAAGTATTGTAATGGCTTAAATGGCCTCAAGTGACTCAAACTAAAATTAATACTGATGACAACTTGTATTGGGTTTGTGTGGCAAGGTTTTGGTAGATGGGGGACTACATGGGTGGCTTCTGTGAGAAGCTGCTAGAAGCTTTCCCTATGTCTGATAGAGCCAACGCCAGCCAGCTCCAAGATGGACCTGCTGCTGGCCAAGGCTGAGCCATCAGTGACGGTATTAGCGCCTCTGGGATAACATATTTAAGAAGGGGAAAAAACAACTGCGCAGCAGCAGCTGGAGAAGAGAGGGATGAGAATATGTGAGAGAAACAACTCTGCAGACCCCAAGGTCAGTGAAGAAGGAAGGGGAAGAGGTGCTCCAGGCGCCAGAGCAGAGACTCCCCTGCAGCCTGTGGTGAAGACCATGGTAAGGCAGGCTGTCCCCCTGTAGCCCATGGAGGTTAACAGTGGAGCAGATATCCACCTGCAGCCCATGGAGGACCCCACACAGGAGCAGGTGGATGTGCCCAAGGAGGCTGTGACCCCATGGGAAGCCCACACTGGAGCAGGCTCCTGGCAAGAACTGTGGAGCCGTGGAGAGAGAGGAACCCACGCTGGAGCAGGTTTGCTGGCAGGACTTGTGACCCCACGGGGGACCCATGCTGGGGCAGTCTGTTCCTGAAGGACTGCACCCCATGGAAAAGACCCATACTGGAGCAGTTCATGAAGAACTGCAGCCCGTGGGAAGGACTCACATTGGAGAAGTTCATGGAGGACTGTCTCCCATGGGTGGGACCCACAGTGGAGCAGGGGAATAGTGTGAGGAGTCCTTCCCCTGAGAAGGAAGGAGCGGCAGAAACAACATGTGATGAACTGACCGCAACCCCCATTCCCATCCCCCTGGGCTGCTGCGTGGGAGGAGGCAGACAAAATCAGGAGTAAAGTTAAGCCTGGGAAGAAGACAGGGGTGGGAGGAAGGTGTTTTTAAAATTTGGTTTTATTTCTCATTATCCTACTCTGATTTGAGTGGCAATAAATTAAACTAATTTCCCCAAATCAAGTCTGTTTTCCTGTGATGGTAATTGGTGAGTGATCTCTCCCTGACCTTATCTCGACCCACGAAATTTTTGTTACATTTTACTCTCCCCTGTCCAGATGAGGAAGGGGAGTGATAGAGCGGCTTTGGTAGGCACCTGGCATCCAGCCAGGGTCAACCCATCACACAACTGTTGTAGCATTAAGTGGTATTTTAGAGCAGAAGAATGGAAGTCCTTAGCTAACACATTTAGTGTGCTGTCATCCTATAACAGAGGGATTTGACTTTAGTGCACTGTCATCCATTTGCTGCACTAAGCAGTTGATCAGTCTTGAAGAGACTTACTGAGTTGCCCTGGGTCCTACAGAAAATTGATAGCAAAGTCAGATACTGAATTCAGAATTTGTGAGTTACAGTTCATAATATTATCACTCAAAGACCACCTTTCATTCTTTACATGCAATTGGAAACCAATTTTTAAAGCATTAACTGAGCCATAACTTTATAAATCATCATGAAACCAAGGTGTAGCAATGACTTAACCTCAAAATGTTAACCAATGCTAAGGGAATGAACCCACAAAAGCAAGAAAATCACACTCCATTACCATGAAGAAGCTAAGTCCAGAGCAGACTGTTCCTAAAAGAGGTAGAGGGAACATTTTTATGGAGATTCCTCCGAGCCTCTGGAGAATCCTTCCAACTGTACATTCACTTATTCCCTCCCACAGTCACTGAATGTAGGTCATTAATCATCTGTTCAGGAATCTGCATTATGTACAGAAAAAAATCTTTGGAGTTTTGGAGAACCATATACCTGCCCCATAAAACAAGCAGTCTACTGATAGAGTCACATTCCAGATGCAAACAGAGGCCCAAAAGAGGATAAAAATCCAGTGGCTCTGCTGAGTTCACTGTAGGCTGTAACCCTCTGTGCTCAGCTGTCCTAAACATTATGTCCTCCCTCTTTGCAGGAGCATGTTAACTCAGAGCCACGGTCATCCAAATAGGGTGATACAGCTTCCAGGCTAGAAATGACATACGTAATAGGGTGGAGGGCTGGTGGAGTGAACTTGGATCTGTAGGTGCAGGTTAGCCCCAGACGATGCAGAAGGAGAGGGTGTCTGCTCTTTGGCTGCCCAAAGAGGAGAGCAAACACATGGACAGGACGTGTTGCCAAATGGCTTGTGGAGATTTCTCATGTGGAAATGTGTCTCTCATTCGTGTCCAAAGAAGAGCAACGAAGCTGATGAGGGGTCTGGAGCACAAGTCTTATGAGGACCGGCTGAGGGAACTGGGGTTGTTTAGTCTGCAGAAGAGGAGGCTGAGGGGAGACCTTGTCTCTCTCTACAACTACCTGAAAGGAGGTTGTAGCGAGGTGGGTGCTGGTCTCTTCTCCCAAGTAACAAGTGATAGGATGAGAGGAAATGGCCTCAAGTTGCACCACGGGAGGTTTAGATTGGATATTAGGAAAAAATTTCTTCACTGAAAGGGTTATCAAGCACAGGAACAAGCTGCCCAGGGAAGTGGTTGAGTCACCATCCCTGGCGGCATTTAAAAGACATGTGGATGAGGCACTTAGGGACATGGTTTAGTGGTGCACTTAGCAGGGTTAGGTTTACGGTTGGACTCGATGATCTTAAAGGTCTTTTCCAACCTAAACAATTCTATGATTCTATGAAACAGCTATCAGACACCCTGGGGCTCCTGGATGAGAGGAACCAGACCAATAACAGTCCAAGGATGGCTACAGAAAAAGAGCAGTTGTGGGTGTAAGGATGGTCGAATGAGACTAACATAGGTACAGTAGTATATCAGACAGATAACAGGGATAGTAGTGAGGAGAGACAGGTTTGACCTGCCAGATTCAGTTGATATTCCCAAAGTCAGAATGTTCCAGCACTGTCACTGGCAGACAGTTTTCTTACCCTGAAATAAACCTTGGAGAGGGATAAAAATTATTTGATTACTTGATTAAATCATTTTTGAAAAGCTGGTTTTATATTATCATAGATTTCTGATACACCAAATAGCATGCAGTACATGCCTTTGCTTATATATCAAATGTATATTACTAGCAAAAGTACGTCCCAGTACCCAATCAACAAGTAGAAATGGGCAGCTAAAAGATCACCTTTCAGTATATCTCACTTTCCCCCACAGCTCAGGACTTCAGACTGAGATATTTTATACAGAATGAATTACAAAACTTAGAATCTCTGATGGAGAATGACATCCCTCTGAACAATACAAAAAAAGTTGATTGTGTTGTCACAGCAAGTTTTAAGTGACCTAAAGGCTGCCTTCTTTAAGGATCATCAAGTTTCTGTGATTCTACAATAATTTTACAGTTGAAATAATGATGCAAAGAAGCTCCCCTTTGACATACTGTCAGAACAGTTTTTATATAGTTCCAGTCCAAAACATGACTGTGAATAAATTGTGACTTTTCCATTAGAGGTCTACTCTTTATCTGTACTTAATTCCACCTAATTTTAGATTCTGTGGACAGGTGTTGGCAATTTGTTTGGAAGCTCTTTGAAAATATGAACTATCATGTTAAATGTTTATATTAGAAT
This sequence comes from Gavia stellata, assembly GCF_030936135.1. Lineage (NCBI taxonomy): Eukaryota > Metazoa > Chordata > Aves > Gaviiformes > Gaviidae > Gavia > Gavia stellata. The sequence goes on along the minus strand of NC_082599.1, from coordinate 21,534,733 downwards.
GTAATGATATATAATTATAGTAACAATACTTATTACTTTCCTAAGCTAGTATTTGAAGGATAGTGGTTTTTATGTAAGAACAATAAGATACTCGTTTTGCATTACTATTAATAGTATGGCACAATCTGCTTTAATAAATAAATGTATTTTTGTAAAGCTGGACATGCTACAGCTTCAAAATCATGGCCAATACTGAAATAGTCATTACCTAACATGTACGTAAAGGAAAGCAAGGGAAGTTCTGCAGTTAACAAATAAACTGTTAAAAAATGGCATGTTTGCATGGAGGCTCTGAAAATATTATCACACATTCTGTTTCTGTAATGTTTAATCTATGGAGTGCATACTCATAAGTAATAAGAGCAAAAGAGTACAACATGTCTTTATTGTGGACATGGTTATACCTGAACCTATACATTTTTCCAGTCTGCTTCATCTGTAGGAGCTGTTTTCATGCACTTGTATCCAGACACATTTTGCCATAAAACTAAGACCATGCCAGCAACACTGTCAACTTAATAAACCAACATTTCTGTACCAATAGTGCTGCATAGATGCTATCATACCCATGTGATAGAATCATAGAATCGTTTAGGTTGGAAAAGACCTTTAAGATCATCGAGTCCAACCGTAAACCTAACACTGCCAAGTCCACCACTAAAACATGGCCCTAAGTGCCACATCTATATCTTTTAAATACCTCCAGGGATGGTGACTCAACCACTTCCCTGGGCAGCTTGTTCCTGTGCTTGATAACCCTTTCAGTGAAGAAATTTTTTCCTAATATCCAATCTAAACCTCCCGTGGTGCAACTTGAGGCCATTTCCTCTCATCCTATCACTTGTTACTTGGGAGAAGAGACCAGCACCCACCTCGCTACAACCTCCTTTCAGGTAGTTGTAGAGAGAGACAAGGTCTCCCCTCAGCCTCCTCTTCTGCAGACTAAACAACCCCAGCTCCCTCAGCCGCTCCTCATAAGACTTGTGCTCCAGACCCCTCACCAGCTTCGTCGCCCTTCTCTGGACGCAGTCCAGCACCTCAATGTCCTTCTTGTAGTGAGGGGCCAAAAACTAAACACAGTATTCGAGGTGCGGCCTCACCAGTGCTGAGTAGAGTTTCATATTCATCTGACCAACCAGCTAAAAAATAATGGGTTTTGATGAATATTAAGAATTCGTTCAATTGCTGCCACATGACCTAACAGCAAACACTCATTTTATCATAAAGCATTTTTATATGAGAAGAGGTTCATTCTCTATCTCTTTGTGACAAATTCAGGGGTTTGCCATGAAAATTCATTCATCTGGTAAAAAGAGGAGAGAAAAGAAAAAAGCTCAGTAGTGAGTTAACATCTTTAGGCTGATTGCTACTATTTAGGTCATCTATGTCCCTGGCTTTGCTAGTATACCTGTGTCAGTCAGGAGAGTCAAATAAGGTATTGCATTTTATTCCTTAAAGATGCACACGCATATAAGCGGTGAGTTTGAATCAGAGCTTTTTACCATCTGATAAAAATGCAAGATCGAAAAGGAATGACATGGCTCTTGGAGGGAAAAAGCAAAGCTTTATTTTTCAAGTCCACACAAAGAAATTCTACTTTTTGTCTGTCATTTGCCCATGGTTCCATGTCACTTTATGTAAGAGAAAGCTTCTAGCCAGGAGGTAACAGAACTTCACCTATTTTTCCTCTGTTTTACCATAAATCTTTTTTGTATCTCTGCTCTGAAAGACAGAGATACTAATCTCTGGCAAGGAAACTGTTTTCCATCTCATATCATGAGAGGTGTGCATGCATGTACCACAATTTTGTTTTCTCATATATAAAACTATCACAATAGAAACTTCGTGTAAACCTTAAATGTAGATCATAGAAAAGATTGTATTTCATTATTGTGCAGACCTCAATGGTTAATGTGCAATAGTGAGATAAACAATATTGAGAAATTATCCACAATGTGTTTACAAACACTCTAAATAACAGTCCCAGTTTGTACACAACTTTGTTCCTGTGAAAGTCAGCATCACAGTCACCATGAACCAGGACAAGATTTTCATTCATGATAAATCCTTGAGTCTTTTGTTTTTCCTGCACCAAAAAAAGCTAACCCAACTCTACCTAGAGGCATAGTATAGTAATATAAAATCAAAGATGATACAGTCTTTATGTGTTTATCATGCAAACAATGAGAACATTTTTATTATGTTTTCACTTTTTTTTTTTTTAAAACAGCATTCCAGGAGGAGAACAGTTATTTCATGTTTGTATTGTTTGCCTTTGTACTTGGGAAAAAAAGTTGCTTGCTGTTTCTGTGCTGTCATTCAGCACCTAAGGAGAAGCAGACTAACCTTGCAGATATTAACATGCTCCTTCTGCTTAAAAGGTTTATACATGTACGAATTTGGGGAGGAGTTATAAATGGAGTGTATTGGATATAACAATTGCTTTTTTGAGCACAAGAAAAGGAAAATTTGGGGAAAGTTCCACTGAGAAAGTTCCTTTTGGGAAAGGATGTGTCATAAGACAAATATCCTCCCATGGGTTTAGCCTTGCCTAGAACAGCAGATGTGCTGTTGATAATAAGATTTCTGCACCTGAAAAAGTTTTGGTGTCCGTTTTTTTCATCTATTTCCCTTGGTGGCTTTTTAAAAGAACTGTCAGTTGATTTTGCAGCAGAGAGTATTTTCAGAGTTGACAACACTGTTATTGTCTCTGTGCAAAGAGAGTGAAATCAATTTCTCATGAGTATTTGAGCCCTGGCATCAATGAACTGAATTTCAATTATGGAAATTACAAGTTACTCACACTTGTTGTCATTTAAGAAAAGCATTTCTTGTATTTTATTATTTTTTTAGTTTGGCATTGTGATCACTGCATTGATGTCCATGCAGTGCTCCACCCTAGACTAGTAGAAATTCAGGCAGGCAGTTGTCACCTATGTTATTTGGAAGAGACAACGCTCTCGTTTGCAAAGCTGGATGCTAAACACTGAGAAAATATCAAATCAAAGGGGATTAATTTGATGGCCTTTACAGAGTGGTTAGGACCTTTGCTGAAGTCCAGCATTTTTTAATATGCAGAATATGATGTTCTGCCTTCAACCATAACCATAGTAACAATACAAATTACTCATTTAGTGCAAATTGGCCTGAAAATGGGTACAAGTGATAAAGTAGTTTACGATGCAGCGATGTGGCATCGAAGGGAAGAGTTGAAGACTACGCAGCTGTCAAAAAGATAATTAGGAGACAGACAAACTATGAATCCCCTGCTCCTTCTGGGGAGCAGTTACTTCTCATTAGGGTGACTCATACAACTAACTGCTCATCACTGGGAATTAATATCCCAACTAAGAGCATGTACAATAAAGCAGGCCTTTCCTGATGGCTTTTCAATTGCTTAATTTGGATTTGCTTGGCGATTTGAAATATATATGCAAGTACTAAAAGTTTTTACAGTGCATGAACAGAAATTAAGACTGGAGCTTGTATACATTCATCTATTCTCATCTGAAAGTGAATAGCTATTTAATAAATTATCAATGGCTATGCCAAGTAAAAGACTCTGCTGTCTGAAAGTTAGAGGAACCTTTTTAGTGTAACCTTTCTTTCTTGTCTTCTCCATGAATCTTACATCCTTTGCTACATAGTGCTACAACTACCAGGAGTTGTTTTAAGTGCCCTTTGGATGGGAATACATTTGAGAATAGATCTTCCACATTCTAGGCAATATTTCCTTTCTTTCCCTGCAATGTAAATGATGGCCTGGAAATTTTCATCATATGTAACGTGTTAAAAAAAAAGAATCAAATAGGGCTGACGCTGTTTTTCTTTTTAAAAAGCTCCTATACATCTACGTGAACTAAGCTTTAAGAAAACTGAGTAAATACCTTTGTAGGATTTGAGCAGGGAGAGGCCTCGTTCTTGGATCCTATTCATGCCTAAGCTCAAACCTGATGTCCACAGTCAGCACAATTAAAACTGAAGTTTCATGGGAAAGAGCAGAGCAACGCTGTGGCGTTTCAGCTGTCCTACCTCAAGATTGAGGAAATGTGGAAAAAAGCAGGGAAAATTTCATTTAATCCCTTCATTCTCCCATAAATTCACTTCCATATTATAGTTAGAAATAGCTCTTGACTCAGATAATACATCTTCATTTTCCTTTTCTCCCTATTGTCACAATGGTGCCGTACAATCCACTGAGCGAGGCAGCCTTCCTTGGTCTAATGAGAAAAAGTGCTGCCACACATGAATGAGCTGTTACACTGAGGTTAACCATTCCTATTCTGTTTTATTGCCCCTGATACAAGGCATTTAACACTGTATAAGGACCAAGATCAATAGACCCTTTTCTATTATTTTCCAGTTCTCTTTTTTTAATATTAGCGTGGAGTGCTCTGCTCACAATCTGATGAATGGTAGAAGACCCTATGCAGTTATTGTTGTTACTATTAATAACAATAACAGTAACATGTTTGAAGTGGTACCCATAACTTAATAGCTGTTTTCCAAGAATGAATAAAAGGGACAGTCCCTGACCTCACAGACCATCACACTCTAAGACAATCAAACAAATAGTTCAGGGAGGTGGCACAATAAAAATGATGACTGTAGAAATCAACAATTTTCATTATTGTCAGGTTGGCAAACAAGCACGGTGAGAGGAAATTTAAAAGTGGAATCAGAAGAAAATTTCTCATAAGCGAGATCAGAGACGGGTTTTGTACAGAGTAAGGCTTGGAGGTGATTGAATGATTGCCAGAAAGCCAGAAGGCAGTGGGAATATTGGGAGGCTGACATAAGTTGTGAAGCCAAATGGCCAGTGCTCTGCTGGTGTTTCTTAAACCTAGGGCTTTTGAATTGCTCTTTTGCCTGCACTGCTGTGTAGAACAGCACTTGTCCGTTTATGCATGAGGATGCTGAAGAATCATTGCTTATCATCATGTTCGTACTTGCTGTGATACTCCAAGTTGCCCAAAGTAGAGATCACACCCAAGCACAAGCGGTTCTACAGATGTTGGCTAATTTATTGAGAGACTTTTTCCACAAAGGTTACAGTGTTGTTAAAAGACTTTCAGTCACTCATGTGGAAGCATTGCTTGACAAGTTGCTTCTCTGACAGAGACAGCCCTCTTTGCTCCTGATGGTAGCATAGCATGAGCAGCCTCTCAGTATCAAGTTTATTAAATGGATAGTCTTCTGTAATACTTTGGTATGATGAGTGTTCCATTCACGCCAAGATTAGAATATTGCAGGGTCATTTAACATCCATCTGTTAAACTTTTGGCTGTGTGATTCAGTTGCACAGGGTGATTCAAAACCCCTCTCCAAGCTAATGAATCAGGCTTTCAGAATGTGTTTATTAGCTAGACCTCACAAGGTTTTGTGAGGCTTCATCTAATGAAGCTCAACTTGAAGCTTTAAAAAAAAAATTCGACATTCAAAATGTATTCAATTAGTATTTTTTGTCAGTAGGGCAACTGCGATAGTTTTATGAGAACATCAAAGCAAAATTCATTATTAAGGTAATTAGGAACTTCAGAATTTCCAGACTGCATTCAAAGGAAAGGATTTTAATTTTGTTTATTAAGTTAGAATTAGTAAAACATTTGGAAATGTCTGTTCATTAAGATTATGAGAGTATTTGGTTGTGGGAAAGAGACATCTAACATCTTTTTCCAACTTGGGCTGGGGAAAATGAGGAGCATGTAACACAGAAAAAGCAAATGCTCAGTTGCCAGCTGTAAAATGGAACGGATAAGACATCAGTTACTGTGCTAATAAGTTTGCCTTTTTTGCAGCTTCCACAGACGACAGTGCAGCAGAGAAGAAAAGTGGAACACTTCATGCCGGCTTAATTGTTGGCATTCTAGTCCTGGTCCTCATTGTGGCTGCAGCCATCCTTGTGACCGTCTATATGTACCATCACCCAACGTCAGCAGCTAGTCTCTTCTTTATAGAGGTAAGACAAAAGTAACATGTTGTGTCACTCGGCTAGTATAATTGGGGTATCCAGAATACAACTTTCTTAACTAAATCTAGAAAATGTTCTTGTATTCGTAGTGTAAGCTTTGAAGAAATGGACCTACCTCACCTAGCCAGTGATGCTGTTTTGTTCTGAGCATATTAGTCACTCAGCTGCTTCATTAACTACTATTGCTGTTACTTTTTTTTTGTTTTTACAAAGGACATATATCTAAAAGATATATCTCAGATACCAGTCCACCTCTCTTTCTTATTCTTCATTATCCTCACCATAGCATTTTTCCATTAGCTGTCATGTGCACTGGCATTTTATTTCAGGACATTTTTTTTTTTTCAGTTATTTTCCTGTAGAAAAATAAAATGTTTGCATTCATTAACTCTCCAGAAGAGCTGACGTAAAGTAAGTTTTTAGCTGGAAACATGTGTTAGCTGTTCCATACATTCTTTTAACACTTTGCCTCAGAGTGTGGGAAAGATTCTTTTCACCTAATTTTAACATCTAAATCTAATATCATCTCCCTTTGCTCTTTTCATTAGTGTAGAGAGAAACAAACTCTTTTAGACCGTGATTCATCTGACCTATTTGAGACATCTCCTTTAGGATTAGATAAATTAACATTTTTCTCCCTCAAATATAGATAGCTACCTCAGGTGCAGACATCTACATTGCAGATGCTGACATTTAGTCAGCTCAACTCCACTGTACATGACAATATGAGAAAAGAACATTTTCCATAGGTGTTTGATTCTACAAAAAACTGTGAATACCTGCACTTACTTGTGGTTTTTTCAACTCAGGAATGTTCCTCTACCTTATGATAAGTATAGTTGCTAAAGATGAAAGAAAACACTGATTGTTCATAACCCCCACCTGCAGTACTCCCGTACTTTTAAGAGCCTGGACAATTTCTAATAGGCAATAGCGAAGATGCAGAACCACTGGAAGTGTCACTACGGACGTTCATACCTAGGGATTGCTTAGGTAAAAGCCTGGACCAGGAAGATATAGACATTCATTCTTAGTGACATCAGTGTGAATTGAAGTGAGACATGAACATGAACAGAATGATTCGTTTTTAAAATCATATTATAATAAATATACTGCTTAGATGCAATAGTAGCGACAGAAATCAAAATGAATTGTTTATCAGTATTCCAGGCTCAAGCGATGTAACTGTGTTAACCATTGGGGAACAGCATCCACATAATAAAATCAATAGTTTTCTTTCATGTCTCTGCGACATTTCAAGCCAGTTCTCTATTGATGTAGGCAGACAAAACTCCACTGAAGTCCTTGTACAAAAGAGAAGGATTTGTCCTTTTCTTTTTTTCACACACAGATTGAATTGCTATTCTTTCACTCTAGTAAAAACAAGTTTCTTATCTGTTATGATGTGACTGAAAAGGCTAAGTAAATGGCAACATCATTTTTAAGAAGGAGAGGAGAATACCAAATTTAAACACATATTTATTTATTTATTTTTATTCTCAGTGTAGTAATGGCATGTTAATTTATTTCATTCATTGATATCGTACTCATCATGCAAACAGTGGTGCCTTAATCAGTTTTGTTAAACCCATTCCACTGAATTTAATCTTTAGGTGACATTAATCAATCTATGCAGTCAAAGCTAAAATCACTTTTAGCAAGCAATGTAGGCTTTTAAGAAAATAGAAAAACATCATCTTTCTGTTTAAAATAAAGGAAAAATAATTGCATAAGGACAGGAGGTAGTAAATCAGTCAAAATCAAATTTATGCAAAATGTGATATAAACTACATCCTCTTTTGGTTACTAGGAAAGTTGTGAAACTTGTGAAGAATCAGCCATTTAGCAAGAATTGTAGAGAGTTCTAGCCATGAAGGGGTGGCCTTTCCCTGTGAGTGATAAAAGCACTGGTGCAGTGGTAAAACTGCAAGTGGTGAAAAAAGGGATTTCTCTGTATTTCAGAACATTTCCATGAATTCCAAAACTTTAAAGCCATTGCTGGTTTCACAAGCATAGAAGAAAAGAATAAAGTAATCCATTCTGGAAATGAAATTGTTTTTAAGAAGATTAATCATTTAATTTCCAAAGGAAAAAAACAGTTTGACCAATTCAAGGAATAAAGAGTAGAATATATTATTCTCATATTCATCTGATCTATAAGATGTACATGTTTCCAATACAGAGGATAATGTATCTTCTCAGACTTCCATTTTGAAACTGAACTACAAAAAAATAATGAGGCATAACTGGTATAAATAGGTCACTGTTACAAAAAAGCATTCCTTATTGTATTTGTGCAATTGAAAAATATTTCTGAGTAAGCTGTTACAGATAATATGGTACCCCATATACCACAGCAGACAAGCTGCATTATTTATGGGAAATGAATGAGATGTGGATCCGATGTTACCATTCTGGGGAAAGAGCTCAAGAGTATTGCCATGGACTTGGTCATGAAATGAGAACAAGCACATAAATATTTCAGAAAATAATATTGTTTTGTACGACTCTCTTGATTAATAAAGCAAGTTGCACATTAAAACAAGATATGACAAATGGACAGGCAGCTCCTTCATGCAGTTGTCTAAAAAATTACTAGTACACTGTCGTCTGCCATCAAGTTTTCTAGCCAAATCAAGATCTGCATCAGTTTATCTATCATCAGAAATTAATATAAATCTAAGGCTGGGCAAAATAAAGAACAGGGACCTGCCCCATTTATGTTTACTTTTAAAAAAGCTGCTTTATAGAGACATCATATTGACATTAAACAATAGCATTTGTTCCAAACTGTAATATGACTAACAGAGAAACTTCTTCTTACATCTAAGATTCTAGGATGCTGTCATGATTTTGTAGGTAAAGCATCATTTTCAGTCAGATTCTGTTGGGTTTTTTAGGTTAAGGGCTACGTAAGAAATTTTGAGTTGATTTGGTTTATAGTCATGACTGGTTACTGAACAAAGAAAAGTATGATAAACTGATCCAATATCTGACGCTCTAAGTCTCCTTCTCCTTTGTGTTCTCTGCAGATATCACCCAATATTCACTTACCACCTCAGTCAGGTTTTCACATAGCTCATCTCAAATCCCACTCGTGATGCCCCTTGTGTTTGTCATGTAGTCCCTTTTCTCAGTGAGCTCCCCCAGATAAGGATAAATACACTCACACTTTGACTGCACTGTTTAACTTTACACCAATAAATGTGATCCCTTGTGACACCTCTGAGCACTATTAAATGATATCCTGAGTGCATTAGTTGGTTTAAATAAGAGATGCACAAAAGCCAAGAAAAATGCCATTTATTCCAAAAGCAACTATTGTTTTAGAACAGAGTAACATTATTCTATGATTTTTTTACCCCTGAAGTCTGAAGAAAACATTTCCTCTAGTGGTTTTGTTCATAGCTGTTGAGCACAATGCATATGTGCAGCCCCACCTGGAACAAAAATAGCTATTTTGAACAAATAGCTTGAGAAGTCTTGAATGCCAATACTATTCAATTTGCCCATGATAGTGTAACATTTTAAAAGAATACCATCCAAATAGTTCAATACTTTTTCGAAAAAAGTTCCCCTTTTTGTTAAGTATGTAGAAAATTCAAATCAAAATGCAATGTTTTCCTGTTTTTTCCAGTCCCCACACTATTCACCATGTGTTTCATTGTTTAAGTTGGACACTTCTCTGGTGACCTAAAGACAGGATGAATTATCAACTTTTAAAGCTAAGGGAGTTCCAGCCAAAGTTCCAATGAATGCAGGCTCTTTCTAAAAGCTGAGACTAAATGTTCACTCAAGACTATCTTGCAGAGTGACAGAAGAGATGTTATATGCTTTGGTCTTTTATTTATTTATGGTTGTCCCTGTGGTATTTTCTCTCCCTTAAATTTGATTTTGTTGGAAATAATTTCACCTTTTGAATCAAGTTACACACCTAGTCTTACCTTGAGGAATCTTCTGTCTCTTGAGTATACTTTGAACTTAATTGCATTGATTTTTTAAAAGTAGCTTACATGTCAAATAGTGCTCTTCATGTCTTTTTCAGCCAAGCAGAAGCTTATGTTGGAAATATAGCTATAACACATATAGCTACACACTAGCTATACCACAATTAAAAAGTAATTTGTTTATTCACTAACCTATGTAGTATACTTATGTTCAGGATTTGAGGTTTGGTGGCCATGAAGCTAAGCATGATGCCCCAATTGTACTGGATTGCATGTCTGTGATACAGATCATAGCAAAAATGATGTAGATACCTGGACCTGAATGTAAACAGGGGTAAAGAAATTCCCAGCTGAGTCAGACGGATTTGCTCCAATTTTGTTGAGCTGTGGGCCAAATAGGAGCTTTAGTAGTATTTTGGATTCTACTTCTTCCCTTTTTTTTCTTCATTTTCTTTTTTTTCTTATATTTTTAACCTTTATTGATTTGCATTTGTGTGTGAACTTTGGCACTGAAAGCAATTAATGTCCAGGGAACATTTAGGAAACCAAAAAGCAAAGCATAAGGCAGACTGTCTTTTACTCAGACATCTTTTGCCTGTTTACACCCAGGTATCTGTGGACAGAAGGGTTGCACATAGCACAAGTTTTCATGTGCATGGGTTTTTTGTGTTTTTCTTACCTTTTTTAGTTATACGTTGGTCCAAAGTCCTTTTAATCTTTGAAACTTACCTCAGCTGTCATCCCAGTGCTCTGCCTTTGGGGAGCAAAGGCAACATGATCTGGCCACAGCTGAGAAGACAGCAGAGGAATTGCTGACCATTACGGAGGCAGGGAGTCAGGTGTTGTGATGTCTTTTCCTAGCCAGGCACAGAGATACTTTTGCCAAACATGCTTATGTAAGGCTCGACAACAGCATAATAAAATTTTTCTGTGGCAGTTCTCTGCGGGTAGGGAATTTTAAGGAGTCTAAACTAATATTGCAAGTTGGGACCATCTTAACCTCAGCTGTATTCAGCTTATAGGTACAAAACCAAATCCAACTTATTAATACATGTAAACTCTGAGCCTGTGTATTTCTTAACAGCGGCTGTGTGTGTCTTAATAGTAGTTAATATGTCACACACTGAAGAGAAGTGTGGGTGTTTGTGGTTACAAGTTATCATTTTTTTGAGTTAAGATCCCATTTTAAAGGTCATAGCATCTGCCTTCAGGTTCCCACCCTCCCTGGAGGTTTTCCAGAAAACTTCGTTGTGCTGATTCAGCTGCTTAGAAACATGCATGTACACTCACACACACACATGCACATACCTGTGTCTTTTTAGTTGTTTGTTTTACTTCAGTTTGGATGTTCAAGCTGGATAATTTCACAAATCTGTTTTTTCAAATGGCCACACAGAGCGTTGAACTGGTGCTATGGAGCTAGGAGGTGACCTTGGGGAGAAAGAGAGAGAGGAAGGAATGAGCAGCTGCAGATCTTCAGCAAATAAAATAATAGTGTGTGATCAGAGCCTGGGGGATGCACCTTGACTCTTCCTGAGTTAACTTGAATTATGTCTTTACTAGTAAATTAAATAAGCCTTTTTTTTAGCATAAAGACCAACCAGCATGGAAGGGTCTGCATTCCTGTCATTTAACTGTCAGCCTCACAGTAAGGTGACGACAGCATGCAGACCATTAGCGTGGACTGAGGATGGTTCCCGAATCCTGAGCCCTGGCTGGGGTGGTCTGAGAAAGCACTAATCTCTGGATATTTTTTCTAACAATTGAACTGTATAGTGGATTGTGTTGCAGTATCTGGAAATATTAACTGGCATGCAGATCTAGCAGTAGATTTTCTTCAGATTTTGACCTTCTTCTCCTCCCTTGCCTGCTTCAAGGAATGAAATAGAAGGAGAAAATAGTCAAAAAAGCCAGGCACATTTCATGGTGTTTCAGAGCTCAGGGAATTAAAGGGCATTTCTGGCTCACTGTTATATATCTCTGCTCATAGCAGCACAACACAAACAAGAGCCATCATTTAACAGCCAGCCCTGTTCTCCATGCACCATTTCCAGGTTTCTGCATTAATGTCACAGATGCAGTGTTTGTCTTCAAACAAATGAGAAGTAAATAGGAGACATAGTGAAAAAGAAAGAAGGAATTTTTTAAAAAAGAGTCGGATCCTCAGGTGATGCAGCTCACACAGCTCTGCTGATTTCTTTTGGGATATGTCCCATTGTTTTTATTATATATACATTGTACAGGGGATTAGGCTTTTAGTTTGAAAAAGGCTTGACATGGTCATCAATTTTTTTTGTCCAGAAGTTTGGGCTGAATTGTGTTTCATGAAGATGATGATTAAAAAGAAGAGAACAAGTATCATTTTTCTCTTCTTTCAAAGTCCTGCAGTGTCCTGGCATTTGGGGTATTGTCATTGATCTCACTGTCATTGCCTTGTACTGATAGTGAAGTTATTTTTTCCAAAGCTTATCCAGCTCAGCAGGAACCAGCAGCTCAGCAAGGGAAATCTAAATCGGCCACAAGGGAGAAGCACTAAAATAAATAATCAACACTGACAATAAAAGTCAAAGGTGGGGAGAAAGGAGGCATTCTGTTTCTTGTCCGTCAGCAGCCAGATACTTAGATGAACCTAAGACTGCAGAAACATTGTTATAACAAGAGGTGGTTTAAATCACAAAGAGATACTTAAAACAAGCACTTCTATCAAAAAGAAAAATAAATGAAGCTGGTAAATGATTCTACTGAATTTTAAGTCTGAAGGAATCTTTATTTCAGAACAGTTTCTTCAAAATATTAAATTAGCATGGTGTCAGGCAATTGATCTTTCTTATTCACAGAATCACAGAATCACAGAATCACAGAATCACTAAGGTTGGAAAAGACCTGTAAGATCATCAAGTCCAACCGTCAACCCAACACCACCTGTATGTATTCCTGGAAATACATATCAGAAGTAGTTTCAGATATTTGAAGGCTTATCCATTTCTGACTGTGATTTGCCAAATAAATTGGGTGTTTCTAGGAGAGATTAAAAACTGATGCACAAATTATAACTCCATAAACAATATTTCAGGTAACTTTGAGCACATAAACACATGTTACAGGCAAGGTAATTGGTAACAGAAAGATCTTTCCTTGTCATGAGAAAGCGGAAGGCCTGGATACCCAGGGAGATTAGCAGTGGACAAGTGTACTTAGACTAATGGGTCTTGATGGTATCAGGTTAACATATGGTCATTTAGTAATAGACCTTACTATATTTTTTCCCTCTTTCCTTAATCCATCTGAGTACGTCATTACAATTTTTCTGGGGTTTTGACAATTGATCTGAAATTTGTATAGCTCTGTATTTACATGTTTCTAATTAAGAAAGTTAAATAGGCCTTGTTGGCAAAGCGTGGTTAAAGAATACAGCTTTTAAATAGATTTAAATGTCTTTATGCCCTTGAATTAGACGAAGGACTTGACATCGATGGAAACATAAGATGCAGCCTTCAGTAGAAACAGTGAAATGGTCCTCTGAAAATTTGAAAGATTTGAAATACGGGAAAATAATCAATAGACAGAGAAGACAAAGTTGCATCAGAGCATTCAGTCTAAAAAGTATTCAGGAACTTCAGCTTTTGTGTGGTTTAGTGGGAAATCAAGTTTGCTAGGGAGCTCTGGAGAATCTTTCAAGACTTTGAAAGACTAACCTTCTCATGCTAATTCAAGTATTTATACTCACCTAAACTCAGTTTGGAAAGAGAATCTGTGTGTGTCTTGGTGAAATCCACTGTTCAAGTCTACTGCTGAATAGGAATGAAAAGCTGATCCATGCACAAGCACTCTGGGATTTTCTGCTGGTTGAAATATACAAAGGAACTTTTGATAGTCTTTTAGAAAATTTTCAGAATGAAATGTGCATGAGGCAGGACTGGGGAGATGACAGAGAGGCAGATTTTTCATTATGTTTTCCTTTCACTGCTTTTCTGACATTGCAGAAGCACGCTCATTCTATTTTTCTGTGTTGAATGAAGGCTAGGATGAGAATGGGATGGGGATAGTAGAGGATAGGATGTAAGAATATCAAATATGTAATACACGTTGCCAAGTTTCTTCTGTCCATTACTGATAGGAACTTGTCTTCATGCAGATGTATGAAAGGAAATGCAAAAGCTTAGACTTAATGCAGCTAACAAAATATACATTATTACAATTGCTTTTGATTAATTACCATCTCAGGTGAAAAGTGCTAACTGGCATAAATTTTAGACATAGTGTATAATGTCAGCACCAGAATCTCTCAGGAGCAGGGCATCAGTCTTCAAATACCAGTATTTCAATACAACTTCATACAACTGCCTGTCCTCCTGTAATTGATCTTGTATATTGCTCAGCCCTTACAATTTATTTTACTGTGGCATGTACAAAGTAGATTTCATTTCTTGTTTATGTGTACTCAGTTTATTCTTTTCAAATATTTTTAAAATCCATTAAAAAAACTTGAATTCATTTTGTACCACCTTCTTCACTGGAAGTCTGAATTGATCCCTTCCTTTGTTTTCAAGAAAATACTAATTTGAGACACTGATTTGTTTCTAGTCCATAAGTCAGTGTAGAAATACATAATTCTTACCGAATTTTACCTCTTTACCAAACTGCAGCAGCCTGTTCCGTTATTATTTTGTAGTTGCATCATTGGTGATCTGGTGGCTCATAATAGTTAGGAGCCTTGCTGACAGTAGAAAATAAATGGCTTCACTGGACAGTTAATAGAAGCCCGTAACATAAAAACTGATGTGTCCTTTTCCCTTTACTTATTGAAAGTAAACTTTCAATATGATCAAGTTTACTAGAAATTTCTGTGTAAAATTCCACCAACAGTCAAACACTGATCTATGTGAAACTCTCCTGTATTTTTCAACTTGAGCCACTTTTTTCTCTTTTGCTTAAAAAAGTTACTGTTCAGCAGGAAATAAGATGGTCTAAAGCTAGCAACCTCAAAAGAAATCATAGACTGTAGCACTGCAAACCATGTTCAGATCATACCGACCGAGTTTTGTTTAGAAAATAGTCAAATAAGTGCTCTCAGATATGTATCTAACCTTTTTTTTTAATCATGTCTTAATGAGATCATACCATTTTGATGGATAAAAAAGGCCTTATAAGGCTCAAAATTCCTTCATGTTGAAAGATGTCAAAAGAAGAAACTGGTCAACCATGAGAACACACTTGGAGACTTTTCCGTGTAACAACAGTGAGAAGATACTCCAGTCTCCACCCTTTAGTATTCATATGTGGAATCCCCTCCTTTTTTTTCTCAGAAGTAAGACAAATAGTATCCATTCTGCCTCTACTGCAAGATTTATGTAAAGACACTTATTATAGCCTTAGTATTGCTCTAGGAAGTCAAATATACTGCACAGCCACCAACAATGGTGTAGACAGGCATAATGTAAGAAACATGAAAAGTAGATCTCACTTTCCATGGATTACTCAACTGCTAGTTTCTTTCATTTTATCTTATTGATCTTCAACAGGAACTAACTTTTTTTAAATGTGTCTCATAAATTATTCTTCTGCATCCTGACATGTATCTTCTGCATCCTAGTCATGTAAGGTCACAAGTGCTTTTCCCTCATCCTTATTTGCTTAAAATAATGAACCTGAGGAAGCTTCAGTCCTATGAGAAAAATCCTAGTCCTGCTTTCCTGCTTTGTAATACACTGAAAGGAAGCAGGAGTTACAACTCTCCAGCCACAGCTCAGAGGATTTTGTCTAAGAATTTTAATTCCAGAGAAAGAAACATATTCTTTCCTGTTAAATTGTGTGACAAAACTAAGGAATTAGTTAAGATACTCAGCCTGCTTTCTCTCTGCTTTATTGTTGTTTGGGGTTTGGAGCGTTTTTTTTCTTGGCAGGGAGTAGGGTTTTTTGTATCGTCTTATTTCTCTGCTTCACAGAGAATAAAAAGTAAGAATGCATTAGGCATTTCCTGAGCTGCTTCAGTAACTCAAGGAGTTTTGTATCTCCTGATATTAAGTTACTTTTGATTTTATCAATTTAAACTGTAATGTCTCTACAGCTTTTGGGGGGTCAATACACAAGCCAATGAATTTATAGCTTGTCAATGCTCTCTTTTAAGACTGGCAACCACTTGCATTACCCACATGCACACAAAGAAGTTGAAATTAAACAGACTATCGCTAGGAATGGAAAATCTCACCTCAGGCATGAAGAGAAAGCACAGAAAGCTGTAATTGTAATATTTGGAGATGACCTTCAAATCTGTTGGTTTATTTCTGGAACAACAGCTGATGTTTATGTTGTATCACATTGTATCATTAGAACTGATACACATCTGTTCCATATTTCAGCATCTGGAAAGGTCAATTAAAAAGAGTAGCCCAAAATGGTAGATTTGGTTTCTAACAGCAACGTAGCAAGGAAGTAGTAACTAATCATGGGTACATCTTAAAATGAAATTAGGGAGCAATTTAATAGATTAAACTCAGCTCATCCTTATATGCTGCCATTTGAGACTGTTTCGAATTATTTTTTCCTACTAGTTTTCCAATTGTTTTTCATTTTCTCTTTTCATTAGAGACCTCTAGGTCAAATTCTTTTCTCATTTATACCAGTGTAAATCTGGAATAAGTCCTTTACATTTAATTGAATTATTCTTGATTTAATTCAGGGAGTCTGAAAACTGAATATTACTCTTTTTCTTTAGCAGTAACCAAACTGTCCTTCCTAATTTTGAAACTACGCTGAATCAAGCTTAGGTAGAAAAAAGTCTCCAAACTTTGAATAGACTAAGTTTTCTTATTAGGAAAAGACATCCATTAAAGAGAACAGTGTTCTGCCTTCCTACTTGGTAGGAAGGTGTTGCATTGAAAGGCCTGGGATTTTAAATTACCTGCCAAACAGAATTTAATTCTGGATGCCTCAAAAGCAATCTGATCCTGCAATGGGAGAAAAAGAGATCAGCTGCTTTTATATTGTATATCTTCCTAAAGGTGATCACTGAGGAAGACTTTGTGCTGTACCCACAGACAGCTGTGTGGTTTGCTCATAACAAGACTCAGTGGTCCCCAAGATTTCTTTAGTGGCTGCTGCACAACAGCACCATGAGTCCCCGCATAATGTCATGGCTGTGGCTGTTCTGTGGTCCCCAAAACCGCCCCTCAGCAACATGAAATATCATTAGTGATCAGAAGGCAATCAAAATGGGGTATTATGGGGACATAAAATCAAATGCAATGTTTATTTTCAGAAGAAAGATCACAAAGTAAAATTGTTTAGATTTTGAACTGTCAATGAAAATATAGGCTGTAACTTATATTCATTATTTCTTCTCTCATTTTCCTGCAATGTCTCTATATAGGTTGCTATACCTTCCAGCCCTCCTTCCAATCAGATTGTTGTTAGTAAAGAAAAATAAATATGTATCAGCATATTTGGCAGATAAAATTTTCAATAGGGAATAATCATTTTAGGAGAGCTTTTTCTGCTAACTGACTTTAAGAAAGAGTTTCCCTACTTTCCTGAAAACTATTCCCTTTGACAGAATGTCAGCTTAGTCACCCAAAGTCTGAGCCTTCACAGACATTAATTAGTTTGAAAATACAGGATTTTGAAAGCACTTTTCTTTCCCAGAGGCATCACAATCGTACAGGAGTTATTTCATCTGCCCTAGAGAAGATCTATTTCTTTTCTCTGCTTATTAGATTTTTTAAAGCAGGCACCAAAGATCCTAATGAAAATTGGTTAGGACCTCTTAAGACCCTTGTATCCAAAGCTCATAAAAGTTTAAACGAAAAGGTTTGCTTCTATTTGAACCATCAGAGTAAACTACTCAAGTAGAAATAATGTCACTTGAAACAGAAAGTTGTTATTTTGGTAGTCCTGCATAAGTATGCAGAATTTTGTTCTAAATAATTTTTAAAAGTACAGTTTCTCTGGACTCTGCTACACATTCTCCCATACAGTATGTTAGCAAATTCCTATGCAGCACTAGGAAGGAAGAACAGTGGACAGGTCCTTTAGGGCATGGTGGATCAGCAGGTCTTTATATGACAAAATTTGCAGATCCACTGATCAACAGTTTTAGACAGGAGCTATTTTATCACCTTCATTGCTAGGACTAGTGGCAATTATTTAGGTCTTTGAGAACAGCCATCACCTCCAAATTTAGAAAAAGGGATTCATTCCTCTGACTTTTGCTGCTGAACTGTTCTTCTCCATTCTTGTAAAAACTACACGGAGTGGGTTTTAGTATGAGAGAGACCAAAATTACAGAGCATTATTAAAGTTTTTTGTTGTTAACTTATTGTTGTACCCTTCATATTCTGAAAGTTTTTTTCTTGTTGTTGCTGTTACAGCGACGTCCAAGCAGATGGCCAGCAATGAAATTCAGAAGAGGATCTGGACATCCTGCCTATGCTGAAGTGGAACCAGTTGGAGAAAAAGAAGGGTTCATTGTATCAGAGCAGTGCTAAAATTTCTAGGACAGAACACCAGTACTGGCCTACAGGTGTAAGACATTTACTTTGCCTCTCTAAGAAAAGGAGCCCTAAGCTGCTGTAGCCTGATAGAAGATCCTGGATAAGCTTTGTCCAAGAAGAAAAACTAAGATACCAGATTACCACTGCACAGTAGTTTTTGTTAGTGGACTGAGACACAATGGTTCATGCAGAACACTTGTCAGTGGACAGCTACGGTATCAGAACTATGGCACAAGTGCCATGTTATTGGCTTTAGGTATGGGGATGCGCAGTAATCAAAAATAAAGCCTTGGTGCACAAGGGTATTGCCCTTTGGTTCAAGTGTTCTTCTCTTGTATCTCAAAGACTGAGCACTGATCTGTGTTCACAGGTGATTGAGAAAAGTATCTCAATGCAGGTAAAGAAGAAAAAAAGAAATTTTCCAATACTTCTATAAGTGGATGTGAAATACACTCACTTTTCAATTCTAAATTAACCTACCCACCTAACTGAGTGAGTCACAATGTATATGCTTTTCAGGAGTAGTACAATGTTTCTTGTACATTGCTGATTACTATCCTTCTAAACAACTCATGATATACAAATTGATAAGAAATGAAGACAACAGAGAATTTTCACAATGGTGAAATTATTTTATTTCATGGGAGTTCACAATGAAATTCGGCTGATTTTCAATTTCAATGTTCACTAAAAATTAATGCGCAGGTTTGTTTCGAGGGATATCTTTCATTTCTGAGCAGTAGGCTGAAGTAACAGCAAAAGAACCTTTTAGCTGCCAGAGATCTTATGGACGATTTCTTAGGCAATGTGATATGAAAAATGAAATTTTAAACTAATGGTTTTCTATCCTTTGCCATTTCATTGAGTCCTTACTGAGAAGCACCACAGACTTCAAAGCACCCCTTCCAGAGATTCAGATACAAGTGTTATTGAACCCTGCTGATTCATACAGTGATTTTGTTTAATGCACATAGTAGTTGCATAAATATATATATAAATATATTTTTTTTTATAGCTAACACAAGGCGGGCTCTTGTGACTGTTAAGACTGCATTTTTGTCATCCAGACAAAGGAAATGGATTGCATTGCTGCATATTTCCACTGAGTTGTAAAATAATCCTTAATATTAGAATATTTTTATGTTGTGTAGGGAAGGTGGTTCATGTAATTGCAGTGCCATAACCTTTCTGCCTATTGGAACCACGCTTTCTTTATTATTGACCCTTTCCCTCCCTGTATAGGGAAAGACAAGACTATAAATTCACACCATCAAAAACAGTTAGTCCTTTCATGGAAGGGATTAATATACACTGAGACCCAGATATTCCAGGAGGAGTGGGAACCTAAATACTTTGATGATCTGGGCCTGAGCTATTAAAATATTAAATTCAGGTATTGTATGTACATTTCATCATAGTCATTGACTATCAAATTTTTTACATACTGTACAAGGCACTTGAATCATTTTAAAATGAGGTATATAACATTTACAGTTTCAGATCTCAAGCAGTTGAAAAAAGTTGTAGATACCACCTTAATAATACAGTTATTTACATTTCTTGTTGATGCTTGTATGGTCTAAATTTGATTACTTAATGCTGTTTTAAAAAAAAAACAAACATGATTTTTACTTGTTATTTTGTTCAGTAAATAATACAATACTGTATTTTCTGTATTCTTCTATTCTGTGTAACACACTTTTATTTTCATCTGTTTTAAATCATCTAGTGTGAGATTGAAACTGTTCAAAACCTAACTGGTATTAATCTGAAGGTACTAACAAACACATTGTCTTGAAGCCTGGTGAAAAGCCTGTAGTAAGTATTCATTTCAATCTGTGTGGGTCTGCTGAGCCCTGTTTCTAATAGGCTGGGATTAAAGTGCAGGCTGTTAATTCCGATAGCAATAACCAAATGTATGCACATATATATCTGGTGACACTCATTTTTATTAAATAAAAACGTATCAGTGCACATCATTTAGACATGTATTTGGTGTGCAATACTTATTAGTTTTTCTAGGAATCTTGGAAGTCATCAGCTAGGGTTCATTGGCCAAATGAAGAAATTGTAGAGCTTCCATTTGAAGCATGCTGGAATCCTGTTTGAAATAATTTTTATTTCAGAGCACATCTTGGCAAATTGTACTAAGAAATTTTAAAAAATCTACACAGTACTGCAATAAGTTCAAGGGATATTTCATATAAGTAAAGAAGATTTATATTATTATGGGTTTACAGGTCTGCACTTTGGCTGATTCACTCAACGTTTTTCATGTTGTTACCCATGTATGTAATACATGTCGTGCAATGGAGCTGACAGAATGTTTGTAACATGATTAGACAAACATGACAACTATTTTAAAACCTGGTATTTTGGTTACTTTAGTTTTAAGGCCCTCTTGCACAGCTGAAGGATGTTTATTAGTATTTGCAAACTAACCTAAATTTCATACTCCTTCATAAAATAATAGCAATTATTTTTTTCACTCTTTGTCCACTTCTCATAATTTGGTGGCAGATTTCACTGGTCTATGGGGAGCATAATAGTGTACTTCTTTTGATTTTTGCCATGATGTTATATGCTATGGATTATAACATGATGAGTTGCTGGGTTTATTTAATAAAACTGGTAGGCATATGCTTATGTCTGATAAGAACTGATATCTGAAGAGAAAACCTCCTGCATACTAATGGATGTATAGTGTCTCATTGGTGTCTGCTTTGATATATTCTGTGGTATGTTCTATTTATCCCAGTAGGCAAAAGTTAATTAAGTATTCTGTTGCTGTTTTGTAATTCCATCTGGTTTTCTAATTTTTTAATAATTAAAATTGCCACATTAAAAATTATACAAATATTAATCTATAGGTGTGATGAAATATTGACATTAACTGAGAATCCTATTCTTATCAGGTTAATCGGTCCAGACCAAAAAAGTGTCATGTAACCCGCTCTCAAACATCCAACTGAAATATTATTCAACAATTTCTCTACAATTACCTGAAAGGAGGTTGCAGAGAGGTGGGTGTTGGTCTCTTCTCCCAAGTGACTAGTGACAGGACAAGAGGAAATGGCCTCACGTTGCACCAGGGGAGGTTTAGGCTGGATATTAGGAAAAATTTCTTTACTGAGAGAGTGGTGAAGCATTGGAACAGGCTGCCCAGGGAGGTGGTGGAGTCACCCTCAATGGAGGTGTTCAAGGAACGTGTGGACGTGGCATTGTGGGACATGGTTTAGTGGGCATGGTGGTGTTGGGTTGGTGGTTGGACTTGATGATCTTACGGGTCTTTTCCAACCTTAATGATACTGTGATTCGGTGAATTCATAAAGGAATTTCCATCCAGGTCTCTGAAACAGTGGCTTCACTAGCATTCCCACTGGTCCTTCATTTGAAAGTGCTTCAGAATATTTCTAACAGTTATTTTAACTCTTAAACTTTCCTGTAAATTTGTGTATCTAATGCATGTAATGATTGCAAGATCTCCCAAAATTATAATTTCTTATTATTTTCCATTTTAGTGTTAAAAGTTCCATAACACCTAACACTCTTCAGCTCATCCTGTTTCACAGAAAAAAAGGAAAATTTGAACTACAAGGATTCAAAGCACATCATTACTAAGTAGCTCTTTAAATCTCAGTAAGATGAAACAATAAATCAGATACATGTATCGCACACAGAGATTGTTGAAAAAAAGACCCTTACATTTGCAAAATTGTATTCAGACATTAAGAAATTCTGGAGCTGCATAATAAATGGAATAATTTCACTCCCATGTGCATACATATAATGACGCAGTCTTATTTAATTGCCTGCTATGTTTCTCAGTGCATCTTATGACGCATTGGACATAGAGAATGCAGGCTGTTCATAAGAAGCAGCTATTCCATGTTTTTCTCCTCCTTGCTCAAATTTTGTTGGACTTTGTTACAAACTGACCAAATCCTGTTTGGAAGACTTTTTCTTTTCCCATGGACTTTTCTTCCTTACCTGTCATCGCTATTCTTGAAGAATACATACACCTCGATTTATTTGTATTCTGAGAATTCCTGTGAAGGGAGACAATTTTCCAGAGAAGACCAATGTGAAACTGTTTTTCCTTTTCTTATAATTGCCCTCCTCGTCTTAACAGCTGCTTCTGCAAATGACATAGATGTCTTGTAAGTAACAACCTCCTTCATTGTGCCATTATAATTTGGCTTCAGATCAAGTTCATTTTCTACAAATAATGTGTGTGATGGAATTCTGGGGAAAAACATAATACATCACTGTATTTTGAAAAATTGTGGAAGCCAAATTAAATTTTCACAAGTTGAACAGAGTATTTGACTTTGCAAACGTCACCATTTTTCCTTCGTCAACAGAGTTCAAACCATAAAACTCACTACACAAGTATCTGAGCCAGCTGAATAGTTGAATCACTTGTTTGCCATCCAAATGTGGACAGCAATGGAAAAAGAAGTGGTGAGCCAGTTTGCCAGTGAGCAGGGAAGAGATCTTCTTTACAGAATAGTAATAAGGCTTCCAAGGAAAACATGAGAATATTACTATATTCTATTAGAGCACCTCTTGGATAAGCAAAACAAGATGTAAATTATAACGTCCATCTTTTTTATTTATAGAGAATCTCTAAACAAGACTCTGCAATCAGTTGTCATGAGCTTGCAGTATTTCACATAGTAGGTGGGTGACTAGAACATGCAGAGTACCCCATGTTGGTTCATGTTCCAGCTCACAGAACATCAGAGGAAAATTTCACTTTGAGTGCATACAGTGGCTGAAGCAATGGCTGTGTTATTATTTTCTGATACCAGCAATGAAGCTTCGTATAAAGACAAGACTTGGCATCCACCTAGAAGGTATCTCAGCTGCGCAAAATCATAGTGCCTACAGCCATAGTATTAGCCATTAGGAGAAGAACTGGAACAGAGCACACATTCAGTTCAGATCAACATTTTTGCTCTAGGGCAATTTATTGCTTCCAGTGAGGAGAAAGAATAACAGCAAGCACTGTTTCCAGAGTAAGATCATTGGACTCCTTATACGTGTGCCTTTTTGCAGACGCCCACTTAAAGCTGGAAGCCTAAAAAACTCCAGAATTGAATGCTACTGAGCAATAGTGTAACATTCACTCTAATTCTCATGTTTTAGACAGGACTTCAGGAACTGATACCTGCTACTATTCTTTATGGATGTAATGGTAAGCTGGGTTTGGGTGGTTTTTTTTCGAGTTTGGGGGTTTTTTTGGAATAGGCAGAGGAGAAGGGAAATATGCAGGAGGGGAGGGGAGGGGTGTCAGTATTCCCAAATATTCTAGAGGCAGGGCAAGAAACCTTATCTACAGCCTTGAGACCATCAGTACCATGTGCCAGTGGCACTGAGTGAGAACACATGAAGTCTTCCTTCATGTCCAGCTTGATCATTTAAAAATCACAAGTGTCACCAGAACCACTATCTCTGTCTAAATCTGCAGGAGTCCATACTTTACCTCATGGATGGTTTATGTCACTCCTTAGGGAAAAAAGTTTGAATCACAGGCAGCGTTTTGAGATGAAACAGTGTGCCAGTAGCGCTTTACCAGAAGCCAAATACAACAAAGCAGGATGCAGCTTGCATAAAACT
The DNA here is from genome assembly GCF_030936135.1 of Gavia stellata. Lineage (NCBI taxonomy): Eukaryota > Metazoa > Chordata > Aves > Gaviiformes > Gaviidae > Gavia > Gavia stellata. Next base: position 21,510,704 of record NC_082599.1, on the reverse strand, counting down.
GAAAGGGACAAGTGAGATTAATTTCTTCCAGAGCAGCCAATATCTTTGTGGCTGGAGCACTGATAAAATATTGAAGTCTGTGGGCTGATTTGACTTGGTTTAGACAATATCATAATCCTAAAGCTGGCCTTTAACTAGCAGTTTATTGTCAGATCCTAGGAGAGTTTCTTGACTTTTTAATTGTTTATGGAGATGAAAACAGTTGATGATGCCAAGTGGAATAAAGTATCTTTCTGATAGGAAGAGAGTCTCATCTCCTGACATAGTTCTCTCCCAACCAGAGTAGGTGTTCCCCTGTGCACAGCTCATTTCAGCAGGTCTCGTGCTGATTCCAGGGTCTTTCTCATGATATGTTTCACACTTTTCAATGCAATTCTCTGTCTCTTGCAAGATTTTTCAATACCTATCCCCCGCCTCACTTTTTTATTCTTGACTTTGGTTCTTCTCCACCTCTGATCTAACTGCTTTCTCACTACTTTATTTTCTTGCACTCTTCTAAGCCTTGAATTACATGCCGAAATGACCACTTTCAGTGTAACTCAAAACAAGCCTCAGTCTAAAGAAAGCTCCACTTGATTTTTCTTCCATATGTGGGTTCTGGTTAATACAACTGTCTGAAGGTAGATTTTCCTGTTATTGACTGAATTCTGTCCATGGGAGTTAGCAAGCTAAATTCTGAAACTCTTGGAAACTACTGGTCTCTTCAGTGGAAAACTTGTCCCAGATAATATTTTTAAAGCAGCAAAAGGCCTTTAAAAGCAGGCCTCAAGACATTACTTTTAATTGCATCCATTTAACTAAGCAGATATTTTTGCCCAATTAATTAATATAAATGCCTGGTTCTCTGTTGTCTCTCTGGGAAGATAGTGTTGAAGGATATTAATTAAACTCTTCCCATGCAGTTTGCATTATTTCTTTCAGAGTAGCTCTTATTCAAAAAACAAAAAGGCTGGTTTATTAATTGCTAATGTTAGTTTGAAAGCGACTTAGTTTATTGACTGCTTGGGTGGCACAATGTTTCCACAGACACTTAGAAGCTGTTAGTAATAAATATCACTTGTGCCTATCTAGCTTTGTTTGGACTGCTGTTTTTATTACTAGGTCTTTTTTTTTTTTTCCAATTTCAATAAGAGTCATTAAATTTTGTTTTGGGACATAGCAAATCATACTGTGATCTGATTGTCATGTTTGACTACACATCAGCAATGGTGTCCTTTTCTGGAAGCTTTTCATCTTGAAGTTTTTCAGCTCTGCCTTGCCTGCGAGAACGTCAGGATCACACTACACGCCACACACCCCCGTTTAGTGACAAAATGCAGCTTTCCAAAGGAAGGAAATGGTGTGCTTTTCATAGACATGTACATATTTTCACAATGGCCTGTTTCCAGAAGGAATCCTGTTCCTAGAGAGATGAGTCTGGCAGTCTAGGTTACAAATGGAGTGTGACTGAAAATAACTAACTCTGTAAAACACAAACCATGTGCAGCTGCAGTGTCACTGGATGAAATTACCTCCAGTGGTCATCGGCCTCTGGGCTCAAGCCTCAGCCTGGCCACAGTCCTTCTCCAACGTGGGCTGTGTGCCAGGGAGAAGGCAGGGCAGGAGGGCTGCAGGTGGAGACTGCAGGTACTGTTCCTGCCTGGAGAGCAAAGAGACAGCGGGCACCTTCACTAAGACTTCTACTCTCCAGAAAATGAGTGCCTTGTCAGTGCTGAGCATGAGCAAAGGGTCTCCTCAGCAGCCCCCCAAGGGAAGTGCGGCAGGGTGAGACAGGAACCATGAGCACAGCCTTGTTTCTGTGCAGGACGGTGCCCTGCAGATGTGCACATGCACACGTGCACCCTCTCACACTCACCCACTTCTTCCAGCTGCTGTCAACAATGTATTTTGAGTTTCAAGTGTTTTCTCAGTGCAGGGCTTAGAGTAGTGAACAATGTGGATAATACAAAACCAAGAGTACTCTGTTACCATAAAAGATGACACTAAGTCATTTCACTCTTTCACTCTGTATCTCCCACAGCACCACTGTGCATCCTCCTGTGAGGACCTGACAGATCTCCTCCTGTTACTTTTTCCTCCTCGCCTGAGGTGCAGGTGAGCATGTCAGTGAAAGGTGGCAAGTGCTCGGGGCTTGACTTGACCTGCACACTGCTGCCTAGAGGGAACCAGGCATGAAAAGGAGCCTGGTGGAAGCTGACAATCAATCTTTTAGAAAAGACCTAACATCTAAAATTTTAGCTAAGGATGTACATTATCCTTAGTGAAGTGACTTTGGTATGTAAAGTTGTTTGACACATATCACCAGCATTGGCTGAGTTACCCTACACAGCTGTGACCTCAAGGGCCAGAGCAATGAGGAGCACACGACACATCTTTAACACACTCCAAGAGCAATGATTGCAGCAGAGAGCTCAGCAGCTGTCTCCACCTGTACTCAGAGCTAATGGTGATCTCTGACCCCTCATAGAGACTAAGCCTATCCATTAGATCATTTGACCATGAGGCCTGGGAGGCTTGTGAAGTGTCCTCATCCAGGAGAGCACCCCAACTGATGGCATTAAGCTTCCCCAACCCCTTTCTACAGAAGATTCTCCCTACCCCAGTGCAGAAAAGATGCAAGATTCTTTGGCCCCAAAAGAGCAAGTGAGAGTGGGATGGGATTAGTCAGTGCCCAACCATAAAACATCTGTGCCAAGGGACAAATGGTGTGCTGGGTCCCAGATTCTGCTCTAGAGGTGGCATTTGAACTTGTAGAAGTAGGAAGCAGTTTCAGGTTGTGGCTCTGACTCAAATATATGCTTAAATTACGGATGCTGTACTCCCAGAATCAGTAAGACATGAATTTGCAGACATGTGCTGCTATTTTGCTAGCAACAGCCGAGGCATAAAACACCCTTGCCTTGTAGATCATGTCTTTTTTCACCAGCCTCATCCTCAGGAATCCAGTCCTCCAATATATAGAGTTAGGTGTACAACATTTGCTTGGGAATTTAATTCCTGGAGCTGATGTGGAAATGCTCTGCATCACTCTATGCTGTTCCCTGACTTGCTAGGTGCCTTAGGAGTGAGGACATGTAAAGCATTACTGCATGATGCTGAGATATTAGTGATGAGCATCACTAGGAAAAAAGAACACACAGATACAGATAGACACACAGACACACACACACAAAGAAAAGCCAGACTCTTCTCTCTGCTGCACAACAGGAAATCCTGAGCAGAATGCTAATGAAATCAGATGAATCCTTCAGTGCAGAAGTGATGAAGTGCTATGTGGAGGCTAGTGTAGCCACCACCTACTCTAATGGTTTAGCACCATCACCTTGTACTTTGGGAACTAAATGATGTATGGAGCTTTTATTTGCCTAGTCTGCATCTTCTCTCGAGCCACTGCCTATTGCAAATTGGAAATATGCCAGCTTTTCTACTTGTAAGGTAGTGTATACAGAAAACTGAGGTTTATCAACACAGTTGTTTTAATAAAAGTTCTATCAGTTCTCCCTATATTGAAGAAGCAATGATATTTTGGCTTTGAGAGAAACTCTGAGCCCTGTGTTTTTGCTCCTTTCTGCAGTGGGTATCGATAGTCGTACAGCATGCAGAGAGCTCAGCTGAAGTACTACAAATGATTGCCAATTGCTACACGTGGTAATGGGAGAAGAATGAGCAAAACCACACTCAGACAAACAATACTCCTCACCATATCTGCCAACACTCAAGTATTTTAATGAAAATTGTCATGGAATTATTCTGAGGGTTAAATACTCAGCAGTGCATTTGATCTGAATAAAGGAGAAGATGTTTTTCATTTTCCATGAAGTTATAATCATAACCAGCAGCCCAAAATATAAATAAAAAAACCAAACCTTTTTCGTTAAGTTTAAAAATATGAATGCCTGCCTGGATTGATAGCATTAGTGGTTTTTTTCTTGCTGATTACATGCAGGATGCAGCCTGTTGTGCTATGTATTATCAGTAAAAGCATTTCAGATGTTTTGAAATTAATTTTCTATATTTAATTAATTTAATCTTTACCATCAACACTAAAACCACTGCAAATATTTCAAATATTGAAAGAAGTATAAGAAAACATTTAGCAGTGGCATGTAAATACTAACAAAAACTTATAGGTAAAGTTCCAAAATACAGATGCCTTTTTACAAATTTTACTCAAAAAAACTCCAAAGTGTGGAGGAAAAAAATAAAGGGAGTGATATTTAAATACACTGATAAGCATCTTTCTTTGTTAACCATCCCACTGACCTCAGTGACCGAATGAAGAGCATCCTGGAAAAGCTAGATCAGAAAAAGGTTATTTCTATGGCAAAGCTGTAGTTCCTTCCTACTGACATTAAATTGGAATATGGAAACCATTAAGAGTCACCAGTTACTGAAGTGCCCAAAAATAGGGTGCTTCAGCTGACTGACACCTCTTAGGGAGGCAAAGGGATGCACACCTGGAGAGAAAGAGGAGACCTTAACGGTATGCCTGGCCACCGTACTGAAACTTGTGAATACCCAAATCAGCTTGGACACTGTGTTATTTCCTGCTTTCTTCCTTTAGAGCAGATACATCAGCTATTGCAACCTGTGGGATGGCTTCCCCTCTGCCTCTACACAGCAGCCAGTCCCGCTGTAGCCCACCACTTCCAAAAAAACACCCAACCAAAACACAACCAAAAAAAAAAAAGCTCAGCTAATTCATTACAGCACTTAAAAGGAAAGATTTATTATAAAGTCTTTAACACAGTCATTAGCCAAAGGGCTGGGGGAGGATTGCTGGTAGATTTGAAATGAGAATTATTGGATGACACTAGCATGGCATTCTTGAAGAGTAGATTAAGCATCTGTGTCAGAGAAGCATTACAGTCTAAATGGAACTAATGCCATGAAATACCGCTCATAAATATAAGTGCTGCTTTAGCTTTGCTCTTTTTTTTTCCTTTTAAGGGGTTATGTAATGCAATACACAGCTTTACTCAGGATGGTAATTTGTGTCGTGCTCCTATATGACTTTGGCAGAGACACAGCCCCTTGCAGGAAAGCATTGCTGGCAACCAATAAAAATCCCTGCTTCGAAATACGTGTTTGCATTGAAAGAGAAAACAGAAATCCAGCTCACAGAGGGAATTTTCTGGTCTGATGCCTGCCCGCACAGACATCACTGAGGGAACAGGTTGTTGTGGAAATGAGCACATCCTCGCAACAGCAGCCAGTTGATGAAGTGGTCGCTGGGAGCCTGGCTGGGGAAGCAGCTGGCAGCTGGTCATCCATCGGCGCAGGCAAAGGCAAGAGGCTGGGCTTCAGGAGGAGGGGACGCGTGCCACCAGCTCACCTGCCTCAAGCGTACGGCACCCCTGAGGCCATCAGCCACCTCTGCTCTTTTCACAACAGAGACAGAAGCCCAGAAGGCATAAAATGTGCTTTTCCCACACACTGTCATTTCAGTATCCACCTTACTGGTATAGCAGTGGAAAAAGAGAACAAGGGGAAGCAGAACAACCGTGCAGAAAGAAAACACAACGAAATGTGGCGTTTCTGGTAGAAAGAGGTGGAGGTGAATTTCCTGCCTGCTTACAGTTTCATTTCTCTGACTCTTGCTCTCAGTGCTAACTAGCACAGAAATGTTCAATTTGATCAAAATTCCTGAAGTGAAAGTGCACCTACCCTTAGCCTTCTTAGTAGGGCTGAGTGGACAATGACACAAGCGAAGCCAAAATTACAAGTTGTTTCTGTACCTGAGGTACTTCAAAACCTCCAGAAAACATTTTAAAATGCACACATAAAAGAAACCAGAGTCATTTATTTTAAAAAAATCCTTATTCTTAAACCGGAATTGTAACTGGGGCCCTGTAACTCCTCTTAAGGAAAATTCAAACTCTGTGTCGTTGTACAGATATTACACAAAAAATCTCCTAAAATCAAGTCAGCACAGCCTCAGCCCGGTAACATCACAGGGACCCTGCATCACATACCCAGCTAGCTCATATCTATCTGAATTGAAACATGGCCAAAGGAAGTTTCTATCTGTTCACCTGTTACCACAGAGCAGCTGTGACTGAGTCCTTTACAGGTGTAAGATTCCTATTGCAAAGCCTGAGCTTTCCAGTTCTCAAGTTTATCTTCTCTCCTCTGCTTTTATGGGGCCAACACTACAAACTGCAAAGTACAACCTTATTTCTGGAGTGCTAACAAGAGTTCCCAGGTTTTAGAAGTTTTATTTTCCTTGCAGGAGGTGAGCAAGTCAAAGTGGGAGTACGGGCAGGTAAATGCACACGAGAGAAATGTGAGTAAAAACACCAGGATAAAGCAGTGTCTGATTCAATATCAGACTCAAAAATCCAAGTGTAATTTGAACAGCAACAGCAAATCTGAGCATTCTCCATTTCCATCCCTGTGGATGTGCCAGAAAGTAATGAGATCTCTGCACAGGACAACAACCCTGGGAGGAATCCTGAAGTACTGGCTGCAAACGGAGCCAGGCTTTCAAGACCCATTGGCAATGCATTTTATTGTTAATAACTCAAGCAACTCTGTTTCCAAACATTGTAATCCAAGGGTTAGTCTTTTATCTCAACACAAAGAAAGAGAGCTAGTTTTTCCTTGTAAGGTTTTCCTAGTATTGAGCAGCAAAAATCACTTTATTTTCGCTGCTCTCAAATGAAATTCCGAACTCAATGTTGCCAATTTAATTTTGTCCAAAACGCTAATTGGGTCCAAGATAGGCTAGTTAATGCTTGAATGGGAATCCATCTTGCAGCCCTGGGCATTGCAGAAGTTGTTTCCAAACAGTGGGCAATAATCAGACTACAAAAACTAAATGGAGAGAGAGGCTTATAATGCTGCACTGATGGCAAATGTGAGTTTAAAAAAAGTAATCTTTTTTCTCATTTCAGTGGAACTGGAAGTGAGATAATGCATCTGGCATACGGATTAATAAGAAATAGTGCAAAGAAAATGCTAGATTTTTTTAAGGACTTACAGATAGCGAAGCAAATGTCTAAATTTGTTAGTTTACCATAAAATAGAAGTTCTCACTTTAGTTAAATGAAACACAAGGGAAGAAATTTATCTGGGAGGAATTCAGTGTAAGCTCTTGATCTCTGTAAAAGCTTCTGTAAAAAAAAAAAAAAGTAAAATGAACTTCTAGGTCTACTAATTTAAAATACATTAATAATAACTATACCTACTTTGTTGCATATTATGATCAAATCCTTTCATCTTTTGACAGAGAGGCCAGCCATCACACCAGAAGGCTTAAAATCACACCAGAAGGCTTAAAGAAATATATGATACATAAAACTCCATTTCTTTGCCTCTTACTAGTGCTGATTCCTCGTGAAAAGAAAGCACCAAAATACCCTCTAATAAGACTTTGTGGATTCTCAGTCTGGCATCATTTGGCTTTCTGATGGGAGCCTTTGAGGTATATCTTAAACTATTTCCCAAAAAAAGTGTAGCAGCATACCAGGCCAAATTCGTATTCATAATAGGCTCACACCATGGACGAATATGACTATCATCAGTTATGTTGCCAACTTCAAACGAGATGTGGTGATCCACACAGCTGAGCCTCTGAACCACTAACTTGACAAGAAAAAAAACAATTAAATTCTTTTTAGAAATAATCATCCTGAACTAATGTAGAGTCATAATACAAAGTGTCTGGTAAAAGTGACGTGAGTATCCATATCTTTTTTGCCTGGTAATTACAAACATAATTATTTTGTTTTATAGCATATAAACCTAATTGTATCTTTGACTAAGTATTAGCCTGGAAAAATCATTGCTGGGCCTTGAAAATCGATATGACTGTTTTCGTCCCTATACAGTCCTATTCCTCCTCATCCCTCTTATTTACTCCCAGTAATACAGGTTACATAAGGCTAAACACTGATGTCAGAGGTCTGGGCAGGCAGATTGTTTTCCTTTTCTGCCTTGAGTAATACCTGTGCATTTTGATTGCCCTCAGTGGATTTGCTCACATCTAACACTCATCCAGGAACTGGGCTGTAGGAAACAATCTGCTGATGATGTGTGAGCAAGGGTACAATCCAGCTCGCTCACTTTTACTGCCTTGGCAAATTGTGCTGCCTGGAGCGAATGGATTATTACAAACCCATCCCACTTAACCATATATATTACTACATAGATGAGCTAAACAGGGAACCAAATCTATTGAATAAGAAGGGGCCATTTTAAACAAGACCTTATCATGATCCAGCCTTACTTAAAACCATAAAAGTGACAGGAAAAACATAATACACTGTTAATAAGGTTTTCAGACAAGCAGAAGTAACTGGAATGTCCTGATGACCTGATTCATAAAATTCACTGCTTGTATCTATAAAGTCTAATAAATGTGTGGAACTATAACTCCTCCTTTTTTATCTATTCACTTTTATTATAAGTAGACATTTCAGGCTGAGCATTTCACGGTGATTATACACTGCAGTTCTCATGTGGCTCAAGTCATGGGTCGTGTCTTTTATAACTGCCAGGTATGCTACAAATAGCCTGTAGTAAAAAGCCTATTACTTGAACGATATGAGGTCCAGAAGGTATGATGAGTTGAGTACCCCAGATTACCACACATATTTCCCAATAGGTGCAGCAGCATTGGCTTCACTGGTAGGTAACAGCTAAAATACATGTATATCAATGTAGAAATTGGTCTTTGGATAAAACAAAATTTGTCATCTGTTCTTCTCCTTCTGATACAAAAGAGCGTGAGAGAGACATAAATGCAATGTAAATGTACTGCATGCTATTTTCCCCCACACATACCTTTCAGCTCTACTGCAATGCATTTTTCTAGCCACGGTCATTAGTGGACACAAACACTCTCAGTCCTTCTTGCTATTACCAGTAGCCATGATTAAGCGTGGGGTGTAGCAGGCCTTTTTGTGATTGCTATAGATAGTTCACCTAAAGAAATTTGGCTTTTCTCTCAAGGTTATTTCATGGTTACTGGGATTGAACTATTGCAGACATGTTGATAATTTTTAGTTAGTCTTTCTACCACAGGCCTTCACTCACTGCGGCTCTCCACAAAAAAAATCAAAACATCAGCTTGTCCAGAAAAGATAAAATTTGTAATTGCTATGATAGAAATGCCCCTCACTCCTGTTGTTTTCTGGAACAATTTTCAAAAGCTCTTGCTAAGTCTTGAGAGTGGAAAAAAAACCAAAACCCCAATCTCAGAACTTTCAGTTTTGGCTTGAGTTCACATCCGATGAAACCAAAGACTTAGTTTGCCAATACTTGTGTCATTGATTTATGTTAACTCTGTTTGTTCTCACCATCTCATCAAGTCTGAAACCACAAAGGACCAAAGCTAGCTGGTGGTCCTCCTACATATTTGTGGCCAATATACAACCAAACATTTACCCCTCAAGTGAGCCCAGTCATATTAGACTGCACAAAATTCATAATGGTTACCAATAAACCATATTTTCTCTTCGGTATCCCATTTTAACATGAAATTTCCTTTTCAATAATTGAAGGTTACAGTGCAATTGAAGGCATTTCACACCTCAGGAGCATAGAGACCACTAACACAAATCCCTCTGAACTGGCATGTCCATCGTGTGGAAAAGCATCACGTAGAGAAACTACACTCCCAATGCCATACAGCTCTGTCACATCCTGTTGCTGGTGAGAAGGCTTCCCCACAGTGGAGCAACTGTGCCTCAGCAACCTCATGTACTGTCCCCAACATCATCATAAATGTACAGGTTTCCAACTGCAGCCGGAAAGAACAGCTTTTGTATAAGGAACTGTAGGCAATACTATAGCCTCTACTGAATGTCAAAGGGACTGCCACAGGATGCATACTCACATTACATTTTGACCTGAGGGCAGACCAAACTCAGGGCAGAAGCCAAACCACCACAGCACTCTTCACCCCAGGCATGTGCGTGTTCTGTGCTTCATGTGCAAAAAGCCCAGCACAAAGTATCTTGCTCAGGGAAGTGTCTTTTTGCTTGTGTTTATAGAAGAACTAGTACAATGGAACAAATTTATTTCAGACAAAAAGTTCCATATAAATACTATATCAAAGTTACTACTTTGTTAATTTTCCTCTATCACTGGTTCATACTCTAAGAAACTCAGTTGGCATAAAAATTCCATGTAAGATGCAAGACAGGTCTTGTGCTCTCCTAACTGCTAGTTGGTGGCATATCTCAGCTAGCAAAAAGGAGGTTTACAGTAATCTTTGTCAACAGCATATCTTAACTATGCAAGTGCAACCAATTACAACTTACAGAAGAAATCTTGCCCCTTGCATTTTGATTTTTAAGCTTTTTTATTCTTTTGTTTGAGCCTACTGTGTCTTTCCCAATTTTTTTACTTGTAAGTGTCAAGACCATAAATAACATTGGGTATGATACAGGGAAGCAGTGGGAAGTGGGATGGAAGCAGTTTATTGATTTACTAAAGACACATAATTATCCAGTAAATGTGTAGTTATCCTGAACGACACATTCAGGATACAGTATCAGCAATGAAACAGATAAACAGCAACACCAGACACACTCAACATGTTAATGAACACCAAATTTCTAACACCCTTCTATAGCTAACCCCCAAGGTGAGAATCTCTCCCTTTTGCACCCAGTACTGTCCGTGCTTCTTTTCAAGATGACACCTTTTTTTCTGGACGATCTCCTCATAATGCCCAGGTTACTGTTCAGTCAGGGCAAGGGAGCTTGAGCAAACTGTTTGTGTTACCAGTTTTGGGGCAAACATCCTCTCAGAACAGACAGGTTCTGATATTCTATTCACATACAAGGCTTACATTCACATACATACCGGATCATCTGTTGTCATCTGGAACATGTTGTCAAGAGGAGGCAGTGCAGATTTTCTGACACCTGGGGTGAGGGGTGTTGTTGGGGTTTTTTTTTACTATACGTGCTGTATGTACTTACATAGTTCTTGTTACCCTGAGCACCAAAATTCCTTTACAGTGTTAGAACTGAACCCCTAAAAATATAAGTCAATTTAGGTCAATGACAAACATCTTTGGGAGACAAGGATGCTGGGTACTGAGATTACAAGTAGTTGTCCCAGGTCACATCAAGAGTCAGAAACTGGAGTCCAGAAACTGGACTGTACTCCCTAAATCCCATTCTAAGAGGCCAGTAATACAATAATACTTTCTCCCTTCACCCTCCTATGCCATGAACATAATGATTTTATCTTTCATAAATTTATTAAACTTTATTTCTTGCAAAATAGGGTGGTGCAATTAACTTTTTATTTGCTTAGAAAAATAGGGAAGGTCACTTTCTAAATTAGGCCTATAATGCACTTTACATACCTCATACACTGCATGTAACTATTGTTATTTACAGTAGGATCAACCTCCACTATTTTGTGAAGAGCTGGTTACCAACCGCATGCAAGTATTATTAATTGCAATATGTATGACTATTGACTTAGCACAAGAAAAATAGAAGTCAACTAGGATGTGAAACTTCACACAGAATCACAGAATCCCTAAGGTTGGAAAAGACCTTCCTGTTGTAAGAAAGTTTAGCACTGTTGCTAGATGACCAGTTATAAATCCAGCCAGAAGAAGTTAAAGCTCACAGAGCCATAAGAGTCTTCATTATGTTGTTTGGTTTTTTTTCATACTGTTCCCTAGAATTGTGTTTAAAGTCTTGGTGCCATATTTTGAACCAATGAATTGCAGGATGAAATCAAAGCTTAAGCTAGTCACTTAAAAACTGAAATCAAAATTTCTTCTAGCTCTAAAAACATTGGATATGTTCTTTAGTTGTGTTATATATAAAGTTACAGCTGCAAAAGCAAGGCAGTCTTGATTGTTACACTAATGGAAGGAAGAATAGAACTAATTCAAGGTGGTTTTCTTCCGTTTAACCCTGTTATCTTACATAGTTTTTAGTATGTGTCCTTTATTTTTCTGCTTTCCTTTATGCTGTTTTCAGAATTCTATATAAACATCAGGGCAATGTAAAATAGTGTATCACTCTTAACCTTCAATTTCAGAGGAAGATAGAGATTTCATGTCATGGCCACTATAAAATGATGATTTATTGAAATTCAATCATATGTATGTTGTAACACTGATTTTTTTATAGCTTTCTGCAGGCTTCTGCTAGAAGATTTATAGTGTGTGTTATACTATTTTCCAGTCCTTCAATGTTCTAATGTTAAAAAGTTTCTGACCTTTAAAGAGCCAAATTTGAGGGGTTTATTGACTCTTTGTCATTCTAGCTCATCATTGTTCCTATAGTCATCACTATTCTTCTTCTGCAAATACCTACATGAGTGTGAAAATGGTAGCCAAGGTTATTTTATTTCCAGATGTTCTTCACACACATATTTATAACTCTTCCAGAACGTCAGGGGATTTTCTTTGCACTGTAGTGTTGTTCCCTTTTCTCCCTCAGGTACTCCACACATTCATACATCCTGATGTGCCCTGAGTTTCCAGGAAGTGCCGTCAGCCACTTCTTGCACAAAAAGCAAAACCAGAATGTGTGGGTAAATGTTCACACACTTATCTCATAGAGCCTTGTTTATAGCCTGTCCAGATGATAGACTGCTATTACATTAGAATTAATGTGATTGCTGATAGCACAGACATGGCTTAGTATAAATGTCTGTTACAGCCAAATGCTTGATGATTTAGGATGAAATTAAGAACTGTGTACATCTCAGAAGAAGAAAACAGCACAAAATAAATCAGTGTAATGTTCAAGCTAGATGTCCCTCACCTTTAGTAGCCCCTGGGCAATAATCTAGAATAGACAGACAGACAGACGTAGGCAACATCATATCATGTTCTCCCTACCAAAATGGTCTATAACAAGGGCAACTGCCTACAGCTGAGTCATGGTGGCAAACCTCATTGAGCAATACATTACATATTACCCACGTGTCCCTGACTAAGGCCACTGCTTTAGGCCACAAATAAACCAGATCTTTTTGATTTTAGTCATACTTGGGGCAAACTAAAAACTTATATTGCCTTAACTACAGTTTTTGTACTCTCCCAAAAACCAAAAAGGGCTTGAATGCAGCTTGAGGAAAATAACTGCAAGAAATAGTATGACCTCAATTGATTTGTACATGGGTGAACTAAGTGGTACTGAGTACTGTTTTGATACAGTTGTAGCAACAAACTTTTTTTAACAGGCTATGGAAACCTTTCCAATGGCAGCGTATTGTCTAGAACCAGTCAGAGCTCACATTTGCTTTAGAATTAGTGCCTTTGAGCCTGCATTAAAAAACAAGGTGAAACTTCAATATCTCCTGTTACACATAAAACCACTTCTCTGTAGTGTTTTCCAGCATTCTCTCATACAAGACTTTTTACTATTCATAAGCCTGCCTTCCAGTTTTGCCAAATAAAAAAATATTTTGGGAGCCTTTTCTTCCTCTGTTCTCCCACTATGAAATTGCTTTAACAGCATTTAAAATGCCTGGGAAGCCTTTAGATTTAAATCAAAATATTTTATTCAACTACTCAACCTTTATTCCTCTTAAATACTTAATTCATTTGAATATTGATTTCGGCCAAAGGAACATATTACACAGAGTACTGTTGTTTACCTGCTAAAAAGGAGTGGCAATGGGCTTTCTTACTGGAATACAGACCATTTCTTTAATGGACGCACTATGAAGGCCGGTAGAGAAAAACTGATACCTAATTATAGCTGATTTTTTATGCTTGGTACCTACTTTAAAGGCAAATCTGAAATATCTTTTACTCAGAACCAAAGATTTTGCATATAGTTAAGGGAAGTTCTCCCCTAGAAGCCTGAATACAACTTCTGAGTCTCATCTTACATAGAAGGTCCTGTTTCTTCAGTACTAGAGGCAATGGGTATATGGCTCTGGATTTTAATGATGATGGATTTTAATAGTCCAGGCCTTCTGAATCTGTGCCTTATTTAAGGATTTACTTGCTCAGGCCATTTATCTATAAAACACAAAATAGGGAGACTTACAAGTTAAATATCAACCATTGCACAAAGCCACTCAAAGTAAAACCTTAGAGCCATGTTGTTCTGCAATGTTCAAGTCGAAGGGGAGAAGCTGACTTTAAATTGCACTGGCACAAGCAGTGTCAGCGTTTGATCTGTGAAAGCAGCAGATGACAGAGGACCCATCTGCCCTAGCTTTCCAAAAGACCAAATCAAATAGGCAGAGAAAGGTAACCAAGTAACAGGAGATATTGAAGTTTCACCTTGTTTTTTAATGCAGGCTCAAAGGCACCAATTCTAAAGCAAATGTGAGCTCTGACTGGTTCTAGACAATACGCTGCCATTGGAAAGGTTTCCATAGCCTGTTAAAAAAAGTTTGTTGCTACAACTGTATCAAAACAGTACTCAGTACCACTTAGTTCACCCATGATGACGGTGGCATCCTCTCTTAGAAGCTGTGCAGGAAGATGGGAAATATATTTCTTCAATCTTTTGTAGCATCACCAGCCAGTATACATTCCTTTGTTCCTGATTCTGTATTTCACAGCAGCCAAAATATTCTTGCAATTGAAACCCACTTCTCTGGATGCATTGCTCAAAGCCCAAGGTGGGAGCTTGCAAAGGCTCCAGGTGCCCAAGAGAGAAAACCTGAAACTGAGACCTTCAGGAAGGTCTAGATTTCTAATCCAATCTGCTACATTTTGCTTATGAGATGTTATAGGTAAGACCTACATGTCTTACTTCCTAAAGACCAAAGTGCATTTTATCATTTGAAGTGGTCATTTGAGCTGTGTTATCTCACCAGGTATAACTTGTTTAGCCTGTGCTTAGCCTGCCTGTCTGGGTGAAATAGAGGAATTCATTATCCATAGCTGTCAGTTTTGTACTTTCAGTAAACTCACTTAGAAGAGAACATATCAAGGTAGGCAAGATATCCATTTTCTCTGAAATACCATTATTCTTTCATGCTTGTGAGCCTAAGATTTTCAAGAACACTGAATGGGGTCTTTTGTACAGATGCAATTTGTATCTTGGGATTTCAATTGCTATTCATAGAATTTTATCAGGCACTTGATTATAGTGTGAGAAGTTCCTTTCAAAAGTAAAGAATGACTCTGACATATAAGAAACTATAGGAATGTAGTTGCTAAAGGTTCTGTATGCACTGGTGATGAGCTCATACAGTTGAAGCTAAAATTTTGCTGCTGATTTAAAGAATACCAGTTTGCGTCTGATGGCCACAAATGAAACTTTTCACTTCTCTCTTGCCTTCCCCACCAACATAAAATCTTTTGTTAATAAAAGTAATCTCCCATTTTGTTCACGACTAGGAACCAAATGCATAAGAAAATTAAACCCAAAGTCAAATAGAAGGTCTGTGGGAGGGTTAAAGTTTGACTAGCTCTCCAGAGTCCCATCTCCTCTAGAATTTTACTCAGACATGTTCTCTCATATAATTATGAAGTCAATTTGAGAAATTTCCCTTCATAATTAAATTTATATCCATTGGTGGAGACATTCAAAACCAGACTGGACACAATCCTGGGGAACCTGCTCTAGCTGACCCTAAGCAGGGGGATAGGACTAAATAATCTCAAGAGGTCACTTCCAGCCTAAAAGATTCTGTGATTCTGGAAAGCTATATTATCCTTAAATCTTCTAAAAGGTGGCACAGCAGACTGCTTGGGCAGTAAGCACCTTGGCCTAACTAGGTATCAGGGTTGCTGCCTCACAAGGAGAAGTAATGATGAGTGGAGCAGCAGCTACTGCTGAAAGTAGACTTCCCTCAGCTGCAGAAGCCAATGCATCCAAAGAAGCATCCAGCCCTGCCTTTCCCTTTTCTACCTTCTCCTTCCTGAGGCAGCCATGGCTCAAATGAGCCCCAGTTATACTTCCATCCCAACCCCTTTCCCACTGCCTTTCTGAACCCCATCTGGGCAAAAACAAACTGTGATGCACACACAGCTGGGATCTGCTTCCACAAAGAGGCTGGAGGGAGGCTGGTAAAGGAGTGGAGGCATTAGGTTGAAGGCTAAAGGTGGACTGTGGGTGGGGACGCCAACCTGGGGCAAGAAGGGGAGAAGCAGGAGGAGTAGATATACAGAGTTTCTCACATGTCCAAAGAGCAGGCTGACTGTGGAAAAGAAAGAAATACATTTCCTTGTCCTAACCACCCCAAAACACTGGCTGACCTTGAACTCTTACCCTCAATCCCACAGGGCCCTATTGACCCTTCCCATCTCCTTTTCATCCAACCAGAATTCCCACTGACCTCTCCCACTCACCATCTCTAACTCCCTATATGTCACTTCCACCACCAAATTGAATTTTCCAGTCTAAGGATGAGAATACAAGACAATCACTCATTCTTGAGACAGGAAAATTTCTTTAGCCTGTGAAGCTGGAAGACTTTAAGCTGGCTCCAAGTTAATTCATCTCTGGTGTAAGCCAGAGAAAGCCTGTGGATTGAACTGGAAATTAATTTGGTCTGATGCATTCACCTTGGAAAATTTAGAACATAAAACAGAACATGTAATTTTTTTTAAATTCTGAATCATATCATTATATCTAAGGTTAAGTCATAAATTGTCAGGCATTCATTTATTCTGTCAAAGAGCTACTTTATTTTTCATTTACCTCCATCTATCTCATAGGATAACAATAAATTCTGGAGACTGAGTCAGTACGGCACGTAGTGAGAATCAGCTCAGATATCTATCTGTTAAAAAAATACAAAGTACAGTGAGCTCTCAAATTTCAGTGGATAGTCCAAGAATAAAACCCAAAATTCCCCATTGTTTTTGCAGCTTCCTCAATTCTTTCAATAGTTTATGAAAGTTGCAGTTGGGTCATTCCTATTGTTTTCCAGCTACTCTTTTTTCTTTTTTTTTTAATTTCAGCAAGCTTTGATGTTCATGACAGTTCAGATGCCACTCTCCCTATGAACACATGGGCCACGTGTCTATATGCACACTTTTCATCCTCCAACTCATCTATTTCATGTTCATTCTCTTTTTTATTCAATAAAAATACCCAAATTTTCTCTTCTTCCATCCCCAGCTTTTCCATTAGGAAAAGAGACCTGATTATACAAGAACTGTCTAGTGGGTAGGGAACTTGTTCAGAAAGTGTGACACTGTGAGCACAGAACAGTGGAAGCTTATTTTCAGTTCCTCTCCCTTTTGTACCATTCTCCATCCACACAGAGGAAATGCATGTAAACTTTTTGTTCTCTCAAGTATTCTTTCCTTGTGACACTTTGGTTCCTAAGTAGAGAGTTCACATATGTCAAACACTAATATTTAACACTTGCAGTCAGAGATATATCCAACTGCAAGCGTTATACCACAAAACTGAGATGTTGCCTGTGGAGTTTAAAGATCACCAAGAAATTTTGCAAGTAAAAACTTCACCTGTGCCATGAATTAAAGTCTAGACTAGGCAATTAGGCACAGCCTATACATTCTTCAGCTTCAATTCTTTCTTCATAGCTTATGCTGTTTCAGCAGCTGTTGTTGTGAAGGAGTTTGCAACCTTTTATAGGTTCATAGACTTATGGCCCAGAAGCTATTACGATAATCCAGTCTGATCTGCTGACTAGCAAGTGATTACTGTATCTTAAAGAAGGTTTCAGGTTGAGTTAGACCTTACCTTTCAGAAAGACTTCAACACAGATCTGAAGGCTTCAGGTAACAGTGAAATTATGCAATTCATTGGTAAATCTCTTCAAACATTAATAAACTTCAGTACTAAGTGTTCTCATTTTACTTTTTCATGGCTGGCCGTACTTAAATCACAGAATCACAGCATCACTAAGGTTGGACCTGTAAGATCATCAAGTCCAACCATCAACCCTACACCACCATGCCCACTAAACCATGTCCCGCAATGCCATGTCCACACGTTCCTTGAACACCTCCAGTGATGGTGACTCCACCACTTCCCTGGGCAGCTTATTCCAGTGTTTCACCACTCTCTCAGTAAAGAAATTTTTCCTAATATCCAGCCTGAGATGGCAAAAATGGCAAA
This sequence comes from Gavia stellata, assembly GCF_030936135.1. Lineage (NCBI taxonomy): Eukaryota > Metazoa > Chordata > Aves > Gaviiformes > Gaviidae > Gavia > Gavia stellata. Next base: position 21,492,714 of record NC_082599.1, on the reverse strand, counting down.
AGAATGACTCCTGCACAGTTTGCATGCTAAGTAAAAACCAATTTTGTATTGCACACAGATATTATTTGCCAGGAAAAAGGTAAAAAATGAAAAAAAGAAACTACCAGAAAATATCAGCAAAAGAGAAAATAAAAGAGGGAAATTTCTCATCAAAGCTTTGGCAAGTGACTACCAAGAAATTAGGTCAAAAAAGAAAACATAGTCTCAGGAGACAGAATGGACAATAGTGATGGATGTGATTACCCTAAACTAGGCTAAATATACTAGACTGAACAGCAGTTTAATGCATGGCAAAATCTCATATTAAAAAGGACAGACTATAGACGTCTGTTTTGACAGGAAGATCATTAATTAGTACAGGAAGAAAAAAGGAAAATTTTCACTAATGGAAAGCCATCCTGGAAAAAAGTATAGCTTTGATATGGCATTGCTGCATATGAAAATGTAACTGGTAACAGGGTATCCAGAAGAACCTCTTTTTTATTTTTATTAGAAAAATCAGACTGTAGCTGACTATTTCTCCTGCTGCTTATATCTAATAACTCTTTTAAACTGCAGAGTACTACTGGCACTCAAACTAGCCTTTATCATTACAAATATATATCGTCAGTGCCTTGCTTTGTGTACTTTTTAAAGCTGCTTTCCTCAGGCTATTTCACTTGACAAATAGACCCATGAAAATCAAACATACACACATGCAAACGCATATTACTAGACAAGTTTCATTCTTATTTACAGCCCGTGTGCAGGTGATAGGCTTGCTGGGTAGGGCAACCTTGGGCCATTTTATTGTCTTTTTTACATTTTTTGTTTTCTGTTTCTTTCATTAGTTAGGCATATGACGCAGGTATTCCTTTCTAATTAATCTTCTCTGATCTGTCTGATGATATTTGTTTTAGTTAATCTGCATTCTGATTGCTTTAAAATTGCTGTGCTGTAACACGACTTATGCTAACTTACACAACTGTTTAAACTTCCATTTATTCAAGAATAATTGATTATTTGCACACTAAGATATAATAAAGCCAGCATCATTAGTTAGACTCCATGTTGTTTAAGCAGCTATACTGCAGTCAGTTGTAAGTTGGTAAATGTAAGGATTTTTTTGTTAAATGTTCAACAGGTTTCCATTGCCCCACAACCCTCTGAAATGCTTATGTAGTTTTGAAGGTGTGTTTCGGGGGCAATGGGGAAGCTCCCATACCTCCTGGCAAGGCAGAGCTCCCCATCTCCAAATGCTGCTATGCGAGCGATTTTGCAGCAGCCTTACGGGTATCTTATTATGGCAGTAATTATTTCAGTTCACTCAACCTGCTGGATCTGCTGACTGCAACATCCTGACAGAAACGGTAGCAGGTAGCTTAGGGCTACTAAGGTGTCATTCAACAGCAATAACATTTCTGTGTGTTAAGGACCGAAGCAGCTCTGACCCTCATCCGCTGTGAAAGAACAAAGCTATGGATGAATACAAAGGTGGCTCCACTATTGTCCACTTGACCATGGTATCTCACATGGTCAGAGAGGTGATGGGGAAGGACTGCAGGCCACACAGGAGGGGGAGAGCCCAGCACTACACTGCAGTTTAAAAGCCCGCTATCAAGTAGGCATCCTTCAACCACAGGGCCCCACATGATATATTGCTCAGGTAGTATGGCCTCAGAGGCCCACAGTTGGAGAACTATTAGTGCCTCCTGCTCAAAAAATCGTGGCAAAAAAGGTGACTTGCTAGAGGCACAGCCTTTACCCCAGTGTACATATGTCGTTTTCTCACTTGCTTTTCTTTTCCTTCTCATTCATTATCATTTCACATCACCTTGCTGCATTAGTTCCCAACTGCTTCTCTTCTTTATGTTACATGAGCTTGTAAGGCAAATTCTCAGATCATAAGTCATCTGTATCTGTGTTGAATTGTTTCTGTCATCCATTAGCCTTTAAATAATTCGTGCCTTTCTGTATTTAGCTACATCCTTTCTCCATCACATACAGCATTGCTTTCATCTGTTTTGTCAGACTTAGAGTAACATAATGCAGGACATTTTAAAATAATTTACATCATTGATTTTTGTTTCTTCAGCAATATATTCTTTCTGCTTCAACAGGCAGCAGTAGTGTTCCTTTTGCTATGAAAGCAGAACTTGACATTGACACTGGTATGAGAGACTGAAGGAAATGCTTTTTTTGTCCTTGTTCTTTTTTACTCCTTGCCCTCAACAGTTACATTAAAACACTGCAGATAGACATCAGTTCAGTGCCTACATGTTTCTGAATAAGCAAAGTGGAAGAGGAGAAAAAGACATATTTATCAGCTTCTTTTGCACAAGGCAAAGAGGGGGTTGTCTTTGTTTTAAAAAGAACAGGCATTATCTGGAAGGTTACCCTTTACTTTTGTCAGTGCTAATAACATGATTCACATGGTGGTTTCCACCCTGGAGAGTCACATATAGCTGATAAAAATAGTCAGATGACAAAAAGACATACATTTAGTGGCCATTACAGATCTGGGAGATTTCTATGCAATTCCCTGATTGCTTAAGGCTTAGACTTCCGACTTGGGAAGTCGAGGAGAGAAGCGCATCTGAAACACCCTATTTTGGCAGTACCCCCAATACAGCTCTGGGCAAACACCTAATGGGAAAAAGGAACATAGAGATTTAAACCCTCTTGTCTTCCCTCACGTACTTAAACCACCCTTTGAGAATCTTCCTTCAGTACATAACTTTGCTAAATACTGTTTCTGCTTGCTGTCTTTATCCAGTAACAAATTTGCCAATGCATTCCAACTGGTATCAAAATGAAAAATTCTTTTGTCTGAAAACAAGCCATTAAAAAGCAGTAGATTTGTGATATTGTTAGGCAAAACTCTCTTTAAGAGCTGGAGATCTTAAAGATGACCTACAAAGCAGAAGAGATCCATCTTCCATTCTTTAAAGCTTATTTATCATATATAAGGAGCATTCAAGAATTTATTTTTCAAAGTAATTGGACTTACGGTTAATGGTTTTAAACTAAAAGAGGGTACATTTAGACTAGATATAAGGAAAAAAATTTTACAATGAAGGTGGTGAAACACTGGAACAGGTTGCCAAGAGAGGTGCTAGATGCCCCATCCCTGGAAACGTTCAAGGTCAAGTTGTATGAGCAACATGATCAAGTTGAAGATATCCCTGCTCATTGCAGGGAGGTTGGACTAGATGATCTTTAAAGGTCCCTTCCAACCCAAACTATTCTATGATTCTATGACCTTTTTTTTATGCATTGTCTCCCTTTCAGATTAGAAATACCAGGTCCTCACTTTTTTCTCTGGGCTGTAGGAAACCTTGGCATCTTTGAAGAAAATCCAAAGAGAGGCTTCACAGCTCCACTGTTTACTGGCTAGCTGGCTCACACTGGGACACACTTGTACATTAGCATTACTTCATTAGTTAGTAGTATCAATTATGATTCCTTTCAGATAAAATTTGGATAAGATCACAGACCTGCTACACAGGTAAAAGACATTCAATTTCTTTTAAAGTTATGGAGAGAGTGTTGGAACCCCATTTAAGCCTTGCTGGTGAATGGTCCAGCTGACTGCGTCAAGCTTAGCTGGAATGATGCCAGAAGCTGCATTTAAGAGTCACTGTAGTCAACTCTGGTAAAATTCTGCCATATTCATAAAAGAGGTTATTTTTTGTTTGTGCCCTGTGTACAGTAATCAAACCTAATTCATGATTAACCTTTTTTTTTTTTTTTGCGGTTAGTGGGATTCAGTCTCTCCTCTGCTGATTTCAAAACATGTACCCCTGGGTGAAAATCACCATGCTGGCAAAAATACTAGTGCAACTCTCTTAAAAATATATATTCATAGACAGATCGAAAAATCATGGACTTGTTAAATGATCACAGTGTGTTCTTAGTAAATAAGAATATTCAAATATTCAATTTAGCGTAATATAAATCTAGCAGCCCTGACAGGCACTGCTACCATTATGATTTGTCTTCAATTCGTAATATAGGAATTGCAACTGTATAGATAAAGAGGCGGTAGCTTATGAAGATTAATGTCTCTAAACTGGGTACTTTTTAATAGCACTGTACATCGCTAAAATTGTGGGCTGAGTGTTTTCTCCAACGCATTTGAATTCCCTGTGTTCGTGAGGAATTTGAAGTGGATGAAGAGATAAGTTAACAGTTTGACAGCAAGGGAAATGAAATGTTCCTCCCCAGGATTTTTACAAGCAGTATAATACCCAGGTCTCAGCAGCAAGCTCACAAGTGTAAGAGGTCCTGGAGGTCATCTGCTTCAGTGAGATAAGGTACTGTTCCTCCTGGTGCAGTAGATGTAATCACATAAAAGGTCTTACTACAAGTTTAATCCTTTTGCTTGATTTTTCAAACTATTAAAAAATGAACTTTAGCATTTTACAATATTGCAAAAACATGAAGGTGCCTTAAATTAATTTCCTTTGCCTATTAGTGGAGAAAGATTAGGGCATCTACCCAGTAAGTTACCACTTCAGATGATCTTAAAACATATAAAAAAGCTCATTTGTGAGTGGATGACTATACCCATGCCTAAAAGCAAAGGCTATATACGAAGGGCAGGGTTTACCTCACACCATATTTTGCTGTCTGAAAGTGCAGGAGTATCTCTTTCTATTAGCTATCTACAGCCAAAGTACGGCTAGTGAACAGAAATGGGCACTTCCAGAGGAAAATTTTCCTCATCTATATTAGAATAAACTGAAACAAACTCCAGAGGCATCTATATCTCACCACTTACTCTAGAGGGACCTGAAGTTATTAGCCTAGTTAGAAACTCATCTTTTCCCAGTTAGGTAGGATGAATACTACTCAGCATATCCAGATAATCTTGCTGGCCTCAGGACACTCAATGGGTAGGAAAGAAAACTTAACGCTGTCCTTAAAAACATATAACTGGTACCCTGATGATATTACATTCTTATAATTTTAAAAAAAAATGAAAAAACTTGTCTGGTAACTACTATCTTTTGCATGGTAAATTGCTTGCTTTGTGGCTGAAATTGTGATTAATTTTGGCTTGTACACGGAGTATGAAATATTTTCCTTGGAAAACTCGATGCCCTCTATTGATTATTTTTTTTTCCTGAGGGAATTACAGAACTACAGCATTGGATATTATGCTTCATATTTTAGTCTCATGAGCCAGTGTTTGCAGTTTTACACTCCCTCTTGAAGTTATTCTGTCTGATCCCTATAAATGTTGAAAATTATTTTCAGTAGCTTTCATCAATATGGAAATCTTTAAGTCAAATGTGCTCCTCCAGTTCCTCTGTGACGAAAGTGTTGGAACAGTATTTAGACAGTATGGTGTTAAAGATTGCTAATTTTCATGAAAACTAAAAATAATGGAGAATGTTATCAAAGACAACTCTTGCCTAATCTGGCATCTGATAAAGATTTATTGAAAGACAATGAAAAGCATTAAAAGCATACCGCTGTATTAGGATTTCATGGTTACCAACACTTCCTGCAGGTTATAACTTCAGTACACACTTTGAAAGAATTGGTAATTTGGGGGGGCAGATTCTTCATGATCAGCATCTAGGAATGCAATCATTTGCAAGAGTGAGAAGTGTCCTTCCCTCAGAATAATACCTGGCCCCCAAGTTGCCCCTGTGGGATGGGGAGGAGGGGGATACAGAAGGGACAAAGCACAGAGGTAGGCAGAAAAGGGATGTCTAGAAGTGCCAGTCCCTGGAAGGTCTCAGAAGTTCTCCTTGGGTGCTGGGTGGCCTGACACTGCCATTCAGTCCAGGGCATGCATGAAAGTTGCAATAGAAGGCTGTAATACTGCCAAGCAGATTTCATTATTACATTTGCCAGAACATTTGGTCCCTGTGGGAGTTTCATGCTCTGAATCCCCAGGACTTTTTTGACAAGGCAGCTGCCTCAGCAGGACAGGCTGGCAGTTCATCCTGCTCTTTCTCTGCTCAGCAGTAGGCTGCTCCCTGCACACAGCAGTCCTAATGGAATATGCAAAGACAAACCTCTTCCAAGAGAAACAGACCCAAAACATTGAAGGACTTTAGAAGACAATGGGACTGGATGTGTGCTGAAGTATCCCAATAGAGTCATCATAAATGGAAAAATAAAAATAATTCTTGTTAAACCCAGACTATTTCAAAGATGCAATCCCCTGATTTTTTATGATAAGCAAGAGAAGCAGTGTGTAACTGCTCCTAACACGTCAGTGTGTTTGCTTATAATGGTGAGATATGAATTTCAGGGTTTGTTGAGACATTTGATACAGTCTTATGATTTGATTGCAAGGCATACATGTTATGTATGGCATGGTGAATCACGGGCTTCTGCTCAAACACTACGGATTACAGAGGCTGCAGCACACTTACCCTATCAAGTTTTATATCATTTGAACTGTTTTATTATTTTCACTAATGAAATATTATTACATGTAATGGCCAAAATAATTCCATGCTCAGGTCTCAGACAGTTAAGTTTGAGAGCAGACGAGGATGGAATCATCAACACCCATCCCTTTAGTTGTGCCTGAAAAAGTCCTCCTTTTACAAAGGAAAGCCAAGGCTTCTAGATATTCACTATGAAGTCTATCCTAAAAAGAAATCAGGTGCTTACATAAGTGAGGTTTTAAGTAACCCGTAGATGCATAAATTCAGAGTGGAAACTCCTACCTCCCCAACCATAAAAACATCCAATTACCTTAAGCTGACATTTAATGCTGGAGCTGTCAAAAATTCATTGGGTGCTTACTTGTGACCCCAAGGATGCTCACTGCACTTTGAAGTCAGCTTCAGTGACCACATCAATCTCACCACCCAACCTATAAACACCTGTGCCCTCTTCGGACATAGAAATCAGGGAAGTAACTTAGGATACCTGAGGGACAGGAGACACTAACCCTTTGGAGAAGTGTTAATGCTAATCCAACTCCCTACTAGGAGTGCAGTGTTTTTGTATTTTCTTATCTCAAGCCCTAAGTCCCCCAAGCCAGGTACCTAGGTTACTATTCCAAGGCCAAGATGCTAAAAATATAAGATTTTCACCATATCCTTTACAGACAATTAATATTTTCATTGTTCCTAGGAGACCTATTTCCTTTAACAAAAGCTTACATGGTTCATGGGAAAAGACAATTTACAAACATGGCCAGCAATGTATATTATATACTTTGGTGGATCTCCTTCAGGAGCACATATGCCTAAATTAATGCAGTATTGAGAAACAATTCATCATAGGATATGAAAACACATCCATGCCCTTGGATGGAATAGCAGTGACCTTGTGGTCTTGGTTATGTGTAGCATTAGAATAGTGGTGAATAACTGTAAAAACTATGACTAATTTCATATATATATATTCCTAATAATTTAGGAATTATTTCTGTAAATTTTCAAAAGCTTTCACATGAAATAAACCCTTGAGGTGTTAATTCCCAATTAAAACATGTATTTTCCTTTCCTTCATTGTGCTTATATGACTAGGGTTTTATTAACCTAAATGTATGTTCTCTTGCTTTTCCAAGAAGAAAAACATCCATTTAGAAATGAAAGTACTGTGCAGCAAAATGTTTTTGACAGGGTCAACGCAAGCTTTGAATTGTTTTCTCTAAATGAAATTTTTCAGAATTTTAGCTCCCTTAGGGTCCTTTACTATCAGGATGTTTACACATCTGATAATTTTGATACTCTCAAGCAAAGCCAGTGATAGCTGAAAGTGCAATACTAACAGTTTACTGAGAGTACACCTTTAGTTTTCTTTATTTAGCACTACATTAAGGCAGTGAATCTGAAAATGTACTAACCCCACGTTAACCAAACCAATGTAATTCCAAGCAGCTTTCTAATCCCTTCAGTTTTCAAAAAAAAAAACCAGACTCCAGGAGAGAACAAACTACACTGCCCATATCATTATCTGTATATATCATCTAAGGAATACTGGTAAATAGTGCAGAGTTTAAAAAATATTTGTAGTAATTTAGCACACAACGATATCCTACTTTTCATTATCCATCATTCCAAATACAGGTAATGCTAAATAAATTTAAAAATAAAAAAAGGAAAAAAGGAGAGAAGTAGCCAGCAAATGCAAGCTATAACAAAGCCATAAGAAAAGACTGACAGTGTGTTTGCAGGCAATTATAGCTCCCTGGATGGTGGTGTAAGGCATGAGGGCTGCAAGCCAAGCAGCTTCAACCACCTGTGAAATGCAGTAATCTCTCTGGAAGCTCAGTCTTGAATTTCTTGCTATTACAATAGAAATTAATTTCCTCTGTTTTCTCTGTTTCTCTCAGCTGAGATAGTGACTAGTGTCTGTAGAACAGAATCAGCCAAGAATCCAAAGCGAGAGTGGAGGGAGGAAGGTCACCCCTCCTCTGCCCCTCTCCCCCTCTTGGTACCCCTTCCTACCAAAAAAAAGTATTCCTCCCTCAACATTTATCAATACTGTTTGTTTGTTTATTTGGCTGTTATTTGAATTAGTTAAAACCATTTACAAAGCACTTTAACTGTTGTCAGTTAATTTATCTACCTTGCCTACATGCTGGTGAATTGATTCTTCTCTGTTTCATTAGTTCCACATGTTTCTCCTGTCCTTCTCCTGTCCCTGAACATTTCACACACCTACGGTATGCCAAATTTCTACATTCTGATTGGGCTCATAGGCAGCCCAAGAAAGTCAATGGGATCCAAGAAAACATCAACACAGCAATTATGTCGTTGTTTTATGGTCTTCTGCATAGGCTGTGTTTCAGCACATAGCCAAAAAAACATGCTGCACAGCAGGGAACATATAAAGAACGGTAACAGTAGCAGCAGATGTTTTTATTGTAGATCACTGTAAATAAAGGGAACCTTAGACTGACTTGCCAAATAGCTTCTGTAATTTCAGTATTTACCAAACTTAATACCACAAAAATAATCTAAACCATCAGTTCATTTGAAAGAGTTGTTTACAGACAACTACATTTATCTTTGCTACACTATATTTCTCAAATAAAACTATTAATACTTGCTGCAAAAAGCTGTTTTCCCATAACTGCTTATCCAGAAGATGTGTTCATTCATAGTTCACATGGTCTGCTTTAAAAGAATAAGTGACTGGGGATTGTAACTGAGGATGAGAGCAATTAAGTGATGGTCACTGGCTTCTTTCTATGTACAGGTGTCACCAGGCAAAGACGTCACAACAGGCATTATCTATCAACCAGCTGTCAGCCTTGGCAGAGCCTGTGGACTGGTAACTTGATTTACAGTCTCTCACTGATGGAGCAGGTCAGAATTGCTCATGACCAGGTCCATGACTGGTGATGCATTAACAGGGTGCACCAAAAGCAGATCTGTTGCTCTATTGGGCAACTGAACTCCACAGACACTGCTGGAGAGTACTGGTGATTTTCTCGTCCTAGCCAAGCCCTGGAGAGATCAGCTTTCCAGGAACTAGGGAGTGCATGAGGTAGCAACTCTATATCAGCAGAGGATACCCCCCACAAAGGTAAACAGTAAGCTGTCACTTTCCATCAGCAAAACAACATTTTCCCCAAGAGAGGAAGAGGGTACAGAGAGATGCCAATCAAGGCTGAATAAACAATATTCTTAGGAGATCCACTGTCCATGGCGCACTTTTGACTCTAATCATTCATTTCATTGCATTGCTGGAGAGAAGCACAAGCACATTTTGCATCTTTTGTCACCTGCACTGTTATTATTTCCTGATCCGAAGTTAGAGTCCATTATATTTAAGGCAGAGTTAGCCTGACATCAGCTCTATGGATGAAAGTGACAAAGATATTCATGAGCGTGAGAAACACTCCAAATTATATAGTTAATATGAACTAGTGTCACTAATCAAAAGGTATTTAAGTAAAATGTGTTATAAATCTAAATAAGATGTAATTGAGCTCATAAGTCTCTGTAAAAGATCCTACAAAAGAAAGCAAAAATCAGTTCGTTATTTTGCAAGAATAACGGTACAAATAATGATAATAATAAGCTGAAAGACAGGTGTTAGCTTCCAGAAAACTAAAAAGGTGAAACTTCTTTCTCATCAATATGCAATCCTGGGTCTGTAAGACAGCATGAGATTTCTCTCTGAGCTGTGCTAATTCACTGCAAACAGAAGTTTAGCCTCAGCTAATATGCACACGCTTCAAACAGCTAGGTCATAGCAAGGCCAGATACACCAGCTGGTTTTAGAAAGGAGTTATCCAAAGTTTGTACTATCAAACTATAGGGCAGACTCCCAGTAGGACACTTGTCGGACCATAACACCATAAACAAGAAAACTCCTAGGTTTGTTCTGTTAAATTAAAGTGGGAGATAGAGGAGGTTTTGAGCTCTTTTTCTCTAGTTTTCCTCTAAGTGAGCTTAGCTGCATAAACTTTGAGAGGGAGGAGATTGGAAATATATTGCAGGTTCTCTGCTGGAGAAGTCAGTATTATCCTTTTTACCAAGGTGATTCTGCTGATTCACACCAGGATCTCATCCTCTGAGTTCAAGCAAAGGTAACCAAAAGCCTTGAGATTCTCCATTAGACTGGCATGTCTGTCAGATTCTTTCTTCACCACCCATTCCCTTCTGTTTTTTCTTATTTCACTGCAAAGCTAAATTTAAACCTGAAATCTTAACCATGGCTTAAAATCAGCTACTGAGGCATTGCTCTGCCCTCAGCTTGCAGATAGAGCTCTGTGGATAGCACTCAGGAGCCACACTGGGGCTGGCAGAGGAAGGAGCCCTGCTGACCTGCTCCCCTGGAGGGGTCAGTGCAAAGTCTATGTGTCTTTGACATCTAGCTCATCATTCTGGGATGCAAAGTTTAGGAAGAGAATGAAAAGAAAGCAAGAGATGAATCAAGGAAATTATGTGACAAAAATGTAGTTCTAAACTGCTCTTGTTTCTTGCTCTTGGCTGTCTGTTTCAACAGGGTCTGTTGCTTAAAATCAGTTACTAACGATCTCTGGGACAGCTGTAATAACTTGTGATAGGTGATGGTTTTGGCTTACACGGAGGCATAAACTGAGGGTGGCTATGGACTGATATGCCTGGGTCCTGAGCATCTACAGATCCCACTGAAAGGCTGGGAGAGAGAGAGTTTTATTACTTCCAAAACCTCACGTCCAGAAAGTCACCTATAAAATGTACACAAGGGAAGAGGAAGGGCTTTTCCAGACTTCATCACTTCTATTTACTGAGGAGAGATGTGACATGTTCTTCAACCAAGGCAGTAGAGGATATTACTAGGAACACAGTTGTTTGTTTAAAATAAGTGGTTTCAAGCCAGCCTGCAGCCCTTCTGGGACAATTCTATGTCCTGAATTAACTGTGCAAATAGTTACATGCCCAAATTGAAGACTATTTCTATCATCAAGGACAAATGCATAATTCTATTGTGTAGCATATTATTATTTGAGAAGATGACACAAATGTGCTGTTGGAGCTTTCATTTAGACACAGAAGCTCATGTACAAATAGCTTGAAGCTTATCAATCAGACAGAAAAATTGCATATTTTTAAACTAAAATACTGTGTTCTATCAATTACATTGTTCTGTGCTTTGAAATAAACATAAAAGCTACTACACAGCATTCTAAGTTTGAGATCATATTTCAGATTTTCAATTTGTTTTGTTCATGGTCAACTGGGCATTGATGTATAACATTTCATTTTCACCAAAAGGAAATGTGATTCATTAAAAAGAAATCTAACAGCAAGCAAAGTTTTCCCATTTTCTTCTTACAATTTGTGATAGTCACAGGTTAAATATCATAGTAACTTCTGATACCTATTTTTTTTTTGCTTATAATGAGCTCCTAGTCTCAGACTTCTGTTGCTTTTTGAAACTTGTGTGTCTCTTATTTCAGACATCACCTTTATGAGAATGTGGCTGAATACTTTAACAAGAAGAAGGATTGAGTAAACACACTCTCTCCAGCAGACCAGATGCCATTACACTTACGGTGAAAAGGCAATCCAGTCTGCTTGAAGGAGTTGTGGCTTTACAGAGGGAAATAAACATAGATGACAATTTCCTTGAGGAAAGACGGGTATTTGCAAAAGGTTTGTACTCTTATGAATAACTTATTAACTTTGGGATATATATTTAATGTCTACAACATTCACATGGATTTCTTCAGTCTGCATACTGTTTACCAGTGGTATACTGCTGAGTTTGGATCTGAGAGCTTAGCACCTACTGAACAGCAGACAGGAGCTACAAATCCTCTTTGTATGTGCAGTGTTCTGGGAAATGTAATCAGGGAGAAAGTGGATGTTTTGATTTTGTATAGCCAACATACAACTTTTTAAATAATTCAGTTAATTTAGTCTGCATCGCATCCCATTTATTATTGTTGTCATGTTTCTGTTGACATAAAAGACACGACCAGCTTTTTTACATGAAAGTTATACACAATTCCTTCTCTTAAAGTGAGTAATGATATTACAAATGAGGATTCAGAAACTGCCACACTACTTAGAAAGTATGCTAAGGATCTGCTCTGGGACAGTACTGTATGTGGCAAAGAAGATAATAACATTAAAATAAAGGAATGGAAATAATTTGCTTTTTGCTGCATGACCAAAGTTCTTCAAAACATTGACTTCTTTTTTGGTGAAAAACAAATGTCAAAGTGTAATAACATGCATCTTCTTCTGAAGCCAGTAAGTGCTAAAGGTTTCTTTAAGGAAAAAATGCAAAGTATTGTCAGATGTTGTATTTTTTGCTCTGTTCTGTGGGATTGAAAGTAGCATTACTAGAAACACATAAAGCACCCTCTAAAGCCCATGATGTAAGTAAATTACGATAAGCTCATTCCTGCAATATTGATCCTTACCCCACAAGTGGCCTCACTCTTTCAAAGGCTTGTTTGTAAAGTGAGGTACAACTGAGCAAGAGTGATGCTTTCAGAACCTGTTCTGTTCAGATTGCTCATTAGCACCTATTTGGAGAGAGTTATTCTCAATCTGAAAATTTAAAAGTGATTCATTGCCTACCTATGAGGTGTTCTTTTTTATTGCAGTCAACATCTGAAACGTCAGAATCAAAAGAATTTATGTGAGTAGATTTATGGAATGATCCAAAAAGAAAGAGGGGGGAAGGTCAATACTACTTACTTGCTTTTCTTTCATTCATTTCTTTTTCAGTTATCTTGAAAGAAATATCAAATGTATAGAGTTTCTTTCCAACCCACTTAATAGTGGAAAGATTAGCAGAGTAAAATACACAGACACATGTGCACTGGAAATCTTTAATTTCTAGCACAGCTCTTTCTATATCATAATTAGATGACATTGATTAATGTTTAATGTGTCTTGTGTGCTTAAACTGAAACAACCTGGAGAAGCAACATGCACTTTATCATCAGAGGCATGTTCGTCACTAAAAGAAAGAGTTGGGCAAAGGATAGAGAAAGTGACACAGCAGAAAATTATTGCCCAAGAAAAAATGACAACTGTAAATTATACATGTATAAGCTGGACCGAATACTTTCCAATCTGCAATCAGCTTAGTCATATTTGCATGTAGTTTCATAATCATTAATATTCAGCTCACTGCTTTTATGCATCTTGAAGTATACTTTTTTACTGGTGGGTCCTCTAGAACTTATGAATGGATTCAGTCTGCCAAATCCATCTGGAGTCTGTGAAATAATTCTTATTGCCATTTTTTATATAAGCTTCTGTTTGGACACTTAATCTTGACTTCGATGGCACACATGGCTAAACTCTTACTTTTTTCTGTATATTTGCTTCCTTTTATCAGAGTGTGTTAACTGTCTTCCTTCTTTAACGGAAACTCTCTCAGTTGTCTTCATTTTTAGGTCTAGACATCTGCATACTCAATTTCTGAAATATATCTACAATGATAGGAACTGAAATACTGTTTATACTACCATCTCATTCAAATGCATAAGGACACATGAACCTCACAAAGTTATTAGCTTATTTGGAGAGCTTGAATAAACATCTGAAAATATGGACAGTTTTCTGAGCTGCCCCAGTTTCTAGCACCTAGAGGTAATAAATCCTGGATGACTGGCCTCTCCCATCAGACCTCACCCATTTGCACTGGCAGCAGTGAACCAAAAAGAGAAAGTATCTCAATATTTTCTCATTTCTAAGTGTTACATGAAGAAATGTGGTTGAAAAACATTTTGAATCACAATATTGAATGAAATCAGTGTAAGCCTAAAAATGAACAATGACTTAACATACACATACAAAGGAAGTTCATGTGTTGCACAGAATACTTGTACCCAATCTCAAATTTCACTGGTGCCTAATCACAGACCATTTAAAAAAATATTTTCTTCCCACAATAGATACTTCAAGTTCTTATTAAAACATGGTCATGTAGTTCATGCCTTTGACACCCTGCTTCAAATCGAGGACAAGTGAATATTTTTACCACATACTGTTTGCTCCTTTTCATCTCCTTTCAAGTTGTCCAGTAGCTTGGAAAACTAAACTATTATTTTGATCATCTGTTTTCATGGTAGTGAATTGTTTTAAGGCCGAGAGATTCAAAATATTTTTTTAGTTATGATTTAAATTGCTAAGAAACTTTTTTTAAAATACTGTTTTTGTCATGTTCTGTGCTTGTATGTCATTTCCCCCAAAATAGTGAATACCTGTTCATTGGTCAGTTATTAAAGGAAATTTGGTTTTGTTTTATTTGAGTTACAGACCATCCAGAGAAGGTGGGATTCATGTGTCTTAACTTTAAACATCTAGAAACTCAGCACCTAATTTAAGTTAAATTCACTCTAGCTAGTTGCACAAGACATGCACTTCCAAAGGGTGATTCATCCTAATCCAAAATAGCCAGCTTCTTAATAATTTTTGCATTTTTTCCATTTTGTTCAAAAACAACATATGCTGCATTACTTATTGGCCATGCCAAAGGAGTTTTTCTTAATTGGGATTTGTGCCACTCTGTATTCTGGTGGAAACTAGAGGTACATTAAAAATGTACAAAATCAAAATGTTTTTATTGATAGAATGAAGCCTTACAGATACAGAATATAAAAGAAAAAATGGCACATAAAAATGCCTTAATAAATAGAGGCACTATTACCTATACTGAACAAAAGGACAAACTGCTTCTGGTCATTATGAAACAGTTATTCAGAAATATTTAGATGCTAAATATGTGCTTACTTGTTTTTTCAAAGTGAGCTGGATGTCCACCATCTAGTAAAACTGCTAAGTATGTGGTGCCCAACTTGTTCAATGCACCGAAAAAAAACCCAGCTGGCACCTCATTCCAGTCTGTGAAGCCTCCTGTGTGCATTAAGCTCATACCATTAGAGCCTGTCTTCCCAGCCGCAGGCATGACAGTCATACCTCATGCGGGTGCAGCAGGATAGCAGCCTTTCGTCTGCTTTGGGAAGCAGACAAGATGTGGCTAGTTAGCACAAAGCATAACCTCTAATCAATAGACTAGACTTAAGAGAGTTATACTTGGAAAAGTTCAGGTTCATTTTGCAGATTCAGTTTGCATGATA
Source organism: Gavia stellata (assembly GCF_030936135.1). Taxonomy (NCBI): domain Eukaryota; kingdom Metazoa; phylum Chordata; class Aves; order Gaviiformes; family Gaviidae; genus Gavia; species Gavia stellata. Next base: position 21,477,212 of record NC_082599.1, on the reverse strand, counting down.
ACTACACAGCTTTTAGTCACTGAACAATCTTCAACTAACATTATCAGCCATTCAACCACTAGTTTGTATGTGGTGGCATAAAAACAAAAAACTATGGAGATGAGCGACTGGATGCCCATAAAAGGAAAAGGCAGAACAGATGTCTGGATATTTTTTTTTTTAATCATCATAGTTTTTTAGCTCAGTTTTGTAAACAATGATGCAAATCTTAGAGATTAAATCTCTAAAATCAGCACAGCCGGTCTTCCTAGATCAAATTACACTGTAAAAAACTAAAGTTAGAGAACTATTAGTTATTAATGATAAATATTGGCAGAGTGCCCAAGCACAAATATCTGTTCCTGGTCCTGAGGTCTGACAGCCACTGGCAGCCAGCACTGGATGACCATCACCCTAAGAACAGACACAATCATGGACATGTCACAGGCTCCAAGACCAAAACCTGGGGAAGAATCTGTAGCTACTTCTTCATGCACAGAGACAAGATATAAACAAAATACTGCAGAAACAGCCACACAGTGTATTTCTTGGCCTGGTAAAGAGTGTGTTTTGGAGTATCTCTTGTGAGGAATATTATTTCAATAGCATGGTCAGGAATTCTGTGTAGAATAAGAGTAGTAGGGGAGGAAGACAAAGAAGGAGGTCAGACTTGAAGGTTACAACTGGAAGGGAATCTGAGACCACAGAGGGAACTGTCATATTGAAAAGAGAGACAGGAGATGAAGAAAGATATTAAGACAGCTGATTAGCTGAAATCCTGGTAGGTACAACTTTGTTCAAACTTACCTTAGTGAAGTTAAACGTGCCAAAACAAATTAACTAGATTTTGGGTTTGGTCTTTCAAAACCTCGTCATAAGAGGTGTAATTTTGCAAAACCAAAGCCAAAGCTGGTTTGGACTTGCTTCTCCCTTCATCCTACTATCAAAGCATACCAGAGATGGAAACTTATTTGGCTAAGCATTTGGGGTTTGTCTATGTTCACAGTCATCAAAAGAGAGCAACTGGAGGTCTGAGAATAGTCATTCTGCAAAATGCCTGTTGCAAAACTAAAAACTTCTCCCTTCCAGGTTACATTTTACCTTATGTGCCACTAATCAAATGAGAGAGGGTACACTGCTCAGGGAAAAGTTTTTAGCTCACTGCTGATATTTTTAGGACCATTTCCTCCACTGTCTCACAGTATGTGTACCTCTTAATACCTGCCTAATGGTTACACAAGTTTCTGTCCAATGAAAAATCAAGCTGTGTCATGAGAACATTAATCAAAGTGCAGCACGTTTCTAAGACCCCAGATATACTGTCTGAATTCTCACACAGAAATATTATTCTTGTTATTGGAAACCCTGGTATAAACACAACTCTGATATACAAATTGCAGTATAGCTGTTTGACCTTTCCTCCTTTTCTCTTCGTAGCCTTCCTGATGCAGGTTACAGTTCACACATTCCAGAAATCCATTAATTATGAGTGCTAAAAATAGCTTCTTTAAGAAATAAATATGAATTACATTTTCCAACTCAAGTAAGCAATAACATTTCAGTCAAATGTCCTAGATAGCTAATTTAATTCCAACTTTCTCACCAATATAGTAACAACTTAAAACAAACATGGTTTTGTAACACTGACCTGTCTTCAGGATAGATGCAGATAATTTTTTTTGTAACAGACAGAGGATTTATTAACTGTTCAAACTGCAATATAAAGAACTTGCAGCAGCTTGACTGCACTGATGTTTCTTCTATTTTTCAGAATGTCCATAGTAATTACACTTTACTACAGAAAATGTAAAGAAAAAGAATGAACACTGCTCAGTTCATGGGAAGAACCATTATTTGGGGCTGTCATGAGGAGGGGATGCGAGGCTGTGAATGTAAGTCCCTATCTAAAGCCACAGCCCTGAAAAATCCTAGGAAAAATGTCAGAGAATTCGCCATCCTCCGTATTTCCCATTAACTTGCACTAGATGGATCACTCCATTAGTCATTTTTAATCCAATCCCGATGACTTTAACTTTTCTCTAAACTGCAGGAGGCACCTTCCTAACTAATTCACAGTTCTGGATTCCTCCTAGGAACTGAGTTGAAGAAATGCTCTCTGATGTGGCACCAGGTAGAAGATTTAAGAGAAGAGATTGGAGTGAGACGTGGAAAGGAGCATAATTTTTGATTGCTGCTGACCCTGACTGTTTCTCATTTAGTATGAAATTGAAGACCAAGGAGACAAAGGTTAGATTAGCATACATATTTTAGCAGATAGAATGATAATACTTGTTTAAACGGCAAGTAACCAAAATGAAGAGAGAGATTATGAGAAAGGCATGTTGCTACATATAAAACAGACAAAATTGCTAGTTTCCACATATTCCAATGTTCCACCTGAAGGTGTCAAGATTTTAATTAAGCCATCTGGAGAGACTAAGAGGATATACAGTGGCATGAAAGTGCTTGTTAAAAGTCTAAGCTACTTGCAGGTCAAATTTCCAAGCAAAGAGTAAATCAACAGAGTTAAAGAGGAAATGGCAACATTTCCATAGAGAGAGACAGGAAAGGCAAATGAAATTGCTTTAGCAGCCTGATAGACACATAACTGTGTAGGACATAGCAAGAAAGACTATTGCAGTGCCTTTTAGTCACATCTATCGACACCTTCCTCGGACTTTAGGGACAGAAAAGGTATATTAATTTCTATTATGCTGAAGAAGAAGGTTTAAGTATTTCTTTTTCCTTTGGCTTAAGTAGTAGATGTGACCATATCACAGAAGGAAGAAAGGAAAGCTTTTCTTAAACAGAAAAGGTTTTCTGAATTGTGTTAGGAGGGTTAGCACATGATATTGTTAAAACTCAGAATATGAATAAAACCAGTGCTTGAGCAACATTTAAGGAATAAAACTCTGATTAAATTAGTCATGGATCTCATTTGACAAGTTCTTCAGACAATAGTGGATCAGGGCATTGTTGACCATGGAATAATCCTGCTGTCCTTTTATAAACCTCACAACTCTAGCATTTGCAAAGTAAGACAGAAATGACAGACACCTGTTCAGAAAATGAACCTTTGCTGTGGCTTCTCTTTCAGTTGTAGCTGATTTTGTAAAACTAACCACCTTTTTCTTATTTGTCAAAAGTAAGTACAAGTTTCTAAAGAAAAACATTTGAAAAAGAAATTTTTAGAGGTGTTACCTAAAAAATTCACCTCTAAAAACTGAGGTCAGAACGTAATATCTAGTCTCTGTTCCCCAAATTCCTCTGGAAACTTACAGAGATACAGGAACAGACACCTTGTGTACAAAACACCCTTTTTTTGTTATTCACAGCTGAATTTAGAGATTATTACTTCTTGTTTCTTGTCAAAGGAGTTAATGTTTTGTATTTTTCCCTTCCTCCCTGTGTTACTTGCACTAATAGTAACAATGAAGAAGCCATCTTTTTTTTAAGATGTTAAGAGAATTTCTGATCAAAGAATCCTTCTGTTCAAGCTTCTTTTCTGGCATATTTCAGTGTCAGCTATATTTGAAATCTAACAGAGAACTTGTTTATGGAAGAAGTACCAGGAGGGAGAGGTTTTGGCTTGGAGTTTCAGGGTTCTTCATACATAGACGCTTGGCTAGAGCTGTGGAAAAGTAAAGGCACTACAAAGACATTCCTGGACCCCTTTCAAAAACAGTTGCTATTAGTCATCTGGGACAAGCAGCTGAGGAGATATAGGGTAGGTTTTTGGTTAGACAGTTTGGGATTGTTCAATAATTAACAAGCAGTCAGCAAATTCTGGGCCAGTTATTACTTTACTAAGAGGTTTTGTGTTGAATTATGTGCTCCTCATCACATCCTTCGGTGCCAAGCATCATGTGCTCCTATGTAGTTGCCAAAATCACAATTCCTTTCCTTGTCGTCAGTGGTCTCATTTTGCAACACCGACATGGAAAGCCAAAGCATGGTGTTGTCCAACGCTGATTTCTCTGTAGAGACTTGGCTATGGAGGGCAGGAGCCTTGCTGAGAAAATGCAAAGGCCCAGCAGATGGTAGCTTTATTTAGGGCTTCTTGCCAGACTACTTTCTTCAGTAAGCAAAGGCAGTCTGGCATGCTAGGAGGTCATGTAGGCTTTTTGTGTACTAACACAGTAAGATGGCGACCGGTCCTTTCCTTTGGCAGTTGTGAGGCTGGCAGAGGAGCATATCTTTCCAACACTCAGAGCCTGAAAGACTCTAATATACCTTTACCTAAAGAAATAAATCCTTGAATTTTGTGTGTGTGTCTTCTTTTAAATAGCACCAATAGAAAGGATCACCTTTGATGTATATTTACTGTGTTCACAAACAATGACAGAAGGCACTTTCCGTATAAACTTGAATAAATCATTATTTGGTAACTGTATTAATAGCAAAAAAAAAAAAAGTCAAGCATGTTGAAAGTACTGGTAGGATTCCTCAAGAACAAGAAGGATGCCAAAGTTTCAGGTTGTAAAGAGCCATCAGATAGCAGACAAAGATGAGGTGGAGAGGAAAGCTTTGCCAAGCAAATGAGGAAAAGCCTGCAGTTTAGTTGGGTAAATTACATTGCAGTATACAACAGTATCACACTGACAGAAATTTGCAATAATATATTTGAATCTTTTAAGAGTATCTGTTATTAAAATTTAAAATAGGCTGCATGGAGAAAAGAATGGATTGATACAACAGGAAGAAAAGAGTTTAGGAAAGGCCTAGTTTGCTCTTGCTTATCTCCTTTGGTTTTTTTTAAGTTGCAAATATTGAAAAGTCTATTGGAAAACTAAAAGAAAAGAACAATTTCCATATGTTTTATAGGGATTGAAAATATGCAGGATTTCCTTATATAAATTCCTCAGTGAAAACTTTCTGAGATTTGAGTATTTAGATTTAACAGAGTCTTGTGATACCACAAGGAATTGCACAAATGCCACAGGAAAGAGGCATAGGCTGTCCAAAAGTGCAGATGTAGACAGCTTTATACAGGAGTTCAAGAGAAGAGAATTATAATAAGGAAATGAAGAAAATAAAAAGTACTTTTAAGGGAAAATGAGTAATGCTTAAGCTTACTTAAGGAGCTGCAACATACCACCCAATTAGATCATATGCCTGGGATTAGTGATTTGATGAAAAGTGGATTTAAGGGAATCTGACAGAAGCAGCAGGAGGAAGTAAGCCCTGTATGAACTCTGACCTGAAGTGACTTTATGTTGGCATGAGGTGTACAGAAGAAAAGATGAGATCAGTGAAGGATGTCAGGGAATACAATGAGTAATAACAGGGAACTAAGAGAGATGGACTTACTGGATCAAACTCAAAACTGTCTGAGGAATATACTGCTTCTGACACTAAGTCATTAGACAACAGGAAGAGATACCCAAGCAGAAAGAGAAGAAAAAAATCCACATGGAATACCTTTTACAAAATCTCATTGAATAAAATGGAAAATTACAAGTGACCTGTCAAAGGAGGAAGGACAGAACAGCCTGAAGTTTTAACTATGACTGCTCAAAATAGGTCATTTGCATAAGAAATGTTAACACAAAGACAGAAGACAGATGATGGGCAAAATGTGAATTCAGACAATAAAGTGTATGACCTGGCCTCATTAACTGTAAATCACGTTTCAGTTGATGCATCGAACTGTCTGGAGATGAGTATAAATTACTACATTAGAAAGTTGGCAGTAATGTGCAGCAAGTAAGAAAGGAATATTATCTTCATAAGACACAAAGATGTAGAAAATAAGAAATGAAAAAGCATTACCAAATTTTTCAAATGTTACTGTTAATGGAATTGGAATATATGTGAGAAGGCCAGATACGGCAATAGCAAAGAAAGGCAGAGATCCTTATCACATTGAAAGTACAGAAAATATTGAACAGCAACAACCAGAAATGATAAGAATTGGAGAAAATGTGGGGGATGGAAAGCAGAAATGGAACACCAGTCATTTCTAGTGCTCTGAGATTTTATCATAAGGATAACACATCAGTACTGTGTAAATTGGAAGCTCTATTGTAGAAAGTCTTTTTGCAATTGAGGCCAAAAAAAGTGCCAAATTTGTCCTCATCTCATAGTGTGTGTTAAACACACCCAACTGGTAAATAATATCTTATTATGGGTACAATCCATCTTATGTCTGCTCTGTAAATGGCTACATTGTCCTGATAGCAGGTTTTTGTTGTTGAATAGAAGAGGGTACACACACACATACACACATGTACATATACTAGTTAATATTTCTTTTTAGTAGGAGAAAGCAAGGGTGGGTGGGTGGGTGTTATTTTATAAAAGAAACCTTTAAAATAATGCAATTTTGCAAGCATTAACTCTCACCAAGTGTAACATTACTTTTCTCTAGGGAGGGGGAAAGGAGTAATATGTGCAAGCACTTAAATCTCTGCCTATGATTTTCTTACGAGCATAAAAAGGCTTAGAAATATTTCTGACAAAAACTGGGCTACGTTTTAACGGATGTGATGCTCTGTGAAACAATAGCTTATGACTGAGTGCAGACCCAGTTTTTCAGGGGCAAGAACTCAAGCACTGGGCTCAGGTTTTAAGAGTGCTAGAAACTTTTATCTGGGGAGACCTAAGGAGCTGCAGGCTTTTTGGGGAATTTGGGAGCAGACTAATCTATCATTAGTCCTCCAGAAGGCAACTCTGAAACACACCTGTAAGATAATAAGGACACTGATAATGTATTAAACATATTCATATCAGCAATTTTATTCATCCAAAGATCCCAAACCCTCAGTCTTTCTGTACCTACACACATCAGGGATCTGGTTCTATGTTTCATCTTTCAGAGCTGGGACCCTTCTAGCTGGATGAGTCAGAATAGCAATGCAATAGTTCAAGGGGTCATAGATTTCTTCACAAGCCAAGGAAATTTAAGCTATGACCCAATTTCCTTTATCGTACTGTAATATGAAATCACACATGACATCAGAGCTCATGCAGGGCACTCCAGACTCTGACTCACTCTTTCTTTCAGCAGTTATAGCCAGATAGAGGTTAAGACCACAACACATTGCTCTTTTAAAGTTTTATTCATGGTTATTTATGGAAAGAAATTTTTTCAAAGTGGAAAAAAGCTGAAAAGTAGGGAAGGAAACAAACCTTGGAAAGAGTAAAATATGCCAAGAGGAGTAAAATAAGAAAAAGACAGAAAGAGCACAGACCGAGTGGGCTGTAGGCAGGTACCAGGGCTACTGGACTGAGCCTCAGTGAGGCTAAGCTGGACTTGATCACCACAGACAGAGCAGGAAAATAAATCAAACCAAATCAAACCCACTGTTCTGGACAACCAATAGGAGTTGAACATGTCTCTGCAGTCAGGAGGACAGGTTGGGGAGGTAGATTTCTTCCCCATGCAAAAAGGAGAGTACCAGTATGGATGACTCAAGCACCCTGGCATCACCCTGTGGGTGCCCATCCCAGGCCTGGAGCATCAGCAACTGCCCCACACTTTCTAGGAGTGAGCTTCTGAGATGCTGCGTCATATGTCTTGCACATTTGCAGTCATGCTGCAAATGTTTAAGTGGATGACAAAAATTGCTAAAGTTTGTCCTCCTGTGCTGGTAGGTAAAGCAAGAGAAGTGCATGCCAGCCCTAGTGAAGATGCTGTCATTGCTTCCTCTGGGGCACAGTTCTTAGAAGAAGAAGAAGAAAGAGAAGGAGGGGTGCCTCAACACAGTAGTACCTTTTGCTTATTTCTTTTGCTCGGCTTTTCTAGCATTTTCTGAATTGTAGATGCACCAAAGGGTAATACGTTTTTAAAAAGTTAAAGGCTTTGATTATTGTTGCAATTTAAAATGGATAAACCTCTGCAAATCTAGTTCTGCTCTTTGTCAGTCTAACAGTGCTTGCTATTATGTATCTGCTTACATCATTCCCATTCTGCTACTAAGGTCCCAGGAGACAGGGCTGTACTACTTTTCAGAAAGTTCTAGAGCTCATCAAAGTCACCAGTCAGGAAGATTTTCCTCTCAAAATGGAGGTTTTGTTTTCTTGTTACTCTGACTGCATTTCTCCTTATTGTTATTAAAGCAAACTTCTAGCAGTCATGCAAAAATTACAAACAAAAACTAGGACAATGCTATACTGACAGTGATTATTTCAACAGAGCTAATACACTATCTCCTACACAACAGTCTCCTATCCCATAAGATTTACACTTTTCTTCACTTTCATTATCTTAAAAATTTCTGTCAGTTCTCTGTGTTCATGCCCATTAAATATTGGAAGACTTCTGTCACAGTTCCAGTAGCCATTAATCACTTGTCCAAGCTGCCGTATGTATGTGTGGGTCTCCATCTTCTCTAGGAAGTCAGTCTCTTTGTCTCTTAGTCTCTTCATCTCTCTCATCATTATAATTTCTTTTCTCAGATCTCCCACCAATAATTTACACAGAAACATGGTGTTCAGAAATTAATGCAGTGTTGCAGCACAGCTGTTTTGAAAGGGAATGTTACCACCCTGTTCTTTCATACAATGCCTTTTCTTAGGATAAATAGATCCTCAGATCCTGTTATTCCTCCAGTGCAGGCAGCAGTGAATGACCTTTAAGCAAGCAAACTTCAGAAGAGAGCACACTTCAGCACATGTGGGCAGAATATTTTTCAATTATTTCATAGTAAAGACTTTAGAATATGCAGGACTGAACCAAGTAGCTTTCTCTATACATTCCATTTTAAGTGACAAAACCATCATTATTTAAATTGGCAGATAGTGCCACAATTGCAGACACACCTTGGGATCATTTAAGTTAAGTCACACAGCCTTTTTCTTTCTCATTACCTACTGTTTATGCATTTTATTCAGATTTCCAAGCGTATTCAGTGACTGCTGAGCACCAACACAAGATTTTGAAAAAAGTGAAGCTCTGTTCTTGCCCATCTTGGTCAAAACATGCCCCTAACCATTCACCTAATAGCTCTTAGCTCTCCAGAGTAACATGTAAAGCAGCAAAAAGCTGATGCTTGCTTAGTAGTGCAATGGATCTGCTCTAATCTCAGTGGAAGATGAGTGTCTACATGCCACATTTGCTTTGCAAAATTTTAACCATGCTTTTCCCGAACAAATGTGTGCTTGAAGATTCGAGTGGTAATCTGACATGGATTCACAGCTTCTCCATACTCTCTATTGCATAGAGGTAGGTATTTAAAGTGGTATAATGTGACTGATACTCATTTTACATTCACAGCTACTCACTAATGGCTACATCATAGTGCCCCAGCCAGGATTTCCTATTGATTCTGCATAGAACTGGTAATAAAACACAACGCAGAATAACAAGTGTCTCAGGTAGGAAAGAGAAGTCAACACCCAATCTGGACAGGAGTTTCTATTATGCTTCAGGCTCCTCTATCTCAGCATTTTTGTCCCCCAGATATCACCAGCAGTTGCTGACCACAGCTGCTGCAGAACTTGGGAATTTTTGTAGCTGGAAACCCTTTAGGATCCTCAATCTTCAGTGAGGAAAGATGGTAAAAGAGTGTGGAAAACAGACTTGCCTCCTGTCCTAGATTTAGTAGGATACTTAAAGATTTAATCACCCTGAATTTAAATTCTGTCAATAACAAAATATTTGGCAATATTTCTCTGGAATGCTATCACATCCCAGAAAGCATGAAAACACAGAAAGACCAAGAACAGAAGAAAAAATGAACTTCACTCAGTTACTTTCTTTTCCTTTAACTCCAGTTTCTAAAGATAATTATTTTTTTCACTCCAAGTTTAGAAAATCTATGCATTTAGAAGTTTCTGATAGGGTTGTTTCCTGATATTCATCATCTCTGATGATGCCAGGTTCATTCTAAGGTAACAGAAAGTATTTTCTACTTACATCCATAATAGAGATTTCCATTTAGAATATGAACTTCAATCAAATATAGCCTCTAAAAGTAGGAATTATAGTTTATTCTGGTAACCTCTGTCATCCCTGGGGAGACATACGCACCTTCAGAGCAGTGATTCATTCCATCTGCTGATAGGTGTCTGAGGCAGGCAAGACTGTGTATCCTCAGGCCAGACCAGGTATCCTCAGGGTATCCATCTCCCTGAGTTGGAAGACAGGGATGGAGAGCAAAATAGGCTCCCCATGATCCCGGAGGAAGCAGTTAACGACCTGCTATGCCACCTGGACACTCACAAGTCTATGGGGCCTGATGGCATCCGCCCAAGGGTGCTGAGGGAGCTGGCGGAGGAGCTTGCCAAGCCGCTCTCCATCATTTATCAACAGTCCTGGTTAACGGGGGAAGGTCCCAGATGACTGGAGTATTGCCAATGTGACACCCATCTACAAGAAGGGCCGGAAGGAGGATCCGGGGAACTACAGGCCTGTCAGCCTGACCTTGGTGCCAGGGAAGATTATGGAGAGGCTCATCTTGACGACGCTCATGGGGCACATGCAGGACAACCAAGGGATCAGGCCCAGACAGCACGGGTTCATGAAAGGCAGGTCCTGCTTGACCAACCTGATCTCCTTCTATGACCAGGTGACCCGCCTAGTGGGTGAGGGAAAGGCTGTCGATGTTGTCTACCTGGACTTTAGTAAAGCCTTTGACACTGTCCCCCACAGTATTCTCCTGGAGAAGCTGGCAGCTCATGGCTTAGACAGGTACACTCTTTCTGGGTTAAAAACTGGCTGGATGGCCGCGCCCAGAGAGTTGTGGTAAATGGGGTGAAATCCAGTTGGCAGCCGGTCACAAGCAGAGTCCCCCAGGGCTCAGTTTTGAGGCCGGTCTTGTTTAATATATTTATTGATGATCTGGATGAGGGGATAGAGTGCACCCTCAGCAAGTTTGCAGGCGACACCAAGTTGGGTGGGAGTGTTGATCTGCTTGAGGGTCGGAAGGCTCTGCAGAGGGATCTGGACAGGCTGGATCCATGGGCCGAGGCCAATTGGATGAAGTTCAATAAGGCCAAGTGCCGGCTTCTACACTTTGGCCACAACAACCCCAGGCAACACTACAGGCTTGGGGACAAGTATCTGGAAAGCTCCCCTGCAGAAAAGGACCTGGGGGTGTTGGTTGACAGCCGGCTGAAGATAAGCCAGCAGTGTGCCCAGGTGGCCAAGAAGGCCAACAGCATCCTGGCCTGTATCAGAAACAGTGTGGCCAGCAGGAGTAGGGAGGTGATCACGCCTCTGTACTCGGCTCTGGTGAGGCCGCACCTCGAATCCTGTGTTCAGTTTTGGGCCCCTCACTACAAGAAGGACATTGAGGTGCTGGAGCGCATCCAGAGAAGGGCGACGAAGCTGATGAGGGGTCTGGAGCACAAGTCTTATGAGGAGCGGCTGAGGGAACTGGGGTTGTTCAGTCTGGAGAAGAGGAGGCTGAGGGGAGACCTTATCACTCTCTACAATTACCTGAAAGGGGGTTGCAGAGAGGTGGGTGCTGGTCTCTTCTCCCAAGTGACAAGTGACAGGACTAGAGGAAATGGCCTCAAGTTGCACCAGGGGAGATACAGACTGGATATTAGGAAAAAGTTCTTTACTGAGAGAGTAGTGAAACACTGGAACAGGCTGCCCAGGGAGGTAGTGGAGTCACCCTCCCTAGAGGTATTCAAGGAGCGTGTGGATATGGCATTGTGGGATGTGGCTTGATGGGCATGGTGCTGTGTGGTGTTGGGTGGGTTGTTTTGGTGTGGGTTGTGGTGTGGTTTGTGGTTGGTGGTTTTTTTTGTTTGGGTTTTTTGGTTTGCTTGTTTCTTTTTTTTTGTTTTGGTTTGATTTGGTTTTTTTATGGTTGGACTTGATGATCTTACAGGTCTTTTCCAACCTTAGTGATTCTGTGATTCTGTGACTGAGGCTTTCACTCTCTCTTAATCGTTGGGAGATCCTAGATGCCTAAATTTTGTAGGAGACTATCACTGAGTGAGATGAATCCCACTTTCATTCATAGGTGTTAAATATTTAAGAGCTTTACCAGCCCCTTCACAGCACTAAGGACAATGATGGACATGGTCTCCTGTGTGTGTGTATGTGAGTATGTGTATGTGCGTATACACACACACACACACACACACACACATGATCAGGAAGCACTAGAAATCCCATTTTACACTGAAAGAACTGAGCCAGAGAGAGTTCACTTTATTTCTTAAAGAAATTTAAGAAATGACTGCACAGCTAAGACTAGCTTTAAGCTCTTCTCAAGTATCTTACACACTAAACTATCCAGCTGTGCTTTCTTTCCCATGGCTGACTGCTATTCGGCTTGATATTTTAGATATGGAACTATTCATACTAAGGCTTTGAAACCAGTTTGCATATCCAGGGACTATAAAAGATTTAGCTAAATTCTATGACTTTATCTACCCAGAAATCAGCAGTATAGTGGTTAACAACCCTGAAAACTCATTAAGGGGGCTGACAAGGGGGCTGCCAAAGTTTTACTTCATTGGTAGTAGCTGTGCAGTATTAAAGCTAGTCTAGACATCGCTAACCAAACTATACTCATGCAGAAAAGATTCCTACCCTAAGAGCAAGGGTGTTTAGAGAGCACACAAGAAAAAGGCACTCCTTAATTGTAATGGACAAGAATTCATAGAGGAGGCTTGTACTAACCCTACAAGATCAAAGAATTACTGTGATGTGGATGTGCTGGTTTCTTATGCAGTGCTTCTTAGGTTGCATAAAGTAAAAGTTTTTAAACATGGTAATTGCTATGACTTTTGTATACCTCCATGTACAGAGTTAGTGCAAAGAGGAAGGAAGCAGTGCAGAAGGAGGGAAAATAAGAGTGTAACAGGGTTTTCTTCTGAAGTATTGGTACTTTGTAGAAGTCACACTTTGCAGAATTATTTCTATTTAATTATGTGTTTCACAATATACGCTTTCAAAAAAGCTGACAAAGGTAGCATAACAACGGGAAGATGAAAGAATGTAAAACAAATGGGAGACAACAAATTAAATCCTGAAGTGGGAATAAAATATTTCTCACCAAGTCACTTCCAATATTCAAAAGTTTAGACAGAAGTGATGAGAATAAGTGCAAGGATACCAACAACACAGAGATGAAATAATGGTTGATGTAATTTGATTCAGACTATGCTTGCCCTTTATCTGCAAAAGAACAGATGCTCTAGCTAGTTCCAAATTATGAAACTGTAGCTTCAAAACACATTCCTCTCTCCAGTAAGCAGATTTAAAATTTAAATTAGTGTCTCTGTGTTGTATGCAAGTCAACTACCTTTTTCACAAGAAGAACAGACTCCCATGCTTTCTATCAAGGTACACGTCTCAGAAAATATATTTTACTTACAATGAGTTTTGAGTGACCACTTAAAAGTAAAATAGGTCCTTTACCATCATGAAGATAGGAGTAACACTTATCAAAAAGCATAGAAACTCACAGTTCTCTGTTTGACTGATTTACCTGAAATTAATACATTTAGTATAACTTGTTCCCTGACATGTGATAGACCGTTATGTTGGCAATCCTGACCTAAACCACATGGTCAGTCACTCACTATAACAGGTTCTAAATTTTACTACCTAGTTCAGAAACAAAGCACAATGCAAATACTGATTTTTCCAAATAAAAAAAATCTTCAGATGTCCAGAAGAGGGGAAAACCAAACACCACACCATTTATTCTTCAAATTCTAAAACTTTTCTTCAGACGGGATGATAATGTTCACTCTGAGAAACTTCAGCTTCCAGCTGACACAGAAGTTGTGAATGAAAATCCATAGGAATTCTGCCACGTTTCTTTCCTATTTCATCCATTAGGATAGCAGGGGAGAGACGGAGAGAGAAAGAAACGGAATATACTGCAGACTTTTATGTCTTAATTGCTCACTTTTACTGTGAAACACAGCATTATATATGCATTTATGCAATAAGCGTTTCACAGGGGGAGAGGGGAAAGGGAATAACAATTCCTGAAGGAATCAGTAAAGAACCATGAAAGATTCCTATAGTACAGTGTTACTTTAAAAGACATAGCCATAATAAGAAGCAGATCTAAATAGGCATGATGCTGAACAGTTTACGTTTTCAAACCTTTTCCATGTATAAAATGACACTTAACTGATTTACAGGCATGGCTCCATTTTGTGTCCACCCTGTACTTGTCCCACTGTGTCTACAGGAACATTGTAATGACAGCAGCCTTACTTGGGGTGACATGAATAAGGGAAAATTGAAAAGTAGATCAATACTAATGCAATCACAGGAAAAAAAAATCTTGATCTCCTAGCATAACATTGCAGAAGTTGAAGTGGAGTTGAAGAAATTATTGGTACAGACAAAAGAACTAAAGGCATACACACACAAACAACACCATTACCAGTGAAGTGGAGATGACCAGAGGAAATCTTTCAAACTGTCAGGCAGAAAGATGAGAAGAACACAGTGACAAATGAACTAAACATGACTGATTTCTGGAAAGAACAATGGGAATGGGAGACATCAGATGATAACCCTTTGGCAAAGTAGATTGAAAAAAGAACATGTGAATAGAGTGATGTGATTAATCAAAGTGAAGTGCAGATCACGGAAGAGGAAGTTCAAAGAAAACTGAGAAAATTACCTAATTGGAGATCACCAGGAAAAAAAACAGAATTGCCCATCATCAGCTAACAAGCTTTACAAACTAGTACCCTCAATTCAAAATACATATATGAGAAGCTAGGAAAAGTTGTATTTAGCTAGATAATGGCAGGAAGGATTCAATTAATTAAAAAGATGGAAAATGTGTTACACTAGAACGGGCTCACATGCGGGTTTGATGGTCCTAGAGGACATACACAACACAGGGATCTCATAATACATTGCCTATCCCTTTGGAATGGACCTGCATTAGCCCATGGAGTAAAAAGACTTTCTTGGCAGCTGAAAGTAGGTCAGGCTATCCTAGCCATTGCAAAAACTTGGTAATTTCTAGCAAATGAGCTCCTGTATCAGAGATATAGTGCCTGAGGAAAGAAGGCAGGCCTGCCAGCAGGGTAGAATAGCCTTTTCCAGGAAAAAAAGACATACACGTTTCAAGACCTCACCAGAGGGGATTCCTCCAAATGTTTTGAAGCAGTCTTTAGATTAAATTTATCTGAGACCAGAAAAATAGAAATAGTGTGATGAATCAGTTTGGACAGGATAAAGCTTGGGGAAAGGACATTTTTTGTACCTCATAAGACCAGTCAAAGCTGAGCTCATAACCCATCTGTGTCACAGTCACCCATTATTATTCTATTATTTCATTCCTCTATTCCTCTTCCTGGCTCAGCTTTCTCTTTTTCTGCGTATTTGAACTCATTTTCCTTTTCTGCTGCAAATAACTGTCACCATGTGGTTCAGTAAGAATGTTTCTCTGGTTCTGATTTAATAAACACCTATAAATTCATATATTGGGTTCAGATATTTTTCTGATAGGACAATAAGGGTTTTTATGAAGCTCTGAGAGTACTGCCAGCAGAATTCAAATTCTGCAGGATAAAAACATTTTGTTCAAATGTAGAGATCTGATACAAGTTTTCTAAATCTTATGTACTCTTTTAGCTTCATAAAGTCTTTCAGTTTTTCTCTTGAATGTGCCTGCTCAGTTTGCTTCCCACACATTATCAAAAACATGTGGGATAGTCCTGTTATGTACAGTCAGGATACACAATGTAGATATATCTGAAAGTTTGTGGCTTTTGCTTTGAACTTGAAAACTATGGCCAAATATTACTTTGTATCACTATGCTAGAATCAAATTGAATAGACTTTGGGTATCATCTAAAAAAGGCAGTATGTCAGATGATTAATTCTAATGCTGGAAATGCAGGAAAAAATGCAATGTGATTATTCATGTTGTCCTGAGCAAATCATTAATCTCTGATTTGCAGCTGAGCAAACTGGAGATGATAGGTGGTTTGGGCTCTGTAGAGGGCAAGTGTTATGAGGATGTAAATGTTAAGTATCTTTTTTTTTTATTATTGCTACCAGTTCACACAAGAAATTTGGCAACAAGTGAGAGTCTGCATTGCTGTTCAATTCCAATATAAAAAGTTCTGGCTGACTGACTATCTGAGAAATTGTTCTTTTTCCAGATAAACTAGCTGGTGGCAGGAGAGGAAATAAACAGAGGTAACAGTTCAACCAACTCTAGTTAATAGGAATTCATTCAGTCAATCAGGTGGTCTTCAATTAGATGAATGTATGCAACACCTGGACTAATAATATTCTAAGCATGTGCTCCTCACTACTTATGAATCTGCAGAACAGATGCAAATAAATTTAAGCCTTCAAAATATTGCTGCTTTTTTTTTCTGACTAGCAAAGGATTAGCAAAAAGCAAGCAAAGGATAATGAAAATAGCTTGCAGTGCATTTTTGTTAATACAGATTAGCAGTAGGCATAACTCAAACACCTCTCCACTTCTCTGCTGCGGAGCCAAGTATCCCTGAAGTAGAGAAGCTTTGCTGCTTACGCCTGGATTTTGACAATTTCATCCCTACATGATGAACACAGCAATATGGAGGCACTGCCTATCACAGATATTCACACACCAAAGGAAGCATGTGCATGAGCTTAGAAGATGTATTAAATCAGGATAGTCCAATGTCTCCTCTTCACTCAAAACTGCTCAGTATTAGAGCAGACCTTGTAGACCTCTTAGCAAAGAGCTAGTTCTAGGCACCTGCAGCTTTACACTGCCAGTGCCCCGTGAATTAGGCAGCAGGGACACTAATCCACATTTGAAGGGAGTTTAGACATTCATGTTCTGCGGTCATCCCAAAAGCACTACAAACTTTTCATACATATCCCTGCACAGATTTGCTTTACATCAAGGTAACATCTGATACGTTCAGCGTCCAACCGCTACTCCTTTTCTGCCCCACTGGAGTTTTACCAGCTGTGCTTCTGGTGCATTCAAATGAGTAGACACTGCAAATTACTCCTCTGAGCATATGTGTTTCCACGCACAAAGTGCTCCAAGACCCATGTGTACAGACGCTCACAAGGAAACATCTGCCAATGGAGGTATAGCCTAAGACATAGGTCTTAAAACTCCAGATCCTGTCAGCTTAGACCTGTGCCTGGAGAAACACTGAACAGAGTTCTGGCTCTCCTGCCCCACTCACAGGGCACAGTGGCAAAAACTGACATAATTCCGGCATCTCAGGACCGAAGGATAGGTAGATCTTGGCCTTGCTGTCTTTCCTGTTTACATAGAACAATATCACCGTCTTCTCCATCTCATTTTAGTTATCCTTAGTCTCCCCATCATCTACAACTGCCAACCAGCAGCATAATAATCAGGTCCCCATTAATTAAAGAGCAGCAACTGGATCTATTACTATAGGAGAGCAAGGAGAAATGCTTACCCAGAAAACAGGTCTCTTTTTCACAAGATCTCTGGATTTCTTAAACTCTTATCTTAAATGTTATGCTGTTCTTAGTGCTCTGAAAGTGGCCCTTTGATTTTCGGGTCTTCTGGGAATATTGAAAATAAAAAGCTTCTTCTAAAATAATGAGAAAAACACGTTATTATTAAGGCTCCATGCTAGTGAGTTGATGTCTTCATTTTGGTGAGAGTTCACCCAGATTTGTCTTACTCCACTAGCAGGTATTTAAGGAGAATACATACAAAAGAGGTCAGTCATTCTTTGGTCTGTGCCCAGCTTTATGTTGCATCTCTCTCTTGAAAAGCAAGAAAATGTAAATACCAAGTCTTTACAAACTTGATTCCTTTCTATGCTGCCAGTTTGTGCTTTCAGGTGTCAATGAGATGTGATTGGTACAAACCGATACGGATGTTTTAGCAGACATGTATGAAAATCCCTTCATTCCCATTATACTGGCTCCTTCTCTGTGCTCTTATGTATTAGTGGCTATTCCTGCCAGACAGACTGATTGCTATGCAGAGCAGGGCTGTTTCTGCAGGTTTTGCTTTAAAGGTGTAGTACTGGGCAGCTAGAAATAACCAGATTCTCTTGAGCTCCTGATGGCTTATTTGTTATTGCAAGAAGCTTTGTGAGATCCTTGCTCCTAAAAAGGACTAGGTTAAAAGAAATACTGTTTGGAGGATGAAGTCACTATACTTTTTGTTATTACAAAGTAGGAAACAAGGAAAACAATGCTCTATAAATAAAACTACTTTAAAATTCTAGCAGGTTTTCAAATCTCAAACAATAATCTTTCATATGAATGTTATAAAGGAGAATAAATTAAATTTTCATTCAGCTGAGTACTATGCATAAAGTGCAAATGTTGTAAGTCTGTTTATCAGGCTGGCTGGAACATGACTAATAATAAACTGAGAGACTAGATTCTTATTATTACAGTCTAATAAACAATAATTCTCTCTTACCTTGCTTTATGCTATTTTCTATCAAGCAGAAAGAAAATACATTTTCATACAGTTATCATTCTTTGATCCCCCAATCTCTTCTTAAAAAGCTTATCAGTGTTTCAGAGAAATTGTTGAAAAATTGAGTGCTTGGAAAACTAAGAGGAGATTTACATCAGGAAGAGATAAGTTGTCCCCAGGTTTGTGCATCTCATTTCTACTGCTTTTTTAGGAGAAAACCCACATGTAGTCTGACCATATCAGTAAAATGTCACATCCCTTAGATAGTACCTTCCTTTTAAAAAAGTTCACCATGTTGTTAACTTTGCAGAAGGGGTTTTTTTGTTGCTTTTTTGGTTTGGGTTGGGTTGGGTTGGGTTTTTTTAATCATCTTCCATTTCCCTGCCCTGTGAACAATCTCAAGAGGGATGCCTGGTGTGAAGCTGAGGAACTACTGATGACTTGCATAGCTTTTGCATATGACCTTTTCTATGGTCCTCAGTCTGTATGAGTTTGTAGGTGTATTTTGTTCTGTGCACCTGTAGCTGATGCTGTGTGCATGACAAACAATGTGGTCTAAAGGTTTCTGAAGGACTCACTGCAGCTTGTCCATGGAAATCAGCACAGATTAGGCTATTTGAGCCACTCACTTTAACAAACTCTACTGCCTGAGGGATCTCTCTTGCCTGCCAACAAACTGCTCCAGGGGTGTACTTCTCGCTTGCTTGCAATAGCCAAACCCACGCTTCAGAGCTTTACAAAGTGAAACATCCACTCCTATCCTATCCTATCCCACTTTCCTTGTTCTCTAGAAAGTAAAAGTCCTTAAAAGTAATTGCAAGGATCTAGCAGGTCAACTTTCTTCTCTTCTAGAACTGAATTAACCTCTCCTTATCTTCTGGAAAAATAGGGAATACACACCTCTTCAGGAGTCCTTGCTTTGGGTTTTCATCTGCTATAACTTTTAGAATAACCATCTAAGCGGACTTGCAACAGCCACCTGGCCTTCTAGAGACAGAAGTTTTAGCCACTTGTTTACTGAATCCATGTACATTGGGTTTTTTCCCCTTCCCTGATCAAAGAGCAGGAATTTTTCAGCGACCTTCCCACTTCTAGGCAAGCTCTACTTCTAGGCAAGCCAGAATTCAGAGAAGTCAACACATGCCTTTAGATTCAGTCCAATCTTGAAATCAAAAGTTTTATTTCACTGTGATACAGCAGCAAGGAAGAAGTCTGACAGTCCAGCTCAAGTATATATACTGCTTTCTTTTTCAAGGAAGAAAGACTTTTGTACAAAAGTTCATCAAGTCAAAATGTCAGATTTCAGAGGCAGGGGAAGGTTCTAGCTTATTATATATTTTATGCTATATCTGATATGTGTTCCTGCTTGGCATAGTCCTGATAAAGTAAATTACACTGGAAGTTTATTGTACATATGAGAATTCACCTAGGCTTGGAAGCACAGCAAACTGTTCCAGGGAAGTACTTTAAATGTATTAGATTTCTTTATACAAGAAGATTATTTTCTTCTTTTATTAATTATTGTAGCATTATGTCCTTTACCAAAGTGATATTTTTTCCATATGCTGTCCCTCTTTTAAACCAATTTTGTTACCTCCTGTGACAGCAGCCAATGTGTCTTGCAGTAAATGCTAAATTTGTTATGCCAGAAGGTATGACAAATGTGACACCATGAGTACTTGCTACTGGCTAACCAAATTATTTTATTTAAAACATTACTTTATAATGTAATACATCTTCTTTGCAAAATGAGTTTTTCATAAAATTTGCCAATGTTTTCTACCACAAGGGACTTTCCTAAACTTTAACAGTTCTGTGTTCAGAAGAAGCAGGAATAATGATTGGAGCAGAGACCATAGCTTAACCTTTTCTCTTCCTACATACGAGTAGAGCAGCACAAGGCTCGCTCCTTCTTGTCCTGGCCCTTCCTTTCTGCCTCCCTCCTGTGCACTCCCAGTGCATCCCTGGCATGGCGCTGGCTCTCATAAGGGAGTGACTGGGGCCACAGAGCCCGGGAGAGCATGGGCACTGAGACTTCACCTCTGGGTGCCAGCTATTGGATTAATTTTGCTTTAAAGGAAAACAGAAGCCTCCGTCACTCTTCTGAGAGATAAGACAGACAGATTGGATTTGAACCAGGCCTTGTGCTGAGCTCAGTGTTCCTGAAGTCTCAGATACCTGTGGACATCAGAGGAAAGCTTGGCACTTCCTTCCCAGGACAGCAAAGGAGAGTAGGACATGGATCTAACCTATAGGTTCCAATCGTGGACATAGATATAAATCCCTGGTGAACACCTGGGCTTTATGGGGAGTCACTCAATGAACTGCAGCTATTTCAAAACAAAGTACCTACTGGTGCAAGCACTTAGTAAATCATACCAAAATTATTGTGTAATTAGTAACAAGGGGAAGCGAGATGAACTAGAAGCATGGAAGATTATTTAGGTGTTAGAGATACCAAAGTCAGAAGGGCTTGATAAAGTGTCCCTGAGTACTCACAGCAGTAGCCAGAGCAGTCTCAGAACTATTAGCACTGATTTCTGAAGATGCTTAGAAGACAGTGAGATCCCAAAGGACTGGAAAAGGGTAATGAGAAAATCCTTCTCAAAGAGGAAAAAGGCGTATCTGAGGAATTAGTGACTATTTAACCTAACTTCAGTACCCCAAAAGGATAATGGGATAAATTATCAAATAATTAAAAAAAAAATAATTTAAAATAAATAAATAAATAAAAGTTAGTTCATTAACACCAAGAGGGTAATAAGAACAATTTAACATGTATTTGTCAAAAACAGATTGTGCTCGTGCAATACAATTTCTTTCTTTGACAAAATAATTGGCTAAGTGGATAAGTGGGAAGCATGAAATGTGACATATCTTGTCTTTATTATGGCTTTTGACACAGACCGACGTGACATCCTCATAATCAAACTAGAGAAATATATTCTAGATAAAACTGCTGTACAGAAGGTTGAATAAAGAATAGTTCAAAGTCTGTTTGCTACCTAAAAGAGATTAAATGGGTTCTCAGAGACATATGTCCTATGTCTTAAATTCTTCAATATTTTCATTAAGGTGAAAAATTATACAGAGAATATGTTGGCAAAATTAACAGATGGCACCAAATAAAAAGCTCTCTGGATAAGAGACTTAAAATTTAAAATTATCTTAACGACTCCGAGAAATCATCTGAAAGAAAGAACTTGATATATGATGTGTTATGTATGAGGTACATCACATGAGAAGGGAAAAAAATGAATGCATGAATGCAAAATATGGAGTAAAAAGTTAAAAACTACTTTGAGAAAGGATTAGAAGTGTATTGTAAATCACGATGCTCCTTCAAAAAAGGCAAATCTCTTCCTAGCATATATTAAAGGTACATTTATAACTTCATCATTTTACTATATCTGGGACTATATGTCTACTATACATATTGAGCAAGGGCTCTATTTTTAAATGCTACACATGAATAAAAATCTAGACAACAAAGAAATTTCATAGAAGAGAAAAAATGTAAAATATTTCAGGCATTCTGGAAAAACTGAAGTAGTAGAGGTGGTTCATCAACGAACAAGAACAAAGAAATAAATAGGCTGTGGATTCCATTTTCACATAGAAAAAAGTTGATATGAAACAGACTGATACATTATTTGCTATGGGACTGGAAAACAAGAAATTACTGTAGACTGAAAAACATTGATGTTTGAGTATATTTGGAGGAGTTTGCAGAATCATTGAAATGCTCTTGATCAGAGATTTCAGATCAAGGAGTATGGTTATCCTCATCTCAGGGACATGACATACCACTGTGTAACCAGTGTAACCAAACCTCACTAGAAATACATATATGGTAAATTAAAAAGGAGATATTGGCTGCCCACTCAATTGTCTGGAGATCACACCACTACTGAACATTCACAAACTGATGGAGCATCTCTAGCTCTGTGGTCACCCACCATTCGATTCCTCACACCGGGTGTCGAGCAGCGGGCAATGGCACAGAGACGCCCAGCTGTGGGAGCTGAGTGATTCTTCAGCCAGCAGCCATGCATCGGGGAAAATGAAAACACCAGACCCAGAGAGGGGAGAAGCAGAAATTCCTGGGAAAGAAAATGTGACCAACAATGCAACAAACAGCTTTAGACAAAGGAAAGTCTGCCTGCAATCGCGGGCTGGCTGCTAGGGCTGCAGGCTGCTCACTTCACCTACGCAGAAGAGAAATCTCACCTGCTACAGCAGCAAAGATCATTCGAACTGCGGATTCCCTTTGCACAGTTTTCTACAGATGCTGCTTTTTAGTCCTTCTCCCTTCCATCCCCATCCCACTGCCCTGCTGGGAGCAAGAGTTGATCTCCAGGGTTTTTGCCCTTACTCTGCAGCCCTGCCATACCTCCCTCACTCAGCTCCTAGAAACCCTAATGCCTTCCCTGCCTCTTTTCTCTATCCACACTTCCCTAATCCCTCCTCCTACCCTCCCAAGCACTGTAGTTCTAGCTCCAGTGCAAATAGTAAGAGGGAAAAAGATAAAGTTGAGACTTAAAAGACTGTAGGAAAAGAACAGGAGACCAAAAAAAGAGTTTTCTAGTAGAAGGAAGAGAAAGAAAGGTGAACAAACATGGAAACCATGTTGATAAAAAAGCAGAGAGGAAAAACAGGTAATGAGATCATTTGGAAGAGCAAGGCAGAAAAAGGTGAAGGAGTCAGATGGTGGCAGCATACTTTCCTTTAGAGCCTGCCACTGGATTCAGCATTTCCAGGGCTCATCCCTCCTCTTACTAGTAAAATTCAGCATAATTCATTAGTAAAATGTTCCTTTTCCTTCCTTCTAAAGATAAAGTGGCTAACATTATTATTCCCATCAGTTCCCCAAGTTGAAAGCACAAGAGTTTGTTCTGTGTCATTCCAACAGACAGAATTTCTGTTTTCTCACTTAATTTTAAATTAGTAGGAGGTACATTTTTAAAAAGTTATTGGAAGATTCTAAAAATGCCTTTTGCAAATTTGGAAAATCAAACATCCTAGTTAAAAAGCAGCAAAATTAAACAAATCTGTTTATAAGCATCTTGCTACAGTTTCTTTAACTGCTTGTTAACCAATCATTAACCTGCCTTTTAAACACTTTGCATTTTTTTTCATGTAAGCCATATTTCCTTATACAACTGCTGACTGAAGGCAGAGGAAGAATCTTTTCTTAGCCCAGCTGATAAATTTGGAAAAAACAGCTATGTTTTGGGGCTCTCAAGCTCTGAACTATGTTAATTCTTCTGCTAAAAGATACTATCACCCTAAAACCTTGCACATATAATACATTAAAGCATTGTTCAATTTGAGATTGTTTTTGCTGGAAAACATTAAATAATTCTTTGGGATAATCTCTTCAGACCAAAGATATATCAAGACAATTTAACAGCTCTCATCTGTAATTTGAGGTAATCTTTCTTTGAAAAGCTAGAGTTTATTCAAGGATATACTTCAGGTTCCCTAGCTTCAGTGGAACCAAAACTCTTCCTCTGTTGACTTCCTGAATGCATTAAATGCTCTTCTAAATTGGAGCCTCTGGATGTCTCTGCAGTCCTCTATAACTCAAAAGTTTTCATCAGATATACATACCAAAACATTGAAACAGCTAGAACATTCCAACGTGTTATAAGAAACTTCATTGTAAAAAGATATCCAAGCAAGATTGAATTTGTAATGCTTTAGGACTAGCACCGCCAACACAGAATTCAAAGAAAACCATTCTGCTTTATATCCTTTCTGTCATAAAGACTGGCTGAAAAACTGCGGAGTGGCAAGGGGAAGAAAAGAAAAAAAAAAAAAAAAAAGCTCGCATTTTCTTTTCTCTATCCCATAGAGACCTAGTCTCTACAAATATGATGAGACAGATGGGTGCGCATTCACAGACAGTCAGCTCTCTGTCAGCTCAGAAGCACTGGATGGCATCTGGTCCAGACAGAGCCAAACATTTCCATCTTTGGGGCATTTCAGTGTATATGGAGACTAATGTTCTGGTTTCTTGAAACCAGCGGGAAGATTCCCTTAGTGGTAAGATACAGTCATTAGCATTTACTGGGTGATGTCGCAAGGGAGGAATGATGGTTCTATAGTAAAACATTAAAGACCTTTTTGGGTCCTGACACATTGTGTAGCATGAAGACACATATGCAAAGGTGGAAAGACCTCTGCTAGCACTGGGCAGCTGTGCAGGGTACCTGTGAGCACAGCTTGATGCGGTGTCACTCATTCTGCCTAGAGGAAGGGGTCCCTATAGCCATCCTGGGCTTTGCTCTGGAGGAAGCTGGCTGCTTGGTTGACTCCAGAATAGACCCCAGAAGTGACATCATGATTATACAGATGATCAAGAAATCCTCTTCCAGGTTCACTTCAAACCATTATTCTATCTGGCAATGCTAATGCCACTCCAAGGAGATTAACTAGTGATTCCTGAGCTCTTTCTAAGTAGAAGAAAACTGGGTTACATATGAAGCAAATCGGAGCAAAACTCAAGGCTCTGGACTTACCTGAACTTTTAACACACTTTGCTTCAATACTCATTTGAAAAATCAAATGCCTGTGCCAAAGGCCTTCTTCACATAAAGTTTCAATAAAAATCGTATTTGAAGAAAGTGCTGTTGTAATGCTTTGCTCTTCAAGCAGAACATGACTATCTAGATGTTCCTGATGTATGTTCTTCTGGGATGTCTCACATTTTACAGCTGTCTTAAGTGCTGAATGACACCACTTTTATGGATCAGGACTATTGGAAAGTATTTAAATTGAACCCATTCATAAAATAAATAGAGAGCTTAAGATATGTGTCTATACAATTCAAACTACAAGGAAATAAATGAGGAGCAATTATTATCAAGGAGAATCTTTGGCTGAATTATTAAAGGAAAGATACCGATATATGCCAAGGTATGTCACAGTATGTGTTCTTATTATCTCATACCAGGCCACCTCCTGCCAAGTGGCAATGGATTGGCTTCTCATGAAGGAAAGAGAATATTAATGACACTGAATTTGGAAACAATTTTATTATATCAGCATTATATACACATATGAATTATGAAACCAGACAACCAATCAACATGAGGGTTAATCCTGCTCCCAGGAAGCTTAGCTCAGGACCAGCTTCCAGTTCCCAGGCACTGGCGCTCCATTAAGAGATAACACAGTAGAGACTTTGCAATCACAAAATTTGCCAGTTTTGCTAAAAAACAGAACTGAGAAAAGTTTATCTATAACGATGCTAGCTGGTGATGCTCGTCACAGCAATATCTAAAAATGAAGATATTTTCCAAAGCTTTACTGAACTCTGTACTGGATTACTGAAACAAAGCCCTTTTCCATCGATGAAACAGGCCTTTTTAGAATATTTTTTATTGGCTGCAGTGCACTTCTACTAATAATACTGCCCAGTTCCCTCTTTATAGGCTTACTCTTGCTCCTTTCCAACCCTTGGGCAAGGAAGTTTGCATTTCTTTAAAGGTTATTCACTAGCCTTCTTTTTAAAATACACCTTTGATCAGAAGTCACCCTCGGGTATAGATAGCAATGAAGTACATGGAGTGCTACAAACCTTTCCAGTATCCTTTCTTGCAGGAAATATAAGAAAAAAAATTCAAAGATCTCTTTGTAGACGTTCGTGTTTATCCTGTACAGTAAAGATCTGAGTGAGCAATGAAATAAATCTGACATAGGTTTCCTGTGTTTAAAGCTTGTAGAACAAGTATGAAATCAAATGATGAGCACTACCTATCTCATTAGTTCCTTTCCTTGCATAACAATTGCACATGACAACTTGGCTAGTAAATTTGAAACTATGTCCTTGGAAAAAGACACAACTTTGTCTGACTTTCAGGTGATTGTAATGTAAGGCTGAAAAAGTTACTTAGTCAAAAGTGCCGTTCACTTACAACATTGCAGCAATTTAAATACATTTTAGCTCCAGTAAGCATACATTTACCAAGCAAAATATCTCACACAGAAAAGAGAAAGATGCAGGCCCAAGGAAAGAATAAAGTCCAATGCAAACTTCATGGTGCAAAAAGTGTACTGAGTCATGAGTGGAAGAGCATATGAAAATTATGCCTGCTTGACTTTTTCCATGTTCTGAAGTCTTCTCCTTTGAATTGGAACAGAGAGGCATTGAAAGCAAGAGGACTACACTTGCAGAGCCAAGATCTGAGGACCAGCCCAACTCCATACACTTTGCTGACATCCTGTAATTTCACTAATACTTAAAACAGATGTTTGGTCCCTCAAAAGGAAAAAAGTGCCAGCTGTCTGTAGTACTCAAGTTGTCAAGACAGTCAAGCTGTTGCTAAATCAGAGTTCCCAGAATGAAACATCAAAGATAAAGAAAATTTCAAAATTTTTCTTTGAAAATGGAGAGGCCCCTCGTACTCTCATTCCCCCCTGCAAAGAATCCAAAAACTGTGCATCTATTATTGCAATTATTAAAGAAAACCTTGCAGCATCAGGAAGCAGAGACTTTTCAGATAAGTTTTATTTGGTGCCTGTAATAATGGAAATCCCATTTGTAGCACACCATCATCTCAGCTATCACACACCAATGCTTAGAGCAATGCTGTGTACTGGAAGTGACAAAACACACTTTAGAAATAGCTCTTCAAGCATGGCCAGATACAACAGAGTCAAATGTGCCACATCACATGTATTATATTATCATCAGAAGGCATGCATAACATGCTCCTAATCTTTAAGTCTCAGGTGACTTAAGAAGCAATGTGAATTACATGTTCAAGCATTTTTTTTTTCTAAATAGGCTTAACAGATTATAATCATAACTTATTTTTAGTCAAAATCCATTGCATAACTGACTTTCAGTGCTAGATAGATTTTAGGTCCTTTTAAAGATCTAGCCCATTACTTCATTATGTACTCTTTGTCAATGAGAAATTTTGCTGTTTTAGTTAAATGCTAATCCTATTGCTGCAAGACTCAAGAGATGGCTCTTTTCCAGCAACTTGCTGGGTAAATTTTGCATGTAGAATATTATCTGTGCCTTTGATACAGCAATATTTCCCTTCATTTGAGCATGTTTTTGTGCTCAGTTCAGCATGAAGACTTAGCGCATTATCATCTGGCATCCATATGCAAATATAGATCAGAAACACTTTCAAAAACATTCATATGAAAAAGGAAAAGCTTATTATGCAGATGGATTAAGAAAGAGGCATACACAGAGTTACTGACCCTAAAGCCTTAGGATACAACCCTGTGATTTCCTCCAAGCTGTGGAGCTTCCTCCCTGCTCCTGGCAAAGCTCATAGGCAGCCTGGAAACCTGCAGACCTGCCCTCCCTTTTCTTCAAGTGTCAAACTTCCCTGACAGTACACCAGTTCCCACAAGATGTTATTGACTGCAAGGAGGCTTCTGAGAAGAAATAAGTGACTTTTAACACGTGGATGAGAAGGGAAAAAATTAATTTGAAAATTCTACTGAAATATGTGTGTCTGATCAAACACATTTGTATTGCAAATTTCAAGCTTCATCCTTCCTCATACATTAGTGTCGTCACCTTTATCTGTTCTTGCACTGCATACAAGATTAGGCAAAGGCATTGCCTTTTTTTAATATTGTTACATTTTATCATAATACATTTTATAGAAATCAGAAGATTTTTTGACCACTGTAAGGAACAACTCCAATATATGTGGACACACAGGTATGCATGTACTTACCTGTGACTTACCTTACTTTGAGTTCCACAAATCAGACACAACATCATATAAAACAGACAATAAAATAAAGAACATTCAGAAATGTTCCTGTTGGCATCATTGTGACTTTATTGTTTGTAGCTTATCAGAAATCTGAGAACAGTAGCAAGGTTTTATTACTGTGGCAATTAAAAGGGGCAGAGTGTAGGTGTTTGCTAGCCTTCTGTTCAGTCACTCACATCTCACCTGCCATTGGAGTGAGAAGACTATTGCCTGCAGGGTTCATGTGTCCAAGCACAGCCAAGACTCCTCCGGTCCACGGGCAGATGTCTGAATGAACACAGTGTGCCTGTAACCTGAAGACTGGCCATTCTTTCTCCGATACTATCAGGATAAAAAGTTTTTGCAGTATTTTGAAGTCCTCTGTGCCTCCCTGTTGTCCATTGCCAGCATTCTCCTTTCGTGGTCTTTCAGTGAAACCGTGCCCCAGTCTTCATTTTTAGATCATCTGAACCAAAATAAACTGAGGACTTTTCTCCTTTGGATTTTTATCCCTCAACAAGAAGCATAAAGTTTTCCTTTAATTGACATTTTGAACATGGCATACTCACTTTCAGCCTGTCTGTTCTTCCCCCTCCCAGATTACAGCTGTGACTATAGAGCTACACATTGCCTAAGCACAGGAGAGCCAACGAGCTTCACTGCTTGCACAAGGGTAAGTCTAAGCAGCATAACACTGTGTCAGGGAGAGATGTCAAAACAAACTTGTAATAGATTAACATGAGTATTGAAAACAGCATTGCCTGCATATTCTCTGCTGTATTATTTATAGCCAACACTGCTTTCAGGACTCAAGCCAGCATCTGAGAGCTACTATCTGCACATGCAACTGTGCTGAATTAACATGCCCAGCTCAGCTGCATCAATGGAGTCCAAAACTAATCCAATAGAGACAGTGACCTGAATGCCAGCTAATTATATACAAAGATGAAGTTTCTCTGCATCCCCCATTTTCACTGATTAATACTCCAGTCATGGATCCTCAGCACCTTCTACTCTCTTTACTTCCCCAGTAGCTGTAGAATAGGCAGGCTGTCCAACATCCTGGTGAGCGGCTCAGCGGATCCCCGTTAATGGTCCCCAGGCCTCTGCAGAGGCAGTTTGGATGAACTGTAGTATTCCAAGTTTCATCAGCACAGCCATAATTTTCTCCATTGTTTTATCCCAGTATCTGCATTATCTCATCCTTAGAGAAAATGCTGTCCATCAGGCAGGCAGTGGTTTCCAGCCTAGAGTATTAGATCACAGGTTTTTTGACACAAGCTGTAGGAAGTTCAAGGACTTTCTACATCAAGGCATTGTGAATTTTTTTCCACACCAGAGGCAGTTTTCCCTTGTAGCATTTTCCATAGGAAAAACACTGTGCATAATGGTAGTGGGCTGCTTTATTAGCATAAAGACCCTACAGAATTAATTCTCTGTAAATTAGCTGGCAAGGCAGTCCCAACGACCTCAAAACTAGATCACCAATAACCAGCCCAAATGAGAATTTCACCCGAACTGTAGAAAATCTATTCAGTCCCTTGGTAGATCTAGTCATGTGTAAAAAGCAAGCCAGGATCCTGGGATCACTCTAGTCTGATGTTGTCAATATGCTCTGTAGATATTGTAAACTTCATTATGTTCACCCAGCAAACAACATCCACTCTGCCTTTCTGGTTTATGGCATAACATAAATCCAGATGAAAGGCCAGAAGGGCCTCTAAGACAGCCAGACCTATTGTATTTGGGTGACTTCTTGTTCACGTTATAACTTCAGCCTCATCTGTCTAACAAGTACATTTCTTGTGAGAACACATTCAAGATCCCATTTTCATGTGATCTTGAAACTGAAAGACTTGTTTCTGTTATGGCACTAATTTATTTTAGGATAATACACAACTACTCCATCTTTCTAATATACAGAGGTGAAAGCCTAGGTATTAATTTGGTCAGAATTCAGTGGTGTAACATCTCTGCAACCCACTAGTACACATCTTTCAAATCTCACATGTTTAGACCCAGTTGTTAGATTCCTTACACTTATTCCCTCTGCCAAGGACCTGGCTCTCACGTGTGCAACTCCACAGCCCATCCAAAGCCGAGGTCCTATATCCTTTCCAGCCATGTTTCTAGAACATCTAGCATGCCTTGGGGCCTTCTCAAAGCAATAATAACTGTTATAAACTAGGATTAATTAAATCTGGTCCTCTCTTCTACGAGTTTTTTCTTCTGCACACAGATTCTCACTATCATGTAATTCTGAACATTGTATTTTAATTCTATGAAGTCATACTGCTTACAGATTTTATATAACTCTATGTATCAATATAGTTATTATTAATTCATGCTTTAAAAAATCAGGATTTTAAACTGTGAGGGTCCCAATGAATTCATTGGGTTTAGACCCAATGAAAGCTCAAGCTTAAAATCAGCCATAACCTTACCAGAATGGAGTTAAGCAGTGTTTGTGACAATCTTGACATTATTTTCTCAGTTCACAACTTTGTTTCAATTAGTAAGTTTACATTGTGCCTGTGAAATTCTCCTTCTGGAAGAGGAAGAGCTGGAGATGACTGTGGCTTATTTTAAATGCATTAGTTAAAGCTCACAACAAGCTGCTGAAGAGAAAAAGCAAAATAAAAAAGGGAAGTAGAATATTTATACTATAGCAATATTGGTCACAGCATTACAGTTCCTGCTATATCAGCATTTTTACTGTAAATGACTGTCAAGGGTTTATAATTCAGTTGCCACATTTCTTTCTGCCCTGAGACAACATCCTAGGAGAATGGCTTTTTGATTTATCTGAATATTTAAACAAAAACACACATTTCATATGGTTTTGTCAGTCAGCTCAGTGTGAAAGCCATTGTAAAATAAATACAATATTAAAAATAGATGTACTTAAAATCTACTCAACAGTTTGATGACACATGCTTTAGTCATTTATACAAAGACAGGGGAACTCCATTATTTTATGTCACTTTGAAGAAGAGTAAGGGTTGCAGAAAAATAGAATTTTTCTGAGATTTCAGTCTGGCATTTGTCAGAGCCATTTTACTGTAGCTGGGAAACATACTATAGACTGGAAAAGTTAACAGCCGTGTTGGCTATGGGTTAGCAATTGGCACGTGGTAGCTGTTCCAGCAGGTGCTTCACCTGAGCCATGAGCGGTGTCTCACTCCCAGCAGTGCACCGTCACTGCCAGACTGTGTCATCTGTGGCTGCACTACACCCACTTGTAACATGGCTAGAGACAGTCAGTGGTTTTCATTATAATCACTAGCAACTTGTTTGTTAGTTAATGTAATGTATTTCTGGCACACTGCCCTCCTCCTGCAGCAATTTTATATTTTCTGGACTGCGGTTTTCTGAAATTCCTTTTATGACAGTTGCACTGGCTTCCAAAAGCAAGGACAATTGTAACTGCCTAATTGGAAAACTACATCTGTACTCATTACTCTTCACTATTTCAGTTAGGAAATAAATAAACTAGAAATTAGTTAAGATTTGTACTTTGGTTCAGAGATTAGCCAATTTTTTTCAATATTAGAAGCCAGTCACTTTCAGACTTGTTGTTTAAAGAAGCTATCCACCTTGTGCTAGATGGTATTTTTAGGCTGTCTTTCTAAGGTTATTTCAAACTTTGACATATTGTCATAATTTATCAAATTAATATAAAAAATAGACTTTAAAAGTATTACACTTTATAGAAGTCCTATAGTTAGGAGGACCTAATGGAGGTGTATATTTTAAATCTTCCTTCTACGGTCACTAAATAAGACCATCCGTATTCATAGTTTTCATTTGGGTACTAACACCCAAGGTTAAAGTCAAAGCTTTTTATAAAAAAGTTTAATGTGGGATATATCCATATTGACATGCACTCTAGGCAAACGCTTCTCTGATCATAGCCAGAGCCAGCTGAATACAAAGCCTCTCCAGTGAAGAAGCTGAGCACAGCATCATGGCAGCAGCGCTCCCCAGCCGAGCAGCCAAACCTCCACCCCAGCAGCATCCTTCGCTCTGGCCCAGGTCCGACGGACACACTGCACACAGACCCCGCACAGCTCTGCCTTTTGCACGGCAGCCGTCCTTCCACTCCTGGTCCAGAGTATGTGCAGACATACCGTATGGTACATATACAGCAAATCCAGGGTGGCATGGAAGTGTACATGCTGACGTTAGCTTTGCCATGCTTTTAAGTTACTGGTTTTTGGCTCCTGATTGAGCCTGGCTCACTTCTCACAGAAGCTCACCGGGAGAATTTGCTCAGCTCATTCTGCCTGCCCTGCTGCAGGGAAAATAGCTTCCAGGTAGCCGCACAAACCTTTCAAAATAACACAACAATTTCTGCTTTGGCCATCTGTCCATGGAATCAGATTAAAGTGCCTTTTAGAGGAAATATTTTTTTGCCTTATTTTTATTACTATTCTTATTCATTCCATATTCCCTCTCCTGAACCACAGACAACTTGATAGGACAGATTTCTCATACATCTCCTGTGGTTTCAAAACCAAAAAAACCCTCTTTCCGAGCCATCAAAAAAAGCTTTAATCCTTAAACTAACAGTGTAATTATAAATCCATATCCCACAGAAATGTTCCCTACTAGCTACCACTGTCAACAGTAAATAATTCACATGGAGAGGCTCTAATGGCAAGCACTCGACTTAAAAGCTCTTCACAGCAGACAGCAGGATAACAGTGTAATTCAAGCCCAGAAGTGAGGAATGTTTGACTCTCATGTGATTTCCCTGCTCACAAAGTGGAAACAAAATTCCACGGGTCTTCCTGCTAGAGGAAATGTGCTCAGTGGAATAGAGTTGTAAGGGCGTGGGCAAGATGTTTAAGTGCAAATATATCACAGGCTGTTAAAATGAGCTCCGTCTAGCCCTGCACTATATGATGCATCCTGGAACAAAGCTGGGGACAGTTTTACGAATGAGAATACCTCCTCCCTCACATTAGGGACTACATATGAATATCTTGCATGGTCTTGCTGGGGAGAAGTGCTGCAAGGAACTTATCCCCATTTCTTCACCCTTTCTGCCCAGCCACAGAGCAAGGCGGGAGCCCTGTGCTGAGCCAGCTGACAAAGATATGGCAGGCACCAGCCCTGCATATCTGAACCTTGCCTCATCCCGCAGGGTACAGCATTACATGGACAGGAGAAGGATAGAGAAGCAATGGAAATGGAATGAAAAGACCTGTTTTTAAGGAGTAGCAGCAAAAATAAATGCATTCAAAAGTAAAACTGCTTGCAAACATCTTGTGTTTAGTACTGGACAGTTGTCTAGTCCTGTTGTAGTGACACCACCCTCCAGGTAAGCGGACTGCCAGCACTTGGAGTCTAACTGTCCTCCCAGTGCCCCAGGTTAGGTACGGAGAGTCAGGACAGGTATAGCACAAAATTATAACTACCCCGCGGCAGAGGAACAAGTCACTGTTATTCTTAAACCTTGAAATCAGCAGGAACTCTTTGGTATTCCATGCTGGAAAAAGTCAGGATTTTAATCTGTCTGCCTCAGATTAAAACTTTGTTTCTAAACCATCCTTTATTATAAGCTTTGGCATCTTCACTATTTTCTGTTTGAAAGAATCCATAGCATAGAAAGCACATCTGAAAAAAAAAGTCAAATGTAAATTGTGCACATTGAACAAGCTTAAGGCAATAACAAACAAAAAATACTCTTTAAAAGTCACAAAACGTTACCTACAAAGTCACTTACTACATTGCTTCAGTCTCACCGGACATATATTTCACACTGCTATTTCATTAATGTTCTCCAGATGAAGTTGTACAGTCAGCAGAAAACCATTAAAGAGACGAAGTATTGCTATGCTAAATAGCTTACTTGCTCTTCCTGCTTGTCTCCAGGCTATAGCTTTTTATCTTTCTTTTTTCCATTGCTGAAGACTGACCCAACGTGATCAAATTTCATGTCAGTAAAATATATTAAAATGAGAGAAGAGGAAATTTTTAATTTTCTAATTTGTTATTCCAAAAAAATTCATATCGGCAATAGGGAAATTGAGTAGTATATATTATTTGCTTGATACTTGGAGCTATGAAATATAGATTATTTCCTGTTATTTAGTCCTTCCTGCCCAAACCTAATGTTATTAAATTCACTCTTATGCTGGGATATTTTTAAGGAACAATAAAAAAAGCGTAAGTGCTTTAATGTGTCTTATGAGTAATTTAATACATCTATTTGACAGGTAGAATATTTTAAATTACACTGATTTCAAGCTGAACAAAAAAAAAGAGGAGCGGGAGTGGAGCAGACTCATCTGTGTATGCAATATTAATGGAAAATTGTATATTTGAAATGAGCTGGGCAAATTACACTGTGACTTACTCTATTTTCTAGAATTTAGCATACACTCCAAAAATGGATACCAAGTAGAATGATGGACAATATATAGAGGCATACTTGTTTTTACTACCTCCTCAAGTTGCTTATAATGAAGAAATCAAGAATTGAAACATATGGCTTGCCACAGCGCATTTGTGTTTGCATGCTGTGATTCAGTCCTCAGGTACAATTCTGTCTTTCTTTAAATACAAGCTTCCACGCTCTTCTTATGAGGGATGTCTGTCTCGTTCTGCAGCCAGGAGGAGGAGCATCATAGGGATAAAGGCCATGAATGTGACTGTTCTCCATAGGAGTGTTTTCCAAGCTTGCTTACTTGCTTTTTTTTTTTTTTAAACCAGAACCCCACAACCATTCTGAAACAAAATCAAGTCTGACCCACTGTTTCGGGGCGGGGGGGGAGGGAAGTAAAGGCAGCGAACTAACATTGGACATTGTTTACATTTTGTTTGTTTTCTTGCTTCTCTTGGTGGATGTGTACATATCATGAAAGAAGAGTTGCAGTCATTTAATGACTAGCTTTCTGGTACAGACCACAAGTTAAGAAATATTGGTCTTTTTGTCTCACATGTGGCAAATGTTTCTACTGGAGATTTTAAATTTAAATACTAAGATTTTCCTTATTTAATCAGTTTCAACTGGCAACAGAGAAACAATCATGAACCACTCTTCCAACTTCTACCTTGAAGGACACAGGTAATAAATGCTTCTCGTTTAAAC
Source organism: Gavia stellata (assembly GCF_030936135.1). Taxonomy (NCBI): domain Eukaryota; kingdom Metazoa; phylum Chordata; class Aves; order Gaviiformes; family Gaviidae; genus Gavia; species Gavia stellata. The sequence continues at coordinate 21,442,086 of NC_082599.1, read as the reverse complement.
ATTTTTAATATAAGCAAACAGTATTTCCCATCAATCTTTTTCTTCTAAAATGGTTGGATTGGTTTTGATTAATCTTTCAAACTATAATGAAAACCTAATTATATGATATATCCCTGGGTACAGACTTACAGAAGCATAACTGAAACCGAAAACAAAATCTTACAATGGCAAGTGACATTGTGAATCTCCGCTAAAGGCAGAACAAGTAACCCTGGACAGTGTCACACAATCTGTAGAAGGCACCATGGTTAGAGCTGAACAAGAGGAACAAGAATAAATATTTTCCTTTTTAAGCTATGGATGGTTGTGACACTTTATAAACAACACAAAGGCCAATTCTCTCGCCCCATAGCTTTAAGCCTTAGTTACAGGTCTGGTTTAAATTACTAAGCAAATTGTTCTGCCAGCCCATTACACATAATAATACCAAAGTCTCATAGCTTGATTAAGGCACGTGGCTGGAAGTCGCAGCCGGCTGGTTTTATGAGTGTGGGGCAGCACAGCCTTTGGTCTGCCTGTCCGATGGCTTGGGCTTCTCTTCCCTTTGTGTGTCCCTGTCAGTATCTGTTCTGAGGGAAGGCATCTGAGCCCTGAACATGAGTGCTTAAGTGTATAGCTGACCTGCATCAGTCTGCGTATCTGTCTCTTCAGTACCAGGAAAAAATCCCTTCTTTAAGAGTACATGGCAACTTTAATCAGAAAATAAAAGTATTGCAAGAAAAGCTCATCTTTGATTTGCAACTGCTAAGATGTTTCAGGTATGCTGCTAAAGCTCTTAACGGACAGAAGGCAAAGAGCTATGGTAGCTGAATACAATGATCATGGGAAATGCATTCAAATGTGCTGAGCTGAAGAACTTTACTTACTGCTTTTTCTTACCTTTTTCTAATGAATGTTTTATGGTGAAGAGGACTCCCATGCAGATTTCCTCAGCTGTGGGGCAAGGGTGGCTATTTGGGTAGAGCAAAAGACAGCACTGAAGCACTCTTTTTGGATCCATAACTTTGAAGCTTGTGAATACTTTTCCCAGTATCATTCCCTTCCATGATAGCACTTGGCTCTAGTTCATGCAGAGCCATTTTGAGAACTCATATGATATTAATAATCATTAGGGAAACACCACACACAGGCAGAGGTGGTGAGTGATGCTGCGGTGGAAGGGAGAGCACCCTGGGTATTGAACTTGACTGTGTTTTTTCCATGCTTGGCTTCTTCGTGCAACAAAAGTTCTAGTGAAATTCCAGTTACGGCTCTTTTCTTTGGTCCCCTTCAAATGGTATGAACTGTTTCTCTGAGAAGCATGAAAGATGCCAGACCAGATACCCTCAGGGTATTCAGCTCCCTGAGCTGGAAGACAAGGATGGAGAGTAGAACAAACTCCCCATGATCCAGGAGGAAGCAGTTAACGACCTGCTATGCCACCTGGACACTCACAAGTCTATGGGGCCTGACGGCATCCACCTGAGGGTGCTGAGGGAGCTGGCGGAGGAGCTTGCCAAGCCGCTCTCCATCATCTATCAACAGTCCTGGTTAACGGGGGAGGTCCCGGATGACTGGAGTATTGCCAATGTGACACCCATCTACAAGAAGGGCCGGAAGGAGGATCTGGGGAACTACAGGCCTGTCAGCCTGACCTCGGTGCCAGGGAAGATTATGGAGAGGCTCATCTTGAGGGCGCTCACGGGGCACGTGCAGGACAACCAAGGGATCAGGCCCAGCCAGCACGGGGTCATGAAAGGCAGGTCCTGCTTGACCAACCTGATCTCCTTCTATGACCAGGTGACCTGCCTAGTGGGTGAGGGAAAGGCTGTTGATGTTGTCTACCTGGACTTTAGTAAAGCCTTTGACACTGTCCCCCACAGTATTCTCCTGGAGAAGCTGGCGGCCCGTGGTTTAGACAGGTACACTTTTCGCTGGGTAAAAAACTGGCTGGATGGCCGAGCCCAGAGGGTTGTGGTAAATGGAGTGAAATCCAGTTGGTGGCCGGTCACAAGCAGAGTCCCCCAGGGCTCAGTTTTGGGGCCAGTCTTGTTTAATATATTTATTGATGATCTGGATGAGGGGATAGAGTGCACCCTCAGCAAGTTTGCAGACGACACCAAGTTGGGCACCAGTGTTGATCTGCTGGAGGGTCGGAAGGCTCTGCAGAGGGATCTGGACAGGCTGGATCAATGGGCCGAGGCCAATTGGATGAAGTTCAATAAGGCCAAGTGCCGGCTTCTACACTTTGGCCACAACAACCCCAGGCAACACTACAGGCTTGGGGACAAGTATCTGGAAAGCTGCCTGGTGGAAAAGGACCTGGGGGTTTTGGTTGACAGCCGGCTGAAGATGAGCCAGCAGTGTGCCCAGGTGGCCAAGAAGGCCAACGGCATCCTGGCCTGTATCAGAAACAGTGTGGCCAGCAGGAGTAGGGAGGTGATCATGCCTCTGTACTCGGCTCTGGTGAGGCCGCACCTCAAATACTGTGTTCAGTTTTGGGCCCCTCACTACAAGAGGGACATTGAGGTGCTGGACCGTGTCCAGAGAAGGGCGACGAAGCTGGTGAGGGGTCTGGAGCACAAGTCTTATGAGGAGCGGCTGAGGGAACTGGGATTGTTCAGTCTGCAGAAGAGGAGGCTGAGGGGAGACCTTATCGCTCTCTACAACTACCTGAAAGGGGGTTGCAGAGAGGTGGGTGTTGGCCTCTTCTCCCAAGTGACTAGTGACAGGACAAGAGGAGATGGCCTCAAGTTGCGTCAGGGGAGATACAGACTGGATATTAGGAAAAAGTTCTTTACTGAGAGAGTAGTGAAACACTGGAACAGGCTGCCCAGGGAGGTAGTGGAGTCACCCTCCCTGGAGGTATTCAAGGAATGTGTGGATGTGGCATTGTGGGACGTGGCTTGATGGGCATGGTGCTGTGTGGTGTGGGTGGTTTTTTTGTGTGTGGGTGGTGTGTGGTTGGGGTTTTTTTCTGTTGTTTTTTTTTGTAATGGTTGGACTTGATGATCTTACAGGTCTTTTCCAACCTTAGTGATTCTGTCATTCTGTGAGATACAATAAAATTTAATACAATGTATATTTTCATGCCATTCCTGGAAGTAGACCTACAGTTTTATATTCAGTCCTGAATCTTCTGAATAGTGAGCAAAAATTATTTCCTTAAAATGAAAGATACAAATTCATGGGGGGAAAAAAAGATTATGTTTAGAAGAACAAGCTGTTGGCAGTACAGCTGTTTTGCACCAAACAAAACAGACCAACCCAAACACCTTTCATTCATCTTTAGTCAGTATAAGAATGCAATAGGCACTTTGAGTAAAGGTAAAGTGCTCTGAGGTGGAAAGGAATTGTTGGCTTATTCTTTTTTGTAGGCTGAAAGGAGGCACTACATTTGGAAACACACCAACGTGGAGATGGGAATTTTTCTGCTTGAGAAAGAACTTAATCAAGAAAACTTGTGATTTGGAGATGAAATAAAAAGATGTCTACTGATTTACCAAGCTAAAATGAAATGGGAAAGGGATTGCTTACCTAGCAATACTAGCAGTTCAACAATTAATATCCACACCAAGATCTGGCAAATGGGACTGGATTCAGGAAATATGAACATAAAAAATATTTTAAAATATAAGAATCTATCATCTGTTCAAATGCCTTTGGTCGCGCCTTTTTCCACACCTGAAATCTCCACAGTCTGAAGACTTCAGAGATTTGTTTAAAACCTAGACTTTCCACAGCCCAAACATCTCCATTGTTCATGTACAGGCTTGAAGCCAACCCAAGCTTCATCAGCATTAGGGTTCAGTGAGAAAATGGTGATTTACAGCCCTGGGGGTTCATATTTCTGTCTGGGATTTCTGAGACTAAAATATGTGTGCAAGAACTGTACAGTGGCTAGACAGTGAGTTCATCATTGTGCAATGTCTCAGACTTACCATGCACGTGCTAAAGCAGAGGTCATCATCACCCTGGTCATCACCCTGTGCAGTGCATGTGGAACAGGGCTGATGGGAGCCAGGCACATAGACCCACTGTTCATCCACAAAAAAGACAGGTGCGTGGATGGCTATGGCTGCATTTCACTCCGTCCCACCTTAATCCCTGAGGCAGATGGGCTTGAGTTCAGCATGTGACATAAGTTACCCGGCCCATTCTCACAGATGGGTCTTAAAAAGGGTAACTGTCAGCATATGCAATGTCAGCTCATTTTCTTGCTCCACCACAATTGTTGCCCTTTCAAAATTAAGTCTGGATATATTTTCCCTTGTGAAAGTATCTTTGTTACGGTTTGAATTTCAGGCAGACAACTAGCAACCTTAGGTATTCCCTAAACCAGGTGAAAAGCATGTTGACTCAGTTTAGACACTCCAACCCTGCACCCTCCATCACCTGCTTGAAACTAGAACAGATCCCCTTTGCTGGATGAAGGACAATGTGGAAATACAAATCAGGAAACAGCTTCCAATAGCAGTCTATCAGCACCTTGCAAACTAGGATGATTCTCTGCATCTCTGTGTGTAATAAACTTTCATTCCCAGTGCCTGACTTATTTCAGACAAGGACACTTTATTCTGGACCTATCATCAATAGAAGAAAGTAATTCAGGTTATCAATCAATCAGGCCCAGTTTATGAATGCAATTTATACATTGTCTAAACTCTTTTCATTTTTAACTTACAGGAATTTACACCAATATAAGATTAATTTCATATTGTACCAACTTTGGTAGCAAATCTGGCTTAAGAAGCTCTTAAAGTATTTTTGCCTTCTCACTCCCCTAACTTATTTTTGCTCCTCTGCTGACATTTATCCTATCTGAGCAGTTTGTGGAGGTCACACAGTAAAGAACCTCACTAAATTATCTTGATTAAAAACAATCCACAGAAAAATGTCTCTCTTACAAGTTCCTCCCATTTCTATTTTTCCAGCCTTGAAGAGGCTCATAAAAATGCACCCCTTCACCAAAGAACAATTTTCTCACCAGATATATCTTCAATGTGTACAACGCGACTTCTCCCTTCTCCAGGGCTGTGTCAGGTCCCAGATCCTTTTATTTTCATCTAGGGCCTTTAATCAAAAGGTTGCACACCTCTTCATTGCTTTCTTAGGTCATTCCAGTGTTGGCATCGCAGTCTGGAGCACCACCTGTATCCACACTGCAGGTGCTGCACAGCCAACCATGTATGTCTGTTTATTACATGAACAGGACACCCATGGACATGACAGGCTCTCTTACCTTCTCATAGTTGGTCATTTCTGTAATTTACACTACTTCTTATCTGCACCAAACTCAACTCCTACTCTCACAGGATTAGTGAGAACAGTAATTCTATGCCCTCGTGGTGAATGTAGTCCTACCTTAGTTGCAACAATGATTCCTGATCCAGGGGAAGATAAAAGGAGGAGGGGAGGGAAGAGTACATGTACATACATACATGACATCCTTTCTCAGTGGGTCTAGCACATACTGCAGGACTGCTATCAGAATACATAAATGGCAGTCATTCTTACAGCATTAAAGATGTAAAGACAATAAACTTGCGTATCACAATTTAAAAAAAAAAAAACCACACTTTGTAGCCTATTTGACAGGCTATTGTTGTTTAAGGAGGCTCAGTGAAGATATTCCTTTCCCGCATTGCAGACTCTAACTAACCATGATATGAAATATATGATTATTACAGCCATGCTTTCTATGCTTTCACTTCTAAATCTACCGCTGCTAAATGCAGCAGATTTTTATATATGGCAGGGAAGATTAATGAATTGGCTTTCAAACATAAAGCTTTCCTGTTCATTTTTTCCTACAGATGAAGTAGGATCTTTTTTGTGAACATGTAGATTCAGTGGTACCATAACTCATATGAGCTATGGGGGATAATCTGACTCCAGACAGTTTAGACCTGATTTGGATCTCAAGACTAACATTCACAAACCAACATAAGCTGTCAAGAAATTCCTTTTCTTCTGAGAAATTTTCAGTTGACACCCATTATAAGTTTCCGTAAAAGCTTTTTAAATTCCGTGTAAGTGGAGTTGCAGGAAATCATCAGGCTTATTTATTTATTTTAGTGAAACAAGAGTTTAGCACAGAAAATAAACGCTTGCTATCAGAGGGGCATGTGAGATTAATGCATCTGAGATTAGAACCCAAATTGTCAAAAATATGTCTTTTTAAAAAATACTTGAAAAGGGGGGCCCAACTTTGAGCTGCTCCTTATTGAGCTGATCATATGCTGTTTCTGTGAGTTTCGGTATCAGGGCAGAATACAAATGCAGTAAGCCTCTTTTTAGGGGAAGTACATAGACATTTTTTCACCTCTGATAGTTGTAATTTCTTGCACCTATCATTGCAAAAAATGCAAGAAATAACAAATAAGAAAAATAAAATAGAATTGCTTTCTGCTTCTTTCATCTTAGATTTACGTACTTTCATTACCTATAAATATAGTAAATAAATGGCATCAGACAATGTAAATTGTGGGCAACATCAACAAAGCTCTTCCCAAGTCTGAGAAGAGATAGCCACTTTTCCAAGTAGATCAGCTGGAATCAATTTACCTGTTAATTGCTTCATTTTCTCTTCCAGATCCTCAGATTGATTTTCTATTTCAGACACTGGGAGTTGGCTCAAGTCTGCTGGTAGCAAACGCTGTCAATCTCCGTTTCCTTATTTATCTCAGTCCACGAGTCTCAGTAAAAGATAGCACGGTACCTAACGAACAGCTTTTTGTGCAAGAGTTTTCTCCAAATATATCTCAATTCACAGAAAAAAACAGTACCTCAACTCTCATTGTTAACAGCATATTCACAGTAGCCATCTCTGGACTACATTTGCAAAAGTAAAAAGTCTTCTTTGAAGAGAACTGCAACTTACTGGACAGAAACATGTCAGTTCAGGGGACGAGGTACAACTGCTGTGTTATGTGTGGTCTCTTCATTTCTTTATGCTTCCAGGTTTTTTCCTGTCCACTCTTTACATATTAGATACACCTCCTTTTTCAATAAGTCAACAAACAAGGAGGTTGTGTTTCTAATGTGCATAGCTCAACAGGAATCTCATGGGCCTCTGACTGGTACTCCAGTAGAGAGGAAAATACATACAAATGTGCAGCGGATCTTGATTCCATTAAATCAGAAGTAAAAATCCAATTGCCCACCCTGCCAAGAACAAAATACAGACAAAATTTCAGTCTTCCTATGGCTTGAAATACATTCTGTTCTTCTGTCCAACCATATTAAAGTTGTAGGTGACTTTGTCTTTCATTCTCCTGGAAACACAACTTCCCATTCTTTGCTTTCTACTAAAATTCCCACTCTTCATATGTATTTGGTAGGATGTTTTATGAAGAAAACAGGATTTATTAATGAGATTTGGGTGAAATCCAGGTCACATGATAGCCAGTAGGAGCTTTGCTATTGACTTTTAGAAAACTAGCACTTTATCCTGAGTATCTCCAGGCTGAAGTATAGATTTTACCATACAAGGAGACTTGCAGACATCAGGGGAATTTCCTGCAGGGTAAACCTGTTTGAAGAACTGGGATCCAGGGATCATCAGTGAAGCTCATGGGCTTAAGGCTGCATGTCTCAATCTACCCAACAAATGCAAAGTTTTCCCAGAAAATATCTTTTCCTTTTGATGATTGCAGGCCTGCTGTTTACCAAGCGTATAGTAAATCCCCAGTTTGAAAGGAATTTTTATATGTAGCTGCTTTGAGACTCGTATTCATAATTAACAGCATAATCCCAGAGGAAACTGATTTGATACAAATGCATATTCGTTTTTCTAAAATTATTTCATTTCCATAAAAATGCATTCCTTAATTTTCATGATAAAAAAAAATACATACACAACATCTTGGTCTAGTTAAGAATTAGGTTGAATGGGATCTGGGCAACGTATTTTAAAAATTATCTTTTTAAATGTATAAAACATTATTATCTTTTCTACTGTGATTTGTAATGCTTTGCAAGTTTCTCTTTTAACAGATTTCATGCTTTCATTTGGACATTAACAGCCAGCATTTTATTTCATCTTCTAAGCTGCATTTAACAGGCTTGAGAACTAGTAGAACTAATTAAAAGTTTTTCTTAATTACTCCTCAGTTAAAGCATTTTTCTTCCAGTGCTAGTCCTTAGCTAAGTCTCTTATTCACCCATAAGTGGAGATTTGAAAGTCATCTAAGTACTACCATCTTCTTTACCATGTGTAAAGAAAGTTTTTATTTAACTTCTCTTTCAAAAAAAAGCTTTGGCAGTCATGTTTTTGGAGTCTTTTCCTATTATCATTTTTTTCCCATTAATGAAACACGTATCTTCTTTTCTATTTTCTCAATACTCCAGGCTACTTCTTTATCATTTTTGGTTCTTTACGCAGAGTAATTTAAAGCTCCTTACAGCCCATTGAGAAATGCTTAAGCTTCTGAATTATTTTGAGAGTTTATAGTCGGGTCCAGAATGGACACTAATGTCTGGTTGATCTTTTATTGATTTTCTGTCATGAAGCTGGGACTGTTCTGTATGGACAGCATGGTCTCAGAGCCATAATGTAGATAGAGTACATAGATTTACTCTGCCAATATGATAATCAGATCTAGCTTCCTCTGTTGATTTGGAATGGCTGAAAAAGCTACGTGTGATAGCATCAAAAATATTTCAAGCTTATCACCAATCATTTCATTGTCCTGCTCTATTCCTTCACTTCACACTTTCAGCTTCAAGTGCTGCTCCAACTAACAAGGGATAAATCCTCTTCATGAGTACTACCTACAAATCCCTGGTCTCTTCCTTTTTCCATAAGCAGCAGCATTACCTGACTTCTCCTGAGCATCCAGGACGAACGGGGACCAGCAGCCCTTCCCACGTGAAGAGGAGAGATCCTCCAGTGCCCAGCAGCTTTCTGAACTCAGTGGGAACAGCTCCAACCCAGAGCCACATTACTGTTTTCCAGTGTGATCTTGCCCCCATGCCTCGCATGATTTACTAGCCCTCTGGATCAGGAGGGGAACACGCACTTTGCTCGCAAATCAAAAAAAGTATAAATTTACAAATGCACGTCCACACAGACATAGCCATACAACAAAAATCAGACACATCTCTATCCTAATAGGTACATAGGTATATTTCCAGGCTTAGCTAAAAGCATGCTAGTTCAGAGAGCTAAAAAACTTACCTAACTAGTTAGTTTGTGCAATTCTGCCACAATGTAAAAGAGACAGCAACAAGGACTGATGTCCATCTGACAAATACTATTTGTCTATGCCTTGAATTCTAACTCATGTGTCCTTCTGGAAAGTCAGAATAAAACCCAGCTAAACACTTTAGCTCCCATTTATCCCAGTCTTTCTAAAGTCAAGCTCTTCTATTCAGTGGAGAAGACAATTCAGCCCCCAAAAGTGAAAACTGCCATCAGAGCCATGTCTATTTCCTGTAATTAACTATAGCAAGAGTTTAAAATGATCGCACTCCTAACTTTACTATGTCAAAAATGTACCAAACTTAACTAAGATGCAGTCCACTGGGAATCTAGAAGAAACCCCACCTTCTTCAAAAGGGCTCATTTTTTTCTCAAGCACTGGGAGAATGGAAGCAGAAGAGCAGAGAGGAAGCCACATCCTCACCCAAGAAACACTGGGTGATGTTAAATGCTTTCAGTTTCATGTGTTGGGGAACCACTGGTGCCAATTCACAATTCTTTTTTCCCAACAGTGAGTGCATCAGACCCCAGTGCAACGTGGTGTGGCTGGCCTACACAGTAAAAAGTGCTCCTGCTGAGTGCTTTGCAGCTGATAGGGAGCGTGGGGCACTTAAGCTGGCTAGTAGAGAGTGCTGTATAACTGGGCTGGCTAAACGATAAGACAGTCAATAATTTTCTAAAGCGTATCATCAATACGGAAGCATCTCTTTACTATTGATTTATCATCATTTGTATCAACTTGTCCTCTGCTATTGATTGTAAGCTCTGTGGGGCATGAGTGGTTTCATTATTTTTTTCATTTTGGATGGTGCTCATCAAAATTGGTACAACTTGATATAATTTGCATTGCAGTTTTCATAAATTGAGACCAGACAACTGTTAATCCCTTGTATTTAATAGTAGGTAATTTCAATATAGTTAGGAAATATTCATCATTCTACTTATTTTAAAATGTCACAGAAGCTCACAACTCATAATTAGACCTGTTTCACGAAAATCGTATTTTTTGGTGACTAGAAAATATCTGTAAATTACACTTTTCCACTATATTTTATATTAGGCATTAGTTCTGGCTAACTGTAAGGCGCTGAGTTTTTTTAGACTAGGGCTAAAATTGTTCTTAACTTGAGAAGTACTCCTGAGCTGCACAGCCACAGACAAAGGCTGGTTTTCAGAGAGCTACGAAAATTACTTTCCCCATCTCCAGCTCTTGAAGAAGTAAAATGAATTCTAAAATGTGGTTCTGATATAGTATGCACATAAATGTCAGAAAAGAGGTTATTTCAGTCACTCATAGACAGGCAAGATAGGTTGGTAACAAACGCACAAATGTTGATATTAATGATTCAATTCCTACTGCGTTATTATGCTCAGGGACAAAAAGTTCTTTCCTTCCACTAAGTGAGACATCTATCATTGCAATAAAAACTTAGTAGCAAAGTTCTCAAAAAGGAGTTTGTTTGCTTGGGAAAAAAAAACCGAACAACTGTTGAAGTTATCACTAATCACATTGCAATAGTATTTAAAAAATCTGGAGTTCAGCCCCTGTTAATGAAAGTATTTGTCCATATGAACATTCCTTCATCACTAGAAAGAAACATTCTTTATGTTACATGGACCGTGGAAGAAAAGACAAATAAGTTTCTTGAGAAGTAGCCCCAGGAAAGATTGTGTAACCATTGTATGCACTAAGAAAAAGTCCATGGAATAAAGTAGGCACCCAGTTTCATTACTTATAACAACCTACAAAAATGCCACTAAATTGCTTAAAAGGTTATGAAGAGAATAAAAGTACATGCTCTAGCTTATTATCACTTGGCTAGTTAGTGTATTTACCTTGAGGAGACGTAATCTGATGTGTTCAGAATAGAAATTTCCACAAATAGTCCATCTTTATTGCCACCAAGGGCAATTATTAGCAGTACTAAAAATCATATCCTTTGTTATCAAAGACTCATATCTTACAGCTTTTGGTCAGAGGGGCAAAGTTGGATCTCCAGGGGCTCTAGTGTTGCCATTAAGAGCTATAATGTTGGTTTCCCGTTTCTTTCCTCATATGCCATATGGCAAAATAGGGCAAGCTACGGGTGGTTTCAAAATCATCTCTCTTCTTCCTAGGTTTATCTAGCACAGAAAACAAAACTTAGATTTAATGAGATCATATTCAAGATTGAAATAAGTCCTGCCCAAGGGGGTTGTAGCCCTATTAGAAGAGGGTCATGTGCAGTCTTGCTCCTGGTACGCTGCAATGCCACAAAGTGGCATCCCAGGGACTGGGAGCATCAGGTCTCCAGCATGACACAGGCAGATTGGCTGAATCGCATCACCAGAAGTGTTTTTAGTTTCACATAAAAGAATTTGGGTATTCTCTTTTACAGCCACACCATATGCAAATCCAGGCAGTTGTGTGGTCTTAAAACCTGTCTGGTTTTAAATGCATTGGCTTTTTTAGTCACTCCAAAAAAGGTGGTCTGGAATTATCATATTACACAGTTTGCATGTCACAACATTAAAGTCATATCACTGTTTTATTTCTGTAATAATTTCACTGTAACCACGAAAAACTTACTCCTTGAAAAGTACTTTCAGGTAATTGTCTGTATTGCTTTATATGTTTCCCTTCTCACTTGCTTTAATTATAGGGCCACATGACTTGGGTAATTATCTTTGTGGCTAAATCCATCCAGCAGAGAGAAAAAGAATAATTTATAACTAAAAATGAATGCAACACTTTTAAGAAATATTAAGCCATTTGCAGCAGGCCACTGATAAATATGCCAAGCACAAAAATTATTGGTTGAACAAGTCTAAAATTTCAATGGAATTGAATTTTTATTCACTTTCTACCTTCCTTTGTCAGCATAATTTAACAACACTTTGTACTTCTGCTTTGAAAAGCAGCCACCTTAAATCAAATAAAAGTCTCATTAAATTTCCCACACCCTCCTTCAGAAAAATGCACAGTGATATGGCATTTCCTATTGTCTGTCTTTAGTGTTGTTTAGCGGGGCTATTGAAATGATGCTAAGACAGCAGTACAGGTGAATGCAGCAAGTATTAATAACAAAATAATTGGAATGTCAAAGCTCATGAATTAACACTTTTCAAATTCAACTGCAATCAGCAGCTTATGGGGTTTGTGCCTTATGCAAACTATAAACACTGCAATTCATTATATGCACATCCAATTATTTTTGTCTGCAGGCTTCTTTGCCACTGAGTGCTAAATTAAGAAATTAATCCTTCAGAGGTCAATGAAAAATACTTTATTGCTATTCACAAAATCAAATACTCGGAACAACAAACAGTCTGGGCAGCTCCCCCAGCCCAGTATATCACCACTCCATCTGTGCTTAGCATTCCTTCCCTAGACACTTGGAGGGAATTTTTCAGGCTGAGCTGAAAATTGAGACAGTTCTCAGCTATTGCTCCTTTCTCCTGAAAACTCTAACTTCAATACGTCAGATAAAGTATTAGTTCTGTAGGAGGAGAATGTGGACATGATTAAGGCTTAAATCCCTCCTCCCTGAGCCAGTTCCTCAGGACTGATTCTTTCTTCCATTAAACACACAGCTTTCTGCTGAACCGTCTTCCACTCCCACATGAAATAACATCTTCTCCTTTTTCTTGCATGCATGCACAGATACCAAACATCTTTGTGATACTACAATGACATATACACATGAGCTAACATTTGGTTAATTTTTAGACTTGGGAAAAATAAGCTGGAGAGGGGGTGGGCAGTAGAACTCTTTTTTATTTGTCTACACAACTGTAAATACACAAAACAAATAATAAACCACATTTATTCATCATACCTTTTTTGACCTAGCGTTCTGTCTGAGCCATTGGTTTCTTTACCTGGTGTTACACAGAACAGTTCAAAAGTTCAGTTCAGGTAAAAATACTTCTGGATGGAAACAGAGACCACTTTTGGTTTTATTATTTCTAGGTTATTTTTCTCACATAGAAAACCTGATGGAATGGTTCACTGATGAGTTACCCAGAGGAAAAAATAAAAAATCCTTCCAAGAGTCTCTAACTCTTTTAGATAGTATACACAGTTTGCAAAAACTCTCCTTCAGTGACTCTAGGGAAAGCTACACTTTATCTGGCATGCATCCAGTGCACAGCTCTTTAATAAAACTGATGGACAATTATTTTTTTTAATCCTGTGATCCTCCATGTCATTGATTCTTTCAGTATGTAGAAATGCCTATGCCAAAAGGGCACAACCTCTGGGACATGTGCTTAGCTTGTTTTTTCAACTGTATCAAAGATGACAGCTTTTTCTGTTTAAAAATACCTCTTTAGCTATACACAAACACTATATATATTGTTGCATGGGAAAATACAGAAAGGTAACCTCTGTTATAGTGTGGTTGTACTGCATAGAAAGTCAAATTTGTAACTGCCCTGAACATTAAAAATCAAGGACACAAAAAGGATTCTGCTTTTGTGTCAGACTGATTTTTTTTTCCCCTTTCAACTTCTAACTGAGTGTTCATCAGAAAATAATACCCCCTTCTCCCCCTCTCAGCACCACTTGCGCTCTTCCTTTGCTATGATATTCCCTTGGAGCATCTTGCTCTACTGACGCTAACCAGCTTTTTTCTCAGAGTCTCTAATTGAACATAAGCAAGTTAAATTCTGAGCAATTATTCTCCACTAGTACTTAGCTTTGAAGGTTGATGCCTTATGTTTCAAAAGTGTTGAAAGGTTTTCATGCCTTCAAACTTGTCTATTTTTCCCAATTACATCAGCTGGTCTAGTCATAGGTTTTACAACTCCCTAAGAACCTTGCTTAACAGGGATTGTGAAGTATCACATTCATTTTTTCAGATTTTTAATGGGTATTCTACTAAGACCTTTATGTTTGCAAATATCAAACACCTTGCTGGATGTTACAAAACTGATCTCTTACAGCTGCCAGTTAATTTATTTAAATACCAAAAGTAATGCATTTTATATTAAACAGCTAGTGAGGGAACAAAAGAGAAAGCACTCTTTGTCTTTATTTCCCTAGCAGCATCCTAGCGCTGCCCGTGGTCCACTCAATTTAGGCAATACATAATCTCTTTGTAAATTCCACAAGTGAGTGCTGCCTGGTTATTGTCAGTGCATAATGTCCAGCAAAAGGAAGCAAAGCTTGCAGAGGGATAACAGCGTATTCACATAGCTTTGCATAAATATTGGATAATGGCTTCCCTCTGAGAGATTTGTAATGCTCCAATATCAAAAGACTTACGCATTAAAAATAACTAGAATGCATATCAGATTAGCTTTTTCACACTTCAGAATGTGCTCTTCAGCTTGGAAGAGCACAAACCTAGTGACAGTGTAACTCCCATTTGATACTTTCTGGACCTCATGTGAAATAGGCTTTTCCAAAATAAAACATCTAAAATAATTTATTAAAAATGAAATTATGAATCTATTTATGGACGTATTATCAACTTCTGGCTTATAAATAAAATCATTTAAATAAGCAGTGTAATAGTAAGTCTGTGTAAGAAATTTATGGATCTGTGGCATTTTCAGTCAAAAGACATGAGCTCATACCACTCTGGGAATCTTTCTTGCACACAAACAGCAAGATCAGGCCAAAGAACTTTGACAAGTTTCATTTCTGTACTCGCCTTCTTAAATAGACCTCATATGCTAATGTCACAGACATGTCATTTACCCAGCAGACAGTATTTCACTCCATAGGGGGCAGGAAAAAGCTAAGAATTCTTTTTCCATTTCCTGCATTGCAAGATTCTTGCTCTCAGGAAGGTCTTGCCCAGCCTTGTGTAAAATGGCTCAGCAATGGGACTGACTTTATTCCCCTGGAAAAACATAGTTCTCAGTCCAGGAGTGCTTAACGTTGCTGAAATTCCCCTGATGAACAGGATATACTTTACCTGACTCACTATCTATCCCATTTACAGATAGTAAACTACTGATCCTGCAAGACACTGAGTGCCTCCAGTTCCCACTGAAATGGAATATAATCTTGCAACAGGACAATTTATGCTACAGTTATTCGCCTCTTTTCACCTTAGGAGTAAGTTTCCTGACAAATTAACTCATGTTAACCCACCGTCAACTTTTAAACAGCAAACCTTCGCACGGGAGTATTCCCTCTTGGGAGAGTTTACAAAGAGCAGCAGCCTGAAGACTTCCAAGTGACAGATCTCCTCTGCTAAAATGCATTTGGGACAAAGCCAGACAACTTCACAAGGGATGGTGTCCTTGAACTGGAAAGAAACAAATTCCCCATGCTCATATTTTCCTGATCAACCTGCAGTTTGACCATGACCCAGTGATCCCAGTATACTACCTTGTTCGCTGGACAACATTGGCCTCTGTCTCTACCACACTTACCTCAGCTTGGTGACCTCTGCAGAAAACAGTAACAAGCCAGTTCCTCAGATGCTGTTTTTCTCAATCCTAACTCTCTTGAAACCCTAAAGCTGGTCTTAATCATTACAAAAGCATCATTATCTGAAGTTAAGCAGAAGATTGCTGCTCATGGATTTCTGTAAGCATTGCATTTTAATTACGTAGAACTTTCCGATCCCGTCAGTACAATGAGATCTTAAGTTTCTGACAGCAACAGCCCTTTTCCTGATGTCATCAGATTTGAAAAACTTAGGAATTAATAATGTACTACAGTCGTCCTCCAAACACCTCCTCTGCCTCTCATTTTATACGCAGACATCCTGATTGATCACCAGTCTTCCTAGATTAAACAAGCATTAAAGAACATGTCAGTAAGTCAAGTTGTAGTTACTCTCCCCCACACCCTAAGATTAAGCTAACTCTAAGCTTAAGCATTGCACCATCACCATGACCCATGCCTAACTTAATCTACAACTTTCACCTCTGGCAGAACATGCTTCCTCAATCTGGGTAGAAATCTCTTTATACTACCTCAGACAGCAAGATCCACAAGGCTTCGTAATGAGCTATCAGGTAGGTTGATTAACTAATTTGGACTGGGAAATATAACACAGTGGTATGAATACTAATCAGGGAAAAGATATGGCTAGGATTAGGGTAATGCCATGGACAGAAGTGGCTGCAGAATTCAGTTTATTACTAAATTCTGCGAGACATGGTGAGTTAATAGGACTGACAGTGTTTGCAGTGGTAAGTGTCTCATGTTTATTAGATGGTAAGGCTGGAAATGGTCAAGGGTAGCTTTGGGGTTTGAGCTTGAGTGAGGGTGAAAGTTTAGAGCTCCAGGCATTAATGAACAGTTATTTCAGGATTTCAGCATTTAGGACACAGTCCTCCAAACCAGTAAACGACAGTCAAGCATAATTGCACAGGATCTGCTCAAATACAAGAGAATTCACTGCACAAGTTGGATAGAAAATTTCTTGCTAAGCAGCAAAGGAGTGATTAACAATGCTATAAACAGCCTGACCTACACAGTCTGTCTACCTACTATTCTGTCATGTACCATGGATCAGGTTAGAACACAGACAAGAGAACAAAGAAACTTGCCCATGGGTCAGTGTTCAACCGAGGCTTTGGGTTTCTCTTCGATACCTTTTGTGCTCTATAGTAAACAATACTGTGTCAAAGCAAACCTACAGCCACTATGCTACCACCACCCTCAACATTTAACTTTAGCATAGTCCCTGTTATACTTTTAGCTCCTACCAATTAGCACTCTCTCAAAAATCTCCCAGACACAAATTCCAAGTTAATGCAAAAATAGGTGAGTTAAGGGTAAAATAAATTAGCTCTATGGATGTAAGTTGTGCAATATCAGTTAGCCTTTGGGACCGAATGGTCTCTGTCATTCAGATGATTGTCCAAACTTCATTTGATTCACACAAAAGCTTTGGTATGCCCATTGCTGAAATTTCCCTGGCTCTCATAAACAAATTACTGCTCAGCTCACAAAATAGCATGGATACAAGTCTTGAAAGCCATCTCTCACCTCTCCACTGGATGGATGCGTTGAGTCGTGGACACCCAAGTTTCTTCCTGACACCTGGCATCTTTGAGAAAGTTTTTCAAGCCTCCTGCAAGAGGTAGGATGGTTTCTTTTCTGTCTGTTTCCAAATTGGTACAGCTGAGGTCTTTGCCAGTCGGCACTACAGGTCTAGATCAGCAGCTTCTAAAACTGAGCAGTTAACTTTGCTTGGTAAACACTGGAAATGAACAATGAGCTAAGAGTCACTGCCCATAAGGTAATTAGAAGAAAGGGCTCATTCCAGGTAAGTTTTGTTGCAAAGTCTGATCTGTTTTATGCAGATAGGTTAATGTGATGACCAGGGGACAATAATTGCTATTACCAAGCCTTCTATTATTGAACTTTTTTTCTAAGAGTTTTTCCCTGCTTTTTCCAAAATATCTGCTGTACTGCTTAAGGGACTTGCTGTAAGTACGACGTGTTCAGTTCACACACAGAAAAAAAAAAAAAAAAAGAAAAAAAAATAAATGCAGGAAAAAGGAAATTCATCACTATCATTTACAGCACTATAAGACTAGAAAACCAGAGAATATGAAAAAGTAGAACAATTTATACCACATATAAATTTACAATTAATGAAGACAAACCTTAGGTTAATGCCAGAACATCCATGAAATAGAGACTTGTTCTGCAGCTTCACTGCTGTGCTGTACCCAGTTCTCTTGGATGTGAATTAATAATCTTCATCAATATTATCACGTGACCAAAGGAAACTATATAGAGCACTGATTCTGCACATACTCATAGCTGTGTTTGATTTTATGTGCATAAGCTGTCTCATTAATGTCAATGGGACAACACATTCGTGCAAAGTTAATTCCGAGGCTAATTATTTGCAGCATTAGCAACTTCTTTGTAATACAAAGAAGCAGAGATCAAAACTGCAGCGTTGCTTATAGCAAACTTGATTTGAAAGATACTTTTATACAGTTTGTCCTTATTTTTCCTTACATTTTATACTGTCAGTACATCCAGAATCTTCCATAAGTATTGTTGTGCTACAATAAATCTAAGACTGTATATACAATGAATTAAGTGGGCTAGCTTGTGTGTCCATATGGGTATGTATAGGAATAAATAAATACTTTGTAAAGAGGCCATAACACAAATTCTATGCATGTCCAGTTTTTGGCCTAATCTAATCCTTCTTTGTTATCACATTTTATATCATACACATTTTATTGATAAACTAGCCATAGTGTTATCTAGAATTTGTACCAGAACTCCCTATGGCCCAATCCCAAAGCTTACAGGTTTTCCTGTAATGAAAAAAGCATGAAAAATAGGGACTTTCAGCCTCAAAATTTTATTTTCTGAACTGGAACTAGGCATGTCTGATGTCTGCATAGACTAGGTGCGCCTCCACCTTTGTCTTTCAGGAGGCTTGATCTATAGATGTTCTCTGATCTATAGATGTTCTCAAGACACACACAGGAGATATACCATAAGGGCTGGTTCCCTATCACTTGTAGTTGTTGTCTTTTGTGCAGGTAATTAGTCATTATGGCATTCATGGATGAACAGGATGGTTCCTTGTTTTGCCTATGAAGAACCAAATGTACTTCTATCCTGCAAGTATCCTAACACTTCACAGCACTTAAGCACAGGACTTTTCCTTACGGTGAGTGATTAGTGTCAGATAACAGTCTAAAAACCTGGACACTATTCTCTGAGATGAGTGTAATAGGCATTATTCTACAGGTCTGTAGTTATTTTCTTCTTCTCTCTTTCCCTCTCCTAAGGCATCTTGAATTGTCTTCACCTGCCAAAAGAGCCTAGGAGAGAGAGCTGAAGCACTTCCAGAGTGACTGCTCTAACTAAGAGGCTAGGCTAGAAGAAATATACAGCTGCAGAAATAACTAACTTTCCTTCCTGTAAGGAGAAAGAACTTACTCCTTTGGAAGAAAGATTATAATACCTGTCTTCAAGTGGAGGTCTGGCTTTTGGATTTGAAGGTACCAGAGGCATCCACATCGCGGAAGGGGATGACAGAAACACGCCTGCGCTCAGTGTTTGCATTTGGCTGGCCTGAAGTGCCCCTCCACATATTTCAGCAGCTTCCCACCCAAATAGGGTGATGGGTTTGCATCTTATTCTGAGGTACGTATGTTCTCCTAACTGTTGTAAAAGGGAGCCTGGGAATGGAGCGCAGTTTTTACTTCCAGAGCTGTTGCCTAAAGAGTTGGTTAAGCAGCCTCAGCCTTGTCATACACTCGTATCTGCAGATCCAGTTCAAGTGGTTTACTGGATCTGGTCCCTATGTCTTTCAGAAATTCAGCACTGTGCTCTTATATTTAAATGTCCATTTTCTTTAGCATGGAAATAGGCAGACTGCCATGTGCTTGATAAAGCCTGTTAATTTATATAATTTTAAATAAAATAATTAAAGTAAACTGATGGAAGAACAATTTGCTATTCATTTTCATACTGAAAACAGCCATCACTGCCTTTTCATGAGATATGGAGTCTTCTATTTTTTAATATCAGTCCCCAAATACATAAAAATCATTTTCATACTTAGTTTTCATCTTTGCTTCATGGCAAATTAAAAATGTAATCTATTTAGGTCTTCCATGGTAGCAGATTTATGCATTAGAATCACTGAGGCAATAGATTCAGATTTCCTCCTTTCTTGTATGCAGGATATTTCATATGAATGTAATTAAGACCTGAATGCAAAATCTGTGAAATTCACTGAAGTATATATGAGATGGGCAGAAATCAGTGTTTGCATACCAGTAAGGAAGGTTGCTAAGGTGTAACAAAACAACACTCTTTTGTAAAATGGAAGGAAGCAATCTTGCGATACAAATGAAAAGAGGAATTGTGTCACATGGTGTATTCTATTAAGATAGAACATCATTTTATATACAGTATCAAAATTAAATTAAACTGGCTATTCTTTCCTATTATTCATTAGCATTTCAAATTTTCAAAGCCTTCACTTTTTCAGTTTCAGCATTGCTACTGAAGAAGACTAACGTGGCTGCTTATTCCAGCCTTTCTTTAATTTTCTCCTGATAGATTTTCAATACAGCTCTATTTTTCTGCAGGTGAAAGCAAATTACTCCATACTTTCCTCATCCTTTCTTCATGCCACAGCATCAATCATACTGAAGGCAATACATTTTCTTAATATTAATTTTGTAAAATCCATCGCGCAAACATGACACCAATTCATTCATGTTTGTGGATCTAAAGACGCCGAGTAAGTAGTTAACTATCTGGGCAGTGCTAACTAGGTTTTGCATACCAGAAGAGCACCAACCATGTCTTAAATAATTTCCAATGTTTAAGGCTTAATTCTTTCCCCTAAAACATAAATAAGATCACCTCATTATTGCATCATCTTGAATCTGACCTTCATAATGTAATTTCACATTGGGGGGGGGGGGGGGGGGGGGAACATAAAACATTTTCCTTTAGGATTTGCTCTTTTGTTGAAAACCAGGCACTTTTTGGAAAAAAAAAAATCAATTTGGACAGATTTTTGATAAGGTTGTTTAAAACTTCTATAGTTTCCTACCAGCCCACCAACTTAACCCCCTGACAACCTACTGAGCCAATGCCCTTGAACTGTGGACATCCTGCCCCTTCTTTATCTTGTCAGCACCAGAGGTGAAAACTCCCTACACAGCCAGTCTCACTGAGTTAACTTGGTGACAAGAGTTTCATTGTTTTCAGTCACTGGAAGAAAAAAGTGTCTACCTTTCAATTGCAGGATCCCTTCAATAGGTGGTTCATCTAGTATTTTCCTAGAGGGTGAAGTTATTGCAGTAATTTTTATAGGCTCAGAGTGGCTTTTCACTGTTGTGGTTTATTTTCATTTCTTTACTTTTAAGAAGTGACAGATCAATGATCAGAAAAAAAGTTTAGGAAAGAAAAATCTTTTTCCTGTCCTGAAGGAATTCATATTTCTGCAAAGTACACTACTATATTATCAGGTTACTGGCTGAAGCACAGAAATCCACTATTTATATCAATAAAAGTAAAATCATAATCAACCTACACTGCATTAGGTCAGGGGGAAAAAAAGTATCGATTTTCTTTGGATGAGCTATAGCAGAAATACATTCCTCTTCTTACTTCCCATATAAAGGTATGGAGGTAATGACAAAAAAATTTGATTCCTGTTCAGTTTTGGATATGGAGCTAGAGCATTTCAAAGACAATGTGGCAAAACAATGTACTTCCTCAGCCCTGCTGCTTGACACAGAGGTGTTTTGGCTTAGGCAGATATCTGACATGGAATATATCAACCTAACCAAGTGATGTTTCAGCAAAATTTCTTAAGTATTTGTTAACTGTCTCACAAAAGGGAATTGGACAATGTCAGTTAAAGCAGTACTTCTATCTCTGCCATAAACACAGCAGAGTGCAAGGAAATTTTTTTTCCCCATGTCCAAATCCAAGAAAGGAACCTGGAAGGAACTTTATTTATTGTAAAAATTTTGTTCCTTACTGCCATTTCTGCTTATGATGATTTCCTGCCCTCGTCTTTTTTCAAACAAAAGTTAGGTAATTTGTATGCAGTGAGTGTTGTACAACCTTGCTGCTGCTCCCATTTCCGTTCATGAAAGAGTTCCCATTAACTTCAATGTGCTGGGACGAAACTCTTGTATAAGACTGCATCCTTTCTTATTCAGATCAACAAATAGGTGGTATCACTGCTAAGACTGAAGAGCTAGTGTTCAGAAAAAGTCAGATGGATCCTTTTGTGATTCTCTTAATCAATTAAATAATTGCACACTTTCTAACTGTAGAATCACTGGGGGGCAAATATTAAAAAAAAACCCTAACTGTGTTAAGAATCCAGATTGACTGCATTGCACTGGCATCTAAAAATAACGTCATTTCCATTTATGTATTGTAGTAGTTTGATACAGACATCACAATATAGTTATGCCTTTCAAGTACAAGCTTTCAAGTTGTATCATTCAAAATACAGAGTAGAGATGAATCAGTTGGAAAAAATTATCGCAGAAGGATGTCTGAGTAGATCTTTGAACAATAAATTACTTTAATACAAGTAATGTTAAAAGTTAGAAACATATATACCATTTGTATGAACCATATATTAATTAGGCGTATGGAATTCCATTAATCTGTGCAGAGATAACTATTATCAGTGCTAATGGAGCAAGAAAAAAAAATGCAAGCATGAAAAGAAAGTTATGTTCTTATGCTGTCAGATGTAGTGATCAATGGAAAAGCATTTACAGCACTAAAATACACACTTGCTGTTGTGGCAGTGCTGGCAATGGGTCTAGAGAAAACAGATTATTAGGATGGCACTTTTTATCTTTTCAGGTAATCTGGGCAAGGAAACCCTTTATAGAAATTTAAAACCACTTGGTGAAAGCGCATAACAGATCATCTATTTTCACCGGTCTCCCAGAAGACCTCAGACATGAGATGTATAGGGAGAAAAATCACCACCAACCCCACGTGGACATGTTGAATCCAAGGACTCTGCTGAAGTATTAACCCCAAAAGTAAACTGCACCAAAGGGACATGCTATATTTCTACTCTCTCCTAGAAGCCCTGCATGCCTCTGAACTGAAAGCTCAACACAATCTGATCAAGTATTCCAACTATGCAGAGAAAAGCAGACAGGGTTTTTACTAGACTAGAGATGCAGTAAACCATATACTCAGTTTAATAAAAATTCCCCAAACATGCATTTTCTCTCTTGTTCCACTACTTAATCAACTTTTTGCCAAAATAGATTAAACAATTAACATAACCTTCAGACACTGCAATCTCCAAAGAAAAAAAGTCTCTCTTCCTCCAAGCAATGATTAACCAAGCAGAGGCTGTATCCTCCTCCTGTGCCTTAGCCCTTCATCTAATACTCCCAACAGCTGTTGGGATGTGAGCCATTTAGACTGATATCTGTTTGTCAGAATACAGTTCTAGATGGTTCCCTGGTGCCTTTCGCTAAGTAGATAGCTTTTACTGATAAATGATAACATTATGTTATACACGCACTTAACACTGCTAGCAAGACACAATTGAGACCATCACAAAAGTGCTAAGCAGTGATAAGATAGTTTTTGAAGCTGATTTGCAAGGAAAATAGATTGTGCGTGGCCAGTCTCATAGAAAATGCAGAAACCTTCATAAAACATTCAGGAAATTTTAATGAAAACATACCAGAAATGTGAACCCGAAAAGGCACTCATCGTGTATTCTCAGATTAATAATACTCCCTGAATGTTATTGATAATGAAGCTTTTTTCACCCAACACTTTTCCTATTCTTGTGGGAGTATACGTATCTTTGTGATATGTTTTCCCAAACAAAAAGCCAGAAATGTCAGAGCATTTTTTTAACATATAGCAGAAAATTGAGGAAGCCAGTTCACATGTATATACCTAAACAAAAACAATATATGAGAAGCTGAGAAAGGTAACTTCATAGTAAATTCATAATACATCCCCCATGAGATAATAAATTGTTAGAATAAGTGTCAGGAACTGCTTTCTAATCTATCTCGTGGGTAATTTTTTAGTCACAAAATGTCATTCTGAGAAAACAAAGTTCAAGATTAAAAGGTGAGGTGACACTTCCTTTAGTTCTTTGTGGGTTTATGCTTTGGGTCTCATGTTTTGAAAACTGGGAGTAAATCAATTTGTCCTTCTCTCTGTCTTACCAATACATGGAAGTCTGGTTTATCCATCATATCTGTTTTGAACCCTCCAAACTCCTTCCACAGTACTTTTTCATCTGTCTCTTTTCTTCTGTAAATTCATTACTTTTATAGTAACAAATCTAATTTGCAGAATATGCTCCATAGGAAAATCTGTATTTACACTTATCTATTGCTTAATTTCTTTTTCTTAGACTAGGATCAGAATTATTTTGACATTATATTTTTATTTAAAATCAATGTTACATTCAAGTCACCAGCTACTGGGGAATTCCAAGCAAAGGAAAAACTCATGAGGACTGTGTAATTTTTGAACCAACATCTACTTCATGTTTCATTTACACTGGGGACCCAACAATTAGAAAGTGCCATCAGTGTCATCTAGAATCTGAAAGCCATATATTGGGAGCCAAGCCTTCTTTAAATATTATTAGCTAAGTTTTCTACTGTGACTACTTTCTTCTTTTGTCTGTATAATAAGAGCAAAGCCAAACAAAGGTGGCACCAGACAATTTAGGAAACTGCCAAATTCCTTTCACGTTCTTGGCCTGAACTTCCACCTGTCACAGAGATGAACATTTCCAAGGAGACAGGAAATACAACTAAATTCTGTTCAGTAGTATGGTACAGATAATAGTAAATTACAATAATAAAAGCTCACTGCAAAGATGGCAGCTTTGTGTTTATTTACTGGGATCTTTACAAAAAAATACTTCATATATACAGTAATCTGTATCTGAGCTCTCTTCAGAAAAATCGAGTGTCTAAACATTCACATACTGACTTTTCCTGCAACTGCCTGAAAGCTCAGTTAGGTGAAAAGCTATTTGGAGTCCTATTCTCATAAGATCATCAGATAGTTCAAGCTGGAAGAGACCTCAGGAGGTCTCTAGTCTAACCTCCTGTTCAAAACAGGATCAGCTACATGGTCAGATGGCATTGCTCAGCTCTTCCCTCTAAGAACTGAGTATTCCTCTTGTGTCTCTTTTCAGCAGGTCATCAAAGTGTTGAAGGTAGGATCATTTAGAGCATTTTCCATTTGGGCAAAAGGACAAGAAACTCTTGTGGCAGCTCTACCTTGCCAGCCCATGATGCGGAATTGGGGATCAGCATCTGGACATCTGCATTGCAAGCAGTCATTGACACAACAAATCCTCTCATAATATCCTGAAAACAGAGCATTGTGTGTCTTGCTGTGATGTGATGCCTGCTCTTCAGGGAGAAGGGCTGGAGGACAGTTTGCAGATCGCAAGTAGTAGAACTGAGGGGAAATCACAGGATTTTGGAGACAGCATGGGGTTTTAATTGTTCTGAGCAGATAGCCCCCTGCCTCCTAGTGAATCAGGAATCCAGTGTAAACAGAAACAAGTGATACTGGACTAAAGAAGAGTTCAGAGCTCACCAAGGCCAACTTCCTTTGTCCATAAGGTAGAAGTGCATTTTGAACAGAGAAAGCCTTTCTCCATTAAAGGTTCCTCATTCTTGCTCTCTGTCCTCTTGTATGGAGGTCCTTTCACAGAATCACACAGAATCACTACGGTTGGAAAAGACCTGTAAGATCATCAAGTCTAACCATCAACCAACACCAACATGCCCATTAAACCATGTCCCACAATGCCACGTCCACACATTCCTTGAACACCTCCAGTGAAGGTGAATTCACCACTTCCCTGGGCAGCTTATTCCAGTGTCTCACCACTCTCTCAGTAAAGAAATTTTTCCTAATATCCAGCCTGAACCTCCCCTGGCGCAACTTGAGGCCATTTCCTCTTATCCTGTCGCTAGTCACTTGGGAGAAGAGACCAACACCCACCTCTCTGCAACCCCCTTTCAGGTAATTGTAGAGATCGATAAGGTCTCCCCTCAGCCTCCTCTTCTCCAGGCTAAACAACCCCAGCTCCCTCAGCCGCTCGTCATGGGACTTGTGCTCCTGGCATCTTAGCTTGTTCATGCATGCTCCAATGACAGAGGTGGGCAGATGTGCAGATGCTCCTTTTCTGTTTATCATTCCCTGTAGGCTACCCACAGGCAGCAACCTGCTCCCTATTGATAACTTTTCTGAGGTGCCTAATTCTTCCTCTGTTGTGCAACAAGTCCTGGTGTCACACTAGGATCCTGGTACAGCAACAGCACGTTTAAATATTGTATCACTAATATTACGGAGTGATCTGTAATCTAGTTGTTGAGTGGTTATGACTCCTGAAACTGGGGACCCTTCAGAAAACTTTAAACAAGAGAAGGTAGTTCAAATGTACAGTAACAAATTCAGGCAACAGAACAGAAAACTAGGGTTTGGGCAAAGCTATCAGATGGAGAAGCCTTCAAATTAGGTTCCAGAGAATGTAATTGGCTCTATGGGAAGGAAGGGAGAAAAGAAGATCTTGTGCTCTGTATATCTACAAGAAAAAGGTTATGAACTCCAAACAAAACCAAGATTTTTAGTATTTAAATTTAACATAAAATAATTCATGAATCATCCTCATAAATGTGCTAAGCCTGTAACACTTTTGTCAAAAGGAGCTTTGCTCAGTAATAGCCTCAGTTGTGAGCACAGCGATCCTGCAAAAACACAAGCTTCAACGCAGAACAAAAGGCAGAACTTTAAGCATTGCCCACCCTGAAGAATACTTAAACAGGCTGTGGAGTACTCAGCTTTCAGGGTCCCAATTCAGTTGGCATCATGGTAATCACAAGACTGCCA
This sequence comes from Gavia stellata, assembly GCF_030936135.1. NCBI lineage: Eukaryota > Metazoa > Chordata > Aves > Gaviiformes > Gaviidae > Gavia > Gavia stellata. The sequence goes on along the minus strand of NC_082599.1, from coordinate 21,415,573 downwards.
CGAGCCTCAAGCCTTCTGGAGCTTTGCAGTAGGAATGTCAAGTTAGAACTCCAATCCTGACAAAATAATTTCTGCCTCTGGCATATCCATGAAAAGTACCTTATCATCATTTGGTCCATTAAATTAGTTTATTATTTTACAGGAGTCATTTACTCCTAATAGTAATACCTCATCACTGATATTATTATCTGCTTCAGGAGCACGGTATGGCTTGGTTTTTAGACTTGACTGCTCAATGTGGCTTGAAGGAAAATCTCTTCACATTTTTAATTTGATTGCACTGTTCTTTATCTTTGAGAATATGGCTGAAAATGAAATATGCTATGTCTGCCAGTAGCTGCTTGTACTATTATCTTGTGCTTACATTATCTACTTGGTTATTTTTTCTTTCAGATTGAAGTTTTAATTTTTATAGACTGTGATCTGAGTATTAGTAGCTTAATAAATCAACAAGAAAGGAAGTCATGAAAGAAAGCTAAGGACTGCTCAGAGAATGAAAGGAAACACAAGAATAGCTTTCCTTACAGATGGCCTTTAAAGTGAATGAGCAGTTGAGATTGTCACTGCTCAGAGGTACCATAACATAAAAATATAGTGAATGAAAACAAGCAGGAAGGGTCATACTGTGCCCTCAGATGCACTCAGAGGACTCCCATTGACTCCAATCAGAGCCAGATGCCAAAATCTTATGGCAGAATTTAACCCCGAGCAACCTTTTCAAACAGCAGACCAAACTGTGGGTTCGGATGCACACACACAGTTCCCCAAAGAGCAAGAGGTTGCAAGTGCTTTGCGTTTCTCACTTGCTTTCCAGACGTGCTTTTCTTCACCAGGGACCTCTTGTTGGCTTAAGTCTAAACTTCGCTCATAGACTGCGTTCACAGGCTCTTTACCACTGCTAAGCCCTCTATCATACACCCCCCTCCAAAATCAGAGGTACATGAAAATGCTTTCAATTATATCAAAAAAATTCTACCATACTTCTGAAATATCTGTCATGCCTTTCATAGCTCTGTCAAAAGCAAGCAGATGTATGATAAAAACACACGTACCCCAGGTGCCATGCAGCAGATGACAGTGATTGAGGGGGGTGAAATTAGCATAGAGTTTATTCTTTAAATACATATTCTTCTTCCAATTAATTATGACTGGTTTGAGCTGGGACATTTGGACTTTTGAACAGAGCATCCTACAGATTTAACTCCACCCATTTTTAGTCACAATATGCAAGCCTAAAAAAATTCTTTCCACTTAAGACACTTATCTTGCATACATATTACCCTAAAATTCTTGAACATTGTACCTGAAATTTTCCAGGTGATTAAACCTGACAGGCTGTCCTGTGCCAAAAAAAACAGAGTGCTAAATGAATAAAAGTACTGGCTATGCAGCATGCATCATAAATATCCAGCCAGTTCATCTTGGTGCATACAACTTAAATTTCTAAAATGAAATTTAAATAGTTATCAGTATTCCTCAAGAGCTTGTACTATCATAGCAATATCTATGCAGAGACATTTAAGCACAGACCATGTGTGTTTGGCAGGGGTGTGTGGATGGGGTGGATGGGGATGGGGTCTTGGTACTAAATGCCAAGCCACAGCAGGATTACAGACATACCATGAAAGATGGGGGGAAGGGCTATCTCTGGTCACACCAGGCACATGCTTGGAATAGTCTCAGTGGCTGTGGGACAGTAAAGCAAGGTCTGTAGTGACAGCTCTAAGAATAAAGCCAGATCCATGACAGGTAAGGTTTTAATAGGTTTAGGATTCCCATAAACAGAATAATTTCAGGTAACCAGCAGAAGGAGTGAGTGCTAGCCAATTAGTCTTCTCTGGGTGCATTGACCAGCTTATTAATGAGCTTCTCAAAACAGTTAATAAATTTATTCATTTTCCCCAAAAATGTTACACTCACACCAACTTATGCATGCATTTTACAGCATTTAATGTGCAGCTTTTCCATCTGTCTCAGTTGCTACTGACAGTGCACATGTGTCTATTTGTGCCTCATCTCATACTGAAGCTATGTTTAAGAGCTGGAAATCACTAAGTATGCAGATGGCATGCAATCCATGGTATCAGCTAACAGATGTGGGAGTTAAGTACTCAGGATCATGTCATGATCCATTATCTGAAGATAGACTGATATTGCACAGCTTTATGAACGTGGCGATATTTGAAGTAGCTAGCTTCTAACTGTATTTTCTTTATTTAAATATAAGCAAAATTAATTGTTATATTGTAAAATTTTTATGTCTACAACAGAAATTATCCTCTTCAAACCATCATGAATTATTTCATTCCCAACTTCCCCATTTGTTCATAGAAATAAATTCAGATGAGCCCCATAATCTTATCTTTAGCTAATGAATAATTTTTTGTATTCTTTAACAAAGAAACAAACCCAGATATGCCAAGAAATCCAGTAGAAAGGTTTTGCCCTTTAAGTGTATGAGAAAAGTTCCTGACATGCTATGCTTTCTATATTTTTTGCTAGTTATTGTCGTCTCCCTAAGCAGGAAGTAATTAGTCAAAAATAATAATTAATTGTAGTCACAGAAGATATATTTGCTCAAACAAGGTAATTTATCAGCACGTCCTGCTGAATTACATACAGACTTACTTACATAATGTTTAAGATGTTGTATGTATGTTAAAAATGTTTAAAAATGTTATCTTTCCAAAATCTGATATTATACGACTGTCTCTTAGTTTTACTCTTACTCAGAACTGAACTGACTTACTGTGAATCTTCCTTGTACAGAATTTTTTGAAAGAAACTAATACCATAACTTTCTAATCTCCTAGCTGGTATTTTATAAAACTTCAGAATTATAAAAATTCATCTTATCTCTGCACTTATACATTCAGGTAATATTTTTTCTATTAATCAATCTGTCTTGGAAGACTTCTCTAGTGCTGATATGATAGTGATTCTCCCGCCTCCTCCCAAAGATACTCGACAAATCAGCAACTCTTTGTGAAGTTTTCTTTTATCCCTTTCACCAATTTCTTTTTAAACAAATGGTTTATGTCATTGTGATTTATACCCATAGTAGCTCACAGTAAAATTATATTTGCTGTGTAACCATCTAACAGCTTAGCTACGCCATGTCATCACTCTGGGCAGTTTGAGTACCGAGTCAAGACATCCTGAATTCAAAGCCTAGGAGTTTGTCAAGCTCTTAGTATGGCCTTTAGGCAGTGTATATTCCTTTTTTTTTTTTTTTTTTGATACCTAGGTTTGGGGGTGAGAAGCCAAAACCCAAAGCCAGGAACTGGTTTCTATAGATTCCTGGGGAAAAGCGGGTACCACGCGAGGGATGCCCAAAACCCGGTGCACGAGCCAGCGGGACGTGTCTGAGCTGACTCCTCTTGGGAGCTCAGAAACCCAACTCAGGGCTGGCTCAGGATACTGTGTACTGTGTTGCTTCTACAGGAAACGCCACTTACGCATTTCATCTCACCTAAGCACTGAGACTAGACAGTTGGGGGAACAAGCAAACTCTCTAACAGCCATAAAAAGCTCGGTACACAGATCACAGCTCGGATTACAGAACCAGTCTCCTCTCGCTTGCCTCCTGTCTGCCATGTGTTTGCTACATGATGACAGACTTGCATGGCGAAAGGCAGGGTGCCATGCTCCTCTCCTCCACCCCAGCTCACACCTCAGTGTCTAGCCTGTCTCCATGGAGGCCTGCTTGAGGCTATTATACAAAAAAATAGGGAACTAATGTTGCCAGCTGCAATTTTTAATTGAGTCGTCAGAGCTACTCTTATTTGCAGTGTCTGGTAGATATATTCAGAGGATTATCTAAAGGATGGAAACAATTTTTTGGTCATTCCACCTGGCTGAGCCAAGCATTGACTTCACCGTGTGGTTTTTCCCTACCAGGACATTGGGCAAATGGAAGGAAAGCCCAAAAGGCATATCCAAGATAACCAGCCGTAGCCCCTTACATAAATACCCGTCTCCTGATCTTTATCAATCCCTTCCTATTTGCCTGAGGGGTCCAGGCTGCCTGTGGACTATGCTGCAAAGTAAAATGAAGATGTAACACCCAAAGGAAACCCAGGCATGTACCAAGGGAAGTCTCAGCACTGCCTTTGTGCCACACGCTGGGACTCACATGCACCAGTGTGATCTTCCCACTCCGCTTGCCCCCAGCACTCCGCAGCTTGCACTCCAGCGGCTTTAGTGCATAGGGTATATGAAATTCAAACCTACTGACAACTGCAAGTGCCAAAAAGTTAGTTTTCCAGGTGGTAAGAGCCTTTGAAAAAGAGACTTTCTGGGGGGAAAAAGAAACAAAACAAATCAAACAAACAAACAAACAAAAAAACAGCTAGGTATTTTTCTACTGAAAGAAAAAAATTATTTTTTAATTTATTTCTGCTTCTATCTCATCTCTCCTGATGTGGTGTGCTTTTTGGTTTCATGCTGAACAACTGAGCTTTACTTATCCTTAGCACTTCTGCAATTCTGTTACTTTGAACTCAGTTTAACTACTTCAGTTTAAATTATAGACTTCAAATTTCACTACATAGAGCATGGGCAGATTTTTAATTCCTAGAGTTTTTAACCAGATCTAATTCAAAGTAGTGTTAGATGCACTTTCAACTCTAGTTTTAAAAATAATAATGAAATGAGATAGTTTATCTTTTTCAAAGGAGAAGAGACACTTGGAACAGGAACAAAGGTTAAATTTAACCCATCTGAATCCGGTCATTTTGAAAGAATTTTTTCTTCAGTGTTCAGTGACTTCTAAAATAGTTCTAAAGTCATAATGTAAACATACACCTTTAAAAGTGGAATGGAAAATGGCAATTTTCCATACAGAAATATTCACCAGTTTTTTAGTCCAAATAGATTATGATATCATTGCAAAACAATTCAAGCATTTTGACTTTTTTTTTTTGGTGTGTTCTCATCTAATTTTCTAAAAAACCCCTGACTTCCAGTAGTACGAAGAGACAAAGAATTCAGATTAAATTCCCCATATTTATTTTTCCATTTTCTGGATATTTTTCAGGTAGGAAAAATATGTGTAGCTTTCTCTTAATTATAGAGAAAGTAATTCTGTGAAAGGTATGATTTTAAGAAATGGAAGTTACTTTGTCTCTTCCTCACTTTCTCTGGAGAAGAGAAGTTCTAAACAGATAATGCTCTCCCACTCTCAAGTCAAGTATTTCCATAAATACAGGCATGTATCAGGATTTTTCTGAATTCGCTCACTTTTTAAATATTTAGAAGTTATGATTTTTTTAAACAACACTGAATCATATCCCTTTTTTCCACTGAAAACACCTTATTCATAGGAAAAAAAAGTTCTGATCAGGACAGAGATTTCTAGCAAGCACATTAAAGAACTATTACCCCATTTTTATTCACAGAATAATGTCTTAAGGGGACAATATTATTCCATTTGACACCATATATTCTGCAATTCAGATCTATATTACAGGTGTATTTTTAGACTCTGGAGTCACATAGGCATTGTGAGCAACTCATTTCTGTTGAAAGGTCAGGGAGGACAGACTTTAAATTAAAAAACAGAAATCTCCAATCACACTTTACACATGCACAGAGCTTGTTTCATTTTACATACATCCAGGGATAGAATCAGTCCCTTATTTAAGAGGGTATACACAAAAAATAAAGCCTAATGCCTGAAAACATTTTTATTGTTGGTGTACAGGGAATTTCTTACAAACATCTGTGTAAAAAACTTTTTTAATAACTATGCAAGTGGAATTCATCTCAATTCTTAACTCTTCTGGAGTATGGTACGTAGTCTGGGTAGCCTGAGCAATTTGCCACCCTGTATTGCTAACAACGTTGCCAACTGAGCAATTGTTTGGAAATAGGACTACACTTCCAACAGTTCTCAATCCCTGTGGATTTGCAAGAGTGAAGGTATAACACGTTTAATAAGATGGTGTGCACCAGAAATTCAGTTATTCCATGGCAATCTGGAATAAAAGGCATTGATTGTTTTGGAGATGCAAGTTCTAATGCATAGATGGCTGATTACATAGAAATCTTTTTTTTTTTTTTTTTTTTGAGAAATATTTTGGCAGTAGCAAGTAGCAGAGCAACAAATAAAAAAAAAAAGAAGGGAAAATTTTCAGTGAGAGATGGACAAAATAATCTGGGTGTCCCATAGATCTGTGTGGCAAAAAATTTATGGACTTGACTGAGAAACTGTATGGTGGGGTTAGAAAAAGTACAGTTAAATGTTGCACAACTGTATTTTCTGGCATTAACTGCAATCAGAAGCAAAATTACTGGAATACAGGAAATTAGCTGAAATGAAAAAAACACTGCTGACCTCAGGCTCTGTCCAAAATCAAATGTTATGATCTTAGAAACATCTGGAAAGAAATCAACACTGGTTTCAATGTTCTTGAGGGTTGTTTTTTCTCTTCCTGCATAATCCTGAACACTCTAAAGAAGTCAAGGAAGGCGATGTTTCGGCAATGTTTCAGCAATGTTTACGTTTTTGCTGTTCTGTCACTCTCTGCTGTCACGGTAAAAATCAGAAGCATTGGTGTGCAGAGAGAAAGAACAAAAAGAAAAATGCATATTGTTCAGATACAGCCCCAGGAGAAATCAAAATACCAGACTCACTTGGTGGGGATTTTGGGGGAATTTGCTATGCTGTTCTAATCCGTACTAAGTAGCTAATTATGACAAAGAATAACCCAAGGTTTATTCCCTGTGGCTTGAGAGATTGGAGTCACCCCAGCCTAAAAAGGCAGGATTCAATTTTCTGTGTCTATGTTTCTCCACCTGGTAAATTGGCTGGTTTGTTCCAGACATTATTTGGAGTATAAATCAATAAGCAGGCAGTGTAGACAATCAGACATGTGGTTACAAGTGCAAGCTGGAACCCTAATTTAACACGACAGTGCAGACTGCAATGAAGTCTGGTCTAGAGTGGAGTTTCTTAACACCAAGCTCAGCCCTATGACTAAGCATGTGGATTCTACAATGAATCTATCCATAAAGTGGCACTATGAATTGTTTTATCAGTGAAGCATTAAACCTGCTGCCACAATTTGTTAATCTAGAAATTCTGTATTATCCTTTTAAGTTTTCTGTTTGTGTTGCAAATAAAGTGCTCCTACCTATCTATCTAAATAGCCAGAGGAAATTTAAACAACGATGTTCTTCTTCAGTTTCTTACTTTGTGGCATTGGCTTGAACTCCCAGCTATAAAAATGAAACATGAATGGCATGATAGGCAAAATTTGTCAGTGAAGAAATTTTCTTATTGCTAGAGCAGGGATCAGATTAACCTTTACAAAGCCATAAAATACAGAAATACACAGAAATTTTGGAGTTACTTATGCTTCTTAGGTGAGGCAACATCTGGTGTTAACAGTAAATTATCACCTCCAGGAGAGCAGTGTGTCACTACTGCAGGGCAATGGTATAATGGCTGGTGAGGAAGGCCTGAGATGAGGCTAAGAGTAGATAGACCATAATTGCACTCAAGACTGTGGAGCTCTTCACTCATCCACTCTAAATTATCAGCTTCAGGCTACTGTCAGCATCAGGTACCCCACAGCAGATTTCTAAAGCAAGTACCTTACATATAGTTCTAATGAGTACTTGCAAACTTTGAGGGGAAATCTCAGATTCAAGACTCCCAGTGTAAACATTACTTTTTGGAGTACCTCACTGCTCAAGACTTGTTTCCCTACTTCAAGATAATTTAAAAATAGTTAATTTTCAGTACTAGCGATCAACATTTTTGATAACTCAGACACTGGTTTAATACACTGATAGACTAAAATGGAAACATTTGTAATGCCTGTTAATACCAAAATAATATGCCGAAATATCGAAAAAAAATCTGTTTTCTTGCTTGCTTACCATCAGTCTTATCACCACCATGTCAGACCTCTGCTGCTGCAAGTTGTGCTTCTTGCGTGAAAGGCCAAAAGGGAGATTGGTCACATCAAAATTTTGGTAAAAAATACTCCTCCAAGAGCCTTTCAAGACACACCGTCCTCTACAGTAGTGGTTAGAGAAATGCTGTCTCAGAGAATAACAGATCTGGGATCTGTCACAGAGAGGAATATTTGCAGGCAGGACTCCAGTTCCACATCAGTGATTTCTATGAGGCTACAAAAATCCTCTCAGGCTATAGGTACCCTTGTTAAGGATGAAATATTTATAGAAATAATTCTTTATCTATGATTTTTACTTATTTTCTCATACAATTTTGATGGTGTCATATGAGAGAGAAAACATTTCGTTCTACTCCCCAGTCCCCTCCTTTGTTGGTCTGCAAATTTTCTCTGCTTCTTAGACTTGTGGGTTTTGCAGAGTTCATCTGTGAGAAATGTCTCTGCAAAGACATCAGATCCTCCTGTTCTTGTGCCAGGGAAGATCTGTCCTGTCCAGGCAACTGTGCACTCAACAGGCAAGTAGATATCCACCAAAGTGACAGCAACCTACAAAACCTACTCCACTAAAGTAGCAAGTAATGATATTTTTCATCACAAGGCTATTTCCTACTTCCAGATACCTCATAAATATTAATATTTACTTTTCCAGACTTTAATTTGATCACACTGCTCATTTCCTTCATCTGGGTGCATCAAATGATTTGGTGTTCATATCTCTCTTACAAAGGATGTCATACACAACAATCTGGTGTGCAAAGCCGTAATTTTCTTTTATTTCTAACTCTCATCATTTTAAAAACCTTTCTCCTTTGGTTCAGCAAATCTTTCAGGGTCACTCAATACAAAATTTTTAACCTAATGTAGGACATTATCATGTTTTAGAATAAATTAATATTGTGCTTTAAAATACTTCTTAGAGATCTCTGCTTGTTATGATTTGAATGCATGTTTAGCATAATATTAAATGTAATTTATGTTTGTCATGGCTTAATATTCAAGCAAGCTTCACAAAAACAGAATTAAAAAAATAAACCATGTTCAGTAATAGCACAGATTAGTCTTGGAGACTGATAAAAGATGTTACAGAAAATGTAAGGTGCTATTAATAATGATGACAAAAGATCCCTTGCACTCTACCTCACTCATTTGCCTGCTGCAAACTGCTGGTTAGTCTTTGGAAGATATAATTCTTACCACTTCAAGGTAAAAAACAAAAGGATGACATTTAAGGCTTCCAGTTTAAGATACTGCTTTTTTTATCTAGGGTTAATAAATATCAAATGTTGTCTGCGCAGCACTTTTTAAAACTGGAGATGACATACTGATGCCTCTAGTTTCCTTTGTGACTGGCTCTTAATGAAAAATGGTAACTCAGCTATTTCACAAAGCAAGGTGTTTTTATAGGTTCAGAAAGTTCTCAGGAGTAAAGCGTTGACTAGTTAACTTATAAGATTACTAATGGGACTAGCTACAGCTCATATACAGAGGGAAAGTCATATACCATAAGTCGTAATAACATTCACTCTAGATCAAGTGAAGTAGCCAGGTAAGAAAGAACAGATGTCAGGCCCTTGGAGGCAGCAGGGTGTTTCTCCTCTGGTGTTTGTTTTAACAGTGTTTCCTCACAGAATGAGTGCTTTTGCAACAGTGACATCCTATGAAGATAGCGGTGACATGCATGAAAATGAAAACCATTGCAGTTGTATGTTTCATCTATTCTGTATTTACCCACTGTGTATATATGAATTACGTATACTTTGTATAATCACACTAGAATAGCACTGAAGTAGCTATATACAATTGAATTTTTTAAGTGTTTGTATAAATGGACTTGTAAAGCATTGCATTTCATTATGACCATAGATGCCTGGTCCAGAAGTATCTTTACTGTCCCCCAGATCAAAATGCAAATATTTGCCTTCATGTCTCTGCGGCAATATATTTATCTCGTTTTTCCCTTTCTAAAACCATCCTTAGTACTGGCAAAGCTGTCCCCTTTCTAGAAGCTTCTACGTAGGAGCAAATGGTCATCCCACTTCTTCATTATCAGTTGTTTTAATCCTGCTACAGAAAACATGGACTGCAATCCCCTGCCCCCCAAAAGATCCTTCCCTGAATTTACTCCTTAGTCAAGGCATGTGTACTCAGGTTTTAAAAATACAACTACTCTACCATTTTCTCAGTGGTTTTGCTAAAACACAATCCAATAAATCAAACCTAATTCTGATCTGACATTTGAGAAATAACTTTGCTGGAATTTTCTGTATGGCAGACTATTGATTTTTTTTTTTTTTTCCCCTAGAGCCCATTGAAAGTGTCTGCAGAAGTGTTCTGCTAACCTATCTGATACTGTTAGCTGATAAGCAATAGATGGAGTGTGCTTTACTGAATTCCTCCTTCGGAGTATTTGAAACTCTTCAGGAACAGACTGAGGACCTTTATCTGAAATAATCTCTTCAAGTAACCCATAAGCAGCAAAAGGCTATGTCTCAGCTCACCTCAGCAGCTGAAGTACTAATCTTGTGGATTGTGTTTGGCCATCTCAAACCCAATTAGGCAGTTGCCTACACTTTTCAGGGTACAATTCAGTTACAGGTGAGAAGGAACAGGCTCTAACCTGTTTGGTGGCTCCTAAATAATTCACTCAACTATGGTCAAGATATGTCTGTAAATATAGCCAATTCACTATGGTCAGTATTCTGCTGCAAAAAATAGGATTTTTTTGTTTGTTTCCAAAGTGCAAAGTATTCCCTCTAACTCAACCAGCATCTTAACATGCATATCTCTCTTATATTAAAATTCATGTAACCATAGTGAAGAATCTCCTTTGCCACTTAATATGATGAAAAGTGTAATGTGCTGTTTTAAGAGACAGACTTTAAATATAAAGTACAATCTGTTCAACTGTCATGTCTGTCTCAGATGGAGAAAGGTTTCCTTAAAGTGAAATAAGTGGTCTAATATCCATGTTTAAAGTAGTATTTTTTTCTCGGCACTACTATATTTAATAGACCCTCTTGTTATCATTTTTGGACTGAAGCTTACTAAAGAGCATATAAACACAAAGTCCCTAAATAATGGAAACATTTACCTTTCACAGTTTATTAATTATTATCTCTTCTTTACTTACATAGAGTCTTTCTTCCTACATACTGAAAATTAAAGGAAACATTTTTTAAAATGAGAAGGGTGGGCTTTTTTTCAAATCAAATAGTGCAGCTTGTTCCTTAGTTGACCAGTTCTCTCCTCTCAGGCTCTCCTGTATCATTAAGCAAAACATTTTCTCACTTTTTCCACAGAAACTATTTCAACAGGGAAAGGACCTCTTGGGATTTGTTAAAGATGGCTAGAAAGGCTCATTTTTCTCTCAGCTCTCTCTTTAAATAAAACCAATCTATAAGGTTTTTGCTAAATCTTTATAGTGAAATTCACCCAGTGTCTGTAGAAAATTTAAATATCTTCATAACATAAATGTCACTTTTCCCACTACAATTCAGGCAAAGATTTTTCCTTACTGCTGTCTCTGAAAACACGTGTATAAAAATACTACTGCACAGCCTGAACTTGTGTTTCATATTCTTACCATTCTCATTAAATCAAAAATCTTCCATGCTTTTATGTGTCCTTTCCACTATTGCTATTTTTATTCTCTTTTAATAACAACTAGTCTTTCACCATTTCTTCACTTTCCTAAGCCATTTGGTTTTGCATGTCCTTGTCACCAAGTTTCTTAAAGTTTTCTAACATACAAAAAACAGGCTCACACTTTTTCAAGTCACTTATACTTTAATTGCTAAAAAAAAAACCCCACAACTATCTGGGCCTAACTTTACTCACAGATTACATTATAGTGAGGAAGGGGTAAGGACAGCACATGATGACAGTACACTTCAGAATTACCCTTTCACTCCTCTGGTTGCCCTCCATCTCCTGGTTTGTTTGGGAAAACAGATGCCCACTTCTCCTCTGCCGGGGTAGCACACGGTTTGGAGCTCTACACCTTCAGCATTCCCAGTGACTGTGGGAAATTACACTCCCAGATGTCCCAGGGGCTTGGTGGACTGTCCAGTCTTTTGGTTTTCTGTTGGTGTGAAGCAGCTGGAATTTATTCCACCTAGAGCCATTTTTAGGGTTTTAGGCACACTGGACGTAGTTTTTGCCTAAGCCCACACATCAATCCAAAATGTTAGACTTGCTCACTGAAACAGAATGATTTTACACTGCATGATCAATGGAACAGGATTCACCATGTTAGATGTACTCCTTTAAGTAACATAAACTGGATAGACAGGTAAGTCCAGACCACCTGGCCCTGCGTCCTTGTGCGTGCACTCCCTAATGCACTTTGGGAGGACTGCTCTACCTTGAACACCAGGATCCGAGTTCAGTGGGGCCAAGTCATAAAATAGCACTGGTTCTCCCCAGTGCCAATAATCCCACTTCTCTGGATTATTTCTTCAGTCCCTCATGGGAAGCTATTTCCACCCACATCATACAGTCTTCTCCAGCTCTGAGCATAGACAACTTGACACTCTTTTCTGTCAGCTAAGAGTCTACAGCAGAAGAACCAGTTAACCTGTAGAGCAATTGCTCTTTAGCAGTGGGAATATCATGAGAGTATATAAAAAAACATGGGTTGTGTCTGAACTGTGGCATATTGGCATCCTTGTCCTTGGCCATATGTCCTGCCAAATTCTCTCTGCCTTTTACTATAAGACTTGAGCATACACTATCTCCACATGTTCCCTGGTGTCCTTTGGACCACGCGATGCCTCTTTGGCACAGAGCCCAAATGCTCTCCTGTCTAAGAAATGCCAGTCGGTACATCGCAGGTCTCCCTGTGCACTGGTCAAACTGTGCCTACCATGTATCTGTTATCTTGTCCTTCCTGGTAATGCAGGGGGAGGGCAGAAGGAGAACAGAACAAAATCAAATGCTGTACTCTGGGTAGCTGGCCCAGCTCGGCATATTTGTGTGTACAGGTGGTCAAAGCTCTGGGCTGGGATGAGGCAGTGCCTCCAAACCATCTGTAATGAAAATAAGAATTAGAGGCATAATCCTGTTAATGTTTGTTCTAAATAAAGGAATGAAAGAAGGCACAGAATAAAACAAATATTAACTTGGATTAAGAACAAATGTGATTTTTATTCCCTTTCTCATTGTGCTCATCCATTTTCTTTTGCTGAAAAAGATGTGTTCTAAAGCTAGATATGAAGTACAATGTAGAGATGAATATAAATATAAGAGGTGATTTGCCTTTTTTCCTGTCCTTTTCATGAGAAAGGTAGAAAGAGTATTGTACAAGCATCATGCCAAAACGTACTTCTGTCTTTTGCCAGGAATCCCAAAGATTTTGATGACTGGTCCATTTATACCTACCAGGTAGGCCAATACTTTTCTTCCCTAATTAAAGAAATTTACGTTGAAGTTCCTTCCTTATTGTTTGAGATTTTTTTTAGTTGGAAATGGTGTTCCACAAAAGACTGAGCCTTTAAAGAAAACAGGTCTCCACACCCACAATTTGCTCAGAGGAAAGGAAGCTGCAAGGAATACTGACAGCAACATGCAGACACGCTCAGATGAGCATAACTGCCTAATTAAGGTCTTATCACAAGGTATGTCACTCCAAATATATAATGAAGCAAGAAGTGAATACATTCTATATTTTGTAGCACATATGACACTAAATATACACTTGTTACTGAGATTTGGTGGCTAAGAAGGGCAACCATGCATATCATACACATCTCAATACCTGTTGCTAGTCACTGCCAACCAAACTTTTCCTTCACTCACCCTTACAGCCTAAGGGTAAAGTGACGTGTAGCGTGACTGCAAGCTCAGTACTAGCATGGGTAATAAAGTAATTAGTAATTAGTTAGTAATTAGTAATAAAGTAGATTTATAATGTGCCATTGGCTTATACATTTCCTACTATTTAGCATTCACAAGAATGATCCTTGCCCAACGGTAGTACAAGTTTCGGCTGTCTAAAGCCTAATACATTAAACTCTGCTCTATTTCTGTGTATGTCATGGACATTAGACCAAAGCATCCTCTTTAGTATCAGAAGCACAGTTCCTGACACCACAAAACCCCCCTCCCCAGTAGTCACTCTTCTCCAACCATTGTAAAGACCTTTATTTGATATAGCATGTAGGGAGAAATTACTCAACAGAGGTGACAGGATTCTGGCTGGAGCTCATTAACTGTGTATTACATGCATGCCCCTGCACATGCTTGTAGCTATGTTACAACAATAGCTGCTAGTACACTGTATTATTGTAAGTAAACACGATTTCAAATGTGTTCCTGAAGCCTGGACTTTACAGAAACTTACACCTTTCCTGTTTCTTCACAATAATGTTTCAGGTGGTTTTTATAATAGACAGAAAATCATTGGTTTTGCCACTTTTCCAAGCCAGATTTGAGCCCATGCCAAAATTCTTGCTGAAGTCTGCTCACTAATCTGAGCATGTTTGCAGGCAGTCCCCAGTGTCTGTGATATTCTGAGGTGCCTATGGGTGCTAAATCAGGGAGCTGGTTACCTCTTTCATTTCTGGCTCCTTTATAAAATCCCAAGCAGAAATTCATCAGCCTGGGACACAGTATAACTGTCATGACCACAGAAAATCATTCAGTACTTTGACACAACAAGAAACCAGCACTAGAGGCATCTAGGAATTTCTGGTCGGAATAAGACCAGAGAGCTTTAATAATTATCTACAACATGCAAAAAAAGCTGCTAGGAAAGGCGGTGTCATTTATTAGCTATACACAGGCTTCAAAATAATGTAGTTAAGTTTCTGTCAGCACTTCCACTACAGAGGCTGTTTTTCTTGAGATGATGATTTGGCTAAAAGATGGGAAAATCTCTTGCCTGACAGGAAGTGACTTAACAATTTTTGAAGGACAAAACCTATGAAAGTATTGAAGTGAGAGTTCACAAAGGTATTCCCTTGGTTTTGCTTGCCTACATGTTGACTTGCTCTTTTTTTAAGCTTTCCCTTCTGAATACATATGTTGAAGATTTTCCATCAATACCTGCTTTCTGTGAGACTGCTAAGATGCTTGAGCTAAAGGTGCCAAATACAATACCTACATGTCTAAGCTCAGCAAAAACGTACATAAAAGTTTGCAGAGACACCAACTGTAATCGTGGTCACCTTCACTTGTAACACATGCAGCGAAGGCCACCACAAAGCTCAATAGACTTCATAGAATCATAGAATCATAGAATAGTTTGGGTTGCAAGCGACCTTTAAAGGTCATCTAGTCCAACCCCCCTGCAATGAGCAGGGACATCTTCAACTAGCTCAGGTTGCTCAGAGCCCCATCCAGCCTGACTTTGAATGTTTCCAGGGTTGGGGCATCTACCACCTCTCTGGGCAACTTGTTCCAGTGTTTCACCACACTCATTGTAAAAAAAGTCTTCCTTATACCTAGTCTAAATCTACCCTCTTTCAGTTTAAAAGGGCCCTTGTCCTATCGCAACAGGTGCTGCTAAAAATTTTGTCCCCATATTTCTTATAAGCCCCCTTTAAGTATTGAAAGGCCACAATAAGGTCTCCCTGGAGCCTTCTCTTCTCCAGACTGAGCAATGCCAACTGTCTCAGCCTTGCTTCATAGGAGAGGTGTTCCATCCCTCTCATCATTTTTGTGGCCCTCCTCTGGACCCGCTCCAACAGGTCCATGTCTTTCCTGTGCTGAGGGTTCCAGAGCTGGACGCTATACTCCAGGTGGAGTCTCACCAGAGCAGAGTAGAGGGGCGGAATCACCTCCCTCAACCTGTTTGCCATGCTCCTTTTGATGCAGCCCAGGATATGGTTGGCCTTCTGGGCTGCAAACACACATTGTCTGCTCATGTCCAGCTTTTAATCCACCAATACCCCCAAGTCCTTCTCTGCAGGGCTGCTGTAATTCCCTTTATCCCCCAGCCTGTATTAATACCAAGGGTTGCCCCGACCCAGGTGCAGGACCTTGCACTTGGTCTTGTTGAACCTCATGAGGTTTATATGGGCCCACCTCTTAAGCTTGTCCAGGTCCCTCTGGATGGCGTCCTGTCCCTAAGGCATGTCAACTGTACCACTCAGCTTGGTGTCATCTGCAAACTTGCTGAGGGTGCACTCGATCCCACTGTTTATGTCATTGCTGAAGATATTAAACAGTACTGGTCCCAATATGGACTCCTGAGGGACACGACTTGTCACCAGTCTCCTTGTGGACATTGAGCCGTTGACCACTACCCTCTGGATGCGACCACCTAACAGATTCCTCATCCACCGAACAGTCTGCCCATCAAATCCATACCTCTCCAATTTAGAGAAAAAGATGCTGTGGGGGACCATGTCAAAGGCCTTACAGAAGTCCAGAAAGATGACATCCATAGCTCTTCCCTTGTCCACTGATGTAGTCACTCCATCATAGAAGGTCACTAGGTTGGTCAGGCAGGACCTGCCCTTGGTAAAGCCATGCTGGCTGTCTCAAATCACCTCCCTGTCCTCCATGTGCCTTAGCATAACCTCTAGGAGGATCTGTTCCATGATCTTCCCAGGCACAGAGGTTGGTAGTTCCCAGGGTCCTCCTTTCTACCCTTGTTAAAAATGGGTGCAATGTTTGCCTTTTTCCAGTCACCAGGGACTTCAACAGCAGGGTTATAGCCAGCAAAAATGTTCAATACTGTGTGGTTACTAGTATTATTAACATTATACCATGGCTGGAATTAGGCCACTTTCTTTTTATTTTATTTCCTGTAAACCCAATATAACTGCCTACACAAATATTTTCCCTGTTTCTGATTTTAAAAATTAAATATTACAGGCCATCCTAACCGCTAAGCTTTGCTTGAAGCAATTACCCTTGAATTTTAGAAACAGACATTGCTAAATTTACAGCTTAGACCACTAATGAAATGCAAAGATTTTGTGTAATGGAAATTAAACAGGTAACGGAAATAACCAGGTAATGACTATTCATAATTATACTACTGATCTCAAAGGGGAGACCTGTGCCACTCATATAAAGATTTCATTTTAGTGGCTTTTCTGAAACTGGTAAGGGGAAGACCGGGGTTTAAAAATGTAATGGCCTAACGAACCATAAGCTGATAATGAATGGAGAGAAACATAATTTAGCGTCGACATGAAGTGTGGCTCTTTTTTAATAAATTAGGTTTTCATGTTGATGTGATGCATCAATTTGGTAAAATCAGAGTATCTTTTTATTAACTAGAAAGAAAAATAATTTGGATAGTTATCAATGATATGTCATGAAACAAACTATTTTAACTGAACAAAATGTGTGTGTGTGCGCGTGTGCGTGTGTACACAAGGTTAAGTATAGATGATGCTGCAATTTAATGTATAATGTAATGTTTCACAAATGAAGGTAAGCCAATTAAATATTGCATACCAAATTTATTGTCGGGTCAGGAATATTATAGGTATTTAATGAACCATATTGATGACTCTATAATTAAGCTGGTTTGAAATTAAAATGGTATTAAAAATAACCTTCAGACATTTTCTACAAGATGATACCCAGGGCCTGTCATTCATTTCATTTCCAACACTCCAAGAGTGCCGAAAAAGATTGGTTTTTTTGCAACCAAGTTTTATATTGATAGTAAAGATGATCTCTTTTCTTGTTTTTCTCCATATTGAAAATGCAAATTAATGCAATGTATTTTTGTGGGACAAACCTAACAAAACCAGCCATTGCAAAAAATTTAACGAAGAAGTTCCACAGTGAAACTCTACTAGACTTTTTCATGGAGAAAAGGGAGGTTGTTGTTGACGTTTTTAAGGTTACAGGCTTTATTAAATTCTATAAAGAATTTTACCACTTAACATGGGATCGCCTTTTTTGTCATATAGATAATATCAAGAAAATGGGCTGGAACTTGGTGTTTTGCCAACTCGTAGGCTATGCCTATGTTAGTAAATTAGACATAGCCAGAATTTTTTCTCTGGCACTAAGACCAGCCAAAATAGAATGGCTTTGGAGACATAGGTAAGTTCTTCATCCTACAGAAGAATGTCCTCATCCAAACCGCCTTTGGGAATCATCACAACCATACATGAGACCATGCTAACAGATTACTAGTATAGACAATAGATTCCTGGCGCTCTAGATTATTACCTGCTACTGCTTAATTTATCAGTGCATAGCATTATGTCCTGGCATCTACAGATCTGTGAAGTTGCTTATCATATGTCTTTTTCTGTGAATTATTCCCTGTTCCTTGTGATATGAATAGAGCCAAACTATTCTAGACAAGCTGCTGAGATACACTCCCTTAAATGAAAGAAAAATTTAAAAAGCATAATGTTGATGCAAGAATTTAAATGGGTAATAGATGTTCATTATCCTTATGCCATTGACACTACTTCTGGCCTTCTCCTGTTCTAAGGCTAAGAATTTGAGGAAGTAAGTTCTTTGGAAGTGATTGATTATTCCTTTATTGTTAGTTTGATTATATTGTCATGCCCCGGCAGCCAAGAGGGCAAACTGCATCCTGGGGTGCATCAAACACAGTATAACCAGTCGGTCAAAAGAGGTGATTATCCCACTGTATTCAGCAATGGTGCGGCCTCACCTTGAGTACTGTGTGCAGTTCTGGACCTCACAATTTAAGAAGGATGTGAGGGTCCTTGAATGCATCCAGAGGAGGGCAACAAAGTTGGTGAAAGGGCTGGAAGGCGTGTCCTAGGAGGAATGGCTAAGGACTTTGGGTTTGTCTAGTTTGGAGAAAAGGAGGCTGAGGGGTGACCTCATTGCTCGCTACAGCTTCCTAAGGAGGGGAAATGGAGAGGGAGGTGCTGAGCTCTTCTGCCTGGTATCCAGTGATAGGACACATGGGAATGGTTCAAAACTGCACCAGTGGAGGTTTAGACTGGACATTAGGAAGCATTTCTTTACCAAGAGGGTGGTCAAACACTGGAACAGGCTTCCAAGAGACACAGTTGATGCCCCAAGCCTGCCAGTGTTTAAGAGGCATTTGGACAATGCCCTTAATAACATGCTTTAGCTTGGTGAGCCCTGAATTGGTCAGGCAGTTGGACTAGATGATTGTTGTATGTCCCTTCCAACAGAAATAGTCTATTCTATTCTATTCTATTCTATTCTATTCTATTCTATTCTATTCTATTCTATTTCTATTTCTATTCTGTTCTATAAGGTTCAGATTTCTTAAGCAGTTCTACCTAGGCTTGTTTGTGCTGGTTTTAGAAGACTCTGCTAGTGCTACACTTTGAGACCAGGCAGCTTAGCAAGAGTCACTCTGAACTAGATCCTGTTGCCCAAATATAGGCACTGAAAGTCATCCAAAAGCACGGTACCTCCTCATCACAGAGATTTCAGATCCCTAGGACATCTCAAGAACACACTAGAGACACCTATGTTTCAGCAATTGAATTGAGACCTCCATATTTCAAGACAATGATAAAACATCAGGGCTTTGCATACATGCAGGTAAGTTAAAACATGCTATGCAGCACAGATTTCAAGATTTTCAATGACTTTTTAAATGTATCTCAACAGGTTTAGGTTCCAGAAAGCAGACTTAGGGCAGATAACATTTGGCTGTCCTGGGAGTACTTGCATATTTTCCTGAGTTATCTTACCTAGAGAATGTCATTTCACAGGGATGCCTCCTTATGGCATTGTTTGCATTTTCCTAAATGTGCTTTGAATAAAAATCTAGGAGAAGAGGAGTCTCTGCCTGGAATGTGCCTGCTATGTAGTCCTGGGAATGACTCAAGTGTGTATAACCAATGCATGACACCTGTGTGAAATGCACCCGTTCTGAGAACGTAATGTGAGGAAACACATGCCTCACCTCCAGCGTCATGTCACAGAGCCTTGGCCTCAAAGTATGTCTAAGTACAAAACTTTTCAATAAAAAAACAAGGAAAATCAGGACAACGAATGCATTATGCTACAAGGACCATGTACAATTAAAAAAATTCTATTGCTATCAGTCTACAATTACTATAAAACCAACTAATTAAATCCACATTTCAAATTGTCTGTGGAATGAGACTCCCACATCTTTAAATAAAGAAGCTAAAAATGGAATAGCATAGCTAAACTTTATACATCTGTTATTTTTCCTTTTTCAATTGTTTAATTCATATTTCATAGGATAATGCTGTAGCAGATAAGGCTACTTACTATTCAATAAATTAAGAATTCTGATTAGCTATTTTTATAGTGCAATGTTTCCTGTATGCCTTAGTATTGTTTATTTCAAAGACAGCTTTAGAAAGAGCAAAAAAGAAGGTAATGCAGTACTTTCTCAGATACAAATAATCAGGATAAAACCTGAAAGATTATAGCTAAAGCTCTTGTCTATAAGCATCCTATCCCATTCCTAATCTCTAGAGACAATCTTACAAAGAAAGAGATGTTGAAAAGAGTGCTCAAAAGAGAGGGATGGTGGAATAAAACAGGCTGGGGGCCGACAAGATTGAAGAATGGTGAGGAACAGATTCTTCCTCTGAACTAAAAAAAAGGGAGACTTGGAAGGAGGCAGAAATCATAAAGATAGATTAGTGGCTTATGATATGATTTCTCAGTCAGTCTTGGTTCTAAATAAGCAATACTTTGCTTTAAAAAGGCTATGTGTCACTGGCACCATTTGAAGTGCAAAAGCATAGAGAAGAATATTATGCTTTTACTTTTTTCTTTTTGTTAGTCTGTTTGCTCACTTGTTTGCTTTAAGACAGACATGTATCAGCTTTTGAGGGGTAAAGACTCCATTAGAAATGTTTGCTGGAACCCAGTGTGAGTTTTTCTGTGAAAATTCTGAGTTTACAGAAGCCACAACACCCAGAAGGGGACAAAATCTTTCCTCCATGCATCAACCGATCATCCATCCTTCAACCATCCCAGAACAAATTGGGCTGATGCGCTCACAGCTGCGCCATCTCATAGCCTATGGGAAGCTAAGTTTCCGCAGGACCCTTAGAGAGCTTAGTGGGAGACTAATTTCAGAAGTTCATTCTTTATCCAAACTAAAACTCTAATCTAGACTCACTTCCTGATATGGGGTATTGCCATAGAGCCGCAGTGACTTCCAAAGCCTGCTGAGCTCAGGTGTAGGACAGCTTCAGAGTCCAGCTACTGCTGAGCTGGAATATCTTCCTTCTGTTTTACCCCATGCTGACCCCTGGGCTTTGACCCCTGCACTGCCACTGCTGCAAGGGACAAAAGCACACACAAGGAACTAAGGCTTGCTGAGGCGACCATGGGGGAGGAACCGCATCTCAGACTGATCTGTGGGAGAAGCCCCCATAACAACAATTACAAAGTGTAATACGGTTTTTTCAATCAAAGTCTCAAAATGTATGGAACATGATACATTGAAAAGATCAGTAGAAAATTGGTACTCGTGTGGCAGTAGCTCATAATGTTTCTTCAGGTTGGCATAGTAATTCAGTAGACAGAACGTGGTCTGTAACTCAAGTCCCCCAGTCCAGAGAGATGTCAAACTCCCGCTGACAAAGAGAGAAAGAGAAAAGGGAAAAAAGTGAACTTGGGAACGAAACAGAAAACAAAGCTTATGGCTTAGGTTCACAGTCCATGCACAATCAGAGTTAGGGAAGGGGAAAAAATATTCCTCCAAAATCTCTCTCTTTTGCTTCTGCTTCTAGGGATGCAGCTTCACCAAAATTGCTATTACTCCTTTTTCTTCAAAGGCACCTCAGACCCCCAGACACAGCCACACTGGGCAATAAGATCATCATTGATATAAAACTGAAGCTTTAACAAATATCCTCTCAGGAATTAAAGCTTTATGAGAAGTAAAACAGGATGTTGATGTAAGGCATTCAAAGAAGAGGTCAAGAGATACATTTTCTTCAAGTAGTTTATTCATTCAGTTCCTATCAACTACCAAACTATTCATACAAATGTACTTGCTTTATAGAGGTCAACATAGATGTCCCATTTGTATGATTCTTCCACAAGCAAAACATATTTGGCTGCTTGAAACCTTGGAGAGCTACTGTTAGGTCTGCCAAAGCAGATGTTTCCTCCCATCTCACCTCTCTTTCTCTCACAAACAAGACATCACAAACATACTAAAAAGGCTGGAACTTCATTAAGGCTTTCTTCTTCCTTAGAAACAAACTCATGTAAACTCATAACAACTAAACTCAGGAAGGAACAAAGCACAGCCAAAGCAGAGTCAGCAAGATAAGAGATGTTCCCCAAGTGAACATGCAAAACATACTAACTGTAAAGGGAAGCAAATTATTTTTGTAAGATGCCAGCATGTAAATTAAGCCTGCCTGGGTAAAGATGAACTTGTCCATTAATTTTAGGCAGGTTTTCAACATACGGTTTGTGCACAGGTTTAGAAACAGATACTCACTCTTCAAACACCTACTTCCAGCACAGGGCATATATGCCACCTGTGCTTTGAAGAGAGCCAGGCCTCACTGATGAGAAAATACTTATAGTATAGTAATTGTGAAAACTCTGAAATTGGTCTATTTCCAAATCATTTCATTATGATCAATACTTACATGTATCTGCTTGCCAAGTTACCGTATTTTGTTATGTATTGCCACTATCAATTTGTAATCTCCTCTCAGAATATGATAATTTTGTTTCAGTGATATAATAATCTGGGGACTTGTACAGAAGCAATTGTATGGTAGGAATGGCAGTGCAAATGAACCCTGGCCTATGAGGACCACACAGAACTCCTGCCTCAGGGAGGCACAGGGCCCTGAAATACCCAAAAAGAGAGAGTCAGAGAAGGAGTGCCCAAAAAGTGAAAAATAGGTGACTTCTAGGACATCAAAGGCTTGACACGGAAGGAAAGTTGGTATACAGAACTTCTCTCAGGAAGCGAGGATGGGACAACTTTATACAAGAAGAGGAAAACCAAGGTATACACATAGCCCTTGGTGAGGACAGGACTGCAGGCAGGTTCTGAAATGGGATGTGAGGACAGTGTCATCTGAGAAATGAAAGCACACGAGTGCAATAAAGCACGCATCCTTTTACTTATCAAAGAAATCATTAGTTGCATTCTTGTTGAGGGTTGAGAACTACATACACTGTTTCTGATACAGCAGTTCTTCCCTTTTTTTTACCTTCACTTGTAAAGAAGCAAGTAAAGAGGTCTTCTTGTAAAGAAGACTTTTTCTTCTCTATCCTGGGCGTCAGGGTGCCGTAAGCGGGGCCTGCCCCAGAGCACTGGGGAGGTGGACACCAGCTGGGCAGGGGCCTCACTGGCAAGGTCCCATAGTGTGCGAGCGGGGCGAGCAGAGCTGGACCAGCGCGCATGCACAGGGTCAGACAGAGCCCAGAGTTCGCCAGGCATGTCCCCAGCGCTGAGGTGAGTCCGAGGTCAAGCCACCAAGTCAGTCAGCAGCTCAGGGTCTAGAAATGGAAAAAGAAATTAGGTACACAAGGTGCCAGCAATCAATTTTTACATACAAGAGCCACTTGTCATTAAACAGGACTGCAGTGCTCCACAAAAGAGCTAAGAATATTTTAAAAGATGTTTAGAGTAATGTGCTTAGTGTGAAGGATTCTGATGTACTCATCAAAACAAACAATTAGGAATATTAACTGATTCAAGTCACTGAAAATTAGATAAATATCTTCAAGCCTTTAGGCAATTATTTGAATTTAATCCTGTATCAGTAATGATTATCTATTGTACTTGGCACCTTGTTTGAAATTATCAGGGTCAGCTTTGAACACTAAGAGGTGGCATTCATCTGCTTAATGCAGACATCCATATGAGCTAATCACCAAGGCTTTGTCTACAGTCAGCGGAAATCTGTCTAGTCAGTGCAGCAGAGACATGACTCATCTTATCCTAAGTACATACATAGAATAAGTAAGAGGAATTGCACCCAAAAAGTGCCTATTTCCCTTCATCAGCTATAAATGGATCCTTAGGAGAACAGTTCACATATAGATGAGTACACTGCAGACCTCTGAGGTTGGAAGAAATGACTATGACTCTACATGCTCACATTACAAAAGAATATAACTTATTCCCTGAAAACAGGACTGGCTGGCCAAAGACACAACACCTGAACCAAAGCTTACTCAAATCATTGAAAAAGTACTCTTCGATAGTTTGGATCAAGTGTTCCAAGTGTGTAAAACCTGAAACTGTCATTCACTGTCTAGGCACATCCTTCCAGGACAGGCATACAAGATATTTGTAGGGTGATTTTTAAGCTATGAAGTAAGATCTCACAGAGTATTAAATTCAGAGAGTTTTTCTCCTCACTTGTATGGAAATGATAAAATGAGATGTTTTCCCTCGATTCACTCTATTTAGCTGAGAGAAAAAAATATTTACACTCACATGTTTAATTCTAAGTCACCTACAAAGATGCTGTGAAGATAATTTTGCTATATATTATTATTCTTCTTCAAAAAAAGAGAAGAACCAGAAGCAAGACTGTATGGAGGAACAGGGCAAACAGGAATCTAAAAGCCAGTAGTCAGGCATATTCACTTTTGAAGTTTTATTTTCGTACAGTCATTATCCAGATAAATAGTTTTGCTTGCTTACTTTATAATTCTAAAGCACTTAAATATACAAATAGGGTGGTGGTAAGCAGGACCATTGTTACCAAAGCAGATGGCTTGCCCACTGCTTGCCCACTATAGTGCTGGTTAAAGTGTCAGCACACAGCAAATAATAATCAGTGTCAGAAGTATTACTGCTTGCAGAGGATATAACTGCTGCTGATCATTGTGTTGTTTGTGTTTCATGTTCATAGAGAAGAAAATATTTCTTTTTAAAAGGTTTTCTTTCAATACTTGCCATTTAATTTGATGTGGTTGTGGTACTTTTCTTAGACATAGGTGTATAATTAAAAAATACAATGCCACATTGGTATCCAGACATTCTTATCAAGTTGAAGTCTTAAGGTTTGGGAAAAAAACATGAATCAAATTTTTCCTTCCTGGGCACATTTAGCAGATTCTTTGAATTGGATCCTTCCTGTTTCCCAGATGCCTAATGGGAGGTTGCCATTGGCTTCCCCCTTAACATGTTCTAAATATTTCCATTTTCCTTTCTAGAGAGTGCTAAAGGATTGTTGAAATTTCTAATGAATATGAGCATTTGTTGTAGATTCTTTCCATTTACTACTTAGTCCTTCCCTGAGATGTGCACTTTCAAAACATTTAGACATGTTTTTATCCCTTTGATATTTCCAACTTTCACATCCATATGTTGAAGTGGAAATAGTATCTTGACTGAAGATTTGCAGTAGTTCTGTCTCAGGGCTGTATTTTTTTCTATGAGCCTGTCTTACTGAAATCAGTAGACACAGCAGTGCCTTATCAGCTTGTGATAGTATTTCCTGCTGCATTATCCCATTGTCAAAGCATGTGAAAGGACTCGCCCTTTGTTGGTCTTTTCCTTCTTACAGAACGCTTGGGTTGAGTGTTCCTGAGACAAACCTGAAAAGATCTGAAAGTTTTACATGTAAGTGTAGATTGGCTGAAGGGAATTATGAGAATTTCAGCCCCGTTGGTCTCTGTAAGTATCCACCAGTGGAGGAAGTAGTTTGAATTTAGTCTAGGGAAACATCTGTCTCTGGGCTACCAGCCTTGAAACTGAAACTGTAACGGAAAGTGCTCTGTTACTTGCAGCTTATAGAAGAGCCGTTAAAGGCTGAGTTCTGAGTTATATCAGGCAATCTTTCTTTTAAGAATCCTATTTTTTGGCGCCAGCCCTACTATAATCAATTTACGGAAAATACTAGATCTTTATACGCCATCAGATTGATTTTCCACAAAAAACATTGCTGGAAACTACTTACAGTCAGTGCAGTTATGGTACTCCACTCCACACTATGTTTTCTAGTATTTTCTGGTTGTGTACGGTATTTTGTAAAACAGATTATAACATGTCCTCTGATGAAAATTTAGGTCATCCTTTTACTCTGCTTGTCTTTAAACACAGGTACAATGGTCCTCATTGATTCTATTAGTACACAATAAAATACAAAAGTTAACAAAGCACCTAGACTGAGGCCAATAACGTACACACATTTTTTTAAAAGTTTGCAAGAGAGCCATAAAAGATATGCCCCATTTAAGGAGAATAGTTTTAATGAGGAAAGCATTTCATTTTGGTAAAATATGTTTTATGTAAATTGTCTAGTAATGGATGTTTGATAATTTCAGTACATTCCCACTTCCCATCAGCATTATTTTGTGTTCTTTGTGTAACCCAGAACCCCAAGCTTGAGGCTTGGCAGCTGCAATGCGGGTGGCAGGTGCAAGAGGGGTACAAAATCATTCTAATGCTGAAACTTGTTTTCTAGGAGAAGATAAATATAAGGAGTCAATCATCCTTACACTATTCTGATAAGTCACAGGGGACCCTAATCCAAAACAAAGTCTTTCTTGCTAAGGAGTGAAATGAGATTGTGAGTGTGCAAATGGAAAGGTACAATAAAGCCTCTGTGGTGATCTGAATCCCACCTTGCGCCCTCTGAAAACAACTGTTGGCAGAGAGTACAATATCTGGTTCCAGCTGTTATATGAAACCTAAATTGCAGTAAGCTAGTAACCATACACTCAGCATATATCTCAGAAAGCAAAAGAAAGATCCTTCCCTTCTCCGACCAATAGGATTTTCAATCTCAGCTGTAACCGCAGCTGTAGGGACTCTGAAAAGCCAGCCTAACACTTCCTAGCAACCATTAAAGCAAAAATAAACACGTCAGTAACACTTTTCTTGAAGGACTAAAATGAACTAGCAAAGGTAAGAATAATTAGTTGAAAGATGTTCCACTGACATGTATTGTCCTTTTGTATCTCTCTGCAGCAAAATTTTTCTTCACTCTCCTCTATTTCTTCACTTCTGCAGTTTGCTACAACTTACAGCTATTCAGGTGTATTCAGTGCTTGAGATTACATTAAATTAACTATGCTGTACAGTGGCTATTACAGTCACTATTGCTATAGCCCAGCAAGTCAGGCACCCTAGTCTTCTTGCTCTATGGTAGTTGCTAATAGATGATGACTTTTTGACAGCACCCACTGTAGAAAGGACCCGTTATCCCTGTGTATTTTCCAAATCTCATGCAGAGCAATTGTTGCTTCAGCAATAGAAACGAGCTACCACTACCACTGAGAATACTACATCCGTTTCAGAAATGTTACCATACCAGCGCTGTTTGATAAGGATAAGTCAACTCATCTCACAAACCTTAGCTGTGCAGGAATAGAAGGATATTTATCCACCCAGTACACATAGAGCTACTCTGTGCTTCCAGAAGCAGCATAGCTTCGAGCACACCTTGCAGGGTAGCTAGATTTGCTGAGAAACCCATGCAAAGCAGAGGTCTGAAGTACTTGCACAATTTGTCCCAGGTAACAAGTTCAGAGCTAACTCGAGTATCTTGGCACTATGCTGCATATATACACAGTCAGCTCTCCAGAAAAAGGATAACTACAAATCAGCAGTGTTAAACGTCTACTCACTGTTTTAATCTTTTAATTCCAAAGAAGTCTAATAAGGTACCTACTTGACTTCTCAGGTGTTCTGGAATGGGACTTAGCAGCATTTTCTGCCATCAGTGCAAAGGTATAATTATTGCTCTAATTTTTTGTTCTGGATCAGCAGACGTACATGCATTTCAAGTGAGAATCTTCACTACTTGTAAAATTAGCTGGAGGGGAGGAGGAGTTTATTGCTGTGCTTCTAAACTATTCTGCATATTGCTATGTGTTATTAATCTGGTTTCCCAAAACCAGCCTTTAATGTATGAGTGGTGACGCAGGAATAGTTAATTAATAAATAATGAAAAGGCATGCAAATGTTACATTTGTGCCAAATATAGCTAAATGTCACATGCACAGTTTTCTTCTTCTTTTGAGGACAATTGCTTTTGTTGGTATGCTGAGAGACACACAAGACAGATACCATCACCCCAGGGGCTCAGTCGCACACTTGAAAACAAAACAACACTGACTGCTCAGACAGATTCATAACTTCAGAAGTATGCAAAGAGAACCTCGCCTTTCTTCTGGACAAACTAATCAGAAACAGAAATAATTATATAAATTGGTCAGTGTTTGTGAAGTTATTTTCCTTGATATGACATCCAGAAAAATAATCACAGTTAAAGAATCTTGCTAAAACTTTATGCAAATTGTGCAAAATCAGTTTAGTCCAGATTTCCATGGAAATCAAAGCAACTTAGAATTCTAAGTTTGGCTTCCACTGAATCACTCACTTCTCAGGTGCCAACAAAAACTCCAGGCTATGTAAGGCTGACAGTTCTGGTCTACCAGCAAGAGGACTGTCTCTAAACATACCTTCCCACACAAAGCCTGCATAAGTCTAAGTGACTGACACAATCCCAGTCTCTGTAAAATATTTTCTGTTTCTAAATTCAGAAAGAGAGAAACATAAATGTTCGATTTTTTAAATAAAACGTGAGGACTTGAATTCATTTCTTGCTGAGAATCTCACTAAGTGTCTGCTGCTTTGGGAAAAGACATTGCTCTTTTCCTCCACTATGCACCTGCTCTTTCTGTTCAATTATTGGTTTCATTATATTCTGTAAAATGACACCCTTTGGTGCCACAGTTGGCCTGCTGTGCTCAGGTTTGCCAGATCTGAGGACAATCAGGTTGAATCTCTTTCACTGAATCTGGAATATTTGTGGCTTCACTGGTTTTTGTTATCACTCAAACTTTGCAGAGATTATCTATGCAAGCTTGCTTCACTGGCTTCAAAGATCATTAAGTTTAGCAGTTCAAATTACCTTTGGTTCTGCTGGTATTTGATTGACACAGGGAATACACATTTATTTTACTGGATCTTTTCCTCCCTTGGTGCTTCTATGTTCTTCGTTCTGCTTCCATACACTGCCTTTCTAACCTGCTTTTGCTCTTTTGTAATGTGAACAGAGAAATCTCTATTAAGTGGGTGTGGAGCACACACATCTGTTTATGGTTTAGTGAAGGATGATTGTAGTTCAGGATGTGATATGGCTACTAATCAAGTCATGAGTAATATACCTTGGAGAACATAAACCAATGTGAATTATTGAAGCAGCAAAGACGTTTGCAGATGAGACTCTCAGGGCATTAGCTCAAGTAGTGCAGCTTATTTCAAAACTATAGAGGCATTTGTAGCTTTGTAAGTCTGGGAAGAGGCAATAGAAGCGGTTCTTCATAATATGTGACCTTTGGGCAAGGGCATCTCTCCGCTTAGCTTGTCTTTAAGCAGGAGTCACAAGCAGGCGTTCAGTTTGTGGGACTTGGTGGAGATTTTCTATCTGGGTAGTACCATTAAATAACATCAGACTTTATTAATCATGTATCAAATACCACCATAGTGATTTAGCTTTGCTTTTACCACAGTGGACCACAAGACTGAGATATTCTACTCTGCACCTTTACTTTCAGTTATTAGTTAAACTGGTGGATGTTCAGGCTCTCCGATTTATGTGTGAAACTGCATAAGAGATCCTGAGCAAAATAATGAATACGAATTCTCCCTCATCACATATACTGCATTCTGGGGGGGGCAGATTTTGCAAGACATACAGCCCTTCAAACTCTCAGAAGTATCAGAGTTTATTTTAAGAGAAAGCGGTCTCAGAGGGCAAATTGTAAACTGTGAATATTAACAAGGAGTTTTTCAAAGGCATAAAGGGAAGTCAGATGCCTAACTCACATTAAAAGTCAATAGGAGTTGAGCATTTAATCCCATTAGTGTCTTGGAAAAGCTGCTTCTGAAAAGAAACTTTCATGCTTTGATTGAATTTTGAAGGACTATTCTGAAAATTCCTGAATGGACTTGAGGTTCAAGTTCCCTGCATAACTGAACAACAGTCAAAGGGGGGTTTTTTAAGCTATACAGCAGCTGGGATAAAATGCCAGATATATATGAGGTGTTTTCACCCACCAGCTGTCCTCTCCTCATATACTAAACACCCCACTATGTGATGGCTGACCTCTCTTTTGTAAAGACAATTGATCACCAGTGATATTGCTCTCCCTTCCCCTTAACAGCTGTTTTCCTTCCTTGAGCATTGTCTTTTGATGAGAAAAAGGTTTTTTCAGCTCTCTGGTCTTCTTTCACTAGTTCGCCTTCAGCATAGTGCTTGCAAACCACCTTTCTCTGTCACTTAGGTGTACTCATACTTTCTTTATCGGTGTTCACCCATGGCCCTCCATAACCAAGGTATCATACACTCCCCAAAGGGCTGCTGTTCACTTTGTAGAGCCAGCTAGGCAAGCTCTTCCTATTATTCACAAAGCTTTCCCAGCAGTTGCTCTGTATTTACTCACTCTAGTTTAATCCACGTGAGCTCACATACCTCTCATTGTAATACTGTAATTGTTACTTAGAGCTCTGAACGTGGAGGACACTTACTTATCTGGCTGCTGCCTCATGTGACTTAGCTTAAAGAATATACGTACCACTTTTTCTGACATTCTTCGTTTGGAAGCCAAAGCTGAGAATAGATAGCATGGAGATTAATCATCTGAACTTGTCATTTCAAGGAGAAGGAAAGAGGACATACATTCTTGACCCACATTTTTATGCTACAACAATCAATGTTCTCTAGTGTAATAAAGAAAAAGGCTCAGGGATGCTGAGACATAAGCTTTGGTTGAATCCTGCACTTTGGCAGAGCAAGGCACAGAGAGCCAAGTGTGGCGCTCAGTTCAAGCATGCCACTGCAGTTGCTGGAAAGCCCAGGAGCAGTCTCTAGGCAGCAGAGCATTCCCATTAAAGCCAATCAGTCTACCAAGTTTCCTACACCCGCCACCAGAGAAATTTGTCAACTGAGAGCAGTAGGGAGAAAATTATACATTCAGAAGCTGGAAACATCCCCATAGACTCAGCAAACTGCACAATTCAAGACTAAGGTGTGTGGCTGAAAAAGCAATGTCCCGGAACCTATCACCATATTTTCCACTGTACTGAGTCTCTGCTGCGTGTTTCATTGATGATACATCCACGACTGTTGCACTGCCTGCAATCTGATAAACTGCATTTAACTAGCCCTCACTGTGCAAGCAGGCACAGCTCCTTTTCATTTGTTGGTAACTATGTCAGTGAAGGATTACGGGCATCAACAGTCACACTAACATTTTAGGAAAAGAGGAGGGTGGGGAGTAGAAAAGAGCCTGAGAAAGGGACACCTCAGCCATACAGATACACCTTACATAAATACCCCGAGACCTTAAATAGCATTTGCCATATGGCTTCAGTAGGACCTACTGAAAATTCATGAGTATTTTTCACTGTCCTCAAAATATCACCAGTAAGAACAAACTACATTTTAAAATTCTTTTATTTTAATATGAAAAATTGGAAGCACACCTTTTTTAAAAAAAAAAAAATTAAACTGTTATGATTTTTTCCTCCTTACTTTCCTCATTTCTCAGTGAGAAAAAGAGGAAAGAAGATATACGCGTTTTCCAAATTCTCTCCCTTTTTCCTATTTTTCTATCTTTCCCAAGTAAGAAAACATAAATTGATGACAGAAAGACTGTTTTCTCCACCACTCACCACTTAATGGTTTTCCCTCACTCTTCCTTTCTTTCAGTGGAAAAAAACTGAGTACGAAACCAGAGCATAGGAATTTTCGTATCATTTTAGAAAAGTTCTTGTTAAAAAGTTGCTTAAGAAAAATGGTCTTGTGTGAATTACATTTTAAAGTTTGTATTCTATATTTTCCTACTGTAAATACTGTGTCTCACTAAGGCTTATCTGGATGAAAATCAACAGCTTGAGTAAAAACACTACTGTAAGCTAAAATTTTTGCAAAAAAAAAAAAAAGCAAACCAGGGATAAAAAAAATAGTTCCTAACCAAGTGAAGTACTCTTTTGATAAAAATCTGTACATATAGATGTTTTCACTTTTTATTAATCATCTAGAAAAGGAACGAAATATAAGTTAAGGAAATGTAAAGGTTGAGACATAATATTACATATAAAGTATAAATATGATATATATTTAATCTATGTAGTACAGCATAGAATTATATAGTATAAAATTTGCATATAGTAGCTTGGAAAGTGCAGCAAAAACTGGTTGTTGTAAAGAAATAACACAGCACAGATCTGGAAATTATAGAAATACGTTAGAAAACTCCCACAAGTAGATACATTAAAATAAACGCGTGCTCTTGTATGGCTGTTGAGAGGAACTTAATCTTATACATGAAATAGTCAATATAAGTGAGAAATGTGGGAACTGTCAATGCTGTAACAGAAGTCTGAGTGATAGAGCATTACATGTAAGACATACTTGCAAGGAAATGTAACTATAGAAAACACTTGAGCAGTTTTAGAGTGCCTAAATGAAGGCATCGTATTGCAATACAATAGCAGGGATGCACGAGACTAGGCATGGGAGCAGATCTGTAGCTAGCGTAACTTGTGATGGTTCCATTGCTTTTTTTGCTGCTGGCAGCTGGCACAGCTGCAGGACGGGTTCTGGTGCTATTGTACTGCAGTACTCCACTCAGCTGGGGTGCTTTGTCACCTCCAGGGGGGTCTGGGAAAAGCTCAGAGAGCAGACACAAGAACGTTCAGGGCACAGTGGGACTGAACTATGAGGAAATTAAAAGAGCTGAGTATGTGTAGCTTGGCTAAGAGTACCATTAAAGGGCAAGGGGACAGGGTCTTGCTAAGGGTTATAAGGCATCCTTTAGTATGATACATGAAGATATAGCTATCAGCAATGACATGAATTGAAGAAGGGGAAATTCAGAACAAATGTCAGACAAATATCCTTCCTGATATTAAGTTCTATAAGAATAAAATACTTTCCAAAAAAAAAAAATCAGAGAAACTTGGAGGCTTTTCAAGTCAGGCTGGAGAAAACACTTAGAAAATGCAGAGAAAGAAGCTGCTTTACCAGGAACACAGACTGGATTTTTTTTAAAAGATCTTTTGTCACTTTTCAGTAAGACTTCTATAGAAATAAAATCATAGTGTTGAGAATAACAGGTACTAGTCTAAAAATATTGAACAGTTAAAAATAAATACTTACTAATGAACTAGATTAATCTAAACAATGCAAAGAAATTATAAAAGAACTGAATGCAAAAGTATATGTAGAATTTAAGCCACAAGTCAAAACCAGTTGTGAGTGGAAAGAGTGCAGTCTGGCTGCACTCTCCCTTCAATGCAATCTATCATTCTGGCCAACACAACTTCATGGGCCTGCCTAATATTTGTAAAGTTCAGAAGAAGGGCAGTACTATTGATCCAAGAACAAAAAAGTATGAGAAGAGACCATAAAATCTGAATTTATATACTATAAAAATGCAGTCTGAGGAGATTTGATTTTGGTATATAAAATCTTAAACAGTATAGTTAATGCCAAATGCACTTACTATTTTTTTGCTGGGAGACAGATAAGAGGACAAGGGGCATAATTGCAAAGTAAAGAAAAACAAATTTGAAACAGATGTCATGTGTCCCATTTTTCTTTGCACAGAGCCACAAGCGTATGCAGAATGGCTTATGAGTCAGAGGCTGAAGCTTAAACACTGGAGGATCATTCAAGAAACAATTACGGCAAATGGCATCCTGAGGGGATTAGCGTATTAAAAGAAAATGAACCTTAACAGACTGAATAGACTCCACTTAGTCCCTGAAATTTATTATGTTCATAAACCCCAAAACAAATACAGTAGCAGAAAGATAAAATCTAAAGGTAGCCCACTTACTTAATAATATTTTCTACTTTCTCTGTATTTGAGTATAATTCTGGTCTTCACTTTTGCTGTTGAATGGTAACACAAATATTAAATGCACTTAAATACATTAGAGACATTTCAAGCCATTCAGAATCTGCTTCAGGCAAAATTAACAAGAGCATTGCCTCTGAAATTTGGTGCAGCTGTTACTAATAAAAGAGCTAGTACTGTAGGCTGAAACAGCTGGGGATGATAAGTGAAAATAGAATTAAGGCTCAGTAATGCAGGTTTGCACTCTGGAGGGTATTCTGGACAAAACCTGCGTGTGGGCTCAGGTCTGACGGGCTTGTTCTGTACAGGACCCTGGTGATATGGCACACAGCACCCCAGTCCTGGCCTCTCTGAGGACTGCCACACAAGTTCTGGCAGATGGGAGGTTCATGTATTCAGATGGAAGACAATCGACATGTTCAGACATAGATGAAGATGAAAGCCAGCAAGTCAAACTTTGTGCAGGAGTGCAGTCCCTTCCTTGCTGCTGCCCACCCTTCCCACCTGGGAGACCTCTGTGCCTTTCCTCTTCCTATTAAAACAGTTTCCCCCTTTCGCCAAATGCTTTGTGTCTCAACTGCTTTCATGTGCGTGGCTGCTCTTCCCTGCATGCTGCAATGCACAAGCATTGAGAAGAGTAATGTTGCACAGCTTTCAAGTCTCCCTGTTTAGGTGGTCACCTTGCACTGCAAACTCTTACAATACTTCTCACTAAAGAATTCAAGACTGGTGTGCAACAGAAATAAGGAACCCTACAACAGTGACAGTGATATTCTACATGCTACAGACCTTTCCTGGATTCTAGGAGAGAATGGAAAACATATACTCCACTTCCAGCTGCCTCAGAGGCAGAAAGAAGGGGAACAAAGGAGCACGCATTGCCCTGGGGCTGTCGAACCTGATACCCTGCTCTAACAATGGTAGTACCACCTGCTTCAGAAGAAAATGCAAAACAAACATATAATGACATATCCTTGAGAGGAAGTTTCTTTCTGACCCCAGGCTAGTAGTGATTGCCTGTTCCTTGCTATTCTCAGAGAATTTTACAATACTCTGCTGTGCAAGTGTAGCTCATTTTGTCCCAGAACTCAACTTGGAGCCTTTCTATTATTCCTCAGGAGCCCCCGTACCAGGGAACTTGGCACAGAGGTCTCCAAACCTGTATCAAAAAAAGCCTTTGGGAAGCGTGTATAACAGAGTGTCAGGCTGCTTAAATCTACTAGCCTGGATATAGAGTCATGCTCTCCAGGCCCTATTAGTGCTGGGACAGCACAGACCCAGCCAGGCTGTAAGCTGAAGTAGCTGAGACAATACCAAGGACTGAAGACCTAACCACAGGAAATAAAACCTATATGTAAATACTGATCAATTTCTTTTCTATCTAGCCTGAGGTTGACTTACAGCCTACCAGGAGGAGCTGGCCTGCTATCTACTTTGGGCAGCTGCAGTCTGGTCCCACCTATTTTCCTTCCCATGGACAGCTGAGGGACAAATAGGATTGATTGTGTCATGCAATAGGTTGACTGCATTGTATATGTTCCCAAGGACTGGCCCTGTGATAGAGGAGAAGACAAGGACAAAAAAAAGGCTTCTTTTGGAACATAAATGAACTTTGTAAGACTACATCAGCAAACCAAATGAAGTGTTATGCGGTGTTCCTTTGGATGAGTGCTGGACTTCAGAGGGTCTCTAAGATTTTGCTTTCCTGACAAACGCAATTAAAAATAAGCATGCCAAATATAGTAACAGACTTCCACTCTTAACAATTTGGTAACAGGACTGTGATTCACTCTAGCAAGTTTAGCTGCTAACAGTGAGAGACGAGAAGAAGGTGGTCCCACATCAGTTACCTTCCTGCTCTCACCCTTGTCTCTCCAACAGCTGTTTTGCTCTGGGGCTTCAATATGCTTTTGACAAGTCCTGGGGACATCACAGCTGCATCTGGCATTACCATATGTCTACTCTTCCCTAGATATATCCCCAAGGTCTCTTCTATATGGATTTTTGTTTCATAATTGCTGGCTGCTTCTGGGTTGGAGGGAGAGGGGGAGTTTATGTCCTTCCTTTTCCCCAGAAAACACAAAATCAGCTACAGGCATGGCAGCAGGAGGTGCCAGCCACCAAAATGGATACAGTTAACAGAATGGGCAGTGATGGAGTGCCTAAGGCGAGAAGGCTGTGACTGAGGACCGAGGAAAGGACAAAAGGACTTCAGTAGAAGGATGTTTGGGGGGAATGGGAGCACCGTGGAGAACTGGGGAAGATCAGGAGGAGACAAGGTGCTCTGAAATAGATTATTGAGGAGAATAGCATTGTTCTGGAGTGAAAACAGTAGCAAGAGTCTGAGAACAGCTTGTGTAAGAGTTGTGGTGGCGAGACTGTAGTGGAAGTAAGGCTTGATCTTTGAGACAACAGGGTGACAACTTGGGGCTCTGTCTACATTAGGAAGTGCTGAGGGTTTTGTAAATAAAAAAAGCATCTTCCTCCTTAGATGCTTCTTCCCAGCAACCTGTCTTGTAGTAGGAAAATACACTTTCAATAGCCCCTCTGACATTACATAGGACGTCTCCTCCCCAGGACACCTGCCCAGGACTTCCTTGGTCCCCATCTCAATCTCTTCCTGCTTTTGCTACCTAAAATATATTACTACTCACAGCAAGTTCTGGTATTAATAACACAGCTGAATATACTATTTATTTCAGTAATATAAGCGTCATGTCTTTACACAGAGTATGGCAGTTGTTAGACAAGGATTGCATATTTATTGTGAGTGGGACATTTATTGCAAATAGATTCAATTCATAAAGAAGTCAAATGGCAACAGATACTTGAGCCAAGAAAAGCAAAGCTTCCTTCTATAGCAACTGTGGAGGGTGGCAAGAGTGAAGCATCTAAAATTAAACTATTCGGTGCCAGATTCACACTGACTCCGTCCAGTCAACAGGCTGGACTCCAGCCCACAGCTCTGCAGCCAGGTCTGCTCCTAAGGTCTAGCAGTGAGTGTCTTGTACATATACGGCAGGGGACAGAGGGGATTTCATCACATTAACTGCTTTTGTTTGGTTCTGTCCCTTCTTTCCACACCCACAGCCACACCCTCAGCACATGCAGCATCTTCCCTGCCCCACGATTCTGGGTGCATGCTATGCAGCCAGGCACCTCCCTCCCTAAATTTGTTCCTTTAGTATTTATTCATTGATTCACAGAGGGCTGCATTGACTTATACCACTAAGGATCTGGTTTCTCCTCGTTTCTCACACCACAATTCATTCTCAGCTTTCCTCCTTGTGTCCATGTATAGTAGAGTCCTGATGCTTTTAGTTTTTACATTTAATTGTTTTTTTTCTCTTGGGACACCAGTTCTAAACCTTTTCCACACCCACACAAAGGTTCTGAGGGAAAGACAAAGTCATGACCACCCTCTCCCTGCCTTTCTTACCCCTTTTCTTTATCCTCAGCTGTGCACACAATTTCCAGTGCCCTACTCCCAAGTTTGATAAAAGCATCTCTCTTTAAGCCTGCATTTTTTTGCATTACAGCCGTCACCTCAAAATGACTGAAAAAAGCCTAAGACTTAGTGCTAGCTGAAGCACAGTGATTCCACATTTCTAGGCTGACAGCACGGTTTTCTGCTTTGATGAAAGTATTTGTCAACACTTTATTTCATAATCACATGCACAGGTCACATATAGCTTATAATAAACTAAAGATATTGCATCGCTTTTCTACATGAAACAGAATTCTGTTGAGAATCAAGATGTCAGGAATAATTTATACTCTTCTCTTCTTGTACCCCTGAGTAGACATAAATAAATATCAGACATCCTGCACAGCCTTCTTCCTATTAAATACTGTTTATTAACATCTGTTAAAATCAATATTTTTTGTATCCTCTCATCATTCATAATTTTAAAATGTACTGTGTTTGTTGTTAGTGCAGTACGACAGGCAGCAGAGACTCTTCCCCTCCTGCTTTAATCTCTAGCAAATTACATTACAGTGGCATCCTTTGGAACTGCAGAGTTTTGGATACATCAGCATTTCCTTTTACCAATACCCATTTTCATCCCTAAAATTACATGCTGCAATGGCTTGACACTCTGCACATGACATCTTAGGTCATGCATTTGGTTCTCAAATATTTTAAAAGTATCCGTTCTCAACTCACAGAGCAGGCAAAAATAAAAAAAAAAAAAAAGTAAGAAAAAACACAGCAGTGTAAGATTTGAGCCCTGCAGAATTCTACATAAGTAGGTCTGTGCAAGCATGTCTAGGTGGAAGAATTAAGGCCTGTATTTCAAATAATATCACTAAAATCAACAGACTAATAGAAACTTCAATCATTAGGAATTCCAGAAGGAGTCAACCTTAAGCTAACGCTTGCAGTTTCTCAACATAAACCCACAACAACGCATACGTTCATTACAATTGAAAAATGTAGTCATATTCACTACCGCTCCCCAGAACCTTTCTCAGGTCACGCAGTACCTGCTGCAGCTCTTGAGAGCTCAGTGAGGATCTACCCTCCAAGACCAACCACACACACCAAAGCTGTACTGAGTTTGTAGATAGAAAAATACACTGCAAACAGCAGCCTTACAACAGTAAGCCTTTTTTAGCCAAAAATTAACATGGTCTACAGACAGCATTCAAACACGGGCAAATATTTTATTACGTATTACTATGTAATTCTACGTACTTCTCTCACAAGGGGCTCCAGGCCTGTGTTTGCCTGGCACATGCAGAGCAGCGAACAATGCTCTGAGGTTGCAGAGCAATAGGGATACAATTCCATATTACTTGAGGAGTAGTTTACGACTGAGTAATTAAAGGCCATATTGTGATGCATATGCTCCCCCGAGTGAAGCAAGCGCTGTTGACAGTGTTCATGTCTCCAAACAGAAGGCGATTGAGGAGATGCAGAAGGGTTTGTTTTTCAGTCTTGGAACATGCCCAGAAGCTATCATGATTACTCTTGTGCTTCTAGAAACATTGTATTGCCTGCAACACCAAACCTGCAGCCACTTCAGATGGTTTCTTCACTGCTGTTGGGAGAGGAAAAATGGAAATACAGGATATAAATGCATGGTATAGTTGCTGGCCTGGGGAGACCTTCAGTTCCCATCAGACCCTATAGAAACTGCAGATGCTGTATACATCACAGGCTCAGGAGTTCTGGGAAAAAAACTCAAATTCTTGGACATAGAATAGGGCCCAATAAAGTTGGCTAATACAAAAAGGGAGAAAAAAAACCCCACTAAACCCTGAACAAACTTACTCTATAATCCCAGACAGCTCCTGTCTGTAAGCTACCCAACTACCAGGAGCTAGGGGATCAAGCCTCTTACAAAGATGCTTTGACAAACACAGTAACAAACAAAGCTTCTACTAGTGACTCCAATGCCACTTACAGTATTTATTTTTTTTTTTTTTTACTGATTGTGACTTTTTTCATATGTCATTCCCCCATTTTGTTGAATTGACTCTGTTTGGATAACAAAATAATATTTATTTTAAGGAAAACCACCTAACACAAGCAAAGCCAGAGACACAATGAATGCGCTCTGGATCAGTGACTAAGATTCAAGATCATCCCCCACTGGAATATAAAAAGTGAAACCTGGGAAACAAAAGGCAACTGTATTTTCTACACCAGTGTATAAATCTATAGTAACCCAGTTAACTTTACTGCAATTATATTTTCATGGAGGCTGAGCAGATACTCCAGAGATGAGAAACAGTGTGAAAATCCATCTCAGAGAGGTTTGTGAAGACTTCTGCTGAGAAGCCTTTTGCTAAGAAGCCAACAGTTTATTAGCCAAGATGCGGAGACAGGCAGGACATGGACACGAATAAAAGGGACATTCATGGCGACAGTAATTAATTTCAACGAAAACTGCAGGGGAAACAAAATTTTTTGTGTCAGAAATTGTTAGATGTCCCCTTAAAGTTTAGCACTTACTACCTGCCTTCCCTCGGGTCCGAAGCACCTTGCACTGACTGCTGCCAAAGGCAGGAGAGGAGGGGGAGGTACCACAGGTCTGAGCCAGCGCTGCAGTTCAGTAACTGATATCAAGCCCACAATGAAGAAAGAATTACTCATCTTGAAGATTTTCTTTTAAACATTATATAGAGTTGCTCCAACCCTACCAAGTGCTTCCTCCCCATCCCTGATCAGCCGAGGAACACACTCATTATCCTGCTTTCAGGTGAAAAGGAAGCACGAAGGCGGTGTGTGGGCACCTGTCAGTCACTCTGCCTGTCTGTCAGACCCCATCCTCCTCATCTTCCTCCCACTTCCTCCATTTTGAGATGTTGGGCAATTCCAGCTGCATTTGACAGAAGATAGTAAGTCCCAGCCGTTTGGGACAAGGGGATTACATCTCCCAAGTAATTTGACATCAGCTTTCCAAGGCAGAACAAGTGTGGCTTCAAATGCCAGCATCTCTCAGTGCCTCTGATCTCCTCCAGATAACACAAGAGGTACCGAGAGGGAACTACCAGGTCCAGTAACTCTGAGGACATGGATGCCTCCTCACCAACATGTCCTCTGGACTTGTGGTTAATAAGGTGCTGAGGTGGATGCTCCTTTTCCTTCTTAACGGGAAAAAATCCAGTAACAATCAGAACAAAGGGACACACACTCAGCTAATTATAACAGGAATATGAAGATTTTTCCTGCCTTTCTAAAGGGATCCTTAGTTCACTGCCATCACACCTGTCACCAAAGTTCTTTTTAATTTAAGACTATGATTTAATTTCCATTATCATGGCACATCTAGAAAGGTTTATAACTTAACTGAACTGAATTCAGCTAAAAAAATTTAGGTCCAGGTAGGTCCAGATTTTTCTACAGTATTTTATTATCTGGACAATTTGCTTTTGAGAGCAGAATACATAAATTAGAGATGCGGACACAGAACATTACTGTCCATGTCCAGAAATGTCTATCATCCAGAAGGCAATGAAGTAAATAATTAGAAAAGCAATTAAAAAAATAACAAAAAGCCATATGAACTGCTGCAAATAAGATTTGCAGGATACATTTCCAGTCTCATAGAATCAGGCCATTAGAGCATACCTACTTAGGGAAATTGATTGGCATAATGACAGTGTAATTTAAGAGAATAACATATTCTCTTTCCTTCCCTTAACTATGCCAGTTTACCTACTCCATGTGGATATGATTCCAGATTAAACTGATTTTATTAAACAATAGCTTTATTAAAAATAAAAGACTATTAATCTATCAGTCAGTTTCTTCAAGTGAAAAAGCTTTTAAGAACCTTTATGAGATCACCAGCTTAAAAAAAAAGAAACAAATGGCTTCCTCAGCTCTAAGTACAGAGGTTTTGTCCCACATAATGCCACATTTCTATGTGCTGGGTGTGCAAGCAGTTGAGATGGGCCAGAGTTGGGCTTTGAGTTCCACAACATATAACCACTGAGGACATGGTAAATGTATAAAGTCTAGGTTTCCTTTTAATACAAGTCCATTTCTAATAATTCACCTTTTGTAGCAATTCTTGAATGTCTGACATGACAGAAAAGAATCACTGGGGATACAAGGAACAGGTAGCTCGTGTCAGTTGTAGCAAGATGAGTGTAATAGAAGTCAAATTTTGCATACTCTAAGGGGACCTTGTGTCATTTACCTTCTGTGCCAAATATTTGTATGATATCTCTGTCTTTCTGTAGTCCGGTAGGGTGGTCCTTGAAAAGCAGGAGCTGGTTATGGAGGGATGTTAACCAAAAAGTTAGCAAACCTACACAGAAATGCTAGGGCTAGACCTTACCGTGAAGAGAGTCTGGATATAATCCATCTTGGTTTAGGCATTTACCTGTAGTGCCTTTCTTACATGTCTAGTACATCTGGACATCATGAGAACTATCAGGATGATTCGGCTCATCTAAGAGCTAAATCACCCTTTGAAAATAAGGTATCATAGTTCAACTTTTTGAGGGTGATTGCATCCATCCTTTGGGTGAAAGTAGGTCCTCATGCCTACAGTAAAACTTTGTTCTCCTTTACCTATACCGTCATAATTACACCAGCAACCCCAACACCTCCCTCCCAGAAATGCAGCTATGCTCATATGAAAGTGGTCACTCTCATACCCTCCTAATGACAAAAGTGTCTCCCTAAGGAATTTTATCCACTTAATGGTGCAAATAAAAAATCCTACAATTCTGCATGTAACTTGTATTTCCTTAGTATAAATTACATCTAAGTCACTTTTGGAAATAGGTCACAGACTCCCATCTTATTTCATGCATTAAAAATATTTATGATTTGACTTTAAAAGCAATTTTTCCAAAGTCACTTATAGAGAGCACTGTTTCAGCATTGTTTTCTACAGCATTCTGAAAAATGAAGGCTGTTTGCTGCTCTATTGCCTTTTTCCCTCCCAAGTGCAGCAGTTGCCTGCTATGTATTTTTCTGTTCCAAACCTCATCATTAGACTGCACAAGAGTTTAGTAATAACTAATTGCTCATGTTATGCTTAGCATTTCCATGCAACAGAGCTCCACATTACCCTGTATGCAGTATATCCTCCATTTGTTTTGCTGCTTTCTGAAGCCCATTGGGACAGCAAATTTGAAATAGCTATCCTTTTACAGAGACATCCTCTAGAATTTTGGGGGGAAGGATTAACTCCATGTATCTGCATGGTATGATTATATGTGCATACATGCATGCATCTTTGTAATCCATGTATTTCTATATAGTTTTCTATATTTATGTGTTCAAAAATCAGGTAATTGGTGGAGTAGATTGGTCAAAAGGTCTCACTCACTAAGAACCTGCAGCACAGGTCTAAGCCCTGCTCTGAACTCCTGCTGAGGGCTGCTTACAAGCAAGCAGGCTGTAAGTGTGCACTGGCTTGCTGTGCTAAGGCATCAAAGGTGGCCAGACATCATGCCGTATTATTTTTTTACACATGATTCAGAAATAAGCATACCTTAACCACATTAACTTGATAGGTCTTGGTCTGATGTTGCTGCTAAGGAATTTTATGAAAGGCTTGAAAGACTGTAGAGAGAGAACTCATTCATTGAAGTATTTTGTGTAATTCCTTAAGGTCTCTATTAGGTTTCTGGAAAATACTGTTGGCTCATTCATCTTCAATGCTATACAAATTTGCCCCAGGACATATCTCCAGAGAATTATTTTCTTCTCTTTTAATACACATGCTAACCTAGCTTTTCCGTGTTTTCCCTCCCCTCTTACCCTAGTGTCCTTTCCTGAGCCCTATTGTCCTTAGAAACCTACCACGCTACAGCTCCTGCCTTGGTGCAAGGCATGTCTGATTTGAACCCAGGATGAGGGATTTGGCATTTGATGCCAGGCATAAACCGTTCCCTCTGTACTTAGCTGGAAATCTGTCCCTCTTCCTTCAGCATGCAGTCACAGGATCTAAAATTAACTCCACTGGGAAAACCAACAGACATGTGCGTGAAGTAATCAGATTTGATAGTCTACTTCATAAAACACTATTCTTATTTGCTCATGTGTATTTTGTAGGAGGCAACCTCAAATTTTATAGAGGCAATTTATGTCTCTCTCATGGCAGGAATAGGGAATTCAGCAGTATCATCCTTCACTCCAGTGTGTGCCCCTGTTTAATATGCCTCTGCTCACTTCCTAATACTGTTTCAGCCATTGAAGTATCTGAAGTAACTAGTGAGGTAGAGAACATAACAGTTTTTCTGCATGGAGGACATCCTGTCTGCTCATTAACTCTATGGCAAAGCGACTCAACAAATCGCTTCACCGGTTCCCACTGCAGCTTGAGTCTGAGTTTACCTTACTATGCAGCCTTGAGATTTGTATTAAAAGCAAAGGGCTTAATCTGAGTGATTATACATTTACTTCCCAGCCCAAGAGACACATTGGTATTGGTTTCTGTTTGTAAAGCAATACTGTGGTAGCTGCCAAGTCATTAAAACATTGCAGGCTTCAATCATAATTTTTAAGAGCATTTCGTTGTTTACATTTTGTTGTCCCAAAGGTGATTAGCTCTTTTGCTAGAAGGTTACTTTGTTATTCTGCTGCAAGGTTCTGGAATGAACTTCAGATGGGATTAGAAATTCCTCTGTAGCCAACAGCAGCACTTGCAAGTGTTGCTTTTATGCAAGCATGTGACAGCATTCAAGCTTTGGCACTAGTGCTGATAGTCCCTCTACACCCTCTTGTCATGTACTCCTATTTGCAAAGTTTCATCAGACTTCGTTCACTGACCATAAAAAATAAAATGCTGAGCCATTCACTGCCACCTCAGCTCAGTAACTGAAGATTTCTGGGGAGTAAATCCAAAAGGTCTGCAGCTTTGCATAGTGTTTTTAAACCACCATTAACTTAAGGAATATAACTAGGTAGCACAGAGAAAATTAAAAATTAATACATAATTGTTCCTTTGTGTTTCATTTCTAAATCAGAGCTAAGAGATTAAAAAGCTAGTCTAAACCCACTGGTATGCCTAGAATCACTGATTCCTGAGGCTTTTGTACAATCACCACTTTATATTCTGTCCATACTCCATATGAATAAATGTGTTTAGAGCCCTAAACTAAGCTGAAATTCAGTTTGTATAGGCACACAAAAATATGTTTGCTCATCTAAACTGTTATTCACCCTAAAATGAAGTCAGAGCCCTGTTATACTCTGAAGCGAGTAAAATTAGGCTGGAAATCTTGGGAGAAAAGGTATTCTTGTATTTTATGCTTCCAGTCATTTGGAAAAAGCCCAAGAGCAGATATATAGAAAGGCAAATATAATGAGGAGAGGTCAGCCAAGCTCTTTCAAAGGCTCAAAAAGAATTGAATCTACTTTCTAGATGAAGGCTGCTATTTCATGTTCAGTATTGGTATGTTTTGAGATATTTTGTCCTGAAATTCAGTATGCGTAGGTGCTTCATCAACATGCACTTAAAGCACTATCACATGGATATATTTACGATCTTTTGAACTAATACTCTTATGGTTTTTTCTCCGCAAATCTGTGTAGAGCCAATGAAAAATCTGAATGTATTTCAGATGCCATGTTAGACATT
This sequence comes from Gavia stellata, assembly GCF_030936135.1. Classification (NCBI taxonomy): domain Eukaryota; kingdom Metazoa; phylum Chordata; class Aves; order Gaviiformes; family Gaviidae; genus Gavia; species Gavia stellata. Next base: position 21,370,863 of record NC_082599.1, on the reverse strand, counting down.
GAAGTGTATGTGAATCTTGTACTAAAAGTTACCTCTTTAATAATCCTAAAATGTGAATTAGAAATTGAGCAAGCAAGAATCAAAAATAATTCTTGAGCTATAACATTCTTAATAACTTCAATATCCTTTCATCTCACCATGGATACATAAATGCTTAGTACATACATGCCCCTAATGCCTCCTACACACTGCAGATTCCTAGCCTGGACCACATTTTTATAGTCAAATTCCTGAAAAGCAGTTGATTCAACTTAAAAAAAAAAAAAAAGTGGTGTAAATAGGAGTAAACCAATAATGACAATATTTATTTGAGATAAAATTTTGTGATTAATATTGCACCAAGGCACATTACATCATTATTCTAAAAATAATAAACAAACCTTCTATTTTCTAATTTAACAAGACCACTTATGATCTGTAGTCTTATATTCTCATCAGAACCTGGATTCTATTATTCTGCAGCAAAACATTTCACCTAAAGTCCTTCCCTATACCTTTCACTTCTTTCACAACTAATGAATCCAGATTTGGAAGATTTCCTGTAACACATATTCCCCTGGCTCCTGACCGAACTGAACTATGCTCTTTTCCACAGGCAATGACAGTGTAGTTACATGAAACCTTCCAGACAGAAAAATGCCCTGTCTTACAAAAAGCCTAGGAATCACCTCAATTATTATTACACTGTAGCCATATCGGTAGAAAGTAATCTTTTCATCTTTTCCTTAGAGAAGTGTTTTATTTTGAAGGGAATAAACAAAATGTTTACTCTGAAAGAAATACATCCAATATTTTAGATTGAGCCGCTTAATTAAATTGCACTGAAGAGCAGAAAGAACCGTATCTTGAAGCGATTTTATCTAAAAGGACTTAAATTAACAAAAACCCAGATCTTATGGTCCTTCTTTAGTTTTCAATCAAACAAATGTTTACAATTGCAGTGGAGATGAGCTTATTTATACAGAGGTAAACAAAATCACAATCTGAGTGGTTTGAGCCAAAGATGAAATAAAACAGACAAGATCCTCAGCTGGTGGATAACTCCATTGCTTTTAGCTAATGTTTTTGATTTATACCAAGCAATCTCCTCTCTCTCTGTTTTGTTTGTCCTCTTTCTACTAATCCCCTGCAGATCCACGAAAAACATGAGTTGAATTTTAGTCTACATGAATTTTACCTCAGATAAAAGCAGAGAAGATTTCAATGTCCTCCCCACGGAGAAGGTAGGCACAGACCTGTGATAGAGTTAGAGACTGCAATGATCAGCAACACATTGCCTAACATTGACTTACGTGATAGAATTCACAGTCCTATAGACAACCAATGAGTAGAGAGAGAAAAGCACCTCAGAATTAAATCCTCAAAAACAAAGTATGAAGTAATCCAAGTTAGCTAATAGAGAAACACTGAACTAAGGCACAGGTCCTCAATCCCAATCATCTCTGAGGTATCATTTCCATAAGATAAGCTTTAATGAGGCAGCTGAGCCAACTTCAGATTTAATTGCCAACTGCTCCCATGAATGAGGGTCCTACCCCTCCTCCACTTCCTCTTCTCATCTCCGTTCTTCCAGTTTTGACAATTACCTGGTCCCCTAGTGATCAGCTGAATTCAGAAAAATAACTTGTTTTATTGCTCAGTTAGTTTTCTGCCAAATTCAGTGAAATGAATCAATGCTCTGACAAATTCCAGAACTAGTGCAAGGTAGAGGTCTGGAGTGTGCACATAGAGCAGGAGAGGGGAGAAGAAGCAGGATGACCACTTTTACAGCACCAAATTATCAGGTCAACCATACTTGGCTCATCTTTTTCTTAACTTCAGGAAGAAACCTTGTTTTGACCAAGATTCAAAGCCCTGAACTCTTAAGTCCATGGAGTGGGATGAAAATGGGTGTTTGGCTAGTTCTGTTATACATTTTGACTAGTGACTTTCACTGTGTATTTTATTCAGACCCTGAAATTCAGACAGCTCTAGGATTAGGCAGCTGCTCCGTTTGATCCTGAGGACTGCAATTTTGGACTTCAATTTTTTAATCCTAAGAGCAGTATCTGAACAAGACATATTCTCATAGTCAGTAAAAGTTACAACTTTATTGTAATGACAATAATATCAGACATTGTATTTAATCTAATTGTGTTTCTGAGGCCTTTAGCCAGCCACAACTCTAAGACTGCAGTGCCTCAGTGAACTGGGATGCAGCATCCCTTCAGGCAGGTCCATTGCAGCCCACCATAAACAGAGTGGCTTGGTTCCAGCTCTGTGAGACTCCAATTGTTCAGACAGCACGGCACCAATGACTCTTTCACATAACCCACCCAAGGATAATAAGAGAGACAATACCAATGTAATGAGCAAGATACAAGGATCTAGACAGAGAACGATTACAGATCCCTTCAGATACACTGCTAAATAGGAAAAGAGTGCGCTGCAGAACAGTCAAGAATAAAGTTAGGGTGATGATGCAGGAAGCATCAGTACTAAAGTCTCCTAACAGCCACAATTTATATTGAGTAATTTACTGGCTGAGAATAGAACAGAGCTATCAACAGAGGAAAGACAAGATGACCCTTTATGATCATGTGTTTCTTAAGACAAATTTAATTCAGTCTGTTGCTCTGCAAAAGGAAAAAAAACACTCCAGAGGCATCATTGTTAGTCTTGGGATGAACACTTAACATTTACAAAATCTCTAAATAACTTTATCTGATCCAAAGCACTCCCACTGGCTACCTGCCCTGTTGGGAGTACTTCATTACTGGTATTTTCTCTCCTAGGGAAATAAATCTGTAATTGCTCCTTGTGTATGTATCTTTACACACTATGTGCAGTGGTGAGCTGGTACAGCACTCGTGCAGAGGATGTGTAAGTAAGGAAATGTGTAAGAGCCTGAATAATATGCTGAAATACCCATTGAGGAAAATGCCCTGATGCTCCCTATTTCAGATCAAGGGCCTGACACCTAAGAATAATGCAAGATAGCCCCAAATGAGGATACTGTCTATTGCCCAGCATTCTTAACCTGAGACATTTTTTATTACTTTATTCTCATAAACTTTCTCATTAAAAATTGGAACACAATTTTGAAATAAAATATGATAAAACTGCAGAGAAACACCCACCTGCATTCTAGACATGAGCAGCTGCATGAGCCAGCTGCACATACCATATGTTTAGTGCTTGATTTAGGGTGAATCAACAGGGATTGGAGGTAGACTGAATATCTACAGTGCAGTTAAGAAACTGCTTTCCTTCACACTTTCTTACATTCAAATTTCCCTTTGATTTTCCTGTGATGTAATTTTTTTCTTGTCTATTGGTAGCAATCAGTGCACATGAGCAAAAACATTATCCAGTCCCAGCCTGGTGTAGATCAAACACTGACTATTTGACTCCTGTTTCAGACAATAGGTAAGTTTGGTTATTTTGAGACACCCCATTTAGTCCAATGTTTTAGTGCTCTCCTACCTCAAAACAGAAAAATTTAAAAAAAAAAAAAAAGTAAAAAGAATTTGCTAATAAAATCAAGTGCAGCATACCTTGGCTTCATGCCATGCTTAACTTTACATGCTGTGAATAGTCCTAAACCAGTTTTCATAGTGCTGCAGCTCTACTATCAGATTCCAGAGTGTAAGCTCAGGTTCACCAGGAGTTTGGAAGCCACATGTCAAAGCTGGCTCAAATTTCACATGAATGTAGATCAAAAGCTTCAAGGACCTGAAAGCACATTTAAAAAAACAACTCTATGGATCCAATGGAATTTTAGTTTGCATGTGGAGATTTGTTTAAATCCCAAGTGAATTCAGAAATGCCGGAGTGTGAACCTCTGTGAACAGAAGCCAATAAATTTCCTGTTAGCTTTGGATTCTCTCTCTCACACCAAATATCAAACATGCTTTTTTCCTTCCGCCAGCAGGATTGAAGCTTGTTAGCAACATCCTGAGCCCAAGAGATTTACAAGGGCTGTAGCTGAAACTGCTGCATTTCTTACTCTGCTTGCAAACGAACAGCATATTGTGAATACCTCCAGAAACAAAATAGTAATAATTGTGTTATTGGTACTAATAATCCAGCTACAAGACTTCTAAAACCTAGTGTCTACAGTGTTTGCAGCACCTATTAATAGTTTTGCAAACTCATAGAACATCCATAAAATGCACAAAATTCTAAATAATTTTAAGTCTTGTTTGATTGCCTTGTATAAACCTAAAGCAATTGAATTCAATGCAATGAGGATAGACTAGACAGAGTAAATAGTGTTTAGTAACTGTGTCTTTTCAAGATGTTTTTAACAAGCTACAGCTGTGGCTTTTGGAGGAGAAATAGCTTGAAGATTTGGAAAAGAAAGCTATTTGGTACACAATAAAGAGAATAAAAGCATGTGTATTGGGGTGTCTAGAGATACGGTATTTTGAAAAGTTTTAGAATGTAACTGTCAGAAATGTTTCTTACCAGGAGTTTTATCAGAAGAAGGTATCAGCCACATAGGTGTGTGTTCAGAAATAAGTGTGTGTTAATTCTAGCCATGTGTGCAGTTTTCTCTGTGCATGAGAATGAATCCAGTCCATAATACCTGTGCTTGAAATCTCTTTAGTAATCCTTAGAAGATTTCTTGCTTTTTGTGGCATGACCTTTGGAAATCTCACAACAAAAATTTTCAAAGATTTTTACTATCCTGAAGAGAAGAAATGGTGCTGTACCAGCTGTTTTTGCTTGACTGTAATAACATTAAAAATGAAACTTGGAAAATTATTATATTTTTCAGATCCTTTTAAACTAAACCCAGAAGCATTAATACGTGAGTTTACATGGGGAGATATATTCGTCTTATAACAAATAAGAACTTTCTGACCAAAAGTATCATTTTCATTGTGATCACCCTATACTGACAGAATCTACTTAAATGCTTTTATTCATTCACACAAAGAAACCTTAACTACATAGTGGTGTGTCTTCAAGAAACGCAAACTTCAGAAAAATGTCCTCTTGGGGGAAAAATTAAATTGGGTACCTTGTGTCCACGTTGTTCTATCACTGCATCTTAGTTGATCAGATGGTGGTTCAAATCAAAAGGATCCAGACAAGTTCCCTCATGCTTCACATTTTTCTAGGGGCAGTGTGTTAGATCTGGATTATAAAAACTTCCATCTCAACAGGACAACTGAGTCTGCATGCCAAAAAGTGACACTTTTCAACAGTCTTTTAAAGCCACATTCCTCTCTCAAAAGAAAACGTTAATTTTGTTAGCCTGTACAGCTCAGTAATACCAAATGGACTCATTATCATTTGTTACCCAACCATTACCTTGTCAGTTCCTTACACTTCATTGAACTTTGCCACGAGCACAAAGAACACAAGCTTCTATCCCTCATCTCTTTTTCTGATCCCAAAACATCCTAAACATCCTCTACCTGGATGCTTGCACAAGTATTTAATGTCAAGACCAATGCATTTCTCATTATCACATTAGAATCAACAAGTTGACAAGCAGCTGCAGGTGACGACTGCTACTGAGCTGAACTCTTTCACAGCTCAGCTCTTGGCACGGCTTTTGCTGCATGGGCTTTCAGCAACTGGTATTGGCTAATTGCCATGTTTAGAAGGCTCAGTTTGTTCTTTCACATGTATTTGGGACTCCAGCCAAGATTTTGAAAGGTAAAATCCTAAAAAGAGTTAGGCAACCATTTCCATATGCGAGGGCCTAAGCAAATGCTTTAAAATCTAACTGATTCTGTTGATTACTAGATATGGATATAGCCACCTTACATTTTAAGATCCTAATGTTTCAAATCCTGGCTAGCTTCATTGCTTACAGCACTGCCATACAGTCTTCCAGCCACGACATTAGACACTGCAGGCAAGTGCATGACACAGTATCTTGCACTGTGTCATGTCCATCCTGGACATAGAAGGCACAGGTATGAGCTACTGCTCTGTCTTTGGCAGGAGTGGGCTGGGAAGTACTTAAGAACAGAGAGCCAGAGACATGAATGGCATAAGTGTCTGTGCCCAAACTGTCATCCTAAAAACCGCATTCAGCTGACAAAATAGACTCCCAGCCATCTGCCTGGACTTGTAACTTTGTGCAGACCAGCAAGCCTGTAGAGCTCAGCAGCCAAATTCATTGTCTAAACCCGGTTTGATTCAGATGACAGTCATCTCCCTATTTAAGTCCCTTTGATAAGTGATCTAGCAGATATTTTCAGAGCACACTTCCTCCACACAAAAAGAAATCAGTATCACAAAACTGCAATAGTGTCCTCTACTTTCCTTTAAAATGCCATAGCGAAGGATATGCTACTTGCTGCTTTCATATAAGCTCTTACTTGCTCCTGTGCTCATCTTGGCAGTGGGAAGCAAGGGCTCAATAAGCTTCTCTGCCTAAAGAGATAAGAACCTACGTTTCATATTGTCCAGGCAATTACTGCTTCCCAGGAAAGCACCCAAACTGTCAATTCTAAACATTTATGAATGGGAATACAGATCCTACTGGGTATGTGCACTGAGCTGAAAATGAAAACATACAGGATCAGAGAAAGAAGAAGCAATGGCAAGTAAGGGTTTGACTTTGTAACCCAGAGTTTATGTCTTTTAGTCAGGACTGGCATATCTGTATTTGTGGTCACAGCTTCTATTGCTATAGTTTAGCAACCAACTGTTAAATGTAAAATGCAGAAATGACTCAGGAGGGAGAGAGAGACAAGAGTCCAGGACGATCTCAGCAGTGAGCCCCAGGACTGAATCATGCTTCTTCTCACACACACCATCTTTCTCTAAGCCAGTAGTGATGTCTCTGTAAATAAACTAGATGTGCTCATGAGCATCGCCTGGCCCTGAGGTCAGGTGGTGTGGAACAACCCACATCCATGCCTCCAAACTTTTGTAACTTCCAAAACAAGATGGCCACATGCAAACTGCCAGCTGGGAAAGGTCCCTGGCCTGCACTAGCTCCCAAACCAGGTAGGAGAACTGTTTGGGAAAACAGGAGGCCAAAGCCACACAGTTGCCCACTTAGAGGATTTAAGAGTAAACACTGATTTTCCAACACCTGGCAGCATTCCCCGGAGCTGTTTAATTCACTCATATAGAACATGCAGCTTGATTCCCTTTTGCCAGCAGCATAGTTTCCACAAGAGAGGGTGCCCCTATGCCTCTTTAGCCTATAGCCTGGCCATCACAGACCTGTCCACAGGGAGTAGATCTGTGGGTCAGAGCCCCCCTGGATGCAGAAGGGGACAGACCTGGACTCTCCAGTCTCCAGAGTGCCCTAGTCCCAAGCTGTTAGGCAAAGTCGATGTGCCTTCATCAGGCCTAGTTTTAACAGGATGGTATGGCCTGCTTTGTGCAGGGCACTGGACCAGATGACCCCAGAGGTCCCTTCCAACCTAGATTACTCTGTGATGCTATGATACAGTACATTTCTCAGAGTTACTAACCTATAAGTGAGTGTTACATGTGCTTAGAGATTATCTGGTGGATTGGAGTGCTTTATCAGCCTCTCCAATCAAGGATACTGCCTCCCCTCCCAGAAATTGTCCTCCATGAGAGCGCTTAGTGAATGACCCGATTCCTGGAATGAAGCAACTAGGCACAACCTGCACCATGGGGCTAACACAGATGCAGAGGTCTGAGGCTGAATGAGGATGGCTACTGCAAGTCTACACTCCCATGGGCTCAGATGGTTACTGCTCAGATTTTTCTGAAGGTACTTTATATAAAACTGAATTCCATTTAATGTCCTGTATTGAATCCTGGTTTTGTATCTGTTAGATCAAAATTACTGGAACTCTTCTATAAAATCAGGTTTCGTTAAGCCTTGTGAAGAGAAGGCTATAGGGAAAATCTAGTTGGAGTTACGTACAACCTGAAAGAGTGTTACAGAGAAGACACCTAAACTTCCACTTTGGTGCACCGCCAAAGGGCAAGAGGCAATGGCTACTACCTGCAACAAGGGAAATTCTGATTATACGTAGGAAAATATTCTTTACCACATGAGCGGCTAAGCCACTGGAATGGGATGCTCAGAGAGACTGTGGAACTGCCATCCTTGGAAATTTTCAGACCTCTACTGGTCTGGGCCCTGAGCGTCCTGATCTAGATTTCAAGTTAGCCCTGCTTTGAGAGATGATTGAACTTCATGACCTCAGGAAGATTATTCCAAACCAAATCTTTCTGTTATTCTATGGTATTTTCTATACAGGCACTGAAAAGAAAGGGTCAATAGGACTTGGTTACATTCGGAGAACATAAATGTCTTGCAGAAATCCACTTCTTTGTCATCATCCATATTCTGCATTTTTATAACTGAACTTTTTTACATTAAAACAAATTCTTCTATCAATTAAATCTTATCACTGAATTAAAATCAAGAAGAACATACATTGGATTCTCCTTACAAGAGAATTTACCATTCATTATTTATTGCCCCATATTAAAAGCAAACCTGTGTTTTAAAACCAGGATTCATTAGTGACAGACAATACAAAAACAGACACTCAGGTTTAAGAAAAACATGCACAATCACATTTATTCTTCTCAGCTCAAGCTATCATTTAATAAATAGTTGCTTAATAGCGTTTTTTCTGGTAGGATGTGCAATTTAATCAAGTAAATTATCATTCCTGGGAAATCTGTACATTCAAGTTGAAGTTATAATGATGTAAGCATTATCAGAGCAACACCTCAATTAATGAAACAACTTGGAATAACTTAACATTAAACTGGACATCAGTTTCATGTTCAAGAATATGAACAAGAAGTCTGTAGACCAGTTAATGTTGTAAACCTGTGGCTCAGCCACTTATGAACTTGTTTCTCATGTCAGCTCAGCCTTCTTTAGCTTGGTCAATAAATTTTTATGTGATGTAATTTTTCACTTAACAATTTTTTTCCATTTTGCTCATATTTGTTACTCATTTTCTCATATTTGCTGAAATATTTATTTTGTCCTTTTGTTTTCTAGACAGATTGTTTAACATTCTGAATTATTTCTACCTTTCTGCTTTTTATTCCACATGCACATCATTTGTCTTACTTATCCAGCACATCCCTCTTTTTTCTGCTGAGGAAGCACTTATCTACTACAAGTAGGAAAGGATGAAAAAGTAAACAGCCCTTCTAATTAGTTGGACAGAACTTTTGTCATTTTCTTGAGAAAACAGAATTTTAAGGATTACTTTTTCAAGAATAATATGTTTCTTCTTCACAAAATACAGCTCAATGCTTTTACATACCAGACACGTTAGAACTATATAGGAAATGTTTACATAGGATTCAGTGTGTTCAGGAATGGAAGATATTAGTGGTGCATCTAGGTAACTTTTTTCTGAACATTTCATTTTGAAATGTGGTAGAAAAATTAAAAGAATGCATTGTTTATGAGGAAGGGAACACATAAGAAATTTCACCTTCAAACCCATCTAAAATAAAATAAAATCTGCTTACCACAGATATTTTCTACTGCACTGATTCAGAGATTGTATATGGCTGTTAATTTGTGTGGCCTTCATCACACATGCTTTGGCAGTAGACCACAATTAAATGCTCATTGGGTCATTAAACCGTCACAGCCAACAGTGTCTGCCAAGCTTAATGGAGCTAATGTGAACATCTTGAGCGATGTCACGGTAAAGAGAATATTCTACATAATTCTACATTCTACATTCTACATATTCTACATTCCATATCTGACTACCACTCTTTGGAAGTCAGTTATTATGTTGCAGCCTACAGGCTAAGGCTTTTTTTTAATGCACACTTCTTTGGAAACTGCTGCCATGAGTTTGTTTTGCAGACCCTCTGAGGAATGAGTGTTATTGATTCTAAAGTTAATAGCCCATGGGTATAAACAACCACAGCTTTACATTTTGCTTCCCAAATGTTTAAATGCCTATTTTACATATACAGCTATATTTCTGAAGAAATCTCTTTGAGGAAGTATTTTTTCAATGACAGTATTTTTAAAAAAGCTATACACCACTCTGGACAATCAACCCTGGTATTTTAGCTTCATGTTCAGCCTTACCTAAGACATGACAAGTACTCCCACTACCTAGCTGGATTAAAGATACAAATCATAGTTTGTGCAGTATAACACAGAAGTATGCAACAGGATGGGAATTCAGAATGGAAGGAAAACGTGTGAGGCTCAGAATGGAAGGAAAACTTGTGAGGCACAGAGTGGGACTCCTGCCCCCAAACGTAACTGTGTTCAATGCAAAAGTCTGGCATTCACTTTGGAATCTGGAGGTCAGACTCCTTTTCATGTCAATGTGGAACTACATTTAGATTGAAATTCATCACACCCGAAGATCTAAGACCCTAAGAAATCTAAAAGAGATCAGTTAAACACACCCCAGAAATGCTCATTACTCTCCACTGACCACTAGCACAAATAAACATCTCTACTATAGACGTCTAAACTTAGGTGAGACCAATTCCACTCTGAACATTCAAAAATTTATTGCAGTTCAAGTTTAACACCTCAGTTTCCCCAATGTTGCTTCAAAGTAACCTCATACCCACAGTCCTCTTTTTATTGGCAAAATTCTGGCGGAGAGAAAGTGACTAAATTAATCAGTGATAGGAACATTTCTAACATCTCATATCCATAAATGATTTTATAGCTTTAGAAGCAGAGAACAAAAGTAAGAGAAAGGCTTCTGTCTTCAGTAAGGGAAGGTGAACTATAAATTAGAAACTGCAGATTCTTTAAAAATGAAAGAAAAAAAATGAAGATATAAACTACCTCCATTTACAAATTTATTCCAGGCAGCAGGGAAATGAAGCTTGTTGTGGTTTTGATAATATATAGCCACGTCTTCTCAATATGCAGTCTGACAGATGATTTTCTTTTTGGTTAAATTTTTTACAAGGTAAGAAGAATAGCTGCTCTATTTTCACTTCTTTATGTTTCAATCACCACAACTACTCTAACCAGCCAAGAGACTCCTGTTGTACTATACACTGTAAAAACTGTACATGTGGTAGAGATACATTATTCAAAATAATATTACACAGATACATTACTTCAGGTATGACTAGGGCTCTGTTTGTGTGAAATATTACTTCTGCGTACATTGGCAAATATATTTACCATAATTTCACACAGAATTGTCTTAAAAATACATGCAAATATGTACTTAGCTGTCTAAATACCATGTGGTTTATGACCTTAGAGATACCCTATAGAGATATGAATCAAAAAGGCTGCTCCAAAACACAAAGCAGTTGATATGAATCGCTCCAAAATCTGCTCCAGTACACGCAACACTTGTAAGGTGAATTGTCGCTCCAGTATACTTTGGCCACTAGGAATAATATGAGCAAAATTCCTGAATACTTTAAAATGAAAGACAGGAGCACAAATATTGGATTATTATTATTTTCATTAATTAAGAGAGATGCACTGAATTAATTCCACAACTGATATGCATTCTCCACAAATTTTCCATCAAAATAATTGTGACTCTGCGGGGTGATCCCTGACTCACTATAAACAAACAGAATTAAGATCAGAGAGAGACTTTCCCTTATCAAGTACAAATCACACATCTTTGAGAAAAAAAAATTTAAAAAAAAACCACACAACAATGTGAAAAATTGTTCTTTAGTGGCTTGGATAATAATTCTGTGAAACATATCCTAGGTAATCTGTTTTCCACAGCAGCAGTTGTACCTGTTTTGGAACAAAATATGAATTTCAGATGAAGGTTGGGGTTTTTTAGGGTTCCTTGCATATGTCACCAACATGCGGTCCAATAATACAAGATTATTTAATAAAAATCAGCAGTTATCCACTGCAAGTGCCATTGCATCAATATTTTTAACTACGTGGAAAATGATGCTTCAGCTTCATTCAGAGCCAGGATTACCTGTATATTTCTTGGAATAGAGAGGCCAGTAGAAAGCAACAGATGATGCGAAATCAGAAACACAGAGCTTGGCATTTTATGATGGGAATCTGGATCGCACCATTGGCCATTACTGTCGTTCCACTGTAAAACTCATGAGCCTTTTAACTTATGGGTGTGAAAGCCTGTTACCATGCTGAGTCAATGATCCCTGCTCAGAGGCACCCTTTTGACTACTGACGGTCCGTCCTCCCACCCTCCACTGCCCCTAATCATTAAAAGACGATAAATTCCCCAAATATGCAAAGATGATATCAAGAAAGCTCAAAGAACCAGGCAGGCCATTCATTCTCAGGTAAGGCTGAAAATGAACAGGACACACTGCCCGACAAATTTTACTATGTGTCAGGTAATTGTGTCCCCACAGGGAAACCTAAGACAGAGAGAACTCTTTTGCCTTACCCATCCTTGGCACATACGTAGGATGTGGAAATCTGCTCCCTCTCACTGCAGTCTCTCGGGGTTAGTGGTCTCTACAGAGAATCTCAATACACAAAAGCTCCTGTGCAACACTTATGGAACACGAAAAATAAGCACAGACCTTTTCTTTTTGAAGAATCTTTTAAGAATCGGATTGGTGCCAGCTTTATTCAGCTAGGACCCTCATCTGAACTATTCATTTTGCATTTTGGATTTTTAGAAAAATCATTTGCATTCCAACTTACTTCAGAAACACTGCATGCAGAAGACAAAGCTCTTCTGAAATGTTGATAGCCGAAGCCAAATTTCCAAGATGATACTGTATTCCAAAACCTGATATAATTAACCAAGAGGGTCAAAAAGACTGTTAGGCAACAATGCAATCCCTTCCTCACGATCTGCCTTGTCCCACCGCTCTGGGCTGGGATGGCAGGAGAAAACTTCGCTTACAGTGACAATGCGCACACGCCAACTCACGAGGGAAAGCATGCGTGGCTTAAAGCAGCTTTGTACTCCTCTGATCCCAGGCCATCTGTGTACCAGCTGTCCTCTGGTGTGAACCGGAGCATACTGAATGTTTGCTGAGGGGCTTTTCACACATTTCTTTGCCTTGTCAGCAAACTTGTTTTAACATGAGAGATTTGATCCCTCACTTTACTTTGTTTCTCTCTCTTTCTTACACATGTATCTACCCACACAAACATCCTACCTAACAGGCAGGAGAGAGCATTACAGGACAGTTACAAAAGAGATACCAGAATTACTAACCTATTGTGTTGTATTGCTGCCCATCACTACTGTGTCTAATTATCTCACACTCTACGTCTAGGTGTCCAGATGACTTCTGTGCAGTATTTAACACTTTTCCTGTTTCCATTGTCAAAATGTTATTAAGAATATCCTTGTATGTTGTTTTTTGTGCTGTTTTTTTTTTTTTTTGCTTGCCATATTTTCTTTCCTCTCTTGTTTGAGTGGATTTGGGATAAAAAGGCTGCCAATGCTGAGAGGTTGAGAGCATCATTCTCACCGTGTTAGGGAGAAAAACATTATGCAGCCACCTCTAGAGAACTGTAGGACACTTGATTCATCTATTCTGCTCTAAAATTTGGTTTCATAGCTGATTTTTTTTAAACAGAGAAAACTTTGATCCAGGTACTTATAAACCTTGTCCTTTTTTCTTGGTCTGCTATGACAGTTAAAAAATCAAACTGGAAAAAACCCTTTAAAATAACCAAGGTTTGCTGCACCGATAGCTCTGAGGAGTGAACCAGGACACTACACAGTCCCCAGAAGTCCAGCAATCACTATGGGAACCGGAGTACGTGGTAGCCTGAGCCATATTGTGTACCAGCAGGAAGAGCATTATACACTAATCCCAATTGGAGCTGACAAATGGCTTGCTGTGACAAATGTGCTCATTCAGTATTTGCTGTGCATAGCTCTTTGCTCGAAAAGAAGGGCTGTTTCTTGAGAAGCTGGAGGTGGGAAAAGGCAATTTTAAACACTGACATTTCCCGGTTACCCCAGCTTAGCGAGGAGGCCAGCAAGATGCTGTGCACTTTGATGAATGGAAGAGAAACAAGGTCCCAGGTAGTTTTCCAGTGCCTTCTCTCTCCATTTTAGTTCAGTTTAGTTGAAGCTGTCACTGCTCAGCCAAAAGATGACTTCTTAGAGGCAAAGTGACTTTTTAGCTGCCTCATTAGTGAATACACAAATAGCTGAAGGTTGACGGCATTTGCAGATGTTAAGTTCATTACATTTCATCCAATCTCTAAACAAACCAATGCACATTCTGGGATAGCAGATCCCTGCAAGACATTTTTAAAGGAGGTGTTACCAGTCTCCAGCCTGGGGCACAGCCTCAAACCATTGGCATCCTCCACTTGGAGGAAGCCTAATGAAGCCACTGTTTAACATTGGCTCCTCAGCTCACAAAGCAGCAATTTAACAAAGGTATGAGAGAAGTTCAGCATCATGAACTTAAAGGTTTTGTCTGCAACCCTGCTTGTAAGGAGGACATGTTCACTGCACAAGAATTCACAAACACAGAGCACATAGTTTCATACTAAATATTTCCAGAAAAAATCTCCAGGGAAGGCATACAAGATGACCTGTCCTTGTCACAGGTGAAACCCAGGGGTTTGGCCCCGAGTCACGCGCAGCTTCAGCATGCCCATGATTTCAGGTCATGGAAATGCCACGGAAGAACAAAACAGCGCTTTGGTAAGGGTTGATGCACACAGTGATGCTGAGTCAGCTACTTCAGACTGGAGAAGCCATGAAAAGAAGGCAGAGGCACTAGAGACAGAGGCTTTCCCCTTTCATTGAAAAATGCTCTATCTTAAGAGAAACTTGGTCGAAAGGGATCCCTAGCAAAGAGCTCTGTGAAGCAGAGAAACATTGGACAGAACATAAGAAATATTAGGAGAAAAAGTGACCTTAAGCTTCACTGCAAGTCAGTTCAGCTCTAGCACCAGAAAAGCTTTTCTCTGCCTTTTGATACCTTTCTTTGCTTCAAAGGGAAACAAACAAGAAACAGCCATTCAGAAAGGGCTCTTAGCCATGTACTGGCTACAGAATAAAATTTAGCAACTTTTCCTTGCCAGCAGTCCAACCTTAACCAAACATCACTCACACAGTTCACACTGGGGTCATTCACAACTGTCGTGCCGCTACCAGCACCAGCAGCAGACTACTAAGCATGTAGGGCCACACTTACCGGTGGATGCCGGCTGCTTTGTACCACTCCAGTGATGCGAAGCAGCTGTAAACCAGGTTTAACAGGCCAGTTAAACAAGCATTATTATTGCTTTGTGTTGCTGACAGTACAAAGCTGCCAGAGCAGCCCAAGGAATCTGATCCTCTGCATTCTTTCTGCAACAAAGTGGAAGTGCTAATCCCGATTTTGAATCCTGTCAAAATATTTAATAAAGTCCAATGGGAGGATCTTATACATTGACCACTTTAAAATGAGTTCACTAACTCTTCCCTAGATACACCATTTCTGTCAGTCTCCCTCAAAACACTGGATGTGTCCTCTGTGTGAGTGGCCATTGAACTTTTTTCAATAACATACATTCTTATATATCAACAACTTAAAAATTAAAATCTGCCCTCATTGACAACAATGATTTTTAATGTTATGATGACATAGTAAACACAAAACTTTCCAGGCTGCCTACATCATGACACATGGTCTATTCAAGCAAGACTGTGATACATAAAATCATCAATGTGTATGTTGATAATTTTATGTACACATAACGCACGTATACTTACACACTAACCCGGAGCAAGAAGATACTGTGACAATGCAGTTTAATTGGGTTTATTAATTACAGACCAAGAGGCAAGAGTTCAGACCTCCTTTCAGACTCATGATGAAGCAAACTCCCACTCTATGAAGCTATAAATAATACAAAGTTAATAGACCTGAGGCATCAAAGGCAGCTGGATGTGGTGATAGCCATACTGGTTTCTGTGTGCTGTCAGCCACAGAAAACTGGCCTTTCTGTAGCTCAGTGGGACACCTTGGCTCAGTCAGATGTTCAACTTTCTGAACTCTAAACAAAGGTTTAAAAAGAGTCCTCTATCCAAAGAATCCTGTTAAAATGGATGAGCTGCAGACTTAAATACTGAAGTGTGGAGATCATTATCATTTATCTACACAATCTTCCAAACCTCTGCTACATGAAATCTTGCCAGACCCCACCAGAGAGTAAAAACTCCTTCCTTCATTGCAAAGTTGTATTTGCATAGTTATGATCATTCTCCTTTACCCCTTTCCAGTTTTACCCATTCATTTTCAGCTTGACATAAAAACTACTAGATAAAGCTAAAAGGCATTTTTTGTGGAAGAATTAATAGTCTACATTACACCTGTTAAATATGCTATTATCATAGGAAAAAGAAGACTTTGTCCTTCTGAATTCAAAATTATATAATTATGCAATTTCACTCTGAACAATAATGGCAAAACTGTTCTATAAAGCCTCAATCTGGCAAGCCATTAAAAATATATATCTTTATAAATTACCTATAACATCTACATACAGAACATTAGAACTTCCCATTTAAGATTAAACCCAGCCACTCATAAATCCCTAGAAACTTGACATTAAGATTTAAATAATGACAGGCATATTTTTTTGTATACTGCCTTTCCCATATGTGATTGGAATAATACAATTCGCACCAGCAACTTAGAATGACATTTTCTGTACACAGAGACTGAAATGCCTGGAAAACAGCTAAGGAAATAAGTTTATGTTATAAAAAAAAATCTTAACTTATGCTTTCTCCTTTTCCATTCTCCTCCTCAACTTGGTCTTGCAAGAATAAGAAGTATGATCGACATTCATGAAGGTACTTGGGAATCTAATTTCTGTCTGGGTGTCCAACTTGCACTGAAACCAATTGGAAATCAATGGGAATTAGGATTCTGGTTTTATTTCTGGGTGTGGACTGATGTTTGAGAAAGAACAGAACATTCATATCCTGTGCAACTTTCACTGAGGAGACAGAAAACAAGACTTTTTTTCTCTTGCCTGGTGGCAGAAGAGCTATGCTGGCAGATTTTGCTGGCTCTGAGATATATATATGTATATATAATAGTTACAATAGAGTTACAATAGAGTTAGGGAAAGAATACCCACCTCAGCAGTGATTAGTGTGCCCTTGTGGGGTGAAAGGTGCAGCTTGACCTCCAGGTGAATAACACTGGGATAGTAGAGTATATAGATAGGAGGGTATATAAGGGGAGAGAAGATTCTGTTCAGCGAGTTGTTCCTTTCTGCCACTGCTGACAAACGATGGGGCTGGCTATGTGCAGTGCTCCACAAGCAGCTAACAGTGAACCCAGGCAGGAGAAGCTGGTGAGGAACAACATTAGGTGGCACAATTAAGTGTGAACACAGCGCTGAGCACACCAAAGAGCACGGCTGTCCAGCACAGTGAGGGAAAAGGACAAAGACTCTGGTAATCTTACCCATCATTGGCCATTCAGATTCCCATAATTATAGTTCATTTTATTTTCCTCTTCTCCCTTCTCCAATAAAATTCTGTCTGTTAGAGACAGTTATTCAATACCTTGTTTGTTGTGCTTCAAAAGGATTCTGGATAGGACTTGAGTTCGTATGTTTTAAAAGTTTTATATAACTGAGTTTGGCCTTTGCTGCTGCCAAAAGAAGGGCTGTACTGTGGCGTGGGAGGCAGGGGAAATGCTCAGCCAAGATACTCTTGGTAGCACCCAGAAGCACATGAAGTAAAACAACAATTTAGGGGAAGCATTTTGTGCTCAGTCATAGTGTTGGGAAACTGGCAAAAGAGGAGGCATATAATCCTAGGAAGCACTAACTGAGTTTAGGACTGGTAAGGCTTGACTTGGATGCTCAAGCACAGGCATTTAGTGCCATGTGACATGCCCTAGAATATATGAGATATCCCTTGCAGATATGACAATGCCTGTAGTATACCTGTGTCCTTTCAGTCTGACTGCTGGAGGCATCAGCTTCCTAGAAACACTTGATGAGACCCTTATTAAAAATCATTCTTCTTATCCTAAAAAAGCCATTCAAAACAAGCCACAATTTGCATATTTTTCTCCACTGATTGTGAAGGAACTCCAGGGTGAACAGCTCAAGGGTAGCTGTCCACGCTGTAGATGTTTCAAGTTAGCTTATATGAATTTCACCTCTGATACCTAACAAAGCAACAAATTATGTGTTTTCAAAAAACAGGATAGCCACTACTTTCTCTGTTGCATGTGGATTACCTGGTGTCTGAATTCTCTCTGCAGCATTTCTCTCAATAAGGATATAGCAGGGCCTGACTTTTCAGCCTGGCTGTATATTTTCTTAAACCATATAGGAAATCATGATTCTTCAGAGCACTTTCCCTTTTTGTTACATTGGATTGATATTAGACAACAGACTTATCCAGAAAAGGATTTGGAAAGCTATGCAGAGACATGCAGCGTGTTACTACGACCCTTTTTCCCCTAGGAAGCCACACTAAAGATATTTTAATTAAAAAGCCTGAAAAAATAAGAAATCCATTAGAAAAACAGTAAAAGAGTTATTGTTCTATGGCAGCCTCCAAACAATGCCTCCTCTTTAATAAACTGTGGGGTTTTTTTTCATTTATTTTAAGGGAAATCAAGAATTGAGCAGTGAACTGAAGCACAGCCCATTCTTCTCTGCACTCCAGCAGAAGAGTCAACAACACCAATAATTGATGTAAAATGTGCCATACAACACTGACATCTGCAAGGAGCTCATCATTCTTTGATGTTGTTTTCTTTCACAAAGCTTCTCTCTTTTCCTTAGCCTAACCACCCCCCATGTCAAATGAAAATCCGACAGCACAGAGTACCCTAAAGCATGTTAGCCTGAAACTGAAGACAAGCTGGAAGATTCAAAGACTAGAGAACCTAAATTTTTCTCCTCAGCTGGCAGCTGCTCTTTGTAACTTTAAGCTCATCTTTGTGAAACATTACCAAGACAAAAGCACTAGTGGCAATCTTTCATTGACCAGTACAAGAATATAATTCTCTTCAGTAACTCAGAAGTAATATCATCTGGTTCCCATACAGCAGACCCAGAGGAAATCTTTCCCAGGCAGAAGTTTAATTATCGAGCAGGATATTAAAATCCTGATACCAATGTTGTCAACATTTCAATAACAAGTATGGTTCCGACAGTCATTGCTTCTTGAAATATATCTTTAATCACTTCTAATGTAATTATGTCTCTTCAGCAAGGCCTTTTAATATTGGTTAAGTCAGCAGCCATATTAATCAGTGGTACAGATGGATAAATTCTGACTGAAAACAGCAGCTGAACTGATAAGTTCTTGCCAACTTTATGCAGGAGAACTACCTCGATTCTGAATTCTACACTTAAAAATTCCTCTGGTTCTACAATGGCCAAAAAGGGAATCAAAATTTCTTACAGAGCAGCTGAATATACTGTACCTGGGGAATCTTGTGGCAAGCCTCCTCCTTGCATGCTGGCTGGGTGCAAAAGGGATTCTGCAGTTTAATTCAGACATAATGCAAAGTGGTGTCCCAAGAAACCAATAACAAAGTGATAGAGCAGCTGCCCCAAACTGCTCCAGGCTGCTCTGTGCTCAGCCACGCTCAACGAGATTCATATGATTAACAATACGTGTCTCCAGTGTAAACACACCAGAGCTAGCCTTCCCAGACTGCTTCAGTCAATGGAGCATGAGTTAATGCTCAATAGACTCCAGGGTGCAATTCCTCTCATGCTAAGGTAGACATTTAAAATAGGTCAGATGAATCTCACCCCACAGTTCTGCTCCTTGCATTGACTATAAAGAGAGCCTTATGGTGATCTACTCAGCTGAAGCTGACATCTGCATGGCTGATTCTTAGGGCAGAGTTTATTTATTTAGGGCTCTAGATAAGACAGGATCTAAGAAAGACTCGTGCCCCACTGCACTGTCACCTGGAGGCCAGGTGGGAAACCCCAGGGCTGAAACTGTGTCTAAGCATCCGAACCTAGTGCTAAACTGAAGTAGAATGAACCTTACTCCCTTCTCTCCTTCTGTGAAAGGACAGAGACCAGAGCTCCATGTCCACCTTACCTAAGTCAGTTTTGCAGCAATTCATGGACTAGAATCATAGAATCACAGAATCATAAAATTGTTTAGATTGGAAAAGACCTTTAAGATCATCGAGTACAACTGTTAACCTAACGCTGCCAAGTCCACCACTAAACCATGGCCCAAAGCACCATGTCTACACACCTTTTAAATACCTCCAGGGATGGTGACTCAACCACCTCCCTGGGCAGCCTGTTCCAATGCCTGACAACCCTTTCAGTGAAAGAAGCTTTTCCTAATACCAGATCTAAACCTCCCCTGGAGCAAACTTGAGGCCATTTCCTCTTGTCCTGGTGCTTATTACTTAGGAGAAGAGACCAACACCCACCTCACTACAACCTCCTTTCAGGTACTTGCAGAGAGCGATAAGGTCTCCCCTCAGCCTCCTCTTCTCCAGACTGAACAACCCCAGTTCCCTCAGCCGCTCCTCATAAGACTTGTGCTCCAGACCCCTCACCAGCTTCGTCACCCTTCTCTGGACACGCTCCAGCACCTCAATGTCCTTCTTGTAGTGAGGGGCCCAAAACTCAACACAGGATTCCAGGTGCGGCCTCACTAGCGCCGAGTACAGGGGCACGATCACCTCCCTAGTCCTGCTGGCCACACTGTTTCTGATATAAGCCAGGATGCCATTGGCCTTCTTGGCCACCTGGGCACACTGTCGGCTCATATTCAGCCGGCTGTCAATCAACAACCCAGGACCTTTTCCACCAGGCAGCTTTCCAGCCACTCTTCCCCCAGGCCTGTAGTGTTGCATGGGGTTGTTGTGACCAAAGTGCAGGACCCGGCACTTGGCCTTATTGAACCGCATACAGTTGGCCTGGGCCCATCGATCCAGCCTGTCCAGATCCCTCTGCAGAGCCTTCTGACCCTCAAGCAGATCAACACTCCTGCCCAACTTGGTGTCATCTGCAAACTTGCTGACGAGGCACTCAATCCCCTCATCCAGATCCTTGATAAAGACATTAAACAGAACTGGCCCCAATACTGAGCCCTGGGGAACACCGCTTGTGACCAGCCGCCAACTGGATTTAACTCCATTCACCACAACTCTCTGGGCTCGGCCATCCAGACAGTTTTTTACACAGCAAGGTCACACTAAGCAGGTCACCTTGTTATAGAAGATCAGGTTGGTCAAGCAGGACCTGCCTTTCATGAGCCCGTGCTGGCTGGGCCTGATCCCTTGGTTGTCCTGCACATGCCCTGCGAGCGCCCTCAAGATGATATACTCCATAACCTTTCCCAGCATCGAGGTCAGGCTGACAGGCCTGTAGTTCCCCGGATCCTCCTTCCGGCCCTTCTTGAAGATGGGCATCACATTTGCTCACCTCCAGTCCACTGGGACCTCCCCGCTTAGCCAGGAGTGCTGGTAGATGATGGAAAGTGGTTTGGTGAGCACTTCCACCAGCTCCCTCAGTACCCTGGGGTGGATCCCATCTGGCCACTTGTGTATGTAACAGTAACAACAGAA
Organism: Gavia stellata; assembly: GCF_030936135.1. Lineage (NCBI taxonomy): Eukaryota > Metazoa > Chordata > Aves > Gaviiformes > Gaviidae > Gavia > Gavia stellata. The sequence continues at coordinate 21,349,437 of NC_082599.1, read as the reverse complement.
TAGGAACAATATTTCTTCCCTAAATCTAAGGGAATGCCCCATACAAATTTTGCATGCAGCATCTAGATGTTTACCTCCCCAATTCCCGCCCTCACGAGGACTTACGTGATTACGGTGCAAGATAGCAGGACCACTGCTTCCACTGTTTTCATAGCTGTTGCTGTTTGTAGTTTTTGTCACGTACAGGTGCCATGGCATGTGCATGCACTCTGTATGCAGAAAACCAGTTACAGTGACATTTTCAAAGTTACCTGACTCAAGCATTTTCAATGAGGTAAAGTAAGGGTATGTTTTCACTATAGATCATAACAGTCTACAGCAGAGTAGGCAAGCCAAAGCACGAATACCAACACAACTAGGAGAGGCATTTATGCATCAACTTCTATTTCCTGGCTAGTAAAGTGCTCTGAATTCAACAGATGCTTGGAGCCACTGCCTGGGACACAGACAAGTTGCTTTTCTGCCTTTGAAAAACATTACCTCCCTCTTCCAGTCAGCATATTTAATTTTCAACTTAAGAAAGCAAAACATAATCTGACCCAAAAGGTCAAGATCTCTCCTGTTCAAGGGAGATTCCTGAATTAGCTGCAAATGAGTTAATTCAGATACTAGAAACATTTTAGACACAACATGTAAGCACTCTGTGGAGCTAATGTGAAAAAAATGTATTGACTTAATAAAAATATTATATTAAGATACCTTATAACAAATGGATACCTTTACTCACATGACTTTTGCCTTTCCCTTCATTTATGGGATGTTTTATTAGTCAGATATGCCTTATTCCACCAAGATAAAAATGTATACAAATACAGCACCCTACAGGTGCAGATTGGCTGGATGATCAAAAAATTTTCAGGACATTTACCAAGTTACTACCTGTATCTCTGATTCTCCATCAAGTACTCTGCTTTGTTATCAGCTCCATCTTCTTTTCGCTAAAAGGCAGAGGATGAAGAAGTCACAATCCCCACTAAAGATTTCAGAAGTATGCTTTGATTTTGTCAATAAAAATAGATATTCAACATCATCCCAATGACACACCATATTAGGCAGCAGAAAAAAGTCACCATGAAGATTCAGGTATTTTAAAGCTCCTTGCTGAATTTTTTACTAACATGTCTACTTTGGTTCATGATCTAGATGCTCTTCCTTCTATATCTGTTTTGTTTTACATCGAGCTGGCAAAGTAACGTCTTCTAGAGAGTAGCTTTTAAAAAATATTTAAATAAAGCACTTACAGTTCCACCAAAGATATTCTGCTCTTAAAAAAATCTACAGTTCATCTCCCTATCAACAGGGAACCTTGCATTCCTCTTAGTTTATTGGCCATCTATGCAGAACAAGTATGGCCGATGAAGCAGCATGTTCGTAAAGTCCTCACAGCTTTAATCCCAATTCTGCAACTCTCTCATTGCATGGCCTTGGGCAGTCATTTGCCTTTCAACTCATTTTATCTGTTGTAAAAGAAGAGTACTACAGTCTACCCATCTACCTCATAAGGATGCTGTACTGACTAATTAATAGATACGAAGCACTAAGAACGTACAAAAATGCTAAGTGTTGTTGTTATTAGAGTGACCAATTTTACATAATGGAACCAAGGTCCACTGTATTTGTTTAAAATACTTGTCAGGTGAATGTAATTAATATTATCATTAAAAATTGTGATGTTGATATCAGAGTTGAACTTGATTTCCTGCAGCACAGCCTAGTAATTATGGCACCTTCCTCACACTCTGTTTTCCAATGGCTTTTTCACAACAAAATGTCACCCTACTGTGACCATAGGCTAAACCTAGTTGCAAAAGAATGAGAAAGAAAGCTACAATAGTAATATTACTTACTTTATAATGTACACTCAGCTATTTCCACTATATTCTAGTCCTGTGAGAAAAGAAATCTTTGTTTCTCCACTGCCTGATGGATCAGAGTGACAACATAAAACAGATCTTTGCTTATTAGTGCACACTGATCAAGCAGAACATCGGAGTCAGAGAGCTGTATCATTGAGGTGACATCCTCAGTGTGATTTTACTTTCCAGGAGCTGATGACACAGTAATTTTGTCTGTTTTCACTATAATGCTGTTGGCTGCTTTTGTATTTCACAGCAGATTGTGAAACCTGATACCTGACCATTGTACAGTACTGCTTAGATTATCCAATTGCCTGAAAATAAATTCATTATTATTATAACGTTTAAGCTAGTGTGGCAATTATCACACTTTCAAAAGCCATCTCCATTTAGTATCAAAAGAGGATGCAATGAGGAAGAAGCTAAGGAAACAGGTGTCCAGAAAAGGCCTCCTCTTCTGTTCCTGGAATATTAATATTTTAGCCATAAGTTGAAAGTGCTGGCTAGCAGAATAAAGAAAACAGTAACAGAATTTGGAGTTTATTCTTTTTTAAAGCTCTCTACATTAGATTGTGCCTGGTTCTGAAGCTCTTGGAACTTAAGTAAATTCTGTTTCCCTGGAGTGAGCTGCAGCATCAAATCTTAGATTGTTGTAATATCTCCTGTCCTGTTTACCCTACAAACTCTATTACCTACTGCTGTCTCTAAAAGTGCGTTGTTGTTACAATAGTTCCAGTATCTTACTAAAGCATGCTGCCCTTCTAGAGCTATTGAAAATTATTTTGAGTTCACAAAATTCCAATTCAGACCAGTATTCCGCCCCTGCTGCCTAAAACATCTCTCAAAAGCTGCATTCTGCTGCAAAAGGGTTTAGAGGTTTTTGTGATTCATATACCATGCCTCTTGTCAGCTTTCCAAACTGCACAGGACTCAAGGCTGCGCTTTCAGAGCAGTCTGTAAACTTTACACTGCCCCTAATAGCTGTTCGACTGCTGCTGCCTGAGCTCCAAGGCAGGAGAAGAGTTATGTTGAACGAACTTCATCCAATACAACACAAAATGCTGCTACTGATAGCGGGACAAGGGATGCTAACTTTGGCCAGACTCCCCTTCTATATGTAATATATATCAGAGTGATGAATTGGAGAATTACAATGACATGTTTTGAGTTTGCAAAGGCATAGGCTGTTCATTCTTTTTTATCCATATGAAAAAGCCTGGCTGACAGAATTAAGGCTTTGAAGTTCATTCAGTCTCTTTTATGCTGCCTGCTTCTCACCAAACCTTTAAAAGAAAAGAATGACTCAATAGCGTGCATCCAATTAAGTCACGTTTACAAATAATTTCTCACTATCTGCTCAATTTTAATGATATATGGTCATTCTGGATATGCACAGTAATTTTGAAATTTCACATTTCAGACGTAAAATCTGTTATGGAGTCCTGGTGCTTTTATTAAACTGCAGTCTCTCTCAGGGAGAGCAGCTCACTCAGTCCCTCTCAAGGGACTTTGTATATGTTATGTTAATTTTAAAATTCTTTAAATATATTTAAATGTATGCATTTCCAAGCTCTTGTGGCCATAGCTTAACTGGAAAATCGTATATAAATGATTCATGAGTACCTGGCACTTACTTGCTGGGATGGTGGAGGGGAGCGGAGAGGAAGAAGAACCCAAGCCTTTTTAAAAGTCTTGCCCTCCTGTATCCCAGGACACAGGATGTATGATAGACAAAGCCTGAATTACACCACTACACTGGGTATGTCAGGTTTAAAATTAAGACAGGGAGCCTTCATCATCACCAAAGACATTTTAGATATGTGCCTGCTTGCTGAGCAGAAGTGGGAGGGGAGCACCTAACAGGGTTGCTGTGATGGGTAAGTTGGGACTTCTCCCACTCCGAGTGCGCAAGCACGTACAATGGGCGAAGGACTGACAAATTCATACAGCTCATTCACCAGCTGAACAACTGCTCAGTGGGTTGCTCCGATATACTAGGACCGTATGAAATTAGGAAATGTTGCTACTTCGTGCAGACTTGAATAAAAAGAAGCTTCCTGACACAGAAAAGACGTAAGCAAACTTTGTAATAGGACTAATAGTGGATTTACAGGACTGAAAAGACCTATTGAATATACACACACAAAAGCATAATTTAATGTGTAAAGTGTCTGTCTCTTGATGAATAGGTTAGAAATTGAATAGCAAAAAAACGCAAATGGCCATAAGATTTTTAAAGGGATAAAGACTGAAAATAGTCTGTCTTTTTTCATTCTAATAGAGTTACCATCATAGTTTTCTCATAAAGTCAAAGCTCCTTTATTGCTAATTGGGCTTGCCTCAGAAAGCTTAGGCATTCAGAAATGGTTTCCTCTCCTTTTATAATGTCTTGGTTTATAAAGTAGTCCCTCTCATTCATGATCTTTACTTTGATGAAAAAGATATATTTAGATTGCTGTGGAGGAAAATAAAATACTGAAGGTAATGACTCTATTATTGCTAATGAGTTCATGCCTACAGTTTAGGATCAAGGAAGGGAAAGAATTGTCATCACAGAGAGAGGAAACTCCCTACCTGTTTGTCAACACCTATAACCAGACCGGCTCTATACTTTGAATTATTTTGGGTCTGCACAGGAAATCAGGACACACACAACCCAACATTTATAATTTTCTTTTGTTCTCCTCTCTGCTGGCCCAAGCAGAAGAGGATTACATGCTTGTTTCTAAATATAGACCTTGAAAACAATGAACACTAACATGAAATGAACATTACTTATTTTTAAAGATATCTCTAATGTTATCCCATTAATATTACAGGGATTATATAAAACAAGATGCAGATATTGTTGATACAGAACATTTTTCTGCTGCTAGGCTATACATACAGAATAGATAAATACGTAATGACAGATCTTAATAAAACATACATCTGTTTCCAGTAACAGCCTGACAAGCTTGCTGAAGATATAGCTGAAGACTGTCAAGTGAAAAGGCACTGATTTTCCAGGTAGCCCAGGAATTTTCTCCCTTTTAAGACAGCAAAGAAAAGTGGACCTTTTTTTCACAAAAACTTCAGTCTTCCTCTCCTAAGCATGCAGGACAACATCTTTGCCCAGCAAATCAAGGGCAGAAATTAATATTCCTCAGTGAGCTCTATAGTGTCTGAAGTTCACTCTCAAGTGTTTGGTGTTGGTATAGCTCAAGTAAAATCAAGCCCCGGACTACCTTGCTTTTTGGATTTATTAGATCTTTTTTTCTATTTTTTTCCTTGGACATAATCAAGAGAAAGAGCCAAGCACGACTTCCTGCCCACAGTCTCTACTTTGGCTAGCACACTGTCATCTCAAATTGCAATGCTTTCCCTAACCCCCATTAATCCCATTATGTTTTGCTGACGCCAGAACCTGAATTGTTGTTTATCTTGTAATGAATACTTTGCATTATAGTTTCTCTCATATTTGCTGGAAGTACACAATCAGCATGTCTGCTGGTGTACCTGTGGTTCAGGTAAACATGTCCAAGTTAACCTTGATGTAGCTAATTCAGTATTGACAGCTACGGTAGCGTAGAGTTCAGTAGAGTAAAACACTGAAGCTCTCACCTAGCTCCTTGATCAGGTTTTACTTCGCACACCATGGCTTCACAGGTGGCAGGATCCAGGCTTGCTATCTTAACATACCTCAAATACATTTACCCAAGCTGCATAGTAAAACATCCCATATTTAGCTTAAGATTCTTAGCAAACTTCCTTCAAACATCAGGCTGCTTGGCTTATGGAGTAGGAACAAGCTCAAAACATTGTCAGAAGAATTTAAATTCTCATGGTTATGTTTCTACTTTCACACAAAATTTGACTTTAAAATTCTTACTGATACCGGACTATGTGAATCAGCAGCTATGCTTTGTCTCAAATCTCATCTACATTGGACAAATGTACCACACCACACCAGAGCTTCCTATATGTCTACATCTGATGAAATTAAACTGGTGTTAGCAAGGTAGCACATCTAGCTTTTACTATTCCTGTTTCTATTACAGTTCTTTACCAAGACTGAAACGTCATTGCTCTTTATTGTAAATACCCTAAGAGATAGGAAAAAAACTGTAAAAAAAAAAAACCTACACAAATCTAACTAGATCCTTTATTTTTTAAAAAGAAGAAAGGTGTTCTACACGCTGGGAAACGGCAGTGAAAACAATGCTATAACGTCACTGAAGAAAGATTCTCTACCCAGAAATTTATCTTCTACTAATAAATTCTGACAGGTTTTTTTGCTCTTTCCTGGCTGACCTCTGCTAGTGAGTAGAGGCTTGCATTCATCAGCCATGCCAGGACCTGGGATGGGAAACTGATCAAGGTTAAAACTAACTTCTTTTGTTTGTGGGTCAGCTGTAGTCATGCTTAGTTGCTGGATTTGGTTCACTGTATGGCTGTATTGACACTTCTGCTGGTATAATAGTGAGGAGGGTATGGGGCGGATCAAACGGCTGGTCGAGCAGGGCTGGTTCCTCTTCTCACTGATGTAGATCACGTCAGGTAAAACAACCCACAGAACTGCAGTTATCTCTGCTTTCCACTTTGTCTTATACAACCAAAATTAAATTCTAAACAGCAAAGTCCCAGTTAGCTTTTCATTTATCTCTTATAATGGTGAGAGGGAGGTATATATACACACATATATATCGCAATACACTTCAAAAAAAGCTGAAGTGAGAGCTTCTAAATAGCAACTAAAGCAGCATCTTTACTATAAGACTTGTTTAAAAGTGAAAATATCCTCCACTAGTTTATACAGAAGTAAGCAACTTGCCCAACTTGTATACTCTTGGTAGGAACAAGAACCTAAGGAAAGTAAAAGGGTCAAAACTTCACCCCATAATGTTCTTCCAACAGACAATCATTTAATAACCACTTGGTAATTTTAAATGAGAGCTAAAAGACATTAGTCACTGAGGAATTTGGTTTGCATCCATGACATGTACTGCCAAGAAATCAGTCACCAATAAGCTATTAATAAATTGTGATTTTTCTCCCAATTCTCAGTATTTCTTCCAAGGGAGAGTTGACATAAGACGTTTCTAAGCCATAATAAGACACTCCTGATCTTAGGCATCCAAACATAATTTGGCATTGCCTTTTACTTTTTGGCATTACTTTAGGTTTCATTTTGGACAGCATAGATCACCTTCTTTGTGATATGTAGGACAGAAATTAAGGATTCATGAACCTCAATATATACAATGGATTCTCTTTTTATGTCATTGTAGATACTGTATTTAACATCTGATGTATAGAGCTACTAGTAAGATCTCAGTCAGAATGCGGAAATGTAAATGTATGATTCATTTCACAACAAATTCACTCCATGAGCAAAATGAAGCACTGAATATTTAGAATCAAGAACTAAGAAAGATATCTACAGGCCATAATGTTCTTCTCAGTTGTGGGCCTGAAAATTAGTTACCATCTCTGATAGCTGTTTGGCAGTGATGATGTTTTCAGCCAGGGAAGGAAGAGGTGAACCGCAAGCTTTGTGGTGCAACTTCAAAACACCTGTCACATCGTCACTGAATTCTGCCGCACGGAGTCAACAAGGGTTACAGAATGAATTCCTCTAAATTATTTGACAGGTGATGTTTGAAGATCTGGCAAAAAAGGAAGAAATATCACAAGGACTTCTCAACTGTGTAAGACAGATGCATGTTCTATTGTCCTGTTTTCTCTCATTTCTTCCAACTGTCACTTCTCTCAAAGTGTAAAACAGGCTGACTGAACAGACTACCTGTCTGCTTGCTCAGGAAGAGCTTTTCAAAGCACAGTTATAAAAACAGGAGAAATAGTCACTATAATCTTCATGAAACAAATGTCCAATTTTTCACTGGAAAATCCAGTCTTGTTTCATCCAGACTTATGTTCTAGTCTTTGCATATATAAGCTTCTCATAGCATGACTTCTAAGACATAGCATCATCAGAGATAACTATTTAATCAAAATTCATAAAAAATTATCTATTAATTACTTGTTGCTTACAAAATGTACCAACAAGCCATCTTGGGAAGCATCAGCAATTCTAGTGTAACAAGGAACTCAACAGCCCAACTCTGTACTAGAAAAAGGTGGTCAGTGCAGCAGCCTGGAACCTACCTAGTATACCAAACCATGTTGGTTTGTACACCAACAAAATCAGTGTCCTCTCCACTGAAACCAATAAATTATTATGAAAATAGAAAATAATTAGAATTATGAAAACAGAAAATAATGATGCGAACACAAATTGGGTCAGGGGACAGAGAATATTACTCGTCCTGTTCTAAAATGTACTTTAAGAGCATGTGCACAATTTTAATGACTTGGTTTTACGCAAGGCAGAGTATTGCTCTACAGCATTCTGTGTCATGACCTTTGAACAAACCAGCCACAGAAGTTGGTCATTTACTGAGTCACCATTCATAGCTCCTACAGCATGGACAGGTGGTGGAGAAATAGTCTTAATTTGAGGAATGACAACATGTCTGTAAAACTGTCTGGTTTAAAAGCTTCACCCAGGCTTTCTGGAACAAAACTTGTTTTTTTTCTTGAAAGGATAAACAGCTATTACACTTAGACCAGCTTGTGTTCATTAGCTAACGTCCAGCTGTGAGATGTGCTGAACTTCAGCACTAAACAGTCATTAGCCGAACACAATTTGGTGCTTTACAGACACTCAGCAAATACAGTAATGTTTATCACAAATCTTCCACTAAAACTTACGAAATACTGTTTTCCATGTTTTCAGAGGACTGAGGTCAGAAACAACTTGTACAATATGCCAGGGCAAAGATGATCAACCTACAAGAACAGATTGGCTAAACCTAGCTCTCTAGCAGTACCCACAATCTCGTCAAACATAGGTTAATAAATACCAACAACTAAAAGCTGAGAAAGAAAACAAACTAGTGTTGAAAGATGAAGCAGGTGAATTATTTGAATGACAGACATTTCCTCTTCACAGACGAAAAATTAAGTCTTCGTCAAAGTAGTTGGAAATGGTCTTGATCATATTGTGTAAATAATGTACAAAGTTTAAGATTACTTTTATAATGTTAGCACATTTCCTCTGGGACTGGATCACGTTGCAAAGAAACTACTTTTAGCCCAGGTTTACACAGCAGGTAACTGGAATTTAAAAGATTATGACATGCTAAATAGCTTTACTTTAGTACCCAGTCTTCCTGCTTCCAGTAATGTATTTTTTTATTTTAAGCAAAGTGTCTCTATAACATCTTAGCAATGACCTAACTATAAACAAAATAAATAATAAAAAAAAAATCTGGAATTAAATTCAAGCTCTCACCTCTTCTGCTCTGTTCTTTATTACATTTAGAAAACACAGTGGAGGAATCCAGCAATTCTATAGTCAGAACTAATTAGGTAAATTGTTGCCTGTAGAGGAAAAAAAACATAACAAAAATACAAGCTGAAAGCAGCTTTGGAACCCTTACTGGTAAAATTATGTAGAAAAATATAGTTATTATGACTAGAAAAGAGAATGCTTAGAAAAAAATATAAAAATGCATCCCCGTGATATTCCAGCTAAGGAGCTAGGGACATAACTAAGGAATTTAATGAACCACAGGCAATTATTTTTGAAAATTCAAGGCTGTAGAGATTCCTTAAAAGTAACCGTAGCATCTACACTCAAAGCTTGGAAAAGGGCAATCATGGCAACTAACCACTTAGCAGCCACTTTATTACACTCTCAAATAAAGGAGAGGCACCTGTATGGTGCCACACAGAAAGCTAGGAGAAGGAGGCCTTCAACGCACAACTTCCCAGAGGCCCATTCCCAGGGGCTGGAGCCAGTTTTCAGTTCTACTCAGAGAGGTGAAGCCACACAGCCACATCTAGACCTCCACATTGGCCTGAGTTTAAATTCACTTTCATCCCAAATGCTCTGATCATCAACATTATTTTTATATTGCCATGTCATCCAATTCTAGTTTGGAGCACATCAACTGGATCTCCAAGGCCAGGATAGCCAAGTGTAGGGAAGAGCCACAGAGGACCCAGCCACATGTACCCAAGGTGGAAGAAAGCAGTAAAGGAGATGTAATTTTGCAGAGCTAATAAATATGATGAAACAAGTGGAGCTGTAAGGGCAGCACATTTCCTACAGAGGCCCAAGGGGAGCAGAAGCCAAGTCTTAGCAGTGTCTGATGGAGGAGGTACTGCTCAGGCTCTTCTCTCCACCACACTCATGGACCTTAGCTAGGCCCTACATAACTGGCTTCATTTCTTAGAGCAAGGTAGCAGTTGTCCTTCTTTCTGTGCTTCTGCTGAAGCTTTCTTAATCCTTGCACTCATTTTACGCAATGAGAGAAACAAAGACAAAATTAAGGAAATTCAGCGAAGAGCTGAAATTATTTGCGACTGGCATATGAAGAAATCTTTAAGAAAATAATACATTTGGCAACTGTGGAAGAGAGATTAAAGCTATGCTCATGTAGAAAGCATCTATATAAAGAAAAGGCAAAGGAACTGCTTTATCATGTCAGTAATGCAGGTCAGTAGGTAAAATGAAGAAATCAAATATTTAGGGAACGTCAGTCAGGGCTGACTCTCATGGTCACATATCAACAGTTTGGAAAGGAACATTCTCATTTTTGACCTGGAATGACCCAAGTGAGGCTGAGAAATGTGCTTGGAAACATGAAAGGCAGCAGGGAAGCACCATCTACTCACCTCTGCATTGTCTCCAGCTGAACAGAGCCCCCACTGCTTCAAGGCAAGTTTTAATCATCTGCTGGCACAATGGTATTATAACAATAAAACAGTGAGATTTTAAACAGTCTTGAGTGCCTTTTCCTTCCACAGAAAAATAAAGTCTCCCAAATGAACACCGAATTGCAGACTCACCCTGTATACATATGTGTAAATAGCTTATTATGTTGTATTAATTCCATGAATTTCAACACAGCCACAGTGAAGTTCCCATTAAATACCCCTGTTGTTGCAAAGCTTCATTTCTGTGTCTTGCATATTGAAAAATTTCAGATTAATCTAAATAGAAGACAATTTTCAAGTTGGCGTTGCTTGAGCAACAAAGTGCTATGTTAAGTCCAAGTCCAGCCAGCAATAGAAGTTCATTTTTAATGGAATCACATGAAATAAAATTACTGCTTTTATCTCTAGCACTTGAGTTTTGTCTTTTAATTTTAAAAAAAAAGTATGAAAAATATTAATTTGCTTTGGATGAAATGTGGAACAGATCAGGTAATGAAGATGCAGTGTACGTCACAGAAAGGAGAGTTTTGGGGAGGAAATTCCTGTCACTGCATGAGTAGTTGTCTCTACAGCAGATTAGTTTGTCTTAATAGCATAATGAAACCTCTGCTGCTGTAGCATCTCTTACTGCAGCTTTTCCTTGACCATGCCTCCTGCACTGGATTTCTTCTTGCAGTCATATACAGCATTTTATACACACATTTAACTCTATGAACTCATAAGACACCACCATAGGCATCACCATACATTTCTAAGTAACTGTCACTGTTCAGGGAGCAGACAGGCATTTTTAAGTACTAGGACACTTTTGAGCACCACAACAATATTTGGTGTCAATATGTTTATATTTTAAGTGTCAAATTATGATAGTTAAATGGCTTATCTCATCTGACCCAGTAAAAAATATTAATGAAAGATTTTTATCCCCTAGTTATGTCTGCTCTTCATCTGCACTGGAAATCAAATTTTGTAACCAATTTGTATCGTGAAAGCCTTTTGATTTTATGTAGAAATGTGAGGTTTCATTCTAATTAACACAATTAATTAACATAGCCATTTATGCACATAAGAAGACAGTTACCAGACTATGTCCTGCTGCTAATTCCGATCATTCATAAACACAAATCCAATCTTAAACTACGAAGGCTTCTTTAACGGTGCACATCTGCCCCCTTGTGCCAGTTTTACATGACTGCCTTTTTTATTGCTTAGGGGACTAATGAACTATGGCTCACCCCCTCCTGTAAGGCTGTTTTAAAAGCTCACATGCAGGTATTTTGCTCCTCAGCTTCCCTTTCACTGTACAGTAGAAAGGAGGAAAAGAGTTATTGTTGAACATCTCCATCTCAGCTCCTGAACATTTTTTTCTAAAATTGCAGAGAGATTTAGAAAAATGCGGATGGGTATATAGCTATCAGTGGCATGTGTATCAGGAGGATTAAAGCAAATGACAGCGGCCACTGGCAGTTTCTGAATGTCTTCACCAACCTCTGCAGCTGCACCAGGTGAAGAGATCTTTGCTCCCATCGCAGCAGGAAACTGCCCAAATAAAAGAAGAAACAAGAGGAAGCTTGCTCTGTACTTCAACAAGAAAGAAGATAACAAACTATGAAGGCCGTTTTTCATAGTAAATCCTACCATGCTTGGAAAATGGTAGGCCAAGGGAGCCATCGAGTACTTTCAAGGCTAATTTGATTTGAAACCAAAAAATTAAATTTTACTCAAGGAATGCTCTTCCTGTTCCTCCAGGTTTTGTAGTTGTAAGCTATGGCCTGGAGACCATGAAAAATACTGGTCACAAGTGCTCACATACCCATTTAGAAGAAATGGTCCTTCAACATTCACCACCCCTTCCTGCCTTCCACAAGTGGGAGCGAGTGGTGGGGCTCAGTTCCTGGGCAAGTCGATCTATTCCAGCTTACTGGGGTACCTCCAGCTCTGCAGCTCCTCCTGCCTCCCCCAGGTCTGTATCCCAGCCCAGCATGCCAGCTCTGCCAGCTCCACCACTTCCATAGCTGTGCTCCCACCTCCAGATAACATGTCCCTGTGTCCCTCCTCCCACAGCTATGGCTCTGCTGCCCGAGATAAAAATATGCAACAAAGTAGAAAGAGCAACTTACAGAAAAATGTTTTTAAAAAAGGAGAGCTCAGAAATCTGCTGGTACTGAGCCAATGCTGAATGGCACGGCTGAGCTTGAGGAGCTGCAGGTTTTGAGAAAGGTGCCCGCGAGGTCACCCACTCAAGAAACTTGCCCCAAGGAGGTCTGTGCTCAGCAGCCACTGCCACCGGCAGAGGTGAGGCACCACCAGCTCATCAGGGGCAAAATCTCTCACTTCCTCAGAACTTTGTGAGGAGCATCCTCACATACCTTTAGCATACCTTTAGCAAAGCTGGAATACAAAATTAAGATTTGGCCCTCGCTTTTTCCAAGTGGCCCATTTCTACTTGAAGATTTCCTGTCTGTTGAAGGCCAACATGAGCATTCTCACACCCATTCCACACGAGATGATTTAAAAATGGCCCATGATATGTGTCCAGCCACAAAGGACATACTGAGTCAGAGCTCTGTGCTATATATCGCACTTTCATGGTTTCTTGATAGCAGGTAGGAAATGCTGAGACCAAAACCAGGTCTCAAATATCTCTAAGGCAGAAGCACCTCACCCAGGATGACACAGGCACTCATCCATTCCCTACTCACAATTCACAGCCCTGAACACTTTGCTGAGTGTGTATCCCAGCCCTATTATGACAACCAAGAACAGATGGTCTTTCAGAGCATGACTAGGGGACATACTTCTCTCTCTTTTAATCCAGTAACTCCAATCCTCATCCAGGATTTGTTTGTTCTTCTCACTGTCAAAAGGGTTTCAGTAATTATCTTGGCCAAAAATAACACCCTAACTGACAAACCATGGAGAAGTCAGAACTGACATCTATTTCACCAAAGCTGTCCCATTTCATACAGCCTAATTAAACGTTCTTAGACTAAAGAGATGGGAAAAGAGTCAACATAGCTCTAGCCTAGTTGTTAGATACTTTCTTCAAGGGTCAACAAAATTTTTATGATCCCTAATTCAATGAACATTTCACTATTTATTGTTAAGTAAGTCATTAAAGGATGATGACTGATTTCTTAAAGCATACTGGAGTGTTAAAATGTTGAGTGACATTTCCAGCACCACCCTGTAACCAATGCTGCTGATTTCGGGTATGATTTGAAAATCCCACTTGTCCCTCATCTCCATGGTTCTGAACCTAAATATATTACAAAATCTGCCCCTTCAACTTTGTTTTTGCCTCAGCTAAACACAGAGCATGATACAGACAAGAAATATGGCAGACTAAGAAACCTTAGTCTGGACTAAGAAACAAGGTCCAGTTACTCTGACATGATCCATAGTTTCCCAACATTGCTTTCCAAAAACAGATAAAACTGTTCAGTCCTCTACAAAACCCTTCACTGCATATTTGTACAGAATTCAAATAAGAAAAAGGTTTTAAAATAAACTAATGTACAGAGTAGGTAGGTTTGTTCCACATACCTTATTAAGCTGTGAAGTTCTGGTCCAGTCGTAGGTTCATCAGGGTTAAAGCATGTTGCAATAGACCTGAAAAGCCTGTTGTTATTTTACCAAATAAAAAAAGTATGTTTCTCAGACAGAATTCATGTAACCCTAAAATATATAGTCACTAGACCAGCAGTATTTAGAGAAGGAACATTTTTTAAGGGCATAGGACTGTGTGTGCTTCATGGATCATGTGTTCACCATAGCGGCCAAATTAGATTGATTGTGACCAGCGAACGTGCCTTTGTTTTGAGTCATTTTGTACCAGCTTAGATCACAGTTCTGGCCTTCTTGTAGGAGCGCAAGTACATTTCTGTGCATATCCTTGATCTTTGAGAACCAGTTTCATAGTGCTGGGAAAAAGAAGAAAGGCTTAAAATAAGAAAACATACATCTCTAGACTGGCAAAAGGCCCTCCCATGAGCAGGTCTGATGTATTCCTCTGGCTTGGCCATCATATCATGAGAAGCAGAAAAAGAAAGCAGTAGAACACCAACAAAAACATAAGCAGCAACTAGTCAAAACAATATTTAAAATCAATCTGTCCAAAAGCATCTGCAGCTGTGTTTACTTGACAGCATCCGGAAAATAAACCAAGTTGCAAAACTGCAGCTTTACTGATCTCACAGAGCACTGGTACTGCAGTGATGACTACTTTTGTCAAAGGAGTGATGAGCTAAGAAAGCTCTCACAGGAGTCTTTTGCTTGGTGCTTGCTCTAATGTCGAGATTGTAGCTATTGTCATTGGAGCACGTGTCTTCCCTTTCATAATAAGCACAGCTATGCAACAGGATCATGGCCAGCAGCATTTGGACAGGGAATATGTTACTTGTTTTGATGTGTTGCTTGAGAGTGGAATAAAAAGCCTTGGAATGGAGGATATTTCACAGATTTTTATTTAGCATAGCAATGAAAAATTGTATGAAGAGAAAGTTACTTGAAGTACTCCAACATTTCTGCTCTTCTTCCCTTTCCACAAAGGTAACTGCCACAAGGAATTGAAAGTACACATTGAAAGTACAACAGAGTAAAATAATTTTAGTGGCTTTTGAGGGCCAACAGAAAATGCAGAAGACCAAAGTAAAAGTTCATTTAAGTAGCAGGACCTTGGAAACTTCAAGATATGAAAGCATAACTTTAAAATGTTGTCTTCCAAGACCTCACCCCTGCCTTTGAATCTATTCTTCCATTAAAGATTAATTTGTCTAACAGCACGCTAAGTCATGCTGTGAGAAGCAGAGCTTTCCCATTAATTTTTTGAAAAAGTTAGAAGGAAAAATAAAGGTTGGAAGTGCAAGCATGCTGAATGTCAATCCAAATGCCTAGCCTGACATTCAGCCTGCTTGTTTGCTCCACCTTGCACATGGTTTGCCAAAACTATCCGATTCACCTTCTCCACTTCCATGTTGATGGATGAATTGTTTAAGCTGCACAACTAATTAGCTGATTATAAATAATTGTCATCCAATTCTTGTATTTGTTTTCAACTGCTGAAGCAGAAATGAAAATGACAGTCTCTTGAATAGCTGGGTCACTCAAATAAATACATTAACTCAGTTCTCAGTTGAATCACTTGCCAGCAAGACCTGATATGCCATTTATCCCATCTAACTTGAGATATCCACACTGTATAATAGCTGCAGTTATCAAGGTCTGCCTAAACAGTCCCTTAGAGCCTAATTCATCTAACTCATTTTAGATGTATGCTTCCTAAGGTCAGTACAAGCTACAAAATTGGAAGATGTCAATGTCATCTTGAGTCAAAGGAAATATAAGTGAGGAAAAACATTTATTTTATAATGACATTTATTTATAGAAAGGCTGGATTTTGGTACAGATAATCGTGTCTCACAGAGATCCTATCTATCTGATGAATTCAGAATAAGCAGTGCTAAGAACTGAAAGGTTCCAGTAAGCAGGATAGTGCCTATCAACACAACTTCCACAGTGAGCAAGACACCACATCTACATAGCGTGAGACCTTCACACTAACACTGATGCAGAAAGACAGACTCCTGAATCAAGAGTTCAGGCCAAAATCAGCAGTAACATAATGAAGATGCTAATCCTCTGAAGAAGAGAATGAACAAGAACTTATTTAGGTATCAGTGAGATAGTGAAAAATGTGATCTCCCTCTTTTCTGAAATCAGCAGCTGAGCTCAGAAGCCAGAATCATGGAACAGAATCACAGAATCATAGAATCATTTAAGTTGAAAAAGACCAAGTCCAACTAACACTGCCAAGTCCACTAAACCATGGCTCTAAACACCACATCTACATGTCTTTTAAATACCTCCAGGGATGGTGACTCAACCACCTCCCTGGGCAGTCTTTTCCAATGCCTGACAACCCTTTCAGTGAAGGAATTTTTTCCTAACACCCAAACTAAACCTCCCCTGGTGCAACTTGAGGCCATTTCCTCTTGTCCTGTCACTTGGGAGAAGAGACCAACACCCACCTCCCTACAACCTCCTTTCAGGTACTTGTAGAGAGCAATAAGGTCTCCCTTCAGCCTTCTCTTCTCCAGGCTAAACAACCCCAGCTCTCTCAACTGCTCCTCATAAGGCTTGTGCTCCAGAGCCTTCACCAGCTTCATTGCCCTTCTCTGGACACACTCCAGCACCTCAATGTCCTTCTTGTAGTGAGGGGCCCAAAACTGAACACAGGATTCGAGGTGCAGCCTCACCAGTGCCAAGTACAGGGGGACAATCACTTCCCTACTCCTGCTGGCCACACTGCTTCTGATATAAGCCAGGATGCCATTGGCCTTCTTGGCCACCTGGGCACACTGCTGGCTCATCTTCAGCCGGCTGTCAACCAGCACCCCCAGGTCCTTTTCTGTGGGGCAGCTTTCCAGCCACTCTTCCCCCAGGCCTGTAGCGTTGCATGGGGTTGTTGTGACCAAAGTGCAGGACCCGGCACTTGGCCTTATTGAACTTCATCCAATTGGCCTCAGCCCATCGATCCAGCCTGTCCAGATCCCTCTACAGAGCCTTGCTACCCTCAAGCAAATCAACACTCCCGCCCAACTTGGTGTCATCTGCAAACTTGCTGACGAGGCACTCAATCCCCTCATCCAGATCATTGATAAAGACATTAAACAGAACTGGCCCCAGTACTGAGCCCTGGGGAACACCGCTTGTGACCGGCCGCCAACTGGATTTAACTCCATTCACCACAGCTCTCTGGGCTCAGCCATCCAGACAGTTTTTTACACAGCAAAGAGTACACCTGTCCAAGTCATGAGCAGCCCGTTTCTCCAGGAGAATGCTGTGGAAAATGGCGTCAAAAGGCTTTACTAAAGTCTAAGTAGACAACATCCACAGCCTTTTCCCCGTCCATTAAGCGGGTCACCTTGTCATAGAAGATCAGGTTAGTCAGGCAGGACCTGCCTTTCATAAACCCACACTGACTGGGCCTGATCGCCTGGTTGTCCTGTACATGCTGCGTGATGGCACTCAAGATGATCTGCTCCATAACCTTCCCTGGCACCGAGGTCAGACTGATAGGACTGTAGTTCCCCAGATCCTCCCTCCAGAAGGAGGCACCCAGAGGCAAGGAAGGACAGTGGAAGCACAGTCAAGAGGACTCTTCACAGAGAATCGTTCACAGCTGAGCCAACAGAAATGTAACACCCCTTAGGGTAAATGGGCACGTATCAATATTCTTTGAGTTCTGCTCAAAGGTTTTGACAGGAGAACAGGTAAGTGAGCCCCACTAAATCCTGAATGTAGGATCTATAGAGGCCAGAGAGTGGTCTGAAGGCCCAACTGGAAAGGTCCCAAGCCCATTCGGTTCAGTGAGACAGATGTCAGAGCCTGGCTGAAAGAAGAGGAGGCAAAAGGTCAAGATACAGAGTGAAGCCAGTGTACACCTGCTGGGGTGGGGGACGGTGAGGAGAGCTTAAAGGCGAGATAACACTAGCATTTTTCAAGCAATTTAAATTCTTCTCAGTGCTTTGAGAAGCCTTTGTGTCCTGGCAAAGCTGCTGTCCAAAGCAACACAGTCCTGGAGGCTGTAAGCACGTCAAGAGAGGAAAGATGGAGGAGGAGAAAAAAAACAGGAAAATTATGGCTTGAATCAAAGAATGATCACAAAAGCTTTCAGTTGTTTGCGAAATCATTGAAAATGGATATTTATATGCCAAGCAATATTTTAAGAGCCAGATGTTAATACCTGGAGAACATCTCTCTTTGTTGCCACAAGTGGTCAAAGCCACAAGCCAGTCTTCTGCATGAGAACTGGCCTCTTCATATGTAGATTTTATCAACAGCAGGCAGGTGGGAAAGAAACCAAAGTTAAAATATGTAAAATCAAGGACTGCTTAGATTCTGTTTAGGACATAGTGCATAAATACAAATATCCCATTTCTGCTGTCATTGTTAAACACATGCCCAGCATGCAGCACATTATGCAGTATCAAATTTGTGGAGCAGATGAGCTCTGTGGCGCATCATCTCATCCTGGTACTTACACAGTTCAGAGTTAGGAACTTGCTGCGGTGCCACGGGGCTCAGTGTTCTGACTGTACACAAAGCATTTCCTTCCCGCAGGGCATGAGAACATGCGATTTTAACCAAACGACAATTTGTTCCCTCTGTACTATCCAAAGCCTCGTTTTTAGGAAGGATAAATTTGCCCTTATGAATGCCATATGCCAGTGGCTGGCCTGCAGTTGGGATTTCAGACTAATGGCTCAAAGGCTGGACTAGGTATCTGCAGACTACCCCAATGTCACTTCTGACACTACAGCACAGACATAAACACAGAGACAGGCTAAGCACATCTACACAGTACTGCTCAGCTTACAGGTTAGTTGTTCAGCTGGCACTCTCAGACATATGGTCGCAGACTAACCTCTGCAGCAAAACCTGAGTAAGAAATCTGTGGCTTTTCGCTTCAACCATGCCTTCCCACCCATACCATCCTACCTCTTTCCTTATGCTGATACTACCGGTTTTGAGGTTGTGCAATAAACTGAATCACTGAAAGAATGATGATAAAAGGAATAAATTGGAAGGAAAAAAACAAGTCTGGATCATTTGGTGATACCATTTCAGTGTGTCCCACAGGTAGCTTCATGGAAAGGAAAGAGAGGTACACTGCAGGACAGGACTGGAAACATAGTTGGGCTTGGTGGTTTGAGTGGGAAGAGGGAAGGCAGGCAGTACTTGTCACAGTCAACGCATTGGGCAACTATTCCCTCAGCACAGAGAACTCTATGTAAAATTAGCTTACTCTTGCTGATTAACACAACAGAGAAAATGAAAAGCCCAGTTCTGTGACAGAGCAGAAATGAGGCCATCCTAAAAGCAGTGATAGCTAGAAACTCTCAACCTATCCAATATACAGGATGGAGGGTTTACACAGGACTTTCAAGTACCAGTACATAGATCCATTTGATAATGATCCTCTATGGGGTCAGTAAAGATGGGAAAGCCTTCTTCATTTCAGTCATTTGTTAGATTTGACCCTGCTATTGAGTAAGGACATAATCCTTCAGATGCCAAACACACAACTCCTACCAACTTCACATCAGTAGCTCTCAGGAGGAGAACCATCACCTGAAATATATATATATTTAGGATAGAAGTAGAAAATCCAGTACTCTAGTTGTTCTAGCAGATTATGGAGAGATTTACAAGTAAAACACATTCCGAGTGCTTGGGGTCCATTTTGGCAGCTCTTAAATTTTTTCTTATTGAAAGCTGCTGTTTGCTACAGTATATATAAAAGTTGGATTTTGCTATACTGGCAGCATTTTAATATATAAAAGCACCGTAGAACATGGAATCAAAGCTCTGTAACTAATTAAACTTCATAGGATATGCTAACATGTATTTCTTAAGGAGAAGATTAGTGTGGTAGCAACTGCACATCACTTACCTCGAATGAACTAAACAGCTCCATTGCAGCTGCCATTTGCCCTCATTCATTAACAGCCTTCTTCAATCTAACACTTGATAAAAATTAAAATATTCTTATGCAGTACATTGGACTGTATGCTTAACACTCAAATAAAACATGTCCCTAAGCATAATAATCTTCTTCAACTACAGGCAGAGCAATTCCAAAATACCTCCGGATTTTATTTTAAGTTAAACTTTCTTACAGTGTTGTAAAAATAAGCTCATGTAAGTGAATAAAGATAACGCAAGAACCACATTTGTATATAAAATTGTCTTAAAGAGGCCAGTAATCCAATTTGTTTTCATTAGTGTTGCACTGAGAGCACACCTAACCAAATGCCCATTCAAAGACCAGCAAACTGTTAACAGTCAAATCAGTGGACCTCCTTCACTTACTATCTTTGCTTATTTAAACAAATCAAGGGACATGGAATGTAACTCACTGTTCTATTGAAGGGTTACAAATACAGACTGAAAAAGCAAATTAACCCTCTGAGGAGATGGCACTTCTGAAATAAAATGGGTGTTTTAGGAAACTATTTTCTGAGATCAAAGCTTGAAGAATAACAGTGCTAAATATTCTACTTAAGTTTGAAAACTCAAAGCTTCCTTACTTAAAACAATATGAATCTTTGATAGCTTATATTAATGGGTATGATAGCTTTCCAGAGTATTGTTTATTAATATAATACATACATAGTGCTGGGTTTAATATTTTATTTGAATGACATTTAATGTTACGCAAAATAAATTGTTATGTTACATCCACTGTGACATCAACTAAAATGTGAACTAGTTTGCATAGGTTAGTACTTTGGGCAGCATGATGTTGCTCTAGTCCACCAAGGCTTAAATATTCACAGTGTAGAGGAAGAAACAGGAATTAAAGCATTTCTACTAAAATATATTTTAATAGCTGGTGTTAACTTTCTGCATAACAAAAGCCAAATTAAGATGATACATCATATGATCCAAGAGTAAGTATATCTGTTCTTTGAAAAACAATTGTTACCTTCATAACTGTATACTCCCAAATACAGTACAGTTTTGCAAAATAACTAAAACTTTACACACTTTAAAGCAAACATAAGCCAAACTGCACAGCGGTTCATTTTTGCTTTTTATATCACACTGCAAAAACCAACAGCTGAGAGAGTTTCCACATCATGCTAATCAATGTCAATACAGTCATTGCTGTCTTCCAATGATCTAGCAATTTCTAATAGTAATATTAAATACACAATTGAAATGCTACAGTATAGCTTATTTTCCCCCCTAAAATAATAATTAAACAAATGTCAACAACAACTGGATTACAACTTAAGTACAATATGCAAATTCTATTTATCAGACACAAGAAGCATATGGAATTCCTTTGAATATACTGTTGTAGTGCAGGCAGTTTAGGAAATACAGCTTTCGGGTTTTCTTTCAAAAGGAGATATGGGGTTCCTATGGCATAAAGCTGGAGAAAATCACTAAAGCATTGCAAAATGGTTTATTCTTCTACAGCTCACCAGTACTTTGCATTTGCCAGCACATGAGTTTGGAAATCTTCTTTCAACAGCATCTTTTGTCTGTTTCAGTATATTATTTAAACATTTACTAACTAAAGCATTTTCTGTATTTTAAAATGGAGTATTAATCAACATAATTAAAATCTAACGTTTTATACCCTGTTCCACTTTCTGCCAAAGACTTCTGTATTTCTCATTTCTTTTTCATTGTACAAGATGACGTGCAGTCACTGTACAATAAAAACTAGAATTATTACCTTTCCCAAGTGTTGGAGACCTTCCATATCCCCGAGGAACTCTTGGTAGGGACACATTTGTCAAAAACATAATCCATGGGAGGTGATTCTCTGTCAAATCCCAATCTGCTGAAGTGGTTTATGGTATGTCAAATGTAATCAAGAAAACCCTGTTTCATCAAGATTAAATGCTAATGTTCCATAATGAAGACTTACAACTACAGTATCTGTAAATAGCTTTGTTTAGAAAATGAAGATTAGCCAGGCAAGAAAGAGTAATGAAAAGCAAGGCACCCATTTTTTCTTGTATATATGTATGAATATGCTATATGTTGTCTCCTACATTTATACTCATGTTAGCAAGAATTACAGCACATTGTATCTTTTTTATTTCTAAAATGCTTAAAATGGGAATGTGTGAACTTCCAACCTGAACTTTGGAACGTCTTGGGAAATTTGGCTCCCTAAAAGTCTTTTCCTTTCCCCAGAAAAATGTTTTCTACAGGAAGAAAGTATAGTGAACAGAACATGCTGTGTTAAAAAAGAATATATACTTTAAAGGTGACAAGACAGCATATAATGTCTGTTTACCCCTATATCCCACTGCATGTAACAGGCTCCAACATATGCCTTGTAAAACCTGTGCTGGCACAATTTAGTTGCTGACTTACTTTACCTACCTTACAGATTTTAGGTCTCAAAAAACATTTTTATAATTGCACTCTGATAATTTTGGGCCTTGGATAATGTTGCTTAGAACAAAGCTGCATAATGGCACTGAAGTTTGTTTTATATCAAAAAGCAGGAACCATTCCATATGAACATGAATTACTAAGCATATACAATATAAAAACCTGACTACATGAATGAGTAACTTAAAACAGATCTTAATAATTCTGCTGACATACCATTCTCAAGAGAAATACAATTCACATACTGTTTTGTTTTCTTGACCTTTTTTATTTTGCAAATTGCTTTAGCTGCTTTGCCAGGCTAATGAATATTCGAAATTCATAAAGGAAATTTTATTTCCATTGTTTAGCTTAACATAGTCCTCTAATGTCATCAAATGCTCATTTTCTGATCTACTTTTCACTATACTTACAGTGTTCAACACTGCAAGCCATCTCCTCACTTAGGAAGAATGCTAATGTATTTAGAGGTGGAGACTTTCTTTTTTATAAGTCACTAAAAATTGCAATTTGATGCAACATATCTATTCCCTATATTTCCTTTTATTCATATCTGGTTAACAAACTGACAACTTGTTTTTATTGTTGTCAGCATTACAGAGCTAATAGAGCAGCAGAGCAGCAAGTGATAACCAATTGTGCCTCAGGAACCATCAGAAAAATTTGCCAGCCATCGTAAGATGGGATTCCTCTCCTTGCTGTTGATGGCTGGTGATGAAAACCAACACAGAAGCAGACTGCTTATTTCAAGAGCTTCTAGCTCAGCTTACCATATCAGCCTCTTGAAAAAGCCATTTGACTTGCAAAGCTTGCTAATTTAATGTGGAAGTCACCAGTAATGCATAAGGGTCTGTTGCAGCAGTAGCTCTATATGCAAAGCTTTCAAGAATTTTAAATGACAGCAGTGTCACCCATACAGATTGCATATTTCCAGTATCACATCCCTGTTTTTAAACCACATTTTTTGACGTTAGATACTTTTGGTCAGCTTTAGACTTGAAATTAGGCAGCTGACAAGAAAGCACAGGCAATTCCACAGTCATGGACATTTTTAATTTTTTTTTTTTTAATGCAGTCATTCCACCCTGTTTGGCAGCTGGGATCAGCCCCATGTTAGCAACACTTAAAAAAAAATTGCATAAGCTTTCCAATTCCTAATTGTATGCAAAAATAGAACTAGCAGTTATTTTGCCTTGACAACTTTCAGTTGACGTAACAAATCCATACTGCCTGGTTTCTTTATTCTTTAAATACATATTGCAGGCTTGCTTACTTTGTGAAACGAGAAATACAAAATTGTCTATAAACTCTACATTTAATTCTACTTTTAAAATCTCAGAAATGGAAGAATGCCAGTGCAGGCTCTATGTTCTAAGAGCTGTGCCAAAATTAACTTCTCTAGCACATGGCTGAACACCATAATTGATACTATGGGCAAAAACATTTTCTCCTTACACATGTATGCATCCACATGAGTAAGTTCCCACATGAATCTTTAACTATTTTGTCCTTCCTCCCAGAGTTTCTCCCTGGGAGGGAACGTGGCACCCTCCTGGCACCCAGTCAAAGCAAAAGCAACTTCCCTGTGACCCAAGCCTGCTGACACAGTCCCTCTTACAGGTCCATTATGTCACCAGTCATTTGATCCTCTCCTCAGCCTCACAGACTGAGACCTGGATCTCACAGTTCTGACTGTAAGTTAATGGACACCAAATAGCGTATGTGAAGGTTTGTCAGCAAAATATTTTTACTGTTTTCTACAGATGGCTAAACTGAAGCATGATGGCATAGAGTATGTAGGACTTCTGTTTGGTTAGTTTTCCCTTCGATGTCAGTTATGAGAAAGATTAAATCAGTAAAAGAAAACATTCTATTTCTACATCATTAATCATTTGGCAAGCATACAACCCACTGTCAGATCACCAAGATTTTTGGAGGAAACCGAAGCAACAGGCCATTGAGCTGAAATGCACTACAATAACCAGAGCTCTCCTCCACTCCTCAATGGAGGTGCAAGTATTTCTGCAGCAGGGGTAGGTACATTAGCTCATCAGCAAAGCAGCCATTAAGCGAGTTACCTGTGGTAAGAAGGAGGGATGTGACTGCAGGCTTTGTGTGACTGAACAGCACTGGGGCTTCACACAGGATATTTATTTACAGCAATACAGGTGAAGGTAAAGGAACTAACATGAAGTATTGGTTGTACATTGCCCTAATGGAAGTTTCTATTTAAAAGCTAAGTATTATTAGAAGGAAACAGAAGAGTTGACAGGTTTTATACTCTAGATAGTCTTTGCAAGGAATTTTCTGTGGAAAAGATACTGAAGAACCATGAATCCAGGCATGGATCTAACTGATGGACTGGGATGCAACCAAAGCTGAGAGAAGAGGTCACTGTTGGAAATAAGAGAAAATGGATAATCTAGGACTAGATGTGGGTATGCAAGAGCCAGGAAATTTCCGATGTCAAAATAGACCTGTTTACTGTAAGGCTGCTGGGCAGTAGGGGGTTTTATTTGTTTTTTTTTACTAGCATATTACTTGTCATTATTTCAAATGATTGAATTATCTACTCAACATTTTTATTTTTATTAGGATGTTAACTGCTCAAACATTAAACACCTCCCTAATAATTTGGAGATGTGTTCAAACTCAGTGTGTTAACCTCCTGTGACTTCAGAGTGCCATAAGAAGTGAATCGATTTTATGGTTGTTATTATAATGAGAAATAATGTCTTTGAGGTGTAGGGAAAAGATATTTCCCCTTTACAGCTAATTGACTGAAATCTTTATAGGATTGGCAGCACCAAGCTTCCATATACGTTTTTCATCTTGAGGGAGCACTATTATAAGCAATGCTGTTTTCAAAGCTCTGAGCTTCTTGTTGATTATTTATCTTTACTTTAAAGGACTCTAAATTGGACTCTGAGTGAGAATGCAGACTGTTATAGCAGTGATAAAGTAATGAACATGTACTCTTAAAAGATTCTTCTGGCTTTTTCTAAAAGGTCAGGTTTTGAGTAAATCATAATAAAGCTCAAAGGACTAGACACAAAAATTAGTTAACAAACTCAATATAATTTGCTGGAAGCATTCCTGTTTTCCCAGTTCTCTGAACAGTACCATACATCCAGCCATCATCAATTGGTTGCACATTGATGATATAATCACCATCCCTGAAGGAAACTTCATCTTCATCTTGAGCACTGTAGTCATACATAGCTCTGTATGTTCTCTGTTGAAGGAAAGAAAACAAGGCTGTAAAGTCTCAAGCCTAAACAGAGACAGATTCCTTCTCTTCTTTGCACAAAGAAAATGAAAAGAGCAGGAAAAAGAACAGAGGGAGCAAGGCAGAGAGTGAAATCACAAGTTACCTGTCGAAAAGAAACAGTACACCCTCCACCCTGTCAAATATACAGTGAATACAGCCCCTTTTTCTGAGTACCAAGGTAATTATTTTTGTGAACCTACATTGTACAATGTCCTCATATGAACAGATTTCAAGCCATTCACTGCCTCTTGAAATATTCCAACGGTTGTTTCATATATTCACTAGTAACAGTTCATTACATCCAGCCATGGCTAGCTGTGCTTCTGCTCCCTATTTGTGTGATTCCCAAATAGCTTCTCCTGTGTCTTCACTATAGAGAAGAAACAAAGTCTTCATCCAGGACATTAACTTTGCCATCTCAATGAATGTAGTTCATTTCATTAGGATTTTACCCCAAATTAAGAATTAGGAATACATTATTATCTAATGAAAAAAAAGACAAACAAGACTTCAAAAAGTCTGCAAAAATAATTTTTATGAATACTCATTTTTGCATATTCAGATAAAAGATTGATCTAAACAGAACACAAAGTCCTGTCATTAGCTAAGCCAAATTTCTCTACGCCTCTGTCCACTGTAAGCCAAGATTTCCATTTTCTTTCTAAATAGAGTATTTATTTCCACTCATAACCAATAAAATGCTATAACTTACTGGAATTCAAAGTGGATTTTCAAACTCAGAGGGAAGAGTCTCCCCTTGTGTCTTAACAGCAGAACAAAACTAGCTGCTTTTAAAATTCCCAGGAGTAGTTTCTTTTCCTCACCCTGTCTCTTGACAGAAGTCAAGAGCAGTTCAAGCATCACTGATAATATTCAATTTCCCTACCAGCAATTTTTTATATGTCACCATATCTAGCTGAATTTTTCTGGTACAATGATTTAAAGGAAAAAAGGTAAAAACAGTCAATGTTTGAATTAATGCTTAGTACTATTGTCTGAACCTTTTAAGAGACAGCAAACTTTGTTCTACTTCCCAGCTGAGGAAAACAACTCTGGATTAGTTTTAGTCCATCTCATGTATGGTTTTTTGAGGGTTTTTAATGAAATTATTTCCAGAAAAAATGGAGATTCCTCCACACACAGTGAGTAGGCCATTTGTCACATGTTGGAAATGTGGGTTCATCTAATCCAAACACTATAGGGCAACTCATTATTACTTTTCCCATGCTAGAAATACACGTTTTGTCTTGATTCTGCCTTTATCATTGGTACTGCAGATTAAACACTATAGAGATATCAACTCCTGGTTAAACACCGGAGACCACTACCTTTCCTGACAAGCCTATTCTGAACTGTATTTGAGTCTTGCTCAATATAATTTTTCCCTGATGTGCCTTGTAATGTTGCCGCCTTCCAGGCTGTGACCAAGAGCGATTTTCAAACAGACGTATGTGGTTTCTCGGTGGTTTCTTAATGTCTTCCAAGTGTTCATGGAAGGTGATAAAAAAAGCATCATTGTTTATGCACGCCATCAAAGCAACTAATTGGGAGGGTTCTATCATTACCAAAAATTCCTTAAATATTCACAAACTAGAAAACTGGTGGTCAGAAGACCCTAAGGAATGGTCTCTGCCTTTGAGAATCTTATTTTTTCCAACTATTTCAACTGATCTCTCTACTGAGCCTCAAAACGAACTCCAAAAAAACAGTGAAAAACATGCTATTACAAGATCAGCAGCAGTTAGTCCTTTAAACAATTTATTTCAAAAAAAGGTCCATTTAAGAAAAACGGTAGTAAGTCCACATCTGGCATAAGGCAGAGAATAGATTTTCCTCTGAACCGTGCTTACATGTCTCCCTTAAATGGGCAAAGACAGCGGGAAGAGATTAAATGTTTTATGAAACTAACGTATAATTGGAAAAAAAACAGAGAAGTTTTTGCTCACCTAGAAGGATGTTCACTCATCCTTAGAACATCATGGTATAGGACATACTACTGCTGTCTCCTTTAAGGCAGCTTGACTACATCACTGTGGTGGCAGAGTTGTGAGGACAAGCTGGTAATTTCAAACTTTAAAAAAAATTTATTAGGGCCCTAAAAGCTGCTGAGAAACCTGAATTTATGGCCTTAACACCTAATTAGGTGCTAAATGGCTGTCAGGAGAAATCTCCATAATAATCCTGTTAGCATTTAATGCCTAATTATCACTTCAAAGTGTAGTCTGGGCTATATAATTGAGAATTACAATGCTTAAAGGACTCAAAGCAGGGATTTTTAAAATGCATTTTAGTGAATTATTCCTCTGTCAGCAGTGAGTTTAGCAGGTACTGAGAGCACAAGAGGGTATAAGAAAAGGTTTTGGTTTTATAAAACAGTCAACTACTCACTTATCTCCCACCTCCTCAAAGGTCTAACTTACAGCTACTGCTTAGATGGAACAGTAAGTCTTGTGCATATGAAGTACTGAAGCCCAGCTCTCATATTCCCAGCTCCCCAGCCAGATGTGAGCTGACAGATGCACATTTCCACTTCATCCACCAGTTTATACTTATTCCATGGATTGCTCCTTGCAAGGAAAAGTACGTGTTGCAGCATCCTTCACATAGAACTGCTATCAAGGAAAGCCAATTTGCAACCTAGGTTTTGTTTTCCTACCACATTTAGTTATCTGAAGACATGAGAACACCCTCTGTTATCTTCCAAAGAGGCAAATAGCCTTCAGGAGTCTGTTATAAAACATTCTGTACTCAGCAACAATTTAATTCAGCCCATTATGCAGAACTGCTCATAGAAAGTGAGCAAAAGTTAAGAATCAGAAAATAACACAATTTATCTAGGAAAAAAAAAAAATCTACCCAGAGACTGTGTTAGGATCATGCTCAAAATTAAATAAACTAGAATTTGAAAATATAGAAACTAGAAAATTTCTATTTCTAGTATAAGAAATTGGTAGATGTGATTATAAAAGGAACATATGTCTTTTGGGGACCCTGATTTGATAACAGTGCAACAAACCAGCTGAAAGGAGTAGGTTTTACTACAGCAGCTAACTCTCCAGCCATCCCCAGTCTGATATAACCCAGGGGATCTTAATCACTCTCACCCTACAGATGTCCTGGCCAAACTCAGGCACTTACGGGTGACTTTGTCACCTTCATTGCTTTTAGTTAAGTCTCAAAAACTGCTTGTGCTTTGAGACCAGTATTCAGGCCGGGATTTCTTTTCTCCCGTCTCTTCCCCTTATTTTCTTCTCTTACTTCTTTCTTCCTTCTGCCTGGCTTAGCCAGACAAGGCTGCATCTCCGGCAGTACTGCTGCAAGCCCAGAACCAAACAGGCAGCTGAAAGCAATGAACCTAACATTGTGTAAGTTTATCAGATCTCCTGGGGCATGTCCGCACTGCATTTGAAAAGCACCCGAAGGCTGCCTTCCATCTTTAGTCTGCGCAAATTGCTACACTTAAACACGTCCCCAACCAGAGGTTTCCCCCAGCACACACTGGGAACCCCTTGTGCCATCCCAATAGCTGAGTGTAACATGCCCAGCACACCTGGATAAGCTGCACAAGCTAAAGAAAAGATAGTCTTTTGATGTGAAGGTGGAAAGACAAGGGAGTATGCCAGGTTTCTAGCTGCATCCGAGACGTCTCTTTTGGAGCAGAATCATCACCCTGGGGGTGCTAAGATCACACTCTGTCTTCCCCACCAGACTGGCAAGTTATGAGTCAGCACCAGGCCAGCGGTCCTTGATTTCCTCCCTCTGGAAATGTTTGGGGTTTATTGTCTTCAAGGAAACCCACTCAGTTTTTAACAGCAACTGAGAAACAGAAATTTACCTTTGCATTCCCAGTTTTGGAAGGAGAGGCAAACAATGATTCTCAAGATGATTGAAATGATGTTGTTTCAACAGGTAGCCCACCACATAAGTCACTGGGAGATAGAGATATCAGGGAAATAGTAGCCATCTACCTGCTCAGAGAGCTACAAAGGCTGCTAAGTGCATTTCGAGATTTGCAAGCATCTCCGTTCTCTATCTGCTGGATATAAAGGCTGCTTTGCTCCCAACTGACTAGCAAATCTGCCGGCAAAACCCAGGCTTCCAGGTCTCCCACTTTTTGGACACTGGCCCTTTTGGAAAGCAGCCAGCTCCCGAAGTGCCTTGCGATATCCTTGGAAATTAACGGTTGATTCCAGTATCAACTGCCTCACAGCTGTCATGCAGGTGTCTAAAGCGTTCCCCAGGTTATTGGCTCACCCAAAGATGCAGGTATCTGGATCCCAGACTTCTCAGCAAGTTAGCCCTCTTAGCCCCCATGCAGCTGAGAAACTGGCAAGCCTGAAAGCACCCAAACCTCCCACAATGCCATGATCTTTACAATATAAAATGCCATGGAGTTTCAGTCTTAAAGAAAAATACAAGTTTCACCTAATCTTGAAAACAGCTTTTTTCTGCTCAGCAAGCTCTAAGTTTGGTTCATAATAAAATACTTCGTCATCTCTAAAAAAGCTGACAGAGGTAGTAAATATACATCCGTTCAAAATTACAAGTCAATATTTTTAAGGTAAAAGGTGACTGGATCTGAACTATGAAATCTCTAGACAGTGATATGATAAAAAAATATGATAACCATTAAATTTTATAAAAGTGTTCAAAAAGAAAAAAGAAGCTCAATTTCCTAAAAACCCCAGCTGCATACCCATTCAGTTCTCCTTCCATGATCAGTTACTTCTAAAATGAAATATTCACTCCAGCTTTACGTTCCCATCCACCACAATTAAGAACTTCATGACTGTGGCCATAGTTTCATGATAAAGCTTATTCTCAGTTGCCCAGCAGTATAAATCGATTTGGAGCAGGATCAAGTGGGTGCATGATTGTTCTGCTGAATCAGAAAGGGCACACCAATATGGAGTCTGAGCTAGCTTTACACAAGTAGAGATTAGTAATACGGATAGGCTCAAAGCCTGCTAGTACAAAATCAGTACATCAAAAAATCTTAAACAAATTTAAACCAACAGAGTGATCTTAAGAAATCAGTGGTTTTTCATCCAGCACCAGAAGCCTGAATTCATCACAGAGCATAACATCAAAACTCAGCCTGTGAAATACTGTCCAAGCGTTTACTATTTGTTTTAGCAGGTAGAAGATTCAGTTATTTCTCTGCCTTCTGGAGATCATAAATAATTTTTTTTAAAGCATTCTGACATAAAAGTTCTTGCCATTGCCCTCAGTCACTTAATCTTTTTTATACATGAGGACTATTACTTACATTCAGGACTAGGTCAGTCGATAGTCCAACTATACAATTAAAGGAGACCAATTCACTCACATTTAAGAGATTTCACAACAGCTAATGATGTTGCTTACCAAATAAAATCGTTCTTTAAATCCAATACTCACCAGACCTGCTGAATGAGACTGTGAATGCATGGACCTCATGGATGACATACTGGTCTGGTGCATGTATCCATATCCTTGGGACTGGCTTTGCTGATATGCCCCAGGGAGAACAGGGGCTGTGTGTTAAAGAAATACAGACACATTAAATAAGTCTAAAAAAAAAAGTCCTTATCTAGCATTTTGTAGAAACAGTAGATTATTTGCATTGTAAATAAGAATTCCTCAGTGTGAAACAGTTCAGAATTATTTCCATATACAACATAAGGGTTTTCATAGGCTGAATTACACATAAATGTAGCCAAAGCTATAGCAATACATCCACAATTAATATCAAGGTTAGTTGGAAGGAAAAGCTTAATGTACCTTAAGAAGTCTGACCATAGAAAGGTGTACAAAAGCTTGAGACACCACTAACTCAATTTTGATACTGCCATAGATGACGCACTAAATATCATGTACCATAAACTCCCATTTTTTTAAGGGAAGATTGATGAAAAAAGCTATATACTAATATAGTTTTGAAATTCTCTGTAATTAATTCTTATTGCAAACTAACTCTTATTTATTGGGCTATGAACAAAGGAGGACTGTGATTCACAGGAAGAGACAGAAATGTCAAAAAGCGAGCCCACAGTTGGGTTTCTTGGTTTATTCTGATTCCATCAACATTCTTACCCAAACACAGAGAGATCAATGGTTACTGAAATCTTTCCAAGTCCACCTCTTTCAGTATCTTCCTCTTACCACACAATTGTTCCACCTCTTTCACACTATTTTATTCACATTATTTTAAGAATTACATTATTTTAACACTTTCATAGGCTAATCATTAATATGTTGACTTTTATTGTACCAAGAGCTGTCAAAAGTGTTAATACAATCAACAAGGAATCCCTACCTCTATTGCTTACTAGGAAAGCATTTGTAAACCTTCCATAGCTGTTCAAACATCCTACTTTGGCAACAAATGGAATCAGAATGTGTTAAAAACATGTTTGATCAAAAATCTGTGAGAAATCAGCACGGCATAGGTGACTATCCACTATTTTCCCAGCAAGCCCAAGAAGCATTTTTAAAGCAAAATTAAGAGACTGGAGTGCTTTTCAAAATCTAACAATTAGAAGTTTAGTCAGGCATATCTGTGCATGTTTTGCAAGACTCTCATGCACTCTGAGAATAAAGATTTCTGGCTTGTATGGAGGTTATTAGCCCATCTCCCACTGTTATTTACCAAAATTCTACTAGTTCAACTGGAAATTCATTTAGCTACACTGAAAAGAAAATGCATTTCTGCTGATACTTCTTCAAGTGGTCCATTTTGCTGGTATTCTGTCTAACTCCTCTGACAAAAGCCATCTTTTGCTTACAGGAGATGGAGCCATGAGTCAAAAATCTTCAAACATGGAGTCAATCAGCAGTCCGATGCTTTCTGAGATACATCTCATGGGCTTGCTAGGAAGTGAAGAACCACTTCTGGAACAGCCATCACACACAGATTCAAGAAGGAGCAAAGCTAATCTAGGATTTAATGGGGTTCACAATGTATGGAAGGACCCAGGACTTGTAAAATGAAAAGATACAGGAGAAGCTGGAAACAACCATTAAAAAATAAAATATATAAGTAGTACTCATATTTGCAGTAATAATACTCCATCCTTCTCTGCTTCTTGAGTGATCAGGACAATAAATGCGTGTGAAAAAGGATTACTCAGACAATGTTTGCTGAACTATTTCAGAAAGAAAGGTCAACCTTGTGCTTTCAGCAAGGTGTTTTACCTATCCTGCTTCCCCAAATAACAATATCATTGATTTCAACAAAGTTTTTTCTTAAAACATCCGTTTAGTTTTAGTTAGCATATTTAAATGCACTAAGTATGTAATTATAATTTGGGATGTTATTTTTTTGCTCTACTATACATGTAAAGATAAGTAACGCTGTATATTTAACTAGGGGTTTTTTGATTTAGAAAACATGTTTCAAACTATTGTAATGAATAGATTGCTTTGTTAAGTGAGTGAAATTAAAGCGATACACAGTCAGATGCAACACTGGAACATGATGAATAATGGATGTTTTAGAAGTGCCAAGTTCATTCTAATGACATATGAGTACAAAGACATTTTTAAAGCAGTTTAATCATCAGAGAATTGCTGCTTGTTAACATGTTCAGAGGATTATCATGCATTAAGTGAATAGTCCTAAGTAGTTCATCAAATAATTTATGTTTCAGTGTTGTTACAAGCTATTCCTACATGACCAGATGTAGCCCTTCATGAAAAAATAGAGAAAAACATAATTTAATCAAAGGTTCTGCTATCCAGCCAGAATGAATACATTTTGCCTAATTCACTACCAGCATAAACATAGGTCAGTCCATAGAAGCCAATGGAGTCTCATCTCCTCATACCAGTAGTAAATTGGTCATGTGGGCTGAAAACTGAGCACAGCTTGGACTTTTTAAACTTAATACGAAGTATTATCTTAAGCCGACACTGGCTGCTGATCAGTCAGCACCCTGCCTGCTCTGCAGCCACAAAGGGCTGGTAGCTTTTCCCTGGTCCCTGGCAGAAGCAGATATGCTGAGAGTCCCTTTCTTCTTCCTGAGAGAAGTGAAGATGCTCGTAGAAACTTTTTACTCTTGATTCCTTCTTCCCCAAACCAGATCTTTCTCAATTCCTACCAATCAACCCTTGTCAGTGTAAGGCAGCAGGCCTACTGACAGTCAGCTTGATTATAGCCTCCAAATCGACAGGCTTATTTTGGGGAGGATAACCCACACCTCCCGCTTCTGCAACAACTGTCAGCAGCAGGTCTGAGACATGCTTTCCTCTTTTGCAATCAGCTTCTCACAAGCTGGGAGAATTCTGACAAAATGTCTCAGCGAACCTGTTTGCTAATTTACCTGCAACGATGGAAACCATAAGCCCAGGGGAATAAAGCATTTCTTCCAAAGCAGGAGAAATTTTGGGAAGCATTAGAAGCTGAAGTATTAGAAAAAGATTCTATACAAACAAAAAGAAGGAATTTCTAGGATTAGCTTTGCTAATTATCTTTCAGTCATTTATTTAGGTATCATATATATGAGCATGTATATCAGCACATATCAGTGTTGAAGACACTTGATTGAATAATTTCACCCTTTTTTTCCATGAAAAGAATACTTTCGTGGGGCTGCAAAAAATGATCAATAGTTTTTAACAATTGTTTACAAAAAATAGTTAAGAAATCTCCAGATGGTTTTCTATTTGGAAGATAATTTGGGAATCACATAAATAAGCAGATTACTGAAGCGACAACAGATCTGAGCTGTGTTTCTGGTGACATACCAATAATTCAAGGTAAGATTAAATGATGCAGAAAAAGAATTGGACTTTTCTTCATCATCATCACCCATAGTTAACTGCAATCTTTTGCCTTAGACCAAAGTATGCCTCAGACCAAAGTATGAAGTTCTATAACATCATGGCCTGCAGCAGCAGCAAAAGCAACGGTTTTAGTTAACCTAAGGGAACAATAAAACACAGTGGTGGAACATGAAATTCATTTAGGTGAAGCCAGATTTATCGCTGAGAGAGCTGAGGGCTGACCATTGTTCCCAGAAGTACAGGTGGATGTTTTTTCTTGTTGCATCAAGACTTTACCAGATGCATTCTTTTTTTTCTTGTCCCACCTACCAAGCAAACCAGATATTAATTTTAAATTACCTGCTTGAAGGAATTTATCATATTTCTCTTACTGTATCTTTATAGGCTTCCCCAGAAAAAAGAAAAAGAAAAATGAATGAACATGATAAAAGCCAAACGGACAGGAAGCCTCCAAGAAAAAGAAGCAGCTGAAAGAAAGATAGCAGGTATCAACTTGCTACCGCAGGCAATGGAGTCTGCAGAGTGTGTACTGATCAGGACATGCTTTGAGAAGGACTGGGAAAGAAAAAGATCAGACTGTGGAAACAGGAAAGAAATAATTAAGAGAGCAGTGTATAACTACAAAGTAAAAAAAGTTTATGCTGAAAAGAAAAATCATTTAAAGGGCAGGTTCCAAGAGATAGTATTTTATCAAAACCATACTTAAACTGTCTTTCATTCTTTTATACAGCAGAACCTTGATAATCCATGGTAAACCAATGTATCCCCACTGCTAACTACTGCATTTTTGCTGTTTATTACAATACATGCCATTTACTGGACCAAATGTAAAATAATAACAACTTCATTTACGCTTACAGACATCATGCAGTTTCAAGCATTTATTTCACTTCATGTGTTGATGTTATCTCAACTCATGTTTTCACTACTAGGCTACTAAGACTTCTGAGAACTCACCAAGAATATTGTTATTTTGTAATAACAACAACAGCATGAGAGAGCAGAAGTAAAAAGACTATGATTATTATGTGCTTAATTCTAGCGTCTGTAAGAGGATGATCAAGCTGTAGATTTTCTGAGGAGCACGAAAGTTGCAAAACAGCCAGAATCATACATCTTTGTGTTACTGACATTGTGACTAGCTCCTCCAAAACAGATGAAGCTGCTTATGGGAACCATGTTGCTCCACACATATTGAAGTCCTTCCCCTGTTTTGCCTTGCTGCTGCCTTATTTTCCACAGGTTGCAACATCTAGAGCAGCCCTCATGGTCTTAGAAAGTCTCTTCCATAGCTTTCAGTTCCTTCTTTCTTTTGCCTTTCTCTTAGAAATGACTCAGCTATGTCCCGTGCAGCAGAAAATATTGTCAAAGTAGCGACACAATCACACAAGGAGAAGTGTAGGTCTAGAGTACACTTCTGGGGTACTCGCGTACACCCCACGTGTTGTTCATGTGGGTGGGTCACTGCCTGAACTGCGCAACCCCCTTGACCACTTCCCGGTCCAAGTTACAAGACTTACATAGCTAAGGAGATACAGCCTTAGGGTAAACTATTGTTGCTGCATTGAAGCTGGTGGATAATAACAACTGATACATTTTTAAAGCCTTCTCCAGGAAGTGTCACAGAGGTAACTTAGGTTATAAACTCCGTCTCGGTACTTTATTTTTTTGGTTTTTATCACTTTCCCAGATGTTGGCTGCTGCTCCCTATCATTAAAATATTTAAAGTGTTGTGGCTTAAATTTTATATCGCCAATCACACCCTTGAACAAATTGGTACATTATCAACACTTACCAAGACTGGCATACTTGAATACTATCAACAGTTTTCACCTCTTTCCTGAATCTAACTGAATTCAGTGTTTCTAATAACAAAATTACTTCCACAGTAATGCACCTGACATCACTCAGGGTCTGATTTAGCTATCCTTATGTGCTGAAGTAGTACTTCCCCTCCAGGACTTGTGCCATCAAAATTTGCAGTAAGACTTTTGATGGAAAGGGACCAATCAACCTGAGTAAGGACAGAAAAAATGAATGCCAAACCGATCTGGCAAAAAAAGTAGACTACATGAAAAAGAACATGTATTTATATATGTATTTAAAGTTATATTTTAAATATATATAAAATATGTAAAAGTACTTTATGTAAGTAACAGAGACACAGTTTCAAAGAGCTTGAATTCAAAGAAAGGAAACATGAAAAACAAGAGACAATAAGGTACGAGAAAAGACACAATAAAAAAAAGAAGAGTCATGATACAACAATTAAGGTTGGAAGAGACCACTAGAGGTAATATAGTTTGTCTCCCTTTTAAAATCAGGGCCAAATTTGCAGTTAGGTTAGGTTGCTTAGGGCCTTGTCCAGTCAATTTTGAGTTCAGGATGGAGATTTCACTACACCTCTTTGGGCAACCAAAGTATCTTACAAGTATCTTGAGAAACAGTTCTAAGGAGAGATTTGAAGAAGGCTAATGCATTCATTTTGTGGAAGTTCACATCCTGCCCAAGCATGAACAGCAGGATAAAGGGAACATAACTGTGGTCAATCAAGAATTTAATTAGAGTTTTAAAGAAGGCCCGTATCACAGGCTAATCAGAAACAAGAATCTTGATACTTTGGCAGCAAGTAAGGCAGGAGAGATACAATGAGGATAGGATGTGAAAGACATAAAAAGAGAAGAAAAGTGGCTTGATTGCTATGGCAGATGAGCTTTCAGCAGGCTTTTAAAGATGATGTGCTAAACATAATTATCTGCTGAAGTTAAGAGTTTTGGAAGAACACAGCAGGTGTCATGAGGTGATACCTCTCAAAGAGGCTACAGGCAGTCCATCTCTGATTCCCACTGCATAGCTGAGGTTGATGCCCCATGAGTTGGCTGAGGCAATCTAACACTCCTACCACCCTTTCTCTTCCTCTCAGCTGGGTTGTTTTTCTGCTGGCTTGGTGAGCTAGGTCAGCTCAGCAAGGGAGCAGACCAGCAACAGATGCAGTGCAAGGAAGGAGGCAGGACCAAGTACCCAAGGCCACAGGCAGCAGAAGGCAGCAAACTGCTAGATCAGCTCAGCTGTCCCAAGGTATGCCCCCCCCAAGAACCTCACTTTCATGCAAGCTCCTCTGAGTTCAAGCCACAAAAAAACTGAGCTTCTCACAGATGCTTCCCTCCAGATGTCCCAGCATCCAGCTCCAAACAATGCTTCCCGTGTAATGCAGAATGCTCCTGTGTGCTAGCATGTGGCATGCACTGCACAACTACTAGTATCCTAGGTCTCCACAGTATTTGAAAAAAGTCATAGTGGAAGTTTAGAGAAGATTAAGTCTAATGCAACCAGCAAGAGCTGTCTACTTGACAGTAAAAACAAGTATCAAAGAACTTAAAGACTTTAATGAGTGTGCAAGGACTGCCCAGAGAGAGAGACGGTGAAGAGGTTGAGACGAGGTACAGAACTCTGCAGCATCCCCATGGTACAGAGCAAGTGGATAGTCTCTAAAGGATGTGATAAAAATAAGCAGTCACAGGAGTATAGAGAACAAATAGAAGAATACAGATACGTTAGATACAGATTACATTAGGAAAACCTCAGTAATAATTTTCCAGTGTAGAACGGATGGCCAGGTATGTTCCTGTCCCAAATTGGGAAAAGAAAAAAGGTCGCAAAGGTTCATGCAAAAAGAAATTTTAAAAATCAGGTAAAGAAACAATTTTATGCCAATCATTTCAAAAGATCTAGGTTTAATTTTGGTAATTTTCAATGTTTATTATAATTTATGTGACTCCAAAATTAAACATATTTCAACATAAAGCTGGATTCTTTGTTTCAAAAATGCCAAGCTATAACCTTAACAACCTCAAAACTGAATAAAATGGGGGGTTTT
Organism: Gavia stellata; assembly: GCF_030936135.1. Classification (NCBI taxonomy): domain Eukaryota; kingdom Metazoa; phylum Chordata; class Aves; order Gaviiformes; family Gaviidae; genus Gavia; species Gavia stellata. Next base: position 21,310,976 of record NC_082599.1, on the reverse strand, counting down.
GGCATAGAGACATTAATCACAAGCAATCCACTCCTATAAAGAAGTTTGGCATTAAACTGCTATCTTCTGATGAACAACACTGAAAAATTCCCAGCCATCTCTAAAGTTAAATTGCTCAGCATTAACTTTTCCAATAAGCTAGGAAATGGAAACACATACTCTAAACTGATTATAACTCTTATCTATTATAGAGTTTCATTATTTTCTAGTCAGAAGGAGTAGCACAGCACAGTGAAATTTACTGGGAATAGGTCAGACTGCATAAGCATATAAAAAGCACTAACCTGAAGACTGCAGATGGTGAGACCTGATACAGAAAAATGCTGTTTTTAGAACAGTAGAAAACAACATGGTAAGGCATCTTGGCATTTTTTCTTGTAACAGTAAGTTTCTCTTCATTTCTTTCTTTTTTTTTTTTTTTTTTTCTTTTTCTTTTTCTTGCCCTTTACTTGTCAGTTAGGTTGCTTTCACGGATGTTTGAGCTACCAGGCTTGCTGCTCTCAGTGGTGCTGTCAGAAGCAGCAGTTTGTCTGCATACTATCCATTACAGGAGTCAGTATTAGTTAGTAAATGGGAATATCAAACCCAGATATAATTAGGTTGTTGAAATAACAACCTGCAAGTATGGCCTAATTCACACAGGGTGCTAATAAAAATCTGCCATGCTCACTGACCTCATTAGAACTGAAGCTCTGTACTACTTGGAGTCAGTGGCAAATTCAGAACATTACAAGCTTAGGAAGTTTCCATAACCTAAATTATAAAGAAATAAGAAATAAACCATGCCATCTTCAAATACTTGGGGGGGAAAAAAAAATGGTGGGGGGGTCAACAAAATTCTTAATATTGTATTTAAGATAACTAACATTAATTATTCATGATGAAAAAAATCAAAATGTCTCTACTCTCAAGACTACTCACTGACATATTACAATGGATAAAATAAAATGTCTTAAATTAAACTTCACTACTGTCATGATTAGACTAAGACTGTTTTAAGTACCATTATTTTATAACACCATTTTATCAGCTAGCAAAAATTAAGCCTAACTATATGTACCCACCATGTAAGCTGAAGTAGGTTATTATAGGAAATGCAGAATCATACAATTATAACTCTTAAAAGCAGTTTCAATATAAGAAATTAAAATTTTACTTTGAATGAAATTACAACAGAAGATCACAAATAGCTGTTTAACATATGTCAAAGAAAACAAAGAAATTTTGAAAGGAATAACAAAAAGAACATCTAACGTGCTCATGCCACATGGAATCCTGTATTTTATTCGTAATTTGTTTTCCTTTTAGGGGAGGACTATCTCATATTTCAGTTACTCCTGAGAGCAAACATACTCAAAAAAAATTCACCTGTTCCAAAATTCCTGATTTGTATGAACAGCCAATGTCTAAAGCCAGTAACCAATACTGGTTACACTGGTCTCTGTTGTTTAAGTCCATCATACAACCAACAGCAGATGGAGTGGGAATTTGGGAAGTACTAGCTAGTTTAGTGGAAGAACAGTTGGCAAACTGCCTCTCTAGTACACCATGGTCTATGTGTCTGGTCATTCAGGCCTTCTCCTTAATTCTTCCTATTTTGAGGAACAGTGGATCAGTCAATTCCATTATATTCTTTTTCAGGGCAATCTATTTCTTGAGGTCCATTCTGGCCTCTCTGAGGGGTCTAAATCTCTGTACTGCAAAAAGCCAGTCTCTCATGGACATTTTTTCCTTTAAATAAAAGTAGTACGGCTTTCATTACCCTTCAGAGGAACTGCACAAAAGGGCTATATTCAGAGAAAGCCCAGGCTAGCACAGTCTCCAGAAGCCATGTCTGCAAGCAGGTACTGAATGTCATAGTCTAGAGAAAAATGAAAGGAACCCAGGATATCCTGTTTTCTACTGTCGACATGAAAAGAAAGAGGACAGCCAACTGAACATCCGCCCTTTTCATCAAAAGACAATACCACATGGAATATTTTTGCCAGAAAGTGCTTGCAGATACTCCTTAGACCATCATTTCTACTGAGGAACTGGGGGTGGAGAATACTGAGGCACAGCTCAAAAGACTTTGTGATCATTAACACATTATTGTCAGCGTAAAGCACCACAGAGTTATAAAGTATTAAATACAGGTAATCTTGTGCTCTGCCAACAGGAGAGGAGAAGAAGCTGGATCCCAAACAACCCATATTCTCCCTGCCTGTGACTGTGTCTGACTGTGGAGCAGTGAGGTGGTGAGTGGCAGCCTCACAGCCTGCAAAGAGCACGAGCTAATCCTGTCCTGGCAGAGCAGACAATTTTGATGAACAGAAAATGGCATCAGCTTCCCCAGACTGCCTTTGGAAGGCCATTTAGGACTGTAAGACTTAAAACACTCAGAAAAACAGATTTGATAAATGTAATTCCATAGCAGTCCCTTAAAACATAAGCTTTTTCACACAAAAGCTAAAGGTATTTGTTATAAAATAGGGTGGTAAATGATCTCCCAGGAAATTCAATAAATGTTTCAAAAGGTTACCAGCCTTTAAAAATATAGGAAGAGGCTGCTTGTAGTGTTCACTCATACTGACATATTTTTGTGGGTTTTGCTAAAGAACAGGATAAAATGGAAATGAACACAACACAAAATTACAATTTAGAATGAATGACAACAATTACTGTCTTCATCCAACTTCTGTGAACAGTTGGTTTGGGGATTTTAAAAACTGTATGAATTCTATATCTGACATTTAGAATTTTATGGGCAGTTGCAACAATCTACTTCACTTACAATTTAATTCACTTAAAGTACAAACCATGTATCACCCTTCCAGATCTCACTGACTAGTTCTTACTACAGCACTGTAAAAATAAAACTATCTCAACTATTTAGCTTCTAACCTTAAAACTGGAATGGTATTTGTCCCCGGTTTTGAATCCTAAAATGTCATTTTAGGGTTATTGTGATGAACACTGAATATTCTAAGTCAATTAAATGTAGTGCAACTGACAAAAAATTACATTTTGAATATTCAACTATAAAATCTTTTCTAGATGTTTAATTCACTCATTTTCCTCATAAAAGCAGATTTAATACATTAAATACTCTGTTGTAACCTAAGGACAAAAGAATTACTAACTGGGACTAGAGGAGAACGGATTGTATATTTGGAGCACAGTTTATACAGATGCTATGGGAGTGGGGAGCGCCTTGGCTGGTTGTTTTTACTTTGGCAGACCCATTGACCTATATGGATTGTGAAAATGATTTTTTTTTACTATAGTTTCTAAAAGACAAGGTCTTCAATTCATCTCTATAACCTCTAATGCATGTATTTCCACATATATATTCTACATTATATTATGTCTTAGGAATTGTTCTAGCAGTTCAAATATAAAAGGACTACCCCCATTCATTTTATATGGATTATAACAGAAACTGCTATGAATATTATTTTGGAATTGGTCTTCAATGGTAGCCGCACAGTCCAAAGAGTTTAGTCTATGTATCTATTAACAGCTGGTATATCGTAATATTTGTATGTATCCCCATTTCCCCTACTGGTATTGTAACTGGGACATAACCAAATCACAGGGCATCCTGCTCTGGTGTTCTGAGTATGAATTGCAGTCAGGATTTGGTGTCATTGACAAACAAACCTTAGTGCCAGCTGACTTCTTTGCCTGACATTCCACCTAAGCTGCAGCGTGTCTTAGCTGAGAAAACAGTACAATATGCCTTTCCTTTCCTCGCACACCGCACCACAGTCTTTATTTATGAAGGCACAAAATGTCTGAAAGCCAGCCTGAGGCATCCTCGGTCCTAGTGGGGCCACGGTGTACCACAGGAAGCTGCAATTCCTTCTTAAATTGTGAATAGGCAGGGTTTTGCTCTAGGCTTCCTCATAAATGGAAAGAGTTAGAAAAAGTTAGTAAAATGAAGGTTATGTTAACATATTACACTACCCACACACCTTCAATTACAATTTGAACTCACTTACATTTACTGAACATTAACTGTTGCCCATTTGCATTAAAGAGAGAAGCCTGCAAGTTCTTCTTACGGAAATTATGCTTTGATTTCAGTGCAGCTATTTATTTGCATAGTGGATATAAACAATCTGAGCAATGGTGGAAGGATAGCATCAACCAGGATCAAGTATGTGACTGCACATAATTTTACTAATTATACGTATTGTCTGCTGGATATAAAATCCTCTGAAGTGTATCAAAAGCTGCTCTAGGGGACTACACTGAACAACTGAAACAATTACTTGTCAAGGGAGCCATTAACACTTCCAACTGTTGAGTCACTTGGAAACTTCCCTTCCACTTTCTGCTCACTAACTGTTTAAAGAAAAAGGGAACACCAAACTCAGAGAGCCAGCAGGGCAAACAGAAGGATCCCCTGAACTGCTTCCATGCTACAGAAACTGAAAATGGGATCTCTTCTGGATTCTCCTCCACCTGGATGTGTGGGAATTGCCTTTTGACGCTGCCAGTTGTCAAGGGTGTGGGAGAGAAGCACAGAAATCAAAGACAGGCAGAGGGAATCTAAGCAAAAATATTTTAGAAGTGTGAAATGTAAAGCTCTCCCTGGATCATTAACTCGTTCTCAGTGAACACACACTGAATGAAAATGTGCTTTCAGGTGAATCACGATTTATATCTCAATGTATTACAACCAATCTGGGATATTTAGTTTTATTCCCAGAGCCCTAAATCAAACCTTAATCAAAATTTACCTTAGCCCTCACTTGGAGGGCCATTTGAAGTTTCAAGTTTTACATTAACAAATAGGGTTTTACAGATACTTCATACCTCTTGGTAATGGAAAAAAATTAAATCTAATCTTCCAAACTAATTTCTCTCATGTTCTGCATTAACAAAGCACTCATCAGAGGACACCAAAGTCTGATAGCCAGACTAGGACAGATGATAGATTCAATAATGCTCAAGCTAGTGCACAAATGTGGTCCCACTGCAACTCTGGATTCCTAGACTTACATGGCTTAAAAGGCTGAAATGCATTATTCAGAGGAGACCAAATTATATATTAAGCAGTCAGAAATCTTCTTTTCACAGAAACTTATACAGAACTTAGCACACGTGTAAGGAACACATCCAGCCTTTTTTCTAGCTGAAATCTGAACTCTCACAACCAACCTTCCATCTAATTTTCCTTCTTACCTCAAATCTTAAGGTGAAAAGGTATCACCTTTCTAACACCAGGAAACCTCCCACTGTTTTCAAAAATTCCTCTATCTAATGTCATTATTTTTAATCAGAAGAAAAAAAATATATGCCCTTTTGAACATCAGGAATCACTGCAAAACAGGAGGCAGAAGCTGAAAAAGCCAAATACACCTCCTTCAAACGAAAGGTGCTCTGCCTTGCTGCCTGAACAAGCACTGTCCTTTTGGGGTACAGTGTGGTTACAGCAACTCTTTACAAAGGGAACTATATCATTTCAGCAAAAATCTGTTTGAGAATGGAAGATCAGGAGTCACCAGTTTCGAAGGAGTGTAAGCTCTCTAACAACAAAAACTGTTCACACTAAATAATTTGTGGTATCACATAGGTACCAAACATATGCATGCACTTGTGCCCATATTACATGCACAGAGAAGTGTTTAGCCAAGTTCAAAAATGTTACAAGAGATTTATGGGTTTGACTGCAAGCATCTGTACTACATTATACACCTAAAAACAGAAAATCATCTGATCACCAAGATGGAAAAGCACAGTTTTACCATGACACTCTGGAGTGGAAGACAACTGTTTTTTTCCCACACGTTAGTTTTCAGATTGGCAAACCTGCTGGGGGCTTGCATGTAAAAGAAGCAAAACCAAAGCACCATCTAGTCCAAAATAAAAAAGATGTCAGAAACAGATGTAAGAGTCTGGTGGATAAGAGAAGTGTGGATGTGACCCTCACCAAGAGGGAGTACACAGAGCATTGTTTTGATGTGCTCAGCCTTCTGTGGCAGTGCAGCCTGCTGATACACTTGAAAGGGGACAAGAACCCCACAAAAGCCTATAGTTCTTCCTGTGAAATCTACAGTTCCTCTCCCTCCGAATGCCATGTTTGATTACCAGACTCTAGGGAACAACATTATGGAAACAGAGTTCAGCTACCTAGCATAAAAGAACCATTCTTCCTTGGCTGCCAGAGAAGAAAATATAACTGCTATGTCATTCTGCTTGACCTCCTTAAAATGACAGAGCTTAGCAACTGAATATGAATACGAAGAGGAGTGAAGAATTCCTGCCCTGTATTCCTACCAGCTGCACCTGGAGATAGAAGATAGATCTCCACATTACAATATAAAGAGCAGTCAGGTATTATTCCCTCTTTTTATCTTTGACTTGTCTCTTACTAATGGTGATTTTTCCATCCTCAAAACCAGAGGGTTTTTAATAAAAAATGATGGGAAGGATAGAGCAAGGAAGGGAACCAAAACCTGTTTCTTTTCCTCTTCTTTGTCCCTCTGTTTGCACAAGAGAAGAGTATCACCACTGTCCCAGTGCAAGCAGACTCCTCGGCCCACATACCAGGGAGCATCTCTGCCATTCCAGCATGTGAAATAAAGAGTTTTCTTCTCCATTTCATCTAACAAGTTCATCTTCTGACCAGACTAACCAGAAGCAGCAGCACAGTTCCTTGTTCTAGGATTTCCTGTGGTACGTATGGGTGGGTTTCAAAGCCTCCGGCAAATCATACAAATAAACATTTTAGATACAGAGCCACAGATACCGGTGTGTGCTAGGGGGACAGAAGGAGACATCCCTGAAATCAATGTTTAAAATGTCAGTGTTGGGCTGAGAAACAAAAGCCCTCTCCATGAGTTGGTACACTGTGCGAGGCTGTTCCCAGTGATACACAGTAATTCACAAAACCTACATTTGCTCTTTGCAGGGCTGCATTCAGACTGCAGTTCAAACAATAGTACTTCCAATGGCCTACAACACGTTACTGCCTTAGTGAGGCAAGGAGAAAGATAACCCCTGGAGTTTGGAGAAAGGGAGGGGAGCAGGCTCAGCTACTCTGGAGCCTTTCTTCTTCAGAAGGCTCATATCACACAAGGAGGACATGCCACTAGGGAGAGAGATGAAAGGACTTACTGTTTCTCATTGACTTTACTTCCACTCCAAGCTATATAAAGACTTCAAAACTTTAAGTACCCATATCCCACAGGAAGATACTGCGGTACTGTGTGTTCTGCAGTCTTCAAAGACTTCGGAGTCAAATTGCCAGCATGCCCATTTGCCATATTTATTCCTCAAAGGTTGCACTAATCTTTTCTGGATCTGACCAATTGTTATGTAGTATCAATGAAGTATCTAATACGAATTTTCAGTTTTCTCATAGCAACCTACAGATTACTTTTCAGACTGATAACAAAAATTAAGAGACTATCAAGATATAAGTTCAATTTCATGGTTTGTTGAAATTTGTGTATTTGGATTGTCAGTGTGAGTAGAAGAAGGTAACTTCCCAGGCAAAGGCAAAGGCAAAGTGAGAGACCTGAGTGTTAGCAGCAGACCCTTCTCATCAGAATAAAGAAAGGAAGACCTTAAACCTCAGATCAAGGCCTCTCTATGTTAATTCTTACTACTTGGCTGGTGGCAGCAGGTGAATTGAATCCGAAGAACTTAGGCTGAAGGAGACAAGTGTAAATAGTGAACATGCAGCCAATCAGTAACACACTGGCTCCAACCAAACACATGAAATTTTAGCACTCATTTTTCAAATGCAACAAAAGGCACTTGAAAATTCTGTCCTAATATCCACTAAGGTTTCCTACATAACATGAGGTTTTGTGAGTACAGCGAACCCAATTTCTGTCTCCTACAGACTGACTTCTATACAGGTTTTAAGATAATATGATGATGACGACTTAGAAAATAACCAAGAAATCAATTTTTTTCCCAGCAGAGTAACAATATATCTGTGACTGAACAGAACTGATACTCACCTCTGAATTCTCTCCATCTACAGACAATTTAAAATAAGAATAAAGGGACACCTTAATACCCTGAAAAATTCTGAACATAAGGTAAGGAAAAATGTATATATCAATATCACACCTATATGCTGATGCACACCAATTAAACTAGAAATTAAGAGGAAAGAGAAGACAAAAAAAAGGGAAGGTCAAAAGCAAAAGGGGAGAAAACCAACCTAAAAGGTTTCAACTAAAAAGAAAAAAAGGGTGTATCAGGGACAAAAAAAGGTAAATTCGTCTATTGCAGGATGTTCATTAAGATAATTTTAAAGTAGAAACCTTCAGACTGAAAGCAAAACTTGGTAATATTAAATAAAATCCTGCTGATTTAAATCAAAGAAAAACAGGAGAGTGCTAAACAGAAAGCCCCACAGAGCTACAATAAATTGAAATATAATTGAAGTGAAAACTGAGAGGAGGAAGAATATTAGAAAGTGAAATAAAAACATTCTGCAGTTGAAACAGGATTGAAGGAAACCAACACAAAAGGACTTCGATAAATAAAACAAAAGGAGGAACCCTAAGGAAAACACTTTCACTGAAGTATAATGAAAACAAAATGTGCACACAAATTGTTGCATAATAGAAGACACAGAGAGAGATAGAGAGATTGAATAAATAACAGTGAAATAACAGTGATACTCTCTCAGTGCAGATGGGTCTTCTCATTCCAAACACACTAAGAGGAATTCTTCACCTCAAAATGAGTCAAAGACCAATGCAAAACAGAAGTGACAAAAACAGTAGTCCTAGTAGCAGTGTCATGGCTCATCTGCTATCATCTGGCCAGTCATCAGGACGCTCTGTTCCAGTAGTACACAAATGTGCACAGTCACTTCCCCGCCATCATGGCAAAGCCTGGAATTTGTTCCAGTAGTAGCTAAGTGACCCCTGTAGACACTAGGTCAACTCCCTTAAGAACAAGTTTCTGTGATCTCAAAGACTTGAATTGTTTGACATTTTAATCATAAACCAGAATTTTTCTCTGGTTGTCTCTTGTTTCTTTGCTTACTACAAACAATGGGCCTGAAGAAAAATATTATTTAACCTTAAAGGTTTAGTTGCAGCCTTCACTTTATCTTGCCACTCTTTGTCTATACCTACACACACACACGGCTTTGAGCAACTGAGCTTGGCTTCTGTGATTGGCAGTGGATCACACACCACAAATTCACTTCCGTATCTTACATCATACCACGCATTAACACTCTCGTGTTAAAACGCCCTTTCCTTTCCCTGCCTCAGTCTCCAGAGATGGAACTACTGAGAAGAATATATACAGTAAGTGTTCTAAAATAACAAGCCTTTAAAAAAAAAGTCTCCAATATTGTGAACTTGTCCTATTTTCAAGCATTTTTACTCTTGCCTTTGGGGGAATGGAACTACACAAAAGAGTCTTGAGCCATAAGGCTGTGAGCTAAATGCCATTTTCACTTACTGAAGTAAGTTACTAGCAAAAGACGGGATATTAATTTTATATGGAGACCTTAAAACAGGAGAAGGTATCTTTATAAAAATACATGCTTTAGCACAACTTCTGAGAAACACTGTAGAGACCATGAATACAAGAAGTCCAATTAGGTGATATCTGTATTCCTTTCTGTCATCGGACACCGAAAACTCCGTTATTATACGTAAATGGAAGTTACATGTAAAACCAATTCATTTCCTTCATAGAGTAGATGGTTGAAATACAAATACAACTGTCCAAAATAATGCAAGACTGGAATACGTGTTGAGCCATATGAACCAGGTCATCCTCTTCTGGTGTCTGAATGCAGACTAACAGGATGGGACCTTACTTGTAGGGGAAGAAGGGGAGCAAGAGAGTGAGTGTGAAAAGAACCGGGAGAAAACAGTATGTAAGACTGCACAGAAAATCAGGACAGACAGAAAAGTCTTTATAAAGAAACTCCAAAAAAAACTAGTTGAGAAATTTGTCAGACACAATGCTGTCTAGAAAGACCTGAATTGAAAGCAAGGAAACTGTCTCGTTGCTTTTTTTTTTCTACAGTGTTCTGTGAAGAAGGAACTGTCTGGTCTGTCTTTATAAACAAAAATAAATCTGACATCCATATATCTCAACTCCTCTTTCTGACAAAAATAATCTAAAAAACCTTCCCAAAAATGAATGAATAGCTCCATGTCTGAGAAGTTGCAACACCAGTGTTAAAAGTAGGATTGAAAGAGAGAAATTGTTAGCTTCTGTTCCTCTTTAGCCAAGTTGAAAATAACTACTTGAAAAACAGTTGAGAATTTTGCAAGAACTAATGTGGCACCCAACTGTTTCTGCAAAGTGCTACATGACTTGCAGAATGGCTTGCAGGTAAAAAGGAAATCTTTGTTAGGGCGGTAATTAATTACAAAGCATTTAGGTAGACCGAGAAGCTCTAGTGCAACACCTTCTGTCCAGTATGGCAAAAAAATTCAGTGATACCATGAAGTAATAAAGTCAACCTTGAAAAACACTAACAGAGAGAAGCTGCAAAAAGGACAGACAAAGGTCAAAAGTAATTTCAAAAAGAAAATAAAAATGAAAGTTCATCACCTGCATCAGGCTTGCTGGAAAGCATTAACAGTTGCTTCCTATCCAGTTTTATCTGCAGTACTCTAAAAGGGAGAACAGGTATTTTCCTGAACTTACACCATGCAAAAATCTACTGATCCGTAGGGAAAGCTCCCTGGGAGGCACACTTGGCTCAGCTCAACCTCGTCATCTGAAATAACAGTCAGGAAATCAAATAGGAAGAAGTGATTCTAGTGAACAACATTAGTAGCCTCCCTGTGATGTTGTTACTGAAATTCCCCAAAGACAAGAGAGAGTTATTTAGATCTGAATAAGCCTTTAACATCCAGTATGAAGACAGGGACCCAGCTAAGGTCTGGGAGAGGTGATTAAGGAACAATTCCATCAGTAGTGGCAGTGGAAGACTTGAATTGTGGGTCCAATATCAGTAGAAGTATCTAGAATAAATTAGCAATTGAACAACGTAGAAATATCAGAAAGATGATGAGACAAGGCCAAAGACACTTGGAGGCTGTAAAATCGGTCACAGGTCTCCAACTGTCTTTCATGTTGGCGCACCATCAGATTGAACAATTGCCAGTGAGAAACACTGCTAGATCTAAAAGTACAAACTCCATGAGAAACAGCTGTGAAATCCCAGCAAAATGGATTTGGTTCTCATTTACTGTGGTATGCCATAAGAGATACTGTATAAAGGTCAAGGGCAAACTCAACTTGTGGCTATGTGCTAAACAACATTCTGGATGGGAAGCTGCCACAAAAAAGCTCGGTATTTTTGACCAAAGATGCTATCTTCTTCTGTTTTTTTTCTGAGTGTGTTCACAGAAATGGCATTTTCTTGTAAATTGTTAGGATTATGTCAAATTACTTAGCTCTAGCATTTATTTCTCCCCTGCAATGGGAACTGTCTGCAAGTGCTCAAACTCTGGTTAGCCAGCTGGGTCAAAAGCGGAAACAATATCTTTCCAAAATATGTTATTCTTGGCAAGGATCTATTTGACACATCACCACAACAATAGATTTAAATAGAGACACAAAAAGCAAGCTTGCTAGTGCCAAAACAACCAGGAAAATAAAGCCCATTTCCTATTCTCAATATGCCAAGTAGTAAAAAATATCTGTTAACAATCAAATCAAGCTGACAAAGCAATGTGAAAATGGCTTGGAATAGAGCCAAAAAAGATCAGAACAGATACAAAGAGACAATATGCACCAGACTGTGAAGCCCACTTCGCATCATCACAGAAAGAGACATAACAACCAGCATGATGTGAGTTATTGCTAGCATCAATTAGAAGAGTTGGGAATATAGTTAAAATATCAAATAAAGATGGACAGACATGATATAAGGGATTACAGTTCTGTCAAAGACGTGCGTTTCTTCCTTTGTTCAGAGTTAATTCTTCAGTCTGAACACTTTTTTCCTCACCGGTTCTTAATCAGAGCTACTTGTATGTATTTACATGGCACCTAACACAATGCAGACTCCCTAAAAGCTACCCACTATAATAACATATTGCTCTGGTGAGTGGGAGAACATAAACAGGCACAGTCTACAATTAAGATGCCTTAAAATCTTATAAAACCATAGGTAATTCAAGGATGCCAGACAACTAAATGGTAGCAGTATCTTTACTCTAACACCTTCTTTTTTTTAAAAAAAAAAAAACCTAGTAACCCTTTGGATAACCTTATCAATGCACTTTCTTTCACAACTGAGAAGTAGAAATCACTGGGTTTTTAACATATGTATTTAGAATGCAATGTTTCTGAGTATTTACAATTCACCAGTCAAGTCTACTACACACTGTAATGCCACTAAGGTGACTAGACCCTTATTCATCATTTTCATAAATTTTGTTCTAATCTATGGCATCAAACAAATGCAAGATTTGGTTTCGTACCTGGGAATGCAGGTTTGTCAAATATTCTAATGTTAATCCATGTTAAACAATATGAGACTATATAAGCTTCCCAGCTGAATATTAATCCTGGTTCCCAAACTGCTGAGAGTGTAAGAAAACTTTAATGTGTGAGAAAGTTGCCAGTTGATACACCTTTTTTTTTTTAAGGATGGAAAGAGAGAGCCACAAGCACCTGCACAGTTTTAATAATGGTAAGTACTTCAGTCACTAAAATACTATTATATGCTTAATTCGCCCACCAGAAAGCACAAGGTAAATTTATTTTTTTCAGTTCAGAGGTGTATTTTTCAGTTACATTGTGTCTTTCAAGAGAAAAAAAAAAAAAAACAGATTCATGTACATTTTGCAAAAACACAACACACCTCCTCTTAAGCACTGTAAATGGGAGTTAGCAGGGCTTTTGGACTGACAGCATTACCAAAATGGTGAAAGAGAACACACAATAAAGCAATACGACATGCAAGAAACTGTGCAGTCTTGAGATTTTGCTTTGCTTCCTTAATCAATCAGGCAATAACTTACATAGTTTCTAATTATTTGTGACTATACAAGGATATGGAGTTAATACAGGCCTGTGAGGTCTCAAGAAACTGTGATAGTGTCATTAGTGAGAAAGGTGGGAATAAGGGGTACCTCCTTCGTCAGATGGCCTTGTTATCTCACTGCAGTAAGAAAAGGTAGGGTTTGTGTCAGAACCATCTGATTTATAATCTCCCAAACTGGTGGAATGTAAATACTGCTTACTGTAATGGCTTGCTCTTTCTACAAAGGTAGAAAAACAGAATATCACAGTAAATACATGACACAAGTGCAAAAACGAGCAACAACAAAAAACCCAACACTGCTAAATGGATATTCATACATTGATGGCATTAAAATTAGGGAAAAGTGAATTGTTCACAATTTTGTATCCATTTTGAACACCACTGGTTCAAAAGGTTGCTTCAAAATCAGATACAACTAAGCTCGTTCTCTGCTTTAAAAGAATAGCAGAAATGGAAGGTAGGATTGAGATACTGGAAAAAAAAGGGGTGAAGATGAAGCATATGAAAATTTTCAGTGGAAAAATCAAAATGTTCCTTTATGCCAACATGCATACAAGTGCATGTGGAAATACTGCTGTATGACATTCAAAAGAATATTTAAAGTTCCACTACTAGTAGCAACGAAAATACACGTGCGAAATTAATCATTCAAAATAAACACTTCTGGGGAGGAAAAAAAAAAAATCCAAAAATTTGTAGAGCCAAAACATTGCTGCCTATTATTACATTACCTTCTCTCCTTTTCGATCTACCCTTAAATTATGAACACCTTGGAGTTGCAAACAATAGCACAAGGCATGATATCATGTGCCCTCTAAGCAAAATGCACATAGAAAAGAAATCAGTTTCATGAATAGGCAACCTTCTATATCTTTGACATTTTAGTAAGGTCCAAATATTTGAAAATTCTACTTATAGTGAAGACAAAGTAGGTCAATGCTTTTTAAGTGACTACTTGTAAGTGGTATGAATAACTGTTGTTTAGGATAAGATTTATTTCACTATTTCTTATCTGCACATATGATTACAGCTGAAGGTCCTATAAAACACTGTTTTTAAAATACCACAGTTATATATATCTATCTATGAAAACATAAAACATATGGCTGGCACATTGACCTGAAAATTTACTGTATCAACTTAATTTCATAAACATAAAAGGCTGAATTGGGGAAAAGTCAGGATATAAGCAATACCAGAAAGCATATGCAGACTCCTAGACTGAATATTGTCCTCCAGAGGATCAATGTCGAAGATGGAGCCAGGATCTGTGCGCCAAACTTTAAGATCTTTTCCCAAAGCACAGAAATTATAAGACAGACGAACAACAAAGGAAGTAAAAGCATGAAAGGAATGAATTTTAACAATCAGCAACTAATTTCCTTCATCTAGAAATTAACCAAAAGATCTAGATATTCACCTGAAAGGACCGGAAAGCATTAATTTCCTGCTTAAAAGAACTTAGTGCATTCATTTTAAGCATTAACATTATTTTAAGAAGACTTTTTCTCCCAATTATTGTTTTCCTTCTCTAAATATGACCATAGTATTTTTAAGTCTAAATAAATGGAAACAAGTTAAATATCACATACCAGAGCTCTTTTCCACTAGAACCAAAATCATCAGAGCTACAAGATTATCTCCCCAGTCCACCAAGAGCATCCTTACTCCATGGAGATGCTGCAGTATATATCCCTATAGCTGACAGCTGGCCATATACACTCTACAGCTGACAGAGGCACTACAGGCCCTCCTTTGCATACAGTAGAAATCAAGTCAGCCTAATAAGCAGAATCAGGGTCACAGTTTGTCTTATCCAAAATAAATTTCTTCAAGTTGCCCAATTCATATAAACTCAAAAGTATCCATCTTTCTTAATTAATACAAAAAATGGACTAGGGTGACAAATTCAGCTGCAGAAATTGACACTGTAGACACCTACAGTTGGGTAAAATGAAGCCCACTCTTGATCTTAATTAGTAATTCCATTTGCCTTCCAAATATCTAAGTTTCCTCAGACACAGACCTACTGTTGATCCACTACCCCACTATCAAAAAGCATTTTTGGAATTCAATGTATGGATTCAGTAACAGTAGTAATCATTAAGATCTTCAGCTTTAATTCATACAAGTAAGTTACTAATATCTCTTGAATTCACATGTCTGAACCAGATATTGAAAGAAAAGAGTCCATAAGAAATAATTAATTTCATATCTGAGTTAAAGTTATAGTAACAGCAGAACAGTGAATACAGATTCCACCATGTTTTTAATAAACTCTTAACAAATAATTAACGTGTTGTACAAGTGAAGAGGAGGCTTATAACAAATGCAGAAGCAGCTACAGTGTAAATTCTTGATCTACTCACATCTATCTAATATATACAGTTCATATCTGCTATGTCTAAAAATATAATAATCATTTAATCTCTCCAAACCAGTTTAAAATAAAAACTTGATGTAAAGTACACTCAAGTTAAAGCACAAATCTATCAGGTCACACCTTTTTACTAGTGGTTTGCTTCTTGGGCAGACCTGTCTGAAAGATTTACTCAGCGCACTGGAAGCAGGAAAAAATAATTGTCTTCCCAACTTGGTCCCTTTGCTGGTCTAAGTGGTACCAAGCTAAATAATGGGTTGGTAGTTAAAGTAGGACTGTGGGGACCCCAAATATGTCATGTTTCTAATGAATAATAGCCTAGAAGCAATGGAACAAACAGACAGAGCTAATAAAACAAACCCCATGGCTTTAGAATATATTCAATGTATGTACATTATGTGTTATCTACTGCAACTCCCATAAGGTGAGGCATAGTGCTAACTCCCTCTTGACAAGACAAATAAAAGCCAACGCAAAATATTTTGATAAACTACGTGTTAGTCCTAACAGTGATAAATTATGCAACTACATAAAGCACTGACAGGCATGAGAGGGGTGGGGGAACTGGTGAATGCCGAACTCTTTCTGTTTGATCATGCCTTAGTAAGTAAAAACATAGTAAGCACAGCTTCATGGCAGCGTCAGTGCAGCAGCCATTGATTTGTATTGATTTCATCTATCTCTGTAAGCTGAAATAACATACATAGAATCAGAACCTTGGCAATTTATAGCACCTATCAATTTTAACTTCCTGGTAATTTTTGCCAATCTAAAATATCCTTATACTCACGCAAGAATCACAAAGCCTCTTTAGTCACAGATCTGAAGCTCAGTTAGATTAATTTATCTTGATGGGTTTAGAATAGCTTTAGCATGGTTAAAACTAGTGCCTATTTTCCAAAACAGACGCATTAATTTTAGCAATCAGGCATTTGAAAAAATTGTTACAGCTTCACTGATAATACTTCAAAAACCAACCCAATTGACTCTAACACAGAGGTAGTTTTCCTAACTGGCTGAATAATTATCAGCTAGGAAAAAACTGAAGACTCATAGTTGTTTTTTTTCAGTCTGTGATTTTTTTTTTTTTCTAGCTGCCAAGGACATTCCATGAGCAGGGAGCTCACTGCTTCTTTTTAAACAAGCAGATATTATAATCGCAGTTCACTCTGAAAAAGCATTAGCTGAAATATCACTGGATATTAGGCTTACAGGTTTGTCATGGCCTCCTTCCTTTAAATAGTTGCACTATTTTTGCTGTTTGGCGAGCATGGGGAGTTAAGAATTCCTCTGTGTTTTGATACTGGAGTATTTGATGGTGATAAACAGTACTAGTATTTCAGTTACTTACAGCTCAAAAATTTATCTCAGGGATGTTCTTCATCCTAATCTGTTTGTGCTAGCAAGTCTTCAGTTACTGAAGACAGGATTGCATATGATTCTTACATAGGGTTACAGCACACGTGCAATGCAGTACAGAGTAGGAGGTCTGAAGTGCACACTTAACAGCATATTGCAAACTGTATATTAAACTGCAATTTTAATGGAGTTTTTCTCTCTATCTGCTGGCTGCACCACTTCTAGCTATGGAAGTGAGTTCAAGTGCTTGGGTCTCTACAGACAACTATTTTCTGAACAAGTTGTTGCCCTAGATCCAGAACGTGTGACCCTCTGAGACTTGCATAGTATCAGTACCTTGCCCAGGCAGAGCTCTCTAAACACGCACTTTTGAGAAATCCCTTCTCTAGCTGTAGCTACAGACCTGTAAAAGGTGGCTATACAAAAGGAAAGAAATACGCTTCTTTATGTGGTGGAGACTCATTTGGAGACTTTAAGGAAAAGGCTGAAGAAGCATCTGCCAGGAATGATACAGATCTAGTTAACCTTGCTTTAGGCAGGAGGATGGACTATATGACCCACTGATTATCCATTTGACCTGCAATTTCTCTGATTTTTGAGAGGTAAAAACTCAACCCTTTCCATTATTACTATGTATGAAGGATTTCAGAGTGCTGTCTCAGCATGTTTTTCCATATGCAGACCCTCTGGTGCCTATACTGTTGTAAAGCACAGAAAACCAGAAAAAGTACACACCAAAAGAAAGGAGAAAAAAATAAAAATGTCAGGCTACCATTTCCTTTGCCATAGCAGACTTACTAACTTTTAAGAGATTTCAAATACCCATTTTGATTTTGACATAGTGTTTATTATGAATAACCCAAATGACATCTTAATGCAATACACTGTCGCTACATACAAAACCAATCTGTATTCTACCCTCTGAACTCTTGGTCTTATCTTGGACCATCTTTTAGAACATCACTTCTGAACACTGGTGTTTGGCTTACCAGAGATCTAATGAGTTATTGATGAATTACTGCTTGAGATATTTTGAAAGCTGTGTGAAATCCTAAAAGAAGAGGTAAATGAAGCATGTGCAGCTCTGGAGAAATTGCTGACTGACAGAAGAGGAATTCTCAAACTGGTCTGCAACATTTAAACATTGAAATCTTGGAGAATCACAGCTTTAATCTTCTCTTTTCTGTGCAAAATGAAGATTATTGCAGATATTTTGGACTTTCTTGAACAGTCAAAATTCAAACTTAAAGTAATAGCAACAAGTATCCATATTTAAAAAAAAAATTACAGAGCAAATGATAATGTATCTTCTATTCATTCGCATTATTACTTTACTAGAAGCTGGCACTGAATCAGTAGTTCAACACAAGTTTCACGCTGAGAAAAGAGTGAAAATGAAATCTGGGAGTACTTTTTCTTGGTTATAATGGAGAACACAAGCAGAGGCTTTCATCTTCCCCACAGTGTTTTCAATAGCAACAGTATTTAACAACTTACCAACAATTATTCCAGGTCTTCTATCCATTTCAACAATATGTGGATGCACACCTTTATATGCTGCATCACTCACAATTTGGGTGGTTTTCCGCACACGCTCTGTTACAGGATCATCTACCACTGGGGTGAAGCCTCTGCCCTTTGTCTTCTCAAAATCTTCATGGTATTTTACCTAGGAAAACAAGAACAACTAAATTTTTCCCCAGCTGCAATTGATATCAAATGATTATTCTATGCAGGAATGCATACATGTTTGTTTTATGAGGCACTTATATTCTTTGGGTTTTGTACCCTAACACAATTGTTACACACATGAGATAGACTGGATGGCCGGCCAAGTCTTTTCTGTCTCCCTAACTTGATTTCCTGATATTTTATTATCATTTTTGCATTTGTTTTCCATTGCCACTGAATTAGGCATTCACTCAAGCAGCAAAGCATCATCTTACAGCCAC
Organism: Gavia stellata; assembly: GCF_030936135.1. NCBI lineage: Eukaryota > Metazoa > Chordata > Aves > Gaviiformes > Gaviidae > Gavia > Gavia stellata. The sequence continues at coordinate 21,292,297 of NC_082599.1, read as the reverse complement.
ACAGGACAGGAAAAGCCCTCAGGAGGTCATCTGGTCCATTCCCTTCTTCTCCCAGATAGGATAGCTCTCTACTGATGTAGACAACTACATCTGTCAGTAAAAAATGTTCCAGCAGTAACAGTTCTAAAGAACTTGAGTATTTCCATTCACTGAGAATTTTGATTGTACACACAATTTCATACCACAGGTACTCTTTTGCTCTTTTCTTTTATCATATGCCAGTTGGCTTTAAACGTAAGTTTTTAGAAAGAACTGCAGTTATTCTAAGCAGCCTGCTTTCCAAAAAAAAAAAAAAAAAAGTAAAACCAAGGACATTAGGGTAGAAAGTGTTATATAACCAAGTGTTGGAACAAAATCGGTATTAGTAAGAGTTATAAAGGTAGTATGCCTGATTATGCATATTTACTTTTTAAACGGTCTTAATCTTTCAAGAATTAAATTGACAAACATTCTCACACAAGCAAATACACACAAAACAACTCATTCCAAGAACAAAAGTCACGCAGAAACCAGGAACGTGCACAGGCACAAGGTGAAGTGTGTCACCTAATCCAGTAAAACTGTGTGATGCTCAAATGAGGTGTGTACTTTTTTAAATAAAAAAAAAACCAAACAAAAGAACCAACATTTAACTGTTAGAAAACTGTTTATTAGTATTTTGAAAATGTTCATTACAGTCATATGCAGTTAGCAAACACTCCCTCAACAGGCATAAGAAGAAAATATTCCTTCCGTACTTGAGCAGAGAGTTTCATTAGTTACCTATATTAACAGAAGGCAAAATCCAGTGGAAGTCAAGTGCCATTCCTTAGTATACTCTAGTTATGGGAAGAAAGTACCCTACCATTGAGATGTTGTTTTGTGTTTCTTTGACATGCCTTAGCTCAGGTGTGTCTAGAATCACACTACGTCTACCTTTCATCTGCCTCTGATCACTGCTGTACTTGACCTGCAAAACAACAACAGCACACATGAAGGTTTTGTTTACAGTAGAAAGGATGGTGAGAATCGCACCATGCAATGGTATCCTTTCCAAACCACAATGCCCAACATTTTTCTTGTTTCTTTCTTTACACTCATTTTCTAGTAACTTATTTCAGAGGGAGGATACAGATGAGATAGTATATTGGTAAGGCCAAAGGGCACATTTATTCCATCAATCACTTACTCAAAAAAACAGTATTTACCTGAAAGCGGAAACTCTTGACTATTTAAATGACATAAGTGAAATAATACATTTATCAACAGAAAAATAAGATAAATAATAAGAAAACACCACTGTGACTTGGACATCTTTAAAACATATTTGTTATGACTGATGATAAGCTACCTTCTTATTACCCAGACAGACCCAGATTCTGTCCTCAGACTGCTTCCAGGTTGGGATTAGCTGAGAACCCCTGGGTCCCCCAGGAATTCAACTCTTACAAGCGGATTAGTCCTTTGGCAGCCTTCTTACTCCTGTTTGGTAGATAGTCTTTGCTAGCAGCACAAAAGCAACATGTCTGGGACAAATCTGAATATGCTGTCTTCAGAGAGAACATTTGGGCTCTGTGTTTTGTGCATCAGTAAGTACAGAACCTCCTATGTCACATTTCTCCTAATTAGCTTCTTTTGTGGCATTTTACAGATGTGTAAACACACAAGGTTAATTATCTGTTAAAAAAAGAAAAGGCAAAAAAAATCCCACACTCAAAATTCTAAAACAGTAAAAGTAGTTGGTCCTATTTGTTGGTTCAAGAGTCAGTACTCCTACAGTTTCTTCTGGCTGGTTGAATTCATCTGCTAATGGACTCTCTTAGTTCCTACGTTGCATTGTAACCTCTGCACTGAGTGTTAGTAAATATTTTAGGTTTACCTATATATTCACACTCAAAGTACTACCTCTCAAATCAGTTGTGCAAATCTATTTCAACATGCCTTTGTGATGAGAGAAACCAAATATTGAAATTACCTAACCCTCCTTAAAATTACATATTAGCTAACCACAACATACCTACAAAAATAAGAGTCTGGGTGTCTATGTTTCATAGGTAAGTTTGAAGTAATGTACAGAGAAACAGAAATATATGGTACTGCATATTCTTCAAACCCTTCTTAATTAAACAATACATTTTCTTAGCAAATATATTCAGCTAAATATGCTTTTGAATATAAGGCATTTTCTGGACAGAATAATTACAGCCAACATAGTTTGGTTTTCATCTACTGCTCATTAACATAGAGGAGTATTTAACCCTGTAAATCTTGAGAAACGAAGTGAAGGAGTCACTTGGGAAAAAAAAGCTTAATTTTCAGAAATTAAAGTCTAGAATTGTTGGAAAGTTTTCCTCTTATTTTTAACTATGCACCTCAAAACTAATTGACTTTGGTCTTTTGGCTCTGGGGCCCCCAACATAAGAAGGACATGGACCTGTTCAAGCAAGTCCAGAGGAGGGCCACGAAGATGATCAGGGACTGGAGCACGTCTCTATGAAGGCAGGCTGAGAGAGTTGGGGTTGTTCAGCCTGGAGAAAAGAAGGCTCTGGGGAGACCTTATAGCAGCCTTCCAGTACCTGGAGGGGACCTACAAGAAAGCTGGACAGAGATTTTTTGCAAGGGCATGTAGTGATAGGACAACGGGTAATAGCTTTAAACTGAAAGAGTGTAGATTTAGATTAAAGGAAGAAATTCTTCGCTATGAGTGCGGTGAGGCACAGGAACAAGTTGCCCAGAGAAGTTGTGGATGCCCCATCCCTGGAAGTGTTCAAGGCCAGGTTGGATGGGGCTTTGAGCAACCTGATCTAGTGGAAGGTGTCCCTGCCCATGGCAGGGGGGTTGGAACTAGATCATCTTTAAGATCCCTTCCAACCCAAACCATTCCATGAGTCTATGGTTCTCTGAAACATGCATGAGCATTTTAAGAACGTACTTAAGACATATGTAGTTACATGGTCAGATTCTGTTCCTTTGTCCTTAGACAAATCCTTTGACAAATCCAACCTCCTTTACTTTTCAATCTTACACTCAGTTCCAAGGTGTTCACTACTATTAATTCTCTTCTGCCACCTTGAAACAGTGACTCTGCATGAAACCTGTTCTATTTACAATCTGCAGGGGCTTTGTCACTGATGTTGTTTCAGTGTTGAGGACACAGACTGTAATGTAACTAGTCCGGTCCTTTCCTTCACCATGCTGTTTTGACTTCTTCCTTGCTCCTTATTAGAACTGTCTGCTGCTTCTTACACCACTGTAGTGGCAATTGGAAAAAAAAAAAAGTAAATATTATGCTAAAAGCCAAGAAAAATATAGTATTTTACTCTTTAGTGTTTAGTAATAGGATCTATCTAGGACTACTCAGCTCTACGATAGGTGGCATGTCGCAGAGTGCAAGGGATGACTATATGCTTCCATGCTTTGAATCATAAAAAAAATAAATTTGCACTAAAGTTAAATTCTCATTTCCTTTGCTCTTTACTGTAATTTACTCCTGAAATCTAGCAACTAAAACTTGGTAATAAGAGATAAAGATTCTTGAAAGAATGACTGACCTCTACCGACTGCCTGAAAAATACTGGTGCCAACACAACCAATTACTTTTTTGTAAGAATAATCAGGCAAGTCTGAATATTTTTGCTGCCCGTACGTGCAGTGCATGTACTCAAAGGATGAAAAAAAGAAAAAATCCATTCAGTGGATGATGCAGTTGGATTCATTTGACACATCAAATCTAAATGGAAAAGCATATCCTTGTTATATTCCTACAGTGACTGCAAATCTAAATGACAAAAAGATTCAAACAACTTGCCGAGCTGATATTGTCTTGATTCTTCTTGACTCTCTCTATCTCAGGAGTGACACTCACAGCAGTAGCTTTGCCAGGCTGCTCTCTGTAGTGAACCTATTATTTAACAGAATAAAATGGTACATACTATTTCAGCTAAAGCAATATCACATTGTTTTACATTAAAATGTATGATTTAAAAGGTCATCCAGGAAACAACTGAAAAGCTAAAATGCATTTGAAGTTTATTAAAGCTTATAAAACTTGATTTTTGAAGCATAACCTTGAATTCTTTCTGTATAGTCTTCTTATTTATGCATTTGTGTGGATATATACACACATATGCACACAATGTCTTGACATTTACCACGCTGGTCCTTGGCTGTATAGAGAAATATCTTACATTTGGAATGGGCTAAGCCATAAATAATGCATTAAAGTCAAGCACAGCACATGAAAAACTGATTTCAGCAATGCCCACTGCAAATGTACCTTTGTTCAAACACAGAGATTCCATAAAGATACCATCCATGTTCTAACTTTTATACTCTATATATTCAAAGGTGATTAAACACAGTGGGTGTAATGTATCAGACATTACCAACTGAATCCAACTGCCTAAATTTCACCATGTGTTTATTTAAATATACTGTAGGAATATCCCCTCTATTGCTTTTTAACAAAACACACTTGTAGCAATGAAGCATTAACCAAATGCACACTCAAGGCATGATCAGTATCTAAAGAGAATAAAGGACAGGATTTGGCATTGACAGACCAATCGGTCTAATGTTAACCCTGGTCCCAAATACTGGGAAGTCAGATATGGTAAATAGTAAATAATTAGAGATTCTTGCATGATTTATGCCAATCCATATAGTTTTAAGTAAAATAAATGTTTCCATACAAATCTTTCTTTTTTTTAATAAGCTTTTGGTTTTGTGTGATAAGCATAACTGCACTGATACATTATGCTCATAATTCTGCAGTGCACTGTGGCAGCAGCGTACATTATTGTTCAAGCAATTGTCTTCCCACACAACACAGTTTTGGTCTGTCCACATCAACATATTCCAATTGAAAAATTAACATCTTATAAAAATGATGGTAAACTATCAAACGGATTAAACTTGCAAACTGACATTTGTAAAGGTAAAATTATTATTCAAGACATAATGTTTCTAGAAAAGTCTGAAGTTAAAGAATCTTTGCCCAAAGCTATTCCAGTGACCTGAAAGAGAATTTAAACTTTCCAATGAAATTTGCACAATACAAAAACTGGTGAAAAGTAAACAATGATGTGAGTAGAACAACTACACAGACTGGCTTGAGTCACTTGGGAAAACAGGTTTGTTTGAACAGCATTGATTTTTAGGAGAGCTAGATTTATCAACATAAATCCAGGAATAAATAACATAGACTTAAGTTAGAGGGACAGTATTCTTGAAAATTGGAATTCTAAATTAATTTGGGGAACTGAAGCTATTTGTAGCCCCATGAAATACAGCTGTTAATGGAAGTTCCCAGTGAGGAGAATGGCTGGTCTCTCAAAGACCCATTAATGGGGTACAATTTCAACAATGCAGCAATGCAGCAGCGTGCTCCAAAAGTCCTCACCTTCTACCCTGTGCTCCTGCAAACAGTATGACTTTCTAATGGTTATGTCAGCCACTAAACTCTGATAGGAAGGTTAGTGAGGAACCAGAAAGAGACAGGTAAGAGAGCTGGAGTTTGAGTACAACTGTAGCCAATTTTTTAACAAAGCAAAGGGGAAAAAAAAAAAAAAAGCTGGAAAAGGATATTCTGTTAAAAATAAAAAAATCTGTCAAGATTTCCTGCAAATATCCAAGACAGAGAATAACATTTCAAAACATCGCAGCCATTTCTTTAATTGAATATGTAATGCTTCACGTGCCATTTCCCAAACCAAGCAATGGGTTTTCACAATTGCCTCCTAAAACAGGGTTTTCAAGTAATTCCATTACCGAGCCCACACATAAGTAAAGAAAAGGGACAGCTTCTGGAAGCAGAACTTTGTACTTATCCTCCGCTCCCAAAAATTATACAACGATTAAACTAGAGCAACTTCCCATGCTGACATTCTCTTGATTCCTCTTGACTCTTTCAATCTCAGGGGTGATACTCACAGATGTAGCTTTGCAGAGCTGTTCTTTGTACTGAACCTAGCAAACATGGCAGAAGATATTACACAGAGTGTTAGACATCATTAAAGATCACACTGCATTTGGATGGAAAATGCCATTCCTTAATAAACATCCACATCTTTCCACACGACACTTCGTACTCACCCTCTTGCAGCTCTTCTATTTCAGACACAGACAATTGATGCTTCAACAGGAATACTTCACTCTCATTGGTGTTAATCAAAGTGCAAGGCTAAGGAGTTATCATTTTACCATTAATTGATTAAATTAGTCTTTGTGGACAAACAGGAACTACCACAAACACCACAGAGATATTCACTGAGGCACAAACACATTTAATACAGCAGAAAGAAGTGTGCAAGCAATGAAAATGGGACACACATTGCTAATATTCTTCTGGTTTTCCTTAACTCTCCTTAGTTCGGGTGGATCAGAAATAGTTGTTGCATGCTGAATTTCTTCCTTGTATTTAATCTGCACAATAAATATTACAAAATATCAGCAATTTAAAGAAGATGCAGACAAGCACTAAAACAAGCATTTTGTAATCTCTCCCTTACACATACTGCAGAGCTAGACCACACCTATCAACATTATTGACCTGAAAAGGAACAGTTATATTTAATTTCTGAAACAGGCTGCTAGGGTCTCCAATGCATCTTATTTGATACAATGCAGCAGAGAGTGCATATAAGAAGCCTAGTATCTTAAAACTCTTACACAGCAGGAATATACATGACATGGGATTGTGGCTATCTTCATAACTGGGATGCTGCATATACTGCTTGGACATCTGCATCGCTTTGACAATGACTGGGTCTTCCGATTATCTTGCTAAGGAGTCTACCAGTCCATTTCAGAAACCAAACATTTCACAGATGTGTTCTTAAAAGAGTGGATGACTTTGAAGTCTCATTCAAGTTCTCTAAAAACACATACAGACACATCAGGGAGAATGCAGATGTTTGGATCGATGATGCCTTTGAAGATGCTGTCAGCTATTTACTGTTGCTTTTGCCACATTTAAGCTCTTCTAAACAGTAGTATGTTTGGATATGGTAGACTCCATAATTTGAAAGATGCACAGAACTAGAATTTTTTCAATTATACACCATATGTACCAAAACTGGAATTCAACTTAACGAGAAAGAATTGTAAGGTTAAGTGATACTAAAAAGAAAGGCATCATATTTTCTGGTTTTCCATACACTATCCAAAAGGGTCATCTTGGACAAATCTGTGCATTGTCTTTGTCTTACTGTCTGTTACTAAATACCTGTCCAGTATTCAGCACATTCAGCTTCAAATCTATTATGCCACCATAAAATAAACAATACTTGTAGAACATGCCATTCTTTACAGTGATATGGCATGCTTTCTTTTTCTTTACAATGTTAATAAAACAGCAAAATTCACAAAAACATTCAAAATTGTGTCTGTGGTGATACATAATAGTTGGAAACATTTTTCATTAGGAAGGCTCAAGGAAGAGTCTTGAATTCAGGGACTTGAATTCAGGTTCTTGCTTTTGAGTATTGACTTAGTGATCTTAATAATACTCCCTAAAGGTACCTCTTGGGGAGGCATTTTCTCATAATTTAAAAAACTACAAATGTACATTCCTTCATGTGCCTTCATCTTAAGCCCCTTGTGGTTTGTTTAGATTGACTGCGCAAACCCATGAGAACAAGTGTAGTTTGTTACCTCCATGGACATCATCATTAAAGAAAGGGAAAATATTTGACCAAGCGTTCCTCAGATACATGCTGACAGCAAGGGAGTGATGAGTCTAGATGACCTTGGGTTCTGTTTCAGCTTTTCTGGAAGGAAGCACCTATGCACAGGAACACATCACTCTGCCAGTCTTTCCCCACATTTGGCCTGTCCACTTTGACCAAGCCCTTCTACACTTTCATTTCCTCGCCCCTGACCTCTTTTTTTCCAAATCCACTGTACCAAATGTCACTTAGCAGATAATTTTCCACTCTCTTCTCCAAGACACCGTAATTCTGGAAAGTGCCAAAATTTCTTTAACACAGACAAAACAACTTGTTTTTCTCTAAGCTCATACCGGGAAGCCACTTTGGCTGAAATTTATAAATAAATAAATAAATAAATAAATAAAACCAAACCAGCCCAAAGCACAATGAGGAATGGAAAATTTCAGACCAGACAGTTTAGGACTGGCAGAAGTACTAAACCACTGGAAAAAAGGGTCTTTTAACAGAGACTATTAGGTAAGCTTAAGAATTGGCAGTGCTACTAGTCCTTAAAATGCTTCAAAATATCCACTGAGTTTTAATCAGACCCCAGCTTTGTGGTGTTGACTGACATATCACAGGGGTTTCCTCGTGGATTTCACACAAAAAAAAACACAGTTACAATCTTCCCCCAAAAGCCTTCTTCCCAGTGCTGAGTCCAGTTCTGCCTGTCCCTCAATATAAACAAGTTTTTAAAAAATCCTTAGTTATTTGTAGCTTCTCAGTTCAGATTCAGTTACAGTCCCTGGGTCTGATGTTTGCTTTTAAAGTTCTGTGAGATCTTGACTCCAACTATTTAGCAGGCTGCTTCTTCCAAACCAGTCATCACAACAGGCAATATGAGCTCAACCCCCTTAGCTGTCACCACCTTGTTTTTCAGGATTTGAAAACACACTATTCTGATCTTTGTCTCCAATATATGTCATCTGGAAGAATCTGATCACTTTCAGAACATGATGCAATGGACATGTGGGACATGGTTTAGTGGGCATGGTGGTGTTGGGTTGATGGTTGGACTTCATGATCTTACAGTTTTTTTTCCAACCTTAATGATTCTGTGACTTTTTGCATGGTTTGGTTGTACAGCGAGTGTTATTTTGGTTTGGTGTTCTGGGTTTTTCTGCACTGCAGATGTGCTTCACATTCCATAGTTTCATTTAGCTCAGCAAATAGTTTTAAAGCTATCCTAAGTCCTTCTGGCTAAATTCAAAGATATGTGTAAAATGCTTAAATTCAATGGAGTGAAAATTGGTGTAATTTACCCTTCTTTTGGGAGTCCTGTAAATTACAGAATATAATTTCCCTCTTACTGACATATAATTTAAAACTTGCTTGCACATTCCCTTTAAATTTGGCATTCTAAGCTTTTAATAAATATTATACAAGACAAGTAATCTCAAGTACATTCCATGAAATAAAGTATCTTTTGTAAAATATTAATTCTACACACAGACTAGCAAGGTAAAGGCCACACTACTTAACATCATACCACTAAACCACTAATGCATTTTGTGTTTCTCTTGATATGCTTTTGTTCAAGTGTGTTTACTAGCATGCTGATCCACCTTTCATTTTCCCCTCTTCACCACTGTTTAGGATTTCTAAAACAGCAAGAGCACTGCACAATATTTTGCCATTTCACTTTGAAAGGTATTGAGAAAAAGCATTAGAGTAAGACTACTCCTAATAAGCATGTGTGTGTGTGTGTGTGTGACTACTCTTGAAATAAATCTCTGTGGTAACTGGAAATCAAACAGGTAACAGGAGATTAGGTTTTTGTTTCTAGAACACCAGTACAAATCTGGCTAAAACCCCCTGCAAAAACATAATTGCACAGGCTGGGGGGGGAAAAACAAACCAAAAAAACAAACAACAACAAAAAAAACCACCCTCAAATCGAGAAAACCTACAGCTTCCCAACCAGAAACACTATTTCAGGATTTAGGACACGATAGCTTGCACTGAATCTTCAAATTGCACTGTGACTCAAAATGACAAGATGAAAAGTGATGGAAAGAGCACAGAAGAATTCCAAGGAAAACATGAGGTTTTCAGAATTTTATGGAAATTCCCTACCTGACCTTACTTTGGTGGGAAATGCAGTATTTAACACTACTCGGTAAACAAGGAAATTCTAGTAGAATAGGTGTCCAGAGTCCCTAATGTGGATTTCAACTAATATTTAAACACAATCTATTGTCACATCTATGTGTTACTTCCAAACTTTGTTTTTAAAAAAGCATCTAATCATCAGAAAAGTCATGTCACAAACATAAAAATGGTCCCAGAGGACTCTGCACCAAAAATTCCAAACAAGTGAACAATGCAGCTACAAGTGTTTTCTGGCTTGGCAGTCACTTTTCCACTTTTTTCCGACGTTTTGCCACATATTTATCAGAAGAGCATGTTCTACTTGTAGAAAATTCTCATTTTGATATGTTATGTTTAGTTGCCCACTAAAGTGCCAAAGACATTGGGCATCCATAGATAAACAACATCAATTCAGAACCAGTCTCATCAGATCCACAGATCAACCTGTCATCAGCATGTAAAGAGGCACAAACCCTCCACCTGTTCACATAGCTGGAGTCTAGGCATAATTTTCCTCTTCTTGAAGTGCAAACTGTAGCAACCCCTATGTAATACATGTGGACTCCACAGGAACTTTACAGATTTTCTTTTTTGTGATATGATATTTTTCTAAATTGCAAATTACAACTGCTGTTCAGTCTGTCATATCAGGAAATACATTTCATGTTTCTCACTCTTGAAAGACAAAACTCTTTCCTCAAATATTTAGTTAAAAGTTTTTCCTATTTTTCATGATGCTTCAACCTGAAACTCTGTCTTTGGACACAGAAGAACTACACTAGGGTGGAGCTCTAACTCTACTAGAATGGAGCTCTATATCCAAAATCCAGTGGAGTAGTATTTGAATGAGATGTGTGATATGAAAACACAGAATTTTTAGTAAACAAGATGGAGAGAAAAAATTGACCACCATTTACTCACATAAGAATAATTAATGTTAATAACACTTACTGAACTAATATTCTGTTGATTTTTCTTTACTCTTTCAATCTCTGGAGTCTCTTTTACAGCTGTGCCAGCTCCTACTTCCTTCTTATAAAACACCTTCATGTCCCCAAAAGAAAAAGTAATTATGAAACTGTTAGCAATGCAAGTACAAGTTCTGATGAAAGGGCTGGGCAATTTTCCAAGTTCCAAATTGGTCTGACTAGAAATCTTGCTAAGAAAGCAAATGCTTTAATTTTTCATAAATCAGACCAATTATCAATAACTCTAACAACATTCTGTTTGCTTTCAACTGTAACCCAGATAATCATTCTTCAGACTGACCTCAAACATTTGTAAGTATTTTTAATATTATTTCCAAAGTTAAAACTATCATTACAATTTAGATCATAATCTATAAACATTTACAAATGCAACTTTATGCTTGAGTAATCTCACTTGTTTCAACGTATTTGAATGTGCATGTACATGTGAGATTTGAATTGGTTTTTTAATCTTCAGATCTTAAAATACTCTGAGAAGTGAACAGATAGTATTATTTCTAATTTAGCAAACTAGAAAATCGACATATGCATGACAAAATAACCAGAACAGCCAGAGCTACAATCCAAGTCACACAATTTTTTGATTTCTGGGTTCAAGCCAGAAAGCTGAGGACTGTATCTAAAAAAAAAAAAAGCTGACTTCTGAAAAGATATACATGCCATTTATATAATTCTCCTCTCTATTTCAATTGTTTCAGTGAAGGATAGAACACATAGCGCATCAGTAGAATCAAACATTCACAGTTACTGAAAGTGACAGTATATTGCTGTTCCACAAATTTTGAATCTGGCTTTAATTTAAACAACCATGGAGTACCAGGTCACACTGCAAAACTCCTAAAGAAGTTTTGTTTGAATTTCAGTATTTGGTGTCACAGCTGTTGCCATTGCAGTAAGTATTTTCAGGCTGGCAGTGTAAAAACAAGTCTGATCCTGGAGTTCATAAAATAAATCTTTACCATTTAGTATTTCTGCCTTTCTTAAACAAAGATTTATTTAACTTTTTTTTTTTTCCTATCAATAAACCTTAAACAATAAAACATCATTCTTGATGTATTTCTCCTACTTCCTTGAAGTCCTCTGTAACCTAGTGTGACCGGTACTGCCAAATATTCTAGAGGAGAGTGAATTATTTATGTCCATAACTCATTTTTTAAATATTCTGAAAACCTTTAACAATTTAGAATTCTGTTTTACCATGTGAGACCAGAGACAGTTTATGAGTAAGAACTTGAAAATTCTTCTGCACCAACATGTCAGTACAAGGTAGAAAGATTTACATAGTGGACTGAACTAAAATATACTTTTCTCCTCTACCAAAGAGGGAGTGGTAAAAAATCTTGGAGCTGGGAATTTTTCTATGAAAGAGATACTGTGCAGAAAAATATCCTATTGTAAATCATCTGCCAAATGAGCTAGTGAGCTAAAAGCAATGCTGATGTTATCTGCAGAGCTACCCACTTTTTTGTCCCTTAAGGCAGGAAAATACTTGAGACGAAATCCAAAAATGAGAAGCCTATTAGGGGTCATTAATTTTTTTATATTGGGGCTGCTCCCAGCTATATCTTAGTAAAAAGTAACTTACCTTTATAATCTAAATTGCACAGAATGCTGAAAGATTAAAACGTAGAGAAAGAAAAAAATGATAATTCAATCACAGCTATAAACTGCTTCCCTACATTTGAAGGATCCAGTTCAGAAACAGAAAAAGGATGATCAAAGCAAACACAAATCACCTCAAAGACAAAAAATTTTTATTTCATATTATCGAGTACACTAAAAAAAGAGGATAATTGTCAGCATTGGCACTGAAAGCTCAGACTGGCCTACAGGGCTGCAAGGGGTTCAGATGCGTCAGAGGCTTGTCAAGGCTTAATTAAGTAGTGGAAGGTTATTATGTGCCTGGTATCTAACTGTTAGTGAGTCCGTACTGCCAGACCTGCTGACCTATTTGAGGACTCAATCAAAAACTATCAAAGACCAGAGCAGGGAGGAAAGCAGATCAGTAGATGCTGGCTTGGATCCCTCTGTTACACAGAGTTTTGGCCTAGCATGTTAGGATGCCAGTGACATGAGATACGGTGCTAATCATCGTCACACCGTGCAGCAGAGCACCATTCAAAACCAAGAGGCAACAGACTATAAGAAACAAAATTGGGGCCAGTGGGCCTGTCAACAGCTCCTATTAGAAAGATGTAGCTTTCAGCTGCTCTCATCTGAAGGAAGAAAAGGAGCAAGTAACGGCTGGAAGACGCTACAGGAGAGACCACTGCCTTGAGCAGCCTCAGAGACTTTTCTTCTCTCCTCTCCCCACAGGCTCTTACTCTTCTAGTGAAGCTGCAGTGATACAGATAGCTGCAGGTAAACACCTCTGAGAAAAACTAATTGACCTTGTACTCATGCGGAGTTGGAGAAGCTGAGAATATCTCTAAAGAGCAACACCTGTGTCAGATAACACTGAAATATTTAAGTAACTTACATTTCTTTCTCTCAAATCATTGGCTTTATTAGTATTACTTAGTCTGCCATAAAAAACAGACACTAACTAACTGGACAGCCTTTGATTCCGGAAGCTATATTTACTTCTCTTCTCTTCTCTATTACAACCAAAGCCAGAATTACAAACAACAGAATCAATAGCCCCAAAAAGGAAATGGAACTGAATGCATCCCAAACTGGGCAATTTTAGAAATCTAAGCTCATAATTTCTATTTAGGGATAAACTGAAACTTAAATCTAGCATAAAATTAAGAATATATCCAGTATAACATAAAATCATTATACATATATATTTATGAAACCTGATCTGTTCTAATTTTATACCTGAATCTTGATGTTCTGTACATATGATAGGAAAAAGATGAAAAAACATAGTAACAAGCCTTAGAATTTTTTTGCTTTTTAAAATAAAGTACTTCCTGGGGCTTGACAGAAAAAGAAAAAAAAAATCTTCATTTAAAAATAACTGTGGCTTGGCAAGGCGGTGTAAGTGGTTTAGCAATTCAAAGCAACAGTGTCACACCTAGAAAAGCTGGGTATTTTTTTTACTGAATGAAATGAGTGATACAGCTTTTGCCAGGAAAATTATGCAAATGGTTCAAAGGACATTTACTCATAAGTTCCCTATGTCATGCCGCCGCACAAGAGAGCCTATTTAAACTGAAAAATATCCGAAAAGTTGCAAGCGAAGAAAGAAGCACTATTACTCACTGAACTGATGTTTTTCTGAGTACTTTTTATCCTCTCCATCTCTGGAGTGTCTGGGACAGCAGAATAGTTACAGAGCATCTTCTCTGCTTCATCTTTGTACATTTTCTGAAAAATAATTTTAAAATGTCTATTTCCTGCTTTCTTGGGCTCAGAATATCCAAACTGCAACAAAAGATGCTTACTGCTGATGAGCCTCACCATCCTTGTACAGTATTTATTTCAACCTCTCTCCTCCATGATATTGTTATCACTGTCTGTGTGGGACACCTGACACTGTGTCCCACACTGAAAATATATATATATTATATATTTTCCCTTCACTGTCAGGAGAGATATATATATATCCTTCTCTTTAGGTTATATAAAAAGACTTGCAAGTAGATGTAAACAATTAAAGTCAATTTACATGGCATGACAGGCCTAAAAACAAATAATAATCAGGCAGTAAGATATTTTTACTACATGTAAATTAATTTAATACGGGTATAAAAGCCTCTACAGAGCTAGAGAAGTATTTTGAGCAATATATGTCAAGCACTCATTGTTACACAGAATTAAAGCATTCAGCCTTTGAACTATGCCTACCTGGCTTGCTATCTCTGAAGCCCTTTTGACCCGTTGTATTTCAGGAGTATATGGGCCCACTTGCATCCCTTTTCCTATAATTTCAGTCTCCAGATCCTTTTTATATTCTTTCTGAAGAACAAAGAAGGGAAAAAATCATAACTAATTATACAGTTATTTGTACATGCTGTCTTCAAAGCTATTCTGATAGCACTGGTCAGACTTTAAAATAAATTCTTCCATTTCTTTGATTTCATTTCTTTATTGTGCACTGCTGATTCTTTTTAGACCAAGTATGTTCAAGAAGATTTTATATTTTTAACACCTCATTGTGTTTTACTTCCAAAGTAATCTTAAGAAATTCATTCTGTACTCACCTGGCTTACAATTTCAGAAGCTTTTTTGGCTCGTTGTATATCAGGGGTATCCATGCCCACTCCCATTCCCTTTCCTTTAATTTCATTCTCCAAGTCTTTCTTGTATTCTTTCTGAAAAGAATATCATTGGAAATACATGTCTGACAGCCAAATTCTTAAATTGTTCCTACTTTAATCTGTGAGAGTCCACTGAACAGTGTTCTTATAACACCACATAACTTTCGATTCAACAGCATTACCTTTATAGGACCTATCTACAAGACACCTATGCTGTAGCTGCTGACCAGTTAAATTCTTTTAACAAACTGCTTACTTCAAATCTGATGTAGCCTTTCACATCTACCTGTCTTTGCAGCTTTGGCAGCTGCAATCACAGACACATGTATACAAGACTTTCTCCCTCAGCTGTGCTTTGCAAGACTGTGGTCATATAGCTATAGCATCTCTCTAACTCTGTTTATCATTTGGCCCTAACTAAACAAGCAGCTATTTAGACCTAAAAGCAGTAGGGCCTGCAGCTACTGAACAGAGCTCAGGCCAGGTGTGGTTTGTGAGGAACAAGCACCACCTGCAGAAGATGATGGAAAGGTCAAAGTTCTGGGAAGCCTTAACTTTCCCCCGTGCGCTGATTATGCAACTTTTAGACTCTATGCAGCTCAACAGATTAGGTTTTCAGTGAAATTTGTGGTACTGATACTGCCTAGATTGGTCACCACCTGGAATTCTCAATGACAATAATTTGTTGCATTCTGTCAAATGCAAAGCTTGCACCAGGTCTGGTACTGACCGTGCTTGCAATTTCAGAAGCTTTCTTGGCTCGTCTTATCTCAGGAGTATCTGGACCAACTTCCATGCCCTTTCCTTTAATTTCAGTTTCCAGGTCTTTCTTGTACTGTTTCTGTGAAGATAAAACTTCATACATTATAGTCACAATAGCCAGCGAGTTACAATTAGATTTTTGCACAAGAGATCCAGTTTAAGATTCGGTCAATCAAAAATCTCAAGAGTCCCACTCTCAAAAGTCTTGGCAAGCTTTTGTCAGGAGAACACATAACAAACTACAGGAGGAAAACGTGAGGAGATATTCACTGAATGTACCAAACTCTACCTCTGAATTTTTAATTTGGCAGAGGGTGGGGGGGAAATCAGTCCATACAGCTTGCTACAATTATCCTTTAAAGTAAAGGGGAAGTTTAGCTCTGCAGAACATAGTGTAATAATATGGTACTTGGTGCCAGCCTAATTGAAATGCATTTTACTTTTAAGAAAATATTTTATTTATTAAAAGACTGCATGTTAGAAATTTAATACCATACAGAATTGTTTCCAGTGAACTTTCAGAGCAGGAAGTTGTAATTTATTCATTTAATAGGTCTTTCCTGAACCACAGCCATTAGGCAAGTGGCAGTACTCATCCATGATTGCTGCTTTTTCCCCACAACATAAATTATAAATAACCAATAACCAGGAAACAAAATGAATATTTCATCTTCAGCTTATCCAAGCAACAATATATTTCTTGTTCATCAGCAAATAATATTAAAATGTAATACTGAAATATTGTATACTGTAGCTGTACTTTTTTTTTTAAATAAAAAAATAAAAGATTCTCAAGCAGTGCTATTTCTAGCAGTAATCATTCTTTTCTATTACAGTTTATCTCTGCCTGTGGAAAACAGGTATTTTTTTTCAAAATAAATACATACAATTAAAATATTTTCTTCTTACTTTTCCTGTTTGTTAACTATTTTTTAGGTTGTACACGAGTTAGAAAAAGATGGAAAATAGCCTTCCATTCAATGCAATGGTCTGATCACTTATAGCATAAAGTTACAAGAACAAGAGCAAAAAGACATTCAGTCTTCCATATCTCTCACTCTGATGTGGAAAAAAATGTGATAAAACAACTCTCTACTTCCCAAATCACAGTTTTTTGCAAAAAGTGTAAGTTAATCTGTGAGAGGACATCATTTCTCTCTTCCTCTCCGCTAAAGGTGGAATGGCAGATGTTTCGTCCTAGCTTCCTACTGTGTAAAACACCACGGAAAAGATAATCCTGGGAGTTACAGCTATATATTCCCGCACTTGTTTACAGTGGTAAGGTTGCCCCTATGCATGGCATTCCCTCTGGTTCTTATGGGTATGTAAGTATATGTGTGCAAATAAACATATATATACACGTATTAAATGAATATAAAATATATAAATATACAAAATAAATATATATATATTGCTCTGAAAGAATGACTCCCCGAAGGTTTGAAGTGCACGAGCTTTGCCTTCCCTCTTCCTTCCCCACACCCTCCAGCCCCACTGCTGTTTCCCAGGCAGCCTGTGCAAGCTCATTCAAAGGAGCTGCAGCCGTGCCAGCTTTGGAGCTTGCAGCTCTGCTGAGCACACAGGCTTGCCGAGCACAGGAGTTCCTCAGGGCTGTCTTCCAGAGGCAGTACACAGATCAAGGAATCTTCCACTTCCACTCCCAGCCCTTCACAATGTGAGTAGATGGCACACTTACGTGCTTCCATGTAACCTCCAGTGCAACTCAGACCAAGACAGTTAATACCAAAGTTCAGTTCTAAAAATACACTCTGGGAGAAGCCCCCACCTGTCTATTTGCATTGGATGAACCGCAAGCTCAAGAAAATTCATTTCTTCAGCAGCAACTCCACTTTTGGAAAAGGTTTTCACAAGTAGAATAGTTTGTTTGGATAAAAGATCTTCCCAAGATACCTGGCAGTCATTACCAATATTTATTTTCAGATAGCAGGTACATGATTCAAAAAACCTCAAAATTATTTCATTGACTTTGCTTTACAAGTCCATTAACAGTCAACTCTTTTTCCATTACAGTATTAATTATACTAGCTGAACAAATAAATAGATGGAAAAATGAACCCAGTTTTAAATGCTTTATCTACTGACCCCACTAACAATTTCCATTGACCTTTTAATTGCCTGAAAACTTGAAATACTTGTCAGAAGTTGTTTTTTTTCCAGAGTTTTTCTATATTCTTAAAGCAAAACAGAAATAGCCTTCGTTTTAATACATACATATTTCACTGTAGATTATGTAAAAAGAAATTGGAATATTTTCAGAAGAGTATAACATGAAGAGTGAACTTACTGTGACATCAATAACCTTGACTAGCATAACATACCTCATTTAGTATCTGAGCTGCGTTTTTCACTCTAATCAAATCTGGTGTATCTTCAAACACTGTCATTCCTTTTCCTTTCATCCCTTCTTCCAAATCTTTTCTATACTCTTTCTAAGGAATAAAAAAAAAAAAAGAGAGAGAGATTTCTCCACTTAATATTGTGTGCAAGATCTCGAAAAGAAATGCCATGCCACTTATTAAAGGTCTGAAGGGTCTCTTTGAAATTTCTATGAAATATTAATTAGCTGAAGTACAGCTTTCAGAGTTAAAACAGAATTGGAAATTATGAAATCAAAAGGTACAACGTTGAAAATGTGAAAAGGTTTTAATGTAGTCATGTATTTTCCTGTTGTGGTCTTGAAAAATAGTCCTCTCCTACACAGCACTAGCACATTGATTGGGGGCCTCAGCTGCCTCTTTATGGACATTTTAACTGCAGTAGCATTTGCTTTTACAGACCAATATATGCCATGCTGCAGTTTTTACCTCTGTTCCACTAATGGCATCACAATCAGGATGGATGCCCTGAACACTATACTAGGACCTGTTAAAATGACTGCTTGATGAATTATAACATAGAAGCAATATTCCTACCATATCACTTCTATGCCACTCAGACACTGCACTGATACGATCTATCAACATTTAGCAACTGCAGCCTCCAGAGTACTCAAATGTTTAGTATACAATGAAAAGCATACTAGAATATGCCCATGGACATTTGATTCTTTTTCTTCCCAATTCCTAGAGTGCTGATGTAAGCCCACTGAAGTTAAATTTTTGTAAGGATTTTGTAAGGATTTTTAATCACTTTTCCCATCTCCAGGTTTGTGTTAGGTTTTTTTAAGCAAGGAAACTAGAAAATAAGTAAAGAAAATATTTTTGGAAGGATTTATATAGACATGAATTAACACTACTAATCATGTATTAAATATCATAAGCAGAAGTAAGCACCTTTGTCTCTCTATAAGCTCTTTATTTAAACAAAAGTAAACCAGGTATTTTTAAAGAAGCTTCTCTTTATCATCACAAGCATGTCCTACAACAAGCAGGAAACAACTTCTATTAATTTAGAATTATTAAATTTAGCTATCTCTTCTGAAGGAGTTGTGAATGTGGTTCCAGAGAAGAAAGTTCTTATTGTTACAAAATGCAAAATTTTTGCAGAATTCTCTACATTGGGAAGGCAAAAGAATAAGCCAGAACACAGTTGACACTTAAAAAAAAAAAAAAAAAGGAAATTGAACAAGTACTTCATTTTTTAATAACTCCAGGTTCTCCTGCTTGTTTCATGCAGTGTCTATCTGAAGTTTATTATGAACCTTCATGCAAAAATACTGAGCTACATCCTTGACTATGAAGAAATACATCATTTTGCTGAATCTTGAAAGATAATGATTAATTTGACCTATGTAATCTTTGGGTTTAGAATCTGTTGCTTGAATGTGGATATAAAATAATCTGAAATTCATGCAGTTATGCATTAAAATACCATTTCCATTTTCTCATATTCTTCTCCTCTGGCTTACAAGCACAGCTTACTCCCTACGTAATGAGTCATAAAACTTAGGACGTAGGAACTAGGGAACATCTCAATGTATGTAGCACTATGGAGGGAAATTACATCAAAATTTTCAAAGATGAACATTTACAGCACATCTGCAACTACGCACACACTAACCACTTCCGTGGACATTCAGCATGCAGCAAGATTAACTCAATGAAATGCAAGCATTTGCATTTTTCCCTAGTCAGTAGGCATACATGAGACATGGTACTGCACAAACCAGACCTAGCTTGCGACTTGTCTACCTGACAGCCAAGCTTATTGAAATAAATCATTTATTAGAGGATGAATAATAAAGAAATACCTGAAAAATCTTTTCTTTACCCATATGAAATCTAGCATAGACTGCAATAAGTTGTTTAAAGAACAAGGAAAGGAACAAGGTTCAAGGGTTTTTAATTCTAGCATCCTCAATTCATTCATCTGGGCCACAGCAAAAACATCAATTTCTAATACAATAAATATAAACAAGGTACTGTTGGCTCCTAAATTCGTATGAAGGATATCTAGCAGCTCTGATATTTCTAACTATGAATTTTGCTGATACATTTACTTCTAAATTTGGTCAAATAGTAAGCCTAATCTATAGAACCAACAAATATTCAAAACCTAACATGAAAACAGTTTTGAATAACAGTGTAAGAAGACTAAAGATAGAGGAATTCTCAGTTATGGAAAAAAAAGTGCTTTAATTTATAATGCCACATACAATTGAAAAACATTGGACAAATATTAAAGAAACAGTGGGCATACAGAAAACCTGCACCTTCTAAGAAAATTTGCTTAAAGCAGATTATGTAATATCACAGCTATATTATGGAATTTTGGTCTTCTTTATTTTCATCCGTAACTTGTATGATAGATAATTATTTCAATTAAATTAGTTAAAAGTGACTACACACAGCTTTATAACTGTCCATATAACCACAACAGACAATCATAAACCTGAAATAATTACTCAAAAGGAAAAACTGCCATCTGGACACCAATAGAAATCCTCCTTTCCACCCCTTCATCTATCCGGAAAGCAAACTCCAAGCCCTCTCCAAAACCCTATCAAACAGATGTCTTTTGCAGCATGCCTGGAAGGTCACCAAATTCGGGTTATGTAAGCCCAGGGGGGGAACAAATTCCAAAACTAAGGCCCTCAGAGGGAATGTCCTGCCAACAATCCATTTTCTATGGAATTATCTGATTTGTTCATTTAACTCTGTTTTTCTGGTTCAGGTGTGCTGAGCTTTATAATTTCCTTATATTCATAAGGAAACTTCAAAAAGTATCGATTCTTACTATAGGACTATTCAAGATATAAAATGACACGCCGCAGATTTTACTCAGGAAGCCACTTATTATTTAGCTACCAAGCTAACTGTAAGTTGTTCAGCAGTCAGCAGCTTGTAGTGATGCTGCTTATTACTCATTTACACATTGACAACAGAAAAAGAAATAAAAATCCTCTACCTCTTTCAGAAGGCTAGTAACTTGTTTCATATGCAAGAACTCTGGGGTCTTGTCTAAATCCATTGAGGGTCTTCCCTTGATCCCTTCTTCAAAATCTTTGCGATACATTTTCTATTGAAGCAAACCCAACAATTAGTGGTACATGCATGTGCATTTCCAAGCATTTTTCAGAAAGAACACTGTAAACAGACCAAGAAATGAGCCATGCTATAAATTAGTTATCACATTAACAAGCAACTTTAAAACTCATTTCATTACCTAGATTATCTATACAAGACATACATATGTATTTTTGTCTAAATTGTGTATGATATTTCCAAAGAGAATGTTTAACCTAATCTATGAAAGAAACAATTTGCTTGGTAGAGAAAAGAAAGGATAAATGGCACACAAGGTAATGGTTTTAAACACATAAAAGTTTCTACCAAGAGGATGAAATCATCTGTTTTACATGACACACAGCAAAAATAACGGAATCAAACTGCAGCAAGAGAGACGCAGGGAAATACTCTCTCTCAGGATGGATGGTGAAGCACTGGACTAGATTGTCTGGGAGGTCACAAAACTGCCACCATTGGAAGTTTTTAATAAAAAATTAGAAAAATATGCCTGACTTAGGATCGCCAGTGCTATTCTGGAGCCCAGGAACAGTCCTTCCCCCTTGCTGAGCTTCCCAGGCTTAACAGGCAGCACCACACTTCAGTTAAGGCACGGGGTCGGACTGGGCTTTGCGGCTTCACTCGCTCCCACCTGAGAACCCTCCCTCATTAAAGATGGAATTAACGGCAAAAAGTAAAAAATTAGTAATGTCTGATCTAGATGACCTCTTGAGCTTCTTCTCAATTAAATGATGCTACATACAATCTCTGTCCAGTGTTAGCATCAACGGCCTTTTGAGAAAAAACAAATTTGAAGGAAAAACTGAGCTACAGAATAGCAAAGAGAAGTACTCAGTACTAATTATACCATATCCTCAATTTATAAAACCTTTACAATCTGCTTCATCCATTTTCTTAACCTGAGCACAAGATGTCTTTCAGCTTCTCTGTTGATCTAAATTTTGCTATTTCAAGCACACAGTTTTACTAACCTCACTTTGCATCTTTTGAGCCTCCTTTGAAACTTGATACATTGGTGTATCCACAAACTCCAGCATTGATCTGCCTTTAGATTTTTCATAATTCTCCTTGTACTTGACCTAGGAAAATGAAAATAAATGCTATTAATAGCTGAGAGAATGTGAGATCTGATTGCTTGCTATGGCGACAGACAAATCCTGTCTTAGCCATACTCCTTAGAGGTTTTGACTTGGAAGATTCCTTCCAAATTTAACATGTTGGAGAAACAGGGCAGCTAGACAAGTAAGTTTTTTTCTGGAGTCATTTATTCCTTTGCTTCAAAATGTCAGACCTAAAAATGGTGAACTTTGAAGAGAGCAGGAGTGAGGAGCATCAATCACAACCCTTAAACTAATTGCATGATTTTGGCTGAACGACCTACGTCTGAACAGTTGGCAGCTTTTCAATGGGATCCCCTGCCATGTTTCCATTAAACACCATATTTAATGTTAACAACAACAAAATCTGTTTCACAGCCAGGCCCCACAGGTCTCTCTTCCAGGCTCAGAAGCACCATTCTGAAGCGCACTTTTGTTTGCACCTGTGGGAAGGAAAACTACTGCCTCAGTAGAGCCTGGCCTTGCATCAACATTTCCCTCACAGCTACCAATGACCATGACCTTAAAGCTAGCAGCAAAATCACATTGAAGGACACAGGGCTAAGACACCAACGTACAACCTCTTGCTAACTCACAAAGCAAATACACTTTGTTTGGAAACCTGGAGAAGACTTCTGAACTCATTCATTCCCACTCTTTTGATTAAGATGGGCAAACACATTATTTGGCTCAGTCAATCAGCCTGTGAGATGGTGGAATATTCTACACAAGCCATCAAGGAAAGCAAATAGCTACAAATCAAAGTATGATATTCAGAATGAGTAATATTTTAATTTATTTGACTCTTCAAAACTCATAATATCTGAATTTGAGAAAAGTGTTAATCACCTTCCCTGTCAGGCTTCTGCACTAGGTTCAGGTCCTGTAAAAACACTCTCCTCTCTCCGCATCATCTGCTTCTGATTGAATATGCACTGAACAGCACCGTAATTTGTCACGCAGTTTTGTGCCTGATTTAATCACTGTTAGAATGCTGCATTTTTCTCTTTGCAAGATGTATTTATGATTGCATATACCTGACTTTGAAGCACTGCATTTTCTTTGTGATGGATTTGTTCGGCTGTATCCGGGGTGAAATGATAGAAGCCCTTGCTTTGCTTAAATGATTTCTTATATTCATACTGAAACAAAAAATATCCAAGAATGTTTTCACAAACAAAATCCAGAAGGTTTTGCAATTTAAATACCATTTGAAATAACTATGGGAGAAACAACATAAAAGAAACTATATTTTAGGGCTCCCTACTCAGGAGTTCAACTGCTAAATTTGAATTTAAAATATTGTGATGAAATGAAAAAAGGATATGATAAAAAATAACTTTTGTAAAGTCCTAGAGAAAATGCTTGTCCTGCTGATCCAAAAGTCAAATGTTTATGTTCGCTAGAAAATAACCATTATTATTTACATTTGAAGTGCAATGGAACACATATTATGGTCTGGGTTTGCCTCCTAGTGGAAATAATTATAAATGTCACACAAAAAACCCACTTCCGTAGTGGAAATGAAAATTATCTACAGATACAGATACAGACATCATACTTTTACTCCATTCCTCAACTAATGGGAAAAAATTTAAAAAAAAAAAATCTATGAAATCAAATGAGGTAAATCATACAACCTTTGCTACACTAAACTACAAGCACCAGATTCAGTCTCTTAAGTCCTATTTATTCACCCTGTTCTGTAAAACGAAACATGACTAAGTTCCCTTTTTTTTAGCCTGTAGTTCATTAGCATCCTAAAGTCTCTACAATAGGAACAGATTTTAAATGAACCAAACAATAAACTAGCTGTTGTACATGTATCAAAGTTTTTAAATTTTATGTCTCCACAGTTCATGCCAAATTACATGTATACCATATGAGGGGAAAGTTCCACCTTGTGAACTCTCTTCCTCATCAAAACAAAGAAAATAGGATGAATTTGACCTGTCAGAATCAGTCTATTTGTGTTCGAACATACCCATCAAGCTTTCCTCTTAACTGCTGGAATTTATTCCCATGGAGACTGACTTGTATAACAACTTTGCACTGGTATTATACGTGTTTCATAAAGTTGTATACACTTCTACACTCTAGGTCAACCAGCAAACCAGTTCAATCAACCATATTAGTTTATGAGTTTAATTAACCATACAGGTTACAATGCATCACACCAGGGCAGGTGCAGCTATATTATGCAAAAGATGAAGAGAAGCATAAAGTTCAAGGGGAAAAGGTATAGTACAGGGAAAAAGCAAAACTGGGCAATTAGCAAGAAGCTCTGTGCTTCAGAGGGCAAAAAAACCAGACCATGCCATCAGTCTTTGGAAATCGGTCAACGACACAGTCAGGAAGACTGTTTCATACAGTGGAAGCAGACTTCAAGAAAGATTTGGTGTGAGCTGCGGAGAAACAAGGAGAAGAACACAAAGAAGGTATTGGAAAAGCATGGAGAAAGGCAAGAGAGTAAGCCACGTTAAAATCAAAGAGATGACACCGGGATGTCAAATCTGAGAAGGATTTTGAAAATGGGATTTCTGTAGAAGACAAATAGCTAGTGGAGACCTTAGGGATTGACAAATCGTTCTTCTTTCTGATCACAGCAAGAAAAAATATCGACCAGCATCTGGACAATGCAAAAATCAGAGACTTAGTATTTATGGAGTCCTCAGAAGAGGGCATAGATAATATGAATCAACCCTTCCTGAGCAACAGAAAGAAGCAATTTTTGTAAGAAGTGAGCTGCCTTAAGGGAAAGTCCAGGTTTCTATCTCATTAGAGATAAGATGACAAATTGATGAAGTTCATTCTGAGGGTGTTCATTTAATCAGCAAAAAGAATGCCAATCTTACTTTACACTGAAAGAAACTAGAATTAGGCCAAAATTCACATGAAGAATGCAGGAAGTGAAAGCTATCAACTCATTTATTACCCATACAAAAAGGGATAGTCAGTGTTAGCTTCACATATCGGAGTGAGATAGATAAGAAGGAAGCTTCAAGTCACCAAAGAGCAACACAAAAATCAAGTACAGTCAGGAAGGCTGGATTATTTTAATTATTTTAGACACAACTTCCATAAGCAGGCACTGACTCAGAAGATGACACAGTATGCTCCTAGTCATTAGGGCTAGCCTTTTGTGTGTGAAGCCCTCGCCTCCTACCTGACCATGAGCAATCTTCCTTCCCAACACCATCCACTCACGTCTTTCCACAGCAGTTCTGCGGCCTTTCTGTGATTTCTGGAGTAATGACGACAAATGCAGCTAACCAGCCTACAAGCACTGCGCATGCAGCATAGGTGCTCTTGGAGTGGGAGAGAAGCTTTAGCATTGCACAGAAGCCAGGTGTTTCCTACTTTTTCCTCCCCGTTTCAACCCCCATCACTATCCTATGTTAGACCACCAGCCCCATCAAGGGGCATGTCTTGTTACATGGCAGAATGGAATATGTGCCTATTACCTGATCCAGCGCAGGAAGCCTCAGACATTGATGAGGGAAAAAAGGCTTAGACAGAGAAGCTCTAAGGGAAGCTAGCACTTGAGAGGCTGTTGATGGCAGAAGTCCAAATATTAAACTAGCATAATGGTCACTTCTATACAGAGACTTGCAGATGAAAGCAGTAAGAAAGATCTTAGGCAAAATGAGATTTGCAAGGAAAGACGTATCTTAGATCAACAAAGGAAAAAACAGACAAGGTTTCAGACATATAAGAAAAAATGCTCAAGTACCAGAAGTCTGTGTGATTCTTACCCAGTATATCAGTTGTTCTAGTAACTGAAATATGTTTCCTTAAAAGCCCTTTATTCTTCACTACATCCCCCAACTACTACGGTCCACTACAGTCTACTACAGTTACAACACTACAGTATACTACATATGAGACCATGAAGCAAGTACCAAAAATGTATGTATTCTACAGTGACTGTACATACTACATTCCTTACTACATACATTTTTCAGATCATTCTTATAGAGGCAACTTACATTGCTATGCGTTTTGCTGATATTTAAAGCATGGTTTAAATACAGCAGGTTTGGTAGATCAGAGGCTGGATCATGTAGGCTTTCCAAATCTTTCTTGTAATTCACCTGGAAAGAGAATTCAGGTTATGTAAAATAAAGATTAACAAAATAATTCACAGCTTCGTATTACCGTGTGGCCATCCAGAAACAGAAAGCATTAAGTGCTTGCCTGAACAACCTCTACCAGCCACTAGATGGTGGTCATTCACTATTATTTGGAGGAAAAGGAAAAATCAGTAAAGGAGTCATTCTACTGAGCAAATATTTGGGAACTACTCAGACTTTTCCTCAGAAAGGACACTTACAACAAAATCACACTTTGTATGACTTTTCAGACTAGAAAGGAATTATTATTATTTCTTTTTTTTCTCCGCCCCCCCCCCCCCCCCCCTTAAATCAAGAGTATCTTCTTCAATACTTTGAGTTTACTCATGTTAAACACTGTTGATTCTTGTTCTTTTTCTCTTGATTCAGGAATTACACTAACTTTCCAAATAAAAAAGTTGTATATAAAACAGTTAAAGGGAAGTGCTCCTGGATATTTTATTTAATGCAGATTGCTTTCAGCAAAGATAAGCAATATAGTCACCTAGGGCAAAAGATAATTACTTCATGAAGTGGCAGAAGATAACTTCCTATCAACCTACAGCAGGATTTTCCCTACTTCTGATAGCTGGATGTCCATCCTTACAGGAAGAAGACTAGCCACCTTACCTATCTTGGATGACAAATCTTTTAAACTAATACCTTTAGTCACCTCCACATATGTATCATGTTCTTCACTGATATAGGCAGACTTCAAATCAACTTGTTCAATGCTCAATCTCTTGCATATGCTCAATTTGCATATCTCTTATAATAATAATTACTTCAGTGAATTTTTTATGAAACCTTTAGATTTTGGAAACAATTACATATTCTGTTGGACCCTTCCCAGAGCTGGCCTCTCCTGTTCCCATTGGGTCGTGCCCCACGCTTTGGAAATGCCGGACTACAGAATGAAGGATTGTCTCTTGGCTATCTGGGATCACAGCCTCAAAGAAGAGTTCACATTTTTAGCAATAGACACACTGTTAAATACATCATCCCAACAGCATTATCACTCGATATAGATGTTTTCTCCAGTCTGGCTCCAGCAGCAGGCACCCATTGCTGAGTCTAGTGACTGCTGTACTTTGTAATACCATTCAGAAGATCAAACGGCAGAATGTAGTCTAAAAGACAGACATTCAAATGTGGGCTGCTCATGCAACCTCCTTCTACAACCACTGGAAAGATGCCAGCACTTTGCTCCTCTAAAGACAAGCATCTATAACAGGTCAGAAGAACTGCCCTCTAGACCTGTTTATTTCTTTTCCAAATACAAAGGGACCGAATAGAAGGCAATTAGCTCCGAGTAAGCAGTCATACCTTTTGACACACAAAGTTAAGTGAGATGAATCTCATCTAAAATGGTTATTAAAAACTCTGCAGGCCCTTGGAGAAGGGCTTTGTCACAAGCAGAGGAAGAAATGGATAACATGCTGACCTGCTATACAGACACACTGTATAGCAGAGATTGTTGCTCAGAGTAATTCATAAGATGAAAAAAGAAATTCTGCTTGAGAACAAACATTAGGTTTTTCAGGATGTAAATGCATGTAAAATACAAAGCAAATTCACTTACATCACTTGCCAAGGTGGATGCAATCTGTGCTTGCTTGAAGGAAGCACTGTCAAGAGGATTGTACTGGTGGCTCTTCATTTCCTTACTAAACTGCTCTTTGTATTTCACCTTCCACCAGAACAAACATATCTAATATTAACATGTAGCACTTAAAGAAGGCACAGAGAATTCAGACTACAAAGGAGCTTATTAAAGGCAATTGCCTTATCCATAAATCTTTAAACAATGAAGATGTTTAAAGAAGCTCAGTTTAGCCACACCTGTGACTGTCTTGTGCTGGTTTTGAAGTAATTTTTACGTATCTGAATTGTACTAAAATAAAAAAATAAATTTAAGATTGTCATACGCAATTACTGGTGCTGAAGGATTTATAAAAAGGAAACAGAAACAAAACCGTATGACTCACCTGAGTAATCAAACAAACCAGAACTGTTTGACTAGCAATAATAATCTACTCGCTGAGAATCATTCAATTAATAATTAACATCAAAAATGTGGTTTTAGTGAAAAAAACAATTTATAAGAGTAATAAACTGTATAACTTGTAAAATAAATCACTTTTAAATTTTTTAACCACTTGAAAGTGGGAAGTCAGAATCAAACTTCCCACTCGGCCATCTTCCCACCGCCAGGTCGATGTGTCACTCACATTGTGCTAGCCTGTCACCAGAGCCCCCAGGTCTATTTTTAATTCTATCAGAAATTTCCCACAAGACCCTGAGGAATCTCTCTGTAGTACAGTCCTTTCTTGGGGACGATGCCCATTTCGTTACAGTGTTAGAAAGCATAATTAAATTACTGTCTGCCATCACTTTCACTCTCTTTTCTTCTTGTTCAAAAGAAAAAGGGGGAACAACAAGACACGTAAGAGGAAATGAGCAATACATAAATGTTGAGGCAATGGTATTAAAAGTAAATAAATCACAAAAATTCCATAAAATGTGCTGAAGAACTGAATTCAGAATCTGAAAATATGAAATTGAACAAATAGTAAATCTCTCTCCTTTGCCCCCTTTGTTGTGCATGATCCTCAAACATCTGGAGACTTTGCACACATGCCTTGCTTCTTTCCAACAGCTGGGCATAATGGATGAGAATAAAGTTCAGTCTGAATTATGCTGCTTTCATGAATGTTAGTCAGACACCTGATATCTGAGCCTATGCAACATCCATTATAATTTACCACGTTCTGCATTAAATAAATACGCAGCTTTTTCCTTACTCCTTTTTTCTGTATTCCCACATGAATGTCTGATAAAGTGGTTAAACCACCTCAAACACTCTCCTTCAAAAATTATTTTTTTCTCAGCTTTAGTTGTGGGACGAATTTTCTTTTTCCTTTTTAGTTCTTCCTTGCCTCAAAAGACTCTCAACATGGTTTAGCTTACACAACCTCGTTATCTTTAGCCAAATTCTAAAACATTGTTACTTTTAAAGAGAAAATTTATCTGAACACTTGATGAACTTCATAATCTTTCACACTAACTCTAGAAAAGAGTATCTATTGCCTTCTGGTAGATTCATCTGGTTCATATTGTTTGATATTTGCCTTGGCTTTGGATCAAGTGCCAAAGCATATATCTGAATACAAAGACACTGCCTTCGTCAAAGGCAATTCCACATTCTGTATGAGCAGTGAAGGAATAAATCAGAAGGCTTTTCTCTTTTAAAAGGTGTATCCAAAACTTGCCTACTAATATAAATCAGGCAGTGCTGGAATACGTGATTCAAAAAGCCTCTGAAACCAGGGATCAAGTCAGCATGGTGAGGAAAATTGTCTTTTACTCCTTGGGCATCAGCTCACATTATAACAACATCATGCACAAGAGTTTAAATATCCGACTACTGCAGGCTGTCTTCTGCCCGCCCAACAAACGGCCTCAAACTGTGCACACGAACCGAATGCACAACATTATCCTTGATATTCTTGTTAAGTGTGAAAATGTCAGTGCCAAAGGGACTGCTCCTCACAACTGGCTTGCGATCTTCCAGCTGCAGCCGCTTCATGCCATTTATTAAAAGATTTTTTTAGCAATACATTTCAATCCAGAGATTCCAGTAATAAATCCTCACTAGTGTCACTTCAGATCACATCACTGCTACTGAAGGAAAGAGGGGGAGCCAGTGAACCCAGCCGTCACAGGGCTGTGTGTCCTGATGCTGATGTGCAGGAGGGTCCCAAATAAAAGGAGACCGCCCTCCAATCCAACTGTAAACGTTCCTATTGCAGTGAGGGATGTCTCAGTACCTCTAGGCCCTACTGCCTCATCTGGCTGCTCTGCCTATTGCCTTCGCTCTCCCCAACACCACCGCACATGTCGCTCTGGGGCAAAATGGAGGCCGCACAATAATATC
Source organism: Gavia stellata (assembly GCF_030936135.1). Lineage (NCBI taxonomy): Eukaryota > Metazoa > Chordata > Aves > Gaviiformes > Gaviidae > Gavia > Gavia stellata. The sequence continues at coordinate 21,261,927 of NC_082599.1, read as the reverse complement.
AGATGACCCCGGTGGTATCTCAAGAGCACTTCCAGCAGTAATTTAACTCTGACTTGTCATAGGGGATTCATCTCATTGAAAGCTACACACGCATTCACTTTCTCTTTTATCGGTATTTTCCCGTTTCCTTCTCCCTTCTGAAAGAAAGCGTGGGGTGGGAGAGGGAGAAAAGAGAAAAGCAAGCCCATGGATGAGTCACTGTGAAGTAAAGCACACAGTATTTATCCTTCTTTTGAACAGGAGAAAGTTATGAATGCAGTTTAAAGGGGGAAAATATGCCTGAGAGAAAGGGTTCTGATTAAAAAGAAGGAAGAAAAATACTTCATCAGTGTTTTCTAAAACATCTGAAGGGGGGAAGTCTTAGCAGTGCTGTAACATGGTGGAAGAGCAAACAAAAAGTGGGAGTAGAAACGACAGTTGTTAGTGGAAGCTTATCTACAAATTTCATCCTTAACCAAAAGCTTTACTTTAATGAGGGTTTAAACCGATGGCTACTTGTTTACCATCTTAATTAAAGTGTTAAGTTTGTTTATTTTTTTTAGAGAGTATGTAGTGGGGGTTAATTTAAAAGAAATGTATGTAGGCTGCTCTCTAATTGTTGCTGAAGAAAGAGCAGACTTCACAGGCTTTTAACACAACAACATCCCTGAAAAATCAAACTGGAATTAAATAAGGCCTGGATAAACAAACTTCTCATGGGCCTTGCACAAAACCTATAAAAGTCAGAATTGCAGCTGGACAGAGCAGTGTCTTTTGAAGCTTTGCAGCAACATTCCTAAATCAAATCTGTAGTTCAAAGCTGTTCACACAGGGAGTGTTCAGTTTCAGAAGTGGATGACATCACCCACTGTTCAGATTTACAAAGAAACTACAGAAATTGAATTGTTCAACCACTGGGATCCCAGGATGAAGCAGACACTTGCAGCTAAAGCATTTCCTCGTGACCATATGAAAACATATTAAAAAAAAAAAATGAAAAACCTGTCAGAGCACATAGATATTGAAGGAAATGTAACATAAATAAAGGGCTAAATTAAAATATTGGTTGCTAAAAGCACAAGCAAAGTTTAAAGCAAGGAAAGACTGGGAAAATCCTAGGCTCTTTGTGTTGTTGCTGATAATCTCAGAGAAGGTACATTTTGAAAAACATTCTATCTCTAACAATTTTATCCCTGAAAGAATACACACCAGACCCAGCATAAAATATGAATATCCAAAATTATTCATCATAAAACCAATTATTGAACACCATAAGGGGAATACTTCATATCAGCAGCTCTTTGAAAAAGCTAATAAAATGCATTAGAAGACATAAAGAAGAGATAAACAAGAGCTTTTTTTTATAAAAAATACAAAAAATAACCCAAATTGTATAATGTACATTCAGCAAATTGACAAGCTTCATGTTTTCACAAGGGCTAACACAGTTTCTGTTTTAAATTTGGTTTAAAATCAACAGAAATGGGTTACCGCGTCCTGTGGGTAAATATACTAGTCCTGGGAGCTATTTTTTGCTGCTGCTGTTGTCAAAAGCTTTGTTAAATTTAAAAAAAAAAAAAATAAAAAAAAAAAAGGAAAAAGAAAGAGAGAGAGAGGGTACACTGATTTTGTAGAGCCTTGAGTGCCGGTCAAACATTAACACTATTTTCTTCACTTTGTTTGCCTTCCCGCTTGCCTTGATTGCTTTCTCCCTTCGTTACACCCACACTGCCTGACCTCTTCTTGCTCCTGTTCTCTATACTCCCTAAATTACCTACCCATATGCACCATATTAAAACATGTTATCATCTTCTCTTCCCATTACATCCATCAGAATTGTCAACTTTGCAAATTTACTGTGAGGGTCAAATAACTAATATTTCCCTGTAAGTCACAGCTTATAGATTCATGCTATTAAGGGAAATTATCAACTTTCAGCACAAAAAGTTTATAATGCTCCCATTTGCTGAGAAACAAATGGAAACCCTAAAAGCCAGAAAGTCTGGAGACAATAAAGAGATGATTAACTTTACTATTTTTTAAATCTTGTAATTGTTACAAGCCTGCTTCACGATCCTTGCATGAAGAGGACTGACATGACTGACCCACATTTAGGGCTCTTCCTCTCCTACAGCACAGGTGCATTCCTCATCCTGCCCCACCACCCTGCTTCTCTGGACACAGGGGTCATCTTCATTTTTCTGTGCTCTTGATTTATGATCAGTGTGTCTAAGTGTTATGATGATTCAAATAATATATAAAAACATTAGACAACTCATGGCCACTGCCTTTCCTTCAGAGGAAGTGGGGAATTGCTGAGTGCACCTCCCCACTGCTGAAAGCAGCCTGGTATTTACAGTCTCCATGCTGCTGTATGCAGATGGCTGGCAGCAGAGTGTCAGGCTGAAGCACTGCCTCCCCTTCTAAAAGTATGTGCCCCATCATACACACTGCAAGCAGCCACAACAGTGTAGACTGAGAAGAGGACAAGAAAAGGAAGGATCCCAAAACCTGGATCTAGGCCCAGTGGCTGCAGAGCTTGGACCACCAAGGTTTAGTAAAAATCGTCTTTACAAATAAAGTGTAAGCAAGCTACATTTTGTCAACTGCTCCTCTCTTCCTGCCACACCTTCTGCATTATTTGGACTCTCTAAAGAAGTTAAAATCAGACACCAAATGCTCTCTTCTGCAGAAGGATCTCAGCTGGAACTGCTACCATCCCAGCCCCTGGCAGTGAAGAGACTCTATTATAAAGCTTTTGCAGATGCAGCATGCATTGTCCAAGAGGAAAAGCACATCTAATACAAAAGAGATAAGAAGTGCACTGATGAAGCCTATGATGCAGCTGGCTCAGCACCAGCCTGCAGGACCCCATGATCCAGCTGGTATTTTTTGATTGTTGTGATTGTTGGCCACAACCTCAGGGGTACCAGGCTTAGTGAGATGGAGAGGGCTATTGGAAAGGGATCCACTTTGGTCCCATTTGCAATGACAAGCAGCTGCAAGCCCACTAGATTCTGAAATAGGCTGCAAGGAAAGGAGTGTGCAGACAGCCACTGAGTAGAAATGAAGGATACCACACAATAAATTTAGATATGAACCCTTTTAAAAATCACTAAAGATGTTTGCTAAATGACGGACAGCTCCCTTTCCTATAAGTGACAGCAGCATAGAACTAGCTCTTCCTAGGAAGCACAGGTTGACTTCCAAGCCTGCACGATACTAAACACAAAAGAATCTCTTAGCAGACTTGCCCACCAGCAGAGGAATGAGCACATGATCCATTACAAAATGGAAGAAAGAAATCTACCTGGAAAATGCAAACTGATTTTGATTCTGAACATATCATTAACAAAGCAATAAAAAACCATGTATTTTCTTCTTTTTCCCTTTGTGCAGTATTAATGCTTCAAAGTTAATAATGGTCCAGTGTGAAACAGGAAACCATGTAGCAGATATCTAAGGACAAAAGTGACGGCAAAAGGAGCTCAACTTCTTTCAAGCAGACATGGCACTGTTTTACAGCTTGTTCTCTATGACACGTTATTCTCATTTTATCCTAGTTCTAGGGAAGATGTTTACTATCTAGCCAAATCACAAGTATTTGTTACACAACACTGATTTGCAGGCTGTTCTAGTGTATACATTATGACACTTGGGGTTTTTTTCTAGTTCTGGGAAGACTGACACGGCCTTCTCCAATCAAAGGGGGTTATCCTCCTCCTACAGGAGGGCAGAATTTGCTCCTGGGTTTACAAAAGCTCTAAGTGTAGCCTGACAGGATTACTAGTGAGGATTATGCAAGGCACTGTTAAAGAACTACTCCAGAAAAAAAGGGGAAAAAAAAAAGAAGAAAAAAAACAGGTCAGCAGTCAAAAACCCCTTCTCACGGTGTCAGGCTGATCTGGTCTCAGGAGTAGATCTTACGGGTAGAAGACTCATAAGAGGAAAACAGGGGATATTTGTGTTTTCAGCTTTCTTAGTTATGGACTAAAGGTATCCCTCCATTTTTCTTCTTTCCTTTTTTTTTTTTTTTGAGGTTAATATATAACAGAAAGTAGTACACAAAAGGTTCAGTTTCAGGGAGAGGGAAGGCGGGTGGTTTACATGTCAAGCCAAATTCAGTTCCCATTACTCACATTAGCAAGCAGTTACACAAAAGGCGCCAGTTACTTCAGTGGGATTAATCAGAGGGTAAAGTTCCACTCAAACTGAATCAGTAGCAAAATTTGCCTCTAAATGACATACAGTTAATATTTTAGAAATCCTAGATAATCTGTATAAATATACACCATCTCCACAAAAGAAGAGTTGTAACAGTCAAAGTTCATTGTATTTTTGCATAAGATCGTATATTCTGTTTCCTAAGAGTCTTAAATTTACTAGTCATTGCAATACTGTACGAAAAAAGTTTGAGAACGTAATCTTCATGCAATTAGAGATAATCATCTAAAAACATAAATATTTTCTTGCATTACTAGGAATGAGATACCTGAATGAAGTCATTGTAAAATGGCAGAGAATCTTACTTGGCTTAACAGTTTTGAAACTCCTCTAGCATGTTCAAAATCTGGTCTTCCAAGTACAGCAGGCTCCTTATTCATCTCTCCCCTCCCTTTCTTGTACTCAGCCTTAAAAAAATGAATATGAATAATTATTATATTGTTTACTTTTGTTTTATCAAGAGAAATGTAAGCATTAAAGCTAGTAGAAAAAGTCTCATTTAGTGATCTGCACTGACCCTACTTTCAAAGCTGTTCTAATCAGCTCTGAAAAAAGCCCTCCTCAGGCTTCAGCTCCTTAACAACATAGTATTTATTTATTGTAAAACACAATGCATAGCATTCACAAAATTCAACTTTAACCAAATGCATAGCTTAAGCCTGAGAAATATTGTTCTCCCAATCAAGGCAGAATGAGTTACAATGGCTCAGCATTTCTTACAACAGGGTCTGCAGTTTACACAAGATTATTTGTAGCAGCTGAAACTAGTCTTGAAACAAAACTACGCTGAGGGGCAGCTTTTTTGAAATGTAAGGTCAAATTCCACTCTCAGTTTTAGCATTGCAATCTTGCTGGATGTCAGTGAGGTTGCATTGGTGTAACAGAGTGGAATTAGTCCCGCAGGGCTGGTGTTACGTGATCTTTCCAGTTGAACTGCCTCCCATGCAAATTGCTGCAATTTTTTTCCACAATGCATTAGGAAACAGCACAGATGAATCGACAATAGGTGCTTTGCAATATCACAAACTAAATTACCCATTGCCTAAAATAGGCTTTTTGCATTACTCAGGCACTGTGAATCAGCAAGGACACGTCATGATAACAGACTGAGAGAAATACAAGTCCCAAAGCCACTCTAACTCAAAGGGGGTTTGAACAGCAATTCGTAAATTTGGGGTTTGAACGTAAGCAGAAGTTCTTGGTTTTCAAAAAACTCTGAATATTCAAAAGGTGGATCTCAGGTCCCTTCAAACTGTCTCTCCATAGGTGCCTAGTCAGTCTCACATGAAACTATTAGCACTTACTTAAAATTTTGGCTCAGGGCTTTTAATATATATATTGTTTGCGTTGTCTACAATAAAATATTAAAGTGCATCACACATTGCTGCTTCTCAAACTACTCCTTGACCTAGCCATTAGCAGATGTCACGGTGGGAGGGAAAAGAATTTGAAAGGGGAGTTCAGGGAGGAGAGCCCCCATGCAAGAGGCAGCGTGTTTGCACAGCTCTCAGAAGGACAGCAGGGAATTGTACTTCCCTGTCGCTGATGGCCGAGATGGGAGGAGGAAGGGGAGTCCTGGGATGAGAGGTTCTCTTGTACTGAGGTGAAAAAAGGCTTGGTATGTCTTCTGAAGTGCAGTATAGCCTACGAGCATATGACTTATTTTGAGAATGGTTATCATGAATAAAGCTGAAACAAAACCAACTTTAGTAAGCTTAATGTTGTCTTTAGATCAATGACCAATAATTGCAAAGGTCATACTGTCAACATCAAAATAGAAGAAACCCGTAACTTTGTAACATACCAGGCAAGGTGAGGTTTTTTGTTGGGTTTTGGGTTTTTTTAATCAAACCTCCATATCAGATTTGGGGTTGCAGGTTTTCTGCTCATGACGTTTGAGAATTTCAGCAGCATTCTAAACAATCTGACTGAAATTGGAATAAATAAGATAATATGTCTAAAAAATACAAATAGAGTAACAGAAGAACATACATCACTTATTATCTTTGTTATCTCAGTTGCTATCTTTATGTCTGGCCTGTTCAGCACTTCAGTGTATCTATGAGTATCTTGCACATCCTTCTTATAGGATACCTGTCAAACAAAAACCAGTTTTGTTTAAAACAATCAAACAAAAACGTTTTAAGTTTATAAATAATCTTTGAATGATCTAACAACTCAGCCATCAAATTCAACAGGATTCTGCCTAATTTATTCCAACACAGTCCTGCTTGACAGGGATTATTTAGTAAGACCCACACACAGGTTAACAGGATAAGGAAGACATTCAGAAGCATAAAATACAGTATTAAAATGAAAAATGGTTTTGCTCAGAAGCATAGAAGAAAATTAAAGCACTGCAAAGACCCAAATATCATGTTTTATCATTAAATTTCAGAGGACTTCTAAGAGGACAGCATTTTTTTTCTATGCTGTACCCTTTTTTAATATAAACTGCCCCCCCCCCCCGCCCCGATACTGAGCACCGTAGCCTAGCAGATTACAGCTACACTGAACAGAAACTGTAATTCTACCACGGTGAACGTCTTTCTCAGTAATAGGCAGCCGTGTAGCTGGTATGTAATTCAATGACACAACTCCACCCCAGCATCCCCCACTCCCCGCAACTCCACTTATCTGCTCCTTTACACAATCATGGGAACAAGAAGGCTGAGTGTTCCAGCATGTGGAGTACAAGACTGAATCTTTCTGTTTGTGCAAAAGCCACTACTATAATGAATGGGCTCAGAAGACTTTGGCCAGAAGGCTAAACCACAGGTAGGAGAGTCCAAACATTCCCTATTTAGAAAAGCAATCACAGGAACAGCATAGACCTCAGGGACATTACAGAGCTCCGAGACCACAAGTTATCCTTCTTCTCCCTCTCCAGGGTCTGTAGATTTTTACCTCTCCCTTGCTGTAGCACATGTGCCAATCTAAGCCAATTTCCAAGAGCTGTCTTACTGAATTATTCTGAATGAATAAGAAAATTGTCTCTGGTATTCAAAAGTGTCTGGGAAATTGAAGTTTCAGGCAAAAGTTAGAAAACATAAAATAAAGTCTACAGGAAATAGAAAGTATCGGAATAATTTCTGCTTTACCTGACAGTCTTTTAGATTTTCTTCTGTTGTTTAACAAAGTTAATCAACCTCTCAAGATTGTATTTCACCATCAAGAAAGTCCTCAGCTTGAAGCTGCACTTATAACCTCTGCATCTAGCTCCTGCTTCCAATGTAAAGTTTTACTCTGGGTACAATCCAACAAACTCATAAACTGCAGCACCCAACGACAAATATAACTTGTAGAAATGTTATTGTAAAAAGAAAACAACAAAAAAATCTTACTTTTTGGCAAATATTTTACAGGCAACAAGAAAGTAATTTTGCATCCATATGGCTTCAGCTAAGTAGACAAGCTAAATAGGTTTCACTGTTGGCCGCTTGCCCACAAATAGATCTTACACTTTTTAACCTACAATGAGTGACACACAAGTGTAATCACTGATAAAATAAATAAATAAATAGGTTGGATGAATACAGCCCGAAGTATCACCTACCAAGAAAATAGAAACTGTTTCTTACAGCTTGTTAAAATCACTGGAAGTTTTTGTTTTGGCTAGGTTTAGATTTCCTCTATTTTTTTAAGAAACTAGATGTACAGACAAGCATTTGCAATTCAGGGCTTTACATGAATTTAGTTAATTATATGCTGTTCATCCTAATGACCACATGAGGTGAGGTGAAAACCACAAAGGCAGCAGAAACAGGTTTCTGAATAGCACCCTATCATCCATGTAAATTGCAAATTAAAGGCCAGCATATGTGCTCAAAATAGAAATTAGGAATGGAGTGAATTTAACAACAGAGAATCAAGAATAGTGGTGATAAAGTTGAGGAAATGTGGTCACTTATTGCTCCCAAATGACATGATCATATAGTACATGAAATAATGGATTGTGGTTAATTTCAGGGGGAAAGAGGAGGAGGGAATAAGACAGGGACAGTCCTTTATATTTCACCATTTTCAATTATATTAGATGCAAGGCCAATTGCTATAGCTTTCCCTGAGTGAATTATTCTTCTTCCTGCACCTAAACCAGTATACCTATTACTTATGTCTGAGGGAAAGTCATCTAGCATTTTACAAATGTCTGCAATATATATTTGCTCCATTCTGCAGCTTGTCATACTCCGGTGAGAATAAAAATGTTATGCAGCAGAACAGTAGTTTGTCAGAGGTAGGCCAAAGAAAGAAAAAATATGTTTCCCATTTCCTGAATAACCTCAATCCCTGGATGCTGACCCTTTCCCATTGGGACAGTGTGCTGGCCTCTATTACACAGCTGCTATTCTGTTCCATCTAGTGATTTTTTTTTATAGTGCTATGTTAGAACAGTAAAACCAGAGCTATTCCGGGAGAGCAGGGGAACAGATGTAGACAGGGCAAAGCAACCAGCTTGGTGTGTGCACCCATGGGCACCAAGAAGATGGAAAGTGGAGAAGCCTATGAGAGGGGAGAAGAGAAAACGAAGCCCAGTCAAGCAACAAAAGAAAAGAAACAACAGAAGCAACCAGGGAAGGGGACATCTTTTCTCCTGAGTTGGTTCAGCCCCTTACCAAGAGGCTCAAACCCTGACTGGAACCTCCAAGCATTACACGATGCCCTTACTCAATCTTCACTTCAAAGGATTGCTCAGGCTCTACCAAAAAACATCACCAAAGGCTTAAGAATTACTCCTTCTTATGAGGACCATAGGTCTACGAAACATCTGCATAAACTGGCCTTTGCATAGGAAAAAGTAACCGAGATACTGACAACTTAAGAGCAGCAGTAAAAGACCTAAATGGAAAGTTACAGCAGACCAGTGGGAAATGCAAGAAAGAAGCTGGGACAAAAAGGGGAAAACAATTATACCATCTCTAGTTTTGAAGTTGCAAATAGTAAATTACAAATACTAACTAAATCTGAAGTGTTCTTCTACCCCAATTTGAAATTACAATAAAAATGGTTACATTGTTGAGTGTTTTTTAAAAACGATGATAATCTGAACAAAAGCCACTTCTCGTCTTTAATCCCAAATGTGATTACACACTCTGAATTGCCAATAGTTTTTGCAAAGTGTGGTAAATATTCAGGGCTTGCTCACAATTAGTAGACTAATTGTAATAGGGCCAAACCTCCAGCTCTTATAAAAAGGCATAAGGTCCACTGAGGATAAACATTCCGGTCTATTTACTCCAGCTGAGGGTCCTGAAGATGCTTCGCCTTTCATGATAGTGCCAGTGCATTGGAATGCACTACAATGCTGCAAAGTAAACAGATTTCTAACAAGGCTGCAAAACATCTCAGGGTGTCAATCAACAAACGGAAACTTCTGCTACATGGTGACCCAAGCACACCTAGGTTTAAAGGACTCAGACCCTTCCTGAAGTCTTTTGTCTTCTCCCCTATTCCAGTTCCAAAACTATTCCAAGCTATAGGTAAGAAATTATTAAAATATGCACAAGCAGCTATGAACACACTTTGCCCTCTTGAGATGCACACACAGAAGTCAGCAGGGAGCTGGGAACACCTATCTGCAAGAGAATGTCTCCTACTGTTCATCCCTGCTTAGTATTTTCTAAGAGCTGCAAGTCCACTAACTAATGGCTTGTCAGCTGTGTCTCTGCCCCCTTTTCTCTCATCTGCACTTTGGGGTCCATCAACACTAAGAAAATGACTAGCTGGTGACAATCATCATTGGCAACAGCTTTTCTGATCCCCACTCAAATGGTGTTGAAAACTGTTTCCCGGCTCGTGTAGAAGAGACAAACACATTTCTGGCCCATTACAGATTGATGCAGTCATCCTTTCCAGTAATGGGCTTGAAAATTGATTGGTCCCAATTACATCAGGAGTAAACACATCATTTTCAGCACCAGTTGGAAGTGGTCCAGGGGGACCTGCTGTTGACAACCACTGTCAGCACAAAGTTAAGTCAGTGAAAGGTGATTTTTCTAATGCAGATGCTGAACAGAGAGCCAGGAGAAGCTTGACTTTAACATGATCTGCATCAAAACAAACATTGACATTTTGGTATGTTATTGATGGCGTTTAAGCACATCAAGTTTAAGATCTGCTGATTTGGTCTTATCAGGAAGAATGTAAATTTTTTTTGTGTGGATTGTGACTGCGCAATATCCTGAACATGAAAAAAAAAGCTTACTCCTAAGACAATATAGACTTCTGAAATATTCAAATTTAGATGGTCAGTGAAACATTCTAAATTACCATTACTGACATCATATGAACTGCAAGAAGAATACATATACACCAAAAGTTTGCCCAACTGTCAACTAACATTTTAAAAGCAGCACTGTTTTGCACATAAGCATAAGAGAAAAGATACCAGGGCTCCAACCTCAAATATGCAAACTGCCTTTTAAATGTCCACAGAACAGTCTATTGCAGTTTTCTTATTTGTAAAATCAGAACACCACTTCCTTATTTCATACAATTTAATGCTGTGAGGAGAATCAATAATTTTAACCAAGCAGAACACATAAATTGCTGTACAAATACTTAACATTGTTTTGCTATTCATAATGCTCAGTGATGGACCAGGTCATGGAACAGACAAAACTGTGATCCACAGCTTTGAGTACCTTCATGAAATGCTATGTGCAGCTTCCACCCCGGCACAATGTGGCAAGTGTTTTCTCTGCTTTAGAAGCTTCATTGTCGTGTCATTTGATCGTCCAATTACGTTCTTCCATGCATTTGATCCTCAGCTACATCTAAGGTGAACCACTATTTTGTGACCTGATGGTTTTCTAAGGGTCACCACCTAATTTTGGTCCCAAGTTTGGAAACTTCTAGTCAAGCTAAATGACATCAACTAAATGACAGACATAAAGTAGGCTGATGGTCCCTACTTCAGTTTTCTCCAAACGCCTCTGTGTGCCAAAGAAGTCATATCATTAACATTCACTTCACAAAACACACACAATTTATAGAGAGAAGTACTCTGGTTTGGATAAACATGCATTCGTTCAAGCATTAGGTAGTATTTAAATTATTTTTCAAGTAAATTCCCTATCATTAAAAAAAAGACACTTTTGTTCTTTTGAGAGCAATTTTCTTCAGTCTAAACATAAAGAAGAGAAAAATGTTTTTCTTATACATGATCGCATTGTTCAGGAGATTTTACAGTATTTCCCTATTATGCAGCTTCAGCCCAGGCTTATACAGCGTGTTAATGATATTCAAAGTGGTGTGAAGGCCTACAGCACATGACAGTTTCAAAATGTCAGCACAAATGTATTGTAAGTTGAATACAGTCTTAATTTTTAAAGGAAATTGCACATTTCACAGAGTTGAGTATAAATGTCAGCCTTATTTTAAGGCTGAGTAAATAGTCTTAAACACATCCTAATCCTATTAGATGCAAACTCTGCATGTAAAGGTTGAATTGAGTTGGCAGAGCATTGTAGGTAAACACACGTTCTGCTCCCATAGGTATACTGTACTGACTGGTAGATAAAAGAGCTTTGTCCTTCTATTCCCCCAGTAGTTTCCCTCCTTTTCTCTTGCACTTTCAAAGCTGTGATTCTACAAATAGCCTGAAATAGTTCGGAAAGACAAATGCTCCGCATTTGGGATGCTCACTATTCCACGCTCTGATTCAAAGATGAAAACTCACGTGGCTCTTAATTAAACCTGTACTTACAAAACAAGAAATCCGCAGCTATTCACCATGGTGCCCAAAGAATTACCCGCAGGAGCTGCGTAACTCCACTGAACAATAACTGGACTTACATAACTTGCTCCTCTATGTGTGATAAAGATATACCCCCATTGCACTGCAGCTCCCCATGAGCAACCAGAAAGAATCTGTTTTTAAACAGATGAAACTAACTGGTTAGAGTTCTATGTTGGATACAGAGGGTTTGTTTTGTTTTTTTGAAGTTTGCTCAGGCTGAAAATAATTGCCTTCATATTTTTTCATTGTTTTTAACATGCTGTTAAAAGTTCTCATTTATCAAAATATCCTTCCCTCTTATGTTTGCCTGCATTTCCTTTTTTTTGCTTGCTTTAAGGGTGAAAGAAGATGAAACAACTGAATTTCACTTACTCTTACATCTGTACCCTGCTCTCCTTAACTCTGTTAGCAGGTGATGTACAGCTGTAGAAGGGGAATGGGTTTTGCACTAGCATACTAATCCTCAGACCATCATGAATTTGATTCAAAAACTCATTCCTCCTGGTCCCACCACCTTCTCTGAGAGGGATTCCCATCTCTCTTCCCAACATTATTTCCTTCCCTAGTAGTCCACTATCATTCCTACTGCTAGGTAAAAAAACCCCTTGCTTATAGGGAGAGAAGTTCATGTTCCCAGCTCCTACCCTCCATCAATCTGACATCCTGATGCTTCCAACAGCAGAGACGGACGGAGTTTGACAGGAAGAGGGAATTCTGTAATCAAGGCAGGTTGCAAATTACTGCTGGGAGTTCCAACACATGTATTTCCCAGCAGAAGAAAAAGTTGTTCTTCAAACATAATGCTTCCCTGAAGTTCTCCAGCAGCCTTTTAATCAGCAGCCAGCTGTCAAGATTCTGCACACATGGACATACATCTAACATTGACATTTAGCTTTCAGCCTACATAACCTAAAAGTGTTTGTTACACTGTCAATAGGGAAGGTAGGGTAAATTTAAGTTAATACAAAATAAACACCCAAGCTTCATTTTCTATATTGTTAGCAGCAAACAAATACCCTGTTTATCTGAGAAACAAGAGTTATAAAATCACATACCTACCTGACTTGACTTGCTGACCTAAGAAGAATGGAAATAGATCATAACTTTAAAGGTATTTACATGTCAGCTGCTCTTACTGGTTTTGTGTACCCTTTAAAACGACCCCACTATTTTAGACAATCTTCTCCTGAAATTTACTTCTTCCATAAGTAAGCTTTTACAAAACCTAAGATATTTTTCTTCAAAGTTGTGTTTGTATAATTCAAGACACTAATCTCAGTAGCATTTCCACCCCTAGCAATGGTGTATTGAGCTAGTATAAGCTAGCTCAACCATGAAATCAAACCTGACTTGAAACTAATAAAAAATGTAAATACTATTATTAGGCTTTTTATATTGTGAAAATCTAAAGAACTTCAAGAAGTTAACAAGCAGCTGTAAAAAAACCCAAACAAAACCCCAACTTTAAAAATATTGCTGAATACTCTAATTTATTTGTAAATTATTTAAGTAAAACTACAAGAACAAATACTTTGGTCAATGGCATAAACTAGTGTCAGGCATCAAATTGAACTCTATGGCTCAGATTCTGTAAAATAAGTCATAAATTGTTCTTTGGAACTCATTTGATACTACTCATGAGATGGGAACAAAGTTATTCATGTGCATAAAAGTGTGCAAGAGCAGGGCAGAAACAGCCCCCCTCTCTCCTCTAAACAGAACCCTTGAAGAACCACCCAAATGTTGACAGTGTAAGACACTGAAACCATGCTGGTGTTCATGGAAACAAAGAGCATTTTACACTTTTAAAGTACAAGTAGGTACACATGAATTCAGAGAACCTGTCTTTGTAATTTTATTTCAAAGTGATAGCACTTAATAGCAATTACTACTAATAAACAATAACAACCGCTTTCCACTGCAGTTTAGACTAAAAGTCACATGCCATTACTCACAGCATATTTTAAACACACATCCTGTCCCAAATTACTTCAGAGCAAATACTGTAAAAAACCAGCAGCTAATGAAATATGAAAATATTCCATGTCCAATTCATTTCAGTTAGCTATAATAGACGTATCTATCCAAAACAGGGGAACTAATTTCAGATGGAGGAGTACTTACACCACTCTGGTATTTATTGACTTGCATGGCATGCTTAATATCTGGAGGCTCCTTCATATGTGCGTAATCTGAAGTTCCTTTCTCAGCATCATGTTTTTGTTTATAGAGAACCTGAAAAGAGCAACATTATACGTCTGTGACCTCGGCAGAGCAGGTATAATAATAGCTGGGTTAAACCTAGTGCCATAGTATGCCTGTATTCAGGAAGAAATGTAATAAATAATTAAGCTCCTTAATGGAACCAGAACCCTAAAACGAGAGCAGCTTCTACCCGAAACACAGACATATGAGGCACAGTCAGCAGAGAGATTTCTGTGAGTCTGTTATTGCAGCAGAGGTATGAGTAGACAGGAGGAAGAAAAAGAAATATACAGAAACAGAAAATTAACCTTAACAAGGTGAGAAGACAGCCCAGGGAAAAGCATAGTTTTTTTGCTCAAAACACACTTGAATCTATCAGCTAAGTAAATATTTCCTCAGGTTTCTTTTTTTTTCCTGTTTTCAGAAAAAAAAAAGAAAATATTTTGTGCATACCTCATAAATGAAGAGGTTTACATGAAATACTCATAGCCCAAGCATCTATTTCTTCCAATGTTAGGAAATCACTAGCACAATACACATTTTGATTAGGCCCCAGGTTCACAAAGAAAAATAATATCTACATTCAATTGTCATCATGGTAAAGGAAAATGGAACTGTATTGTGAGTTTATAAACAAATTCATTTTTATATTAGAAACTGAGCTCAATGTTGGGCATTCATCCAGCTTTCACTGTACTGTGTTATACTTAAATATACACGCACTCACATACTAAAAATGCCTGAAAAGCTGATCTTGCACTTATCCTTGTCAGAAGCTTTTAGACTCACATTAAGAAAATTCAATGGGTTTTGATGCCTGAAGAAGCAGCAAGCATCAAAAAAATTCATTTTCCAATAGCTCTCAGGAGCAAGCATTAAAATAATCCCCAAGAAAACAGCAAATACTAAATAAGATTGAAAGCTGATCAAGAGGACAAGAATTTTAAACTAAAACCCTCAATAGCAATAAAAGAATACTGTGAAAGTTTTGAGATGGGAACTCTTGACTACGGTGATTCGGACTCTTTTAGGACAGGATACTAGAACTGTGAGAAAATGTTGTATCTGTTTGTGTTTAAGGCAGCAAGATTGCATGTGAGTCACAGATCAGGGTGCCCAAGGCAATATATTAGTATCTGCCCTGACTATCTCAGATTACAAAATGACATATAGGCTGAGAGATTAAGACAAAAAGGCGAGGGGGGAGGGGGAGGGGTTGCACTGCTACTATATGAATGAAAGTATCAAATTAGGAAACTCAAAATGTGCCATCTCCTAATACAGTGTAAATCCATCATGATCAGGCGCCTGGGGGAACAAACACTACTTAAACTGAAACAAAAAAATGTCTACAACCTCCCTATATTCATTACATCTTGCAACTGACAAAGCAAATAATTTTTAATGAGACTGAAGCATGACTAACAAATGATTCCCTGCAAAAGTGTAATTACTATATAAAAATATGTCACAAAAACTATTTTGCTACTTCTCCTGCTTCACAGTGTCACTTTTAAGATGTTCCCCACTTCATACCATTCTGAGAAGCAGACCCATACAGTTACTTCCAAAATCTACTAATTTACAGATATTTTATTACATTGCCACTTTGCTGGTTCACCATCTATGTTTTTCTGTTGGCGAATGGACTATGTAACCAAGACATCAAAAAACAAGAGCATATCAACTCCCAACATGAGAAAACTAACAGAAATTACAATTGAGTGTCCAATATCTTGGGAAAAGATGACTGTTTCTTTAGCTTAACATAGGACTATTTGACTTGCAATTTGACAGCTGTGTTCTTCCTATCTTTTCACATTATTCTTATTAACTGACTTAAGTAACCTTGAAGCACTTACAGACTAGGAGGAGTTCAATAGCTGTCTAGTTTGGTTTTGGACAGTTTAGTGCAGAACTATTCCCAGATCTGTAAATCAGTTCCAAGGAAGCATGAAAAAAATTCTATTGTTTTATCAATATTCTTAGAACCACTATTTTACATGTTAGCATGTGAACATTTACTTCACATTTCATGTTAATTTTCAAGTTTTACGTTAAACGAATTTTCTTTATTGAATCTACATATGAAACTACTCTACAGAGAAATCAAGTATATAGGTCACTGACGTAACCTCCATGCTGTAGTGGCACCATTTATTAACTCCAGAAATACAAGGCAATTATTTAAGTAGGTATGATTTCAGATTGAACTAATTTGTAAGTACTCATTTTTTATTTTCCTTATCTCTCTTGTACACCAGTGTGTCAATAGGAAGCTGCATTAAGGAAAGCTTTGTGCTCTTTTAACTTAACTCTGACTGACTCTCTGTTTTTGGAATACTTCAAACAGTTTATATATTATATATGTTATTTTTATATTTCCCTTTATAGTCAGTAAGCTGAGCTCTGAACTTAAAATCCACAATATAGGATTTTGTAGGAGGAAATGTTCAAGAACACATAAAATGCCATTTTAATCTCTAGGTAGAGAATTAGATTATCCGACATATTTGTGTAAAACAAAACTAGAGAAGTCCAGGAGACTAATACCTGCTACCATAAAAAAGACGAAATCTTGAACATGAGATTTGGTACCATAAAAAACTATGAAGAATTACATAAAATAGTCTGAAAATGTGTAATATGATTGTAAACGATGCAGTAAACCACAAAAAAACCAACTTTATCATAGTAAAACAAATACATATGAAAGTAAAAGGAAGATTCTGCCCACAAGTAAGAAAAACTCTGAAACTTGCTCTGGAAGTTGAAAATATTGCTTAAGATTCACTTGGCTCATCATCTTTAAAAACAAATAGAAAATACTGTTGAGCATTGACATATAGTTACTATTTGAGATATTGCCCTGTGCAAAGGAGAAAATTAAACTGCCTTCAGTTTGCTTTAGATTATTCCTTTCAGATAAGAAGAAAAACAGTGCAATCTCTTCTTATGGCAGAAATAAAGTGATGAAAAAAGTGATGAAACACATACTTTTTTTTCAACATTGTTTTCCCCTCAAGCAATTTTAAATACCTTTATCATTGTTTGTGACACCTCACTAAAAAAAAAAACGTTCTGCGTAAGGAAGAATTTGGTATACTGGTCTTCAGACAAGAAAAAGACTTGGCAGAAAGCTAGCAATGATCAGAAATTTTCCTTCAGAAATGTTTTCCACAGGAAAATTGCAATTTTTCCAGAAAATTTCCATTTCCTCTCAGGAAAATCAAAATGAGGGCTCCCTGCCTAGACTGCTCTCATCAACTTTTATATTCTCATTGCAGAGAACAGGGAAATCGGTGAGAGCTTTCTAGGCTGGCAAGGAAGGTGAAGTTACGCAGTGGGGACAAGGACTTCTCCTGCTGTCTCCAGCTTACCTGGGGGACAGCTATGACAAAAGAGAGAGAGGGAGGAAAATCTGGTTGCTTACCTTTAAGAAAGCTATTTAGAAGGTGACAGTCAAGTTTTCTGCGTAGAAGAAAAAAAGAAATTTATAAAAGCCACCCAAGTATGCGAGGCTATGAAATTTTTTTTTCATTCTCCTGAAACATTTTTTTCCCATAAATAGTGTCATGATTTTTTGTCAAAATTTTGGATGGAATTCCTTCTCTATGGGTATTTATTTCCATCTTCATGCCAGTTCTACATAAAACACAAAAGATCAAATGTGGGCTTTATGCAAAAGCCAGCAGAGGAGATCTTGGTTTAGTCTTTCCTGTGTATCTGGAAGAGGAAATTGAGCATGAATCAATACAGCCAATACAAGGAGAAAGCTCCACAGGAGGAGAACCACAACTGTCAGGCTGTTTTTTGCTATCCATTATGGCAAGATCCTGTCAGTGCTGATGTTGTATGGCTGGAACCCTGCAGAACAAAGTCCTGGCTCTACGGAAGTCAATGACAATTGCCGTATCAGTGAGAGAATGCAAAAGTGATAGATGGTGCTATGGCAGTCTGTTTCCTCTGGAGACGACAGTGAAGGGCAGCTGCAGGTGGGGAATAATTTCTCGCGAGAAAAAGGAAATTTCCCCTTGTTGCCTCCAAGTTCCTAAATCATGAGTGTGATCTGAAACTGTGTATAAAATTAATAAATTAATTTTTAAAAAAATAATAAATTGGGCTAGATCCAGGTAGGCTGAAAATGGAGCTGCTGGGCAGCAGCAGTGCAGCAGCACCATTTCAGGATCAAACATCAACTCATGGGAGAGACCATTTGCCAAGGACACACCTGTGTAAGGAGATCACCCAGCAAAGGCATACCAGCCACGGCAGTCCTGTGCCGGCAGGCAGTAGTGGGGAGGGTCAGTGGCTCGCTCTCTTCCACACAGTGATCCCCTAGTCCCAACACACTGGCTTGGCAAATGAGGCTACGGATCCTGCCAAGAACATGGCATCACAGAGCGACAAAGCACCTGCTTGATCTGGCTACAAAAGCATTCAAGCCCATCCTTGCACCCAAGAAGCATGAAAAGGGAGACAAAGGTGTAAATTTGTTCTGATGCGGATGGGGAGGAGGACACATACTCATATTTTGCAGCTCTCAGGAAATCAGCACCTATTAAAAATCAGCTTACTATAACTGAGAAACAGACTGCAGTTCTGTGCTTGCAACAGCCTTTTTGCAGGAGAGCTGGCAAAATGGACAGACGGTGCTGTTCTCTCTCCTTCCTACAGCATACCCTTGGTCTTCTCTGGCTAAAGTGATGACCTGTAAATTCACAATCCCAGCTAGACAGATGCAGCAGAAATCCTCTCTGCCACATCCTGACCCAGCTGAAATCTGAAATCCTCGTATTAGCTACTTAGGTACCGCAGTGATAGGCACAATATGGATTAGATTTGAATACCATAGAGAAGATTTTCCAATAGAAAATCCCCTAGGATCTCTCTCAAAGTAGCATTAAATTCAGGTCCACTGCAACAGTAACCACAAGTTGGAAAAATATGTCAGCATATCTTTAAGTTTTATGGTAGATTATGATTTATAATGCATCTATTCCTATGGGGATGGTATGAATTTTACAGGAAAAGTTTCTGCTTAAATATAACTCATCCTATATGCATATTTGTTTCTCTATGACTGTTGGATGATTGAAGAAAACCTTCAAAAAATATCAAATGAAAATGTCAGTCTTTTCCTTAAAAGGGTTTTTTTGATTAATCAAATGGTTTCAGTTTTAGTCTCGGTTCTTTATCTTTTCTGCCACATCACCAATGTTAATTAACCTCATTTGTGTAAACTAATGTAGAATGTACTCATTTGGAATGAATCCAGAAGTAAGTCTGTGGCAAACTAGTTAAATAATGTTTTATAAATCAAGCTAAAGGTTTAAAAATGTTACACAAGTTCAATTCCCAATTTATTTCTACTGTAATTTTTCTAATCACTCACTTTACAATGAAATGTCACATTAAGGTCATTTCAGCTACTGTGCTGCTTTAACTTGAGTGTATATATGTTCTTTTTCAAACTATGAAAGCTAAAATATACTTTCTGTTATTATATTTGCTTAATAGAGCCTTGATTAACACATTGTTTTAAATCAAAACATTTCTCCACAAGCTGTCCTGAGATTTCAGTGCTTTCTTTCGTTATGAGTATTTTCCTTTGTTTGAAAAAAAATCACTGCATTAGAAGAATGCATATTGACATACAATCAATAATATGGATGTAGGAGCGTGTTCATTTCACAGACTGGCTGTATTAAACTATATGTAATTAATATCTTTAAGAGAGGAGAAAGGCAAAACAAGAAAAATGCTTGGTACAGATGCTTGATGGAAAGAAAGACATGACCGTCTATCATCTGTAATTCTCATAAGTAACAATGAAAATCTGTAACTTCATTCATATTACACATACTTAAGACTCACAATTCCACTGAGATCAATGGAAGTGAAGGGTCACCTGCCTACATTAAGGGTATCACATTTTTAAACCCTTGAGACAACTGAACTGGAATTTACTATTTTACTGGTTGTTTGCATGTTTTATACTATGTGCAATATACTTGATTTCATGTTTTTAATGCTATAAAATTTTTTGTGAGTGGTAGCATGTAGACCATCAGAAGTACATTCACTGCTACCAGTAAGTGCCTTTAAAATTCATTAAAGTATTTTTTTTCCCTTCAGCATCAAACATTTTATAAAGCTAATACAACACCCAAATTGAAATGGTTGTTATATAAGATAAGAATCTTACATAGTGCAATGTCACTGAATTCAATAATTCCTTATTGCATTCATGGAATTCTAATGGATTTCGTTGGATTGATGAACGTACTAGCAGGTTTTAAATTTATATTCAATAAACATAACGAGTAATATTGTCAACATTTTAACAGTGAGTAGTTCTTGAAGTTAAGAAGTTACGGTGATAAACTCTGGATGATAAATTCACCCAAATAAATCAAGCAGGCAACCAAGTATCCATTGAAATATATTGTTCAAATTGATCATATTCTGTCACACAATTAATCTAAAAATCACTTTTGTGATTCTAAAATTGTACCTTGCTCTGAAGTTGCATTAATTCTTTTGCAAATACACTGTCAATTGTGGCTGGCATCTGCTGATAAAGACAGTTGGAAAGGTCTTTCTTAGCAGCTCCTTTATACTTCACCTAGAGGGGAGAAAAAAGGTGACATATGACACAAAAAATTAAGATACAGTAATCATACTACCTATTTTTTCTACTAAATAAAATGGCATAGACCATTAGAACTGGAAAATCTAATACTGTCACAAACTTTCAAGCAAAAACAGATCTTTAAATAGTAACATAAAAATACTTTAGGTGGATGTGTCTAATTCACAAACCAATGCAAAATATCTCCTAATTAAATTCAATCATTTTGTGGGAAGTATAAAATAAAGTAAGTAAGGCAGTCATTTTTCTATCTTTTTTTTACAACATTTCCAAAAAACAAAATTATCTTTTTTTCTTTCCATTTTCCCAAGATTTGCACAACGGGAGCAATGAGAGGCCAACAAAAAATATTTTACCGATTAATAAGTAGTAGCAAATAAATGTAACTGGAAAGGAGAGGAACATTTAAGTTAGCATGTCTGCCATCATTACTACTTAATCTTTTCATATTACAGACTCATTTTTAAATTACTTTTTATTTATCTTGTACTTTCTCCAGTGTTCAGTACTAGCAATTCCTCACAAAGGGTTTTATGAGACAGGCCAGAATAATAGTTCAAAATCTGGGAGGCTTTTGCTTCAGATCTAAGTTTTTCAAACTCATAAAACAATAATGTCAAGTATTGCTGTGAAAGTAATCACAAATATCAAAGATATCTTAAATGATACTGTCTAGTGTCATTAATTTACTGTGCAATATACAGCTGTTCATTAGAGACTAGTTCCCCATATGTATTATATATAGCAATAATTTGCTGTAACATTTATTGCTCTGTTTCCCAAAACAGAGGGCTTTTTTTCACCACAGTAGACATGCTGTTAAGAATTTCAGTGTTCAAGTTTTGCAAAAACGTGTTACGGGACACTAGAGGTCAGTAATTTACAAGATAAACCATCCATCACATCATTGGCTTCAGGTAATGCTGCAATAAGCAAACAGAGTGCTCAACAGTGTGATAACATAAAACCTACGGGTATTAAAATTTTGAAATATCTTTATATCTCTAAATCTTTGACTAATAATTAGCAGCTTTTCTTTGAAATCAGACAGATGGATTTGATAAATACTCTCTCTATATTGTGCTTTTGTAGACTACAATAGTCTGGCTCTTAGAAAGTATAACTTCATCACATTTATGGCCCTTGGGACATGCCACTCTTTCTCAGAAAATAGGAAGATAAATATAACAAAAATATTCATCAGGTGCATTTATATTGAATGTAGCCACACAGAAAACTGATGTATATCAGAAACAGAATATAGAATGTATATAAATTACATAACTCCAGACAGGGATATTGGGATGTTCTTTATCATAATCATAAAGGTAGCACAAAAAAATGAGGCACCAAAAAATTCAATCTTCCAAGGGTCACAGTGACAGAAAAGTCACTCAGAACCAGCAGTTCCTTAACAAAAGCAACTCTCTGTCAGGTAAAACTCCTGCCGCTGTTCTCACCTGTGGAAAATAATCAGAGATGCAATACACGACGAGCTGGCAGTAAACTCTGCTCTTGCATTTTTTGCCTCAGAACCATTAATAAAATATCTTGAAACCCCAAAATAAAAGTGTTGCATAATTCCAAATTATTATTACTCACATATACAGTATGCACTAATTACAGCACTTTAAGTCACTTCAGCTTTAAACAGAATTGTTATTTGAAATAAGCCATCCTTCCCCTGCTAAAAACCACCATATTCAACTGAGAGAGCTTTTAGGAAGGATAAGAAGCAAAGAGAATTCTTCAATCTTTTAGGTCTTACCTCAGAAATAAAAGCACTGAGACTTTTCACATGTTTTAGCTGCGGGGTGTCAGGTACAAATATGCACTTGCCTTTAGATTTTTTAAACTCTTCCTTGTAGTGTATCTACAAAGGGAGAAAAAAGAAGTTTAATTTTCTTTAAAAAAAAAACAGAAAAATAAACAATGGCTATTGTTGTTGTTCTTGTTGTTGTTATTTTATTGTTTTTATTATTACTATTACTATTACTACTATTATTATTATTTTATTTATGGATACTATGCTGGGTGGCTTGCAAATACTTCAGGCTGGATCAAATTAAGCCATAAAGGAAAACACCCAGTTCTCACACACAGTACCAGGGCTATGTAAAAGTCACAGAACTCTTTAATAATAAAGATGAGAAAGGAATGATTTTTCTCTACATTTACAGCAAATTTTCACCACTGTTGTAGATGTTCTAGTATCTTTAAAAAAAGGAGAATCAAATAATTGATCTCCTCAATCTCAAAGATAAAATTGTTAAACTAACTTCTAACACAGACCTAGCAAGCATGGAATATGTATAACATTATCAAATGCCCCTTTATGAATCCAAGAGTTACATTAATAAATTCAGAAGGCCACTGCCAAATCATTGGCTACAAAGCACCCCAACAGTCATGACATGCAAGTAATAACAGAATTTCTTTAAGATCAAACAAATTTTAAATTGAGCAATGTTTTAAATCGTGTATGCACAAAGGAAACTATTTTTGAAGCAAAACACCACGACATATTTTGCAAAAAAAACAAAACACAAGTCTTTTTTTATTTTTTTTTAAACAACCAAGCTTTTTCTTACCATGGGGCAAACAATACAGGCAGGTAGAGTAATCACATGACTGTTGATGAAGTCAGAGTTACTGTTTGTATTAGGGAGACTGCGAGAAGGATAAAATCTACGGACATAGTGAATGTGTAGGGACCTTTATTATGTAAGAACTGTGTGAAGAAAGATGATGAATTATGATGAGATGGACTAAGTAAGTTAAAGAGAGACAATTTACATGGATAGCCTTAAATGTTTTTAGTGACATTTCTTTCTTTGTACATAGAATAGTTTAGTTCAATGCAAATTGAATTATTTAGTATTAAGCTTTCACGGTTATTATCTGCTACCATTTTTCTAACCTCGTTTTCACATTCTGCACAACAGCAGCTTGCATTTATGCACTCTAGACTTGCTGACAAGCACTGACAGAAGCCATACGATCTGCATCTGAGCATTACAGAAATATGCAGTCTTAATTTCCTCTTTCTCTGAATCGTTAATGGATATCACAAGTTCTAGCCTATGCTCCTCTACAGGGACTTGGAAAATTCATGAGAAGGATGGCAGCTTACACAAAATCAGCTCCTGTACTTTCTGATGCAAACTTTTGTCCACTGCAAAATGGATTAGATAATGCTAAATTCATCTCAAACTGATGACTACATAATCCTCACACAGGAAATAATTTTGGTTAGTATTGAGCTCATCCACGTTTGGACTACTGAAGGAATCTACATCTCATTACCGAATCATATTGTCTGCCTTTGTGGATTACAGTGTATTCTAAATAAAAACTGTTTGGTGAACGACGGGTGTAAAATTACTGTGTGTCACCATGTTACTCAGGGACCCACAAATCCAGTGATTCACGTAACCTGTGTGACACCATACTCCTAGGTAATCACAGAGCAGTGATTACACAAAAAGGGCAGCTTTATGGTCAACATGAGCAGGCACTTACTGTTCAACCTGCACACATGCATGCATGTACTTGCAAGTGTGTGTACGTATGAGCACATGAACAGCTTAAAAAAAAGGCTTTGCAGAATTATGTTCACAGTGATACGGCTGTGATGGGACATGGGACATCTACAGAGCTGACTGTCTACTGGTTAGGTTTGATGGCATTCCCAGTAGAAACTCCTGTAAAAGTGAGACCCTGGTAGAGAAGATGGAGAGTCTTGCTGCTCACAACTTAGATAAACAGATATCTGACAGCTGCCTGTAATTACATCCATTTTAATTACAGAGCAATAATTACATTCAAAAATCAAACATGAAAGCTTCCTAAGGTATCTCTTAACGGGGGGGGGGGGGGGGCGGGGAGGGTGACAGGACACAACTAGAAGAAACAATCAAAGCTATGCTGCTGTAGAAGTCATGCTCTCAAAACAACTGAAAGCAGTAAACGACTAATGCCCCCTCCTTACTCCTTTATTATTCACATTTGTTATAGTAACCCATAGAGGCCACAAAATGCGCACAGACGCAAATGAACAATTTAGAGAGGACATACAACAAAATGTGTGGTCAAACTCTGATCCAACACACTCCATTCTTCTACAGAAGTGTCTACATTGCTTGGAATCAGAAAGATGGACGACGAAATGGTACAAGTATAATGAAGTCATGACATCTGCACTTAAAAAGCGTATTTATTGTAAATGACATAATCAAGAGGCTTAAAAGGTTTGCTATGATTGAACATAACCAATGGCTGGAAAGAATAGGCAGAGAAGCTAATATTCCTCTTCAAAGTTTGGAGTTACAAATTCAAATATCTAAAATACTGAATAGGAAATTTTGCCTAAGAGTGACTTATGCTTCACCACAAAATACATTGTTTAGGTTGAATAGAACCAGTAAGCCTTGCGAAAAAAAAACAAATAATAGGAAAAATTTGCAAATGATGGCCTGGAGCCATCACTGCTCTTTTGATGTACTTTTGAAGTCCGATAGCTCACTAAAGGCCCAATTTTTAACAGCTCTCTCCTGATCCCTTTCTTTTCCCTGAGTCATCATGGAACTACTCTGACACAGCTATCCAGTAGAAGTGGATTAAAATTCCTACACAACCACCTAAACAGTAAGCTTCAAATTGCATTTTTTTCTTAATGGATGTTATATGGCAAGATCAGCTTTATAAAACAAGGGCATCCAACCTTTAGGCTGAAGCTCGCTGGCTCACCAAGAAAATTCATCTCGCCCATAGCCTGTTCCATCAGCCTTCTTCACAGGGGAAACACAGGAGGAAACCGTGGGCTAAAGGAGAGGCTCCAATGGTAACAGCTTAATTCAAGCAGCCACGTGTCCTTTGTATTCAGGGGCACATTTACTCTAACTTTTATATGAATATACTCAAAAACTGTTCTTAATATCTTAACATCAATGATGTAACCATCTTGACAGTCATCATGCCAAGATCCATTATAGAACTGTCACCTCTCAAAGACCCACTTAAGCTTAGAAAAGCCACAAAAAGGTCTGACCCTTCTTATCAAGCTCTTATGCTAGACCAAAAGGGAACTTTTTTCCACCAAGGATTTCCTTTCCAACCCTACATATCTTAATTTATAATCTCTCATAAGACTAAGAGCTGTGTCAGACCACAGATCCATCTAATACAAAATCCTCTCTCTATGGCAACAGAAACCTAGAGAAAACCATGAGAACAGGGCAAACATACAGTATTATTGCCCCACAGTATTTTACTAGTCTCCAGCAGTCTGGACCTCAAAGTCCTCCTAAGTTAGAGGCTGTGACTAGTAATGGTGAGTCCAGAGGAACAGCTCCACCCTGAATTAGGTGGTCACAAGCCTGTTGATATCAGTAGAAAGGCACTCTGTTTCCACACTTGACTCTAGGTCTCTTTGGCCCTTGCTTTATAACAAAGAGACATGCTAAAGCAAAGTTGGACTCCGTACAAGGATAGTTAAATGGCAAGTAGTACTACTTTTTGCTACAGGGGAAAAGAAGGACTGGTACCCATACATTACCAAAATTCAGCAGAATCTTCAGAAGCAGAGTGTCTGCCCCTCTACCAAAAAGGATGATGATAGTTTGGTCAATGATCATTTTATTCATATAATAATTCCCCTCTCTGCTTATAACAGTATTCACAACATCACAACACACAAAACAAACAAGAGATGAAAATATACTACAATGTAAGTGATACAAGCAAACGGACAGGCTCAATTTCAAAATGGAAGAGAAAAGGCCTGGAAAGGAAGGTAATTCATATAAATCAAACACACGTTACAGTTTTGAAAACATCTGTGGAATAAAATTGCATAATGGAGGGAGATTAAATGAAATGGCTTTAGGGAGAAACAATCCAGAGGGTATCACAGCCACAAAACAGACATCTGCCAACCTCAAATGAAAATGGGGATTTCCTCAAGAACCGGAGCACAGAAACACTTCACAACTTCCCCTACATACAGTTCAAGGCTGACAGTTATACACGCACTAAGGACCGCCATCACAACACTTTTTTAAAACCATATTGCCAAATTAAAGTCAGCCTGCAAAGAATGCAGGGCGACTGTAATGCAACCCCAGTATCTCAGTCATGAGCGCTCCTGGCGTTGTGTTCTGATGGAGGAACCGTGCTGACAGCTCCACCAGCAGGAAAGGACGATCACCCAGTCTCGTGGTCAGCAAGGACACAGGCTGCTGTCCCAAGGTCATCTTAGGGCCAAACTGCAAGTCCCATAAAACCATTGTACACATAAAATGTACAGATGTACACCAAAAATACATCCACACAAACAGCAGTTTGTGCAAAGATTCATGCTAAAAAGGACAAAGAATATATAAAAAGTTCTGAACATTAATGAGTCAAAAAATCAAAGGCAAGAATGCAAACTCCTTGCAGTTTATTGGCCTCCACAATGAAGTGTGCAGGGTGAGGAACTTACCCCCCAGCACACCAGTCATAAGAAACTCCATTTATAGCAAAAATTCTGGGAAACAAAATTCACCCGCTATACATACGCGTATTCCATTCAAGCCAATGAAGAAACACCTACTGATTTCAGCAGAGGCTGAATAAGGCCCCAGAACTGGATGCCATTTTTAAACCCAGAGTCTCTTTGAAATTAAATGGTCTGGACCATTACATATTACTACTGCTTTGAAAGCATTAATGACACTTTGCCACTATGCTTTACATATCTCAAGGGAAACCTAACACACTTGCAGGCTAAATGCATCACAAGCTTTCAGCAGAAGCCCACACCCCTGAATCATTATAGGCTTCAGGAAGCTGGCTTGACTTAGTTATTCACCTTAGCTCCCAAGAGCCTGCAGAAAATCAGAGAAAGCAGAGCCACTCCATTTGGCAGTTAACAACCACAGCCAACACCACTCTTAATGGGTATACAGCACAGTAATAATTCCTTTTCAATCAAAGAAAATATTTCTTCAGCATTTTTCAAGGAGTTTTTGCCTTTAAGAACAGCAACCACGTTTATAAACAAGTTGCATGGAAGCAATAAATGTATTTTGGGTCAGATAATTGCTCCAGGTCCATTTTCATTTTGGCCTTGACATGAGTTGACAGCCACTTATTGTACCATACGCCATTCTTTTCCCAAAGAAAGCATGTAGATAACCATCAGTAAAAATATTAATAACCTCTACTGCTTCCTGAAGTAGCTCAAGATTACAAGGGAGCCATCTTGGTAGCTTCTCTTAAGGATCTATCCAATTTTCAGCACTCTCTCTGTGAAAATTAAAGTATTACCAGACAGTGTATGGACAAAGAGGAAACTTTGACCTTGTCAAGTCACACTTTCAAGCCAGCACTGTAACACCTACACACCCCAGATACTGTTTTTTTGAGTTACCTATTCTTTTCTGATAGGTAACCCCTAATAATTTATACCGTACTGTAGATTCTGTATGTTCTATTCTCCTAAAATCAACATACTCATTCACCTTGAACAATAACATCCCGAATCTAAATATCAGATCACAACATGAGCCAGTCATTTTTCGGTTTCTTTAGAAAAACACTTGTTAAAGTAAGTCACTCTCCCTCAGTAATGTCTCCTCTGCTGCCAGTCACCATCCTCACAGGAGAAATATCACTCTTAACTCCTATTCACATGAAGGGACAAAGTTACTCTTCAGACACACTTTCCCAGAGGGACACAGAAATAAACTTCCACCAAGGTAAATCTGATGCTGTTACATTGAATCAATTGGACCTACTCTAATTTAAAATGTCTTGGATCCAATCTATGATGGTTATATAATGTCTGTATTTGACTGACAGTTTTAAAAATCTATGGTAACTACGTCAAGAATTTGCCGGCTAAATAATTTTTAAAGATCTTCTGGCGTTTCAGTGGATTCTTCCTATAAGTGTAAGTCAATAATAATATGCTAAGCAGTTTTGAGAATCTATCAGCACAGACCAATAGATAACACCCAGAATTCATCTGTTTTATTTTTATCCTCCCTCCTTACAGCTGTATATACTGACACCCAATTCTGTTCTAACTAATCAAACTTCATAGAATTAGACTACAACTAGAAAAATTACTGCATTTTCCTGATGAAATCAGCCAAGGTGTTCTTACGGGAGACACCCTCCGTGAGACCCACTTTTTGGAACATTCTCCTTCCTAGGGCCTATGCTTCGTACCATCCAAGTGCTCTGAAAAGCTCATCCTTCTGTGGCTGATGATTTAAGGTACCAGAGTAGGCTGTGCTTTTGTATTTGAGACTCAGATGGGCACATGCAGCACTGTACATATTTGAAAAAAAATTAATCATACATATAAAGCCACTGGAAAGAGAAATGTAAATGTAAGGATGCAAAGAGTCACCGTCACTTACATCACTTATAATTTCACTGCATTTTCGGGCCAGTTCCATATTTCTGTCCTCTATAACAGGCTTGAGGAAGACCTATAAAAGAGAAGTAATCATTCCAGGTTTATTGTCCTAAAAGGGTAACAATAGAAGGAAATAAGTACTTTTCAAAGCTGTTGGGATTTAACTCACCTTTTCTTCTTCCTTCCCATCCTCATTTTCATCTTCCCTGAAATCCTGAATGATAGATACTCGCATTTTAATACTTTGCAGAAAACAACAATGAAAACTCTAAAAAGGTTTAGTACTGCAGGAAACAGCTCAGACCCTACAGCATGCCTGGAATCAATGCTTCATTTGTGTCCTCCACTGCACTTAACTCTACCAAGGCTCCTTCCTTATTTAGGCAGCACTTGACAGTCTTTATCTGAACAATTCAGTGTGAGTGAACTGAAAGGCATTGCAGATGGCCTTGCTAGCTATCAGTCGCAGCACAGCTAATGCTTTCTTACAGATAAAATATAATTAAATGACCTATCCCAGTCAACTATTTCAAAAATTACTATGAGCTCACTTAATTAAAATACTGTGATGCAGTTAATTCATAACATAAGTAATTTAGTAAAATTAACAGGCTTAAAAGGGGAACATTGACTCTAAGTTTATGGGAAAACTGCCCAGTTCTAAGATTCAAGGCATCGACAACTCCAAAACCACTTATCACAAAACTTTATTTTGTTGGCCCAATAATAGAGCTTCTTGATTAAAAAAGCACACTATTCTTGTTTTCCAGTAGTTGTAACTGCTAGTGTTTTTTCAGGAAATACTCCTTCTCCACAAAGCTTATAAAATTCCTTAAATGCTTTCCATATCATGTCAGCTGCAAGTTAAATCTGTGCATACACAGATACAAACATGTCTGTATACTTGCAAGCATACATAGCTATGTATTTACACAAACATGTATGTTCCTTCACTGTTAAAAACTGTCATGGTCTGTAATCTCAAAACCAACCTTTTTCAGTATGAAGTCACTGACTCCAGCTGCAATGAAACTGAAAGATATCCTTATGTTGATGGATATAGTGTCACAGTGTTTGCCTCTGTAAAACAAGCAAGGAGGTATTACAGGACCAGTTGGAGTAACCAGCATTTTAACATTATTTTTCTTTCCAAACTGTAGCTTGTATACTTCTCATTTTATAGAGGTCATGATTTTGAACTTCATCTAGCAAAGTGATTCACCACTACACAGCTTTGCAATCAGGCAAAGATATAAGGAATGTGTGCTCTTAGAAAAAACTCTTCAAAGAATTTTAAGTACTTGTGACCAAACACAATGTCCTTAGAGCTTATTTAAAAACACACATTTCCTTAGAAAAAGAAACATTTCAAAGAAGAGGAAAAATTCAGCATTTGACTTCATTAAGGTCTGACAATTTGAAAAAAATATTAAGAACAAAGGCACAAACTGCTTTCAGTTGACAATAATCAAGAGACAGAATTCTTTATACATTAAGAGCACAGAAAGCTTTGAGATTTTCTATTTCACTGTTTCAAATATAAGCTCCTAAAGTTCACATTTGGATTGACATTACTGAAGTTCAGGTTGAAACCTAGAGGTCTGGTTTGTATAGGTGAGAATTACCTGTAATTTATGTTGACCGCTTTTGGAGCTCAGGATGTTTCATCCTTGTGGAAACAAATGGTTTAGTCTTATAAGATGGGTATTCACACTAACAGGTCATTTTTGAAGATTATGGCCACAGCAAATATATTCCTAAGCAACAGACTCATGCATGATTTCAAGGACTGCGTGTTAAGGAGACAGAGTACCTACAAAAGTGCCAGACAGAAATGCAGCACCAAGGCTTCATTTTGGGATTTTTGTGATAATATTGCAAAGACTATATTCTTCCAGCACAGTCAATTTCCCTTTCCTTCCTATATTTAATAAATTTTTTAAGTGGAGACATTGAAAAATATTTAAGAGAGTAGAGAATAGCTATTAGTAGCTGCAAAGCTTGCTGAATATGGGGAAATGTTTTGCCATTTTTTGCACCAGAAAGCAAATACGGTCAAAATTACAAAGTCAAAACTATTCAGGTTTTGGGGGAAAAGGGGGGTGTTCAGCTTTTTAATATGCTTACATTATATCTAGTGTTTTTTCAGCAGTTGGACATACCAAATTTTATATATTAATTGTGGTTTTCCTGCAATGGCTTCTGCATAATAAAGATCTGCTTTCTCTTTAGCATTATCACTTTTGGTCAGCCCTGAAGTAGTCAGGCAGTTGGACTAGATGATCATTGTAGGTCCCTTCCAAATGAAATATTCTATTCTATTCTATGATCTTTAACTGCTTTGATAGAATCCATTTTTTCCTGTTTTTGCATGATCTCGGTCAGGCATAAGTGAGTGTTCAAATACACTATGTCCCATGTAACTTCCGTAATACAAGGATTGCAACACAGCTGCTATAACTCATCATATTAAAGAAAAATATAATACTATGTGCAAAGGGGGTAAGGGGAAAAATATCACAGTAACAACTAACCATATACAAGTTACTCAGAATAGCACTCTTGACATAACAGATGCAGTAAGAGACTACATGACACAGAAATCTGCCTCCCTTTCTTTCACCCCGCCTCAAAACACTGAATACTGTCAGATAACATTCATGGTGCAATAGAGCAAGCCTGAAAATTAAATATAGCCAGATATAATTCAGGGAAGAATTTGTTATGACCATTTAAGAGTTGCATGGTTTAGAAGTGCATTATGATTCTATTAGCAGCCTGCAGGTCAAGAACAAGTTTAGGTTACTTCCATAAGAGGCAATAAATAATCTAGGATCAGCAGGCATGTTTGGCATTGCAAATGTTTGTTTATGTTTACAAATATTTTTAAAACTATTCAAAAAGTACTAAATCTAATCTGAATAAAGACCTAGTTAAAATGCTGAGCTTTACATCCCCAAAACAATTATGAATTATTTTGTATTAAAGTTTACTTTTCACCTGCAAAACCTGCATTTTTACCAAAACCTCCAAACTGACACTTCTGAACCATTTTCCACTGTATATAATGGAATAATCCATAGTCCTTTGTTCTGGCATGAAACAAGCACAGATTAAACAAAATCCAATTGGACAGAATTTTAAGAAAACACTGTAATGGACTGCTAACCTGGGTATACACAATATTTGTACGCATACAGGACATGGCAAAATTAGAATTTATTATTGCATTATAGATATCTTAATATGCACACAAAGGGGAGAAATGGGTTCTTCAGGGAAATACCCAATACGAACTCATTCAAATTTTGTAACGGAACACTGCATAGCTCCACATTTCTACTTCCAGCCGCCCTGCATTGATGTTTCACATCTCAGCTCAAATTTAGCTTTAAGAATGAGGCTATTTAGTTGAAGAAGCTGCAACAAAATCAAAATAACTGTACGTTGCCTAGATTGTTCACAGAGGCACAGTATTTGCAGTACACAACTTTCACTATGTATGAACATTTGATAGGGAAGACAAGCCATCTAGAAGCAAACTATATAGTTTATCCTGTGAAAGGAGACAGCTGAATCTCCCAACACTTACAGCCATCATTCAGTTGTGTCAGTGTACTATTTTTTGACATGGAACATTATTCAAGTACTTGGTCTAAATGCATATCTGCTGAGAAGGCAGAAGGGGAAGAAACATGGGGTATAAAGGAGCCCAAGTCCCCACGAGTACGAGTTGGCCCAGCACGCAAATGGATCAGGCACACAGTTGTGCAGCTTTCCTGCTTCGATCACATACAGCTGTGTCCACATCTGACCAAGGCCCCACCATCTCTCCTTGTCCTTGTAAGTAATACATGTGGGAGATGTTAGCCCAGAAAGTTAAAAGACTTCATCTCATTTTGGCCCTGATACATATAACAATTTAGCAGTGACACTCAGTTCTGTCACTGAACAAACAATACCATTGGACTTTTTTGGCATAATCCCCCAAAGTCTTCTGAGATCTGCAATATCCACATGTACTGCTGAGCTGAAAGAACTTCTTTACCACTTCACAGAACAGCAGAAACTGTGCTTGTCCTAGAAAAGGTACCAGAAACGTCACAATCTCAAACTTATTTAATGCAGAGTTCCTCATGGGGTACTTAAACATACATTGCAAGTTAAGGACCGAGGTATTTCAGCTGGAAAATCTGCACAGCATTACAGTGAGAGGTATATACACATGATGAATATACTCCTTTCAATTCTGGACCGAAAACCTAGTCTTAACAGAGGTAGAGCTTTAGTGCTTTAACTATCCTGCTTCCAATGAGTTCAAAATCAACTCACAGACATCCTTGAAATGAAAATGTTATTCTCCGTTCTCACTGGACAGACACACACATCACTGAAATAAGTACAATTAATTCAACACGACGCAGCTGGTGGTCTCTTTTCAAAAAGCACACAAGACATTTGTAAGTGCTGAGATTCAATTACTTCTCATTTCTAGAAATACTCATCTGGAAGTTACTAGCAGCCCTGCGTAAGGAAGTTCATAGTTAGGCTATCAGCACCACAATCACAAACAGAAAGAAAGCAAGGGATCCCAGCCTGCCAATTTTAACCTCCCCTGAACACGAAATACCAATTAACATTAACAAAAGAAATCCAAGACATGGTTCTCTTTAGAGAAAATTTTACCCATAAGCTTGTATGCGTCAGATCATTAATACTGCATTTTTCAACAACACTTGAAAACCTGCAAATACCTCATGGTTCTAACCTAAGATTTTCATTCAATGAAAGCTATTTATTTAAGATTTTGGTAAAGCAGAGAGTGGCAACGGTATTTTTAAAGACGAACTCAAATGAGATGTTAGAATATTGATTTGTGAATCCCAGAAAACCTAATGAATTTTCAATGCCTAATAAATACATAAATATATATATTTTTTGCAAACACATACTGACAGAGACATTGTCTAGCCCAACTGGATCTTGACGACAGAGCATTTAAGATGTCTGTATGATACAACCAGTTTCACATAGTAATACACAATCTAATCCAGTTACCAGAAGCAGTGTAGCTATTCTAGCATGACATTGCCTGAGTTAATAAACTCTTTCCCACACAGCTAATTATCCTGAGAAATGAACACATTCAGAAGTGGGAGTATTTATCAGGGCACAAGGTTGTGCCATGCGGATGTAACCTTAGCTGTGATCAGCAACAAGACATTGAAATAAACCAGCATAAACCTTTTTCAGATAGTAATGTATTCTAAAAACACCCAAAACTTCAACTTCATTTTTCTGACAATATTCATAATTGCCTACTATGTTTGCACAATAGTTTTTAAACCTCAAAGATGGTATTTCCTAAATGGGATATACACTTTCACCTATTTTTTTTCTAATTTTTCATTTGTCAATAATTTAAATCCTCAACCATGGAGGAATTTGGTGTTTCCACCCACCCCACCCCACAATATTTTCAGTTTAACCAGAAGCCTGAAAAATCCATCGCTCCTACAGCTCTCTTCACAAGTTGATGCATCAGGAGCTGAGATGCCACGTTTGACTGCATTGCAACTGTTTAATCCACTCTACCTGACATAGCCGTGGCATTTCCCTTTCTTGCCAAGTGTCATACAGCCCCCTTCCCCTTACCCAAGTGTCCAACTAGGTATGAGAGTCCACCAGAGCTAACAGCTCTGGGGCATAGCAGCTGAGGCTCTTCAGCACTTCGCAGCTCTTACTAGTGCCATTACAACAATGAATAGTCAAGATATTTATCCCTATTATGTACAAAACTGGAGCCATGACGCTAGTCCTGTACACTAGTAGTCGAGAGACCTGCACGCTAGTCCCCTATAGCCGGTGGAAAGCAGTACACATCCAAGTTATCCCTCCGCCGTGCGACTTGTGGCTCACATTTTGTAAGGCTGTTCTACAGAACATGGCTAGAAAATGAAATTATCAGCTGACCGGGTTACTGTGTGAAGTATCCATAAAAGCAAAATCACATTCAGCAGAAGAGGGATTCAACAGAGAAGTTACAGCTTTTCTCTTAGGACTCCTCAAATGGAGAAAAGTTTAGATAATAGATCAAAGTCTTCCATTCACAAAATTTTCATTTTATCCAAAGCTAAATCCTACGGAAGAAAGAGCCAGGACTATACAATAAGAATTTGGAAATTTTACCTTGCTATAAATCATGGCTAAAATTATCAAGGATTGTAGGTAGAAGGAATGAAGTCAGTAAAAAACAAGTTTTATTTTGCCTCAGTAAATCCTAAAAAGCTAAAGATACTTCCTTTCTCCTGTCAGTGACTATGTATTCATATACAGCTTACTGTAATCGGAAATAATGGAAAGATACATTTGGCTTATATACAGATTCTTGCATACATTTTCTTAGCCATATAGACTGGGCATGTGTACTTACCAGGAATTTTTCTTGTGGCATTACTTCGAATTCAACTGCCTGAACTGACAGAATCTCCTGGAGCAGGAAGACAAAATTGGACCTTTCCTATAAATTTAATTTCAGTTGTAATTATATACACCAGCCTATAACCCTCACTTACTTATTGAATGCATTTTTCTAGAAACTAAAACCACAGTGGTTTATGTTACTTGTTTTTTAATTGAGTTTTTTCTTCATATTTCTGCACTTGTTGTGTTTTGATAGACCTAATACTGTAACTTCAGTCATACTCTCTGGAGGGAAAAATACCATAAGTAACACACACCTTTAAAAACCCTTTGTAACTTTACTGTTCTGGAACATTTCATGTTACTATGATTCTCAAATAAGTTAAATTTGCATCAAATTGCTACAGACAGCTAACACTAAAACAAAAACTAAGTTCTTCATTGACAGTTATTTAAAATCATAGCTTTTAAATTTCAGAACAGTCTTGAGAAAACTCCTCAAGACAGAAAAGATTAAACCAATCAGGCCAGGATAAAAAAATAAATTTGATGAACACATCTGAAGTAACAGAAGTCACTTGTTCAGTGATGAAAACTTTATTCAAGTAACTTCATTTTTTGATCAATTCTTATTTGGAGAAACTAGTTTACCGTTTTTTCTACTTTGTGAATTGTGCCCATCATGAGATTTAAACAAGAAAACAAGTTACACATACTTTGTGTCTAGGAGGGTTTAAATCTGGATTGTCGTAGTCAAGCTTCCCTCTTAGCCTACCATTCTGTGCATGACAGGTTAAGACAATTATACACAAGAGCTGTACTATGAATTTAGCAGTGTATTTGAAGACAAAACATTTAATATACAAAATGCACATTCAGAAAATATCTATAATTTTCAAGACAGAAAGTTTATAATGACTGATGGATGGCTCATTGTTTCCAAAAAGCTGCTTCAATAGAGTAAATATTATTTTTGAAGTGCTTATAATAGACTACAATGGATTTGGAAATACAACTGTTAATAACCCTGTATTGAAAATAATCTTATAGCAAAGAAGTCTATACTAAGGGCTCTCTGGATAGCCTAATCCTGTAATTGAGTTCATGGTTGTAATTCAGGAGAGCAACTTACAAGTTCTTGAGCATTGACTACAGCATTGAAGAAAATACACTAAAAACACAATAGCTAGCGATAATAAGTCACAGGAATGTTAGATCCTTCCGTACGCTCTGTTTAACAATGATATACACAAGTTTCCATGACAACAGTGACAAGATGATAAAAACATCTTCTTCCATTATCCACTGAAAAATACATTTCTGCTTATACCATTGATGAAGTGCCAAGCACCTAATTTAGAAATGTTGACTTGCATTCAGTAACGTATTTTTATGTTCAGAGAAATGCACATCATATTTTTAGAGGATTTAACTGAGTATCTGGAGCAGATTAAAATTATTAATGATCTGATTTTTTTAGTCTTTTAAATCAAGTTACATAACTTTACCTTTTACTTTAGTCACTGTCCATAGTTTAGCTGCAAATTTCAGCTTAATTTTTTTTTCCCCCCATGGAAATCCCTTTTGCATAAATCAAATAATAGCTGATCTAAGCAATTCCCAAAGAAACACTGCAGATTTTAGCAGAAGAATGCCCTATTTTTAAATTGGCTTCATTTTGCTCCATCATTCACAAAAAATGATGATAAGGCAGTTTTGCTTTATCAGTTACATAATTTACTTTCACATTAGAGCACCATCTTACTTCTAGTCTGAATTGTTTTCTTCAAAACAGTAGTGAACACAAAACTGGCATTTCTTGCTCCAGCTACTTTATAGTCATCCCTGAGACATGGTCACCCCTGAAAACAAGCAATTCCAGTGACATCAGTGGAATTTAAACTTGCAGTTATTTCACTACTTGTACTTCCAGGTGAGCATACTTCTCAATCTATAAAGTACCATCGTAATACTTATTAAAATGTCAGTTGTCACATTTTACTATAGGAAAAAATAGTTCCTATAAATTAGTAATATAAATTTAGCCTTGCAGTGCTCTTCATATAACACAGTACATCTAAATTACCACATTAAAAGCACACTGAATCACAGTTCTTCGAATCAAGGAAGGCTAACGCCTGCACCACATGAAATAATGCAGCAAGTACCTTCGGAGAGGAGGAAGGCAAAAAAAATTATATAGCAATGTTTTGTACACTACAAATTATCCAGAAATACTGCCTTTGGGCATGATGGCTTGTTGCTGTTAATAAAATTAAAGAACAGTAACTCCTTTATACTCATACAGCTTCTTGTGTCTAAGATTTTAAAGAATTTTATAAATACAAGGCTAGAGCCTTTAATGGAGCATACTGACACAGAGCAAGCCAAGTATTCTCCCTGTCCTCAGGCACTTGAGGACTAGGCTGGAGTCAGGCTTAAGGAAGAACAGCCATGGGTAGCTCTAACTAAACCTAACCAAAAAACCTGCTCCTGATTACACTGCTGACTCACGGCTACTTGACAATCACAGTACAGCCAGAGGTTTGGGAGGTGCAGCAGACCTGATTTGGGGAACAAGCTGTCGGAAGTCTCCTTTGAACATCTGGAATTTTGTAAAGAGAATTCAGACCAGGATAAATAACTACTCTATAGAACTGCTCCTTCCTATATACCTAAAGATATATGATCATTATGTCTTACAAGGTGCAGAACAAGGGGCCATGAAGTGAAGCAGCATCTGCACAGTAAGAAAGGAAGCCTGCGATGAATCAAGATTTCTTGACTCCCAGCCCTACAGTTTTAATGCTGGTATCATAGAGCTTCTCAGCAGGATTTTTCCTGGCTCTTTTTCAGTGATATTTCTGTTAAGTCATTTCCAGCATAAACTAACTCTTAACTTACAATACTCACAGCATTGAAGATGCATTTTTTCTAAAACACTTTGCTACCTGTTAAACAAATTTTAGTGTTAATATAACTTAAAAAATAAGAACAGAAAAAGTGGGAGAACAGAACACAGAGCAGTCTTTCATTTAGGACCTTATACTAAATTATAATTCGTAAGCAACTGAGTTAACGTGCAGCATAGAGTTAGAGTAACAGTGTAGTTACTTGTTAGGAAATTAATTTCAATGTCTCTTGATTTATGGGGAATAACTATTTGGCAGGAAACAAGGAAGATAACCTCTCTGAAACCTGGCATATAGAAAGAGAGAGAAAATACCACGTTCCTTCCTTGCATTCTGAAATCTAAGTTAAAGTTATATTAGGATGTTTTTATGTTGAATTAAAAAGAATAGGTGATACTAAAAAGTTAACTTGAAGTCTAGTTGGATAAGGTTCTATTTAAATTGCATTTTAGTAAATATTTATTCATTTTTTTACATACATAAACCATCACCAGAGAATTAATTTATGTTAGGGCCTAAGGACTAGCTTTGAAGAGCTTTTAGTCTTTTTATCTCTCTGATGATCTCATGGGAAGTCTGAGCCTGCCTTTCAGCAAAAAAACCTCCAAAGCCTGAGGCTGCCTCTGGAAGAATTATATTCACCTTCAGGTCTGCGGTAAATGTATTTTGGCAGCTTTACACTATAACTAAAGAAATTTCTGAAGAATTTACACTATAACTACAGAAATTTCTCAATCTCATCAGAAAAGTGTATGCAATAACGATAATCTGTAATACAAAACCGCAAACCCTGGGGGTGGGAAGCGCCTAATCTTACATATACGGATGTTATTCTACAGCCCCAGAAGTAACTACACACTTCACTTCCTTTTCATTTTTTTAAACCATCTTTTTGCAAGATGAAGATGCAGCTATAATATGCTCGCTGTAGACATTCAAAATATGTCAGACTCAGCTTCCCCAAGCTTATATTTAAATCCTAGGATATTAACACCCAGTTCAGCACAGTATTTGACTAATGCTACCCACAGGGTTTTTTTAAGATGTTAGAACTTCCTACAGCTAAAAAACAAACTGAGGTAAAAAATTAGTATCGGAACACAAGTCATGTTAATCTCATCTTGGCTGTAAGGCTAATAATGAGTTTAATCCTCTTGTTTCACCATCATTTAACATACAAACGGACTTTGGAGCAGGAGCCAGAACCCAGCCACCCTGTCCCTACTGCGTGATAACCACAGGACTCAGCCAGAGAACTCCACTCCCTCCCAAGACTCTTCTCTGGCCCACGAAACTTCTGTTCATGTCTACACCATGGTACAACTTCAGCAAAATGCCTTTGAGGACCCCCATCACAGTTTGGATTAGGCCACTCAGCTGTGAGCTCAAACACCTGTTGGGCTGAAAGCAGTATCTATCACTTCTCCTAGGGGAATGCCATCACGCCTGAACTAACAGAAAAATGGTCATAAGCCTTCCCCTCTCTAAACACCCAGCCGAGTTCCTGAGCGAGTGTGCTTGAGATGCATATGCTGCAGTTGCAGAGGCAGGTGCCAAATTAGATCTAAAGACTTTGGATGGTGGGTTCTGATGGGATATAAGCAATGGGCAGATGAGGGACCATTTGGAGGGAGGATGCTGAATACCTGCACGATGCTGTAACAAATCTGCAGACTCTGCTCTCTGCTCATACATGCTGTGAGGCAGTTTTGAAAATTACATTCTGTGCAAGTCCCACCTCAGCAGCCAAATCTTTTGTGGATGCCACAATCTTCAACTTCTTAATTTAAGAAGTCAGATTGCCAGATTTTAGCTTACAACATAACTGCAAACAGAATCTTCTTAATATCAAAACTTTTACAATGATGGACCAGTGGACCAGCCTCAGAAGCTTTTCTAAATAGTATTTGGATAACTTCACAATGACATAGAGGCAGATGGAGATATCACTTATCAGTCTACCAGCACTTGAAGTCAAATTGAGAGACTAAATTAAAGAAGTCTAAGTTAGGTGCTCATGAACTTTGCTAGATAAAAATTCTAAAAATAAAAGCAGTTATTTGCCAAATGAAGTATTTATATAGTTGTTAGTCACTTTCAGAAAGGACAACACAAACTGCCTTACATGAAACTTCTAACAATCTTAAAATGGAGAATAAATAAAAAACATTTTGTCAAGACCAAATCCAGACAAGTGAGACTCCCCTCTGGAAGTAACCCTTAATTTCTGAGACGCAATTTTTAAGCATAGGGTCACCTCAAGGACATAACTCCTGAATCTCATACAATTTTTAAAAAATCCTTAAATACAAACATAAGACTCAGAAAAGATAAGTAAACCAGAGAAAACTACTAAGTCTGCACTCAAGTTTAATAATCCTGAAAGATACGTTCCCTGTCTCATCTTGAGTCAAACAAAATATTAAACTTTAACTTCATAAATGTCAATTAGCTTTTTATTTGAAGGCTGCTTCTATCTGCATTTTAACTGCAAAAATGTCATCTTTATCCCAGATATGACTTAATAGATTTACAGATACAAGTTATGCAAGCAGGTAAGTGAGTTTTGTCTGTATGTAGAAACCTAGATGAATCTGCAATTTGTCCAATTTAATTAAAATCAAGTTTTGCTATGTAAAATTTGGTTTGCCTCTACTTCCTGCTCAAGTCTATCAGTCTTCGCTGCTTTGCTTTTATTTGAAAAGCAGAATTTATGCTGTGATTCGTTACCTCTAGTGTAAAATTACTTCCAGACAATGCAAGAATATGGACATTCCTCACAGATTTTCTGTCTACTACAAATTGGAATTCATTCTGCTGGAGACTGAAATTAATTATGTACTTTAATCCACTCATCCCCTATATTCGAGTCACAAAAGAAAGAAAGGAGTGTTTAAAAATAAACGTGCTGTATGTTCTAAAAATTCCCAC
Source organism: Gavia stellata (assembly GCF_030936135.1). Classification (NCBI taxonomy): domain Eukaryota; kingdom Metazoa; phylum Chordata; class Aves; order Gaviiformes; family Gaviidae; genus Gavia; species Gavia stellata. The sequence goes on along the minus strand of NC_082599.1, from coordinate 21,220,447 downwards.
CACAACAGTTTTCATCCCACATAGATAGCCATCATCTTTCCATTAACAAGGACCACAAGAAAGTAATCCCTAAGGGTCCAGTTCTGCCAAGAGTTATGTTTAAGACCAAATATATGTGCCATTTACAATTCTCATGTATGAAGATGACAGAATCCATATGAAAATGGCAGAATTGGTATCAAAATGGCAGAATCCATAACTAGTAGAAAGTATTACAGGTGCTCAGCACTCACTATAAAACTATTCCCAAGCAATGTAAAATAGCATAATTGGCTATGCATCCGCATCATTATATTTGAAGAAACAATAGCTTAGTTGTTTTCTGTGTTTCAATATCACTATTTTAGTCAAAAGCACGAACATGTACTTGGACAATGCAAAGACAGTGTTAATATTAAAGTTTAGCACAAATTCAGTACGTAGTTTAACAGTACCTGACCTCTTTTATAGACTATCCTGAATTCAAGATAAATGCTTTCAATAATTAAAAAATAATCTTATCTGTGAAAAACAATTCTCACCAACAGGTTAACTTCATGCGAGCTTTGAAACAACTCACACTCAGATCACAATAACCTGAAGAACATAAGACTTCAGGAAGTTTTGTTTAAGTTCAGAAAGTATCTGTTTAATACAATGTAGTCCATTTATCTAAGGCATTGAGACAAGAAACTGCTGAAATCACTATCAAGATAATTCTTATTTTCAGAACCCCTTAAGATGAGATCTTTTCAGGCAAACTGTAGAGAGACATACAGTAGCTGATATGTATTGATTACCAACACAATCAATATAGGTATTCCAGAGTTCAAAAATGGGTTTCTTTTTTTTTGGAGCTGGGGAGAGCTTGGAAAAAAGGCTAAAGTTAGCTAAACTTTAAAATCAATTAGGTATAAATAGAAGATGAGCTCATTAAGTAAGTCTCACGTTACAACTAAAACCCAGGTTTCCTTCTTTTACAGAATGTATTATCCACAGTATGGTTTAGTTTATTGCACTCTGAATTGCAGATTACACCCTGCCAAAAACAGTATACATACTCATTGGTATGGAAAAAGTCTGTTCATATAGTCTCCATCCATGGGAAAAAATAATTTGGAATGAACAATGTTCCTCTATCACCTGTTATATACTGAAATATGCGTTACTTGTTTTGATTCAAATCTAAACAGAGAAAGACAAAACATTTTCACATCTTAGCTCGTTATGAAAGAGAATGTATAGGTTTTAAGTCAAAGTATGCTAAATATTGTCCGACAGTATTTAAGATTCATAAGGATGCAGAAATTTCTTCCTCTACATCACTCGTTTGAAGAACCAAAGAAAGTGCATATCCTGGTTTTAATTGGACAGCCCTGTGTTTTTCCACATGGTTTCTCAGCTTCCCATCACGTCCTTTCAGGACAGCTAGGTGTCCTAATCTTTCATTTAATTAAAAAAAAAAAAAAAAAAAAAGAAAAGAAGCTTTATTTTTTTAAATAACTGAGACGTGTTTGTTCAAAACTTATCAGCATAAAGAATTTGTTCTGCATTTACCCTGGGCAGTCCAGTGGAATGAGTGTTCAGAATGATGGACGGTGTTTGGAATAAAGAGAAAAATGGAGGGAGAGTTGACATTAGTAAAACTCTTCTTTTTGTTCTGAGTGAATATTAATGACTCCTGCTCAGTCTTTCATCAAAAATTCATTCAGAATGCTATGTTATTGGAAAAAATGCTCCACTTGGAGAGATGTATTCATGTCATTGCTGAATCGGAAGCTGGCAACAGCTACAATAATACACATTTTTAAAGCGCATCTTTCTCTTCTGCGTAAGTCTTTCATATCGTAAGCTCAAATAACATGCCTTCCATGACCCAGACTTGTGATTTTGAAAATATCTCTCTGCACCTCTACTCTTGAAACTCAATTGGAAAAATACAAAATAAAGACAGTTTAAGACAAGGATGATTGTGGATGGCAAAGAAAATATTGCATAAAAAGAAAAAAAAAAAGGAAAGAAAGAATAAACAAATACAAAAACCTAGAAAAGAAAAGATTTCATAACCAGGGACAGTCCTCAGCTCAGCCATACGCCATCTACAGTTTCATTTCAGTAAGTTTATGTATTCTTTTTCCTCTTACCTTCTACCCATTATTGTCAGTATTTTTTATGTAAGTACTGTAAGAAATTTAACTTAAATTTAATTTTCAATCATATTGTTATATTCCCTTCCATGGACTTGTTTCAATTCCCAAATTCATCTGTAATGACAGATTTTTCCTCACAGGTGAAACGGTTTTTTAAATGCTGTATTTACATAAGGCAATGTCTTTTGTGTATAGATGTTAATTCCTTTCAGTATTTTATCCGCCTTAGCTCCATATTTTTTCCAGATACAAAAACATTTTTGTGGGAAAGTGGTAAAAAGGATGTTTACTTTTCCTACAGATAGCTGTAGCCACATGATTTCCTCCATACCACTGTGGCTTCTTACTCTTTTTTCCAACATCCATTCACCAGCAGTTCTTGGCTGCACAAAATCCCCACTACCACTTCAGATTTATGGAAGAAACAAACAGAAGGAAAAGCTGGCAGCACAGAACATCCATTCTTCTTCCAACATCTAAAGCTGAAAACATTTGTGCAAATACGGCAATGTTTGATACTTTCAATAACATGTTCTTGTATTGTATGGTGCAGTTAAAAATGATTTTTACTTAAATCCTACAGCCAGATCTTATTTACTGAAGACTGCTGCCACATACTCAACTTTGCACAGGACATGGTATGAAAGCAATTCAAGATGTCAGAGTGACTGTTACACTTCCTCTGCCTCTGCCCTCTCATCCTGCCTCCAATCTCTGGATACCCTAAACAACTTTACTGAGAGAGTGGTGAAACACTGGAACAGGCTGCCCAGGGAAGTGGTGGAGTCACCATCACTGGAGGTGTTCAAGGAACATGTGGACGTGGCGTTATGGGACGCGGTTTAATGGGCATGGTGGTGTTGGTTGATGGTTGGACTTGGTGATCTTACAGGTCTTTTCCAACTGTAGTGGAGCATGCTCCAGCATGGGCTTCCCACAGGGTCACAGCCTCCTTGGGCACATCCACCTGCTCCAGTGTGGGGTCCTCCACGGGCCGCAGGTGGATATCTGCTCCACAATGGACCTCCATGGGCTGCAGGAGGAGAGCCTGCCTCACCATGGTCTTCACCATGGGCTGCAGGGGAGTCTCTGCTCCAGCGCCTGGAGCACCTCCTCCCCTTCCTTCTTCACTGACCTTGGGGTCTGCAGACTTGTTTCTCTCACATATTCTCGCTCCTCTCTCCAGCTGCTGCTGCGCAGTTGTTTTTCCCCCTTCTTAAATATGTTATCCCAGAGGCGCTACCACTGTCACTGATGGGCTCAGCCTTGGCCAGCGGCAGGTCTGTCTTTGAGGCGTCTGGCATAGGGGAAGCTTCTAGCACCTTCTCACAGAAGCCACCCCTGTAGCCCCCCTGCTTCCCAAATCTTGCAACGCAAACCCAATACTGCCACACATCTCAGTCTGCCAGTCCTGCCAGGCTCAAAATAGCTCCCTGTCAAAGTTAACATTTCTGCTATATCTTTACCCAAACACTATTCGTTCTTTCCAAACTGATAGTCCCAATTTCCTTCTCCAGATTGTCGTACTTTCTTCCATTTCCATTGAACAATAGCTAGTCCCAATTTCAATGCTCTTCCTTTTCAGCTTTCTTCAATCCTTTCTTTACATCTTCCCACAAGTTTGTTTTCTGTCTCCTTTACACAGGAATCCCCTACAATCACCTGTCGAGGCACTGATGGTACAGAAGGGAGAAATTCCCTGTCCCTGTTTCAGATATTTCAGCTTGGTGTAGTATGTAGCAGTCCAACATCCAGCAGCAAATGCAGAGGCACTCCTGAGTAGTTAGGCAGGAAATTCTAGCTATGCCATATTCCTAAAGCAAATTAGAGAGAGAACAATAGACAAACACTCTTCCACCATATAAATCCTTCTCCTCTCCTGCCTCATTTCTTTTTTTTTTTGACAACAATAGCAAATACAGCAGAAAAAAAGAAAGAAGTTATTCAAAGAAAAAAAAAATCAGATCAATTTTTAAAACATAAGCAAAGCAATATATATTTTCCTTAGCCTTTGGAAGAACTGTTCCAGGATGACAATGGACATGGAGGTTTTCAGTTCCAAGTAGCAAAGTTAGACAAAACTAAGCATTTAGAATAGAAAGTACTGGGCAAACAATGCAACAGACAGCTCCATCGGGTCTAATAGCAAAACTTGTGCCTCAGAGTTCACCTTTGAATTCCCTGATAAGTACTGCTGAAAAGCTACTGTAATTGGTGGAGAAACTCTCTACACAATGAAAGAAGAGAGCGTTACCAGCAATGGAAACAGGTCACTGTAGCAAAACTAGACTGAAGATGAGAAATTACAAACTACCAATAACTTTTGACATGGAAAAGGTATGGAGCCACCATTACTGAAGAGCTATACTGCTTTCATCTGCATCGTTGGTTTTAGAAGAGAACTTGCTTACCATTGTTTTGAACAAACATACTACTTAAAGAATTTTATTACTTTACATCCAATAAAACAAACAAACATATAAATAAATAAAAACAGTGTTTGTCTTCAATTCTCACTGAGTTACAGACACAATGACTATAGCCTATTCCTATCCAAACCAGTATATCCAACAGTAATACATGTTGTTTTGGCTCACCGTCATTAGTTCCAACGAAAATAAAATCTTGGCAAGTACTGTGACTTCATTCAAGGTGTTTTAGTAAATCACATGAAATCTTGGAGAGGATAAAAGTAAACCCTGTCATCACTGGGTATATTAAAATATAATATTAAAATATAGTAAGTAAGACTGACACTGTGATTTAAGAGTATTTCATTTATCACGGTGTACTCTTAAACAAAAAGAACCCCAGAAGGTACCTCCTCTTGTTAACAACATGCTTGTTCTCAATTTAAACAAAGGAAATGAAGATTGTACTTCGCATCACATTTAGTGCTTCCTGGGTACATCCCGTTACAACGCACAGAGTCACGTTAATCTAATTCTAACCCAATAGCTTTTGTCTTCCTCCAGCTCTCTCTCCCCGCTTCCTGTCTGAATTTTTCATTAACTACTCTCCTTTTTCTTTCTGTCCATTAAAAAAAAAAAAAAATCAAGTCTGAAAGCTATGAATCAAGAATGCTTCAATGTCACCGGATCACCACAGTATCTCTGGATATGGTTATTTTTCCTACTTTGGCACCCCCATTTCTCTGATTATGTTTATATTCTTCTTGATTGTTATCATACTATCTGGCTGAATTGCAAACTATGCTTTCAGATTTTATTGAGGCATTGCTGAGTGGTCCTGATCTGCAATAGGTCTCCACTGCACTAGGTCCTAAGAGCTGCTCAAACTCCCTCCACCCTGAACAGCTTATAAATACAAGTTGATGTCAGCCTTTATCAAATCCTGAACTCCACACTGTTTATCTTCTGTACTCCGTAATTGCATTGCACAATTTGGGTTCTGCTAAGAATAAAGATGAAAGCGTAATAATTCATTTACATTTCTATAGCAACCCTCGTCATAGGATGCCAACTCCTCTTGGATGTGAATAGCAGCTTCTGTATCAGATGGGTTTTTTTTCCTCAACTAGGGAGATTATGGGTTGTCCAAGGTCACAGAAAAGTCCATGGAAGACCAGTAAACATATCTGAGTCCTTGAACAGGGGACTGTGCTTCCCCTTTCCCAGTGTATTCTTTCTGGCCAACAGCATACCAAATTCAAATTTAACAGCTGTATTCAAAACACCCCAGAGCACGAAGTCCATCTCTATGCCTCCCGTTACCTACCAGTTTGGGATCTTTTTTTAATCTCTTGTCCTAACTCTACTTTGGATTTGAAACAAATTTTCCCCCACTTACACTCCTTTTACATTTCTAAACTTCTGTAATGCCTATGGAAAGGGAAAAAAAAAAAGAGGATGGAACAAAATGACTGTGAGCTCTCTGCCTCCTCAGCATTTTACCGGTATCCTTGAAAAAACAAAGCAAAAAGAAGCTACTCTTAACATACTGAAGTCAGAATAAATCTTGTGTCTCTGCTGACTACGTTCCATTTTCTGAAACATTTTTCCATACAAGCAGTGGCATATGAAACCAATTCCTTCTTCCATAATTCCACACTACATTTTTCCCCCCATTAAGTATATTAAAAAAAAAAACTCCCAACTCAAACAGAGAAATATCACAAAAGTTAAATTCAAAATGAAGATCTGTAAACTGCAGGTCTCAAAAGTGTTGTTTAATTTCATAAACTATCATATCAGCAGTTTTGGGAACACCCAAGTAGGACATGCAATTTTATTAATATTCCACAGAACCAGTTACACATAAGTAAAACTCATTGCCCAAAAAGCAGTCTAGTCCTTCCCCTTAGTAATAGGACCTGTTTCAAGCTTTCTCCAAGAAAAACACATTTGGACCATATACAATATTCAGTACTGCCCAGTGATACTAGAACTCTGTATTGATCACTGTAATTTCTTGAAGTTATAATGCAGACTTACTTTCCCTTCTAGGCATCTCTCTATGGGAAGAGAGCCACTGGTAATGACATTTTCTATAGAAATGCCAACTGACGCCAAAATGACACTGAGTAAGTGACCACAGACTGCCAAACTCAACTGAAAGGTCATTCAAGTCACTAAATACTGCAGAAGATGCGTTCCATTTCATTCATAATTCAAAAGATTAGAAAAACATGGTTAACACTAACGCCATTGAAAAGTCATCTATAAATTATACTTTCCTTTTTTCTATGTTTGAGTTGTTTTAGATGCACCTTAATTGCTTTTTCTTCACTATGCTGTTAAACAAAGAAGTTTTGAAAACCGCTACAAGAGCAATAGAAAAGAAACTGCCTTAAACCTGGGCTCAGGTAACAAGCATGATAAACAAACATTGTAAACATGCATTAACAAAAGTAAAGAAATACTTATGTGGGGGCTGTTCTACTGACTACTGAAACTTCAGCCGGTAATGGAAATGACATTACTACATTTTCTCAGTCCCCTGTCAATGTCCCTAACTGGAGGGGAAAATACTAGAACTCCTTAAAAGTGAAGCAAACATAGTACCAAAAACCTCAGGTTCCCAGGCAAAGCTGTATTAAACTGGAGTTATGACTGAAAGTTTGTGTCAGTAACTTAGGAGTTAACTGATTTTTTCACCAGTACCAGAAAAGATAAGGTCTGATTTCCCACTGACTTTTGTTCTTCAGACATGCAATACCTGCCAGCTGCAAAGTCAGCTCTCCAAAGTCCTCCACGCCATCCCCACACCTCTGGACCTACCCCAGCCTTTCCCATATCCCAGCCACAACTCAAGCAACAGCCAGGGCTGTGCCTGGTCCACATTTCTCAGGGAGATTAGGCAAAAAAAATAACAACAATAATCGTTCTAATTATCCCAAAATAAAATATAAACATAGAATATTCAGAGTTACAGTTAAACTTAAAAGCAACTCATCCTGAAATCATGAGTTTTCAGCAAAGAGACCACTGTGATACATATTCTTAACTTTTGGCCTATGAAAACTCATAAAATTTCATATAGTAATTCCTGCATCACAGTATATAGCATAAATACACAAATGTCTCTTTCTGTAACTACATCTAAAAATAAAAAGCGTTAATCTACGTTTATTTTGTTACCATTTAACAAATTTTGACCTGGCAGTGACAGGGGCCATGGCATTGCTAGACAAAATACTAGGGCTAAGGAATTTATATTCATTCTGTCCATTTTGATTACTAGTTTTTGCTTGGGGGAGTAACAAGAGAAATTTACTTCTTCTGGCATGGTCCTCATATTTTCCAGCAATCTCCATCTATTTCCATTCATTTTCCAGTATTTTCTTTGCAAAAAAGTATTTCATAAAGAGGAAACTGAACTTATGGCTCTAATTCTGCTTGGAATTCTGCTTAACAACGTTTCACATCCCTAGGGATTTCCACCACTGTCCATAAAGCACAGTATTAATATATATTCTTATATAGAAGTGTATGCATCAGCAGAGATCAAATTACCTTTAATTACAGGGATTTCTATTTAACCATAATCGTATCAACAAGTATGTAGGAACAGAAGACAGCCCAAGCACCTTTACAGTAACTTAAAGCATGTAACTACTTTGCTTTATCTTTAGAAGGTGGCAAACTATGATTTTCTCATAGGAATTATACAAGATTTCTGTTTTCATACCTTCCAGGTTTTTCAATGTAGTCTTTAGAGCTACAGTCCTGCAATGAGCTCCACACAGGTAGAGATCTGCCTTTATGCAAAGAGCTAAAGACTTCACAGTACAGGCAAAATTGTGCACCCCTATGAATTTCCTCACAGGAGCAGTGCTTAACACTATGATCAAAACTGTACACAACAGGAAATTATAAACGCAAATTACTTATCTAATCTGAAGGAAAAAATACATGTCTATAATTGGTATTTACTAGAAATTGTCTCTATAATTTTGAATAATCCAGAGATTGCTCTATGCATAGAAATAGTCCTGGTTTAAGCTTCTCTAAAAATATGAGACTCATATTCTACTTATTTAAACTACCAGCAGGTTATACATGATGCACAAAATAATGACTTGCATTTTGCTACAGTTATGCATGGAACAGCCAGAGTGCCAAACAGCAGGGACTTTAGAGGCATACTCTGACAGCACAGAAAATAAAAGCCTGATACCCACTTCTGATTCCAGCTCACAAGAAATGGATAACCCCAGCCACTGCCATGTGGAATTCAATTGATTTTTATTTATCTCTATGAGAGAATGTTTTACATTATGGATAAAACGCCAAGGATGTCTCAATGTTTGCGACTGATTCTATAAAAACATTGTCTTTATTGCTTTCTAAGGGAACATTTATATCCCTATGAGCAATTAAATTGGTAACAGAGGGTCAACACAAGTATCTATTGTCATTGCAACAGTTATAAGCACAATAAGCATCTCAGCACACTCTTAAACCACTTCCTCTCTCTTTTGGAGAATATGTTAATTGCACAAATTCAATACTTATGCATCCATTTATTCTAAATGGTAATCTTTTAAAAAATCAGAGCTCATACTACAAAAACCATATTTGATGAAAAGGTAATTTGCATGAAAAATGCCAAAAGGCATATACAAAGTGGTTTTTCATATACCAAAACAAAAATATGAAGTTTCTGCAAAATGAATTTCATCTATTATCTACATAAAACCAGATTATAATAGGACAATTTTTCTCTGTAGCGAAATGCACTGAAATTCCAGCGTAACTTTCACTTAAGAAGTTTAATACAGTTCCAGTATTAGCTCACATATTGTCTTTGAACTGACCAATTAAACACTAAAATTCTTCTCATTTTTATGCTTTATTATAACTGGCACCAAAAAAAAGTGCAAGAAGGAACTGTGTAAATACAGTCTTTGGCAAACGTTTTTTTTTATTTTCATTTTTATCGCTTAAAGATATGGAAGAACATTCAGCCTCTATTTCTGTTGTCTTTTATCTCACTTATTTTCACCATTCATGAAAAGGAGAAAAAAAGAGGGACACTTTTGCCTAAATTTTACCTTTTTCTTGTAACTGTAGTTTTAAAAACTCAGGTAGAAAAATGGAAGTGCTTTCTGCAAACAGAATGGAAGAAACCAGTACTAAAGACAAGTGAATAAAGGCACAAATGACATATGTAACACAATGAAGGTGACATTTGAATATCCTTCTTAACTTTACTAGAAACATCTTTGACATTGAGCAATCAGCAAATATTTGTGATTTTTTTTTCTGAACATAACAAATGAGGAATTGTTTTGAAAATGTATTTACACCTTTAAAGCCCTTTGAAATCCTTAATGACTCTGCTACAGAGTACAATTTTCTCCTAAGTGGCCTACCTCTACTCTCCCATGTCTCGGTCTCCCATTGCGCGAAGAACCTCCAGTATCAAACACCTGTACAGCTCTACATCCCCTGTAGCCATGTGAAGCAGTTTCACTGATATACTTGACCATCCCCACAACAAAGCAGATGCTTGGAAGCCACAAAGCCCTTTGAAGTTCCAGAAATGTCCAAAACCTGAAAGTTTTCTCTTACTTCAAGGTGCTCTTGGCGCGTGTATCAGAAAACTCCAGTTCCACGCTGGGGCAGAATTTTGCCTACATGAGAAAGGCAGGAGAAAGGGCACTAGAAAACTCTTATGGGTTCACAGCCCTTATAAGCAGGATCCAGGTGGCCAAGAAGGCCAACGGCATCCTGGCCTGTATCAGAAATGGTGTGGCCAGCAGGACTAGGGAGGTGATCGTGCCCCTGTACTCGGCACTGGTGAGGCCGCACCTCGACTGCTGTGTTCAGTTTTGGGCCCCTCACTACAAGAAGGACATTGAGGTGCTGGAGCGTGTCCAGAGAAGGGCGACGAAGCTGGTGAGGGGTCTGGAGCACAAGTCTTCTGAGGAGCGGCTGAGGGAACTGGGGTTGTTCAGTCGTTGAGAAGAGGAGGCTGAGGGGAGACCTCATCGCTCTCTACAATTACCTGAAAGGAGGTTGCAGAGAAGAGAGTGTTGGCCTCTTCTCCCAAGTGACGAGTGACAGAACAAGAGGAAATGGCCTCAAGTTGCGCCAGGGGAGATACAGACTGGATATTAGGAAAAATTTCTTTACTGAGAGTGGTGAGACACTGGAATAAACTGCCCAAGGAAGTGGTGGAGTCACCATCACTGGAGGTGTTCAAGGAACGTGTGGATGAGGCATTGTGGGACATGGTTTAATGGGCATGGTGGTGTTTGCTGGTTCATGGTTGGACTCGATGATCTTACAGGTCTTTTCCAACCTTAGGGATTCTGCGATTCTGTGATCCACATTTAGCCTACATACTGACCAATGAAAAAGGACCAGACCGTATTTCAGGAGAATTTGCTGAATACCCTGTGTGAGGTGACACATTTCATAGCATCATAGAATTGTTTAGGTAGGAAAAGCCCTTTAAGGTCATCAAGTCCATCCGTTAACCTAACACTGCCAAGTCCACCACTAAACCATGTCCCTAAGTGCCTCATCCTCACGTCTTCTAAATACCTCCAGGGATGGTGACTCCACCACCTTCCTGGGCAGCCCGTTCCAAAGTCTGACAACCCTTTCAGTGAAGAAGTTTTTCCTAATATCCAATCTAAACCTCCCCTAGTGCAACTTGAGGCCGTTTCCTCTTGTCCCATCACTTGTCACTTGGGAGAAGAGACCAACACCCACCTCGCTACAACCTCCTTTCAGGTAGTTGTAGAGAGCGATAAGGTCTCCCCTCAGCCTCCTCTTCTCCAGACTAAACAACCCCAGTTCCCTCAGCTGCAGTTGAATGCCATACTAAAACCATTTCTTTCTCACAGCTGAATGAATAGCTGTCACTCCAACAGCTTAACATTATTTTTACAATCCCCAGGATCATTTCTGTTGTCCTCCCTTGAACTCTACCCAATTATTCCAAATCCACTTCACCATGGGGACACAATACTCTAGTATCAGTCCTGATTCTGTGCAATCTCTGCTTGAGTGCATTCTCCTCCTTCTACCCAGCACTGTTCTCACTGTACCTCCAAGGATATTAGCTCGTTCGTTCAGTGCTATAACGAGAGAAGCAAGTAACTAGAATGAATTCTACATTTTTCTGGTTTTCAAATCCAAATCGCATCCTGTGCTAAGTATCATTTGCCTTTCAGGTTCATAAACCTATTAATTTATATCTGACCATTAAAAAAAAGTATTTTCAGACTTTAACCATTTAAGCCAGAATCTGAAATCACTCTATAACGGTACTTGTTGAAAGATCACCAAGTTTCATTTTACTTCTGGTATTATTTAACTTTCTATCTCCATAATTTACCAGCAAACATCTCATCTCACTAGAGTACCAATAAAAATACTTCATCTTTGACCAAGGACTAGCCCCTGGGGAAACTACTAAAAGCATCCCCATTTGAGATACCCCTTTGGTTAACAACTACATCTTGAAATCTGCCATTTAGCCATCTAACATATGCCTCGCTACTCACAGACAACAAACCCCCTTTAAACAGTCATGTGGACCAGCTTCAGATATCTCGAGGAAGTGGGATGGACACATCTTTCTGCTTCATTCCAAAAATACTGTAACTTTTTATATTTCCTAGTTGTAACTTTAAAAAGCCTAAATCCCAAATGTGAAATAAGAGCTTACTGATTTCAAATACAAACTCAACATGCAAAACGCTAAGACAAATCGGAAAGGATCGGATTAGAAACCACATTCCATTGACTTGAAATAAGATTACATTGGCAGAAATTATCTTGGTTATAGCTAAAAACTACATCTTATAATGATCCTTTATTTTAAAAGCTTTATTATTCTTAACTCTGTTAGCCATTTATAATGGACTCTTTCACCTTTCTATATCCTTCATATTTAGCTAGTAACTTATATTCAGCATCAATTTCTTTCCATCTATTATAAAAATGTTTTAAATTTTATATTTTATAAAAATATTTTATATAAATATTTTATCACTGCTTCTATATTAAGAAAGAATTTAAGAGCCTCTAGTAATGGCTCAGACCAAAGGTCTATCTGGCCTAGTATTCTTTATCCAAGAATGGCCACAAGCTTTAGTAGGAAGCAGTACGGACAGCGTAAACATATATGATACTTCCCCCAGTTACACACTCCCTGACTCCAACTGTTTTCAGTCTGGTGTGTTTCCTGAGCCTGGTGTAGTTTGTCTCATTCCACAGCAGATTTTTCTTCTCAGTGCTTGCCCTGTCCTTGAACTAATCTAAACTTTTTGCACTCACATCGTCTTCTAGTACAAAAATCCATCATTTATTACCTTCCACAAAGAAGCACCTCCTTTTGCTTGGTTCGATTGTGTTTCTGACAAGTTTCATTTGTTAGTTCCTAGTTCTTGCATATAGAAAACAAGGAGAGCAGTCACTCCCTGACTACGCTCTCTATGATGATTTTGCAGATCTCTCTACAACAACTTTGCAAATTCTTAAACACCTTTCATCCAGGCTGAAGACTCCTAAGCCTGGACTCATTCATTCCTCCCATTGAATTTGATCATCTTTGGTGACTTTGCAGAAACGTGGGTTGTGGGGTTTTTTTCAATTGAAGGTACCAGAACCAAAAATATTATTCAAAGTATGGGTGAAAAAGGGATTTCCACAGAGCTATAATCAAGTTTTTTTCTTTTGTTTTCCACTGTTTTCCTATTTATTTCTAATGTTTGAATTGGTTTTTTGACTATTAAGCACTGAGACAGCGTCTTCACAGAAGTAGCTTATGAGAGGCAACAGTCAGTTCAGAGGCCATTATTTTATAAATATAAGCTATACATATGCATTTATCTGCACTTTTAATCTCATTTTCCATTTCATTGTTCAGTTACTCACTCTTATAAAGTCTTTATGCAATTCTTCACATTCTACTCTTGCCCTACCTTGAATAACACAATTATCACAAACTTGTGTCATACTTTGCTTATCCCCTTTATCAGGTCCTTTATGAATATCACTTCTTAACCAAGATTGATCCTGTGCAGTGTAATTTTGCGTTTCATATTTATATTACAATTTGGTCACAGTTATACTACACTTAAGTTAATTGCTTTAAGCTTTGCAAATAAGGCCTTTTAAAGGTCCAAATAAACACAGTACTGCCTGGAGTCATGGTCTGCTCACACATAAGTACTTTAATCAGATCACAGTCATAGTAACAGCTAAATTTTAAATTGCCAGTTAATTCTTCTCCTCTATCAGAGTAAAAATTGATATCAAGTCACCGATAGTGACTAAGGGACTGGTTTAAGAAGCTGTCACCTGTTAAATTTATAAACTGTCCTCATATAGGTTAAAGTTGGCTACTAAAATCTGCTTCCAAACAGTTACACAGCGTTCAATTATCAAAAAAGTTTCTTAATGAACATTTTCTTAATTCTTAAGAATATTTCTTAGTATTCAAATGTTAATATTAAAATTTTTTCTTAGTATTGGCCATAAAAAAATTAGAAGTAAGAAGCTACTCTGGAAAGTTCTTAAACAATAACACTTTTGCAAAATGTAAGATACTTTACACCTCTTTCATCAAGGACTAGTCTACCTTGAATAATCTTGCTTCCTTTAAGAAGGAAACAGAGTAAAAGTACCAGAAGGAAGCACGCAGATAGTTACTATGGAATACTGATGAATGATACTTTGTTCATGCATCCTTTCTGCACAACCTTACATATATCCAGTTTAATGACCTAAACAGGTTACATAATGGTTATTTGTGTATAGACAAATGTTGATGTGAGGATCTATTACAGACAAAAATGAACAGCATTGCTTTTTAAAAACAGACCACAGATTTTTTTCACTACCCTGAGATCTCTCACACTATCCATGTTTCTATTCTTAAGGTACATTTTCAAAGGGAAGCTTAAGGGCAGAAATCTCCTCTCCGTTCTGCAAAGCTATAGTGTTCTTCATATATGTAAGACCTGTTTATAGATTTCAGAATAAAAAAGCCTTGCTAGAATTAAAAGATGATTTAGGTTTTTTAAATTGTTTTTTCAAGACAGCACAGCTTGTCACCAAACTGGCTATTAGCACTTTTATCAATAGCATTAATTTATTTTTATTAAGGCTACTTTTTAAGACTCTGTCAAGCAGGTTCCCACAAAGCAGTGGAGTAGGGAATTATCATCATTATTATCGAACACAGCATTTCTATAATAGAATTCCAGCAAAATTTACTGAATTAAGACTGAGTCAGAAAATTCAGGAAAGAAAAAAAAAATTAGCATTTAAAAAGCCTTGATTTCCTTTGTGCTGACTTAAGAGTATTTCTAACCAACCTGCCAAAGCTACAGATGTATGAGGGGGAAGTGTGGAAGGCATCTGTGTGGGAAAGCACAGACAAAGCAGAGATGTTGGCAAAACTCTGTACAAGAACAAGACTTTCAGGATACCAAAAAGAAATTTAGTTTAAAAGACTAAGGAGTCTTTATAAACCATCATTTCAATAAGCAATGACTCTTTCAACTTCACTTCCAGATAAAAAACTAACATAATCATGGAAATATGTAAGAAAAAAAAAAGGAAAAGGAAATAAAGGGAAAAAGACGGATTATTGCTAGCCATGTGGTAGCAGACTTCTTTTTAAAAAGAACTACCATTAAAGCAAAGGGAAAACTAAACAATTTTTTTTAAAATGAGCAACTAACTTAAGAAGGGATCACACTAACCAAATTAGAACAAAAAATGCTGAATGCCTACGGGGACACCAAGGTTAACTGTTAATAAGAAAGATTAAATAGCATTTAGTACAGCGCTGTTATTAAACCGTACAAAAAGCATCCTTGAAAATTCCTCTTAATACACAGCAAAGCATTACTTTATTTACTTACAGAGTTCTGGCTTCACTGTTTGCATTCAGAAAGCTGTTAGTTACAGGGGACTGTAAATTGCCAAGCAATGACTCTAACATAAATAAACTTTGCTTAGCAATTAAAAATATGTCTGCTTGTAGCAAAGTGAGGGTTGCATGCATGGGATAAAATGAAACATGCTTTCTATTATCAGGTTTGATATTACTTTAGTATCATATAAATGCAACAGTCCTTATGTGTCAGTGCAAGAAAACTTCTGAAAAAATCTAAAAATGTTAACAATAGTCTATAATTCATTTTAGGAAAATTGTCCTAGATCATACCGAGAGCACTAAGCACACACACCCAGACTTAAACTACTTCTGGTTTGCTGAAGCATAATCCTAATATGATCCTAAAAAATTATTTGTAAAATGAACACAGAAGACGAAACAATATAGACCCAGTTTAGCAGTGAAGCACACGTCACAAAATAAGACCAAAAAGAGTAGAAGGATGTCCCCTCATTTTCAGGCTAGCACAAAAGCGAAGGAATTTCCCTTGATGTAACAATCTGCTGGCATGGCATGTGGAGCTGGTCACACAGATCTACCACGAGATTTGGCCTCCTGTACCCTGGTAACTGAAAGTCTTTAGAACAAGTATGCAGATTTATTGTTTCAGTAAACCAATATGAGAATACAGTTGTGCCTCTACATTTCCTGACATTTTTGTAATGAAAATAACAAGCTAACATGAGATGAATGCCATCCTAAGAAACACACTCCACCACAGTGAGATGTTACCAGAGAGTCTCAAGAGAATGCCACCAATCCCTGAGCTGGAAGAGGACTGTCCCGGTGAAAAAGGAAGGCAGGATAGTCAGAAGCACGTCAGTACACCTCACTGGCAAAACTGGCCAACGATGTCTATAATTCACCATATAGTTACACCACTTGCCTCCAGAGAAGAAATCACTCTACAACCTATCCATGGTTTGGATAGAACTGAGAGGACAAAAAGGAACTTTGCTGTGAGTGTAAACTGGTTGTGACCATCTAGACTTCTTGCCTTATGCTGGGCATCAGCAGAATGGGAGACATGCAAAAGCTCACCTTCAGTTTTCTTGGTGGAGTTGGAGACAAAGGGAAGGAGAGAAAAGATTCCAGTCTGGTAGAATAGCCAAATACCAGATCTCAGCAGTAAAAGATATGAGAGACTTGGAGATCTTGAGTTATGGTCCTTCACACAGTAGACCTGGCGCCTCCTTGGCTTGCATGTACAAATGCAGCATTGTGGTAGTGCATTCCTCCCCCCCTTCTTGGGCTGCTCTGCGATCTCAGGAATTCCAGCGAGGCTTTGGCCTTTTTGCAGTGAGTTGGGCAGTTAAGCGTCCCTTGACCATACCAGGAACTCTTGCATGGCTAAGGTGGGGAGCAGCACTGACCGTACCAAGCACTCCTGTTACCCAACTCGAAGTGGGTAACAAGAGTGGGAATAATCAGTCATCCCCTGACAGCCTTGGAACATCCCTTACCTGGATAGTAGCCTAAGTGGAATGGTACCAGTGTTACTGGAATTCCAGTAACTTTCCTGTAACTTGTTGATGATTAAAGCCAATCATCTTGCGAATCTATAAGCAGCGGTCCCAAGTGAGATCCTCTGAGCTTTCCTGGACCGCAGCGGGATGCAACCAGCATCTCCCTCTGAGTGGGACACCTCTCAGAGTTTCACGAACTCTCCAGTTTGTGAAATTTGGAGGACCAGCGCCGAAAGCTGGAGATGGGACCTGGGCTGAAACCCTCTCCTCCTCGAGGCACAACCCTGGCCCACTGAGAAATGCTGAGACATTTGAAGTGAGTATTTTCATAGAACTCAAGGGGAATTTTTAACAGGTATACCTTTATATATATATATATATATATATATCTTTATGCCTGTGTGCTGTGTGTGTGAATCAATTTGAATACTTGATAGCAAATATAGTACTATCATTCCAAATATGTAATCAAGCCACTGTTCTGATTGTAGTATATTCTATTAACTCACTTTGCAAATCTTAAACTAATCCATGATTAAGGGTTGCTAAAATCTTATGATTTACCTCAAACTGTGAATGAACATTAGATTGTTGCTAAATACATATAATCCTTTAGATAAAACCCATTGACCAAGTCTGAGACTAAGATTGGACCTAGCTGCACCTAAGCTCCATCAGGAGTTTAGAAAGCAAGGCGGTCTACTCTGAACCTTGTGACTCAGCAGGAGGGTCTTCCCTACTCTTTGTATTTCTTCTACTAGACATAAACCATTGTCCAAGTTTGGGGCTAGGAGTGCACCTAGCCGGTCTTCTCTGAACCTCATGACTCAACAGGAGGATTTCTTTGTTCCTTGTACCCTCTCCTTTCCTTTAGACATGAACCATTGACCAAGTCTGAGACTATGTCTGGATTCAATCGCACCTGAACTCCTCTCTGAGAAGTACAGAAAGCAAGGGGATCCATTCTGAACCTCATGACTCAACAGGAGGGTCCTCTTTACCCTTTTGTTTCTCCAGTCTCTCTGTATAAATCATTCTGATCCGATTCTAATTTGATTTTCCTTTGTATGTTTTAGTAAGTAATAGAGTGAACCTTGCCATCAAATTATGTTAAGTCGCATTTTTACAAACTTCTGTTAAAATCGCTTTTGTCAATATCCTTGACAGTGATTCTTTAAGGAGCCTAAACTACTCATTCACGACAAGCATGTAAAGTTACAGCTGATATTTCAAATCCAAGTGTCTCTGCCAACCATTCATTCTGTTTATGAATCCATGCCAATTTAACTGTTTACCCAGTAGGACTGAAAACAATGATTAGCACACTAGTTTACCATAAAATTGAGAACTTTCACATGATTTCCATAAAATTCTGTATAAAATTCATTTAAGGCATCACATGCACAGGTGCAAGACCTGTGTTCAGGTTTTTCAGGCAAAATAGGGAGTCAGATCTGAATTCTGCTTTGGCTCAGAGCAACTGTGTGTTAACTATACTGATTTCTCTCTCTTTCCCTTCCTCCTCTTTCCTGCCTCCTCTAACTTTTTATGAAAAATAGGTCTGCAAAGTGAAGCTTTTCCAATGTCAGAGATACATAAGCAGCACAGAGACATAGCAACCTACATCTGAAATTAGTGCCCTACACAATAGACTGTCACATATTCTGAGCACAGAAAAAGGATTGTCCTTCTTTCTGTTATGAATAACTTTGAATGGCTCCACATTGCAGCAAAAGCAATTGTGAAATTTCAATATATTTCAGATTAAAAAGTATCCAGGAAGCTCTTATTGCAACAGGTCAAACGCAAGAACTACATCCACATCTTTAGTTACATGGCCATTAGTACAATTATCGATAATGATAGTAAGAATTTTAACAAGGTCTAGCACTTTTAAGTTTTATACTGTTTCAAATATTCATATCAAGCAAGGAAATACAATTACCTGAACTTTACAAAAAGCTGTATGAAACCAACAGGCAAGAAATTTCTCAAAGCCTGTATTCCCACATGATCTTTTTTTCTCAATAATATTTTTTATATCAAGTAAAGGACTGTAAATCCTTGTGATAAAAGTTTTCCATTGGTATTTTCTGTGTTTTCCTAGATTTCCAACATGTCTGTCATTATTTAGGAAATCCACTACACAGCCGTTGAAATTCTGCAATGCCTAAAACATATGCCTGTCACTTCATTTTTAAAAAAAAAAGTATGCATTTAACTTACTTTAAAATCCTTAGCAGTCCACCTTGCAGAATGGGAAAGGAGACAATACTGTTGAACTTCTTAAGGGCCTTTCTAGCACAAACATCTCTGAAAAAGTATCTTTAATATCTTTAAGCTCACTGATGAATCATCACAAATGCAATCAAAGTCACAGAAAATTAGAACCAATCAACAGAGAGTCAATGAGTAGCTGAACTTTCCTTGTTTCCATTCCTGAAAAACTGTTTTCCTATTTCAGTACATTTATACTCTGATCACAAGAAGCTGATGTCCCCAAATTTCCACTTAGTACAACAATCTTTACAGCATGCCTAAATTCCAGAAATTTGAACCAGGAATAGAAACGTGAAAATGGAGTGGCCCGGCTGGATACTCTTCCTTCTAAACAAAGAATAATATCATCTGGGTGTCATCTTAATCTAAAAATGTTAATTGCGATATTTTACAGCATTTTAATTCCAACAAAATCCTTACTGCAGATATGTTCACATCAGGAAAAGTACTTTGGCCTGAATAATCTTTTTCGGTTTGGGAATGTGTAGAACTACTCTGCAAATATAATTTGCCACTGTCCTAGGTGTGATTTTTGGGACTCCACTGAAGAAAACCTGACAGAAGCTTTCTACTCTGGAGTAAGTGACCTCTTGCTCAAACTAACATTATAAACCTGTGAAGGAGGTGGTAGCTCCCAAGATATTTAGGACTTTATGGGTCAAAGTAACAACTTTAAAAGCCTCTTGGAAACAGGTGGATGTACTATACATATAGACCATAGAACATTATGCATTCCTAAATTCCACATCAAAGCCTGGAATCTCCTAGAGTTCACTTCTTGCCCATGAACTGTTCTCCGAAAACTACAGGTTTAATCTGAAAACAAAAACAAATAAAAGGTTTTTTAGCTTTTCTGGGAACCTGAAAAACTGCTTAAAAATGAAGCCTGAGTGTGCAGAGACCCTGCAAAAATTGTGAATTACTGGTTAATCTCTGTTGGCGCATTATGGGCTCCATGGTTATGAGGATTTCAAAATCTGTCCATTGTTTCCTGTGGAATTTAGTACTGGAAGCAAAATGCACTACTATTTAATATTTTCCTTTCTTCTCCGCCCCTTCACCATACTTGCTTTACAGATTTCCCTACCGGCAGTTGGTTGGGTTAACTCAGCATTTGTCCTGCTGTCTGCTACGAAGGCAGGCAACCAAGGATGATGAGAGGTAGGGGAAGAAAGGGTAATAACAGGAAGAGACAGAAGGATTTCTCAGTAGGCTGTGCTGCCTCAGCACACTAAGAGACAGCAGTGGAAGTAAGCCAATAAAAAGGGCTAAAAACTATCCATTTCTTTTGCAGAAGGGAATGATGGAGAAGTTCGTTCTGATCCAGTGGCGCTGGCAGAAAGTTGGTGGGAACAGGGCTGCTAGAGAGAGGAATGGAAAGCTCACTATTTAAAAGACCCGTCAGTCACATCAGTATTGAGCGGAGAGGAAGATGAGAATGAAGAAAGTTTCATGAAGGTGGAATACATGAAAGCTACCACCAAATGTAAAGACTTTTATCACAGAAATTAGTTCTGCTGAGCTTCCAACTCTGCTAGCCCATCTATAACATTACATGGACATTCTCATGTAATTGTCAAGCACTGTTATCACAGAATCACAAAGGCTGGAAAAGAACTGTAAGATCATCAAGTCCAACCATCAACTAACACCACTATGCCCATTAAACCATCTCCCACAATGCCACGTCCACATGTTCCTTGAACACCTCCAGGGATGGTGACTCCACCACTTCCCCGGGCAGCCTGTTCCAGTGTCTCACCACTCTCTCAGTACAGAAATTTTTCCTAATACCCAGCCTGAACCTCCCCTGGTGCAACTTGAGGCCATTTCCTCTTGTCCTGTCACTAGTCACTTGGGAGAAGAGACCAACACCCACCTCTCTGCAACCTCCTTTCAGATAATTGTATATATCAATACCCTGGCAAATTACTTCTACATGTTACTTGGGAAAGCAGACTTTGATTACCTTTCAGGAATAAAATTCAAAGACCACAAACTGGCAAGATTAGACCATTGCATTTATGAAATATCCTTCCTATTACTGGAGGTATGCGGGTCTAAGAATGGAAATGCAAAAGGGAACTTCCATTATCAAAATACAGCCTAGACAACAAATGCTAATAATAGTAAAGATAGTAAGAGTGGTAGAGAGACTTTAGATGCAACATTTTTTTTTTCCACACTGAAAGAAGAGAAAATACTCTTTTGGCTTAGTTTAGAACAATTTTGAGAAAGAAGAGCTGTCAAGAAAGTAACAAAGTACTGATTAATTACCAGTGCGTTCAGATTAAATTAATTGGAAGGAAAAACAAAAGCGTATTACTACTGCATTTGCTTCCATTTCCAAAGGACACAGTATGAGAAATTAAGCAAACTGGATAGTAAAACCAGCTGAAAGGATAAGCCTATTGAGCTGAATTTAGAAGAGCTTCGGAATTTCTTTTCAGACTTTAAAAATGTTTTTTCCAGAACCTCCATCCAAAGTAAAAATCTCAAAAGAAAGCCTCCGTATCCAACATCATAAATATCCATTTCAAAAAAGATATTAGGAATAACAAACAAGACTAGAAGAAAAAAAAATATAAAAGAAAAGTTAAAAAATGCATCTTGGAGATGAGAAAGTGAAGGGACAAGGTTAGTGTTACAAAATAAGAGTCAGATTTTATAAGTATATGAAAGCAAGAAATGAAAACTCCCCCAATTATGCAAATAAAAAGAAAATACCAAAAAAAAGCAGCTGTTCTTCAGACAGAAGACAGAAAGAATTCCGTCAATTCAGAAGTATATTCTTCATCAGTTTTCAGTAAGAAGGATGATACTGGGGGCGAGGCAGAGGGGGAGGGTGCGGGGCAGGGAGGAAGAAGGAAGCAAGTAATAACCAAAAAAAAGGATAGCTGATGGAGTTTGCAAAGGAAATTACCAAACAGGAAATGAAATTGAAATGCAGATTTTTATGTGCCCAAATTGAAAGAATCTGGAAATAACTAACCAAGAGCAGTGAATAAATCCCTGGCACTGTGAAATCACAAATCTCGTAATAAGGACTATTAAGAATCTATCAAATCAGGCATGGCAACCACAGAGAGGAAGTACAAAAGAATAAGGTTTATGTATTAAGTTAGAAAATATGGAGATTGATCTAAGAATTGCAAATTCAGAGACAGGTCGGAGATCAGCTGATTGCACAAATAATTCAACGAGCTGTGCTGATAGCAGAATGATGCTGAAAGATTCCCAAGAGGAGCTACCTCAAGGGCCTTACTGAGATTAATTTTACTAAATAATTTTATGGTATGGCTGTAAAGAAGATTCTCTATGAAAAACTGACTGGGTTTGAGGTCTGGAGTAATAGGATGAAATTTAATATTACTTAATGCAAAAATATGCTCTTCAGAGAATTTCTGCAAGTTATAAGTTTGATAGTTGGAAAGAGGTGTACTTGCATATCTGAATCAATCACACAGTGACTGCAGGCCACCAAAATGGCCCTGAAGAAAAGCAAATATAATCCTGAAATTAATCAGGCAAGGTTATTTTTAAAATCTCACAACAGCGTGAAAAAGACTCTTGTCCTCTGTACTCAAAAGAAGTGAGTCCCCATCAGAATAGGTAGAGGCAGGACTTTGTGGAATAGTGAGACTTTTGCACAGGCACACAAAAACTACTTACTTGTTCAGCATCATATAACAAAAGTCTGAGAATGACATCTCTCTCTAAACATGTAATGGAGGTAGAAGTCCCATGCAAACAAAAAGACAATGCTCGCACACAAGTAGACATAGCCCTGTCATGAAGAAATGTATTGTGGAAATTGGATGAGGCTTTTAACCTCCAGCAGCTAAAGTTATGAACCAATCTTCGAAAAGAACGGGTTAAAGACCCAATTAGATTAATACGGAGTTTGACATGTTTTTGGGGAAGTTTGTATGATATGCTTGTCCGCAAGGGAGAGGACAAGAGGTGATGACTCAAGACACCCCCTCTTGTACCGTTTCCTATGTTCCCAAGTTACCACTAACAAAATTTGCACGCATAAGTAAGAACAACCAGCAGCCATACCATTCGTTGTTCTGTCATTTTCATTATAACTTTAAACAGTTTTCCAAAGGCCCTCAGCACCATTATCCCCATTTTGTAGAACGGGAAACGGAAGTGATGTAGCTTGCCAGAGGCAAGAATGCCATCAGCAAGGTTAGGAATAAAGAGCAGACCTCCCATATCCAGGTGTAACGAGCTGTATTGCCCTGTCTTAGTACAAAGCAGCAATGGTTGATCCATGCATTCAGTCGTGGTTAAAAGAAATTGTCTGACAAACAAGAAACACGTAAGGTAACACCTGGTTAGACACCGAAGGCCAAAAATCTCAAGGCTTTCAAGATCAGGCTCAAAACATGCATGACAAGATTTCTGTGAGGAAGTGCTGTTGACAGCTGAGCACCTGACTCTGTGGCCCTTACAATGCAACGTTCCTAAATAGAGTGAGTCAAAATGCTCACTCAACCGGAAATGCATCCTGAAACCCCTCTCTTCCATCCAGCCGGTCCTTGAAAACCGATAAGGAATAGGACTGAGCAAATGGACCCGTTTCTGTGCAGTACACATCTCAGAACAGAAACCAAACACGGAGCGGGATACACAGGTGAATGAATGCCAGATCCACAGGATACATTCTAACAGCCAGCTTTATTAGTTTAACAGAGAAGGACTGTGTGCCTCAGCTGTCAACCCTCTCATTTTATTTGGAGTTGGTGTCAGAAAAGGTCGTACTGCAAAATATAAACAAATTACTAACATGGAGCAGATTTCCTTGGATTGCCCAAATTCCTCAAGCTGTTCTGGACTACAGGAATATCTTTTCCTATAGGCACAAGCCTACCAGCTAAGTCCTAAGTCTCATTTATACCTGTGGGATATACGCAATTCCCAAGTCTCATTTATACATCTGGAATATATTTATACACTGCTCCCAAAGCAATAGCAACCAGCACGGCTACATTTCTGGATACCTGCCTTCCCTCCTGTATCTCACACACACACACACACATTCACACACACAGGGACTGTGTGCCTATCTTCTGCTGATTCAGACTCAAAAATCATGACAAAAGTCAGTTCCCACATCTGACAGATGCAGTATGTCATCTGCAAAGTTCAGGCCCAGCATATCAGATGCAATAGTTATCTACCTTTAACGTTTTGAGGCTCTATCAGTTGCAGCCTGGCTCACCGGTTATGCACTAAGCTTCCATGTCAGGGGTCTCTGACCAGGCTAATTTTGCATGTGGCAATAACCACCTAATCAATCCATGTCCTAATGGAGCACCTGCACATCCAGACATGAATCTTCCTCCTGACATCCTCCACAAACATAAATTACAGGTTTAGTGCACACACCAGACAAGTCTCAGTGACCCCTTAACAGGGCAAACAGAGGTCATGCAACAATCTGATTTTCAGCACCCACTATTTTCACCCTTCCACTTTCTGAATTTTAAAGCCTGTAGTTGTAGTTAGTATTGCTCTCCATTCTCACAGGAATGCAACTTCAAAGCAACGACTGGTTCCTAAGCAGGATAACACAAGCAATGTTTCCATTAGCAAGTATGGCAGCACAACAGGAGCAGATGTCTAGAATGAAATGGTTCTGAGGACATAAAGTCCATATTTTACAGCAGGGGGAGTAGCTATGGTCTAGCTCTACTGTGGTCCAATGGACTGGATACAATTTGGTGGTTGGAGTGCATCGTGCAGTTTCATTTCATCTGCAATGAATCTACCTTGTATGCTCCAAGACAGTCCTGCAATGCCAAGGAAAATGTGGTAGGATTATCAGGAGATTCATTTGAAAACCACTAAAATGCTAGTGGGGCCAAAACCATCTTATTCTTGACTAATACCTGGTCTGTCAATTGCCATGGCCATGCAAGAATATGTCCATGTACATAAGAAATATCTGTCATATCCCAGTTGCCTTTGCACCTCAGCCACATCTTCAAAAATTTGCGATTCAAGGCTCAGAAAAACTTTCTGGTTTGTAACAGAAAGGCCAGAAGACAATCAGATGTCATGAATGAAGTCTGTTGATATCAGAGGGGGTCTAGGGTCAGGTGCATAATTAATAATCCTTTTTAAC
Organism: Gavia stellata; assembly: GCF_030936135.1. Lineage (NCBI taxonomy): Eukaryota > Metazoa > Chordata > Aves > Gaviiformes > Gaviidae > Gavia > Gavia stellata. The sequence goes on along the minus strand of NC_082599.1, from coordinate 21,195,047 downwards.
CCAAACTCTGTAAATCCAACCCAGCTATGTATAACCAAGGAAGCAATGGGTTGGTCACTGCTTGGTAGGGCTGAGCCACAGCTGTGGCTAGAAATGACACAAGGTACTAAGCTCACTGATGGACTCATTGGTCTCATTGATGACACTGTCATGGCTCTGTCACTGCTCAGTAATGCATGCTTAGGGAAGGTACCTATGAAACACAGTCTTCTCCTTGCTAAGATCCTTCCAGTTTCCTGCTATCAGCGTACCAGGGCCTTCCTGACCCTATCACTGGATTTAGGTCACAACAGTGAGTATTTCCTGATGGATTTAACTTTCACAAGCTTGTCTAATCCTTCTTTTAATGTATTTTATAATTCTAGACTTCACTGTCTCCTGTATTAACGAGTTGCACAGTTTGATTATATGCCACATATTTGTTTTTAAGCATGATGCCTGACAGCTACACTTCCTGGTCCTAGTTCTCGCCTTACAAGAAAGAGTACATAATCACATTCACTTTTCCAGCTCTGTGTTACCTGTGACTTTATAGACTTACTCCGCTTGATCTTTTTTTTCATATTGAAAGCTCAATCCTCATTTGTGTCCTCTCAGTTATCTTTTCTGCCCATTTTCAATATAGGCTGATCATTTAATCTCCAATCCCTCAACACTGTCAGAGCCTTCTATAACTTTTTGCTATCACCTTCACTGATAATTCTGCTTAATTTTCTATCACCACCAAGCTTTTTTGAGCCTTTCATCCAGTTCATTTCTGTTGAAAAGGAACCTGACTGCTAACTGAACTTCTCAATTCAAGACAGCATGCTCAGCTATTATCTGAGCCAGAAACATGCACTGCACAGAAAGGAATGCTAAACAAAAGGCAATGCCAAACAAGTGACCTCATTCCATGCCTGCTGCCCTTGCCCTGGTCGTATCTACAGCCCTCAGGCACAGGCAAAGAAAACCTTTGGCCATTACCCTTGTGCTCACAACACTGCAGCCAAGGGCAGCCCAGCTCACACCAGAGCAGGTCTCCCTGCTGAGCAGGCAAGAAAACATGAGAAATGAGATGGAGGCACCTTCCCAGATCTTCTGAATCCTTCATTTCCCATTAGTGGTGCCTGAGGGAGCTGCACTCCTGAGTGTCTCCAGCTCTGCAACAAAATGGTAGCCAATACCATTCAAGGTAAAAGGTGACAAAGTGCCTTTGTCCCACTAGCTGAGGAGGCAGCAGGATCCCTGCTCAGTATTGGTACGCTGAGGCACAGCCTGAAGACACCCAGACCTTGCCCTGATGCAGACTCTGAGTCTTGCCACAGCTACCCCATAAGCCAATTCTCCCCTTTTCCCCCAAAGACCACCTCTGCTGTGCCAAAACCCACATCAGCCACACTATCCTCCTCGGCTGCTTACCCACTCACTATTCTGGAAACTGGAAAGAGCTACCCTATTATGCCAAACCCTATAAAAGTCAGCTAACCCCAGCAACATAAGTCACGCACTCTGAAGTACATTTCTCTTCTACAGGCTGGAAAAGGACCAGACTGGCCAAACTGGGTAGCGGTTCACTTTATACTATCATTCCCTAGTGAAGAAAGCGGGAAGCCAATATAAAGCAGGGGCACGGCAGGAGTGAAGCTCAGAAAAGCTGAAAACAACCAGCCTTGAAGTTCAAAACAACCAGTTCAAATGACATTTTCCTCAGACTACACTTTCCCAAAGTCCAGTATTTAGTCACTACAGGGACTAAGGTTCAGACTTCCTCTACTTGCTGCCTGTGGCTTGCTTAGTGAAATAGTCGGTTGTCTGCCCCTTTATACCTCCTCTTTCTGAAGGACTGAACAGGGTCATTAACTCACCAAATGAGAAAAGACAGGAGAGAAAGAAATGAACTCAAGGCAGATCTGAAAAGAAAAACGACTTCAGTTTTCCATTAAAATATTGTGGTTGCTAACAGTGAGACAATGTTGGTGTGAGCCAGAGAAAGAACCTTTCAAAAAAGTACACAAACATTTCTGCAACTAAATCATTATTTGAATAATACCGAGAGCAGAAAGGGTTAGAAAGCAATACTTGTGTCACTCTAATCTGCATTTTGGAAAAGTAAATTCTTATCCTCCACAATCTTTGTAGACACAAGCAGAAATGTCATATGTAAACTTTTGCTACTTCCCCTCTTATGCTACGATGGTTAAAAAGTTTAATCATTACACTTACTACAGTGCTGGCTTTGTCACAACTAATGGATCTACTGACAGGCTAAGGAAATCACAGACATATGTGTTAACATGCCAAAAAAATAACTGAGTGCCACAGAGGACCAGATACCCCTGCTGTCAAAGTCAATGAAGTCTGTGAGCATCATAGGGTTGAGACATTCAAATCTCCAGGGATCAAGATTAAAGATGGTATCAGCTTTAGAAGAAGCAGAGCATCTTGTTCTTCAGCAGGAGGTTTTACTGCCTAAGATGCTGCCTTAGCAACTGATGCACAGTACAAAAGAATCAGATAAGACAGAATTAAAAGTTGAAATGATAAGTGGGTAATGGACAATATAGAAAAACAAGGAAATTAGAAATTATATTTTCCTTGCAAGCATTTAACTACTCAAGGACCTCTGGAGGTGCGAACTCTTGGTTCTCAACTTTGTGGCTAATTAATTTTTTCTCATTCTAAAAGCTCTTAAATTCATTTTAATTAGCTCCCAAGTTGAATACCATGAAGAGTTTTTATTTTCATTCTCTTTTTACTATATGTAAAAAACACTGGCTTCAAAAATATGTACTCATTAAAAATAATGAGTGATTTTGATATTGCTTAAATATGTTCAAGTGACACAGGAAAAAGTTGTTGGTTTTTTGTCATGATTTAGTTGCTTAGTACCACAACAGAAAAAGGCATACATTTAAGTATCAGAAACCTTCCAAGTCAATTAAGTCTTGAAGTCACTAGTGTTTAGAGACTCAAGTCCTTTAGTCGGATGACAGACTAGTGCTTACAGTTGCCACAAAACACTTTTTATACTTATCTTCATTACAGCTTGAAATTTTTCATTCCATAAACTGCAGTACAAAGAGGCATGTGCAATACAGTCAATACTGCAGCAAAATGTGAAAATAGCGTTAACTGCCAATTTATTGCTCACATTTACATAGCTGGTTTAGCCTCCAATTAGGATGTTCAGAGTTTTAAATAAGTACATATTGACCTAGAGGTTTACTTCTGTATCTGCAACACATGCATCTGTTGACAAGGTATGGAAATTACTGTGGATTAAAAATGAAGTCCATGAAATGTTATGTTACATATTTGAAGATTATGTAGTAGTTTCTTAAACTACTGATGCTTTTCATATAAGCCTTGTCTTGCAATATGAATATTATATCACAAATAGAAGATGAAACAAGACAGAAATTTCTATCCTTTTCTTTCATATCTCCTAACTAGATATTTCTATTTTATTATTATTTTAACCAGAAAAAGACAAAGACGTATGGACTGAACATTTTGATCATCGAGAAACAGAGCATTCTTTACTGAATTAAAGTGTATCTCATGTAAAGCAATCAATCCAAATACAGGTTTAACCAAATACAGGTTCAACTTAAAATTTACCAGTGCCAGTGACATAAATGAATACCATGCCTTTGATATTGGAGTTGAATGACACTGTTCTAATGTATCACAAATACATATTTAAATTATTTCTCTGTAATGCTCAGCTTTGTTGCTGTTTTCTAAAGAGAAGCATGATAGGACATCTCTATCAAAATATTTAGGTTATCACTTGATTCAATTCTTAAAGTCTACAGTTTTGCAACCAGTTTACAATTAGTATTCATTTCTCATGCATGAGTTGACCCACTTACACAATGCAGTAAATCCATACCCTTGGGGATTTTTCTGGACGGCTTGTTTTACTTCCACCACACAACTCCTTTTATTTTGTCAACATAGTGAGCAAGGTTACAGTCATCCTGTCAAATTTATTTATTTAAATTAGAATCAGAAAGACTATACTATTCCCTGTGGAACTTCACTGAAAATTTTTTGAAACTTTGAGATGTATTTTTACATCATAAATGCTCTATAACTTTTGTAATCAACTCATTTCATATGAAAGCAGTGATATAGAAGAAAATAAGCAATAGTTAAAGCAATTTCTTCTATAAACTTATAAAAAAGACTTCTGAAATCCTAGAAAAAACATAGTAAACCACAATAATATACATCATATTTTTATTTGCTAGAAAAGGAGAGAAAAGGATTTTTTCTAACCAAACCTATAGAATAAAGCCAGATGGAATAAGACCATTTAAGAGGCAGATATGTAGGCATCACATCTGCTTGCTTTGACCACCAGAGATCCACTTAAACTAAAATATTTCCCCCTACATCTCTGAGGACAGTTTTAGCTTCACATTTGTGAGGGTGCTTTTAAGGTCACTTATCCATCCTCACTGTTCAGCTGCTGAAAGGGAGCCTTCCCAAGCAGAAATTGTCCCAAGGTCACGTGCCACTCAAGTCCAAATAGACTTGCGTCTGACAGACAAGTACTTCCATTTTATGCAATTTGCTGCTGTGGTGTTTCTCTCACACATTAGTAGCTTACCAGAACTTCAGCATAGATTTGGGGTTAGTGTTTTGATGTATTTACCCAAATGCCTATCTGAATTTACACATCTAATGCTATTATGGACAGTATGGGATATAATAGGTCAAACAACTCACTAACACCCATCATAAATCCCTATTTTTAATGCCAACAGTTTTTCCAAATGCAGCTGCCTCTCTTGGGCAGGGATTTGTTTTCCAGCTTCTCAATGGTAAAATGCTTATGTTCTTTCTGGTGAAGAGTTATGCACCTTTCCACCTGTGTTACAAAAGAAGTAGTCTTATAGCAATGTCACTGATAGACTCTTAAATGCTTTTCCTGCTCTGGACCAGGAAGCTGATCTTCAGCAGGTGAAGAATGTCACCATGTTAGGGATGTCTGTTTTACTACCCCCATGGAATATGACCTAATGTGACTGAGTTATACATTGCTGCAAATTGAAAGTCCACCTGCTCAGTAGAACTTTTCCAGTAAAGTCAACTAAATTATTCAATTCCACCTGTACTGACAGATTCATACATAATTGTAATAAGTAACAATCAGATAGCAATATCAGTAACAATCTAATAGCCTTCTACGATGGCATGACTGGATGGATAGATGAGGGGAGGGCAGTGGATGTTTTCTACCTTGATTTCAGCAAGGCTTTCGACACCATCTCCCACATCATCCTCACAGGCAAGCTTAGGAAGGGTGGGTTAGATGAATGGACAGTAGGGTGGATTGAAAACTGGCTGGCAGACAGAGCTCAGAGGGTTGTGATTAGTGGCACAGAGTCTAGTTGGAGGTCTGTAACAAGTGGTGTTCCCCAGGGGTCAGTACTGGGTCCAGTCCTGTTCAATATATTCATCAATGACTTGTATGAAGGGGTAGAGTGTGCCCTCAGCAAGTTTGCTGATGACACAAAACTGGGAGGAGCGGCTGACACACCGGAAGGCTGCGCTGCCATTCAGCGTGACCCAGACAGGCTGGAGAGTTGGGCAGAGAGGAACCTTATGAAATTCAACAATGGCAAGTGCAGGGTACTGCACCTGGGGCAGAATAACCCCATGCATCAGTACAGGTTAGGGGCTGACCTGCTGGAAAGCAGCTCTGTGGAAAGGGCCCTGGGAGTCCTGGTGGACAACAGGATGACCATGAGCCAGCAATGTGCCCGTGTGGCCAAGAAGGCCAATGGCATCCTGGGGTGCATCAAGAAGAGTGTGGCTAGCAGGTCGAGGGAGGTTATCCTCCCCCTCTACTCTGCCCTGCTGAGGCCACATCTGGAGTACTGTGTCCAGTTCTGGGCTCCCCGGTTCAAGAAGGACAGGGAGCTGCTGGAGAGGGTACAGCCAAGGGCTACAAAGATGATGAGGGGACTGGAACATCTTTCTTATGAGGAGAGGCTGAGGGACTTGGGTCTTTTTAGTCTGGAGAAGAGAAGACTGAGGGAGGCTCTTATTAATTCTTATAAATCCTTAAGGGGTGGGTGCCAGGAGGATGGGGCCAGTCTTTTTTCAGTGGTGCCCAGTGACAGGACAAGAGGTAACGGGCACAAACTTGGTCATAGGAAGTTCCATCTAAACATGAGGAGGAACTTGTTTACTTTGAGGGTGGCAGAGCGCTGGAACAAGCTGCCCAGAGAGGTTGTGCAGTCTCCTTCTCTGGAGGTATTCAAAACTCGCCTGGATGCATTCCTCTGCAATCTGCTCGAGGTGAACCTGCTCTGGCGGGGGCGTTGGACTAGGTGATCTCCAGAGGTCCCTTCCAATCCCTGTCATTCTGTGATTCTGTGAGTATCTGGCATCCAAAAAGTATACTTCAACTTGGCATTTTGGGGTCTAAAAACACTGTTTCTTCCCACATGTTGGGAGCTATTGTCATGTATATCACAAGGATTAAGAAAGGGAGACCAACACAGAGAATCTGAAAAAGTTACAGGGACGGAAAAAGAAGTCAGTGCCACCCCTAATGAATCATGGACAAACTGCTCTGGATTCTCAGTGATCTTTTCCTCCCCAATAAAGAGCTGTAACATTCCCTAGCAAAGGTTGTGCCTCCCTTTACCTCTGATGGAAGGCTGACATAGAAGATACTGGTTTACTCTAGGTGCCACTTACTGGATTAGCATGAATACTTTAATCTCTGTGCTCTAGTTCTTCACATAAATAAGGACTGCATAAAAGAGGATTCCAATATCTCCCCATTTCTTAGACAACTCTGAAAACAATTTCATTCAATGCAGTTAAAGAAGTGAGAAAGAAGCTTTGAGGAAAATTCTACAAAGTTGTTACAGGTTGTTTTTACAACATTTCATGGTGTGTGGAATATTATACCACACCGTAAATAAACAGTAAATGAAATATAATATTACAAAACCAAATGCTTGGTGACTATTGTTCTACACAGGGATCAAAGCAGGAAGAAGCGGACAAAGCAGCACGCCATTAAATAATTTAAGACTTTTTACTGAAAGCGCAGGTAAAGAATTCATATACATAGGGGCTAATTTAACACTGTCTTTTTCTAAGTTTGCATAATACTTTGATAACGATCATTAAAGAAAGATTTTTCTTTTTTCAATAGAATACACATTGAGGTTTGAAATGCATTCTCAAAGGTTTCCAGTTGCTCACTTAGCAGAAGTCCTATCTAAAATATTACTTACATTTCCTTAGACTCATCATTTCTCAAGCATGTGTTCAGTCATTTTACAAATTTCTGAAAGCTGTACAGTTATGAAAGCTATATAAAAATCTGCAAAAAATACTCATAGTCATTGAAAATTAACGTGATTCTTTCGCTAAGTCATTTCTAAAGCATTTATTAGGACTCTACATTTAAAGGCAGAATTATTTCTGCTTACTCAAAATGAGAAGTCAAAAAACTTCAACACAGAAATATTAAAAAGCCAAAGGACCTGGGGCTTCTCAGAATTGCCATTGGTATGTATCTATACAAAGCAAGATTACAAGATAAATCCAGAAAAGGGACATGACTCTGTGCATGCATGTTCACTGCACAGGAGCACAGTAGGAAGGGACATGACTCTGTGCATGCATGTTCACTGCACAGGAGCACAGTAGGAACTCCATCTTCTTGCAGAGATACACTTGTATTAGCAATAGGAATGACATATTCAGCCTCCTAGCTTCTAGCCAGAAAAAAATGCTGTTGAATGCAACTGGTAGATTTTTAATCACATACGTTATATGCAGCGTATTTGAAATGTAGTTGTGTGGAATTAAGCCTACAGCATACCAAATAATGAATAGCTCTTGGAGTTCATGTTAAACTGTCAGAGGAGCCAACGGGAGCAGAAGGCAATCGGTACCACGGCGCACTGAGCCTTCCACGCCTGCTACAGGCACGCAGCATTTCATACACTGGGCAGCAAGTGCTATTCTGTCTATGTTAGTAGACACAGTTGTCTCATATGACTAAATGCGTATTTTCCAAATGAAACAACAACAACAACGAAATCATGCTTAGGAATATAAAGACAGTCAGATAAAGTGTGAATCACTTCAGAAGCAGTGAAAATCCCAGTACTGTCTAGAACAATATAAGCTCTTTTAGTACATGATTTAACATGCTTACCCAGTCTCTTCATTGTGCCATGGTTGGTTTTGTGAAACGTAGACATTGATGTTGCTGTCAATTTTTCTTGCTCCCTTTCATGCTATTCTTCTCCTTCACTTGAATTCAATGGAGGGAAAACAGCCCTTAGAGACAAGTATTTGCAGGCTTTACGCTGTGAATCCTACAAATGGAGCTCCAGGCCTTGTTGTTAACATCTTCTCCTGCCAATTTTCTCTACAATCTGTTTTGGCAATTTAAGAGACCATTTTATGTTTGAGCAAGTAAACACATTGAACAACTGTGCCAATAGCTTCCAAATACAGAGCCATGGATGTCTGTTAGGGACAGTTTCTAACTTCAGATGTGTAGATGTGCACAAGTACAGTAGCAATGTTGTTTGTTTCCTCCTTTAGTTGCTACATGAAGACATATTTGTATCACATCTGAGGCAGTACCCAATTCTTTATCATTTGTGTCTTTCTCCAGAAAACAGGTGTTTAGTTGATTCAAATTACGGGGGAAATCCTGTCCTCTGCTGCTTCCCCTGAAGCTGTATAAATTTAACTGGAGGTAGAATGTGTCCCTTGATACTTAAAAAAAACCATGCACCATATTCATTAAAGACGATTAATATGTAGCCTTTCTCATTCAAATCCACACACACTGCTTTTGAGAATGTTACAAGATTTTCATTTATAAGTAATTCTATTGCATATAATCAAAAATTATATTTAAAGAAAGTGCAATTTTACATAATAATTCAATGAATGTTTAAAATACTGTTTTCACACAAATAAGCAAAAAGCTCTGTTAATTTACTTGTTGGAATCAGGATGTTTAAAAAAAAGAAAAAAAAAGACTGGTTGGCTTTATTTGTAACTTTTCCAAAATCAGCTGGATTTCATACCCTCTCTCTGCATCCAATACAGGTTTCGCTAACTTCAGCAAGGAGTTCAACTCACAGTATATGGGGGAGACTCCCCCATCCCCCAGGGGTGATTCAGTGACCTTCTTTCTCTTTTCTAACTCTACTGTCCTTCCTAACTTAAGGTCTTCACCAAAGTAGGATACCTTGGAAATGTGCCTTGTAAACCAAATTTAATCTGTTTTCTTATTTTCCTTTTTTACCTTAAGGTATAGCTTTCATTTCATATACAATCCAAACCTCCTGAAAACGAGTCACATCATACATATAAATGAACTGCATGACTCCATTTTGCTAGCTCTCAACGGGAAGAAGGGCACAGATGTGCACTGCTCCTTGCTCCCACATGACTTAAGTTCACAACAGCATGAATGTGGAAGTGAGAAATGCTTACACGGGCTCTCAACATAATGAGGGCAACCACTGTGAAAGCTTCCATGCACCCTTCCAGCAATACAACCAAGCCAGCAACCTCTACTATCCAAGCACTGGCCTTTATCTTAATGAAAGCTGCTCACTCCATCAATTTGTATGGACGCCTGTTTTGCTTTATGCTTTGCAGACATTTACCAGGAACAGATTTAAGAAAGAGCAACTTATTTCACATAGGATAAAACATGCTTCAAGCGATGTATCTAGACATAGAAGTGCAGTGGCAGTAAGCTGCAGCTTATTGCTGCAAACTGCTGAAAGTGTTCCATTTCCCTGAAGGAAATATTATAAGATTGAGCTCCCACTTCTTCATTTAGCCATGTGTCATGATAGATCAATAAATAGACTTTTGCCATCTTCTTTAATTATTCCATTCCTTTTGCCACCTTAACTTTTTCCTTGTAAAACCAGTTTACAGTTAGCTTATTGGCAAAATCACCTATAAAAATACATGGTATTTTTTTCATTTTGAGAATATTTGCATTAATAGTGAAAATCCTCTCAAAGTTCAAGATGGACAAAAAACACTGCAAGGTCTTTTAACAAAATTAACACATTTCTCTGTGTGAACAGTATAAATTTTGTGTGTATTAACTACATATTCAATGCCAAGAAACAGTGACATCTGCAGCAGAAGTGATCGAAATTTGTATTTGTATTAATTGAAAAAATACTAATAAACTTTTATAATACTTATAAACATATATACTTTTTATAATACTTATAAACATTTTCACACCTATTAATTCATAAAATTTATTTAAATTTTAAAATGCCTGCTCAGCCATGCAAAGGATGCTAAAAATCCTGCAAACTCATCAGTAAAAAAAGCTGCTTAGTTTATGCAGCCTTCCCTACATCAATCTAGACTAGCATGCTAGTATGTGTGATTTACGCCCTTCAATCTAACCCAATGCTAAGAAGCTGTAACAGTTGTAGTTTGGGGCAGCTGAACTTAAATGTCCCAGAAAGGCTTCGTGATTCTTTCTAAGGAGCATGTTGCACATCTGCAGAATTAGGCTTTTAATGCTAATAAATTCCATGAGTTCGGTCTAAGTCTTCAGAGGCAGGATTGCTGCTGGCAAAATAGCAACCAAAATCCAACCCCCTCCATCAACCCACTCTCCTCCCACTCCCCCCACTATCTTTTTTTCCTCGCAAGGTTTATACTGACAGCATAAGAGAGTCTTTAAAAAGTCAGAATATTAGCACTGTGCTAATATTCATGTATGCTGCAAAACTTAATATCAAGACAAAAAGACAATATTTTACAAAGATTTCTGCTAAATAACATCTATTATCATTAGCTCTATTTTGTTACTTATCTTCATCAAGAATAGCTACGCACTTAACTGTGCTCACTTACCCCTTCAGTGAAGTTGTTAAAATTTTGTTTCAAAAAGGCTCTTTGAGAAGTTTCTAATACTTCAACGTGAAATCAAAACAAAACTGAAAATTAAATATATATATTAGTATTCTTTCATTTTGCTATATATGAACAGCAAGATTATTTTAGAATTATTAAAGTGCTTACCTTTCAGTGTCTTGAAATATTAATTAGATCCTTAGTCCATGATGTATACTGTTTATCTGATAAATACAGAATCTACTCTGTGTGGAATGCATTTCTGTATTACAGGAATTTTCTAATTAGATTCAAGTTATGGCCTATGCAGAATTATCTTTCTAGGATATAATGCTACAAATCAAATTATTATTTTAGCGTAAGTGTAACTGAAATGCAACTTCTTTTATCACGCACATTTTAAAATTCCATTTTACCCTTCAATATTAATTATTTCTAATAGAGTCCATGACTTGGAATCTCTGTAGCTACATACATCAAGAAAACAAAACAACTCTGTATCGTTAAGACTGAATGGAGCAACTCCGTATTGTTAAGACTGGATGGAATAACTCTATATTGTTAAGACTAGGTGGTTAGGAATGAAGAGACAGGAGTGGTACATCCAACCACCAAGACAAAAAAAAAAAAAAGAAAAACACTTTTCACATTTAAAAAGGTATTTCTGGGTCGGAAAAGGCAGGTAGATACCTTTGGTTCAGGAGCCAGACAGTATCAGGTCTTCTGCTAGAAGAGAAACCCCCTTGTCCCACTCAAAAATAGAGATGGGAAGAAAACTTTCCCATTTCACAAAACTACTTGTTTGTTTTTAGTTTCTCCCTTTCCCACAACAGAAAACCCAATATGCTTTGAACAAGAGAGAGAGAAAGAGTATGCAAGTGAGCTGTGTAATACTATTCCATATTCTGATGTTGAGGGAACTGGGCTTGCAAGATCTAACTAAATTTCTTGGCATGCCAATACCCAAACTGAGTGCCATAAGCCTTCTGTTGGGTACTACTCTCAACCTCTCCTAACAGAGGAGACTCATGCAAGGGATTAAGTATTCATCAGAGCATTGCTTGTTTCATCTCCTTGATGCGTTCCAGAACTACCCCACACAAAAGAATCACTCTTGCTTGAGGAAGCTATGTAGGTCATGAGAGGACCTAATTTAAGTTCCTGGTCTGAATAAAAAATATAGTTGATTAAAACCAGGGAGTCGCTGAAGTTTCCCAGACCCCAAATGGAAGTCTTAATGGCCATGCTTTTTGCCACTCTGAAGAACACATCTTTCTCTCTCACAAACCAGAAATTTCAGTTAGCCCCAGCATTAACATAAGATACGAGCTTTTGTTCTTGTCTTATCTACGCATAGGAGCATTTGCACAGCTCTTAAATTAACTGTCCTCCCCGTTGGCCAAGGCTCCAGGAAATGAGCCTAAATTTTTCACCTCAAACATCAGCTCTGGGCATCACAATCTTACCTAGTTAATGCTTCAGCAAGAATGGTACATCTCCATTGCTGTGATAAACTAGTATTTTTCAGTGACTCTTTTTTTTCAGTAACATCCCAACCTGAAAAAAGTTTTTTCTTTCAAGTAAATAAACTCCATCATTTTCTTCTGATCATACTTACACTGGGCACCTCTGATGCCATGCTGTTATTTTATTACTACAAAGAATGATTAAAAAAAAAATTTCACAAAATAATCTATGGAGACAAGTTCTCGCAGCAGAAGAACGATCAGGAGGGAAGCGAGGACAAGCTAATGGTATTGATTCCATATCATATCTAGCTCCCTCTAGTTCTTACCTATTTCATACATACCACAACTTGCACTACGTGTCACCCAATATTCCATCATGCAGTTGAGTTAAACATGCTACATGGGAATACAATATAAATAACTTTCCTAGTGAAAACACAAGTCAGGAAAAGTCCTATTTTTAAAAATCCCACTCCTGAAAGCAGTCTGCATTCAAGCTCTAAGCTAATGAAACACATGGCTAAGTTTTGCTATTTGCCATTCCTTTCTCATCTTGCAGAATATTGTCTTGCATGTATTTTCTTTTAAAACTCAGTATCAAAATTTTATCTGCTTTTAGAAAACTCCATCTTGCCAGTTATGCTAATTTTGACATCCCTTGCTAAAAAAGGACAAAACTTTATAGTTTATATAATTTATATAGTTTACATGTAAATAAAAAGTTACAAAAGTATTCTTACTTGCTGGCAAATCTATTAAAAAAGCAAAAAGTGTCAAATCATTTTAGTATAGGAAATACTTTGAGCATATTTGCTAAAAGCTGGAGAGGTGAACACACATTGCCAATGTGCTGTACAGGTCCGTGGTATAAAGTTCACACACTTCAAAATCTGACATACACAAATCGGTCACCAAAATCAGATTCTTCACTCTCACAGACTTCATCAGAAACACCAACAAACACGCCTTTTCTTAGACACACTATTTCTCCATCTATAATCACTTTAGGTGGCAGTCACATACATTACTGATTTGTTCCTGAGTCCTTTTCAGTCTTTGTAACTCGGGCGTATCCGTCACAATACTGAACCCTCTTCCTTTGCTTTCTTCAAAGTCTCTTTTGTATTTTACCTACAGAATAGAAAATACAGAAGAACAGGGTTGTTTTCATTTTCTGCAATGTGCCCCTAGCAATGTAGCAATTCTTTTTTACTGTAAATAAAGCATTTGTGAAAGGCTTTCAGCCCTTAAAGGACAAGCCTGCCTTCATCCACAAACAGAGATAGGCAGCAACTGGACAAAATTCCCCAGTGCCCGAGCAACTGCTTCCTCCAGGGGTGCCGTGGGCTCACCCCCATGCATACTGCAACAGTGGAAAGATCACTCCATGGTCATTTCATTCTCAGAGCAGTAACCACAGAACTACACAACGTTGGCATTGTATATTTGTTGCCAACACAACATCAAGCAAGCACTTATTTTCACACAAAGAAGAGCTATAACTAAATCTGGAGGTCTTCTAATACACAGCTTCACATTTCAGCTTCTCTTCATCATGAGTCTACCAGTCTCTTCCCCGGTTGAAACATAAATTACACATTAAAAAATCCTGCATGAAAACAGTATTTAGAAGATTGTAAAGTCAAACATTTGTAAGTTGGCGAATGGCTGCCTGTACAAGCTTAATTTGTCCCTCTTGCACATATGCATTAGGATATCATCTTTAATCAGATACTCATACATTCATTCTGTACACAGCAGAGATGGTTCCATATGTGGTTGTATCCCTTTTCAGACCAGACTATTCAAATGCTGCCATCAAGGTCGGGATATTAGTTTCCTCAGGAGCTTTTTTATGGTTTTCATCACAGTCATTAATCAATCTTCATAATGCACCCTAGAAAGTAGGAATGGCATTATCCACACTTCTAGGGCAACCTGCAAACTGAGGTGAAAAAACCTTAATTTCCAAAAACATACAGGGGTCCCAGGGTGTTCACTCTCAGATTCCTAACACCTGAATACGTTCAAATTATGGACTTAAGTTATTTGTACAAATAGCCAGTACTTCTGCAAATCAGTCTTGGGGATCTCAATTTCAACACAAAGAAACAAGATCTGCAAAATCTTAAGTCACTGTTGAGCAACAGACAAAACTCTGTAGCAAGGACAGAGTTGGGACCCATGTCTCCACAGATGGATTCAGCTACCTTATTCATAAGAACTTCCTTCTACCTCCTATATCCCCTGCTTTATTCACTACACACAGATTTTGCAACAATGGGGGAGCAGTAGTACAAAAAGCAGTATTCTCCTTTACGCAGCTGATAACCAGAAAACATCCAGCTTGTGCACCAAACTTTTAGTTCAAGGTTGGCTTAGGCTTATTTCACCAGCAAGCACTTCATGTTATGATGGTGATATACAAGAAAAAATACCCCTAGATCACAGAAGTAAAGTTCCACAAGGTTATAGAATGTCCTGCCCATCCTAATCCTCGATGTGTATGTTCATAACCTTTGCTTTTTCTTTAAAGGCAGTTTTAGTGTATATAGTTATCATTGTATATAGTTCACGCATAGGCCCATCATACAAATCCTTGAGACACTGCAGTAAATGACCACAGCAACAAACTACCATTTTTCCTGTTTTCCACCTTTAGAGCTAGCTGAAAGTCATACACAAATGACTGTAGATTTCACACAAGTGTATTTTTTTCACACCACCCAGAGATTAAGGAAACAGCGCCTCCACTCAGGCTTTTGAAGATAGCATGGGCTAGTGGCCCACGCCTTTCTGTTCTTCTCCCCAAGGTTCAACCCCTCTGCACCTTTCCTTCCATTTGCCCACCATTATCAGGTATGATTGTCTCCCTCTGAGCTTCTAAACTAGTCTAGTCCATCTCTCCATGGCTTCTTGCTAAATCCCTTTACCCAAGCACTTCAAATACCTTTCTCAAATATGCTTTTTCCATTGCCTATTATCTCCCTTTACTTGTACCAAATGGCTCTCCATCTTCCCACTGACTCTTAGAAGAGGCTTCCTTGAACATACTGGGTGGACACAATATTCCAGGACTGTCTGGCACTAAGAAAGAGGTCTTAGGAGTATATGTGAACCTTCTTTATTTGAAGTCATACAAAACTTTACCAAATTTGGACAGAGTTCTATGGCCAAGGACACGTGCCTAACACAAAAGACTTCCTTGCATCTCACCAAGCTTCAGCTCCTCAGCCCTAAATGCTAAGACAACAGAGCTGTTCAACAATAAAAAAAGCATCAAGAATTTCAAATAAGGGAATAAAAGCTTGTCCTAGTCTCAGCTTTGGAAACAGCTGAGTATTTTGCATAAAAATTCCAAATTTGGCCTCAGGCAGATAGCTGACATGGAAATGTTCAGCCTTACTGCTTAAATTTTACCAGAATTATAAGCAAGTAAACATATCTTAAAATGAGAAATGGGCTCAGCCCTGCCTATAAGAGAGATTACCTATTGTTAGAAATAGCATTTCCTGTTATTAGTTCCAAATGTACCAGCCATTAACTTCAAATGACCTTTATTCACCTTACAAAGGAACAGAAGAAGAAGAGAGGGAGGGAACTAGATAGTTTTAACTTCACATTGTTTTAGTCCTTCAGTCAGATGAGAAGGGCTCCTACTCTCTATTAATAAATCACTTCACAGGAGTAAGGTTAACTATATCCTTCAGAGCAACTACTCTGAAATCATAAAAAAATTATTTAAAATATTAGCAGAGTTAATATATGCATTTTGGGATTTTGCTGTCTAACTTCAAAATGTAGTTTTAAGTTATAAAAAACACAAAGAAATATAAAGTTTCATGAAGACCACAGCTCAGTGAAATACGGCCCACTAAAAGCACTAGTAGTTATAAGTTCAAAAGAACAAAACCCCTCAGTTTCCAGAATACGCCAAATAATAAAGATGCCATCAGTCATTCAGAACTTGGATCCAAAAAAATCCTATTCAGTATCAAAACTGCATATGAATGACGAGGGGAGAAAACAACTGCTGACTGACCTCCAATTTTAGATAATTTAAAAATTCAAGTTTTTCCTACCCAGAAAACTTCTAGTTACTACAAAATCAGGTATTAAAATGCAATTTAATTGCTTTAAACCAATTTACAGTAGAAAAGAATATGCTGTATAGGAGCTGTAAATATCACTGTAATGAATGACTTAACTGTGTACCAGGTCTGGCTGGGATGGGGTTAACTTTCCTCATAGCAGCCCATATATGTGCTTAGTATTTGTGGCTGATAACACAC
The DNA here is from genome assembly GCF_030936135.1 of Gavia stellata. Classification (NCBI taxonomy): domain Eukaryota; kingdom Metazoa; phylum Chordata; class Aves; order Gaviiformes; family Gaviidae; genus Gavia; species Gavia stellata. The sequence goes on along the minus strand of NC_082599.1, from coordinate 21,178,399 downwards.
CAATGTTTTGGCTGTTGCTGAGCAGTACTTGCACAGTATCAAGGATGTCTCCCCAACCTCACCCAAAGGCCAGTAGGCTGGGGGTGGGCGAGGGGTTGGGAGGTGACACAGCCAGGACAGCTGACCCAAACCGACAAAAGGGATATTCCATATCATAAAACATTATACTCAGCAACAAAAGCATTCTTTATTAAGGCCTTTGTCTTCTGAAGCAACCGCTATGAGTACTGAGGCCCTACTTGCCAGGAAGTAGCTGGACATAGCTTGCCGATAGGAAGTAGAGAATAAATCTTCTTTTTTTTCACTTTTCTTCCATGAGCAGCCTTTCCTTTTTTCCCATGAAACTTGACCCATGAGGGGGTTTTTATCGTAATTTCTCCCTCTGTCCTGCTGAGGAGGGGGAGTGAGAGAGCAGCTTGGTGGGCACCTGGCAGCCAGCCAAGGTCAACCCACAACAAAGTGGAACCCTTGAAATTTAGTTTTGAAATGGAAATGTCTATAAACCCTAATGACTGAATCATAAATGCTGTCATTTCCTACAAAGATGCTTTTTAGCAACTCATCACCAAAACCCCAGCTAGTGGTTCGTAATGCCTCCCCCTTGGCTGCAAAATTCAGTACAGTCTCACAAATGCAGAGCACCCTCAGTGGTGAGTGCCCTGAAAAACTGATCCTTTGAGAAACAATGTGTGGCATAACATTAGAAATAAAACAGTAATAAATAACCATAAATGAAAAAGTTTTAAGTGAAAATACTTTATGAGAAGTAATTCTGCACAGACTCTGGGCAAAAGGACTAAGTGATCCAACAGATCTTTAACAAATCAAACTTCTCAGATCCATGACATCAGCAAGGTATCTTTGAGAGGCCCAAAGACAGGACTGTGTAAATCCATTCATGAGGTCAGCATGAAGCAGCCAAGGACAGAGGGTCCATCTCACTCTGTACATAAAATCTTATGCTGGAGAAAATGCTGCTCATTTTTTTTGCAGGTATACTTGGTACTTGGCAGCAAAGCTACCTATTAGCAAAACAAGATTAATTTTTCCTGGGAAAAATACTCCAAAAATATAAATGGAGCCTAAAGGATTGATTATTCTCTTGGGGTTTTTGGCACCTACCCTTAGTCCAGACTCATTTGTAATAATAGAAGCGTGTATTAGTTGAACAAACAACATAGGAGTCCAAAAACACCAAACAAAAAAAAGCAGAGCAAGAATTCAACATGGTGCATCATCATGCTTTTATCATCACTGGAGAGCTGTGAATAATGCCAACCTCAGAAATACTCTTCATTCCACCTCTACCTCAAAAAGTTATTCAACCACTACAAAACAAATATTAAATACCCAAAAGCTAAGGCAATGTCAAAGCTGGTTCCCTGTACAGTCCCTTCTCCACTTCCCTGTACACACCAGGTAGCTATGCCTACAACCTGCTTCCAAAATATCCCCTTTCCTTACTCTGATACACTGCACAGACCCACAGACTGTGGCATCATCATGTAAGGAGTAAGCAGGGTAGAATGAGAGGATGGGACCCCTCACACCACATTTGCCCCAAGAGGAATGTTCATAGACCTACAGTCTTTACCACACCTTGAATATTTATTAATTTGTTTCAGTATGTTGTGTTTGAGGTTTGCACAGGGCCATCTGCTCCTTCTGTGCCCAGCACACACAACTACTTCCCAAAGGTCACCATCTGCTGATACACTGGTTTTCACAGACTGGCAAGAAATCCTCTCCCACATTACAGGTCCTAGAGGCACACCTTGGCAAAGATGCCTTTTTTTGGATCTGCGTCTGCTGTAAAGTGCCTGTGTCTGTTGATTTTGCCTTGATTTATCTTGCTTCTTACAAACTTAATAGCAAGACAGAGAAAAAATTTACTCTGTAAATTAGGTTTTTATGAACATGACTAAAAAAAAAGTGTTTACCGGTAAATCAAATGTAAAGAACAATTCCAAACTAAACTAAATAAGACTTCCTTTTAGTTGATTAATCCCTCTTCTGAAGGACCCCTAATATTACCCTATCTGACAAAAGGTAGGTTTCAGTCTTCACGGCATTGCCCATAGCTCTAAATCCCGTTCATCTCCTGCTCATATTAGAGGTACATTTAAGTCCCATCTAAAACACAACAACAGTTGGTACCCAATCTGCCCAAGCATTGCTTCTCCTAATGGCAGTAAAACATGGTCCTCCCGCTGTCACTCAATCAGAACTATTGTCCACAGTAAATCTAAACAGCCATCTGGAATGCAGGACCTGGGAATGGCCCACAGGACAGACTAAACTGTCCTCAAGACTTATATATGAACTGGTAGCTATAGGTTGGGCATTCCTTAGGGAAATCAAGGAGCTACAGACTCCTAAAAGGCCACTGATGAATGAGTTTTGCTGGAACAGGGGACTGCAGGGTTCAAGATTTCATGCCCTTAGTTTTACTGTTGTTAGTCAGCTAAAGGAATCTGCGTTAAAAGCAAAAAAAAATAATTGTAGGGAGTAAAATAAAACAAAACAAAAATCCCCTGAGACTACATTTTGCAATTTTTCAAACAGTCTTTAGAATGCACACAGTCACATTTTAGAAATTTTTCCTTTTAATATACTGAAAAGCCATTTTCACAACCCACAGCTCTGAAGCATTCATCGTAATAGCTGAAACTTTCTCAGAGAAGAAAGTGTCTCATTCAAAGATGTTTTAAATTTGAAAAGGCCAGCACTCCAACACTACAAAAAACATTTGCAACTACATGGAGTAAAAAGTTTCAAGTGCCATTACTAACATTAAATACACTGTCTTTCTATACACATTTTTCAAACACTGGGCAAGTCTGTCTGTGCTATACTGTAGAGTAAGCCTGAGCAAGTCTCCAACCATCTGTAAATCTCTGCACTGTAATTCCCTGAGGACCTTCGCAGTTTTGCCAGGGAACTACTTCTAACAAACAAAAATCTTGGAATCCACGTCAGAACAGTTAAAATGCTGGACGGGTGCAAATTAAAATGTATAAATAGGAACTCTGGAGATAATGTCTCTATAATGTGGTCTCTTTATACTGACGATGGTGAGAATGGCTTACAGAAAAAGCACAGGAAAAAGCGTTCCAGACCCCAGGACGTGCAGGGACAGGAAACTGGAGGCAGTGAGAGATGAACAATTTCAGAATGAGAAAAAGATAGAGTCCCCTGTTTGGATGTATCACAACAGCATGTGAACAGTAGCTGGGATCAAAGTAAAATTAAAACTGAAGAGAGGGCGATCAAGACTGCTTCAACAGGCTAACATCCAAACAAGTCACCTAGGCTCCATTCCATCAAAAGTTATTTCTACTGAAACTACTTAGATGCTTCTGCCCAAGAAACTATTTTTGTGCCAGTAAGTATGCTGCTCAAGTGCCTTGCACCTTGTTTTGCTATTGGGCAAAGTGAAAGTCAGTCATATCCTTTTATATTGAAATATAGCACTAATGTTCTCCGAAGTCTGCACACACAGAGAAGGCGACATAAAGAACAAGCCAGTGGCAGATCAGCTGTTTTTCCCCAACTCCCACCAGTAATTATCATCCATTTAATTTGTGAAACAAACTTTACATCAACATTTTTAGAAAATTAGAAGGGCCAAAGCCCAACTAGAACTTGACCTGGCAACGGCCGTAAAAGACAACAAAAACGGTTTCTATAAATACATTAGCAACAAAAGGAGGGCTAAGGAGAATCTTCATCCTTTACTGGACGTGCGGGGAAACACAGTGACAAAGGCTGAGGAAAAGGCTGAGGTACTTAATGCCTTCTTTGCCTCAGCCTTTAATAGTAAGACCAGTTATTCTCCAAGTATCCAGCCCCCTGAGCTGGAAGACAGGGATGGGGAGCAGAATGAAGCCCCCACAATCCAAGGGGAAATGGTTAGCAACCTGCTACACCACTTAGACGCCCACAAGTCTATGGGACTGGATGGGATCCACCCAAGGGTACTGAGGGAGCTGTCAGAAGTGCTCAGCAAGCCACTTTCCATCATCTACCAGCAGCCCTGGCTAACCGGGGAAGTCCCAGTGGACTGAAGGTGAGCAAATGTGACGCCCATCTACAAGAAAGGCCGGAAGGAGGATCTGGGGAACTACAGGCCTGTCAGCCTGACCTCGATGATGGGGAAGATTGTGGAGCAGATCATCTTGAGTGCCATCACATGGCACGTACAGGTCAACCAGGCGATCAGGCCCAGTCAGCGTGGGTTTATGAAAGGGAAGTCCTGCCTGACTAACCTGATCTCCTTCTATGACAAAGTGACCCACTTAGTGGATGAGGAAAAGGCTGTGGATATAGTCTGCCTAGGCTTTAGGAAAGCCTTTGACACCATTTCCCACAGCATTCTCCTGGAGAAACTGACTGCTCATGGCTGGGACAGGTACACTCTTCTCTGGGTAAAAAAAACTGGCTGGATGGCTGAGCCCAGAGAGTTGTGGTAAATGGAGTTAAATCCAGTTGGCGGCCGGTCACAAGTGGTGTTTTCCAGGGCTCAGTACTGGGGCCGGTCTTGGTTAATGTCTTTATCAAGGATCTGGATGAGGGGATTGAGTGCACCCCCAGTAAGTTTGCAGACGACACCAAGTTGGGCGGGAGTGTTGATCTGCTCGAAGGTAGGAAGGCTCTGCAGAGGGATCTGGACAGGCTGGATCAATGGGCCGAGGCCAATTGTATGCGGTTCAACAAGGCCAAGTGCCGGGTCCTGCACTTGGGTCACAACAACCCCATGCAACACTACAGGCCTGGGGGAAGAGTGGCTGGAAAGCTGCCTGGTGGAAAAGGACCTGGGGGTGTTGGTCGACAGCCGGCTGAAGATGAGCCAGCAGTGCGCCCAGGTGGCCAAGAAGGCCAACGGCATCCTGGCCTGTATCAGAAATGGTGTGGCCAGCAGGACTAGGGAGGTGATCGTGCCCCTGTACTCGGTGCTGGTGAGGCCGCACCTCGAATCCTGTGTTGAGTTTTGGGCCCCTCACTACAAGAAGGACATTGAGGTGCTGGAGCGTGTCCAGAGAAGGGCAATGAAGCTGGTGAGGGGTCTGGAGCACAAGAAGTCTTATGAGGAGCGACTGAGGGAACTGGGGTTGTTCAGTCTGGAGAAGAGGAGGCTGAGGGGAGACCTTATTGCTCTCTACAGCTACCTGAAAGGAGGTTGTAGCGAGGTGGGTGTTGGTCTCTTCTCCCAAGTGACAAGAGGAAATGGCCGCAAGTTGCACCAGGGTGGGTTTAGATTTAATATTAGGAAAAATTTCTTCACTGAAAGGGTTGTCAGACTTTGGAACGGGCTGCCCAGGGAAGTGGTTGAGTCACCATCCCTGGAGGTATTTAAAAGACGTGTGGATGAGGCATTTAGGGACAGGGTTTAGTGGTGGACTTAGCAGTTTTAGGTTTACAGTTGGACTCGATGATCTTAAAGGTCTTTTCCAACATAAACAATTCTGTGATTCTGTGATTCTATGATTTTGGAAGCAGTGAACAAATTCCATGCAGAACTGCAGCTGAAGACAGATGAGGTTGCAACCTTCATGTCAGAGAAAGATTGTCAGATCTTCTGTCCACTCCCTATCACTTGGTATATTCTGTGTTTGAACTAGTTTATCTCCAAGGAACAGAAGTCTGAGGAGGTGCAGTATTTCTTACTCTGCCACCACATAAATAGATCTGCCTTTACCATATCTCATCTCCAGGCAGAAAATGAAGGATTTATATATATAATCTAAATGCAACCTGATAAATTACCACAAATTTTAATAATACCCTCAAAAATTAAACTAGTGACAGCAAACTCCTCCAAACAGAAAGATAATTATCAGACATAAAGAGAGTAATAAAAAAAAAAAAAACCACAACACCAAAAACATTTAAATGCCTCACGTATACATTTGCTAAATCCTGGAATATGGTTTTCACTCCAGGGTCTGAACTAAACATACAGTCATTGTCTTGCTGTTCTCTCCATCAGAAAGGAGAATGGTCGGGCAACCACCAGGAAAATTATGAACTCATGAGCTGTGTACTCTGAAGGAAGTACACAGTAAATCACAAGCACATGTGAGCTTGCTCTGCCTACTCTCCAAGGTGGACAAAAAATGCATAACTGCCGGTTGGCTAGAGCATCAAGACTGAGCTAGTAAGTCCTGCTGAGAGGCGGGATATGTTAGCTTGGGCTCAGCGCCATGCAAACCATGGTCATGCAGCCTTTAGTTGGCTTATAGTACTAGCAGAGCTCAGAGGCATCTGCCCACTGGGTACCAGAAAGGTATAATGCAGAAATGCACATCCACAGAAAAGACAGGCAGCCACAACAACAGTTCTGGGGGAAAAAAGAAACCCCATTCTCCCTCCTGCAAAAACACACCAAATAAAAACCAAAAAACCTACCTAATAAATCTTTGAAATAATACAAGGGCCATGTTGGTCCAAAGAGTATAGAAAATTTCACACAAAGAATCAGGCCAAAAACTGAACTAAAAAATACAGCATGGGATGTAAAGAGGATTGACCCCAGAAGGGATGTAAAGAAAACAGATCTCAGAAAACTCTAGTACAGACCAAGGGTGCAAGTTGTAGTCATATATTACAAAAGGTAACCAAAACAAACACTAACAAGCAGCAGAAGCCAGCACATTACATGCAGGGGAAAAAAAAAAATCTGTAAAACTTTCATGAACAACTGCCAAAAAAATCAGGGAACTTTCGCTGCTGTAGCAGAAGAAAGAGACTGAAATGAGTCCAGCTGAGAGCAACCAGAATGCAGCCCAGAACAAAGTTCAGAGGAAAAGGATCTGAAAAATCTAGATTTGAGCAACGCAGACATGAAGCCACGCAGGCGTTACAGAAAATAATGGGACACAGTGCAATTATACCCTCTGGCCTCTGCTAACAGCTTAGTAACCTTGGGGTGTCTTATGTCTGTCACTCAGATGCCATGTACCTGGCACCTTCTATACCACTCCCATTAGTAACTATCCTCATGTCTCATTATCCTACAGCCCCTCTCATCTACTTCCTTGGTAAGGAGATGCCATCTCTTACTCCACGGAGTTAATGGATCATTTGCCTTTAAGTGCTCTTATGGAAGCTCCTTACAACTATTTATTCTGCCATTTATTGGTTATTTCTTGGAAACTGATACATCAAGTGGAAGCCGGCAGCGCAACCCTGGTTGCAAAATCCATGCCCGTTGTACACACCCTGTGCCCCCTTTGCCATATTAGTTATAGACGTCCCATGCAGTCAGTTCCTCCGTCCCTGTATAACCAAGGGCAGGGGAGAGGGACTACCTATCTTTTCCATTTAACTGCAAGCTGATTCTGAAATCCTTGAAATTTTTCTGCCCTCCAAGTCATCTTTCTGCCACTCAGTAATGAAGATAAAACCCCAAGCTATTGAAGGCACCATGGAAGTACCCTAGTGCTTTAGAAGGAACTTCCTTTCTAAAAGTTGAAAGTAAAAAGGGAAAAAAAAATGAAAGTCCATAAAATCAACTTCCATTTAATGCCTGCAGCTTGCCACCCACAGATTAGTTTTAGTTAAACTCTAGCTAGAACGTGATAGTAAACCCCATTTTTTCGAGATTGTAAATTCTCCATTTTGTTCCTCATTTTAAAGCGGGAAGGAAAAGAAGGTGAATGGAAAGTGATACATTTAAGAAAGGCAGTTGCATACCAGAAAATACATAGCAGACAGTTCAGCCTTGTGTGTTTAAATTTTCATTTATTTTCAACTCTTAATGTCAGATGTTCTTAATTTCAGCTGCAGAGGGGAAAAACACAGAAAATATTGTTTTGTCCCAACTAATATTCCAAAAACTATCAAAAGACGGTCGTTTTCTGTGAAGAGAACTGAATCACTGCAAATGTTCATCTTTGGAGTAGTCTGTTACCTGAATCACTTAAAGGGAATAATTTCATATGGAATTCAGTATGTAGGCAGCCTCCTATAAATGCAAATCTAGTATTTACATCATCAGCCTCTCAAATATCATGATAACAACAAGCAGAGTGAAACTGTTAGAAACACAGGAATGTCATACAATTCCAAAATTACCACCACATGAACTGAGATCAGAAGATGCCAAAGACCACCAGTAAAATCAGTGTTGCAACCTGGATCTGACTGTCCTTTCTTCAGCCACTCTGATGCTTGAATTGTCTGAGAATACAGCTCCCAATACCTCCAAATTGTTTTCCTCTACACCTAGAAAATGTTTACACAGGTAATCTAGCTCATTTGCGAAGAGGATACAGGCTCAACACCCCAGAATCCCTGGCTCGAGCCCACACTATCCCATGCACATTGGGAATTGGACCCCAGTCCTGCCACAACTCACAGGGAAAGAGACATAGGTTCTCCTAGACTCCCGAAGCTATAAGACCCAAGGGATACATATAAAAAAATCTTAGTCGCGTGCTCAAGGGAAAGTACTACAGTGAGAACATGATAACTTGGGGATAGTTTTGCAGTGTTGATGGTAATAGGCAAATTATGCCATTCCATTTGTCAGTTATCTAAGTAAAACAGGCAGTAAAAATACATCCAGTCCCCTCATCCCTCTCCCATCAAAAACATTTGCTGCTTAGGGTCTCACTTTAACATCCTTAAAATAGGATCAGATAATTAAATCATCCTCCAAGACTGGCCTTCAATTTTAGGATCTTCTCTGGGAACCTCAGCTAAAGCTTGTTACAGTTAATAGGAAAATTCTGAGTAATTTCAGTTTATCCCTGAATACAGCCATCAATCCTGTATTCAGGAACTCCTCAGATGGTGATAACTGACCAGGAACAGTTGGCTCATTGGACAAAAAGCAGATGTCTCTAATACAGACACCTACACACAACCTCATCAACCAACCCACTTTTACAGTGAGGGGAGAGAAAGAGGTATTTCCAGGGAACCACTCAGCTCATCCTGAAGAAGATACTTAAAACATCTTAAAAATATCTATCTTTAAAATATCTTAAAAATACTGAAAGATGTAAAAATACATCTTAAAAATACTTAAAATACCTCTAGATATCTTAAAAAGACATCTAAAGCCAGGTGAAATGAACTCTACCCAGAGCCCCAATACTCCCCATCATGTTGTCTATACACCTCCTGTCATGCTGTATTTTCAAGAGCTGCTTCAAAGTACATTCGTGACCAGTTTCCTAAATTTGCAGAATTCTAGAGCGAGTCACGGATGCTGGGACTGAGTTTCGTGTGGGATCAGTTTTCAGATGCAGAAACTATCAGCTGCATACAGCACAGTGTTTTTTAAATTGATAGCTGAATCACCAGATTTTTTCAAACCATGCCAGTAGAGCAGTATGTAAAACCAAACTAAAAGAGTGGTTATTTATGATGGGCAAAGGAAGGAGAAGGGCAAGGTACCCTTTAAATATATCCATTATTCATCCCTACTGAATACACATGACTTCTGCTTCAAACAGCGAGGGCTATGTTGTGAGAGATGCCCTTCTAATAAAAACAAGGCAGGAATGTTAGTACCAGAAGGTTCCCTGCAGGCTAAAAAGTGACAGTTGGCTGGGCTAGGATCAGAGCAAAAAGTGGGGTATAGCAGCAGGGCCTGCTTACACACAGAAAAAAGTGGAAAGAAAAGGAAGGGTCCAAAAAGTAGATTAATTATTCCAGAAATTAACTGAAAACTTAAAAAAAAACCCAAACAAAACACAAAAAAACCCCACAAAAAAAAAAAACTGTTTCAGACAAAGAAGACCAGGCATCCTGAAGGAGCAGATAGGGGCTGTACATTGCATTTCTCATCAGAGATGTTAGCTAATAACAATGAGCAGGAGGGGAGGGAGGGAAGAGAAAGAAGAGAACAGTTACAAATCACCCTAGTTGTAAAAACTGCTCCCTTTGTTAAGCGGCAGTTAGTGGAGAGAAGGTGGGAATTTAAAGAAGGATCTTTGTTATTTAAATGCTATCCTGTGCTGCTTTTTCAAATCTTCCTTAGAAATGTATAATAAAACCTACTATTTTTTAGTTCCAAGCACTAAAGACCACAGGCTTGGGGTTTGGGTTGTGGATTTTTTTTCCTTTACTGACAAGGGAAAACTAGAAGACAGGCCATTGCCTCTTATAAAAGACAGGAATGACATTCCTAAATCTGTATATATCCTACCTTCTGATTGCTTTTAGGTTTTGAAAACACCCACATAGATGAGCTTTATCATTACTGTAAAGCCTTCTACTTGTAAAGTGGACTGATGAAAATAACTTTGTCATAACTTTCAATACTATTTATTTTTCTTTCTCACCTCTAATAAGCAGGAGCTTATCCCTCCCAAGACAACCTAATCTTTTTATTTTAGGGCAGGGAGAGTAGTGGCAGGGATAGTCTGACAGTAATGAACTGTCATTTATATGCAAGGAAATAGAAGCACTGGCACACAATGTTAAAAAAACTCTGAAAAATGCTGATTTTCTTAGATATGAAATGGTTTGCATATTTTTTACAGATCTGTTTATCTGGAAAGGAGAAAGCTCAGCCTACATTCAGCCAGCATGCTATCCCCTTTTTAGTATCTCAGGAAACATCATATCCTACAGGTAAGATGTAACAGGGATTTTGGTCTGCCCTGTTCAATTCATCTGTGCAGCCAGGTATATTCCATAGAACACAAATACAGCTTCTGCGAGTAATACAGCCAGCCTGCACAGATCAAATAGGCTGGAAAAAAAGACCCATTTAAATGCACTGAAATTTGCATTAATTGCAGAGAATTTCGTCCAAAGCCCACAGGACTCTCATGCGCTGGCATAAGAGGAAAAGGCACAACTTCTGGCAATTGTACAGTGTGCTTTGCAACATACTTATTTGAATTACAGAGATTAGATACAAACTTCCCGGATTCCAAACAATGATTGTCCTTTTCCTTGATAATTTTTACTATTTTCTGCTGCGCGGAAATGCAATTACTCAGAGCAGTAAGTTTGATCCTCGGCTCTACCGTCAACGTCAGTGCACATTCACATCTTTTCAGAAATGGTAAATATTGCAAAATTAGTTCTAACATAATACAGAAAAGAAGTCTGAAGACAAACACTGTCTATTCACAATGGAAAAGCCCCAAAAAGCAACATCCTTGTCACTCCACGCAACTGCCTCTGTAAAGCACATTTGAATCATTATGCCTTGTTGCTTAAACAGGCCAAATAGGAGTAACTCTGGGCAGGCACTTTACGGGCAGTATTTCCACCAAGACATTGTTTTTATGTTATTTTCCTATCACAAAGCTTAAACACACATTGGAAGTCCTGCCTGCTGGAAAGGTATGACGGAGTATTTTCCATTTTCCAAAGAATGGGAAGTTTTGAAGTTTCTGATGTCTTTTCCCCAAAAGATCTCCTGCTGCTGAACTGGTCTGTGTGCGCTGTAATGGGACTGTGTCCAATGTACTGTAACCGGCAGGAACACGGACCTCTAGAAACCCAGCTTCAACTAGAGTCAGTATTTGAAGTGGGCTGTTCTGCATGATGGCTTGCAGCCATCTTAGAAGACCATGTTAGCAGTGAGACAATCATTGGCAGAGTGATAGTGAAGCTCGAAACCTGTCAAATGAAGGATGACTGCTTCTTCTGAAACTTTAAAAACATGCTGGAACAGGTACATAACGTAAGAGGATAGTGAGCAAAGGAATAAAGGCACCATACACCCAGCACAAGAAAGAGGGCTCAGAGAAGGAAGTTCAATGCTGCCACAACCACTGTCAGATCACGGCACAGGAATCATAAAAAATGAGTAGGTACAGGTATGTCATACACACAGCATTACAGACAGCTATCTGTTACACTGCTGAATATCAAACTTACTATTTCTTTTATTTTCTGATCTGTTTACACCGTTCTCCTGGCTCTTACAGATGGAGTATCTGGCAGATACTGCGGGTTTTGTGTTGAATATGTACAGCTCCTAGCACAGCGTGCTAAGACTAGAGCCACTGGATACTACAGTAATCTGGGTATTTGCTGGGAGCTGACATAGTGGCAGCCATTCTCTCTGCCAGAATTCAACCAGGGTGTTCAGACAGACACCTACACTCACTCACCCACAGCGCCCAGGGGTCCATGTCAGTGTCATTCAACGTATTCGGGGATCTACAAAACAGCAGGGTCCAGGAAATTGGCTACAAAGGCAGAGGAAGGAAGGAGAGGAGGCAAAGAAGGACTGGCAGCTAACTCAAGTGAGGAGTTACACTCCAATTCCCTGACCCAGAACTGTGTCAATATGGTGTGTTAACGCTGGTTGTCTCAAAGATGTATCAATACTGACACAGGCACTGCCTATACCAGACTTTCGAAATGTGTGAGAAGCACGCATTCAAACAGCTCGTCTGTCACCGTGCACATGGTGCAGCTCATATCAGCATACGGCACTGGCATGGGGAGAAGAGTGTAGATGCAGTTCGTGCTGGAGAAAAAATATTTTTGGTTAGCGCAGTCTAACTTCTGCCACGCAGAGCAAACTGTATGCTGTGCGTGCACTATTGTATCCTCAGTCTATGATCATGTCAGCCCCAACTCACACTATCATATCCCTGAAAACAGCTTTACTTCAGATTTGGCCCTCAAATGAACAAGGCATCAGATGGCAAGCCGCAGGCTGCTGCATCCAAAACACCTTGTTCTTCAAGGTGGTTTTTCACTTGTTTGCTATGCAGTAGTAATAGTCCAAGGGGTGGAGAGAAGCTCCTGGAGGACTCCTGGCAGGTTCACCCTGTTAGATTCCGCTTGCAATGAGAGCTCCTCGTCCCACTTCAGCAGTGGTGGGGGCTTCAGAGGTTGGTAGAGCAAGCAGTGGTCAGGGTCAGGCCGTCACCTGCAGCCTCAGAGGCAGCTCGGTGGAGCAGGTCTGCAAATTTGAGAGCCGGCAGTGCAGAGCTCAGATGGGAGACAGGAGTGGGACAACAGAAAGAAAGAGTGAGATGCAGTTACCTGAGGGAGAAGAACAGCAGGGAAGAGAATTGCGAGGATTAACTTAGAGGGTCTGGGCTATTTGTCTGGCCACACACAAATATTCCTGGGATCCTCTAAAAATCCTGGACGTGTCTCAGTAATTTTCTAAAGAAAAGTGGAGGGGAAAATACATTTGGCATTGCTAGAATACCAGGTGGCTTCACTGTTTGGCAACCATCTGGTCTCAGTTTTCTCTTTGTTAATAGCACCAGCATCAAATGAGACAGAAATAGGAAATGTTAACTATTAAAAGACACAAAATTAGACAAATAAGAGCTACCATAACGCAAAGGGAATCCAGCAAATGGACAGCAGTGTTGAACGTATGCCAACTCATTAAAAAAAAAAAATTAAAGGCAAGGCCATCCTGAATTAAAACTAAATAGCGGTTAATTTAATATTGTTATTTGTAATTGTAATTAATTGTAATATTACACATGAATTATGATATTTTTGCTAATGGTTTATCATTGTCCTCCCCTTCAGCTCCTCCACATGCCATATAGTAAAAGAGCTGCAGAAACAGTCAGAAATGTTCAAATTCCAAAGAAGGCAACACAAGACAGAAGAGAAAAAATAGAGGAAGGAAACAGCGGCAGGACCGGAGCTGCAGGTGAGTACAAAGGACCAAACCAAAGACCCACATTTATTGATCTGTCATTTAAAATTAAATAAAAAAGAAACCATATTTTAATTTCACATGGAATTCTTTTGTCAAAGATAGTGGTAACTGCACAAAGCACTTAAGACTTCTCTGAAGTCTCCTTGCTTCAAGATGATTACTGTCCCAAACTAAGACCAGTTATTACTTTAAAATATGAAGCGTATGCAAGGCTAATTTTTCAGATGGGAGAGTGCAAAGACAATCTGCAGGTTCATTTGCCTCCATGAAAAACTTCCTGTTTGCACATATGCAGTAGGCAATTATGTGACACGCTGTTTTTGTTCATTTCTTATCTACACCCACAACATAGCCAATTACAATTTTGCAGGCAGAGTTTAAGGACTTCGGCGCAAAGTGTATGCTTTTTATTTTAGAGATTAAATAAACCACCAAGTAGAAACAGAAAAATAGCAACTGTAGCAAGCAAATCTAACTTAAAAATTGAAGCAGAGAAGCAGTTCAGCAACCAGAGACCCTTATGGCCCCTGCCACTTGACTTCATGGTCTTATTCCAGCTGTCAGATAAAATGACAGATGAAAACACGGCGAGAAGATTGAATATTCTAAAAAAAATGCAACTATGTCCCATAAATGCTAACATGTATAATGTAATCATTGCCATAAAAGAATAGCATCCATTTATCATGGTATATGTGCAGAAACTTGTCATCACAATCATACTGTGCACTAAGGAGATTAAACACGGCTCTGCTGTGAGATAACTCTTGACTGGTAACTTGATATTTTTTTTATTCCTTTTGATGAACTTCTCCTTTTTTTTTCACCAGCACTGTATTGGGAAAATGTGCTTTGCCCATTTCCACCTGCCAGCTAAATTTCTGACAAATACTTTATCCTCTGAAATTATTAATTACTGGTAAATGCCAACTAAGGCATAAGAGGCATAAGAGGAGTGCTGTTGAACAGAAATCAAAGGACACACCAGGCACAGAGTGAGAAAGAACCCCCGATAAACACCAGGAACCCAGAAAATACAGCAGCACTGCCACACGGCTGCATCCCCGTGGCATCCAAGGGGAAACCAGTTCAAACCTGGTATTGAGGGCTCCGCACTGGCATCTTTTACCAAATGCACAATGCAGTGTTAACGGGAGCACCGTAGCCTCAATACCCTATCTACTCTATTGATGCCATGGCAAAAATAACTACACTGTGAAAACACTGATTAACAGGAGACTAATGACCCTGGCTCTTCTCAGCCACCCATCATTTTGCTGAGTCACAAATTTAAAATTTAGAGCACAGAAAATACATGACTAAGTGATGATGTAGAAAGCTCTTCAGAGAAAGAACTGAAAATTACATGACAAAACATTCTTGGTATAATCCTACACTTCAAACTAATCTATTAAATTTCATTTCCATTTCTATTACTCTTTAGGAGTCAATATAAAAGACTTTCCAGTTTTACAGGGAAAAAGTAGTCATATATCTGTGCTGCCAGGACTCTTAGCAAATACTTGAAGAGTTAGAATTAAAGGCCATATCTAAACTGTATTTTGGCAAGGATTTATAGAGAGTCATTTTGGCAACATGGAAATGATCAATACATATCAAAGGTGGATTATTTCACTAAAACTCCCTATCATGCACACTTAATCCCCTAGAATCTCTTGCTTCTCCTCTCTTTGATGTGATAACTACTAAAAGACTATGTGTAAAAATTTCAAGTTTTAGTGTGCATGTCATTCTCTTGGAGCTATTCAAGCCTGACATTATTTTAAATGTCAAGAGTAGTACATAAAGAAATCAGGCATCCTGAGTTGGAGGAACAAAAATGTTTGAGTTATTGCAAACATATTTGTTATCAAGATGCAGAGTGTTACTACTGTGTTTTGGCTTAGGAAAGCCATAGTCGACTAGATGAAATTGTTGCTTTTTTAAGTGTCAGTAGGTATTTATACCACAGTTCATCACAATCACCTACAACAGTCTCTGTCTCTTAAAGAGTAAAATGTATGAATTTATTTTTTTCTTAGACTGATCTATAAATCAACACAAAACTTGCAATTTCAACTAGGAAGTAAGGAAATCACTTAGCAAATATGGTAACTGTTCATAATTTCTGTTATTAAGTGTAATATATAGTAGTGACTGTCCACGTAGACCATTGCAGATGTCATAAACCAGGCTGAGTAACCAGCATGGTAGCACAACAGTTTTCTGTAACATTTCCCACATTTAAACCTTGAATTTAGAAACAAACAAGTTCAAGAAAACTGTACCAGCTGGTGGAAGGCAAACACAAACAGCTCATGTTCTGTTTTTATTTGAAATGGGTAGGTGGTGATCAAGCATCTCGTACTTTCGAGCTCTCCAAGTCCTTGCCTATTAATTAAATTCAGACACTGACCAGTGACACATTTCAGTTTGACCTCAGCCACCTAATGCTCTGGAAAGAATGTACAGGGAAAAAGGTCAAACAAATTCCAACTTACTTTTAACTACAGCCTGAAATCCTCTGTGAACTCCATACCACATCTTGCTTCTTTAAACATCAAAAAAAGCTTCAGCAGAGCCCAGAGAAACACCATCTTTCCCATGAACCTTTTTATGATGCCTTCAGCTTACACTAAAGCAATTCCGTGACTCCAGTAATTACATACATATCTCACAACCAAGAAAGAGTCAGTAGGCAAAAGAGGACACTATTCTTTCTCCTCAAGAAAAATGCAAAAATTACCCAAGCGCAGTATATATTATCTAGTCCAAAGTGATATACAGCCCTTAAAGTTAGCACTGATTTTATTGAGAGTTCCATAACTAAATCCACAAAAATCTGGAGTCTAGGTCAAGCCGTTCCTTTTACCATAGCGCGATGGAAGTGCCAGGTGCAATTCTAGCTGATTCAGCTAGAATTTCTGCCAGGAATTCAAGGGAGTGTACACAGCTACAGATGCTCGACCACATTTTGAATGGATGCAGTGTATGCTTCTCACGTGCTTAAGTTGCTCTGCCAGCTAATGCAACGGAGACGGTGCCACAATCCCAAACTCACGCTTCCTGCTTCAAAGCAAATACTGCCAGATGTGCTATCTCCATCCATACTGGGATGCACAGGGACTCTAGAGGAAGCTGAGAAAGGTTTCTCAGGCCCCTGCTGAGCCATCACTCACATTATCGGCTGACCCTCAATGTGAAGAAAGCAGAAGACAGGAGCAGAGTTTGCTCCTGAATACCTTCTTGCAACACATGCTGAAATACCATCTATTTATTCTTTTTTCTTTGCTGAAAACAATACAGACACAGTGTAAAACCCGCACTTAAGAATCACAGCATTTCTTGTCATTAACTTACCTGTTTGTAAGTCCTAAATGTACAGGTTAGAAATGCATGTATAACGCTCGGTGTTCCCTTACCACACGGCAGAGAGCACTGATTATAGTATTAACTAATTACAACTATAAAAGATATTCCCCACCCAAAACCCAATGTTGTAACACTGCAAAGGGTTCAAACCCCTCCATAATAAGCCAGAAGCACTACTGACCATTTTTAATACAAATTACGCCACAGACACTTGAGAAACTGAGTGAATAACACAAGGTGGATTTACCTCCTTTTTAGCTACTTCTCCGGCCCCTATCACATTAGCATACAAGTACCACACAGTAATTAGCAAGAACAGAGAACATGTTCTAAAAAGGTCTGTTTACCACAATCCTTCAAAGCCCGTTTTCAAGAGGTCTAAATGTTTAAAGTTTATTCTCCCTAACCTCCTGCTTCTCCTGCGCTCTCCTGCTTTTTCTTCTCTTTTTCATCTCCCTTCCCCCCCTAACCCATCAGCGGAGATGGAGCCTTTTTCTTTACGCTCATAATCAATCCTTCTCAAGCTGGATTCCACTGCATCTTGACATAACAATCAATTACTTTCCACAACCAAGGGTTTCCAGAGAAAACGAGTCCAACATAAAGCTTTCCTTATTTGTTTTACCACAGCAAACATGAACTTTTGAACAAAATTTTAGGGATGAAATAGCTATGACTTTGACAGTTGAGTTTGTCATTTGAGTACATGCAAAATTCTTTTTAGAAGAGATCAGAGAAAGCGTTAAGAGACAGAAAACTGTGATAAGGGGGAAATGTGAAAAATGAAGGACAGATTATTAACAGAAGACTGTAGAAACAAAAGGAAACTAACTGAAAAAAATGAACAGAGTGGCAAGACAAAAAATTTTAATAGGAAATAAATAACAGATGGACTACATTCAGGACTTTCACATCATCGGCCTCATTTACAAGTACCTTTTCCCTTCTCTAATTCACAACTCGGTCTTTTATTTGGTGATTCAACATGATTTTCCCCCTCCCTCCCAGACTGAAAGTAGAAGAATAGAAAGTGGAATAAAAATAGGGGCAATACTAAGATGGTAAATGTTTTAAAGAAGAAAGTAAGATTCATAACCCATGGATTCACCTATTCTTATGAAAATACAAGTGCTAATATGTCGCTTGCAGGCAAAGACTACAATCCATATACTGCCTGATACCAGCAGGCTAAATCCAAAGTCACAAATGCGTGTGTTTATAATGCTGAACTAGAATACAGCATTGCTGGTTTCTCTTTTCTTCTTACACATCAGCAAAAAGCCATCAATGTGTTATTTCATAACTGCAAGACATTTTCTCACACATTTATTTTGTTATATCCTGAAACACAGGAGGTCAGTACTGCACTATCTTAAGAGTTTTCTAACATCAGCTGCCATAGAATTGAAAGAAAGTTTTCTTATTTTCAAACATATGGTCTAATATATTTCCCAGGAGGAAAGAAGGCAACAGTTAACCCTCTTCCTTGTTCTTTATTTCTATTTTATGACTAAAGCCATTTTTTTTTAAAAAAGAAGTTGCTTTAATCTGGGGGATTTTTTTTCTTTTATTCCTTTTTGAAACACTACATCTGTGAGTCTTACAGTTTTTAAGGGTCCCTGTACAATTACTGTGCTGCATCCATGTAATTCAGATGCTTTAATCCACTCTTCTTTTGATGAAGGACAGAATCTATTGTCCTGCTTCAGTTTATATTTTAAAATGACAAGACAAATATATACAGCATATATTGTTTATGCAAACGTGATTGTCAACTAATCATTTTGCCACAATTTTTGCTTTTAGTTTCTCCTATTAATCCATGTAAACCCACGCTTTTATATATGTGCTACAATAAATGCTCATCATATTTGGAAGGAAAAGATCAACACAAGGGAATTTTTTCACATGACACTCTCAATGAACTCCAGTGAACTCCTCCTCCCACTCCTGACAGTATTTGTCTGATGGTTTTTGTTGCATTCACAATTTGTGCCTCTTGAACAGTGCTATTGGGAACTGCAATACAAAAATCAATATATATCTATCAATATCAGGAATATATTTTTATTGCCTGATTTTATTGCCTCTTTCAAAAATTCAAAAATAAACCTTTTTAAAGCATCATTTGAGCAATCTCCCTTCAAACTAAAAATAAATAGCTCCAGAAATTTTGCATAAACAGAAAAATATACACCTACAACATAAGTCCTAGGAGAGCTTGTATCCTATTTCAGCTTTAAAATTAGACTATATCTCACTACTGTTTAAATACCAACGTATTTCAACCCAAAATGGCCCTGTCCCTGAGGAGTATCTGCTAAATTCAAGAAACGTTTGGCTAACAGCAACTAAACAGTAACACAAACAGCACTTTCATTGTTAGGTAGTGCTTATCGGTTATTATTCTCCTAGTGTGTTAAAAATAAGACAATTGTCCTCATTATCACAGAACTAACACATGAGGAGAAACTAAACACCCCAGTTACCAGAGCAGTGAGGAGCTGACCTTAAAAGATCTTGATTCATATTAAGTGCACTGTTTACTGAATTATATTTCCTTTTCAGTTGTGGGAATGTAATTTGTTTCAAAATCCTCTGGAATCTATGTAATGGTATCTTATGTATTTATTACATTTCAGCTGTGTTCAGAAGATAATTATTAAAAAACAAAAAAAAAATCTCAAAACCAACAGCCCTTGTTTCATGAAGAATCATGGCAAAGAGGTTGGAGATCATCTGGTCCAACCTTCTGTTGAAAGCGTGGCCTTGGACCCGGTTACCCAGGGCCCTGTCAAGACAAATCTTGAATTCTTCCATCAAAGGAGATTTCACCACTTCCCTGGGCAATCTATTTCAATGGTTAATTGTTCACATGGTGAAGATTATTTTACTTATACCCAAGACAGAATTTCTCTTGAAGCAACTATTCTCATTGCCTCTTCTACCACCATGCAGCCTTGTAAAAAGAGAACCTCTACCTGGTCTGTAGCTATCTGTTTAGTTATTGGAAGACTGTGATTAGATTTCCCCTTAGCCTTCTCTTTTCCAGGCTGAGAAAACCCAGCTCCTTCAATCCTACTTCAGATACCAAGTTCTCCAGCCTTTTAATCATCTTTGTGGCTGTACTGGTATCTGGCTGGGATGGAGTTATTTTCCTTTATAGCAGCTGGCATCATGCTGTGTTTTAGATCTGTGACCAAAACAATGCTGATAACACATCAGTATCTTAGCTGTTGCTGAACAGTGTTTGCACTGCATCATGGCCTTCTCTGTTTCTCATTCTGCACCCCCAGTGAATAGATTGGGGGTGTGCAAGAGGTTGGGAGGAGACACAGCCAGGCAGATGACCCAATCTACCCAAAGAGATATTCCATGCTATTTAACATCACACTCAGCAATAAATCAGAGAGGAGGGGTGTTTAGGTAGGTTAGCCGTCTTTTGCTTGGGAACTGGCTGGGCATCGTCTACCCATGGGAGGTGGTAAGTTACTGCTTTGGTATCACTTGTTTTGCTTGCTTTCTTTCTTCCACTTCTCCTTTGCATACTGAACTATTTTTATCCGGACCAGCAAGTTTTCTTGCTTTTACTCTTCCTTTTCTCTTCCCCTATCCCCCTGGGAATTGAGTAAGCGGGGGGAACTACGCAAACACACACAAGATGATCACATATAATGTCATATTAAAGCAATTACCCTTATTTGCTAGGCTGCTGTTGTAACAACAACAGTCTGCCATATAGCATATTAGCACATTATGGACCAATTTTTCTTAATAAACCATATAATCTGATCCACATTGGCAGGCCCAGAGTCAGCATAGCCCGTACTGTTTGGCTGCAGCTATATTTGCATCCCAAGCTATATAGCTGGAATGCTTGCATAGGGAAACTCGTTTGTAGTATTTCTTCCTAAGCACATGAACATCATTTAGATACAGCCATCAACTTTCCCAAGCACAAGTGTTCCCCTACACAGGGCATTTAAAAAAATGCCAACCAGTATATAAACAGTTACAGAACACTCTGCAGAGAACATACTGTCATAAGATCCATCACAGAATTTTTCATACACCATTTTCAGCTTCTATGATAGCTCAGAAGTGTGACTAAATTTAATGGATTTTTTCCAGGTGTGCAACCAAAGCAAATTTTAATTGCTAAATAACCAATGTTTATTCTCAGCCTTGCTTATCCCGAAGTTGTATGTGGACTTCATATTTGCCAACTCAGAAAAAAAAGTCATTCAGTAGAACTGTGTAAATTCAGCTTCAATTCTTTGCTCTTCTGTCAAAAAAAAAAAAAAAAGCATTATGAATTTGGTATAGCTCCTTTTAATTCTACAGAGAGATGGTTGAGAAGATTGCAGAAAGCAACAGCAGTGAGGGCAGAGTATTCTTTTTAAGACATCACCTATCCCAAGCATAATACCTGATTTTATGAAAAAAAAATTACACTGGCTTTTACATACTATTTATCTTAGTCCTGTTTTTTACTTCTAATTAACCAAATGTAGGGGCCAACTTGTATCAAAATTAACAGAGTTTTTAATGGAATTGGTTTGGACTTTCTGATTTTTGAATGGTGACCTTAGGGCAGAACATGCTTTTCAAAAAGCTATTACATGACTTAGAAGACTAAGTCTCAAAAAGCAACTTAATCATTTGAGTGCCTAGAACTGATTTAAATTTTTAGGTGTTCTAGTTGTAATGAAAATAAGTTGGGTTTAGGCATTTGGGGGAACTGACTCTTTGGTTTGGAAGTCAGAACGTAAATGAGTGGGGTTAAAACAAAACCTTCTCTTATGTTTCATTCCTTGTAACTTTAAGGTTACCAAACATCATTTTTATTCCAGTAGAAGTTCTTCCACCACCCAAAAGGACAGCTGGGAGAATATAAGCAAAGAAACATAATCTTTACTACTTTTCCACTTTCCATTTTCCGAAATTTACATCATATAAAATAAATACCTTAAGGCATTTGGATCCTGCAGCTTACTGACAGTTTCCTATAACTAGCTGTCTCAACAGAAGAGTAAAAGGTAGTCTAAGCTGAAAAGCAGGTCATCTAAATAGGTTGTCATAGTCTTGCCATTAGGTCATAGACTGCGTATTTGGCTGCTCTACATACAGTGTTTCATCTTCCTATCTGTAAGCAGGAGGTCTGGTAACTTAGAAGCATCCAGGCTTTAATCAGTTTGTGTGACTGTGACTGGAGAGATGCCAGTAAAAGAAATTCAGATACCACCTCGAACTGGATGGAGAGAGGCCTTGGAAAGATGCACAGCTGTTAAAGCTGAAGTTGCAAAGGAATCATTTTGGCTTTGGAGATAAATTTAACTCATTTCAGAAGTGGAAGTTTCCCAAAGACAGGCAAAGGGTGAGAACATGGATAGGAAGAAGTGTTCCTGCTTCCGATTTACTGTTGTTATCTTCAAAAGTAATAGAAAACAATGAAAAGATGGTGCCTGAAACTAGGGAACAGAAGTCTAATACAAGGTGGTCTCAATTGTTTCTCACCAAGTCTCAGATCAGATGCAAAAACACGAGAAAAAAATCATAGCTGAACATGAAAAGATTGCCATTATTTGATGTTCAGCTGAGGGAGAAAGGGATGGTACAGAAATCTCAAGTGTGCTAAAATAGCCTTTTGCCTCTTAATGATTAGGTTTGCAAGTGACACCTAACTTTTTGGCAAGAGCCAGGAGTTATTTAGCATATGCCCACCAGGGGCTTTAGGATTTTATTGGGATCTGGACAGTGATTATGCCAAAAGCAATGGGTAGAGCTAGTACAAAGGATGTGGGCAAGAAGGCAGCCTGCTTTCTAGGGGCTACCCAACCAAGTCTAAGAGAAAACTGGATGTCAGGTAAACACGGGGTTAGCTCTGGCACTAAAAACAGGATCGGAGGAGGAACCCTCTGAAAGAAAGATGAGGACTGGGCTTGTATTGCAGACACACACGGGAACTGTCAGCAAAGCTATTTTCATTAAGGAAAAGGTAACAGGGGCATTTTGAAAATACAGCAGTTAGTGACCTCTCACTTGCACTGGATTTTGAGAAGGGCGGTTTTTTCCGGCTTCTCGGCCCCTTGCAACAGCTCAAAAGGATCAAAGCAAGATGCTGTGCTGGCTCCAGCAGCCATGGGGACAATTGCAGCTGCTTCAAAAGAAGAGGAACTTAAACTATATTAGAATGCAAGGAGGTCTCTAAAGGCCTCATTGAACTCTACTAGAAAACACGAGAATGGTATTCAAGAAACATTATATGACTTTACACCTCAGTAGAAAAAATACCCACTACAGGATAGTAATCTTTACACAGTTAACAAAGGGTGAACTTCAGCATAAGAAAGATTCTGGCCTCAAATGTATGTACAGGTGAGTTATTGGCAGTGTAATAATAATGTGGCATTATCGGATAAGGTTCAGCACATGTTAGTGTATAGTTTGTTAAAAGTGCTTGTTTTCATTTGCACTAATTTGCAAAATTCAGTACTTGGCAATAGGTTGTTCCCAACGTTAGTGCAAATTAGTGAGGTTCCACTTAATTTTCTTTAATTACTGGACTGGAAAAGATGATCATGTACGTTGAGAGATAATTAGCTAAGTGGGTATTAACTGGTTTTTTGTGTGTGAAAATCTCCAATCATTCAACTAGACACTGACTCAGGCATTTCCTTTTGAGATAGATGTTCCCAATGAACCCCATTAGCTCCCCAAAGCTGCACAATAACAGCTGGAAATTAGTGTAGGCAACAATCAAAGAAAAATGGGCTCAAACAGGAGCAGCTATTCCCTCCTGAATTGGACTGCCTCATACTAATTGAGAACAACTTCACTGGGCTGACAGAGCCTGTAGTTCCAACATGATAAAAATTATGTTTACAGTCCCCAGGGGTACTGAATAGAGGTCTGCCTTCATGCATAGGAAACATATTAGCAGTTGCATCAGTTGTGAAAAACAGCTGCCTGACCACCCTACACACAGACCAAAAAAACTGGACAGGGGCTGTTAGTTCAGGAAGAGTAAGAACAGCCACACAGTCAAATAGAAAATATACACAAATGACCAGCACTGGACTGAGCAGCATACAAGCAGGCAATGCTATGGTAACAGAAATCAGATTTAATTGAAAGTGAGGTAAGAAAGAACTAGGGCAATAACCTCTGTTTTTCAACAGTATACATTCCTATGATAATTGAAATATACACAAAGCAAACACCCTGAAGACATAATATGCTTCAGTAATTTATTTCCAAATCAGGGTCAAAACCAGGACAGTTGTTAATATTTGTTTCATTTCTGCTGCAAAGAACACATGCCTCAAAGAAGAAAAAAATGGTAAGTAAAGGAATATAATAAGATTGATATAAACCAATTATAAGTCACATATTTCTTTCTGATGTGCTCTTTCAAACAAAATATCAAACAGGAAATACATTTTCGCAACCTCTCCTTTCCTAGGTGAAGGATCTGTCTTTTCCCTTAGACATCTCCCCATCGCTGTTGTAGCTCATTACCAAGGTAGTAACAACAGCCAGCTATTCAACCATTTACATAGCGACCATGAATCAGCCTGGTAAGCACAATGAACCTCAGCCACCAATTCAGTACAGAAACAGAGTTTGCAGATGAATAATTTAGTGCTGTCATCCCAATGATTACAAAAAGGAAATGGTCTATTTATTTGTAAAGCAACATTATTGATAAATGTCCAGTTTAACCCTGGGATTACATTTGCTAACTTTTTTCCCCTCAAAGTATTATTCCAGTGTAAAGCTACATTTATTTATTTTTTCCTTACAAAACTACTATTTACCATTTAGTAGCCTACTGGCACAACAAAGACTATTTATTTGACTTCTTTGGTACTGCATTTCTGAGAGACTTTTAGCTACATCAGCATACAACTGGAGAAAAAAACCTCTAATAAACCAAATATCCAATAATAAGAAGTTCCTATCTGATATTTTGATTTTGGCCACTTAACTGATTCCAAGTGAAGACGACTGTGGTCAATTTATTTACAGCCTCAATGTCTGCATAGCTCAATACAGCCTCATAGACAGATATCCACGATTTTTAAGTACTGCTGTTTAACTGTCTTTGCAACACAAACTACTCAGCTGAATAAACTCACTTAGCTGGGGACCCATGCTATAGCAGCAGCTATACTGCATCCAGTTCCCAAGCAGCTAGAAATGACTGCACCATGCGGGGGAAGTTCCTGCTGTGACTTTACACTGTCAGCCTGTTTCAGCAAAGGAATATTTTCCTTTGATTTCGGTAAAATTCCAAGTTCTAATTCCCATCATCAGCGATGCACACAAAATTTTGAAGCAGAGGGAAATGAATGAAAAATTAAAACCATATTATTTTTAAATAATATATGAGTTTCCTTCAGCATATGTTAGAAACAAATCTGACTATTACTGAAACACTCCATTCCAGCAAAAAAAATTCTCTGTTTTAACTGCATCAGAAGCAAGATTTGTAGATACTAAAAAAAGCTCGCTGGACCATCATCTTTCAGACTTACATGGTTTATGGAGTCAAAGAAACATTTGCTAAGAATGAGCTAAATGATCTTATTTATTTTATATTGAAATTATTAAAAGTGGAGAAAACTAACTTTTATTTAATACACTTGACTGAGTCCTACAAGTCCTATTTGCCAGACTATTATTTCTCCCGTTGCTAGTTCTTTGTCTCAAAACTAAATTTTCCATAACAAAGCATGTGGATGACCTTAAAATCAAATGACTACATTTATTAAAGAAATTTAATTTCCATGCTGAAAACACTGCAGTTCCCATTGACAGCAAAAGCTGTCATTCTCCAATACCAAAAAAACCAGTTTTAACTAAATTGGGAGACAAAGAAATCATTGAGATAAAATCATTTTGCACAAGTTGAAGACCTGGTTCAGTGTGTTTAAGGAGGAAATCTTAATGCTGTTGCTTTGAGGTTTGCTCACCGGAAGAGAGAACTTACCTGTCTGAAACATGTATTTTTCTCTATTTCTATTGGACATAAGAAGTAAGAGAAGAGGTGGCTGGGAGCCATTAGTATACAGACTGAGTGGAAAATAGCTAAGCCTTCCTGGTCTCTTGAACAGAATTGAGTGAAATGTTTCCATAAATATTTTCTAACCAAATTTAAAAAAAAAAAAAAAAAAGGGGGGGGGGGGTTGTATCTGAAAACTCAGAAACATTTTATGCATCAACTTTAATTCTTAATATTTTTTCACTTGAAATTTTTTTCCTATTTATTTTTTAAAGGTAAGTACTCAAATTTTAAGAGCATTTTTTCAACTTCTGAACTTCTACTGTTTTCAACTTCTGGGCCAACATTTTGGGGGAAAAAAAATCCATTTTGTCATTTCTAGCATATAAAAAAATTAGTCATTCACAAATCAGCCTTTCAACCAATTAGACAGATCCAGAATAAGAATAAATTCAATTATTAGTTGCCAGTTTCTCGATATATCTGAAGATATATCTAATCTTTTCCTTATCTTAGCCTACATCTTCTTCCTGATTATCTGGGTAGACACATTTAAAATCAACACTTTGTGCTTTGGTATTATTGGGCTCTGTAACACTGCTGCAGTAGATCTTAAATACTTCTGCCCATTTAAAGCTTACAAGAGCAGAGAAAAATCCATTCAGAGTCATAATCAGAAAATTAAACAAACTGGTTTCTCAGAAGAGTAATAAAATAAAAATTTTAACCACTAGAATTGTTCGCTATTGACAAAACAAAAAATCAGGTTCCTGTATTCTTTGTATATCAGATCTAGAGGTTCTTCTTTCATCAGGGAGATATAAAACCCAAATGGCTCCAGAGAGCTCAGTAACAAAATTAATGAAGTCATCCCCAATGTATACAAACTCTTACCTAGTAAAATACAATTTTCTTGAAAGTAGACAGAAGTAATGCATCAGAAACACTTAAATGCTCCAGGAATTGATGCTTATGTCAAATCACTTGCCATTAAACAAAGCCTAACAAAAAATTAAATGGAGAAGCCTGTTAAGAACATTTATATTCCTCGACTCACCAGACGCAGGTGGGACCTCCCCCAGAAAGGGGGAGTGTCCAGATTGCATATTTCTGCACATCCTATGCTTCTATTTAAAATAAATACCTTCAATACTCATGGTTACTAGAAAGTTTCTTCCCATCCTTTCTCAACAGAAGGAAGCAGCAGAGGTAAAACATTAACCAAGAGTTTCTGGTGAGCCCCCTCACCATGTTTCCAGGAACGAGAATGTTCTATAGGGTGCTATAAAATAAGATGAACAGCATAATTTTCCTCAACTTGCTGGTTCAGGATAGCAGATGTGCTTTTCACTAGACTTCTGATATGCCCTCTCTCTCTCCAGTCTTTTTTTCTTACATTTGACTCCAGTCCCCCGCAAAGCCCAATTTGTCTGGTTATCATGTCATTCAAACACTGCCTGCTATGTAACAAGACATTGGCAGAAACAGGCATTTTTAGGGGCATTGTTCATACAACCTATTTTAGATGTTCTCATCCATCCAGGGCATATTACATCCCAGATGTCAGAAGAATATCACCCTATGGCTTCAGCACCTACAAAAACAGAGGGAATTTTAAAAGTTTTCACCTACCAACTTAATCCATCATCAATACATGTGCATTTGTAACTATAACTCATTCAGAGCGCAGGGGTGACGGAGCTGCAGTCTGGAGAGACAGTTCTCAGCACAGTCAGGTGCTCTGCTTAGCACAGCTTTCCATGTGCTGAAAGCTTCCCTAACATCTGACTATCTGAACTTAGGCTCTACCTTAAGCACAGTATTTTACTATTGGTCCTCCCTTTTTGCCTGCTCTCCACATCCCCTCCACTTCTCCACTCAGCAGCTGCTGACCCACTGAGCTCTGCCATGTCTGGTGCTGTGCCCTGCTGACAGCCTTCCAGGGCAGCAGCTCCATTTTTCATTGGTATCACTCATTCAAAAATATTCCAGTACCTGCACGCTCAATTCACGTATTACTGCGAGAACTTGGCGGCAAAGTAGAACTAAGAATAAGTAAAAGCAAAGGCCAAAAGCAAGAGCCGGGCTTAAGGCTGTAGGAAAAGGATGGAATTTAACTGAAGGACTGAGTTAAATTTAAAAGGACAGAAAAGGAAGAGTAGCTTCTGTTGCAGCAGCTGATGGAGACATCAGTAGCAGTATTACCAGACTCCACTGCTCATTTTATTCCATAAGGAGTGACCACGGGCTCAGGCTGGTGGGAAAGGCCACCATGTTCACAAGGCATGGTACTAACAACATAAGGGTACATAGGCCAACGGTGTAGCAGAAAACCACTACTCAAGTCGAATGCACCATTATTTGTTTGATTCTCCTCTTATACACTGATGAAAACATTTTCCTTTGATCAAAAAAGCCATGTATCCCACTTCCCGTTTATCTCAAATGGTGCTGTACCATGTGTTTGACCTGCCTCTGCAATGGGTGCTCGCATTCCAGCCTTATCACCTAGGCACTGGAGCATCCCGTCCTCAACACACTTACCTCTATTACTCCCTTCTTGACAGGGCTGAGCAACTTGAACCGTTCTTCTGACTTTGTTTCTACATTTAAGTTTATATTAACAATTCATCTACTGATAATCATATTACACTATTAAAAAGTCATCTTATATTGCAAAAATGAGCACAGCTCTTGATATATAAGTGGTAGCTTCATTCACATTTGCATCTTTTCTTCTAAAGCTTTAAAGCAATTTATCTACACTTCCTGAAAAAAAATTTAAAACAAGAAATTTATGCTTAATTTTACCCAGTAAAATTATTTTCTTTCAAGTGAAATTCAACTACTTTTAATTCATAAGAGATTAAAAATTGATACATTAAATGTAGATACATTTATATAGAAATGTTTACATTTTAAATAAAACTGAAGTCTAAGTTTGTATAAATACAAAATATTTACATTTTGGTCATTGATATCAAATTAGTATTTTTAAATAGGGTTTCTGATTTGACTATTCAGTGCTAAAGGACCAGATGAGGCAGTAGGCAACAGCTCTTTTTTTTCTTTTTTTGCCTTTTTTTTTAAATTAAAACAGCTTCTATATTTTGCCCTTCAAAATTTACAGTCTAATAAGCTACTGGAAAAAAATAAAATCGTACTCTAGGCAGATTCTAACATTAAATCTTTGCCAAAAAAAAGTGTTTCCATCAAATATCTTCAAAGCTGTAACATTTGGTGCAATGAAAGCATTCAGTATTTTCTTCCACTCACTTTGTTTTGGGCAAGGTTAAACATTATACTAATCCTACTCTTTTTCCTTTCTCTTTCTTTCCTGACCCTTTCACTTGAAAGCCCATCAACATAATCTCCTGCAAGCATAGCACTACCTGACAAACTATCACCCCGAATAGACCTCAATCCATCCTGCAAGGCAGCAGTTACAAGAAATCATTGAACTCTGAATGGTCCCTGCACCATCTGAGAATAAATCAGGAGGACAATATATTTCTTGGACCTAAAACAGCCCCATCAATAAGTAACCTAAGCATCAGGAAAACGACCAACTAAAATGCTGACGAACACTCATGGCCTTTTATTGGGGTCAAGGGGTAGGACTGCCCAGGAACCCTCCTGCCTTTCTTCTTCCAAATACTCTGAAAGGCCTAATACCATGCAATTTCTGATTCATGTGTTGTTTTGGCCTTGCACCACCAGGCAAGTCACGGCCGGTTTCTCCTTTCTCCTTCTCACAGTCACACTCAGCATATTACAAGTGCTTTTTGCACAGTGAGCAGACAGCTCAGACTACGGACGGTCAGAAATTATCAAGAACTGAGAAACAAAGTCAAAGAGAGAGACAGGCAGAGAGAAACATCCACAAAGCTTCAAAGTGCAAAAAGTATCTCTTGCTGGAGCAGACAAAGCCCTTCTGCAGCTACGCAAAATCCAGAAGCCAGCGTGCTACCTTTTGTTGGGGAACACGGGGGATGACGGAGATTTTGTTTATTCAGTTTTTCATTCCTCCACTAAGCCTAAAGCTCTCTTTTTGACATTTCATTTGCTTAAAGCTTCTGTTTTGTAAGATTTCCAATTAAGAGAATGTGACACTCTCACCAGGCTTGGATTTCTCCTATTAAGCAGCTTTGCTGGTCATTTTGTTAAGGCCACCTCCAGAACAAATGCTGACTGAAAACAGAATTAATAATGGATATGAAGAGTACTATCCAGTTGCCAATGCACACAATGAAGACAGATGTTTTACACAAAGCAAAGATACACATCTGGATAGACTTTTTTCATTAAACTTGGAAAAAAGCCAAAAAGGTAAAGAAATCCAGCCACTCTCAACTGTTATATAGAAA
Source organism: Gavia stellata (assembly GCF_030936135.1). Taxonomy (NCBI): domain Eukaryota; kingdom Metazoa; phylum Chordata; class Aves; order Gaviiformes; family Gaviidae; genus Gavia; species Gavia stellata. The sequence goes on along the minus strand of NC_082599.1, from coordinate 21,148,038 downwards.
TCTTTAACAATTTAAAATACTTTAGCAGATACAAGTAACTGCTAAACAAAATGCATACTTATAAAGGCTCTTCAAAAGCAGACTTACATCACAGTTAATCACATGGGAGAAGTCTGTAGGTAAATCAATATTTTCCTTTTTTTCAATATAGATCTAAAGAGTGCATGCATTCTGTGAAAAAAATAACTGCATCAAATAAAAAGAAATATAATCACGCTTATAGAAATTCTGTTCCCTAATTCTACACTCCCATCACAACAGAAATGTTCAACAAGTGTATTGCATGCTAGGAAAAAATATTCGACTACGGGACAAACTAACTATGGATTTGAGGCAGTTTCCAGAGGTATGTTAGAGTAGGATTTGATCTCTCAATCTATTAGTAAACTCAAATGTATGTTAGAACTTTCAATTTGCTTTCTCATTTGAAAGGAAACCATGGATATCTGCAAACCAACACAACACTGTGAGCAATGATCACTCTCAAGAATCCCTTGAACCAGAAAAACTGACAGGTTGAGCTTGTAGCATCAGCAGGAAAAAAACCTAATGTCTAAAGAGTAAAAGTGGCTCATCCTTGTAGAATAACACTTTACCAAGGGTAAGTAGCACATTCAAAACATTTTCAAAGAACCAATACAATTAGGAGAAATATAGTCATTTATCATATTCTTTCAACATGTTAATGTAATTCCATGAGAATAAGGACAAGAAAAAATGAAGAGAAGAATTAACCTTGCCTCTAGAAATTCTCAGTCCAGAACCTCTGAAGTTTGTTAAGAAATTGCCACAGATGAACATAAAAATTGGTTTCATTATAGCAAGATGGATGACTAGCTTCATTCCTTGGTAAGAAACAGGTCAGTACTTCTGAAAAGAGATGAGCTTAAAATGAGGAACTAAATGGAAGCCATTAATTGTCACAATGTGAAATGCCAAATGGGTTAATCCAATGCTTTGATGTACAAAGAATTCATTGTTATAACCTCACATTGGAAAAGAAAATGTTGAGCTTTTACTTTGGATGAAAGGATATTAACAAACTACTCATATACCACTTTCAAATTATTAAATATGCCAGTCGCTACAATTTGCTGGGGGAAAAAAGAGATAATTTATCCCCGCCATTACATAAATGGAAGTCTAAGGCAAAGACTAAGAACTTTCTGGAGGAAGACACTGGCAACATCAAGAAAATAAAACAAGTTCTCCTAATTCAGGGCATTGACTAAAAACATATTCCTGAAAATTCCTTTTTTACATCCCAGAGTGAGTAAGTAAAGGCATGCTCCTTAGCTGTCCTTCCTTTTAATGCTGACATTGAGTCAAGTTCCTCTTGCTGATCACAGTAAGTATGAAGTGTTCCAGGAAAAAACAGCAGTGTTAGAAATAGAAAGCGAGACTACATGGACCCCTTTTGATTAAATGTGGCAGTCTCCAAAAGATGCAGACCTGAAGCCCAGAAAGGAAATAAAGAGTGACGTGATCTCATTTTCTGGCTTTGACAGGCTTCCTCGGTACAAATACTCTGCTAGACAGGAGAGGGCAAGGGAATGAACTCAGTACTGGCACCTCAATACCCCACACTGCTGAGCATGTTCCCTAGCTCTGCTGTACTGCCATCCCCACGGCAAGACCAAGCACAGCTCAGTGTCTACGCCAGTCAAGTGAGCACTCCTGACAGGCAGCTTGAACAGGCCTGCACCAGTTTTGCTCCCTTTGACCTGCCCAGCCATTCCACGCAACTAAGAGGACACTGACCCCGCAAACTCCCCACGTGCCATCAGGTTTCATGGACACTCCGTTTCATGCTTCACAAGTGCCACTCTGGCGGGCTGGTATGCAGCCCTCACACTATCTCAAACACTAGGAACTGGAAAAATACATATATCCATTATAAGGGGAGCAGCCATACACAGTGTGGACATAAGCCAGTACACACTACTTGTCTTTGGGATCAGGAATTTATTCCTGGCCCTCTTGTACTTAGCAGTACAGATACGTCCTTGGCATCTGATTTGCAGTCCTGGGATGCCTCACTTCCTATGACAACTGTTCTGTTCTCATTCTTCATCTTAAATTCTCTACAACTGAACGCTTTTTTCCTTCATGTGGGTTTAAATACCGTGCAGTAATGCAACAAAAATATAACTAACAAAGATCACAGCATCCAATTTCCTGCAACAGAGTTGCACAGAGCAACCATTTAAAAAATCTAGTTCCAAAAATAAACAGCAGAAAGAAGCTCAAGAGAATCAGAAGCGAAACTTCCCCACCCAGAAAAAAAAGGATTTTTTAAAAGATTGTAATATAAGAGATTAAGTGAATAATTTTGTTTAAATCATAGAAATTCCAATAACATCTTAATTTTTTTTTTAGTATTTTTAGTAATTGTTCCTCTAAAAAGTTATAGACATTTCAATACTAGTGCTGATGCAGTTAAGAATTCCACAACTCAACTTACAAATAACAGCTATGAATTCTGTAGCTCTCTTTTGTCCCCTTTCTATTACTGCTGGTTGTACAAGTAAAGGTGGTCTGAATCACTTTCGATTTTATTGATCCTAAGATGTTCTATTAAGGATGTCCTACTTGCTGTACATTGATTCGGTGTCATAAGAAAGTCCATAAAAATGGGTTTGCTCAATAAGTACTTTATTTAATAATCATGACCACCCTGCCCTCATCCTACCACAAAAATTACCTATATTTCACGTAAATGTATTATCCCTTCACTTTTTACAGTTAAACATTATGTGCATCTGAAACAGACATGTGAAAGAGAAAACATACCATTTTTTTTTCCTCATCAACATATGCTAGAAAAATAGATCTCATTACATTCGTATATTTTGCATCCTACTTCTGAGTCTGACACTGGGAGAGGTGATTTTTCTCCTGCAACTCTGTAGTTTATAGACTTCATAATTTTTTTGGCCAGCAGGAACAGTTTGTGCTGCTTGCTTCTGAGTCTCTGCAGACGCTATTGTGCTTCCTTAAATGTAGTTCAGTTCTGGTTTTCCCCTACCAAATTGCATCAGGTTTTCAAATCACTATGGATATTAAAAACAGGTCAAGCACTAATGCAAAAAAAATGCTGGCAGTTTTACTTTTGTATCATCAAATCAACAGTGAAAAGCTGAAAAGTTACATAGGTGGACATTTTCCATAGATGCTCACATGCGAGTCTGTCTAAAGTTTACTTTGAATGTTGGGCAAGTAATCATCTTTGCTTTTCAATGTGCTCCTTCCATCATCATCTTTGCAGATTTTTTTGCAGAGAAATGAAGAAATAGTACAAAAAGAGTGGTCTGAAGCAGTTGCTTTGCTCAGGCACTAAAACCTGTAATTGTGGCCTTAGATATACATGCAGATACACACAATAACATAGGTTTAAAAAAAAAAGGAAGAGAATGTACTGCTTTTATCTACACAGCTTAACCTACTGATTTTCAAGGCATGATCTGGACCAAAAAGAAAATAGGGGAAAGAACAGTCAACATCGTAAGAGAAAACCAGTTATTTTTATAAACAAGTAAAACCAAAAAAATACTACTATCCCAACTCCTTTATACAATTAACTTTTGTTACACTGACCAGTACATTACCATTGGAAGTTAGTTTAAAATTCTGTATAATTACACAGGCCAATGATATTAGATAAAAAAAGAATTTTAAAAAAATGTAGGATATGCAGTCAATACCAGGAATCAGATTTAGGACTTAAGTCTTAACAACTTAAAGGTAAAGCAAACCATTCTTCTTTTCTATTTCAAAAAGTAGTCCATAATCATATCTTATATCCCAGGAAAAGATTTGTATTTCCACCTGTGAAATCCAAGAATTTCAGGATGCTACAAATGTGTCAGTAACACAAAAATAAGTCAATGTATTCCACAGAGAAACTCCCGATCTGTTTATCAGCTATTACAGTACTACACACTGTTTCATGTCTTTGCTTCATGTTCTGGTGTCTCCTGACCACAGGGTTACATTTATCTCCACGTGCTGGTCCAGCCTCTGTGACAGTGAGGAGTAGCAGACAGGAAAGGAGAGGAAGCACTACTGTCACATCCTGAATCTTACAGCCTGTCTAGTAACTGCAGGAAGAAAAGAAACCCAGAAACAGTGTAGATATATGGTAGCACAGTAACAGGAGCCAGTCCAGTGCAGACAGGATGGAGACAGAATCCCTCATGTACACGGCAAGATAACAATCAGAAGAGGTGACAACCATTTTCCCAGAAGACTGAAATCCATTCTGCCTCCTGCACTCCTCTCGAGCTTTGTATTATTCACATCAAGAATTATTTTTATGCCTTTGACTCATGCAGATAAAACAAGTCATTTAAATAGTGTTCAGAGGGGAAGAAAGAACAAACATGAGTTGAAAAAAAAAATCACATTTAGTAGGTGAGCATGATTTACAAAATGCTACTGTGCAGGGGCTCACAGGGGAGCAAGGGAGAACTTCCTACAGGCAGTCTGGGTTTATTTTAATGCACAAACCCAAGCAACTACTCCAGGACTTCTCACTCACAAGTAATAGCAAGAAGATGACAGAGAAGCCTGGACTCTTTTCGTTCTCTCACCCCTCTCCACGGTTCAGATCCTTGGACAACTGTAGAGAGGAACAGATAAATAATCAGCACCTGATGGCTGTCTGGAAAAATCCCATCTTTAAATTCTGTTCCAGGGTCCTCTGGTACAACTTGCAAAATCACCCACAAAGCTATAACCAGGCCTCTCTGTTTGCTATCCCGTGTTTCGTCCTCCTTTCCTCAGCTGAAAGAAGATATTTTTATCTTTGCCTCTAGCTCCAAGAACTGTTTTCTCCATGACTTCCCCAATGAGCTCACTCAGGGTACTCCATGAAATCCATTAAATACCTGCTTTAGTAATCCATCCAGCATTTCCTCCCCTATAGCACGCACTGTGGCAGTTCATTCCAAAGACTTCATAAAAGCAGAGTATATAAACTGAAAAAGCTTTTTAACAAATCAAGAAAAACAGCTAATAAAAAGAATCTGCCTGGAAGTTTGCTAACACATACTCTTGGAACAGAGAGGCAAAGAGAAGGCAAGAAAGAAGATGACAAAAATGCTCAAGAGAAACCCGAGGAAGGACAGAACAGAGAGGAATCACAGAATCTGAGAACAACTGAAGTTGGAGGGGAACTCTGGAGATCATCTAGTGCATCACCCTACTCAAAGCACAGTCAACTAGAGCAGATTGCTCAGGACTGTGCCCAGGCCTCTTCTGAAAATCTTCAAGGATGGACACTCCACAACCTCTCCGGGCAACCTGTGCCAGCATTCAGTCACCCTCACACTGGAGAAGTTTTTCCCTATGTATAAATGTAATTTTCTGTATTTCAGTTTACACCCATCGTCTCTTGCACTTTCACAGGGAACCGCTAGGCAGAGTCTGTCTCTTCTTCAACCTTAACAGAGAAGAGTATGGCCTTCCTAGAGGCAAACATCTGACCATAAGGATTTTTTGTTCCCTTTTCTGAGGTTCACTCTCTTCCAAATGCTCAATATTACCATGAGTATCCTGGTGAAAGTTGGCAAAAGGTACAAACACAAGCAATTCCTCAGAAAGTAAGGACTCTTAAAATATTAGACTATCAGGACAATAGCCTGAATCTGTTGGGTATGTCTCCTAAGGAAAGACGGTACTTCTTGAAAATCAACATTTTATGAACTCTATTTAACAAGAAAAATGGCAAGTATGTTTCTTCCTACAGAAAAACACCCCATATACTTTCAGTTATCCAAGCTGCTGTAAGAGAAGTACAAGAAAAGTATTTTCTCCCATATGAAAAGGAACACTGGGAGTTTCCAAGGATAACAGCCTCAGGCTGCGTCACCAGAGATTAGGACAAGAAGGCATGATTTTGTATCAAGTTCCCCAAGACTTACCAGAAAGCAGATTTCCTCAGAAAGTGTTGGGAGTATGAGAACCCACCTTAAACATCAGCCCTCCCTTTGATCCAACACTTTGATATCCTTCCTGCCAAGAACTGCTGCAGAACATCTCTGTTTCTTTCTGCAAGTTCAACTGGAGTTGCCGCTTTTGATCTACACAACATTGCCGCAGACAAGAGCTAAAGGCCACGGAGCAATTTACACTGTTATAAAGTTAGAGAGATCAGTAGCTAAGGTACATGAAGGGAATTCCCAAGTAAACATAGCTGAGATGGGCATATCGGTAACTTCTGTAGTTGAGTTCATCTAGGAGAGGCAAGTGTGTGTGGGAAGTACCAATTGTATGCTATGGAGTAAAAGAATGCACTAACCCCCAAACAAAGTAAAGACAGGGATTTTTCATCACAGAGGCATAAAGAAAAATCTTCTTCGAGACACTGGATCCCTGTCTATACTCTTTATTTAGAGGATGAAAGACCTTAAAACTCATTTTTCTTTAGTCAGGAGGCACACTGAACTAGGGAGTTTTCCGGAACCGGAAATAAAACTTACAGCCTCTCCTAAAATGCATTTGTGTCTCTTTCAAACTACAGAATTGAACGAAAGCCCATGGAAGCAAAAGACAAAGGAGGAAAAAGCTCTGAAATCATATTTTGTAGAAGGAGAATGTTCTCTGGAAAGGTTTTAAATGTTGCCCTTTGACTTCCTAACAATGCAATTTTTCAAGTGTTCTAAAGAGCAATCCATTTTCTATTGACTCCTCCAGAAAACAGTATTTTGGTTTTGTTTGTTTTGCTCTTGTCATGTTATGTCAACATGACAGCCTGGCACCTGATACTGACCTTAATGGATTCTTGATAGAGGACCCAGCACTTCAACTTAAAACACTGTCAATTGCTGCTTAAATGAAAATCAAAACAACAAATTTACAAAAACACATGTCTTTTAGATTAAACAATATTTGATGGTGTTTCCTTTACCAATTCTTCCTGCTTTGCTGAGTAAGATAAACAACAGTTCTAAAGCTACAGATTTTGAAACGACGCTCAGAGTCCTGCAGTTAAACACAGGGTTGTGTCTCTTCAGAACCAAAAGCATTAAAGTTTACTTAGAACCCAGAAAGCAGCTATTACTGCAGAAAAGCATTTCTCCTTACTCAGAAGTTGACATGATTTTTTACATTACCTAACACAGAATTTGTTCAATCCCGAATTGTCACTGCATTGGCAGGAGGCTCAAGCAGCTCTGATGAATACTGGAAGGTAGTAATAATGTGATTCTATCCAGCCAAGTTTGGTTCATGTGAAAGGTTTTTCTTAAACCATGTACACCCTTTTTTCTGCTGTACAGCACTGAAACACTGAGACCTGAACAATGGCAAATTATATATCATGTATTTGTTTCAATCAGGAGTCTTTCAACTTTCTCTGAAAATACAGGGCAATGGACTAGACAGCCAATAGGGCTGATTCAAGATGGTAATTTCTCTGTCCTTATACTCTTCAAAATATTACAGAAATTATTCAGAATTTACAGTTTTATCTTATGACAAGATTGAAATTGGATTATGAAAAGACCCTGGAATCTTTATTTCAGCATTAAAACAATTTACAGGCTAGGCTACTTTACGCAGTCTTGATGTGAATCAACACCAAGAAAGCAAATGGTGATCAGAAACGTTATGGCCTTTCTTCCAAGTAGGTAAACTTGTGTCCTTATAATTTACAACTATATTTGCATTGACTGCAAATCTTTTACTGCCTAATAACCTTGGAAAAAAGACACATTGTACAAATTAAGGGTTTCTCTCCAAGTTTTGAGTAGATCCTTATCTAACATTTTACGCCAGCGCATTGTGAACAGTTGCAGCAAGTTCATAGATAAGCAAACTCCGAGTTTCTCGTTGATAAATACTAAGTCCTGTTTACAAATAGAGAACACCACCAGAACAAGTTTCCTTACACTTCCCAAGTGCCATGTTCACATGTTTCAAATAGGTTAGGGAAAGCCATTTCTCTTATAGGCTCTAGAAATAGACCACGCTTCTTGGGTTAGTCAACATTTAGCCAAGACAGACAATACAGGCAAGTTTGGAATGTGTGAGCTAAAATGGAGATGTATCAAGCCCATCATGTATTGGGATAGCACACAGTCATAAACCAGAAATTATTTCAGTCCTTACTATGTTAGTCTTAAACTGATGCCTACCAGCTGACCTCTACACCTCCCTGACAATTCTCAACAGCCCCTAGTCCCTCAGAAGTATTATCACAATAACCATGGAGAAAGTAGACTGCTTTAAGACAAGGTACATTTCCTAAATGAGATGCTGATCTGTCTGGACTTCATACAGGAGAGCTGTCCTCTCTAAACACCCAAAGAGGATTCCCCCCATCCATACTTTTCTTAATCAACTTCAAACAAGCTCTCCAGTCAAAGCCTACCTGTCTAGAGAAATCAGTCCCACTAAAATCTGTCTTTTGCCAGTACTTTAAAAAGTATGGCTTTGGAGGCGTCCCTGAGGGCCTTTTAGATTAAGGCTCATGATTCACCTGAGAGTTAAGGTACAGAATTGTGAGCACAAGGTTTGAAATGTTTGTCTCAGCTTTTTTCACCGTGGGCTCCCAAGGCAGGTGACGTAGCTGTGAGGATGTCAGACAGCTTCTCTTCCACTCTGCCCATCACCGGAGAGCTGTCACCAAATTAGACTCGTGTAGCTGAATCCTTAGAAATTCCCAGCAGGCAAACTCACCCATGGTGTAACTGATATCCTGGGGATAAGCAGACAGAGGTAGCCATAGGCAAAGCATATACCTGGTTGCTTTACGTTTTGGCCTCAGATTTATATATATCCGTGTGTGCGTGTGTGCGTGCACAGATACACAAGACAATCCAGTGAAAAACTGACAGAAAGAGGACTAAAATTTTATTATTCTCCTGAATCCCAACATTTCCTATCAAACCACTAAAAAAATAGTGGGCTCTAATAGGGCACCTCGAATCCTGTGTTCAGTTTTGGGCCCCTCACTACAAGAAGGACATTGAGGTGCTGGAGCGTGTCCAGAGAAGGGTGACGAAGCTGGTGAGGGGTCTGGAGCACAAGCCTTATGAGGAGCGGCTGAGGGAACTGGGGTTGTTTAGCCTGGAGAAGAGAAGGCTGAGGGGAGACCTCATCGTGCTCTACGATCACCTGAAAGGAGGTTGCAGAGATGTGGGTGTTGGTCTCTTCTCCCAAGTGACAAGTGACAGGACAAGAGGAAATGGCCTCAAGTTGCACCAGGGGAGGTTTAGACTCGATATTAGGAAAAATTTCTTTACTGAGAGAGTGGTGAGACACTGGAATAAGCTGCCCAGGGAAGTCATAGAGTCACCATCCCTGGAGGTGTTCAAGGAACTTGTGGACGAAGCATTGTGGGACATGGTTTAATGGGGCACGGTGGTGTTTGTTGGTTGATGGTTGGACTTGATGATCTTACAGGTCTTTTCCAACCTTAGGGATTCTGTGATTCTGTGTGAAAGTTTATATACTTTTAAAAAGACCTGTAGAAAGTATAGTTTACAAGTTCCTCTTAACTCTGTGACAGTTGTAACTATGGTACACAGAACCACGGAACTACAAGAAAATGAAGATGAAGCAACTCCATTCTAAAATCCACTGAAGTCAAGAGGAATTTTAGATTCCACAAACTCTCCTCTTTCCAGATGGCAGAATCTCAGCATGAAAGAATTTCTCTAAGTTTTGTAATCAATAACCGTAGGCCAAACGTGAAGAATTTTTTAAAAAACATATAATGCTAAATATCTGTTCTACCACTTGTCTTTAGCACTCCTTTGATTTTACCCATTAACCTACAGAGAGGTTGCCAAACAAGAAAGCTTTTGTTGCCTACTGTCTGTTTTCTACTACAGGTTTTTATTACATTAATTGACAATTATAATTATTGATTTATAATAAGAGATTGCAACTAAATCCAGCCTAAAACCACAATATTAAAAAAAAACCCCAACTTTCACAAAATAAAATGCAATCAAATACTATCAATTGTCTCACTCAGCCAGGCCAACTTCCGGTGTTGCATAAAATCAAACAATAGGGAAGTGATATAGGGGGGAGAGGGGGGTTATCCAGATATTAAGTAATTAACATCAATAAGAACTGTATGTTAGGGACTACTGAGTAATAATAGTAAACAAATATCATGTTTGGGTTACATAAGTCTTCATTGCCATTTTCTTCCTTTTTTTCTCCCTTTTTACATTTTAATGTCAATGTCTTTCTTATCAACATATGAAAGTTTTGATTGATTATATATTTATCACAACTGGCTTACAGACTGTTCCATATATGAGTGCACAGAGGACATAACAGATCCAGAAACTGATCATTCAGTCAGTTCAGTGTTGACAAGTATTAAAGGCTTCTAAATGTTTTCTAATGACAAATTAATTGTTTGCTAATCACACAGCTATTTTATGATTAAGTTTGATGCAACATAACAGTGACAGTTTGTCTAAGGCAAATGAACCCTCTGGGTTGAGCCATAACATTTCAAACATTTCAAACATACTTAGATACTTCATATACTGTTGAAAATTAAGGATTTCAGTGATGTCAATGGACTTACAATAGTATGGTAATTAGTAGAAGTGAGATCAGAAATAAAAACCTGAGTTTTGCAGTGTTACACCAACCTACAAAAATTTTTTACAATTAAATTAGAGTGCTACTATGTATCAGTACGAAGAAAAACTAATACTACTTAGACAAACTATAGAGAAGTGGATTGACAGTCTAATATTAATGAGACAAAATAATTATTTGATTTACCTGACTTTGCAATTCACTTTGTTGCTTCAGGCGAAGGTTTTCTGGTGTATCAGCCACTGTAGTGAAGGACTGCTTTGGGTAATGTCTAGAAGAAGAAGCACAAAGCCAAACGGTAAATATTTACACATGCTAGAGAGTCAAATGCATCCCAGCACTCTTTCCTACAGTGTACAGAACTCCTTCGTAGTTAACTGGGTTCGTGTTAGAAGTACTTAATCTAAAAATATTGTGTCAGTCACACCTTGCAGAAACAACATGAACGGGTTCCTGTAATGAGTCAAAATCCCACCCATTTATCCTGTCCACTGACTGCAGAGACTGACTGGACAAAATTTGTTTTCAGTAGAGTGAACAACACTATGTTTAACTGCATTGTCTTGGTATAGCCATGTGCTGAATAAAGACTAAACTAGAAGGCCTTAAAACAGAAGTGGTTTATAGAAACTGAAAAGCTGCATCGATGAGTACAGCTGGAGTACCAGGATGTTTTAAATCCATTAGTGCAGAAACCAGAAGGATCAAGGCAGGTACATTCCACATACAGAAAGGTCAAATGGTTCAATGGTACATGTGTCAATACAGTGCTGTAATATCTAGTACCAAAGGCTGTACCAGTGGCTCAGAACTGCAATCTATGAGGCATCTCTCTTTTCATTTGAAATTTTTCACCCTCACAACGTGCTCCTACTGTTTGCTTTGGCTTTTTATAGACAACTTTAACAGTCAAATCCTACTCATTTTCACACACATTATTTATTCATTTTCATGGATTTATCCTGCAACTTTACAGCCAAACAAAAACCTCTATTATAGGGAAGACCCCAAAAAGAGGGAAATAACAAAACTGAACAGGCTATTCCAAAATAGGTGTATTATTACGAGCCAGCAACACTATCAGTAAACTGATTCTTACTAATTACTTTCCAGCACCTTCAGTCTCAAACCAAAATATTCACCTTATGACCATGTGAGGCACTTAACGCTTCCAGTTACCACTCATAGCTTCCCATGTCTGCCAGCTGCCCCAGTTCTGCCTCTAACATTTCAGAGGTACAAGACGACACGCATACCATTTTAGACACAATAACATTTGCAGTGTAATTTCTACAGAGGGAGTAAGCAGTAAGTGTCTGAAGACTGAGACTATGCAATATTAAACATTTCCATGTTCAAACTCCAGGCTACCTCTAATGTGTTCTTTCAAGAACTAGTTCAGTCGCTATAGCTCCTCATAAAATTTCTGTGCTTTGTAAAGATGATACATATTTTCATTCAAGACTGTATTTTGTTAGGGTTTATTTTCCATTTACAAAGTTTATTTCTATGAAGTATATGGTTTCAGCAAAAAATGCTTCATTTTATCAAAAAAAAAAAAAAAAAAGCACCCATAAAAAATTAAGGAAGATTTCAATTTTTAGCCAAAAGCTGCATGTTTCCTGTTCAGAAATGCAAAAGTAATACTTGATGAGAAAGGATGCCTGGATTTCATACAGTCCACTCTCTGCTATGGGCCTGATCCGCCCCCCATTAGACAACATCTTGCATTGCCAGACATCTACATGGCAGCACGATGGAGTAGACTGATGCATCAAGAGGCTGTGGAACATCCCCTCATTTATGGTGTCACTACACAGGGGAAACAGAGAAGAAATATGGGACAGCCTGGTGATTTCAGGTTCCCAAGGCCTTACTAATAACTGAACAGAAAGAGCAAAGACAGAATACCTTGATGGAGGGAAGTTTTTCCTGACAATAATGTAAGAGCCATTCCAGGTTGGATACTGGCAGACAGAGGAATAATGCCACTGTAAGTTTAAAAACTTACGGTGAAATACATTCCCACCCATTATGTTAGACACTTGTCTAGGATAGCTCATGTCACTGAAAACTAGAAAAAAAATTTCTACACGTGACACCTTCCAACCTATTCTTTTGTATCTACAGCGAAGTCCACCTAAGCAGTAGCTTTGGCCGCAGAAACCACTGGGAGTGTTGCATACGCCTAAGGAGGCTGCTGCCTGTCTTCCTCCCTTTGCAAACTAGGGGCTCCTCCACCAACACCCCCCTTACAGCCACACGATGCCTGGCAGCTGAATGGCTTAGCCACAGCTCCAGCAATGCACAGGGAGACAGAACTAGGCTTTGCTTAGAGGACATCAACTGGAACTGGCTCTTGCATGAAGCAGATGGCACTAGCACAATGTAATACCTTGGGACAGGCAGATACTTCCAGAAGGGGTTTGTTTTTTTTTTTTCTTTTCTTTTCTTTATTTCACCTCTTCTATCTCACCCTTCCTTCTTCTGTATAGAGGAGAAAGACAAATGCCAGACTGGCCACAAGGAGGGTCATAAGCCCTGTTTGGAAAGCAGCAATGGACAGATGGGGAAGGCAACAAGCCACCTCACAGCCAGGGCTTGCTGATATCCAAGGAAGATTGTAGCAATGAACAGTGCATAATGCACACCTTAAAGAATAGCAGCCTTTCAGATAGCAGCCATGAGATATCCATGGATAACTCATGTAGATGACAGAATCCCTGCCCCTAAAATATCACACATGCAGTTCAAAAATTATATTATGCACACGCTGAATGCCAAAAGCATTCCCATAAACTTTCACAGCACTGCTTTTCACCATGGTTATATACCATGACCCTGGTACCACAATCACAGCTATCCCTTTTAACATGGAGATCACAGAGTAGGAGTCAGCTCAGACGGGTTTTTTAGCCTAGTCCCCTTGTGAAATGTGTGGACAACACTGAGGCAGGTGTCACAGTCACAGTCCCCAGGGACCCTGTTAGCAGTGGCAGCAGAGAACGTGTCTCTGCAAATGCAGGCTTCCAAATGAAACCTCCTCTCTATTTTGAAGCATAGGAACATATACCTCATCCCTATCATACACCAGCTTTTACTTCTGATCAGTTGCAAAAGAAATGGTTCCTTCCACAATTAGTATTCAGAAATGCACAGGTATTTCAACAGTCAGAGCAAACCACTTAAGAACCAATGTATCTAAGATCATTACTTACTTTAGAAGCAGTAGCTCCATACTTCAAGTAAAAAAGGTACACTTAGCCTTGAACAAGCACTGCTTTATTATGCTTGAAATCACTATGTAAACTGATTATATCAATGAAAAGTATTTACACTTGACCATGGAAGCAAACAATATACATGACAGAAGTGAAAAAACCTCCTAAAATTGAAATCAGCCTTTAAACTGATCATATTAACCATTTATCACCACATATTACAGTGACTAAAAAAAGAATCATTTAGCAAAATTAAATTAGCAGAGCATTCCACTACGGGTTGTCATTTTAACCACAGCTGATTTATGAAACCACCCACACGGTATATCCAACCAGAAAGGCACAGTTTTAGATACATTCCTTCTAATTTATGGAAATTCTTGCCTCAAAACCATTAAAAAGACTAGTGTTAAAATTAAATCCTATCTTCAGCATTCACATTTGTTTTAAGCTTACTGATAGTATGTCTTCAGGATCGTTAAATATATCAGCATTTAAGATACTAAATTATGTGAAAACTACCTAAGATGCACTGTGACATTGGATACTTTTGACTGAAATAGAAGGCTTGTTAAACACAAGTGTTAAAATGATCAAATCTGCTTCTTAACTATTAGTTTAAAACTATACTGCGTTTTCTTACAATGTTGTGAATAAGGATGAGTAACTGGATGGCAACCTTCTTTAATTCATAAGGCTGACAGTGCTATCATGATTCCTGGTAATCCGTTGCTCAGTTTCCCTTTTGTCCGAAAAGATGTCTGAGAAAAAGCAGGGAGTTGGTTAAAGAGGTTGATGTCATGCCAGCTATTTAATAGCACTGTCTAAAGGATTTTTTTTTGTTTGTTTTAAGTCTTTGTAGTAGTCTAAGTCTACTTAGCAATATGTCTTACCATACTAATGCTATTAGGATTATCCTGTATAAAGATCTATACAAGAAGTTCCAGAACAAATCAGGATACACAGTATGGTGTCTCTGCTGGGGGTTACTGTATTGCTTGCTTCAGCTGCACAACTTGATTAATAAATCAGACCACAACTCAGTCTCTGGCTCCTTATGAGGAAACTCCTTCACTTTCGATATTTGGAAACAGTATCAGTAAAACCTCCAAGAATTCAGGAGAGTACCTTAACGTTTCCCAGCTTTTCCAATGACTAAACATAGAAATTTTCCCACATACTTGTTTAGCTGTAAGGTTTTCATCAGCTTTTCCATGCTTTCAAATCAACAAAAGGAGCAAAACACATGTTCTGAGAGATAATGGGATGAAGACTCAGTTTTCCCTCTTTTGAAAAAGGCCTGAGATAGAATTCAAGCATGTACTGAAATTAACTTGCTTATACTTCATTCTGACTTATCCAACATTTACGATATGACTAAGAGATTTTTGTGCGTGTGTGTATTTTCTAACTGTAACTTAACCGTTCACAGTTACAGAATTATAACCCTTGTCAGAATTACTAGATTTCTGTTGCGTTATTTCTCCCCTAGAATACCTATTTAGTAAATTGCCCCCAACATAAAGTTTGTGATATTTTTTAACCAGAGAACAGCCACAAACTACACAAATCAAAATTATTCTCCTAAGCAGAGGATCAGCTCCATCACATCTTTTCATAATACCAATTACCATCACTGGCTGTCACGTTAGGCTGTATCTTTGTTTGTAATAACGGTTATTCTAATTAAAGCAAACTCTAAAACATAAGGAGATTTTTTAAAAAAGGAAAAAATACACTTATTTTCAGTTGTAGCGTGGAACAAAAAAAGAAAACCTTGAAAAACAACAAAATAAAATTAAACCAATTTTATAAGAATTATGAAAAACTATAAAAGCTAGTTATGCTTTTGTAACTAGCACTTCAGTATAGTGTATGCAAAAGTTTCAAATTGAAATTAAATAGTGGGTAATGATGTAGCAGTTTGGATGCAACCCAAGCTCACAAGTACTGATGGACAGGTAGGGAAGCTTCATCTCAAACCTGCAAAGGCCCAATCTGTTAATTGTGATCTGAGCCCACAACCACAAACAGCACAAAAACACAGAGAAACACAGGAGATCTCCAATTAACTCTCATATGAAAGATGTGAGATTAAATAATTTACCCAGGGAAAAGGTGACAAGCTATTAAGTTGTGCTCAGCCAGGGAGTGTTTAAACTGGCAGCTTACTACCAGGTTTGAAGAGGCATGGGACTGCTTTCCTCTCCTTACCATGAAACCATGCCATTCACAGAAAGACATGCAAGGTGCGCGACAGCAGAGAAAGAAGCAGCAGGAGGGAAATCTTGCCCACAGCTGACTTCTTGCTTTGAAATTCTTGCTCAGTTGCACTTTCTGATCTGAAGCTCTGGGAGGGATTTCTCTGGGTTTTCTGTTTTGTTTTGAACTTTCTGTGCAAGATCACTTATTTGCATGCTATCATAAAGGTTTCTGGAAGAGGAATAATGTAACTAGTGGATAATAGAACTTTGGTAGGGCAGAAGTGGACATGGAAGACTTCACAATTCTCCACAGATGACTCTGAAGATGGCATTCTCTTTGGCTACTGGTTATCTACCCCATTGCATAAAGAACAGATACTCTGGCTGCAATTAGTTTGCTTTAGAAAATATTTTTCCGTCTTTGTCTTCTATTGTTCGAGGGACTTACTTTTTCAGATATTTAATTTGTGCATCTGTACTTCTTATTTGACGTTAAAGAGAAAGTTGCTCCCATATGCTAGCTAAATACAAGTTCCTGTTTATGAGAAAATTCCCCTAGAGAGATGAATTTGTATTGGTTTGGAGGAGAATTAGCAAACAGTAAGATCCATGAAAAAAAATGTTACAGGCAAGGATATTCAACCTGCTTGTTTGGGTAAGCCATAACATCCTCGCTCCTGGAGTGAGTGAAAGGCCACATATCACACTATCATACAACCAGACACATGCTGCACATCATTGTGCTACTAGACTTGCACTTGATACCTGCCTAAAGAAACCCATATCTGGGGCCCCCTACAAAAGCTGAGGTTAGGGACCACATTAAATATTCCGACTGTATCTGGCCCCAAGACACAGATTAGTACCTTAGTGTCCTCTGCTAGAGGCTGAAAAAAGGAGCCATTTACTGAAAAATAGCAAGACAGAAAATGCTAACATTTCAGAGAAAACAGTGTAAAAATTGAGTAGCCAATGCTAATATCAAATTTCATTACTCTTACCATATGAAATTCCATACAGAAATTCTACTGCATCAAAACAGTGAAGTAGTTAGCTCTGCAAATGTATGTCACACCATGAAGAACATCTGAAATCACAGAGAAGTGGACTACATAGTAATCTTATAACCACTGGCAAAGGGGCAGCTGTGGAAAACAGGTCTACCTAGAAGATCTGGAATGTACAGTAGCTTATTTTAGAATTTCAAAAGCCAGTTTATTCTGAAAAAGAAGTAAAATCTTGTAATTTTCCAACAATTTCACAGCCTATATCCAAAAGCATTAACATTTCTCAAGTGGCCAGTACTGGCTAAGTTTTAGGAAAAAAAGCATAGAGGTAACAACATTAAATTACTTTGTACTTACAATACTAAGGTGACCAAGAAACCTACTCCAAATACATTTTCAGATATCAGTCAGCAGATAAATGGGTTGTCTGAATTTGCAATGCTCCCATACTGAGATTTTTATTTCAACCAGCTCCCCTGAGAACTGCTCTGAGCAGGGTCAGTGAAGACAGAAGGACAAGTGCCGGCAGACCACCACCGGCACTGTGTCACGCAGGCAGCTGGGCACACGCTCTAACCACCGAGGATTGCTGTCTTCCTGCTTCCTACCCAAAATTGTTTCAGAATGAAAAAATCCTCCAGCTCTTGAGTGATACTTTATTTTTCCCATTTCTTGCATTTTTCTTTTAACTCTTTTTTACAATTTCATATTTATTATACATAGAAAGAGACATTGTTAAGGAGACAGGTGAGTCTTGCTTCTTGAGAAATTTGGGTCAAAACTTCTTAATTTTGAAAAATACAACAGAAGGGAGACACAGTTCGTATTTCAGAAATTTATCATATAATAAAAAGAATCTCAGCCAGGTGGCATCTGGATTTAGCAAAAAGATCAAAAAGAGTAAAATCCAAGCATCATGGATGTCAAAAGTAGAACTGCCAGAATTTTCAGTGGAGCCAGGCATTCACACTTTCAATAATTTACCTATTCCTCAGCTATGGGATGCCAATGCTTGTGGAAAGAAAATGCATCAGTAGCACACCGAGAACCAGAGGGTAGCCCAAAGCTGTGCAGGAACCCATGGGCAGGACACTAATTGGCACTGACAACAGATCAAAAAGTGAGAGCCACTGCTGGAGGAGGATCCACAGAAGATGCACAAGAAGTTCAGGGAGACTTGGAAGGCCAAGGCAACTATGGCAACACAAATCGATAAACAAAAATCTGACTGCAACAGCAAAACCTGTCGAAGAGCACAGGAAATCAGTCAAGAAGGGAGAGGATGCCCACATATCTTACCATCTGCCACTGCTAGACTGCTCCCAGGATATCACTCAATGAGTTCACCCAGAGCTCACCCAGGCTTATACATTACCTATACACAGAAAACCCCATAGATGTTTAAGAACACTTTGCTTTTAAATATTTTAAAGTAATCACCAGTGGCACAACAAAAGGCTGATGCCTCAATATTTCCAAATTCTTTTCTTCCAGATGGTGTGTTTATTATTATTTCTTCCAAAATATCCAGGAGACAAAAGTCCATGAATATGAGCAGCTAAAAACACAGACTGAAGCTGAGTTTCTCACTAACTTCACTTGCTGATTTACAGCAGCAGATCTAGCAAAGTAAAAATCCGCATACTATGACCCATAGCTGCTATGGCCTATGTCTTTTTATCCCTTCAATATCTTGCTGTCCTCTTTGAAGAATGTCAGCAAGAGTACACAGAGATACACCATAAAAGCAGTGTGTTTTGCACAGGTCTAAATGCTTGGTCTGCCTACTTCAGCATAGTCCTGACATGCTATATATATATAGATATTTATCAAACCTCTACAGTGCAAGTTTGTTCAAATTCTGGGTTGGACTAGGGTATAATTCATGCATACAGCAGTGGCAGATTTTCTTACAAATTTCCTAAATTTTCCTATTAATTATTCTACCACCAATGGATAGGTATCTCAAGCAGTACGACACTGAATTATGCAGGTAGTTTCTAAATGCTGCTCTTACTTATAAGATGATAACTGTGCTCTCTGCGCCTCCCCCCCCCCCCCCCCCCGCCCCCTTCTGGAATATTTCCAAGTAATAAGAACTGTTATGCAAAAAAAATTACTCATGTAAATGCTTTCACTGCTTACCACAAGTCAGTATTTCTATACATGATTAACTCCAGGGGTTCATATCTTACATATCAAGATTACCAATCCTTGACGGGTTTACAGGTGGAAGTTTTGTAGTTTCCTTTCTTCCAAATACTGTAATTCCATCACCTGATTTCTAATCATAGGTATGTACACTTAAATCATTTCTGTAATTCTTCCTCAGGTAATAAAATGTATTTCTGTTCTGTGAAATGTAAACTGTATATGAAGACTATATAGGTAATTTATTTAATCATTTCCTTACCAAAAGGAACACCACATGACATTAAACTGCATCTTTACAAGTAATGTAGCTTAAACAACATTATTTCCCTGATGTTCCCATAGCATATCTAGCCTATTCCTATCCTTCATACACAGTAAGGAACTTTTAACAGGAAGTCAACATTACATCAGAGCAGCATTATACCTCAGCGTGCCACACTTAGAACAACTCTTTCTGTGCTTGTATAGCAAGTCAAGCTTTCTCATGACTGATGAAGACAAGAAAGGCCTCCCCAAGCAGCAGTTTAAGGTACGCTAAAATGACCTCCCTTAAATGTTAATCAAGGAGGATTTCAAAAGATTTATTCACACTAAATATCATGGCATAACAAAGAAATGGTATAAGATAAAACCTACATTCGTCATATGAATATTGGAAAAATACTGTTTCAGTACTGTGATAGTGTTATTTACAAAGCAAAAATGCAGGGACAGTAAACACCACAACCCATCTGGTGTAGGATTTTGTACAGCCGTATGTGACTGCAAATCCTGACAAGTAGATTGTAAATCAAGCTCAATTACAGGCTCTACATCTAACTCTCATCTTCCCTGTACCAAAACATCTATCCAGACGGGTAACATTGTCTAAACTCCTTCTATTACCAGAAATTAAAGCTACTTTGTGAATATCCAAGAGTCTTTGCATTCCTGCCTGGAATTAAGAGTCCCACTCAGCTGATGAACACAAAGAAAATGGTTTCACCCCTGAATTACTATTTTTTCTATGCATTGCTATTAATGTTATTAAAGTTCTCTGCAGCACACCAGTGGTTGGCATATAAGACAAAGTCAGAACAGTGTACTCAAGAAACACTCCAATTTCAGCTGTTCATTTTGTCATGCTGAGGAAATCTTGTTAGTAACCACATCTTATAAACACATACCTAACATCAGATCAGGCAGCTTCAAAAGTTCCTAGGCAATCAGAAGCACTCAGTATGGGGATTTAAATGCAACATCTAAACAGACATCTAAACATAAGGCTTTCTGATGGTAAGTCCATCCACAAGCAGGAGAGAAGTAAAACTTGAATCTATCCTAATAATGCCTTTTTCTCTGCCAGTTTTTCAAAAGCAAGAAATACAATAGAACTTTCATTCTAAATTTTTTAATGTCAAAAATCTATGACAGTAACAACATCAGAGATCCAGAAAGAGTGATTATCTACTGCTTACTGCTTTTATTAAGCCTTCATCTTCCAAGAAAGTACTGACTGACAGAATATTTGCTACCAAAAACTTAAATCCTCATTCATTCATTGAAAAACTGTTAGGCCATGTATCAGTAGATCACAGTTGTAATGAAATTGGAGTGCAGCTGTTGCACTCTCCTAAAACTGAAGGAAAAAAACTAGTTCTAAGCCCAAAACCTGGGAAACAGAATACGGACTAGATTTTCTTCTAGTTCCCAGCTTCCATGTTTTCTACTTCTTAACTCTTCTTTGTAAGCTTACTGGCTTTTAATCTTTATTCTTTTCTTTGTTTCTTTTGCAAAGCTATAAAGCCAAGCTATATTAGATGATTCATTGGTGCTTCTGAATTCCAAAGTTATCATTCAAAGACATGGCAAATAGGACCAAGGAGACACTAAAAAGCCACCTGGAAGAACGAAGAGAGATAAGTGCTAGAAAGACATCATAGGTTTTTTTGACCTCGCAAAAACTACTATCAAGATGGCTATCAAGAGGGTGGGAAATCTAAGACCCCTAAAAGCCAAAAGGCATCTGCCAAGTCATCAGGCAGTCTACTGAGCTTAAGTCATAACTGACTGACCTCCTCAGGAGCTACAGGTGTCATCCTGGAGAGCTTAGCCATCTACGTTTTGCACTACTCCCTTTAGAGGGACTGTATCTGCAACTAACTATAGAAGCAGACCTCAGATACTGTAACTTAAGTAATTTGGACACTATTAAAAAATTGGGGGAGGAGACCAGAAGGGAGATGGAAACAACTCATCCCCAATGTCTTAATATTGCTACCTCTTTAACTGTAATTGCACTGTGTTAAGCATTTGTTCTCCAAAACTGTGCCAACATCAGCAACTCCAAGCTAGCAGCAAAAAAAGTAAATTAAACAGAGTTATATTTACATGTGTGCTAGAAGAAAAAAAAGGAAAAGCTGTTTTTTTGCCAAGTGGAAAATGACAAAATTAGTAAGGCAGAGACACCATTCTGCTTCTACACTTCTAACAGGGTTGGCAAATAATAGTTTATACAAACTCACAGTTGATAAAAAATATCCAGTATTTCCTTTTTTCAGCCTTAAAAATAAAGAACTTGACCTGTTATTAGTACCATTTTCACATTTTATTTATTTAGAAATTATTTCTACTATGAAAGGGTTTCCAAGCTTTTTTAATACAGTACAAGTTTAAAATCAGTTAATACTGCTAAGAAATACCTTGAGAAAGCATGGGTTTATATTTTTACATTGAATACAATATTCCTAACAATTTCAAAATTTTACTAGTTGCTTGTTCACATATTGTAAATTTTAAGCAGCTATGTTATCTGTACAGCTTTACAAACTTTAATGTATCCACTTGTATAAAATTAGTATTAATAGAACAAGAAAAAAATATCATACCATGCAAGCATTTTATAAAAGATAGTTTATGCTAGTATGTATGTAAGATTTCATATTACAGCACATTTACCTACACAAAATTATTGGATGATACATCCAGGTTTTGCTTGCAAATTATGAATGCTCTCCGTAAAGCCTGGTTTGGCCTTTTCTGCTGAACGGATAGGAGAATGTAAAAGCAAACACTGTGATTTTTTATGTAAATCCTTGGCAAAAGTCAATGTACTATTAAATTAATTTAATACAGTTTCATGTAACACTTCACAGGCCCCCCACAATGACTGATGGTTGTGGTGCAGGACGTCATACTTCACAGAAGATCCGGTCTATAAGTACCAAATTCTAAAGCCTATGAAATCAGACCAAACTACAGATTTTATTCTTATTTACCATGAAAAAGCAACAACCAGGAAACATATTTTTACCGATACCCTGCAAAAACCTCCAGCATTTCTGCACACATTATGCTCTCTGCTCCTCATGGACTGTTAATTATTTTTAGTAGAATCAGGTGCAGTTTCCCTTGCTAATTAAATGCTCCATCAGTATTGCTACAAAGGCCATACTGTCCCCTTTTCGCTTTCTCTCTTCTCTCCCTGCTTGAAACTATACCACCATGTATCTTCCCATTAAAGTATAGGGGTTGATGTCACAGCTCTTAGTATTTTCAATAAGGACTCAGGCAAATTATTAAGCTTTAGGTAACTGATAGAGCATGGACTTTCTCATCACTTTCTTTGACACAGACCCTAAATTCTACCCAAATACTGTTTCAGAGACCAAAGCAACTGCACTGGATGTCATCCAAGGTGACTTCCACAAGTTTCCACAGCGAAAGTTACTCAAACAAGCAGAACTTTGATGGTATCCCCTGAGCTTTTCACTCCTTTAGCCTGAAGACCTCACTGTTGATCTCTCTCAACAACTTCAAATCAAAAGGCAAAGAAACCTTTCCCATCTTCCCCCTTGGACAGAGAAGAGCAGCTGCTGAATGGCTGCCGATATCCTAACCAACAAATCTTTTAAGATGTAAAATAGTCACAAACAAAACCATGTTAGTTGAATAACTTATAAGAGGAATGCAAACTATTCCTAAGCTAATTTACAAAGATGGGTTTCCCAAAGCATAAACCAAGTATTTTAACTACAACAAAATGCAGAAGATAAAATAATTTCCGTGAGCTATGTAAAAACTCAGCCTGTAAGAGCAGATGCAATGTCACGCTGTTAGATCAAGTGCAAAAAGATGAATTATGGGATAGATGGAGAAGAAAGAAAGCCACCGAACTAATAGTGAAAAGACATGTGATACGTGTAAGATGAAAGGAAAAGCTTGTGCTTCAAATCACACGGCTTCGCCATTAAACGGCATTTACACCACAGGAACACAAAAGAGCTGGGTGGGTATTCATAATCATGAAAAAAAGAAAGTGAAACATCTCCTAACTCTCCCCCTTATTTCTGAATGCTGCAGGCCACAAAGCTGTGAGATGTCACTGCCTGAGCCCCTTCTACACCTATTACTACATTCCTGCAAACCCATCAGCTAGATCCGCTATGGCCAGAGCACTCAGAAGGCAACTGAATCAAACTGAATACGTGTCTTTGAGTAAGAGGTAAAGAGAGAGATGATAGGAAATGCAAAGCAAACTATTTGTAGCTGCTGTAGTGAAGTTCACAATGACTTGCAGGGAATATGTTCATAGCTGAAGCTCGCACATAAACACCCAACACTAGTCTCATGGTTGAAAAACTGTTTGTACTGTAAGTGCATCATCAGTACCACCTCTTTTCCTTGCTAGCATAAAAGAAAGTTAAACCATTAAATGATTATCTTAAGAAGTAAATAAATCAAGGTTGCAAGACCACAGAGATTCCTTTAAACTGATGGAGTTTATTTCAGCTGCTAAATTATTTTTTGACAATATGCTGGTTTTGGCTGGGATAGAGTTAACTTTCTTCATAGCAGCTAGTATGGGGCTGTGTTTTGGATTTGGGCTGGAAACAACGTTGATAAAGCAGGGATGTGTTAGTTACTGCTGAGCAGGGCTTACACAGAGCCAAGGCCATTTCTGCTCCTCACCCCACCCCACCAGTGAGTGGGCTGGGGGTGCACGGGTTGGGAGGGGACACAGCCGGGACAGCTGACCCCAACTGACCAAAGGGATATTCCATACCATGTGACATCGTGCTCAGCATATAAAGCTGGGGGAGAAAGAAGGAAAGGGGGGATGTTTGGAGTAATGGCGTTTGTCTTCCCAAGCAACCGTTAACGCGTGATAGAGCCCTGCTTTCCTGCAGATAGCTGAACACCTGCCTGCCGATGGGAAGTAGTGAATGAATTCCTTACTTTGTTTTGCTTCCTTGCGCGGCTTTTGCTCTACCTATTAAACTGTCTTTATCTCAACCCACAAGTTTTCTCACTTCTACTCTTCCGATTCTATCCCCCATCCCACCCGAGGGGAGTGAGTGAGCGGCTGGGTGGTGCTTAGTTGCCGGCTGGGACTAAACCACAACAGTCCTTCCGTTTTTTGTCCTTCCATTATTTTGCTACAGTGCTAATGACTCTCGAAAAATTTTGTTCCAATTACACACAAATTATTACTAACAAAACCATTCACAAAAGCAAAAATAAAATACTTATTTTACAAAACGAAGGAAAAAGCAAACAGGAAATAATTTCATTATTTATAAGCAACTTTAACTCCATTTCCACAGAATCACTGACTTTTCTATTGGGAGTTAGATTATTTTTGTTTCCTACAGATTTACTGATAATCTATGCACACAATGAGCCAGTCAACCCTGTTTGTTCATAGAAACGAGAAGTATGTTTCCACCAATTTCTTGCAACTTAGTGAGGAAGAAGCCTGAAGCCTCTGAAGCAGGTTAGTGACTAAAATCATCTGAGTGCCACGCATCTCACATCAAATCACTGGTAAACCACGTGGCTTCCTCTATAGGCCTGTTGTAATTTCCACTAAAAATCTTTTAGATTCTAAAAATTGTATTTTCTATATATTTCAGAAACAAAAATAGTATTTTAAAGCTTAACAAGTCATAAGCCTTCTGCCAAAACTGAACTGCACTGCAAATGTCTCTTAGATATATATTTCCTTACGTGTATTGAGATTAATCCTGGGGGCTTCATACGGAAGTTTACATTCTGATGTAAGTCTACTACCAGACTTCACGGTGAATGGAGCAAAATCCAGTTGGCGGCCGGTCACAAGCGGTGTTCCTCAGGGCTCAGTTTTGGGGCCGGTCTTCTTTAATATATTTATCGATGATCTGGATGAGGGGATTGAGTGCACCCTCAGCAAGTTTGCAGATGACACCAAGTTGGGTGGGAGTGTTGATCTGCTGGAGGTTGGGAAGGCTCTGCAGAGGGATCTGGACAGGCTGGATCGATGGGCCAAGGCCAATTGTATGCGGTTCAACAAGGCCAAGTGCCGGGTCCAGCACTTGGGTCACAACAGTCCCATGCAACGCTACAGGCCTGGGGACGAGTGGCTGGAAAGCTGCCTGGTGGAAAAGGACCTGGGGGTGTTGGTTGACAGCCGGCTGAGTATCAGCCAGCAGTGTGCCCAGGTGGCCAAGAAGGCCAACGGCATCCTGGCCTGTATCAGAAACTGTGGCCAGCAGGAGTAGGGAGGTGATAGTGCCCCTGTACTCGGCGCTGGTGAAGCTGCACCTCGAATACTGTGTTCAGTTTTGGGCCCCTCACTACAAGAAGGACAGTGAGGTGCTGGAGCATGTCCAGAGAAGGGTGACGAAGCTGGTGAGGGGTCTGGAGCACAAGTCTTATGAGGAGCGGCTGAGGGAACTGGGGTTGTTTAGCCTGGAGAAGAGGAGGCTGAGGGGAGACCTCATCGCTCTCTACAACTACCTGAAAGGGGGTTGCAGAGAGGTGGGTGTTGGTCTCTTCTCCCAAGTGACTAGTGACAGGACAAGAGGAAATGGCCTCAAGTTGCGGCAGGGGAGGTTCAGGCTGGATATTAGGAAAAATTTCTGTACTGAAAGAGTGGTGAGACACTGGGATAAGCTGCCCAGGGAAGTGGTGGAGTCACCATCCCTGGAGGTGTTCAAGGAGCGTGTGGACGAAGCATTGTGGGACATGGTTTAATGGGAATGGTGGTGTTAGTTGATGGTTGGACTTGATGATCTTACAGGTCTTTTCCAACCTTAGTGATTCTGTGATTCTGTGACAGGAGCATAGAGGTCCTTCCACAAATAGCTTTTAACACAAGAACAAATGCATAAAATAAAAACAGTTTCAACATTCAAACTAGAGCATTTCCAAGTGCTTAAAGCATCTCTTAAGCATCTGCTTAAAACTGCAAAAATTCAGAACACATTTAAAACTGAAAACACATTGCTCAAGACTGCAGAAGAGCTCAGTTGTGCCATGCTCCTTCATCTGTCTGTTCTCCTGCACCAGCAGCACACGTGAGCCTTTGGCTGAGGGAGCTCTGTTTGCATTTTCATCAAAACCCAGAGACAAAGATTTCCAAGGTGTTTAGCATCATCACTTCTACCTAACTAAAGGTGAGAAAGACCTCACTTGAGAAAGCTGAGGCATCTGTGGAGCAGAGCATTGGCCAAGAAAAGCAAAGGGGAAACCTCTGCACACCATATACCAAGGTTGGTAAGTATGTTATCCAAGTGAAAACTAAAATATCTGGATGACAGTTGCCCACACTCCATACTTGATGAACATCCGTAGTTCCACTGAAATACAAATGGTGAAAGGCTATGGTGGAGTCCAAAACAAGCACCTGAAAAAAAACAATATTCACAAACCATAACTTTTGTGGAATAAAAAGATATCTTTGGGAAAAAAAAAAAACCCAACTCCAGGACATCCTGAATTAATCTGGCTTTGTCAAAGTTGTTAAAAACATACAGGTTGTGCATTGCTCACCAGTGAAAGACTAAATGTTCTATTTTGATGGGAAGTTGGATATATTACGAAGAATAGGTATAGGGAATACTGTCAGCAGGGCTGTTTAAAGAACAGAATTTCCGCTCTCATAAGAAATAAAATGGAACAACAGAGCATAGCTATTGTTGCTGTTCAGAATTTAAAATACATACATTTACATTTCCCATGCAAATACTTTTATGTCTTTTAAGCTCTTTTTTTCCCCCCAAGTCTTTTAATATGGCTTTTAATGTCTTCTGATGTCTTTTAAGGTTCTTTAATTTTTGAGAAACTAAGCTGATGCGTGGAGCTCAATCTCTAGGGGCTTCTGGCTCAGACACAGTGTCTAGTCTCCTGGTTCCCTATCAGTTATAAAACACTGATGTGGTCCTGCCCTGAAAATACAGCTGATTCACGAGCCTAAAAACATGGGAGCTAGGGCTTTGGCAAAAGATACATTTCTTCGGGTTGCCAGGTTGCCAGCTATGGATCCAGGCACCTAGATTTCAAGGCTACATCTGTGCTAGTAAATTAAAAAGCATCTAGCAACACTCTCTGGTACTGAGGCTAACTGGCATGGAGCAGCCCACATCAATACTGTTCAACTCTCCTACTGTCCAAAACAGGGTCACCACATCCAAACTGCCTGGGGAGAGCAGAAGTTAGCTTGGCCATGGACAGAGCCATATCTAGGAACTGCCTGGGAAACAGTAACTAGCACTGGCTAAAGCTATTGTGCCTGGCACCATTTTAGCAATTTAACAGTGTAGTCAACTGAGTTTCATACCAATTTTAATTTGCTAGTGCAGATGAAGCAAAGGAGTCCAAGCTAGAGTTATTGTACCACTGGACTACCAGCCTCTCTGCTCTCCACAAAGAAACTTCAAGAACAACTTCTGCACTAACATTTTAACAGCACAAGTTACTCTGTGTGGCTTTTCTAAACCCTCTTGCCTTTGTGTTTCTAAATCACAGAACCACACAAAGGTTGAGGCTAGAAGGGACCTCTGAAAATTGCCAAAGCACAGTCAACCAGAGCAGGTTGCTCGGGACCATGCCCAGTCCTCTTCTCAATATCTCCAAGGATGGACACTCCAGAACTGCTCCAGGCAACCTGTGCCAGTGTTCAACCACCCTCACACTGGCAAGTCACCCTCAGTTCACCTTTGTGGCCCTTCACTTAACTCCAGTATGTCCCAGTACTCTCCTCCAGATGAGTCCCACCAGGGCTGAGCAGAGGGGAAAGATCATCTCCCTTGACTTGCTGGACACATTTGTAGCACAGCCCAGGAGGCTGAGGGATTGTTCCTCCCCAGGGGCCGTACTTGACATTTCCTTTTGCTGCACTTCATGAGGTTCCTGTCAGCCCATTTCTCCAGCCTGTCGAGGTCCCTTCTGGGTGGCAGCACAACCCTCTGGTGTACTGGCCACTCTTTCCAGTTTTCTGTCACCTACAAACTTCCTCAGGGTGCACTCTGTCCCATCAGCCAGGTCCTTAATGAGGGCATTAAGTAATACTGGACCCAGTATCAACTCTTGGGGTACACCACTAGTGACTGGCCACCATCAGGACTTTGTGCCACTGATCACAACCCTCTGAACCTGGCAGTTCAGCTGGTTTTCAGTCCATCTCAACATGCATTTATCTAGCCTATACTTCATCACTTTCTCTATGATGATGTTATGGGATACTGTCAAAACCCGTACTAAAGTTGAGATAAACATGCACGCACAGCCACAAACTTGGATTAGAAATCTCTATATAAAACTAATCTTCCTTACAGAATGAAAAACATTATCATTGAAATACTTTACATCAAGATTTCCAAATTAATCCATTTTTTTTCTTTTTTTTAGTTCTTTTTCTTAGGGGCTAACTTTTCCAAGAACCAGGGAAGGCAATGTTTTTATTTTTTCACCCTCATTGACTGATGTACTCTTGTGGGAATGGTAGACAAATTCCCTTCTTAACTTAAAAGTTAAGAATAAATCAGTTATTCCCTTCTGTGCAATTCCCATTTCATTGTCCATTGCAATTTTTTGAAAACCCCAAATAATCCAGAACTCCATCTGAAGGACAGAATAATGACTCATTCTCACAGTTTCCCTCTGCTTATACTAATGTTTATGGTTTGATTTCATGTGCATGATAATGATACAATGCATAAGAGCTATCAGACTATACAATTTACTCATAGAAACAACAGATAAAATTATTACAATAATATTACAGATTACAATAATAACGATGTGCTTTTCAGAGACAGCTATAGGTACCTACCTTCCTATTCACAACTCCTGGACTTTCTGAGATGGTGCCACCTTTGTTCTCTTATGCCAGGATAAAAATTGAAAATAGGGTTCAAAACCCTGTGTTTCTATTAGTGGTTTAAATGAGAAAGACACATAAATTTAATATTTAAACAGCCAAATTTTGTTACTGTTACTAGTTTCTTGTCACTACTATGCCTTAATGGTAAATTTCCCGCTATTGAGAACTCTCAGACAAAAACCATGCAGCTTTCTTCTCCCCAAAGCCAACAATTGCCAAGTAAGGTAAACAAGGAAAACACAGCTGCAGACCACAGAATCACTAAGGTTGGAAAAGACCTGTAAGATCATCAAGTCCAACCATCAACTAACACCACCATTCCCATTAAACCATATCCCACAATG
Organism: Gavia stellata; assembly: GCF_030936135.1. Classification (NCBI taxonomy): domain Eukaryota; kingdom Metazoa; phylum Chordata; class Aves; order Gaviiformes; family Gaviidae; genus Gavia; species Gavia stellata. Next base: position 21,118,413 of record NC_082599.1, on the reverse strand, counting down.
CCATGTCCACACGTTCCTTGAACACCTCCAGTAATGGTGACTCCACTACTTCCCTGGGCAGCCTGTTCCCGTGTCTCACCACTCTCTCAGTAAAGAAATTTTTCCTCATATCCAGCCTGAACCTCCCCTGGCGCAACTTGAGGCCATTTCCTCGTCCTGTTGCTAGTCACTTGGGAGTGAGTAAAACCAGTAGTGGGATGAAGAGGAAATCTTTCCAGTGCCCAGCACTGCAGCTGGCCAGGGAAACATAACTCAAACTCTCTCAGTGCCTTTCACTTCTTGTCCCTTTCTTCTGTTATTGGCCTCTTCTCAAATCTCTACCCTTAAAATTCTGCCTATTGCTTCTTGGCTGAAAGTGTTGAGAAGGAAACAACAAATGAACAAGGACTCTGACATGCTAGAAAACGGTTCTGTTTCCAACAATAATTCTTGCAAAAAGGGCCAGCAGTATAGCTAAGCATGTGTACAATTCTCTCTATGTGGTGCTGCATACAACGATATCCTTGCATATGTCCCACCATAGGTTACTCCACCACCAGCCTGACAACAGATGGAGGCAGAAAGAGACATTCCACGGTGGCATACTGATCACTACTAAAGAAGAAGGTTCAACCATCTGCCTCCTGCTACTTGCATGACAATGCAAGCTGCAGTTTAAAACACCCTTGTTTTGTTAGATAGCCTTAGCCCTCTGCTCACACCCTGCGTGGGGCAACACAGCTTCTCTTTACATAGGAGGACGCCTGGGGCTGTATTAACAGGAACACAGCTAGCAGATTGAGGGAAGTGATTATCCCCCTCTACCTAGCACTCATTAGACCACATCTACAATACTGCATCCAGCACTGGGCTTCCAATACCAGAAAGATCAATAAACTGCAGTGAGATCAACAAGGGCTACCAAGATGGTCAGGTGGCTGGAGCACTTGCCCTGTGAGATGGTTTGGAAGAGACCTAACAGCAGCCTTCCCACACTTGCAAGGAGTTGGAGAACTCCTGCAAGGAGTATCAAGAATAGCAAGCCAGGCTCATCACAGTGGTACGCTGTGGGAACACGATAGACAACAGGCAGAAATTAAAAAAAGAGAGGTTCAGACTGGGTTTAAGAAGATACTCTTCCATCATGAGGACAGTCAAGTAGTGGAAAAGATTACCCAAAGAGGTTACACAGGCTCCATCCTTGGATGTTTTCAAGACTTGACTGGTCACAGCTGACTCTACTTTGCGCAGGACCTCCTGAGGTCCCTTCAATCTGAATCATCATACGATCCTGTGATAGCTTCCATTCACAATTGTAAGGCTCCATACAGGTATCTCTGAACCGGGGTGGCTCTTAGGTTGTGGATAGTGGGGTCCATACCCAGCAGAACTTTAGACCCTTGGTAAAATCTGAGTCTTACTACCCTCTTGAACTAAGTGGAGAAAGTGCACCTGATAGCACTGTACCCCAGCACACTGGAAAAGGAAATTTATATCAGAAGAAAATGTACTGTGCCTGTGCAGTAGCCCTCAGCAGGGTTTTCCCTGAGTTTCATCAAAGATGGGCATGCAACAACCAGGCTGAGCACAAAGAACAGGGTGCAGAAGTTAGGAGGTGCCAACACCCCAGCTGTCTTGCGATTTCATTTGTGAGGTGAGCAGTGAGAATTTATCCATGTATGTATTTATATATGGAGTACATGTGCTTCAACCCTCCCTGGTAGAGCAAAGTTGAACAAAACAGATTTTGTGTAATGAAAAACAAGTTCAGTAAATGTGCTACAGAGTACTCATGCATTCATGTGCCAGCTCAGTAGCCCTCAGCCCTCAGCGAGAATCTTGTCAGTGCACAGAGATGGGCTGGTAAAAACTCGGACTAAGCACAGAACAGAGCATACAGGAAAAAATTTACAAGGTCCTTTACAAAGTAATGGCCATTTTTTCTGCTTTCCCAGGCTACAGTAACGAAATATTCTCACATGTCACTATTAACCTGATACTGAATAACCTACCCTGTTCATAGTGCATTCCTTTCTTACACCACTGCTGTGTTACACACATGCACTCACATCTACTACAAAATACTCCACTAAGATCTCCACCAGTGCAAAAGCACTCAAGCCGCAATTGCCTTTGAAGGAAGCAAAGATGACCCAGCCAAAGCAGCAGCTGGTCCTGATGCACACAAGCAGCAGGGACTGTCACTGGAACAGAAAGAAAGTGAACAACTGGATCAGCAGATGAAAGTGGACTGTCTGCTGGATGTGACCGCAACACAATCCCAAATAACTCCGAGAAATGCTTCAATGGGAATGCAGTATAGCTTCCCACAGCTTTGCATCCCACTAATAGCTGGACTTGGCTTCAGGAAGGGAAGGCCTGTTAAGATTTCTCACTGCAGTCCCCCTTGTAGAATACTGCTTGAAGAAAGACCTCGTGCTATGAAAGTCTGACAGCCTAAACCATCAGATATTTGCACAGCACCTCATTTATTCCATACCCAAGCTGCCAGCAAAGGGCAAAATATTAAAAATATGCAATAATTCAAAGACTGAGATAGTGACCAGTTAAAACAATCAGCTATTTAATTGAAAGACTTCTTCAGTTATACTCTGCTTTTAATGTGGATCACAGACCTCTCATAATTAAAAGAGGAAATTTTCATAACTGACACAGAAAAAAGTGATGCAGCAGAAATTAAAACAAAGCACCACTTTCAAATGTAAAACCTGTATATGCAGCCAGAACAGCAAAAGCAAAATTATCTCCTGTCTTTGGTCAATGTTGTAACTTTAAGTTCCACCATTACTTTTCTATTTATTTTTCCAGTGAGTCTGACAGCATGGACCCAGTTAATGGATGCAACTCAGAGATGCACGCTCTTGCCAAATGTGACCTAATCCATATCAGCCTTAGCTAAAAGTTTCAAGTTAAAGCAGTTTCGTGTTTTCCATTTCCTTTCATTTGAGTTGATAAGTTCAATTTGAGCTTTGTCTGTTTTTAAAAGACAGATTTCACATAGATTAGAAAACTAACCCTTCACTGAGAGGCAGAACCATCTGAATGGAGAGCATGGAAGGAAATATGGATGGGGAAAAAGGCTAGCACTATGATAAAGTACACAGTTGTATCTCAGAAAAAAAAAAAAGATAGAGGCTGAGGAAAAGGAGGGTCTCAAAAAAACAGTGTTTCATAACTGAGGGAAGTGGAGAGCAGCTGGAGAAAAGGGCATAAACTATTTTCTCTCCTGCCAATGTGCTATTAACTGACACAGTGACAGAAATAGATGGAAAATGGGTCAACAAAGCTAGAAGAACAGAAACTCCACATTGCTATCTCTGTCCAGAAGAAAAGAGAAAGGATAGTAATTTAGAAACACACAGCACGAAACGCAAGCAAAGTACAAGCAAGTCTTTCATGCTTTCTATCCACGATCTACCCTGAAACGTCAAGAAATCTGAAGATGACTATCTATCTCTGTCACTGCGGAAAGAGAATACACTTACAGATCAATGGGAGCCACTCCCTGATTTATGGATCTCATATCCCTCGTAATACTTCTCACAAACATCATGAATCCATATGGTGTCCAAGTGTACATTTTGTGTTTGATTTAGCTAAAATACATTTAAAACAAACAAAACCAGACCCAAGATGTTCCTATGCAATTGGAGGGTTCCCCACTGACTCCTCCTTAGCTGAGCCTCAGGAATGTAGAGTGCCCTTTACAATTCAAGTGCATTAAATCAGATCTAAAGAACTTCCCATTTAGAAGATAACATAGAAACAAGATGCATTTTATTCAAAGATTCACAGAAAAATTCTCCGTGGAATTGCAAACCTGCTCTATGTGGATTTTTTAGTGACAGATATCCTAAGCAAGGTGACCATTCACTGCTCTGTAAAGGCTTTACTACCATTTTTAATTGGGGTTTTTTTAACCACAGTTCACAGCTCTGAGTGAAGAGCCTGACTTCTACAGGTGGACAATAGCGAACCCACGAAAGCCAGCAGCAGGGAAAGGCAATGTTACCGGCAACACACAAACAGTGCTGCCATAGAACTCTGTAACAAAAAAAGAAAAATAAGGTGGGAAAGAAAATAAAGGAGGCAGGGGCAGCCAGGCCAAGAAAATAAAATATATATACACACACGCATACACACATACACAGAGTTTGGCAAAAAAGAAGTGACAAAGAAAAAAAAGATACAAAAGACCACATTAGTGAGGGAAAAAAGAAGGCAGAAGCAACAAAAAGCGACATTTCATTGTGGTTCAGGGAAAATGACTCAGCATTCTGTGGGCCTACCATCCAGCTAAACTTTAAAAACCTCTTGAGATATTGATTAGGTTAGAAATCACCACTACAGCAACTGCATAGCAGGGAAAATTACTCCCTCACAACTGCCATCAGAAAGATCTGCAGGGAGGGAAACATGGAGGAGGGCACAGTCATCATCTTTAATAAACACCAGCACTGAAGCAGCAGCTAGAAGAAAGTGTGTCATTGTCAGCACATGACTGTTGGCTGAGCACAAAAAGAAAAAACTGTAATAAGAAAAATTGTCAAAAGCTGATCTTCAGATGATCACATAATGGGAGTCAGAGTATGGAAAATTGTTATTGACTAATAATTCACTGCACAGCAGCTGCACAGAAAGACAGTAAATTAACATGCAGAGCTTTTTTGTTTTGGTTTGGTGGGGGGGTTTGGGGTTTTTTTACTTTTAGACTATTACTTTGGTCATAACCGATTATTCCCTTTAAAAGGTGTGAAGCCAACTGCAAATACAGCAATGTTCTGCCCCCGCAGTAAATAGTAACTGTCGGTTTGTTGCTGAGCCAATGCATGGGCTCTCTCCTCTCCAGAGAAGGCATCTCATAATGTGTTCTTAGTTTACTGCCCAGACATCGCTATATGGAATAAATCACTAACACTTTCTAAGGTCAGTGAAAAGAAACAACAATTTCCATTGCTCTAACCTACAGCCAACAGCTATATAAAGTAACGTTTTGCTGACAGATCTCCAATGCTGGTATCTAAAACAATCACCAATAGCTGAGTGTTTGAATAAGGACCACCTTAAAGCATATGCATTGCTTATGCTTTCTTCAGTGAAAGCTTAACAGGTTTTGCTGATGGGACCTCTGATAAATTGATCCACTCAAGGGACCGTCTGCAGCCTCCAGTCAAAAAGACAGTGTCCTGGCCAGCTTGGAAGTTGGCATGCTGCCTCCTGCTACATGAACCACAGTAAAATTACCAATGGGGCATTAGCTAAAATGAACAAACCTGAACAAATTACACAAACACCTCAGCAAAAATGTAGGCATTTGTCTGTGTTAGTAAAATGCCGCCGATGCACGGTTTTGGTTTTGGAGACAGTTCCCATCTTGGTCTGCAATACAGCCTCAAGAATGTAGCTAGGCTCAACGCAAAAACATCGCATGGATTTCTGAAACTCCTTACCAATTTCACTGTCAAATCTGGCAAAGGCATAATACCATATAAGTGCTGAGAAAATCAAAGTTAACACAGAATTTTCTTCGCCTAGTGAAGTTCCTCATCTCTAAAGTACACAGGTATGTGGGCTTTTATTTTTTTTTACATTTTGTTTCTTTCTTTGTCATCTCTAACCAAAAATCTGACACTGGGTCAAGTTTCAGCTGAACAATTTTCTGACAACAGTTTAACCTGGGCTATGTACCCCTGTTCCAAGAGTTTTCAAGACCCAAGTACATCTCCTGAACAGTAACCTGAATATCATTAATGGTACAATAAGTTGTATCAGTGGACTAAAACAGGAACGAATAGATTAGTTGTAAGGTGACACAAATCAGGTTTTCCTCCAAAAAGGACGTAACAGACTGCAATCAATTGGTCACGGTTAGGGTGGAATTTAAGTTTCCTATCTCATTTAAGTAACACCAAGATTGCCTCTAAACATCAATGGAGAAAGACAGGCACCTCCAAATGGTGATCCATCACATTCTGTAAGAGCTGAGACACTGTATATAAAAACAAAAAATCAGCAATGACCTTTGGAAACAGCCTATGCAAGACAAGGTGAAGAAAAGCCACAACCTATCACCTCTCCATGGGACCTCTTGGAAGGGGATGGCTCATACCAGCCGATGGATATCACTTGGCCTTTTGAGAACTTCCCAGCAGATCAGCAGTACTCCCTGAGACTCCTATCTAATGCCACAGCACTGCAAGGACCATTCAGTTTCCTTTTCCACTGTCATCAGGCCATCATTTATCCCACCCAACCTCTCTGCATGTACTTCTTCCCTCTTTGAAGCCTGGAACTGAGAGCACTGAAGATGCTGAGAGATACTGTAAGTCCTTGGAAAATTATTATTTTGTGGACAGAAACAGACATTTAGTTAATGAGATAATCTTCATAACCATTGAGAGCAGAGTAAATAAATATACTACTAAAAGAAATCTTAAACTACTCTTACCCAGATTTTCACTACTGCATTAGAGACACAGAAAAATACAGTTGAGAAAGTGTAGACCCAAACATCCTTTAGCATTTTCAGCATTTGCACATGCATATAGATTATTAAAGTACATCAAGATGGAGGAATTTCCCCAACCTCAGCCTACTTGAGAGTCCTCTATTCCTAGGCACTAAAGATATTTATATTTCACATGTGAAAAATATAGTAAGTGCTAAAAAATATTTGTCTTCAGTTCACTTGGTAATTTTTGTTCAAGTGTGACACTGAACTTTTGGAGCACTGCTGTTAAATGGAAATAGTAAACCAAATATTTTAAAGTTACAAATTTCTTTTTATACCTGTTGACAGTCTAGCTGCAGAGCTATTGCACACAAAGTGGAAATATTACTGTGATCAGGAGGGGTGATATTTTAAAGTTGACTAAACTTGATTACATAAAATGCTAGTGTGTTCCATAAACTTCTCGCAACAGACAAAGATACATCAAATCAAAAATGCCCAAAAAGGCACTAAATCAAGCACATATTCCTGGAATCAACTATTAGGTAACTGGGGAAAGGCACTGGGATTCAATTGATGTTTTTTAGTGCAACAAACACTTCAGAGTTTATGTGCAAATAATACAAATATTGGCAAGGTAGTATAAAACTGAGATTCTCTGCTCGGGTTTCTACATCATGAAGAATAAACAAGCAAGGTACTTATTGCAACAAACTATTACTGACCTTCCCCAATAACGTTGCACAAGCGGCCCTGGGAAGTCCATCAGTTACTGAACCTGAATGAGAGACTAATCAGTCCTGACACTCCCTCCTATAAAATAATCATTGGATCTTATCACCTATCCTTGCTTTTTACCAAGGAATGCTGCTGTACAAGATTAATTTGTTTGCAAAGTAAACTTGAATAGTGTAATACAGCATACGCTGCCCCATTTGGAAAATTCTATACTACTTTTCATATAGGGGAAGATGACAGTCTCCATCAGCAAGACAGCATCAAAGGCTTACTGTACGTGTAACAACATATTTGTTTCCTTTCTTGTATCAAAAAAGGTTTAAAAAAAAAATCAAAGGCTTACTGTATGTGTAACAACATATTTGTTTCCTTTCTTGTATCAAATAAGGTTTAAAAAAAATAAAAAATATCTATATTTATATAGATATTTTTTATAAATCAAAAGACTAATCAATGTTTTATCTTTGCCACACTTCTGGCAAAAGTTTTCCAAAGACTTTTTTTTTCCCGAATACCAAATACAAGTGACTATAAAGCTACTCTTTTAAAAAAAATTAAAAAGAAACTTGTCAGGATGATGATTGCTTCCTATACAGAGAATTACACAAGCCTTATTATGCATTTCACAGAATCACAGATTCACAGAATGACAGGGGTTGGAAGGGACCTCTGGAGATCATCTAGTCCAGCGCCCCCGCCAGAGCAGGTTCACCTCGAGCAGAGGAATGCGCCTAGGAGAGTTTTGAGTATCTCCAGAGAAGGAGACTCCACAACCTCTCTGGGCAGCTTGTTCCAGCGCTCTGCCACCCTCAAAGTAAACAAGTTCCTCCTCATGTTTAGATGGAACTTCCTATGACCAAGTTTGTGCCCGTTACCTCTTGTCCTGTCACTGGGCACCACTGAAAAAAGGCTGGCCCCATCCTCCTGGCACCCACCCCTTAAGGATTTAGAAGAATTAATAAGATCCCCCCTCCATCTTCTCTTCTCCAGACTAAAAAGACCCAAGTCCCTCAGCCTCTCCTCATAAGAAAGATGTTCCAGTCCCCTCATCGTCTTTGTAGCCCTTGGCTGTACCCTCTCCAGCAGCTCCCTGTCCTTCTTGAACCGGGGAGCCCAGAACTGGACACAGTACTCCAGCTGTGGCCTCAGTAGGGCAGAGTAGAGGGGGAAGATAACCTCCCTTGACCTGCTTGCCACACTCTTCTTGATGCACCCCAGGATGCCACTGGCCTTCTTGGCCACACAGGCACATTGCTGGCTCGTGGTCATCCTGTTGTCCACCAGGACTCCCAGGGCCCTTTCCACAGAGCTGCTTCATACAGTATCTTACAGGTCTTTGAAGCAACAATTACTTTCAAATTTTTTTTCCCCAATAAACCTTTTTTCTGTTGACTGCAAATCTGGTAAAAAGAGGAACAGGGACCATCAATTTATGACAATTTCTCTCACATTCCTAGAGTCAGATCACAGAAAAGTGAATCTTTTTTTTTTTTTTCATTAGTTTATTCTTATTCCAATATGCAGAATAGCCATCGAGTCTCAGCTCCTGGGGTACTGCAAAGTCCTACCATGTTGCCCTGCAATAGTGCAACATGCTTGAAATTTAAAACCAACTGAAATTCATGTATTTGTAGGTTAAATTCATGTATTTGTCGGTTCATAGTACCTCCGCAATCATCACACACTTTATTATAAATTATTCACACCAGGAAAATTTCTGTTTTAGCATTGGATTGTTTGATGGTCACTATAGTTTCAATTCCATTTTTAAGGCTGAAGTCTAGAATTTTTTAACTGGTTTCTCCAGTTAGAAATGCGTGATTATATCCACAGAATTTCTCTAGTTCCTTTTATTTTTCACACCCTCTATCAAAAAACAAATAATCAGATATTGTGACTGAAACTGTCCATTATGTTCTAGCTGTGGAAGCAATTGTGGGCGTATTTTTCTAATCTGTTTATGAGAAGATCTAATGAGAGTGCAGCCTAGAATGGGAGGACATTTTCCCCAACATTTTGGGTCACAATCAATGACGGGCAATCAAACCATCCTTGATTCTCCAATCTTGCAATCACCTAGAGGTTGTAACATCTGATTCCACTTTTGGAACCATCTCCTTGGCTGATTTGTTTTTTCCTGCTTCACCCTCTAACCACACTATTGATGCTCCATCCAGGAGTTTCTCCCCAGGCAGCTTCCACTTCCTTGTGGCAATTCAACAATGCTCCATCTTTGGCCCTTTTTCCTCCCTCTCTCTTCACAACTTGCATTTGCAAGCGAATTTCCATTCTGCCCAAAACTTCCAGCTCTGACTTTGCTGTCAGGATCTATCCCCTCAGGCAGAGGATTCATCTAATTAGATTCACCTAATCCAACACACTCATCTACAGTGTCTGTGTCTACATCTGAGGCTAGTCATCTAGATGCCATTAATAGTTAATAAGAGAGGCACTTCTAGATATCCAATATAGATCGTAGGAGTCATGTCTTAAAAGGGACTATTCCCCTCCATTGACTACAGACAGATTTCAGGTGATACTTATACCTAAAATGTAAAAGTTCAAAGTTTACTGTCTAAGCTCTACTTCTCTAACACCTCTTTGGAAATAGCCTGCTGTCCATCTAAGACACACACTATTCAACTCCTAGCCTCCCTGTTACTACTTTTCTGCTTCTACTATTTGTCATACCTACCTACTGCTTCTCATGATATACTTACAGTATTTATAATTTACCTATAATATTTAACCTTTGGATTAAAGCTACTAAAACCAACTAGACAGACACTTTTTTTCAAAATAAAGTTTTTGTTCTACCACAATCCAATGCATTGTTGCAACTTAGCATTAAAAAACATATTTTCAAGGTTCTGTGCATACATCAGATACATACATTTGGACATACTGATTATTCTAAAAAAATACAATAGCCATCCTACGTATTCTTTCTGCATGTCTTTAGATAGCTAACTGAAAATAAGATATTGTTCATAATAATACATTAACTGCGGTTTTATATCCCCTAAGCAAAAATCAATGAACTAGCGGTCAGAGGGCCCTGAACTGAAGACATCTTTTGATTTGTGGTCTTTTCTTACAGATAAGATGGAAAACTGCATTTGCGTATACCTTATTTTGCAAGTGTGCTTTAAAAACAAACAAAAAAACAAAAAACTCCACTTGAAACAGATTACAACAGTAAAAAAAAAAAATCAACCAGATTGAAGTATGCTAATTAAAGCAGGCTTGAGAAATAGTATTACCTCTTGAAAATAATTCCATTCTCATTTAGCCATGAAAAGAATTTAGGGGTTTTTGCCTATTTGTTTTGCTTGCTGGTTTTATACATGATTTCAACTCCTAAAACAAACTAGAAAGACAGGAAAAAAAATACTGTTCTGGTAGTAACAGAGTAGTAGGAACACAATTTTTAAAAAAGAAGAAAATATAAGCTCTTCTGCTTACAACAGTAAGACATATTCATCAAATTCCAGTATCAGACTCGCCCAGTGCTTTGGAAGGGGAAGAAGCTGACAGAAGAAAAAGAAAAGCTGGCATAAAATCTGTACCCGCAAATCAATATCTGGACCTGAGCTAATAGGAAGAGTGGCTGTTGGAAGTGTGCGAGTGATAAGCCAGTTCGGAGCATTGCTGCTACGTGAACGTGTGGCCTCCCAGAGAGTCAGTACAGGTTCATTTTTGAAAGAAGTATGGAGCAGGATGCCTAGCTAGCACAATTCCTCCTGGAAACAGGCTCAGTTTCTCAATCACAAATTTCTCTCCAGTATCTCTTAAATTCAGAGTCTTCCTCCACACTAATAATTTTATCCATTCTCTTACTTCCCTTACCATGTATTATCAATTAGCTTTTGAACAGTCTCAAGCAAGATGAAGAAAAAAACAATACACAAGCAAGAAAAGGAAGGAGAGAAAAAACAAACAAATGGTTAAATTTCCCCTTTCATGTCAGGTTATCTGTACTGCAGTAAAATATAGAATAGACATTTAAAATATTAAATCCTGCAAGGGAGAGAGATCATTAAAAATATTCTCTAGATATTTTTTTAAATTGTTAGCAAAGCACTGTTTCTTTTCAAAAGAATTATAGTGCAAATCTGACTTTGATAAGCAGTATAGTCATTGTCTTTGCTTCAATGCAAAAATACAGCATCCTAAAACATGGCCTTTGAAGAAAGCTGAAGACATCACCTGGTTCATCCCTTGCTTCAGAACTGCAATATGACCACCCAGACTGTTTATGACAAACAACTCTTCAAAATCCTCCAGTCATGGAGGCTTTTAAGCCTCCGCATGGCATCCGCCCCCACCCCCACCCCCAACCTATTCCAGATACAGGGTTACACTACATTGCCATTTAAATGAAACGGACATGGAAAACAGATTATCCCCCTACTCCTCCTTGTATGGCTGTAGCAAGGGGGGGGATGAGAGGGCATTCCTTAAATTTAAGGACTATAGAGTGGAGTGGGAACAGCTCATGTTGTCCTCCTGCACCTGAGCACTAAGTTCCCAACTCTGAGCCTTTTTCTCTGTTGCGACCTGAATAGCAGGATGCAGCACCTAAGAGATGGCAGGATGGGTGACAAGCCAGAGTGACTGGGCACCTTGAGCTCCAGCTCCAGGAAAGGTCTGGAGGGATGGGGGAGACGGCGGTGTAGGCCTAGCCACTGTGCTTCTGAAGCCAACATTCTGAGATTAAATACTGTTGTCATGCTCAAAAATGCTCATTCTCCACAAGATATATAACTTTATGCTAAACAGCAATAATTTACAATGCACTCAATCATTACTACCTCTAAACTGAAAGATTCCAAGAGCAAAACTTGGCCACAAGAGTCGTCATCAATACAGATACTCACTGCCTCAAACAGCAAGGATATACTGCAATACAATATAAACATCTATAATGCAATATAGAGTAAACACAGCATTAGATTCTGGCATTAGTGTAACTCTTTCAAGCACTTCATGATAATGTTTAAATTTATTTTACTGTTCCCCTATTCAAAGTGCTGGACAAGCAATAAATTAGCATTTGTGGAGATCACCATCTGCTAAATACAACTATAGAAGAAATTAGAAACTATTCAGTGGCTTCCTTTCAGAACTGCTATGACAGCAGTCCCTTAGAAGAGCAAAAGGTAGAAATCACACAGCTCCAGACAGTCTGACTTTTGAACTGAGCACCAGTTTACTTGCTCTCTGATTTTCTTCATAAGTTCCACCAAAGCACAGGCTCCAAAATTCTTTTGCTTTGTCAGCATTTCCAGAAATCTCTGCAGGGGCTTTCCAAAGCACAAGATGAAGATACATCCCAGTAAATGGTGCTCAAAGCTCATGTGAACTTCAGTGATGTAACTACCCAGGTGAATGAGGAGAGGCTTGTCTTCCAGCTTCCAGCTATGATTCTCAACAGGAGAATTTGTGGAAATGAGTGTGAACAGATATTGGAGGCAAGACTTTTTTTCATAGTTTTTCTTTAATAGCTTGCAAGATAACACAGAGATCAGCATTTTCTTTACCAGAAAAAGAAAAGAAAAAAAAAAAAAGTTGTTCCTTGCTGAGCCAAGCCTTCATCTTCAGGAATGTATATTATGCCTTTTTATCTTCAAAATTCATGCAAAACCACATGTGCCTTTATCAAGACAATAACCCATAAGATGTCAGTGACAACCTGTATACCCTGTCCTCGACTGCTGTTACTGTTAATGCTATCACTAAATTATTCTTTTTAAATACCCATGCTGAGGGACACAACTATTTAGGTGCAGGTTGAATGTCCAAGAAATTGGCCTAAAACCCATCACAGTCAGAACCTAAAGTGAACCCATTTGGAAGGGCAAACCTGCCAACAAGCTGGCAGGAAGGCTGTACCCTTACTTCTTTTCCACTGGTGTTGTCTAGCCCACAATCATGGCCTGGCAGTCTCTTGTGACACCTGCTATATAAAGTATATACAGCACTGTCCTATAATGTAGTGTCAGTTACAGTGGTTTTGTTTGGTTGGGTTTCTCCAGTTCTAGTTCAGTGAGCGTCTTTTTGCCTTCCTCCCAAACAAGGATGTACTCACACTGATATAAGCTTCAGTACACTTCATCTCTGGTTTAGGTGACCACAAGCAGAACGAGGGCAACACTTACTATCTTTCTGCAACTTCCTCGGTCCATTCCCAATGCCAGTCTAAGCTTTGACCTTACTTTTAAGTCATTAATGGATTAGATCCTACTTACATTAGGTCACGTCTCCACAAGCAAGCACAATACAGATTACAAAGAAATCATGAATAAGCGAGAGTCAACAGAAGTACACTCGTGCGAAGGGATTCTTCCAGGGGGCGGACTCTCAGAGCGACATCGCTTATGCTCAGGTCTCATCACCTCCAACACACATTGGATCTTTTCCTTATGTGGGGAAAAAAACTTAGGATTCTCCTTTAAAATTAGTACAGTTTTGTATAGCCCTGAAACAGCAACTAGTATCCATAATGCACACAACTTATTTTTCTTAGAAGTTCCTCTGCTGATGAGGTAACTGACTCAAATATGAGCCATAAGATAGGGCTGATTTCCTTTACTTCAGTGTTCCTCGGTATTTTCGTTTCATGTGCATTCTTGCTTTCACATGCACTGGGTAAATCGTTCACATTTTCACATTATCCTGCTATCCTGTTTTGTGTCACTAGCAATGAATAGCCACACAGGTTAAAAAAAAAGGTTAAAAGTTGCATCTTGTATATTACTACAGAAAGGAACTACCGGAAGGGAAAAAATACAACTCAAAATCAGCAGGCTTAAGAGCAGTTGGCATCAACCACGGTTATCAGTATTTCAAAGCCCCAGATGGAACCCTACCTCCATGTCCTCCCTTAACTCAGCCTATGTATAGGGGATACGGCAGGCACCCACCTCCACCCTTCTCCCTACCACCCCCCAGTCAAGACCACAGCCCTTCATTCTGCCATGTGGCAAAGCACATCTGCCGCCACCAACCTTGGGCTCCACAACTGACCGCTCCTGGCCGCGTGCCCACTGCCTTCTGGGTGTTGAGAGGAACAGGCGGAAAGCCGGAACCGCCGGGCTGCTCACGGGAGCTGCCGTGGCACTGCCCTGCCAGCACAGGAGGGAACCTTGCTCCATCTGCCTTAGGGTCTGCCGCCACGGTGCATCAATTTAAAGTAGTTCACTTGCCACCCGTGGTATATACACTTCAGTATGGGATTCTTTGGCCTAAACAAAACTGAACTACTTTTTTTAATAGAAACTGCTCTCTTCTGTGCCTATTTTACAATGCACTTTCATGAAAATGTCATTATCCCTTTTTTTGACTTACATGAATTTAAAAAAAAAACCTTGTCATTACCATTTTAAACTTTCCATAGACTCAAGCTATTCTGAAAATTTCACACAGAATCTACACACGTGCAAAACTACAAAAGTTTTAATTAAAAAATTCAGTATTTTGCTTTGACAGATCTGTGCCTATTTTCCTTCTCAGTCGTCTTAACGAATCTCATGGATATCAGTCTTCCTGCTTCACAAAAAAAAAAGACCATACTTTGCCATCAAAGGCAAGTATTATGCATAAATTTTTTTGTTTTTTAAACAAAGAAAAAGCTAGGTGGGCGTTTATTCAATTCAATTATTATTATCTAGTTATAACGTATAGGAAACAGTGGTGCCTGGGTAGCTGACAGGATCCTGTCCTTAGGACTCCAGTTCTTAAAGCTCACTGTAGTGTACTGTAACAAAGGCCAATTTTGATACTGGGGGCTAGAAGGGTATCAAAAACCAATTTATGCTTTCAGGTTTTTAGGACTGAAGTTTCACGTATGCAGAACAGCAGTACTCTGAGAAATTATGTTAACCAAAATCACCTCCAATATTACTGCTGTTCCAAAAGATCCGAGCGCTACTGGCGTTTCTCATACCAATGATGTGACTCCGTGTCACATTTCTAGGAGTCTTTTGCCCTTGCAGAAAGAACTGTGGTTTCACTGAGTGTCTGAAATCTGCAGCACAACAGGGCAGTTGTGCAGCACAAGGGAACTCTCCTTAGTCAACACAAAGTATTTCATGATAGTAAAATGTACCACCCAAGTGGCTTTCATTGGTTCTGTTCTTTTAAAATACACATCAATCTCCCACATAGCATTTTAAACAGTTTCTAAACAAAAATACTTTGAGACTAGCCTAACAGGCAGCTTTCACCTCAAAAAGCTGAAGAGCTCCGTGTTGCACATACAATGCATCTTTCCCAACACTTTTCACAGAAATTCAAAAGCTTTGTGCAGGGAGTAGGAGATTTGATGTTCATTTCCAGCCATTATTAAATTGGTCCCTTCTGGTCCCTTCTTAAATTTAATTGCCAATGCTAACTGTGTACACTTTTTGTAAAATAAAAAATTAACTTTCACTACTCAAAAAACCCAAGATATTTATCAAGATAAAAGTCTGTACATCTTTATCCTGTTTTGTTACTGTTTAAAGTTACACATTATCAGTATTATTCTATCGTATCTGCAGTAACCAAGTCACTTTATGGTGCAAATTAACTTCTCTTTTTCTTAAGTTTGATTCACCAAATTAGATAAATGAATGCAGTACATACCAGAATAATCAAATTTAATTAAGAATTTTGTGCTACCTTAACTAAATAATAACAAAACCTAATAAAAGTAATTCAATATTGGAAAGATAATATAGGGTACTGTAGCTGAGAGATGTCTACCAACTCCATCAAAACTAAGTCTCCTGCAAAACATAACAAAGAACAGAAAAAGAATTTAGTAATCCTCCCTAAATATGAATTACGCATTGTGCAATAGGTGAAGCTTCAAACTACCAAGAAAAGCCAACAGCTTGTATGATTCAGTATTTTATCCAACAAGACACCATCCCACATTTAGGTAAGAAATGTGCCACTTCAAAGCTGCTTCCCCTCATTCTGCAGTTAAAATGCCTTTCCCCTAAGCATCCACCAGATATTTTATCACAGATTTCAACCACAACTTATATTTCTCACTCACAAAAATGTGAGTGAGAAATATCTTGTATGCATTACAAGCATACAAGAATAATATGTCAAAGGGCAAACAAACATCCCCCACACCATCATACCCTTCCCTGCAAAGTGCCACTCAGTTAGGATAATTACCGCTAATATACCCAGAAGAGTGCTGTAGCAATGGCTAAAAAGAAGTATTTACTTATACAGTATGTTTTGCATTCACCACAAACTTCTTCATAAAAAGTTTATTCAACTATTTATTCACCCACTAATATTCTCAATGCACCTACCCTCATTATGTCTCTTTAGTCACATATCCACTTATCTTGCACTTACTGGCCATAACAGCGGCCCACAACGACCTTAGTATGCAGAGGGATCCTATTGATGTAGAGGCAACAGAAAGTTGCAGGCATTGCAATGAAATATGGTACCTACAGCTAAATTTAGAAAAGTCAGGCAAAGCTTCGTAGTCTCTAGTCCTTTGCAATACACCACAGAGCTATTGAAACAAAACCTGGTCAGAGGTTAAGCCTCTCGGACTTGGCCACCTCACATTCTTAAACATACTTCTGTGAACAGCCTTGCCTCACTCCAGAACTTAAAAGCCAAAACCAAAGCTAATGATTAACACGCTGATTAAATGAATGCTTAACACCACCAAGTCACAATGTGCTGCAATGTTTCTTCTTTTCTCTCAACAACTGTATCAAGAATATTTATTCTTCAGGTGAATAACATTCACTAAGCACTTCATCAAACAAACCCAACAACATTACAGCCCATCAATTTTTCACTTTGGTCAAACTTTTTTGGTTTGGCCAGAACCAGTTTAAATACTGCACCATCTTTCATCCTGCAAGTAATCACGTTAACATGCATCTCCTTCCCCCCAACTCAAACAGTACCATATATATACTTTGCATTGCCCCTTGGTAATAATCTGTTACAAAAGATACACCACCACTCTCCCCAAAAAGAGAATTAGCCAAAAAAAATCCCTTGAAATCTCAGAAACAAGGTCACAGAATCTCCTATTATAGCCTGAATTTTACCAAGGCCTTCATCAGCAATTAAGGAGAACACACAGATATTTTAGAAGACAGTTTTGAGATAAAGTTTTTCAGTGTAAAAGAAATGAAAGGAAAAGCTGACAATAAACAGAGTTTAACAGAAAAGAGACGGTGAAATGTGGCAGAAAACAAGTACAGAACAGCTGAAATTTGGGGTTCTGTAGATACA
This sequence comes from Gavia stellata, assembly GCF_030936135.1. Taxonomy (NCBI): domain Eukaryota; kingdom Metazoa; phylum Chordata; class Aves; order Gaviiformes; family Gaviidae; genus Gavia; species Gavia stellata. The sequence goes on along the minus strand of NC_082599.1, from coordinate 21,100,955 downwards.
ACTTTGGAAGACAATATTGCATGCAGACACCCTGATAACCCAGAAGTGGTGAATTCATGACGTTGCTTTATCATAAGCTTTTATCTGGGTAACCTTTTATGCATTCTCTCCTTCTTCTCTTTGAGAGCCTTTCTGGGAAACTCACACAAACCATCAGCTTAACTTGACCTTCCATCAAATTTGGCTGAAACCGAGCAAAAGGCTTAACAGCTGCTGAGAAATGACCAGACACACACGCAGCGTGTGCTCAGCACAACGAGGAAAGCAGACTACCATCACGTTTGTCTGGACCAAGAGAGAGCAATGGTACAGCTAAAAAGTCAAAAAAGAGGCAAAGTATTCTTACCAAACATAATGTCCTCACATGTCTGCCTATGAACATAGTATATATTTACAGTCCAGATTCATCTCAAAGTTGGTCCTTAAATTAGGTGGCCTGTTTCCTAAGTAACACCCAAAAGTTTTGTAAAAAAAGAAGTCTCCATGTCAATGCCCAACATTGTAGCCTTTACTGCCATGATGTAAAGTTTTGCTAAAAACTTCTCTGAATGAGGTTTACAGATTTATTTTCAGATTCTCTTTAATTCCTTAAATTCAGGAGCTGTTTTTTGTATGAAACAGAAGTCTTTTTATGATTCACAGTAAAACTTTGAACAAAGTAACACGATGGTGGAGTGCTGCAGGAAGGACTCAGACCCTCAGCATCTGTCACTGGACAGGAAAGGCAGTCTTCTTAAAATCCTGCCTGCCAAAGTTACTGCAATTTACAGAAACAGCATCTGACAGCATTCTGCTTCCTGCTCAAACACTTCTGATGGGAAAGTTCCCCTAAGTAGGTCTTGTTGCTGGTTTCAGACAACTCAAGGAGGAAATTAAAATCACTGTATTTACTATGATGCCAATGAAAAATATACATATAACTTCCTATTTTAAAGATCTTTCAACAACTACATAGAAAACTACCATTTAAAAAATAATCTGCTGTTATATATAGCAATATTTGATATACACTTATGTATATTTACGACAGTTTTAGAATAAATCAAACAAACTGAAGAAAATACTGAAAGAATTTGCCAAATAGTCAAGGATATATTTCATATTCAAACAGTGGTTTCATCTATACATCCTGCTGGTGGGATATACTCAATTATGGAACAGGCTTACATAGAAATTATGGTAAGCTGTTCGCTTTGGTGCTCAACAAAAAGGATTCAGCAAACTACATCTCCTTTTCATGTTTCTTTATCGTATGACCCAAACATTCTCCCCTTTCATATCTGCAGATAATTTTTTATCAGACAGCTAATACACTAACTATTCTTTCCCTAGGAGTTGCTCTGGAGGGGAAATAAATTATTTTCGTAGCTCTTTGACAAGACAGTTGATTGTTGTGGCATGTTTACTCCCAACATGAACTCCAGAATGTTATATTGTGCCTCATTTAGCCTTGCTTGTTTAAAACCGTGCCAGCATAACAACTTGCGTGCTTTCAGCAAACTGTTGTATTTCTCATGGCATCACTGCATGCACGCAGCCAAAAATATTTTGCTTTTGTTTTAAGTTGCTGACATCTTTCAGTTCTGCTTTGATTACTACATGCTTGATTACATGTCATCAAGAAGTTACATTAAAGTGACAGGACTTAGAGATTTAGAGATACACTGTTCTGTATTTAAGATTACAAATTTTCACAATTGAAAATAGAATTTCTCAAGCCTGTGTACAAGATATACTTCTAGTAACAAAAAAAGTTTCAAGTCATTTCTCAAAAGACACAATTTTATGTATCTAAATTTAAATTGAAGGCGGGAAAAATTGTAAATCCTACTTATGTAGTGATTTTCTCAATTGCTCTTTGCTGTGTAAGAAGGAAAACACCTTCTAGCGTCCACGGAAGGCAGCCCTGCCCATGCAGAAGTGACCAAGAACAGGGAGATCCAGGCTCGCTCTCTGTCTACTTCCTATGAACTCAAAACAAATGAGACTTTTTCACACTAGTCTTTCTTTACCGTTGATTAAATGACAGGAACAAAGAATTCAAAATTAGCCACTGGAGAAATTAGCCAGACATGACTGGTTTTCCATTAGCTAGGTTTGGAGAAACGACCATGCCCTTTGAAGGAAAGCGCAGAAATTATAATCACTTTGTTATTTCTATTTTGCTATTAGTGATTTGCAGAAAGTTATCATCTGCATCTCACTACACCTTTTGTTATGAAAAGAGGAGGCCTGTCAATGATCACTGCAAACTCGCCACAGGTATTTTTAGCATCCATAACGCAACCTCAAAGCAAAAAGAAATCTGAATTATTTCACTGTTATTGTAAATAAAAGGAATTATGTTTCCCCTCTGAACTCTCCATGTAAAATACATAAATAAATAAATATTTAACGTTTTGTTTTTGCACAGCCAAGATAAGCAGCTGTGACTTTTTCTCAAGGGAAGGGTGCTTCCTTCCCAGCAAAACAATCCAGGTCATCTGTCAGTATAATGGCATCAACTCAATGCAGCAGTAATTTATTTTTGAAGACTTACTAATTCAAATGCACTGTACTCTTATTTGTAAGCCCTAGAAAAAGATTTTAGAATTTATTTTTGTGACCATTATCCTTTTTCAGGTTTCCTATTCAGTGAAAGGCAGATTATACAACTGTTACATCTCTAGTTCTGGTTTTGACCCTTCTATCTAGATTTATTACTTCAGTGACATGCTGACAGTTGCCGGCAATATCAAAGAATTCAGCAGTTTCAGGATCCTGAAATAGTTCAGTAATGAATGAGACTTTTTATTTCGTTCTGCTGCTTCTTTTTTCCTGTTAGAGCCTCTCCCTTCTGCCTTCTCCCCACAGCTTTCATACCCTCCGCAAACAGATGTCCCCCGGCTTCCCAGCGCAGCTGTGTGTCAGCTGATGGCAGGCTGTCCTGCAGCCCCAGCGCTCCTGCCCAGCCACCCTCTGGCTCCATCCCTTCCTGACAGAGGATCCCTGGCACTTTCTACCGAACACAGGAGAGAGAAGCTGATGCAAAAGCTATGAAATGCAACTCTGAGGCTCTTCTTCAAGGTAGCACTTAACTGCAAGCAGAGTGCCATTGATTTCAAACACTGATTTTTTGCTGCTGCTGCTTCCCATATTTCAACACCTGGACTCTGCAGTTCTATTTGCATCTCTGCAAGGAACACACAAAAAGACCAACAATTGTCAATTACTTCAATCACAGTTCACCGGTTTTGTGTGAACATGGCTTGGCCACTAGCATATACAGACCCAAAACTTCTCCCGTCACTATTTAACTCTTATGTGACAGCAAACTTGAAGAGAGAAGGTAGGTGTTAAGCCACTGGTTATCAACCATGAGTCACTCTGCTTGCATACAGAGCAAATATGCCTTAAAGTAAGCAGTTAAGAGTATGTCCGGGTCTAGTTACAACCACAGTGTGGAAAAGAAGATGAGGAGAAAGGGACAGAAGAGGTGCAGCAAAATTATACCAATACTGTCCTATGACTTCAGTCTCACACACAGCATGGTGCAATGCTCGGAAAAGGGCTAAAAATGCTTTACCAACAAGCTCCCCTTCATGAGTGAATCCACACCTCATGGGACCACATGACCTCATCGCTCTCTACAACTACCTGAAAGGGGGTTGCAGAGAGGTGGGTGTTGGTCTCTTCTCCCAAGTGACTAGTGACAGGACAAGAGGAAATGGCCTCAAGTTGCACCAGGGGAGATACAGACTGGATATTAGGAAAAATTTCTTTACTGAGAGAGTGGTAACACAGTGGGATAGACTGCCCAGGGAGGTGGTAGAGTCACCCTCCCTGGAGGTATTCAAGGAGCGTGTGGATGTGGCATTGTGGGATGTGGCTTGATGGGCATGGTGCTGCGTGGTGTTGGGTGGGTTGGTTTTTGGTGTGTTGTGGGGTTGTTTGTTTGTTTGTTTGTTTTTTGGTTGTGGGGTTTTTTTGGTTTTTTTGGGGTTTTTTTTGTCCCCCCCCCCCCCCCAGGTTGGACTTGATGATCTTACAGGTCTATTCCAACCTTAGTGATTCTGTGATTCTGTGATTCTGTGAAAGATGAACAACTTATGGTCCTTGACCAGACATAACCTGTGACTTTATTTCATAAAATTCCTAGCAATATGATTTTCTTTTTACATTATTACTGCATAACTCTATAGCATACATTAATGTAATTCAACAAAAATGACCGAATAGCCTGTTCTTTTCCACTAACTCTGCTCTGCAGCGTAAGTATAGCCCTCTACCACACTTATTTTACTTAGTTCCTCTGCAGGGTTAATTACCTTGGGCAGATCTTTGTTCTAACACAGCAGTATTGCTTTTAGTACTTGAACAAGCTTGTTTAGTGCATCTCTGCATAGCACTGTACTGTGCCTCAGGGACATATCCTGAGAGCTGCATTCTTATAAGCACCTTGAAGTTGTGCACCAGCTCCCTAAATGAGAGCTGGATGCCTATATGCATCCTCTAGGCACTTTTAAAACACCTACACTCAGCTTTGTTTTATCCAAAATAATAATGATAATAATGGTTCTTGCTTCAGTAGGGTGTGAAATCCTTGGGTGAACTTAACGATTCTCAGCTGCAATTGCTCTATTGTAAAGGACTGCTCTAAAAAGGCAATAAAATACTCTATTTATAGACACACGTGCACAGGTTGTTGCTAAATTGGTAATTTCTAGTCATCTCATGGCAAAAGTATCACATACTCGAGATACCACCTCAGTGTAATTTTTATGATGATACTACTAAGAAAATGTTTGTGTAAATAATTAGCCAATGAGGCTATGCAAGTTGTTCCTGCTGTCTTCTAGATAAATCATAAAGAGCTCCTATGAGGACTTCAGTTGGCTATCTAGACGCCAGGCCAGTTGCACAAATGGTATAGTCCTATCTAGATTCTTATGGACATCACCAGGATCACAGATATATGTTCTGTCTTTCAGGATATCCCATTCTATTTATCAAGAATAGTAAATAAAAATAAAATAAATAAAAAACCCCACAGTGGAACTCTGCAAATACTAACTGTCCCTCCTTTGTCTTAGACAATCTGCATTTTACCCCATCTAACACATATCACCACGAAGATCTGAATCTACACTCTTCAAATACAGTAGTATCCACGGAATGAGGACTCTTGAATCTGAGAGCATAGTTTAATCCAAAAGTTCATACTGATGTTTTATATTACCTGCACAGGATGCACCCAGCCCCAAAAAGCTGAAAGTGAAATAATCACTGTTACATCCTCTAAGTCTGAGGTAGGAGGTTGCAGTTAATAACAGAGGATGTGTGAAACCATCAGTGGAAAAGAAATGCTGGACCTCATGGTCTCCCAGCTACCTCAGTATTCTCTCTTAAGTTACAGAGTACAAACTAGAGAAATGTCACTTACCCTTGCATCTGTGAAAACAGAATCTTTACATATTTTTATGACTTTTTATGAAAGTTCCTATGGTAAAAGCCAAATCTACTATTTGGTGGGGTTGACAGATTCTAACACCATATCACATTAAATACCAAATAAAAATACATACTACCCAGAGATCTCCTTCAACACAGAGAAGACCAAGCAAACCAAATAAAATTGTTTGACTGTGCCCTCCTAACCTTAACAAGTACCTCTTAGCATAGGATGTCAGACCTTCCTGAACGTCAGTCAGAAAACACTCACCACAATGCCAGAGCTGTGCAAGGCAGAATAATGACATCAGTTCAACTAGCAGGTCTCAGAAGAAAAATAACTTTTCAAGAAGAGCAACTTTTACCATAGTATGTGTACATGAAACAAGGACAGAAAACAAAGAATTCACATTTTGTCTCTAACAGAAATGTACTTATGACACTGCAGTAAGTTTAGTTACTAGCATTGCCACATGTGGAGAAAAACAACAAACAAAAATAGACACCTGTATGCCAAGGCACTAGAAAAATATTTAGGAAAAAAAAAATATATACAGGCCCTCAGCTGAATGGGGCAGGGAACCTGTTAACAAAAGAGATAGAAAAGCCCAAGACATTCGGTGGCTTCTTTGCCTTGATCATTACTGGTAAGATCACCCTTCACAGACCCTGAGACCAGTGACAAAGCCTGAAGCAAGGAAGGTTTACCCTTGATGGAGGAGAATCAGGTTAGGAAACATTTAAACAAACTGGACATACAGAAGTCCATGAGACCTGCTGGCATGCACTCACAAAGCTGAGGGAGCTGGCCGATGTCATTGTGAGGAGGCTCTTGATTATCTTTGAAAGGTCATGGTGCTCAGGCAAGGCTGCAGAGGACTGGAAGAAGGCAAATGTCACTCGTCTCTTCAGGAAGGGCAAGGACAAGGATCCGGGGAGCTACAGGCCAATCACAGGTTCATCTCGATCCCTGGGAAGGCTCAGGGGAAATCTTATCCATGTGTATGAATACCTGATGGGCTGGGACGAAGTAGAGAACACAGAAACAGACTCTGCTTAGCAGTTCCCTGTGAAAGCACAAAAGATGATGGGTGTAAACTGAAATACAGAAATACAGAAAAATCCATTTAAATGTAGGTAAAAACTTTTCCAGTGTGAGGGTGTTAAACACTGGCACGGGTTGACCAGAGCAGTTGTGGAGTATCCATCCTTGGAGATATTCAGAAGAGGACTGGGCATGGTCCTGAGCAACGTGCTCTAGTTGAGTGTGCATTGAGCAGGGGAATGGACTAGCTGATCTCCAGAGATCCCTCCAACCTCAGCTGTTCTCCGATTCTGTGATTTGAACTGTCTGTTAGCTTACTTCACTCACTTTTCTAGCAAAAAGGAACTGTTCATAAACACACTAAGTGACCAATTTAGAAGGAAAAATAATTCTATTTTTCATGAAATTTCATTTTAAAAAACAGAAATACAAAACACCATCAGTAAATCTAGAATTCAGGCATTATAGAAACAGACAGTTCTAGTATTTCCAGAATTGCTACAGATTCTTTAATGACTACAAGTGACCAGGATACAAGTTTCACATCCATTCTGAAGGACAGATTAGATTTTTTTTTTTCCCCGCTTGCTTTTCAAGGAAAAGCCATCTAGTTTCACACATCTTCAAATGCAAAATTTCATTCAGTCCAATTACTATTTTTCACACTACAAACCTGTCAAAAAGGAGGTTCAAAAGTTGAAATTGATGTATTTCAAAAACACAGTATTTTACAGATTGCTCACAAATAAGACAGTCAGGTCTATGTTCTGTTCCTGTTAAACAGCAGATGAGGAATTAGACTGAGGAAATCCCCATCGAAGAGCAGGCCTAATACACAACCACTGAATCCCAGAAGCAAGTATAAAGACAACCCTGGAGCAAATTCTCAAAGATTTCATACAGACCCCTAACTCCACATTAATAATACAGGGACTGCGCTGGAAAGGCTAGAGAAGAAACAACAAAATCTTCGCGAGGTGTTCATGTCATGGTAATCCCTACTCAGTTTCTATATAGTGTAATGTAGCAGTAAATCTGCGACAGAACATAAAGGAAGCCAGATGTCGGATTCAAAAAGTTATTAAACAAATTAGGAAAAAAAAATCCATCCAGTTCAACACAAAGACAGAACTTTAACCAAGGGAGCACCATGTCACCGAGTGCTGGAAACTAGGAATATATGACTGAAATCTCCTGTGTTCTTGACATATTCAGACATTCTTTCTCAAGCATCTGTCACTGGCCACTGTTACAAAAAGGATACACACTACATGGAGTTTTCGTTGAACCCGTATGGCTGTTTCTATGACCTTTACTCAATGTTTTAGTACTGGCTACAAGGGAAAGATGAATCCCAGATAACAACACAACCCCCTCTTTACCCCCTGCAAGACCATAATCCTCAACTCAAAGCAGAGCTTGGTGAAACACAGGAGCTGAGGAACAGGGGTTTGGAGGCATTCTTCCCATTTAGAAATTCATCCATGTGGAAAGGATACACAGTATGAATAGTCTTTGTAAGGTGACAGGTGAACAGAAGAAAATTAATACAACTAGGACCTACACACAGCCTCTATTTTACTAATGGAAAGCTAAGAGCACTAGTGTGGCTTAATACCTTAGCCCTGGATACAGATTGCTGTTTCAATATAGCCTTCAGATTCTATAAATTATTCAAATATGTGTAATAGATGTTTTCACAAACTATTTCTCACGGATGTTCTTAATTTCAAGACTGTAGCTCACTTACCTAACTCCTCTGGCACACAGCAATTTGAACTCTGTTCGGGTTCCTTTCTGGAAAGAGCACAAGAGGTAATCTTCATTCAGATGGAACGAAGCTATAAATATTTCACTGTTGTGCAAAGCCAAGTAGGAAAACAGTTGTTTTCTTAGTATGAGACAAAGTAATATTGTACACAAAACATATAGGGGCAGCACCTCAGCTGGTTCGAGTTTGCTTGTTTACAGTAACAGCAGTGGAACAGTGTCAATTTACACACACACAACATGCCACCAAGAGCTTCCAGTGGAGGTTGCATGCAGAAAACACCAGCAGTGCTTTTCAACACCCCCTACAATTTTAAGTCAACAAATCAAAGCAATTATTTCGAGTTCGAAAGCCAGCTATAATTTGCACCTTTTGCACAATTATGTCTCTCCTGAATGATGTAATTTCCTTCCTACTCCCTACAAATAGGGCATACGACTAGAATTATGCCTTCTGAAGCCGAAGCATGTGAACAGAACTCTTAAAGGAATGGCAACTTCAATCAGTGACTCAGCTTCTTTTAACTATCAGAATGAAACTCTTCCTTTTTATTAACTGATGAAGTGAGATGTACATCTGCTCAAAGCAAACAGAACCCAGCCTCTAAAATCGGCATGTCTTTTTATAATGGGAGCATATCTAATTCCTACAAGCAGGAATAAAGTCTGGGAATAAAATATCATTATTATAGCGCAAAAAAAAAAAAATCTCTCAACAGCTGTCATAGGGCTCACTCCTGGAAGATGCCAACTGCAATCAAGGGCCAAATGACAGGGGTGGAATTCCAGCCTCCTTATCAGCAAGACGTAGGAAGGAGAGGAATGGATCGAAAAGACCCTGAACAGTACAGCAGCTTCTGTTAGAAAAGAGGGCTGAAAAGCTTAAAACAGCCACAAACAAAACCACACAACTCCAACTCTAATAAACTCAATGATTGTGATGACAAGGTCGAGTGCTTATGGGTAAGGATGAGGGGGAAGGCAAACAAGGCGGATATCCTGCTGGGGGTCTGTCATAGACCCCCCAACCAGGGCAAAGAAGCTGACGAAGCGTTCTACAAGCAACTGGCAGAAGTCTCACAGTCTCAAGCCCTTGTTCTTGTGACGGACTTCAACTTACCAGACGTCTGCTGGAAATATAACACAGCAGAGAGGAAACAGTCCAGGAGGTTCCTGGAATGTGTGGAAGATAACTTGCTGACAGAGCTGGTAAGGGAGCCTACCAGGGGAGGTGCCCTGCTTGACCTGCTGATTACAAACAGAGAAGGACTGGTGGGAGAAGTGATGGTCGGAAGCCGTCTTGGGCTTAGCGACCATGAAATGATAGAGCTCTCAATTCTTGGTGAAGTAAGGAGGGGGGTCAGCAAAACCACTACCATGGACTTCCGGAGGGGCAGACTTCGGCCTGTTCAGGACACTGGTTGAGAGGGTCCCTTGGGAGATGGTCCTGAAGGGCAAAGGGGTCCAGGAAGGCTGGACATTCCTCAAGAAGGAAATCTTAAAAGCACAGGAACAGGCAGTCCCCACGTGCTATAAGAAGAGCTGGTGGGGAAGACGACCAGCCTGGCTGAACGGGGAGCTTTTGCTGGGACTCAGGGGAAAAAGGAGAGTTTATCACCTTTGGAAGAAGGGGCAGGCAACTGAAGAAGAATACAAGGACCTCGTTAGGTCATGCAGGGAGGGTATTGGAAAGGCAAAAGCCCAGCTGGAGCTCTATATGGCCACGGTCATAAGGGATAACAAAAAATGTTAACCGGATGCAGGGGGGAACACTATCACCAAAGATGAGGAAAAAGCTGAGGTACTTAATGCCTTCTTTGCCTCAGTCTTTGATAGCCAGACCAGGTATCCTCAGGGTATCCAGCTCCCTGAGCTGGAAGACAAGGATGGAGAGCAAAATAAACTCCCCATGATCCAGAAGGAAGCAGTTAATGACCTGCTATGCCACCTGGATGCTCACAAGTCTATGGGGCCTGATGGCATCCGCCCAAGGGTGCTGAGGGAGCTGGGGGAGGAGCTTCCCAAGCCGCTCTCCATCATTTATCAACAGTCCTGGTTAACAGTGGAGTTCCCAGTGGACTGGAGTATTGCCAATGTGACGCCCATCTACAAGAAGGGCCGGAAGGAGGATCCGGGGAACTACAGGCCTGTCAGCCTGACCTCGGTGCCAGGGAAGATTATGGAGAGGTTCATCTTGAGGGCGCTCACAGGGCACCTGCAGGACAATGAACGGATCAGGCCCAGCCAGCACGGGTTCATGAAAGGCAGGTCCTGCTTGACCAACCTGATCTCCTTCTATGACCAGGTGACCTGCCTAGTGGATGAGGGAAAGACTGTCGATATGTTCTACTTGGACTTTAGTAAAGCCTTTGACACTGTCTCCCACAGCATTCTCGTGGCTTAGACAGGACTACTTTTTGATGGTTAAAAAACTGGCTGGATGGCCAGGCCCAAAGAGTCATGGTGAATGGAGTTAAATCCAGTTGGCGGCCAGTCACAAGTGAAGTCCCCCAGGGCTCAGTTTTGGGGCCAGTCTTGTTTAATATCTTTATCAATGATCTGGATGAGGGGATCGAGTGCACCCTCAACAAGTTTGCAGATGACACCAAGTTGGGTGGGAGTGTTGATCTGCTCGAGGGTAGGAAGGCTCTGCAGAGGGATCCAGACAGGCTGGATCGATGGGCAGAGGCCAACTGTATGAGGTTCAACAAGGCCAAGTGCCGGGTCCTGCACTTTGGTCACAACAACCCCAGGCAACACTACAGGCCTGGGGGAAGAGTGGCTGGAAAGCTGCCTGGTGGAAAAGGACCTGGGGGGTGCTGTTTGACAGCCGGCTGAGTATCAGCCAGCAGTGTGCCCAGGTGGCCAAGAAGGCCAACGGCATCCTGGCCTGTATCAGAAATAGTGTGGCCAGCAGGAGTAGGGAAGTGACTGGTCCCCCCGTAGTCGGTGCTGGTGAGGTCGCACCTGGAATCCTGTGTTCAGTTTTGGGCCCCTCACTACAAGAAGGACATTGAGGTACTGGAGCGTGTCCAGAGAAGGGCAACAAAGCTGGTGAGGGGTCTGGAGCACAAGTCTTATGAGGAGCGGCTGAGGCAACTGGGGTTGTTTAGTCTGCAGAAGAGGAGGCTGAGGGGAGACCTTATCGATCTCTACAACTACCTGAACAGAGGTTGTAGCAAGGTGGGTGTTGGTCTCTTCTCCCAAGTGACTAGCGGCAGGACAAGAGGAAATGGCCTCAAGTTGCGGCAGCGGAGGTTCAGGCTGGATATTAGGAAAAACTTCTTTACTGAGAGAGTGGTGAAGCATTGGAACAGGCTGCTGGGGGAAGTGGTAGAGTCACCATCACTTTAGGTGTTCAAAAAACGTGTGGACGTGGCATTGTGGGACATGGTTCAGTGGGCATGGTGGTGTTGGGTTGATGTTTGGACCTGATGATCTTACAGGTCTTTTCCAACCTTAATGATTCTGTGATTCTGTTCTGTGAACTCAATTTCAAAAGCCCCATGTCCTGACAAAGGAACTGCAAGCAGAGAAGAGGTGATAGAGGGGCTAATTTCCACGTTAAGATGGTCATTTTGGGCATTTCTGTGAATGTGCACGAGGATGTGGAATAACTGCTGGAGGTAGCTTAGGAATTAAATTTATATTCACACCATAAGGAAAGGTACAGCCCTGAAGAAATCTTCAGGGTGGAGTGTGGCGAATATACAAGGAATCCATCCCACAGAAGCTCCCGAGGCAACCTTAGATGTTGGCAACACCAGGGGAGCTTGCTATACTGACTCTAAGAGAAACTGCACGGAGGGTGCAGCGGAGTGAAGACACTGCAGCCAGGATCTGTGATAAGACAGGAACTGGAAGGTACTATGGAACTGACAAGCTGCATATTTACTACACTGAGCTGCATATTTACCACCCTGAGCCAACAGTCTGTCATTTTTTGACAAAATACTATCCTTTGGGTGAACTTTGCTCATTACAATACCAAAAAACACACCTCCATCCCAAAGCTACCCATCTCCAAGGTGCGACCACCCCTCACTGAGCTTGCACTCTGGATTTTTCTTAGTCTATACCTTTAAAAGCAGAACGAGAAACTTTTACACCAATTACAATAGAGGTACGTATGACTAGAGTCACTCAAGCTCCACCTGTAAGGACAAATAATATAAAAATGGCTTAAGAGAGGAGGGATGTCAGGGAAGATACCATCGCAGAGCAGCTCTGACACCTGGGATCAGTCGACGGGCTAAGCCTCCCTTTCCCCCCACAGGGACACCTTTGGGTAAGATTCAAACACTTGGTTATACCGAGTGCTTCCCCGGGAAACTTAGAAATCTCTATAGAGTTGCTTTATAACTTACAACTTTATAACTTAATGCATTATATTACTCATCTTCTTGGTATTTGCACATGCTATGCAGGCAGTAATTTTACCACCGGCAATCCAAAAGAACTTGTCTATCTGTTGCTTCAATAAACTGCACTATTCACTAATCTAGCCATGAGAGTTCTCATTGAACGCCACCAAATCCCTTAAGGGTGGCCGTGCTAGTTCATGGAACACGACTAGACTGAAAGCGTATGGTATTACGAGTGTATCCATAATCATGAGAGTTCAGTACATTGAACGCGACCAGACTTGTAATACAGAGAATTGGGCATCACTCAGAATCTAAGCCTAGCCGCCCCCAGCCCCTCTGATATCTGAGGACAAGCTGGAACGCAAGGGGGTTTATTTTCTGCCAAATTGCCTTGCCCTTTAACGTGACAGAGGATCATAAGGGTTCGTTCATCACAGAATGAAGACATACCAGGATCCAAACATCAATATCAATGGCATAGCTATAAATAGGCAGCAACATTCCTTCCATCTACTACACTTTAAATGGGCTGTATGGAGTGAATACCAATTCAATGTTAGGACTTCTCATCTTTTTTTTTTAGGCAGCATTTGTCTGTTATGCACTTAAAAATCAGCAACGGCAGCATAGCTTTCTCCTTTCTCAAAACTTTGATTTTAATTGCTTGATCTCCTAGCCACAACATGAGGCGTAAACTCCTTCCAGGGAGAGGGGTGGTCTGAATCCTAACAGCTGCAGTAGTTGTTGGTCTGGTTATTTAGCAGTAAAAATTAACCATCCCATATTAACGAATAGTCTCTCCTTTCCTACTGCAAGAAAAATAAAGCCCTTGCTACTGCCATTAAGGAGAGTCATCAGTAGCTCAAATAAACTATCAAATTCTTTAAACAAGTCAGAGAAAGGTAGTTACACATTTGTCCACTATTCATCGGCAGCATTGTTCGATGATACTAATGCCTTTTTATCTCAAGTCTGGGACTGACCCTTGGGCAGGACCAAGGATACTGGCTTCAATTTGATGGGTCTGAAGAGAGTCCTTGACCGATTTGTCCATCACCACGCTCAGAAAGGAAAGGTTTGCTTATCAGCTAGAAAACAGTCTGGTTTGACATTTGGCTGCGTCACTAGTTGCAGACAAAGTTGCATTCCCTCCAGCCAGGAAAGGCTTCATAATCCTTTCCCTGAGCCTCCTTCAGAACAGCCAGCATCTCTGAACAAGGCAGTTAACTTTATTAAATAAAGGCAGACTGCTCACTTCCAGCTTAAGAAGCCTCAAAGAACACTGTCTGGCTCTTCCTAACTATCCTAATAGGCCTTCATGATGTTACTATTTAAAAATCCCAGGCATGAAGACTCCAAAAGCCAGTCTAATAGCTCATCCTTCATCAAAGTCTCATCCTTCCTCCCTCTGGGCATAGCTCGGCCACCTAAGCTGGGAAGAGGCAATGCAGACAACTCCATGCTCCAGTGCTCAGAGGATCCACTTCACAGCAGTGAAACCCACCAGGCGTCAGTTCGGGCAGGTTGAGACCTCTTTGCTCCAGAGGAGCAACGAAAAACCAAGTGACTGAGTCAGAATCAAGCCACTGGATAACTGAATGTGTTTCAGTGTTTACATCTACTTTTACAACTCATTTGAGAAAACCCGCGATACAGATGAGGAGAAAATTTAACAACTTTTGTCATTAAGCTGAACAGGTCTCCTGTCAAAAAATTATTTGCACAGCTCTCAAACTAGCGCAATGACAGAGAAGGCTTACAAAGTGAACTGAATCCTAAACACTCCAGTTCAAGGAAGCATTTACTTTTCTTAAGCCTAAATGATTTCATACAAGGTTTTTTTTAGCTGCAGTAGTGCATCCGCACTATTATGCTGCATGCCAACAAAATGCTTGATTCTGAAAAGAATGTCTTGAAACAATGTCAGTCCTGTCTTGAAAAGTCTGTTGTGTGAAGAGAGATACTGAACTAGACGCCTCACAGAGATGGACACAAAGGAACAATCTAGGTTTGTTGTCTTTTCAGCTCTCTAAATAGCCTTCTCCCTCTCCTAGAAGTTCTCTTTCTTCTTTGGTAGGATGTTAAGCCCAGTGGAAGTGTTTAAAAGATCTCATGGCAGACAGCGAAGGTCTAATCTGTTATTAATATCAAGCATGGTCAAACACATATGGATAATATAGGAAATGATAAAGGACAGTCCCTACAAGACCAAAGTAATAGCAGAGCAAAAGATTTAAGGGGAAACAAAAGCCATGCTGCAGATATTTCCTCCAGCGTCATACAGAGCTTGAATAAAGTATTAAACATTTACGCTAATGAAAAGCAGAGATACACAAAGAGAAAAGCAGCGCAGTCTGATTAACGAGAAAAGACACTAATCAGACTATCAGCACTCTTCAAGTTGAAAACATTACCTTTCCAAGACAAATGCAAATTCATGCATTGCAAGCAAATGCACTATAACGTTTAGAAAGCTATTAAGAGAAACGTCTTCAGCTCTACAAATATAAAGGACACAACAAATGATAGTAGGTAACACATACAGGACATTCAAAATACAGCTCAGGAATATTGTTCCAATAGTAAAAGGATGGTAAATTTTAGGCCTTCCATTTTAGAAGTAATTCTGGCAGCACTTCAACACAAAAGCAAACCAACAACAGAAAACACAAACCTCATTGATTTTCTTGCAAAACCTCTATAGTTACTCTAAATCATTCCCATGCCCCCAATAATAAATACAGCAATTCATCAAAACCATTAAAAGATTGTTCGGAGGATAATAACACAGAATTTTTAAAAAAAAAAAAAAATCAGAAACCTAGCCAAGGTATGAGTATTAAAAAAAAAAACCACCACACCTCTCTTATCACCGAATAAACATTTTTCTGACTATGTTACAGCTTAGCAGCAGTCCTGAGAGATCCATCCAATACAGAAATGTAATCAAAAAGGAAAAGTGAATGTGTGGGCCTGCATTAATCCTTCTCTCTGTTACATACTAGTGCTATTAATTTACAATTAGTTCTTAGATTAGAAACTTAAGAATTTATTTCATAAATACCACTGGGAATTAGAAGAAACTGCAGATGGAATTAATTGGATTTGGAGGAGGAGGAGAAAGGAGGATTGTGTCTAACTTGACAGCTCAAAGCAGTGCCATCATCTCAGTGTTTTCCATTATAATTACTGCTGTTATGGTATGCACATCTGGTCAAGCCAAGCCACAGAATCATCAGTAACAGAACACAGAGTAGTTAGAGCTCATGATCTGGCTAGATGATAGTCCTTTATAGTCAGAGTGTGTATTTCACCATAGCTGCTCTTGAGGTTGTCCGGAAAATCCTGTCCGTGTGCTCACTCCCCACAGTATCTCTCAATGCAGAAACAATTTAGAAAGAAACAGAAGCAATATGGTAGTTCAAAACCTGGTCACCAGGTGGTGGGGTGTCCAACACATGCATTAAAAAAAAGAAGAACAGTTACTCACTGCTAACACAGCACATGCTTTCTATGAGCAGGAAATAATTGAGAGGCGCATTGAAATGAACAGCAGGAGGCCTAAAAAGATCACAGGATGATCAGATGAACTTTTATTTGCTACCACTTTGACTGAAGCATCTTCGCATGTACTGAAGTTATCTTGACCACTATTGCACTTGAATTCGGGGCAGGAACTACAAGCCACACACTCGTCTCAGCTGAAATTACAAATAATTTAAATAGTCCAAAAGTACAGTTTCTTCATCAGCTTAGGTCAATGCAAGAACCTAACACCATGTTACTGTCAAAAGATGGGATCCACCACTACCTGTTGCCCACCACCCTGCTACATAAATCTGATGTCCCTCTAGTTCCAGCACTGCCAATCACGTAGCCCCACAAGCACCAGTACTGATCCCAACTCAACTTCCTTGCAATTACATGAGGAAAAACAGATGCTACACAGTTAAACAAGAAGAGATTTTTAGTTCTTTCCCTTTTAAACAAGAGGTAAAGTGAATCAGAAGGCTGCTAGAACAGACTTGGCTAACATGGAGTTGTCCTCCTTCACCCAAATATAAGTAATGGGAAAATCAGTCCCCCAAAAATTTTCCTTTGTCTTCTGAGAACAGTGAAATCAAGGCAGAGTTGGCAAAGACAGCAGAATGGGAATTTCAAAATTTCTGACATTGTAAAAGAGAGAAAAATGACTACTGGTGACTATGAAAAAAGTGTAATTTGATAACTAGAAAAAGCATGTTTAAAAAAAACCTGATATTTAAAAGCTTCACACAATTTAGCCATATTTTATCATCTTTTTAAAAGGATTGTAAGCCTATTTACTAAAGAGAAGCCACATGAAAGTGTTTTATTTGTTATTTCTATTAAATAAGAAATCAGTATTATTATTCAAGATCCTCAATGTGACCCTCATTCAGATACTATATAGCAATGCAACAATTATTCCAGATTTACATGCTTACAAGTGGAGGGGGGAAGGGGATCAATAAATGTCCCCTCTCTCCCTCTCACTTTTACAACAGGGAAAAAAAAAATAATTCTGTTAAGACTACAGCTTGTGTCTTACGACTAATGTTACTTTCATGCCCAGTCAATTAACTTTCCTCACCAAAACTGAAGGCTGCAAAAATTGTTTTTTCATTTCAGTAAAAGAGACAAATTTTTTAACTATCTTTTCTGAGCAAATTGAATATAAATATTTTTCTTTTAAGAAACACTACCTCACCTTCTCAGATCTGTAATTTTCTTTGACCCAAAGCATTATTAGACACCATCTTGCATTAATTGCTGCATCACTAAGTACTCTGGAGCGGTCTCCTTTAATCTTTCTTTCCTCAGAGATATCTAACCTTTCATGAAGTATTTAAATATTCATTGAGCCAGAGGTCAACACAGTCAGCATGAGTCTATAGTGGGATGTTTTAGACTCTTACTTGGGAGGTAGGACAAAAAAAAGAAAAAAATACACAGCACTTAAGTATGAGAGTATGCCACCCCAGATGCTCGCTTACTGATATCTAGTGTGCATGAGCAGTGAAATATGGGAGTTCACGCTGCTTTAAAATAGGAATCTGGCTCCCAAAATCCTTCTCAGTTATGGAAACTGCTGAGAGCATGTGAAACGAGCACGTGAAAGGAGCACCACACCAACTCTGTTCAGTGTCTAGCTTCCACCCCTTCTACTATTTTCATTCACTGATAGATAAAGCTTGCAAATCTATTTCCTGGGGGAAAAAAACCATCTTTATTAGAAATTGCATCAAATCTTTTTCTTATTTAAAATTCTATGGGCATATCTGCACAGGGAAAATTGTGAACGCTGTGCCAAACTGACTTCAAATGCATTAGTTAAACATATTAAACCCCCATGTGGACATTTTCATTCATAAGTAAAGTGACCTAGTTTAATCTGATTTAATTAATATGTTACAAATTCACCCCCTTGTTAATTAAACTTCTGTTTCCCGAGCATGCCCACACAGTCACCCTACAAAGGGCTGTGAAACACCGGTCCTGCAAACTTCCCTCCCAGGTTATGCACTGGGTTTTGTGTAAACCAGGACCAGTGTGAGAGGACAGAATTGTGCCTGCATTTGGAGCACAAGCGTAACGGCAGGGGAGCTGGAAGCCAGAGGGAATTAGGAGAGTTTCAAACTCAAGAAGCAAGCCTGGACAAGCCTGGAAAAGTCTCTCAGGAACAAATCTGCTGTAGAATAACTGATGAAATACAGTATTAGGCACAGGAACAATTGTTAAGAACATGGAAAGCTATACTACCTGAATGCTCAAGAAGACTTATCTAAACAAGTATTGCTTTTATGTTACGCGTGTTTTATACAAGATTCCAGTTTATCATGCTTTTTTCTGCTACGTTTTTTTCTTGTTTCTGTTTGAACGTTTGCAGGACCAAGGAATTAAATTCAGTACCCATAACCAAACAAAGCATAACACTGCAAATAAAATTGCAATATCAATGCTAGTTCTAAGCCACAATAATCCTATTTTTCTAGTCCTAGGTTTTTAAAAGCACTGGTAGTACTCATACCAAGCTCATATAGAGTAGATAAAAGGGCACTGAGAAAACACACACACAAAAAATATTTCATCTATTATTTATTTATTCCTCTACTGCAGCATCTGTAGTACCACAACTTTAGTGTCATAGGTAAAAAATTATTCCACGGTGTGAAGACAAGTGAGCTAAACTGGAATCCTTTTCCACACGTTAAGACGTTTGGTGGTAAAAACAGGATCCTTCTGTCCTCCTTTTGCTCAATTGCAAACAGCTCCTATCTGCAGTGACACTAATTCACTTCTCTGATGGTTGTCCTATGGCCTATGTGAAAGAGTTGGTAGTTTCTGTTCCTACTGGGCAGGTATCCAAGCTGTAAAGCTACTGTTCACTTGTCACTAATTGATACCCTTGGTAGTCCATTAGGGAGACTATGGAATGAATAAGCACCTCTCACTGATAAAAATATGCTCAGGACATGGTAAAAACATTGTGGCACACTGGCAAAAGAGCATGAGAAAGGCTTCACTGCTACTCATGCTCCATCCATTCAGAAGATAAATAGAGGGCTTCATTCTTCAGATCTGTCACTTCGGCATCTTTCATAGCAATAAATTAGCATTTAAGAAAAAGCTACAGGAAAATGAATTCTTCTTGCCAGTGACAAAACCCATTTCTCACACATAAACATAACAAAGGACAATCACTTCATAAAATATTCTCTGAAAAATAATGTATTATTCATACGCTGAATCATGCAAAATTTCTCTGACCTTTTGTGCATAGCTTTTTCTGGATGTCATCAACTGTTTTATAACTTTCTTGGATTTTTCATTCTTTCAAACTCATCAAAATTAATGTTAAGAAGGGATTTGATCTTGTATTTTAAATCATCATAAGATCATTCTACTAGAAATCTGAGAGGGAAGCAACACTTCTCCCTCTCCAGTCTCTCCCAATATCTACTCATAAAAGATTTGCTAACTGTTAAATAATATTCTAGTTTGATTTTTGGCTTCTTTTGCATAATGTATTGTTAAATTACATTAAGTATCTCTACTGAAATGCTTATTCAGTAAGTTAATTTCCTTCATAACTGATTCAAACAAGACAGACAGCATTCTAATTTACAGCATCTAACAATCTCAAAAATTAATGCTGAATACCAAACAGCTGGAAATAGTAATACTGAAACTGTGCCAAACATACAGACACCGATGTCACTGAATAGTTACACTGATCAGAATTTGCCCTGAAAGGAACATGCACAGTTTCCATCAGTTTTGTCTGTAATTTTTATTAAACGTGTAGTAACAGAATTTTGTATCTTTTTCCCAGGCAAAATGCACCAGCCAGTCTGGCCCATGCATCTAGTCACTATGCCAAGGCTCTGACATTATCTCACGCCTGCAAAACCTTGTACTTCTCTGACATCGGTTGAAAACAAGAGTAGCTGGAAGATAGTCAAATGCAACTCAGTGAAATAACACCCTTGCAATTTCTTATTGATACCCCCAGCCAATATCAAGCCATGAATTGTAGTAGTCACCATAAATCACAGCCATGAAGCAAGCAGTGTTTAACATAAGTTTTCCAACAACACAGCTGATTACAGACAGAAACGTATCTAAAGATTGATAGAAATAAGTGCTGAGTGTGGCAGACAAAAAGTTGGGAGAGTTCAGAGTCATAAGCATTCAAAGTGAGTTTAAAAAAAAAAAAAACGCACAACCGTCTTTATCTCTTTTTAAAAGAAAAAAATGAAACAAAAGGAACTCAGTTTTCATTTCAATAAGAGTGGCTTAGAAACTTTTACAAATGCCATGCCCTACTGAAATAATACATCCTTTTGTCCTGAGCACCCAGCAGTAAGTGACACCCAGCAGGAGCAGCAGCTTTTCAGCTTTTCTCATAGCAAGTCAGCTACAAACGTCCACATATTTTCTAAACCTTGACCATTCAAGGCAGCTCAGCAATTGCCAAGGCCTTCCAAGAACTTCCAGTGCACATACGCAATATCTAACCTTACAATGCAAACATCACATTCAAAAATGGAGTTAACCGTTCACTAGTCTGCGCTTCTTTGCTTTGTATTCTCTCCAGGCTCTGGTAACTTTAATCTAGGATACCAGGAGGAAAAAAAGAAAATACTATTCCATGTTCAAAGTCAACTCAAAATCACTTTCAGAATGAGAACACTAAAAATCAAGCACAGAAGTTCCCAAGACGCTGCAGATAGACCTGCACTTGTTACCGTGGTTGACATGAAAATAACTACTTTCCCTACCACCTTTAAAACAGCTGATGTTATCTTGGAATATGATACAAAACTGCAAAACAAGACATTTAATGTCTTGGCTTATTCGAGAGTCACTCCTGGAAAATTCTGATTACCTAGTGGCAATTCCCCTATGGGTGTGAACTTTTTTCCATTTATTATAAAGATAAATAAGGAGGTCCTACATTTTACAGTCTTGCATACAAAATGTAATTCTGCAGGACTTTACATCTATTTTCTACCATTCCACAATTATGTTCTGGTAGCGATACTTGCACAGTATTTCAATTATTCTTCCGAGATGGACAGCTCTAAGAGCCACAGAAATTATACAAATCTACACATACTTGTACAGTGACATCTAAAGCTACACCTCAGCCCCTGTTTAAGCATGACAAGATGAAGAAACAGATCAGGCATACCCTGCGTAGGACTGTGAATATAATACTACTACAGTGTGTGGGAGGCAAAATATTTCACTGCAAGAAAAATCTGACAGTGGAAATTTCCATTCCTTGCATACTTTAAAGGTGAACTTGGACCTTATATATTAAAAGTATTCAAAACTGGAAAACAAATTCAGTCGGTATACGTGCACCAACAAAAGTTAAATCAACAGCTTGATTTTGCCTTAGCAATTAGTGAAACACTTCACAACTCTCAAGTGTACACATCTCATGGTCACAACACAAAGATTACTGGCTAAGTGTGTTCAACAAACGTTCAACAAAAACGTGTATGTTCAACGCAGATCAGAACAACTATACTCACACATGTTGCAGCCTGACTCCACTTCTGCCTGAATTTTGACCCGTTTTTTCCCTATACTACTCTTTTAAAGCCATCTCTAGCTTCAGCTGTCTTGACCTCATATACACACACCTTGCTTCTGCACATTTTAATGGCTACAGAAAATGTGTGGATCACCCTTCCCATTTTCATCAGCTCCATTAGCTTCCATGTGCTTCATGAACCAGTTGATTTTTGTGGTACTTCTCAGGCTTTACTCTAGCCTTTCTTGCTGTCCTTCATGTAGAAGTAGCCTTTCCCCAGTATCTCTGCACCAGTCTCTCCAAACCCTAAATAGATACTCCATTTTTCAGCAGGAATTACTGTCTGAAACAAACACAAGTATTCAGCCATATGACACTGCTTATAATCTCTCGTCCACATCTAGTGAGAGCCATTCAAACTGAGCAGAACTTACCGTGAAGTTGTTCTTTTCTCGATACAGTCTGGAAGTTAAATGCTATTTTATGTAGCACTCAAGAATGTCTCAGAGTTCAATAATAAAGTTATTGCACTTTAGGTGATTTAGGAAAATTCAGCTTACAAAGCTTAACAACTGAGGAGACAGAGGGGACTGGATGAGAAGATATGAATCATAGAATAATAGAATTGTTTAGGTTGGAAAAGACCTTTAAGATCATCGAGTCCAACTGTAAACCTAAAACTGCTAAGTCCACCACTAAACCATGTCCCTAAGCACCTCAACCACAAATCTTTTAAATACCTCCAGGGATGGTCACTCAACCACCTCCCTGGGCAGCCTTTTCCAATGCCTGACAACCCCTTCAGTGAAGAAATTTTTCCTAATATCCAGCCTGAAACTCCCCTGGCGCAACTTGAGGCCTTTTCCTCTTATCCTGTCACTCATCACTTGGGAGAAGAGACCAACACCCACCTCGCTACAACCTCCTTTCAGGTAATTGTAGAAAGCAATAAGGTCTCCCCTCAGCCTTCTAGTCTTCAGGCTGGACAACCCCAGTTCTCTCAACTGCTCCTCATAAAGCTTGTGCTCCAGACCCCTCACCAGCTTCGTCACCCTTCTCTGGACATGCTCCACACCTCAATGTCTTTATTGTAGCGAGAGGCCCAAAACTGAACACAGCAGTCGAGGTGCGGCCTCACCAGCACCGAGTACAGGGGCACCATCACCTCCCTACTCCTGCTGGACACACTGTTTCTGATCCAGGCCAGGATGCTGTTGGCCTTCTTGGCCACCTGGGCACACTGCTGGCTCATATTCAGCCGGCTGTCAACCAACACCCCCGGGTCCTTTTCCACCAGCCAGCTTTCCGGCCACTCTTCCCCCAGGCCTGTAGTGTTGCCTGGGGTTGTTGTGACCCAAGTGCAGGACCCGGCACTTGGCCTTGTTGAACCACATACAATTGGCCTCGGCCCATCGATCCAGCCTGTCCAGATCCCTCTGCAGAGCCTTCCTACCCTCGAGCAGATCAACACTCCCGCCCAACTTGGTGTCATCTGCAAACTTGTTGAGGGAGCACTCGACCCCCTCATCCAGATCATTGATAAAGACATTAAACAGGACTGGCCCCAAAACTGAGCCCTGGGGGACTTCACTTGTGACCGGCCGCCAACTGGATTTAACTCCATTCACCACAACTCTCTGGGCTCGGCCGTCCAGACAGTTTTTTACCCAGAGAAGAGTACACCTGTCCAAGCCATGAGCAGGAGAATGCTGTGGGAAACAGTGTCAAAGGCTTTACTAAAGCCTAGGCAGACTATATCCACAGCCTTTTCCTCATCCACTAAGTGGGTCACTTTGTCATAGAAGGAGATCAGGTTAGTCAGGCAGGACTTCCCTTTCATAAACCCACGCTGACTGGGCCTGATCACCTGGTTGACCTGTACGTGCCATGTGATGGCACTCAAGATGATCTGCTCCATAATCTTCCCCAGCATCGAGGTCAGGCTGACAGGCCTGTAGTTCCCCAGATCCTCCTTCCGGCCTTTCTTGTAGATGGGCGTCACATTTGCTCACCTTCAGTCCACTGGGACTTCCCCGGTTAGCCAGGGCTGCTGGTAGATGATGGAAAGTGGCTTGCTGAGCACTTCTGACAGCTCCCTCAGTACCCTTGGGTGGATCCCATCTGGTCCCATAGACTTGTGGGCGTCTAAGTGGTGTAGCAGGTTGCTAACCATTTCCCCTTGGATTGTGGGGGCTTCATTCTGCTCCCCATCCCTGTCTTCCAGCTCAGGGGGCTGGATACCTGGAGAATAACTGGTCCTACTATTAAAGGCTGAGGCAAAGAAGGCATTAAGTACCTCTGCCTTTTCCTCAGCCTTTGTCACTGTGTTTCCCCGCACGTCCAGTAAAGGATGAAGATTCTCCTTAGCCCTCCTTTTGTTGCTAATGTATTTATAGAAACCGTTTTTGTTGTCCTTTACGGCCGTTGCCAGGTCAAGTTCTATTTGGGCTTTGGCCTTTCTAATTTTCTCCCTGCAAAACCTCATGACATCCTTGTAGCCCTCCTGAGTTGCCTGGCCCTTCTTCCAAAGGTCATAAACTCTCTTCTTTTTCCTGACTTCCACCCAAAGCTCTCTCTTCAGCCAGGCCAATCTTTCTCCCTGCCGGCTCGTCTTCCGGCACATGGGGCTGGCCTGCTGCTGTGCCTTTAAGACTTCCTTCTTGAAGAGTGTCCAGCCTTCCTGGACTCCTTTGCCTTTCAGGACTGCCTCCCAAGGGACTCTGTCCACCAGGCTCCTAAACAGGTCTAAATCAGCCCTCCGGAAGTCCAAGGTAGCAGTTCTGCTGACCCCTCTCCTTACTTCTTTGAGAATTGAAAACTTAGTCATTTCATGATCACTGTGCCCCAGACGGCCTCCCACCATCACATCCTCCACAAGTCCTTCTCTGTTCATAAACAACAGGTTCAGCGGGGTGCCTTCCCTAGTTGGCTCACTCACCAGCTGTGTCAGGAAGTTATCTTCCACACACTCCAGGAACCTTCTGGACTGTTTTCTCTCTGCCATATTGTATTTCCCACAAACAGCTGATAAGTTGAACTCCCCCACAAGAACAAGGGCTAGCAATCGTGAGATTTCTCCCAGCTGCTTATAGAATATTTCATCTGTCTCCTCATCTTGACTGGGTGGTCTATAACAGACTCCCACCGTGATATCTGCCTTGTTGGCCTTCCCCCTGATTCTTACCCACAGACACTCAACCCTATCATCACCGTTGTTAACCTCTAGACAGTCAAAACACTCCTCGACACACAGGGCTACCCCACTGCCTCTCCTTCCTTGCCTGTCCCTTCTGAAGAGTTTGCAGCCATCCAGTGGAGCACTCCAGTTGTGCTAGTCGTATCACCATGTTTCCGTGATGGCCACTATATCATAGTTTTCCTGCTGGAAACATGCTATTAGCAGCAAGCTGAATGGAAAACATTATTTTAAAAAAAATTCTAAACAATAAAAAGACCTTAAAATCCATATACTTTCATTGCAAGGTGCATAATGCAGAAGTCATTCCATTAGATAAAGAAAATGCTAACGAAATACTAAAAAAAAAATATCTGTCAAACACTAAGATGTATCCAATTTCAAAATGTACTAAATTTGCTAAATTGTCGTCACCATCTTCTCTTTATGGAACACTCACAGTGTGCCAGCACTTTGCAGGTAAGACTCAATCCTTGATACAGCTGTTTATAATCTATATAGACAACACAAGAAGAAGCAGTGATGAAGGTCAATGCATTTGGAAGACAGAATAAAGCAGGGAAGTTGTATTCGTACAAGGTTAGGAGGGATTAGGTTTTGCTTACTTTCTGTATTTTCTGAGTCATTTTACTTCTTAAAGTAAGCCTTAGTGAAGATGCAACAGAAAAGCCAGGATTTAAAGGTCCCTTTGATGCTTGTTCACAAAGGATTTGAATGAGAATGGAATCAAGACGTGAAAGACAAGGGTGGAATTGAAAAAGAAATTACTAGTTACGTATCATCCAGTAGGTACAGTCAAAATCAGAGACGAAATAGGGCAGCTCCTGGTCACATTTAGAAAGGTTGGAGAGAGGCAAGAGATGGGGATCTGGACATTCAAATAACAAAAAGGTGACAAACAAACCGTCAAAGCGAAGACAACAGTTTCAAAACAGAAGTGGAGACAACGAGGACAGTACTGGAGATGCAATGAGTGAAATGCAGTAGGAGATGGTATTGAGCTGAGGGAGAAAGAAGAGGTGTGAAAGTTACATACCACAGTTTTGCTTACGCAGGAGAGGAAGACGAAGCCAGTGGCCCTCAAGGAAGTGCAGAAGTACAAGAGCCTGGGGGAAAGAGGTGGACAGTTTTTGCTATGTTTACATTTTATTGGGAGAATGCCATATGGAAAAGTCTGAGGTAAGGAGAGAATCATCTATTAAACCCTTATGCACACCTAGCATATAAAGTCCCAAAAAAGAGATGAGGTTACCCGGGGATGAGTTACCAAGTTAGACAAGGAGAGGCCTGATGGTAGTTCTCTTTCCCCACACCATAAATAAACAGCACATAAGGCACTAGAAGATACCACAAATGCTGGCAAAACCCATCCCAAACCTGGGGAAAAAAAAGGAAAGAAAAAAGAGAGAGAGAGAAAATAAAAAACATTGTGAAGCCTGAAGAAGAAAAACATTTTCCATGTGAGTGATTAATGACTCGGATGTTGTCAGAAATACCCAGGTACAAGTGTAAAAAGGTCTCTCACAATGTGGCCAGGCAAAAACTGTTGTTATCAAGTCTGAAGTGCAATTTCCAAGGAGTAAAGGAGACCTAAGAAGAGACTGTCAAACAGACAATTAGCAATAATGTCAAGGCTAAAAAAGTAGACAGCATTTTCAAGCAGCACAGAAGCATAAGGGAGAAGGAAAGGGCAATTGTAGCTGCTAAGGAAGCTGGAAAGAAAAGGGCAATGTTGCCAACTCTCCATCTTATCAAACCCACAAAATTCTAATGATGAATGAAACTCTTAACTTGTCTGTGTCTATACAGAAAAGAGCAGAAAGCACTTCTAGTGATACAGACTAATTCAATGCTCTCTTAAATAAAGAGAAATGGTAACTCTCTCTGTGAGTTTAGGAGCATAAAAACTTGCACAGAACTTGCTTATTTTTTCTAATTCTCTCCTAATAAGGGGTACTATGCCACTTTACTGTGAACAGTATTCTGTACAGTTACGGTATAATTGTATTTAACTGTTTCTGAATACATTCTAAAAAGAGGTGAATGAAAGAAAAGCAATACAGAAATCCCATCATCACTGTTGTACTATCTTATTTGAATATAATTTCACTTTGGTAAAGATTTTATCCCCAAATATTCATCCTGAAGATGAAGACATCCCTCTTCTAGCAGTTCTAGTTCTCAGTATCTGCCAATTTCTCTAATCCCTCTTACATCCTGCCGTTTTCCTTCTCGAATTTTACTTTTCTCCCTTCCTTCTTCCTTGGATCCTCGCTCACTCGGAGCCTCGACACCCTTCCTTTATTTCTCATTCCTCCTCCGCAGTTTCTTTGCTTTCATTCTGCCTGCTGCCCTCTTTTCCAGCTATCTGTACACTGTAAGAAATATTTAAATAGAAGATCTCACTTTGAAAACTCATCTCCCCTGGCAGTCTCCACGGGCTGGGGCGGCCGCTGGCGCTGGCAGGCGCGTGTTGCTAAGCAGCACTTTAGCACCCTGTTCGAAGGATCAGGACTCGGCTCTGCTCCTCACTGCTGATGCAATGCCCTGGTTTGCAGAGAACAAGGAGCCTGCATACCTCAGCTGCGGGAAGATCAAAGTTCTGTTCATTTTTGGAGGTGCGTAGGAGGGCAGAGGCAAGAGTATATTGTCTTTTTTTAAATAAAAATGTAAATAAGTTTTCCTAACATGCCCCCTCTATGGTATTCCCATCTCTAGAAGGCGAATGATATTTTGCAGCTAAGGAATTTCCAGATAATTTTTTTGGCCAAGGTCACAGAGAAATATCTTTAAAACCAAAACCAACAACCATTTGTAACCAGCTCACCAAATCAGGCAGCCTCTCTGCTGCTTTCTAACTGCATCTGACATTAAGCACTTAGGTGTAGAGAAATGAAGTAATTGTCCCGGGAACCAGCAGAACCAAAAGGATCTGCACACAGACCTTAGGTCTCCTCAGACCCTGGCATTCATCTAGCCACTGCACAGGACCACCATCTTGGGCAGCTATGGTTCTTTCTAATGCAGTCTGACACTACCATGATCACAGCCTGCTACCCTAGTGGCAGCATCAATTAGCGATGATCATAACTTCTCCTGACATCAGTTGCATTGCTGCATCCAATTAATATGACAGAAGCATTCACATAATCGGCTCACTACAGAAAGTAAACAACTTGTTCTTCTCTGGAGATGCCTGTTTCAGACACCTTAAGTACATTCCACCTTTTAGTTACTTTCTCAGAAATTTTCTTAAGAGTCACATTTTCCATTAGCTCATTTTTGCTTATGCAGCAATTGGGAAGAGAGCCTCTGGAAGTGATAGAGAAGACAGGCTCAATACAAGTCAGCACTATGATACTGTTGTTAAAATGTAAACGTCACTCTGGAAAAAGACAAACTAAGAGGGATCTGTAGAAAGCAGCAGGAATTAGAAGAGTTTCTGAAAGTATAATTTAGGAAAAAGGACTACAGGAATTACATTTTTTCAGTCTAAAAAAGACAAAGTCTGAGGTGAGCCATAGTAATGGTGTTCTAATATATGAAACATTACAAAAAAAGCAGAGTTAGCAATTGTTCTCCACATCCGCTAGGGAAGAAGAAAAAGAATTAAGATAAAACTGCAGAAAATGAGATTAATTTCAGGAAAACTATGAACTGTAAGGACATAACAGAGCAAGGACTCTAAGAAAACTGAATTTTAAGAACAGATTAGGCAAACTTATATTCAGCATAACTTAGGTAAACTTAGTCCTACTGCAGTGCAAGATGGGCTAAAATGATCTAAAGTTGTTTTCTCATCTTTAGCTCTTCCATGCACTACACTAAGACAAATGCAAGCATTAGCTGTATTTTTATTTAAAAAGCACACAAAACAATGAGAGTAATTCTACTAATTTGTCATGTAATTTTTATGACTGTGTTCATAAAGATTAATTTATTTCCAATTTCCACTTAGGGTAGACAAAATGACACTTCTCTACCTCTAGATATTATTACCATATATCCTTATCAGTGTGTGCTGAGTACAACTTCCTATCACAGACCTGCATTGGGTACATACTTGGTCACTCACGCCAAAGAGCTGAAATTGTCTCAGACATGATGCTGTACATCACTTCCTTGTGTGCCACTTACTACAAAAACTTGTGTCTTACCCAGACTACTTCTATGATCAAACTAAAGCAAGGACAAGTCTTTAGCCTCTTTTTCTTTGTAAGAAGTAACATAAAGACACTTAAAAAGCAATAAGTCCCATTTCCACAGGATTTCCCTTACCCAGCACACCCACCACCTTCCAACTCTCACACCCCATTTTTTTTCTCTCGCTACAGCTCAGAGCCCCTCCAGCTGTGCATTATTAAAGGACTCAACGCGCCAGGTATGGGACTCGCTCACTCTCATCACTACCTAAGGCAACACCCAAACATGAAGGGCAGCATATACATTTAGAGAGGGTCTTATCAGCAATAAGGAAGCTTGGGGTTAGGGAGGTGCTGTCTTCTGGTTTTACATATCACTATATTAATTGACACCATGAAAACTAACACTTACTGCCTACTCAGACCAACATGACATTCAGTATCTAACCAGATTCACAATTTTTTCCATGTATTTTATTTACAAAGAATATTAAGATGGGGCTGATATATTTCCACCAGCCATCTCTTCTGGTTAAAGATCTAATCAATATTCAAAGTAAACTAAACTTAAATGTCTAAAAATTATGAATTTTGATTATACAGGAACTGTTCTATGAAAAAAGAAAATCCTAATTTATGTATAGTCTGAAGTATACTTCTTACATAAGATATTATAAAGCAGAACAAGAAGCATATTCATAATTTCCCTTTCACTTCACAGATAATGTCAGAATAATATTTATGAGATTATGGGTACATTTATAACTAGGCCAGAAATTTATTATTAAATGCCTATCTTACGGAAAATACAGCCCTGCAAGTAAATGAGCAGAGAAAGGGTCCCTCAAAAAATAATAAGTAACAGTAAATCAAATGGAATTTTTTCCCATTAGTTAAACTGTTACATAGTCAGATATTTTAAGTATTAAATTCTCAAGAAACAAGGTTTTTCAATAAAGAATTTTATCCATTCAAACAAAGGAAACACTTCTGTGGGTTCTCTCACTGTGACAGATTATAGGTCACTGTGCTCTCCAGCCTCAAGGTTTTTTCAGAAGGTTGTTACTCACTCAGTGAGTGACAACAAAAATAGTCACAGACAACAGCCATACATGGGCCAACTGTTAACTTCTCTGTTAAATCTGGATCCATGTTATTAGTTGGACAGCTCATTAACATTAACTGCCAAACTGAAACAAAAGGAACATTTTGTAATAGTGTTTCTTAGTAAGATACTTTACTCATATCGCATATGAGTTGTACAGATGCAGGGGGAAATCTAAAGGGAATGCAGAAGGACCTTCACATGGAGTTGCATTTCTAAAATATTAATAAAGGTTTTTTCTACCTCAAAACGGTCCTTTTTCACCTTTGTTAATCAAACAGAAAAAAACAGTATCATATAGACAATAGCTATTTGATTATTGCTTTTTCAAAAGTTGTAAGGGAATGTCACCCAGCAGACCCAGGCAGACACCTAAAAGCAGACGCAAAAAGCAGCCTCCGCATTTCAACACAACTGGGAAGCAAACACTTCAAAAAGCAGAACAAAGTAGGTACTCGTTTGATGGAAACTGCATTACCAACTGAGCGATTTCATGGTGTGAAAGGCAGTGCGATGATTTGCTGTGGACAGAAAGTTCACTGGATAAAAAAAAAGGAGAATTCTGGCCTTTCTATAGGCAGGGTGTCACACCATGGTTTCCCTTTTCTTTCTACAGTAAATCCAGCCACTGTAAGGCTAGGGCCACAACTTTACACTATGAGAAATGTGGTCAAAGGAATACTCTGGTGTTGCAGTGCTGACTGAAAAGCGTGGTTAATGCCAACTACCACCTCCATAGAGCCTGGTAAATAAAAAGTCTCATGACTAACCCGCAGAGTGTTCTGAAAAAACTGCTTTCATTACCTACACGATTATTACCAACATAAGCAAAACGTTTTCTTGAGCTTTTAAATTAACAGAAAAAGTTAGTTTTTATAGTACTCATTTTTTTCCAGTTCCTATCCAAAAAAAGTCAAGGACAGATCTTTATTATATATATTTAAGATTTACTAGGTATACGGTATCATGAGCACAGATCTTCTGTCGAAGAACTTGTATGTGTCTTCCTTTATATGTAAATAAAGATTTAATAAAAGACAGACAAAACACACAGAAGGTTATAAAACAAATAGAGAGCTTGGAAAGAGGAGATAAATTGCTGACTTGGAATTAGCAAATCAATTTTTTTTTAATGAAAGACCATAGAAAAGGTTTCCATACACTGAACACAAATCACAGAATCACTAAGGTTGGAAAAGACCTGTAAGATCATCAAGTCCAACCATCAACTAACACCACTATGCCCATTAAACCATCTCCCACAATGCCTCGTCCACACGTTCCTCGAACACCTCCAGGGAGGGTGACTCTGTCACTTCCCTAGGCAGCTTATTCCAGTGTCTCACCACTCTCTCAGGAAAGAAATTTTTCCTAATATCCAGCCTGAACCTCCCCTGGCGCAACTTGAGGCCATTTCCTCTTGTCCTGCCGCTAGTCACTTGGGAGAAGAGACCAACACCCACCTCTGCAACCCCCTTTCAGGTAACTGTAGAGAGCAATTAATTGTAATTGTAGAGAGCAAATTAATCGAATCATTCTGAAAGGGCAAAAGTAAACTGGGGAAAAAAAGAAAAAAATAAATCAGTAGTCCATCAGATCTTACGCTAAAAGAGTATAGCCTTTCTCTGCTGTCTAGCTGCAGGGTTGCCCAAAGTGACTGAGATCCTGTGTCTTGGAAGAAAAAGGGCTCTGCTCATTGGAGAGCCTACCATACAGTGTCATTGTGTATTTCTGGATGTCATAAATGCTTTTACCTCATTGTCCTCTGCATGTAGTCTCAGAGACCCATCTAATTCTGTGTATTTTTCTTTTAAAAAGTGCATTAGAAAGATACTTTTTAAAATAGCGAGATGCTTATTGCTGATTTACTCTACATTTTTCACTACGATTTAAAAAAGGCATATGACTAAATTCAGACTTTTTGTAATATTTTTAATTGGCTGTGAAACACAAATTTTTCCTCAGAATATATGACACATATTTAAAAATGTCAATCCAATATGTAACTCAGAATTCAAAAATATCTCAGCTGAATGAATCTTGCATTGTCAGTTTTAACAGGGCTCATAACAAATCCAATCTCCATGAACTCATCAGCACAAAATAAATTATGTTAGAACTCCCCTAATTCTCCTTATAGCTATGCTTGAGGAATTCACACCTGCCCTTGGTTATTAGGCCCAAGACAATACTGCCATAAATTTCAGATCAATCATAGAATCATAGAACAGCCCAGGTTGGAAGGGACCTCAAGAGATCATCTGGCCCAACCTTTTGTGGGAAAAGGAGTGCCCTGTCCAATTGCATTTTTAAAACCCTACCACATCCCTAGGGAGGCTGATCCAGTGAATTACTGTTCTTACTATAAAAAATTTCTTTCTTGTGTCGAGATAAATCTTCTCCCAATGCAACTTGTACCCATTGTCGCTTGTCCTATGTGGCTCCTTGCAAAGAGAGAGCTTCCTTCCTCCTTGTAGCCACCCTTAAACTACTGGAATGCTGTGATGAGGTTGCCCTTGAGCCTCCTCTTCTCCAAGGAGAAAAAGACCCAAGACCTTCAGTCTTTACTCATAGGCCAGTTTCTCCTGCCCTTTGATCATCTTTGTGGCCCTCCTTTGGACCCTCTTCCAGTCTGTCTGTGTCTTTCTTGAATTGTGGGGATCAAACTGGACACAGTTCTCCAGGTGTGGCCTGGAGATGCAGAACAAGAGATCACCAAAACCAGAAGAACAAGTATTTTTCTCCTTAAATTGGAATATTAAATATTTTGAGATACAAAATATTAATTTATTTTTTAGTTGTTGTTTTTTGTTTTGTTTTTACATTAACAACGCAGGTTTGAATAACATGACAATATGAAGAAGGCAACAGTGCAGGGACGCAGTCTCCTAGGGCTCAGTGTGCACTGAGATGACAGGCAGAGCTCAAAAATAGGCTTAAAAATGGAATGGAACGACTGAAATCTTTCCTCTCCCACAAATTTGCTTGAGTGCCTATGAAACACCAAAAAACTGGAAACGTGACTTGGTAGGAGCTCCAAAAAATGAAGATGCTTGGTTCTGACAGCTGTTCATGGACAGCTGTCGTAAACTGGCGCTCTCACACACAGGAGAAGATGCACTTCCTGAAAGGTAAACCTCTGTATCTGAGTCAGTCGACGAAGATTAAGTTAACGTAAATAGCAAGGAATACAGTCTGTTTCACCTATCATAAAATGAGTCAGATGAACTGAAATCTTAAAGCATTTCTTTCTCCACCAACTACAAAAATGGGACTAGAGCAATGATTTCAGCTTACGTGCATGGGCATGGGATATGTCAAAGGTAGGCGAGATGAATGCCACCCACAGTTTTCCAGTCAAGGGATACAACAATAGTGGAACAACCATAATAGCTTCAAGTATTTGAAAGCAGAAGGCAAAACATTCAACTGAACAGAGCCATGTGAATGGCACTTTTAAAATAATAATTATTTCCTCTGCATTCTTGCATTACATACAGAAAAAAAAATCTGAAGAAGAAATTACAGGTATCAATTTGTATGGGTTTTTGTAAATTTTTTGAGCCCAACAGGAACCTGAATAACTTAATTGCATAAGGAAACTGAGGTAAATATACTAGGCAGAGAGGCAAAACTATTATTTTTTCATTATATAACACCGTGTCTGGCCCTGCAGAAAACATCCAGGTATATGGCCTAAGAGTTGTTTAAATGTTCTGAGTTGAAGAACACAAGCTTTTTATGCTTTAAAATACAGATAAAACAGCAGACTAAATTCAGGCCTCATCATACAGGCTGTTTAGTTTTGTTTTACTTGTAAATTTGTTAAATTTATTCGCATTTTTTTCCCTGGAGTTGGGTCTGTGCTTAAAGCAGGCTCCAGGATTTTAATAACACTCCATCTGCTTCAGAGGTGCTTGCTTAATTTTTGCTTTCATAGACATTTTACACAATAAGCATGCTAGTGTTAGAAATGTCTCAGTTTCTGAATTCTTCTGCAATATATTCCAGAGAAGGTAAACAGAAATCTTGAGCCCTGTTTGCAAAGAAATGAAAGACCTTAAAGATTTCAGAAAATCTTAAAATACACTAATTGCAAATACTTGAAGACATGCAACACGCAACAGCCTAGATACTTCTCTAGATACTTCCTTTAGCTGTCAAAAAAAAGATGTTTTACAAGTCTCATGATGCTTAATCTCTAACACACTTTTCTCTTCTGGGAACAAAAGTGTAACACCATGTAAAAATGAACCATAAGCCTCTCGCTCCCTTACAGCTTGTTCCTGATGTATTCCTGATATCAATGCAAGTCTCACAAAATAACTGCCGTGTCAGAATTGCAGTCTTGTGGAAGTAAATTGCTAAACCTCAGGATTTCAGACTCACCTACAAATTACAAATCAGCATTACCCAAAACTACCACCAAACCCCATACAACGTTGTTACATAAAACATCAACCCATACAAAGACACTCACTGCAAGATACACTAAGACAGAGGTTATTGGAAACATTCAGCTGCAATACACACCCACATTGTGTACTTGCTTTCCTTACAACATCTTTAATTATAAGGATATTGTAGATACATTATCATAAATCAACAAATCTGTTTCCACAGCGTGTTACTAAGCAACTGTAACCAAGACCTTGTGTAAATGAGATTAAAATTCTAAGGTAACGGTGCTCAAATACAACCTCACATTTAATAGCCAAAGATAGTTGAACATGTTCATATTAAACGAAAAAGGTCTGTTTAGTTTTATGGTTGTTGAACTCATTTTGATGTATAGAAAATGTAAATCTGTATCAGTTGTAGGCATTTCCACTGTACAATGAACCGTGCAAAGATCTAACAATCCCGGTATATTTTTCAGATAAAATAACTAGAAACTTCTTCAAATGAGTTTCATTATTCATTATATGCATTTCATTCTTCCACTTAATGGTATCGAAACTATACAAAAATCAATACTACTTTAAATAATGTATTATTAGTTATTATTAAAACTCTTAAGAAAAAATATCACACTCACATAGACAGTGTGAAAGAAAAATACTGTAATACAGTGGTTAATTTTTTTTTGCTGCACTTATAATATAAAAGAGCCTTTTTTCCAGTCATAAATATACTTAAGTATAAGCACCTTTCTAATACCTGGCTGCACTTGGCATGCATGTCCCCGTCATTCCAGCACTCAGACATTCAGTGGGCTTACCATGTAATGTGAGGAAACTCCAGTTCAGAGCAGACAAGAATATCCTCTTAGCAAAAGAGGTTGTCATAAGCACGTGAAACCTTTCTGCCACTGTCAGCACTGCCTTCCCACAGAGTTTCAAAGTTTGAGTTCCCTGACCTCATCCTGAATGCAATTAAGTATTTTAAAAAGGCAACCCAAATTTAAGGGAGGATGACTGTGATTTTACTACTTCTGGATCATGAGAGGTCTCTCCAACAAGAGCAGAAATCAACTGCAATAGAGACAGAACCTTCCTGGAGGCAATCTGTCCCTCGTTCAGCCTGGTTTCCAGGAACTCAGGGCCACCACAAGCCCTTTCTGCTCCAAGCACACGTTCCATTTCTTTGACATTGTCTTCTTTTACACATACAGCATCTTCACAAACAGTCTTGTTTTCTTTAAACTTACAGAAAAACACACCACCTGCTGTGGAGAAGATGAGAGAATAAACATGTGACAGACATTAATCACGACTCTCTGCTACCACAGCAAGGAGAATCATTTAACAACCTGTGTAGATGGAGCAGAAGGGGAAACTTGCCAGCTTTATTCACTGATTTTTAAGTTCTTCTGTCTGTTTTAAACATTTAAAGAACATATAATATGTGCAGAGCCCTTTCCATTCTGAATTCTCCTGCGGTGACAACTTGGTCCATACCTCAGTCTCCCTGGAATGTCATTTTGCTGCACCTCCTCGCTCCAGTTTTGCCCAGGGTGTACTCTAACATACCACTACTTTGTGCCCGTAGTACCGCACAGTAAGTACTTTTCTCCCCGCTGCTTTACCTATTTCTTGTCTTACAGAAATAGTTACAAGTCTTAATATTTCATGTCAGTCAAAATATAAATTAACCACATTCTCCACTATCCTAATGTGGACATTTTCTTGTAAGGCCAACAAAAGCTTTTCTGCTTACAGCAACAATGAAATCAAACCATAACAAGATATTCCACTGAGCACATGTCTCTCCCACTGGCAAAAGGTGACAAATGGAACACTCACAAAAGTAGAAAAGGCTGTATTTCTTAATTCCTTCCATTGAGAAAACAGAACATACAGTAGGTAGTGGCCTACTTCAATTATTTTTTTCAATTACTTTTCAGAGACAGCATCTACACTACTGTTTTCCTGTGATGGGTAAAGCTTGGGAGATACAAGCAACAGTTCAAAGTTGAGTATTTGCAACCACATCTTAAAAGCACCTTTAACTTTTAAAAGATCTTCAAAGCAGTGTCTGAAAAAAACTACCACCATGCTACAATTCCCAAGGTATTTTTGAGTATTTAATTCTGTCGATCTTCCTTTAATACTCTACACTTATGGCAAGGTTGTTTCAGGCAATTGTCCTCACTTTTACCAGTCAGTCCTCAAAATTATATTCCAGGACGTGAAGAACTCCAGCCCCCCCATCAGAGACATGTACTGTTTTATAATATATTGGCCCATCAGCTTTGTATAACTAACATCCCCTGGGTAAAAGGTATTCAATTATGACAATAATAGGCACTCCGCAAACAAATTAAGTAATTGACAATAGTGCTCTTCAAGTGCTTCACCTTAAAAACAACAGTACAAATGACATTCTGATTCTGCAGGATCTTTTCCTTATGTGCGTTCAGTGTATTCCTATTTTAAGGTCTGATTTTTTTATGGGAACGGCAAGTAATTCCTGCTTTTCACCCATCTATATTGCAAGGCTAACACAGCTGAGATTAATTCCTAAGCATCAACAGAATTGTTTATGAAGGTCTACTTCGTACCGCCTTCATGAAGATTGTGGCATATGGAAAATCTTTCCAGCTCAGATATCTATTTCTAACATTACCCGCTGGTTTCATATCCAGCGTCTTCCACGTACTAAAGGTGTGATTACACCTCCCCTATTCAAAAATAATCCCATCACTTCTTTGGGTGAATTGATAGTTGTTTGGCTATTTGTAGAGCTCTGAATGCTGATGTTTTCCCAGCTCTTGTCCATCTACTCCTTAATTTACTATAACCAAAACAGATGACTTTTTAGTGTAGTTGCTTTATAGCAGATATGGAAACGGTGCCATGAAGGCTTCCAGTGCTGTTTATTTCTTTAAAGAAAGTGCCAGATCACTTCTTTTCCCTTACTTTGCTTTAGAAAAAGAACTTTTGAAAATTAACATAAGCATTCTCACAAGTTACACTGAGACAGAAAAAAATTTACTATTAAATTGTCTTACTGACCATAAGTGTCCAAAATAAAAATTGCAAGCAAGTTATGTACTGAAATGACCAACACAGTTCTTTCCAGAATAAACATTTTTCAAATAATAATACATTTTACAGCTCAGTATGCTTTTTCACCATAATAAGGATAGGAAAACAATACCATTAATATATTTTTGTTTAGCACTTCAAGGTGTATTTTTTCAAGTCTAGAATTAAAAAAAAATTGGTTCGGGTGAAAGTAGGTGTGCACACAACTGTGAGGAAAAGTAGAGGAATCATTTTTATCTTAACTTTAATTTGCTCACAGTTATTAAGCAGTTATGTTGCAAAGGAAAACGTACAAAACCATAACAGGTCATTTCACTGTGAAAAAAAATGAAGCGCCTAGTCAAATTTAAAATCTCCCTAACTTTAACAGCCTAAACTAAAACTGTCAAGATACTAGTCAGAGCAGTAGCTTTCTTTTTCGTTGTATATATGGGACATAGCTGTTCCTAGTAACATAATACAAATTTACATTAGTCTGTATCTCGCATAAGAAGAGTCAACTGTGGAAATAAGAGAGCACCTCTTCTCTTAGAGGTTTCTCTCAAATAAGATACGCATATAGCAAAAGAACCATCATTCACAGGACATAAAACATGTTTATTAGCAACTTTTAAATTATTTTCTTTTTAAAGGTATAGTCTCCATTCTAGCAATATATTAATCATACATGTGATTACAGAAGATATCAAATTCCAAAGGACTCTCAGTTTATAAGACTAAGTTTTATTCTGTAACTTCATTGCAAGAGCAAAAACTTCAGCAGGTAGATACACTATCAGATTTAGATCTTGAGCCAAAACCTTCCAGAACGATCACAGAGGAAATACAAATCATAGAAGGTCAGGAATCCAATTCTAGATCTATGTGTTTGGGAGAAAATCAAACTGGCATATATTGAAATACTGTCTTTGTAAGCATTTTAACTGTCTTGGGATTGTCTGGAGTTAACTATGCTCGAGATCATGACTCCGCTTTCCAGGGCAATATTCAACATACTTGTTTTGGATAGTCTTTCTGACACACTGCTTGACATATTAAAGTAATGAGGAGTGGACCAGAAATGTTAATTGAAGCCTCTATGAACAAGAAACAACACAGTTGTTAATAAAGCTCTAATAAAATTAAAAGAACGTATGTCTAATAAGAAGAAAATAAAAACTGGAGACTGCAGCAGCTATAAAGTCCATGTGTTAAGTGCTCCACAAGGCCATCACTACTACAACCTTCCTTTAAACTTTCTCCCACACCTCAGGGAGGAGCAGAGCTTCTCACATCCAGTTGCATGAATATGCAAAGCATTCTTAACATTACATGTGATTGGAAAAAACAGTTCTTTTTTGAGAAGAACTGTGATCTGGATTTTTTTTTTTAATATTCAAAATTTTCTTCAAAAACCATTTTCTCTTAAATGGCTATTCTTCACAAGCAATAGCAAAGAACCCCAGCTATATTACAACTCCATGCTCTTGAAAATAATGTATTTTGTCTCCTTCCACATTTATAGGTTCTTATTTGTAAATTGTCATCATAACACTAAATGTAATACACAACTATAATAAAAACAACAAATATAATTAACACACATGATATTTTAACATTTTGATAAAAGTTATTCAGGTAAAATACACCTAAGCAAAATAAGTCCAACTGACAAAGCTAAATACTTTGTCCCTGAAATTAAGCATTCTGCTACTATAAAACCAACACAGTTAAAATACAGATTCCTACAGGAAAAAAAAGTTGAAACTGGCAGATTCCTGCAAAACATCTCCCAGTAAGAAATTGTTCCACTGAAAAAAAAAAAGAACCGGTATAAAACTAATTAGTACTAATTATTACTATGAACTGTTAATATACTGTACTGTCAGCTTCAAAAATCCATTATAAGTCTGTTCCTGAATATCCAGTTCCGATTTCTTTGGTGTAAGATGTATAGTTACTATTAACTTCATGTATTGATATCTGTTATCCCAGTTGTGAAGTAGTGCCTTATTGTAGCAGTCTTTTTGAAGATACACATCAAAAAGAGAT
Organism: Gavia stellata; assembly: GCF_030936135.1. NCBI lineage: Eukaryota > Metazoa > Chordata > Aves > Gaviiformes > Gaviidae > Gavia > Gavia stellata. Next base: position 21,061,312 of record NC_082599.1, on the reverse strand, counting down.
ACTGAAATATTTACACATGAGCCCAAGATATATACAAACAGCACAGATGGAAAATACAAGGGAGACACACCTGCCTCTCACACCATGGGCAGTGGTCACACCACATCAGATGCTGAATTACTGTCACACCTGAGGCATGCAATGGAGATGAGAAACCCACTGGAGATATCTAACACCTAACAGCCAGGTGGCTTTGCCGATGCACAAAGAAAAATGGCAGAAGAAAACAAAAGGGCCTGTTTGCTCACCAAACTAATTCTGCCAGAGCTTACGTCTCCAGCACAGCAGAAGTGACAGGATGGAGTAAGCTATGAAAAAGGGGAGCTGCCATTCTCCTCAGGGTGAAACAAATAAAGAAAAACAACCATTTTTACCCTATTTCCTTCAACTTCTAAAAGCACATTCCAGTCTCCTTCACATCCATACCCAGCTTGACAAGCTTAAATTTTCATTTTCTTAATATATTCCATATACAGTATTATTCTGCATAGGAGACATAATCTGTCATTGCCTTTTGGGCAGTAAGAGAGACTCCTGCTGCTGACCCAAATGAGGCCTGAAACAGCAGCAGCATGGTCATGAAAGTTAAGCATTTAATCAGTACAAGAAATTGGATGTTATTCTTTCGAGCCTCTCCTCCACAAAGACAAGGGTCATCCTGAAAGAACGTCTTTAGCACAAGGACAAATTCATACAAGGCTTGACCAGCTTATGTTCAGACTTCAGAACGTCCTTCCAAACTTCTTGAAGTAGCAAGTACAGAAAGCCCTATTTATAAATAATTTTTAAGTTTTCCAAATTTTCATCAGTACTGAAGCAGCTTAATATCCAATAGAACCAGATGATCTCTTACATTTCAAAATAAACTCCAAAAATAATTCTCCGGCTATGCTGAGTTGTTCATAATTGATAAATGCAAAACATTAGCAGCACCAATATAAGTTATTGCTGCCCAGAAGAATATCCATCTTCATCTCACTGGAAAAAAGTTTGCAATAAACCCTTGCTTGCATTAGACTATCAGAAAAACTAATCACATATGCTGTTCTCATTTTCACACAGCTCTCACCATACTTCTTAGTTTCCCCTCAAGCTTTTCATCTTCCTGGGAACACTATGTGGTAGCCTATTGTTTCAGTGTACAGAAACATTTTTCAAGGGGCATAAAATTAAGTGAGAAACTGTATTTTTTCCAATTGTCCTGATATTTCTTATGAATTACTAACTTCATAACAATTTAAAAACCTCACTGCAAGTTCCTCAAAGCAAGATGAAGTCTTCAGTACCCGCAGTGCCAATAAACTAAATCATATTTCACATAACAGTATCTCTAATGACAGAATTAACAGAACTCAGACTGTGAGCAAATATTCTGTGTCAGCCCCTGCAAGAACTGAGACCTGGCTGCATGGAGAAGCATGAGACAGAGCAGACTGACCATTAACTCAACCAAAGCTCATCTATTTGCTCTTCCTTTTTCTTCTTCCAGCTTCTTCCATTCTTGTTAATATGGATTTCCAACATTTCTGACACAACTATAATATAAGCCACATAGCAGTTCTAATCGCGAGTTACCCAAGAATGACTGTGTTCAATATCCCTTTTGATCTTCAGCTCAAAATAAGCCAAAAGCTCATTACACATCCCCACTGTTCACTCACCATGGCAGTACCCCGTTCCTAATGAAAAGTGCAACTATTTCAGAAATTTAGTTTGCTAGTACTAAACTGAAAAGCTCAACATCTTTATAAATTAATTCTCTTTTCATCTATCCTTGCTTTCTCTGCATGCAAGCATACTCTTTTTTTTTTTCCCCTTGTGTAAGTAGACACGTCATCACTGCTAAGTTTCCCATAATACTTCTCTCTCAGTCTCATTTACTAAAGGTGTAAATTCCTTTCACATATTTCAGGGTATATTGTTCTTCTAAATATCTTTTGATATTTTTTCCTCCAGCCTGGTCTTCCCTTTCCCCATTCTTCCTAACAATTTTGTGCTAAAGCCACAGTGTTTCAATAAGTTACGCTAATAACTGTTGTAACAAACTTCATCTCTGCTTTCTGATAGCCTAAAAAATTCCTATCAACTACTTCCAAATAAAACTCTCAGACCTTCCTATGTTACAGCAAAATTTGTATCAAAGACGCCTACATGATGGGCCATTCAGCAACTATTTTTTGAACAAAGCTGCTTCCAAGAGGCATTCCTTCTCTTTGTTCACCCACCATCAGTATCACTTGTCTACTACTCATCAAATACTATCAGCAAAGGCACTAGCATCACTGTATCAACCACAAACAGTAGCTCAAAAAAAATAAATCTAAGTCCTTTAGGAAGCTTTGCTTTTCTCCATATCTATTTTCAGGCAGGTTCTTTAAAACATGGACTGCAACCTCCCTTACAGCAACATACCAAGCATGCTGCCAGCTCTAACAGTGGTAATCATGTCCTGGTCAACAACCTATTGAGCACTTCTGTTGCTAGAAATCCTCTTATTGGTCCCTTTTCTTTTTGTATGACCTGGTAAATGCAGACAGAAATTTCTTCCCTCTTGCATTCGCAGATGCATACAACCAATGCTGTGCAACATGTGAACAGCCTACTGCGTATGCCACTCTACACTATTCCACAGAAATAGTCCATGTTTTTTTATTTAGGCACTTTTCCCCTCCACAAACTTAGCCACTTGCATTTTAATTAAGTCTAAAATCAGCATCTTTTTTTTTTTAAATCTTTCCCTAAGTACTTCTATTTACAGTTTTCTGATGTTAGAAGGAATTGCATTACAAGTATTGACTTCTTCCAGAGTAAAACTGGAACAAAACGAAACAAAACCAGCTATTACCATTTAGTTTACCAACTTCAAAAAAATACCTGAAGTATAACTAAATTAAAATTAAGCACAGTTTTATTGTTTAATTTTTTACTTGGCATTACACCAATACACCTGTGTGAAAAATGCTGCCATTTGGAGACAGAACATGATGGACTACCTCCAAACATTTTCTCTCCTAAGAGGACAAAAAAAAAAAACCACCCCACACTAGTGTGAATTTTTGAAACTGTGAAGCAAGGAGGAAACTTACACAGTTTCCATATAGGTCTATATTTTAAGAAATCCTCTTTAAAGAGTAACTATGCACTTCCCAGAAAAGCCTTTGCAATATATGCTTAAATGATTACCGGCCAAATTACAATTAGTTTTTCATTTTTAAAACTAAGCTGCTATAGTCTTCTCTCAGGTGTGACACTGATGGCACATTTTTGTGCCCTCTTCGTATTAAGATGTTATGGGATCAGCTACCACCACACAATTCCACCACAACCGAGAACAGGAGGATTTGGAGGAGGGGAGCAGGAGAGGCAGGTGGAAGAGGAAATACAAGAGACTAAAAATTCTGCACTGGTCATCATCCAGGCTTTTCCTCCTGGTACAAATAAAAGTAACACAGGCAACATGAATAGAAAGCAAAGGAAAATAGGTTGGTCAACTCTGAGGCAACATCAACTCCAACATCAGAAGAACGGAGGGAGGCAGAGAGCGCAGAAATGGACTGATCCGCGAATGAAGAAGGAAAATTAACTGCAGTTTTTTCGTTTTTTCAAAAAGTTGCTGTCTGAGATGACATAACTAGGGGCAGCATGAACTGTCTGGTGTCATTTATATTCAGGCAGACCAGTTATTCAACAAGTACTTCACCCACCTCTTCTCATAGCAAACTTTTCCCTTGCAACTCCTGCCTACTGTCTCCATTTCAAGGAACCTCAACATCACACAGCAAAATTCTGCCCTCAGTGTAACTTCTACAATCCCTAAATTTAGCAAGGTTTGTGTAAGCACCCCACAATATTAAAAATTATGAAAATGAAAAATTAATTGACCACTCAGCCAAGATTGTACATTGTCTGGATAATTACGGTAAGCTTGCACTGACATCATATGTAAACAGCAAAACATACTTCTTGACACTGAGCTGACTAACATGATGTTGTCATTCTCTGTTGACATCACCGACTCTGAAAATTCAGTGACATGAAAGACTGGAACATAGACTTATTTTTCTTCAAGCTTTATAAAGTATATAGAGTACATCAGGACAGCAGGTTTACTTGCTACCATCAACAACATTAGCAGAGCTACACAGAACTTAAAATTCATCTAAGTGAAAATGCTTTTTTTTTTTTGCCTTTTTTTTTTTCTTTTTTTAAGTTCTTTGGCAAATATGATAGGAAATTCTATGGCTTAGAGCATTTAAAACCCCAAACAGTTAAATCACAAAACATACCATCAAGATTTCACAGGCTTACTAGAACTGGTTATTAACTCTTCCAAAAGCTCAAGCTATACAATGCAAATAAGTAAATTACTTGGAATCACTAAATTTCATCTATTGTTCTTGTTCTGTTGCCTAAATATTTTAGTAAATATAATGAAACAAATCTTTATCAATCTTCAGGAATAAGTACAGAAAGTAATAGCTATTAAGAAAAATCAAGATTACGTTGAGCATCAACAGTGGCTAAGATACTAGCAAGCAAAGAAAATCCCATTTACTGAAATTGTGTCTCAGTAACTGCAGTCCCCTAAGAATATATGTTCAATATATTCTATGACTACAGGTGCTGAGGGATGCACATGTTCTTCTTTTGAAAAATTATCTGCAGTTTATGATGACCAATGTTCATACAAATTAAAAACATGTATTTACTTGAGCCAAGACATAAACTGGCAACAGATCAGGATTCCACACAGCAAGGATTTCTATAAGCACTTCTTGCAAATAGCTTTGAATGTCATGTTCATTGCAGTCTTGCATAAAAATAAAATGTATAATATTCATTTGCATATTTTCTATTTATTTGCCCCAGCAACATCCTAAGTAACACTAAACTGTAATTTTCCCTTTGAAGCAATTATACCAATGGGCAGAATATTACAACACGTGAATTCCAAACACAGACCCTATACTCACATCAGGTACCAGATGTGACAGTACTGGCTCAATGCAGTCTGAGAATTCACCTGCTCTGGCAGAAAAAAGGTAACAACTCATCTCCCTCGGGGCAGTTTTGCTACTCCATTTGCACCAGCAGGGAAGCAGGCTAGCTGCAGCTAAGCTGTAGCACTCCATGGTGCTCTCCACAACTTGCAACAGTGCAAATCAAGGGACCTGTTGGAGCTCAGAGAGTCCTCTCCCTGCACACCCACCAGCACATGCATGTAAGATGTCATACGCAGGTCTTGATCGAACATGAAATCAGGACACGGCCAACTGAACATGTTGAAATGGAACCCGAGAAATGTTTTTGCATCCCGTTACTCAGACACAGTCACAGCAATCAAAACACAGCCCAACTCTTCCCTAGATCTGAGTGTCAGTGATAATAAATCTTTAGTAATTCCTTTGCAACTAACCACCATCCACCTCATGCACAGTATTCAGCAACTCTGACAAAGTGTTCTCATGTGCCTTCTTCAAAGAGTTTAAAGATATGCATCAAACACCTTTCAGAGACTCAACTATATTTTGCCTAAGAAGCTCCTTCCATTGTTCTAGCAAATAGGCTCAGCTTCTTGTCCTACTTTCCTTTTCATTACTGGATACCACCAATACTAATTTGAACTTAATTAACTAAGTAAGATACCACAGCACCAAGCAGCAGGAATGTATGTTTCCTCTACTTGTAGCTGTCCCTCATATTTAAGCAGAGTTTGCATAAATACCCACAATGATTAAGCTCTTTCACAATTTTATTTTCTTTCTTACACAGAACTTAGAATAGGTAGAGAAGATAAAGTACTTCACTCATTCATCACTGCTCACTACAGAAGGGAAGGCTGCATCAGACCACGGAGGTACATGCTGCTCCCAATACCCTTCCAGGCCTTCAGCTAGTGACCTGGGTGATGAAATGAAGATTACACTTAGTAAATTTGCAATGTGCTTACAGCCTCATGGTGGGAGGGCTGATAGGAGGGGGCTGTAAGCACTTTAGAGAACAAAATTGGAATATAAAATGAACTTGACAAATCAGAGAAACAGCCTGGGGAAAAAAGGAGATTTAGTTCAATGAGAAGCAAGTGGAAGATGCTGTGTGTAGCCAAGAACGATTAACTGCTCAGATAATGGATAACAACAACTGCTGAGGTTGCAATTCTGCATAGAAAGATAAAACTGTAGCCCACAACAATCTGAATGTGACTTAACAATAGTTTGGGGTTTGCAACAAATTAAAAAAAAAAGGCAAAGACTCTACTGGGACTTAGAAGAAAAATTATAAATGAGTTGCATAGGCACACTTGCTGTTCTATCAGCTCTGGTAATGCTCCACTGGGCACTGCAATTCAAAGAATACATATACATATAGACCATTTGGAGATAACTGAAGGTAGAGAAACAAGAATTTCCAGAAAATAGGATCTACAGGGCAAGAGTTAGAGCTGTTTTGTTTAAAGAGAAGATGGCTGAGGGGAGACATGATAACTGTTTTCAAATACTGAAGTCCATACTTTTGGGATGCTGAACAAGAAATAATGGACTCAAAAGACATTGGTGTTTTACTCTGACTTGAGACCCTTACCAATTTTTTTTCTAATGGTTCTGTTATTTGCATTACTCATTTTATATTACTTCCTGAGAGGAAAGTCTTCAATACACAAAGTTAATAAAGTGATAAAGTGCAAATCCTTGCCTTCTAGGAAGGTTTGCATGGGAGTTTCTGGGTTGTTTCTTTTTATAAGAATGACCATTTTGGGTTGACCTATGTAACAACTTACTTTTCATCAAATCTAATGACCAGAAACAGCTGAAAAGCCCAAAATGAGAAAAAAAAAAAAACACCTAACTGGCTGTAAGGTTAACCATGCCATAAAAGATTCTTTCTCCTCAACCCAAACTCAGTGTTACCCTTTTACATTAAATAAGTTGTTGTTCAGTAACAGTTGAACATGGAGAATTAGGAAAGAAAAATATGTTTACTCTGTGGGCACTCTTTACCGCAACTCTTAGAAGTGGCTCCATCATATTTCAGAAGGATTGCTCTTGCTGCTCCTTACCTACTCATTTTCTTTCTTCCTGCCATATTTAAACTGAGAAATTATCACCTGCTGAAATCAATACTGAAAAATAAGATAATGCTAGGTATTTTTAGTAAGAGTATCATCATCACGCTCCTAGTCACCTTCTAGAAGTTTTCTGACTGGTAGAAAGAAAACCCACTCAAGTTTCACAACTAAAACTAAAGTTCTAAACACAAGTTCACCTTTCAGGGCAATGGATTCCATTTAATGGCCACATTCATTCATTCATTACAAGCAACTGCTTTTACTTTCCAGCCCATCTGACTGTCCAGAAAGTTGTACCATGTTCTTACCATTTCCAAGCTGGTATAAAATAACTTTGACATTTTTCATCCCTCCCCTATAGCATCTTAAAATTTCAAGTTTGACTTCACTTGCAGATTGAAACTATAGTACAATTCTTCTAACACCACCACAATATTTCAACTGTATTTGCATATCTATTTCCTACCAGAATGAGTGAAAAAGAAATTAAATCTAGAAAAAAAAAGTGATGATGAGTTTTTCTTCATGTCAATAATCCACGTTAAGACTGATGACAGTAGATTTAAATTTTAAAGTTATGCAATCATTCCATATGGTGACTGTCATAAATAAAAACTTCAATGTAGCTACCCTGTGTGCAGGCGACCAGCAAAATTTTAGGTACTAAATATTTCAGAAGGATTTATTCCAACAGTAAGGTTGTTTGCCTTTGGCAAGAGGGTATATCAGGTCTGCAGAAGCTTAAGCTATTAGGTTTTGCAGAAATCAAAAAACACATCTCTGTCGGATGTGTTCACACATGCAGGAAGTCTGTTTGCATCAGCAGGTATAGCTAATGCAGAGAGAACATTCCCAAAATATGCATTTCAGCTTCTACATTTTGCATAAAAAGTAGTCTTGTGTTTTGGTCTAGTGAATCTGTCAAAAAAGTATTTACATGAATATTTGTAAGAATAAGTTACCATATAATCATCCTACATGATTCAATCATTTAACAAGCTTGAGAACTAGTACACAGATGGTTAGTTGCCAAAATGCCATTCATTTCCTTGCATCATCTCGGTTATTTGCAGCTGGGAAGAATCAGCTCTGAGTCTGTAAATAATAATAATAATAATAACAACAACTTTTCTTCTTATCATTTCCATATATATTAAACAACTATTTAATAATCTCTATCTGCAGATATTAAAGTGGAATAGGGGTTCAGATCTGCATTAAAGCCACCTTGATTTAATAAATCATTGGATTACCCAAGCCATTTTAATTGTCTTAACCTTTTTTTTTTTTACTACCTATATGCACATTCAGAGAGACAAAGAATGGATCATTCACCTGCTTCAAGCAATGCATAGCACCTGGCTGAACTGCAAAACTGGACTACAAGTCTGAGCCCTTAGTCTCACCAACATTATTTCACAAATCAGGCAGCTCTCTGGCAACGTGGCATATCTAAAGTCAGACAGCAAATAAAAGGCAAGACTAAAGTTGTCAAGGCAAACCTAGCAGTGTCCACGTGCTAAGCATCTACAAGCTTCAAAATGTTGTGCATGAGGCCTTTTCAGATGCAAGTAAAGTGAGAAACACAGTACCATGTCATGAGACTACTGTACTACTCAGAGGTCCCAGCTGAGATAAAAGCGTGATATTCTAAGCACTACATAAACAAGCAGAGATAAACTATCCTGACTCATACAGCTCACAAATTATGTAAATAATAAAAAAGCGAGAAGGAACAAAGTTGTATAACCTTTTCTCTACAAGTAAGAGAACTGAAAGGTTTAAAGAAGACAGATCAAGGAACTTCATGGAAGCTGTGATACAAAGATCATTCTTTTCAAAGCCTTATTGTATACAAGCACATGTAGACAAAGTTTTCCCTCATAACCCAGTTGCGAAATCTTTCATAAATCTACAGCTTACAAAAGCAGTATCAGAAGTGCAATACTAGGCAACTCAGCTTCTTGACCTAGTTCTGCTACATCAGTAGCCCAGCCAACTTTTGCTATCAGTGTACCCTTATGACAAGCAACGTATACAACCATTTAACTGGAAACGTGACAAGCTGCCCAACAAAAAACTTGCCCTTAAAAAAACTGGAATCATGCATTTACAAATATTTCTGCTCTTTTTTAATGGACACTGAATTAAAGTATTTCACAACATATTCCTTCTTGGATCACTAGTTCCTGTTAATCCATCTGACTTTACTCTCCTCCACCAAAAGTATAGTTTGAACATTCATAAATCAGTATCTTTTTCTTATATTAATGGAAACACAATTATGTTTTACAGTTAAAAGTAACTTCTGATCTTTGCCAGTAATGCAGCAAAAATTATTAATTTCACCACGTGAAAAAAAAAAAGAGTAGAATATTTTAAGTTCAAAGGTCAAAATATACTCAAGTGCATTATCTAACCTGTGAACTAAAAAACAGATACAGAAATTACTGAAGATACGTCCTTTTTGACTTGTCCTTACAAAAAGCTAACTATGGCTTCCAAACCTATTAAACAACTTCATGTTATTGCTCTGCCATTCAAATTAGTGCATACTCCTTCACTTTTATCTACAAATTACACTCTCATTGATGGATGGACTCAATAAACAGTCTAACAATAATTGCTCTTTGTCAAGTGCTTGTAGGTGTTTGTATGAGTAAATCTACATTCTTTTCTTTGCAGATTTTCTGATCAAGCAGTATTTAACATAAAAATGGATTTGCCTCTTGCTAATGAACACTGGATAAGACACATCATAATTTGAAATACTATAATACTATAATTTGTTTTGCAAATAAGTAACCTTTGAGATGCAACAGTACTGTGTAAAAATATGGTAATTTAAATCAACTGGATTTTCAAAACATAGTTTTGCATAAACATCTTATCCCTCCTTTGAAGGATATTAAAGTTTGTTGAAACCACAAAGCACACCTTGGTCTTCCCTTCATGGTTCCATAGAACACTTAGATTTATTTAGATTATTTGATTAACATTTCTCTTAAAAAAACCCAAAAACCAAAAAAACCCTTAAGTTTACCAAAACTTCAAAACCAAAATACAGATTGTTGATATTATACATTAAATTTTGTCTCTTCTTTAATAGAAGAAACCCATTCTTTCATGGTTTTACATTGTTTCTTCCCATTTCATAGATCAGGTTTGAGGGACATTTCAAAGATAGAGATTATTTTTTCAAGGATCACTATTACAAAGCTCATTAAAGCAACTACCAGGAAGAACAGCACCTGAACAGTACATAACACATCTATCATCCTCATTCCCCCTCATCCGTAAATAGAAGGACACATCACGTAGCATAACTACATAGATGAAACACTCTATTACAACAGAAGTTAAATATGCACAGCATGGAAACACTGATGTATAGCACAGAGGAGACTTTGTAAACAAACAGTGTTATTAAGTATAAGTAAGTATCTGATTACATAGGAAAGATCAAGCAACTGAAGTATCATCACTGAAATTTAACCACAAAAATTTAGGTACAAGGCACCAAAGTATTATCAGAGTTTTAATCACTGTAAAGGATGTAAGCCTGTACTTCTACTGCAACTCAAATAGTACCAAAAGCAGAGTCCCATCTAGGGCCAATAACCTTTAGGTTAGTCTCCACTTGTAGTGGGCCACTTGTTGAAGCATGAATCTCCCTTCCTACAGAGCTCTCTCTACAGCACATAAGACTGGCAACCAACCACACTTTATTACAAGAGATCTAATGTCACCCCCATACACCGTAGAGCATTTCAAGGAAAGCTAGAAATGTATGTGTGTAACTCCATACGTTCCTAAAGCAATCTAAGTACAACTGTGCACATTGAAACAGGTGTTTCAAGTTTTGGCAGCACAGCAGTTTTCATAACAAAACTCATATTTTACACAGATAGGTGCTGGCTGGCTTCAATTTTAGCCTGGAAGAAAAAAAGCATATGTTGTTGAACTATTCTGTGATGGTCAGCCATAGACTGTCTACCTCAACATGAAACAAATATTTTAATAAGAGTAAAGGAGAATATTTCTGAAAAAACTACCATGTGTCTACAGTTTCAAAATTCTGTCTCTTTAAAACATGTTTTCAGTAGGCAAAGGTGAAAATAATAACAATATATTAATAACATGCAAGATCAAATTTGATTCCAACTTTTTTAGAGATATCCTTCTAACAGAGCATATTATAAATGTTTCTAAAGATGAAAAGATACTGAAATGCACTTAGCAAATCTTAGGAGAATGGCACAAAGGACATTAACCACCTTTCTTCTACAAATATCAACATGCTCTTCTGCAGTACTTGCAAGCTAAACATCAAAGCACTCTTCAAAATCCAAACAACAACAAAATCTGAAAGTGGAATACAACACGATTATACTCTACAACCAAAACAAATCTATTTTCTTTATTAAAACCTAAGAGAGATGCAAAATACAAAATAGCACGAAGCACCAGAAGAAGGGATTTTGTAAATATCTATCTTAGTAATCTGAGATACGTGAACAATATAACTGTTTTAAAAATAGCTTGTCACGATCTCTAACAGGATATTGTCTCTGGTAAACTACAAAACCGAGAAGCACTTTGTTTTCTCATTGCAAAATGCTGATCAGGTTCATAACCCTGAACAGAGAGCTACATAATGGACAACTGTAAACCAGCAGGCCAATAATGAATGTAATAGGAGTCAGCACCAGATCCAACACTTTCTGGGAGGAAAGGACCTGTATCCTGAGATCTGATATTAAAACACTGCCTAAACACATCATAATCAAATATGTTCATCTTCTATCACTTCCATGAAAGTAGAACACGCCATCTGAAAAGATACTAAACTGCTCTAGACTGCACTACTACATATCTCGATTAAGTTTTTACAGCACGACAACACCTATTTGACCATATCCACGGCCAGGTTTTCTTTTCATGTGCATTTCTGCAAGACTTGACATTTACAATACTTACGCATTGCAATAAGGTTTCTTTTCATATCCTTTGTAGTTATTCATGTTCAGAGCCATTTTGCAAACTTCACAGTGGAAACATCCTTTATGCCAGTACTGTAAAGAAACATGAAGTAGAATTACTTATAATACTAATGTTTTGAAAGCTATTTTAGGGTACAGTAAATATAAAGACACAGCTACACGTCAATATTTTGGCCATGCATTATAGATCTCTGTGAACTACATCAAAAGAATTACTTTCACGTGAAACTGAAGGTGCTTCTGAAACACTCCCAGAAACATAAATTCTCTGCTAAGGTGAATGCCAGGACCTCCACACACTGACCCTGACAGGATTATTTTGAAGATAACTGAAGCGGGAGTTTGACATTTTGCCTCGTTAAAGAAAAAAACACCACCACTTGCTAAGAATCCAATACTACGCAAATAAAAGCACTAACTAATGTGACGATTGGCTTTTTGGTACGCTGAAGAGGCACTAAATTTAGCCCATAATACGGTATTCTCCTCCGGTAGCTCCTACCGCCTTGCCTTTCCGGGGACGTTAATTTGGCGCATCTGTCACAGCCTCATCGCTGTTATTTACGGAGCGACCGCGCTCAGCGATAACCAGCATCACCGGGGATAGCCCCGAGGGACGGGGCTGTCGCCACCCCGCCGCCCCGGCCACCGTCCCCGCCGAGGCGGCCAAGGCGTGAGGGGCAGCCGAAGCCGCCCCAGCTCGGGGAGGCGCCGACAACTACAGCCGGGCGGGGGCCGCCTACAACTTCATCCCTCGGGGGGCCGCGGGGACCCGCCGCCGGCCCCAGGCGCCGTCACTCCCCGAGCGGGCACCGCAGGGGCTCTCCGGCCCGCCGCGGCCCCCGCTCGCCCCCCGCCCTGCGCCAGCGCGGTGACACGGGGGCAGTTGCTGCCCGCCGGCGGCGGCGGTGGCGGCGCGGATGCCGGCGCAGGGGCACCCCCTCAGGCGCTGCAGTTGCCACCTGCCGGCTCGCCTGGCTCCCCCGCCGGCCCTGCCCGCCCCGCCGGTGCCGAGGAGAGCGTGGCGCAGGGGGGCACGCCCGGGAGGCGCCGTCCCCGCCCGCGCGCCCGCGCCCCAGCACCTTGTCCAGGCAGTTGACTTTCTCGGTGGGATAGACCACTTTGCCACAGCGGGCGCACTGGGGGTTCATTTTGCGGCTCCTCTCGGGCGGCGGCTCCCGCGGGCGGCGGCGGCCGAGGCTGCTGTGCGGCGGGCTGGGCTGGACGGGGCTCCGGGCGGCCGATCTACCATCCCCTGCCCTGGCGGGGACGCCGGGGGTCCTCAGCGGCTGCCGGCGGGCGAGGAGGTCATCGGCGGCGGCTGGGGAGGAAGCGGCGCTCCAGCTGACTGCGGCTCGGCAGCATGTGTGAGTGGGCGGGCGGGGAGCCGGTGCCTGTCGCCCCCGCCTGCTCGCCGCCCGCCCCCGCCGCCGCCGCCTCCTCCTCCCTTGTGCCTGCGCGCTCCGCTCCCCGCGCCGTGGGCTGGGTGACTCACGCCGAGCCCCGCGCTGCAGCCGCAAGCGAAGCCAAGCCCACCGGCGCGGCGCGGCCCGCAGCGAGGGGAGGGAAGAAGGGGAGGGCGAGCCCCGCGCCGCAGCCGCCTCGAGGGGGGCGAGATGGCGGGCTCCGCGCCGTCGCCTTGAGGCGTGGTGCGGATGGGGGGCGCCGGGCTGCGGCCGCCTCCCGAGCGCACCTGCCCGAGGCCCGCTGAGGCGGCGCCGGCCCCTTGCCCCGGCGGTAGGGAGGGAGAGAGCGAGAGGGAACCGCGGCGCTGCCGGGGCCGTGGGGGAGCTCGGCCGTTCCCCGAAGTTAGGCCCGAGGCCTGGCCGTGCGCCGGCGGGCACCCGCCGGGCGGGGCGGCAGCGCCGTGTGGTGCCGGGGGGGTGAGGGGGGCCCGGCGGTGCGGAGGCTCAGCCTCACGCCGCTTTCACGCGCAGCCCCGCGGTGCCCGTTAGCGGGGTGAGGAAGGTCTGTGTGTTCCTCCAGCTTTGTACCTCGGTTAGTTTTCAGGCTCCCTGTTGCTGCCTTTCCGAGGCTGAGCAGCTCCGGGGCACACCAGCGGTCACACAGGGCAATCGGATCGCAGCCGGTATGGTAAATTCAGCTCCTCAGAGCAGGCTTTTGCCATTCATTTTTGACTTGCTCATTAGCGCTGTGGGAACGGTACAGCAAGAAGTCATGCATTTTTCCTTAGCTGTGGACTTGTTTTAACTACCTGGAATATAAACCACGCTGAGGAAAGTGCTTAAGCCGATGCAGTGCAGCCTTTTCTGAGGTTTTTTTCCATAGTGCAGCACTCTGTGTGGCGCACAGCAAGGACAAATTCTGCACATACTTCGGTGTTATTAAGTAATCAGAATGCAGTCAGCTAAACTGGAATACTTGGCTGTAATTCTGCCTTAGCAACCCAACTTTTATGCACTAGCTGTTTAAAGGTGTGGGGAGAAACAGTAATTTCATTGAAATTAATAATACATGTGATTAAATGAGAAATACCTAATCAGGTTTTAAATATTACATGATGGAAGTTGTAGAGCTGCTTTTGCCTTATCTAGACATAAACATCTGGCACCCAATGAAACTCATAATGTTGAGATGCTGGCTGTGCTGCAAGCAACGGGAAAGCAGATTTGCAGGCAGTCTTGTAAATGCTTATTGTCTGCTTTGGCTGTCTCGGTGCAGTAGCAAGTAGACAAACTGCTGACCAGCTCCGTTTCCATTCCTGCAATCTGCAGGCTGGTCCATTTCAGGGCCAGTGCTACCAATATGCAGGTCTCAAAAATCCTGAATCAGATGGTTTTTTACTGTTGTTAACCGAGTTAGTTTTGATCTGGAATTTAAGATTTGTCTTCACGCTGTTCATCACTGACAATAGCATGATAATTTTTCACAAATACCTGAAGACCAATTTGGCCTCAGTCAAGATTTCACAGACAGAAATAGGTGCATATGCACCCTGCAGTGCCGATGCAGTGAGTCTCATCATCTGCTACCTCTGTGCTGTATAGACAACCTTACACTTTCTGTTGGACAGTCTGACTGGAGGTGAACAATGGCTTTTATTCAAGGAACTCTGTTAGGCATCTGAGTATGTTGGTAAAGGAAACTTGAATACATGGTAACTCAGTGTTTTCTGCAGTAACTGTCATTTGCGGATCCATCTAAGATCCCATCTGAGTTGAATTAGGCCCAACACATAGGTAAGCAATCTCTGTTCTGCAAAGGCTACACAGTGTAGTGGAGTACCGAGTCTGTAGTAGGAACTGGGATGGAGACCCAGCTAAATTAATCTCAGAGAGAGGGCAGTGAATGTTACTTATATGGGAAAAAAAAATTATTTCTTAGCTGACTTAATTCTTTCTTAGTTTACATTCAACCTGATGGCTTATGGGTGAAAAGGCTCTGTAGCTCGTTAGAAATAACTAGAGGCATACAGCTCCCCCAAACCACTAATATGAAATCTTTGAGATAGAGGCTTCATTCCTGGAAGTTCCAGGTTATTAAAATCACATTCAGAGCCTTCTCCTCGGCATGCAGACAAAAATCATTTGGATGTTACTCTCGGTCTCAATGATACAATGAAATCTCCCACCTTGTTCTTGAAGGGAAGACTTTTATTAACCAAAATACCAACACTAAAAATGGAATAGTAAAATCAGTAGGAATACTTGCAGTTGTATCTGAATTGAGTGTTTTGGCAGTATAAAAACATTGCAATATTTATTATTTCAGGGTCCTTTATTAACTTTTATTAGTTTTCTCCACAAGGGGATAAAAATAGTGTCTGAATCATAGTCTTCATTTCCACAGCACAAAGCTCTTTCCTCATCAGCCACAACTTTTTTGTAGTGCTACTGTAATGAAAAACAGGTTATTTTGCTCTATACAAACCAATGGGAGAAAACAATCTACTTCACCCATGACTGACTGTGAGAAAGCAGTGAAACATTACTTGTCAGTAGTCTTTCCTTTTTTGGAGTAGGTAATGATGCAGTGGTAAAGTCCAGCAAAGCAAAATATAACACCACCACTAAGTCACTGAGGAAGAGAGTGTAAACCAAAGACTATGAAGCACAGAAGGGCAAAGACCTTGCACTCTAGCTAGAGAGGTGTTGCCACAAGCATAGAGACTATGGTAGGTGGTCATCCTCTAGATAGGGTCCAGAATTGATTCCCAACTGGTATGTATTGGCCAGTTGTAAGTTGCGTCCCAGAATTTTAGGTTATTATCTTATCTGGTGCATTTCAGGGCTGTTTATCTAGCTTAGATGATTGAAAAGTGGGTGTTTAGCTAAGCAATGCAAATCAGCAACACCTGCAACCAGATGCTTTTTTCAGCATACCCACAGTGGTCCAAGTAAGAAAGACCTTCCGGGGTAGCAGTGTTACAGCATTAGAAGTAGTATGACTGGGTAAAATGGTGGTTACTAATGTTCCTATTTCTATGGGGTAATACCATCACCAACTGCATTTTATGTTTGTTTATTTGAGAGGAAGGTTTTCAGTGCTCCTTTCAGTTCATTTGGGAGATAAACATTAAAATGTGTGCTGCAGAAAAAAAACTGTGTTGGTATGTGTTTTCACATGTTGATACTGAATTTTACCTGAGACAGAATAGTTTCAAAACACTGTTAAACTAGAAAGTTACCTTATGTAATTGGAAGTGACTTGACAACATCTTGAAAGAGACGACCTATAGAGACTTGCTTCTGCCATCATAGGGATCTCTGTTTTAAGTCTACTCCTTCTAAAAGGTTTCTTGTGAACTTCCTCAACTCTTTTTTCCATAAAATAGGCTCCTTATAACACATCTCCCGTGGCTGTGGTTAAGACCTGTTGGAGCCATCAGGTGAACTTCTGAGCATAGCAAGAAAGCAAAGGCTTGTTTCATGCAGCTCACCATGCATTTCCCAGGCTGTACATAAAAGCCCAGAGAAGGTGTTTACTGCCTTCCATGATCACATGAAGGCATTGTCTTTTCACCCAAATTTCTACAAATGGAGTCTGCCCACAATGTTATGGATGTGTAGAGCTCTATAGGACAAATTGGTAGTTCATGTAAGTGATCTTACCTTTTTCACAGCAAATAATGTAGTTTTCTTTCATTCAGATATGTATTCATTTAATTACGTTTGTGAAAAAAATTCTGAATGCAGTATACCTTGATTTACAGCTGATGTCCTACTTGCAGTGTCATTTGGTCATTTTTCTAGAACAAATATAACTATCTTCCTATTCTCTGAAGGACTGTTGTAAAAATATTTTTTTTTTATATTTCACAGGTTTTTCATACCATATCTGTTCTTTATACAGGTACGAAAGGTGGGATGACTAACAGGTTAAGGTAATGTACTCAAAATACTGTCTTAATGCTGTAACCAGCTCATAAGGTTTGTGTATAAGCTCCAGCAGATAATAGGTATTGTATCGTATTTACGCGGAAGGATGATCTCATGGTTAAGGCACTGCATGGAGAATTGCAGATGAAGCCTCTAAGCAGTACTACAATACAGGTAAATAATACTGAAAGAGGTTTTGTGAAACTCTGTCACTGTCCTTAATTATGTAGGAAGGGAAAACATTAAACCTATATTGGTTGGCACAGAAGTTACCAGTCAATTTTTGACCCTTACTGTTTGAGCTTACATTTAACCACATAAGGAACTGCATAGTTACATTGCAAATAGGAACAATGCAACTTTAATGTGACCTTGTTTAGAGCTACCCAGGGGGCTGTTAGAGAAATGTGCTTTTAAATTCACTACTGTGAAAGAGTAATTTATATTCTTTGTATGCAAGGGTCAGTGAAAGTATGTTTTCAGCTTCAGCTTTAGAAAAGCTAAAACAAAAAGTGGATGTTTTCCTACCAAAACAAAACCAGCAATGGTTAGACTTTATTATTTTCTATGATATGATCCAAACAACACTCTGCAGTGAAATCTCAATATGCATTTCCAGAATTAGCTAATCTTTAGCTATTCAGATTAACCTAATAGAGCAAGGAAATACTAGAACAAAAATGCTTAGTCAATCATCAGCCATGTTTTCTGTTCTCAGGATCTCCTTTCTTCACTTGAAAAGCATGCAAACTGAGTACTGCGTTCTACAATAGCTATATGCTTAATTAATATATGAAAAAGCAATAACGAAGAGTCAGCATGAGTACAGAATTGTCTGGAAGAGGGGGCTTTTATTCTCTCAGTATTAAAGTTGCAATGGAAGTTTCTATTGCTTTGTGCATGGGGTCAGGATTTTCCCTTATTAATGGGTCTTCCAGGATACCTGGCTGATAATTTCTCTTCAAATTATGAAAAGAATGAAAAAAAAAAAAATTTTTGTCTTTATGTTTGACTGAAGGCAAAAGCTAGCTGTAATAAAGCTTAGAAAAAAGGGCTGGTTACTTGGATTATGCTGAATAGAAGGTTGTTACCTAGCTCATTTGGTTTTGTTTGAACTTAGAATAGCTGATTTATGCGCAAAAAGTAGATTGAAAACTTAATTCTGGTGCAAATCTTATTACCTGTGTGAATATGTATGTATTTCAGAAAAAGCAGCTGGCATCAGTGAAGCATATGCACTCTATAATTCAGGTGCACAAAGCAGGTAGAGTTCTGTGGATAGCGATACATAGAGTGTTTTGAGAATTTGGCAGTGCATGCTCGAGTTAGCTTTTTTAGCTGGCATATCCAGAGATGGAGGCAAATGAGCACAACTAGGAGCTGTAACCATGCATCCAGTATCTCAGAAATTGTGTCTTCTGTGATTTGGGAGCATAGAAGCAGTCAACCTGACTTACAGTTCAGTAACATATTCTAACATCAGAGGTTGAGGTGCCTGTGCACCCTTCACATTAAACTTGCATGTGTATAGTTTGAGAGCAATCAGCAATGTAAACAGGTGCAGGCAGAGCATGGCAAGAGCTGTGTTCCTCACTGCCAGAGCTACACTGGACCCAGTGCCTCAGTTCAACCGTTCAGTCTATCATTTCATTTGCAGACCAAGGTGAGGAATTTGCAGAACCCAAAACAGTGTTCGCATAGAAGTAGTCTGAAATCTGGAAGCTTTCAAATTGAATTTCCATATTCAGTGACAGTGCTTAGAAGAAAAATAGATTATTACTACTTGGTTTTTTTAATTCCCTTCTCTCTGTTACAGTCTCTGTAATTTTTCAATCCAGTTACAGCTCAGAGGATGTTCCAGCCACATAAATGCAGCAAACCTTTTTACTTTATGTATATTGCATTGAATGTGTTGGGAAATTTTTTACTAGCTGTTTTTCCTCCCTTTCTAGGCAGAATTAGAGTTTCCTACCACGTTTTGTGGGAATAAAAACAAATTAAGAACAAATAAGGATTAGGGGAGATAAAAAGTCTATATATTTTATTTGATAAAGGAATTAATTTTCATGAACAAGTAATTGATACAGGAATGATAAGCCATCATCAGAGCTTTTGGAGAAGCTGAAGGAGAATATTGTCTTCAGTCAACTCTACTACCCTGTGTCAAGAATCAAAACTAGTTGCTTAATCCTAATCCAAAGAGATTTTCAAAAACTTTACCACCACAGACAACCAATCCAACACAGTCCAGGCAAAAGGCTCTATGGTGGACTGTCAGCTATGGAAGGACAGAATGTTAATTACTCATTGTCTTTCAATAGCTATAGCTTTTGTTTGCTGTGTTGAGTAAAAGTATAAAACTACTTGATTTTGCTTATGAAGATGAAATTCAACGAAAAGATTATTTGTTAATTGTGGGTATTGTTTACTGGCCTATGTTTAGCCTGAGAACAAAATAGGAATTTAGAGATAGAATTAGGGTTCTAAACTGAATTTTAAAAACTAATGAGAGGATCCTGGTAGCTTTGAATAAAAGGACAACAGTGGCATTATTCATACTCCTGTCTGTGCAACTATTTCCCCATTATTTCCAGAAATAGTAGTTGAGCAGCTTCCTGCCTAAATAAACAGTTCACATAGATGGAACTTGGTCTATAAAGCTTTTTAAAGTAAGGTTTCCTTTTTTAAACTAAACGACATAGTGAAATACAGGAAGGGTTGGGCTGTGATTGGACCGGATTCTTGAATTTAATGTTTTAAAAGCTTACGTGACCAGTTCAGAGTAACTAAATACGCTTACTCTGTGGATGGCCTGTAAGGGCCAGGCTCCCTCCATTGCCAAAAGAAACAGTCTCTTGTAATAAAGATACAGAATCATTAACAAGCCTGACTCCGGGCTTCAGAGGAAACTGTATTTCCAACCTTCCAAGCAAGATTTTAAAATTATAGCATTCAGAGTGCAGACCTGTCAAATCTCACACATCAAGAGGGAGTCTTGCACATTTGGCTCCCAACCTACCTCCCCTGCAGCTCGACCTGTATCACACTCATTTGCAACACTGCGCCATGGCTCCTCTCCCATCCTCTAACCCCACATGCCAGGCACAGCTGGACAGCCCAGTCTGCAGCCAGCCAAATAGCTGCAGCTACCATGGGGCATCAGTGCAGTATGGCTGCATTGCTGAAAAGAAGGATGGATTGCAGGGGAATTCCTGGAAATATTAGCAAAATCCCTTTCCAGAAAGTAAAAAGTAAACCTCTTCATAAATCAATGTTAGCATTTTTCCAATTTATGTTACCTTTTAAGTAAGTCTTCTGTTTTGAACATAGAGACTATGAGCTCCAAGGCTATTAAATTAAATGTTATAAACTTTCTAAATTACCATCTATAAATAAACAAATGAAAAAACACAGTTCAGGTATGTTACAGGCTTAGGTCAGCAAGACAATGACTGATGATAGTCTTCTCCCAGCAACAACAACATTGGCTTCTGCAGCACCATTTCTGGTCCCAAGCTTGCAGAACATGCTAATAGAATAGGAGGCAGGATTAACGAATATTCACCTTCTTCAACATACCCCCAGATAAACTGCTAAAAACGAAACAAACCTCTACAATAATTTTGGAAAGCCCATCTCACTTTAAGCTCACCTCAGACACGTTAAGGATGTGGCTGTGAGTTCTGCCTTATACCTGAATTTTTAACAACAGAGCTTCAAAGTATTGAAAGGTTGGGAACAAAAAGCCAAGGCAGAGACCCAGCCCATACCCTCACCACCTTATGGATCTCTGGTGACCTGAAGGGCACCCTTTGTGTGGCCTGCTGCACTGCAGCTTTCATTGAAAAGTCAAGGATAACAACATGAAGCAAAGTCTCCCCTCTCCAACATCTTTTGGTGTGTATTTTCATAGGCTGCTTTTACTGGGTCCAGAACAAAGTCTAATTGGAACCACCTTCCTAAATATAGGACTATCATATGGGGTTATATGAGCCCTGGATGGGGAAATACATCATTTAATCTTCTATTTGTTTATTTTAAATATAACTGCATTAGAAAATGAATAATAAATCCATTGCAAGTTTTATAAACAGCTTGACTATGTTAACTGTGAATATAGATTGTGTTGTACATACAGGCACTTTATAAAGTGTGTCATCTCTTTAGTCAGAACCTATTATTTTTATTTATTTTCTCTCTGCAATAGACAACACAGAAAATAGCAGGCCCAGTGCTACTGGCATGAAAAAGATACAAGCGCCTTTCTTTTCAGTAGATCTCTGCACTTGGTCATTAATAAAAAATTAGAAGAGAAGCAACAAAACTATAGTAATTATTCAGCCAAAAATTAATCTGAATACTCTAGACCTTGAGTGAGATTCTCAGTAATGTTGCATTTTTGAGGAGCTTATTTTTAGATATGGTACAAAGGCATATAGAAAACAAAGAGGAACTTAAAAAAGGGACTACTTAACTTTTTTTCCTTCTAACTTTAGAATTACAGGTAGCACATTAACTTTAGTCTCAAGAAGTAAATGGAGAGCAACATTTCACATAAATTCAATTTTCTAACATGTAATTGAGGATTTTCAGTGTTAAGTTCTCATTTTTCCCTGACAGCTTTCTATGAATTATCTTAAATGTTATACGAGAAAAGGCAATTATTATGTGGAGCATTAAGCAGCGTACAAATATTGGTACACTGCAGACATACCAGTTAATTTTCCTTTGACTACTGAACCATAAATAAAGGAAAACAGCATTGTTAAATGGTTCTAAAGTTACATCATGGCAAGCAGTGGCTGTGTTGCGGTGTGAAGGCTACAGTTTTGGAACATGCCACAGCGGAAATTATTATGAAGTTACATTGTACAGAATGTTTCATTTATTTCATTCTCGTTATAAAAGCCCTAATGATTTTGCTGTGTCCGTGCCTTCCCCTGCTGTACGCCGCAGACCAAATAGCCTGACCATCCGTTTTGGCTTGGCAGCAGAGTACGTTTCACATTGTCATGAGAGTGATCTACTTGGTCCATCAAGGGAAGGAGGGAAAACTCCAGAGGATTTGGTTTTCGGAGTCCCTGCCAGTGTGACTCATCAGGCAGCGGTACCAGCAGCAGCAGTTGCATCAGGCAGCACGTCAACAGCCAGCAGCACCCTCATCTCCTGCCACAGAGCAGAGAACTCCGTTGTGAAGGATTAGCACTGCAGTCCTGAAATAACCACCCCAGTCTTTCTAAGAGAGCTTCCCAAATTGACCAGTGTGGCTACAGCACCTGATCTCCCCCAGTTTTCCAGCTCCCTCAAACCAGGCCCTTGCTCTGACACTGTTAGCTGGGTACAAACCCAGCTCTATGGAGAATCATATAGCACTGAAAACAAACTTTTTTCTCTATGGAGAATCACAAATCAGAGGCAAACGTGAGGCAAGAGCTATAAGGGCCTTGCCTTCTGTTCTGCAAGGGCTTGTAGGATAGCTGTTGTGCCCAGGAGTGTAGATGTAGACGTTCAATGTATCTGGGGACACCAGCCTAAGAATCCCTCCAGAGGAAAGTCTTCAGACCAAAGAAATGTTGACGTAGTTTGCTAGTCTGCTTGGGCTTGATACAAAACGTTGAAACCAACTGAAAGACTCCCACTAACATCCGTGTGTGCTAGATTAGAGCTTAAATACAATAGACTATTTAATTTGCACTAAGGAGGAGGTTCAGCACAAACAGAAAATAGTGTAGTTGGTTACATGCTGGCACCACACACCAATTTTAAATGTCATAAGCTCCTTTCACAGCACCAGTTGGTGCAAGTGGACAGGAAGCTACTGAGACAATGTTATGCATAGCTATTTTTCTCTTCATCATAGTTAACTCTTTGATGAAAGAGAGGATGGATTTCTGGGGGCCATTTCAGATACTATTACACTGAATTAAACTTTAGAACTGTTTATCCATAAAATCCTGATAAATAGGTGTTAACCACTCCAAGTCAGCTTTCAAAGAGGTTCCAAATTCTTCATGCTCCCAGAAAGCTTATTAAACAGTGCAACGCCCTGGAAATTTTACCATGGGAAAACTTTCAAACAAAACATAGAAAGTAGTAAACTTCCCCACTTTGATGTTCTCAAATTACTTCAAGAGGAAAATGTCAACGTGACATTTACACTTCTTTGGTGTAGTAAATACGTGCCTCACCAGTTATCATTCAGAAATAGTGCCTTGGTCCACATACTTAGGGCCATGACACGTACTGTGCCTGGCTCTTCAGAAGTTAAGCAAAAGAAAAGTTT
This sequence comes from Gavia stellata, assembly GCF_030936135.1. NCBI lineage: Eukaryota > Metazoa > Chordata > Aves > Gaviiformes > Gaviidae > Gavia > Gavia stellata. The sequence continues at coordinate 21,037,621 of NC_082599.1, read as the reverse complement.
GCCATATTTTCTAAACTTTTCTGGGTTGGCACTTGGCTGATTTCCTTTGCTCAGGCTCTAGTCCAATGGGGATAAATATTGAGGTCAATGTGTAAATATAATTCTGGATAAATGCTCTGTATAACCACAGTGCATCTACTCTCCATAAATCGAGTTATAATAAATAAGGCAGGATTGCACTGCAGATCAAATGTTAAATCCTATCAGAAAACTTCCTTCATAAGCAAAACTGAAATTGCACTTGTGCATATCTACACTGGTGTAGATAGTATGGCCAGCTCTAACATCAAGATCGTCTTAGCACCAAATCAGTCACTTAGTCCATAAGGTATTTTTAACTCATGCCTTCATGCTCGCCCTCGTAACTTCTGAGTGCCTCTGCAGTGGGAGGGTGACTGGTATGACAGATCCAGCATATTACTTAATATCATGCAGTCCTGCTCAATAAGAGATCACAACCCTATTTTTAGAAGAAAAAATAAAATCACAATTCAATGGCAAACATAACGACAAGAAAAAAGAAAAAAAAAGAACTGGAAATCTGTACTCAAAAGTTTGTTGCATATAATTTGTTTTCAACTCAAATACAGTCCTCTTACTAGGTATAATTTTTCTAACACAACTCTGAAAAGTTCTTCAAGATCTTGGAGAGGAAGACAATATGAAGAATCATTAAGGAAAGAAAGAACTCAGTTGCATGTGAGTTACGGTTGTAAAATTAATCTGCTCAACTAATGATAGATCAGAAAACCCACAAGCTGTCAGGTTTTCAAATTATACCAAAATTTGTCAAGTATATCCTCATAATTACATGTAATAACTGTCATGTGAAATTTCTCTTTATTCTTTTTTGCCATTCTTATCAACTAACCTGCAAACTGTTCCAAATGTAAGTCAAGACCTTCTGCTAACGTACTAAACTGCCTGAAACACAAACCACACATTTCTTTGATTTCTTTGAGATGTCTGAGGTCCCTTCCAACCTAAATTGTTCTATGGTTTTAAATTTGTATCAAGAACGATACAGATAATACTGATCCTGCCTTGAGAGAGGAACTTGGGGCTGGTCAACCTTTTGAAGTACCTTTTAGCCCAGTGATTTGATTAGGTGGTTTCTCCATTTAACTGTGTCTGAATATCCACCCAGCTTTATGTGGGAGGGATTTTCCTGTGCATTTCATGTGCCTTTCTGCTGCAAGTGGGCCAGCAGTGGGCCTAGACCATACCAGAGGAGAGCAAAGAGCCCCATCAGCTGGACAAGAGTCTGGGGGCACAAGAAAGAAAATATGGGCAGAAGCAGGATCCCACCTGGCAAAATTTACAGTGACCTTTAACGATGAGCAGTTCTGACATTGGAAAAAGTAATTTCTCAGGAAAAAAAAGGTCTAAGTTGGAATGAAGATTGTGAGTATCTCTTATCTAATGAATGGGAAAGTAATTTACAATAATATTGTCTTCTCTTCAAAAGACTTCATCTAATTATTTAGGAAGACATCAGTATTTGGCTTGACTGATAGAAAGGCAAGTGGAATTCAGTCTAAATATTAGAAGAGCCTAAAATCCAGCTGGTCTGTAAACAAGTTGTACAGAGGTTCAGCTAGATAGCTTCACAATTTTCCAAGTCACTGAAGCAGTGAAGGTATCAGTTGTTTGAGGAGAGGACTAACTGGCTGCTGGAGTTTTTTTCAGTCCTGTATTTTGGGTGGGTTATTTGTTGTTGTTGTTGTAAGGAGGCAGTGACAAAGTTACTTAAGTGATTTTAAATGTTTATTTACATTTCTGGAAGCTTTATTAAGTGTAAGGAGACTTTTTAACTGCATGTCTTCCTGGAAAAGATGAAAACATTTTATTCAGAGGAAAAAAATACTTTAAATGTTGTTTTTTCCATTTTAGCTCTAATGGTTTGTGTTTACAGTACTCCACCAGCTTCCAGGGTTCACTGAAGATAATGAATCCTTATAATTAAGGATTTCACAGGATTTTTTTCTATGCACCATCCAACTTTGAAAATTGCAGGTTTAGTATTGCCCAGCATTGCTGCTTTAGTGACAGATTGGAATACTATTACTTAACATCTCAAGGATGGTTAATACTTTGGATTGCTCTTTGAAAGAAAACAGAAAGCATTTACCCAAAGGAAATGCTGATAGAAGAGAATATTCATTGACTGTCCTCTCTATATGAGTAGAAATAGTAGTAATAGTGTTATTTTGCTTAGAAGGTCCATAATGGAGCTTGAATGAATTTATTTACCTCTCCCCAAAATGATGAGTGCTCTCTGCATAAGATGTCCTGAATAACCTGAGAAGGACGCATATATTTAAGTACACTAAATATTTGCTTAGTAGAAAATGTGTGGCCATTGTATTTTACTTACTGTTTAATTTTACTGTGATATTTAAAGCTCTTTTCCTTAATAAATTAAAACATTGGTGAAATTCAGGTGAAAGCGAGGGAGGAATATTTTTTTCTTTTCTTTTGTCTGCCTGGAAGAAGCATTAGCTTCATCAGTCAGTGCAGAGATCAGAGCAATTTATCTAATATGGAAATGCCTCTGTCTAAAATGCAGTAAACACTACAGACCAGTGTAGGCAAATTATGGCAGAAAAAAAAGCTGACCCTATCCTTTTATTGAACTAAGTTAGTTCTAAGAAAATAACAATACAAAATTCTGGAAAGGGCTTTTTCACAGAAAAAAAATAATAAATATAGTGGGTGCAGAACGAGCTTGTTATTCCAAGAATTTCAATTGATCAGCCTGTTATTTGCAATCTAGAAAACACATTTATCCAGGGATGCAAAATTGCCATGGTACATGCTCCAAACAGAATGCTGAATTGACTGCCCAAAGACACACTCGTAGTGTGATATATTGGTTTCCACTGCCATGGTCTCTCATACTGATTGGAAGTCTTTGAAAAAATAATGAGATTTAAATGGCTGCCTTATAGAAACTGTCTTTTAATAATTCTTAAAAATCATTATCTTCTGAATAAATCTATAAGAAAAATTATTATCCTTTTCTTAGTATTTTTTTAACACCAGGAAATCTATCTATGTAAACCTGCAAACTCTGATTGATTTTATAAAAGCTCTGTATCAGTGAATGTTTCCATGTAGACTGAATCAGTGATTTGCTAAGAGAAACTGTCACATACTGCACAGCCGTGTTGCACAATTATCGAGTCTTATAACTATGAATAGGACTATCTTACTGATACAGTGTGTTGAAGTTCACTACAAGGGGTGGCTGAGCAGCAAGAATCACATTTTTGAGTCTGCATGTCAAGTTGATGGTAAATTTGAAAAATTCATTAGATCTCAATAATCCTCAGGGGAAGCTTTAAGGATGATGGAAAAGGACTAGAAAGTTGTAACAGAATATGATCTCTTCTGTGTAGCTCTGTCTCATCAACCAGGACAGAAAAAGAATGGCCAAAGAATGGAAAGGAAGGTGAAACCAAGGGTCTTCATACATTTAGAGGGCTGACAAAAACCTGGAGGGACTTAGATGGCTGAAGACACTTGGATGTTATTTTCAGGTGGATCTGCAAGTCTCCTGTATTTTCTCTGTAAGTGAAATTTAGGTTAGAGGGAAGACAGCACATGCTTACATAATAGTGCCTGTGCTGAATCTGCATGTTAATAACTTGTGCTATTGTACCTTTTCTGAAGAGTGAAATATAAGCACAGATTTCCAGGGGGAGGCTGGAAAGACCTTAGCCCCTGGCTTTGGCTCCATTTCACCTACCCCACTGTGACACTGATGGCTCCTATAGAGCAGAACAGTACTGTAGCTTCTCCCTGGCTTTTACATGGCCAAAGGGAAGCTACACCATTGCGTTGCAGGCAGGTGAATGTGTGTGTTTGCGTTTTCTTTCCTCTCCTGACTGTTAGCATCTCTTTCATGTGAGCCAATACAGATGCAGTGTCACAGTGCAGGGGCTCACATCACCCATTCAGGGCTGCATTTGCCCCTGAACAAAAAGGCACATCATTTCACTGTGATTCTGGTGAGTGCCCAGGAAGGACTGGGACTGAGGGGGTTAGTGCTAGTTTCAGAGCAATTGGACTGAAACTAATGCAAACGCTTCATTTTTGGTAGCAGCTGCCTACTTTCGGAATGCCACTGCTAATGCTGGGAGAGCTCCTGTGTCAGACACTCCTCCAAAAACCGTGTAACTACAGACACCCAGCCAGTGATACAGCAACTAAATCCTGTCCAGGCCTAACAAATTAGGAATATGTGCACTCAAGGGTTGGGTAAAGCATTCTCAGTAGCCAACATGTGGAAAGGCAGGGAGGTATTCATCAAGGCTTGATGAGATACTGTGCTGGACATAAACACTACCACAGCAAGTTATAAAGTGTTTTTTAAAGAAGACTTTGTTAAAAAAAAAAAAAAAATCTTATTCCTAGACTGAAAGCTAGAAGTGTGTCTTACTCTGGTCTCAGAAATTGTGCAGAACAATGATGATGAATATGAACAGCCCAAGAAAAATCTGTTCTTGAACTCAGTAGCCAGCAAGGCTTGCCCATTGCTGATTGCAGACATTCAGGGCTTGTGGCTGTACCCAGACACTTGGGCAGTCTGGGTCACCTGCTTCGAATAGAGACCTTGAAGACATCCCAGTTTTCTTCCAGAAATGGCAGGGGCACAGAGGGTCCTCTGCATGAGCCACTCAACTTGCCTGAGGAATTTAGGAAGCCAGATGACTTGAAAACAAGTATGAACACCAATACGAAAACCATGAAAACACAAAGACAGAGCCTCTGCAAGCACAGGTATTTGGTCTGGAAAGCTGTAGTTAGGGAACCCATCTTTCAGCAGGGATAGAGTTGTGTATATTAAATCCAGAAGGATTGTGGATGCTCATTAGTTCCCCGTTTTAAAGAAGAACTGGGTCTAAGCGGATTTCTCTGCCTTTGAGGAAAGATCTAGATGCTGCAGACCATCTGCAAATTTTTTTAAGGGACAAAGAATCTTGAGAATTATGGTTAAAATAAAGATTGGGAAAGTTTGGATAAAAACAAGTCAACAAAACACTGTAGTTTAATTCTGAGCTGATCTTCAGACCGGCAAAGTTCAAAAAATGCACAATCACAAAATGCAGCACATCACAAGGGGACTACCTCCCCGGATGCTTACATTTGTTAGTGCAGTATATATTTGTGCTATTTACGGACCCAGATTCTGGTTTATGAGTTCCTAGACAAATACAAAATCAGAAGACATTCAATTTTATAGATACTTGGCAGTCTAAGGCAAAGAAGAAGAAGTAGATAAAGACATAAATTAAAAAACAGAACTAGATGATGTTGGTAACTCTGATAATTTACACACACACACATCGACTAGCTTAAGTTCTTAGACATTGCTGGAAAGGGAAGTTTTGAAAAGAAAAGTTGACCTTGTGAATATCTATGTGAGCTTCATTCCAGCAAGAGAGAAAAAACAAAGAAACTTCATTTGACAATTTAACAAGTGGCCCACAAAGGCAGTAGATTGATCAGAGGTGCATATGCAGTCTGGTGGAAACGGTAGTGTAGGAGTAGACCATGAAGAACCTGGAGAGCAAAGACAAGTAACTCATGATGTAGCTCACTAACCAACTACAAGGATTTGCCATTGATGCCTCTCCTCAGATCTTTCAGGGTGGCAGAAGCACTACCCTGCACTCCAGCAGTGAAAAGCTGCCCTAGATCCAGCAAACTGCATAACTTGAGCACATTCTTTAAAGCATGAGATTGTCCTTGTTCTAACGATTCACTGGTCCATTTGTGAGAGACCTCCATCTAGAAGTGTTTAATAGAAACTGAAGAAAATGCTAATAAATTCATTAGAATTCCTTTAAAGGCATTTTTTTATTGCCTCAGGTCTGATCTACTGAAATACCAGTAGCCCATTGATCCAGCAGAGCCTATTACCTAATTCTAACAACTGGCTCCGAGTGACACTATTTTTTATTTTTATTTTGTATTGAAGTTCCCAACCGGAATCCAAGACTACAACGTTTTGTTTTAAGGCAAATGCAGAAGATTTAGTACAGGTGTTTCACCTGCCTTGTTAGGCTTCAGATGGAATCTCCAGTCCTCTGAATCTTGGGGACCTGCAGATCGTCACCCAGCTGTGCAGGTCTCTTCCCCAGCAGCAGGCAGAGGGCATGGGAGATTCAGGGCTGGGGAATTCTCACCAAGCCATGGAAACCCTCTAGAAGCGTGGTAGCCTTCAGAAATCACTGAAGTCTCTCCACACAGTTGCTTCACAGTTTTGTGGGGAGAGTTCCCTCTGCTCCCACAGCACCAGCCTCTTCCATCTGATGAGTTCAGTCACCATTTAGCATCCCAATGAAGTTTGTCTGTGGGCTTTAACATTTACAAATAAATGTACTTAAAAATCACATTTGAACAAGCATATGCATCTTTTTCCTACGTGCTGAGATACAGGACCTGTATTTCACTTGCAAATGTTGGTAACATTACCATGACCAGCAGAAGCAGCAGCTCATGATGTTATAAAAGTCCAGAAAGGAACAAGAAGACGTTTCTGTGAAATATAAAAGAAATCAGTTTTAAACCAACTCAATAGAAAATGAGATTAAGAATTTTAAAGATTTATTCAAAACTTGAATAGTTTCTGCCATAATAAATAATGCATCTAGTGAGAAAAAAAAAGGCGTATCTAAGAGATTGCATAGAATCATAGAATGGTTTGTGTTGGAAGGGACCTTAAAGATTATCTAGTTGCAACCTCCCTGCCATGGACAGGGATACCTTCCACTAGACCAGGTTGCTCAAAGCCTCATCCAGCCTGGCCTTGAACGCTTCCAGGGATGGGGCATCCACAGCTTCTCTGGGCAACCTGTTCCAGTGCCTCACCACCCTCATGGTGAAGAATTTCTTTCTAAAACCTAATCTAAATCTACCCTTTTTCAGCTTAAAGCCATTACCCCTTGTCCTATCACTACATGCTCTTGTAAAAAGTCCCTCTCCAGCTTTCTTGTAGGCCCCCTTCAGGTACTGGAAGACTGCTATGAGGTCTCCCTGGAGCCTTCTCTTCTCCAGGCTGAACAACCCCAAGTCTCAGCCTGTCTTCATAGAGAGGTGGTCCAGCCCTCTGATCATCTTTGTGGCCCTCCTCTGAACTCGCTCCAACAGATCCATGTCCTTCTTATATTGGGGGCCCCAGAGCTGGATGCAGTACTCCAGGTGGGGTCTCACGAGAGCAGAGCGGGAGAATCACCTCTGCCCACCTGCTGGTCACGCTTCTTTTGATGCAGCCCAGGATATGGTTGGCTTTCTGGGGTGCAAGCGCGCACTGCCGGCTTACGTTGAGCTTCTCAGCAACTAATACCCCCAAGTCCTTCTCCTCAGGGCTGCTCTCAATCCATTCTCTGCCCAGCCTGCATTTGTGCTTGGGATTGCCCCGACCCATGTGCAGGACCTTGCACTTGGCCTTGTTGAACTTCATGAGGTTCGCAGGGGCCCACCTCTCAAGCCTGCCAAGGTGCCTCTGGACAGCATCCCTTCCCTCCAGCATGTTGACCACACCACACAGTTTGGTGTCATCGGCAAACTTGCTGAGGGTGCACTCAATCCCACTGTCCACGTCATCGACAAAGATGTTAACCAGCACTGGCCCCAGCACTGACCCCTGAGGAACGCCACTCATCACTGGTCGCCTCTTGGACATTGAGCCATTGACAAGTCTTTGAGTGGGACCATCCAGCCAATTACTTATCCACCAAGTGGTCCATGCCTCAAATCCACGTCTCTCCAATTTAGAGACAAGGATGTTGCGCAGAACAGTGTTGCACAAGTCCAGGTAGATGACGTCAGTTGCTCTTCTCTTATCCAGTAATGCTGTAGCCCTATTGTAGAAGGCCACCAAATTTTTCAGGCACAATTTGCCCCTAGTGAAGCCATGTTGACTGTCACCAATCACCTCCTTGTTTTCCATGTGCCCTAGCATAGTTTCCAGGAGGATCTGCTCCATGATCTTGCTGGGCACAAAGGTGAGACTGACTGGTCTGTAGTTCCCTGGGTCTTCCTTTTTTCCCTTTCTAAAAATGTGGGTTATGTTTCCCCTTTTTCAGTCAGCAGGGACTTCACCAGACTGCCATGAGTTCACAAATATGATGAATAGTGGCTTAGCAATTTCATCTGCCAGTTCCCTCATGACCTGCGGATGCATCTCTTGAGGTCCCACGGATTTGTGTGCCTTTGGGTTCCTTAGATGGTCTCGAACCTGATCTTCTCCTACAGTGGGTGGTTCTTCATTCTCCCAGTCCCTGCCTTTGCCTTCCACGACTTTGGTGGTGTGGCTTGAGCACTTGCCGGTGAAGACTGAGGCAAAAAAGTCATTGAGTACCTCAGCCTTCTCCATATCGTGGGTAACCAGGTATCCCGTTTCCTTCTGGAGAGGGCCCACATTTTCCCCAGTCTTCCTTTTATTAGCAATGTACCTATAGAAGCTTTTCGTGTTGTCCTTGACATCCCTGGCCAGATTCAATTCTATCAGGGTTTTAGATTTCCTAACCGGATCCCTGGCTGCTCGGACAATTTCTCTGTATTCCTCCCAGGCTACCTGTCCTTGCTTCCACCCTCTGTAGGCTTCCTTTTTGTGTCTGAGTTTGTCCAGGAGCTCCTTGTTCATCCATGCAGGCCTCCTAGCGCTTGCCTGACTTCCTCTTTGTTGGGATGCATCACTCCTAAGCTTGGAGAAGGTGATGCTTGAATATTAACCAGCCTTTTTGGGCCCCTCTTCTCTCCAGGGCTTTATCCCATGGTACTCTACCAAGCAGATCCCTGAAGAGGCCATTGCTTTTTCATCAGTGTTCACTCTAAATTGCTCTGACTGTGCAAAATATCTGTAAGTGGCGAAGTCTCCCTGAAGCATGCAAATCACTGCGTGGTACACTTTAAAAATGCTAAGGACTATATGTCCCTTTATAATTTAAAACAGGTGTCTGTACAGAGAACCACAATATAGCAGGAAGTAGTGATCCAATTCCAAATCAGCAGCCCAGCTTTCATATTCCTCCCACACGTCCTACCCAAAACAGGGACACGTGGGAAAGCCAGTGTGGGGCACCACCGCAGCCAGGGGACTGTATTCTTCACAGGGCTCCTTAAATGCCTCCTGTCCCTGCCCTCATCTCCATAAACTTCTCTTCTTGTCCTGTGTCGGAGCCAACAGCAGGCCCTCTCAAAGGGACCGGGAGTACTGCATATGCCACCTCCACTCACTAGGCATTTGATTGGGTTGCAGCCGTTTGTTTTTCACACACAGGATAATTTAAATCAAATTGATGAGAAAGAACAGCACTTCCACAACACAAGACAATTGCTTATAGATAGTTATGAGAAATAACTTATAGACAGTTATTGGAAATACTTATAAAATAGGTGAAACTAAAGGTAATGCTTTTATTCTTAGTAAGAAAGCATTTTTGGGAGGAACATGCCATTTTACCCATAGTCTCTTCTTTATTAAAACTCCAGACATTGCAATCCAGAGATTGTAAAACTGCAATAATTTCAATCTGATTAATTTTTAATTTTGTAATTAATTTCTAGTCCTCTAGGTTGAATATTTGTGTTTTATGGATTTTATGGATATCAAAAATAGAAAGTAAAAATAAGTAATTTTTATATTTCCTGTGTAGTTATTCATCTCTGATTCATGACTTCAGAATACTATGAATTCAGCAGTACAGGGTAACATCTATATGAATTGCATAAATATAATAGAAGAGGTTGGAATCAAGTATAGAGAAAACTTTTCTATTCTGAACTTATTTGAAATAAACTTTAATTCCAGAATTCCAGAATTCCACAGAATCTACTTCTTTTCTACCATTTATGTTTTCATAAATGTTTCAAGGCTACCCTTGAAAACAGTAACTGCAGAGGACATACACAGTATAGCATAAAGATTTGGGAACCCATGCCTCCAGTTATACACTGTTTTGTATATTTTTTTCTTTGAAGGCCTTGTAATTAATCATTAAAATGAAGGTGACAAAACTAAGTGTTTTGCTGCCATTACCTAGAGTTTACTATAAAGTATGAGTTCAACCTCGCACATTGTCCCAGTTTAGCTTCAATATCAAATTTTACAGCTTCAGGACCTCATAGATAACAAGATTAGCACATATTAATCCCTTAATCCTTTCTCTAATTGCTATGAAATCTAGAGTCATTAACAACTTCAGTCATTCCTGACCAGCTTTTTTATCAGACGTCAGTTTTTTCATCTATGCCTAAATTTGTAGGCACAAACACTGCAAAGTGCGATAAAGCCCAGCTGAGGGGACATGAACACTTCGGACAGACACCATGAATATTACATGAGTGGACCGTGTGCATCTGTATAAATACAACCTTTTTTCTGCAACAGTTTACTATGAAAAGAAATCACTTCATTCAAGAAGAATCAAGAAAGAAATATTCAAAACTTTCTGTGCTTTATAACAAGGTTTTCCAGATACATCTGTTTTTATGGGCTTCCTTTTGGTGCTGTTCCTGGTATTGTTTCAATACTCTTCTAAGGCTCTGAGCTTTATTTTGTAACTCTGGCTGGTTTACTACAGATTTTTTAATTGCTAGATAAGCCAAAAGTAAGCTATTTACCCTTGAATAAAATGTTTGCACTATTTGAATGCCTGAGGAGAAAACTTAATCTAGATTTGAAGAGTCTACAACTGGAAGTAAAATTTAAGTTTTTGTGGAGGGAAATAAATACTTTGAATGTTGATGGTTTTTTTTCATTTGAGGGTGGCAGCAGCCTGGAAAATTGCTGTGAGTCCCACACGAAAAAAAAATTGTTAAACTAAGCTAAAATTCTTAAATGTTACCCAGTGTTACACTGAAATTTTAATGCATGCAAAATAAAAGGTCCAGCATTGTCCATCATGGCATAGGGTCTAAAGATACAGGAGATACACAGAAACCATTATTAGCATAGGTGCTTGATTTTTAGATTGTTTGCAGAGAAGAAACTGCATAGACTCTATACTGAACAGGGGATGCAAGATGAACTAGAGTAGTGGAGAGGGGTGAGTAACCAGCGTACTCATCACAACAGAGCGGTTTTACCTGGGCGAGCTCATTCAGACAGGAAAAGCTGCGAAGCACTCTGAGGGGGATGATTTAATATAGTTCGTTTTGCTACCCCAGCAGGTTTGGTTCAAAGGCAGCGCTTACATCTCTGCATGGTATTGGCATGTACACCGCACTTAAATCATTAGGCACTGCATCGGCTGATGAGTTCAGGCTCAGAAAAGAGACAGTGCGGTCTGTTTTCTGCTCTAGAGGGTCATAAACCAGCTGGGGGTAATGAGGGAGGCAGGAGGCTTGGAGATCCAAACCTATAGGTTGAATAATTTTTTGGGACCTCTCTAGTGTCTATAAAGCACCTTCAATATCTGTCCCTAGCAGCGTGGATAAATGGCACGCTGCCAAACACTGAGTTTGGTTTTAATATACTGTTCAGCTCACTCCTCTTTCAAAATGGCATTTTGAATGCCAAAATGCATTAGAATGCTTTTTTTATCCAGGTCACAGTGATTGAGTAAATTCCTATTTAATTATTAAGGAAGAAGATGAACTTCATTATTGGCTATCATTGTAGAAATGCTTGTAACACAAGGAGCAGATAAGAAGCAACCAGGACTCACAAGAAATTAGTCACCTGGTTCTGGGTAGATGGGAAGAGGTAAGATATCACCGCAAAGACAAAACCTTCTATAAACTCCTTGATATTTCTGGACCTGTTATGAAAGGTGCAATTAAATTTTGTGAGAATCAACTCTGGTTTTTTGAATATCAGTTAATCTTGTGGTAAACAACCAGCCTATGGCCTGAACATATGAAAGATAAGTCATTGTCCATTTCTGCAGTGGCTAATTGCTCTCAAGTAAAACAGCGTGATAATTCAAACATAAATGTATTCTCTAAACCAATTATGTTACAAAAAATGTTAAGCCACTACTTACCTTACAAATATGGAGTGTTTACAGAATACCCAGTAGACAGTGGTTCCTGAGATGGATTTCTAGACTATTTCTTACAGAAGCTGACCTGTGAACACAAGAGTTTTGACTTGTTCCTAAGCACCAGTGCAGAATTCAATTTATATTTTTAAAAAATCAGGTAGTGAGCTGGTTTTAAGGCATGTTGGTAAGATCAGTGGCACACAATAAATGAATGCTATCAAAATTATTGTGTCAGTTTCTATTTGTACATTAACAGTTTTCTTAACACCTTTCTCACCAGTGGTCCTAACCAAGAGCATTACCTGTACAACCAATGGCTGTGGCCTGTCTACCACTCCTGGAGATTTACTGCCAAGATTACTAAAGCGGTGATGTCTTCTGCAACCATGGGAGTTCTACTCCAAGTTTGACTTTACAAATCTTTTTCAGTTACTGTCAGATATTTTATTATATTTAGTGTATTTTATTCTAAAGCAACATATATACATGTCCCTGAAGTCTGGATGAGATCAGACTCGTAAAGGAATATTTTCACATATCTATAGATAGAATCATATTTTCAAATTGTAAATGTTTTCATACAAGAACAAGTTTTTGTCCATGATAAACTTGAGCAGTTTGAATCCTCTCTCCACTACAGTAGTGCAAATGCAGGCTTAGCCTATGGAATCAGTCAATATGCACAAATGCCAAAATATTTTGAAAAAGAATAATGTTGTTTTTGCAGTTTTGAATGCCAATAAAAATCTTTTCCTAAATCTGTATTCTTTATATAGATGCACCTCCTGACTGGAAATCAGTGAACAGTCCCAGATCTAGTGATGTCTGGTCTCCCAGAGACGTGTGTCCTGCCTCAGTAGATCCCACTAAAATCACCGTGACCTCTCTGCAGTGCTTCCAGTTCTCCTTCATACTCTGTAAAGCCCCATGTTCATTACTTTCATCTTTTTCTCATGTCTGTAAAATACTTGCTAGCCAAGAGGCAACACCTGCGGTGTCTAAGCCACATCTGTGCTGACTGGCCAGCCAGTGCATGCGCTGATGAGCTAGATGGGAAACTACACTGAAAATGTAGCTCTCAAGTTCCCACTGCAGTCCTTTCCAAAGCCAGGACAGTCATCAAGACTCTATTTTTTTGCCCAGACACTGTTTCTCATAACTTTGAGACTTCTTGCTTTCCTGTCAGATTTGATTGAATTTAGCCAAGTTCAAAAGTTACTGGGGAGAAATGATGGAAAGATTGATGGATGGACAGACCAACAGCGCACTCACATGTCTCGCTTCCTTGGGAAAACCAAGGTAGACAGCGACAGATTCATAACCTATGGCTATAGGCACTGTCAGCCTACATATGTGTATCATTACTGTTCGCTGCCTCCGCTTATCTCTGACTGATACTCATATAATGAGGAAGGCATTTGATATTTTTGTCCTTTATCTTTTAATTAGTAGAGCTTATTTCTTTCCAGTGACCCACTCAATGCTAGCAATTAATGCAGAGTTACTCATTTCCTCAAGGCCTTTCTTACAGCACTCACATTTCTTTGTGCCTCACAATTGTATAATCTCTGTCCCAGGATAAGAACATTACTGTTTTGATAGCACAAATAAGTAAAATGAGCTAAACGTCTGTAGATACAACCTGTTTTGGAGCTGGGGCTGGGATTTCAAGTGAGAACTTCCCAAATTGCAAACCAGCGTTTTGTTCTACAGCACGTTGCCAGTCTGCCAAAGCTACCATGCAGTGACCGCTGCCCCAGCACAGCCGCTACTGCTCACTCCTGACACAAACCTGGGCACACACACCTTATCTGGAGGGTGGATTGGTCCAGGGGGCTTGGCCTTGCTCTCCCTCCCCGCTTCCAGAGAGGCCATCTGTTCTTCTCGGTGCCACTTTGCTTCGTGCTTGCACAGATTCGGTCTTAGATGAGATTTTTCATCTTTACCTGTTGTTTTTGACATGGTGCCATTATTTTGTTGACTATGCAACTAAAAAAATCATCATTTCCTTCCTGTCAGACTTAATCTCTCAATCAAATGTGAACAGAATGTTATAGGGCAAAAACAATGCAATTCCCTAGTCACAGGACTTTCTCCCTCCAAAATTTCTAAGGGCTTCCACAAAACAAAACCGTTCATAAATGTTTTTTTAAATTGAGAAATTAGGCAACCTAAATAGAGAGAGCACTGTTCTTAGACCCATAATAATATTCACGGGAGATTTCATCTGATTTCTTGGAAAGATTTCACCTGCAGCCACCATCTGCCTCACTGAGACAGAGCTGAGGACCTTCCCCAGTAGAGCCCATTAATCCTATTGAGTAGCTTGGGATGCTTTTGAGAAGAAAACAGGTTTTGTCTCTTATTTTCACTTTTCTTTAAATAACCAACGGGTTTTATTGATTTTGTATTCTTCTTTTATTGGATTATCTTAATAAAGTTAATAAATCTTCTTTTACATTACTGGGAGTTAAAGGCTGCTGAAGAAAATATGGAGGTTAGCATTTACCCTTGTGTAGGTCAGTCCTTCCACAATATGCCTGGTTTCCTCTGGCTCCACCTCAGCAGTACATTCAAGATTGCTAGTGAACTCCAGGGCCAGAGTCCAGCTGGACTCGCATCAAATTTACGCCAATTTAATTTCTGTGGCTTCAGAGAGTCTGTTCTGTATTTTCCGTACTATACAGGGGCAGAATCATACTTCTGGTCTCCTGGGAGTGCTGTTCCTTTTCTTTCCTCTGGCCAGATGCTATTAGGAACTCCTGCAATTGTTTGTTGCTTTATTTTTATGCGTAAATGTCGGTGGCTCAAACAGTCTTCGAGTGTCTTGCAGAAAGAAATGTGTCAAACTAACATGAGAGGCCTCAAAGTCTCTGCAAGAAACCTAAAAGAACTAATACTGAGTGTGACAAAACCCTTGTCAAATCTAGTTTTCCTTCTACTTCTTTTTTGTCCCCGAAAGTGGAAAAAATACCTGCAATGATGTATTACCTAAATTCCAGAAGCTGTCCTGTGAGCATGCCTATCTGGTGGGGATACCTGTTTGTGGGTCATATATAGTAACTCCTTTCTTTTCTTAACACTCTCCCAGCCTGCTATGAATTTGTTGTGATTGCTACAGAGAATCAGCATGTTTTTAAACAACCGTACCCCTGAAATTGCTCTTGTCAGTATGGAAATCTCCTTTTATTCACTTATTGCAGGTATTTGTTTACCCCTTCCGCAGGCAAGCAGGCTGGTAAGATGTGTGTATATACAGGAGTTTGCATCTGATTTTAGCATTCTCCGATTTTTAAAATAGTAGTAACTTCCCTAGAAGAAAAGCAAATTCCTGCTTCAACCTGGGATAAAAGGCAACCTACAAGGCACCACTCAAGTGAATTGCTTTTTTATGTAATTCTGCGTTTTAAATAAAGCAGCAGTCTAAAGGCCTTGCTATAATGGAAGGTTTCCCTGGCTTACATAATAGCTCACACAGACAGACAGTCCTTCAGAGGCTGCCACTGCGATTCAGACAGAACTAGTCCAGTCTAAAATGCCATCCAGAATAATAAGCTAACAGCCCCTGGATCTTGAATCCAAAGGAGCCCCCCTTTTTTTTTTTCCCAAGGATGCCCCCAACTGTAGAGCAAAATCAGAGCACCAAAGGGAAAGAAATAGGTCTGACTTTGTCTTATTAACATGGCATGCATGCGTCTGGCATTTACAGAAACCTGCTATGAGCAACTCTAAACTCTTCAAATAAGTGTCACTATGGAAACTAATCAAATGAGCAGAAGTATGAGACAGACCGCCCCAAGAAAATGTCTGCGAGGGATAAATATTACTATAAACAACTTCTTTAGCTTAAAGGGCCTCGCTGAAAAGGTTGAAGAAGCTGGCCAGGTGTCTCAGGGCTCTGGAGCAAGTTCATGACTTTTTCTCACCGGGTCAGCGGCATCCGGGAGCGTTGTGCATCTGCGGAGGGAGAACAGAGCCTGACTCATTCCTATGCACCCCAGAGCTCTTGGCTCAGAGGAGAACCTTGCTTATATCCTCCAGGAGGATGGCTTCTTGGCAGAGTCGTTCATCCTTGACAGCTCATGAGGCTCAGGATAAATAGCTGGGGAAAGTGGCAACTCAAATACAAATCAGAATTAATTGTTTTGAACATGCTAAGCTTGTTAGACTGGAAGCCAAAAATATGCTTTATTTCAAATAAGTATAAAAGTTACAATAGTGTTATTTTGCAGAATATCTCAGCCACTTCTCTGAAGTAAACACCACCTTCATTGTATCTTTTCTGCACTTAGCAAAAGGAACTACGTGTGTATACCTCACATTTAGTGATTTGTAAAATAATATGTAAGAAAGAAATTGTAGTTATTCAAAAGCAAATAGAAAAATTCATAGCTTCTATTGACCTAGGGCATATGTCTTTATATTCAGATATATCCTGTGCCACGTTGTACTTTGTTACGACATTGTGTCGCATTATAAATAGTAAGCCTTTTGAAGAAAAGAAACGAAACCTGGAGTTTGTGTGGAAGCCAGTAAATGCTCTTATCCAGACTCAGGGGTAAAACAGAAAGGTAAACATGTAGTCTCCTGACTTTGATCAAGCAGCACCTTCAGGCAGCTATGACCTGCTACTCCTCAGATCACAGCAGTGGTCTTTAAAGCAGAACATCCAGCAAATTTTGGAAGAGAACAGAAGGATAGTCAGCAGCTGAGTCTGATCAAAGTCAACATTAGTTGAATAAGACTAAAAAATGAGATAAAATGTAATTATGTTGAACACATCCAATAGCTACCTCTCAATTTTGCCTTATCAATAATTGGTAATACAAATACGCTCCAAAGTCAGCTACATTTACTACTTATTTAAGATGGGTTTGGCTGGAAGTCACCCACGGGAGACCTGTAACTGGTTGTGAATATTTGGCTCTTGGAATCACTGTGACAGGTCACAACATGCAGAAATAATCACTGGTGACGTTTTCTTGTCAATGATGGGCCAACTCTGGGCAATTCACAGACTGCAGCTTTGAAAGGCTTATAAATTCTTTGGTTTCCAGTAAAATGATGTGGAGGGAATTATATGTGAATTTTAAAGAGAGATTTAATCAGAGAGGTGATTAAGATGATAGACAGACTAATTGACAGACATTTTTTATGAATAAAAAAGGGTTAGCTCAGTGGGCATCGGTAGGTGGTAATTACTGATCATTCTTTATAGCTGTGGCTCTCCCAGTCTTTTGGTAAATAGGGCGCATGGTATAAAGAGCCTGTGCAAGCTTTTTTATGCCACTTTCTTCACTGTCAAAAGCAAATCTTCTCTTACTGACTACTTGTAGCAAGTATGAGTAATACAGGCCTCCAGCTATTAGGGAAGAGAAACTGCAACAGCACTGAAGTTAAAAGATCTGGTGCTTGTTCACACATATGTTAACTACGTTATTTATTCTCTTTTAAGTGAAACAATTAGTTCTGTTTCATTTTGCTCCACCCAGTGTTTTATGGATCTAGTTCCACAAAACATGGAAGTAGAGGTCTGGCAGAAAGCTTTCCTCTACAATGTTCTGATCCTGCCACTAGTCCATGTAAGCAACCAGACGTTTGCTCTGAAGCTATTGCAGAGAGCGGTGGCTCGCTGTAGGAAGAGTGGTGGGTGGATGTACAAGTCCACTGCTGTGTGCTGAAGGATGGAGAGTGATGGGGCTGCTCCAGCCATAGTTTTTCCTGTAACCCGGTC
This sequence comes from Gavia stellata, assembly GCF_030936135.1. NCBI lineage: Eukaryota > Metazoa > Chordata > Aves > Gaviiformes > Gaviidae > Gavia > Gavia stellata. Next base: position 21,019,888 of record NC_082599.1, on the reverse strand, counting down.
TCTTCTCCCCTGCCTTGGATGAACATTATGGGAAGGGAGTAGACATAAGCTAGGTCATACGGAGTGTGAGGGACACAGGGCCTCTCTACAAGATCATCCTTGCAATGAAATGTCTTCCTTTGACTCACAACAGCAAGTTGTGCTGTCCGTGCCTGACAAAGTAACAACATTGCACAGGAGAACTAAACAAATTCATAGTGCAAAGACACATAATCAAAAAACAGAGTTTTAAAAACTAGAAAAACTGACCATGTTCAGGTCTTTGGGATTTTAGCAGTTCCTTTCCCTTTTTTATTAACGCAGATAACCTTCCCTCCAGCCCTGACTTCTTGGTGTTAAATATAACTGAAGAGAAGAGTTTTCTGCACTTTACAAAAGCACTGGGTGCATTTGCATATCCAGTAGTGTGCATGTTATTTTTAAGGTGAAAAATTATATCAGTGGTAAATGTAGGTGGAAAGTAGAATAAAGTATCAGCTGTGCGATGGAGACAGCACTTGAGAAGCCGGCTTGTGTAACAGAGCTGCTTTGTGATTTTTTTTAGGTTCTTGCTCTCTTCAGTTTCCAGACAGCAGCAGAGCAATTAATGGAGGTAAGTCAGGCAAAAGGAAAAAAAAGTGAAAAACCAGAAAAGCGTTTATAGATTGTCACAGACTGAAAGGTGCGTCTGAGAACCTGAACTCTTAGGGAAAGAGAACACACTTTCCCCCGAGAGCCTGAGGCGTGCGGGCCCCCTCCGAGAGGAGGAGGGCTTCTGCTGCAGAGTGGCGCCATCTGGTGGCCGCAGCCAGTAGGACCTGCCCGTGGGAAGCCCCCTCTGCTCCCCGCTTGGGAGCCGCTACTCCTTCTTCAACCGGCTGCCTTTATGCAGAAGCCTCCCGGTGTCACCACAAGCAGGACCTGCGGCTGCTGAACTTGTTCCTGTATTGTTACAGGAATAAGGCAAAATCCTGTTAAAGCAGTCTTCTGGCACCTTTCTGCATCATTCTTAAGTTCATACAGATGCTGCGATGTATGTTTTACATTAGTTTGCAAGACTGAGAGTTAAATAGTTTAAACTTTGTTAAAAATACAAGTTTATGTTGTTAACCTATTTAATTAGAAGGTGTTGTTTCTATAGGTGTCTCTCATTGGCACCTCTCTGTAGAGCTGCAGAATTACAGGATACTAAACCGAAGGTAGATTATTATTAGAGATGTTATAGTGCATGTTACCAAAATAGGCTAACAAGGAGAGGGGAAAAAGTCTGAAGTAGAATAATTCTACTATTTGAAACTCTTTTTTGTTAATGTTCAGGTTTTATGCCTCTTTTTTTTTCTTTTTATAGTAACAAGCTTTTCTCCTCAATCATTATCTCAGAAAACTTTAGACATAAAAAGCTGAGATTCTCACAAGTCATTTGATTCCAGGAATTTTGTGTTTCTGAAAAATACTGTCTACCCTTACACTTCATAATAATGCTTCTAATCACATAGAAAACTATTAAAGTCAAGAGAAAAAGCCTGGAGCTGTGGCGAAGATCTGGCTTTATGCGTTCAGTCCAAAGGATGGAAATACAAATTCTCACTGTCCGAAAGAGCAATATTACTGGGCGCCTTCTTTTTTTTTTTTTTTTCTTATCTACACAATTTGTGCTAGAGGCAACAAAGATTTCCGGACAACTCATCTATACCTAAACTTGTATTCTCTTTAGGCTTTGAGCCAACTGTTTGAAGATTTTAGATGAACGACCTTATGAGTTAAGATATCAGTGCTGTTGCCATTTCACTCATGCAGTCACATGCCTTTCACTTAGCTCTTTCCTCATATTGATGTGGAAATCAATCCCAGGCCTAAATGAAAAGTACATGCTTCCTTGATGGTTTTATGCTTTGAATATATCTCATTAAAGTTATTAAAAAGATAGCTTATGCAGGATACCTTACACTGTACTGGCTAGAGCCAATTTTAGAGGAGACGTTTAGGACTCAGTCTTAGGAAAGTTTTTACACAGCCTTTTAGCTTGCATGCTAAGCCTGTCCTGTGCGCATGTTTCTGCCTCATGTAAGATAAAAGCTTCTTGTCAACACTGAAACACAATGGTTCAGTAAACACATTTGCCATATTGCTCTCAATCAACCCCCAAAGTTAATGTAAGGACAGCACTTACGTAGCGCAGTAAAGCATGGTTCAGTACTGAAACTGAGCTCCAGATTAGTCTGATGAAAGACACCTAAGGATGAAATAAAGAAGCAAGATTTTCCAAATGTCACTGCAGAATAAACAAATTAAACCAGCACTTCACTGTCCTCCTGCAGAACTGAAGAGAGTTGGGAGTCACCACCCACCTTCCCAAAGTTTCAGAGACGAACACTGAGACAGCTGCACGTGTTTTCCATTCCTTGCTAGATTCAGTCTTACATGCTTTTCTCTAAAATCAAATACGTAGCTTGCCTGCTCCTTATAGCCTTGCTTCTCCCTTTGGCCGCTCTGTCCCACGGTTGCTGTCCCTCGCTGTGGGAACGGTTGCCTCCCCAGGGCCCAGGCTGCCCCGGAGTTTGTTTCTTACCCACCTTTCCCAAACACTAGGCTCAACCACCTTCTGGCCAGCCACAAGACTCAGCTGATCACTTGACTCCCAGGCTTCCTTTCTGGAGCAGTAGAGAAGACAGCACTGGGACTGGTGCCCCAACTGTACCTTGCAGGATCCCATCCGCCCAAAGGTTGGAATCACTCCGAATGATGAACTGGCTTCAATCATGACCCTGGTTTCCCCTTACAAGTATTTGATTATGTCCATTATGCTGTGTCACGTGTTAGTTATTACCTTTTATTGTAAGCCCATCATACATTTCTCAACTGGTTAATTACTTTATCCAGACACTAAGTGTATAATCACGTTCCAGTCATTAGCATTGCACATTCAGTTCATGCCTAAGCCATGTTACTATGGGGGCTATATTTGGATGTTTCCCAAGCTGCATGCACTCATTCTATATCCTATCCATGGCTGATATCTCAGACCATGAGTAGCTCATGCAGAGCTGTCTACTTCTGCCATCCCTTCAAGAACGCCATGCAAGGAAAGAGACACTTAAAATCTAAATGTCTGCAGTTAGGACATAGATAAAAGTATTTAGACACATAATTTCTGGACATACTTTCCTTTTTTCTCATTGCTTTCACCTGAACTATAGTCACTTCCATAACACAGTATCTTCCAAGGAGGAGGAGGGCAAAGGGAGGTACAGGGAAACACAGAAGGGGCATGACTCAACTGCCTTCTCCACCGTGCAAGTTCTACTGGAGAAGGCTGTAGGTAATTAGCCATAGAAGCCCCCCAGACACTGACGTCATGGAACTGTGGGATAATGCAGGCTGGAAGAGACCTTGGGAGGTCTCTAGTCCAACCCTCTGCTCAAAGCAGGGAAAACCCCAAAAGACCAGATTGTTCAGGGATTTGTCCAGTGGAGTCTGGGTAACCTGCTCCAATGCTTGGTTATCCTCACAAGGAAAATTTTTCTTTATATCCAGTTTACACGAGATAGGTCTGCATAGGCAGACAAAGCACTACACACACTATCTTCCTCAAATACAAGCCGCTGGGCCAGAAGGCATTTAGACAGGACTGGGATATATTCATAGTAGTCACCTTCTTGGTCCTGCTGCAACTCTTGCATCCTTGCACACTAAGGCAGTTACACAAACCTGGCACTGGATCAGGCTTGCGTCCACCTAGCAATGGAGACGTGTCCAGAGTCGCACAGCAGAGCTGCTGGCTTGGGCGCCTGACAGCCCACCCCATCACTACAGTTGCCAGCGAGTACTGCAGGCCTTTCTTTCCCCTAGGACAGCAGGGCTGTTTGCAGGATGAATGAAATCAAAGCAATTTAAATCAACAGGCAGGAACTCTTGATTAAAATTTTGGATTTTAATTTATTTTGAATTTTTGTGGCTTAGTCATTTTGCTAAAGAATACTGACTTCCGATGTTTTGTGAAACATTGATTTGCAACAGACTGTAGCTTTCATACTACAATTGGTATTTCTCTAATTCAGAAGAAGAAGCTATACCTTATATATATTTACTTCAGAAATTGTCCTTTCATTCGTTTAAATAGAGCAAGGGTACTCCTCAGCAATGCTGCTTTTGATCTCACAAGTACTTTTTTTATCTAAAACAGGAATGATCAAGGGTACAGGAAACTCTTACATGAAAACAGGGCAAAAATTTCCAAAGAATATTTGTTTCACTATTTCCTACAAAGAAAACGAAAAAGAGAGAACATAAAAAGATGTAGGTTCTGAAGAATAGCAAGAGATGGGATTTCTGGTCTATCCATCAAATACAACGATGAACATTTGATGGGATGATGGGATACTGCAAAGCAGTAAAATATATTCCTGTTAAACAATGTGTATAATTAAACTGCGTAACTTGCTGCCACAGGAGGTTAATGAAGGAAGAGCATTATGAAATACTGAAAGGACTGGATATTTACAGGGATTTGGAAAACCTCCTGAATTATTAGGAATAGAAGACCCAGGACCCAAAGTGGTCACTTTGGGTTCATCAGTCTAGGCCTGTGCTATTACAGGAGTCCGTAATACAGCTGTCCCCATTGCTTCTGGAAGGCTGTTCCAAAAACTGATTCTTCTAACCATTAAACACATTTGCATCATTTCTAGCATAAATATATGTCCACTTGTTCTTATACCAGCATTCTCCTTCAACTTAAGTATCTCTCCTTCTTTGCGGGGTCTGTTTCCCAGCCATTTCTGTAGAGACGATCATACTCTCTCCCAGGGCATCCATCCGCACTGCACACAGTAGTGCCGAGCAGATACACCACCCTCTCAGAGGCAATTTAACCACAGCTGTGCAGCCATGCTAGCAAGCCTGCCTCTCTCACCAAGGCACCACACGTGCTGATGTGATCATCCTTCTTCTCAGACTGGAGCTCACTTGGTCTTTGCTGGCCGGGACATACCTGCTTGCAGTCCCAGGTTGGTATAGACATGCCCTTACAGTGAGTCTCAAAGGCAAACACAGGCACTTACAGTGCAATTTGGATGGAAGTCAGGCACCTCCTAAACATCCATCCAAAAACTCTGCTGACCTGAGGTAAGCAATGAGGCACCTGAGACACCCCAGGCACACAAAGAAACTTTTTTCGGGAGCGGTGGGACCCCGTAGCTGCACTAGCTTGCGTGGCCAGAGCACCGCTGGCTTAGCTCGCCTGGCTGCCTCTGCAGACCTCTCTCCCTCTCACAAGCTCACTTGGACTCAGGCACAGGAGACAGGAGTCGTTTCACCTCACTTACCACTCATGAGGAAGGCAGTCCTAACAACCAGCACAGATGTACATATCCACCTTTGGTCAGATAAGTTCTACCCAAGACACATGTATAGAGAATTTCTTCACTTTCTCCTCATGCTTTGGAGGTGTGTTAACACACCACAGCTCTGAGTTCTGGTCAAAAATACTGCTGCCCATGCGTTTATTGTCATCTCAGAGTAACAGCACTGGTCCAACAAATGAAAACCAGATTGCAAGCCCTTTGTTGCCAGAGGGGTTTAACCCATACCTTCCCCATGGCAGACGAGCTGCCTGACCAGGAAAAGGTACACCCAGGAACAGGCAGCGAGGAGAAATTATGCCTGCCTGCTCTAGACCTCCAGCATCAGTTAATACTGGGCCATTGTGCAGCTGGGAATGGGTCATGGGTATGGACACACGGAGGGAGACCACCCAAGACTGCTCAGTAGCCCGGTGTTCAGGAATCCCCTCAAGAGGGGGTGGATGTGGATTCTGGTCATCAGTTCCTTGCGCACTTTCCATTCAAATTCAGTTTTCTTGCATGAGAAAATGGACATATTTCCTAACGAGTGCCCTAACTACTGGGCTACAGAATAAACATCCCTTTTACTGTCCCTGAGGACCTCTGATGTGTACTTGTGGCTGTGTTTAACTTTCAGCAGTGGACAAGCAAGCAAGCAAAGTGTGAGCACCTACAGAGATGGATAGAAAGAACTGGAAATAGTGTTGCATGAATCAACACTTGCACTTGAACTGATGTTTTCTGGTCAGCTTATCTCAGAAAAGACACAGGACCTGCAGAATGGCTTTAGAGACAGATGGCAAAGGAACAGAAGCGTAGGAAAACCTCTTAGAGATTGGGACTGTTTAACTGAGAGAGGGAACAGGAAAATGTACAGAGGAAAAGACCATAATTCTTCTAGTACAAGAGCAAGGAGACAGCCAGTGACAGCAACAAACATAGATCTGATGAAAGAAAGCACTTCTTTACTCAGAAAAATATCATGTATTACTAGTTTGCGGAATTCATTCACAAGAGCAGGTGAACCGCTCAGGAGAACTGAAAAAAATGCTTAGGAGTACTGCATGTATTCAACAGGAATCATTCACAAATTAGAAGGGAAAAAATTTATTTAAAAAAATGAGGCTATAAACCTTTGTTCTTCAGGGAATGAGACTGATTAGGTTCTACAGGGAACTGAAAGGTAATTGTGCAGCCTCTAATTCTTTCTCTGAAGCTGGCCTCGATGTATGACATTAAATTGGGCCAGATGAAACTTTAATGTGGCTGCCACAGGCAGGAACTAAACATTTGCAACTTATTTACCTTGGGAAAAGGAAATGCAAGCAGAGAAGAGGAAAGTAAGCAAAAGCAGACAGAATACAAGAAGAACAATAAATGATAAAGTGTAAAGAAAAACACATAATAAAACTGACAACAAATTAAGTTCAACGTTGTACTGGTCAATGTGTCATTGGACTACTAAAGTGACATTCATGATGATTCATGAGGCAGGCTCAAATTTTCATACTGTGATTTGTTGCTTTACAGAAATATAAGAGGAATTGGTTAGTTTTGAAAAATACCAAGACATATTCAAGCACACTTAAAACCATTTGTAGACTGTGTATGTGTACAAAAAAACACTGCCACCTTTTCCCATGGCTCAGGTGGTCCCTTGTTCTAGTCTTGTAGCAATTCACTACATTATAAGAAAATAATGTAGCTTTGCTGTATGGGAAATCTCACCATTGAGCAGGAAAACTAAAGGAAAAAACTTCCCCAGTCATGTTTCTGAGTGGATAAATTGAGATTTTTAAAAAGGACTCTGGATTCTGAACACTCACAGGGAAGAAAAGCATCTCACCACAAATGCAAATGAAAGAACCAGGTGTCAAGATATAATAAACAAAGGGGAGGACAGAGTGAGCCATCTGCTTCATCAAAGGAAAATTTCATACCCTGCAAGACTACAAAAGCTAAACAGTGGGTGATAAGAGAAAAGTTTTGGATTTTCAAGGTCTAGAAGGTAGAAACTGCACCAGTAGTGGTGGGGTTTATGCCAGCCAGATAATGAAAAGATCAGCCTAGCCAGAGCTGCTGGCTCTTCCCAACTCCCGACCTTTAGACAGAGTATGTTACACCGGGAACAAGAGTCAATCCATAACCGAGTAATGCATAGGGTCCTCAATCCCAGCAGTCCTTCCTCGGTCATACAGGGAGTGAGTACCCCTGCCAGGACATGTGGGAATGCTCCCTGGAGTGAGGTCTGCTCATGCAATTTGGGCTGGGAAAGCCAGCAGGAATGGGAAAAGCAGGCCTGGAAACATCTAACAGCAGAGTCGTAAAAGAGGAGAGGAGTCATGCTGAGGGAAGAGGCCGGCTGCTCACAGATGGGCTGTGTCCAGCCCCGCCAGCGCAAGGCGGCTGGGTGGTGAGGCAGGGCACCAGCACGCAGGACGGTTAAGCTGGTGGCGGATACCAGAATAAGAAGAGAAGACAGACAGCGTACGTATGTGAGGCTAAATAGGTGAAGAGGGACATTATATAAGGAGGCAGTTTACTTTCAGAATGGAGGTTGGAAACATTGGGAACTCTGTATAATGACTTCACAACCGCTAGACTTCTTTGTCTCTCATTAATTCATCACCTCACACTGTCTCAGTTGGGTCATACCTACAGTTAGGATGTCTGTTCTCCAGCTAATTGAGCACGGTTGGCTACATGTCTGGAAACCGCCCAATATATTTGGGGTATTACTGAGCTGTAAATAGTATGAAATCCCAGAGGTAAATATGGAAAATACCACTAACTGCATTAAAGGGAGGGGATGTCAGGTGTATTAGATTAATTCACTATAACTATACAAAGGATTAGAAAGAAGTTGGTCAGTGCAGTTCCTCGACAAGTGATTGAAAGCAGGGCCAGACAAAGCTAACAATGCTTATATTTAACTTACAAATGCTTACTTACTAATGCGACATCATGTGCACCACAGGTGACCCCAAGCAATTTAATCAGAACTTAAGCTCTCCTTTAAGGATAAAAAGGAAAATCCAGCCCTCACAGTTGTGAAAATAGCTCCCTGAATGTGAACTACGGTAGTTACATGAATGACCTGCTTAATACCACTGTCAGCCAGCAATAAAAAAATGCAAAGAAACAAAAAAAAACCCGAGCCTCTTGCTTGTTTCTGTAATTTTCCTAGATAAATTTCCATGCTCTTTGTCATCACACAGTTGCCAGCTGGGCAGACACATGACATTATACTGTGAGGATGTTCTATTTGTTGGGGATGTCAAATGAAACAGGCAGTTCAAACATGCCATAAGGACAAGATCATGAACTCTCTTAATAGTCTTCTAGCAAACAGAGACCATACAAACACTGGGTAAAGAATTTCTACATAGTGATTAGCTAAAAGCTGGTTTTCACAGCTCTCCATTAAGAGCAGTAAAGAGCATCATAAGTATTTCTTCAGCTGTGCACCAGAGAGGGTAACAATTGGTCTAGGCAAAAGTGGGATTTCTGAGAGCTAACCAGGACCCAAAAAAGCAAGGAAGAGAACTTAAAAGTAAATTCGTCTACCTAAACACTGCCATTTGAGTTGCTTTGTATTTCCAAGACTGCCACATGAAGCCGTCATACATGGCAAAGGACTTGCATGAGATTTGTGTGCTTCTGGGCTGCGACTGGACACCAGGGGAGACTTCCTACTGCATCTAAAATGACAGCAGTGCCTATGGTTAAGTAACTGAATCTTGTCCTCGGTATATGCTCTATGTGTGATGAGATGTGGATAATTCAGTCCTGCCCATCTCCAAGTGCTCTAATTCTGGAACATCCTTTTGTAGCAGAAGGTACTTGTTCTCCGAAGGGGGAGCTCACCCTCGTTTCTGTAAAGGTATTACAATATTGTTCACTTTTCTGTGCACATGCACTCTAACACCATGAAGCTGTTATAGTCAAGGGTCTTTCAAAGGAATAGAAAAAGTCTGTATTTTTCCATCCAGTGTATACTTCTTTTACCAACACTTCGTTTATTTTACCATTTACCAACACTGAAGTTAAGTCACCATCTTTTTGCTTGTTTCTCTAGCTGGTTTAAATCTCAGTCAACTTCCTAACAGTTTTCTTTCATGGTGGCTAACCTACATAAGTAGCTTTGTCTTCAAATTCCTCTCTCTCCCTTTGTCTCTTTTCTTTCTAGATTACAAACAAATACATGAAAGAGCAGAGGGGTTTGCATGACATCTCAAAGCATTCTGCTGTTAATTTTACCATGCTGGAAGTTGATTTTTCATTGCACTCCTCGGCTGTTGTCAACTGGCCAATATTAACTGTTGGACGTGTTATGAAATACAGGAAATCCTGATGAAAAAAAGTTCACCAAAATAACCTCCTCATGCCACAGTACAGATTCTGAACATTGGAATTTTCATTACAGCCACTGCTGGAATTAGTGATCCCTTCTTGGTGCCATCCAATCCCACAGACAAGATTCAGAAAAGTAGGTAAGGAGCAGAGCTGGCTTTGCTTCCAGCTCTTTCCTTGCTCCTGGGGGCCACGAAAGCGGGACCCGCTGGTTCCCCAGCCCCCCCAGGACCGCTGCCAATGCTTCCCTGCATGCAGCAGTCTACGTCCCTCAGTGCAGCTGCTTGGACCATGATGGACAGAGCTACAGCATTGCTCCCAGCCCAACCTTCACCCCCACTTGGCTTCTTTCTTGAAAAAGGACAGTCTGATCCGACCAAATTTGCTTCTGCCCTACCCTCCCTTACCTTTCAGCCAAAATGCAGCTATGCTCCACTCTGTGTGACTTTCCTCAAAACCTGGGATTATGGGCAGGAGTTAAAAGTTTCTTTTAGTAGTTTCTTTTAGTAGTTGTCCTTTTGTTCCCGAGTTCATTATTTCCCAGCATGGCTCACCAGGAGGTGCCTGCAGGGACAGCAGGGAGCTTACTGCTGAGGTTGAAATGTCTTCAATTCCATTTCCATTCAATCACCACAGTTGACTAACCCAATACCAAAACTTCATATGCATATTTATTATTGCCAAAAGCATCAGAATATTGCCCTGTCTGGCAACTGTTTGTTGTATTTGGTTTTTATTCACTAGCAATTGGCAATATGACAGTGATCTCACCGTGACTGGTTCCAAGGGGCTATTTAAATACAGGAAAGTACTATGGAAAATTACAGCCTAGATTTTCTCCTCTAAAATAGCCACTTAAGACAGACTCATAAAAATCTTCTATAGTCAGAATAGTTGAGGTAAATAATTTAGTTTCAAAAAGCATATGAATCATCAAGTTAAAAATATTGCCAACTGAAACATTAAGTGATTATATTTGTTGGTTTCTATTATTCCAATATGTACATCAAGTTAATTAATTCTGCAAGGGGTAAAACCTTCAGTCATTATCTTAGTATGACTATCAAGTTGTAATGAGTTTTTAAACCGGTGTCAACGGAATTTTAAGATGTGAGTATATTACATTGTGACACTTGAATTTTTGGTGTACCCCTGAATACAGACTGCGTTGTTCTCCAGGCAAGATGCAACTACAAGGGGGGGGAAGTTTGTTTCATTTCAATTTCATTTAAATTGCTTTGCTAAGTCATCTCACAGAAGGGATTTAGAATTGTTCTTTTCTGCAGACTTAAAGCTGAACATTTCCTTTATAGTCTTGTATTACATTAAGAACTGGAACACGTGTGGAATCCTGCTCACATGTCTGGTTGTTTAACGTTTCACAGGGACTGGAGGACAGAGTTAACACTTCTGCACTTTCAGACTACCAAGAAAAAATGTGTGCAGTTTCACTGAATACTCAAACATTCTAAACGTCTGATTCAAAACAATGAACAGAAGGCAAACAAGATCAGAGAGTAAAAGAACATTAGAAAATATGAAACAAAAAACCTGGCTAGTCCATAAAAAGGTATTACTCACTGAGCAATGCGGTGTTGGACTGGCAGTAGGAAATTTCTTAGGATGGCAATAAATTTAGCTTTCTATCATATCAGCAATTTTAAACAGTAAATAGTATGATTGTGTGAAGAAAAAAGTTTGAGCTTGGTATGCACACATACATTTACCTCAGTCTTAAAAATCATTGACTGGAGAAAGCTCCTGTAAGCAACAAGTAACAACACCAGAAATGAGCCTTTCATGTGTAAATTTAGCAGTTTCTCGATTATAAACCTGATGGTGGTATGAAGATTTCCTGCCTGAAATAATATAGTCTAGGGACAGTTGACCAAATCCTGCTGACTCCAGCCCCTGCCACATCCATTGAACTCGGAGGTTTCAAATCAAAGGCCAAATTTTAGCCCAGGATCTTTTAATCGCCCACTCTGACAGTGTGACAAGCAGGAGTTTGTGGTTGCTGTTTTGTCCATCCTGCTTTACTCTGCTTTATGGGTTCAGAAGCCAGACTGATATTACAAAAGGACTGTAAGTCTCCTCTTAAAATCTGATTGAAGTTGTTGGAATGAGGAATTTATTCTGACTGGCAAGACGTAATTGTGTATATTCCAGTAGTTTGCATTGAGATGCAAGGAAAAGAGGAGATTAAGTAGATTAACCTCCGTCATCTGGGAGATGACATTTCTTGCTGTGTTTGAAGTATTTTGTGAAGGAAAGATGGCACTGATTTTGAAGTTTATATTAATCAAATCTCTTTGATTTTGTTTGATGCAGCAGCTGCAGTGACACACCCTCGCTCTTTGAAAGACTTGTGCTGCAAGGGCCAGGACTGAGAGGAGACCAGCTATAGCTCAGAAGTGTCACCTTCAGCCTCCAGGGGGAAGGAAAGCACTTGTCTAATTTCTCCTCTTATCTTCCTAAATTTGCCTTAGAATTGGAAACAAAGGTGGCTGATTATATCCTGGTATGAAGCTCTGGCTGAGAGGTGGGTTTCTGCACCAAAGCAAACTTGACGATTAACAGAAGGTTACATGGCAAAAATGTTCTCTTTTTTTCTTTCTTTTTTTTTTTTAATAATCATGGCAAGAAGTTGTAGATGCAATCTCCTGTTAGCAAGCTCTTCCTGACCTGAATTTGGAACGCTGACATTTTACTAGTAAAGCAACCACAGTGACACAAATTCATTCTGTGATTTCAGTTCAGCATACTGAAGAGATATTGGGCAGGAACCCTACAAACATTTTATGTTTGTATGAAAAACCCTTTTCAACAGCTGGATTCACTGGAGACAAATTCCACATACCCTGTTACGAGCTACACACTGTTCTGACTACCAAAGCCTTACCTAGAGAGCCTTTTCTTGGCAGGAGGCTGAAGACGCCTCTCCTTGCCCCCACAACTCCAGTCCCACCTGCTGGGAAGGGTACAGAGTGCCACAGGTTTCACCCCATAGCACTCACAGGAGCTGCTGGTGCACGTCAGCTGCCGTCCATCCCCAAACGAGGGACCAGAGACCATTTTCTGGGGGGGCTCTCCACAAGCGTGGTCCCGCACGGCTCATCCCAGCCGGACTCGAGGCTGCTGCGTTTGCCTGGGGGAAAAGAAATCTTCAAAAGGGACAAGGCAGGTAGCGCACTTCCCAGCCACACTAAGGAAAGGAGTGATGGCTCTCCGTGTTCGTTACAACTCTTATGTTCATTACTGTTTACTACAAGAGGACCAGGGGCATGAGCTGAGCAAACCTTGGAAAACAGCCAGCCCTGGATTTTGTGTTTTCATTTTATTCTCTTAAAGAAAATCAAAGCCCAGAAAAGGATAAGTTTTGACCTGTTGTTATTTGTTTTGGCAGTGACTAAAAGGGATAAGGCAACTAACTACCTGCTGACAGACTTTGACTACATTTAATTGCTAAAAATCAGATTGTGAGTGACTTGAAGTGATAGACAAGTACTTAATGAAACTATTCAGATCAGTAACTTTTCCAGTGAGAGCAAAAACCAAGGAGGGTAACCAGCTGTTTATTGAAGCCGAACCACTATTGGTTCGGCTTAGCTATCAAAATATATTTAATCACAGTTTTAACTGCTCTATTCCCAAAGAGTTACTTAGTATCTTCAAGGTGCTGGGGTTTTTCTCTCTCTTCTGATCAGCCATCACCCCCAGGAAATCTTTTATTTCCACTTATTTCACTTTTCAGCCACAAGTCAATCACAATATGCAGTACAAGACATCAGATATTAACTGAAAGAAGCAATACTACTGTAAATGGCTAGAAGGCATTACTACAAATATCAAGTTTTATTTAACTAGTATATGACAGTTAAATCTTGGGAGAAATACTGCAAGTTTGGGACTCAAATTTGGCATTCAGAAAGCTGCTCTCTGGCTGAAACAGTTTCTCAGGAGAGATTCTGGCTCCAGACATAGGCACTGGATCTACTTTTTAAATAAGGAGAAACAAATGTAAATATTACTGATTATTTTGTTTCAAAAACACATTGAGGCATAGGTACTATATTTGAGCAAGGATTAGTACTCATTATCTCAGAATATACCTCAGCCTTGTTTGTATGGCATTACTAGAAGTCATTTTGACTTAGGTATTCTTTAACACCATTTTCGACACAAACGAGGTTGCCTAGAGCAGAAACACCACATCAGCCACAGGTAAACACTGCCCAAATTTCTGTGAAATCTACTCGGGAATTAACAGTCACAGTCTGATCCCAGCTCAATCTTCAGTTTTAACATGACTGAAGCAGTTTTCCAGCTAGCTATAAAGAGAAATTGTTTTTCCTGAAGCACTGCAGTCCTTAACTGAGCACTGGCTCCTTTACCTCCTCTAACTGAAATACTGACAAAACCTTATTTCTCTCTACTCCTTCCATTTACACGATGCCTCTCCCTGGCAAACAAGGAAGCAGCAAAGGGTTAAAAAACACCTTCAGCAACACGAAAAAGCAGGCAGCACTCCCCCTCATAAAAACCCAGTCCAGAGGATGATACAGCATCTTTTTGACAAGTGATAAAGCTTTTATAGTTGTACTTATCCAGGCTGTTACTACTGCATGTTCTGACATTTCAGCATATCTGGGACAAAACAGATGTACTTGCGATGTCCCCAGTATCGCGTGCGGACCCTGAGCAGCACCTGGGAGCCCAGCTCCCACCCCACAGCTCTGCCAGATGTGGCACGGTACAAGCAGAGTTCAAAGCCCGCTTCTAAGGTAAAGGACAAGCAGGAAATATTAAAGAAAATGGCAGTAGGGACACAGGTCCACTAAAATCTGACAGCTTTACTATCTTTCTGTCAGTTAAGCTTTTAGCCTCAGCTCAAAAGAGAAGGCAAAAGAAGCGGCAGCAATGAGAAAAACAGTAACAGGAATGACCAGAACAAGACCAGACTGTCCTGAGTAAACATAGACCATAAAAAAATCAGGCTAAGGGTTAGATCTAGCCGCTCCAAAAACAAGGTGATACACTGAATGCATCCACTTTCCATACTTGCAATAACACAGCTTTGCATTAGCAATTAAATAGTAAGAAGCCCAGCTCTGCCCTGCAGCTGGTTCCCCCATCCCTGAGCTGCTGCTCAAGCAATGCCCTCTGCCCGCAGGTGTGATGTTACCTCCCCCCCGCCCCGGGCTGGACACCCCCACACCTGGACCAGGTTTAGCCCTAACTGGCTGTTCACCTGTTACCTCTTAGTGTTTCTTACCACTTAACTTGTGCAAGTTTTCTTAAAAACTTGTAAGAACTTCTGTATTAAGATTATTCTCTTTCTGCTGTAAGATTATACTAATTACATCTATTTTCCATGTGATATTAATTTAAAATTAATTTGTCTTATTTGCTGTATTCTATCGTTAATTCTCCTGGTAAAGTTCTCTCATCGGTTATTTGGAATACTTTGGTTTGCTTTTTTTCCTGGAACTCATTCATCAACCTTTTTTGATTAGCAGATCATAATGGGGAGCAACAGTAGGAAGGAATGGAAAGAATAAAGGAGAATTACAGGATAAGCTGATTGTTCTGCCTGAACTGAAGCTGGTCCTGGCATTTTCTATTACAAGACTGTTTTCACTTGAACTTCCAGGCTAAAATTTTCATGCAGAGGGTCTGCCTCCACCTGGCTTACTTGGAAATATCAGGGAAAACAGCTCAGCCATACCAAAAGACAAAAGTGAAGGAGAAAACTGGTCCAAAAATCTGGAACTGCTTTAGAAGAGTCTTTGCATTTCTGGGTAGGGAACTAGAAACTTGTGAAGGCAGTTATCTGAGTGTCCAGGCTTTGTCTCTTGCCCTGCTGGGAAGGGGCAGAGTGAGGAAACCACTCAAACTGCGTTCCTCAAAAATAAAAATCTGAAGTGCATAACTTGTTAGAAATAGTAACCAAATTCTGTATCTGCACTAAAGAGTGTCTGTGGCACAGGACACAGCATTGCTACAGGAGGGAGCCAAGGGACAATCTTTTTCCTCCCCGCCATTGTCCCCTGGCAGAGCCCGGCAGTGACAAAGTACCCGACACAGCGGGGCTGGTGGCACGGGGAGCGGGGCGAGGGCGCAGTAGGCTGGAGCGCGGAGCTGGGCAGGGGCAGCAGCCCCCGGCTGGGATGGGGCCTGCAGGCAGCGGCGGCTCCCACCAGCCGAGCAAGACGCCCAGGATGAGGAGCTTGGGAAGGGGACAGGGAGCCTGGCACTGAAACGGGGGTTCGGATCGGTGAAGTGGATGTGAGACAGGCTGAAGAAAGCAAAGCCCAAGTAAAAGGCTCCAGGGCACAGCAGGGCACCCTCGGCTGCCTTTCCCGCTCCTGCAGCTCTGGGACCCCCCACCACAGCACAGCACCCCCGAGGCGAGGAGGGTGAGAGCCTGCTGTGGCAGCCAGTTATTCCGTTACGTCCAGCAGCAGCGATCTGGGCGGTAAATCTACGGGTTTCAGCCCCGCTGGTGACTTGCAAGAAGAGAGAATTGGTGCTGTGGTTAAGACAGTTGAGCGTTGCCTTTCGATTCTAGCCCTGCTTCTGCCGCAGGCTTCTTCGAGAGCTCGCCTAAAGCAAAGAGTTCACACACGGTCACTAACTGTAAGTTCCTCTTTTCTGGCAAGCCAAACCTGCGCCCCGGGGCTGGGGAACTCGCAGGGGTTCCAAACTCTCCCACTCTCAGCCAAAGTCAATCAGAGCTGGCCTCTGAACCTAAAAGTTGATCTGTTCTCCGGATGCTCTGAAAAATCAGGTCCCAGTATCTCAAAAAGGTCCCCTCAGTTTTTAAGATAACATTCCTGAGCTGCAGCTCTCCAACGCTGAGGTGGAAATAACAGTAACAAAATCATGTATTTGTGTGGTGTAAAGACAAATCATTTTCATAAAGCACTGACCCTGCAAAAGAGTGTCTCAGCAAAGACCTGGACACTTTTTTGTGTGTTCAGATGGCTTCGAATGCACTGAGTTACATACGGCACACAATGAGTGATGAGGAATTAAAACACAGATTAAGTCTTCATTCTCGGAGTAAAAGCTCTTCTTTCTGCTGGAAAAAATAGGTGAGGCTTTTTAGATTAAAACAACCTGATGTCACAGAACAGGAGCACTGAATCAATGTTCTCTGCAGTTCTGCTGCATCTCCTTCTCACTTTAAATCTTTGCTGAAGCAGAAGGCAGAGTTCTGTTTTTCCAGGAAGGGTTACACAGCATTAAATCCCAGAGCAATTGCATGTAAAACTGACAAACAGGTGTTACTAGTATACAGTGAATTTCAGAGAGATCACCATTGGTTACTTAAATAAATACATGCATGTCAAATACTATAAACCAACATCAGACATATTTGGGATACTACAGATAGTTTTAAAATAAAATCTATCTTGTATTCATAGACTATTTCCTTTCCTTTTCCCTTTTTTCCCTTTTTTCCCTTTCCTGCTGTTAGATATCTATGCTTAATTGCAAGAATTAAATGTGTCATTTCCATTTCCGTGCTCTTAGAGAACTGCACTGCTTAGAGAAGCACCTACAGAATACAGCAGCACTCACTTAAATACACAAGAATCACAGTCTCTATTCTGAAATTGATATGCATTACAAGATGGACCATACAGCTAAGATGTAGAAATCCTCTAAAATAAAAAAATCAGAACCCTGTCAGCAAACAACAAATCTGGGCTTCTTCATAGTTTGCAGGTAGTCCTTGGATTAGCACTGACTCGTCCTCAGTTGCTGGAAAAAACAGATGTGGTTCAAAGAAGTCTTTCAAAGTGGCGGAGGCGCTGGCACCTGGCCAGGCCAGCCTCCAGCCAGCATCAATCAGCCAAGGGCTCTACAGCCCCATCCTCCCAATTCCCCCTGCTCCAAGCAGCGTGCCGGGTGGGACCTGCTAGGCAGGCTGCCCGCGGGGAGACGGCTGTGTGCGGCTTCTCAGCCTCCCTGCCCAGACCATGCCGCTTCTCCCTGCTCCTGGCCGTTTCTGGTGGTGTGAAAGCTGTGTGCCGAGCGAGAGGCTGTCACCTGCAAAATGCAGGGGGTGGGGTGTCAGAAGGTGTCTTCATGGAATTTCAAAACTTTAAATCTTAACAGTATTCCTTACACCAGGTGGGTTTAAAATTGAAAAAAAAAAAAATATTTATTGCATTAATATGTTCTAGTATTGGGCTGTCCTTGAAAATCAGAGAAAGGGTTGCCTATGGATAGTGCACTGCGTTTAACCCCTGAGATCAAGTTTTTAATGCTCTCTCTGCTACAGAGGGCCATGGTCTACCGGTCATACTAATGTTGGCCAGCAGTAAGTACTCCACAAGTCGTCTGCCTGGGTCAGCTGAGATTGTCAGGGAGTGGTATACAGCTTTATGTAAAGTATACATAAGTATATATGTAAATAAGGCATATCTGGCCCAGTCTTTGCATGCATTTCCCATTGTTCTATCCTGTTTTAAGGAATCTAATTCCTTCTAAGTGGAGTGGCTTTACCTGCCCATTCAGAGGAACTGTCAGTCTTAATAAAAACACATACAGAACAGGAGGAGAAGGGCTTTCTCTGTACCATGCCCCTGTGAAGTATTCAACATATAACATTCTTGTTAAAAAAACACTTTGAATAAGATCTTGGATGAAATTCTGCTTAATTAAAATCTCTGCAAGTTTTCCCCTTTGATTTCAGTAAAATCGTTATTGTTTCCCAATTTAAAATTCAAATAACAATAACAATATAAAATGCCCCACTGGACTGGGATTTATGATCATTCAGTTTCTTCCATCTGTAAATACTAATAAATTTATTCCACAGCCTGATTGTGGCAATCGCTATGACTTTCTCCTGCCAAGTCTTACACAGAGTGAACGTACGCCCAGGAATTTGCAAAAAAAGTCCGGTACAAGTCCAGGTTATCACTGCGCAGAGAAATTCTGAAGGCTTTATTCAGTTCTTATGTGGTCCTTTGGTAAAACTTACATCACTAAGCATTCAGTGGAAGCAATCAAAGTGGGGGGCTTATTCTTTTTTTATAAAGTTAATATTCTTCCTTCTTACTGTTAGTACTCTTTCGACAAGTCTCAAAGCAAAGATAGCAGCGTATGAAATGATTCAATAGGAATGCACAGGGTTTCTGCTCCTCTTGCAACACAGTGGTTGTTAATAGCTTGGATCATTGCAGGCCAAATTTAAAAAATTAGCAGTGCCTGAAAAATTAAGTGTTATATTTCCAATATTAGTCATTTTCTCTGATTAATCTTCTATTACTGCAACAGAGCAGCCTCATGTAGAAAGCAGAGCAGGCATTTGTCACTAGCTTGATCACAGTGACGCTAAAGAAAACCTTGTAGCAGAAAAATTAATGTTCGTTTTTGCAGTTTTTTGCAGAATTAGAAGTTGTCATTTTCAATTAAGTTTCAAGCAGTGTCTGTTTGAGAAAGCCTTCATATGAATTCACCCTAGCAGAAAACAACCTTGTCTAGCAAAAAACATGCAAACTATTTCACCAGTCATACTGTGTTCATAAAAGTGTTAATTGGGCTTTGAAGTTGATGCTATTATAAAGCACAATAATATGAGAAACAAACACTCAGCTGAGGCGAGGCACGTTTTTTTTTTAAATCCCTTTTCTTCTTCCCACAAATATCTTTTTCAGGGTGGACTCTGTACGTCCATTCTCCCAAAACAAGATTTCCTGTCACACAGCTGTGTTCACTAGAGCCATCAAAGGAGTTAATAGATTATTAATAGCAGTTAAAGGTTATTACTTGCAATACCCTGTCCAAGAAAGAAATCCCAGAAGGAATCTGAATTCCCATTGGATGCATTTCATATAAATATTTTGAAGAACTGCAGCTATGTCTTGTTCTGCAAGACCAACCAGACCACTTCTTTCCTAGAGAGACTCCTGCTAAAACAATAGCAAGCTTGATTTTCTGTGCTTAGTGACAAATCGGGAAACTAAGGATGTACTGTGCATATTGAAGAGATCCTTAGGGCATACAAAAGACTTACATTTAGGGCATAAAAAAGACTTATATTAAGGCCAACTCCTAAATATCCAAGAGTCACTCTAGACTTCCAGGACAGCATGAGCGAAGAATACAGACAGCAAGAATATTTGGGTTTAACCCCTTCCAGAATGGTGTTTTTCCCAAACTTCCTCACTGCTTTACAAATTCTTCACATCTGCCCCACCACCATGGACTAGCAGTCCACAGGGCTCTGTGCTTGGGACGAGCTGCATTCCTGCACAAGCCTTTGCAAAATCCATGCCAGTAGTCATTCATCATTTGCATTCATCACCTTAATTAAATACCTATTCGGGTGCACATTCTCTGATTCACATAGTGCTACATTTTGGTGCGAAGCTGAGCTGTATGGAACAATCCTTCAGCAATGATTTTTCTTGGGTCTGAATTTGTTTCAGGCTAGGGCTCAACATATTCAGAAATACAGACGCAGTTACTCTGAAGCCCTAATATTTCATCCCACTTTCTCACAGCGCACATGTGTCTCTGGAGTGCTGTGGTAGACACTGATACCAACCCACTGTGTTCACTGCTTCAGGTAAAACAAAAATCTCATTTCCAAAAAAAACAGAGGACTAAGCAGCCAAAATTACTTAAAAATATACTCCTGGGTAAAACAGTTCATATGTTCTATAAATCATTAGATGTATTTATTTTTAATGCACAGAAATCCATTCCCCTATAGAGATTCTGTTCCTAAGGCTATTTTATTGTAAGAATTCAACTTATAATAAAGGCAAATGCATATTCTTTCTCATGTACTCATTGACTTTTCCCCAGATGAGGCTTTTAAACATGCTATAGTTTACAAAAGGTCTTGTTCTTGGATATTTACTTGTTTCTACATTAGATGGTTACATGATTGAGATGTAAAAATCTTTCATAGTCCAGAAAACCTTCAGTTTTGTCTCTAAAGACTTTTAACCTTCACTTGATGCTGGTTTGTAGCACAAGGCATTGAACGAAGCTGGAAAATAGTGCATCTTGATGCTACTCTTATCCTGAAGGAACAATTATTATCTTAAAATCAAAGATGATCCTATTTTAAACCTGTGCAATGACCACATAGTTTGCTGAAGATCAGTGATCTTCACCTATTGCCTACTGCAAAGTAATAAATAATGAGTTGATGAGCTAATTATTTTCATGCCATTGGGATAAAACACTGAAGCACGGCTAGGTGCTAAGAGTAGACAAATTCTTCCCTTCTACAGGCTTTACTTAGTTCCTGAACCAGTTCTGCGTTCAAACTCTTGTCGTTAACTTTCAGTTTTCCAGGGGATTTTGCCAATGAGCAATTCAGGTTTGTTAAATTAAAATACTCATTTATACACACATAGAATAAAGGTCATAGAAGCTTTTAGGTTTTTTCTGCAGCGTCCTACAGAAACCCAATGTTAACGGTGATAAGCAATGCAACTGATAATAATTCAGAGTTTCCCCTTTAAAAAAGGAAACGGGTCAAAGGATATACCCTCTAGGGTATGCGCTGGGATTACACACCTGTGATTAATCTAACAAACTGCTGGAGATGTGATTGTTTCTTCATAGAACTGCAGCTGAAACAACAGTTCTTTGGCAGTAAAATAAATGTAACCCCTTGTGGTGCCCCTAGACATACAAGATAATTACAACAAAGTACCTTCATAGGAAGTTAGGACACTCCTGCTGCATCATTAAAATAAACGGACCTGCGATAACTGATGCAGCCTTGGAAGTGCCACAGAGGAGCATGGTACTCAAGAGATGAAAGAGATCTGCTCTCCTTCTGGAACGTGCATGTGACTTCCATTAGCTTTAGTGGAAGCTGAGATTTCTAGTCCAAATCTAGCAAGAATAAGAGACAGGTTTTATCCGTGTGAAGTCAAACACTGTTTTGCCATGGAGTTCAGTGGGGCAAGACTTCTAAAGTAAAACTTAATTACCCCAAGGCTTTTCAAGGCCACTCTGTGCATCGCGGTGGAGCCTGGTGCAGAGAGATTTAAGCTCGCTCCAACCAAGCTAGCTGCGAGCACTGAAGCAGCAGAGCCGCATCTCCTGAGCACTGTACCCAGGACAGCCATTTGCCTGCAAAGAGGCAGTCCTCATCGCACTAACGCAGTCACGCTGCGGCCAGGACTCCTGCTGAAACCCACACAGTGCTGCTCGGGGCCACAGCACTGGACCAGCAGCAGCCTGAGGACCTTCACGCTGAACCCACCCGGGCACTAGAGGCATTGCCCAGCGTTTTTCCCAACATTAAATACAGCCAAAACACCATAAAGGGGGAACAGTACTATCATTACACAATTACATCAATTAAAGAATGTTAGGATGTATTAATATCAAATAAAGACAAACTTTCCCAGTTTTCACAGGTTGGGTGATGACTTGGAGGACAAAGTAAACGAAAGGTAGAAAGGCCTCCCAATGACTCAGTGTGTCCAGCATCAGTCCCATTTTGATCTGTATGGAACATATCCATTTTCACTACAAACATCTCCCCAGCAGCATTTCAACAACTTTCTTCAGGTAGCATTTTCCAAGTCATCACACAATCAAACAGAATCACAGAATCACAGAATCACTACGGTTGGAAAAGACCTGTAAGATCATCAAGTCCAACCTGGAACACATCTATGAATCAGAATGCAATTTTTCTAGATATCCAATTCTTATTTTTATTTCAGCAAGTTTTCCTAGTTATAGCTTATAATAATGCTCAAATCACTCCACTTCCTCAGTGCACATACCCCATTACTCATAGACATACCATTCCGAGGAAGGGCCTTCTAAAGCCCTGCGTATTTTAAGTCAACTTGTACACTGCTCTCCATCTATATCCAAAATGCTGTGAAGTTGCAAAGATTGCTAACAGACTGCGTTGCAATCATGCTGAGTACCAGATACCCACATACAACAGTTAGGATATATAGTGTCATTAGGAGAGCTAATTTATGTTATGTTTATCATCATTTAGTGGGAAATAAAATATGTTGAGGCTGCTTTCCTTCATTATTTTTTTTCTGGGCTGGTAAGCCTATCAGTGTCCATTTGTTTGACTCCTGCCTCTTCATCCTTTTCAGCTGAGTAGGTGTGCAGATAATGCTGTAAATCTAAAGGAAAGGGTTAGTCTTCATAGTAAACAATATTTTTTCTCTGGGAACAGGAAAAGGCAATGTAGTAGTATATACGTGAAAGTTGTCTTCACCACTTCAAGAATGAAAAATGTAGTTTTTATTTTTTAAAAAAGCAAAAATGCACAGGCATAAATTCTGCATAGGTAAACGTTTATGTAGGAAAGTTTACCATGTTACAGAATCCTGTTCTAAAACAACTAGGGCAGTATGACGCTTTAATGTAACTTCTGGCACAGTAAATTTGTCTGTATAAATGGGGCCCTGAGCTGGGCGAACACACCAAGTTATCTGTCTTGTGCCAATGGAAAAAGAGTGTTATAGCCAGGTTACAAGGAAACAAGTTCCAGCTTCAAACTTATTTAGAAACACAATGAGAGCACGCGGGATTAGGTTTTAGGGCAGAAGTAAAAGGACGTTTCAGGTATATCACTCCATTTCATTCCTGCTAACTGATTGTGTACCTCTTGGCTAGGAGCAGTTTTGATTCACCATGACGTGAATCAAATGTTGTGGATAAGAAGCAAAATGCAGATAAAAGAGGAGCTTTGTTCTTAAATGTTCATCTACTCCACCACTAAAAAAATACATGGAATCAAAATACTCCCCTACTGCAAAATTGGCAAAACCCAGAATTTGAGACTGGTTTAGGGGGCTAATAGCTGAAGAGAATCTTGCAATGAGATTTAATTTCTTTCCAATGCATATTACATATAGAAACAAAATAAACACTAAAAAATTTAGAAGTCTCCTAAAAGAATAAAGTAACTAAAAGTAATAAAAAAAAACCCTAATGTCATTAGGAACTGCTGCTTTATGTAAGATTTTAAATAATATAAATGAAAACAACATTTTTCCTTGATGAAGTCCTGTGCTGGACTGAAAATTATGAATTTTATAGATGAGCTTGAAGAAAGGTAATTCTCCATGTTTACACCAGTAATTCATTTCTTATACATTTCTTTTTTTCTTTAAATTTTATGGTCATTCTTGTCACAATTCTTGTATCGATATTCAATGCGATCATTCCTAGCATAACCAGTACAATCGACTACATGATTATAATATTATCTCAGTGAATTCTTCTTTTGAAATAAATGCCAATTAGCCTAAGGTAACTGCATCTTAATAATCTTCATAAAAGAATAATTCTCATGCAACATCATTTTTTAAATGGCTATTTCAGCAAAATCCCTATTTACAGTAATTATTTCTAAATATGAATGTTTTTGACTTACTAATGTGCAAGAATGCATCCATACGAAAGTAGATGCTTTTTCTTTTAATCACATTAACCAAAGCCTTCTTCACCATTTCTGTCTAAATAAAGACTTGCTGCTCAATTGCCAGACTGTGTGAAATACCCTTCCGTACCAGGCTGTACAGATTAGTGTCTGTACAGATTAATAGGACTCTACAAGCTCTATTTTATAGCTACACTTTTGGTAAATACCTTGCAGATGTTTTCAGCTAGAGACTATCTTCTGTCTTTCTGAGTCAGCATCATTCCTTGGGATTTCTATGTATCTGCATAATTCAAAGTTCGCATCAGACAAATGGTTATTAACTTCTCAATAGCTCTCCGATCTTCAGCCCAGACCGAGTCATGGTCCTGGCGGGCAGGAGTCCCTCCTTCCACAGATGCCTATTTCTGTTTTTATCAAAAAAGGAAGAGCTTTTTGGCCAGATCTTCACTTCTGGTGCCTCATATCAATTCTCAGAACTGGACTTTCTGATTTTAGCAAACGTCATGCCGCGGGGGCTGGGGCACAGGCACCCAGGCCAGGCTCTCACCATCCCTGGCTGGAGAACCCCAGGTAACTTGCATTTATTTCCCTACCCAAATGTTAAGAGAAGTCTCTCCTTTGCATTTCTGTTCCTCATCAGGGAGGAGGATTTTGACCAATGTCACGTCCATTCTCAGGGATATTTTAGGCTTTTGTTTAGGGGTATCTCTGGTTACTGTCCCCTAGTAAGGAGTAGTTGGGTTAACTTCATCAAGCCCTGACTGAAAGTATTAATTTCAGTCAATATGTCACGCACTTCAACAATTTCACTACACATTAAAAAGCTCAACATAATATTTATTTTGAAGCCATGCATGAAGCTTTAGGTATGGGGTAGAAAATCTCCAGTAAACACTGTAGATTGCTTCATAAAGGTATTTCCCTCAAAAGCTGGAGTCACCATCTAGTTCAAGCCTCCAGCCAGAATAGATACATCTAAAACCAAAGCTAAGCAGAGGATAACTGGCTCAGCACACAGTGTCTGCCCAGTCCAAGCAAATTCAGTTTCACAGTGAGATTTTGTTACCAAAAAAGTTGGTTTCACTTGTAATATTTCACCCACCAAGATAACTGATTGAACACATGCAGAAAGAAAAGGGAAAAACAAATTAAATACTTGCTATGCCGAATTTTATACAATCTCCTTCCTCTTCTCTCTTTATAACATTTTTCTTCACTTGGCAATCTCTCTCAGAGTATCAGATGTCCCTTGTTGGTAAAAATATTTAAATTATAGCTCTCAGCTTTCATGTGTAAATCCCTTTTATTTTTA
Source organism: Gavia stellata (assembly GCF_030936135.1). NCBI lineage: Eukaryota > Metazoa > Chordata > Aves > Gaviiformes > Gaviidae > Gavia > Gavia stellata. The sequence continues at coordinate 20,994,489 of NC_082599.1, read as the reverse complement.
GGGTCAAATAAGATAAATTACAAGAAGAATGGAGAAAAAAATGACAGAAGATAGGAAACTGCAGTTCTGCCTTCAATACTCACAGTTCAGTTTATTGAAAACGGCAGAACTTTGTTAGCAACATGGCAAATCTTTACTACATCTGGACTGCTCAGGTATCTCTTTTAGCTCACCACTGGGCACAGCAAGAATTGCAGAGGCAGATATGTCTCGGATTGATTCTTGGTAAATAGAAACACACGCAGGCACACACACAAATGCAGCTCATGGAGAGAGATGGGAGGAAGCTGAAATTTTAAGCTTGTCCCCTAAGAGAGGCTCAAAACAGAGCAGTGATGTCCCATTTGTGCTCCCTGGCTGCTCTGGGAAGAGGTCAGAACTGAGACCACTGAAGGGCGTGATGGGAAGCTCTTGTGAGTCTTGGCATGTTAAGGCCCGGTGGCAGCCTTCGGGGTCATAATGCTGCTACTGAACGTGGTAAGGGGATCTCTCTGAACTGCTCAGCATTGCCTGCCAACTGTCCTTCACAAAACAATTGCCCAGGCAGAACTGTGCTTGTCCCATCAAACTCCGTCCTGCTTGGGAATGGTACCACCACGCAAGGCTGCCCTAGGCACGCACGCTCCAAAGCTGGCGCTCACCATCACCCTCCTCTGCTGTCAGAAACATGGTTTCTAATCACACACGGGAGCTATCAGGGGCTTGACACGCTCTCCACACATGGGATTTCTGGTTAGAATTATAGAGACCATTGTCTACAGTATCTCTACAGGACATCTGCACACAATGGCTTTGTTTTATAAACCACATTTGAACAGGTTTTCAGTTTCAGAATAAGACAAAAATCCTGCTCCGAGACCCTTCTTTCCCATCCCCTTATCAAGAAGCCTGTTCCAAAGCAAGAAGCTCATATACCATTAAAAAAGGAGTTTTAACATGGCTAAAGCCGTTTCCCCCTAATGGATGAACCATTCTGGCTGAAGTTTTCCAAACTAATACAGCACAACCCAGGTTCGCACTAAGGGAAATTTCAGTCTAAGCGGATAACAGATAGCAGGGTTATAAACAATTTTTAGTAGAAACTAACAGGAGACCTCAATAAGAGGTCGTGCTAACGTGTCTGCTCATAAAACTTAACTTTTATGTGGCATATTCTTATTTCAAAGCGGATGTATGAATAGTTATCATACAACTGTGTACTTTCCTAACTTCATGATTTTCATCACCTATTTCAATAGCTCTGAGATAGTCCGTGCTACACTTTCATACAGTATGAGCTTATGAAAATAATGATAGAATCTCATACTATAAATCATTTGCAAAGGAAATGAAGGTGATTTTTTTTTTTTTTTTTTCCGGAAAAGAGTCTATAGACTGTGCACACTCATTTAGGTTATTTAAGTATATATAAATGTTTACATTGGCCTTTAGTATTAAAATGTTTGAGCATTATTCAAAATGTAAAAATACAATGATGGGGGGAATTCAAGAGAGCACCTCTCAAGGAAGCACTGCCAAGGGCACGCTCCGGTTGCGAGTGTAGGCTAAGTGCTAAGTGAGGGCTACGGTCCCAAGCAGATAAATTACACACACACAAGGCAAGCCCACAACTACCTGTGAGCCTGAGCTAAAGCTGCGATTCCAGCCAGAGCCACTTACTTGTCTTGAAAATAACAGAAAATTCACCTTCCCTGTGCTTTTGGTATGAGGCATCCTTTTTGATCATATAATGCCCGGGACAAGTTGATAGGTTTCAGGATCCTCATGGCATAGACAAGCATGGGTCTGTGCCGGACAATAACTTGGGGTGCCGCCGCCACCACAAACTCAGTGTGCAAGGACCATTCTTCTGCTAATAACAAGGCGAGTATTTCTGACAAGTATTTGAGATCCTACCGTGCAAACAGCAAAGCACTGAGAAGGGAAAAGCTTCCAAAGCTCCAAAACAGATTTTTATAAAAAAGACAGGATTTTGTTTAGCATTTCTGAATTGTGGCTTATTGCCCACCAAACAAAATGTTAACAAGATAAACTTGCAATTTAAATTACTAGTACTTCCAGGATACTTAGAAATGTATATTCTTTTCATCTAGCCTGATGATTAAAAATGCCTTTGGGATCATGCCTAGAATAATGTTTTACAGTATGGAGGCCAATAAAGAGTCTTTTGCTAAAAACTTGGATCAGATACACTGTTACTGTTCCCACCTCTTAATCGATTAAAAATATATATCATAACAGCATATGCCTTGTAAGAAGGAAAACACAGAAGTTATTCTCCTCTCCATGAACACACGTAACTGTTACTCAGTTTAATGGGACATATATATGTACACCGAATGAAAAATATCTTCCAGAATATGAAGGATTCGTATGTATCTGTAAATTATTACATGGTTAGGTGCAGGTTGGCTTTTTGCCATGCTAGACTCAATGCACCCAGTTTTGCCTAGGCCTGGCTAGCATTTCAATGTGGAGACCATCTGGGAATTCAGTGTGCCATGGGCACAAGCCAAGGAGTCACAAGGTGGTGAATGTTAGGCCATAGAAACTGAATGAGTGGAAAGATTTCATTCAGCTCCACCAGTGCTGCCGAACCAATGAAAGGGAATTTCCCCATTGCTCTCATGCCTCTCCCTGCCTTCCCCCAGTAAGGAAATATTCAGATTAATTTTAACGGGAGGGACACTGGAAGGAACCAGAGTGAAGGATGCAATGCAAAAAATACCTATAAATGTAACACAAAATTACAAATATAGTGAAGAAAATATCAATAATACAAGTGGTGTTTGAACACTCCAAGTCAAATGGGTGAAATCTGTCTGCAGAGATCTGCATAATTTTTTTTTTAATCACTCACCTGAGACTAATGGGAGGTATTTTCTTTAACAAAGTAAATGAAAAGCCCTGTGGCTACACACATCAAACCTGCAGTACTTACACACACTGTGACTGGTACCAAACCAAACGGAAAGATCCTTTTGATTTGCAAGTATATGTACGTGTATGGTGGACCTCACAGCCGTATTATAAATGACAGGGATGTTTTTGACAGTCAAAACATTTAACATTATGCTATGCTTCTAATTGAGAGATCTAACTAATGCCTGAGGCTGTTGCAGAAGGCACTGAAGAAATCTGGAAAACATTTTGAGCTTTAGCAGGAAGATGGGAGGAGGGAACTCCAGCAAGTCCATTTCTTTGTCTGAGGTTTGACCATGAGAAGCAAGACATCCTCAAGGCATCAGGAGCCTTGGCCATAGCCAAGACATGGTCTTGGGAAATCAGATCTTTTGATCACTTGAATTTCTTTTTGCTTTTCTATCTCTTCATCCCACCAAGAACTGCAGAATATTTAAACCACAAACTGTTATTGAAATACAATTTGAGAATGGTTATTGGTACTTACACAGAAAACATTTGATAGCTTAATGATTCCTAGAGTTTATGTTATTTATACCTGAGCAATTTTCATGTCATTATTTTTTTAAGGAAAAAAAAAATATTTTTTAAATGTCATTGGCATAAGCACGATGAAAAAGGGAAAGAAAAGGAGGACTTATGAAGAACAGATGTTTTGTAAATAAAACAAGCCATTGATAGCAAATTACTAGTCATCATCATGCTAATTATTCTTTCCTGGGCTGCCAGCATCTATAAAAATATTCCAGTATACATCTACCCAGAACTGGAAGGGGAAAAGCTGTCTGAACTACTGATATGGCAACACCACTGAAATCAAGGGTCCCAATTCTCCTCGCGACATTATACTGTAACTATTCAGTTACAGCTATGGAAAATGAACACATGGATTACTAAACCAGAATAGCAGCATTTGACAACAATTTACAGGGGTGTAAAATTTCTGTGCCGTGTTTTAGGCAGCAAAGAACCACAGGAACTATAATCCGTTATCTGAAACTTCACTATCTGCAAACGCAGACAGATACAAGCAAATCCTTCATTGCAAACAGCAATGGGTTTGCTGTCATTAATCACTACAAGGACCCTATTGAAGACAGACTCTGGGATGGATTTCAGCGGCAGCCTGCAACTTTATTAGCTTAACATATCCAAGCATTTAAGTGGATCCAGTGCAGGAGTTACAGGGCTCCCACCATACGACTTATAATTCATGGTCCACTGTCCACAACCTACCTACAGAAACCAGCTTCAGACATCTGACATCTTCTCACCTTAAAGAGAAAGAGAGGAGCACAGAGGGGGGGCTCTCAACCTGCAGGGGCTCTGGGTCTCCTTTTTCAGCAGTACCAGCAAAACCCCAGTTCTTCACTTCTGGGAGATCATACTTCAACCTCCTAGCCATGCTGGATACCAGCTTCAAGTTTCAAAGTAATTATTACACTAAATATTACAAAGGTATAAAATGTACTTAATATTTACATCCATGTCCTATGTCAGATTTATTACCATAGTGACATATGAGTGGAAAAACAGACAAATAAGACATAAAAATACCTGTCCTTCCTCAGTTTTATCTTAATAGGAAAAAGTGTTTGTACCCCACTTGACCCAACGCTGCCTGTTAGCTTAAAGAGGTTTTCTTCCTTTCTGGCATTTGCCTCCAACCCCTTCACAGGTGCTAACTGTGTCGATGAAAGGGGGAGAACAAGGTCCTACCATCTTCTGGCTGGCCAGTGCAAGAACAAGCTAACCGAAGAAGGAGGGGAAATCCTTTTTCTGTCCTCTCCTGTGTTCACTGCTCTCCCTGCTCCTTCTGCAAGCTCTTCACCACCCAACAGCTAACCAAGGCTCTGACCACATTTGTCATTTCTTCACTGGGCAAAATCACAGCGTAACATGTTTATTAAGCATGAAACAGAGAAACAATCCCCCTCTAGGAATTAACAGGATTTGACAGTAAATAAATCATGTTGAGTAGACTTGAGGTGATAGTTAAGGCAAAGATTTTTGGAAAGCTGAAGAAAAACAGGTAAAGTGAAGAATAGTATTTTGGGAGTCCTGAGCTGTGAGGAAAATACTGGAAAATTTTTGTGACCTGGATGAGGACAAAACTCCCGTTTCCCTGCTATTGGTCAGCAGACTGGGAACGTGCATTTCAACACGGTGTGACCTGGAGTAACGCAGACTCTCAAAACAGCCATACTCCCAATATATCCAGGAAGGTCAGCAGTGGCTGGAGCAGCACACAGTCATGCATTGATGCGCAGGTACGGGTTGCATTTCATCTCACCCAGAAAAGACAATAAACATATTCTCTTAATCACAAGGAGGAAGAGGAGTCACCCAAACTGAAAAAGAAATGGAATTTTAAAGATATGTTATATGGTTTTGGACCATTGGCCGAAGGCTGTGTCTAAGGGCACAAATGCCTGTGTTGCCAGCATCCCCTCTTCAGAGCTGAAAGAGCTGGAGCTGAAGGGTTGGAAACACAAAACAGGGCTATAAATTCACTGAAGGTTTGTCTTGGCGTTTGTTTTTACAGATTTACAGATGCAGCGAATGTTCTATTTAAAATATCCACCCAGCTGCTCTTTATCACCTTCAGACAATTTAGCACCCACCAGCGTCCCTCTGAGATAGCCAGCGACAAATGGGGGGTTGGACCCTGCCAGATGACGAAGAACGGCAGATAGGCAGCAACAAGCAGCACCCCTGGGCTGTACCGGGGGGCAGAGAGGGGCTGGGAGGAGGGGGCTTGGCCCCACGACCCCCAGGGTGGCAGGAGACCCCCAGGGAGTAGAGCCTGGCATGCCAAAGGGTCTGCATCCCCCCTGCCAGCGGAAGGCAGCGGACTGGGGCAGTGCATGGAGCAGGTCACAGCCAGCTCAGTGCTCGGCAGGAGGGAGGTGACAACTCACTCTGCCCACCGGGAATGAGGGGCCCGGCTCAGCCCAGCAAGGATCCTGCTGCGACAAGAGGCTACTGGAAAGGGGGAGAGCTGACGGGACCAGGCAGGCAAAGAGCCCAGATCTGGGCTTGCTGCTGCCACTGCCACCCGGCAGAGAGGAGCGGGGAGCAGCACAGCTGCTGCCAGGGGCTGCCACCCTCCGCCGAGCTGAGCCCATGTGCTTTCCCTCAGAAAGAGGAAACAGCCTAGTCTTCCTACATCTTGGCATAAGCAGGGGGCAAATCCGTGACCATTTTGCAAGTCTCCAGCAGCCTAGTGCCCCTGGCAACTGCCTGCTTTCTGCAGCCACAGGTCCTGGTCCACGTTTCTGCTGGACAATTAGAAGCGTAAAAATGGAAATGCAGTTTCTTTAGGGACACTAGCTGTTAATTCTCTGCCAGAGGAGCGCTCCTTTGTCAAACCTTTATGCACTTGAAGAAATAATGGCTACTAGCGTAATTACCCATTGGAGAGGGCAACGGGCAGGAAGCTCCGACCTACAGTGGATAAAAGAAACTTTTTCCCCACTGGGTCCCAGGCCGGGTGATGCCCACAGGCCATGGTAGGCAGGCAACAGCACTAAGCACAGACTGTCCAGAGGGAAACCGTACGCAAGGGAATAAAGCTGCTGGAAGACAAAAGCCACTGCCAGCAACTGCTAGTATCATCCGTGCAAAAAGCTGCATGAGCACTTTTGGGGTTGAGGACATCAGTAGTCAGCACACCACAGTGATGGCCCAGAGACCTGAAATCACTCCAGTTCTTGGACAAACCGACATGCTGGAAGGAAAGCAAGTGTGGACTACACAAATTAAAACAATGGCTGTGGCTGAGCACCTACTGCAGGCAACGGTGGAAATCCAGCTCTTTCTGAACCTGGCAAGATCCATGTTCTTGTGCAAGAGCAAGATTGCCATTCAGCAGAAGTATGTTACAGGCTGAACCGAGGAATGAGCTGTGCACAGGAGCCATCCCTAAGATTGAGCAGAAGGTACAGCTCGTGAAAAATCAGACAGTGGAGACAGCGTCTCAGCCTCTGACAGCAACAGAGGTGAAAAGTGGTGAGGCAGCCTGGCTGGTACAAGTTAGGGATTGACTTAAGAGAAGTCTTGGTGGAAGGCAGTGAAAAGGAAGCCATTAGCACAGCTGTGGTAATGCTGCACCAGTGCATCCTCCAGGAACAAAGGGGAGCTTGTCAAGATACGATCAAGTGCAAGATCAGATCAAGCTTAAACTAAGGGAGTGTTCCTGGCAGGCAGTTCCCAGCTTGAATTCCCTGAATATCAGGTAACAGTGAAGCTAAGTGATATTCCGGAGGTTAGCCTGACTAGACAACGTGCCTAACCCTGGACATCCCCACCTGCACACCCTCAAAAGCCAAAAAGAGACATAAAAACATGCATTGGCTGCATGAGACATAATGCACAAGCAGGTCAAACACATGGATAAAATATTAGGAGCAAGACATTTCAGCAGTTTTAATTTGGATAATCTCAGGTAATGACGGGAGCAAAGGACCACGGAAATAAACCGCATATTTGGATTGCTTCAGTCCTTCAGAGTGCCTCCTGAAGCTGGAATGAATCAGGCACAATTGAGAGGTACTGAAGGATCTACAGAGTTTTTTAAATTAAAGAACCAAAGAGATTTTAGTTCAGTTCAAAATGTTGTTTCTAAGAACTGAAGAAACCTTCACATATTTCCTAAGACACTTAAGAGTGGCAACGATTTTTAAGCTTTTAAAGGCTTAAACCTCAAGCAGCCTGTAAGGAGCTGCATCCTGAGCACATAGTCAGTGGGGACAGGCTAAGAGTTTCAGACCACCACCAGAAAGCATATAAAACACAAAGATACTGGCAAAACCACAGGCTATCTGCACAGAAGACACCTCATCTACAAAAGCTTTGAGCACATTATCAGAACCAACAGCATCATCTCATCGTTTAAGAAACAAATTATCTAGACAAAGGAAGAAGAAAAGCTGATGAGTAAAACAAAGGAACGGTTTCTGAGCCATGTTTTGTTCATGTTTTCAGATCCACCCCTCAATCTGCGGGAGTTTGCAATGCCCCAAAATCTCCTGGTGAGATCCGAAACTGGTGAGGCTGGTAGGTGCTCTTTGGTGAGTTTCCCACAGATTAAATGAGGATTGCTACAGAACCGGAGAGTTCAATTGTTGTGGAAGTCCTCAAATCCTCTCATTTACATTTACTTAATACGGAATTCACTGTACACAGGCTCACAACAGCCTGTAGCAACTCCTTATCAAGCACAGCCTAGCAAGACATCCATGGAGATGGATTCACAAACCAGCCAAATAAACATTCGCAGCTCAACAGAAAACAAAAGGAAAATGCGACTGCTGTTTGCAGGGCAGGAGAGTGCACAGGCTCCCTCTGGTCTCCCTACATTGGACAAGACCAACCTGAGGATCCTGGTTACTTCTTATGCACAAAAATGTCTACCAGAGGGGACCCCAGTTCAAATATAGTATCAACAGAGAAATCGCCTGGAGTTCTTACAGATTAATTTCAAGGACTGAAAAATACCATCTGAAAATCACCACTTTCTGGTTGTGTATGACATTTCTGAAAATATGTAACAGCAGAGCTGCTGAAGCATGAAAAGTAGCTTGAGACTGTTAGAGACATGTTGATGAAATCCGTAATGCTGTGGTTCAGCCCACAGGGCTGCATTTATGGTGATACAGAGAGGGAACCTGATGTACGAGTGCCAAAAGCTTAAGGTAATCATATGATCACATTATATATAGTATAATATAAAGTAAGGATGTTATAAGGTGGTTTGTGAAGGGAATGAAGAGTAATCACACTACTGGCTTCATGCTCACAGTTCTCATCCAAGAACAACAGGACTATGCTAGGAAGATACCGTCAGCAAATTACAATTAATGAGTCAGGACTCAGCTATCTGTCTGTCTCCCAGTGGAACTATTTTTAACCCCACAAACTCCAGATTTTCAGACACGGCATCTCGCCTCTTTACAGGTGTGTGAGAGCAAAGAGACCTGTTTCAGTGACTCCAGGGCAACACGGTGCCAGGAGGTGTAAGAGAGCTTCAGGCAGGAGTGAAGGCGCCAGGACGGAGATGAGCGGTGAGAGCAGGGATAGGTGCCCATCCTGCAGGGAGGGCAGTGGGTCTGAGCAACAGGAGAAATCTGGGGGAAAAATCCCAGGCACACATTTCTTCAAAGGGAATGTTACTAATTTTGGAACTAAACAATCTGTGCCTGCTGATACAAAAAGCTGGTGCATAATATCTTGTAATATATTAAGAAAGGTATGCAGATGCAGAGAAAGACTGGAAAAATCAAATACAAAAAAAAAAACCATAGCAACTCTTCCAGACAGATGGTAAAGGGAATTTGATAATATTCCAGAAGCATGTTATTTCTCCTCACAAGAGAGAGCACCCAAGGAGCTGCTCTGGCATGCTCAGATCCCCCAGAGACGGCGGTCCGTGGCGGAGGGCCCGTGTGGCCACCTGGGGGGCTAGGGGGCCAGGGGGGATCCATGACCCCTGCCTGCGCCCAGCCACCCCCCCCGGGAGAGCAGCATCCCCTCCCTGCAGGGCTGGGCAGGTGGGCTGGCATCAGCGACAGGGGGGAAGGCTGCCCGCACTCTTGCAAGTCACTGTAATTTCTGCAATTGCTTTTAAAGTTTATTAAACTTCAAGGGGTGAAATAATACATTTAGTTTTTCTAACAAGAGTAGAAGTCCAGAACCCTGTCTTCTATGGCATTCAGCTGATCTCTTGTTTTATACTAATGGATTAAGTTTTTATCTATTAAGTTCCCAAAAGCTCACTGCTTTCTATGGACGGTTGCAAAAATTTGCTTTTTAAATGCTAGAAGACAAGTGTCAGATTTGAGTCAGTACGAAAGGAGGAACTTCACCACTGCTGTTGTATCTTCCTTATTCAGACTTCTTTCTTTTTGGAAGTACAACTTGTATCTGACACAATTAGAGTCTATTCTGCTTTGATATGTTTAATTTATATATTTGCAGGCAATAATGGAGCAGGAATACACAGAACACCTATTTTTAATTTTAGACAAAACCTGCCAAGGATGTACAATAAGAAAATCTGGGAAGTAATTTGTCTCAGTAACCTAATTTGTGCAAGCTTCAGCCAAGGACGTTTATCATTTTGCTTTCCACCTTCTCCAGGAAACAGGCAGGGGAAGGCAGAGCAATAAGTAACGCCTTGCAGAACACGCCGTCGGTTAGACAGGAAGAGGCATCCTTCCTTCCTCTTTAGGGCAACATGAACTGCTCCGGTTTAGCCTGCGTTTTTTTGTTTTGCTGAATAGTGGTCTCTTTGCTACAACGTTAAGATAAGGACCAAGAATAGCCAAAAATGACAAGACAGCAATAAACAAAAGACAAGGAAGAGAGACAACAGCTCTGACAGATCTAATTCATTTACAGATATCTATCTCCATTAGGTTCACAGGACACTCAGTTTCAACGGCATCAAAATTTGACAAAAAAACCCCGTTTCACTCAAGAAAAAAGATCCATTTTTTTTCTGTAATATGCACAGCCATTGGGCTATTGCAGCTGAACAATTAAAAAATAATTATTCGTTATCACAAGAAAATAAATGCCTTTAAGGAGAAAGCTGTAAAAACAGTTTGAGCATTCAAAGGTTGCATCATAACGACTACACAGAAGGGGGACGAAGAGGGAAGACGGCACAGGAAACATCACTCTGGCATTTCCTAATTCCTGAGCACTTGACTTCACAACCTCCGCTTATTATTGTACATAATTTCCTAATGGAAATTTCCTTCATGGGAAGGATTGGCAACACCCCACAGCCCCTCTCCCCACAGCCTGCCTGGCCCAAAAGCGTGGGATGCTCCAGGGTGCTGCCCCAGCCCCTCCAGAAAGCCCAGTCCCATGGCAGCCTCCGAGGCTGGGAGAAACAAGGGCTCCAGTCGGGTCAAATCCTTGGGAGACTAGAACAGAAAAGCCCAAACATGCTCAAACTGTAAATGCCCTGAGGATCGTGGCTTCACCAAACTCCCACATGTTTTCCCAGGACCAGCTAGAAGTGTCTTTCCAAATACTGTTGTTCCCCCAAATGCTGGATCATGACACCGTTACAGAAAACACTACAGCTTTTCTGTAAGGTTTGGGATTATTTTTTTTTTTAATTTTGTTAACATGAGCCAAACAAAGCAATTTTCTCACTCTTGTTTTTAGAGAAACCTGAACTCTTTCAGTTGAAACTTTCCATTGCAAGTTCTGCCTCAGGCTCAGTATTTCTTTGGAAAGTTTCAGTCCCAGTAGTTGAAGTTTGGCTGAGTTATAAGCATGGCCACATAATGGAAAGAGTCAGAAAGCTTTAGTTACAGGCAATATTACTAGCTCAACCACTAATACACATATAAACACTCATATATCTGGCGAACTTGCTCAAATTACAGGAAGATACACAGCTAATGACTGAATTTCCAGATAAATACGTGACGTCCAAGATCTGCTTATGGAAGTAGCTTCTTTAGGGTTACTCATGGCCATGCAGAGCCAATATATCTAAGTCAAAAGAAAACTCTTTTTTTTAAAGCAAAGCTAACTCTCAGGAAAAAAAAAAGTGTTTTGCCTACTTATCTGATTAAAATAGTTAGGTTATTTGATATATGAGACTGCACAAAAGTGGCAGAACTTCATAGCATACTGTCATTTCATTTTGAAAGGGGAGAGGATTTCTCTCATTTTTCCACTTTTCTTTATCTATAAATGACATAATTGATAGAATAACAATGTATAAATAAATATACAATCTGCTGCTGGGTCTGTTTCACTTAGCAATGCCAAAACTACACTGATGATAAGCCATGGCCTTCCTGGGCTCCCCTGCAATAGGCAGAACCTGAACCTCCAGCTCATGCCGGCTGTGGCTGTGTCCTGCACCCATGAGCTTTCCAGTGACAACTTGACCCCCACTGGAGACCAGCATTTTTTCTCCCACAACACCAAGGCATATGCATGGATTTTTTTTTTCTCTTCCCCTGTTCAACAGGAAACCTCTATTGACACTTCCACTACGTTCCTTCACATACCTTAATCCTCCTTCTTCAGCTGGGATAATCCCCAGGCAATATGGCATATGAAGTCAGGGCAAGTGGAAAGATAAATTATCACAACGAATTGCATCTAATAACCTCTGGAATAAAATCATGTGGCTTTGCATGCAGCTCCACATTTACTTAAATCAGCCTGTTCTGCTATACTGGCGGTGGAACAGTCCTACTGTGAAACAAAACTATTTCAGCTTTATGTGCTTATCATTCTTGTTGTTCTCAAATTGACCTAGACAGGTAAGTATTACAGCTCAACTTGTAGCTGGATTTTCATGCAGATCCCACTGTGATCGAGTATAGTCAGTTTGATTTTCCACAACCCTGTCAGATGAAAACTTACAACCCGCCTTGAAACAAAGATGAATGGGATGATCTTTGATGTTACAAGCCCCGTAGGAGGCAAAGTAGATAAAAGGTGTTTATATGCCATCTTCTGCTGTTAAAATAACGCACAATGCAAAGTCAAAGAAGCATTTCAGTTTTAGTAAAATCAGCAGTGGCCTGCAGAAGTCTGACAGAGATAAGTAGACATCTTGCAAAGAGAGCATAGAAACAGTCTTCCTTATGTACTTTTCTAAAAAAATCCATCTAGTGGTAAATTGTCACATGTAGACACAGACAACAACAATAAAATCAGTCCTTTGTTGTGGCAGAAGTATTAATAATTTTTAAATGAGGATGGAGACCACAAGCAGCAAACACCTTGTCGATCGTGCCTTGGAATTTACACAATTGAATTAAAATATTGGTAAACTAAGTGGTTACCCTAGTACTTGTGCTGCAAAACACCTTTCTTTATAAAACACTTTTGGAACATATTAGGGAATTTATAATACCTTCAACTTGCTTTCAACAGATTTTTTAATTTTAGCAAGAGGAAAGACCCAGCACCAGGAAAGAGCCTTTTCCCTGTCCCTTGACTTTGTGCTATGATTTGACCAAGATACAAAGCTACCAACATTCCTTTCAGTCACATTCTCAACAAAAATGGTGGTGACACACCAAAAATAACTGAGCGTTCACATTTCCACCACAGGCCAAGCCAAGATACTACTATGGGAGCAGCGGTAGCACCCGCTGCGCGGGAGGCTGAAGGCAAGCAGTGATGGCGAAAGGGGGGAGCAGAGGGGTGTGCAGCCCGCTGCCCTCTCTGCCGCTCCCAGCGTGACCCCGGGAACCCATTCTCCACACCCAAAATAACACTATTATCCTGGATGGGACCAGCGCAGTTAGTCCTGTAACTCCAGCTGTGGTGCTTGGCTGAAGGTTCAGGTTTCAGAGCCTGCTAACAAGGAATGCTGCTGCCGTCGCTGGGAATTTCACATTAGGGGGGGAGAAAGAGCGAGATTGTTTTCACCTTTAGAAAACCCAGCCTCCAAAGAAAGGTACTGAAGAGTCAGGATGCTGGTATGTGGCTGCATGCGTGGTTTTAATTTAGTCCCTTTTGTGCACACATTGTAAGACAGTCTTTAATTGCACAATCATGTATTGTTAGGATTTGCTGGTTTAGGTTTTTTCCACGAGGCTTGATTCGGTAGTCAATAAGCAGCCACAGACATAAAGCACTGATCAGGTTTGTGTAATGAATAAGGTTATTTTTAGGGAAATATTTATCTCATTGAGACTCAGCTTTAAATACGTTTCACCGTCATTAACTCTGGAGGAGAATTTGGTTGTGGGTGGGTAACTCCCAGTTTTCTATCATCCTTAGTTTCCCCAAAGGAGTTTTTTGAACTCCTGGGGAATACCTGAACCCAGGTATTACTGATTCATTTGCTGCCTTCACAGCACTGGATGCATGGAAGGGCAGGAGGGTGGGTTTGGGGTGGGTCCGCATAATGCAGGAAAGAGGAAGGAGTGGGGAGAGGGCGCCCACCCGCGGGTGGGGGACGGCTGGGGGCGGGGGGGGCACGGGCTGGACCCAGACCAGCTCCTGCGGGAGAGCCAACCGACTGCGCCCAAGCAGCCATTTAGGACACCCTGGCTGCCCGGGGACAGACGGGGGATGGGACGGGACGGGAAGTCCCCGCTTGTGTCTTTTTAAGCCCGTGGGTCACACCGACGGCGTGGCGCCCGCCGAAGCAGAAGACGCCGCCGATCCGCCGCAGCCCCGTGAACCCGGCGGTTGCGTTTGGAGCCCGCGTTTCGGCAGGGAACGAGACAAGCGCACCCGCGCTGCCCGCCCAGCGCCCACGCGTGGGCGGCCCCGGCCCGGCAAAGCGGTACCCGCGACCGTGGAGACGCGCGGTTCCTGCTGTAAGAGCCGGGCGAGAGGCGGGGCGGGGTTGCCCCGGGCCCCCCCTCGCCGCCACCGCCCCACGAGGGGCTGAGCAGGGGCCGGGGGCGGGGATGGAGGGCTGGAAGGGCTCTTAAGGAGCCTGGGCTGGAGAGGGAAAACGTGTGAGGGGGGTCCTGATGGGACAACCTGCGCTCCCGAAGGACGGCTACAGGACCGTGTCCCTGCCTGCTTTGTGCCCGCGTACCCCCGGGGGGCGGGGACGTCGGCATCCCTCCGGAGCATCCCTCCGGAGCGCCGGGCTCCCTCGCAGCCCGGGGAGACCCCTGCCCGCCCGGGAAACTCCCAAATCTCCTGTAGGCCCTTTCCCGTAAGGCATGGTTCATTAATACACAAAGTAACACCAAACAAAGCTTTTTCCCCTGCCCAAACAGCCGACACAGCCGGGGGGCTTTCCCTGCGCACCCCTCTCTCCTTAGAAAAAGGCCACGCTCCTTCCCCTGCACCCCCGCGAAGGGGCTGCGAGACTGCGCGGCTTAACCCTTCCCTGCCTCCTCCGCCCCCCGGGAAAGTTTATTAAAATACCAGGGCCTCTAATTGTCCGGCTGAGTTATATTGCTGAATGAGGAAAGTAAATTATCCACTCATTGGGGAAGGTTTTTATACGGAGACGCAGATGGCAAATTCTTGCTCTGAGTTTGTTGTGTCGGTCTGTATTTATTTGTAGCTTGACTGCTTAAAGAAGACTACAGAAATGCACGCTGTTAATACCTAAGAGGTCACATAGTACAACGGGGCTCATACCTTGTGTGCTTCCGAACACTGCTATTTCAAGAACCCTGCGACAAGTCGTTTGGAAAAACAAACACGTTTTCCCAGTACTACTTATTTCTGTCCTGGGAACCAAGGGAAAAATTCAGTGACAGCTACATCAGTTAAAACCAAAGAATAACCGGGAAAGTTTATAACTCTCCCTCTTCGCAGCTAATAGAGTCAGACATTCATGTAAACAGTTGCGAATCTTATTGTGGGGATGTTTTCATGGGGCAAAAAAGGGTGTTACAAGAAAGCAACAAAAAGGCTGTCTAATGCAAACCAGAAGAGATGCACTTTTTTCCCATAGCGCTCATTGAAAGATCAGCCTGTTTTATTTTGTTAAAAAAAGGAGAATACATCAGTTGCTGCGAGCCCAAGATGTGAGCTGTGAGCTCTCGGGTAGCATTTCAAAACAGACGATGTCATCAAAAATGTGTATATTTGCCTAGCACTGGTACTAAAATTTCACAAAGTTATTTTCTTTTCAGTACAAACTCTATCAATGTCTTTCCCTCTCTGTAAAATAGCTGCTTTTTAACAGTTGATAGAGCAGTCGGTTTTCTGAAAGACTAATTGATATTTAGATTGACCAAGCGCTGTCTGAAGATGTTTTCATTAACTTTTTTGTTTGACTAGGCTGAAAAAGGGTTAAAAGTAACTATAGTCTCACAGTCAACAGAAAGCTATTGAAATGTTTGATTATCCCTGCAGCAAAGGAAAGAGGATAGCAATACAACAGCAACCTCTCTTGGGGTAAAGTCAAGATTTAATAAGCTAGGACCAAAGCAATTGTTCAAATCAGGCAAAAGGAAGTTCAAAATATTTTCAAGTACAATCTATTTCCTTGTGTTTATTTTGATCAAGATGCCCTCAGATAAATAGCCCTCTTCCACGGGAAGGCAATAGAAATGTCACCGTTGACTCCAGGGAGATCAGGATGGATGCCCGGACATCATGTGGGAACATTAATTTAATATTCCACAAAATAGTGCAGTTAAAGAGTCAATATTCACTGTCCATTCTCTCCCTGTTTTGTCAGATTTTTTTATTATTACTATTTAATCAAATCACTGTCCTAGAATTCAGTGATGGAAAAAAATCTAGCAAATCAAGTGATCCATCTTCCTTTGAATGCCGTGTTTCTTCATGGTTTTTTTACTGACGCCTCATGGAGTGCAGTTTTTTAAATGTCCCAGGTGATAAGGGCTCCTTAAAGAGCCTTACTGCACGTTGTAATGGATCTCTGACTATGATCAAATCCTGCTGTTTCTTGCTATGCAGGAAGTCTTTCCAAATTAGTCTAACACCAGGGCCGAGCACTGTGACTAATAGGCATAAATGCACTGTTCATGCTATCTGTAAGGCAGGTTCAGCAGGGAAAATATCAGCACCGAGAACTTGCTTGTTATTCCATGCAGTAAAGGGCAGCATCTTAGAGAAAAAGACCAGGGGCTGGATTTGAGGGTTTAAACCTGGAGCATAAATAATTATGCAAAGATGCTTTACTCTGGAGGTACTTTGTCAATAACAACTCTAGATAAGCTGAAGGAAAATTAAAAACTACTCTACGGCAGCCTCAAAGGAAGGTACTTGCGCTTCCGGATCTTCACACGCTTCTTGACCGGTGTCATTGAGTTTGGACTAAGCAGAAGAAGAAGCTGTGATCTTCGGTGTTAAGTTCTAGGAATCTACAAAAACATCAAGTCCAGAGGAGCAGCTACATTTTGTTTAACACTGGCCATTAGATCTTATCCACTTCACTCAGTGTTGTGTCCAATAACTTGTGTCTGACAAAAGCATAATTTCCAGGAAGGCTTAAAAACAGCAAATAACAGTGAATTAGCCACTTGCCTGGGCAGTAGCTTACCAGTGAGTGCTTTCCTTCATACATGAATTTGTCTGGCTCCAGTTTCCAGCTGTTGGTTCAGCCTGTGCCTTTCCCCACTAGGTTAAAGAGACCTTCCACACCTCACATTTCCACCTCTTGAGGGTATTTCATGTTGTAATCCAGTCCCTTAAGAAAGAGTATGCTCCAAGAGAACCTTGTACACCAGTCTGGGGTTTCAAAATATAAGGGTGGGAGGAGACGGTCTCTCCTCCGTGCTCTTCAAAATGTCAATATCCCTTTGAAAAAAATGGAGAGTGCGACAGGGTGTCATTACCCTGCCTGGATATAAAGTTGAGGGAATGGCTTGTAAGGAAAAGGATGGGAGTAAAAGAATAAACTGAGCAGTTGTGAGAGATCCCAGAAGCCACATTTTGGTGTTGGCTGAAGATGAAATTTTGTTTTGTTAGGTGTTCACACAGAATTTGCTGTTACCTGTTTGAATAAATATTGCTGTAAAGCTTTCCCGTTTTCTTCTTAATACTGGCTGTTGGCCTTCAAGATATAAAGAAAAAATTATTCTTAGAGAACAGAGAGAAAACACCTGAAGCCCTTCTGCAAAAAAAAAAAAAAAAAAAAAAAAAAAAAAAAGCAGGATCACCCTGTACTTCAGTGAAACCCAAAGGAAACCTATTGCAGTCCCTTCTCCATGATGCCTTGTGGAGGGTGGGTGGGAGAGCTGTACCCTCTGGACCAGCCTGCCTGGGCAGCTGTGGCCAAAGCTCTGCCCAGAGAGCTTCCAAGGGCCAGAGAGGTCCGCAGCGCTGGAGGGGTCCCAAGGGCTTCCACGAGGTCCTCTTGACAGGAGATATGGATTACCCCGACCAGCAGTGCCCAGGTGATCACAGCCACATAGGTGGGTCCTTGGGAAGGAAACTGCTCCTGAAAAATGAATGCAGACCTCCTTCCCAGTTTAAACCAGACACTGGTTGCCAACGTGGGGTTCTTATTCAAATTTCACTGCCGGGAAACTATCAATCTCTACAGTCACGTTCATTTACTGTGACACTTGTTTTAGCCCCGGACAAAGAATGCGTTTGATAAAATGAGGGCAATATCTTTTTCGTTTATAGAGGCAATTAGCTACACACTCTCTGTTGTCAGAGAGACACAGCATCAATCACGGACAGAGATCGGTTTCTTTAAAAGTTAAATTCCCTGCTGTTGGCCCTGCCAGTATTTTAGTCACATGCATTATGTTTACTTTGGGGGGGAAAATGTGTCTCATTCTGGCAAGGGGAACAAAATGCTTTGGATGAGGGCTCCTTTGTCAAGGGAAGACAGAATATTCTGATGCTTTAGATAAAAAGGGGAGATAAGGTACCTGATTTGCTGCTTTAATGGCGGTTATTATGGCTTATTGTGACACGGTCCGCTGAAGTCTATGGGATTGTTGCTTCCTCGTGGCACAGCTTGCCCCTTCAGGTTTTTACAGCTTTCCTCTCAAACATTAGATCAATCAATAAACCGCCGTGTACTATTTTTAATTCTCTTGTGTGCGAACCCCGGGGTGAAACACCGCTTCCCCCCTCCAGCAATTCTGTTTCTTGAGTAATTTGGCAGGCTGCAGATTTTTGTCTACTTTTCTAAGCTTCCAGCTTTACCGCCCACCAAAGCCTACCAGCAAGGTAAATATACAAACGCCACATTTCGGGGATCTTCTCTGGTCGGGAGAGACCCAGCGCTAATTTCTTGTCTACTCCGCAGAAACTTCAAGCGGACAACAAAAAATAAGGCGGCGATGCGCAGAGGACGTGGCCCTTCATTCCTCGCCTTGTTTCAGAGCTTCGCTGGGCTTTTTCACTTAAAACAGCCGGCGGAGCCGGTCGCAGACAGCTCCGCGCACAGCCGCGCAACAGCCGCGCAGCGCCACGCCAGCCGTCATCATTCAGCTCTGCTGCGCGGGGAGGGGGGCGCAGAAAACGGGTGTGATTTTGAAAATATTTCGCTGTTATTTCGGCCAGCTCGGTGGAGGCTCGGAGCTGGCAAGCTACCGTGAAGGCGCGGGCGCTGCGCGGCTCTGCGCGATAGGGCTGCCCCGCCGCTACCACCGTACGCTGCGCTCACAAATCACCGCTTAATAACACGAGAGGGAAACCTCGTCATGCTTAATGGCCTGTGTGGCGTACTTCTAATGCAGATTTGTCTTCATGAGTTTCCAGCACAACAACCCCCCCAAAAAAATAACCGTCCCCCGTCTAGAAACATGAGAAATTCGGCCCTGAATTTTCAGAGCAACGATCGCGCCCTTGCGCAAGCGAGAGGCATCCCTAGCTCCCGCGTCTGCATCCTCGGGTCCGTTTTTGAGGGTAAAAGAGGCGCAGATGGGGGTGCGTTGCTGAGGTCGGCCGGTGTCCATCCGCCGCGCCGTCCCGGCCGGGAGCCGGCGCCGGGAGCTGCGCGGCTCGGCCGCCCTCGCCGCCGGGACCGGCTCCCTGCGCGCTGCAGCCCCTCCGGGGGCTCAGCGCCGGCGCGTCTCTGGGAGGACCCTCCGCGCTGTCACCGCTCCTTCTTACTAACCCAAGATCCAGAATAAAATCGTTACTCGATGAGGCTGACGGATGGGGAGGGACCGCGCAGGAGCGCGCACGGCGGCGCCTCCGCCCCCGCTGCCCCGGGGAGGGCGGGACGGGGCCGCACGGCCCTTCTCGGGCAGCTGCAAAATACTGGGGGGGGGGGGGGGGGGATTGTCCCCCCGCCCTTTTATTTTTTCCTTAATTAACTTTATTGGGTTTGCTCTAGGGACGGGTGGCGCAAGGCAGGGGAGGGTGCTCCGCGGCAACAGCTTGCCTGGGAACGCCCCCGCTGCGCCTCCCCCGAAACGGAGCTGCCGCCGTGCCCGTGTGCGCGGGGGGGACACGGGGACGTGGGAGAGCACCTGCCCTAGCAGCCGGCCGGAACCCTCGCTAAAGCTGCCCGGGGCTGCCAGGAGCTCTGCGCGCTCCCGGCTCCGCGCAGTGCGGAGCGGCGCGGAGCGGAGCGGCGGGCACGGCTCGCCTCGGCCCTGGGGCAGGACCACTTGAAGAGGCGCCTCTTCTTTTTTCCTTCTTTCCCCTTTTTTCTCTTCCACCCCCACCCGGTGCCAGTGCTCCCGGGAGAGCGGGGAACCCAGTGCGGCCGCTCGTCCCGGGGGACGGTGTGTGGGAGGCGGGGGCTGTCCGTATCCCGGGAGCGAGCGGGGTGGTCCCCGCGATGAAGCGAAGCACGAAGCGCCGGGGGTCCTGGGGGCCGAGGGTCGGGCCCCGTTAGCGGCGCCGCAGCCGTCGGAGGGGCCGGTTCGGCCCGGGCAGCCCCACCGACACCTCACTCGGAGGTGTCCCCGCTGCCGCCGGTGGCAGGGGTTGCCCCCGCACCGCTGCCCCCGACTAATCCACCCAGTCCGCGGCTCCCGCGTGGAAAATCACGCCCGTGGGAGCACTCCGCGCTTCACTGACACGCATCGCAAAAACAGCGATGCCTTCACCAGAGAGGGGGGCTCCAGGACGGAAACGGCGGCAGCATCGACGGCATTTCAGGACAATGTCAGCGGCAGTGTCCGCGCCGCCGCCGGGCGAGACGCGGACTCCCCGCGCCCGGGCGAGACGCGGACTCCCCGCGCCCGGGCGCGGCGCGGAGAGGCCGCCGCCGCCGCCGCTCCTCGCCCGTTCCACCTTAAGAGCTCCTGCCCCTTTAAGGGGCAGTGCCGCCGCCGAGGCGCTGCCGCTCCGCCGCCGTCCTGCAGGGGGCGCTGCCGGCCCGCGTTTGGCGCCGCCGGCGGCGGGCGGCGGCTGCGGCCTCGGCCTCGGCGGCGGCGGGGCGGCCCCTCCGCCGGCGGCCTCGCCTCGCCCGGCACCCGCCGCCGCGGCCGAGCGGACGCCTCCCGCGCCGCTGCCTTTGTTTCCCCGGAGGCCGGGGGCGCTGCCCTGCCCCGGGCACCCCCGCACTCCCCGCGGGGCCCCCGCGCAGGTGCGGGGCCCGGGCCGCCGCCGCCTTCCGGTGGAGCGGAGTGTGCCCCGCCGCGTCCCCGCTGCCCCCGCAGCCCTCCGCTCCGGGCACGATCCCGGGAGCGACGGGCGGGCTCTCCCCGCCGTGCCCGGGGATGGGCTGACGGGCGGGAGCGCCGCAGGTTTCGCTTCTGCCGCCCGAGTCCCGGTGCCGGCCGGGTCGCCGGCACTAAGCGGGGCTCGGCCGGGGCTCGGGCGTGCGGGACGCCGCGGGTGACGGGCGCGGTGCCGCCCGACCGCTTTGTCCCGCTCTTGCCTCCAGATGGTACCTAAAGGGAACGTGGGGACAAGCTGGGTCGCTCCCTCCCTGCCCGGGCTCAGCATTGTCCGTTACCGGGTGGCGTGCCTTTGTTCAAACTCTCCGACGAGTTAAATTGCCTCTCCCTCGTAATTCGAAATACAATTAGGCTGATTTTTGGTAAAGAGCCTAAATAAATTAAAATAATCTTAATTTTAATGTGACGTGACCCCTATTTTTCCGGAGAATAATGAGGATAAAGCAGTCATTAATTAAACCCAAGATGTCTCCATATAAAGATGGTATCTAGATGTGCGGAGGCTTTGAGTCATCGGCCGTATTAGTAAATGTATAATTGCACATTTAGATAATCATCGGGTTTGTTTGCGTGTCTGTGTTTTAACCTGAAAGCACTTACATTTACTTGGCAAGGTTTCCAGAGTCCTCATTCTTCGTATTTCTGGTCGCCGAATAAATACAAACCGCCCCGGTTTCTCCGGTGCAGGGCAATGACTCCCGAGCCATCCTCAGCTTTGGTAACGGATCGAACATTTGATAACGCGGCCGCCTTTTCCCGCAGCCACATTCATAATGTCGCTGGTTAAGCGCTTCGTCCTGCATCAGGAGCCCCGTGTGCATCTATTTCCCTAAAGACAGGAGGGGAGCAAATGCAACTACGTTTAAAATAAAACTGTATTTCAAATACGGTGGCCCTGTGCTGGACCCAGGGGCTCTGTTTTCGGTTTCAGGATCCGGAGACAGTTTTGAAGATGGGGGAACGGTGACGGCCGTGGGCTCCGGCTGGGGCTGCTCCGCCGGGGAAGGACCGTCACCGGCTCTCGGGGATTTTGCCCTCCTCTACCACACACCCCACAATACTTTTGGCTGCCAATTTTGTGAGAAATGGACTTTCTTCAGAGCCAGCCGGTCTTCCAAACAGAGTCCCATGGCACCACCCCTCGCGATTGCCTCTCCTGACTCTCCGGGCTGGTTTGAACACATTTTTTCCTCCCCCTTTTATTTTGCCCTCTGTCTTTTTTTCTTCCCTGACGCTTACGCGTCCTTTTCCTGAGGATTTGGGATATAAAACGCGTGGCAAAGGAAAAGGGAATAATATCTAATTAGTTTTTCATATCGATCTGTCAAATATCCTTATTAAGTTATTCCTGCACCGCGCGCCTATTCCCGTCTCAGCTCGGCGCAAGATCTGCACGTCCCAGAAATATATATATTTCCTCGTGTTTAGTGTTCTGTCTGCGGCAAGATTTTTGGTTGCGAAGTTCATTTTCTCCTCTTAAATGCTGCCTAAAATCTTAACGCAATTTCTTCCTCTGTTTGGGGGGCTTTGAGCAATTAAAGGAGCGTAAAGGAGTAATTTCTTCCCTCTCTCTTTCTTTTTTCTTAGAATGGGTATTTTCCCACTATAATTTAGAATGAAATAGGATTTTTAAAAGATCCAGAGTTCTAATCTCGGTTGATGTTTGGGTGTATTCACGGTAATGAGTCCTATTCCCTCGGGTCATGAAGCCCCCAAATGTCAATCAACCAAACTGATTCAGAAATGCCATTGTTCGACTCCCACGTCACTCGCCTTCCTCTCATTTTACTTAACAATACCGGAGTTCTCTGATCACTCATTCGGAATATGGGCATTATCTGTGGAAAATGCACAAAGTGTCTTGATCTTTCGCTGGCAGATACTGTTAGAGGGCTTCCGCCGAGCAGACGGTGCGTGTTTATACTTCTGCCCCCTCGGCTTCACCACAGCTCGGAGGAGCCAATGAGTATCTTGAAAGCAAACCGTGCCATAAATCCGTCAAAAATTAATTTGTCTGGAGAGACGTTACATTTCTATTTCCGCGCCCAGAGCCGGCACGGGCTGCGGCCCCCTCCGCGCTCCGCGTAGCGCCGCTCCGCGCGGACCCCGCCGGAGGGGGCTCCGTCCCGCCGCCGCGCTGCCGGGCGGCCCGCTGCGCCGGCCCGCGGACACGCGTGGGAGCTCCCCGTCCCGCCGCGCGCAGCACGGGGCTCATGGGCTTCTGAGGTCGCGTGTCCCCCCGCGGGAAGAGCGCCACCCGCGTCTCAAGGGGGAGGCGAAACACCCTTCCCCAGAGCAGGTCGTGGAAACGCCCCGTTTCGGACGTGTCTCCTGGGCAGTGCGTGGGGACGCCCAGCCCCCCCATCACCCCCCACGGGCCCCGCCAGTGCCGGGCGCCGGGGGCTCCCCCCGGCCGGCGGAGCTGAGGCCCCTTCTTCTTAATCGCCGGGTCAGATCAGGTGGAGGCAGCTCCGCCGGGGAGTCGAGGGGTCTGCGGACGTCCCAGGTCTCGGGCGCGAACGGTGCGTCCCCGGGAGGCGAGGGAGGAGGCGGAGGGCGGGGAGCCCTGTCCGGAGCCTCGCAGCGAGCCCACGGAGGAGAATTAGTGCTATCCCTCACCCAGCCTGAGCACGGGCTCTCCACCGGTTGCAAGGCATGAACGTCGTCTTCATTTAAAATTAAGCTCCCCAGCCCCCAGCCTCAGCATTTAAAGTGCCTTTTGTCTCTTCATTTCACTTAAGCAAGGTTTTTGTTGCCGGTTGCCAAGTTCTATTAATGCAGAATTTAATCGGGAAGCGCCTTTCCCTGGTCCCAGCAAGACGGGAACAGCAGATTCTGAGGCCTGAGACAGTGTAAAACAGATGCCTCCCTGATTATTACTAACATCCTACAATTTAATGTCGTCTTTAGGAAAAACCACTTATGTGGCAGCAACTTTTTTGCGCTCAAAGGAAAAAACGGTCCTTTATTTCTCCTCTCGAGCACGCAGCAATCACGCCCGACGCTGGAATACGAAACCGAAAAGGTTTTCTCTAAAGAGAAGGGCCTTAATTACTAGATTCCGTGTACAACTAATCCACAGGCACACTTAAAAGGAAATTTAATAGCGCCAGTTTCTATTTCACTCTGGCTCGCATGTGTCCTCTGGCTGGATGCTCCCAACCCGCCTCTCCCAGCGCAGAGCCCGAGGAGTTCCCGCTCCATTTTGTTCGGGATCTGTTGGCTTTTCTCAATATCCCCTTCTCCCTGCAGTGGGAATAAATGGAAAGCCTTCCTCGGGATTAAACCCTTCGATTTTCCCCTTTGCTAACCAGTAAAGAGGGAGAGAGGGAAGAGAGGAAATGAAATTGTTATGGAGATTACAGTGTATGTCACCGGCTCTTTGGCCAGTCCTTGGGTTTTGTCGCTGAACGGTTAAGTGCAAACTTGTATTTCCCTTCACAAGAATGGACAATTTTTCTCGCTTGTTTGCAGTTTTCCGAAGTTCTACACACAAATCAGTGAACCTTAAGAGACCCTTTCACTCTTTTATTGTGAATATTTGTCAGTGCTCGGGGGCAGTGATTGCAGTGACAGGTGAATCCAGGGGCCCAGCGATGGCATCCCAACTTCATAGGTTTGGGAATGTAAAAGACTACCGGCCCTTTCACTCGGGATGTGGCAGTCAACAGGTTCACATTTTCTGGGCTGTAATTCCTCTCCCCTGCAGCCGAGCGGGAGCGGAGCAAACCCGAGCCCCCGGCCGCTGCCCTGCCAAGCCTCAGCCCCGGCTACCGCCAACAGCCTTCTGCGGGGCGGCCACCCCGGCACCCCCGGGGAGGAGGGGGAGGCGGAGGGAGCTGGCCCGGGGGCGGGGGGGGCATCCCCGCACCCCCGCACGACGCCCGGACATCTTCGCCCCCATCCCCAGCGCCCAGGCGGGCTCCCGCGGGGCGCGGAAACGCCTCGCCCCTCCTCTGCCCCCTCTTTAATTTTCCTTCCACCTTTCAATTATTAATTACAGCCGAGAAGGGCCATGGCTGGGGTGGGGGAGTGCGGGGAAGGAAGGGAGAGAGGGCTGGGGGCAGCAGCGGGAGCGGAGGGTGGCTGGGGCGCAGCTTTGTGTGCCGTTTTAATTGGCCTGGCTACAAAGGGGCTGCCGGGGGCCGGCCCGGTGCCGCTCCCCTCCAGCGCCGGCACCGGGGCGCGCTCCCGCCGCCGCCGCCCCCCCCGCCGCCGCCCCGGCGGCCGAAGGGAGAGCCGGCCCCGCCGCCCTGCCCTGCCCTGCCCGGCCAGGCCCGGCCCGGCCCGGGCTCCCGGCTGCGGGAAAGCCCGCAGCCAGGCGCCCCGGTGCGCAGCCCTGCCGCGGGTGGCAGCCGCTCCGCGGGGCCGCGGCCGGGGGGGCTGCCCCTGTCCCGCGCACCGGAGCCGGGCTTGATACTTAATCCGGCTCTCTTGGGACAAAGACCCATCTTTTTAGCACGGAGAAACGCCATTGAGCTGTGGCTAACCTTTAGGGTTATATCCCAAACCGGGACCCGAGAGCTTGAAAGATGCTTGCCCAGCCCTCTTCTAACCTGAACAAAAAGGATCTGCACAAAAAAATCTCTTTTTTTTTTTTTTCCTCCCAACAAAGAATTCCTAATCATTTCATCTTGGGGGTGAATTTTTATTCCCGTGTCCACTCAGGGTATTGAAATCGATCGCTGCAATATTTAATACATTACTGTCTTAGAGTCCTCTCTCTGTAAGGCTGGGTTTATTTCTTGTCTGACTACGTCCCCTCCTATAATAGCTCATTCCGTACATTTGTCTGCGGTGTAAAATAATGATAGTCTTCATTAAATACACAGTCATTAAAGGCTCCAGTCAGTTTTCCAATTACGTGAAAAATCAAACGCCGGGTAAATAAAGGTATATTAACAGAACAAACTCCCAATAAATTCACAGGCACTTGATCAACAAACTCAACAAATACCTGAGGACGTAACTACAACATTGGAACTAACTATTTTTTAATTATGTGAGGTTTATATAATGTACCCTTCATTTTTTGTTTAACTTTCCTATAGTGACCTGTCCCATAACCTTGTAATCCACTGTGGGATATTTCTTTCTGGCCTCTTTCCTTTTGTTATGCCCCCACAGGTTTCTAGCTTAGATGCCTTTTTTTTTTTTTTCCCCCCTCTCTTGGTAAATGCGTGTTTAAAAAATATTTGACCTGTTTGACTTAGAGACGTGCATAGACATCTGTGGATTGGGTTAGGCTTAGAATTTCTACGTGATTTCATGATCTCCCTAAAGCAACACCTGAAAATTAAAAATAATAGTCCTGCAGTGTTGGGGAAAATGGCTGCATTAGCAGCGTTTGCAAATGTCGATGACTCCTGCGTATGAGGGGTTTTTTTAACATACAGAAATATATATACAGTTTTGTGATGTCTTTGGGAGCACATCCTCGATTCTAGAAAATGTCCCAGCACAACCGAGTTTTTGCCACCCGGTCTTGCTACGACTGAAGGTCGCTGGACATCCCCGGGGAAAACCAGGGAGTACCCTAAAGTATCTGCGGCACCTTGATGGAAAGCGTGAACTAGGGAGCGGGCTCGGTAGCTTTGCTTTTCCCGCTTCCCGGGGAGCGAGAGAGGCTCCTGGAAAACGCAGTTATCCCAGTCGGAGTCACGGGGAACCAGGCTCCAGCCTTTTATCATAGACCAGCTCTCCTGGCCGGGAAGAAGCCGGTTGTTTTTTCAGGCGTGAGCTTTGCAGGTACTGGTGAGCAAAGGCAATGCAAAAGAAAGATAAAACCGGAGCAAGGGCGCTGCTGCTTCTTCGTAGCCGTCAGCAGAGAGAGCGAGTCCTGCTGAACTCGGCGGTGCCTACGAGCAACCTCTGAGCACCTTTGCGGGCAGAGCCAGTTAATCTTCAACGGAACCCCCTTTTTCTTTCAGCACCCAAGCATTTATCTTCAGGAACCTTGGGCTGGTAGAGATGCAGAAATGTTAATCGCTATCATGTCTATGCAAAGCTATTAACGCTATTGATTCTTAACTTTCTCAGCGAAGACAAATTTACCATATGTCGATGTGTAAACACTTTGGAATAAAATTAAAACCAGCTCTGTGCGATTGTCACTGTGCTTGATTCTAATACAAACTATCAGATGTTTACGTAGTTCGTCTTTCTAAATGATCAGACGCCATCGGCGTTGCTAAACCAAATACAAGCAGTAAATTTTGTCTGGAAGGCGGCTTGAGTTTGCAGGTTTTGTGAAGCCAGAGCATCTCGCACGAAGCCGCGGCAAAATGATCTGGGAATTTGTGCCGGCGTTGGGGCTGGGAGCCGCTGAACTCTCAGTTACCCTCCGGAGCTTCTTCCTAAACCCGAAGTCATCCGTCTCCTGCGGAAAACGGGAGGAACAAATGCAGCACCGCGGGCGCTGGCGGAGGAGCCGGGCTGCGGGCTGGAGTTTTCACGGGAACCCTCGCCGCATCTGTGCGCTGGTGTTTACAGAGAGGGAGGGAGGGAGGGAAAGGAGGGAGGGAAAGGAGGGAGGGGGGGAGAAAGGCCTCGGGAAAGGCAGGAGCCTCTTTCAAGTCCGCTGACGGGGAATTGCTGCTGGGTATCCTCCTTTTTGCCCCACGGGCAATGCAAACACGTATAAAGATTCCCAACTTCCAGGTGTGTTTAAAAAAGTTCGCCTACTTTCAAGCCTCTTTAAGAAGCCCGCTTTTCCGGGACGGAACAAATACCACCAAGTGCTCTGCTTGGAGGACAAGAGATACCAGCGATTATCTGGAGAGCCTTTCTATTTATCGGCCTCCACGCAGTTAGATAGGGAAGTACGAATGTTCACGGACTCGATGAATGGCAGGGCTTGCGTAGAATTAATACATTTTACAGGCTCCTTTACGGGAGAAGGATACAGAAATCATAATGGAATTAATGAGATTTTACTAGCAAAATTTGTAAACCCCAGGTAACCATTCATAAACTTCCCCTAAAATGTACGAGAGACTGCGAGATCACAGCCGGGGAGATCTGACATTATTTTATAGCGCGTATTAAACGCCGTTCTCTCTTTTCTTCTCCCGTATCATTTAGCATGAACATCTTTTTCCCTCCGGCGAACTTAGCCAGATTTTGACGGGGACGATTATGTCATAGCGGGAAACAACCTGAAAATCCTGGTCATAATGTGCTACTTCAAACATCCGCAGCAGACACAGTAAAGTTTTTCAAATGGTCTGGAAAACTGTACACGGAATAGCACGTTATCGCTATTTACCCTTACGGAAACTGCCATGTCCACGTAAATGGAAATTATCATTTCCAAAAGCAAGCGACCCCCTTTTTCTTCTCCCCCCCCCCCCCCCCCCCTGCAGTTTACTAGCTAATATTTCTGGGTTTGCTATTGTCTCGGGCAGTTCACCCCTGAATCCCGGGAATACAAAAGCATCGCGGGTAAATATAAAACATATGTTCGCACAGGTTATGTGGCAGTTTTAACACTGGCGTCCCCGTTCACACGCATCTCCCCAAACGCACAAAGACCCTGGAAGTCCCAGCAAACGCGCTGCTCCCGGGGCGGCAGCCGCTGCTCGGGCAGGAGGTGGTCCGGGAGAGCGGGGGGTTTGCTCGGGGAGCAACAGCACGCTAAACCAGGAGGCCGGGGAGGGTGTCCCCCGGGCCGAGCCGTGCCCCGGCCGGCGAAGGGGCGGCTCGCCGGCCCCGCCGCTCCGCCGGGCGCTGCCGGTGCGGCAGCCCCGCGCTTCGCCAGCAGCCCGGCTTTTCCAAGGCTCTGTTTGTTTGTTAGTTTATTTATTTTGCCCGGGAAGGCAGAGAAAGGGGAATGACAGGATGAAACATAATACAAAGATGTGAAGTGACCCGAGCGGCAGCTGAAGGCGAGGGCTTAGCCGGGACGTGTTTCCCGGCTAAACTCTCCGCTGCTCTTTGGGGAAAACCAAATGCAGGTTGATGGAAACATCCTGTTTTGAGGGAAATGGACTGTGCCGCCCTATCTAGCTGCTCCGCCACTACTCATCAGCCTGGAAAAGCACTGCGAGCGCAAGTCCCGGGGAAGAGGGAGCCGTGCATCTGTCACGTTCGCAAGTCAATCCCGATACCAAAAGGCAGTTTGGAAAAATCGCTGCGCTCCGAGGGGCAGGGCTGGGGCTGCGGCGGCCCCTCCGCGGCGCGGCTCGGCTCGGCACGGCCGGCCCCGCCGGGCGACCCGCGAGGTCCTCTGCCTGCAGAAGGGGCGAGCCGCGGAGGGGAAGCCAACAGATGTGGGCTGTACAGAAATCCGTGAAACAAGTGCTTTAAACCCAGGGGGATTTCTCCTAATAGCGAAATCAGAGGGGGAGAGATTTCAGGAAAGAGAATAGCCCAATATAAGTTTCTAGAGTGGAATTTACATTTCATCGCGATTTGTATTTTATAATATGCAGGCACGTGCACGCGGGAGGCGTTGCTGTGAAACGGCGTTTATGTTCCAGCGGCGGGGGAGTTCCCGCACCCCGGTTCCTCTGACCGCCGGGAGCAGCGGCGTGCCTCCCCCCACGGCCGGGGGGCGGAGGGCCGCCACGGGAGTTTGGGGAAGTCCATTGTGGTTCCCCTATCCTTCCCCCCCCCCCCCCCCCGCCCCTCTGGGACAGGGGGAGCGGAGCCTGGAGGTGCTGCCTCCTGTTTATTTGCCTAGGAGGGACGGCGGCGAGGGAGGCCGAGGGCCGCGATGGAGCCCGGGGCTGCCGAGGCGCCCCCCGTCCCCCTCGCCGGGCAGACGTGCCCCTCGGCGGGGCAGGGGCACCCCGGGCTGCCGGCCGGGGCGTTGCGGGGCAGGCGGGCAGCGCGGCCGCTAACAAAGGCGGGGAGCGGCCCCTGCACGTGTGCGCTGCCACGGCGGGGCCGGCGGGCTCGGCCCTGCGCCGGGAGAGGCGGCCGGGCCCGCCGCCGGGCTGGGCCGCTCCGCGCCGCTGCTTCCCGGGCTGCCGGGCCGGGAGAGGGGGGTCACCACCGTGCCGGGGGCCCGGCGCTCCCCCGCTCCGAGGGGACGAACCTGCAGCCGCGCCCGGCGCAGGGGCTGCCTGTGGAGCGTCCATTTTAGCGCGGCCGCCACACGCCCCGGGCCCCGCGCGGCCCCGCTGCCCGGCCCGGCCTCGCACCCCCGGCCCGGCCCGGCCCGGCCCGGTCCCGTCGCGCACCCCGGCACCGCCGCCCAAAGGTCACCGCGGCTGGTGCTGGCTTTTCGCTACGGGCCACATTAGCGGAGCGGCCATTTACTGCCCCCGGATTGCACCGGAGACCGGGTTAGCCCATAAAGCTATTCACACTCAACAATGGGGATTTTCTCAACAATTAACAAGAAACAACATAATAAAGCCATTTACAAAGCCCTCGCTATTTACTATAAATTAGCCACTCTTTAAGAGACCAGTGCGTAATTTCACACGCTTTACAGCCCCGACTGCATTTTAGACGCAAGAGCAAACAGCCCTGTTGCACTTTCTGCGCTGACCCCGCTCCCCGTCCCCTCCCCGGGCCGGCTCCGCGGGGGCGGAGGGCGCACGGCCTCCGCCGAGCCCCCAGGCCTCCCCCGGAGCCCCGAGGCCTCCCCCGGCGCCGGGCCCCTCCGGCCGCTCCCTGGCCGCCTCCCCGCCGCGGCGCGGGGCCGCCGCGCCGGCCCCTCGCCCGGCGGCTGCCCCGAGGGTCCCGCGGAACCACCGCGGGCTTCCCCCCCCGTGGCTTTTCCCCCGGCCACGGGCCCCGGCGCACGGAGAGGGCTTGGGCGGGAGGCGGCGGGGACGGGGCCGCGCCACAGGAGAGCCCGGGAAGATGGACGCCCCAGCGGAGGAGCCGGAGGGGGGAGCGGGGTGGGAGCAGCGGCCCCGCCGAGAGGCCGCTTTGAAGTGCGGGAGCCCCCGGGGGCCCCGCAGGCTGCCGCGCCGCCCCCGCCCGGCCGCGGGGAGCCGCTCCCGGAGCGGGGGAGCCGGGCCAGGGTGCCGGGGAGAGGCTGTGTGGCGCCGGGCAAGATGGCGGCCCGAGGCGCGCTGTCCCCCGGGCCCGCCGCGCAGGGGCCGCCCCGCCGCCGAGCAGGCCCGCCGCTCGAGGGCCGCCGCTCCTCCCGCGCCCGGGCCCCGCTCCCTTCATTTTTTTAATCTCCCTCTCCTCCTTTTTTTTTTTTTCTTTTTTTTTTTTTTTAATTTCCAGGCGGTGGCTGGTGAGGCAGCGAAGCGGCGGCCAGCGGAGGCAGCGCGCCGCGCGGAGCAGGGCCGGCGGCGGCGGCGGCAGCGGCGGGGCTCCCGCCGGCCTCCCCCCTGTTTACAAACACAGCTGTTGCCGTATATTTGCAATGCTAAGGATAAAGCCACCAGCAGCGAGGAGCAAACGAGAGATGGTGCGGGAGAGGGGTCCTCGGCATCTGGAAAGGACAGGGCGCCTTGTTTTTGAAACTGTCAATTCTCTCAACCCCTATTGTGAGCGCTTCATGCAAAACATCTCGGGCCTTTTAAAGCGGGGGCTTGTGAGGCCGCCTCGGAGTGAAAGGGAGAGGGGGAGAGAGAGGGGCCTAGGGCACGGCAAATAATTATATCAGCGCAGTGAAAAAATGCAACGGGGAAGGCCTAAAACCGGTGAGCTGTCCCTTCCCGAAAGGTTTTCGGGCAGGCTGCGGCGCTCACCGGCGAGCCCCGGCCGCCCCGCAGCCGGGAAGCCCGCGCTCAGCCCGGGAGCTGTCAGGCCGCGCTTTAAGCGCGGTTGTGGGGCTAAATACCGGGGGGGTGGGTAGTGTCTGTAAGCATGACTTTAGCAAGGTAGATCCCAATGCCTCCCTCCTTATTTTGCTAGCCAGGGCTTTTCATTTCCAGGCGCTCGCCCTCCTTTTGTACTTCCAAGCTGACCAAATAGATCCCAGGATGAGCCATTACATATTCTTTCCAGCAAGCCTCTTAACCATAAAAACCACAGTTAACAACGTTATCCGTGTTTCATGTTCTCTAACGTACTGCATATGTAGAATATTTTCCTGCAGATTACCGCCGTGTGTCGAAAATGCCACTTTTTTACCCCTCTGTCTCAACCACTCGCACGTGTGAACAGTGACAAACACAAACATGATAGCATTGCTCTCATTTCTGCAGAAACTTTAATTTATTGGCAACTAAATCTGTTAGAGGAAAAAGGATCAGAGACCATGTAAAAAAAATCACCAAGTGAATTGATCGGACAGCAAACTTCATACAACAGCTACCACTATTTTGCATTATTGCCAGCAGTGGCGTTTTAAATAAACAACCAGTAAAGAGATTATCCCACTGTAGTCAAGTGAGTGTAGGTTATAGAACAATCACTTCTTAAATTGCTGTAAACGGCACGTTACATCTTTTAAGGCAATATACCTCGTTGCTGAAGGCATTACACGTGTTCCCTTTTGAATGCTCTAGAGAATTAAACATAGTCCAAAACTTTCTTTTGTCTTCCATCTGGCAGCAGAAATCTTCCCAATAAATTTACCGGTGAACTCTACTTGTGGCAAATACCTATGGAATACAGTCCATACAGTACAGGCGCTTCCCTAGATTGCTTTTTCATCTAGAAAATTATGACGATTTTTGTGTACACCAGGAACTGGAAAATGGTGGCGATTCATTGCTAATACATTTTAAGTTTTATCTCCTGTAAACATTGCAACAAAATGGTAACCTGGCTCACTTGAAAAACCTTTGTTTTTCCTCGTTATTAGAACTTACCTTTATGGGAGAAAATTGGTTATTTTTACATAACTCAGTGACACGACATTATATTCTTAAGGCTGAAATGATAATGAATTCTGTTCGCAATAATAATTACAATGCCGTCAGAAACAGTTACCAAACTACCAGAATTGGAAATAATACCTTTTTTTTTTCCCTTTTTTTTTTTCCCCCCAGTGAGTTATTGTACCTGGCTAATTTCTCCAACGGTAGTAAAACCACGAACGTCCTCGTTAGTGGCTTGCACTAAACTGAGGTGTACACGTGTGAAAATTATTTGGCTGTTTAACTTCTTGCCTTTTGATGTTGCCTGCGTGGAGGGGAGCCCAGCGGAGCAGCCTGCCGGGGATGCCCGGTGGGTGCCGGGCCCGGGGCGCTCCCTGCCCCGCTCCCTGCCCCGCTCCCGGCCTGCAGCTCCCGGGCCGCTGGCAGGGCTGGGCGCCATATTTCACGTCTTCAACTCTGCAGAGCCTATTTGGTATAAATTTATGCTTATTCCTCCCCCTCCCCCCCTCCCAGGATTATTTCGGGAACCTGAAAAGGCACCACTGTAATTTACAATTCCTGGCCAAATCAGCATATCTCTAATTGGAAGTAAACAGGGTCAGGGGACAGAGTTACTTTGAAAGTGATACGTTGTTTAATTGACAAGGCGAAATTTTAGGTTTCGAGTTTGCATATTGCACCTTCGTAGCTTTTGGGTTTGGCACTTTTTTTTTCTTTTTTCTTTTTTTTTTTTTTTGGTCAAGGGAAGACCTTTGTCAAGCAGACACGGCTTTCCACCAGAGCGGGGGGCTTTCCTGAGCAGTACATTTTGTACGTATTTACAGTTCTCTGGAAATAAGACTGTAATCTGTGCAGCTCTAAACATACGAACGTAAACATTCATCTCGGAACAACTTCAGTAAGCAGATTTTTCACGACCATCGTAATTTCAGCAGAGCGGTTAAGTATGCAATGCACCTTTTGCAATTGGCAGTTTAAAGTGATGCGTGTGCGTGTGCATGCAGGGGGGAAGGGTAACCCCACTGAAAGGCAATTGTTTACTCTTTCTAAATATATTTGGCTGCAGGTATTCTTAGACTAGGCCTTTTACAATGAGAGGAAAACGACGGTGTGGATATAGTAAACAGAGCTGAAATCAGTTAGTGACTGCTTGGAATATTTAGAGACACGAGGGGCTGGGAGAGGGCATCACAAAAGGCAGGAATTAAAAAAATTGAAACCCAGGCAGTGGATTGCCATCAGAAATGTTGACTTTGAGTCACACAGTAAACATTACATTGTTGCTTTGTTTTCCTTTTTTGATTTACGATAAATTATTCTCCCGGGATTGATCGATGAGTGGAATCCTTAAAATTTAATTTGGGAATGATCTAGTATAAATAAAATGCTAATCCAAAGAAAGAAACCAGCAATTATTCATCCTAAACTCTGCTGATTCAGCAACTCAATTATAACTGCCTTTCTCAAGCTGCAAACTTTTCAGGCTGTTTTCAGAGTTGCTGTACCCGTCCTCCCCCCGCAAGAGAGACCTTCCCCCGTCCTCAGCTCTGCCTCCACCTCGGCCTCCAGCCTTTCTCTCTTTTTTTTCCCCCTTCCCTTTCTTTTCGAGGGGTTGGGGGGGAGGGAGGGAGGGAAACAGTTAACCTCTTGAAGCGTATTTCCTCCAAATAAAAACAGTGAACTTACAAACGGAGAGGAAACCACGGATAACTCTGCAATAATTCAAAGTGTATGGAATCAGGAATTTTTTTTAAACAGTGTTTTTAATTGAAAATAAAGCTAAAGCATGCTTTTCAACAGTGCAAATTTCCATAATTTTGATTTACTGCTTCCATCATCACAATATATTATACCAGCATGTCTTACCGAGGGCTAGACTCTAGAAGTCTGCCTGTTCGACTATTTCGATATTAAGTGCAAATATAGAGAATTGCCTCTGATTGTCACGTGCAGTAGAAATGTTTCTGCTACATAGAGAGGATGGCATGGCAAAAAAACCCCACGACAACAAATTTCAGGAGATGAGGATAGAACCGGGAAGTGTAACGTGGTTGAAACGCCTGAGTTTTGGTGCCAAAAAGCTATGAATAACACGGTCTTCTCGTTTTGTGTAGTCTTTCCACTTACGGCCTCTCGTTTCACTTTCTGTGTTGTATTTACTGCTTTGCTATTTCCTCCAGCCAGCGTGAGGGGCTGGACCATAAATTGTACTGCTAGCCGGGCAAATATTTTAGTTGCTTTGCAAGTTTGCAAGGGGCATGTTCAGACCACAACTTAAGTATGACATTAGTGGGTAACAGTAACCTTATTTAAGACCTCTGGGTGAAACAAAAAGGCTTCCCAATTGCAAAGAGTGGCTGTACAAGTAAAAAGACACCCTTTTACCAAAAATAGAATTCCACATTTATTTACTGGTTTCAGATGAGGCAGCTTTTCCCAGCGCTGGGGTCGCAGGCGGGCCCCAGCCTTTCCAAACCAGAGAAAAAAGGAGTAAGTGCAACTGCTCTTCGAAAAAGACACCCCTGCACCCGAAAACAAAGCTCCCGAAAAGTAGGCTGCTGCCACATTGAATTATAGTGAACCCTTACTGTGCAACCATGTAACTTAACAAACTTTAACTGAATTAACAGTTAGACTTCCATTTTCGAAATCTAGTGCATAAATTTAATGGCTCATTCTAATATTTATTATTCAACCTTTTGACATTTATTTGCAGCAGTTGAATTGAGGTACTGGTGCATTATTAGCATTTAAACAGTAAAGTGTTCCAGCTCTACCATAATAACTGAGTTTAACTTGAGTCTTTAGCCTGAAGTACTCTGTGGAATGTAACAAAAAAAAAAAACCCCAAATGCAACAGGACCAAAAAAAATAAAAAAAACCCCAAACCAAAACAAAAAAAACACTGTTGTAATGGTAAAGAAAATAGTAATCCGGTTTCTGTCTTCACAATGTGATAAAACAGGATTCCAAAAGTGTGTATAGCATTAACAGGCTTGTACAAACCATCCTGCAGAGTTTAAAAAACGTAAGAAAGTTAAAGGTGGTTCAAGAAAATATTTTCCAAACTATTTTATTAATTAAATTTCCTGAATTTGTGGCTAGGTGGAAGAGGTATTGCAGAACCGCCCAGCTGCCATTTCCATACAGGATGGGCCTTGTGAGGTGGTTGGGAATCCTTAGTGGTGTTTAAGGAATAAGCTGGCAACAAATCCCCGTCATTGCCAATAATTAGTGATGGTGGACAGGGAAAATTTGCCATGAAATTAAATGGCCTTTTCACTGCTGATGCTACATTGCTGGCTACCCTTTTGCGTCTATTGTTAACTGTAAAATCATCCAGTGTTCCTTCGTGTGTCTCGATTTTACCTGTAGGACGTGGGCTTCGAGCTGATTTCAAATTTGGTTTGACTGGAGGAGTCTGCAGTACAGGTCGCTTTCCCAAAACCAGTGTCCTGTAATTTTTTCTCACCCTTGCTCCAAATTTATACTCCCCATCCTCAGGTTTTGGAGTACCTAAAGTGCATGAGAGGACCTGACTCTGAGTCAGCGGGTTTAAGGAAGTGGTTTCTTTCTCAGTGCATGCAGAATCTTCCTTGGCTGTTAATAAAGCGTCCTGGTTATTAGTCTCAGTCACACCGTAAAACTCATCCTTAGTATCATTGCACTCACACTTTAGCTTATGTGTTGTAAGGTCAGGCTCATACTCGTCGTTCGCACTGCTGTCCTCTATTTTGATTTTAATGCTGTGCAGGAATGGCAATGCCTTATTGCCTGTATCAGTGCACTGGAGCTCAGCTGCTGCTGCTGCCCCTGGAGAAGCAGCATCCTCCTCAGGATCAGTTTGTAAAGAGGGCAAATCCGTGGCAAATTCAATACAATGAGGGATTTTGGAATCTTTCTCTGAATTTGCTGCCGCTGATGAAAAATCATTATTTAAGAACCTAGCAGCTATTGTATTGTTATCTGCACGGTGTGTAGTAGTTGCTTGAAGGCATTTCCTTGCCTCTCTGAGTATTCTTTGTTGTGGAAATGCATTGTTTGTCTTTGGGCTAGGTGAAGAGGCCCCCTTTGCAACACAGTTAATTGTTAGGTCAGTACTCTTGGCATTATTGGAAAATTCGGAGTGTGGGAATGTGATCTCGGACACCCTATCATCTCTTATCTCCGCGAAGCAGCTCCCCAGGCCTCCGGAGCAGCGCAGCGCCGGGGCGGCGGGAGCCCAGCCCGGGCGGCCCCACTCCTCCGGCAGCTCCGGCTTGACTCCGCCGGGAGCGCCGCGGAGGGCGGGCAGCCCGCCGGGCTCCGCCGGGGCCGGGGCCGGGGCCGGGGCCGGGGCCGGGGCCGGGGGCCGGGGGGCAGCGGCGGCCGCCAGATGGTACAAGAAGTTGGCGTGGACCACGCCGGGCGGGCTGCAGAAGCTGGTGCGCCTGAAGCGGATGCTCTGCACCGAGACCTGGCTGGAGACCGAGCTGGAGTCGGAGTCCGAGGTGCTGTCCTCCTCCTCCTCCTCCTCCTCCTCCTCCTCCTCTTCCTCCTCCTCTTCCTCCTCCTCCGAGCTGCCCTCGCTGGAGTCCGAGGCGCCGCTGCCCTCCTCGTCCTCCTCCTCCTCCTCCTCCTCGTCCTCCTCCTCCGAGCTGCCCTCGCTGGAGCTGGAGAGGCTGGAGCCGCAGTCCGAGTCGTGGGCGGCGCGGCCGGAGCAGCAGCTGGACTCCGAGTCGCTGCTGCCGCTCTCGGGGAAGGCGGGCGGCGGCGGCCCGAAGCCGCGGGGCAGCGGCAGCGGCAGCCGCGGGGCGCCGCGGGGCCGGCAGGGCCGCGGCGCGGCCAGGGGCCGGCGGGCGCCGCCGGGGGGGCCCAGCGCGCCGGCGGCGGCGGCCGCCCCGTGGCGGCGGCGGCGGCAGCGGGCGGGCAGGGGCGGGGGGCCGGCGGCCGGGAGCCGCGGCCGCGCCGCGGCGGCGGGCGGGGGGCGGGCGGCGGGCGGGCGGCGGGCGCGGAGGGGCGCGCAGCTGCCCGCCGCCGCCGCCGTTTCATAGTTTACGGGGGGTTTGCAAGGCGCCCGAGCGATTTCTGGGTAGCTGTGGCCAGTGTATTTACTAAAAATGTGAGGTAGATGAGAGGCCGGTAGCAAGGCTGTGTCCCCCGGACGCAAAGCTTTCCTCCTGATGGGCAGCAGGGGCCGGGGAGAGTCATTCAAACCCAGCCAAAGTTTGTTCTCCTTCCAGAAGCCGGAGAAGGGGTCGGCGGGTGCGAGCTCCGGCCCGAGGTCGGTGGTTGACAGCGCCCGGCTTATTTTCCTCCGTTTCGTCTTAAGGACCCGTTCGGTTTTGCAGGATGTGTAAAGGGCTTCCACGTCCTCTCTGGAGATCAGGGTGCATTTGGCGGCGTGGAAAGCGATGGAGTTGATGGCTTTGAGTTTCCTCAACTC
This sequence comes from Gavia stellata, assembly GCF_030936135.1. NCBI lineage: Eukaryota > Metazoa > Chordata > Aves > Gaviiformes > Gaviidae > Gavia > Gavia stellata. Next base: position 20,956,366 of record NC_082599.1, on the reverse strand, counting down.
CTCCAGGTCGCAGTGATGCTTTTTTACTTTTAAATGATCCATTCGCTTGTGCACGGTAGTTCGCGGGATGTTTTTGAGCAGGTCTGTAAAAACCTGGGAGAGTGCAAACATTTGCTTTCCTTTAATGATGAGGTAGCCGAGCCTCACGCCATCCACCTCTTCGAAACCCGACTTCAGGTCTCCCATTTCGTGAATTAAATTATTCCCAGCATTTGCAGAGAGAGAGAGAGAGATGGGGGGAAAAAAAAAAAAGAAAAAAAAAAAAAAAAAGAAAAAGCCACACACACACAATCCTCAGCCAGATGCTGAATTTGTCTCAAGGCATCCTGCTAATAAAATATAACAAAGGCTGTTATTCCTGGTGAATGAAGTGCCAAACTTTAGACAAAATTAAAAAAATAAATTAAAAAAATACCGTGAGGCTACAATCAATGTATAATCTTAAAAATCAGGTTTGCCAAAGTGTTTCTCTAAGTTGCTGCTGAAGATCAGTACCTGTTCCCTTTCATTCCCTGCTTTTCCATTGGAAACTATGATAATGGAATGTGAAGGGAGGAAGAGAAAAGAAATGCAGCTGCTATTCCCGCCGCTGCTTTAGCTACAAATAAAATGACAGAGTGAAGTGAGCTCGTCCGGAGACACCTTCATCAATTAATTCCCCTAAAGCCAACGCTGATTGGACACTCCTGACAGGTGATGCAATAAAAATTGATATTCCACCCCTTCCCCCAAAAAATCTCCCACTAATTAGCATACCCTTATACTGCCACCTCCCCTCCCAAAGTAAATAATACAGTTAGTATATAAATCTTTCTATTAAACAATCCGAGCTCAAACACACTCAGACCTCTCAGACTTCCTCGCCGCTAGCTTCCGAGGAAGGATTTGTATGCTTTTTTCCCTGTGGCTTCGTATATTTTTAGCCTATTTCGGACAAACGTTGCTCTTTTGTGCATGCCGTGAATTTAAAGGACGTAAGTCTGATCGTAGCGATGGAAAATCCTTCGGTAACGTAGCCGCTCTAAACCAGCATTTTATTCTGCATTGTGTGGAAAATGAAGCTTAGCGAAAACGTGCAGAACAGCCTGGTATTTCCCTTTCTGAGGCTCCGAAGTTAAATGCTCGGTTGTTAAGGAGAGGGAATACTTACATTTTCGAGTTTCTCTTGATTTTCCTCTTCTGCTTAATTAGCTTTTTACAGCCGGGGACTAAGGTTATTTTGCTGTCTGAATATCACGGGTTCCTGCACCGTGATACTGTAACACTTTTAACTGAAATTCTGCCTGTAATATTGCGGGAGGGGGGAGGAGGACGTGGGCTCACGTCAGACCCATAACAAAGCATAGATAAGCCAGAAATGTATACACTTTTCACAATTAACCGTGCTGGATCACGAGCTGGAATGTCCTATAGTCCCAGAGCCCACGTCAGGATTCCTGCGTGCTGATTGCTTCCAGCAGAGAAAGGAGAATGCAAAATATCCAAGGTACTTCCAGGAGCCTTTACGTAATAACAAAAAAGTGCTGGCACACACAATGTACGGTATTGCAACGGGCTAGGATGCCTCTGGCTCGCAGTTTGCATATTCCGCTCGGAGTAGCCCTGCCGCAGCTTTTTGATGTGCCATTTATAGCAGCCCCTTGAAATCAATTTGAAGAAGCAGCATGAAGGTTTAACCTCTTCTTAGGAACGTTAAATTATTCGAGCGTCAGGAACGAGGGTTTCGCAAATGTTGCGATAGCTGCATGCCTCTCCCTTGTCACGTTAAAATGATGCTGCTTGCGGTTTGCACGTTAGGCGCTGCAAAAAAAAAAATCACCAATCTCTGCCGTGCGTCCAGTGTTCCGCTGGATACGAACAGGAGCGCTTTCATGTATCGCTGCACGTCCAGAATCAGACATATCCGTGAGATTAATGAGACATCTCATATTTCTGGGACTTGGCAAAAAATCGACGGAGAAAAAAAAAAAAAAATTAAAAAAATCTTCAATCCCAAACGTCAATATCCCCTCCGCGTATTGGCAATATGGTGCGTGGAGTTCGTGTTACCCCGTCAGGTACGGCTAAAATAAAGCGCATAATCACTCTGTGAAAACGCAGCTTTGCATGGCAAGGCGAAATGCAGGCAAGCCCCCAATTTCGCAGGAATTCTAGAGAGAAGTGGGAATTTGGAGAAGTGCATCCGGGAATGGAGGAAGTCTATTCAAGGGAGCCTCTAACTCGGAGGGCTGAGATTCGAAAAGTCAGCCCGGGACTACTGTTGCTCCCAGCGCAGATGTAATCGCCGCTGTTCAACTTAATCCATGTGTGCGCGAACCGCGATGCCTAGTTCTTCCCTCTGGAACCCAGGGACAGTACTCCCATCCGAGAAAGCAGAGCTACAGCAAATTACATTTTGTCCCTCGAATTAGAAAAGGATCATTGAGTGGATCTCGTGATATTTCAGCCTTCGAACGTAACCGAGAGGCAGCAGCGAACAATGCCTCGGCACGGCTCAGACCATCCGCCGAGTTCGCCTTCCCTCGCCTCGCATCTGGATCCCCCAGCCTTGCCTTTCTCTTTCTCGCCCGCCTGAGAGGCACCCTGGTATATGCTGGGGCTGGGAGCAAAGTTTCGAGAGAAAACAGCTGCTGGCGCTAAAAAGAAATCATCGCAGTCTTTCTAGAGCCAGAGACAATAAGGTCGTTTAAAAATTCCTCCTGATGTACTTATATGCTGCCAACACCCCCACCCCCTCCCCACTGCTCTCCTCCCCCTGCTTTAAGGTTAAGGCTATGGAGTCAACAGTAAAGGAACAGTAAACTCCGAGAAAGCCGCTCAGACGACGTTACCAAAAGCCCCGATGGGCTGAAAAGTCCTTTATTCGCCAGGTAGTTCAGCTGGGTTGGGTTCCCGTGTAAATCCACGCGTGCCTTCGCACGCGGGGAGCCACGGGCACACGCACCCACGTACTGCCAGCGACAGCCTGGCCGTGGGACTGGGCAACTATTTAAAAAACGCATTATTTTTGTTTGTTTAGTTCCGGCCCTAGCAAAGGTTTAAAACTGGCAGCGGCTCTTCGGCAAACCTCGGTGCTCCCAAAGGTGCGGCCACGAGCGCCGGGGTCGAGGCAGAGCCGGACGCCGACGGGGAGAAACCCTCCAGAACTCTGGGGAAATGTCAGACGCCCAACCTACGCATCCCCACCGTGTACTTACACTCACTTTCGGCTGCGTATCTTTCCCCGCATCTCACACGGAGACCTCTGGGTCTCTACTTCTCCATCGTTTGTTTTGGGGGGGGTTGTGCTTGCTTTCCCTTGGCCACCAGCACACGGTGTGTGTCCGGGGTCGTCCTCAAGCCGGCTGGGGGGGAGATCCTGATAAGGAGCCGGCGGAGGCCCCTTGCACACGCACACGCACGTTAAAGGCAGGGGACTTGAAAATGGATTTGCACGCACACAGGGGATTGCGATCAATAGCCACCAACATTTATGGCTTAGATTGTTAATGTGAAAGCTGGCCGAAAGAATGAAAATGAAAAATTAAAAGGTGTCTGGTATCAATTACATGAAAAGTTATGCAATAATTTACTTACTGGGAGCTGGGGTGTATGCCTGCGTGTTCGTGTGTCCGCGTGTATGTCGTGCATGTGTGCGCAGACCCAGATGTATATGTAGCCATCTCTCAAAAGCAAGGGAGTCTCTTTGTTAATTTTGTGGACTGTGTCACCCTCGCTGGTGATCAAAGATGAACATGATTAAAGGGATGGATGTTTGTCTCACATTTCTTAAGATAAGGACGCCCAGAGATGCCCGGTTTTGCCAAATACATATACATGCAACTGCAGAGAGTTGTGTGTATAGGCGCACACACACACAGAGACTATCAATCAAACGTGCTCTTTTTCACGTTGAGTAGCGTGCAATCTGCAATCTACACTCTATAGTCAGTAGGATTTCAGTCTTGAAGCTGTCTGGCCGAAGGATAAACCTCATTAGAAAAGAAAGAGCAAAATAATATTCATAATACCTCGCTGTAGACCTATTCCCATTTATTGGAAACCGTATACTTTCATTTTTGTAAACTTGTGTTAAAATATATATGCTCGCGGGGAAGTGCTTAACCACGTCGTTCCAGAAAGAAATGTGTGTAACATTTAAAAGACTCCTTTTACGTGATGTTTTGATTTATTTTCATAGTATGATTATGTTTAAATACCAGTGCAATTCAGCCTGACCTCTTCCTTCTGCAATGAAGTAATGCACACACCATTTACAGTCTTTTAAACGTTTCGTTGGGAAATGCAACAGCGATGTCCACCAGCGGTTGTACTAATGGGGAGAATTCTTTTGAAAATCTTCGGGAAAACCTAAGAGGTCATTGGCATTTTCACACTAGGATTGCCACATTATTAGAGTATTATTATTATTTATTATTATTTGTTAAGTGCTGGACCATGTCTTCAGGTATTGACAAGCATTAAATAAACCTTTTGCTTTCATGACGCTGGGCAGAAATACGTATTTCAAATGAGAACTTGTTTTCTAACCCTATACCCTGCTTTTAGATATTGCTGGGCATATTTTGCTCAAGGAGGACACAGACAGAAAGCAGCTAGAGGCTATCACAAAGAGTCCAGTAACGTAAATGTAATAGGGTCAAAGAACAATATAATAGGATCCTTCTGCTATTTTAAAGTCAGCCAAATGTGACTGTAGTACCTAAAATTTGCCGTAAATTCTAGTGCGACAACAAATCAGAATGTATAACTGAATCTCCTAAATACGTAGGACAAAGAAATGCCAACTATCAGTCTGAAAAAAAAAATCATAATCTGGCTAACACTCTTATGCCTAGGAGTTTCAGGGTTGGCAGGGTTGGTTTTTTTCTTCTTTTTGTTTTCTTTTTTTCTTTTATCTTTTTCTTTTTTTTTTGGTAAACAAAGCAGCAACGCTGAGTTCTGCTAAGTGCTTTTTAAGTTGCATTTTCGGGGGGGGGGGGCTGGGGTGTCACTTGCACACTAGAATTTTGTGCAATTTATAATCACCACGGGCTAAGACTATTTCTTGAGTTCGATACTCCTCGTAGTTTTAAAATACTTTTTAGCAGGAGTTTCTGGACACATACTACATGCCATGTTGTTTACTGACCCATAATCAAAATGCAGTGACCTTCTACCCTTTTTTTGCCCCTTGACCCATGCTGAATTCAATGCAGCCTTTATAAATTTGCAAATCCTTGGACGTAAAGGGGATTTGGTGAGGCTTTGTTCTGAAAGGATCCTAAAAGTTTGCATTTTTAATTAGACAAAGGTAAAGCAACAAACATTGGGAAATAAGATCCTCTTCTGCACATAGGTGATCGCTCTTAATTTCTACACTAGGGAACTACATCCTAAAAAACATACCCCGCAAACTGAAAAACAGTTGCAAATGTAGGAGATCAGGAGGTTATGAATTGCACCAAATTAGCAATGTGGTACAAATCACTTCCATGACGTAAGGGATGGCCAGGCCACAATCTTCCGGCGCTCCTCATCTCCAAGGACCGTGTGGATCCTGCTGACCCGGGGAGAGGGGAGAGCCAGAGATTTGATCTGGAGCTACAGGCGCATTCCCTTATCTCCTTTGCCATCAGTCAGTTTAAAGGACACCGTAATTACGATGGTGATAAAACAATGCCCGCTTATGTGTGCTGAATAAATAAAGAATGTTTACAGCCCCAGAATGTTTCAATTCCAATTAAACGCTATCAAAGAAAAGCCCCTCTCTCTCTCTCTCTCTCTCTCTCGCTCTCTCCCTCCCTCCCTCTCTCTCTCCCCCTTCCTCCCGCCTTCCTTCCTTCCTTCTTTCCTTCCTTCCTTCCCTCTCGCCCTCCCTCTCCCCCCACGACTCCCTATTTACCTTGTTGGTTGTAATATGGCCCTATGAAATAAACCGGCCTTCCAGTTTGCTATTAAGGCCACCTTGGGGGAAGGGGGAGGGGTGTGTGTGAGACAACACGCACTCCCGGTCCCACAATTACTTGGGTCGCCTGCATCCTCTTTTCTTTTTTTTATTCTATTTGTTTATTTTTCAACTGGCAAAGGCGTGTTGATGCGGGGGGAAAAGGCACTTCAGGATCCCGCTCTAACCACAGGCCGAGGGAGTTGGGCCAAATTAATCCGGCGCCCTTGGGCACTGGAGGAGGGGGCTGGCCGCCCCCCCGGGGCCCCGGGTCTCCCCACCGCTCCTCTTCCCTCTGCGGCCGGGAGCCTTGGAAACGGGAGCCTGCAAATGCATCTCGCTCACTAAGACACAAGGATCATTTCAAATATTCATTGTATCAGCAAATCTCATCATAATCAGATTAAAGCAAGGTTTGGGGGGGAACTGCCTCTGTGGCTGGGTGCGAAACACCGACGGGACTACAAAGGCGGCAGAAAATGGGTTCCTCTCCCCTGCCCTGGTCGCACGGGGGAAAAAATGAAAAGCAGTCATTTTTGCAAGAAAGGGACACTTCAAAAAGCTGTGATTGTCCATTCCACCCTGACTAGCACGTTCCTCTCGGAGGTTGTTTCCCTCTAAACTTTACGCTTAGTATTTCTATATGATGCTGTTATTTACTTGTTTTGAACTCCAGGCAGAAACGATTCCCGCTGCGGAATACACTGAGGTAGATTTTCTTCACGCCAGTTTGCTTTTAGCTTATCTCAGCTGAGGGAACAGTTTTTCTACATTCAAGCTTTAAAATGTATATTTCCTTGAGTTGTCTGGGGTGAGATGTTTACATCCATTTTGTGGAAGTGAGTGAGGAACTGAGTGCGTTTTCGGGTCCGCGAGATAGACGAGGCCCTTTTCCTTTTGAAAGTTTAGACCTCCAATACCCTCAATTCTACTGGCAGAATTAGGATGGACTTGGAGGGTCCTAAACGTGACCATTCACTAAGGCGGGGGGGCTACAGCTTGCAACAACGTGCTCGGCAACTTAATCTTACGCTAAAAACAGCAGAGAGCGAAAAAGAATGGAATACAAACTCTCCCGACATTTGTAGTCGCTTCCAAGGTGGACCGTGCATTTTACAGCCGATGGGAACGTGCGTGTTTTGGAGCAAAAAGGAGAGAAGGTAAGCGTTTGTCCTTGTATCCGCCACTGCGGGCAGAAACAATGAAAGAACAAAGGGAACCATTTCTCCCTGTGAACATTCCACATTTTCCTCCTCCGTTTGAGTCTCGTTGCGGAGGGCTGGCGGGGGGACTCGCTTAACTGTACCTTCAGAGGCTGTGCGGCGGCGACGGGGGTGCAAGGGACGGCGAGAAAGTTGCGGAGCGATTTCAACAACCCCCCGTTTACCGCCGGAGACCGCCGCCGCAGCGGCGCCCGCTGCCAGCAGAAGTTGCTGATTTCATGGCTCTGAACTCACCGGAGAGTCCCCGCGACGGCGAGCCGCGGCCGGTGGCAGCGGGAGCGGGGCCGTCCCGGGCGCCCCCGCCGCCCCCGAGCCGGGACCTTTGTGTGCGGGGTCTCCCCCGAGCCACGGCGGGCGCCTCGACCCGCGCTGCCGCCAAGAACGGATCTCCCTGGTAACTGGCGAGGTGGCGGGAGAGGAAGCGGAGGTTAGGAGGCGGGGGGGGGGGGGGGGGGACGGAAAAAAATCTGCAATTATTTGCAAATCAAATAAATTGCATCAAAGAGCAAAGAGCGGGTGGGGGTGGGGTTGTGTGCAAACATTGCTGGCGCTCGGCTCCGCGGAGAGCTCGGAGCGGCGGACGCGCTGCCTCGCCGCGAACCGTTACAAAGGGCGGCGGGCAGGGCAGGGCAGGGCCGGGCCGGGCCCCGTCCCGTCCCCCGGGAGCGCCGGCAGCCCGTCCCTGCGGCCCGCCCGCCCGGGACACACACGCTCGGTGTTTACAGCCGGGGCGAGCGGCAGCCCCAACTTGCTGTGAGGGACGCGCAGGGCGCGGCCGGGCCGGGCCGGGCCGTGTGGCGGCGGCGGCGGCGGGGCCCGCCCGCCGAGACGCCGCCCGCCATTGGCGCGGGCGCTGGGGCTCTCGGCCGCTGACCTTTCACCCTTCCCCCCCGCCCGCCGCTTCCTTTGCCGCCCGACCACTTTCCTACCCACAATTCCCCGCGCCGGCCGCGCTCGTGCCGCGCTCGAGCCTCCCGCCCCCGCTCTCCCCCCCCCCCCCCTCCCCCTCCGCCGGCCAGCCCGGGAAAACCCGAGAGCGGCGGCGCCTGGGGGAGCGCCCAGCGCCGGGGCGGGGCGGGGCGGAGCGTGGCGGGGGGTCGGGGTGTCCCTGTGGCGGCGGCGGCGGTAACCGCCGGTGGGGGCGGGGAGCGGCTGAGGCGGGCCCGGCAGCGTTTGAACGGGGCGTGAGGCGCATGGAGCCGCTGGCTTCACCCGGCGCAGGGTGGCGGGGTGCCAGGGGCAGGGCGGCTGTGGGGGAATCCCCTCAGTGGCCGTCACGTGCGAGGAGGGGACACCGAGACCCACAGGACGCGTGTGGGAGCGGGGAGGAGGGAAGGGGTCCCGGGGCCCCCCGCGGCTGAGGGCTGGCGGGGGGCGCCTGGGGAAGGCTGGGGGGGGCTGGCGGGAGCAGGGAGTCCTTATGGGCGGGGAGGGTGTGAGGTCCCTGCCCCGGTCTGGGGGGAAGACAGGGCGCCGGGAAGAGGATTTGCCTGTTGAATATTGCTGGTAGACGTTAATCCAGTGTTTTAAAGTACCTTGTCAGTGGCTTTAAGGAAATCAAACGTGACATTAATCAAATCACACAAATGTAAACATTTATAAGTTAAATCCTAATATTATGCAATTATTTAAATCAAGCCGTGGTTTTTCCTCAGTGTCATGTTGTAGCTCCTGCTCTCTTCCTCACATGCTTTGCGTTTTCTGCTGGATGCTGGTGTCCCGTTTTCCGCTATATGGCGTTTTTAACATGGTAGCGAGAAACGCGCCGTTCTGCTGGACTGAGGATCGCAGGCGCCGAAGTAGGCAGCGGTATAGTTTAAATACCGCTCGGTCTCCAAGCACATCAAGATTAAAAAGCAGTACCCTTTGCATAAATTTGAGGATGAAACCCTAAAATCATACCCTGCAGTGGTACTGTTTTGTTTTGTGGTTTTTTTTTCCCCGTGGGTGTGTGAAGGGGGCGATCCTGTGTGGAAACTCGAGAGGGAGGCTCTCGTGTCTGAAACACGGAGAGGAGCCTTTGCAGCCTCGGCAGGATTTTAGGTGAAGTGACACGTACTACTGCGAGTAGGGGACGAGGGAGCGAAGGAAGGCGGGAGCGCGGTGCCTGGCGCTGGGGCTCGGTGGGACTGAAGGCCACGGGCGTCCGCAGCAAGGCTCGCCGCAGGTCGAAGGAGCTCAAGCAGATGGGGGTGAGGGAGTGGGGCGGGAGGGCTCCACACGCAGCCCCGGGCCGGCTCGGGAGGGCTGCAGGTAGGCTTCGACGGCAGGCTGCAGGCACGCCGCGAGGGCGAGTTTAGGCAGTGATGGCGAGAGGCCCTGCGGAGCGGCCGGCCTCTCCCCGTCTTCGTCCTCCCTCCCGGTCCTTCCCGTTCCCCTCTCCCGGCGGCTTCTGCGGCGGGGGAAAGGGGATTTGGGGGTCAGGGAGGAGAACAATGCTGAGCCGTCTTTTGTGTGCAGCACCGTCCCCTGAAGGGAAGAAGCAAGCACTGCAGCGCCCGGGTCGGGGCGCGTCTGTAGTGCTGCCTCCTCTCCTGCTGGTAGTGCTCATGGCATGCGAGGGGACGGGCGGGCGCGGGGCCGGTGGCAGGAGGTCGGGGGCAGCCAGCGGAGGGGTGAGGGCTCCCATAGGCCGGCCTGCCCGCACCGCCGACCCCGGGATAGGCTCGGGAGCGGGGCTGGCGGCAGGCCAGCCGGGCAGCCCCACTCGCCCTCCAGCAGGCTTCGCGCCGGGGGCGGGAGAGTTTGGGGGTGAGCGGCTGAGAGAGTAAATCCTGGGGGCCCTCGGCAGCGCGGCGCTGAACTGGCAGACTTGCCTGGGGGATTTCAAGGGTGAGCGAGGGTCTCCCGTCAGCGGGGCGGGCTCCGGGCAGGCTGCCGGTAACACGGAGGGGCCGTGTCGGCCAGGCAGCGAGCGGGGTGGGACCCCGCCGGCGGCGGCCCGCGCTCCCCGGCAGCGCGGCGTGCGAGGCCGCCAGGAAGCGGCGGGAGAGGAGCGGGGCCGGGCGGCGCGGCGGCGGCGGGGCCGCAGGAAGCGCAGCCGGGGCTCCCTCTCCTCCGGGCTCTCCCCATTGTTCCGCAGCCGCCTCCTTCGCGCCGCTTTCCGCCGGCGGGGCTTGCCCGGCCGGAGCGAGGCAAGGAGAGGAGAGCTCCCGCCGAGCGGCTCTGCTCGCCCCGCCGCCGCTGCTGGGCCCCCCGTGAGCTGGTGTGCTCGCACGCAGCAGCTCGGGGGGTTCCGGCAAGAAAACGGGTACATAAGTAGAGAGGAGTCTTTAGAAGTGCCATCCACTGAGGGAGCTCCTGTGAGGCTGTAGCTCACGTGTTACTTGAGAGGTAAAAAAACCCCCCACCACCGCAGTGGATTCGTACATAAAGTAACATCTGGTTGCGGGTGGATTTTAGAACAGGACTTCTTAAAGAAATCGGGAGAAACTGCTCCGAACCACTGGATTTGGAATAATAAATGTAGCCAAAGAGAATTTGGGAAGGAACTCGTCTTAATGGTCTGTTTATAAAAACGAAGATTAATCTTATCCTGTTTTTCGTATAAGCACCATGATGTTTGGATTTCCCCCCCCCCCCCGAGTGATTGTTTTATGTTGGTTTGAGATTTTTAAAGATTTGTTTTATAGGAAAAATGTTTGTTGTCTCTTTTTTTTCCCCCCTGAAAATAATTAGAAATTAAATTGTTTTGGTACGCCATTTCAGACCTGAACTTTCGCATGTATTTACATAGAGGAAGAATTGACTGACTTGATATTCAAGAAAATTTCCAACAAGTGCCCTTGATCTTCTAAGGGAAAAATATGTCTTTGCACGTTGTTTCTGGAAGATTAAATTAAAACGGGTAGGGGCTCATATTTGTGATTAGGAAAGAATTTCTAGAGAACTGGTTATTTTAAGAAAAATGCTGTCTGGAAAAACTGTAATTATTTTTAGTAAGTTATCTCTGAGTGCGTGAGAATTTATTTTAAAAGATTAGAAGTGACATATAGGTTTTTATTTTTTTATTATTAAATACAGCACCAAGAAATTAACGTTTTGCATAGATTGTGAGCAGCAAGTAAAAGAAGTTAAAGGATGATGTTTATGGATATTACCTAGCTGAAAATAATTCTGAAGTGACTTTCCTCTCCCCATCCACACTTGGGAAGTTGCATGCTTGCAGTCATTGTTTAAGATAATACAGTTTGGGACTTCTCTTGTACTCTTTGTAAACTTGCAGGCTTTTGTGGGACTCCTCCAAATAAAAGCTGAATTCAGTTTAGATGGTAAAAAGCACCATGTTATTCGAAAGCTGAAATGCAAGTAATATTTAATGGGAAAACACCACCCTGGAAATATCTAAAGGCATTAACTATAAGATCGAGGAAAGAAAGATTTTGTTTTGTTTTACTTCTACTTGAGTATTCCGGAGATGCATTTACTCTTGATTGCTGCTTGTCAATTTTCAAAAGGTAACTACAAATTTAGAAAGCGTCATTCAAAAGGACATTTAATGCTCTTGTATTTACTAAAACAATATATCCCTATTTGAAAACTATCTTATTGAAAGGGAAAATTAAAAAAAAAAAAAATAGGGAGAGACTGTTTGTTGCCGTTCGTCATTGCTGTTTATTTTGTATTTGTGCGGAATGTGTTGACATATTTCATATATTAAGTTTTTTTCACAAAGGAGCATTGTCATTACCATTAATTGGGAAGTACTACGATATAAAAATTACCCACATTCCTGTCTCTGAAGTACCAGAGTAAGATTGACAAAAAGTGATCCAAGACTTGCGCTCTGAATTCGCCAGGAATGTTAAGCTTCCCAGATACACCCTATGTGGTCAAGTTAGACTTTCGCTGTCAGACAGTTCTTAATGGTCAAAATCGTACCTAGAGGAAATGTATCTATGTGTGTATATATATGTGGAATTGAAATTAGATGGTAACTAGCAGTGGGAACGGAGCTTACTGATCGAAAGACTTTTTTTATTGCATTTGGCAACCTCTTTCTTTCAGAGACACAATACAATTAATTAACATATTCTGGGGCGTGTTTTTGAGATTGGGAAGTGGTGGCCCCTTGTTGAGAAGAAAACACTTTAAATAAAAAAGTAACATTGTTTTGTCCAAATGGTACTGGGAAAAGCAGAGTAGTATTGCTTATACAGCCCACGGATGCGGTTGATTTACTCCAATTTGCTTTAGCATATAACAAACCAGCTTTTCCTTTCCCACGCCTATATGAGATATGTGTTTTGTTTATACAAATCCATCTAAAATAGGTCTGTATTTAAGATATTTGATGGGAAATTCAGCATGTCGTTTCTTGTCTTTAATATGTAGCACAGATACCATTCCTACATCGAAATCAAATAAATGTGACCTGTGACACAACACAGTATCACACTGCTGATCGCAACACAACAAACATAAAAAAAGACTATTAATTTATATGGAATGTTAATTTAGCAAATCCTACGTAGAGATATGCCTATAGAAGAAAAGTAATCTGAGGCTTGGTTTTGGATTGATGCTATGTAAATGTACTTAATAAAAATCCAATGAATTAATACATACCTCATAAAAATCCAAACTTGGAAATGAAGTATTCTTCTTTGAAGAAAAGCCCTGTGTTACATTTAAGTCTCTCATAATCTAAATTCCAGAGTTTACTAACCCAGCTTTTCAGGGCTTAATACAGCATTAATATTCAATATGGTTTGCTAGAAGTTTATTTCAGGTTCTTTTGTATCATACTGTAATTATCATTACTTTGACTTGACTCATATAAAAATGTGGTTAACATTTAAATGCCTTTTTAATGTAGAGAATTATAAATTAACTGTCACTTTTAAATCTTTAATTCTATCACTTAGGGAATGTTAAATCTTAAGGAAATAATCACTGCACTTAAAAACATCCTGTGCTAGGATTCCTTTATTTAGAATTTTGGTTTGAGATTGTTCATTCAAAGAAAATCCCTTGTTTCATGTTTACTGTAAACCTCAGTCTGAAATTAACATTTAAATGCCAACATTAGTACCAGAAGCAGTACTTGAAAACCACCAATTTTATCCATTGCTGCTAGTTAAGTGGAATTTACCAAAGTCTCCAAAGGTAATAATACAATTAAAAGCAAGAAAATGAATACAATAGTTGATGGAATTACTTCCCCCTTTCTTTGCAGTCTAAAGAATTACAAAATTTGTAATTACGTTTGCACAAAAGAAAATAGCACAACATATGAAGAGGCATGGTGTCCAGGAGATGCACTGACATGACCTTTGAGGCTGCTACCTGTACTTGCATATATATATACATGTAAATATATAGCATGCAAACTCCCGGTCAAGAAGGGACTACATGTTAAATGTTGAAACTTTTTAATTATTCAGTACATTGCATTCAGACAGCTGTTAAGTACAGATCTAAGCAGTATATTAAAGAATAGGAGGAAAAAGAAAACTTCACTCTTTCTCAGCATAATTTAAGGGTAAGCATGTAAAGGTACATTAACATTTTTAATATACGTTCTGTAGGCATGCTATATCCTTCATACTTGAACATGGGTAGATGGATCTAAGGCAGACTGCCATTTAAAACACACTGCGTGCAAAGGTCAACACGCAAGAGTCGCATTTGATTTTGTGTAAAGTGACCATTTTGCTGCTGCCTTCCCAGAAATGAAGCAAATGCCCCCGATTAGAATGTATTTCAGTGAAGACTGTTAATGATTTAAACCCACATAAACAAAAGGCAGACAAGCATCAATGTATTTTAAATGGATAATCGTGAGATGTACTGTTCTTACCTATTGAGTATCACTAAGTTATTGCAATTTTCCTGTTTTCAGTTGCATCTGTTTAGCTGCAGCGCGTGTCCTTTTGCACATAGGTAAAGATCAAAGCTTTCTCAACAAAGACCTAATTTGAAAATGGAGAAAAAATTGCTATGAGAAATTTGCTTTCTGGAAAGAAGTGAGTTTCCCCACTGTACAGCTCCAAGTCCCAATATCAATTAATGTTTTCTAATATAGTATGCGTTTTATATAAAGTCTATGCTTTTCTGTTATATCTGGAAGACTCTTCTGATCATTATATCCAACTAGTAGCGTGGTTTAGTAAATGAAAGACTTTTTCTTGTTCAATGCTTTCTTTTATTCTCTAAACTTACAATACGACTTTACATGTTTCAGGAAGAAAAATAGTGAAATTTAAAGCAAGCATTCAAAAAAATCTTAGCATTGTTGGAACTGATTACTTTGTAGTAAAAATTTAAGGTGAATACCTCTTTATTTTTGTTAATGAAGCTAAAGTGCTACACACTAATGTATGTTAACATTTTCTTGAGGAATTGCTTTAGCTTTTAAAAACAATTTGCATTTGGAGAGTGTAATTTTCTTTCACTTACGCATTCATTCTATTTGAAAAATTATCTAAAAAAATCTGAAAACATATAATCTTTTTGTACATTTCTTATAATCTAACTTGTTTAGCTCCAAGGTTTTGTAGGTTCCTTTTAAAAGAATTGGATTTTCCCCTTGCATTTAGATTAACAGTGAAATTATTCATTCTTACTTACTGAATTCTATTCCTCTCTAATTATTTTAATCTCTTCTATATCACTGTAAGAAGGACAGGCTTCTTTTTTAAAACAGAAAATTGGCCTTCTGTATCATGTCAGTGCTTATTAAATACTACCATCATAAGAACATATATGCTACAAGATTTTATGTTCTGATTCCATAGCTGTTATAGGCTTAGTGTTTGCAGTATTTATTTAGTGGTAATGCATTTCTTTTCCTATTTTGCATTTCAAAGGTCTCCTCTAAATGATTGTTTTACAGAACTATCAAGAGGTTATCTAAATTTTTCCATCAAATATTACACAATACCATAAGGTGGTAGTCATGGGGTTGCTTTCAGTCTATGTACATTCTTTCTATAGAAAGAATTAAACAGAAATCCATACAAAATACAACAAATGTTTCATTAAATAATTGAATGTATTAGGCATGACTGAATTTGGACCAAAGCAAAATTCCAGGCTGTTCAGTCTGAGCTGGTGGGTTACATGGTGTGAGATTAAAATATTTTTATTTGAAAACTGTACCGTAGGTTTTTCACGAATATACTCTTGTTGCGGTGGTGTGGCTTTAATCAAGTTGTTGCACAGTGATTAATTTTTTCTTTGGTGATGCTTCTTTATAAAACTAAAACTTGATCCTTAAAATAGCTAACATTAAAATAAAAAAGAAAGACCCGGGAATGGTACTAGTTGCTTTTCAAAGAAGAAACTGCAGGAAGACCTTGTGAATTAATTAAAAAAAAAAAAAAAGCTGTGAGAAAAATTTACAATTGTTTGTTACAATACAAGTTTTACTAAATGTATAAATTCATCCAACAAATTAAAATATATTTAAGATATTTTAATTTTAAAAGGATATTTATTTTAATTTACCTGTCAGGGGAATAAAGGACAGTTTTGCTGCTGTACCGTGATTTTTTTTTTTTTTCCTGGTCAGGTTTAACAGAATCATTGAGAATGCCTTTTAAATTAGATGTCATTTTCTTGACAAGAATGAAGAAGGGCTGGGACACTGTATCTATTAGCTTCAAATTTGTGTTTTTAAAAAACACCAGGGTATATTAATTGCTTTATTTCCTTACAAAGTAATTGCTTGCACCTGCAATTTTCAGGGTATTTTTACAAGCTTTAAAAGTAATAAAAATAATGTTGTAAGTATGTTTTATAATATGAATATTTTTATGTTCAAATTTGTATTCTTCAGTGTTGAGATAGGACATTTGGGTGTGGGGTGGAGGTTTTTTGAGAACAATCACTGAATAATTTTACACAAACGTACTACATTCCAGTCTTGCCCCCCCCCCCCCCATTTTTTACCTATGCCTTAAAAATTTCTAAACTCTCAAAGATACTGGAACATGTATTTACAGAGAAATGTTTAGAATGTGTCTCAAATGGCTGCGTTAATCGCATGTTTGGCTGGGCCTTTCATCTAGGAAGCCACCTTCATCATTTGTTTTTTGCCTGCCCTCCATTCTTACTCTACCTAAATAATTTCACTTAAAACTTTCAAGGAGAGAAAAGAGCCTGACCTAAGATATCTTGCATACGAACGGCAGACTCGGATGTCTCTAGGGGGTAGGGAGTTGTGCACATCCCACTTCTCCCTTCCACATAGCAGTTAGTCATACTCCTGTACACCAGTGCAGATGTTTTATTAGTTAACAATGTATAAAATATAACCTGCATATATATAAGTCTAGGTAGTGACACGTCCAGGAATGTACATAATTCAGTAGTGATTTGTACAGATACTGTATCAACTAAGCTGGCCTTGCAAAATCGTCATGAAAAATATAGCCCACGCACAAATTCTGCTTCTCCGCCTTTTAGCATGATAATGAAGATAAATCAATGATATCTTCCTTGCCCAACACTAAATAAATAAATAAATAAATAAATGCTGGCCCCGGGGCAAGCGAGTGAGCAGAATTTTGCAAGGCTGCATTTAATTTCTCTGTGCTCCTAACAATCGCCACAATTAGTTCCTTCTGCTACAGGCATACCTGCTTACAATGGAGAATTGAATAGCCTGAGATTTTCCTCTCTGCTGACCACCTCAGCTCTTTCTCCCCCCATATATTTTTTTTTTCTTTTCCTTTTTTCCCCCTTTAATTAAAAGAGACAACAGAATTAGAATTGTTTTACTAAAATACCACCAAATGCCCAACTTCCAGAAAGGCATATCCACCTCTAAGTAAAAGTAGAGAACAGCTGCATTGAAGAATACATTTGGTTTTGTGTCTCTGTGGCCTCCCTGGTTTCTCTGTCCTATCTTCTATTCAGCATCACTTCTGCTGCTGTGGCAGCAATAGCCACGCAGCACCGCATCCGCACGACGAGTTTTGGGGGAGAAGAGAGAGCGGGATTAATAATGCATTAGTTTTGCAGCCCCAGCAAAGAGAAAATAAACAAAATTGTAAAAGTTGCGGTGAGGGCAGGGAAGTGTCGTAATAGTGAGAATGCATTAGTCCTGCAGGCGCACCGAGGGGATATAAACAGGATAATAAAAGTTGTGAGCGGGAATGCATTAGTCCTGCAGTCACATCAGGGAGAAAATAAACAAGATAGTAAAAATGATTTCTGCGGCGTGGGAGGGGAGGGCGGGAATGGGGCGAGTCCTCCAGCCTTCCTGAAGGGGGCATGAGCAGAGTGACATCGCGGGTGGGAGCGGGGCGCATGTCTGCCACCTCCCCCGCCCCCCCATACACACCGAGGGGAGGGGGGCAGCAATAAGCCCGTCTAACGCTCGCCTGGGCTGGGAAGGGAGGCGGTTTCGCACGGGCTGTCCCGCGGCGCGCCGAGCGGCCCGGGCTGCGGCCCCGGCGGGAGGGCGCGGCGCGGAGCCCGTTAGAGTTAAGCCGGCCGGGGCGGGGGGCGAGATGGCTCGCGCGGAGGACGGAGAGTGGCAGCACGCCGAGGTGGGTGCCCGAGCGGGGACGGCGCGGCTCGCGGGCCGGGGCGGCGGGCGCGCTGGGCAGACAGGGCCGGGCCGGGCCATCAGGTGCCCGGGAGAGCCGGCTCTTCCGGCCCGCGCGGAGGCGAGGCGAGGGGCGGGCGGGCGGTCCTGGCGGGGCGCCGCTCGCTCGCGCACGCTCTCTCGGCGCGGCGGTTGGAGCCGTTGGGGCGGGCGGGCGGGGGGGGGGGGGACGCGCGCGCTCTCAGCCGTGGCTCACGTTCCCTGGGCGGCTCGTGAACCATCGCGAGGAGGCCCAGGCCGAGGCCTTCCCCGCGGGGGCGCGCAGTGCGCCTGCGCGCCGGCCCCGCTCTCTTGCCTGTCTGCCTGCTGTGTGGTGTCCTCCTCAGTGTACCGCCGCCGGGCTGCCCCTGCCTGCTTGCGTGACTGATACAGCCTGGCCGGTTGGTCGGGCGGGGGCGAGAAGAGGCTCTCAGCCAGCGGTCATGGGCCCTAAATCATTGCCGTGGCGGCGGTGGCGGCGGCGGCGGCTGAGTGACTGAGGGGAGACACCGCCGGGGGAGGGGGCAGGCAGGGGGTGAAGCGTGTGTGTGCGTGTGTGTTGTTGACGACGGTGTTTTTAACCCTTAGATGGTCTCTAGCGAGCCGTTGCTGCTGCCTGTGTCACTGGAGGGCGAGTTCTCCAATAGCATGAAGGAGATGATCGGCGGCTGCTGCGTGTGCTCCGACGAGAGGGGCTGGGCCGAGAACCCGCTTGTCTACTGCGACGGGCATGGCTGCAATGTCGCAGTGCATCAAGGTGAGTAGGCAGGCGAGGGCCAGCTCACCCGCTCTGGCCTTCAGCCTCGCTACTTCCTTCTTGATGCTCCTTGTCCTTTTCCCTTGGGCCTACTTCCCTCCCTTGCCACCCCTTGGCCGTTTTTCTTCCCTTCTTCTCTCTTTCACCCCTTCCAGCTCCTTCTTGTCACCCATGAAGCCTATTTCCCTGTTTCAAAGGCCACGTGCTTTCTGGTCTGACCTGTCCTGTCATCCTCTATCCTTTCAGTCTGTCTATCTTTTCCCTCATGTGAGACTTACTATATTATGACTTCCTCTATTATGGCTAGGAGAAAGGAAGAACCCCCCCTTCCAGTTTTTTTTCCCTTCCTCCTCCCCTTGTACCTCTTCTGTGTCTATGCTTTCCAGTCTGCCTTTGCACCCAGTTAACAACCTCCGCTGCAGCAGTCCAAAGACTACTTAAAACTCCTTTCCTTCTTTGCAGAACTTCTTACTAATCTTTGTTCTGGCAATTGTTGCTGTATTTCTTTCTTCCTATACTCTGTTGTCCCTGCCTTTCCCAAGTTAGAAAAAATTATTTGAGAGGCAGCCAGTAGATGAGGAAGGTTTAGGACTGGAAGAGAGCTGTGTGTAGGGAAGAGTTAGCTATCATGTGATTTCTTCCTCTGCCTGCCTTTCCTTGAATGTCATTTGGCTGATGTTTCCTGGTGAATGAAGAGACTTCCTGTTGTGGTTCTGCAGGGGGAGGGTGCTAGCTGGAATGGCTGATGCTGGATTTGTTTGGATTAGTGAAGGCTGGTTGGTTGGTTTCCAGCTCAGCTCAGGAGCTGGCATGTTCCCTCTATGTGTGATTGTTTTGTTTCTGTCAGTGGGTTGACCCTTCTTGTGAGAGCAGAGGGAGAGACTGGATTCTGCTGCTTACGTTGTAAGAAAGGAAGTTATGATGATTTCTGCTTTATGGTAGCAGAAATAAGGAATAAGATGATAGTTTCTCTGTATCAACTCCCAAGTAGTCATAGGAGCTCTGTGGCTGGCTCTTTGACTCCTTCTAGATGGTGTACAAATTGGAAGAGACAGAAAATCCTAAATCCAGTTCATTAGTCTGAATACCTAGCGCATGTGAAAGTACTACTAATGTGCGTCTCATGCTTGGTCTTAAATTGTGTGGAAGATGATATAGTAACTGTTTCAGGTATATGCTCCTTTGTAAACTGACAAGAAATAATGAGAAATAGTAATAATTTAAGGAGATCTGCAAAAGAATTCAGTTATTCTTGTTGGGTTGAACACAGAGGGGAAGCTGACAGGATCTGTGAAATTAGCCTGGTTTTGAATCAGTTTTCTGTTGGCTTAAGAGCTGAGTAATGTTAACCAGTAAGTTAACTGCTTTTGTGGAATCTTAGGGTCATGAAAAAGAACACTAAAACATGAATACTCTTAGAAGTCATACCTGAACCACCTATTACTTCTGTATTATCTTGGGCATCTTCCTTTGCATCTAGAGCCTTGCTAATATTTTCAGTGAAAGAATTTGACGATAGAAGCAGTTGGAGCAGAAATAGTGGGAACAACAAAAATCTGTTCTAGGAAGTATTCCTAATACAGAGATGCACCAGTAAATTGGGTACAAGAATATTGAACTACTTTTTCTTTTGGTAAGGTCAGGTCCAAATCTGAATTTGAATCTGGCAGGAAGTGTGCAAAGTACTGCTGCTAAATCCAGATGCTGTTGTTAGAGGATTTAAGAAAAGAAGAACTGTATGTTTTGATTTACTGTGTCATTGATATTTTACGTTTTGGATTTGATGCTTCATGCGAAGGTGGTAGTGGAAGCGGAAGCATGTCCACTCTTTTTGTAGTCTTTCTGTAATAAAAGTAGTAGTCATGGTTAAAGCTGGTAGTCCTTATTTGAAGTTCAGGCAGGAGTTTTACCCGTGAGACTTTATTAACTATATTTTTTGTTATTATAATTATTTTTAGTTCAGAGGAAACTTCTCTCCAAGTGTTAAGCCATTGGCAAGTTGTGGAGGACAACATCTCATCATGTGTTTAAAGAAGCTTTGCATAGTAGTGGAAGTATAAACCAAAGGAAGTCCTGGGACTCAATAAACAATATCACATTGTATCAGGGCACAAACCTGTGGTGGACTTTTTTAGGCTCTAGATGTATTCTGTTACAATTGCAGATATAAAAGTACTTCACTTCAACCTTGGTCTTTGCCCAACTCCTGTTGCCTTTGGAACTAATTGCCAGCCCTGTCTCTGAGTTGCATTCTGTAATTAGTTTCTTACTCTGCACTGTCTCTTGCTAATTTAAATGTGTGATTGCACATTTAAAGTCTCCCTCTTAATTTCTAAAGAGGAATTCAAAGTCCCACTCATCTGTGGTTCATATAGATACAACGAAAACAAGATGTTTTTTCTCATGTTGAAGAACTTTATTGTACAGTAGAAAGGGCTTATCAAGATAGTTTGGTCTGTCAGTACTTGGATAATGTATTTTGAAAATCTGGTAACTGATCTTAATATGACTACATGTATGTATAGAATAGGAGATAGTTTCATTGACTTTGCTTTGTAGAAGGAAAGGTGTATTAGCCAGACATATTTTATACTACTGTTGCGTTTTTTTTTTTTTCTTCTTCAGGCTAGCACAAAATCAATAATATTTTTGTATATATAGTAGAAGATACTAATTTAATTTCAGCTTTCCTCTTAACTATTAATTTATCTTTTTTTTTTTCTAGTTACACGCTTCAACAGATTTTCTTATTTAAGTAACATGATTGTTGGGAATTGAGATATTAAAAATATGATGTCAGATTCAGGATTATCTTTTTGAGGAAAATGTTTGGCTTTTTGAATGTTTATTATTAGTTGTTAAACCCATACAGGTATTAGAATATAGTCACAGCACTTGTGTTCTTGTGTTTTCGTTTCCTCAGTAGTTCTTACAGTTTCTTGATCTGTGCATTTCAAACATAAACGGTATTGCCAAATTACTAAACTCTTTTTCTGTGGAATTTCTTATCGAACTCCTGGTTTTTTACGTGCTATAAAAATTACAGATGACAGTCTTGCAGAGAAATCTGCATGTCTCAAAATCTCTTTCCTAAGGATTTATGCTGTAGCCTGGCTATAGTTGCAACTCATCCTAGCCCTGATGCTCAATTTAGTTTGTATTTACAGCTCCATATGAATTTTCGGGGGGGGGGAAGCAAACTTCGTATCTTTGTTCAGTTTATTATGCATTTCCTACTTAAGACCAGTTATTTTACTCATAAAGAGTAAGAGAACTTGATTGTAACTAAGTATATGAATGTCTTATAACAAACTCGGATTTGTTAGTTGCTTTTAGTTTTCTCCTGAAAAAGACTTTACGGGTGATGGGTGTTTGTTATTGTGAAGTGTTTTACCTGTTTTGCTGGTAAATAAATAGCAAAACAGATCACATGTGAAACATTGCTACTTTTGAATGGTTATATTACTTTTCAAGCTAATCAGTATTTTGTTTTATTTAACAAATTTTGCATAAATTTTTAAGCAGAAGCTTGTTGTACTTCATTTCTAGTACCATTGTGACAGGATTTCATGTGCAATGTATAGATGTCAGTTTGACTTATTAAAATGATGTGAGATCAACTAATACTAAGCTTTTCTTATTCATATTAGTAGTACTGTAGTGCTGCTTATGTTTGCTGAAATATTTTGTCTTGTTCAAAACAGCTTGCTATGGAATTGTTCAAGTACCCACTGGACCTTGGTTTTGCAGGAAGTGTGAATCTCAGGAAAGAGCAGCCAGAGTGGTATGTCCTTTGTTTATTAAGTACTGCTACTTATAATGCTTGTGTGGATAATATTTACCCAAGTATCCCAGTAATAGTAGAAAATAGCTTAGCTTTCTGTCATAGTTCCATCTAGATGCTATTCAGAAGACCTGTTTTCTCTCTTTTTTTTCTCTTTTTTTTCTCTCTTTCTCTTTCTTTTTCTCTCTTTCTTTTTTCTCTCTTTCTCTTTCTTTTTTTTCTCTCTTTTTTTTTCTCTCTTTTTTTTTTCTTCAGTGGAAATATGTAACTGTCTGTAAGTATTCTGACAATTTCTGTGTGTGTGTTTTTTTTTTTTTTCTTGTGGGGGGTTTTTAGTGTGTTTTGTCCCCAGCCATTTCAAAGATGATTTTCTTCTTATCTATGGGGTGGGTTTTGTGTAATTTTGTCAGTTTAATACTTATACAGTTAGGTATGGGGCAGAAATAGAATCTGTGTCCAGTTTTCTTTTACAGCAACTTTAGATTGCCAGTTGAAAGCTTCAGTCTAGGAACACTTAACTGATAAGTAGTGTTTGTAATTTCGGAATCTAATGCTTACTTGGAATGTGATACTTCTAATTGAAGAAACGTTTTCTTTCTGTGTCTTTTTAATTTTTTATGGTAAATATTGGGGATTCAGTTAATCCTTCTGAACAACAACAAAAAAACCCAACACCTTTTTTTTTAAATTGATTACACAAGGTTTTTTTTTTTTTTTGGTCAGACTTGTATGTTATTAGATCAAGCTGTCTTTTTCTAAAAATGCCTGATATCATACAATCATGTTTCTCACTACTAGGCTCTTTTTAGTTTGTCTTCCAGCAAAAGATAAAGTGAGAGTATTTAGAAAGACTAAGCTGCTCCTTTGCCTCTGAAAACATTTTTCATATAAAAATTGGAAGAGAAGATGGTACAGCATCTTAGGACAGTGTGTAAACTGTTTCTAACTTTCATATCTAAAGACAAATGAAGAGCGTGAGACCAAATTTTCAGTTACTGTCAGTGACTGGCAGAGTGTTTACATGAGCTGTTTGCTGTATCTATTTCCTTTTGTAATATAAAGTACTATAGAAATGATAGGATGACTTAATGTTGTGTGAATTTTTGGCACCGGACTGAAGAATCTCGTTCCTCTACTTTTTCCCAACTTGCCACTAATGTTTTCATAATGCCCTAGTAATCTAGACTTTGTTACTCCTTCCAAAGCAGACCTGTTGGTGGGAGCAAGAATGGATTGATTTCTACGTGCTCTCCAAATATTTGTCAACAGAGAATCAAAACCCCTGCCCTTTCTAAAGAAGTACTGTTTCTTTCTTTTCCTGGGAAGACCATCAGCAATGTAAAGTTTTAAGAGTAGCATTTTTTAATGTTGCTGAATTTGATATATACGGGTGGACAGCAAAGTTAAAAATCTAGAGGGGGAAAAGAGAGATGGTGGCTAGGAGGATTTTTCTGGTGCATGATAGGGAATTCTCATATCTCAGGATATAGTTATTCCTGGCTTCTCCTGACAAAAGGAATGAAGGAGAACTATAGTGAGTTCTAAAATAAATAATGTCTCACTGCGTTCCGATAGCTTCTTGAGTTTACCAAAGAGAATAGCTTTGATAGGCATTATACTGCTTTTCTTCACTGGTTCAAGTTAAGGAGGAATAGTGATGAACTTAAGTGAATTCTTTGCCTGGTGCATTCTAGTGGGGTCTGTTTATGGTATAGTTCAACAAGTTGATTACTGATACTGTTTTGGAAAAAAAATCTTTCCCATTTGTAATATAGCATAGGTTTAGATGGTTCTCAAGTGAAACTAATTGCTTATGAGGTAGAACAGTCTGATAACAGTTGAAGTTTTAGCAACTACTTGTATGTTAGTTAGAAACATGGTGGCTGTCTCTGAGGTGTCTTGGAGAAGCCCTTAATCTTCAAAAATAAACTGAAGCTCTGACTTCAGCATGAAAACTGGAACTGTATTGTAACCAGTTTATCAGACTCAGAAGTTGTAACGCGCTTACTTGCAAAAGCAGACTTCCTTATCATCACTATAGGAGACTGAAGCTTAATTTTTCTGTTGGCCTTTTTGTCTAGAGACAAAACCAGAATTAAATTAACAGTATTACATTGAACATGCTTCTACTTACTTATTTTTAATCTTTAAAAAGACTGGAGTCTTGTGCTCAAGGCATATTTTTTCCATGCTGATGCTCTGTGTTGTGTGTTTTTTGGGGTGGTGTTTGTTTTGTGTGGTTGTTTTTTTTTTTTTTTTTTAGCTGCAGTTACTCAGTTACTGGGCAAATAAACCCATTCTGATAAGAGACCAGGGTTAATTTCTTGCACTAAAATTAGTCTTGCTTTAACAACTTAAAGAAATAGACTAACTCAGGAGCATGTAACTCAAGTAGGACTTGGCTTAACAGCAGGTTAGAGCAGTTGGCTTCCCATATACTTTCAGCTGTTATACACTGATGTCTACTGTGTTCCCTTTCTTTTGTGTGCTGTCGCTAAGCTGGTGCATACTGCTTATCAGTGAAAGCAGTGGCGGCTGATTGGTTTTTTTTCAGCCACACAATCCTCCTGGCTGGTTGATTTCTGTGTTTTTAATAGTGAGGTGGTAGCCAGTGTCTTGGGTTTTGAATGCTCAACTACTAGTTGGAAAGCACAGTTCCATACCTGACAAACTGAGTCTTGGCTCCAGCAGGGTCATGTTTTTGTGTGTGTTAGAGAAACTGTGGTTTTTGTAAACCTGAACTGTTTAAATAATGGACATACTGAGGTGTCTAGTTATTATTTGACTTACCTTATAATCATGCATCTGTAGTACATAAGAAATAGGACATTGTAATCCCAGTATGCACTTCTTACAATCACTGTGTAAGTTTTTAATTATTGCTTGAAAAGTCTTAGTTTTCCCTAAATCAGCTAGTTTATCTTAGCTGACCTATGGTAAGCTTGGAATGTCAGTCTCTTCAAGATGGGTGGCAACTGCTCCCAGCTTTGTCTGTGTCAGCACCAGCTGTTATTACCCTGCATAGTGAGCCCTTTTGATGTTTTCACATGTACCTGAACTTCTGAATCAAAAAGCAGGCTGGCCTACATGTTGATGTAAGAAAAAGTAATATTAGGGTCCGTGTGAGGATGTGTACATATGGAGTACTATGTCATGGACTTTGGGTCCTAGCTTGGGAAATTGAATGGTGCACATATGTTGTCCAGGGGCTAATAGAACTGATATCCAAAGAGAGACGAGAGAAGCTAAGTTTGGGAATTGTAGCACAAGCGTTTTTCAAAAAGACGTCTTTCCCCATTGTCCTATTATGTACCAAACATCTTTCTTGATGATCCTATTTTAAGAATGATTTAATTATAGTATACAGTAGGGTATAGACAATGTATTTATTGTTTATTACAAGCTACTACTATTCATGCTTATCATGAGGGAGCTGGAATAATCCGTGTGATAGAGATACCGGGCAGCACAGAGGCATCCAACATCTGTTGATCTGTTTCACTGGAATATGTATATTATAAGCCTGTCATTGCATCTGGAAGAATAAGTTGGGACTTGGTACAAAATATTTTAACGTGGTAAAGGTGGTGTTTTTTCCATTTGGCATTTCTGTGTTAGTTTGTTTTTTTTTTTCTGTTGGGGTGGCTTATGAAATTGAATGCAGTACTGGTGCAGAACTGAGTCGGCACATTTGCGCGACACTACAGCTGGTCTAGTAAGCCACCTGAATTTTAGTACTGGGGAATGTGTTGAGGGGGCTGTGACTCCCTGTGGAGCTAGCCACATAAGATTTGAGATAGTATTCATCTGGCTCTCAGCTGAATCTAGCATAACTGGAGTCTCTGCACTTGCACACGTGTTTCTTGGAACTTGGCTTGGAGACAGAAAGACTGTCATTGCAGAGTCAGTTTAGATCATACAGTACTTAATACTTAAGGATTCAGAGCTGTAGAAACGCAGCTATACTGTTTACCTCCAAAGCCAGTGCAGGTACATTGTGCTCTCATAGTGATAGGTTCCTGCTAGTAATCCTGCCAGACCTGAGCTGTTCCTGCATCTGCTACACAGATGATCCACAGTCTGAACGCTTGAGTGGGTGTTTTTTTTTTTTTAAAATCTTTAACAACTGTTGTAGTTCTCCTCTCCTAGTTCCCTTTTTAAAAAAATCTTTTCATCACATACATCTACAAGTTTGTTATTGTAGAGTTGCTTGTAAGAGTTGTATTATGCATCCATAGTTTAACACCCCACCCCCAGTGTTTATGTAGTATAAAATAACCATAGGTGTAGTATTACTTGCCTTTTGCCTAAACAGAAGGAGGCAAAGAAAGAGGAAATAGGAATGTAGGCTTTCGATACGTGGATATGTTTGTGATCAGAGCTCTGACAGCTCTGGCTCAACAGGCTGCCTTCAGGGGAATGGGATCTCTGTGCCTGCGCTTAGAATCAGTTTTGGTGTGGTTATTACATCTGTATCTGTAAACTAGAATGCACCTTGATAAATATGGTCACAACAGAGGTGAACTAAATTTTAGAAGAAGAAAACTTGCTGTTTTCTTTTTTTCTTCAATTTGAAATACTGGCCACCAAATCATTCAGTACTAATATACTATGTGTTCTCTTTTGAAGATACCTCTTGAAACAATTCTTAAAGAAATTTTGAAATTAATATTTTTTTAATGTGTATCCATAATCTTCCTTAGAGGACATTTTATGTAAGAATATTACTACAACTACTTTTAAGAATACTGTAACAAGCAGTAGAAAAATTGCTTTAGTTTTGAGCATACAACAGAAACATTGACCTATGTGCTTTTGTTATTTGTGTGGCTTTTACACAGCAGTAGAATAATAAATTTCTAAGTAAGAAAAGGAAAAGTGACTGTAAAATACAAATTGCCAGTAGATGTGTATATAAATATGAGAAACTACTACTTATTAACAATATCCTCCTGCTTCCCTCTTCTCCCTCTACCCCAACAACACAGTCTTGTCTTTTATGAATGGCTATGCAGTCTGGAGAGCAGTGAATGTTTGTAGCTGATAACCGGAATAAAAAGTCTGCCTAAAGACACTTAGGCACAGCATATGAAACTTATTCTTTTGTTCTGAAATGCTATTGGTTAACTGATGTGTGTTTCTTTTCTGTTATATAGATGGGTGAGTGTTGCTTACTTTGCATTTCACGAGTGAAAATAAAAAAAAAATTTCCTGTTCAGATTTTTTTAGTATATGTAGTGATTACAGATCCATAACCTTATTGCACTGCAACTCAAAAGATGACAGAATTGCTTAGGATCGCATAGTGTCTGATTAATAGTTAGGTTAGTAGTACAAATGACAGAATGTGCTGCAGAAGTACATTATAGTTTCTGGGCATCTTCCTATCCAACCGGTGAACTGAACCTTATGCACTGTGTTGTGTACTGTGCATATCAAAGTGGGAGTTTTAATGCTATTTCTGATTGTGCTGCCTTCATGCTTTTTTTGTGTGTGCGCTGCATTTTTCCCTGCTTGTATGCATACTTGCTACTTGGTTTCTAAATACACAGCTGAGTTCGTAATCTTATTTGAAGCACTTAATTATAGCAGAAAAGGTCTGCTAATTTTTTTTTCAGTTTTGATTGCCTGCAGTTTACCTAAATGTACACCTTATTTGTGTAGTAATATATAATTACGTTATGCTCAGTATAGATACATAGAGTATTCAGGCTTTAAAATACAATGTAAAATAATTTCATCACTCAAGTACTACTTGATAAATTTTTTTTTTAACATAGGTATCAGTATAACAGGTACTTTAGTAAATGTTCTAAAGGTTCTGTGGCAGATTTACTAACCGAAGTGAGACTAGAGCAAAACACTGTCCATTTCAGGAATTGCTTAATTCTTAGGCAGAAATGTTTTGTGCCCGTTAAATCACTGGCAGAAGTAGTCTCTAAAGTAAGCAAGGAGCTCCTTAACCGCAAGGAGCCTTAAAATGCATGCTAGCATTTTATACCCAGGAATTTTTAGGGTACAGCTGTGGCATGTTGCACGAGGACACTGAAGTGAACCATCGCATACTGTGTTTCCTTCAGCTAGATTGAATTGGGTCAGTAGCATACTTTCAGCCTGATAACAAAAACTTGGGTGTTTAGTTGGAAATCCAGCCAAACATGACAGGTATTTCTCATAGCCTTGTGATGCTTTCCATTAAAGATCAATGTGTGAATCTTAAACTTTGTGTACATTTATAATTTGGATTCCCGCAACATCTAGCGGAGCTTACTAGTCTTAAATATGTAGTGGGAGATGTATGGCTTTGGACTTCTGAAGTTGGAGTAGCCAGATCTTGATACATGCTGTGTGTCATCACTATGTTACATTGTACTCTGTTACCTCTCTTCTAGTTACCTTACATGTATTGAGTAAAAGTATGACTAGATGTCACCTGTAGTACATACTGACTGGATGGTCCTGGAAGAATGCTGATTTGCATGTTGAGTGCCTCTAATCTTCTTGTCACAGTCTGTAAATTTATTATCTGTAGTAGATGTTTTTGACAGAGCTAACTGAATCTGCATATATTTTTATCTCATGCCTTGATAAAGAGAACTAGGTCGAGTCTCTTTAATTTACCCAGGTATAAAACCTGAAATGCTTCAGGTAGTCAGTCTGTTTTTCTTTTACCTGTCAACTGTCTGCTTTAAAAAAAACTTCTCTCCTTCTCCTGGGACAGATGACTGAATAGAGATGGGGCAGAGATTTGGCAAATTTGTCAGCATCAAGAAATGATTATTTGAAGATGGAGATGACTTAATTTCTTAAGTTGTCAAGTTGCAGAACACAGCACTTTTGAAGAGAAGTACTGACAGTATGCGTTCGTTTGCTCTATTAGTGGTGTAAGCCAGTTGGGGATTCTTGAATGTGGCAGAAGATCTCTTGATTCCTGTTGGTTCTTCACTGTGGCTTATAAATACTGGAGTCCAGTGTGAGTCATAGGTTGGAAACACTGGAACTTCAGTTTGCTTCTCTTCAGGTACTTTGGTTGAAAAATTGTGTAGTTAGCTACTTGCTGACTTCTGCTTCAAATACTTGCATGGTTGCAAGCTGTCATTTATAGAGCCATTAGATCAAAATATTGAAGGTGGGTATTTTGTGGGTTAATAAGTAAGGCCTTAAAATACTGCAGGTTGAGACTATTGATAAGGTACATTGCTATGCAGCTGTAGTTTAGAAACGTACAAATAAGAAAATGTGGATTTGGTTTTGTAGATAGCAGCCTCTTCATTGTCAGAGCATGTATTCCTATAGAAGCTTTTGGAAAAGCAGTTACACAATTCATCCTTTTTGCTGTATTGAACAAATGAAAAATGAAGTTTTGACTCTCACAAGTATTATAAAGCCTAGGTGTAAAAAAAAAAAAATTTTTTTTCAGAAATAAACTCTAATGGGAATTTTCAAAGTACCTAACTGGTTTTAAGGAAACAAGTCTTATGAGGAGTGGCTGAGGGAACTGGGGTTGTTCAGTCTGGAGAAGAGGAGGCTGAGGGGAGACCTCATCGCTCTCTACAACTACCTGAAAGGAGGTTGCAGAGAGGTGGGTGCTGGTCTCTTCTCCCAAGTGACTAGTGACAGGATAAGAGGAAATGGCCTCAAGTTGCGCCAGGGGAGGTTCAGGCTGGATATTAGGAAAAAGTTCTTTACTGAGAGAGTGGTAACACAGTGGTATAGGCTGCCCAGGGAGGTAGTGGAGTCACCCTCCCTGGAAGTATTCAAGGAGCGTGTGGATGTGGCATTGTGGTACGTGGTTTGATGGGCATGGTGCTGTGTGGTGTGTGTGGTGGTTTTTTTTGTTTTTTTTTTTTTTTTTGTAATGGTTGGACTTGATGATCTTACAGGTCTTTTCCAACCTTAGTGATTCTGTGTGATTCTGTGTGTGTGTGAAAAAACACCAAAGAAAATATTAATAAAGTATCAGAGTAAAAGGATTTGATGTGAATAGATGGCATAAGTTTGGTGTGAATAGAGGTTCAGTAATTACAGCAGCATCTGGGAATGCTTCTGAGTTTTATTGGAGCTTCTGGAGGCTTCAATAGCTGTGAGGATCATCTTCTCTGGTGAGTCTTTGTATGTTGGCAGTATCGGTTTTGCTCCATAGAAGATAGTTTGGAGGAGTGAATGGAAAAATGAGCTGTCACTGGGTTCTGAGGGCTGGGGTAGGTTACTGCCAGCAGATGTAGACATGGTCAGTCTGGTACACATCCTGTTGCTGGGTCTGTTTTTGTACTAACTGCCTCTGAATTATCATCTATTGATAGAATTTATGCCAAGATCTAAATTTCCAGTATACTGGTTTGCACCACTCTGCAAATATTTATGCGTTTTTCTTCTTCCGGTTGTCTAATCTTGCAAAAACTGTTTCTTTGTAGGCTTTAAGGCATTTGTTCTTCTGCACATACCCTCTGATTAGCTGAATTTGAGTGAGGTTTTCTCTTAAGTATAATCTAGTTGTCTGTGGTGTAATTAGTACACTTTTATGTAAGTGTCTTTAGAATATGGTGTCTCTTTGTAGAGGGAGCTGTGTTTACATTGGTTGTTCAGTACCGTATTTGCCTGAATCTAACACAAACTAATCACTAAAATGACCCCATATTTTTCCAGGTTTATTAGGGGGAAAACAAAGAGTTTTTCTTATTTTCAGTGTTTTCATTCACTGTATGTGTATTATTTTTTTTACACCTTTTTTTTTATATCAAAGAAATGGACCAAAACACTAGGGGGAAAAGGGATGTAGAAAGAAAAATATAAAAGGAAGATGAGAAAATGTAAGACTCTTTCCTCTGGAGAAGATGGAATACTACTTTCACACCCTTTGGAGGAGAAGGAAAATAAATAGCAAAAATGCTTTGAGCTTAGAATACAATTTTTCATCAAAAAAGTGAATAAAAAACTTCAACTAGGTATATATAGATAGGATGATGTATGTGCAGCATTGGCATGATTGAAACTGTAGACAAGATTTCTGATCAACTTTGTATCCAGAGCTGTTTTCTAGAAACCCTTTTCTTTTCCCAGAATTTTTACATTTTTGACAGCAATGGGTGTGTGCCTGCTAGTGTTAAATTGTTTTACATTAACTGCAGTAACTACCCATATGGATGTCTTTAACCCTTCTAAACCAATTTTTTAACCCATATTAAGATACTTTGTATTTTATCTGTACTATCTGAAGTAGTAGTGTATAGGACCATCTAACATATTCAAAGTCTGTAGGATTGGGAAAGATCATCTTAGATATGATAAACAGTATTAGAGGTGACTTTTGTATGTTTCCTTCTGCTAACACCCAAGGGTGAGACAAAATGGGATGGAATATTAGTGAAGGTAGGTGAAGCTGTACCACAGAACTTGGAAGTTGAATACCTGGATGCAGTCGTCTGTGCTGCAGGCTTCCGCAACTACCGATGAATGGGAGACAAGGTTGCTAAGAGCATCAGGGGCTGCTGGTTGGAAAGCTATTGATTAGAAACTAACCTTCTGATCAGCTGCTTTGCTTGCCTTTGTAAATCTGTCCTTGTGCTTTGGGGGAGTGTGTTGCGTTAGTACATTTTGATATATACAGAAATACCCAGTAGCATGGCATGCTGTAAAATAGATGTATTTGGAAGCAAATTCAGAAGTAAAACAATAAAATTACTTCTGCTTGGCAACTGACTCTCTCCTCCTAGGTTAATTTTAAGAAAGTAATAAGAATTTGATGGAGTGTGTGTAGGGTTTGTTTTCACTAAAATGTGAACTAAAACTCGCAACAAAACCAAATTGATTTAACCAGTCTAATGTTTGATTAATGATTAACAGGAGCAGCAGAAAAAGATGTTTTGTATGTCAAGTTTTAACTCCTGGTGATAAAGTGTTAAAAGAGATTGAGTGTCAGATTTCAAGAACTGTGATGCTGATTTTGTGTAACTTGCTATTTTGTTATTTGTAACTTTAAGGGTCATGTATTGCCTCTTAAAATTGTTCCTTTCAGTTAAATACTGTTTGTTTGCCGTTGTCAAGTAATATAAAACAGTAATTCTGTGATCAAAATGTACTTTGGATAAAAAAACCTGTTCTGGAAGCATAGGTGTCATGCTGACTATAGTACCGCTTGGGAGGGAAAATAAACTTGTAAACTAAACAGTTTGTGTATGGCTAATGCCTGTTAAAAAAAAATGGGAATATATGAATGTCAGGGAAATACCAAAACAAAATTGGCCTAATAAATATGTCTGGATCTGGGCCCAAGAAATATGTCTATATTACTACCAAAATTAAATTAGTCTGTTTCAGGTGTGGTGTATGGTTTTTGTTTTCTTTTTTTGGGAGTGTGTGGGTGTGGTGATGTTTTGGTTGTGGGTGGGTGTGTTTTTAAGGCCCTTGCTTGTAATTCTGTACTCACTTAATAGCCAGCATAGATGATGCTACCTCCTGAACAGGGTGGTTGTATCCTTGCCCTACTCCCTATCTGTGTTCCTGTTACGTTTTTTATCTGGCATTGTTGTTCGTATGGCCTTATGGATAGATGGCTCAAAGAAGCGATCTGGCTGAAAAAAAAGTATTTTATTTTTAGCTTGCTGATTAGGATTTCCATACAGTCAAATGAATGCTCTTCCCAGAGCAAGGAAGACAGTAGAAAGTATACAGCAGGGGATGGCCAGTGATCTCCTTTTGGCAGCAGTGTGGAATTATGTTAGCTTAAAGTGAGCCTGAAGTAAAGTCAGCTGGAACTGCAGCTTAATTTCTCAGCTAACTTTTAGGAACTGTAGTATATTTAGTCTGCTGTAGATCTTCTTGTGTTATTTAGGTTAACAGGTCACATTGAGACACACAGTTTATTGCCTCATTGCAATGCTGGGAATTCAGTCCTGCAGGACTTCACTTGGTTGACAGTCATTATTCAGGTGAATGATTCCATTGGCCTACCTTGGACCAGAATTCAGTAAATCACTTGCACAAGAATTCTTTGACCTTTGTTGTCTTATATCAAGAGACAGCATATAATGGATGTCTGCAGATGATGCTTTATGAAACTTCCTCCAAATTTACAGAAGCCTGAGGGAAGAACAATGCTATATTCCTACTATTCTTTTTTTTTTCTCCTCTCCTACTTGTATAGCTTTGTTCCTATCTCTCTTTATCTTCCCTATCTACTATATGTCTCTTGCTCTTTCTCTTAATTTCAACATGAATAAGGTAGTCTGTTGGATTAAATCAACTTCTCTATGCCTTTCCTCCATTTCCAATTGAAAAATTGGTAGAGTTAGGTTAACCAAGACGACTCCAGTAACTGGGCTTGTCTAACGTTATCTTAATGCTGGTTAAGGTAGCTGTTAGTCCTGGTTAAAATGGAGAGGCATATTTATCTAAAATAGGGGGAGAAAACTTTGTGCCACAATGCAGTGGAGCCAAATTGGACTGTAACTAATTCAGTATAGGAAGGTGGGTTTATTTAGCTCCTTCTTTACTTGACTTATTCTGGTCTTCTGGTCTTGGAACTTTTTTCTGCTGGGTATCTTCAGTGGATACCTCCATTCTTTATTTTTTTAATTTTACTGTTATTTCTTCTTGGTTATTTCTACTTTTTTAATAATGACAGAAAAAAATTGGTTCTTTCCCCTTCTGCATGGGCCTCCCATGCTTTTGACCACTTTAGGTCTCTGGTGGGTGACTTCTTAAAGATTGGACCCCTCAGGAGGCAGTGGGTTTTTCATCAGACCCAGGCAGTCTCAATTCTCCTGGATGCTAAGGTTACAGGGTCAGTCTTCTTTCACTTAATTAACTTGCTGTTTATGTAGCTCAGAAGTGAGTTGTGACAGTCACACTGTCAGACTGTTCCAGCTGCAGAACTTTGAGATTGGTTTCACTTTAGTCCTCTACAGGAGACCTCATAGTGCAAAGCAACTCCTGCTGAGAGTTCACCTGAATTCTGCTTGGACAGAAGCTACAACCGTGAACTGAGTCTGTTCCACCAAAGAGCTGCAAAAATTAGATGTCCATGTTATACTCTGTAGGGACAGGAAGGGAAGGGACAATGCTGCTTGCTACAACTTCAGTCTTCCTTCAGCCAGTATTCGTGTCTTTTTTCACTCCTTTTCAAATCTAGCTCAGCTGGCTGTACCTACAGCATGACATGCACTGGTGCCCCTCCCTGCTATAGGACTAGTGCCCTTCAATACACCAAAGGATGTGGTTATTCTCTTGAGTCACAGTCAGCCTCTTTGATATTCACATTTGCACTGGCTAACCTGATGATGTTTATCTGAATTATTGATCAGTCATAGGAGCTTGCCCTATTTATGCTGTAAAATCCTGTGGGTGTTGTGTCCGCCCCTGCTACCCCACCTTCAGCTTGTTTAGTAGTTCCCCACAATGTTTTTGAATGCTCAGACGATAAATCTATGTTAGAAATCCTTTGCCAGAGCGAAGACTTAGAACGCACAAGTGGAGAAGAGAGCCCTGGCATGGTCATCACCATCTATACAGATGGTCAGATTATTCCTTATACAGTGTTGCAGAGATCAAAGCTTTATTCCATCATATGAGTTGTATGTGATGTGGCATTTAGTACAGAGATTCAGCTGTTGCTGTTCACTTAAGCTCCAAGCTCTGTCCATAAGTAAACTGGAAGAGAGATACTGCATGGACAAAAGCATTCAAATAAGAAATTGTAAGTAACTGGACTTCTGAGATACATATACATCCAACTACGTCCTTTCCTTTCTCCTACGGAATCCTTTGTAACAACATGCATTTAAGCATGTTGAAAGTACCTGAGATTTTTTTTTTTTAGTCACTTTGCAAATTCTCAGCTGAAACTATTACCTTTTTTGAAATACTATCTTGCTGTAAGATTTTAGAACTAGTAATAAAGTGTTAGTTAAAAGAAAAAAAAGGAAGAATGCTTTACTAATGACTTGTCTGAAGGGATGAAGCACAGTGTTCCCACCTGGCAAAGCTACTGGTGTTACTATGCAGTGCATATTGAAACTTGGGAGAGCAGAAATGGGTGACAGAATCTGAGAGTGTGGAGGCTGGGAAGGAGTTAGGTTCATAACCTAGAGGGGGAAGTGGAAAGGGTCACTGTGTGGTATATTAGCTTACTAGGGTGCTACTTTATTGCAGATTGTAGCCACAATTCCTGGCACTAGAACTGCTCTGTGTTATCAGCATGCAAGTATTTCTGCACAGTTGCCCAGCTCTAGCCCCATGAGAGCTGACTGCAGGCATACTGCCTCCTGCCATCAAGAGGATAGTCTCAGAACTCCCTGCACTCAAATCTTCTTCCACTGTCAAAGCTCCTTCCTCCACTTCAGATTTCTGTTTTGTATCTTCTCTGATTGGTTGCAGCCAGAGCTGCAGAGGAGTAATGAGGGAAGACCTGATGGACCTGAGTCCTATTAAAGATATGAGACAAAAAGAAATTAGTTGAAACTGAGCTCTGAAGAGATGGAATGGAGCATACTTAACTCCCCTGCATAAAGGACTGGTTCAGTTCCTTGCCGCACAGTGTCCTGTGATAATTTTTTTTTTCTATTTTGTGGTAAAGTCTGCCCAAGAAATTTGCTAATTCTTTAATTATTAATGCTGCAGTGCTATGGTTCTCTGCCTTCAGTTTTTCTGATGCAACTGATTGTGCTTAAATTGCATCAGTGATACTACCTTAAAAATTTTAAAAAGAAAAAGTCAATTTCACTCCATTTCACTGATTTGGTTTAAGGTGCAGCCCTACAGATAGGTGGGTCAGCAGCTGAGGGAGTGGTGGAGGGAGAGATTAATAAGGGAGAGGTGGAGGGAAGAAGAGAACCTCCAAAACTGGTTTTTCCACTAGTGAAAATGTATGTCAAACTTCCACAGACTTGCAGAGGTGGGGCAAGGTAGGCTATGTTAACAGCTTCCCTTGTCTCAGTGGTAGATACATCATGTCTGCTCACTGGCCTTAAGCTGCCAGCTCGCAGCTTTGAGGTAGGAACAAACTTTATTGCACTGTCAATATATACGAGGCTTCTTGCTTTGAGAGTCTGATTCAGTGTACGGGGAATTCACTGAAATGAACCTACTGCTACTGAGTGTCTCTCAGCACCTAGTATTTAATGTTTGGAAAGCTGGAGTGTTAAGATAGATAGATAGATACATAAGCTCACATACATACTGCATATGTAGGATTTTGTTTAAAATGAGCTTATCAGTTCATTTCAGTTGCAAGGAAGTCATTATAATCTTGACTTTAAAAAAAATGGTGTAATGCTCCCAGTCTGCAGGCAGCTTACAGAATGGTTCAGAAATTTTCAACCACTTTTATCTCTAAATTTCATCATAGGCTTAACATGGTGTTTCAATAAATTGCTGATCATTTTAGTGCGTGAGTGTGAGGGAGCTGTGAGCAAAACAAAAGGCAAAAAGCAGCAGTCCTAAAGATTCTTCTTCCTGTCTGCAGCTGTCTATACCAATATACTGAGCAAAAATAATTTAAGAACTTTTCTATTCTACCGTCTGTGAAAGCCTCTTTGCTGCTAATATAAATTTTCTTACAAGCTAAGAGGAATAGATAGTCATCACGATATACCTCAGCCATGTGAATTTCAGGAATGGAACTTTTCATTCCTCAAATAAGTTTGGGCAGTCTGTTTCTGAGTCACTTCTAGCATCATAGGCTTCTTTATCTGCTGACTTGCCAGTTAGCTGGTAATGGAGAATAGTACTGTTCAGGGAACACAGAGAAGATCTGTATTGATGCCAGATGTTCCTCTCCATTTGAAGGATGTGGTGTTAATTTTGCGTTTGATGATCAGGCTGTTCTTCAGTTTCTTAAAAAGCTTGTTAGATTGGTATGCTTTAAGTCGTCCCTAATTTGGGAATTCATAAAGGCTTTAATAAGGTGATTCCTAGGTATACGATCTCCTATAATGGTGTTCCTTTGCATGTCATTTGGAGCAGTTGAAGTAGAATGTGTGTCAAACCTGTTCCATTTCCTTCATCTCTGAACTTATTTGGAATTGGTTCACACTGCTCTAGAACACTTTAGGGATAAACTTGGCATTAGGAACTTGGTAGAGGCAGCAATAGCAGAAAGATTGTACTGTTGTGATCCTGGTGTATGTCAGAAGAATACGGTGTCAAACTGCATGTTTCCAGACAGGCAGTCTTGGAGAATTTCAATGATGAGTCTCCTTTTTCTGAGCTAGAAAGTGAGATTATTTTTGGACTCTCAGGGTAAGTGAGAGTCAGCAGAGACTGTGAAGTCAGCTATAGTATGTGCACCTGTGCTAATATATCCATGGCACGTCTTTATGATTGACCACCTTGGTGAATACAGGGACCCTAGAAGAAAGAAATATGGTAGGGAGTCTTCGGACTGTGCCCAAGTTTCTTATCAAGAGAGTCTGTCCCATGCTGTAGTTTTTGGAGGCTTGTCTCCAGAATCCCGGGATGTGGAATCCAGGAATAAAAACTTGGAGGTAGAACTGTGAATAGCTTAAATATATTCATGATCTGAAGGAGAAAGCTTTGTTTGTGACAAACTAACATTAATATTCAAGTAAAGGTTAAGGGAAAACACACCCATTCACTTTGAAAGAATGGTTGCTTCCTTAATGACAGCTAACAGTTTTGATGTGTGTGGTTTCTTTTTCAATGCTCCTATGATCATTCCATTTTTTTATTTTATTTTTGCTTTTTTTCCTAGAGATGTGAATTATGCCCTCATAAGGATGGTGCTTTAAAGAGAACAGATAATGGGGGTAAGTTTTATTCTTATTTTTTGTGAACTCTCATATTTTGTTTGAGGGAAATAAGACTGTGCAAAAAAATTATAGGGATCCTAAACATAAATGAAAACACTGGTTGGTTTGGAAAGAGAGAACTATTTTACAGTAACCTTTATTTGTCCAATTTAGGTTGAATTTAGTTTCAGAATATCAATCATTATTCTTAGTTTTATTTTTAGAAAGAGTTACAATGAAGGAGAAACTGCATTTTAACGTAAGATTTTAATGGGGAAAAGGGATAAATTTTATGTGTATTTAGTTGGAGTTTGAATGTTTATAGAAAGCTGCTGAAAGTGCACCATTCATGGAGGAAAGTGGAATTTTTATACCTGTAGCCCAGACTGAATGCACCACTGCATTTTCAAAGGATAGCTCTTTCATGCCTGATTTACTAATATGTTGTGTAACAAAGAAGTTAGAGCTCAAAAGTTGCAGCAGTAGTCCCTTATATCTTTCCATGTTCATCGTTCAGGTTATTATCAGTTCTGCTCCTGCTGAGTAGAACTGCTAGAGAAAGTCTCCACTGAATAATCCTGTCTTGGTTATGTTTATACTAATAGCAGGGTGATATGAATGAAAAATGTCAATTAACTTTTCAGTCACTTCCGGAATTCCTTCTTCTCTCTTTACTAGATACTTATAAATTCCTGTCCATCATCTATCTGTAAATAGCCTGGTCGTTTTGATATTGAGCCCTTCCTCTTGTGAGAGGAGAAACTATGGTCAGGATTCTGTGTTTCATTTGGACACTATGTAAATTGTATTCTGGAGGTTTTATGCTGCAAACATAATATTCTAACTAATTTATAACTTAACTTAGTGTTGATGCACCTTTGCTATTTCTGTTGCGGTTGAGTTGCAGGAACCCAGAACCGGCTTGTGCTTGGGCTGATCTACCCATTCTACCTTATCTACGCTTTGACTGCAATGTACAATATATGCTCTAGCGTTCACCATTCTAGTGTCTGCTTATCTCAAACATGTTAGTGAACTTAGTGTAATTTCTGAGTGTTGGGTGGTTGTATTAAGTCTGTGTTGTCAGTGAAACTACCATCTTAAGTGCCAGCCTGGTGCTTTAGCCTTCTTCCTCTCAGACAGGTTGATACATGGCAATGTTGAATTAAATTATTCAGAAACGGCAGCTAGACACTTGCTTTTTTTAGGGAATAAGTAATAAGAAAGCCTCAAATCTCTTGATATGTACAGTAAAATTTGTGAAGCGTGAAGTAGCGGAAGTGTTTTCTGTTTTTATATTTAAAGTAGTGTTTGGCAATGCCTTGCTATTCTGTATGGTAATTTTCAAAGTTTTTCTTTGCATAAAGTCTCGAGAACATATTTTGACAGTGGGCATCAAAGATCTGAGCATCCTATTAGTTATCTCTCTTATGGCTGTATTGTAATTATGAATTCTTGTCTGAAAGTGAGTTACTGTGTAAGATTGAAATTATTTAAGTAGCAAAGATGTTAACATTGTATGAAAAGTATTGTCCCTATTATAATTTTAATGACCAACTATTTTCATCAGTGAAAGCTTCACAGTGAAAATTTCATAGCAGATAAGTCTTAAGAATTTGTGCTTCACCTTCTGGAAACATCCCTCCCTCAGTAATAGATCTTGTCCATGGTGTTGAATACAGCAAATTCTACCTTATGGACCAAATGTCCTTTAAATAACAGCTTTGCAGAA
Source organism: Gavia stellata (assembly GCF_030936135.1). Classification (NCBI taxonomy): domain Eukaryota; kingdom Metazoa; phylum Chordata; class Aves; order Gaviiformes; family Gaviidae; genus Gavia; species Gavia stellata. The sequence goes on along the minus strand of NC_082599.1, from coordinate 20,916,661 downwards.
GGATGTGAACCTTGGAAAAAATGAACTCTGACTGGTGTTGCCTAATAAGGGATTGTGCCAGAAGAGTTTCAGACTTAAGGAAATACTGTTGAAGGTCATGTAATGGGCTTGCTTGTTTAAAATTATATTTACAGTAGGTTAATACTTGGAATTTTTTTAATGCTGTTACACCATTTGTTGCCAAGGGAAATGATGAAAAGATGTAGGTATTCCTGAAGAAACTTTGAAACAAACATTTCTGATACAACCTTGTAAAGATCCAGCTTTAGAAATTTGTAATTATGTAGTCTTTTTGTAAGTACAGAAATAATTAAATGGTCTTAGCTTTTCAGAACAAGTGAAGAAATTACTGATTTTATGTCAGTGATAAAAAGTTATGTTTCTTTCTGCCTTCTGGCAACAAGTAACTTCATTTTGTGGGCAGAAAACCCCTGCAGTTTTTTGTTTTGAATATGCAGATAGCTAAGCTCATACATGGTCTGCTGCTCTTGTAGGGTTTTTTTGGTTTTTTTGTTTTTTTTTTTTTTTTGGTAAGAGTCTTCTGGGTATTTGCTTTTTAATAATGTGAAGAAATGTGTTTTGTTTGGGTGTTGAAGATACTGTATTTTCTTTTATGTAAGGAATCGTCATGTTTTTTGGTCTACTGAGCTTTTACTATAGGGTTCCACGATTTTCTTAACCTGCAGTATGATGCTGTTACTGCAGGGAGGGGCCTTGCTATGCATTACTTCCTCCTCTTTTGTGATGGTACTAGCGTTTAAAAGTCCCCTTCCTCCCAGGTTCATTTTCATTCAGCTAAATGGAATCAGTTCCCTGACCCAGCTGACCATGCTAATACTGATACAGGGGAATGACCAGGACTATTCTTTTAGCAGCAGCCTGTACATTAGATGTCTTAAGTCAGTTGCACAACTGTACCTGAAAGCATTATGTAATGCTGTTATCTAGCCTTTAAGAACTCTGGGGCACTAAAAGATATATATGACAATGTAGTCTGGGAATAAAGCTCGTTTTTAAGTATTACTGACTGACTAGAAAATAGTCATCGTGGAGTATGGTGTGGTTGTGTTGGTGTGCTGTGGGGTTTTTTGGTCCCGCCCCCCCAAGTGTTGTGAGGTTCCTTTGTGGGCATTCTTCCTCCTTCTCCCTCTCTTTTTACTGGCCTGTTACTGCTTATCTGGCTTTCTGGAGATCATCACTTCTTTAGATTTGCTTTCTAGGTTTTATATTTCTGGTTGGAGACATCTACTGTGCCTTAGTTGTGCTTATCAGTACAGTTGCTGAGGGTTAATATTGGGTTCTCCAGTATCATCTATGGCAAATACGGAATTACAGTTTTCAGTGATTCTATTAAATACAGCATTCTTGGAACAGTACTGTCATGGATCTTATATGGAACTTGAAAGTGCCAGCCTGAGATTGTAAGAGGAGAGGCGTGTATTGTGGAGGCCAGACAACATTTGGCCTGCTCTCTTTATCAGTATGAACTGGATTCTTGGGAAAGTTCTTGTATGCTTTCTCAGAATACTTTCCCAGCTTACAAGAATTTACGCTTTGGGACTTCTTGAACCAGAGGTGGTATTTTGTGTTTAATGGAACAAGAGTCCATCACACTATTAAGGTGTCCACTTCTGTATAAAGGTTTAGTGTCCATAATGTTTTCTGGCAAGGCATTTTGCAGTTGATCTGTACAGTGTGTCAAGATGTATGCTGGCTTGTTTTGAACCTGTTACCTCACGGTTTTATTTTATGCCACTTGGCACTTGCTAAGTGATAGGAGGTGACAAAGAGCAGTTATTCTGTGTTCACCTTTTCAATACCTATTCCGGCTTTATAGACCTCTGTCATATTCTTCTTTTGTCTCCTTTTCAGGATGAAAGAGCCCAGACTGATTGGGCATTCCTTGTACAGAAAACTGACCATTCCCTTTCCCCTTCTCTGTATGTCTTCTGAATGATACATAATCCTTACCCGAGCTGAATGTGAAATTTTAGAGAAGCAAATCTACTGTACATGATGCCATGGAATCTCTAGCCTGCAAAATGATTACAGTGTGGTTTAGTGTTCCCTAACGTAGGGAATGTAACATAGGGAATGAATGTAATTATGGGTCACTATTTTTTGGTACAAATTTTTCTCATTAATTACAGAATATTTTCACTAGCCTAAATGTTCATACTACCTCGAGACTAGGACAGATCCTGAAATTGGAACGAAACTATTGATTTTATCAAGGCTTTTGCCTGAAGAATGTTTTTAAAATTGAGCGCAGTGTTTTCTGCATCTGCTCAGAAAACAGAAGACTTGGGTAGTTTACATTGTTGAGGCATTAACTGTTTTTACAGCCATAGTTAACTCTTGGCTATTTGGGTTATTGGAGGTGAAGTGGGATAGGGGAAGTTCAGTTGTCCTAGATAATGGTGACTGTACTACCAAGTGGTTTCTAGACAGTGTTGTGGAAACATTCCACTTAGTGTTGGAAACTCATGCAGATGCTTCTGCACCAGGTTGCTAGTGTGTCTGGATCTGGAAGGACTAAAGAGTTCATGTGAAGTGCCAAGTGGAAATGGCGTTTTTTTGTTGCTCATAACCTGTTTTGGTACACTGGAGAGTACACAGATGCCTGCCTGTTCTTGGCTTGGTGACGGTGGCTGCTGTCGCTGTAATCAGAATCTGTAGCAAGCCTAAAGAGATGATTCTGTCTGGATTTGAGTGGAATACGTCCTAGTCTGCTTCAGTGTCCCTCCTATGCTTTCCATTGTCAGAGACCTGAACTGACTTTGAACAGAAGCAGCTAAGGTCTGGTTGCGCATGTTTGTTCAGTCTCTTCACACTGTGTGAAAATGGTCATTCTGCTCCTGCACTTGCACAGATCTTGGAAACAATACAGGTGCATTTAGCAGAGTGTAGCCTGGAGTAGTATCCATGGTGTGGCTTATCTGTCAGGGGGTTGTCTGTGCTAATGATTATTAAGAGTTGACTGTATTTAGCTGCACATTTGATTTAATTAATTTGTTAAGAGTAGTGGGACATTGCATGGTTATGATAAAGGTGATTGTCAGAAATTTTAGAAATAAGCTTTGAATATGTTTTAATATTTCAGCTGCCTAATATCTGTGACTGTCTTATAGCTATGGTTAAGTTTTGTGAACAAAAATACAGTCTTCCCTGTATTTGGCTTTGTGGAATTTGTTTTTCTGTAAACATTAGGACTTTTTCAGTGTTCAGAGACTGCAGTTCTATAAATTCTGATAGGTTATTACTGGATTTTGTTTTATTTATTTATTTTTAATTGATACTAGAAGTAGAAAAGCAGAATTGTGTTGAAAAAGGAACTTTTCTCTTTTGAATATGTTTATTGACAAAATTCCTTGCTAAGTTTGGTATTCATGTTCATTTAGGGGGACCACTGTGGTTTTGAACACATGACTGACTATAAAAGTTTTTTAAAATGAGAAAAACTGATATGTATATGAATTGCTTATTGATTTGCTGTCTTATGTGTAAGAAGGCTATTGAAAAGAGAGGCTAACTTTTCTTTAGTTTTGTACTCTGTATGTGGATTAATATTTGGGCAAAATATAAACACATCTTTTTGAAAAACAGAAAAGCAACAAGTGAGCATTTGTTTGAAGATACTTGAGAACTGTAGGCTGTTTGACAGTTTTGGGGCTTTTCAATTCAGTAATGTATCCTTAACTGTTGCAATAATTTTCTTTTGGGTTTCTGACACTCAGTGAGGAGGAAATAAAATCATGACCATTTGAACCGATTATAGTTTTTTGAATCCCAATTCTTTTATCATTTCGTAATACTGAGTATGCAGTCTTTTTTTTTTTTAGCACTGTTCAGTTGTATCTAATATCGTGCATCTTCCGTTTAAATAGCTTTCTTTCAGTAATCTTTGTCCACAATTTTGTGTAAGCCTAAAAGGCTTGATTTTGCTGTACAAGTTGTTACTTTGAAATCTGATTCCACTGGATGATGATTAGGAATGCTGTGTAACAGCATTCTTTGTGTGACTTTTCACCAAGACTTCTTTCATGCAGCTGCTTGGGAAAAGGCCAGCTAACAATGCGGTGGTTTTATGTCATCATCCAGGCCCTCTTCCCATCCCCTGGGTTAGCCTTGGGATCTCCCAAGTCTATAAAAACATAATTTCCTATTGTTACTGTTAGAGTCAGCAGCTCTCACTGTCAGATTTACTGTTCTGATGAGTTTTCTTGGTATTAATGTCTAAGAATGCGGATAGTATAATGTCATATGTACACATTCAGGTGTATGCATTTGCAGGAAGTGCTTACCTACAAATGTTCTGGTCCTTTTGTGCAGATTTTCAGGAGTTTGTATATGTATTTTTTTTTTACTGGGAAAGACAGTAAAAACTGATAAGCAATTTAGAATATTTTACTAATAGAAATATACATATTACCATATAATCTATATTGTATTATTACTATTTATATTGCTAGTAATTGTAATGTATAACTAGGAAACAAAATTTTAGAGCTTTAGATACATATTTATGACATTACTTCCTTTTGTTGTATAAAAGGATTTCTTGAGGGAGGGGTAAGAGACTCATTAATGCCATAGCATGCTAGATAAAATTATTAAAGCTATTAGCTTACTCAGTGGACCAGTGGAATGTAACCTGTAGCTGTTTCAAAAGCAAACTATTTGTTGTGCTGCTGAATAATGACCCAAAGTGAATTTTTCTTATGTACCAATTCTTTAGTTTAGGAACAAATTTTGATAAATGGAGAGTTTGGTGAAATACTGTAGTAGGACTCTGTAGAGTGAAGCCTTTTCTTCATAGACAAACAGTATTTATTTGTTTATTTCTTAACAGAAATTGTCCCTTCATTCTATGTACCAATGATAAGGTTGACTACCAACCACAGTGGTGACATCTCTAGCAGTTAGTGTGAGCACCTTTTCTTTACCCACTTTTGAAAAGAATGGATCAAACAAGATAGTGTATAGTGCTATATTAACTATAGCAAACTCTAAAACTGTATTTACTAGGGTAAGGAAAAGACAGTAACTTGTGCTGACAGATTTCTTTTCTGCAAGTTTTATTGTCTTTACAGGAAGGGAAGATCAGGATCAAACCAAAAGTGTACGGAATGCCTTAATGAAGATACACTTAACTGAAGGTCTAAAATAGTACTTAATCTTACACTTTGGCAAATAGTAACAATAACGGTCTTAAGTACTTCTTTGCTGGATTCACCTTTCAGAGTGGGATAGAGCTGAGTCTTGGGGTCAGTTAGCAGATATGATAGTTGTGGAAACTGAGGGTGCAATTTCATGTAATTTAGGACAGCTTTAGACCTCTGCTGAAAGGAGTGGACTGTGGTTTTCCCATGACTTGGGTGTTTCTTCACTGGTGGTTTTGTGTATGGTAATCACACCACCTCAGTATGGACTGCATCAACTTACTGATCTTACTGGAAGTTAAGCTAATCAGGTGAATAAAATTTTATCTGCCCTGCTACATGGCAAGCTTATACTACAGGGAGCGGGCAGGGGTGTACAGCTGAAAGTGAAGAGTAAGGTGAGAGCTTACTTCTTAGTGACAGCCCACAGTAGAAATGGATTGAGGTGTGTCCTTAAATTACAACCTTGAGCAACACTAATAAGAAACTAACATTTCAACAAAGAAAGGTTTTTCCATGCTAGAAGAATACATTCACTTGGATTAGGGGTGAGCTGTAGTTACAAATAAAGTAAAATTTCTTCAGTGAGATATAATGGACTCTTTAGGAACTTACACAGAATGCGTAAACAAATTTTACTCTGGAACTGGTGCATAGTTAGGAGATGGTGATGACATCCCAGAGCACTCTTGTTGGGACAACACTGGTAATATGGCTGGATCTCAGTGTGACTTCATGATTCTGGCCTCTGCAGTCTGTTACTGATTTGCAGCACAGCTTCAATATTGATTGTGGGATGTAGCACTAGTGTAGTGCCTACTCTGTGTCTGTTAGTTCACAGGCTGTAGGTGGACTTCTCTTGATTTGGATGATAGGATGGATTGTAAGTCTGTTGCTGTTATTTTATTATGAATTAAAAGATTATAAAAGCAAGGCTTCAAAATTGGCACTAGAAGATGATTTTAAAGTACTGTGAATTTATTTACAGTGAAGGTGCTTGTGAATCAAGTTTTGAACACTAAAACAGTAGTTGTAAGGGCAAAAATTCAGTTAGATGGATAACATACTGTATATTATCTATCTTCCTGGGTTTTCTTTGTTAATTTTAGCTTACTTTGTTAGAGTTTGCTTTTAGTTATAGAGTTCTTTGTTGGCCACAGTCTTTTGTTTGCTGATGGTGAAATTGTTAGGAGTTACCTGTTCTCCATCTCATTGGGATAGCAGATCAACTATTTATTTTCAGTTAGGCTTCTGGAGCCTGAGGTTTGTTACTCTGAATGTTAATGCATAATGTAAATTCAAATTATACCTGCTAAGTATGTACTGTTAGGTTTTCACTGAGTTAAAAATTAGTTGGGCACCGGGAATAAAAATCTCAGCAAAAGAATGGTAAAATTTGGATAGGTTCTGTGCTGGTAATTAAACATTTTGCATGCCAGAATGAGATGTAAAAATCGGCAAAACTCAGTAGCGTGTCTTTCTGAGGGATAAATCAAAATAAAAAAGGACTCAAGTGAAAAGCTGGAAGTTTCATAAGACGTATTTAAACTTTGAAGGCTTTTCAGCATGAATTTCCAATTTCTGATATTGGAGAAAACTGTTTTCATTATTATTGTTATCAAAGTAGATCTTGGTGTTGGTTTATTCATGGTTTTGATGTTGTTTTAATGTTAGTTGAAGTTGTTTCCTAAGATCTCTTCAAAGGAAAGTGTCTTAGCTATACTTGCGTGATGTTATCTTAGAAAGCACAGTGGATTTTTTTTTTTTTTGAAAGGTAAGCAGCATTTTCCAAAGTTACTGGACTTGAAAGCACAGTTGAAATAAATATTTTTAATTGTAATTTGGTTGTCACCAATAAGTTGTTTCTAATAAGTAATAACCAAAAAACCAATGACATTTTACCATTTCTGGATGGAGGCATTGATTGTTGTAGAATATTGGGTTGTTTAAAGCAAAAGAGGCAGTGGATCTGCTGTCCCATGTTAGCCTTCTGTGAGTATTTTTTTCAGCAGTTTCAGAGAAAGCAGTTCTGTTAAGAGTGCACAGAAACAAGCAAACTTAGTGGCTGATTTGAATCCTTGTAATACGTTTCTCATCTTCTTGTTTTTAAGCTAAAGCCTAAGTTTATTTTAAAATAAGCAAGCTAGGCATTATCATCTAGTGAAAATACTATTATTGAGAAAGCACATACATAAAATGGCCACCTTCTCAAAGATTAAGAAATAGTAAGTCAAAGAAGAAAAAAAAAAAAAGAAAATTCTGAGGATAGGGAAAATTTTAAGAGCACTGTGCAAGATGACAGTGCCTGCATTTACAAAAACATTTGCCCCCCACCCCGCGTTAAAATTGTCCTGAAAGGGAGATGAAAGCAAAAGTAAATAAGTAAGTTGAGTATAAGCAATTCAGCGGCAATAGTAAGAGTTTGTTAGCAATTACTGTAAATTTTATAAGTAAAATTAAACAGGTGAGTAATAAATCTGTGGCCAGTTGTTTGGATGTAAGCCATGCACAACCAAAGTGAATGGAAGCTTGTAATTGATTTAAATAGAAAAGGATGTGGTCTCTACAGATAGTTTTAAAAAACTCATTTGGAACAAAAGTGATCTGAAAAATGGAATGAGTTCCTGGCTAAGTTTGGAGAACAATTAAGAAAAGTCAGAGTATCCTGTTGTTATTTCTGTGTGATGTTTTGGGTGAAGAGGAATGGTGATAAATTAATTTCAATTCCAACAGAAACTAGTGAGAATGTTTTAAATGTTATTGAATATGTAGAACAGTGCTACTGGAGTTTAAAAAAAACCTCAAACATGGGTATACAACAGTATTTTCCACACTTACACATTGGGAAAGCTCAAAAGGACTGGATTTAATGATGGAGGGTTTTTTTGGGGGGGAAAGAAAAAGTTGTATAGTTGCTGGTAGAAGTTAATAGTTGCCCAAGAATAATGTAGCACATGATTTGAATAGGAAATTTACAGTGTAGTCTTTATGGCTTAGATGGAGTTAATTGAAAAATATGTATTTTAATGTAGTCTTAAATATCGTAATTCCTTATAAATGCTTGCTTCTCTTATCAGCTATATGTACAGTTTGCATGGGTGTCTCTTTGGGATGTTTCATTATCCCTGCAGACAAAGTAGGCAGTTGTCATCCAGTACGAAACAGTAGACAAAAGCAAGCACTCAACTCTGAACATGGCAATAGGTACTTCATTCTGTTGGGATTCTGAGTTTTGTGCTCTGCCTGAGAGTGGTTGTCTAAAAGAGAAGGAAGTGGCAGCGGAGGGTGGGGGAGGCATTTTCTCACTGTGTTATATAGTTAAGAGCCCTCTCAGTTGCAGAAAAAAACATTAAAAAGTAAAGTCTGCTTGTATGCTAGTAGCTTATTCTTCCATCAATGAGATAGGACAGCTGTCACACTTAACTTTGTTTGGCTGTAGGTGTCCTTGCTTCCATGCTTACTCCTGGTAGCAAAAGTGACTAGTCTTTTGATGCTTAGGAGAAAGATGATGGTTGTTTGCTTCCTTTTCTGTTTTCCTCCGCTACTATCTGGTCCTTAAATGGTGAAACTGAATCTTCTTGACCTCCCTGAAGTTTTGTGGAGGAGTCTACAGACCTTCCTGAGTTCTCCAAAGATGGAGATTCCACAGCAGCTTTAGGCAACCAGTCCTTACCACACTTGTTATGGAAAAGTGTCTTTCTTATTCTTTCTTCAGGGAGAGCTGCTGAACCTCTGTCTTTTTTGGTTCTTCCAGGTGAGCTGGGTGTTGCTCTCTGACAATTTTATATTTCTTCACCGGTGGGACTTCGGACAAAAGAACATTTAAGCAGTTGTGTACGGGGTCTCTTGAGTCCTAGTGGGAGCTGGTGCTGGAGTTAGGCTTTTTTCATGATGTAGGTAGGCATTTGAGACTGGTAACATAAGGGTGCTGCAACCTTGCCTACAGTTAATTTTTTATTAGTCAGGTTATGATTTTTCAGCAAGGTCAGATTATCAGAGATCTAAAGATACCAGATGGAAACCAGTGGTCCCTTGTCTTCAGTTCCCTGGGCACTTCCTGATCCCTTGTTCAAAAACTGCTGTGGTACTTAATTTGTTTCATTATATAGATACTATTTTTGTTATCATGAAAGATAAAGATGTGCTATTGCCCACAGCTATCCTGGATGTGTGCTTTATATTTTGGAAATCAGAATATATTAAGCTTGTAGGTTTCTGGCTATATTGTTTAATTTTTTTTTGATAGTGATGGAGTAGAATCCAGTTAAAGTTACTTCTGAAACTGGTTTCTTGTAGTGAAAATTCTTTACTTACCTAAATTTCAGTTGGCTTAGTAAGGATTTTTGTGTGGGTTTCTTTTTTTTTTTTTTTTTTTATGTCTCTGGTATATTTTCTGTATTTACATAATAATTTTTCATTGTAAGTAGGTGTAACTGGAGTACAGGCTAAATTACATCTGAAGTAAAGGCTTTTGCCAACTGTTCATGAGTAACTAACTGGAGAAGGGTTTTTTCAAAATTTCAGAGTTACTTTTATTAGATGAATGGTGTTTCTATTTGGGTTAATTTTTTGAGAGGAGATTTAAAGATAAATAGTCACCTTTAACACCATGTTAACATTTATTTATCTGTCTTTAGTAAGATGACTCTGGCTTAGGGCAGTTTGCAAGTCTTAAAAGAGTCTTTATAAACACTTACTCCCTGAAGATACTTCAAGTATAGAAGAGTACAAAAAAGACTGTGATTTTTATAGTGTTTTTCAGTTTGTCAATAGTCTGTTGGAACTGTTTGTTAAAGCAGCTCAAGTTGGCAGTTTATACTTTCTTTTCCCTGCTCTTTTATTGGTCTCATGCTTTTTCTGTGTGGAATAATTCTACAAACTATTTGTGAATAAAATGATAAAGCAGCACAGCTACTGTATTTAGTTACAGATTAAATACTAGAATGATACATGTTATGTTGACTGTGTATGTTCGCTATAAAAGTTTTGTGTGCGCTTTTCATTTTCTATACAAATTATAACTTCAGTTATAAATTTACTAAATTATATATTTAGTAAATGGGGAGGGGCAACACCAATCGATTGGGAGCAACTAGAAGAGATTTGTGCTTTAAGAAAAGACTAAAAAGCACGTGTGCGATTCCAGATACTTAAATACCATTCCAGAGTCTCAACAATACTACTGTAAATAAGTACAACTTTACATTTAGCTCAGTTTAAGAGTCAAAGTATGGTTGGGTGAAGAAATTAAGAACCTTCGGATTCAGCAGAGAAAAGAGAAAATCCAAGATGAAAACAAAACTCTGAAAGGTCTGCAGTGAGGCAATATGATGTAGTTTGGGGTGTGTGTGTGTGTCCCTTTTTTTTTATAGGATGCATTTACACAATGATAATTTACTTTCTTTACCTGATCTAATAATCTGCTAGATTTTCGAAGTCTGTCATTTTATGTCCTTAATATTTGCATATAAGTAAGCACAGGTAGGAGGAAAGCGCAATTATTTTTGAGGTGTACTGAAGGTCTTGTGACAAAAGACTTTAGTTTTCCTTCTGGGGAGGAACAGAATTCATGCTAAATGATGAGCCACACCAAATTCACTTTCAGATGAGGTAGCTTTGTGCTGTGAGATATTACTCTTGTAATTCTATTATTAGTGTCAGTATATTAATATGTTGGGTTAGCTATATAGCAGCTTCTGCTAAATTTACAGTTATGGCAAACTGCCCTCCCGTGAAACAAACTGACAACTCTCAGGATCTTAGTATTGAAAAAAGGCCTAAAATTAGTAGGTTTCTTTCTGAGTTGGTGTTTCCCCCTGCCCCCATCCAACCAAATGTCAATTAGGAATGTTTACTTCTTGAAATGTTAAAGCACAATATGGTAAGTAACTAAGCATTTATTGATGACCCCAAGTTAATGAGTTAGAACAGGACTGGATATAGGAGTTGATATTCCTATGAAAAAAGGAGTTGGCCACACCTTTAAAAAAGGAAAAGAAGAGATTTGGTAGAGCGGATGTGGGGGTATGTGTGTTGGATTTTCTTTCTGTAGAAAGGATACAAGAGTCTAGTCAAATTGGAATGACTTTGTTTAAATAAAAAGTATACACAGAAGTCTTATATGATGGTAGTACTTGCATGAATACTAGTTTGCTCAGATGATATTTCCCTTTTGCAGGAATTTGCATAGCTTTTACGCGATGTGTATGTTAATCCAAGAGATTTAAAGAAATAACCTGTTTTTCCGTTTGTGTGTCACTGTTCATATAATTCATTAGTATTTGGATTTCATGGAGTATTATTTCTATAAATTCTCCACTGAATAAACTTAAAAATGTGTTACAGCTCATCTAAACTTTGGATAATATAAAATGAAATGTAAACATGATTTAAGTAATGTCTGTAATATTCTAAACAGTCAAAATAGTCCATGGAAAAAAGTGTCGTAAGAGATTCTTTGTACTATCATTGAAATGTCCTTTGAGCTTCTAGAAAACATTAAAATTAAATACAATTATAACTTTTTGTAGGTTGGGCTCATGTGGTTTGTGCTCTGTACATTCCCGAGGTGCAGTTTGCAAATGTTTCTACAATGGAACCTATCGTGTTGCAGTCTGTTCCTCATGATCGTTACAATAAGGTATAATTCTATGTCTTTTTATCTATATCTAATGTATTTATTTTAAAACGTGGAGCTTTAATAATCTAAAACTACACTTCTTAGAATGCACTTCATATAACTTTCATAAATGTATGCAGTAATGCTGTATGTTTTCTGCTGTGGCTTTATGATAAATTCAAGAATTAAGAAAGCTGTATTATTAAATTAAGCTGTAAGGTTATCTGTCATGTCTATTCTTTTACAGATTAGGGACTGTTTTCTTAATTAAAAATATTGTGATCTTTGAATAACAGTTTATTTTGAAAGGAATGTGAAATATTTCCCATAGGTTAAAATACTATTACAGCTTATTTGAAATGTTATTAATTCCCACTAAGTCCTACTGTTTTAAGTATTGATATGATGTTCATAAACATTTCTTTTAGGAAGAAAAGCTGTGCTAATACATTAAGGCAAAAGCTTGCAGACTTTTGCCTTTGTAAACAGTATTCACTTTAGTGGGATTATTTGCTTGTAGAAGAACTGCTCCTAAATAACTGTCAGTGAGGTGGAATGTTTTATAAAGTGTGGTGAGTCTTTATTAAAAAAAAAAAACACCCACCAACAAAACCAAAGCAATGTAAAAGTAACTTACTAATGTTCTATATCAATAGCTACATTTTTCTACTTGTTTTGCTTGTGTTACCTCTTTGCCACTAGACTTAACTACTTCCTCTGTTGTTTTTTATGATTGCCCTTCTGTAAGCAGCAAACTGTCTGAACTTCTGATTAGGTCTATTACATATTTTTCTTGTGTTGTTCTGTTTACCTCTGGTTTCTTTCTTTCACTTTATTTTATGGTGGTTTGTGGACACCGGGGTAAAAGAGGAATAGACTATGTTATAAAAGAAAGAAAAAAAAAAAAAAAGACATGTATCACCTCTGTTGTTCTTCCTACAGGGAAACCAGTCCTGTTCACGTTGTCTCTCTGACCTCCCTTTTTTCTTTTTTTTCTTTTTTTTTTTCCCCTTCTTCTCAGTTTACATCTCTGATTTATGTGCCCCCCTCCTGTTTTCCTATCCTTTTTTCATACTTTGGTCTTTTCCTTGTCTGTTTCACATTCTCACAATTGCTGTCAGTATGTTTTGCCCATCTTATTTACCAGTGTAGCTGAAAAGCCAGGAGTCAAAATCTAGGTTCTTCTCATGCTTTCTCATTACATACTACCTGAGCATCTGTATTGGCTCCTCACTATTGGCTTTCTTCTGCATTGGCAAGACCATGCAACAGTGAGATTAAGTGCAGAACTAATAAAATTTTTGTGCTTGGACACAAAGCAGTACAGATTTGCTATGGCAGTTCAGTTTATTTTCTGTCTCTCCTCAACCATGGGCCAACAGCACATCTGTGTTCTCATTTTTCCCTTGAGTAGTAGTTATAGTGTTTTTTTTTTATTGGTAGTGGATCTTCCCAAATGTACTTCAAAAATTTCATGGAACACTTTGGATTTTGTTTTATCTTGCACCATTTCCACTGATGGTAATTGATATTGGATAAGTAAATCCTTGTAGCTTCAAAAAATTTACCTTGCGTCTTTTAATATTACTTGTTCACAAAGTCTGTTGTTGGTCAATGTCTTTAGCCTTTAATTTCTTTTTGTTACAACTAAAGTTGCTTCGTTCTTGAACTGTTTTTCTTCCAAATACATAGTGTATAGTTGTTTTTACTGCTATAATTCCAATTTGCCTTTTGTTCGTCTGTAGTTACTATGATTTCTTTCCTTTTTTTTTTTTTTTTTTTTTTGCTTGCTAGATAATTACTAGTGCCATACAGATCATATAGAAAAAGTTCCTGATGGTGTCTAGCTTTTAGTTTTCTGTGGTTTTGGTGGGTGTTCTGATTCGGGCCTGTTTTCCATGATAACAGTCAGCCTAAAACTACTTTTATACAGGCCACTACAGTATATTGTAAAAATATAGTGAGACGTCTATCAGAAATTTCAAGGTTTGGGGTCACACACTTAGCCTGCACATCCCCCCCCCCCCCTTTTTTTTTTTTTTTACAGAACCCAGTTTTTGCTGTCTTTATTTGGTCGATTTGGTTCAGGGAATCAAAGAAATGCCTGTAGTGCAGTTGCAAACCTCGTGAAACCAATCTAACTTCACTGCCAACAGCAGTCTAATTGTAACAGCACAGAATTTAAGAGGCAGTCGCTGACTGGGGACTCTCCCAACTTTTGATAAATCTGTAGCTAGTGCTGAGTTTGGTACTGCTGTGGCTAAACTGCCGCCAGTTCCCAAGTAGGCTGGTTTTGAGCAATACCCCCAAAACCAATACAACTACTAAAATACTTTTCAGGTAGCCTGCAATAACTTCACCTCCCCACCCCCCTTGCTATTCAGTATAAATTGTGTTTAAGTGATACATTTTTTAGATCAGAAACTTTGTAAAGCATTTAACTCTGACTTTATCAATTTGGGAGGAAATGAGAAAGAAAAGCTGTTTTTTTGAGAAGTAGTTATGGCAAACAGTTCTTAAAACATTTGTTGCACGTTGTGAACAAATGTAAACATGTAAGTAGGAAAAAATGACTAGAGTTGTTTCTCCTTTTAGAGGGGCTTAGTGCTAATTTCATTCTGTTTGTCAACTCAGGTTAGAATAGGATGATTTTAAGAAAGATTTTATTTCCTGTGAAGTCCTAAATAATTCTGTGTATGTGGCTGGATACGTATAGAAGGCTAGCATATAGAATTGAGGGGAAATACAGGTCAATGAAAATTACCATAAGGGAAAATTTATACTGTAGCCTTTAAAATAAAAACAAGTGGTGTTGGAGTTTTGCCAGAAGATAGAAAAAACTGTTTAAATTAAGTACTATGCACTTGTTTCTTTATTGAACACTGCAAAATATGCAATAATACAAAGTGCAGTAATCTTAAATGCAAGAAGAAACACAGCAGACGCCAACACATAAGCCTTGTCCATGTAAAGACGTTTGGCTGCGGTTTCCCAGAAGTTTACCTGCTTCTGGGATAAAAACCATCACATTACAGAATGAATCCACTGAATGACTTGGTTAGTGGGTTAACTAACAGGAAAGCTCTTCTTACACAGTTGCTTCCAAAAAGAAATGGACTAGTAGTTGCTCTCCTATTTAGTAGATTTTTGTTAGTCCTTGGATGGTTATGCATGGATAATCTCTGTTTATTTGATGTGAGCTTTATTTGTCTCTTTTAGGTTTGTTTGAAAGTGTGTGGTAATTGAGAATAATTACTGCTTTTAGGAATCTCTTTTAAGAGCTGATTAAAAAATAAGTGTATTTGGAGTTTCTTGATCCGCCTAGTAGTAAAGGCAGCTGTTAGACTTTTATTTTAGTACTTGCTGCAACAATGAGAAATTTCTGTACAACTCCTAGGTTTGATTCTCTAAGCCGGGAATGCTTTTGGGTAGCTGTTACAGGTAAACTATTTCCCAAATTACTTTTTGTTTTATAAGGTTTTTCTTATCTCATCTTCCCTTCTGTCTTTGCTTTTGCAAAGAAGGTACACATTTTGAATCTTTGAAGAAAAAATATTGTCAGAAACATAAAGGCAGCTTTGCGAAATGTACATTTTGCCATTAAAGAAACTAAGATATTTGTTGATTTTTTTTTGAGTAAAATTTCCTTGCTGAGTCAAAAGCCTTGTGTAATGTTTTGCTTATTTTCCAATGAGTTTGGGAGAGGTCTAAGTACTCTCTTCCTGTAAGAGCTCTGAAGAGTAGCGCTGCTGTAGGTGGTGAGACACAGAGAGTTTTACACTTCCACATTCCAGAGGTTTCAGAGGAGATGTAGCAGTTGCATGGATTTGCAAATGCGTGAATGTCTTCGGTTTTCTGCTTTGTGAAAGATAGTTTCTCATGCTTCTGGAATTGCTTGTGTGTCTAAGAGAACGTTAGGAGTATGAGAAGCTCAGCTTTAGAGAGAACTTACTGTCCGTGTTGGAACGGGAAGATGAACCTTCTTTGGCCCCATTTCATATGGAAGATTAGGAAACACGTTTTATGCTTCTATCCTTCCTACAATAGTCATGTGAAGTTCCTTGAGCTTGTTAAAATGGGTAGGCAGTCCACCACATTGTGTTTAAACTTGTTCATAATGTAGCTGGTTGGTTGTTATAATTTTTCAGTCATTTTACTGTAAATTGGTTTAAGGAGTCCTGAAACACAGACTTTAAATGTAGTATGTAGTGTTGAAACACAGGGCCTACATCCTTACTAAATGGAATGCTTATATCACTTTTCTTTCTGAGCTTTGGTAAGGGAAAAAAACCTACAGATCTTAAGGCAAAACTCTGAAAAAACAGAAGAGTAACTGGAGCTGGATTTTTATGGGGTCTGTTGAACTCTATTTATAGAGGTACCTTACTTTTGAAGTTGCTTACACTTAATATAGTTACTCAGATGAGGTTGATAGATCATGACCTTGATTGTTCCTAAAATCTAAATGTGTCAGTTTACGGTATGGAAAGCTAAAAAGCAGCCAGTCTCAGACCCTGTCAAACAACTGAGTTATCTATGTGCACTACCTTGATGTGCAAAGGGAGCAAGGAAAAGAATTAAGTAGGATTATCCCCTTTCTGATCCTTCAAATGTTAGGATATAGGGTATGATTTTAGGATATAATGGCTAGTTTTAAAAGTCTTGTGGAAACTATACAAGAATGACTCACCTACCCTAGAGTCTTGCATGTTAACAAAAATGCTTTAGTTAGCTGACGTCTCATGTTGCTCTAAATTCATCTGTTAAAGGCTGTTCTGATCTCAGAGTTTCACTCATTTTCATGTCTTTAACTAATACTGGTTTTGCATTATATCCTTTTTATTTTTTATTTCAGTGGTATCTTGGACCATTTTTCTTAAACTGTATTTTCTACTACCCATGGTTGATGTTCTTTTTATTTATTATTCTACTCATTCTCTGACTCACTGAAGGGAGGTTGTGATACAACTGCAATAAGTCAGTTACAGTTTAAATGTAGACAATTCTTTTTTTGGGGGGAAGTTTCTTTTTTTTCATCTAAGATCTTGTAATGGGATTTCTACAGAGGTAGCAGTGTGTCATTGACATTTGTTACCTGAACAAGGTTCTTTCTCATTTGAAAACAGACATTTCACTGCCCCAGTGCTGGAGGATACTTTCATTAAAAATCTGTTCTTAAATTGTTAAATTTTACACATAAGTGTGATAGGATAGAATCTCTCTAAACAGACTTTCAGTAATTAGGACAGTAAAAAATGGAAAGATATTTAGTTTTGCCTGATGTTTCTCCCTGAAACGCTGGTGAGAGATTGTAGTGATGTCTAGTATAATAGTGAGCTTCCATACAGCATGTATCCACGTTTATTGGCCACATTGGGGGGGGGGGGGGGATTTAAGTATTGAATAATAAGAAAGATTTTGGATTCTTATTGTCTTAATTTTTTTCTTCCATTTTACTGAGAATGTTTTTGAAGACAGTACAAATTGCCCTAGTAAAACAAATAAATTGACAGAAATGCTATGAAAAGATTTTCAGGTACTACACAGGTTGTTTTCATTTTAGCTTGTTTTTGAGCTTGAAATGGGTTTGATATACTAATTTAAGCTTTGTTTAGAGAAGGTGCTTGCTTGATTAGTTTCTAAGATGTTTATGGGGCTGTCCAAGTCATGCTGAAATTAAAGCAGAGTTCTGTTAAACACCATATTTAATTAAAGGTAACTGTGCATCATACAAATGCTGAAGCATGCTATGAGACTTCTGAAAATTCTTTATACCAGATGTACAAACAAAATTTTAATTTTGCAGTTTTTCTGTATATAATTTTTTAGACATATGCATGTATCTGTATGATATCTTGTACCATTAGGCACTCAGTCTAATTTGGTGTTTCTGAATCCCACCAATACAGGTAATGTTAAAAGAATGTGAAAATGATTGTGACCTAAAAGGACATAAACACAAACTTGAAAGGACGGAAAATCTTGAAGCCTAATGCTGTTGACCTTTGGCTGTTAGACTGTTTGGCTAGTTGAATAGTGGTATAGAATTCAAGTAAATTAGTATTTGTACTGCTGTAGCGTTGGTGAAGTGTTACACAGATCCCAAGTGTCTACTAGGTGATCTCCTTTTGCAAACAAACATAATTAGACTTTTATGAAGAAGTTCTTATATAAGTTTAGCTGCAAAATCCAATAGTTCCCACCCTGAAATCTCCTGTGAGTAACACAGAATTTATTTGTATGCTTCTTATCATGTTAAGTATTTTCTCTTTGATAGACATGCTATATTTGTGATGAACAAGGCAGAGAAAGTAAAGCAGCCACTGGTGCTTGTATGACATGTAATAAACATGGATGTCGACAAGCTTTTCATGTAACGTGGTAAGTATATTTTATTATTTAACACTTCTGATGTTCCAGAAAGAATCAATGCGTACTATGTAATGAATAAACTCTTTATTTAGTATATTTCTGAGTAAAGAAATAGAGTAAAGTCATTTGTGTGGAAATAACCTAACTTTATTATAATAGAGTTTACTAACAATATGGCAGTGGCAGCATAGACATTGCTGTGAGCTGCAAAAGCTGTCTGATAATACTCTCTTGGGTTGTATAAAATGCTGTGTGCTCCTGTGAATAAGTTTTAGTGGTTTTTTTGGTCTTCTGTTATTTTTCTTAGATGATATTTTATAGGATATGGGAAGATGAAGGCATTGTTTACCTGTGAACTGATTTGATGTTTACTTTTGGTAAATTAGTGGGAAAAATTATTGAGCTATACATAAAAATGCACTAGACTCAACCTGTCCAGTACTGATTTCTGAACATTTGGGGGTAATTCACCTCACTGGTCCTATCTAAATGGTACACATCTATCCTGAACTATTAATTTAGATTTCATGTGTAGCTGTTGCAGAATAACAGCTGTGTCTGCCATCTGATTCCTTCCACTTTAAGATATTTAGGTTTGCTTGCATTCAGGAGATGCTTTTCTCACTTTAGGGACTTCTAAAAGAGGCTGGATAATTAGATTAAACCCCGTGTCAACAGGTAAAAGGAGGCAAAAGGAGTTCCACCCCCAAATTTACAGGCATTATTTGGTTTTTTTTTTTCAAATTCAGCTGAAGCTATTTTGCCATAGATAGATAGCAGATTTACACAGACTGTCTAGCTACATAATCTGTGAGTTTACCCATCTGTTTTATGAGTGCCCCAGTATGCTTCTTCATGACCAGCTCAGTCAGGGAAATGGTATTTGCACACCTACTTAAATTACTTAGATTTATTTTCTTCAGTGTAATCAAGTGATACTTTGAATGTCTTGTGCAGATCTTAAAGGATATAATTCTGTAGTTTAGGTGCTGATTTCTTGGCAACTCTTCTTTTTTTTTCTTTTAATTACGCTTTCGTAATGTATAATGTATTTAAAAAAAAAAAAGTATACGTCCAAGTGTTTGGATGAAGAGGTCTCTTCTTTCAAACACTTGAATGCATACAAGAGTCCTTTCCATCTTTTTCCTTGCTTCCAAAACCCTGTTTACAGTGAATGCCATAAAGAACATGAGAATTAGGTTCAAAATCAAAATATTTATCTTGCCAACTTTTAGAATTTTTTTTGTTTAAAAAAGCCAGGCATGTACTATAAAATGATATCTAGCCAGAGAATACTGTGACTGAGGATATTGAGAGGCTTCTGTAGTATTAAAAAAAATGGAAGAAAAATGTGAAAACCACAGAAGGCAGAGATCCAGGGTGAGGTGTATCAATTTTGGGTTAACAAAACTAATGTCTAAGGAAGAATGAGCTTGAGTCCATCTGTTTTTGTATGGCAAGTTTAGAACGATAAATCTTCGCTTAAAGAGATGCTGTTAAATGTTTTCTGTAGTTGGCATCTGCTGTAGGTGTGCATGTATTTAGGAAGCAGTATTTCTGGATTGCCCAAGAACATAATGTATAAATGGGGGGAAAGTGATTTTAAAAAGCGGTGAAAATAAGCTGCCTTATATATTGTTCTTTCATTTAAATACTCCCATGCATAATTTTGACTGTAACATTGCATTATTATGCTAATGAACATTATATGGAAAATGAAACTGAATATTTGGTTTTTCAATGTCTAAGTTGTTTTTGATAAAGAAAATAAATCAACGTTACAAACGGTGAAAAGTGAATTTGATCTGAAAAAAATGTGGTAGAATAAGGTGGTAATTAGCCCAGGCAAGGAAACTTGTAAGTCTTTTTTTTTTTTAAAAGAAATTAATCTGCCCCAGACTTCTAAACCAATAAAGATGGTTTGATTTATTATGTCATTGGAGTTCTATTAAAAAAAAAAAAATTAAAATAAAAAAATTCCTGGCAAAGCAGAGAATGATGTGTGCAACTTTAGAAAAATTTCTTCTTTGGATCTACGGTATGGTTTTGTTAAAACCTGTTCTTTCTGTAGATAATTTTTTGGCTTGAATTTGAGCTAAGAATCATTGTAAATCACTATTTATTTGTGGCAGTAGCTGCATAGTAAATGTAGATTTTCAAATTCTAAGCTTGCGTGAGTGGCTTAAAGACTATGAAGAAGGCATCAGGCCCAAGCATAAACCATGTATGTTTTTCACTGGGCTGCAAAGGTCAGTTACGTGCTTGCATGCCATTAGAAGTCACTTGTGTGGAAATCTCTTCTATTAAATGCAGATATAAGTATCTGTACATTATTAGCTGTGATATTGTGGTACAAGTTGATGTAAAATTGCTTTTCTTGAATGTTGTTTGGTTTATTTTTAGTGCACAGTTTGCAGGACTTCTTTGTGAAGAAGAAGGCAATGGTGCAGATAACGTCCAATACTGTGGCTACTGTAAATACCATTTTAGTAAACTGGTATGTATTTGTTAAATTCTATAAATAAATGTCACTGATTTATTTTTTTGTTCTGAATTGCTATTAACACTAGAAATAATATTCTCACGTAGCTCAGGAAGTAGGTTGTACTTCATTAAAACAATGTTTTAGTCACAGTTACAGAAGTACTAATTGAAAATGTTTTTATAAGTGGTTACTTTCTAGATGTGTGTTTTTTTCCCCTCTGCCAGAAATAGCATGCACGTTTAATGGTTTTTTTTTTCATTAAGTTCCTGTGACGTTTTCTTTTGCTATTTGATTAGTTGGCTTCTAGGAATTTAGTCCATTTTGGAATAATCTAGAAAATATTACTTGTTATCCTGTATATTAGAGAATAAAGAAGCCCTCCATTTCTTTCTGCTTCTGTTACTTTCTCTTTTTTTTTTTTAAGTGTTTTTCCTTTTGTTCTGTCTCTCACCATGTAGCCAGTGGATATTCCCTGCCTATGTGTTACCTGAAACTCAGCCTCAAGGAAGTGACTTGAGGTTTGTTTTTTAAAAATCAAACAAGCAAACAAAAAACTTTGACATTTCTCAGTTATTTCAGTAGATTTTGGATCAGACTTCTGGAGTCTTTCCGGTCACTTCTTACCAGTTTGACAGCTCCAGATACCTTTTTTTGTGTACATGTGTGAGTGTGTGGACTTGAAGGACTTACTGATGTTTAAAAAATGTTATTTATGAATATTGTATTATGCAAATTTAAATATATAGAGTTAAGTTCAGATACTGCTGTAAGTATAGTTAAACCTGCTGATTACTTGTTTTCACTGCTAAAAAAGGTGAATACTTGGGTGACTTTTGAATAGGTTGCAATGAGGTAAAAACACAGGGCCAGTGAACAATTTTAGCTTTCTAGAAGATAAGCTTGGTGAAGTTAGCTCTGTGCTCTTGTGAATATTGATGAGTTTGCTTCATAATGAAGATAAGTCAGGGCTTTCTAGGCCCTTACTAAGCTAAGATTTTTTTTAATTATTATTATTTTGAGCTAAGTATACAAAAAGAACAAAAATGGT
Source organism: Gavia stellata (assembly GCF_030936135.1). Taxonomy (NCBI): domain Eukaryota; kingdom Metazoa; phylum Chordata; class Aves; order Gaviiformes; family Gaviidae; genus Gavia; species Gavia stellata. The sequence continues at coordinate 20,894,975 of NC_082599.1, read as the reverse complement.
CTATTACTTAGCAGTGAAGGCAAGGTCTTACACTGTTATGCATTTGATTTGAATGTTCCAGTGCTGCTATGATTGAGAACATGTATGTTTATTTAAAAAACAAGTTTAATGATAAAGACATAGCTCCATATTTGACATGTAATTAGTTAGCTTTCCATTACAAAGTTATAGTGGTAAGAACAGTAAGGACTGGCAAGTTCATTTAAGTGCTTTAGTGTTTCTTTAGGATTATTGTGACTGTTGATGCCTGGTAAATACAGGTGTTTAGTGTTTGCTACTGAAAATGGTGGGTGGCATATATCTACTATACCGCTGAAAACTTTGGTTGGCAAAGCACTGACCTGAAATGTCTTTATAATGCTACCTCAGTTATAATAAAATAACAAACATTTTAAACACTGGCCAAGCATGAAGTATTTGCAGTCCCAGACTAGGCTCCCAAACATTAGAGAAATACAGGCAATTATGTCTGCCGCTTGTAAATGCACACATGATCACAGTATTCTGTATCCTATTTTTTAAAACATTTTAATGAAAATATTGCAGACAGGTCACTTGAATAATAAATCATGAAGCCATAAAGCGGCCACCTCACAATGCATTTCAAGCATGTAGCAGTGCTAGCACTGTGGCTTCATGTGATACTCATTTGAGCAGCATCTTTTCTGTTTTATGTTATGGAAACTTGGAAATGTGTCTAGCATCTTTTAACTTTTAAAAAGCAGCATATCTCATTTCTTTGTGGAAAGCACATTTTGCGAATTTATGGGAGGTGTAAAAGTTGATATAAGGATAGGCTTTTTTCCTGGTATACATTGGATAGTCTTGTTAATTTTATTAGTGTTAGTAATTTGTTGGTTTTTTAGTAACTGAAGTTTTTTTTCGTCAAGCAGTAAGGCATCTTATCGGTTGAAATGCTTTATACTTTTTATTTATTCAAATGGTTCCTTTTCTCTATCCATAAATATATTTTCTCTTTTTAGAAAAAGAGCAAACGGGGATCTAATAGGTCATATGATCAAAGTTTAAGTGATTCTTCCTCTCACTCTCAGGATAAACATCATGAGAAGGAGAAAAAAGTAAGTGGATTTGTCGTTGCTAATTATGTGGCACATCTGCTTAATAGTAGAACTTTCTGATAAATTTAATTTTTGCTGAAAAGCTTGAAGGAAATCTTGTTCCTGAAGCAGTGAATAATAAATAACACAGGTGATAAACTAGAGCTACTAGGGTCTAATGAGGAAGCATCTTCAGGTGCATTTGTACATGCACCTTCCTATTCCTGTTTATCATCAGTTTTGGGATACACACTGAAACATATCCATTGGGAAGGCTGTTCCCATGCAGCTTCCTTTGCTTTAGTTTTCCATTAGAGATTTTTTTTGTGTAGCCTTTGCGACTGGATGGGAAAGAAAAACAGGGGTAGACATTTTAGTAAGTGTGCTGATAAACAGGTGCATCTAATTTTTTATGTTTCCACCTGTTACAACTTTCTCTCCTCATCAAAGAACTGATACCTGTTGTTGACACGTTTTACCGGTACTGGTGGTCAAGCCCACTGTGATGGCAAAATACCTTGACATTCACCTGGGAGTCTTCCTGTGAGGGTACAAAGAACATAATGGACTGCTAATTTCTATCGTTGGTTTATTCTTTTAACAGTTTAACTTTACATATCTTTAAAAAAGAATTTTAAATTTATAATGATTATTACTTTTTTATTACTGCTAGTTTAATAGTTGTCTATGGGAAATTTGTCATCTAAATTCAACACAGGATGATAACACAGTGGCACAATAATGCAAATTTGCTTTGGCTCTTTTTTAACCCTCTAAGTATACAGGCAAAACTGCTTACCTGCACACATCCTGTACAACTAACTTAACAGACTTTTCTGCGGGTGCGGGTAGACTTAGTTTTGCATTATTCAAAATCATTACATAAAAATTGAAATCAAAGAATGTATTGACCAAATGTGTATTTATGAAGGAGCTATATTTATAGTGACAGGAAACTGAATAACAAATATCAGTCTTCAGACCCTTAGTTTCCTTAATATTTGATTTGGTTTTTAAGCTCACTTCCACTTTGGATGGAAGTTGATCTCCATTGTTCTTGGATAATGTTCTAAAAAGTGTCTTTAGATCTGGTTAATGGTGTAGGTGAATAGTACCATCTTCATCTGGTAATGCAGAAGAGAGTGTGCATTACAATGTGGTTGTAGTCCTAAATGTAAATTGATGACTAAAATAACAGAAGTACGGGGTTTTGGCAGATCTTTTTTTCTTAGTAACACGTTGGTAGAAAAAAACAATCTTGAATTACCGACTACAGAATTACCTTCAAGGTAAAACCTTGCCAATATTTGCCACATTTTTTTCTTAGTTTGCTTAGTTTTTCACCACTATTGTATTTCAGGTCCTGTTTTATCAAAATACATGCATGGATTTTTACTCACATTGACAAAACTTTGAAATTGAATTTGAAGAAACTTCGAGGTGTGAGCATGAGGCTCAATTTCAGTTTTGTATGTCTGAGCAGTGCAGAAAAAACTGTTGTTTTTTTGTTTTTATAAAAAGTGACTTTGACTGGAGATACTATGCTTCTTCAGGTTGTAATACCTGTAAAATCTTCAGGGAATACTTGGAGGGACTTTCTAACAGAGTCTGTTCAGCCAGTGTATCAGCTGTTTTTTCTGCTAGCTGCTCAGCTTCTCCTGCTCTGGAAGTGTTTTGATGTGGGTCTTCTAGAAATAGTTAATGTTGTGTCTTGCCTTTGCGAGTCCTGGCCTTTTTCTGTGACTTGGAAGTTTGCTAGAGATAGGATATTAAAGTTTCTTCTACCTTTCATGAACTGAAACATGGTAATTCAGAAGATCTCATGATCTGTAATACCAAGTGAAGCAATGCAGTTTGAAGCACTGACCTGTTATTTGACATTCAGAGGTTCTCATGGCACATTATAACATGTTCACTTGTCAAGTTTAATTTGCTTTATATGTTGTATAATAACAAAACACTATTCTAGTTAAAACCACCAAGTGGTGAAAAAAGTTGCAGTTTCCTAAAGCTGTTAATCACATAACTTTTTGTGGCTACAGATGTTTTGTTGGGTGTTTTTAATCTTACATGTTCTATAGTTAAAGAATGACCTGTGCTTTGCAAAATACTGATCTTCAGTCAGTGAACCGTATGTGGTATGGAGGCTCATTCTCGGTAAATTTCGTTACCTTCTGCATGTGATGTCTTACCTGATATAGTATATCAAATATACAGTGTATCTTGGAGAACTAGGGTCATTTTTTAGGGTGACTTTCCTTATTTTCCTCTTCTGTAAATCCATTTGGAATCTAGATTGTTGTCATACTACGGTAAATATGTATGTCTGTCTTTCCAGATACAGTGGTGTCTCCCCCTCCCAGTAAGGGCACTCTAGTTTCTACTTTATCTTTCATCTTTGTTTTTTGGAAATTTGGATAATCTGATCTTTAGGCACCCTTAAAGCTTTCCCTTTTACCAGTATTGTTATTTTTTATGGCAGAGATGTTATTTAGAAATTATTAGAGATGAGGCTGTGTGTCTCATAAGTAGGTTTGGTAGTATGTTGCTTGACATCCCATTACAATAATCCTTTTTTCAGGGCCCAGGTGTTTACCTCAAGCTTTTTGGGGAAAAACTTAGGCCATCATGGGGCTGTGGAAGAATACCTTGCTTTCCTAATGTTCCTGGCAGCCTTTTCTTTGGAAGGGACTAAAGAAGGAGCTAAACGTATCAGGGATTGACCTTTGTGTAAAGGAAGTGTTTCTTGCCACTTATGTGAAAATTAGGCAAGCTCACCAGCATTATATGTTTATGACTTCTGAAAAATGTGAATTTACTACCTAGTAAGTAACTACTATATAGCAGCTGAATTACAGAAATTTTTTTTTTACTATAAGTGTTTGGTCTGGGCTGAGCAGGAAGGGGAAATTTAAAACTCTTTGCTATGACGGCTCATATGATGCAAAATAAACAAAAATGGGCTTGTGACTGAAGAATGCAAATGTGTAAGAAGTGGTGACTGAAGAGGCAAAAAGAACAAAATAGTGATGAGGAGCCCCAGGGCATTATTATAGAAGTTGGAGGGAGGAGAACCTAAAATGCAGGACCCAGGACAAGTTTTCTGAACACTGAGCTACTGGCTAAAGGGAATTCATTAGGGGCATCTTCTTGCTTCTTGACCTGTTCTTAAAGAAACATTACACCTTCTCTGATTTTGAGGGGAGAAACCTGAACACCTAAGAAGAGTTTTAGGCAGTGTGTGACATTCAGCGTGTTCCACTGTAGCCGTGAGTTTGATTGTTAGGCCCATGGGAAGGGAAAATTTAAAACACATCTCTACTCATTGAAAGTTTCCATAGGCTAGCTGTGTGTTGGTTTCTGAACTGCCCGAACTTTCCCAGTATGTTGTGAAGGAGCCTACATTCATATGTCAGGGCTATGAATTTCATTTGGGAGAAAGGCACTTGATGCTTTTTAATGTATTCTAATGCTCTCTGTGGGCTGTTACAAATCAAGTCCTAAACACTCAGATCAAGTGTTTCTTATGTATTCCTCACTATCTGAATAACCAACTGTGAAAAGACAAAAATTGACCTGCCATGCATTACATAAGACTCTGTGGCAAATACAGGAACAGACTGCACTGCAGTTCTTTGGGTTACCATTCAGCTACTTAAGCAATGGTTTCCCTTTTTTCTCTTTAAAAAAAAAATTCTGATTTAGTCCTGAAGAGTCGATTTATAGGACTGTATAAAGCAGAGTGTTGCAAAGGCAATTCTAATTATGTCATTCCTCTATTAATTGCCTCATTTCATAAACTTAATGATGTTATTTGAACAATGGTGGTTTTATGTAACTTTTTAGGGGAAAAAAGCTGCAGACTCATCTCTAAGAATGCAGGATACTGCATTTTTATTAATTTCTTAGGTTTTTGTTAATCAGTTTAATAGATTTGACTGTTTAATACTCTCAACTGTTCTTGATGTGTGAAGCCAAACTGTAAGAATGCTAAAGATAACTAGAAGAAAAACGTTTTGCAACCCCTTTGAAATTACTTTGATTTTAATTATTGAAGTAATGCTAGATAAATATTACTCAAATGAGAATTGTGTGGTATGGATGCCAATGGTGATGCTTATCCATGTTGACTTCTTCCAAATTCTGTTCAATCAGGGGGAAAGAAGCATGCCTCTGAAACACCTCTAAAAACTGGTCAATAAGTAGATACCGTATGTAGCTCAGTTTATACGCTGTCTTTAATACCTATCTATGAGCTGCATAACCTGGTTCCTGTTCCGTAAAACTGAATTTTTTGGTGGGTACCCTGGTATTCAAAAAGGGGTGACTTCATGCTGCAGCCTTTTACTGTTGGTGCCGATGAATAGTATTTCTGTTTCTGGGCACCTGTTCTTTACTGACTTTGTAGGAATATAATTTTGTCTTTTTTAACATATCTCTTCATGTCAAATTGTGGTGAATATTTGGGAGGACTGACAGAGTGTTACTGTGTAAACTACATTTTGTTAGAAAGCTACTCTATCTGAGTATATTCAGTAATATATATCTTTAAAGTCTGCAGGATTAAGAGCAAAGGTGGCATCTTGTTATTTGATTTGTTGCCTGCTAAAGTTGTGTTAACTTGTGCTGCATCCTGTGTCAGCCTTATAATCAACTGCATCTACTGGAATGGCACCAGTTGGTATAGATGGCACAGTAAAATGATCTCTTGTGGAGGTCAGGAAGAACTATATAAGCAGATAAGCTCATTTTTATTAATTTTTCTTTTATTTTAGTAAGAGGAAAAGTAGGAACTTCTGGTTCAATTACCATGTTTATCATGGAATTACTGATTTGACTACCTCATATTTTTCTGACCTTACAGTAACACATCATACATATTATGGAAAAAAAGTAATGCTTTTAGTGTACCTTAGCACAACAAACACCTCATAATAGTGTTAAGCTTGGCACCTGGGATTAGTTAATTATTGTAAAAACAAAATTACACCACCTCAGGTATATCTAAAAACTACTCTGTAAGATGTAGAATTTTGTAAGGCTGCAGCTGTCCCTTTTCCCCTCAAAGCACACAATCTTCTGCTTTTCACCACGAAAGAAAACAAACTCAAAGCCTGATCCCTGCAGAACCTGTGCACGAAATAATAGTGAGTAGTAGCAGTGATAACTGTCTCTGTAGCCTGTAGAACTGAAATTCCACGAGTGGCAAGATCCTCAAACGTTTATCTGAAGAAATTCTGTTACTTGTTTCTTTCATGGAGCTACTACTTCGTCGTGATTTTTATAGGCATCTCTAGAGCAATACTGGGAGAATCAGAATTTTGAGTAGACCTCTACTGTAGTAAGTTCTTACTGTGCTCATCAAACAGGACTTGTGGTTTTCTTAAAGAAAAATCACATTGTTAGTCCAAATGTCTTCCTCAGTCTGCAGGGATCAACCAAAAGACTTTCTATGTCATTGAAATATTGCTATGATATACTTGAGGTATAATTAGGTGTTACTCTTAGTTATGCTGTTATTACATATTACTTCAGTTGCATCAATATCTTCACAGAATTTTAAGAAAAGACTTTGATTATATTTTGATCTTTTTACAAGTTCAGTATATTGTAGCATCATTTACTTAACTCCTCAATGTTTGTACTCTGCCACATTGTAAGATAGAGGAGAGTAAATTTTGAATAACTGGCGTAATAAGTAAGCTGAACTTCTAAGAAATGTGAACATTTCTTGCTTGAGAAAATTATGCAATGTTGTTTGTTTTAATTTGAAAATTAAATGATTCCTGAGCATTAAAAATATGTCATTAGGGTTACTGCTTGATTTTTGTTTCTGTTTCAGCAATGTATCTTCCTGCACTTCAATTCTGTAGCTATAACTGTGAGAGATGTAGAAGCAAAAAGTGCTTTTAAGATACTCCTTTTTCTTTGCTTTGGATCCTAGATTAATACAAGATTATTAGTACTTTATGTTGACTTTGTAACAGTTTCTAGATGGTAATCTTGATACTTTTTTATAAAGTTGTATGTATATGCTGTTCACCAGGTACAATGTTTTGTGTGCTGGTAGACCATATGCAGTTAAAGGTGATCTGCAATGTTAAGCTGACTGAGCCAGGAAAATTAAATGTATTCCTTTTGCCTGCCATTCTATTCACCTATTTCTTGACATATATTTGATGGCTATCTTTACATTACCTTGTAGACAGTAGAGTATTTCACAGTATGTAACATAATAAATATCTTAAAGTTTTAAATACTTGCAATTTTTATAGGAGTAAATGAAGATGAGTATGGACAATAAATAGTTGCCTTGATTTAGTTAGTCTTGCACCATTTTTGAAGTTATAAAGTGCTACTCAACTGTTTAGCACTGAGTATCCATCACTAACCATTAATATTAAACTGTGTAAATAACAGAAAAAGTGTATTTTAATGTTAAATATCAAAATAAGAGTAGCATATTCTGAATAGGAGTTGTACATTAGTCTTGAACGTAAGAGAAGCTTTGGCTGGCATTTTTATCATCAATTCTTGAGTCTTTTTACCATTGACTGTTAAAATTCTGACCATTATCCCGGTATTGAAGTGAGGTTCTTAAGTAATTTTATCAAGGATTGTTACTTAAGAACAAGTTTTGTGCTAAGAGCTGAGTATGTATGTATTCGAATAATTCTGGCTGTAGTGTTCCACCTCTCTCTGTAAACTATTGCATGCCTATATCCTTTTATTACTGTGACTGCAGCAACGCTGCTACTGCATTTAATTTTCCTGCTGTGGTTTGTACCATATAAAATGATAGATAGATGAATGCTTGAGCTAGGGCTGTTCTTGTCAAACCAAGATAAAATAGGATTTGAATTTGAAACTTGTGGACCGTGGGCATCTTTCATTCTGCAGTTGTTATGGTTATATTACTAATAGCTACTAGTCATAAACAAGAGGCCAAACAGGTCTTGTATTGGGGATTAGCAAGAGCAATGCATGGCTTTCTATTAAAGATGTTAGTTGTGGTGGTGACAGCTCTGGATTTACAAGCTTTAGTGATGGAAAGATAGTGCAGAAAATCCATAAATGACAAAAGCACCAATCTGAGTACTCTGTGCTAATAGAACATTCTGATACATTGGAATTATTCGAGGGAGTCAAAAACAGCGACTGAAAAATGAGTGATTTAGATGTTCAGATGATTTTGCTTACAAGAATCACTAAGGAAAATAGATTTGAAAGTGTTAAGGTTTGAAGACTTGGGACAACCAAAGGTGTGTGTGTGTGGTATGTTTTTTGTAATAGAGCAGGAGATGAAAATGGAATTACTTCAAGGTCAGCTCAAGCAGTTTTGTCTGAAGGGCCAAGTACTGGTGCTTGCTGATAGTGTGCATGTGTTTTAATTCATCTGCTCTTCCCTGGGCAGGTGAGCTCTTGCTCCTCTGTTCTGTGTCTACCTCCTGCCTCTGTTACTGTTCGTCTCTCATGCTCCTTCACTGAACTAACCTAGCTCACTGAAACAGCAGAAAACTATCCCTTTTGCTAAAACAGCAGCAACAAAAACGAGTTTGAATTGGCACACAGAAGGTCTGACAGGCTAAGCAGTGTGGGAAAGGTGAGAGAGGGGTCAGGACACACCCCTACACCCCCCACCCCCCCCACCCCCCCCAAGTGAACTGTTATATGCTGAACTTCAGAATGTAGTTTAATGAAATGAAGTACTGTGGAAACCTCTTTGGAGAAGGCTGTGTGTTCCTGAGACAAAAATGAATTGCAAATAAGTGTAAATACCTTCAAGAAGTTAAATGATACTTCCATGTGGAAATCTTATGAATGAATAATGCCATTAGAGAAAAGCTGAACTCATCCATTCCATCTGTACCGGAAAGGTTTTACTTCACTTGCATTATTCAGTCTTCCCAGACGTTGAGGTCCAAACCGTGGAAAGATACCGTGGTAACATTTATTCTGTTGGTAACAGATTAGAGCTAAGATAAAATTATACATGTATCCTTAATTTGATATTTTGGTGAGATGATGTTTTCATTCAGTAGTCTGATAAATGTTTCCTCTGAAAGTACGTTAAAGAAAATGAATGAGCAATGCTGATCTTTAGAGTGAGCCAACATGTATATAAGCAAAAAACCTGAAGCGTTGGAACCAAATGGTATTTGCAAAATCATGTTATGTAATAATTTTGTAGATTTAATCTTTGTGAAAGAAATAGAAGCAATCAAAATACGCTTTTTTCCCTTCTCCACCCCCCTACCCCACAAGAGGGCAACGTACAGAAAGTGGTATAGAATTCCAGAAATTTTGCACCGTATTTGTTTTCTTATCTTGCAGCATGTAGCTATTGGAATTAAGAAGGTATTACATATTTCTTTAGATAAGAAACAAAAGCCAAAAATGAGATCCCTAGTGATAAATAAAGCTTTCTGATTAATCATGACATATGAACTCTAGGTATTTTGTATTGGTATTTAGCTACATCGTAAATCAGGGCTCTTCGAGTTCTAGGATGAATAATGTTACAGCTGCTTACCCAATGGCTGCATGGCAATGGCGCCTTCTTTTTCTTACAGTAAGAAAGGTCTCAGGAGCTGCCTGAATCTGGTCTGTTGAGCTACCCTATTTGTGAACCATGACTGAAGTTTGCTTTGTCAATTTTGTAGTTGGCCCTGTATTTTTTGACATATTATTCCTTGGAATATTTCTGGTACTAAATCCTGTTTTTACAGAATGTAGCATTGCATTTATCAGCTCTGCAACTCTCTTAAAATACAGGTGTTTGGAATATTTGAACTTGTGCCTATGAATCTTTAAAAAATTTAAGTCTGAGTGTATAAATGGGATACATGGGTTCTGCCTGCCCTCAGGGCTCCCTTAACTTTCACTTACTAACAATACTACTTTCAGTCCTTGTTAAGAGTAATTTCTGCCCTTTTTTTCCTTACAGTAAAGGTTGTAAAAGGACAGACATTCGATACTCTTTCCTTACCTAGAATGGTGGGTTTCTGTGTGGCTTTCTGGATGGATGTTTATCTTAGTGAGCTGATGCTATGGTGGGTTGTTTGTTTTTGGGTTTTTTTGGTGTGGGTTGTTTTTTGGTTAGGTGGTGGTGGTGGTGGTTGTTGTTGTTGTGGCTGGTCAGAGGAGGTCTTACAAAAGCGAAGCATGCAGTGAGTTGTCCGTGAAGGGTCAACTGTTTCTTCTTTTTCTGGCACTAGGGAAGATAGCTAGTTTGTGTGTCCTTTGAGACAGACTTGATGGAAAGGTGTAATATTTGTTAAATATTGTGGGAATTCATGTCCCTCTGTTACTCCTTTGCTGGATCCAAAGGTAGGTATTTCAGAACTCTTATTATGCTTTGTATGCATCTTTATGGTGAGAAGAGGGTGCAACTGCAAGGAGTCACTTTGTGGGAGCTAAGTCTCTTAATCTCAGCAGGTCGTTTCTGAAATTCTTATTCTTATTAGTGTAAAACCTGAGCATTGCTCTCAAAGGTTTTCCTGCAGTGAAATTTTCTCTACTTCTTTAATGTTATTTGCATCTGGAGTCAATTCACATTCAGAATAGGACTTCTGAACTTTCCATAGGGGGGAAAAAAAAAAAAGAGGAGAGAGAATTTGTCAGAGGAAGTATAACCTAAAAGGAGGAGGGAATATAGAGTTAAGGACAGCAGACCTCCTGTGGATGAGATCTTTGTATGCAAAAGGCCTTAGAGGGGGGTACCCCTCCAGTGGCCTTGAGATGTAATCTGTAACCATGGTAAACTGTCCTGGCAAACTGTGTTGGTGTTTTGGATCTGGTAGAGGAATTTGTTGTGGTTGCTGATGTTTTGCTTCACAGAACCTAAAGCATATTCTTTCCAGGCTCTTAGTTGTTTATGCCCCCTCCCTTCCCCCCTTCCTTGTATCCCTCTTTCCTTCTTCTTGACACATCCTTTTCTGTTGAGACTACTATCAAAGCGATTTCTATCAAAGTGATTTCAGTATATTACAGAATGTAATTTGAAGTCCTCCTGACTGTTCCTTTGATCAGAATTCTATGTTTCTTTGCCTTTCAGACAAAATTAACACTGGAAATAAAAGAACACTAGAAAGTCAACAGAAGAGACTGTAAAACATGTTCATTTAAACATTTCTTATTGTTTACTGATATTGCTGTGAAGTTTCATCTTAAAGCCTATTAAAGTCATTGCCTCTGGCTCCAAAATTATAAATAAAAAAATTTCTTGAGGGTGATTTCCTAGTAAAATGATGAAAGCTTGAAGAAACTCAGGCAGTGGCTTAGATTTCCATTTCATAACTTCCTTCTTGAGGCTTGTTTGGGGTTCAGTGAAATGGTTACTGAAGTTTATCTAAACATGTACATTGATGATATATTAAGCTGGGTAACTAGCACTGATGAAAAGCTTTTGGATCAACAGATTTGATGAATAGCAGTCTTGGTGTAGATGCTTCTGTTTCTCTTGATCCCTGTTTTGTTTTCTGGCAGTATGGGTAGCACTTTTGGTATTGTTATATTTAAGAAATTATTGAAAAGACTCTGCAGTGCATTTGAATCCTGCCTCTCCCATATTTTTTTTTTCTTTCTTTCAAATGTGTATTTTCCAGGTCTAAAAAGACCGAAACCAACAATCCCCCTCCAAAAAAAACCACACAAGAAAACAAAAACAACCTCCCTGATCTAAAACTCCCTCAACAACAAGCCTATATTAGGTTTTAAACAATTGAAATCCTACCTATGGTGTACATTATTGTAATTATGACACCTGCACACTTTGTTACGAAAAGGAAAACTCCATATTCCTATTCAAGCAGCACACTGGGAAAAAAACCCCAACTTCAGTGTATGAAAAAACCCAAACCTAGAAATACCTGTCAGCCTTTTAAAGAGTTCTCTTGGACCTTCCTTTGAGTTTTAAGAAGTGTACGAGAATCAAAAGGACTTTATATATAGTATTCTAGCAAGTACATTTTTTGCATGATATTTTGGTGAAGGTAGCTTTGGTACTTTATTTATGATTTTTTTTTTTTTTTTTGGCTAAACTGTATTTCATTCTTGGCTAAATGAGGTGATGGTTTCGGGGCTCGTTAGAGGTAAAGCAATCTCTATGCAAGTTCGCTGCTGTTTATAGTTCATAAAGGTAGAGATAAATCTGTTTTGCTTTCATCTTTGCATCTAGATTGTCAATTAACTGATTCTACTTTTATTAGAGAATTTGAAAACCCATTCTCTTACTCTGTTGGACTGATTCAATGAAACACATTTCTGTTTTTTCTTCCATTGTGACTGAAATAGGAAGCCGACGCTTGGTGATACCTCAATAGAGCATGCACGTATTACATCTCATCCTGGTGCTTGGTGAGAGTGGTTGTGCAGTCACTGTTGAACAATTTATGTTTTCTTTTGAGGGTCTGGATAATCATTTGATAGTTAGAGGATGATCACCATGGCTCATTTTCAAAATTCAAAACAGTTACTGAGTTTTCGTATGGCTCTTCAGACTTCCACATTTTAAGTTGCCTTCCTCATCTTTTCAAGCTACTCAGTATTTTCAATGGCTCAATGGGAGTGTTAAACCCCTTGTGTTAATCCATATGTATGCATTTTTTGGTAGCTTTGTGTTGAAGCACTCATTCTGAACAACTGGCCATAAGATTATACTGTTCTGCTGGGTTTTGTGTGAGTACACAAAATTTCCGTAAATGTATAGTTAAAGAAGCAAAATACTTGAGTGCCAGTAGCTTACCTCTCGTATCTGCAGTTTCTCTGCATCTTCTGACATTGACTGTTGAAATAAACCATATTATGATACTAAGGTAAAAGTGATTCTCGAGACTTGCTTTTGATTAAATTGGTAAAAATATTTAACTAATTCTGTATTCTAAGTTGAATTGTTGGTTTTGTCAGACTTTGTATTTTTTGTATTTGTGTGAATTATTTAAACAAACACAATTTTAATCTGATTCTGTAATCCTCTAAGAATTGATTTGTATTTGTATGGAAGACTTCTATTATACTCTAAAGGCTCTGGGTTAAGAAATTATTTTCTCTCAGTTTGCACAATTTCATTGACACTGCCAATGCTTCATGTTTTGGTTAAAATATATTTTTTTCTAAATTCTCAGCCTCTTTAGAAAGCACACTTGATTCGTAGAGCGTTTCGTATTTTGTTCAGTTTAGCATGGAAGATACTTATTTACTATGTAAACTGTATGCACCTTTTTGGGAATGCAATCTAAATAAAATTTCACATTCTTATGCATGGAGATGTCAGTAGGGGAGCCAAAGCTAAAATCTTGTATCAATTTACAGTAATATCCCAACAAAAATACTGTGCAGGTGCAGAAATAAAGGAAGATGGGAATCTTTGGTGCAGAAATGCAGGAAGACCTCAGAAGCAGAAGCCATGTCTCTGTTTTTAATCCACTTTCTTTTGTTGATTAATTGATTATTGGGAAGATGGATAATATAACAGTGGATTCATAAATGCTGGCTATAATTGAAGAATTTCAGTTAGTGTATTTTGAAAGCAAATATAAATACTTGATTTGCTCTTAGAAAATTATATTATAAAAATTTCAAAACATTAATGTTTTTTCCATTAAAATAGCACAGGGCATTATTACTCTCTCTCTTAAATTTTGATAACACTTGACACTACTTAAAATGGGTTATGTTAAAGGTGAAGCTGAACTTAGGCTATATTCTCTTTTATAACTTCTAGAAATATAAAGAGAAAGATAAACACAAGCAAAAATATAAGAAGCAGTCGGAGTCCTCACCATCTTTGGTTCCATCTCTTACTGTAACTACAGAGAAAGTAAGTCAATGTGTTTTCCTCCTCTTCCACTTCAGTTACTTTTATTGAAATTTCATGGTGTAATCATTCCAGTGTATAAACCGGAGCTTTAAAATGGCATAGATTCTATAATGATCAAACACACTTGGTATTTTTTCCTATAATGTAAAATCCTAAAAGACTTTGAAGTTTATAATATGAAGAAAGGCTTAGATTTTTGTAATTGAATAGTGAGTGATTTAATGGCACCAATCAGGTGCCACTGATACTCCAGTAAGTTTTATTTCATCGACTTATGTTTAATAATTTGAGAAGTTTTTAAAAATCTTTGCTTTGAAATTCACTTGTGTGTGCTGAGCTGTCACTGAACCTGTAAGCATTTAAGCTGGTAATAAGGAAATTGCAGCTTATGCTTCATATACTTGTCATATCATACTTTTTAGCAGTCCGCTCCATTAGGTTCTGTGGTCTCTCCATCCTGTTAATGTGCTAGCAATTATCTAAACCAAGGGACAACATAGAGGGTTAAATAATAGGGACTGTTCTCATTGTACTCTACAAGTATCGCTTTTGCTATCTACCAAAAAAATAACACTAATGATGGTATTACGAAGTGGGCAGCAGTATTGAGAAATGGGTTTTCTGGCGTCAAAGTTGGAAAACATTTGTCCCGTTCTTGTGGGAATGTTTGACATCCGAATCAGGGAACCATGGTTTGAATTAATTAGCCGTTTGGTGGCTGAGGTGCAATTATTTAACAAATCTGTCTATTTGCATATGCTGCACCAAGACCTTGTCAGGACAGGGTAAAACAATTGAAACACCAACTTTGTCTAGTTCCTGGATAACTAATGGTATCAACTTCAAGAATCATCACCAAGAAGTTAGTTTTTTAGTATGCTTTGGATATTTCTTATTCTCAATAGTAGGAGTATTAACTTGAGGATGTGTACCTGTTAACATCCCATTATTTGTGACTCACACTTCTGATAAACTAGTCTTGTTTCTGGTTCTGCTGTATTCTTTTTGACACTGTTATGTCAAGTGAGACTTACTAGTCAGTGGTTTTCCAAAATTCACAATAACTCTTTATTAAAAAAAAAAAAAAGAAAAAATAGAGCTAATTTGCTACTTTGCTGTTTTGATTGGAGAGCAATTAGACATTACAATCAGTGAGTGTGACAGTTTTTGTTGAAATTGTTGTTAACTCTTTGAATAGTACTGACTGGTCCATGTGATTGGTTGTTTAATTTTATTAATTTGTCCTGGACATATTCCTCTTCAGTCTGAGACAACTCATAAAATTCATAGCCTGTAAAATAATTGTCTTGTGTGGGAACTTCTGTTAGATAATACAACTTTTATTTAGGCTTTGTGCTGTGATCTTGTCTTAGTTGACTATATCTCTTTTGTACTATGATTATCTAATCATCATCAAAAGTTTTAACGAAAAGTGATGTTGCTGTATATTTGTGTAAAAGTTAAAGAAAATGTATCAAAATATTGGTTATTTTTGAGTCCTACATATTAGAATATGCTTTTAATGCTGAGGACAAAGTTGGATTTTGGTTTTCTGCTAATCTATTTTCTAATTGCTCCTCCCTAGACTTTTCCTAATTACAAGGTTTATGACTGAATGGTGTACACTTTAGGAAGGTGAACAAGAGTAAAATCCCATTTTTAGCAGACCTCTATTTAATCTAAGAAAAAAATGAAAATATTGCTGAGTTGTTGGCCATACTGTTAATGAAGATTGTACTATATATGTATGTATAGCAAATACTAAAGAAAATAGAAACTCTGTTATTCTAGAACTTAAATTATAAATTAAACTAAAACAGAAGTATTTATTGTGGAATTTAAATATCAACGTGTCTCCAGTTAGTTTTCTTTTTTTAAACCTTTTACACCCTGTGTTTCTTTCTATCTAAGCTATCTGCTTCATTTTCTAACTTCTTTTTATAATGCTTCAGACTGTCAGGAAAATTGGTATTCAGGTTTTTTTTTTTAATGAAGTTACTAAGCATGATTATGTTTTTAAAAAAAGTATCTGCAGAATATTTGGAAGTTATTTTCTGTGGCTAGTTCCTTCAGTTATCTTTTAATTTTTTTTCCTAAGTCATTTTGCCACCATTTACATGCACTTGCTTTTCTAGGTTATAAATTCACAGTGTGTTCCTCAAAAATTTGAAATTTTAATAGTTAAAAAAGCTTTGTTTTCTGCTGAGATAAAGATTTGCTTCAGAATATTTTGTTAATATGTTACTTTTGTGTATCCCTTTATATAGAATTGTCAGAATTTATTTGAACTTGATGTCTTTTTCACAGCAGTCTGTCTTTGCAGTGAATACATTTTATCATGCTATATAATCACTTCTGCTCCTGCATTGTTCCTGTTGGGGGTACTGGAACTTGAAATTAATTGTGGTTTTCCTTTTCAAAAAAGTGAAATCCTTTGTGATACAGTGGTAATGACCATTTATAAAGGTGATGCCTTAAAAACATGCTTTGTCTGGATAAGTGGCTTCTTAAGATATATTTATGAGAGGCTTCAGAATAAACTGGAATTACATTATGTGAGTTAGTATACTTGACTTGCCTGTTTGTTCTGCAAAATTTTATTCCAAGAAATTTTACTGAGGTTCCAGTACAAATGCTGTGCTGAGTTACACGTGTGCGTTTTGTGCATCCCTGTAATGACTCAGCAAACACTGCTTAGTCTGGATCAGTTAAGTTTGAAGTAAGACATTCTTAACTACTCTTTGGTTAATGTATAAACAAATTTTCCACTTTTCTTTTGGGGCATAGATGCAGAATGTTTGAGAAGGACTAGAATAGCTTATGAACTTGAGTTCTCTCTCTGCCTGTTTGGATGAGGTTTTCTTCTGGCCTTCCTCTTAATTGGGAATTGCCATCAGTCCTTTATTTAGTCCTGATAAAAGCTTCTGTTGCAGGTTTTGAGCTTTGAGAGGCTGGGCTTGTATTGAAAGTTTAAAAATGTTTATGGTTTAACAGATCCAGAAAAATACAGTTGTCTTTTTTTTTTTTGTTAAAATCCCAAAACATTGGTGTACGCAAAGATACACAAGACAATGTATCTGCTTTCAAATTGTAGCCAGTAACTAAATAAAAGGTACTGCAAACAGAAAGTACAGCTAACTGAATTTTATCTGTAATAGTAGAGATGATGGTGATAACCCTCCTCAGTTCACCCTGACTGTGAGCCCGCTGTGGTTCTCAAGGGAGGCGATCAGATCCTACTGCGGTGGGATACAGAAGGGCATGAAATAAGTAGAAAAATCTCTATTTGGTATGACTGAACATCACTATCCTGCAGTAGTGTGGTGGTTTTTTTTTGGGGGGGGGGGGGGGGGGCGTGGGTGTGTGGTGGTGGTGGTTTTTTTTTGGTTGGTTGGTTTTTGCTTGGCTTATTCCCTTACCATCTGGCATTCCTATATATCTGTATTAGGGCTAAAGGCTTCTCAAGCCTTGGGACATACTATGTATAGCAAGAATGGTTATTATGCCTTTACCGTAAATCTGAAGCTTTCCCAGAAGTTTTAAGACTTGTGCAGATGGGTGGTATAACTCTTCAGGGCGCACAGAGTGATACATGGGGGTGTAAACTGGCAGTAGCTCTCTGTGCACCAAGTTGGCAATGTGAAAGTGAGCTTTTAGGAAAAAAGCCTGCAAACTGGTTTATGGGAAGCATAAAGGAACCCTGATACATGCAGAGTTAGCTTGGTAATTGCACTAGCAAATACTGATTGATTTTTTTGAGAACAGGATTAACATTCATGACATAACTAGTGAAGTCCTCCCAAATAAACAAAAGAATGGTGTTGGGTGACAGCATCAGGGGAATCTCCTTTTTGGGGGATGTTTGTACTTAAATGGAGGAAAATGACTGACTGGAGTGTGAGCACTGAAGGGGGGAGCCTCGAGTAGCATATTCCATTTAAAAAGCATATCTGGGAGGGGAGGGGGGACTGCAGAGGCTGAAGCCAGTCATTAAATAACCAAAGGTGTTCTGCCCCTTCATCCTCAGATCCTTGCTCCCTGCCAGTCTCACTCTCCTGACCTCAAAAGCACCCCAAAAAACAACAAAAACAAAAAACCCACAAACAAACAAAAAAACCCCACAAACCCAAACCAAAACCCCCAAACAAACACACACACAAAAAAACCCCAATATAACTTTGCCATGGTATGTTAGGGGTTTTTGTGACATTTATGTTAGGCCTTTGTCTTTTAGAACTTAGTGTTTTAGAAAAACAGTTTGTTTAGGGGTGGGTAAGTTGTTGTATGAACGCATTAGCTTAATAATCTAAAGTCTATGCTGCAGTTTTACCTTAGATCTTATTGCGTATCTTGTGGATTCTCAATGTATATCTGTTTTAGGGCACTTTGTTGTAATTAACTCCTTGAAGTAAGAAATATAATCTGGGAAAGAAACACTGACCAAATGATACCAATTTTACTTCTCTTAGTGTCTATTGCATCATATATCAGTTCAAGATACTCTGAGTAAACATGTAGATTTCAATATGCTTTATGCACTTTCCAAAACAGAAATACCCGTTGGAGGAAAATTTTCAAAAGTAGAACTGCAACGTGCGTGCATGTTCTCCAAAATCTGCTAAGAGTAGGATTCAGGCTTGCAGTCAAACCGAATCTCTGCACTGCACAGTATATGCAAATTAATGCCTCCTTGTCATTTCCTAGCCCTGGCCAGTCTGCAGCTCTACGTTAAACTCTTAATTTCCTTTTTTAAAAAAAAAAAATTCCCCCCCTGCAGTAAAGGAGAAAAGATACCAGATAACATCAAACTATGATTGTTGATACCTATAAGGAATTATCCTTGAAATTAATAGTCAAATGAGTGGATAGGAGAGAAGGATTAGGAAAGGAAGGAATTGGATAAGAGAAGTCCTGGATCCTAGAAAAAGCCTGACTTTTGTTTTGGGTTATTGCATGTCTGGAAACCTTTTGTTCAAATGACCCAAATTTGAACCACTGCTTCTTAACTCAGGTCAAGTGACACATCAGTTTCAGGAAAATTGAGCATACTTGTGGACTTTGTAATAGTTCAAAAAGTTAACTACTAAACTTACCTTAGAATTGACTCCATCTTCATTAGAAACAGTTACCAGTATAGTAATATGAATTTGAGGTAAATTATTTTTAACATTGTACTCTAGCAGACTTAAACTGATTTTTTTTCTTCACTGTTATTCAGAAAATTGATAATATATTTTTATTGCAGTTCATAATAGGGCTATATATGCAGTTTTAAAGGGCTATGTTTGCCTTTCTTTTAGATAGGTAAATTAAAATAAATTCTTTGCTAGGTAAAAATTGTTAGATTTTAGATGGGCTATGCAGTTTGTTTCATACCAGTGGATACTTTACAGATACTTCGTACATGTTCATAATGATGTATATTTTTCATTTAGAATATTTTATAGCGAGATTAATTTTATGATTTGACTTACTTCCTATAGAAAGAAAAAATAGCAGTAACTGAACTATATGAAAATATGAAACATTTGTTTATTCTTAATGCTAACATGGAGACATTGTTACTTAAAGACATAATAGTATTCAACATGAGTTAGCATATCAAAGTTTCAGCTTCAAATGTTGAGATAAGTAGAATCACTTCTCAAGTGGCACAGAGGAACTGACAAAATCGAATTTGATTCTATAGTAGGTTTTAATACTGGATTTCTATTTAGAGTGTGCTCTACTTCTTTCCACTCATGAGTGAAGAGTTTAGAAGCATTGTCTTTATATGGCTTTTTACTACACTAGGTCACATAGGTTTGGTGTAAGTGGGATGGAGAGCTTCAGGACTAGCCTAAGCTAATGGGTAAAGTGCTTGAAGAGTGAATCTGGTTGTTTTCTACATTGGCCTATTCTGCATGGAGACACTGACAGTGTAAAACAAAGCATGAAGCCCAACCAGTTTGAATCCTTCAGATTCATGTATTGCTTTGCTGTTTTTGGAGTTATTTGGGTCTGCTGTTGCAGTTTGGAAAGTGGTACCCATCTTAGCTTGGTTTACAGTGTTTGCATGGGACAAGTTAAAAAAACAACAGTAGAAACTAATACTAAACCAGCAGACTAGCAGTAGAATTCAAGTAAAGCAATTTCCACGGAAACCATGTTTTTAAAGAAGTTATTGGTCAAGTTGATTCCTCGCCCCAAATAAATACTCCTTCTCCCCCCAATAATTCATACAGGGCAGTACACAAATAGATTGAAATTTTTGTCTTCCTCAAAGCTTGCATATTTAGTTGTTTTCTGGCATTTGCAGCTGAAAAGTAACTTCTGTGTAAATGTCTTAGCTGTTTTATAAAAAGTTTTCCATATTTTTACTACCAGCCATACAAAGCTGTATGTAAAGATGAGGAAATATTCTGCTGTAGGCCTAAATTCAGCAAGCATCCCAGTTGGGGAAGAGAAAACTTGTGTATATGCTCAATTTTGAGAGGCATGTGTTTGTGTGGTCTTTAATGGAGATAAATTTACATACTATTTTAAACTCTTTTCTGTAAAGAACTGAAAAAACAAACTAAGCTTGCTTTGAACAGATGAGTAGCTTGTAGGTTTGATCCTTTTTTTTTTTAAGAAGCTTTATACAGTCAAAAGGTTATTTTACTAGCTGGTTTGAGTATAAATAACAATAGAATATTATTTCCTTTTTCCTAATTTTGCTTTAATTTTCTTTCTTCTGATATTAAAATTCTGCTATCACAAATCCATTTTTTTTTTAATGATGAAAACAATTATATTCCTTTGTGTGGTTTCCTAATGCTGTGCATGCAGTTTCCCTGCCCACCTATTTCTGTGAACCTATTTTGACTATTGTTCACCAATATGAACAATTCTGACAAAATTTAATGGAAGAATAAGGGGCCTAAAGATAAAATTGTTGAAAGCCCTGTGAAGAGTTTATAGGTGTAGGAGAAGGGCCAAAATTCTCGGGGATGGGTGGGGGTTGAGGAAGAAATCTTCAGTGCCATGCTTTTTCCTTCCTGTCAGGCAGCAGGGTTGTAGTAGGTAGCCAGTCATTCCTGCATGTGTCTTGACCAGCTAGATCTCATGTGTCGTCTTTACTTGATGATACTTAAGGAACTGGCTGAATGGGATGGTTCACGTGGCAAAGAATCCTAGTGTGATGATGGGAAGTGAAGACATAAGGGGCAGATGGGCTTGTTGGAGTTGATTTTGGTTCGGTGTTGAGATTATAAAGTCTTAAAAATGCAAGTTCCTAGGTTCTAAAGCCTTCATCTGTTCCACTGCTGATGGAACAACGTTTCCAATTTGACAAAACAAACTGCATAAAAAATGTATTTTCAGAAAAGCATTTAAAGTCTCATTTTTTCTTTTTAATTTTTAATTTTAAGCAGTAAAATAACAATATCCTATTTAATTAGAATATAAAGACTGTAACCATAGATTTGAGATTAATCCATTGACCTCAATGAAGTAAAAATGTCAACCAAAGCTGACGTTATTTTTGTGCACTTTTTTCCACAAAATGAAGTTTTATGTACTTAAATTGTTCGCTGAAAATCGTAACAATTCAGTTTATGTAACTCCTGCTGTTGCCAGTTACCTTAGTATTTGAACACTTCTAAGTTTATTTGAAAGAAGGAGTTCTTCTAAACAGTTCTTTTGTTACAGTTTTTTGTGTGAGCTAACTGTTTCTTTTTTCTTATTTGTTTTCCCTTATCAAAATGCTAGACATACACAAGCACTAGCAACAACTCCATGTCAGGCTCCTTGAAGCGGCTGGAAGATACCACGGCTCGATTTACAAATGCAAATTTCCAGGAAGTTTCTACACATGTTTCAAGTGGAAAAGATTCTTCAGAGGCTAGAGGGTCAGAGAGCAAAGGGAAGAAATCTGCAGGTCATAGCTCAGGTCAGAGGGGAAGAAAGCCTGGTGCTGGAAGAAATCCAGGAACAACTGTGACTGCAGCTAGCCCTTTTCAGCAAGGTATTAATTGTTATGCTGTAACACAACTTGTGTTTGACATGAATTAGGAATCTTCCATATTTAAAACCTGAAAAAAATTTAATCCTTTATCCTCAATAATGAGAATGTTGTTTCACTTTGGGGAAAAAATAACTCCTTTCAGGGAAAAAATATTCATTGTCGTAACATGAAAAAGAATGTCGTGCATCTTTAAAGGGCAAAACTGATGCTTTTGTTTAGACTGTTAAGGTGTTCTCTTTAACTGCTAAAACCAAAAGTTTCTTTATGTGCTGAAAAGTTAGTCTGGGGTAAAATTTAACATATGAATTTGAGTCTGGGGGTCTTTCTTAGCTCTTTAAGGGAATACTACTAATGTTTTTTAGTTAGTGCATATTAGAACGAAACTGAACTGCCTAATGTATAGGATGCGGTGGGCCCTAAATAATTTTTCGAGGTGCAGACATTTAAAATATACCATTTTCTTCAAAGTGAAAGGCCTTTTTACTTTTATTGTTTTGTCACTGAAGTACATAAGCAGAAGATGATTATGTGACAAGTATATACCGTTTATTTCCCTTATGTAATATAAGAAGTTTTGACATTTTGAACATGCTAAAACGCCCTAAATGCACTGTTGACACTTCCAAAAAGCTGATTTTATTATGGCATCTTCATCAGAGTTGAAGAAAGATAAAAAGAAATTTAAAAGTATATTTTTTTATTACTTAGTTAATAAAACACATTATTTTGAAACACAATAAGCTAGACCTTCTATAAAGCAATTGTTTTTCTATAATTTTCACTGTGGCATGTCGTAGCTGTCTGTCCTTTCTGCGTTATGATGTTGCTCTTTCTTTGAATTTATTTATGCAGTGAGCACTTTTAAATTTGTCTAGAATTCTTTCAATATTTCAGGCTTTTTTTACTTGAAAAAACTGAAGAGTTTTTTGTTTAAATTCTCAAAACTTTGAAAATTGCCTTCTGGAATCCTGCATTTAAAGAAAAATCCTACTCACTGCGGATGGCAAAATAGATCTTTACTATGTGCATGTATTTTCTTTAAAGCTGCATTAAGTGAAGTTGATGTAACTTATTTAAAATACAAAACAACAATGTTTTTATGGTTTTTAAATTGTTGTATTAATGTAAATAAGAATTCAATTTTAAATATAAATAATGTTTAATGGAGTACTAATGATAAACCAGGAATTTTTAAGGAGTTTTTCTATACCTAATGTCATATTTAGGAATATTTTCTTGATGGGATAGTTGTCATCAGTCTGAGTTCTACAAAACAGTACCTACATGCACCCACCCACATAAAATTACTGAATTTCAGTGAAAGTAGACGTTCGTATTTTCTAAGTGTGCTCTATTTTCTGCCTTGCATGCGCTAACACAGTGGTGAAATGACTGCTTTCCAAATATTACAGAAGCAATGTAATTTTATTACACAAAAGGTCTTTATAGTTCTCTGACATTGCTAAAGAAATCTTAAAATGCCAATTTTATACACTTTTCTCCACTTCTTCTGTCGTTTCGAAAAATACCTCTTCTGTGGAACACCTCCTCAGCCAGGGTAAATTAAGTGCAATTGCTGTTCCCTTGACCTGTGTCAGACCCTTGATTTAGGTAGAATGGTAAGGAGGATTGTAGGCATAGTGTAGATGTGATCATAGCATGTTTCTGTCAGCTGCCTTCTTTTTATATATGTGTATGTTTAAAAAAATGTGTTCGGACTTGCACCAAGTGTTTGTTGTGGCTTCAAAACATGAGGGATGTCAAAGTTGCCTAAACAGCTAGGTTGTTATTCTTCTTTTATTGATTTTCACCTTGTTTGTGCCCCAAATTCAAATCTCAATCTCAGATAGGAATCTGAGAATCAGATCCAGCAGAGTGAAGATCAGCAGGAGAAGCAATGAGTTATCTTAAAAGTAAATTCTTTAGCTCTTGGTAACACTTTTCATAAAGTCCTTGCACTTCAAAGTTTTATATTCTAAGATACTAATCTTTCCCATCAATTTTCATCAACTACAGGGGAGGAAAAAACAAAAGTACTACTTCTTTACTTTCTTTTTTAGGAAGCTTTTTGGGCACTCCTGGGAGCATAAAGTCATCTTCTGGAAGTTCAGTTCAATCTCCGCAGGATTTTTTGAGTTTTACAGACACAGATTTGCGAAGTGACAGTTTCACACATTCTCAACAGGCTTCGTCAACCAAAGATGTACATAAAGGAGAGACTGGGAGTCAAGAGGGGGGTGTCAATTGTTTCACTTCCTTAATTGGTCTCCCTTCATCATCAGCTGTTTCCCAATCTAAAAACTTTGACAGCTCACCTGGAGACATAGGTAATTCAAGCCTTACTTCTACAGCGTACAAACGAGCTCAAACTTCTGGAATGGAAGAAGAAACTGTAACAGAGAAGAAACGGAAAGGAAATAAGCAAAGTAAACATGGGCCTGGTAGACCCAAAGGAAATAAAAGTCAAGACAGTCTTTCTCGTCTTTCAGTTTCTTCTGCTTCCCCAACTTCATCTGTGGCATCTGCTGCAGGAAGCGTGACAAGCTCTGGTCTTCAAAAATCTCCAACTTTGCTCAGGAATGGAAGTTTACAAAGTCTTAGTGTTGGCTCATCTCCAGTGGGTTCAGGTAGGCATTTATTGGATTTGTTTTCTTACCTCAAAATATGTCTTTACTATTTTAGCTGTAATTCTTAGTATGCTTTTCAAGAACAGAGTATAATTTAAAGTATCTTGGAAAGTCTCATTGGGGAAAAAAAAGGAAAAATTAGAATATGACTGTTGGAAGAGTAAGTTTTGTTCCATGTATAGGTGCCACTGTGCTGTAGGTGGCCGTAGTAGATTGACATGTGTATTGACCTATATGCAGGTTTTGAGGCTGTAGGGGGAAAAATAAGTTGCATGAGAATAGGTTCTTTGGAAATTACATGTGACAGGTTTAGCTAAAATAAGTGATAGTTTATTCAAACTATATTGTCTGTATATTCTGTTACACAGAGAAAACAAAATCAGTACTCAAGCATGTCAGCTGTGCTGAGTATGTCCCTCAATTATTTTTTCCCAATTCAGCTTAACTAAAAATCAAAATGTCTGTGTGGAGAATTATCAGTTTAAGCATATAAAAGGATATTCTGAATCTGGACCCCTGTGCATCCAGATGACATTTTCATATCCTTGTGTGCTTTTTAGCAATTGAAATTGGCTGGTTTGTTCTTCCTCTGTTCTAAATGTTATGTGCATCTGCAGATGAGAGAGGCTTTCTGTTCCCAGTAAACCTGTGTGTAGAATACTTGCAGAATACTGTATCTACCAAAGTCTTTGTTGCTTTGAAGTTTCTTTCAAGGCTTTTGTGTTTGGATAAATAAATAGCAAACTATCTGATACCTCATTTTTATAACTTTGAAATTTTGTCCTTTTTTTGTTCTAGTGGATTTTTTGCTTGATTTTTCTTTTTTTGGGGAAAGAGAAATATAACTTGAATATTTGGTTGTGGGCAGGGTTTTATGCCTTTATATTGTATATTTTCACTGTATAAGCAAGAGATACTTTAAAAACATACGAATTCTTTTGTTTCTCGAAGATGTATTTGTTTAAGAACAAGGCAGATACTTAAAAACTTGATCTCAAAACCACGTTGTTTTAAATCGTTGTTAGATGTAGGCAAATTATTATTTTTATTATGGGTAGTAATGGCAATAGTAGTGGCAACTATATTCAAAAAGATTTTTCCTGCATTGAAATCAATAGGGAGAAATGGTATGTGACAAAACTTCCTAGCTCACTGTCCATCTTTTTGATAAAATGCAGTTTAAAAAAATGTGTTAACGTCGTATCTGTTATGGACAGATATAATCCAACAGATTTAGATCAGTGTTCTCATCATTTTAGT
The DNA here is from genome assembly GCF_030936135.1 of Gavia stellata. Classification (NCBI taxonomy): domain Eukaryota; kingdom Metazoa; phylum Chordata; class Aves; order Gaviiformes; family Gaviidae; genus Gavia; species Gavia stellata. The sequence continues at coordinate 20,869,223 of NC_082599.1, read as the reverse complement.
ATGAACTTTCTTATTTCTTTGTAATCCCTTTGAGGTTTTAGTTGGGGTAACAGATGGGAGTACAAGATCTTGGTTTGAAGTGAACGACCTATGTGTCCCACCTTATATTTGTCTTAGAATATTCTGGTCTTGTCAGCTCCTTGAACAGGCCTTTTGCTGGCCAGGTCCATCCTTGCCTTGTTTGTACTCTTTATTACATCTCAATCTTCCATCTATAAAATGCCAGTGATAATGTTAAATTCCCTTTGTAAAAAGCTTTAGAATCATAGAATAGTTTAGGTTGGAAAAGACCTTTAAGATCATCAAGTCCAACTGTTAACGCTGCTAAGTCCACCACTAAACCATGGCCCTAAGTGCCTCATCCAGACATCTTTTAAATACCTCCAGGGATGGTGACTCAACCACCTCCCTGGGCAGCCTGTTCCAATGCCTGACAACCCCTTCAGTGAAGAAATTTTTTCCTAATACTCGATCTAAACCTCCCCTGGTGCAACTTAAGGCCAGTTCCTCTTGTCCTGTCACTTGGGAGAAGAGACCAACACCCACCTCACTACAACCTCCTTTCAGGCAGTTGTAGAGAGCGATAAGGTCTCCCCTCAGCCTCCTCTTCTCCAGACTGAACAACCCCAGTTCCCTCAGCCGCTCCTCATAAGACTTGTGCTCCAGACCCCTCACCAGCTTCGTCGCCCTTCTCTGGACACGCTCCAGCACCTCAATGTCCCTCTTGTAGTGAGGGGCCCAAAACTGAACACAGGATTCGAGGTGCGGCCTCACCAGCGCCGAGTACAGGGGCACGATCACCTCCCTACTCCTGCTGGCCACACTGTTTCTGATACAGGCCAGGATGCCGTTGGCCTTCTTGGCCACCTGGGCACACTGCTGGCTCATATTCAACAACCCCATGCAATGCTACAGGCTTGGGGATGAGTGGCTGGAAAGCTGCCTGGCAGAAAAGGACCTGGGGGTGTTGATTGACAGCCGGCTGAATATGAGCCCGGTATGCTGGTAGATGATGGAGAGTGGCTTGGTGAGCATTTCCACCAGCTCCCTCAGTACCCTTGGGTGGATCCTGTCAGGTCCCATAGACCTGTGGATGTCTAAGTGGTGTAGCATGTTGCTAACCGTTTACTTTGAAATACATGGATGGAAATACTGGGTAGGTTTTATTACCTTTATCATGATATTCAGCCTATAATTTCATCTCTGTTACGCATGCTTAGATTCTTGCTAGCTAGTGTTAGACCTATCCTTTAAAACAGTGATATTTTCTGAAGGTGCTAAAGAATATGAATGAAAACCAACCAACCAACCAAAAACCATAAACAAAATCACCCCAACAAAAACCAGAAAACCCAAAGAAACAAAACCAGATGGGATGTCTTTGCCTTCAAGCATGAGCTCTAAATTAATCCACAAACTTCTGCTTGAGTCTGAGCATATTGTTTTAATGTGCTCTTTTCCCTGATTTCCCCTCTTTCGTATGGTTGTAGTGCTGCTTTCCTCACTTCATCATAAGCATTTTCTGGGTTTAGCAGTCCGTTTACAACTTTGTTACAATGAGGAAGGGCATATGAGTATTTATCAGTATTATCAGAAACATAACATTTTCTCAGGTATGATGCGCTGATGTTTCTCTTTGAAATGTCTCTATATTGTCTAGTAACAAAATCTGACAAGTGAATCTAAACGATTTGACCCAAAACCCCAAATAAGCTTTTGTGCATGTAAATATAGTGAGAGAAAATGCAGGGGAAGTCAAGCCAAAAAACTTTTACTGACTCTTACTTGGAATTGCCTTGTTACTTCAAAGAAGCAGAATCAGGAATGAGTTAGGCCATACTTAGCAAAGCTTTTGAGGCACTTTTTCAAGAATCTCCCCATAATTTTTTGTATTTAATAACCTTCTTAACTACAGCTACCTTAAGCTACCATTCTTTTTCCATTTTCTTAAGAGTACTTGTTGAGATCCATAAAGATTATGAAAATCATTACTTCACAGACGTATGATAATCCTGTTCACAGATAATGTTCAAGTTAGATGAAATGTGGAGGAAAGCTTATGTTAAAAGTTAATGCAGATTCATCATGTGCTATTTTTACATAATTAAATGTCTTCCATAAAACTTTTATTCAGAGTAAGTACATTCGGGTCATTTCGTGAAAATATTTGTCCTCTTCAAACTTTTTTCCAGTCCACAGAACTTCTGTTTTCCTGCTTAATAAGAACAGAGATGTACCATGGATACTACAAGGCCATGTAATTAAAAGCTGTTACAATACATACACTCAGGTTGTATTACAGTTGCCATGCAACTGATCTCATGCTTTCAAAACTTTGAGTGCTTGAATGTTCAATCTTAATGCTCTTTATAATTTTTTCTGAAATGTATTTATAAACTGATAGGAAACACTGTATGCATTACTTCAACAGTGTACTCAAAGGAATGAAAAGTAATTAAAAAAATTAAATAAAATTTAGTTGGTAGGGTGATAAGGAATTTTTATATTAAATTAACATTTTTCTAGTACATCTGTCCTTGTTAAAAAAAAAAAAAAAAATAGCTTCTTTAGCCAATAACAGTTTATTTACAAACCATACTTACCTTTCTGCTGGGAAGTCACAAGTACTGCAAGTTTGCTGTCTAAGAAGATGTAAGTCAGTTGTCAGTGGGAGTTACATAAAGCTGATACTGGTTCCCCCCAAATGGGACTGGTCTTTGGAGTGATTTCAGGATCCACATTTTTTAATGGGGGAGGGTTTCATCTGAACTCTACAATTTTACAGAGCTAATTAACTTTTTAAGTCACACTAGTTTTATTCTCAGGATTAAGTTCATTCTCAGCATCCTTCTAGGGAATAATACTTAGATTTCTAGTCCAAAGTATTGTAAAGCAGTGCTCCCTTCTGCTGAAGATTTTTATTTTTTTCTTTTTACCACAATGGTGATTAAAGAACAGAAAATCTTCATCCAGGGACTGGAAGAGATGAGTAGCATCTTGTCCCAGTGTTTACCTCTGTTACTAGTAGATTCCAAGATCAAATGTTTCTTTTACCATACTTGCACTTTATTTCAACAGTAGTGCAGAAATTAGTAAGGTGGTGGGAAGAAGAAAAAATATAGTTACAATAAATAACTCTCATACATTCTATATTTTTCTGTCAAGCAGTTTGTGTGGGCTTTGGCGCCTCTTTGTTTGGAGTACTCCAGTGCGTGAAGAACTTTCTGAGAACTCATGTCCCACAACAATAGGGGAAAAAAAAACATTTTATGTGATGTACAGTGCCTTCTGACTTTTGTGGAATAATCAAGTGTGAGAAGTAAACTGAAATTTATGGTTAATGACAGATAAAGTTCTTGCACAATTATCTTCAAGTTTTGCATGGATACTTGCTGCTGGAAGAATTACAGTGCTTCAAGCATATAGGGATGCTTCTCTGTCTTTCCCAGTTCTGTGTACAACAAATTGTATAGTATCACTTCAGTTGCTAAGGACTTCAGGGGATCATTTGCTTCAATATTTTAATTTTTACATAATTGATTTTATGCCCTTATCAGTACTGTAAACCCTACAAGACCTTATAAAGCAATTCTTTTTTTCCCGAAGAAGACTGGAGAAGGTTAAATTCCATATTGGGCCTCGAAATAGTTAGGCCATTCTTTCAGCACTTTTGCTGTGCCTATCTTCTGGAATTCCTTTGTCATAACTGAGGCAACCTTATAATTATTCTTCCTACATTTTTATCTCTACATCGTATATATTCTACTTTTGACCAGTCTTCAGTATGCTCTGGTTGATAATACTTGACAGTTTTTGGAATAAAGGATGTATCCAAACCGAGTATTGTACTTCAATATAGTAATATTTCAAACTCTGATTTAGAAACTGTTAATGTTTTTTAGCTACAGGCCCCTCTGGGTTGATCTTATGTCTTGTGCAGTCAAATTCCAGCTTTTAATAGGAGTTTACTAAATGCTTCAACTTATTCCATGTACTTTATTCTCATTTCTCATCTGATACAAGCAATGAAGCCTCTGCCAAATTTTACGCTCCTATGCAAGGAGATGATCTTACTGTTAAGCTTGTTGTCATACTGATGATGTAAGAGAACTCTGAGCTTCAAAGTAGATGAGTAACTTGAAGTCATTCTCATTGAGATAGAGAGTCCCTCAGAGCTTCTGTTAAATCTTTATCTTCTGTAGCCTTTGACTTACTAGCTAAATCTATTGGGAGAAAGAGTTCAGACAAAATTATTCTGAAACAGTTTGTGCTATTATGTTCATCTGCTAGGTGCCCCAGAAGCCAAAGCAGAAAAAGAAGTCTTGCTCTGTTAAAAAGCCAGTCTGTATTCCAGAGGAGATATAATAGAAGGGACAAACTGATACTAGTAGATATTAATGAGCTTGAAGGATAAAGTAAATGGTGTAGAAAACACACAAGACAAAATTCTTGTGTGGAGAATTTCATTCTTCATATTTGAGGCTCAACAGAAATGGAGTTGGTTTGGTACAAGATTAAAATGTTAAAATTGATGATTGTTGGTGTAGAAAACATGGAGACATTCATCAAGTGATTGGGAATAAATCACATGAGGTGGTAGAAGCTTATGAAAACGGGGATTATCGTGAAATGGACCCCCCATCAATGTTCTTAACTAAAACAGGTGTTATCAGCAGCTACAGCCAGAAGTAATAAATTGGCATTTCCTGATCATATTTTCATGTTTTTAGACTGTCGGTGTTAAATTTCAGAGAGTCTTTAAAACTTGTGAAGTTGCAGAAGACTGGTGGGTAGTTAGTGTTATGTAGTTAAGATGTGTCTGATACAAGAAAGAAAGATTGTAAGAGATATAAAGATGTAATGATTAATGGTGGTTATTGTGAGTTACAGAAAATAACTTATTGGACTTAATGTAATTTTTTTTGGTATTTTTTTTAATAAAAGCAGTGGCATAGTAGATGTCTACATTTCAATTGATACAGCATGACATTTTAATTAAAGACCTGTAATGAGAGGAAGTCAGCAAACCTTTGCATTAAATGTAGTTAATGGATAAGTCTCAATTTAATTTTGATTGGAGAATTATTTAATCAAAGTGCTTACTTTCGGGTTGTGTTATTTCCCTGCGCATCAGTTCTCAACCTTATGCTATTTATTGGAAAATTCTGCAATTTCTGAAAAAATCTGGATATAAGGACAGGGTAAAATGGATCTCTTGATAAGCAGTACAAACTAAGAGTTGTGCTGGTGGAGCTAAAGTAAAAGATTATGTCTAAGAAAGATGGATGTGTGCTTGCAGGATAAGGATGGCCTTCTGGGAAAGGAAGGGTGGAAAAGAAAAAGGGTAAAGATGAATAATCAGTTATGTCTGAGTTTCCAGTGCTGAGCTGTGTTTAAAAAGGTTTGAATGCATAAACAGCAAACTAATGAGAAAGGTCACTCCGTGTTCAGCAAAGTGCATCTGGTCTTCAAATACTGTGTCTAGTTCTGGTATCTACTCTGTGTAAAGAAGAGAAGAGTCGCAAGAAGGATTCAAGGACTGGAAAAAGCTAGAAATGCTTGTAGAAATGCTAAGGAGTGAGTTTATCTGACTATGGAGATCATATGAGGAAATGAAAACTGATACTATAGCGACCTTAAACTAACAAAAAAGGTAAAACATGATGAAGTGAGAGAAAGTCTTTTCCAACCTTAATGATTCTGTGAAAGTAATAGTTGAACAATTCTCGGTAATGGATCTGAAAATTTAGAGGTAATATGTCTTGTAGAAGATACAGTTTAGTCAAGCATATTTATTGGATTTGCAGGTGTGGGAAGTTCTAGGGCTAAGAATCAAATCACATGCTCACAGAGATTCTTGTTTGGCTCTTACCTGTGAACCTAATTCTGTGCTGTATTATCCCTTTGATTTCTAAAAGAAACGTTAGCGTGGTGCATCAGTTTGGCGTATGAAATAGACTGTAACTGGGCAAATAATGCGTTTCAGAATACGGTAGTTAGTAGGGAATTGTCAGGCAGTATGGGTCTGCAGAAATTAGTTCTCAACATGGTATGTTCTATGGTTTTGTCAAAGATCGGGAAGAAATTAAGAAATCTTTGCTGCTTGCTGTGAGGGTTCACGGTGGTTTCTAAAAATGTATATTGTAAGAGGTGTACTCAAATGTAATGAATAATAATTCCTTGATTAAGAAAGTTTTGTACCAAAAATACACAACAATCAACCTTATAACAGAGATGTGTTTTGAAAACAATTATGAAAAATTTCTGAATAATGATGGAGAACTGAACATTATCTCATATTGAGATGCTTTAGGAAATAAAGGCTATTGTCATCCATGTGATGCTAATTTCAAGAAGGGATAGAAAAGTTGTATCACTTGAAATTACTCCAAAGACATTGCAGGTAGCAGAGTACTATATTTAATTCTGATATTAATTTCCTCCTAAAATATCACAGAATCACAGCATCATTAAGGTTGGAAAAGACCTGCAAGATCATCAAGTCCAACCGTCAACCAACACCCCCCATGCCCACTAAACCATGTCCTAAAGTGCCATGTCCACACGTTTTTTGAACACCTCCAGTGAGGGTGACTCAACCACCTCCCTGGGCAGCCTGTTCCAATGCCTGACAACCCCTTCAGTGAAGAAATTTTTCCTAATATCCAGCCTAAACCTCCCCTGGTGCAACTTGAGGCCATTGCCTCTTGTCCTATCACTTGTCACTTGGGAGAAGAGACCAACACTTATCTCTCTGCAAACCCCTTTCAGGTAGTTGTAGGTAAGTGTTGGTCTCTTCTCCCAAGTGACTAGCGACAGAACAAGAGGAAATGGCCTTAAGTTGCACCAGGGGAGGTTCAGGCTGGATATTAGGAAAAATTTATTTCCTGAGAGAGTGGTGAAACACTGGAACAGGCTGCCCAGGGGAGTGGTGGAGTCACCCTCACTGGAAGTGTTCAAGGTACGTGTGGACGAGGCATTGTGGGCATTTAATGGGCATGGTGGTGTTAGTTGATGGTTGGACTTGATGATCTTACAGGTCTTTTCCAACCTTAGTGATTCTATGAACTTCTTCCTCCTGGATCATGGGGAGTTTATTTTGCTCTCCATCCCTGTCTTCCAGCTCAGGGAGCTGAATACCCTGAGGATACCTGGTCTGGCTATTAAAGACTGTGGCAAAGAAGGCATTGAGTACCTCAGTCTTCTCCTCATCCTTGGTGACAATGTTCCTCTCCCCCCACACCCCGTAGCCAATAAAGGGTGGAGATTCTCCTTGGCTCTCTTTTTGTTGTTAATGTATTTATAGAAACATTTTTTGTTATCCCTTATGACCGTGGCCAGATTGAGCTCCAGCTGGGCTTTCGCCTTTCTAATTCCCTCTCTGCATGACCTAATGAGGTCCTTGTATTCTTCTTCAGTTGCCTGCCCCTTCTTCCAAAGGTGATAAACTTTTCTTTTTTTCCTTAGTCCCAGCAAAAGCTCGCTGTTCAGCCAGGCCCGGCGTCTTCCCTGCCAGCTTGTCTTACGGCATATGGGGAATGAATATATGAATATAGGAAAGTTGAGAAGCAGCATACAATGATCAAGGTTTTAAAAATGTTCTTTTCAGAGAGTCTTAAGCTCTTCAATAGACTGAAATACCTTTAATTTGAGAATATTTCAGTTTACAAAAATGGTTAAAAGCATGATCATAATTGTTGTACAGGAAGAATTAATATTCCTCGTCAAGATTTTTTCCTTGGTAATTGTATGCTGCATACTAGTAATTGCCCCATTTTTTGTTTTTAAAAAAAAAATGTTGGCGGAAGACTACAGACCTATAGTACTTAATTAGGTGGGCTGCTGAAAACAAGAAATGTTCAGCCTTTCCACCTTTGAAGTCTCCAGGCTGCCCGACTTTCCATGTAAGCAGTGCTTTGTGCATTAGATACAAATCAGCTCCCCTGTGAATGTCAGAAGACCAGGAACTCTTGGAGCATTGTTTTGAAACAAAACTTGATTTAAAACAAAATAAAACAGAATTAAGTTTTCCTTTCTCAAAAAATTGTAGATTTTTTTTTTTTTGCGTGAAGACAGATGTGAGGGCTTTCTGAAGTGAACAAATGTCCCAGGGAAGGGAAGGCAAGTTCACATAACTAGGGTATAGCTTGCATGTCAAGTGGCTTAGGCCTGCTTATATTGGAGGAGATCTTGGCAGCTGTGGAAATGAGATTTTACCTGACTAGTTAATTGTTGTATGAGCATGTAAGTGTCTGTCAGGTTAAAATGGAAATTTTGAAGATTACATTCTTAAGAGTAGATTCCCAAATTATGGTGTGACTCTGGGCATTAGTTTCTAGTTACATTTCAAAATATGTCATAATTTATTTATTTATTATGCTCTGATAGTCAACAGCAAATAGTGTGTTTAAATTATGAACTTGTAATACATTTCAGATTATAAAAAAACCCCAACAAAACAAAAAACAAATTAATATGGGAAAGGAATGTGTATTTTCCTGAGTTCCCTTTCAGGTCTTTCATTTAAAAACAAAATAAAGAAGATTTTGGTAGTTATTCATTTCAGGAGAAAGATGTAATTAAAACAACTGAGCAAAAAGATGTAATTATTTATAAAATCTTGAAATTTTGTTTTTATTCAAACTTTGCAAATCTTCTACCCAAATATGAATTTCATAAATGAATAAAATAAATTCTGTAGGTCTAGATTTTTGCCCGTACAGAATTATTTGCAGAATTGGCATCCACATACGATCTTTTCAAAACATAATAAATATCTATATAAATTTTTGTTAGTTGTATCTATACTGGCAGAGAAGAAAATAGACTGTGGGGGCTTAAAGGCTACTTAAGTTGCTGTACCTTGCTACTTTTCAAATTTAGCTATAAATCTTTCTTGTTCAGTGAGGGAAGGTTTTCAAAGAAGTCTGTGAGCTTTTTGTAAACTGTTTGCTTTTAGATTATATTTGACCTGTAAGCCTATGAAGTGCCTTGTATATGTTTGGTGTTAGGTTTGAATTCCTAATAAAAACTCGCTTATTTTAGGCCTGGGTAATCTGGGTAAACTACACTGTATGGATGACATCTAGCTGACAGTTTAGCTATTATTGTAGCTTGCATAGTGAACGAAATAGACTGCCTGCTTTTCCAGGAGCTGATTATCTTTGCAGATCCATGGAGTAAAAGTATGTAGCATTATCATTATTATACTAAAATAAAAAAAGGCAGAAAGCGAAAATGTACTGAAACGTCCAGTTTTGTGCATGGATTATGTTAGTTCTTTAGCTCTTTTTATAAAAGTAAGAATTAGCATTTAAAATAGACAGAGCAGGGGAAGAAGGAGACACTCTGAAGCAATTAAGATTTCTGTCCTATCAGATGTCTTTGTTGCAGAATTTGATATTTGCTTTAGAGGTGTATCCCTTTTCTGAAGATCAAGGAAATATTCCTTAAATGAAATTCTATTGCTGCATGGAAATTAAGTGAGATACAGGTGGTGTTTGCTTACTTGCAACTGTTTAGTTCCCAGGATCTCCTTTAAAAATTAGACTTAACCCCCCCCTTCATTTGATATAATTTTGTATATGTATATATAAATTAAAATATACATCTTTTTGAGTGTGAACATTTTTCAGCATCTGGAGCCAATTTACTAGAATACGGCATTCCTTGTAAGTCAAATGCGAGATAGCAATCAGTCTTTTTAACTCCGTAAAATCTCTTAAAGGTGACATGGGAACATAAAAAAAGTGTGTGTGTGGGGAGCACAAAGGAGAGGTTTGACTATAAAAGGGGCGGTAGGGTTTTTTACCCCTCCTTGAAAATTGTGCTTTTCAGATCTTACAGACTTTCAAGTCTTTAAGAAATCAAATATCACTGAAAAATAAGTGATGTGTATGTGTTGATAGTATTTGCAGAATTTTTGTCCCTCTGAAGACTGTCCAATTCATATGGTAAACTTCTTTTTTTGTTGTTGTTGTCAGTCAGAGGTGATAGCACTACAGTCAGGTTTTTTAAATCAGAAGGCAATGTACTTTGCATTTAAATTTTCCATTTATTTGATGTGAAGAGCTGCAGTAACAGAAGTTAAACTGACCGAAATTTGTTTCAGGATTATGATCGGGGTAATTAACTTCTATATAAGAAGAGGCTCTGATGTCTGTTGTTGATTATTATCATAATTTCTGAGATTCCCCTGTAAAGTTTTAAAAAGAAAACAAAAAATTTAAGTGGGAATACTAACATAATGTCGTGGTATAAGGAAGACTAGTTACGTTAAAATAATGGAGCTGTTAACTGAAAGATGTTGCTTGGGGACAAATCTATTTAGGCTTACAGTGGACAGATGCCTGTGTTGATGTATAGGAACTATACTATCTGTACATTATGCTCTTTTTAAACAGATATAATCAGACCAAGTGTTTATCAACTCCACATTTCCCTATGCTTCCTTCTTACTCAAGTAATTTATTTTACTTTCTTAAACAGGTTGCATGGTGGCAATAGGACTAAGAACAGTAGCTTTCTGAAGGTCTTGATAGCCTGTGGTGTGGTACTGTGTACATTTGGTACAACACTGGGGAATGTGTCCCACAGCAATTCTTGCTCTGTAGTGAAATATTTGAAATCAGGCAGTCCCCAGGTAGCTTCGTTCGCTGTGGTTGATGACAATCCAAATGCCTAGCTCTGGTTAAAATGGCAGGAACCAGTTGGGTAGCTTTACAGATACAACTGAAGATTTCAATAGCTTTTGTATTTAAGAACACTTTAAAAAAGGGAAATTGTGGAATCCAATGTATGTTTAGATGTAAAGATGTGTCTTAGCTACACTAAATGACAATATATCCCAGTGCCTTTTCACTGTATGGCAGTTCCTAATATTTCATAAAAGTTACCTGTACTAGTTGCTTTAAAACCTGCAAGATCTTCATCCACCTGGATGTGAGCTCGTTTTTAATAAATCTCCCCAGCATAAATAAAATGCAAAAAGCTGGCACAGATAAGCCAACACCGTGTTTCCAGAAGATTACTTAAATAAACCTCTCTTTCAGGAGTATTAGGCATAATTGAAAAAGTGTTGTAGGAGTTACATGTGCAGGTATGCCATACACACAAAGTGTGCTGTCAGAATACTTAGAAAAATAGTTCTTACCAGGGCTTTTGTGATGGTAATGCAAGAAATAGTAAGTGAAACCAACTATTTTATATTGTTAGAAAAGCTGCTACTTGTCTGATCCTGAATTTAAAGCAAATTTTTTGTCCATTTTAGCTAAACTGGGTTTTAACACCTAGTTTAGATGCAAACTCATTACTTCATGTTCTTTCTGTACTTTTTATTAAACTTTTAAATAGAGTTCTTCGGGTTTTTTTGTGTCAGATCTAGTAGATACGTAAGGTGTCTGTGAGAAGGCTGTAAGGGTAACATTAAGAAAACTGTTAATTTTGACAGTGATCTAGCTTGCTGCATGTGTTTTCATGAGGGAGAATTACATGCACTGGTAAAAAGTTTCTGAAGAGGGTTCTAATTAGACTAAGTAACCTGGAAAAACTGGAAGTTTTTGTCCAAAAGAGTGAGCATCTATGGTCTTTGGACCAGTATAGCTCTAGAAACTTGAGAAGAGATTCATGGAAGCTGTAAACAGCTGAAGAATACGAACATGTGTTTGGGGTTTGTGCATGAGTAATCCTGTCAGATCCTTTGTACTTGACCTGGCTTTTCCCATTGTTTATTTGTTTTGAACATTTACGAGAAGGATTTCCCGATAAGGATGACTAGAGGTTCGAAGTAAATTTAAAAAAAAAAAACAACACAACAAAAAACCCCCATTCCCTATACCTCCAAATGAAAAAGCAACTCATAAGCTGTAATATAGTTAGCTTTCAAGTAAGAATCTCAAATGCAGATTTTTTTAAAAATTTTTTTTTTTGAAGTGTGATAACTGTCAGGGACTAATTCCTGATGTGAAGGATTTAGTGGCTGGTTACAGCAAATAACATCCTTTCAAGGGCCCAAGTCACTCGGCCTTTTTTCTGCTGTGGGAGTAGTCGTAAGCTTAGAATTTAACTTTAGTTTTTGTACGCATAGCCAATTCGTTTAAAAAATGGTGATGAACAGTAAAAGGATGGTGACTCGGATGTAGGTATTAATACACAGTCAATTCAGAGGTATTTTGAAACTAATTGAAATGAATGAGCTGGAAGCAACAAAGTCTTCCTGAGCAGCATTGATTTTAAGGAAGAATAATTGTAAAGTTTTAAAGCAATAGCAGCTACCATAAGGATTAGATGAAGAAAGGAAGGATTCAGGTAAGACTGAGAGGAAAGTGCATAAGGCAGCAGAGATGGAAAATAAAGGAAAACAATGAATGTGAAGCCCAGCTATTACAGCATATAGTTTTTTGGCATATATGATTACCATTCACCATCCCTAACCTTTCTTGACACCTTAGCATGTTGGAGTTCAATAGCTTGGCTGTACGTTGTAACAGAGATCTAGGTGGCTAGGAAGGGTATTCAGTGCAGGAAAAGTCAGGAAAGAGGTAGCTGCCAATAGAGGCAGTTATACCAGTAACCTAGACAGTAGCTCTTTTTTCCTTCCAGAATAAAACACCTTTTTTCATCTGCCTTCTACTAATTTATGGGGTGTGGAAGGGAATAGTGGTAGGGGAACAGTTCTCCTTCTGTTCTGTGTTGAGGCTTGGGGGTAGTCTAGAATTAGCTCCCTCAGTCACAAGGAGGGCTGATCTGGTGTCGGCCCTTCATCATATAACTGGATGAGGTCTGTGTTAGAACAGTTTGTTTCAAAGGAGTGAGGTTAAATAGGAGGTTTTCTTACTGGGATTCCTTGCATCTCATTTCAAGGTTGGATATCTGTAGCTATTGATCTGTTCTGTGACTCGGTCTCTTCAATGAATTTGTGTAATAATTTTTGAAACCATTTATGCTGTTAGTATCTGAAACGTGAGAAGAGAGTTTCATATTTTTATGCATTGTAAAAGGATGTACTTTGTTCACAGCTGTTGCGGATCATGTTTTGACCCTCCTCTAAAAACAGTGAATAGTCATTACAAGTATTCAGCAACTTTCCAGTATTCATAATTGATACATTCCTGCAATTTCCCCCCGTTATCTTTTTTAGACCTAGGTATCTTAATACCTTCTTGGCATTCATACAGCATCCTTCTTAACCTTTCCAGATCTCTTTCAGTGCTACTATAGCCTTTTTTGAGAAGTGCAGGTAGTATTTGAAATACAGGTGCAACATGGATTTTTGAAGTGGCATAAATATGCTTTTTGTTTTGTTCGCTATTCCCTTCTGATAACTTGTAACACTGTATTTGTCTTTTTTGATCTTTGCATGACAGTCTTTTTAATTCCTATTGGGAATCTTAAGGATTCAAAAAAAAAAGAGACTTTCAAAGTAAGAATCAAAGCTGTGAATCCTTCTCTCACCTATTTATTCCATTGTAGCACATGCTTATTGTGAAAAGTTAATTCTGATAAGCACAGTAACACACTACTAAAGTGTAATTCACGTGCCCTGGAATTGGCACTGTTCTCTTAAGGATTGTGTATACCCTGAACATTAAAAAGACTTCTTTTGCACATTTGGTAGCTGCAGTTGAAAGGGGTTCTGCTGCAATTTGTTTCTCTCACTTTGTTTTTATGTATGTTCTTGAGTTGCCAGACAACTACTTGTTTTAACCCCATGTTGCTGGCTAGATCTACTGAATTGTTTTGTCAGCTCTTTAACTGCATCTCTTCCTTATTTGTCTATGAAGTACATGTCTTGTACCACTAAATTTTTCACTGGGGCATGTCTAGTGTATTCTGCTTTTAAAACTTCCTGAAAGCTCCGAGTGATGCTTGGGAATACAATGCTTGTGATGGTTTGGATTAATGGTAGCTCCTGTGTAGTACAATTTTAAAGAAACAAAAGTGAAAGATGTAGCTTCAGGGCTACACTAGGGCTGTGCTTGTTTAAAAAAAAAAAAAAAAAAACCACCACCCCCAACCCAAGCCCCCCAAAATCTACCCAACATTTCCTTAAAGTTGAAATGGGCTTTCCTTAATATTGAAAGCACTGGTGGATCAAAATGGCTGCTATTTCTTGTGCACAAAGTTGAGCGTAACTGGAACGAACTGATATCATAATAAAATAAAAAAACCTGAAAACTATTGAGCAGGTTAATTAAAATTATGAGTTTCATTTTTATCAGATTAATCCACTTTTGTAAAGAACCATCCAGGATTTTGTATATTGTGGGGTTTTTTTTTCTCTACCACAAATTTTAAAAAACATTAGTATTTGTTTTTTTTTTTTTACAGTACAGACTTGGTCTGTAATGTTTTAATTAAAATACTCTAAATTTTAAAAGCTTTTTTTAAGGGAAGTAACTTTAGCTAGTTATTCAAGTTTAGGCAGTAGGTAAAAGGCAAGGATTTTCTTTTTAAATTACTTCTAAATTAGTTTTGTAATATTCTAGTATCAATGTCAAAAGTTTAAATTGTCTTTATTGTTAATTCATTTTTTGGGAATCATGATGTTCAGAAGAGCCTGGCAGTTAAATGGCTTATGACAGCAGTCTTTAGTAGCTGCCGGTTCTGGGGAGAATAAAGAGAAAAATAAAGCATAAGATAGTCACCCTGTTGGAACACGAACAGTTATTACAGTCAGACCTCAGAGGCTGATGCACGTAGAAAATTCATCCACGGAAGTATGACAGAGGTGTTCCCTACACTCTCACCTGCAAAATCATTCATTCAGTTGTCGTGTCAAACCAGACACGTAAGCTGAGGGCTTTGTTCTTTAGTAGTGTGAAAGAGAGGACTAGTAAACTGAAACTAAAATAATTTTGTAGTCATGAGGTCATTATCCTAAGTATGAATAAATTGGTGGCGTAAGTGGAAAAGGTGGGCCATCTGCATGACTGCCATCACTCTGCAACTGGGCATAAAAGTGGTGTGTTGCCGTGGAGGCTGAGTTACAGAGACTTCTAGCTACCCAGCAGTGGATGTGAGTGTATTCTGGCACTTCATGGTCAGAGATCAATATTCTCTAAAAACCCCCAGCCCTTGAAGAAAAGGAAGTTCATGTGAGCATCTCCTTTGGTGCACCACTAGTTGGACGTTCTTTCTCTCTACACATTTGAGGAGTTCTTCAGCTGAGCTCCCTAAGTCCAGGAGACACAACTATTTTCTGTTAAACTTGATTGCTTGAGTTAGTCTCAATTGATCAGTGAAGCAAAAAAGATGCCTTGTGATTAAAATTAGCAAGGCAGCTTCAGTTTAAGTTTCTAGATTTGTTGTGGACGATGAAATTAATTAAAATCAGTCTTTTGTTGGGAAGATTGATTGTTCCTGGAAAGTATTTGATTTTTTTATTTGTAATAGTAGCTTTAGAATGCAGCTAATTGGCGAGTGCTGGAATGTTCTTATACTTGACGTTTAAAAGCTAACAAACACTGACAAAAGAAATATAAGTAAAAAATTATGGTGGATAGAAATAAATCCATTTTACAATTTGAGCTACTGTAAATGATCAGAGCTCTAATACAAGAAAGATGTATTCAGGTATATTATTGTTCACTGAAATTCCTGTCTATACATATATTCTTTTGTGCGTCTGTTAAACATGATCTTAACATGAAGCCCTTTTTCTCCTAACTCAAAAGCTTTCTCAAAGTTGATGAATACCATACATAATGGTAAGTTATATTAGAATCTTTTTCAGAGGTTCATTTATCACAAAGGGTAGCCTTTTGTGGAAAAGCTTGATTGAAGGTCTACATATTCTATGGATTGGGTGAAATACAGGTCTGCAGTGAGTCAATTGTTCAGTACTTGAGTGAAAACTTTGTAGATTGTCTGCAGGAGCCTTATAGGTCAATAGTTCCTCAGTTCTCTTTTTATGATCTTTTTGTATGTGCGCAGTAAAGTGATAACAGTTTTATTCCAGTTCTGAGATTCTTTTCTTTAATTTTGTGAATAGTGTTTCTAGTTCTTCTTCTATGCTCCATTCATAGGTGTGTTACGGTGGTGTCTACCTCAGGCATTCTCCCACTTGCGTTCCTGACTACTTAAATTACTACCAGTAATGCATGTGAAGGTAGCCTTGTTTTGTCCATTCTTTGTTCTGACAGCCCGATGCTGCCTGTTTGTGTCACTGATAACAGTACTATCGATTTCAGAGGGAGCAATATTGAATCTTTAATGTATCTAATTGCTCTTTCCCTTTTAGTATTTGGTGTTGGCTTTGTATGCCTAGTTCTGTATTCACTCATAGCCAGTGGAAATGAAATACATCTTATTAAATTAGGACTTGGTTTACTTTTTCAAGGCTTTTGTTCATTTGTAGGAAACAATCATAGCTATATTCACAAATTATTGAAAGATTTAGGAGGGCATATTTACAATTAAAACCCTCTTATGAGGCTAGTTTTGAAGATGATCAAGTTTATTTCTCAATGTTATATTTAATTGGTGTTAGGCAATCTGTTAATAAAAATTGGAATTTTTTTTATCCATTGGTGTCAGCCAAATAGTGATTTTCTTATTGCTGTATGTGTATGTTGGAAGAGCAGTGCTGTACACATTGCAAATTGTATTGACTTGGAGTTCAGCATATGCAAAAGAATTTAAATGTTTAAACTTTGCACGGTGAAGTTCTTTGCGTTTTAAGCTAGCAGTCATTAAGGTTTTATAGGACTTTGCTTTTCACACTGTTGGAGCCACAAATTACATCTGTTAGGCAGATGCCTAGAGTGGTGGGTCTCTTAAATAATAAAAAAAATATTAGTACATTAAATTTATATTTTGTAGTCTACATGTGCTGAGAAATATTGAAATTTCTCTAGATTTGCTTTGCTTTAGTAAAATAGGTTTAGCTTTTTTCCTTTTGATATAGGGTTTCCCTCTCACTCTCCCAGGTATACAGTGCTCTGAACCAGCTTTGAGATGAAGGAAAGCAAGCTCACCATTTTTCTGAACAAAAATAAAACATCTGAAGGGTATCTGACAAAGTGTGCTGAATTTGGACTTGGTGAGTTTCTGCTGTTTTATAAGCAGAGCCTTTTTGCTGTTTAATGTTGAAGAGGTATAGGTTCACAACAGTGTGAAATAGAAATTGATGGAACACTGTGATGACTTCTTTCCACATTGCACTATTTTTTTAAACTGATTGTGTATTCCTAATTCTAGCATAGAATTTGGAAGGGCATAGAGGAAAGTGGCTACTTAATGTTGTATGCTTTCTTGTCAAGCAATAATAATGGTTTGTATGACTCATTATTGTGGGGCAGCCTAACGTTACCTACATGTTTATTTGAGAACAGTGTTTGGACAGGATTTATCATCTAATCTGCCTGTTGTGGGGGTGTTGGTTGGTGGTTTTTTTTGTTGTTGTTTTTGTGTCATCTGTGTGTCGTCGTGTCGTGTCCCCCCCTTCCTCTGGGGTGTGTGTTCTTTTATCTACCTTGCCATGTTTCTCTAAGTAAGATTTTTAAAGTTGGTTACTTTTTTTCCCTCCAATCTTGCAAGATTTGCATACTCTTGTTTTGGCAGAAACGTATATATGGGTGAAATCAATGAGGGTTGATAGAAATTTTGATAATATGAATAGCAAGGAAAGTATTCAAACTTGAGATAAATATTTAAATATAGGAAGATAGTTTACTCCAACAGGATATTCAGATTATGAGTCAGATAATGCTGAGGACTGTAAGAGTCATTGTAAGAGTTTTGATGGAGACTGTATCAGCAGCTTGTTTTTTCATTGCACTGAGTTTAAGTTGGCTGCACATCAGCAAGAAAGTATGGAAAAGAAAAAACCTGAGAGTTTTGGTTTGAGTGGAGACAAATACATGTTTGGAGCATAGAGGTTTATTTGATAGTTATGCTAGTATAAAGGTAATGGTTGAAGCCTGTCAGTTGAATTTGGTGCTGACAAAGTGTAAAGGAGGACAGATGATAGCTAAAGACTTGAACAGATTTGAAAGGGTCAGTTGAAGAGGACTAGAAAATGGAGTCATGCAGGCTGTATCTTTCCATAAAGATACCTGTCTTAATAGAAAGGAGTCAAGACACTTCAAGGCAGAAGTGGCACACTGCCATTTTGCCAGTAAGAGACATAGTACTCAGCACTTTGTTTCTCAATTTTATGGTCAACTTACTATATTTTTCATGATTTTTTAAAAACTTGTTTAAAAAAACCTGAAAAATTGCAGTTAAGTTTTCACTGCTATTCACTGTGTGATAACTTTGTGCTTTGTCCTTCTCCATCTTACTCTGGACCTTACAGTCAAACTTTTTTGACTTGACCTTGAAGTCTCATTTCTTCTGCATCATTTTTATGGGCCTACCACTGGAAAGCAGGAGGAGGGGGTATGGACATACATATCTGTTGAGGATTTGAGTGTGTACTTCAAAAAAAGATTACAGGGAGTGATGACCTGAATGTTATAATTTTATGTTAGACCTAGCTGTAAATTGTAACGGTTGGTTGTAGCCTTTCTGTGGCTACTTCTGTTCTCACTCATTCTGTCTTCTGTCTGTTTTATTTCTTACTCCTGTTCCTGTTTTCAGGTCTCTGTTTATGCTCGTTCCATCTTACGCTGATTTGTGAGTTGCAGTGAGTTGGGTCATAGCACAGAACAGACATCCATCCTGCCAGTCCAGGCACTGTGATCGGCTTTAGAAGACAGCATGTTTCCAAAGAAAGTTTTCAGTTCTGTACACTTGGCCTCCACATCAGTGCAGGCAAAATTTAGTATATATGGTATGATTTTTTTAACAAGATAACTTAAACTAGTCAGAATCTCTACTGAGCATGAATGAGTGAAAATTTTTTAATCTATCCCAACTTGGGCAGACTTTTACAGTGTTGATAAAAAGGCATCTGCCTGTATTGAAGCAGGGGGACGGTAGCACTTGGCTAAACCATATAAATTTAAAAAAAGGAAGAACAAGAGAAGGACAAATTACAAAGTCATCCTGAAATAGTTCCTTTATGCCCATTTTTTTCAGAGTATTGAATAATGGAGTGTTATTGTTCAGTTGTCAAATATCACAACCTTAAGTATAACTACCTGTCCACTGGCTTCTAGAATACCATTTTAAAGCTTTAGTTGTTGCTAATGACAGCTACGTGTAGTCTTTCAGCAGTTCCCCACCACCAGAAATAACTAATCACAACAGAATTACCATTGTTATTCGTTAGCCTCTCTGGCCCTCTTTTTGAAAATTCTGGCTCGGTCAGGCATCCTGCAGCATGCCTTCAAAGACACCAACTTCAGATCACTGGAATCCGAAAGAGAGAAAACTTTTGAAGTAGAAACTTCTTTAAAAGGCTATACTATGTTAACAGTGAAGAGGGATCTAGTGCTTCCAGTGACTCACCATTTCAGCACTGAGATGGATTGCTGTCAGAATGGTTTGAAGCTATGGTAGGTTTTCAGAGATCTTAAGCAAACACATTAAGTTCTCCCTGGAAATCATTAAGAAATGTAGATCACAAGTATCATGCTCCTACTCAGGAATACTCGTTTAATGAGCCTAAAACCACTGCGATTTCAGTACATCATATTAAAGTAACTTAGGCTTGTCTTGGCTCACCATGACAAAAGTGAACATCTAAATAAAAGTTAAGATCTTTATCAACTGTTCTTCCATATCTGTCTAACTTTTTCTTCTTGCAAAGATCTTTCTGTGCTGTGACACACTTGAACTACAGGTCTTTCCTGTAGTGCTGAGCATATGTGTCTGATAGGATCACAGAGCTCTTTATCTTATTGCTCTTATTCTGAAAGAGTACATCAAAATTTGTTGAATCAGACTAGAATAAGCATGAAATTCTTAATGTGCCTGATTTCATAAAGCTGAATTAATTATATAAGTGAACTTTAAACAGGCAATTATAAAGCATCTCAAAGATTTATAGTGGGAAATCAGAACATCTGGAGGAAACAAATGAAAGGAGGTTTGTCCGTGTGTCATCCCTGTCTTCCACCCACCCCCCCACCCCCCCCCAAAAAAAAAGACTGCACGGTTTAACTGTGAGGTATAACTTTGTTATGGGACATGGCATGAAAAGTTACAACTGTTCAGAAAGGATTGGAAGAAATCCGTTGGGGCAGGGTTGGAAGCAAATTTAAGGCTAATAATTACAAAGCTCAAGCTCAAAATTCGTAAGTTAGAGATTTCTAGAGGCTGGGAGAATATTTGAGGGAAGTATTACTTCAAGCTTGCCCTTTTCTTGTGCTATTCCTTGTGCAGCTGCTGTTGGTCTCTGTTAGAGATGGATATATACTGGGCTAGAAAAACGATACAGTTCTCCCTGTGTTCCTAGTCCAGTGTGTCATTCTTCTGTCTTCTCATGTCATGTTCAAACCTCGCCTCTCAGAGAGCAAATTCACCTTGGCTGGGTGATGAAAAACATGGGTTTGAGCCCTTCTGCAGTGGAGGGCTGTAGTGTAAGACCTGTAGCATCTTGGATTAATTCAAAGTAGGAGTACGCACACTCTGCACCAGGAAGCTGTAACCTTTCTTGCAGTGGTTTAGGCAGTTCTGAAATCTTGTACTTAAAAGCCTACCTGTGGAAATAAAAGTCTTAATTGAGGACTGTATACTGACTGAGCTTGGTTTAAGCAACTCATATGTGTTGTTTCATGTTAGTTAGCTGGTGTGTGTACTCCTCACTGTTACAGTTTATTGAAGAGTGAGTTCTGTAACACTGCTGACATGTGTGATCATTAATGAACGTGGGATCAAGTATAAAATAATGTTGTTCACAATATCAGGTGGGACTACCTAAACAGAGGAGTAGACCATTTTGGTAGCTACATGGATCAGTTCTGATCTTTCAGCCCCCACCCCGTTACTGAATACATTTCTGAATGACTGTAGATAGCTGTATAGTCAGGATCATGAGCATAGGAATGGAAGTAGGCAGAAGAGAGATTGACTAAACATTTTTTTGCTAGCTGAGTGGTCAAGGCCTTGGAGTTAATTTTAATGGAATTTGATAGCAGACTTCAGATGATATGACCTTGTTCTTAGATGACTGATTCATCATATATGTGACATTGCCATGCCGAATTGTGTTCCTCAGTTGTGTGAAGATTCTTGTCAAGTATTTTGGTTTTTGACTATAAATCCAATCTAGGGAGTATTTTCAAAGGGAATAATTACGGCAGTCTGCTTTCTGTCAATAGACGTGAAATTAGAATAGTTGTTCCATTTTAAAAACGTGTATACCTGTATGTTGTATCTTCGCTCCTCCCTTCCACTGCCAGCAGTGTGTATTCTTTGGGTACTTTGAGTCTGAGAGCTTTTTCTCCTTCTACCCCTTCATGGAGAGGACACAGAATGCCCTTCATAAAAGGAGGGTATTGACTGTTGATCTGTGACAGTAGCTGCTGTGCCTCCATCAAAGAAGGACCCCCAGTCACTGAAAGGGAGGGAAGTGCTGGCTTGTTACCAGGCTGCAGATCAGTGACTATCATTTCCATGCACTTATTAGAACTGTTACTGCAGAATCTTGTAGAAACCTATCTGAAAGTGAACTCTACTGCTTTGCTAATGATAGGTTTCAGATAGGAAAACAGCTTGATTATTTGATTCCTTCATGAAGAAATTTGAAATCTAAGAAACAGGTTGGCTCTAGCATCCAAGCTATAGTTTCATTATCTCAGAGGAATTGAAATGAAGTATTGTTGCTAGCTTGGCAGTTTCAAACACAACTTTCTTCTCTTTTTAGACAACTGTGTCACAATAACCTGTTTTTATTTGCTTGTGTTTAGCATTAGATTCACTTGAGCTTATGTCCATATTACAAAATAACAAATAGTGGGATATTTCTTCCACTATCAACATTCTACTGGAATAGAACATGTTCCTTCCTGTGTAACTAAACTTAATCAATTTTTCTACATGTTTAGTTACTAATTAATGGACTGGTTCATTAAAAGGCACTTTTTCATTTTGCTGTCTATAGAAAGTTGTCATGGTTTTAGGGGAGACTTTTTGAGATGACAGGAAATGAAGGTACTGAAAAGGTGTATATAGCTTCAGTTTTTGTAAAGATCTTGTTCGTATAACTCAAAATTTCCTGCCCTGTGTCCATCTGTCCTTCCCCAAGTAGGAAGGTTCTGTAGTTCTGTGCAACTTTTGTGGGGTTGCAAGTTTACATTTTAAAAAAACCTCTTTGACCAGATTCTGCTTATTCCTTAAGTTTTGGCAACATGCTAGGATCAGCAACCTATGATAGGTATTTCAGATAACTTCCTCTTTTCACAACTGTTACAAGAGTTTCAAGTTACTGACTTAAAAAGAAAATACAGCTTTATGGTAGGGAGCACATTTTCCTAGCTTCCTAAGGAAGCAGTCTACATGTTGCCTGTCTTGATTTTGGCACACAGTAAGCTTTGAGCCCGTTGTCCATTTTCGAGTAAGCTTGATAAAGGAGTCTAAAATATATAAGTTCCTGTAATAGGGGTGGACAGTGTATGGCTACAAGAGTAACTACAGCCTGTTTTTGTCTCTTGCTGAACTAGGCAATCACCAGCATAGGAAGGGACTATAAGGGAGCTGAATAATGTAGGGGCTGTAGTACTAGAAAATAAAAAGAACTGAGGATTTTGTAGCTAGATACTGAAATCATGGTGAGAAAGCTTAGTGTATTGATGTAATCTGTGAGATGCAACACTGCTGAAAGCCAGAATTTAATCTGTTCTGTTAATTCTTCTGCTCATGGAACTACTTATTTTTGACATTTTGAATAAAATCACTGAAATAGTTCCGTGTGCCACTTGGTGTATGTTGCTGCATAGCTAATTCTGACTTGAGGCTATTTTGTTTTTCACTATTCTTGAATTTCTTTTATTTCCTCTGTCATCTGTTTCGTCGTTGATTGTCAGCAAAAAGAATACAGTTTTTCCAATCTGCATAATCTGATGTGTTCCCCGCTCTATAGTACTACCCTTCTGTGCTAAGCAGGCAGTTATTTGTTGTCCAGACACGCTTTTTTTTTTAGTGTCTTTTTTCACTCCAGCAATGCAGGCTATATGTGCATTTTATCTGTCAGAACCTGAAACGACTGTTCTGCAGCTGTGTTAGCGGTGTTAAGCACAGTCAAACTTTACCTAAACAGTGTTACATGTCCATTTCCACCTGTAGCTGAAGAACTGTGTTTGGTTTAAAATGCTGAAGATTGTATTTAACCATGCTGTTTATGCCTCTGGCAAGTTACACAATGCCGTTCATCACAAGCTGTAGCTATTTCGCTTTTCAGTAATACGGGAAGGACTTCAGGGTGGTTTGTTTGTTTTAAACATTAATGTGGTTTATAGTGATTTGTTCAGGCTCTTATTATTCCTTTCTGATCCGGAAAGTGATTTATCTCTTCCAAAACCCCAAAAGGACAACTTGACATGTTTGAGACGATTTTAAAGATGTACTTTCTTGGCTTTCTAATATTATATGCATGTAGTTTTTATACAGGTATTTTTGAAACGGTGTGAAAACCAAGCATTTATTTGTATGTTCAGCATACAGTTCTTACTCAAATGCTTGCATGGAGTAATATCTTGGTTGCATGACTAGTTCCAGAAGGTGCATGTACTTTCTGTATTAAGTAAGGTATTGCTAAATGGAAATACTTAGCCCAAACAGAGTGTGCAGATAGGTCATATTTGTCCTGTATTTTGCAACAGCAACAAGTAGCGAGTGTTTTTAATACTATGACTATTACTACTACTAGCAACAAATAATAGCTTACCTCATTCCACTGGCAAACTAGTTTACTGCTTGTCTTTCTTTTGAAATAGTTTCTTGCCTGTGATTTTATAACTATGTGCTTGTATTCCAGAATTTTATTTTTAAGAGGAAGAATAAACCTTATCATTAAAATAGAAGCAGCAGCAGTTCTGAAGTTATTAAATATGCGAGATTTAAAAAAAAATAAGGGGAGAAAAATCTACAAAAGCTTTAAAATTTTGGAGTTGTTTTACCTTTCTGGCAAAATATCTTTCTTTTTTACTACTTGACTCTCACCAAAAATTTTGTTTTCTCCACGCATTATCACTGAAATTTTATGAGAGTGATAGCCTTTGTGGTGACGAGCTCTTATGATTTGATCATAAGTGTTGTGATATTTCATTATTTTTACCCTTAAAATTCACGGTTCCTGGAGCCAGATAATTGCATGGGAATTTCCTCTTTTTCAAGAATTTTTTTACCTTTAGTTGGTTTAATGCATTCAAAATACAAAGGGTCAAAAAAATCTCATCCTTTTTATTAATTTGAAATCTCAGATTGCAAGCAAATTTAAAAAAATCTTTTGAGGAACTGGAGTATATTTCAATTTTTGTGGTTGTAATTATATCACATTTAAGAGTAGACTCAGTAGCAAGGCTGTTTGTTAATCATGTTCGTTTTGGTGGTGTGTAGGGACAAATCTAGAGCGGGATCCATAGAATTTACTGTCTAGTTTGATGGGGCAGATATAACTGGAGAAAGGTCATAATGAAGTGAACACTTTTAAGGATCTTAACTGCTAGTAATGCCATAACTGTAGATTTTTGGGATGGTGACCAAAAAAACAGGAGGGGAAGATGACCCAGGAAGGTGTGCTAAATGGAGAAAGATACGAAGGTCAGTAGAAAAGCAGACCAGGTATGGAATTGCGCTATGATGAAGAGTTCGGGGAGAAGATGATAAGAAGTCACTAACCTCCGTTAGGCAGGAAAAAAGTGTTGTTGGAATGTGTCTTTAGCTGTTTTTTTCGTATCTTCTTTCTCTACTGGGTCTGGCTGGTTTTCTCTTCCATTTTTCTTGACAGTTAATAGAGGCAGGGAATTTAAGATGCATCAGTGTTTGCGTATTATGTGTGGGTTTGGATGATGTTAGTCTCCCTTGACTGCCTGTGCTCAGAGGGATTGCTGGGTGGCGAGTGGTGTTTTAACATTGCGTATCTTCTTGTTGTCACTGCCTTCTTCAAATCATTATTTGTATGAGTGACAAACTAGCTCCACCTTTGCCTTCTAACTGGCATTTCAGTTCTGTTGCTTTTTTTGATCTAACCATGTTCATTCTACTTCTGTTTACTCCCTGTGGCACTCTTCCTCTAACTGCAGTTCAGTGCTACCATGCTTGATATTCCTTGGCCAGCTGACAGCTCACTTATCTAATGCACGTGGAGCCTAACAGTTTCATAGACAGGTACTACTTCTTGTCCTGGGCTTCTGGTCAGTAGGGTTTTTTCCCAACCTATATAATGAACTTTACCCTGCATGTAGATGAACAGAAGTAATGGCTTCACAGAGGGGTATGAACTCTTCCTATTTAAACTGCTAACGTACAAGTCTGACTAATGTTAACATGTTTAGTCATTTACTTGTTGGCTGTTCTAGCAGAAATGTTAGTCGAGCATTCTTAGATCACAAATGGAGTTTTAGTTTGTGAATAAATGAAATACCGCCAGTTCTACTAGCAAATCTGAGTACTTTGTCCTCAGACTTGCTGTCAATATTTTTCTGAAAATACACAAGCAATCCTTAGTTGCCAAAATTACAGTTTTGGACAAATGTATGTTGTTCAGAAACATTTTACTTTAAAGTTAAAAAGTATTTTTCCATTTGTATTGTGTATGTTCAGTTATATAGCCCAATACTTCATTCTTTATCTACTTTAACTTTTACAGTAATTCATTGAAAGAACAAACTGATAGCAGACTCAGTTGAAGGCAGGCATTTTAGCCAAAAATTCTGCTACTGTTAATATTTGAGCAGTTTGTAATGCACATAAATATTTGATTTATCACACATGTTTTACAAAAACTTAGAACTGAATCAATCCGTGTTCCCTGAACTGTAGAATGTGAAATGATGAAAGCACTTTTATCAATCAGCATGGTTAGAATTTCAACACAGGAACTTTCTGCATTATGTATTAAGTGATCTTGTTTGTCTTGATTAATTTTCTACTGCATATTTACATGGTTACTAGAAAACAGAGGGAAGGGGAGAGAGAGAGATGCATGTAATAATTTTTGTAATTTTTTTCAGGTATTTTTAGCAGCAATGATGTAGCAGTATCATTTCCAAATGCAGTATCTGGCTCAGGATCTAGCACTCCCGTTTCCAGTTCTCATTTACCTCAGCAGGCTTCAGGCCACTTGCAGCAA
Organism: Gavia stellata; assembly: GCF_030936135.1. Lineage (NCBI taxonomy): Eukaryota > Metazoa > Chordata > Aves > Gaviiformes > Gaviidae > Gavia > Gavia stellata. Next base: position 20,843,044 of record NC_082599.1, on the reverse strand, counting down.
GTGGGAGATCTATCACCTTCAACTGCGCCCTCTATAACTACTGTTGTTGCTGCAACTCAGGTAAACTATCACAAGAGTTTAAGACAGCAAACCATGTTATTGACCTGCTCATTTTCAATGTTAAAAGAAACAATAATTTGTTTGGAAAATAGGTTAATAAACATTGTATTTGTTGTGAAAACGTTACGGAGGCTAGACGTTCCCCTTACTGTTACATAGTCCCATCTTTGTGGAGCATGTAGACTTTTAAAAACGATCTGTGGAAGTGTGTAGTAATAATGACTATATTATGACTAGTAGCATAAATGCTGGTTATAATTCATCAGTGCTCTAACCAACATCTGTTATCAGAACAATGTTTTAAGAAAGGATTTAAAAGAGGAAAACACGTAAAGTTTTGCACGTTTCATGCAAAAATGCTGGTTAAAGTTAAAGAACAGAAGGATTTATTTGGGAGATTTGACAAATGGACAACTAAGGCTAGCTCAGGCAAAGAGGTGGCCAAGGCTGACATCTTGATAGCAAATGAAAGTTGACAGATATGCTACAGTTTTGTATTTGAAAGGTCATACAAATGAAGATACGTAGTTCATGTTTGATGGTGAAGGGATAAGGGAAGCATTGGAGGAATGTAGAAGGGTGACATAGTCAAAGTAATGAACCAGAAAAAATATCTTTATGGTAGTATTTTGTATGAATTTAAGTTGGGCAAGATTGCATTTACGCAGGCAAGAGAGTACGAAGTTGCAGTTGTAGAAAGCCACCATGATTAGAGTATAAGTATGAAAGAATACTGTACTGGACATGATGTTTTTATACTTCATGTTTCTTGTATTTTTCATTTTCTGATGAGAATCTGTTTTACGATGAATGTATCAAATATATCTTTTTTGTGTGTGTATATAAGCCATCAACTATTAATTTATAGAGTCTACAGTGATTTAAGATAGTGTATGTAAACCTGAAGAATTAAATCAAGCTTAATGCATACATACTTACGTGTGTGTATGTGCACGTGTGTGTGTGTAGTACATGCATAGCAGAAATACTATGTGCAGACCACCACACAACACATTTCAATATCAAATAACACTTTGTTGTTATAGGTGGGAGTTCATATTTCTACGTAATTCTTCTGGACTGGTTTCCTAAAGAAATAAGGCTTGCATCATGCCAGCGTGAACTTCTGTCTTGTAACTTTGGAACGCATTGGCCAGTTTCGCACAAAATTGGGTGACATCTCTGTTGCACAAATTGATAGAAACGACTTTAAAGAAATTAATTAAAAATACGATGCTTTGGCAAAGAGCCAGTATAGCTTTTGTGAAGGTTGTTAGTTGTGTCGTCATACCTCCTCCACCCCCCCCCCCCCTTTTTTTTTTTTAATTCCCCAAGAGTATTACACAACATAACTCACTGAAGACACTTAAATTGAGCAGTCTGGAGATAAGGGGAGAGGTTGTGTCATAGTTTAGTAGCAGATTAAAAGATTTAAAACCCCCCAAAAAAGTATGCTCAGTTCTCACAGTGGAGAGGTTTACCATCAGAGTCTTGGAAGGATCAGCGTTACGGCCTTTTGTACAGCTTAACGTATTCCATAAACGATCTAAGAAAAGGAGGAGGAGCAGAAGCCAGGTTTGCTGATTATGCTAGGTTATGCAATGAGCTATTGTGAAGATCAGCTGTCGCAAACTGCTGAAACATCACCAGCCTATGTTGACAGGGTGGTTGAGGGCAAATGAGATTCGCGTTAAAGGGAAAAGGCAGTTTCTATTCAAAACAGATACAGTAGATATCAAAAGAGGTACAAGAAGAGCCATGATAGTGAACAATGGCAAGGAATAGCATCTATATAAGGAATGAGTAAATAGTGTAGGACTCTTGGCCTGAAAAAGAGACACTGAAGTGGGATAAGAGAAAGGTCTGCAAAATCACAAATGACATGGAAAAGTTAAATAAGCAAGAATTACGCACTATCACTTCTATTTGTTAAACTCTGTCAGAGGATAAATGGATTCATAAAGCAATGGGACGGAGCCCATATTTAGCAGAGAGGAACAGAAATACCATAGTAATTTTTTCCTCATGTTGTCACAAAAAGGTGAAGTATACCCTAGGAGGTGCACTTTCTTTTAGTGTTTAGCTGAACTAGAGAGCCCCCCATAGGTTAAGTGCTTAAAATTCCGGTCCTTCCTTTGGCTCTGTTTTTTTTGGGAAATGTGTTGGGGTTTTTTTGGTTCCACCCACCCCCACACACTCCCACACCCCCCTTCCTCCCCCCAGGAGTCCTGTATCTTACCTCAATACCTAACTTGTTTTCGAATAGTCATAGATTTACTTGTCAGGATCCTATTCACAGGTACTACCATTTAAAGAGTCTTTTGTTTCTGAACTAAGTGAGGTTCTGAACTAAGTTTCTGAACTAAGTGAGGTTCAAATGGTAAGAAGTTTTGTTTGACAGCCTTAAAAGGGAACTCCTGTGTCTGCACAGAGAATTACCCAAGTCCTATGCTGCTTCAGTGATTCTAGGACTACACTTTGGTAACTCATGTCTGCCAGTTGGAAATTGGTAGTCTTTGTTTTTTCCTATATTAATGGTGTCAACGCATAAATTTGAACTTGGTCCTTCCATCATCTAAACCATTATACAGGCATTGATATTTCAACCAAACATCATGCCTCAGATAAGCTGTGTAGCATGACATGTCTCTAAGTTATGCTCTACAACCAAGGCATCTATATTTATTGTCCCAACCTTTTTCCCTTATGTATTCCCTCTCTTCACCATTTGCAGTTAGACTGTCACTTTTCCTTTTTGTCTGGCATCCAGTAACATCCAACAGGTAGGCAATAGAAGTTTCCAGTTGAGGCTAAATTGCTTTAACTGTCACCTTTCTGTTTTTTTTACCCTGCTGATCTATCAGTTTTGAAAGAAACTTCCTACAAAGAAGCTGTAGTAGCAAGAGGTGAACGGTCAGTTGGCTTTAAGGTCCATGGACACAGTTCTTCCTCATTCATGGGGAAAATGAGTTTACAGAGTACTTTCTAGCACGAAGGAGAAAGATGATGGATGTCTGTTGTGAATTCTAAAATATTAAGTGCTTTCATGTCCTGGTTGAGGTTTAGGACTGGTGCTACTTGTGTCATTGCACCAGGCAGATTAGATGCTTTTTCCCAACTTTCAAGACTTGAAAATACCAAGCAGGTCTCCCCGCTGGAAGTGTCTTTGATTCACACTAAATCATGACAACCATCTGTAATGGGCCTTTGTTTTTCCTGGACTCTGGGTGTCTTTTTCAGTTTCAGTTCTTGAGGTCTGTACTAGTGTTTGAAGAGACTCAAGTTAAGACAGCCTATTTTACCATGCAGTTGTTCTCCAATTCAAGAGAACCTTCCCCCTCCCCCCTGCAGTTATCATAAATGACTGATTACACTTCAAGGGTTAGGGTTTACCTACTTAGTTCTGCAAAGTTTCATCAGAGTGCTGTGTCTGCTTACTGGGCTCTTGTGGATGTATTCTCAGTGTTTACTCACCTCTTGACCATGAAAGTCGTCAAATAACGGTATGCTAATGTGTTTTTTGTGTAGTGTTCTAATTGAAAGAAAATCAACCAAGATCCTAGGTGTACATACAATGGTTATAAGTTAAGGTAAGCTTGTGCCTCTGTAGCAGATAAAAAGTAGTAAGTAAAAAAGTAGGTTTTATTTAAACTGTTAGTTAAGAAAGCAAGTATGCCTGGATGTTGGTTGCTCAGTTATTTGGTCAGGATGGCAGATGTGCAATTGGAATAGTACTAAAAATTGGAATAGCCTCAAAGATGTGCTGATAAGGTGCACTCCTTTAAGATTTCAACTGTTAAGTTTTCTTAAATTTCTATTGGGCATTTGTAATTATGATTTTGGGGTCATTAAAAATTTGTCAATTTTTGATGGATTATTTTCTTTTTTTTAAGTAAGGTTGTTAAGAAATTCTAAATAGAGGGTCTTGGAAAAAAATATATTACTGTAGAATTAGTCTCAAAATTGGCTGAACTGTTTTGATTAGGAGGTTATGGTAGATATCTAATACAAAAAGTTTTGTTCATAGTATTAAGAAAACTTGCAAGCAATTGAAAGTAACTGTCCTAAAGTGAGAAAATTAGGTAATAGTGCTATTATTTTTTGTTATGTTTTAATAACTACTATGCTCATATAAAACTTCAGTGATTAAAACCCCCAAGTGTTGTTTTTTCCTTCAACAATTAAAGAACACTGATTTTAAAGCTTAACACCCCCCCCCCCAACCTTGAAAATCCTGGATTTTGATTTTTTCATCCTGTTGTCTAGTATGACAGTTCCCATACTGTAGTTTTTGTTTTGTTTGGTTTTAAGACAAAAACCACAGTATGGGCTTTGTTGCAATCACCTTTTCTTTTGTGTCTCATTTTCTTCTCCCTCATGCCACTCATAATTTTTATTCCAATCTAATAAATCCAGAAGAGATTATTAGCTTGTGTTCCATGCTGTGCCATAACTGAATTTAAATGCTGGTGTTCCTCACCAGGTGGGAATCAGTGGTCTAGTAAAAATGCCACTTGCTGGAAATGCAGATTGTTTTGCATCCTAGTCCTCTTTTTTTATATGTCTTGGGCATAGCCTCAGATAGGTTACACTCCTTAATTCACTGAAGCTCTATTAGCGTAACAATGCACTTAACAATTGCAAGACTATAGGAAAAAAGAGATACAGGAAAGAAGGTACAGATCACACAAGTATTTGCTCCCTGTTTTCTGTGAATTGATCTTATTGACGTGTTTGTTGGTACTGCCTGTTTTGCACGTAACAGCAAATTACTGTATCCCAAACTACAGTCTTTTCTCTCAGAAGCATGCCTTTAACTTTTGCAGGAATATTAGTTTGTGCTCTGTTGTTGAGAAAAATCCCATTCTTGCATTTGGATTTTGAAGTGTTTTAATTTTTCCTTGTTAAGCCAAGTCACAAGTTGCACCACTCCGAGGTCCCATGCTCAGTTTCTATCTCAAAGATTTCCTTGCGTTTCATAATTATAACAGAAATGTTTGTCAGCCTGTTGTATTATTCTGTAACAGTTTGCTGTATTGCTTTTTCTGATAAGTTATTCTTAGTGATTAATGTATGTTCATAAACAAAGCAGTGACTTGGGTGCCTCTATCTTCTGGTTGTACAGCAGGATTTGTTTTCTGCTTGTCAGGAAGTGGTGGTTGTTAGATTCAAATTTTTTTTTAATTTTGACTTAGTAGATTTAGTGTTTTATAATGAAATGTTTTCTACTTTGGTTGAGATTGAAATTGGTTGAGTGGTCTATTCTTTTTGATGACTTAAATGAGTGCAATTACCCTACGAGTGCTCTGTGGCCGTTTGTTTCTGGCGTCTCTACGTTGAGAATACAGGGTCAGACTGCAGAAATGGAAGTAAAGGTTTTTGACTGTGTTTTCTTCCAGTCATTGATTATTAAAGCCATCTCTCAGACTGTATTCCTTTTAAGAAAAAAATGCATTTAAGTATCTTGTCATCTCATTTCAATAGTATTTTTAGTGGGAGTGGAAATGGCATGTAGTGGTTCCTTTAAGACATGCAGCCTTTTATTTTAAACATTTGTAGCTCATTGATTCTGGTGCTGGTATTGTATGATTCAGTAATGTATGATCTTTACATTATAGTAATCTCAATTTATTCAGATTTTTTCAGGATTTATTCTTATTCTGGAAATTTAATAATGGTCAACTTGTGACTTTGTAGATGATTTTTTTTTTTTTTCCCTTCCTCATGTGATGGGGTATCTGTGCTCTTAGAGACGGTAATAAGCACATCTGTGAGGCAATTTCAAGCAGTATTGCACATACCTGTCACTAACCTGTTTTACAGATACAATCCAAAAGATTATTTTCTCTTTCTTAGGACAGAGAGAAAAATGGTTTTTGCTAGCGGATTCTTCTTTCTTTTGAAAGCTGTTTTTCTTCCTCCGCAGCTTCTGTTCTATTTTCTTCCTAAGTTCCTCATCTCTTACTTTATGCGCTGTGCTTCCTTTACCACAGACGCAGCTAATAAAGGGAAGGAAAAGGACAAGAAGTATCTGTAACAGCAGTCCTTATGGCTTGCACAGAGATAGGGAAACTGAATAGTTACTGTTCGTTACTCTTTTCAGTCCAGGATTTATTTATTTGTAATGGCATGATAGGTCCACTTCAACATAGTGTAATGAACTATTGCCTTCACGGTGGAGATGTGATAATTGGGAAGGTAGGTGCTGCTACTCAGTTGCAATTCTAAGTGAAATAAGTTTGCTTTAATCACTTTCGTTATCCCTTCTGAAGATTGTTTGGCTTTACTCCCCTTAGGAGCAGTAGAAAAACAGCAGGGTTTTCTTTAGCATTCATATAGTGGTGGTTATCCTCCTTTGTCCGATCCAGCTTTTAGAGGGAGATATGGCTTATTTTTTTCAATAGATTTGGAGTTATTTGTTAACAATAGAGGAATGTGAAAGCTCAGAAATCCTGAGACCTTTTCAGATTCTGAATGTAGGGCACCTGATGTTTCAGATGCTTCTGTCCTGCAGTTTTTATTTTCTCACTTTCTGAATTAGTCTAGTCCCTAATTTTGGATCTCTGTAGTCCCCTGCTCTTTCTCTACATCACTAGTTTACACTATTTTTGGCTTCCTGTTTTCGTGGGGTTTTTTTTCTTGTCATAGTTTAAGTCTGCTCATCATTTTGCATGCTATCAAGGGAACTTTCTTCTCATTTTTCTTTCCTATTCTGGCACCGATGGGATAATAAGTGAAAACACAGGAAAAAGGAACTCTATTCTTTGCAGTTGTAGCCTCAAATTATGGATGTCATATTCTCAAATTTAGCATGGAAGTTACTCCTCTGTCCTCACTTCTGTTTCCCAGTCTTGCTCAGAGAAACATGTCCTGTTTCCTGCCTTCTTTTTTTTTTTGTAGTTAAATATTCAGCTCAAAGTAAATGTGAGGAAGGGAGGAAATTCTCAGGTCAAGCATCTGAAGTTTGCCAAGTCCATTTAAGGCAAGTTTCTGGGTCATCCTCTCTCTGGGTACTCTAGAAAATGGCAGGTCTATTAGCTGTCAGTGTTTGATGAACTTTTTTTTGGGGAGTAGAATGAATACACGGAAAAAGACAAATTGCCCTCAGTTCTAGGACATTGGGATATGACAGATGTGACAATCTCAGACTTCAGTAACCTGCGCTAGGTGGTTGGCTGCTTAAGTGAGCTTCCTGCTTTGTTCCCAAAGGTACACATCACAACCGTGTGTAATGGCTGAAGTTAAGAATATAGTATAATACTCTTGCAGACACCTTTGGATCAGAACATCTTAAGACTTAAAACTAGATACTTTGAAATTATCTTAACAAACTTATTTAAGCAATAATCCTTTCTTGCAATGCAAAGGAACTTAGCTTAATTACGGTAAATTACATGAGACATGTAATCAGAGATGATTTCCGTAATTTAGGAAGACCCTTAAGCTCTTTTTACATTTTTTCAGGCCACTTCCTAAAGTCTGTTTCTTAATATAGAAATACTTCAGATGTTGAATGCCAGAATAGCTCTTATGAAGTCCAGAGTGCAGATAGTATAGATTTCTACTGCTTATCTGCAAAGCTAGTAATGGTCGGGTGTCTTCTGGTGAAACCTCTCACCCCTTTAGAAATCAGTCATTTATGTTAAGCATAGACAGTGCTTATGACAATATCTTAATGTATTGCTAAATTTCTCCAAAATATGCTTCCTCTGGTGATCCTGACATCGGGTCATACCAGTCTTTTCCTTTCGCTGATACTAATTCACTTGATGTAATCTAGAGTTAAGTGATCTTTCCTGCAGATAAACAGTATGTTTTGTAAGTTTTATTAGTTCATTTTTTTTGAGTTCGATTTATACATTACCATACAGTGTATGGTGTATTGTTTTTTTGGTATTGTTTGGTGTTTTGGTTTTTTTTTCTTTTCCCCCTAAGATCCAACATAAAAGTAACAGGTTTTACAAATATGTGGTCCATTTGGTTGTATTTTCTGCATTTGTCTTTCTAAAGATGATTTGTATTATCTTTAATATGAGTGGTAATTAAAAAGAATAATAAAACATCTGGAGATCATGATATTGCATGGTTTTTGCAGCATGCTTCCAGAAAAAGGAAATTGTATCCTTACTGTGGTACTAGAATTCTCTAATCAATAGAAATGGTAGATACATGAAAAAAAATTAACATATTTTATGTGACTATCAAAACACCTCTTAATGATAAGATCTCTCAAAAGAGGTTCCTGCCCACTGGGTCAAAGGTAAAATACCAACACGGATCACAGACTGTTCAAATGCTGAAATTACTCTGTTTTCCTTATCTCATAACTTAAGAAAAAGATACAAAAGGAGAAGCCAGCATATCCAGGACAAAAAGAAATCATTCTTAATAGAATATATTGCTCATCCTTGGGACTCATTGCCACAGGAAATTGCCAGCACTGGTAGATTTAGAAAGTGTGCTAAATGCATTCCTCAGTATGTTGTAGACAGAGAGGGGTTTGATATTGTGGTGTAAGATGTCAATGCAAAATAGTGACTTCCCGTCCAAAACCACTAAACTGTATTTGTGTCACAGCCACTTAAATTTAAGAGTCTTGCAAAATTAAAAATGTAAAAGAACCATGCTAGTAAAGGTTTTTTCATCTAAATTTTCTTGTTTGTCACTTAAAAGCTGTTTTAATTTCTTGTTACTTCTAGGCAAAATGGGTAAAAATCTAATTTTCCTCTCATTCAATATAACTGAGGATTTTTGGGGTGGGGGTGGGGGAGAGTAGCAAGGAGGAAGAATTTACAGCCAGAGGGAAAATTCCTTCTAACATGTGACTCAACTAGAAGAACAAAGGAATCATAGTTGCAAGTAATCTAGAATTTAGCCCAATTAAAATCTTTACTTCTTGTATTTTCCTCTTGCTTCAGTAAGGTTGTCTTCGCGTAGACTTATACAGGTAGTCTGAAAGGCAGTTGCATGATTTTACGCAGTGCTGCATGCTGAGACAACTGCATCAATGTTTCAGTCTAGCAATAAATGTTTTCTGCCTTCAAGCTGAAGCTTATTTAGCTTGGCTTATCTGGTGCTGCTGTAGCAACCATCAGTCTCCAGGCAACTGAGGCACACTGACCTCTTCGTTGAACTGAGTGTAGCACTACTTCAATTTAGCTGCCTGAGACAATAGTAATGGTGTTGAATGTGAAAAACGTGAAATTTTCTAGTCTGTATGTAGTGGAAAGAATAAATAAAAAATACTTAGATGAAACCGAATGTTTAGGTTTGACTTGAAAACGATTTCAAGTTTATATAGTGTATGCTTTGTTACAAGCTGCAAAGTTCATTGCTGAGGTAGTGCCCTTATAGGCCTTGTATAAAATGTTGAGAATCTTGCAAGGTTTTTTACACAGCAGTAATTCTGCTACTGTAGGTGTTTGTTTCTTCACTTAAATAGCAAAGACTATTGAGCTTTATCTAGAAAGTTAAAATGTCAATGTTTGTGAAGAAGTGGCTGATTCTTTATACTATTTTTTAAATTATAGATGATCTTGAAAGTAGTTACTTTTCTCTCAGATCAATTATTTGCCATATTATGAGTGTCTGGCTTTCTTTGGAATACTCATGTGAAGAAAATAGATTACTGTATGGGTATACTGGGTTTGTTTCCTAACCAAGTCATTCTTTCTGCTAGTCAATATGAGAGTGAAATTGTGATACCTCATATATAGGCTAATGTTCTTAAGGAAAACAGTTTCTTGGGTAAGATATTGCTTCCATTGTCTATGTAGAGCACATACAGGTTAAGTGCTATGAAGACAGAGGTAGATGGAAAGGATGGAGGAACAAACGTCAGGTAAAAGGGATTTGTGCCAAAATGATAGCTCTATTTTCAGTTAGGTTTGTGGATGAGGTGGAGGAATGCCAGGGTCTTCACTCTGTAAGGCCTCCTTTTAAAAAAGAAAAGAAAAAAAAAGAACAAAACCAAGCAACCAACCAAACAAGACCTCTTAATGAGGTAGCATTCCAGTAAGTTTTTGTACAAGTCTCTTTTTTGTGTCGAGTTTGTAAATAAATAGACTTTAATTGGTTAAAATTTGATATAATATCCAGCTTAGTTAACATGGAAGAGATGAGTAGACTGGTAGTACAGTTGAGGTTATAGCTTTTCCACATTATTGGAAGATAGGCCTTCTACCCATGTGGTTTTTAATGACTTGATGTGCCCTTGTTGTACACTGGGCAGAGGTATAAATTAGTTTCTGTAGGTGTGCCATTAATTTTTCATTTTGCCTTTCAAATCCCACTGTGTTTCCCAGTTGCATTCATTCATGCCCTTCTTGGAAAATATTTGAGTGCTGCTGTTTGAAGGTTAGATGGTTTCATTTAATTGAAGGATTTATTTGTACATTTAATCAAAACAATTGATTCTCAAAGACAGTATTTGATCATTTGCTTGTTCGTAAGTAAGAGTCTTCATTACACATACAAGTTCAAAGTATTTATTTTTGCCTGTAACATAAAAAGTACTAATGATGTGAATAATGTATCCATAGTATTCATGTCACACATACAGTTTTCCTGACATATTTTAATTATAATTTGTATATTTGTAATTAATGCTCTTTTTGATTGAAAAGTTGCTTTTTTCTTCTAAGATATCACAAACCCTTTTCCTGATTTCATTTTAACTTTTCCAGCCTCCTAATTAAGCTTTTCAGTTAATTCTTTTATTTCAGCCAGTTAGTGAAAACATTTATTGTAAGATTGCACCTTGATTATCTGTTTTAAAAGAACCCTAAACTTTAAGGACTTCAAAGTGCTTGGATGGTAATGGTGGCAGTATGGGATGGGTTATCTTTTCAATCCCAGTATTGCTTTTGTAGAATGAATGCATAAAAGACTACAGTGGATGTTTGGGGTTGGTTCACATTGGTGATGTATGTGTGATAGCAGATGAGGCGAGGTTAGCTGTAAAAAGTGCACTTTCCACTTTCAGTTATCAATTGTGCTGTAGGTTGTTTTAGTCAAGAAGTTGATATAGTTTGCTTGAAAATTAATTATGTTCAACTTACAACTGTGAAAGCCAAAATACAAATTAAGAAGGTGTAAATGAAAGTATCAGTGTAGTTAAAATATGTAAGTAGCGTTTATCATGCTGCATTTTAATATTATTTTGTGTTGTGCTAGTTGTTTTGAAAAGTCATATGATGATTTTCAGAAGAAATGTGGAAACAGTATCTTATTAACAATTTTCTGTGTTGTCCTCAATTCCATCTGTGTTTCTTGGCATATAGGAAAATAAACAAGAATTTGGATTTATTTTTTTTAAATGGAAACAAGGTCTAAATAAGATTTCTAAGTAAATTCTGTATTTGTGGCGAAAATGTTCAAGAGTTGTGTTGTAGCAAGTGATGCATGAAAAGCTGTTGATGTGGCAGAACTTCCTCTTGGGCTTCCTAGAAATTTGGTTGTATTGCTGCAGTTAACTGCAGTCTGACCACCCTCCGTGGGTGTGTATTGCCATCCCAGATTAACACCTAACAAAATTCAGAGAAGGCAAGTGATTATATGCAGCAGTGGTTCTCCCACATCTCTTAAATGAAGTTAAGGATAGTACCAGAAGTACTGAAAGAATAAAGGAAGCAATAGCACATTCTTCCCATTGCATTGAATACCCAAGAAAAGCCAACTGTTATATGCTCCCTGTAGCGTAATTGGCCTTAAAAATTCCAGGGATAAAAATCACTTTTCTTCATTTGTCCAAGTTAAGCTAGGAAACATAAGGCCAGGTTGCTTTTGCTGCTGTCACTTGATAGGCAGCTCTTTTCATTTCTTAAGAAAAGCAATTAATTTATCTATATTCTCATTTTTTGATTATCATTATGTACATAGCATTAATATGTTTGAGTATCTAAGCTCATTTAATTCCAATGCAGGTTTTAATTTTGATGTTTTTCTCAGTAGTACATGGTTCAGATAAACATTGCTTGCCATTGACCAAAATACATCAGTTTAAGATGACTTCTAGATGAAGTAAGCTGATGTTAATATTTGGTCTTTATGAAGCTAGACAATTGCATAGAAAGCATTAGTAACATCTTCTCAGAAGTGTAGCAGAATAGCTTGCAGAAAATTTATCTTTAAACTTCATCTGCTTAAAATTTTTTTACACACTTTTCAGTAGTAGTTGGCCATAAGAAGTAGTTGTTGGGGCTATCTAGTGTTCTTGATTTCTTTACTTCATGTTAATAGGAATAAGGGGTAGTTTTGCGCTTTCTATCACAGCATTGTGCTGTGATGAAGAACCCAGTATGATTGGTAAATGGTATAACCCCAACCACATTAATCTGGTACTCATATTTCAAGGGATGGAGACAGTGCAGGAGCAATGATATGGTTGGTTTTTGTTTTTTGTTTGGGGTTTTTTTTTTTTTTTAAACAAGAAATAAAAATAACCTTTGAAATGATTGTTGACAAATAGGTGCTGGCTGAAGTAGGCAATTAGGTGATCTGTCACTAATTGTAAAGCATCATCATAATATAACGCAAAGCTACAATATAGCAATGACTATTTTTAAAGCAGAGGGGGAAAGGGATGTTGATTGGATGTAAACTGATTAAGAAGCCGTCTTGGAATGGGTTGTTCCAGCCATCCTTGTTGTCCTATCATGAGAGGAGGAGAGTTCAGTAATGGTTTAACTACAATTAAATCCCTCCCCTTTCTTTATGGAAACTCAACTGTAGGCATTTCAGCATTAGCCTAAACAATGGTTTTGAATATGTTAAGCCCCTAACAATTAGGGAGCAGTTTGGGGCATTGAATAATGTGGAATGATGCAATTGAACCTGACAGCTTCAACAGTCAGCCTACTCATGGGACCCAAAAGTTGTTCACACTTGGTTTCATCTCTCATCACACGCTGAGTATTAAAACCTTACTGGTGTGGAGCTGAGACAGACATGAGGCCTGTTATCAGAAAATATTTCATAGCATAAAACTTGAAAGGGACAGGGGAATAGGCATGCTCAAAGGTTCTCAAATTTTTGAGACCTAATCTAATTGTATACAGCTAAGTATTGTCTCATTTTTCTCCCCTTTGGTTTTTTTGCTTAAAGAACATGTAACTTCTGAAATGAAGAAACTGTTTTCCCTGGAAATTTAAGTACATGTCTAGTTATGAATGCAAATAGTTGTCAACTTGGGAAACTTTATAGTCATACTGTTACAGTAAAATACCATTTTGGAGTGATGCAAACAAATATAAAACTATATTAAATATTTCAGAGGATATTTATATATACGAGTTACATTTAGTTAACTTGCAGGTCCAGTTCTTTAATTAGAAGAATATAGTTGCACTTTCTCTCTTGCTGTAGAGGAGGTGTTTTTAAGCATCAATCAAATATCAATCATTTATTCTTACTGCACTCAGGCATTCCGTGAGTTACAGCGTATCTTCCTTCTGTGCTGCTCTGCTACTTATTGCTTTACTGATTTATTGAACATGCCATAAATGAAAGCAGTGCATTATATACCTCTAGATGGGTTTAGATCCTTCTGTTAAAATCTTTTCAGGAAAATTTGCTGCCTTTTCAAAATAAACACTTAGCAGTCTCTTTATTTTATTAGTTCGTTTTGATCATGTATTGTGTTGACTGTTTAAATAGAATCAGTTGAAGTAAAGAATACTACAGCTTTAAAAGTTCTGCATTTTAGAACATGTTTCAGTCCTGTGACCTTAATATGTATTGACAGGATGATTGCGCATTTTTAATAAATGCTTGCTACAGCTTGTTTCGACTGTGAGTGAAACATGAAGCTCCTATTTCACCTTTAAATAATGTAGCACTCCTCCACCTCCTCTACTTTCCTGTCAGATGAAGTCATCACATACATAATAAAACTTCACAAATCGTTATTCTTGTCATTTTCCATTGCCATTTAAAAAAAGTATTTTAAAAGTTTTTTTATTTACCTCCAGCTTACTTGAACAATTTTACTAATGTAATTTTTTTCTTTGAGAGTTGCATGGGATACATGATGGCACTAGAACTTTTATAGTTCCGACTTGTTGTAGGACACCTTTACTATTATTTTAAAGTATAAACAGGGGTTAAGTTTAGGGTGAACCACCACTTGTGAAAAAACTCAAGTTCTTAGATATTGTTTAAATCATGCTAAGTCTTTTGATCTGTTATATCAACCCACTTAGCAAACATTGTTTAATTCCTTTGATGTCTTTTGTTTTGTGATGTGATGGTTACTCAACAGACTTTTGCAACTCCTTTCAAGATACTTAGATACTTTTAGAAAGTTCTTAAAGCTATTTGGGCATGCTTCAGTCAAATAAACATGTATTCTCCTTGCTGATTATAGCTGCCCTGCCATCATAAATTAATATATAGTTGCTATTGCACAGTTTTAAGCAGCCTTGCAGTGAATTACACAGAGTGAGAGTAAGTATAGCAGCTTCTGTGTAAAATATGAGCAGTATGCTTACTAGAATTAAGAGAAATCTTTTATAGAAATACTCTAAAACTAACCAGAAATAAGACCTGGTGTTTGTAGTTTAAAAAAAAGCAGAAACTATATTAGTAGAATTCATAATCTCAACCAATTTATTTAAATAAAGTATATATATTTTTTTATTTTGCTAGTCTTGTCTCTTGGATATGGAAGCAAATAATGGTTGAATCTTGTAATATTCCATTCTATAAGGTTTCTTCAGTGAAAGAATTTGATAAAAAACTACATTGTTTTTGAAGTTTGTTTTGTTTTTGAGAGGAAAACAGCTGAAGGTTGCTAGTGAACAATAATCGTTGAGTTGGAATCATGCTATAGGTGCTTATTAAGGAAAATAGCAGGAGCTGTGCAGTATTGCTGCCTTCACCAGTGTGTGTCACAGTACTAATAGGTACTGTATTTCTGGAAGCTGTTATACCTGAGTAGGTGGAAATACCTGCATTACTTTTAAGACTTACAACTAATTCAGATTAATTCTACTAAAGACATAGAATTCTTTAAAAAAAAGAAATAGCCAGATTTGAAGTGGAACTGTGGTTCTGTGTCTAGCAATCTTGCACATGCCTTTAAACTGAAAAGTGAAAAAAAATTATCATTGTATGTAATTACTTGTGGCTTTTTCTAACTTTGACAGTAGAAAAATGTAAGTATCAGGCACGATTTCTCACCAGTATATAGTAAATAAAGCATCATTGAAAACAGTTGTGTGAATTCATAAAAGTCCATTCATCAAGTTTAATATGTTGGCTGAAAGCCAAAACTTAATGGTAGTGTGTGATTCTTTCCAGAGACATAGTTTATACTCTGCAATATTTTGCTGTAATAACCAGTATGTTTCCCCGTCTCTTGTGTGCAGTTACACATGTCAAAATGTCCCACAAATTGAGTTCCTTACTGTTCACCTTCTTTTTTCATTTTTTTTAAAAAAAGTTTCCTTTGTAAAGTTTGTTTACATTTTCTTAAAAGATTCATTTTAAAACCAGTGATCACATAGGTTTTGTATCTATGTCACCACCACCCCCCACTCCCCCCAAATATTGCAATCCTGTCTTTGTTCTGAAATAATTTTTTTTTTTTATCGGGTAGGAAAATGCCTTTTTAATAAGCAGCCATGCCTTTTTTTCTTTGATTGCCTGTCTCTGCAACTCAGCATTTGACGCAAATCTTTTCTTCGAAAGGGAAAAAGCATAAACAGCCAAGGAAGAAGGTATTTTTATTGCGTTGGATTATGCAAGATTTTGGCCAGCCTCCTTAGCTTCATCTGTTTAAGGGTTCATTTTCGCTTGTTTGGCACAAGTCCCAGCAGAGACCTTCAGAATTGTGGTTAGCAACATGAATGAACACAAACTTTGGGAGCTCTTCAATAAGTAGAGCTGGCCAACTGCCAAAAATACAGTCCCTTATATGGGGTCAGGGCAAAGCTGTGATTCGGCGAGCCCCCTATTGTATAGAAAACATACTTGTAATGGCTGTTTGCGTTCTTTAAAATAAAAACAAAACAAAACAAAAAAACACCAGGCTTCCAAGTCTATCAAAATAGGAAGTAACAAAATAGTGTGCAGGTTTTACTAATGACCGAGTCGAGCAAAGGAAATATGGCTCTGTGTAGTTAAACTATAGAGCTGAAACTTGGACCTTTTGACCTCCACAGCCGGCTTGTGATGTAAGGAACCCAAGCATTTGTGAGACATCTGTTGTCTACCTGCCCTTATTTTGTAAATGGTTTAATAAGATTAAATAATTAGTAGGATAACCACATGGTCGCCATGCTACTAAGTCCTAGCATTGAGTGCATACTTCAGGATTGCAAGGAAGTCTACCCATCCTGCTACATGGTGGTTGTTTTAAAATGCTATTTAGGTATTTTTAAGATTTGCTGCAGTAATTTTTTTATTAGAAGGGCTTTTTTATTAACAGATCTTACCAACGACAAGTAAAACACACTTGAAAACCTGATATATTTTCAAAGCACTGCAGTTCTATTTCTATACTCGCAAATGGAAAATAATATTTTTTCTTCTAAATACAGCACTTTCTAAAAACATTTAACTTAAAAAAAAAAATTGTGCATTAGGAAGGCTTCTTTAAAATATATTTAGCATTTGTCCCCCCTTTAAAAAAAAGAATTCAAGTTTTAACTGGTTTCTTGCAGGCAAGCACCCTACCTGGATCTTCTCTCAGTCTGCCTCCATCCCACATGTACGGCAATAGGCTGAATCCAAATTCAGCAATGGCAGCATTTATAGCTCAGTCTGAAAACAGCCAAGCAGGTAAGCTTCCCACTGCTGGTGACAAAGGTGCAACTTTACAGACTTAAGTATTTTTAAAAAGATTGTTACATTTTATTTTTGAACTCTGCTCAGCATTTAGTTATTAAATGTGTATAAAGTTGTTACGTGTTGGAAGTAAATTCTCAGTTGTCCTGCAGAACAGCATGGGTTTTCTCTCTGTGTGGTTTTTTTTTTTCGGTGTCTGAAATGTAAATGTTTAAGCAGAGCCATCAGCAGGCAGGAATGCAACAATGTCTCCTGTGACTTCGGTGATTGATGTGTTCAGTTTGGAGCTCTTTGCAAGGAGAGTAACACAGCTCTGGGTTTTGTCGGGAATAGTTTAAACCTTTATTTGCATAATTCATGAAATTGCATTACACACAACTTCGTGTGAAAGAGATCCCGTTAGAGAACTTCTGCAGCATTTAATAATCTTGTGAATATTTACCGATTGGCATTTTGTACCGTTGGCTCTCCTCTACAGTTTTAATGAGCCGCTGGCTTTGCTTTGTTTCATTCCCTCCGTAAGGATTTGTTGACATGTCGTAGTAGTCATGCCTGTTTGGGGGAAGGGAACGAGTTTAGCAGTTTACCAAGAATGGATCAGTCATGTCTTTGCCCTCCGAGAGGTCGGAGGTCGCTTGACTCAGAATAGGGGGAGGGCAACCTTGAAGTGGGCAGATAGGGTTATTTTATTGAGAGGCCATAGGGAAAATAACCCTTTTGAGTCCTTCCAAGCAAAACGTTTTCGTATATTTAATGAGGCCTTTTTTGTTTGTTTTACTACCTTTTTAGCAAGGGACTTTCCTATGCTTCTGCTTATAAATAGGAATTAGTGAATTATACGCTTTCATAAAGTTTTCAGTAAATTTGCAGAATAATGTGGGCTTGTTAGATGGCAGCGGTAAGTTTAATACGTTGTATATTTTATGAGTTGTTTTGGGATGCAAAGTGTTAAAAAAATACAGAGCATCAGGATTTGCTGTGATAAGCATACAGATTAGCTGTCCACAGCTGTGATTCATTACTTTCACCGTAGAAATTAAAAGTGGCTGAGGGGAGGGTACTGCAAATGCAAACCACGCTTCTGTGCTGTAAAACTGAAAGGAATGAAAGAAGTGAACATAATCCATGGCCTGGTACAGCCTCAGAAATGTGTAAGGACAACACCTTACATGCTACAGTTCAGCAATCTTAAACTAGTTACGTATTCACTCTTCAGCGGTAACTACAGATAGAAGTTGAGAGTTAAGGTATTTTTAAAATATCTACATCAGCTTTAAAATTCTTATCTAAGAAGAGTCGATTTATCAGCTGTGAAATATTTACACTGCAGATCAAGATCTTGGAGATAATAGCCGCAGCCTTGTTGGCAGAGGAGGTTCACCCAGAGGAAGTCTCTCACCACGGTAAGCATTATTTACATTGGAGAGTGCAGGCAGAGGAAATGTTTTAAGATTTGGAAACTTCATTGTCTTTTGACTAGTAATACATAAGTGTTTTAAAAGCCTGTATATGTGTGTGTATATATACGCATATACATACATTTATTTTTATTTCGATATAGCCATCTTAAAAAAACCCCTAATGTGTCCAGATAGCTAAAAATGTGCTGAAATTTACTTTTATATCAGCTGAAATTAGGTTTACAAGTGAAGGACTTTACTTAAGAAATGGAGACTTGCTTTAGAGTGATTTTATCTATCATTTAATCCACATATACTACTTATCTCCTCATATTTGTTACTATAATCATATTTTTTGTCATACGTGCAAAAATCCCAAAATCCTGTAGGCTTAAAGACTACAGCGATCACAGGAATAAGATGGTCTGAGAAGTAACATATCAGTAAAAATTTCAAACAAATATTTTCTTCCCTTTCCCTCACCACTTCAAAATACACAACAATTCTCTGTTGAAAAAAAGTGCTTTTTTGTGCTGCTGCAATTCACCTCTAGCACAGAAGTTTGTCATAAAAATTCTGCTGGAATTGCATCAAATTGTTCTAAAATACTTGCTGTTAAAATTTCAATATTGTGCTTTAAATACTTAAGTAATATTTTCTGTGTATTTTAAGTGAATCTTTGTTTTTAAAGGGCTTTATTTTCCATACTGGGTCCCATATGAATTAGATGTTATAGTGTTATTACTGTATTTTTTTACTTAGGGACTAACCATGGGGATTTTGTCTTGAAAAGGATTTTATGATAGCTAAAAAACGCTGGTTACACAGATACAGCATTGTGACAATGAATTTGATTGTTACAGCATGTGTTTATTACAGTAATTTATAATAAATATCTCAAAATTAGATAATGTAATGTACATGCCTGGTGTTGTTGATCTCGTATTATATTCCTTAATTAATCAAAAGACTTCTTGTCGAATGGGGTGAGAATATCCATTATAATACTTAGGTGTTATTACCTAGTCATGAAATGCCTTTTAAGCTTTCCAATATGTGTTGCTTCTAAAAGAATAAATAGAGAATTTACAAATTAGTTTAGACTGTGTTCTCAGTATAAAGAAATACATTTACATTAGCATATAAATCTTTATTATAAATAAGGAACATGTGTGTGTATATATACAGACAAGTAAGCTAGGAGAATTTTGCAAAGGGTAATGCTCAACAATTAGGAAATTCCAGACTTTTGATTATATGTGAAGTAGTCCTCTTATGCTTAAGTGTTGTGGTAATCACAAGGTGTAATGCCTTCTTAGTTAATATTCAAAGGCCTGGTCTTCGTACAGTTTGCAGTAGGCCATAGTTGTGTCCAGGCTGTCTTTAGGTCGAATATGTGGGAAGCTAAACTTAAATATGATGCTTCTACAAAGTGTATGTTCAGGGTATCTATAGTCCAGCACTTACAACATGGTCAAATTTCAGCTGGTTTTGGTGGGGATGGCAAAGGAGAACTGCATGATACAAAGGCTGCCTCCGTCCACAATTGCAGAGCTTCCTTCAGCGTATGGAAGCTCTATCACTTCACAGAGAGCAGATAGCATTTGCCTGGCTGTAGAGTTGTTCAAAAACAAGCCAAAAAGGGGCAGGGGGTGGGGGCAGGTAGGGAGAAACCACTGCTGTAGTTCCAAAATTGAAAGATGGAAAAACTTAGTCTGAAATACTTAGCATGGAAAAAATTTAGAAAAGTTACCCATTCAATTAAGTTCAGTAGTCAGCAAATTTCATCCCTGGTTTGTGCGATAAGAAAGATCACACGTACGTTGATGTTTCTAAAATGTGTGGATAACTTCCCACCTTCCCCAGTTAAATAAATAAGTAACTCTGATTACTTAAAATATGGTTTATAGTGAATAAAAAGCTAACTTCAAAAATCTGTTCTCTGAAAACTTCGCAACTCTGAACGTTACCTGCTTTGTTAAAATTATTTTTCTGCAAGTTCTGATTCTCTTCCCTTTGAAGCTTATGAGATTCATAAATAACACACTTCTACAAAAGAACCATGTAATTTTCAAACAGTTCCTTAAAATAAAAACACTTGCAGAAACAATTGTTTGCTGTTGATGACTCAGCTGATTGCAGCTCTTAGGAGAAGACATATGTGACTCAGGAGCTGTATGGTCATTTCAATTTCATATTGTTATATCTTTGTACCCCTATATAACCACAGTGTTTGATGTTTAAGCTGTCATATTTAAAGTTTTAATATATATGAGAAATATAAATATATCTGATATATGTGAGCTGTTTCCATTTTGCAAAGGAATTGCTGCTTTTCCCAAGGTAGCACTTAAACTTTTTTATCCCATATTTAACATGTTTTTAAATCTAAGGTTATGTAATACCTGCATTGAGATATGTAGGTATGCCTATGTCTAAATTCAGTATTCCTTACAATTAATACTATAAGAGTATGAATAACTGTACCCCAAACTTAAACAAAAAACAGTTGTGAAAGTGAGCAAGGTATGAAACATGAAACAAGGGATTCCCATCACAGTGACAGCATCGGACCTGCGCATACAGCACATTTATAATTCTATTGGAAACTATGATCAAATACTATGTGGAATAAGGATTCAACCCTAGTATGCAGGAAGCATATCATGTCTAATGGATGAGGTAGGGGTTCAGCTGGAAGAGGATGGATTGACTAATGTTGCGATACATGGAAATCTAGATTTTTTTTTTTTTTTTTTTTCTCTACAGGCTTCCAGTGTAGGATTACAGAGGTTATACAGTCATGTATTGCTTTGTTTCTACCTTTGTGAAATTGATAGGAAACAGTCCTAAGCCCAACAAGAATTTTGTTGGTGATTTATAATTCAAATGGCACAATCTGTTAGCGTAGTGTTAGGTGCCCTTCAGAAGCATGCGTACAGAGACTGAAGTTGCGGGGGGGTGGGGTGGGGGTGTTGTGTGGTGGTTTTCTGTATTTGTTTTCCGGTTTTAGTTTTGTCTTGTTGTTTTTGTTGTGTGGGGTTTTTTTTATTAAAGTGTGTTGTTTGTGTGGGGTGTAGTACATCTGATCAGAATGTTTCCACATAAACCTTCCTTCTTATCGCTTCTGCACATCATGTAAACTACTAGTTTTAAGGCTGGTTTTGCCATGTCTGTGCTGAACTGTTAAATGTTGTTGAGTTGTCATCTCGTCAAAAAACACTATCTTGGTCATCCATTTATCAGGGCTTTTTGTTTTAACAAGTGTTTTTCTTCTTTCATTTTGTATGCAAAAGAAGAGTTATTTATAAATACTTACAGAGCTCTTAAGTCACCTACTTAAAACCTTTTCTCGTAAAAATCACTTTGCTCTGGTGCCTACAAAATGCTTGACAGTCATTAGGTAGCTAATGTACTGTGACTACTGCTTATTACGCTAATCATAATTAACACACTGATTTCCTGAGCCCTGTATGTTGTCCTGTTCTGGGACTGTGGTGGTTTTGTTGGTAAAGCTTGCACTACAAGTAGAACAGTATGGCTGTGATCCTGTGATGGCACCAATAGTTATTTCTTACAGCAATAATTAGTGTATAAGAATCTGAATCTGAGCTCACTGGAGTTGATTTAACAAAACAAAACAAACAAACAAAACCACCAACCAACTTTTAGTGGTTATTACTTACAGCAATAATTAATGTATAAGAATCTGAATCTGAGCTCACTGGAGTTGATTTAAAAAAACCAAAACAAACAAACAAAACCACCAACCAACTTTTAGTGGGCTTTGGTGTTGGTCCTGTATGAGGTATGGGGCCATGCATACATGAGGCCAGAATCCTGAGTCAGAAATATGCTGAGCATCTGGTTTTGCTCACAGGTTAAATTTTGCCCCATCCAATGCCAAAGAAGCCTTCTCCAGGACCTGAGGGGTACCCAGGTTTCTTAGTGGCTGTGTGCTGAATATTTAATTTTCTCCTGAATGAGAAAAGACATGTGGTAAAGGGGTTATTCTTTGAACTATGTGTGATCATGAGTAAAAAATGAAGTATATTAAGTGTGCACAGGACAGGCAGAGGATAACTTTAACTTCCATTGCGGCCCTTGTGAAATAATATTTTCACGTAGTCCCTCAAAATCTGGTTTTACATGATTGATTTCAGAACAAGTTACTCAGTGGAATTCTATATGGCCTTTCTATGTGGAAGTACCATTACTGTGCTGGTTTTAATACATTGTTTTTATTGTCCCAGTTTTCTCTGGGAAAGGTTTGAAGTTTCATTTGTTTGTTTGTTTGGGGTTTTTTGTGGGTGTGGTTTTCTTGGGTTTTTTTTTTGAGACAGGTGCTCTGTGTATCCATATACAGTGGTTTCCTGCTGTAGAAGTATGTGTCGTATAATTTAATATTGTTTGTCAGTTAGGTATTATGTTAGTCTGTATGCCTGAAGAGGTTATGTGCTTTCTCAGTATAAATTCTCATGCTGTGAAATATCATATCTTTCTTTTATTAAAGCCTTGGCAGTGAGAACCAGGAGTTCTTAGTGATTTTGATGAATTAACTTAGTCTTAGAAGTGTAAGATATGTAGGTGCTAAGGACTGATAACAGGTAAGAAACTTCAACAGCCTTTTACTAACACGTTTCCTTCCATCCTTTTCTTTAAACAATAAATTGCAATAATTTCAACAGATCCCCTGTAAGCAGCTTGCAGATTCGCTACGATCAATCAGGGAACAGTTGTGGGGAAAATTTGCCCCCAGTAGCAGCCAGCATAGAACAGCTTCTGGAGAGGCAATGGAGTGAAGGACAGCAGTTTTTATTAGAGCAAGGCACCCCTAGTGACAGTAAGTACCCACATTCTGTTTATTACTGCTTTTGTTAACCATGTTATTCAGAACTGCCATTCAGTGCTTGTCCAAGAATTTTTAAAAAACTTATTTTCTGCTGTGAATAGAAATCTAACTGTAGTGTATAATTGTAACATAGTTCTTAACGCAGCACATGTCTTCAGTAGGTTACAAAAGAGTTCTCTATAATTATCTACATTTTTATGGATGGGGAAATTGTGTCATGCAAGAGGAAGTGACTTGCAGATCCAGCTGGTCGGTTGCAGAGTTTAGAAATGAATTCTGGACTCTTAGATCCACTACTGTAAATAGTATAGCATAGTTCCCCAGTTTGCTTTATATTGTGTGATATAAATTGGCATAATAATTTTTTATTATTCTATTTTACATTTTTTAATTCTAAACTGTCTACTTCCGTTACTGTTTTAAAAAATTACTTACAAATGTTAGGCAGGTCTCCTACTGGGCTTTCATATCTTTATTATGTTCTGTGTTTCTCACGAAATTCTCAAAGCAAGCAAATCATTATTTTCTCAAGTTATGTTTAATAGAGTGGAATAGTCCAAGAATGAATACGTTAAAAGCGTAAGTGATGAGTAGATCACTTGGATCTCCATATTCAACAATATATCAGTATCAAAGACAATGATTGAATACCTTTTAAAAATATTTTTTAATACTAGGTTAGGATTTGTGTTATATTTTGTTGACCGTATTATTGTTCTCATTGCTAGTGTAAAGTGGTATCTGGTTGGTATTTTTATGAATGGTATCCTGACAAAAATGCTAATTGTGAGGAAATTCATGCAGGGATAATCCTTTAAACATGATAGCTGGAGGACAGGTTTAGCTAAGTCTTATTGCATCTCATTTGGGCTCACTGAGGGTTCCTTTGTATGTTCTTGAAGAGGAGGGATAAAAGCTAAATCCTTGGGAAATGACCAGATGTGCCTATACCAGTAGACTTATGTCTGTAGTAGGCCCAGAGGTCATGTTAAACAAATACAATTTAGAATTAAAAAAAAAAAAAAAGGCTATCCCTGTGGCTTTACAGTCACACTCTAGTACTGGTTGGGAAATCCAAGTTCTGAAACCAAATCAGAGTTTGAGAAAACCGTGCTTGGTAAAAATCAGGTTAGTACAGAAGATGATGCCCTTTTTCTGTAAAAAAAGGGGTGGTAACTGCAGTGCTCACACAGTGCTCCCTGCTGGGTGATTTGTAGATCGCTGCTCAAAGCAAAGGAGAGCTCCTGCTCACAAGGTGTGTCACGGTAACTTCATGCTGGATGACACTTTTTTCATTGTTTCTGTAAGTTTGTCATTCACTGTACAGGGCATTAAAGCAGAAAGACTCCCTTTTCACAAACTTGCTTGTTTTTACATAAATGTTGTTGGTTGGCTGTATTGTTAGTTGAATGCATATTTGTCAAACTTTTTCTGTTTTGATACTATTTAGACTTTCTAATACTGCAGCTGAAATAGACTTTTCGCAACTATGCAATTAACCTGGGCTACTAAAATAATACTATTTTTATATTCTGGTTTGGGGATACGTTATCATGTACTGCTGTTTGCTTAAAATGAATGTCAGCCTTAATGATGCGACTTTATCTGTGTTTGAGCCAGGGTGTAGATATATTGCAAAATTACTATCACATGCTACGTACTTTTTTCTGCCCTTCAAATTACACAAAATTGATCCTAAACCTTTTCACTTAAATTCAGATTTCTGTAATGTATCTCTCAGTAATAATTTTATTTATATTTTCACACAGGACTTAATGTTATTCTTAAATTGTAATACAGAAGTTTAAAAAATGAAGATATTATTCATTGTTTGAATGTGGTTGTGAAAGGTAACATGCATTTTTACCTTAGTTTTAGGAATGCTTAAATCATTACACCAACTTCAGGTTGAAAATAGACGGTTAGAAGAACAGATAAAGAATCTGACGGCGAAGAAGGAGCGGCTTCAGCTACTCAATGCACAGCTTTCAGTGCCCTTTCCAACAATAACTTCAAATCCTAGCCCTTCTCATCAAGTACATGCCTTTCCGGTACAAGCAGGTAAGTAGAGGAGAGTATTAAAGTGTCAAAGTAATTTGAACATGTTTTTATATGAAATACCTATCTCATCCATGTATGCCATTGCTGGGAGATGCATGTACGTGTAGGATGAATATAGACTAAGTAATTTTTGGTGTGTTCAAATGTTTAAAAGTCAATTGGAAGATTTATGTGAACCATTACTGCTTGTTTCAGTGCAGTTTCTTTTTTACTTCAGGCTGGAGCACATCTGCTTGAATCTATTGATTCACCAATTATTTAGTTAATATTTTACTAATCAGCAATCATTTTAAGGTTGACTTCACATTTTCTATGTTTACCTTTGACATTATTTTGAAATAATTATTCTGAATCTTTTTACATGTTACAGAAATTTAACCACTGTGTGTTTTTTGAAATAATTACTTTAGCACCTAGCACTGATTCCTTGAACAGCAGTAAAAGCCCTCATCTGGGAAACAGTTTTTTACCGGACAATTCTCTTCCTGTATTAAATCAGGTAATTTTTATTTGTTTCTTCCAAACTTAAACTTGTTACAAGTTAACTCATCATAGTCCTTGCATTGTGCTGTTAGGTGAAATTTTATGCAGCTGATGGGGTTTTGTTGTTTGTTTTTACACTAGGAGATAACCTCCAGCGGACAAAGCACCAGCAGTTCATCAGCTCTTTCCACTCCACCACCTGCTGGGCAGAGTCCAGCTCAGCAAGGCTCAGGAGTCACAGGAGTTCAACAGGTCAATGGTGTGACAGTGGGGGCACTGGCTAGTGGTATGCAGACTGTAACCTCCACCATTCCTGCAGTGCCTGGTGTGGGTGGAATAATTGGAGCACTGCCAGCCAGCCAGCTGGCAATCAACGGAATTGTAGGGGCTTTAAACGGGGTAATTCAGACCCCAGCAACAATATCACAGAACCCTTCTCCTCTCACTCATGCAACTGTGCCACCAAATGCAACGCATCCTCTGCCAACCACATTAAATAACAGGTAAGAATCTGCTGATTTCATGTCTTTCCTGATAGTGCCTGCTCTTCTTCAGTTTAGCTATATTTTTTTAACTGTTTTATACAAAAGGTACTGTTTCTTCCCTAGCCTGTAATTGTCAAACTAGGTTCTGCTCCTGATCTGTGAATGGAAGTAAGACGACATTTAATGGAAGCACAAATAGTCAAGTTAAAGAAAAGATGTTTTCTGTTTAGCTTTTGGGAATCTAGTCTCCATTTACTCCTGTTTTTTAATCAAGTCACATTCCCAAACAAATGTAATTATGTAAATGTGCTTCAGCTCTTTTTTTTTAGTTCAGAAAACAATATTCTTTGTCCTGCCAATTGTTCTTTCAGGATTAAAGGAGCACTGGAAAAGCTACCATTTGTTGCAGTAAGAAGCGGGAAGGGGGAGGAGGAGAACAGTTATACAGTCATGTAATTAAAGATGTAATAGGCATAACTAACCAGAGTAGTAATACAATTGCATGGTGTTTTCAGTTCTCTGCATCTGACTCCAGAGACAACAAAATTAGTTTTTCAAGTGATGTTCCTAAGGATTTCTAAATGCATAAAACAATCCCTTGCTTGAGTATTTGTAACAGCCCTTCCCCAAAACCAGGTATCCGCAGTAGCATAAACTGCTGCTGCTTGAGCTGCAAGGCAAATGGGTAACAAAAGGAGACAGCTGCTTTCCAGGAAGGGGAGTAGACTGCTTGGTCTGGAAGTATTTTGGGATAGAGCAGAACCTGGGCCAACTCATTCTCCCCACTCTTCTTCCCCCACCCGTTGTATTGTCCTTCACTTAGGAAGGAGAGCTACAGTTCTATGTAGAAAGAAATGCCTGCAAATAGGGAGTGGATTACTTGTCTTTAAATAGAGTTTATTTTTGGAGATCATGGTGGATTACCCACCAAAAAAAGGTGCATGTGATTGGAATGATGCAAGGGATGCCTGGTTTTGTAGCTTCTTTTTCCAGTTTCTTTCCTCAGTGTTCGTTTGACAGCTCCTGAATGTTTGTGTACAGTATCATTGTGTGGTATTGCTTCAACAGGCTTATAAAACCTGGTATTTCCAAGTGTATCCTGTTGTTTTGGTGTGCTATTATGTTTTTACTGAGGAGGTTATATTTTTCATAGTTCATGTCATATATAAACATAACATTTCATAGGTTAAACAAAAGACATTTCGTTAACAAAAACTTATCATCTTTACTGAAGACTGAAAACTTACCTTCTTTACGCAAGAATTTTGTGTTACTCTGCCTGAAAGTGTGAGGAGGAGAGAGAAATACTAGAAAAAATCAGTAATATTAACGCGTTGTATAATGCTTTCCACTTTCAGGTAATGCCAAACTATACCAGTCATGCTGCTGTTTTCTCATATGATTTTGTTTAATACACAGATTATTTATTTCTGACTCTTTATATTGCAGAAGTCCTTTTGCCTTTTTTTAAATTTTATTTTATTATATATTCATCTTCAGTGCTCTTGAGTGTGTAGCCTAGTAGTAGACTACTCCAGTTCATGTAGAATACTGCAACTAGTATCCTGTTCATTAGCTCTCATTCTAACTTCTGGCATAGTCTGGAATACTCCAATGATTCCCTATTTTCTGCTACACCAAGCTTATGATGTACAACTCTGCCAGCATTTCCATTTTTCTATTTCTATTCTTGCATGATCTCTTTTTGCACTGCTCCCTCAATAATACTGACTTAAAATTAATGTTTATTTCAAATTTAAAAGTGCATGTTTCACATGATTCTCTGCTTTATTGAGCTCATCCAGATGATTTGCTGGGCCCCCTTCCTTTTGAGGTGTTTCACAATTGCCCCCATTTTCTGTGAGTTTTCAGTATTTCTAATATTTAGAGGAAAAAAGTTCAGGCCGAGCAAGCACTAATGCTATTTAGTGCTAATACAATTTTAGCAATGACACGTACGTTCCTCATTCCTGTTTCTTCCATTACAAATGCTTCAGTGAAAATTATGAAGAAACTTTTCTGTTACAGGAACTAAGTTGTGAAGAGGCCCTGGGATGACTTTGAATGAAGGGGGGGGAAAGAAAAAATATAAAAGTATTTTCCACTGGTTGAGATTATTGGTTCTGAAACTATATGGGACATAGTTTGTTCCCGCCACTCTTGAGTTCAATGCTGTTTTAGTGGCAACTAGTTGACTATGTCTTTTAATGTCAGATTCCTCTAGGCATCACTACTCTTTGAACTGCGTAAGTGGGAGGGTTAAATGGTAACAAGCACAGGCAGGCGTGGAGGTTTGCTACCATGCTATTGCGAGCTCTCTGAACCTCATTAGGTCGCATGGTGGTGATCAAGTTTGGAGCTGGCTTAAATCAGTATTCCCAAGGTGACAGAAAGTCACATGAGAACTCAGCCCTACTTTCTAACTTCTTTGTATTTTTCTATAATTAAAAGACTTCCCAGATGTTCCTGTAAGTTGCTAATTACAGTAACTTCCGAAGCTTCAGAATCTGTTTAGACGGTTTCATGTGAAAAATAGCTATTCACTAATACATGAAGACTTCTTTATGCATATTGTCCTTATTCACATGAGCTCTTTAACTGTGGGACACAGGGAGGTGGGAAAACACTGATTTGCACACTGCTGTTTGAGAGAGTTTTAAATTGTAGGTAAAAGACCCTAAATTCATTTGGTAGAGAAAAATACTTGATCCTTTTCTGGGAAAAAGATGGCTTAATACAGATTGCTAGCAACCAAGAGATTAAGTGATTTGAGGAAAAAGATAGGATTGTTTCTTTACATTCTCACAACCAGAGGAGACTGTAGGATGGAGAACTTCAAACTGATCATATACCTTTTAATGAGAAGCTAAAAAGGATTAAATTTACATTGCAAGCTGATCTGGTTTAGAGAAAGCTCTGTGGTGAAATTCAGTGAACTGCCTCTTCTGGGAAGCTCAGGAGCTGCAGCATTTTGTCTTCTGCAGTTAGGTTTTGTTTCTAGACACTTGGATCTCAGCTGCTGGCTGAGGGTGTTTTCTTTCAAGTGCCAATGTAGAGCAAGAGAGGAAGACAGAGTGGATAAAGAGAAGGGAGAACAACAGCAGAAAAAAGAAGTGCAAAGGGAAAACATGACAATAGGAAAAAAGAAAGAATGAGATAAAAGAATGAAAAAACAGTGGAGAAGATTCATTCCAGTGTAGACGAATACAGAAAAAGTGAAGTAAAAAGAAAAGGAGGAAATAATGGTAATATTAGTCAAACTGAAGGTACTTATTTTTTTGCAGTTGTTACAAATATTTTTGATACAATTGAATTCAAAGCTGTTTGAAGGAATTTCAGCTAATCAATGAGTGTCATCATTTGAAAGTCAAACATATACACAGTTCTAGCTTATGTTAGGCCTGAGTTTTCCTGTTGTAGCTCAGGAGGAAAATCTGGGAGTTTCTTTGGATGGGTGAAGTGTCATCTCTGCTTTCATCAACAATCAAAACAAATATTGCTAGAAGTTATTGGGGAATAAATAGAATGGTGTTACTCATTTTGTGTTCTGTCACTATAAGTCCCTGGTGTGTGCGCACCTGGAATATTATGTGCAGTTCTGATTATGCAGTTTCAGAAAAGGTTATAATAAAAGGAAAAAAAACAGTACAGCAAGAATAATCAGAGGCAAAATGGCTTGCACAGGACAAAGTCAGTAGAATTGACATCTTGGCTAGGGAAAAAGAGGTTTAAGAACCAGGAGAGTGGTAGAGATGATAGTAATGGATGTCGTGAAGTAGATGATGGGAAATATTAAGTGCAGCCCAGCACGTGTTTCCCATAGCATTGAGGCCATCCAATGAAGTATGAAACAAATTTTATGTGTTGCTTGCCCTGTCCTAGCAGCAGAGAATGGTGATGCTATGGGTATTTTCATACTGGCTGGTTAATACAAAGTAAATCTCAACTGAGCCAGGCTACAGTATGCTAGCTACTGTAGAAAGGCAAGAAAAATACTGTGTCCTGAAGAGCTAAATGGTTATAGCCTAACTGTGTGGATTTGTGGCTGATTTAAGTTAATTTAATTCCTTACTACCAATCACAACTAGCGATCCTGTCGTCCTGTTGGTCATCCTACACACCCCTTTCTTGCTGGTACTAGTGCTTGTGCATTCACACAATAACCTCATTTACATTAATAGATAATCTTTCAGTGTGTTTTATATTGGCTTAGGTTTCAGCTCCATTCCCACCGAGATGCAGCTTATTGTGCAAGAGCTAGTGCAAGGGGAGGGGACAGGACTGTACAGCTGAAAGGGAAATACTTAACCTTTCAATAGCAGGGTAAACCTATCATGAAACTACACCTTAATAATTCCGTGGGTGTTTTAAACTAGTAAAAGCTAACACTGGTACCGAAAGAGTAAATCCAGCTGTTTTCCTGGTATTCCGTTCCAAAACCTCCTTTGTTCATGCTGTTGGTCTTGCAGTGAACTGGCACATAGCTGAAGAAACCCTTTATTTCCAGGCCAGTTGTCAGCTGGATCAGTTCCCTGCCCAATTTCCTGGGAGATGTTATGTAGGCATGAAAATAGGGAGTGGGAGCTAAGCAGTAGGCAAGTGCAGAGGCAGCCTGCTTCATTCGATGGCAGCATCAGCTGGCCCACTTCAAGGCTGAATGTGTTTGCTAAATTACAGGCAAGGTATAGGCAATAGTGATAGATTTGAATATAGCAAAAGATGAGAATTAGAAGGAAACCAAGGCAAAGTAAATGCTGGTTAACTAAGTATTAAAGGTTGGCAAGAGCTGTCTTATAAAATCTGGCCTTTCTGTGTAAAGTAGTTGAAAAAATGTAGAAATGGTAATTATTACCTGAGTTTAAAATAATGTGCACATGGTAGACTTACGTTACAGGCAAGATGTTGCTGTTGCTCAGCATAAATGAGAGTGGGGGTGGTAATGTCTAGGTATGTATCAAAAAATGCAACCAGACAGACAGACAGTTTAATATTTGACAGTATGCAATCAAAATGCTAAACAGGAACTGTCTGTTTATATACGTCTTTTCTTTGTTTCAATGGAAAGCTGAAGTAAAAAGTTCTATACTTTCATATAAACTACAGTATTACCCTGTCAAACCCTACAGTGCCTCGGGACTAGGATTACTTCCTGACCAACAGAGACAACTTCTTCTCCATCAGCAGCACCAGCAATTCCAGCAATTACTAAGTACCCAGCAACTCACATCAGTAAGTTTTCCAGTTAATTATGATTTATTCTTCTATTGTATTCTAAGGCATGGATAAACTCCTCAGCCTAATATAAATACTAGAAATGGGTTTAACTTGGTATTACAGGTTTTGATAATCTTTTAGTTTTTCAGTTGCTTCAACCTTTTTGGGTGATAGTCGTCCTAAATTACATTATATTATTGGGCTGCGTGTATTGCTAGACGAATCATTCCCTGGTGCCTCAGTCCCATTTTGTCCCATGTAGACATGGTGGCTTCTCTCTCTCGGCATCAGCTGTGGGTAGCAGAGTTTGGGACCAGGTATAGATTCTAAGAATGTCTTAAGCTATTCTCTGATTCCACTAGGAGTCTAGCAAAGGATTCTTGGTATCATCTCGTGAGCTGTCTTTGCTCTGCCTTGCAGTATTCATATAGGCCATTAGGTAACCAGTTTAACTATTTGTATTGCTAATTATGTAGTTCCCGTACTTTGACAAACATGGTTTGATATTCTTCTCAGGTATGTTTCTTCTGATAGAGGCCTGCCGAAGCCAGCAGGCTTAGTGGAACTTCTGCTGAGCTACTGATTTCAGGAAACTTTATAGGTGCTTTCTTCCCTTTTGCACAGTCCTGAGGAACTTCATTAGTGTAACCTAAATTAGCTGTGATTAGGTTAAGGGTTGCACTGACTGAAGATGTGGATAAGCAAGAACCGAGGGAGGAGCTGTTTTTCAGTGACTAATTCTTGATATTTTTTTTTTTTCCCCTCCTCCCTCTCCTCATATTACTCAAGGAACAACATCAGGCCCTTTTGTATCAATTAGTACAGCAACAACATCACCACCACCAACACCATCAGTCTGAAGTACAGCAATTGCAGATTACTGGAGGAGCACAGATACCCATAAACAACTTACTTTCAGGCACACAGGCCTCACCACTTAACGCAGCTACTACCAACCCATTTCTTACAATTCATGGAGATAACGCAGCTCAGAAGGTGACAGTAAGTATACTTCTCACCTCGTTTTCAATGTAGTACCTCCATGAGGTAACTAAAAGATAAGAAGCAAGTTACGTGCCTGTGTTCACAACTCAAGGATGGTGGATTTTTTCTTTATTTTATTTTTCTTGAGCCTTGGGCTGCACTTAATGAGGTTCAGAACTCCGTGAACTTGTACTCACTTACACCTAACCTGTCTGCTGCACACTCCTGCTTCCCTGGAACACACCACCAATCCAGTGACTCTTGCCTTCTTCTTGTAATGACAACTGCAGCCCTAGTCCTCCTCACCCCACTTTCTTCCCCAGCTTTGTGTCCACTATTTTGTAGGTCATTCCTTTTATCAGCTTACTTAAAGAGTTTGTCCTGGCCAGGCCTCAGGCACTGTGGAGCTGCAGAGCTTAGTTGATGACTTGAGAGATGAGGACCCCGTTGCTGGGAAGGTGAAATACGTATTAGGAGAATGGGCTATGTGTATCTTGGTTCTGGCATGGAAAGGTGAGGCTGAGCAACTCCTTTGCTTGATAAAGTAATAAAACCTTTCCTAGACAGATAAGGAAACAAGATACATTTTTCTGGCAAAGATGTTCCATTGTCTTCAGCATTTGCCTGTAACCTCCATCCCCAAGACAGGAATTCTTTCTTCAAGGTGTCAGAGAATAGACTTCATTCTCTAAGGGTCATGCAATTAAGAGAGGATGAAGGGAAGGAGCATGTGGAACTTGTGAAAACAAAGGATGAGTAGAGCAGGAAGACAAAGTTCCAGTATTCCTTGGAGAAGACATCAAGTGGCAGTGCTAGTGAAATAGGGAAGCTTGTCTGCAACAGCAGGTGGGAAGAGTTTGGGGCTAGATACTGGTCCCCTCTCTGCTCCCTACCCCCAAAGCCTCCAGCTACTTTAGGGGCACAGTGGTGGAGAAGGACTCAGGCAGCTGGGCTTTTGTGGTACTTCCCAAACATAAAGTGAGACATAAAACATAAATGATGAATTTTCAAGAGTTTTCCTGGAAGCAGCTACCTTCTATTCAAAAATACGAGCGTTTACTTTTATTAAGCTTTACACATGGTCGTTGTCACTTTCCAGTTTGGTCCGTTGTTGTGATGTCTGTAAGATCACGTTCTTTCCTGGTCGCTGACTGTCAGAGCAGAAGCGCTCTATCACAGGGGCTTGCTCAATGCCTTGCCTTCATTTAGAAATGTTCACAATTTGTTCTAGTATGTTTTAAAATTTATCTCCCCTCATATTCTAAAAATTAGTAGGGAATGGAATTGAGACCCTATATTTGGTTTGCATCAGAACAAACTATTCTATATGTGACCTTATTTTGAATTTTTTGAAATGACTATTACTAGGTTTGGACAGTGTGACCGGGCAGCACTAGTATATCTTACAAATACGCTGTTACAATTTTAGTTTTTGTTCTTACAACAGCTAGCTGTAAACAATTCCAGGAAATCTCAGAACATCTTTCAAACAAAACCCTTAGAAATAAATTTCTCGTGAAATTGCTTTTATGTTGTGTGGTTTTTTTGTTTTGGGGTTTTTTTTAAAGGTTAGAATTGAGACAGATTGCGTTGGCTTGTTGATTTATTTTAATCCAAAAAGAATTTTTAACAAATTCTTTTAACAGATTTGCTGAAAGTTTGAATGTTTTAATCTCATTTCCAGTTGGAACAGGTTTTCAAGCGTTTCTGAATGCTCAGTGAATGAGATGAACAGGACTGAGCAAAAACCTCAATACTTGCAGGAAATGTCTTTGTAGCAATTTATGAAAGAAAAATAATCGTGACAGGGGAAAATTGAAATTGTATTTCTATTCTGATGGAGGAGTGTAGATTTCAGCCCTCTCCAGAGGGTAAAATGCAGCAGAGGTCATCTGGTATTTGTCTTGACCATCGTGTGGTTCTAAGGAGAGATCAACAGCCAGGAACAGCAGGTCTTGTTGGAATGAAAGTAGAAGCAAAATTGGTGTTTTCTAATGCTGACTGTGATCACCTTAGTATGCATTGCTTCAGTGTAGGACTACTCCTTTAATTGTTCTTTCTTTTCCCACTTTCTATTCTACAATACGTGATTATTATTTACAATGCAAAAGTTACTATTTAGCAAAGCTCTAGTAAATGTACCTCATCTGCTTTGTCATTTGTATGAATTTAATTTTACTTAACTCTGTATTTTATAATCTGATTTTTAGAAGTATTTTCTCTTACACAGAGGCTCAATGATAAAACTGGACCAGTTGCGTCAGAGAAGAGTTGACATTTGAATGATACTCGAGAACTGCATGTCCTGCTGTTATAGCACTTCATCTGGCTGCAAACTGCAGTTTTCCTTTCTGCAGATTGAAGAAATGCAACAAGGACCTCTACTGCACAGGAAAAGGTCAATAATTTTCATAAAGATATTTTTGGTAGGCTTTCATTTGCTTTCTTGTTGCACTAAGATGGATGTACTTTTTAATGTTTCAGACTGTGAAGTAGATAACTCTGCAAACCATAATTATTTTGTCAATATGATGGTACTAAGTACAAATTCAACCATAGAAAAACATATACTTGACTCTTCAGTCCTCGTCTTATAAATGTTAAGGCTAGTAAACTGTCTGCAGTCATGCATTACTTTGGTTTCAGAGCAGTAGTTTTAAAAAACCCAACCAACTCCAACCCTAGCCAGTCTGATCTTCTGCTGCAGTTGCAATATATCCTTTTAGATTAAGCTTGTAATGGCAGCCTGGACTTGCTGTTTGTCGTTTCTTTTTTACACACCTATTTTGAAACCTGACTCGTTAAGGGAATCCACTTCTGAACTTTTTATTCCTTTAAATTGCTGTTGTTGTATGGTGGGAGTTTTTCCTGAGTAAGAATTACAGTATGGAACCCAAAGTTTATTAATTTTGGTGTAGGTTTTAGAGTTCTGAGGTTTTTAAAGGAACCGGTTTGGTTCCAGTGACAAAGTTTTCTTACCAGATGAGAAGGCCACACTGGAAGAAGTATGTGTAGTGTTTGGCCTAAACCAAGTGCCTGTTGCTACCTCCATTTTGTTGAAATGGCTGCGAACAGCTAATTATGCACTAGACGTGTCCTTGTTAGCAGCGGGAATATTCTGTGTTGCACCAGCAGCCTTGTTGTTCTGCCTTTACTAGAGGTGTTTATACCACTGTAGATAGCTCAGGCAGATTGTTACCTGGGTCACTTTTCACTAATAAATTACCAAAAAAGTGAGTTAGTATTTCCCAACAAAATTTACCAGTGGTTGAAACGGGTGAACTTGTGTTACAACACTTCCGACAGCTGATTTCATGGCGTGAGTCTATGCAGTATGGTGAAGGATAGTTTAAAGGGGGGTAATGACCACTAATCAATATTAAGGTGGGAATTATTAGAGGAAAAGACCCAGCTGTAATTAGACCTCCACTGTGTACTTATTTGGAAGAACATGTTAATTCTGCAATATGTTTCTTAGTTAAACATTGCACAGTTCTTACCTCATTTCTGTAAATAAAGTTTTGTGAATCTGTTTTGTATTGTGAAGAATTCATAAGAAAACATTGATATTTTGATTTGTAAAATTTCTAATTAGTAGATTTAATTGAAAAAGTAAAAAATAATTTATTTTTATATGTTCTGGGGAATTTTTTAAAAATGTCACAAATCACTTTTGTAGATACTTTACAAAAGTAAACCAGTGGTTTATTTTACTTACTGAACCCACTGGTGGATATTCTGTAACAATTTGTACAAAAGGTAAGATGGAAATGTGCTGTTATTTTGACTAGATGTAAAATTCCAAGTGTATTAAAAGATATGTACAAAGCTTTTGTTAATAAACTTTAATAATGTTTATAGTTGTATACTGCTTGTGTGAACATGAGTCTCGTAGAAGAATGGAATATCTCTGTTAACATCACATGACAGGATTTCAATTGCACATGGCCACTAAAATTTATTACAGCAGATTTTTTTTAAATATTTCTCACTTAAATTTTTGCTTTCAAGAGACAGTGATGCAGCTGCACTGCTGTCCAGGGACATTTTTGCTTACTGGATATAAGTTGCAGCCCTGTGCCATAGTCTGATGTCAGAGTTTTTTGCTTTCATCCTTCAAAGAGAAATTACTGTGAAATTGCAGGAGGAGGAGTGAGCTGTTGCTCTAGTGGCCCCAGTTCATTTTGAAATAACTTGGCGAGGGCTCTGCGGAGATAGAACGGGTTCTTTATCTCCCCCGTGCCTGTGTTAAGGTGATTGAGGCCTGTGGTTGTTGCTGTAATTTTTGTATTGTATTTTCTGTAAAACCAGCTCAATGTTTTTTCCAGAAATTTTGCTTATTTTCCATGGAGGGGTTGGTAAACACACAGCTGAACTGCTGGTCTTTTATTTCCCAAGCAGTAAGGAGGAACTTGACCCTTCCCATACTGTCACTTGAAGCTAAAATTTGAGGTTTGCGGTAGTACAGGTTTTGACAGACAAGGGATGTATTATGTTGTTGCATCTGCTCAAGTCCTGAGGATTGAATATTTGTGTCTTACTTTGAAATAGGGAAGACTGGAGTCCTGAAAGAAGAGAGGTAAATGAGCAAGTAGGGGAATGTGAACCATTATCTGGCACAGCT
The DNA here is from genome assembly GCF_030936135.1 of Gavia stellata. Taxonomy (NCBI): domain Eukaryota; kingdom Metazoa; phylum Chordata; class Aves; order Gaviiformes; family Gaviidae; genus Gavia; species Gavia stellata. The sequence continues at coordinate 20,806,093 of NC_082599.1, read as the reverse complement.
AGGGGCATCACTAACCCCCACCCTCCCACCAGCTGAATGGCTCCTCAGCCATCAGGGCTTGAAAAAAATTCCCTACATTCTAGCAGTAGCTGATGAATGTTTTATGTTATAAGGTGAAGAGGCTCAGAAGACTAGCACAAGGCCTCCAGGGAATCCTGAGTCCCTTCTCATGGAGGCATGGATTGGAGAGTTATATTACATTACTGCTGCTTTATTCATGGACCTAAGATGAATCCAAAACCTTCACCCGGTAGACAAGAAGTAGCAGTAAGTCATCTTGCTCCTGTTGGAGCAGTACCACAGTAACCAGTAAAAGTGCAAAGTCCTGCTTTTCCTTGTGTGTTTCTTTTATTTGAGAGGGACTGCCTAAACTCTGCTACTGGGATCCTGGTAAGATGTAGAGAAGCATGAAAGGGGCGAAGCTGGAAATACTAGTGAGATTATCAGATTCAGGACATTCTTAAAAATCTCAACTTGTTAGAGATTGGTGCCAGAAGCCCAAGATAGCAATGGATGTTTTACAGTACTGTAGTCCTGATGAACCAACAATCCACAGCAGGGAAATAATGAAAAGGACAGTTCTGACATCTAAACAAAAATCCAATTCACTAGGCCTTTAAAGAAAGACCACATCAAAGCCAAGTTCACATGAGGGCCAGATGCAGTCAAAACCAACCTTGTTTCAATGATTTTGCAGATCCTAACATCAAAGATGATGGTCTGTGGCTGGTTTGGCACCAGTTCAGTAGAAGCCGACACTGCTGTCCCTGTGGAATGCCTCTGATGCCAAAGCAGCCCAAGCCACTACGCAGGTCTCTGCCAGCCAAGTCTCTGGTTACCGAGCTACCCTCAAGTGTGTCAGGAACTACTCTGGGTTCAGTGTCACCAGAGCAGCACAGACTAAATGTGCTGCATTTCAGAAAAGTTTCATGTTAACAGGCTTTTGAACTTTCTGCTGTTTTTTTCCACCAAAACCACAGCTTTACTGATAACAATGACAACACACCTTAGGGCTTACAGGAGCCAACTAATTCTGGACAGCCTAAGACATCTCAAATCCTGGTTTTATCAACTTTATCCATTCAGGCTGTGATAGTAGGACCTACTCTCAGCCATGTGATTGTGTGACATTTAACTGACTGATTTTTCTGGTGCCTGTTTTTCATAAGCTGCACTAAAATCTCACTGTTAGTTCTGCCTAAAAGGAGAGCTCTTTTAAAGTCAAACACTCAATGTTTCTGTTGTTTTCAGACTCTGTCATCTCAAAGAGGTCACACTGCAAAATCTTCCCCGAAACAAACGTGTTTGGTTTTTTTAATTAGTCCATACACTGTCAGCTGTAAAGTTGAGAATAATGCAGTTCAAACATTTGTATCTACAGATATTGCAGAACAGCATCTGTTAGTCCTTCTTTGAGAACTGAACTACCCTAAATTAGAGCACTATTAACCTTTATAGCATCTCAATCATACTCCACTCATTCACTTGTGTATGGTTGTAAGGCTCTTATTTTACAAAATCGTCATGCTTTAGGTTGGCATTTGGGCTGTATCCTCAGCATGGTACAGTAATACCACCCTCCCTGGCTAGTCTGCCCCAAATGCCCCTTTCCATAGCACCTTGCCTATCCCATCAACAGGCACATGCAGAAGATGCTCAAAATAATAGACCTGACTCATTTAGGTGCAAGTCAGAGTATAGAAGCTACAGCATAAACCCTGTAAGACTGAAAGCTTTGCATGCACAAAGTTACAGGGCAAAAGGCACTTTGAGGTACAGTTCACAACCGCCCAGGTAAGTAAAAATATTTTGCTGCAGGAAAATACTAACATTACTTGGGGGGAAAAAAAAAAAATCTGCATCCTGTGCTAGAACTGAAGTTGGAAGAAGCTGCTTAAATCCCAAGCCTAGTGTGACCTCAATTTTCATGGCCAGGAAGTTTTAGAAAAACAGTAGCTTTGGTGGTGGACACGAGAACCACCAGAAAATAAAGCCTGGGTATTCTTGCAGAGACTGGCTGCAGTTTACCGCTTTTCTAGACAGCATCACATCTCACCTCAGCAATCACAGACTAGAGCCACTGCCAAAAGGGCCTGTGGTCTCACTGTGCAAGAAAAACCCAGCAACCCCAGGAGAGGACCCTGAGAGGGCCTGAAGGTCTTGGACACCTACCCCATCACCCTCCTCCCCACAGCTAAACAAAAGCTGAATGTGAAGCAAGACTTGATGGCACCTGGACAAAGCTTTCACTACATGAAGGATCCCTCCTAGTCACATATCTCCGAGCATGTGGTTGCAGACATTAGATCTGCTAATGCTGGACACTGACTCAGTTCCTCATCCCAAGACCCACACTGCCAGACTACTCAGTGTGAAACACCCTTCCAGTTCCAAATGACCCACCAGTGTATTGCAAATCCTTTCCACGTCTTGATGATAAGACAGTTGGGCCAGCCACTGGTTCATGGTGCAGTTCCACTGCGGAAGAGGCCAATGCATTTCTCTTACCCATCCAGCTCGCCTCTACTTTCAGGCAGCTTAATTCCTCAAGCAATAAGGATGCACTCCATCCATTCGCTTCCATCCAGGCATGGGCAGCACCTGTGATTAGACAGTCACATCCATCACTTCTTCAGGTACTCAACCTGACAAGTGTGACACAATGACATGTACAATCTTTGCCCATCCTTAAGGATCTTCCTTCAGATAAACTGTATTTGTCAGGAGCGCTGCTTTCTCAGCGTGACTGTTCTTACAAACAAAAAAAGAGAAAAAAGTTCCTTACCAGTAAGCGGTGCTCATCCTTCTTCCTTAGGCCCCTGTCCAGAAAGTCTGGGGCAGACAGACACTGAAGGCATTGGGCAGGTGTATGTAATTATTGGCACATACATGGTAGTGCTATGGGCAAGTCTCGAGCAGGTACTCAGGAGGTCCTTATTACATTTGCCACTGGATTTTTTTTTTTAACTAACTAAACTATTTCTTGCTCCAAAGTGAGCCCATTATTATTCTTCTTAGACATGTAACAGTTCTGTATTAATGGCATCAGGGAGACACAGAGATCACACAAGTGCAAAGCTCTCCTTTTACATACTTGAAGATTTCTCTCTTTCTCTCTCTAGTGTAAAGCAAATATCAACAATTCCTCCTGTCCTTTGTCACAGATCAGGCTTTGTAGACTCTGGATCATTCTTTTTGCTCACTTCTGGATGGTCTACATCTTCCTTGAAGTGTGATATACCAAACTGGGCACACCCAGGTGAAAATCCAGAGTGGAAAGGGAAGATGACTCTTTTATCCTCACAGGCTATGCTCTCCTATTACTTGCTTTCTTTTTTTGAAACAGCAGAAATATTCCAATTACCAGCCTATTTTTTCATGAACAATACATCTCCCTTTGCTCGTGTTCTTCTACCCCAGCCCTACCAATGCTCTGCCAAGTTAATCTTCACCAACTCACCTAACCATTTTAGCAGCTTTTCTTTGTAGCCATTTCCATTGCCTTGCTTTATAGCTACAGTCATCTATCTTTGAGTGTTCTGGATGACTAATACATTTTTAAAGTTAAGGTTTCCTGATATGTCTTGACAATCTCTCACTTGATCTCACTTAAGACTTTTCTTTCATAGGTGCATTAGTAGCACAGAATTACTATTTATTTGATCAATTAGCACACACAGATCATAGTATAGCTTCCAAATATGTTTAGTTTCCAATGCAGTTAACCTCTGAAGTTCTCTGAAAAAAATTTAGATGCATTATTTTGTGTCTAGTAAAGTTTCTATGATACCATTATTTCTACTGCCTAAGATTAATTTTTTATATATGACCAAAAAAAAAAAAAAATTCAAAATGTTCCACTTGGTAAGGAACACATATGGAACACTGTTATCTTCCCTAAATACTTATCCCTTTAAAGTTTATGGGAATAGGATGAAATTTTGCAAAATGCTGATCTGTCAGAAGCAACACAATTAGCTAAGTTATGCAAAAAAATCAACCATGTAAATGGCAGAAAGCTAAAGGAGATTTTCAGCCACCAAGCTCCAATTTTGAGTTCAGATACCTGGTCCTCTGATTTTTCATTTTAATTTTGATTTAAAGCTCAAAAACTTATTAGAATCCTGGTATTAAATCAGAATTTGAGTGGTAAATAATTCTTTAAGAATGCAAGTCCTTAATGTTTATTGCAAAAGACTATGATCACTGCTCTGATTTATTGATATAATTTACAGCCCATTAAGTACCCTTTATTCCAACATTTTAAGCTTTGTGTAACTTTTTCAAAATTAAGAAAACCAAAATAGCAAGTAATGAAAAATAACCCTTATTACCTATTCTTCAAGTATAAAAATCAAACTATAGTGAATCCAGGGTATACAAAAACCCCCAAATATGAGAACTCTTAGCCCAATAATGTTAGCTTTTAAGTCCTATTCTGCACTTAAAAACTGGTCATGAAGTATATGCCTTACATATCTTAAAGGCCTTTAATGATCTTACCCATTTCAAGTTTACCAAATAACAGCACTACCAAATATCACTGTGTATTAGTCTGCCGAGTTGGTAAAAAAGGAATTATATTGCAGATGCATATAAATGTACATGGAAGTTAAGATTAGGAATACTGCTTGTTTCAAAATACTGTTAGAACAAACAGACATTTCATGTAGCAGCAGACAGGCTTGTAAGCATGCTGTCTTCTATTTATAATTCCAAGAAAGAAAAAAAATACCTTGAGTGCAGAGTTCCATTACTCTCATCCCTGCTTAACAGTTTCAGATCAATTCTCATTTTCAAAACAACATTTAAAATTCTTTATATTCTGTATATTCATTAGCTGTAAACCTGCCAGTTCTAGTATGCAATTATCAGTGTGGCTTTTCCTGAAGGTCCACTAATTTTTGCGACATTGTTATCACACATCTGCATAAGCAGGTCTCCAACACAAAAATACACCTTCATTCTTAAACACACAAAATAGGTAGGTAGGATGCTATAAGATTTATTGATATTTTCTTTTACTAAGGCACATGACGTATAGAAATACTGAGGTACAAAAATGCAGTTTCCTGCATGTGAGATTTAAAACCCCATTTTGACAAAGATGAGCTAAATGTCTTCTGCTCAGAATATTCAGCTTTTAGCCATTTTCTTCTTTTGTACCAGTTCAACAAGCAACTTGTATCTCGCTATACACTCCTCCTGAAAGGAAAAACAAAAGTGTTAATTAAAAGTTTGATGTTTTAGTATTGCTTTAACTCTCTACATGCTACCTCATTCTAGAAGAGCTAGATTCTGCAGCTTGTGTGGGGTTTTTTTTTCTTTGTTTGGGTTTTGTTGTGGTTTTTTTTTTTTTTTACATTTGCACAGTGACTTTCACAAGGACAATCTACATCTAGTGCAGAGCGGATTAGAAAAATGAACTTTCAATCTACATTTCTTAATGGATAACTCCTCTCTTTAAAGAGCACACAAACCCAAGAAAACAGTTACCCAGTATTTCTTTACAATGACTGTAAAAGCAATTATTAAATAGTTGTATTGTAATATCTATTTCAGAACAGTTACTCTGGTATGAGCCACACTGCAGATAGGTTACCCTGTTGAAGACAAGCCTTTAGGGTCACTAACATAGCACCTACTGACACCCGATACTCTTCAACAGCTTCAGAGCCAGAGAAACACTCAAATCCCCCACCCACATTTCCTGCTCTCTCACACTGGTTTTGGCACAAATAAAATCAGGATTTTCTGCAGCTACAATGACTGAAGCAAGCACACTAATCTATCACAGCTATTATGGAATCTAACACAGACCAACTATATCAGTGACAACGAACACTATTTTAAAAAGATTATACTTACAAAAAGAACATTAGATAGGTTATTGAGCATTTAACCCTTGTAGATGGATTATTTATTTTGTTTGTTCATTGAGATGGGTTGAGAAAGGTATTGTAAAAGTGTAAGCAAAGCGGCTCACCAATATTTGGTTGCTAACTTTGAATCAAAATTTGTTTTAAAATCTAATTTGTCCTGCAACTGAAGATCTGAAAGGCAGAGGAAAGGTAGGTATTTTAAATGAAACAGGAGATACTTCAACATTTTCTGTAATAGATCAAACAAACTGAATTAAATGAAAATATATTTTAAATAAAAACAACAAACATGATAGTAATGCACTTTAGGTCTATTATGTCTGGACCAATAGGCTAAGTAAAGACCTCACCTTTCTGCATGGACCTTCAGTTCTTAGCGTAATGATAAATTGGTAGAAAATGTGTTTCCCCTCAGTTTATACTATAGTGCAAAAAAACCCTAAGCATACCTTGCTTTTTCCAGGAACACATTTTGCTATTTTATCCCAGCGATCTGATGTTCCCTTTGGATACTGCTGCAAGGCCATTTCAAGAAGTTTCTGTTGATTTTGAGTCCACAGTTCTTCTGGGGCACGGCTTTTCTCTCTTTTTCTGCTCTCGTCATCACTCTCTCCCTCTTGCTCGGTGTTATCAAAATCTTTCTGGCGTCTTCCTCTGCCCTTCTCTTCTGGTACCTCTTTTGTTGCTGGCAGAGTCATTTCAGGTGCTTTGGTAATTTTTCGTTTGCGGTGTCTAGGTTCACTTCCAATGGTCTCCTTTTGATCTATTTGGACATCCATCTGCTCTGGGATATGATTGTAGTTCCCCTCCTCCTCTTCTTCCTCCTCCCTTTCTCGCTGGGTGATTATGTGGTCTGGCAAATTCACATTGACTTTGACGTTCTTGGAATTCTGGGCCAGCGTTTTAAGCTCGGAGAGTCTAATGATACCTGTTAGAAGTATTGTTGTTACACTTCTAAAAAAAAAAACAAAAACAAACAAACGACAAACGAGCAGGGAACTGCCTGCAAATAAAAGGTACCCAGAATCACAGAATCACACAGAATCACTAAGGTTGGAAAAGCCCTGTAAGATCATCAAGTCCAACCATCAACCCAACACCACCATGTCCACTAAACCATGTCCCACAATGCCATGTCCACACGTTCCTTGAACACTTCCAGGGATGGTGACTCTACCACTTCCCTGGGCAGCTTATTCCAGTGTTTCACCACTCTCTCAGTAGAGAACTTTTTCCTAATGTCTAGCCTGAACCTCCCCTGGCGCAACTTGAGGCCATTTCCTCTTGGCCTGTCGCGAGTCACTTGGGAGAAGAGACCAACACCCACCTCTCGGCAACCCCCTTTCAGGTAATTGTAGAATAGTGCAGAGAGGAGAAAAAGCTCTTCTGGATTAAGAGTTTAAGGAAAATGCTTATTGAGAAATCAGGGTATTTGTTATGAAGCAAAGAACTTTGTCAGTGATGAGCTTATCTGGTATATATGAAGTACTAGTAAATTACCACACTGATACAAACAAACATTAACAGAACAGTGTGAACAAAATAATAAGAAAACCCCCAATAAACTGAGAAAGCAAGCCTGGGAGGATGTAGCTAAAGGGAAACATTCCCTCAGAATACCCATCAGTTCTTCCCTTTGCTCAAAGTAAGGCAAGGTTGCAGAAGTCTCTCTGCAAAGCATGCCCTGAAAGGTACAAAATGCACTGTATTTGCAAGCTATAATCCCAATACAGTGCTTTTTATAAACATCATTGAGAATCTAGTAACACACACACCTGGTGTATATGTAACAGAATCCTTCAGTTGTTTGGCTTTCATCGTAACCTGCATGAAAGCAACAAAAAAAGCACTATTAAAAAAATTATATTACTGGGGCTATTGAAGAATTCAGTAGCAGCTTACTGCAGATTACCACCATTGAACATATACTAAATATGGCGAGGCTGATGTTCTTCTGCTGGCTTTGCTCATACATGGATCCCAAAGTGGGAAAAAGTAACTTCCCAGACTTTGTCCTTTCTAAAACATTCCTAGCTTACTAAAATAATGTTAAGCAGTGCTACACACTTCTATTACTATCACCATAATACATCACAGTTGATAGTAAAATTTTGTTTTTCATTGTTAAACCCTAATTCTCTAACCTAAAAATACCACAAGGAGAAGGGGGGAAAAGGAAACGAATGAGTTATTTTCTAGATATTAGCTTCTCAGTAGAGAACAAAAGAACAAAATAACGCACGTAGGTCCAGATGATGAATCACAGAATCACTAAAGTTGGAAAAGACCTCTAAGAAAGATCATCAAGTCCAACCATCAACCCAACACCACCATGTCCACTAAACAATGTCTCACAATGCCACATCCACACGTTCCTTGAACACCTCCAGTGATGGTGACTCCACCACCTCACTGGGCAGCCTGTTCCAATGTCTCACCACTCTCTCAGGAAAGAAATTTTTCCTAATATCCAGCCTGAACCTCCCCTGGTGCAACTTGAGGCCATTTCCTCTTCTCCTGTTGCTAGTCACTTGGGAGAAGAGACCAACACCCACATCTCTGCAACCTCCTTTCAGGTAACTGTAGAGAGCGATAAGGTTTCCCCTCAGCCTCCTCTTCTCCAGACTGAACAACCCCAGTTCCCTCAGCTGCTCCTCATAAGACTTGTGCTCCAGACCCCTCACCAGCTTCGTCGTCCTTCTCTGGACACGCTCCAGCACCTCAATGTCCTTCTTGTAGTGAGGGGCCCAAAACTGAACACAGGATTCCAGGTGCGGCCTCACCAGCACCGAGTACAGGGGCACGATCACCTCCCTGGTCCTGCTGGCCACACTGTTTCTGATACAGGCCAGGATGCCGTTGGCCTTCTTGGCCACCTGGGCACACTGCTGGCTCATATTCAGCCGGCTGTCGACCAACACCCCCAGGGCCTTTTCCACCAGGCAGCTTTCCAGCCACTCTTCCCCCAGGCCTGTAGTGTTGCCTGGGGTTGTTGTGACCCAAGTGCAGGACCCGGCACTTGGCCTTGTTAAATCTCATACAATTGGCCTCAGCCCATCGATCCAGCCTGTCCAGATCCCTCTGCAGAGCCTTCCGACCCTCCAGCAGATCAACACTCCCGCCCAACTTGGTGTCATCTGCAAACTTGTTGAAGGAGCACTCAATCCCCTCATCCAGATCATCGATAAAGATATTAAAGAAGACCGGCCCCAAAACTGAGCCCTGGGGGACTCCGCTTGTGACCGGCCACCAACTGGATTTCGCTCCATTCACCACAACTCTCTGGGCTCGGCCGTCCAGCCAGTTTTTTACCCAGCGAAGAGTACACCTGTCTAAGCCATGAGCTGCCAGCTTCTCCAGGAGAATACTGTGGGAGACAGTGTCGAAGACTTTGCTACAGTCCAGGTAGACATGAAGCACACTAATGGACAGGCACTCAGTCCCAAAATAAAATATAACAGTTTGACTGCCAAAGATCAGTAAAGACACCTCCTAAGTCCTGATATTTCAGGAAAAAAAGTTTATTACATGAGAATCCAAAGGATTTAGAGTTGCCTGCTTCATCCTCTCCATGTATACCGAAATCTGTATCCTGGGAGAACAGTAACACCAGATTTAACATTTTCATTTTTACTTAAGTAAGGTAACAAACAGGCTTTCTCCCCACCCAGAACGAGAAGCTTCCCCATCCCGAATTTCTAGACTTCACTATAGATAACAAAGATGACAGACTTCATTTAAAATTAAGATATTTTTAATCACTTAGTATCTGTGTTATATCAAATGACCTCGAGTCCAAAATTCAAGTACCATGTAAAAGCATTTTAAAATGTAGTACTCAAAGAAATATACACACTTTCTAATTACTGAAAATGTTTTATGAATACCAGATTTCAATTTTGGGGTTTTTTTGAATATGAGGTCTTTGTGAAAAAGATAGAAATTGAAATCAAGTAGTCTGAGCCACCCAAATCAAGTAAAACTTAAAATGTAAACAGGCAATGCACTGAATCAGAACTGATACTACCTGGGATGGGTAACCCGCGTTTTCTGCTGTTTGAGCCTGGGACTTCAGATGTCAACAGCTGTTTAATGTGAGGCACTTGGTAGTGCCCTGCCCAGAGCAAAAATAAAAAATACATCACCTACGAAGTCAGAAATTCCTCCATGTGGGATCATATTTACCCACAATATGAACCATTCAGACCTTCAGAGCCACAGCATAGACCTCTGCTGTTTTAACTAACTAACGTTAACAGCAACAGACTAGTATCCCCTATGTAGAGCAGCACTAGAGGGCAAAGCTGTCAGGGGGTTGTACAGCTATTGTCTGGAAGAAGGTGAAAATACAAAGATACAGGATTTTTCTTCCATTACAGGATTCGTAAGTGAGTACTTAAATACTTCAAATACTGTGGTACCATCTGCTTCTAGTCTAGTCTGGTACCCACATTTCTGCCTATGAAGTTGCAGGGCTTTGCTTTAAAAACAGGCAAGTGCTGGATCTCCTTAAAGAAATGACAGCAAGACTTAACAAGGCAGTGGTCTATTTTCCCTACAAATTAAACTTCATTTTCTGGGATGATTAAGTTTAATGAAAACTCCATGAACAAAATTCCCAACTCTAATTAACCAAAACCTCTATCCAGAGGTAGACATCTGGCATAGAAAACTCCAGTTTCTGCTACTGCAGTATGATAAAGTTTTAGTTGTTCAAAGAGAAAAATCCCCAAATACTATGATAAACAGATAAATTTAACTAGCACTAACAGTTCTGCCTGCGATCTGCATGATCCTGATTTTCAAACAACAGGATAGATCCTCCTTGAAACAGGTGATCCACTAATAGAAATTGCCTTCCTTGAAGAGTTTATAGTCTAAAATAATCCAAATTAAAATGTTTGTGTTCCATTTTCATTATTAGCAGAGTGTCTCTATAGAGCAAATGCTTTAAAAGGCTGAGTGGAAGGGAATCCATTTTTGACTAGTGAACAGAATGGATCCTTAGTGGTGTCCTGCTATGCATCTCTTAAATAGAAATTATGTTATATAAACTGGATTATAATAGATTATTTTGAAAAAAGTGAGAAGAACTTGTCATGCAAACAAGTAGCTGATCCTTTAGAGCTTACTGCAATGATGCAGTGGATTCATTGCGAATATGAGAAGGCATTATCTATCTATGTTCATGTATTCCAGAAAACTGTTTCTAAACCATTTTGCTATTTTTTAAGTACTTCTTTCAAAGATTTACAGCCTACTCATAAGGCCAAGAGATGAAAAAGAGAGAAGAGATTCCCTGAACCAAATAGAGCAGACTAAGTTGCAAGAAATGACAAAGAAAGACAGGTATACTGAGTTGCTACCCTGATAATGCTCGGTTTTCTCTACAGTGAACTTCTGATGTTTTCAGAAGTTGGCAATTATTGTTTTATCTTTCAAACTGAGACTACACACACAACATAAACTTTGCATTGGAAGTGGTGCAAATCAGTATGCTGGATTCAGGTTTCCTTTACAAGACAAACGTTCCCAAATTAGGTTAGTGTAGGTATCCCTTTATAGATACAAGTTTTGCTGCATATTACATTTAATTGAATTAGAATCTAAACCAGCCCTCTCCACTAGACCAATGAAGGATTTTGGTTTATTTCTAGATCCTAATGGCATTTCACATTTTCCCCTACATGCAAAAAGGTCAGAAGTAACAGTTTTGCCTTAGGTTATCTTTTTTTAGATAACTTCAGCCGTAATAACTTGGTGAACCCAGATGCAGTATTTGTAGTAAGTTACTCCATTTATTACATCAAATATTTTCAAGACTTTCTCTTTTGAAGGCATTATGATATCTGTCCATATTTTGATGGACTTTCAATTTGAATGTTCACCAGGTAAGCTGGAAATAACAACTTTGTGTATAGTTTAGGTATTGAAAATCTACAATTTCAAACACTGAACAAGCACCTTCAGTTGACACAAGTTTGACAACTCATCAAGCTTCTTACTCACAGCTTTACTATCATCATTCACAGGTTACATGAGAAGATTATTTGTCTATTATTCTCTTTTTTTTTTTTGTCAGCTTTCTTCTTCATACTGATGTTTTTGCAAGTCCTTTTAGAGGTAATATGTAAAGTTCATGTTTACTCCAGCTCTTTTCACTTTGAGTTCAGCTACCACTTATTTAGACTTAAGATTTCTTTGTCCATCAGCTTCAACTGTCGTTGCCATTAAAGATGCTGACACAGGGCAAGAATGATAACATGTCAGTATTAAACTACTAAGGCTTATTAGGAATCCAACCTATGGAACATATGAAATTGTATTTCAATTTGATCTGTTTGAATTTAATCATTGCTCTTGCCACTCAAATTTGCAGTCCCTTCTGGTGCCAGTTTCTCTGTACTTTCTGACATCCTTAATATCAATTTAAATTTCCTCTCCAGTGGTGAGTAGTGTTATCTACTAGCTAGTTCTTAACAGTGATTTAAAAAAAAAAAAAAAAAATCACTAAGTTATGCAACGTAAGTTGCTCCATTGCTTTCTCTACTATATTTCTTATCATAACTTGCTTATATTATTACTCTCTCATTAGGTAACAGATAACATACTTGGAAATACTGTTATTCAAAGTATGAAGCAATTGTAGAATTACTTGTCTAGTTATTGTTGCTGATTGTTCCTGCATAATGCTTTAAAATTATAGTTTTCATGTATATTAAATTATGAGTTTTATCATTACTGTGAAAAGTTGTGCTAAAAGCCTGCTGTTATTGACAACAGCTTTCACCAGAGTATTAGCCAGCCCATAAGAAATCCTGGGTCTGGAGACACCTTAAATAATAAGGATCAAGACTGTGAAATTGATTTAAAACAGAAGAGGGCAGATCTCGTATTCCTGCAAGTATTTATACTGCTGAACAGACACATTGCATTATTTTATAGGAATCAACTTTAAACATTGCTGTTTCTATGCCCAAATAACCTAGGCATCCCTGTAGTCTACCAGGGATAACAGAAGTCACAAAGTCAGATAATCACATGCACTGTGAAGATTTTCTTAGACAGAGAAAGATGACAAAAAAAAAAAAATTGGATGCAAGCATCAAATTGCTGAAGTAGAAATCGAACCATCTTACTATGGGACCTACAGAAAGAAGCCACAGGAACAGTTTGCTTCTGAGAACTCCCTTCTGAATTCAGTTTCAATAGCTGTTCAGCTGCAAAAAGATTTTATTGAAAGCAAGTGGGATTAGTGGGATGATCTTATGCAAGGAAAGCCAGACAGAGCTGGTTTCCTCCTGTACTGCTGACAACTAGTCCAGATCACAAGACTAGTTGCTACTCAATAAGACACCTAGCAGTAAAAACATTCCTCATCGTGACCATCCAAATGTTAAATCTCTTGTTTCCTTGGACACCTGCCACTTCTTTCAGATAGAACAATCAATGCTTCAGAAATATATAGGAGGAAAAAAAAATATTATTTAAAGTCAGCTTAAAAGACTCTCAGTAGCATAGGCAAAAGCAAATTTTGCTATCACATGAATGAGAGGCTACTTTTCATCCTGCAGGGAAGGCAGGCATAAAAGAAAAGCACGGAATTGTGGCAGACCTAGAGGGAAAACCCTGTAAATTCAGGTACAAATGATCCTACTGATGCCAAACAGAGAGAAACAGCCCTTTTGCAGAAGATGAAGAGCAATTTCCCATTCCTACAGCAGCAGCCACCAGCCCATCACTTCAGCTGACCCCTCCAGCACCACGACCAGCCTAGCTTTGCAGGGCACAGGCCAATGGGACTTCAAAGCCTTCGCCATTTTGCTGTCTTCTAGCAATCTTCTGCAGGCAACAATATACCTTCCTTCTCTGAATAGGATACTATTTCGATCACGATTGCACCAGGTAATTACAGAAGTACAAATCTCTTGGGTTCTGACAACATTCTGAGAAAATAACGTGGGGTTTTTTTGTGGAGGAAGAGATAACCCATGTCTCTTGGTTTCCCAAACGTATATAACCTTCTTGCAAGGGAGGATGACATTCTATTGTGCTGCTGAAAACTGGAGGTCCTGATAAAATTGTTTACTATTCTTAGCATCTTCCTGAGCAGAAGTTCTACTAAAGCTGCCATATTTTCTCAGCATCAGCTATCAGAAATTTGCTGTCCCAGTAGCAGTGTTCTGTTTACCCAGTTGTTACCTTCCTGCATGCTCTCTGTCAGTTATGTGATGAAAAAATACCAAGATCTGTGGAATTATGGAAAAATATAATGTGGAGACAGCCTGTGAGTAGCTGAGCCTAATATGCAGCAATTAAGAATGTCTTGAATCTTTGGGGCTAATTTGAGTTAACACCAACATTTTTCTCATAAAGGAAAGCCAGACACAGAAGGATTTTCACGCCTTCCTGGCTTTGTCAAAGTAGTAGGTTTTTTGCAGATCTAACCTCCCAGAACAGCATAGAATAAATAGCCAAATTTGAAGTTCTCCACTTACAACCAAAATACTACCTGCTACACTGACTTGTTTTTCCAATGTAGAGCTAAATAGCTTTTTCATAGCAACCACAACTATATCAAGAACTGTTTGACCCAAGACAGACAACAATAATGATCCATTCCTTAATTTTCATGTGATATACTCAAAATTTGTTGCTTTATCAACTGCCTGCCCTTACATACACTAAGAAGGCTGCTAAAATTGTCTTCCAGTTTTAACAGACTGCTGGAGCTTCAAATACTGAAGCATAAAGCCAAATAATTATCCATTTTTTGCAAGTATCCTTATTTGCAACTTACTACATCTCTTGAAATGAAATATTTCAAATTAGAAGATGCACCTTTGTTTTGGCACGGCTTATAACAGTTTGCTTAGTAGATTGTTACCGATTTTCTCAAAAGTATGTAACATAACTAGTCTTTATCCACTGAGTAAATTACATGTTGAATTTAATACTAACATAGCAACTGGAAGAACTATTGATTATATAAATATATGCAAGCTGCTACAGGTGAATGTTTCAGAATACCCACAACGGAGAGCACAGTAACTGAGTTAACACGGACACAGTATACAAAATGATATGTAAAACAGACTTAGGAAAACAATCTCCAGAAGCAAAAAAACTAATAAATTAATGAACTTTTACATATGGATCATTTCTCTTATAGATATTTTCTTGCTGGCAAGGTAATGAGCTTGCATTTATCAAAAATAAGAAATCTATTCTAGAATGGCACATAAAGTACAATGAGTATGAACTCACTCACTCAGACTTAACAGCTGAAACTGTTGCTTGTACATAAAAGAGATGCCACAAAATACACACCCCCTCCCAATGTTATGCCTTTGGGTTTCATGATAATTACAGAATCACAGAATGACAGGGGTTGGAAGGGACCTCTGGAGATCATCTAGTCCAACCCCCCCCACCAGAGCAGGCTCACCTCGAGCAGAGGAATGCGCCTAGGAGAGTTTTGAGTATCTCCAGAGAAGGAGACTCCACAACCTCTTTGGGCAGCCTGTTCCAGCGCTCTGCCACCCTCAAAGTAAACAAGTTCCTCCTCATGTTTAGATGGAACTTCCTATGACCAAGTCTGTGCCCGTTACCTCTTGTCCTGTCACTGGGCACCACTGAAAAAAGACTGGCCCCATCCTCCTGGCACCCACCCCTTAAGGATTTATGAGCACTGGTAAGATCCCTCCTCAGTCCTGTCTTCTCCAGACTAAAAAGACTCAAGTCCCTCAGCCTTTCCTCATCAGAAAGATGTTCCAGTCCCCTCATCATCTTTGTAGCCCTTGGCTGTACCCTCTCCAGCAGCTCCCTGTCCTTCTTGAACCGGGGAGCCCAGAACTGGACACAGTACTCCAGATGTGGCCTCACCAGGGCAGAGTAGAGGGGGAGGATAACCTCCCTCGACCTGCTAGCCACACTCTTATTGATGCACCCCAGGATGCCATTGGCCTTCTTGGCCACACGGGCACATTCCTGGCTCGTGGTCATCCTGTTGTCCACCAGAATGTCTGCTCAAATATATCTACCCGTGTATTGTTTTGCTGTCTACCTTAGTGTTTTTCTATACAAACAGCAAATCCTAATCAGTCTGGTTTTGCAACACAAATGCATGAGATTAGTGACTGCAGGAGCAAACAGAATCAGTTTAAATCCTGTAAGACAAGTGAATGATATTACTTCACAAGTATGAAATCTGAGATCTTTTTGCCTTTAATTTAAAAAACCTGTACCTAATAATCACATTAAAGTCTGTTTGGCATGCCAGACAGCTTTTACTTCCTCTGTTATTTTTACAATTTGAACGTCCTTTGTAGTTACTGAAATTAATTTATGCCTTTCAGCAAATATTTTTTTTTAAAACTTTTTATCTATAAGGGTAGGCATTGTCAAATACAATATACTTATATAATTTCACATCTAAGTGCTCTTTCTCAATTTTTTAATTCAGCAAAAGCTGACAATCATTATTAGAAATCTTCATAAGGCCTAGCATTTGTCAAATCAAACAAGATATTTTTTGCAGAAATAATAGTCTTGAAACTCCATTCCATTCATTATTTATACCATGTTATAGGGTGTTCACAGTGCTTAGGACATTCAAAAAATAACTTTCGTATTTTGTTTTAAAAGCTCAATTATTTCCTTAAGTATTGGAGGACAGGAATGAGAACTAACCCTGGAGCAACAAATTCAGCAAGGAAAATGGGTCAAAGAACAGATGTTTAGAGGATGACAGAGAGCAGTGGTACAGGTAACCAGGTCAGCAGGCAGAAACCCTGATTAGAGTTAACTGAACTCCATTTCCCTTTCATAATCAAAACACTTGAAAATCTAATTTATAACACCAGGCAATTGCAATAAAAATTACTTAAAAAGCTGTAGAAGCTTTCAGTTGTAAAAGCAGTAAGATTTCATTATACTAAGCCAGCTGAAAATCATCTTTATGGGAAAAGATTGCTAAATTCCCAATATGCACATATTAAAATGACAATTAGCAATTTAAATAATTAAACATACTGATAAAAAGAGCACAACAACCTCATCTATTTTGGGTTGATTATTCATTGGCTGTTAAAAGATGTCTTCCTGAAGAGAGACAAGATAAACATATCCTATATTTAACATGACAAAAGTTAAAGTAATAAGCCTTCTTTCAGTATGTCTGCACCACGATTGCAGGCTTAACCTAGCTCTGAGCTGAAAAGCATAGGAATATGTTGCAAAGATATTTATGCTGGTATCACATGAGGCAGCATAAATAGAAACAGTAGAGCTGAATGAGCTGAGGGCACTACAGCATGGACATAGCTGTTCATTGTCGGATTTTGGCTGGCACTTTTCCAGTGGCCTGCATCACATCGTGTGTATGTACTTCGTTGGACAGGGAATCTGGTAGACATACCCATATAATGGGCCTTATAGTAATCCTTTTTTGTGCAGTATTTTGGGAAATAACTATTAACAAATCTAAGTGTCTACAAAACCCCAATATGAATAACAGTAGAAAAGAAAAAAACCATCTGAAAGATTACTTTGTTAGGAATTACTGAATTTAACAAGTCAAGCTAAGGTATATGCGGTGATTACTAACCAACTACAGTGACTATCTGGCTTTAATTTTACATTTTTTAAAATTAGTCCACACATGCTTCCAATTGTAGGGAAGGTTTTTTTCCCTCCCCCTTTCCTCCTAGATAGCTCGCACTTGCTAGTCTAATCATAGACCATATGAAGCGAAGGACCTAACCTCAGGCAGAACCACTACATTGATGTTGTTTCTTGCAGATGTTTGTATAACCTGTTCTTAAAGGCCTGCAAATACAGAGACTCCACAGCAGCTTATTCCACTGCTTCATCATCTCCATTTTAATTCTTTGCCCCTTAATGTCTAACTCTGAAGCCTGTGATAAAATTTGAGGTAATTACTTCTTGCCCTATAAAACTATTACAGTGCACAAGCCCCCTCCTCTTTATGGTTTTCTTTTTATATATTTGAATACTGACATCCTCAGTTCATAATGTCTTTCAGTTCAACAACATGAATGCCTCAAAATCTTTCCTTGTAGGTTGCACTTTAGAGACCTATTATTCTCTTTATTCTCATCTGGACTCATTATATTGAATCACGTGTTTAAGTGCAGTACTGAAAACTAGACACAAACTAAGGATGCAGAGATGCAGGTTTACCATCCTCCTGTTTGTATATTCTCAGTAAGATGCTTGCCTTTTCACAGCAACTCGCTATTTGTTGACTTGTATCTAGCTCATTATCTCTGCTAATCCCCACATTCCTCCTGCTTTTTAAGAGCTTCCCCTAGCCAGCTGTTTGGCATTTTTTATTTGTTAACCTGATCACCATCTTGCTGTGTGTCCTTGCATATATTGTCTGTTTAATTTCACCCTATTTTTTGCATCTTATTTTTCTAAGTTGTCCTGACCTTTTTGAATTCTACTCATCTTCCAACATACTTTCAGTTCCTCTTAGCTTTGTGAGAATTACATGTGCTTACCAGGTTCTGTGTTATCAAAGTCATGTTCTAGCAAAATCAAGGAAGAATTTTCCAAGCTGAACAAATCTCTCTGGAAATGAGTCAGACACACAACCTTTTTGGGCCTTCTTTGTATGTGAAAAAGCAGTATTTAAGGCTCCACGCATTGGAAACTTTGCTTCATACTGTTCCGAAACTTATTAACATAATGGCAGGAGAAAAATTCAGAAATGTAAAAAACCCCTCCAAAACAAATAAACCCACAAAACTAAGTTAGAACACCACCATGAAGCTGAAAAGTTCACAAAAGCCAAGAACACGCTCCTCAAGTCCTGCATAAAAATTGCCAGTGGAAACAAATATAGTTTGATGTAGGAATTTACTTTTTAAAAAAAGGAAGGAGTTTAAGACAATTTGAAATGTAATTTCTTTGGGGTGGTTAGAGTGAGTGAATTTCAATTATGCTCTTCTGGTGTATATGAGTGGTTTCAGCTTATTCTTTAAAAAGTACTGAAACATTTTTCTAGCCCTTTTTTGCTGAGCAAGAAAACTTTGAGACAGAAGCCACAAAGTAGAGATCATTTTGGACTGGATTACTTTGAACTGTTTTTATTAACACCTATTTAGCTAATCTACTATTAAAAAGGGTTTGAATGCTTAAAATAACATGGAAACAAGCACACTGTACCTTGTCAATAATTTCTACTATAGTTCTCTAACTGTGAAAGGAAAACCAAGCCTTACTGCTCTTGATACTTTATGGGAGAAGACAAGCAGAAAGTGGTCTCAAGTTTTTAAAAAGTATTTCCTGTGTCACAGAAAATGTTGGAAAAACAAATTCAAATTTGCCCTTGAATGTTTTTCTTTTTCAAGATCTACTGCATTTGCCAGAAAATACACAGTTCAAACTCTCTCTGGCTTGACTAATATTAAATTAGCTGTAAGCAAAGGATTCCCAAACTCTACACAAACTATTTCAAAACAGCACCTCATACACCAAAACTTATCTCCCTGCACCTCTCCCAGTGGAAAAAGGGAACAGTTGTCTGGGCAGCAAGCAATGCCTGCACATGCAAACACCTCTTTTTCTGTGCACAAAGTTTAACAAAACCAGAATTGTTTTCCTGCAGCTTTAACATAACATTTCTTAGTCAACTACGGTGATGCCCAAGCAAAATAATCCGTGCTGTAAATTTATATGCTTATTCTATGTCACCTTCAACAAATACAAAGGATAAGCTGTACATCTTGTTCAACAGGTGAATGGATATATGTGAAGTAGATCCCAGTTTCAACATTTCTGATACTGATGCAGTAACAGTTTGAGATTCAGAGAAGCTTCCAGGAAGCTTTTGTTTAAGTGTTTCCTCTTAAAACCTAATCACTGTAACTGTGCAATGCAATGACAGAAGTAGCAGAAACTCTAATAAGCAGTCTGTGTCAGGAAAACTGACCTAGCATTATCAGCAGTGAGAAATTTTTAGAGAAGTAAAAACTTGTGTGGAGAACACTTATATTAATCATAGAGTTGGAGGTCACTGGAAGTAAACGGGATTACACTCAGACCTTTCTCCACACATAAAAATCCCTGAAAATTCCTTTTTTCCATACAAGAAAATGACAGCTCATAGAACAGACACCTTTCTTTCATTTCTCTTTCCAATTCACTGAAGAGAATTCTCACCTAATGGAAGAAGCAAGCGAGCTTTGTTTTTTCTTTCCAGTACTGGATGTGTGCAAGTATGGTGGCCAAATATATTATGCAAAGGATTCTTAATAAAGAATGTTTTTACACCTGCATCAAGGAATAAAGCAGAAAATGGGTGCCAAAGGCAGTCTTAAGATAGTGTTAGTTTTGTGATGGGTATATGTGGAATTATTCCACATGGTTGTATTATCAGCATCAGGCAAATTAATCAGTTTTTCTAAAGCAATCTCAAAAGATCTTCCCCATGCACACAGCATACTACCAAACCATGTGAAATATTCTTGCTGTTAATTTCTGCTTAGTAAAATGTAGCATCTTTTTAATAAAGTCACTCCACTTCAGTAGTATGATAAACAACACTAAAAAGAATAAACAAAAAAGACTTAATTTCATTTGCATAGCAGGTTAGTAACTTCTTGCTTACATCCACTTACTTGCAAATAATATGTATTGTTCTAAAATGGTAAGAATGCAAATGGATTGTTTTCTAGTATATGTAACAGAACTGTATAATGCATTAAATCTTTAAAAATAACTTCTAAAAATATCTTTTTGTGATTTTATCAACAGGGGAAAAAAACACTTAAGAAGCATGCAAATTGCCCAGAAAGCTATAATGGGTTACATTTCACTCTAGCCAGAGGCTTTGTTTCCCATTATTTAAGATAATTCCTGAAATATAATAAATAAAGAACATCTAATCTCAAAACGTACATCAACAGATTTAAACATTATTCTCATTAACCCCTCCAGAGCCTATAAAATAGGGTCAGCTGAAAGGGCTTTCAAATGGTCCTCAGCAGACACTACATCATGTTCTGGTGATCTATTGCTTGAAAAGGAAAAGTCTTTTACAGCCTAGCCCCTAAGGGTTTTAAGATCATAACACTTAAAATCCGTAAGTACAAGCTTTCTTTGATATCTGGTACAATACTATAAGATATAAATTAACAAGGGTATTAATCATTTTACACAATATCATTATTAACTATGATATAATCCAGAAAAAGGGACTGAAATAGTATCGTATGTATAACTTGTTCTAAAGTTCGTAGAGATATTTCAGTTTAATTAATGGAAACCACCTGTCTAAACACCATTCACTCATCTACATTTTTTAAGGACTGGCTTGAAACAGAAATGTAATCCTTAACCAAGTCACACAAACATTCACTTGCAGTGAAAGGAGGTTGCTACAAAACCCAAAGTGCATTGTTTTTCTGTTATTGGGTTACAGTAGCTCAAGTCTGTAAGCACCAGAATCCCCCATCCAGCTGATCAGTTACAGCTGTTAATTGTGGAGGGAGAGACTGGCTGACATCTGCTTCTTGCATAGTTAGTTAATGGTTCACTTCCAGGTCCTAAAAGGATTGTAGCCTCTCTCAAAAGACAATGTCGGCCCCCATACAGGTCTGCCTTCTACACTGCCTGTCTTGTTCTGGTTTGTCACTCTCTATACAATGCAAATTTGAGTGAACTCACATCTGCCACTGATCGACCCAATTCGTGAGCAATCTTTTCCCATCGACCTGGGGTCCCCCCTGGGAACTTAACCATACTTCTTGTCAGCTGGCTGAGGTCCTCCTCTGTCCATTCAGGTGCCTGTAAAACATTTGTAAAACATTCATTACACTGGGATACTGGACACATTTTTGTGAGGTAATATACTGAAAAAAGGCTTCAAACGAATTAATCAAATCGTGTAAAAAAAAAAATTAATAGTTTCAAGTATCTGGGTGCCATCTCCCTATGCTGCTGCCGAAAATGCATAAAAACAACAGACCAACAGTTAAGATATTAAAAATCCTTAACACTCAAAAAATGCATTTTGTATATTGTACACACTCAATTTCTATCAACATGTATACAATGTACATAACACTGTAAAACACAGTAAAGATAAAAAGCAACACCACTTTTATTAAAAATGAAATAACAGTTTAAGATGCAAAATTTTAGCATTTATTTAATTGCACACGTAAGATATTTTGGCAAAGACAAAGAAAATATCCTCATTTTCACATTTTTTAAAAAGCCTCTGAATAGAACAGTCATTTTAGCTTTTTGTCACCGTAATCATCCTATGTTTTCGCATTCTGGGATGATTCAGGAATGAAATCTGTTGATTCTAATATTCCATTAAGACTATTAAACACCACCCCTTCCCCCCTCCCCCCCGGTTATGCCACAAACCCAAACCGGATGCTTCCACCACCCAATAACCAAAAGCTATAAAAATGTTTTGCTCTAACTACATAAGACAATCTGTTAAAAATAACTGTCTTCATAACGGCCAAATAAAAGCGAACCAAGCAAGGAACACACAATTACGGCAGCTGAAGGCACGAAATCGCGCTTGCCTCAGAAGGCAAGACCAGTAAGTGTCTTTGACGTTTTCAGCGTCTTTGGCAACGACTGCAGAGCCGAATCTCTGTTACCATCAGTAGTTTGCCATTTTACTTATTTTTAAGGAATTCTTGACGACATACCTCTGCTAATCACCATTTCCGATAATGAACGGGCACATATCAAGCAGTTTGCATTACAGAGCCATCAGCACAGCACAACAGTCAGAGGTGAGTGACCCCAGGGACCATCTCCACAACCACAGCAAAGCTTCTCCCTGACACTAATCCTGCCTGTCATTCTCCCACTGTGCTCTAACCACACTGACATCCGCCTGCCGCACTGCAAGCTTAACGGGGCCCTTCCTGACTTTTTACTGTCTCCCCCAATCAATGGTTCAAGCGTGCTCTTTTCACCATGTCCAAATGGCAGCTTCACTCATAATCAAAGTGCATTGCTCCTGTTAAAGGGCTTCCCGAAAGGCTCCGCCATTTGCATTCATTTGCAAAGCAAACTACTTTTATTCACTTTGTTCTGCTATCAAGAGTGTTCCCTGAAGCAGATAAATTGGCATAAATACAACCTGCCACTTAAAAGACAGTAAATAATAGCCAATAGTAGCAAGGATTTCATCCATCGTCCTGGTTTGGATCCATGTAGTCCTTTATTCGATGCTGAAAGCCTCAGACATTCATATTCGGGTTGTTTTTAATACAAGTATAAAATTAATTATCCATGATGATTCAAACGCAAGACGCTTAAATAGTGTGTGTGTGCGCATGTGTATGTGAGAGATCTCACACATACATTACATGCATTATCATACAATTACACTCTGGCCTATGGAAGAAATGACAAATACATAGAAAATCTCCACATTGCACAATAACCTTGTTACTTTTATTGTATTAAACAAGTTAATATACTCCATGTATTTATTATATTATACTCCATACGTATTTTATACGAAAATATTTCTCAGAGATTTTTAGAAGGGAAGATTTGGGGTACTTAATGGTCTACTTATAAAAATTTTCATCATTGTAATTTAGATAATGAATTCTTCTGAGTTTTTTGTTAAAAGCCTTTTGTTCGAAAATCAGTCAAATTTCATACCTCAAAATTAGCCTTAATACGCAGTTTACTGTAATTTTCGATTTAATTTTTATTAAAACTTTGTGGGGGTTTTTTGTTGTTGTTTTGGTGAGGGTGGTTGTTGTTTCAGGTTTGGGTTTCGTTTTTTTTGTTTGTTTGTTTGTGGTTTTTTTGTTTTTTGTTTTTTTAAGTAAATTCACAGCTATTCTCTCTTACCATATCCAAAGCACATCTAAGCAATTACACACAGAAATCAAGATGATCTTTTCAGTGATATACACACATAGAAAGCTTTCTAGCAAGTTTTATTTTCAGACTTTTTCGGTAAGCTTTGATTTTCCTATGTGCTCAAAACTTTACTAACCATTTGTAAATATTACAGAACTGATAAGGTTATTTTCCTCAATAAAGGACAAAACTACAATCATTCTGTAGGTCTGTAGCTAATTACATAGCTAATGAATTCTTGTGCTGTGAATTAGCTACATTAAAATATCAACTTGTTAATCTTATTTCAAGTTGACAATAATTTTAGAATGTGAAGATCTAAAACATTTACAAATTTGGAAAATCTCTGAAAAAGCTTTTAGAAAATCCACTCTCAACCGCTAAAGCTGTAAAAGAGCTTTTGTGAATTTGCAATTCCTCAGCAACAGTTAATTGTGTCTTTAGATGCAACAGCACCTACTGTGATCCAACTACTACAAGCAGCAATGAGGGTGGTCATGGTGCGAATGTATTCTCCCTGTTCTAATCTGTAGCCAACTGTAACTGCGAGAGTCAAATGAATGCATAAACATACTGCTTTGTCACCTAAAACCATGTGTGTCCAATATTACTGAAACACTGGGCCAAAATTCATCTCTACAGTAAAGCAATGGAAGACACCACATGGTGAGGGGACAGCTGTTGTTACTACACAAGCATTCAGATTTTGCATCAAAAAAGCCTCGTTCTGAGATTAACTCCCCATACTGAATACAAAATTAAAGTACAGAGTTATGGTCTACAGTCTTCAAAATGAAAATAAACTACAAGTGTAGATGTAAAAAATCCATAGCATTGCTATAAATAATAATCCTTTAACATGGTTTATCATACATAGCTGGCAATATTGAAGGATTAGTTCATCCAAACCACTGTGCACCTATAGAAAAGATACGAATGTGGTTTATTGTTTACCATCACTCTTACATGTGTATCTCCACTTAGCAGTTTCATACCACCTCTTTCAGCATGACAGGGTTTTACAATATTAGGATTTTTTTTACATATGAGCAACTCTATTTTCAATTACATTAAAAGCACATTTTTAGACAATAAAGCATTTCCTTTCAAGAAAACAGTCTGACTCGTTTAGACCTGTTAACATTAATAAGTATAAAACTACATACCCTTTTATTGATAAAATTGGGAAGTGGCTACTATTTGAGAGTTTATAAAGAAACTTCAGAAGTTATTTATATTGACTTGACAATATAAGACAATTGGATTTTTTTAGATTAAATTTTAGCTTTAGACCATTTCTTCCTGTCATCAATATACTGTAGATTCAATTAAAATCACTGCTCTATGGAAGTTTGGATAATCTTTTCTAGCTGGCTAGGACTTTGTGCTATGCTTCATCTAACTTTGGTGATTCGCTGATTTCAGCAAGTCTAGTCCATGATCTTGCAAATAAACCATGAGGCAGCATCTATTTAAAAATACCTGTGCAAATGTTTGCAGAACAAAGGTCCTAGTAAAATCCCAGACAGTTTTGCAATTCAGGATACATTTAACCTACAAGAAGGTGGTGTGTTTCTATCCAATAACAGAATGTAACAGGATTCCTGATGTAATTTCTTGCCCATAATGTCTTATTTTTCTTACATTGTTCTTACATACTCTTACAATTTCTTGCTTTACCTACAAGAAGTCTGAAGTCAGTCTTGTTTTATCAAGTCTAATACACATCTGGCATTGTGATGCAGCTGTGGCTGAACACTAAGAGTCTGCTACAGTTCTAAAGATCTCTTGTGAAGCTCTAAAGATCTGCTAAAGTGTATTAATGATCTGAACTCATATTCAAAGCCACGACATGTTCACATAACCCTTTGTTCCTGCAAAGCCATTACTCAAATTCCATTTCCACCAGTACAATTTTTATTAATTGAGCCAACAAAACCGTAAGGACAGCTATACTGTTTTAGACCAATGGTCAAGGCAGGCCAGTAAGCTCATCATCTGTGCTCAGGGAGTGCAGCTGCAGAAAACTTTAACTACATACTTTGCGATAACAAGAAGGACTGTATTTATCATTCCTCCTTTCCAGCCCCACTCTGCTTTGAAAAAACAGGGGCCATATGCAGATACTAAGAGTAAGGCAAGCATAGAGGTTACCTCATATTTCCCCTAATATTTTCCCTAACTCCAATTATTTTAAGCTCAAGGAATTTCTCTAGGCTGGTATCTATTTATATTTATCTATTTATTAACCCTCAATGAATCTCTCATTCAATCGTTTTTCCAGTCTCCCCTGAAACTATGTAAACTTTCTGGATTTGCAACATCATCTTCATGAGGAGTTGCACACATCTGCTACGCATTATACAAGGAAACACATTACTTTGGCTATTTTGAACCTGGCTCCTGCTAGCTTTGATGACACCTAGCTCTTGGCTTTGAGTGAAGAACCATCAAATAGTCTACCATCTACTGACTTCCATGTCACTTACAACTTTGTTCAAACTATCCCTCTGTAGTATTTCCCCGTAAGTTGTCTCTTCCTGGCTAAAGACTCCCAGTCTAGTTAGCTGGTTTCTCATGTAAAAGCCATTTTATGCATAATACTGCCCATGATGCCTTTCTCTAAACGATCTGCAATTCCATTATAACCAACCTCTTTGAAATGAGGTACTGAACTGCACACAGCAGGATTAATCATGAGTTCATACAGTGGAATAAGGATTCTTCTGTTTTGCTCTCTATTCCTTTCTTAATAATTTCTACTATTTGCATTGGTTTTTGAATGATACTGAGCTGATGTTTTCAATGAAGCCAGCACTGATAACTCCTAAGATCTCACTCCTCAAGGATCACAGCCAGCTCAGAGCTCTTCATCTTGTGCATGAAGTTAGGACAGTCATCCACTATATCAACATTTGCATCACTTCATATTTACATACTGGAAAGTTTTTCTGCCGTTTTATTGCCCAAGCAGTCAGTCAAACTCATAAGATCACTTTGCAGTTCTTCAATGTCTGTTCTCATCTTCATTATTCCAAATACCACTATCATTGATAAACTCTCTCACCTCAAAACTCGCCTTTTCACCATATTACCATGTTCACTATACTACATGAATACAGCGAACAGCACGATTCTTAGGAGAAACCCAGCCAAACTCCACTGCTAATCTTGCTCTAATGAAGAAGTTATTTATTTCTGTCTTCCATTTCCCATCTTTTAACTAATTATTTACCTGAGAGAATATCCTTCCTCTTATCCCATGACTGCTTTCTTTCCTTAAAAGCCTACAAGCCTTGTTAAACCCTTCTGGAAAATCAAGTGGACTTTTATCAGTCAGATCACCTTCTCCCTGCATATTCGTAATCCTTCAAAGAAGTCTGGAGGGTTTAAGGCAGGACTTCCCTTTATAAAAGCAATGTTCAAGACTCCATGCAGGTAATTTACCTGGTGCTCATTAATTCTATTCTTTATTTCAGTTTTTGATAGTTTTCCCTTAAAGAGGTGTCAGATGTACAGGCCTGTAAAGATCCCAGAATTCCACTGACAACTTAATAAATTAACAGAATGACACATTTGCCATTTCAGTCCTCAGACACCCAAGAAAATAAACAGTTAATTGAATTATTTAATCCTTAAATTTGGTTGCATATACTCTGGTCCCAGTAACTTAAATAATTTAATCTTAAACAATATATTACATAGGTCTGAAAGAACATTAGAGATTAGTTTTAGAATTTTTCAAAGCAACTACATGTAAATATGAAGATACAACTAATTATCTTCACTTATATCATAAGCTTGTCGAGATAATAACCTAACCATAATAATTTTTGTCTATACTATTCTTCACACAGGAATGCCTTCAGCATTAAAAGCATTAAAATATTAAACAATATACATAAGTAGACAACAGCTCTTAGAGAAGAGTAAGAACCTAAGAAGAGAAGCATGAAGTTTCATCTGCCTCAGTATCAGGTCTTCTACCACGTGCAGCAGCAAATGTTCTAGGACAGAGAGATTCTTTCTCTCACAACTACCCCCAACCTGGATTAGGGATTTCCTAAGCATGAAGTTGAATCCATTTCTGTTACAAAGCCAATGATGAAGTTGTCCGCTCTCCTCATCCCATTTTTGCTCTTAACATTATAAGCTGGCTTTCTACACACATTCAGTTTCTCACTTCTCACCATACCCTGCTGCCTTTTCATTTCTCTGTCCAATATATTTCTGCCCTGCTCTACGGCTCTATACATAATAGAAGAGGGAGAAAGCAAAAGAAAAAAAAAAAACACTACCAGCAAGCAGTGTGGTTTTGTTAATTTCTAACCACACAGCTGAAGACGATTTTTCTGTAGTAGGAGAGTCGTAGGAAAAGACAGGACTCCTCGGGAGAGATTTTTCTACACCTTGACTGTTTCAGAATGGGGATTTCACAGACATTTCAATTAGTGCTGCCCTGAATAATTCTGCATCACCCCTTGCAATTCACCACACTATAGACCACTTCCAGTACTGAACAGATCCTTGCAGATATACGTGAAACTCCTCTAGTGACATTTTGCAATAACAAAAATGTATGTTTCCTGTTCTTTAACTAAGCATTACTGTAAAGATCTTGCCTTTCAACTTATCATTACTTTGTCTCTATAAGAAGTCTTGCTGACAGAACCTGTCAAAAGCTTTATAAAAATCCAAGTACACTGTAAAGCTCTAATAATAAGGCATAACTTTCCTTTAAATTCACACTGACTTTTTACTATTATTTTAAAATTGGTGCATCTAATAGTATCATTCATTTTATAATTTCAAACAATTACCCAGTATAGAATTCATGCTAAGCAGTCTGTACTTCCCAGAATCCTCAATGAAGTACAAAAATTGGTATCCTATTTTCATCTCTCATTTCAAGGCTCATTTAAGTAATTGCTAAAATGTTAACACCAGTATTTAATGGATTTAATATTAGAGTTCTTTTTAGGTCAACTAATGGTGAAGACAATTGTTCCAAGCAATTTTTTATTTATCAACATCAGATGAATGCTTCAATCTAAACCACTCCTTCCCCACTTGCCTTCCATTCACGATGTCAAAAACTCCCTAAACTCCTTTGTAGTAAACATGGGTGAAAAGGACTTTTAGCTAGAGCATCTTCTTGAAACTGCTTTATATTTTGATAATCCACTACTTCAACAAAATCCTTGGCAGTGTTCCTTCATCTATTTTCTTTGGAAAAAAGTAAAAATTTTTTGGTTTTGTGCTTACTTTATTTTGGATTTGCATTTGACTTGCAAATCTTATCGTCTTTTGCACAAGCCTTTCCCTTTCTGAAGCTCCCCCCCCCCCCCAGTTAAGCACTATCTTCACTTTTTAGTCTGAAACAAGAATAACTTAATTCCAGTAAAATGGGTATATTTGAGAATCTTCCACTGGCTACCATATGGATTATTCACAATTTTGACTTTTTTTTTTTTTTTTAAAAAACTTCAAGCAGTTTGTTAACCCATCCTAACTGCATGTCAACAGATGATTTTTAAACATTAAAAAAAATTTAAAAATCTAAGTTTACTCTGAGAGTTTAAACATATTAGAAACCAAAATGCAAATATGTCCGTAACTGTATAATGTCAATATAACAGCTCCCCTATGTTTTTGGGAAAGCAAAATCTGTTGCTATCTATTCAGAAACATCAACTGAAATCTTTATTTACAAGTACATTTCACAGCTAATGCAGGTCAAAAAGGAATTATTCAGCTCTCTCATTCCTAAGCTGTGCATCTATATGTACCTAAACATATATATATATATATATATATATTTTGCTTACTTAACCTCAGCAGGAAGCCTGAGTGAATAATAGATTCTCCCACTGCCACCTTTAGCAGTATTGCACAGTGCTACCAGGCTATTCCTACACTTCTAGTAAGCCACACCTTAAGACTGAAAAATTTGTGTTCTAACAGACAGTCAAAAAGCAGGGGAGGAGGATGAGAAGTAGATATAAATCAAGTTAAGAAGCAGCTACGTGAAGCAGTAAGACAATTTTGTAAAGTTATGACTATATTCAGAAAGTTGCAGATACTCGAAAAACAGTAGTAATAGTCATCTGACAGTATAGGTGGCAAAGAGTGCCTTAAAAAAATGAAGCACTGGATAAGCTATATACTCACAAGATGATTGCTATTATACTACATTCATTCCAATGTCTCTGGCTTTCACTTCTAGCCATTGGCCCTTCTGTGTCTTCCTCCCAGACTGAGCAGCCCTTTAAGAACAAGTATTTTCTCCCATGAAGGCACCTGCTAAGTTAACAGGTCACTCTCCAAGTATCAGTAGATACCATTTCCAACCCTTGAGTAATTTATACAGATTTTCTTTATGTCTGTTTTCCACCTTTTTCATGTAAATCCCCAAATTACAAAAAGCTGTTCAGAGCTGATCTTTCCTCACCTTTCCTCCTCATTATTTATTCCTACTTTAAGAATTCAGAGCCAATAACGGTTTTTAATACTTTTTTTGAAAATGCTCCAGTTCTTCATAAAGAATCTGTAGGGGAAAGCAATGCTGAGCAGTAATTTTCAGGTTTTGCAGGACAAGAACAGCTCAAAAAAATCTGTAAATTACTTTAATAAAAGTATTTTCTTGCCAATAGAGCTGAAATTGCTCTAAAATAAGGACTTGTTAATGACTCATCATTGATATGAACAATCATCTGATTAAAGCTACATCACCTGGAAAAACAGGGGAGGTAACAAGAATGAAAACACTTCAGTATTTTATTGTAAAAATTTTTAGAAATGTGACAGGAAAAGTGAGAATTTTTTATCAGGTATCTGCGGCAAGATGTTGGTAGCCGGGGTGGCCTCTCTGGAAGGATGTGAGGGGCTGCCCCATGTTGGACACAGCCAGCGCCAGCTGGCTCCAACAGATGACCCGCTGCAGGAGACAGCTGAGCCCACCAGCCAAGCTGGTGGCACCTCTGAGGAAACACATTTAAGAAAGGGCAAAATGCTGCACAGCAGTGTGAGGAGTGAGGGAAAGTGTGAGAAACAGCCCTGCAGACACCAAGGTCAGAGAAGGAGGGGGAAGAGGTGCTCCAGGTGCCAGAGCAGAGATTCCCTGGCAGCCAGTGGAGACCATGCTGGAGCAGATATCCATGCTGCAGCCCGTGGAGGACCCCAGGTGGATATGCCCTGAAGGAACCATGACCCATGGAGGACCCACACTGGAGCAGGTTTATCCTGAAGGACTGCAGCCTATGGAGGTCCCATGCTAGAGTAGGGAAAAGTGTGAGAAGGAAAAAGCGGCAGTGAGGAACTGTTACTGACTACCCAACCCCCCATACCCCATCCCCTCTGCTCCATTGGGAGCAGGGAAGAGGTAGAAGAATTGGGAAAGAAGGACTGAAGTTGAGCCTTCAACTTCAAGGGGAGTGGGAGGAAGGTGTTTTAGGTTTTGTCTTTGTTTCTCAACATCCAACTCTGTTTTAACCAGCAATGAATTAATTGTCCCCATGTCGAGTCCGTTTTGTCTGTGACAGTAATTGATTATTTGACCTCCACGCATTTACCTCAACCTACGAGCTTTTTCATCTTATCTTCTCCTCCAGTCGTGTTGAGAAGAGGGAGTGAGAGAGTGGCTGGGTGGGCACCTGGCAGCCAGCCACAGTAAACCCAGCAAAGAATTATAAAGTAACAAATTACAACATCCTAGTTTGTATTTAGAAGTTTTGGAGAAGAAGTCTTTGGTGATCTCTCCTCAAAACTACAGGAGTAGAAGATTACCAGCATCTACAATTGCTGTTGTTGGTTACAACAGCACAAATACCAGATTTAAAGGAAAACTCTGCTAGCAATACAGTAGTCCGCAAATCTACCTCCACAAGAAATAAATAAAAGAATTGTTATCTATTGGGTGTAAGAAAACAAATTGGTTGGATTTCCTACACTAACCAATGATAATTTTAGGTAAAAGTTACTGAATTCTAATAAAAAGTTGCTCCCTCGTGATTCAGGCACTTCTGAAAAATTTATTCACATTTTTTCTTTTTTTACCTAGCTTACAGAAAAGGAAAGTCTTCCATGGATGCCTACATTCTAAAGATGTTATTGTCACTTGTTTTAAATGGCAGCATGTATTGTTTGCCTTCAGTGAAATACTGAAGCCCTTTCACGACCACAAATGTTCAAAGAGATCACTGATAAAAATGACAATTCAATAAAACAGATAAAATGAGCATATATGAAAAGGACACAAAACCAAGAACAAAGCTATTAGAGCATAAATGTCCTCATTTAAAGTTAGAGAATAATCACTCCCTACACAGTCCTCAAATAGTACCAGAAACCTAAATTAACTAATGAACTTCCTACCCCCAGCTTTCTTTAATGAGAGATGTTTTGAAGAATCGTTTCTATTTCAGTTTTCCTTGATCAGGAAAGACATAACTTATATTTGATGAATAAGATGTTTCTCTCAGAATACTTTCTTTTAGTCAATTAAAACTGACATTACCCTTGCGTTCTTTGAGAATGGAGTTAAAGTCAATGAGTAAATGCATATCACTTAACAGTACAGAATCATAGAATGGTTGAGGTTGGAAGGGACCTCTGGAGGTCATCTGGTCCAACACTTTGCTCAAGCAGGGCCACCTACAGCCAGTTGCTGAGGTCCGTGACCAGACAGCTTTTGACTATTTATCTCCAAGGAGGGAGACTCCACAACCTGCCTGGGCAACCTGTACCAGTGCTCTGTCACTCTCACAGTAAAAAAGAGTTTCCTAATGTTCAGAGGGACACTCACATTTGTGCCCATTCTTGTATCCTAAATCACAAAGCCCAGTTAAAAAAGTTAAATTTGGGTGAAAGCATAAGTAATTTATAGGTTAGGAAATAACTGAAAAACCTTTTATCTTCGTTAAAGTTACACTTCTTAAAATTCTACATGGCTTGAGGAAAAATTAAAAAAGATATCTATCAAAGTCAGTGTAGAAATGCATCCAAAATCCCACAACTCCTCCATGCAGTCACAACATATACATGGAAGCACAGCCTCCTATAATTTGCTGTTGCACTTCTAGTAAATGTGAGTTTTGTTTTCAGAGGTCATCCTTCCTATGGTACAAGGGATGACATTTCAGGAGCTGTTGTTCTAGTACATCTCTCAGTACATACTTATCACATCATTTATTGCCATCCTTCTGCTAGCCCACTCACATCAAACTTTGAAAACCCCAGAACAAAAAGTGTTCTTCTTACATTATACTCTTCCTCCTTTCTTGAGCAGATCCACCAGTCATGCTGACACTGCTGTATGGAAGACACTGAGTTATGAGGTTGGGACTGGAACTGAAAGACTGTTCTGTGATGACTTCTCCAGAAATGGTCTAATTAAAAGATACTAAGAACCCTTCTCGGTAGTGAAGCTGCTGCGTCCTCACCAAAATGAAGTATATTCAGCATCTAATCAAGGCACAGGTCACTGCAATACTTGAACTTGTTTAACAGGAGGAAACACAACTAGATGTCTTAAGGTTCATTCCAGCCCTAAGATATAAATTTTCATGAAACAAACATCTCTTATTCTATAACATCAGGATTGGACACCAGGCAAAAAAAAAGGCATTTTAGAATTCTGGTTCTTGGCAAAGATCAGCAAATCTAAGAACTTTATGAATCTGGTAATACAAATGGGATGGCGTTAAATAAAGTGCACAATCCTTTCAATTGATACATAAGCTGGAAGCTCATCAACTGGAAGTTACATAAAAAGAGCCAGGTTTCCTGCTAGAAAGGCGACTATAAAATTCCAGGGTTATTCAGAGATCAAAAAAGCGAAAGTTACTACCAAATGGATGAAATAAGGTCCTTCCAGAGACACAGAGAATCTAGCTTTAGAAAATAAAAAACCAAAACAACATGCTTTTTAGGCCAGGTTTTGTTTTGTTTAATCCAGAATGGTTTTCTGATCCTGTTCACACCCTTACATCCGGTTACATGAACATAACAGACTAACACATCACAGAAGTAGGACATGAGCACTCAGGTTTTAACTTACCATAAGTTTAGGCTGAAAGTTAGAAAATGCTTCAAAGAAAGTGATTTTTAGCATGCTAAAAGGACCTGGAGGGACTTGGGTTCAGAGGGGAAGAGAAAACCCTAATCCATTCTAATACAAGCTTGTTCCATAGCAAGTTCCCTCTAGTATTAACATAAAAATACGTTAACTAGTTATTTGCAATGCATTAACTCAAATACCATTTTCTTTTTTTAAAAAGGACCTAAAGCCAAAAAGCAGTAAAGCATCTGTCTCTAGCAATACACACCTGAAAAAGGCCGCTGGTCTACAATGAATGTTTTCACATTTCAGGATATACCAGGCTTTGATTCTAGACTTAATACAAAGCTTTCTTTAACCTATAGCCGTTAACATGACCAAATGCATGCAGGAATGTTTCAAATACCTACCTACATAAAGCAATCTGAATGTTCCTCCTATGTAGACAGTTTCCAAAAATATGAAAAATAATTCAAATTATGAAATATTTTATGGCTTTTGAAATTAAATTGTTCTGTCATATTTACACAAAACCCAGCTAATTTTGTCTTTTTCTGTTTGTCATTATAGCAAACCATGGGAGGAAAAAGGTTACTTCTTGCTGCATTCTCAAAATCAAATCTACTTTTCCATCACGCAAGCCAGAGGAAAAATGACACAATTAAATGGTTCATAAATATAACACTAAAATTACTACTTAAGTCCATGTAATTGAACAGAAATTAAAATGTAGTTTTTAATTGCATATTACAACTTAAATGGTAGCACTTAGCAGAAAGTGTTAACTCATTTATTTTTTAATTGTTAGCTGCTTCAAGGCAATTGTTTTAATGCAGAAAAAAGTGAAAAGCTCTTCAGGAAATTTGATTGTAGGACACTCAGGCATGCAGATCAAATAAACTATAGGTTGTACAGGTAATTAGGTTTGGCCTGTGATACATTAATGTGGAGACAAATTCCCAAAGAAAGGGAATAAATGTTTTTCATTTAATTCTCTCTCAAACCACCACTCTATTTGGATTTTTAAATGCAGTTTGAAAAGTATTTCCATTTGATAGAGAACATGAAATTGCAAATCTTTTAGAGTACATAGGTCAAGGAATTCTTCAGGAAAATAAATTTATTGAAGTTTATAAAAGTTACAAAAAAGTGCATAGGGTAGTAAGTCCTCAACAGACTGCAGATGGCAACGTTTTTCGTAATTACTTGATACATTAAAAATCTTTGGCCATACTGTTAAATTCGCTGGAGAAGATGAGCGCAAAGGCATGCAGATACATTAAAGCATATGATTAGTCTTTATTAGTAAGGAGTGTTTTTCCTTGCAAAATTATTATTTGTCTCATGAAATGCTAAGCAGACTAAGCAAGTATCAAATATTAAACAGCATTGGGTTATTATATGTTGGGCTGTATACTCTTCTTCAATCCACTTCAGTATAACATGGCATGTTATGGGTACTTTGAAAATACTAACATATGGTATTAAAAAACATTCAATACATTAAACCATCCTCAATCTCACAGACTGTGTCATAATGAACAAGATATTACTGCACAGCTAATCCTACTGACTGACAGCTCCCCAGTGGTGTCTCCTTCCATCTCTTCTGTCCTTTGTCCAGCTTTTCTGTCTTGCTTCCTGGCACACTTTATCATAAGATAGAGAGCCTGTCTCAGTAACTTTTTTTTTTTTTTTTTTTTTTTTTTACCTTGGTCTGTTGCTGGCAGACCAAGTTTCTCCTACCTTCATTCACCTTAAATAGCTTATCCAAAATCAGGGTTTTTTGGTTGTCCCTTGCCTTCCTTCATAATATAGTTTCAACTGTCTCCATCAGTATTTCAACACCACAGTTAATGTCTAAATAACATTATTCCTTCCCCATCAAATGCAACTAAATTCTTTCACTGGCAATGCTATCTTGCTCTGCCAGTAATCAGTTATTCCCTAGAACAGCCTGGATATTCTGATCTCTTAATTTTTAACTCGAATGCAGGAAGTACTCTGCATCCCAAAAATGCACAAACACACTGCACAATTACAGAGCAATTATCTCCACCAGTGGTATTCAAATATTTCTTCTATACTAAGTATGGCTCATCAAGTTACGTCTATCAGTATGTTAAAACCCAAAGGAAAAAAATCCAGCATCCTTCTCCAAATAGATGTCCAAAGATGACAAAAATCTGCTAAGCAGAATACCAAAACTTAGGAGATTTGGTTTCAATATACAAGTTCTCTTTGGTAGAGAGCAAAAATAGAGAACTGTATTTAGCTTACAACCTAACAGATATTTTGGCATGGCTCAAGGCAGATGTGAATTTTGACTATTGAGCGGGGAAAAAAGAAAAGGAAAGAAAAAAAAAAAAACCTACTGTCCCACCAGAATATGCCTGCAAGAATCCAAAACAATATGCATTTAGGACCCTAAATGGGCGTGAACATGGCCCATACTAAACTAAATTTTCAGTTCTGTTTTCCAACATTCTAAGTTGTCATGTAGTAACATGGCAGGGGCGGGGGGGAATCTGAGAAGTTTTCATGAATTCATAAAACACGGATCTGTGATAGCAACCTTAAGCAACTGCACTTCCAAAAGAAACCCAAATTTCAAAATTGTTAATTATCATGAAATAGTACATGTAATTGAAAATAAGGGCAACACTGCTTAAACTGCTTAACATATAAACACTGAATCTGCCTGTCAAATTCCCAAATATAATCACAAAATCTGGGCTAATTAAAAATCAAAGTTAGCCTTCACTTTTCTCATCTACACAGCTTTTCCTTCACGTAATTTGTGGCTATTTTAAAATGTATGATTAATATCAGTCTCATTCTTCCTGGATTCATTTTCTCATTACTGGGTAAGTCTTCCAAACAGGACAATAAAGAAAAAGCCCAAGGCAGCGAAATATGGCTGATACTGCTAGATATCCAGGCAAGGCCAGCATAGTTAAAAAAACCACACACACCCTAGAAGTTACTAACTTACTACCTAGATTCTCTGTTGACATTATTTTCTTTATAGAGCTGTTCCAATCCAGATTTCCAATGTGAATTACAAGTATCACCTAGTAAATAGTAAAAATTGAAGTATTACGTTTTCTGTGTTCATGTGTGTGTTTTAACAAAATAACAAATCCAGGCACACAGTTTATCTCATGATTAAAAAGAGAACACCAGTAGGAGAACTTTGGATGGAACATCAGAATGCTGATGTTCCCCTAAGAAGGCCTATGTAAAAAATCTGATGCTACACAACACATGAAATCTGCTACTTTTGTAAGTAAATGCATGCTGTAAATGCATGCTTACTTTGTGAAAGTCTGAAGGCTGCAGCAAAACACAGAATTTCCTTTCACAGAACAGTACTCGATTGCAAACAATGCAAGAACCTCCACTCCTTCACAATTTACATCTCAAGGATAGTCACCATATTTAAGAAATTCTGCCTTTTGGAAATTAGGGGAAGTGCCATCATCAATATGACAAACAAACCTCAACTGTAATGTACCATTTCTCATATTGTGCTATCATTAAGAGTGCTCTCATTTTTTGCGGGTTTGGGTAAGTAATATATTATCCAGTAGCATTTTATAAAGAATGGTTCAGGCTAAATAATTTGCATCCCAATTTAAAGTGTACTTAACTTCAAATATGGACACAACTTGTATTCATTTAAACGGAATGCAATTGCATGCTTAAGTGTGCTGAACTGAAGGTCTGAAGACTAAAGGTGATCTTTTCAAGACTGTATCCTGCCTGTCAAAAACTATACAGAAAATGGCTAATAACTAGATTGAGATTCTCTGAAAATTCCTAAGTGGCAAAACGCTTATGTCAATAGTATTAAATCATTCCTTGGCAAGGCAGGATTACATATTTATCTTTACTGGGAAAACAAAAGCCAAACATCTCTCACATTGTTACATTTATTTTTAGTTGCTGGAGTTTACCCTAGATTATAATTTCTGGGCAATTTCTATAAATAAATTTGACCAAACCCTACTATAGCCATGGCCTCAGGACGAAAAGGAAAGCAGCAGCACTGTGCATTGTGAAAGAAGGTAAGATGCTGAATCTAACCAGATTTATTTGGTTTGTCTGGAAAATAAGATACAGGAACATCAATATTTATTTACAGTTATAAATTAAACCTAGATTTATTTGAAGCTAACTTTATTCTCCAATTTCAAGATAGCTAATCTCATACCAAGAAAAGTAAGTAACTATTTTGCAACAGTCTGCACTTGTCAAATCCAAGTTGAGAAGCCAAAAAGAGCAGCAGTGAATTGCACTACAGGAGTTGGTGCCATGAACTGCAAAATTTGTTCTGATCCCTAAGTTGTGGATCCTGTGAAAATCCCATTTCAGGGATATTTATCGTCCTTGACTCCCATTTATTGGCAAAATTCTGAAGATACACTGTGTCAATGGCTGGACTGCTCTCTCTCCCTTCTGTTGGATGGGCAGGAGCAAGTGGGGCAAAGTCACAGAGCTTAACCAGCTTTCACATCTTCTTCCAGCTTCCGCCCCTTATATGTGTAACTACAGTCTCTTCCTGCTGCTTCTCTACTCTTCCCTTCATAGTTTAGACAAGAGTGACTTTGTTTTGGGAGGCGACAGGAAGGGAGCACTGCCAAGGAAAATGAGGATTTCCACCACCCCCTGACCCCAACTGGGCTAAATCGGAGCAGTCCCATCAGATGTTTTTCTACATCTCTCCCAGGCTGAGAGGAAAACAAAACCAGCGCAATGAAGACTAATGTTTACAAAGGCACTGCACAGCTTCTTGCAAATTTATGTAAAATGGATATCAGCTTCAGGACAGAAGAGACACTCCCTATGAAGAGAGTCAGATTTTCAGTGGTTGACTGGGAAAATGTGAGTTCCTGTTTCTCCTCACAGGTATGAGATTTCTCTTATGTCAACTACCATGTCTTTCTGTGATAGACAACTATCATGTCAATCTCAGAAATTAAACAGGACTCGAGACCTGAGGTAAATTAAGAAGTCCAACCTGAGTTATAAACATTAATACAACAGAAACTATATAGCCCTAGAGTTTGGACCCAGGCAGGTGTCTAAACAGAGGTTATAGTGCTGCCCGCTGCAAAAACAGAGCTGCATTTTAAAAACCCTATGTGTTTGTCCACACAGATTAACACTTTGCACAATTAAATTGAGCTCTTGGGTAGTTTTCAGCTGACAGACTCAAAAAAACTGAGGACTACATACAGAAAACACACATGTAAAACTAGTCAGACTGAATTACGGCAGCAAGTCACATCAATCACTTCTTCTGGAATACAGATTCAGTTGAAAAATGACTGAAAGCTAGAATTTGACACCACAGCATCTATAGCATGGTGTTGAAATCAGTGTATTATTCTTCTTGTCTGTACAAGACAAGAACCTATGCTACTATATTTAATTAGACAGAAAGCTTAAAAACTCAATCAAGATCAGGAAATATCAGGCAAATGTCAACTGTATGGCCTTAATTCAACACATATGCATGGCTGATTTTTTTTTTTTTAACTAGTGTATAAGTGTTTATGTAACATATTGTTACTATCTTTAGAAAATGTCCTTAGGGAAATATATATTTTGGCTGTTTGTTTCCTTTGCAATCTAGATTGAATTTTGGATGTGCTGTGAAACATACTGTTTCCAAAAAACTTTTTCCCTGGCTGTCATATCAAATCTTTTCTCTATATCATTTAGATGCTTTTTAATATTCTCCTTAAAGGCTCATAGCATGACTTTCCTGCTTGCATAGATTACAACACCTCTCCACCCAAACTAGTTCTAGCCAGCCTGAGCATGGCACATTTGAAAGCAGAATATTGTTGAATAACATATTCTATAAACACACCATTACTTTCTATAAATACAAGAATATATAAAGAAATAAAGTTTCCTATGCTTTGTTAATCTATCCAACCTAAGTAACTAACAGGTTGAAGAGAGAAAGGCAGAAAAGGAAATACATAAATTCCACATTCTTACATAGCAGTTGTTCAGTTAGTGTTTGTCCACAGTCTTTATATATTCCTGACCTATTTTAGGCAAAACTCCGTAACTCTTGGTTCAATGGTTACTACTTCTGGCATTTGTTCCAGTCATAACAACTATTTTCTCTGAATTTATCGCTAGGAGAATTTATTTTCTTCACTTTGTATTTACAATTTGTTCTTTGATGTGTATCTGCCATAACACTGAAAACACCAACTTGAGATGCTAGTCAAAGAATATATCATAATCATCCTATAACTTTATTCTTCCTCAAGAAAAGCTGAGGATTAAAAGCATTGCATGTTTAATACTGCAGATGAAATTAGATTTCTGACCCTAATGATTCGATACTCACAGCTCAAAAACAGAGAGGTCTTATTCTAGATTTAAAGATGTGGGTCATCCTCGCCAAGGAAAACTCAATAATTAAAAATAATATTTTTTTAAAATCACATTTATTCTCTCCTTAAAGCTATTCAAGTCCAAAGTAAAGTCCATAGAGGCTTGAATATTTAAGACAGAAGCCTGAAAAGAAGGTTGTTGTCTGCGTTTAAGGAAAGATGATTCAAAGATTACACAAATCTGTTGTTTCTAAACAAAATAAAAATAGATCAGTTGGCTAGAAATATGCTAAATACACTAATTTGCTAAAAATAGACTGCTCTGGTTCAACAGTCACATAAAGAAACAAAAAGATTAGCCATAAAACCAAGAAGAACATCGGCTTTTAAGTATGATACTTGAAAAATTCAAAGTTCTTCTAGTTTCTTTTGTTCATTAGGCTGACTGACTTGGTGGCTAGCAAAGAGGAAGAGAAAGAAGAATAGAATCCCTAGTATGTGTGTATGGGACAAAAATTTACACAAACATTTTAGAATAACCAAAGCGCCCATCTACTGTTTTGGTAAATCAAGTCGTGTTCCCTACTTCACAAACACAGTATGTAACAAAAGGGTGCCTTCTCCATACTGTCCCAACTGTTATCATCAATATTTTATCAATATCATTCTGCTGCACAGAAGAAACATGTATACTTTGTTCTGTACCTGTTCACTGACCTCAGGCAGGAGCCTGAGTATATTATACAGGTAGACTTAAACACCTGTTTTAAAAAGTATGTGTATAGGATGAAAGTAGCTTTTTCATTAACACTAATAACTCTAATGCAAATATGATAACTGTAGGAGTTACCTATAGGACATAAACTGTAGAGTTATTTTAAAATGCAAACCCCAATATTCTACTCAGGCTGAGTCTGCAATACTTGCAGTGACACAAAGCATAATAAACCACAGGAAAGCCTGGAGTCTTCTGACTTAACACTTTCAGTACCACTCTAATGCAGATTTTTGGGTGTTTTTTTTAAATGAAGTATCTTTTCATTGACATTACATTGCTTAAGAGTTTGGTAATAGAATATGGATATTTTCACCTCAGGGTTACTACATTCAGTATGGCCCAGATCAATAGCAACTCAAAGTCATCATCATTTGATGAGAGTTTGGAGCTCAGGTTAAAATGTATTATGAGCTTAGAGTAGCTCCTAGTGAATAGCTTCATAACTGACACTAACAGGTATGGTTGCTGGCAGTCTCAATATAGAGCCTTAAATTCAGTGGGCACACAGAGTGATGTACTTTCTCGACCTACAGCAATCCCTCTGGGTTAGGGTTCAGGCACACTAGCAGGACACCATGAGGAACCTTAAACTGCTAGTTGCTTACTTGTACCTGTCCCAGGAATAAAAGAGATTTAAAATACAGACACACATTTCAGATACCGTATTTGTTTCACTGCTTAGAAAAAGAAAATTAAGTTATTTCAAAACTAGATGACCTCAGGTAGCACACTAAAACAGAATAACCCTTCCCCTCAAAGACCAATTTATTAAAACATCTGGTTTACACAGCACCTTAATCCTGCTAAGATACAAACTGTTTGCTTAAGGAATTAACATTTTTTAAAAGCCTGGAAACTGTATTCAGGTAATCCGTCATATGACGTCTGATCAGAACAAGCACCATGTTATTTGCTACTAAAGAAAAAGCATACTCAGATTTCAAAGCAGCACAGATGTGGGAAGATTCAAGGCAGAAGAGAGCAGGTGGCAGGCTAGCTGGCAATTATGAAATGTGCAAGATTATAAAATGACTAAGATTTAATTGTCAAAACTATACTTTTTAAACTAACAAAATATTAATTTAGCATTTGTATAGCATTTTGCCTTTTAATGTTATAAAGCAGAGAGACCTCCTTTGTACATTTAAAGTTAAGTTATTTTACATTGTTGTTCCACAGCCAGCTTTCAAATATAACCTTCACGATTAAAAAGCTCACTCAGTTATCAATATCCTATCTATGAAACACAGTGCTTTGATGGCCCAGGCTGAGAAAAATAAAAACACAAACTACATTTTAACCAGAAAAGAGTTCAGTACAAGATGACCACAACCTACAGTTCAACGACTGGAAAAAATGGTAACTACTGTGTTTCTAGCATCTACCAATAAACTGCGTGAAAACAATGCTTATGTATACTTTTGTTTCACCGTATTTTTAATAATCCTAATTTAAGCTTAAAAAGTAAAGTGTAGCAAATGCAGGAGATCCATGTTATTTAAATTTCCCAAGCTCTGTGCACAAAAATAGTTTTTACTAGTCCTGCTTTAGTAAAATCAAGCCAGGTGCTCCTGCAATATCAAAACCAGCCAAATGCCAAGAAGTGCCGCAGGATAACATGAAAAACAAAAAATAATGAGAAACATGATTTTTTATCCATACATCTGGTCCAGCTGGAAGGGATCAGGCACTGCCTTTCTCCACCTTTATCTCCCCTTTACAGAGCAAGCAAATATCAAAAGGTCAAAAGTATTCACCCCTCAATGAGGTAGAACTTGGAACTCTATCTTCAGAGACGAATGAGTCAATGATATGTAACGAAGAGGAGATTTCAGTGGAGGAAGATGAGCAATCTGTAAACCAAAAGGAATTATAATCCTGGTCCCACTGAAAACAACGATAAATCTCCCACTGATTTCTCAAGAGTCAAGATTTTCATGCAACAACAACGTTATTCACATAAACAATGAACTCTCATGAAAACAACGTGTGTTTCAAATAATGTAAAATCAAGTCAGAACAAAGAATATGAGAGAAATCCCACTGGGAGAGAAATTACTTGGCAATGATTCATCAATAGAATGATTCCAGAAATGGTAAATGCAAATATTCATGCAAGAATATATGTAGAAAGGACAGAACAAGATCAGATATAACAAAACATGTCCTCTAATAAATTGCTCTTTTTTCTTCCAGCTCCACATAATCAGTTGCCCAACAGGAAAGTAAAGGATTAAATGGCTACAAAGTAATGCAATAGTGGCTTAACAACATATGCAGGCCACAAAATAATGCAACCTAGAAGGAAGCCCATGGTAACACTGCCTCTAAATTTCCCTAAATTCCTAACAAACGTACACAGAACGCTTTTTCCAGTCAATTTTTGGTGACAGATAAAGAAGAAAAAATTAGAAGCTCGAGCTACTAAGTAAATTAAGCTACTTATCTCCTCTTAACAACATGAAAGAAGATCTAATCTAGGAGTACAAACATTTTGTGACAAAACAAAAATAATTTTACAAATAAACTTTTTTAGTACTTGCTTTGAAAAGCTTTGTTATCAGTATGAGAATGAGCTTTTAGTAATTCCTCTCAGCTTCGTAGTCATATGCAGTTTGCACGAATAGTGTAAACAGTGCTACATGAATATGCAATTTAGTGCTAGGTAAGTATATGATTTCCTATATAGAAAAAAATCCCTCAAGAATATCATTACTTCATTTCCGTGCTCTCAAATACAATTGAGTCTGCTCACACTATTTTCAACAGATGGAGTTTAAGAACAGGATAGATGGTCAAAGAAAGGTTTCATAATTGGTCTAGGTAACATGCTCTAGTTATGTGCCTCCCCCTACATGTGTTCCCAAATCTGGATTTAAACATCCTGGCTGCAAATTAAATTCAATAGTTCTTTCTCTCCAAATTTATGAAAGGTATTAAGTAATGATAAATGACTATCATTTTACAGACTGGAAAAATGATGCATTCAGTTATTCTCCAACAGCTTCCCTCTTCTAGTCTAAAACTCCATCTATTTAGCCTTTCCTCATAAATATGACTTTCTAAATTTCTTTTTATTGCTGATCTAGTCTTCTTGTTAATTTTTCTTTCTTTTCTTTCTGAAAAGTGCAACTATCAAAACTATACAGTAAGTCCTAAAGGTGGATGTATCACTGCTGCAGAGAAATACAGAAAAATTACCTCTCAGTTCTGTAATACTGAATATTATCTGAATATCTCCCAATAGCTCACTTTCTTTTAATATTCAGTTCTAAGTAGGGAGTAACAACATAGCAAGACAAGCCCCTTATGGACATAAACTTAGCGTGTTCTCAAACTAAAACAGAAGAATAACTTCCCTAGGCTACCAGCACGTTTTCAGCCAGCTATGTAACCTTGCGAAAAATTGGGAAACACTCCTCTTGTTACATTCCTTGGTAGATCATTTTACCTTGCCTAAGAAGGAAGCTGTTTTCTTCTTTATAGCCTGTTCCTTATCTATTTCAATACTATGGAAACAGTAATCAACAGTACATTAATAGCTTCCGTATCATATTCAGAGACCAGACAGAAAACCCCAAATGTTTCTAAGCAACTATCAATAAAAATTAGTAGACCAATTCAAAAACACACTGGTACTCCAAACTGCATTTTCTATTATTTTCCATGTATTTTTACATTGCTGCTGTTTCATTTTGAACTGACAGTTAGGTCAC
This sequence comes from Gavia stellata, assembly GCF_030936135.1. Classification (NCBI taxonomy): domain Eukaryota; kingdom Metazoa; phylum Chordata; class Aves; order Gaviiformes; family Gaviidae; genus Gavia; species Gavia stellata. Next base: position 20,761,415 of record NC_082599.1, on the reverse strand, counting down.
TTAGCAGGGTGACAGTGGCATATATTTTTTTTCCTTCTTCTTAAGAAGGACAATGTCTGCTCTTCAGTAAGGATGATACTTTAAATGAATTCTGGGGTGAGGAATAGCCTACAAAGTCTTCTGAATTTGAGATTAAAGCTTTACCTCCCCATTAGAGATGGTAATTCTCATTTCCAAGCAATTTTCATTAGCCTTTACTTTCAAGATCATCTTCAATAAACACTGAAGCAAATTACTTGTTTTATTCCAAATCTATCCCCAGATCATGATTAATCTTAATTCCAGCCTCTCTGCCCAATTCCTCTTGACCTATTTCTTTACATCAACATTTATCTTGTTCTTCTATTCAGTTATAATATCCAACAGCTTAACTCAGAAGATATAGGAATAAAGTGCAACTTGACAAAAGTTATCAGACATATTGAAAAGATCAGCAAAAACTTACGTCTTTTTAGGCTACCAAAAGTGATTTTTTTTTTTAAATTTTATTTTTTATTTTGGAAGCCCAGGACACTGGCCTCTGAAACCACCGATTTTAAATCCATCAAACCCTTAACAGAAACATGAATATCCTTTTTTCTTTACAAATACAGAATTCCAGTTATCGTCAATAATTAATATTCATTTTATGAAGAAAACTGTCATTTTATTTTTCTGCAGTGCCAAAGCCACACTCTGGCTCTACAAATAAAATATCGATCTCTTACGTAAGCTTACTGAAACAATCGTGAGTCAGATACTTCTGAAAGCCATTATCTTCTCCATATTGGCAAATCTACTTTACAGAGCTATTTAATGTATGATACTGTTACTTCCTAGAGTAATATCTGTCAGAAAAATACCCAGATTCCTGTTGCAGATAAAACAATAAAAATCTTAATTTTTCTTTTATACAGCTTTGATGCATCTAAATTCATAACCTTAGAGTTCCAAATTCACTCTTCCAAAGAGTGCAAATGTACTCTTCCAAACTGGAAGAAACATTAATAAACAGCTTACGGGACTGTAGCCCATGATCCATTAAAATAGCTTTCAAAAAAAACCCAAACCAAAACCCAAACCCAAAAATGAAAGGAACCTAATCATTCAAATATCATCATGTATTAAAAACAAACAAACAAACAAAAAAAACCCAAAAACCAACAGGGACTGATTTCAACCTAACAACTGAACCATGATCTAAATTTTTATCAAACTGGGGACTCTGCATAGTACAGCACTTCCAAAACACGAGTCCATGGATTACAAGCACCTCCTAAAGTGCAAATGTCAACAGTGCAAAGCAGTCCATGAACAATATGAAATGAACTGTAATTATGTACATTTGGGATACCAACATCAGGAACAACAACTCCACTTCCTTATTTCTGGAAGGATGACATAGTAACATACTATTTTATCAAGCTACTTTGATCTTACCACACAGATAACTGCTCTCAAGCCTGGTTGACTGTACATAGTCCACATCCCTGAGCTATCAGGAAAGAAAAGAAAAAAAACCAAGCTAACAAGCTCTCTCATGAGTGAAGCATGACAATCCCAAGAAAAAGTCTGATGGCAAAATGATTTATGAAAGAGTAACTTCTTCCTAAGACAAGCAGAACTGAGAAGTGAATGTTACACACCACGTTATTGCATGTCCATGCAAGAAGCAGAAGAGGAAGGTAGAAGAGGGATGCTGTGCCAATTCACATCTATGAGGTGTAGTGGAGGAATACATCTTTCTAGAATGGAAAATGTGTCAAATGACAGTTAGGAACAATTCACTTGTGGTACAACCATTTTCCCAGTAAGCTTACTACAAATCATATGACACAGAAATTCTTATATTGACATACAAATGGCTCCTACAAGCTACTAGAGCCAGTAACATATATTCTCCATTTCTTCGTACAGTTCATGAATCTGTTTCTCTCCACTACTGTATTAAATGTCAATGTTGCGGTAACATATTAGCTGTCAAGGAAATGAAGCACACCTCATCACAGTTTGTTCAGGTCAGACACTTTACCTAGACAGTATACCTGCAAATTGCCTGCTTGTCCCTAAAATGTTACCCTGTTTGTAACAGAATTCAAAAAATAAACTCATGAATCAAAGTGATGAGATGCAATACTGAATCTCTAGGTGTAAGCATAGAAAAACAAGTTACCTTTTAATAACAGTTCTTTGATAGGCTTTAATTCCTGTGACTCCTGTTTCTGAAAGGATGTACCTACAACTTGTTCTCTTAGCAATGTCTCTGAAGACACAACTTCTATATACTCCGTTACAGTTATAGACGGAATAGGCCCAGTCTTATTCAATTCCTTCATTTTCATGGAAATCCAAAGAAAGACTCAATTTCCGCCAGAGGGGAAGGTGAATTTGGGGATCCAGATACTCAAGCATGCAACCAACCCAAGCTACTGTAAACAAACATACATCTTTTCTCCTTTAATCATCTGCCCACACAACCTGGTTCACAGAGATGCAATCCAATCCAATCCACGGGTGCTTCTTGAGTTAAGGTAAACAAAGCAATGACTGTACATATGCTCTTAACTGCCAGACAACTCATCTCTAGAATTAAGGACCTGAGCTCCTACTTTCTCTATGTGTGTGAAAATATGCTCCAGTGTTTAAGGATTCAGAGTGTAAATCCCTTACATAGAAGTCAAAAGCTAAGCATATTTGCAGAACGGATTTGTTACAGAAATATAAAAGTAAACATAATGCAGATGTACTAAATAATACGGAAAGATAAAAGCAAGAGAAAACTGGCAACTGGGAAGTCATGAAGCTTAGGAATCCAACAGCAGTAGATAATTAAACAGGTTACACAAAATTCAAATTATTTCAGTAAAAATTTTAGGTCTGGCTAAAAATAGGAGGGAGTATTTTTCACAGGCTTAAAAACAACTAAGGAGTAAGCAAATCTGCAGCACAGAGGAATCAAACAAATGACAGCAGGAACTTCTTTCACTATTTTGACGCTGAAGTCGATGAGTTGCCCTAACTCCACTCCAAACAAACCATTCTTCTCATCTCAGTCTTCCAGGCAAGGCAGATTTTCAAGTCAGGAGAACAATTTGTAGTATTTCTTCTGTCACCTACGTATATCAGTTCTAAGATGAAAATTATACATTTTCAAGCCAGTATGTTTTAATAAAAATTACCAGAAGATAATTACACTAACTGCCACTAAGAACCCTTATCTCTAAGTAACAAGAACCTTAACAGGCCTAAGTCGAATTGTTAGGACTTTTCCTTAAGTCAGATGAAATGCACAAATTACATAAGCAGTTCCATAATCAAAAGATACTACACCTGGATATTAAGAAACAAAGGTTTCTTCTTTCTTTTTCCTTTGCAATTTTTTTAAAATAGAAAAGAATCTATTCTTGCAAGCAAAATGTTAACAACTGCAGTTAAGAGAAAGAACCAAGCCTCATATAACTGGACAGCATTATGTTCTACTAATTTCTAGTGAACAAGAATAGTATTTATATGAGAAACCATAGAGAGCTTTCATATATTTTCATCAATGACATCCTATTATAACAACATTTCCAGTATCATTACACAAATTACATTGAACATAGATATAATTTTTTCCATTATGTCTCTGCCTGACAATTAATCCTTCTCTAGACTTCAACAGTATATGAAAGTTGTGGTGGTATACATACATTATTCCATTTTCTTAAGAAGCAAGCAAATGAATCAATATTTAAAATACATAATAACATGAAAGATTTTGAATTTACCTTCTTTTTTTGTGTTCTGTTCCTGCCTCCCAACCAATCATCCATTTGTTCCTCAATCTCTTCAATTGAAGCTCCGTGATCATATGATGGTACGTATGCACTGGACTCCAGAACCGTGTATAGAGGGAATTCTGATTTTGGTTTCTTGACTTTAGGCTTCTTCTCCTCTATGCAAAAGTAAAAATCAAGAAGAAAAAGTAATGCTACTAGTAGTGCAGAGAAGTATAATTCAGAAACAGGCTTAGCTCCTCAACTCTTAAGGCTATATTAAAATTTCCACTGAGGAAGGGGCTTCAATTTCTTTGTTAAAAAGAGAATTCAGAGTTCTGCATAATAGTTTTATTTTTATGAAAAGTAAATAGAAGAGGGTCTAAGTGGGTGCATTGCTATCTGAACTATGCCTTAAAGGCCAAATGAGAAGCTCCTCAAAAACACAGTTAGCTCTTGTCACTGATACACCACCTAGCAATTAAGATTAGTACAGGCAAAAACACAGGGAGCTGTTAAAAGATTTTGAAAGTCCAGCTGGCTTCAAAGGAACTGGCAAAGATAGAAAGGTGAGTTTTAGACAATTTTGTATTACTTCATGGTCAGCTATGCTGAGTAAAACTTCTGAGTCAATACATAGCTCCTCTGTTCTCAGATTTCTGTAACTACAATAGCTCTGTTTTGGCACTTAGACATTTAGGAAGATTTAAATTTTCGACCTCATTTCTCAAATTGATCACTATTTTCTGCTCTCTCTGTCCTTCAAATGGTATTAAACGGGAGCAGCAAACTTAGGAAACAGGAAGGAGGGACAACAACAACAGCCACCACCACTTAAACCCCAGCAACTGAAAATATATCCATTCTATAAGATGATCTCAAAAGAAAGATTTAAGATTGATTGAAAATTGCCAGTACTTTAGGTAAGACAAGAGCATGAGGATCAGAAAAAGAAGCTTGAACACTCAGAAAGCATCCAGAAATCTCAGGTATGCCAAGCGGGACTCTTGCTTTTTCCTCATTGTTTTAAGAATACGCTGTATTCACAATAACTGGATGCTACGGAACTGAAAGAGCTGATCTAACGGCTGGCTGCAGCGAAAAGAGGGAAGTTCTACTCTGCTTCCACCTTTCCACTCTCCACTGTGTGCTTATGCGCTTCTCTCTCTTCTATTTGCGCTTCGACAGTCATCCAACCACTTAGCAAACTAATTCAATTCACTAATCTGGTACAAAATTACTCCTTTACACTCAAATGAAAAGAAAAAATCCAAGTCATTTAAAGGTGGTGGGCAAGGAAAAGGAGAACCACAATTCTCAGCAGCAGTGGGCCATTTGTCCCATTTGGGGCCTGTTGCAATAGAACAAGGGGTAATGTTTTTAAAATAAAAGAGGGCAGATTCAGACTAGATATAAGGAAGAAATTTTTTACAGTGAGGGTGGCGAAAGACTGGAACAGGTTGCCTAGAGAGGTGGTAGATGCCTCATCCCTGGAAATATTCAAGATCAGGTTGGACGGGGCTCTGAGCAACCTGATCTAGTTGAAGATGTCCCTGCTCATTGCAGGGGGGTTGGACTAGATGACCTTTAAAGGTCCCTTCCAACCCAAACCGTTCTATGATTAGATCAGCTTATCTGCCTTTGCAACCATGCCCTAATACTCTTCTGAGCATCAGAGGAGAAGTGTCTGTTTTTCATTAAAATCTTCTTTAAAAAATTCCTAAAGAGGACAGAAGGACTGTTCCCTACAGGTTCTGATGCAGAATCCCTTTTCCTAACAGTATATGTGCAGGAACAGCACAGTGAAAAGACTCCATGGACTTGACAAACTCCTAGGAACTGAATACTTTAAAAAGCAATAAATGGAGAGAGAACTGTTTCATGGCACCTCTCAGAAGTCCAAAAAGAACTGGAAATTCATACAGATGTTGAAAGTTAACAGAATTACTAATATTCTTTTAAACTTTTAAATTTACATTGTTTTTGTGAAAAATCTCCAACTTTGCTTGTAATTGTCAAATTACTCTCAATAAATGAAATATTAAGTAAAAACTTGTATTTGGAATTATTTAGCATCCTTCTATAGGTATGCTTAGTAAATATAATGAAATTACATATAGTCCCCAAAAAACAAAACTAAAAGAAAGCCCAAAAACGTTAACCAGCATTTCTCTCATTGTTCAGATGTTATTAACGACAATACTGGTGCAAAATTCTTTTTGTCTGTTTCAAAAGGTAATTTTTATAATCAAATCACATATATTAACCATTATCTCATTTTTCTCCAAAGTTGACTTCTGAAGTCAGAGTTAAGATTTGCAAGGATAAATAACAATGGCTTCACCAGCTATTTACTGCAAACACATATACTGGCAAAAATATTCTAGGAAGTTACCTTAAATGACAGTTTCCACTACTGTATTCCAGTCCTGCAAAATAATCAAGCACACTGCATGTGTTCACTTGGAATTACTTAACAGTGGAGACACACCGAGACAGTTGGATTTTCCTCTATATTGCACCCCTCATCAGCTACTGTTTGCTGATTTTTCCTCTCAAAATATGCAAATAGTTATAGCCTGAATGCATCTAACATTTCAAAATGAAAAGCCTAGCCTGCAAATAGGTCATCTAGGCTCTTTCTGTAGTTTTGGAAGTAAATCTGTAACAGTATTTCCAGAAGGCATGGCATCCCACTTTAAAATGAGGTATCAAAGATGGTATCTAGGCTTTCTTCAGGCAGTTAAGTAAGAGAGGAAGACTTAACATAGATAAGACACCCTGCTGTTTGCTGACTATTAGAGAAATGAGAAATCCCACCTAGAGAAGATGGCTGTACAACCTCAAAACAAGCACTCAACCAGAATTATAAAACCTGTCTCTACTGTCTCCCATGCATATACAGAAAGACGAAGGAGTTCAGCATATCCCTTACATACCACAATGGCTGTCATATTGAGTTAAAAAAAAATAAAATAGAATTGAAGTCACAGCACCTTTGACGTAGGGCTCCCAATAACCCACTGAGAACAGTTTCACGTCAGAATTTTCGAAAGCCACTTTTTAGAATAGGAAAGCACATAGAAGTGGTTTAACAGTAACATCATAAAGGATTTTAGATAGGGAAAAGTTCAGAAATTATGTTCAGAGGTAATGAAGCCTCAACTTAAGGCAGCCAAGCACTGTTCTTCTTTCAGGTGAAACGGAGAAAGCAAACCAGATCACTGAAACTATTTCACCCAAACAACAGAAGTCCACAGCAGATACCTAGGAAGAAAACCTCTCTCTTTCCATGTTATCTTTTCATTATCAGCAATTCAACTGGCAGCCCACAAGACACTTCTGACCTGACCTGGTGCTTTCCCCTGAAGAGAATATGGATCAGGTTTTCCAAATAGTAGATGATGCCTAGACAGATGAATTCTACATCTGCTAAGGCTTGACAGACAGCCAGGAAGCTGGTGCTGCTGCCACCACCACAGCTTAAAGCAAGCATGTGTTTGATGGTACCAACAGTAGTGACAACTGCAGCTGTGATTCAGAGTCGTGAAACACAAATGTTCCCTTAATACTTAGTGTCATCCTCTAATGGTGCTGGGTTTAGACTATGTAGCCATCCACTATAACAGAACAGGCTTTTAAAATGCATTTTTCTCCTCCAGTCTCAAATATTGTTCTAATATTGTTGCGCATAAACCAGACAGATATGCAGGAAAAATATACAGAAAAATATTTCAGAGGTTTCTCCCAGTTTCGTGACAACCTACTCACTGTCCACTGGAGACCCAGTCAAACCACTATGCCCTGTGTGGGCACCAATATCCAGCAGACCTTAACTATATGACCAGAGTTACTGGTGCTCATACAACTAAATGCAGTGGAGAGAAACGGTCTTGGTGAAATCAGAGCCTGACTTCAAGCTCAATAGGGTAAATGAAAAAGCTTAATCTCACTACTATTTTCTGGGAACATTTTTAATTGCCAAATTACAGTGTAGTAACTTTTCTAGTTTATTAAAGAGAATTTTAAAAAGGCAACAGCAGAAAGTAAATGGATAATCCAAGATCATAAGCACTATGAAAATTGCTTGGTACCTACCACTCCAATGTAAAATGACCAGTATTTTACATGAATTATGACTTTTACAGAGTTCCAGTCCTTCTGTAGCAGAAGAAATTTTATCATTTGCTGAATCCATACTGCAAGGATACTAATTTTCTATGAATATTTTCCACCTCTAGAACTACCAAGTTCTTTACCAGAAGACTAAATTTGACTGTGTATTTAACAACTTAGAGTTAAAAAAAGAGATACAATTTGTCCCCTATGAACAGCACATAAACACACCCGTCACTGGGATCCCTAGACTTTAGCAGATAACAATTAGCTAACTCTCTTCAAGTACAGTACTTTACATTTCTAAAGGCCTCCAAAACTATTGCAGTACTGGCTATACATTTTACTAGTTTATGGTGCCATGATCCAGGTTTTGAAGTTTGATGAATTACTTGCACATAATCAGATACTTCGACCTTCCTCGTTAGTCCTTCCACCTTGCTACTACATTAATTTTATCAGTGGCAGAATTAATAGTATCTGGCTAATGGTTACTTGCTTTAAGATATATCAGCTGTCATTTTTAGAAGATAAGGAATCAGCTAGCATTTTGGATCAAGTGCCATGTAATAAAACAGTGGTGCTTTTTCCATAATAAATATCAGATGTCCATATTTTAAAATTTTCAGAAACGTATATACTAATTTTACCTGCCAGTTGATGTAAAGAATTCAGAGAATTTTTCACAGAAAAAAATGACCACTTCATATAGAAAGAAACAAAACAAACAAAAAACAAGTGCTGAACTTCTGCAAAGAAAGTATGACGCATCAAGCTGGAGTTCCCTCTCTCTGCACGCTTCTAAGCTTTAACTTTAAGCATGAACAAGAGGTCACAGAACTCACAGAAAATATGGTCAAAAAAGACAGTGACATCTTGAAAAATCACAGAAAGAAAAGGGATAGACTGACTGGTATCTCATGTGTTGATAAGCAAGAAATACGACCATACACACAGAGGTAGACAGCAAACATCTTTTTGGCAAGTCAGTAAGATACTGCATTGAGATCTCCTTTTCTTTCAATATTGTTCACTTACCTATGTAACTATGAAAAACCACCAAAGCGTTTACAGTATAAAAATTTGTTTAAAACATGACACAGAAAAATTCACTTGCATATACAGCAACACAGTCAGCTAGAATACAATAGACCCAGAAGGCTGGAAAAAAATTGCACTAAGGTTTTGACAGTGGAGCAAAAAAATGGAGCAAACTATATTCAATATCAATGCAAATATGGGGCAAACACTCCTATGTTTAAAAAATATACATTTCTGTACTCATAATAAAGTCAATGGGATTATATAAATGCATCGCAAGTTAGAGACAAATATATACATCTGCTGTACTGAGACCTAGAAGCTAGTTTATTTTTGAGCAAACTGACTAAAAACATGCTCAGTGATGAATATACCTTCAACTACAAAAAACTTCTCACAAGCTGTAGGGTTTGATGTCTTTCATCTTTTTCTGTGAGTATCTGCCCTTCCCAAAACTTCCTCAAAAATACCTCATCCCCATCATATGAAAGGGTTAGAAATAAACCTTCAGTATTTGAGACCTAATTTGCCTTCCAACAAAGATATAAAGAAACACTCATGCTTCTTTCACATGAGCCTCATAACACTGTGTGGAATATTTTCCATAAAATCTGAAGCAAGTTTTGTAGGGAGAGGCATCATATAGCCTTGTTGAAACAACTGGAAAAAGCACAGGAGCTTGTAAGTTCAAAATCCTTTCAGCAGGCCTGCCAAAACAATGAGTGAAACAGATGATACTTAGTTTGCCATATTAGGCTGCAGAGGTAACAATTAAGTGATCAGAACATTCACACCCACGCCGACCAAAAAAGCATGCATTATATGAAATAATTTTCCCTGAACCTGCCTGTCAGCAAATCATTACTGAGCAGGCATGTGAACACTGCATTTTGGCAGGGATTAATACTAAACGCAATTATCCAAGGTATTTGTCAATTATTTGTAAGTAAATGTAAAGTCACCTCCAGTATAGTGCTAGATTACATAAATTTGGTCAAAATGGTTTACAGTGAAGAGGAAAGTACAGGAAGAAGTAGGAACATGGACTGGTTGGTAGTCTGGGACCAATCAAATCAAAAGCATTTTTGAAAATTACACAGTTAAGTACCTTATGATACATCTGCACTTAGGAGGGACTGTGTGCAAGGAGCTTTTGATGTAAGAGCTTGCAGTTATGGTGGACAAGTGATCTGAAATGAGCTATCAGAGCAATAGGAACTAAGGTAATCTGTGATTCTGTAAACAGAACAGTAATAATAGAAGAAATGTGATTTTATAATCAGAAGATGACAAACATTAGAACACTACATACAAACCTAGGGTACAATACTTACAGCTATATTGGAAAAATAAATAAGAGTACAAAAATCTACAGAAATTAAGGGCTAAAGAAATGCATTTATATAAAGAAAATCTGCAGATAAATAAAACTTATTTTTTAAGCACAGAAAAACACTGCTAATGAACAACTGACAGCTAAAGCTACAGAAATCCGTACTGAAATTAAGATATAACTATGTAACAGTAAAATTAATTGTCTGAACAAACCATGAAGAAAGGAAGGCATCACAAGGTTTTCTGATCAACATTAGCATCTTGTTATGCAAGATACAAAAGCTGAAGTGCATCACTGGTACAAGTCGAACAAGACAAGTCATGAGAATCAGTACTTTTCACTGATTTTTGCCTGTAAGGGTCTGAAATAAACACATTATACTAAGACATCACTAGATCATTTCTATCCCTAAGTTTCATGAAACAACAAAAAAAGTTACCCAAGCAACATGCTATATTCCAAGCTGTCTGGAAAGGGAGAACCACCAAGCCTAACCAAACTTGATGAGATGTATTAAAGGTTTCACTAGAGCTCTGGATGTTTCACAGCAGGCACTCAGGTAAGACATGTCTCACTATGAAGCCCTATACAGAGATATAAATACCACTATAGATAACATCATAAAGCACCAATACAGAAAGAAGGCTAGTCATGCAGCCATAGGGCTAGGAACTTTGTATTTCAGGTGAAGCTTGAATGATAGGGGTCAGGAAAAAACCCCAAAAAACTAAGTACTATTCAACATGATTTATAACTAGAAACAAAATAGTTTCTTGCCACGGATTGTTCCAGATGCCTTGTACATCACAGCAAGAATTCTGGATTTACAATGCAAATATGTTTGTTAACTGGGATGCCAGTGAAGAGTTCACCTGCATTATCTAGCAGGCTCTATTTCTTTAAAAAGGCATATTTTAAAAATAAATTTAAGTCTTCATATTGAAGGTCATGGAAAACAAACATAAGAAGAACAGAAAGTGAGAGAACTACCAAGGCTAAGTATAAAGAAAGAAAAATAGATGCGTTTCCCCCCAAAATGGACGTGGTTAAAAGACGTACTCCATGCAAGAAGAGGACCAGTAGAGCTGCTCGAATTTGTCTTGGACAACTACTCAAACCTTGCAATTTAAGTTTAAAAACTGGCAGAGTCATCTCTCCTGACAATGTATGCCTAAGTCTTCTCAGTTTAATGACTACTCATTTCAGTTAATACATACTCTATTTTACATCCCATGACTATTACAAACAGAGCTATCTATTGGTACAGAATCATTCCCCGATGCAGGGATTATACGCATGTGCAACACTACAGGAGAGGGAGAAGTTAAAAGAAAGCTTATTTATTAAAGCACTTCCATTTTAAAATAAATTTTCTGTTCTGGTATCTAAATGTGAAAAGGGCATCAGAAAATGTAAGGCAAACCATTTCTATTTTTGTACATAAAATGCCCAGTTATCTGTAATTCCATAAAAACCCACATTTCCTAGAAACATAAAGTCTGTATTGTAAGTTGTTACATATATAAGGTAAAGTTGTAAAGTTGCTAGATTTTACTAAGGTAGTAATGACAGTTTTGAATGGATTGCGAAGTGATAAGAAAAACTGCAAAACTGCCAGAAAAATAAATGAAAATTGTGCATAATATTGACTTACCAAGAAATTACTTTTTTACACTCCTTACCAAATATAGCACTTTAATGACATCTCAATTCTGTCCTCTCTTTCCTACTTTGCAAATTATATTTTCCTCCTCCAGTACCCTTCTCTGGTTTTAGTTCAAGCTCCCTTCAGAATACCGCACAATTGCAACAGGAAAGCAGATAGACATGGGGGTAAACTAGCAATTAGGTCATTAAAAAAACAAGCACTGTATTGCTAATCTGCATGAGATACATTTACTCAATTAGATAGATGGAACTGTTACTATAAACTCACATTCCATGGATGGTCTCCAAAATTAAGAGGAATGGGGGCAAACAAAATGCACATTTGGGGATTTACAACCCTTCTATGCTAATTGTGAAGTGACAATGCAGAACAATTTAATGAAATAAGCAAATTTCACAGATGCTTTGCATGCAAGCTTCAGGAAAAAATGATATAATTTTTTTTTTTGCCTACAGTAACATAGATGCATCTCTTGTTCTTCTCCTGGGAGTCTTACTTCTTTTAAAAAAAGGTAACTGACAGCTCAGTCTGCTGCTCAGCAATAGCACTGCTGTGGCTGACCAAATTAATTCTGTGCCAAATTTCAAACTCTGCAAATTACAGGTGGTGACTCTCAATCCTTTCTCTTGCTCCCTGCCAGCAAGCCTACCAAGGGAGGGCAGGATGCCAACCAGTGAGACTGGTGAGGACTGGCCCGTGCTCACGCGAGTGACATTGGGTCACCTAGCAGACATGGGGGTCACGGGCCATGCAGCATGACAGGGAAGAGGGTGCACACAGCAGCATGACAGGGAAGAGGGTGGTGTTTCTGTGAGAGGTCAGAGGTGACCTGGAGGGGGAAGAGTGCCAAACCTGCACCTCTCACATGTGGGCACTGCTACTGGAGGTAACAAAAAAGTGACTCTCACATGACATCTGGCAGAGGAGAAATACTGAAAAGTTCACATGTGGTCTTTCAGTGAAACACTGACTTTTTACTTTTACTTGCACTTCTGTTTTTTGAAAACTGGTCCTTTTAAAACAGTAGTTCACAGATTTCAATGAAGAATGTATGGCGGCTATTTTGAACAATGGCAAAATGTTACTATCTGACAATTTAACAAGTTTCTAATAACCCAAGCCAAGACACCTACCACAAAATGAGCCCTTGAAAAGTATCTCAAACATAATGGCAGGCCTCCCTAACAAGCATTAAATGCACTATTTTGCTAGATTTGGCCTCGGTCCACAATGCTCGCTGAGTTGCTGAATGTTATCCATTTTCTCAAAATAGATTCAGCTACAGATAAGTTAGGAATTACGGCTGAAACTGGACCTCTTCGCTAATTTTACAAGATTAAGCTATTTTGTAAATATAAATAATGCAGCTGTATTTTAAGTGCAAAGGCTTATACATACTCAAAGCTAGTAAATTATTATAGGGCACTCAATGCACTTGTCAGAATAAAGGAACTTAAAAGCATGCACTTAAGTACAGTAAATAAAGCAAGCACGCACACCCAAACACAGACAAAAAAAAATTTTAAATTGTCTTCAGAAAAGGGTAAGTTTAATCATTGGCAAAAGCAAATAGCTGAAAGAAGAGAAGGAAAAGTCACCTATAATTATTCTGAATACTTTATTAAGGGAAATGCTAATTGCCTTCTCTGGTCTTTTAGAAGAGTGTAAAGACTTTAAGGCATTTATTTCAACAATAGCATGAATCCATCTCCGAAGTCTGCATCCATGCTTTTGGAAATTCAAATGATGTTCAATTTCTACACCCAAAATCAACTCAATATGCACAAAAGAATTACTAAACATAATATTAAAAAAAAATATTTACAGACAAAGAGAATACAGGAATGCTCAAAACACAAGAGGTCACTTCTGAAGTTGTATACTTCGAGATCTATACATTTGAGATTTCCCTCTCCTGTAAAGCAACATTTCTAGCAAAGTATGCTTTTGTTGCTACTGTATAACTATCACCTAGTTTTATGCTTTTATAGGAACAAACCAGCAGCCTACTGCAAAATTAGTCACAAAATTAAAACCTTATTTACATTTAACAGCAGTACAGAAACATACAAAGCACATATTTTAGAAGATTATAAAAATGATTGTTCACATACATCCTGTGTAGTAGGTATATCATATTACATCTTTGTTTATTAAGACAGTGGTAAAAACTCACTCTGAAGTGTTTCAAGTTCAGTCTTAGCCAGGGCATCTTCTTTCGCCTTCATTTTTGTTTCTTTATATTCTACATATAATTGTCTGGCATCCTTTAAGAAAATGTTGCAATGGCATTAGCATCCTTATACAAACAAGTTATTGCAATGGCTCTGTTTTAAATTCTGAATTAACCTCGCAAAAAAATTTAAGATACATTCGTTTCCTTGAGTTACAATAATTTTCAGTACAGAAAGTATTTGTTTAGAATGTAGAATTTTTGTGTAATAACAGTTCAAATGTAATAGCGTTGCTATTATAGACTATGATGCTCACTGACAACCTGAAAAGCAGAATGGTTAGAAAAACATTTCTGACCACTACCCACAGCTTTGTAAGAGGCCATGTTCCCACTTTGCTCACGTCAGCAATCCGGAAGTTCAAGGAAGAAAGAAAAGTTTTTAGAGTTGCGTGTGCAGGGACAAACAAAGGCAATTGCTAGGCAGCAGTTGTCTTAGTATGAACTCATTATGGTAACACTAACCCTTTTTTTTTTTTTTAAATCAACTTCTACATTGCTATTAAAGCGTTGAAAATATATATGCAGTTTTTTCTTCAAGGACTAGATTAGATTAGATTCTAATCTGAAATCTATTTGGCAAATTTACACATAAAACTAGAAATCCTGTCACAAATCTCACAGTAAGTTAGTAATTATAGATTTGTGTTGAAAGCTTTCCAATACGAACAACCAGATTGCTGAAGTAAGAGACACAGAGAGTTTTCTTACTCTCACTTACCAGTTTAAGAGATTTCTATAAATGACAAAAAACAATGAAACTATAATAGAAATGCTGAAATAGACCAATTATTATTTATAATTTCCAAGCATGCAGAACATCTATTGTATTAAAATTAATTATAGTATTAGATAAACCTAATTTTAGTGCTTTATAGCCAAAAATAATTTTATTTTTGTTATTATATCAACGGTCCCACTTTTTACATACAGAGTGATTTAAATTTTGATGTAGAATGTATTGTAAAACATCAGTAAATATTTTTATAATTTCAACTATAATCCCATAAATTTGATCAAAACCTGGTCTCATTAAAAATTAAGTAAGATAACTTAACAAATTTTTAAAATAAAAACTGAGTAAGCAGTCATTATTACTGCCTCTAATGGTAGAAGTCATGCAAAAACATTGCTTCCTGCAAAGATACTACGACGCAACAGTTTTCTTTGCGTTATACTGGCATCTACCCCTTCAAAGATACTTGAGGGATGTAGGACAACACAGGACCAGCTGTGATCATGATCCAGCTCATAATGTTTTGGAGACATCTCACCCATACAAGTCAGCACGCCTGAAGAACAACTCTCACAAATTCCCACAGAAGATCAGTAAGGTTTCGTCTCCTTCCAAAATACCTCTTATTACTCTATATTTGTCTTTACATTTGGGTATGGTAAATGGGAAGTTATTTTTCTCTGCCAGGTTTATGTAGGAGATCACAGCACACAGAAGAAATTTTAAAGACTTTACGTAACATTTTGCTGCTGGAGCATAGCAGATGAAAGCATCTCTCATGCTTGGTTTTGGGGATGGGGAAAGAGGGGTTTTTTGGTGGTTTTAGTAGAATTGAGGCTAAAAAACCATCTGTTGGTACAGGAGGACTACCATTAACAGCAGATATGAACGCTTTGAAGAAACATATTCAGTTTCTACGTTATAACATTGAATGACAAAATTAGCATCAGCATTGGTACCTGAAATATGAATTCCCTACCACATATGGAAACTTCCCTTGTACTCTCCAGATTTGGACTATTTGCATCACTAAGAAACAGAAACAGCAATAAATGTAATGGTTAACTTCTGCTGTAAGTTCGAGACGTTTGGGTTGTGTGGCATACATAGGACTCAGACACACTGATATCCAAAAAATGCTTTTGTTTAAGGCTATGATTTCAAAATGGCTACAATTAACTGGCATTTAAATTTAACCCATTTGACACTGAAAGCCAATATTTGATGCTAAATTCTGGTGTAAAATCCATTATTGCTTGTGGGATCTCCAGACAGCAGGCACTAGGGGGTAACTGTCAATCTCTCCAGCATGTCAATCACTGAACAATTGGAAATGTGGCTCAGATGAAAATGAGACACAATAGCTGAACAACAAAGAAAACTAGTCAGAAGCACATAAATGAAATTTAGTAGTATTGTTGCTTTACAGATATAAAATGGATTATCACTGCAAATGGAGTAATATCCAGGTAACAAAGGCAACATTAGTCTTTTATCTTATTAATCACAGTTTATTATGGCTGATACGATAATCACAAAAAAAGGGGAGACTGCAAAAAAGCACACATAAAAATGTATAAAGTAAAGCAAAGAAAAAAACAAGCAAAAAATTTAATCAAAATGGATTTTGAAGACTTGAAAATCAAATCCTTCCCACAAAAGCAGAAGAAATGGCTCTACAGGTTGTAAAGAGAAATTAAAAGACATACCTGAGTAAAGATTTTAGCCATAGACACAAACTACATGGGTATTGGACCTTATAAGCCAAAATGAAAGACACACTGGAAAACAGTTTAAAATAGGAAGTTCTTTGAAGAAAACTTCTGACTTAACATAAATAAGCACATTTCAATTTACTCCTCATTAGTTTTCAATAGTATCAGCATAAACAGGAATATTTGTTTTCAAGCATATTCAGTTTTGGTAAAAGTATTTCAAAATAGATTTACGTTCAGATTTTTTACTTTTCCAAAGTGATACAGTTAAGCAGTCATTTTGTCTCAATACAAACATTTTAGGGCCCTAAAAACACTGGCAATATAGATACAGCCTCTTCCGATCTAATGCTCTTTCCCCAAGATTCAGTAATGATTTTTCTTTTAGAGGATCTTTTCCCAAACATGCGCAAAATACGCGCAACATCAAAATTTTATAACTGATGCTTCACCTTCAATAGGTAAAAAACATAAGACAAGCAACATTTTTGTCCTTATGGGGGTAGAAAAGGACAGAGGAAAGAGACTCACAGAAGCAAAGCTTGGAACTGTTTAATTAAAAGCTCCAGCTTACCTAAACAGAAATATTTTGTTATGATTTGCAGGAATTTGAGAAGTTTTCAAAAAAGAACATCAACACAAATGCATTACTTTTCTTCACCATCAAAGCAGTAATATGTATGTAGTTAAGTGAAAAAAAATAATGAAGAGGGTTAATATATGCTGGTTTATTATACTATGATTTCAAATATACACTTTCCAAAAAGGGACAGAATGAAAAAAAAGTATATTAGAAATGCAAAATTCTACTATTAGTAGCTTTAAATTATATTTCAACTGCCATATATAGGAAGTTCCTATGATTACCCTCACATTTAACCAAAAATTCCAAAAAGTGTTGTGGAAGAAAAATAAAATTGACAAACACTTCATTAACATATTTTCAATATTTTAACCACAAATAAGAACAAATAATATTGAAAAATTCTTGTATTTCAGTTCATCTTTATATCATTACTGTCTCATGTCAATAAACTTGAGATTGCCAAAACAAAGCTATGCTTAAGTTATGCAGAAATACAGAAATTCTTGATACTGGACTTTTAAGGGTTTTTTTCTTTCTTTGTTTGGGATTTGGGGGTTTTGGTTGGGTTTTTTTATGGGGCTTTAATTTCTTTTTTATTTTGTTTTTGTTTGTTTGTTGTTTTTAAATCAACAGATACAGTATTTATTCAAACTGTACTAATTCTGAACTAAAACCTTCAGTTCTGTGTAAGACTCAGCCACTCTGGCCTCTCCTTGACTTTTGGGGAGAATGATGAGGTTCTGTTTGTTTGTTTGTTTTGTGGGGTTTTTTTTTCCCCTTCCAGCTAATCTTCCTGGCTTTCTGGTCTACCTCAGAAAGACTAGAGATTAGCAGAAACAAGGCAAACATTGGAAACAACTTGCTGTATTGGCCATATGTGAATCTTCATTACAGATTTTGTGATAGAATCAGCTTCACATTTTACTTCTCTGGGTGAGGGACTGACTCAGTCAAAATGCACCCCCTTTGAATTTACAGTTAACTGGAAACCGTCCCACAAACATACTTGAAATCAGTACATTGAAATAATTTTTTTGCATTCATTCTTATTAAATCAATCTACAGACTTAGAGAGAAATATTTGTGTGAAGTTCTTGAACTAATTTTTTGTCTTTGAGTACAGTGTTCTTGTACAATTTGTACAAAAAACAGAGAAAAAGGACTCAAATTAAAATTACCACAACATCCAACCTTCAACTTGCTATTCCTACGCAATAAAAATGCCAGCCATTATACCATAGCAAAAACACTTTTGATGCATTTATAAACTAATAATACCAATGTGTTATGCTAATAAATAATGTAAAAAAAAAGTTAAATACTTTGATTTATATTTTTCTTTGGCATTTTTACGCGCTTACTCAAGGGCAAGCTAGTAAGTAAGTAGGAATTGCATTAGCTCCTCCTTTATAATCAGAAAATCATGCTTTGACCTTGGAGCAATACCAGTTGTGGCCAGGCTCTTCAGCTGTGTACAGCCTGTGGACAGCTGAAGTGTGGTTCCCAAGCCTCAGATACACTGGGTGACCAGCAGCAGGCTGTGCCAATGCAGTATCTGCTGGGTATTCCACATCCACAGCGGTGAAACATAGGCAACCAGAGGGAGAACTGAGGCCAGCTCCAAGGCCTCCCTGGGACCCATTCACACCCCGTGAGGCCTCATACCACAACAGAACAGTGCCGCTAATTGAGAGCCAGTATCGCTTCGTACACAAGAGCTATTCTTGGAGCTACACTCCTCTAACATGTATGCTGGGATATGCAGACATACAGTAAATTATTTGAAGGAGCAGAACAAAATTGGCTACCACAGAACAACAATTAAAGGCAAATTTCTTTAGTGTCTTATGTTTACTTAAAACTTTTACTATGCAGGAAAGCACATTTGTCTCCAGAGCCTCAGACAGTACCCTGTTAGATGCAAATTATTTTTGCTTACTTGCATACACGCAGAATACTTGTTTTACCATCCACCCTCCTCTGACCTGCTTCTAAGCTTCCAACTGACCTCAAGGTCAAGGGCTTCATCCCTACTTTGGTTCTGCCAACAGCCACGAAATAGCAAGAAACAGAGCAAATGGGCAATCACTCGTGCCACACATCCTACAACTGCTTGCTCCCCACAACTTATATCAACATTGTTGCTGTACAGTAAGTTGGAACACATCAAAACCCTGTAAAGCTGAGAATTAAGGAGATATTTAACCTTACTGACTTGAATAAAACCATTCCAAAAATACCTTTTTTAAGGCATACGTTATGAAACGCAATAGATTTTGTTTTAAATCTCACACAATGATTTTTATATAAAGTCATATGTAAAAACAAAAACAACCCACACAAATGTTTGCTGACCTAATCAAATCTTGCTTAAAAGCTAGCTTTGCCAAAGGAGATGCCCTGCTGGCAAAGCCTCTTGAGTTTAATGACACATGGCCAACCTGTTTAAGGCCAATGTCGAACCATCTCTAAACAGGTGTTGAAATGTAATCCTGGATTAAAAGAAAACCTGAGGAAAAAATGCCAAGAAATTAAACACCTCTAGGTCACTAGTTTGAATCTATTCCAGGCTACTTAATCAGCTACAGTAATTACCATCTGGTAGTCTACATAAAAATAAATTACTGGCCTTTTTTTTTTAAATTTACTTCATGCTACACAAAGGTCTTTACAAACAAAAGTTTCAATTGCAATTGAAAGCTTTATTGATAATCTCACTAGGTTATACCCAGTACAACTATGTATTGAGCTTGAACTGACTTCTCATTACTGTCGAGTCAGAAGAAGTTCTTCCAACAGTTCAACTGCTAGGGTGTCGCGCATAGACCTACACTATTATAGATAGAAGATAACAGGAAATTATTTTCTTAACAAGAATCCATTTCTGTCCGAAAACAAACAAAAATACTTTCTGCTTCATTACACTCAGGACAATAGCAGTCTCATAATTTAACTAATAAAAAACATTTCCTAGTGCTGACTGGCATTAATGAAGTTGGTGTAAAAATAAAGACATTAATTGCTAAGCTTCACCACATCAAGGTGGAGGAAAAGTAGTTGACGGGAACACTAACAAACACTCCTGTCTGAAGGAAATATTTTGTGAAGAATAACTAACAACATTTTTAAGAAAGACGACTTTTCTTAAGTTGGATGTCTGCACATCCAATGAAAAAGCTCTAGTCAGCTGTTTTGGGAATAAACTGCAATTTACACGACTGTTCTCCCACAGAAAAAAAGTATATTTAACACAACTGCCTATTCTGTATTACATTCACCGTTTAAACTGAAATACTTGCACACTATATTTAGCTGGTTTATTTCTTTGAAAGAACAATTCTCGGTTCCCATAAGCATTTTAAATGAGTTTTGGTGGGTTTTTTTCCTTCTTTTATTTATTTTTTTAAATATGTAGCCTTCTTTCAGGTCATTATCATGAAAGAGTAAACTACAGATGACCTTAGAAACAATTTGCATTCTTTTTCTATCTTTTTCTTGAGCCTACATTATAAGGATTAACCTTGGTAATAGTCTATGTAATTTACACTCCACTTAATGCTTCTTTCACCCCACAGATATTTGATTTATGATACATGTATTCTTTTCCCTTCGCTTCTTCAAACAAGCTTAAAGATGCTGTTTTCACCCCCAAATTTAACTAAACGTCTGTATATAAAAGCCTATGTAGTCTCTCTCAAAACACAGTTGTCAACAGTTTAAAAAAACAATCATTTTTTAGTTTCTCTCATCCTCCTCTCACCCATTTTTCTTCCAGTTTCTTGACATAAAATGAAGACTATGATAAAATGGCATAAGCCATCACAAGGGCATGCAAACAAAGCATTTTTCTTCAGTAAAGGCCCACCTTAATTATTTTAAGTGGCTCCTTCTGAAATCTGACAGTTTGAAGGAGGAGGGGAAGTAGGAGAAAGACGCTCAATTGGATATATGAGAGCCAGGCATGGGCAGAAGCTCAGCAACCTGAATCCTGAGACAGAGCTGTGGTAAGTAGAATATTCACATTAATTAACGGGGTGAGAGATGGATGTCAGGTAAAAGGAATCAATACAAGAAGTGGCAAAAAGTTTAAATTAACCTCTCCTTGTGGTTTTTGTTTTGTTTGAGGCGGGAGTGGGTGGGTAAAGGTGTGTTTGTTGGTGGTTTGGTTTTGTGGGTTTTTTTTTTGTTTTTAATGAAGTTTCCTTTGAGGAAACTTGTGTACACAGGCAGGTGGTTTTGTTTCCCTAATTTGAGGAAGCAGTTCAGCTATTTCACCGACAGGGCTTTGAAAAACTCAGTGGCAGAAGCAAGATTTTAATTAAAAAGTATTGCTAACTCTGACCCTTTTCTGTCCCAAATGGGGTTCATTTAAATATGGATGCATTTTTAGAAGTTAATCTACAATTGCATTAGTTGCAGATGAATAACAGCCAGCTTTGAAAATAACTTGTTGGCTCTTAAGTGACTGAACAAATCATTTAGATTAACTCAATAAACAACTGAAATCTGTAGCACCCATCCTTATGTCAACCACTGTAACACCCTGTTCAAGAATTTGCATGTGTAACTAGCACATATAACACTACTCAGTATCTGTAGGAGTCTTATCTTCCAGATAAGTTGCCCTAGTGATTCTACTTATACTAAAAGCCTGAAATACTCCGAAACATCAAGCCCATGTTTGTGTATTATTGAAGAGAAAAGCACTTATATTCAAAACAGGATCTCTGTACTAGGGTATAATCATGTAAGTATAGCTACATTTTTGCGCTATGTTGGTAATTGCAACTAAGGCAGAACTTGCTAAAACCTTAAATACAACTCTAAAAGAGCCCAGAGGTTGCTCTGTCCAGCTAGCTACAACATACAACGTATCTTTTGCACTGTCATTTCAGAAAACGTCTCCAGCATGAGGTCACTGCTGCTCTTACGCTCTTCAGTAATTCATGTCAGGTACCTGAAGTCCTGAATATTCTTAATAGGGGGGATTACTTATATTTTATTGCATTTTAACTTCATTTTAACTTTAACAACAACAAAACAAACCCTGGATTTAAGCAGTAGTGTAATTTACATATGGAGCAATTTTCTCTAGAACCCCCATCTCTTTGCTTCCTCCTTGCTCCAAAGCCTTCCAGCTCTGAATTCCTCTACATCCTGCTTCCACTGCCACCAAATCCCTGCTTGCTGGTCTCCAATTTTCCATGAGTTATTGGATAGCTTTTTTCCCCACTACCATTAATTTAATGGATTTAAAATCCACAGCAAGAGGTATTGGCTAGGTGTCTACAAAGCGTGAAACATCACTTTTGTTGTATTCATCTTTTCTGCCTATTCTGGCAGACATAGGAGCTGCTTTTTGAACAGAAACCCTGAAACCTGTTACACTGACTTCTTAACAGACTATCTTAAAATCATAAAAATGAGAAAATGACAGCTTAGAAAGATTATAAGAAGTCCTAATTTAAAATTCTTCACGAATCTTACTATATAATATTTTGAATATTTTGCAATTAAGGCAAAAGGGAAAGTACTATAATTATGAAGAAAGTTTCAAAAATGCAGCAACAGCAATTGCTGAACTTAATTCTTTTCTATCTGACTCACCTCAAAGCTTAATTTGGACACAACGGTTGATTTAATTAAGCATCATCATTTTTGCTTTAAAAACTTGCAAAAAGAAAGGTTTCTTTAATAAAATAGCCACACAGTTCTGATAAAACTTTTAAAAGAGGAAGAGGTATTAACTTTTGCATCTCTTTGTAGGAAAAGTTAAAGGCTATAAAAATGGATGCTGAGAGACCAGACTTTATTGCATTTATAACTTTTACAAGCCTTTTGCTAACAGATTAGGAATTATGAATTACGTGCTTTTTCCAGCTTGAACACAGACAGAAATTGAACGTTGATGCCATTTATACTATTTATACTTCAGAAGTAATACTCAACATATCTGTAAACCAAAGGAAAATCCACCTTGCATTCCCTGATCCATATTTGTTAGCAGTGACAAGGGTATTAAAAACAAATGGGTGTATTCAAATGAAATTAAAAGAAAGAGCATGTGATATTAAAAAAGTTATTCTGATAACTGATCTGACAATACTTATACTGGATGAGTATCAGCTAAATTTTACATTTTATAGTATTAGATTAAAAAAACACAACTGTGGGCAAGTCTGCCACATTTATGTTTATAAATTACAACCATACCTTTGTTACTTTACCTTAGTAATTTCAGGTATCAATTTATATAATTATCCAGTGACTCAAAAAAAAAAAGCTCACTCAATCAGAAAAAGTAATTTCACTGTTCCTCCAAATTTAAATGATATATTAATAATTTGCTATGAAAACATAGCGTTTACCTACTTGAAATAAAAATACTTTTGTTAATAGATTGCTTAAAAGACTTCGGTATTCCTAATTAGGGGTGTGTGTTTGTGTGTGTGTGTGTGTGTATTATTATGTGTGTATTTTTATATATATATCACATCCCTTTCCCATCATTTATTCTTGTAGTTTTGCCTAGCAGGAACTGCTGCTGAACTGCCTAGCATGTTAAGATTAATATCAATTTAAAATATATTCATATTTTGGTGAACTTATGATATTAAATTTGCCTCCAAAGAGTAATTTTTAATTTTTTGTATATATATATATGGTATGTGCTTGGGCTAGAAAATTCATAAGAACAAGTGCTACACATCTGATTATGCATAATAACACCATCAAGAAAAATAAAGTAATACAACTTAAAATTATTACTATTACCTGGAATAGCTGAGGTAAAGCTTTCACAGTGAGACAGAACCATATTCCCAGCTTGCATGGAAGTAAGTCATGCCATTGTGGTTTCTCCAGTACTCTGCAGTCAAATAAAACTAAGTTTTTCATTACTGCCACACAATCTCAAAGTCAGAACTTGCCCATTATCCCTTAAGTTGATTAGCACCTGTCAACTCCTATAACAATGTGTAACTACATAATATTAAAGATACATTTTAAATATATAATTCAAAATACGTAACAGCTAACTTCTAATCATGGCTGTATTTTAATCTCTTAAAAAGGGCTTTTCCTCAAGAAAATGAATTTGTAAGCCACATAATCACTTCAGTTTAAAAAACCCAAAACTGAAAAAACTTCAAGCCTCAACCAAGTGTTCACAAGTGCTGACAGCCAGATATGAAGACTGTAGCATAAACAAAACAATACATAAAAATTAATGTCATTTGCAGTTCACTGGAGCATTACTCACTGATGTCATCAGGAAAGACGACAGGCAGAATGGTCTCTGATCTCCATCCTGCATTGATCCAGTTCATGCCCCTGCTGTGTGAACTATTTAAACCCTTTATTTATTTCTATGAATCAATAGAAGAAATGGTGGTATCTTTTGGAGTGTCCTGAAAGTCACTATTGCCCTATGTGTTTCTTAACAAACAATGGTGTTAGAAGCCTTTACCAACACACTTGTTTTTAAGTTAATCAGATAAAAAGCATTAAATCAGACAAGCATTAAAACCCCATAATAACTCCTTGCTTGATATGGTAATAAACTGAAGCTTGAATAAATTGAAATTTGTTAATTGTATAATCAAAGGCAAAAAATCTTCAAAGATGGAAAAAGTTGTAAAATCTTCTAAAATCAACTTGTAGAAATAATACCCTTCTGTAAGCCAGATACCATTAATTCAGCCTTAATCTTTCAATTATTGTTGGTCTGCTGAATAAACACTACACATTTATTTACAAATCGAAACCTGAAAACACATCTACATTGGCACACTTTTTATCAGCAATGGCTGTTACTACAAATACAGTTATTTCTCTCATAAAATATTTCAAAGATGCAAGGAGAAAATCATAGAACTAAACCAGTAGCTGATGTTTTAAAATGCAGAAAACAAGAGAGTTCCTTCCCACCTTTCATTTTTGTCTAGAGCAGCAAGTTTGGCTTCATCTGTACTCCTGCTGCCTGTTTTTTTCTTCTTCTCCCTCTTTTTTCTGCTAAGCAGTTCATCCTTGATGTAGAAAGAACTACGGTTACAGCTTATCATTAACATGTAAACCACAAATGTTACTGGGACTCTTCTGTGAAGGGTAAACAGTAGAGTAGCATTTATGCAAATGTATCTAGGGGTACTACATGATTAAGTAAAATGATCTATCTTAACAATAACTGTTGCCATGGTATCCAGTCTTTAAACACACATGAAGTCCAGTTCTGTCACTCATGTGTATCTCCATAGCAATCAAAGTTTTCTAAGAAGAGAAAGCATTCAACTTGCCTCCTTTCTCATTCATCAACTTCAATAATGCAGTGGAAAATAAAAAAGTAAATAGATGCTAATGTATGAATATTTTTCAAGTTATGCTTAGGTTTTTTTCTAGTCTACTAAGTCAAATAGATTTTTATATGATAAAAAATAAAATAATAAAAAAATAATGTGGTTTATACAGCTTACCAAAGCCTATCCTGTTAACAAAAACCCCAAACAAAAAAGCATTTAGCTAAGAACAAAGGCAAAGCAAGTATGACTTTTAAATGAATAAAAACTGATTATTTTTAAACAACATGTAGGAAAACCGTAGACACAACTACAGTAGCATATGATTCTGTGTCAATAGATGATAGAAGAGTTTTTATTCCTCGTCTTTCTTCCAGTTAAAATCCAAAGAACCATCTCTTGCTATTTATTACTAATTCCAGAAAAATTAAGTATTTTTTAGATTACTACTTCTGTGTGTTGAATATCTCATTCTATAATTATCACCATTTTAAATATAATCCTTTTAAAATATGAAAAATCCAAATTTAAAACAGGGGAAGTGGTAGAGATCCCTATAATATACAAACTTCTGCAGGAAATTCAATACTAATAATTGAAGCAAGTTTGATTTATTACCAATACTTACCAGCTGTTTTTCCAGGTAGATTGACCAAACCACAGCATAATGACCCACTGTGAGTATAATGAACAAGAGTAATGCCAGCTCAGCATTGCTCATTTTTCTCACCCGCCTGTAGTAGAATACAGGCTGTCGCCAATCTGGTAGTCCATTGATCAGAATATCATCATACCTACAGTAGCAAATATAACAGGCTTTCATGGAGAGCTAAAAATGAAATAAGCCAAACCATCCAATTATAAACCAAAACAAATGATAATCCACAGACGACTTGAATAATACACACACAAAAGATCATTTAGTAATTTTTTTTTTTTTTTTAAATAGAGCAATGCCTTGTTTTGTCAGCTGCTAGGCTTGTATCTGGAATCCAGAATCAAACACTGGGGAAATGTATCTATTCTTTTGCAACCAAAAAAAAAAAAAAAAAATAGCAATTCAATTGCTCCTGCACACCCCCGCCCTGCCAGTTCACTCACTTCTGAAATAACAGACTTCCAGAAACGTACATGTGTTCTACCTGCCTAGTGATCAGTGGGCAGGTCACCATGATAGAAGTAAATAACAAACCACAAACTACTAAATAGGTAGCACAGAACAAACCTCTCAAACTCTAGAAACCTTTTTTTCTTTTACAAATTAAAAGCACAAGTGTTAGGGGAGGGGAAGAGGTATCTTTGCTTTTGTTTTGTCCTTTAGCAGCACCATATCCATATTAGGTAAAAATGCTGCCAGACTTTACATCCATTCTGTCAGATATGAATTTAAGTTAAAGGCTTGATTTTGATGTTAGAAAACAAAGTTCACCACAGCTAGATGATTTGTCAGTTTTTCTTCACACAAATGACTTGAAATATCTTAGTATGGCTGGGGTCTTTTATTATGCATTAAAAATAAACAAACTACTGACATGCAAACCAGATTTTTCTATTTGTTAACTTTTCAGAGTGAAGCTTCAAACAAGAATCTCTACAGTAAACTCAAAAACCTGTATGTTCAAGATGCACAACCTGTTAATCTTAAATTGAACACAACTCATTACATATTCTAATCACACCGTTTCCAGAATTAAATCTGCACTGAAAGGCCTAATTTGGTGCAACACATTGACCAAAATATTTTAATTAAAAATATTCTGAGTTAGTCGCAGGCCTAATTACAGGAATAGAAATAGGGCCTATATTGTCATGCAGGTCAGTAGAACTCAGTAGTAGGTTTTTCTCAAGTAAATTGACCGATCCAGGAATAATAGCGCAGCTGCTAAACTGCCAGTCTTGACATGTAAATCAATTTAAATGCAACAACTGCACTAGCTACTTTGATAGTTATTAAATTGATACCTTGGAGATGTACTAAAAAAATTTCCACAAGCAAATTCATTTTTTTAAGCAGAAAAAGAGGCAATGGTTTTCAATTAAAGAATATACTTTAATTCAGCTCATCTAGAAAAGCTGACTTCTGATCAAACATTTGTTCAAGTTGGCACCATTATTTCTATGCAAAAGATTTAACACCTCAGGATTCTGTAGTGTTCTGAATGCTACCAGAAGTAAAATTCCTATAACAAAATTCTATCTTCCATGACAATTACGAGAATACTAATATCCATTATTGTAAAATTTGAAGTAATAACTTTTTTCCTTTCATAGTAAGTCAGAACAAATTAACTACTGATACCTTAATGCAAACTCTGTTCAGAAAAACTGCTTAGCATGTTATTTCAAAACTAAAACATCTACTTAACTTCTTGTTTAAGAATTAAGTAGAAGTTTTAGCATTAAAAAATAATAATGCATTTGCTAAACATTTTGTTAGAATACAAGAAAATATTTTAGAAACAAAACCATTTTTAAAACAAATTAGATTGATAAGATTTCACAAAAGATTATGTTTCTTTGAAAGCTTCAGAGAAATATGTGTGGAATCAAGAAAAAATTTTTTAACACTACTATAAATTTATTAAGCACTTGCCTTTCTTATACACTAAGGCTTGTTAATTGATGTACTGAGAATGTGGCTACTGATTAAATAAGGTCCGTATATACTAATGGTAACAATATAGTAATACGTAAAACAAGATTGCAAACTA
This sequence comes from Gavia stellata, assembly GCF_030936135.1. Taxonomy (NCBI): domain Eukaryota; kingdom Metazoa; phylum Chordata; class Aves; order Gaviiformes; family Gaviidae; genus Gavia; species Gavia stellata. Next base: position 20,733,241 of record NC_082599.1, on the reverse strand, counting down.
ACGTTTGGCAGCCACGTTCTGTTATAAGTTACCTGTTAAGAAAAAATAAATTAAGACAGCAGAGTCTCTTGCATTGAACACTTTAAACAGCACTCTGTATTTACTAGACTATGTCTGCTGTTCTGAACAACAGTCTCCAAGGATTAAGTCTCAGAATCAATGCTCTATTGATTTTACTATCAATGAGCATTATGGCTCACACGACTGGCCATTTTAAGGGAAGATAGCTTCTATTATAACCCACTTTTTAGAATATATACTGTTAAAAGATAAATCACTGCTTTCAATAGTAATTAAGCTCTGTATTTGAAAAATAAAGATATCAATGATTTTTAGGTTTCCAACTAGAAAATGATCCTACTGGAACTCAGAAGCTTCCCATAATTTTTAAATCTTGATTTCCAAATTTAGGTTGTGGTTTAACTAAAAGCAAGTTTCTCATTAAAGAATTTCTTTATAGAAATCTATATTAACTATGAAAGATAGTTAGTTAATCCATGTGCACCAAGAACTACATTCAAAATTGAATTACAAAGCATTTTTCTTTTGGCAACCTATATTAATTGTTACTCTATGTAAGAAAGAAAGAAAGAAAAAAATAAAGCCAAAAAGGAAAAATACATATGCAGTATTTTTTCCTCAGACACATGTACACAGAATGCAGCAAGTCTTTGACATATGAGTACGCCTGCCAGTTGTCTCTGAAATGTAGCAGTCAGCAAGCTAAAAACCCCCAAAGCATCAGTACAGAAACAAAAAGACAAAAAATCCCCATTTATAACTTAAGTTGAATCTTTATTTTAAAACTCAGGATTCTACACAAGACTTGTTAGTCTTGTACTAACAAGTAATCAATTGCAAGATTATAAAAATTTCATTCTTCCGTAAAGTTTCATGAAATAGGTTTTAGAGCTCTTTGTAGAATCAATTACATTGCAAGAAAAAAAAAAAATCCATTAACTGTAGTAGCTAATTACAGTATCATCTATTTTAATATAATTATAATTTATTTTTCCCTTTAGGACAGCCACTGCATTTCATATTTCAAATAATTTCAGAGATCTGGTATAGTTTATATACTGTAACCTTGAATTAATGAGATGTATTCTGAACTACGGGAAGACTGCATTGGTGTTTTTTATTTTGGGGGCCTTTTTTCCTCAAGCTGTCAAAGACAACCAGTGCAACATCAGCCAGAACAATTTATACCTATGAATACAGACATTTAATTATAATGAGAGGTAAGATAAACACCTTTCTTACTCTAAACAAGTATATCTTGATTCCTTTGCAAATGCTTCCTGTAATCAAGCCCACATTGTTACTGAAGATAGGCCTGGTAGGTAAAATAGCTCCTTAAAATGGTAACGAACAACGAAATTAAAATCTAAGATTTTTGCCTAATTAGAATTAATAGACATGCGTAAACCTATCTACATTTTCATAAATTAAAAATAATCAAAGGCTAATAAAATTTATCATCGTCAAGTTGATTTACCAATAAATCCATAAAGTATATTTCAGGAAATGCACCTATCTCTACATACCCTAAAGATAAACTTTTCTGTAGAATTTCACACACTCTGCAGTGTGTATACAAAACATAATATTTTATGTTCTGCTGCATGTATGTTTAAATTGATGTTAAACACTGCTATATTAAACAATGCTGCATGTGTATTTTATGTTAGAATATTAGAATGTTTTGATTATATATCAGTCAAAGTGTGTAAGAGAAAAGTACTAACACGGTAATACTACTATATTCTGTAGTACTACTAATAATATTAGTATACTTCACAAGCAACTATGTAACTTTCTCAAAAAAGCAAACCACATCTTAATTATAAAATCCTATATTATAATTGTCAGTAGAGGAACTATAATATTTTAAGAAAGGCTTCTGCAATCAGATAAAGTAAAAATTCACTGATAAATATGAAAATACAAAGGTCTTAGAAAAATAATTACCTATAGCTGGCCAACAGATCTGCCTTTTTAAAAGGCTGTTTCTCTACACACACAAACAATTAACACCTCTAACATTCACCAAGACATGGAGGAAGGGTGTAATTAGACCCAGTTTTATTGTTTCAAAATGAGTTAATCACTCAGTCATAGGTGCAGGACCTCATTCCTGCCTTTACTGGTTCACTCTGTATGCACACCAGGACCAATACTGGATTACATCACTTTTGAGATGAACAGTAAGAGGCAGGTACAGCTGACTTCACTGCACAGAAGCAGAAGCCTGAAGCTCACTCTTCTCGAGGTGGTGTAATCCCATGCTCCTACCATTTAGGTGTCCCATTGTGAAAGGATTCCCAGCTAAACTGCCAGAATTCCTCACCAACTAATTTGTAAGAAATGGAACTAATTTCCATCTCATCCCATCAGGTCTTTGAGTTACTTTAGAAATAAAAAATACCACACTGCTGGGGGCAGGCGGGGCAGGGGAAATCTGGCAGAAAGCCTTGTTACAGCAGACCTGACTAAGTGTCTTTGGAATCAGGATAAAACCGAGTTCATAATCCCTGAGAGACAAAGCGTGCAGCGTAGTTTCCCCCCAGTGCATGGGCATGACAGTAAACTTTGAGCCTTTTCCACTAGGTCCATCACCTCACACAATGCATAGCCAAATATCAGCATCTAAAGCAGCAAGATCCCAAAAAGCAACAACTCTTCCCCTTTCCTTTGCCATATAGTTGCAAGAAACCCATGAGTTACCTTACAACAGAAATTAATATTACAGGGGGAGCAGCTCCTAGTACACTTGCTTAAAACTTGTTGTAAAGACATGCTACAACAATGCCTTACAGGATACAGGACAGACCACCCTCCATTAACAAGCTCAATTGAGAGTTTATCATTAGACTATGTAATATATCTGATCAATAAAGATTTTCTCAAAGCATTGAGACCATAGAGCTCTGCTACTCTACATGTTATTTCTAAACTCTGCATATTATTTCTAGAAAATTCTCAGAAGGTAAACACTATTTAATCCACTACATTTATATTTAATCAACTATAGAAGCAATATCAACCATACATCCACACTGTGCAAGAGAAATACAACATTGTCTATGTATAAAATAAGTTATTGACAATTAAATCAGCCTAAACTAGAACAATCTACTGCTGCTTTAACTTCTCATTTGTAAGCAATGTGCTGCACTAATTAACCAACTTGTTTGTGAGAATATTGTTAAGTCAGTCACATTCGTAACGTATACAAGGCTTAAAAACATAAATTTTTACAAGCTACTGCATCACAGTTCCATGCGAAAAGTGCTACTACAACTGCAAGGAAATTCCTAGAAGTTCCATGCTGAAAATAAGTTCCAGAGAGGCAATATCACAAAGTGTATGTAAACAACGTTATGAACAAAAAAGTAGGAAAATTTTGGGGATAACTTACTTTTCAAGTGGTCTGAAACCACTTAACTATTTTTTTTATTATTTCCCTTGAGTAGAACTTCACAATTAATTTCTTTTGTGAGAGGTGAAGTTAAAAAAAATACAAATTTCCAAAAGTACTTCTATGAAGCACACTATAAAACCTGGACTCCTGCCAAGACATCTACAAAGCCAAAAACCCTTCAGGAAATGTCTCGTGAAGCCCCTTTTAAAGACTTGCGAGCCGAAAGATGATTTACTAAAACTCCAACCCAAAAGCAAAGTTCTTTCAGTGTCCCATTTTTCCTGATAATAATTAGTTTAATGGTCAGCTGCTTAGAAGAAAAAAAATTCAAAATAGTCTTCTAGAAAGCAGACCAGGCCCACGTTTTCAGTTCATAATCCTATCCCCTTCAGGTACTGCTGCCCCTGAAGCAGCAAGGACAACTATCATTTGCTAGAAAAAGATTATGCTATGTATATCAAAGTTTACAGTATTATAGATAATACATCTGAAAGAAAAAACAATGAACTAAGCAACAGAAAATAACATTGAAGATGACATACACTGGAAATAATCCCTAAATATCATGCAGCAAACCTTTTATTGATATAGTGAGATATGACTGACAGTTGAATCAGTGGCCTATATTTTCAACTGCAGCTTTAATAATACAAGCAATGATAACCGATACAACTCAAAAAGTGATATAATTGTTAAGTGTTATAAAAATTGCTCCAAGTAACAGCTAGCTTTTAAAGTTCTTTCAAATACTACTTTTAAAGGAGAATAACCAGTATATCACAAAAAAATACACAAAAGCTTCCCCTTTAAGCCACATACAATCTTTAATTAAACAGCTCCATAAGAATTTCAAACTTAAATTATGCAAAATGATCTGAAGAGTTACAATTAAGTCAAATAGGACTTCAATATATCACTGGCATGAATGCTTTATTTAAGAACCTGTGCAAATTAACTCACCTCTGCCTCCTTTCTTCATCCTTTAAAACCTCATAGATGGCCACCAACTAAAATAAAAACAGAAAAAGAAAAAAAAACACTGAAAAGACTTTACTTTAGGATTGAGTTTATAAAGTTTGGATAGTAGTATCATATTTTACACTTGCCAATTAATGACCTTTGCTAGTTTTTCACTTTTCCCTGTAACACCAAGAAGCAAACTCAGTATGCAAAAGAAACAGTGACATATTCATATACAAAGTGTCATCAGATACACAAACAAGCAACTCCTACAAAAGATTTTTTTTTCCCTCCTCTTCTCTGTGAAACTGAGTCTTGTCTCACACCTTAAAAATACAAGGTAGTGTTTGTTTCATCCTAAAGATCCTAATGAAATTAAGTGGCCTGCATTTAGTCATCAGAAGTATATTTTTAAAGGTAGAGCTAATTGCAACAGTCTCATGGTTTCACTCTGTAAAGATTCAAAAGGCAAAAAATCACGAACTAAAATAAATTCTTTTCATTAAATTATGCTTACATATGACTTGCATTGAGAACTGATCAGAAGTTTTCCCTACTGCTTTTGAAAAGACTATTTATAAACAGTCTTACATAAAGTGCAAACATATTTTCCTCCTAAGAGTATAAGTATTATGTTCAAATTATTTTTAATATACAGGTAAATACTAAATAAGAGTTATTCAACAAGTTAATTCTGAAAAAGGGTACTTGTTTTTGATCTAGCTACATCAGGAAAAATGTAATTCAGCATTTAACTTAATAATTTCAAAGGTGTACCATTGTTCTTACTGAAACAACATCATGGTAAAAAATTCTGATTCTATTTTTCCTAAAGCTTTTATTGCCACACATTGCACTTACTTGCCTAAACTGTGTTTCTGCGTTTTCGTCTTTATTCTTGTCTGGGTGTAAAATTAGTGAAAGCTTTCGATATGCTTTCCGAACATCTGCAGATGAAGCATCCTGAAAAAGGAAAACAAAGCAAACTCTCAGAAACTAATTCCCAGAACTTTGTTAAGATGTGAAGACAGCCAACCAAATGCAGGAACTAAGGCAACGTAATTTGAGACGTCTAACAACCAAACCATGCAACTAGCCTAGCCTAAATGACTGAACAGTCATTCAGTCCAATTCATCTTTCATCTTAACTTCCTTCATTACCATACATCCATTACAATGATATTTGCCAAAACTTTCAAACACTTTCTTGCTTAAAATTAACCCAGGTACCTTCTACACCATCTAAAAGTTCAAATAAAACCTGAAAATTATTGCATCTGCATATCTTCAAGACAGATGTCTTTTCAGCAAATTATCACGCTCAATTTCCCAAACTCAGGACTTGCTATGAACTCTTCCCTTTTTAATATTTACATGTAATTCACCACCAACAGGACTTCCATTCAACTTCAGCTTTACCATATCTAAAGAAGTGTATCTGAAGTAGCTTCAAATTGCAGTCTTGAAGCTATACTGTAGCACTGACATCAATCTATACCTGAATCACTGTAAGAATTGCACACATTTTGGGAGAAAAAATAAAACTCAGAATGTCAAATGCATCAATGATGTACCAACTTCGCCGCACAATGCACAAATTTCTGAATTAACGACTGCTATTTAGTACATACTATAAAGACATCCAGAACTGGAAGATTTCAAGAGTTGCATTGTATAGTATATTGGTGTTACACTGACCAGAAGATCCACAAAGCATCACATTTAAACAGAGCTACTTGCATTCTATTACTAACATGTCCAAGGCAACATTTTAGAAATCAACTGTTTATCTGACAATTTTAATTTCTTGATTTTATATATATTGTTCCCCAGTACATTCTCTCTCTCAAAATTACAGTGTCAACAAGGATTAAAAACCACCAAAACCCAGATCTGAATTAGCTGTGAGAGGAACAGAGCTGAAATAAGATAATAATTAATGCAATACTATAATTAGTCTGTCAGGCTTTTTATTACAAATCATTATTTTCATTTTAAAATTTCCAGTTTTATAACATGAAGCTATAATAATGCTGTATAGAAGTTTGGGCCAGCAGTGAATATTAGAGAAAGACTGGAGGAGGGGAAGGGGAAAAGGATAAAGTGGGGAAAAACACAGAATTTGAGAAAATTCAGCTTTGAAATTGTATTTTAAGGAAGCTGGTATTATCCTCTAATGCAAGACCAAAATTTCCATAGTCTCTTGTCTGTCAAAGGAAGGTGCTTTTATTACTCACAAGGAATTTCTCCTGAAAAGACTGCATGTGTATTTTTTCATTTTTAAATTTTCCAACAGCTACTTCTAAGGCGTGTGCACACCAAAGCAGAATTCCCCTGGCTAAGTACCAGCTTGCTTCCAGCTTGATTACTCAGTGAGTTGTTTCATATTGCCATTGTTTTATAGGTTTATTTTTAACTCTTGGTTAAGGAGAAGGAAGAAACAGTGACTACGTATCTATTCTAAGCACAAAAAAACATTAAATTCTTGAGATGTAGACTTAATAGAATTATATTAAATAAATGCAAAAAAGCGAAGTAAATAAATCTTTTAAAAATTAGGGATCGAGACCATGATAACCTCAAGAAATTAGTACCTCCAGACTATGTATTTGGGATAAACCACAGTTTATTCCTTCTGTACCACACATTTAGATGTGCTTGGTATTATTTTTGGAACACCTCCAACAAACAGTTAAAAACCTAATAAAAGCATACTAAAGAGTTGTCCCACAATATTCTTCCAATTACTTCAAACAACAAACAAGCAAAAAAGTTACAGTGTTTTCACTTGTAGCTGAACAATTTAAACGTTAGTTTCATTTGGGAACAGCATGATTATTTGTTTAAAAGATCAGGACAAAAGGTAGTTTATCTGTTTCATGCTTAAGCAAAGCAAGAGATCCCAAGTCAACTCTGAAAGAATAAAGTCACTTAAATATTTATGTTGCTTCACCTTGAGAAGTTGAAACAAAAATTTATAAATTTACAAAAACAGATTATTCATCTTAGTTACCAGATATAATTTGGAGATTGTTTTGTTTCCCCTCATCTACCAACCCCGTCAGCCACTTCATAAACAATGCCAGCTTGTCTTCAAAACAAAATACAGTATTTCAACACTACTATAGCAAATAAAAATCCAGAAGTAGTTTACTGGCCATGGTTTCAGCTGAACCATGAAAGTGATCTTTATGAACATATCAGCTAATTGCAATTAAGCACCTAAAAGGTTGAAAAGGGGACAATAATACCAGTAAGTAATTAAATATGGGATGTTACTGTAAATGATTTAATTACAACTGGTCCATATAATTTCTAAAGCAACAATAAGTCTGTCTGCTAACCGAGTCTTCACAATACTGCCAAACAGAACACAGGAAAATGTTGTATGTTCCAAACATTTTGCTAATTAATGCTACCTACGGGTAATGCTTGGCATCTTCAGGAAAGGTTCCAGATCCTCTAGAAGCTGCCCTGAACACAAGTGGTTGTTTTTTGAGAAAATCTTCTCATCACTACAGAACTTCCTAGCAACGTGTGACCCTAAATAAGCTACAAAGAATAATTATTTTCAAACTAATAAAGAAACATCTACCATACTGAAATCAGCTGTTCTAAGACTTTCATTTATAGCTAGCTGACCCTGTTGGCCACCTTCAGTAACATTTCCATAAAGGCTGAGCAACAAAACACTGAGTTAAGAGTCAGTGTTTTCTACAAACTAAGATACTATTTTACATACTAGGGCAGAAGTCCAAAGATTAGAGAGAGAAAGCCATGACCTTACTATGGTTTTGTTTTAAAGAAAAAGCTCTGAAGACGTGCTGGATGGTTTCATTTACAATTCAGAAATCTTGATCTCAGTTACATCTAAGGAGGGAAAAATAAAATCTGTATAGGCCTATCAGTTAACAGCAGGAGAAGCTGGTAATGTTACAGACAGCTAGTGCATTCAGTGATTTCTCCAACACGGTGCTTCAGGTTGGCAAGTTTTGCCACCAATTAAGGCAAATGAGCCTGTCACAGTCTCCCTCATGTGGATAAAAACATCAAAAGCATCACACTATTTCTTGATAAATGTCTTTTCAAAGTAATATTGTCCCATCATACTTCCAAAGTTGAACATCTCTTTACACACCCATTTTTCAGTTAATGGATCTCAACAAGTTGAGAACTACTCTCACTGCAACAAAAGCACACACTTCCATGTGCAGCATCTAAGTCCACTTTCATATGAGTCACTGCTGTTCAGGAGGAAAAAAAGGCAACACTCCATCATGTATATTTTGAAAAACAAAGCATAATATAAGCACTTATATTAAAAGATAATGCAAAATGAATGCTCTAAGCTAAAATGAAAACTGCTCAGCTGTCAGCTGCATAGCTGGAAAAAATGCACATAGAAGACAAGTCAATAGGGGATAAGGTGTTTTGTGCTAGAATTGGTTCTCAGAAATACCAAAATGCAAGTCTATATTTCAGCAGGCCACAGTTTGGCCTCTTATGCATGCAAATATGCAAGTATTCATGTGGGAATTTTTTAATTGCTAACACTTTATTGAACAGAGTGTCCATGTGTTTAGTTACATGACCTCTAGCTAGAAGTTAAAAGTTCAATCTTTTACACTTTTTTGCATAATTCCTTACACTACAAACAAATATTTTAGCACACAAACAAAATTACCATTTGAAGGAATCAACAGTATGTTGATTTCTTAAGGTACTCTGCTGGAATTTTAAATTTTTGTCTAAAGGGTGATACACATCAGATTCCCAGGGCAGGGGAGAAGAGGAAACATTATTCTCACTGTTTCTGTCATTTACTTTTGGCAGCTTGTTTAATTCAGACAACGAAAAACACATTACTAAATTTTATTTTACTCAGCATAATTTTCACATTCTCTCGTATTACCAAGAAAAGTTGTATAATTAGACTACAAATACATAAGGAGAAACAAAGAAAGGATTTTTTCACAACACACACACAAAAAAATAATCTAAACAGGCATTTGCCTTCCATTTTTTTAAAATTAAAATCTTGCTGAAAATGCACAAGGATTCAAATCTCATCTCCTCCTCTGTCTGTATAAATTCAGACTCCCACCTACAGAGTTCAATTCCACCTTTACAATAAATAGAAAAACTGGTGTAGTACAGTACAAGTATATTACTCCATTGCCTTCTATTCCTAATGTAACTATGATTACTAATGAAGCTAAAATAAAAGCCTCATTGTGGTCCCAAGACAATTCTTGGTGAACACATAACATATCAGATATTGCCATAGGCAAACAGTGATTAGGTCAAGGGGAAAAAATAATCAATGTCTACATAGTTTTCACTTACCAACATATACAATTCAAAACCTAAATTGTTCCCTTGAGTGCAATGCAGTTATAGAACAAGACTTAGTTACTTACAATTTAGCAACTGCTTCTAACGCAGTAAATGCGCTCAATTCATCTTGGGTTTTAAATATGCCTGCCGATGTCTTCAAATAGGTGGCATTATCTTTATTAGCAACGGGAAGGCACGTGGTCCAGAGGACCAAGTATACAGATAGAAATCATGTTTCTACTCATTTGCAGTTTTTCCAATCACTTGTTAATGGATGAAAAGAGAATGACATCAGTATTATCTATTTCATTGCAGTGCTGCTGAATAACTGTGTAGAATTTTCCACAGTGCGTGTTACTGAAGCTATACGGCAACCAAAAGTGACAACTGCATAGAGCACCAGCTGACTGTATTTCAAGTGTGAACCTTATACCTGTAAAAAACCTCAGTGCAGGCAGGCCTTCATGAGGTGTTTTTCAGCCTTCCCAAATTATAACTCAAACTTACATAACTCCTGTGTTTGGGGTTTTTTTATTCACAAGCAATTCCAATGTATGTGGTTTCTTCAACAAAATATTCCGTTCAGAATTTTTGTGTAGAATAAGGACTGTAAGTCACTACTTTCCTTTTGATAACCATCAAGTATACAAGTTGAAGCAGAATTGTACAGAAAAAGAAACAAAACGTAAGCTTTGTAAATTCACAATCACATATTTTTCTTCCGTGATTTGAAACTGCAGGATGCACAGGCTGTCCCACAAAAATTCACAAAACAAGAAGGGGCATATAACTAGACCAAAGCTACAGCTGTCTACTAAACATTGTGTCAACATTGCTACTTTCTACCTAGTTGTTTTCATGTGAAGTCCACAGAAAACTAATATCCATAAGTGTCAGAGACCAAACAAACATGACTGTAGGCCAACAATTAAATATGCACAGTCCTCATTCCTTGAGCAACACCAAGGAACACAGTGTGACCCCTCCTAAGTGTCTCATTTTCATATGGGGACAGAACAGCAACCACTGTTGCTCCTCACCCTTCTCTAGGTAATTCTTAGGACGGAAACCATATAGCTGTGACCCTTCTTCCAACCGGATTCTCACCCCCACTTTGGTTCAGCATAGATTGACACATACCTCTTCAACCTGCTTGAAGGCCATTCTGACTCTGGAAGCTTACCACCAAAATGGTAATTCAATGGCTTGCATTCACTCTAGACTTTGTACCTTTTCTTTTTTTAAAAAAAAAAATTAAAACAGTAAATGAGACTCTCCCAGAAACAAACAAAAAAATTCGCACCATCAGTACCAGTCGCCTTATATGTCACAATACATATCTTCTGTGCAAAATCACAAGCATCCCTGTTTCCTCAAACACCTTTTAAGAAAGTAATTTCCCTTTAAAAAAGAGTAACAATAATATTTAAAAATAAATAAATAAATAAATCACACCTGCATGCTGTTTCTACAAACAAAAATTGCTTAGTAGCACCAGGAGGAAAAGCAACAGCTACCTAAAGCAGACATACCCGTATCTAACATGGTTACTCCTCTAACAGAAGCAACAGCACAAGACTAGGAAATAAATGAATCTTCACCCATATCAAACTTGATTAAAATACCACTGCAACCTGGTCCTAATTTAAGCTCCTATGACCAGATTAGTTCCAAGAAGTACACCTGAGTTTGCCAAGTGTGCACTTGGAAAAACATCTATGAGGGAAATAGAGTCTTGCAGCAAATTCCAGAGGTGGGAAGGACCTGCTGGCAATCCTGAAGAATGTAACTCTAGGAAAGAAAAGCAAGTGTCTCCCAGAAGACCAAGCATCATCTGTGAATTTTTATAGTTAGCAGATGCCAGCTGAGTTTTGGCTTAAATTTCTTGCCGCATAACCTTTGTTGAATTCACCCTTTATTTTTATTGAACTTCTTTCTAAGACACTTACCTTTTTCAAGGATGTAAAATGAGTTAAACTGAAATTTGCTGCTTCTCTACAGATGAATGCTCCAAGTATACCCAGGCAGGAGGAGAGATCTGCTCTGCTGCAAACCAAGCCATGTGTCTCACAACATTCCATTGATTTAAACTGAATAACAGCACAGCAGGGAAATACATAGGAACTAAAAATAATGCTAAAAAGGTGTTTTAATGCTTTTTTATGTTGCTAAGTTTTAAAGCAATTCATGAAATGAAAATGAATACAAACCACCACAATGTATTCCTGTGAGCTTCTGATAACTGGCACAATCCCTTCACTGGCATGTTTGTTTCCAGGGGAGTGTGTGAAATGAAAGAAGACTCTGTTTTCAGCCTAGCGTGCCAAATGAATGAAAATTCTGCTGCCTCATGCTTGAGATACCAAAAAAAGTGTTCTCCTCAGCACATGTGCACAATTACACGGCCTTAGGTTTTCTTGACCAATTTGAACAACAGTATTTATATGTAATTTTTTTCTTCTGTTGAAACTATTTTAGCCTTTTATCTTTTTTACTTAGATTTTCAGAAACTGATTATTGAGGAAAGATTAGATTGCCCAAGAGAACACTGTCATGTATAACCATAAGTTATGATTTAACATGAGCTTTGTCTCTGAGATGCAGAGAACACTCACCAATTCTCAACCTTTTTAGAATTACTCTTCAAATTCAAAAATGGAGAAAAGCTATCAAACAACAGCTGAGGATATTATTCAAGCTAATACTGACTAATTTGAAATCCTGCCTACTGTTACAGTTTATTTCAATTTAGTTTTTCATTCTGGTAGTTCAAAAGGAAGGAATGAGTAGATATCCATTATTTATTTCATGTGTTTTTCCAGCAACGCTGTTACATGTTTATTTTTATTCCATTTTATATACTACATTTATTGTTTACATATTTATATAATATGTGTTGTATATATTTTTATAATATAGATAGTTGTGTATATTTCTATATACCTGTGTGTATTCCCTTATAGGCTAAAGAAAGTTGTTTCTAGGGAGTTCTCTTGAAAATCTGCCTATTGCATCAGAGATTTCTAGTCTACAGCTCTTGGGATAAAAATATTACCTACAAAATTCCTGATCCTGCAGCATATTCACAGGAACTAAATTGCTACAGAGAAAGAGCACTGCTTTTACAGCCCAGGTTGGCAGGGAAAGCAAAAATGTGGTGTCTCCTGCAGTGCATTTCTTGCTTAATGCCTTTGCCCCTAGACAGCACAGCCCCCTGATTTACAAGAGGTGACACTATACCTAAGGACAGCTGAATGCAGCCCACACTCACCACTGTGGAGCATCAGTGTAAGGTGGCAAAGATTTTGGGGTGTTGGATCTGACAAGTTCCAACCCTTCCTACAACGTAATGCCCAAAATATGCTGCTATTTGATTGTTTATATAGTCTTCTTGCTACATTTCTGCTTTAGTATGTTTCCAACTGCTTTCCAGAGGGTAAGGAATTAAAGGAAATGGGCAAATCAGCAAGGCTACATCCATACCAGGCCTTTACCTCCTCCTCCTCTCGATTATCCTGTTCTCATTACACTCTTCCACCAGAGCTGACATACTGATCCATATGCTCCTACACACCTAGCCTGTCTTTTCAAAAAGCTGCTTCCCAGATCCCAATTTAAGCATAATTTTTTGGAGGGAGACTACTAATGACCACAGACTTAGGTCTTAAAGAAAACCAAAGACCAAAATAAATTAATATATATATATATAACCCCCAAACAAACGCCTGGGCTACTAGTTTCTGAATTCCTGTGTCACCTGAACTGTGGCTGTCACTTTTGTGACTAGATCTTTAATTGACTTGTAAGCTCTAAAACTTTTCCTATTTTTGAAAGGTGTTTATTACCCTCCTTTCTGGTGTCCAAAAAATTAGGAAAGGGCATACAAGAGACAGGATATAGGATGTATGGCTGAAAAGAAAATATTATAAAGCCATACAAGAAGAAAACAGTAACAGTTATCTCCAACACAGAAGTTTTCAAAAATCTACCCATTATTTTATGCATCAACACAACATTTACATGGTGAATAATCCCCACCGGCATCGACTTTCAGAATAAACATTAACTATTTATTAGCAACCTCCTCAGCCCTATCAGCAATGAAGGACACCAATTTATATGCCCATACACCCACACACATCCATCATATATATTTTCATACACACACACAGAGATGGCTAAAATAAAAAGATGTGTAAACAAGCATATCTCCCCTGTTTAATGCTTAAACAATGCTCTAATTTATACTTGTAATTGTTGCTCAGCTTCACAAAGTATTTTAAGAACAAGTTAAATGCAAGTTGTTACATAAGCTTGGAATGAACAGACAGTGATCATTTTCACATCTTGACTTAAGTGATGTTTTTAATGCACAATGTTTTTTAAACAATGACAAAAACATAGTATCACAGAGCTTCTCTTGCAGGTACAAAACAAACTGAAAGAAAATAAATCATACCTTGAATAGTTAAAGGATCTAACTGTCAAAAATGAAAAGGTGTATCAAACAGGATTTTATGAGGTCTCCCAGGTCCACTGATATTCAATATTTTAATTGGCAAGTTGAATTACAGGATGACTATTAAACTGGTAGTTAACACTAACCTGGGAAAACCTACAAAGATGCTGTCAAAGAGAATTAGAATTTTAAAACATCCGGACGAACTGGTGAATTACTCTAAAAAAATATGACATTATTTCCTAAGTGAAAGACTAATGGTCTACATCTGGACAGAATTCATCAACTACACAAACACAGGATAGAAAAAAGCAGTTAGTCAGAAATTATCAGTGAATCACAAGCTGAGCACGAGTCAGTGGCGTGATGCTGCCTTTCTGTGCAGCACAGCCCACCGTGACACAAGCAGTACAGCAACAAGCAACTGTGCCATTTCACACAGCACCTGTAAGACCTCAGCAGATTGCTGCATCCAGTTCAAATAATGGGGTTAAAATAAGCTATAAGCCTGTTCGGAAGATAAGCAAAAAAATCTGAATAATAAGAGGTCTAGGGAAAAAAAAAATAATAAAAATAGTGACTTGTTCAGAGAAACTGAAAGAACAAGAGTGAGTTAAGCCTAAAGAAAAGGCAGCTGACACAAGGAAATAACATCTTCAAATACGTAAAAGGTAGCGGTAAAGAAAAATGGAATAATTGCCTTGCCTGATCTATCTAAGGCTAAGCAGTAACAGCCAGATAACAGCACAGGAAGATTCAAGTTAGGTACCAGGAAAACTTCCTAGAAGCATCACTAGCATATCACTGGAACAGAGTGCTGAAGTCTCCTTTACAAGCAGGTTTTGCATACTTTTATCAGACATGACTTAGATTTAACTGGTTCTGTCACAGCAGGGTATAGTAGGTTACTAACAGTCCTATATTTCAGAATTTAAATATCCTCTTGATCAATTTAGTAATTACTCTGCAAATATTCCAACTGGATTTACTGCATCTGTTTTATGTAGTTTAAAAGATCCTGGCTGAAAGACAGTATTCTTGTCACACTGAAGATGACAGATGCTCATGCTGGAAGAGAAAGAGCCAATGAGATTTTCACAAAACCTAAAAGGACTTCTAAAGGAGTGGCAAGTATCAAGAGGCAGCAGAAAACACTTCTTTGCTATGAATTTGAAGTCCCATGGGGCCCTGTTCCATGACTTGGACCACTAAGCATTAAGCTTATTTTTCCTGTTACACAGCAGTTACTCTGAACTACTAAGAAAGTAATCCTAACCACTAATAAGTCATCCGCATAATTTGACTTTAGAATACTTTCTCCATCCGTTATCAGCTTTAGCCTTGAAAGATAATACAGAACAGATATGATCAGCAAGGTTCCTTGAGAACGTCAGATGAAAATACAGACTAAACCGAACAAGAAAAACAAGCAGAAAATTCTACAAATATCCTTAAAACTTTTTAAAAATTAAACTATTCCTTTAAAAATGTTCTGTATTTGGTTTATTATAAATACGTTCTTAATTCCTGCAACAAAAAAAACCTAAATGCGGATATGGTAGAACTGCTGTAGTAAACCATATCCAGGCACAGCAGTTATAATTTCTTCATTTATGACAGAAAGCAAGAACACCTCTCTCCATATATATATATATATTTATTATATGTTTACAATATATTTATATATTTTACAAATATACTTAATGTTTTATATTTGCTTCCACCCTCTTTTTCCTAGTGTTTACATAGCTTCTGTACCATACTATAATATTTCTGAAGCAATGTAATTTTTCTTAGTTTAAGGACACTTACAAATAGCCCTGTCCACTGAACTTGAGCTTTGAGATCTAGATGTACCCGAGTCTGCAGTCTTTCTTTTGTTTGTTTCTCCTTCTAGAGCCTGGAAGAAGACACGAAGCATTTACTGAGATCAAGAAGTTTTTCATCTCAGTGCTAAAAAATCCAAATTTTTCAGTTTGGATAAATCCTTAATACCTTGCTCCAGAAAATAACCGTAGTTAAATGAAAAGCATAAAAAAGAAGATGATGATCTCATTTGTGAGGTGGTTATGTTTTCCACAAACAAAATCATATTAGGGGAACGTTACTCTCCTCCTCCCTCAAGAAGGAATCATTCTGCCATTTATTTTCGGCATGTAGAACAGAAAATGTCTACAAATCCTGAGATCGTAAAAAATCCAAATTTAAGTAATTGGGGGGGGGGAATCTTTTTTTTTTTTTAACTTCAAACCAAACTGATCAGAAATGGCAAAATGCTGCATATTTTTAACCAAAGATGCTTCGTTACAGACTATATGAAGGTAACTTTGAGATTGTATAGGATACTAATACCTCTGAAAGCCCTAAAAGACATTTACAAACCTGTATTAATTTATTCAAAATCTATTTCTGTGAGTGTTTTCTCAAATGCATTGCTTTAAATAGCTAGGTTTATAAAGAACTACCAGCAGCATTTATCAAATTTCTTCCTTCTTTATTTAGAATACTTTCTACAGAACCAGTTAGGATTTAGCCCTACCTGTCATGTAGGAGAGTAGCATAATGATCCCTTTATACTCATTAACTACCATTTTAATGAGCTATTACTACCTGGGGACTCAGAAGACCTCAGGGAGGTTGTAACATGCCACTACCTATATAGTAATTCACTGCTGAGTTAGTACATAGCCTCCTTGAAAGAATATAGGAATGCCCTCCGTCACTCTCTGTAGTACAGATGCCAGCATCAGCAAAATTTCTGTGTGTAAGGCACATCCCAGCCTAAAACTTAAACACCTCAGTTAAACTCCAATAAGCTTAACGGATTACCTATTACTATGGCCCCCCACTTTGCTAAAAAGTTATCACACTCCTAACAAGTGAGCTGAAAGCGTGAGCATTGCCTGACCGCCTCAACTCACAGTTTGATGTTGTAAAACAGCAAATCTGATAAAGGGCCAGGGCAGAAGGCAGGGGACACCGACATCCTGAAAGACTATTCACAAAACCTGACAGAGTCTGTATGAGCCATAAATTAGCCAGCCAAGGTTCACAGGTACCTGGATAAAGAAATCAAGTTTAGCATTAGGAACCATCAATTAAAATTCACACAGAAAACTAATTTCTAAGCAACTGAAAGCTAAATAAAATTAAATTTTAAAAATCGTGCCCATATTATAAAAGCCACATATATATGCAATGACTTGTGATGGAACTGACTTGCAGACAGCCCTTCCCATTTACTAGCAATTTGTATGGAAAACTGGTATTATGGTCACTAAAAATGCTTATCTGACATGATTTCTAGTGAGAATGAGCCAAATAATCCTTAAGGAAGATAATTACCTCTCAAAATTTATGGCAGCTGTGGGCAGATACCGTTACACACAGTGGCACACTGTTCCCTGAATTGCTTTCTACATTTTTCAAATCAAAACGTTTGAACTGAACCACACAGGCCTAAGTGAAAGGCAGAAAGATCACTTCCCTGCTTTTTATAAAGCCACTCCGTGCAAGCAGTTGCGGCTCTTCTCTTCCAGTGCTACCTTGGAGGCATCGTTTCATCAGGGAAGGAGGGGAGTAATTCATACTGATCCATAAACTGCCTACTTCTTGGCCTGCAAGAGCCAGAAGAAGAGCAGAAGACAGATTCTACCCAATTTGGGAGACCCTCACAACAGAGCATTCCCCTACAGAGGCAGCCTAGGGAACAGCAGGTAGAGGCAGCATGTGCTGAGCTTCTGCTCTCACAGCAATATCCACAGCAAAGCTGCAGCTGAACCAGACAATCTGAAAACCCAGACAAGTCCAGAAGAGACAGAGGGCAGGCCTGCATAAGGAGAAAAAGCTGAGAAGATGAGTGTGAAGTAAACACTTCTCCCGATCTACTTTAAGGGTTCTTCAGTTAGGTGAGGGCAACACCCAACAACCTCATCGCTACAAAAGGCGGTGGCTATCAATCACATGTATGTGCCTGCTTCTCCCCTTATAGAGTCATAAAAATAATTCAGCAAAAACAAGCCTTTTTCGCTGGGAAGCTAAATAGCCTGTCACCATCATCAGAGGGCTGAGAGAGGCAAAAATAATAGCTCTTACCCAATATTCCCTCTGAAGTCACAAGTGAAACAGATTGGGAAATGCTCCCTGCTCCTGAGAGAAAAACAAGTAAAAGGGGCAAATGTAAGGTCATTTTTTCAGCCACTGATATTAAAAGGCAGCAGTTGTATGGAGCGTATTTGCCTCCCATCATCTCTCATCCACCTATAGAGACCTATTCTCAAGTCACAACAGCAGAGTGGGAACTGAACAGCTGAAAAGAAGAGATCTCTTGTCTTCTCCATCCTCATTTTCATTTCCCAACCATCACAAACAGAAGTAACAGATAAGACGAATTTTCTTCTGACACCTGTATTTTTTAAGGACAGCTCCTTAGTCTGGAAGCAGCACAGAGCAGGACAGAGAGCAACAGCCAACTGCAGGAACTACAAAGTTGGGTGAGCAGAGCTGGTAGCAAGACAAACACTGCAAAAGGAGAGAAGACCAAATAAAGGGGAAGAGTATGCCTTCTTCTACGCCTGTGAAAAAGAAGAATCAGCAGTTGAGTGAGCAGCAATAAAAACTTGGCACAGGTTACATCCCATTAACTATGCTACCAGAAATCTGTTTCAGCTAACTGACTGCAGAAGATAGTGGCTATTACCAATCCATTTACTTGCCTCTCAACATGGGATTACAGGATTATCAGCAAAGATAACAGTGAAAGTCGGAAGATAAAACTGTAGTCCTACTGCCTCAAGTAGAAACACCAACAAATGTAGAAAATTTCAAATGCAAAAGCTACAGGAAAAGTTTTGTGATCATGGGACTTAAATGAAGCAAAGATAAATCATTACATGGGTTCTCCCCCAAGTTTTCAAGTTATAGTTAAGACTAAAAGAAAGAGCAACAGACAAGCAAGAATATATATAGTAAGTAACTTTTGACACAGGTGGAGAAGAAAGGACTGAAACTGCAAGTCCGCAAGCTACTACACGGAAAAAAGCATTCTGTTACTGACAATCCTACAAGTATCAATAATAGGCCAGAGCCACATTTCCCTCTGTCTCATAATCCCAGCCATGGAATCAAATCCAAGAAATGAAAAAGGTTTCCATTCGATGTAATTTCTACCTCTCTTAACTTGTCTTTTTTGGAAGGAAAAAACCCAACCATAAAACAGTGGTGGCAGAAATATTGCAGAACTATTTCTGAAAAAAAAACAGTCACAGTAAGTACCACTGGTCAAAATAAAAGAAATATTTACTGCAGGGTGAAGAAACAGAGGAAGCAGGAAGAAAGGAAGAAGGGGACTAAAATTAGTTCGTTTCCTCATCTAGCTCCCCTCATCCAATTAGTCCCACACAAACCCTGAGCCAACTTCAGGCAGATGCCAGCAGTGGAGCTGTATACCCTGTGGCAATGTCAACAAAAAGCACACTGTTGGCAAACAGACCAAAAGGATAAAAATTTTTGGTCAAGTTCTATTTTTGTTCTTTGAATCAAGAGAGAGGATGGTACCTTTTTTTCATTTTTTTGAAGTAGCAAGAGAAGCTATTGTTAAAGAAAAAAAGAGATTGTTAAACGATAAGATTTTAGTTTAATTAAATCTAAAATACAAACTTACAGTTTAAAAATTAAGGGATAACGTAAATATGATAAAGACAATACATGCTACAGACAATAACGAGTATTCTGAACAGGTAAAGGAGATTTGGGAAGAACTCGGTGGTTCCCTGAAAAGGAGGAACTACATACAATCTGTCATCATTACTCCTGCCGCTCTGTCTTTATGCAACATGCAGAAGATGACTGCTTACCCAGTGAGCAGCTATTCAGTATTTTTCTCCACACATTTGTTCATGTGTGGCCTCATCTGCTCTTAGCTGCATGCTGTTCAAACACGTTTGGAAGCTGTGGTTATTTGTTTTGAAGCCCATCACAATGGCATCAGAGTTCATCAATAATATTATTCACCATTGTAATATCTTAAGAGACAAGCGTGTATTATTTTCCTTTTCTTATAGATTGCAAAATGAGGCACAGATTAAGGTAAAATCTTCCGTAATCTCAGGTGCTAATTTTATCTTAGATATGATTTTTCCAAGTGCCTAGTATCAAAAAACATTCCATACATTCAGGGCACATACTTTAATCGACTTCAGCTGCAGCTGCAAACCCTCAGCATTTCTGCATATAAGCCCCTAGTATCTCAAATTATGCAACCAGAATTGCAGAGCACTCAAATCAATTAGTCACCACTTGGGAAAAGTTTCATTTAAACGACTTGCCTAGCATCACATAGGAATTCTGTGACAGAGAGAGGAACAGAATCCAATCCTCAAGGGCACTTTTCGTCTGACTAGCTTACCCATGAAACCATTTTTTTTTCCCCTGCAATCTCCTCCACTCTCTACATACCCTCAACATCTACAGGTTAAACAGTTTTTACAGACAACAGTCTCTTTCAATACATAAGCCTGAAGCTGCACTGGGGCCAGATCTCTCCCTGAGCCTGAATAAGTAAAGACCCTGTAGAATATAATGTAGTGAATTAAAAATCATCACAATGAACAAGCACAAAGAAACCAAATTAAGATTTGAGACATTCTGAAAACTGACATTCCCTAATTTTACAGTGTGCAGTCCCAGAAATTTGTTACTAGTCTCTAAAAGTGATATTAAGGTACATGGCTGTTGTACAAAAAGACAGAAAAACAAGTAGATTCAAAAAGGAAAACATATTTGCATAAGCAATGCAGACCTGCTTCATAATACTAACTCACCAGTAGTGGTTCCCCCCGCCTTCAAATAAACCCCAGCTCTCTGAATAATCATTTTGACTCTAACAGGCTCCACTAAAGTGCAGAACGATCTGGCTAGTTATCAGCTTGCCTATTTCAAATTACAAATATTAACACAAATATAACATAAAATGGATTATTCCTTAAAACAATAGAAGTGTAACGTTTCTGAGAGATACGCCATAGTAGACTCCTATCTGCACATAACTAAAAACCAGCATATGCTATATCATTTTAGAAGGGCAGGGAGAAATCAGTAAACCGAGTGCATCAATTAGGAAGGGGAAGGAGACTGCACGTATTACAAGCAGATGAGCCCAGGTGTAGATGGACAGTTCTGAAACACACAGTGTCCAGGCAACTGATGATTCTCTAACAGGAAAAGTGTACTTTTTGTCTCAAAAGACCCAGAAGTATTTACCAAGCACTTTCTGCAAGGCATATGCATTTTTATCATCTAAGACAAAGAAGCACAAGACCCAGCACCTTGCAAAATGTCTCAAGTATAATGAAAATAATGAGATTCTAAAAATAATGGCAGCCACATGAGAAACTGGCTAAGCATTTTAATTACCAATTCTGTTGTGGTACAACAAAGTTCTTCAGTTCTTCCTTAATAATTCAGTAGAACTTCTCTACACGTGAGGATACTCCAGAAGCACAAAGGAGATGTCTACTTTCAGACCACAAATGACTGAAACAATTTTTTTAATCCAAATTACTTGGAATCTTGTTGAAATATAATTTGTGAGGCGCATTTTCAAAAGTTATAAATAATCCAGAACTGTTTTGCTTATGTGAATGGCATTGTTAGCATTTATCAATACAAGACATACTTGCAATACTTTTGTATCACCTCTATCTCATTTTATCACCACATTTGATGTAAAACATTTGACTAAGAATTAAAAGCCTTATATACCCTGGAAGAACAACTCCATCAAGCTGAATAAACATGAATAATCCAAGTCTTGTCTTAAGAAGAAGAATCTAAGCTTTGTAGTCATATTTTTGAAACAACATTTAATGTATTTTATATTTGATGTAGTTTTCCTGCACTATGTAAGAATAAAAGAATAACTTAAAATATAGAACTATACTATTCCTACATGGGGCAATCAAAATTTGCATGCAATTAAAAAACATTGGTTCAAAGATTAAAATTCCAACTCCGCAAGTTTCCAGGAATCCTAGGACTCATGCATGTATTTACATGAGAGTCAAATATGACTGCTGCCTAAACACTGGTAGAATTATGCTACCAAATAAACTGACAGGCATGCTAAGCTTTTATTCGATAGTATTTATAGATCTAGAGTCAGACTTAAATATCCGTGAACTGAAAAATTACAGGCACCTTTACATATGGAGAACAGTTTATCTTACCCAAGAAAACCCTTCTGTTTATATTGATCTAGAGTTGCATGAAAGAGCCTTGTTTATAAAGGATTCTTAGCATAGGAAGCATTCCTTGAAACACTGAAATGAGGGCAATTTCCATAATCATTTTAATTTAGACCGACTTTACAGACAACACATAGGTTATAATCTCTATACGTACTTCATGTAATGTTCTTCATCTGGAAGACTAACAAAATTTTTTAAAAGTCTTCACTACCACGTGCCTCTTTTCAACTAACAACGTTAGATAAGACTAAATGGGGATCTAGGGGAGAGAAGCAACTCTCAAAAATAAGGAAATGATAAAAGGAAATTGAGATATGGTCCACCAAGATACAACTATAATTAGTTTCCATATTTCTATATCAATATTTATACCAAAAAAGTGAAAATAAATACATTTTTAAAAGACAAGTCAGGGATATTTGTTCAGTTAATCGTTATTATTAACAGGTGGTACAAATAAAACCAAACAAGAAGTAAAAAAGCTTTAGTGATAAAACAACAAAAAAGGAAATATTTTTTTTTGCTTTCTTTACTGAATGAGTCTCCAGAAATCTTTAATTGGGTCTGAAATCTAGGTGAATATCGAATAAGGGCACACAAACAAAAACTTGCTGCTCACTGCATTATTGAGTTGCAACACAATGAAATTCAAATTCTGAAAGGCTTTCTTATGGCAAAATAAAACAAAAACAAGAAGAGTTAATCCTATGAGCAATTTTAAGTTCTTCATACTTACTTATTCTGGTCTCACTAAACACTACAACAAGAAACGCTAATCACTACACAGTTTTATATGATCAGTTTTATCAGCTTTTTTTCCTGTGATTCTAATAAAGTAAAATAAAATTGTTTAGAAGATCTCTCTACAGAAGGGAAACTTCTGATTATTTTCAGTAATTCAGTAGTTTTAATTAGTGAATCTCTTCCATCACTGTTAAAAAGTAAGCTAAGGCAAAAATTAATTCCACAATAGTATCAAGTCTTCAGTTCCGGTAGGGTATTTTTATTGTTTAACGGCAAAGTTAAGTATTGCCTACAGATACGGAATTAATTCTTTGTTTGAAACACACATCAGTAGTGAATCCAGGAATATTCAAGGAAATTTACTCCATATACTGGTTGCTACTTTGTGCAATTTTATGCTTTTTTCCAAGAATTCACTTGGCTCCTTCAACCCAAACAGTAACCATTTGAGATTTGCTCAGCAGTCAAGATAAATAAAAATGCCATCAACTTTTTTTTTTAATGCCATCAAAGAACCTCAAAGCTTTAATGATTAAATTAATATAAAGATATAACTAAGAGACAATTTTAGGGCAAAAATGCCCCCAAGTGTTAGCACAGTAAAAAAAAAAAAAAAAAGGCAAAGGATTTTTAAGAGATCAGTATGAATTTGCTGACTTTAACAGAGATGAAACCTAGAAATTGAGACCTTTACTATTATCTGCAACTCTTAACCGGATAAGGAGAAACAAAAGTAACACATTGCTTCTGGGGAATTGCTACTACTGCACTGATTAATAGAGAAACTATTTAGTATAAACTAGTTACCTTCCAGGAAGTGCAAGAGTTGCATTACACCCACAGCCTTTTTTTTTTCCCCCGTTTTATAAAAAGCGATTCCTTGAACACAAGATTTAACAATTGTATGCAGTCATATAACATAAATCCCTGAATTAATAAATTGCCCATCAACTAGATAAGTTTACATCTTGGGGCGGGGGGGAGACAACCAAAACAGATTTTTTTAAAGTTACATTTGCTAAAGTTTTTGACAAGCACCTAAAAGAATAAAATTTATTTTGCACAAATATATGTATAATTCCCATATCTGATTTTTGGCAATTATGCTGTTCAGCCTGGCAAGCAAACAGAGCAAGATTAACGCTAACTTCCTAAAACAAATTGATTTCATATTCCAAATGCTGTGATAATTTTCTTTGTACCTTTCAGATTTCAGATTCTCCTAAATCAAATAGTAGCACCTGGAAAAGCTTGCATTAGGTTCTCTTAAAATTGTATTGCACCACAGTAACTAAGATTTTCCACTGACATTAAAATAAATGCAGCCAACCCACATCACGTAATGAAGTAAAATGTCATTGTTTTCTAACAAATCTTACTCAAAACAGCGGTGACAAGAAACTCATTTCAATACCATTTTATGCAACGCTATGAACTAATGCCATAGATGAAGAAATGCTACAATCTCACAAGGGCGTTTCCAGCAAATGAGTCTCCACTGGCCATCATTCTAAATATGGCACTCTATCTTCCAACACTTTCTTCTTACCACTAGACAGAATATGTATTTGATACTTATTTGATAAGATAAACTTTAATTGTGCCCAATAAGTATACTCTGGCTGCCATGATATTAAACCAGCAACAGCAATCCGTCAATTAAGCTAACAGATGCTAGCTAATACTAGAAATAAGGCACTTAAATGCTTTTTAAACATAAGAATGTTTTTTAAAAAATAAGAATGGCGTCTGAAACCAAAGTGAATATTTGATAACTCCAGCAAATTTTCACCTATTTTCAACTGTGAGTTTATGTAGTACTGCCTATTATAGAACTAGAATAACGTTGCTAGTGATTAAGATATTTAATAATTATGCAAAATTATAATTTGCTTTTTCAATATTTTCTAAAATTAGTAGCAGGCTGTACATCCACAAAACTTAACAGGCCGAATTCTTTATTTAGTATTCAATCAAAAATATAACTGCAAAATATTAGCCATGTGTATTTTTAACAAACAAGTTCAATCAAGTTGCTTGCTATCATCTGCATAGATGTTTTTGATACTCATTCAAAATCACTTACATGTCAAAGACACTGCATGAAATTGAAACCTTTATTAATGCCAAAGTTTGACCCAGGATCCAAAATAAATCTGCATGTACAGAGCCTTGTACCTACACAAAGCACCAATTACTTCAAATAAGGTTTTGTCTGTGTGCTAGAGTCTGCCCATGTGGAGCCAATTACTATAGCAGGGCCATTATATGGTTCATTTCCCCATACCAGCTTGGCAAGAGGTGTACATGGGTGTAGGAAGTGCAAAAGAACTTTCACTAATAAAGAGCCTCAAACACACGACCGTGGATTGTCATATTTAATGTTACAACAAACATTTCTTCACTGGGACTAGACCATGCAAAACAGTCAATAATGCAAGGCAGTTTCCAATTTGAACAGGATTTTTCAAGTTTCTCTTTTTGGTCCACCAGTAAAATCCAATTACCTTTTTTTTAAAAAGCTTGAATAATTATGCTGATCCTTAATCTATGTCGCACATTTCTAACAACACCTGAGAATTCCTAAGAATGTTGAGAACCTGTAGGATTTGAACAGAAGGTATGAGAAAAATGTCAGAATTCCATGTTCTTCAAGAAGTATAGTATGTTTATAATAGCAGAAGCACTGGTATTACTCACTGATTATGTCTGGTATCATTCCATTCCTAAATGGGAAAGTTGTTGTTTGAAATAATTATTATAAATACGAGCAAACCACTTGAGTGTAAAAATCTCTCCCCCATTGGAAGTACTGAAGCTCCATCTAGAGGCTTTTCTTCCTCTACTGTCATTTGTGGTATATGTAATATCACCTAGAAATGTGAACAATATTAAATGTCAGAGGCTTCCTTTGTACCTCCTCTTTTGTTATTCATAATGGGTTCTTGCCCTGAACCTTTGCCTGGCAACACTAGCTCCTTCACTGCCATCAAGTGGTAAGAAACCAAAACTGAACTTAAAAAATGTAAAATCTCAATAATCAGATTAAATGATCAGTGTAGTATAGAGACAACTATAAATACTGAATACCGAAAATCTTTATGGTTCTTTTCACTACAGTTCTGGTGTACCTACTCCAGAGAACAACGAACCTAACACAATAAATTCAGCACTGGTTTCAAATCTCTTTTTGTAAGATTTATTTTTACTTCAAATTGCACAGAATAAACATCTGCATCCATATTCCCCAACATTTATTTAGAACCAAAAGGCATCACAATAAAAGAATTTTTAAGCAGTAATATATGTAATAAAATATTGAATTTGGCAGTTAGGAGGAATTCTGTAACATAATTAGAAGGAGCAGCACAAATGACTCCTCAGACTTAGTGTTGCCTATTGGCAGCATCTCAAGAGAAAGGGCGAAACAGCAGCCCATCTCTTTGGCAGTGTCTAATGCAGCAAGTATGCAGCTATGTCAGTCTCTCCCTTTGTGCTCCACAGCTGTAATCAACTGCGTATATTTGTTATGTCAGGAGAAGTCTTAATGCTCTACAATCAAAAATGACCTACAGGGAAACAAGCACACAACACACCAAAAAACTGGGAGGGTTTGTCTAGATCAAACCAATAGGAAAAAGAACTAACAAAGGAACAGCAGAATGGAGCCAGGATGCAAGACCTTGATTACTTCAATTTCAACCCCTTGAGTGACTTATGGTACAACTACTCCCACAGTCACTCATCACTTCCACATATACAACGCTTCAAATTACAGAAATCCCACAAGGTTTTCACCATGACTAGGAAGACCTCTAAAACAAACCTCCTAGCATACATACAGTGAAACTGCATTAACTGCTTCTATCTGCTCTTCTATGCACACAACCTTATTTCATTATACTTTCTCTTCAGCAGTTACACCAATTGGGTATTTTGTCCATGGCAAAAGATAAAGTACACAGACTTCTTGGTGTTGTCCTGTTAGACAGAATAGTGACTAGCACATGCAATGGAGCTTAGGAATTCAACTCCTGTTACAGAAATTTAAAAACCAAAAAACAAATAGTTATCAGATTAAAATGAACAGAAAAAATAATATTCTCTATACCAGAGATACTTTACGCCTTATCAGTACTTTATTGGTAAGGGAAGAACTATTGAACTATTTCTATCAAATCCTGTGTCTACCAGTCCACAGATTAAATCTGCGCTGTGTAAGTACTGGGTGGCCGCTTACCTACTTCTAACTGAGCAGAGCCATCTCTCTGCTGAAAAGCAGGCTCACACAAAGCAGTCTGCTAAAACTTTGCCATTGGGAAAGCAACCTCCAGAGAATCAAACTTTCCAGCTGGAAAAGGTCAGTCTGAAAGATCTGACTTCTGTGTTTGCTTGGCCCTGGAACCCAGCCTGCTCGTCCAAAGACACTTCCTTTCTAGACCAGCAATTTTCAAACACAGTTGTGAAAAATCCTCCTTCAAAATACTCATCGGTGTAACACCTACATATTGAAATTGAGGCCGCATCAAGTATTTGTTTGAGAATGACTGGAGAAAGTCACAAACGATAAAAGTATGTATTATGAAACTTAAGACAATTATTTTTTCTGCAACGCTGGGAAAGGAAGACTAGGACTGATACTGACGTCCAGAAGTAAAAATGGATCTTTAGAAATTACATGAGTAAGAAGAGACCAAAAACTGAACAAAAAGGGTCTAGAAATCAGTGAACAAGCAAAGAAAAAGAAAAAAAGAAAAAAAAAAAAAACCCAACAACAACAACTAAAGCATGTGAGGATTAAAAAAAGGCAAGAATAAAAAAAGGAAATATACAGACAGACTGTAACATGCAGCCTAAAGCCACATGCAGCTTTAAGCTCAAGGCAATACTAGCTGCCTGTTGCTTGGCAATTCGACCTCAAGGTCCAACTGAAAAGCCAAAACCAATTTTAGACAGTCATTTTAGTTACAGAAAGCATAGGGATTAGACAAAGAGGCTGTTCCTGAAGTAATTGAAATGTAAGTTAACCAGGGTGCATACAACCACTTTAGCTCCTGAGCTGAAAGAAAGGACTGAATTTATGATGAGCAGTGAAAGCCACAGTAAAATCTGATGGCAGCAGAAATACATTTAAAAACAAACAAACCAACCACACAATAAAGAGGAAAGATGACCTCCAAGATTAAGAGTGACAAACAAAAGTAGAAGACATTGGAGATTTAAAAAAAAAAAAGAAATCCTTAGTTTTTCTTCCCGAACCTGATTACATGTAGTTCAAGCTGACTGCAGATGTCTCAAAAGGTTGTATCGAATACACTGATAAGAAAAAGTAACCAGAGAAAGGGTGCTTCAAAAGTTACAGATATCCCTGTATAGCATCCCTGATTGATAACTATGGTTCTTAATGCGGGGACAAAAAGAAAGGAAAAAGAGGAATCAGAAGACAAAGTACAGCATATACTCAAGCAGGACAGAGGGGACTGTCAGACTGTTCACTCTTTCAGCCTCTGAAAATCAGAACAGAAAAAAAACCTAGCACAAAAGCCATGGAAAGTGTAATCAAAGAAGAGAGAATAATTATTAGCTCCAGGGGCTGCATGGACAATTACCGTGAACTGCAATGCAGAAGGTTCCTAAGATGTATTTACAAAGCCCTAACAATACTCAAGCATCGCAGTCAGCTCGGCAATTCTCAGGTGTGGCCACCAGGGACCCTATATACTGCCCTCATTAAAGAAAAACACTCAGCGCAGTCTCAGCAACAATGCTGTCTTGGTGAAAAATAAAGCTTTAGGCATAGCAAAGAACAAGAAGCCGTTTAGGTAACTGTCTTGTTCTCCATCATTATTCTAGGATTGACAGTTTGAAGACACGAATTTAGTTTGGGGGGAAGAAGGCAAAAAAAAAAAAAAAATCTCCATGATGCTCAGTGAGCTAATGGCTAGTGAAAACTGTATACCTGTTGCCAAATACTGATCTAGAAAATGAAGCCCTGGTAGGTAGATCTAAACAAATCTGCTTACGAAGTTTAGAGAGGAATGAAGAGACTGAAGAGGAAAAAAAAAAATCAGTGTAGGTCATTCATTTTGAGGACTTGTTTGCATCTTTTCTGGGTAAAGGAAATAATGAAGACCAACTAAAAATATGCAGGAAGCCTATGGCAAGCATCTGCTTCCTTTTTTGGGCCACAGGCGTTTATTATAGTAGTAGCTGGAAGGAAATCTGCCTTTGCCCTCCTTTGTCAAGATGGGAATATCACTGTGATAAAAGATCAAAAAGATTAAAGATCAACTCATCCAAAACATTGACTAGACCCATCTTTGTCAGAAAATGGGGTAGGGTTTCATACTTTATCCAAATAAAACTACCAAGGTCTAACTTAAACAAAAATCAAAGGACAGCATAATAAGCAAGATGCAAATTAAAATGTCAGCAAAAGATCAGCAACGATTCTTTTGAATATTGGCTGCTTTCCTTGGGCTATATTAACAACTGCAGGACATTTTCCAGATTACTGATGCTTGAAACGAAACACAATTTTGGAACATTTATACATGGACATGGAATGATTTTTGCTAAAATCACCAATTCAGTATTTACCTTAAAAATGTAATACCGAAGATCTTGAGCCTGTTAGGCAATCAGCAAGAGTGACCATAAGAAACTTCCCTAAGTAATCTGCCACTGCAAGCACACCCTGGGCTCCACTAGATTCTCCTGCCTTCCTTCCTCTCGCCGGTGTGTTGGGACTCAGCAAAGTGCGATCACACACTCTACCTCACTTGACTAAGTGGTAGATTTTACACTAGTATAACTCATCTAGGGTATTTTTTCACCTCTTGTAATGATGTTTTTTCCTTCACCAAGTCATTACAAGACAGATCCTTGTGAAAATGAGTCCTGTTTTCAAGATGCCTGCTGCCAGCGTATGAATCTGTTACTACTGACATTCAATAGATCCCAGAGCACAAGCATTGGGCCAAGAGGCGGAACGGCATTTTCTAGTCTGAACAATTATCTCAAATACTCTTACCATAGCCTAGCACAGAAATTAACAACTTCTATATTAATTTAGTCACACAAAAACCTCAGAAAATATTGGGGGGTGTGGGGTGTGGAAATCAGTTAATTCCCACATTTCACAACACACTGTTCTTCCTTCACGTTTTATTCTTAGGGTATCTGAGTGATGAATGTCCTTCAGGGACTCTTTCCTTCTTCTTTTGACCGCCACTTCAGGACTCATACCATCTCATCTTTAAATGGCATACTGGTTTCATTATATAAGTGGACAAAAGGAGAAGTTTTTACCATAAGAGTTTAATCATTATTTTCCAGCTTTGCCAACTTATACCAGATACCATCCCTGTAGGCATTCTTACCCTTCATGCCAAAATCCATTAATAGAATTTTTTTTGGTGGGTGGCATTTTTTTTGCATGTGGATTTTTTTTAATACACCCACTCCCATCCCCCACCCCCCACCTGCAGAGAGTCCAACAGGCACCTCTGCTTGAGCAAACTACCCCTTGAGAATAACCAAAATAACTGTCTTACTAAATTGTCCTGTGAATCTGATACTCAGGTGAAGAATGGAAATGACTGCAATATATGTACTTCTCTAAGGCTTGCAGCCCAACAGTCTGGGACTCCACAAGTAACCCTTGTGCAAGCTGGCGGGGGGGTGTCAGGTTTTATGCTGATAGCAAGTTCTGCTCTTGCAGCTGGAACGGGAAAGACTCTGTATATTTGTCTTAGCTGGACTGCAAAATATTGAATACCTGATCAAGATACAATTCTACCTTGACTGAGAAATCAATTTCGGAAACCAACCAAGTCCAGTACTGTCTTTCCTGGCCATAGTATCAATCTGATCACGTCTAACCAACTGTCATGTAAGGCTCTCATATCTCATGACAGCAGACAGGATAACCAATACCCTGATAATAATGGGATACCATTAATTCAATGACAGTGTCTTCGAGTTAATCTGTTAGAAAAGAGCACAGAAGCTATGGGAATGCATCTTGCATACTCCGGAAGTGAAGAAGCTCATGTTTTACAGCCTTCTGCTTTCTTTAGGACAGAAATTTAAGAAGATAACATGCCCCTGTTAACAGTTCTCTAAATACCAGACAAGTTTTCTTTAATTTTTTTTTTTTTTGTTAAAAATCTTAACTTTGAGGAAGGCAAACACATAGGAGACAAATGAAATTATACCTTAGAAAAAAAACATGGATAACCATATTCAGTGTTAAGCAGCATTTATATTCACAAATACATTTGCAAGAGAAGTTGACATTCTGCAATGCAAAATGGCAATCTATGCAACAGCACTTTTTAAACAAAAATAGTGTCCTAATTTATTTTCTAGACTTCAAATACTACAAAATGAATGCAAACAAATGTTTTGTAAAGAAATCTTTAAAACATCATGCATGGTTTAAAACAGGAAACGTAATATCAAGATTCAAGTTCTCTATGATGTATGATTTTTCCTTCAAGTGCATTTCACTAACTCCATCCCTTTTATAGGCACAATGTAGTATTACCTAAACATTTTGGATTTAAGTACAGTCTACTCAAACGTACAACTTCAGAGACTGATGGAATTAAACATTACGGTTTTACCCAAAAATCAAGATAAAGCTAAGACATGTGTGATAAAAATCAGCTGCAACACTAAATAATGTTTAATTGCACCCATATATTGCAATTTCCTGTTGCACTATGACAAATTGGAGCCTACATGGGACAATCCTAGATCCAACTGTTAAGGTAGCTCAAACTAGGAAATATTTACCACCAACACCTCTCCTGTGAAATTGTCCATCTGAACTCCACACCCAATACATCGTACCTGCAAAACTAGACTTCCCAGAAAATGCAGTCTGATTTAGTCTTTCACCACCCTGTACTTTTTTCTAGTTACTATTTCTTTGGGTTCTCAAACTTGATTTGTCAGTGCATCACTTCAGCACTGTAGATGCTAGCAAAAAGACAAGTCTACCCTAAATTCACATCTCTTGACGTTAGTCAAGGCACATGCACAGCATGGAAGCAATAGGTAGGATTAGATACAGGGTTTAATTACTTTAGATAGTACCTAGAAGTATGAGTTTATCAGGTCCCTGAACAATAAACAGATTAACTCTACTTAGCAGAGAAAGAAAATTGATTGTAGACTAAAGAACTGTACTAAAGCCTTGAAATTCAATACATTTTATCCAATACAACTTTTAGCTTTAATATGTTCACTTTAAATTCCTGCATTTCAAACAAGTTCCCTGTTGCAAAATTTGTTTTGACAAGCTTCTATCTTTTAAAAACTTCTAGAAGTGAGGGCATTTTATAAAACCCTCTCCCTTCTTTCTCCTCACAACGCTAGCACTCAATAGAAAACATAAAAATCGAAGTTTTCACAGTGATATAACTGAAACAAAGCAATACCAAAATCTTGCTTACACCAATAGGAATGAGCAAAGACTTTGCTAGTAAGTGGTACCATCAAAATTAGGATAACTAGAGTAAAATAATCTCATTGTTTCCAAAATGATAAACTTAAGTACATCACAGTAAGAACCTTGCTAGGGAATTAATAAATCCAGAATTACTATGGTATGAAGGTACCATAAGTCAAGGCGCGGGGGGGGTGGGGACACAGAGGGAACAGATGGGCAACACAATGGACACGACAAAAACCAACTCTGCTTAAGTATTAACTCAAGTAGTAATACCAACCCAAGCCCTCCATTTTACCTTCTGAAAAGAGAACTGTTGTCCAAGACTGAGATGTTACAAAGTGAACGCTAATTACTAAAGCAAAGCGACCAGAAGCAGATGATATATTCCTGAACTCCTTCAGGATATCTCAGTTAAATGCCTGAGCTCCTAAGAAAATGTGCTTAATCATACATGTGTAACTGTCAGTAGAACAGAAAAACTGCGTAACAGCAGCTATTCTTCCTTCTAATGATCAATAACTACAATGGCAATGTGGCGGATTTTGTGCCAGTTCCAGTAGAATTCGTGGAATGTATAGCTAAAAAACCATGTTGACTACTTCTTTCTAACTTGTTAATATGGACTTTTGTATTTGTCCGAGCAAACTAAAGTAGCCATTTATTTAATTTTCAAAACCCTTTTATTTCTTTAAATGTAATCAAAGGCATGATACTAGCTACGGACTGCTTGACGAAACTATAAAAAGTTTCATTCGGTAATAAAGCTATAGCTATGCAATTTAGTAATTTATTTAACAAGTCCTTCCTGTTGGAGATGTTCAAGAGATTCCCACACCAACACATTCTTTGCAGTAGACAGGTCAAAAGAAGCTAATTCAACTCGAAATAAATATACAGACACACTACTCCAAACAGACAAATGAGATACTAAGAAGTCGACAGGACCGTGGCTCTCACCTGAGATTGCTGAATGAAATTTATATACAAAACTGCAGACCTGCAGGTGAGGAAGGTAACCCAGCACTGCAAAAAACTGCCACCAGGGACCTGGCAGGCTGCCAACGTGATTCCCATCCACACACAAAAAACCGAAACCACCCAGAAGAGATGCTGGGAATTAAGAGACCAGAAAATTTGTCATCCATCCTTACTAAAGGCAGTAGGGGCTATAAAAATAAAGTCACTGTAGACAGGGATAAACATGGTCTGTTGGAATTTATTGGTCAGGCCTGTCAGCCTGACCTCGGTGCCGTGGAAGATTATGGAGAGGTTCATTTTGAGGGCGCTCACAGGGCACATGCAGGACAACCAAGGGATCAGGCCCAGCCAGCACAGGTTCATGAAGGGCAGGTCCTGCTTCACCAACCTGATCTCCTTCTATGACCAGGTGACCCGCCTGGTGGAGGGGAAGGCTGTTGATGTTGTCTACCTGGACTTCAGCAAAGCCTTTGACACTGTCTCCCACAGTATTCTCCTGGAGAAGCTGGCAGCTCATGGCTTAGACAGGTGCACTCTTCGCTGGGTTAAAAACTGTCTGGACGGCCGAGCCCAGAGAGTTGTGGTGAATGGAGTGAAATCCAGTTGGTGGCCAGTCACAAGCAGAGTCCCCCAGGGCTCAGTTTTGGGACCGGTCTTGTTTAATATCTTTATCGATGATCTGGATGAGGGGATTGAGTGCTCTCAGTAAGTTTGCAGATGACACCAAGTTGGGCGGGAGTGTTGATCTGCTGGAGGGTCGGAAGGCTCTGCAGAGGGATCTGGACAGGCTGGATCGATAGGCCGAGGCCAATTGGATGAGGTTCAATAAGGCCAAGTGCCGGGTCCTGCACTTTGGTCACAACAACCCTAGGCAACGCTACAGGCTTGGGGACAAGTATCTGGAAAGCTGCCTGGTGGAAAAGGACCTGGGGTGCTGATCGACAGCCAGTTGAATATGAGCCTGCAGTGTGCCCAGGTGGCCAAGAAGGCCAACGGCATCCTGGCCTGTATCAGAAACAGTGTGGCCAGCAGGACCAGGGAGGTGATCGTGCCCCTGTACTCGGCGCTGGTGAGGCCGCACCTCGAATCCTGTGTTCAGTTTTGGGCCCCTCACTACAAGAAGGACATTGAGGTGCTGGAGTATGTCCAGAGAAGGGCGACGAAGCTGGTGAGGGGTCTGGAACACAAGTCCTATGAGGAGCGGCTGAGGGAACTGGGATTGTTCAGTCTGGAGAAGAGGAGGCTGAGGGGAGACCTTATCACTCTCTACAACTACCTGAAAGGGGGTTGCAGAGAGGTGGGTGTTGGTCTCTTCTCCCATGTGACAAGCAACAGGACAAGAGGAAATGGCCTCAAGTTGCACCAGGGGAGGTTCAGGCTGGATATTAGGAAAAATTTCTCTACTGAGACAGTGGTGAAACACTGGAATAAGCTGCCCAGTGAGGTGGTGGAGTCACCATCACTGGAGGTGTTCAAGGAACGTGTGGACGTGGCATTGTGGGACATGGTTTAATGGGCATGGTGGTGTTAGTTGATGGTTGGACTTGATGATCTTACAGGTCTTTTCCAACCTTAGTGATTCTGTGAGAAGATGTTGCATGGCTTCTGCAAAGAGAAACCCTGTCTCACCACCCCACCCGAGTCCTTGGAGTGCATCAGTAAGGATAGAGAGAGGAGGACCAGTAGAAACAGTACAGTCCAATTTTGAAAAAGCTTTTGACAAGGTTCCACACCAAAGGTTATCAAAGAAACTAACTTGCCACAGGATGGGAAAAAAAAGTCTTACAGATAGAAAATTAATGAACAAGATACAAAAGGCAAGGTTTAATGGCCAATTTTCAGGGCAGAGAATAGGCAGCTAAAAGGTCTTCTGCTGGGGTATTGGTGCTGGGACTGGCTTTATTCTGCACTTTCAATGACAACCTGAAGAGTAGAGTATGCAGTGGAATCTCACAGTTCATGGGTGACACTATAGGTTTTGGGTAGATACCAGACATTAGTGAGGGAATGCCAAACCAAGTGATCTGGCAAAAAAAAAAAAGTAAAATGTAAGATTCAGCGTAGGTAAGACTATCGCCTTAAACTAAACCATGCCTTCACAGAGCAGAGATGGGAGCTGGCAATTACAAATCATTAAGCAATTCAAGACACATTGCTGACAGTTCTCCAAACCCATGGTACGGCACCAGCTGACTGAAAGGCAGCATCAGGAATGCACCTTTTAACATTACCAATCAAAAACTGTGGAGGCTGAGATATACAGAGGGCAAATGGACTGCAAAACGTGGCTAGGTTCACACGCTCTCCCCAAGTAACACCATCTATTGCCACTGGCTTTATTATTTTTATTTAAGAAAGAAGTGCAAGGGTTATACAGAAGTATGTAAATAATAAGAAATCAGGGTAGAAACCAGCCAGAGCAACCAGCACTCCCTGAAGGCATCCAAGGAGCTTGTGGATGACATGGAGGGGTACCCTAAATGGAGATCAAGAAGACTAGGGAATGGAAAAGGGCACTCACAGGCACCAGGATTCATTGCTTGAGACACAATACTAGACTATTATTAAACATTTGCAATCAAGACAAGGCAAATAATGTTAAAAAAACCCCACATTGATCAACAGTTATTTTCAACCAATGAATTGCATGCCCCTGGAAAACAGTAAGCTACTGATCTACTTCAGCTACTGTCCTTAAATCTCAGTTCACTAACCAGCAGGTCTGCACCTTCACCAGAAAATTAAGGTGTCTATAAAGCTTATCCATTTGTAGGTAAGAAGGGTAGATATAAGTGTGTGAAAGGCATAAATCATCATGATTGACGAAATTAGCAAGTCAGTAACTCATTGATAGGTTAGTCTCTATCTGTCCAGCAGAGGGTTGGATTTTTTTATTCCCCCTCCCCTCCCACCCACCCCCCAAATTAACACAGCTTTCTGGTTAAGCACCTAGTATTACTCAACCAGAAAACACAAAGACCAAAAAGATTTACTAAATGGACTACTGGTGCACACCAGCATGGGAACTCTGTACTATGTAACTGAACATGAATGTAAGTCAGTTATACCTAGTTTTTAAATACAGTACACAATTGTTGTACAATAGAGGTTTGTTCTTTCATCATTGTAAGCTGCAAGAGACAACTGACTAGCTGATACCCTCAATCTGTATTTCAACTGTTGAAATACTACTCCCAACAGATACAGTCCAACATTCAAATTCACTATTTTGTTTTGAATGTTGCTGGGTTAGCTTGTAGTGTTGAAAAGCTACTGGAGCAGAAATGGAAAGAAGAAAATATTCAGTAGAACAGAAACTACAAACCACACAGTTTACAAATTGACAGAAGAAATACTTTCTATTCAACAGATGAGTCAGGTTAGAAGACAAGTTTATTTCAAATTTTTCATCAACTGAAAGAAGTGCTTGAATTAAGTAAGATTTCCTTTCTATTGAATAAGATTTTAAATAATTCCTAATAGGAAATGGGAAGAGGCTTCCATATAGGATGAAATTTTACAGACTTTTTCTTTTCTACCATAACATTGTAGTAGCCACTGTTAGACACAACGTCCAGTAAAGTAATTACTAACATGATTGTAAACTGTCACAAAGTTAAATGGCATACAGCTCTTCTACTCTCCCATCACAGCATTTATATCCCAGAAAAGAACACTACAGGAATCACTGACTATGAAATGGTAATTATTAAATATAAAAGCTAGACTAAATCAGTTTGAAATTTATGAAAACATTGATCAATCAGACTACAGAATCATTCGCAATATTTTCAGGGGTAGGTAAAAACAATTATTGCCCCTTAAAGGAGAAGCTATTCACCCCAAATCAGTGCAATAAGGCTCCTTCACAGCTTTCTCGTGTCCTCATCAACACTGAATGCTTCCTTCAACAAGCAAAAGCACTTTACAGTATTGAAGACAGCAGCATTTCAGAAGTAAAGCCCATGTATAAAAGCAAGACTCCCCTAGTGCTTCCTTCTCTCTTCAGTCAGAGAGATTGCAGAGTGACTTTATTTCAACAGCTCCTATGCATCTTCTGGTTTTCTCCGCAAGTTTTGCAGATTAACCCTGAGAAGGAAGAATTTGAGATCTAGCACAGATGAGGGACTGCTTATGAATTTTCTTCTCTTCTCATTCCACCGCTTGTTTGTTTGACATCAAGGAGAACAGTTTGTAAGGCCTGCGAGCCAGGTCATTTAAGACATTTGCACTTAAGCAATCCATCAGATGACAGCCCAGTAATACACAACCTTGCTTTAAAGGGTTACATTCAAAATGTGTTATTGTTTGCATAACTAACATACACCACATGTACAACACATTGCCACATACAGAAGATTGTTTACAAATCACTTTTATATGGGCTAGTAACAACCAAACAAGGCTGACGGACAAACAAGAAGCAAAAGAAAACCAGAAACCCCAAATCTCCTCATAATTTAGGGAAAAACAACAATTTTAAGCTGCAGGAAAAACAAAAAAAACCACCAAAAATCCTACTGTTTAGGAACCCAAAATTGAGAGAGGCAAACTTAACCGGCACAGCATACGGCTAAGCAAAAGCACAAACACTAACAAGGAAATCCAAAGCAAAACTGCAGGTTTTCATATGCCACATGAATTTTTTTAGCCCACTAGGATGTTGTGTAAAACCAAAACATTACGGATATACATTAATTTCCTCCTTTTATTCATTTTAATATCAGACCTGTTCTTATAGATGAAAAACCCTTTGTTATCAACTATACTCTCATTCTCACTGGCTCAGCTGCGCAACAGCACCACAGGCTCTTTGTTACTGGCTGTGCTGAGAACACAAGGAGCACCCAACTGAGGAATATTTTATATGCTGAATTCTTGTTTTATTTTTTAAAGTTTTACCAAGTACTTAAAGTTAAAATAGCACCATAGATACCTCCAAATACCTCCCTTAAAGCTATAGTTTCTCTAGATCTGATTAAAAAACCGTGTTCACCTTAATTGTAAAATGACTCTAAATGGTGCATAAAAGGTTTATCATTCAACAGAATGAAATTAATGCTGCCTCTAAGATTTTTTACACATCTTTACAGACAAACGTGATGACCACAATCCACAGCAGTCAAGTAGTAAAAAGCCCACTGGGAAGTCATTTACAAAACTGTAGGTTAGATTAATTATGTGGCTGTTTTAGATACCAACATAGGCACATACATGAGAACTTCAGCAAAGGAGATGAATTTGAAACAAGCATAAAACATACAGCCTTGTGTAAGCACCAGAGGCCACCAGCACAGGTTACCCGCCATTCCTCACCAAGAAATCAGACACTCCCTTCAATGAATTACAGGTCAAACACAGAACTAGGAAGAAAAATAGCCCTTTTTTTATTTCTGCAATTTGAAGATCAAGCTATTATGGATACATCCTTAAAGGATTAGTGAAGTGGGAAGTATAGAGAGGAAGAGCTGAAACACTATTGCTGCTGCAGACAGGAAAAAAAAAAATTCAAGACTGCTTTTTTATCCTTTTCACAGCACTTTGCATAGTTACTTCCCTTGGGTTCCCAAACAGTAGTTTCCTATCGCTGTTATGTCCTTCTACACAGCAAGAAAGAAGAAAAATATAACTGAAAGAAATCAGGAAAGTATTACATGAATGAATTGTCAGGGAAAGTTAACAGTAAATGGCTTTAAAACTACTTATAATGGTAGATTCTGAAACACTTTTGTGCCTTTAAGAAAGGAGCAATGAAAGCAAAAAAACCCTGGATTTGCTTGGACAACATCCAAGCAGAAATTTAGTAGGAAACAATACAGAAACCCTGTTTTTATGGAAAATACAAGTTTTTGCAAGTCTAGATGTCTCGATCATTTTTAACTGCAGCAACTGTGAACAAAAACATCAGGGAATGTTATGTATACATGATATGTGTCAGGGCACTTACAGAATGGATTACATTATGTATCAGCAGCTTACCTGGAAGTTCAGAACTGTTAAAAAAAAAAAAACAACAAAACCAAAACACACGAAAACCCATATCCTGCACCATCCTCAGTTACAAATCTGAGCAGTTATCCTAAGTGCTTCTCTGTGGTGACTCTTGTGAGCAATTAAACTACTCTATAGTTCAGAACAACTTTGTTCTATAGGATCCAAGTGAATAATCTCAACGACTTCACATAATTTTAATAATTTACATTTATGAAAAGCAGAGTTTCCAGAACTGCTGGAAATCTCACTTCCAGGTATAACTTGCAAGTAACAGGCTCAAATAGGAAGTTTAAAACCATGAAGGGATACAGAATTATGTCTCAATAATATATTGAGAAAAAACACAAAATTACTTTTATGGAATGAACTGGGATTACAGCTAAAGCCACTAGAAACCAATCTGGATTTTCTAATGCTATTTTTGTTTGAACTAGTGTAATGGAATCTATTACTGCCTCCATGTTGATAGTATATTCAGGGGCTTCGGGGGACTTTTTTGGCTGTAACTGCCATAACAGAAGCCAATTCTTAAAGTCAAAAAAACAATTTTGAAGAACACCTCCCTCATCCATCACTTAAAAGAAATGATCAGTTTCAGGAATTACTAAAATCCCTCACTGTCCAAATAAAGGTCTGCTACTCCTACCACCTAATTGTGTATTACAGAAGTTAATTATTTTTGACAGTTTGGAGCAGGAAAGATGAAACATATTTCATCTTTCTGACTGAGAACTCTAATGTTGCAACAGACAGTACATGAAAATCTGATGCCTTCCAAAACTACTAGACCTGCCTAATACATATTTTGAACAAGAAGTAGAAAACAATCTTGAAATAGGCTTAGACCAATAAACATGATGTTTAATCACTAGCCCAACAACTCTGATTCCTCAAAGATGAGTAACTGAGATATCAAGCTGCTACATGGCTCCATGTCACCTCACGGCACAAGACTTTTGAAGGTCACAGTGAATATCCTATTTGTCATGCAAAGACAAAATAATCTTACCAAACAAAGCAAGAAAAGCCTACAGCTCATAGTTTTGACACAATCATCTGAAAAAGTGATTGCATGCGTGTGAAGCTCTATCTCACTAGATCAAATACTTCCAAAGCTTGGAAGACTGAAGCAGTATTACCAATCTAGATTTTCTCTAAAACATCTGCAGATGATGTATACTCCAAGATTTTAGTAACACTGCACCCACATATGTTAACCTCAAAAAGCAGCAGGGAGGAGAACAGCCTTAAGTGTTAGAAGAGCAACCAAAATAAGTCTTTGGAGTGTGATCCAGCTTGCCACTGGGAAGAACAAACTGCTGAATTTCTGGGCTATCCCTCCTTATTTCCCCTCTTTGTCCTTATGTGCACCTTGCCTGCCAGGGAAGACAGAAGACCTGTATGGGTACAGGTAGGCTGTTCTTGCTGAAGAACTAAAAGCATTCCTTGAATAGATACAGCTCTTCCTCACATGCCTCCTCCCACTTGAGGGGACCACTCTGTACTCTAAGTTCCCAAAAAGCTCTACAGCAAGAATAGTTTTATCTCGATTATTTTTTTTCTGGACAGTGACCCATTAAGAGCCAGAACTACGGCAGTACCAGACAATATAACACTGACAGCTTCAGAGATTGCGATTCTTTCTGAAAAATAGGTTATCAAATCTACATCCAAGAACTTCACTTATATAACATATGAATTCACAACTTCAGAACTGCAATGATGCATGCACTGCATGTCATCAGTCAGTACACTTGCATAAAACAGACTACACAAAAACCTATTACTGAGAATTTTCTTAAGTCTCCCATAATGCCTCATAATACCATAAAAGCCACACAATTTGTCGTGGGGCTCATTCCTGGTAACGTTCTTACAGGGTAATGCCAAGAGGTAAAATTCAGCATCAGCCATTTACTATAAACTAGAGTCTTAAAGGTGCATCAACCACAATTTTTTACTGCAGATCAGGAGTGCACATGTAAAGCAAACTTCCTTATTGTACCCACTGACTGTGTATCATGAAGCGGTCCTGGAGTGGATGAACAGGATTCCTTTTGGATAGAACTGAACTGCAAGATGTATAACCAGGAGCACAAACAGCACACTTCAACACAAACGGGCATTGAGTCCATGCAGCCAGCCTGGAATTAGTTCAACGACAACAACAAAAAAATCCCTGAAATGCAAACAGTATGGACACCAATTCCTCAGCATCAAACGTTGCATTCTACAGACACAACCCTGTCAGATCCTGCTACTTGCCAAGGTACACACAGCTCCTCTGTTCCAGTGTTCTTGGAAGGAGCCTATTAGCCCAATACATCCAGCTCATCTAGAGAGGTTGTGGCTTCCTACAGCCAAAGAAATCCGACTCCTTGGTTTTCATGTCTTGCACTTCTTTGGAGTTGCTAACACACCAGTGTCTCACAAGCTGTAGGGCCAAAATCAGGTTCTGTACGTGCAGTTCCAACTTTGTGCTGCAGCATCGTTTAGCAAACCCATCGTCTAGCAATGACATGGATACAATGCTCTTAGTTCTCTACAGTAAAGCCAGACGAATGGATTAGAGCCTGGTTCAAAATAAATCTCATGTGCCACAAGGAAGGCATAAGCCAACACTGAAAAAAACATCTCTTTCAACATTGTTGGGGGGTTATATATTTATCCACAGTGTTGGCCAGCAAGCCCCACCCACGTGTTAACTCTCCCTCAGGAACTTGAGCTCCCAGGGCCTCTTCTACTACCTCAAAGGGCGCTTGGAGAAACTTTCTGTGTTTGCTTTCATACACTGCACAGGCCTAGCAGAACTTTCAATACAAACCTGTTCCCTTATCTGATTACCAGTAGAAGCCAAAGCCTTATTCAGAAATTCCTTGGTCCTAACTGATACATAACATACTGCTCTGCACAGGCCAATTCTAGCAATACAGCTCATGCATTTTAACACATTTTCACAAACAAATGGTATTTCCTAAAAATTTCTTGATCAGATCCCTTGTATCCAAGAACCATATCACAAAGTTTCAAAAGACATTCAGAGGCCTGCAGTGCCTTCCATACTGCAAGCCAAAAAGAGCAGAGGAGCAGGTAATTCCCTTGAAGCCACATAAACAGTTACAATCAAAAGCATATTTTGGCAAGGAGATCCACAGGTTCAACTGATGCCTAGTTTGTTCATCCAGAGCGTATCAAATTTATGCAGGTATCAGCTATTGAAAGCTGTAAGAGATAATAAAATTAACTTGATCACCATACAAACTTGTAGCTCCCCAGATCTTCCTAGAATTTTTCCAAAAAGTTGACATCACATTTGCATGTTCTTATTCTCAGGTAATGGGGTAATTTTATTACTGAGTCTGCATAGTCTCTGGTTTAATTCTGCTGCTTCATCTGTGGTTTTAGATTAATACTATTTGGTCCTGAACCCTTTGTCAGTTTGAAACTGGCTATACTGAGTTTATGATTCTATTTTCTTTGCTTGGCACAACTTCAGTAACCATTTGCGAGACATGGAAACATAATCTTTTCTCAAGTCAAAGGTTATCTTATCTCCCCATTCTGCTAGGTCAAACTTCTTGAGAATAGCAATGTTTTAAATGAGCCATTCAAGTTAATCACATCATCAATGTAAGAACAACCAAAGAAACAGGAAGGTGGAGCAAGTCCCAAATTGTTCAGAACAGCAATAGTAACAATGTAACAATGCAAAACTTCTTATATGCTATGCTACCGTTGTATCTGATGGATTAACAAATAGATAAGACTGTGTCCTTGTGTAAATATCAGATACTTCTTAACCTAGATGCTCAGCCCTAACACTTGGAGGTTGGACAAGATGACCTCCTCAGGTCCCTTCCAAACCCAACCATTCTCTAAGCATTTGTAGATTTCTCAGCCAACCCATCCTTGAAGTCAAGTTCTAAGGACAGTTATCCTAATAGCCAAGACCGTCAGAGTCTTACTCTTCCTCTGTCATTCCACATTCACAACAAAAATCACTTTCATTAGATCCTCCTTTATCTCAGTCAATGCTGGATGACAGTTACCTGACAACGCCACAAGGCCCTCGAAAAGACAAAACGCAAAACCTTTACTACTGCAAATGCAAAACCTTTACTCCTGCAAACGCAGACTAGTAACAAAACAAGACAATCATTTCTCTCCAATCCCAGGGAAAAATCCAGCAGCCAGAGGCTTCATCAAAGCATGCTAGAGAGCTACAGAACTTCCCACGACACCTTCTGCACCTTGTCAGTTGAGGTCAACATCAGCTTCTGACATCACGTATGAGGTCCAACAAGCAGCCAATACCACAATTCTCCCATTAAAACCTAAGCTGCTTTAATGCCTTAAGGAAGCATTGGAGTCATTCCCTATATTTTTTGAAAACACAAGATGACATGTTTAGAAAAAAATCTGGCAGCCCTGATGTACTACTGTTAACAAACGTGGTTGAGCATCTGTACCTCAGATGCAGAAGTTACATCCTGAATAAAGGAGAAGTACGTGAAGTAAGAAGGGATTATAAGGACACAATACAAGGCAATGAACACCAAGAGGAATATGGAGGGGGGGAGGAGGGGAAAGCAAGCTTTGATGAATGAAAGATTATGAAACAGTCCAAAGGCATGGCCACAAATGCTACTGTCATACACACTCTGCCCCTCTTGTGCTAAAATGCCAAGAAAACACCTGAGCACAGGGAATAAAACCACTAGCACCAGCACTACAAGAAGTTAATCACAGCATTGTAGTCAAAGACATCCCGACTAAAACAGTAGTGACATACAAAATAACCAGTAAGCTCCATTAAACCATAGTTTTAAAAAATAGCAGAAAACCTGAAGAAACATGCGAACAGCACGTAGAGACATTACAGTAAAAGGCAGCTTTGCGTTACCACACCCAAGGTAGGATACCACACACCTGAGATTTGTGCACTTCCCTTGACACCATTACAAGACCAGTTACCCTTCTCATATGGTAACTTAAATGGCTGCAGCTACCTAGTGAGTCACTGCAAGTCAGAACCCTGCTTCAGAATCTTGTTTGAAGCTTCAGGTATAGGTCAGAGCTGGAGAAGCAAGCAGCAGGAACAAAGGATACAGTGTGGAAGAACCTGTAAACCTCTACAGCATCTTTCAATGCTTACAAATTTCTACTGAAGCTCAA
The DNA here is from genome assembly GCF_030936135.1 of Gavia stellata. Taxonomy (NCBI): domain Eukaryota; kingdom Metazoa; phylum Chordata; class Aves; order Gaviiformes; family Gaviidae; genus Gavia; species Gavia stellata. Next base: position 20,688,461 of record NC_082599.1, on the reverse strand, counting down.
CTTCAACATTGTATACTCTATAACTGTACTCACAGGTATATTCTGATGCATGTACAAAGCATCTGATACTATTTACACTTCAAGTCTTAGCTATAATGACATTATGAGTGACCAGCATATACTTATAACTAACAAAACTTCCTTTCATTTGTGTTGCACTTCCACCAACTTTTTTTCCCTGCTCGCACATTACAAGTGATTCAAGTTCTCCATTAAGATTAGAAGTAGAGTAGAAGTGTGAACTAGCAGAATATTTGCTTGCTAAAGCAACATTACATTCTGCTAAACTTACTGTGCAAGGTACAGATTCAGCCCTAGAAAAAAGGATTGTGGAAGGTATTAACAAAGAATTGCATACCAGATCTGAACTTCACTAACTGAAACAAAGTTTTGTATCCCTGCATGATCTAACACTAAAATTGCCTTTGAGGAATTAAAACCTAGTTTTTTGGGCTCATGAAAGTGAAACTTGGGCAGCAGTGTTTGCTGCGTTGTATATATGATGGTATTCCATGGTATTTAACACCAGATGCTTAAGAAGGAGTAAAAGAAAGAAAGAGATGAAACTGACTCAGAAAGCCCCAACTATCATTAACAGCCACAGCCCGTAGTTTCCAAAACAGGACTATTACATACCACAGACCCCTTCCCACTCTTTGTAGACATAGCCCTAATGAAATGCAGCTGGAAATACAGCTATTATTCTCAAAAAACACAAGAACGACATCAGAATAAACTTTAAGGTTGTCAGGGAAGCCATTCAAATAGTGGGATCACTCACCAGAATGTAGAGGTGCTAGGAGACAAACAAAGAACCAAATGTGTTTTGGGATCTCTGGGTGAAGTAATAGATTATAAAGATTTGCCTATTTAATTATTGAGGAGAGGAATACTGATTGGAAGAAAGAGACAGAAAGAAGATTGCCAAGATGCATGAAGAGAGGTCAAGCGAGATCACACACACAGAACAGAGCAACTAGAGATGAGGAAGGCTATCAAGTGGGAGCCAGGACAAGTGATAATTTGAAGATGCCAAGTGGCAGCAAAACCAGCAACCACACCTAAAACATACACAAGAAACATGGGCTGAAAGTGTTTGGAACAGGAGTTCCTGTCTTGACTACATGTGCATGAAAATTAACCGAAGGTGCGTAATAAATGCTTTAAGATAATCTTAAGCGTTGCCTAGCAAACAGAGATGAAAACCATGCACAATAACCAAGATACATGGAAAGTAAACAAATATAACAATCTACAAGCTATTCATGGCAAAGGGTCACAGTCTACCACATGGCATGCGTGAGAGAAAACAGGAGCCACAACACATGGCGATGCACAATCTTAAGAAGATAAGGAACCAGCAGCTATGCAGAATGAGGGGAAGATGAGAAACAGCCATACCCAGGATATGTATAGGAAGTGGGAGAAGCCCACGAGCTACTTTTGTCTAGCCATAGATGCATTTGCAGAAAAAGAGAGGTATTCAGAAAAGCAACAGGCAGTACCAACACACAAAGGTATAGTGAGAGAGGGAGCGTTTATTTACGGCGAGGCCAGAAGGACAAAAAAATAGAACAGTACTTGAAGGAGAGCTGTGCCCCTGCAGAGGGAAGGAAGAGGCTGAGGAAGGGACAGGAGCCTTGCCCTGAGCCTCGGGAGCCGGGCAGGGGCCCGGATTGCAGCGGCAGAGCAGGGCAGCCGCACGCGCGCCAGGGCAGGAGGCGGCTGACAGCGCCAGGCGAGAAGGCAAGGGGCCGGCGGCATGCCCAGCGCCCGTGGGCCGCGGGGAGCAGCCGGGCGGCGGCAGCGCAGGGTGGGCAGGGGAGGGGGGAGCCAGCCAGCCATGTTCGGCGGAGGCAGGGACGGCGGTGACAGGCGAGGCCCGCGCCCGCAGGAAGGGACCGGGGCAGAGGGCGGCGGGGGAGGCGCGCCTCGGGGCCCGCACCGGGCGGGCGGCGGGCCCGGTCCCTCGCTCACCTGCTGCACCCCCAGGAAGTCGTAGAAGTTCCGCGGCACCTCCTCCACCAGGTCGAAGAGCTCTAGGTCGCCGCTGTCCCAGGCGCGGGCGCGGGGCGCCAGCAGCGCCAGCAGCGCCAGCAGCGGCAGCAGCCGGAGGCGCGGCGCGGGCCGCGGCCGGCCCATGACCCCCGCCCCGGCGACAGCGGCGAGGACGTGGCCGGGGAGGCACCGCTGAGTCCGCGCACGCCCCGGCGACGGCTCCGCACTGAAGGGGAAGGAGACGGGCCCGGCCCCGCCGCCGGCGAGTCCCACGGAGGGGGGGGAGAGCGCTCTCCGCCTGGCCAATCGCCGCCCCCGCAGGCTATGACGTCAGGTACCCCGGCAACCGCTGGCGCTCGCGCAGTCGAGGGGCTGCGGGGGGAAGGGTTGCCCGCGGCCGGATGGCCGGGCGCGCGAGGGAGCGGCAGCGGCGCGCGGGGCCCTGGCGCGAGCCCTCCCCGCGCGGCCGGCGGGGTTCGCGCGCCCGCCCCGCCTGCCGGCCCTTCCCCCTCTCTCTCCCTGCCTGCCTCCGCCCTCCTCCGCTCCCCCCGCAGCCGGCCCGGCCGCCTCAGCCTCCTGGCGCGGCGCGGCGCAGCGCCCTCGCCCTTCCCCGGGGCTGCCGGAGCCCGCTCCTCGCCCCCTGCCACCCTGGGCAATCCCCCGAGGGTAGTGCCTCCACCCGCACCTCGCCCGGCCGTCGGGAGCGCCCCGAGCAGCCTTCCCTCAGCCGGGGAGTGGGGTCCTGAGGGGCGACAGCCGCTGCCCCAGACCCCGTCACCGGGCGTGTCCTCGGTGCCGGGAGCGCTGGGCAGGTTTTAGGGTGACTGTGCCCGCCCGGGGCGGCCGGTGCCCGCTGGAGGGAAGAAGCCGCGGGGGGAGCGGCTGCTTGAACAGCGCAGCTGCCGCTGTGGAGCCATCGCTGCCCCCGGTTCCCCCGCGCGCTCCATTGTCCTTAGAAATGCGTTGGGTTTATTAACTCCTTAAGGATGGGTTTGACTACTGTAACCTGGTTTACCCTAAAATCACTCCAGCATATTGCCAGTATCAACCCGATTTTTCAGCTGTTTTCCCTGGACCTTTAATTCTTTCCTTGCTTAAATTAATGTTAAGCATGAAGGCTAGATGAGAAATTAGGTGGAGACTTAATGGCTCAGCAATACAAATTAACAGCATTAAATCACTTTTCTCTGGTACGGTCAGACTCTTTGGCACACCCGATCTGTTTCATCTCTCGAAGGTAGGCCTCGTTACTAACGCACCATGAGAATCTGCTCTTTTAAGAAAAGACAGTTCCACTCATCCCAAAAATACCTGTGGATTGAATCAAGTTCAGAAAATAGTTTTTCCCATTTGAAAAAATCCCAAATGACAATCTTGCATGCACCTGAATTCACCTCAGAGGAGCTAGGCACCACTTACAAAATCTCTGTACAGTAGAGCATATCCTTGGATACTCTATGGGAATAGCAAGATGTGGCTTTAAAGTACACGGTCCTTAATTTAGAGTAAGGACTTGAACAACATAACCATTACCAATTTTCCAACTCATAAAGTATAGAGTAGTCTTAGGTATTCTATTGAATGTGTTCCCTTTTGGATAAACTATTTAAATATTACTTAGATTGATGTTTACACTCATGTTTCCATATCCCATATGCATGCCCACTGGGCTGTTAGGATCATAATTCTGCCTCCGGCTCTGTTTTCTGAAAAGACACCTAAATCTATTTGCCAGGAAATTATACTTTCAACAGTGTCTGATGTAGACTCTTTTTAATTCACCCTTCTCAAAAAGGAGTGCTTAACTCTTCATTCTAATCATCTTAAAAAATGCTTCTCCTACTTGATCACAGAGCCAAAAATATCCTTTTCTAGAGAATGACAAAGTAAAGAGAAAGTCATGGGCTAGTTAATTTATCAGCTGCTTTATTTTGCTGGAGTAGCCAAACCTGGTATAGATCAGTTTCCTGCCTCTTCCTTATTTTCTTCATCTGTTCTGTTTTGCAAACCAGTATTCATAACATAAATTCCCTTTGTTGCCTGGTGTATCTACATTGTCCTTGCTTTCAAGCCTCAAGCTTTATTGCACAAAAATACCAGCTTTGGATTCAAAAAGTTACCTACTCATAAGGTCGTAGAACAAAATTTAAAGATGCAAAGTACCCTCAGAAATCAGGGGCAAATGAAGAGTTCAATAAAGTAATATTATTTTTATATCAGGTTAAAGGTATTTTTAAAATGTGAGATTAACAATACTCCATTCCCCTTAACAGATGCTCTCCAAACTCTCCTTCCCTTCTGACTCATTCTGTATTTTCCGTATCTACTTCATCTTACCTCGTCAGCTTCTAAGCCTCCTTAGTTAAGTTGACCTAGTGCAGTGATCAGCCTCGAAAAGAAGCATTTGTTACTTTGATCTTATTTTTCATCATTCAGAATTTGTTATGAAGAACGACCCCTTTCAAAATCCCCCTCTGCTGCTCTTGCTGAAACTGTTAAAAGAACCTAAAAAAAACTGGTAAATGCAGGTGATCTATTCAGTTCCGCTGAGACTAGCAAAAACTGTCCTAACGCTGACCACCAATTGCAGGTAGCTTGTGGATTCAATCCTTTTGAGAACAACAGCTGATGATAGCAGTTTTGAAAGAAACATCTTGAAATTCTTCAGATAAATTCTGGTTTCAGTCAAGAGGAATGTGAATTTAAGAAGAATAGTAGGATAAAAATGCACTGATGATAATGGGATTATTATTATTTAAAATACATGTTTAAGCGATATCTTACATTTAAGTTGGTATAATTAAATTATTCCAATCGGTTTTAACAATGTGGAAAATCTGAATACTCATTTTTATTCTGCTTCTTAAGCCATTAGAGGAGAAGGCCTGATACTGCATGTAACATTTCTAAAAAGGATTTTTTTTAAATTCTAGACTATGAGATTAGTTTAAATGTTTCCATTAAAATCATTCTGTACCCCAAGAATAAATACTGACATTTTGGGAAGAAAATGCTAAAAATGCTATTAAAATGCCATAAGCACCACCATAATAATGACACGTTATTATCTTCTCATTCTTCTGTTTTCATCTTTAAAGTCATGAGAAGTTACTTTTTCTTGGTGAGTCATTAGAGTCCTTTCCCATTCTCCAACACTTCAATTAATCCAAGTCATACTAGGCTTCCACAATATAAAATAAATCAGTTAAATTAAAAGTCAGTTCTGTCTCCTGGTTTCAGAGAAAGCCTTAAAATACAAACCAAACATAATCAAATTCTTGCTTTCGCCATGAGCCTGCAAGGATATATGTGAGAAATTTCCAGTGACACGTGCAATGACTGCTGAGATGGGTGACCAGTGAAGACGATTTAAATCTTAGTACTGCCAACTCTGACACAAATGTAGTGGAGAGGGTAGAGGATTACACATGGCTTTTTCATTACGGTCTAAAACTACTCATGTTGGGAGGTATTTGTATTTTTTTCTGTGACTCAGACATGACATTTAAATGGCTAGAGGATCTGAGAAAGGTTTTTAATTCTGTATGTAGTCTCCACAGCTGGGCAGCTCCTTTACTTTAAGAATATGGAGAGCTATGAAGGTGAGAATGGCATTTTCTTTCTCTGCCCTGAGTTCATCTGCACACGCAGGCAGGTATCACTGAATCAGGTACGCTCGGTCACGAAGCTCTCCTTTGCAAACTGTAAGGGAAAGAAGCATAGACAGAAATAATTTGTTTAAATAAATCTCTGTTCTGACGCTAATTGACAGTAGCACTCAAGGCCCGAGGCATGAACCAGTTATTATTAGCGTTTTTAACAGCACTGAAAGACCAACATGCTTCATAAGCCCAGTAGGATTCACACGATCATATTCTGAATAGCTAAACAGCCTGCGATTTCGATGTCTCAAATGAATAGAAGACATCTATGGGAAAGAGCTTATTAAGGGACCACCCCTTTTCTTCCTGAAGATAAAGCCTTATCTCCAGCAATTCAAGAGCCTGACTGCTCTGCAGCCTATTGCAGTTTTCTATTCCGGCTGTTTAGTTTAGGTGCTCTACACTTTTTTTTATAGTAACAGTAGTTTTCTCTGTTAACAAAGCTGGCTTAAGAGTTTCCTGCGCCCTCCCCCCAGCCCAGGCGCTTGTTCCCACCTCTGTGCCACTGTTCACTGCCTCTTCAACTGTGCTAATTCAACTCTTTGTGGGCCACATTATAAATCAAATGACTGAAATGATCCACTTTAAAAAAAAAAAAAAAGCTGTTCGCACACACATATGTACACATATGCACACAAAAACTCAGATTTATTTCAGTGATCCAATTTACAACACAACCCGCAAGCAGCTGCATCGGCACAATCAAGGGGACAGCGAACTGTGATGAAGGAGCAAGAACAAGAGAGAGGGTAGAGCAGGCAGGAAACTGCCTGGCTTAAACTGGCTTTCCCATTGGAAAAAAAACCTTTGTATAACTACACTCAGAGAGCTGAAAGCAAGCTGTTCCCCGAGCAGTGAGGCTAAGCAGAGCGGAGGGAGGAATTCTGTTTCACAGCTGGCAGGAACGTTTGAGGACTTGCACCGGAAGAGAGGGTTCTCCTGCAAAAGCGGCGAGCCAAATGGCAGTAACCTTGCTCTGAGGGGTCCTGCAGTGCTCTGTCCCAATAGGCAAGTGGTTTGGTTATTGCCTTTTTAAGGGACTTTTTTTTTTAAAGCTGGATCATTTTGCACATGCAGTTTCGAGTGTAGCCACACGAACAGACGAATGGAGTGGAGACCAAGGGAAGGTAACATCCAGCGTGGCAGTGGGAAAAGCGGGAGGGACAGCATCACTTTGTAGCAACCCTCCCCACTGAAAGATTTGTAAGGAATATGCCATTTGTGTAGACCAACTGTTACCTTAGACCAGATATAAGTCAAAGTAATGAGAAAGAAATGCGGGAATGGAAGGAGAAGCAAAAGCAACAGGGCTAAAAACAGAACGCTATTATGGTCCATCACACATGAAAGAATAATATTTAGGAAATAGCTAATTCGTGCCTGGTCTGGGCAGCTCAGTCCTTTCTTTTAGCTATGTTACTCTTTTTTTTCTTTTTCCTTATGTTACATAATTAGGGCCAAAACCCAAACAATCCCTGCCTACTGAGTGTGCCATACCCTGTGATGCTGTTTGCCAAACCAAAAAACTACCTGAAGTCACATTAACATCATACATATGACTCACAGACTGTGGGATAGGAAAAGAGGGTACATTTTCGGATTATCAGCCAGAATCACAGAATCACAGAATCACTAAGGTTGGAAAAGACCTGTAAGATCATCAAGTCCAACCATTACAAAAAAAAACCCAAAACCCACACACAAAAAACAAACACCACCCACACACAAAAAACCACCCACACCACACAGCACCATGCCCATCAAGCCATATCCTAATAGTATAAAGCCAACATACGAAAGCTTTGATCATTATAAATGGCCTTTTTCCAGCATAAATGCGTAATGTTTTGCTGCATGACATGACAATCATCATGTATTTTCCCAAAGAACATCAACATGGGGAAGCACTGTCTTAGGCAGAAGCTTAGGAGGCACAGGAATTAAAAGACAAAACAAATCAGTGATTAGAAGGCTTATGCCATCTTTTTAAACAATGTATTCTTGACACCTTTCAAAATGATCTGTGGTTTAAACTGCAAGTGGATGACTTCCAATGTCAATTTTGTTATTACTATTCCAAGAATGACATCCTGGTACTCTATTCACATATGGAGATTCTCAGCATACGCAAGCTGAAAACCTCTAGACAACTTTTAGAAATATGTACAGCTCTTTTAAAATTTTCATCCAGGGAATGTTATTCTAGTTTCCCAGAATGAGAGCTCTCACTGTATGGATGATGTTACCGATTTTTAGAGACCAGCATATCTAAAGATGCTGTGCATATGAATGTAATTCCCATAGTAATGTAAGAACACTGGAAATCAGGGATTCTCAAGACTACACTATGTTGTGAAGAAATTTGTGTTAACCTCCCCCAAAAAAGCAAAATAAGAAACATGATTTTGAAATGTTGAAGGTCTCATACAGTTTTCAAATGGTGATGTTGATTCCTTTTGTTCTATTCTGCAGTGACTATCAAAGATTGATGGAGCTTGCTCATAACAGGATTTTCCTTAATTGTATTTGACACATTAAGTATTGTTTAGCAGTTTACTTTTACTTGTGTTCACTGAAGCAATTAGTATCTCTCTTTAATTTCAAGTAAATTTTCCTGAAAGTGTTTTGTGATATTTTGCAAAATTAATTCACCACCAGGGGGCAAAGAACTATTTCTCCGGAGAGAACATTTTGTATCGGCTTCATAGATGCATGACCCTTCCAAGGTCCTTTTGTACTTCAGAGTAGTTGCAGATGTGATTTAAAAAAAAAAAGTGTGCAGACCTAAAAATACACCAGAGGGACATCTTTACTATTTTTTTCAACTTTGACTGCTCTAATGTTGACAATAGCTGGGAGAGCAAACTGGAGGACCATGAAGAGGTGGTACAAGATGGCTGCTACGTGAAAGCTGCTTCAGTCCTCTTTGTGCGTGTGGTTTTACCATGTCACTGTCAGGTCCCACACTGTGCTGTGTCTTGTACAGGAAAAATGAGAACCATCAAGGCACTAAATAAGGTAACAATAGTAATTCAATGATACCTGCAACCAGTATCCTAACACATTCTATTTCAGTTGATTTTAATTCCCTGCACAATCCTTTCAGTGCTGTTTTGTTCCTGCTTGGTCCCTCCTTGTATTCTTTGCTTTACCACAGAGGAGATGATGTTAGGAATAATTAAAAAAAAAAAAAAAAAAAAAAGAATTTGATTTGGCAAATGAAAAGAATGAATTTAAATATCATCAGAGAATTTGCTTGTTGTTACGAAGAGATAAAATCTCAGATGATACAATTCCATTTGTCAGTACATAACACTCATTTCCCATTTATTAAAATGGTAGTTATGTATGTTTGTGACATTTGCTACGATACCCTCCCAAGAAAGGAAGATACTAGCACCATAAAATGTTGGAGAAGAAAAAAACAGTCAGTCAAATCCAAAACCAAAAATACATCACCATAAAATAAATTAGTACGTGTAACTGTGACAGGTACTGTGCAATCAGAAGTACAACATACCAACAGTACAAGGGAAGAGCTTGTTACAGCAAATGTATGTAGGAATTAATCACAGATGGCATTTGAGTTTTGAGATATCACTTCAATAAAAAGATTGAGTCCATTCAGAGAGTGAATTGAAAGCTATGAGAGATGAGCATAAACTACAGTATTTACTCAAGACTGATGTTTCTGTACCATAGAATTTGATTCTGGTAAATTGCTGTCCAGTCCAAAATTGGGGATAATACTTTGAAATTTGCTCAGGATGTTAAAAATATTTTATTCATAAAATAAAGTTAAATTTCAAGTGATAGAATTTTCACATTTCAGGCTTGCATTAACAAAGTTGGCAGACTGTTTTTATACAGTGCAAAACCAGCAGAACCAACTAAACATGTGAAGACCATCAACATGATGTATGTATACACGTCTTTCTAAGAAAGATCCTGTAAAAACTCTTCAAATTCCATGTTAAATATAACAGTGCATTTAATTGTGATTGAAAAAAAAAATCCATTGATGCCGGAGGAATTCCAGTCTATGCAGATAGCAAAAAGATATTCCTAGGAAGGCCACTCTGGCTTGGATAATCACAACTACACACACAGCAGAAAAAGTACATAACTAGAAACCAATGGAAGGAAATAAGGTTGGATTATTCCATGACTATATTTACCAAAAGGACACCTTTGAAATCCTACCCACTGCTACATATGCAAACACATATCTGCTAAAATAAGCATTATAATGCATGTAGTGATAGGACAAGGGCTTTAAACTGAAAGATGGTAGATTTAGGTTAGATATAAGGAAGAAATTCTTCACCATGAGGGTGGTGAGGCACCGGAACAGGTTGCCCAGAGAAGTTGTGGATGCCCCAACCCTGGAATTGTTCAAGGCCAGGTTGGACGGGGCTTTGAGCAACCTGGTCTAGTGGAAGATATCCCTGCCCATGGCAGGGGGGTTGGAACTAGATGATCTTTAAGGCCCCTTTCAACCCAAACCATTCTATGATTCTATGATAATGTCTGCTATAGCTTTTCTTACATTTATATGATGTCAAGTGGAGATATATTTACTTCTTGCAGTCACTTGCTTTTATGAAATTTAAAGTTCAGTATTAAACATATCACAGCATCTTGCTGCTGGTAGATTATATTTGAGTTTTCTTCAAATCATAACATAAATGACCAAAATTCTTCCTCTACCTGTACAGTTATGACTTCCATTTGCTCTCAAGGAATATATTTCAGAAAATCGGGCAGGACATGTCACTTTCATTACAAGTGTAAAATGTTTTTTTCAGAAGAACAAATTCCTGTCCAAAGCACTTTCTTTGCCAAAATTCTGCAATATAATTTCTCATAAAATCCCATTAGCCTGTACAAATTCTCCATAACTAACCTCTCCAGTAAGTAGTCTTTCACAGAGCTTTAACAGCTCTCAACAACGTGGGGGTTTTGTTGTTGTTGTTGTTAGATTTTGCTGTGGTATGAAGTTCACTCACTACATCACAGACTAAAACAATAGAAAAGTAAAAATAAAGATTTCTCATACTAAGAACCTGTCACCGAAGATAAAAGGTGCCCTAAACACCCAAAAGAAGAACCCAAAATGGTGGATCACCTCTGGAGTTCTCCTGAAGCAACATATTTTTAGACAAAACATGTCTGCTGTGAATAGTCATTTACAGTCCTCCTTAAATATTAGTTACTTTAAAAATTTAACTTTTAAATTCTAAAATCCAAATATCTGAGTTTTTCTTGCTGCTTACTTTTCTCAGAATCACTGTTGTCATGTAAAATATTTCATGTTCTGTCTATGCCCTTTAATCACTTTTTCTTCCTCCCGTATTTGCATTCTCTCTCACCTCCCCTGTGTACTGTGTTGTGCTACCAAATAAATATTAAATATGTTGTACTCATTTAGTTCTTCTTAGCCAGGCATTCAATTCACATAACAAATACTTCTTCTGTGGGCAAATATTAGACAAGGAATATGTAATACAGAGTGTTATTTAGCAAAATATATTTAATGAATTCAATCAAGTGTGAGGTATAAATATTGACTTCTCCATGTGGCATGTACAGGAAAAAATCACTCAGTGGATGCTCCTGATACGTATTCTCGGTGACTGGCAGGCTGAGAAGGTAGCTTGCAGAGCACAGAGTAGGAACTTGCACAGTGGCATTATCTGGATCCACTTTTACATGAGTCATACGAATGCGTCATACTTTCAGCACAGAGTATCAAAAAGTTACAAGACAAAAAAGACTATATTTAATAGCTTGTCAATAGCATGGCAATCCTCCCAAAATCAAAGCTATCCATGAAAACTGGGAAAAGCAACCACCTTTAATAGCTGTGCTAACGGATGTGATAGTTAAATTACAGATCCACTAATTTGTTTCACTTGTGTTGCAGAGGCCAAACAAATATTGTCTTCTTTTTGACCCATAATACAAGCTCCAAAACTCTCTTATATCCTGCAAATATTAAGGAATTTGATGTCAAAATCCCTTGCATGCCTTTAGGATATCCTTAAATACAGATATTAATGTTAAAGAACAGCTCTCTTGTCCTTATTCCATTTATCCCAGATTTGCTTTTATGGTCAAATTCTATTTTTCAACTTTATTTTTGTTGTAAAATATTTATTTTAAAACAGTAAACAAACATCAGGCTAACAGAGTTTTAATCAGTGCTAGATCAACGTGCTGTTATCTCTGTCTACAGGCCAAGGAAGGACTCTATTATATCACTTAAGCACCATTTAGAGCTGAGTAGGTGATTTATTCTTGCAGCACGTTAGAGGAAAGGGCAGAAGGAATTCTCTCTGCAGTACCTCCTGCTGGGTACAGGCTGCCCTCCCACAACTCGCATGTCAGTGACAGATAATTTATGTGCCACAAGCCATCAGTAATTGTGGTCCTATCAAACGCAGGGCTAGAGATCGTAAGTATAAAGCCAGGATGGTCCCAGTGAACTGCATTGCATGTGCGCACTTTTGTGCATGCACAGCAGATCATACATATGGCAGGTGGAGCAGAGAAACTGAGCACGTCCAAAGGAGGTGCAGTTGTGAGGCTAATTGCGATCAACATACAGGAGAGCTTGTGTCCTACATGATGATCATACAAGGCGCAGAATTTTCATTCTGGATGCTCTGTGTTACAAGGGATGTCTGTCAATCCCAGCTAAGGATGCCTGCTCTTCCCTGCCCTGTGTGGTGTGTGGTTTGCCTGTGGGGAGTCCTGATAGCAGGGGAACTGCCATCCTGCCTACCCTCCAGCTTCAGAGACCACCAGCAGCTCCCTGCAGCCGTGCTCCCCCTTCCTGGCACTTTCCCCTGCTGCTTTCATGGCCTCCTCTCACCCCTGCTCCCCATCTGCCCCAGTCCCTCTGTGTTCCCCCAGCTGCCCACTCAGCCCGGCACCCGCGCCAGCCTCAGCCACGGCTGTGGAGAAGGGACCTGGACAGATTTGTACTCTGTTGGCACATCCACATGCAGGGCGGCACCCAAGGCAGGGGCCCCTCCTGCTCTCTCCTGATAGGTGCCAACAGCCACTCCTGCTGACTTTTCTGGGAGAAAAAAAAAATGATTTAGGTCACGCAGCTTGGGAACGAGCATTTGGTAACCTTCCAAAGGCTACTCCTAATGGACAGGTTCTAGGCAAAAGTCCTACACTACCATCCAACTTTCCTCTAACAAGGTAGCTTTTCCTTTTAAATGACTGGACTTCGGGGCAAAACCACCCTGTTCTGTCAGCAGGTCCAGCTGAGAATGGATCAAGCACTCTGGCCATGAAAAACAAACCAAAGCAGGTCAGTGGAGCAGGAGATGCATCTGTGACCACCTGCCCTCTGAACGGCTGACAGAGGTGAGGAAGAGCCCTCTGGATGCTGTAGCTCATGGCAGCTATAGGAACAATCCTGTCCTAGTATTTTGCTGAATTTTTACTTTGAAGAACGTAGTACATTCAAACACAAGAGGTGAAAAATAATGAGGTTTTCTGCTTAAAAGCTTAACTGTGGTTTTTTGGTCTCTGTTTTGATTGAAATTATTTTTACTTATCCCTTGGGTACATATGTGACCATTAGTGTTGTCTGGTTTGCCAGGAGTATTAAAAAATGTAACCTAGGCCTTTCTGCAATTAAAAGCAAGCTAACTTGCCACAGCTGCGCCCCACGTTCAGGCCCAGTAGCAGACTCTGCCCCCACTCTCCACATTACTTTTCCTGTTCCCACTGGGCGCAGGACTAAAATTCACCAAAATGGTGGCACTTCCATAACTACGGTGCTTCCCGTCTGTGCCAAAATCCCGTCACCTCTGCGGTCTTTTTAGAGTACAGGAATACTGAAAACAAAACCGATCTGGAAAGAGGCATGGGTGCGGCGATGGGTCCCTCCTGAGCTGGAATTTCTGTGAGTCTTTATAGAAAATGTTAAATACTGTTGTAGTCAGCTTTCTAAAATTTCACTCCATGGCTCACTGATGAAGATAATAATCTGTTAATTTACATTAAAAAGTGTATTTACCTCATGGAAAAGAATATTCAGCGAACATTTTGCAGTAGTACGTACAGGACAACTAGACACACCATCTCCTCCATATTAAGAACTGTACAAAATAGCAACGGCAGTCAAGGTTAACTGTAAATGGTGGTCACGATAATCTTCTGGCTATCATTTAAATACACCTTGGTTATCGTATGGTTGAGTCTGACACTCTTTTACCCATATTTTTGAAGGCTGTCTCCTGAAACTGCACCTCACTCCACAAAATCTTGGATGCGCCATCAATCTACATGCCTGTTAATACAGTGATCTCGACCTAAAAGGAGAGAAATCAAATTGGTCAGTTTTAATGTCTAAATTGCCTTTAGCCATCAGCGCTCTCAGCCAGAGAGCTGTAATTACCATGAAATACCCAGGGAGGCACTTACCGTTGTTGCTTTCTTTTTGTACTTCTCTGTTATATTTGAAGTTATGACAGATTATACTACAGCTACTATAAAGTAATATTTCCCAAGTGAAAAGACTCTTCACGAACTATTGTCTTTCTTCCTTTTTTCATTTTTGCCAGCAAGTCACCAAAACATTCGTTAGAAGGAGAGAGCAGCAGTATAAAGATTTATTTTGGAAAAAAGATTTTGCAGCTGAGGAATGAGCAAATTGGATCTTATTGTTTTCTGGTTACATTTTGCCTTTTTGCTAAACAATAAGTGAAGAAAAATGGTGGTTTCACAGGTACGATGATTTTAGAAATACAGTATTTAATTAAATCTTTTTTATAGCGAAGTATTGTACCTGTACTCTTTGTACTTCTTGTAGATCTGAGGCTTGCCAATTTTCACTCAATTAGAAGGAGATCAGTCATTCCAGAACTGAAAGCAGTTTTCTGGAATATCTCCATAAAAAACAACATCGAATAACTTAACTGAATGTAAGAACTTCTAAATAGTAAGGCATTACAAGCCAGTTTTTAACCTCGGTCTTTTAAATCTGGTGCGTAAATATACCATTTCATTCCTTCCTCATTTAACTTCAGAGACAGTTTTAAGTACATAACACCTATAAACATTATATAACACTCATGGTAAAAGGCACTTTAAGAAGCATTCTGGTTTGAAGTAGTTCTTGCTACACTCAGTCAGTGCTATCCACCTGATGGAGTAAAACATGCGCATCTTTCCCCAGCATTCGTTTCTCTTTAGTTATAATAATGATTTATTTTACTTCCAAATACTGATTTGGAGTTCTGTTTCACTGCCGCCTCAGAAGATGATGTAGTACCAGCAACGGAATAGATACACAAGTAGAAGAAAAGATAACGAGTAAAGGATATCTTAGAGAAACCAGTAATGACTACACTCTCTCTCTCACCTTTCAGAAATACACTAGAAAATTGAAGCAAAGCAGGGCAAGATTTTTTTCTATTCCTAAGAAGATGAAAAAGTGGCCTAAAAAATACTGCTGGTCAGGTGTAACAGATTAGACAAATAGCCTACGTGCAGATGAGAAAGAACAAGACAGCTGTTACACAGCACTAAAGAAATGAATAGTATTCTTCAGTTACAGGAAGGTAAAGTTGAAGAGGTATCAGTTTCCTATAAGAAATCAAAAAGGAGATGTATCATGTTTTATATGTATTAAACTGTAAATCCATAAAGACATGCAATTGCAAAACAAAACTGAAGACTTTATAGAGAAGTCCACAAAATACAATCATAGTGGATTTGCAAGAAGTCACATAAAAGATTGCACAAAGGTTTGAAATAAAATATAGACCAAAGCAGCCTTTGGGCAAATCCGTTATGTTTGTAAGAAGTAAAACAATTCTGCAAAAGTCTGCAGAAGAGAGCTGAAGAGAAGCAAAGAAGAGCTAGAAAGAATAACTTATAGCAGAAATTTTGCAAGAGACTGCTACATGCAAAGACTGGATTATCACTTTGGATATGAAAAGCCTGCATACTATTTACAGTTGGACACAACACACAGGTAATACTATATTTGAAGTTACAGCAAGGTTTTTGAAATTAAAGTCTAACTGTGTTGAATACAAACAAGAAAAGCTCATCTCATAGGAGTTGTGCTGTGGTGAATGTGAGCTGCAATCCAAGGGAAGACAAAATTTGGAAAAGTAAACATTTGCAGCTGTTTAAAAAATGAAGCACTGTATCTTTTTTAGGACTGAAAATGTCAGACTAGATGATAAAGCAAATACTGAAGAAAAACACAAGTCCAGAAAGCAAAAAAATAAAGAGAAAGCAGAACATAATGAAATGGATAATTGAATAGAGAAGTAACATAGGAAAGGTAGCTTATCTGTAACTCTCTTTCTTTGAGATAGGTGGTTGAATGTCAGTCATACTGTCAGCGTAGCTATATCCAAGCACAGTTAGCCAGATAATTTTTGTCTTGGTGCAAGAGACACAGTATCAAAGCTATGCCAGACAGCTCAGTCCTAGAAGCATGTAGCTTAGGAACAGCTGATAGAAGTCACTCTCCCAACTAAGAGAGAATTTTGACACTACTTAGGAAGATATTTAGGATGATTATAAAGGGTAAACTCTAAAAGAGGTAGTATACAGGAGCCTGTTTATAAAGGCTACCATCTCCTTTTACTCTCCTGACTGAAATAACTGCAAGGCTAATTTCACTGAGAAATGAAGGATGGAACAAGTTTTGGGAAGTGCCCTACCAAAGATATAAAGACAAGCTTACAAGGCAATGTGGAGCAAGCCCCTGACGGGAAGAAACTTCAAGGAGTTTCAAAAACGTTCAGTGAACCCCAGTGGAAAACCCTCCACTTGCTGACACAACATGGGCATGACTATCAGGGGCATTTCAAACAAGCTGATCAAAATGTCCTGTCCTATAAATCATCATCATACCTCAGCACACTTGCTGCGTGTGCCCGCAGAAATCTTTGCTGTTGTTTATCAGGTTAACCTCAGGGTAATCCTGCCAACCAGGATAAACACGTAAACTGTAATCCAGAGAGCCATTGCCTACTGCTGGCTGGAGGCAAGCTCAGCACTAGGAGGTCTTGGCACTGAAAAGCAGTGTTTTAGGAAACTGTACCAAAAGCTTAGGAGTACTGGAGAAAAAACTGCCTTAGGCCATGGAAGAATCACTACAGTCATACATTGTCTTACCTACTGGATGGCTATGGTCATGAAAGAAATTTCTGGGAAGGCATACTCCTCTAACTGAAAAATCCAGAAACCATCTAACAAGAACTATAGAGACCAATCAGCTCTAGGGCAGAAAGACTGGTCCTTCCTGTGGGCTCGAAGGCATAGGGGACAACCTTTGGCTGGTGGTAGAGGATATTCACCAAGTTGATTCAGTGGACTTCTTCAAAGGGACATAAAGTATCCTTAAGTCAAAGGAAGACTTATAAATTAATGACAGATTGAAGGGGCATGGTGTACACAAGGAACAAGTCAATCTAAGTCCTCACAAAATTCCTCTGGCTGTGTTAGGGTGGAGGAGTAATGTCATAACACAGCTCCCTAATTGTAAAAATGAGTGAGACTTTCAGTCTGCTCTTGTGTCTTGAAGAACACTGTGGAAGCAGAACCCACTGAAAAAAGCTCTTTGCCTTACTCTGTCCTGTTTCAAAAGGACAGGTCAGTGTATAAGGAGCCCGTGATTTTTGCCTTGTGCTTTTGCTTATGGAGCTAGAAGTTCCTCCAGGAATATTTAAAAAAAGAGGAAAGCCTTCTTGACTCCCAGGGAAGATGAGGAAGAGCTCATGAGTTGAGTCCTCTGATTTCTCTTCTGAAGGACTGTCGGTGTAAAGCAATGCTGAAGTTATAAAGGTAAATGCTGTCAAATAAACAGCGAAGTCACTTAATCATATAAAGGAAGCTGATAAACCCTAGGACACAAACAGAAGCTATTTGCAGAGAGAGTCAATATCACGTACAAGGACCTATCTATGAATGAGTCTGGAGAGAACAAAGTGAGTACCATTGTGGATCTCAACTATATGAGAGTCACCGCTGTTCTGGAGAGTCTCATGAGTTGCTGTTCCAAACCAGGAGGTCTCAGAAGACGTGGTCTGAGCTAAAGGTGAAGAGCCAACCTTTGTAGACCTACATCTGACCAAACCACATCTTAAGAGCCAGCAGTCTCTTTGTCAAAAGCTTGTTTCTTCTTTCTGGTTGTAGAAACATGAACCAATCCAAGAGCTGTCAGCTGGACAGTTTGTTCTCCAGACTGTTTGAATTTGTAGAACCCTCTGATTTCCTCATTAAGTGTTCTCAGAGATAACACCAATGATCCCCACATGTCCAAGACTTAAATCCAACTTTGAACATCTTGCCAGGGATGTGCAATTCCCTTGGGCAGTTAAGACAGCAGCAGCCATCATAAGTGGAAAAACAGGTTCCCCAGGGGAAAGTCCAGCAGTAAATGCCAAGTAAGGGAAGCAGGTAACAGCTGGTGAAGTTTTGGCCAAAAAGAAGCTGAAAAATCGAGCCAGATTTGTATCTACATATATTTATATTGGTAGGGAATAAAAAAATTGATACTTCATATTATTTACATATGCATTATGCATACATATATATACACACACATATCTATGTGTGCATATATATATTCCATAGCGAAGCTATTTTTATAAATAATTATATATGTACAGAACTTTAAACAAGGATCTGGGGTCTTGTTCCAAATCAGATGGGCTACTAAGATGGGGCCACAAAATCCTTCAACACTGAATGCCTGGAAAGAGGACGGAGCTGGGTTTGTGCATCTCCCACCTGGACAATTTTGCTTTCTCATCAGTACATGACAGTGTAAAGACGTATGTAGATAAGTACTCAAAAGAGAAAGCCAAATTCACCGCAAATTGACAAAAAATGTAGATACAATAAGATCATTAAAATACTGGTAAAGTATGCCAAAGAAAAAGAAAGGAAAGACCGGAACCTGATGCTAGAGACCAAAATGTTGAGCATAGCATTTTCACATTGTAATCCTCATTGGTTAGAAAATTGTATCAAAATTGTTAAAAAGTGATTTAAAAAAAACCCTTGGACCTGTGACCTCTATTTAGCTCAACTAAATTACACAGCAGATTTCTTGAAACTGAGATTATCATCTGCTGAAATATCTAATAGAAATCAACAGGACTACCCGGTTATGTAACTATATCTGTTAAAACTTGTGGAAATGCAAGTTCTTCATAAATACCATAAAATCACTATGGTAAAGTTTATTTAAGCAACCACAAGATAGCATGTTTTATATGTATATATAGAAAAAATACATAACAGCAAAGTAGGGGCTGAAAAGGTAGTATTGTCTCATAGAGATAGTCTTTGTCACACACACACTGCAGAATGATAGGAGATATCCACAGCTTCTGATGGAAAAGAAGAAGGAAAATGAGTAAGATCCTGAATTTACAAATTCCAAAGTAGAGGAGACTGTAAAGAAGCCAAAGGATGATGAGGTAACATGAAGAGAAGAATGTACAGAACAACACACAAAGTAAATCATGATGGATGCTTGCTTGCTCTACAAGAATTCAAGTGCAGGCTCCGTAAGACAAAGAAGACCAAACTAACAGTGACTGAGAACTGTTGAAATACACATTCTTCTTTCAGAGGGGAAAGACATACAGGTGGCTAGCCTTTTAAAGCTTTCAGCATCCTGACAACCCCTGTTAGAGTCACTAATCATTAGCTGCCTCACAGAATGGGGGTCTTCCTCTCTCCCTTGCAAATTTGCCGCCCGCTTTATGTGATAGCTTAATTTTTACTCGCAATAAGAACTCAATTCTTCTCTCTTTCACTAGCATGTAAGAATACAGATTAAGTTGCAAAATTTAATACATCCAAAAGATGAAATGTTAGTCTTCACTTTCATATTTCTTTTTCCTTAGCTGTAAAATGGGGTTAGTAAATTTAACAATACAGCTCACATGTGTCATTAGGCTTCATTAAGATTTCCACAGATTGTATTTTTTAGCTACCGAGTGTTACTATTTTCATCTCTCTCCTCTGATAAAGGGATTTAGCATGTCTTTCAACATATTTCTTATCACATTTGCCTTTTTTTTTTTAAACTCAGACATTCAGAGTCCTGTTTCTTGAAAGCTCTGTATAATATCTGGGTTGATAACACATCTTGGGACTCTTCTAATATAGCTCCAATGTTTTCTGCATACTCTAAAATTAACATTCTTTGGTTTAAATCACAATACAACCCAAAATCCAACCTCCTCAGCTGAGAACCACAACTGAGTGCACTTATTCTTCTGATCTGGAGGAGCCTGCAATTTATGAGTCTGACCATCTAAATTCACATTATGTGAAAAACTGTATTTAAAGTACATTATTAAGGTTGTGAAGACAAACATTCAAGAGTTAAACACCAGAATTAGGGGCAATTCCAGAATAACTTACTACCCATTCATTTGACATTAATTTCTAGATACAAGAGTTCTGCACTAGGCGCATAAAAGTTGCTTTATAGGACTTGCTCACCTCAATATTGCTGTACCTTCATGTGTCAGCACAATTTTTTCAATTCTTTGTGAACCACACTTCTGCATAATTCAACAGACACACACACACACCAGTTCATGAATGCCATGACAAGCCCACTGTACTTCCTACACATGCCTTTCCTCAAATAATTGAGTTTATTATTTTGATGCCAAAATGAAAAGGTACTACGGAATTTATGCAGGGTAGTTATCTTTTGTGCACAATAATATTCTAGACTATGCTGACAATTTTAGGGCTTTAAATCACCAGAAGAACAACTAACAATTCTTTATGATACCACAAAATGGCTATATTGTATTCTGACTGTAAAAGGCTGATTTGAAAATGATAGCTGAGGTTTTACCTCTGGGGTTTTTTTTTCATTTCATTTGTCTGATTTCAGGCTACTTACAGATGGATTTTCACCATGACATAACAAGCAGTGGCAGCGGTTGAACAGAACCTTTCTTTACAATGAAAGTTAATATTCTTCAGCTTTGAATAATTTTGAACTCAAGGAGCTCCGTGACAAAATAAAAATCCCAAAATTGTTTATTAAAACAAGTAAAAAATTATAAATAAACATATTATTAAATATTTTTAGCTTCTTTTTCCTGCTAGCACTGTTTTCTTTGCAAATTTTGATCTAGTAAAAGCTTGCATGAAGGAAGACCTAGCAGGTTATGGGGATAAAATATTTCTCCTACTTAATGGTTTCCCGCTCAGCACTAGGCTGCATTATCAGTCACAGCTTCTGTTCCTTCACATTTTTTTAACCCTAAAATTCTCCCAATACAGAACACCCAGTAATGCTCTATGAACCACTCATATTCCCCATTAAACTCTACTTTACATACCTTACTGGGTCTTAAATGATGTACGGATGCTAGCTTGACCTTTTGCCCATTATGCAGGTGTGGGAGCACTGGATGGATGGATTGTTAAAAAAATCACAAGGCCCCACAGTGCAGAGAATCTGCCTCAGCCTTCCTCCCCAGCCCTGGCAGGAAGACCCTGAGCAAGCCCCTCGTATACTGCCTTGGCATCCTACCAAAGGCACAAGGAATGGGAAAGTAAAGACTTATCAAATGGCTGTAAAAACATGATCCAAGAAGAAAGTTGGAAGCTAACATTCAAATCTATATGCCATTTTATTTTATTTTTTTAGGAAAAAAAATCAGATTGCCCACATCTGGATTGCTGAGTAAAAGCACCTTTTTGGCAATCTCGAATTTAGATGAGATTTTTTCAAAATGCTGTTTTCCATCCCTAAATCTATGGGGCAAACTAGATACTTCATTTAGATGAGCAGCTTTTGGGCATGAATGACAACAACTGTTCATATGGATTTTTATTATGCAAATTAAATACTCACTAATTACACATAGTGGAATACTTCATAACAGTCTGCTGTGTTATGTCAATAATCCATTACGATATGAATAGACGCTTGGTAAAACTTCTGCTGAAAGCAAATGAGCGCTTATAATCTTGTTGGAGAAAGCACAACAATCCTATTGACAAGAGCCCGATGGAATTGCAGAGATACAGTCTCACGAACTGCTCTTGAAATCCAGAGAAAGGTCCTGTGGTGCTAAAGAAACATAAATACTAACGAAAGCACAGAACTTCAAAACTGAACTTCACTTTTTTCCAGATTCATTCCTCGTGTCAGTAAGAGCAGCTCCACTAAACCCCGTGGTGCTTTACCCCTTCTTCCCACAAATAAGTTTGGACCTAATTTCCAGTGGTTTTTCAGATCTAGAACAAGGGTAGTTTGAGAAGGGAACTAATTCTGGAAGAGAACAGAGACTATCAAAAGATACCCATGTTCTCTTCCACTATTTGCTGTCTCCAGTGCCTGCTGTTGCCACCACTCTGGCACTGAGTCAAGCAGGTAGGGACATCAGTTAAAAAGGGACAGGAAGACTAAAAGCAGAAAGGATGGGGAATGTTCAAAAACCATGATAAGCATAAACAGACACTTTAGAACATTGCCGTGACCTGAATCCTAACCACACACAAAACAAGCTTAAATCAAATATAGTTACTTGCAGTTTATATTGGCTGACCCAAGATCAGCAAGAGGTATTAACTTAAGACAGTAAAACTCTAGGAATTGAACGGATCTCCAAAACCCAATCATTCACTTTGCTAACAGAGTATGCTACTTCTAGCTCCTGCATGACTACAGCATGCGTGTGCCATCCCCGCGCCGCAGTTTTCTTTTTTACTTCCAGACTCCTATGTGACCGTGCTGTGCCCCTGCTGTCCCTGGAGCATCTAAGCATGCTTTTTCCAACCAAATACATGGAGGTGAAGTTGTACTTTCCCAGCAATAATTGCTCTGAACAGGTAGAGAGAAAAAGCAGCACGTCATTTCTGTGTTTGCAGTGACTTGCATTGCTTTCACACAAGGTGCAACAGGAAGGAACCACATGAATCACAGCAAAGAGGAACGGTGACTGGTGAAACTGGGACCGGCCAGACAAGAAACCTGGGAGCAGAGAGTGATGACAAAATGGGGAGGAGGAGGCAAGAGAGACTGGATTTAGAGATGAGTTGGCTTTAGCCTGTGGAGATCGCACTGGTATTTAATGAAGAGCTACGTGAAGAGGAGTGACTAAATACTGCATATGGTTGTTCAGTAAAAAAGGTAACATACAGCACTGATTAAAGACTGTATCAGTAATACTTGTGAAGTGAGATTTGCAGTCACAGGTAGTATCTTTTATGAAATCAGATTATATTGGTTGGAGAAAAAGGTTTTGGGCAGACAAACGCTTCTTTAAGTCTTAAGTAGACCAATCTTCAACATTAGGTGCAAGTGCTAAGATTTACTAGCCGTGTTAGTCAAAACTTAGATACAAGCTCATAAAAGACTGGAGTTACACAAAACCTCAATTGTGGCACTTCCTAATTTTGGGGTGCTTGAGTCTGCAGCCTCAGTAATGCTACAATTATTTATATATGTGTTATATATCTGTACGATCCCCAGAACTGGTCAGAGCAAATGCTGAAAGGATATCCCGAAGTTTCAAAGGAGTAAATTTGTGGTAATTCTTGGGAGAAAACTTCTTGTTCTTTGATAAAGTCACTGAGTATATTATGCAAAAATAAAAGGGCAAAAAAGACAGATGATTTGTCTGTTGAGCCATCATTTATTGCATTCCTTACACACAGCTGGTAATGCATGTCAACCATATTTTATTAGTTGGATACACACAGCGGTTGGGTGGATCTTTTCACTGGCATTAAGGTAGATTACATTTTTGCTCTTCCTCATTAACCTTTATTGCTAGTACTTTAGTTCACCAAGATAGAGTTTGTCACTCTGCAATCCTGTGTTAAATTAAATAGAATGCTTTGTAGGTTGTCTCATTTCATCTATTCCCCTCCTCAGCTCAGTATTGTCGATTGTTACTCATTTTGAATAAAACAGTCTCCAGACGAAACAAATAAAGTTTATTTACAATCTAATAGTAATAAAAGTCTACACAAACAAAAATTTACAGGTTGCTTTTATTTGTCTTTTGATTTCTAAGTCTTTAGAGCATACATGAACATGTCTTGTAGCATTGTTCTGCAGGCAGGGACTTACTTCAATTTAATTAAAGTTGGAATTCCTGCTGTAATCATATGAATTTAAGAGCTGGGGCTTTAAAAAAAAACATAAATATTCTCAGACTCTCAGCTGAATCATGAGTTTTCAACACTCAACTGCAGAGCTGCATGATTCACTGTGAAATTGATTTTATCACATGGTTCCACAATGCATCCTATGTTGGGTTTTTTTCCATTTTTTTCCATGTATTTTTAATGCATTGTGAGCCCTTTGGGTACAAATTCCTTTACCTTCAGCAAATTCTAACTTTCTAAACACCTGAGCAGTTTCAAACACCTGATATTTAATTTTCATGAGCCTTCCAGGGAAATATTTTTTTCCTTCCAGATGTGGGTATTTTTCTACTAAAAGTATACACTTCTGAGGTACACTATTAAATCTCAAAATAAGAGTAGCTGAAGGGCTAAAAATTATAAAAGAGATATAGTTTCCTTATAGGACTCAGTGCTTGCTTCTGTCACTGGCAAGTCACTAACAAGTATCCACCATTTAAATGTTCAGACTTTCATTAATAGAGGAACCATCCAAAGTTATTTTAGAATTGGTTTGCCTTCAAGCAGCTTAAACTTGCTTAAAGATCTTAAGTGCATCTTTTCAGGCACATTAATTCTATTGACACCAGTGTAAATCCATGCTGTAACATGCTTAAGTGTGTTGCAGAATCATGGTGCTACAAACATGGCCCTATAGGTGGAGACTCCCAAAACATCTTAACTCCAATATAGATAGAATTTTATTTAAAAAAAAAAAGTAAATGTGATTCCAGATATATGTATGTGTATATATACATATAAAGTAATTTTTTATTGTTACTTGCTTGGAAGGAGGTTTAGGCTGGATATTAGGAAAAATTTCTTTACTGAGAGAGTGGTGAAGCATTGAAACAGACTGCCCGGGGAGGTGGTGGAGTCACCCTCACTGGAGGTGTTCAAGAAACGTGGCACTTTGGGACGTGGTTTAGTGGGCATAGTGGTGTTGATTGATGGTTAGACTTGATGATCTTACAGGTCTTTTCCAACCCTAATGATTCTGTGATATATATCTATCTCCTTCAAAGGAGATATATATATATACACACGACTAGCTGAGTTTTACAGAGGCTCTATCTATTGTCCAACCATACAGTTGCCAAAACATGACTAATTTTCAGTGAGCAAAATAACCGCACTCCTTCTTTACTTAGATAATTGGCTAAATGACATAACTGAGCTTCATATTTTAAAAGATGAGGGGTCTATATGAAATAATTTGAGATAAATCATGGACTGCCTGAAGGACTGTAAACAATTAATAACGATAAATAGGCTGCAATTTGTTGAAATAGATCCAAAGAAGTATCTAGGGAGATGCTGAAGAAGTCAGTGTTGAAACAAATTTACTATAATCATAAATGTTCTAAAAGGGGCAGTTGATTAAATGAGTAAACGATATTTTTTAAAATTTCAAACGTAAGCAAATACAGGGGGGAAAAAGAACCATGGTAATCAAAGGAAATTAGCAACATGAGGTTACTTCAACTGAAATGTAAGATAATAATATGAGAAAGAGTAATTACAATGATAATTATCTTCCCCTCACACAATTCTCTTCAGATATAGTTATGGTTTAAAATACATTCAAGAACTTAAGACACTGTTGGCATCAGGACCCTGATACACAGGCTGTTAAAATGAAAGGGAGCCTTTCCCTTAATGTTAGCAACTTTGGATCTAGCCTTACCAGATTTTCTGGATTTGGGATGGAGTTAATGTAGAGAGTAATAGAAACTGAAATATGTTAAGGAATACAGAATAAGGATAAGGTAATCAAATAACGGCAAATTCTCCCTGTAGTGACACAGTAACAGTATAATTACAATTAAGTCACATCAGTGTTTGTGGACACAGGTTAGGGTAAGATGCTTAGAGTAACATTAATATTGCTTAGCCTTTTTCTTCCATCATAGCATGAGTATGCACAGATCAGTGACAGTTCTGGGATTATAATTTAACATGCAGACTTAAGAAAACAGTCATTTGTTTTCTATGGATTTTCTTCATGTTGGAGGACAGGGCTATAGGAAGTCAAACAACCGAAGAGAGGTCTACGTTAAAACATGAATGTATGAAATTTAATTTTCAAATAATATAATCTTCCTGAGTCTGATGTGCTAAGCATAATAAATGAACAAGCACGCAGTACTTTATGTATAAGCAAAAATAAATCAGTGCAAAGTCCCTGTAATTCATCTGGTCAAGAAGACTTATTAGACAAGGTCAAATTATATGAGAATCAATCTTCATAGATTGAATCTGATTTGCATTAGTAGATAAATGTTTACCATAATTTCAAATCAAGAACAAGACTATACAGTAATTCCTTCATCCACGCTCATGGTCCGTTATACCTAGGGACGTACCGTTACTTACGTAGGCTGTGCTTGTGCTCGGCTCAGCTAAGGGGACCTGCGCAGAAATGCTGCTCTAAGCAGAGATACGTAAATCATTTTTGTCTAGCTTTGGAAAAAAACTGTCCTGAGTTAACCTGAAGCTATTTTTTAATCAATTAAAAACAAGTCTAACAAAATGCATTGTTTTTCTTTGTCCTCTCTCATATCTCTGACAGGGAGGACAGCTGTCCTCCAATCCTTTTTCTCACTTGACCAAATGAGGAATTTGACCTGATCTCCCATTTCAGAGGACTGTCCTAGACATGGACTTCAGCTTGCAATAGATTGTCACCCTGCAACAGACCTCATCTTCCTCAGCTATGTGAGCTGCACTCAGGCATGCCTATGAATCTAGTCTGAAAAAGCTTTAAGAAATGGTTTAGGAAATGTCAAACTGATCTATTTTGATATTTTTTTGTCATTTGCTGTCTTTTTTTTTCTTTTAATCTGAAGCTATTTGCCAAATTCAACTCACGCTTGCAAATAACTTTGGCCGTCCTCAAATTTCTTTTGATGAATGAAAATCCTGAATCCCAAACTTAGTTCTAAACATATATTTGGGTTTTTTCCCCCTTCAGTCCTGGTCTAGGTAAAGGTCAAAACAGCTTGTAGTATAATTGTAGTATAATACTAAGATCTCACATCCTAAACTGCTCTAAATTATGCTGCGGCAGAAGGCTGAGCGCTCTGTTTGAAGTGTTAATTTGCAGTTCACTGAGAGGTAGAAAAGCATTTGGTGAGAGATACTCAGGTGAGGGAATCCTTAGGGAATTTTTAAGACAGCTTCAGCACCCAAAGGAGCCAGACACCAGGTGTGGAATAAAACTTCCACATCTCCAGTGGAACTTGAATAAGACTTATGACTTCTTTACACTTTCTAGTAAGTTTTTCCACATTGGGCTCAATTCTGATTTTTCCTACGGTAGCTTTACACTGATGTAACTCTACTGGTGGGAAATAGAGTTGCTCTGAATTTCACCTGGCATCAGACCTCTCAGAATATGATGCTCTGTCAACAGCTGTAACACAGTCCTGGGTCCCAGGCAGGCACCTACCCTCATGAGTTGTAAGTTTAATCTGTCATACGATGTTAGTGCTAGGAGAGACTTCACATTTGCTCTCAGGAAAGCCAGGGGGGCTGGAGGGTGCTCATCACCCTCAAAGGAAGAAGGCTGCTGTAAGCACCCACCTGCTGAACATCCACCTTCTAAGCCCTGGCTGGATTCAGCAGTAACAGCTATACTGAATTTTCTGTCCTAACCTTTTACTAATTAAAAAGCTTTAAAACCTGAATTGTGACTCCATATTTCTCAATTAAATTCAAATAACAAGGCTTTTTCACATTTGGGCCAAACTCTAATGCAAGCTGCCTGGCTGTGACACAAACAGTGGACCCGTGCCAGTGAAAAGCAGTGTGCGTTGTGCTGCAGTCCAAGCGGTCTTCTTGGGAGGCTGGAAAAGCCTGGAACAGCTGTCTCATTTTAATTTTCTTACTCTTTCCAGAGTTTTTATAACACCACCACTACTTTCTGATCTATCAAAAACATGATAAATGATTAGAACATACTTTAAAAATTAACCAAAAGATGTAACACGGTTTTACAGACACTGGCAAACTGATGCTGGAGAGCCCAGCCCGCTGCAGGAGCGCAGATGTCGACCTGATCAGTGCTTCCTTGCCACATTTCTCCTTTTTTCCTCCTCTTCTCCTCTCTCTCCCTCCCTTTTTACTCTTTTCTTCTCTGTGCTAAAAAAAAAAGTAAAGACTTGCTAGTCTGACTAGCATACGTGACTCACCTCCCAGCCTTGCTCACCTCCCAATCCATTCTCCACACAGCCCCTGGGACCGGCTGTCGCACTGAACAGAGCCACCTGCTCGAGGTCTGGGGAGGACTCCATCTCCATCTCCATCTCCATCTCCATCTCCACCTCCACCTCTCACTGACACTCCACAGGACACTGTTAGATTAAAGGTTTGTAATTAACAGAGCTAAAAATTGCTTCAGAAAAGACAGTTCTCACCTACACCCTGCAAAATACGCCCTGTAGAACTACCTCTTTGTAATTAACAGCCTCCTTTGTTAGTTGCCTAAAAGACCTTTCCCAAAGCAGAGGAATCAATACATTTGATCTGTGAAAACAGGCACCTCGTGAAAAACAAGAGGTCTGTCATGGAAGCTTAGGAATATGGGGCATCTATGCTGTTTTGCTAACAGTTTGCCTCCTCTTCCTCATCCCACAGGAGAGAATTGGGATGAGCAGGGTTAGAGCAGGGAAGTGAAAAAAAAACCATGGGCAGGGCTGATAATGGTGATTCCACCCACTTTCTGCTGAATACAGTCATCCCGGCTACATCCACAGTGTTTAGTAACCGCAGCTGTGTTCAGGCTTAGGTGTG
Organism: Gavia stellata; assembly: GCF_030936135.1. Taxonomy (NCBI): domain Eukaryota; kingdom Metazoa; phylum Chordata; class Aves; order Gaviiformes; family Gaviidae; genus Gavia; species Gavia stellata. The sequence goes on along the minus strand of NC_082599.1, from coordinate 20,659,836 downwards.
CTGAGCCAAATGGCAAAGATCAGGTGCCTGCAAACTATCACCTCAAGTTGTCTTTGCTTACTCTGGTTGTATTCATGCTGTATTTTGGCAGGAACAAACCTGGGCTTAGCAGTCAATACACTTTTGTACCGCCTCTGGCGCTCACACCACTTTGAAAGCATTGCCAAAACTGCTCTGGGTTGGGTAGAGAAGGCAGAACTCTGCCAGGTGTCTTTTTAAAGAGTAAACCAGCAGAAGATGGGATATGGCTTAACAGCCAATCTCCATAAAATCCTCACAACATGGAATACACTCCTTGTACTCCGAGAGGACTATTTCAGGTCCTGGGCAACTTAGGAGACCAATTTAGGTTCTTTGTTTTATATCTCCACTGGCCAGACAGTCTTTGAAGACCATATCTGCCAGGAACAATGAGATTTCATGGCTTTGTTCAGATAGAAAATTTATCCCACAAAGAACCTTCCAGATGGTGACAGAGACTTTCATCTCCTCCACCCACCAGATTCCCACCTTTTCGGCAGCCAACACAACTCCCACAGATAAGCTCCAGAAAAGAGAGAGAAGAGACGTAATCCACCAGCCAGTGGACTTAGCAGTGAGATGCTGAGGAGAGGGCAGGGCTGGCAGGTGGGTATCAAGACCGAGTCTAGGAGCGTTAAGGATTGTTCCAAAGCCCAGCACCAGGGTGGCCGAGGTGAGCCAAGCCCTGGGGAGCTGGAGCTAGTCTGTAAAAACTGAGTTCTGGTCTGGGATCGTATTCAGCCCGTGCCTGAGTTTCTTGACCAGAGTCCCCTTGGGATTGCTCTGCCCCAGGGCCAGACTGCAAACCAGGAGCCAGGCACCATGTCAGTGCAGCTCTCTGTATTTCAGGTGTTCTTCCAAATCCTCAGTTCCTTCACAAAATATTGCAATAAATAAGTGTTGAGAGGATCCAGTATCTTACAGGACTGTGTCCTTAAATTTAAATCATTACGCAGTTCTTTAACTACTCCATCCAGATAGAAGCAGATCAGATATCCTAACACTGCCAATGCCCACTTCTTTCCTCACCCCCACTACTGCTTTCCAGTTAATTTATGTGGGAGGAAAGACCCTTGGGAACTGGCCTTTAATACCGCAGCTGTAATCTGCTCTGAGGCCAGGACAGGGAATCCTACTCAGGGATTTAAGGTCTGCAGAGCTGTGTGGTAGACCCGTCTGGTTTTATATTGTCTTTATAATTTTTTAAATTGTTTTATATTGTCTTTCTCTTATCATTAAAAAAAAAAATCTATAGGGAAGTATTTTTTCAAATAACGAATAAAATTTACATATAGATAATTGTTTGCATAAATAAGATATCACTGCAAATTAAATAGATTAGATTTCTGATGCATAATAGGAAAAAAAAGAGGATGATTCATTTGCTTTAAACTAGAAGACAGGAAAGTTACTGACAAATTAAAAATTGGAATTGACGATTTCCTATTGTTCCTAAGGTATCAGAGCACAGGAAGAAATCACGGAATTTCTCCCAGACTTAAACATTTGAGAGACTGGAATTGCATTGCTGAAACATTTGCTGTTCAGCCCCACCGCTTCCGCTCTGTAATGCAGTGAATGAGCCCACCATTAAATGTTTAAGACAGAAATACTTTATCTTTTTTTTGTTTTCTTTTTTAGATAATCAGGATCATTCTCGTTGAAACCCCACGTACCTCTCTAACAGTAAAAGTTCTGTTCAGATGTCTTGAGCTTCTGCCATCTCCTCCAGATTTTCTGCACTGCTTGAGTGGTAGGCTGTATATTCAAACCATGTACAACAATATTTCTTACAGATGTCAAACATATGCAGTAGGAAAATTAACTGTACGGCAGGCTTAGTGACTGTGTAAAAGTGACTTTTATGTTAAAGGAATTCCCTTTTTACAGGGAATAGAAAGTGCTAGTAAAGGACTTGGAGCTACAAAAAAAAAAAGTACCGTTCCTCACTGTCACATTTCTGCTGTGTTCAGGGATCGGGACTGTCTGTGCACGGTCTTGGAAAAGAATCATAATGGCATCAAACAATTACTTGATTCCATCAGCAATTTCTTATTACAAAAAAATACTCTTGCAAGGCTGATTTTTGGTTAACCACTCAGGTCAAGGACACAAGTAACTCTTTTTTTAGGTCTTGTCTTACTAGATCCCAGAATGTGTTACCTGATGACTCCCTTTGACCACAGGTAAGGACTTTTTTCTTTCCTTCCTTTGGTGATAAACGGGCGGGATTACATTTCTTCACATTCACATAAGATGAGAGTAAGACTGGAAGCAGTTGGCTGGGGAGGCAAAGCATGCTTTTACCTCTGACGGTTGCGACATTCGTGGCCTCGCATCCTTCTTGTCACATGGGAACAGTGACCTTGGCCAGGCGCTCCCCTGAAGTCTCACGCCTGTTGGAACAACCTGTCAGAGCATAAGTCCAGAAAAAAAGGACAACCAGCGCCTTACAGGCTTTTGAGAGTGACTGCAGCAACTTTAAACCAAAACTTGTGGTTTAAGAGGTGGAGCAGAGCAGAGCAAATTAGCGCAATGTCTTTCCGTGAGTAGATAAAGGTATTGCTAATGTTTTTTCCACAGATTCTGAGTGAAGGTAGGTCACTCTTTCTGTCTTTGAACCTTGTGTGTGGTCCAGCTTTTCCTGGATGTTCAGGCTAATCCTTAGTTTTCTACACACACCTTAGAATGAATTATGTGCCCCCCTTTATAAGGGTCTCTTCCTCTTGCTCCGATTTTGCCCCTTCATCACTTTGTAATAAAAAAGGGTCTGTATTCAGCCTTACAGTTTACTACTATGTTTCCAAACTGTACACAACTCACACACTATACAATGGAATTTCCTTGCAAATTTCTGACCCATTAATGTTTTTTAAATATTCAATTCAAAGAGAAACAGAAACATAATTTCTGCAAGATAACATAATTTGTATGCATACGTGTATGATTTGACCCTATTGCATGTCTTTTTTGTGCTACTGTGAAGACTGTAGCTCAGCCGTGGTCTTATACTTACATGAGAGCAAACGAACAACTGAGTGCTACATATTTGTGCATTTCTCTAATAAGTGATTGCCTACAGTATATGACTGACACCTATTTCATTCATACTGACTTGTAATTAATATCCCACTGCCTGTTTGTACTGAGAGCTTGTCCGCTGAAGATTCATTTTAGAAGACTCCACTTGAGCACGTGGCATTTGCCCTGACAGAGTGGGCAGGAAGGCAGCGCTCCTGGCATCTACGGTTCTGCCCGAAGTGTCTCAGTTCTCATTCAGCCGAGGAACAGAAACAAAACCTTTATCGCAAGACCCTACACGATCACACCTAATCAAGATGACACAGCTCCCAAGCACGGATTATGGAATACTTACAGAGAACTCTCAAGTCACTTCATAGCGATTACATGAGTTACGCAAATACAGGGGAAAATGAGAAATTTATCAACATGTTTAAAAAAAATGGAGCAGCTCTCATGAGTGCAATGAAAAGGCCAGATCAAAGCAGCAGCTCATGAGTCAGAGCTGGCTGCCAGGATGATGTCAGCTGGCATATTACCTCCCCGAGCACCTCCACATGCCCAAACACTTACTCTGTAAACTGTCAGCCCACCTCTGTCCGAGGAGAACCCTGCTCCAGAGATCGGCTTACAGAGGTGCCCCAAAGCTGACATTTGGCTCACAGCACTGAAAAGGCTAAGCCAGCCTAGGCTGGATTTTTATAAATGACTGGCTTACTTTCTGCACCTCTTTGTCACCTCCAAATCAAGAATTACTATAATCTTTAAAGATTATTTATTATTAGTGCAACCAGAACTCCTGTTAGAGACCAAGACCACCTGGCACTAACACAGAACAAAAGACAGTCCCGACTCCAAAAGTTTACAAGCTAAGCATATTCCCTGGAAACGGTCTTCTAATTGAATGAATATCAACAAGCTGACTTGCCTTTTTCCATGTAAATCCCATGCTCCAAAAAGAAGAAAAAGGGACCCATAAACTATCTGCATTTTGCTGGCTGTCAGTGGTGGAATTCTGCAACCTGCAATGCAGCAGAGAGCAGAGACAGACCTGCTGCAAGAGTGTTGTACTTACAGAATAACTAGGAAATATTAACAATGCACAACCTGGCCAACATTTTTTTGCATATTTAAGCTCTTCAGATCTTTATTTCTCCGAGGTGGCAAAGGACATATGGTGAATCGACATAAAATTTAGCTCTTTATGTGCAAACCTTTCATTTTTTATTTCCTTTTGCCATTTTAGTTGGAGCAGCATGTTTTACATAGTCACAGCTGATAGCAAGTGAGTCAGTTTGGTCTGATGCTTGTAAATCTGTCAGAATCTCACTAACAGTTATATATTTTACCCCAGCATTATCCTTGGAGAAATAACAGTTAAGCATTTTATTCTTCCCAGTATCTTTTCCTCTCTTCTCTGATCCCATCCCCACTCTACCAGCTACTGCAGTCTATAGTGAGCTGTTCTTTCCTCCTCTTCTCTACTTAGTCCTGACACCCTCTTCTATCGAGTCTTCTTTCTCCATTTCTCTCCCTCCTGTGGGGTGCCCTTCTCACTCTCCTTAAAAGTGTGAGAGTTCTTAGACTGCAACTAAGTTGATAGAGATTCTTTCATAACTTGCTATCAATATGAGATATAACTTTGCTTTTTGGATTCTAACAAGATACGGGTAAATAAGGTATTTGCATTATTTTATCTTAGGGCTCAGGCTTTTCTGAAGTTTTCATTTCCTAACAATTGTTCTTTCAGTATGCTATAAACAGAAAGCTATTACTTTAGGACTGTGACATTATCTGTACATCAGTAGACTACATGACTCCAGCACCAAACAATGGAGACTATGGTGGTAGTGTTAAGTTAAAATAAGTTGCAAATAAGACTGACAGCTTTCAAATATATGTCTGTTTTATATTTTTACCCTATTGTCCAATGGCTGATAGCACTGAAAAAACCAGAAATATTCCATGCAATTGCATGAATTTATTTCTGTCCTTCAGCTGGGTATACTAACGCATCCTATTGCAAATGCTTCACATTCTACTTTCTCCAGAAATAATCCTTAGACTTATGTACAGGTCTTAGATTTGATTGTAGATGAAGTTATAAAGCAAAAAAGTTGTTCAAATGGCAAAAAAATTTTAACTTCTAAGAGAGTTATCTCTGATTCTAAACATTATGTCTTAAGTTTCTGTGTTTTATCTGCAATTCAGCTGCATCTCCAAGTTCTAAAGGTGCAAAATTGTCCCCATAGCAAAATGTATATTCAATTATTTGTATTTTTCATACAGTAATTCAATGACCATGACTAGGAAAGTGGTGCTGAAAGGCTCCTCAGCTGTAGCTCTGGCCATGCAATTGAGTACAGAACAGATGTGCTCCAGGGGATGCCCTCAGAAAGAACTGCCACTGACCTACTATATCTTCTCCATAGTCTACATCAAGGGAGCAAGAACTCTACCATCCTAACCAGGAAAATAAGCAATGTAATCAATACAGGAAAGATCTGTATCTTCTCAATATTGAATTAAATGTATGTAACTACATTTTCAGTTTCCGACATGCCAATGTATACTGGCAACTAAAAACAGCATCAGAAGTTAAGAGGGTGGAGGCTAAAAGTCATCTTTTGAACTGGAGGTCATTATCATGACAGAGAGAGAACTGATAGGCAACTACATCTAGTAAAAGCTCATAGTTTGAATGTTTTGCTAAAATGCTCAGGTACTGAAATAGTTAATGCAAATGCAGCTGTCATAATTAAGTTTCAGATTTTAGCATTCTGCTGAGATGAAAGGTCCCTATTTTCACACCATCTGCAGGCTCAGGAAGACAATGCAGCAACTCTCTACTGTCTGCCAGTGTTTTGACGGTTTCCCTCCCAACTGCATGGAGATAACATCCCGCTCTGTGTAGCTGCACCACGAGTGACAACAGCACTGTCACGAAGCTTGGTTGAAATCTGTTGAAAGTTCATCAGTGAAAAGCAGCCAGTGAGTGACTGTGACTGGCATCACACTGGTAGGCAGAGAAAAATACCTGAGAAGTTTGCAGCCATATCTCGGGCTCCTCTGATTAACATGCCGCCGTTAACCGTCAGGCTGCAGCTAGCAGTGCTCCTCAACTCCTTCTTGAAGCTATACCAGGAATAGATTTAGAGTAGCAAGAAAGAGAGTGATAATTAAGGGAGCCTCAATTCCTTCATGAGCCTCAATCCCTTCTATCATGGTGCTGGAGCTGCTTGTGATGCTGTAGCAGGAATGAGTGCTACCTGCTACCATCTCTTTCTCCAAGAAAGACCATTTCTGCCCCATGTCCCTATATGCGATGATGCTCATGATAGGACTGATGCTCTGCCACTGGGGAAACCCCACAGCGGCCAGCGTGGAGCTAAGGGTCAGGGCTGTGCTCCCAGGAGGAGAGGGAGAGACATGTTGCTTGTGCTAGGTAGGTTATAGAGTGTGTGGACAGAAACAGTGGTCATGGTATAATAACCCAAATTGAGCAAAGGGCACTACAAACTACTGGGTTTTTTCTTAAATGAGCGTCCAAAAGATGAAGCAAAGTTCTGTAGCATGATTGGATTCTGCAGTCAGAGTCCCTGAATACTTAGGAAATGCTTAATATAGTCCCTGCCTAACAAAACTCCTGAGTGACAATGAAGATACCGCTTGCCCGTCTGTAAAGAAAGATTTCTCCACTGTGTATAATCCTCCTCTCAAGCAGAGACACATAAACTGCATCACTGCACGTGCAGGGAAGTTCCCAGCAAATGGCTTCATTTACAGGAGGCAAAGTCCCTCTCTCCTGCCAGGCTCTGCATTAGTGACCAGGGCTCAGCCTTTGCCATGCAGCTGGCACTTGCTCAAACCTTTCTTTCTAAAGAGATGGGAGAAGCAGAGCAAATCTATGAAATAAAAACTGTGCCAATTTTATCCCGTAGCTTTTCAGAGTACCTTGCACTGTAATATCAGCGCATGCATCCTGTGCTCACCATCTCCGATTTAAAGGTTCCTTGGCCAGAAGACTCCCTCCAGCCCTAACCTTCTTTCTTTCTCCCCTTCAAGCCCTTTTTTCTCTCTTTGTCCAATTCAAGGACCCATCCCTTAGTGTTTGTCATCAGGCTCCATCCTGCATCCCTCTGTGCCTTCAGGGTGTCTTCTTTTTCCTCTGTTCCAATAGCTCCAAGGTCATTCACTGCTCCTAAGGGAACCTGGCTTTTTCCTTCAATCCCCAGACATCAGACATCTCTGGACCGCTCTGTCTATTCCTCTGTCTATCTTCCTTCATGGCTTTCTCTTTCAATTTGCAAAACCTTCACTCTATCAAGTTTTAAGCAACAATATTTCAAGGGAATGGACAGGAAATTCCCATGCCCATAATTAAATTTCACATGTAGGGCTGTGTGTGCCTTAGTGCCCACACTGACAAATACTTCTCATAATGAGCCACAGCTAGTACAAATCAAGTGACACAAAACCTGAAACGATTGGAAAGAAAAGAATGTGACTCAAATACGTAGGACCTTTCTTTTAGCACAGAGAGCTTTTCATTGTTAAAAATATGCTTGAATACAGCATTCAAAACCTGAACAAACTGATTAACCAAGGACCAAGTCAGTAAAGGAGCAGCGGTGCTCTGTGTTATCATGTGAGAGGCCCCGGGTTAGGAATGACAGAGGCTGATGATAAATGGCTGCATCATGGCCATGATGCCACAAGTCTCTGTGGAACAATACTGGCTCTGCTGCCCTTACTTGACAGCTGCACTCAAATCTCTGCAAACAAGAATTACTCCAGAAGGCTGTTTGCTCTTCTTCTGTTGAAAAAGTTGTCTGGGGAATACACCCAGTCACTAGCTATGCAGATACACTGAAGGGTTCTCTGGTGCATGGCTTCACTGTATGTTCCTGTCCCCTTCTATTGTGCTTAAGGACCTCTCTACGAGGGAATGGGCACAGAGACATTACTTTGCCACTGGAAAATGTGTCTACCAGGTGATTTATAAAGCAGACAATTTGGTTGTGGCAGTAAAGGCAACGCATCTCCTAATGCCTGCCCTTAAGAAAAGGAAAGGTCATGATGATCAGCTACAGTGTTGGAAATGAAAGGGCAAAATATTATTCAGACCAATGAAGTTTTCCCTTTTATATTCCCCTGAGTAATATTTTGTTTTTGAATTCTTTGTGAGCAATGACAAGAAAAGGAGACAGAGTAAGTGCTTGAAGTCCACAGCCATCCATGTGCCATACCATCTGTACGTTTCATGAATTCCAACCTATGGAGCTAGCTAGAAACAATGTCTTGTTTAAAAAAATAATAATTGTGTTCCAAAAGTTTCTGTTTTCAAGTTTTAAGAAGTTTTCTCTTTTCTCCCACTCCCTCGCCCTTGTTTTAAATAAAAGAAAATTATTTTATAAAAGAAAAGGAATTTTAGACGAGTCCTGGATCCTCCAGTGTCTCTGCAAAGTGGTGTTGTGGAACCAACCACTGGCTTTGCTCCTTTTACAGATTAACACAACACGCTTGGGACCAGCTCTCTGTCCCAGCCCCTGTATTATCAAATTACAGCCTCAACTACACCTTAATAAGAACATATTTTCCACTCTTTAAAGTTCTTTAAGTTCCATCTTGAGAAGTACATGGCATCCCATATAGGGATTAAATTGGATTTTTTAGACATAGCCAGTGATTAAGGTGGGCATTTATGAACTACTTACTGGCAGGAGCCAATCTGTGGGAAAGCAACCTGCCACGCTAGCCCTACAGACAAGGCAAGGTATGATGCTGTAAACCAAACCCCATTCTGTTGTTGTGTTATTCAAGGAGCCCCATCAAATTATTACCATTATTTACACCCTAATAAAACAGAGAGGTCTCATTCAGATTTCAGGTTCCATGGTGCCTGATTCCCTCCACACACACAATGAAACACTGCTCTAAGGTTGATGGTAAAATGAAAACAGTTGGGAGAATTTAACAGAATTCATAATGAATTATTATCAGGCAAATGCTTGTTTTAAATGTTTTCTCATAGCTGCTAGTATAGCAGAAAAAAAGACATGAAACTAACCAGGAATTTAATTGTCTTTAAGTAAACAACATGACATTAATCTAATTGTGATAATCCCAGATTACAGTCATGGTGGCAGCACTGGTCCCATTCCAGACTCCCTCTCAGTCTCACGGTGGAGACAAGACACTTCCTTCCTCCAGCAGAACGGGATGGAGGATGGACGTCCAAACTACGGTACTGGCCCTGCGTGCCCTGAGGTTTTACACATATGGCAACACTTTGTACAGGTGCTTGTAAATATGATACAATTTATTACTGTTTCTCCTTCCCAGTAAAACAGAATCAGAACTCTCATTTTCAGACAAAATTCCTTTTTTCCTAGCAGCTGCAACACTTAAAAAATTTAACCGTAAGCCTTTTTCTTCTGATTTCCAGAACTGCAGTGATTCCCAAAAGTAAAGACATGCACTCCTCTTTTCATACACTTATGTTTATGTATATATGTAAGCATCTATTCTGATACCTAGTTTTGCTAAAGAATGTACTAGGAATCTCCTATGTTGAATAGCAGCCTTCTCTGAACAAAGAAGCAAAGACTTCTCCCAAAAATCTTACAGGCATTGGAGTTATGTAAGTATTGATAATTAAACAACATCACTTTATAATGTTTACAATCTTAGTGAAAAATAAGCAGGCAGATAAATCTTATTAAAAAACCCAAATATCACAAACAGTTAATGCCCTTTTCAGGTAGCATGGAAAAAAAATACAGTCCTCACTTTTTTTTCCTTTTCCATGTTACTTTAAATGATTAATGGTAAATCTTTACCTACAATTAATGCTGACTTAATAGGCAGGTTACAAAAACATATTCAGGACTTTAGCTTGATTTTGGAATATGAAGAAAATTTGAGGAAAGCATGGGGAAAATATGAGGGAATGGGTCAGATAGAGGTAACTCCAGGGTCCACATTGCCCCCTCTGGTTGATACAGCTCTCCAACAGTATCCCAAGAGGTCTTGCATCTTTGCACACTGTGACACATCCTCCAGCCACTTTAGAATTTAATTGAGACACCATGAATGGAGGGTGAGATACAAGAGAGGTTATTGAGATTGTTATCAAGAAAGAAGGCTAGCAAGCCAAAGAATCACATTCGGATTATCTGCCCTTATGTCAGGTCTGACTGGCACAGTGCAGAGCAGGAACTTAGACAGCAAAGGACCACATAGTCCTGGTCCCCAACCCTAGGAACCGCACTTCTCCCTGGGCGCTGCTGCCAGGTGGCCCAGCAGCAACAGAAGGCCATATAGCATAGCAGCATGGCTTTTTCTGGCTATGGCAGAAGGAGAGGAGCTGGAGTAAATTTTAAAAGGTCTAGGCTTCAAATGTTAAAGCTGTTCAGTATATGTCTTCCTCCTATGCTGACCTGCCCTGTCCCTTCAGCCACAGATCCACCAAGTTCTCGTTCATGGATTTGAGAACAGGGCTCCACACAGCCCGGAGACCAGGCTCCATCCCAGGCTCAGCGGTAAGCAAGCGAGATAAGGGTTCAGAGAAGCGCCACACCATCACCCGTACTTATCAGAAACCAGTCCTGGCACCACCTGAAGGGAACGCTGGCACAGTGTGGAAGCCCAGTTTCCATGAATGTCTTGACTTGGGTTCACTCACCAGAAGAGTGAAAGAGAAGACCACGAACATCTTTGCTTATGAGATGCTCTATATTGCAGTCAGCAGCTTCTGGCAGACAAGCACCACACAGGTACAGTGTTCAGGAGCCAGGGCTGGCTTCCAGAGCCGGAGAACCCTGCTTCACTCTGCTGCATGCTGTTTACACACCAGAGGAATAGTGAGCAGCTTATTGGAGACCATCCCATACTCCGTCTTCGATAACCCTGAACCAGCTGGAGAACAGTTCCACTTTGCAGGTTGCCTTGCCTGAGGTTGATCCATGACAAAGTGAAAAAATAGTATTCCAGATTCTACTGAATAAAAATGGCCCTGACTAGGATCAAAATACAACCACATACTGGGTGACCATTACCACCAGACTCACCACATGCAACAGATGACATGGCTCCACGTGCAAAAGGACTCTGAATACACTAGGAATATGTTTCCTGATGAGGTGGGGGGGTGATCAGTGCAGATCATATGGGAGCCTGCAAGGATGGCACTGAAGACTTCAGCCACCAGTGTATTAATAGTAGAGTTATGATAAACTGGTTGTCCAGCACTGATCTTGAATAACTTCCTATTTGGAACATTCCTTAACTGAAACAATGTATGAGAAAACTTGCATCTATTAAAAGATAAAAAACAGTAAGTAAATTTAATTGCTTCTAGAGCCTCGTGCTGTAGGCATGTTTATCTTAATATAGCCAGGTATGAAACCTACATCAGATGGTCTAAGAGGGGAGTATAGAACTGAGATAGAGTGCAGATTGCCATACTACAACAGATTTTACTGCCTTCTCAGGAATAAAATACAAGCAATGTACTCTACAAGTACCTGAGCTGCTAAGCTAGCAGAAACAATTTGCACGTGATAGACCTGCAGGAGAATGCAGCAGATGAGCTGAAGCTTTCTGGTTTTGATACAGAACACTACCTTGACACTCGCAGGCTTTCCTGCACTCTGCCTGTCCAAGGGAATAACCCAGTTCCTTAGACAGCTCTTCAGACCATGCGTTTCCAGCGCAGGGACCTTGCTGTCCTAAGTTTATGAAGAGAACCTAGTTTCTCAAGAATATGCCTGGGAACCAGCTAAGTAAACAAACAAAACCATAATATATTGCTGCCTGAAAACATGCTACAGTTAATGCTTGCACAGGAAAATTCTTACATACAGCAAATATTTTAGGACTTTATCACCTCCACTTGCTGCAGCAGTTGTATCCTCCGGGTATTGTATCACCCTGCTGTTGGAATATTACTGGCAGTGGTAACCTGTGCTGGAGTTTTATTCCCTTTCTCTGGGCCAGTCCTTTCATCTTTTTTTTTTTTCACTCTGAAGGTTATTTATGCAAGTGTGACATGCAGTTACAGTAAAGTTCTTTGCAATGAATGGAGTGCAGGGCAGTGGTAAATTCCATTCCAAAATCATTTTGAATTCTAAAGGCTCCATTTAAGGGATAATGATGGGAGCAAAGGGCATTTCTCCAGGATTAATCACTGGCTGGGTGAGATGATAGCCCGAGGCAAAGCCACGGGCCATTAACCCCTGCAGGTCACCTTATCCCTACAGGAAATGCACTGGGTCAAGTTCACTGTTGCTATTATAAACTCTTATTGGAGAAAGAGGTTACACTTCTATGTTTATATATGTCTTCCATTCCCATGTTTGTAATGATAGTGGATAGCTTTTGGCAATGCCTCTATATTGTACCACGGAGAGATGTAAAAACAAGTTCTATTGTTATATTTGATGCCAAAGACACAAGTGGATTTTTAATGTTTACAGGGAAACATTTAAGATTCTTGGTAAAAGAATGAAAAATGAAATGACAGAAAAATACCACATAAAAAAGACCAAGGAAATTACATTAGAAAGAGGGACCCTCTCTTTAGCCGGTGTAAATCATCACATCTCCTCTAAAACCAAAGGAGCTACATGAATCCACACCAGCTGAAGAACTCAGCCAGAAGTTGAGGTTGAAACACAGTGAAGTATAAATTTTAGGCTTGTATCGTATACCATCACATATGGAACATCACATAAAGTAGTAGTTTGACAAAAATACTGCTAAATGGGATTTATGTGCTCATGAAAACAGCATTTTAAAGCAGTGCCCAAATCCTCCATTATTTAAATAGCTGCCAGTCCCACCAACTTCAGTCAGGTCCAATAGTTTCTAGCCAGGACAGGAGGCAAAGGTTTTCCAAGCAACCCATTGCAAGGGCTGTAGCTACATGGGGTGGAGCAGCAGGAACTTTGCTCACCGTGAAGTTTTTCTTGTGCTGACATAAATGGTAGCTCAAACTTCGATCCAGAATGACACCATGCAAAAGCTTCAGGATATACAAATTTGAAGATCCCCCCAAACAGAAAGAAAGGGAGAACAGTGAAGAGCTGGGTTTGTGTGCTTCGTGCCTGCCCTCCGAGCCTCTCTTGAAACATAGAAAAGGATTTCAACTTCCATTAAAGAGCAAACAGTCCTTAGCTCTCTGCTAGAGAAGTACACTGAGCAGTTCTCCAATCTCACTGCTTGCGGTGGCTGCTTGCTTCCCTTGGGGCTGCAGTGAGTACCTGTATCCTTTTGGGATGCACAGCCTGAATCTCTCTACCTCCAGCCTCTCTTTCCAGAGGTGGAGCAGGGATCACTGGTTTTATGATGCCCCTGCAGTTAGCAGCAGTACTCCCTTCTATAAAGTTGTTTCCTGATTGAGGACTTGCACAGGAACAGCAGATTTAGGGTACTTCTCCATAGACTGAAGGGATTTGCATGCTCTTAGCTCCCATCTACAGGGCAAATCTGTTTGGGGGCATTTAACCCCTTCATGTTGGAGGTGTGCTGAAGTTCAGCAAAGAAGTGAAGATCCCCTGAGCCATAGGAAGTGGCCAAGAGCACATCGCCATACCTAGCAGTGGAGGTGATGCCTGAGACGGAGTGCCCTCGAGTCCAGCAGCTACTCGTCCAACAATTCCTACATTTATCCAGTTACGATCAGATGTACAATGCATAAGCAGCCTTCTAGCAGCCATGATGTTACACTCTCCCTGAAGTAAATAGAAATTTCACTGTGGTAGGGAACTGTGGAGTTTTCCCCACTAATATGCCTTTCTCTCAGAGACTCTTCCAATGTCCCTCTTCCCTGGGGAAAGGAATGTCAATCAGCACAGCTGCTTATTGCAGGCTGCAGGTCCCCACACACGAAGGAAGCTCCCTCTTGACCACAGTCAGGTGCTTCACTTCTGGAGAGAGCTCAAATTTCAGACGGAGCTCTGTCTCTGCACTCCCAATTTATGAGTGTAGGTGGCTCCCAGACCATCACATAGGTTAGTTTATATCCCATTTGGAGGCACCTGCCTCTCCTCACGTGCTGTATACAGAGTCCAGACAGCTAACACGCAGTTCTGATTTCCCTGAAGAGTTTTAAAGTTGCGCAGGAAAACATACTTCCATCATTTCCTAATTTTAGAATACCACAGTTTGCAGCTTTGATGTTCTTTTAATGAAGTTTTTAGGTGTCAACAAACATAGAAACATTTTAAACATATGGTAATAAACTGCAAAGTAAATATAAGTGTAGTAGCTCTCACCAAATTGAAAGCTTTTTATTTTACTGTTAGTTGACTAAAAGGATATGCAAATGCTGAAAAGAAAACGTTGGCATCAATATTTAATAAAATACAGCAATAAGATACTAATCATCTTATGGAATCAAGTAGCTAGGTTTTAAATCATATGATATATGATCAGGTGTATAACTGGTGATGCCAATTGCTCTCTAATTAAAACTTAAACCAACATTAAAATAGCATAAAAGGTCTGGGTTAGACCAGAAAGAAAAGCCGTTATCTCCATTCGCTTTCTTTACATGTCATTATGAAGAAAGACCCATTATGTGAGTGAAAAACAATTGTTCCTCACGGCCCTGACGCCTGTGAGGATGGAGACCGGTGTAAGGCAGATTTCAAAAGGAAAACCCTGGCAACCTCCTTAGCAGGGCCAGCCAGGAGGAGCAGCGTAAGGCTACCTGCTACCTGCGTGTGCAGGGGCAGGCAGCGGGCACGGGGAGTTTTCCACCACTTGTCCTCCCCCGGGGAATGCATGGTCATTTCATGGCACTGAGCCCTCCAAAGCAGGTAGAAATGAAGTAACTGAGGTACTAGATGGGATCTCTCCTTCCCTCACCTTCCCACTTGCTTGGGGAGACCAAGGGAAAATTCCTGCAGAACTGGAATGGAGAATGACCATCGTGGCTGAACCTGGGCCACCTCCAGCACATGCTCCAGGGAAGGAAAGAAAGTTGCAGGAGGACCAGCCAGGCCTCTCGCTACCAGGGCTGCTCACAGGCACCACAACTAGCATCAGGCCCCGGGGATTTTAAAACGCTGCCACATCATGGGTCTGTTCAACTTGTCGCTCAGCGATTACCAAGTAGTGGGCAAATCTCACCCTTCACAGTTGCAAGTGCAATAAGCAGTGCTGCTGCTGCATCTTCCCTGCTCTGTTGTGCCCACCTGTCCCATCTCCTATATTCTTGTATTTGTCAGCTTTCTGGAAGAAACTGTCTTTTTGTTACATGGAAAAAATAGTTCTCAGTTTCTGATTACTAGTGCCTCGGTGCTGCTGCAGTATGTAACAATCATATTGTAATAGAAATCAACATGCTTGGAAGATGAAAAAGAGGCTGAGAAAAAATATCTTTTAGTGTTAAATACTACAAAAGCTAATAAAAAAAATTTTGAG
Source organism: Gavia stellata (assembly GCF_030936135.1). Lineage (NCBI taxonomy): Eukaryota > Metazoa > Chordata > Aves > Gaviiformes > Gaviidae > Gavia > Gavia stellata. The sequence goes on along the minus strand of NC_082599.1, from coordinate 20,644,362 downwards.
AGAAGTAGAATACAGTTTGTTGCATATTTGGATGGCCAATACTTGGAATGCTCACTCCAATCACTCATCTCCTGCTGAGGTTTCAAACTTATATATATATATGTATTTTTTTTTTAATATATATATATATTGCTAGCAGTTTTTCTTCTGACTGTTGAAAATATGTAATGATCACATTTTTCATTTTAAAGACAAACTTTTACTGGAAAAAAAAAAATCTGGTGGGTAATTTTCTTTCACATCTGTGATAGGAGATGTATTGTGTATTTGAAGTTTGAGCCAGGGTTTTGTCTTGCTATTTTTTTGCTCAGAAGAGCCAGCAAGTAAGAATGGTTTATTTTACTGCTCTGAAGTTTTAAAAAATGAAATGGGTTGGACCATCATGAAAAGCTGAATAGTTTGATCTTTCTGTGCTTTGGCTAGGTATTGCTACAGCAAGAGGAATTCAGATCTCCCCTCAAAGAGTGCTCTAATGGTAGGGTACCACAGCCTAGCCCCAGTGGCAGGGGAAGTCTCTCTTTGCCCTTACTCACTCTGATATGTTCAATCCAGGCTATAATTCTTTCAGGAATAAGATTAGAAGCTATGCAAGCCTGAATCTCCGCCCCGTTGCACCAGCTTTACACTGATTTAACTGTTGGCCTTACGTATGTTGCATCACACTACAGGGATGGGAGGTCAGGATCAACAGGGTCTTTTTGGCTGCCTCCATTTTATGTTATGTTTGTTTAGCCTGCAAGACCAGGCCACATTCAGAAAGCCAGTTCATAATATCCATCATCTTTTCAGTTTTATTGATCATCTATTTTAAGTTGCAAAAATACAACAATGTCATCTACATATTCAAGCACAAAAGCAAACACTGGGTGAAGAACAGTCATCACCAGATATAGCATATAGAGTAAGTTTGGACACTTGAACCAGAAGGAGTTTCCTCCCCTGTCTTGTAGGGCTTCCAAAACTTTCATTAAAGCTTTTGGGCCATGTCCTCCACTCACGTACATCAGTACCACCTCATGAGGGTCAGTGGAAGTCAGGCCAATTTAAACCAGACCAGAATCTGGAAACGAGAAATGGTTTCCTTTATACCACGAACAATAGTTTAGACACAAAACTGTAGATAACCATTTACATAAAATGCTAGACTAAAAAAAAAAAAATCCCCTTAAACGGATTGCTTGTGTGTTGATTGTTACATTACTTATTATGTTGTTAGATGATGTCAAACTAAAATAGCTCCAAGTATATTTGTTTGATAAATATTTTCTGTCCTTCTTTTATGGCATCTTATTCTCAAACAGGTAATGTGCTTGTTTTACTCAGATAAGTAGTGTGATAGATCTGACGCAAGAGAATTTTATAGCACATGGCAAAGGAATTCTGCTGCTCTTCAATGATCCTTCTAGATGATCAGTAGCTTTGTCTTTAAAATGTTCAAGAAAAAAGGCAACAGTGATAAAGAATCACATTTATATCACTGTATTTACATTTATATTCCTATTCACAAACAATGGGGACTTTGTATCTTAAAACAGTAACACACTTCATAATGTGAGCCAAATGTATACTTAGAGTTACTACATAAAAATATTATAGATCATCCAACAATATGAGAAAATGTCTCCGCATTCATTTAAAATAGCTATTTGTGAAATGTGTGTTACCGTATTTTGCTTGGGGCAATATATTTCCATGCTTTATGAAATTATTAATTCTCATTAAATTCTAATGATCCTGTCTGAAAAAAGCAGAACTAATTAACTGCTCCATTAAAGTTATTACCTACTCCTGATGAGGCCTGTAAATGTTTCTACTTTGTTAGGCCAGTGAAAGTTTCCTGAACTGCAACTCCTAGCATTACAAGGAAATTTCCCCCATCAGCAGCTTATTCCATAACAGTAAAATTACCAGGTCCTAGCAACACCCATGTAGCCTTTGAGACTTAAGTCTTACGCCCTCAAACAAATGTTTTCCTCCTTTTACAAAGAGAAAAAAGTGAAGCTCATGCTGGTGGGAAGGACCTGCAGAACCCGCATCAGGCAGGTGATGTCCGACTGGGGCCAGCACCGGCGGAGCAGCAGCCCCGCTGTCCTTCCCCGCCGAGGGCAGCTCGTGTGCTGGTTCCCTCCAGGTTAGCAGGGAGGGTTTGCAGTGTCCCATCAAAGCTTTGAGGGGATGACTGTGTCATCGCTTACAGCTGGCAGTGTACCAGGAACCCATACCGGGGTTGGACTGGCATTTTGGCAGCCGGTGCAGGACCTGACAGACCAGGGTTCAGGTTCCTATTTATGCCTATATGGAAATGAGTTATTTAAATCTCTTTGAGGATTTGGACTGCAGCGGCTCTATATCTCTGTTGCCACTTGTAAAACTGAAATAACTTTGCTACCTCACTGGAAGGCTGTAAGAAACGACGACCGTGAGGTTCTCACATGCTGTGTTTATTGGGGTTTCATCCACGTACTTCGGGACAGACGGCAGCGCTATGAGCAGCAGCAGCGCCTGCAGGGCAGCATCTTCCCCCCAGTGTTTGCATGCTGGGCTTAAGGGTTCAGCATAAACTGGTAGTTTTAAAAGGTTACATGGTCACCTCATAATCAAAAATGGTATCTGCATGAAGATCATCATGGCTGTAAGAAGTGAGTTCCCTGACACATGCTAACAACAGGTAAAATTGCTTTGGCAGCTCTCAGTACTGCGGGGGGTCAAGATCACCGAGACTCAATGAGACATCGACTTACCACAGTGAAAACGAACGAGGAAAAGTGTTAAATCAGAACTGCTAAGAAAAGCTTGCTGACTTACACAGCAAGCAAAATGCGATAGTTGCGTTTGCAACCAAGTAGTGCTGAACAAATAATGTACTAACATTCATATGTGGGAGAGATTTTAAATCTACACGTGTAAAAATCTCCCATGATATGCCTGTACGCTAATCTGACCACAGAACTGGAATAGAGTTTATTATTACTACTGCTACTCTGACCAAGAGCTACTCAAGACAAGTATCAAATGTTTTAACCCATCAGATAATAATGGAAGTATAGAGATACTACTTAAAAAGATTGAAGAATTTATGGCTCTTGTGAACTGAGATCACAGTTATTACATTACTTATATACAATGAGTAAATTATTTTTAAAATTATTTGCTCAGCTTCGTTATTAAAACATTTTTCAACACCTAACTTTTTGGTTTGATTTTTTTTTTAGGGTTTGTTTTTTTCTGTATAAGGGCTGAATTTTTGGGGAAAAATTAAATACTTCTTAGTAATGCTCCTCAGATGGTAAAGACAAAATTTTTTAAACATTCAACTGCTGTTACTCCCCAAGAAACACCTCTGTTTGCATAGGTTTCTGCCACAAAAAGCTTTTTTTATATTGTCCATTGATATGTTGGAAAGGAGCAGAAGTTTGATGTGCAGCCTAAATTGGCAAATATACACCATATTTCTACTCGTTATATGCCAATCTCAGCTATTTAAGCATAGAGAATTGGCTGAGAGTTTTGGATGCTTCTCTATAATAAACCAGTATAATCTGAAATAGTGACTGCTCTGGAAACACCACCACTTTTTCTTTTCCTATAACATCCCTTCCAGTCGCAGCTAATAACTGGAGATCAATTCTTAAAATTAGCCCCTCCTTCTAGCCCCTTGGAAAAGATTTTGCCAAATGTCTGCAGTGGCAACATTTGATAGCACAGGCTTTCCTCAAACACCTCACCCTTCTCTGCTTTCTTCTGGTCTCCACACATAGTGGGCACCCCTGGGAAGGCAGGTAACTAATTTGTATGAGACAATCCCCCTAGGTTAACGGTCAAATGCACTTCGTTAAATGATGTGCAGGAGGGATGTCCACATTGAGGTCAGTAATGCTATTTTGGGCCCCAAGGCTGCTGCGCAAGGAAGTGTCTCTAAGCGAGGAAACGCCAGCAGCCAGCAATTTTCTCAGCAGCTGAAGCAGCAATAGGAGCTAAAACACACTCATGTCCATCAGGCTGGACTCCTCTTGCACAGGCGAGCACCAGGCACAGTCGCGGGCTCAGCTGCTTCCCCGTAGAGGCATCATCATTCCTGGGGGGGACCTGGCTCCATCACCCACACCAGCATGGCGTTTCCACCACCCGCATACTCCCTGGAGAGTCGTGCCACTTGCTTCTAAAATAGCAACTTCCCAACCCATAATGTTAAAAGTTTTTGAAAACATTTGCAACCAATTTTATAGTTAATTAAACCCAGATTTGCTCTATTCAGTCATTTGTTCTATAACTTTTAGATCTTTTTTTGTTTTAAAGTTTAGGGATTTTTTCTAAGTAAGTCATGCGTAAGCTTTAACTGTAAATAGGTTAATTGCAGCTCTGATCTTCCTCCAGCATCTGCCAGTAAAGACAAACAATTTTCAAACACCGAGGCCTAACGTGGATCACAACATTTCAAGGTGGGACCAGTCCCTTGGCACTGCCAGCAGAGAACCCCATGCCAAATCATACATCTAGTATGGCATCAATTCCTCAAAAAATTTCATTGCAAGACTTTTAGGAAAAGATTCAAATACCCCATCAGTATATCTCACAGAGTAGGTGATACATTGACAGTCACCACGTATTTCAAGTGGCCTTTCTCTCACATATGGCTGCACTCTACAAATCCAAAAGTTACACAAACTAGATATGCCACGAAGTTTGAAGCTATCATCTCTCCTCTGTTCAGAACAAATGTAGAAAAACTATGTGACTCAAAATCATCACTCATTTTTTCTTAACAAGACAAGAAAGCATTATTCATGCTTTTCTTTAAAAACCATATTCTACCAAGAAAGAGAAGTAAGTTGTTCTAAGAAAAACTGTCTAGCTTGAGTTTCAAGCCAGGCTTCTCCTAGCTTTGGAGCACAGTCTTCCCAACGATACCCACTTCTTTGGCTCCCAAGCAGCATCTCTTATGGCTTTTACCTTGGGCATGCAAACAAGGAAATCTCAGTTAAAATTAAGCCCTTGCTCACCAGGGACCAATTACTGATTTTTTTCCTTGCTTTATGAATAGAACAGATGGGATTTAAAAAAACATTTGAAAAAAACCTGACCTATTAAAAAACAGCTATAATGAATTATAAATATCAGCATCAAAAAGATAGCCATGTCTTGACTCCATTTCTGGTGACTACTATATTTTTGTTGAGAAATGAGTGGTCTACATTCACTGAGTAAGCTCACAGAAACACCACTGTGCCTTGAAGAACAACTGGGATCACAGACATCCTTGGCAGCTGCAGGCATCTACACCCAGCACTATCCCCAGATGAATGAATCCATCTTACAAAACCAGAGGTAATCAACTGCATTATGTGCTGGTATGTCCCAGAGACAGGCAGCAGGTGCTACAGGAGCTATGGGCTGTCCTTTGCAGAAAATAATGGCCGTTTTACCTAAAATGGGAGTTTTATCAACCTGTGAGCTGTGAACTTATGTCCAGTAAAATGAAAAAACATCACGAGAATCCACAGTTAATTGTCTGCCTGGTCTTGAAAGCAAGCAGTGATTCATTTATTACTACAACAGATACTAGCAAAACCCATTTATGCATTAGAATTACTCAGTGCCTTAAACTGACTTTCAGAAAGGCTTTCCTAGGTAGCAGACAGTAAAATGAACGGTTGGAAATTTCATGTCTGACATACAGAAAACATGCCAGTCTCTAGTACCTTCAATTTGTTATTAAATATTATAATTCTTAAAAAAACACTATGCAATTTCTTGAAACAATGATATCAGGATCATTTAGCATCATCTGCTGCTGCTGGTAGGAGACCATGCTTAGAGAGCGCAGATGCCGATGAGCAGCTGGCGCAGAGGCCAAAGCGCAATCCGTACAGTCCTGCCTGTAGTAACAACCAGGATGAGATTTCCCAGACCACATCCAAGCACTCAGGATCAGAGATCACTTGTCAGTCATTACACACATCGGAGAAAACGCCTACTCTCTGAAAGCACTGTTGCATTCTAGCAGTTTTCTTTCTTCAGTAGCACACCCTAACAGCCACTTGGTTTTTCAATGGTTGTTGTCTGTGTTCTGCAAAAACCACCCTGTCTCTTTTAGGCAAACCTGCACCACACATGACTAGACCAGAAGTATTAGTCTGATACAATCCCCATCAAGCTGAGTAAGTCTAACTGCATATACAGCAGCATATATGCTAAATCCACAGCATTCAAAAATATCACTGCGATCTTGATATAAATAAAGATCCATGAGCCTGTGTCATATATGCATAAGGCTCCAGCTTAAGTAAGTTTCAGTCCTATACAAGGATACAAGGAAATTCTCCTTCTTCCTCTCATTTGAAGAAGTGTGCAGGGCTAGACATAAGAGAGTCATAAGGAGGGAAGTTTAACCTGAGTTTAAGAAAAACATGTTAAGGAAATCTGCAGATCCTGTATCCAGAATAAATATATTATGCCATTCTCATAAATATTCACTTTTTGGACCTGTTCCAAAATTCACCACAACTCATACTATTTTTTTCTTGAGTTTAGGCACTGTGTTTAAAGGCTTGTAGAACAGTTACCCAAGGGATTTAGTAAAATCCCATTGTTTTAAATTGTAAAGTTAGACTTGACTAGTCTATGGAATCTGACTGCAACCCTTTTAACCCAGCATTAAAAGTTAAAATAAAAGCCAGAGGGCATTTAACATATGTTATTTCTCTCCTTCCCACAAGGACAACCCACAGCATGCCTGCCAGTTCAGTGCCCAAGACCTCCAGGAGAAGCGCTGCTGCCCCAGGTGCCCTTCCTCTGTGGTGTGCTCCTGGCGCAAGCAGTTGTCCACCTCCCATCCGCAGCTGACTTTCAAGGCTGGTTGCTTTAGGCATCAGTGAGACTCATGACCTCACATACGGCCACTTTCCTCTTTGACATTTTGACATCACCATTTAAAGGCTGGTGTTATCATGGCAGGTTCTTTAAAGCTGGAACAAAGAAACGGTACAGTTTTACTTCTTAGGAAGAACATTTACGGAACATCCTGCAACTAGTCAACTCCTAATCCGTGGAAGCTGACGGCTTGTGTTCTGGGGAAGGAAAAGGATTTGTGGCCAGTTACCATACAAATCAAGGAGAAGGAAAAAGCATCTACAGCTTGTCGCTGAAACTGATAGCAATTGCAATTAAAGGTGAATGAAAGCAGTGATACGAATCAAGAATCACCAAAGAATGGAGTATCAGGTAAATGGAGAAGTAAAATGTGTCTTTTTTTTCAAAGAGAAAAAAAAAGTATTCATATTGCATTCAGCCCTCAAGCTGCTGACCAAGATGCCCCTATACAAAGATTATATATTACTGAAACCAATAGAGTGGGAAACGCAAATCTTAAAAAATAAATACCACACAGGCAAAGACAGGCAAGCTCCCGCACACATCTACCCACCTACACAACAGACTGAGTAATCAAGGTCAATCACCTCTTCGCTTCAGCTATCACGTACAGAAGGAGAAGCAGCCTGCGGTCCTGCCACAGCTCACACAAGCTCCAAAGATGCAGCTGTGAAGGTTTTGGGAAGTGGACAGCATCCACAGGCTCCAAATGAAGGCCTGGGAGAACACCACTGCCTTCTTCCAAGCACAGACCTCGCTTCACAGGAACCTGAAAGGAGGCAGCTGGCTACCTTTTAACCAGGAAATCCTGGTATCTCGGCTTTTTGTTCTGCGAATGCCCAGAACCGCTGCCGCCCGGAGATGGCAGCTGAACAACCAAGGGCTGTTGCATGCCTCAACCTTGAGTTTGCTCTAGCGGGCATGTTGCCGCCGGGTACCAGCTGCACTGAATTCACCATAAAATATAGCAGCAACAGGTATTTTCATTCAAAAACTGAGATGAGGTGCCCCTCATGAAGTAACCCTAAAATGTTCAGTGTTCCTCACCTTTTTGCCAGACTCCAGCCGCAGCAATATCACCAGAAAGTAAAAGAGATGAGCTCAGATGCTACAGCCAGCCTCAGGGGATTCAAACCAGCTTCCCAGAACACCCTAAGCATTGCCCTGTGCACTGATCTACAGGGGTTTGGTCTTGCATGAAGCCTTTCCTACAGCACCTAAAAAGCTTTCAGGTGTTGTGAAGTCAGCGGAGGTGTGCTCAAGGAGCTGCAGCTCATCTGTGAACCATGAACCATGGCCCATGAACCATGAGCTCAAGTCCATGGATCTGGACTTGAGGCTTCACATCTTTGGTAACGGTTCCATCTTTAATTAGCATCTGCTGGAGTTCACTGGTTTAGTCCGATAGAGATAGTGGCTCAAAGACATAAAGAAGGATGCGAAAACTTATTTTAACTGTTTTAATTCCTCTTTAATGAGTAAGAATTCTACCCTTCTTCAACCACAGCTTCAGTCTCTGAGTCTTTCTCCTATATTATTCTGGAGATATTTATTATATATTTCATCTATTTTTAATCAATGAAAAAAAGTATTACATTTTTTAAAATTACTGAAATTGTAATGGAGCATGCAGCATAAACTAATGTTTCCTGTTAATTCAGACTATTGCTTTCAGTTCCATTGTTTTCAAAATATCAACAATTTCTATTAAGCAGAGACATGCAGGACTCAAGTTGCTGAACTGATTTTAAATACTTTATTTTAAAATGATGCAATTTACCTTTCTATAAATCTGATTTGCCAGGAAAACATGATAAAAGGAGATTTTCTACAAAGTATCTCCAGGAATCATTCTGGCTCTTTCAGGTGCATTTTAATGCTAATAAGTGTAAGGTATTATGGCCTAATTTAAATTTAACCAAGCACATGCTTGCTAAAATTAACATCAAGAGTTCTTACCAAAGCATCAACATTAATTTTTAAAAAAGCATTGTATTTTTAAATTTCAAAGTTACATTTAAAAGCACAAGAAATCCAAACTGAGAACGGCATGCCAAACCATATTCATTCACGGATATGTTACTGCTAATGAGAATGGGTAACATAATTCTGTGACTGTATTTTGAGGTTATCTTTTAGCAAGCATTCCTGCCTGTCCTTAAGACTAAAACTGTGTCTGCAAAAACTTATCATTAATTGATGTTGACATTAGTAATTAAAACATTTTCACAGAAATGTTGATATTTGTCATATTGTTTTCAGGCACTCTGATGCCAAAATAAATAACATCTAGTGAAAATAACTGCTTATTCTATTGTTCTTCAGTATGTTTAGCGACCACATTTCTGAGCACTGTCATATAGCCAGACATACAGGAGCTATGAAATACACTTATGATTTATTGCCTATAATTAATTACACTCAAAATTGTTTACAAGGAAAAAATTGTAGCAATAAAATGGAGATCATTTAAAAAGAACTGCTTATTACTTTGAAATGATAGGCTTTTCTAGCAGTTTCACTATTGCACATTGGCTAAAAGGTTTCTTGTTCAAATAGTGAGTTCTCTGCCTGGGCCCATCCTGGACCTCCTGAGAGCTCTGACTTCAGATTTGCTGCAAAAGCTGCGTTCTTCCACAGCGTAATGTTAGCAACACCCAGGATTTTCTTGCAAGTCTGGGTATAGCTGTGGTCTTCTTATTTTTTTTTAAAGCTTCAGAGCTCGGAATGAGCAGACTACATGAAAAATTCAGCTTTCTTTTAACAAAATTAATTTCCAACTTCACTGGAGAAAAGGTTGAAAACTGATTTTTGTAAAATCTTAGGGATGTAAAAGGCAAATAAACCCAAGGTTTTTTACAATAGAGATTTTCAAGGCTGATACATTGGGTTTGTGTCCTGTTTCATATTTTTAATGCTCAACATTGATGATATTAATAGTGGGATTTGATGTCAAATGTTATACACTGGAAAAGAGCAGTCACCCGTCAGAACCAGGAGAACCTTTACAGGTTAGCAAAGCTGAGTTCCCCCTGTTAATAACCAGCTACAAAATCCACTGCTTATGTAAGTCGTTGCAAAACGGGGAGGGGATTAAGTATAGTGGGGGCTTTGTTTTGGTGGACTGGTTCAATGGCAAGCAAAATGGTAGTTAGTATCAAACCCGGTTATTCAAGAGACCGGGACAACAGAAATCCCCCAAAGCAGGAAATGTGTTTCCCAAAGGATTTTTGCCTTTTTTTTTTTTAATCTAAGGTTATAATTTATTTTAAAATGTGATTCCTCACTTCCCTAGTGCAAACCCTGGGCAATGTCAAGCCCGGCACTGTTGTCCTCTTGAGTCTGTAAACAGACAGAATTAAACAATAGCATCGCTAAGTGCGAACTTTCTCCATTCATCTTAATGGACTGTTAATTATGACCACTTAAATGCCCACAATGTTAACCCTTTCACCGCTGACTGCATTTCACCCAAAAGGGCAGTTTATAGATGTTGATTTATCCACAGGCAGGTAGATGTAAAACTCACAATCGATATACAGTTAAGCGGACTAAACGGTTACTAAAGTTGTGAATACAGATTACGCAGCCAGCTGAAAAATCTAATAATCATGTCCTGAAGTTTATTCTTTTCAAGGATTCGAGCAAAAATATGCTTTCAGTGTCAACACTGCAGTGTTACTGTTTGAGGGTTGTAGAGATTCAAATAGGATGGTGTTGGTTTTGTAGTGCATTTTCATGTAGCAGAAAGGCTGGTAAAGTGTAGTTACCTGGCTGACATTGCACATCCTAAGTGATATGGGAATATGTAATGTCAGGATTTAATAAGGCTAGTTGACTTTTTTTTAAGTTCAGAAATTTCTACAAAGCTATATGAGAAATGAAAGAGAATTTATTTTAAAAAGCCAGGTAAATATTGCAAAAATTTCTCAAATATCTTAATTATTCCTGATTATAAGCTGATGCTACTAATGGAATTAACATATATTACAAACTGAATCACTTTTTTGGACACAGATATTATAGATACATTTGTTTGGGGGGTGGGGGGGAAGCCACAACCAAAAATCCCAGTGGTTCTGAAGAATTTAACAGCACAGAACAATGTCTGGAGTACAGTCCTGACAGGAATTACATTTTTAACATCGTATGTACAACATAAATAATAGTTACCACAAGTATTTGGATCGAATAAATTTTGTACTACTAATTTAAGCTCTCCAAAATTTCCAGGGCTAGTTTCTTCTCTCTTGAGCAAATGGATCTGGTATAATATAGACAGCCTTAGATTTCATTAAGTCTCCCTGGTTTCCCACATTCCCACTGGCATGACTGGCTCTTTGAGGAAAGCCTTATAGCCAAAACAGACCGCGTCCATTTCTTCTGTCCACACCACAGGTTTTTCAGTGGTTCCTTCTGTCACATCCTATGGTTCTTTCATGCTTGCACAAATCCCAAATGTGGCCAAGTAGATACATTATCAACCCAACTCTTGCCTACAATTTTGGTTTTAATACCTGTATTACAGCAGCCACCTGGGGTTTGCGGTAGGCTGGCTAGCATGGGGAAAAGCAAGAGTTCACAACATTTACAACAAGCAAACCCCTCTTACGCACTTTCTCAGTTGGTGCTGATGGTGACAACCACCACCGCTGCACTGCCACTGGCTACCATTGCAATGCAGATACTCATTTTTGCAGTGTAACTCTTTTTTCCAGAGCACATGAAACAGCCAACACGCCACTCCACAACGGTTAGAAAACAACAACGAATCTGCCAAGTAAAGCAGCTCTGGACACAGAAACCATTTTCCAAAACCTTGAGAACCCAACAACTGTTTGTACTCAAGCGTGCGGTCCATTTTCCCTGTTTAAGCACTTTAAGGTATCAATATTTTTTTTAAATAAGAAGTAGTTGTAAATGAGCAGTCAGATGCATGTGGTCAGCACGTAACACTGGCAAGAACAACAGTGCGTGGGCCGGTGCATTGGGTCTACCACCACTCTCGAGACCCCCCTGATAGTTACCATAGAGATAGTAGGAGTCACAAAGAGCTTCGATCACATTACTGGCTGGGAGGGGGTCAATTTGTATGCGTGAGCCCTGCTGGGATTGAAAGAATGCAGAGGAGGACAGGAAAGATAATGGAGAGAAAAATAAGTGAAGAGAGAATACAAGAAAAGAGAAAAATGAAAGAAGGGAAAGGAAAGGGGGGTGAGAGAGATAGCAGGGGGGACCAAAGGGAGCGAGGGAATCTCAGAAGCAAAAAAGCCAGCAGAGAGACCAAGGGGAAATGAAGAGAGAAGAAGGAGAGAGAAAGTGAGTGAGAAAATTCATCTTGCGCAGACAGTGCTCGTGTTGCTGCCCGACAGGAACCGCTGCTCCAGAGGAGCCAGCCCGCCGGTGCAGCTAGCTGTGGGGGCAGTGGGGATGGATGGATGGATGGATGCATGGATGGATGGATGCCTGCAGCACCTGACCCATGCCAGGAAAACTGCTCCAAACACACAGTGGAACAAGGAGAGGGGATCACAGAGGGGAGAGGGGGGTTTGCTTTCATATGGCCACGGGTTAGCAGCCCAAATGTGGCGCTCACTGAGCAAGCACCACAAAAGTAAACAGGTTTCTTTATTCTTTGGACTCCTCAACCCAGGGGACTGAGGGCTCGGGGCTGGAACAGGTTTTGCTTCTGGGAGCTGTGACTGCCTGGGGCTGGAGGGGCTGGAGCTTCAGCACCTGCTCTGGGTCTCTGGGAGAGCCAAGGCAGCCTCCACGGTCCCAGCTGCTGCGTGTTCACCTATACTTACCCTGTCGTATTGCTGTATATGCTTTCAAAAACACTGGCAGACCTTCCTAAACGAAGACGTCACCTAGGTCCACACTCCAGAATGGCTGAGGAGAACACTTTGAATGACTATCTAAATCAGCAGAGTATCCAAAATATCAAACCCTAGAAACAATCCCTTACGGATGTCTAAGTGACCGGTGTATTGTTGCAAAAATCTGTTGTTCCTGTACAGGTTAGTAATGGCATGGCCAAAACCTGCTTGTCTGTCAAGAGGAATCCTAGCAAAGTCAGAGAGAGAGAGAGAGGTAATAGGATTCAATGCATAACCAATAATAGTTAAAGAAAAAAGTCTTATTTGGTGGTGCGTTCATCGGCCCTGTACCTGGTGGTAAGGGTAACAAAGAATGTCCTGCTTTGGTGGTCTCATCAATGCCATAGCGTCGCTTCATGCCACAGCAGCTCACCTATGCAGGTCTTCCCAGGACACCCACAGCTTCATAGCCTCGTGCTGGTACTCAGCTTCCATACCGGGATTTCAGTATGTTGGTAGAGGAATGCCCCAAAGGCCGGCAGAGCAGCAGGCTGCTGTACTGTACCGTAGCCTCACGGCTGAGCGACAGAAGAATTTTTCCTGGCAAGAATAACGATCTGCTGAGTTTGTCTAAAATACACCTTTTCTTCCTAGCAGGAGCATCACAGTACTCCTCACCTTCAGGGCCAGCCCATTCAGCCCCAGGAGACTAAGACAACATCCCCTACATTTTCTTACAAAAAAACAGATTTAAATATGTTCATGAAAATCAGCACGGATTTCAGAGGGCAATATAATACCCAATTGTCAGTAACACCCACTGGCCCAACTGCAGTATCATGTGCTCAGTATATTCCATAGACCAGACTAGAACTGATTATGACTGGGGGTGTGTGTGTGTGTGTGTGTGTGTTAATGAATTAATATTATTTTTGTATCATTACACTTTTCAAGCCAACTGTCAAACTGACCATAAATTAGATTTCTCCCTCACATATTACCACCAAAGTTGAGTTACCCCTGAGATCAATGGCACCGCCTTTGAGTTAAAAGCACACAGATGTCTGAGTAACAGTAAAATTACTGAAGTATGTAAAAGCCTCTAGAAATGCTGTAAAGCAGCTTTTCCATATATAGCAATGTCACCATTTTAAGTCGAATACATTGTGATTTTAGCTTAAAAAGCCCTCCAAAGCAAAACAAACTAAATTGAAAACACTTTTGAGTTCAGAGGAATATACTCTTCATAAAGCTGTAAACTATAGCATGAAAATGGCATGTATAAAATTTTAAAGTGCCTTTGTAGGAAAACACAAAATGTTTTAAGCACAATTCAAGCTCTCAAACTGTCTTGTGCATTAGAACTAGTCTTTTTTTTTTTCCATGCAATTTATAATACAGAATCATTTTTAAAAGAGACGTTGTCGACCCAGCCACAGACACACTCAAAAATTTCAAAGCCTGCTTCCAACCCTTCCCCTTCACTTATCACCACCCCATGTGTAGGGAGGGGATCCTCCAGTAAGCCAGTCCAGTAGTTTCCATCCCAGCCCAGCCCCAACAGTCTCATCTCGGACTGCTGAAGTCGTTAAGATTTTTATGAACATCTACTAGCCAGATGAGTCCTCATTTCCAGATCCTTACAATTTTTTCCACTACAAGAAAACTTTCCAAAAGCTGGGTAATAGGCCCCAAACAGTTCTTTCGGCACTAATGTGAACTGGAAACTAAAAAAAGCATCCAGCAGGTAATTTGTACAAGTCTCTTAAATCTTGAAAATGAGGCTATTCATTTTCTAATAACAAATCTTTACTGCAGCCAATCTTATCTTCTTTCCACAATAAACTCCTAATTATTACCTTTCCAGCCAGCATATCTGTGATTTTAAAAGTGTCTGACAGCAGTAAAAGCAACTGCTGGATCTTAGGACTGAAAAAAGGAAATACTTAGGTTAGGCATACAGAAGATCCTTGTTTTTTAAGCTCTGAAAAGCATGATATAACGGAACAAGTTACAAGCTGGGAGCGAACTATTCATACTAGAGAAGTCAAGGACAGTCACCGCTGCTCCTGCGCCTGACGGCTCTGGGGAAGCTCCACCTTCTTCTAGGCGAGACCTGCACTGCCCAAATGAAAATGAAAGAGGAAAAGTACTTTTTTTTTTTTCTTTCATTTTAACTTAAACCCGGTCAAACGCAGAATCCATTACTAAATACTAAAGGCAAATGAATAAAACATTTTTGCAAATATTTGTCTAAACTCAGAACTTTGCACATCATTAATTACGAGTTTTATCTCTCATTTATACTGGAAGTACCTCAGGGCCAGCAACCCTGTGAGGCCCAACAGTACCAAGCACAGTGTGTGTAATGGCACAGACCTTTTCTGTATCACTTTCACTCCGCTGAGGCTAAACAAATTACAGAGAGTATCTGCGAAGCTAATTTTTGAGTTTCAGAATATTTATATCACCCAAGAAAAAAAACAATGATGTCAGATAAACAATGTCCTCAAATACAACTGAAGATCTGAATTTTGAATAGCAGCTACTTGTCACTGCCTAGTCTCAATCAAGCTATAGAAGAAGAAATATTTAGAGAAGCGATCTGAACAACACACCAATCTGAGAAAACCAGAAATATTTGCAGGGAATCTGTAAAAAGAAAAGGAGACCAAAACTGATCACTCCATTTTTTCTGCCATTTTACTGCACCACTTTACAATCACCTTTTAAACAGTACAACGGATTTAACTCCACTGACTTTTAAACAGATATATTTACAAACAGCACTCAGCTTGTTAAACAAACTATTCCTTACCAATATATGCACTACTCTAATAAGCACCTAATAGTTGTTTGCAGAGCCTGGTGTGGCAATGACCCAACAAGAAAACAAAATAACTAGAATGTCCTGTGCATTCAGAATAAAATATAAAATCACCAGTCCCCTTGGCCTCAGCTATTTGGAAGTTGCCAGATATTCCTTGCCCTTCTGGAAGGCGTGGATAGCAGTATTCCCACATTTCTCCCTGCCTGTTTACCTATTAAGGTGCAATCTAGCTCTCAGGTTGTGCAACCAAAGCTATGATGATGATAAAGGAATATAATACTTAACAGAAAAAAAACGTCTGAGCCCAGCTCATATAACAATGCTTTAGGTATATTAGGGCAAATGAACTTTACAAATAAAAGCTTCATTCGTTACAGGAAAAATACGATACTGTTGTTTCTCTTTTCCTGTGAATACATTTCTTTCAGTCAAAATATGTATTTTGAGTAATCATTAAAAAGACATGTTTTAACTTACCTTCTTTGGCAAGCAGGTAAGTTAAATTCATTTATTTCTTCTATTTATTTCTACAAAATTTCTTTGTCCTTCACATTTGATGGACAACATACAGAGGTATATCTCCTTAGTCCTTCTTTGCACTCTGTTTCCTCTCTGGAACCCTACATACCCTTCTCACTTAAACTGGAGTTTCACAACATTTAAATGCCTTTCCTTAAGTTTTCAACAAATTTGATATGGCTTTCCTCTCTGGGGCCTACAGCAGTCCCCAGATTCACAGTATTATTCAATCTAGTTGAAATCTTCCTCTTTCTAAGATAACACTAGCAATTTCAGCTAAGTGTTGCTTTCATTTTTAGAACAAGACCTGCCCGTTAGGAAGCCAGCACCTGCTTTTCTAGGTTATTTTTTCTACTCTGTGCATTTTTTTTCTCACAAACACACGTTTGTAATTTTAGCCTCTGACGGAGTTTGTCATTTGCATTTTAGTAATTTTGCTCACTCTGCTTTTCACAAATACTATTCTTTTGAGATTCCTACATGCTCCAATTGTAAAAAATTACTAGGAAGCTGCTTGACTTCATAGTGCCTTTTGATCCAAATAGTCTCAAGAAATGCTGTACAAACATCAGGATGCCTATGAAGCAGATGCTAAATATATTTTAAGGTATCAATCCACTGGGGAAAGTACGGTATGGAGAAATTAAAGCAAAAATGTTCAGATACAGCAAGTAAAGCTGTAGCAAGGTACTGAAATAATCAGGATCTGTATATGCAGTACCTCAAAATTTCCTTGAAAAATTAGAAACTTTAGTAAGAACAATACAGTTCTCAAGAAGAACCTTACCCTTAGCAATTAAGAATAGAAATGCTGCCCAAATTGACATTAAAGAAATCAGTAAGTGAATAGAATGAAGCAGTTCTGCCTTGCAGTCCTATTCTTTAATCTTCAGACAATGCTCTCGAGCCACCCCTGCATTATTTTTATTAGCTGTCTCAGCTTTTTTAAGTGTGTTGTTTCTGCTGAGCTTATCTGCAAAGGAGTAGGTCCAAAGTAAGCAAACAGCGCAATGAGGAAATAAATAAATAAATAATCCCAGGGAAGGAGCCTTTCTGAGCCTGTGTAGCTGAACCGCTGACTTATTGTCTCTGCTCTCACCACACCCCCCTTCACTCAGTTGTTCCTTTTTTTAAAAAATTATTTTTTTTTTAATTTGGGAAGGCCTAACCAGCAGTAACAGCCTTACAATTGTTAGCAAAAAAGGGAAAGCTGTTTTGTAGTTATATGAAAACAAAAAGCATCTGAAATCAGCATGTTGTATTTGTTTTCACCATCAGTTGGGGGGGGGGGGGAAGGAAAGAAAAAATAAAGACAGCTGTTAATGCATTTTAGTAAAAGTGGAAAAAATCCTGGGGACTTTCTAAGCCTAATTTCAGCCTAGAGTGATTTTTATGGCCGAACAATGAATCCTTAGAATAATTGGTTCGTATCATGAATACACAACAAACTCTGAACCCAGGGCCTGATCCACTTTCCCGGGTAATCGGTAGGAATACCTCCTTTCGCTTCGGTGACAGTAGCAACGTACAGTCTCATTAAAAATAAAAAATCTTTACAAATGTGTTCTGGGTGAATTGAGACCAGTCGTTTGTTTATGTTGCATGAGCTCTGAAAGTGTTTTTGCAGCATTACGTGACTTATATCGATGCAAACAAATCAATATAAATCGTGGGTAAAAAAAGCACCATCACTTAAGAGAGGTACTAAATTTCCAGACCGCAGTATTCAGATTATGATTATTTATTGCCATTGTACGCAGATGAAAGGCTGCGGCGTTCCTTCCAGTTTCACTGCTTCGTGCCAGCTGAATTCTGCGAGAGGGATGGTGTTAGAAATGGAAGGCTACAGTAACGTTAAGTATGCTGTTTCCCTCCAACATCCATTTTGTTCCAAAGAAACACTTGCCAGAGATTAAAATATTCAAGATGGCTGTTTTCTGCACCCTTTCTGCGAGCTCTACAGTTTTTCGTGTTTCACATACTGCGGGTCCCCGTCTTTATTAAGACTACGAATATCTGAGTCCCCACCTTATCTGCCTCCCAAGCCGCTAAATACTGGCGAAAGTTCAAAGGGGGGTGCTTAAAATGCCTTATGCCCAGCCCGGACACCGACGCAGCCCTCCGCACGCCGCTTCGGCTGGATGCCGCTCCTCCACCGCGACCGGCCGGGCGCAGCCGGCGGCGGAGCGGGCCGCCCCCGCGGCCCCCCGCGGCGGGACTCCGCCGGCAGCGCAGCGCCCCGCGGCCCGGCCGTGCGCCGCGGCGCCGCTCGCCCCCGCCGCCGGGGGAGGCAGGGCCGGGGGCAGCGCCCGGCAGCGCGGCGGCTCCGCGGAGGCGGCGGGGGCCCGCGCCCCGCACCTGGACTTCCGCGCGGGCCCCCGCCGTCCCCGCCCGGGCTGCTACTGAGCAGCTGCGGGGCGGAGCGGCCAATGGCAGCGCCGCGGGGGCCGGGGGGCGGCGGGGGCCGCGGCTCTGCTGCCTCCGCCGGCGGCGGGGGGGGGTCCCGGCTCCGCGCGGCCCCGCCCGCTGGCGGGAGGCGGCGGAAAGCCGCGGGGAGGGGAGGGGAGGAGGCGGCACGGATCCCCAAGGCTCCCACGCACGGCCGACCTCTCCCCGGGGGTTTCCCGTGGCCGGGACGGGGTGGTCTTTTGTCCCCGCGTATGTCCCCCCCCCCCGGAGTAAGGGCAGGGGTCGGCTCGGTCCGGGGGCTCCGGCAGTGCGGGCAGCCCTGCCCTCCCCCTCCCCCATTGCAGGGAGGGGGCCGGCACCCACGGGGGGAGCCGGGCTCCCACGAGCCCTCCATCCCGCCGGGGCGGGCCGAGCAGCGGGCGGCCCGCGGTGGCTCCCCCCCCCGCCGCCACGAGGTGCGGAGTCCCCGGGCGCTGCCCGCGGGGGGCAACCGCGGCAGAGCTGTACCCGCTGCCCCCAGCTTCACCGGCGGCTGCCCAGCCCGAGCCCCCGGGCTGCCCGCAGCCCCGCGTCCCCGTCCGGTCGCCGCAGAACAAAGAGCCGCGGCGCGGCGGGTCGCGGGTGATTGGGGTTTCGCGGCGCCGGGCGCAGAAGTGCCCGGTGGTCGTCTGCTGGCGGTCCTCTGGGTCTGGCTTCGCTCGGACGTTTCGAGGGCGACTCTTCCCCAGCCGCGTTAGGAGTTGGTTGGTCGACGCAGAGAAATACTAACGCTGGAATTTAACTCGGTATTTGTTAAGAGGTCACTTTGAAAATGTCAAGCCTTTTTCGTAAAAGTAGCAGATGATGCAGTCCCGTATTATACTTGGAACAGCGTTTATCCTAAACTGCATATAGGTACACGGATTAACGTAAGAATCGAGCGGTTTATCTGGGTACATCACACAGCTATGAGAAGCTTTTTTTCATGGCTGAGAACTGAAAGCTTCACTGACCTCTAAGAAAACTTCACTTCATACAAAGAAAGCTTCGATTCCCTATCTTCTCCCACAAATGTACCAGGTTTCCCGTTTTCCACAACCTTGATGGTAATTAGCTCGTGAGCAGATGGGATGAGGCACTTTCCGTGCACGAGCTTTCCACTTCTACAAAATGAGTTCATCAAGCACCGCCTAAACGTCGCTTGACGTTATTGAGCCCATGATGTGCATCTGAAAGAGCCTCCTTCTGCACACGTATCTCAGGCACAGGAGGTGGATGCTCACACACCGCATCTATTTTATCAGGTTTGATGGTGCACATGTGCACACCAACGTGCAACAACTGGAAGGGGCGTTAACAAACCTCGTGGTCCGCAACAATCACCTCTATAAAACGCGTTTGCGACTTGGGAGGGAGGGCGAGACTTGCTTTATGGGAGCAGAACCGCTTGTCCTTATCCTGAAGGATCAGCTTGGTCAGTTTTAGCTCCTAAGTTGTTACTGCCTTTCCAGCCACTGCTTTTTTACGCGGACTTGATCAATTTTTGTTGTTGTTGACTCCTGTAAGCTCTTGGTGCCTGCCCGGTAACGAGGCAATCCCAGCACAGGCAAATGCAGATTTTAAAATTTCTATCCCCTGTGAGGCTTTTCTGGCTGCAGCGAATGCAGCGCTAGCGGGCTGCATTCGTCCTTCCGCTGCAAACAACATGGAAATACCAGGAAAGGGGGGGGGGGGGGGGGGGGGGGGGGGGCTGGCTGGGTGGGTGTATCTAAATTACTCCAGTTAAAATAAAATTCTAGCGATCAGTAGGAAATATCTATGGGTTAAGTGTTGCTAGCGGTAATGGGTGGGTCCTGCAGCGAGCTACAGCTACCCTGACGCGGAGCACCGGGCTGCCAGTTTTTCAAAATGCTTTGGCGAAATGTAAAAGGTGCGGGTGATAGGAAAAAATATGCCAGCAAGCTGCGGCAGATAGAGCACATCAACGATTTAGTGTTCATTACTTTCAAAAGATTCTTCAGTGCTTCCAAAGACATGTCCTTTCTCCGGTATCTTAGCTAGCGAGGGCCGTATCTTGTCATCAATGGTAAATCGATGGCATAGCCTGACCTTTCAGAGGGCTATATCCTTTATTCAAAACAGGCGAATTGGAGAGAAAGATGTGCGAAAAACAACCCCACTGGGGAAGGGGGCATTTCTAGCGCGGATTCTGTTTTCTATAAACTGTAAAGAGATCCTCGCGGAGTTCGCAGAAGTTGGTCTGGAGGGCGGCCGTAGTTCACACGACCGAAGGGCTCCCTGGAATCAGCTCACGGGCTCAGATAGGGCGAAGGTGCCAACTTCTAATTGATACGTTGAGGCGAAGCTCCCGACGTAATTGCTTTTAACATTCATGTATGCAAAGCGGCTTCGTGCGGGCAGGGCGAGCCCGAGGAGGCAGCGCTGCCTGCCAGCAGGAAACGGGCCTGGAAACACCTCTCGCTGCGGGCGGGAGAGGGACCGGCGGGGGCACCGGGCGGGCGCGGGGGGGGCGCGGTCCTGCCCGCCGGGCCCCCGCAGCCGCGGCGGCGCGGAGGGGGGGGGGAGGTCCGCGGCCGGCTCTCCGCGGCGAGGCTTCTCCCCGGCGTCGTTTCTTCCCGGCCCCTTCAGCGCCGGTTGTGAGGGCTGGGAAACGGCGCTGCCTTCGTCCGCCGGGGAGAGCCGGCATTGCCCGGCGTGCGTGCTAACTTCGCTAACGCGCTCTGGCCATAGCAGCGACGGTTGTACACAACAGCAATTATTATAATCCTTGTCGCAATGGCATTTACCCCCCGCGTCTGGGCTCCAATCCAGGTTATCCGATGGCGATAGCTGGAGTTGCTGGAGTGCCGTAAACGCAATGCCCCCTGAAGCAAACGCGAATCGCTCGGCATCGCCATTAATTATCACTACGCAGCTCAGAGAAGGTGTTTTCCCTTGCACCTTCCACCGCGCGAGCAAGGGGTAAAGAAAGTCCTGGAGACTCTTGTTCTGGCCAGCCTCAGGACAGAGCCGGCCACGGCAGCCGCAGCCCGGCGGCGTGCCCCAGCGCCGAGCCAGCCCCTTCTCGCCTGCGGGCAGCAGCGCTGGAAGGACGGGGGGACGCGGAGCCCCGCCGGGAGTCCGCATCTGCCGGGGGGATGAGGACACGGGCTTGGGGGGCCCCGCACCCTTCCCCTGCTGGCGACCCCCCTCGCTCGGGCAGGAAGGCAGGGACACGACCCCGCGGCGTGCGGGGAGAGGGCGGCGCAGGCCGGGAGCCATCTCGCCCCGCAGGCGCAGCGAAACCGTTCCCTGCCAGGGCGCAGCGCGGGCGCGAGCTGCCTCCACCGCCGCAGCTGGGGCTGCCGCCGCGCTCCCCTCCGGGGCCCCCCTGCCCAGAAACACGCGGCGCCTGCACGGCCGCCAGCGCTAATCTCACATCCGCCCCCGGCGCACACGCACGAAACGGCGGCCGGCTGCAAGGGAAGCGGGCGAGCCAAAAGGCAAACACGTCCCTGGGTGGGCTCGAACCACCAACCTTTCGGTTAACAGCCGAACGCGCTAACCGATTGCGCCACAGAGACTCCCGCTCACACCCGCATCTGCGGCGCGACTGATGTGCTGCGGGCCGTGCTTCGCCGCTCCCTCGCCTCCCCCCTGGCGACTTGCGGGCCACCGCGTGCCAAACCGTGCGTACAGAATGCTGCCCCTGAATAAATGAGTCCTGTGAAATGCTGAAAGAGGACTGAGAAAACAGTGAAAACGGCGGCTTCTCTTCTTCTAGCCAGTATGAAAGACTAATTCCCCAAAACATTGTTCACAGCAGCGTTCTTTTTCTGGGGAATAACTTCATGAACCAGGGTTAAACCAGCTGCTTCTTGGCTGCTGCTAATTCATCCATTACACATGCAAGCCAAAATGTAATTCCCAAATATCATTCCAAAATTGCCCTATTAATACATTTGAAAGGTAATTTTAAGTGACTGCAGGGAACAGTTAGACTGTTTAAGACAGGCAGCATCCCTCTGCATGTATGTAGGTAAATTATACTTACCTTTCTAAGTGACTGAAAACAGCAGTGAAGAAAAGCTAACGATCCTATTATCATTTGATCGAAATCTGCTTTCCACATTACCTGACAGTAAATCTATGCCTACAGCTCCACCAAGTACAAAGTTTTCACATCCAAACCTGAGCAAATGTTTTCCCCTTTTCTTTCACAGACTGAGGCTGTTTGAATCTCTTTGAAGTCTTACAGTACCAGTTGCTTCACGTTGTCCCTGTGGCTCCACGAAGCTCTGCCTGATGGCTCTTCTGTCCGCCGACAGCCTTTCAGCCAAGCAGGCGTGTGACACCCACTGCACAAGGACGGGTGCTAACTCCTTTCCAAGCAGATGCTGGTCCTCTCCTAGTCTCTGCCCACCCAAGACCAAGAAGTTCCAGCTCACTCCTGAAACCAGAGAGTCTTCAGCAGCGGGAGTAAGAGCAAGAGTGTGTTACTCCAGCTCTCCTATTTCATACAATACCTTGCTCTTCAACACTGTAAGACTTTGCTCCTCAGCCCAGTGAGTAAGGTTAAGCTGACCATTTATTGTCCACAGCTCAACCTTTCCAGTTTTTCCAATACTTTGAAAAGAGCTACATAAATGTCAGTATTATCACAGTACTGGTCAACTTTTTTGTTGCATATGGCTGGTACCTTACTGACCAACATCTTTTAAAACATGGCAGAGAAAGACAATATATGCAAGCCCTCAACACTAATTAAAATAATTATTTTAAAGATTGCTTTTTGGGGCATCATGCCCACTGCGGCATGCTTTCCTCTGCTATTCTCAGCATCAGAAGAATCGGTTCACAGGCTGGACCACTTCTATTTTCTCTGTGTAGGAGGACAAGCAAACAGTCCTGTGATTTTATGCACAAGCACATGGGTGTTTAGGAGAAACAGCAAGATTCCAGTCTGAACAAAGGCCTAACCCATGGACCAGTACTGATGAACATTTGGGCATGGATTTTGGGCCCTGAAGCATTTCACTTTATACACATGAATACTCCCATTAGTTTTAACAAATGTAAAATTGACTATTTTCACAATCTGCGTCTAGAAGCCAGATCTAAAAAGGGACTTTGCTATGCTGATACGGAGCACAAGCTCTAACTTTCAGGTGTCTGAGAGAAACACAGGACCTGGCATTAGACATCCAAGGTTGCCTGTTCAATGCGTTGGGACAGTGAGAGTGCTGCAGGTGAGGCTACAGAGTCACTTGACACCCTTCTCTTCAGCATTCTTCCTCATTGAATCTCGGAGTCTTTCATTTAAAGTCTTACAAGGTAAAAAAGAAAATAAAAAGAACATACACAACAGCAAATGCTACCCCTTCAGCTTGAAACCCACAGATCAGCAAAAGATCTGAACATGGATGACTTTCGCTGACTGCTGAAGCACTAACCAGTGAGCCATCACACCAGAGAGCAACATTATCTATCGCTACTCCGTAAATGGAAAAGATGAGATATCTACCCTTAGGAGAAGGTTTCTGACTGTATCTTCAGAAGAAAGGAAGAGGCCAAGAGCTGTTTAAGGCATTCAGAAACCAGAAAGGGATGCTACTCCAGATTAATCGTCCTCCCTATCAGTGTTTCATTCTTTATTTCTGGACAGCTCTCTTCCTTGATATGCTGTTTCTTGTGGATCATATCTGGAGTTACTTAATTTTTTCCAATATCTAGTCTATATAATATAAACACCATTATTGGATTCACTAATTATGGATTATGTTTTGGTTTATATTTTTATAAAAACATAAATGTATACAAATATATGGCATATGTCTATATGAAAATATTCTACTATGTAATATAAAAATATTTTTATATTATATAATATTCAAATATTTTATAACATTATTTTATTGTTATTGTGGGGTCCATTAACTTAAACGTTCATTGCTATGACATCTGTGACCTTCTTCAGATATAGGCTTTGGTTCCTGAATGTCAGAGAAAGCTCACATAGGACAGAGAGGGAAACTGGGCATTGTTTATGAGTTTTATAAACATACCATATATTCATCCTCTGTTCAGAAAATTAAGTCTAGTTATTCACCCAGAACTGTTCCTAAAATCAATTCCGTAGGATAAAACAGAAACAAAATAATCTTCCCACTTATATCACGAAACTACTTATTAACTACTCTGTTTCTACAATTTCTCACAGGAAAAGACCATTTACCCCCACACAAGCACATGCGTCTACATTATTTATTATTCTGTGTGTCATTTTTGGTCAACTATTAGTCAGCTCTCAAGTTACAACCTGACCCAAACTACAAAAATTCGTAGTCACAAAAAATTTCAGAACAGGTAACTCAGTTTCTGCCCAAATATATTTCTGATTGCTTACTTTGTAACAGAAAACTGTAAGTGCACAGCTTACCACCCAAAGATTTCTTCTGTTTTCCTCTGAAACCTATGATTCTAGTCCTTACCAGAACAAGGACATTAACATAAATGGATAACTAACGTAATTCAGCATTGCCATTAAAATTATTAAAAGCAGAGAATAAAATTTTAATGACAAACGTTTTTTCTTTATGCAGCTGCAAGCATCAAACCATGGAAAGTATTATTCCTGCAGAAGGATTCAAAAGGTTGGAAAAAGCAGGTATAGACAGTTTTTCTTGATTAGATGCAAGACTTCTGCTCTTTTCATTGTTCAAATAAAATGCATTTGGAGGGTTTTTTGTTCAGCTGTTTGTATACAGATTCGCTATTTTTCAGATACAAAGGTGGCTTACCATATTTTTTTTAAGGCTTCAGTAGCTAAACTCTTCTATTCTTGGCTATGTTAGTAAATCAGAAGAGTGTTATAACTAATAGGACATCCCTGCAAATAGGATCAACTTACCTTAAAAGCAAAGAACAAGACTGAACAATAGTATTTTACTGACCTCTCCAGTTCACTTAGCTCTAGCTTCTCTTATAATGCAAGTCACACAAAAGCAGGCTGTACCTAGATGAGAAAATCCACAAATCTTGAGGTGCTGCTAATTGCAGACTGTTGGGTAACCTAAAAGTCAGCCGTTCTCCCAACCTCCATAATCACGTTTACCAAAAGGAAATGGCACAGGCTGCCTGGTTCTGGATCACGAAACGTACAGTTGCACTTATCTCATGTTCAGGAGAGACAAAAAGTCGTTTCGGTGTGACTTGTGACAAAATTATAGAACAGCCATTGTTATTATCAGTAATTTGGAATGCAGTCTGCAGCTGTGGCAAAAAAAAAAAAAAAAAAACCAAACCAAATAGAGAGGGCTACATTCAGAATTGATCTTCAGATCTCACCTGACATACTTTTTGTATTGCAAATTCCCTGCAATCTACCTGTTCTGAGTGACTACTGAAAAAAGTACAATCATGACAGCAGTCAGTTCAATAGTTTACACACACACAAAATCTTAAAATACTGCTTCAAAAAAGTGAAAAGAATAAAATTTTACTGGTATAAGAAGTGAGCATAACACCGAGGAGAGTAATAATGATGCTTCTCACATAGCACTTATTTCTCTCACGCACTTCTTATTATCATGGTAAGAAAGGCATAAACTTCTTGTCCTTTCAGGTTCTTTGAGCTGTACCCACTAAGAATGCTTAAGAGTTCTTAAAATAATAGTGAATATCATGAAAATAAGAACGAGTCTTATGCAATTGAACTTTAATGTTGTCTCTACAGAACACACAGGAAAGCAGAGGAATTGCCAGCCTGTGTCTTCAGGAGCAGCAACCTATTTTAGCATTTTCCGAAGTCCAGGATTCAGATTTAAGTTCTAAACATAAGCCTCAGTTCAGAAAAGCAACTGTATTCAGAGCAATATGAAAGCATGTGTTAACTTCAAGCACAATCAGATTATTGGCATGGTATAAAAGTATTTTCTAAAATAGGTTAAATTTAAGAAAAAAGGTGAAGGGCAAATTTTAGAGCAGGCTCAAAACCACTGTTTGCTAAGAAATGAGAAGAACACAAATTTTGTATCCTTGCAATGCTTAAGAAAACACATCTGCCTGAAATATTCTCACCAGAAAACATCTACCTCAGTTCTAAAAGTTATTTTGCAGGTGATCACACTAGTCAGCTTTACATCTGTCCAAGTGCTATAATTCAGCCAGAACACTAAAGTTTGAAGGAAAGGCAGTGAGAAAGGAAAACACAGGTAAGCTTTGTGGATCCAATCCAATATTTCCAAACAGGAATCTGACATGTTCGACCAGGCAGCAATCTTAAGAAACCTGTGCTGACAGGTTGTATGGGCAACACCACTTCTGGAGGCCTTTTCTTAATCAGACTGTTTCAAAGAGATCAGGCATCAAATTCAGGTACCAGTGCTCTTTTCAGGATGCATTTACAGGCTCAAAATGTTCTTGCATTGCCTTCTAGAAGAGCTCTGTATGAAAGATGGCACATGGAATCCAAAGAACCATGGAGAAGCCATTATATTTTAGTTCCTCCAGCTACATTAATTACCAGCTATCAAAAGATTAGCAGAGGTTTCTAATCCTAGAACTCTATTGCCAAAATGGAGGGAGGTTATGATATCCCACCATGAAAACAAACTTGAATTCCAATGGTTATGGTTAGCTCCAGCAGAATTCTAACTCTCTCAAACACCTCTGGTGCAAGGAAGCTTCTTCTATTGCTGTTCTCTGGCTGCCCCTTGCGATGCGAGCAGCTTCCTGCAGGACCCCAGGATACCAAACATGTTGTTGGCCTGAACCTGCAATAAAACCCACTTTCTTGGAGTTATAATAGGAATGGTATACAAGAGATTCATCTTGTTCCCTACAAGGATTATGTAAGAGATATTCAGAATATTCTTGGTAGTAGCAGACAGAAACTAAAGGATACATCTCTTTTTCTCTTGACTGTAACCAATCCCTTTTTTTCATATGATCTCAGACATGGATAGATGCTACGGTAATGGGGCCTAGATCAAAAACTAAAAGAAAAACTAAAACTAGATCTCACTCTCCTACAATTGAGTGTGAGAGAGAAAAATTGAGGAGGTTTATACTTACCTCGATTGAAATAAGGGACATATTTCCACTGTTCTATGAAACTTCATGATCACTTAGCATAGACAGGAATTCATGTGGGTGCTGGAATATTTAAAGAATAATTTAAAAAAAAAAAAGAACCTTTAATCCCCCAAATTAAATAATCCTAATGCCAAGTCTTGAAAAGTATGAGGTAGAGGAAGATAAGAGTATGGAGAGTAAAGAAAAGAGAGACAGATTAGAGAGGAAAAAAAGAGAACAAAGAGGAGTGGGAGGGAAACAAAAGGATAAAAAATCAGAAAAGTGAAAGGAAGTCTGAATTAGCTCATTTTTCAGACAGGCCATATTCCTGCTGCTTTCAGAGATTTTACAGTGGAAAAGAACCAACATATTTTTGCAGTTTCAACAGCTTGCAGTGAGACTGAAGGCAAAAGCAGAACTCAGAGGGAACTGACCTCTCTCCAGTTGCTCCTGTCCTAATGGATGGTATAATCTCCACTACAGCAAAAGAACAGAGAAGGCACTTAGTGAGTTACTCACAGCTCCCTGTCCCCTCCTCCTCCTCTTGGCCCCCAGCTTCTCAGATCTTTCTATTAAACTTTTAATAGTGGGGACCCCCTCACTCAGGGCAGCACTGCAGTCATTCATTAGTGTCCACCTAGGGAACAAATAACTCTTTAGCTGCACTGTAGGTGTCCAGCTTGCTTTGTGCCTGGAGGGGGATTTGTAATCGAAACAGGGAAGTGCAGGAGCAAAGAGAAAAAATGGGCAATAATAACCCGTGAACTCGCCTTTCATTCAGGTAACACACAAGACACATGTTAATGATTTCAGCTTAAGTACCAGGCAGAGAACTAACTGTACACTAACCAGGCAGAAACCACCTGCATGTGCCAATGTAGCTAAGTAGGGACTTCTTGGAGAATGGACAGCGAGAAGTAACTGGCTGAATTTGCAAGGAATTGTTTTGTTGTGTACTTCACTGTTCTTCATTTGCAAGGTCCCTTTTCAAATTTCACCTGAATGGATCAGCAAGCTAAGATTTTTCTCAGGTCTTGTATTTTAGCCTGTCTGCACAGACTATTCCTGTAACTGGATTAGGAGAACCCATGAATATCGACACAGAATGCACTGGGATTTCAGCAGCTATGTTGTCTAATGGGACTAGAATATCAGTCAGTTATGTGCTATCTTAGGCAGGACTGTTTCAAACCTCATGGCCTAGATTGCCTGGATCATTAAGATAATTTTAAAATACAAATTAATTAAAACATAGACAAATAGGAAATGGGGTTTGCTTCCTATAATTTCTGTCCAAATGCATGTGTGTGCAAAACCAGTGAAGCAATCTTTGTCTAAGCACTCTCCTTCATTTGCCTCTTCCAGGTTTTTGGCGACTACCAGCCTCAGCAGGGTGAGGCAGCCATTTGCCCATCTTGCCAGTACCCTCAGATGAACACATCAGCCTGCAGCATATAATAGGTAGAAGACAGCCAGAGAAATACAAGAGAAGAAAGATCTCTTAAACAGAGAAGCGAGGACTGCAAATACCTTCGAGAACAATGTTTCCTTTTTCATCTCTAAATATTTGCAATCAATACAGCCTCAGTATTTCGCAAGCTAATCAATAATGCAGTGACAGTGAAAGAGATGTGAGGGTCTTTTTAGCGACCACAAACTGGCAATGATGCTTTGATGGCTCCTGCCGAGGATTTATCGTTTCTTAGATAATCTCCTGCAGAACACTGTGGGGCCTGAAAGTTTAATATACAATATGGCTATAGGAAGGAAACTGGATAGATGACTGCACTTTATCTTAATTCCCTATAGCATCATGTCCCAAGGAAATCAAAGGTAAAGTAAAAGCATGATACATGTCTAAAAGTACGAATACAGTCTACAAAGACTGTTGTTTGGACATTTAATACAGCTAAGCTGGTCCATAAAAGGTAAGAGAGGGCAAGGGTGTTATGAGAAGCCACAATCCTGTTTTGTCATTGTCCTTGCCATGAGGGACTTCAGAGGGACTTTATTATTATAAACTATTATTTTAGACTGTATTATAAATTATTTCAGAGACATACACAAGCTAAATCTCTCTCCCTTTCCACACGCATGCAATTCACTAACTGTGAATAAAATGAGAACAATTTGCCTCCAAATAAATAATCACATGCAGTACTTAATAAATAGGAACAGAAGAGGTCACGTCTCCACAGTTTAATACGTTTTGGTCAAAATGCCCCTGGCTCAAGTGACCAGAACATTTACTGAGATGTGCCGCCCCTGGGGGAAGGGATCTTCCATTCAGACATCTCTACTGCTGCGCAGGACACTGCCACTCACACACAGCATAATCCTCCCAGGAAAAGGAAATACAGGCTGTGCACAGCAGCATATTCTGACAATACCAAAGTCCTCCTCCTTCTCCTTGAGGCTGTGATGTAGGGCCCTAATAATAAGTCCAAGAGCAGTCAGACAACATGTAAAATCTCATAATTTCACCTGCCCAGGAACCCTCTAGGCCTTAAAGGAATAAAACTATTCCTTTTCCCTTCTCCTTTCTCACTTTTCTTTCATCACATAAAAGCCTTTCTAGATTTCCTCAAGTTTGTGTTGCAATTATTTACTACCTCCAAGTAATTATTATATAAATATTAAATTCTACTTTAAGAAAAAATGGTATATTAATAAATACACACTGCAACAGATCCCAATTGCTCCTGAAATACTCCTGATCATCCTGCATTACAACATGTTACAACTATGTATTTTTCAAAAGAACACAATTCAAAAAACAAAATTTCAGTTTTTCTTACAGCCAAACAGTAATTGTGGTACATTAGCTTTTTCAGTTTTTTCACACTGTATGTTAATACGCTGTACATTTGCTCAATTTCCACAAGTAACTACATAAGTGTAAATACAAAATATGAAAAACATACTATCATGTACAGCATATTTTTAAGTCTTATAGCCCTTCCTAGTCCTGTCATTACATTAACTAGCTTTAAAAAATTCTGCCAACACTCAGAACACTTTAACAATTGCTTTCCTTACGTATTCATGCAATTAGTATTTCCACATTCTCAAAGGTATAAGCTTTTTCTTCTTTGCAGTTTATTAAAAAAACCCCACAACATCAAAAAAAAACCCAAAACAGGTATACATGAGTCTGTGAATGCACCTGGAAATTTTCAATCTTTTTTAAAAAATTAAGATAATCAACAAAATTGTACTGTTAAAATCAGTGAATTCTCAAATTGTCAAGCAACCTTAAAATTGCTCATTTTCTGAAATTCTTTCATTTGTTTTTAACTTGGGATTTTGTAAACCTTGTTAAAATATTATGCCAAAACCATCAAGCTAAAACCTGTCAAAATGACTGATGATATTAAGAAGAAAATATATATTTATGGTCTTTTACAAATCACAGCATCCAGTTCAATGACACACAAGCAGGTTTATAAAAAAACTAGTCTCACAAGACTACAGAACCCTTTAAAAGCAGCATTTCTGCCATCTTCAACTGACTTTTGCAGCTTGGTAGGTACAGATAATTTGTATTTCATACAGCCAATGGTCATTAAAGACCCCCCCATATTTCTCTTAAATTGCATAAATTGGAAAATTGTTCATTTCCTCTTCCTCCAGCTCTGTTTTCATGTATGATGAATTTAGGGATGTTTTGCTGAAAATGGGCAAGAGATTATGCTACATACAGATATGCCTGCTGAAAACAATTCAATGAATTAAAAATAACCACGGACTGCAACTGACCTTTCGTATAAACCATATATCTCTATATTTTTGACATGCCTTAATGATTATTAGGGTTTGGCTCAATGAAAGTGACTGAAGAGTACAATATTTAGCATTTGTTTTATATTATTTACAATTTCAGTGTTCTATTTACAGAGGTTTATGATCCCCATCCTGGAAATCTTATTCAGATGAATAATCCAATCTCGTGTAAGTATTCTGAATGAGAGATGCAGGACTGACTCTTTCATTCTGATATAAACACAAGATAAACGGGTAGACAAATTATATAGATCAACTTAGGTAGTGGATGCCTCCTTACTGGAGACAATGTGTCTGCTATCTGTACAGGGTTTTTAAGCAGATGAGCACAGCAATGTTGAATCTGAAGTCCTGACAAGCTCCAAGAGTTCTGCAGTACTTCTGAAGAAAACATTACAATCAGCTCTACACTGCATGTACCCACTCCTCCCCCAAGACAAAAAGTTCACTATCTCCAGCACCACTCTGTGCATGAACACATTTTTCAATATTATGCTTCAAATTTTAATTCTAGTCAATACAAAGATTACAGCCTAGGATGTATTAAAGATGGGTTTACCTCTATGAGGAAAAGGGATATATAACACATAATTTCCATCCTAAGTCCAGTTTTTAACTAAAATTACCATGGAAATGTATGTTTTGTTAATTTTTATATTAAATAAATGGAGAATCACAAATGTGAAAAATACTTCTGTGGCTAGTAATTTTTTTAGTTTTGAAAATTAAATTCTGTAAATACATATCAAGATATTATTCATAAGGATTTTTAAATAACAAATCTTAACAACACATGGAATAAGTATAGATACAAAAAACGTGTTAGAAATTATACACATTCTAGTTCAGAGCAGATGCAACTATTACCAACATTTTCCTCATTGGTACTTTTTTTCAATTCAAAGGTTTGCATACAAGGTTTGTGCACACGGATTTTCTGACATTTTCGGATCTGGCCTTACAAATGCTCAAGTAACTTTCTCCAGAAGTATAGTTCAATTCTGCTCCAAAGCTTCTCATCTTAGTCAAGCTACTTACACATTTGCAGAATGAAGCTCTCGGTATAGACGCAGATACAAGTGGCTAAATGAGATTTGGCTACCAATTTCACAATGTGTCATTCTGTATCAGACAAAGCAACAAAGGAAAGTTGAATTGTTCTCCTGTGTGAGCTGTATATACCAACCACCACACCACTTAATAGGTTTATTTTATTAATAGCATATATTTAAAATCTTCAATGCAAGTTTATTTTGAACGATGAAGGGCTGGTAAATTCTTAAAAGATAATAATCAGCAGTGCAGCAGTTCTTTGATGGTCTGTAATTACCCAACTGTCCACTATTTGAATGACAGCAGCAAACTACCACTCACCGTTAGTTTATTTTTATTTACAAGTTGTACTTTAGGTAAGAATCCATTAATTACAAGCAAAACAAATTGCTTACTTGAAACACTTCCCACAGAGGCTTGTTTTTTACATGCATTAATCTAGATGATATATACATGACATTTTAAATGGAGGTTAAACTGATGTAAATAAATGCAATTATTTGAAAGCAAACAGGATTCAGCCACATTTATTTCTGCATGGGATTACCGTACGTTTTCCCCTGGCATGTATCGTGAACAAACACTGAACCACAGGAATTCCAGAAGGCTGCAGATTTTAAAACTTCCTACCAACGTGAAATTTGACAATATGGCACTGTAGTCTTTCTTTTAATTTTATATGATTTGCCTGAGGTAACATGTTGTGTAATTGTTCTTAAGATAATTACCCATAGAACTTCTTAAGCTGGAGGGATGGCAAAAGGTTTGAATTTCACAGACTTTTTTGCTTTGCTAATAAAAAGCTACAGATGAACTTCACGAACACCTGAGTCCTGCATGCAGGAGCACTGCTGATCCTGACATTGCAGCAGGGCCATGTCAACCTTCCCATGGGGGACTCTGCCCCCATGGCTGCCATCTTGGGCCTCCCCTGTGGGAAACGCTTTCCTGTCGCACCCTGGTCAGCATGCACCAGCCCCCCCGCCAAGCCCTCACCCCTTCCTGGGGAACCCTGTCCTCAGCCAGCCCCGGGAGCCCATCACAGCCTTCGACTGCCTCAATGGCTGCCGCAGCGGCAATGCTGCTGCAGTGGCAATGCTCCTTCCTGCTCTCCTACACAGGCACCGTACAGCACTGCCCGTCCCACCACTGCCCTTCCCTGCCTTACACCCACCTCCTGCCTCGGACCCACCTGCGCTCCAACTCCGCTGGCAGTTTTCTCTGACTTTCTTTCCTCAAAGTACCGCCTCCGCCTGAGAACAACCACCTCGGCCTCCGCCCCGGCACCTCACAGCCACCATGTCGCTGTGGCTCCTCCACCTCAAGGCCTCTGGGAGAGGCAGCAGCAGCCAGCATCTTCCTCACTCGCCTCTTCTTCGCCAGCCCCTCACACTGAGCAGTGGCCTCTTGCAGCAGCCCCCTCCCGCCATCACAGTCCCCAGCGGATGGGTGGGCCTCGGGCCGCCGTGGTGGGAAATGGCGGCTGCCGCCTGGAGACTCCAAGAGGCATGGCAAGTCCTGCTGCCGCAGCCCCAAAACCACCGACTCGTGCGGTGAAAGTAAGTATTGTATGCATTTTATGTGTGCATATAGACACACTACATCTGTGCAATAGTGTTTCTTTGTATCTTTCTTACAAAAATGTATCAATTTCTGTGTAAGCAAAACCTGTCCCTTGCGGAGTAACACAAAACAAAGTTACCCTGATCCAAGGCCAGAGCCACTTCAAAAGCAATTATTAACTGAAAGGACCCGCCAAAATTAACAGCTGTAATCTCGCAACCTTTTATAAAGGATTTACATTTCAAAAGTGAAAGTTATTTGTGAAGTTTTTGCATGTTTTTCTCATACTCTGTGCTGCTTTAGTTTTACTATTGCACAGCAGCCCTCGATGCACCTCTTTGAAATAAAGAAGAGTGAAAAATCACCGTACACCAGGAGGGACACTGAAGAGCCAACGAATTTCCATGCTGCAGGCACTGGGCAGCCCAATCCTGCTTCTGCCAGAGACAAAAAGGGTTTTGCCACCAGTGTCACTGGCAGCAAGATCAAGCTGCCCGTGGCAGCAAGGTTTCGCAAACCAGCTAGGTAGTATGATAAAGACTCTAGGACACAATGATCTTATTGTACTCAGCAGGGACAAAAACCCCACCCAATTTAATGTACCAAACCATTTCAGTCACTATTTTTGCCTTCTGCAGGTCTTCTGGAAATTATTTAAAATAATATCTAAATATGAAATACAAAATGTCAATTTTACATCCTGCTGATTTCAGCTAAAGTTCTATGTAAGGAACAAAAAAGAACATGATAAAATCTAATCAATAGCATCAAAATACACAGCCAAATAATTAACATTCTGTGTGCTGAACAGTAGTCTTGATGATGGTTGTTTCAAACAACACAAGTTAGAAGTAATTGCAAAAGGAACAATCTTTCCATAATCAAACCAATGTAAGGACATTGTTGGCTTATAGCACCTTTAGGGAGACATTGACTGTTCTTTCTACTTTTGTATAAATGTGGAGGCATAAGCATGGCCCTGTCTTATTCTTGCTCGGTTGGAGAGGTTACCCAGAGCGTAGGGTTGATGGGCTCCCAGAAGCAGTTTCCTACGAGACCGGATCTCACAAGCATTTGCAGCAGCGTTACTGTGTAAGGGCTACTCACAGTCACAGTCTGGCCCATATAATCCATTAACCCAACTAGAGATCAATTCCTGGGAGAAGCCTATCCCATTTTTTAAGAATAACTTTGTCGCCAGCATTGTAAATCTAGCAATAAACTGTTGTGAAACTCTATCCTCTCTCACATTTAAAAGAGCTTTGCAGAAAATGGATCTTGGGGCATAGGGAGACACAGGGACATCTGTCTCCAAGTATTTCAAAGAGGAGCTTTTCCACCTGGGAGTAAGGACACATTTTTATATTTTTGAATATTTATGTAACTAGTACATTTTTAGAATGTTATTTCCACCATTATTTCGATAAGCCATAGCTTTCTATGGTCACTTCCAAAAAATATAGGCAGGAATATCTTTGTCAGAGTTACATATTATCATCAGACATACATATTTATAACTCTCCATTTCCTTGAATGCGCCACATAAATAGATGCTCAGTGCTTGTCATGTTACGTCTTGCAGATAGTGAGAACAAAAGAAAAACAACAAACAATACCAAAAATAATTTTTAAAAATCTAAACTGAAAACATGAAAGATTAATGTTGAAGCATTCACTGGTAACAACCACAAATTTGAAGGCAGTCAGACTGAGCTATGGTTTGCTTTCCTCATGCTTATGAGTACAATATGATAGATGTCATGTGAATGTGGAGAAAATTATTTAAATTTAATATTATTCTTTGTGTAAGTATATTTTATATTGATAGGCTAATTAAAAAAACAGTCACCTTTACCTTTATAAAAAACTTCTGGCATGCAGCAGCTCTAGTGAGAGCCCAACCTTAATGTCTTCACTCCAACCACATGAACCTGGTCAGGGTCACAAACAGCTATATATACCCTGTCATATGGCACAAGGGTCAGTATCTACTAATTCCAGTGGCTACTGTTACAATACTCAACCACCAAAAGTTTCAGATCAGAAGTTGAAAGTTTGAGACATTTATGAGTGAGAACAGAGGCTCCTAATTTAAAACGTGTGTGACCTTAATATAGCATTTAGGGGTTCAGAATGTTCTTATGTACTTTGCCTAATACTGCAGTTTTACAATACTCCCTCACTTCCAGTCGTAAAACTATGGATTGATTTACCTTATCTGTACATTATGAAGAATAGATCTCTGAAAAAAGCAAATTTCCATGACTATTTGAACCAGTAACAGAAAAAATAGTTTTCCTTAATGCAAAAGCAGAATAAAAAGAACCTGCGTATAACCCTTAATTCCAGCCATAAGTTAGCATTTTTTCACAGATGTGTATATTTTTCAGAAAGTACTATAAATCAGAATGATTATGTACTTGTCAATGATAACTCTGTTTATGTAAAATAATCTTATAACGGGACACCAGAATAGTCTGTCTTAATCAAAGACAGATTTATATCCATACGGTCCGGTTATTCACAGACTGTAACAAAACATATAAAAATGTAGATCTGACATCATTGTAAGCGTTGCATACACAGTTGCCTTCTTTACGTGTGATATAACAATGAAAAACTATCATCTACTCCTGCTCCCATTGAAATCAGGGACACATTCCCATTTACATCACTCGCAGTTGGATGAGAGATCAAAACTAGTGTCCAGCTTTTGAAAACTCCATAAAACCAGGTGTCATATGTATTTGACTAACTCTGGTTGTTCCACAGCTTATTGGAAATATCACTTTTTTCTTCATAATTAGCCCAAGGAATTAAAACAAAACTCAGAAAAGTATGGACAGGCACAGTATTTTCCATAATTTCCATAATTTCATCCATAAGTTTTTCCATAATGACAGCTTAGAGTACAAGAAACCAACTCAGAAACCTTCCACATCTAATAATTTTCATTAGAAAATTACTTAATACACGACGGTATGAAATAGAAATGGAAGACCTGTAAGCTGTGTTATATGTCATTTTCTCTGGTGGGAATTAGTATGTTGCTGATGAGCGATATTTGGAGAAAAATCTTTATTTAATCATGTGTACTCTTTCTGAAGCCAAAACTCAGTGCACCTACAATAATATAACTACAAAAACTGTGTCATCAAATATAACCAAACCTTCAGCTGTTATAGAGCCAAAATATCCATTATTTACGTAATGATTTTGCCAATGGTTCTCACTCATAATGTTTCAGCAGCTCTTTTGATAGGAGCAATATTAATAAATGAACTGACAAGAAATCATTAAAGAAACAAAGTAACGTATTTTTAATAGTCTGCAAAAGTTTAATGCAGATAATTTAGTTACCTAGCTATGTTCTTGTATCAATATCAATGAAATTTCAGAACAGTAAGGTAAAGTCAAAGCACCTTGAATTCTTTATATGGATTCTGCTTCAGATAAAAACAATCACAATTTATTCAAAGTATAGAAAGCAACAATAAAGTTTTAGTGAGACAGAGCAGTGCAATAACTCAAGAAAATTCATGCCATGAGCAGTTTTTCCTCTTTTTTTGACTGCAATGGTCAACAAAATAAATGAAGAACAACAAGAGAGAATCAATGCAGAGGCCTAGAGAGTAACTCCCATTTTTTAAACTATTAATTTTGTGCTTTGTGTCAAAGGCAATGACAGTAAGCACTGAATAAATACAAAACTTCTTTGGGATTGCTGGTTTTTTTAAGATGAAAAATGCACTGGTTTGGAATGTTTATTTGAACCAGCTGTATGGTATTACTATAGAGACTCAGGAAGTTAATATATTCTTTGGAAGTCCAGTATCATAATAAGTTATTCTAGCAGCCATAGTAAATGAACAGAGGACATGCAATGTGATTTGGCAGCCCAAGCACAGACACTGCATACGCTCCTAAATTCAAGCTACACAGCAGCTGTAAGTACCAGCACTGGGTCTTGCTCATAGTTAGAAGAGTGACTGGTAGAAAGAGGGCAGAATCAGAACTAGTATCAACATTTCCTAGTACACGTGATGGGACTGATCGTCTCTGAAATTAACAGAACAAAATCTTCTCACTGAAATCTCTCGTGTAACAGGATCTGGCTCGTCACGTACTACACCTCTTTTCATTCATTATAGTATTTTATTCTGGCCATTTGTCTCCTATGATTTATGCAACCATGTCCTCATTGCTATAGTGCTGGTGGTACAGCAACATGTTGTGATATGAAGCACTGGAAAATCAAAGAAATCTCTATTTTGACAGTGCAAGCTGATGTGCACGGGTTGTAGGGAAGGAAGGGTATATATTCAGATATTCAGGTTAAGAACAGCCATGAAATCTGTTTATATTCTGAATATCTCTCAAAAACTATTAATGGTGAAATCCTTCATACCACTACAATCAATCTCTCTGTAACGACTTAATAGTTATGCGGAGGCAAATCAAATTATTCTCATAATCAGGGATAAAATACAACACATTTTGCAATCTATCAAGTAGAAGATCACTTACTTGTACTATTAGTGTCTAAAGATGAACTGCCATGCTTCAGTAATATTAATTTTATGATATGAAGTTTAAAGCAAATTAATTTAAAGTTAGTGCTGAATTTCAAGGCTAGATGTATATTTTTATGGCAAGACAATGCAGGAATGTAAGGTATGACACTGCAACATCTAGGAATAATAGGGTAAGTTAAAGTTACCATAACAGATGTTTTGATTTTAAGTCTGCATTCCCTTACTCTGGCTAATGTTGTCACAATCTTCTGGTTGCCTAAATATGGATTATTGTTATCAGCCATATCCCATCATCCTTAGGCAACTTTCCCAAAAGAGGAAAGAGGAGTTTTCTTTGAGTGACAGATGCAGAATAGTGACAGATGCAGAATTCACCATTTTTTATCCTCTGTCTGCCATGTAAAACACAATGTGAAACAGTTCTGGAATATCTTTTCTTTGTAGAAAAGGACAAAAGCCTCTTCCAGAAAATTCCACTTTTACCTAACTTTTTTGCCTCCACAGATCAATATAGATGTTGAAAATGAACTGAAATCTTAGAATGTGTAAAGAATTTGTCTGAATGAATTTATTATTAAAAATGGTTTATGCTTTAAGCTACTATATCTTCACTTTCTTTAAATTATATAAACATTTTATTTTCCAAAATATTAACAGAGGCATATCATAGTTTAGTTAATTTAAGTAGTCTATCCATTAAATATAGAAAAATACAAACCTAAATTATCTGCTGGTGTAATTGACACAGATCCCAACAAGGCTTTACCAGCTTGTACTAGGAGATAGTTTGGCCCATAGTATTAGTCTAATACATTGTCCTGTAAATAATAGATTAAGTGAAGAAGTACTGTGGTATGTGCTTACATTTTAAAGCACATTTATCTACTTGGTATGACAACTTTTTTTAAGTTAATTGGGTATTTTACTATACTCACAGACTATTTAAAAACTGTACTAGATAACACTCTTTTGGGTCCAGTACAGGATAGTCTAAGTTCTGCCTTCTTTTTTCCAGAGGACTATAATGCAATGATAATATATTAACTTAAATAATTACATTAGATTACTGCCATAGAATGCATGCATGACGCCATTTCTATATGCAAAATCCATGTGGCGTTTTTCCAGTAGAATGTGGCACGATGATCCTAGTGATGTGAGTGGATGGTGGGAAGCACAAAGAAGGACTCTACCTCCAAGCCTGAGCAGCATGACTCACCCAGCCTAATCAGCTCCGTAACTTCCATGGCAAGAACAGCTTTCAGCATTGGAAAGTTCCAACACTAGCAAAACTAATGGGTTGCTCAACCCCAGCATTGTTCCTTTCTCCTCCGACTCCTGTTCTTCATAGCCACATTCAAGAAATCTTGGACTTTCTGCCAAATGATGGTCTCCGGTTTTACCCTGCCCCAAGAGATGCAGGGGAAATCAGGCCAATCCTACTATTAACTGGGGTTTTTTTGCACTTAGAGTGAGGACAGTGGCTGGGAAATGAAGGTCACAGTGAAACAGGGCAGAGGGAAAAGGTCTCTGACAGTTTTCCTGGACAGTGGGAGAACTCCACAGATGAATGCACTCTTTTCAGTCTCATCGTACAGCACAAGAGAGAAAATCCTACCACAGAACCTCCTAGGGTTTCCAGCCTCTCAGATGGGCTTTGCCTCAGAGAGGATGCCTTGACAGGAACAGATGTGATAACAAATGACCTTTAGAATTGCACCCTAAGAGTTGTTGACCGTTTCCTGAGAGCTGTTCATCCTCCTGAGCTCCTGGCTTTAGTTTGGAAACCTTGAGATCCTGTCATACAACTAAAAAGGGTCAACAACAAGAAAAAGAAAAATAGAGTATAAGACTTAGAAACAAAAGAAAGCGGGGGCAAAACCAGAGTACATACATATTTTAAGAGTCTCCCTCTGCTTTTAAAGATAAAAATCATAAATCTAAATGCAATGCCAAAACTCAGTATTGTCTTCATCCCCAAAACAAGGAAAAATTCTGAGATGAACAGAAGTCTATCAAATGATAATACAATAAAAATTAGGTTCAAAGCTATTTAATTTTTATTCCAGTCCAAATTACACTAAATGTATAATGTTAGATACCATAATACTTGTATATTCCTGTGACTGTGCTCAGATTTGCTGTGCAACACACAAAACCAAGAGTGTCTTTCCCAATAACAGCTTACAGGCTAAGTGGTGCACACGGAAAGTGGTGCACATAGGGAAGTCCAGAAAAGAGGCTGTGGATGCAGATGTGCATCCACAAGCGTGAGAGCGGAAGATGGGAAATTGTTTATTTGTTCCTCTTGGACTTCACAACTACAGTGAAAAATTTCTCAGCACTGACTTCTTGCAAAGCTCCTTGAAATCAAGACTATGACCATATCCCATGACTAGCATGGAGCAAAAGTCACATTTCACCCATATGCTCACTTAGGTTTATGTTGATGACTTCAGGCTGTCTCAACTAAGTCTTTTCGGAAAAAAAAAGGCTGAAAGCATAACAACATACTCATGGGCGTTCCATTTTTAAGGCAAGTTTGGGAAAAAACCTGGCCCTGCTAATACAATGATATGCTACATCTCATTCATTGCCTGTGAGAGGCAGAGAAGAGAAAAAGGGGAGGGGGAAGCAGGAGACGGAGGGAGACAGAAAGCAGAAGCAGAAACAAAGATGCAGTATCTGGAGACAAAACGAAAGGAGGGATGACATCAGGGAATGTGCAAAAGACGCCTCTTCCTACATTTGTTAAAACTAAACATGCATGCAAACTATAAAACCGAAATGAAAAGCACAGGCAGGCTTATTTGCTTTTATCCTTTCAAGCAGTGAAATTATTTTTGCTATGATTTTTTTCCCTGTCAATTCCTGTCCTTTCCTTGCAATGCCTTCTCCCTTCTCACTTGCCTTTTCTCCTTTTTCTTTTCAATGCCATCTTGCTTTGTTCCTTTTTCTTTGCTTCTGTCTGCTTCTTTCTTCCTCTTCCTTTCTTCTCTTGCTCTCTCTTGTCTTTTTTGTCTTGCTTTTGCTCTCCCATGTGTTCCCTGAGCACATGAAGAACATGAGCACAAATAGTGGAAAAGCATTTTTTTCCTGATGCTCCTTTTCTATTCCCATGTGGTTTTGACTGCTGTAGCTCTGTTAGGTTTTAAATACACATGGGGAAGCCACTTGTACTCCCATGTGTTTTAGAACTATCTACAGTAGCACACTGCAGGAAAAACATGTGGGAAGGGAATGTGTCGGAAAAGTTGCTTGTACTCTCTCCAACACGTGGGCCACATTTAACAAGGTCAAGGGACAAGTGTGGCTCACAGGCATTAGTTTGACCGGTACTATAAAAAGGATCATGCATTCTTCTTTCTTTTACCTGCACACACTCTGCAGTTAATCACTCACCCAAATACAGCTTATGGAGTTTCAATTGATCTACTTTTATTTTTAGGCTAGATGATCAGTTTAACGTATTTTAGGAACAGATTATCACATATTTTTTCCTGATTTGACAATTCCAAGATAATGAAGGATATAAATGTAACAAGAGGAAACCTTTTTTTTTTCCTTTGTCTTCCCTCCAGTATGAGACCATCATGCACGCTGTGACTGAGCAGACAAGGGTATGCCTGTTAAGCTGGCTGGCTGTTCCTAAGGCAGATACTTTCTGCCAAGGGTTCCTTCTGAACTTTCCTGCTGCAAGACCAAATTCATACAAAATGTCTGTGAACTGTTGGTTCATGTTATGCACATTTTGACACCTTTCATCTGGCTTTCACAGATTTTCAAAGCACCT
Organism: Gavia stellata; assembly: GCF_030936135.1. Lineage (NCBI taxonomy): Eukaryota > Metazoa > Chordata > Aves > Gaviiformes > Gaviidae > Gavia > Gavia stellata. The sequence goes on along the minus strand of NC_082599.1, from coordinate 20,602,134 downwards.
GTTCCAATACAACCTGTCTTTTTGGCAGCAACCAGTACCAGTAAGCCCCTGATTTTCTTTCCTCCTTCACTCAACCATTTCTAACACCGTACATGTCAAAAAATATAATGAAGTGAAAGGAGGCAAATGCTGTCCAGCTCTCCTAGATATCGGACCACAATTCCTGCAGAAAAAAAAAATTGTTCACATTGTTACACAGAGTAACTAAACTGTTCTTGCCTGTCACTCATTTCTTACAGGAAAGGTCCAGCTAGCTAACTTGCAAGTGGGCTGTTTGCCATGTGAACAGATGGGCACGGGGTTCAACAGTCAAGAAATGATGGATCAAATTTTGAAATTTGTTGCTCACTCTCCACTCCAATAGTTCCTAATTGGCCTCAATGGAACTTTAGCGCTGTAAAAATGGTATAACGGCAACAACATTTGAGTGAACAAATACACATCCCATCTAGGTGCTGCAAGCAGGCTTCCTGGCTGACAAAATCAGAATGACACCATCAGTGAATGTCTGTTACAAGCTGACGTAGCTCTCTAAGGTTAACATGTTCCTATGTGAGCATACAGTGGAGTTGAAGGGGAGTATCTAATGCTTATTTTGAATGGTGGTCTAAGATAAAGTCTTTTGTCTGAAAAGATCCTTTAATAAATATAACCATTTAAACAAAGAATGAGTTCACTTATGTCTTATAATAAAGCAAGAGGAGGTAAGAGGTTTTTTCCATTATGCACTGTTTATAGCATATTGTCTAAAATTGTTATCACCTTTATAACAGTCACGTTTTAACATAGTGAATTGATCAAAATTAAATTATATTTGACTGCTACTAATAGATCAAGAAAATAAACTTTCTTTTAGAACAACATTGTTTCCCAGCTTTCCAACTGCTGCTATGGCAGTATATATTTATCTCAAATTCCTGTGTATTCAGTGAAAATATAGGACATGAAAAAAATGTAGATTAATCCTTGCATCTCATTGATGCACTTATTTAGTTCTGGGTTTCCATTATCAGAAATTTGAATTATTACTGAAGAAAATGTGTTTGCTTTACCTACGAAATATAGGCTTCTTGCATTTCTTCATATTGGTTGTACATAATTCTGTAATTTTAACTCTGTCTTTCTGTTATCATTTTGACTATATCAACACTGTATTATGTTAATTAACACCAGCAGTTGCAAGCCAGGGTCTTAATATTTTGTTTATACTGTAATGGGAATTTCTTGCCTTGTGCCTCTTTCTTGCATACATTTTGACAGGTTACTGATGCATTTGCAAAAATAGTTGAAGAGTTCTATGAGTACCCTGATAAGAACTGATGATCATAATTAGTGATACCTTTAGAAATACATTGTATTTTTAATAAAATTGCACATACAGTAAGAGGAGATAAAATATTTTTATAAGCATCTACACAACACATTTCATTAATTTTCTGAGGGGAAAAAAAAGCAATTTCCCAGGGTCTTTTCCAATTTTTCTTCACCACCTCAGGCCCAGTGCTATTTGGTATGGGCAGATTAGGGTAGCTGATGATTCCTATTGATTTAAATGTCGTGCTAGGAAGCCTAAATCCCCAAGAGCAATAGAATCTCCCCTATCACTATCCTACTGCTTATTGACCTAATTCACTAACCAACCATCAGGGTTTTCTCTCACAACAAATAAATCTTGCATGAAACAGACAGTACATGGACACTTGTAGTGTTCAGTGGTGTTGCCACTATAATAAATGTAGGGTCACCAAAGCATTCCTCTTCGTTTTCTCAGGTTGACCGTAATGTCATTTGCCATTTAAAAATGGGCAGAAACCACAACTGTATTTTTAGTATCAAAGCTATTTCTATAATCTGAAATAAACTTGATGTCATATAAACAATGCAGACCATTCAGTACATGTAAAATTCCATGTCTTTCAATGTTCTGATTTGCCTGTAAGTTATTGCTGGAACGCCTGCTGAACAGGTCTAATGGTTGCAGCATTATAACCACAAATTGAGATACTACTGAGACTCAGCATTTACTGCTCAAAATTCTGATAATTAGCAATCTTCCTCTTCCATGAATTGAGCCAAACAAATGAAGAACGAGCCAGTGTTTCTTATGTTATTCTGAGCCTCACAGGGCAGTCTTTTCAAATAAAACTTTTAACTCGAACGCTGCAGATGCCTGCATCTGAACTTCACTCTTGGTGATTTTACTGGGTTGAATAACATGCTTGTTTACATGTAAAAGCCAGTACTCTAAACTTAGTGGCTCTGTAAAATATGGTCGTCACTAGATATGAAATATGTTCACCAAAAGAGAACACAAAAAATACACTATATGAAAAGACCACCTCCATACTACTTTGATAGGCAGATCTGTTTCAGAGAAGAGGCCTAATTCTGCTCCCAGTAAAGTTAATTAGAGTAACAGCAAGGTCCTAAATTACTAGTACTCTCATCAATATCAAGTTAAGCTTTTATCAATGTAATTTGAAGCAGTATTAAAAGCGATAAATGCTAATTTATAGTTGTTGATATTATCAAAGCAAGATCATTTGCAACCATACGTAACTGTGCCAGATTTTTATCACGTTATAAAGGTTAACATAAGTGTTACAAGGAACATCAATGAGCTACGCACACTACGTTTGCTTTTGGTTAGATAAGTATGCTTTGTAGTAGTTGATATTCCCTCTAGATAATGGATATGGGCCAGATTCTCTGCTGACACAAAGCAATATAAGTAATTTGAAGGCAGATATGCTGATTTACACTAGCTGCAGATCTAGCCCTAATATCTTTAGATGCAATAAACCATCTTAAATAAGTCCATTTCCTAACTATTACTCAGCAATTCCTCACCAGTGCCAAAAGGGAACCTTGGATGCCAAGGTCTGCAGGATTTTATTTATCAAAGCTTCTTTTAAGGCATCTATCATTTTGGCATGCAAGCCCTGCTTTATGGTCAGAATCAAACATTTTCATGAAACAGCAGGATTAATTCTAGCCAAAAATGGCACGTAATGCTTGTTCTTGCTGTAATATCTGTTCCAACTAATCCTTTTATGAAAACTGCATATTATGTTAGTAGTTTTAGATACCTTTGCTGCTTGGTACTGCTGAACTGCATAAAGAGAATTAAAATTGTTATACCATGCATCTCTTTAAAGACTGGATTACTGGTAACTCATTGTTTGTATTTCTGTATTTATCTACCTTGATAAGAAGCTAACTAAGTGCAGAGCTAAGAAAATCACATTTTTGTTTGTTATATAAATACAAAATTATTTTACCAATTAGGTGCTATGCTAAATAACGTTTTAGCATCCTGACATTAAACATCTGGAGACAAGTAGTACCTAAAACATACAGCCTAATTTTCCTTTGAGGTTTATCTATTTTTACTTACATTTGCTGGATGTCAGCTTATAATAATTACTCTCCCATACACATCTCTAGCACTAATGTGACAGACTGTGAATGCTTCTTGACAATAGAGTATAATATCCTCCTTACAGGCTTCCAACAGCAAGGCTACAATCTTACCATCGAGTGTATAAACATGCAAAAAGGCTTACTTAAAACATTGACAAATTTCATATGTATTTGGTTTACTGTTTAAAAGCACATACAGACTAGACATTTCTCAATAAATCTAAAAAATACAGCTAAATGTAAAGAACTTTGGGTACTATGTGTGATGTCTGCATCTGAGTGCTGCCTGAGCAGCATGAACAGTAGTTACAATTTTGAAGTATCTGTAAATGATGTCAGGTCATTTGAGAAGAAGCAAAAATTTACATTTAAAATCTACTACCAATAAATTTTGCTTACAAAACAGAGAATACCAATATAATGACTAAAAAGCATTTCTTAGCATTTTTGTGAGTATGACAAACTATGTTCATCTGTGACACAGGGCTAGACATGGAATTACAGTAGTAGTTCCACTAAAGCAGCAGGAATCTTTGTATTTCTCCATCCGACTTTAAAGGTGGCATCTTTTATGTAGGCCTCATTTGTAAATGCCCACGAATTTAGTCAAAGACACTAGAGGTTTATCTTAAGAAAGAACAAACACGTTATGAACTACATAGCTTTATTTCTCTGTGAGAGAATTACTGAAAATTCAGTAAATACAGGACTTTCACTTTATTAGAAGGACTTTAAAATATGTTAAAACACACAAAAAGGCAAAGCTGCTATCCTGGAGAATGTACTGTCTAGTACATCACAGTGATGCTTGTTCACATGCCTAAACCCCTACATCCTTTTATTACTTAGTTTCTTGTGTGATCTTAGACATAAAGTGTAGAAATTCTCCCTGTGATTTTTTTTTTATTTTACAAGAAATAATAAAATATAAATTCAAATAATTTTTCTAGAGTTTTGATCTGATATATGTTTTAGTAAAATAAGGGGGAAACGGAATTTTTATAATATGTAGGATTTTCCCAAATTGTTAGAAATCAAAGGAGCAATGATGTTTTAAACAAGTGGTACTTCTCTGGTTGCCTCTATTCCTGAGTACTTAAATAAGGACTGAAATATTAATAGCTTAAAAGTGTATAATTTAAATATGAAAGCTCTAAGGTTTCTTTTTTTTTTTTTTTACAGCCTAAGAATATGTGGCTCTTTTCATGTATAAGGGGAAAAATCAGAAGATTTTAAGTTTTGACAAATAGAAGCTAAAACCAAGTCAGAATAAAGCTAATCAAAAGGTAAAGAGATAAGTCCTTCTTCTTTTTTAATAAATTAATGTCACTTAATTCCAAAAATACTACTTAGTAGCAAAAATGTTTTTCAGGTTAAACTTAGAATTAAAAAAATTAAGTACCTGATCAAAAATTTATTCAGCTACTATAGGTTTTACCTTACTGAAATAAATCAAGTACTCTCACATATTTAATTAAAAAGCTAATTTCCTTAACTGTTAATCAGAATTATTTGTGAGCAAACAAAGTATGTTTTATTGAATAGTCCTTATCTGTAGCCAAAAAATGCATGTATTGAAATTAATACAAACCAAAAAAATCTGGAAGTATGAAATATTTTTTAAAATATGTGACAAGTACTGCACTTTTACCAGATATGAGGACTGTCTACGGCAATCGTACCAAATAGATAATCCACATAATGGCTTGGTTCAAGGCAGTATTTTATTTACTGTATTGCACTTTTGTGCCTGGGACATGAGAGAAATTTTCCTGGGCCTTTCGGGGTATGCAGACTCCTTTTCTTTGATGCTATGATCATGTCAGTGAGAGATACATAAGTATCATGTTTTTTCTTCAGATGTGAATCCACCAAGAAATAAATTTTGTAGGAAATAGTTACTTATTCTTTACTGTTCTCATCTGCTTCAAACACTTTATTCAGTAAAATATATTTTATAATAAAGAAGACTCGATACTGACTTAAAAGTTCTAGGGGCATTCCATTAGTGTGTGGACGAAACTCTTGGAAGTCAGTAATAATTTTGCAGAAAATTGACACTCAAATATAATCTTAAGTTGTTATCTTTTAACTCTGTGAAGAGCAATATACAGGAAAAAAATGCTAATCTGAGACTTTTCAGAAATACTTATGCCAACTCTTAAATTTTGTGAATTAGTCCTCTGGACACGCTAAGTGATTTCCCTTCATTTTGAACTGCTGCATTATTTTATTTTGACTAACAAAGTGCAGGCTGTAAAAAATACTAGCCTGCATGGACTGAGGTAGTTTGTTTCCCTGATTAATTAATGTTCAAGTATTAATGCATTTCCTTCATCATTTCTTTATTCAATATACAGTTTAGCTTCCTCTTGGAAATTGTTAAAGAACAGAGTTTTTAAATGTGTATATGCTACACACAAGTAGTAAAATCTGATAGCAAGCTGACAGTCTGAATCCATCTCATGTCCTTTTTGGAGGGAAAAAGAGAGAAAGAAAAAAAGTCAGGATGAGAAGTTGGGTAGGGGAATTGAAAATATAAATTTTGTGATGAAAACTAGTTAAACTTACATGTACAACATAATCTTGCAATGAATCTTTAGCAGTTGTTTTGCCTTTAAAGCTAGATTTTAATTTGTAGATTTCAATATGCTATAAACAATACGGGGCTGTTGAAGAATTAATTTCTGTGACATGCGATCATGCCACCTGTGTACATTTCTAACTTTTTGGGGGTGAATATCCTTTTTTATAGCCTTTGTCTCTTTAACTTTGTAATTCTACAGCTCAGAGCTTTGTCCTCTCCTCCATTTTATGGTTTTTCTTCTCCTCCATTTTATGATGTCTTTTCTTAGGTATCGTGTCTATATTTGACAACCATACCAAAAGATAGAGAAAGCCTTATTTTGACAACCCACTTGTCTGTTGCCATGCCTTTCTTGTTTCTGGCAAAATAAAAATTACCAGGACTTCTGTCAGTCAGAGCTCTGAAGCTCAGAGTTCAATTCAGTGGTATTAACTTTTATGCCAAAGTATCAGGCCAGCGGTATTACTTCAGATCACACACCAAAACTCTAAGCATTTGTTCTTCACAGCATCGTGAGGCCTGATATTGTACATAAACAGTGTGTTAGAATTAAGGGCCTGATCCTGCAGCCAGTGTGATTTTCCTTTTGACTTCAGCTGGGGCATAATTGAGACCTGAGTATACAAACGCATGCTTTTACAACGCAGTGACCAGACAACCCATGGTGCCAGGAAACTGAGAAGGTAGAATCACCTGATCACCTGTGCTCTGCATCCGTACTGAAGAAGATGCACACGCTGCCAAGTGGGCAGCTGGGTTTGTGTAGAAGAACTATACTAACATCACAAAAAGTAAAAAAGAACAAAAAATCTATTTTGCCCATGATGGTAATTGGTGAGTGATCTCCCTATGTCCTTATCTCGACCTACGAGCTTTCTGGCAAAATAAAAATTACCAGGACTTCTGTCAGTCAGAGCTCTGAAGCTTAGAGCTACATCTCAAATGTAGTGTGATTCAAATAAACGTAAAAAATGATGCGGTGAGATGTGATAAAGTCTAATCTTAGTGTTCTTACTGTGACAAAACTTGAACTGGCCTCCAAAGCCAGACCGAGCTCTTGGATGACTGATTGTAATTAGTGAGAGGTATGGGTGCAGATACAAAATTCTAACAGCTTTTTGATTAAATCGGCTACCAGTCAATTACCGTGAATAGTTCAGAGTAAATGAAATGTGTTTGTTCAAAGCTCTTTCCTAGTAAGAAGTCCGGTCCTCTGACAGCACTGTCAACGTGCAAACGCATTGTAGCACAGGTCGGCAGATGATTGGAAGAGTGGACTACACTCACTGTTTTAAATTAAGTTACTCTGGAATGTTATACTTTATATGTACTGCTGTCTGACCTGCCTTTACTAGCAACACTATTTTAGACAAGTAACAATAAAAATGTACGGGAAAATGTTCTGCTCTGTTTTTCTATTATTTTATGTATTTGGCAAGAATTTGCAAAGTCAGTTGGTTTTGCACTTTGTGTTATCTGATATGTAGCTGTAGCAGGAAAAAAAGGACTATCTTTTTGACATTATATAGATGTTATTTTAAAATCATTAATCTGGCAGAGGCCTTTAGTGTTTATTCTTTTTTTTTTTAGGCTGAGCAGCTTTCAACATTGAACTTCCCTTTAAGAAATGTTCAGCAGAAACGTCTGTTCAATAACGAAGGCCAGATTACACAGTAATGTTGTTGTTCATTCACAATAGCCATGCGCAAAGAAAAAGGTGATATCTAAAACATTTTGCGTACTTCAAAGGTTGTGTAAATTGTAATTCATGTGACATGGTGGGGCCTTTACCTATGTTTTATTAGATCAGTCCTGATTTGGTCCTTAGCTGAGATATAAACACACGCCATTTCATTGTTTACTTGTAAAATATTAACTTCCAAGATTTTTTGAGGACTATGGCAATGTTTCAATATGTAAAAAATAAAATGGCAATGCAACAGGTTAATGCCTCACACTAGAAATTTATTAGCTTAACATGGAGATGTTTTTAGATTGCATTTGTACATCTTTACTAAATCACTAGTGAAGGCTGTATTGTCTGTCTGTCGCTGTTTTATGTATGTCAAAATGTGCAAAGCCTTTACCAAAATGCTACTGCAATCTTAGTTACAAAATTATTTTGATTCTAAGCTCATATTCCAGCTGGCCATAACTATAGGTAAAAAAGACGTGGCTTGATACACAGATCTGTAATCACGGGGTGGGGGGGGAGGCGCGGAGGGGTGGAATACCTTGCGATACACATATCTAAGGAATTTCAGAAGGAAAATAACCTATAGGGAAAGGGATAAGACTATTCCTGATGTTTTAAGTTAGCAGGCGGCCGGTCTGCAGAAATGTATAGCTTGAATTTGTGGACTTCAAAGCTTCACACCAATATATGCACTTTAAAGATGTATTGAGATAGAAGCACTTTTAAGATTTATTAAGAAATAACAGCACTGACGAGCTAAATACGCCCCAATAAACCCATGCTGTGCCAGGCGCCGCATCCTTCCCCAAATTCGGTCAGAAACAGCATCACCCCCCACTGCAAACCCCAAGGACCAAGGGGGGATGCATCCCGCCACCCGCGCACAAGACTCGCGTGGGCAGGACAGCGGCGTGGGGCGGGGGGGGGGGGGGGGAGCGGGAGGAGGCGCCGCTCGCCGAGGGCTCCGCCGGAGCCCTCGGCGAGCGGCGCCTCCTCCCGCTCCCCCCCGCCCCCCCCCGCCCCACGCCGGGCGGCTCCGCCTCGTCGCGGCGATCAGCTGCGCGCGCGTCACGTGGGTGCGTGTCGAAGGTCACGGCGCCCACAATGGAGCTGTCGGCGTACGCGCAGGGCGGGTGGCGGCTGCTGGGCGACCCCCGCCGCTTCCCCCGCCGTCCTTACGCCGCTCTCCTCCGCGCCGCTTTCCGCAGCCTCCTCGATCACCCCCATGCCGGTTTGGGTAAGGCGTGGGGAGAGGCGGCGTGGGGGCGGTGTGGGCCGCGCTGCTCCGCGGAGCGCGCAAGCGGGCGCCGTGCTCCTTCCTCCAGCGTCTCCACGCGCGTGTCCGCGTGTATACACGCGTGTCCGCGCTGCATTGGCCGGTGTCCACACACAGACACACGCAGCGGCTCCCATCCGGAGTGTCGCCCATGGGCGGCTCCGGGGTGCCGCTGCGCGGGCTGTCATCGCTAGTGCGCGCCTGCTTAATTAAAGCGGAATCCTGTGGAAAATGGGGGGGAGGGGCGGCCCGGGACGGGGTGCCCCGCACGTTCGTGTCCGCGTGGCAGGGCAAGGAGGCGGTTTTCCCCGGCCGCTCCGCTGCGACCGTGTTTTTTGCGAGCGTGGACCCTTCCTGTGGCAACCCCGGCGTGAGGGTGTACGGTCGTCCAGTTGCTGCTGTGGTATTGATGACACCGCCGCCGCCGCCGCGCACGGAGGAAGCCGGCGGTGCCGGACGGAGCGGCGGGCAGCCCCGGTCCCCGCCTGGCCGGTGGCTCCGGCTCCGCTCCTCGCCTTCGGCGACTGGCTTCCGAGAAGCGCGGACGGGGCTTAGAGAGGAAATTGAGGTTTTCCTTTTTTTTTCCTCTCCCCGCTTTTTTTTAATGGGAAGGAGATGGGGAGGCGACGGGGCGTGCATCCCGGACAGCCCCGCCTGGCACGGCTTTCGCCAGCCAGTGCGTCGGCCCCTCTCCTCCTCCTCACATCTTGCCTCCTTGCTCCGTCCTTTCGCTCTAAAACGCCAAATGTGTTTCATTTTGAAGTTTTTGTGGGAAAGATACCGTTCAAAGGGCGAGCAGCAGCTCTTGGTACCGTGTGCTTGGATTTGGCACGTAAGTGTGTCATCAGTAATTCATTTATTTTAGACGATCCAGACCTGAAAGATATTGACCCTACGGTGTTAAAACATTGCCATGCTGCGGCTGCGACGTGTATTCTGGAGGCAGGAAAGCAGAAAGCCGACATATCTGCTATAAGGTACTCATACTTTGAAGGTACCCCATTTCTCTAGCAGTTGTTACTTTAAGCTGTACTGCTGAGTTAATGTTAACAAAAAACTAATAAATTCTTTTTCCCTGTAGCACGTGTCTAGAAGACTGTAAACTGGATAAAGAGCGAATAGAACAATTTTGCACCGAATATCAGGTTTTTAAACCAATTGTAACTTATTTATGTTTTCTTTCTCTCATAGGAATTTATTGAACCTAGCAACTATTTTTTTCTTTTTTTTTTTTTTCCCCCTCCAGAAAAACAAGGATGCATTGGAAATCCTATTGGGAAGGTAGGTCAGTTGGTCAGCACGGATATATAGTTTCAGTTACAGCTACTTTGAAACTGTCCTGGAAAACACCTATGCATACTTTAGGTGATTAAAGTAAGAAATTCCATTTAAAAAAAAAAAAAAAAAGTACATTTTTAACAAACTTTAGAATGTTGAAACTTTTTTTTCCTCCTTTTGGAATTCTAAAGAAACTTTCTGAACTCTTCAAGAAGCATTACAAGATCATGAAAAAGTTCTTTATTGATCGACAGCTTGAGAAAATGATGTTTCCTTTTAGCGCAGGGAACTTGTAACTGTTGTGTCTTTCAGCATAGGCAGATCTCCTCTCCATATAACTGATGTGTCTTGGCGCTTGGAATATCAGATCAAGGTAATTTTAACACATCAAGGTGTTTCTTTAGTCTGTTTCAGTGCTGAGACCTGACTTTTTTCTATGCTCTTTGTTTTTAATTTAGAGCAATCAGCTTCATAAAACTTACCAGCCTTCCTACTTGGTGACCTTAAATGTAGAGGTACTGTATTCCCAGCACCCTCAGAGGAAAAAATGCAATTTCACGATAATTTTCTTAATAAAACAGGCATTGTTGGGTGTTTCTTTTCTTCAGAACAGTGATTCAGGAGCACACCCAGATGTTAGTTTTAGTTGCACGATGGAGCAACTACAGGTACTTCTTTCCTTCATCATTGTTTCTATGCTTGGCTGCAGTTGTGGATGTAAATGTTTTTAAAAACTTGCCAATCAAAATGCAGTCATATATACTATTATTAAAAAAAAAATAATCCAGGACTGAGAGGGTAGGGGAGAACCTTCTATAAAAATTACCCGATTGTAGTTTTCCTGTCTTCTCAAATAAAGTTGCAAAGTAACTGATTTTAGTTGCATGGGGAATGTTTTACATACGTGCATAAATATTTTGTCTGGTTTTATAACTATTTTTTTAATATATATATATGGGAGGAAATACATCATTTTTCTGGAATTCTGATTTCCTGTGCTTTAGAGAAATTATTAAGCTGGTTCAATGATTTAAATGTGTCATGATTAGAAATAAAGAACAAACTGAAGGCTCTTCAGTGGTGTTAATGACATGTAAGAAATGTACTGAAACAAACGTTGATCTTTGTTTAGCGATTTAAATGTGTAACTGAACAATAGAGGTATTGTAATGCTTGAAAGTGACCAAACTGTGGAGGACTGGGAAGAGGGGTTGGGGGGAGAAAGAAAGCAAGATATTAAAACTTCAGGTTTACACTTCTGCTTTTTTAATGTGTCTCCAAAGTTGTCCTTTTCTTACTAATGAGTGTTTTTAATCGGTTTGCTGACTTAGTTAAATCTGACGTGCTTTGGCTGGAGAATGGTCCTAGTACAAAATTGCAGTCAAAATATTTTCAATATTTTAGAAATGTATATAGTACTTCAAAGCCTAGAGCAAATGTCAGCGTTAGCCATCGTAACGATACCGATAAAATCTACGTGTTAAGAGTAGTGATCTATTTTAGTAGATAATGTATGTTAAAAAGTGTTTTCCTTCAATTCCCACCTTTCTTACTGCACTGTAAAATAGGGAGCTATTTAATTACTTGCTGACGTTGTTCATCAGTTGCAACATTTTCTTTGTGGTATAAAGTGCTGGTTTCCCTTGCCTCTATGTATAAAAAAATACTATGTGCCTCTAGCTGACCTTTTAAAAATATGTTTATTCTAAGATGGCATTTCATCTCTTAGGATTTAGTTGGAAAGCTAAAAGATGCTGCAAAAAGTCTAGAAAGAGCGACTCAGATGTGATTGAAGGAAGGTGTCAGCCTGCTGAGCTGAAGTACTCTCATTCCTAAGCCGGTCTTCTAAATGACAAATGTCTTTCATCTCTTGATGCAAAGTGTTCTCTTTTTTTTTTTTTTTTTTTTTTTAAGTCCTGGGGTGTGATTTAAGTGAAATAACTGTTTTTTGACCACACTCGCTATTCCTTGCTCGTGTTGGTTTTTTTTTTAATTAACTCTTGTTAAGTATTTGCTTAACTGTCATGTCTTCAAAGCATTCTTTCTATTTTATTTTGTGCATTTTTAGAATTGTCACTGATTATTTTTCTCTGAGATCTAATAAAGTTTATTCGCGCCTGTTCTGCAATTTCTGTGGGTGAATTAGCTGTACCTAAAAGTAAGGTGCCAAGTGTTAGATCAGCTCCATGAGGCGAAAATCCCTTCCTCCCGTGCCGCTGCTGCGGCGCGCTTGCTAAATTGCCCACCGCGCTTTGTTGTTTCACTCCGAATGATTTTACATCTTCTGCAAGAGTAAAGGTTGGTCCCGGCGCGGGAGGCAAGAAGGACTTCCATTTAATTTTATGGAGCCGGGGCCCCTCACGGAGAGCCGCGAGCCGCGGAGCTGAGCGGAGCCGGGTGTCGGCTCCGGCTCGACGGCGTCTCCCCTCTCGCGGTGCCGCTCCGCGCCCGCCGTCGGGGCCGCTTGCCCTCCTCTCCCGCTCGCCCTGGCCCGCCCCGGCTCCGGTGGCCGCCGCGGAGCCGCTCCTCGCCCGCCGCGCCGCGGAGCCCGCCCGCCGCACCTGCCGCGGAAGACAGCGGCCCCGCGGAGGAAGCGCGGCGGAGGGGCCCTCGCCGCGGCACCCGGCGCAGAGCCCGGCGCTTCCCTCCCCGCTCCTCCGCGCCCGGGCTGCGGGCGGCGGTTCGTCCTCGGCGGCGGCGAGCGCCCGCGAGGCTTTCTGCGCTTCCCGCCCGCCCGCTCCGCCGGCGGCGGCAGCGCCCGGCGCGCCCCGTCCCCTCCGCGGGGCGGGGAACACCGCGGCTGTCCGCGACACCCGCTCCCGCCACCGCTCGGCGGGCGCCGGCGCGGGCTGGGGCCCGGGGCCGCCGCTCTGGGCGGGAAAGCGTCGGCGCGGGCCCCGAGGGGACGTGTCGCCCCGACGCCGGCGGTCCCGCGCAGCCCCGGCGGGGCGAGGGGTGCGTCCCGCGGCCGCGGGCGGGCGGAGGGCAGCGGGCACAAGGCGGCGGGGGCGCGAGGCCGCGGCGTGGTTCCCCGCGGGGGACTCGCTCCGTGGCGGGACGGGGCGTGCGGGGCGGCCGGCGGTGTCGGGGGCCGCGGGTGGGAGCGCGCAACAAGTGCGCGGAGGCAGGCGAGGGCTGCGAGGGAAGAAGGGGGACGGGCGGCGTGGGGGGCCGGCGGGCGTGCGGGCAGGGGGGCTGCGGCGCGGGGAGGATGGAGAGGGCAGCGCCGCGCAGGGCAGGGCGGGGGCCGCAGCTCGCGGGGTGGCCGGGGCGGGGGGGGGGGGAGCCGGTTCTTGGGACGGGGGGTGGCGGGGGGTCGGGCGCTCGGAGGGGCGCGGAGCCGGGCGGCAGCTCGGAGGGGAGCGGGGCGCGGGCGGAAAGTGGCGAGCGGAGGGGCTGAACGGGAGCGGCGGCGCTGGCGGAGGGAGCGCGGGGAAGGCGACGTCGGGCTGTTGCGGGCGGGGGTAGGCGGGCGGGAGCCGCGGAGCGGGAGCGGGGCCGGGGGTCGGGGCGGGCGGCGAGGAAAAGGAGGCATCGGCGGCGCGCGGGCGAGCGAGCGAGCGCGTGCAGGGCCGGGGGGAGGGGAAGGGGGGAGGGAGGGGAGGGGGCGGCGGGCGGGGGAGGGGAGGGGGGAGGCGGAGGGGGAGGAGGCGGCCGGGTTGCGGGATTGGGTCACGGGGAGGCTGCCGGGCCCCGGCGGCAGCGCCGCTAATTCCCAGGCCGCCCTTAAGGAATGAGGCGCCCCACGTGACGCTGGCGGGGCGGGCGAACTCCGAGCCATTTTGGGGACGGTGTCAGTTTCCACTGTGTGCCTTCAGCGTTGCATTCTTCCCTCCTCCGCCCTCCTCCCGCCCGCCCGCCCGCCCGCCCTCCTTCCCTCCCCGGGTCCCCGCCACCAACTATGAAATAACAACAACAATAATACTCGTAATAATAATAATAATAATAAAAAAAGGAACGCGAGCGAGGCCGCGAGGCGGAGCGGGGGGCAGAGGGAGAGACAATGGGCTGGTGGAGAGAGGACCCATCCGGACCGGGGAGACTTTGCGCTCCCAGCGCCTGAGCCGCCCGGGCGGCGAACTCGGAGGGAGAGCGAGGGAGCGAGAAGGGCCGGTGGACGAGAGGAGACAACCCGGGTGTTTTGTAACTAAAATGAGCGGAGCGCAGCGGCGGCGGCGGCAATAAGCTTATTGCAATTGACAGCGTCTGCAGTTCATTTCAAGATGGCCGCTTGGCTCACATTCATTTTCTGCTGAACGACTTTTAACTTTCATTGTCTTTTTTGGCCGCTCCGATCAGCGCCCACCGGCTCCGCTTTCCGGGTACGTATGAAGCGAGGTGTCGCCTTACCAAGGGCGGGGGGCGAAGGGGGCTCGGCGGCGGTTTTCGGCCGGTTTGGGGGCTGCAAAGGGGAGCCTAGGTGTCCCCCGAGCTCTCCGTATGGGAAAAGCGCTGACAGGCTGCTCCAGCCACACACACACACATATAGACACGCAGCAGCAGCAGCAGCAGCAGCAGCAGCCTGTGCACTCGCTCGCGTTACGCACCCACATTTGCAAATTTTAGTTCCCTGCTTTCTCCAGACGCCCCCTAAAACCTTTCTGTGCACATGGCCCCCGAGGAGAATATTTATATTTCCAGACCGTGCTGCCAGCCCGGCCTGAGCGCCCTTTGTTTAAAGGCAGATTTTGATTAAACAGGGACGTTCGTGAAATCTGGAGCTGCCTGGGTCAAGTGATTTCAGTCCTCCCAGAAAGAAATGTGTCTGGGGGAGGCTAAAATGTCAGATAACGCACCCATTTTATAGAGACAGAGCCAGCGGGGGGTAGCGATCCTCCTGGAGGGGTTGTTAGGCGTCGGGGCACCCAGCAGAAAATGTTATTAACTTAAGTTGGACAAGTACTTGTGTGAAATTGGATGGGTTGTAAGATGGCGGTTCCCAGTTGTTTCCAATGCCTCCTCTTACATTTCTGCTCTAAATGCTGAAGTCTGGGGGTTTGTGCCTGCTGGGAGGGGAAAGGGGTGGCCAACACCGAGAAATAACTTTTTTGGGGAGGGGGGGAGGATAGCAGTTCGGCTGCGATCTCGGGGAGCTGGGGCGTGCGGTTTGCTGGAGCCTTTGGAGCAAAGGTGATGTGTCTGTGGGACGCAGGTTTGTTGGTTTTTTTTTTTTTTTTAAATTTCTTTTCACCGATTGGTATGGGTTTTTTTTCTCCTGAGCCCGCGAGGGGTAAATTTACATTAAATCCTTTGTCAGATCTTAGAGATGTCACGGGTGGGCTCCTCGTGCTGCTGATGGGCAGCACTGGAAAGTTGCTGGTGTATGTTTTTGTAATTGTATGGCCTTGGCAATGTATAACGCGGGATGTTTCTCTGTGTTCACTGTAAAAATTTGCAAATAATCAGGTAAAAATAAGCAGGAAAATCGCATTTCTCTGAACGTGAGATAGTCACTTTTCAGCCTCCAGAAACTTTGATTCCCTCCTCCACTCTCCAGAAGAGTTGAGGAAAACCTGGGCGTGTGTGCCCATTTGCAAGCTTGGCGTTAAAAGGCTTTTTTGCGTAGTCCGTAGTGGTCAGAGCAACTGATTTGATGGGACTGTCCCAGAGACCAGGGAGATTCTGGAAATACAGTCCAGCAAAACTACTTTGAGTGACTCTGTGCAGTGCGTCCTGGAAACTGAGACAGACTTGTGTTGCAGTTTGCCACAGACACGGAGGGCTGACCTACCTGATCGCTCACATAGTACAAAATTAACATTTTCGTGTATTTTTTAAGTAGACGGATAGTGTCCTTCACCTAGTTCCAGGGAGGCGATTTAAAGGATTGGGGTCCTTTGGCACTCTGTTGCCAGTATTCAGGTCTTTCCTCGCTGCAGCGAGCTGGGCAGAGATATTTGAGCTCCGTGTGCCTTCTCTGAAAGAAGCACCGTCCCTCCTTTAGAACATACGTGGCCATTCTGAAGCGAAAGAGTAATAACAGGCTCGATAGTAAAAGTGGCTCTGACTGATAATAGGTGAAGATGTAGAATGACGGCTGGTTTATTCCTGATGAGAGAGTTTTCCGAGAGGAGACGGGTGCAAAGTACACAAACCTACCCGAGCGATGCTTCCATTTTTTTATGTATGTATTTTCTGTTAGAGACCTGTCGAGGAAGGTTTGATAGCTTATTGCCTTTACAGATTTTTAATAGTGTAGCTGATTCTCAGCAGGAGAATGCACTTCTGTTTTTCTTCATTTTGACATAACCCGTTTAAGGCCTCTAAATAATCAATTGGCTGGCAGTGTTTACTTCTAGCGAGTATTATCTCCGTATATTTTACGTGTGGTCGTTCCGTGTGTCAAGGTGTAAATATATATATTGTCCTGGTTAAGAGGCTGTTTGTATTGACTGGGTGAAGCGTTGGTGTTCGGCGTGCTATCAGCAGGAGCAGAAAAAAGTCTGATAGGGTTTCCCTCGTACCAAAATATTAAGCTCAGGCTGCTGTAGTAAAACGTGCTGCCTTCGTGTAACATGCCCGCAGGCACAGACACGCGTGTGCGTGTGCCTGTACGGGTGGCTTTTGGGGAGAAGTTAGGTGCCGGGTTCAGCTCACTGGAGAAGAGAACTGATTTCAAAGATAGCTCATAGCACGTTGAAAATGTGCTAACTTTGGGCAATAAATAAACCGCGTTTAGGGGTTGCTTCGACAAAACAGGTTTCACGGTTGAATTTAATCCCCCTCCATTGAGGAAGGGGCTACGCCTGCGTGAAATAAACGCGTTAATGTCTTGAAAGGTTTGTCCCAGTCTGTCAGGGCTGGGAAGGAATTCTCGGTCAGCCGGCTTGCGTGACCTCGGTCACTGCTGGGGGTTTTGGTACAGATATTTATGAATTATAAGGTAGTGACTTGAACAAATAAAACACAGAACCGTGAAGGCAGCCTGTCCATGTCTGAGTACCTAAAGGGACCTCAGAGTCGCCGGCTTCCAGGCGCTGGACTCCGCAGAGAGGAGTGCAGAAGCCCGGGCTCTGCCTTTTCTGGGGAAAGCAAACCCTCGGCATCAGTTTGAAAGTACGAAGCGGAGGGTCAGGGACCCTGGAAGCGACATTTCAACGGCAGTACAATGCAGCGGGGGTCTTGCTTTCCCGCGCGGGGCTAGGAACAGCTTTGGGGACCTGGTCTCGCTTGGTGCTTCTCGCACTTCGCTTTTCTGTGTGTGGCCGGCTGTGGTCTGGCGCTGGGGAGTTTTATCTGCTGCTCACTCGAGGGCTCTCCTGCAGCAACCAGAGAAGTTTCCTGGCTAGGGTCGCTCGTTGGCGCTGTGCACACTTTTTGAGGAATATTGTACCGCTGTCCTGGGCAGTTTGGCCGAAATTCAAAGCTTTTGGAAAGCTTGGTGTGTTGTCTTTTTTTTTCGCTGCCTAACATCGAAGTTTGCGAGTGGCTGGGGAGAGCTTCATATCTTGAGACTTCTCCAGCTCGCACGGTGCTGCAGTGAGAGGTGGCTCGCAAGCTCTGTCTCGGGAAGAGGGGGGACCAAGGATAGGAGCTGGTGTGCTGGGAGCACTGAGGCGGGGAAATGAATAGCTTGCACTAGAGCAACGTTGTTACGTTACATTTTTCAGGATCGGGTTGACAGAAAGTAATTTACTCTGCAATTGCCGTGGCTGACAGGGTTTTTTTCCCCCGCTGTACTTTCCCCCTTACCTCTTATTCCCTCTCATATTAAGTAGTATGTGTGCATCTAACGTTGGTGCCAGTGCATCCGATGGGGGTTTATGGGTTTCAGACTGTGAAAATGACATTTGTTTTTCACTCTTGTCGCTGCATTGTGTTGACAAGGTGTTGATTTAGCTTTAGGGATGATCTGGTCACATGGTCCTTCGCATGTTGTCACTAATGTACCGTTTAAAGTCGGTTTGGGTTCCGTTCCCCCCCCCCTCCCCGGTGTGCTTTATTCCTGAAAAAGGGGGTTGTTTAAGGATCCGGAGACTTGTTTTCTCCTGTCCAAACACCTTACCCTGGTGCTGCAAATCTCTTTCCATCTCTTGCAAAACTTCGCACCGCGCTCGCTTCGTCCGCGGGAGGTTTTTCAAACGAGAGTCAAAAGAGGGGGGGAAGGAAAGAAAGAGAGAGAGAAAGAGTCGGGGGGGTGGAGAGAAAGGAAGGAAGGAGAGAAAGGAGGAAAGGGGAGAAGGGGGAGAGAGGATGCCGGCGGCGCGGCGCGGGAGCCGGGGCTCGGCACCCGCCGGCGTTGCGGGGGCTTGGTCCCCGGGAGCGCGGCGCGGCTCGGCTCGGCTCGGCGGAGGGAGGGAGGGAGCGGAGGGGGAGAGGAGCGATCTCAGACCAGCTCCTCGCACCGAGTCGACGTGGAGAGAGGCCCCTGAGAGGATCCGAAATGGCCGAGGCTCGGGAGGAGCCTCTGACGCTCGCCTCCGCAGGGCTGAGACCCCAAAGCCCGTCTCAGCCCTGCGCCCGGAGCCGCCCCCGCCGCCCGGGCTGCCCCGCACCGCGCCCCGACACCCTCCGGGCTGCGGCACCCCGACCCCGCCCGGGCCGCCCCCCCTCCCCTCCCGCCCTCCCCCTCCCCGCCTTCCCCCTCCCCTCCCCTCCCAACCGTGCTCCCAGACCCCCGCGGGCTCCTCGGCTCCTCCACCCCCTCCGCCAGCCCCCGGGCCCCGCGTCCCACCCCCTGGCCCGGCTCGGCTCGGCCCGGCCCGCCCCCCCCCTCCCCGGCCGCCCCCCCGCCCGGCTCTCGTGTGTTCCCAGCGGTGGCAGGATGCCAAGTGTAAGTGTAAGTTGCTATAGCAACCCCCTCGGAGAGCGGAGCAGATCCGGATCGGCACCGAGCAGCAGCGGCAGCCGCCCGGACCCCCCTCGCGGGCCGGCCCCGCCGCCCCGGTGCCCGGCCCCGCTCCGAGGTGCGTGTCCCCCCCCGTCCCTCCCCCCGCCGCCCCTCCCCGCTCTCCGGAAATGCCAGGGCAGCCGCACCGGGAGGCGCTGGTTCCCCTTTGTGCTGCTCGCCGGCAGCCCGGTGCCCGGCCGTGTCCCCCCGGAGCGCCCCGCCGCACCGCCGCCGAGCCGCCCGGGGAGCCCGAGCCGGCCGGTGCCCCGCCGCGCCGCGGGGAGAGCCCGTGCCCGCCGGGGAGCGGCGCGGTGGGTGCCGCGGAGCGACCGCGCCTCCGCGGGGCTGCGCCCAGGCCGGCCCGCTGCGGTGCCGGGTGGTGCGGGGACGCCCCGCCGGCCTCGGGACCGGCCCTCGCCCGCTGCCCGGCCCCGCGCCGCTGCCGCCGCCTTCCGCGCTTTATCTCCCCTTGCGCCGGGGGATGCGGCTGCACGGGGGAAGGGGACGCGCCGGATCTCGGCACCTGGGACGCCGCCGCGCTCGTCCCCGCTGATCGGTCCTCTCTGTGTGTGTGTGTCTTCCAGAGCCGCCCCTCGCCACGCCAAAATGCACCGAACAACCAGAATCAAAATAACCGAGCTAAACCCCCATCTCATGTGCGTGCTCTGCGGCGGGTACTTCATTGATGCAACAACCATCATAGAGTGCCTCCACTCCTGTAAGTACGACCGGGCGCTCCGCGTTGTTCCCCCGCCGCTTCCCACCTTTCCCGGCATCCCGGGAACACACACACACAAAAAAAAAACCCCAACCCCAAACCCCCCGAGGTGCTCGGGACCGCCGCCCCTCCGCCTCCCCGGCGGGCTGGGAAATAGGTGGCCCGGCCGCGGTGCAGTTTTTCTGACGACGGCCCTACGGTCTTTGTTAAAGTAATAATATATGTACTCTAAGCGTCTCCTTTTCATGGTAATTGCAGCTTATTTGGGTATTTGTTTAGCTTAAGCAGCGCGCTGCTGACAATGGACGATTTGCTCTAGCTTGCATAGTTTAGAAAATCGCACCTCTATCTATGCATATCTGAGCGTCACCTACGACCATCACTAAAAGGCTTTCGTGTTTGACTTACAGTCTGTAAGACCTGTATCGTGCGTTACTTGGAGACCAGCAAGTATTGTCCTATCTGTGATGTCCAAGTTCACAAAACTCGACCGCTTTTGAATATAAGGTAGGAGAAAGACGCGATGCGCACCCTGCATCTCCTACTTCACTTTGTATGGGGAGACCAGCAGTGATCGTCTCGATGTTATCTCTTCGTCTGCGATTTAAATCTGAAAGGACTTGTCAATTTAGAAGCTAACTCGCGTGGATGCTCTCTCTTTGGCGTTTTGTCATTGGTTGAAATTGAAGATTTCTCTGGGTGCGAGACGGAAAGTTTTTGTTGGTCTATTTTTACAATGCCTCTTCCCTCTGTCCCATTCTCATGTGCACCATCCCGACAGTTCCTACCTCCACTTTCTGTTTCTCCCAGACATGCTTCACTCTAGCCATAGCTTCTAGTCATGAAAACTCCTCCTGAAACTTTCCAAGCTAAGAGGCAAAAGCCTTTAACGCATGCTTGTCCTGTCAGAAATCTTTTTCTTGTCAGCGTTACTTTTTGCTCTCTTTATTTCCTAGGGGGGACATGTAGTTTTTAGGCCTTCCTTCAGTCCGAGAGAATTATTTTTCAGTTGTGGTAGCACAGATGAGCTTTGTTTTATAGCGGTATTTGGAGCAGTGTTAGTTTGATTACAAGGTTTTCTAAGTTAACTTTTTATGACTAGCCTCCCACTTTGTAGAAGATGCCTCACTGTAGTGAAAGATTATAAATGAGGAGCTGACGCTGGGATGAAAATATCAATTCATCTGCTTAATTTTATGTTTTGGGGTTGTTCTTTTTTCAGGTCAGATAAAACTCTCCAAGATATTGTATACAAGCTAGTACCAGGCCTTTTCAAAAGTAAGTAGTTAAATCGTTTTTTTCCCTAAGAGCCGAAAAACAGAACCAGAGCTGCTATCCTGTATCAAAACCAGGAGTTGCAGAGTAAATACTAAAAGAGAAATATATGCTTTTCCATCTAGATGAAATGAAAAGAAGAAGGGATTTTTATGCTGCTCATCCGTCGGCTGATGGTAAAAGCTTCTTGTTCTCAACTTTAATAAATGTAACGTTGACCTAGATGCTTTGCTGTTTCCTTTCTAACTTAGAAATTATGTATTACTGTGACAGAATTTTAAGAAGTAAATTCAGCATAATAAAGGTTTATTGTTTTAACAGTTAGGTGCCTTTAATTTATAATCTTACTGTGGAGATTTTTTTTTTTCTTGTTACTGAGAATTGCCATTCTTCCTGATTTGAATTTCAAAATGTAAATTATTGTGGAAATTTCTGCGCAGCTGCCAATGGCTCTAATGAAGACAGGGGAGAAGTGGCTGACGAAGACAAAAGAATTATAACAGACGACGAGATAATAAGCTTATCCATTGAATTCTTTGACCAGAATAGGCAAGTTACAGAATGGCAATATTTTATGTTTACCTGACTGGTAGAAGCTATATTTATTATTTATTGTAATTATTTCATTTCTTCTCACAGACTGGAACGAAAAGGAAATAAGGAGAAAGAAAAATCAAAGGAAGAGGTAAATAACTTTTCCTTACTCTAGAGGAAATGTAACACACGCAAACATCTTTGGGGCAGGTTTGTAACTGAAAAAAATACATAGATGCATGTATCTAGAACAAAAGAAGCATAACTGCTATTATGGCGCTAGCTACAGAAGAGGTCAAACATCTTCATACAGCTATATACGTAAACACCTTTTTAAAATAAAAAATATCTGCAGTGTTACTTTTGAAGTGGAATCTGATTTTTTGGTCAGATTCTGCAGTAAATTATTTATTTATAAATTTTAAAAATCACTATGTAATACATCTATATTCTAAAAAGGGATTTACTGTGAGATAAAAATCTTTATGTACAAAATTAGTTGCATTTTTTTATTACTTATTCTGGAACTGTAATTTACCACTTACTTCTGTTGTTCCTCATAAGGCAGCACAAATAGTTATATTATAATTATTAATTTAATAAAGTTCATTTTTAAAAAAATTAAAATGTTAGAATACAACTTTGCTGGAAGTAATTGCTTGTTCTCAGTAGACTTTTTTTTTTTTTTTTACTATGCCATCAGGTGAATGACAAAAGATACTTACGCTGCCCAGCGGCAATGACAGTGATGCATCTAAGAAAGTTCCTGCGGAGTAAAATGGATATACCTAACACTTTCCAGGTACCTATGGGGAAAGAGTAATTTTTTTCAAACTCAGTCTTGCTATTCTAAGCCTGCTAATGCTGCTTAGCACTCATTTTCTCACTACAGCCAGTTCCAGCAAGTGCTAACTGCCGAATATTCCTGGTGTGTGCAATACATTGATGGGATTATGAATGGTTTTTTTTTAAATATCTATCCGCAGAGTTTGGTGACATTCTGTAGTTTTTTAATGCTGTAAATATCGAGGTATCAAGAAATTGCTCCATAAGGTATTTAAAACATGTCTAATAGATATGAAAATTCCCTATTCCCTGCTGGTTTTGGTATAGCTTTTTTTTCCAATTTCCTGGTGTATATGGCAGCGGGGCTACTTTCATTCACCTCAGAGCTATCACACGCTAGGGGTAAATGCCTGGATGCTCCTTAATGCAAGGATTCGTATCTTGAGCAGATCGATGTGATGTATGAAGAGGAGCCTCTGAAGGACTACTACACCCTAATGGATATTGCCTACATCTATACCTGGAGGCGGGTGAGTATCTCCAGCGTGCCTCCTCCTGGTGGGGTGAGGGTCGTGGCCCGGGGAGTGCTCTTACCAGGGTCTCCCCTTTGCCTTGCAGAATGGGCCTCTCCCCCTGAAATACCGGGTCCGACCTACTTGCAAGAGGATGAAGATCAGTCACCAGAGGGAAGGCTTGAATAATAGCGGGGAGCTGGAAAGTGACTCTGGGAGCGACAAGGCGAGCAGCCCGGCGGGAGGCATCCCCTCCACCTCCTCCTGTTTGCCCAGCCCCAGCACGCCGGTCCAGTCTCCTCACCCCCAGTTCCCCCACATCTCCAGCACCATGAACGGCACCAGCAGCAGCCCCAGCAGTAACCACCAGTCCTCCTTTACCAACAGAGCGCGGAAAACGTCAATAAATGGCTCCTCGGCCACTTCATCTGGTTGACGGCCAACCAGGCTACCGCCCCCCGCCCCTCCTTTATATAGATCTCTCCATGCCATTACAGCTTTATAGATGCTAATCCATGTGACTATCGTCCAATTGCTTTCTTTTGTAGTGACACTGAACTTGGCTATAAAAGGCGGACTAGGTGACATTCAGGATGGACGTTAATGGAAACGCAAGATTGAAATGTAAATTGTTTTCAGAGGACTGGGAAGCAAACAAAAGTTACACCTTCACCTGTTCTGAGTGATGCGGAGTTGTTTCAGTCCCCACCATCTGGACTCGGGAGTCTACAGAAGTCGATACAAATCCTGGGAAGTAGTTTGTTAATCCAGACTAACTCCTCCATTGCGTTCTCTTCGATTGTTATTGTTCTTATGCTGTTTTGTGAACCTGTAGAAAGCAAGTGCTTTTTCATCTTGAAATCCAACAAAATGGAAAGAATATGCATAGAATAATGCATATATGTAGCCATGTCACTGTGAATAACAATTTTTGCGTATTAGCCATTTTGATTCTTATGTTGCATCTTTTACTTCTCTGTTGCTGCGCAGAACCGATCAAAAGAAACGTAAACTTCAGTTTTACAATCTGTATGCCTAAAAGCGGGTATTACCGTTTTATTTACTGACTTGTTTAAATGATTCGCTTTTGTAAGAATCAGATGGCATTATGCTTATTGTACAATGCCATATTGGTATATGACATAACAGGAAACAGTATTGTATGATATATTTATAAATACTATAAAGAAAATATTGTGTTTCATGCACTCATGATATGGTTGTTAAATTTCTAAACTGGTTCGACCCTTGCAGATGCCGTCTGTTTGAGCTTTGCTCATACTGCAAGAACCGTTTTGCGTGTGAGAGCTACAGTATTGGGAAAGCACATTCAAGTCTCTGATAACCTGGAGGCAGTTGGCAATCTTAAAAGGATTTTACTGGCTTTGTCTTTTTTTCTGAGTGATATGTTTGTACTTTACCAAATGTTGAAGTGATGCAGTGAAGAAAAAAAAAAGTTAAGGGACGTGGAAGTCTTTGACCTGTTTGATTACCTTTTTATTATTTGGCGTGGTGGGATTGTGTTTTTAAAAGCACATGGAATCATTATAGAAGCCATAAACTATTTGGTATAAATTTTAAGGAACCAGCAAGTTGCTGGATGAAGGCATTTTATCTAAATTTTGTTTTAATATATATGTATATGGTACAGTACTAACTTCATTAAAATTTAACAGGTACTTTAATATTTCCAATAAATTGTGGAGAATGCCTCCTCTTTAATGGCCTGCAAATAGGTGCATTTTATTAGAGGCTTCTAAGGGTATTATTTTTTCCAGTAGAAGGAACTTTTCCACCATAAAATACGAACAGCCCAGAACACTTTTCAGTTTGTGCTTTGCTTTGGTCGAACTTCGTGTGTGTTCATCACCCATCAGTTATACATTTGTGAGGGTGTTTATTCTATATGGATATTGTTTCATGTTTGTACGGGAAAATTGTAGTTAAACATTTCATTGTCTCCAGTCTGCAAAAGAAGCACAATTCTATTGCTTTGTCTTGCTTATAGTCATTAAATCATTACTTTTGCATATAAATTGCTGTTACTTGTCCTGCTTGTTTTTATAGACCAGGTGATTGCAAATCCTCCACAAGGTTATTGCTTATTGATGTATAATGTCTTGTTAAACAAGAGTTGATATTTTTTCCTGTAGTAAACATGTACAGTTCAATTTCAACAGTAAAAACTTCAGTTTTATATACACAAATAAC
The DNA here is from genome assembly GCF_030936135.1 of Gavia stellata. Taxonomy (NCBI): domain Eukaryota; kingdom Metazoa; phylum Chordata; class Aves; order Gaviiformes; family Gaviidae; genus Gavia; species Gavia stellata. The sequence continues at coordinate 20,577,008 of NC_082599.1, read as the reverse complement.
TTTCATTTATAGCTGATCAAAGAAATAAACAAATAAAAGGGATAATTCACTGAAAAATAGCAAATGACCTCTGTTGATAATGTGGTGGTGTAAGGAGAAACATCTTGTTCTCATTGGCAGTCTTTCTGGGTGTACAAAAGATTTTAGTGACCGGAACAGCAGCGTACTAAAATAACAACAACAACAAAAAGCCTAGAAATCGCCATGATTTGTTTTGGTTGCCTGCCTCGAAAACATTTGCTGTTTTTATTTGACCCCAAATTATTCTTGAAAATAAGCAAATGGTGTATTCTCACATCCCAGTCAGGCAGAGCTTTTACCTCCTCTCTGTTCCAACCTAGCCCACGTTAAACTGCTCTGGCTGGGAAGGGAAGAACAGGATTTTTGTGTTGGCGAGCGCCAGGTTCCGCCTGTGCTGCTCTGGATTACTTTTTAAAGCCTCAGTGGAACTAAATACGTTTTAATGTAAAGGTATCTCTCCCTGCGACCGAGTGTCTGTCTTGACACGATTCCCTCAACTATAGGAGTTAATCACACGGTACCGGTTGAACTAATTCACCCCAAGACCAGCACTGAACCTGCGGCAGAGGGTTGTACACTGATCAAATTGCGCTTATTTGTACTGGAAGTAGCTGATAATGACAAGTTTTAGCATCAAAACGGAACTATTCTCGGTCTTTGTAAAGTGTCCGTGAAGCACGAGGCGATGAAAGAGGAGTTGGATAATTCTCTCCGAGGTTTATTAAGCTCTTACAGCACTTTCGACGTCTCCCAATTTGACATCTCCCGTCTGAAGAAGAACAAACGTTTTCAGTAGCTCTCTTGCCGAGCTGCAGGAGCCGCCGAGGATGTTTGTGCTGCCATGTGAAACTTTTGTTTTGCTGCTGGCCCTAGGCAGATGGCACTGCGATGCGTATATATTGCTAAGCACAATTGGGAGGACGATCAAAGATAGCATCTTGATGTTCTACTTGCGAAGCTGCTGTGTCAACCTCCCCGGTTTCACAATGTTTTTATTTGCAGCTGCATAGCGAACGGGTTTCCTCACAAATGTAGGCAAACCCTCCCTGTTTGGAAAGAAATCTCAGCTCGGTATATGTAAGAAGAATCTTTTCATTACCCGACGTTGCGTTTATGTAGATCGAGGGATAAAGCCGAAGGCTGTTGCGTTTTTCTGAGCTTGTTCAGCAAGCAATCTGATCAAAGGCAGAGGCAGGGGCGGTGTGTGCCCGCTGGAAAATGACCTTTTTCTGCCTTCGTCCGACCAAATTTTCCGCCCTGGTTCAGCCGCCTGCAGCTCCAAGCAGCGCTTTTGTGCCCGGCCGGAACGGGGGATAGGCGGTGACGATCCAGCCCCGGGGAAAGCGAGGGAGAGGGCGCATGAGGAGCTCCACAGGCTTCTGGAGAAGACGGGCAGAATCAGGGAGAAGGAATGCAGAAATAGGCAGAAAGAGGAGCACGACGAGCTCGCTAAGCCGAGCTGTTTGTCCCCCAGCACCTAGCATTGCTCAAAACAACCTGCGCCGCTGCCTTTCAGCAGGCCGGTGCCGGCGGGCGGGCACCGCCGAGAAACTCCCGAGCACCGGTAGCGTCCGGCGGGCAGGAGAGGAGAGCGCAAGGCGGCTCCCGCCGCGGCGCCGGGGGCCCGGGCAGCACCGGAGGCGGCTGCGGGGAACTCCACTCGAAGACGACGGTCTCGACTTTCTGATAATGGAGGGGGCACTGAAACCGAAGGCGGAGGCAGAGCAAGCGGCAGGCGTCCTTCCAGCTGAAGCGGTGCTTTCGGTCCTTTCCCCGCCACGGCTCCCGAGGACGTACCGCTCGCCACCTCCTCCGCCGTACGGCTGCCCGAGGAGCCACTCGTTTCGCTGGGGATTTTCAAAGCGCGGCCAAAGCGAGTCCTGCCGGGGCCGGTACCGGGACGAAGCCTCCTCCCTCCCACCTCCGCCACCCCCGCGCCTCCTTCCTTCTTCGCCGCGGCCCCGGACCGCCCGTCCCTTCGCCCCGCTGGCAGAGCGCTGTGCTCCTGCCTTCCAGACATCACTTCTGGACTGCTCATCTCTCACCACGCAGGAACTCCTGCAGTTCCGATCTTTGCCACCAAACCGGTTCACGAGGATCGGGTTGTCTCGCCGTGCCCGGCTCCGGTTTCCAGCCCCGGCGCGGGGCGGGCGGCGGCAGCGGCCCCCGCCGCCAGGTACCGCAGCGGGCGGCGGGTGGCTGCGGCCCCGGCGAGCACCTTGCGCCCTCCCAATTTAACTATGGTGAAATGCTGAGACAATGTTCAGTCAGATAAGTGTTTCCTGTTTCCGTTGTTAATTTTTAACGTTCTTGCTTCTACTCTGGGTACTTGAAACGGATTTCCTTTATTTTACTATAAGCAGTTTCTTTTTCACGTTTTCTGCCTGTCTCCTACCACGAGGACGCCTTGAGAAGAACCTGCTCTCCCGTCCGAAGGGCTGCGGGTCTCCGCTTTCCGCAGTTGGGAGCCGCTGCCCCGCTCCGAGAGCTCCAAGCCACGGTTGCTTTGTGCGTTATTAATTCGAGAATCGCAAGAGGATTCAGGCAGCAAGGATCTCTTCCCAGCTCCGCTCCTTCCCTCCCTTTCCCCGCCACTAACAGAGGAGCCCCACCAGGACAGCAGGATGGCTGCTACAGCCCGGTGGGGACCGGGACGACGTTTGGTCTCCCCGCCTTTGGGGATGGGATATTTGTGTTTAACAGTGGCGATGTGGGCTGGAAAAAAAAAAGTCGGTAACGGGTAAAGCACGAAGGACACGTAATTCCCATGGCAAAGGCAGGTTTTCCCTGCCGGGGGCGGGCAGGGAGAAGGACTTCCATCCCCGCTCGCTGCCGCGGGGCCGCGGGCGCGCCGGGCAGGACAGCGGCGGCCGCGGAAAGGCCGCGAGCGGCGGTGCCGGAGGCGGGCGCTGCCTCAGGGGTGCGAGGAGCCCGCGGGCCTCCCCGCCGCGCCGCCGCCGGGGCGTGCGGCCGCCGCCTCCCCCGGGCCGCGGAAGGCTCGGCGGGGAGCTGCGGTACGACTGCGCTTCGCCCCGCGCCGCCTCCGCCGGCGGGGACGCGGCTCCCCGAGCCGGCGCGGAAACGTGGCGCTCGGCCCCGCCGGTGCCACGGACAAGGCCTGGCCCCCGCCGGCTGCCCCCGCCGGCTGCCCCGCCACCGGGCGGGCCGGGCCGGCTCCGCGCCCCCCGCCGCCGCCCGGGCAGAGGCCATCTTGCGCCTGCGCAGCTCTCCCGCCTCGCGCCCGCGGAACTTCCCCCGCGCGCCGCCAGATTCGAACGGGGCGCGCGGGGGGCGGCGTGCGGGGGCTCCCCTGCGCGCTCCGCGCTGCCCCGCGCAGCGCCGCGCTGCCCGGCGCCGCCGCGGAGGGCTGCCCGCTCAGCCTCCGCCGGCGCGGGTGGCCGCTGCGCGATGCGGTGCCCCGCTTCGCCGCCGGGCCGGGCCGGGGAGAGGCGGGCACGCCCGGCGGGCAGCACACCCGTCCGCAGCCGCCCTCCGCCGGGGCGGAGCGGAGCGGCCGCAGCCCCCGCACCGCCCTGCGCCCCCGCCTGCCCTTCGGGTGCTCCAGCGAGCCCGGGTATTTGGGGATGTGCCTGCCGGGAAGGGGGCACCGGGACGTGGCTTTCCGGCATCCCGCGGCCGGCTGCGGGGCGCCGCCGTCCCGTGTTCCCGTCCGCCCTGCCGCAGGGGGCCGGCGTCCCTCCGAGGCCGGCCGGCCCCAGCCCTCCCCAGGGCACGGCGGGGCCCCGGGGCGCCCCGACCTCCCCCAGAGAGGGAGGGGGCCGCGGTAGCCATTTGGCGCCTGTATTTTCGTGGCACGCAGCTGAATATCGCACCTCGTCTAGAGAGACAAAGGGCTGTACGTTCCCCATCGCCAGCAAGGGCAGATGCTCTCCCCGCTCCCCGCGCCGATGCTCTCAACGGAGCGGCGGGGGATATTCCCCAGGGAGCGGCCGGGTGAGATCTCCCCGGTGGCAGGGAGGCACTTTTCCAATAGCAGCGGCAGCCGGCAGCCCTTCCCCCTCCGCGCCCGCCGCCGGGCTCCGCGCCGCCGGTGTCTCTCGCATGCCGCATCCCCGGCGGAGGAGGCCGAGGCCGGGAGGCGCCGCCCCGCATCCCGGGGCCTCCGCTGAGCGCGGACCTCGCGGGCACCTCTGCCAGCACTGGCATTTCTCGCTCCTCCCTCCGCATGTGCGGGGGATGCTGGAGAGGCGCCTCCTCGACGAGGCACTTTCTGATCTGTGCGACAGCATCGTGCCGAGGATCCTGCGGCTGTTGGAGGCCTCCGAATGGGTTGATCCTAAAAAAAGAAAAGAAGCAAACAAAAATTCCCCCACCCCAAAACAACCCCACATACACAACCCCAAAAACTTTAAATAGGAAACGCGAAAAAAAAAAACACCGAACAAACCAAAACCCAACCAAAACCAAAACCAAACACCCCCAAAAACAACGCAAAAAGGGTGCTGCAAGGGAAGGTGTTGGCATGGCCAAGGTGCAGGGGTGCTGTGTGAGGTAGCTGTCGCTGCGCGGGGTGCGGAGCCTGTGCACAGCCCCCCGCGGGTTCCCCGCGCCGGCAGCCCGCGAGCCGGAGCTGGGCTGCGCGGGGCGCGGAGCCGCGGCTCCGCCCCGGCCACCGGGTGCTCCGGTGCAGCCGGTGGGGACGCGTCCCATCCGGAGGAACGGGAGTTGGATTTCCAGGCTGGGTGGGCTGGTTGCGGAGGGCGAAGGGCTGCGGCTGGAGACCCGGGGGACACGGCGCTGCTGCTCCGCGGGCTGGGGCGCGGGCCCCGGGCAGGCGGGCGCGCAGGGAGAGCCCCCGGGCACCGAGGAGCTGGCAGCAGGGGGGACCGGCGGAGGCGAGGCAGGCGCTCAGCTCCGAGAAGGATGCCTACAAGAAACGAGCTGCCATTTTGTCTCTTTTAACTGGGTTGCCTTTCCCCTCTCCTGCAGCGCAGTCCGCGGCGCTGGCAGCAGTGGCTCCCCCTGCCCTGCCCCTCCCTCGGCCGCCCTCCGGGGAGGCAGCCCGGGGCTGCACGGGAGGTCCCCTCGGGAAAGCGCCCACCAGCCCCAGCCTCCCCAGCCCCAGCGTTTTCCTTGCCACCTCCGCCCTAGGTGCTCGGGGTTTGCAGGCTGTTCAGCTGATTTGTTGCTAATAGCAACCACACGACAGCGATTTGCAGCCTTTTCTGCTGCTGGTGCCTCTCGTTACACCTTCTTCTGCAGAGCGGGATATCGTCGTTTGGCTGCTGCGTGTCCCCACCCCTCTAACCACAGCAGCCGGGGACAATGATGGGGCGGGAGGACGGGGCGTCCGCGGGGCGAGCGGCGAGCTTCGCCGGGCATCGCGCAAATTTGGTCTTTCCAGATCAAGAGCTAAATACTGGCCAGCCAACGCGCCCCGCCGCAGCCGCGCAGGCTCCGCGCAGTTGGCATTGTCTGGGAGCATTGTGTGAGCTGCCAGCGCCCGCAGTCCTACCGGCGCGGGGGGGAGAAGCGCTGCTGGGTTTACATATGTAGATGCGGGCAGCGTTCAGCGCCAAGCCGACACACACCCTCCCCCGGAGCAACAGACACAAAGGAAGACCTCATTCCTTTCAAGTCCCCAGAATAAATTAAGCTCCGGCTTTCAGTTTTGGAACGTCCCAAAAATATTTGTCTTTTTTTTTTTTTTTTTTTTTTTAAATAATGGCACTGCACAAGCGCTGGCGGTTCCGCAGGAAACCAGAGGTGTAACCATATGCACGTGGTAAAAAGGGCTCAGCCCAACCAGCTAATATTTCCTGGTCCCATCCGGCAAGCCAACCTGAAATGTTTTGCCCTTTTCCAGTGTATTTATCCCTTATAATTTTTGTTCTGTCTTTGCCTAGTGCAATGGCGACGCACCAATCTCCACTAGACAAATCTATACCATTCACAGGTTTACGGTTCCAAATGCCTGTTGAAATGCCAGCGTTGCCTTCATAGGTAAGGAAAAAGGAGAAGTCCTTTTTCTAGTGCGTTTGAAGTGCCTCGACGTTTCTGTCTTCGCCTCACAGAACTAATTTACTCTATAGGAAGGTCTCACAAATTAAACACACTATCAAAAATCCGGAGAGGGGACCCCAGAATATTGTGAGTTGCTGGAGCCCCGAGCCAAAGCTCAAGGAAAAAGAGAGGGGACTCTCCACTGCTACAGTCCCTCTGACAGAGTTTTTGCTAAAGTCAGGTCATGGCAAAGCCCAATTTAAATTTGAAAATTAAATTCTTCAAGGATTCAAATATTACATTTTAGTAGAGGCTATACACGGAGGTGGAGATCTCTCGCTCAGCACACTCTCTTCGGGAGACCACTTCGGTTTCCTACATCCCATTCACTCCCACTAACCTTTCCACGCATAACCTCCCCGCTTTTGGAAGCCCAGCGCTGTCAACTCGGATCCGCGGGAGCGAGCAGAGGAGTTTGCGCGTTGCTCTTCCCACCAAACTCGCTCAGTCATGCAAGCACGGGATTTAAAACCTCATTTCTCTAACACTGTAAATATCTGCCCAAAGCATTGAGCAATTTGCCAGGCGTGTAGCAAGCGGAGGAGACACTCCAGAGGCAGATCGGGCTGGCCCGCAGCCCCGGCGGGCTGTCCCGGGGGGCATCCCGCAGCCGGTGGGGAAGCCGCCACACCGAGACCTGGGAAGACCTCACCTTTTAATGAGCGCCGCGCAGTTTCAAGCCGCAGAGGAGCAGCCACGGCTTGGCCAGCCGCCGCACCGCGGGGCATGAGCCGTCGGGGGGCAGCGAGTCCGGCCCTGGACCTGCCACCCAGCGCCCTTCGAGCCGGGGGGGGACCTGCGGAGGACCCGGCTGCTCCCACGCGGGGCTGAGCCACCTGTTGCTTCGCACCCGCGGCGACGGGACCAAGCCGGGAAAGCCCGTGGGAAGCCCCCCCCCCGCACCCCTCAGCCCCCCAAAAAACTGCAGGAGCAATTTCGCCCTTCACCGGCTCGGGGAAAATGGTGCTTCCCTGCCCCGTTACGGGCGTATTTCCGAATGAATCAAAGGCTGAGAACAAAGAACACCCACCAGAAAGCGAATGCACTTTATTAATTTGGGTAATTGTTGCCTATTCCCCTGGTCTCCGGTTTGATTTTTAAGCTGACGTGTGCAGTATCACAGTCGTTACTAACGCCATCCGCCTAAGGATACAGGTTTCCTACTAATGAGCACCCCAGCAGCAGGCAATGAAGTCTCACAACTACGTCATTTCCATAAATGACTTTCCGTCTTCAGTACTTTTGCGAGAACCGGTGACATTTCCGTAGACCGCATTTGCGTGGTGTTTATTCCTCATTATTATTATTAACCATGTGAACAGACTCTCAGTATCAAGCAACGAAATGTAACAGCAAGTTTTGGAGGTACTCAGGGTGCGTTTTGTTGTTTCACTTATCCGAACATTGGACTTAATTAGACAGATAAATCAATTTATCTGTAATCGACACATCTGCTTTTTAAGAAAAAAAAATCTCTGGAAGTAATTCATCACCGTTTGTTTATTTTTTTAATTTAACTTAAGAACAGAAATTAGTATAAAGAAATGTGTTTAACAGCTGTTCCCTTCTCAAGTACACATGGTGATAATTTCCCAAAATATTTTCTGTGGCAAACGACCTTCTCACCAATCTGATTTAATTTGTCTCATTTATTTGTAAAGAACAGCACATCGCCTGTTTTGTTTGTTTGCTTTAAGAGAGATTTTTTCCGCATTAAACACTCATGGAAACACGTGGCTCATTTTAGACCATGATATTGTTCACGTTAGCCCACCTCTTTTCAGCTGAGTAAACCTAGAGATGGTTTATTAAAATTAGACGTCTTTCTTACACTTTTTCGAACTTTTAAAATGCGGCTGAAGTAACTTCAGCCTTTCAACTTTAAGGTATGAGACAAAACTTTATACTACCTATGAAATAATACGTTTGTATAGTGTCAGTCATCTGATTTTGTACATTTAAAGCTCTGCAGAACAAAATACCAGCCTACGAAATCCTGTAGCCACGGTGCGTTAGAGGGTGGCTACAGGAAGGGGCATTTTTTATGGAATGGTTTGACTCTGGTTTTCTGCTGCGGATGGCAATTTCACTTGGCGCAGCCTGATCGATAGCAGAGCTAACCACTAACTTCGTTCACAAATGTCCCGCGTCTTGAGAGTCGCCCTCAAAACATGCTGGAGGAGATGCAGAGTCTATTTCCATTCAAATCCTGACAACCCTGATTTCATTTTGCAGTCCCACCGTTTGCATTAGTTGCTGTAAAGACCTCCAAGGCTGTGTTTGCTCATGGATGCAACCATGCTCTGGCCGACCGGTCATGAAGACAATTATTATTCGGTAATAGTCCTTACAGCCGGAGACACCAAGACGGGAAAAGTGGAAGGCAGGCACCAGCTTATCCACCAGAATGATACGCTGTTGGGAAAAAAAAAAAAAAAATACTGTTATGGTGTACCTGAATAACTAGTACCTGTGCTTGGCAAAGTCAGAGAGGTGCTGCCGGACCGTGCCCCCGGTGCCCCTTGCTGCGCTGCTCCCCCTGCACGGAGAAAAGCTGTCCCCCAGCCGCCTCCATCTGAGCGGTGCAGGCGGCTCCCGGCGCTGCGCGGATGGATGCGCTCGGGCTTATCATTAACTCCGCGCGGGTGTCTGGAGTGAGCAAAGCCTTCCCCTCCAGCGGGGACGGCACTTCTCCCGCGGCACTTCCCCCGTGGCGCGACCCCCGTGGCTGCCGGCTGAGGCGGTGGCTGTAGCCCACGGGCTCGCCCCTGCGCGCCCGCTCTGCCCGCACCGCCGAAAAGCCGCGGCGCTCCGCGGCTGTGGGTGGGCGGAGGCTCCGCAGTCCTGCGCGGGGCGAGTTTATTCCCCGTGCGGCGCGAAAAACCCCGGCGTGGGCCGGTGCGGCCGTGTAAGGCAATAGCGGAGATCCCCGAGGAGGAACCGCAGTGGTGGTAAGAAAGAAAAAAAAAAAAAAAGGAAAAATTGAAATCAAAGGACCCCCCTCCCCGAAGAATAAGGGGGCGGCGGAGTGCGGTGGGGGCAGCTCCGGGAGCCCTGCGGCTGCCCTTATTTTTCTTTTTTCCTTCCTTTTTATTCCTCATCCCCCAGGGACCGGAGGGCGGGGGGGGGGGGGCGGTGTCCCGCAGGAGCTGCCGGGCGATGCGTGGGACCCAGCCGGGGCGGCGGGGCTCTGCTGCCCGCCGGGCCCTCGGCGAGTCGCGCAGCAGCGGAGCGGGACAAGGCAGCTCTGCGCTCGCGGCGGGCGGAGCGCGGCCCGCGGAGCACCGCGCCTCCCCCTGCGCAGCGCCGGGGCCCGAGGGCCGGGGGAGCGGCTGCCTGCGCGGGGCGGCCGGGGCAGAGGGGACCCCCTCGCCCGCCCCGTGAAGCCCCCGCCCGCCCCCGGCGCCTCCGCCGCGCGGAGCAGCGCGTCCCGCCGAGGTGCACGGGCGGCCCGGCCGCAGCGCCGCTCCCGTAAGGCAGCGGGGGCGGGCGGGCCCCGGCCCGGCCGCCCGCGACCCCACCGCCAGCCCCCGCGCCCGCCTGCGCCTGGCTGCGCGGGACGCGGAGGGGCGGCAGCGGCGGCCCGCGGGGCACCATCCACCGCTGTGGCCCGGGCAAGTCCCTGAGCTGAGCCCGGCACCGTCCGGCGGGCTCTGCCCGTCCCCGTCGTTCCCCCGCGCTCCCGAGGACAGCAGCTCCCTGGATGGAGCTGAGCATATACAGCTGCCTATATACGTTCTTATTTAACTTCGGGCTCATGTACACCCATGGATACCTCTCCACGCCGCTGCGTACGTATTTGCGGTACAGATGCGGTACAGAGGCGTGAAGTCCTCTCCCCGCGGACCTATAGGTCCGTACGTCCCCGCGCATCTCTACAGGCGCCCGTACCCACAGCTGTGCCCCTATCTGCACACTTAACACACTTGTGCAACACGCCGCCACCCGGGCACAGCCGGACCGGGCTGCACCTCGGCCCCGCCGGCGCACAGTCCCTCGCCGGCACACACCGCCGGTCCCCGCGGGGGTGCGGGGCCGGGGGCTGCGCGGGACGGCGCGCGGCCGGCGGGCGCGCTGACGTCACGGGCGGTGTTGGCGCGGCCCCGCCCCCCCGCGGCGCGGCTTCCGGCCGGTTGCCAGGGCGACGGGTACACAGTGCGGCCCTGCGCGGGCGCGCAGCCTGCCGCCATGAGCCAGAGGCAGGTCCTGCAAGGTAGGCCGGGGGCCGGGGCCGGGGCCGGGGCTCGGGGGCCGGGGCCCGGGGCCCGGGGCCCGGGGCCGGCGGGGCAGCCGCTAACCCTGTGCTCCGGCCGCTAACCCGGTGCCCCGGCGCTGCCGCCCGCAGTTTTCGAGCAGTACCAGCGCGCCCGGACGCAGTTCGTGCAGGCGGTGGCCGAGCTCGCCGCCCGGCCGCAGAACATCGAGACCCTCCAAAACGCAGGTACGCGACGCGCCCGTCGCCCTTCCGCCACGCGAGAGCCGGCGGGGCCGGGTCGGGCCGGGCCGTGCGCGGCCGCGGGGGCTTCCGCGCCCCGGCGCCGCTGCGCTTGCCGCCCGGCGGCGGGGCGGGGGGAGCGCGTGGGGGCCGGGGTCCCGCGGGGCTGCCGGGGCGCTCCCCTGTTTTTCTCCCCCTCCCAGGCTGGCCGCTTAGTTTCCGAGGATTTTTTTCCGCGTGGGATTTGGCCTGGTCCCCCGGCCCCGCGGCGCGAGGACGGGCTTGCCGAGTCCCCTGCGGAGCGGTGGGAAAGCTAATTACGGTCCTCAGCTGCGTGCGCGGGTTGCCCTGCTTGTCTGCAGGGTTGTTTCTGTCTTTGTTTAGAGGTAGATGTCTCTGGCTGTGATCTCATAACTTGTTTTTATTTCAGGGAAAATTCCTCAGTATAACCCACTTCTTCATGTACTTCCTCGTGCTTCCGATATAGCTTTATGTAAAGTGTAGAAAACGGAATTGCCGGTGAAGCCCGCACAGACTTGCCAAGGAAAACCTACTCTAGAAGTAACTGGTTTTATACTAGCTTTACAAGTTGTTCCTAAATTCTGCAATGCTTTTTGCCAGCGGACTTGCTCAGCTTAGGAGGGATTCGCTTTTGTTATATTGCTGTCGTGGGATGTCATGAACCAAATTGAGCATTTTTAGAAACAGGAGCTGTGGGAGCGCTTCTACCAGCTGTTGTGCTGCTGGCATCTGGCAGATCCACTCCGCTTGTCCAGAGTTCCTAAGCTTAAAAGAGGAAAAAGAAGAAGTGCTGAGTAATTGATTACCTGAAAGGCAGTTTGAAAAAGCGCTATAAATCCGTAGTTGGTTTACCATATGGTATTCACGAGTTGATTATGTTTTGGTTTGTCTTGATTTTGTTTTTAATACTCGTTTCCCAAATCTAGTAAAGCTGTCAGTCTTTTCTGAGAGACAATGGAAGCAAACAAACAAACAAAAAAGAAAATCAATCGTGTAAATACTTTCAACTTTCAGTTGTTATATTTACAACTGTCCATTAAAATGGTTTTGTTGGAAACCTATCACTTAAAATTCTTGTTAAGGAAACATTTGCTTTGATTTTGGGAGTGACACATTGACACCATGCCTTTCGTATTGCCTTGCTGTGCTGCTTAATTTATTTTTTTCATCTTTCAGTGAGTTAATGCCACTGCTTTAGTTTGTACACATGATCTCTGTTTACCAAAGGGACATCTTGGTCATGGGAATAATTTGTGTCTTATTTGTAAGAAGAGGTCTCTCTATGTCCACTTACACTTTTGGTTTTTAGCTGTTCACAGACAGAGATTCCATTCAGGCAGCGCTTCTATTTTAAGAAAGCAAACAAAGTGCCAAGCTAACTTTAATTATGTTGTATTTCTTATTCTTAAAATAATTACTTGATGCAATCTGGTTGGTAGCTTTACCTAAGGACCGAGTTCTTGCTTGTGCAGAAGAAATCATCAGTTCAGAAGCTTGAAACTTTCTTCTGTGCACAGCTGGCATTGGCTGGAAGGTTGATTTTACAAGGATCAGGCTCTAAGGTAGTAATGTGGAAATGTGCATTTGTGTAGGTTATCCTTCCTGGCTCATCCTGGTACTGAGTTGCTTTGCCATAGGCTTTAGTTTTTCAGATGCTAGAAAAGAGGGAATGTCTGAAAATACACTGTTTCCTATTAGAATTTATTTGAATAGCTGAGGCCCACAAATATTTTACCCTCTTCCCCAACCTGTGCGTTTAAGACTAATTCATGGTTCTGTAATTAAAATGATAGCTGTTAGTTTTGACCTTTTCTGGATGTGTTAGATACAGGTTTTAAAGCCTTCTCCTAAATGAAATGTGATTAAGTGGTTTTTAAAACCTTGCCCCAAATAAAACATTATTTTGTCCTTTTGTAAAGCTCGTATACAAATATTTTGAGATATAGCTGTCTAGCAGATAACTGGTGTACCTTTTATGGTCTTCATATAGTGAGCTCTGGAGCAATGATTTGAGAAAGAAAGGTGTCTGTCTATACATGTGTCTCTCTATAAATCCATATATAAAAGGATTGGGGGCTCATTTCTTATTCTGGTAAAAAAAGTTAGCTATCACTTAGGGAGATCACTGTTTTAAGAAGATGCGGAAAGTCTTTGCCTGCTGTCATTTTCCATTAGCTTTAGGAGTCCGGGGCACCTTGCAGTGTTCTTCGGTTGCATCTCAGAGGTTGTCAGGGTTTAGTCTTTTTCTGGCTGAAGCAGAAGGCAAGATTACAGTGACTTCAATTTGAACAAAATTGAGCCCTTAAAAATGTAGTGTAGCGTGCTCTTGTATTATTTGCCTCGGTTTATATTCCTGGAATATCCAAAATTCAGACTGGCAGCAGTGAAAGATCAGTGCTCAAGCAATAAAGCATTTGGTCCCGTTTTTAGAAGTCCTTTTGATAAATACTTAATATCTTATAAGGAAAAGAAATACTAGTTTGAGACCCTGTTCTTTGTGGCGGTGTCTCTGGACACCATGCTAACATCATGAAAGATGGAAGTGTGTTTAAAAAATAATTCTTTACTACACTATAAGCCCTGCATCTGGGGTATTAAACCAGGTACAAGCAGTGGTATTGTCGCAAATTAGGAGATGGTAGACAGCAGCATGGAGGGGAGCAAGCGGCCAGGATCAGAGGTTGGAGTTTCTTACGCTGGCTTGGCTGTTGAGAAACGTTAAGGTACCATTATTGCGGACACTTCTACGTATAACCTGTGAGGAAAACTGGTGGGAACTGGCAAGCTGGAAAGAAGGTCAGAGAGGGCCAACAGGAAACCCACCTTTGTCCAGGGCATCTCTCTTCTGAGGCTTCTGTATCTCATCAAGCTCTGGAGCTGCCTTTCCCACTAAGTAGAGATCCCAAAGGTGGTTGTAACCAGGGAACTGGAATCTGGCCGTGGACTTTGATGCATTTACATGGCACTGGCTCTTCCGTGGTCAGGAATGTCCTGGGGTGTTAGTGCCCGGGAGCTCAACAGCTTTCTTGTGGTGGGAAACTGCAAGGAATGATCAGAGAAATTCCTTTGTCAGAGCTCATTCCTGTGTGTTTTCCATCTCTGTGGTTGGCTTTGATAAGGTTGTTCCTTGTGATTAAATACTACCATGAATAATAATTGCAGGATTTGTCGTTTGAGTGTTTAACTAATGGATACTTAGCAAAAAAATCTCCTCCAAAACTCCTAAACTTTTTTTGTTTTAGTAAATATATACTTGGAACAACAACAGACAATTAATTTATCAAATCTCGTTTCTGGAGGGCTGCTGACTAAATGGGAGAAGCTACTTTGATAGTAACAGTTTTAAACATACTCTTTAAAAATAAATCTATTCATTTGGTAGCTACGGCTCATGAAGTTTGGTACTGGAATGCATTATTGAACCCCACACCTCCTCATCCTTCCAAAATTTTAAATCCTAGAAACCAAGTATTTACAATTATAATGGCAGATGAACTTGAGCTTACTTTCTTGCACTGAGATTTAGGCAGCTTTCTGCCTTATAGAAAATTTAGGAGAAAATCTGAACTGTTTCCAGTATGTTTCTAAGAGTGGTAGTCACTGAGGGCCTAATTCTTCTTTCTTCATCTGCCTTGTGAAGTGCAGTAGCCTGTAAATAAATAGTCCCTTTGAAACAGCATTTTGTTTTGATTTTTTTTTCTAGAGGCATTTACAATTCAGCCTTAATAAATGTATTGGAATAAGACTTGAATTACTTCTGGGTATCCATTTTTGTATTCTCTCATAGTATGATTTATTTATTTATTTATTTTGCATTAGAGCTTGTGGTGATGGGATTGTTGCTTTTAATTTGTAAGTTATTTAAGGATATCGTTGGGATTAAGAAACAGTTTAGTCTTGCAAGTTAGCCTTTGACTTTAAAGATATTACAAGATCAGCTCTTTAACCCCTTTCTTGGGGCTGATCACATTCTTAAGCATAATGGCTGTGGAAATAGTAGGGAAAGCTGAGTCTGGAACATGGAGAAAGAAATTTGAAGCTGTGTGGTCTAGCAGCATGTGTGTTGCCATGGGACGTGGTGTGCTGGGACCCTGCACACCTGGGTTCCCTTCTCATTGCTGCTGGGTTTTTTTATCATCTTGGGCAGATAACTTCAACTTCTGTTCCTCTGCCTTACTTGCTGGCCAGTCTGCAGGGTTCCAGGATGTTCCAAAATGTCAGTGTAAAGGAAGACCCTTTGCCAGTGAATGTCTTCCAACTGTCCTCCCATTCCATCAGCCCACAACCCTGAGCCCAGGTCTCCTTTCCATTCTGCCTGGTATCAAGGTACTTCTGAGGCCTTACACACCAGCATACAAGCTATACTCCAGGGCAGAGTCCTCTCCTCCTCTTCTACCTCTGGGCATCTTCTCCTGTATCTGTTCCTCACAATCTGTGTTGGCAAGAGGCTATAGCTTGGGGACAGGGCTTGTCTGTGCCAGACTAGGGCTCCATCACAAACCCTTGTGGCATGGCAGATTTTCCCCTACTTCATGGTCTGTTTTTATGCAGGTAAAGGACAATGTCATGAGCTTTAGTTCTCTCTGGGCTCCAGAGATATTCCACTGGTGACAGGTTTTAAAAGCTGTATTTCCAAATCTTTGGAGTGGTTTTTAGGAGTCTTTATTTTTGAGAAAAGGCTGTTCAAATTTATTTCTCTCATCCAATTACATTGAGTCTTTTTACCCCTGCTTTTCTCAACTTCTCTTTCTAGTGTACGTATTTTAAATGTACCTATTTTGAATGTGACAGTTAGACACTTGGCCCTATGTAAGGAGGATCAGACTCTGGGAAGGGATTTCAGGTGTAGTTCCAAGTTTTAAATAATATTGAAGAATGTGCTCTGATAGCGCAGTGCTTTGTAGCAAGCCTGCTGGGAGCATAGGGTGTGTAGGGAGGATGGCTGTCGAGTCAGCTGTGCAGAAAAAGAGCTGCTCCCTTAAAGCATCTGTGTTCTTGCCTTATCTGGACCTTGCAAGTGGATGTGCATGGACAGACTCCAGTGCCACCATATAGCCAGTTTCAACATTTGGGTTTATGCACCCTCTTTTGTGAAGGATGCGCTTTTTTAAAAATTATTTTTATTTTGAGTGAAAAGCTTTGTTGAGCTTTAGTGGGAGGAGAAGTGGGAGAGAAGTATGCAATGTGGCATGAAAGGCAAGAGGTTATCTTTGGAGTTGTAGTAGATCAAGTGAGGAGAGTGGCTTTCCCTGAGGCTTGACGATATGGTGGTGCCTGATGAAGGGAAGAAGGAGGCTGTGTATTAAGGAAAGTACCAGAGAGATGGCAGAGAAGGAGAAAGTAAATGCAGCTGAAGCTGGAGGACTGACTTTTTCTGTGCTTAATAAACTGAAAGTTGAACTGCTCCAGGATTCTTCCCCTTCTCAGCCTCCTGGCCTGTTTGGAGGAGATTTGCAAGTAAAATTTCAAAGCCAGAATTTGTTAGGAACTTCAGTCTCATCTTAACAAGTGGCCATTAAAAAGAAGCAGCTCCTTGTGACCACCTTGGTTTTGGTGCGTCTGTGAAAGGTTGTGTGGTGGCCACTAACTAGCCCCGTGAGGGGCATTTTCAGAAACTCAGTCTTCTTGGAACAGGATTAGTTCTGCTCCATTAATGCAGAGGCAGGGTCTGGGAAATGATCAGCCAGATCAGCTTTAAAGGAGGAGAAACTTACTGCTCCTTGATCCTTCAGAAATCTCCAGCTCCGCTGTCAAACTGAATCTGTGTTATGTCCCACACCATCTGGTAATTGCTGTACAAATTACTTGATTACCCAGAGTTTCTGTTACCAAACTGTATTTATGTTCCCTTTGATTTTTGAAGGATTGTAGTTGTGTTGTGCATGGAACCGTCGCAGTGAGGAGTCCTTTCTCGAGGTGAGTCACACTTGAGGAGTATGTACTTGAGACGTGCATACCACATAGTCTCTGGAAGAGGCCCTGTCAAGATGAGTGAGTGTGAAAGTTCTCTCTCTCACTATTCTTCTGGGAAATTTTTTGTAAGTCTCCTAGTTAAAACTCTCTACTATGCTGCTTCTAGGAAAGGGTAGTTGAAGATAGGGAGTTGGGGTGAGGCAGAAATAAATTTCCATTTTATTTCCTTGTTAAATCAGCTGAATTTGACATCAGGGGCCCTGAAAAATCCAAGTGGTATGATGAATGTTTGAGTGCTAATGTTAGCTCAGTGAATGTTCTTAGTGTGTCCGGTAACACACAAATGAGAAGACAATGTTATATTTGATCCAAAGCATAAATTAGAAGGACAGTATCTTCAAGATAAGAGTGTGTCCAGAGACAACACTAGCGTAGAATGACATTTTTGCACATTTACATTTTAAAATTGAAATAAATTTTGTTTTTAAGGAAGGAGAATAGGGTAGGAGTGGTCATCTTCAGGTGCAGAAATGGAGAGAATTTCAAATGTAGAGTGAAGTGTGACTTGTGACTATTCAAGTTTGACAAGGGTTTGGCAGGGGTGGGAGGAGAGTAGAGGGATTCTGTATGACTTCTAGGTGGTTTTCTGCAAGAAATCAAAATGACCGAATGAAGATTGTTATCTCCAGAATAGTGACTGTTTGTTTGGCTACGGAAACTTGGAATGAAAAAACTTGGAGCCTGCTGCTGCCCTGAGTGGGTTTTTTTTCTAGATAGGCAGCAGCCAGCACTTGCTTGCTAAAAGAAAGTGCATGAGGCCTGTGCACAACAGTTCCACTTGAGAAGTGTGTGTTAAGGGTGATTCAGCTTCTAAAGTGTGTCATTCTTTGAAACAAACCTGAGTGGGAAGCTGAGGATAGAAAGGGGAATCGTTCCTTGCCCAATGTCAGTCAAGGTTCCGTGATGCAAGATAGAGTATTTGGCAGTAATTCTTTGTTACCCTGTTTCTGAGTTGCTAGTGGGAACTCTTCCAAAACAAATCTAGTCTAATGGTCTAAATGCCTTATTTTGTAGTTTACTTTCTGTGTTTGCTGCCTTTGAATTAGAGTTAATGAATTTCCTACTTCTGTCACAACAGACTTATTTAGGAGAACTCTTTGGTCTTCTTCTAAAGTTTTTGTCAGCAAGACACTGCTACTCCCTGGTCTGTATGGCCCTGTTCACTTGAGTGAATGGTAGAGGTAAAAGGAAGTTGTTGGCAGGTTCTTACTTATTTTCCTGCTCTAAGATAATGTTAAATAAATTTGAATTTAATTCAAAATGCTGATAGGAATCCTGGCTTGGACCTCTTTGGAGAAGAGGGGCAGACTTTGCTGTAGACAGGACAGTCAAAGGAAAGGAAGAGATCAAATAGAGGAGCTCACCAAATACAGCCATTTCTGGGAGAAAGAGCTGGGTTGGGCCCAGGACAGGAAAGCCTCCTCCTGTGTCAGGCACATTTGTCCTTTCCAGCACTATCTTCAGAAGTCATAGAAGAAAAGGTGGACATCTTGTTTTTCCTATGTGTTTTAGTGGGGAACATATAATCTCTATGTAGCTGTTTTCACACTGTCAGAATTAATTGTTTATTTTTTTCTAAGTGCTGTAAAGAAAGAAATACTCGGTTTGCTGAAGATGTGAAAACCATGACAATGGTAAAAATTCCTCAAGCAGTTGGTCTTGCAGAGTAGTCAGAGATGATGGATAGCATCTTGATGCAGAGGAAAAAAAACTGGTTTTAGAGAAGGTGGGAAGTAGAGGTAGAAGCTTTTAATTATGTTTGATGCACAGGAATGATCTAGGCCTATACACTTCTCTCAATTCTCAGTTAATTTGATGTCAATATAAGGTTTGTACAGCAACAGGAATTGATTTTTCTTTTTCATGGTCCTCCAAAGCTGTTGTCATGATAATTATTTGTTCACTGTCTTCTTTCACGTTCAGGCATCACTTTGGGAAAATACAGTCTCCTTGAGGATCAGCACAGTTTCTATTATTTCTAAACCTTTTCCATCCATTCACTGTTTTTTTTTTTTTGCAACTCTGTTTTAGCATCTTGTATCCTTTCTTCAAACAGTAACTCCCATTTCACTTTTCATCTCTTTCCTTCAGTTTCATCAGCTAAAATAACTTGCAGTAGAACATTTTGTGCTGACACTTAAATATCATCACCAAGCTTTACATGGTTTATACTACAATGAAATGAATGGTGTGGTCATGGGGAGGCATGCTGCTTGGAAGCATTTTTAGGCTCGAGACCTTTTAGCCTATTCTAAAACTTGAAATCTGTATCAGCTAATCCTGAAAATACAAATGATACAAATCTCATATTTGGGACAGCTCAAAGCATACGTATATGTAAACTTTCTTAAATGTGTTTTTATATTTTGTGGTGTCTAGGAATGTCATGCAGGCCAGAAACATGTCATGTGGTCTGGATCTAGCTCACAGGTTCCTCCTGGGTAAAGTCATTCTAGTCTGTTTAAATTTCACTGGATTTTGAGACCATCACCAGAATTGAATTGTCTGCCACATCATGCTTGAATGTCTCACCTATCAGGCTCTTGGCTTTTCTAGGGTCAGGACACTGCACACTGAGGTGCTTCTTTTTTTCCCCCAACCACTTAAAACAGTATCTTTTATATCAATAAAACTTTCAAAAATTTTTTTCTTTTTCTTGTTTCTCTTTATTAAATAATCTTGTTTTCATATTACCTCAACCTAAGGGCTCAATGTAATATCTGTACGCTAAATACAAGTGTGCTACTTCTAACTGTTCCTGCTTTAGTGAAATACCTTCAGTGTAAAGAGTCAGAACAGCATGAGGTCCCCTTAGGAATTTCAGCAGCTGTTTGACCATGCAACTGATGTTAGAGGTAAGGACAAGAAAATGCTTTCCCATAGAGGGTGCAGGTGACTTGCTAGAAGATAGCTCACTATAAATGATATATGGGGTTGGCCCCAGCTCACATGTTCATTTGTTTTTACTTTTAATTTGTCATATAAAGTACTTAGTGCCTTTTGATATGAAACATAACTTGCTAATGAGACCATACCTGCTATTTGGGAGAGTTTGTGAGAAGATGTCAATATGATGACCACATTCTGAAGTAGTGATTTCTGCAAAGAGCTAAATGAATTTACATTGATCTTACAAAAGCTAGATCCTCCAGTATTGTCTGTTAGTACACAGGAGGCCTCTTTCAGCTCCCAGTGGCTTTGACAGAAGTGTGAGCAGGCCCCAGCTATACTACAGACCTATATCCGTAGGTTCTACCGTAGGTTCTACATGTACGTGTTTAATGTACGTTACAAAGCCATTTTTTGGTGCTTCTGTAGTTGTATTAGACATCACAATTTCATTTCACTTTTATCCTTTTACTGCATGCCCCCCCGAGACCTGTGTTATTTTGAATTGTGAACATCCTGGGAGGCTGTACCTCTTATAGCAGTGCAGCTTCTGTCTGGAGTATTGACCTTCCCAGAACAAATTCATTAGTGGTCAGCATGACCTCCATGGTTAGCTTTACACCGCGCCCCCTCCCCCCCACCCAGCACCCCATTCAGAGCCATATATAGATTATTAGGCTGCTTGCTTCTTGCTGGGAGCAATTTGTTTTTAATTTAAAATAAATGTTCTCTGTGAGAATTACACTGCTGATCAACTTACCTTTTTTCCTTTCAGAGTGCCCTTCTATACAGAAGTATGGTACAGGTTTAACTTGTTATAGCCTCCATTCCTTTGGACTATCTTTGCTCTAAGGCCCTCAGCCTTTCCTTGTTATGGTGTGCCTTTTCAACACCTGCATGTCACCTGCCATTAGGCAGGGATCCCACTGTTGTGGGACTGTCACACCACAAGACCTTTGTTCAGTGCTTGTAACCACACAAGCCCTTGAAGTCCTGCTTTCTTCCGCAGTCACCCAGCTAAATGTTTATCTTTGTTAGCAAAAAAATGTAGTGGAAGGAACTGAGACAGCTGATATGGAGATTTCTGACTGTAGCTCTGAGTGTTTGGTGTTCTGTTGTAGCACTTCTGCATCTTCAGAGAGCATTGTTTTCTGGCTGAGGTATAAAGCTCAGAAGTATTAATTAATGCAGCTGGCTGGTACAGGAATAGCACTTTTGCAGAATTGCAATACAAGTAGTTTTCCCTTCCCAGACCTTACACATGGTTACATAAAAAAATATGATTTGTATCTCATTTATATCCCTATTGAAGAGGCTTTGTTTAACTGTAGGAAGAGCTTCCACATGCAGAGTGGTCATCTTTGATCATCCTTCTTGCCTTTCACTGAACCGTTTCCAGTTCTGCTCTAGGGGAGGGTATTAAATGTAGGATATACAATAGCATAGTGGTGGTCTCTGCTTTGGCCTCTACTCCTTTCTAAATAATCCTGAGCGCTCTGTGTACTTCTGTGGGTAAAGTTTCTTCTCTGCTACTGAGCAATGAGCTGATAGCTCCATGGAACTGTCTGTTCTCACATCGAGAACTTTCTCCTAGGTGGTAGTGATCTGTTTGGGGTCCATCACTGCATATGTGAGGTTGGGATTGGCTCCCTCATATGTGTTCCATTTAACTTGCTATTTTGTTATCCAGTCATTCAGTCTCTATTTCCTTACAGTTTCTGTCACTGGTACTACCTTGAATAACTTTGAGTCACCAGCAAAGTCTCACCTCACTGTTCATGCTCTTCCAGATCATAGATGAATACTGAATGGCACATGTCCCAGCATGAAGGTCTGCAGAACTGCACTGTGACCTCCTCCCTCCTATTGCAAGAATGAAAATTCTACTCCTCCCACTTCCTATTTTTAGCCAGATGTTATCCATGTAATGACTTTCTTAGGCCGTAACTGCTAATCGTTTATGTCACAGCTGCTTACCTCACCTATAATTTCAAGTATGTATTGTAACACCATCTTAGGGAATGGACTTTCATATTCTTTCATGTTTAACTGATAAACTGTGGACTCATCAGTGAAAACGCATCATAAATAATAACATGGTAAGAAAATCTTCAACTTTTCTGTCTGGAGTGTAATGTATTATGGATATTGGTCCCCAAATCAATCATTGCTTATAATAGATGAAATGTAATTTGGTGTAATTCAATATAGAGGTTCTGCTGGCATGCTGAATGAGTGACGTGCCAGTGTCAGCTCACCAGGACCTCCAGATGGAGTTTCCTGTGCATACTTTAACACATACTTTTTATACGTTTTTCAATATACCTTATTTTCTTGTGTATACTTTAACACATGTATTTTATAGATGTTTGAATACAGCTTATTTCTACATGTGACTTTTTTATATTTCAGAAGTGTTTTGTACCTATGAAAAATGGGCAGAAACATTGCTATGCATCAGCAGTGCTATCCATGTGCTGTCTTCGTTTCAGTGGAACACCTGGATTTCCTACAAGCTCTTATTACCTGGAAGTGTAATTTAATAGGTTTTTATGAATAAAGGCAAATATTTAGAAAAACTTCTACTTACCAAATGGGCTTTTCTCTTCCTGGTGTAACTCAGGTGTAATGTCTTTGCTGAGACCTCTTTTGCTGGATGTCATCCCAACTATTCAACAGACTGCTGCTTTGGCTCTCGGGAGACTTGCCAATTATAATGATGACCTGGCAGAGGCAGTTGTGAAGGGAGACATTCTTCCACAGCTCGTGTGTTCATTGTCTGAGCAGAATGTAAGGCATCATTGTTTTCTTAAGTAATCATTTTTTTTAACTGTTGCACAGGGAAAGGGAAATCTTTCTGTATCAGCGATCTGCTGTTATTCTAATATAGCAATAAATGTACTGAAGTCAGAGAGAGCATGTATGTTTGAACTCCTGAGAGATCAATGTGTACTGTGTGCCTAAGTTTGACTTTAAATAAGCTTGACTTTAAAATATCATCTTACTTTTAGTGCACTATAAAAAAAAACTATTAATGGCACTGCTATGTTTTTGAAATGTTGAATGGTGCTTTATAAAAGGTCCCTCTTTAAAAATGAGACAATTTGAAGGCTGTAGTGATAATTGGCTAGGATTTGTTGATAATACCAAACACTTGTAAAATATATATAAAAAACTGAACTTCTGTAATTAAATATTTAATATCTCCAAACATAGCCTTTTGGAAATCTGTAGCATGAGAAATATCAAACCACTGACACAGGAAAATACACTGAAAGGTTTTAATCTTCATATTTGTCAAAAACAAAGTGTAGTCACAATTGCAATGCAAACAAATCTGGTGGTCTCTTTCTCCCTTCTTGCCATTTTTCTTCAGGTCTTGTGTATATTCCAGCTTTGATTTTCTAGTGGTCCTAACCTAGGTTAACAGAAATACTTTCAAATAAGGTTCCTAATAACTGGAAAAAGAAAGACAGCTGAGAGTTAAGTACATTGATATCACAGCCATACTTCGGTTGCAGTTTTGATTTATTAGATTTAGGAGAAGTAGGATTTAAATGGGAATATAATTTGGAAAACTATGTATTTTCATTTTCAATCTTTCAAGGAAAACATAAATGTAAGTACTCATTGCATATTTTTTTGTGCATATAGGTCATTGCCTATACAATTAATCTTAAAAAAAAAAAAAAACTAAAGAAAAATCTTGATGTCAAGATACTGGTATAGTATGGAAAGAAAGTTAAGGTTTTAGTTAGACAAGTTTATAACCATTTTGGTTATTTTATTTCTATTTTTAAGAGAAGAAGGGGAATAAAACTGTCTTCTCTTTTGGTTTGGAAACTACCTCCCTGCTACAACTCAAAGCCCTCACTAAATTAGCTTGAGTACCCTGATTTATCTCTTTCATGTTACTACCCGTGCTGTTGTCCTTACATCGAGATGGCTGCAATTCAGAATCACTTGGGGCAGTAGCAAGATTAGTGTGAGGTCATGGAAAGCCTACTATGCCTTGGTGACTGAGGGCAAGTGAAGGAAACTCATTATCCAGTTCATGCAGAGTTTAGCAACGAATGCAGTTTGTTACTTCACATAGGCAAAAAAACCCAACCCAGATATGTTTCTATTTCACTCACTTTTCGTGTATCAACGTCTGTATTTAAGGAGGAGATTCTCTGAGCACACAATAAATTCTGATTCTACTGATTTATGGAGAACAGTTACAGGGTCACAGCTTAGATCAATGTTTTGTCAATTAAACTGAGCAAAATACAGTTTTACAGTGTGTTCTGACTGTGCCTGTGAATATGGTTTGTTTGTAAATAAATGTGTTCTGAATAACAAAACCAAAGAAGTGTTTTTCTTTGCCAGGAGCGTAATTACTTAACAGAAATAACATACCCATATTTGCACAGACATAGACTGTTGTAAACAACTATAGCTCTGAGTTCAGCAAAACTTAGAGTAACTTGCATTAGCTAGGGATTTGACCATTTGTCTGTACTGTTTCCCCTGACATCTGTTCCCTCTAAATGATGTTTAATGCTTTGCTTGTAAATTATGTTTAATGTACCTGCTTGTAGGCCTTAACTTAGACTGGATTTTTGGCATTAAGGAATTATATCAGTACTGATAAACTAAGCAGGGTCAGGGCATGTGTTTGAGCACTGGAAGATGACTGTGCTCTTTAATCGTTAACGTGCTCGCTGATGGCGTTTTAGCCAATGCCAACCATCAAACTACTCGGCAATGCCTGGACATGGTTTAGGGGATAGCACAAGATGGGGACAGTTTCCAGTAGTATAGATGAGGCCATTGTGCTTTGAGGGAAGATGAGTTTAGTTGGATGGAGGTGGTATGCTGTGTCACCTCTCTTCAGGGCCAGGGAGTGGGCCTGGGTCCCTTTTACTTCCTGTGGAGCCACTGCAGATACTCCTCTGTTGCCACGCCTTTGTGCTTTAGATCAGACTTTCAAAGGTGTTCGGGCACCTCACAGGATGCAGAAAAGCACTCACGTGGTTCTTCATTTCTCTGGACTTGATCCAAAAGGGATGTGGGCTTTGCATTGTTTAAGTTTTGGGTACCTTGACAGTAGGAGTTAAGCACTGTGAAGTGCCCAGGCTCCCTGTGCAGAGCAGAGGAGAATCAAGCATTTGGTATGAGATAAAAGCCAGCAGGCACACAGAGAGAGAGCCCTCTAGAGCTAGTCTGTAGGGCGGATCTGTCAACTGCCAGACTGGAGAGCAGACTCTGGGCACATGGACGTAGCAGCAGAGTATTTGTGTCCCAGTGAACCTTGCACTCATTGCTGCACAGCAGCTTCAAGAGGGAGTTGAACTGTCTTCCTCCCAACACAGTTGTCTGTGGCCAGGGTGCTTTAACTGTAAGGCAGGGGAAGAAATTTGATCTTCAGTTTCCACATCCCAGTGATAGCTATGAAACCCCAGGAGACTGAAATGTGACTTTTGGGAGGAAGACTTTAACTATGCTTTTAGAAGAAACCACAGCCACCGCCACTGTAGTTTACATGGA
Organism: Gavia stellata; assembly: GCF_030936135.1. Classification (NCBI taxonomy): domain Eukaryota; kingdom Metazoa; phylum Chordata; class Aves; order Gaviiformes; family Gaviidae; genus Gavia; species Gavia stellata. The sequence continues at coordinate 20,552,113 of NC_082599.1, read as the reverse complement.
ACCCCATGATGTGCGCAGCATCGTATGTGATAAATATGCTCAAAACATGTATTTGGTCCAGCACTGAAGGAGATGGGTAGAACTGAGACAAGTGCTTGGATTTTGCTTGAACTTATAATAGAGGTGCCAAGCTGCTTAGTCCTGTTGAAAGTGAGCTGTTTCCAGACACAGGAGTAGAATTGCAGGCTGGCAGTTCTGGGCAAAACTGAGGGTCATCTAGTGCTGGGTGTTTGGTGGGATGGGTTTTCAGGATCTTAGCTGTGGGCTTAGGCAGTATTTAGGCATTTCAGGATTCAGATCCTAAACCCTTTTGTTGGATCTAGTTCTCTGTGCCTCTGTTTGTAAGTGTAAACAATGTTTTCTCATAGAGATGTTGTGAGGGTATATACATTAGAAATTGTGAAACTTTGGAATTGTCACAGATGGGTAGAATTACTTTAGGAGCTTGCCCTGCATAACCTGTGTAATCTGGTTAAATATGTTAAGAGCTATTGTTTTTGCAGCTCTTATCATTCACTACTCACTTAAACAAACAGACTTATCTAGACTATTATCTTTTCCCCATATCCTCTTAGCCCTCTCATTTTTTTCTGTTTGTTTATGCACTTACTGCAAATTATAGATCATGAGCGGTCTCAAAGAAGGACTGTAAGGTTCATTGTGTGGTGTCTGGTGGTCCTGATTTGGATCTGTATGAGATATTGCTGCTACTAAAAAAGTCTAATTTATGCATGTTTGTACTGTATTATGCTTTGAATTACTTAATGTTAGTAAAAGCTTTTTTTTTTTTTTTTCTTTCTGATTTGTATAGCGTTTCTACAAGAAAGCAGCTGCATTTGTGCTAAGAGCAGTTGGTAAACATTCTCCACAGCTAGCTCAGGCAGTAGTTCAGTGTGGAGCACTGGAAACGCTTGTGATTTGCTTGGAAGATTTTGACCCTGGAGTCAAAGAAGCTGCATCTTGGGCACTGGGGTATATTGCCCGACACAATTCAGGTAACAGGTTTTACATGTGTTATCTTTCAGCTTAATGCTACGTAAGAGTTATAATAAATTGCATTATTGTAATGTTCATAAATAGAGCAAGATGCTTTTTCTTCTCTACTGTTATAAAATGTTAAATTTGGAATAAAAACTTACTGTAACTATACCAATCCAACAGTGCTGTACCTTTTGTGGGAAACTGGCATATCTGACACGAGCAGTGCCTGGTTATGAGGTGCTCTAAGAGGAGATGCGTTGGTCCTGCTGCCAGGAAAGGACGCTCTGCTTTATTCTCCTTCATGAAGAAATTTCAGAATCTTTATGTATTGTGTAACTGTTACTGTGGAACAAAGTTTCTTTTGCTCGACATGAGTTCTTATTTTATATACATAGTAAAATGGAGAAGCCTAGGTCGAACCAAGTTTCATTCAGCTTACAATAGCGCCTGCAGGATAAATGTGCCAGGTTCATCGCACTGACTATATTATCATTAGCCAGTAGACCACACTCTTCTCTGAAAGTCAAGAATAGATCCTAGGAATCCGATATCGAGCAGTTCACTGGTGTCTCACAAGCAGTTGTATAACTCACTGGCAGCGTCATGTTCCTATTTAAAAGCTGATCCACATGATTGATAATTCTTTTACCAGCTATTTATATAGTTCAAGTAAAAGTTTAGAGCTATGAATCAAAGAACTGAGGGAAGAAGCTGCTGGCTGGAAAGAGTGGGAGAAATGGCTTGTGTTCATATTGTTTAAAGTTAAACTTATTCTAGGATCATAACATTAACTCATGCATTTATGTTTGGTTTTGGCTCTAAAATGTACATAGACTGAATTTGGAATTGAATTTCTTCTTCCTTTTTTTAATTGATATGGACTGTTGTACTCTGTAAGGCATGGGCGATTTCCTCTTCCCACTTAGAGAGAGGGTTAACTTACTGAGACAGACTCCAAAGTTGTCAGCACCTTCCTAACAGACTGCTTTTTCTGGGGAACAAATTCATTCTTGGGGCACCTCTGTGGTAAAGATCTTTTATCTTTTGGTCACTGGGTCTGAATCCCACCCATGGTGGAAAATAATTGTTGCTTCCATCTGAAAGATATTTGTTTAAGTGTCATTTGAAAGTGTTCGTTTGTATAAATGTGTGTAGTATAAGTGTGTGTCTGTGTTACTCTTAACATAAACATTTCTGTAGTTTTGTTATGTCAGTAAATCAATATTGACTCACTTCAATTGCCCTTCATGCTATTCACTGCACAAATGCTGGCTGATCTTTATGGTGATCCAATTCACTCTGTGATGGCATTAACTGCAAAGATGGAGGTGGTGTGGGAGTATTGAAGACAACAAACTCCTTGTACAAATTTTTATTCCGTGGTTATGAATTATTTATTCACTGACAGTGAATGGGTGCATATCTCATGTCAATTTACGCCAGCAATAAGAACAGCATTTTCAGAAATTAGGCTGAAATTGCAAGTGCAACTGCTACCAAGCTGCAAGCATCAGGACATAGACAGATCACTAGATGTAATCAGTTAAAAAAACCCCAAACACAAAACAGAACCAAAAAAAACCCTGAAAAAAATTTTCTTCCTTTGCCCAGCTATGGCCAATTTGGGGGATTTACCTTCCTCTGTAACACAGTCACAGGAAGTCTCTAAAATGATTACTGAAAGTAGAGGAGTTATACTGAAGAAAGATCACTTTGTGCATGGTATGTTTCTTATACGCCTACAAGCATGCCTCTGCAACAGGATATTGTTGGGAGATGGGATACAAAGATAGATGGACCTGTTCTTATCAACATCTGGTGTTTACTGTTCAAGAAACTCTGGATTAGACTCACATCCTTGTGTTGACAAAATTTGGCAGTTATGATTTTCTGTCATTGACTGTCTGTGGACACATATTGCAGCTTAAACTCTAAAAGTAGAGTTGGGTGTGAAATGGTTTTCCCCACCCACGAAAGGTTTTTCAGTTTCAAAAATTGTTTCAGTTCCAAACTGGGGCAACATTAAGACACGTTTTTTTTTCTCTCCTGAAAACACTGGGGGGTAGGGAGGCTTATTTGCTCCGGCAAGAAAAGTTCAATAATTAGGGCATATGTCTGGGATGTATGTTGGAGACTGATTAAAGTCCTCATCTGTCTTAGGCAGGATGTGAACCTCTGTCTCCCTGAATGCAAGCAAAGGCTCCCAGTATTCGGTGATAACTGTTTGCAAGGAAGGGTCTCTCTGCTTTTAATCAGAAATTTCATCCATGACCTGGTAAAGCTGCTCTCTAGGAACTGCAGTGTATGTTCCCATGAAAAGACTTCCATTTTGAGAAATCAAGACGCCTTCTTTTTTTTCCTGATGAAAACATTCTCTGTTTAGCAAGTTCCCTACTGTCTTCGTACAACAATCTCTTAAAAGGCAGTTCTTCTGTGAACAGATGTCTCGAGAAGGCCTGTGAGATTTTAGGTCAAGACAGATGTCTCATGAGATTTCAAGACACTAGAATTCTTGCCAGGTCAGATTCCAAAATTTAGGAACAGCTCTTGCAGTTTTGCTCTTTCTTGAAGATCCCTTTCAGCTGAATTTCAGATGTTGATCTTACTCCAAAGTATACAGATCAATGTGCTGTAATTTTGCCATTCATTATTTCTACTATTTGTGTTTGAAAAGAAGTGTAAAGTGTTTCAAATATCATCAAAATACCATCAGGTCCATGAAAAATATTTTGTGAATTTTTACTTATACCATATTCAATTACTTTTAAAATGCAAAATTCTTATGTTTGAGATATGCACATAACTTGGCTTTCCATTTGCTTTGCCTACATCAAAGGTGTAATTTATTAATCGTCTCTTACCTGCTTCAGCATATTGTAAATCGGTAGGAAAACAAACATAAACAACACTTTATACTCAAGCATATTGCTGAGATCAGAGTTATACTCATTTTCTGTCATACAGTGTGGTACTCTTGGGGTCATAGGATGGCTCAGCTTGGAAGGGACCTTGGGAGGTCTCTAGTCCAGCTTCCTGCTCAAAGCAGGGTCAGCTACAAGGTTAGACCAGGTTGCTCAGCTCTTCAGTGTTTTGAGTCTAGCAGTAACTTTGTCTTATTCCAGGACCTAAGCTTGCCCTGCAATTAATGACTTCCATCCTTCTCCTGAGGAAATGTTTTCCCACTGGTTCCAGTGGAATCTTTAGCACTGTGGTTGTAGTGGTCTGCATAAACCCGTGGTTTTGAAGTGCAACCTTTGGACTACTTGTGGGGATAAGAGTCTTCCTATGTGGCCATTACATGATCAGAGTCCTCTGAAAAATACAGTATTGGTGGTTGTTTCGGTCAAAACCTGTTATTTCCTGTGGATACACCTGCCACTACAGCAGGGTCTGTTTGAGAACCCTGGTCTGGACTGAAACTTGCATTTGCTTCCAAGCAAAGAAGGTTTTGCTGCTGCTCCACTATGTGAATATGGCATTTGCTCAGAGCTGATTTTCCTTCTCTGGGGACTACCTGCACATTTGCTTTCTCACCTTCATCTTTTCTCCCTAGTCTTTTTTTGATCCATACTATTATTGCCAACATGTTAATGTTAGTATGGATTTTTTTTGGGTAGCACCTTAAACCAGTTTAGATGAATCCTGTAACACCTCCCATTGATTTCAGTGGGTATGTAGTCAGGATCTTATTGACTCCTCTTTGTTCACTTCCCACTCTTCCTGATCACATACACTCATAACTAGGCCTCAACTTACTTTGAATTAATTTCTTAGTCCCAGATGAGTACTTTTGTATTGAGACCAATCAGTACAACTTTAGTACAACTTCTGGTTGAACTGGTGACATCATAAACTCCAAAGTCTTTCTTTATCAGTCTTTCTTCTACCTCCATGTCAGTCTGTCTTCCTGTCTGCAGAATCTCCATTTGCTAAAATCTTCCTCATATTGTTCTGGACAAAAGCAATCAATTTATGGTGGGTTTTGAGTCTTAGTTCTCTTGTCTCTGAGCATGCGTAGAATAACATTTCCTACTTTCAGTCACGCAGGGAGAAGTCCTACTTTATCATCATGTAGTTGGACAGGTTCCTTGAGCTGTACCCCACACTGAAGTTCGAAGCCCAGGTTTTTCATAACTTTCTGTGGAATTAAATGAGTTTTATAAATTAGTTTTTCTCTGCTGTCTTTCTCCTCTTCAGCTATTGGTCTTGTCTTTGCCCTTATAATGCAGTCTTGGCATACTGTTCAGAAAAGTATTTTTGTAACTTGTTCCAGCTCTTTTAGTTTCGTTAACTGAATATTTGTTGTTAAAATTTTTTTCTTGACAACTGTATTTTCTCCTTTAACTCTTTCTCAGCCTTCATTTTTTTTCACCTCTCTGTGTTTTGTAATTGGATAGCAAAGTTCCATGAATCCTTTGGTGTATAGTCCGAATTAAAGATGTTCTGCCAAGTGGGAAGGTTAATTGAGCCTCTTTTTGAGAAAAAAGAATTGCAATTATCATAGAATCATTAATACTTAGAATTGTAGTTTTGGGCTGAGTTTGCAGGGAAGTGTGATGGGAAGATCTATATTTTCTTTTGTCCCTGCCTCAGCTTTCCTGTTTTTCTGACAGTCTGTTTACCGCTTGTCTGTCTTTTGACACGTGGTCCAGCCCTCCATGTGGTAAGTTATTAGCTATGAACCTTATAAACGCCACTGGAAGAACAACCATTTAATTAACCATGACCAACAGTAACCATCAGTATTTAAATGATACCAGACTTCTAACAGCAAGAGCTGATCTAAATTGAATCAGATTTAGTTTGCTCTTTTAAAATAACTTTTATGGTTGCTTTTGCATGCCTGGGCATAGCTGTGACCTTGAAGTATTGCTCTTTCTCTCCCTACTTGAACTTCATGATTTCAGCTCATAAGGCATCAAAGAAACCCATTCTTCTAGTAGTATCCTGTCCCTCTTGACATGATTTTCCTGATATTAGCATCTCTGAGCAGACTGTAGGTAATTGAGTTGGTTGCTCTGAAGTTGCTTCTGAGACACAGTCGGATGGATTAATCTGGACTGTTGGTCAGTAGTTCATGATGTATTCCACTTGGTTAGTGTACAGCGTCAAAATTCAATTTGAAGAAATCAAGTATGGCTTTTTCCGTGAAAAGCTGAATGTAGCTTATACCACTTATATTGATTAGCTAGTTTTCAGGTTTGTTTTCAGATATGTTTCAGGTACATTTCATTTCAAATTTGTAAAACTGAAGAGAGAGCATTTGGGTTTTGTTGAAATCTTACGATTTGTGTGTATTTGCAGGATGCACACTCTACATTTTCAGTCAAATAGTTATTTGAAAAGTGAACCTCAAAGGGTTAATTTTGTATTAGTTTAAAAATTACTGCATTATTTATTATAATTTTGTGAGGTAATATTTATATTTTCTTTAAAATATTATACCATAAAATAACATACAGTGTAAGTATTTGACTTATCACATGTATTGGAGTGTGTGGTTTTAACACACTAATTGAAAACAAATCTGGTCAGGAACATTATTTGGATATTAACAACGTAATGATGACATGAATTAGATTTCATGAAAAACTATATTAGTCTATGTATATTTAATGAAATATGCTGTATTTTTCTTAGTATGAAAATCTCTTTATGGATGGACTATAAATCAAAAGCTAAGTTAGAGTCTTGAAATACAACAGCCATATGTTGCCATGGTACTGTAAGTCAAGATAAATGTTAAAGATAATAATGGATATGCATAATAAGGTGTAGCAAAACTGTACTAAGAACCTAATAGATTATTGAATCTCCCATGATTTTTACCCCTTTTTCAACACTATTTTAAAATAGCACAGCTTGGTTATAGTATAAATTTTGCTTCTGATATCCAGTAATTCTTATTTTAGGACTGTGATTAATGCTGCATACATGGAGAGACCTAATGAATTTCTAATAGTGTAATTTTTGTCCCTGTCAGCTAATCATATGCTCAGATTTTTTTTTTCTTTTTTATTTAAGGTGCATTTAGTTAAGGATATTGTACTGATCTCAGACACACAATATCCCACTGATGATATTTCTCATTTGTGTAATTGCGTATGATAACATTTTCACATCATTAAATTCTGTCTTGTCCCATGTATGGTAGCAAAACCTAGTTTTGATCAGCAAGTTCCATTTTTCCAATCTTTTATGTAAGATAAATCTTTTATGTATGTTTTTTGTATTTCTGTTTTTGGCATTTGATCTATGCTAATATCTGCTTATCATTTAAAGAGGGTAAAATGCTCTCTAATTAGGTGGTTGGTAAAATTTTGGTACTTTGGCTTTCTGTGTTGTTGTTAGCCATGCATAAAATGCTTTCCTATTGATCAGTGTAGAATAGCCAGGGTTTAAACAGCTGACATCTGCTTACTTTAAAAAAAGAAAAAGAAAACAGAATAACAAACCATTTCAGCCTAATCTACCTCAAATGTGTGCATGTAAATGGGGGTCCATCTATTGACCTGCATTCTTTTCAGTCGTGGATTGGTCCACACGGTTTATGAAACCAGGAGGGCTGATTTGAAATGCAGATGTCGAGACAGTGAACTACACCCTCCCCTTTTTCCTTTGCTGTATCTGTCAGGGTGAAAAATGGCTTGCACAAGGGTCAGTCACCCATACTCACTTAATTACTTTCCTTGGACCTACAGAACTGTCACAAGCTGTGGTGGATGCAGGAGCTGTTCCTCTTTTAGTGCTCTGTATCCAGGAGCCAGAAATTGCTTTGAAAAGGATTGCTGCTTCAACTCTCAGTGATATTTCAAAGCATTCTCCAGAGTTAGCACAGACAGTAGTGGATGCAGGAGCTATCGCTCACTTAGCTCAGATGATCCTGAACCCTGATGCTAAACTGAAGGTACCTTTAAAAATTATTTTTTTAAAATCTCGATTATACCAGTCATTACTTGATATTGAATCAAAGACACTGATGTGCATACTTATCTAGGAAGCTCTTGTTTTGGGCATTAACAAGATGTAACTACATAGTTAGCGAGAAAGAGTTCTGAACATATTCACAGATTTAGCTACTGAATAAAAACTGCTGCTCTGTGAGGCGCTAAACTAATCTTTCTTCACTAATCTCTAAGTGAATAGTATGATTTTTTTTTTAGAATGATATAGTATATGAAGAATGCAACAGATATTTTTAATAGATAAAATTTGCACAATTCAGTTACAAGAAAGGTTTTGCATACTTAAGATTATACTATAAACCAGTTAATATTAAATGGATTATTGTATTTTAGAATGTACTATCTGATATGAATAGCTGCTGTTGAAGGTTTAATCACTAGAGTTTAATTGACAAAAAAAAATTGTTTGTTAATATAATTTTTCTGTGTTACTCTAACAGAAACACAAGACAACATAGAAATGCCACTTCAAACAAATAGATAAAAATTCTTTAACATAAGGTCTGACAGACCAAACTTATGCAAATAAATATACTTTCTATAGATTTCACTATATTTTAAATTATGGTTTTAAATGGTGTATATATTTTTTCCTTTTTAATACGTAGCAAGCTTGAATGGGATAAAACAAAGGACAAACTTTTATTCAGGAACCAGCGAATGTTCTGTGCCATTATATTCGTGCATGAATTGACTCAGTGAATTGTAAAATAGCTGTAATTGTTTTCCCTATCCTGCTTTGTTTTCCTTGATGCAATAGATTTTTGTGTGCAGGAGGAGTGTATGTTGTGGGATGTTTGTATACTATTGATTTTATAACAATTTTTATTTACTAGCGTCAGGTGCTGTCAGCTCTAAGCCAAATAGCAAAGCATTCAGTGGATCTTGCAGAGTTGGTGGTTGAAGCAGAAATTTTCCCAGTTGTGCTCACATGCCTGAAGGACTCAGATGAATATGTCAAGAAAAATGGTGCAACTTTAATTAGAGAGATAGCAAAGCATACGCCTGAGGTAAAACCTTGAAAATGCAAATACAAGGTCATATCATTAGATTCTACACTTTAAATAAAATACAGGATTATTCTGTCATTTGCTTTTTGAAGGGGAGGGCAAATAGCTGTTTGGCATGTTCATTGGAAAAATATGGAAATGCTTGCTGATATTATGAGATGTGTATTGAATATGAATTGGGTTAGGAAACTGGGAATCATATAATGTATACCTAGCTACTTCATTCCGTAAGATATCTGCACAGAGAGGGAGTTTTAGGCTGACAATTGTCAGTCCTAGATATTAAAAATATCATAAGAAAAGCCTCACAGAAGTCATGATACCAGCTAATAAATGACAAGATCATCCTATAACAATAATAGATGGTGTGTATCTTTTAAAAAAAATCTTCTGGGGTTCTGAGATCACATTTTAATTATTTTTCCAATGACAATGAAGGTCAAAAGTTCTCTTAGTTATTAAACTGACAGTGGTTTCTTTTCTTAGCTTGAGTTTGTAATTTGAGTCTCAGCATTTGCAGTGGTTTTGCCAATAATTGATACAGGAAGGTGGGGATGTTTGGCAAAGCCAATACAAAATAAATAGGAAAAAGAAATAATTATAACTATGTTAATCTGTCAGATCATACAGATAACTAAAAGGCTCTAAATATGGCTCTGGAATGAAATACAAGCAACGTATTTGTGGAACACACTAATGCTGAGCGCAGCCATTTCAAAATCATGATACTAGCTTAACAATTGAGAAGTATTTAAACATTAATATTGCACTGCTTCTTCAGCCTGCTGGTGATTAAAGGTTGCAGTCTTGTCACATTTCCTGGTTTCTCTCTGCACCTCATGAGTAATGCAACTTCACTTTCTCAAAAAAGTGAAGAAATTATCGTTATGAAAGGGGGGCACTAGAGTTGGAAGCCAGAGGCCAAACTCACAAGACTGCAGGTAAAGTCAGAAGAGCTGCTAGCACAGGATCTTCCATGCAAGGGGAACTGGCCATTCCAGCAGCTCTCCAAAGGAGCTGTAGGAAGTATCTCGGTGACTCCCAGTGGGAAGTCACAATCCACGTTTGACTCCAGAGTGACAGTAACCTTTGTCCATCTCTGAGCAACTCTATTCAAGGAACACATGTTGCAGCAGAGATAGATTGGCAAATGATATTTCTAGAGGAGCTGGCTGTGTCAGTCATGTCAGCGTTGTGGCTTTTGGATTTCATCTCTCTCTCTGCATATGCAGTAAAATTCCTGTGAAGGTCAGGATCTGGGGGACTTGCAGCGGGGCCTGAGGGTTACAGCACCAGGGCACATGGCTGTGCCTAGATGTAGGATTTGGTCATCACTGGCTGCAGTTCATAATCATGTGAACAGTTTTACCTAAGTAATAACTTTGAATTTCATCTAGCTGTTTCATGAAAAAAGCAATCCCCTTTTAAAGGCTCTAAGGAACAGTGGATTTTATGTTTATATAAATCAACTGGATTGGAAATCCACATGCCTCAGTTTTGTTCATTTGATTCTCACTTTTAAGAACGTGTTTCTTTTGCTTTGGAATCTTTGGGAAAAATGTGATATACCTAACAAGATAGAAGAAAATGATCATAATATGAAATTATTTTAATTTCTATGTATTGTTGATATCATACGTATACTGCTGCTGTCCCTCAAGGGATGTGAGAAGTGATACCTTTTGGAAAGAAACGTGTTGGATAGCTTGATACAGACAGCAAGCATCATAGACTGTGGACATGATTAACATTTATAAGCAAGGCTATATAATTTGGCATGCTGGGGCAAACTCCATTGCCCATCCAGTGTGTTCCCTGGACACCTCCCTCAGAATACCCTAACATGGCAGAATGGTGTAGTCCAAGCCAGTTTTCCGCATCCATGACAGTTGTCTTTGGCTTCATGTCTCATTAGGGGGATCTACAAAGGCTTTTATGCTGCAGAGGTTATCTAGAATGCAGGTGAGAGGAGGAGTGAGCCTTTCCCTCTGTCCCTGTACAGAACATATGCTATTGGCTTGGGAATGAGTGGGAATTAGTATGAAAGATCATCTGGCTCAGTAGGTGCATCTTCAAGGGCATTCATGTATTTGGCTGTCATTTGCATGATTCTTTAGTGTATACTAATGGAGTTGAGAATATGTCATTCCATGTATACAGCATCAAGAATTCAGAGTCCTGATTTCCTTGCAGTAAAGTTAATCAAAAACAGAGTAGCAAAACAGCTTCATTCCTGAGAACTTCATGCTGTGCTTAGTGCCCAAGAGTCTGTATGATACATCACTCTTATTCCAGCTTTATTTTGTAAATCAGGAGCAATACATTTAAAGACTTTTGTAATATAGTGCTTTATGCCTGTTGATACTTCACAGTATCTAATCTCTTCCGTTTATCTTTTCAGCTTTCACAGCTTATAGTAAATGCAGGTGGAGTTGCTGCTGTGATTGATTGTATTGGCAGCTGCAGAGGGACTGTCAGACTGCCTGGCATCATGATGCTTGGTTACGTAGCAGCTCATTCGGAGAACCTGTCAATGGCAGTGATTGTCTCCAAGGTTAGCTATTACTTTGTTGTCTTCCTATAGTTCTTCAGTGGTATTCTGAGAAAGAGATACAAATTAACATAGGCAGAGAATATTTTGTGACAGAATTATATACTTGCTGTTGACAAATGCACTTTCTCCTAATATTATGGCTTGCTGTGGCTGGAATTATGTGGTAACCTGATAAAAGTGTGTCTTTATGAAGTTGAACTTTTTATAAAGGTTCTGGATTAGTTTGTGAACATCCATTTGCATTACAGTACATGATTTTTCTATGTTGCAATTGCATAGGTACAGAAAATAAGCCAGTGAATTTCTATGGTCTGTTTCCTCTTAAAATGAATGTGGCTACATCAAAACCCTTTTTGAAACAAGAACGTTTAATGGCATGTTCTTCATTGCACTAGTGTGACTCTGCTAGTACTGCTAGAGCAGTCTTGCAGAAGAAATCTTCAGACTTAAAAAGACCTCAGTTTCTAATGTAGTATAGTTTGATTCAGTTGTGTGAGTGACATTTCAAAGGAGATAAGCTATACATTTTCAGGTTTAAATAAATTCTGCTGGGCAATGATATAGAAGGAGAGAATTTGCAATATTCGCAATAGGTGAAATTAGTGCCTGGCATAATATTCTGATGTGAATAATGCTAACTAATGACAGGAGGAAGGAAGTAATTTCACTGAGCATTGTTGGCCCATTTTCACACTATGTCAGTCATTTAAAATATACGGTATGAGTGGAAACAATGAAACAATAAAAACAGAGGAACAGAAATGTCTTCTAGTAGGAATGGAAGTTAAAAAATGGAAATTGCTACAATATAACATCAATAAGTATGCAGGGAAGGTAGGAGTGATAAAAAAATGCTCTTCTGCATTTGAAAACTAAAGAAATAGACACTTTTTCCTTGCCCTTTCCAGAGGCCCTTCTTCTCTGGATGTCTCCGTCTCTCCACTTTCAGGGATGCCTAGAGCAATTATGTTCCTACTGTTGAGTTCTTGACATTAAGTGGGATGAATCCAGGATTAAGTTCATGAGGAAGCACCTAAGTGATAAATTTTTGAAGAGTAATAATGGTTGCTACCATAACTGAATGGGAGCGCAGTGAGAAATTTTCTAAGGATCTGTCCAAACTCTCATGAAATTAAATATTTTAATGAGTGATGCACAAAAGAAACCCAAATAAACCCAAAACCCATTTAAAAAAAAATTGCTTCAGGGGAAACTAAGCTTGTGGAATGGTATATAGTGCTGAGGACATGGCTTGGTAAACTGGAACAATTTGAAAGACATGCACTGTGGCATAACCACATGGAGTTACACATCTACGACGTTATGACGTAAAGTGATAGCTCTGTTCCGCGGTACTGTATCCTGGAAAGGATGAATTTTGAAAAATGATTTTTGGGGTCATACTGGACAAACACTTCATTGTGGTCTTCTGCTGCAGTGCAGTGGTAAAAAAAAAAAAAAAGACAATTCAGGCCTTTGAGGTATTAAAGAGTGGAAAATGAAGCATTATTGGAAAACAGAAGTGAATCTATCTGTAGTACTAGTGCATATAGTTCTGTTGTCTGTGTTTGAAAAGGATCTTGAAAAAACCCTGAAGAGTGTGCAGAAAAGACTGAAAAATGATCCACGGGATGGAGAAAATGGTTTTCTAATTAGAGGTTTAGTAGCCTTCCCTTACCTAAAGTAGCATGCAATGATTCCTATTGAAGTATCCTGGCATAAAATACCAGCTACTAAGTAGCTCCATAATCCTGTGGAGAAAGGATAAAGACCGTGACCCTGAACCAGAAGAACTTCAGTAACAGCTGGATGTGAGTGAGGTATTCTCCATCTCTTGATTTCTTCAAATCAAGAGTTGAAACCTTTCTGGAAGTGATTGGATGAGTCAAACATGAACTACTGGACTCAAGAAGAGGTTGATAAGTTGAAATTTAGTGCTGTGGATAAAAAAACCGAAAAAGACTCAATGATTGAGCCCTTCTGGTCTTAAACTGCTTTCATAGATTCATAAACACTCAAATTCTTTTATTTTCAGTCTGACAAAACTGAAGCCTTTACTCTTAGTACAGCCTGAATTGTGTCATGTATTCCTTTTATCCCTTAAATTTGTGCCTTAGCTCAAACTGCCTTCTGACTTAGAACAGTGAATCTGTTTCTCTCTTTCTTTAACTAGATTTATTAAGATTTATTAAAAATTCTTGCTAGTCGTGATATTGTAAAAGTATGACACCACTAGCGTGCATTCTCTTATAACTTAGTTTAGAAGAAGAGTGTAAATAGAGAAACATTTTTTAACAATCTGTATCAGTTTCAAGTTGTCCTTCCCTGGTGTAGATTTGTAAAGCTTGTGCTTTTGATTAATGCTACAGGGAATACCACCACTGTGTGCCTGCTTGATAGAAGAACATGAAGATCATATTAAGGCAGCAGCTGCTTGGGCCTTGGGACAGGTTGGAAGACATACTCCTGAGCATGCACGTGCTGTTGCAACAGCAAACGTGCTACCCACACTGCTTGCTATGTATATGGACACACGCAGTTCAGAAGATCTTCAAATGAAAGCAAGTATATTTGTAGTGTCTGCAGTATGAGATATTTATTGTAATCAACAGATATAAGTGCTTAAAAACTGCTAAATGGTATGTGCTTTTATTGATGTTCATCGAGTCACAGATTTCCTGAGTGTAGGGTGTCCGAAGGCTGTGTGTCATTTATTAGGACTGGCTGGTCCTAACGGGTGTGTGTGTGGTGCATACCAAATCGTATGGTACAGCCTCAGCAGTTTAGTCCCTCATTTTCTTCACAGTTTAGATCAGAGTTGCATACCCATAAATGCTGTAATTTCTTGTGAGTGTCTAATTTCCAATTATCTACCTTTTTTTTGGAAGTATAAGCTCTTGTACAAAATATTATGGTCCTTGTAGTAGATTTGCTTACATTTTTATTATTGTAATAAAACTGTACCAAATACTCAAAGCTCTGCTCTTGAAAACATGCACTGTTCATGTTTAGGGCCTTCCTTGCATGGGAGCTAGTAGAGTTGTGGTTTGATAAAGTGTATTTTTGAGCGACGGTAAGTGAACCAACTGAAGAGTATAATATGACAGGATATGGTCTCCCATGTTGTACTATGCTTCTGTACATTCCACTGAAGTATAACTTTCCAGATCTGTAAAATAACTTTTGTATAGTCATTTTCAGCGGTCACCAAAATATCAAGGCCAAATTAGCTGTACCTATAATCCTACCCAAGAAGGTCATTACTGCTTGTAGCAGCCAACATTGAGTCTGTTTTCAGAAACTAAGCACTGATGTACAACTGTTTCACTCTCTCTTTCCCTCCCTGCCTGGACGGTAGTGCACTTTGCTATCCCAGACCATCAGACTCTCCTAGTAAGCCACTTCTAAAATATAGTCTTTTAAAATGTGTTTTGATTTAGCTTTCTATTATATTACAGTATTTCAATTTACTTAAAGGGCCTACTACTGCTTCCTCTGTAGTCAAAAGAAAATTGCCATTGCTTTGACCATAGGTAACATAATAAGAATGTGATGCACTGTAGGTTTTGAGGTTTAATATATCTAAGTAGAAAATTGATTCTTCATTAAGTGACCTGATAGATGATATAGTTTTTATTCAGAAAATGGTCTTTGAGAATTCTAATCAATTTGCTTTTTTGATCAGACTTCAGTGATATATAACATGAATTCTTGTTGTTTTCATTGATGTCTTACTATAGAAATTTTATTTTGCATTTCAATAGACTAAAAAAGCCTTAAAGAACATCCTTCAAAAATGCACGCATCTTCCAGCACTTGAACCATTGCTGCATGATGCCCCTCCCAATATTATGAAACATATTGTTGGGCAGTTTAGCAAGGTAAGAAAAGGCTCTGCTTGATGAGTAATATGTTAATTGTTTTCCATTTAGCAAGGAAGCTATCTTTCCAAAGACGGAGATTCTCTAAAGGTCTCAGTTGTTTTCTCAGAATCCTGAAACATTCCTGGCAGAAGCAGTTCGGAGCATCCCATTCTTTTGTCTGATAAAGCTGGATACTGTTTTATCTGGAACCTGCCATAATTCATCCTGAGACTGGGAAAACAGTTCCTTATAAGCAAGATGGTTTTTTTCTTCCTTGCCTCTTGAGATTAAGTGGAATATTAACTCACGTGCAAATATTTTCACTGAGCCAATGTATCACATAAATCCCAGTCACATCTGTTTTAGATAAAGTACAAGCTGTCTGTACAGGAGTGACTTAAGTCAGGTATTTTACAATAATCTAGAGTATAAAGGCTTCACCATTTCTGTCCTCATTAATTTTCAGTCTCAATTAAGTAAGTGTAAAAATCCCAAATCTTTTCTCATCCCTCT
Organism: Gavia stellata; assembly: GCF_030936135.1. Classification (NCBI taxonomy): domain Eukaryota; kingdom Metazoa; phylum Chordata; class Aves; order Gaviiformes; family Gaviidae; genus Gavia; species Gavia stellata. The sequence goes on along the minus strand of NC_082599.1, from coordinate 20,536,227 downwards.
CAAAATTTGAAACTGTTGTTAATGACATTGTTGATTTGAGCACAGCATGTAAAAAGTGATACAACTTAATGAAAATATTTCAAATTATTGCTAAGTAATCAGGAGATTTCCAGTGTCTGCAATGTTCATCAGCTGTTGGGAATCCTGCTCAACTATAGGGTCTATCTTTTGTGCAATACTCTGCAGTGTAATCTGTTAGCAGGGGTATGAGGCTCTCTTGGTGAGATGTTCTTTCTGAAAATGGCCAAGTAAAACACTCTTGATATTCAGTTCTGATTATCACAGATCTGGAAGCACTGCTGTTTGTAGTGCAGATTCCTGATTACATTGCCACACTTAGGTTTGTCCTGTCTTCTTGCTAAGTCTGTACAAAGATTGGAGATTTGCACAGAATCCAGTGCCTTTTGCTTCTGTGTGCGGACTGGAGCTATTAATGAGCTGAGTGCATAGTAACTGGTAACCCAGTGTATAGATTTGAATGTTGTTTGCTGTTGAAGTGGTTTTGTACCCTTCATATCAGCTGATGTTTTGTTTTGTTCCGTTTTTCTTCTCCTACATTGTATTAAATGAACTGTACTTGTCTGGCATTTGCTCTTCTGAAGTATACATTTAAAATTAAGTTCTCTTCAGTAAAAGCATTTTTTTCTCCTGTACCATAGCTTGGGAATTTCCTATTCTTAGAGCTGTGGTGTATTACTTCTGTGGGCTTATTTATAGCACAGTAAAAGCCTTATTTCCGAGCAGTGCTTCAGAGCGGGATGCTGTCCATTCTTGGTGCTGGACTGTGTCATTTTAGCATTATCCTTTTCAGGGTCTGTGCAATCCTGTGCTGTGTCAGTTTGGACTGGGGGAAGGGACTGTGTCTCAGAGGTGCTGTCTGTCTTTAGGGCCTCTTCCAAGAGAGTTTTCTGCTGTCTTGTCCAGCCTGGGAGTCACAGTGTGGAGGAGGAAGGCAGAGAAAGGGCCATATTCTGTTTCCTTGCTAGTTCCTCCTTGGCAGTCCTTGTTGGGGGACATACGTGGAAACAGCCACCTTTTCAGTTCCCACAATGAAAGGATCACAGTCGTTCCTGACATTTCTATGGAGCATGTACTAGGGAGATGTCTCTGTGCTCCCCTGTTTTTACTTTACCTGTCTGTTGATTTTGTACAACCTAGAGGGACCAGGGAAATGAAGGCTGTTTGCCTGTATGCATGGCAGAAATCTCGTCCTTCTTTGCCTTCATCCTGTTAGGCAATCCCTTCCTCCTTCAAGGCTCTTGTTTTACACTGAGATACAGTCAAATTTGTGGCTTGATTTGTCTGACCAGTGTGAAGGCTTACAAAATGCCTTTGCCCCATAGTATGTAACTCTCAGAGTTGTTTTTAAACCCATCTGGTTTTGTTGTAGATGCAGCTGATGTCTTGCATTATCTTTCTCTCTTTTTTTGTTTCCCCTTTTTTTTTTAGTATTATTGCAGCCCTGTGGGCCTATGGACTACATGCTGTCGTTCTCCCTCGCCTGGCCCAGCCCCCACCTCCTTCCTCCCTCCCTCCCTGCCTCCCTCCGGTCCTCTGGTCAGAGCTGCATATTGGCATCACTCAGGGAGCGCAGAATGTATTGTCTGATCATTTCTGCTTCTCATCCCCTTTGGCTGCAGAAACTTCACATTTTTGCTTTGTGTGTGTATGTGTTTGTAAAAGGCTTCCATGGCTACACAGTGTGTTGTAGGATTTTAATATCTAGGAATTTAATAGTAGCATGCAATGCTTCAAGGCTGCATTGTTCACTTGCAACAATTCTCAGTATTGTTTTCATGCACTAATCTATACTAGATCATTATAATGATATAAAATTCTGCTCCACAATTAAACTGTGGGAATTGACATAAAAGACCTGAATAACTTGGTTTAAGTGAAACAGATGCTGTTGTTATTCCATGTTAGTGTTCTGGTTTTATTATCTATTTAATCTGCGCAATCATATTGTCTCTGTAGGAATAATTCAAGAAATATTATTTACATAAAGACAAATATTCAATTCAGTGTTTTTATATATGTTATGTATTAAAGTACATGTTAAATTATGTTATAACCATAAAGGGCTGGTTTATGATTTTTTCCTGTACAACTGGGTGTTAAAATACAGTAGTCATTTCAGACGTTGTACCTCTGATGTGTTCCATTTTATCTGTCCTCTGAATTAAAACCAGATAAGCAATATTTGAGCCTAGTAGCATAGAGATTCCTTTAAAAGATTTTTTTTTTTTAATGTACTTTTCTGTGTGTAGGTGTTACCACATGACAGCAAAGCACGCCGTCTCTTTGTAACAACTGGTGGACTTAAAAAGGTTCAAGAAATAAAAGCAGAACCTGGGTCACTTCTTCAGGAATATATCAACACTATTAACAATTGCTATCCAGAGGAAATAGTAAGGTACGGAAAATGAAATTTAAAAAATTCATACTTACAACATTGTTAGATGTTTTTCACAGGAACAACACAAAGCAAGGATTTAAAATATTAATTTAACTTCTACAGTAATTTTGTTTTTAATAAAACAGCGTAACATTTGGTTAACTGCCCCAGTGGTAACACAACCGTTAGACACATACTCTTGAACACTTTCTCTTTTCTGATTGTTTTTGGGATCAAATTTCTTTGTCTGTAAACAAAGGCCAAATAATCAGGCTCTTGCAGGAAACTGGGGGAGAAAAGTCAGTCTTGCACTTCCCAGACAAACTCCGAGGCTTCAGCACAACCGCTCTCATATTAGTGAATGTCTGTGGGAAGTTTCGTTTATCGTTGCAACTTATTTATGGATTACTCAGGCTTCAGACTACAGGTATTGGTGAATCTTTGCTTGCATCCTTGACTTCCCTAAGAGCCTGTCTGAACTAGTGTATTCAGAGGCTCCTTTGAAACTTCCTCTGATGTACAGAGGGTCCAGAGACTCTCCTGCACAGTTGCTCTGCCCACAGCTGCCCTTCCTCCCCCAGCCTCATCATGAGGCTTAAGTGTTTTATATAAAAGGACCATACACCAGCTGTCTGCACCGAGTTGAACTTTGCCCTTAATGAATACAGAAACACTATTAAATAGCTTACAGTCAAAATGTCACCATCCTAAATTGTAATAATGAGAGAAATGCCCTCCTAGATTCTAGATACCCATTTACAAGTCCTTCACTCCATCAACACATCAAAAGGATGCTGTACTCGTGCACTCCCTCTACAGGCTCTGAAAATCTGCATCATCAATTTCAATTATAACAACAGAGTTCTTCAGCTAATAGTAGCTACAACTAAGTCATGCAAAATGAAGCCCTGTTTGTCTCCACAAGGAAAAGCCTGTAGCTGTCAAATGGGTAAAGCAAAGTCATAAACTTTATTCTGCAGCAACAAATACTAATACTTCAGAGGAAAAGAGGACATTTTCTTAGACTTTTCTGGATATAATTCATGTTTCTTTGTTAAAGCTATTTTTTTCCCCTGTAAATGAAACAAGCTTACTTATGTAGGCTGGATGTAATAAAGAAAAGGGCCCCTTTGAGCACCTCCTGCTTGCCTCTCTGTGCTACTGCCTGATGGTGGTTGTGCTGCCTGAGGCACAGCTGCTATAATAGACTCCAGCTCTGGGTTTGTCCTGGAGACCTGTTATTTTAGGCTGTTTGCAGGCTGAATATAATAATGCATTGAAAAGTTAGCTTTATAATCAGAGAACTAATATGAGTTTTAAAAAGAGTTACATTACGCAGAAATCATCCAGAAAATGAAAGTCAATGAGGTAAATGGATCTTCCTTCAGTGTGAAAACATTGGGGATTTCTACTTGAATACATTTTAGGCATGCATTACACAGAAGTGTGTTGCTCTCCATTTATAGTTAAAGCTTCCAGGGCTCAGAGATGACAATTTATATGCCTGCAAAACCAGAAATGTACTGAGATGTATGTTTTTAGAATAACACAGTAATACATTTCAGATACTCTTAACCTGGAAAACAAGAACTGAATGCAGCTTTGGTGATGCTTGCATATTGGAAGCATGTAGTTGGTCCATTGTGGAAAACCAACTGAATGACAGCAGGACAATAATGACACCACAGAGTCCTACTCTAATGAAAAACCTATTGGATAATCTCTGTCCTTGAGTTGGCATTAGAGACAGAAGGTCATTGTGATAAATTTTTTTGTTCCAGAATAAATGTCTCTCGCATTGAAGTAGACTTCACATTAGCTTTGGGGTGTGTGCTTATGTTTGATGAACAGCAGTAGACTATTGTCATCTGGCAGCCTATGGTTCTGTGTAAACTCATGCTTTTTTATTAAAGGCCATAATTTCAAAAGAAGTTAACATCTACATTTCTCAGTAAAGACAATGCTTATGGCTACTGAACCTATCTAAAAACTAGCCACTTACCTACATGCCCTAAAAGAAGCTAAACATATTTTTGAAAAGCTGACTTCCAAGTATAAATGATAATGTAAGTTGAAAAGCAGGCTCTTACACATTGTAGGGGAATAACTGTAGAATTCCTTGACCAGTGTTTAATGTTAGGAATTTTTCCTGATCAATAGAAACATGAATAGTGTTTCATTACTTAGCACAGAACGTGTCTTGTAGTCTAACGCACAAACAAAATGTTTCTCTTTCAGGTATTATTCCCCTGGATATTCTGAGATACTTCTGGAAAGGGTGGAAAATTACCATCCAGTTTTATAAACTTCAATTTTTTATTAAAGCTGTATTTCACATTTATGCCTTTATGACTGTAATACAAATACAGCTGTTGAAACTCTTGTTTGATTCAGAAATCTCCTTCTGTTTGAACTACTGAAAGAGCTCAGCAATTCCAGCAAGCTGTATTTTGTTCTTTATAAACTTGTTTGTTGCTAAGTTTTTGTTCCTTTTTGTTTTTTCTCTAACGTTACTAGCAGATATTGCAGCATATATGAATGGAATTTCATGCAGGGGTGATGATTTATCACAGAAGCTTTTTTAGAATCAGTCATTTCCTTTTCCTTCCACAAGAAAGGTTTGTTATTATCTCATTCAAACTTTAGCCTTCTCAGTACTGTAACCATTTTCCCCTTTTGCCTTTGCATATTGTTTAGAGCTTCCCAAGCTTGATGAGGGGGAAAAAGCTGGCCCCTGTGCTTTTTCTAATTATGGAATCCATTCCGCACTGAGGTATCTCCTACTGCTACCTTTCAGAAAGTAAAGTGATGTGATTTTGCATCTCCAAACGTGTTAGTAGCTGCTAAATAAAGAAATTATTAGATCTGATGTTGGTAACAGGGCTGAATTCTGCATGATATGATAGTGTGGTGGTCCTGGCATGGTAGATAATACATCTTCTGCAAAAGGTCCTCCTAATTAAGGCAGGATTCACTGTATAGGGAAGGAGCAATACACTGTTTGCTGTATGCATCATTGTTCCTCTTGGAAAGGACAGAGTGAACTTAGAACTACCACGGGCACAAAAGGAAGGACCCTGGGAGGTTCAGCTCCATTTGGGTCAGCAGCAAATTTGTGCAGCTCAGAAGAGAGGAGAATTGCTTGGCTGCAGGAACACTATTAGCAAAGTTCTGAGCACATTCAGAGGAAACTTGAGGGTACTTGAGTCCCGCTGATTTGAGTGATGGGACTAAGGTTGCTCAGTACTTACTCTTCAAGAGCTGAAATTGCTGCAGAATTGAGTCGAAACACACTTGGAACTTAGGCTTGAAGTTGCAGATCACATTGACGTGGAGGTTATTTGAGGTATGAGCTCTTGCCTGTCTGTAGAACATCCTGGAAAGATTTTTGCCTTCTTACATAGAGTGAAAAAACTTTTACATTCTGCTTACTCCTCTGGTGTACTGTAGCAGCAGGGAGCAGTATACAGCCCTTTAGTATTGCCTAATATGTAACTGTCATTTACCATTTTTTGTTCTTCTAACCATTTTTCTTTTCCTCATATGCAGCAGTTTTTGGTGTTTTTTTTCCCAAAGAGTAATAAACAGTGTTTCTGGAATGGAATGTTGAAATACTGGCAGCCACAAGGAAAGACAATATTTGAAAACCCCCGCAGGAGAGAAACTTGTGTACTTTCTTAAACATATTAACTGAATGAGTTTATAAAACAGGGATAGTCTCTTCTATTACTCGTAAAACAGGAGCAAAGACTTATTGCAGTTGGAAATGATTTAGAGTGGCTTTTCTCTGCCAAATTCCAAATTACTGTTTTCTTTTATTCTTGTCAGCATATTTTTCAACAGTTCACAAAACCATTGATGGGCTATCTTCTGTTAAGGTTTAATTCTACAGAGGGCTGTGCTCCCACTGTGAGGTACTTGGTGTTCTCAGAGTCTGCTCTTCAGGAGGAGCAGGGGATGCACAGTACCTTGCTGTATGGACCCTAACTGAGATGGAAGCTGTTGGTGTCATGAATGCTGGTATAGAAACCACACCAGCTGGGTTCTTCCCTTAGCCCACATCAGAGTGAAAAGTCTTGGAATTGACTAGCTTCTACCAAATGCCTTTTTGTTTTTGATGTTTATATTCTGAAATTATTAATGCTAGGACACTAGTGGAAAAACATTAGGTCTATTAAAAAGATTGTTGTAATACTCAATAATTTTCTCACATGCATTATGGATATTTAAAAATCAAATCTTGTACAATCTCTAAAAGAAAATGTAATGGAAGGGCTTCCAGACAGTCTTGAAGGATCTGAACCCTTTATTTTCCCTAATGGAACAGAAATGGTGCAGAGGGCTGAATGCAATTGCAGTGCAGATGGGAGGCAGGATAGGCATGGAGCTGTGTACCCATAGCTGCATCATGTGCTTGGGAGCACACCCACACCACACGGTGCTAATGGATATGTTTTGTGCGGAGAGAGCAAAGAAGCTTCAGTCCCCTGACAAACGTGCTCCTGCTGTGTCACACTGTGCTACACTGTAAGGATTCCACAGGGTTAAATTTCAATGCCTAAACAATTTGTTCACAGTCTTTTCACAGTCTTTTTCTGATTCCTGACAAAGGAAATGATTGCACAAGACAAATCTTCAGAGCGATCTGATTGTGCAGAGCACAATCTAAATCAGACCTAACATAAATACATCTTTACACCAGCCAGGCAGTTCTGTCCTAGGCCAGTGGCTGTTTGGCCTCTTGTCGCAGGACTCTCCTGGACGATGCCACATCCCATGAGGCTGTGGCAGTGCAAAGTTCTCTCCCACGTACTTTGAGACCCCCTCAGCTCTCCTTTGCTGGCAGGCTGCTTCCCTGCATTGTGCGTACACCTTGTGGCTGCAGGCTTCCCTGGAAGTATGCATCTGCCCAAGGCAGATCTAGCCCTTTGCAGCAGAATTATCGCTAATTTGTATTTTAGGCTTACATTACTAGGGCAAGAGTTGCTTTTTTGCTGTAGTATTTCACAAGCTCTGATGTACAGTGTTCCTATTGCATCCTCTCATTTGGCTTAAGTCATCATCTAAAACTATATTAATGTTTGTAATTGCTACTCTGGGATGCTTCAAGTATGTATCATTTGTCTCAATTTCGTAGAATAAAATGTAGGTTTGCATTTTAATTAATTGTGTAAATGCTGTTTTCATGCTAGTTTGTGACTGTGATGCTAGAGAAGATGAAGAACAGGCTCATTTTGCAGCTTGAGCCTGACACCACCTTTGATGTTTGTCTCAGCTTACCACTCAACAGTGCCTACTTCTAAGCTTAGGACATACAAGCATTTCAAGTAAGAGTCCCTCTCACAGAGGTGGCTTATTAAGACACACAAAGAAAATTAAGCCAGTGCTTTGGCAGAAATAAATGTAAGTGGAGACAGACCTTAAATCATTTTGCCAGTTCCTTTGACTGCAGCATTGGGACTTTTCAACCCAAGTCTTTAAAGATCTTCTCTGGGGGCCCGAGCCATGATTTTTGTCTACATTACTACAGCTATTATTACATCTACAGATGTAAACCAGGCCTTTGAAAGAACATGTGGATGTGTAGAACTTTACCATATTTCATTCAGTGGATGGATTAACTGGCCTACAAAAGCTCCATTCTTTATCTGAATGACTGGAAACCAAGAGGATCTGAAAAGGGGAAATTCAAGGAGTTCAACTCTTGTGCATATAATATGTTCTGCATTTCCAGAGGGATTTACCAAGGGGTTGCTTTGTCTCATCTGAAGTGATCAATCTGCTGGAGATCTGCATCTTAACAAACATGAACAAAATGTTGAAGGAGCTGAATGGAACTGGTGAAGGAAGAAATGAATCTCATTTTGTGAAGTAAAGCAGGAAGTTACTGTAATTAGGAAGTGGATGGAGTGTAGGCAGATCCTCAGTGTTCTTGATTTGGTCTAGGGGGTTGTGAATTAGCTTGGCCAAAAGGGAATTTTAGGCATGGAGTATGCCGTGGGATAGCCTTCAGCTTCTGGTGTAAATTGGAGTCCTCTGACTTCTGGGCATGTAGGGGTGGCTGACTATTGTCCCTTCAGGTGAGGAATCTGTGAAAGCGTGCTTGCCTCGGTATCTTCCTTAATGGCTGCTTGGTGTCCAGTATCTTGGTTGTTAGACTTTTAGATCTCACCATGTGACCAGGGTAGAAAGGAAATATGGAGTAGCACTAGATTGCAAAGCCAGTGGTTCCACTTGTTGCACTGACATAGGATTGCTTTTATGGTCTTGGATAATTATTACAAATCCCTATGTATTATCAACTTCAGCTGTGAAGTATCTGTTATAGTCCTTTGTTAACCTGCAGAAGTGCTGGGAAAATTAAATTCATATGAGAGGTTGATGCAGCAGAACTTAAGTTGTTTGTAACTAATACCATATTCAGAAAGGAATATTATTGAAGAACCTACAAAAATTTACCTAAGAAATCTTCGAGATGCTGATTTTTAGAATTTGAGTTGAACTAAAAGCCAGTGGATTTTGTGAGTTTCATCATTTGACACAATTTGAAGGCATCTTGGAGGAAGAGGAAACTACAATGTTTCTCATGGCTATACTAAAACTATTGATGTCATTTTTGAATAATACTTAACTGTTAATATTGATGCTACTATGCTGTATTCTGCAGTCAGCTCTATAATTTAGCTAGTGAAAATACTAATTACGTTATTACCGCTATACTGTATTTCTAGATACTGCACAAGAGATTGAATTAGAAAATACATATCAGCAATACTAAAGCATATTTTGATGATGAGAATGCCTTTTAAATCAGGAAATGGTATTGTGCTGCCTTTCACAAGAAGTTACTCTTTCTTGGGTTAAACACATGTCGTAATTGTGTTCCCTCCCACTCAGAGGTCTGATCACGAGGCTCGCTGAGTGCTCAGTGGAGTGCTGAGGACCATGATCTACTGTCTGTAGCAGAAACCAGTTGTGTTCACTATCATGCATCAGCAAGCTATGGAGAGGAACAATGCAAGTGTCCTAATGTCGTCATCATCACAGATTTCCACAGAGATTTTGAAGGCTTGCTTTTTCTTCATAAAAATGTGCTTGTTCCTACTAGTTCCTACCTCCAAACTGAGTTAAAGAATAGGTACCCACATTATCTTTAGCTATTCTATATTTTGTTCCTTTTATAACAAAAATTGAATTTTGAGAGGGGGAAAGTGTGTTAATGTCTTTCTTGAAAACAAAGTTCTTGATTAGATTTTGTGTGAAAATCAGCAACAAAACTCTTCATAATCTTTTGACAAGATCTGTGCCCTTTGCTCTCAAGGAAGATTTTGTCTTCACTGATCCACACTAGTGATGTGTTTTATCCCTGTTGTCCTATTTATAATTAGGTCTGATGGCCTCTGTACATGTTCACCTTTCAATATTAGGTCAGTGTTAAAGCCATTATCAACCTAAAAGGTTGGATTACTACCAAGATTCAGCCTTTGTTGCCCCACTGTGCTATAAATTATATTACAATCTACTGTTAATAATATGCAACATAGAGGTCTGATGGAATCACGTTAATGACAACACTGAAGCTTCATTGACTTGCAATATCATTAGAGCTCTGAGACAGGTTTATAGCCTTGTGCAAAGTATATTTCTGTTGGTTTAGACACGGTATTTATTTGGTCACACCCAGCCAAATGTTTCCTTACTAAATTAAAATAAATGCTGGTTAGTTCAATGAGCTACAAAGATATATAGCGTAATTCCAGATTCTCAAGTCACAGAAAATAAGCCCCAACAATGGAAATCAGTAGAGGATCAAAAATGGTGGATATACTAGAGTGGATATGAACAAAGAGGGAAGGGAGTTTACTGAGTTGGGCAACGTTACTTTTTTATGGCTCAAGCAGTGTATAAAATTTGGAAAGAAAGCTCCCATTTGTAGTCTGCTCTGATCTTTATGTAACTCCTCCCTGTATACACATACATGCACGCTTGCAAGCATGGTCAGTCAAAATGTAATCATAATGATTTCTGTCTTTGCTTTCACAAGACTTGCCTCTGTAAAGTATCCTTAGTCATTGGCAGGTCCTCTGCTCACTAATGCCAGCTTTATGGTACTAATTTCCATTAAGGTCAGCAGCATCCACCTGATTTCCTTTGCAGTGAGAATCAGGCACTGGATCTGCATCACCTGTACTACTTTGTGCTCTGAACAGCTCTGCTTCTTGCTGGAAACATAGTAGAAGTGATAAAATTACTTACTTTTTTTCTTCCCCAACAGTGCTTCAAATGAGGGAATGGTAGGAAAATCTTTCTAGAGCTCTTGGGGAATGGCTCATGCTCTGTGTTGGAGACTGAATCTGCAGCTGTGCAGGGCTTGAGATAGGGAGATTAGAAGAATCAGTAACATACTGTGTTGCAGATATTACCTGCTTGAGGAAATTGAGTATGTAAGGAAGCTTCAAGTTTTCTGTCTCCTTTCATGAGTAATACCTCCCTGCTGTAGGCATCTCCAAGTTTGGTCATGGGGCTTGTTGTCTCTGCTTCCTGCTTTGGGGCCAGGCGGTTGCATCAGTTGGTGGCACAGTGGCAGTGCAGCTCATGCCAGCCTAGTGTTGGATCATGATTCCTACAGACATTTTTGTTTTATGGGAACAGAAAGGAGGATAACTCCATCGATTCTATGCGCAGTTTAACGACATGAAACTTTCTTGCTTTCAGTCACTCCAAATCCTACGCCAGCTTATCTGTGAAGACTACAAGGGCTTGGAGCACACCAGAGACAGGGAAATCTGGCAGTAGGAGGCTGGGCAAGGTTCAAAAAGAGCAGGCCATGTGCCTGTGCTGCTTTTATGCCATCACAGCCAGACAGATGGAGCTGAAATCAGTCTGTCCTTAATTGCATGGGTTAAGACCCCACCCTGGCCTGGAAAAAGCAGAGTACAGCATATACCCATAGGGCTGTGAAGAGTTCTAGATGCCTCTGCCCTCCGCCATCCTGTCTCTGTTCAGCAGCAGTGCACCAACCTTGCCTGGTTGGGTCTGGCACAGGGAGGACTTCCACCTCTCAGGATGTCCCAGGGGTGTTGTTCATTAGTGCTTTGAAGCTGAAAACTGCTATGAGTGCTAAGCGTTATTACTGTTTGCCAATGTGATCAATGTGTAGCTGACCTTAATTCATTTTCTTGTGGTAATTCCCTTGGTTAAAGGGGAGAAAATGAATCGTTTTGATGATAGTGTTTTAAGAAGCTGCCATTTCAGAAGCTGTAGCTTTGCCTGTGATATATCGCCCTGTCCGACAGCAAGGATGTGAAACTTGGCTTTCTCTCTCTGTGGTGTGGAGCTGCAGTTTCGACCATCTCCCCGTATTAATGTATCTTTTTTATATCAGACATGACCTACTAGTAACAAAATCTGTTAAAATTTTTGCCATTGACTTCAATTATCATGAGGTCATGAATCATTATTTTAGGCCTACCCCTTCCCAGTGTTTTTTAAAATCCTGATTTTGTGTTTATGCTAGTGTTGTCATGCAATGGGAATGTTTGGTAAAATTGCTGTTTAATTTACAATAGAAGAATGCTTTAGCAGCTGTTTTATAACAGTTTAACTACTCTGACCTAAATGATTGTTCTTAAGAGATTAAAAACTAATTGAAAAGGTGAAAAAGTCCAGGACTGTCATCTCTTTTTTTGCATTTTATGTGTTTCTTTTTTAAAACATCTTTGAAACTGCTTTATAAACAATTTGAGTTCCTCTGCATAATGTAGATGAGAGAGGAAAGAATGCCAGTTTACTGGGACTTTTCTCTGAGCACCTGAGAAAAATTACTTTTTCATCCTCTTGAACATCATCTGGAGTTATAATAAAATGTGCTCTCAGCTGGATTCCTTCTGTGTGAAAATAGACAGAGCTGCATCATTGCACACCTAAAGGAAGGACACAGAACTACAAAAGCAATCTGAAATCTGGATTTTTGCTGCTTCTCGGAGACCACAAGTAATTTTCTGTAACCTTAATGAAAATTATTTGAATCTTGAAGGAGGGATATACCACTTACTTCCCCTCAACCTGAGTAGTCCAAAGGACCAGAGCTAGAGATCCTTTTATACACAGCTAAGTTGCCTGTCAGGATCATAGTGTGAAAACCCCTAACAATAGCTATTGAAGGAACTGAAAAAATCCACAAAACTAAAAGGTAATTTGGGAAAATACACTAGTAAGCTAATAAAACTTCAGCTGAATGTTCATTCCAATCTGTTGCAGATGAATGAAATGTGGTGCTGGTGTGTTGGGTGATAGACACATGAAGAATACATGAAAGAGGGATGTTAGTTAACTAGTGCTGCAGACAGGCCATCTACTTGTCTGGGGAGCTGGTCCTGCAAACCCTCAGCCAGGCAAAGCTTTTGATTTGAGGGTGACTGTGCACTGAAGGAAGGTTCCCAGGCATATGGCAGTCAGATGACAGCAGCACAGCTCCTGCGATGTGCTCTGGGCTGGTGGAGTGGTTAGATGACAAAACTCTGCAACTTCACACAAGTGTGCTGTAATTTGAAGCCGTTCTGCAGGGAAACCGTAGGCAGCAAGTACAATTTCTAAGCCTGGTATAAATTCCATCCTGTTTAACTGCCTTCAGTTCTACTGCTGCAGATGAGCAACCGAGTGAAAGAACAAAGCAACGGAGAGATTTGATCTTGCTTCATAATGCAATTGAAAAACTCCTTATTAGAAGAGCATTTTCCGTAGTCCCACAAGCACAGTACTGAGGTCTTTGCTGTCTTCTGTTGCCATATCGTTGTGGTCTGAGTGAGCAGCTGGTCCGCTTGCTTCCTTCCCTTTCTCCCGCTGAACAAAGTAGTGGCTCAGTCACTTTCTTCTAGATTTCCTTCATCTTGTTTCTTTTTTTGTTTTTTTAATTAGTTCATTTGCTTTAACGCAAATTCATTGATGCACGTATCCCCTACGTGACTTGATCTGTGGGAGCGATGCAAAAATCTCTGCTTTAGTGCCTTTCCAGACCTCAGGTACTCCCTCTGTTCCTTGCTTCCAGGTTGTGATGCATTTAAATAATTTGTCCTGTGTTTTTGTTTATATTTGGCTAATTACTTTTCACATCTTCTTTAGCCCTTCTAAATTACTACTCCTCACACTGCTTGTCATAGTTCACACTCCTTTTGTTTGACTTTGCTTTTTCCAAGGCTAGTTACTGAGCCTTGGCAGGGTTGTTATAGCATCTCACAAACAGCTGGTTTTTGCTGTGACAATAAGCTGATGTATGCCTTGAAAGCAAACATGCAGGCCTCTATATTAAATGCTTACAGTGTCGTGACAAACACAAATTTTTTTAAATCTTTTAAAAAAAATTAAGGTGGGGATTAAAAATAGGAAATGATTGAAAAGAAACGTTCTCAAACTGAGTAGTAGGCATGCTTGAGATGAGCCACACGGTATCAGCTGTGTGGAAAATCTCAAGATCTCTTGCAGTGAAAGATTAGAAGAGGGGAGGAAAACAGCGCAGGCCCCATGATGTCCTGCGCATAGGAAATGTAGCATGTGGGTGCCTGCACAATTTCTGCTGGTTTGTATCCCAGTAAAGGGATCGCAGAACAAATGCAGCTCCACTTACTCTGCAAGACAGGGTGTTCTTATTTTACAGAATTTGTTTATTGCTTCAGATAAACTGTTTTATCAGACAACTTCATCACGATCACTCTGAGCATGTATTTTAATGACTGCTTTGTTTTAAAGCTGTGTGGAGTAAGCTACTGCCCTCATCTTTCTCTCCTCTGTGTCTTTCCTCCACCTTTCCATTACTTTTCCCCATCAGTGTTCGAAGCACGCTCTAAGGTATGTCTGTCGATGGGTATTACTTTCACCAGCTTTTCCTTGTAGTAGTATGTCTATAAACGGCAGACAGCATCATTCCTAATTACATGTTGCCCCCAGATGCTCCGTGGGTGATGCTGATGGATTGCTGTGTGGGTGGTGGTGAAGGGGCTGGGGGAGGGGGAGCCGGGAGGCAGCTCCTCGAAGTGGTAGCAGAGGTCTCTCTTCGGGCTGGGCTCATCAGTCCTCCCTCTCAGTAAAGTGAGCCCAGGAGCCTCTGAGATTGTGCATCTGGGCATTGGCAGAGGGAACGTAATGCAGGAAAGGCTTCGGGATATAACCCGAAGCAGGAGGAGCTGGGAGAGACAGAGAATTTACCCTTTACCTATCGCTGCAGAAACCACACAGCACGGAGGGCTGACAGACTACCCAAGCTGCTAAATCTTGCTTTCTCGATTTCAGTTCCCGCCCCAGCCCTTGATTCTGTGCTGGGCAGTGTCAGTGCTGCAAGGCAAAGCCTTATCGCAGCAGGCTGTGGCTGTTGGAGGGCATCTGCCCTGCCGGCTGCAGGGGCTCAGCTTCATTTCCTTGATGGCATTTCTGACAGTGGCCTTCTGCATGGATTAAGATATCCCTGTCATGGTTGAAGGCATACTGTGCTTTGAAACTGAATCAGGCCATTTTTGGTTACCAAAAGCATGGCTGTGGAGCTGGCAGACTGGGCCACTGACTTCTACCAGTCGCCTGCTCTGAGGCTGGGTCTGTAGAGGATGTGGGTGGAGGAGAGGCAGGAACGAGCATCAGCAGACCCTGCCTTTAAAAGGGACAGGCTTTCCTGCAGCACAGGGATGGACATGCCTGCACCAGCAGGCTGAAGAGGAAGAATGGGAAGCTGAGTGATCCTGGACCTTGAAAGGATGCTTTCCAAACCCCAGAGAAATCCAAGGAAAGGTGAGGAGGTGAAAGCAGGGATTTCCAATCACGTGTTTGTCATTTTTGTACAGACCTTTACTCTTCAAGGGCTGCTAATGAAGGAGGAGGAAGTGAGAGAGTGCACGTGTGCAAAAGCGCATCTGCAAAGTCTGTTTCCTTCTCTCTTTAACTGCCCCGTGGTCCTTGAAGGGTTTTATATTTAGCGTGCCTAGCAGGTCAGCCTGCCAGCAGGGCAGCTATTAGATAGACACGGAGGGAGGAAGGCAGTACTGGCTTTGGGGACTGAAGCAATTGGTCTCCATGGGTTTCTACATCCCAAGCTTAGTGCCAGCCCAGAAATTCGCCCTGTCAGAGCGTGCACTGAAACTAGAAAGTGTCTTAGGATGGTGTGCAGAAGCACAGTTAAGAAGGTAAGACATTAGCTGCTGCATCAGACCAATGGTCCATCCAGCCCCGAGTCTGTTTCCAACAGTGGCAGGAGGCAGTGCTACCTACAGAGAGCAGGTGAGCATGGTCACATCCTGTGGCCCGTCCTCTCTGTACTCCTCCAGTGTCCCCAACTGTTGGGTTTGGATGTTAGAGGCTCATCACTGCCTAACCCTTCTAGTATCTGCTTATGGACCCGTTGCCCACTCACTCAATTTTATGAAGTCCTTCTAGAATTGCATACCGGAAAAGAGCTTAGTGTCACATACAGATTTGAGGATGTAACTTTACGCTACCCTCTTCACGTACTCACTGCAAATGTTGAGTAAAGCCAGTGCCACCATCAGTCCCACAGCGAGACCTTGCTGATGCCTGTTCTCTACCCTGGGAAGTGACTATTAAGCCTTATCTTTTGCTTCATGTCCTGCCTCCAATTTTCTATCTATCTGTAAGACTCTTTCCTCCCATCCTGTGGCAAGTCAGTTTCTCTGATAACCTTTGGTGTAGAACATCACCAAAAGCTTTTTCAAAATGGGACTGTTCTGTGTCTGCTGGACACACTCTCTGTATTTACCGATGCACTCCGAGGACTGTGGTGGGTTGGTGAGGTGGGGTTTCTCTCTGCAGAAGCCACGCTGCCTTGTTCCCAACAGACCATGTTTATCACTGTCTACAGTGACTTCATTCTTTTAGACCCTACTGCCATTAGCAAGGATGGATGGCAAACTTCCTGGACTGCAGTTCCCAGGATCCCTTCTAAAGTCCTTTTTTGTGGCTGGGAGTTGCAATGAATGGCAGCTTGCCAGCTCTCTGGCAGCCTGGTGCTTGCCATGCTGGGTTACCATCCCGGTCCCGCACAGCCGGAGGCTGAGGGGTGAGGATGAATGGTAGTCAGGGACAGCGTGGAGCTTTACTCAGGAGGGGAAACCACCGTCGAGAGAAGTGTCAGTAACTCTTTTTTTTTTTTTTAACTTCAGAACACATTTACTCAAATTCTGAAGTGAGTACTTAGGTGCCAGTTATTCTTTCCTGCTCTTCCCTCCATAGGGACAAGGCATTTTACATGGCTTCTCATACAATGGTCTGCAAAATACAGAGCTCTATAGAGACTAGGTGATAACATCATTTCTGTCACAGGTCTCATACCTGCTATTGATATGTAATTGGTAACTGGTGGGGTATTCCCTACAGTGCATTGGCAGTTTATTGGAGTAAAGGGGGAGACAGAGACTGTAACTCTATGCTGAAATCGTATAGATTATGATTTAACAGAAGAAATGAGCACAAAACTGAAGAACATAGCTAAATACAGACCCTTTGGGCTAGAGAAACACCACAATAAAAAGCTTTTGGTCCAACTATTAAACACAGATATTTCTTACGTGACATCTGATGAGGGACAAATGCTGCTAAGGAGACTCTGAGAGGATCCAGCTTGGGATGGAGGCTGGAAGGCAGTGACACCTTTCCTTGTGCCCACTCACAGGCAATGCAGTTTTGCAGGTAGTGCTCTTTATTGATCATCACCAAGATGGGGAGAAAGGAAAATACAATAGCAAAAAAGAAATAGTGAACAGTAAATAAAAACACAGGAGGCAGCAGTAAAAGATGTCAGTTTTTTTGTTGGGCTTGAAGCAACTGCCGAGAATCTTTGTTCCAGGAAGAGAAAGTGCTGCAGCAGGATGGGAACGGTTGGCTTGGGCGGGCTGTCATATCTGTCATCATTATAAGCATGGACAGATGATGATGATCTCTCCATTCTGTTTCTGGTTTTTCTCAGTCTCCAGAGATGCTCATCCAGCTGTTTTCACCACAAAACTTATTCAGCTAATTTGTCCACTTCCCTTTCTCATTTTTTTACAGTGCTTCTTACCTTCATCAAGCTGGTAGTGTTGTCTCTGTGCTCACCACTACTGTCAGCCTTCCCTGTTCCTGGGGACGCTGACTACTTTCCAGTGCCCGGTAGTGTGTTACTGTCTTCCTCCTGCGCAGCTTTTCAGCTCGTCTTTCCCACACAACCTGGCATCCTGCACCACGTGAGGTGGTGGCAAGGCAGAGGGAGAAAAGCAGGCAGTGACCAGGGGCTCTTTAAGCGGGTCACTTCTCATAGACACAGGCTCCTTCCTCTCCTCCTATGGCTTCCTCTCTGCACCCATCCCTCGGGCACTGACCCATGTTTATTTTCTAGCCTGCAGCAGCAGTGTGTCTAAAACCAGGCAGCTGACAGCACAGCTCATTCAACTACTGCTGGCTGTAAGATTTTGGAGAAAAGCAGGTTTCACAAAGCTGCAGCTGATGGGAAAAAATTTCTAGAAGCCTGTTCTTCTCCAGAGTTTTCAGAGATATGTATGATCACCGATGCTTTCTGGTCTCGGTTTTTGGTGAGTCAAAGAAAGGTACTCTGAGTCCTTCCCCGCCCCCCCCCCCCCCCCCCCCCCCCAAATAATAAGTAGGATATAAAGCAATCATACCTAGTTATGTTGGTCTCGGCACCCTGAGCTTGTCACAGCTTGTATCTGAGGAGGACTGCTCCAAATGAGATTTATGTGTGGGCATTTGCTATAATTTGAAACAGACTGAAGCCCAGTGTCAGGGCATTTCATGACATGCAGAGCCTTAAAATCATGATAGGAGTCATCTGGAGAGCTGCACTGACAGCGTGCAACCCTTCTTGCTGGGTTTGTTCCTACCTGCTTACTGCAGCCTGCAAAACAAACAGCCACCCATGCAATCACAGTGCGGAGAACATGCCACTGTGATGGATGATGTCCAGGTGTGACCTTTCACTTGTTACGGTAGCCAAAAATCTTTGCGGGAAGAATGCATGATGGAAGATTATAGGATAATAAAAAAAAAAAAAAATCAATCGGGTGAAGGATTCTGTTGTTAAGAAAGTATTAACTATTTTTTAAATACACACCATCTGACAGGTCAGGCCACACCTAAAAGGGCTAATGATAAAGCCACAGTTGGAATGGTTCAGTCCAAAGGGCAGGCTGGTTTGTTGGCAAATGCAGAGCATATCTTCAGTAAGCTGCTACAACGGATGCAAGAAACTGAGCACACAATCTATTATCAAATGCATGGTGGAAACGTGACATTTCAGCAATGTAATGTTTTTCCAGCGGCATGAAACTAATATACTCTTTTTCTGTGCTTGATGCAGCGTCATTCACATCTGAGCAAAATAAATGGGGAAGATGATGATTTTGGTATCTATTCTTGGCATTGCTAATTTTAGTGTCACTAAGGAGAGGCATTTTTTTCCTTTTTTTTCCTTAAGAAAATTTAACAAAGCACATGAGTCGTAGAATAAAAACAATAGTGAAGGGCAACATCGCCGCTGTTTCTTTGATATTGGCACTTTGATAGCTGCTGTACAACCCTTATGTTGGCTGGAACAAAAAGCAGCCATCAAATTCTGACACAGTGGCATTATGAAACCTTTCCGGCTCCTCTGAACCCCCAAAGCAAACCAGGGTTTGTGTAGCTGAAATAAATATAAAGTGACAATGAATGAAAGCTTCTTAATTCAGCACCATCAGTACAAAAGATTACTTCTTTAGTCTAATTTCTATGCCGCGTGCAAGAGGTTTTGAATCACAATTTTGGAATCAGTTGCCTGTTTCCCTTTTGCAACACCTCTTTCTACTGTTGTGATAGTTTGTAACATACAGATCTGTGTATCGAAGAAAAATGGTGGAGAAAGAGTTGTGACTTTTTTTGCTTCCAGTCCTACCTTCTCTGAAATGCCTTCCGACATATTTCTTTCCCCTATGGTATAGCTCCTATTATGTGCTTTGCACCTTTAAATGTGCAAAGCATCGTGTCTGCCTGGCAGGACCCTGACATTCAAGATGGAAGAGAGACAGGCATTGTTTTCTCTCTTGTGGAGATTTTGCATTCGGTCTTCCTTTACCATTATGTTGGCTTGCGGAGAGGGTTAGTAAATGACCCCATCCTGTTTCCCAGTTTCTTTACATTTTCTGTACACAAAGAGCAAAATGCACATTTTTCCCCCTGCACGGGGAAATGCCAGGAAAGGAAAATGTACAAAACCTGAGCGTGGGGAAGCAGCGTCTCCTCCGCTGCAGAGCCTTCTCGCAGCAGCCAGGCAGGCTGAACACTTGCATTTGAAACTGCAAAACAAAGAAAATAAACTAGCAGGCACACATTCTTGAGTGCCTAAGGACTATTTCTGTTCCTCGCTGACCTGCTCGCAGCCAGTACAATAATGAAGGTGCGGTGCTGCGCGGAGGCCCCCTACATACGATTGCATTTTGCAGATTGGGCATTTACCATTGCATTTTCAGGTAATTTCCTTTTTCTGCCTGGTTTGTCCATGTTCTAGAGTACGAGACAGTAAGAACCCTATGAAGGTCATCCTTCACTTGCGGTAGGTTACTGGTTAAATTGGTTAAGCAATGATCGGATTCTGTAACTCGTTCCACATGAGCAAGCGAAGGGGCTGCAGCCAGCAGGGAGTGAGGCTTGGCTGTGTCCAACAGGGATGGCTTTCTTGTGGGGGGACGAGTTCGGAGCCCTGAGTGTCTCAGGGGCAAATTTTCTTTTCCCCATTCTGATGTGGCCTTCAGAAGCTGTATGGTGGCTGCTTTCTGAGAGGAGGTGAGTCTAAGGCAAGCCAAAGTGAGTGAAGCCACATGAGTATTCGAGTTTGTTTGTATGGTCAGAGGCTTACCCATGCTGTCAGAAATTATGGCAATTTGTGGAGAGCCGTCCAGGCTTTTGGATGAGGTGTGGACTGACTGTGGTTAGAGTGGCGTTCTTTTTTTCCCCCATACGAGTGACCTCCTTGGGAAAAAAAACCCGCAGAATTTATGTCAGAACAGTATTCTGCATTCATTAAATAGAGATGCAGCTGCTGTGCGTGTAGATGCGTGTGTACATGGAATAGCAGTGTTCGTACCAACATCCTCCCTCAAGAATCCTGTTGCGGGAGGAGAGTTATAAATAACTCTTTGGCCACTATAATTGTGCGGCCAGTACAAGCTGCCAGGGAAATACATGGACTCAGCACACGCCTCAACAAGATCCTTTCCCGGGCAGCACCTCCCACCATATAAACGTCCCCGCAAAGTCATGTAGGTGCCTGGTGGGGCAGCGAGCCCCATCTGGCTGCTGCTGTAAAATGGCATAAGCCAGGGCTGAATTAAAATTAATGTTTCTAAAATATACTGAAGATAAAAAAAACACTGCTTAGGCTCTAGTTAATATGTTTTCATTACCCCCAGTTATAATTCTAACTACTGTTGCGAGAACTGCAAGTGCCTTTCCCTGCAGTGGTACGCTGGGTGTTTCTCATGGAGAAATGGATGTTGTTCTTCTGCCACTCACACAGAGCCACACAGATCTTTTCTGATATGATCTTGTACGTGTTAACTGACAAGTGGGACAAAATTGTCCCCCATGCCAATGTTCTTAATGTCTGCTGCTACGATAGTTTTTATGCCTCTTCCGCCTGCCGCAGTCTTACCAAAGAAAACTCCCTGGCTCCGTACCAGGCAGGAGGCTACAGTCCAATTTTTTGCTACTGTTCCTGAAAGGATATTAATTCTTTTTGATAATTACATGGGAGATTCTTTTTCTAAAAATTACCTTAAAATAATAATTAGGAAGCTGTCGTTATTCTTTTTTCAAAGCAAGTTCTATATGGAATAAAGCACCTCGAGATGTGATTTGCTTTTTATTACTTGGAGCACCAAAATGGCTATAAATGGATTAAAATGTAATTTTCTTGAGAAAATAATTCCTCTGTTATACAGACCCTATTTGCTATACTTCTCAGGGCCTGTTTTACCTGTGTAATTTGAAATTATTCAGAAAAAAAATCTGCCTTTTTTGTTTGTGCAAATCTCAATTCTGCCTTTTTATTCTGCTAACTCTGTCTCTGAGACTGCTTTTTCTACTATTAATAATTCCTACAAGCAATTGTAAAAGACTTGTATCTTCAGAATAGCACTCCCTAACTTTCCAAGAACCTATCTGTCCATATACAGTGTGTTCCCTTAACTACATGGCTCCATTTAAACCAGTACAATTGCTTGGTAGATATGTAGGTATACTAGTGTGCTATTCTTAGATTGCTGTGTCTCTTCCCTGAAATGGTGATGGCATAACATATAGTAATGCATCATACCTTTATATGAGTAACATTGCATATTCAGTAGATGTTTTACCAGTATAACTACTTTGGTAAAATAAAATTATACCCCCACCTAATTATAATGAAAGAAAACCAGGGTGTAGACCAAGACTCACCGGTTAATTCTTTATTAGAGTATGTTTCCAGCTGCAACAGAATTTAAATATCACATTTTCCCTTGTGTATTATTTTAATTTTTTTCCATAATGTCATGGATTTATTATTTCTAAATCCAATGAGGACATCAGTTACAATGGGAACATTTTTATCTTTGCCCTGTGTTCCGTAGAGACAAACCTCTAGAAGTCAAACAGTGAGCTTTCAAAAATGACCTTATCTCTGAGGCTACACAAGGTGTGGCAACCCTGACATGGGTCTCCTGCATCGAGTAAATGTCATTTTTCCAGCCCCTAATAGTGGTCCTTATTCTGTAATGAGGATAGTTGTATAGCTGTGTATTTACATATTTTTAGTGCCGTCATATACTTCGTTTTCAATGGAGATGTTATATTTAGAAGTTTCTCAAAATGTGGAGCATGTGTTAAATTTCTTTTGCGTAATCCGTCAAGACTAATTTGATTTGAGACCAGTGCCTTTTTTTTCCCCCCATCTGTTTGGAAAAGTGCAGTTGTAGAGACATCAGTCATGTAACAGTTTCTGTGAAACAGCTTTACTGACAGTTGGGAGTTGTCAGTAACCATGTGGATTTCAAACTCTCAGTCTGGCTATGATGAGAAAAACCCTCTGACACATAATTTCCACAGAGCCACAGAATTTAAGGCTGGAAAGACCCAGTGTGATCATCTAGCTGACCTCCTGCCTCGCCAACCCGGGGATAAGTCATGTTTCAAGCCTAATAGCTGCAGAAAACACCAGCTTTTGAGACAAATATACACTCAATTTAATAGCGTTTGCTCACCAGTCACCAGTAATTTATTTCAATAGTTAACAACTGTTATTTAGTTCATATATATGTTGTATACATAATTGTGGCTTGTTTCCTGTTTAAACTGATCTAGATTCAACTTTGAACCTTTGGGAAAGTTTTAAGAGATGCTGTTCCCCATCTAAATATGCAGAGACCAAAGCCTGTGTTGCGTGTGGGTAGAACAGGCAGATGCCCCAGGCAGCAAATCGCTGGAAGCAGCAAAACAGATCTGCGGAGGGAAAACCATGGCCCTGCAGCCCATGCCCACAGCCCCACTTTGAGCTTGCTCCCCCAGCGCTGGGGCAGCGGCAGGAGCAGGGGCTCGCAGGGCTTGACATGGGCTCGCAGGACTTGCTGGCTCTGCCTTTGTGCAGGAGGTGGAGGAAGACACACTGAAGTGCCCGTAAAAGCTATTTTCTTTTCAACTAGGAAGCAACAAAATTCAGTTTGCCCCTACACCGGCGAGAAATGTGGAATCATCTCTCTTCAAACCAGTGCAGAAACTGCCATTGTATTCACCTTCGAAAAGCTACCGTACTGAAATGTTTCAGTCTTTCACCACAGGACGTTTTGTACTCTCTAGGACTCTCTCCTCTTCATTCGTATTCTGCTCAGGCGGTGGCCAGCAGAACAGCCCACGAGGGCCGATGTCAGAGGTGACGTAACCTACCGTGTCATACTTGGAGATTCCTTTTATCTGCGTTCGTGTGCACTGATCTTTGTATATTAGCTCCTTTTGTGACAGCAATATGCTCTGCAGATTCAAATTTATTTACTGTGCTCTCCAAGTCTTTTTCCCTAACCTCTGCTGATCAGCATGGCATCTCTTCTGCTGTAAATCTCTCATCCTTGTAAATGTCTGAGCTTGCTTTTGGCTGCATTGAAAAGCTTATGGTTTCACTGTGCCCATGCAAATGATCAAGCTGACTCTTTGGGTTACAATCTTTCCTCCGTGTTATTTACTGTTCCCCAGATCTTGGAGCTTTTTAAAATGTTACTCAGGAATCACTGTATAGTTTCTTGATGTGCAGTGCAAAAATATGAAATAGTACATATTCAGCTACCAGCTTCTTGCAAGTTGGAAACGAATCCACTTAATCGTATTTATAATCATATTTTGTTATAATTTCATACAGCTATTATTTCAATTAGTTAATCATATAATCAAGGCACCTCTGGAGTTCACATAGTCCAATACCCTGCTTGAAGGGGGACTGTGACCAACAGTGGTCAAGGTCAGCCGTGGTCCAGGTAAATCTTGAAACATCTCCAGGAGCAGAAGTTACACAACCTCTCTGGGCAACCTGTTTCAGGGTTACATTGCCCTCCTGATGAACATGTCTTCTCATGTCCAGACCTCAGCTTGTGGACACTGGCCCCTCTTACAGCCTCTGGCACTAAGAAGATGAGTTTGGCTCTTGTCTGCATAGCCACCCTTCAAAGAGCTGTGGGCAGCTCTTCCAGCAGCCCTTAGCCTCCCCTTGATCGGACTAAACAAGCACAGTTTCCTCAGCCTCTCTCATGTCACTCCAGGCCTCTGATCATCTCAGTAATCTTCCACTGGACCCCTTCCAGTTTCTTCACACCCCTCTTGGACTGCTGGACCCAAAAACTTGGTGCAAAGTTGAATAGAGGGAGATAATAACTTCCCACTGTTTTCTGGCCACTGTCCTCCTAACATAGCTCAGGACGTGACATGCCCTGTTCAGATGAGAGCACGCTAGGTACTCACATTCAGCCTCGTGCCCTCTGTAATCCCCAGCTCCTTTTCACAGGATGACTCTTCAGCGAAGTGCTTCCCAGCCTGTAATGGATCATGTTTCCTTGTTGAACCTCATGAGGTGGCCGCTGGCCCAGATCTCAAGTTTATCAAGGACCCTCCGCATTGAAGCTTTGATGTTTGTCCTGTCAGTCCAGACAGTTTAAGTCATCAAGAAATCCAACTGTGTCACCATTAAGGTTGTTGATGAAGATACTGAACAATGTGGATCTCAGTACTGACCCCTTGGGTACTCCTCTGGTTGCTGGTGACCTGCCAGACATGACCTGCCAGTTTTCAGCCCTTCTTACAGTCTGTCTTTCTAGCCCACACCCTCTGAGCTTCCAAATGATGACGTTGTGTGAGATGGTGTCAAAGCCTTACTAATGTCAGGGTAGATTACACCCAGCGCTTTCATCTTCTTCAAACATTTAGTAATTTCATCTTAGAAAGCAGGCCAGTTGGTCAAGTTCAATTTGCCATCAGTAAATCCATACTGACTGTTCCCAAATACCTGCTTGTCCTTTATGGCCTTGGAAGTGGATCCCAAGAGGGACACACTCTCTGATCTTCTAGTGACTGAGATGCTGCTGATCAGCAGATAGTTCCCTAGTTTCCTTTCTCGCCTTTTTAAAGGTAGATGAAGTGTTAGACTTTTTCCAGCCTTCAGGGACGTCCCCAGTCACTGCAGTTGTCACAGACAGTAGACAGCAGTCTCACAATCACATTGGCCAGTTCTTTGAGGAAACGGGTGCTGTCCCTTGAGTCCAGCTCTTGTATGCTCCCCTTTTGCATTTTGTTTCATCAAGAAGATGCTTCTGTAGCCAATTGGGTCTTCTGCTGGAATTCCATCTTCCTGCATGACAGGATCATTTTTCACTGAGTTCTCAGTAAGTTCTCTTTAAAAAATTTTTCAGATCTTCTGGGCACGTTTCCTCTTCATGGTTGCATCCCAGGGGATTTTATTTAGCAACTCCCTGAATAAACTGAAGTTTCTTCTCCTGAAATCCAGAGTTGTAACTCTGTTGCTTACCTTCCCAGCCTTCTTCTAGATCCTGAATTCAATTATGGTCACAGAAGATAAGCCCGGACTATCAGTCCGAATGTGGTCCGGTGACCACATTCACCACTGGCAAGTCAAGTAGAGTGTAATGCCCGGCTGGCCCCTCCAGCATTCAAATGTTGAAATTATCACTAGTGCAACGTAAGAAGCTCCTGGATTGCCTGCTCAATGCTGTGTTGCCCTTCCAGCAGATGCCTGGATGGTTGAAAGCCTCTGTAAGGATCAGGGTGGGTAAGAAGGACGCTTCTGCCAGTTGTTTGTAGAAAGCCTCTTTCACAGGCTCCTCCTGGTCGGACGTGCTGTGAGAGGCTGCCCCGTCTCCAGCAGGTCTGTCCCCTCTGCTCCTTACCCAGAGACTCCCTCGGTCTTGGCTTTCCTGATGGAGCTTGGAACAGTTAGGGAGCTCCTTAACACAGAGCACAATTCATATTGTTCATGTTTGATTCACTGTGATTCACATCACCTTGATTCATTCTGAATCTCTTGATTCATACCATTCTTGTTTCCTAATCAAGATGTCGCTGATCTCTAACCTTACAGTGAAATGCAGCTGAGGCTAAGAAACCTAATTCCTCTTCTTATTATCTGGGCTTGCTATAAAACTGTAATAATAATAATTACATATATGTCTTTATCCTCAAGCTCTTTGAACCTGACCTGCACAGAATTTAGAGTTCTCCAAGTCAAGACGTTTGCAGATGATGACATCAGAATATGAAGTTGCATTTGCCATAGAGAGCTGCATTTGCACCCTAGCATGCTGCGGCTGTGAAGATAGAAGGTATTAGAGGGGGATGTAAGCAAACCTTTGCACTAATGAAAGTAGCACACCAACATTAACATCAGGCTGAAAAAGCAGAATTTTTTTCTTTATTGGTTAATCCCCCAAAGCCCCAAACAATCATGCAAAGAATAGACTCTTTTGAATGAAAGTCACACATTAACTTTATGTTTGTATTTTGCTTCCACTCCAGTTGAGTGGGTTTTTTCCTCCTTCTCCCACTCATTCGTCCAGGATTTTATATAAAAGAAGAACAGAAGTGAAGTTTATAGTTCTTTTTTTTTTTTTTTTTTTCCCAAGCAGAAAGCTTAATGCAGAACTTGGGCTGTTCCTGTTGCCAGAAGGTGCAGCAGCCTGGCTGCACGGTGACTCATGGCCCTGTGCCACAACGCAAATAATGCTCTTATTAATCTCTCCAGGCTTTGTTCTGGCCCCCCTCCTGGTGGTGTCTGATTTCATGGTGCGGCATAGCCAAAGGTCAGATAAACTACACGATGGCCAGAGTTGCTACTGAAGAAGGAAATCGGAAATGCCTCTCCCAGCAGTTTCAGCAACAGGAATGGAAAGAAAAATTATTTCTTTTACTATTAACCTGCCTGATGTGCCATCTCATGTTGCTGGTTCAGTAGAGGAAAGCTGTGGTACAGCAGTAACCCAGGGAAGCCACCAAGCTCAGTTCTATTGCAAATGCTTCTGGGTCTGCCTGGCTCAGTACATTTTTCAGCAAAAATGTTCTTTCGTTAGGTGTTTGATCATTTGCAACAAATGACAGTCCCAAGCTAAAAAAGATGCTGAGTTTTGTTTCTAACTGAGCTGATGTCATTGACTGATTCATTAATTACCCACTTTTCCCCAGATCTGATTCAACATACTGTTCACAAAGAGATAACCAGTCACAAATTAGTCAAGCTGAAGTTTGATGCGCTTGGCTACAGGGCCTTTTTTTTTTTGTTACCAGTTTCAGATGACTGATTACTCCTGTGAAACTAGCAAGTGCTTCTTGCAAGTTGTTTCTTTTCCTCCATGGCTACGCAAGGTGTTTTTATTCAAATGAAATGGAGCCCATACGCACTGGGCTGGAGCACTGTGTGAGCAGCTAACATGGCCAGATCAAATACGTATGCTTACTGCAAACGTTGCACAGTTTTCCTTGCTCTCTCTTGAACCAAGCTATCTTGTGGTTTCTGGTGATTGCTGCCTCTATACTATAGGCTCCAGGGAACGCTGACACATATAGGACTTATCCGGAAAAAGAGAGTGGAGCAGAAGACAACATGACTTCCTGCATGCGCAGTCCTGTCCTTTTCTATCAAAGGTCAAGACCTTGTCAAAGCTCCTTTCAAGAGAAGCTCCCTGGGTCATATTTGAATGATTTTGGGGGCAAGAGAACCTGCCTTTGGCTAGACAGATGCAGGAGAGCAGTAAGTTCGTTCTTCAAAAGCTTCATAATTTCATGGACAGGCATTGCCATTCCAGACTCATATCACATTTGGGCAAGTCTGCAGCGTGTGAGGCTGCGTTCTTGCTCTGTCACGCAGAGATGCATCAGCCTTGCTCTCCATCGCAGAACGGGGGCTTTCTCTCGCAGCAGGCCTCCTGACCTCCACGTGGGCATAGAGCTGCTGCCGGCCAGACCCGGTAGCGGTTTGTTCCCACCTTGAGCAGATGCGAGTAATTGCACAAAGCACAGAAGAGGGGAGAGACTGATACCCGGCCTCTGTGACAGCCGGGGCCAGGGGAGGATTTGCAGCAAGCAGATTTGGGGCTTGTCAGTCTGTCAGCCACTTTCGAGGGGAACGGCCCCCAGGTCACCACCCCCTTTTCCAGCTTGCCAGCAGCTGCCTTGGGATGACGCTCTGCAGGACCCCCACCCTGAAGTTCACCCCATTTCTGCATGTCAGCTCATTCGCTGCACCACAGGCCACGGCAGGGACCGGGGAGGTGGCAGCCAGGGCCAGCCCTCCCTCCTCAGCCTCTGGTGTCCCCTTTGTCACTGCCTGTCCCCAGTCCACAGTCCGTCTCCTATTAACCCGATGGCTGGCTGGCGGCAAACTGTGCAGGAGCCCCGTCCTCTTTGGTTCGCGTACCCAGCGGGGTTTACTTTTGCAGAGAGTGGTTATTACTGGTCTGCTCTTGTTCTTTGTCATCCGTCCTGCCTTATTTTTATGTGGATTAACTGGTAATAACAATGTGAAGCATTAAGCTTTGGCAACCAGCTGAGCTCTCCACCAATCTGAGAACAACGTGGCCGCTGGCGCGAGGCTGCTCGCCACCGCGGCAGGCGGACGGACATGCCGGGTGCTCGGTTCGGACATGCCGGGTGCTCGGTTCGGCCACTTCCCGCTGAGGCAAGAGGGGAGGCGGGAAGGGCAGCCCAGCACATGCCGGCGCAGGAGTCGGCCCTGGCCCTGGCTCCTGGTCGGCCCTGGCCTTCTCCCAGCGCTGCCCTTCGGGGCTCCTTCCTGCTCTCCCCGGCCCCGCATCACCCCCCGGGAAGGCGGCCGGAGGAGGGAGGAGCGGGAGGGCGAGAGCTGGCTTTACTCACAGATGCTGCTGCTGCGGAGAGAGGCACCGCCACGGGAATGTAGATGGACAGGCAGAGGTGATTAATAGTGATATATATGATTTTAATTGAGTCATGTTTGGTCTCTCGCTTTTGTCAGCACTCGTTTTTTTGCCATTGTTATGGTGTGAATTTGGAATTAATGTAAAATGTAATAAGAATCCCTCAGCTGGCAAACGCAGGCGAAACTGAAAATTAAAATGCTATGTAAATCTCACAAGATTAGGGCATAAACTGCAGCAGGCGGTGGAATGGCTGAAGCTTGAAGATGCTGGAAAAGCCTCTCTCCACATTATTCCTGATAATACAAAATCAATTTACATTGAATGCATTTTTTCCAAATAACCATCCACCACATGCTATTTGATATTACTAATGAATGCAGCAATTGGATCTTAATACATTCCAGGGAAATGTTCTGCAGAGGTTTTATTAGTTCTAAAAATACTTTGTGGCATCGCAGTACTTTGTCATTTAAATTGCCAGGTTTTGTGATACAGATATCGTGGAATTGTAATTAAAGTGCTGCAGTGCTGGTGGTGGCAGCATTTTGTTTTGAAATCCCAGGTCCTTTCCGAGGGCTTTTGAACCGCGGTTTATGAGATCCTACCACCCTCCCGCCTTCGCCCCTGCTGTAGTTATTAAGGTGAGAGAACGGCAGCAGGCAGCAGCCCAGTGTAAGGCAGGGGGGTGGTGGTGCACAGGAGCAAGGGAGGTGTTGGCCAGACGCACGGACAGCACTGAACTCGTACATGCTATTCTTCCTTGGGGCTACCTCATCCTTCCCTGATGCCCCTCAAGAAAAGGCAACAACAAGCAATTAAACGAGTTTCTCCCACTTTGGATGTGGAGTAGGTTCAGGGCTGTGAGTGCTGCAGGGTCCCACGCGTGGCAGAAGCCGCTTGCCTCGTGCTTCGGGGGGCTGCCGGAACAGCGGGCACCGTCTGGGGCTGCCTCTCCCAGAAATCCAGCAAATCCCATTGAAATGAAGGCAGCTAACACATGAAGGGTGAGAAATCCCAAAGGGCCTGAGGAGGAGGTAAGACGTCAAGCGCTGCGGCACACCCTCGGCGCACTGTCCCTGTGCCAACGTTGATGGCTGCTGAGGTTCCAGTGTGCCGGCAGCGGGGCTGGATCGCACTGGAGTTGGGGAAACCGCTACGGAGCCCTCTGCTTGTAGGTCGCCTGCTTAAATCTGCCTCCAGTTACGAGGAGGTGGAAGTCCCTGCACTTTTGACAGTTGCTTGGAGCTCCATCTGCAGCACTGTTGGGGAAAATATCATTTCTCCTGCGCCGAACCCAGCCCCGAGCCATTAATTCCCAGCTGCGGGAGAGCGATCCGGCGCCTTGCAGAATCCGATCCGCTGCGCTGCGAGAAAGCGCTGCCGGCTCATGGGTGGTGGGAAGGTGGGCCTGGGGCTCCCAGCGGCTCCGCGTAGTGCAAGCGCTATTTCTGACCTGCCAAAAGGTGCTTTTTTTCTCTGCAGATTAAAGCCAGCCTGAGCACGGGGCTTCCCTGAAAGTAGGCCTCTCTGCGCGGTCTTGGGCGGTCGGGCAGCCCCCCCCGCCCCCCACCGTGACTCAGCTTCCTCGTCTCGGGAATTAGGATAATAATATCTGCCCGTGGGAGCTTCATCGGCTACAGCCAATGGCTAAAACTGTCAAAGCAAGTGAGAGAAAAGGGCCACGTATTGTTAGATTTTCCATCAGGATTCTGCTTTTTCTACTTTCTATGAATAAAAAACTAAGCGAACGGAAAATACGACACCTGGAAGAGAGAAAAACACAGCGACCAGATCTAAATAAGACTCTATTTGTGTGAAGCTTCCTACTGTCTTTAACAATTTTGCTGTGCCTACAAGCAAGCAACCCATCTCTGGCCCAGAGGAAGGTTAAGACCCCTGAAATGACGGCTATCAGAGGCAAAGTGGAGAGATGAGTTACAACAGCAGCATTAATATTTTTTCAAATCCTTTTCAGCCGTGGTTACAGCTCCCATTTACTCTGCCACTGATTAATTTGATCAAACATTGTGAACAAATAATTTGTATTAAAAATCATGCAAGTTCCACCCTTCGTGTAGTTGGCTTCAGGCAGGTATTTATTGGATAACATAGTCTCAGACTAGTGAATGTTGACATTTAATTAATATGGAAGCTTAGCATTGTGAATATGAAGAATAGAAAAAGGCCCAAGAAAATCCTGTGATAATGAAAGGAGATGACAACTAGGTTCTGGTAGTCAGACATTTCTGTTGACATTGAAGGGTCAAATGTAGATATCTGGTGGAGGGCTGCAAATAACACACTGCAGGTCACGTTTGCATGTACAAATAGCTCTGTACGATGCCTGACTTATACCTGCTTGAGCTGCTTGCACTTACATTGGCAGTGCTATCGTGGATATTTTTGTCATGCCTATACTAGGAACATGCTACCAAAATAGGGAGAGTGGTATAAAGCACTGGTAAAGCGCTACGGCTGTGAATGCGCACCACACAGCTACGGGATTGCTTTCCACGGACTAGACTGGTAAAAAAAAAGCAAAATTAGGCTAGTAGAACCGCATCTATATTAGGGGATTACCCACCATGACCTACATACCTATGCCAGCAGAACCCTGTAGTAGCTCAGAAGCACTTGTGTCCTGTCTTAACTTGTGTCGGGTAACGTCTGCCCCCACAAAAAGCAAACAAACTGCAAAGAACTTGATTGTCATAAAAGGAAAGCATTTTATCATAGAAATCTATGGGAACTGTTTCTCTTGTCATGCATAAATCAGGAGCATGAGGTTGCCTGAATTTTCCATTCCATTAACTCCGTAGTTCTGGAGTTGAGATGAAAATAGTTTCAGAGAAAGGAAACAGAAAGAGCTATTCTTTGCTGTACACCGAGGATATCACGAGACATGCTAAATTGCCCAGTCACTTTGTTGGACATACACCTTCCACTAACTTCTGTTTATTCTGTGGTTTACCTTACAAAAGTAACTGTGTTCAGAATCTAGTTCCTTGCATGTTCAGGAAGGATACTATTTTTTCCTTATATTATTGGGCTTTATAACTAAACCCCTATACTTTCATCTACTTCATGCTGAAATTTGACAAGAAAAGAGGTGAGAGTCTGTCTTTGTCTCTGTTTCACATTGAGATTCAACAGAGAAGTTTCTACTGAGTGGAAACAGATATTCCATTAAAAGTCCACTGCTGCTGTATAATTTAAAAGCTTTTTCAACACCACAAACTACCTCAAGCCAAACAGCTGGTGTTGACTAAGAACAGTATTTCAGCCTGTTACATGCTGTGATTATTACTTCCCAAACAAGAGTTTATACTTCATTTTCAGTGAAGATTAAATTAATTAGGGTGGCAATGTGATACGGGAATAAGGAGGCGAGTGAAATTAACAGTTTTCACCTACTCTGAGGTTTGTTTAATTAACTATTTCCATTTGGAAGTGTTCTTCTGGGACTGTATTTTAGCAGTAATACTTCTTTTTGAGCAAATACTACACTTTGCAGGTCATGGAGAAAAACACAAGCTCATCAGAAAGAGTTACTTCCATTTTGACTATGCACTGAAGGAAAAAAAATTGTATTGAACAGAATTAAAAACTCTATCATTTCACAGCACGTATTGAAAATTAGTAGTGTCCTCCCGGTAAGTATGAAGAAATTGTATCCTCCTCCTTTATGATATCTGATGAAATTCCTTTCTCATGTTGCAGGAAAATTGTCACACTAGAGAATGCTACTAATTCCTGTTTTCCCCATTAAAATGTAGTGAGAATTCTCCTAAACCATCAATATTGTTGCAATGCTTCTTCCTCCACAGATCAGGGATTAGTCCTCCATTGTCAATAATAAAGTTTAATGTTTAAAAGCTTAGCTCTGCATTCATTGTTGATATAAAAAATCTTCACTATCCTTACAGCTGTCTCAGTATTTCATAAGTCATTTAAACATGAAATAAAAATGAAAAACATCTGCTTTAGAGATGAACCTGTAAGAATCTGGTTCTACAAAAACGCTGGTTGCCCTCTCATGCCCTTAATGACCATTTATTGGCAGTAACATAACTTAAGGTTTTAATTGATGCTTTAGCCAGGCTTTCGGCTTCACAATAGTATTTGTAAAGATTCTAATTATCATGATATAGTAGAAATTAGAAGGCAATTTGTAAATGTTTAGATCAGCGTGATTATACAGTAAAACTAGAGCAGCCTAAACATGTATATAGCTTTACTGATGGGAGCAGTCCAGACTTAAAAGAACTATCTAAAAATAACTGCAGATTCGGGTCTTAAGAGATAAAACACCATCAGTCTGACCAGGTTTTCATTGCCACAGAAATGTGGTATGTAGTACTACTTGTATTCCAGCAATCCCGTAAGTATAATTTGTATTCCATCAATTTTATGAACAAAATTAATCTCTTTTCCTATTTGAATGTTAACTGTGAATACATATTGAGAGATCTGAATATATTTGTTATTTAACATTATAGAAACAAGTAAATCTTAGTGTACGGTTTCTTCACAAGAAGTTTCTGACAAGCACGTAGACATCTGAAGTATTTTGACTGGACCCCGAGGAATGTTTGTTTCCTTGAAACACAGCCCGGGAAACCTGAGTTTCCTCGATGCGCTGCAGTAAATTCCAGGTTCCCTTTCTGTGAATATCTTTCCACTTTTGGTTAAAAATGACTGTATCAGTGACAGTCTTACAAAAACTGGACAGTATTTTGTCCCTCTGAAGCACATTTGAAAACACTGGACACAAAAGGAATGCAAACAGAGTGAAAACAAATTAATTAACAAGCAGAACCGTTTTGTAGTATCATTCTAAGGCATTGCCAGTCTTCTGCCTTAACACTCACGATTTAAAAAAAGAGCAATTTAGAGGTTTAATTTGCTATTCCAAACAAGTTAGAAAAGCTTTAACTGTGCATTACTTACAGTTGTACAGTTTCTTAAAAAAAAAGTCACTTAACATCTCCTGACCGCAGTATTTTTGCTCATCTGCCAAACCGTGCTCTTCACATGCAAAAGCCAGCTATCAGTATCTAAACTGACTTTTTCACACAACTCTTTTTAAAATTAGTTTTCTTTTGTAATTTTGATACAAGCTGAGGCACCTGTATTTCATAGAGGCAGAGAGGACAGA
The DNA here is from genome assembly GCF_030936135.1 of Gavia stellata. Classification (NCBI taxonomy): domain Eukaryota; kingdom Metazoa; phylum Chordata; class Aves; order Gaviiformes; family Gaviidae; genus Gavia; species Gavia stellata. The sequence goes on along the minus strand of NC_082599.1, from coordinate 20,502,227 downwards.
AGCATTTTGTTTCTGGGCAGCACAGAGTACCTGTTTTGAGTTAGCTCTTGCTTGTCTGACTCCCCTGAATGATTCTATTGATTTCGAGGGGTCCACTTGCATGAGAAAAGTGAGCAGCAGAGACTGGATGCTCGTTTTATTGTTTCATCCAACACAGATTCATTTTCTAGCATCAGTTATTCTGCATGATGAATGGGAAGTGCAACTAAAAAATTGAGCCTAGAAACCTCATGTTAGCAGAGAGCGTATGAAAGTCTGATTGTGAAATATGATCCAGAACGCATTTACTAACAGACAAAACTCAAGACTCATTTCTCACACAGGCAAGACTGTTAAAGTCAGTAATACTTTGCTTTTCCATTACAGCCAACAGGATTTCTGCTGCACAAAGGCTAAGCAAAGCAAAGATAGAAAGATCTGGTACTCGGAGCAGCAATACTTTCATTTACTGAAACCTTGTGCGTGCAGAAGGTAGAATTAATTTAATCGCAAATGAATGTCAAGAAATAAATTAATGAAACGGTACTAAATTTTTCAACAAAAATATGTTATGGGTAAGATATTCTTTTGTGTCATCCTTCTTAAAGAGAGGGAGACAAAGGAAAATGGGTAGGGGAAAAAAGGCTGTACTAAAAGCACATACAGAAATCAAACACAGGAAAACTGTTGGGGACTTAATAGTGCTAGAGGTAAATTGGCCACTATTCTTTCTATCAGAAAGAGACCAGAGTATTTGATTAAATTAAACAGGAGCCATTTCTTTGTTCCTGAGAATACAGAAAGCGGCATTTCACCCAGACAACTGAGACAGAGAACCCAGGGAAAAAAAAAAAATCTATAAAAGATATAACAAAAGAGAAAAGCACTTACACTAATTCTGTCAAAACTCATGAAGCATCCTGAGCGGTTTATAAAGGTGATATTCTTCTAAGGCACATAGAGACTAGGCTACAGTAGAGTATTTGAGGCAGGTCCAAAGGACTGGTGATTTCTTGGCATTTTTACAAGTTAAAGGCCCAGTAATACCTATGAAATAAGCTGAACAACTAAATCTATGAGGCCCAATAAAAGAGCACAGCTGTGTGAATTTGAAATTAAATGTTATAAAGACAAAAGCACACAACCTCTATAACACTGAAATTATTTCAAGAGGGACTGGAAAAAGGCACGCCAGCAGATCTGAGGAATATTGTAGCTGTTTTACCTAGAACAGGCAGCTCTCACGTTATAATGAAGGGGCCCGCACTAGCATTGCTATAAACAAAAAGGTAAAAAGCTGTGATTTGTTGAAATCAGTCATGTCAAATCAGCACCCTTTAGTCTCCACAATAATTTATATTTACCAATCAGACTGTAAAATAAAACAAACCCCTCATCTTCACCTATATTCACTTAAATCACTGTTCACCTTTAAGCAAAAAACAATTCTAGGCATCTGCTGTTATTTATTCTTTAGATTTTTCATATGTGAAGAAATAATCAGTTATCCTTCGAAAAAAAGCCTAATTCTTGTATTTCTGATCCATTCATACAGAATGTATTTTACAACACTTTGTATACGGAACACATTTGGTGCAAATACCTTGATCTTACTAGGATTAATTTAGGGTAGATACTGATTTGAGAGCAAAATATGGTCCACCAGCTTCCATATTTAGGTTAATGCAAAGATTTATTAGTCCTCTAGGTAAACATTGACCTTGGCTTCACCTTGGTCAATATTTACTTCTCAGGTTAATAAATCTTTATATTAACTGCAATTGAAGTCACTCTCTGCTTAAGAGATAAAGACCAAACAGGACCTCATATGAAGACAGCATTCATCAGATAAACTCTGCAGCTTGATTTATCTTCTTGCCCACTTGTCTTAAAAAAATGGTAATCCACAGATGGTGAAAGATGTTCCTCTCTGGAGGGGAAGGGGTTTTTTATACCTGTAGTTCTGTGCATTTCATCTGCATTTTAAAGTAATGGCACAGCTTTGTGCCTCTTGCACTTAGGAATGGTCAGAGCTTCCAGGATCCTAAAGGATGTTACATCCCTATAGTGTCTACTTACCTGTCAGCAAGCCTGGAGACTCTTTTACTCAGTGAACAGCCCTGTCAGTCACAGAGTTGGTTGCTGTTTGGTTTGAACAAGGTGACAGGTCTGACTTTTTGGAATTCGTAGTTATTTTAGAAAAAGGTGCTGACTGGGGGTGATGAGAATGACACTGCAATCAAACAGCAATAATAAACAAATCAACTAACATGTGAGGATCTTGGAAAAACAGGAAACATTGAACTTATCAGAAAAGAAGAGACATCAAAGACTTGACTTAACCCTGTTACTGGGAATGGGAATCTCCGTTACTGTAAAAGAAACTGTCTTGAGAAACATTTTGATAAGTAGAGGATGAAGTTATAATTAAGAGGTTTCCTTGAAATTAACAGCGACAAGGAAAACCAGACAAGAACAGGTTTATCCAACTTCTCTCTCCACGATTTCAAACCCTATTGCATTGATTAAAATCTCACCATGCTGTTTTCTCCACATTTAAGTTGTGCTTTTAAAAAACCAAAACAAACAACATATGTTTTGTCCATGGGTCTCTCTGATTGACTCCAGACTAGATTGCACCATATTTCACTTTCAAGTGGATTCTGCGCAATATGAAGTCTTTCTGCTTGACTGTTGTCCAAAAATTGAGGACCTGTTGAGAGATAATTACTCAGATTACAGAGAAATTAAAAAGTGTACTTTCTGAGAAACAGAATTGAAGCAGCATTAACCTTGGAAACTAAATGGGAAAGCTGTTTCATTTTTTAAACATATTTAAGACCTCACTTAAATAAACACCAACCACTTCACTCATGCAAGCATTCCCTTTGAAGTCAATGGGATTAGCCATGGATAAAATTAATCCTAAATTCTGTGTAGAATGGCAGGTACAAAGTCAGTGAATCATTTAAATCCCACAGATTCTCAGCATTAGGCTTAAAAGCTGCAGAGGTCTCTTGTTAGTCCTTTGGACTGGAGTGTTTTGTCATCTGGAAATCTGGGGGGCAGGATTCATCCTCACTGGAAGACACTTTTAAGACTCTCCACCTACATTCCTCTCTTCCATCGAGTTGCAGTTTCAGCATCCTATTGTTTTTCTCCATGCAGCGCTGATGAGGTTACAATGATGTCGTGCTGCCTTTCTGCAGGCAGTGCAGGGAAATGTCATGCAAACTCCATTAATAAATCATCCTATTGGCATAAACTATTTGAATGGCACAGCCAGCTCTGCTAGCAAGACAGTGTATTCGCATGGTTGTGTGTGTGTACGAATCTATACAAGTATATATAGATACTGATCTTCCAACCCCAAAAAACTCATCTGCATCCTTCCCCCCCCCCCCCTTCGTTGGATAGAGCAGCTTATTCAGTAAATGACAAGGATGCAAAAGTTTAGAAGCTGTATAAAGCCAATGGTGACTGGTATAACGTACGTCTGCCTTTCATTGTAAATGATGCAACTATTTGCAGCGGTACTTCCCCCTACACTGTCTTTCTTGTTTCTAGTTCATGAAAATAAAACCCAGTATTTCAACATGGTTACAAAATCACCCGAGATTTTAAAGGAATTTTTACAAGAACAGACATGAATAAATAAAGACGGTTTTCTTTAATTTACTGGCACGTGAACTTAGGGTTGAGAATTTAACTGTCTGAAGGCTGTACCGCGAGCGAGCGGAAGTCCCGAGAGAGGGGAAAACAAACAAATGACGGCTGCTGACTGCCGGTATTCTCCTTTACTTGGTGGGGGCTCTCTTGGAGAAAGACAGCTGAACCCTTCCCGGCGGCAACGTGAGACTGACGTCTATAAATACAGGGGAGCACTTACGTATCCGAACCATGTACGTATCTGCATCATACGCGTGTGCTAAAAGCTGGAGCCTGTGCCTGCGCGTGCCGCTCCGGCGGAGGTGCGTGCAGCGGCTGTAACCGCCCCCACACGGAAGAAGACTCGTTGTCCCAGAGCCCCCCGCCACGGCTCGGAACGCGGGGCCCCCCCCGCGCCAGAAGCGCTTTACCGCCACCGCGAGCCACTGCCCCCGGGCAGGGCTCGCGCGCGCACCCCTCCGGCGGGCTCCGGCGCTGCCCGCTGCGGGCGCTGCGCGGGGCGCTCCCGGCCGCCCCTCCGCCCCGGGGCGGCGCGGCGGGTGGCGGCCGCTGCGCGGGGCTCGGCCTCCCGGTTGCCATGGGACCGGCGCGCCGCCGCCCCCGGGGCCGCCGCTCTGCCGCCGCGGCACCGCTCCGCGCCGGCCTGCGGCTCCGGGGCAGCGGCGGCGGCGGCCGGCCCGGGCGGCGGCTTTCCCCGCGGCTTGCCTGCCCTCCCCGAGCCGCCTGCTCGCAGGAAGGGGGAGGGAGGTTTTCGGGGTGTGCGCGCCGGTTTCCGACGCCTCTCCCCTCTTCCCTCTCCGAAAGCGAGTGGCCGAAATTGCCGGAGAAATGCCCCCGCCCCTGCGGGCTCTCGCCTTTGTTGTGCTGAGCCCGGCACCGGCGTCGCTAAATGAGTAGTAAATTGTCTTTAAGAGGCGCTGGCAGGTGATGCCCCGTCCACGGCGAGCTGACGGCAGGAGGCGGCCAGCGCCGTGCCGCTGGGACAGAGGAGGCGCGTCGGGGAGGTTTTCAACCCCTTTCTTTCCCCTTCTAAGCCACTTCCCACCCTAACGTGACTACTTCCCCGTGCCGAGGGAGCCGGACACACAGGGTAGTCCAGGGCGCATTTGTGTAACTAATAAAGTAAATTAAAGGGTTTTAAAAATTAATTCTACTCGTTTAGTCACCAGTCTGTTAATGAGGCACGGAAAGCCCCCGGGATCGATAGTCGGGAGTAAAAACGAAGTAGGTGAAGGAGGTGCCGGCTGAACGGTAGAAGGTTCATAGAGGAAGTATCCGAATCTCAGGCAATACCGATATGTATATGTATATGTATATGTATATGTATATGTATATGTATATGTATATGTATATGTATATGTATATGTATATGTATATGTATATGCCTGCTCTGGCGGAGTCTGGATTCCATCAGCGCTATGGAGGCACCGCGGTCTTCCAGCTTTACGGGGCTCCAAACTTTCGCTTCCCCAGTACCGCGGGGCTTCAACCCCTGCTCTGCCCCATCCTCCCAGCCAAAGAAGCCTCTGGCTCGTACCATAAATATTAATACTCTGCGCTAGCGCGAGGCATAATTATCTTCCCTTAATTGCAAATTCAACCAAAAATTGAGCCTGCTGTCATTCAGGCACCTCGAAATTATTGTAATTAGGGCTTTTTTTATGTCAAGTGAATCCCTGGGCTGAATGTTAGTTCTTGTGTGCAGCCGCGCAACATGTAAACCATACGCTGTGCCGAGCTGCTCGGGAAACCCCACCGCCGGCAGAAGCCCGGCCCCCCGCCCCGATTCCAGGGAAAGGCTCGGCTCCGACCGAGACGCGCTGCAGGGGGATCCGGAGGAGCTGGCGAGCCCGCGGGGAGCCCCGCTCCGCCGGGGGACCCGCCCGGAGCCCGCCGCCCCGAGGGGGTCTGGCGGCCGGGAGAACGGCGCCCAGCAGCGGAGGCGATGCCCACCCGCGGCCGCGGCTCTCCGGCCGCTCCGCACCGGCACCCACAGCTGCCCTGGACCCGTTTTGTCACCGGCCGCCCGTCCCGCGCGGCGGCTGGGCGTCTCCTCGCAGAACCGACCCCCCGACCCAGCGCTGTCTGGGGAGCCCCGCCGCGGGGACGCACTCCCGCTGCCCGCCCCGGACGCGGCGGCCGGGGGCCGGGGCCGTCCCGCGCCTGCCGGTCCCGCTCCGGCACGCTGCCGCCGGCCCCGCCGCGCCGTGCCGCCCGCCGGCGCAGGAAGGACGGGGCAGCGGCGGCCGCGCCCGCCGGGCGGGGTTTGCCGGGGGCCGCCCCGGGGCCTTTGTTCGGGGGCCGGAGGGGCGCCCCGGCCGCCCTCGGGTCCCGCAGGGCCCGGGCTGGGGTCTTCGAGCCGGGCAGGACGGACTCGGGGAGCGCCACATCCTCAGCTGGGTGTTGAACCGGGGCCAGCTTCCAGCACCGGCGCTGGGGCCGACGTCTGCAGGTGCAGCCCAAGCTCGGGTCTGTTCACACCATCTTTTGGGGATGAGAGAATGAGTCGGTCTCCCTTGACTGGCCTGGCACTGTGTAGCTGAGCCACAGGTGAGGCTAGCAGAGAGCGCAGCGCAGCGCTGAGGTGTGCAAAGGAGCAGTGTAGTCGTGCCTCTTTCCCCAACAGCGCCATCCGAGAAGGGGGCAGAGTGCTACTCCCTGTGGCCTGGAGCTCCTGCTAAGGAGCCGGCATTTGGGCTCTAGGTCCTTCTTTGGGTCACGAGATAAGCCTCGTCTTTCTCCCCGAGCTGGGGGTAGCTGAGGGCACTATTCCTGCCGAAGAACATGCATCCTTCTGGATGAAGCTGGGGTGCTGTGCAGAAGGGAATACCAGATTTGTGGGGCCAGCAAGACAGCAAAAGGGAGCCCATAGTCCATGCTGAGGACCTTCTGCCAGAATGGAGGGAGCCTGGGACTCAGTCCCCGGTGAGATTTACGCACTTCATTCAGTGATTCTCATACAAAATACGTAAGCAGCCTTTATGTCAGATGCTAGAGCATGTCCAGTTGCAGCGGTGCAGGCTGCTAGTGCTGCTGTTTGCAGTCTTAAATCCAGTGTGCTGCCTTACAGGCTGAAAGGGAGAGAAATAATTTTTTGTATGGAAACCTGGCATCAAGCTTTCAGAAAAGTGCTTGTAATTTAGTGCTCAGGAAGCGAGCTGCCACAGCACTAAGTACAAGAGCCATGTGAGCACACCATCTCGTTAGCCAGAAAGACGCTGCTCACTCTGGTTGTGCTCTCACATTTGGTGGTAAGGCTGTGTAAGGAGCTCTTCCTCTCTTATCTCCAGTTTATTCATTCTTGCCCTTGTGCTGCCTGCTGTGCTGTGCTTGCAGAGCTATTTGTGTGGCCATGAGTGACGCAGACTGAAGGATTGTTATGGCTATTTTTTATCCACCCCTCTCCCCAAGTCTAATAGCTCTGAATTCTGCTGGGAAATTGTGCACCTCCCTTCCCTAGGCACACTCCTACGCTGTATCTTCATTAACACAAGTCACACAGCACTCCCTTGCAGCTTCTGATGTCCCAAGCCAGGCAATGGAGTGCGGGATAGATAGAATTACAATCAATGAAGTTTATTTTTCATGATGCTTCGTGTTCTCAGTGGGAGGCTTTTTTCCTGAGTAGGAAATTCACACCATAAAATACCATCAAAAGAATAAGTATATAAAATCAAGCACTCATAAATTAGGAAATGACAGGATGAAACTTTTCCCTACAAGTTAACGTGGCCTTACTGTAAAGGGCTTTTGGTCCATTTTGATTTTGAGATTTTACATCATCTTTGCTGCAAGACTCCCTCATTTAATGCGGAAGATACCCCATGCCCTGCATGACTCAGGGTTATGTTTCAATCACCGCCCTTCCCTCCCAGGGGCTGCGGTGTTTCGGTGTTTCGTGGGCAGCAGGAGCGGGCAGTGCGGGAGGGAAACCCTGCAGGCAGCAGATCAGTGCTGCTGGGGGCACGGCTTTCCCTCTGCTGCAGAGCCCATCTGTCACCTGGGCTGGTCCCTGCAACAAACTTTTCTGAGATGGCCATTTTGTGCCATTCTTGTTTCTGGTCCTCAAGGAGCAGCTGAGACCTGAGCTGAAGGGGATCTGGTTTGGGAAAAGCTTCTGTTTAAGTTGTTGAGAGCTACGCTGTGAACCTGTGAAGCACTACAGAACAAGACCCAGCTCCCGCTCTTTCCAGTTGGGACATCCAAAACTGAGGGCACTAACAGGTCTTACTGTCCCTGCCCAGCCTCATCTGGGGCCTCCCCCACCCTGCCCATGGCCCAGGACCCCACATCAGCCCAGCCCACAGCCGTCAGTCCCTGCCCCGGCGATGCTGTAGGATGCTGTAGGATGCCGTAGCCGCTGCCCTGCCGGCCCCGAGGGAGCAGCCAGCCCTTGTTGCTCCCTGAGAAAAATCGTTTGAGAGATCTAACAATTCAGCTTTAAATTTTGTCTTTCAAGGTCTTGCATATACAACTAAGAGAATAATGCCACCTTGCCTCGCAGTGATGTAGTGCAAATAATTTAGCATTTCTAACAAAACGAGCTAGCGAGGTGGGAAGACCAGAGAAAGCCCCACAGAGAACTTAACGGTAGAGCGAGAGGCTGGAGAGCCCCCACTGGAACATGGAAATGGCAGACCCCATCTTAAAGTAACCACATGGGAGTGAAGAACTGGATGCGTCTCATTTTACTCTTTGCCGTTGTCTTGAGCACCTAAATTGCTTAAAATCTAAAAGGTCTTTCAAAAGGCACCAGGTATGTTAGCTGTTCTGTAAAACTTAGAATAATACTACATGCCGTAATACTTTTCAGTGCGTAGCCTGTTATGCCCCTCCTCACCGAATTTTAGTTGCTGAAGGGGCATATGGTGGCAGAGATGACCCTGTTCTGGCCCTGTTGAAGTCAATGGGAATTTTCCCCTGACTCCATGGGAGTCAGCAATTCACATAGGGCAAAAAAAGTTGCACTCCTTTGCCTCCTTAAATTCAGCCAAGGTCAGTGTGGATTTGGTGAGCCCTAAGCGTTACAGAAAGCTGTTTCCTTGAGCCTGCAGATACTGTCCCTGTTTTAGGTAAACCAAATCGTGTTTTAAATTCCAATTTCAGAAGCAAACACAGATGTGATAATTGCCTGAGCAGGAAACTATGATTGTGTAAATGGGTCAACATGCTGCTTGGGCTTGAGCCAGAGAAGTGTTTTATTTATGTTACAGAAGCCATAGTTTGTTTAGAAGGAAAGTTTTAGATTAAATCTTAGTGTTTTAGGAATAGGTAGAGTCAGTGAAGCTTATGCTGTTACTAATTCTCAGTCATTCTGCAGAGATATCATCTGCTGTGTATTTTATTTGCTTTGTACATTATTTGCAATAGTGTTAATAACATTGTTTGCAATATTGATAATTTAGGATTGCTATGTACTTGTGCTTAGCTGTGTGTGGGAAAATGATTTGGGATGGTACTTACACAGCCAGTAAGATACCATCTGTGAATTTGCAGATATTATTTATTAGCAAGTTTGGTTAGAAAGCCCCACCATGCAAGTGAAATTGCCCTTGCCCGCAATTTGAGCTTTGCCCCGCCAGCAGCATCCCACCTCGACGGGCGGGTGGTGCAGCAGGAGGGATGCCTGAGGAGTGGTGCTGGCTCTGTGGGGTCTGGAGTTGGTCTGACAACATGGAAATGGTTCGCTGGTGTCTGCGGCCTGCTTGGTAGTGGAGGAAGGAGTGAGGGTGAGCTTCCAGAGAAAAGAGGACGCTTCCACTGGAAATGCATTTTTGCGCTGAGAAAGACTCGCGGCCGAGTACCTTCACAGCAATGAAAAGCAGTTAATGGGATGCAGAGCTCCTCATTGCCCAAGCGCTCATACTGTGCTCCTGGCCAGAATCTCGTCCCTGCTAGCTGTGCTGCTGTGCATCATACAGGGTCAACCCAGACTTTCTCTGGGCTGAAAAAAAGCGATTTTGGCAGGCAAGCCCTGTGCCCCGCAGCTCGGAGGAGGAAGGCCGGAGAGGGACCGTATCCCGTGGAAACTGCAGGGGGCACAGTGTCATTACCGGAGGGCCAGGATAATTGGATGCTGTTAACTTGCCTTCCCCAACGAAAAACGAAGGTGGGAGGTTTAGTGGCAGAAAATGAAGTCCTGGCTTTGATGACGCGTCCTTACAAAGGTGCCGTGGGGTGATGCTGGCTTGGCGCCCCAGCTCATTGCCAAGCGAGAAGTGATACCTGCTGGAATCACTTTTTTTGCTTGCTGTGGCAGTGAGTCGCTCAAGGAGCTCGGTGGCCCAGGCGATGCTTTGGCCTCATGGTGAGTAGCACAAGGTGGTACAGCCGCAGGTGTGCTAGCAGCTACAGCGCTGCGCCGGGCCTTGGAGCGCGGGCCAGCCGGAGCAGACAGCCGGCAGGGCTAAGTCAGCGCAGTGCCCTCCCGTCAGCAGCCGAAGCCGGTGATGAAAGGAGAGGCAGCTCCACGGGTACCGATGCAAAGTGACAGGGAGGCCTGTCAGGAAGCCCCGTGTCACATCAGGAACACAGCCCCTGTCATCCTGTAACACAGCATTTGCTCCCGTCCTCATCAAAAGGGACGAGCGATGCAGGGGGATCTGCTAAACGCCCAGCACTGAGAGTTTGAGGGAATAGGTTCACTTTACCTTTTCAAAACGTTAAAAAGCACTGAATATAAAAGAATTATTGTTAATAGAATACTTTCTGCTAATACGTAAGACTTTGAAATATATTAGTTTGGAAGCTGAGTATATTCGATGTTACTTTCGGAGTATTTTTCCTAGAATGCAGCTGTGAGGAGCAGATCCCTCTCACCTGTTCTGGGCCAGCAGGATGAGGCATTTGCTTTCAATGTGGGGACATAGATATGACCATTCGAATGGTATCTTGTTTTTTTTTTTCTCTGCAGAAATGCCTTGTACAGCTGACATCACCAGTTCAGCAATCCACAGTGCTGAATAATCGTAAACACGTCTGTCCTACTTATTCCCCTGGAGGATTTTTCCACTTAAAATATTTAAAGGAATAGGTACTTGCTGTGACATAGGTCTATTTTAGAAATACTTTCAGATTATACTAATGCTAAAGTTTATAGATTTAGCAATAATTTTCCCACAATTAAAACCCAAGAGGTTTTGCTTGTAAAGAACTCTTTACCAGCTGAAAATAATTGTCCAAGCAAAACCATTTGTTTTATTTATAGAAAATCATCCTGTGATATTAAATACATACGTGTTAAGGCCTTAGAACTGATAAATTAAATCTAGAAATACTTGTTTCTCAGGCATGTCATCTCTGTGAAGTACAGCTAGGTAAATAGGGAGTTTGATACTGCTTGAGCACTTGCTTTTTCTACACACTCGTGATAGTGTTAGATTTTGTAAACCTTTCACCTCTAATATCTGTCTGAAGGGGTCAGAACAGAAAACACAGTTTTGTTTTTTTTTCAATTTATTTCCATGAAAAGGGAAGTTAACAAGAGAAAATCACTAGCAATATTAAATAATAGTATAATACAAGGATTGCAATATTAAATAATAGTATAATACAAGGATTGCTTACCCCTGTGTAAGCTTAATGTTTATCCTTGGGAATAAAGAAGAGAGAGTAACTGGGGAAATGGTGTTTCCACAGCTGCTGGGAAGCACTATTAATAGTTTAATAGAATTTATTGTAGTATTTGTTAGAGTTTCAACAAAAATAATACGATGGTGTTAACTTCCTAGTTTTGTTTTTATTTGGTACCAGTGTTGTTTGCAGATTATCAGTCAAATAAAGTGTCACGATTTATTCAGATACTGTACTACAAAGCTAGTTCATTAAGGAAGTGTATTAAGTATTATCTGAAAAATACTGTTTGTAACAGTACAGCGAGTTGGATCATATATCCTCCTAGACAAAAAAAAAAGGATTTTTCCGTGTATCTACACTTTGTGTATATTTTACAACCGAAGTATACATTTCAGTTGGTAGAGATTTCACCTATATTTAGGTGACTGCATTTTTAGGTAGTAAACGAGTCAAACGGAGAAGAATCTGCTAAATACTTTCATAGACGGAGTTACTTATAATCTGTTTTTCAACTCGGCAGGTTCCTGGGATGACAGGGAGCGGATCAGAGAAGATACAGGCTGGCAATACCTGCGGGTGAAGCGTAGCTCAGCATGGAGGGGAAGATGAGCCCTCCCCACGGTCTCTGCCCTCTGACTTGGCTACGCCTCGCCCCGTCCCGGCCAGCCCTGTCCCCGCCAGCCCGCCAGCGGCCGCGCCAGGCAGAGCCGGGGGGCAGCTTGCTTCCCCCCTTCAGCTCTGGTCTGTCAGCACCTTTCCGCAGCTGGGGCCAAGCTCTGCTATTTCTGAGGAAAACCAAAACAAAGAATTCTGTTGATCTGCCTTCACACCTTCCAGCACTTTCTACAGAATTGTGTTTTGTGATTCATTCTGAGCTCCGAGTGAAGCTTTGCTGTGAGTAGGATATTCACATGGTGTCTCGTTTAGTGCCTAGTATCTTGAGGGTAACCTTCCCTTGGGCAGGGTGCTTACAAAGTCCCCCTTTTCTACCCGAACTCCTGTCACTATGAAAACGTGTGGGAACTTTGTAGCTCAAAGCAATCTCTACTCCTCTGTCAAATTTGGTTAAAGCTGGCTGGAGGATTAGGTCGGTTACTGGGTCATACACAAACAGAGACACATGGTGCCTGTGCGTCTTGGTTTCCTTAGGAAACAAAAATGACATCCGTATCTTTTCCTAAGATCAGAAGCCAAAATTTTGCATCCATGTGCATGGGGAAATCCTTCCTTTATGACTCCTGTACTTAGTGGCAGAAAGCTTAAATGCAAGACTTGAAAAAAATAATAGCTGTCTTCATGGGAAGCTACAAAACTTACGGGCTTGGCCAGTGTCCATAACGGAGCTGGGCTGAAAACCAGTTCCAGGGTCAGAAAGGACGAGGGCTATCCAGCCCAACCTAGTCATGCGGTTGTTCATTGGCTCACACTTTTATGACTTGCTTTCCAAATTTTTATCACTTTTGTGCAACTGTCTGTAAGGAAGATGAGACATTTGGAGAAATGGGCATCAGGACTGCAGGTAGTAGTGGTCTCAGGAGTGAATTGTACTGTAGCAAAATCAATTCCTTTCACTCAATATTTCGATCTGCACTTTATGCCGCAAGCTCATGTTCTGGTGCTTATTTGAACGGACTCGTTGGCTTCCCTCTGAGAAACTGATTTTCAAAGAATTCTTCCGTCCTTTGAGCATCACCTGCATTTCTGATTACCATTTGGCTGTTCTGAAATGTTCTGTAGGGCTGTGACCATTTAGCAGCGCTCGTAACAGCAACATGTCCCCTTCATTACTTTCTGCAGCCCTTGCTTTTAGTGCCAATGCGCAAGCTCTACTGACCAAGATCTTAGGGCACTGTGTAGATTATCGATAAACAGACAAATTGATAAATAGACTGATATCTAGTCCCAGAAGCTTCACCCAGGAAAGAGTCCCTTTCAGATACTTGATCATTAAACTCCATCTTATGTTTTGATATTCTTCAGTAAGGTGATTTTTAATCTATGTATGCCTTATCCTCAGGTAAAGCAAGTTTCGCCTTTTGTGTGGTACTGAGTCAGATGCCTGGGAGAGATCTTTCTGCTTTCTACTCAGCTGTCTGCTGATGTCAGGCCAAATAGTCCATAACTTCTAAGTAATTTTTCTGTGTTTTAAAATAAGGAGGCACAATTTGGCGTTTTCTGGGGCTGCCCAGGGAACTGGGGCTGTCCAGGCAGAGTTTAGGGTGAGACGCCTGAGGTGGGACCAAGGGCTGCGGGTGGGCCTGAAAGACACTGTGGAGGATGGGGCAGAAAGGAGGCAAGCTCGAGGAGAAGGACTGGAAGCCAGTGCTCATCAGATTGCGCTCTGCTCAAAGCAGGGATGGGATCTACGGTTCCTATATATCAGCCTATTTTTGCAATCACCAAATAGCCGAGAAGTTTTCTGGTGAGTTGTGCTTTGTGTTCCCTTCCATACATCTGTTATATCTGGTCCATGCAGATATAACAACCTACTCCTGCCGCCAGTTGGTTTCTTACCTCAAGTGGCAGGTGTGTTGGTGGTGGATCTAAGGATGTCAGCCCCAGGGGTGAGCCCGGTGGTTCGGCATCAGTCCGTGTGATACAATTTCTGGGTTTTTTTTGGGTCTGCCTTCAGTAAAATTTCTTCATTTGTCGTAGAAGTGGTATAACCGTTGTTTAATGATTAGGGGAGCCAAATGATGTTCTGGAGAACTGGCGCCTATCCTTGCCATTGCTACAGGGCTCTACATTTTCCTGGTCAGATTATTTAAGCCAAATCTTCTATAGGCAATCACTGTTTTCATGTTTGTGAAATAAGACCTGTGGGGATGCTAGCCACTCAAAGGTGAAATCGACATAATGAGAGCTGTGCTTTGAATCTATGAAGTCCTATATAATGTGAAATACTTTGAAAAAGCAGGCTCTGGGCATCTCAAATTACTGTTTATTTTTTCTCCTAATCTGTCGCTAGTTCAGTTTGTGGTCTGTAAAACGGGAGTAACAATGGTGTCTTCCATCTAACCTAGAAGCAAAATAATAAAAAAATAGTGAAGCATTCTGACACAGCGATGAAAGTCCGTAAGGAAATGAGTGATTCCTTTTGGATAGTAGAGTTTAAATAGCATGTAAAAATTAAGTCTTGGCTTATACCTTGAATAACAGGAAGAAAACAAAATGTTAGGCTTCTCTTCACTAAATAAACTCTGCCTTCTCTGCACTGAATAATGTAGAGATCTCGTGGAAGAACAGTGTGCCATCATGTAATCAGAGATGGTGTATTAAAAGCTGATAAACAGGTATGCATCTGGTGGCAAAGCAAAGTCGCACAGATATTTAGTTCTATTCTTTTCCCAAATCCAGTGTCAGTAATCCACTAGTGTGTTAAATATTTTGTTTCAAGAAACAACATGAAAGATTATTTATCAGAAAACCAATAGAAAGAACATCATGAGCTGTTTCGTCTGTCCATCTCCCCATACTCCCCGCCCTGCCTGTTGCCATATACATGTCGTAAATCCTCTACATTGTTGCTCTCTAAGGAACTGTGCAACTGGTTCATTGTTTGTATGTCAGTTTGCATATGCAAATGGCACGATGCCATACATTTCAGCAGCAGAAAAAGCTGTTTCTATAATCAGGAAAACTAGCAATTAATGAGGTGGGAGTAGGAGCAGATATTGCTATAGGCAGGGACAGCAGCCTTTTGTGCTGTTTCTCCATGACTGTTTGTGTCTCCGCTTGGGTTTTAAAACCGTTACACAGCTGAGGCGGCCCCTGGTTGTTGTCTTTCTGGTTAATTCTGCCTTCCAAGGGCTCAGCACTATGTAAACATGCAATTGAAAACTCATTGACTCTGAAAATGAATTTAAAGGTGGGGAGACTTGATTTGAAAAAAACTGTGTAACTGAAGAGCAAGCTTCTAGAAATCTCGTTTCCTCAGCAGATGTGTTGCTCTCCAGACTGTCTTACAGCTGGAGGAGGGAAAATAGGAAACAGCAACAACTGAGGCAAACTTTCACCAGAGGTGAGCATGTGTAGGAGCTGGGAGATGCTGCCTGGAGGGACCATGAACAGGAGATGCTGCATTCTGGACATTTGCTCTGCCATGCTTCCTGTATATATTTTCACATAACCCCTGTATTCTACCACTTTTATCTAATAGCACTCTACCCTGGTATAAACAACATATTTTACAAATGCTTTTGGGTTGTAGCATGGTATTTAAAAGGAAACACAGATGTTAGAGAGCAATTCAGAGAGGAAATGAAAAGAGGAAGAGCATCTGGAGACTTGAGTCTGGGCTGGAGCTCTGGTTGTTCGTTGATTTAGTACTTCTGGGTCTTTGCAATTAGATCTGGCCTTTCTGCTTTTGAGTAGGTGCCCCAAAGTATTCCCCAGCATACCTGACTTGGCTCTGGGCATGGGACTATGCACCCTGTGAATTTGAGGCTTTGGAGGAAGGACAGACAGCTGGATTGCTTTGACACCAACTCTCATTGCAACGTTCACAGCCACAGGTTTTAGATCCCTTTCAGTTTTTATCAACCTTCTGGTAACATTGGTGTCCAGAAACAGTTGTCTGTGTATAGAGAAGTGTGGCAAAGTACAATCACCCAAAGAAAAGGGAGTCTGGGGACTCTTCTCTACCTAAGGGTTTTGTGTTTCAGTCACTGCTTCGAGTTCAGGTAAAGCTGGAAAACCTGCTCCTTTTATAGATTTAATAGACAGGCTTGTAAGCATCTGCACAACAAACTGTTACACCACCTGTGGCGATGATAAATATTTTATACTCTGCAGAATTTGTGTCTTAACAAAACTCTTGGTTATGGTTACCTGCGTGTTTCTGTTGTGCTTGTGTCTGCTGAGTTCATGCAGACTGCATCTGTACATCTGAACACGCTTGACAGAAAATTTTTGCATTATTCAGCTTCTCTCAGGCCAAGAAATACAGTTTGGGAGCAGTTTTACATTAGAAATACAGAAATGCAACGTTATCGTAATTCCCTGATATTTGTCGTGGGTGTTGTTTCCATAACATCCCCACAGCCCTGTACTTGCTCTCCCTCAATGTCTCTTTGTCCTCGGTGAAACGCGAGATTTAATGAACGCTAAGGCTCACATACATAATCAGTCTCTCTTCTGAGGTACATTTTATTATTTAAATAAACATTTTTATATTTTGCACCCTTCCGTTGACTTTGTCAGTGCATAGTCCTGGAAATACTGAGTGAGTTATCTTTTACTAGCAGGGATGTAGTTTATGTCTCCTAATAAGTAAGTAACATAGGCATTATCTGTGTTTAATGTAGAAATTTCTTCCTTTCCTTGAGCTTTGGCACTGTATATTGTATGCTGTTTAGATATAGACAAAAGCAACAGAGAAGACATTTGATGGAGACCAGCCTAAAGGTAATTTCTTTGTTGTCTTTGGAGTTTGCCGCAAATAATTTGAAGGAAAGGGTAGAATCAGTGAGATGGGAAGGTGCAGAGATTTTTTTTCCCCGACTTTTTTCCAATTTACATTTAAAATGATCAAAAAGCCTTATTAATGTAAATTGTAAAGACAGAAATTACTTTTTTTTTTTTTTGTGTGTAGTGCTTTCTGCCATTTTTTTCCGTTAGAGGGACATTTTATTCTGCTTTGGGGTATCAACTGTTTTAATCCTCCAAACACACTATTCAAACCTTCTGGAGGTTTCTGCCAATACAGCTAATTCAGGCGCGTAGGACTGCAGCAAGAGAAAAGTATGCGAATACATGCAACACTTGTGGAGGCCAAAGGTATTAAAGGGTTCAGGGAAGGGTAGGTCCACTGAGGGCTATTAACTGTAATGGTCCAGATGCAGTTGTGGTGTTAGTGGAGATGTGGACTCTAAATGCAAACTGTTTGGTTAGATCAAGAGATTTTGCGGTATTATATATGTGGGTTTGGAGATGTTTTTATTTAGTATGTAGCTGTTTTCTAGATAACAAAATCATATATGAGGGTTGCAAATGTATATTTTTTTTTCTTTCTCAAAAGATAGAAAAGAAAATGTACCCAGCTGTTTATACCCTTTATGAAGCTTCCTTTAAATAATACAACATATAGGAAAGTATAACAGCTTGAAGTTTAGGCAAGCTAGACAATGCTTTTTTTTTAGTGACTTGTTCTGTTCTTTTTGGAAATCCAGTACTTTTACCAACATGAAGAGAATTGAGCCTTAAATGCTGAAAAATTAGCAATGCTAAACACATGCAATTTAGAAAGCTACAAATTACACACAGTAATAAAAGTGGACTGAGTACCAGTAGCAGACCACGTAAAGGAGTGTACATATGGGTTATGGTGAACTTCAGCATTTAGAAGAAAAATGATGAAAAGAAAGAAGAAAAGCAAGCTGCTTATGGAAATAATTTTCCAGCTATCCTGGGTCATAAATAATTTGTGCCAAAACACGAAGCACTAAAAATATTTCTTCAATGCAGGTTTGACTCTTCGAGTATTGGCCCGTGCAGCTAAGTTTGAACAACTGCTGTGTGCATAGGTTGCATAATTTTTTTAAATTGTTATCCCTTCAGGTATAACGGAATATCTATCAGCTAGGACACAGAAACGAGTTTGCAGCCTTTAACATTTTACAGAAGAAAAAATAAACTGCACGCATACAAAAAAAAAAAATCTTAATTTCTTTATAAAATCAAATGACACTGTTGTTGACTCCATGTGAACAAGAACATGTGGGGTTTTTTTACCCTGCCTTCATTGTCTTTTAAAGATAATGCAAGTTTTGATGGTGCCTTTATGTGCCATCATTCTCTTCATAATGTGAAAAATGCTTTCATGTTTCTGATAGGGAAATGATAATTTGCAGTCTTGAAGAGATTGTCACATAAAGGACGTTGCATGTACTGAACTGCATATGCTGCACAGATGAGGTAATGTCTGTGGTGCACACTTGAGATTAACCTGGTTGAAGCACAGAATACTATTTTAATGATGAATTAAAAAAAAAAGGGTGTGGGGTGTGTGTGAACATATTACTTTGGGCAAAAAGGTAAAATCCTTCTCTAAGAAGGTTAAATGTGAGAGAAAAAGGCTATGCTGCAGAAATGAGCTGGAGAATTAATGGATTTTTAGATGGAGTTTGGAGAAAAAGAGTATCTTCCCAAGCTGACATATGACTTAATGAGGGGCTGAAGAAATGTAGTGGAGGTGTAGAGGGGAAATAGATAAAAACAATTCCAGTTTCCTCCTACCATCAGAGTTCCAGGTGTTACGTGTTTTCTTTGCCTCTTGAGTCTAATAAAAGACTTGTGGGAGTCAATGAAAATATTTTTGTCTCTGTGTTCTATTTTTCCCCAATAATAGAGATTTTGAGAAAAAATGAAACACCATGGTAGTCCGAAAGGCATTTCTTTAGATAATGTAGATTGCAAATTCTTTCCTTACAGGACAAGCAGTATAATCCTAGATCATAGTTCAGCTTTTAAACTGGTTTTGATCTGTTTTCACAAAACTAAGGCTTTAAGAAATTTAATTGCCAGATGGTTTCAAAATGTACTTACTATTGAACGTGATAAGCTATGTTGAAACACACCCTTTCAAAAATAATTTAGATACGATCAGTGCATGTGCTACCTGAAATAAATTGCTTCATGTACAAAGCGGGGGAAGAGCATGTTTCATAGATTACTGCACTGAAGCTTTAGAAATGTGGCACAGTATTGAATATCTATATATTTTTCAGAAATTGCTGAGACTTTGTAGCCTAATTATTGAGAGTTTTTAGATTTTCCAGATGTTAGGAATTTCAGTCTCTGTTGTGCAAAGAAACTTTTTGCTTTAATTATATGTATTTCTTTTAAACTGAAATCATAAGCTGCTTCACTAACATGCTCCGTTTATCACGACAGTCTTAAGAGTGCACCTTCAAAAATAGATTTTGTGTAATGGCAGAAGCGGAAAGGGAAGCTGAGAGGTAGTTTTATTAATTGAAGAAGGTTAATCTTGTATGGTGAACTTGTGCAGATAATCACAAATCTGAGCAAAACCTCAGTTGTCTGCTGAAGTACCGTTTCCACTAGTTACAATGAAATGCATTATATTAACAGGATGAAGGACTATATTAATATAAAAGTTTTTAGATAAATGTTTATAATGATAGAATATAATTCTTGGTAAGCAAGTGGAAGAAGCAGCTATAATTAAAAAACTGTATATAATGTCAAAAATTTTACGCCAGCAAGTGAGAATCCTTTCCCCTGGGAAGGCAGCTAGAAATACCGACAGAAGCCTGATTCAGGTCAGCGGACTCTAACTCAAGGATTTCTGCTTGAAGTCGAGCTGCAACCACCAGTGAGAAGTGGTTTCAGTTAATGCACCTTCCTGCACAGCGCAAGTGGAGGGAGGTATTATCCTGGTTTTGCTTCACATTACATTTCAGAACACGGGTTAGTCTCCCTGTGTCTCCCAGGCCCACCACCATCAGCAGCGCAGGCTGCCGTGACGTGTTTCATTTTAGCTGCCGGGTGAAGGCTACGACACCATTTGTATGTGCAGGGGATTTCCCAGACAGAAATCGCTATGCTTTTACTGTGCATAGCATGTGCAATGAGCCTGAAGCTTCTGGGAAGTGTTGGATTTACTGTCAATGTGCAATAAATTTGGCACTCGGGGAGTGTTTTGGGCTTACTGTGAATGTGTGAATCAGCCATGGAGTCTATTAATGGCAAATCTGAAGCTTCCAGGCAGTGTTTCACTTACAGTATGTGAATGTACAGTTAGAATCACAAGTTGGTTTGGGTTGGAAGGGACCTTTGAAGACCATCTAGTCCAACCCTGCCCTGCCATCGGCAGGGACATCTTTCACTAGATCAGGTTGCTCAAAGCCCTGTCCAACCTCACCTTGAACACTTCCAATGATGGGCCATCCACAACTTCTTTGGGCAACCTGTTCCAGTGTCTCACCACCCTCACCGTAAAAAATTTCTTCCTTGTATCTAACCTAGATGTACCCTCTTTTAGTTTAAAGCCGTTGCCCCTTGTCCTGTCCCAGCTCATCTGGACAAGAACTTCAGAAACACATTGCATTTCCAAATGACAAATAGCTGGAAAAGGGGACACGTCTGGGGAGACCTGGGCTAGGGCAGCTCAGTGCAGATCGTTGCAGAGCAGGTCAGTGTCTTCCGGCAGTCAGGGAGACTTCAGGCTTTCTCTTAGGTTTGTTGTTCCTTAAAGTGAAAATTGCGGGGTACTAAACTCCTGTAGAGAGATGAGAGGGCTGTATAAGGTCAGAAAAAAATAGGTGAGTGTTTTTTCACTGTGGCTTTGCATTATCTTCCCGTAAGCTGTGTATGAGACAGTGATGGAGTGGAGAACGTGGAGCTCCTGCAGAGGCAGCGTCTGGGGGGAACAGCTACAGGCGTGAGTCCAGACTGGTTCGCCTCATGAAAGCAGTGTGCTGCCGTCTCACCGTACATGTGCTTTGCCTGTTTTAATAAATCAGCTGGAGAATGGATTTTTTTTCTTTTTTATCTCATTGGGAATTATTTTGCTGCCTAGTCTTGAACCTGGAGGCTATTTTTAATTTTAAGAGGATTTCTCTCTTGATGAGGTGATAACCTAAAATGGCACAGGAGGATCTGATGCAGCGTGTTTTCATTCAGGGGCTCTGTTTTACAGTCAAGCCTAGTGATAGAAAAAGGAAGCTTGAAAAGAAATTAACTTTATAGATCTAAAGATGTTCACTTTTCTGCACATGTGTATTTATAATTTTGAACACTACGCTACAACTTATATGCCAAAGAAATGCTTGGATCCCATGCAGTCCTCCAATGGGTTATACATTTCCAGAATCTTATTGTATATGTAGAAATACACATATTGCATAAAGAGCATCTCAGAGAAGAAGCTAGGGGAAGCTGCCTGGAAGAGGACAGGAGGGGATTTGAGGATGGACTACTAGCAAAACACTGAAGAAGATTGGCACTACTTACAAGGTTAAAGCCCAAACAAAAGCAAGAGGGCAGAAGGAATGTCACCACGTTAGGAAATATGCATTGACAGCTAATACTGTTGCTGCGGATGGATGTTTCGGGCACAATAGTTGGTAGCTGTACCAGGACAAGCATAGTTGGTGCTTCTGCCCTACAAACAGCTGGTTGTGGGTGGTGAAATTGCTGCCTTAAAATCAAGTCAGGCCACTACCATTATTTTTCTTTTCCCATGTTGTTTCTCTCTAGAATGATTGTGACTTCCTGGGGCATCTTTAATGTTGTTTCCTTGGCACGTGCACCAAAGGTATCTCTAATTTTTTCACTTTGTTTCCGGAACAGCTGCCTATTTCTGTTTGCAGACCCCACCCTCACCCCAAGGACATGATAGCAGGCTGTGAGCTTCTGGAGTCAAGAATCAGTCCCTTAACTACCATAAAAAGTAAAAACCATCAATCTCAGTGAACTTTGTCATATTTTTCTAATTGATATGAATGAGATGAAAGGGATAGCTGACTTCTGTGACCTCTGCAGGGTAATTGTGTATCATGTGTTGTGTGAATAAAGGGGTGTGCCATAGCTGCAAAAATGGGAATTGACACCATTCTACTCTTTAACATCCATTGGTGTGTGTGTCGCCCAAATACATTAACAGCCATCACCCTTCATTTCTCTTCTGCTCACCTCCCACATACTTCGTTCATTTGCATGATGCGACTCGGCGAGTTAAAAAGTTTGATGCTTAGAATTGTTGAGATTCTTGTTCCAACTTATTTGCATAAATGCAAGTGTAATTATTAGTCTGCTGATACTTTTGTCATCTTTACCACAGCAAGACAGCAGAACAGAGTCAGCAGAACACCTGGCCAGGTTCTTCCATGTGTTGCTGTATTGGAACCTGTAGGAGGAGCGCATTGACATAGGTCTACACTACAGATAAGATACTTGATCAAAGGAATAGGTTTTTTAGCGGTGAAAACTGCCATGTACATTGTTAGGACTGAGGTCTGCTCTCCAGTGCTTTTTTTCAATAAAATTCTTTTGAGTTGATTTTGTGGTATTTCTTTATCAATCAAAAATGAGTAGTATTGAAAAGGCTTTGAGCAAAATTGTTTTTTATTATACTTTTGTGAAAGAAGTATTATTCCTATGTTTTAATTTCATTAAAGCTTTTGTGTCTGGCTGTAAGCCAAGCTTCTGCCATGTCTTACTCCTCGTGGAAGGTTTTGGAGCAATCCAAGCTGAAGTGCATCATCTTACTACATCACTTCAGTCAATTCGAAGTTGAAATGTTCATGCTTGTGTTTTAAATTATGTATTTAAGCCTCTTCTGGAGTTGAGCAGAAGGTCCAACGCAGACAGTATGAGCTTGCTTTCCCTTCCCTTGGTCAGGATGGAGAATTATCTTGTTGCATGGAAAAGCTGTATGGTACTAATTATGCTGTAGGACAGCTAGCACATATTCTCTGTGTATGCTGGAGCTCAATTTGTTCTGCTCTCATCTGGTCTATGGGAATTTATTTGAGAATTGAAGGGATGTTTGAGCTGGCTCTTAAGTACTACGGGAGCATTAGACAAATGGGACTGAAGATACTGTTCAGGAGAAGGTCTGTCCAAACATCTGCCTTGCTAACTAATTATACTTAATATAGTTATACTCAGTAAAACTTTTGGTGAGAAGTTTGACTCTCCTTTTACAGCTGCCGTTATGCTGTAAAGCTTTTAGTGCAGGTACAAAGCAGAATGTACTTCAATAAGCATCCTAAAGAAATATTGGAATATGGGCTAACAACATAAGTACTTTTACCATGATATATCCAGATTTGTGGTAAGAAAGACAGGAAATATGAGTTTATGCTGGCACTGTTAAAACAGCAACACCTTTTAGTTTCACAGGGACTAATCTGTGTGAGTCACTGATGATGAAAAGGTTATGCTTGAAGAACCTGGTTCAATAACTATTGTATTTAGATGGAGCTTTTCCTGGGCTTTGGATCAAATTTTAATTTCTAACTTAAGGTATTTGTAAGTCACAAGATATTTCAAATGCCTCTGGATTTCTTTTGATGTTTTGAATATGTTCCAAAGTGAAGAATGGCTTGAAGCAATGGCTTGTGCTTGACAGTGGACTTTAGAAATAGTACAACTTACTTTTTACCACTGTAAATCTTTGCTATAGGAAAGTCATAGTTAAAGCCAAACCTGATTGTGACTGTAGGGAGGGCAATGCAAGGGAAGTTGGTGAGACCATTTTCTACTACAGTGATTAAAAAACAGAGCAGTGCACTCTGGGCTGTGAATTAGTTTGGAAAGGTAACATTTCAAGTTGCAGAGTAAGCAAGAAGGGCTAAAGCACTTACTGTGAGCAGCTTGCTTAAACACAACATTAAACTACATGGGAGGTCTATTTAAAACCACTTTGTTTAGCAAAAAAGCAACAATTAGGATTAGAAACAGTTTGCCTGTCAACATCTAACACTAATTTCCTGGCTGTGACTTCATGGCAATGTCTGTATCATATGAAAGACCTAAACCCAAATATTGGTCAAAAAAACTAGAAAACATCCAGAAGTATGTTTGTATGTGATCCCTGGCTGGTTTCTTTGAACTATCTGAACTTTTCTGCCTTTCATTTTCAGGATAAGCTGTGAAATGTAGCCCTCCAGTTATACCTGGCTGTGAAATTACATTTTCTAGGAGCTGACAAGTCCTGTAACTGTGCAGACTCTCTTCTTTAGTTGTTCCATGTAATGAGAGAACATATGCTTGGGAACATCATAACAGGTTAGTACTTTGGCTTTCCTTCCAACCACTCCTTCCTCCCAGACATCTCAGATGCTGCTTGTAGGGCTTTGCTCTAGAGCACAGCCCCTGTCTTTATTTGGGCTGTGGCTGCCTTGCAAGAGCTACACCTGCCCTGGGGCTCACAAGGCTCAGTGAATGCAATTCTCTCTTGAGCATGGTTGCAGCGGGGTTTCTGTTTTGCTCACAGCTTGTGCAGCAAATGTGCTTGTGCGTATTTATTCCCTGACTTGAGTTACCGTGATCCTATTATGTCCCAGCTGCATTCTTTACATTGGCTGCCTATAAAGCATGGATTAATTTAAACTGGTAGTTTTGATTTTTAAAGCGCTTAATAGCATAAAGCTTGGCTATGTTTGAAGACCATCTTCAGCCTTCACCTTCTGGGCATTTATGGTTGGCTACGGTTCACTGCGTAATGTTTCCCACCCTCTTGCTCTAAATTGGGATGTATACTCATCTTTACTAGGGTGCAACCTGCTGTGTTTCTCACCATTTTGAAAAAGCTTCTTTTTATTTTTAGTGTGTAATGGAATTTGATGACTAACAACAGCTCTGTACCTTCTTTCCCTCCTTCTTTGAAGCCATGTTTGACAGGAATCCAACAAATGCTATCTTAGTACTAATAAATGCACAGTTGCTCAGTGGTAGTGCAGGGCACTGTGCCTTTGGAGAGGGTCTGGATAATGAGCCCTGCTCACCAGCACAGGAATGTATGGGACAGCAGCTCTTCTCTGGAGGTTCGCAAGTACAGAAACCCATTTTGGGAGAGCATTTTGTGTTTAAAACATTTGTATTATCTTCCAGAATAGCCCCACATTGAAAGCATGAGCCTGCAACTGCAATATATACATGTCAGACTGGGTGACTTATAGGACATCAGCTGTGATCTGCTCTTTCACTGCAGCAGTGGTTGCATCTAATGAACTGGTGAGACGACTGATGCACCTTCCCCGAGAAGGGCGGTTAGAGCTCTCTTTAATAACCTAAAGGCTGGACTGAGAGTCCTAACCTAACCCCCAGTGCTTGAGAAGGAAGGGGCTGCTTCACAGTGGACCTTAAGAGAATGACAGTCTTTTCACATCCATCTTCTCATCTGAAAAGCTTGTTTCTTTACGGATTGGCCCTCCCTCCCACTTGCCCAAATGTACCTGTGAAAACAATTATCTGTTTTAGGCCAGACAACTTAGTACTCTGAATGAAGCCAAAAGGTGTGTTTGTGGGGAGTGTGTCTGATGAAGAGACTGGGTTAAGAAGGTGGGAGATCAGCAGGCTACATAATGCATGAGGAAACATTTCTGGGTCTGTCAGAAGAAAACCCCGTCCAAATAAACAGTGTTTCCACAGATGGCTTGGGTCACAGAAACAGCTTCTTTTGATGATGAAAATGCTCCACGTGGCCATCCTCCTACTCAGTCTTTTCTGCATTAACATACTACCACATGATGTGAGCCCAGCAGTGTAATTGTTTTGCATGGGTATCTCCTTGAAGCTTTTATTGCATTGCTTTTAAAGACGTTGGGGTTTTTTTATGGGGTGCTGTCATTCTGCTCTGTAGGCTGATCAGTTCTCCTCTCTGCTTTGCTCTACTTCTAATCTTACACCATAACACCTTTCACATTATTTCAGGTGAGAAGGGGACTATTATAAAATGCTTTTATGGTGTTGTCAACATAGTATTTTATGCCTTTCCTTCTGCATCATAATCTTTATGGTCTGAGATTTTTCTCTCCTCCTTAAGAGAAATCCATATGGGATTGTCCTCCCTGACCCTAGAGCAGCTACAATTAATGTCAAACCCAGGAACATGCAGCAGACACCCCTTGCTCAGGGATCTTGTAGAGTATGTTCTCAGTAGCTTCTCTGTATTTTGTTTCTCGTTCTCAGCTTTATTCCTCTACTGGCCTCAGTACTGTGTCTTCCTTGCTGCTTCAGAAAACGTTAAGTTTTTTGGTTTATGCCCTCCCCTTACCCTAAACCCTTGTTATTGCAATCTGTGGTGTGAGTTTCTTTTTCTCCCTTGAAGTAAATGAATCACCTCTTATCAGATGAGTCCTGCTTTATTAAGTCCTCTATCAAGGACGCTAAGCGCTCAACATTGGTCCTCCTGGGAAGGCGAGAACTGGGAGCACAGCGGTGGGACACTGCTCAGTGGCTTATTATGCATCTGTCAGATGCTACTGTTTGTGGATGGCTTGTGCAGGCAGGCAGTGGTGTAAGTGTTGGAGCAGCCTTCTGCCTGCCCTGCGTTTGTCCCTAGCTGCCAAGTTTTGCGTGGAGCGGTGTCTGTGTGTCCATCCCCACTCAATCTTCCCTTGTGTCTTCCCCCCCCCCCCCCTTATAAATTGAGTCACCAGAGGACTAAACTGGGCAGCTTTATCCACTTTGTCCCGCAATTTGGTGGCAAACAAGACAGTTATACGTCTACCTGTCAATGAAGGGGGCAGGAACAGAAGGATACAAACGCGGACGATAAGCCACATGTGCATTTTCCTAAAGCATGGTTGTGGGGAGTGTGTCTGATGAGCAGACTGGTGTGGGAGATCAGCAGGCTACATAGTACATGAGAAAATGTTTAGAAAACATTTAAATAACAGGGGGAGACCATCTCTCTTCTTCCACTTGCTAATGCTCTGGGAGCTGTGCTTGCCAGCAGCCCCAGGAGCCTTCTCAGCCCCGTAATACACTTCAGTTGCCTCAGAGCAAAACAGTAAGAGGGTAAGCAGAGAGCTCCCTTTCAGTTTTGTCAGGGTGGTGGCTGACAGGGGAAGTGCCACGAGGAACAGATACAGGCTTTTTTTAAGGACATTACTTAAATCCAGGCTGCCATTTCAAACACCACAATTCCTCAAGTAACACTAGGTTGTACAGAAAGCACATTTTTCTCCCTCCAGACTGGGGCCTCCAAAAGCACCATTGTACAGCTGGGTCCAGTTTCAAGGCTACAAACGTATACTCAGTTTTTCCCCTTCCAACAGACCCAGTGCCATCCCACTCTCCTGTGCCCTGGGGTGAAAGAGCAGCGCAGCACAGAGATGCTGCAGCTTGCGGCAAGCGAAACACCCCTTGGAAACTTCTGCTCTAGAGCACTTTACAACGTAATCGGTTCAAACACTTATCGTTTTTCCTTCCACACAGCTTTGCTATGACTGAAGCAGCAGAGCAGTATTAACTGCTAGCATGCTCATCATTGTGCTTCACTAAAAGCAGATTCTTTCCATTGTACCCTATGAAGAGATGATCATAAATGCACAGTACAATTTGACGTTTTAACAGCCTCCCACCCCAAATACAAAGTCTTTGGTGCAGCCGACGTACACATAAACTTTTAAGACTGACTACTGAACTAAGTGGAAATACTTAAGAGTAAAGCTCTTCAAGGCAGAAAATATTTTGGCTTTGCTATGCAATTAGAGAGTGCGAAGGAAGATAGGGACCTGATCCAGACCGTAAAGTTCAATTTAGCATTATGTGCCTGGTGAAAGTAGGCCCTAATTAATCAGACCTACTTGGGTAGAAAGATTCTTATGCATCCCTTGAATCCAAGCTGCTGGGATAAGCAGGCACATCTTGGGGACACAGGACTTTCTCTTAACCAGAATCAAACACGACCCTGTTATCCTCAGGTGGTGGAAGGCAAACTAGAATTGTAGTCAGCCCAGTAACTGCAGCTAGTCGTGTATCTGCCTTGGTATGCCAAATATGCTGTAGACATTAGAGTGACTGAGATATTCTTATAACAAAATATTTTTATGCATCCACTTAAAAATACATAAAATGGAAAAGAAAGTACAGTGCTCTGGCCTTGGGCTTCCAGCGCAGAGGCAAGGTGAAATCGCAGAAATGGAGAAATGTAACATGTTAAATCACCTTCCAGGATTGTATGCAAGTGTCAAACCTCTTCAAAACACAAGGTTCTCACAAATGCCATTTATTCCAATAGGATACACATTGCTAAATAAAACGAGTCACTATGAATGAATCAGATTGAGTGGGAACAAAGTAGGAGCTCTTTAAAAACTCAGAGCATGCTCTATCGGGCAATAACTAAGACGCCTGCCAGAGCACTAGGTAAGAATGAATTTATGCCAGCTTGCAAAGAAGTATTTTTTTTTCTTAATACTTATGACCAAATAATTATTTTATGTCATATCACTGACGGAGATGAAATTAGAAGCTGTGAAAAGGCATTATCATTAGGAAAGCTAAGATCATGATGTTGTTTACTTTGGGAAAAGAGAAAAGCAGCTAGTATTTTATTGCAGTTATAACTACTACAGCTAAGCAGTAGCTGCGTGCTCATTTTGAAACTGCATTCTATTCAAACAGGAATTATTGCAATTTTTTTTAATTAGATGGTAAATCAATGGCTAGGAAATTCTCAAAATAGAAATCTGTAAATCCATTTATAAAATGTGACTGACAATTAAGCAGCACTGTTTTAACATTAGGCATTGCAAAAAATGGAATAGGTCATTCTGTCGGACTTAAGCCATTTTGATTATTTTGTTAAATAAGGAAAGGGAATATTCAATTTAATATGTGCAAAAGCTAATATTTACATTGTTCAGTACATACAGGCAGGATCACATTAGGAGAAATTGAAAGAGGAAGAGAATAAACTGTTCTTAGGGTCCACTGTAGATAGAACAAATATTAATGGGCTTAAATTGTAGTAATGTAGCGTCAGGTAGGGTATTAGAAAAATCTTTCTAATGATATAGCTAGCGAGGCACAGGAAGGGATAGCATAGGGAAGTCATGGAACTACCCTCCCTGGAAAAGATTAACCCAATTTTCACCAATGTTTATCTACAGTTGAACTGCTCTGGGACAGACTATAACTATCTCTTCAAGTCCCTTCCAGACCTGTTTTCTAGCAGTTTTAGTAAGGTTATCGTTAGTGATTTTAATCTCACACAAATCATCTTTGCCACTTGAAGATGCTGCTCTCAAGCTCTTCCTCAATCACTTGTTCATGCACATTCCCTTGTTGCAGCATGAAAGCAGATCTCTGGTCAGTCTCACGTAGGAGTAAACCAGCATCATTGTCCAGATTAGATTAAAGACAGCACTGCTCTGTCTATGCAGCCCCTGCTCTTTGCTACCACATTGCATTGTAAAGGATATGCTGATTTCCAGAAACAGTACCTGCCATAGAGAAATCAGGATGGAAAGGAAGAGACGAAACAGATTTCTCCTATAGGTTAACTGCTCTCTCTTTTCATTTTTTTTCCATCACATGTATGGGAGTTCAAAAGAAAGCAAGAAGAAACAGTGGATAGCACATACAGAGCAGACACTGGATAAAGGCGGGGTATGAGACCATCAGAATGCAATGATCCGACTCGGTGCAGGGACTTGTGAACTAGTATTACCTTGGAAAAGAAGAGGTAAGCAGAAGGGAGGGAGCTGGAAATTCAGATTATACATTTAGATTATGTGGTTTACATAGAAAAACATTGTTTCCAATAATTTTTAATTCAAACACTTCTTTTGCTGCAGTCCTTGCATTAAAATGAGCCGACTGGATCTCCTACCTTGAATATCATCACTGCCTTCAGGTTTTCTTCATGTGAGAGGGCGAGAAAAGTTTTTATCGGAAAAGATGCTCTTTTCCTGTGAATTGTCATATACACATTTCTACTAAAGACAAGGTCCTTCAGCTGCTTGCTGAAGTCAGCAGTGCCTGTCAAAACACAGCGTGCCCTGCAGCAAACTCCATCAAGAGAAATGGCGTTCACCTGTATCGATGTAGAAGAGGCAGGAGGGAAACATCACCAGCTAGATAGGTCAGGGATGCCTCTGTGTTGAGAGATTGGGATGAGCAGGATGTCCACAGGTAGCAGTAGGGTCTAGTACATCTTAGCCCTGTAGCTGTATGAAGATGACTTGGTGTCAGCTAGAGAATAGTGCTGTAAGGGACTGCAGGAGTAATTCCACTAAATCACTGCTTCAAAAGACAGGGCTGGCTTAAAACTTAAATGTAGTATACTTACTTACTGGAAAGTTAAATCTGAGCATGTCCAGAAGTCTTAGGAAAAAAGAGAGGAAAGCCTAACTAAGTAACACTTCAGCTGTTGAATAGTTTGTTGGAGCAGGAGAACTGGAGCAAGTTTTTAGATATGGCACATGGTAATGTTTTTGTATATTAGAAGCTTTCATTTTATGTTGTGAGGGAGGTGGCACTGAGAAATTACCTACCAACAACCCAAGCACATCCGTATTATAAAAGCAGTGCAAGAGTTTGGCAGCCTGTTCAGAGGGCATGGTAGATGGTTCGAGTGGCATGCACAGAGAACCAGCCGGGGAGCTTGCTGCCCACTGTGGCTAACGTGTCCACGTAACTTGAGCAGCATTCCTTGAGCACCATGTTCATACTAAACCCTAAGCAGCTGCAGCAGCTGCTTGAAGTGCAGGCTTAGATTAATACTAGAGACATCATTAAGTAAGTAATTAAGAAGCTGAATCTCTCCCCTCCCTATCACTTCACCTTCTTTTAATAGAATAGCTCCTCAACCATCTTCTCTGTCAGGAATGTCCAACTTTATCATTAATTCTGTCATGTGTATTTTACAAGTAAAAATATTGATGAAAATATTGCCGTGCTACATCTGTGCAATAAACTGAAAGGAACTGAAAAGTGACAAATGTATTCAGAGAATTAAAAGTTAGTCAGAATAAAGACGAAAAGAGACTTCTGCCATTTGCCCACAATGTGCGGCACAGGCTGTATCATGTGCTGAAAGCCCTGACAATCAAAGCCTTGAAATTCTAGAACAGAAAGCCCTCCCTCCTCCCCATGGATTATTTGGGTTTATTCCCAATTACTTTTTAAATAATTGGTTTAGCGTAAGATCTTATACATGTTAGCAAAGTTCAGCCAATCCTTCTATCAATTAACTATTGTGGATGATCTTCCTGTTTTTGTAGTAATATTAGGATTCAGTCCACGGAATCGTCAATTACAAACAGTATTTGCTCTCAGAGCACAGCCTAAGCCCCAAAACCCAAAGGCTAAATGTTTCAAGCCACTTAAAGTAAGCATGGAAGAAGCAGGGTAAAATCTAATGAAAAAGTTTTAAGTTTCTTCTTTTTTTTTTTTTCCTTTGCAATATAGGCTACACATTCATTTTAACATCCAAAACTCATCTGTAAGTGATCAAAACCATAGCTGAAACACAAGAACAAAGGATTTACCTAGTGAGTCATCAAAGTGCTTTATTTTACAAAGCCTGCTCATGTTTGGAGTGTAATCTAAGCACTAACATATACAATAATGAGTCTTCCTTGCCCTGTCCAAATAAACAGTTTATCAACAAGAATGAATGACAAAACTGCTACACAGACAAAAAGAACGCTTTGCTGTAGGTGTCTAAAACTGTCTAAAAATGTACACTTGTTGGCCGCAATTAAATATGTACTCCAAGTATGTGTACCTCATTTTCACTTCAGGATCTCCCTGTGGCCTCATACTTTAAGAAGCCACAGCATGCTTCAGAAAATGAAACCTGGGTGAGAATGTAGACAACTGGGTTATATAGGGAGAGGACAAAAAAAAATATCAAGCCACAGTACCAACTTATTTAAATACATAAAATACAAAAGTATACACATACATTACAGTGCTGCAGACATCACTAACTCAAACGTAACAAAAAATCCTGTAGGAAAGGTCGAGGAAAGGAGAAAAAAAATTAGTACACAGCAACAGGGATGGTATTGCCTTTGGCCGCTGAAGAGAGTGTAATGGGTTGCTACTGGATAGGCTCCTCTGAAGTAAACCACTACATACGTTATGCACAGTTGCAGGCTTAACAGCACTGACATTAGTTACGGAGAAGGCATGCTGGCACTCCTGATTTGAGTTATAAACGATGATGGGGAGGGTTTGATTCTCTCACCTTGCCTACAAAATCTAACAATTTCAATAAAGAAATTTTAAAGGCACAGCTTTAGCACAGTGTATAAGTAGATAAACTTTTAAGCATATGTAAATTTGTCTCTTTCAAGCATGGAATCTTTCAGGGAAAAATACAAGAAGAGAAGAAATACAATGTTGTTTAAAAATTTTAAACAAGTTAAACATGATCAGCACAGTTTTAGGCAATGTACTATACAATCAAACTTGAGTAAATAGTAGGACAGGTCATTTTGATGCTAAAAGACAACCTTGGGAAAAATCCCTCTGAAATATCCTTTCTCATTTTGTTGTAAAAGAGTCTATCACAGAGTTGAGTGAGACATTCACTTTAGTACACTACTGCAACATTACACCTTGGAAGATGACAAACATTACTTCATTTGTACTGCAAAATAACTTTACATGTAAACTCAAAAGTCATGTATTGTACACGGCTCTGAAATTCAGAAATATCCCTGCTTTCCTAATAATGTAAACAGTAAAATTCAGGGTTCATTTTTAGAGGGATAATCCATAATAAAATACCGCTGTTTCAACAGTACAACATAAGCATTTCAACTTCAAATCCCCAGTAAATTACAAGGGAATGGAATTTCTATCAGTGTGCACATCTTTAACGATGGGTGAAAGATGGAGCTACTATTGCCCAAAACTATGCGCTTCTTCAGGTAAGCTTTTTTTCCCACTTGTAACATTCTTAGTTCCTATATTGCAAGAATATAAAACAAATGAAAACTTCAGTTAACAAAGTGAAATAAGCAAAGTTTTCCCTTAACGTAAGTTTACTGTAGCAAAAATGTACACGTAGCATGAATTATGTTAGCTCTTTGTAAGACAAGAGATGCTGGATCTCAGATGTCTGAGAGGCTGAACTTCCTGATGCAATGTGCTGAAAAGAAAGACAAAAACAGGAGAGGGAGAAAAAAAAGGAAAAAACCCAACTGCTACGAACAAAATGGGAAAAGCCTCCGGCACCAAGGGCTGTTGTAGCTGCTTTTTTAAGGAGTGCCAGTGTGCAGGGTGTAAGTGTAACATTCGCAGTAAGGTTTTTATTATCATCATCATCATCATGAAGAATACTGTCATGTATCTTTTTAGTTCAAAAAATAAACCGATCCACAGTTTACAATTTGATATCAATATTGTAGATTTAACATGCATTTACTCTTCCCACCCCCACCCCACACCTCTTTGCTCATTTATTCCGTTTCAGCTGGCAGCATCAGAGTATCACTGTCACAGTGCACTCTGAGTAAGCTGTTCTATTTATTTAATTTATTTTAATTTTTTTTTTTTTGCACACACAAAAGAGTCAGAAATAGCTAGAACTATGCTGGGAATATCAGGCAGCTGTTAAAGCAAGTACTCCACCCCACTTCAGTCATCTTTGCCAGCAGATGTAAACAAAGGGGTTGCTTTCTGCAAGATGAGCGCTTCTCTGAGTTCCTTTTTTTTCCCCTACACTTGTAGCCACTGCTGCTGTCCCCAGGTCTCGTGTCTGTCCTATGTAATGTGATAGGTTACGTCAAGATGTTGGCAATAAAGTCCAAGAAGCGCTTTGAATACTGTTCAGGATTAACAGTTGAAATTTCTGCACCAGCCTATACAGAGAATTGGGAGGGGAGAGGAAAGAAGGAAGAACCAGCGTTTTATTTGACGTTTTGTCACCGAGAATGTTACTTACTCAACAAATTTCATGTGCAGTCTCACAACCAGACACTAGAAACACAAATTGTAATGGCCCTCATACAGAATCTTACTGATGCCTTTTTTTAGGCTTCACACGAGTACAGTGATACTCAGTACTCACCACCGTAACGGAAGGACACCCATCTTCCATTTCTGAAATGTATTCTCTTCACTTTCCATACTTCTCTTTACTTTCACTGTACTTCAATCTCCTACTAATTTCTACTGCATACTTAACTGTGCTACCCACTGATTCATCAACAGATTCTGGTCTGTTGAGCAACTGTGCCTTCATACAGAGAAGACTAAATCATCATACTCTGATATGGTGTGTCAATACTCATGTAATGTATATTGCTAGCTGAATGCTAAATAACCTGGTTTGGAATATATGGTAGCAATGAGTAACATTTTTTTCAACATATATGCATTTAAATCTGGACTTGCTGACTAAGCTGTACATTTGCTATTTCAATGAAGTCACAATTGCAGTCATATTTTTATTCGAGGTTTTCAGAGTCTTAGGCCACATTTGTATTTATATTAAAAGGGGAAAATTGCATGTGTGCAATTAATGAACAAACTTCAGTGTCAGGTGGCTCAGGATGGAGATGGTGGAATAAACAAAATGGTTGTACGAAAGTATATAAGTATCTGTAATAAGTTCTAATCACAGTCAGCTTTAATAATCATAGTTGTTATTCACAACATATTTCTATCCCCTATTTAAGCCAGAAGTGTGAGTTTTTAAAGTCTGCTACATTCAAAGTTCATTAATAATTGCCAGATAATGGCTGCATATGGTCTGCATCAACCTTCAGCTGCTCTGAGAGCATGATTTAGAGAAACAAAAAATACCTTCCTACAGGCCTGTGCAGGGCTTATTGCTGAGCATTCCACATCACTCTCTACTGTAAACTAAAAGGCCCCAAGTCCTTTGCTTAATCCCCGCCCCCCCCCCGCCCCCATGCCCTGATCCTTTAGAGTAGGGATTTTAGCCTCATGAACGATTATGCTCTTTTTAAAAAATTTATGAAATTTGAACCTTAAATCACCGTACGAGTGATAATGGTAGATATAAATCATAATTCTGGAAGACCGGACTGCTTCACCATGGTTCTTTGGTGTCTGCTGCTAAGCAGCAATTTCAGTCAAAATAAAGAAAGTCATGGCAGTCAAACAGAAGCCTTCACTGAATGGTCTCCGAGTATTTAATATGTACATTTTATGCTTAATTTTGCAAATCGTACTTTTTTTTTTTAATAAGTCTTGTAAAGTAAGCCACGTTATATGCTGAAGAACTAACTTTCTACAGGCTATACCAAATAATGAAACCATCACTAGGGCCCTGCATCTGAAATAAAATTCACAACAGCTTTCACAGTGCTGTATACTAATACAAGTGTCTGCTGAACAGCTTTGTCTGCAAGAGTAAGGTGCATCTCACAAATTTAGGACAAAGTCCTAAAAAGGCATCTCACTAGAGTTCTGTATGGGTAAGAAGGCTATGTGTACAGCTGAAAAGGGAGTTCCACTCTCAGTATGTGATGCGTAGCAGTTACTCTGTACTTTTGTATTACATATTAAGCTACAAAAAAAAGAAAAAAAATTCTGATCTATTTCTCCCTTCCCTAGATTTCCTGAACTGTGCTATATCAGTGCACTAAACAACAAAAATGCAGAAGTATAAATAGAATCAGAGTTAAAAAACAACCCAGATACTTACCCCATGCTTTACTGTTTTTGCAGCATGGGCAGCTTTCTTTTTTGCATCATAATGAGTAAGAATGTCAATAATGGCCATAAAGTATACTTCCTTCCTAGGTGCATCTGCAAATGGCAAACACATGACAGTAAGAATGACTTTTGAGACATCTTAATCATGAGTCCTCCCTTCTAACAAAGGAGACTTTATAAGGCTCAATCAGCAGCTAACACAGGTTAATGTCAGTTAGGATCACAGATCTGTAAAGACCCCAGGCTCAAGCTGTCCTTAACTGAGAGTAAACTCCCTAAATGAGTGTAAAATAAAACACCAACATACAGAAATAGGAATTATTGCTCACTTAAAGTATGTGGATTTCGTCTTCCTTTGTGGAAAAACTATGAAGTTTTATATGAAAAGTAATGCTTCTGTGTCGACAAACAATATCATATTTTCTTTATGAATAAAAACATGTACTTATCCATGTAAAGCTTACGAAAAAAAAAGGTAACTTTCCTGTCTTGAACAGACACAGGTAACTAGTTATACTTAGTTTTACACACTAACATCAAACCCAGTTTCAGGCTTCTTACACGTTCCTTATGATGACTTTCTTAGCTGGAACACAGAAATTGGGTATGACGGCACAAATTTTCAAAAAGCAACTAAAAAAGTGAAATATAACTTGGAATGCTGCTTTTCTCATTCTTTCTAGACTGTTTTTAACAGTGCTATCTGCCAGGAGAAGAACAATTATAGATACTAGATTTCCTGAAAGGGATGAAAAAACCCACGAATTAACTGCAAACTGCTGTACCCGAACAGCTAAGCCAGTATATGATTTGATTGTGTAGTATGTGAATTATTTGACTGCATCCCCACACATCACAATATTTAAGATATATGTTGATAACAATGTTGAGCATTATAAGTGTCTTCTGCTTTCTGCTGCACCAAAGAGCAACTAATTTCCTCTTCTGCAGAGTGGATTTATGTTTTGCAGTTTAACTTTGTCTTTACGTGGTTGTGAAGACTTTAGCATTCTGGTGTAACAATCAAAATATCTTAACATAAAAATATTTATTCCTGCTTACTTTCATGGGATTTTATTCCATAAACATCAATAGCTGGATCAAATTCCCCTGGAGCCAAAGGCAGTGAGCTGTTCAGCGTATTTCCTGGACTGTCTGGAGGGGTTCCAATGGGGTGGGTCCCATCACTTTCACCTTCCTCTTCTCCATCATTCTCTTCACACTCTACTTCTTCCTGTTCGGCTCTTTCAACATCATGAATTCCAACCAGCAAGCTGTAGTCCATGAGTTTTAACTGAGCAAGGAACTAGAAAGTGATAATAAGCAATTTATCAATATCACTGAAAAATGTAAGCTCCACTTACAGACAGGAGAAGTTACACAAAGATGTCATCAGTCAAGAAAAACAGGCACTCCTAAAAGAGAGCAAAAGGGAGGATTAACTGATAAAGCTAGCAGAGAGATACTTGAATTTATTAAGATGTAGTAACAGCACACAGGTCACTTGCAACTTATAAAAAAGCTGTAGTCCACCTTCCCCAAATCCTCAGGGAAAAATCCTTTTTCTGTAGTGAAGACCAGTGCCTGTACAAGCCAATGACTGTCACTCCCATCTTGTGTTTCGGTTATGGCTATCCTGCCACTGTTCAATGTCCAGACCAACCTCTGTGCTATCAGGCATGTGGCGTGCTACAATCTGGTGCTAAATCCACCCCCTCGCTCCCTTTTAAGCCTTATGAAAGAATCGTGAAAAAGTGTTTAAGTATTCTTGCAGGGGAAAGTAGAAGTTTTACACCATGAAGACATGAAATGATGCTATATTCTCTTCACAGTGACAGGCTCACAATTTAAATCACGTAAGCAAAACATGAATGTGAATGAAAGGGTGGTTTTGAATAAAGACTGAGGTTGGAAGTTTTTAGAAAACTGAAAGATGAATACTCTTTGTGTCTAGTCAAAGTGTTATTTTAGTTGAGGGGAACAGTATAAGGCAGAAAGCTAAGAGAGGAGGATGGAAATAAGGAAGGTATAAAAGCAGGAAGATGGGACAAACAGTGCAAGAGGGTGAGGGGTAGGCAGGGCAGAGCTGTGCTGCAGCCTAGAAGCAATACTGCAGTTTTGAGCTTGTGGAGCCCTTGCTTATGGTATGCAGAGAAAGAGGCTGAAAATACAAATTGTTTCAGTTTTTAGAAACTTTAAATGGTTATAAAAAGGAAGTTAGAGCAGACCAGAGAAGAAGGGATTTAAGCCAGACTTTGGAATAGAGATAGTGATGAAAGAGATGAGTATAAAATACTAGGAAATGAGAAACTACAGTTTGTCAAAATCCTGATTCTGAGAAAAGGAAGGAATCGGAAATAACGAAGTGACTGTAAATTCAAGTGCTAGAAGAAATAACGTGAGATTGAGAAGAGGTTTTAAGATGAAAGAAGAAATTGATTTCTAATAATTTCAATATAATAAAGCAAAAGACTCTTCATAACACTAGAAGAGATCTAAGTTTGAAGAGAGGATGTACAACGATATACAAGAACAGATGAGGTTGACCAAAGGCAATGGAGTGGAACGACTCCAGGCATATCATTAGGTACTTGATAAATACCAAGAGAGACAGAAGAAAAACCTACCAATAATCATACAAACAAGTATGAAAGAGAACAGACTCTTGGGAAAAAGAGTGAACTGCAAATTAGAAGAGACTGCTGCTGACAGCAAAAAGACTTAGGGACATCAGCACAAGGAAAAGATTTTCTGATTTAAAATGGAAAAAATATCCTTATGTGCTTTTTGTCAGGACATTTTCAACGGAATGAGGAGGCAGGAAAATAGACAAGAGGACATCAAAACAGCAGTAATAGATATCTGTCTGTTTGAACACAGGAAGGGGACATAAGACTCGATTACGAGAGAAACGTGGAAACAAAACTTACTTAATGACAAACAAGAACGGCTATAAAGTCATACAGTTTACAATACTACTCCATAATATGTTTAACTATAAATACTGTGTGATAAGATAATCATATGCTAAGTGTTGTGCATTTCTTTTCATTCTTGTGAAATGTGAGTGTTTA
Source organism: Gavia stellata (assembly GCF_030936135.1). Taxonomy (NCBI): domain Eukaryota; kingdom Metazoa; phylum Chordata; class Aves; order Gaviiformes; family Gaviidae; genus Gavia; species Gavia stellata. The sequence goes on along the minus strand of NC_082599.1, from coordinate 20,463,807 downwards.
CACATTGGATACAAAGTGTATACTATCAGTTATCTAACAAGGGCAGAAGAAACAACAAAAGAAAAACAAGGTTAAAGAACAGCTTGCTGTTGTTAAAATCAGGTGCCAGATCACTTCACACTAGTGGTTTACATGAATATTTAACAATGCTCTGTATAAATTTCAAAACCATAAAAAATAGCCTCCCAAGACATAATGTGGAATCTGCCATTATATTCACAATCTAGTAAATGACGTAGAAGATCGCACACAATCCACTTTCTGAGGTAAGTAAAAAGTATCTTCCACATTCCTTGCACATATTTAAGATATGTCTGCAACCTACTTACTGTAAAAGCGTTAATCAGCAACAGCAGTACATATTAAAAAAGCACAAAACTTAAACCCAAATAAACTTATCTCTAGAACTGTGACATCAGTAGAGCAGTTTTCCAGCGCAATATTTTAAATATAAAATAAACATATGTTGATATTTCACAAAATATTTATTTTCATAAATATCATCACCATAAATGTCTCATAGTTATTATGATGGTAACAAGCAAATTATTAGGTAAATTCTAAAGTTACAGTATTTCGTTTTGTGCAACTAACGAGATAGAGATCTGAAGAACTAGACAAGTCATTTCACAGAGCCATTTTGATATAAATAGCTGAAAGTCTTATTAAGTCACAGACACATTTTGCTGTCAGGTCTCTCCCAACAAGGAAAACAGATTTTAGGCTTTGAGTATAAGGGCTGCAAAAGATTGTGTTTAATGACAATATTTTCAATTATGGAAACTAAAGTCAAGCTGTGTGAACTAGTTAGCCCAGTATTTATTTTCTTTTATTTGCTGAACTAAATCAGTTATAACAAGATATTACATTAAATTCACGTATTAACACTTTTCTATTAAGTATTCACTATATTCAGCCAATTACAAATTTATATGAAAGACTACATCAACATAATGAGTCCAACTGCTGTATACAAATTACTGAAGCACTCTACTGTTGTGATACTAAGGATGATTTAAAACTGGGTTACTAATATGAAACAAATAGAACATGCATGGCTGTGTGTGGGGATGCTACATCCTCTGTTATGAACTACAGTCCGTGTATGGCCTCACCTCTGGTGTACCTCCACCTGTAAAACACAACTCACAATACTCACCTCTCTCTTGGGGGCATTTGGAAATACTAGGCTTGTAAAGCGCTTAAGTACTAAGTAGTACCATCATTTTAACACCACATCATCAAGGCAGGGACAACGTATGGCAACCAGCTATGGCAGCAAGCCATTTCTCACATCAGCAAAAGCAGCGATCAACTCCTGAAAGTTTAAATTGTGTTTCATTTAAAACAGTTAATGCTTACAGTCTTATAAACAAAAGTTTTCATTAATTAATTACAGGTATGACTTCCTGGGATATCTGTAATTTGCCACACATTTTAATCACATATAACTGAACTGGCACATTCTTACCTCAACATCCTTTTTGAGTTTCTCAAGGAACATCTTTTTGTTATTCTCATCAATATGAATCTTTTGGCCATCGTTAATAAAATCATTGTCTTTGAACGTCGGCAGCTCTTTGGCCTAGAACAAACCAGAACTCCTGTAAGAGCGGGATTGCAAAGAGGAGTGCGGTGAAGCTGCTAGCCTGGTGTGGCCCCCCCACCAGCAGTGGCACCTCTGGAGCTCCCCTGCGCCCGAGAGGGCACTGCTGAGCCGCCTCTCTGGGTGAAGCAGAGGCACCTCCATCGCACACAGCTCTCCATAACTGCACCTATGGAGCCGTTTCCCTAGTTTATCCCTCCTGTAAATGTCCTAGAAGGTATAAGTTTACTGGGTGTGCAGCAAATGTGGCTAAGACAAAATCTCCGACTCAATACTTGATTTGCATCTAACCTTGATTTGCACTGAGCTTCTTCCAAGATGTCATTTGTCAAAGTGACTGGCAATAAGTGAAGTCAAAACACAATCTATACCTCACAACAAAGTGCTTGCATCAGATCTTATAGATGAAGTCAGATTGCATTGCATTTTACGTAGTTACTGTGAATGTTTGTAAGTGCCTAATACCAAATAATTATTTGAAAGCATCAAGTGAACATGAATTAGGAAATGCTGCTTAGAAGTGGCAAATACCAGAGAAGACCACTGGCTTTTAAATATGTAATTAAATATTCTTGATGTTGGAGCATTAGTTGATTATCTTCATCTTTAACTCTGCCATGAAGTGATTTGCAACAGTATTAAGGAAAGCCAGATAGAGTAACCACTGGATTCAGTACTAAGACCCCTTAAACAGGCTCTGTTTTCAAAAGGCAGTGACTGGAAGTTTACTTAAAAAACCCCAGCAAGCCAACAAACAAAAGAGCAGTTCCTTCAGGCTATTTGGTCAAGCAAACCAGGAGTAACAGTAGCTTCTGCAATCAGAGCCTTTAAAAAATTGGCCCATTAAGAGCAATGAACAGCCTTTCTCCCTGCTCCCCACCTTTAATCAACAGTAGGAAAGAACAGGTTTCCTTTATAAAGAAAATGTTGCAGAACAACTGAGTGCTGCAACCCTCAATAACCATGAACTAATGGGTACTTTGAATAAAATAAGTTCGCCTTAATCTGAAAGTCCTTCCACTAGGAATAAAAAGCAGCTAACATCAGCCTACTGGAATGTCCTTCATGAACTTAACTAGTCAGACATTACTTATAGCCTTACTGGACACGGTGTTTTTTACAAAGTTTATTTTCTTGCTACGACAGAGTAAGGAAAAGAATCTCAGAGGTTCTTTTCTCTGATCCAAAATGTACACATTGGAAAGCACAGCATTAAAATGCGAGCATCATAGCAGACCCTGAAATGTCCTTATAGGTCTTCACAATGGCCAAAAGTTCTTTTTGCTGTTGGACTGTGTACGGAAGCAGCCAAAATTTATTTTTTAGACCTGCAATTTGTGAATTGCTCAAGATCCCACAAAACTGCTTTTGTTTAGAAAAGTGACCCTTCTCTTCCAGTAACTGCTCAAAAACACTTAAGCAATTAGTAACATTTTAGTAGTTATGAATCCATGTTAAATCCATTGCATCCTGACACCTGTGAACTCTGGAAAAAAAATAAGGTCCTAGTCTGGCTGCTCTGAATGCATCTAGAACATTCTGATATATTAAAATACCCTCTAATAGAGACCCTCTATATTTTAATTCAAAATAAAAGGGAAAAACCCAAGCAGCTGAGATGGAGCTATAACCATCCATCCATCCCAGACTCTCTCCATGGAAGAGTCACCCTGTGATGCTCTGCTGCTTTACTTAAAGATGACGTTAGATGCTTCTTGAAGCTCACAATGAATTGTTTACCACAATATGACAGCACAGTGTGCATTGATTTTCTTTCTGGCCTACTCAGCAAGTGGTTTAGGATGAAAATGAGTAGGGGAAACATCAGACAAGCAGTCCAGACTAACAGCTGTAGAGATTATCGTACACAATTGAGCAAACTGTCCATGGACGAGGGCTAATTCTGCAGAGGCGGGACTGCGGATCCAGGGATGTTGCCAACACTGGAGGATGGAATCCAGTGCGTGGGATGCTGAAGAATGGAGAGGAGATTTGGATGAATTAATTTAAGATGAAACAATAATAATAAGAATGCAGGAAACCAAGCTCCCTTCATTTCTAGCCCAAAGTCACTAAAAAACCCCCAAAACCTCAGATTATCTTTCCACCTAGTATATCCAAGTTATTTATTAAACTAGGCAAAGGTTAAAGTGAAACAAACCCATTAACACTGAAAAAAACCCCCTATTAATGCTGTTTAAAGCTGGGAGGGGGAGTAAAGAGGAAGGATGTGCTTGTGGTTAAGATGCTGAGATGCAGGTTCATCTCTAGGCTCTGCCACAGACTTCCTGCACAGCACGCATCAGCCAGTCAGACCCAGCTGGCGGTGGGAGGGGGCGCGCTTCTCCACTGAAGACAGTCTTATCTTCAGTAAAAATCAACTTAAATTACAAGCAATGTGTTTTTTAGAAGATGCTAGAGTTGGTAAGCCCGTCGTGCAGGTGCCATGTTCTACTTTAACCTTGTCTCTAATCTATTTTTAATAAAAGTGAGCTAGCAAAGCTGATACGGCTGCATTTCTTGCCTGACATCACAAAACGCAAGTGGTACTCCCAAGGACATTCTGAGCAGTGAACGAGCTCTCCCAAAAAGGCAGACTCTTCACTGCCTCGTGTGCAGGCTCCCCCAGTCCTCAATAATCCCTCTGAGGATTTTTATCTGAGGTAATCTTTTGTCACCCAAATGCTCATAGCTGAGAAGACTCAGCAAGTGCAGAACTGGATAAATTAAAAGCCAGTACTGAGGCATGTGAAGAAAAAGGAAGAAGTAAAAGCAGTGGGTCCCATATAAGAAACTGAAGCTAAAAAGCTAGTGGTGGCCCTCACCACATTATTTGTATGATGCCTCACAGCCTATTCTCTTCCCTCTTTTTAGGTGTTATTAGACAAAGCTTTTTTTTGGTGTGCTAGACAATATCATTCTCCCTATTTATTTAAAGCTGAATAGCCCTAGGATACTGTTGCAGTCCCAAATATTACTAATGCCAGCTAGCACTAGTAGTCATTCTAGTAGTACTTTAACTGAAATTCATGTCTTAAAATTGATTTGTGAATTTAGGAATTAAAACCTATGAAATATGCGACTAGGAGGGGCTCTCATAGTTATTTAAAATTAATAATACATGTGTTCACGTTGAAAAATCCTAATATGTACATTTTCTTCTTACGCACTGAAATAAATACAAAGAAACCACATTATGGCAGTTTAAAACACTACCCGAATAAAAAGACTTTGCTTTAATGAAATAATTGATATGGTTAATTTTTAATGAAGTCTCAAATATTTCCAATGAAGCAAAATCCTTGTTGGAAAAAGATTCTCCTAGAATGTAATTCATTATAATGAACATATTACTATAATTAAAGAACTAAATATTTTAAGAGCTGCACAGGAGATGAACATCTAACTACTTCCACTAAATTAATAATAGATTTCTTTCTGAACCATCTCCATTTTTAATCCCCTACTTTTAGATGCAAGAAAGGCACAATAGATTTTACAAGTGTGAAGTATTTATTTATTAGAAAAGCATGTTGTTTGCACACTTCAGGTTTGCATTCCAAAGTTTGCCATGGTCACAAGAGAATTTTAATGGCAGGAAGATTTCACTGCCTTTGAAAAGGCTGAAAAGCAATAAAGATTTTTTTGACCAAGACGACAGAATGTGTAAAGCCTGATTAAAAACCCAAAATTATGGTGAAACAGCCCACTGACATTGTTTTTGAAAAAAAAATAATTCTTGAAAGGTAAGAACCAGGTGAAGTTTTATTTCTATATGAACATGGAAATAGTTTTCGCAGATTTCTTAACACCTCTCAATTCAGCATCCTATCCTAATGTGTTGAAATGAATATTAGTGACTTTTTTTTCCAAGGGGATTTTTGTGCATCATGACCAAAAATAATGATCATGGCTAACATTAATGCCGACATTTTGGAAGAAGCTTGCTAAAACAGCTATAGGACAGTTACGTTTCAGAATAAAATTTGGATTGAAAAAGGAAAAAGACTAAATATCTGCACAACCTGGCAGCAATTTCTCACCTAACAGGCAAAGATTAGGTTGTAGGAGAAAAGTTGCAGAGCAATCTTATTGTTTGTTTGGAACTAGCCATGAGTAACGTTATTCATGCAGCTAATCATGACAAAACTGGGCTTACAGATTATAACTTTTGAAAATGGTATAAAACATCTGCCAAGAGTGAAGTTCCACACCCTGGGCTTCTTTTCACAGCAAATGGCTCTCACACACCTTTTTTTAAAACAATAAGTAAGTTAGATTAACTTTAGACTGACTGGGCTCACCAGCTTATCTGGAAGGCAGTATTTTTTGAAAAAAGGATATAATGCTAAATATAGTTTGCAATAATTTAGCATAGGTGGTTTAGAACTGAATCAAATGTCTGGAGTCACTAGATCTACAAGATGGAAGAATAACTAGAGCTTTCTTTGGAAGGCTGAAGATTGCAGCTTCTTCCCTCCAGTAGTTATGGGAGCTGGGTCCAAACTTCTGTTGTACAATTTGCCCTGTCCTAGACAGGGGTTTCTAACCAAACGAGGGTCTGCAGCTCCACTTGGCATCACAGGACTGTAAATGGCAACGGAAATAGAGCTATAACCCCAAAATGGGGTTTGAGAGGGAACACTGGAATGGGTTTTAGCCAGTATAACAGGCATTTTTGTAGGAGAAAAAAAAATTGTGCAGGACGTTGTAGATGGATTAGGAATTCCAGCATGTACCAAAATAGTAACTATACATCTTTCCAATGCTCAGGGAAATGCATCCAGAATTACCCCTAGGGTTAATGTCTTTGTGCTGCAAAATGAACATGCAACATATAAAATGCAAGACAAAGCTCCCCTTTTATTTTAATTCTTTCAACATATGGAAAACAGACTTTTGAACAAAACAACCCTAAACAAAGGCAAACTAGTGATTTATTTTGAAAAACAATAATGGGGTTGGTGTCATATGAAGGCTAAATGCTGAGATAGGAATCTGAACTCTGAATGTCTATTTCTATCTTTGCGATGTATTGCAGTGTGATGTTTTGAAAGTTGTAATCTCTCCATACGCAACCTTGAGATTCATTTCACAGAGAAATCTGAGACGTGCTTCACATGTCTGTTGTGTGAGATTGGCATATGAAGCAGATTGAAATTTCTTTTAAATGACTAAAAAAATGCTGTTCTGAAATTAGCGATTTTAAAATAGCAGGAAAAAATAGCTCAGATTTTGGGATAATCTACCTTGGATGAAGTTGCAGCACCTTCCAATCGAATTATCAGCGCCATGTATTTTGCATACAATTTAACTAAGATGTAACATAGCTGTCAAGTATAGCAATTTTTTCCAAAAAGGAACTTGAATAGAAAATCCTTTGTTCAAGGACTACTGTACTATTATTACTGTACAAATTACTGTTTTTTCCCTGCATTTATGCTTATTTATGAAACACATACCACAGAGAGGTGGCAATGCAACCAGTTTTAGATTAATTTTAAAACATGTAAAAATCTCTGGATGTGCTCAAGAAAAATGAAATATGGTGGGCTTCAGTTCAGTTAGGTTTTACTTTTCTTCTTCAAATTTCCTTCCGAGCTGCTCACTCACAAGCAACATGCTTAAGTTCTTTGTAAGTACAAGTAGACTCAGCTGTAACTGCTAATTTGACATCATACTGCAAGTACAGCATAATTGTGAGCAGGCAGACCACCAGGGGAGTTCTGCATTATCCTGGTTTCACTTAAGAGGGCAAAATTGTCCAAGGAATGAATAGAAAATGCCCACTATTAAAATAATAAAGATAAAAAAATAAAGAGAACTAAAGCCTAAAAAAAAAAAAGGAGCAGCTGTCAGAATTTGACAACTGTTGAAACATACTGTTCTTTTAAAATTCAAGACATCTGTAAGTGCATGTTATGATACTTGTTGCCAAGAAAGTGATGCCTTTATTATTAAAAATATCACTTATAATGCAAATGAGAGGAATTGTGTGTTAAGGTGAAATCTAAGGAATGGAGCTTGTCTCTGCACTGATTATCACAAAATATTGAAATGACAGTTTCAGAGCTTCTCATCAATATGTTAGGATATTAAACAGTTGAAGACAGTCAAACAGGAGATAAACTGAAAACAGGACAGAAAAGTAACATTGTTAAAGTCATTCCAGCCAGCTTTTCTTCCTAAAAACTGATTTAAAAAATGTTTGAATACTAATACCTATTCTACACTACAAAAGTAAAGTAGAAAAATACTTTTTTCCCCGATTTCTTATTTCATAATCCATTACATCTTTCTGCATAATTGCCTCTTCTTTATTACCTGAGTAAATAACAAAAGAGTAGTTCCATAGGAAAAAGATTCAAGGACATAATAATTTTAGCCAACTTTGCCATTTCTAAGTAATTTATGTAAAATTTGCAGTCTGCATTAGAATGTGACTGAAAGACTTGCTCTTCTGTTTTCTGGCTTGTTGTGCAGCTTCAAAAGAAGCAAACATATTATGCTTGATATTCTGAAAACTATTAGATTACTTCAATATTGGCATTTGAAATTAAATATGAATTACTTAAAAGCCCATTTAAAAACTACAGCATTGCCAGACATTTTAGCTGTACATTTTAGCACCAAAAGTTTCCTGTGTTTTATTACTTTTCTGTTTTTCAGAATAGCAGTGGATACCTTTATAATAAGTAACTAAATAATGCTGCCATTAATTGAAATTCTATTTTTAATGTAATTTCAGGGCGATATTAATAAATTGATGTTTTAACTTGCCTCTGGCTAAAACTCAGCTAATATGTTACTACACCAGCTAAGTATTGGAGGTTGTCTGGCTTTGTTTAATCATTCAGAGCAATTTCTTCTAACATAGGAGATGCCAAAATCTCTTCAGAGCATTTGCTAAAATGCCTTTTTATTTTCCTTTTCAAGCTAAAATTTTCCAGGTGTTTCAACATCTTTAAGATTGGCTTGAGATTCCCACAGAAGAAAACAAAAAGTTTCAACTAGTGACATCTACTTAAGGGAAAATGGAAGTGAAAAAACATGCTACAGGGCTCTCACTTGCCAGTTACGAATAATGGATTATTTACATACTTATGTCAACACAGTCCTCAAGGTCCTGGAATTAGTGCCACACGTGCAGAGATACAGCTCATGATAGCAGGTCTTTAGCACTGCTCAGAGTTTCAAAAACAAACTTTCCTTGTCTATTCATATAAATACACAGTCCCCTTTTTATTTAAGCTTAAAACCTGTGCATTAGAAACACTTGAGTAGTTTAGATGAGTAAACCACTGCAGTTCTAGTGCCTATTGCTGGAGATTCAGATCGCAGTGACGATGAATGTTCTGAGTATCTACAATACAGACACGCAGTAGTGTATACTTCTGACCCTTTCAAATCAAACAGCAGACTCCAAAACTTAGAAAAAAAACTTGTAATACACAAAAAATTATTTTTCCCTTGCCTGAATCCCTAAAAGTGTTTCTTAAAGTGTTTGTAAAATGTTGTTCCCTCTATAAACTTAGAGGTCTACCCAATTAATTCCCCTTAGAAATGTTTGTTCTGAGTGCTAGCTTGTGGCTTCCCCGCTGCACTGCTTTGGTGTTTAAGTGGAATGATGAGTAACAGAGGCTGTTTAACAGTCTCAGACCGTCTGCTTGCAACATCAGTAAGTTTAGTGTAGTTCTGCCTCCAAGAAATCAAATTCCTTTGAAAAGAAAATAATGTGTGAGATTTAAAATAGCAGAAGAAGAATTTGGGGGACCAGGTTTTTTACATTTCTTTCATAGAAGTACTCAAAATGAAAGGGAAGATTCTAGATGTGTTAAAGTTGATAGGAATTTTTGTCATTGGCCTTACTGAAGTTATGATTTCACATTAAATTTAGAGAGTAATTCTTGTACACAGTTATACAAAACTACACAACTTTGTTTCAACTTAGCTATAATCAAGTGTAATAGTAATTTTGCCGTGAACGTATATGGGAACAAAATTAAGCCACTGTTTCTTTGAGGTTCTCACTCAACATATTAACTATAGTATGTGTGTACTATTATTAATTTATTTATTATTATGAGACATATTCCTAAAACTGCTCAAAACCACTGCACTAAATATCTGTATTATATCAGCTCCTGTAGAGCTGAATATACGTAATATTGTTAATTTTTACATTATTATTCCAAGCATTAATGTTGCAACCTGAAGTAGTCCTATCCAAATAATTTGCCCTCCTCATTTCTATCAGATTATTTTAGTACTACCAGCAGAGGTTTTCAATGATACTAAGTATCATTTCTAAGACACTGAAGGGTTAATCCCTCTGCTTTAAAAACACTAGAGTTGTGCTGCTAAACAAGAACAAAAATAGACCACAAGAGAAGAACAAAGACCATTCAAGACATGATCTTGAGGGCCCAGTACAGCAAAAGAGAGCTAATGCCAACTACTGTAACTGCAGTTGGCATTTGGGACATGGTAGCTGCCTAATGCTGGAAGAAGAATTGTAAATGTTTGGTCATACCTGAGGATGAAGTGGAAAAACTTCACACAGACTTTTTCATGCAGTGAGAACTGTAGGACTGACAGCTACTGCATTACCTTACTCCTTAGTGCAATTGTGTGATCTGTAGAAGACTCAGAGAGGCAGGTATGGTACAACTAACACTTAGGAGAAAAGTGAATTTCTGAATAATCTTATGCTAATTCAGAAGGAATGTGCTTGGAAAAATTAAGAAAACAAGTGTTATGGGTTCCTAGACTTCACCAAAATTTGGAAATCTAAGAAGTCTTAGATGATGGAGACTATGTTGCACCTTCAATTATCTGTAGAATCTCTAGACAAACCTCTCCTAAAGTGCCATCAGGCTATTTCACTGAAAGCTCAGAGAAATATTGATTTTGAGAACGTTAAATTATCCAAATGAACTGAAGTTGGAGATGTAGAAAAACAAAGTGATCAATTTCCTTTTAGAGTAAAGTTTACCCCAGAATTTGAGGGAGACTGTCTCTCATTATAGCTACATGTACATCTAAGTCTGTCTGTTGTTTGCTCATTTGTAGTATGAGCTTTACATACCCAAAGGTTCTCACAATTCAAGGTTTGGTTCATCTTTGCATTCACATTAGAAGTGGTGCCACGACACATCATTCCATTAACTGATATGGAGTATCCATAAATCTCAATATTAAAGAGCAAGAGAAAGAAGATGAAGAAGCAGGAGGGAAGAGAAGAAAGTCTTGATGTTTTCCTACCACAGGGCAGGCCCTGAAGAAACTAAGAAGAGAAGAGAAAAAAGGAAAAGGAGGAGGTAGAGGATTGGCTCACTTACCTCTGAAATCTCAACACCATTGCAAACCATTATTCAAAGGTCTGCAGAAAATAGAGCAAAGATGAAGGAGGGAATAAGGTAGAACTCAAGAGGGGAGAATATGACAGAAAACAAAGAAAAGGGGCAGAACAGCACTGGTTATGTTTGTCCTGAGACTAGCTAGCAGGTTAGATAACTGAAAAAGAAACAGAAATGCACCATACCTTTTCTTTGTCACTGGCTTCTCGAGCCACAGTAGAGCCCTGAAACAGAAAAAATGGATCTAAAAATGTGCATATGTCAGAAACGAATTTGAAAATGTTACGGTAACAGGTCAAAAATGGATGAACTGCATCCTTCTGAACTTGAGAGCTGTTTTAAAGAAAGGTGATACAGTAGGTAGAATGCCCAGGGCCACTGAACTGCTGCAATCACTTAAAGAAGATGTATCATGAGAGAAGAAAGATGGATTAAGTCCTCAAATGCTCTACATCTATTGTCCTCCTGATTGCTGAAGCTTCTTCCTCATGTCTCATCCTCATCTTGAGACTGCCATTCTGGAAGTTCAGTTTGCTTGGCAGACTTCTCATCTTTTTGTGCCAATTTAGCTGTATGGTTATGGAATAGCCTATTCTATATAACTATTTGAACATATATAATACACATTTGAAAAGGATGTCACACAATATAAACACATAAAAATATTTGAAAGATCACAAAGTACAAAGAAGAACAAAGCACCTCACAGCAACATGAAGTCAAAAGAAGAGATGAGACCAGCTGTGGATTCACAAGATTTACAGTGCTTGCCAAAGACATTTTAGACATTTAATTTTTAGTTTTTCAAATTTATTTTTTAGCTTAAAACTAGTAGGCAATACGGTGATTTCTGAATAAGCTGGAGGTGACAAAAAATGGCTCTATATATTTCCTCGCAAATTTCTTGGAGCAGGACCACACCTTTAAGCACCCAGCATTTGTTTATCACATAATAGCACTGCAAGAAATAGTAACTATAAACATGATAATTGGACATTGAAAGATGGGTAAATTAGCTCTATCATTTGTTGGAAGGTGCACACTGTTTAAAGAAGTGCTGGAGTGGAATCATACTAGTTTAAAGAACATGAGGATTCCCAACCACATCTTTTTACACCATGTTTTATTCTGCTTGCAGAGAGAAACTTAGAAAACTTAGAAAGGATGGAGAGAAAAGATAAATGGGACAGTATGCCTTAGTTATTATCTATGGCCCAGCAAACAGGGATTTCATTGCGTTATATCGTTAACTGATAATAAAGCTTGGTAAAAGTCTGACATTTTAGTTTACTGATGATACACCTTTTATCTTGTCTTCTGTGCTCCAACAGACTATTGGGCCTGTAAAAAAGATCAGGTGAAAACCAAACTGGAGGGAAAAAAATGGATTTACAATAGTAAAAATTAGTGAGATTGCCAAATTTGACATTGATGTCATTTTAATAAAATGCCTCAGTGGCCAGGAACACACCTTTGAAGTCCTATGCTGCTCTGTGGTCTCTTTTTCTTAGTATCTACACAGGTAGAGACTTGTGCTACAAGTGAGCTCTAAGCTGGTGTCAGAAATATTCATGTACAAAAAAGAACTCTGAACCTACAACAGCAGATGCTGTAGCAATGAAAAATCAAGAAAAAGTGATTTATAATATACACAGTATCACTATAAATCCCCTCAATGAAGGAGTTTGTTTTGAAGAATAATATGGTATTGATGTTAAATGTAAATTGCAAGAGAAGTTTATCTTTAAAGCAATTCTGTCCAGCTGAACAAACTGAATAGAGTACAGAAGCATTCACAGAGATAAATAATAGCAAGAGCTGTTGACACCAATGCTAAGAACGTACTGCATATAATTTATGTTTCTTTCTGTCGTGCTTTCATCCATTTTTTAATGCATCTGGACATTATGATGCTCTAAAACACATACAGTTCTCTCAAATTAAAAAGAAAAAAAAAATGTTTCTCAGGTAAGCTCTGCTGCCAGTAATACTAAATACCAAAACATAAATTGTTGACAATCTGGAAAACAGGTTTTATAAATTACTTTCAGTCAACTATCTAACCGATTGCTAGGTAGATACTTGACAGTAGGAAACGATGGTGCAGTATGTAGCATTACAAATTTCTTAATATAGAATGCTGAATAAACTTCTTAAAACAAGTTTGCAGATGCACTTAGTGGTTCAACACAAAAATTAAATGTATTAGAAAGAAGTAGGTTTCTAAGGGGAGACTTTATGGAGGAAATTAAAACACAATCCCTTACCTAGAAAACTAAGACAAGATTTTGGGCATTCGTTGTAAGCACTTTATATTAACTATTGGCAAAATTACAATGAGCAGATAAACCTTCTGAAACAAAATTAAAACACACCTTATGATAAAAGCAACAGAAATTTTGTTTTTTAAGAACCTTCTCTTTTTTACTTGAATTATTTTTAAAATATAGAATGAAATATAAAGCTTTTGTAGTAGTGATGTACTTTGTTAGTAGCATTTTACTGGTTTAAATTATGATGACATTTAGTTATTTTATAAAAGCCCTCTGCAGAATCAGCTGTGGCTTGCCATAATGTTGCTAAAAACCTATAGGAAGCAGAATTATTATTGTATTTGTGTGAAGGGTTTTACCTTTAACCACTAGTTACATTTAACAAACATGCCGTTAAATTGCTCCGTTTAAAAATGCACAATACAAATAAATTTGTACAATTTCTATAAAACCATCCTTCACTTTTGCTAAGCCTAGATGCAGAATTAAACCAGTTAATGCTGCCTCTTAAATAACACAATTTAAAATTAATTAAAATTCTGAGCAATATTCAAGCATCACCAAAATCTAACATCTACAGTAAAGATTTTCAGCTACTTTGTCAGGTACTTCATCAGCAGTTATTTCTCACCTTTAAATCATATTTTCTATAAACAGATAAACGATGGCTGAACACATTTCTTGTAACAATCATATATACTTCAACTCCATCAACCGTAAGCCGGTACATGCCCAAAAACTGTGGAAGAAGCGTATTCCCATGACACTCCACAATAAACTGCAGGAACAAAAGAAAAAACAGAAATGAGGATGGCTATACATTATATAAATACATATATTTATACATTTTAAAACATAAAACACCCAGAAACAACACATCTATTTGCTGAATACGTACTGGTGTGGAGACAAACATTCCAAAAATCATGCCAAAACAAACCCCTTCATCAGGAGGTTATCCTGCTTTTAGGCCAGCGTTTGAAAAATAAAATCTTGAACTGCTTAACTTATAACTCTTGACTTCTATAGACGATCTCATAGAAAGAGCAGGCTCTATTTGACAGACCTTTCCACTTCTATGGTCCAAAAAGCACACCTAATGCAGATAAGATATTGATACTGATGTCAAAAAACCAAAAATACTTTTTCAAACATCACACTGCTGTACTTTGTATTCTGTTGTCCTAGATTGTATTTAGTGTGTATGTTTCTCCATTCTCCATATTTGTTTATGATGAACATTTATGGTGCTGTCACCAGCAAGGGGTATTATTTATTACCACCAACTTTCTAGTTGCATTTCAGGGTCAATAGACTTGAGCACTGAAGTGCAAGATCCCTGCATTTTTTTATTTACGAATCATTATATTTCCTTAAGGTCACCATATTCCATTACAAATGGGCTATTAACCTTGAAAAGATTTGCCACCTGCACGTGAAAACTGACTTCTTTTTTAAAAATAACCTGCCTTACAACTAATAGTTTGAAGTCCTGTTGGAAAGACTACTGGAGGAAGCAGAAAAAGTACAAGCTACATTGATGATGAGAACTATTGAAGAATGAATATTTATTCCCAGAATAAAAATGCCCATACTGTATTAATCCTAAAACCAACTCAAACACATCCACTCGTATTTTGTGGAACCAAGGAAAAGTTAAGCCACAATAATGCAAACTGGAAAAGGACTCATCAGCTTTCCTCTTTCTGTTATTACCAAATCTCGAACAGGAACTTGGAGAAAATTTAAAAATCCAAGCCCCGAATAGGAAACATGAAACTAACCAACAGTCAACTTTTAAAGCAGATCAGCTTTTAAATATTTGTTGAATACTGAAGCTCCTGTTTCTTTTGTGTCAGAGTGACCTGGTTATTAGAAACACATTATTCTAAAATACAGGAGACTTTAGAACAAGTTAGCCGAATAAACAATTTGAATTGTTTAACAAAGGTAGTTAGTATTTGGTAACAAATAACATAACAAAGCTCTTGGGACCCTGGAGATTTTGCAGTTTTAGGCTCCTCCGTTAATTTTAAGCAATTTCTCTCACTAACTTAATACTGGAATCTGCACATACCACATACAGATTTCCCCTTTTTAAATGGCAAAATAAAAATAGAAAGATTCAAGAGTCCTGAAAACAATACTGTCTGGCAAGAAACAAAGGGAATGAACAACAAAGATGGAAATTGTTGACTGTGAATTGACTAACAACTCTGACACACAACTTCTGTTGAATCTTGCTGGCACAGTTTGGGCTGTAACACCTCTTTCTGTCTGCCCTGTTGCTGTGCTGGAGGTTACAAGTCCGGAAGCAGAGAACACATAGTCATGACGCAGTTGTGCCACTTCACAGTGTAGCATTTTTAAGCTCAAACTGTCTATGAATGGGCAAAACACCTTAAGCCGCTGCAGAGGCTCAGTGAATGCACATCAGAACCTTAGGAAGGAAACACATTTGTACGCTCCACCATACAAAGAAGCTTGACAGAAAAAGGCCACAAAAGCAGTACCAGTCCTGAGCAGTGCACAAAGATCCGTCATTTTGCATCTCAGAAGGATTTCTGGTTTTAACAGATGCAGAAGCTGTAAGATGGAGTTCTTGAAGGATTTTCAATTATAGGGCTGTTACCAACCTCACAAAGCAGTTATAATGTGTTACAGGATACATAGCTCATTCTGACCATCAGTAATTTCTCTTAAAGAGCTAATCATAAAGTGAAATTAGATCTATTAATGCTGAGGTTACAGAAAACTTGTTTAAAATACTAATCCCTATTATTCAAGCTACATTGATTATTCTGTTATAAACATCAAGTACTTTGCATATATCCTAAAGGTAAATACTTTTCTAATGCTTTAGAAGGTGGGAAGGGTTATTCTCACAAAAACATTTACTGAGTGATTCCTTCTTTGAGTGAGATGATTAGTTTCTGCAAGGATGATAAAAATGAATCTGGCTTCCAAGAAGAGTTTAGTGCCACAATTTCAGGCCACTCAACTGTTAAATGGATGCATCCATTCCTAATCTTATGGCTCTACAGAATTTGAATTCCTGTGCAATAAAAGAAAACCTATTATTCCAGTTTTCCAGATGGGGATCTGAGATGTAGAAGCTTTATCTGAAATCATATAGAGTTTGTGCCACATGAAGGAATGGCAGCTAGGCATCTCGAATACTGGACTAATAATCCCCTGCCCTTTCTCTCAGCTGCTAGGGTCACAGTCTTTACTCTGAAACCATCTCTTCAACCCTAGCTATTGCTAACTCTCCAGTTTTAACCTTTCTGGTCCTGAGTGCCCCCATCTATAAAACAGCCACACCATGAACACAGAACATGTGCAACACACCCACTGTAATAACGTAAAATAAATCCTTTGGTTAGCAGTATACAACACCCTCCCAAACTGTTCTGTATTACTTGACAAGAAAAAAAAAAGCAATTAATGAGAGTCGCTTAAGTCCTATTTGTAAGTTAGGGTTAGCCATTTGCTAATGCTGCTGTTTCATGTCAGTATTTTGCAAACAAGTCTTCTGAAAGGGCAATGTTGCTAGCATGAAACACGGCATGAAAAGCTCTGCTAATACTGCTCTTCACTTGATAAAAAGGGACTTGGCCATGTTCTTGCAGACTTCTAAGAGACCTTCTCAAAGCAGACCATGTACCGCAATAGTTGTTTCCTACTTGGTGCTGACTGTGAACACTCATGCCACTGCAATTTAAAGAAAAGCCCCTAAAATGATTTCAGTGTTTCCCATGACAGCATTTCTTATCCTGATGGGGAGACAAAGGAAAGAGGGAGGAATGCCACTTGCTTTCAGCATCTACAAGGTTGGTCTAGAACTTCCTACCTTTGAAACTATCAATCCCCCATATCTGCATCACAGAGGAGGCAAAACGTGTCATCTGTTTGGGTGGGAGTCCAGCAGGACTTGCACTGGTGACTGTGGTTGGCAGATTTTCAATTTGTCCATCTTGATATAAATGAAGTAGCAATTTAGTAACCTCAAGGTGCTTTTTGGGAATGATTTCCTGAAGTTTCCCACTCACAGCTGGGATAAAAGTGAGCCTAGAAAATAAGCCGGTACATGCTTAACAGGACTGCTAAATTTCAGTGAAAGAAAAGACCTTCACTCCTTTATGTTAACTCTTTCTAAAAAGAACATTAAAACAATTCTATCAAGCAGCCTTGCTAAATAAATCTGTAATACTTAGCTAATACATTTACAAGTCCTTATATGCAGTAACAAAAATCCATCTTTTTTAAAAGAGTGTTATAAAAAACACCCCATCATTTTTTGTTAATTCAGACAACTTTCATTTTTCTGCACAGCATGAGGACAATATTACCATTAACGAAATAAAGTATCATCAGCATGTTGACACATTTTATCAGCTGTGCAGCATAGTTTTCAAATACCTAATTTTCTGAGCTCTCTTGAACCCCATGCTTAAAGCTGAAAATTAGTAAGAAATTCTTTATGACCCTATATTCTAATCAATTTTTTGTATAAATACAGCTTCAAGATTCCTTAATAAGAACAGAACTTTTCCTATCTCATTTTACATGAAAAATAAGATTCTTAGCTTCTTGCTTCTCCATGGCAAAGCTAGTAAGATATCAAGATGACTAAAGGATAACATAGTGCATATAATTTACTGACAAATAAGCTATGCCATTTTTGGGTCTTTTTGGAAAAAAACAGGGTAGAATTCCCCTTTCTGCTATTTCTCCTCCTCCCTTTGATGATAATCTATGGAATGATTTGATATCAGTGAAGACAAAATCCTGAATTATATATACATCTCAGTTCTATGTGAAAACTCAACATTCCTGTTTTTCACAGGTAGCCCTATTTTGCAAGGATTAATTCAGAAATATACAACATGCTCATTCTCCGTTATCCCTTTATATATTATTTTCATGATTTTCTACATCGTGGTTAAGGCAATCATGCTTGAATTATCAAATGCTTATGTGATAAGTCTATACATTCATTAGAATACTTTCATTAAAGAAATTGAATGGCAAGCAATATAATTATTTAAAAACATTTTGGATATTGTGAAGGACAAGAAGTTGATACTCCTTTTTTGGGCTCGACTTTCTCTTTCAAATGCTCCTGCCTGCAATCTGAAATATCTTCCACTAATGTGTTGTGTGCACATGCGTTGACATGTGGAATTGCTCCCCAAAAAGCAGGTTGAGAAGCTGTCCAGTGTTATGTCATGTTTCAGAATATTCCAATTATTGCCATTTTCTTGAGCCCTAATAATTTCACAGAAAATTATCCACTGGGTGCTTAGGTGACACACTGAAAGGACTAATTAGCTGAACTACAGCACACAACAGAAAGCTGTAGACTTCCAAGCATATAAAGCTGTTTTCTTCTAGTAAGTCATGTAAGAAAGTAATTTCATTTAAGGAAGTGTTCAATAAATACACAGGTTGTAAGATACAACCCCTGTGATTCACAGTCTTACATTTCATGTTGTTTCAGACTTGGGCCAGTGCTTAATTTTACTTCAAAGTGCAATGTAATCTAAATGTCGCCACTGCATGTGATTATCTATCTAGGCTGCAGATTTGCTACCAGGAACATTATTATACTTGCTACTGCTACAATCAAATGAGTCACTGGGTGCGCTCATTTCTTCTGAAAGTGCTCTGCACAGCATCAATAGCTTATATATATAAAATATAATAAATATATAGAAAACATCTGCTGGTGAAACCCAGGCCTCAACAGAGCCAGTGCACCCAAGTTGCTTCTGCCGTTTTGTGTAGTTAGATATTCACCTATGAAATTTCACTTTCAGTGAAGTTTTCCGATGTGTTTTTCAGTAATAGTTCCAGCCCGTAGGATGTACGGCCCTTTTGCACAGGCTGAATTCCATCTAATACCCACACTAATGAGTCTCCCGTCTTCAGGGTCACCTCTCCTATAGGGAACTGTGAGCCCATGGATGCAGGTGAAATGCAGACTGTTTGGATGAGAACATGTATATTCTCATCTCTACTTTTTCTGCTTCTCCTGGTTTTTCATATCAAAGCTGCTTTATAAGTCAGTTATCTTAGCAGGGCTAACGTGATAGCCATGTTATCCCTGGCTAATGTGGGCCACATTCTGCGCAGCCTCTTGATTCACATGAGGAACTAGGTGAAGGTCTTTCCTCGACTGTGTTTCTTCACAAACCTTTGCAAATCTTCACCTCTTACTACATTAGGACATACAAAGAGTCAGGGTAACCATTACACGGTATGCATCCTTCTTCATGAGCATCTGCATTTAAATAATAGTACATTATATTGTATTGCTTTGCCTTTTTACCTACCCTTTCCCTTCTTTTTTTGGTAGGTACGGATGTAATTCATGCAGAAATGGAGGGGGAAGCAAGCCATTGATAACCTGTGCAAGTAATGATGTAGATGGAGGATGACACAGACTTAAATGTAGCTCTGCTTTAACAGCTTAGTGGCTTGATGTCAGCCCATCTCAGTGCAAATTGCTAGACACCTAGTCCTCACTTTCTTTTCTGGGGTATTCTCTAGCCTATGTTGTCACCACTTCTGTGACAAAATTGCTTTTAGCCTACAGTAATGTTTTTCCATCTATTTAGGAACATTTTCTCCTACCTCCCGCTCAATACCACTGTGCTATTCCTTGATTTCCGTGCAGCCCTGAACCCTGCTCTTGGTGCAATTTCCCCTTTTTTCACCTTATTGTCTGTTTTTTGCCTTTCATTTGTCTTCCTGTTTATTTCATATTTTTTTCCTCTCCAGAAGCTAAGGTCTTTTTTTTTCCTGCTTTTGTTTTCTCCTTTATGCTGTCCTCTCCTGTTTTTAGCCCATTCTATTCTTTCCTTTCTTCCCATTCACTTCCCCATCGCTCTGCTGTTTGCTGTCTCTAGTAAATGGGCAGTCCCTCTCTTTTACCACTATTCACTATTTCTGCTGGTTGCCAGGGAGACAAACAGGCAGTGCAATAGGTGTCCGTTCTGCATACAATTACCTGTGTAGGGAAGAGAACATGCAGTCAACAGCGAGAGCCACCTATAGAAAACCTAAGGGTACCTACACTCATGAGTAGTTTTATACTGGAAGGCTTGTACGCTGACAATTTCCTCTTGTTCACCTGCTTTGAAGTGGCTTCTCAATTTCTTTTTTTTACTGAAGTCACCTGAGTGTCAGCACTGAGGAATAATAAATCCCTTTTGAAGTCCATTTTAATTGAGGAAAAAAAAAAGGGGGTTGTACAAAAAGTGGGTTTTTTTGAGACACTCAAGTTGCTTTCATTATATTTTTAAAAATTTCCACCCTGCCTGTCATCTATTCTCAAAGAGCACAGGATTCCACTCTTACATCAATTTACACCAATTTAATCTTTAAAGCAAGTTTAGCTCACTAGGAAGGACAGGGTGTCTTGCTTCAGACATTTCAGAAGCTAGAACATACGCCTACAGAATTTTACTCAACTGTTGCTGATTTCTGCCCTTGAAAATCATATTTGTAGTTTATAAAATATCTACATATATACTAATATCTACATTAGGATATTCTGTATTTTAAGTAAATTACTCAACTTCTTGCACAGGAAAACACATCCAAAAGAAACATATAAACATAGCTTGAATATATGCTGAAATGAAAAGTTTCCCTTTAGGAGGAAGCAGGGTATTACCTGTTCCTTAAAAATAGGGTGAAATCCTGGCCACGCACTTATCACAGATGACTTTGCTGAGCTCTCCTGTAACAATGTCAAAGGGAGCGGTAGGTTTAACTCCAGTTTTCTGGTCCGTGCTTTTGGGGTCAGGAGCACAGGTTTAAAACAAAAGAGCACTAGATTTGGAACTATTTCAAATGAATATTTGATTTTGTCCTCAAATACTATTTAAGTATTTAACATGAACATGCTTGATTAACTTACACAATTTTAAATGGTCAAACTATGTCTGAAAGTAGGTAAGCCCATACAGCAAAGACTTTGCTAATATTTCAAAGTCTGACCCATTTGAGCATAACGATGGTTCTAGTGCATTTGACAAGTAAACGATGTTCTGCTGAAAGAACGCCTGAAGAGTAGCGAGAAGAGTTGTACTAACTGACAGTATAATGATAATATAAGCAGCCCAAACCAATTGCAAATTATCATTAAAATGTGACTAAAAAGCAGCATTTTACACTATGTATGAGAAAATATTACAGTAGTTAAAAACTGGTTAGCATGGAAATTCACAGCACAAGAACCTAACATGTCATATATATTTGAATTTACCATAACGCTTAGAAACCTAGCTGGTTCATGCTCTAGGCCATTTTGTCTTTAAATGTAAATAGAAAGCTGGCCCATGCACGATGGACTCTATAATCTAGTCATAAATAACATGCTTTGCAACTTTAAGCATAGAGAAAGACATTATTCCCCTCTGTTTGTGCAGAAGTGGTGGGCTTAGTGGTGTGGTTTTTCTTTTTTTTTAACTTTGCAAGAGAAAATAATGATCTCTAGTGTTCCTAGTCAGTACTAAAAGCTTCAGACTCATCTGATGAGTTGACAGAAAACGTCAATGTTTAGACTGAAGCGTTCACCATCTGTCTGAGGCTGTAGGCCTGACTGCCACTAAAAAAAAAAGGCATCGCATCAGACAGGGTAAACAGATGAATGTAACTCATAATTTTGGCCAGCAACTATAATTTAAAATTGTCAGGACTATTATTTACAATTAAACAGTTTTAATTTGAAATTGCTATATATACTTATATGCTGTTTCTATAGTAACTTCTCCTGACAGTCCTTCAAGCCTGGTTCACTTTTAGTTATTTACACATTTCTAATATGTAGCCTTAGGCTTGGAATTTGATCTTTTTGGTTTTACTCTTGAATTTTTTTTTTAATTTTAAACAGTGGTAATAATACCGTAAATTGGGATGCACCTAACTTGGTTACTTTTGCAAAACGCCACATGATATTGCAATAGAACTCTACCCAGAAAGGAGAAAGCTAATGAACTCGGCCAAACTAACTTATTTTATTCTCACTCCTAACAAGTTATTAGCCATTCTGTTTCCTGAAAATAACCTGATTTCTCTAAGGTGTACAGTCATGTCTGTTATAACTTTGGTTAATTAAAAACCAGGCAATCTAGACTTGCTATTTTTAGACTTACAAGTGTTTACAGGCTATGCACAATTCCTGCTCCTTTTGTAAATACCTAAGTATACAGACTGTATAACTATAATCTCAGTTGCTCACAGCTTCAAAGAACAGATGGGCTAGTGCACCTTCAGACAGATGGAGAGTGGAAGGATGGACAGAACTGGATGGGCTTGTGGACTATACATCTCCATAATCTCCAGTTACTGATAAAATAACCTTTATTTCTACTTTCCAGTGGCAGTCTACATGTGTCTTTCTAACTTTTTGGTGACTTCACAAAAAATCATTGGTACTTGGAGTTGGATTTTGGAGGTGTTCATGGGAAAACTGCCCTGCTACATTTCTCTGCTGACCACACTAACTCCCAGATGCCTCATCGGTAGCTTTGTAGTTCAAAAAGGTGCAAGGAGAATAACAGCTATTTTGCAAGTACCAGGGATGAAAAATATTTTGGTGATTGAAGAACATATCCAGTCTCTCATGCTTCTGACTTGACATGGTCCCCTCCCCAGTATTCTTTGTTTAGAGACAGCTATCCTCTTGTATTTATTATTAAGCAGTTCAAGCAGTCTTGGACAACATTTGATAAGGCTTATTTGGTCCCTAAGGAAGGGCAGGTACTTCTGAGGTCTAGAAGCATTCTATCAGCTTGGAGCTGTTAGCCTTAATAAGGATACAGGTGAGTAAATACTATGGTTTAAATGAAACTCATCCAGAGTTTCAATGTGTGGAAGAAACCTGGAATGACTTTGTAGAGGGAAAGAAAAAGCCTGAGAAAAAGAGAGGAAAGATATGATCTGTCATAAACAGCATGAATTTCACTCATAATCATGTCACAATTAACTGGAAGATAATTACCGCCTTCTTGGGCAGGTGAAAGAGGGTGCAAAATACCAAGGGTTCACAAGTTACTGTTCATAATGGACAGGTCCTTTGGGGGTACTAGATCTCTAACAAGGGAGAAACAGTCTTCTAAAATTGACATGAATCATTGCCCTAGTCTTCATGCACCTGAGAAAGGTTATTCCTCCCAGGACAATCCCTGCACTATATAACTGAGTCTGAACATGTCGGCACGCTCACTTCCTTGAAAGGCAAAACCTTTCAAATACAGCTCTACTCTACGAGCAATCTGGCAAAGGGTATGATGTAAGGGCATGCCAATGGAATTCCCAAACTAGTCCCAAACACAATCACACCTGGTGTGTGAAGCACACTTAGCTGGGCCAGAAATCTTCACGTATGTGGCGAGTGCTGCTGGTGATCAGTGAACTGAAACTAGAGAAAAGCTAACAAACAGACGTCTCACTAAATATCCCATATTTGGTACTTTTGTGTGTACTTACAATTAGCTGCTTTAACTGTAGCAACAATTACAATTAAGGAAGATACTGGGCAGTAAGGTAAGTATGTAAATCGGTACAGGGAACTTGACGTTTCCTCTAATGGCAGAAGAGAGTATGCCAAAATAAAATTGAACTCAAGAGAACTGGTTTTATTGCCAAAGATTTCCAAAGGAGTAGCAGTGTAGTATCTGCAAAGCCTTGTACTACTGCAACTAAGCCATCTGACAGAACCATAAAGTCACAATCATACCAGTGAATTAGACGGGTCTTGGACTGTCCTCTGGCATCAGTTCTAGTTGGAATGGAATAACTCATCTCGAGGGCACTCACAGGGCACGTGCAGGACAACCAAGGGATCAGGCCCAGCCAGCACGGGTTCATGAAAGGCAGGTCCTGCTTCACCAACCTGATCTCCTTCTATGACCAGGTGACCCGCCTAGTGGGTGAGGGGAAGGCTGTGGATGTTGTCTACCTGGATTTTAGTAAAGCCTTCGACACTGTCTCCCACAGTATTCTGGAGAAGCTGGCGACTCGTGGCTCAGACAGGTGCACTCTTCGCTGGGTTAAAAACTGGCTGGATGGCCGAGCCCAGAGAGTCGTGGTGAATGGAGCAAAATCCAGTTGGTGGCTGGTCACAAGCGGAGTCCCCCAGGGCTCAGTTTTGGGGCCAGTCTTGTTTAATATATTTATCGATGATCCGGATGAGGGGATTGAGTGCACCCTCAGCAAGTTTGCAGACGACACCAAGTTGGGTAGGAGTGTTGATCTGCTCGAGGGTCGGAAGGCTCTGCAGAGGGATCTGGACAGGCTGGATCCATGGACCGAGGCCAATTGTATGAGGTTCAACAAGGCCAAGTGCCAGGTCCTGCACTTGGGTCACAACAACCCCATGCAACACTACAGGCTTGGGGACGAGTGGCTGGAAAGCTGCCCCGCAGAAAAGGACCTGGGGGTGTTGATTGACAGCCGGCTGAATATGAGCCAGCAGTGTGCCCAGGTGGCCAAGAAGGCCAACAGCATCCTGGCCTGTATTAGAAACAGTGTGGCCAGCAGGAGTAGGGAGGTGATGGTGCCCCTGTACTCGGCTCTGGTGAGGCCGCACCTCGACTGCTGTGTTCAGTTTTGGGCCCCTCACTACAAGAAGGACATTGAGGTGCTGGAGCGTGTCCAGAGAAGGGTGACAAAGCTGGTGAGGGGTCTGGAGCACAAGTCTTACCAGGAGCGGCTGAGGGAACTGGGGTTGTTCAGTCTGGAGAAGAGGAGGCTGAGGGGAGACCTCATCGCTCTCTACAATTACATGAAAGGAGGTTGTAGCGAGGTGGGTGTTGGTCTCTTCTCCCAAGTGACTAGTGATAGAATGAGAGGAAATGGCCTCAAGTTGCACCAGGGGAGGTTTAGACTGGATATTAGGAAAAAATTTCTTTACATGGTTTAATGGGCATTGTGGTGTTAGTTGATGGTTGTACTTGATGATCTTACAGGTCTTTTCCAAACGTAGTGATTCTGTGATCTCACATTCAAATTATTAAGTTCTCTTCTAAACCAGGATGCTCATATTCAAACTCCTAAGTAGGAACAGTAACTGGCCTGAGTTAATACCTTAAACCTTGCTCAGAATTATTTGGGAGACAGCTAACTGGCCCAAAGCAAAACCACAGTAGAACCATTAATGAGCTCAAGTGCCAGTGGATGTTATCTGGCATTGCATTGTTTGCTAGTAGAAAGGTAGTCTAAAGCCAGTCTGTGTGGGATGACTTGGTCAAGGGAATTATTAAAACCTTTCCACCGGGACAATGGGTTCTCAAGACTTTGTCAAGCAGACTAAGATAAGCTTCACTTGTCTAAAAAACATCTACAGAAGTGGGAGGACAAGCTGTTGTACCTAATGATTCCAAGCATTCAATTTCCAGGAGCAACACACAGGACATGGTATCAGCCGTCACCAGTTAGTGGGATTTAATTTAGATTTTTTTTAATGAATTCAAATTCTTTTGTTCAGCACATTGCTGAAGATACTGCAATTAACTTATTTCATTAAAAAGTCCAATTATTAAACTGTCTCTGTACTTGAGTTCCTCTGCATTTACAATGCTTTGTAAAGTGCTCAAATTCTGAGACAAAAAGAAATACAAGTCATATCTTTATGAATCTTTTGGAGGCACCAATGAGAGCTTTTTTTACATGGATGTTTTTCCAGTATGAAGTGAAATTAGATGCCTGGTACACATAGCTTTCAGATCATTATTCCTTGTAACCTAGCCTATTACAAACCCTGATGTTTGAAAGCATTAATGAAAAAAGATTCCAAATTATAAAGTTCATTCATCTTAGCACTGTCTTCACTGACAGTCTTGAAAGGAGATGACTGTTTTGAAAAGCAGTATGACTTTTCAGCTGGATTAAGTCTCAAAATCTGGATTATTAATACTAGCTTCTAATGCCAAATAAGAAACAGACTACAATTTTAATTTTGCTGCACTGCTTCACAGATCAAACCCCTTTCAAATCAAAGCTAAAACTGTAAGTTTGAAAACTCTAATAAATAATAACCCTAAAATTACAAATAGATAATAGTTTAAAGTATCTCTTTGGTAAAACTGTAATTAAAAGATGGTCTTAGGAACATTTCTGATAATGACAATATTTACCTACATTAAAACAAACACATGGTGGTCTTACATTTTATTTAAACAGAACAACAACATGCAGAGAGAGAAGAGAGTTCATATCTAACTCACTGAAGGCTTCCCAAGCTACTCTGGATGGCATTCAGAGATCTCCCTTCAACAGAGGAAGAGCAGAGAGGGAGACAGCCAAGCAGCACCTCTGGCTGGCAATACCTTCAATCCCAAGCACCCCGAAATCATGCTTTTGACTGCCTTCCACCTCAAAAGATGGCTTTAAAACTGGTTTTACGAAAGTAAGAGTATTTAAAAAAACCAAAGCCCGAGTACTTTCTATTCAGCCAGTGCTGCTTTCAAACTGGAGTTTGAGATTCCTATTATATATTGGTTGAAACTGTTAGAAAATTACTAAACATTACAAGACAAAAAATAAACCACCGAAAACAACAACAAAAAACCCCCAACCCCGAATGTCCTGAAGTCTTAACGTGCATTCCCAACCCATGGAAGTGAGCAGGAAGATGGAAAGAAGGATAAAAAACCCCCTTCTTTTGGGTATCATATTTAAGATGATTTTTAGAGATTTTTGTGATTCATACAGCTTTAGAGCTTATTTAAACAGATCTGGGGCTAAGAAAATTAGCACTGATTTTATTAAGACCTCTCGTATTTCCTAAGTTCTACTCCCCCCTGTGCAAGCCACAGGAATTATACACTGGCACAGCATGACAGCTATCAAGGCTGGTTTGAGGGATCTCCACTGTTCACTTTTAACTTTAATGTTGTTCCTAGAAATTCACATGGCAAAACCTGTTTCTTTATTAGCAGAATTTTTCCATTAATTATACCCAATTTTTTATTTCTCATACAATACAACTTTTAAATTTTTTTAAATCTGTCGTTAGTGAAAGACATAAAACATTCAGTGATCAGAGCAGGAAGAAAGAGGTCACCTGCACCATTCATACACACGTACACAGACACCAACAACCTAGCCCAGAATAAAGTAGCTTCAAGCCTGGGAGTCCACTAGCTGAAAGAAAGAGCAACTTCCTAGTAAGGCGAAGGAGCTTATGGCCTCCAAGTTAGTACCTCTGTATCATGTAGACGTATCATTTTACTTAAAGCTAGCCTAGATATTTAGAAAAGTGCAGCCTTGTGAATTGCAGACACACAGTAAATTGCTCATGCAAAACGGAAAAAGTCTGAAGTGACCCTTTTTCCATAATTATTCATTTAAAACTTTTAACACTCTAAAAAAAGATTGGCATTATAATACTTAAGAAGAGATCCTACACCCTTATAATAATTAGTTTATTACCTGATGATATTTCTTCAGTATGTTGTGCATTTCTGCTACATCTTCACTTGTTATAGTTTTGATGATATATCTTTTGTCGTAAGATGTATGAAAGCGGGCACCACTGCGTGCTTGGGAATCATTGGCAAGGGGTGCACTTCTTGTCAATGAATTCTGTCAATTGATTTAAAACAAAAAAAGCATCAAGTCAGACAAAAATATGCAACTTTTAATGAGTACAAATATAAACAATTTACAATTATTTTTTAACCTTTTTCAGTACATCCGTATCAAGCTGAATTCTGCAAAGCATGTAATCACGAACCGCATTATCTTGACAAATCACTTCAAAAATATTCTGAGAACAAAACAAGGTTTGGGGGAAGGTAATGCCCATCAGTGGTTCAAAAGTAATTCTCAATGCTGAATGAGAGGTTATTGAACTTTGTTACACATACATTATCAGCTTTTGGGAAGAAACCATACAGTAATTAAAAATCCAAAAGGAACACTGTATTACACCACAATAACTATAAATAGAGGATTCATCCATAGTAACAGCACCGCTTTAAAATTGAGCAGGATTTGCTCTTGAGCCAGTGTGATCTGGTACATAAACAATATCATAGCTAGGTTTCTGAGTTCTAGTACCAGAGCTATTTCAGTGATTCAATACCTAGTGTTAAGCAAGTAATATTATTGTACAGTACCTCCTTTTGTAAAATAGACCTACCTTTCTACAGACTCAAGAGGGGAAGATTAATTAATGACGATATAGTAGTTAGAAGAAAAACTGCTAGAGATTAGTGACTATTTTTAGACTGAAGCTGGAGACTACTTGCACTTCAACAGTAGCAAAAGAAAATAAGTAATTTTTCAGAAAATAAGAAGTATTCAGATTAGATTTCTTTATATTTAAAAACAGTAAAAATAAACTAGACAAAGTATAACAACTTGCTTCTGGCTGGAAACATCTTTCTTTACCCATAAGAGTTTATGCCAATTGTTACATACTTGAATTGCACTTTTTTTTTTTTTGTAATAAGTAGTAACAGCAGTAGCACAGCCACGAGAAAAATCAACAATGTTCTTGCACCCCATGTGTACTTCCATAAAAATGGACCATACTCTGAAAAGGTTAAACAAGTTAATTACAGTCTGCTGGAACACTTCTATGTTTATGAAATAAACTTGCAGTACCCATTTGGTATATCCCTACTGGTTGCAAAAACGTGTACTTGCTAGTCTGCCACTGAACCTCTGAAGGAGGGGAAGAGGGAAGATAGTAAGGAGGGCCTGAACTAGCATTAGTCTCCAAAATTTCAAATACTCTTGGGGTATATTTTAACATTCTTCACCAAAAGACTTGTCAGATTTGAGTGAAATTCAGACCTTGGAGTACTCAGTATGAATGAAATATCTTGCTAGCAATGTCTTGACTGAGATACAACAGATAGGAGATGCTTCTTCTCTGGACTTAGCAGTTGCTGAAGCTCAGTTACTAATTCTGTGGCCAGAAAGGGACAAAACCAGCCACTTTTGACTTCAAACCTTCTGAATGCTATTCCTATAACCATACGCTCTTCTAAAATCTGTCTCCTTTTGTCTTCATAAGCACTATTTGCACAGGAGAGATCTTCTAACGTTAGGCCTTAAAGTTCTTCCTGCTCTCCAGGAACCTCCTTTCATCCCATTGTTAACCAGGAGTATCTAGTATATAGGTATATTTATGTAGTAACCCATCAAAACAAACATGAATTTATTCAGATTTTTTTCCC
Source organism: Gavia stellata (assembly GCF_030936135.1). Lineage (NCBI taxonomy): Eukaryota > Metazoa > Chordata > Aves > Gaviiformes > Gaviidae > Gavia > Gavia stellata. Next base: position 20,434,364 of record NC_082599.1, on the reverse strand, counting down.
CATGATGGAATATGATACTTGATGCATTTAAAAATATGGACAGCATAAGCAATAAGAAATTCTGACTTAAAAAGAAACAACAGCTGTTACACTAAGAGAATGAATCAACTAGTACATCTTTTATCATGCTGCTTTCATTACAATTCAGGCTAGACAGAAAAAATACAGAACCTAGTCAGATTCAAGTAGAAATTAATACATTTAGTTGTATTTTAAATCAACTGGAGGAAATCTTGTAAAGTCACCGACTTTTTAATGATTCTTGTTTTTTCCAGCAATAGCTTTTTTCCTAATGAAAATTAATTCTGCCTGATTGCTAACTATAATGACAAGTTAATTGGCAAATACAACTATCACACCAAAAATGTTGCTAACAAGAGAATATAATATATCTGCACACAATTATTTAGCGCACACTTTACTGTTTCTTAATGCTTTAATAGGTTGGAAATGGTGATGCATTTATTTTTTAGTAGATGGGTATTTTATTATTAGTTATCTATATCAAGCTTAATTAAGAATGCATACAGCTATCATTTTACCACATGCATATTAATTTGTTAGAATAAACCAACCAACTTTATGCTAAGCAGCACCTTGACATACATGCACAGGTAACCCAAATGCACTCTCTACAATACTCTGACCCTAGTAATAAATTAGAGTTTAAGATCAGATGTTTAAACATTAAACATGTTTATGATAAAAACAATCTGTAATTAAACAACCTCTTTGACACATTATTTTTACTAACTCTCCATGCCTGTGATAACTGTCTCAATATAATGGTCTCTTCAGATACACAATGTAGTTCCTTTAAACTTTGAAAGAAGGTGGAACGTGGAGGATATTTTAATATTGCTATTTGCTGTGCTTTATTTTGATACTTGCATAAGTTTATTTAATAAGTACGGTTTAAAAAGCTGAAAAAAATACCTAATTACATCATATTATGCTGACTACTAGTAATTGCATTACCACTTTCTTGTGCTGACAAATGCATGGCTGAGTTTTGTCTGTGGACAGTTTTATTTGTAATGGTTAATTTGTCACTTCTGTGAACAGAGAAAAGTTCAAATTCCTTCTAGAGTAAAGCTTCTAGGTATGAAGCAAGTATCTTACCTCTCAACTACACTAGTTGTATTTGTTTATAGTTAGAAATCAGTCTTCAGTAAAATACATATACTGTTGCTTGATCAGGACAATGAATCTTGAAATAAAAAGATGGTAAGAATTAGCCTGCACTGGTAAGTCATCATTAGCAAGTAAGACCAAGGAATAGCTTCACTGAAAGGATCAAACTAGAAGAGTTTAGGGGCTTCAAAGGGGAAAAAATATGGCTATTTAAAAATACTAAGATCCTTCCCTTTTGATATAGGTAAAGCTAACTTACCTGTTTGACCCAACACTGTTAAGTATAAATCAAAGCATTTTGCCCCCCATTCAACCCTGCTAAATACTAACAAATTAATGGTGTATATATTAGAAATGAAGAGATTCTTTGTTGGAAAATGTTTCTCGTAAGTTAACACACAAAATGGCGAAGCAGGTCCTGCACTTAAGCCTCTTTAAAGCACAGCCACTAGTAAACCTGTAACTGGTAAGAAATCTCAGACAAAAAATACGAGTAACACCATGTGTGACATCCAATATGCACTTTACACCACAAAGACTGTGGAAAGTTTGTAGGATTTTCTCTTTCAAAATTAGATTTTAGACATATCTAGATAAGTAAAAAAGTTTAACTTATTCTGGGGTTACTAGCCTAGTAACCCAAGTTAGATTGACCAAAGTCAATCATCTTTATCTTAATGCAAACAATAAAAGAAACATGTATTAGTGGTCATCAGATAGATTGAAAGTACGCATTTATTTGAATTGTACTGCTCTGTAGTTCAGACTGCTATCGGATGCACTGTAGAGACTTGTCTTTTACTGTGAAACGCAGTTTTGTGAGACAGTATGTGGTAAAACACGCCTGTGATCCAGATGACTTTTACCAGAACACACAGATAAATTTCAGTGATGATTTGTACAAAAAGTGAGTAAAGCAAGATGTACTATAGACATCTATGCACAAATGCCTTGGAAGAAAAGCTGATTGAACCTGCCTAAAGAGAGAAGTGTAGGGCTCTCTTCTGCTCTCTTGTTCACCAGTAAACTCAGCTAAGGGAGACCCATCGCCGTCCCCAGCTGCAATATCTCCTTCTTAGGTGAGGTTTCTGTAGGGGACTGGGAAGGAAATAAAGAATGAAACTCAAGCATCTCCCTTATCCAAAAGGAAAATATAAGCAGGGTTGAGGGAGGGGGAAAGGAGAGACAGAGATAGATAGATCATGGCAAATACCAGATTGAATTCCCTCTGGCTCTGCTCCTTAATTAGGGGAAGACTAAGTGGAATGGAAACAGATGGGAAACGAGTCACTCCTCACTTAGCATAGATCTATGAGCCACAAAGCCAGAAGAGGGAGGATATCCTTCGGATATAGACAAAAAACCTGCCCAACTCTATCCTCCAAAAGATACAGGTTTGATGATCTAATAACCCTTTTACCATCACTTACTGCTACTACGTAACACTTCCATATTGTGTCAGAAACCGGTGGAGCATGCATCTAACTGTACAACATTGGAGCATTAGTCATAATAAGTTAATAAAAATCACCTGCTTATACTATAGCATTAGTGAGCACAAAACTCAAAGAAAAGAGGGTCAGAGTGCCCTGTCCCCTTCAGATTTTCCCAGCCTTCTCCAACTCTGCCACAGTATGCCTTGGTCCTCTGTCATGATTAAAACATCTGTCAGCTACACATACCCTGTTCCACTTAAGAGCTCCACTTAGCAACTCACTGCAAGTCTCCTGCTCCGAGCGTGCATGTTCTGCCAATTCCCCATTCACTTCTCATTTGTGAAGTTTTAATCTTGTGCCTGCTGGTTTTTTGGTCTCAGGAGAAGGCAAAGTTTTTGTACTTTTAAAGTGTGAATACTTTTATGAGGTCATTTAAAGACTACGCTAAATTACTTGTGTAATTACTTATACAACTGAAGACACATTTAACATGCCAAGCTCAGAGATACCTCTACTAGATAAATTTCTCTTTCACATACCTCCCCCTCTCTCCCAAAAAGTTTCCCTCTGAGAAATCACTGACTAGAAGTCTCACTGCCCTTACATAAATCAATATAAAAAATATCACCTATATTACAGTAAGTAGCAGGCAACCAGAAACACTCATCTGATCTTCAGTGCTGAGAGGCTACAAATCACAAAGAACTTGTCCCATACCACAGAATTAATTTCTGATAAAATAATGAAAATACAGCTTTAACTATAAATGGGTAAAAGCTACACCATTTCCTAGTATTTCATTTCCCAAAGAGTTCTTGATACAAAACGTTAATCAGCACACCTAAATTACATGTCTTCATTTCACTCAAGAACAGCATATTCTTTAGCAGCTTATTTAGTTTAACTGTAGACCCACTCTCTTCCCTCAGCATCTCTTTCCCAAACTCTCAGCAATCTGTGCAAAGTTTTACTTCCTACAGTAAAAATGTATAAGGTAAGGGAAAAGTTCTCTTCCACAGGTGCTCTTAGGACCTAATCCACAATTCTTTGAACTTCACAGGAGCTTTTCTGGAGCCTTCAACAGAATTTCATAAACTAGAGTCCAACACAACGACTACCCATTTCATTTCACCCAGCCATTCCTAAACCGAACCCCAATCTCTGCTTTTGGTCAAGGTACAACTTCCAGAAAGGCAGTCTTGATTTTTCCAACCTCAAAAGACAAAGATTCTCCACTGTAGTTTTTCAAGTATTTAATCATTTGTGTTGCTGAAAAGGTCAGTCTAATTTTGAATTTGAATTATTTCCTTTCCCAGTAATTCCTATTTATTCTTTCCTAAAGTATCTAGTATCGTTTTTCTGCAAGGATACTCACATACTACTTACTTCTCAATTTATTTTTCGCAAGTGCCGCAGATCAAACTCTGTCACTCCCACCACTCTATGTCCTTAAATTCCTTTGACTCCATTTTTCTGTATTTTTTTCTATATCCAAATTGTCAACATCCTATTTTAAGATGACTAGCACCAAAACTATATATAGTACTAGCTTGAGGTATAAAATAAACAGATATTAAAAAAAGTTAGAGCTCCTTCTGGTCTTATTTTATACCTTCCAATTTATCCACCCAAGGATGCAGTTAGTCCTAGTCAGGAGCTCACACTAGTGCTAAATTCTTGTCGTCTTTGACCTCTTGTTCCTCCTCAGAGCTATTACCTCCCAAAATGCAGCCTTCCTCCCTCTGTAGTTCTACACCCTTTTTTATCCATGTAACTATTCATCTGACCATATTAAAAGGCATCTCATTTGGACAGTCTCAGAATGGCAGGGGATCAAGTGTTTTTTGTACAAAATCCTTGTCTTTATCCCATTTTACCATTTGGATGGATTTTGCATCTTCTGCAAGTTTTCAGTACATGAAAAGTCAGCTGCTCAATAACAGTGAAATTTTGATTGTTGTCATTTAATCATCCATTATTTGCATAATTTTTATTTTTTATAATAAAGCCCCACAATAATTGGCATTTTAGAAATCAAAGTCACAAAATATCAAGAAAAATACTTTGTTAGAGGCATCCTCAACAGTCCTTAGAAGCCAGCTAGAACACCACCTAATGCTTTATATCCTTTAAAAGTCTATTTTTACCTTGCACATTGGTCAATAAAAACAGCAAGGCTATTGTAATTAAGTAACACTAATGATATTATTGATAATGCTAGTTATACCATCATCACATATCAAAAAAAGTAAACCGATTTCCAGCGAGACGTTGTTGTCTCTGAGAGCAACAAGTTAAGCTGTTTGGAGTTATTTTTTCTGACTGAAACCATTTTTGTGAGAAAACATAGAGCAGAGACACTAAAGTACAGGAAAAGCTTGTCCCCCCCTCCCTCCATAATTACAAGCTATATTTATAACTGGTAAAGTATTGCCTTCCTCTTCAAAGACAAACTGCTGGTGAGGCTCTTCCTCCTCTGCCCACTTTGCTTAAAACGTTCACAGCACGGATATTTATCTCCACAGTGGGAGGCCAAGGATTAGCCACAGCCTCCAAGAGGGTGGAGAGATTTAAAGGTCAATTTAATTAGCTCATTCTAATCTCTTACACATCTAATGTAAATGTCATTGTTTTCTAACTGCTACTTTAGCAGACAAGATTATATTTTAGAAACTTTGAACATGTGAACTATGTGTTGGATGTAATACAAATACTTCATGTAACTAACCTAAAAAGGAAACCTAATAAAATTTGTCATTGAGTCAGAGCTTTTCCTAAAAAAAGAGAAAAAGGGCAATAGGAAAATTCTGGTGATAAAGCACGTAGAGCTTTAGAAGAACAGTAATCTTTCAAACTGACTGGCTTAACAGCTTCTTATTGATTTAAATCTTTCCCATTTTGCAACGTCTGGAGAAAGGCAAACAAGGGTTTCTGGTACTGTGATCTCATCCAAAAGTCGTGGAACACTAAAACAAGCTTCACAAGCCCAATGTACCCTAAAGACAAATCAGACCACATCCCAGGCTATTTAAGAGTGCCTCTGGGCAAGCTCTGCATGAACGAATAGGCAAAAACAAGTGCACAGATGATACTCTGTTGACTGAAATCACAGGTCAGTGGAAAAACCTGGCAGTGGTTCATCGCTGTTAGAGAATTACGTACACACGGTCTGGCTGTTCTTCTGTGGCAGCAGTTACAGTAGTCCTGCCTGGCCCATGCACAGCTTTTCAAGAAGACAAGCTTGCAGCTCTCCCCAACCTTTTTTTCTTTTTACAAGAGCTCAGCAATGATGGATACGGATGAATTAGACCTGGATTACTGATTAAGAAGTATATCAAAGAGACACAGTGTCATACAACCGGACATAGATGCTCCAAGTATTTTTGCTGTAATTTGAAACAAGCAGCCTGCTTCTGGGATGGTGTTCAGGACAGTGTTTTGCCAGTGATTTCTAAGAGAAGAAAGGCAAAGCGCTAGTGTTTTAACGTAACAAAAGAAGCACCAAACCCAGAGATGTCTGGTTTTGTCATACGGGGAAGGGTAGGGGAGATTTTGGGGTTTACTTTGTATGCTGGCACTGTGCATTCTATCATTGCCATTGAGCAGGTTCATGGCTAGAAACACCGATGAGGAAACATGATCAGGGAACACCGATCTCTGACACTGACACGTGTTTAAGAAGTCTGGCATATAGCAAAGCATACCTGACCAGTAACAAACGCTACAAGCACATTCAGTGGTATGACCTCCCCTTGCCTCTGGCAGCTGCATGGACAATACTGCACGATGATTTCTTGTCAGCTCAAAAGCAGGGCTCTCAAAAGACCTGTGGTGAATGTCACAGGGCCTCCAAAAGATGAAAACAGACCATCACTGGTCCTGCAGCGCACCCATCAGAAATAGAGTCCCTTCTATGATCTCATTAAGATGTACACACTCTGAACACCTAAGAACATTTATAAGCAAATTTTATTCAGGGTGTGATTACTGTGGTGAAAGACATTAAAAAAAGAAAAGTGAAACACCAGCTTTTTCTTTTCTGCACTGAGCTATCCTTCCAGGAGAAAGGTTATGGGTTCCTTGACTTGGTCAAATGAGAGTTTAATGAATAAAACGTTATTATTTCCTAAATCAAGTTATCCTATTGAGACTGTAGGTCTGGATTTGGAGTGGTCAGCTTAAGGCATGCACTTGCTTTGGAAAGAGTTAGGGCTCTTTTTCTGGGAGCTTCTCTCCTTCAGCCCTGCAAAGCTTGGCTTGACGCCTCACTTTCAATGGCTATCTGCCTAAGAGCTCAGGGAGCACCTATCAGCTCATTGTTTTGATGTTGCCAGCACAGGCTAAGTTACTTTTTTTCTAGTTTGAATACCCGATTATGAATGACACTTAGTTTAGGCAAGGAACTGTTGAAAGCAAAGCAAATTAAACATTTTCTCTAGGGATGACTAAGAGAAACCAGAGGTTAAAACTTCTGTTGCCATACATACTAAGGTTAAGTCCCACAGTCACTAAATTCTTATTTGGGCTCACACTTAAGGCACCAAATCCTAGAACATAATATTCAGATTGCAAACGTCATTTTTTACATGCTGAAAAGACCACCAACACCCCAGTTTTTGTTAGTACAGCTGGCTCAATGCCTTACTACTGCTACTGCCTATGCCCACATCAAAAAAGATGTCAGCAGTTCGGAACATCTTGGCGCCAATGTCCATTTGGGATCCACAAACTGTATACTCTGCTACAGGTACCTCATCTGGCAGATGAGCTCAAGAACTTTTCATGCACTGACAGACCTACCATGCTAAAATGACCAGTACAGGAATTTTCTTTTCACGACAGTTCTTGCTTCCAGGATTTTTTATGCATTTTATTAAACATTCAATGAAAAGATCATGTCTTAGGAATAACATCTAACTCCTAACATAGTGGTTGCCAACATATTTATTGCTGACCTTGTTGCCTGTAGTTTGATGCTAGAAGTGGCTCGTTCCTTCCCAAACCAAGGGCCAAAAAAAGGATACAGGAATTTCAGTGCAGAAGCACCAGAGAGCTCTGATTAACATTTGTTTGTCTGAAGAAACATATCCTCTTAGATTGTAAAATAGTTTTTAAGCTCTTAATATGATGCCTTAGGATTGGATAAGTCACATAAAATGAGCAAAAACATTCATAGGTTGACAAGCATTTTGGTGATCTGAAGTTTAGATACTTAAAAAGAACATGATACTAAAGGCTGACTTCTGAAAAATGAACCTAGAATTTCTATTATTTACCTGATGCTATATTAGAGTCTGAACTATGAATCCTTCTGTATAGAAAGCTGTGAGAGATATCAAAACATAAGGAGACACCCATATCAGGAGAAGTGAAAGACACTGAGTTCATACGGTTTGTGTACTGGGTTTGTGTGGCAAGGTTTTGGTAGTGGGAGAGCTACAGGAGTGGCTTCTGCGAGGAGATGCCAGAAGCTTCCCCTGTGTCCAATAATGCCAATGCCAGCTGCCCCCAAGATGGACCTGCTGCTGGCCAAGGCTGAGCCCATCAGGGATGGTGGTAGCGCCTCTGTGATAACATATTTAAGAAGGGGAAAAACAACTGTGCAGCAGCAGCTGGAGAAGAGAGGGGTGAGAATATGTGAGAGAAACAAGTCTGCAGGCACCAAGGTCAATGAAGAAGGAGGAGGAGGAGGTGCTCCAGGGCACCAGAGCAGAAATTCCACTGCAGCCTGTGGCGAAGAGCATGGTGAGGCAGGCTGTCACCCTGCAGCCCGTGGAGGTTAATGGTGGAGCAGATACCCACCTGCAGCCCATGGAGGACCCCACGCTGGAACAGGTGGATGTGCCCAAAGGAGGCTGTGAGGTCCTGGCAGGACCTGTGGACCCATGGGAGAGACAGGAGCCCACGCTAGAGCAGGTTTGCTAGCAGGACTTGTGACCCCACGGGGGACCCACGCTGGAGCAGTCTGTTCCTGAAGGACTACACCTGGTGGAAGGGACCCATGCTGGAGCAGTTTGTGAAGAACTGCAGCCCATGGGAAGGACCCACCTTGGAGAAGTTCTAGGAGAACTGTCTCCCATGGGAGGGACCCCACGCTGGAGCAGGAGAAGAGCACGAGGAGGAAGGATTGGCAGAGACAACATGTGATGAACTGACCGCAACGCCCATTCCCTGTCCCCCTGTGTCCTAAGGGGGAGGAGGTAGAGAAAATCGGGGGTAAAGTTGAGCCTGGGAAGAAGGGAGGGGTGAGGGGAAGATGTTTTTAAGATTTGGTTTTATTTCTCATTATCCTACTCCTATTTGATTGGTAATAAATTAAATTAATTTTCCCTAAGTTGAGCCTGTTTTGCCCCTGATGGTAATTGCTGAGTGACCTCCCTGTCCTTATCTCAACCCAGGAGCTTTTAGTTGTATTTTCTCTCCCCTGTCCAGCTGAGAAAGGGGAGTGATAGAACGGCTTGGCAGGCACCTGGCCTCCAGCCAGGGTCAACCCCCCCAGTTTGATATTAGGGAAATTGCTCAAAAGCAGGAATTCTCAATTTTCATTTTAGATTTCAATCTTTTATATTGAAAAATGCACAGAGAGAAATAATAAGCATCTCTAAATTAAGAAGTACTTACAGACCATCTCCTAAAAATTCTTTACGAATTCTTTGTCCTGTACAAAGAACCTCTACAAACTGCTCCTGCATACAGACAAAGTCAGATCCGAGCATGTCTTCTATTACACTAAGTACTAAATCTTTAAGGAAAATCAGTTGTGCTCTCCCCCATCCCCAGCAGAAGGCTCATTAGGTGTACTGGGACATTGGTGCCCTCTGGTAAGAGCAATTCTATTTTACTGGGCAAGAACCCAGTCTTGCTCTTTTGCCTAGCAGAATCCAGATGTGGGATTCAGCAATAACTTTAAGCACAAACAGCTGCGTTGGAACATAGTAAAGTAAGTTTCCCTTTCCAGAGGAACAGCAGCAGAAGCATTTGTAACTGTAGTAGATCCTATTTTTCTAGAGTTTGTTGGGGGGTGTTAAGTTAACTGCTTGCCTGTTAATCTCTCATAATTTTGCAGTTTATGGAAGCTATTCCTGTAATTCTTCTGACAGAATTGTACTCTTGGATTTTGTAAGATAAGAAATTATGCCAACCAAGTTGAAAAGAAACTCCAAAGTTACCAGAGCTAGCACATATATTTTGGAAAAAAGAGGCTTTTCTGGAGAAGAACCTTTGCAAAACCAGTATCTAAAGTGATGGAGGAACACAGAAATTAAAAAAGAGTTTAGGACTGTAGTGAGGGATTTACTTCACTACATCTGTTTTCTAATCCCTTTTTTTTCTTTTCTGCTAGGAACTCTCAAGTATTTTCTTGTCAATATTAGGAGGATCTTAAAGAGGGATTCGTTTTCAATGAAATAGAAGACACTAAAAAAATACAAGATCAAGATAATTTATCCTATCAAGGCAAGATTTGTCATTATTTAATGCTCTGGCTTGTGGGATTACTTTGACACTTTTAAAAATTATCTTCAATCTGAGACCCATATGTACTTACTTGTAACATCCAACAGCACAAAATATAATCTCTTTCCCTTTGATAATTTATAGTCTATTTAAGTGGTTTTTCCATTATTCAAATGCAATTTTGATTCATACTGACTAATCATCACCTGTGTTCCCCTTTCTAAGAAAAAACAGCCAGACCATTTTTTAATTTGATGCAATAAATACCTTAGTAATATGTGATCACCAAGAAAGAAGATCAAGGTCTAATAAAAGATTTTTTTGACATAAGAACAAAGTTTCTTAACCTAGATTGAAGACTTAATTTGTCCTAACAAGTTTCTATAGGCAACCTTTGACTAAAACTCAAGGTTTAACTAACTTCATACTGTATTTTCCACATTGCTGTCCATAATAAAGAATGAATCACCAAAAAAACCCCACTTAGTATTAGCAACCACACATGTATCTCCATGGAACTTTAATCCTAGTTCAGTACCAATCAAAACGTCTCTGAGATGCCCAACCAGCTATGAAAGACAGATAAATGTAGGACAGATTACCAAAGATACCTCAAAAAACAGAGTTGGTTTTCATCATGTGAAGGGAGGGATTCCATTATAGGAATCGTAATTGCCATTACTAGAAATGGCTTCCTGAAAGGCATGAACCATACACATTTTAAGGAATTCCCCTGACTCTGAAGTCAGACTGCTTGTAGGAAAACCCCTGTACTTTGAGATTTAAATCTCTCTTCAGGGATAAGAGGAGACCTCTGTAAGAGAAGATCTCTGTACTAACAATTCCATATGTGAACTAAGCCTATGTGTTAAGTAGTCCACAAAATTACTGTACAAAGTGAATAACACAATGTCAAGAATCAAAATTAGTGTAGCCCAGTAATTAGAGCATACAATGCCAAGTTCTTTTCATGAGGTAGGGTTTTTTTAGTCTTTCCTTATGAGTAAGCACTGTCTGCCCTCTGGAACAACTCATCAAGGATATCTGCAGAACATTCTGAAAACAAAAACATTTAAAATGAATGTTCTTCCTGATTTAAACTGATGTGTCTGACTAATGAATAAGGTAATTGGGTTTATTTATCTAAACCAATCCTATCTTGCTCAATAATGGGAATGACATTGTTCACAATTGATTAGGACTCCCTTCCTGAAAATCATTATGTAAGAAAAACTACCTAGAGAAAGTTATATCTCTTCCATAAGCTTTCCCTCAGTTCAGTACTGCACAGGCTTCTTCCAATTCATGTTTGGCTCTGAGTATAAGACAATAATTTTAACCAATATTCATTGGAATAACTTTCTTGAAGACAAAGATTATCTGAAAAAAGTATATACAGTGAGTGTCCCTTTGTCAAATTAGATTCCCTTTTTAAATCACAGAGAACGTAACATTAAAATGAAAGGAACTTCTACTTCTAATAGGGATAATCCCTATCTAACACATGGGGTGACTTGAATTTTCATTTATGTGTATTTCTGTAAAAATAGTTCCATTTTAAAAGTGTTCAAATTACATTACTACTTTGAGCATTTTTTTTAAAAATATTTTATCAGAACAGTCCAGTAGACTAAGAATTCAGAGTGATAAACTTCTTGAATTAAGGAAAAAAAGAATAGTGAATGCAGACATTGTCTCCCCTTCGGTCAAAATTAATACTATCTATCTTCTGTTCTTCACTAAATATACTTGAAATACTAAATAGCATTGAAGATTTTTTTCTAACTACTACATGATTTTGTTGATTCAAAAACCAGGTTGTGGTTGCATTTTCTTCTTTTGGATTGTTGTTTGGTTACATTGTCAAAAAACTCAAACCACATAGCTACAAACAAGTATTTTTGTTTTTAATCTGAAAATGCAGACATTTTATTTAGTGACAATCATTTAACATTGTTTTATCACTGTTATCATTAATAAATTCAAACAGCGGTATAACATAGCGGTATAACAGGAATTTCTGTTGTAGAACAGTAGTGGAGATGGAAACATTTCACAGTGCTGTGGAATGCAGCATTTTTGATTATGCTAAGTTTGCCAGTTTAAACTAATGACAGCTTCTTGTCTTCTAATATATTTACTGAAATATAACTTTGATTGCTTAGTAATGTCATCACCCCATCTTCTAAAAGATAACAAGCATGAGCTGACAGCATAATTTTAAGTTTAGGAGCAATCACATGTCCTTCCTCTTTGTCACAGTGATCCTTTTCCTTTGTCAAAAAAAGGAAAACTTCCTATAAAGGGATCAAATAACTTCCTAAAAAATAGGATCCTCTTTGGTCCATCAGGAAAATTGAACCAGGAGTGCAATTTGATATAACTGTTTTAACTGTTGGCCTGAATCTTGGTGTATTTCCTCTTAAACAGTTCAGTAAACAGGATAATGAAAAATCATGCAATAGGAACAAGACAGATCTTCCAAAAGAAACCAACCCAACCCTCTTCTCCACCTACTGGCAAAACATCTTACCAAAGTTACAGTGGCCATATATAGAGATCCATAACCTGATCTCCACCAACACTCCTACAAGCACGTTTTAACCTACCTATGCATTTTTAACACACTGCTTGATATTGAAAAGGGGAAAATTGGTAAAGGGGATAGTTGAAGCACTTAGATGTAGAGTTCAGCTGCAGTATTCAGTCTGCTTGATGTAGCAGCAGAATGGGAGTATTATGACAAACATATTTTGTACAATTTGTTTAGCTACTTGAAACTGTTTATTAAGTATCTTCTCTTAATATATCTTAGTGACAGGCTACAAATACAATTGCAGCCCACATCAAAATAGTTTAAAAGAGTAAGAGAGCACAACAGGAAGCAGCGCTGGGTTACACAGCAAGTGCTCTTTCGGATAGGACATCTTGTTATGTAACTGCAGAAGGAATTATCCCTGTGACTGAAATAGTGTGCGTTAGGAACAGCTAATAGAAAAGGGAATGTCAATGAGTATTGGCAAATCAGACTGAAGCACAGTTCAAGAACTTTCTTTTGCAAAGACAGAAAGAAACTTTTGCTGCAAGGAACAACCCTGCCAAATCAAGAGCAATTTCTTGTTTTGCTGTATCTGCTTTACACAAGCTATTTGTTTCCAGATCCTCTTAACAACAGGAAAAGGAGACATAATGAAGCAGTATGAAGTTGGCAGGCCACAGGTCACTCTTTTCTAAACGAAAAGAGCATGAAGGAAAAAAAAAGGTTGTGGTCATTTCAGAAACCACATCTCACATAGACACACCACTGAAGCAACTGTTATCTAAGTGACCCAGCTGAACACAGCACCTCTTGTCAATAGTGTCCAGACATCATTTTTTCTTCCTATTGCAAGAGGTATCACCCCTCCGTTTTAATAACATGGTTTATGACTGGGAGGTACTCTAATGGGAAACCAGGAGGACTAAAGATAGAAGGGTAGGAACCAGAAGACAGCTAGGGGCAGGCAAAGAGGTAAACCAGAAATGTTCTGCATGCAGGTGGGGGAAGAAGTAAAAAGAATGTCTTCTTTTTATCTTATCTTAGTTTTCCTCCAACTTATACAAAAATAAAATAACTTTATTTCAGCACATTGGCCTGTTTGTTCACAACTGCAGCACTACTAACCTTTAAAATCTGTATACATCGCCAGTTTAGGTGCTTTGAAAGCAAACTTACCTGAAAGTCTTGATCATCAATTCCAAACCTCTCTCTTAGATTACGGAAAACCATTGGACAATATTCCTTAAATTTGAAATGACTTGGCATGTTTTCTCTGAAAGAACAGAAAACCAAATCAACTTTATTCACCTGCATATGCAGTAAGTAACTCTAGAGTATTCTATCTCAATTCTGTTCATACAAAGTAGAAGATAAGATGATTTACAATCTCTCTTCTAACGTTTTCTTTTATTCAATGAGATTTGGTCTCACAGTGTTGTTTTCTTTTTCTTTACAATGTTTAATAAATTTACACATATTTGTCTCTAACAAGCTGCAACATAACTGGATGAAATAAAAACAAACTATATTTTGATGATAACTTTGGAACCTGGACTCAAAAGCAGAAAAGGATGTTTTCCCATTGCCCAAAAATTACTTCAAAGGTGAAATCTTAGATTGGATTACACAAGACTTACCATACCATCTGTGACACCAGAAAGTACTGACAGTGCCAAAGCTTCAAGAAAATTTGACTCTTTCAGTACAGGGCTAATTTTAATACCCTAGTGTTAATTTCAGACTTATACTTGAGAAAAGTTATTTTGACCTTTGGCACAGAACAAAAGACCCAAAGTAGCAGAATTCTTCCTTTTTCCAAATATATTCTTGAATAAAATTCAGGTTATACACAAAACCGCATTAATAGTTTTCTATGTCTGTACATACTGTTCACGGAGCATTTTATTTTTAAGAGACATAGATATTACATGAAATTATCTTAATACTTTTGGAGCTTCTATATGATGGGTATGATTTCATCTTATGGATTATAAAAAGCTCAACATCATTCAGCTTTGATATATGCTTTAAATTCTCATTCTTGTTCAAATATTTCATTTAATAAAAAGTACATGCACATGAATTTATGTTTTTAGAAACACCCAAATAAATGCTTATATCGGCCATAAATAATCACACCAAGAAAGGATCACCTTCAATACGTAAGATACTCATAAGGCAATAACAAACCATATGGAGGAAAAATACTACCCAGCAGTCCCTGCTGTTGCTTGTCAGAACAGTACAGATGGTTATGTTTATCACAGGATTATCTTAATCATCAAAACTTCAGTCCCATCAACTGAAAAATAACAGAGTTCATAGTACTTCATAAAAATATCACTGCCACTATCCACTTCTACAAAAAATTGTTACTTGTACTTACTTGTTGAAAAGGTGATTGTCCACCTTTATCTTTGAGTACGCTTTGAAATCATCTGGCATCAACATAACGGGGATTTGAACATGGCTCAGTTCATTGATCTAGAGAAAACAGAATATATTTAGTTGCTGATGCCTTTGCAAAGATGCCACATGTGTCTTAATTATGAAAATGTTATTCAGTCTACTATTTCCTGCGTATATGTCTGAGGAGTGAATGCAAGTAAAAGAAGAACGCAAAAGCAGATTTATGCTTTCCAGATTAAATGCAATCACAAGATAGAGACTTTGGAAAAGAAGAAACAGCATTCCATATTTATACTAGTTTCAGAAAAAAAAAAAAAAAAGTGCTTCAAAGCACACCTGGAGTGTACTTTTTATGGAAGGTCAGTGAGGACCCCAGCAAAATGGTCTTTAATCCCAACACACTGTTCTTGTTTCATCAACTGAGCTGTAAGATAACTCAAATTCTGTATTTCAAACAACTGTTTACCTTTGCAGCTTACGAGCTAGTCTTACATGTCTGTTTCTTGAACTATATAGCGAAAATAAAATGAAATTTTGCTTACATGTGAATACACACACTTTGGGCTCAATAAGCAGAGGCTTGTTTCTTCCAATAGTGCAGACCTCAGAGGAGTTTTTGCAAGTCACAGCATTCAGGCATTTTTTTGATTGTTCAGGTTGGAAAACCTATTTAAATAGCTAAATTTTTGCTTAGAAGTTCTTTTGCAGAAGTAAATTCTAAGGTTGTCCTTATTTTGTTATATTTATGGGGACCATCTATTCTTTCTAGTTTTGAAATAAATATTGGCAGTCTTCTCAAGATTAGGATTTTTCATATATACTTGAAATCCACTTCTGGCCACACCTTTATGATAAAAAGTAGACAACTTTACTGTTACCTAGTTTGTAGGAATGTTTTTATTATTGCATGTATTAATCTACCCTTACTTTAGTAAATTTTAACTAAAAGACAATAAATTGTGAGCTTAAAAGACAATAAATTGTGAGAATTGTGAGCTTGCAATGGTGCTTTCAAATCACGAATGAGATACCCATTACAACAACAGTCACCAAATACCCATGACATACATTTTACCTATGTTCTTACAGTGCTCTACACCCTGGTCATGCATCTTGATTTACCCAGTCAAATATTCTTGCTCATGCGGAGCATATTTTGCTTCAGCAGTTTGCTACGGAGTCTGGGGGAAAACCCACTCTATATGAATAAAAATGCACACTAGGGGTGGATATAGCAATACAGGGGTGCTCCTCTGCTCTAAGCACTGCTCATCCAACCCTGTTTTCCAACTAGGAAGCTGTTAGTTGCCTGTAAATGCTATCCTGCTTAAGAGAGGCTTTTGGAGAAACCGTCACTGAAGCAGCTATAGGTTATAAATATTGGAGGAAAAAAATGCACTCACTGCAAGTATGACCTTTTGCAGAACTGAAGTTATACAAAATAAGAAAACAGTGAGGAGCCTTTTAGCCCTTAAACAGAGGAAAGCAACCAACGCAAGCAGGCAGGTCAGGCAGGCTCATCACTTTTTAGTACTTTCAAGTCCCAGTAATACTCTGTGCCATATCTCATTTTTGTTATTCAGATCCCTGCAATCCACACGAAAACTGATAAAATCTGTTAGGTTTACTTTACAGAATGCTTCTTTGGAAAGCCCTGAAAAGCTCTAGATAGAGGCATGGCAGTTATATAGCAGAGAGGAGAAAGGGAACAGAAAGATGTTTGGGATAGGCTGAATGTGCTCTGCTCCTCGGAGTTGTAGGTAAAACGCTCTTTCCTCCTTCCAAGGGGAGACAAAGAAGAAACTCCAGCAAATTTTTGAAAACACAGCTGTACAAACCTAATAAATCATGCTGACACCTCATTAAATACAACATAAAATAACAAAACATTGATTGAAAATCACTACATCTAACATACATGCTCTTTACTACAGTTGCTATCGCTGTACATCAATCTCACCCTGAAACCACAGGGCAGGTTCAGGAGTCTGCAGAACTAGTCTAGCTGTTGTACCAATAAAACTAGAGACAAATAGATATATTATGCACAGATATGAAACTTTAGATTTGCTTGTACAGAATTACCCACTCTCTTAGACTGCCAGACTGTACAACAAATTCCACACTTGAAAGAGGGATAACAGAGACCTACATGCATTTCCATCCTAGCCAAAAGTGATCCCAAGAATACGTTCCATTGAATACTGCCAATAATGCTGAATTCGCACATCTTCAATTAACCCATCTACAACTTGCAAGTTTGCTTGAAAATTTGGATTTTAGATTATCAAAATTGCATTGATCGAGTTTTCACATGCATTCATTTTCTTAATTTACTCAAGTAAATTTCCCCTGAATACACCTATAGATTTGCCTTCACACTATGAATATTTAAATTTGTGCTATAATGGCACAGTTTTATTTGTGCCTGTAGGCCTTACAAATGTCATCTGCATAGCGGAATAACATAGCCAAATGTGCTTGTATTTGCATACTTTAGAGATTATTTTATTCTAAGTAAAAAAATTCCAAAATAATTCTCCCAGGAAGTTCCCTACAAGCTATGAATGTACACCACCCCACCCCACCCCCCATCAAATCAGGCAAAAAATACAGGCTAACAGAAGGGTTTTGGTTTGTTTTTTTTCTGGGGGGGAGGAGAGAGGGGAGGGTTGGTGCTTTTTTTTGGGGGGTGGATGTGGGTTTGAGATTCATTCAAGTCTGAGGTATGTAAAAGCAATTTCTCTAGTATTTTAGGGAATTCCTCTCTAGCAGGAGAGGGAAAAAAAGCAGGTGATGAACACACTGTAGAAATGACCTTTGGTATAGCACACCAGCTGAGTAATGGCATGTCCCAGCAGCACAGGCCATTAATTAATTTAAACCTTTCAAGTATAAGGTCTGGTTCTTTGTGCAATAGTACATTTTTCGGATAGATTTTATGAGGCCAGATTGGAAAGTGCACACAAGACAGAAAGGAATACCCATGTCATTAGATCTTGGTGGAAACTGGAACCACATTGCGGGGGGAAGGGAGAAGAAACAATATCCAAAACTCCCCCACAAACAGCTCTTGAAAAGCTAAAAGAAACGGGGAAGGTCAGAGGGATCAATTCTCCACTTTGCCATCACCGTGTAAAGAAACAGTCACATCTGAAAGACACTAAATACGAAACCCAAAGACGACATTTTGAGCTTTCCTATCTCATCTCAGACAAAAATTTTGCTTCTTTTTCTCTGTGTTTGAAAGTCAAGCGTGACACAAAATTTAAGTAAGATGCATGCGATACCTTTGCCAAATATTATGTGCATCTCTTCACGCTACCTGTTAAATACAGCTAGCTCCCTTAGCAATAGCAAATGAAATGTGACTGTGAGGATCAAAGTTCAGTATTCCCAATTACAACAGAAACTGTGTTACAATAGCTGTAATAATTACATAAGAAATAAGAAATATCCATTTTCCTCTAAGGAGTGCTTCTGAATGTAATATATCATAAGCAAGAAATAGTTTCCCACAAGAGATAATCACGATGCATAAATGAAGCAGAAAGAGCTCACTGGACAGAGGACTGACTTGTTGCTGAGGACTCAGGAGGAAACATTCATTTAATTACAATTACTTCTAAGACAACCCACATTTATAGCATCTCTAAAATAAACACCATGTGCATCATACCAAGAAAGTTCTTTTAGTCCTGCAACCTACATCCTTTAACTGCACTGATTTGTTGTTGCCAATACAAAATTTTACTGCAGTTTGTCTTATTATTTGAAACAGACAATGCTTACTATATCTTTGAGGAATTTAAATCCCGTATAATAGCCTTAAAGAATGGATTATTTTAAATATGAATGACTAAGATTTTAGCTGCACAGTAACCATGCATATTATGCATAAATACCTCATGTCTATTAATAACATTTGTAAACTCATGCACACAAGATATTAGTAAGTGACCCAGAAACCTCCCTTTAAGTAATTTTTTCAAATACCCTCCATGATATTGGTATAAAACCAGGTGTTATGTGAGATGGAGACATCCCCCACGACTTACGAGCTTTAAGGAAGAACAAGTTTAAATGTTTTAGACTGGCACCGCACCTTTAAACACATGGTACAAAAAATTGTGGCTGTAGAGCCATGGCAGGTGGGAGGGGGGCAAAGTGAAAGGAGGCTTTCAGGCAAAAAACGACTGATTGCAACTCATTCTGCTCCCGCAGGTTTAGGATTGAATTCACACTGTCAGGAAAACAGAGGTTGTAATTAAACTGCAAATAAGGGAATAATAAAAGCCTACTGGACATTGAATAAATAGTAAGACTCAGCTGGTAATGATTCTGAAATTAGCACACAGAGAGGTGTTCCCACAAAGACATCTTATATTGGTGACATTTCAAATAAGCTTCTCTAATTTATATGATTTGAAATCAAGCAATGAATATATCATAAATTGTTAGGCATTATTAATGGCCCTTATTTAATTCAGATACATTCACCCTAAACACCACATTACTAGGGCAATGCATAATTAAACATTAGTTTTCATTCTGTCAGAACATAAGCAGCAATAAATTGCTTGTATGCAAAGCAGACAATGAGATATTTAAGCAGCATGTAATAAAGGCAATTTACAGCATATATTGCGTGTTTAGCTGGAGGAACCAGAACAATGATCTTGTTCTCCAACAGATACAAGCTGATGCCTATCACTATGACGTTGCAGCAAGAAACCTATGTAACACATTACAGCTGGTATTATTCATTAAAAAATAAACACCAACAAAAAACTCCATACAAAACTGAAGAAACCATGTACATCAATGTCCAAAATTTCATCCCAAGCACATCACAAACCACATGCAGACTACTTAGCAATGCTTACTGGTTCCTTTTGAAACTCTCTTCCTATTTAAAGCCTTCATTCTATACATGGTTTCTTGTATTTAATATCTCAACTTCAATATAGAGCATAGATACTATTTCCTTTTAATTTACTATATCAGCAAGCCAGACTTGCTGGCTGAACCTATAGAGGCATGAGGTATTTTCACACTGAACAGCTTGATAAAAAAATCACAGTTATGGCTCTTGGCAGTTTCACACAGGGGAAAACCCCTGCTCCTCCTGGTGCTGGATGTGGCTGAAGTTGTGGAAGTGCTACTTTCTTTTCAGCTCTGTTTATCTCCCAACTCTCTTTCTGAACTGAAAGCCAATTCACAGCTGTCTGATCTACTGAGACAAAAAAGCT
Source organism: Gavia stellata (assembly GCF_030936135.1). Lineage (NCBI taxonomy): Eukaryota > Metazoa > Chordata > Aves > Gaviiformes > Gaviidae > Gavia > Gavia stellata. Next base: position 20,414,139 of record NC_082599.1, on the reverse strand, counting down.
ACAACTGGTTTGTTACTCTGAGAGAAAGTCAAGTGCATTTTTCACAAACCTGTGTATTTTTAAACACAGATTTTGGAAGAAGTGGGAGTGGAAAAGACTTTGGAAGAAAGAAATTACTGAGGTCTAAAAATAGAATTGAACTTTTAACACTACCAGCAGTTATGACATTTTCATGTTCATCGTCTACTTTCTGCATCTCAGTTTCATCTTTGGCAAGGAAACTTGCACAGAGCTCTGAAGAGAAAAGACCACCAGACAGTAGTTTTCGTTCAGACATGGAGCCACCACTTTGACAGGGCCCCAGACTTCTTCAAAGGCACAGTTAATTCATTTACTGGTAGGTTAATGCTTACAAAAGCAAGGCTATTGGCTTCTAATGGATTGCTTTTACAAAGCAAGGCTGGAGAACAAGAACGCAACAGAGGAAAACTGTTTAGGGTATAAAATTTCACATTTAGGAGACTATTATCCCTCATTCTTCCAGCACCTTCTTGATAACCGAACACCCTGCAGGTCTTACCAAACAGAGCATTTTCCTGATTACTAGAGCACAATCACCTAGGAGATAAAGTTTCTTAATCTTATTCTTTCTATTATCCTGTAAAAAGCCATTTCCAAAGCTGTTCCTATTTTGCAACGAGTAAGGGTTTAGGTTAAAGCACAATGGGCTGGGTGGTGACAGGCAGAGCTATAGGCAGGCGTTTACCTCCTCTCCTTCCCAGATGTGGAACACGCCTCAGTATCGCTACCGGGACAGTAAATGCCTTGTGTTGAAGTATAAACTGAAAGTGAAGTGATTATTTTACAACTCTTTGAAATCTACCTTGAAGGGTCTGAAAAGGGTGGATGAGGTCAGCAGCTAATCAATTTTGTGGAAGACATTTGCCTGTTACAGGGCAAACCCATCATTTGATAAATGTCATTTGACAGTTTAAATTACACTCAAAGCCATTCTTGCAAGAGAAATAAAAGGTTAAGCTAAGTTCTGCTGTAGAGAAATAAATCAGTTCAGCAAAATACTCCTTAATTTGTTTTAAATGAGGTTTTCATCATCTCAATCACACAAAAATTAATCTTTTTTTTTCCTCCTAAAAGCACAAGGTAAAAAATATCTACCCAGACTTTTTTTTATTAACTACACAATGTGCTAGGAGTTTAAATGGCAAAGGAGGTTTCTCCTACATAAGTAATTTCTGATTACTTATTCAGAAACAGGTCCTGAAATTAAAGCAATTATATGACTAAGAAAAACACAGGGTAAAGTATTTAATGTTCTCTGAGTCTTTCGGATCATTTTAATTTAAGGTATATGGAGAGGAAAAAACCCAAACCAACATAAAAGTCCACCTAGCTGCCAGAGCAATAGGCATTGAAGTTTTACATGTCTCAAAACATCTATCAGTAATTACTAGAGCAGCTTCACGTTTTTACAATTCAGGTGATACCTGTCATTACATTGTTGGCTTTCAATGAAATTCAATAATCTAATGCTAGGGAAGTAGGCCCAGTTGAACCATATGTTTTTCAAATTGCATTAATGCAGAAAAACATACTTTCCCCAGAGTACTAAACACAGAATATCTGAAATACTTTGCAAAAATATTAAATATACTTCATGGATTTAGATATTCTGAGAAATGAACACATAAATTACAGCTTATTTACTTTTTATCAAAAACGTAGCAAGACTTTTCTGAAGTCTTATAGTCTGACTTTGAATTAAAAAAACAAACCAAAACAAAAAATTTCACAGCAAACCCCAGATGTTTTAATGAGATTTTTTAGTTGCTGTTTTCAACAGTACAAGGACATCTTTGGGGAGGGAAGGTCTGTAGTACATGCATGCACATGGAAAACAGGATATTGTGACATACCCGAGAAAGCTCTGAACAGGATATTGTGACATACCAAATACAGGACCAAAACACATGAAAAAAATGGTTTTGAAGAGCATTTATTTCTTGGTGTTCATCTTTAAATTTGGAATATCAGGGCCCCAAATCCATACAAAGGATTTTATAGCTTGGTTATCGCTCCTGTTCAGAGAGTTTGGAGTGACAGTGTTTAAAAAACCTAACAACAAAAGCACCAAAATCACATTCCCTTTACAAATGTTTTGATGCAAGTCTTCAAGTCTTTCAAGTCTCTTGGACATACGTACAGTCTAGAAAATCCAGAACAACTGCTGTATACTGTCAGACAAGCGTAAAGCCACATTTCTACAGATTTGGTTAAGCTTCCTGTGAATCTGCTTACATCTTTCAATGAGTGCAAAAAGTAACGCTTCATAATGTGCCAAATAATCATAGACCAAATATAAATTAAGCAGCTCAGATATAATGCCTGTCATGGTAATTCCCCTTTCTCCTAAAAAGCTAGGACAAATGCAACAGTGTGTACAAAGATACTAGTGCACATTAATGAAATGGAAAACAGTAATAGAAATGTGACTTATTTCTAGTGGAGATTTTTGACATGCAAAACAGTTTGAGTAGCAAATAGCATACAAAAATAAAGTGCAGTCTCAGTCCAAAAGGAAACTGCAATGAAAAGTCCTTCAGATTTGGATGAGTTCTGATGCACACAATACACATGAGCTCATCCTTGTTTGATAATGTCATGGTTAAGAAGCAAACAAGACAAGGCATACAGCTCAGACAACAATTTGCAAGCTATTAGCTAGTGGGCTTGCCACAAAATTGATAAAAGAACATCTTATTTTTTTGAGCAGAAATATCTCAAGTCATCTTTTTTAAACTTCAATTTGTGTGCTGAGAAGCTGATGCACTTTAATACAATCTATCATAGCAATAGGTATCTTCAGTTATTGTTTGAAATACTGATTTTAAATACACATATTTGTCACAAGGCCTAATAGCAATCTGGTCTATATTTTTGTAATTAAAGAAGAACATGCTTATCTGGCAACAGATAAACTTTAGTTCACTTGGCTTTGTCCTGAAAGCTTCACAAGAGAATACCTAAAAAGAGGAGGATGCTAGGAGGCACCATGTATTTATTTACAGCATAGGGAAAGATTTAACAAAAATAAGTTTAATTCTATATGCAAAGTAATAGACAACTCGCAGATAAATGTTCTGCTGATTTTCTAAATGATCTACTGTAGATTCTGGAAGAAGAGTTCAACAAACAGAAACAAAATGAAATAAAATTACACTTACATTCCATGAATCATGTTACTCAGATTTGGAAACAACCAAACTGACCAACCAACCAACCAGAAAATAGTCTTAAAGGAGTCTATTAAATGCTCATCTCTCATAACAGCTTTTAAGATCATATTTTTCAAGTATAACTTTCCTGAACAGGATAAATGAGTCCATGAAGTTAAACATAAAATTCCAGTAAGCAGTTGAACAAATACAGAGATGCTGTAACCTTACCTGAATGCTATAACTGCAAAATGAAATTAAATAGAAAAAAATTCTTTTCAACAAAGAAAGGCAAAGTATAACGGGAGAAGAAATCTAAGGAACTGTTTCACATATAACACATGCAACTCAGATGCTTAATAAAGAGGAAGGCTTTAAAGAGCATTCTGCCTAAGAATGACAAACTGGGATGGCAGTAGAATAAATGCCATAAAGCAACAATTTAAAGGCATTGGATGGGCTTCATTAGTGTTCAGAAGCAGTAATAAATGTAAAAAAGCCAAATGTTTTGGTTATTTTTACACTGGCATGAAGGTAATGTATTTCATATTATTATTATTAATAATAATAATTATCAAGGAGAAAGAAGACCAACTTGTCAATAGGCTTTTTGGTAACACACTTAAATGTGCTGTCACACATTCCAACCTCACAAATGCTTATTATTTAGGAAAATTTTGACTTGTGAAAAGATGACATTAAAACATGATTCCTTCCCGCCATTTCTGACTACAGATTAGGTGAAGGCTGAGGCCATGAGGCAAATTTTCTGAAAACAGAAGCAATACCATTTGCATTATATAAATCTAATTTATGAAGTTAATTAACTGAACACGAGTGACACCAGAAGCAAGTACACAAAAGTTGTACTACAAGTATTTAACTGTTCTGTAAAGCAGTACAGCAGTCGCTCTTGGTAAAGTCCACCATAGAGAGTAACCGGAGTGCACAGCATACAGAACTGGCTCTGCCAGCAGGCGTTAGCCTTCAGGTAAAACAACAGGTTTTTTTAGCTCTTAACCTATATGCTCCAGGAGAAGTAACAATTTTCTGTGCAGCACCATGCAAAATATTGTACTGGAAGTCCAAAGGGGTAAGTATTGCATTTCCTTGGTTTAGAGAAATCCCTTCATTTATTTCACTGATGCATCTTGGTTGCACTGTATTCCTCTTGCATTTCATAGAATCATAGAATTGTTTAGGTTGGGAAAGACCTTTAAGATCACCAAGGCCAACCATAAACCTAAACCTGCTAAGTCCACCACTAAACCATGTCCCTAAGCGCCTCATCCACACATCTTTTAAATACCTCCAGGGATGGTCACTCAACCACTTCCCCGGGCAGCCTGTTCCAATGCCTGACAACCCTTTCAGTGAAGAAATTTTTCCTAATACCCAGTCTAAACCTCCCCTGGCGCAACTTGAGGCCATTGCCTCCTGTCCTGTCACTCATCACTTGGGAGAAGAGACCAACACCCACCTCACTATAACCTCCTTTCATGTAATTGTAGAGAGCAATGAGGTCTCCCCTCAGCCTCCTCTTCTCCAGACTGAACAACCCCAGTTCCCTCCGTTGCTCCTCATAAGACTTGTGCTCCAGACCCCTCACCAGCTTCGTCGCCCTTCTCTGGACACGCTCCAGCACCTCAACGTCCTTCTTGGAGTGAGGGGCCCAAAACTGAACACAGCATTCGAGGTGTGGCCTCACCAGCACCAAGTACAGGGGCACCATCACCTCCCTACTCCTGCTGGCCACACTGTTTCTGATACAGGCCAGGATGCCATTGGCCTTCTTGGCCACCTGGGCACACTGCTGGCTCATATTCAGCCGGCTGTCAACCAACACCCCCAGGTCCTTTTCTGCTGGGCAGCTTTCCAGCCACTCTTCCCCAAGCCTGTAGCATTGCATGGGGTTGTTGTGGCCAAAGTGCAGGACCCGGCACTTGGCCTTGTTGAACCGCATACAGTTGGCCTCGGCCCATCGATCCAGCCTGTCCAGATTCCTCTGCAGAGCCTTCCCAACCTCCAGCAGATCAACACTCCCGCCCAACTTGGTATCATCTGCAAACTTGCTGAGGGTGCACTCGATCCCCTCATCCAGATCATCGATAAATATATTAAACAAGACCGGCCCCAAAACTGAGCCCTGGGGGACTCCGCTTGTGACCGGCCGCCAACTGGATTTCGCTCCATTCACCACGACTCTCTCGGCTCGGCCGTCCAGCCAGTTTTTAACCCAGCGAAGAGTGCTTTTACCATGTAAAACCATTTACCATGTAATTTTTTACTTTGAAGTAGTGTAATGCCTGAGGTCAGGCTAACAGGTCTGTAGTCACCTGGGAGGGTTACCAGTCTTCCAGATTTTATCAGGATGCCATCCAGGCTTTTTTTTTTTTGCTACATGAAGCCACTCTATGTGCTCTGTTTATAAAAATGCTGTCAGAGCAAAAGCTGAAGTTGTTGCTAGTCAGGACAGAATAACAGCTCCTGGGAGGAGATGTGAAAGGCCTTTAGGCCCAAGGAAACCAAAAAGAGCCCAAGCTGGGTTGCAACCTCAGAACAGCCATATGAGATTGTTAAAGTATTGTTTTAGCACTTTCCTGTCCACCTCTGCGGTCATCAATGCAGAAGTCTTTGTTCACTTAAATATAGTTTCTAAATATGCATTATTCTCCCCTTCTGACAGATGTATTAAAAACACACATTCATTATTCATACATATATACACACACACACTCTGCAGCTTCTTGCTACTGATGTCATGTGTTTGTGCTAGTTCTTCAGTATTTGCTCTGGATATCCTTTTTCCACACAGAATCCCAATTTATTTTGGCAGTAATGCCATATATAAAATTTCATGGATTTATTATCATTACTTTGAGCAGTTAATAACCGGTAACAACTGCAATGTTCATTTTGCTGCAGGCCAACTATTTAAATTACTGCCTGGTATTTCATAACCCCAGAAAGCCTTCCCAGCTTCGCAGAAGAGGGGTGTGAGGGGATAACAAAGGTAAACACCTTTTTTATTCCTTGACGTGAAATAAAATATAATTTTTTAAAAGCAACGTAATATAATTGGACAACCTTTTTCCTTAGTTTACAGGTCAGACTTTTGATACCGGAAGATTTCACGAGCTTAGGGGGACAACAGGACACATTCAATAGGCAAGAGGACATAAATCCGCTTTCTATTTATATTTGTCATAGCCCATAAATAAAAAGCAACTCTGGTGGTTTTAGTGCTGTTAATCTGAACATGCGCTGGTGTCACGGTGCCTCTGAAAGGAGATCAAACAGAAATTACCAAACTTCATTATTCAGGTTGCATGGCGACAACAAAACGTCCCTTTTACTGTAAAGATAAAGACTAAAAGCAAACTGTAAAGATAAGAAATTTTTGGCAGTAGTTTCTACTACACTATCCATGGTAACATTGTTTCAAACCCAGTCAAAAAGCATTTTCCTACAATTAGGTGGTTGATGACAGTATTTGATCAGCTGCCACTCATTTCCTCTCCTGGACTCCAGAATCACATTTCCAAGACTCAGAGAGCAGAACCAGCCCACAGAAACTCTCTCTCATCACTGACATTTGACTCAGGTTAGGTATTGCTGATGAATAGTATGAGAAAGGAAAGCTATCTTTCTGATTATTTCCATACTTGAAAACCCACATTAAAAACATTTAACAGATTTAATTTATTCCTTAAGCACAAATTTCATAAAAAGATATAGGTATTTTACACACACATACACTTGTAAATTAAAAATAATTTTAAAAAGCCCTGAGCTACCAACACGCATTTTCAACCATTAACGCTAATCTTAATACAGAAAATTCTCCAACGTAAATTAAAAAAATAATATAAAAATTAAGAGTTCTGAATAATGCACCCACAGTGAGCACAACATTGCATTTTTGAAGATCTGAAGCCACGTAGTATGAAACCAAGTAATATTTTTGGGACCAGAGGCATGAACAGGCTGCCTGTGCAGTACAAGGGCCAGTTAACTCGACTCGCAGCTGCTTTGCATCACTGCAGCAGCACAGGCGATCTGGAATGTGCACCCTTATGCCCTCCACATTCCTCAGTGCACACATAGTCATTTTTCCATTTTCAGTCTTACAGAAATATTCGTCTTACTAAGAAATATTTTTTGAAAAACAGTGTTAAAAAGGAAATACAGCCCTTAGTTTTAATTTGAAGATAAACCTAAAGAACTGAAAAAAAATTTGTTTTTTGTTTTGAAAGAGAAACTCACAGTAAAAGCTATTACCATTTTTCTCAAGGAGACTGAGACCAAAAGCTGCCATACCTTGTAAAATGCATCATAAAATAAGAAATAACAGTAACCTGCACTAATGACTGGACTTCCTGCACACAAGACAGCCATTAAATTCTACTGTTAATTAATTTCTTCAGTGGCAGAAAGGTGGAGTGGCTGAAGGGTAAGGTGGTGGCCCTCCAAGTCACGAGGAGTCAGAGGGAAGTGCACATGCAGCAAGTTAAGGAACACGCTTGTCGTTCTGTATCAGGAAAGATACAAAAATTAGGATGGATTAAAAGTATCTACTTCAAGCTTGTATGCTCAGGCTTTTTTTCTTGCATTTGATTCCCCCCCCCCCCCCAATTATTTATGGAAGCATTTACAATTTTATACAACTTTTGATTGAAAATGCACAGTTAATACTGGGGTATTTTTCAGGAAATCTAGAAGAGAGATCTCTACCTAGTTACAGGAAAGGACTCGAGGAAAATAGGTTCAGTGAGTCACAGATGTTTTCAGAAAAATGTAAAGGCCCGTGCTTCAGACAAGTCAGCATTGCCAACATCACCCCCAGAAGCAGCAGTTCTGTTTTTCCCCATTTTTCCCTGCTTTTGCACCATCATTTTTCCTCTTCTAACCTACATGGGTGGGTGGTTGGTCGTGTGATGAACCAAAGCTAAAACCCAACCCAAACCAGGGGTTTTGTTTATTTGGATCATTTTGGCAATCCCACTCAGTGCAACATCGCAGGAGAGAGAAGGCAGCAGAGAAATGCTTCTTTCTGCAATTCCTTAGCTTAAAAGGTTTGGACTACTACAGGTTTTTGAGCTAAAACCCCTCAAGTTGGAAGTGCTGCCTGCAGTCTTAGATTTGGTTATTACAAGGTGAATAAAGATTCATCCAAAAATGTATATTTGGAATTTAAATGAAGTTTTAACTTCAGTATCTTGTAAAATGAGAAATAACAGTAACCTGCACTAATGACTGGACTTCCTGCAAACAAAACAATTTTGACATTTGTTTTTGGTGCCAACATTTAAGTACTTAAAAAAAAAATCAGTTTGCTGAACTGCAAAACCAGCTCTGGGTAACTCACTTGTTTTTCAGGTGGAGCCAGAATATTTTTTTAATTTCTGCGCATTCAGCTAACAGAGTTGAACACATAGGTCATTCAGAGTTGAGAAACCAACTGGGAGTCAAAAAAGCAAAAAGACTTGTTTTCCTTTTCTGGTCCCCTAATTAAAAAATGTTATGGAAGATGAGATCTAGTTTTTAAATCTCAAGGTATGTTCATGAGTTGAACTGATTATAGTCTTCAGATAATACTTCCTTTGTTTAAAAAAAAGCATTACGATGTCAAGTACAAAAATTGCTTTGATTAACTTATTTTCCACTTTGTAGATCCAGGATATTTAAGGTTGTTTTATTTAACTTAGGAAAAAGAATGCCGGTTTAGTGCATTGCTTCACTATTTATCAGACGGAGCTTGACAAAAGTGATTTAAAAAAGGCTCTCTGTGTTAAAAAACAAACTCTTACCTGCCAGCCCACTGTCAAGAATCTTCAGAGGAGACTGGCATACAGTGTACCTTCCTACTTAAAAGACAGTACTCACTTCATTAAGTACAAATGCAAAACAGAATTAAAATCAGTTATATATTAACAAAAATCAGTTGCTTATCAATTTAAGCTTCATTTAAATTTAAATTTCTGCTTTAAAATTCACTATAGTCTTCTGCCGCAGCTCTACAGGTTCACTTAAGGAGAGCCTTGTTTGACGTGTTTTTGTCTCATGCTACCTTTTGGAATCTCAATGGATGAGATTTCTTTAATTCCCAAGTAAAGAGAATTTTATCTACTCACAGCAAGAATACATACAACATACATACATACAACTGCTAAGCAGTACTGAAGAAAACTAAATCATCCCGAATGCTTAGCTAAGAACTGCCATGACTAAGCCTCAGCAAGACTGAGAAAGTATGCATCCTTGAAAAGACAAGCAATTAGATTTCTTTAAGTCTTAAAATATTGTCATTCTCTAATTCAAGTCTGTATGACAAGTTTTCACTATTTACACATTTTTCCCAAGTAAACTTACTGTCTCAATATAAAACTCACACCAAGTTTCCCATTTTTTAATCAGATGCAAAACAGAGGCATCCCACCTTGGACACCCAGATATAAGAAAAAAAAAAACATTTACTCCAGTGACTCTAAGTATAAGAGGAAAAACTTAAGGCTAGGTTTGTAGAACTTCAAAGTTTGAAGCAATTAATAAATTCTGAAGTGCACTCTATCTCTGCCTAGCCTTACAGCTGCAGTTATGTAGGACCTTCAGATCACCAATAAGCTCTTTATCAGCCAGCAAACTTTGTATCACAAACTCCAAAACTTGAATTCAAACAGCAGTGAAACCAAAAGCTCTGCTGAACTTTTGGTTAGGAAGATTATAATTCCAATGCTCATCTCTGTTTTTCTTCCTTAGACTGAAGACTTCTTTGCAGGCTTCAAACACAGGAAGGCTGCCAGCAGCGTAATAATTTTTTCTTGTCTTCAGGCTTTCTGTATTGTCTCCCTCCCACTTCTACTGTCTAGTAGTAGATAAGCCCAGAAGGCAAGACAGATCAACTAAAGCCAATTTTCAGGAGAGCTGCCCTTGGCACAACGTGAGGAATATGTTGTTTTTCTAGGGTCATGCTCCAGGAAAAAAAAAAAAAAAAAAAAAGAGGTAAAAATAAATGTTTTGGACCACAACATGTAAACTCAATGGGATAAAGACAATTCATAAGGCCTTGTCTGGTTCAAGTGACCTCAAATACTAACACAGATACCATCAAAGAAAACACTAAATAAATACACATTGTAAAATAAAATACCATCTATCTGCCAGCGCTAAGAACAGCCTCGTATTTATCTCTGTTAAAATACTGAACGATGGATAAACAGATGCTGCTGTACTGTGATCACTCTAACCGTAGCAGTGAATGTGCTTACCAGACCCAGGACTGAAAGACCTAGAAGCAAGAACTAGTATTTTACTCCATGTTTGTACAGCACCTAGGAGAGGAAAGGTCCTGCATTTCCTCCAAGACAAGGGCCCCTGAGCATCACCTGCAGTGCAAATAGACTGTCATGGCATAAACTCTAGAGGGACCAATGTATAGGTATTCATAACTTATCCCCCTCTGTAGAAGCAGAGGTTTTGTTTGCCAGTGACTCATTAATGAAATAAAACATGTCAAGGAGAACTGAATATGACTAGCTCAGATGAATCCCATATGGAAAGTAGCCAAATTTCCTCAACAGTAACATTAAGGACTAGTACCACCCAGAAAGACATATGAGTTACTTCTTTTGAGATTTTAGTACACATGAAAATTATATACACAGAATGCTATATACTCATAACATTTCACTTTGTTTTGCCATCTGGAAATTATTAGTTTTATCCAGGTCACAATGAAGTTAGAGCTAGCTCTGCACTTGAAAAGCGTCACAAGTAAACCACCATGTACGTCTCATTTATGCCAGCAAAAAATTGCACTTTTGCCATTGTAGCTTACTTCATCTCACATGAGCTGGAAACATTTGTACAAGCTGTTTTGGTAGGAGTATGGTTTCACAAGCAAATTGAAAACACACAGCAGCTCCTGTCTATCAGCTATGCTTATCAGAAACCATTTCCCATTAGAAGCATGGCTGGTGAACCCGTGTCTTCAGCACCCAACCTTCCACTGATTTTTGGATGCCCACTTTAGAGTATTTCTGGTCTGATTTTTCAAACGCGCCCAACAGAAACAGCTGCCATTGACTTTTGTTCCATTTGGGGAAGTCTATACTCCCAAAAGCTAGCTAGACGATGTTTCTAATTGAGGTTTATTTAGGTCAAAGTTTTCAAACTGAAGTAGTATTAATTACTACTGAGATCTCTTCCCTATGAAAACTCTGTCAGTTACAGTGAAACTAAAAATCCACAACTCATGTATTAGGCAAATACTTGTGTGAATAAGTTAGCATTAAGTGATGAATTTACTGTTGACTAGTGGTACCCTGCAAGCCAATAATCTTGTTTATTACAGATCAAAGAATTACAGTCTAAGGAAAGTATTAAAAAGCCAGTGATAGAAAACAGGAACAACTTTAGAAAGTATCAATTTTTATATTAAAAGAATCACCTGATAGAATAAGTGCTGAAAACAGTGTGATAATTATATTAAAAACACTGTTGTCCGATCTCCCTTTCAGAACCTCCAACCATCAAACTGTCACCAGCTGTAAGAGTGGGTTTTGCTGGTTTGTCCCGTCCCATGTCGTCCATCTGTCGTGTCCCCCCCCGCCGAAGAAAGGAACAATTTGCTAAAACTAACATCACTGCAATAATCTCTCTTCCAGTTCCTGAGACCATCTCAGCACACCAGACATTTGAACTCTGCTTTAATGAGTGTTCTGGAGGAAGTGAAAAGTCCAGACCACGAGAAGGACTTAATGCTCCACTCAGAGAGAGACAAAATGCATTTGCAATAAGATTATTGAAAAGCTTATGTGGCTCTTTAACAGCATCTATCCCATCTTTATACCATTGGTCATTTTAATTTTTTTTTTTTGTGTAGTAGATTCTTTAAAAGGAGAGTGCTTAGAGGAAAAAAGGTTTCTGAGTTCACAAATTACTGTATTTATTGTTTTATAGAAGCTAGGGAAAATCACAAGTGTAATTTATCCTTAAAACATCCACTTGGTTGTTAACACTTTTCAAGTATATTGAAAGCATTTGGTGCAATAAAGAGGAAAATAATATCTGAAACATTAAATTGTTTCAACAAAGAAATTTATATAACTTGCTTTTTACCTTACTAAGAGTTAGAGATTGCTTGCTTTCTTTATGCTACTAATGTATCTGAATAGCAGGCTGAATTTGGCAACAAGCACTTTTGAACCACACAGTTAAGTACCCTGCTTACATTAATGTCTCCTGGCAAGCAGAAGAACCAAAAGCAAGTCTGGCATTCACTAGCTGAGGTGGGGGCACTTCCAAAGCAGCTTACTTGTGTATTCTTACTAAAAAAGAAACACCCCACTCCAAACTGCCAGAGTCTGTTACCAGCTCACAGTTATACCTTGACTAAGAAGCACCTGAAGTGTTCATACAGAGTTGTCACCAGCCTCTTAACCTCCTCTCTTCTTAGTCCACTCCAGCCAAAATCAGCCTTTAATAACTCCTGATTTACAGGAAATACAGCGAGACACCTAAGTAATTTCTCACTTGCTTCACTTTCCTTCCTCCATCCTCCTTCAGCAAACTTTGGTCTTCCCCAGACAGAAATTACATTGATTGAAGGATTTAACTTTAGACTGCCTTAAGATTTAAGGCAATTGTTAAAGTTTTAAATAGTTTTTGCAACTATTAATAAAGCATCAGAGCAGCAATACTCCCACAGAGTGGAATTCAACTAACTATGGGAATACCATGAGCTAAGGCACAAAGCTCAGCTGCACTCATGATGGAGATCTAGTCAAAAACAAACTGAGTCCAGACTGGTCTTGTCATGGTCAAGGGTTTAAACCAGGCCATAAGATAATGTCCTTAAAGCGCCTCTTTCTCTGCATTAATTCCAAGCAGAGCTAAGGGTAGCTAGTTCGGCTCTAGACATCTGCTACTGTAGAGCCAGGGTGGATTTCACTTATCATTCTTTTGCTACTCTGCTAATCAAATATTTGCAAAGCACCTACCTACTGAGAACTATTATGCAGTTTTGGAGACCAAGGATAAAGACTGTTGACTCTTATGCAAAATACATTCCACCTCACAGAGACTATACAGTCAGTCGCGTGAGCAAATAGCAAAGAGCATGTGCAAAGGTGCTAGGAGAAAAACCCCAAACCATCAATGCTGGAAAGACACACAACACGCAGAAAGCCTGCGAGCAGCTGCTCTTTTGCGAGAACTATGCCGGTGCAAGTGCTTTCAACTAGTAGCAATGCTCACTGCAGGCTGAGGAGGGGGAAGAGAAGGAAGAAGAGAAAAAATACAAAGCCTCGATTCTGGTTTCTTAAACTTAGTTTGATGCAACTTTTGTATATAAGCATGTGTCTTGTCAACACGCTTCAACATGAAATATGCAGTGTTACTGACAGAAGATATTTTCCTGGCCCTAAGTCATCTGAATTATCAGTCATTTACATTGTAAGTAGCTTGAGATTTGTTCTCTTTTTAAATCAGTGTGTTATGTTTCCTGAACATTTTTCTGATGCTTTAAAATTGTATTTTACAACCAGCCACAGATTGTTATCCAGTTTTTAATAAAAGGACAGATAGGGGAAAGAAAAAGAATTCATTAGCCAAAATAATTCTATATGGGAAAGAGCACCTAGCAAACACATTTATACCACCAAAAAGTATTTATTCATTTCTGAAGTCTTAACCATCCCAGAAGACTTTCCACCTCATGTGGAGTGAGTCTAATTCTTTGATTAGTGTATAATTATTACCATACATCATTTCCATGTGAAATCTTTTATATTTCATGCACTAATTCACCCCTACTTTCACTGTAACTTTAGAAAGGCTCCCAAATATTTTAAATATAAAATCCTGGGTGCACTATTTAACCTATAATCACATCAAGTTTGATTTAGTGAGTTTTTTCTGTTCATTAGTTAGGAAACCTGAGCTACAAAAAATGAAGAGTGCTGTCATTCAAGAAGCCGCCATGCTTTTCTTATATTTATTTGTAGCAGGAGCATTACCCATAAGAAATCGTTAATGAACTGAAGGAGCTTAGCCATACCTTTAGGACGGATATGACGGGACTTAGATCAACTCTTGCAAAAAGCAACAAATGCATATCCTAAGAGCACAGAGGCAAAAACCTGCTGCCACATTTGTGAGGAGCCATTTAGCAACGTGGTGATGAACAGCAACCTGGAAAGCAGGCTTGTGCTAAAAATAACCATCATTTTCTTTTTCTGGAAAAATCAAAACACATTCAGCTTCCAGAAGCAGAAATCTATATTAACAGAAAAGGAAGTATGCAACAGTAATAAAGTCCTAAAGATAGTTTCTATGTGCAATGTAAATAATTCACTGATTACAGGCTGGATTTGCTCTTTGAGAGGACCAGAGCAATCCCAGGAGAAGATTCTGTTCACAACGCCCAGTCACCCACCTCCCAGTGTTACAGCTCCAGTAAAGATCTCTGCCTTTGGACAGAGCAGGATTTAATTCCAAACACCTCGATTTCCTTCTCCCACTCCCACCCAAACTGTACTCTGCAGAAGGCCTTGGACAGGGTGTGATATGTAAATACATGGTTGTGGACATAATCAAGATGAGTGAGCAATATTACGAAAAGTGTGCAAAAGTCTACATTTAGAAGAAAGACTCCTCACAAAATCTTTCTGGCATTCACAATGGGTACTTATCTCAATGGTGTCTTTTTAAAATGGACGTCAGGGTCTCTTCCAAAATAATCTCTTGATTTTCTGCTGAACCACCAGTAATCAAGGAAAGCAGAACAGATTAAACTACTGTCACAGCAGTTTTTTCATGGGTAGCCTTCCCCTCTCTCTGAAATGCCACACCAAGACATTAGATTCAAGATAAAACAAACCAGAGCCTTTAAAACAGAAAGAAAAGAATGAAACAATGGTTTTATCTAGTAGGAAAAAAAAGTTACTGTTTTTGCACAATAGAATTGATGCTGATTTCAATATTCAGTTTCAAGGCAAACTGATACAGTATGAAACATACAATGTAGGACAGGTATTTTAAAGACAAGGTGTTCCAAGTAAAGGTGGCCTTTGGAGTCTGAAGTCAGGTGCTCGGGCAAGCAGCAGTGCTGAAGACATCCTTAGTGTTTGATGTAACTATACCCATGAATGTCTCAACCAAAATGTAGCAGACCGTGAGGTCTCCTGATACCAGACAGGATGCAGTCATCATGTTATAAGCTTCTGCTGAGGCTCACAGGCTTGACTGTCCTTTCATCCCAAAGGATGTGGATCAGAAATATCTGCACTGATGTCTATGGAGTTGCCTCATAAACCCACTGAAATAAAAAGGTGAATCAGACTCTCAGTGTTTGACTCCCTACATCCAAGAGAGTAAGACCTAGGCTGCAGCATTCAAACTACAGAAACTTAATGGAAATTCCTGCTGACATTGACAGGTTAACAGGAAGAAAAGCCAAGAACTATAGAAAGAAACTAAATGAAGGAGAGAGAAACTCAGTGATAGGAAGGAAGCAAGCCAAAAATAATCCAGGCAAAACCCAAGGTGTCAGCGTGACGCTCAACCCAAAACATCTATTTTTGGAGTTACAAGTTGTTCTGGGCATATCATCTGCCCAACTATCTTTGTAGTTGTGCATGTTTCTAAATAAATAAACCAACAGAAGAAGGTTACCTGGCCATTCATACACAGTGATTTGGAAAGGAAATGGAAGAAGACTGACCAATAATAAGAGTAAAATAGCAATTCTGCATTGTAAGTAAAGCACTGCAAATTCAACAGAAATGAGCATTATTCTTGTTCCAATCTTTTCTGACCCAAATCTTGTTATTGCAAGGAAGAGCTAAGTCAGCTGCTTTCTGAATTCATTTTAACTGCTTTTCTATAAGCTGAACAACAAAAATACTAAAGCCTCATTATGAAGAAACGGCAAAGGGCCCTCAAAACGTCCTTCTGTTTTTTCCTGAAAACCGCTTTCCATACAAGTCGTTTGTTGTACCTAACATCAAGGCAATTTTTCAGTCTTGCATTGACTGAGGTGGGAAGCTGAAAACAGCCCAAGCCGATCTGGCGCATCCCCCATCTGTGACTCTCCCCTTCCTCTCCCCCTCACCCCAGCAAGTCCCCAGCAGGTGCTTTGCTCTTGCTGAGCCACACGAACAACTACTGGGTTTTTTTCCTTCTTCTTTCAGTGAGTTAGCAGGCTGAAATGGCTCACCACCATGCCACATCAGCGCCAAAGCCAGCACAAGAGAGTGGGACGGGGGATACACAGCATAACGGCAAGCAGTGAATTAAACACAATATTACACTGTTGTACGGTATTTCATCCTGAGCAGTCTACACCATAACCCTGTGGAAATCCTTCTGTACATATCAAGGCTTTTCATTCATTTATTTCTGGTGCCAAGTCATCAACTGGATCTAAACTAGCAGTGTCTTGCCTCAAATTGAAGGGGACTTTCTCAGGAGACTGATGGGACAGGACTGTGACAGCCTAATTTGTCAGACCACAGTTATAAATAAGCAAATAACATAGCACACGCCACAATTTTCTGAAGTTCCAGAAGCTTACTGAGATCTACTTTTAGGTTTCAAATACTGAATTCATAAAACTAATTCTTCTCATACTATCCTGACAGTTTTAGTTGGAAAAGAATGCTAGCAATAGGTTCTAGTATCTGATTATTCTGGAATATCTCTGGCTAACCAGGAAATGCAGGGATGCTTTTCCTTTACATTAAAAAAAACCACAACCCAAACAAAAATAAATGTTTGCACCAAATCACTCTACAACCTGCTTAACAGGGCATTTAAGTGCTCTATGTGGATTATATTCAATTTTTTGGTTTACCTCTTTAGATAACTTATATTTATTCGAAAAGACATGAAATAAAAATCTTTATGAACCACCATATTTTCCGTTTGGTATTAAGCTCCTGTAGTAAGTCCCATTATACTACCTACAGTATAACCATAATGCATGATTAGTACTAGGAAAATCACGTTTTGTTAAACAGTTATGTCTCAGTGCCTGATAGGGAGTTTGGTGTTTTAAGACAGCATAACACCAAACCAGCATGGAACCACAGACTCTTGAATAGTAAGCTACCCCTATTTCCCTGAAAAATACAATGAAATCAGGGAGTCTCATGAAAAAGCTCATATTTAATTATAGCACTAATCTTTCTGAAAGTTTAAAAATGCATTTAAAAGTACCCCCCCAACTTGAAAATACAAAATGTGTTAAAAGCCCCCCAGCTGGCTCAGATCCTATAAATCCATCCAAAGCAGGTCTTCAACAAGATACGGAAACACAAGGCAAGTTTTTCAGGTTTACTCCAGCAGCACTTGGGAAGCAAGTCACAAAGCTGAGAACATACATGAAAGTAATTTCAACTTTGTCAGACCTGAAATTTTACTTGGGTCTAGACACATCCAATAGGAGCTCACGCAGGCATGTATTTAATTAGCCCACGCACACACAGCAGTGAAATGCTGCCCACTTAGAGCCCCACCCAGGCTACAAAACCCACCGCAGGAGCTATGAAGCTTACCCTTCTAGTAAGCATAGAAGTATGTGTTGCTCCTGCAGTTACACTACTAGCCGTAGCAACAGATCAGTCCAAGTTACTAACATATCATCAACTCAAACGCAGATGCACCACTGTTCATAACTGTATTAGAAATCCCTATCCAAGTCTTTGGGCTGGATGCTACCCTTCCACTGCTGGAGTAACCTCAAAGCAAAAAGAATTAGGACAAAATGGGTCCTGATCGGATGCACCTGCGAGTGCTGAGGGAGCTGACAGAAGTCATTGCTGGGCTGCTCTCCATCATCTTTGAAAGGTCCTGGAGAACAGGCAAGGTGCCTGAGGACTGAAGGAAAGCCAATGTCACTCCAACCTTCAAAAAGGGCAAGAAGACACACCCAGGAAACTACAGGCCAGTCAGCCTCACCTCCATCCCTGGAAAGGTGATGGAATAGCTCATTCTGGGCATCATCTCAAAGCATCTGGAGGAAAAGAAGGTTATCAGAAGTAGTCAACGTGGATTCACCAAGGGGAAATCATAAATGACCAATCTGATAGACTTCTACAATGGCATGACTGGATGGATAGATGAGGGGAGGGCAGTGGATGTTATCTACCTTGACTTCAGCAAGGCTTTCAACACCATCTCCCACATCATCCTCACAGGCAAGCTTAGGAAATGTGGGTTAGATGAATGGACAGTGGGGTGGATTGAAAACTGGCTGATAGACAGAGCTCAGAGGGTTGTGATTAGTGGCACAGAGTCTAGTTGGAGGTCTGTAACAAGTGGTGTTCCCCAGGGGTCAGTACTGGGTCCAGTCCTGTTCAATATATTCATCAATGACTTGGATGAAGGGGTGGAGTGTGCCCTCAGCAAGTTTGCTGATGACACAAAACTGGGAGGAGCGGCTGACACACCGGGAGACTGCGCTGCCATTCAGTATGACCTGGACAGGCTGGAGAGTTGGGCAGAGAGGAACCTTACGAAATTCAACAGACATGTGTAGGGTACTGCACCTGAGGCAGAATAACCCCATGCATCAGTACAGGTTAGGGGCTGACCTGCTGGAAAGCAGCTCTGTGGAAAGGGCCCTGGGAGTCCTGGTGGACAACAGGATGACCACGAGCCAGGAATGTGCCTGTGTGGCCAAGAAGGCCAATGGCATCCTGGCGTGCATCAATAAGAGTGTGGCAAGCAGGTCAAGGGAGGTTATCCTCCCCCTCTACTCTGCCCTGGTGAGGCCACATCTGGAGTACTGTGTCCAGTTCTGGGCTCCCCGGTTCAAGAAGGACAGGGAGCTGCCAGAGAGGGTACAGCCAAGGGCTACAAAGACGATTAGGGGACTGGAACATCTTTCTTACAAGGAAAGGCTGAGGGACTTGGGTCTTTTTAGTCTGGAGAAGAGAAGACTGAGGGGGGAATCTTATGAATGCTTGTAAATACTTAAGGGGTGGGTGCCAGAAGGATGGGGCCAGTCTTTTTCCAGTGGTGCCCAGTGACAGGACAAGAGGTGACGGGCACAAACTTGGTCATAGGAAGTTCCATCTAAACATGAGGAGGAACTTCCTTACTTGGAGGGTGGCAGAGCACTGGAACAATCTGCCCAGAGAGGTTGTGGAGTCTCCTTCTCTGGAGATACTCAAAACTCACCTGGATGCATTCCTGTGCAATCTACTCAAGGTGGACCTGCTCTGACAGGGGGGGTTGGACTAGATGATCTCCAGAAGTCCCTTCCAACCCCTGTGATTCCGTGAAAATAGAGTGGTGGAGTCTGCCTTCAACTATTGATATTTCATTATTTTAGCACATTAAAAAAACCAACACCCCCCCCCCAACTCAAGAACTTGAAACTACACAACAGTTTTGTTCTCACAATAAATATTTATCACTGCATACAGATATAAGAAAC
Organism: Gavia stellata; assembly: GCF_030936135.1. Taxonomy (NCBI): domain Eukaryota; kingdom Metazoa; phylum Chordata; class Aves; order Gaviiformes; family Gaviidae; genus Gavia; species Gavia stellata. Next base: position 20,394,522 of record NC_082599.1, on the reverse strand, counting down.
TTCCAGTGGACTTTTCTAACAAGTCATTTTATTCTCACTTAATTCACTCTTTTTCTGTCTTTTTGGTAGGGGTTTGTCTTTTATACAAATAATATACAATTTTTTGGAGATCAGTGAAAAAACTAGCATGAATTCAAGACCAACATTTCCTTTGATGTTGTGCAAGCTTATGGGAGCATATTGGCACACACTCTGCCAACTCCCGACTTTTACACATCCCTGCTGTAGGTTTCGAAAACTAAAGGGTGCTGCAGACAACATCTGCAATGACTGAATTAAAGGTTTAAAGACCTTTTCTTAAAAAGGAACAAATGCCAAGCATTACCAATTATCCCAAAGATTTCAAAGTAAGAAAGATAATCTAAAAATATGAATAGTAAAATCACACCAGAAAATATTCTTCCTGTGTCCTTGGCCTGCAGATGGGGACTAGAGTAGATGTAGTGGAGGACAGTAGAGGTTGACTATATTTCACTCAATATACTCATTTAAATCAGTGCCTGATAAAAACGAAACAGAAGATCTAGAAAACCTGTATTTTACAGCTTTTAATATATTTGTATTGAAGAACAGTTTATGAAATTCAGAGGAGGCAATATAACAAAATATTGCAGACCTGGTTTTTGTCCTGTCTTACCAAGTACCTGTTAAATAAAATTAATACAGCTTCTGAAACTCCTTCACACAATTTCTGTTTGATAAGGAAAACTAGACACATCGAAAGTAAGAGGTTGACTGTTCATTACATGAGTCATTTCTTCCACATGGAGGAAATTCCTTTATTCTTTCCTGAAGCCACATCACCACTGCGGTTGGGTATCCCAGGCTTTTCAGAGCTCACCTGAGTCCCACCACCTTTCAGGTGAGTTACCGGCAAGCACAATACAACACGGCAGCAGTCAGCCACTGGTCTCACTGTCAAAGGAAGTTATGGGCTATTTAGAGTTTGATAGATCTTTTTTTCTTTCAGGGGAGAAAGCACCATTTTCCACATCTCTAAGATTACTACAGATGAGATTCCTCCTACAGTATTGATGACAAGGAAAATGCAGAGGCTTGTGCAGGCTGCTGGATGAGGGCAGTTTCAGGAGATTAATTCCCACACCATCGAGCACTGCGAGCTGCTGGCTTTTTTTTTGTTTTGAACAGCCAGGACCACTGACGCTTGCCTTTCCACTCTCTTGCAGCTAGTCCTGGTGCAGCAAGGAAGTGAATCATGACAAGGACAATGACAATATTCAGAAATCACCTTGGAAAGATGCAGTGACTTATTTTAAAGCATCGGAGATGAGCGTAGGCTAACAGAAGCAGACTGTGCTGCTCTGATCAACTACTACACGATGCCAGAATGATAAGGGGCATTCTTCTTCCCCTCGGTACGATCCTGAGGTGTAGAGATCACACAATACCACAAGAATCCCTGTTCTGTTTCATGCCGACTATCATCAGCTAACACCACAGTAGAAATCAAAGGATCCATTTAATTGCAAACCACTTGTTGTCAGATCAGCTGTAGATGCTTCTCTGACAAGGATGCACATAATTTAAAAGAGAAAGATAACACAACAGGAATGACTTATTTCTTAGGAAGATGACTGTGCTTGTGTAGGATTTTTTCATTGACACTACTGAATTTGCTGTTTACATCCTTCAACCCATAAAAATAGAGGTGTATTTTGTGTGCTCTGGTGCTTGATCAAAGCATCATATTTTCCAAACACTTCTATGGAAAATATACAGAACACCACCATTTTAAGGAGCCTTGCTGTTTTTTCTTTAAAACTTTACAGCTCACTAGCAGCTAACAGCAGTATTCATGTGCTCCAGCGTTCCACCTTTTGTGCTTTGAGGCTCTGCTTATGCTTTGCAACCAGACAACTAAAGAAATCTCTTTACTGGTTATTTGTATCATATAAAGACATCAACTTTTACAGAGTGTGATACAAGCCTATGGAAGAGTAGCAACAGGTGACAAGCAACCAAGAGGCTTGAAACCCCTGAGGTCTACCTGCACTGAATTATAACCCCATGTTATCACAAACTACCACTGCTGAGTGAGGTTCTTCTCAGGAAAGCAAATTCACCCCTGAAACATCTACTGCTGGTCATGGGAATGGTATCCTTGTTCATTTACATCCTCCTTCTCAGCACCCATTATTTTCTGGCAGAATGTGGATTAAAAGGATCTTTGGGAGGCGGCAGTATTGACGCTGAAGTTCTGAACTGCCTTTGCTCCTTCAACACAGTTGCTGCATTGCTGATAAATTCCAACTCATTTGGGCTCACAGAACTCTAAGGTTAGTAAGTAACTTTTCAATATTTAAAGACAATATAAAATAACATCTATTACATACATATGGAAGAAAAACAACCAAAAAGTCCATTGTGTTAAGAAAATGAAAGGGTCGATTGCGGCCACACAAATGTATAAATAATGCAGGGAAAAAGGAGGGGAAGTACAGTCAACAAACTTCTCTCTCCCTCATTGCATCCCATATTTTATTACCTAGCAGGAGACATATGGTGAGTAAGGAGGAAAAGGAAGAATGGAAAGGTACTTACAGAAGGAACAAGACCCATCAGTTACGCTTTTTCTGGTACTAACTATTATATTAATATAGCAGCAAACTTCAAGCAAACAGATTAACAGACTGATTTTTTTTTTTCTGACTTAACACAAAAAGAAAAACTTTTAAGCCCTTCACTGATAAAGCTTCATAAGGAAGGAGAAAGCAGCACAGATAACATCATTACTGTGATATACCATTTGGTTAATTAGCATTTTTAACCCTTAAGGAAACAGTAAAAATGGGAATTGTATGCTGTTTCAAGCACAAAGAGAGTGCTACGCAGTTAGTTTTTCTCAGGTTTTCGTTGCTAAGCAATCTCTATCTCTGAGATGCTTAAAAAAGGACGAGAAAACCTTAATCACACACGTAATTCAGAAGTCGGCACAACCAGGTATCAGAACAATTATTGAACATCCTTTTTTTATTATAATAGATATTTAGGATAGAGAGTATAAATTCAATCCATTACCAGCATGAGCAAGGACTGCAAATTGACCTACTCACTCGGGTATGTTATGTGCGTAAAGACTGATTAAGGAAAGTTTGGGCAGCAAGTTTCTCATTTGGCAACAGCTTGTTCTTTTCTTTCTGGAGGTTTTTAAAGGGGCAGATGGGGAAGGGGAGGAAGTGATGTGCTGTGATCACCTGCTGCACAAATCTGAAATGTTCAACTGTGTTCCCATGCATGCTCTTGTAGCAGCATCAATTCCTGCTGCAAGAACCCGCGCTCTTTACTACAGAAAGAGATTCTCTTGAAGGACAGCATCCATCAGCAGTAACTGATGTTCTGTTCCAGCTCCGTTAGACTTCAAGTCTTTACAAACGATTTCACTCTGAATTTAGTATTCCCTATGTTTTTAAGTTTTCACAGAAACTAGTGAACAAATCACTATATTCTAAAAAACAATTAACTTATTGAGTAAAGGTTATGCTACAGCTGGCTCACTATTGTTTCCTCTGGCCTCAATATTTAGGGTTTAAAATGAGATTTCAATGGAAATTATTGTCAGTTTGAACTCTTTCATGAAAAGCTTCAATTGCCTCCTTACACAAGGATGTTTTTTCATTATAGCTGGATCTGTACCAGCCATTCCCATCTCGGGAGGAACATGGTGTCATTAACTGTCACACACAGTGCCCTGAGGTTGCATAAACACAGTCATACTTGCCCAGTTTCTGCTCTTTTTCCATCACTACAGAAGCAACTGTAGGATCTAGACTAATTTACGTGTTAAAATATTTAAGTGCTGTTCTGTAAACTAGGTTTCTTCCAATTATCCTGTCACAGAAGGATGTTTTTCTAAACATTCATCACTTGCAAAAAGCATTTAAATAAAGGAGGCATGATAAAGTTGTTACAGCTGTTATATATGAACTGTTTAAAACTCTTGCAATATTATTCTAATCCAAATTGTCCACTGTAAGAAAAATGTGAAGATCAACTTCCTTTTAATAGCTCAAAAACATGCACTTTGAACAGTCAGTAACAAAATTAGATTAAAATGCTTTAAAGGCAACCATACAGAACTGTAATCCTCCAGCCCAAGAAGGCAAATTCCAGTGTAAAGTGATTATAAATCCTAAATAGAACCACGGTACAGTCTGACCCTTTTCTACTTACAGGAAAAAAACCCACAATCCAAACTTTGAGTCAGATGCTGTCATAAGAACTACCCTGCATGGACAAGACTTTTGCAGTAAAACTCAGCTGAGAAAATAAAATAGAGTATGACGCTGGCATTAGGATGTAAAATTTCTATTCAGAAACACCTGGTCAATGAGCACTGCCAAAATGACTTAAACCTTTTGCTTTTTAGGTTCTAATGCATGTGGATTACAACGTACAGCTTGTGGGAATTTAAGATATTGAAGTCCACCACCACTAACCAATCTGCACCAGTTCCTTCCCCCTAAAGTGGCTAAACCTGGGCTTGTGCAGCAGCATCTGAACTGCAGTGGTTAGCAGAAGTCCAGCTTCACCTGTAGACCAAACATCTGTCCTCAATAACCATTGCATGAGCATGAATTCTCTTTCAACAGAGGTAGCAAGTCTTGAGCTTGTTGCAGGTAGTTTGATAAACCAGCTCTGTGGTCTTTCAGATTTTTATTTGAAAATGCTTTATTAATATGAGAAAATGGAAAGTAAAACTTTTCTAATCAACTTCCTCAGGGTTGTACAGAACAATGTCTGATGGTTTTGTTAAGAGAATTTTGGAATTTTTTTTTTTCCTTCTCCTTTCCCAGTTGTGATGACAACAAACAAATAAGAATTAGCTATGTTCATCAATATTTTTGAGTTACTGCAAAAGCATAACCCTTGGAGAAGATGCAAGAGCCCTCAAATACTTTGCTGCAAATTGTTCTTAGAGTTCATAAACCATCTTGACATACTTATAATCCTGCTATAGTAATACGAGCATTTTTGGTTCCACAGAAGTATTAAATATTGTTCCATGCTTTAGTAGATTTGACTTAAGTCTTTGCTTTTAGCAAGAAAAAAAGCTTATTTCCTAGGAAGAGATACAGCTTTCCTTTCTCCCTGTCCTCACATTCAGCCATACAGTGTCTTGGAAATGCAGGTGTTTGGTCACTGGTCCATCAAGAACCCCCCCTCCTCTTCTGCCCCACAAATTAGAGCACATCTTTTTTTGGAGGTTGAAGGTTTTGGAAGTTCCTGTACCTTCTTTAATTATTTTACAGTTTAACGTGGCAGCTTCACACACCGTACATCTGGCATGTCTTTATTATGCCACTTGGCGTTCATCATTGCTTTTAGTAGGCTCGTGTAATGCTGCAATCACGAGGGCAGAAGTATACCACTTAGGGAAGATGCAAGAGCCCTCAAATGCTTTACTGCAAATTGTTCTCCAGAGATCTTTCAGAACTAACATACTCAGGCAACAACTTAGATGCTCTTAACCTCAGCCTTATCCACAGCTCATTATCGAAAGTGCTGCTAAGACAAATTTTGAAAGTTCAACAAGATTCACCAGGAGCATTAGAATAGTCCATCCCTAGATGAGGATGACAGAGAAGATGCAACATGAAGGATGAGGGTCATGAATACTTACAATGTGTTATCAGTAGGAGTATCTTAACAAGCCCCAGAGGAAATCTTAGCCTCTCCCACAGGACACGTAATTCCCTGCAACTAGTACTATCAGCATGGCAAAGAACCCAAAATGTAAGATAATAAAGCCCACAGAGTTCTTAGATATCCTCCTGTATACCTATGCCCCTGCTTGCAAGGAGTTGGATTTTGTAAGTAAAGATACTTGATACTATTTTTCTCTTCACAAGGACAGGTGTCTCTTAACCCATTTTTAACAAACTTAAATTTCCCTGACAGTTTCAGCTGTCAACATTAATAAAAGAGAAGCAAGTTATGTATTCTCCATCTTCCAGAAAGCTTCCCTAGGGAAATTAGTACCATACAGCTCACTACAAGATTTTACAGGAAGGGTAAGATTAAAATAAGAAAAAAAAGTTGATTTTATGCTTTCACACTCTCAGATTTCACTTGCTTACTCCCACATAATCCCAAGCATCAAGATGTTGTGTCCACCACATGGTTTTGCCACAGAGGGAAACTAGCTTGTCTTGTCCTCCTGAAATTTCTGGGGTCCCTGACTGGTGATAAAAACCGGATTTTAGGCTGATTTTTTTTATATCCTTTAGGAGTCACTGATTGATACTGGGTGGTCCCTCCTCTCAAAATCACTTTAGCTTCAGTTTCCATAAGCATTAGGTCAGGCTGCATGGCCATATCTAGTTTTCCTCCCCTGCTAAGAGGAACAGGGAGAGCACACGGGGTGTGCTGCAGCTTCATGACCGATTCTCCTGGTGCTAGGATGCAGCGTCTTCTGGCAGCCATTCGTCAGGGCCTTCGTTTTAGCGTTTTGGTCTTGACATAAACAACACATTCCTCACATTTTACAGCTAGGAATGGTGTCCTTGGTTATCAACACAGGCCATTATTTTAACCCTTTATTCTCCAGTTTTCCATGGTCCTTACTACATGCATTTCTATTCATACTGCATTTGTATTGATCTTAACGTTTCTGTTACAAAACTATACAATTCCACAGCTTTTTCAAATGACCACAGAGTGCATGCCTAAATGAGCTTAAAGGATTAAGTCTCTAAGATCTCTTCAAGCTTTTCTGTGGTCTAGTTTTGCTACAGGAAGGAGACAGAAAACACAACACACCTTGTTTTTTCTCCTTTTGCCTCTGCATCTAAATGCCCGATATTATATATATGCACTATTTCAGTCTGAAACCTGTATTTGGGATGTCACAACTAACCATATGAAATTTTGAAGCTTGTTATTCAGTAATAAACCAGCAACAGATCAGAGGAAGAGGGTGTTTCAGAACAGAAGACTTCTGTTGGGTGAAACAAAATTGAAAGAAAAGGACCACAGGTATAACATGAAGGGATGCATTACCTATGTCAAAGATACCTTGATTTATATAATACATATTAATCTTAATGCTTGAGTTTTAACTATTATTTTCATTTACCAGCAACTAAATATACTCTCCACTAAATAAAAAAATTTTATTCTTTATTTTTTGCTGTGTAATAGGGTACATGCAGGTACACACATAAATCTGCCTCTGCCAGGCAAAGCTAATTTTAACAGTCTGAAGTTTGAATCAAGGTACTTACTGTAAATGAGCTCTTATTCCAGTTTAGTACTCTGATCTTTACAATCTGAAGAAATAAGCACACAATACTTTCAAATTGCAACTACTGTAGCCACTGGCTCTAACACTTTCAATTTTAGAAAAAGACTGTGCTTGCATTGCCTGTTAAGACCATTAATCACTAAAAACCCCATTTTAAAATAGGTTTTTAACTATATTGTATAAAAGATGACTGCTTGTGTAAGTAGCTGATTGGGGTGAAGATATTAGGTGATGTTTTCATTAGCATCGCCTTCTAAAGAGGCATCTACCTTCTCCAAAAATTATTATTTTAAAAACTCTAGGCAAAAATATTTTTTTTTTTACTCTTCAACCATACACTTCACCTCCTGAAGTACTACAAGAAATCCCCATGCCTAGGTGGGGAGATCTGGCGAGCACTAGGTCTAAAGGTTCAGTTTTGGGCCCCTCACTACAAGAAGGACATTGAGGTGCTGGAGCGTGTCCAGAGAAGGGCGACGAAGCTGGTGAGGGGTCTGGAACACAAGTCTTATGAGGAGCGGCTGAGGGAACTGGGGTTGTTTAGCCTGGAGAAGAGGAGGCTGAGGGGAGACCTTATCGCTCTCTACAACTACCTGAAAGGGGGTTGCAGAGAGGTGGGTGTTGGTCTCTTCTCCCAAGTGACTAGTGACAGGACTAGAGGAAATGGCCTCAAGTTGCGCCAGGGGAGGTTCAGGCTAGATATTAGGAAAAAGTTCTTTACTGAGAGAGTAGTGAAACATTGGAATAGGCTGCCCAGGGAGGTGGTAGAGTCACCCTCCCTGGAGGTATTCAAGGAGCGTGTGGATGTGGCATTGTGGGATGTAGCTTGATGGACATGGTGCTGTGTGGTGTTGGGTGGGTTGGTTTTTGGTGTGTTGTGGCTTGTTGTTGTTGTGTGGTGGTTTGTTTTTTTTTTTTCAGGTTGGACTTGATGATCTTACAGGTCTTTTACAACCGTAGTGATTCTGTGATTCTGTAAAGGGGCTGGAATAAGAGCCCACCTTCCAAAGGCAGGTGGCAGCCAAGGGCGATGCGCAGCAGGGACGTACCTTCACATCTCTGCTTTAAATAAAGCAAATGTACATCCAAGCCACACTTTGCTTTTGCAGTCCAAACTCTGTGTCCAAAGCTGCTAATTGTCCTTTTGGCAGCAGAGTCAGATGTGGGACGAGAAGGTAGCGCCAGAAATAATTTTTACATTGAAATAGCAGGAAAATCAAGTCCCTTGTGTTCCCAAACCCATCAGCAAATGGGCAGAGTGAGAATCAAAACTCCATTAGGATAATTAGTCTTACTGATTTAACTGGAAACTAGATAAAGCCTTAGATATCTGGTTCTATAACAATGCTTTCTACCATGCTTCAATCAAACCATGGCTTGTTCTAGGTGGAAGCCATGGTACACCTTCTCATAGGAATCACTATTTTGCTGTCATTTCAGTTCTCACTGTATTTATATCCAATAATGGTGAATACATGTCAAATGGGAGTATAAATTTATGAGATAGAATAAGCCATATTTATGCTCTTACCATGCTCTTCATTATCCTACTCCAAAATGAAGTTATGTGACTGTTTAAGTGTTCAACAGTGTTTCTTTAATGTTAAAGGCTCGGACTCTAGTGCTACACATTTAAGATAATGGCAACTGTTGCTAGAAAGACACAGGCAGCACTGGCAATCAGGCAAATGCACACCTTCTGCCAAAACAAATCCTAAGCAGATCCATGACAAACTGACAACCATTGCTTGCTGCATTTTATTTCCCTGTTGTTTTACCATAAGCACTTACCCCCACCATCTGTTTTGTTCCATCGTCTCTTGATAGGTATCTAAAATGGTATAGTTGCAAGAGGTTAAAAGAGTTACTATCTTCAGAAGTAAGAGAATGTCTTTTTTCTTTTCCAAGACAACAAAATTGCTTCCACTATTACGAAGGTCTAAAGAAAGAACCCACAATAGCTATATGTACTACATAAAATCCTTACTCACTCCAACAACGTACAAAAATCCATTACTACTGAATTTTGAAGTGCAACAACATTGGTTTGAAGTTACTAACTCCTGCTAGTTTATAAAGTCTTACTGTATAGGAAAGTTCCTGTTCCTAGAATAACTGTTGGCATCTGTTTTTATATAAGAGCAAAGTTAAAATGTCTAGCCCACACGCTTGCAGAAAGAAACCCAAGTATATAACCCATAGAGGTTTGAAACTAAAAACAACCTCTGAATGAGTTTTAATTTTTTCCCCAGGTCTTATTTTCATGTACCTGGGAACTGACAGTGTTGCTCTTATTGAAGTTTAGTTTTCACATTTTCCAGACAGGACTAGCCAGTTGATGCTGCTTTGTAGGTAGTAGGACAAGAGGAAATGACCTCAAGTTGCACCAGGGGAGGTTCAGGCTGGATATTAGGAAAAATTTCTCTACTGAGAGAGTGGTGAGACACTGGAACAGGCTGCCCAGGGAGGTGGTGGAGTGACCATCCCTGGAGGTGTTCAAGGAACATGTGGACGAGGCATTGTGGGACATGGTTTAATGGGCATGGTGGTGTTAGCTGATGGTTGGACTTGATGATCTTACAGGTCTTTTCCAACCTTAGTGATTCTGTGATAGTAGGAACCTGAAGTGAATTTAAACAGAATGATGATGATCTCCCATGTTTTAAAGAAGCAGTTATTTAAAAACTAGTCTGTTTCATTTTTCAAACACTCTCTTACCTTTTGCAGCCCAGTCTCTCCACTAGGAAAAGGCCTGGGCTTCCGGCCATGTTTGCCTTGTGCATTCAATAATTAGCTGGATACAGCAGGATTAATTCAGATCCTCAAAACAACAGAAGTAGGTACTAATGCTTAATATTTTTTAGTTTTGGAGAAAAGGATGTCTGGAAGAGGAAAAATGTCCCATCCCATCCCATCCCCCCCAAGCTTCGTGTGAAATCACTCCGATTTCTTCAAATCACCCTTTAGGAATACAGATATGGGGGGTGGGGGGCAGTTTTTTGTAAGAGGGGGGAGGAAGAAGTGAAGGGCAGGAAAAAGAAGGCAGTGGATGGCTTGTTGCTTGTCTGTTTTTAAATCAGCAGCCTAACAGTTCTGCTGGGCAGCTGCCAGTGCAGCCACAAGTAGGATGGCATAGGCGAGACCTTTTAATGTATTTTCTCATTACATATGTTTAAAGCCCCTACGCTATGAACAGCACTGCTACCTAGATGTTTTGTAAGTATATTTCATACAACCTCCAAAAACTGAAAGAAACCATCTGAACGCTTCACTCATCTGGGAAACTGGATGGGCACATTCTGTTGGGGCAGGAGGCATGGAGGGCAGAGCCTGCTCTCTGAGAGGAGAGGCTCGCCTTTACATCAGGGCTCAGGGAACCAGTGCTCACCCGGTTCTTACATCTGCCTCTCAGCTGCAGAAGTAGCATTTTAAGTTCCAAAGCATTATAAAGCTCTTAGATTTTCTTTTATTTTTGTATAGGTTTTTTTTTGTTTTTCCCTTTAAGCAAGCCATAGGTATTTTTCATTTCGGGGGCACTTAGAGCTGTTACTGCTGTATTTGGGCTGCAAAACATTAAGGGGAAAATTCCTACCTCAACAAAATCTCAAAGTGAAAAATATTTGTAGGCATAACATCGGACTTAAACCTTATAATTGCACATGTTTTTGTACACATATCAAGGGGGAACAGAAGACAGTAACTTAACTTGCTTTATTATTAGGAAATTAATTTTGAAGTTTTTTCTAAAGATTTGTACCATTACATTTAGGACTAACTTGACCTTTCTCATTCACTTCAACAGATGTTTTCAACACACATTTTGAAACTGAGGCATATTTCTCCACATCCCCTCCCACCCGAGCACACAGTAATCAGTAACTAATACTTGAGGACATTCTGATTAATCTTGCACAGGAAATCTTGAAGAATGCAAGCACAGCTTTCTCTTTCCTTAGATTCAAACACATTTATACTTCTTTCAAGCGTCTCAAAATGTTTCTGAAGTCCAAAAATACTTGATCCTTATTGAGGTTAGTTCTGCTGGGGAATGAGTTTCGCAGTATCTCTTCCCTCGCCCTTTAGCCACCACCCAGTGAGTGTATTCTACCCAATCCAGCACTGTGTAAGTGAAATTAAGTTTGTGCTCCTTCTAGAGAAGCCATCAGATAAGACTGTACATACAAGTTATTTCCTTTCACCTTTTCTTGAGTACAATAAGTAAATCTGTACTAGAATGTTTTTCCTTCGAATTATCAGAATTAAGTCGAACACAGGAGTTCGACGCAGAATTTTCAGGGCTGACAGTTACTGAATGACTGGATTGACTTTGCCCAGATAGGATTCTCTAACCAGAGAAATGGAGCTTGTATTCTTTGTATCACACTGTGTCACAACAAGGCTTTATTTTATTTTCCATTTGTCTCTTCCAATCTCTTGCATTTATGCATGGAAAAAGAACAAGAAAGTAGAGACTTCTTTAAAGATAGGTGTCTGGTTTCAAACTTTAGCAACAGTTTAAGTTCAGACTTCAGAAGGTGCAAAATTCTTGAAAATCCATAAGGATTTTAGAGTACAGCTCATTGCATTTTATGGAGCCTGTATAACAACTCAAGCAGTGCCAAAAAGGAAAGTTCCTGCTGCCTCCTCCTATCTGCTTCCAGCCACATGCTCCTGCGCCTCTGCCTTCTGCCCGCTCCTCACGGGCTGCTTAAACTTGTAAATGGGGAGGAGGAACAGGATACTCTTCTGCTATTCTAAGGAGTTACAACAGCTTCTGTGAGCCTTATCTCTTTTCAAGCACCATCAGGCTGGTTAGCAATGCAGCTTGATGTCACTTGTGTGCTCCCATGCAGCAAGTAGTATAGATGTATTCTGTCCAACTAGTTTGCAGGTTACTTTCACACCACACACATCAAATTTGAAATAAAAAATACATTTGTCTATCTGGGAAGTCCCTACAGATTCCTCCCAGCTCCATGAAAGATGGGTCTTAGAGAAGCCTAAGAAAAACCCTAAAAATCCCCTTATGTCTGAGAAATTTTAACAAATTGTAAAATAGAAGTATTACAAAATAATTTTTCAGTACAAAATTCAGGACAAAACCACAAAGCTATATGTGTTCACATTTATTGGGATCACTAGAGGAATGGACAAGGAATGAACAGACACAAACAGTTAAAGCAAAGAAAAGGGTAAGAGGTAGTGCATACTAGACTAAAAGACTTATAAATATGGGTAGGAGGGAAGGTCAAGGTATTAGGGCTTAGCAGTTTCAGTCTCCCCTCCCACATGTGCTGGCACTTGGAGGTGAAGAAAATGTAGCTTCCTTTCCTGCTGCTACTGTACAGCTACCTTGGGATAGCCATTTGTTTCACAGTGCATACTTGAAAGACAACAAGATTAACTATCCCATCTCCTGGGAATGATTTTCCTCCTACAGACTTAGTGATATTTAGATATCGATAATTTTTTTGAAACTGACAGTTACAGTCTTAATTCAGAAATAACTGAATTAATTTGTGCAACAAAAGCTATCAAAGGGTCTCTTCAAAAATGTTACAGAACTTTAACAATCTCTTAAAATGGAACAAGGTCACTTAGCATTCATTTCCCTGATGGCAAGTCAATACAGCTGTCTTCTGACCTTCTTCCAATGACCCTGGTCAACAAATACTGCTCTTATTCATCCCCCTAAACCATCTTTTTTTTTTTTTTTGAACTTAGTGTGGAAACCTATACCTAAATTATTATAGACAATGTTACTGGACATAACAAGATACTCAGCATGAGTGAGTAAACTACAGGTGTTAGAACTGTAGCCCAGCTTCTTTTATACACTTTGAAACCTTAAAGCAATTTACAAACACCAGAAACATGATCAGCTATCTGACAACATAACACAGCAGCCCTCTGGGAGGCAAAGGTGTTGTACAACCATAAATTAACTGCTTTAGAGTAGGAAGTATGCATTAAGGGGCAAGAGAAAGGGATGAGCCTCTTAACTGCTTTAGAGTAGGAAGTATGCATTAAGGGGCAAGAGAAAGGGATGAGCCTCTTATGACCCTAAAACACACCTTAAATATCCTCAGATAAAACTACATAAAAGTCTGCTGATGCAGACAGTATTTTTTTCAGGACCACTAAATGGAACAGTTTTTCACATTTCAATAATATGCTGTCACACCACCTTGTCAAGGAACAGAACCAACGATGTCCACGTTGGTGAAGCCTGATGCTGAGGAGCTCACACAGAAGCAACTGATGCCTTTGATCGCCCTGATGTGGCAGGAAAAACTCCCTTCACTTACAGGTGGTCAAGGAAGATACAAAGTCAATTTTCCTTTTATACATTTAGATGATTCAAGTTGACTAAAGAAAAGTAAAAGCACTGTGTCTCAATTTCAATTTGTAGACCCGTCAGTACAACTCTTGACACAGAGTGCTTGCTCACAGAAACAGACCCTAAAAAACAAAATTACAGGGCAAACCAAAGATGACAGAATATAAGATTATAGTGCCTCAGTGTGTAGGCAACATGGTTGAATTTCAAATAAAATAACTACTAAGAAACACAAAAAGGGAGAAGTTAGCACACAAAGGAAAATGAAGTACATTTTCATCCTCTCTTGGGCATAGCAACTAGAGTGACAGACTGCAAATACATGGAAATTTATTTATAACTGAGACCACATACGGTAATATCAGAGATGTTTAAGATGTTTTATATTGTGATGTCTAACTTCCAGCAATACCAATTACTAGTTTTTCAAGTCATCTTTTCCCATAAGCTCAATCTAACTGAGCAACTTTAATGATAGTCTTACAGAGCACATAAGATGTGCTTTATGATTAGAGGGCAACAGAATCTGATCACAAACTATCCAGAAACTTCAAGTCTACCATGAACATAACGAATGCAAGGCATTCATAAACTTCATGCTGTCACACGAAAACCTCATTTATTAAAATATTCATATAACTAATAAAAGAACCTTTCACATAAATAACAAGAGTACACTGAACAGAAAGACTTAACTACACATCACACATTATAAAAAAGTAGGTAAATAATCATTAATTACTTTTCTTTAATACTTTGGTGTTTTATGTCATAAAAATCAGGTTAGTAGCTCTGCTCAGATCCTGATGAAGCTTAAGTAAAAACATCAAAGCACTTTTACTGTTTTTGTTAGATACTGTAAAGATATTACATAGTGTCCACCTCTGACCATTCATTGCAATTCCTTTATTTCACTTCAGCCTTACATTTTTTCATTAAGACTCAAACGGAACAAGGGGCAGCTTTGGACTTCGATAAAAGGTCACTTCTCATAATTTTGTACTTTACTTATCTCCTTAGCTAAAAGCTGTAGGAAAAAATTAAAATTGCAACTCATTCTTACACATCTCCTAACGCACAAAGTAAATGATGACATATGATATCACTCCATGCAAGACCAGATTTTAGTTACATTTTCAAAAAGGAGAATAAAATGAAGCTAACAGCAGCAAAAATTATATATATATGCCGAAGGAAGACAGCGGTCCATATAAGCAAGCACCGTCACTGCTCAATGATGTAGCACTTGAGGTAAAGGTTTGAAACTCATCAACTGTAAAACCCGTGTGTTTGGAAAAAAGCTATTAACCTAGCTATTGATTACATTACTTGAATCAAGGAAACAATCTTTAATTTTAGCTGAGGTGGTGTGTCGAGGACAAGATTTACTTCTTACAATAAACTCTTCAGCAGAGCTTTCCCTCCATCTGTCCTTTTACAAGGGAAAGTGAAGTTCATCATTTCGATTATCCAGGTGGACAACTGAAAGCACCAGGATTAGAAGGTGAAGCAAAGACTAAACACAAGTCTTGATTATCAGTTGCCTTCCTTAGTGATGAGCCTTTTGTACAGTGTCTAACAAAATTGATTGAAGTCTCGCAGATTAAACTGATGAAGGGAACATTAAGCTCTATCAGAGTAGCATCCCCTGTGTGAACTCATACAAGTAACTGCATATTGCAACATTTCTCCATCAGTAGTATTTTTAGATTATTTTAGTAACAAATATAAAACACATAACCAAAGAATTAGCTAGGAAAGACTTCAAGGCAAGCAAAAGAGAAACATTAAAAAAAAGGTGGCACTATATGTGGATTGGCTTCAAATTCACTAGAGCAGGATCATTAGAATTCAATTAAGTTTCTACTGTGCTGTAAGATGTTTAAGAAATAATATAGAAAATATACATCAATTTTGAACTGGAGTAGCAATAACTTGTCATTGACAAAGCAGATGTCTATCACCTTGATAGTTTAAAATTCAGTGCTGCTCTTGCAATGTAGACAGCAAGTCTATAATATGTCACAATGATTTGTGATTGAAGATTAAATAAAGATTGTTAGCTTATATCCTCTAAAAACTCAGATTTTCTGCATGAAGAACCACTTGGCTGTTTTGAACCTGGCTTCTACACCTTTCATAGAAAAAAGCAAAAATCACTTCCAACCCAGTCCTCAATGTAACTCATGACTTTTGAGACTTCACATCTCCTTCAGTCATCTTTTTTCCAGCCTGAGAAGTCTTGACTCTTAGTCAAGTCTTTACATCAAAGCTGCTCTATCTTTAATCATCCTTGTTGCCCTCAACCGAGCTTTAAGCTCTACTATACCTCTTAACAGGTGGAGGGAACTACACATGCCATTGAAAATGTGGACGCAAGCTGGATTTACACAGTAGCACAGCAACCTTTTCTGGTTTACCCTCTTCTAGTAACTCAACAACTGCTTGTTTGACTCCTATTGAATGCTGATATAATACTAAGACCTCACTCCTGAATCGTTATGGCCAATTTAGCATCCATCACTTTATCTGCAAAGCTGGGGCTGTCCTCCTCGATGCATTGCTTTCAGGTAGCTACCCTGACAAATGACAACATTGGAAACTCAGTCACCTGAGTTCTTCTGTAGCTCTTTGCAGTTGTACCTCACCCTTACTATTCCAAATAATTTATTATCATCAGCAAGCTTTCTTCCCCACTGGTCACCAGGGCTCTTCGAGGTAATTTAGGAAAATGTTAGATTCCCACAGTAATTTGTTCTGCCTAGAAGTGACTTTCTCTGCTGATACAGCCAAGCATTTACTTCTACCTTATGTTCTTCATTTTTTTAGGGAATTATTTATCCACAAAGGTCTTTCCTTCTTATGCTATGGCTAACTAGCTCCCTTTAAAGCTAGTGAGGGACCCTCTCAAAATACACCTGGAAATTAGAGACACCTAAATTACCCTTATCCACATGGTTATTGGCCCTCCAACAGCATCCACAAGGTTGCAAAACAGGTTTCCTTACAAAAGTCACAGTGACTTTTCCCAGGCAGAGACTATAATAAAGAACAGAAGGAGTGGGTATCTGCATAAATAACACTTAACTAAATTTTGGCATCACACCTGCCATTCTCTATTCCCCTGGTACCATGGTAGATTTAGACAAGAATTCACATAGCACCATCTGCAGTTCTGCTATTTCATCTTCGAGGTTTTAGAACCAGAGTGAATACCACCCTGGCCTGGTACTTTGCTGCTGACCACGTTGTCAGTTTCTTCCACAAGCTCTTCTGTCTCTACTGTGTCAGACTCACCAGTTGAGGAGTCCCTTGCAAAGAAGAGTTCAGAAACTGGAACACCCCCAGTTTCCTCCCCACTGAACAAAGACAAATAATTTAATTTCTCTGCAAAGGCTGTATCAAGTACACATGCTCCCTTTACATCCTGATCATCAGCAATTCCTACAGGCAGTCTGGAAACCTCCTAATCTGTAGGAAGAAAGCATTATTATCAGTTTTGATGCCTTTTGTTAACCACAGACTTTTCAGTGTGTTTCTACATTTAGACTACTAGACTCACGATTTTTACTTAACTCATTTGAATATTCCTTCTGCTCTTTTTTTGTTCTGAAGGCAGCTGTCTTTCTTCCAGTTGTCTCCTTCATACTACCCAGCTTTCTTCTGCCCTTCTGTAACTCTCTTGCTAGATGGCACACACTGGTGCTCTGCTTCAGATACGATCTCCATGTCCTAGATTTCCGTCTCCTTCACTACGCTCCATGTCACCTTGAGAGATTTAGGTCTTAAGAGCTGTCTGGTTACTTTCTTTTAAGAAGCTTTTTTTTCCCCCCATCTTTTTTTATAGCATCTCTTTGAATGAGATAGACTTTGATACATGTATTTGATGATGTACAGAAGTTTAAAAGGCTTAAATCTTCCTTTAAAGAATACAAACTAGTCTACTCTCACCTACCATTTCTTTGAGCTATGCTTGCATGATGAGAAGTGTGTAATAAGCACAGCTGGTCTACAGTATTCATGTTACACAAGCAGACACTTCCATTGACTCTTTAATTAGGTCTCAATCTCCTAAAAAAAAGGGGTGACAAAAAATCCAAAGACACAGAAGCATGGATTTGATAAAGTTAGATTTATGACTCTCTTAAATCTCTGCCAGATTGGTTTATTTGGGTTTTTTTTGTTTTGTTTTGTTTTTTTTTTTATAAAGTGGTAGCTGAACTTTATTTGTTCACCAACTCTCTCACTGCAAGATATCAACACTGGAATAAATCCAATTTCCACATAAGTAATTTATATGTGAATTTTAAAAAACCACCTAGATCAAAACCCCACAACATTATCATCCAGACTGTGGAGTAGTTCAATGAAAGTCAATAAATTCAAACCACTTGAAAAACTCTTGTAGGTAGGGTCCATGTGCATTATTGACAAAATACAGAAAACTGTTCACAAACAAAAACACTGTTTTGTTTACAAACCCTGACTATTACAGGAAACAAGTGAATGACAGCAGTTTGTTACTTTTGAACCACTCTGAACAGAGAGACAGTGCCTTTACATGGCGCACACACACTAAAATCAAGATTAGGTTTAAAAGGTTTCACAAGGGTTTGTACAGAAACAAGATTGATCTGGGAAACATGTGTTTTCAAAGAAGAAATGACAGGACAAAACTGTATTTGTTCTCCAAGATATGATTAGTTACAAGCATTAGCATTATCTCAATGCTATTACATTTACTTTAAAAAGTTAAGAAGTTTTTGCAGATAGGTTAAATACATGTCTGCTTTCAAACACTGATGAATTTACAGTTGTAGGATAAGATACAGGAGCACTAGCATGGATTTTCATTTCAAGTATGTGATGACTCCAAGATCTGGAGCATACAGGAGTTTAGGGAGGAGAGGAAGATAAAATCCCTTTGGGAGGAAATGGAAAGGATTCCTCTGGAAGAGAATTTAGGTAAGTCAGCAGTTCATAAACACACATGGTGTTTCACTAACTGAAAATCTGGCCTTCTCTTTTAATCATATAGGTTACTCCATAGGCAAGTGATCAAGCTACCTATTTTCCTCTCTGTTAAAGATGCAGCTTTAGAGAAAGCCAAAGTCAGGCTCCCCAGTAGAAGCAGAGCAAGAGCAGAGCCTAGAGAGGGACAAATGTATTGAGGAATTACCCTTGTGTATAAAGTTTCATGTAGGGGGGGGGGGGGGGGGGAGGGGGGGGAGCAGGGCAGCCAAGCTCTTGCATCCTGCCTTTTGGAGAAGTTCCTTCATAATCAGAAAAGATTTAAAATACAGAGTAAAAGATTTTTGAGTATACTAGTCAAAAGCAGATGAACAGTGAACAGAACCATTCTTTTCAACCTTCTGAAATGAATACATGAAAAATACCTCCATTATCCTTTCTGGTAACTGGTATGTCTGAGCACTAATGTAAAAAAACAAAACGAAAAACCCCACACCACAGAAAAACAAAAAAGCCCCAGAGGCTGCAACACAGCAGGAAGATAAGATACCAGAGCTAGTGCTAAACCAATAGCTTGCACTAGAAGCAGTCAGTGCACAACAACAAGCTGAGGTGAACTGCTTACATTAATTAATGGCTGATAATCAAGTACTGCTGTCAAACCACTTGTGCCTAACACTCTGCAAGTCCTAAGACCCAGATCATCTCTCTGCCAGTATAAGAATCTCATTTTCCTTCCAACATAAGTCTACCTCCTAATGGCATTCCTACTATCGACCAGGGTGACACAGACCCTGGAAGAGCAGCACTGCTCCTCGATCTGCAGCCATGCATTCATTAGCCAAGCCTCAAGCAGAGAAGACTCAGTCTCAGCATTGTACGACAGCGGACAACTGGTCTTAAAAGTAAATCAGGTGAGTCAGGGTCTTGGTTTGAATAGATGAGAAGTCCAGGAAGGAACAGACTTAAGACCATTTTCAGCAGACGTGCTATATTGAAGTCTGCAGATCAAAGTCATACAGACTGTGAGCTGAAGTATTTCCTAAAGGAATTAGTAACTGCTTATCTTTAAACTGATCCTTTCATATGTATTGTCCCATATACACAATCTTACAATTAAAGCCCCCATGCACCTCAGGAATTTTTGCTAACACCACTTAAAATAAATTACTCTAACTGCTTCGAATTTATCTGTGGATATATTGCATAAATCAGTAATTTAGGGAAACAATATGAAGCTGGTTTATGACTAAAACTGACGATATGCAAGTTAAAGTTTCTTGGTTTGCTCAGATACATGCACTGAGTAACTGGATGTGAGCAACAGGCAGTAAATGCTATGGATATAGGTGGTACCACTATGTACGAGCTGGGACAATTCATACAATCCAAAAAGCTTTACAGCTATACTGGGGAAAAGAATATAACTCAATAATTTACAAGGACTACATTGGAAAATGAAGAGTTCTTTATTTATAAAAAGGTCTTATTTAAGATGCCTTGTAAAGCAAATTACTTTTGACTGCATGTTCCGCACACATCACAGCAAGGAGAAATGTATTTTAAGTAAGTCTTTTAGGGTCATAGTAGCTATTTCAACTCATCAAGCAGAAGCCTGACATGCATAATGGAGTGTTTATTTCAGTGCAACTATACATGCCAGCATTCTCACGAGTCGAATGACTGCAAAGAGTTACACATCTCTGCACAGGGGAAAAAATCCAACCCTTATGGAACATTCATGAGGTCAAGAATTACTTTGCTGTTGCAGTTGGTTTCCTCATGCACTAACAAAGTTGCAGTTTATGACTAAAGTTTTTTTTTGTTCGCTTTTTAAATGGTCCCTTCCTATCTTCCTTCCCCCCCTCCAACAGAAGGAAGTCATATACCCCAAACTTAATTTTTAACTAGAGTATTTTATTTTTGATAAAACACATCTTTTTCAATAGTTGCTAAAAGGTGGGATGGGGTAGAAAATGGATTTTCTGAAATTACTAACACAGTCTTAAGAACTCACTTCCGTAAGTATAGGAAAACATACATTTTGATTATGTACAGACACTTATTTGTCACATTTATGCTTAAGTTGATACAATTTGGAGTAAAAGTAGCCAGATCCACATGAGCACACTACAGACATTAAGCCACTTGCTGCACAGTGCCATCTTCCTCTCATATTTTCCATGCTCAGCCTCACCTTGCTTTCATTTTGCATCAGGAAGGAAATAGTTGCAGTAAGTGTCCTTTAAAACATAAATGCTCTGATGAGACAAAAAGCAACTTAAGTCTTTTGAAATTATAAAGCATACCATACAGAGAAAGCTGGAAATACCCACACATTAGAAGTGTTTCTCTATCAAGCTTGCTTCCTCCAACTACCACTGTAAATAAGTTGACTTTCAAGTATTCAATATTTCTTTGGACTAGAAGTAGAACATTGGCTTTAAAGAAATAAATGTATCTAATGCTCACCGTATCATGACAACTAACAAGTCACTTAAACCTTATGGGTTTTTTTTTCAGTGTGGGACAGAACATAGCTCCCCAGTTATACCTCCCTTAGCTTTAGCCTTAGTTTTAGTTGCCTTAGTCTTAATTTTTCTAGCTCCTCTGCACAATACACATTCCCATATCTGTAAAAGTCAAGGTACTATTCTGCACACAATAGCCTCCCCCCACTATACAGTCTTGGTTCATCTCTTCAGCATAAAACATTGCATAGCAAAGAGACAGGAGTCTTAAAGATATAACGTGCTAAGTATTGCTGGAGTCTTACCAGAAACACCGTGAAATTTTGCAGGAACTTAGAAGCCTCACTACACAAATAGACTTTTACCTGTTCACTTCCAACAATTTGCAAGCTAACCAGTGCAAGGACTGAAGGTAAGACTGGAGAGAGAAATGCAGCAATGAATCAGGTCCATCTTTTTTTCATAAATAAAAAGTCATTATTTAAAATTCAGAGACCTCTATAATAACAGAGCATATGTAACAGCGCACTAAAACATTGCAAATTTTATTACAGAATTTAACAATACTGAAGGAATGACAAGGGCAGTTCAAAGACACTAAAACCTATCTGTATGACATCACTGCAGTTCTGTCACTGTATTGTTGGGAACAAAAAACACCTAAGCAAAAACAAAGAACCTAAAGAGTTTATCAAATCATTCAGATGGGTGACTTCTATTTCTCTTACAGATACAGCCTTATCTGAAGGCTTCTCACCAACAATTCTTCACAAGAAGCATATTGAGGCATAGCTATTCATTTTTGTAGACACTTACGCAGTTATGTTTTTATATCAATTGTCTAAGATGTTTTCCAGAGAAAGTATTACCTCACCTGAATTCAATTAGATTGACTCCTTGACCTGACAAACCCATAATGCAAAAAAAAATCCAAATGTACTTCTACTTAGAGAGTTGAACCGATCCAATATATAGCCACCTACTCTGTATGATCATACCAGCACTCATACAAATGCTAGTAATCTACTTTCCCCTTCTCCCAAACTAGTTGTGGTATCAAAGTAAAAAGCTTTTATAAGTATTTTAACATGAATGCAGTTGCAGAACTAAACTTGTCTTTGACATTAGCCTAGCAATTCTTATGTATTTATTCTTTGGGGTCTGAAGTCTGGGAAATTCCATTTCTTCCAAATTAAATTTAAAGAATAAAATCATCCTACCACCCTGCTTTAATATGTTCTTCCCTACACCGACATATCTTGAAGTATGAGGAATTGCCCCTATCATTCTATTTCTTTGCAACCATTTCAGCTGTAGTAAAATGGATGAGCAGGCAACTGATCCAGCAGGCTTGTGTCCAAACTACAAGTCTGAAGACTTGTCAAAGCCCCATCTAGCACACCACAATTCTGCTACATTAGATTTTATTTTTAACCAGTTAATTATGTCAACAATAGAACAGACTTCATATAACTAATGCAGCAGTTTTTGAGAGGATTTGACCCTGCCAACACAAAAATATTTTAAAGCTTTTCGAACAGCTAGTTTTTATAGTAGAGCCCTAAAAAGTGTCATGTAGTGAACTGCATCCTCTCACTCACGTAACGCTGTTTATTCAGTCTTTACTGTGCTTAACATAAAGGAGATCCATGTCATGAGCATACTGCAGAGCTGCCTTTGGTATTAAAATAGATTTTTAAATGAAATATTAATAGTTAGAAAAACATATATTTTAACACATGCAGAAACATGCAGACCAAGAATCAGTGACCACAGTTAAATTTAATCAGAATCCCCACTCCATTAGTGGCTGGAAGAGTTCCAGAAGCTGCCTATGCCCTTGGCCATCTGCCAAGACTGCTGATTGTGTTTTAAGTCCCCTGAAATTACAAGGATGTATTTGAATATGCCATTCTTCACATTTGGTACAGTATTTACAATTTTCTTTTGTTGCACATACAGAAAGTAGTTGTCTACCTCACCACCAATACATTTGCACTTTACAGACATACACAGTCAGACATACTTAATGTCACCTAAATTTCAAATGTTTGGTACCTTTTGCAAAGCTGCTACTAACTCTTACATTTCCAGGCTTCTTGAACCATAGGAAAGCAAGGCACTAGTGACACCTAATACAAACTATAGCTAGCATCCAAGATATTAATTCAAGGATGAAATTTAATCTATGGAGAGAAAATGAAAGTTCTCAAGCATTTACCAGTGCTATCTACAAGTATTCTAGAGCCAAGCATCAAAATTCTTGTCCAAAAACCTCATTCAAGTCCACTGCTCAGAGTCATGACATGCACTAATAGATCTTACAATAGCATTGTATAGAAAATGCTGAAGGGAGGAGGAAGTGTTAAAACCAATCACAATAACCAAAAGTCTTTATGATATAACATCAAAATGAGATAAGCTAGTTCAGCCACATCCCAAAAAAGCTGGGGAATGTTACATCTCCCAAGAACATTTGCACATGCATGCAGTCAGAATTCTCGAGATCTTCACATAATAGCGTTTTATTGATCTAAGGTACCAGAGAACATCCAGGTTATGGAAAAAAAAAAAATCGAGGTAGATAGCCATGACTGAAACAACTCTTGCAGAAACAATGGTAGAAAGGGAAGCAAAACACCCTGGTTCAGAAACAGGTCCAGAATACTCTGGAAGTATTTCATGTCCTATGCGGAATCAACTCAACTCTGCAGACTCCTCAAGCCCACACTGAGACCTGCCATCATTAAACAAAAGGAAGAACTAGAATATTTGCATGAAGTGGATGCACCATAACTCATGCATAGCCTAGAACCTGATTTTAAAGGACATTAGTACATAAGTACTGCCAGGTATCAGGTTTGATGTATGGAAGCCTGAATGTCGAAGAAAGTGAAAATACTAATTGTCAGAATAACTGCTTCAAACACAGAAGACTTTAGCATACAACACAATGCAGCACTACAGTGTTCATTTTGCTCATCTTCTCTGGCTGTAGCTCTGTGGCTGTCTAAGCCAGCTTGACAGTCAGATCTAGCACTTCTACAGCTCTGTCATTTGACAGGCCTTTTGTTGACCGCAGCTGGTGGAGACCAACCTGACCAGTAGTTAGCAGTTAGATCAACTCAGGCTGTGGGTTTCCAGCCTTTTGCTTCATGGCTGAGCTGAATTACATGGCTTGCCACTTGGCAAGTGCAAACAGTCTTGCCTCTTCTTCCCTTCTCTACCAACCCCTTCAATCAGAAAGCAAGCTGGTTCAGCCTATGAACCTAGAAAAAATGTGAATAAAACAAAGCCCAGAACACAGACCTTTTGCCAGATAAGTCTCCGGTCTTTCAGTAAGCTGAAGTGATTTACTGGATGATCAGACAAATACTAGAGCCAGCATAAACTAAGCAGTAGGAACTCAGCCTCCTTTTATTAAAGCCAGACACAGTTGAGATGGGCTTGATCAGAGTCATTTATCCCTTTACCTTATGTCACAGGTAGTGCTGCTGATCTGCTGCAATTTGTACTGATGGGACACAGTCTAGAAGAAAGATCACATAAGAAAAGACTAGCTACAAATAGGTCACTTGGGAGAAACCACTTGAATTTGAAGCATGTCTTTTATTGGAGTGGCAGAGAGAAGAGATTTACGTCTGTCTCTGAACAAAGACACAAATTAAAAGAGTGTGTTGGACAGCAGTAGATGCAGAAGAGAAGTTTTTTTTAGTAAGCCAGTTAACTGCTAGATGTACCATATAAAACACATGGCAGTGCACTGTGGCGGCACAGAAAAATGTATGTAATTTCAAGTAGAGTCCTCTTACATTTTTTTGCCCATGTAAATATTATACCTGCTTGCTCAAGACAGCTACAGAGTACTACTGCTGTGAGAGTTTGCAAGTGTACCCAACATGAGTAAAGTTAAAACTGAAAAGAATGAGGCTGAAGGGACACAAGATACTAAACCAAACAGCTTGCTCCCATTGCAAGGGGGACAGACTCATTGCCCAGCTACTCCCTGCATCCTGCCAGGCAGTTCTGCCTATCCCTTTTGCACTGGCTCTGGTACTTGTCAGATCCCACCAGAAACTAATTACTTCATTTCCTAAAAATATTTCCTCCTCCCTAAAAAGGTATTTTTCCTGCTGAATTGGTAAGTTTAACAGCTTGGCCAACGGTACAGTACTGGGGATGGTGAAAAAAGGAAGAAGAGTATAGGACCAAGACCAACAACTCCTGCTGCTGAGAGGAGGTAAAAGTGAAGTAACATAAAACTCAACCACAAGTTAAGTTACCCCTTCCAAGACTCCTACTGGGAGCATATAGTCAGATTCCCTAAAGACATGTAGATGCAAACAAGCTAATATAGCATTACCTATCTGGCAAACTGTTATTCAGAGTAGGCATAAATTGTCCCCCAGGGGAAAGATTTACTAAAGCACAACCCTAGACTGGAAAGGGACACAGCCACAGAAGTGTCAGTGATGCACATTCAAAAATAGAAGGGAAGAGACTAAGCATGGAAGAAAAGGATACAATTTCTTTTGTGTAAGATGACCTTCCATAGCCTTACATAATGCCAGGAAGGAGTCTCAGAGGACTAACTGAAAAAAGTAGAATAATTTTCCAATTTCTTGACAAAGATGCAGCAGAACAGTTTGCTGAGGTTTCTTTACCACTAACTGCAAACCCCAGACCATTAAAGACAGAATACTAAGATGGATAAAGTCTAATACATTAATTTTCAAGTTCAGCAATAGACTTAGACTTGGTGTCAGTGTCTCCAATTGGGACAAACAGAAGCACTTCAAAGATCCCCAAAAGTTACCATGGATACATACTATCTCTGTTCCAAAATGTGTTGGTTTTTGGTTGGTTTTGGGTTTGTTTGTTTTTGGTTTTTTTTTTTTTTTTTTTTTTTTTTTTTTTACACAAAATCCCATACAGAGACTACACTACACCTTCGTTTCCTTTACACTTTAGCTGGCTAGCATTTGCTGCCAAGAACTCTGAAAAACATTTCCACTAAAAGACTGGTATTTAAACTGGCAAGATCAGAGTAATTCAATTTTACTGCTTCCTTTCATAACATAGAAAGTGCAATATTGATTAAGTGTTAAGAGAGGTAAAGCTAATTAGAGGAGACCTGATCAGGCAGAATTTGGTTTCTGTTGCTAGAGGACAACAAGCTCAAGAATAAACCAACTTACTAGGGTAAGTCTGTTGGTAAAGCTTATACCAGCAGAAACTTCAACCAACAGCAGACTTCAAGAGATTTCACTTTTTCTTCTATTGCTCCTCCCCTTGATCATCACCAGAATTAACACTTTCAAGTTTTGAAGTCACTAGCCTCTGTGCAGGGAGAGAAACCACTACAGCTCAGAAAAGGATCCGGTTCACAGCTGGCTTAGACTGAGACTTAGCCTTTCCTCTGCAGCAAGGAATCACACTGCCCAACTCCCAGCATGCTCTCTTGCCCACCAACTGCTCCTACCAGTGCTTAAAAAGGCCATGAGGAGAACCAAGTAATTTTGCTCATTATTTCAGAATAGAATCATAGAATCGTTTAGCTTGGAAGAGACCTTTAAGATCATCAGGTCCAACTGTAAACCTAACACTGCTAAATCCACCACTAAACCATGTCCCTAAGCGCCTCATCCACACATCTTTTAAATACCTCCAGGGATGGTCACTCAACCACTTCCCCGGGCAGCCTGTTCCAATGCCTGACAACCCTTTCAGTGAAGAAATTTTTCCTAATACCCAGTCTAAACCTCCCCTGGTGCAACTTGAGGCCATTCCCTCTTGTCCTGTCACTCATCACTTGGGAGAAGAGACCAACACCCACCTCGCTACAACCTCCTTTCATGTAATTGTAGAGAGCAATGAGGTCTCCCCTCAGCCTGCTCTTCTCCAGGCTGAACAACCCCAGTTCCCTCAGTCGCTCCTCATAAGACTTCTGCTCCAGACCCCTCACCAGCTTCGTCGCCCTTCTCTGGACACGCTCCAGCACCTCACTGTCCTTCTTGTAGTGAGGGGCCCAAAACTGAACACAGTATTCGAGGTGCGGCCTCACCAGCACCAAGTACAGGGGCACCATCACCTCCCTATTCCTGCTGGCCACACTATTTCTGATACAGGCCAGGATGCCGTTGGCCTTCTTGGCCACCTGGGCACACTGCTGGCTCATCTTCAGCCGGCTGTCGACCAACACCCCCAGGTCCTTTTCTGCGGGGCAGCTTTCCAGCCACTCCTCCCCAAGCCTGTAGCGTTGCATGGGGTTGTTGTGACCCAAGTGCAGGACCCGGCACTTGGCCTTGTTGAACCTCGTACAATTGGCCTCAGCCCATCGATCCAGCCTGTCCAGATCCCTCTGCAGAGCCTTCCGACCCTCCAACAGATCAACACTCCCGCCCAACTTGGTGTCATCTGCAAACTTGCTGGGGGTGCACTCAATCCCCTCATCCAGATCATCGATAAAGATATTAAAGAAGACCGGCCCCAAAACTGAGCCCTGGGGGACTCCGCTTGTGACCAGCCGCCAACTGGATTTCACTCCATTCACCACAACCCTTTGGGCCCGGTCACCCAGCCAGTTTTTTACCCAGCAAAGAGTGCACCTGTCCAAGCCATGAGCAGCCAGTTTCTCCAGGAGAATGCTGTGGGAAACAGTGTCAAAGGCTTTACTGAAGTCTAGGTAGACCACACCAACAGCCTTTCCCTTGCCCACTAAGCAGGTCACCCTGTTATACAAGGAGATCAGGTTACTCAATGTGCTGGTTTTGGCTGGGTTAATTTTCTTCACAGTAGCTAGTACAGGGCTATGCTTTAGATTTGTGCTGGAAGCAGTGTTGATAACCAGGATGTTTTCGTTACTGTTGAGCAGTGCTTAGACAGAGTCAAGGCCTTTTCTGCTTCTCACACCACCCCACCAGCGAGGAGACTGGGGGTGCACAAGAAGTTGGGAGGAGACACAGCCGGGACAGCTGACCCCAACTGACCAAAGGGATATTCCATACCAGATGACATCATGCTCAGCATATAAAGCTGGGGGAAGAAGGAAGTGGGGGACGTTCAGAGTGATGGCATTTGTCTTCCCAAGTAACCATTATGCATGACAGGGCCCCTCTTTCCCGAAGAGGGCTGAACACCTGCCTGCCAATGGAAGTAGTGAACCAACTCCTTGTTTTGCTTTGCTTGTGTGCATGGCCTTTGCTTTACCTATTAAACTGTCTTTGTCTCAACCCCTGAGTTTTCTCACTTTTACTCTTCTGATTCACTCCCCCATCCCACTGGGGAGGAATGAGCAAGCAGCTGTGATGTGCTTAGTTGCCGGCTGGGGTTAAATCTCAACAGTCAAGCAGGACCTGCCTTTCATAAACCCATGCTGACTGGGCCTGATCACCTGGTTGTCTTGTACATGCCATGTGACAGCACTCAAGACGATCTGCTCCATAACCTTCCCTGGCACCGAGGTCAGGCTGACAGGCCTGTAGTTCCCCAGATCCTCCTTCGTCCCTTCTTGTAGATGGGCATCACATTTGGTCACCTCCAGTCCACTGGGACCTCCCCGGTTAGCCAGGGCTGCTGGTACATGATGGAAAGTGGTTTGGTGAGCACTTCTACCAGCTCCCTCAGCACCCTTGGGTGGATCCCATCTGGTCCCATAGACTTGTGGGTGTCTAAGTGGTGTAGCAGGTTGCTAACCATTTCCCCTTGGATTGTGGGGGCTTCATTCTGCTCCCCATCCCTGTCTTCCAGCTCAGGGGGCTGGGTACCCCTAGAACAGCTGGTCCTACTATTAAAGACTGAGGCAAAGAAGGCATTAAGTACCTCAGCCTTTTCCTCATCCTTTGTCACTGTGTTTCCCCCCACATTCAATAAAGGATGGAGACACTCCTTAGCCCTCCTTTTGTTGTTAATGTATTTATAGAAGCATTTTTTGTTGTCTTTTACGGCAGTCGCCAAGTTAAGTTCTAACTGGGCTTTGGCCCTTCTAATTTTCTCCCTGCAAAACCTCATGACATCCTTGTAGTCCTCCTGAGTTGCCTGGCCCTTCTTCCAAAGGTCATAAACTCTCCTTTTCTTCCTGACTTCCACCCAAAGCTCTCTGTTCAGCCAGGCCAGTCTTCCCCACCAGATCATCTTTCAGCACATGGGGACGGCCTGCTCCTGCACCTTTAAGACTTCCTTCTTGAAGAGCGTCCAGCCTTCCTGGACTCCTTTGCCTTTCAGGACTGCCTCCCAAGGGACTCTGTCCACCAGGCTCCTAAACAGGCCAAAGTCAGCCCTCCAGAAGTCCAAGGTAGCAGTTCTGCTGACCACTCTCCTTACTTCTTTGAGAATTGAAAACAATGATAATTTCATGATCACTATGCCCAAGACAGCCTCCAACCATCACATCAGGTGTTCACAAACAACAGGTCCAGCTGGACGCCTTCCCTAGTTGGCTCACTCACCAGCTGTACTGGGAAGTTACCTTCCACACACTCCAGGAACCTCCTAGACTGTTTCCTCTCTGCCGTATTGTACTTCCAGCAGACATCTGATAAGTTGAAGTCTCCCATGAGAACAAGGGCTAGCGATTATGAGACTTCCGAGCTGCTTATAGAATATTTCGCCAGTCTCTTCATCCTGGTTGGGTGCTCTATATTGACTCCCACCATGGTATCTGCTTTGTTGGCCTTCCCCCTGATTCTTACTCAAACACTCAAATCATCATCATCATTAAGCTCTACAAAATCAAAACACTCCCTAACATACAGGGCTACCCACCACCTTTCCTTCCCTGCCTATTCCTTCTGAAGAGTTTACAGCCATACATTGCAGCACTCCAGTTGTGCGAGTCATCCCACCATATTTCCATGACAACAACTATGTCAGTTTTCTGCTGAACAATGGCTTCCAGCGCCTCCTGTTTGTTGCCCATGCTGCATGCATTGGTGTAGATGCACTTCAGCTGGGCTATTGATCCTGACACCTTTAAGGCAGAAGCAGCTCTAATTCCTACCTGACCATTGTCAGGTGCTTCTGTGGTTTCTAACACATCAACAACCCTTGTGTCTTTGCTGCCACATGGATCTCCATCCCCTACCTCCACTGAGACAGCAGACCAAAAGATCTTGCTAGCACACCATCCCTCAAACATTGGCATGCTGCCCCCAGGCTTATCTCTAGTGAGCCTGGTTTTACCCCTTGCCCCTTCAAATACAGTTTAAAGCTCTTTCAATGAGCCCTGCTAACTCCTGTGCAAAGATCCTTTCCCTCCTTTGAGACAGATGTACCCCATCCATTGCCAGCAGGCCTGGTGTCATGTAAACCAACCCATGATCAAAAAACCCGAAATCCTGCCAGTGACACCAGGCTCAGAGCCAGGTACTGATCTTCTGGGTCTTCCTGTTTCTTCCCTCATCATTCCCTGCAACTGGAAGGATAGAGAAGAACACGACTTGTGCTCCGGATCCCTTAACTAGTCGCCCCATTGCCCCGAAGTCTCTCTTGATTGCCCTCGGACTTCTTGTTGCAACTTCATTGCTGCCTACCTGAAGACACAATAATGGATAATAATCTGAGAGTCATACTAGGGTAGGAAGCTTTCTCTTCACATCTTTAACCTGGGCCCCAAGGAGGCAGCAGACTTCCCTAAGAAGTAAGTTCGGTCTGCATATTGGGCCTTCGTTCCCGTCAGAAGGGAGTCTCCTATGACAATGACCCATCTTTTTTTCCTTTATGGAAGCAGCTTTGACGCAGGGCATAGGCCAACTTAACCTCAGCAACACCTCCAAGCTAGATGAACCATTGTCCTCGTTATTGTTTGGTTCCACTTGCAGAGCCTCAAAACAAAAGCCACTCGGATCCCACCCCTGTCCTCTCTGCTCTTCCCTCCCTGCCTCCAGACAGGATTAGTGTTCAGCAGGACACACAGCTGACCTGGCTGACCACACAGCCACACTCTTGTATTGCTGGCAGAGGGGGAACACAGGAACACAAGATTTTAGGCAGGACTTCCCCTTTGCACTACCATTCCATCACATTTACCCACTCGGACAGTGAAGCCATGCCTTTATTTAACAATTTGGCCAGAAATCAGAAACACAACTCTGCCCCAAAACATGTAAAACCCACATGAAATTCCCCTCTGTCCTAGGATACAGCCTCTTCCTCTTTCAGATGGAGGGAGGGAAGATGCAATGCCAGCTTTAGATATCTGGAAATCTTTAGGAACAAAGTCACTACACTGCAGCTTTACTGGCTTCAGGCTAGTTATTTTGTGCTTCCTGACCTTAAGTACCCCTTGGAGGCAAAAAAAAAGAAAAAAGAGCTAATAAATAATTGAAATAGTTCATTAGTAAATCACCATGGAAAGTTAACAAGATTAATTAAATGCCTTCAGATCTGTAGTGTTGGAGATAAGTGACAAGGAAAATGTCACTTATGTAAAAGATGTTTATATTCACACAGGAAGTATTTTATATTTCCAATAAAGCAATGCAACTATTCTGCAGTCATAGCCTGTATAGTTGAAGATGATTAACGATGTTGTGGAGAGTTTCTGCTGGTTGTTAGCTTAACTCAGCTTTGAAGCAACCTTGCATGATTTTTTGTTTCATTCAAGTTTTGGTGGCAATTATCCTTCCAAAACTTTAGACACCCAGATGATAAGCACCTCTATCTAATCAGTCACCTTGTACGCTTTTAAGAACGGATTTCACTGCCCATAACCTGGGCCAGTTGACTAGCTTAGGAGCAGAGCTCTAGGCTGGATTTGTTTGACTGCATTTCTATCACTGTTCCATTTAACATGCTTTTCCAAGGTAGCTGCAAAGCCGTCTGCTCAGAGGGAGCTGTGAAACAGGTAGCTAGTGCAACAGCAAATCCTGCCAACTCCACCAAAAGCCCCAGTCAGATTCTCCAGAGCACTTTCCTCCTTGCATTACTTAAGCAAATATATGTAAATGCACAGGATGAAGGCTTTAGAAAACACTTCATAAAGTGATTGGTTAATCAGGCAGAAAGTCAACTGTTCTGTGCTGGAAGATACAGTAAAATTCAAAAATAGCAATCTTTTGACTAGCCTATTTCTAAAAAAATTAAAATCTTAAAAATTGCAAGTTCCCCTTAGTTATGCAGTGGTAGTGCTGTGACTCACTGCACACTATTTATTTTATGTTCAAGGAGTCTAAAAGCTCAGCATTTTCATTGCTGGTTTGTCAGGCTTGTTGAAAAAATGGTCTCTGAAGCCTCAGTTTGTAAGAGCTGTTATGGCAAAATGAATCCAAACAACAAATGCAGAAGGTGGGACTGGATGCTTTTGTCCACCCTACATTGAGCTCTAAGACATTAGATATATCTGAAAACTTAGCTAATACTGGAAAGTTAGCTTTGTCAGAGACATGCCTGTTCTTCAAAAAGTGATTAAAAAGTTTGGGACAAACTGTAGAGAGATTACTGTATGGCACAACTGCATCAACAACAAAGTTTACCATTCCTGAACTAAATACATTTCAACAACCAAGATGACCATTTTTATAAACTAAGCATCCTTTATGGTTACAAACTGCAGAATTATATTTAAAACATTTGGCACATCATGAGGGGGAAAAACATGACTACCCAGAAAACTACTATTAGCCCATACTTTAATCTGGTATGGAAAAAATGGGGTGCCTTGGAGCAAAGCTTCGGATATACTCCATAGTATCTGGAAAGCTAAGTATCTGCATTCCCGAACAAAGTTGCATGTCAGAGTCCAGCTAAAGTAACTTACAAACCCATACACACAAAGCATGTCTTGTTCTTCAAACTCTGAAGTTGCTTGTGAATATTGTTATTTTATACTCTTAGTTTACAGACTTCTGGCCTGAGGAGGGGTTATGATACTTAAAGCCCTATTCTCTCCAGAATTTGGGGTTTTTTTTATCATATAGTAGGTCAGCTTCCTGATTAAACCAGTATACACATACATACTTCCCCAGTGCACACTGACATGACTCATACACAAGACTGACATCCCACAACAGTGGGTACAACAACATTGTCCAGAGAAGCATCAGACCACATGCAATACCAAATTTCATTTTGAAGCAAGATTTACTTTTCTATTCAGTGAAATAAGGTTATAAAAATGGAAAAGCTCTCATCAGCTTTTCTTAAATATATGAAATAGCAGGAGAAAAATTAGTGGAGATTTGTTTGTGTTAGAAGACTTGCATGCTCTCAGTATGGGTATTACATACTGATCAGCCTCTAGCAAGCTTGTCAATACCAATGCAAATAACATGCAGACTAGAGAGTGCTGGGAGAAGACAGCTACATCAGGGAATCTTGATTATCAAGTCCATCTTCTGTAGCATCTCTGCCTGCTCTCCAAAAGTTATCTATGGCACTAATGGAATACCTGAGCAGACCTTCTAGGAGTAAAAAAACATGGTTAGAACTACACAAGTGGATAGTTAAGTTACAACAAGGGGTTTTTCCCCCCCTTCTCCTAATTTCTGTTTACAGGCCCAGCATACTTAAACAGTCTATCTGTACCACTTCTTTCCTAAGAGTCAAATGAGGACTTCCATTTCTAATAGCACATTTCCTCTCTCTTCACTTTGCCTGTACGATATATGAGTTTAAGTATTATTTCTCTTTACACATTTTGTCTAACATCACTGTTCTTGAGATGGCAAAGTCTTTACAACAGCACATGCAAAATACTTAAAGCTTTCTTCAAAGTATTTTAACAATAAAGTTAAGCTGCCAAGATTTAAACATACCTTTGGAGAAACAGACATGAAATGGGGAGGTGACACACAACAATAACTCTTGTGAAAAACTTATTTTAGGGTTCAATTCCTTAGTCTATCAAGTAAGGGGAAAGTGGCACTAAACATAGCTAGCATGAATTGACAAACCAGTTCTGAGCTCAAACTTGCCAGCTAGGAAAGCAACGGTAAGTAGTGGAAAACATGTAGCTCAAGGATCATACTTTACAGTCTCAGTCCTCTGTTGCCTCTTCCACGAACTTGAAGACATAGTATTAAATTTCAATCATCCAAGTGATCTATTCCAGCTTGCACCACTATTTGAGTCAGTGTTCAGTAGCAGGTGAAGAAATGCATAGAAGCCTTTGCAGTAAAAATACTTGTCTCGATGAGTAGCTACAGAACTTCCATCTTGAGAACTCTACACAACCAAATCTATGTTCTTCCTTTAACAAAGGGCCTAGGTTTTTTATTTTTTAAATATCAACAGTGCTTGCCATGTCAGAAATGAGTTAATCTCCCAAGTTAACTCTTTTCAAAGACTTTTATTAGTAAGATGAAAGTTCACAGAACATTTCAAACCTCCTCCTGCCTTTTTTTTTTGAGGAACGGGCTATATATATGTCAAGAGTCCATCAGCAAGACACAGACGATCCAGGTTCCTGTCATTTTTGCTTATCAAGAAACTAATATTGCTCAGAATACAAGTTTGACAGAAGAACAAGCAACCCTGAAACATTAGTTATGTGTTTATATGTGACACAAATCTCCTGGTTGATGTCTTCAGCTCAGAAAGCGGTCCCACGGCACCATAAATAGAAGCAAGCAGGCTACTTCAGGTTAAGATGTTACCTCCCACCAGCTGAAGACAAGGATGTCTATGCCCTTGGCCAACTCAACTATAAAAAATAACACACATTGATTTAAAAAAAATAATCACACTTTAAATCCACTTTGTAAGCAAAGTAACACAGGCTCCCTTAAACCCGGAGTTTTAAAAAAAAAAAAGTAGTTTTCAATTTAGTTTTTGCCTTGCTTTTGAGTTAAACATATACACATAGGAATAGCTCTTAAGGGACTGAATTACTGTCTGACAGCTAGCCATATTTCCATACCCCTCTGTTCTTAATAATTTCTGAACCTTTGTTTAGATTATGCTGCGACAAGAATAGTACAGTATCCTGCGACAATGCCAAACAACAAGAATGTTTTCCTGCCCCTAATAATTCTTACAACAAGTAGATAAACGAGCATTTTTACATGCCAAGTAACATACGGATGGCTTAGCCACTTCAGCAGCACAAGGACACCCTCCAAACTACCAGTCATTACATACGTTCTATTACAGAATGGTTAGAGATGTGGCTTTTCGGGAAAGAATAGTCTGCATTTTGAAGGGCATTTACAATGGTATGGAGTCCAGATTAGTTAGCAAGAACAAGCCCATTGTAAAAGAGTCACCACTGTTTACATCCCAATGGCCCTTCATCTTTCAGGCAATCAATGCATCATGCAGGAGGAACCACTGTTTTCAGGTTCTTCCAGTAAATTCTTAGATGCTCAGCCTTTAATTGTGAAGCAAGTAATGTTCAACCAGAAAACCTTAGGAGGTCATTCACAGGACAATGAATAAGTTGATGACTTAAATATGAAAGCCTGGGAGATTTCCTCAACAAGACATGAATATTAAAAGATATCCTACCAAATGACACCTTCCAAGAAGAAACTGGGAATATACCTTCTCTAAAAGATTCAAGTACAAAATAATGCCTGAAGAGTAATTACCTTGAAAAGCGAACTAAAAACACCACTACCAACCTCAGATAATTGTTGTATGTTGGGAAAAAATTCCTAACAAGTGGTATTGGGACCTGTGATGGAAAAGGAAAAAACCCAACCCACTCCAACCAAGAAAAAGGTGTAGAGCACTTGCAAGATTCACGATGCTCAAGATTTCAATACTATTTTGCTTTGATGTACTGCAACAGAACAAGCTGAGGAGAGATGGAGAGTACTGGATTCTGTGAGCCCAGAGACATCTGAACTCTGTTAACATCCCTGAGCCAACATAGCCCGAAGGGCATTGCTCACTCAAATGAAATAACCAGCTACAACCGCCTGCAGCTGTAGGTAGGAAAGAGAAAGCAGCATTGTTGAATCAGCTGAAGCCCAAAATAACAGCTGGAGAAACTGCTATATCAGGAACTCCGTGCATCCACAGAAATAGGCAAGGGGTTCTGAAAGCAGTGGTTGCAGTGCTTTTTGCCTGCACACAGGTACGCATGTTTGTTAACAAGCACTAAGATTTTGTTTCTGTAAATTAGTTTTACCACTTGTCTTCTGTGGGCTGGGGGAATATCCAGAAAGCTTTTGTTTGTTTGTCCTGTCAACTGTGCAAGCACAGGAGAAGGCTGATTTACACATTATGGATTGCAAGTGAAGCATGAGTCAGACTGAAAACTCACTAATCTGATGATTCAGCTTAAGACCCAAAAGAATAACTACACCAGAAAGTTTCTCTTCAATCCTCCTCTGCTGAACTTATTATCACCAGAGGAGGGAAAAAACCATCGAGAGCAGCCAGGAAACCCTAGTTTGCATCAGCCCCAAGCTGCTGCACAGGAGGGTGGTGCTGAGCTGCAGCACCTCACTGAGCATCTGACACTGCATTTCAGTTCGAGTGAGTCATTTCTGAGTCCTCCAACTGCAAGTTTGTGGTGACTAAGGAGGAGGAGGTTGGGTATGCGCTTTCCAGTGAAGTCAGCTTGTTTGAGACTGCTATCTTTCCCAGAAAGACAACCAGCTCTTTTGAATAGCCAACTGAGACAGAATGTGTTGGTAAGTACTTCCTCTTCAAGGACTTAGGATAAAAATAATTTCATTTCAAGTATAAGCCTTTAAATATTATCACTACTTGGACCAAACAGTCTCAGATATGTACTTTATGAATCAAGAACAGATTTGCATACCATCTTTAAAACCAGAGTTGTATATCTTTATATAGGCTGTTTGAAGAAGTCTGGAAGAGATCACATTATTTTTCTTTCAGGATTGAAAAAGGTATAGAAACCCTCTAGTAACAGAATAGTACATAAGAACAAACTCCAGAGAAGAGAGATCTACCCAAACAGCATCTTAGTGATCGTCTTAATTTGCAAAAGAAAAATCATACAATACTTCCTGAAAAAGGGATACTCAATTACAGAGGCACAAATTTTAGAACCGCTACCCTGAATGCGAGTGTTTGTGCCACTGTTCCCAGAATTACATAGAAGCCAAAAGTAACCTTGTCTACCATTAGGCAACCTTTATTAAAAAAGCAAAAAGCAAGTATTAGGATCATAACTTCAAAATCTAAAATAAAAATAGATAACCTATTCCTCACTCAACTGCCTTCTCAATTCTTGATATTTTGCAATGTGGTTTTCCAGACCAGGCTCTAGATTTAGATCAAAATACAGAAAGTCAGAAAGACTGAAGCAGGAAGCTCAGACATTAGCAACCTTGCTTTTGTTATGTCAATCTTCTGATTTTTGCTCAGTTCTGAGCAACCATAATACATTAGATTTGCATGCTGTAAAGGCCCTGACAATTACATACTTGGAGTCTTTCTCTTTGAGCTCCTCTAGGAAGTTTTCTGTTATAATCATCCAGAACCCAACTGACGATGAGGGCCACACCACACTGTAACACCAGTAAATACTCTCTAACTACAGACAACTTACATGGCTGAGAGAGCAAACAAGTACACTGAACAAATAGAAACACAGCCAGCAACACTATGACATCAGAACCAGCTGTACCAAAAATGGGTTGGTACTTAAGTGATCTAGCAAGGGTCTACAAAACAGTGGGCAACAAGATCAAAGCAGAACTAAACTCTGCAAAACAGCTTTAAGTCTACTTTGCAACAGGACGTGCTGCAGATGAAGGGCATTATATCAGAACTATTAGTTTAATAACAGAATTATTGAGGCTTGGCACCACAAGCTAATCAGATATTGCTCAGTTTCAGTTCCGTGTAATAAAACTGTTACTAAGCTGCTTTCTTTTGACTGGTCTTAGGCTAACCAAGTTGGATATTTTCCTCTCTCCCTCCTCCAGAAAAAAAAAAAGTTAGTGACCGCTACAGCAACAGGCTTGGCATCCTATAAGAGAACATTCAAGGTAGGATTCTCAAGAGTTACTATTGTTTAGCAGTCTTCCAAATGCTGGCACTTATCTCTAAAAGCAACTTCAAAAGTTTCAGCCCCTAGGAAGCCATTATGACTAGAAACCAACAGGTACAATATAGTAATGTATTTTGTAAGAGACAGAACTGTTTATCTCAAGATTAATATAGTTGAGAAAGGTCTCCATATTGAAAGTGCAGAATCCACAGTGAGAGTTCTCTACTCAAGTGTTCTGTTTTACTATGGGCAACAGTGTAACTCCAGGCTACCGAATATGAAATTGAGCTGTAGACAGGAGATCACTGGTCAGTCAAAGAGTACACACCAGAGCTATTAGAGTCCCTCCAACTGTCCTAAGCAACTATAAAAACTCACCTTAAAGTACACATACATCAGTCTCTTCCCTCCACTCTCCCTGCAGTGTGTTTGCAGCTCCTCTTCTAAGCTGGGACTGACACTTGTGGATATGGCCTGGTGTGGTATAACAACCCTACCCTGTTCACTCCTCTGCATTAGCTTTTCCTCTAGCGCACCTCCCCAAATGAACACACCACAGGATCAGATCAGTGCCAGAGAGAGTGGAAACAAGTCCAGCAGCCCCAGCTTTAGCTGGCTTCAGTATTGCGGAGGCTGTGGTTTGACTAGCCTTATGCTAGCTTAAACCGGCACTTCCTTACAAAGAAGTTATTTTGCAGCATCTTTCCTGCTTTGCACCAACGCCATGTTCTTTATGCTGGAACAGCTGTTTGCATGGCTGGACAGTGAACTTCAGTGAATTACGGTCCCTCTAAAAACTCCTCAAAATGTACTACTTTTTCTGGATTATTACTTTGGAGCTGGGTAATTACTAAGGAAACAGATATGGCTGAACTTGGTAACCATGAAGACTGGAATGGGAGAGACTTGATTGATAAAATGCAAACACAGGAATAGCAGAGTTGTGAGAGGAGATTGAGACACCAAGAGGGAGACTAGGAAAAGTGAAAGATTAAACCAGTCAGCTCAAGCAGCTGCAAGGTGGTTCTGTAAGTCTCAACCTCACCAAGGAGCTCCACAAGCTTTCTAATAATGCCACATAAGGGAATGTGATTTTTTCAGTTTTGTCTTACAATCTAAAAGGATCATGCATATATTCACAGCTGTGTTAAGAATGTTAAGGTTGCCTTGGGAACTTACAATGCACATAAAAGAGCTGGATTAGACTAATTACCTTGCCTCAGTACACAAGGTAGTTGTTCACCAAGTCTGATGAAAAATAAGTACTCTAAAAAGTGTATGGCCATTAAGTATTTCTACTGCAAACTATTCAACCCTGCTCTTTGAAGATAAAGCTAATGTTTTCTTTTCAGTTTGTGACATCCATCACTACAGCATTCAGCTACTTCAAACAATTTTCACAACACCCTTATTAAGCAATCTCTCAACACAAAACTAATTAACTTATTATAGAACAGCCCAGGCTCTATAGAAAGATCATAAGACAGATGTTCACATAACAAACCACATGCAAGAAGTTACCATCTCAACAATTCAAAGCTAACCCATTTCACCACATACCAGGATGCAGGCCATGAAAACTAACAAGGTTTGTCATTACCATCCCATAGCCAAGGCAGCAATTTCTTAGACTGCTTCAGCTATTTTGCTATGTGCAAACACGTGCTTTACCAACAGTGAAAATGAGGAAGAGGAATCAGGACTTTTGTTAGACATCTAAATAGTAAGCATCAAGTAGAAAAAGTAGAAAAAGATGGAAATAGGCCTTGGGAGTAAACATAAAATAATGAATTCATACTGGAATCCATTACCCACAACCGGAGTCATAATCACTTAAGTCAGGAGAATGAAGATGAACATGCACTTCTTTAAAGCCTTTAAAACTTCATAGTTCAACAACAAAGACGACTAACCTTTCAACAAGTCAAGATATTTGTAAGCCAACATGACTGCAACTCTAACTGAGCACTTAGCTCTAGCAAGATTACACTGAAGATCTATTCCACCTTACTCTAAAGTTGTCATGAAGTTGCATAATGTACAGCTAGCCTATGGAACCCTACGGCACAAGACATTTTCAAGGAACAGCAGAAAACAGCACTGTACAGGAGGAACTGCATAATGGAGTGAGTCAGTTATATTGAACAAAGTTTGTCACCCTGAAACTACAGGAGGAAAATAAACATCTACCAGGCTCTGGCCAATGGGCATAATGCAAGTGTCTGCTTTAATGAGCAAGGAATTCTAAAATAATCCCCTAGAGACTCTGAAGAGATCTGGTGCAGGGTACTCAAATAAGATGACTAAGTTGAGTCAGCAAAACAAATTTGTTTCACCTGTTTGCTTCGCTGACCATTGTCCAGCCATTGGTTAATGAAATTCAGTTTCAAAAATCTACAGGCAAAAAAACCCTAGCCTTTGCAGTACCTTATCTTGTAGAGCGGAAGAAACTACAGAAAGTAGCTTTGAAACTGCTGTCAGAGCTCTTTTCATAGCTCTTCCCATCTCATCCCTAATAAAAGCTATTCTATGTGTCCTTTTCAATAGTTCAGAGAAGGACATGAAATATCACTCCCATTTGTATTTCAGGCAGGAATGTTTACTACCTTAACCTAACTATAATAAATATTTACAGTTTGTGTTTCTACTAGTCCATCCACTCAGTTGCAAATCAGTATCAAATTAATTTCTGCAGTACACACAGCTTGACACCCAGAAAAGAATCAAGCTTTCAATAAATAGCTTTTCCTGTTCTACTTCCTTCTATATACAAACATCTGGGCTGAGTGCCCAGCTGACATTATTTTAAAATAGTTTTAATTGCTTTATTACCTGCTCTGCTGTAATCAATGCTATTTAATACGTTGTTTCTTCCTGCTTCTTAGAAAGAGACTTCTCCCATGTAGTCTACCACCACCTCCATTAAACAATTAGTAAGGTTTGTTGGGTTTTTTCCCCAAGCTCATTGTTATGAATCTCAAGGTAACTCTAAGATCAGTAACTTTAGTTTTACTTTGTCTCAGCCATTTTGAAAAGCCACTTAGAGCACAATTGCAGTAGTGATGTTCTGCATTAAATACAGATACTAGCAAGACAGCTGACAACACAACTGATGAGTAGCCCTCCCTGTATCAAGACATTTTCCAACCAACCTGTTGTGCTGTCAGCCGATGCCATGAGTCAACATTTAGTTCCGTATCCTCAGGGTTTCACTAGTCTCATAATCATTTAAGAGTATATGAGAAATACAGAGCCAGAAGTTATCAACTCCTGTAAGTTATGAAGATATATTGCTACTAGTAAGTGCTGTGGATTTGTTTTTGTGGATTTTTCCCCCCCTCTTTAAAGGAAACTGATCATAAACATAAGTCAGTAGTTTTTATTCCAGAGGGCATAACCTAGCTTTTCATTATTTTAGGCTTCATCTTTCTAGTGATCTACTCAATAAGCTCTTTTCAGTGTCATTTTCCTAAATGTACAATGTTCCAGGATAGGAAGTTCTCAGGAGAAAGGCCAGGTAAAGTCAATACTAAGAAACTTGATTTATGCCACAAATTGAGAGGATACACATTTACCTAGTAAGCTCTCCAGTGCCATTTTAAAACATAAGGACAGGCATGAATAAGTGAGCTATTTGTGTATTTGTCTGGATAAAAGTTACTAACAGGAAAGACAAGTATGCTAGATAAGAAAAAACCCCGAACTGAAAACTGACAAGAACACAGACATTTTATAGCTTTCCGCAGGGATACAGAAGCTTTCTTAATGTGACCAAATATATCCTAGTATGTATGAGGGGGAAAGATGCATTTACTTGTCATGCTTTTTTCCCTCCCCACTTCCAACTGTAACAGTGAATGAATCCAGGAGTTCCACGGCTCTCACGCCTTTTATTATTCTGCCCTCATGTTGTTCCACTTTTGTTAAAAAGATCAAGCCAGAGCCGAGAGTGCAACAGTAGCATCAGGCTCACAGTGCCTCATGTGACTAGTTGAAGGAGGTTGTGGAGTTTATTATCTGCTGAATTCTTCACCCATGGAAAGTACACTCTTTCTGATGTACTCTGCAATATGTTGGGGGGAAAAGAAGTAATTTGATCTATGTATTCTTATTGTTCCACTTGCTTATTAGGCAGCAAGTGCCACTGAGAAGTCAGACACTGCTAAATTTTTAGATCAGCTTGTAATTATCCAAGAAACAGATGGCGATTACGGATTCCAGGGGCGGGGGGAAGGGGGAGAGTTTGTTTGGTTTTAGTCACGTTGTTTTTTTTAAACTTGTACAGTATGCTCAATAACTTCATTAGGCATTCATTTTCTTGTCCTAAATATATTTAATGGTTGACACAGTAGGTGAGGTCTCCAGCAGTCCATTCTTTACCTCAAAATTAGTTGCAAAACCCCCCACTTCTATTAATTTTCTTCCATCTTTGGGTTTGGTATGTTTTGAAGGACCTAAGCCTAGCTCCCCACAAATTCCCAGCTTTCCTAACAAGCTTCTAACAGAAGCAGACAACCAACATGAGCGAGAGCAGACTCACCATCATTGTGCCTGGGACGATCATCATACACTGCAGAAAACACAGGATGCCTGGCTTT
The DNA here is from genome assembly GCF_030936135.1 of Gavia stellata. Lineage (NCBI taxonomy): Eukaryota > Metazoa > Chordata > Aves > Gaviiformes > Gaviidae > Gavia > Gavia stellata. The sequence goes on along the minus strand of NC_082599.1, from coordinate 20,351,969 downwards.
CATTTTTGGCACCAAAAGCAAGGAGGAAAGAATTACTTTCAAAAGCATTAGGCAAAAAAAATTACCTGCCACCTTCCTTCCCTCTCCTCCTTCCCACAGTTACTGGAAATGCAGCAGCAGCGACAATATGAAGGTAAGAATAAGGATGTTATTTACCACATCAGTTGTAAATGAAATAATATTACAATTATGTTAACTAGCTAAAAATATAGCTTTAAGTCATACTAACCACTGAGTTTAACTATTTGTTTCAGCAGCACAGCCAGATTATCTTTGACACAGGGTAAAAGACCGAGATAAGATCAAATCTTAATGATGCAGATGCCTGCAAGATCCAAGCACACTGACAATCAGTCTTCGCTGCTGCAAGTGATCAGTATTATAATCTCATCTACAAAATGGGACACAGTTACTTTCCCTTTCACTTAGCAGAAAGTTTCATTCAACAGTGTATTTCAGCATATCAAGAAATGAATTTACAGCTCTGAATATGAGCACATATTTTCTTGCTTATTAAGATATTTGGTATGTTTTCCCCTCACATGCCCTTTAAGTTATTACTGAATTTGACTGCATTACAAAGGAGGGCTTTGCATTAGGTATCTCTCTATTTCTACCTAAACAACAACTGAGACCACCAAAGCAATTTGCTTACAGCTTCTTGGGGGGGGGGCAGTAATCTGTAAGAACCTTGGGTAACAGACACCTCCCTGCAGATTTTTTTCACCATTAAGAATTCACACCTTTGCTGTAAGCCCTCTGCCTGGTGACACCAATGCTCGAGATCTCCCTTTCTAGAGTCATGCTTCCTCCTAGCACAGGGAAGTTAAGAGAACAGTTTTCGTAACTTTTTCTTCAGATGGGGCTTCTTCACACATTCAATTTAAAATCTGAAAAATCCTCTAAAACTCAGCTATCAAGTACAGCAGTATTTTGGCCCTAAGATCAAAAAGTTAAAAAGCCTGCAGAAAAATCTGGTTTTCCCTTTTTATCTTCACCAAGTGCTTCCTTCCAGTATATGCTGCATCCTGTCAGAGACATGAAAACTGCATCTCAGCTTCACCATTTCAATACATACTGATCCCCCAAGACTGTTAGTAAGACTCAGAGACTGCTATTGTCTCATTAATTGATATACACGGCACTGGAAGTAGCCTTAAATAAGATTTTTCAAATGACTGCTATGTTCTAAGTTTATTTAATGACTATTGTCACGAACTATGATTTATGCTCATTTCCTAGCCTAACCTTTCCTTATGGATTTCTGTTTATTCTGCTAAGAAACTTAAGGATTCTCAATTCCTGCTCTTAATGAATCCACACACATAATTTGTATTTATCCCATGAGAAATTCTTGTTAGTGATAACAGAGTCTGTTCCAACCACACTGAACACTTGTTCAGTGAACATTTGCTGGACAGTGCCACATCAAGCATTACAAACCAACAGGGTAAGCATCTAGCAGAGGAGCCTGCAACACTTCAATGCTGTGCTCTTGGCCAGGAAGAGATGTTTAAATTTGGACACATCAAATTAACTTTTTTTCTAATGCTCTCTCATTCAGAGGGATTTTGCTTTCATGGGGCCCAAAGCATTACTCATGATTACACCTTGCAGCAGGGTAAAGAAATGGAAGAATATCTGCAGAACACACAGCGGATACTCACTCCTTACAACCATTGTCTTTACACGAGCATGAAGCTGTATTTTTCCAAGCCTGTTGTATTGATGAGCTTGCGCTTTGAGCCCCCCCAACTAAAGGATTTTAGTTTATGATTTTTAGTTGCGTGGCCATGAACCAGTACACTTACTTATTACGATTTACAACAGCTATGTACACCACAGAACATGATCGTAGGAGTCACGTGCAGTGTTGTGTTTGTCACTATTTACTTTGTTAGTATTTGCAGGGTACTGGAGAGGTCTTTCCTCTGAAAGTAGTGGTATTTCCAGTATGAACACATGTAGCAACGAGCTGTTGCAAGAGGAAGATCTCTCTTCTCGCCAGAGATCTTCTCCCTCCCTCTCCCTGGGGAGATTGCCGACAGCTAGCGCACTGCCATTCACTAGCAGTCTCTCACCCTGTAATTACCAGCTTGCTTTCTTGAATTGAAGAGGCCTGTTTGGGAATTTTTCTACAAATAATGCTAGCCACTAAAGAAGGCGCAAAAGAAACTCTTGCATTTAAGCCGAATTCTGGCAAATAGCATGTTGTGCACTTCCACAAATTAGAGATCTTTTTGCTCTGTGAATAAATATCTAGTTTCTCATCAGTTCATGATACAGGATGTCGCTGCTTCCAACTTACCTACAGAAAACTTGAAATCCTTTGTCCCCGTTTCCTACGGACTCGCAGGGCTATCCCTAAGCAGACTATTTAACCTCACTAGAGGTTCTCCTCTGTCATCCATACCATATTGGTATGTACAGTTAAAGCATTTCCCCCTAGATCTTCACTTCAGGCACTGTGCTGTTTCACACCGATCTAACAGCGCTTAGCCTCGGTGCTCAGCCTCCAGGCTTTGGGCAAAAAAACTACCAAAGTGTACACAAAGGAAAAAAACTCACATCATTTGGGCATGTAGGAAACAAAAGGAATACCGAGTTAATACTACAGACTGCTTTGCCTGTTTCGTAAAGCTGTTACAAAATTTGTAGTCTAACCTCAAACTGCACAGTGACAGTTATTCTTAGGTCTTCAGCAGCAACAAGAAGTAACAATATAAACCCAACATTTGGACATACAGACTTTGCACCACCGAGAGAAGAGAAGAAGTTTTTTGGCTTAACTACCCTGACACCTGGTTTTAGGTGATCTTTGGGCTCCACGCTTTTAACGCGCCATAGTTAAACGTGCTATTTAAAGATGTAAAGCTCCGACTTGAGCCTCATAATGCCCAAACCATGTGACATCTTTACCAGGCTCCTAATTTTAACGCTTAACAGCAGCAGTTCGACGTTACTGTACCCGGCACAGGGACTCTTTTGAAGACAGAGCAGCCCATCATCCGCAGGGTGATATAGCACTCCGCAAGTGTTGCAATTCTGCTGCTTTACCACATCAAAAACCGGCCCTCCTCCCCTCCCCCAAGCGCACAAAACCGTCAAGGGACACTCGCTCAAGCAAACTGCGCGGAAGACGGTAAAACTTCGCCAGCTGAACGCCAGTAACTGTGCGGGGCTGCTTTCGGGGGCTTTTAACCGCAGTGCGTTTATGCAACGCCCGCTCGCGGGTGGCGGCCGGAGCGGGGCGGCTCGGGCTCCGCCGGCAGCGCCGTCCCCTCGCGGGCACCACCCGTACGCTGGTTAACGAGCGGAACCGCGGATCGATAGGACACAGGCTACCGCGGGCAGCCCGGCCCGCCGCGGCCGGCGGCAGCCCCGCGCCTCCGGGGCAGCCGGGCGCGCGTCGCCCCCGCCCCGGCAGGACCCCGCAGCCTCCCCCGGCGCCCCCCGCCCGCACTCACCGCGCTCGGTAACGCGGCCCCAGCCCCCCCCCCGCCGGGGCGGAGGGCGACAACCGGCGGGCGGCTCCCGGCGGCGCGTGCCTCGCCGGGCCCGCCCGCCCCCCCCGCAGCCGCCCCGCATCCCCCCGCTCCCCGCAGCCCCCGGGAGGCGATGCCCCGGTGGGGCGGTCAGGCGGCGGGGTCAGTCGCGGCGCTTACCGAGTGGTTGACCCCCCACATGAGGACGCTGAGCAGCGGGTCGCTAGCCCGGAACAACTTCACTTTTTGCGCCACGAAGTGCTTTTTCTTGGTCTTGGTTTTACTCGCCATGACGGGCACGATGCTGCTGGGGGCCGCCATGGCGCAGCCGGCGGCGGAGGGGGGGGAGCGGCGGGAGGGCGGGCAGGGCAGAAAGGAAGGAAGGGGCGAGTCAGCGCCCCAGCCCCGCGGGCAGGCGGCCGGCGGCAGGCGGGCAGCCGCGGGATGCCGCGCACATCCCGGCCTGGCCGCCGGTGCCGCGCTCTGAAATGGCCCCGGTCGCGCGCCGCGGCCCGGCCACGCCCCGGCGCCCCTCCCCCTCGGGGTAGCCACCGCCCGCCACGCACCGCGCCGCCGCGCCCCGCCCCCGCAGCCGGCGCGGGAACGCCGGCGGAGTTTCTGTTCCTGCCGCCCCACTGCGCATGCTCCCCCGGGCTCGCGCCTGCGCGCCCGCCGAGGGGAAGCCGGCGGCCTCACGGCGGCCTTCGCCGGCCCTCGAGGGGGACCAGCGGCGGGGAAGGGAGAAAGGGGACTAAAGGGGAGGGCGGGAGGCAGGACGTGGGGTGAGGCAGGAGAGGAGGGTGCGAGGCAGGGCTAGGAAGAGGCGGGGGGGCCCTCGCTCCCATCACTGAGGGGAGAGGGGCCTTTGGAGGCAAACCCCAGCTCAGCACCTGCCTGGGGAAGAAGGTGGTTCTCGTCCCCTGCCCAGTGCCTCGCTTCCCACCCTCACACTCGTCTCCAAGTCCTCTGGGAAACAAAATCTACCACCGTCCTAATCTTTAACTAGTCGTACATGTTGTTACTTGGTGGGGTTTTTGTAATAGTTACTCAAGTTTCCAGTTCCCCTTTACGTAAAGGGACCTCTAGGAGCAAGAAGGACGCTTTGAGGTAGGACTTCGCCAGCTGTTACTGACCTAGCTCCAATCTGCGAGCAGAGCAATTTGTTTCAGCCAGCATACAGCAAATAGTGAAAACTCAGTCTCCTGCAGAAGTATTGCACCCTTATGAACTACACTTCTCTATTCATGCCCACAGAAAAAAAATTTAAAATGTTTCTTAACTGCCTCTGTGGCCACAGAGGATGTGGTCAGTTGACAGGCAACAACCTGCAGAGGCACATCTGCCCAACTCAGAAACACTGTACACAGTGTACACTTTCCTCTGCTGTGTAATGAGGAACCTTGATGACAACTGCAGTCGCTGTTCAGGGTCAATACACACAGATAACGCAGAGCATACATCTGTGCATTTACAGTAAATCATCCATCAGCTTCTGAATCATACAAACTGACCTGCCTGCTGTAGATCTTGCTTTGTTCATCGGCTGATCATTCAGCAAGGTGACCAGATCCTTAGGGAGAAGCAAGAGCAGGGCTGCTCCATGAGGGTGGACAAACCAGCAGCCAAGGGTCACCCCAGTCCAAGCAGTGCCCTCAGTGACAGGGCCCAGTCCCCCAGCGTCCACGCACAGTGGGCAGGGCCAGGTGCTGGCAACAGCACACTTCAGCAGTCCCAGAGAAGCTGAAGTGGTGAACCGGGTCCGTGCTGGAGACAGGTATACCTACAACATAGCTCAGGCAAAGACCTAAACTGAGCCCTCCCTGAGCTTAAATGGAAGTCCTGGGCAGAGGGTGCTTCCAGGTGACACTGTTCAAGGCAACTAAGATCAACAGGTGAGCTCAGGGCCCTGACAGAGACTTACACAGCTGCTCATAAATTTAAAAACTTGTTGCACCAAACACAGCTGTTCAAGTGTCTAATCCTCTCCATTTCTCTTTTGCCTTTTTGATCTCAATAGCAAAGTTATCTGTCACGCTGGAGTCCAAGTAGTGTTTAATCTCCCTCCTGCATAGAAGCAGTTACTGGGATTTATTATATGGTCCCTTTTCTGCATCTTATGGAGAGTAGGAGAGAACAGAGATGCTATATTTCATTTTCTGACATTCTTTTTTTTTTTAGAGCAAGGAGATACTTAGGAGTTACACAGAGACTAAACTGTAATTTTTGTTCTTGAAAATAGACTGAACAACAAAAAAATCCCTTATATTTCTACTGCAGTCAATGGAAGCAGCTGAATAGTCAGCACCTTTGAACAAAAGCAGGTCACTTAGATGCCTAAATATAGATTTGAAGTCAGACTTTCAGAAGAGTTCAGTACCCATTTTATTCCTTACATTATGCTTAGAACATGACATCTGAGCATCGAACAATGCTGCACACATCAACGTGACTAACATCTGTCACATACGTGTCTTTCATCTTCTTTCCAGAGTAAATCCATATAGTGAAGCATTTTGGTTTATAAATGTGTAATAAACAACAAACATTTTGGTAGGTTTGTTTTAGGGAAGGCAAGGCTGAGGAAGGAAGTTGCTCCTTTTTTCCAGGAGACTTTCTTGTCATCTTGGCCTAGATTCTAAAGAGCTCTTCCCTGCAAATATGAATCCTTACCAAGGGAGGTTGTTTTATCAGAGGAACAAAAGATGTTGATCATAGCCTTTACAGCAGAATTGAAATAAATCAAGGGCCTGGGCTATCTTCATGACAAGGTCTGGGGCAAAGATTTGTCCTCTTCCATTTTAAGCACCAAGAACAGGATGGTTTCCTGTACCTGTATATCCTGTAGGGACCACTGTGGGCACAGGTTTTCCACTGAATCCATGATAAACATGCAGCTGGACACAGGGCTCGCTTGAAGAGACAAAACCTGATTACACTTGCACCCTACGCTCCTCTTGGGAAGTCTCTTTCTGGCTGTGCTTTAACTGGAGCTCCAGGCTCTTTCTTCCCCTCAGCTGTAACCCTGTCCCTTAAAATAAAACTAACCAGAGGCCGAGTCTGGGACCAGGCCCCCCAGCCAGTGCCCACAGCAAAAATTGCCCCAGCCAAGTTCTTGCAGCCTAGACTTCCCTTTCAAACGCCTTTCTAGCTCCCCTCCAGCTGGAGCCCTAGGGCTCTCTTTCCCAGTTCTAACACTTACCCTGACAGCAAACCTAATTTTATGTTAAGCCATAGCCCAGGGTCCCCAGCCAGTGCCCACACCAAAACGTTCTCACAGCCATGTTTTCTCTACCCTATGCCCTCTCTTTTCAAAGCTCCTTTCTAGCTCCACTCCAGCTGCAGCTCCAGGCCCTCTCTTTCTCTCAACCCTAACCTTAACCCTCACACAAACTATATGCTGGGCTTTGGATCTGGCATCCAGCCAGTGCCCACACCAGGAAGTTCTTGCAGCCAAGTTCTCCTTGCAGCCTACGTTTCCCTGGGAGAGTCACTTTCTAGCCCCAAGCCAGCTGCAGCTCTTGTCTCTTTCTTTCTGTCAAGCATAACCTCAAACCTCACCCTAAACCTGACAGTTATGTTGAGCTTTAGACCAGGCCCCTCAGCCAGTGCCTCCACCTAAAAGTTTTTGCAGCCAAGTTATCTCTGTGGCCCAGCCTTTTCATTAGCAGCTGCTTTCAAGCCTCCCTCCAACTGGAGCTCTAGGGTCTGTTTTTCTCCCAACGCTAATCCTAACCCTCACACTAGCTGTACGCTGAGCCTCAGACCAGGACTGCCAAGCAGCGTCCACAACAAAAAGTTCTTGCAACCAAGTTCTTCCTGCACCCCACGCTTTCTAGGCCCATTCTAATTGCAACATTAGGCTCTCTCTTGTTGTCAAATTTAAGCCCAGCTGTAACTCCAGCCACAACAGTAGGCTGAGCCTCAGACCAGGCAGCCCTGCCAAGTTCTCCTTCAGCTTAGACTTCCCCTTCAAAGCCCCTTTCTAACTCCCCTCCAGCTGGAATGCTAGGCTCTCTCTTTCTCCCACCCCTAACTCTAGCCCTGATGTAAACCTAACCATATGCTGCGGCCCTCCTTTTAATGCCCACACCAAAAGATTCTCCCAGCCAAGTTCTCCTGGCAGCCCACCTCCTTTCTAACCCCACTCTCACTGCAGCTCTAGGCTCTCTCTTTCTCTCAACCCTAATCCTAACACTAGCCTATACTGGGTTTGTGTGGCAAGGTTTTGGTAGTGGGAGAGCTACAGGAGTGGCTTCTGCGAGGAGATGCCAGAAGCTTCCCCTGTGTCCAATAATGCCAATGCCAGCTGCCCCCAAGATGGACCTGCTGCTGGCCAAGGCTGAGCCCATCAGGGATGGTGGTAGCGCCTCTGTGATAACATATTTAAGAAGGGGAAAAACAACTGTGCAGCAGCAGCTGGAGAAGAGAGGGGTGAGAATATGTGAGAGAAACAAGTCTGCAGGCACCAAGGTCAGGGAAGAAGGAGGAGGAGGAGGTGCTCCAGGCGCTGGAGCAGAGATTCCCCTGCAGCCTGTGGTGAAGACCATGGTGAGGCAGGCTGTCACCCTGCAGCCCATGGGGGTCCATGGTGGAGCAGATATCCACCTGCAGCCCATGGAGGACTCCACGCTGGAGCAGGTGGATGTGCCCAAAGGAGGCTGTGACCTCATGGGAAGCCTGCATTGGAGCAGGCTCCTGGCAAGACCTGTGGACCCATGGGAGAGACAGGAGCCCACGCTGGAGCAGGTTTGCTGGCAGGACTTGTGACCCCACGGGGGACCCATGCTGGAGCAGTCTGTTCCTGAAGGACTGCACCTGGTGGAAGGGACCCATGCTGGAACAGTTTGTGAAGAACTGCAGCCCATGGGAAGGACCCACCTTGGAGAAGTTCTTGGAGAACTGTCTCCCACGGAAGGGACCCCACACTGGAGCAGGGGAAGAGTGTGAGGAGGAAGGAGCGGCAGAGACAACATGTGATGAACTGACTGACGACAACCTCCATTCCCTGTCCCCCTGCGCCCTGAGGGGGAGGAGGTAGAGAAGCCAGGAGTGACGCTGAGCCTGGGAAGCAGGGAGGGGTGGGGGGGGAAGGTGTTTTTAGATTTGTTCTTATATCTCATTATCCTGCTCTGATTTGGCTGGCAATAAATTAAATTAATTTCCCCGAATTGAGTCTGTTTTGCCCATGACGGTAATTGTTGACTGTCTCCATCCTTATCTTGACCCATGAGCCTTTCATCGTATTTTTCTCCGATGAAAGACAGGAGAGGGGGAGTGATAGCATTACTTGATGGGCACCTGGCAGCCAGCCAAGGTCAACCCACCACACAGCCGTATCAATAAACCCAACCAAAGGTCGAGCCTTGGACTAGAACTCACCAGGCCAAACCAAAAACTTCCGGCAATGAAATTCTCCTCGCAGCCTACACTTCCAGTTATCCATTCCTTTCCCATTTCCACTGCTGCTGAAGCTCTTGGCTCTCTCTTTCTCTCAAGCCTAACACTGACTTTAAGGCCAACCAGAGGCTAAGCCTCAGATATGGCCCACAGCCTGTGCCCACAGCAGAAAGCCAATTTCTCTTTGCAGCCCACCCTTCACTTTGACAGCCCTCTTCTAGCCCCCTCCAACCGCACCTCTAGCCCTTCTCTTGGCTTTCTCTTTTTCTCAGCCCTATCCATGACCACAGGGTGAGCATTAGACCAGGACACCCTATCAGTGCCTGCACCAAAACATTTCCCCTTCCAAGTTCCCTCTGCACCCCACTGTTTTTCTCTGAAGCTCCATTGTAACTCCATTGCAGCTGCAGCAGCAGGCTCTCCTTCCCTCAACCCTGATGATAACTGTAGCCCTAATCCTTACTGGAGGCTGAGCCTTGGACAACAGGCTCTCCTACGCTCGCAACCCAGGTCTTCTCTTTGTTTCTTTACGCCTTATGGACATTTTTGTGCATGTGTGAGGGAGGTTTTTATTCATACAGCCTGGTGTAACATGAAAGTTTTACTTCAGTCCATTAACAGTTTTTTATAGCATGACACTGTGAGTATATGTTGCAGTCAGCATTCATGGTGCATACATAGTACTGGGAGATGAAAGACCTTCTGGGACAGTATTAAAAAACTTCAGAGCTAAGACCAAACCTAGTACAGCGTTGCCTGTAATGCCTACAGAGAGACATCTCTCAGACAATATATCTCCACAATTGCATTCATGCTGCATTGCAGGAAGAACTGCTTATTTCACTTCACAGATAACCTGTGAGCAAACTAACTTAGATGCTGTGATGATGGTCCAGGCACTGACAGGAGACTGATGGGCCAAATTATAACAATCCAACCTCTTCTGAGGTTGCAGTGGGACTTTAGCTGGCTCTTGGAAGTCTACTCAGGATCTGTAGGTTCCAGTGTTGGTAAGAACACTTATGAAAATAGGAGATTAATTCTCTGAGTTACTGTGCATTTCAAATCCTGACTGGTACTTCCTACTTGACTTTAAAGAAATCCACCCCCCACAGATATACAAGTGTTTGAGACTCCTTCAGTGTGTCTAGAGTTTTTTGATAACTGAATGTAAAGCACTTGCACTCCACAAGGACTGAAGAGGGGAGCACAGTCAGGGTCAACTCACAGTGCTTGGAAACTTTATTAAATAGGTGTGATATCACCAGTGGACTAAGCTAATCTTTTTGCAAGGACATAACATGCTCTGCCTCTGATGAAGTAGCTTACTATCCTTAATAGAACAGAGTGTATTTGGAAGCTTCAGGGGAGACCAAAAGGAAGATCCTCTGGGCTTGTAACAAGTTGCAAGATAGGCTTGGGGAAAACTATTTTGTTTTGTCCTGTCTGCTTCAGTTTTTTTCTGCCATTGGTACTAAAATTTCTGCTTTGTCCCACTTCTGGTGCAAGATGCTTTCAGTTGGAAGCTGGTGGACAGGGGAGAGAGAAGAAGAGAGAATGATTTAGCAAGACTGTGCTAATGAATGGCAGTCCTTGACTAACTTCATCAATAGTTAGAATAAATTGAAACAAGGGTGTGAGCTCTCACCTCGAATTTTAAGAAAAGCCTGGGATTAACCATGACTAGCAAGCTCACTTCTAAAATCCATTTTCTCTTTTTGATGCTTGCCGCAAAGCTGTGTTTAGCATTATTGTTTAAACATAACACTTTTTAATTTGCTACTTTATTCCAGTATGAATAAAGTATATGCATCACTTGCTTTTTGTTTCACTGGTCATCAAGAGCAATTCTGCTGGTGAGTTAGGGTGTCTAATTTAAAGGAAAGGGATATCACACAGTTTGTAAGTGAGGCTTTGCCTAGCTACTGGAAGGTAATATTTCCCCTTACAATTATTTTCTGCAGCTGCAAAGAACAGAAGGCCCACAGAGTTTCCCTGGGCCAACTGCCATAGAAACTAATTTCAGCTAAGGCAGACTCATAAATTGTTCCATTACTCTATAAATTTGTCTGGGGACATGTCACTTCAAGCCAAGCTGGGTTACTTTAAATCTAGTCTGTAGTTCTAAAATACTGCCACTTTTTTAAAGAACACGTCTTAAAGACATAATGAAAATAAATAATATCTGAAGTGAGTTAATCTTCTACAAGAGCATGAACCCTACAAGGACGTCAAATTATTAACCATTTTATTGGAAATATGTAAAGACCAGACCAAATATTTTGAAGACAAAGCATTTCCTTCATTTGTAAAACAGAAAAGGAGAAACAGAAAACTAGTATCTATAAACTATTTAAAATGCAGACTCTTTAATTGCTCTGCATTCAGAAGAATAAATACAATCTGTATGTGGGAATGATTACTGGCTACATATGTTTACAGGCAGAAAGCATTGCCTGCCAGTTTTCAGATGTGCCATCAAGAGCTACAGGATTCACAGAATTTCACATTATTACAGAAGATTCCAAACAGTCTATGGAATAAAATTTAAAATACAAAATCAAAATTATTAGAATTAATTTACAAAGATCAATGTAATAATTTCTTAAGCAGAGAGGATTCTGACATTTCATTTTCAGCACTACCGATTTCCTTTTGTTCCTCAACAGGAAGCACAGTACATAACCAAAGGCCTGCAAGGAGACTATCAGCCCCAATTAGACATCAGGCATCTAACCTAAGAGATACTTTCTTTTTTTGTTTGTTTTTTTTAAAGGTGAAAAAATAGACAGCCCAATCTAGTCTAGGCTTAGGAAATTAGTACAGCCAGGTGTAGTTCCTTTAGTCACACTCCTAAAAGCAGTAGAAGCCAGGACAGCTTCTTTTCACCTTGTTCGACTCTCCATAAACAAGCCAACTAAAAGCCTCCCTGCAATCAACATCCAGCAGTAGCAGTGTCCATTTTAGTTCAAACAAAGTCAGTTCTCCCTAGGCAGAGAAACACTAAAGCCCAACTATCCCACTCCCTCCGGGGCCCTCTGCTTCCCTTTTATGACTTCCCCACTTAGGCAGCACAGCTGTCAGTTCCACCTCCCAGCAGTTTAACAAGCCACAACTGCCAGGTTTTGCAGCTTATATAGTCTTTAAGGGCTAACCTCCTCCTTTTTCTTTAGTGAAGGCTTTTAACCCTTTCTAGGTTCATAGTGTAACTGCAGCTCAAACTTGTGAGTTGTTTGTGTGCAGCTTTCTGGAGTAACAGGGATTTTCTAATGTCTCTCTGTTGATCCAAACTCCTGTCTTAACAGGTGTCAGCTAGGAAATTGCAGAACTGTTCCTGTACCCTGTTGCTCCAGCTGGGGGGTTAGAGGGCAGTATATAAAACAATAGATAAACCTTTTTTTTTCATCAAATAGATCAAAATTAATAGATTTCACTATTAAAATTGTGGTATTTTATGAATAGTATCAAATGCATGTAAGCTTAATAAGGACATTCTGTATATACATCTTCTTGTTTATCCTTCAACTTGAAAGGTATTTTGCTCAACATCAGGTAATAAATGTCACTTTGAATAATCTATTAGTTACACTTGTGCCTGTCTAAAAGCTGATCTTTTTTCAAAATACACTCTTTTTTTTTTATTGAAAAGATTTTAAGCTTCCTGTATCTGGTTTTAATTGCCTTTAAAACATAAAAGGACACATATTTTAATAGTAGATTAAGAAATAAAATGTAGCATTTAATTTATGTAATTGCACATCCTTTAATAAAAAAATGCTTGGTGCAGAGCTTATTTTATTTGGTAAAAAACACTACAAGTGACATTTTCCTCTAGCTGTTATTTTTATTATTTGTAAAATTTCAGAAGAACTTTCCTTCCTGCTACAGCACTTGAGCCGCTTTTTCAATTTGTAGCCCAGAAATACTGCTTCCTTAGCATATGCCATTTTAGCATTTCTTGCTTGCTGTGGTTAATCACAGGAACTACAATAGCTGAAGAACTGTTAGAGAGCTACAGTCGTTCCCACGTGTTCTAATTTAGACGTTTGCCACTGTTACTGAGGGTTTTGTTTTAAGAGAAGGTTATGTTTGTGCTCTTTTTCAATGTTGCTATAGGACTTTCTAGCATTTTTCTTCTGGAGACATTGAAAAGCTACGCTAATGCCACTTAAGTTAGCCCTGGAAAAGTCTCCTGAAAGTCATGGCAAAGTAAGATACATCGTTTTCAAAGCTCAATTTACAAAAACATCCTTTTATTTTGGATACCTCCGTTTTGGACAGAAAACACCAGATACCAAGAACCTGAACACTGACAACAATAACTGAATCTTGAAGCTGTAGTGATGCAGTTCTTGTGAAAACCAGGTCTCACATGTATCCATACGGTATCTAAACGAAGAAACATTTAAAACATCTGGCCTTATGTACATTTAAAGAATTTGCATGGTCAGCATTTCACCACACATCAGTTTGCCCCAGACTTCATCCATTCCAGTTCCGAAATTTCCAGAGAAGGAAATCCTGCAACCTTCCCCTTTTTGGGGTTGTTCAGCCTGGAGAAGAGAAGGCTCCGGGGAGACCTTATTGCAGCCTTTCAATACTTAAAGGAGGCTTATAAAAAAGATGGGGACAGACTGTTTAGTAGTGTCTGTTGCGATAGGACAAGGGGTAATGGTTTTAAACTAAAAGAGGGTAGATTCAGACTAGATACAAGGAAGAAATTTTTTGTGATGAGGGTGGTGAAACACTGGAACAGGTTGCCCAGAAAGGTGGTAGATGCCCCATCCTTGGAAATATTCAAGGTCAGTCTGGACGGGGCTCTGAACAAGCTGAGCTGGTTGAAGATGTCCGTGCTCATTGCAGGGAGGTTGTACTAGATGACCTTTAAAGGTCCTTTCCAACCCAAATGCTTCTATAATGTCAATGCCTTTCTTGTCCCAGGTACCGCCAACCTGGACACAGCACACAACATACCGTCTCACAAGTGCTGAATAGGGGAGGATAAACAATTTCCTCAAACAGCTGGCTACACTCTTGCTAACAGAGCCCATTTATTCTGTCCCAGATACAAGATCCCAGATCCCATTTGTCCTCATTGAGCTTCATGAGTTTCTGTCAGACTACTTCTCCAGTCTGTCCAGATCCCATGAACAGCAGCCCTGTCCTCCCAGCATAACAGCTGCTGCCTCCAATGTCATATTGTCTACAAACTTGCTGAGACTGCACTCAATCTCACCACCCCGGTCATGAATAAAGATATTAAATAGTATTATCCCCACTACGAATCCTTGAGGGATGCCACTTGTACAACCAGTTGCCAGTTCTGCTTCATATTGTTGATTACAACTCTTTGAGCACAGTGGTCCATCTGATTTTCTACCCATGTTATCATCCACTTACAGAGTCCATACCTCACTAATTTGCCTATGAGGAGATAATAGGAGACCGTACCAAAGGCCTTACTAGAATCAAAGTAAACAACACTCAGTGCTCCTCCCTTCACCCCAGAGCAAGTCATCTCATCACAGAAGGCAATTAGGTTGTTCAGGCATAATTTGCCCTTGCTGGCTGTTCCAAATCACCTTCTTATCTTTCCTGCGCTTGGAAACAGCTTATAGGAGAATTCAGTCTGTAACATTCCCAGGGAGTGCAGGTCAGCTGACTGGCCTGTACTTCCTCAGATTCTCCTTCTTGTCCTTCTCCAAGACGGATGAGAGTTTGCATTCTTTCTTCTTTATGGTTTCTTTGTAATATATTATTATTTCAATCGATAAAGAAATTACAGTGGGACCCTAATATGCTATTAGGGGGTTAGAATCTATCAGGCCTCTCCTTTTAGGGAAATTTTATATTCTAATGTCAAAAACTTGCAATATTTAGGTTTCAGTAAATTGTGATATTGTTCTGCTAGACAAATTTTTACCCTAGATAATAATCTTGTCTCAAATTCTTTTGATTTGCCTAACAAGCACACATTTTCCAAGAAGTATTCTGTAAGAAAATGGAAATTGGACAAAGTCACTTCCTTAAATCTATTTTAATTACTAAAAGACTTTCCTGATGCCAATAGACATTTAAAATATTATTTTATATAAAATAAATGTGAATAATCAACTTGATGAACACCAGAATAAGAAAGGAAAAAAACCTAATTATATGAAGAAAAACTTGTCCATCTTAACTACTTTGTAATTAACTACATAAAACTCAAAGGACTTCAGAGAAAATGAAACTTATTTCTCACGAGAGCGGAAGGAAGAATGGTGTAAGAGCTGCTTAGGCACAAGACTGAAAGAGATTCTAGTGACATCTCCAAGAAACTGCATAAAATGCTGTAGACCTGAATAAAGAGAAAGGTTTTTGGGTGTATGGTAATGTGTTGCAAACCTGTGATTGGACTCTATCTTTGATATGATTAAGGAGCTTCAAGCCACAAGACCACCGCTGTTTTATGTGAGGCAGTGGTAATGGTTGAGTTCAGTTTAATAAAACTCTTCCCTCTTGTACATGTTTGAAAATACATGTGTATGAGGCCTGATCTGCACAATTCTTTTTTGTTAATGTTTTGTAATTAAATGAGCAGTGTAACTTTTAATGTAAATAGTTATACAAGTGCAGAGGTGACTGCAGCTGCTTATACTAAACAATTTTACTACCAGAGGTAGGTTATTTCCTGTTCTTAGGAGGAGCTGCTACACCATAAGAGCACCTTTTTACACATATGACATCCTCTACCCTAAGAGATTGTAGTGCTTTGCCTATTCTGGTTTTAAAAAGTAGGTTAAACAAAATAATTGCAGCTATTCTAGAGCTGAGGAAGTGCCTCTTTGCCCAAGGTTTCTTCCTTGGTAAGCTTTAGCAGTGGAGGTGGCACTTCCTGGCGATCATGGGGATGATAAGGTGCTGCTCAGTCTGCACATGTGGCTTGGTGTCAGCAACCAGAGTCCTGGTATGAGATTAATTAGTAGGCATTATTAGTGTTGTTCAAACAATGTGACCTGTGTGCAGACAAAGCTTTGATTATTATACAATGTCATAGAAAACTTCATAGCAGTCTTCAGCAGCACATCTCCCAGGTTTGTTTTCAGCACTAACAGGCTTTAAGTTCTCTCAGTTTCATTAGGGAAGCATGATAATTTCTAGAAATTCAGCTTTGGAGAAAGCCAGTGGCCCGACAGTGAAAAAAGAGCCATTCTAGGCCACAGCCTGATCAGTTTGTTTGCTCCAAATTGATTGTGTTACACCACCACCAAAAATTATTCAATATGTAGTGGAGGACTTGGGAAGGCAGATAGGGCCAGGGCGAGGGCCAGCACTGTTTATATTGCAGATATTGTTTTGACAAATAAATGAAGGTAGACATCCCCCATTTTTTGTTGGGGGTAAAAATATGGTCAAAGAACATGAGCCATGCTTTATTTTAAAGTGACACAATTTAGGTATGTGATTTGTAATAGCTTATAATTGGTTACTAGTGTATTCTACATTGTTTTTAACTACTTTTCTTACCTGTTTTCTTTTTTTTTTAAATGTTTAAGAATCCAGTTCGTATTTATTTTGCATGAGAGCAAAATCCAGCAGAGAGTGGATGTACAATTGATATAACACTGATGAAGGCAGGGTATAGAATTATCCATGTGAATTATTATAGGCAAAAAGGAATACCTTTTCTAAGCACAGAACACATCTCAACCTCAGCTAGTTCCTTTTCTCACGTGAAAAGGCATAGTTCTTTTAAAATCAAAGAAGTTAAAATTATTAATAGCAGGAGAGCATCTTGTCTGTGATTACATATGAAGTAGGCTTGGTGATTAATTCATTAGTGGGGGAAAAGGACTGAAATCACAGGTGAACAACTGATACATGCCCAAAGCTCTCTCTAAAGTGTACAGTTTTACATGTGTGAGGTGGGTAGTATTAGAGTGGCAGAACATGGAAGCAAAAGAAGACATACCACAAACCACAGCTAATTTGGCCCTCAACTTTCTTAGGCTGTCACTGTTTCTACATTTGCAGATGAAGTGGCAGGCACATTTCTTCTGCAAGTCAGGCAGAAAGGGCAGCTGAGAAGCTTGCAAACTGCAAAGTAGCACTGCAGGAGTTTTCATAGTGATAGAAATGGCAGCTCTTTGATGTTAGGTACTGCACAGTCCTGCAGAAATTAAGGCAGAGTTCCCATCCTATGTTGAAGAACACAACGAGGAAGCCAAGAAGCTTTGTTTTGCTTTGAAGCAAGGATGAATAAAGACTGTCTACAAATGAAATATTCATGTGTTCCAGTGTGTTTTTCCACAACTCAAACAACTGTATTTTCATTTGAGTTCAAGCTTAAGAAACGTCTTAAACTACTGCCCCATGGTAGGGAGGGGCTCCAAGGCCTGAAGGCTGTGCTGAATACAAGAAGCACAGTATTGGTGACACCAGACCAACACCACACTTACTGTTGCAGACCCTACTTTTCAGTTTAAAACCAATATTTACTGACAGAAAATTGTCAAAACAAAAATAAAAGTCAGACATGCTTAAATATTTGTGATGGGGAAGGAAACCATTTCCATAGTGCTCACAGTTTGCAGACCACATGGTTTCTGTTCAGGTTTCTGCGAGGGAGGAAAGAAAACCTGTGGCAGATTGTGAGGTCTCTTCTATTTCCAAAGCAGAGACAACTCCAGCAAACATAACCATGTAACCTGATACTTGCGTGTCCTCTTCCCTATTATTTTGGCTGCTGAATATTGCAAAGGAGAGGCTTTAGCCATTCTTACACATGGCAAACAGGTCAGCTCTTTTCACTAACTGGCAGGCAGAATCTATTTTTCAGGATCGTTATCTGACTACCAAAGAATAGGGTGAAGACACCATTAAAAGAATTACAAGGAAATATTATTCCTTGTCATTTATTGCTTGCACAGCTATGCAGACACACATACACAAATACACCAGCCAGAAGGAAGAAGGACTATTGCAAGAAAGAGCTCACAAAAAGGGAAATGAAGGAGAGACAAGAAAATAATACAATGAAAAGGGAGGGAGGAAGCAGTGGGTGTTTTCTTTCCTCTTCTGCAGGCTCTTTGTGACAAGAAAATTACTTTGGAGGTTTAGGCATTGGATTAGATATTTAAAAAGAAATAGCAGAGAAAGCATGAATGAGACTGATCTTTTGAAACAAGCATTACCTTATAAACGAAATAAAATAGCTTCTGCTGGGACAGCAGGTCTCATGAAGTATGCCATCAAAGTGACCTACTCTGTCAGATAGCAAGTCATGTTTCCCCTTTCGCTCAGAGCAAAGAAACAATTTGTATGACTTATCACATCAGTATTTTATTAATTTGCTTTCTCATCCATTACTGGGATATTTTCTATCAGTTACCAGGTTCCGCTTGGCTCTGTCCTTTGTCATGTTCACCGGCAGAAAGTAGTATTAGCTTGAAACAAATCTCTCAAGGAGAAAGATGTATTTCTCTAGGCATTTCAATAAGTCTGAAATATTGTTGCTTCTACCAGTCTCTAAGGAAAAGTAGGAAAAAAGCCAAGTCTGAATATCTTTTGCATGAGGAACTGTTTAAAAATACATGTAATTTTTTGTATATGAATTTGGTTTCTATGAAGAAAATAGTATTTGCATGTCAGAGAGCATAGGGTATGGTAAAGGAATGGTCTGGGCTGTGGTTAGCCCTAAAAAGCTGGAGAGGGAAATGCAATCCCCTTTCTTCCATACACAGGGGGCTACACTGGTCAGCTCTTTGTTACATTTTAAGAGTATCACAGGTACCGTTCCCTGACAGTACCTTAGAGTATCCCAGCTGGTACACAAGGAAATTATATACTAAATTCTTAATCTTCTTCCAACTACCACACCACTTGTTAGTTAGTAACAGTAGCAATACTTAAATAGTAATTACTAATATAGTAATATCAAAAATTGAAAAGAGAAAAAATCATTACAAAAGCAGTTAGCAATTTATAGGAGAAAGTAATTTATCTGTACTGCAGCTCTGAAATTATTCCCACATTTAAGTGTTTTAAGAACTATGCTTTCACAATTCTAGGCAACAGTCTAACAAAGTGGATAGATAGATACATTAAATATAAGATGAATATAGGATATAGGTGAAAATATACACCCATGTAAATAACATGAACATAAGGGATTAAGGTTGATGGCTGAACCAGTTAAAACTCCAGTTTCTAAAAGCTCCACCACTGTTCTGGAGAGTTTCATAACTGATTTCCGCAGGAGTGGAAAAATTTGTTTTTTAAAATCTCATCCTGAAAATTGTCCATAAATATGCAGACATATTTTCCATTATTTCCAGGTGAAATTTGTCAAGTTTACAATTAATGATCAATCTCAGAACTCAGCCTCCAATTTGAGGATTTTTCTTCCTTTTTGGTTTTTTTGTTGTTGTTGTTTTGGGGGTTTTTTTGTTTGGGTTTTTTTGGGGGGGGGTGTGTTATCATCTCTGGTACTAAAAGTTCAGCAGCATAAACGATACCCTCATAGACTTCACCTGGTCAACTGACTGGGTTGGACCTCAGTAAAGAGTTCTGGTCACACACAAAGTCCTTTCAGAAAGATTAGCTCTGCGCTGCATGTAGTAGTGAAGTGCTGTAACAATATTTTAACCACTTCAGTAAAGAGTCATCGCATTAAATGTACACAAAGGAGGGAACTGAGGAGAAGGAAAGTGTCATTGATGATATATTTATCACCAAAGTAGAAGTGCACTTGAAAAACATTCAGATAAAAAGAACTACCTGAAAAATAGCTATTCTACGGTAAAACTACTTGAAGCTGGTACCTAGAGAGAAGAAAATGTGAATAATGACACATGAGGACTGGTTCTTTTGATTTTCACTCAGGAGCACAACTCTAATTGAGGAGAATTTTGCCCAAAGGAGCATGAGACTGCTTGGGTGACTTGGGATCTACTTACACTGGCCTTGGTAAAAACATTTTTGCCTTGGAAATGAAAATGAATGGTTTAAAGGAACGGCCATAGCCCAAAAGGAAGGGAGCACTGGAACCGGTATGGACCTCAGTGCACAACAGACAACCACACCATGGGAAACTACTGCAATGGGAAGAGGGAAAAGAGGGAGCAAGCTGCAGGCAGCCTTAAACTCTGAAATGAGACAAAACCCTGCGCCTCCCACTGCTAAGTCTAGAAATTACTATTTTGGGCATTCTTCGCTTCCTGATAGGGAGAAATTTCCAATATTTTGGCCCTCTCCAGAATGGGCATTTTGCCTGCTGGGCCTTGTTCTGCTGAGAGAAACATGAAGTTTTAGCTATTGGGACACACACGAACTTCTTATTTTAGGAAAAGTTTTATAAAGTATCCCAAAGGAAGTTACTAGTATTATTTGACATTTATCTATCATATTAGCTTTTTAAAGCACGGAACAAATTATAGTTGACTTGTTAATTAACTGATTTTCAGCAGATGGGGAAAACAGACATTGAGAGGTTAGAATAAATTGGCCATACAAGTTAATGGCAGTCAGGAACATGAATCAGTATCTTCTGGCAAACAGGGCACAAGTCTTTGCCAACTGTGCCACTGTGACAATATGGACTTATCTGGTATCATGTGCTCTCTCCATGTTTGCCTCCTGCCAAGACGCACTGTGTTACGCCTGCCAGGAGGGTCCTCATCTTGGCACGTGGTATGGTCTGGCCATAGTCACTGCCCTACCCTGGCCCTCTGTACTCAGTGAAGGACTCTGTTTTTCATGTACAGAAAAGCCTTAACTGTTGACTTTTGTGGGCTTAACTTCAAGCTTCTTTTTCACATCATTGTCAAAAGCCTTGGAGACCTGATCCACAGCAATTAGGTTTACTAATGAATTTTAATTCTCAACCCTTTTAGTCACTTTCTAAAAAGTCATCTAGTTTATGAGATGATTTACGTGATTCAAATTACTTTTCTGAGATCTCTGAATTTCAGCCAAGGCATTTCAGGTATGATGGATGACTGTTCGGTACAACCACCTTAAACAGTTTATGACTTGGTCTCCCATCACTTTGTGAAAAACTGTCAAGTCTTTCCCTTTCAGACTGGAATCAGACAATCCATTTTGCATGTCTCTCTGGATGACACACAACCTTTAAAGACAGTTTAAAAAACCCCTCTCTGATGCACTCCCCTTCTCTGTAGAGGAGGCTCGCTTCATCAACATCTGTGGATGCCAACACCAGCACTTACCCTACCTACTAGGAGGGATGTCATTTTGCAAGGTCGGTCCCTTGGGCTCGATTCTGCTCAACCAGCAGGAGGGCTAATTGTACCTACAGTGACAATTGCTGGTGGTAGAGAAGGACTTGATTTAGGGTTCCTGAGCAGTGATGTCTGGATTAAAATCTAGATCCTTGGAAACAGTTTTTCTGAACTGAAATTGGAGTACTCAGTTGTCAGTACTTTTCCATGTGAGGGGAAACCGAACTTGTGCGAGTCCCAAATATGCACTGCTTTTGCAGGCATTCAAAGCATTTCTCTTAAGACCACTTGGCCATACTTATTCCTTTCCAGGAAGCAACATACCATCTATCTGTCAACTTCACATGAGTTCACTTTGCCCCTAGAAAGCTTGATATGAAAATAACAATTTTATTCATGACATAATTACAGAAGAGCCTCCTTGGAACTATTCAGAAGCCCTCTGGACATGTTCCTGGGCAACTAGCTCTAGGTGGCCCTGCTTGAGCAGAGGGTTGGACCAGATGACCTCAAGAGGTCCCTTCCAACCTCAACCAATCTGTGTTTCCGTAATTGCAAGTATAAAATATGTCACTACCAATCTTTTGTCTTAACTTTCACTTATGCTGCAGTTTCATCACAATTTAGCAACTCTTCACCCTTCACCCCTACCTGCCTGTTCCCCTTTCCCTACCTTGTGCTACCACTGGTGCGTGTCAACCTGGGGTGATCCAGTTCAAGAAAACAACAATTTTTCTGCTTGTTTAAGTCCATGAACTAGTAACACTGTGGATCAGATGAGCACCAACACCAGCATAAGGGAGAGGAGAGGAGGCAGGCAGGGTTAATTTATCTGGGAATCACAGCCTTAGGCATGCTCTGAGATGTCTTTTGGCCACAGTAGCCAGGATTCAACTCATCAGCACTATGCCTCTAAAATTCCGTCTTTAGGAGTAGGTTCCTTTTCAGTAAACCTATATTCAACTTGGAGGTTTTCCAGTTGCCACTGGATATACAGAGAGCATCAACAAATGTTTTAAGAACACTTTTTCTCCAAGAACACTATTTCGCTATCTCCTGATCTCTCTCATTATACTATGATTAAAGGTATGGATTAATTGCTCAGCATCTGTGCGAATGAAATGGAATAACCTGAAATGTGCTTAAGACTGCCCCTCCTCTGAAGTGCAGAGTTCTGTTTCTTCCCCTCTTTTGTCTTAGGAATTGAAATTTAGACATATTTCACTGGAATTTCACTGATTCTGAGAATCACATATCATAAAAATGTTCAATATTACTAAATGAATGAGAATATATCCTCCACCTCTTGCAACATAGGAACCTGCTACAGTGCTGGCTACAAAGATGTCAAAAGAAAAGATATTCAAAAAGCCTGAGAACTGTACTGGTACGTAACTAATCAGAATCCCCCTTAGCCACAACAAAACAAAGTAGCTTTTTCATGTCTTATTTTAAAGAAATGGTAAAAAGAACCACACCCCCACCACACACACAATACTATTATGCTTTACTCTTTCTGAAGGTTTTGCAAAAAAACCAGGGAATGATTCAGTATTACCTCCCATACCAGCAATACCAGTATATATTGCTATTGAAACAGCAGCTTACGGAGCAGATATTCAGACACGCAATGGCACTGAGGAGTTACTCATACACTAACTGTGTTTTTCACTTCATATTATGCTGTATGCCAGTGTCTAGCACTTAAATTGTACTTCATCCTTTTGCTCTGTTCAAGTCTGACCCCAGTTTTTAAATGGAAAAATATATTAAGAGAGTCATAATCATAATGCTCCCTCTGGTTCCATTAGCTTCGGAAGAACTGCGTTTCATACATCATATGTGACCAAATTAAAAGGCCCAGGTTTTTTGTGTGCGATTCCTGGCTTACAGAGGCTGGGTATGATTATTTCTTCTAGAGTATTGCATTATACTATAATTTGCACAGTGGTCCAAAAGCCTTCCAGTGTGCCAGCAGAATCAAAAACTCCACCACTTTACAGTCAAGTGCAGTTCTGCTGCTCTGCTTGTTTCAGCATGGGTAGACAATTAGGTAATTAGGGTGGAATTAACCCCTTCATCCCCAAATTAGGGGTTGTACTAATATATAGAAAGAAACACTGAGTTTGGAACACAAACATATTGATCTCGTTTCATCAAAAGTCATGAACATAATATTATGTTACATATGAAGTAATTATTTTTAAGTGTGCAACTTGAAATGTTGAAGAGGTTCTACATAAGATCTTCATACTGAGATTCATAAAACTGCAACCTTTGAAAGCAGAAGCCATCCTTCCTGTTCCTCTGTACATGTAAAATTAGGTACCATTGAGTCACAGCCGTCTCAGTGGACAGAAAACATTTTTATTGTGACAAAAAGTACCCTCATATGAAGAATTTTAGTAATGTCACCATTTCAGCTGTCAGCTGACATTCAGCGTGATATTTATAAGGTAACTTTAGTGACATTTCTGTAATTTGACTAGCTAATGAACCTGAATAATCAACTGCTGATAGCTGAGATCAAACTCAAATGTCTGAAGCACTTACATTTATGTTACAAATTGCTACGGAAGTCTGAAGATTCTAAAGAATTTTGTGGTCTGTTTAAATCTTGACTAGATAATTGATATTACAAAAGCAAAAATTATAAAGGAAAATTCATATCAAATCATTGTAGAATTTGTGCACCTGGGCTTACCATTCACTTCTTACAGAATAGGGGTATCTTGTTCTTCACACCATGTGCATTTTTTAATAGCTGATAATAAAGCTCAAAGGTTTCTCTGCTCCCAGATTAAATTGTGCTTTCTTGAGATTGGATGAATTCAGTGAATTGCCGTTTTCAAGAGATTGGTTGAAATGGAAAAGATAACCATTATGAAATAGTACCAAAGAAAAATACCAAAAAAGAAGGTTTAACTTTTTTCCTTTGAACTGTCAAATTACTTAAACTCTCATTTCAGGAACTTTTGACGCAATTTCAGAATTTCCCATTATATTCAGAAAATGATGCCAATTTTTCTGCATTATTACCTTTTGTTGGATATAGAAAATAAATGCTCAGGGAAGCATACCATACTTCATATTTCATATGCTGAAATATATTATTTCAATTATATTTTCTATTAATGTTATGAGTTCATATAGTACTTACTCTGCAAGTATCATTTTAAGGATGTCCTGATCTGCAAAATTAAAACATGTCACTGCAATGAATTGCTGTCACTCATTCCTTCTCTCGTCATAGCATGGTTAACGTCGGCATTACAAGTCGTTACATCTATGCTCTTAAATATGTTTATTCAGATATATGTATTTTCTTTTTTCCTTTGGAAGTGTTGGAGGCTATATCACTTACTATTATAATCTTTTTAAAAGAAATGCAGTTGCTTTGAATAGTTCAAAGAAACTTGATACTTCTTCTGTTCTTGCCTCAAGCTCTTCTTCTTTCTTTCAGTCTTTCTGTCTTTCTGTCTCTCTTTCTTTCTTTTTAATTTGGGAGATTGTAATTCTCTAAAAGCTTCACTTCTGTGCTTAGAAGCACATTTTTTCTAAAATCTGTGGAATAGCAAAGAACAGGGAGATTTCTGTCTCAGAAGAGGTTGTTTTCAACTCAGAAGAGTTGTCTTCTTCATCTGAACTAGTCATCTGGACTCCTTGCTAAGCACTGAAGATCCAGTCATCACGTCCTAGAGCAGGACAGGTGGACCATGCCCTGAAAGTGTCTGTTTCCTCACAGCTGAATATAAAAGGAGGTTAGGATGACTTGGTCTGGCAGAGACGTCTTGCTGTTGCTACCCAAAGTTAGGGGCAATGAAGCCGCCCCCAAAGTCCCTATCTGTATATAAGCTATAATAGAGCCACTGGAAATTGTCAGCTCGGGCTATGAAGAAAGATCAGACTGCTTAAAAAAAACACATGGGGAAAGATTTGTTTCTGATGAGGCAACCTAGAAGCAGTAATGCTATCAGGCATCTGGCATTTGGTTCCTATTACAGGGAACAGTAAGGACAGGTCAATGCTACAACCAAGAGAAATTAATTTCCTTACAGGAAGTGTACTGTCTATCTTTTTAATTACTTCTGTTTCAAATGCTTTCATTTTATGTCTTTGAAAATACGCACTTCGTTTTTATACTTCAGTGGGTCATCATGTGCCTATCTAGACTGGCAACTAGAGTGTTATCTAGAGTTTTTTTCAAGGGGGAAAAAACCCCCAAACTTCATACTATTTTGGTAAGCTTGAAGTTTAGTTGGTATTTTGGTTTGTTCCATAGAATAGTCTATACCAAGACAGAACTTTTTGGTGATCACCCACAACCCAATATGCATGATTATACTAGAATGCAGCTGCTTTTATGTAACCACCGTCATTCTTCTTGTACCTAATTTTGTCCCAAAAGTGCAGTAGCTGCCTCAATCTACCAGATATACCCAGAGAGAAAGAAGTCCTTGAGTAAAAAGAAGAGGCTCAGAAGTCCTCATGACTTGGAATGTTACTTACAGGGCTGCGTGGGGGTTTTCTGAATATACTGTTTTGCCATGAAATATTTATTAGTCAAAAAAAGGAAAATTTTTTTGCAGGAG
The DNA here is from genome assembly GCF_030936135.1 of Gavia stellata. Classification (NCBI taxonomy): domain Eukaryota; kingdom Metazoa; phylum Chordata; class Aves; order Gaviiformes; family Gaviidae; genus Gavia; species Gavia stellata. The sequence continues at coordinate 20,326,271 of NC_082599.1, read as the reverse complement.
TATTTGTACCACTTTGGACAAGAATGAAATCTCTGAGCAAAACCACCTGGCCTTCTCCCAAGAAGCCAAAAGCCTAGTAGTCACAGCTCTCTGCCCACTGCTGACCAACACCTGTGTTGGAGTCACACCTCTCTTGTGACTGCCCCATCATCTGATCTAATGGCTGTTGAGGAAAGAGTCTCTTATTCTCTCCTGTTGTAGTCACTCCATTTTATATAAATAGTTAATTAGTTATTGAAATAGAGACTTGAGCCTTGACTCCCACATCTAAGGTGAACACTAGCAATCAGGCTACAAAGCCCCTCTGACCCAATGAATATTTCACACAAGGTGGAACTGCTCCAACAGAAGAAGAAGAGTCCAAAAGAACAAGAGAGAGACTGAAAGGCTGCTCATGAGTACTATCATGACCAGAAAAATAAAGTTCTTTTATGAAAAATATAATATATAATAAGGAAATTAAAGACTGGTATATATAGGTATATAGGTATATATAAAGGTATATATACAGAGGAGGAAGAGCGCAGGGTAGATTCAATTTAATACTAGCTTTGAAAGACTGGCAATGTAAATTACAGAGAATTTCGATTGTAAATTTTTAATGACACAAGTTTAGAAAAGTAATCTGAAAAGATAGAAAACTCACCAGTTTCTTACTGAGACCCACAATGGATCAGTAGAAGGTGATTAAATTTAGATCTACTCCAAAGACACCTGGCATTTTAGTTAGTGGAGTAATTTGCAGTTGTAAGTTGTTTGTCTGTGAATGGACTGACAGCAGCATGGAATAGGATGGGACACACACCTTTGCACAGGGGTTGATTTTTGTTGGCAGTGACAAAAGAAAACTTAAAAATCTTATATTCTTTTCCAGGCTCTGAAAGGCAAGTGTCATTTAATTGGAACAGCTTCTTCTTCCTATTGCTCCCAGACCTGAATGCTTTTCTGCTGTCCCTTCAGTCTGTTCTTACCCCAGTCCTCTTCACTTCTCATTGCCCATCACCGTCTCATACTCCTCTACAAGTCACTGCTCTACAGGCTTCTGAGACTCTTACCTCAGTAAATCCCCATGTCATTGGTTTAGACTGCCAGTCTCCCATTTGCCTGCTGGGGTTTTTTTGTCCATGCTTTCCTGTTTTGCTGTGCTTTTCTGGCTCATTATCTTTGTCCACTGATGGAATAGATGCCTGGGAAACCATATAAGCACAGGGCAAGCTTGCAGTCAACCTACAAGTTTCCCAGTAAAATACTCTCAGATCTCAGTACTTCTCAGCCTAGAACTCCATGTGGCTTGTTATTTATTGTGTATCAATGGATTTCGCATAGGACAAGATCAGCTTCAAGCTCAGCCTCACCTCTTCCAAAGTGTAGGTCATCATAAAGAAAGCTCAGCTTTGTCCCTGTGTCCTCAGGTTGGAAAGAAGATGCTCATTTATTTTGTGGAGGTAGCTCTTGTGAAGTCTTGGCAATCCTGCGAGCTGTCAGACATTTAAGCATGCTAGGGACAGTAGAATCTTCACATTTAGTTTCAAAATGCAAATTTCTCTACTGAGCATGAGCAATCTGTGATCTTATAAGAATTTACAAGTCTTACAAGAAGGAAAAATTGACTGTCTGAATGTTTTTTTCCATGCAAGATGGACAATTTCAGCCCGAATTGCTGGAGATGTGCAAAGCTACAAGTAAGTGGGGAAAAAAAATCTATAATGGAAAGTATCAGATGACCCTGATAACTGTGCTGCTCTCTGGCCTGCCTCACAATCATCTGCTGACCTATAGGCACAACACCTGTAACACAATGAGTTAGATATCTCTATGTTCTCATCAAACTAAGTATTTGAAATGTTGTATACCTCTTTGTTATAGACAACATTGTACTACTGTACTAGGAATGCAGATTACTCTACTTCCTTCTCTTGACACTGTAAGTGTTGGTTGCCTGTAACAGCTTGACTTTCTCCTGCCACCCCCTATAATCCCCCTTCTTTCTGCTCTAGTCGCTCAAAGCTCAGGGATGATGCAAGTCCCTTTCACTGGGGACTTAAGGCTCTTGCACCGAGCCCCATCCTTCAGCTTGTGATGTAGGAGGCACGCTTAAGTCTTAGATCTGGTCATAGTTTTGCATCCTGGCCACTTCAGTTGATGTTTCATAGATGGGAGGCTACGCCTAACTCTGTGTTCCTACAAAGCATCATCTGCTGAGGCTGGGGCTAACATGGAATCAGCCTTGAAACCAAGCAGCTTCAGCAGATCCAGCAACCTTCAGCGTTGTTAACCCACTCTGCCTCAGGAGACACTTCATGTATTGACAGCCTAGGCCTAGGGCTATGAGAAATGTAGACACAGACAGGGTATGCTGGTGTTTATGCTGGTGTCATGAAGCAGCGTAATATATTCATCCTGAAAAAAATATCACAGCTAGTAACTGATACATTTTCAGGGAGGGGAAAGGTTTCAATAATGGTTTTCATAATGAATTTTGCAACTCCATTCTTCCAGCTTTCTGAATAGTTTATTCTAACTTGTTCTCATCCCTCACATCCCTGCAGTAGCTCAATTAAGCTTTTTGTAAAGCCTTATAATTTCAAGGAAAGTCTGTTTCCATGAATATACGCCGTATTATTGTTTATTGCAAGCTAAATATCAAAGCCATTCAGGTAATAGAATACTGTACTTGCTTTTAGCCCTCCTCCCATACACACAATTGCATGTGGAGAAGCAGTAATTGAAGGACACAATGGATTTTTGTCTACTTCTACAGAAGCCTGTACAGTTAGCTAGTAAACTGAAAGTTTTAATCTATGTATGACTTATTTAAATTAATCACTCTGGCAGTCTTTAGGATGTATGTTTATTACAATGGAAAATCAAAATATATTAAATTACTACCAGTATGAAACACTGTTTGCAGTCCATGGTCTGATAATATTTTATTTGGTTTAAAAAAATAAATAAAACCACACCTAAGCCAAATTTGCCCAATAGCTCAGTGGGTCTCAACTTTAGACTCGCAATCAGTGGTGTTCTACCAAGGGAGAATATGGCCCACACCTTTAATTTAGTTTGATATTAGCAGTTAGCCAATATAATATTCCATGTGAAAGGATATCTCTTACATTAATACAAATATGTTGGGTAAAAAGAAAGAGAAATGGTCATGCAAGTAAGTTAACAAAAGTTAGGAAAAATATGAAGCAGAACATTTGTTCTTCAGATTTGGACAGTGATGGCTTAACATATTTATGAATAATTTCTTAGTTTTTTATCACTTTCTGCCACAGAAGCTAAATTAGTTTTACAACTATTAATTGAATTGTCTAACTTCTCTACACACTGGGAGATAGAAAGGATTATTAACTCCACTTTACAGATAAGGAAACTGAGACAGGGGGAGGAAACAATTAGCTGGAGGTCATACGAGGAATCAGAGAAAGATAAATCCCAGATCTCTCCATCCACTGTATTAAGCCCTCAACATGGTTCCTTCTCCACACAAACAACCATCAGAAATGAGACACATTTCACAGAGAAACAATTAAAGCACCATTTCATCAAAGATAAAAGCTTCTGAAATTCATCCTATTCTGGTGATCCCAAATGTTGTTCTCTTTTGTCTCTGTCGCATCGTTTTAAGCGCAGATTATCCCTCCTTCCTTGCTTCCTGCACCGTTAGGCCAGCATGTGCAGCACATGCACTCACATCGCTTGGTACAGGCACGCAGCCCTCCTGCAAGTATCTGCTCTACCTATGTGCTGTACTCTGCTTTGTATGCACGTAGTCAGGGTTTCCCTTGTAATAAGGACAAAGCCGGTCCTTCCTTAGCATTCACGGTACGTGAAGTATATGTCTATCTCTCCAAAGAGACCAGTCTTTACATTATACAAACACAGGATGTTTTTTTCTTTCAAGAAGTTAATAGGCAAGTTCATAAATAAATTGTGCAAGGTTTAACTCTCTGAGAGGATGGGGGGGATTAACAATATTCATACTTCTGCGATTTGTTTGGCCTGACCACACTTACACACTGGGCGTCTAGGAAAGCTCCAGCATACTCGCCTTGCACAGCACATTTACAATTTCAGCTATCACCACTCTGAATAAGGTATTTGATTAAACTAATTAAAGTGGTGTTTATTAGCTGACAGCCATTAATAAGTGAACTGGTTAAACACTTGACACAGTCTATCAATCAACAGATTAGAATTTTCTTTGTTTTACTTTAAGCCTACGTGTCTTTGTTATAATTACCTTAGTACTTAGATCTAATCCTGAATTTCTGTAAAGCAACAGACATGTTGCCATTAATTTCCACAGGAAAAACATCAGGATCTCTATGAAAAACATTTTATAAAGCACTGTATGTGACCAAATCAGGTCTCTATAAGATCTATGGTTTTGAAGCGACTTTAGTGTCTGGCTTTAGCATTTCTCTGCTTACTTTTGTCTCTACTTAATACCTGTACACAAATAATTTTCTTCATTTCTAACAGAGTGAATGAGGACTCATGACTTTAGTTTAATGGGACAGATCTATACTACTAAAGAAGAAAACAGAATTGTTACATAGCAAACATTAGGGCAGAAGTGCAGATTCATATAAAACAGAACAAAAGGCTTCAAAGGTAGCATTAACTATTCCAACAATCTTGTTTGAGCTACAACATTTTTACTGCTAAAACCTTTCTTAAGTTTGTAAGCAAGTTTGAGCAAGTTTGTAAAACAAAGAGTTTCTAAATAGCAGCATGGTTGAAAATCAATGTATTTTTAAAATAGTTCTTAATGACTGCTAATTCAGTATAGAAGTAGTCTTCAGAATTTTTCCAAGTTAAATAAACAATTTGTTCTTCTGGATTGGTTTCAGTGGAATCACTGGGAATATGATCTGAGGAAGGAATTTATTAGCCATACTTAAAGTCTAGGGCTTCAACAAACAACCTGGAATTCAAGAAAATGCCATTAGATAAAATTAAAAAGTCTTACTAATCATTACTGACACTACTACAGTTGTCTCTGCCCATTACTTTCTATAATTATACATAGTTCTCTACTGGATAGTCCTGATGTCTCTTACAAGGCCTAGAACATGAATGCATTCCAATTTACTGATGGCTTTCCTTAGCTAAAAGGTATAATGTGTTAAATTTTAATATTTGGTCTAGATACAGAAAAAGTATTTATTTTGCTTGTGAGGTGAACACTCCTCTTATTTATTTATAATTGTTCTTGGGCCCACTTATATTTTGTTGGAATAAACCTATAATGAGTAAAGAATGACAGATGAATATTTGAAAAATAGCCAAAGCGAGTTTAGTTTATAATAAGACTTTTTAAGAGTATGTAAGAAACAGAATTTATAATGAAAGTCTTTTGTCTTCTCAATGACAGCTATACTAGCCTTCCTTAAACTCAAAACCACATGTTTAGACTACAGCTGCAGGCCATTAAACACCTGTGACCTTCTCCCATGAGCTGCTGAAGATCTTTGAAAATTATTCTTTACCTAACAGCAACTGTGTAGTCAAAACAAAAAAACCCCAACACCACCATACAAACAAACAAACAAAAACAAAACAAAACAAAACAAAACACCAAAAAAATCCAAAAAACCAAAACCCAAACCAACCCCAAAACTCTGGAATGAAGGACTACCCCCCTTCCAGAGGGCGCTGCCCCGATTTTCCAGGCTGGAAGGGGCAACACTGTCTCAGGAGCCCAGGGAAGTTCCACCGCCAGTGGTATTCTACAGAGGGCAAATTTGCTTGGTGTATGATCTCATTAAATGCCTAGGACTGTGTAAGGGTACCGGATTGTCATGTCTACACACAGATTACTTTTCAAACCCATCTCCAGAAATTCTCTAATTCTCATCTTCACCTCCTGAGTCCCAGCGCAGAGGCTTGATCTGCTTTGGCTCCATTTTAGATGCCAAGAAGAACTGAATGTTCCGCGACAAAATCAAGGCTACAACTGCATCTATATTAGTGTTGTGAGGCAATGTGTTGTGAGGCAATGCAAATCTCGACAGTACTCATTTACTGCACATTGGTGCAGTCTGCAGAACACTGTTTATACTAACCAGGTTTCCTTTCAGAGAAATCTAACCTGATGGCTGCACTCCATATGGCCACCAATTGTGCTTTAGTCCCTAATGGGGACACATGAGCCTGTAACAGTGCTTGCTGCTTCAAGGTACGTCTACATTACTGCTAGTCAGTTCAGATCACAAATGTGCATTTGAAGCAGATCTCCTGGCTGTCATACTGCAGAGGGGTTTCAGAGAGTCTAAAATGGATTCCTTGTAGGTGAAACTAAACTGGAAAATGTACTCCAAGAGTTTCTCCTAATGTGCTGCAGCTACTAATGGACATTCAGTACATAAGACCAGATGAGATCTAATTTGAAGTAAATCCTCTGAAACACATATAATGTGGGCCTCAGCACCAGCTACTTCACTCTGCAGGCCTACTTTTCTCACAGCACACTACTTGCTAACTTAAACACAGCCTCAGATAGCTTCAGGCCACATGTGTGATAATGATAATTGTGGTGGCTCGGGGGACCAAATTAAAACTGCTCCAAAACCCCTGAACTGCATATAATGTAGATGTACAGGCCTCAGTACTGGTTACTTCATTAACTGTTCCTTTTATTGCACCAAATTCCTTGCTAATGTGGACATAGCAGAGTGCTCTTTGCCATTAGACAGTGGCCTCTGATGCTTAGTCATGCTAGCCAGAGGATAGATATTTTAGCCCTTTTAGAAAACATACGCAGTTTTACCATATTTTTTACACCTGAACACTTACGTTCATCTCTCTGTTGCTTTAACTGTATGGCATTACTGACGGTGAGGCTGCAAGTAGGGAGAGGTGGGAGACGTGCCACCACAGAGACCCTGAAATGGGATGAGAAGGGCTGTCAGTTTTCATAGCTCTGCTCGGTTAAGACTTAAATTCCATCATACGGCTTTTACTGATGGTTTATTTAAATCCTGCAAATGCAGTTTTATTTTATTAATGTGCTCTATATCTGATTAAATTTTGTGTATTTTTTTTATCTCTGTATATCACCTAGCATTAAAAGTAGAGTCACTGGAATATAAATAAATACATAAGTGAACTCAAATCCACCATAATTCTGCTGGTCTGATTCTGATTTCATGCTAGCATTAATCAGAACTAAAACAACTGAAAAAAATCAGAGCCATATACTTCCTGAGTTTGTACTAGTGCACTTGATAGATAGTATCAGAAGGTCGTCCTCTAACAGCGTAGCAACTTCTGCTGTTGCAGACTGTAAATACAACAGTAAGGAGGAAATCACGATAGAGCCTAAAATTAATCTGATGCAAAGCCCAAGACATATCCTCCACGGTCCTTGTCAAAAGGGAACATGAAAGATTTGACCAAGTGTTATTGGTCAGAATTTAAAAAGTGGAAATGAAGGTTTCCACATATGTCTGACTTCTGCCTTGTGATTTCAGTCTGCAATAGAATTAACCTACAAAAGAAAATAAATTGTGGAAGGATTACAGGCACAGATCAAGGCTGCTTTAGATTAAGTTTTCTGTATACATCATGGATCTGTACCATCTGTTTTGTATTGAAAAAGAATAATATTTTAAGGCACGTTTATTACAATATATTAAGAATCTTAAGAGCTCACATACTTCTTTAAAATATATATTGAAATTAAAGACAAGTCCTACAGTGGAAACTGAGAGTCCTCAGCATCTTTCAAGAGACATTCAACAATTCCATGATAGCACTGTAAATGAAAAACAAGCCTAATATACATGATTCTTGCCTGCATCCTGTAAAAACAATCACCATTACTTATAGTGCACTACTCACATATTTTACATGCATATCCTGTGAGTTACAAAGAATAAACTTCAGTCATAATATTCACTGATAAATTTCTGTTATACAACCATATGGAGAACTTCATGAAAACCAAGTATTTGTTTCTTTCTAGTCATGGATGGACCTACTGAATTTTCATATACTAGACTTCAGATAAACTGGATTTAAAATACATACAGCTTTTTATTTATGCACTGTATATGAAAGTCATGTATTTTTTTTTGTTGGGGTTTTGTAACTTTTCTCTTATGCAGATTTCACGATGTGCTTGCCTTGTATGCCTCAGTGAATTAATTATTTTGGGGTTTTGTTAGCAAAAAAAAATAACTGATGAACAAACACATATTATTCTTGAGCACTGCAGTTACACTTTCCTTTATACAATTTAGGCTACTCACCCATGCTAGGAGAACTCTCAGTTGTCTGTTTAAATGAGTTATCCAACATCATAATAGATATAAAAGGGCCCTAATGGGATCTGGGATTTTTTAATTGTTCTTAAAAACTAGAGTTACAAAGACCACTTCTCTGCAGACTCCCTGTTCTCTGGCTCTGAATATCGGTGCAGCAGCAATGCTAATGCCATACCGGGCTGCGCTAGCAGCAGCATAGCCACCTGGCTGATAGGAGTGGTCCCTCTATTCAACACTTATGTCCAGTTTTGGCAACCCCAGTACAAGAAAGACACAGGCACACTGGACCAAGTCCTGCAGACAGTCACCAGGATGTTTAAGGGACCAGAAACATAACATACAAGGATAAGCTGAGGTATCTGGGTTTGTTCAGCCTGGAGAAGAGGTGGCTAAGTGTGAATCTAGTTGCTGTTTTGAACTGCATCACTGGGGTTACAGGAAGGATGAAGCCAGACTCTTCTCAGAGCTGCACAGGGAAAGAACAAGAGACAACAGTCAGGTTGCAACAAAGGAAATTCTGAGGGGTCACAGAAAAAAATTCCTCTGTGAGGATACTTAAGGACAGGAACAGGTTGCCCAGAAAGGGTAGGAATCCATCCTTGAAGATACTCAGAATTCAGCTGGACTGCCCACTGCAATTTGAAAGTTGGTCCTGCTTTGAGCAAGGGGCTGGATTTGATGATGTCTGGAAGTCCTTTCCAACTAAATTCTAAGCCTATGTGCATGGGTTGCTACTCCTACCACTGTAATACTTCTCATATCTAGCTTTTGTGCATCTATACAACAAATCTGTCATCTAGATACTCATAATCTTGCATCCTGATTAATTCAAAACTGTTGTGTTTTCAGGCCATCTGTTATATACATATCCCCCCCCCCCCTCAGCTGAGTATATACAAAATACAGTGGCTATGATATTCCCTGACCACAATTCTGACGTTACTGCCTTTTTGTGTCTCATCACAGCATTGCTTATCTCCCCCCACAGCACAGCGGATTTGCTTGCCCATTTGTCAGATTCTGCCACCGGGATCTGCCTGCGCTGGCAGATGAGCGTGCAAAATCATATGCCGTGACCAGTCCTTCTGAACTGGTGCATAAACACCTTCCAGCCTCCCACAGTCTCCCACACAGAGTTCAACTGTTGTGATTTGTTGAAGAAGCTGCCAGGTGATGCATAACTAGAAGGGCCACCGTGTTTGTCAGTCTCTTTCTTTAAAGATATTATATATTCTACATATTCCCCCATACTTCTGATCTGGTATGTCTTAAATTTCTGAGCAGAGCTCAGAAATTACTTAACTTCAATTAAATAATTACAGCAGTTTTTCAAAGTACATAAGTTCCCAAAGATATTACGGGACATGCTCTTTTCTAAATGCCTAAAAAGGGTAAATGTCTCATTTCCAGAAATACCAGTGAGAGTTAGGTGTGCCCTCTTGCAGCATATTTATCCTGCCTAGGTGTTCTTCAAAGTCCCACCAGGCAGAAATTTACACGTTTAGCTAAGCAAGTCTTGAAAATTTTGTTGTTAGCATGACATGAGAACTATAACAATAATAAAAATACTGCAAAGGATCATAATTAATCTTTCAGTTATTTTTCAGTCCAGTATTCTTTAGGGTTTTTTGCTGATTGTTTCTGGAGAGGACTGTAGGATGTTATGCTCTGTGTAGATACATAAATCTGCAAACTAAAGTCTGTTGCAAAGGTTTGATTCACATACTTGTACACAGGCAGCTGGTGATGCCATTTGAGATGTCCTAGCTTCCTGCGTACCTGCGTTCCTGCTCAGCTCTAGCTGAGCACTATAAAAAGAGAACCAATCATACACTGCATTTGGCAGCTGCCTGAGGATGTCTGAGATCCTCTAGGATGTCTGAAAAGATATGGAGTACCTTTATGTGCAGACAACTGAATTGGAACACCTAGTTCCTAGTTTGTACATAACTTGTAAAATAATACAATAACAAATGAGCTAATCCTATAAAATACACTGAAATGATTAAAAGAAAATTGTAAGAAATCCAGAGGAACAAAAAATACAAATCATCATCAGGTATTCAGTTTCCAATGTTAGGTAAATCAGTACTTGGCACACCGGAGTGGAAAGGGCTTCCAGTGTTAGTGAGTCCAGTCCCTGCCATCATTGGCATCACAACCTATAATCCTCTCCAAAACCATGAGTTTTGCCCTTGAGCACATATCACCTAGTGCTCTTCCCACTAAAAGTCAAACGTGTTAATCAGTTATAACCCATAGATATATGTGATAGACACATGGGGTATATTTCACTGGAAAGATCTACATTTTGATTGTTTCTCATGCTCTTTCCATTCTTTTGGAGTGAGTTTAGACCATGATTTTAAAGAATTATATCAGTCAAGCTGGATATCAAGCTCCAAGTTATGGGATACTTGTCTTCAACTATCTGTCTACAACTTTGTTAGAAAAAGTGGAAGCACTTAACAGACAACAACTCTGTATTTTTCATGTCTTCAGAATAAAAACTACAAATAATGACATCTCCTTTTGTACTGCCTCGGTCCATTTTGAACTGACAATCAGCTGTCTAAAACCTGATATTTGGTTTATCTTATACCAAATAAAAAGAGAAGAAATCAGGACTGATACACCAACACAGAAAAAAATACCGTCTTTTTCAAAGTGGTCTGACAAACAATAGCTCCAGTAAGGGAAGCTTAGTAATATAACTAATAAATTAGCTTTGTACTGGACTCTCTGCATAATGGGAAGTCAGAAACATTTGTGGCTGGACCTCAAACTACATAGTCAACAGGACTCAAACCCACTGACTGGAACCAAGATGTGGATTTGATTCTCATTTCAAAGGAAGTGAGCACTGGTCACTTCCCATGTCTTTGGCCATTTTTTGCTTGAAACTCTTTACTGGCAAGTTCAAAATAACGTAGAGGAGGAGGAAGATGAATACAAACTCAGTGTTTGGAAAAAATGAATGTAGTGTTCATCAAAATTATAGAAAGTCTTGCCCACCAGATAACTACAAGGTGCTAGACCATAAATAACTGCATAACTCTGTGTGAACATAGCCACTGGCAAAATCTTAACTAATACTGTCTATATTGGTCAAAACATTTGCATACTGAATTGACCAGAATACCCCCAAATGCATCTGCATAATCATTATTCAGCACAATATATTAATTACAGATTGAACTTGACAGCTATGAACAGCTTCATGAAAGCACTCTGACATAAAGTTTAACCTGTGATTGTATTTATAGAAAGAATTCTGGGTTTAGATCACTTGTTACAACAATCTCTCTCTTTTTGGGAATATGATTACTATATTCTCTCCATCCTTAGAAGAGAATTTGAAAATACCTGATAGTGTTCAACTTGTTTTCTTGCTGTATGTTGCTTCTGGCATAGTAAGGACAATGTGGTTATAGCCTTCTATCTTTTTCATCTGAAAGATGTGAGTGATTGTACAAGATGCTAGTCTGTGGCAATCACATCCCCTGCGTCACTGAATTTAGACTTCAGACCTGCCAAGTATTTCACACTGCTTGCAGGGTTCATGTAGTTGGCTCCCGCCTGGCATTCTCTTGCAGCTGGGGATCCAACACATACATTTATTCAGCATTTACACAGATCCTTTGATTTGGTGCATGAGATCATGGAGCAGGAATGAAGCTATTGCAAGTCCACGCCATCCTAATGGAGCCTCCTGCTCACAGAGGTCTTGCTAGGGGATATACTCTCTGGATGCAGCACAGTTCCCCATGTCCATGTTAGCCCATCACTCAGTGCTCCCTCTGTCCCCTGGCCTAGCACAGCATTCTCACAGGTACCGAAATAAATGGGACCTGAGAGCACTGATACCTGATAGCATACAACACACAGAACTTGCAGTTTATTATAGAGCAGACAGTGCAATAAATCCCTCTGTATTATATTTAGCAATGGTATCATTTGTGTCATTCAGGAAAGTGATCTTGATAGTTTTGTAAAACCCCATGGCTTTGAATAAATCACTTCCATAGTGAAGTATTTGACTGATGAGACACTAACTGTCCTACAGCGAGAAAATTATTCAGGCTGGGAAGATGACAGGTTCAGAGCACGAAAAACAATAAGCCATAGAAAAGCTGGAAAGAACAACATGTACAAAAGACCAAAGGGCAATTGTCACTATCCCTGAGTAATGACCATAACAACAGGTGCTAAAACATACAATACAACTATATAGTACTAGCCAATTTCTAAACTGGCAGAAAGCTCAATAGCCAAGTGAAACCCTTTATAAGCAAGAGAGTCTCATTAGTGCAATGAAAAGGGACAAATAAAAATGGCTAGGTTTTTTTTGCAATACCCATTACAGTCGCCTGCAATGTGAAAGAGCTTTCTGTTTTCTATTTCCATTTGATCTCCCTATGCTATAGCTAATATAATAGTTGCCAAGTGGAAAAATAAGTAGAATCTTTAGTTAAAATTGTCTACAGCCTTGAAATTGTTATAATTTTTTCCTCGTCTTTCTTTCCAACAAGATCCCTGTCTTACCAAGTACAATATATAATTATCCCAATTTTTCCTCATGAAGATGTTTATCCTTTCTTATCTAGCTTGCCTGTCATATCTTGTTATAATTTACAGAAATCTGAAATATGCTGTTCTGATAAACCTGTCAGAATAATAATAGAAATTGTGATAGGGTTTCCATATTATTCTGAGAAAGATAGAACTGATTATGAATAACACTCTAAATGTAATTTATATGAATATATAAATCCTTACCAGTGGTTTCCATTTTCTAATAATTTTGAAATCTTATCAGATATTAATTGCTATTAAGCATGATTAATCATGCCTTACTGTGCACAGATTTGCTGTTCATGACAGTGAAGTAAGCAAACAGACATTGGCATGGAGTATTCCTGAAAATGAAAAAAAAGTTTTAGTTATCTATAGGCCTGGCAAATATGAAACAATACTTGTTCTAAATAATGTCAGTATGTCTGTGTTGGTCTTCAGTACCTACATTACTCTGAGCCTTTTTTTCAGTATATAATTACCAACACTTTACAGAAGAAAATAGAGGAACTCTATTATAATACTATGCAGCAGAGCTGAGCTAGTTAGAGATAAGAAATGGTATCAAGCTGTCATTTAGGGAAATGTTTAGGTCCAGTCAGGGAGATCTGAAGGTAGATTTATCTTCTCCCGTATAATTGCTAATGACTTCAATGTTGAATTCAAGAGTTCTGTGAACAGAAAACATAAACCCCAGAGAATGATTTTTTGTTTGAAAGGCACATTAGCTTTAATCCTAAGCATATGTCCCTGCCTCTTGCACGAATATAGGAAAATGCAACAGAATAAGCAATACCATCCTTTGATTTATTTCTCTCACTGCTCATGCTTCAGCTTTGTCATCAAGCGATCCATTTCAGCCTCCTCTGTGCACATCGCATCTCTTTTCTTTTTGCTGTTTCTCATTGCAGCTCTTCTTGCTGCTACTGCCTTCTAAGTCACATGCAAAGAGATTTAGGCATGAACATTTAACGGCAAAGGCCTTTGAAAATTATAGAACTAATTTTTTTTTTAATTGTTTTTGTCTATTTGATAGCTTGCAGCACCAAACCAAACAGAATCATTAAATGGTTCAGTGGACTAAGATCAAAGACAGACACCTGTGAGCAAAATCCTCTATTATCCTTTCACTGTCAAAAGTAATTGTTGCTAATTGAGCAAGTTTGTTTAATTCTAATATAGCTCAAGAGACCATATCCTGAGCTGCTGGAAATAGATCGAGTTCTGCTGAAGTCAGCTCTGCTAATCTATAGCAACTGAGGAACTGTCACAAGGAGAGAAACAGTTAACCCATTGCTTAACTGCATGGGCTGCGTGACCAGCTATTGCAACTAAAATACATGTCTCAAAACTTGGGCTGATCAAGAAAAAAAATGACCACAGTTGTCTTTGTTTAATTTTACATGAGAAGCTATTAAATACACACTTTGATATCAGTAGACTAGAAGACGTCCAATAGAATTCGATGAAGGTAAAAATTAAAATATGCTGGAAGGTCTGCAAGCAGAGACTAGCCATCATTTTCTAAATGCTTTTAAAATCTGAATTCCCTTTGCAAGAATGAAAGCTTCCCTCCTCCCTACTCAAGTTTAGCACACAACCATAATCAACCAGCAAGCAACAAAAAGCAGTACTAGTGTATGGATTTAAATGTTCAGAAAGTAAATAGTCACAAATACAGCACATCTTCAAGTCAGGCATCATTATAAAAAGAGCTCAGAATAAAGTGTGGGTCTATCTGCCACATCTTAATTCCTGGCACAGTGACTGGAGGGGAAAAAAAAAAAAAGCAATCACCAAAATTACTTCCTGTAAGGGCAAATTAGATAGAGATGTAAGATATAGGTCTCTTACACACATCCCACCAGCCTGGTTATCAACAGTAAAATTATATACAAGCAATGCGTTCTGAGGTAGCAGTGCACATTAAAAATGAAAGAATGTAATTTAGGGAGAGATTAAAAATAATTGCAATCATAAATGCAAATATTATTTATTTCAGAATCAGTGCTGGCTCCTTCACTCAGCAAAGTTAGGAGAGCCTACAAATAACTCCTGTAAAACCCCAACCTGTCCTATTTCTCCGTCTGGTGCTTCACATGCTCCTGTTTTACTAGGGCTTGCAGCGGTTCACAGCTACAATGGAATGCCAGTGCAACACTGAACTGCCATGCAGATTGTCAAGTAAATCCCAGCATTTAAAACTCCGTATTATCAAGGCTCATGCAGAGACAGTCTGTAGAGAGATAGATTGGTGCAACTACACAGATGTATCATGAACAGAACAGCACGCTGCATCATGGCTGCTAAGGACAGCCAAATTCCACTTAGTCCCCTTACTAACTCCAATGCTATTTACATACAATGCTTATTTTACTAATGTTATTGTTGTTGCTTATTGCTTTTTGTTGTTGCTTTCCCTTTTGCTTGAGCTATTCTAAGCCTCCAACCAGTACCTTTAGCTCTTATTACCCTGCAGTTACATTGTTAAAAAATAAATAAATCTATGAACAACTGAGGAAGCTGACACATTATAAAGAGAGCTTGTTAAAACTCACTGATGCAAGTGCATGGGCATGACAGATGCCATACATTCAGCACACATGTAAGAAGTCACCAAGTCCTTTAGTTTTTGGAGCAAGAGACATTCCAAAACCAAGAAACACTAAGAGACGTTGCCCAAAATATAAGGCACAGCTAGATCCTAGCAACAACTGAGATACGTGCATACCAGGCACTGGGACCTAGATGTAGGTGCCAATACTAGGGATTATTGAATGGAGAAATGCATTGAGGATCCAAAGCAGGTACAGAAAGTAGCAGATAAAGCAACATGTAGCAGCAAGTAGTAACGTAGCCCAGGGATGAACAGTTTTTGGGAGAGGGGTGTTTGAAGAGAGGCTTGGCACTACGAGCAAAGAAACTTCTGCTGTTGTGGAAAGAGGAACTGTCTCGAAACACACAAGATTTTACAAGTGTGTGTCTATTTTAATTCCAGCATATAGAACCTGAATATTAACCAATTGCACATGTCACAGGGAAGACAATATAGAAAATATACAAACAATATACAAACCAGGAGTATTTAAACACAGGCTAGTAATTCTACATTGGCTGTGATGGCATCTCTTACTTCAGGGAAACCACAATGGAAAAGGAGACAAGACCATCTGGCCTAAAAATAACTTTTTAGTACAGAATTGTTCATTTGCTGGTGGCTTCCTGGATTGGTTAATGAAGACATGAGGTGCATACTACGGAAATGTATACAATTGCTGCATTTATCTTTTTAGTTCATCTCAGATGACTTGCAAAACTTTACAGGTTGAGATGCAATGCCATGATATTGTGTTGTGTGCCACAACACATCTTCTGCAAAAGTTGATCTATTACGAGTACATGTCATCTAAAGAAATTGTTTTAAATGATCACCAAAACACAGAGACATGCAGTTAGTAAGCAACTTTTCAGATCCTGCTCTATGTTACAGTAAAAGAATGCTGCACAACACCATGCTCCCAAAAACAAAAGTCCTGGGAACTGGTACAGAACCGAACCTCACTGGCTTACATCAGGGGCCCTGCTTCTCACCCCTGCTTTGGTTTCTGCAAGATGATCCCTGAATCCGAATGGTGAAAAGAACAAGATCCCAAGGTACCACAAAGACAGCCCTCGTTCTGTCTAGGTACAGTCATTTGCCTGTGTACCTGATTATAAGGAAGGTAACCAAAACACAATTATATGCTCTAAAAGCCTTTTTCAGTACCATTACCCTCTGCATTGGAAACCACACCCTCAGGTCACGGACTTTCCAAACTCTTTGTAAAGTTTTTGCTGTGTTCATATTATCTATCAGTGAACCATGTAAGGCAACTGAACTCAATTTACTGCTGCTCTGGACAACAGTGATTTTGCAAAACCACACAGCATTTAGTCTTATTCTGATTTAAGTATAGCAAAAGGTGAATTAGTATGGATCTACTCAGAAATCAGGACTGGGCAAGTACAAAAAGTATACTTCTTCTAAAGTCAAAGGGAGTGCAAGGTCCAACAAGCCCTAACTGAACATAGGAAAAGTAGAAGACAAAGGAGGGCTGTGTTGCAGAACATGTTAGTTAGCATCTTATTCAGCATCCTAAACTAAACACAGCTCTGAAACAATTCTGTGCAGATGCCCTACCAAACGCTCCTGAATGCACTCTGCCAAACACCTAAAATGACTGGGCTGATGACCAATTTCTTAATATCCAGAAATAGGTAACATATTGATAGGCTGACAATATGCCAAGGTAATTTTCAACACAAATAATGCCAAAGCAAGAACTGAATAGTAATCAAGCTAGGAAACATGTGTGAAATTCAAAATAATTTCAAGTTAAAACACGAGCCTCATTCATTTCCATGCAGTTTCAAGGTCACTGACCTAAAGCACAGCTCATCTTGCTTTTTGTGCTCCTCTTCCACTTTGTCTAGCTTTTATAGGAGCAAAAATATAAGAAGAGCTTGGCTGAGAGGTCTAGATCTATATGTAGATCTAATTTAAGCTGTGAATTACACTATTCTAACAATAAGGCCTGGCATCACAAACGGGCTTTGGAGACAGCAGTGCTGGCATCTTTCAAGTTACCCATGGGCTCATTAAGCAGTTGGCCAGCAAGATGCTGGATTCTCATATCTGGTCTAAGTCTGGCAAAAGCACTCCAAAACAAGTGTTTCCTTAAAAATTAGTAAGGTGTGGGAACAAATAGGTGCTCTGATTTTCACAAAAATTTCCCTGACTATGAGGTGGAAAAAGAGGAAAACAGTCTGAAGATACTTAGGTAACCCTAAATACATGTATCTGACCTGACTTAAAAATATTTCAGTAATAACAGGCTATTTACATACTCTCACAACTTAACATCAGAAAGCACAACAGGAGAGGTATCCCAGCTAAGATTAAGGAATGTGATAAATAATATTTAAAATCAATATATAGACTGATAGTTTAAATAACTTTTAAATACAATTTCTCATCTCTGAACCCATTTTCTGGACATAAAGGGCATTTTCAATTTAAAAAAAAAAAAAATCACAGCAATAAATGGACTTTCATCCAAACTAGTATCTTTCTCAGGAAAATTTATTTGTATGACTTGTGTGCATAACTTAAACTTAAAAATGTTTGTTTCTTTTCTGATTTCCAAACTAAAAAAAAAAAAAATCCCTACATGGAGGATTTCTTCTCTCTCTCTCAGCTGAAGACCTGTCTTGCCTCAAGTCTTTAAAAGTTACACAGTAAGCAAAAGGAAAATGAAACTGTAATTTTGTACTCCGCACTGTTTTCTGAGTTGAAAGAGTTATGTAAATTACAGAGTAGCTTAATGAAGAGGAACTGAAGAAAAGTTAAAAAATTGCTAAATTTCCCCTCCGAATCAGAAAGAAACATAGGGAGGAAAAGAAAGGGACTGAAACCTCAAATTCTGAGAATTCTAAATCTGTAATTAAAAGAGCAAAGACTTTGACCAAGAAAAATTTCCATTTTGAATGCTACAGTATTGAAACAACTTAAAAATATTCATTAAACAATCTTCTGTATTTTGTGACTGTGACTCTAGCCTTCAAATCCAAGATAAGAACAGAGTTGTCATTCCTTGTTGAAACACAGCCTTTGGCAAGGCTTCAGAGGATCGGTGCTGTTATAAGAATGGAAACAATACAGCACAATTTGTTCTGAGGACACGACAGAATGTTTCATCTTTCAAGACTGAAGTTGTAAATTGAAATTTGTGCAATAAAAATCTCAGTTTTTTTAAACACAATCTGTGTATTCCTTCATCAGCACAAGAGATTATGGCCTTTGAGAACACCCGATATTAAACTTAGCATGTCCAGGATGACAATACTGTCCCAGAGAACTGATTCCATTTAGCCTTAAAAAGGATCTATGTCTTGGGAAAATAAGTGATGTTTTAAAATATATTTGCTAAGAGACTGTGAAAATATTTAGGCAGAATATCTGATCTGTGTTAGATGTAAGGTCAAAAAGGTGATTTCTTCAGTTATCCCTTTCTTCAGTCATTCCTTACGGTCATCCTTTAACATCTCTGATAACATCTACAGTTTTCAAATACCATTTTAGATAAAAACTACACTTGTATATGTTCATTTATGTTAGCTGACTGTGGTCACTCCTAACCTGCTGCTTTTTAAAGACGAAAAATGTAATAGTCATGGTGACTTAAAACACAATCTCATTTGCTTAGGATACATATGCCCTAAGAAACAAGTGTGCCACCCATTGATTTACCAGATACCACTTAAGCATACGCTTCCTAATTTTGTAATGCTTATATGCTCCAGCAAGAATATCTAAGCACCTTATTGAACTTCAGCTCAAAACACTGAGTATGATGAGGGAGCAGAAGTCTTATGAGGAGAGGCTGAGGGAGCTGGAGTTGTTCAGTCTGGAGAAAAGGAGGCTGAGGGGAGACCTCATCGCTCTCTACAATTACCTGAAAGGGGGTTGCAGAGAGGTTGGTGTTGGTCTCTTCTCTCAAGTAACAAGTGATAGGACAAGAGGAAATGGCCTCAAGTTGCACCAGGAGAGGTTTAGGCTGGATATTAGGAAAAATTTCTCTACTGAGAGAGTGGTGAAACACTGGAATAAGCTGCCCAGGGAGGTGGTGGAGTCACCGTCACTGGAGGTGTTCAAGGAACATGTGGACGAGGCATTGTGGGACATGGTTTAATGGGCATGGTGGTGTTGGTTGATGGTTGGACTTGATGATCTTACAGGTCTTTTCCAACCTTAATGATTCTGTGACTCAGAAGTGTCTGGTTTCATAGGCAGAAATTCAAGCATAGAAATACTAAGGTATTTGGTCATTCCAGTTAAACAACCAAATTGATTTCATTTTATGCAGCTTATTCAGGATTATACAAGAAGTCTATGGTTTCAACTCCCGGCTTAAAACTTTCACTGCTGAACCACCTGTCCTCTTCTGAGTATCTCTGAAGATATTAAGTACATACGCACACATGCACTGATGTTATATACCGCTACCAGCAGTCAGAGGTCTAGGCTAGAGATCTAGGTATAAGCTGTGATGCAAGTCATCAGTTTCTAAATGATAGTGCTATGCAATTTGCCATTTACAAACTGTAATTAACACATTCACTAAAAATAATCATCCATTAATTTAGTTTTAATGTTGTATAGAAGAAAAACTGACTAGAGAATACAACTACACTGGGAGGGCATTTTTCAATACTCCCACACCATACACTTGATGAAGGCAGGGTGCCTGCAAAAAATGAAGACTTGCAAATCTCCATTGCAAGCCAAAAGAATGAAAGGCTTGTTCTTTGTTTTGATTTCCATTTTTTTTCCTAGCGAAAGAGGTCTATTTACATTGATATTGAGTATTTTAATGTGTGAGGTAATATGGCAAACTGAAATGCCAAGATGATATGTTGTAAATTCATCACTCGGTAAGCCAGCTGCTTCTTGTCAGAAAAGGAAAGTTCCTTTTAAGTGTCTTTTGAGACTGATATAAAACAAGTTATACGACAAGACTGTTTGTACTGTATGTCATCAGGTATTTCTTAAAACATAAATTATGACTGTTTTTTTTTTTTAAATGGAAAAAAGAATTATTTCAGACAAGCAATCCAGCAAATAGTAATCCCACTTCTGATGTTTCAGGAAATGAGAAATGACTCCCCCAGTGGTGCTTCCAGTAACACTACAAAGATAATTTCAAACACCTCAACATGCAAATTTCTAACACGTAAATTCAACAAATACTTTGATTTAGGAGTAGCTTATGCATTTAAATCCCTTTTGAAATTAAATATTTAAAACGTTGTTCCACAATATTCTTTCAAATACATTTTTAAACCATACTTGATTTATTTTTGCAGAAGCCTTAATTTAATCAAATTGATAGGCTATTTGGCCCTGTTCCTTCATAGGAAAGCACACAAATTATATAGTGGCTTTATCAAAAGCTAAGTAATGAAATGTCATTAAAATGTATAGTTAATAAAGTTCTTATTCACTTTATCAGGTATTTAGTCTCTAGAAAGGTCTTTAATTTCATAATTTTCTATCTTTAATACAATTTGTATTATTCTGGTTTGTGTATTTTTTAGTGTTAGAATATATTTCAATAAAATACTTCTGTCTTTTGTGACTATTTGTCAATTGTGATTTCTCATGACATTTTGTAACTGTTCTCCTCATTACTCCTCTTCCTTTGCTTCCTTATTAGTATGTTGTTACTTAATGACACCTTCAGAATATTTTCATAAAATTAAATTTAAAAATATTTTTCTTTATATATTTGCATGATTGTGCCAAAACATAATAAAAATACTGCAATTACATGGCTGTCACACAGTGCTTGATTGCCTCTAACACAGATAAAAATAAAGACAGAAAGGAAAATCTCTGCAGAATTCATTTCCACAAAATGATAATACCACATTTATTTAGTTTATGGAGTGGGTAGGTACCCACAACATGCTCATGGTCCTTAACAACCAGGCACACAACTGAATAGAAAATAACACTGGACTAAGGAACACAGAAGGGATGTGCTCAAATCTCACCTGTCGCAGAGTCAAAATGCCACAAAAGCACACACCTGGAGGTGTTTCTGGGCCCTGAAGGTTAGACATGTGAACATGGCATGAATAACAGAGCTGGGGAAGGAAGAGCATGCTTGTCTTTCTCCTGGTTATCTGCTGTTGTCCTTCTTCCTTTCTGTCTGTCTGCCTGCTTCACAATACAGATGCATACTCTTCACAAAATGCATGAGAGGGTGCTGGTTATGAGTTTGAGACTACCCACTCATTTCCTATCTGCATGAGACACTTTAGTCTTTAAGGATAACTGAGCCCATTGTTCCAGGAGTGTATTGAAACACACGGTGATCATGCACCTAATTACCATGTCCCTCTTCTTTCACATGGATTCTGCATCGTCCTATGTCTTTTATGTAACCATTAATATGAAATAAAGAAAACACCTCACCAACTAACATCTGGCCAGAATTATGTTTGAAAGAGCCATAAGAACTACCAGCATTGAAGACAAGAAAAATAAAAGCTTTCCCAGTCATGGAAATCATTGGGTTCATGGTAAGTAGATCCCAATCAGCAACTAAGCACCCGCCAGCCACTCGCTCACTACCCCCCCACACACCCACAGCAGGGTGGGGGAAAGAATTAGAAAAGCGAAAGTGAGAAAAAACAAGTGGCTCAAGATAAAGACTGCTTAATAAATGAAGGAAGAAAAAGTTTAAAAAAAAACAAGTGATGCAAAGGCAATCACTCACCACCTCCCACAAGCAGACCAATGCCTAACCAGTCCCCAAGCAGCAGCTACCTTGGAAAGACCACCCCACAGCTTTATTACTGAGCCTGATGTTATACGGCATAAAATAACCCTTTGGTCAGTTGGGGTCAGCTCTGCCAGCTGTTTTCCCTCCCAGCCTCTTGCCCACCTCCCGACTACTCCCTGGCAGGGCAGCATGAGAAACAGAGAAGGCCTTGACATTGTGCAAGCACTGCTTAGCAATAGCTAAAACACTGATGTGTTGTCAACGCTGTTTTGGTCACAGATCTACAACACAGCAACATACGAGCGGCTACGAAGAAAATTAACTCCATCCCAGCCAGACCCAGCACAAAGTCAAAACCGAATCTTTGCCTTCACTATTTACATTCATCTCTTCTTACATTTCTATCACCTGCATGCCACTGTGGTGCCTGACTCTGTTTAGAGAAACAAAAATCCACGAAGAAGTTTATGAAGCAGATGACTTGCTTCTACCAAGCTGCTACAAAATTTTTGCCTTTCTTCCCTGCCAGTGAGAGCCTCTACTAACCGTTGTAAGCATGAGAGATTGGCCAGACTTCATGGAGTGTCAGTCAGTCAGAAACTGGCCTTAGAAGTTCAGTGTGCTTTCTCCTGTCTGCTCAGATACAGGTCAGTATAAATGGTTCTTGACTCATCATCGCAGATGCTTTCCAGTGAAGGTGATTATAAATCTCTAAAAATTTTCTATGGGAGTGGTGATGTTAAAAGTGGGCTGAGACACCAGTGGAATGTGGCTTGCTTACACCTAAAAATGGCCCACCAACTCTTCTGTTATAGCGGTACACATTTATCATAATGTAAGGCCAGGATCTGTTTGTGCAATGATCTCAACAGTTTGATATGACTTGTAAAAATAGAACTAAATTTATACTTGTGGTGCAACATTATAAGAAATCTGGGGAGAAAGCAATGAGATTTGTGATAAAAAGGAATCACAGGAGAGAACTGATAGCAGCTGTAATTTCTTTACCTATTATTACCTGACTCTGAGGCCCAAAAATTATTGTATTTGCCTGTTTCCTGATACTTCTGCAGTTACTGATAGCAATTAAGCTGCATTTCAAGCTAGAAAATGTTATTTGATTTCAGAATTTGGCTTAGTATTCCTTCCAAAATAGCCCTGGCTGGCAAAAGAGAATACTACAATGAATTATTATTCTGAGAACAGCACAATTATCCGTACAGCATGGCTTTCTCCATCGTCAACCCAGAGCTGATGATAGAAAGGAGACAACTCTCCTGGCCCTCTGACAAAGCTCTGTGCCGATGTCTTACCAGCGGGGCTGCAACAGGTGACGACGCTCTGACGGAGGTTTGCTGCGCCGTGCTCTGACTCGTGTAACTCTTTTGCCTGTTTGCTCCCAAGAACGGATGGCTTTTTCTTCATGAATGCACCGAGTTAGATAGTGAAACAGGAACGACAGAAAAAACAAAAGGAAGGCGTGAACATGGCAGCTTTTTAGCCAGACTGTACATGTTTATTAATTTTCAGAAATAGTGTTCTTTGGGTGAGAAAGCAGCCCTTTCCTTTAGTTTTGAGAAATAACAGATTTTTTTTTTCATCGCTACCCCAGCCCATCAGTATTAATGACTGCCTCCTTCAGAGATGCGTTACCAGCACTTTGGAGTTGGGATAAATTGTGAAGAAATGGATTAATGCATGTGTCATGGTGAAATCACGCTCCAAGGACTCTGGAAATTCACATTAAAAGAACACGCTCGAAGCCGCTACCCAGCGACAACCAGGAAAGGGAAGGCGAGGGGAGGGCTGCGAAGAAGCAGCGGCGGCGGCGGCGGCGGCGGCGGCGGCGGCAGCGGGCCCAGGCTCCCCTCAGCCCGGCCCGCCTCCTGCCCCACCTTCCCGCCCGCTCGCCTGCGCGGCGGGCAGCGCATGCGCCGCAGGCGTCTCCTAGCAACTGGAGAAACAACGGCTCGGGCCGCTGCTGCGTGATCGCCCCCGGGCGGCGGGTGAGTGGGGGCTGCTCCCGTCCCGGCTGTCTGGGGTGGCTCGGCGGCAGGCCCGAAGGGGGCGGTGGGTCCGGGAGGTCTCCGCGGCCAGCCGGTGGCGGAGGGCAGCAGCGGCGCCTGAGGGAAGGCGGGTGAAGGGGGCAGGTACCGCGAGGGCGGAGGGCTTGGGCGCTGCCAGCTCCAAGTAAGCAGAAATAATGCGTTTTGCGTAGCTGGCGAGTCGCCGGTCGGAGTCCTAACGCTGCGACGCGACGGGCCGGTGGCGGTGGCGGTGGCGGTGGCGGCGGCGGCGCGGCGTTAGGCGGGCGGTGGCCGTTAGAGTCCGCTGCCTTCGGGTCAGCCGGCCCCGCTTCGTGCCTCGCCTCCTGACGAGTTTCGTTCCTTAGCGCCTTGTCAGGGAGCTGGGTGCACGTGTCTGTAGACTTTCAAATGTCATGAGTCGAAGTTGAAAAAGAATCGTTCTTTTTTTATTATTTGTAAAGGCATACATTGAAGTTTCCTCCAACCACAACTGAAAAAAGCTAAAATCTTACTGTCTGCTTGATAACGGTACCTACACCTTTAAGAAAAGCAATGACAATTGCAAGATTTGTAATAAAATTGTAAGATTTGATAACGGCTGAAGTGTATCGGAATGAACATAATACAATTTAAAACCAGGCAGAGCAAATCCTGCACTTAGGGGCTCCTGACACCCTTTCCTACTAGGAACTGGGAGCTTAGGAATTGGTGTCAGCAAAGGTAGAGAGACACATAGGTGGACTAGTTCAGCAGAGGATAACTGTCACCAGTATTTTTAGATGTGAACTGGGAAGCAAGAAACTGCAGTGGACCTGCCCTAGGGAAACTTATAGGGTAGAGAAAAATAATTTTATTTGAAAATTTGGATAGGTAATATGAACAAAGAAGGGACAGTGCACTACAGATAAGATATGTAGAATTTTGTGACAGTAAAATGAAAGGTATGAGACCTAAAATTGTGTGGATAATAGATGAGAAGGAAAAAGAAAAAGAATAAAATTTTAAATACAAAAGTTTTATCGTAAAGAACACTAGCAGGTGATTAGGCTATTAGGGAGGAAATCTCACCTAATTTACTGAAGCTTCAAAGGTTTTGGGGCATCTGCAGACAGGAATTTCAAAACAAAGTATGGATTTGCTGCCAGGGGAGCATCATCCGTAGAACAGAATTCTTCTTTTATAATCTTACTGCTAATCTGAAATTATCATTATATATGGTAGTCTGATACTGTATTCTCTTAACCTATGCAAGACAAAACACATCTGCTTTCTGTTTTTCATTGACTGTGAGCAAGCTCACTTTCTCAACTTTGTTGATGGAAGCAACTTTTTTTATTTTTTAAATTTAATTTCATCTTTGTGATTTTTATCATGCTGGTGTTTTCTGATTCCCTGATGTTCTGGTAACACGATGAATGCCAAGATGGGCTTATATGTCCTATAGTTCCTACTTTTGTTTGCAAACCTGCTACTTGTATTTTTGTCTTAAACTGTAACAAATGTTTTGGTTTTTTTAAACCATTAACATATTAAAGCCTGGTAAATGAGCAGTTAAAACTAAATGATAGGACTACCCTTGCAGTTTGACATAACCATGAAAAGTCACGAATGTGATAGTAACACAGCTGAGGTATTTCCAGTGTCGACAAAGAAGTATGAATACAATTTTGTACAAGACAGGAGAGGCTTCATCTGGGATGCTGTGTTCAGCTGTGGTGACCCATGTTTTCAAGAGGTTGACTGAAAAAAGACTTATGACAAGAATGGGGGGAATCATTATCTTACAATATAGTACTTGGAATCTGCTCCTCTGGACAGGCATCTGTAACAAATCTTTCAAAAACTAAATAAATTTTCCTTGTTTTATTTGATGTGGCAGAGATGCCAGTTCATGATACGATAGCCAAGAGGTTAGAGGGTTCCAATTTTGGACTAAAAAATCCATATTTGTGACCTTCCTCGTAATCATTTTCCACTTACGGGCAAAATGTTCTAGTCACAGAGGTGTTACTGGAGATGGGCCTATTCCTTCAGCCACTTTCAAAAAGGCAAGGTGACTGTGTTTTGTCATATACCTAGTTCTGTTAATGCTCAGTCTACTATGATAGTATCTGCCAGACCTAGCCTGGCATGTGGATTCGTGTGGAGAAACAGGGTAATAAGTTTATCTTACTAACTTTGGATGTCAGTGTAAATGTTAAGACATGACCTAGCAGCTCTAGACTCAGTTTTTGGTTTGAGGAAAAAGTAGTTACTTTTAAGGTGCAATTCAATTTTATATACCTACTTTACGATAAATCTGCCTTGAGCTATTGAATATGTTGACTAGATCTCCATCGATTATCAAGGAGAGCGACTAACTTAAGTACTGATGCCTAATTTAGTTTAGTGGATGTTACTCATAGTTTCTGGATACTGGTTCAATTTAAGATAGTCACACTGAGGTAGTTCTGGTCCTATGGGAAAGCTGGAAGCCCTAATGAGGTTCAGAATGAAACAGGGAAGTCCCTGCTGAGGTTGGGCACCAAGAATAGCCAGAGCTGAGGGAAAGTATTGGGGACTGTAGTCTTGGAGTGAGGATTTAGTTAGGCATAATGACTGTCCTGCTGGCTGAGAGACAGCACCTGGTTGGACCACTGCACTGAAACTGGGTAGGAGCAAAGTAAAGCAGGCTACTATGTCTACCACTGAAGGCAATAAATTCCAGGTGAAGGACAGAAAGTAGCATAGAATGATAACTTCATAGATTGCTTGACTGTGCATTGGCTACATCTGTTGTGTCAAAGTCCTTTATTATCTCTAGCTCTACATGATTTAAAACAGTCAACCCTTTAATCTCAAAAAACCATATGTGGCAAAAGTATTTTCCTATGATTCTAGAAATATACAGAACATGAAGTAGAGAATATTTCTCAAATGAGAATATTCTTTATTTTGTCCTTAAGATTTAATTAATTACACTGAATTACTAGTGAATAGAGTTTTAGTTTTTAAATGAAGTTTTTCAGGTAACATAAACCCAGCATTTAATCACATTTAAAATCTAAATCCTGCTACAAATTTGTTCTGAAGTCTAAACATTTAGAATAGTAAATGGAGAATCAAAGATATGCATACTGTAAACCTACTGAGAAAAAGACAACATGCAGTTATTGTGGAGAGAAAGGGATTTGTATAAGAAGTTCTTTTATGGGTCAGTAGCCTTTCAATACCTGTACACATTGACTGTCTGTAATAATTAAAATTCAATGCAGAAGACATTTTTAATTATCAGTAAGCCAAAGAATTCCACGTGCATCATTGCCTCAAGTCAGAGAATGGCTGCTGAATACAGAGAGCTTTATGGGAACAAAGCTAACACCACCACTTGATGGCAGAATGCATTGAAATCCGGAATAGTAACTGCAGCAAAGAAACAGACTGAGGGGCATAATCCACAATAAAGTAATTGTCCTGTTCTCTGTGCTTGTTGCTACAGATCATACTGCTTTTTTAATATTACCAAGGAACCAAATATTTCTCAACTTGTAGAAAAATGTGTAAGTTCCTTGAAAATATTCTCAAAAGTTGGATGTATTTATACAGTGTGAAGAAATAGTTACAATTAAAGGCTTTAGTTATTCACGGTCTTGGAATATGTATAATTATTTGAATCAGTAAACATTAATTATACAGCATTATAAATACTTTTACATGAATTAACTTTTAAAATTGTTTGGTTTAAACGTAATTAAACTCATTGAGAATTAAAATTGCTCTTTATGATGTTAACTTTATATCTGAAATTAATTGAGCTGAACGAAGTAATTCTAAATAAGTGTCCATATCTCCATACCAGGATTTAACACAATTTAAATAACCCAGATTTCCTGAATGTCCTTGTAAATCTGAATCTTATATGTGTGCATGATGCTTACTTTCTACAGTGACTGCATAAATCAGAAGGTAGTATGTTCATCATTTTTGTTGAATATACTGTCAGTAATTTGTCCTTATGCGTTCTCTTATATAAGTTAATTTGTTCCTAGCCAAGGCTGCACTTTCTGAAACACTGAATTCTAGTGTGTGTGTATGTGTTCATATATGTGTGTATATATATATGCACAAGGGTAAAGCAGATTGGAGCTGAAGAAGCTTTGATTGTATGGGTCTTCCTCTCAAGACTATAATTAGTGACCTGCCTAAGAAGTTTTAAATTTCAGATCCAATTTTTAGGATGTTCTTATCAACTGGTTTCACTACTGCTGTGTTACAGTTTATTTGAGAGGCCGGTAGAGGAACAATACCTGAAAAAATTCAGAGGATTCAAGAACTCCGAATTTTTGTTGGACACAATAAACAATAGCCCTGACTTCTGTAACCAGTCAGGCTACAGCTCATATTCACTAGAAAATAATCTCTTATACCAGAGGGAGGCTGTCAGGATAGTCCTGGCTGAGGGTGAGGGTGTGGTTTCCCTTTGAGAACTAACTTAGGACTTACTAAGGGGTACTAACAGTGCACATTTCACTTTTACACAGTGTTAAAACAAGCCTAAGTTTGGCATAACTTGGGTTATGTTCTATGCCTAGCTAGTGCTAGTGGGTCATGTTGCTCTTTGCTTTTGCCTGTAGCTTAACTGGAAGGCTCTGCTGAAGTTTTGCAAGCCACATGAAATTAGGTCCATGTGAGGTATTACATCCATATGCTTCAGAAGCTAGTATTAGATGCAGCTGAGAAGGTCTTCCTGGTTCATGTGCACATGTGCTAATACCAAAAAAGCAGAAGACAGAAGCTGGACTTTGTGTAAATAGACGTAACTTTTTTAAATCAGTGAAATTTGTACTGTGCAGAACTGTTTCTTAATACCTGCAGACCTGATTTTTGTCTTCTGTGAAATATGAACAGAGAATTCAAATTTAATTTGAACCACTTTTTCAAGGTAGAACTCCTTTGTACATTCTGCAGTTGTACAGAATGTTTGCCAACATAGAATGTATAGACAAACATGGGGAAATACCCTAGTAGGACCTTCATATATGATTTATAGATGCAAATAAAACCAACTTACAGAAAAGCATGTCCTATGTATTTGTACCACATTACAACTTGAGCCTGTGATGTCTCAGATCTTTCTTTTTAGCTATGTATTTTGTTGACGGATGTATTTTACCAAATGCGTTCAAGTGTTAGAAAGTTTGTTTTGTTTATAAGGGACCACTTTCTGCATAGAAATGACTGTGTCAAAGAAATCTTCAAACTGATTAGGTGGGCCAAATGAATGAGAAAGTCTGTCTCACAAGCTTTCCTGTATCACTGGTAAACTGATTCCTAAAACACAGAAGGGAGTTTGTCTGCTTTGTTTTTGTTTTTGTTTTTAGAATGGGTAAAAAAGTAAAGAAGGAAGTAGAGCCTCCACCCAAGGATGTGGTAAGTTTATAAACTGCTATGCACTATAAAATAAACATTACACAATTATAGGCCCAGCTCTACCATCCTTACATAGTTCCTTACTCTCCTAGCTTACCCACATTATGCTAAAAATGTCTTTTAAAGATGATTCTGTTCTTGCTTTTCTTGGACAGCATACAAACCAGAGTGACGGGGCATGTGTAGTTCTTTATGGAGATTGTTGTCTTTGGCAGGCTTTGTGAATAGTAATGTATGAAACAATCCAGGCTTCTTTTTATTTGAAGAACAGTATTAGCTTTCCATTTGTAAAAATCAAAGGAGAAAGGAGAAAAGCGACCTGAAATTTGCCTGTCTCAACTGTGGAGACATTGCCTTTCTTTAAGGATGAAAAAGTTAAGAGCCTAGATGGATCTGCAGAGTTTTTTACTGAATACAAAATTTTACAGATATTTTGAATGACAGTACTATGTATTCTGGATCTTTTGCAAAGATATACAGTCTTTAGCAGCAGTTCAGGTTTTTCTGGTATTATTGGAAGTGCCATAGTGAGAAGTACAAGAGCTGAAGCCAAATATGGCATAATGGTGGTAATGTGACTTTTTTTCAAAAGGTGGAGATGAACGGTCTGACACTAGCACACTTTTCAAGAGTTTCTATAAATTCACAAGGTACAAAGACACCCAAAAAAAGATAAGAGGTTCAAAATACAGGTATTTTTAAAGTTTAATTGCTTTATTCAGAGAGAAGTAGAGGAAATAAGACACAAACATTGAAAAGAGTGTAATGTAAATTCTGTGCCAGATAATAACTAAGTTAATGAAAATCAGGACCTCAGCGAGTCCCACAGAGGAGCATGAAACTAAATGCAGAGTTCAGTACACTCTTTTTTTAAAAACAATGGGTTTGTCTATAAAGAGTGATGGTACTGCAAGAGCTTTTTCAAAGGTCATAGAAAAGTCCATCAGCAAAAACTATGTCACAATTTCAATATTAAATAAGCATAAATAATTTTGACTAAGACAGTAATATCCAATAGCCATTATGTCACTGAGGCATAGCAATTGATACCAGGTTTTGCCCAACTGTTCTGTGGAAAGATGAATATTATGAACGTAATTTGCAAGCTCCAATCACTAATAAATCCTTATGAAAGGAGACTTGATGTAAAACTTCAACATGAGAGGATAAATTGATCTAAAGCCATTTCTGTATGAAATAGCCTAGAAAACCAGGAGGAGACACAAAGAAGGTGTATGTGGATAGGAATATTTAAAACAGGCCTGAAGAATTAATACTCAAGTATCTTTGCAGTCTAAGAAAAAAAATTGAAAGGCACGACAGTAGATTTAAGGCATACAGATGAGCTAACCCCCTCCAAAGTAATAAAAGTTGACTTTTTCAGCAAATATCTAGAAAGTCAGTAGAAGCAGCATCATGATTTCTAGATCCAAAAGACACCATTAGAGTTTCTGGAGAAAAGTATGGTCCAGCCTACTATCTACTACAATAAATTGTGAATAGTGTTAGAAAAGATATTCAACAATTGAAAAAATTAAACTTACAGAAATGGTCAATAAAAGGAAAGAATTGGAAAGAGTGAAGTCCAGATGGCATCTGCAGTTTTGGGCTTAGTTTTTACCCTTATTGTACTTCAGGCTAGCATATCTCTTCTAGCAGTCCTATCAGGAGAAAAAAACATGAATGTTGCATAGCAAAACAGTATTAAGTACGAAAATAGATCATTGATTAGTTGTAACTATCAATGAAGAAAATCTTCTAGCTATAAGAATATTGTTAATAGTGATCATGTAAAATCAAATCTCAAAACTTTAGATTTCAGCTGGATATTTCAGATGGCAGGAAATGAGATGCAGACAAAATAGAAGATGTATTAGCTATTATCTTCTGATTGATAATCTGCTTATGAAAATGTCAAGTCCAAGAAAGGAAGCCTTGAGATAATGTGGACAGGCTTATAAAAGAGGGCCTTTGGGCATGTGGAATGCTCTGAAAATATATGGCACTGTAAATGACCACTACTTTTTATAGATTTCTAGGAACAGGTGGAAAACACATCTCTTAGCCTAGCCACTGCTAATATGTTTCAGAAAGTATTCCTGAGGACTCTGTTTTCCCTGCCTTTCATAATTTGTCTTTTACTGTTATCTTTTCTGAGAATTGGTCTTCTCCAGGAAAAATATTGCTTTGAGCCTCTGTCTCTATATGAATGACCTTAGACAGTAATTTGGGCAGGTAAAATATGCTAGCTTTGACATAGATTGACAGCAACTTTTCATATGATATCTTCATTAAGTTTGGTCTAGACAATATTACTATTTGATCATCAGCTAGGGCATAGACATTAAAAGGAAAGCCTAAGATTACCACTAGAGAAAATACTGAGGCATTGTCACTGAAAGAAAGCTACAGATACATGAGTATTTTTGCAAGTGGCTTCATTCACAACGCTGATGTTAAAAAGGTGCAATATATGAAGCGTCACTGTCAAGTCCTGAAATTCAGTCTTCACAGAAACACCTTTTTTTGAGCAATTAATGCCTAAATGTTAATTTGACTTGACTTTAGTAAGGCTTTCAACACTGTCTCTCATAACATCTCATAGACAAACTGATGAAGTACAGACAAGATAAATAAATAGACAGTGTAAATGAATTGAAAATGAGCTGAACTGCTAGACTCACAGGGTTGTGATCAGCAGCATGAGGTCCAGCTGGAGGTCAGGCACTAGTGCTGTGCCCCAGGGACTGATCCTGGGGCTGATACTGTTTAACCTCTTCATTAGTGACCTGAATGATGGGACAGAATGTCCCATCAGCAAGTTTGCAGAAGATATGAAATTGAGAGGAGTGATTGATAGACCAGATAGTTGTGCAGCCATTCAGAGGGACCTCAACAAACTACAGAAATGGGAAAACAGGAATTTCATTAAGTTCAATAAAAGGAAATGCCAAGTCCTGCACCTGGAGGGGGAATAAACCAGTACACCCTGGGTGATGACCAGCTGGAAAGCAGCTTTACAGGAAAGGACTTGGTGATTCTGGTAGACATGCACCAGCAATGTGCACTTGGTGCAAAAAAGCTAACAAAATCCTGGGGTGCGTTAGGCAGAGCGTTGCCAGCAACTTGAGGGAGGGGACTATTGTCTTCCACTCAGTGTTGGTGAGTGAGACCACACCTGGAGTGCTGTGTCCAGTTCAGGGTTCCCCAGTACAAGAGAGACATGGACTTACTGGAACAATTCTTCCAAAGGCTTGGAGCATTTGTCATATGAGGAGACACTGTCAGCTGGGACTGTTCAGTCTTGAGAGAAGGCTTGGAGGGGTCCTGTCAATGTGTATAAATACCTGACAGGAGGGACTAAAGAAGGCAGGGCAGGCTTTTCTCAGTGGTGCCCACTGTAAGGATAAGAGGCAATGGGCACAAACTGAAACCCAGGAGGTTCTATTTAAACATAAGAAGAAAAAATCCTATTTTACTCTAAGAATGATGGAACATGGCATAGGTTGCCCAGAGAGGTTATGGAGTCTCCATCCTTGGATATACTCAAAATCAGACTGCACCAGCCCTGAGCTCTAGCTGACCCTGCTCTGAACAGAGCAGTTGGACCAGATCATCTCCAAAGGTGCCTTCCAACATCAACTGTTTGTGATACAGTGGAATATCTTGGGTTTGTATTGTTAGTATAGGAGATCAGATAATGACAGAACTGAAACAATTAACATGACCAGGTGTATATTAAGTTGTTTTTTCTAGATAAAGGAAAAGGGGTTAAGAATATCAAAGATATTGGTAATGCTTCCAAAGAGTCTACAAAAGGTGCAAGGATAAAGCAGACCTGTAGTCAGTTAATTCAAATTTAAAGGATTTTTTTTTTCTTTAAATGACAGCATGATTAAACAATAGACTAATAGCAGATAAATACATCCTTCAAAAGGGGGGATTTGCATCCAAGTGGGAAAACCAAAAAAACCTTGCACTCACAAATGAAAAGTAAAAGCACAATGTCACAATGCACCAAAATATTTATCGAGAGAACGAGTAAGGATACAAAAACTAGCAATAAAGCTTTTCCAAATTGACTAGAAGCAAGAAACTTCTTAGAGGGACACTATTAGGTGATTAAAGTCACGAAAGAAAAGCAAAATTACTTATTTTTGTGTCAGAAGACAAAGCTATATAGTAAATCACTGAAACAAATGTGAAGAAATTGCCCGAATATGAATAAATAGTATTAGAACAAGACCTGAGCAAAGTGAAAAATAACTAAAATGTGAAATTGTGGTACTGTTATTTATGGTATTTAATGTGTACCCTTTATACTAGAGGAATGGAGGGTAGAGAATTTCACTTTCAAAAAGAAATACATCAATAATGACAGGCCAGAAAGTTTGTCTTCCATGCTGTGTTAATTGAAATAGTTACACCATAAATAAAAAGCATGGATAAATATGATTGTAATGGGGGAGAATCAATATTGCTTGTTTAGAGGAAAGTTCAACCTCTGAAATCTATTTGGATTCTTTAGAGGAGTCAGTGGATAGTGGTGATCTGGTTGATAGTTATTTTGCTTTTGAAAAAGTTTTTAGACCAGGCTCTTCATGCACATAAACACTAACAGATAAAAAAGAAATTCCTTTCCTGGCAATAATGTCTGGTTATACAATAGAAGCAAAGGTGAGAAAACAAATTACTGTTTAGGTTTCATAACAAAGAGAGGTTGCCAGTGGAATGTCATGCGGTTTTATTCTGCAACCTGTGTCATCCAGTCTGTTAGAATTAATGTGGATACTTTCATGAAAATGGCAGCCAGTTACTAAGTAGGGAAAAGTGAATAAATACAACATTTCAAATTCCAGATATAAAAGGCAAAACACCATGTCACTAGCAAATGCGTTATATATGCACATGTTGAATGCCATTAAAAGTTCTGGTGTTTCCATCTCAAGAAAGATACAGTTGAACTATAGAAAAGTACTAAGAAAGTCAACAAGAATAGAGTGAGTGGCTTCTGTAGTAGGAAAGATCAAAGAAAGCAGGTTTCTTCATCCCCAAAAGGAAATTACTGTGAAGAGGAATATCATAGAAATTTAAAAAACAATGAATATACAGAGAAGGCAAGTGGGTGTCATTTATTTCCTGTTTCTTATGGTGAATGAACTGGGGGGCAAATAAAATTATCAGGTGGTAGTTTTAAAACAAAGAAAAGACACAACTATTTATATGACTGTTAAACTGTGATACTTGTGTCTCAGAATATTAAGCGTGGCTAAAATACAGATGGCTTCAAAAATTACAAAAAATTTTTCTTAGACTTTTTGAACACAGAGATTAAATTGCTAGCTCACCCGTTCTCTAGGTTGCAGAGTGCTGGAGTCTGGGATGGAATATAAGCAAAGTTTAATAGTCTGCTTGCCCCCACCTGTTACTGGCCTTTGTCAGAGACAGGATGCTGAGCTAGATGGGCCTTTGGTATGACTGGAGACATATTTTATATTACCTTCAATTTCAACTAAGTTAAGTTGATGGAAGCCAAAAAAACCCCAAATACTTTGCAGTTTCTAATGGCTTTGAAGTCAAATGTACACAAAAGTCATGATCAAATACATATAGGAGTTTCTGAATTATAGCTTTCTTTTTCATTTAACTTGCTTTTTTCGTAATACAAAGTGAATGTTGGAAATGTTGTTGCTTATAAACCAGATAAATTTCTGTGTTTAATTCAAGGTTGTTTGTAACTTCAGGCATATTATTCTAGCATGTAATCTGTCCTGTATGTGCCATTAAGGGAAGAGTCTGCAATGATCATAGCACTTACCTGGAGGATCATGTTCTGTCCAGGCAGGGACACAAATGTGCAGAAGTAGGGAAGTATGAAGGTAGCTAAAGGGACTTTCAGTCATCCTGTATACCTCTTACATGGATAGAATGAATGTTGCTGTGATAAGCTGAACTTTTTACCTCCTTTCAATCTAAAAAGAAAATTCCCATAAAGAATTCCGTCATTTTAGGCCCATTGTTAAGATGTAACTTGGACCACTGTGCCACTATTTGGTTTCATTCTTGTTGCTGAGTCAGTATTAACCAAAATGACTTATGGTACAGTAAGCTGATTATATTTTCTTTAAAAAGGAGCTTTGTTCCATGATTTGTCCCATACCTCCAGCTTGTCACAGCAAGCATGAAGTTGGACAGTGTCTTCAGGTTTTCAGACCTGCTTGAAGCTGGAGAGACCAGTTAAGCACATTAGCCAGGCACCCTCTTAACTGTTAATGAAACTTGGATCTTCATCTTGCAGACTGTTAAATTGTGTGGTATGCCCCATGGAAGATGATGAAATTACTTAGATTTTAAAACCTACCAAAAATATTAATTTAGAAGTCTTAAATTATTAATCTGATGTATTTTAAAGATAAATACATTGATATTGAGAGACTGCATGACTCCAGTATCTAGTAGTTTCTGTATGAAACACAGATACTCTATAGGCCTAAAGTGTGAGGACAGAAGACAATTTTTCCATATTAAAGAATTACGTTAAATACAAATAAGCTTAACACTTTTTAATGGGTAGAATTTTCAGAAATCCTTGAGTCTTGTTAAAAAGTGAAAGGTTTTTTTAAAAGATTCCCTTTCTCAAGTGATGTTAGTCCCAAAGAGGGTGAAAACTGCCAGATTTGTTGGAAGTTCTCTTTCTGTATGAGAAAGGTCAGAAATGGAAATGAACACTTTGTATCATTTCTAGCTGGCTGAGTAGGGATTATATCATGGAAATACTTCAGCTAGTACAAGATCATGGTAAGCTAGTGAACTGAGTTGACGAAGGCACAGGAAGGGTCCTTTTATTTTTTTAAAGAAACCACAAAGTATTAACGCCACAGAGTAACCAAATCCTCTTCCTTGTACAACACCTAAGTTCATAGGCTCTATGCACAGCTGCTCAAAAGAAACTTCTTCTCACGTTTGGTTCTGAAGCCACAGGATGCTCTTACATGTGTAACAGAATTACATAGTCTGTGGCCTTCAAGACTTCCTAGATGTACAGGGAAGTGTCAAGGTTTTCCCAAAATCTTCATACGGGATGAAATCGTGATTATATTTGGAAGTCAATTATTCTTTCTTATTTTTCAACAACGTCTCAAATTGTTATTAAAAAATTTAACTTCTCCAAGTAAATAGCAACTCATGTTATTATTTCTAGCTCAGTGTAGATCTCAAACTAGACTTTTTTTTTTAAATGAAATGTGGGAGTCTTCTGCAGCACATGGGTAGGTTCAGTACAAATCAAACTATTCTTTCCTTTTTTTGTTTGTAGTTTGATCCTTTATTGATTGAAAGCAAAACAGCAGCAACGGTTGTGCTAATGCTTAGTTCTCCTGAAGAGGAAGTTTTGGCCAAAGCATGTGATGCTCTGTATAAATTTGCATCAAAAGGTTAGTCTTTTTGCAATGAGCTTTCCTTTGCATTGCTTAGATTTTGATAGTAGTTCACAATTTTTTAGTTTCCTAGCCCTGAAATCTTCATTTCATCTCAAAGGTCTCTGTCAAGGTTCTGAGGGTTTTCTGAAATATCTGTCAAAGCTGTATTGGCAGTTATAAAGAAGTCCTGTGGTTTGCGTGAAGGAAATTTTTATTGTTTTGTTGTAGAATTTTATATTCTGTTTAATAGAGGTCGGTTTAGATATAACCTAGATCTGTTTTGTTATGAGCAACAGACCTGCATCTGGGAAAGAATTCTCTTTTTTATGTTACAGTTCGAAACTTCTGTACTAGTGTAGTTATTTTAAGGTTCAGGTTTCAATGAAAATTACTTTTTAGCCTGTCTGTGTTATTTTTGCATATATCTCTTGTGTCACTACTTCTGTGACAGATGATTTATTAGAGACCGCTCAGCCTTCTTTATCAAGCTTATTTCTCTGTGTGTCAGGAATCTAACAAATCTCCAAGATTCCAAATCTTCCAAAGGTCCCTTTATTATCTATAGCTAAGCATCATGTTCCAGGTACCCAGAAGACAACTGTATAACAAAGGCTCAATGTTATGTAGCACATAATTTCCTAAGTTGCCTCCCACTCATTCCATGCCAGCCTCTCAAATTGGTATACACTGGTGGCATTCTTGGTATAATTAATCTGTTTTAATATTAATTTCCATTTAATTTATGTTTCTTTTAAAAATATGTTTATATATGCTGATTGTTGTACTGATGGCAACTATCAACACTGCTGAAGTTGTGAGAGAAGAGCTGAAGGCTTTGACAGTTGGCATGGGATCACTGGGTTCTGAAAGATGTTTATGTTCAGCTTAACATGGCAAGCTTGGCTGGGGGCATGCAACCAGATTTTGAGTATGTGAAGAGAGAATTTGGACTGCTAGGAGACTGCTATGAACCGCACACCATAAACTCTTGTTGGCTTCTTCCCTGCTGTCCACAGTAAGATACGGCACATGGCAAGAGGGCAGATATTTAATTTTTCCGTTTCTACGAAACGAATAATCCTTTAAATTGTTAATGTAGATATTACTGCAATCTTCCAGAAGACTAGACTGTAACTTTGCAGTGTGGCACAAGAGAAGGAGTTGTTTTCATTTTGCAGTTAATTTATTTCTTGAATGTTGCTAGTAAATTAACTCCCATCCCTCAATAAAAAATAGTTCTTGTATTTTAATTGTGTTTTGGCCTGAGAACGAGCGTAGTTCTCCAGTTCCTTCTCACATTGCTCGCTTGTAGCCAGAAAGGCCAGGCATGGTTCATTAGAAAATTAATTATAAAGCTGTTGTGGGAACTGAGAATAGGAGTAGGTTTTGGATTTTGTTTCTTGGGTTATGGATGTTTTTTGAGTTAGCAGGAACAGAAGGCTATAATCACACAAAATGCTTCTGTTCTTTGCGTGGTCAGAGCCTATTCAGCTACAAAGTGCTCTATTCTCAGGTGGTAGAAATCTGAGGTGGGATTTAATGATCCAAATCCTGGTAGCTGCTTCAGTTGAGGGGTAGTGCAGATCCACAGAATTAATTAACTGTTATTTTGAGGAAAATAAAATTGGGAGGCAAGAAAAGATATAAAAAAATAAAATCAGGTTCTTAATGATATCACTCACCTATACTTCGCTAAATAGAAAGTTGAGACTACAACTGCAGTCTCCAACAAATGAGTTGGGTGTCCAGTAGATAGAAGCATCCTTTGCTTTACAAATGTGAATTAATCCTAGATACTATTAAGCCTTGACACTATTTGACACATGTTTATTTGGGGTATAGATTAGATGATCTCCCAAGGTCCTGTCCAGTCCTTTGTTCTTTGATTCTACAGTCCAAGAAAACATTGGGAGCTGTTTTACTTTGTTACGTTAGAACTGTGAGCTTGTTGCATTTTTACAGAAATTTTAACCTAATTACTCTTCAGATGATGAAAACAAAGTGACACTTCTTGGTCTTGGAGCAGTGGAACATCTGTATAAACTCATCTCACATGAAGATCCAATTGTACGCAGAAATGCCATCATGGTAATTGGTATCATGGCTTCTAATCGTAAGAGTCTCCATTTTTTAATATTTTTTAATGTGTATGAGTGTGGTCATCAAAGCAATAGGTGGCCTATGTGAAAAAATCCTATATTCACGGCCCAGAATAAAGGAACAAATTCAGCTAGAGTTAACTCCACTGATTTTGAAAAAAAATTACAAGAGAAGCTGATTTTTCTCCAACCCTTATTTTTGTTTTGATAGGGACAAATTGAAACAGTTTAATACTGGAATTATGTCTATCAGAGCTTTTTGTCACTCAGAGAA
Organism: Gavia stellata; assembly: GCF_030936135.1. Lineage (NCBI taxonomy): Eukaryota > Metazoa > Chordata > Aves > Gaviiformes > Gaviidae > Gavia > Gavia stellata. The sequence goes on along the minus strand of NC_082599.1, from coordinate 20,286,861 downwards.
TAACCAAAAGTACATTTCCCTTGGAGTAGAATCTGTTTCTTTAGTCAGCCAAGACTGCCAAACAAAAGACTTCATATTTGTATTTATTTCATTGTAGATAATGTCAAGAAGTTACTGAGGGAACTGGATGTCACAAACTCACTTATACCACAGCTGGCACCAGAAGGTAGCTTGCGGTGTTCATTCCTTGTGCAAAAATACACTCAGAAATAATTTATGATTGCAATTTGATGAGACAATTTAGTAAAATTTTCTTTGTGACTTATGATTTGTCATACTACATGTTAAATAGGTAATTGCTTTTATAGGAGTAGCTCTGTTACTCACTGAGTAGTGTTTTATGTTGTACAGACGGAGCAACATGTTTATGGAGATGTCAGGTATGATTAACAGCTATTGTTTATTGACTTCAAATAATATTTTAAACCACTGGATTAGTGAACATATACTGTGCTGAATAAAACTTGATTAAAATATTTCTTTTTTTTTCCCCATAGAAGATGTAGTGATCCATGAATTTGCTACTCTGTGTCTAGCACATATAGCTGTTGAATATACTACTAAAGTACAAATATTTGAGCAAGGTGGATTAGAACCACTTATCAAACTGCTAGGTAGCCCTGATCCTGATGTTAAGAAGAATTCGGTTGAATGTATCTACCTCCTGGTGCAGGTAAAGCTTGCTGTTGTTGTTATTTTAAATTATAGAGGCAGATAAGCGCTCTCCCGGCTCTCACCCCCGCCATCCTCTGTGGAGTTAATAATTTTAAAATATTTGGTTCCTTTACTCTCCAGTGTTCATCAATGCATTTGAAAACATTACACCCAAGTCCTTGATTGTTACATTAGTTATGAATATAGCTGATTTGACTAATTCTGTTGAACTTAATGCAATTATCCATGCTGTACAGCAATGTAAGTGAAATCAGAATAAGATTTTTTAAATTAAATATGAATTTGTTTTCTTATTTGGAAAATGTTAATCTCTGTAATGAGAGTTATAACCTGTCTATCCAAAAGATTGGAATAATCCTGTAAATTAAAGAACTAGCAATTGCATGGTGCCTTGTTTTTGCCACCAAGTCCATAGTCACAATTTTGAACATCTTTTTAATGATAGGTGAATGCTGTCAACAGCTACTTTCCATATTGGGAGGAATAGATTTGTTATTGGCTACTTTCACACTCAGCACTAATGTCATCCATATGCTGCTTAGAAAAAGAATGGTGCATTTGTATGGCGGTTCTCTTCCATGGCTTAAGTGAATCAATTCAATAATGAATTCAGTTTATAACTCTATCTCTTTTGGGGCATCAGAGCATGTCTATTCAGAATCACATTTTACTCTTTCTCTTTTTTTACTATCTCGCTGTCTTTGTTGCAGGGTATATCTGGATAACTGCACCTGGTGCTTGCTTATATTGATAAGGATAATTGCATGCTGCACATGTGCAATAAGCTATTTAAAAGCAAATTGTAATTTATTTAATTTTTTTCCTATTTTATTATAACTGTCTTTTTATTAAGCTGCATATACACTGTTTAAAGTTGAAATTTTAAATTGTCATTTTATAATTACTAAAACAAAAGAAGATATAACCAGGCAACCACAGTAGAGTGTGAAAACTATTTTCCCCCACTGAGGTAAATAAAAACGATGAAACTAAATTTAAAAACCTTTCTCAAATAAACATGAACATTGAGACAAACATGGCAAAAACAAGAGTAAATAGGCTTCCTTAGGACTAGATTCTGTAGTGTGTACTTCAGTCATGGGAAAAAAAAAATTGGAATTTAAGGTTGCTGGCACTTGATTATATTCAATTTGATTCTTAGCTGAAAAGAAAGAAATCTTCTGAACTGGAAGTTCTGGAATATTGATTCATTTCTGTATGTTTGAAATCAGATTTTTGGTGTTCTTTCTGTGAAGTCAGGAATTGATATACCGTTATATTCTCTATCACTAACATTCTTTGTTGAATATTTTACTGCAGGATTTTCAAAGCCGTGCTGCAGTTCGTGCACTGAATGTAATTCCACCCTTGCTGGAACTACTGAAATCTGAATACCCAGTTATTCAGTTGTTAGCCATTAAAACCTTAGAAGTAATTAGCAAAGACAGAGAAACCAGGATAATACTGGGAGAAAATAAAGGATTAGATTGTCTTCTGAAGATACTGGAAACCAATGTACAGTTTACTTGCCTTAGAAGTTTTTTGTTCTTGCTGCTAATGTTTGTATGACTAATGAGAAATATTATTCATGCTATGGAAGAGTGATAAAAGAAGAAAGAGGTCCCTACTTGGAGCTAACTATGATAGAAATAGGAATAAGCTAGGAGACCTAGCTTACTAAGAAAGGGAGCAAAGGGATTCACCAGAATGTTTATATTTGTTTTATTGCTTTATTGCTATTAGTAATACTGTTTTACATTTACTGTCCATTTCTCAAACTGTTGTAAATCCCAGAAAAATTCACCATATAGCTTTTTATACAATGTTTTCTCAAAATTTTTTATTATATGCTCAACTCTGGTGCTGGTTCCTAGTTTGAACGCTGATCTTTTTTTCTGAATATACTTTGATATCAATGGCCTTAAACACGATTTCCCACCTTGGAAATTTCATTGTTTATGTTATTATGAGACTCATTTTAGTGCTTCCTGAGTTCAGATGTCACCATGGGAAATATAATGCATAGAGAAATTTGTGAAGTTTTTGAAATTTTAAGATGACAGGTCCTTTCTGAATACCTGCCTAACCCACTTTGATGTAAATGAGAAACTTTTGGGGGTTTTTACTGTTTTTGATAAATTGTGTTGCATCCTAAGGCACATCAAAGAAATTATACAAAAAATATAAGTATGAAAAGATGTACTTTGCAGTATGAATAAACTGTCCAAAGAAAGTTATGACAATTATCCTACAAAGTTAAAAGCCAAAGATATTTTAATCCTGATTTGAAGGTTATTTGTTTGGGGTTATTTCCTTATTAGGAATTCAGCGATCTACATGTGGAAGCTCTTGCCGTGTTGGGAAATTGTCTCGAAGATGTGCATACTCTGCAACTGATTCAGCAGACAGGAGGCCTTAAAAAGCTACTTTCATTTGTAGGAGGCTCTACTGTTCCTGATATTCAGAAGAATGCAGCAAAGGCAATTACCAAAGCAGCTTATGACTGTATGTGACTTTTTAAAAATCCATGGACATGAATTTGTTTATGAAGTAAATTTTTATCCAGAATGAGGCTGTCTTATCTGGTTGAGAGTAGTACTTATGCTTAGGAAAACACTGGCAAGAATGAATTACAGTGATCAATCTTGCCAATCAGAGCAGCAATTGGATGCTAGGCTATATATATATGAAAATGTTGCGTCAGTTTATTTTTAAATGTAATACATTCTTGCAAAATGCTGTCCTCAAAAAGGAAAACTGGAGCTCTGAAAATATGATCTTTATTTTTTGTTTAGTGATGCCACATAACTGCCATCTTAAGCCACCTTTGCTGGCACTATTTCTCATCACTGTAAGTTAAGACTTAATCACAAGCTTACTTCCTTTTGTATACAACTGCTCGTCTAAATGTTAGGCAATTTCAAATACAAATTCCTTTAACAGGGACATGAAAAAAAGCCTTTGAAATGGCTTGCAGATTAATATTCCCTGTGGAGTTAAATAGTTTCATTGTCATCTTTTTATAATTATTCATCCTATAGTTCTTTCTTATACACTTTTCTTTAATTCACCAAGGAATTCTGAATTGGGCAGAACACGCTCATCATTTTTGCCCACAAGGATGCTCTTTAAATAAATCTACACTTGAAATTCCTTCCATACGTTGACTTCTGAGTTGCAACATATGCCTAGCAGTGGTATAGAACAAAATGCAATGTAAGAAATAACATACTTCTGTCTATACAAGATTTTAATTCTGTCAAGGGATTTTGATGACAGTAGAGCTTAAATATTTCATTCATATTTCTATCATCTCGTGGTTGAATCATGGCTTCAATTTATGTGTATTTTACAAATATGTTATCTAATTTAATACATGGCTAAAATAATCTCTCCTTTCTACAGTATTTCAGACCTTCTTTCTTCTCTCCCCATCCTATCTTTCCAATTCTTTTCTCACCTTCCTTAGTTTGACATCCTGAATATTTGTAATTATTTGGATTGCAAATGATACATGAAATGAGTGGAATCTACCTTTCCTCGTATTCTGTACGTATTCTGTGGCTTTCTGTATGCTTTTATCATTATCTATTGGAAGCTTTGCAAGTCAAGGAAAATTATTTTCATTAATGTTTAGGTATCAAAGATAGGAAAGGAAGTTCTTATGCCAGTATTTTCTGTGTGTATTTTCCTGTATTGTTATTTTATTATGCTGCTTAGGACTGTCAGTATCATTTTTATAGTCCTGTGACAGGCTTGTAAGTAGTATGCTAAGCAGATTTATATTTGCTCCTACTACTTTCTATTGCATCTTACTCCTTTTTCATATTTATTTTCAAATAAGCATAGCCACCTTTTCCTCTTTCACACCTTTCTCAGTTTTTGTGGCCTAATATTTTAGCAGCTGTTAGTAGAAGCATGTCTGAACACAACATTTTTAAAGCACGGTGGCAAGAACTACACATAATATATTACAGTACTGCCTATGATCTTATATCATGGGATGTTACTGTCAGTGAAGATGCATCTTCTTGTCATACTTCTTTACAAATGGAGTCAATGTGGTTTCATTATAAAGGTTTGCTCTCTTCTTCAGCCTATGACAGTTGGTATGGATGCAGCAAGCTGGGAAAATAGATCAAAAGAAGATTTAAAATATTTGCTTCCAAGCTGTAGAATTTTAGTGACAATCAGTTAGACAAAGGGCAACATGTACTGGTGCAGTGAAAAACATAGTCCAGTAAACTTGCTGCTCAACATGGTCCCCGGAAGTATTGAATTTATTTCACATACATAGAGCTACTGGTCTAAAGTCAGCCTTCCAGTGGAAAGAGAAGTGGCATCAGGGCCATTATAAGAAATAGTCCAAGTGCAAAAGAAAGAAATATTTGCAGTTTTTGTTTGTTTGGATTGGTTTTGCCTCTCCAAACTGCAACACTAATATATACTATACTAATACTTGCCTTGATGTAAATCCAATATAATACAACACAGCTCTAAGCTCTTTTATGACTTTTTAATTAAATTTGCAATAGCCATACAGTAGCCCACATTGTTGAGGTTTGATAATTGTGGTTGCAATTTACCAACATTTTCCGCATACTTGAGGGAAAAAAAAAACTGCTTTTCATTGAAATGAAAAACTTACTTATGCTGTGATAGAACATGTATCTATCTGTTTTCTTAATCCTGGCAGCTGAGTATACGGCAGTGTCTGGTATTGGAAATTATTAATTTGAAATTTTGTTTTATGTCCCTGTCAGCCCTTTGGAAAGGGGCTCCTGTAACTTTTTGTTGGTTTTATAAGACAACTATATCCCTTAAGAGCTATTCTCAATATCAGAATAAATTACATGGTACAAGCACTATATTAAATTTTAAACAGCATCTTTAGGATGCTGCTGTGTTTAAGTAAATGAAAATTGATCATATTTCTATACATAATCATTATCCCTTTGCCCCTGAAAATTTGTTTTGTTCTGTAACATAATTTTGAATTTAATGTATTAATTTATCAATGGTTTTATTTTGTATGCTCAGAATTACAGTGGTGAATTTTACTGTGATTCTCTCCTTGCCCAGCAAATAATGCATTCATTCCAGAATGCAAAATGTAATTTAATGCTATAAATTATTGAATATCTGTGAGTGGATTATCTGGACTGTTGATTAAGGATGGCCTGACTTTCCCCTGACAATGCCAGACACACCAGCACAACAAAATGCTATGGAGTGTGTATGGAGAAAGTGATGATCATACTCACTCGAGTTTGGCCTCACTCTGCCAACTTCTGGTTTGAAGCTCTCCCTGTTCTTTACATGTATCTAAATGCAAATCCTTTCAAAAGGGAGCATACTAAACATGCTCTGTATTTTGACTAACATATGCTTTTTCACAATACACGTTTTTATTTATCTGGATTATCTCAACTCAAGATCAGTGAGAGGTCATGATACCATTTAATATCAACATTTTTTCATTTGAAATTGGTATAAATAATTCCATAAGGTGATGACAGTGAGCTGAATAGGTAATCAGTAGAACTCTGATCATGATTTTTGGGGTAAGAAGGGGAAATAGGAAAATATATTGAAAAACAAAGGTTGGCTCATGATGGGGTCAATGCATGAAAAACTGGACAGAAGTGTTAGTACTCCAGACTCTCTTAGTTTGGTGTGCCCAAGTATTTTACTTCGTGTTAAATCAATGTATTCAAATTACTTAGGGGTCAAGAAATTCATCACTATAAATACGGTGTTGGCACTGATATGAGCAGTGTTTAAGTACAAAGGATGCTTTTCAGTTGTATGTTCCATCTTTTCTATAGTAAAGGAAACAACTCATACAAACAGAGAGAGGATCAGCAGAAAATACTCATCCCTTAAATAGAATTGGCACCTGGATCTTAAAATATTAATAATTTTCATCTGTCTGTCTAGCTAGCTAAATATAGGTGCATACTCTTTACCACAAATTCAAATCCAAAATCTGTTTTCCCACATTATTGAAAAATTCTTTATTCTGCTTGAAATATTTTAAATCACTATTTTCAGTCATTCGAATGGATTATTCATATTGTTATTATTATTTCATATAGGCATAAATTATCTTTAAAATTAAATGCATACCCATCATCATAACTGCCTTTAAAAGCAAGAATCATTTTTAAGAAAATCTGTATAGTAATAAGTAACTTGCTATACAAGAACCAAATTACTGAGACTTGAAGAACCTCTAGAGATCATTATTAGGGATTATGGACTACTGTGTCAAGCAACAGGCCAGCGGCATACTTGATAACTTGTCAAAACAGTCTGTAATCCCAATTAAGGCCTTCTCTTGAGAGCTGGCTGATAAGCATCAAGGTTGTCGCCAAGGTTCTGCTGACACTTAAAATTCTCTCTGTTTTATTTGTTGCTTCTTCTGCTTTGTGATTTCAATTGCATATCTCTGATTCTGAAAATACTTAAAATTGAGCTAGAGAGGAGAAAACGGCTAGCTGTCTCATGTATGTTCATTGAGTCATTTCTGCTGTAATTAGATTTTTCAGTCAAACTTTATTTTCATTGGCTTTGTGGACTTCTATTTGTTTACTTTTATTCACTACAGATTCAGTTTTATCTAAAAGAATACTTATGATATTTTTATTTCCTTTTTAAACTTTTTATTCATAAGACAACAGTCCAAATAAGGGAATGATCCCTCAAAGCATTAGTAAACACTGGTAAAATTTCCAAATGTGTTGAAGTCCTACTGACTTCTCAGTTCCTGAATTTCTTTGATACATTTGAAAATTTTACCATGTAGATATAACTTCAAGCTTGTAATTAATCTGCTTTAAATTATGCATATGGTTAAATGTTTATTGACCCTAATAACTGTACAGCTTCTATGCTGTTCCTCTCTGGCTGTGAAAGTTTCATTCAGGGCTCTTTCTAACAAACACCTGCACTTCTCATCCATTTTGGGATGATGAGTTTATTAGTATAATTGTCAGATGTCTGTAGATACTTTGTAGACACTCTGTGTTGTTACTTGTGTAGAGGACGGGAACGTCTGTGTCCTTCCTTAGCTGCTGCAGATCACTGCAGTGTAGGTCAGCAGTGAACCCTGCGTCACCAGGCTAAAATTCAAAATTGAAATTCTCTGTAAAGTGTGCATTAATGAAGAACTGCAAGCGGTGTGGAATTTAAAATTCAATTTTTAACACCCCTTGCCTTTTTTTGGCTATTGTAGTATGTTAACTGGTACTCCACCAAGTTCAATTTTACATTTACTAGTATGTTCTTCAATTTTATGCATTTGGACTTCATTAGCATAAACAGAAGTTAAGCATGATCCTGAGTAAGTATGAACTGTTGAATTAGAAAAGCTGTTTTCATCAAGCCTGTATGCATTCTGTGGTTTTCAGTCATATAGAGAACAAACTTTGCATTCTGTTGGGCTATGTATGTTTAAAGCTGTATTTGATAGTAATCTTTTGGGCTTGATTCAGAGTTCACTGAAGTCTAATGGGTTTTGGATCACATCTTTTGTGCACATTTCTTAATTCCTGGTGCCTCTGTTACCACAATATTTCCATTTCCATGGTATCAAAAGCAAGTGTTGTGTTGGAAACAACTATACGAAATCAAATTCATGTCCTTTCACTGATTTGGAAAATGAATGCAGATTAATGCTATTGTTCTTTTTCATTTAAAGCTGAAAATAGAAAAATCTTAAATGAGGAAGAGGTTGAGAAGTGTCTCATAAACCTTTTGGAAATGGATAATGATGGAGTTAAAGTTGCTGCTTCCCAAGCAATTTCTGCCATGTGTGAGAATTTAGCTAGCAAATGTGCATTTGGACTCCAGGGTAAGTAAGGTGGGAAGGGATGAACTGAGAATCTGTGCTTTTCCTTTTATAAGGAGCGTATTATAATTTTGCAGACTGCCATGGTTTATTTAAAGGTCCATGTGTACAATTATTTCTTTCAAAGGGGTTCCCCAGTTAGTGCGGTTGCTAAGCAGTGACAATGAAGAGGTAAAAGAAGCTGCAGTGACAGCATTAGCTAATGTGACAGCAGCCAGTCCTAGTAATGCAAGGTGAGTCTGCAATAATTAAATTATTATTTAAAACACTAATCTGAACACAAGTGATAATATTTTGATTTTTAAAGAATGCTTCATCTTGTCCTTATCCTGCAAGGCAGGTCTGTTTGAATTTGACTGTAAGGCACTTTTTGGTGCTTATGAGTCATCTGGAATAGGTTGGTTCTCATCAGTGTTACAAGAGTTACGCTATCTCTACTAATGTTTGCTTTATCAAGGAAAGGTATGAAGCAGATGTAGTGAAAGCAGAGATATAAATCATGTTTTGAAGAGAACGTGAGGAAAATACGCCTTGTAATCTAAGACATTCAATGTGGGATATTTTTTGAAAATTCAAAATCAGTAAGGTATCCTTCAAAATTTGATGGTTCATGCAACTTTTTTGACTGATTTAAACCCAGTCTTTGAGGGAGATAGCACTCAGATATTCTGAATATTGGCATTGTCTTTCTCTTTGTTTTTTTATTGTTTCTCAAGTAATAGAGAATGTTCATGGTGCATTCTCTAAAAGAAAAGAAGTGTAACTTCAGTGTCAAAAATAACTAACAAAGGATGGTTAACTGACTGTAAGATCCAAAATAATTGTATCAACTAAATTCTACTGTCAGTTGCAGAGTTCTGTTATCCCAACTCTATTAAAAGTTCTGTTCAGGGAAAAGAAACAGAGCGGTCTGACATATATGAGCAATCACATGTAACTAACAAACCATAAAATAAAATTCCTTAAAAGTTTCCTGGAATATACTTAAGGAAATTGTAATCCATTCACAGGCATTCTTTGAAGTGAAAAAATAAAATAACTCGCCAAATAAATTATTTGTTTCAATTTATTGATTCAGCTCTAATAGTCACCAGTATTCACTTAATGTTACCAGATGGAGCCATAATTTCACACAAGAGAATAATACTCTGTTCTCAGATTCACATAGTAGATTTTTTTGTCTAATATTCTGCTCTCCTCATGTGCATGACTCTTCAGTTGGTGTCAGTGGGAGTCATACACACATAAAAAGAGCACAGTACTGGAGTCTAGGGGTCAAACTTTCAGCTCTGTTACAGCTGTTTTTCGTAGTGCAGCCCTTTGAGGTTTCACATTGTGAAAAGGGAATCTCTGGAGAGTTTTGAGTTGGTATAGCAGCTTATGCCAACTCATTCCGTTTCTTTTGCCAAGGAGATAGTCAGGACATTGTTTAGCTCAACTGCTAGAACAATTCTCTGAGACCTCAGGCAGGGAAATAACTGTCTCTGTTCCTCTGCATTATAATGGAGTCCATATTTGTTTCTTGCTAGGCAGAGTCAGGAAATTGTAAAGGTGGCTAACATACACTTCTCCCTCTTTGCAGTCCAGCTCCAAGTACAATATGGAAGCACCTGATAATCTAATCACAGGTCTTCTGTGAAAATCAGGAAGCAATAATTTACATTAAATATGTATATTGGGTGAATGCCATGTGACTATATAATTACTTCAAAGCTTCATTTCTAAATCAAAACGATTAATAAGTGATAGAAGGGTCCAAGTGTGACTAGGATCTATAAATGAATACATAGAGTTGAACACTCAGCTGATACAAATTGATATAGTTCCAGCTCACTGACTGGGTATCTGGCCCATATTTATTTTACATTTACATCATAGGAAAAAAAATAGTTTGGAGAAAATGCATTCCAGATTGAGTTACCATAATCATATTTCATTCTGGAATATTTTGTGTGTGTGTCTGGTAAACCACTGAAATAAGTGTATATATAATGAAGATGCTAATATACTTTTATAATAATGGGACTTCACTGTGTAATAATGTTGACAATATTCTGGTCCCAAATGAGACTAATGAGACTAGTGCCATTTTATTGGTTATATATTAGATTCTTGTTATAAACCCTTCAAGAATATTAAATCATAAAGCTAGTAGTAGCAGGTAGACCTTACGTGTCAAGAACAAAATGGCTATAGTAAAGGGGAAGACTGTTAACTATAAATGTTTTAACTTTTTACCAGCCAGCTGAAAATTCAATCTTGTTGAACTCCTATACGTGTGTTCTGCCATATTTCATTTCATGAGCATTTTTACATGTATTATATTGATTGAAGGATGTGTACCTTGCCCTTGCATTTTGTACAGTATATATTACAGAATGTACAGAGTACAAGACACTTCCATTTTTGCTGGAGATTTGTTGTTCCTGTTAGGAATATTTGGTCAAGAAGTGTTGTCTGCTTTTCATATAATATGGAACAAAATACAAGTTAAAACAAATTGTGTAATTAAGGCTCCCACAATAGCTAGCTCATAAGGGTAAAGTCTTCCATTGATTAATAACACAAGAACAGCATAGGCAACGGGCAATACTAGCCCCCACTAATGTATATTAACCTTGACCTTTAGGTGCTTCCCCACAGCAATGAAAGGCTAGTTCTACACCCCTACCCAATCAATCCTTTGTTTTTCAACTGAGACAGCTAATAAAGGTGTCAAATATGGTGGAGGTTTTGTAATTAGAACACCTGTTCACGATGAACGGGACAGAGACCAGCTTGTCATTTTACACAAGTCCCCAAGCAACCACAATTTGGCAAAAATAAATAAACTAATGAATGACTCTGGCCCCCATAGTATTTCAACCAAAGATCTAGAGCAGAAGAGAACATGAGTCCCATACAAACGGTTTGAGTTTTCAAGTTTACTGGAAAACATGGATTTTTCAATACAATCTCTATCAGAACACGTAAAAATTACTATAAATAACTTGTAAAATATTTCAGCATTTAAGTTTCTGCTGCAGAGCTGATGTTGTATCATGCTTCAGTAGCACATAGAAAAGAGTACAGTGGTTAAACGCCTCATTAGTTTACAGATTGACACCCCCAGATGATGCTTTTATCAGAATTTTATCATAAAGTAATGACAGAATTTTAATGCTATTGTATATTGATGATAAATTATTTGTAAACGTGTTAATAATTAGGCTAAATAAAAATAAAATAGCAAAGTATACTGCAGTTTAAAATCCCATGTACTTACTCTAACATACGATAAAGAAATTATTTTGTTACGTTACTATGTGTACAGCTTCGAGGCCATCCTTGATATATGTGTCAGAATTTGTTTCTGTGGTCTGCTTCTGGGAAGAAGAAATTATGTTCAGCTGGGTATTTGCACCCATGTCACATTTTTTAATCCAGAGCACTAACTTGCTTTATTGAAAGCTGTATACAGTTATTTGGACAGCAGAATGCCATTTTAAAGAATCTATGAAATCTGTCTATTTTTGATGTGTCCAAGCATCGGGAAATGTAGGCATAGTCCCTTCAATAATGTACAATATGCACAAATTGAAAAATTACACACAAAGAAACAGCAGTGCCATCTATTGGTCAAAAAATAAATTATTCTGTGCTATACAACTAACTACAGAACAAATGTTTTACTTCAGCCTCTGCCTATTTTTCCCCATTTAAAGTATAATCAATTATTTTCGCTTTTCATGTATTTAGGATAAGCTAATTGTGCTAAATATAAATATGATATTAGTTAGAAGTAACACATAGAAATAAGATCTCGAGTGTACCAGTTAGCCAAACATTAATTTGACCAGCTCTTTTCTTCAGTATTGTTGTAGCACAAATGCCATTTCTAATAGCTGTCTTCATAAATCTGGCAGTGTCTGAATTCTGGGTACCTAATGGAGTTACCACTAAAGAAAAACATATGCTCTGAAATTTAGAGCTTTGTACTGGACATGAAAACTAATTAACAGCCTCAATAATATTTGTCTTAAATTGTATATTTTAAGTGCAAAATTTATAGCATTCAGTTAGAGTTTGGTCTGGGGGATGAAGGAAAGGGATGGTTTTGTTCAGCTGTACTAAGGGCTGCAGGAAATTGTGGTACATGACAGAATTATGATCTGGCAGAATATTTCTCCTGGGGTTTATAATTAGTGTCATGTTACATATTTCTAAGTATTATATCTGGATTCAAGATAGTAAAGTATTCTCCCAAAAATTGCAAAGTCAGCAAGCTTGATGTTATTTAATTTTCTAATTCTTTAATTCTTCGCAGGAATCAGTGGACCTATTTACATTAGCAAAATTATGTCCATATAGGCAGTTACAGACATTATCACAGCATCTGAATGTATGCTTTCTCAAATGTATCAAGATTTCCAAGATTTGGGGGTGGGTTGGGGATAGGAAGATAGGCTGGGACTTCACTGGTTACCGGGCAGTGCCCAGTGAGGAGAAAGTGAGTTGTTCCCTTGACTTCAGTGAGTGTTGCATCTATTCCAGACTGGAATTCATATACTGATCTAATGACCCAAAATACATCCTCAATCTATTCTGTGTGGATAATGCTGACCTGTAGTGAGAGTCTCTCACCTTCTTAAATGGAGATTTTCAGTATCCACAACAGATTTTTATTGTTTTTCAGATAGGTATGGCTGTCAAGGAACAAATTTAAAGAATGTCCAGTTTTCTTACATTGTAAATTTTGCTGTTATTATTATGAAGTAATGATTATTACCATTAGGTAGTAATCTTCCCTATTAGAAAATCTTCCCTATTCCCTTAATCATAGCTTTTATCTTTCAAGACTGTAGATGGAACCTAATTCACATAAATGGATCAATATTGAAGCGTTGGTATTACGTAAGATAATACATTTGCATGAATATGTGTGTTAATTTAGGAGAACAGGAACAAAAATTTCTAGTACATGAGAGCAACATTTAAGAACAGAAATAGGTAATAATCCATAGTATAGGTTTTGTCTTTTTTTATGGTTTATAGTTCTTCTTTATAACATAAATTTGTGTTTCTGAAGGAGGGAATCAACAATAGAATGCCACTAGCTGTATTGTGTAAAGGTAATATGTTTTAATACTGACCCCTAGTGACAGAATTATATTTTTGAGCTACTGTGCTGCAACGTAAAGGGATTTTGTTGCGTTTTATGGTTTGTGTTGTTATTTTTTACATTAGCACACATTCTGCTGAGCCCTATGCAAATACAAACAGTTAACTCGTGCCATGAACAGATTCCTGTTTTGACTTTCTCTTACTGTATATCCATAGTGTGATGGGTGCTTTCTAAAGAAAAAAGACAGCATGGTCATTACCCAAGACCTCACAAGCTTTTCCTTACAAGTTACATATTGACTTCCATTGAAAACTGCAAAATGTTTTATGGTAAATTTCTCCCTTGGCAGAAGAGCTTGAATCAAGGCCTAATGCTCGGGTGTCATTCAGAAATAGGTTTCCACTATGACTTTAGCATCACCTCAGATGACTGATATGCAACCCATGGACAGTACCCTAAATCATGCCCTGCTGGCACGTGCAAAATATTTTGCTCAGCCAGCTGTTCGTTTTCTCTCTTAGATTTGTGAAGGTGTGGCTATATGGAAAAGTCCCTCTATGGACTCAGACACTGTAACTGCATTTTGTTCCCAGTACAGCTGCTCTTTCACAAAAATATTTGTTATGCATTTTCCTGTTTGTTTGTTTTTAAACTCTGTTGCCTATCGGGGGTTATATTGAAGACAGAGACCAATACAGAGCATTCGTCTCTATCTAACGCAAATCTCATGTCACAGCATCCTAAAGTGTATGAGAAGCTAAGTATATCCAAAATAGTTTCAGACAGAAAACAGAACACTTCTAAATTGGGATAATGGTAACTATATAGAAGTTCTACCCCTTATAGATATAGCAAAATCTTTTGTACTCTCCTACCTTCAAAGTCTTGCAGTATGATCACTGTTTATCTTAGCTGTGGAAGGCTGGAATTTCACTCAGAGCATGTATGTTGTCACCTATAACTTCCCATGGTAGATTTCTGTGGGATCAGGTGAAACTTTCTTCTGCCTGGATGGAGACTCCTAACCCTGGGAGAGAAAACTGTGTTTTATGTAGTGGCACAAGCACAATGACTTCTCCTGAGTGTGTATCAGTGTGTATTCAGTGATATGCACTGAGATTAATTATACTTTTTATGAATTATTATGAAATTATTTTACATTTGAGTAAATTTCAGACAAATGTATTAGTGCTTTTACATCCACATTTTCTTTGTAGTATATTTCTAAATTAAATGCAAATTATTTAAGTATATGTTTTTAACTTACTTCAGTGTAGTGTGAAGTTATTTATTTTAAATGTATATAAGGGAATTGCAGGTTTATGACTGGTCATGCAAACTTAATTCTGTCCTGCTGTGAATTTAACCTGTGCATTGACTATGGCTTGTTGTCTAATTGGACTGTGATACACACAAAGGGGTAAAAATAAGCTTTCACAAGTAACTTTAAACCTTTTGACTTGCAACCTCAGTAATTTTATCTTAACATAGTAGTATATGTGTACTTTCTTAGAGATTTAATTTTAAGAGATAAAACTAAAAACATAAGTTTCTCCACTGAATCATCATAAGAGCTTGAGCAAGGCAAAACAGATTGCTGCCATTTGAGATAAGTTCACAGTTGTCCAGAAAAGATTTATCCAGAAGTGAAAGATGGGGTCAAATTTCACAGTCCAAGAACTATGTGTAGAGAGACTGACTTGGCACAGCTTTTTTTGTCCTTCCTCAGCTGGTACTTCCAAAGATGAAGAAGAGCCACTGTCTCTTCAGTCCCTGTGTTCAGTTGAGTTGTTGTGAGGACCCTGCTTTGGCTTTTTCTTTCCTTCCCTTACACCTCCATGAAGGCTGCTCTGGCAACTCCTGAATGTTCCCTGTTATTTTACTTTTGTAATAATGTGGATTCCAGACTCTCAACATTTGTGCTGATTGATTTTTGCATGCACTGCTTCTTGGATCAGAAAAAAGAGAGAGTGGGATAGTGTCTTTTTCATTAGCTTATCCTTGGCTGAAGCTACATGGGATCTTTAAGGGGCAAAAAGGGTTTCTATTGCTGAATTTCAAGCCTTTCTCATAATAGTGGAAGTGTCAGAAATTTTTAATAAAGGTTGCAAATAATATTATAACTGAAAGGCTCAGATATCATGAATTGATAGTTGATTACCAATGCCCCTGTAATATTTTAAATTAGGTATACTACAGTTTTAGAACTGAGATCTGTGTAACTTTGTCAGATGAGTTCAATGACAGGCATTAGCAGATCTCTGTGTATTGCTAAATGAGAGTCAGGTATTACAGTCTTTGCTAACCCAGACAGTTTAAGGTTTTATTGCTTCCAGACCATGAGGTTTATTGAGTTTCGGGTTTGTTGATGTTTAACAAGGTATTTGTCATTAAAAAATAGGAATAGAGGGTTCAGTTCCTGAAATGAAAAATTAATATGGTTTGTTGATATCATCAATATTTTTATTGTAGCACAAAGGGGGCCCAAAATGTAGATCAGAGTATCTTGTGCTAGATTCCCTTACTCAGAATAAACATACTGACATTAATTTCCCTTGTATAGCGAAAAAAACTGAAGTAGTATTACTCTTTAAATAAAATACAAGTGACTATATACAACAGTCAATTGCTTTTGAAAATAATCAAATTGTAAAGTGCAATTTTTGGTAAATGCAGAAGACGTGTTTATTCTGATGGCATAAAAAGACAAATGAAGAATACTAATACATTTAAGGGATGAAGAGGAAGATATTTCTTGAGGTTTTTCAAACTTCTGGTTATGATATTCTTTCTCAGTCAGAAATTATGTAATAAAGCTGGATCAAAAATGCCTTGTGTGAAAAAGAAGTCATGCGATTTAACACAGATAGAGTTGATTTTAAAAAATGTGTGTGTAATTAGATGCATAATTCTTATGCATAATTTACATGCAATTATGTATGAAAATGAGATATGCACAGGCATAAATGGCTAGCTAAGCACCTCACAGACAATCACAGTAATTTTGCACAGAAATTAAACATGCAGTTGCAAATGCATTTGGAAAATGAAGACCATAAGGAGTCCAATGGCCTTTGTGAGGAGAAAAAATTTGATTTTTTTCTGAGCAGAAATTGTGTTATATCCTCAGTCAGAAGGAGGGAAGTAAACAGCATAGAAGTGAATAAAAATATAATTTAATATAAACCATTTTCTGTTCAGTTGTGATGGAAGAAGCAAAACCAAACATACATTACCATTTTTATGAAGCGTCAGTCTCACTAGTGTAAATCAAGCACAATCCAGAGTAAACAGTAGTGTAAAGCTGCACCACTGCCCTTCCCCTCTGTCTCTGCTCCATGGGAGGTTGCTTAGGTTAGGGGTTTGGGGGCAGTCTCAGTGGTTTCTGACAGCTCTTCGAACGCTGATAGTTGCTTTCTCCATTAGGCTAGGCCTTCTCTTCAGGAGGAAAAGCTAGCTGGACCATTCCCTATGCACTAAGTAAATAATCTGTTATCTTTTTTGCCATGGCTAGGAGGCTTGGTCAGGGACCAGACCTATTATGCTTGATGTGATGCTAACAAAGAGGTGGTTCTTGCCCTAGAGAGCTTACAGTCCTAAAAATAAAATTAAAAAACCCACAGAGTTTTGGTCCAGTTTTTACTGATGATTGTTTTCACAACACTATACCAATGTCTGAGCTTTCCTACTGCACTCCAGACAACTAAAGCAACAAAATATTCAGTTCAGTGAAATTCACATGCAGCTCCAAAGTAACTGTTTAAAAAGTGAAACTTTTGGTAATGATTTTATTGTCAACTTTTAATTTATTTCTGCAGTAAAAACAGTAAAGAAAACATTTGTTTTTCTCAAACTCTCAGCATTTATTCTTTGAGTCTTGAGTGACATTTTAAATAATTTTCAATAAAATCTTTTAGTAAGTTGTTGCAATGTATATTTAAAATTATTAAATTAAGTATTTATTATCTGACCTTTTAATATTTGCCTTTCCAGTGACACATGAGAAAAATATTTTAGCTGTTCGTGAATACACTAATTTGAATGCAATTGTAATCAGAATTTTACTGTTTCATTACAGGGCATGGTTAAGGTCGTTAGGGTACCTGAATTGTGTATACCCTGGTTAAGGTAAATGCCTAGCCCTGTTAGGTTAGGCATTCTAATGATCATAACCATGTGCTTATAAATCATAGCATTTGAATTATTTTAACTTTAATTTGAGCTCTGTAATTTTTACACCTTTGTCTGGTTTTCCTTGTTTGTTTGTAATTCAGATAGTCAGCTTCCATTTTTCAAAAAAAATTGCAAATGCAACATCCTCTTTTTTCCCCCCTTGTTATTGTTTTCTTTCCGTTTCCCTAATCTTTTCTTTCCATGATTAGGGAAGTTGATGTATTTTGAATCTTTACACAACATGGAGGAAAAAAGCTGTGAATTTATATAATTTACTCCTTTTCCACATCAAAAAGTGTATACTTTTTTTCAACTAAACCAAGGCTCCCTTCTTCCTTGAGGATGTAGTCCTGTAGCGAGAGCACTGATAAAGTGCACCATCTCAGTAGGATGTGCCTGAAGTAGAAGGTGTTCTGGAGGCAGGGAGAGAGGCTAGTGCTGATCTACATTAGGCAAAGACAGTGCTGGTAAAAGCTTCTTCCTCTGACTTTTGTTTCCTTGTAATAATAAAACTATATAGTGCATATCTCTGCCCACGATGGAAGGGAATGAGGACCTCCATACTTAGATCTTCATGTTGTAGTATTTCAGCACCTTAAAAACTTAAGCATATTCATTCTTTCAGCTCCCTTCTGAGGTCAGGCACTGCTGTCTCTTTAGCAGCTGGCACTCCATGGCCCAGGTGACAGCACTATTTCTGTGTTCTCCAGAGGGCTATGGGGTTAGGAGTGAGTTGAACTATGGATTCCCCATTCTTCCTTCTTCCCTCATAACCTCTTCTGTACGCATCTCTGTTACCAGGATTCAGCATTGCCATTGGGTGTTCACGCCCTCTTAAAACCTTATTCTCAAAGGTATTGGTTACCTTCAACTCTCATTACCTGCTGTTGTCACTTCTGACATGAATTCTTTTTGCCTTGTGATCCATTGTGCTACTTGATTAAACTGTACTCATGAAAGTGTGATTCAAAATGAATCTGTGCAGAAGTAGAATGCAGGATTGAAATAAATATGTATGATCTTCTAAATCAGTGGTTCTCAACCTTTTTGAAGTTGAGTGGCACTTGAGAAAATTGGCTGTGCTCTGTACCTCACTGAGGTCAGCTCTGAACACATGAGGGGCTGACACCTTGCTCTTTTGTTAAGTACTTGTGTACTTGCTGTCTTTATGGAAATTATAGTAAATCTTCTTATAATGTGATTGGCTACGTCATTCAGTTCCATGTATCATCCTGGAATCAGTCTGTTAGGGACTATATGTTTATTAGGATTCCTATGGGAGAATACATATGTTACTGGGTGTAGTATAGGAATAGTAAGTCCTATACTTACTGCAGAAGTATTGGATACACTACACCTGTGAGATTCAGTGATGCATTTCATGAGTAGTGCATCTGTCCCATAAATCCTGGAATCTCTGTGTAACCATTGTACAGGAAAAAGTGTTTGATTTTTGTTGGGGTTTTTTTTCCTGGATAAGGTATGTGTGTATATACTGTGTAATGCTGTAAATCTGATAGCTTATGGACATGGCTTACCGTGCATGGCTGTGTGCATGTATGGTGAGTCTCTCCCACATTTTACCAGCAGGTATGTCATGTCATTGTTACACATGCTATGAATGTGATGTTTTCCGGTAAACCTGTGATACATGTGTTGTATAGCTGATCCTTACATGTGCAATCAACGTGTCCAGGATTTCTTCAAATACAGCAGCCTGGATAGAGCTACAGCACTCCTGAAGCTGGAAATCTAGATAAAATTTTCATGGGGAAGAGAAGACAGTATTAACCAGAGAACCTAGAAATACAGTGGCCTTACCTAAGTAAAAAAAAAAAAATAACCCACCAACAACAAAAAAAACCCCAAACCACCAAACAAAAAAACCCAACCAAAACAAAAAAAAAAAAAAAAAACCACCAAAAACAAACAAACAAAACATTTCCAGCTCTTCTTTATCTGGTCAAGAAGGGAAGGTGATGGAGGATACCCAGATAAGGGGAAATCCAGCTAACTGAAGACAGTCTGAGGAGTGCAGTGCATGACATCTGAAAATGTGGGATTCACTTCTGAACAGAGACTGAAGTGCTTGCATTAAAGTTACTGGTGCTCCAGGAGGACTAATTAGCCAACATAATTGGCCCTATACCTTTGTGCTGCACCCAAGCTAATAACCCTACTCACCTTCAATCCCTGGATTGCTGCCTTTTCCCTGGTTTTCCAAACTGGGAACTACTGCCTGCCTGCCAGCCTTCCTTACACCTATGCTCTAGCACTACCTGTGAACTGCCATCACCTTGTAGCTGAGGCAGAGATCAGACTAACAAACCCTGTTAGCCTCTGCTGATTCATTCCAGGTATGCTCAGGAGTATCTGCATCCCCCTCTCTGAAAATCTGGTTTGGAGATACTTGCGCTGAGATGAGTTCACAGTAAGATCTGCGTCATGTTCGCCATGTAGTGGGATATATGGCACAGATTGGCATGTATTCTGCTTTCTATCCTGTTTGCGTAAGAGTGTGACTGTCAGCATTCCTGAGGTTTTTTTGTTTTTATCAATGCCTTGACAGTCTTTGATAGCATAACTGTTTCTTGTATATGTAATACTTCTAAGTTTGTGTTTATTTTGTAACTGTGAAAGTTACCAAAAGGTTAGTTAGATTTTGGTAAGACGCTGTTACAGTAAACGTAAGATTTTTGCATCCAGATTTCTCTTATTAATGTGTTGACAGAAATGTAGCAAAACTTACAAAAAAATGTACACTATTCTGTTGTTGAAATGCTTAGATATGCTTGTATAGAGGTGGGAGAGTTTGTTATGTTTTTGATATAGACAAAATATACTAAAAGAGGGTATAAAAAGCAGTTGCAAGGAAAATTCAAATTGCCATCTGCGCATTTCCATTGCTAACAATATTGCCAACTTTTGTTTAACAAACAGATGAGCCCAATGTAAAATTACTAAGAGCAGATAGTAAATTGGACATATGCCTCAAATCATTTGATCAAATTTTATATACAAACTCAGAAGGAAGACAGTTGAATTTTTATAGTGTGCTGGTTTATAATGACATTGTATAACATACCACTGAAACGAACGTAAGATAATCTAGACAAAGAAATAAGTTCCTTTTGTTTAGCTGAAAGCAAAGTTTTGGCAAGAAGGTCAACAAAAATCTTAAGTTATGGAATATCTTGTGGCATTTGAAGAATGTAAACTACATTTGTGTCAGTAGTGTCTTTCACCTATGGCAAAGAAACCATAGAATACATAATGAGTTGGTAACCCAGAAACGTATGCCTTTTCGGATTTGTTAGAGCATGGTAGTTTCCCCTCAGCCAGGCCAGGTTCTCTCTTCAAGGTCTGCATCAGTGGTAGTCAAGAGTTTACTGTCATTATAAACCATGTCACCAGCTGCTTTCAAATGTATTTTTTACCCCAGATATTAAATATGAAGTTGACTTTTTTTTCTTTTAAAAAGTGAGTGAGTGGTGAAGCAGAATAGCAGTGTTAAGATGAAGTGCTCATAGGTCAGTTCCTTCTGCTGTGACTGAGATGTAGGCCCATGTGACTATTAGTTTTGCAGCACATCAAATTTAAGTCATTTGCAAATTTGTCTTCTAATAGTGGGGCTGCCTGCACCTTCTGCTGTCTCTGGCCTGAAGCTGCTATTTCCTTAGTAGTGCTTCTTCAACTGTTTTTTTTTCTTGGCTGTTCTCTAACCTAAGTCTATGAAACGATCCTTAAAAAAAATCCCAACAATCTTCCCCAATTTTATTTGCAAACAGGTTGTTTTGCATGTCTAGCTTAGAACTTGGCCACACCAGCATTTGTCCCAGCACTGCTGAGGGGCAGCACTCTTCAGCCACAGCTGCAATATCATCTTGGAGCAGAGGGAATATTTAAACTGGATCTGCTGCTGATGGACTAGTTGATGTGGAACCACAGTCACAGCCAGCCCTGAACTCTGTGCTGATGTGGCTGTTGTAATCCTGCTGTCTAAATCAGCTTGTATAAAGCCAGCTCAATAATTTCTACATTACGCTGAACTGCACCGTGTACACCTACTCTGTAAGAACGGCAGAAAATTGGTGTACTATGTTTATTGTCACCTAGCTATCTGATCACAGAAATTTACAGAGACAGCACAAAGAACAACAACATGATATAATCCGTGCACTACAATCCTCATTAGAAGTAGTGCTAGAATGATTATAGGGAGAGGTGATAAGAGTCTGCAGAGGCATTTGCCTGGAACTAAAAATACAGAAATTCTGCATCTTTGAAAAGATGCAAGATTTAATTCACTTGTTCAAAACCTCAGAAAGAATCCATGTCATAATAATTTAGAGAATCCAGAAGTCTGTGGCTTGGTTTGTCTGCTTAGGTTGTGTCTCTTGACCTTCACACCGTAGGTCATATATAAATGACATATATATATATAAAAATAAAACCTTGAAATGTAATACTAATTTAGTTGGTAAATGGAGCACACTAAGAAGAAAAAATGGTCCTAAAATAACAAAGATTTTTTTTTTCCTCCTTCATTTTGCTAGTGCTGTTGCTGAGGCTGAAGGAATTGAGCCATTAGTAAATACCTTGAACGCTCAGAGAGATGGAGCCATTGCTAATGCTGCTGCAGTGCTAACAAATCTGGCCATGCAAGAGCCATTCCGCGTAAAAATCCAGAGCTGTGGTATTATGAGTGCCCTTGCAGAACTATTGCGCTCAACCAACAGCCAAGTGCAAAGCAAAGCAGCATTCGCTGTGGCTGCGTTTGGTTGTGATGCTGATGCAAGAACTGAGGTAAAACTACTCTTCGATGTTGTGGTTATTTATAATGTTTCTAGATCCTGAGGTTGGTGTTACACTTACCCAGAATCTTTGTATTTTGTGTCTGTCCTAAAAGTCCCAGGCTAGATAGTAACTAATTTTTCACTTTCATCATAGGCTTGTTCAGCTGAATTTAGCTGAGTTTGTCATGAGAACTTGGAAAGGGTTTTCTTTAGTTTGTATTTTTACTGGTGTATTTGCTTGCACCAAATTAATGTTTTACAGCTTTCCAGTGGCTTCAATTAGCTTTAACCAGGGCTATATCTTAATCCCTGTGTTTATGAGCATTAAACATTAAGGTTTCTTTCAGCTGCAACTGTCGGCTGAACTTTGAAGATGAGAAGTTCTGTCCTCTTTACTCTCCCTCAGTGTTGTTCTGTTGCCCACTTTCAAAGCCTGAACAGCAATGTCTGACCTTGATTTAATAAGATACTGGATGTGCATGGAGTAAATGTAATTCAGACAAAACTCAAAATGTAATTAATCCCTTGATCAGTGTCATCCAGCAAGTTGAACTTTTTTGCTGTTTATCAATGGTCATACTATTTTCTTTTCATAAATAAGGATTAAGGATGATGCTATGTGCATTCAGAGATCATAAGCTGGGGTTTTCTTATGGGTCAAGGCTGTTAGGACATGAATAAGGGGCATAGATAATTAATCTACCTCTTTCAGTAACCTTAAAATGTCTTTCTCTTCAGAAATTCAAATGAGCAGTATTTCCTTCAATGTGTGTAGGAAAGATACTGTAGCACACAAGAGAATAGCATGTTAATAAAATTGTCATACATACAATACAATACAAATTCAAATATATTGTGATGTAAATTAGTTGCTAGGAGGCAACAGAACGCAGAAAAAGCTGTGTAGCTCTCTGTGGCAGTGTTGGGTTGCACAGTCTCTTCCTTTTCCACACCACAAGCTAATAACTGAAAAGCAAGCCAGAGCCAGAAGGCATGTGTGCCTTGAACCACTCTGAAGCGCGCTTCAGCTCCAGCTGTGCAGGGTTCACAGAAGCAGAGAATCCCCATAAACAGCCTTTCTACCAACCCAGCATACCTTGTCTACAAGGCTTGAATGTTTTGGAAGGTGAATTTCACAGGCTCTTCTCGCTGCGACAGATGAAATATGTAAGTGGCAAGGTTTTAATTTTTTATTTTTTTTTAATAGTTAAGAAATGCAGGTGGACTGGGACCGCTTGTTGAATTGCTGCATTCTAAGAATGAAGAAGTCAGAAGAAATGTCTGTTGGGCTGTTATGGTCTGTGCAAGTGATGAACTAACTGCTGTTGAACTATGCCGGCTGGGGTGAGTCGAAATAGTATCAAGGGGCAGAGGGAAGGTTTTGATGAGAGGACTCTATTAAATTCTTCTTTACATATTTATAGCAGAATAACAAAGTTAAGCTATACTTTCTGGTAAGCAGAAACTACTTTTGCACCACAGATGTTACAGATGCAATGGTATTGATTTTAAGTAACAGAAGTCTTAAGAAAAAATGCAAGCCTGAAGAGAGAACTGTCTGGAATGATAAAAACGTTTATTGTTTCTGTGACTGAATTGGGCTTTATATTAAAGATGTGCTTATATCAGTCAAATTAGGGACTACAGTGCCCCATACATATGCAGCTGAAATTAAGGTTTCAGGCTGAGTTCAATATACAGAAATTGTACTTATTACACACAGGCTAAATTTGGTTTACAAACTCTAGCTAACTGCAGGTGTGCTGAAGTGTCACATTAAAGAGACTCTATTTTATTCCTCCTTAGAAATTCCAAGCTCCATATATTAATATCTGAATTACAAAAGCTGGTTTAGGTTATAAGAATTATGGCACAGGGCTCCTTATACGGGGTGACCCTTTTAGTTATTGTTAAATTAAAATATACGTAATTGCCCTGCTCCCTCTGCTGGACACTTCTCTGATTACTGCACAGATACTTAAAATCCATCTATGAGGGGATTCTGCAGAGTGAGAGTCTCAGAAATTTAGGTCTGGAGGAGACCTCAAAGGTGATGTTATCCATCTTCCCACTGTAAGACTGAATCAGGTACACTGACATATTTTTGCTTGTTAAGTGTAAATACCAATTCTGAGGGGGTTTCACAACTTCCCAAGGTAGCCTGTTCCAGTGCTGAAGTATCCTTACAATTAGAAGGGGTTTCTGAGTTCTAAATATCCCTTACAGCAAATCAATTCAACTACATGTTGTCCTACTTTCCGTGGGATTGAATAACCACCTTTTTATACTAATTTGAGTTTAACTTATTGAATTTTCTCATGTTCCATGTCCCTCTCTGTTTCCTTTTCATGACAAAGTAAAAATGTTAAACTTCTTTTTGTTTTGAAATCTTGTGTCATTTTGTCACACATCTCTATATTTCTCTCATTTATTTATGCTGTTTTGAAGTGCCTTCTCCTAGCCTGGATGAGGTACTTCACCTGAGGTCATACCACCACCAAATAAAGCTCAGTAATTACTTTCTATATCTTGTATATAGCACTGTTCTTATTTAATCCCTTCTTTGTGACAGTATTGGAGTAGGACTCTAATTTATGTGTCCTTCCAGTTTGACAGCATATTATTGATAATACATTAAGCATAGTTTTTCAACCAGTCAGACACTACTTCATGTTATTTTCATGTAGATCGTATTTCTCTCACTTTCTCATGAGTATTCAAATAGGAATATGTGAAAAGACTTATTAAAGTCAAAACATATCTCAAAGTCAACTTGTATCTCACATCTACTTCTTCTGCCTGTACATTAAGTCAGTTACCCTATTACAGAAAGGATTAGATTGGCTTTACACAATTTATTCTTGACAAATACATAATGGCTATTTCTTACCATCTTATCTCTTGTTGCTTGCAAACTGATTGTTTAATAATTCAATATGGACACTGAAATTTGGCTGAATGATCTCTACTATTTCCTTGTTCTTCTTTTTTCAAATCTAGATACTATCTTTGCCTTCTCCACTCTCCTGGCACCTAGCCTGTCCTCCCTGAATTTTCAAATATAATTAGAAATAGTTCAGAGGTTGCTTTTGCCAATTCATAGAGTAGTATGAGGTAAGTCTCCTCAGGCACTGATAACTTTGTATCTTCAAACTTATTCTAGACATGTTTAGCCTACTGTTTCCACCTCCTTGTTAATATTACTGCCAGGCATCTGCTTGCAACCTTTTTATGCAAACTGAAGCAAAAAAAGGCATCAGACACTTCAGTCTTTTCTGTGCCATCTGTTACAAGTTTTCTTCCCACATTGAGTAATAGGCCTACATTTTCCTCTCTGACTTGCAGCATATGAAATATTTATTTTCGTTTCAGTCCCTGAATAGTTGTATCTCACTTTGCTTGCGGGTCTTCTGGGTTTTTTCCCTTACTTTTTCTTCCTTGTTGGAAGTGTCAGTGTTTCCATTTCTGTATGACTCCTTTTTTGGCTTTTGGGTCTTCACAGAATTTTTGGTGCAGCTGTATTTGTCTTTCCTCCACGTGAGGATAATGTGCCATTGTGCCTGTAATGTCATCTGCCTTCGACACTGCTGTACTCATTAGGCTTTTATTACTCATTTTCCCCTTTAAAATTCTTCCCTGCATTACTTGCTGTTTACCTGACTTTGTTGCAGTATCCTGTGTGACAAATATTCTGTTCTGCTGTTCCACTATTTTCTCCCATTGCTCTCTTCTAAAAGAGAAGGTTGTCATTTGCCTTGCCTGAAAAACTTGTTCTCTGGAATCCATCTGATGTACCTTCAGAAGTCTACGTTGTAAATGTCCACAGCTGAGGCTCCCTGTGTAGTTCACAGACAGAAATGGGCAGTCTAAACGTGGAATTCATTATATATATATAAAATTGATTCCTTGGGATGCAAAGAATGTCTGCATGTGTGTAAAGACACACACAGATACAAACTTGAATATACACATACACACACACATATGAATATATCTCCATCTTTTTTCCCGTTGTTTTCATTCCTAAACAGTTCCAAAACTGCAGTATGTTATGTTCTCCTGATTCAGCTTCCTTTTTCTTCTTAGTGACCTTTTCCTAAGTTTCTCAGGTCAGAACGTATCAGTATGTGGGTTTCAGCACCAAAACCAGCTTAAGGAATGAATTCCTGTCCTCCCCTGTCCCCACATGACTATTTGTTTCTACCTCCATGCTGCAGAAATCCTGCACCTGGTGATGCTGACGCAAGCGCTTGTGTTTCCATGCTCATCCATGTTTTGCAAATCTCTGCCAACTATGCCTCCTCAAACACAGTAACAGTCCTAAACCAGAAGGATTCACACATTGCGTAATGGAATCTGCAACTTGCATTGCAAGTTGGAGAGAGAGAGATTCTCCAAACTGTATCATCTGGTCAGCTCTGAACATTATTCCTTTTACTCTGCTTTTACATCCTCCTTTTTATCAAGTTCTCTGTGGTACCTAATATCCTTCTGATAAAAGGTTGTGGCATCCTGTCAGCATTTCTTTATGTAACTGTTTAACTGCCTAAAGGAATTGCTTTTTGGTTTTAAGCACTGCAAGGCATTTTCCTCCCCTAAAGAAAGAATTCCGTGCTGCACAGCCAGCTCCTTGTTGGCCCAGGGGGCACCAGGCTAGCACTTAGAAATGAATCTGTCTTGGCCTTGGCAATGCTGAAAACTAACTCTGAATTGTATGATAACAATTAATTTGTATTTAATAATGATTTAGCCTTTGTATTGTGCTTAACAGTGCTTTAGACATCCTAGAAGAAATTAATCTATCAACAGGGCGCAAAAATAACTTTAGTGAAGCTGCTGTGGAAAAGCTACTTGATAACAATCTTTCCCAAAAGTACAGCCGGATGGGATATTTATCATCAAGTAACATCATTACTGATGGATTCTATGATTGTGGTCAGGTAAGCTACTTTAAATAAATTACTCTACTTAGAGTAAAATTTTCTTCTTGATTTAGAAAAAGTAAGAGTACTATAGCAAAAGCCAGAATCTGGCTACGTAAAATCCTTTGTTTTCTTGTCCTGAAGTTTCCCAGCTTTTATACTAATTTCTTTTCATTATCTTTCTTCATGGATGAAATCTCATCGTCTTCATGCTATTGCCCCAGTTGCGATCTTCTTCCCAATCCTATGTAAGCTGTGCAGCTCCTAGTTCCTTTCCAGATCCTTTCTCAGACCTTAGTTCTTCTGGTCTCTTCCCCTGCAGTATACTTAATACTAACCTGACACTGAATGACCTATGGACTTTTTGTATGTTTAGTTTTATATAAAGAAGGAGAGAGTTCATGTTTTCACCTTGGACGTGACCCTTTCTTTCACAAAGCAGTGTTTATATATTAAAAAATGACTCCACTATGTATCACTTGTTAGTGCTGCATTCAGTTTAAATCTGAGAAGGACTTTTTCAAAATGCCCAAATGAATTAGAAATAACAGTCTTACTGAAAATCAGTGAAATACCTGCTCCTAAAGCACTTGCTTGCTTTTGAAAATTCTATCCTATATTGAAAAGCCTTCAGAGGCAGGAACATTTCCTTATTCTAGAACTGTTTGGAATGACATAGTAACAATAATTACAAGTTAAATTATTTATAAACAATCTTTTCTAAGAAAATTGATTAAGAAAATGCAAATGAAGAAGAAACCAATTTCACATATTCTGAATGGCTTTGTAAGTTCTTATGTAAGTCTTCTGTTAAAGATTAGGAATTTTAAATTACTCTTTAGGTATCTTTTAAATATTTTTTTTCCTCTTCATCTTTAACTGAACACAACACCTTATCTTTCATTCTAATTTTCTTGTAGATAAAACCTGGAGTGAAATTTTTATCTTTGGAGGAACTGAGTATGCAGGAGCTTACTGACCGTCGGGCCATAATCTTCATTAATGCTAAACCACGAGAAGAGTGAGTCATGTTTGATCTACCAACATTTATTGCAATAGCTCATCTTTTCCATTGTTTCCACTGTTTCCAGTACAAACTACTTATAAGATAGAGAGATCTCAGCATAGTGCTTCATGTCCTAGAAGGCAAGAGATTTGTATTTTATAAAATAAGAATTTGGAAAATAACTTTTTTCCCTCTAGACAGAAAAGCTTTATTCAGTTGAGTTGCTTTTTTTTAGCTTATCCATTAAGACTCATTCATTTAGCACCCTTCCTGATGGTGGGACACACGGTGTTTTATTAGTTATAACAAAGCTTGTCATCTGCCGTAATAATTATGTCATCTTAGCTGAATGTCAACATGCAACAATGAAACCTATGATTTGATGGACTTCTTGTACAGGCAAATGCATGGAATTTTAAGCACAACATCCCAAGAGGCAGGACAAAGCCAAGCATCAAGCTTTCAGGCTTGATAAAGAACCTGTGTCTATTTCTTCTCTGTTTAAGTTGAAGCCAGCCTAACAAATCTTCTTAGATTTGAATGCAGGAAGTTGGTATTGGGCTTGTTTAACTGGGAGTCATTTCCTGTAAACACTCTCACAGATCAAAGAATGCTCTACCAATATGTCGTGAGTCCAAAACCTTCTTCTCTGTCAACACATCACGTATTTGGTTTACAGTATCATTAGCTTCCCTTTTAAGCTTGTATATGACACCATAAAATGTCTGAGAATATCTATGACAAATTAAACTTCCATGCTCTTTGTTGATCCCTAGAGTTGTCTTTAAGTATTAGGTTTTCTTTCTTTTGACTTTGATACAGCTTCTTGCCTTTGCACCTTGGCAGCAGTCTTACTCCCCAGTTACTCTTGTGTCCATCATTTGGTATTCCGTACTTCAGTTTTGATACCTAAATTAGTATCTGTTTTATAAGTGGCTATGTTATTTCTTCCACTTATGTACTTCCTATAAATGTATTTACTGTCCTTTAAAATCAGAACTCCATTTTCATAGCTTAACGTACAAATACTATCTCTGCAAATAATATGCAAAAATATCCTGTTTCATTTCAGTGTCTTTGCAATAGAGGAAAAGGCACAAGATTCATCTTATGACCAGACTATCTTGTCACCTTCTATTTCAAGAAAAGGCAGTAGAGAAAAAGCAAGGTATGGTCTTAAGATTTACTTGTCAATGTTCTGTTATTGCTCTCTAACATTAGAAATAGAATTCTGATTGAAAACAGTTATAGAAAGTTTCCTAACAGAGTACAAATGCTCAAATACAGTGTTAAATATGTTTTCAGAGTCTGTCTTTCACCTTGTAATTGCAGTAATCTTCCTTCGTCTATCTTAGTAATTATTTGTCCTCCCTCCTCATGCTGTATTTGAACATCTCGCATTTATTTGGCTGTTTTTCCTTTCAGTATCCCTAGGAGGCAGTGAAATGCTGTTATTTTACAATTTGACAACCAAGACATGGGGAAATTAGGGTAGAAGTTCTTTCTCAATTTAGAACTTAGACCCATGAAAAGTTCCTACACTGCCTACATGCATCCTTATTACTAGATTGAATTTCTTCCAGTGAAATTCCATAGATGACTAAAAGCTGAGAAGAGTGTGCTCAGAACTGTCCCAGTTTTGACAGCAACAAACCTAAAAATGCCTTGCTCTTGCAGGGCTCCCTCTGATCCACACCATACACTAGGTACAGTCCTGCAGTCCTTTCTGGGGAACTGATCTGGTGGGCATGTCTGCTCACACCAAATAGGTCAGAATCTCTAACCTTGTTGTGGGAAATTACTTTCCTTCTGTTACAGAAAGAGGATCTGAGCCTGCCCCTCCCACCTGCAGATAGCTGATCACATGATACTTGGGATTTAGCAGTCTCATTCTGGTTCATTGTAGCTGTTCACTAATGAAGAGGCATAATGAACAGAGCTTCCTACTTCAGCTGTTAGGGCATTTATCTCTGAGAGTCGAGACCAAAGTTCTAGTCCTTGTCTTGATGACTTTTAATCTTAAATGCTTAACCCTTAGTTTGTTCCCGTGGAAGAAAACTGAACCATGGTCTCCCAGCTGAAACGGTAACTATGTAAAACAGCAGCACAGTCACAACCACAACGGTGCCTTTCAGAGAAGGCAGGTGTACATGCCTAATTCCAGGGGAATGTTCAGGATTGTAAAACCAGTCCAAATAGAGCCTCTTTGCCATCAATGGGATGGTGTCTAGTCCTTGATAGGAACATGATGTAACTTACAACTCTCCTCCGCTTTTCTGTTATCTAACTTAGTGACCTGACCATTTATTCTGCTGGTTTCTGTGGGTCCCAGTCCTGCCTTCCTAATTTTCCTTATTTTATGGTATGGGGGGCCTTGGCCATGCCTGAGGGCTGTTAATTCTAGTCAGTGGTGGGCATTACAAAATGCTAAGTGCTGCAGGGTTTGAAAAAAAGGGAGAGATGGAGTGTATGTTGTAGGAACTGAGGTACTATGTTTGCAATTTTTAGCTTGGAGTTCATCCATGAGTTATCATATGCTACTGTCTGTACAGGCATTTTATTGATAGAGATAATGGTTGATTTCTTAGACTGCATATACATTTCTGTGTATGTATGTATCTCTGTGTGTTTGAGAGATGAAATCAAGAGAAAATTGGAACCTGCTTTGTGATCTCAATAGTTCAATGGTGTCTCCAATGGAGGAAAAGCAGGAGTTATTTGGACAATGGTCTTCACTGAGCAAAAGCAGCACGAGAGAAAAAGGCTTAAGGTATTATACTTTGAATTATATGTGTATCAGTTTGTTTAGAACTGACATGCAAATTGTTGACAAATAATAGCTACTGACTGTGAAGGGTTGAGGTTCTGACTGAAATCAGGACCTGAATTCTGAGATAAGTCTATCCAAAAGTTATTGACTTACAAGGCAGACATTTACATTTGACTAGTTATTTGGACTGCAAGCACTTCTGGAATTCAGTTTAAATCATTTTGTAGTAGATACCTGAAATGGATCATATGAATCGCATTGTGGAAGGTTCCTGTTTCAGGATGCAAAAGAGTAGATACTGCGTCTTGAGTGTCTTACCAGGCCTATTCTAGCTTCTGCTCATTTACCAGGTCCTCACGATGCCCAGCAGGCTCTGGTCATAACCCACCATGCATATGCCACTTTAGTCAAAGGGAGAAGGAGGCGAGGAGAGATATTGAGCCCCAGTTATGTTTGCTCTGCACCAGTGGGGGATTCCTTCATCTCAGAAGATGCTCTAGAGTCATAGACCATGTTGCATAGTCTCAAGCAGCTGTGCAGAGCTTAGAGACCTGTTCTGACAAGAGAATATGTTTGTTTGTTACAGTGTGAGATGAGGATACCCTTGGATAGTTGCTTTTTAATGTAATTTATGTCAATTACACAGTAAATGACTGCTCTGTTACCAACCATAACACTTTGGGAAAGCAAAAAATTTTCTTTGGGAAAAAACAAATACCTGGCTCAATTTCCCATAGTAAACTTGCAGGGACACAAAGATGTCTTTCTTCAAGTATGAAATAATTGCTTTTGAATGTCATGATCAAGTTGTATGATTTATAACCCCATTGTCATTCATTTGGAATCCATAATTCATACATCATTATTATTATTAATTTGTGAGATATATGGGAGTTACTTGAAGGTCAGTATCTGACTCCAAGTCTCAAACATGCTTAGTCTTTTTCCTACATATTTTTTTCCTTTGATCATATGTTTCTGTTCATCATTATTTTGCAAAGTACTACTGAACACGGTTTAAAGCCATTGTTTTGAAAAAGATATACTACTTTATATAAACCATAGTTGAAAGCTAAGAGAAAGGACAGTTGTAATTTTCTGCTGGGATTGTTTGAATTAGATGTAGAGGAAGTGCCTAGTTGATAGTTTGACATATATTTGCATAGACAGATAGCAACATTTTTGATTAGTTGCGTATCTGATATACACATTGACTGGACTAAAAGATAATATTTAACATAGACTGATAAACGTGCATTTATTGCGTGCTATGTTCAAGTACAGCATTTAAGGAGATACTTTCTAATGCTCATTTACTCCTTTTCTAAAGGTAGCCAAGGCATTAAGCTACGCAAAAAATGAAAGATAATAGGTGTCATGGCTGTCTTTTGGTAGTAGGATATTTTATTGACTGCCTTCTTCCTCACACTGACTCTCTGGTGGCCCTTTGGACTTTTGTACTGAAGTTGCAGCAGGAATCGGAAACAGCTTGGAGACTATTAACTGCATGAGTTCTCCTTTGCAATGTTCCTCTGCATTTTCAGCAAGTGTCTCACGAGTAGCAAGACAGCTTTGGGAAAGGGGAGTGATTTTTTTTTTTTTCCTGATGTCATAATTCCCATTGGTAAATAAAATGGGTAAAAAAGAGGATAAGAAAAAGATAGCAAAAGTCTACTGCAATGGTTACTGGTTATTTTATAGCAGTGAGCTGTAGGACATCAACTCCACAGTTCCTTATGAGATAAATATCAGACAGCCATGGTGAACAGAAGAGCTGAGGAGTAGGGTAGAGATGGATGTGGAAGACAACCTTATATCAGCCATTCCACCAAGGAACAGAACATAGTCATAACTCAGAGAAATAAGAAGCAGCAAAAAAACAAACAAAACATTGTTCAAACCCATCCTTCTCAGCTCTTTTCTTCCTGAAAACTGGAAAGAAGGAGAATAAGAGTGATTCAAGAGTCATTTGAGTAGATAGGAAAAGGGAACAAATTCTCCTGCTATAGCACTATAATTTAGCGGTGCACTTTTCATAGCGAAAAGAAAGTACTGGGAGAATAGAAGGGAAGGGCAGGGGACAAAGAGAGAAAATGGTCAAGGAACAAGAATTATACCATTTGTAGAAATTGTTGTTTTGAAAACCTGCTAAGTCAGACACCAGAGAGGTGGGAATAATTCAAGGTTTTTTTAAACAGGGTATTCTTAACCATAATAATGAATGTATAAATGGAGAAGTAAGTAGCTGTTTAATCTAGCATTGTAAGGTCCTCTGGCTATAGTTAAATAGAGTCATATTAGATAAAGAAAACTGTTTGTCTGCTTTTTTTCAAGTATAAGTGTAATTAATAACCAGAACAGTTTATTTAAGAGGGTGGTGAATTCTCTATAATTTGAAGATTAAATCTTAATTGGTTATCCTTCTAAAAAAAAGTGCTTTATGAAATCTATGAAAAGGGCTTTTTGTGAATATGAAAAATCTCAATAGGCAAAAGAAAAGTTTGCAAAGCATTCTGAAGACAAATTGCTTGAATTAGACTACTGATAATGGTATATGCCCTTCTGCTTTGTCCAATGCCTTCTGTCTTAAGAGTGCTGTTC
The DNA here is from genome assembly GCF_030936135.1 of Gavia stellata. Taxonomy (NCBI): domain Eukaryota; kingdom Metazoa; phylum Chordata; class Aves; order Gaviiformes; family Gaviidae; genus Gavia; species Gavia stellata. The sequence continues at coordinate 20,252,962 of NC_082599.1, read as the reverse complement.
ATTGTAAAAATTTTAAGAATAATTTGAAAAGCATACAATTAATGATAGTGTGCCCTGGAGCCATGTACTCTAGTGGTCCTTTATTTCTTTTTTTTCCTTCCACGAATGCCAGAAGTATTATGGATTTTAAAAAATAAGCCAGAACTGTTAAACAAAGGAAAGAAATTTTGTCATATTTCACATTAGAATTATTCAGGACCTATGCTGAAAAAAGACATAATGCTTACAAAACACAAGTTCCATGTGTTCCCACAAATGAAAAATCATAAACTGTCTGATTGTATAGATCTTAACGATACCTCTGGTAAGATACTGATTTTATAGTTGCTGCATAACTTGTGAAATGCACAGTATTCTAGCTAAGAAGAACAAGCATTTCATTTATACCTCTGCTAGGTGCTTATGATGTCTGTTCAGGATCACAGTAATTTTTCAGATTGTGAACATTAGTGAAAAATGTAGCGTGTACAATGAAAAAAGCCAGCAAAAACAGATCTCTTAAAATCTTCATCTGACAAACCATGTTGTAGTTTGTATAATGCTTGAAGTACATGGATTTGCAACTACGGAGACTACCACTTGTCATGTCCTGTCAAGATTTCAGCCATGCTCTTGATACCATTTGTTCCTTTATTTGAAGTCCAGATCTCTATTGAGTAAAAACTCATGGGAGTTCATGGTTTTTAAATCATGACCATACGCAACCAAACTGTAACTGTCTAAAAATGTTTCCTGTATACTCTCTGAAAACTTGTTGTTATTATTATGTAGCTGTACGTAGGTAAGTGTCTTCTCCCCTCGATAATCCATATATGGGAAAAGCATATCAGAGCCACAGACAAACATAAAATGAGAATTTACAGGAACATTAATATGGACCTACTGTCATTTGGTTCCTAACCATCTCCTGAGGGTATGTTCAACAAATATTCTCTACAGCTTTGTAGATTTTGGAGTATTCATTATCAAGAGAAAAGATTTCCACTACCTTTCCCCCCAAATCAGTTTGTCTAAAATGTCCTGTTGGAGAACTACTGTATTAGAATTTGGACTTTAGAGATTACAGTATTCTAAATAAGTGTATATTGTTTTTTATGTAAGAAAAGGGAAGGGGAAAAAAGAAGAGGAAAAAATGAAAGAAGTTACTAAGAATATATCTAAAGTCCAGGATGAAATAAATCTAGAAAATTCACATTGGCTACCACCACCTGACTTCATTTTACTGGATTACATTAATGATGTTTCCAAAACAATTCTACCACTAACTACTACCCGGGAACAGGTTGTGGCTCTTGCACAGTGAGTACTGAATTGTATTTCATGAATAATGCAAATAAGTTGAATTGCTAAAATAACAGTTTTCTCATCCAAGGACAACTTTTCTAAATTTGTTATTTTTCCCGTCCTTAATTGGAATCCAAATCAGCTTTGGTCCAGATTTTTGACACAATTTTAGTTTTTAAGCTTCTTGTTTCTAATTTTGTTGTAATTAGTTTATTTTTTTGAATAAAATATCACTTGCAACAAAAGGGTACAAATTTCTCATTTTGAAAATATTCATATGGACAATTTCAGGTTTTTTCACATTTATATATCTGTACTGATCCTTTCCATTGAACACATCAGCTGCATATAGCATCTATATCATTAAGGAACAGGAGAGACCCATGTGCTGCAGAGCCTAAGTGCACAGGCTAAAACGTTAACCCAATACTGAGACTGTTGCAACTTACACGTATCATGTCTGTTCTTTCTCTTACAATCTCTCTTGTCTAGTTGGTTTGGAAAGCCTTTGGGACAGAAACTCTCTTGTATTTTGTTTTCCTATAGAGCCAAAAGGACAAGACATTTTTCTAGTGTAGTTTTTAGGTGCTACTGTAATTAACATCCTGATGATTTAATAGTGCCAGAATATTGCAGTGGTGCGTGTACAGGCTGTTGTTATCAATGTGTGATTCATTAGTTACACTGACTACTCAGCCTGGGCACCAATCACTGTCATCTCCAAGCAGTGTGTCTGCTTTCATCTTCTCCTTAGTTTAACCTTTACTATCTTAGCCGTTTCCTGGCTACCTCCTGAATCTGTAGAGTTTGGCGTCAGATCCCACTGAGTCTCACAAAATTTGTTTCTTCTACTAAGTCTCATTTTTAATGAAGTTGTCTAATGTGATATGAGGAATGACTTTTCTGTTGATTGCAAAATTTGACAGGATAGATATTCATCCTTAACTATCCAGCTGTGTATAAATCATGCTGCCTTCCTCAAGGTGGAATCCATAAAATGCTCTTTCAAATCTGCTCTTCAAACACACCAATGAAATACTTGCAGACACACAACCCAGCGAAACAATCACAGGAAATTTAAGTAGAATGTTTTCTGCGGGAATTTTTATGTATATGTTCCATTTTAAGCGGCAGCCTGAATAGTGTGTGTTGAATAGGAAGGGGAGGAGGAGGCAGCTGCAGCAGCCCTCGGCAGCCTGGCAGCTTGAGCAGAGCTCCTGCTGTGCTCACTGGGGAGGGAGCAGGGGTAGATGAGGGAACACGCGATAGTGCTGGCTCTCTCCTTTTAAACAAACACAGCACATCTTTGTGCGCATGCAGGAATGGTGTGCATGTCGGCTCAATAAGCTCTGCTTTCTTTACTGAGGGCTGGCTGTAGACATAAGCAGCACAAGTGGCTGCTTGGAGCCCCCCACTTCTTCAGGCTCATCCAGTAATTCCCAACTTCAAGATACCATGTCTAGCCTGCTCAGTGATAACTCCCTGTACACATGCTGTTGCAACCAGTACCTCCTCAGGCCCTAGGTTTTGAGAAATACGTCCTTTGAGGTTGCCTTGCATGTACCGTGAGGACAGAACCTGTTCAGTTACTGCAGAAGAGGTGATGCAGATTTTAGCTCCCTGTCTGAAGCAGTGGCTTGTGATTCCCATGCCAGCTCTGCAACACCTTGTCCAGAGTGCAAACCCTCAATAACACTTGTGCCTGTGGCTGAGAACACTTTGAGGAACAAAGGTCTTTATGTACAGGGGCCACGCATAAGGGAGGTGAAGGTGTGTGTATGGGGAGGTGGGGACTTACAAATCAGGGCTTGATCCTGTGTGTGCACAGTCACCCAAAAGACATGCTTTTGGCAGTGTTTGCACAGATCGTGAGTTCTGATCTTCTGTTTCTTTGACTGAGCCATTCTTTTTAATGGATAAATACACACCCCTCACCCCCCAAATATTGGCTTTGATATAAGAAAGCACATGTAGAAGTTGAAGTACCCTTTCTGGATATAATTGCTTTCCTATCTTGGGATCATTCCCTATGGCTTCATTTTTGTCATATATAGTCTCATGTCTTTATTACTATTCCAAAAAGATGGAAGGGCTAGGGATTGTAATATGTAGCTCACGCGGTCTGTTAGCTGTAAAGATGAACACTAGCTTCTGAACTACCTCAGTAATGACACCGTTATTGATGATTTTCTCTGAGGACTTTGTGCCTATACTAGACCTCTCCAGAATCTCTGCTGACAGCTGTTGCACCTCGGTTTAGATCTGTGACAAATGTGAATGACCTGAGTTATGGTTATCTGTATTTAACAGGGAGCATGTTTAAAATACCAGTTACTAAATAAAATAATTAAAGCAAACATAGCAAAAGTACTAAAGTCTTATATGTTATTCACTTATTGCTTGTATACGTTTCATTTTGCTACATTTTTGTGATAAATACAAGAGAATTATAGATGTAATTGATCCCAGTATACATTGGAACAGGTTTGTTGCAGACAAGATGGGTGGCCCGACTGAAAGAGACAAACTACATGACTTCAACTGGGAACTTCACATAAGTGAAATAGAATTTGAACTGAAATGCAACGTTGTGCCTATAGGGAAAGTCAAAAAAGGGACATTCTACCACAGGGCTTTACTTTTCAAGGTACATTAATTATTGATGATAAATGGATACTATAAACTAAAGTATACTTGCATCAGTGTAATATAATATTTATATTCACGCAAAATCTTTTGTATACACTTAAGTCATTTTTCACTGGCAAAGTTGATTTCCCAGTGAATGAAAGCCAGCATCGCTTCTTTCTGTAAACATTCTTGTTGTCATTAAATTGTCTTAAGTGATATCAGCAGAATACTTGATAAACGGCAAAAAGCCAAAATATTTGATTGGGAGTCAAAACATTTTACATTTTCTGTAAACTGTAAAATATTGAATTATGCAGCTTCCTTTTTTTTCCATGCTGCAAATGTAAACTTGTTGGGACAATCTTTATTTGGTATCTATCCAGTGTTCTATGATAGTATTTAACAGCTTTTATGTTCTAGTTTCATAGACTGGGAAGATTAATTTCTCCTGTCTTCATGTGAAGATGTACTGGTGCAGCCTGCTTATCTGTCCCATTGTTTTTCCTTGGCTGTTGGGTAGCTGGACTTTCCTCCTTCTTGGATGGAAAGGAAAAGAGAAGCAAGAGCCTAGCACATTAAGCAGGAAGGACCTAGGAAACTGCACAGGAGAAAGAGCACAGTCCTTAGTTTATGGTATCCCTGGGGAAAGAAAGTTCCTGACATATTTTGTAGAGGTCTGAGGGCAGGAATTAATTGTGCTGAAGCAGCACTGGTGTTCACTTATTCTCCACTGTCCTAAGAAACCTTTGTAGGCACGGATCATCTCTCTTAAAGCCACATCAGTCTAAGCAATGGATATCCTTGTCCATTTGTAACAAGTTAAAAATCTTTCAGGATTTCATTCCTTCACAGCAGATGCATTCTGAGAAAGCAGTTTTGTAGCTGGAAACCATTATAGGTCTGTCATTGACAGCGCAGCACAGAGGAACGGCAGGTGTTTCATCTAGCAGACGCTTGCCTTGCATTTCATTGCTTCCCGCATTCGTGGGGCTGAAAAGCAAGGAGTGTGCTTTGGAGTGGAGCAGCAGTCCTAAACTTACACTGATAAAAATCTTACATTTTTACACTTAATATTTCATGCTAGCTATATGTGTGCAATGTACCTACACCTCATTGCTTGTATAGACAGTTCTTCAAAATGTTACTCAGAAATAAGTCTTCCAACTATAAAAAAACATTGCTGAGTACTGTGGGTGTTGCACTTCATTTGAGATATGAAGGACTGGCTGATAAACAAATATATCAATGTCTGAAAACAGTTAAAAGGAGTATTTTTCATGTTGTGCATAGAATATGGTAGAAATAACATTTAAAAGACTACACTTTCTAAGCAGAACTAACAATAAAGATTTGCAGTTTGGAACACTTTAGAGATCTACAAAGTCTGTTTCAAGAAAGCTCTTGGCCTTTCAGATATTTGTTTTCTTTTTAAGCATCTCTTGGCCTTGCCTCATTGCACAAGCTACATGTATTAAATGCGATTAACTCCTTTTTCTTTCCTTTTTAGGTGATAGCAGACAGAATTGGCATTGGCTGTAGTTTAGTTCGTGGCAAGTATAACAGAGCTTGGAATGAAGTTAAATTGGTTGATGACTCTCCTCAAGGAATAGCTGGGCTTCTACTTCCTCCTCAAGAGTATATTGTAGATCTAATGTTTGAGCCAGGCTTTTTGATAAAACAGGGAAGTGCAGAGGCAGATCAGTACAAATATATTTAATCATCTTGACAAATTTCACCAAAATAACTATTTTAAAGATGTTTGCAGTGCTAATATTTATGAAACATAAGGGGTTCAGGTCCAGCTATCAAAAAGATGCGTATCTGGTATGTTGTCTGAACGTTTTAACTAAACAGATTTTAGGTATCCAACTTCAATGCTTAGAAAATTTGTTAAATTTTTTGGTACTATTTTAAGACTAAACCGTAAAACTACAGATTAAAATGTGGTAGATGAAGAATATTTGGTATGTGTTAACATTATAATGGTTATTAAATAGGTTTAAATTATTTCAAAAATACAGTGTATTCTTTTTTTTCTTATGTTCCTTCAACTCCGGTGCACATTTATGAGAATATATGTCCATGAAGCAAGAAAAGGTGACACCTGCTGAAATAACAAATCACCTAAAACAACTGGACAATTTTTTGTTTGAAATACCACAAGAACTGAGAGTTAGAAGAACTAAGATAACAGTATACTTTTAGCCTCTGTAGAAAACATCCCATTTATATTTCTTGGAACTTGGCTGAGTTAATAATTACAGATAATAACATACTCTGGATGAAAGTACATACTGTTTATCCTGGCACAGGGAAGACAGCTGATTAGCAAGTTGTTGCTTGCAATCTCCCTTTAAATTCTTCATTTTTCACTTGAAGATAAAATGGAATCTGAGAAGGCAGCAGTTTTAGACAGGAAATTTGTATTTCTTGCAGCCTTGGGTAACGTAGTGCTGCTGAAGTATGGTGGTGCATCTAAGAGAGGTAAAACACTGGCTAGAACACTCTAGCAAACACTTTCTGGTGAAGCTGTCAGGAATGTAGTGAAGTATTTCAGGGATCACCACTATCAAGTGAGTTTACTTGGGGAAAAGTAAGAAAAAGTCCTGTACAGAAGTTAGGCCAGTGCAGACAACATTGTGCAAAACTGAATTTCAGAAGACCAGAACGCCAACAACAAGGCATTTACTTCCTGCCCACGAAAAATGTGATAAAGAAATTTGGGGTCTGTGTTCTTTTAGGTTTTTAATGTTTGTATAAGCACAGTCACTTGTATAGTGTGCTTTGGTTTGAAGAGGTTTAAATCTTTTGTATTTGTTATTGCTTATGAGCATGATTGCACCACTCCCCATCCTTCCTCCTTTGACATGCAGCATGATTTTCTGGTAGCCCTTTGGGGAACGTTTTTTCTTTCTGTTGTAAATTCACTTATGTGGCCTCGTGTTAATTTTTTTACGTTATGTTCAGCAGTACTGTAGATATCAGAATGAAAAAGAACTCTGGAAACAAAATATACGCTATACTAGCAGAACTGCATGGGAAGTGAGGATGTGTTTCTTATCACTGCTATGTAGCAGGTAGGGGACTGATGAAAAGTGATGTGCTGTCACTGACAGGAATGACTGGATATAGAAACCTGCAACTTTGAAAGTGCTGTAAATGGAAGTAAAATAAGAATTAATTTCCTTCTAGCTATCACTTTGTATAGTTTTCCTACATTAGAATTTCATTATTTTGTATTGGAACAATAACGTTAAAGTGTGACTTATTCTGTTTGAGAAGGTCTTGAAAAACAAAGCCATTTCTGTTGTTTGTAATGAAAGTCAATATTTTAGAAAAACACAAAAGGTACATTTTTCAAAATAAAAATTGGGAAACATTCAATCTTTACATAAAATGATTAGCTAAACAAATGAAAAAAATCCTACACAGCCTTTTGTAATGCAGACTTTGATGATCCAAAAATGTTGGATGGAGGTTCTTTTATGTCTTTCACAATTTTTAGCTCTGTATTAGCTGAGTTCTATCACTTCAAAATTGTAATGCACTGGGGTGTCAGAAATGAGATCTAAGTAGTATATAAACACATAAATCCCGAATTGTTATTTTGAAAACTGCATTTCAGTTGTCAAGTCAAGAGATGCCACACTTTTTTATTTGATGCTTCCCAGGGACCTGTAGCTGTGCCCGTGCCCTGGTGAAGAATTCCCCCAGCCTTGACAAGAGCAGCCCAGCTCACATTCATTCCAGATCTGAATCAGAAAACAAAATATTTGAAAGTTTCTTCAGGGCTCAGCTGGGTAAATATTCCCAGGACATGCCCAGCATGCACCATTTGGCTTGGGCCATGCCTGAGTGAAGTGATCCCCTAGCTTCTTTTAAGGGGCAGATGGGGAAGGGCCTCGTATTTCCTTTTACACATGGGCAGATCAGTCACTCAGGACATAGAAGCAATCAGGTTTGATGCCTTCCTAAGCATGAGCAAAACAGTCTGCAGCTACCTAATTGCCAGGATATATTCCAGGCACTAAGCACTCTTCACCTCTCTTCTTGAAGCTCTGCTATCATGTAGAAAAGAATGCAAGATTAATAGGCTATAGAAACTGAAAAGTTGAGCAACCTCTTCAGCCTAATGTTGGGGTAACAATTAGGTTTTTCCTTTGGGAAAAGAGAGTCTGGGTCTCCAGTGCTCACTGCCAGAAGTTTTTTAAAGTTTACTGAGTGTCTACTCTAAAATGTAGAAACCGTACGCTACCTAGAATAACACCCAGCTGGTTAGGTGCTCTCCTGCGAGGTGAAAGGCTCTCTTAAGCAAAGACGGGAACGGAAATGAGGTTCATTCCTCCATAGCTGTAACCACTGGGCAATTACACAAAAGTAGGAATTGGGGCCAGCAGCTGTGCAGAATGAAAACCAAATGAGACGTGCTCAGCTTCTTGAAAGACAGGGTATGTAGATGATTATCCCAGGACAGTGATGCGAACTGGAGGTCCTGATTTGAAAGAGACACCTCTAAGTCATCCTTACTGCGATGTCTGTGCTTCTGAGAGAAGCTAGTATGAAGGCACCGTAGTCTTGGTTCTTCTGGTTCACTGGAACTACCCAATTTCATACTGACTGTGCTGAACTTAGGTAGCGCCCTGCTCAGCTTGCTGCTTACTGCAGGGTCTGTTCCAAGACATCTGGAACTGACACACCACACGTGCATGCACGCACACTCCCCTCTGCCATTCATTTTCATAAAAAAGAATTTTGGATTTGGCATTGAAGAACACAATGTTTAATATATAGCACATCTGCATATCATGAAATACAAAACTGGACTGTGTTGATGAAAGGTCAGACATGATTTCTAACTTTCTAATGAACATGAACCAGCAAAGCAGCAGACCGAAACTGGTGGTGCTGTCAATGTGATTTCAAGCTGCAGTAGAGCTTTTGGTATGAGAGAGTCTAATGCTTTGACCCTTGCACACTTCTCTGCCTTTGCTTGTTCTGCGTGTGCTGGAACCATTGTGGCTAAGGGGATTCTTAGTGGATAATTCCAGGCTTTATAGACCAGTGTTTGATTGAGACCTGTTTCTGAGGGCTGCTTCTGGTAAACACCTTGCTGCGGAAATGGTTATTCTGTTTTTCCCCAAGCAGGTGCAGAGGCAGCACAGATTGGTGGCAGCAGCGGTACCAGCACTTCCATGCTTCCCTCCTGTTGCCCTTGATCCCTGAGCAGCAGGAGCACTGAGGTTAACTTACACTTGTTTTATCTTTATGTTAGCAGAGAACAACTGCTGTGTAATTTATAGAATTAACACATTTCAAATAGTTTCTGATTACCCACTGCTGAACTACAGCAATGACAGAACATCACCTCCTCAAACTGTGTACTCCCTTGCATAGTAGAAATTGAAACAAACTCTTCCTCCAGTAAATCTCTGTTGCTGATTAACTCTGGGTCCTGAGAAGATTCCAAGGCTCTGAGAGCAAAACAGGTGTTCTTTTCAGATCCGAGAGGAACTTTTATTCTGTTATTTTTGACATCAAACTTGGCCTTAGGGAAAAATAAACAAATAAAAAAGTATTCTCTTAGTAAATACAGGTTTTGAGTGGTGACGTATTATTTCACCCATAGCTTCTTTGCATGAATCTGGACCTCTTCTACTACATGATTAATTTCTCCATAAATCCAGCTCATTATCAACACAGAGTGTCAAAATTGAGACTGTGCAGAGGCAGTACACATTTACTGGCTAATGTGCCAACTTAGTTAAGATAGAAAAGTGCATTAATACATTTATTATATTCATAGCTCTCTTGCTGGTTTATACAAGAGTCTCCTCCCCAACAACTCATTGGCAGTACCTGTTTTCCTTCAGAAGACTGAAAATAAGCAAAAAAATCCCCATATAATTCAAAGCCTGAAGACAGCATATGCCATTGCATCAAAGTAGAAGAAGAAAGCATAAGAATGGATGTCCAGGCTCAAGCAAAGAGTCTGTCCAACCAAGTTGCCTATCTCCAGCAATGGTCAATATAGAAAAGATTAAGAATGTGGCACAAATACATTTATACATTTCCAAAGTACTTTGGTCATGTTCAGCAGTTTGCAGTTCAGGGACTTGCTATCTGCCTATCTATTCAATAGCTCTTACGGTTGTCCGAAACGGCATCTCCTTTCATTTATTCTGAACTTTTCATCTGCTGCTTTCATTTAATATCTCCTAGTTTTTGCAGTAGAAGAGACAATGGACATTCATTGCCTGCTTAACTCCACCATAAGGCTTGTGTTCTTATGGGTCTCCATCCTATCTTCACTCAGTATACTCTTCCCTAAGTATACTTACATGCAGGGTATACTTAATAACCTCTTGTGTGGCCTCCCACCCATACCTTTGGTCATTGTATTGTTCCTTACTTGTGTCTCTTTTAGTTATACTGTATTTTAGAGATGAGACTAGACCTCCATACAATATTGAAGAGTTTGTGATGTATTCTCTTATTTTTTCCTAATAGCTCCTAATAATCCATTTACAATTGACAATTACTGAACATTTAGCTACATGATTTCCTAGAATGAAGGGATATGGAGGAGCAAGTGCAGCTCATTTCAAGAATCTTACTATGCAAAGTCTTTAAAGTTCTCTGGATTAGCTGCAAAGTCAGTGGTTACAGTGGGAAGCCTAACCTGTATCAATACCGTAGATCTCAGGATGCTCAGTATAGCTCCATGGTCTTCCTGAACCCTAACATGGGTCAAGGTTTCCTTATGATTCCATGACAGATAACTCTATTGCTGTGTGATAGGTGAACAAGCAGGAGATACCAAATTGACTCATCACCATGCAAAAAAAAAATTATATGCTCAATATGACATAGTGATTCATCCTCCAGGCCTTCAAAATACACAATTTCTTTATGCAATAAAGGATTTGGCCATTATGCTTTTGTGCCATCCTGAGCTGCTAAATGCAACAGTAAATGACAGCTCTTATGCTTCACTAGGTAGAAGCTCCAAATTTCCAGGAGATGCCTTTTTGACTCCAAGGACTTAGCCCATTTCATGTATAGGCTCTGTTAATTCTGGTCTTAGGGGAAGATGAAGGAAGATACACTGGAGAAAGAGTCTGAAGAATAGGATGTATCAAATAATGACAAGCCCAGAGTTCAAGACTTAGGAAATAATAATAAATACACAGCTCATACCTCTGGTATCTTCCGTGATTAACTAGAAGAACACATCCTCCAAGCTTCATACCTTCATTCCCATGTTTTCATTCCCATGGTGTGAGGACTAACTAGCTCGTCAAAATGGGAAAAAAGAGTCTTTAACAGTAATCTTGATTATTTTGGTTTATACATTTCCACAAGCTCCCAAAGGTGTTCTCCAGTTACTATTCCTTCTCTACCCTCAGAGGCTGGTTGTGAAAAGAGGGTTTCTAATCCTGTGCCAGAGTTCTTGGTGCTACAGGGCTTCGAGCAGCAGAATAGAGGTTTAGTGCCAGCTCTGTTTAAAAACTCAAGGGTTTCATTGATGTATGAAAATGAGCAGTCAGCAGTCACATTTATTGATATAGTCATTCACATCCTTTTATATTATACTAGAAAGGTTTTCATTCTTCATAAGCCATTTTTTTTCCATAACAAGGTACTGCCATATGACAGCTACAGCCATAAGGGAAGTGACGGTTCAGGCAGCAATAGCAGGTTTGGACCCCTGGGCTGTTCGGTACTATAGCACGAGATAGTGGCTAAAAATTCCTGCAATAAAGATCAATTGTCAGGGCCCTGAGTGAAGCAACAGGCCCTAATGGCCCTGACCCATCTTGCCTGGGACCACCACCACCCCCCCTGCCCACAGCCCAGGACCCCATTTCAGCCCAGCGCCGGGGCTGCCAGCCCCTGCCTCGGTGATGCAAGTTACAAACAAGTAACCAGCATGGCCTGTTCAGTGACAGCTGTCACAGAGGAACAAGGCACAAAACAAAATGACAGCCTCTGCTGATGGATACTTGTGACAAGCCACAGGTAACAGGAAGAAGCATTCTCACATCCAGTCTGTGTGCCCATTAGTATTTATCATCATCATCTTAATAATGACCCCTCGTGTCATGGGGTGGTTTTTTGACAATTGAGTTTAACTAGTGAAAAGATTTGGTATGCTTCTTTATCCTTAAAAAAAAAAACCCAAAACATTGCTCAGTGGTAAGAGCTGGGATGTCTGTCCCGAAACGCCGGGTAGCGCAGCCCCCCCCCCCCCCCACAGGGTGCCTGTGCAGCCCGACACACATGCACTTGCTGCAGCACGGTCCAGCCACAGCCACCAGACCAGCAGAGAACCAGGAAAGCACAATGTTTGCTGAAAACCATAGTTCTGAGACAATCAAGCTGTGTTCAAAAAGTTATTATTTATAGAATAAAAGCACCATCGAAGATGGCCGGTAAGCTATACATGATACTGGCCTGTGTAACAGCATCATCTTGCTGTCAACATGCTCTGTCCATACTTTCCTTCACATTCCCTCCTTTTTGTTTTTACTCTCCTTTGCATCTTCTTTTCATCACTCTCTACAATTACCTGAAAGGAGGTTGCAGAGAGGTGGGTGTTGGTCTCTTCTCCCAAGTGACGAGTGACAGGACTAGAGGAAATGGCCTCAAGTTGCACCAGGGGAGGTTCAGGCTGGATATTAGGAAAAATTTCTTTACTGAGAGAGTGGTGAGACACTGGAACAGGCTGCCCAGGGAGGTGGTGGAGTGACCATCCCTGGAGGTGTTCAAGGAACATGTGGACGAGGCATTGTGGGACATGGTTTAATGGGCATGGTGGTGTTAGCTGATGCTTGGACTTGATGATCTTACAGGTCTTTTCCAACCTTAATGATTCTGTGATTCTGTGATTCTCTTGAGGACTTTTCTTTATGCAGAAGCACACGGATAGCAGCACACATTGGCGCACATGACCTGAAAGACCTGCGTTGACTGGGTGTATGTTCACCCCATATTCCTGTATGTTTGTGGTCTACATGTTAAGGCATGTCTATCCAACAAGACATACTGGGAGTGGGGTGTCCAGGGATGCCGGGAGCTGCTCCAGGGTTGTAACGCTCAACAGAGTTTCCGCAGCCAGTGGTGGCATCCTGGAGAGCTGGAGAGTGCCTGGGCAGGTGGGATTCAAGCTCCAAGGGCCCTCCCTCCACAACCCCTGAACTCACCTGCATGCCACGTTGCTCACGCGCTTTTGAAACGACCCCAGGCCAGCACCCCTGCCCTGGAGGGGCTGCTTCTGCCCAACGGGAGGACGATCATCCAGGTGATCCACTACCATCACTGGGACAGTGTGTGGGGCACACTTGCGCTGCTCAGGGTAGCAAGGCTGAGTTCAGACCCACCGCCCGCTGCCGTGCGGGCAGGCAAGGGCCCATGCTCGGGCTCCGGGCTGCTGGATGGGGAAGGCATCTGCACTGCCGCTGCTGGGATTTGGCTGCTCTGGGGCAGAACAAAGTCAGTCGCAAAGTGGTTTCATCTTTTCACCACAGGGAAGAAAACGCACTGATAAACATCAGTTTGGTTGTGAGCTAGGGTGGTTATGAACCACAGGCACTGCTCTGCAGGAAAACATCCCCAAATCTGTGGCCAGTCTCTCCTCAGCAAACTTTGCTGATGGTGCAGCAATGGCCAAACCCTTACCACACCTTGACAAAAGACCTCTTTTTCGCCTGTGTAAACCATTTCCCTGAACTACAGAAGCTAAAAAAGAGCTCTTTCAAGGCTGTACATTGGGTCTGTGTGAGGCACTGGACATTTGCAGCCCCACAGGCCAGAGGGATGCCACCCAAACACTGAGAAGTGGGGCTGGCCATGCAGTGAGCTCGGGAGGCAGGACTGTGCCTGTGGATGGCAGGGGTGGGAATCAGTGGCCAGCTAAAACATGTTAACTGCTAAGTGCTGATCAACACATCCAAAACACCATGAAGCACTACGCAAAGATGAAAACACGTAATACAGCACAGGTGATACACATGTACAAACACCTGCTGGCACATCCAGAGAGCAGACCCTCTACCACCACAGCTGTGCCAAGGTAACTCCTCTCCTCCCAGGCAGCTGCACCTCTCCCCAAATGGCACAGAGGGAAATGACCAAAGGGCTCTACTCCAGCATTTTGCCATGGGCTTTGCAATACAGCTATGTGGACTTGGGGCATGACTTTTTCACACACTTTACCAGTACAGCTATTACAGCAGAACTTTGCAGATAAATTAACAACTCTTTAGCCCTCTTAATGAGCTAATTATTTTTCTATTATACAAACACTGGCTCTGACACTGGAAGATATCAGAAATATTAGAATGACTTTATCTGGCCTTTCTTGTTCACTGTCATCCAGGCAGAATTTACATTTCGGGTATAGGTAAAGTAATGCAGAAATGACAGAAACACAAAGGGAGAGATGCACACACATACGTGTCTTCGACCTATAAAAATGTTATTTGTAGGACATGGAAGAAATTAGTGTGTTGGAGACACAATGAGCTAGTAAAAGCTTTTCTCTCATTAAGGAGTGAGCTTATTTGCATGCTAATGAACCAGCTTGTTCTTCCAGCTCATTGATGTTTCACTGACATGCTGAGATGTCATCTATGGAAACCATGTGCAAAGCATAACTGAAGCCAGCTCTTGCCTGAAGTTGGACGAATGTTGGGTGAAATACAGCAAGATGAGAAAAGCAATCATATCAAAGTAAGCAGCAGATCCTGTCACTCATGCGGCCCTTTGTCCAGGCTATACCCACCTACTTAATCACTGTTTACAACCAGCTCTCCTTGTTCTAGTCCTACCTTGCAAGTGAGCACAGCAGAGGCTTTCTTTGACCCTGTCTTCTAGCAGTCCTAACACATGGTCTATGCAAGATTGCCTTGCCTATTTTAGACTAAGAGACAAAAAAGGCTTTTCAGTGAAAGACTCTTCCAGAAAGTTCAGCGCCATTAGGTTTTGCATGGAGGTCTATCTGTGAGCAAACCTTTTCCAGTCTACAAAAAGCTTTAGAGCTGTCCACTGCTGTTTCTCACTCCCTCATCCATGCTTCATAAAACTGCCAGAAATAACAAACTCCTCCATGGACTCCATAGTGTGTAACATCCTTCCCTTTTGTGGTGCCAGCATTGTGTAAGTTTGCTTTAAAACATGGTGCTAACTTCTTGTGGACCAGAAACTGCTCCAAAACCAGTTCACCCTTCTGTTGCACAGAATGTTGAGCTCACTACCCAACCAGACACCTCAGCACACGCTGGTCCCACATCTAAATTACAGCTCATAGACTCAATGTTTCCCGTTTGTTATTGCTTTCTCTTCTTGTTTCCAGATGTCCCTAGATTGTCACTGTTTCTGATATTCATCTCGTGTTTTCTAACATAGAACCATAGAATCATAGAATAGTTTGTGTTGGAAGGGACCTTAAAGATCATCTAGTTCCAACCCCTGCCATGGGCAGGGACACCTTCCAGTAGAGCAGGTTGCTCAAAGCCTCTTCTAATTTGGCCTTGAACACTTCCAGGGATGGGGCATCCACCTTCTACAGATCAGCAGTGCTTCCTAGTTATAAGAAGGATTTGAAAAAAAACACACCATAGCATGTTTTTAATTCCTTTTTAATATAAACTTCTCTAAACAAGATGCTTTTAGTGACAGAGTTTGAAAGAAGATTTCTTAAAGGCCAGGTGTCAAAAAGATATTCAAGAGTCAAAAGGCTTTTCAAAATGTCAAGTCATTAGTTTTAATTGGCATTAGGGAACAAATTATGAAAGGGTGGAGGTCTGCTCAGTGTCCCAAGATGTACGAGATTTTGGTAATGACATCTAATTTCCAAAGTTGGAAAATTAGAGTATTCTCTGACGAATGGGCACTCTTAAGACACAGTTTATCTATGGTAGATCATACAGAAGAATCATGTGCTATGAGTGCCATTTTCTTTTCATTACACTATTTTTGCTGTAGACTTCTAATGTAAGTGAGTTTAATCCTAGGTCCACCTGCTACTAAAGGGAGCTGCAGTACCAAAAAGAGAGCTAGATGACTAAAGGCTGGCCCTTAGGTATAATGTATTTTTAAAAAGTAAGGGGCCATAAGACTAAACACTGGATGAGCTTAGAGCTATTCAGGTATTAAATTCCTCTAGGAATTCCCAATGACAAGAAAGCTAAGTACCGGGAAATAACAGGGACCGGGGCTTTGCAGCATGGCACCAAATGTTATGTTGGGTGTAAGTACCTCATGGCAGTTTCCGCAAGCCGAGTGTTTGTGTAGCATGCGGTATGCTTCGAAAATAACATGAAATGCAGGGTGAGTTCAGGATGCAGCGTTCCATGTGCCAAGTAGCATGCTGCTCCGTTGGTCAGGGTGCTGTCTTCAGAGCAAAACCTCTGATCAGGAAGCTGTAAGCATTTACTCAGGGATTAGTCTGTAGCTTTGGTTACCATGGGATAGAGGAGGGATAAGAAAGGGGCCACCAGCAATTTAGTGTCTTGTTGCCACTTGCTGTGTATTTGCTGACCAGGGGACTACAACAGTAAACAGCAGCACAGATTCTAGTCAAGTCTGTGCTCATTTTTGGTACTGAAATGCCACTGAACATGAGGTATGCTGGGAAGGTGTCTTTGCTTGCCACTCAAAAATTAAAGCAATGCATGCTAATGAACATGCTAGCAATACCTGATCTACCAGTATTTTTCCCTGCTAGATGAATGGCAGTATGGTGTGGAAACAAGAGGTCTGTATAAAACCTAGAGCCTGCTCCGATCCTTTCTACCTTCTTCCTACATAGCAAATATGGACCAAAACATTTATAGCAGCAGCATTAACTCAGTACACTCTTGTCTTTATAAGGTTCCCATAGGGGTAGTTGTCCCTGTAGATCTGGCCAGTCCTTATATCACATGAGGCTGGAGTAGAAGTTTTTGCTCAGCCCAGAGCTGCTCAGATGGTCTCTGGAAAGGAAACCCCAACTCCCATTCCTGTGGGAGCAGGGAGTGCTGGGCCAGACCACCACCAGGCGCTCCATTTTCATGAAATGGAAAACCAGCTCATGCCTGGAGGACAGAATGCTAGTTTTTCCAACAGATAACTGGTGAGCACGCTGGAGACCAAGGATTATAACCAATCTTGAAGTACTGCTAAAAGAATGAGTTTAAGGCAGGCAAATCACGCTAGGCAAAGCAGAACTGCATACTGTACACCTGTGAATCCCCCAGGCAATTTTTTTAATTAGACCAATCTCTGGCATTGCTTCCACCCTACTACATGTTTCTTATTTTTCAAGTAATGTATGCATTTGAGAAAAATCACAATCTGGTTTTAGATAATTGGGGGAAAAAAAACGTAAAAAGCCTCCAAAAACCCAGATTTGACATATTCCCCCCCCTCCACTATCCATCAACTTTACCAACGGTCCTGTTCATCACTCCATAATTCTTACCTGAGTGAAGTCAAGAGGTGAGTCTAGCCTCCCGGTCCAGCCACAAGGCAGGCGTCTCTTGCAGGGAGCCAGCAGTGTGGTCAAGTGCCCCATCAAACTCCCCTGCAAGCTGGGTCACACCCTTTAGGGCTGCTGAAAGCTCTGCCAAAGCTGCTGCAGACTCAGGCACAACACTTCACACTGGAAAGAGGTGCTGGTGGCAGGAGGATGTATCCCATAAAAAATAGAGAGGACCAAAGTATTACCTCCTGCCCTCTTAACTTAACTTGTTCAATTGCATCCATTTTTTGGCATAAGATTTCCAGAGGACAGAGGACAGATGTTGCCAAGAGTCCTTATCCACACAGCGCAAGTGAATCAGAGCTTGAACTCCCAGCTAAATCATTACCCCCACTGGTGGCTCAGACAGCGGCAGTACAAAGGAATTTTAGGTCATTCATGAGAAGCAGGGCATGCACTCAGCCCCCCGCTTTCTGCCTATCTTCCAAACCAAAAGCATTGCAGTGACGATGAGCTACCAGCACAAAATGAGTTGGTGACTCTACCACACATGCCTTCATCACAGCAAAAGTGAGATGGAGGAAATGCAGAGTTTCAGGGGATTTTTAAGGAGCATGAGTTTGTGCTTTCCCTGATTAGAAAATGCATTAAAAATACATCTTTTGGGGCTCATCTAAGACAGAAGGAAAGAAGGATCATAACTGCGTTTATGTGAATCCCAAATTTAAAAACACATCTAAGATCAATGAGCAGGAATAAAACCTGTTCTGGTGAGCCTTACTCCTCAGGAATTCCTGTTTGCTGGAAAAGAGGCAAACTGTTATCAGGGAAATCAGTCTGTTGAAGGGAGAGCAATTTCGCCCAACTGGAGTGCGAAGCATGACATACCCCACTCTTAAATCACTTATATTTCACTTCTTTATGATGCAATTGTGAACTAGCTTTTTCTCTTTTGTAATTAGAGGATAGAACAGATGGTCAGGGCTTAGTTCAGGGTGATAAATCCATTAAGATAACCTACAGAAAGCTGCTGCTATAGCAGTTGCTGCCAAATAACTGTTCATTCAATGCTTTGTTCAGGCTTTGGGCGCTGGGTTGAAGAACCATCACAGTTCTTCACTACATTGAGGTACAAGGGATAAGAAATCACACACAAGTTTGGGGAATGTATTATTACTGTCCATGTGGCTCAAGGAACTCAGATGGTATGATATAGGGGATGCATGGGGCAATCCAGGGAAACAGCCTAGAGTTGTTGTTTCCCAATAGCTGCCCCTGCAGATACACTCACTCCATCCCAGAATGCATGTCTACTTTTCAAAGTGGACAAAATTTAGCTGAACAGGTGGCCCAATTGCAGAGTAGAGTTTTCTATCAAGGAGTGATTGCAAAATATCCATTTCACTTTTAATTCATGTCTTCACTCATTTTGCAAGAAATTTCTCAAAGTATTTGGAATCCTAGAATAATTTATGCTGGTCAGGACCTATGGAGGGCATCTGGTCTATTCCAACTCAAAGCATTTGTCACAGTGGACCAATCCTGTAGGTCCCTTCCAGCTGGAACTATTCTATTCTATTCTATTCTATTC
This sequence comes from Gavia stellata, assembly GCF_030936135.1. Lineage (NCBI taxonomy): Eukaryota > Metazoa > Chordata > Aves > Gaviiformes > Gaviidae > Gavia > Gavia stellata. The sequence goes on along the minus strand of NC_082599.1, from coordinate 20,233,994 downwards.
TATTCTATTCTATTCTATTAATTCCATCCTTAGACTCCAGCAAAAGTCTTCTGCTTAAGGTAGTCCACAAATATGACCTATTTTTTTCTAAAACCAGAGGTCAGAATAATTAGGTATCCTATAGTTTATGATTAGAAAAAAGATATATTAAACTGTAAAGCAAACAAGGCAAGAAGGTGTGTGTTCATTATTTCTGGTGATGTCTTTGACCTGAATCACATCAGGCTACTCCACAACTGAATCTCAGCAGAATCCGTGGGTCAGTTTCAGGGAGGTTCAGATCTGCGTTCAGTCTCTCTGCACCTCTGGAAACCGGCAATACCCTTTTCCAAGATGCTTTGGCACTTCAGATACTAGTAATTTTTGCTGAAATCCCTTTCCATCATTGGAATCCAGCACCGGAGCATTACCGCATATCTTTGGATAGCGTTTCCATGTGGAAACAGTATCTCCATATACCAGGAGCTCAGAGTTTCATCACATTTGAGCGGCTAGAAACTAGCTGTGGAGTTGTATCAAGTCTGTTAGGGGAGAGGGAAGACTCTGCTGAGGAAGGATGCGGAGCTGCTGTGATCATCTCCTACAAAAGCAGTGAGGACTTCCATGGGGAAAATGGAGCCAGCCACAGATACAGCCTACCCACCAAAGTGCTTATGCTGGTCCCCTTTCCTTCATTCTCCAGGGACTTGGGCACATAATACCACTACATATGACAGGTCCAAGGCAAATTCTTGTATGCTGAGCTCCCATATGTTTCAACAGCAACGTCCCATAGGAGGGGACATACATTAGGTATGACAAAATGAGCAGAGGAAAACTGATTGCATACAAATGCATATAAAATAAAAATACCGCTATTTCAGTGTTTTCTTCCATACATAGTAATGTCGAGGGGCTTTATTAACAAAAGTTGCTTAAGCAGAGGTTTGAATTTGAACAGGGTTCATTTGATTTCTGCACCTCACCGCTTCCTGGCTGACTGCTCAGTATCTGCCAGCGTAGGCATTATGTGATGCTCCGCTTGTCCCCAAAGCTGTCAGTCAAGACAGAGCCTGGGCTGGGAAATGGTTAGAGCCCGAATAAATATTAGCAGCATCGTCTGGACCGTGACCGCTTCCCTCCTACTCTCGCCTTCACCCGCCTACACACATGCTGTTGCTGCTGCTGCCTCTGTGCAAAGTAACGCTACAGGAGGAGCTGAGGAGCTTCTCCCCCATCTACACACACCTAACAAGACATTGTGCTTTTGATGAGTGACCCTTCCCTGGATGCAGCTTGTGTATATGCTGGAGTCAAGTGACACTTTTAACAATAAACCCGCTGAATTACAATTCAGGGAGAATTTACTTGAAAATTTACATAATGTAGCTAGGGGAGCCTTTTAACTGCTTCCCCTTGTGCATAAAGGAGAAAAAAAGGAAGAAAATTAAGTAACAGCCTAATTGGCTTTTAAAACAGCCTACGGGGAGAAATGCAGGCCGGTTCTCTGCCTAGCTACAAAGCTTGGTATGTGCTGTAACCATGGAAGGCAATATTACAAGCATGACAGGACAATGATTTGGTTTTTCAGCACTGAAGATCTGAAAAATGAAATACCTCCAGCTGGGGGGGTTGTTTTCCGGTCGAGGAAGACCTGTCATGCCAGTTGGGATGACTGCAGGTCAGGCTTCTATTGGAAGGAAAAATGGAGTATCTGATCTACCAGTGCACCACCTCAAATGTGGATCACGGCCGTTGGGATGAATGGGATCTGCCTCTTCCACCACCACGCCCATTTTAACCAAGGGGCAGCTTGCAATAAACCGGATAACAGACAGCATGAAGAGGCTAGGGTGGACGAGCCTAATGCCTTCTTCTCCTGCTGCTCGCTGGGGTGCACAGCCCCGGCACCCGCTCCTCTCCTCCAGAGCCCAAAGAAGGTGGCACAGCAACAGACCTGTGTTGGTTCAGTTCCCACCGCCTCAAAACTGCTGCATTTTGGGATAGTACCAATAACAGAGAGCTGCAAGGAAGATACTGACAGTTCATATTTTATTGACTTTTGTCGTTAAAAAAAGCACCAGTTAAATCAATGTCAATTACATTAAAACATGCAAGTTTCAGGGCTAATCACTTTGTCTCACCCTCCTTCATTTCCCAGATACTTCAGGGGGAACCCCTTTGATTACCTGTCCTCCTCAGCAGCAAACACTGCCTTAGACCAAGGCCACGAATGTGAGGGAAATGCCTCTCTTCCCTGGTTGAGCTGGAGACACTGGCAATGAGCCCCGGGAGTGACACCTTCACCTGCCACCACTTTGCAGCCCTAAGCCATTTGCCAGAACTGGGGGAGTGTCAAATTGGGTCTCTCCTCTCCAAAGGCTCCCAAACATATTCCAATTCCCTCCTAAACTGTGGCTAAATGACTGATATAAGATGCCATACGGGTTAGCTAGAAGGGGTCTGGAAAGATCTTTCTCTGATCTTCACTTCCCAAAATGGCTGAACATGGAAAAATGCTGTCCTTCTGCCTACAGCACAGATGGCTGACCTCTGCCAGCACCAAGAGCCCCGGCGAAGCCCTCTGCTCCCTGCCCAGCAGTACTGCTCTCCTACCATCCTGAATCACGGTCCTGAGGACTCACAGGCATCACATCTCCAGGATTTTTATTGAAGTACTCTGGATTCACTCCATTGTGTCTTATTATATAGGACAAAGCCATTAATCAACTGTGTGGCCCTCTTTCCCCTGCCACTGCAGACAACAAATGCGATCATCTACGAGCCTTGCTGCTATCCGTCTTTCCATGCACGGCTTCATGGATCCAAGCAGAGGATTGATTACAGCCATGGTACTGATCATACACTGTGTCGGATGTCCTCGGCTGCCGCCGAACTCACCATCTTAGACATGAGGATGGTTCAGTAAAAAGGGTGTATATACACAGGACTGATCACACAACGCTATGTTTTAGCGTTGATTTAAAAATTAGGCTAGAAGAATTAGACTAAAAAGAAAGCAATTTTGTATTAAACACCATTATTAGCTTTGCTATCCAATGCAATCAAAACAGTTCCTTCCACATCATTCAGTAATGATGAACTCATTCCAAATCAGAAATGGAACTATTGGAAAAAAAGCAGACAACAGCATTAAGGCTTAACCTGGCAGACTGACTTGTGTTTAGGTGTACCTTTTAAGGACAGAAGGCCAAATTAAATACAGGTCCTATTACAGATATATTTATAGGCCAAGTCAAAGCAGCTGTGACTGCAAATCACACTGCGTAAACGAGTAGCCACTCAGCACATCACCTTCGTAATTACTCGATCAATACAACTTAGAGTAATGCCTATAACACGCATTTAGGAGAGCAAAAGCACTTTTGCCTGCAAATACTAGACTTGTTCTCCTTAAAAAGAACCTATAACTGCTGCAAGCAAATGCCTCGATAGGATTTTGTCATATTTACGGCTACAGCGACCATTCAATTTTTAAACCCATCTCTTTGCCTCTCGGTAATAAGTGATTGAAACCTTTATCTGCAGCTGCTGCATCGGTATTTAAGCGGTATACTCTGCTTTTATAAGGTGAAATTATTTAGGTTGCATGCATGGATTAGACACGCAAGCCGGCGGGGCGGGACCGGGGGAGACGCCAGCCATGGCCAGTCTGTCTCCCCGAGTCCCGCCCCGCCGATATGGCGGCTCGTCTGCTCCAGAGAATGCTCGGGAGCCGCCGCCTCCTCCTCTGCTCCCTGCCGCAGAGCTCCGGCGGCAGCTGCACTCGCGCTGCCCACGGTGGCACAGGTACCCTCCGCCCGGAGCATGGGGAGAGGGGGGAAAGGGCAGGAGCTGCCCGGCAAGGGGAGGGCATCCCCGTCCCCAGTGTCCTCTAGGCAGTTGCAAAGGGCTGAGTCAGCCTGCTGTAAGCATTTCTCTTGAACTGGCAGGCTAAACTATTGTTTTTATAGTTAAACTGTAATTTTCAAATTCTGTTTTTTTCCCTAATATCACATCAGCTTTACAAGCAATGAGTCCAGGTAAGCGTTCATCACTCAGGAGCTGGTATTTTTTCATGTATGCTATGCTGATGGGACATAAGCATGGAGGTAGTTTCCCACCTCAGACTTTTTGATTAGGAAGGAATGAAAGTATTTTACTCATTGTTTTTGAGCCAATCTATTAATTCTTTGCCAATCTCATACCACCATAAATGTGCTGCACGGTGTGTAGAGACTCATAGCAGGCAGTGCTGGAGATTGGCACCGTGATGGGTGACTTCTGCTCTCCTGTTGCGTGCCACCCACTTAGCCGTAGCCCCGCTTCTCTTGGGCTGTAGGTGTTGCTTTCTTCCAGTGCTCCTTCTTAGCACCACTTTTCACTGAGGCCTGTGGAAGTTGCTAGTCTTTGATAGCCCATAAATGAGCATTAGTTCTGGTTTCTGAGGGTTTCTAAGAGTCAAACTACCAAACCTTAAGTAGCACGTAGAATGGTAAGCAGATGCAAAGTCCTGCACTTGTCCCTGCTTTTATGTCCCTGACCTGCCCTCCTGTCTGTACCCATAGAAACTTTGGGAGAATTGAGGTGATGATGGAAAGCATCAACAGAGTCTAAGTTAAACTGGTGTTAAAAATAATACAAATTATCTTTCTATATCTAACTGAAGACACAGGCGGTCTCACTAAACAAGCTGAAGCAACTGTTGCTACAGACTGGAAAAAAAAATTGACTCCAGAGCAATTCTATGTTACCAGAGAAAAAGGAACTGAACCGGTAAGCAAAAGCGCTAAAGCTGTCCAAGGTTAAGCCACCTCCTCTGCCTGCTGGACAGAGAAAAACCTGCTTTGGGGAGCTGTCACCACTCAGTTGCTTTGCAAGTCTTCCCCTGCCTGAAAGTTAGACTCAACATACTGAACCATGTGGATTTTGTTCTGACCCAGGCTGGTTTGCAGATGAAAGAACATTCTGCGTTCTTTTCATATTTTGGTTTTTTTCTGGGATACTTTACTGCCAGTTCAGCTGTCTGTGTGGCAGTAGTGGAGGCCTCAACAGCTGGGAGGGAGAAAATCTTATTTTTGTCCTGTAGTCTCCTTTTTTTGACCATATGTAGATTAGCCGTGGCAATCTTATACGTAGCACTCCATTCAGGAGCCAAGTTATCCCTCGTGTGCCAGATCACCCATCCACCTTGTCCTCGAGCTTTGCTTCCTTCTGTGGTGGAGGGCACGTAGCGTTGTGGGTGGAGCGCCGGCGACCCTAGCCCAGAGCAAGGGCTTCTGCGCCTGCGGAGCATGTACTGTGGGATTAAATCACGTGAACTGTGCCCAAATCCTTACCTGTAAAATAAGGATCCCAATTCCAGACCATGCAGGGAGGAAGAGAGTCCCTTTGTAGAGCCACTTTGAAGTTGTGGCGCTCCATAGCAGAGACCTGCTCTTTGGGATCCTGCACATTTCACAAGTTCCTCGGAGGTCATGACTCTGGCCCTGGTACCTGGATGATTTATGTATCTGACTGGTCCCGAAGTTTCTGGGGGCAGGGGGTAGTCTTCACTATTAATCCAAAGGCATCCTCCCCTTCATTTCTTTAGGCTGCTAATGTTTGTTCTTCAAAGCCCCCCTGTGAAGCCTTCTTTTTATGTTTTTTCTCCTGTTTTGAATCTGATTCCTACATGCTTGTTCCAGATGGTGAGCTTTTAAAGACCTGCATTATTATTAACTTCTCTTTTTTTCTTCCTTTTTTAAAAGCCATTTAGTGGGATCTATCTGAATAACACAGAAACAGGAATATACTACTGCGTGTGCTGCAATGCCCCGCTGTTCAGGTAACATCCTTTAGATTTCACATCTAAAGATTTCACATCAGCATCCTTAAAATGTCCTAACTGTGGCAGGAGGGGAGGTGTCTTTTCATGAGAGGAATGGAAAGTGTAGATCAGAACAAGTCTTTGGTGCCAGAGTGCTACGTATACGATTTCCAGCATACCTGTGGTGATACAAGTACATGCTATGCCCTTTTCTTAAGCATATGAGGGTCTCCAGTGGCCAGCAGACCATAATTGCTACATTTGGTTCTGCCTTTTTCTCCTGACACACACACTGTCCTTTTTGGTTGATAATAATTCTGTTTAAGAGGTCTCTAAGCCACAAAATACATGTATTTATGTGTGAGTATCGCTGTATGTTTGCTCTGTTCTTGTGGTCTTCCATAGTCATTTTCTGCCACTCGTGCTACTGGGCTAGAGAGACCTTAGGTCTGCCTTAGTCTAGCTGTTGTTATGTTCTTACCGCTGGGTCCCTCGTACCAGAGCTGGGACCTCCTCTTCACCCCCACCCCCTTCTTCTTACCTAAATTAAATTCCACTAGTTTTGCCTTTTTGGTTACATCTACTTTTTAAAACCCGGCTGCGAATGACTGTGCTATTAACCTCTGTGCTCTTTACAATACTATATATTTTGCAACTTCATTAAAGTCTAAGTAAAAGGAAATAGAGTGCCTTAGAGTAGGATATGCAGAGGGTGTTCTGTTCTCTGTAACTGAACCAGAAAAGACAGTTCCTCATATTTTTGATCTAGAAAATAGCCTTTATATATTCCCAACTGCAAGTTCAATGAAATACAGCTGATATACCCATTTTTATGAAGACTTTAAAGGATGCATCACAGATCAGAACTTCAAATGGGAAGCTGAGGAACAAGAGGTCTGGATAGTAAGAGGGGAAAAAATGTAATGGCTGTATTAAAAATAAACCTCAACTAAGCAAGTAAATGGTAAAATTGGAGGCTGATAATTGTGAACAGTTAGTTTTCCTTTAGCCAAGTACAGAAAACCATTATTATGCAAATGAAAATTTGATTAACTGTATGTTTTTCTGTAAAGGTTTGCTAATAAATGCTTTTAAACAAAATTATTTCAAAAGCTAGTGCAGCATTGCAGAATATTCTGAAGACAAACGTACCTCTGTAAAATTCAGATAAATTAGAGAAATTTTAAATTACTAAGCTGTGGAAGAGTTCCTTCAATTCTTTCAAATGTTCCTTCAATTTAGACATCCTTTATATTAGATGATAGATATTGACAGGCCAACATGAAGAGAGAAGAGCACTGAAGGGAATTGCTTCTGCTGCTAAACTAATAACAAAACAACAATATAACCAAACAGTCATGCTGCTTTTTGCAGTATCCAGCTCTCAGAGAATATAGGTACTTTTGTTTAAAGCATAAAATAATGCTGAGCTTTACAGACTGACACAGAGAAATAAAAAAAAACAAACTTACAGAAAAAACCTTTTAAGAAAATTGAAAATGATTAGATGTGCAAAATGGTCTGAAAATATTTTTTCCATGAATGCATTATGTTGTGGACAAAACTAATAATGAGGGAAAAAAATGGTATTTCATAAGAGATTCATTCATTATGTTTATTTCCTAGTGCATTAAAAATGTCCTTTCTTTTTCAAATGCATTAGATCATTAGCTACAGGTAAACATGAAGCATTTCCTCCTTTCTTTCAAAGTACACGTGTGTGTGTATATTTATACCAGAATTTATTACCTTCTGCTACCAAATATTCATTTGAAAGAGTTGAAAATACATGGAACAAACCCCTAACCTTTATAGATAGCAAATTGTGGTGCTTTAATGAAATCTCAAACCTTCAGCGAACCATAAAACTACAGCTGAGATTCATACAGCAAAAAGCACTTTTTAGAATTATCTGGATTCCATCCAGGATGACTGAAACAGGGATCAAAGTAAATGACATGTGCTGGAGGAATGGTGTGTCGAAGGCTAATCTAATGCATATGTTTAGGGAAAGTCCATTTATCCATAAATTAAGCGGTGAAATACTTCAAAGCACAAATATGATCTTGAACAGCAATATTTTTGGGTACTAAAACGTTTCTATTAGGGAATCTAAGTGATATTACTGTTAGTAAAACCACACAGAAACCATTTCTGTTGAGAGCTAGTTTAACAGCTCAAAAGATTGATCCTTTAGCAGTGGAAAACACCTACAATAAACTTAAGTATTGTGAGTGGCACATAAGGGACGGAGTCAGTCAGGGTCAGATGCAAAACCCACATAGCACTGAAGACCCTTCTTGACTCGATAGGGTTTCAGAGAGGATCCTCATATCTATGCATGAATAAGCAGAAGGATCCCCGTGTCAGAAAATGAAGAGTTCTGATTGAAATCTTTTGAAAATAAAAACAGAAACAGCCCAGGTATGTCAGGGAAACTCAGAAATGGTGTACGGACACTTGTGTTCCCCCAGGTTTTGCTTTGGGAAGCTGTGGCCAGTAGGCACAGCGTTTGGGTGGCTGTGTAGCAGGGATGGCAGAGGGCCCTCTTTGGCTGGAACGAAATAGGCTTGGAGCCCTGAATACCTTCTCGCGCAGATGCAGAGCTGCAAACTGCATTCGCTTCGGTGTAGTCTGCCTATCTACTGTCTCCTATTTCTCCTTGGTTTTATGGAGGGGAGGAAGTAGGAGAGCATTTCTCATGGGTCTTTGTGGATTGATGTAACGGACTGCGCAACAGTCTGCACAAAAAATAGCCTTTGGTCATTTTGTGTTTCAAATCCTCTTTTATTTCCACAGTTGCATTGCTCAAAGACAGCCCTGAACAGTTAATTATAAAATGCATGCTAAAGCATGCACTGTTCTTTGGACTGGATTTTTTAAAGCTTTTTGCCCTGCTTGTTTGTCTTGTCTTTCTGAAAGTCACTGCAAGTAAGATTTTCAGATTTTTCTTCACTGTCTTAATATCCCGCCAAAATATACATTATATATACTAGATACGTTGCTTTAAATTCTGTATTGACTAACGGACTGATCCCCTTGATCACAGAAAAGCTGCTGCTGGTGTTGGTGTCTCCATCCACCACTAGATGCCAGTAAGAGCATTGGGTTTGGGAAACTGGGATCAGCATGGGAAACCGGGAGGAAGCACCTGTGGTGGGTCTCCAGACCACTTATCCTAGTCGTATCTGAGTCTGTCTTCATTTCTCATTCTAACTCACACTAGGTCACTCTTCGCTAGAAGAAAGTACTTCTTGCTATCAAAACCTGCACATCTTTAAATAGGAGGGGTTATCTCATTTCTGTATCCTAAATCCCAAAAATATTTTCTGATCATATTTTCCAATATGCTTTAGGTTTTAATATGCACCTAAATAGGGCTGGTAACCCTGGATGTTAACAGGAGGCACCCACAAGCTCACAGTCTGTAGTACTGTTTCTGATGGCTGCAATTATCTCTTGGGAAAAGTAGATCTTTGTGCTGTGAGGATTTGTCATTGTTGATTGACGGTTTGAGCAAGGCTCTGTTTGATTTACCAAACCATTTTGATGGCTGACTACAAGCGGAAGCCACCATCAGATGTGAGCTTAGTCTGGTGGGCCAGCCCAGCCATTTTCCATACTTTGTGTCTTCTTGTAAACTTTCTTCTCTGAGGTTGTGCTGTATCAGGCCAGGCTTTGAACTGCAACTTTGCAGGTGTAATTCAGCTAAACAATGTGCTCAGTTGTTGGAAAAACCTTTTTTCAAACTTTATAAAATGACAAACTATCAGTCAAATAGAAACAGTGAGGCAAAAACTCCTGTTATGGACTGATCAAGAATTCCCTTTGATAAAGAGCTTCCACCACAGTTTTATGCCAGTGAGAAAACTTCTACTGTGACAAATGCTATTTACAGCATTACAAGACAAGGATGAGGAAAAAACCCCAATGCTCTTATTAAAAACAGACGTTTTTCTAACATCTCTGTTATTAATTAACAAGATCTGGTTTCCGCTATAGCTCAGAAAAAAAGTACAATTCTGGGACTGGATGGCCATCGTTTTCTGAGGCTTGTGGTACTTGTGGCAGAGATGAAAGCAATACCAATATAATGAGACGACCAGATAACTCGTTGGGATCAACTAGAACTGAAGTTGTCTGCAAACAGGTATGTTTATTTTGGAGGTGATACCCAAAGACCCAAATCTTAACACATAAGTTTTCTTTGTGTCCATGAATAAATCTACATAAATCTAGCAGTGAGAATTACGGTATCACTAGAACTATTCTGTCTCACTTCTTGGTATGAAACACATGAGTAGATTTCTAAATATCTAATATAGACAGTCAGTTTGGGTGAAGAAAATTATGTGACTGGGGAGAGCAGTTGTGTAAGTATAGCCAAGGGCTGTAGTTTAGGCAGAAAATTTATTCAGAGGACCTCAGGTGAACTGCAGTATGTGACAACAGACAGTAGAAGGGGCTCTGAGATTTAGTCCACCCATCTGCCCCATCACAGGGTCAGTCCTTCCTAATCCAGTCCTGCTAAATGTTTGCTTAAGCTGTTCTTAAAATATTCAGTGATAGAGACTCCCACAGCCTCGCTAGGTAATGAGTTGTAATGTTCATGTCTTCCTAATATTGGTTAGACACTAGGGAAAACATTAATTTTATTTTGCAGCAGCTGAAGATTATTACTATTTGCCCTGCACGTCAGTGGTGGTCTTTTCTAAAGAACTGTCACCCCTAACCATTTCTTCCCAGCACTGAGTCTGTTCTGTTTATTATGTCTGTTGAGATATAAAAGTATGCAATCAAGTTTAACGAATTGCAGCCCCTTCTAGCAGGATTAGGTATTATCTGCAAATGTAACAAGCATTCGTTGTAGTCCATTATCATGGTATACTTCATGTTTGCAGTAATATCCAGCAATCACCTTTCAAGAACCCCAACTGAAGACAACCTTCCAATTTTATAATGAACCACTGACAGCTATTCTGAGTCTTTTTCCCATCAGTAACTGGGGGGGGAGGAGGGGGGAGGGAGGGAGAGGAGGGAGAAATCCTCAGTGGACCTGTGAGAAGGACCTATGGTGACTGTCTCAATTAACTTGAAATTTTCATTATGTAATGAGAATTCTAGATCCTCCCATTTATTTCCTATACTTTCTGGCACTAGTACCTTTTGACTTCGTCTTCTGGGATCTGCTTGTTTCGGGGTAGATATTCACCCAGTGGCCAGAGGTGATTACTCCAGGATGTATTTCTAGTCTCTCTCCAAGACTCCCCCACCCACACAACTCAACAGGGAATTCATCATACGAGTTTCTTCATTCAGGATAGCACAGTAGGTACCAGCATAATGTTGGGCCACAATTTTAATGGTAATAATGGTACGTAATTTATTTTGCAGTGTGATGCCCATCTAGGCCATGTGTTTGATGATGGTCCCGCACCTTCTGGGCAGAGGTTCTGTATCAACAGTGTTTCATTAAACTTCAGACCAGGCCCTGGTCAGTGAGAAGTGGATCTCTGTGGCTTACAGAACACCCTTTCACTGCTTGTACAACAGGCTGGTGAAAAACTCTCACACTTTTAATATAGAACTCAAATGTCAGTACTTATGCCATTGCAGCTTTGCTTTCCAGCTATTATCAGTGTTGGTAAAATACATATTTTTGTGGTAACTCTTCGGCAGTCTGCCTTTTCATGGTTAGTCTGATGTAAGTGTTGATCTGTTTATTGTATTATTATAATTTTTTTAAAAATCTATGCAATAGTTCACATTCATAACTATCATCATTAACTGTATTGAGGCTGCTGAAATGAACTGCTCTCCTGAACCTGACTTTGCCTATGCTGAACAGTAGTTGTGGCACCCAGAAATACAGATATGCATGGCTGATCATGCCAGAGCTTTTACTTCAGTAAAATCATCATATCCTTCTAAAGGAAAGCAAAAATAATATGAATCTCCAAATAAGGTTTGAGGGGCTTTTTTTCCCCGATGTGAGAGACCTTTAGGCAAGCCAAGTGACCTTTCCGTGAATCCATAAAAGCAAAGTCCTGAAGGAGGGCCTAATTAAAACTATTCCAGGCAATGGAACCAGTGGAGACATGGACTCTTCCTTCTTTTCAATCGATGACTTTGATTATGTGTCCAATAGTGGAGCTGAAGTAGGGTTTGCTCCAGGAACTTCCTCTTACAGAAATAATATGATAATAATGTAACGATCTGTGTAATATTTCCAGACTTCTGTTATCACTTGTGTATTTCAGAATCTGAAAATAAAAATGAATGTGAAGTTTGCTGTATTTGGGGGGAAAAAATCAACATCAAAAAACGTGTTCAGTAAAGTGATGCTTTTGTTGAAAACATGCCTTGTCCATTCTTCCTTCAACAAGCTTGTAAATACTTCTGTGTTCTCCCAAGCATTGTCACCATGGTTTGCTATAACAGGAAAATAAATCCTATGTTTGTTAAATTGAGCTTTCCTGCTTTCAGATTTTTTTCCAGAGAAAATAATCTCTGAGTCAGAACATCAGCTTCACTAAACTGGCCAGGTTTAAAAGCTTCCCTGCTGAGAGTTACTAGGCAACATCTCATTTGGCTTTACCTATAACAGGCTGTTTCCATTCTCCCCACTTTGGTTGCCTCAGTGATAGAAAGGGTGTGTTCATTTACTTAGACTAGTGTAGTCTTAAAGCCGTTTAATATCTTCAGAAAACGGTCCTCTATTGTAGTGAATTTACCTTTGTTCCTTCTGTCTTGGAGCTCTGCAGTTTTTCATTCTCCTGTACTTTCTACAGGAGAACTCTACAATTTCATAGATTTTAAAAACATCATATAAAGACAGTGGTCACTACAGCCAACCTAAACCAGAATGGCACAAAGGCCACCAGAGGTGTGAAGTAGCATGAATGAAGCAGACACTTTCCAATGCTAGTTTTATGGAGTGTCATAGATGGTGACAGTCACGTCGCCAGAGGTGTCTGTTAACAGCAGCAGCAGCAGCATGCTGCTTGCTGTGTCTGTGCTGCATCATGCTCTGCTGTGCAGAGATGCCCTTGCATCACCTATTGCTATCACCTGCCTGCTCTCACCAGGATGTACGTGCCCAGCCTGTTCAGGTCTCTGTTCCCAACAGTCTTCGCAGGTCATACAGAAATCACCATCCTTGCATGCTCTGAATTCATGTACCCCCTCCCCCCCATCCTGATACACTTTTTTGACTGTTTGGGTTTTTTTCTTAAAATCTATTGCGCAGCTACTGGAAAGGGGATTTGGCTCTTACAGGCATTCTTTAGTCAGGCAGCCCACTCCCCTCTCCTCACATTTCCCATCAGAAGATGGTTGTCTCAGAAAGGAGCGTGACTGGGTGTCCCCAGCTGGACTCCTGTGATCAGCCATGCGCTGGTGGAGACGCCAGCACCTGCCTGAGTACAGTGACTTTTGGCTGGGATACCAAATCGAAATGCTCCTCGTTTCTGCAAACGGCAGTAAGTAGGAAGAGAACTGGCAAAATACCTGTTTCCCCACAGACACCAGGTCTCACCGACACCTTCTGTGGATGAGACTGAATGCTATATAAACAAAATAGACCATGGCGCTGAAAAAACAAGTATCCACATACAAACTTGTGTGCAAACTATGCTCAGTTTAGTACCTTAGATGTATATGGTTGGTGGAGACCAACTCTTAGTGAACCTGCAAGTTAGTAACTATTACTGACAGAGGAAGCTTGCCTGAGCAGAGTGCATTTATTTTATACCTATAAAGATCATTGTATGCAACTGGACGTTTGGACTAAGCAGCAGCTGGTGCCTCCTCACCCATACAGCAGGATGACCTGAGGAAAGAGTCCTGTAAGGATACGGTTTAGCTTGTGCAGTGTTAATTGCAGATATGTGCACAACTCTACTGCCCCAGAGAAACCAGATACAGCTAAGCAACCTTGTTCTGCTTACTCAAATGAAAACAAGGAAAAGAGGAAGGTTTGGCTTTCACCACGTGTATAAAATCGGAGTAACGGCCCATCACCTTTCAGTGTGACTCTGTATCCTGCAGTTTGGTGTAGCTATACTGAGGTACTTGAATTTCCTGCCCCTTACACTTCACTGTAACACCAACAGTGTTTAGATATCTGTATGTACCTGCGTGTATATATCAGCAGAGGAACAGGGGAAATAATTTTGCTTTGTAAGCAAGTAATCAATTTAGAATAAAACCCAAAATCAACAGAAGCCCTCTTATCACTCCCAGCCCTCCCCATTGTGGGTACTGTGCACCTCTTCTAATAAAACAAAGTCAATGATGCAGCATTGAGCTGAGGAAAAGGGAGGTAGTAGATAAGGGAGGAACAAGAGGAGGAAATGGGTATGAACTTCTTGCACTAGCTCTTCCAATGCTTTTTTGGCAATGTCTGACACTCTTATATTCTCTGCTGTATCAGATAATAGATGGAACTGGTTACACTGCAATCTCAAGTAGTATGGGGGGAATAAGGCAGGGGTTTCTTAACTGATCCATCTTTTTATTACATTATTACTTGTGAAAAATTATATGGATCAAATGGGTTACTCCTCAGTAGTCCTTTATAAAATGGCAAATTTGATAGCCTTGTTTTCTATTATTTGTCTTACAGTACAAGATGAGGGAGAAGGACCATGTTCACTTGGGTACAAGATAATTATGTCTTGAGCAGAGGATTATTGTTATTAAGTTGACAATTAATTTTGAGGATGTGCCAAGATCTGCATGTCTGCGCAAAGACGCTGTCTGCGTCTTTGGTTTTACCATTCCCTCTGCTGGCTTTTTATTCTATGTATATCATCTCAAACTTCTATTTTTCACTTTTAAGATCTATCACAGCATGGTTCCACCTTGTGTTTTGTCTCATACGTGCTGATGGTACTGGCCTGTGTTCTGCCAGTAATGTCTGCCTTTGTAAATTTAAGGTCAAGTTTTCTTCAAATACTTTTGTGCTTTATCCTGGGCTGCCAAAGTCAGAGGAGATCCATTTAAGACCCTGCAAGGCCACTTAGTTACCCTGCCTCTTCCTGGCCTCCTCCCTGAAATTTGCATCTCTCAGTATGCATATAGAGCACATCTAAGCAACTAGTGTACTCTGACAGCTGGGATTACACCAGCCATAATGACGCCACTGTTACCTTGTGCTTCATACATCTGCCAGGGGGATCCATGTGACATTTCTCATGATGTATTTGAGTTTCTCTCCCATGACAATGCATTTATGTAAACTAATTTTATGTCTACAAACAGAGCTGTTGACATTTATGGTCTCATCCCCGTGTGATGTAAACTGCTGGACATTCAGGACCTCTGACCGTAAGCTCTTTGGGGCAGGGAACTTCATTATCTTCTGTGTCTGTGGTAGCAACCACACCAGGACAGATTCCAGCCCAAAGTATTATAAGATCATGAATAATAAAGACCGATAATGATGGAAGACACTATTAATGAGTATCACAGGCTACAAGAATTTCCTCGTGTATCTGCATCAACTTTGTTCCACCATAGCAAATAAAGAGCAGTTGCTTCTCTGATCTGAATATACTCTCAGACAACTGCAGATTTATGTTCCATCCACCACATCTGAGAAGTTTTTCAAAATTGTTGTTTCATTAATTAGTTTCAATGATGGTACTTTTTATCCCATTGCGGTTTTTAAATAACCTTTTTATAAATCCTAATTGAGGTTTCTACATAATTCTTAAGAGGTTTTAACATCTTAAATAAACTATTTCAAGACTTTCTTAGTCTTTGCAGCATCTCTACAAGGCAAGTAATTATTCTCAGTTTTACTGAGGGAAGACTTGATGAGAAGAATTTAATTGACTTACTCAAGACTATAAATTAAATTTGCAGCCAAGCCAGATTTAGACTCTGCATGGCTCCTAACAGCATCCAGATCTTCAGACACTGATTTTTCTAAAACTTGTTTTGGTACTTAATTGTTTGGGGGAGTGAATTATTGAAGGAGAGGAGGTAAAATTAGCATATGTTTTTCCGGCTATGGTATTAAAACCAAAGCTAAGCCAACTAGGTCAACTTTGGCACATAAAAAGCAATACTTGAGCTCTTTCTCAGAATAAAGGTGGTACGGGCTTGGTTGAGAATTAGGCAGCTGTATTCTCCGGCTGTGCTGCATATTGCCATGCAGTCTAAAATGAACCAATGCTCTTTGTTCCATGACAGCTTTAGGTAGAAATGAGGCAAAGCAGCTTGCTAACAGCAACTTCTTTGCTTGGGAGGCAGCATGGCTTTTTTGTGAGCACAGAGAGAAGATAGGAAATAAGGAGAAGGTTACTCTTCTATTACTAGTAGCTTCACCTCCTTTCACCACAAATCCTAATGCCCATTATTTTAGCCGTGTATCCACAGAACTGTAGTGATGCTCTTTTCTGTTGCACCACACTACAAATCATTTGGATTCTCTTTTAAGCTTGTTGACAACCTAGTCTGATTCTGGATGGAACAAGAGAAGAAGAGAGACTTTTGTCAGAGCAAAAAAAGGATTTTGCCACCCCAGAACATCTCCAGTATGAGGTAGCTCAGGAGGCAGCCTGCATGAGATGGAACTGAAGAAGTCTCAGTTTGGGATTTCCTTTTTTTCCTGGTTTTGAACAAAATGGTGAGGGTTTAGCTAGTATTCCTGAGCATGTTTGTATTTTCTGGTCTTCAGCCTTGGCCCTACTGTGTAGAGGAAATGAGTCCTGCCACCACACAACTGAACTGCCTCCTCTTCCATTCACCTAACGACTTTTCGCACTGGGAGCGAAGTGTTTTAAAACCGTACTCCTGTGCCTGTCCCACCTCCTGCTATACCCAAGTGATGAGCTGGGGTAACACTACCCTCACAGCATGTCGTGTAATGCTCAGCACCCCATCAACCTCATGGATTTCACAGCTCTTTACACATAAATGATGCCTAGCCCCAGCCCTTTGAGGTAGTGGTGAGCCACATGTCACAGAATAGGAAGCTGAGGGACAGCTGTGGGAAGTGACTCGCCCACAGTCCCCTGGGGCAGGGCAGGGAAATCTGATTACAGAAAGAGTTCTCAAAAGCTCTCCAAGTGTGAGCTGCTGCCAAAATTCACAAAGGCGAAGTAGTTTAAAAGCAAAGCTCTTTATTGAAGAAGTGCCCAGATTTTTTCAAGACTAAAAGAATTTGTCTCAAGGCAGGTGTGTCCATGGGGACTGGTTTTAGTAGCGCTGAGGAATGTGTGTGTAAGGGATTGGCAGCTTGCCATGAGGCAGAAGAAAGAGAAATTCATGCCCATTATTGTGCTCCCTTTTACTGTCTTCTCTTTTGTTGTTTTTTTTCTTTGCTCTGTGGTATCCTTCCTCTCTCCTCCTCAGAAATCCCTTTGTAATATCCCCCGGGCTCTGGCTTTCTTGACTGCACTCACCCTCACCTTGTGCCTGAACAGTGCTACTTCCATACACTCAGCCCACCTCCCTTGGTGCCAGTGGGATCAAACACGCAGTCCTGCGCCCACATCTGAGTCAGCAGCTACCTGCAAATACTGGAGGTGACTGTGGGGATCTGGCCTGCAGGCTCTGGGGAGGTTGGCAGAGCAGGCATCAGCTGCGCTCATCCAGCTCGCCTCCTTTGCGCACACAGTTTGACAGCATTTGCAAAGTGACTTCCAGAAAAACTTTTCAGGAACAGAGAAGCTGCCACAGAAATCAGTAAAAAGAAAAAAAAAAAGTCATCAGGGATGCTCAAGTAGCCTGCTTAGTTCTGGAAACAAAGACCATGCTGCCCTGCCACATTACTGCTGTATGAGATGTAGACATGTGGACCACATCCAGGTCATCTTTGCTCAGGTATCATTTTTGGAAGATCAGAAGATGGATCCAGACATTTTATGACAGGAGAAAGGAACAGGAAAGGATAGCAAAGTATTTTGCACAACTGTTAGGAAAGGGGCAAAGGCAACACAAAGGAAGGTGCTGGAGTCAAGGAGAGACAATGAGAATTCGTGTTTTCCTTTCCAGAAGGAGTCAGCACTGGAGGATGAGGACACAGCTGGTGGACTGAAAGCATGTAGAGGATGGCAGCTAAAAAGCTGACTGTGAGCTCTCAGGAATGGGGGAGCTGAGATCAGTCCTCCCTGGTGTGACAGTCTCTGGGGGACAGTTCTGACAGAGACATGGGATGCCTGTGCATTTTCTTGGATTACTGAAGGAGAAAGCCTTGTGAAGGGCTAGGGTCAGAGCAGAGCTAGAAGCAGGTGTTCATGCTTGGGAAGTTCAGGAGATTGACCGCACTGCTAATCAGAATACCAGGTGCAAAATGAACCTTCACACATTCACTGCCCCAGGAATGACCCTATTCCCAATCCAGAAAATGTTCCCTCCCTATTTCAGGCTTTACATTACCTCTTAGTCCTGGGCCTCTCCTGAATGCACTTGGGTATTCAGGCTTGGGTCCATTATATGAACAAAGGTCATTAAACCTTGTCATGTACAATATGTCTAGCTGGAGTTTCCTTAGGCCCCAGAGAAGGAAAAAATGGGGCTCCATGACACTTCTCCTTGGCAATAGCCCAAATAGCCTCTGCCTCTGGGCTTGGTCTGTAAGAAGGGCATTTTCCAAAACCGGATCACATGTAACTTTCTGTGACCTTGTAGCCTTTGCTTTACTTTTATGAATGAATCTCTATTAAAAGCAGGGGGTAAATGTTTTTTCTTTGTCCCTCTTTCAGTTTACAAATTTGTCTTCTCCTATAGCCAGCTGTTAAAAGATTGGTTCTGCCCCTGCTTTCACCTTTCCTGTTTTATCAGCTGAGACGTCAAACTGAGGGCCTGACCACTTGGTGTTAAAGATCCATGGCTCTTTTTGTAAGGCAGTGGCCTGGCCAACTCTAGACTCTAAATGCTGCCTTGTCTTACAGTTTGAGTTAGCCTCTCACACCCTAAATCGCAAGGCGTCGTTGCCTTGAGCAATGAACAGCTTCTCTGTCGTAATTCAGGGGTGACAGCAGTTAAGCAATAGGTGAAAGAAACTGCGTATTTCTGACGTATGAGCACTGCTGAGAGGCTTAATTTTTTTAGCTCTTGCAAATTGTTTGACATCCACAGATGAAAAGAGCTGTAGAAATGCTTATGATGGCTTATTATTTTGGCCCTGTTGCTATTCTTATTTCTATTACCCCTGTGCCTATCTTTTCTGCAAGATTTCACCTTCTTGCTCTACACCTGCCTCAAGAACAGGCAGAAATTGCCAATAAAAAAGCATTGACTATAACGGAGATAGCAGATGAACTGCTCCAAAGCAATGCAGTAGAACTCCTCCACTCTGCCCATGCTGTAGTATTTAACTAAGCCCATTAAACACCCCTCCACAGCTAACTACAGCCGATCAGAGGTGTTCAGTTGTGCTTGTGATGACTTCCCAGTCTGCGGCAACCACAGCAGTGGCTGCAGGAACCTATCTGCTACGAGAACCGTTCTTCTGGTTGGAGGACAAACGAGACTATTTGTTGGGACCATGGTGGGGAAGCAGCTTGTGGGTGCTGGCGAGATGTGATGCAGAGAGGATGATGAGGTTGGGCTACTCTGCAGCAGGCAGACCTCACAGGGTGAGGTGTGATATAGGGAGTAGGTGGGAATATGAGGTGGAGTGTGTAGCATGAAGGAGGTGACATTCCATCTGAGTAAGGTAACGGGGTATAGATTTGGGATCCTGCTCTGTGGAGGTATGGCATATGGTTGGGTGATTTTGGAGAGACTACTCAGAGTCACCTCAAAATGCATTTCAAAAAAAAAAAATCTATTTTAATATTCCAGAATACTCTGACAATTTTCCCTCACAACACAGAGCGGCTCAAATGGCTGCTCTGCAGTGACCTCTAGGGTACGTTTGCTTTCATACCTACAGCAACCTTAGACACCTAGGAAAAACAGCTTCTCCCAAATGGATTATACGGACCTACTTTCTCTTGTAAGACTGGCTTGTGCCATTGCCAGTCTCAAAGTCTTTCTCCACATAACGCCGTAGGTAGAGCATGTATGGAGAAGAGAGGCTCGTTATCTACAGTTTGCTGGTGCATCAAAGGAAGTTGCAGATGTTCCGCATGGATCTGATCCAATACTCTTTGAAGTCAGTGAAAACCCATCTCTCGACCTCTCATTCAGTTCCCCTCTCTCAGTAGCTCCTTATGCAAATTGCAGTCTATTTTGTGTGTCTCTCCAACAAAATCAACATGTTTCTCCCAAGCATATCCCTTTGTGGAACCTGATAGCAAACATTTCAAAATTCTTGGCATTCTCTTTTTCTGATGAAGCATGATTTGAAAGCAGATTAGAGCTATCCAAAGGCGGGGGGGAGGGTGGGGAGAAGCAAGCCCTAACCCTGGAAACCTGTGGAAGTACCAATTACTGACAGCTATTCTCACTCTGACTGCAGTAGGACTGCTCACCTGGGTAACAGCCAGGAAGAATAGGCCTCAGCGAGGGACCTGCTGAAAATCAGACACAATGCAAATGAATGCCGGCCACTTGACAGCAGAAGGTTGTCAGGAAGCCAAACTGGAAAGAGCTGGCCAAGTCTAAAATGAAATAATCCGCATTTGCTTTAAAAAAAAAAATAAAATAAAATAAAATAAATAAATTCATGCATGGAAGTATAGAGTACAGAAGTCCTAGAAAGCTCAGGATGAAACTGTTAAAAAATGAGACCAAAATTCACAGTAAAGGCTAAAACTAAAAAATGGGGCAGCCCTACTCGTGATGACTGGGATGCAATCCTAACGCTTTGTGCCTTTTAAGATAGTCCTTGTGTATTCATGTGCCAACAGCCCCCCCCTCCCTTAACAATTAAAAATCTGGGATACGGATTAAAGCGATAGCAGGTGGCAATGTAATTGCTATCAATCTTACATCTGAACCTCTCATTTGTCATATAAACGCAACAACAGCTGGCTCTCAACCCTGGTTATCCTCACGGCTATAACGACAGGTTCAAAGAAGGTATGGATGTCGGGTCCTCCTCTGCACCCTGCCAAGGAGCAAGGGGAGGAGAGGGGTGTACAGGCGCTGCACTCTGTGGCAAAGAGATGAAGGGGGAACCAGCTAAGCCCTCTTTTTGTTCTCTTCCCAGGAGTCGTTCACGGGGGGGACTCGGCGTCGATTATCTGGTACCAGCTTCAGCCTTCACACTGAATCAACGTGGGCTGAAGAACATCCACCAGCCTGGTCCACAGCCGGAAACCTGCAAGCCGCTGGGGCAGCACAGCAAATGGGAAGCGCTGTTATTAGCAAGAAAGAAAATTTCAACCGTTTTCAGGGCTGTTTTAGTCATATCACAATGTTTCAGGCATTGCTGTGCCTTGGCGAGCCTGGTTTTTTGGAGGGGGTTTAATCGGTTTCGGTGTGCTGCGCTGTGGAAAGGCAGGGGGTGGCCACGGCAGGACGCACCACCTGTGGGAGCTCACCGAGCGGTCCGGCTGCTGCCCGCCCAGCCCCGGAGGGGCTTTGGCGGCGTGGCGGGCACGAAAGCTCTGAGCTCCCGGTGGGGTCTCGGGGCCGTCGTGCCCGCCACGCCGCCAAACCCCCCCGGGCTGGGCGGGCGGCGGGAGCGCCATCACAGGGCCGTTCCCTGTCAGCGTCGTTCCGCGGAGCGTCACAAGATGGCGGCAGAGCGCCGAGGCCAGCCTCTCGCGTTTCCGCCGCCGGGCCGGCTCTTAGCGTGGGGAATCTCCAGAACTGGCAGGAGCTGAGGAGCTGGCTTGGAAATGGAGGAATTGAATACGATGGCTGGAATAAACTGTTGTGTTGTGAGTTCCAGGGATGTCTCTGTTCACGCTCAACAGAAGCTTGCTCATTTTTGGCAGCCATGTACACCATAGTTTTCTTTCTGAACAGGTCACACTTCACCCCAGGAGAGCAAGGTCTAGGCACAAATTTATTTGTAGTCTTGAGAGGTCTCTGTGGCATTGACCTCTGGAGGTAAAAGGTGGAGGCCGACCGTGCTATCTGTGTCTTCTCTGCTGGCATTTTGGTGGGAGACGGTGACATTTGGCTTGAAATGCAGAGGGGCAAAGCTTGGGTAGGAAGGGAGAAGAGTAAGCAAAACATGGTGGCTCCAGGCACTGGGAGATAAGGTGGCAAGGGCAGAGGGGCATCTAGGGCAGGGAAGGGAGGCACTCACTGAAGGAAGGTGGCGTGGACAGGGGCTTCAGCAGCTAACTAGGATTAGTGAGGGAAGAGATTGGGGTCACATCATCTCTGAAGATTCAGTAGAGTGTATAACCTGGGTATCTTTGTGGCTCAAGCTAGCGTAACTAACATGACACTTCAAAGCAATGGGGATACGTTCACCAAGTAAACCCAATTTGCATTTGATAACAGGAAAGAACTGGTGATCCTATAGCCAGAAGTACACCTTAAAATGTATTATTGTCCCTCAACTGCTATTCCTAAACAATTGCAGATCCCAAGAATCCAAAATACAGGGAGGCAGCATCTCTGCCCTCTAAAAAAAGGACAATCCAGTGTGTGAAATACCAGGCAGAAGCCCTGGGAATGTAGGAGCTGAGCCGTGAAGACCTGCGGAGGATTTGCAATGAATGTTGGCATGGCATAAAGAGGGCACTGAATTCACACACGTTCCCCTAAGCCTTTGTGTGCCAGTGCACGGGGCCAGCTCTCTCTGCCCAGCCCCACAGCCATAATTAAGGGATTCCCACTTGCCACGAACAGGTGCAGCCCCACCCAAACAACAAGGCTGAAGACAAAAGATTACAAATAAGGGCTAAATCCCTCTACTGTACATTGCAGTGGTGAGCAGGGACAGGTGGCCTAGGGTAATTCGGCTTCAGTCCTCATCCTGGGGTGGGAAACGGCAGCAGTTCATTTGGATCTGAACTATTATAGGATAACTCCTTGTGGGCTCTGTTGATGGGGAAGCCGATGGAGGCACGGATTAAATCAAACAGCCTGTATGCTACTGGCAGTGGAATTATTCCCACAAATTTCTGACAGCTTGCAAATAAAGGCACAGGGGAGGGAGATGCTGCTTTCTTCAGCTACCCCTTCCTCACTATAGGTCATTCATTCATTTGGCTATAGTTGATCATAACGATCTTGTACAACAGAAATGCATGAGTGTATGCGTGCAGCTCAACCTGTGGATTTACAGTGCTTATGTGCCTTTGGGACTCACTATGTCCAGAAGAGGTCTTGAGCGTTTCGGTAACAAAAAAGAAGCAATTGTCATCTGACGTGATCTTTGATATTTTCTTAATTTACTGCATTTGTTGTTGCATTAGACATGCCCTGCTATCAGTCTCCTGTCTGTAGATCTGGAGGAAGGTCTTAACACAGCTCAGGGCTGTGGGCAGCTCAGGTGAATTTCCAGCATTGCAATCTGTACTACGTGGTGCATCGGAACCTTCTGCCTTGGGTGCATATGGCTCTGTTACCACTGATCAGAGTGCCCTGCAAGCTTTCATGTGGTTATCCTCACAACCCCTGAGAGTGAGTGAAAAGCTGTTTTCTGCACTTCATAGATAGGGCTGAGTTATAAAACCTTGAATTCCTCTCCATCAACAAAAACACTCAAGCTAAGGTTTAATCAGTGCAGGTTCTCTTGGTAATTGTTAGAGCTATAAGCATGTAAAAAGGACACTCCAGATTTTGGGAGACTTTGGAGAAATTAGGTGTCTTCGGTAGTGCTGAAAATCAGTCAGAATAAGCATGGGCCAGTCTGGCAGCGAGGCACTTAGGTACTTCAAAACTCTTGCTAGGCATTTGAACCATTTAAAAGTCAGAATGCCTTGAAAAACATGTATTAGTCCTGTAACTTGAAGCTAAAATTTTTTTGTTCCTTCTATTGCTAGTAAAACAGGAGTGGCATCTTCAAAGGCCAGCAGACTCCATCTTAAGGTCCCTCCTGAGGGTGGTTTGTTACACCCATTTTTTCCCCTTGACTAATAATGAGCATCTTATACTTAGTGATGCAGTTACTTTAACGTAGCTATAGATGCCCTATCCATTCTAGATGCTCTCAGGTATCCCACATGGATAGCCTGCATGGAAGCTCCAGCTGAGCTTCCAGAAAGGTGCAGGTCTCCTGCGGGTCCTGTGTCATATCTGCGAGCCCCAAGAAATGTCTTCGATACTGTATAGTACTTAACATGATACTAGACCATGCATGTCATACTCCTGTGTGTAAGGAGCTGAATTCCTCTCCTAATTAGTGTCCAGCTTTTGACTGGCTGAGGTTAGAGGCAATGATGACTCACACCCTAAGCGACTTGCTGGGGGACATCGATGCATGTGTTTACAAGACCAAAAAAGAGCAAAGAAGAGGATCCTGGGAAGTATAAATCCATCAGCGTAACCATGATAATGATAGTCAATTATTAATCAATTTGTAAGCATATAAGTGATAAGAAGGCAGTAGAACATATCAAGATGGATTAATCAAGAACATATCACTTCAGATTAATTCAGTGTCCTTATTTGAAGGACTAACTAGCCAAGTGTATAAAGAGATAGACGTGATGTATGTTGACTTTGTTAGTGTCAAAAGCCTTACTCTTCTTATAAACAAAACCATGTAAAGAGATCTAAATGAAATTGGGATTAGAATGAGCATATAATGTTTGAATCATACCAAAGCACACATCCGTCGTTCACTGTCAAACCTAGACATGCCAAGTGGGGTTCTACAGGCATCTGTTGTGGCCCCAATGTTTTCAACAATAAATTGGCTACTGGAAAAGAGAGTACTTAATTCAACTGAGAGCACTGTCTGGGAGAGGTTGATTTGGAAAACAGGATCAGGACTCACATTGATCTTCACAGATTGGAGAGCTTGCCTGAAATCAATAAGCTGCACTGTAATAAAGACAAGTACAAAATGCAGTCTTGGGGCAAAAGACAGATCAAATGCATGGTTTGTGAAATGAGGAATTACAGATAAGGCAGCAATAGTGCAGGAATAGATCGACAGGCTGTTGTGAACCATGTAAACCAGGTAAAGCAGAATAAAACCTATGCAGAAAATCAAATGTCATTTGGGGATATATTAGCAGCAGTGTTTTGGGTAAAACACTGAGGTAATTATTCTGCTCTACTTGGCACTGGTGAGGCTTAGCCTAAGTATAGTGTCTGGTTTTGGACATTAACTTGAAGAAAAGCTACAGGGAAATTAGCAGGGAACAGCAAAAATGTTAAGATGTTTTAAAAGTGCACACTGAAGGGAAATGGATTTGCTTCGTCTCAGGAAGAGGTCATTGAGAGGAGACATGATAACAATCCTCATTATGATAAATTTCTCATAGAGTGGAATGAACAATGTTGTCCCATGCCTACTGGAAGGTGAGCATATGAGAAGAGCTACCAGGCTAGGTAAAAGAGTACTATTCATGTGTGGACAGCTTCCAAAGAAAATGCAGCATCTCCTTGTGTAGATGTTTTTCATGTCCCTGACTTGGTTAATAATTCGCCACAAAGATAAAAGCCTCAGGGCTAAATGGATGCAGAGATGTGGTTTTGCAATGCCTAAATTGTAGGTGCTGGGCACCCAGCCCCAAGGCTCTTGGTATGGTGAAAGGCGGGTGATCAACAAGGAATGCAAGAGTGAGCCAGCGGGCTCAGCAAGGAGCCAACGAATGTTGTAAGACATCTAACTCTGGGCTGGAGAAAAACTTAACTGCACTTAGAAGTGGGGATTGAGGGATGTCCACTGGAAATCCTTTCCTGGAACTGAACAACCGTGGCAGGTCAGCTCTTCCTAGCTAAAAATCATCAGGATAGTTTTCATATCATATTACAGCCAAGACTATTCAACAAAACACCAACTGTGAAGGATGTCTCCTCAGGAGAAAAACTTGTAAGGTTAGACAGTAACTGAGGAGAGATCCTTGAGGAACATGGACCCCTGAGATGCTTTTAGGCCTCTGGTTTTACCTGCATCTGCAAGTCGTGCATCTGTTCCCAAGACAGGAATCATTCATTTAAAACTCAGCTCAACTAAATAGTATCTAATAATTTTAATAAAACAACTTGTTGCTTGAGTTCTAAAGGCCATTAGACAAATTCACAGAAGAGAGAAATATGTTGAGAGCCCTTAGACACACAGCAACAATCTCCGGCAAAAGAAGTTCCTCTTACCACTGGCACAGGCAGGTGAGGGAACTGGGTGGACCTATGCCATGGACCAGGATAGTCATCTCTTTGCTCTTACAGACTTGACAGAAAATTTCCATGAAGAGTTTTAGAACAAAAGAAAGACTCTGCTAACAACATCTGACAAAGCCACAGAGCAGGAAGGGCATCCCAGCACTGCATAAGCTTGAAAAATCATCAGGAGGAAGCCTAGGACTGTGAGTACCAGAGTGGCAAAGAAGGAATGAAATCCAGTCACACATTTGCGATGTAAGGTAAGAGCATGTGCTATGGCTGTGGTCTCAGTAGTCCTTGCCGGATTGAGGAGGAAAAAGACCTTGGGGCACTAGTTAATGACAAAGTGGTCATGAGCCGCTGGAGGAACATGGCCATGAAAAGGGTAAATATAACCCTCGCAGTATGAAGTGAGGGTTTTTGGCAGAAAGGCAAACGCTGACGGCATTCTCCAAGGAGCTGTGAGGACTATCCTGGATGACTGTGGACGGTTACAGTTCTGTTGTCCCAGCAGATTAACTCATATGGAGAAAAGGGCAGGGAAAGGTGATTTGGGTGATAAAGAAACAAGGAGTCTAATCCCGAGCTTGCTTCGCTTGCCCTGGCAAAATGAGAGCTGGGAAGGAACGTAGTGACTGTATGTAAACCTAAGGGAAAATCCCATGGAGGTAGAGATCTTTCACAGGAACCTACATTCGCACAAGAGCAAATGGGCGTAAAGCAGGGAGGAAGAACTGAAGGGAGGAGGTCAGAAGACAGAAGGAATCTCTGACCCACAAAAAGGAGCGATGACAGGAAAAGCTTATTTTTATTTAATCTAGAGCTGGATATATTTATGGAAAAGATGGTGTAACACGGTTGTTTACCAGAATGGAAAAGTGCCCTGTTATCCATTGGGACAGGGCTTTTAGTCATCGGTAGCTGTCAGGAATAAAATATTAAAACCAACTCACAGGACCTGCTGCCAGCGGGTGTTACGGAGCCTTCTTACTCTTTTTAAAACTGTACAGCGTGTCGCTAGTATTTCCAGCAATTGTCACCTGCTTTGCTTTGTTGTCTGTGAACCCTTCTGCAGTTATGGTGACAGTCTTGCACAATTTTTCAAGTGAGCGATCCTCACGGTCAGACCAGAGTGCTGTCAGGACCTAGTCTCAGGGAACCATTCCCCCTCCCCACGAGTGGTTTTGTGTACTGGAAAATAAGGGACTCCTTATCAAAAGTGCTTTTTACATACTGCTTTCCTCCAGTGGCCTTGCTTACAAATCCCCCTCGGGGGGGCGGCCGGGGACAGCCCGCGGCCGGCACGGCGGCGGGCGTGCGGCGCTGGGCAGGGCTCGCCGCGGCTGCGCCCGCGGGTTGCTGCCGGGGGCTCCGGGCAGCCCGGGGGAGCCAGCCCCTGCTCCCAGGCCGCCCGCGCCTTCTGGGGCCGTCACCGTACAGCCCGTTTAGGAGCCTGTTCCCTGCGGGGCCGGTTGGGTTTGTCGCCGTTTCATTCCGCTGCGGTGCCCTGCGTCCCCCCCGTCCAGCAAAACCGGCACCGCCCGGCATCCCCCACCCCGCACGGCGGCTGCCTTTTCCTCCGGGCTCCCCTCGCCCCGGGCCCGGCGGGGCAGCCCAGGCAGGCCCCGCAGGCAGGGCACGGCCCGCCCCGCTCGCACCTGAACGGCTCCCGCAGGAGGAGCCGGGCGGCAGCCGCGGCCCTGCCTCTCCGCAGCCGGCGGAGCCTTGAACTCGGCCATCTCCGTTGATTTAAATGTTATTAGCTTTGAGCCCCTCTTTTGTCGGGCCAATTTAGAAGCTGATGAAACGGTAAATTGTTGGCGGAAACGTAGGCGGCTTTGTGCTCTGCCAAGCAGGTGCCTGGCGGTTTTAGTCAAGGATTGGTAAATTTACAAGAGTGCAGTGGACGTGCCCTCCCCGGGCTATTGTGAAATTCAGGGGCGAACAAAGGAGAACGTGAATATTCACACAGCCGCCTTTCAGCGTGTGGCATTGCTCCGCAATGTTTAAAGCGCTGCGCTTTTTTTTTTTATTTAGGGAAAAAAAACCACCAACAAAACCCCCCAAAATCAGAAAGTACCTGTTTGCGTTTTAAAGCACATGGAAATCATCCGTGAGCAACCATATAATTTGATTTGCTAAGCAATCTGCGAGGCGATTGCACATCATTTATAATGTTCATTGAGCATTTTGCTTAATTGTGTCTCTTTTTGTAAAGGAAGCACAGCCCCCTCCCGGCTGCGGCCGGCACAAGTGGCCAGATTCCCATGGACCCGCAGACAACCGCCGGCCTTGCGCGGGGTTTTTCCCAAGCGGAGCCGTCCCCACACGCCCGTCTGGGGGGCGAGAAAAGGGCTCAGGTACGAGCTCGCTGTCTGAACCCCCTCTGCTCGCAACCCGCCGCCTCGGCAGGTGCTGCCCGTCCAGGCTGGCGGGTGCCCCGCTCTCCTCTCGCCGGGGCGGTGCGTCTCCCGGGCGGCGAGCCGCGGGCTCCGCAGGTGCGGGACAGGCCCGGCGGCACCGGAGCCGGGGCGGAGCTGCTTCCCTTTGCCAGCCCCGGGCCCGGGAGAGGAGCTCGGGGAGGAGACCTGAAAGCGGCACCAGAAGGGGAGGAAAGACCTTTGCTGGCACGACCTTGCCGGAGTCCCCCATCCCGTCCCTCTCCAGGTGCTTTGCAGTAGCCGGTCGCGCCTCCGCACGCCGCGCAGCCTCCGCGCAGGCCGGCAGGGCGTGGGGCGCCTCGGGGCAGGGACACACCGGCCGGCGGAGCCGCCTTTAGCGGGGTGAGCCCCTCGCAGCCAGCGACCTCCCGCCTCGGCACGGCCGTCGCAGTTCAGGCACGGTCGCCCCTCCGCGGAGCGGGAGGCGAAGCCGAGCGGGCCTGAGCTCGGTGGGAGCGGGGCGGGGGCTGGCAGCCCCTGCGCTCCGCGGAGAGCGCTCCGGCGGAGCAAAGCCGGCAGCCCGCCCGCCGCTCCTCCGCACCTTTTGCCGGCCGCGGCCGCCCAGCCGCACCATATAATTTGATTTTCCCCCGTGCCCGCAGATCGATTGCAGCTCATTTGTTACATTCAGCGGCTCCTCGGGGCGGGGGAGCGGGGGAGAAGGGCGGGCCGGGGGAGCCGGCGGCACAAGTGTTGGGATTCCCATGGGCTGTGCCTGCTCTCCAGCTTGCCGCGCTGGCACCCCGGCCCGAGCGGCCGACAGAGGGGGGTTTGTAGACACGGTGACCTCCGCGATCTCGGCTTGAAAGAGCCTGAAAGGAGGCTCTTTATGGTGCATTACCAGCGCAGCGCCCAGGTACCAGCTCGAAGGGGAGGGCGCGCAGCCGGGCCGACCCCGGCTGCAGGTGTCTCCTCCTCCGCCGGGCGTGCGAGGGCGCGGCGCCGCCCCGCCGCCTTTGTGGGGCCGCCGCCCCGCCGCGCCGCGCTCGCCCCGGTAGCGGCGCCGAGGGGGGAGCGCTTCCCCCCGCCTTATTTATGAGCCTCACGTGGCGGCGGGGGAAGGGGCGGGCTCGCCGCGGCCGGGCGGCGGCGGCCGGCTCCGCTCCCTCCGCACCCCTCCGGGCCAGTCCCTGCTCTGGCGGAGCCGCCCGCGGGGCCGCATGAGTCCCGGGCACCTGCCTCCGGGGCCCGGCGGTGCTTGGGCTACATGGCCGGGGGGTGCTGCGGGGCACAGCCCGGAGCCGGTGAGGGCTGGTGGGGCTTTGCTGGCCCGCGGGGAGCAAAAGAACTCCCGCAGAAGTCTCTGCAAAGCCGTTTTCGTCCTCCGGTGTCTGGAAGCGCGCAGACCTGCCCGGTGTCGAGCTTGCCGTGGGACACCCTGTCGCCCCCAGCGAGGCGTGCGGGTCTCCTCCCCTCGCCTTCGGAGCAGGAAAGTTGTATAAAAGTTTATTCCCAGGAAACACACAATCCCCCAAGGTTGCACTGAGCAAAGCTTAGTTTAAATTACGCTTTCAATGGTAAAAAGACCTGAGAATATGCTATCTTTTTAAATTAAATGAAGTGCCATTTGAAATCAGGAATTGCAATAGGGTGTTGGGTTTTTTTTTTATTCCTTTCTTGGTAAAATATTGTTTGCATAGATACTGGGCCAGCTCTGGTCCAGTCTTTTAAAAGCCTCCTGCTTCCTTTCTGTGTCAAAAGATTGCATCTCTGAAAGAGTCCAGCACACCAAAGAATCCCAATAGGAGCTGGTGAGTTTTATAATCTTGAGAAAAATATGGCCATACTCGCTATTTGCCCCACTGTGGCTTTATGTACCCAAGACCT
The DNA here is from genome assembly GCF_030936135.1 of Gavia stellata. Taxonomy (NCBI): domain Eukaryota; kingdom Metazoa; phylum Chordata; class Aves; order Gaviiformes; family Gaviidae; genus Gavia; species Gavia stellata. Next base: position 20,203,796 of record NC_082599.1, on the reverse strand, counting down.
CCTGTTTAACCAAACACCGGCAGGGTGGAGATGAAGGTTTACAGAAGAGAACTCGGTAGCGCCTGCAAGCAGGAAGAGGGAACTCTCCCGGCTTGTCTTTCCGTGCCTGTGATTTCACGGCATTAAATCAGCAACAGGAGTTAGGAAAAATATACAGGTAATGTAAGAGTAAGAGCTGGATTTTAGGCCTGGATGGGAAACCCAGGCGTCCCTTCGGGGACCTGGGGTTTTACCTTAGCTTTCGCTAACAGGTTTCGTTATTCTGGAGTATCACATGAGTTCGGAGCTATTTCAGAAGACTCTGGACCGAAAGGCAGGGTGCGCGGTGTGGACCTCGCCCCTGTCACCTGTGGCTCCTCTCTGCCTCGGACCTCGCTGCTGCTCCCTTAACTCTACCTTTTATCCATTTTCTGTCTCCTAACTCTTTAGGGCGAAACGTAGCAGAAAGGAGAAGCCGGGACACGTACGGATGGGGGGCGGTGGAGGCGGCGGTGGGGGAGCTCGGGGGCAGCGGGGGGGGAGGCGACTCCCTCTTCCCCCTAGGGGCCAGCGTGGGGCCGCCCTCCGCACGCAGCATCCCCGGGGGGCTCCGCGGGCGCGGAGAGGCAACGAGGACGAGCACTGCTGCTCCTCACGGCGGGGCTCATACCGCCGTGGAGGGACAGGGGAACCGTGCCCGGGGGGGCGCGGGGGCGGCAGGTGTCCTCTTCGCGCGTGGGTGCCCGGAGGAAGCCGCTCGCCACCCCGCCCGCCGCTAAGGCAGCCAGGCGCAGGGGTGTGCGGATAAAAACGGTGTTTGTGGGAGTTGGGGCAGACCCCTGGGAGGTGCTCAGCGCCGCGGGCGTTGAGACAGTCAGCGAGCTGGGGACCGGTTTCCTTCCGCGCTCCGTGCAGAGCATCGCCGGGTGTCGTGCGCGCTTTGCGGCCCCGCCGGGGCGGGGGTCTGCTCCTGCTGCCCGGCCCCGCTCCGTCCCCGAGAGACCCCGAGATGAAACCTGCCAACGGGAAGCAATGGGCGCCGGCGGGCCGGGAGCTCTTCTTGCCCTGGAGAAGCAGAGCCACTGTGGACTCCCAGCTGTGCTGCGGAGTCGCTCGCCCACGGAGGAGGTCCTTACCGCCTTCCCGAGCCAGGGTCGAGCCCCATCCTTCGCAGACCCCCGCCCGGTCTTCTCGGGCCGGGGGTGTGTACAGCGCCGAGCACCCCGGCAGAGGCAGGAACGGAGAACCCGGGAAGCCCAGGTGCTCCGGGTCCCCTCGGTGCAGGGTGCGCGCCCTCCCCTCGGGCGTGCATTGCGTGGGCCCATGAAGGGTCAGGAGTGGGGACCGGTGGGCTAAACCCCGCATACAGCCCTGCCCTGTCCCCATCTCCCGTCCCATCTCTGGACCTTTAGCGACTCCTGGTCTCCGTGAAGGTGGCTGCCAAGTAGATTTGTCGTGTGATCATTGACTCCGGAGGGAAGGCAGTGTGCCCCTTGGGGTCCCTCCCACTGGTTCCTGCCCTCGAGGAATTGAAATAACGAAATGTCAGACGCAGGTCAGGAGAGTGGTGCGGGAAGGTGTCGTTCCCGTGAGCACGCCGCTAGCCCTCCCGGCGGGGAAGAGGGGGTCGGGGAGACACCCGGGCAGGACAAATATTGAAAGAAGGGCGTTTGCGACACGGGCGGTGCTGGCCCAGGTGCGTTACCGTGGCCAGGGCTGCGCTGGTACCAGCTCCTGGTTTTCACAAGTTTCCTTTTCGTAATGTCTTAGGCAACCCGAGAGGAGCCTTCCCGCGCCCCGGGCGGTTCCTTCGCGGACGGCCCCTACTCATTTCTCAAAGGCGGATGTACAAAGCTGGAATTGTTCGTCTTTAACGCCATCATTGCCGCAGAGGCGAGGGCTGAGGTGGGCACACCGAGGAAACCTCTTCTGCCCCTGAGCCGGGCGTCGCACCGAGCACTGAGCGCCGGGGAGCCCGGGGGAGCGATGTTTCATTGCCTGCGCACCCCAGCGCACACGCAGAGCGCCGGCCGTGCGCGGCGAGGGGGAGAAGGGCTGTGTGAGACTCGTTTACCTCCCCTGCGGCGCTGCTCGCAAACTTTCCAAAGATCTGCTAGTTTCAAGACAGGCTCCGAGTCCCCTACAGTTTGGAAACTGTGGGTTCCCAAAATATCCCTCTGCTCCCCCCAGCAGCACGCTCCCATCATCGGGAGCTGCCGGGCGGCCGCGGGAGACCCACAGCCCCAACGGCGCAACGAAATGCCCGTCGGTCCTGACGCAGTTGCCTTGCAGGGACGGACAGACAGCACAGACTGGCTTCCCAGTGGGAGTTTTGTGGCCCGCTGGTGTCGCGCCACCACCACAGTGTGACATTCGCTGCCCAGAGCGGTAGGGCTCACCCCGGCCGTGCGGTACCAAGGTGTGCCAGGGCAAAGCGAGCACCGCCGGCCCTGGGGAAGGGAGAAAGACTCCGGGCATGGTAAATGGGCTGGGCTGCCCCAGCCTCTCCGGGCACAGACGGTCCTTGGATCAACAGCAGAGATCCTGCTTCTCCTTCCCCATCATCTCCTAGAGCCTTCAGACTTGGCCGTCGGGAAGATGCTTCACCACCACGTTAACGAGAGGCGCCCTGGCACTGTCTCGCTCTCAGGGACAGGGAGAGACCGCGGCCAAAGAGCTGCGCTGAGAGAAGGATGGTGGCAGAGGCTTAGGGGGAAAAGAGCCTGTTTCGGGGGGTTACTTCCCCTCTGGATCGCCCTTGGTCTGTCTGACCTAGGGAACGTGCTGCAAGGAGGGTCCTGAGTCAGCGTAGGAGTGTGTGTGTCTCGAGTGGGTGCGGTGGTGACAGGGGCCACTCGACGTCGTTTGCTCATCGGCTTTGAACTCCCCGGCTCCAGCCGGAATGTGGTAGGAGCAAGGACTCGCCATCCCATGGGTGATGACTCCTTGGGCATGCAGGTGAGGGAACAGAGCCAGCTCTGTGGCTGGGAAATCCCCCGAAATCACTTCAGCATTGTTAGGATTTAGGGGTTTGCTTTCTTCTTTTTACGGGTGTTTCGGGGTAGGAGTGACAAGGTCCGAGAGGATTTTGTGTACGATATGTGCTAGATTTATACTTGTGCTTCCAGACATGATGCCTTCACCCGTAGCGTTCCTTCCCGGGCTGCACACATCCGGGTAAGGCCATGCCAGGCAGGGAGAGAAGGAGCTGCCTCGTTTGCTTTCGGAAAAAGAGATTCTCCAGCCGCAGGCGTGGCCCGGCGTGCCCGGCCCGGTGGGAAAGGACCGGGCACACGTCCAGGTGTGCCCTAGCCAAGCCAGCGGCACCGGGGACGACAGGGACCTCGGGCCGAGCTCCTGTCCGCCGGGGTCTGCACAGGACTGGGCCGGGCTGCTGGCGGGTGACACGGCACAGGGGCGCGGGGACCGCGCCTCGGCTGCGCAGCGCGACTCTGGGACCGGCTGTGGCTGAGCTGGCGGCTTCTGGGGTCCGTGGGGCTGCGGGGCCGGTCGTGGGCTCCCCCGGGCTACCCGGCCCCTCCACCCCCCTCAGCAGCCTCAGGGGCCGGGCACGGCGGGTCCCTGCGCTCCCACCAGCGCCTCACGCCCGGCTGCTGCGGAGCCGCCACGCATCTGCCCCTGCAGCGCCCGGGAGCGCAAAGGCGGGGACAGGGGATGCTCGCGGTGTACGGGGGCAGCGCGGGGCCCCGGGGAGCCCCGGGGCGGGGAAGGAGAAGCACCGCGGTGCCCGTGCGGTGCCGAAACTGTGTCTGCTCTCCCAGGTGCGTCCCTCGGCTCGGTGGGACAGGGCTGCTCGGGAGGAGCGGTCCGAGAACGAGCCATGCCTCTGCCATCCCTACGGCTGGGGGCAGCGAGGGGCCTCCTGCCCGCCGCGCTCCGTGCTGCTCGGAGCGGTCCCCGCAGACCGCCGCTGGAAGGGCTGGGGGTGCTGGTGGGCAGCGAGCAGGGCAGGAGCCAGCCGTGTGCCCTGGCCGCACAGGATGCCAGCAGCATCTCTGGGCTGCGTGAACACGATGGCAGCCCAGGAGACCGAGGGAAGGGATTATTCCCCCCACTCGGCACTCGTGAGACCGTATCTAAGTACTGCGGCCGGCTTTGGGCCGGCCGGCACAGGAAACACACCCGTGAGGGGCGAAGGGAACGTTTCCTTTAACTCCGAGGAGGGCGAAGCACCAGCACAGGTTGCCCTGGGAGCTTGTGCAGGCTCCATCCGTGGAGGCGTTCAGGACCAGACCGGATAAAGCCCTGAGCAACCCGGTCCGGCCTCGCAGCTGCCCCGGCTGTGAGCAGGAGGTGGCACCGCAGCCCCCCTCAGGTCTCTCCCAGCCTGGGTTCCCACTCCTACTCGAGGGGAGCGGGCAGCACAGCAGGGCCCGCGGGGCTCCCGGCCGCGCACGCTGGGCACGGGCAGGCTGCGGAGCCGCACGCGGAGGGGAGCTGGAGAGGGGCCTGCCGCGGCTCGCCAGCCCCGGGCAGCCGGGCCGGGCTCTCCCAGCGCAGCGGAGGGCACCGGGCGGTGGTGCCCGCAGCAGGGAGCCGCGGCTGGAGGCGCCCATCCGTCGCGGCCGGCGAGCGCTCCCCGGGCCCGCAGCCCCCGCCTCGCCCCCTCATCCCAGCCCCCACTCCCAGGGTCCCTGTCCCCCTCCCCGGCTGGACGTGAACGGGGAGCCGCTTCGCCGTCGCATCGCCCCTCGATGGGGAGACTCCCTCAGTTTCCCTGTCCCGGGACGGTGGCAGCGGTCCCCCGGCCACGCGTCCCGGGCTTCGCGCGAAGGCTTCCTCCTTCCCTTCTCGTTCTTTCGCGTGGTCCGTCTGCAGGCAGGGCTTTCCAAGAAGTTGCTCTTGCAAAGCTCTTTGTTCCCTCCCGTGACTCACGCGTTTCCCTGCCGTTATCACGGCGCTGTCAGCGGCTTTGAAGTCGGGTCATTTATTACTTTCCCGGAGCTGGCCCTGTCTTGCTCTGCTGATAGAGCGGGGTACGTTTCCACGCGGGGTTTGATCTCTGCCCGTGCTGGTGGCACACTGGAAAGTCACTTTCGATAAACCTCGACAGACTCTGCCGGACAAACTATTGCAGCGCTAATGACAGAGATAATCCTCCCCTAATCTGCCGGGTAATCCATTTCACCCCAGTGAGAATTTTTAAGGCTTTAATCAGTGAGAGTCAGTTAGGGAATTATTAACAGAGCCTCCGCCAAACGAGCCCGTCCTGAGAGGGCAATGGGAGTGGGAAAAGGAAAAGCGCAACAGGGCCCGATGCGGTCAAAATCGATGCACGGCCGGGCGCAAGGAGCTGACGTGGTTTATTTTGATGTTACGATAGAATTGCCTTAATTTCACGCGCCGCGAGAAACCCCGCGCCACCGATCCACCCTGTGCCCGCTCCGACAGTGGCTCTGCCGGCGGCGGGGGCTGGCGGGCCCGGGGGAGCGAGAAAAGTGCTGGGGGGAAGATCCGCCGGGGTGACCCCTCCCGGTGCCCGGAGGGAGGCTAAGCCGCTCTCTGCCAACGCGCGCGTTTCGCTCAGCGGCTGGTGGGGAGAGGTGCCGGGGCGGGCCGGGGCTGCTCGCCCGACGTGCGGGGAGCACCGTTCAGAGCGGCTCCGCGGGCTCCGGGCCCGTTCCTGGGCGGCGGGGCCGGGCGGGGCCCAGCGGGGGGCTCCGTCGGGGCCCGCCCGCTTCCCCCCCCCCGCCCCGGTCCCCGCCGCGGCGCCGCCCCTCGCCCGGCGGGGGCGCCGCCGTGTACCCCCGACGGGGGGGGCCCGGCCCCCCCCCCCCCCCCCCCCCCCCCCCCCCCCGTCGCGCGCTGATTGGCTGGCGGCGGCGGTCAGCGGCACGCGCCCGGGGATGTCGTTATAAGACTCCTCGCGTGCCGGCCCGCCGCGCCAGCCGGCTCCGGCCTCCTCCCCGGAGAGCGGCGGCAGCGGCCCGGCCTCCCGGCCACCCAGGGGCGGGGAGGGCAGGGCAGGGCAGGGGCGGGGGCCCCACCGCCGCGGGGGCGGCTCGGCGAGCGGGCCGGCGGGAGCGGCTGCAGGCGCGTCCCGGCAGGGCTGCCCCCCCGCCCCGTCCCGTGCCGTCCCGTCCCGTCCCGTGCCGTCCCCGCCGGGACCGGGCGGAGCATGGAGACGGTGCTGCTGGAGCACTTCCCCGGGGGGCTGGACTCCCTCTCCTCGCCCCCCTACTTCGACGAGGAGGACTTCTTCCCCGAGCCGCCCCCGCGGGACGCGCTGGCCGCCGACGGGCTGCTGGAGCCGGACGTGGACTTCCTCAGCCGGCAGCTGCAGGAGTACTACCGCGACGGCGGCGACCCCGAGGGCGGCTACCGCTGCCCGGCGCCGGCCGCCACCTTCCCGCCGTCGCCCGCCTCGCCCGGCTTCGCCTACGAGTGCTGCGGGGCGGCGGGCGCGGCGCTGCTGTCGCCCGGGGGGCGGCTCCAGGCGCTGGGCTCGGCCAAGCGCCGGCGGCGGGTGCGCTCCGAGGCGGAGCTGCAGCAGCTCCGGCAGGCCGCCAACGTGCGGGAGCGGCGGCGGATGCAGTCCATCAACGACGCCTTCGAGGGGCTGCGCTCGCACATCCCCACCCTGCCCTACGAGAAGCGGCTCTCCAAGGTGGACACGCTGCGCCTGGCCATCGGCTACATCAACTTCCTCAGCGAGCTGGTGCAGTCCGACCTGCCGCTGCGCAGCGCCAGCAGCGAGAGCCCCAGCCAGCCCAAGAAAATCATCATCTGCCACCGCGGCACAAGTAAGTGGCGGCCCGCCCCGTCCCGTCCCGTCCCGGTACGGTACGGCCTGGCCCGGCGCGGCCCGGCTCTGCGCCCCGCAGGAATGCCGGCCCCAGCAATAACCCCCTGCCTTTCTCCCCCCTGTCCCCCAGGATCTCCCTCCCCCAGCGACCCCGACTACGGACTCCCCCCTCTGGCCGGTCACTCGCTGTCGTGGACTGATGAAAAGCAACTCAAGGAACAAAACATCATCCGGACAGCCAAAGTGTGGACCCCCGAGGACCCGCGGAAGGTGAACAACAAACCCTCCCTCAACGACATCGAGAACGAGCCCCCCTTCGACTTCGTGGCGTGAGGCGCTGCGCGGGTGGCCCCCGCCCCGCCCTGTACATGCTGTATGTAGAGACCTATATTGTAAATGTAATTTAAGATTCAGACTCTAAGGGCAATCAACTTTATTTATCTATTTATTACGGAGTAGTGATAATGAGGTAGAATCGTCTGTTTTGAATGTATAATTTATATAATTTATCCTGATTTTTTTAAGATATGCAATAGGTTTATTCCACCAGCACCTTTTTTGGGGAAAAAAAAAAAATAATGCCAGAACCTGTGAAAATAATTTATTGCCGCACGTGGACTCTTCCTGTGTTTGTTAATAATAAACCCGGATTGTACCTTATGGAGCAGTGTATTTTTGGGAAGCGGCTGCCGAGAGCCCCACCGCATCCCGCGGAAGCCCTACCGTAAACGCCCGGCCCGGTCCCCGGGCAGGCGGGGTGAGCCCCGGGGCCCTGCGGAGCCGGGAGCACGCCCCAGCAGGCACCCTCCGCCCAGATGCCGGCCCCACTCCGCCCCGTCGCCGGTTCGGGCTGCACTTATACAGCCGGGGGGGGGGGACGGGGACGGGCGGGGGGACACTTTCCCCTTCTCTCCACCCCTTTTGACGTCCTCTCCTGAAGTGCTTCCAACTGATGTCTTTGTCTATCTCTAGGAGGTCCCCTCCTTTCAGTGCCTCTGCCCTGCTTGTGGTTTCCAGCTGAAAGACCCGAGTCCCGAAACACCAGCCTTGCGAGGGTGTCCCCCCCCGCCGCTGCCTTGTCCCCCCGGCCCCGCCGCCACGGCGATGGGCGCGCTACCCGGAGCGGGACACAGCTCTTCCTAAAAGTGCCGGCGAGGGTGGACCAGGCTGGGGGCCGGGCAGGCTTGGCCCCTGCGGGTGCGTGGCCCCGCGCTGGGGCTCTGCCGGTTGCCCCCGGCTTTCCGCGGGCCGCGCACACGGGCCGAGCCTGGGAAACAGCCCAGGCAGCCCCCGCCCTGGGGATGCCGCTGCGGGGGGCGGGGGGGCTGGCAAAGCAACTGGTGGCAGAGTCGCTCTGGTAGCCCCAGCTCATCGTGCCCGGCTGCTGGGGGGGCGGCTGGGCTGCACCTGCCCGGGGGCGAGGGGAGGGGGCGGCAGGGCCCGGCCGGGCCGGCGGGCTGCAAGTGCTACCGGCGCGGGCGGGGGGGCAGCCCGGGGCTGCGGCGGGGGGCTCGGCCCGGCGCCGCAGGTGCTGATTTTCCCGTGGCACCCGCGGCTCGGCCCCGACGGCTCGGCCCCCGGGAGAGCCCCAGATGCCCGGCCCGGCCCCCGGCCGGAGCAGAGCTGTCCCCGCGTGCCCAGGCGGATGGGAACGGCCCGGGTGAGCCGAGGTATAATTATTACTCATCATATACTGCACATCTCTCCCTCTCTCTTTTTTTCCAAAGCTGCCGCAAAGTGGGAGCAATATGTTGCACGCATGCTAATTGCATTAACCTAGTTAGACACATTTAGTTCCCTAGCGCGGATGGCATGGATCTATTCCAATAGCAATTAGAGGAGCTACTTGCCCACACAAACACGCCGAGGCTGGGCCGGGGGTGGTGGTGGGGGTGCTTATTTATTTGCCCATCTTTCGTGCGATCCCAGGGCGGCCCGGCTGCGAGCCTCGCCCCGTCCGGCAGCGGGCGGGAGGCGGGCGGCACCGGTGTCATTGAACTTAAGCGGGGCTCTTTGAGCGAGAAAAAGAGCCGACCTATAATTCGATCTTGTCCTGTATTAGGACCTCATTAAACACAGAAAGTCGCTTTTGCACAAATGCTTCCATCAGGCATGTAATCTCATTACACTCATTAGAAAGTCAAATGTTAGTCGGACTTCAGCTTAATTATAAGTTATGGAAGTGTTGTACCGTTTCCTTCTGTGTATAGCCCCGTCCGTCTCAATTGGCTTTGGCGATGCGGTCCCCCACAATTAAAACACTACAATCATTGTTATGTGGCACCTTTTCTTTGGCGTGCCACTTTTTTTGTGATTCAATGCTTCAACACATCCTTTAGTATGGTGCAGATGAAGCGGAAGAGCCGGCCTTCGCATGTAAAACACCAGGGTCTCTATCTTGTCACTCTCCCGTCTTGACTTGGCAAGTCCCTTTAAACGCAATCTTCAAAGAGACTGACAGCTCCTTTTGACCGACTCATCATCCATTCACCCCAGCGCCGCGCTCCTGCGACAAAATCCCGCCGCACAGGGCAAGAGGAAAGTGCCTGTGCTGGTCCCCCGGGCCGGAGGGACCCGGCGGGACCCGGCGGGACCCGCAAGCCCGGCTCGCAGCTTTTGCGGCAGCTTTGGGGGGTTGCTGGTAGGGAGCACGGCTCGGCGCGGTAAGGACCAGCGTGGGGCAGGCGTGACTGACAGCCACGCAGCCCCCGTTCCCCGCCGCCTGCCCCCCTCCTCCCCGCCGCCGTGAGCGGGGGGATCGCGGTGATGGCTGCACCTTCCAGCGCTGCCCCCCGGCGCGCCCCGGGCAGCGGCTCCCCGCCTCCTCCGCGCACCTGCCCCGCTCCCGGAGCCCCCGCCGCCCGCCTGAAACCCCGCACCGGCTCCCGCGGGGGCCGCCCCTCCGCGGCCGCGCTGCCCTGACGGCGCCCCGGGGGGGACGAGGAAAGCCCGCCCGGGCCCCGGGACCGGCCCTCCCTGCATCCCCACCGGGGCTGGGGGCTGCAAAGGGAGGCAGGAGAGAAGAAAAGGGGGGGAATTCCCCGGCCCGGCTTGGGGGGGTGTGTGTTAGCGGCATTTGCAGGAGGCCCGCTCCCCGCAGGCTCCCGGGAGGGAGGTGCGGGCTCTGGGTGTGCGGGCTGACGCTGTCCTCCCGGGACCAGCGTCACTCGTGATGCTCCAGGTGAAAAGGCAGTTGAATTGTCCGAAACGGACAATCCCCCATTAAAAAAAAAACCCCCCACCACCACCACCAAACCCCCAGCCAGTCCCAGAGGACCGGAGGCATCAGTCCGCTCGCCGGCACGCACAGCCCGCGCGGGGATGGGAGGGCGTGCGTGCCTCCGCAGCAGCGCTGTGCGCAGGCAGGGGCTGCCCGGGGCACTGTGAACCCGTCCTGCCGCCGTTCCCAGGGCCTCTCATCTGCCGGCAGTCGGGCGGGCGCCCTGCGAGGCGCGGGGCGTGAAGCCGCCCCAGCCCGGGATCTCACCCCTCTTTCATTCAGGCCTCTCTCGCTGGCACCGAGTACCAGCTGCGAGGCCGAACAAACACCAGTTGAGTGTCCCCTGGTAAACCTCCCGCTTTCCAAAGCATCCCGCAGCCGGTGGGAATGGTCCTAAATAACTCCACAACAAACCGCGCTGCCGAGACCTGGAAGCGTGGACGGGAGGCGATTCCCACGACGGGGCCGGGGTCTGGCCAACAGGTGCTCGGGTTTGGCGGAGGGCGCCGGGGGAGCCCGGGGAGGCAGAGCCTCCGCTGCCAGAAAGCAGCCTGCTCCGGCGCCTCCGGCTTTACATGGCGTGGAAGCCGCAAACAATCGCAATGATATCTTTATTGCTAGGTTCATGTCCTGGGCTATAACATATCAATCCCTGTCGTGGTTCTCTCGGATGCACCTGGTATTTCAAACTTGTTCTTTTTGTGCTTCTGGGTCCTGGACTGCAGCTGCCTAAAGCGAGCAAAGAGAGAGGCCCTTACAATGTGTCCAAGACGTGTTGGCATGGTTTGCTTGTCTTTAATGTACCATTAACTATTGTCTTTACACAATATGGGAACTGTAAAGCATGACATGTGTTATAATAAAACACATTTTCAACGATACACTTGGACTCGGCGCTGGGATGCAAGCAAACAAACAGGCCCAAATCTTGTTTTGTCTCCCTCGCTAAGCCTACTGGCAATTAAACTTAAGACCACTGCTTTCCCCTGATCAGCCAATTAAATTTTATGTCTCCTAATTTTTCACATAGAAAAAAAGTCTCGGTGCCGGCCCCTAAAGACATTGATTTTCTTGCTATCACCTGGCGCTCAGACCTTAGTTCCATTTATCAAGAAGGGAAACGTCAGGCGTTACATAAAGTGACTCTGTTACCATAAGGCTCTCACCATCCTGCCCCATTGTTTTCCCTTGTTAATAACTCATTACCAGGATTTAACAAATCAACCATTACATATGTTTTGTGTCTCCATATTTTGATCCGTACGATTAAGCAGATGTTACGATTGAAAATTGAAAAGTCCAAGGCTACTCTCGTCTGAAAGAAAGAGGGCAGCCTCAAACAACGAGCTAACAATGAGATTCAGAAGATCTTCAGAAAAACATTTACGACCAATAAACAGACTCCAACCTGCTCCATTTCAACCATTGTGCGCCTTGGGGGAATAATTAAGTTTAATAGGAAGAGGTCCGCGGGGTTTTCAATGCCAAGCCCACAGGTGCGGGGTGGCACGATGAATGATCCGCCTGATTTTTGCCAGGCTCAAGGGCCCTTCTCCTGGCCGGGCGAGCAGATACGAAATATTGTCATTTCTTTTAATTCACAGCGTTACTCTCAGGGCGAACAAAGGGGCGGGGGATGAATGGCTCCGGCTGCAGGCGAGGCGCGCCCGGCCGCCGCTGGCCTCGCCGGAGACCGCCCGGCGGGGACGAGCGCGCCGCCGCCGCGCCCCGGGGCCGCCCCGGCGGGCATGGAGGGGTGTCCGCCCCGCCGCCGCCCGCCCCCCCGCGCCGCCCCGCGCCCGCGCGCGCCCCGCCGCCGCGCCGCTCCTCCGCCCCGCGCCGCCGCGCGCCCCGCCGCGGGGCCGGACCCCGCGCGGGCGCGCGTGCGCCCCGCCGCTCCCCGCCGCTCCCCGCGCCGCCGCCGCAGCCAGGAGGAGGCGGGCGGGGCGGCCCCGCGCCGGGGGCGGCTCCCGGCCGCAACCCCCGCCGCGGCCCCGCCGCCGTCGGGGCCCCGCCGGGCGGCGGCGGGCGGCGGCGGCGGGGCTCTCCCGCCCGCCGGCCCGCGTTGCGCATGGAGGTCTCCAAGAGGGGGCCCGGCTGCCGGGCGCCCCCGGGGACGACGGCGGGGCCGCCCCTGCGCGGCGGCTGCGCCGGGGGCGGCCCCGGGGGGGGGCCCCGCGAGGGGCCGCCGCGCCGCGCCGCCGGGCCCCGTCTGGCGGCGGCCCCGCCGAGCGGAGCGGGGCTCCCCCCGGGCGGCCCCTGGGGCGGCGGCGCCGGCTCCGGAGGCAGCGCTCGGCTCTCCGGCCGCGGGCGCGGCGCCCGCCCGGACGGCGCGGAGCCGGCCTCCGGCGGGCCTCGCGGGAGCGCCCGCCCCCCTGCCCGTCCCGGCCCCCGCGCCCCCAGCCTCCGCCCGGCGCCCCGGCCCGCCGCGGCCACCCGCTTTCCCCGTGCACCTGCTCCGCGCAACCTGTAACGCCGAGCGGCTTGGAGAGGGCAGGGGAGGCCCGGCCCCGTCGCGCCCGCCCCGCTCGGGGCGCCCTGCGGTGCGGCCCCGGGGCGGCCAGAGACTCCGGCTGCTCTGCCCGGCCCTGCCCTGCCCGGCCCGGACGGGACATGGCCGGCCCGGTCCCCCCGACCCTGGCCGCCCCGGGGTCCCCGGTTGGCGAGGCGCGACCCGAGCCCGCGGACCCGCCGGGCGGAGGCTGCCCGATTCCCGGGGAGAGGCAGCGCGGAGGGGTCGCACGGGCTGGCGCACGCCGCTGCCGCCGGCGCTCCGCGCCCCGACGGGGTCCCGAGCCCTCTTGACGCGGTGAGAGGGCCGAGCGGAGGCGAGCCTTCGGCGGCGGAGCTCGGCGTCCGCTGGGCAGACGGAGGCGGGTTCGCCTTTTGGGAAACGTTTCCTCCGGGCGCCCCGACGGCTGCCCTGCCCCCGGACTGCGCCGGGGGCCGAGGCCGGTTCGGGGCGACCACTCACAGCCCCAGCCTCCCGCCCTCCGGCCCCGGAGAGAGCGATGTCCCAGGCGAGAGCCGCCGCCCGGCCTCGGGACGGCGGATGGCGGGCGGAGACACCCCCAGGACGGGACGGGCACCCCCGACGGCGCCGACCCCCACCGGGGCGAGGCCATGGGGAGCTGCCCCTCGCCGCGGAGGCGAGAAGCGGCCCGGGGCGAGATGGAGCGGGCGGGGAGCGCCCCTGCGGGTCCCGGCGCGGCTCGGACAGCCCCGCTAGTGCCTGCCCGCCGCCGGTGGCTTCGGGCCGGCAGAGTTTTGGGAAGAGGGGGAGAGCACGGAGCCCTCGGGACGTGTCAGGACCGGGCGTGCCCGCCGGCGTGGGGAGCGGCTGCGGGCGCGCCCCGACGGCGCGGTCGGCGGGGCCGGGGGCTGCGCGGAGCCCTGCGGCCCCTCCTCGGCGGAGCGCAGCCCCCGACACTGACCTTCCCGCGGGGGGAGACCGGGACGCGCCTTTCACGGAATTAGCCGCACAGCCGTCTCGCTATGACTTTTGTTCCCCGCCACCGCCTTGAGACACCGCGCCCGCTCCGCCGCCAGCCCGTCCCGTCCCATCCCGTCCTCGACGGCTCTCCCTGTGCCCTGCCCCGACAATGCCGCGAAATGCATCACTGTCACCGGGTGCGGGTGACAGATGAGGCGAAGGCGCGGAGCCCTCGCCAAGGTCAAGTTGAAGACGCCGGTGGCGGTGTGGCCGCCGCCGGTTGATGCCGAAAAAGGGCCGGTGCGGGGCCCTCGAGGGGGCCCTCCCCGACGTTCCATTTTTACTTCCCCCCCCTTCCCCTTCTGCCTTTGGGCTTTGCCAGGCGCTTCTGCGGGGGCCTGCGTAGGCCGGGACGCGGCCCGAGGGGACGGAGCGCTGCGCGGTGCTGCGCGGGGGGGCGCGGAGTGCCGGAGCTCCGGGCCCTGCGGGGCGGGAGCCGTGCCGTGCCGTGCCGTGCCGGGGCGCGGAGCTCCGGCCTTCGACACACGCGCGGTCGCTGGCTTGACATAAACTGTGCGAAACGCTCCGGGGTGGGTTTTACCCCGCGTTCAAGCAGAAGTTTTCCAAACTGAGTCTGGTTAAACAAACACTTCGCCCTTCTCCCGCTCCCGCTCTCCCTCGCTCTGTGATGATTGATATTTTTTATTCAGCCAACTTTTATTTACCTTGCAAAAATGTTCGGGACAAATGTGATAAATTACAGATATGCAAATTTCTTTGAATGGCGTTGTAAGTGTGTCTCGCTGGAGCTGAATAAGTCCTTGCAAGTCGGTCTGCGCGCACTCAGGACCCCAGGGAGCTGATCAAAGCACCCTTTCTCTTTCATCCCCAGTATTCTCCTCCAAACTATTTCGATACAATATGTTTCCATGATGCACTTAATGTGCTAGGGACACAGAACTCATTACAACCTAGCTAGTTCTCCCGACCCCTTTGTTCAGAGGCATAAAGTTAAAAAAAAAGGAGGGGCGGAGGGGGGGGAGCGCTGCTAGTTGCCAGCTTTCTGAAATGTTAAAGCATGCGTCATTTTTCACCAGGTCTCGTCTTGATATCCTCAAAAGACAAACTATGAAGCCGGCCTCAGCCCTTTCTGGCATTAATTACGCTGCTGTCCAGCCGATCTGTTTTTCCTATTATATGCATTTCTCAGCAGGGATTTTTTTTTTTTTTTGCAAGACTAATGCAGCTGCAAGTCGAAGTATGAATGCGTTTTATCGGTATAGAAAAAAAAAATAAGTGGAAAGGCTGAAAAAGATGTCAAAGTCTATCCTGGTGTTTTTTCTCGCTTGCCCCGTGTTTCAGGCAGTGGCTTTGGAAAAGCGTTTTGGATTGCCCTGTTATGTTAATTGTTTTTGCCTTGAAATATCAGCGGCTTAGAAGAGAAAAATCTCAGCCGGAGGCTGCTGAAAGCAGGTTACGTGTTTATTGAATGCCGATGCGCCCAGCAAATCTTTTCTTGCCGGGGAAAGACTTCCAAGTATTTGGGGAAATAGCTGGAAATCAGCAGCCCCGAGTTCAGGGCGATCCATTTCAAACCCACTGCGAGGTGGCGGCTCTTTGGGGAAATGACTCCAGCGGGATGACAGTAAGAAATAAACTCTATTTCAGCGGATGGCGCGTTTGTTTACGGGGTTGATTGGTTGACGGAAATGGCTGGCAGCCAGTTCTGGGAAAGATTCCAGACCTGACTCCGATTAACCCTCTCTGGTGAAACTCTGCTGGAAACCAACTCACCAGCAATTGCCATTAATCTACTTACTAATTAAGCCAATTCATTTCTAAAGGAGAAAAATTCCTTTCTTTGGCCAAACTGATGGGAGGAAATTTGAAAGAAGCGCCAAACTGTGTAACTGTAATTCAGCCAAGGACTGCTAAAACAAGGTGTTGATATATAGCTGGAGATTTAAAACAAGTTTCTAGGGCAACAATCCTTTGGAGGCGGTGGTATATAGTGCATAGTAGATGAAGCTCGAATAATGGTGGACTGCAGTGTGCAATTGTACGGACATTGGTTGGAACCAGGACTGCTTTTCCCAATTAAGCTGCTCAAGTCTTTTACTCCTAATAATTTATCTGCCCTGTTTAAACGTTTCAGCCTTGGGCGACAGCTACAAAGAGCATCTCTGCCTGGACCCAGAGAACACAGTTGTGGAAATAGCATCAAACTTTTGCATGGCGACACCTCAACTCTTCTGGCTCCCGTGGTCCGGACCAGCCCAAGCACGGACACACGGACACAGGGACACACGCTGCCCTTGCAGCCCCCCCCGCCCCGTGCCTTCGAGGACCTGCCAAGCGTCCCCGCGGCAGCGATGCACCCCGGCGGTGCCGCTACGGAGACTCTCAGTGAGGCGGGGGTATATTTTACTGATGTTTCATCTTTAGGCGAGCAACACTGTGCTCCTAAAGACACGGTCTAGGCCCGGGAGGCGAGTCCCAGGGAGACCCGGCCCCGCTTCGAGGCCGCTGTGAGCTGGCCCCGAGGGCAGGGTGCTGTTTTGAGAGCAAGCCGCCGCCTCTTGCGCTGCTGGCAGCAGGCGAGGGGGAGAGGTGATGGGGGGCAAAGACCCTCCGGCTTCGCCCTCCGTCCCGGCACCTGAAGGAGGAGGAGCAGCCCCGGGCCGCCCGCCCCGTCTGCCGGCCCCGCCGCCAGCAACCCTGCCCGCCCCCTCCCTCGAGGCCTGGCCTGAACCCAGCCAAGGGCACCCGCCGTCCCGGGCAGACCTGGGGCACCTTCACCCCTCGCTTTTGCCTCTCACACGCCCCCCGCCCGTTCCCTCCCGCTCTTCCCTCTCCAGCGCCGTTCTCCGACCCGCACCCCTCCCAGAGCAGCCCCGTCGGGGCCGGAGTGGGCTCCGCTCCCCCTCGTCTTGTCCCGTCGGTGCCACCGGCGACCGGCAGCGCCGACACTCCCAAAGCAGTGCCGAGGCGTGCGGAGCCGATGGCAGGCGCAGAGCGGGGAAGGGGCGGGGAGGGACCCCCCGGTGCCCCGCCGCCGGCCGCGGCGCTCGCCCGGACCCGCGCACCCCGGCTCCCGTAACGACCGGGCTCGGCGGATAAAGGGCGCAGCCCCCCAGGGTATATGGCGCGCGAGAGGTGACAAATTCAAGGGCGGAGAGTTTAAAATAAGTGTAACCGTCCCCCCGTGTTTCGTTTTTTTCAAGGTACGCGGCGGCGAAGACAATTGCGCGAGTAACAAATTAAGCGTCCAGTGAATCCGTCCCGGACAAGGCGGCGGCGGTCAAAGCGCTCGGCGGGAGGCAGGAGGAGGCTGAGCCCTGGACACGAACAAACCACCCTCCCGAAAAGCAGCAGCCTGGTGTCATTTCACTAAAATGACAAGATCTCATGAAATACACGGTACCACCAAGTGATGACAGCAGAACTATAAACACAACCTGGGGAGGAATCGGGAAACGTTTCCTTCAGCAGCTGATGGCAAAGCAGCACGCGGCTATAAGTAGCGCGGTATGCCTTCATATCGCAAGCAAACGCCCAACTTCTTAATTTAAGTATCTCTCTGAGATCATAAAAAATAGGATGCGATATCCTAAAAAGACTAATGACATTTCACAGGTAATGCAATTTAGAAAGAAACACTTCCATGTTTTCTTTTCCAACAATGTGCATTTTTGTAAACTGCTATAAATTGCAATTCAAAAGCCCTGATCTCGCCATCCCCAATCATTTTTTATACTGATCAAATGAATGCAGATACTCCCATTTGGGAGGGGCGACATGACATTTCACTTGGCAGTTCTAAACAGGTCACGGACCTTTCACAGACCCTAAGGCAGTGGGAGGGAGCTCTTTACGAAACCGTGTAACCAAATCAAACCAATGGTTACCCCTTTTCAATACCATTGGAATGGTTTGCACAATGCTATTCACATAGCAGCAGAGAAACTGAAAGGATGGTCATCCAATGGAAATTTCTTTTCTTTTGTTTAAACTTGCAGAGCTCAAAAAAAAATACTAGAAAACAATTACTTTTTGTGTGACAAAAAGATAAACACTTCTACGTACAGCCGTGCGTGTATACCACGGCCCTCGGCGCGCCTAGATGTTTATACACATATAGACACACATCTGTGTGTGTGGATGTACATTTATTGGAGATGTTGCTTTGTTTGAAACCATAGGCACAAAGACACAACATGGCTGCCCTGGAGATGACCTATTGCTTTCAAGTTGCTTGAACACATCAGAATTTCTATTGTTGAGGTTGATTAATTGAAACTGATAAGTTACCATGAATAAAGATTGTTTTTCTGTTTAATGTGGTGGGCCTGATTTGGTAAATGCTTCATTCATGTAGCCTTGCAGTGCAGCATATGGGCAAGATTCATTCAGTATCGCAAACATATACAATTCATTATGCTTGTATGGTCACAACCAAAAGGCCTTTCTATTTTAATGACAAAGTTTGAATGAAAAATTCCATTTAAAGAGTCACTAACATTAAATGCGGGTTTGTAATTTATTCGGGCTGCCGGCTGCCGGGGAACCGAGCGCGCTGGGAAAGCGGAGACACCGCGGGCAGGAGCGGCAGCGCCGGCGCTCCGGAGCCGAGCAGCCGCCCCTCGCAGGCCCGGGCCGTCCCACGCGCGGCGAGGACGCTCCGCTCCGCCGCCCCCGCGTGTCACACGCCGCTGATCAACTTACCGCCGCCGTGCCCCGGCGCGACCCCGCCGGCGCAGCTCCCGCCGCCCCCGGCCTGCGCTGGACGGGGCGTACGAGGCTGACGGCGAACACCCGCCCCGGCCTCCAGCGCCTCCTCCCCCGGCGAAACCGCCCACGGCACCGCAAACGCCTCTGCCTGAGGCAGGAGGTGTCAAAAACGCCGCCGGTGGAGTGGCAACGCGAGGGCCGCGGCGCCCGCCCGGCGCCCTGCCGTCCCCGCCTGGGCTCGGGCGGCCGGAGCCACGCATGGCACGCGTGGGGGGCGGAGGGGCTTCCCGGGGCCCTCCCGCAGCCCCACCCAGCCCACCCCGGCCCCGGGTGGCGGCAGGGAGGGCGGCCGGGAGGCCCGGCGGGGGGCCCGCGGGCACCGAGTGCCTCCCGCCGGCTCCGCGGACGCCGGGGGACGGGCGTCCTCTCCTGCCCTGGGTGCCACCACGGGGGCGGTGGCACGTAAAGGGTATGGGGGAAGCAGAATGGTTCATCTTCGGCATGTAGGCTCACGCAGGGGGTTGTGTTGATACTCAAGAGTGAAGTTAAGCACCACTGCGGCCAAGGGGGTTTTTGCCTCAACACGTTAAACCCTTTCCTCTTGTTGGGTAATCACTGTTTTAAAAGTTGTCAATATAGATGACTCTCAAACTTGACCTCACTTCTGCTTAAAAAGCCCATGTCATTTTCTGCATCCTCCACGGCAAGTGACGCGGCTCAAAACAACGACAACAAAGCCTCGCCCAGCAGGGAAAAAAGATCAAACTTGAAATGAAGACGTGATGGAGACCTGTCAGGAGCTACTGTGTGGGGCAAATCACTACACTTCAGTCCGCCTGTAGGAGGGTTGATCCTGTTCCTGGTATTTGAGGGGATTTGTAAAACAACATTTAACAAAATCAGCATATTTGACAGGCAAAGTGGAGCTTATGCACCGTCACAAATAACTAATTAAGTATGGTGTTGCAATTTATGAAAAATCCCTTGAAAGAGCCCTTTCAAGCATTTTTTTAAAAATACGACCTCTTAACCTCTTCTTCCTCGACTGACAGAGTAATTTGAAACAGAAACAATGTAATCTATCAAAATAAGTTGTGTTACTTCTGTAAATCAGATATTTATGTTTGAGCTTTCTCTTACTGACAAGCTGTAAAGGCTCACTGTTATTCCAAGGTTTTATCTCTGAGATTCTTGTCTTTTCTGCTCATTAAGAGTCTGTCTACAGATTACGAAGTCAATAGATGCAAACACCAGACTGTGAGAAAACTCTCCCTGAGTACATAAAAATCAACAGCAGTGGATGCTATACAATGGAAAGCATAGATGTTTTTAGGTGTTCAGTTTTATCATCTTTAAACAAGGAAGAGAGCAAATAGTGTGGCAAAACTCACCTTCCAGTGTTGCACACTTCCTTTTGCCATTCCTAAAGAGTGGATCTCCATGCATCACCATTTCTGAATATCAGATTGAGCGAACAGTTTAAGTGAAATACAGTTTGCAAGTGTTCTGAGTTTTCTACACATAACTACAGCGCTCATTATCAGCACTTACCAGGCGGTGGACCTGGATGGGATGACTTTACAGCTGCTTTTATCCTGTAAAGGGATGACTGAACCCAGTGGAGCTCTTTCACTTCATTAGACTCTGAGGGATCCTGGGCCCTGGACAGGATCCCTCAGCTGTTGAGAGGTGCCTCTAGGTGCAGATTTTCAGTATTTCCTGCCCCAATGCATCCAAGTTATTATACGCATATTTTGTCAATGCTGCAATTTGTACACTCCCAATATTCCTCTGCGTTCACATGTTAAAGAGGGTCTGACGTTAAAAATCAGACAAAACCTTCAGCTCCAACCCAATCCACCGGGGAGGATATGAGCAAGCTGAAGTGCCCAGGGGGATGAATGTTGCCAAGCTTTTAGAAATCGAATATCAATTTGAAAAAAGCCATTTTAAATATCTGCAAGCAGTATTTTGGACCGTCTTTAGAGATTGGCCAAACGCAAAGGGATTTCCAAGACGTTCCTGTGGACACCAGCAGGTCTGTGGTGGGGAATGACTCAAGAGGAACTGATGTCTGCACCGGCACTGCCGCTGTGGGTGAAAGGCCCAGTCGATAATGGCCATGGGGACCGGACACTGGCTCACGCGCCTTTGGGGTCACGCGCAGCCACGAAGCCGCAAGCAAGGTACGGGCTTGGAAGGAGCATTTAGCCCATCCTGTCACGCGCTTACAAAGCATGTCTGTTCATCAGGTGGCTAAAGTAATGAAATAATGTCCCACCGCCAGGAACTCAGGCAGCCTTTGCAGGACGTCGTTCTGCCCGCGGGCCAAAGGCCCAACCCCTCCGCTCCCCTGCCGCCGGCCGGAGGCCGAAATGGCGTCTCTCGGAGCAGCCGCCAAGCCCAGGCGGACAGCGGCCTGCCCGGGGGAAAGGACAGAACAGCAGGCCGTGGCTTCCCGGGCTTGAACCCAACCCCACCCCGAGGCCCGCGGCCCGCCCGCGGCCCAGAGGGCGGCGGGTCCCGCCGAGCCGGCGGTGCCGCCCGGGGCGGGGCGGGGCGCGGAGGCGGCCGCGGGCGCGGAGCGTGTCCATGGTGCTGAAGGGCGGCGAGGGACGCGCGGCGGGCGCGGGCAGCGGCCACGGGCAGGGGACTGGGAACGGGACTGAGCGTGGGCTGAAGTTCACAGGTGTCCCTTTCCCCGCGAGGAATCGGTGCTCAACGCCTTCGGAGCAACCGCTCTCAGAGAAAATTCCGAGATCGCTTTAAACCGTGCTTTTAATGGCTCACACAGATACGTTTTACATGTACGCTAACTAACTCATCGTCTCCTTACCGTCTGGACATCAATCCGCAGGCCAAAAGAGCGGTTCACTTCAGACCCACGGGGAATCCAGACGTTCTCGTTTTCCGCAGCAGCAGGGTAGACCTGGCATCTTCACCGATGCGCCAGTTCACTTTTGGCGGGGAGGGGGGTAGGTAACTTAGGACAGCCTGGGTAACCATCTATGGCTGATGCTTGACAGCTGGCACCTCATTTAGTTCTCCTAAATTAACCCTCCCTGACTATACTGTGTATTACTGTTGTTCACTATCCACTCAGGTGCATGGTGTTTTTCTCCTCATGCACAATACCAAACAACTGCTTCCCTGAAACCCGGAACAGTCTCCTCCGCAGCAGAGCTTTACACATGGGCACATGTGACCAGTAAGGCTGTGCTTACAGCTTATACTTGTAACTGCTTCACAGAAGTAGTTTAGAATTCAAAAAGTTCTATTTGAAAAGAAGAAAGGGATATAGGTAAGGTGTGGGGGGGGGGGGGGGGGGGGGGGGCAGATGCATGAGCTGGAACCTGTCTAGGATAAAGAGGTTTAATATGTTTCCTAAGCATTTATAAAATGTTTTGTTTTGCGGGACATTAAACTAGCATATGATTTTCTTTTTTACCTTTAAAAAGGTTTACCATGAGACATCATACATTTTAAGTAAATATATCTTTGTATGGAAATAAAGAGCCTATATTGAAGCTAATAAAGTGACAATTATTTTTACTATAAATTCTATTGTATTATTAAACTTGTATGTGGAGACAGACAATTGGGCGAAGTGGTGGAGCATTTGAATCCCAAATTCAGGAACTTCAACAATAGATAAAGGAAACAGTTCACTTCCTAAAATTTGCTTGATTTAGATTATCATACATTCCTAAGCTCCTGTTTTTTTCACGTCTTTGCTTGAGTATTTATTTCATTAAATGTCAGCAAACTTATTCACAGAAAAAACTATGCATTAAAGTATTGTGTCATTTTCTTGTTTTAAGAACAATTTCCCAAGCTTAAAAAATTCCAAACAATGAACTCACCTGAGATTTACTGCAATTAATTCCTCCTCAGTATACACAATTCACTGGATTTATTCACGGGTATGTGGATGCAACCAGGAGATGATTTCATTGGTGCTTTGATGTGGAGTGCTGACATTGTTCTCAATTCCATACTGTTTGCTGGTGTCATCAAAACGATGCATTTCACCATTTTAGAAAAGAAATTCACATTCATTTCACTAAGCAAAAATTTTTGAACTTATGTCAGTAATCTTTCCATAAGTTGACAGCTCGCGATAAAATCAATCAAGGATATTTTAAATAGGAATCACAGAATCACAGAATCACAGAATCACAGAATCACTAAGGTTGGAAAAGACCTGTAAGATCATTAAGTCCAACCATCAACTAACACCACCATGCCCACTAAACCATGTCCCACAATGCCACGTCCACATGTTCCTTGAACACCTCCAGCGATGGTCACTCCACCACTTTCCTGGGCAGCCTGTTCCAGTGTTTCACCACTCTCTCAGGAAAGAAATTTTTCCTAATATCGAGCCTGAACCTCTCCTGGCTCAACTTGAGGCCATTTCCTCCTGTTCTGTCGCTAGTCACTTGGGAGAAGAGACCAACACCCACCTCTCTGCAACCTCCTTTCAGGTAATTGTAGAGAGCGACGAAGTGTCCCCTCAGCCTCCTCTTCTGCAGACTGAACAACCCCATAACTGAAGCATTTCTTTATGTTTGTACCAGTTATGAGGGCTTCAGTATCTTGAAAAGAAATTCTAGCTTGTTATTCGTGACATAAAACTGATCATTTGAAAATCAATTACATTTGTACCATATAGACATTTCTTTCTTGAACTGGATTAGCAGTCTTCCAAGTATATTTCCTTGGAAAGCTTGAAGATGCTATTTTCAGTTTGGAACTTACTAGAGTTTTTCTCCCTGAACATTTGATCAGATGATTTGAAGCAAATCAAGCAAATCAGTTCTATTACTGGAAGAGTAAATCCTTGCCCAGTTTTGGACAGACTAGCTACTGTGTTTAATAGTTTAAAAGTCTTATTTCAACAACGTCTCTTTTCTGACCAGTACTTAGTTATTGCTGTTGTTTGTTAAGATGGGCTCTCTCCCCATTACTGTAGATATAGAAACCCAAGAACTCAAGACTGGGAACGTAGGGAAGCCCTTTCCTCACCCTTGGCTCACACTTATCATAAGCTCTGGGAAAGAAAATTCTGCTTGAGCGCCTTTTTTTTTTTTTTTTTAAAGTCTTCAGAGGACTGAGAAGGTGAGGTAGGAGGGCAGGTTGGCCCATAGGGACCTGCATATGCACATGAAAGAAATTAATCTGAAAACAGTTAATGATAACTTTCTTCTTTTGCTGTGTGCTTATATATACATTCATATGGTTTGTGACTCCAGGCAGTGCACCTCATAAAACTCCACATACCCAGAGAAAGCTCATGCAGTTAATATTGAATAAGGACTCTGGGACTGTCCTCCCATATGCAGCATCATGTATTGATACATTCAGCAATACATAGGTGGAAATGAGACATTCTGCAAAGAAGCCCCTTACACCACTTGAATTCTACCTGTACGTATTATGACAGCTGAGTGTTCAAAATCTTCACAGAAAGCCTGTGGCAATAATTGCATGACAGATGAAAGCCAAAGCATTTTGCAAGTGTATCTTGCAATTAGAGCTAGGTAGGTTAATACTCAAAATTGGGAAGTTTTTTTTTTTCTTCTTTAAAAATTGTTCATTTTCTTAGTACCTTTTGTGTCCTGTTCATTCCACCAGCAGCAGTATCTATGACAAGAGAGGGTGTA
The DNA here is from genome assembly GCF_030936135.1 of Gavia stellata. Classification (NCBI taxonomy): domain Eukaryota; kingdom Metazoa; phylum Chordata; class Aves; order Gaviiformes; family Gaviidae; genus Gavia; species Gavia stellata. The sequence continues at coordinate 20,180,001 of NC_082599.1, read as the reverse complement.
GCGGTACAAAACAGAAAATCCATATGGCCAAATACACTGGACACCTTCTAATAAGTCACTCGGATACGGAAGCATGGAAGAGGTTTGTTACTACAGAATATTCAACACAGAGTTTATCAGTTGTCAAGAAAAGACTTTGCAGGGCAGAAGAGTAATTGAAAAGATCAAGGATTCCTTCAGAATATCCCATATCCTCTTTGAGGGGAATCTTTAGGGCAGACATCACCCAGTGGTATGGGTCTATAACTGGAATGACATTATATAGCACTGGTAATTAGAGCAATTATTTCTGTATAGCTTCAATTATGCATGCAGATGTTACACTCTACAATCTAATCAACTATTCATGAGAAAGATACCAAGCTCAATGCAGAAGACAAAACATCACTATATGTTGGAGGAGTCTTCTGTTGAGTCACAGTTTTCAATATACTCCTTCACATAACTCAACTGAAGAATTTATTCTAGCTACTTTTCAATCATTTCTAAGTATCAGGGTTAGGATTGCTTTAAAAGAAAGTAATCAAGAACTTTGTTTCTAATCACCTTCTTTAGTTCAGGGAATGTCTTCCTTTCAGTAAAATCGATGCTGCAGTGAATATACTTGTTTGGCTAATTAATGCCTTTTTTTTTTTCTTTCAAAAGTGCTGAAAACAAAACACAGTACAACATAAAACCCCCCAATCCCTGGGGTGGCATATAGAAACTTAAAGTTTCTCAGACCTTAGAAGCATTTCCCAGTGAAAGAATTCAGGTTACAGGAACATTTCCCTCTACTACTTAGTGAAAAATAGCTTGCTGCTTAAACTAAGAAATCAGAGCAAGGCATACTAACATCTTATGTTCTAGACTGCTATGATGCCAGAGGTAAGACCGATGAACAGTGGGATCAGTTCATCCTCTACCCCAGACAGTCACCTTGCAAATTCCAACAAGTTGCAAAAGTAACCTGGACTCTTAACTGAACCTTGGTACATATGAGGTATAAAATAGCTTAGAGCAGGTAAGCAAAAGACTGTGAAGACTGTTAAAATAACATCTGGCACCTGGATATGGGATAGAGTCAGAGATTGCACTTGGAAAACCAAAGAATCACAGGCTCTGTTATGCCTGGTTTTCCTCTGTTCATCATCTGTGAAAAACTCAGGTGGAAATTACTGTAGTAATGCTGGTAGAAAGAAGGTAACGGCCAGTCAAGAAACTCTCCAGATCAGTCTCAAAAGACTAGTAGTTTGCTGTACGTATTAGAGGCTGAAGAAAGGAAAAAAGGAAGGGAGACAATTCAGAAGTCCTTTCACATAGATGAACTGTCTTTTTTTTTTTTTTTTTTTTTTGAGAGAAAAAATGATACAACATTTGGCTCAAATTCCCAGAAACATTGGCAATTACCAAGAAATGTTAGTAACAGTGCCTAGTTGGACAAATTCCTGCTTGGTAGGTATCTGCAAGGTTTATGCATTTGTTAGACAGTCTTTGTAGAGTAAAGGAAACTAGTGTGAAACCTCCAGTCACTGAAGCAATCAGACTTTTATCTGCATATCAAGAACAACAACCACCTCATTTGCAAATAGAAGAGTCATAAACACACAAACATCCCAAACATCCCTACTCACCTAGTCAAAATAAAATGTTCTCTTAGAGGCTGCCTCCAAGCCTTCTGATCTCATGTCTTGAATAACAGAATTGTGTCTCTGGGACAACTATACTTTAACTTAAAATTTGGAAACAAGGAACTCTTTTCCCTGCTCCCCAAAGACTCCTTCGCTTGAATTCTGGGTCAGATAAAATAGTCACTGACAGCACAAATGCCACCAAATGTAATAGATGCAAGTAGCCATCTCTGTTCTTTAATTTCCTTCTTGGCCTTCTGCATGGGGAAAAATTTTACAGAGACTGACACTGAAATCATACTCCAAAACCACACAGAGCTAACCTTGCTCTTTGTTCATAGCCTCAGCAAACAGCTGACTAGAAGATGGAAAAAGATGGTTAATCAGAAAGGTGAAGTACTGTGGCGTACAACGTATTATCTCTTTTTTCATGGTTGCCCTTATCACTATTATTTCTCAATCACAGCTAGCTCACGCTAGCTGAAAAACAGCAAAGATGACTAAATGTTTCCAGGATCAAGGCTGTCCCAGGGATGGATCCTGTCAGAACAGTCACCATACCCATGCTATCTCTAACTTATTCCAAAATAAAAGTAGAATCAGAAAAAGGACTGGAGAAGAGCTACAGAAACAGCACAAGGAGTAGAGCAATGCCCAAAGTAAAAGCTTACATTGGTTAAAGTATATAACAAAACCAAAGAGAAATGTTTAAATATCATTCATGCATTTAGAAATACAAATGTAGAAAAGGTAGGAATTCTCTACATTTATAAAGTCAGTGAGAAATACATGTATGAAGAATTACTTACACCAAAACATTTAAGAGTGCATACTTGGGTTTAGCCATAAGAACAGACACTGGACTAAAAGAGTGCTATCCACATGCTTGATATTAAACAGATGTTTTTAAACATCTTGCTGGACAAGGAATCATAAGGCTTGGATAAAGAAACTGATGCTTTATATCAAAACAAAAAAACCTGCTAACTAGCATTCTAAGAGATGTAGTGAACAGTGTTGTGCTCAATGGTTATTACTCTTTTTACTTTTTAATAGCAGAGATATTGAAAAGAAGAGAGATTAGTATTACAGTTTTGATGCATTATTGTTGAAGTATGGTTTTGATACCTACTCCATAACAAACAAAAGTAGAGGTTAAAAAGGTTCTCATAATGTTCTTCAAATACACATTTTCATGGCGATATTGTTAGAATTCAGTATTGAAACGGAATTAAGTTCAACTGTGATTTCTCATGGAACGAGATGACAATACATCAAACCCTTATAAAATCTTACAAAAAAGAAAGATCTGGAGAAATACGACCATGTTCAATACATGCTAAGCAGTTAGAAAGAAATACTTAAACTGCAGAGTAGGCTACTATGCATCACAAATTTCAGACTCACCATCTTCAATCACTGTCCATTTTTGTTACATTTGGAAGTGTGAGAAATTAACCTTTGTCTTCTTTCTGCTCTTCTGTAGACTGGGAATATATCGGAATATATCAGGCCAGAGGAGAAGTATTTTCTTATCAAGGTTGATTAGAAGCTATTGGTTGACTAAATAACTAGAAAGCTAAGTTACAGTTAAGTCCATCTGAAATCCAGGAAAAAGAAATAAAATTAAAAGTGCTCTTAAAACAAAGAAGCACTAATCTACTATAAAATACAGAAATGAGACTTATATAAACAATTCTCATGCTTAGCTTAGTAATGAGTGCTTGAAGAAACCCCCCTGAGAGATATTTCAGCTACCAGCAATTAAGCCAAACCTAATACGGCCTTAATTCTTGAGAGACTATTTTAAGGACTGGCTCAATTTTAATTCAAATAAGCATAACTATTTCCACTGAGTTTTGAGAACTGGAATTGTTTCATACATGCCCTTTTTGCAGGATAGAACATGACAAATTTAATATTGGCATGTGTATTTACAGATAGATATATTTATGTATTTCAGACAAACACATACAGACAAGTCTGTATTTCTGTTCATATTTTTATATATATTTTAATGTATTTCTGACCGGCAATTTGTTATGACATGAATAAGGCACACTTCTATCATCTTGCTTAAGAAACTAGTTTTATTCAGTTCAATAATTTAAAGAAGGTCATGTAATCATGGATACAGTGAATTTGAGTGCTGTTATAAACAGACACACTAGTATACTACGTAGACTACTAATACCCATAATTTTAAGCACTTAAGCATCGAATACTCCTTTTAAATAATTTCACCTTTTTTAAAGAATTGCTAAGGTATTTTCATATTCTCTTCTGAGAGAAGCATCTGAAAGTCAGTTCATTCTTTGCTATTTGCAGAGCCTTTTTAGAGAATTGAAAAGAGATACTTGAGGATGCTTTTCACTGAAAATTGTTCTTTATTACTTTTATGTGAATCTGTGATGGTTAAAACAGAAAGCTCATTATTTTTGTAACCTTGCTATCTTTTCTGTAACTACCTATAGCAACCTGAACAATATCTTATTCTTCATTAGCCTTTACTTAAATGTAATTTTTTTTTCCACCTGAATATCCTCTGGCACTACGTTGGCCCCTGGATCCCTGTCATTTTCTGTCATAAATAATTGTAGCATATAGGCCTTTATGTTCACATTACATTGGATATCAGAATTTCAAACAATAATCCCAGTTGAGTGACATATATTTCTCATAAAGGTTCTACCTGTGCTCACAAACTGGGTACAGAATTTTCCATCCCCTGAAGTAATCTCATAATCTACCCACTGAGGTTGAGGTATTAGGCTTAAAAGGTAGCAAGACAAATTAAATTCTTACCAGTTAGGAAACTGGTGGTGTTCATTACTTTAGAAACCCATTCATTTCTCATGTAAGTCATTCTGGTCTTCCCATTTATTTTAGTTCTGGATGAATCGGGCCTACACTAGCCTTGCTAACCACTGAGACAATACTACTTCAGTTCCTATGCAGATGGTTACAATTGCAGCCCCATAATTTGTTTTTTTAATATTGCAGCTGGCTTTAACACTGAAGCTGGCATGCTTTTCACAAATGCTTGTTATTGCATGCATTTGAAAACAAAAAACTTGGAAAATTTGAATATGTTACATATTTCAAAAAATAAAGAATAATATAAAATGCATGTAAATAATCGTAATTCATGTTGTAGAGAAATGGGTCATTCCACATATGTCTGCAGCAAGTCAGTGTCTGACATTTAGAAACTCTCCCATTCAAACAATCATCCATTAAGCAAATGACAAAAGTTGGCTCTTGGATATATAAAAGTCTTATCCTATGCTTCACAAAATTGTCAAAAACGTTATCATTATTAAGTACAGAACATATTTAAACATTTACGTTTAGGAAAAAAAAGAAGTTACATACCAAAGTTGAAGGCAAATATAACCCAGCTCTGAATCCCTTCATATCTCTTGTATCATTTTCAACACAAACAGGACAAGCCACCTGTAAGCAACATGCTAATCACATACTAAACACATTTCAAGAAAGTGTAGCTTAAGACATATAAGCTGATAAGTGAGAAATCAACATTAATAAAATATTTTAAAAAGGATGTAACATTTTGTTGACTCTAATTGAATATGGAATTGCCATCACTGTATAATCACCCTTAAATCAGGGTATTATATTTTAACTTGACTGTACCTGAATTGTACATCTTTTACATTGAGAATTGAGTCTATTTGCAACTAAATTTGATATGTAACTTTAATCAGGAAAAAGAATCATTGGAAGGTACTACTTAAATGCAACTCTGTGTTTGAACATTCATTATGCTAGCAACAGTAAACTCAAAATGTTTTCAGTTTGACAAGTTCCACCCTTGTTCATTCTCCCTGAAACTCTTACCATGCTGTCAGAACAGCATGAAAGGGGGCAAAACACATACAACTCTGTATGAAGGCAATAAAAGTAATTCTTCTGTTTAAGACCAACAGTGGCTAATCTTAGTAGATGCCTCCATTTAAAATAACATTGAAGGCTGGTCAAAAACCACTGCAGCTGAATTCCTCTTATTCCTCCTTCAATCTATGAATTACTACCCACTGCTCTGCCCAATTAATATTTGCACTTACTCAAATTTTGAAAATGGGAAACTTACCTGATTTCACCCGTAATGAATATGAGGTTTGGCTTTTTTCTCTCCTCACTGAATTCACTAACCTTTGCCTCTTCTCTGACATATTTTCTACAAACTCCTGTGTATTTCCTGTGCATATAATTTCTATAGGTTATCAGGTACTAGAAATCTTCAATTCTGTTCATTCTACAGTGACTCTTTGCAAAAAGTCCCTTGAGAGTTTATAAAGGATGCAATGATACAATGCATTTTAACAATGAACATCAAGTATGTTTGTGAATATGGCATCTCTTCTGATGTATGAATGTATGTTACATTTTTTAGGAAAAAAATAGATAAAGCGTAACAGAGCAAGAATTAACAAATACAATCCAGTTTTAATCTGATTACATACTACTGGAGAGATTGTGATAAACACAAATAAAAATAGCAGAAAACAAAAATAAAAGACCAGATTAAACCAGAAAATACAAATAGATGTGTTGATAGTTTGTATTTCTTTAACATATATGTAATAGCTATGTCATCAATAAATAATTTTACGCAAGTACTACAAACACTACGATACAGAAGAAGGTTAAGATATTGCAATCAATATTCTCCAGCACAACTTTAAAATAGCCAGTTACAAAAAATGTACTTTTTTCTACAGTTTTAAGGCCCCGGAAAATAAATAAGCAAAGAGTATCGATCAGCAAAATTAGAACAAATAACCAGTAAGCGTTCAGCATGGGACATATATATATTAAAATGCAATGAATATATTACATTAAATGTATGAGTAAAGTAACAGACCTTACGCAGTGGAGAAATCTGTGAGGAGTAGAATACATACTTTGAATTTAAAATACCATCTTTTCCTGTCTGTAAATTTACTATAACTTTAACCACAAAGTGCTGATATTTTATCTAATCAATGAAAATTGCTACCTAATTTCTCAAGGTCCAGTTCACGAGGTAATTTGAACAGCTGTAAGATTTTTCCTCTTTCTTTACAAATAAAGGTATTATACTGCAGGAACAGACGTTTTTAATGAAGAGAAGCAAAAAAACTTGAAAAAGATGAAAATTAGTGTATCAGGTGATAAGAATTTTTCTTAAATAAGAATATCTAGTTTGGATGGTTTGGATTATTTTCCCTTGCATTTGTGAGGAAAGAGTGATAAATGGCAATGAAATATAGTCTCTTCTGCCTCAAAATCACCACAGAGTTCAACTCCAGTTCAGTAATAACTAAAAGACAACTCTGACTGATAGTCATGTTTGGTCCTATGACTCAAATCATTGATATGTATGAGGATTTTAAAGTAAAAAAAACCCTGCATAATAAAAAAGATCCTCACAAAAAACATTTTACATTAACCAGCACCTTTCATGGCAACTATACCAGAATGGCCAATGTTATTAGAAATCTTGGAGTTCTGTGCCCTGTCTGTGTCTGGTTACAAACCCAAAACTTCATGGGCATTTTAGCTACAAACAGTAAATTAAGAAAGATGTAAAGGAAAACTTAAATGGATTTAATTGTTATGAAGAATAAAGGAGAACTGACATTAGAAGCACTAACTAAACAAATTTACATTCAATATTCTCGAGATATTTTTCAGGTGCTTCATTCACCATGCCACACAGTCTTTGGTGATTTCATAAGACACATAGAAGATATTTTGTCCACAAGAGGGCTCACATATTTTATTGTTATTTAAAAAAAAAAAGAGTATAATAAATTATAACAATATACAGGCTAAATTCAAGGCAAATATGTGCTGCCCAGATAGTCACAGTGTAATGAAAAAATAATTTGCATGAATCTTTAATAAACTATCAGAAAAAAATGAAGCAAAAATAAGGATGTTCCTATACTCTATTTAGATCTCACCATTAATTGGCTTGTCATCAAAATGAATCTGTTTCTATGCTGTTGCAATGGTTAGCTATGTACAACATGACAAATTAATCTCTTATTTAAGCGAGTAATTTTAATGGTCTCTCTTAAAAAAATCCTCCAGTACCTACCTATTCATGTAACACAGTGTATACTCATTAAAGTAGACCTGGTAAGAATAATAGAACTTTATTTTGCTACACAGACTTGCATTGTTACTGAAAACACTGATAACACTGTCATTATATTATCAATGTAGTCTATTCTCACCATTTTCAGATGAGAAGATAACTCGGGGCCTATTTCAATGAATACTGAACTTAATGAGAAACTCTCCATTGACCTAAGAGATACTGTATCAAACTAAACAAGCATGAAGTACAATACAGAGAGTTTGCTGTGCGATGGATGTACCTTCATTACAGTTCACCATTTGTAGGACAGGAAATACTGCATTTCCACACCTTTGATTGGCGTTGTGGAGATAAAAAAATATAGGAAAAGAACTGTCTGAAACACAGTAGAATGTGCAGTTGGTGGGAAATTTTGTTCTTTAAAATTTGCTATCGGTCCAGATGGATTTGAAATAACCTTGAAATTCTGAAAAAAAGAATCTTGGAAAAACTGAAATATGATGTTAACCAGATTAAATAGATTCCACCAGGACTCCATAAATTTGAAATTAAAGTTTGTCTGATTCATCCCTACAACAGTAGCAAAGATACCACCAGGAACATATTAAAGCCATTTGGCATCTGCTAGGGCTTTCCTATCCTGCCATTCCAGACAACACTCACTTACAAACTGCCTTTGGCTGTAAACCCTACAGTTGCCACATCTTGTCCCAGAGCTTTCAGACTCCAGTTCCTAGGTTCATAGCAGAGACACTGGAAGCTCTGACAACCCTTCTTAGAATGGAGGCTACTGAGGTTTTCCACCCTACTTGCGTGCTGTTGAGTTCAGTATTAGTAAATCCTGCATGCTTCTTCAGACAATGAAGACGCTGAGTGCACTGCATAAGATATGCACTGCTAAAACATTTTGCTGCAGGGAGAAAATCATAGACCTAAGACATGCTGCACAACTTGTTGTTCACGCAGATCAGTACCAGTGACCTCCAGAGTGGACTGGTTGCATTCATACTGGGCCAGTTTGGGTCCCATGGGGCACGTGTGTGGATTTTAGATATTCTTAGTCTGTAGCTTTCTACCTAAAATAGCACGGGGCTATGTTATGGCCTATGAGAGAGGTGTTTTTATAGCATGGTGCCAAACACATATGTTGCACGTTCTGAGATGTGGCCTGATGTTATGTGGGCGTGACATCTCATCTGTACTGCCTATAGGGAACAAACTAGCACCGGAACTGCTCTAGGGTTTTGTCTTGGGGAACTGGTTGCTCTATTCCAAAAAAGAATATGACTGAAGCAATAGAGACACGCTGAGGCTGATAGAGAACCAAGACCCAAGGACAAATGTGAGTATCTACACCACTAAAAATTGTTTGTCAATATAGATGTAGTCCTAGCACATCTGGCTACTTGGCTTCACGGCAAATCAGAAAGCTATGTTCCGAGTCGTTGTGCTGGAGCTGTGTGACCTAGAAGCCCTACAATTCTCAGCCAGTCTCTATGACTCTGAGCAGAGCTCGATGGAGCCTCTGTGTTCTTTTACTAGAAGGTCATTACATTTGACAATCAGAGGGAATTTGTGGGTTTCGACAATCAGCATTTTTCAGCCAAAATGTTTCAGAATATAGAGAAGGAAGATGAAGATTCTAGAGAGGATGATAGAGCAGAGGAGAAAACTGGCTGAGGAAAAAAGTATGCATAAAGGAGAACTGTGATCACATGAAAACCAGAAGAAAGCACTGTGAATCTGGGATAGAGAAAGTATAGTGACAGAAAATGGTGAAGTATGAAATATGGGAGAGGAAAAAGAATTCTGGGAAGGACGGGCATTAGGAAAGAAGATAAAGAGAAACAAATAGGCTAAAAGGAGAGTATTAACAGCTTAAAATGTCATTCAAGACCGCCATAAGAAAGACATTAAAGAAAAATGTAGTCTAACAGCACACAAAACAAGTTTTGGTTTTAAGAATTCTGAGTACTATTGACACAATCGTACAAAATTGCCTGTCTGAAGTGTTTATTGTTGTTACAAGCAGGTTAACAGTATATTATTCAATTCATTAATATTTAATTCCAATCTTTTAAACCTATTACGCCCTCAAATGCTAATGACTAGGTAACAGAATAATGTATATAACTACTTTAATTTTCACAAATACAATTTGCAAAATCTATAGGCCTGAAGTATTTTAGCAATGCAATCAGTGCAATAATACTAAACCTGTAGAAACTGGAATTTCTTTTTCCATATTGTATTACTTTGCTCAGCTTTCTTTCTAATACAGGAAAAAACATGTAAAAAGAAGTTGTTAAATCAATGTAGAGACTTCTTAAATGTCTTCAAAGCACATCTTAAACATTTTGGCCACTACCTTTCTGCGGTTTGCCTTTCTTGACCTTTATGTTTCTTCAGTTTCTCAGTTTCAGCAGTCAGGGTTCTCTCAGCAGCTTGCTGCTCAGGTACTATATATGTTATCTGAAAGTAAGTAAAACAGTGTTTATTTTCTTCGCCAACTATGTAAAAACAAATACAAAGTTTTGCTCATACACAGTGCTATGCTTGGGACAAGTTTTCCTGTTTGGGGCTGTTAGATATTTCCAGCATCCTGTTAAAAATTGAAAGGTTTTGTAACCTAAGCCAGTAGTTCAAAGTCGGCTCATTTTTTTCCTTTCTTTCTAAGGACGGCAACAGTTAGGCAACATTTTGGCAACTATAATAAAAACAGCACTGTAGATAATTAAATGCAGTCTTGTCCTATGTATATGTGTCTGACCCTCATCTAACTGCTATCAATGGTAAAATTGCCATTGTCTTAAATGGATGAGGACTCAAGACCTATCATCATAAATTCCCCATGGCAAAAACAGTAGTTTGTGGAAAGTACATGGTCAAGCAATTAGAACAAAGAATTGAACTCCTGACTCAGACCTAACTCTGATTTTCATGATTATGTCTATACTTGGGGTCCAGGAATGCTTCCTAATCTTTGCTTTTGTGTGGATGCCCTGACTCAAATCAGTCCCATGTCAAGTGTAAGAGCCAGGAAAATCCAGGTACACAGACTAGGAGGGAGCTGTGGCACATTTCCAGTCTGGGTGATTGGATGGAAGTACCTATGTGGATGCCCATGGAGCATCCATGCCATACAACTTAGACACAGCCTGTGTGACTTTGGATGTTCATTCTCCTTTCTGGGAAGCTGATTCCTATTTCTCTCAGAGAAATGTCATAAGAAATTCTGTAAGGTCCTGGGATAAAGCTGCTACATAAATGTCTACTACTACCATTACTTTAGCAACTGAAATGTTAAAGACGCAGTAGTTCTGTGAGATCCGTAGACTTTAAAAAGGTCTGTATATAAATATATATAAAATATATACCTAAATGTATTAGCTTGTAATAATTAAAAGATCATGTCATCAATAAGTTTCTTCTGTTTTGTAAGATATTTCTGTTTCATAAGATACTCCTTTTCCAATTATCTTTTCTCTTTGGGCATTGTCATTTCAGTTTCACTTTGTATTGGCAGATTGGTCATTGTAACTTCTTTTTCTTCTACTTGCAGTGCTGAAAACTAACAAATAAAGTCTAATGAGCACACAAACCTGTTTTAGTTTCCTGTAATACTTTTATCATTCAGGAAAACAGAGCACCATTATAGAATCATAAAATCACTTAGGTTGGAAAAGATCTTTAAGGTCATCGAGTCCAACCGTTAATCTAACCCTGCTAAGTCCACCACTAAACCATGTCCCTAAGCGCCTCATCCATACGTCTTTTAAATACCTCCAGGGATGGTGACTCAACCTGGGCAGCCTGTTCCAATGACTGAATTTTTTTGGCCATGTGAAATCTGGAAAGAAAATAAGAAATCTGAAAGAAATTATGCAGCCTCAAATCTTCCATTCTCTCTCAGCAGGGTTTCATATATATTACTTTTCCAACTGTAAATTATATTCTACTCAGGACAGAGCAAATTTGAAAAAAACAAAGACGAGATGCTTGTTCAGTCCTCTCCCCAGCCATCTCCTCCTGTTTCTTCACACCTCACACAAATACATATTCCCTCCCCCAAGTGACATTTCGTCCCTGTTACATTTCCACAGGTCTCCACACAGACACACTGGACATGAACCTGGTAAATCAAATACATTATCCACCCGTCTGTTTGAACAGAACTTCCAAGCTTTCGGTAGTGTTTTGTATTAAACCCTAGCTCTACCCAGATCAAGTCCTCATTTTGTTTTTTCAGCTGCAGATCCATTCCACTTTCTCTCACATACATATGCTGGTAGCTATGTGGCTAGTTCAGAGGTGTAAACACCAGAGTCAAAGAACAGATAGTATTGCAGATACATTGCAATATCAGGCCTTTTTAAATAAAGAAAATACTATGAAAGCTGAAAATGGAATTCACTGTAAATAGTAATTATTACTAACTGACTGCAAAACCAGTTGCATGGTCAAATTCTTCTCACACACATGGATTTTATACTGGTGTAACACCCTAGATTTCAATGGCAATATAGCTGGGTAAATGGAGAGTTTGTAAAAGCACAGTTAGGCCCATTGCAGCTATACACAAATTGGGCTAGATCTCAAGCCCTGGGATAATGATGCAAAGCAGCTCTAAAGCCACAATATAAGCATAATAGGGCTTCTATAACCCTTACTGATACCCTCACTGACTGCTGGGACACAGCAGGGTAGAACAGACCATGTCTAAAGACATTCCACGATCTGATGATCCCCAGCTCTTGGGATGGTCCCTGACGAAGCAGTGGCACTTCCGAACTTCAGTATGGCAGTCAAAAAGAAATGAATGACAGTTGCACTTGTGCTTCCTGTGACATTTTCTGTGAAAAGATGGTAACCCCCCCCACTTTAATGCTAACAGCAGCTACTTTCTAGGCTTCAACGAGTTCAATTTTAAACGTATAAATTCCCTCCGTTATATTTTTCCAGCTCACTCCTTTTCCTCACTGCAAACCATTACCGTGTTTCTCATTAGATCACTTCTGTGTTTTGATGTTCTTTCTACTGTGTTTTTATTTACTCCTCTGAAATCTCTGTCATCACGTGTATCTCTCAAAACTATGCTCTTCCTGGCTGAAAAGAAGAGCAAACGTCTTTTCAGATGTGGAAAGCAACCATAAACTGGATTAAATTTCAACTTTTGCAGACAAGTGAGATTCCTGCCCCTTTCCAAGAGCATCTCCAGCTGATCGAAGTGTATTCTTAATATAGAAGGCGTCCTGATCAATCTCTTGATCAGGAAAGTCCTGGCTATTTAAACTGTATTTTATATCCTTCAGCTGTAAAACCTCAGGCAGGCCTAATTAAGATTTTATTCAGTTTATATATAAAATTGATAAGAAACACTAAGCCTAATGTAACAACTGTTAGTGCATTGAAATTTTTGCTTTTCAGAAGTTGGAAAAGTGTAATTCTAAGTATTTATTACTGTCACCCATTCAACTCACTGCCGAATGATGGACTAAATTTTATACCCTCTTTAAGCTGACTGAAGTTGATGAAACAAATTTCTGTCCCCTATTGATCTATCCAATGAAACCCCGGTGAAGGGCAAGAAACTATTGCTTTCTTCCCTTCTGTTCAATTTAAGGTCTCATGTACCTTCATTTTTTTACATTAATGTTGTTCAGAGTAGGACACCAGGACACCCCATAACCATAAGCCTACTGAATATTCTCCACTGTGAGCTTCAGCTCTCAACAACCACCCTTGGTACATATGCATGGTCTTTGGACTGCCTCAACACATGACCATCTGTCACGATTGCATGGTGCCTCTCCACAACTGGGTCGGATCTTTGCCTGAGGGCATTAGGTTCCAGACAATGCTGGTTTAGATGAACAGTTTGGTTAACACTACAAGGGCCATCTGTTCTACAGGAAATCCTTTCTCTGTGTCATTAATGAAGTGTTCCCAGCACATAACTATATATTTGCCTCCTTATATAAGCTTTTATGTAACAGGAATTATGAGGGCATATTATTTGCAAATTAATAGTTTGCAAAAATACCAAATGTTTCATTACATAAGTTTGCTTGATACACCTCTTAGTACAGATGAAAACTAACCACATATTTGGCAGAGGAAGTTATTGCTTAGCTAGTGTTTCAGCATGGTTACAACACCACTACCTCAGGCAATGTAAAAGAACTGAAGCTTGATCTAAAACTTGCAAATGAAGTCTATTGCCTCCTGGAAATCAAAATATGAATCCTATTGAACAGGATTCCAAAATTTAACTTTGGTAAGGAAGTTGAGCTCCTCTGTAGCTAAGTTAGTGTGTTGCATATTAGCATGGTTATTATAAGAACTGTATTTCAGATATGTAATCAAATACTTAATTAATTTTTAGCAGGTTAAGCATGGCCAGAATCTAATAACCAATGTTTTTCATGTTCACTAAGCTTTTCATCCACTGTTCAAACACACTTAGCTTTCAGACACTGGAACTGTAACTTACTGAGTAGGAAAGAGCATTCTGCAACTAGTCTTTTGATAACATCTCCCCCTCCTCCCAAACCTTATTTTCATCTTAAAAGGTGAAAGTTTGAAATACAACATATCCGACTTATCTCAGTACAAAAAGCTACTTATAGCTATATTGCTAAAAATTATTAACTACTGCTTTTCAAAATATGATTAGATGTCACCCTAGACAAGACTCCTAATTGCCTAAAAGGTTCTAAAACTAAACACTGTTGGCTGAATAGCCATGGAGGCCCTGAGATGGATGAAGATACAATGGGGTTTATAGACCTGCTTAGACGGCTTGGTGGATTTTTACTTTATGCGTAACGTAGAAGAGTGTCGTAAATATCAGACACAGTGACCTGACTGAGAATCTTCCATTTTGGGGAATTTCAGGACTACTCTTTCCTAAGTCCTGAAATTACAATTACTTGAGCCATTTTAAAAAAATATCTAGATCCTTAAGTTTTATGTGCAAGCGAAAGGTTACTGTCCTCTTTTTTGGATATATTTATAGCTTCCACTACTTGCAATACAAGTGGCATCAAAATGGTTTTATGGTCCATTAAGATCATACAGAAAATTCACTCCTTTTAGTCTACTTAAGTTCAGAAAGATTTGGCAAACTTGAATGAGCCTCAACAGTATTAATAGGACAGATTCAAGCACTAATAAATATTTTTTCCCATTAATTATGGTATTATGATAAGGTTTTACAATAACAAGGAGTAAATATTGAAGAATATAAATAGTAAGGAAGAAAACCATTCAGTCTGTACTAAATATTAGGAATTAAGGGATGAATTTATGGACGTTAGGAAACAGAATGAAACGGAGAAATGGAACTACAAATAAGAGACACGATGCTATGAAACAGATATCAGGGGAACCGTGGCAATCCTATTATCTGTAACACTCTTTCTGCTCTACTATTATACCCTTCCCATCATGATATTACTTGGATATGAATTATTTGCTCTAAATTAAGAAAATAATGAAAAACATTCAATAAGAAAAACCTCTGCATTGACAGGACAAGAGGAAATGGCCTCA
Source organism: Gavia stellata (assembly GCF_030936135.1). Classification (NCBI taxonomy): domain Eukaryota; kingdom Metazoa; phylum Chordata; class Aves; order Gaviiformes; family Gaviidae; genus Gavia; species Gavia stellata. The sequence continues at coordinate 20,164,725 of NC_082599.1, read as the reverse complement.
AATTGCGCCAGGGGAGGTTCAGGCTGGATATTAGGAAAAATTTCTTTTCTTTACTGAGACAGTGGTGAAACACTGGAATAAGCTGCCCAGGGAAGTGACAGAGTCACCATCACTGGAGGTGTTCAAGGAACATGTGGACGTGGCATTGTGGGACATGGTTTAATGGGCATGGTGGTGTTAGTTGATGGTTGGACTTGATGATCTTACAGGTCTTTTCCAACCTTAGTGATTCTGTGATTCTGTGTGATTCTGTGATGGGACTAGCTAGAATGATCTATGGTTGGATCTGATGATCTTAAAGGTCTTTTCTAACCTAAATGATTCTATGATTCTATGATTCTAATATACTTTTCCATCTCTGGAATTAGTGTTTAATCTGTAATAAACACTAATTCTTCTTGCATATATATCCTGTTTTATCAACAGTGCAGTATGCAGTCATCAGCTGAAACAGAGTATAAACAGATATCCTATTATTTTCAAAATCTTCAAAATGGATTTTCCAGTGTAAATATAATCCCTATCTAGATACATAAAAATTTCTAGAGGTGAATGCAGGTGTCTTCCGCTCTACCTATGAAACAAAATTACACAACCAAATCTGCTACAGAACAAACACCAAGCAAAGTATCAGCTAACACCGTATGTGTACTTAATAGTAATTGGATAGTAATTGAAAAGTAATTGAACTTTATTGAATGTGCTATTGTGTGTTCCTTCAAACCCATATTCCAAAATTAAAAAACTATACAGCAGAACCTTACCAATATCCTTTAGTGTTTTACTCATTAACAGCGGATTGTATCTTGAAAGCACTTCACGCCATGCCAAAGTCTACAGGTTTCTAAGAGGCACCATCCTCCCAGGAGTGCAGAGCTATGGGCAGGTTGTCAGGTTAGGTCTGGACATCCCCACATCCCCCTTGTGATGATCGGTGACGAGTGGTCAGGTCTGGGCATTTATCCGCTTGTCTAAGAGACTGAAGGGAATAAATGTGCTTTGCTCTTTTTAGAAGGGTGTGTGGAGGAAGATGATTCATGTACTTTCTTGCAGCATCAATAGAGTATTGATCAATATCAATACAAAACCATACAGCTCTGATAAATGAATTTTTAATTCACCAGGTTAAAATCCTGTTATCTCAGATGTGTTTTAAAGCACAATAGCAATTATGAAAGTTGTAGGCACTAGAAAGAACAACAGTATGAGTACTAGTAAAAGCATAACAGAGCTATGGTTATTATGGATGGCATAGTCTTAGAAATTCAGCTAACAGGAAAAAAGATTGTGAAATAGCAGCAGTAAATTGGTCAGAAAATACTATAGAGCCAAGGATGATGACAGATAAAACAGGAGAATCAGGTATTAAAGGAACACAGAAAAATGTTAGAATTATTTCAAAATCCTCAAAACATTTCTAACAAGAGAAGAACTAGGCCAGGTCATTTTAAAGGTGAAACTATAATCAAGTGCTCCTTCAGTTCCTCAGATATATTCAGACAGGTACAGACTTGGTCCATGGATAGTGCATTTTTGACCCATTTATAACAGGAAGATTCACAAAATACTAAAAGATGCAAGAGGAAAAAAGCATTTGCAACCACAAAAATTATACCTGATAGAATACTGGAAAAAATGACATTCTTATTTTATCAAATTGTACTAGAATAAAAGATGAGATTTAAAGAATGATTCATGCACAAACATTAAGTGCTATTTTTTTATATAAGCTGGAATTTTCTTTTAAATTTTCAGTTTCATATCTTTCCTTCCCTGCAAATGGCCACATTACCTTTAGCCTGAAGCTCTACTCTTCAAACAGACCAGCCCAACACTGGGAAAGGTTTGCTGAAAAAACTAACAACCCTTCAGTAGGAGTCTAGGCATGCAGAAACACTTGAATGTAGGCTTTTCCAGTACAGAAGTGATGTAATTATTGTCTGCAGCTCTTTATCCCCAGACCCCTCTACCTTGCAGCTATATGAGCCAAGATTCTGGTGAAGACCTGGTTTTCAACCCCTACATAATCTTTAGGGGGTAGGATGTGCATTTCTGCAAGACCAGGGAAAATTCTGTAGCAAGACAGTTCTCATAGTATCTAAGCATCTTTATTGGCCTTGAACAAAAATCTCCTCCTGCTTGAGGAAGATATTGTCCTTAAAAGGACAGAAAAAGGTTTTGGAGGTAGTGTGGAGGCTGATTTTTTGTCTAAATTTTACTTTGTTGCTACTGAGATTGAAATTTTATGTTATCGCTGCTAAGATTTTACTGTATGATTAAAGCAGCGGGGCAAGTAGACATCTGGGTAAGCGTCAAAGTAGTACTTAAATGATACTGAATCCATTAAACATGAATATAAATTAAATTCTTCAATAAAGGATATCCCTCTATGCCTATAACACTTTGAGCCGTAAGTCTAAGTAACAAATAGGTAATTACCAACAGTATACCATTTTTTTGGTTTAATACAATCAAATACCACTTTCAAACACCACACATATTTCAACTAACCTAGATGTGCTCCAGTTCAGTTTATCTCAGCATATGGCTTGTTCTCACCACATGCCATAGATTTCCAAATCTAACTATGACTAATGGGATATGTCAAATAACTGTTGAAGGAAATCCAGCTTCAAAAAGTGAGTCTGATTAATATATTGATTTAGATATTAACTTCTAAACATTGACTTTTTTTTCCCTATTATTTGAAGTTTTAGGAAGATCAGGGATAGCAACTCAAATAAAGGCATTGTGAAACCTAAATTCAATCTAACTTTAAGAATAACAAGACAACAAAAAATCCTTTGTTCTCATAATAGTTCACTACATTTATTCTGTATTATAAAAATATTCTGCAAAAGTTAAAGAGTATCCACAAATATACATATACTTTTCCCCAGAAATTATTTTTCTAAAATGTTTCAAATATAATCCATAGCAAAAGAGAAATCCAAACAGTTTAACTTCCCTCACACCTTTGATAAATGACAGGATGTAGTAGTAGGTACAGATGAGAAATTACATTTTTATTTGATTATGGTCACATTCAAAAACCTCATAGTAGAATGAGTTTTTAAATAGTTCAAACAACTAATGGAACTTGGTTACAGATTCGTAAGTGCTAATCATTCTTACAAAGGAGGAAAGAGCATTTTTTAAAGCAAAACCTTCAAATCCTAAAATGTTAGAACATTTTTCCTTATTACTCTTACACATTTTTCTACTTAAAGGATTCAAATGTTGGCAAGTGTGCAGAAGGACTTACAAGAGTAAGTCTTTGGAAAGGGAGGATGACTTATGTAAAGCAGATCCCACTTTCTGTCTTTCTCTCCATAAATCAAAGCAGTTTTGATCATTCAGCATGAAAAAAAGGAAAGCATAAATGGACATCAAGAATAACACAAAGACATATAATTTTCTTATAAAATGAGTTAGGCCACTGCCACTGCAATCCCTACCCCCCGCCCCGACGTTTCAAATAAAACTAGAATTTAATGAAGGACAAAATAGTTGCTTGAATGAACTTCTTTATGGAGTTACTACATTTACTTGACCATGGGCATATTTTAAAGTGTTTCGAAGATAGATGGCTATAGGCTTTTGAAAATGATACTAAGCATTATGACCATTTAAAAATCCAGTTATGTATATATTTTCAGACTCTTCTATACCCCAGTAACATTTCTTGTTTTGCAATAATCTTTACTTTCACCTCAAGAGAATTCAATGGTTTCTTAATAACCTGAAACAGCCTTTGAGTACTGACAGCTACAATGCAGTAAGATCACTTTATATATATTTATCTGTTTGTCAGATTTCCTTCAGCTGTATATATTTATGATGCATATATTATTGTCCCTTGAAGGCAGGGACAAATTAAGTGCTTATGTTCGCAAGAATAAGTAACCGTACCTCATATCAGGTATAAAAACGTAGAGGAACTGGAGGACCTCCATGGCAGGTATTGTGGTCATTTCTCAAGAGCCTCCTAGCACCACTTAGGACCTAGATACTTAGGATTTTCCTGCTAGTTACTAACTCAGACATATGACACAAGCAGAGCACTTTGCAATAGTAGCTAATAAAATCTATCTGTATTGTGCTTAGGAAATAAAGATAATTACATCCTTTTTTCTGTGCCATGTCTAGGACACTTTGCAATTTTGTCTCGGTGTCTTCTGTCTTCTCCTTCTGTTGCTAAAAGGAACCATCAAGAAATATGAACAAAACTATAGGCATAAACTTTTGGGAAAAGTCTAATATTAACCCAAAATTATAGTTTATTGAAAAATTGTATTAAGTGAGAAAATAAGAACTGATCTGTAAATACCATATTCAAAAGGCATACAACTTTTTGCAGATTTAAAGCTAATTGTATTAGCACTTCAATCTATGACAGTGAAAAACTGTCTTTCAGTTCACCATCTGGGGACATAATAACTAGAGAGAAAAACACTTACACTTTTTCTTCGAAAACTCTGTTGGATATAAGCTGGGACTGTCAACAACATTAGAAAGTGACAGCAACTCCTTGGCTTGTACTGAATTGTAACAAAGCCAGCCATTTCCGTATTACTGCTCAGCATTGCTCATAAACTGGTACTACTCAAATGATGGGAAAGCAAAAATAATGTTTATAGACAATGAAATGTAACTGAATATCGACCGAATATTAAAGACGACAAAAGGGGAACATTTAATCAACTGACATTTCTCCCCCTAAGATTTATTCCAGGATTTTACTATTGATTCAGTTTCGAGTACTTTGCTAATGATTCTGTTTTGTCATTGTTTATTTTCATCTAACATTGCTACATTTTCCAGGATTTAAACTATTAGGAAATGTCATTTTATATCACTAACACTTTTATAAAACACTTTTAATAAAGTCAAAATACGCAGAATTGTATGGTGATACAGAAAATACTGTATTTATGTAATAATCTTCATGAAATTGCTTTAAAAACTTCTTAAAACTTAGAGAAGATGTTCTGAGAGCATAAATGCTTTATTCCAATCATATGTCATAGGATTTATACTTTCAGATTCAACCTTATTTACAAATTACTTTTTACATTCAGTGTTCATTCCTCTTTCTCTTGAGCACTATGTACTCTTGAGAGTGTATTTATTCTGTTGCTTGTCCATCTCTCATTTCCACACTTGTATGCACTCAGAGTATCAACAAGAAGCCTCAATGAGCAAAGCATTTAAGTTCTCACTGAGTCTACTCCTTCCTTACTGTTTCCCAGAGGATAAGCCTTCCACTTTCAATGTTACTTCCCATTCACTGTACACAGTACTGCTCTGACTTATTTGCCTTAACTGTACTACTGCTATATTTCTTTTGTGTTTAATACTGATTTGTTTGATAATATACAATCAAAAGATAAGGTCACAAAAAGTTGCACATTAAATACATAGGTGTTGCAGATTAGTCAAGGTGTCTTCATCACATTTCACAATTGAAATGTATGCATACAGAGTATGCAATGGATACTCTATTTTGGGGCACTAAAAGACCTTAGAACCTGCCTCACAAACATGTTCTAGATATTTGGCAACTGTGTGCTCGGTTTTAGAAGTAGGAGGAGAAGGAAGAGTCAGGCCAAATCTCACTCAACAGCCTTTGCAAAGGCTGGACTCCTATGTACTCATTTGCTTTGAACTCAGACTGTTACTACATCTGCATAAAGAAAGGATTTCCCCATTCATCCAAGCAGGTGCCCTTAAATGAAGCATTTCTAGGTAAAAATTGGAACTAACTTTGGAATAATAATAATAAAAAAGAAGTAAACAAGTCTAATGATCAATATTTATTAAAAATATTTTGAAAAATTATTTTTCTCCTGAATTAATAAAAGCTTTTTTTTAATATACGTTAAGGATATATCAAACCGGACTACTTAAGCTTTAATATTAAAGGTCCCACTGGGATTTCTAGAACTATCACAATGCAATTTGTGACTTAAAATGATGTTTCTAGGTGCCTCAGCTACAATCCAGAAGTTTGTCTAAGCTGTTTTCGTGTTACATATCAGTTCAGAAACAGACTATGAAGCCAAATCAACCCTCAGTTATATCATCTTACAATAATGACTTCAAATGCTTTTGGTAAATACACAAATCAGACTGTAATTTTTAGCATTAGCTAGCATTCTCTGCTGGCAGATTCTTCTCCCAAAAGATTTTCCCTGAAAGATCAAAGTCTATACCCTGGCCTAAATTTAGACAATCAAATTTTAAAATCTTTTATTTATAATTTTCTAATTCCAATACAGTCCTGCTTACATCTTCAGGTTAAAGAAATTTTCTTAAAATGTGACGAGAATGATAAATAATTTTCATTATGAAGATGCTAATTAAAATTTATTTAATAGGCAACTTATTTTGGAGGGTTTTTTTAACCTTCCCAAACTGATTTGAAAGACTCTATAACATTATAACTTGTTTTTTCTCTAATTTTCAAAAAATGCAGTCCTACAGTACTTACCCAGACTCACTGAAACTGAAAACTGAGTAAGTGCTGCAGGATTGGCCCCCTATTAGAAAAGCCCAAGACACATGGTGCTGAGATTAACAAAACAAAGTAAAGCAGCTATGACTTGGCACAAAGTTTGACAAGCTGCAGAAAAGCAAATGTTTAAATAACTGAAGTGGTACTGATTTTCTATTCACAACCTTTTCTCTTCTAAACAGTATCATATTCTTTTCCAGCACATTTAGATTGCAAGTCAAGCTGTGTTTTATTTTTTATTATAATAAACCCAGTCAGTTTACTGTAACAAAGACATACTAGTGGTGATCAGTGTGAAAGCCAGTACGAAATCAGGCTAGGAAAAAAAAAAAGTCAAATGGTAAAATAAAGGACCAGCCGTCTGGAAAGTTCCTGGATCATGTAAAAAGAGAATAAAAGGCAGTGTTCTTATGAGACTAATGCAGAATACAAAAATATTTTAAGTCAAAACTCTGTATCATTGCCTATGACATTTGTAAACAGCAGCAGCAAATCCTTTCAAATAACGTTGCATTTATTAAATATTTTCCAAGTCCTGCTAAGACAAAATAGTAGCGTTTTAAAAAAAAAATATTTCTAGTAGCATGGTTTACATCTGTTCCTCTCGAAATACGGTAAGAACAAAATAAAACTGTAAAGTATTGTTGCTATCTTTCTTCACACGTAAAACAACTTCCCTACTTAAAAAACAATTTTATTACATCTATGGGATATTAAAAAGGTTTTGCATATTTTATTAGATTTGCAATAAATGATGGCTTACAAAAAATAATGTATACATAAGTATCTTACCAGACTTTTAACTAATGATCTTTCATTTTCAAGTGCTGCCTTCATTCTTTCTTGAATTTCAATCAACTAAAATATAAACATGTGAGAATCAATGTTGGATTTCATACTACAAACAGGCCTAATTCTATAAAAATCCTTTCTAAGTACAGGCTCCCTTATCAAGAGACTACAAGTGGACATACGCCTATTTTTGTATTATAACTGGTAACAGATAGATATCTTCACTTGGAGCTAGATACTTTTATGTGGAGTTTAATAGTGTCACAAAGGCCACACATACAAAGTCCTTTGGACATAAACAACGTAGAGTGTGATGTCACAGGGGGTAGGAAGATAATGAAAACGTAAACAACAGAGACTTCAATGACAAACTCTCAGAAAAGTGGGTATTTTTGGAACCTGTTACAGGCAAACAGTGGCAGTTTGGAACTGCAGGAGCAATTCTACTGTTTTGTTGTAAATTTGTAGAAAGATCAGCAGATGACTGTATCATCTGCAGCAAGTTCTAACGTATCCTCCGGAGACAAACATTGTCAGGCAAATTACACATCTAGTCTCACCGAGGACAAAGGATTGTGCCTAAAGAGAAATCTAAGCAGAATTCTTTAAGAATTCTTCAAAAGTTCCAGAATCAAAGTCCCTCAAACAGTTACATTGCATGGCAAAGCTCCCTTGGCTCTGCTGGGTCTGAGCTGCCTGGGACTTCTGTCAGAGCTACTGTCACTGGGGACTTGCAAGTTAAACATCTATATTTCTCAGTGTCACCAGGAGCGGAGTTTGTTACTTACCATATTTGCATTTAGAACATATTTAAAACCAGACAATGTTGAGTACAACACTGACATTCATTTTCTTTCATAAAAATGGAGAAATGCTCCCCTTCAGCATAATAACCTAGAAGCTAGAATGCTCAGCCACAAATCAGGGCAGCCGGCATTGTATGCCGCTGGGAGTTTTATGGGGCTTGATTACAATATCCCAAGTCATGGAAAAGTAGCCTAACTACCCCTCTATGATGAGAATAAGCCACCAGCTCTGTTCAAGCTGTGCCATTGGACACAAAGAATATGAAATTCATGAGACTAGATACAGAATACACATGCACGAGCTTGACGACATACCAAAGCTGTGACTGCATGAGAAAGGGACAACCTTGTGTTTTGACTTGCTATATCATTTATGCATTTTACATTAGACTATGAATTACAAGAAAACAATAAACAAAACACCACCACCACACCACCCCCCAAAACCCAAGCAAAAATACTCAGCAAAAATCAGAAGAAAGAAAGAATAAATCTGTACAGAAGTCCCCTCCTCTGTGCTGAGTATCCTAATGTAGAATGAGTATCCTGATGAGAATACGGCTCTTCTGTGCTTGCTCTCCCTGTATCCAGCTTTAAAGAGAGTATTTTCCCACCACAATACAGTGTAAACTAGCAGTTAAGTCATCAGCATATAGAGCTACGAGTTCAAAGGTCCTCAAGTTCATCAATGATCAGAACCTTGGGCAAGTGCTCTAGTCCTTATGAAAAACTCAGTCCTTGCCATCTCTTACGATGCTTTGAGAGAAATTAGAGATGCAATTGCCCACAGCTAGTGCACAGCTTGGCTGCCTGGGCACAGGAGGAAGATCCAGACTCCAAGTCCCATCTACAAGAAATCAATCAGTAATTTCTAGTTAGTCCAGGAAAGAGACAGTGCTTCCAATGTGTTTCATCGTCACTTATTACTGACTGTGTCTGCTTTGAATCCCATTTTTAAGTGTTAACTTTTCCTTATACAGTGCATATTGGATACTGGCGTCTGTATCAACTTTGTGAACTCCATTTCTAGAGTTAAATGTCCAACTCCTGGGCACTACATCAGTGTGCGCCTTCAAGGCCAGCTCCTCTTTTTTAACGATCAAAGCTTTTTAACCAAAGAAGAATTTATGCACAATCTGGCTATCGAGAGAGCATCTTTCAATGGGATATACAAAGGAGGGAGGAAAAAAAAGTCAGAAACTTTAATCAATGTAGTTAGTCTTTTAGAATTGTAGTTTTTCTTTTGGGAATGGAAATATAGTTAGATTCATTATCAGAATTATAATGGGAAGAGAAGGACTGCTCCAAAGATTTCTCACAGCACTTCAGTTTTACAGTTTAGCTCACTGGACAGACCGTGCAGTGACTGTGAAGGGCTACCTGTCCCCTGTCCGGGTAGCTGTACTGGAGGCAGTTGGGGAGGAAGGCAGGTGATCCATTTTTACACAAATGTAGCACTTCCAAATCATGTGAGAGGCATATAGAAAAGAGTTCCCATGCTGCTCCTCAAATCCACAGACTGAGGTCATATCTATGGGAAGATACTAGACATAAGACAATGTCTTCCATTGTATGGAGATGAAGAGAAGGAAAGGAAAATATAGAGAAAAATATAGAAAAATTTCCTGTGAGTGAAAGGATGAAAAAAAATGTACTATTAAAAATATTCTTTGGACTTTGCAAATTAAGTAAGGAGAAAAGTTCAGTATAGGAACAGATGACTGGCCCTTTCTTTCCAGCATAATGAGACTTAAAACCTAAGCAGGATTCCTGAGCACTGTCAGACCTAGAAAAAGAGAAAAACTAACAGAAGACACATCCCTTCTTTGATAGACTACTGCATTAGACAGGCCAATTAATTTTCCACTTCTGATTTTGGATTTCATGTAGAGAATCCTAACACACTTACCCTTTCAATGCTCCTGAAAAGATAAGTAGGTATTACTATTTTCAGATTGGGAAACTTGATCACAGAGGAGTTCCATCTAAGGTCACAAGGAAAGGCAATGATAGGGATGATTTTAGAAATTCAGTGCCTCAGTCCCCACAAAGGTTTTTTTTTTGTAAATATGAATTTGCATGAGAATTTAGTAATCATGGAATTAGCACATAGAATTATCACTGTTTCCCTTATATTTCACCACAAAGAAGTGAGCTGTCAACAAAACATTCTGGAAATGTTTCACAGAAGGAATGTTTGTTATAGGAAGAAGTTCTGTGTCTATTTGTAAATTTTCAGAATGAGAACTATACACCGTAGAAAAAAGTCATTTGAGAACCATCACAAGGTAGGAAGCCCACTGGAAAGATACCTAGATGTTATACTGGGAAAACACTGAAAGCTGTCAACCTTTTATTGAGATCACTTATTAATTAATAAACATTGACGTTGGACAGTTTTTTTAAAAAGCTGACTTTTATACCTTGTTCAGATATTGTTTAGCTCAGATAGCATGCAAATAATAATTCATATATACTAACAGCTCTATCCAGAAATAGCGGAATATTTAACAAGTCACAGGTTACAAAAAATAACCGTTTTCTTTTTTGAAGTTACTAGCTATTCATATATACAAATCTTCTTTCCCTGCCTTCAAAAGTTTACTGAATGCGTTACTTTTTTATTAAAGTATTCAATCATTTTACTGTAGCTTATTAAGGTTCAGAATTTTACTATGTTTTAACAACATTATGAAATATGACAGGATGAGAAAATCAAAATCACCATATTCATTAAAGGAATACCGATTCATTATTACTCTGCAGTGAGTTATGCTACCATAAACCAAAATGAAACATAATTCAAGTTAGAGTCAGCTTTCTAACACTATTTGGAGTATACACTGCCAACAGTCCAAGCTCATTACTGTTCTGCCAAGAGTGTAGCTTACAAAAGTAAAGATTACAGTACCTTTCGAACAGTTTGCTCACCAGCTTCCATTTTTGATCTCATTCTTTGCACTCGTTTATCTGAAAGCAAGAGGGGAAAGAGAAAACCCATGAAATTACATGCCTACATTAATGTATTCAAAATGTTTGCTTCAGGTCAGTCTCTAAACCCAGCGGAATGCACCAGGGATGAGAGTCCTGGCAGAACTGTGACCTTCACCACCGCCCTTGACATTCACAGCCTTCTCCCTGCTGTTCAGCCGGCTGGTCAGATAGAGATGAAGAAGTAAGTTCAAGAGCCAAGTGTGACTGAGTGCCCACAGCTTTTCATTAATACTAATTCTGGACATCCTTGCTGTTAGTCACAGCCAATACAAAGTGTTTTAGCAGGTGGTTCTTTATTGCTCATACAAAACTACCAAAAGATAAGAAGCACCATTGAATCCGATGATAAACAGGAATCAGGAATATTGTCTGTGTCCAATTCATCTTGCCGCTATTAAAGGTGATACTGGGTCTAATCTATATGGACATAACAAAGCTAAACAGCCAAATTCTACTCTGTTGCCATAGTTTCTAGTCCTCCATTAAATATTTCACTCTGGCAATATACAAGAAATAACCTGCAGGTAAAGACCATACATTGTACTTATCAGGAAAAAGCCCTCCTTTTAAGAACTGTAATAAAGCACAGGTATCAAAAGCAGTGACGGCTTACTTGATAGAAACCGATTCTCTTAGAAACCTCCACAGAAACACAAAACTAATTATACGAAGAAATGCAAATTCAAATATTTTGCAGGAGCTCAAAAACGACTCTAGAGAGAGAGTAGGTTTTAATACAGTTCCCTTAGGATAAAATAGTAGACCCTCATTTAAAAATGTAACTATCTGTATACGGCACTTTTCTATTTCAGCAATTTTACAGCATGTATCTGTCACAAAATATGAACTCTAGCCACATTGCTAGGCAATATTTTAAGTCTCAAAAGCCACAGCAAATATTCCTTTGTCATAAATCAAAAATATGTAAATATATGCATTAAAATGAGAATAAATATGTATGAATTTCTCCACAAATACATACAAAATTAGCATTCAATACGAGAAAAAGACAACAGTCCAGAAATAAGTCGCCATCCTTCTGAAGCGCGTTAACAATTAATTCCAACTTTAGTAACGTTTCTTACACGCTGCATTTAAACTAATCATCTTGATCTAACATCAGTTTAAAGTTTACCTAATAAATATTTTTCCTTTTCAGAGCGCTTCAATGCATTTTCGAGACGAGAAATCTCATTGTGCAGTTTCAAAACCTCTTCTTTGAAATCCTCATTCTCTTTTTCAAGCATTTTTTTTTTCATGGTCATCATCTTCAAAGACAACCTGAAAGATTGCGATGCCTTGAATTTATAAGTAAGGAATCAGGGCTTTAAATACGCTGCACTGGTGTAATATTATACAACACAGTATCATATAATTTCTGAATTCTATTACAGAGTGATAATATGAATAGAAAAAAGCCGGGACTCTAAATAGGTCCCCGCTAGAAGAAAGGCTGCAGTACATTATGTACAAAGACCATAACACATGGGGACATTTTATTGACAGGAATAATGCATATCATACTGTTTGTGTGCCCTCATCATTCAGGTCAATTTATTATGGAGGCTGTGTCCAGGAAGGCAGCTGGGGCCTATCCACCCACACTTCCCCCCATGTTTATGAAGCGCTGTCCGTAACTAGGCAGGCAGGAGAGACTGTGGACAGGCAACACCAGGGGGTTGCAAAGTGCATGGCTAAGGAGGGGGGCTTGTTGCCTTTGTGCCATTCCTCAGTGACAGTGCTGCCAGTGTCATGAGGAGCACATCACATGTCAAAGCGGTGAAGTTTTCAGGCTGGGAGCCGCATGGAGTCCATCAGGCCTTCTGATATCAACACAGTTGGTTTTCTACTTGGTGCCGGAGCCACCCAGAGGCAATTCATATTCTGAACATTAACATGGCTTTGCATGCCTGTCACACATAGACCGTGCAGGGGTTTAATGCTATTGAAGACTACGGTTTAAATCTCTATGCAAACAGTGATTACCTTGTAAGAAGGTTCCAGGATAACATGCAACAAAAGACTTTAAAGTTATAGTTTTAGTAAAGCAAACTCATTTACATTTTTATTATGCGTGTCCTTTGTTTAAATCTTGCCACGTCCATTATGGAAAAGACTTCTTATGCAACTGAAGCTTATGGGGACAGCTACTCTTTTTTTCTTGTTGGTTTCAAAGCTATTGAAAACATTTGAATATATTGTCTTATGGCTGTCTAGATTTTACTGCCACATATTTCTTTTAAAATTATAGAAAAGCTTTCAGAGCTGGCACAGATCTTTATAGTCATACCAGCATATTAACTAACTCCTGAAACCATTTAAAATATTAACACAAAAGAGACGACTCAGACAGCCGTTGCTTTCCTTACTAAAGAAAATTTAGGATATTATTTGCTTTGCTTGCTAAAAATATGAACTCTTTTAAAAAATTACTTCAAAATAAAAATGTTGAAGGACTTGGAAAATAAAACGCCAGGGTTTTCAAATGGCATATAAACCTAAACTATAATATATTTATGGCTAAAATTTAGTCCATAACTTTTTGGTTTTCCTCAGAAAAGACATTTTTGATCTCCAACTTACCAGAGCAAATTACCAATGTTTTACATAAAGTTTTGGACACAAAGTTTTCACAGATTTTATAAGAAATCATGTAAATAAAACGCAAAGCGCTTTGGAAAGTAATTCATATTAGTTTGTGGTTCCCCTTCCTTTACTGAAGACCAAGAATTATTAACAAAAATGTTACTTTTAATAATGTAAGTTTTTTATAGAAATACTTCAACAGCATTTCATTTTAAACAGTATTTATGCAGTAACAAATTTAAAATTAATCCTCTGAGATAATTATTAGAGTGCAGGCTTTTCTTGAAAACTTTTACCAAATCGTGTAGACAGACGAGCACACTCCAGGGAAAACAGTAGCGTTAGCAAAACAGCACATGCAATATTTAAGTAATTAGCTAACGCTCTGCTCTGGCAGTGGTCAACTCCAAACCACTGCAAAACAAACTTACAGTTTCCAAAGTCCTTTCAAGTAACTGTTACAGCTCTTGATAGGCTTAAGTATTTGTTCCTTTGCTCTGGCTGTGTTTGAGCATCAACAGCTGATGCTCAAAGAAGAACCTTTACATAAAATAAAGATTTTAATTACTCCTGTGACTACATTTTAAATGGTATCTCAAATATAACTGTAATCATAACCTTTTGCTGTTCAAGGAAAGGAGATAAAACCCACACAGAACATTTTCTTCACAAACGTGTACTTTGCAGATTGCTCAGATAACCTTTAGCTCTAGCTCCACCATCTGCTGAAGCGAGGAACTGCAAGTAATTAACTATTCAGTCTCCTGCTGCAATGAGGACACTCATTAGCAAAATGAACAAAGGGACAATTTTCTGTAGCTACAGTCATCTGTTACACTTTGAGTGGCAGGTTTTGTAGCAATGTTCTCGCTACCATCTGCCCACAGCGGTAGCGTTTGGCTTGCTTAAACTGGGGAACTTTTAAGCTGTAAGAAAAAAAGGGCTAGAGGTTGGAAGGCGATTGTAATGCGCCTTATATAGGAGGCTTCAATATTTCTCACCTTTTCTGTTTTATTGCCTTCATTCTAACAGTTTTATTACTTTAAGTAAAAAATATGCATATTTTAGCCTTAATAAAGTCTACTATATATTTACTAAGGTTGTGTTGTAGACTCTTATGATTACTTTTCTAATAGTACTAAACAGATATGCATATATAATTTTGGAATATAACAAACTTCAACTAGAAGCATCCACCTATACTCATAGTATTCTAGCCAAACAGGTAAAGGTGAGAGAACATAGCTATTTATTATGCACTTGAAAAATATGCATTTCCATTTGGTACCCTGCAATATTTAACATACACGCAAAACAATCAATTGGCCTTTTGAATAACAGCTATGAATTTTGCACTCTTATTGCAAAGAAGTATGAGGCAAATTACTGATGCTCTCCTATGACACCAAAGAAGAAAATATTTGAGCATATTCTAGTTAAAATTATAAACTGAAGTTGTTACTGTTGTCAATTTATTGGGCATTTGCCTTGAAAACAAATCCATTCTCGAAAACCTGTCATCCAAATTATTACATACCTTTCAATTTCTAGGCTCTATTGGAGGTATCTAAAGTTCACATTATATACACCACAAGAGGGTGCAATTGTACAGGTTGTCATGAAAAACAGTCATTTACTAATATACCAGTTTTGAGTTGCAAGGGAAATGATAATTTCGAAACTTATATTTATTGTTATTATCCCCAATGTGTTACATTCACATGTTTATAATTTTAATTCTTTCACAGTTTATATCTGTAAATTTCAAAGAAATGCAGGTTAAGGTTGAAGATGAGAACCTCTAGCATGGCCATGGGTTGAATACAAGCCTTTACTTTTCAGTCAGTCACCCTGTTACTACGCCCATATCTTCAATTCAGCTAATGCCTATATTCTGTAAGGGCTTCCAGCCACACTCCCACACCCCACACCCCCCCCGTTTTTTTTTTTTTTTTGTAGATACTGAATTCCTGAAGATAGCTCCCCATTTTGTAGGTATGGGCTGCGTTCCTTGTTTCTAGAGGTATAACTACTAATTTGTTTCAATGCTCCCAGTGCACCACAGGTTGCTACAACTGTCATGTGCTGTCATTACTTATCTATCACTCTGTGTTGCCTACAAGTTTAATCAGCCGTGTTTTAATTTAATTCCAGGTCACCAATGAATAATGTGAAAACTTTATCAATTATTACAGAAGTTTACTAAAGTAATAATAATAAAGTTCTGTAATAATAAAACCCAAACAGTTCTGTAATAATAAAAAACAAGCAAGCAAGCAAACAACACCTATACAATGTTGATTCCTCATTTACAGGTATTTTTTGAAATCTTTCATTGTTGAACAGAAGCTTTGCCCAAAGAAAATGTCTTTATCTTGTTCATAAATTACACGAAGTGCAGGACCTGAACAGCATCCCATCTTTCTGGAGTTAAAAGGACAAATGGCAACAGTAGATATTTACCCTACAAGCTCCACAGACTATGTAATTAAGGTAACTTTGACTGAAGTTCTTGAACTGAAGAGGAAACTTCACTGCTGTGCCTCTTGGTTTTGCCCCGCAAGCAAAGGGCCTCATCCATGTTTGCCTACCTCTACCTGAGGTCTGAAACGACAGACTTCTAGGAGCTTCCCACCCCTTAGTTGGAGATCACAAAACTAAATTTTAAGGCATGACATATCTTACTGTAGCATATTGAATACTATATTTTAAACAGTGCTCCTAAATCAAACACCTTGAAAAAATTTCTCTTCACAGACTTGCAAAAGTCTTATCTCAACCAAACTTGTATTCTACTGAAATAATGATATCAGTTTTGTTGGAAAATATCTATTTTCTATAAAGCCTTTTGTGCTGATTAGGAAAACCCATATTAAGCTTTCCGTTATGTTAACATATCTAACATAAACAGGGGAGCAGACTCTGGGGGACCCCTGGATCTAAGCCATGTGGGTTTCCTCATTTAGAAATATGTACTCTCTGTAAACATTTAAAATCCTTTCTGGAGGTTAATAAATCAGAAAGTAATTGTTAACCTGGGATACAAGCACCATGTTCTGCCTTCTCCTATATACAGGACATCGTTTTTTAAATTGCCCCCAGGATTTTCACATTATTAATGATTCTATAATTTTTACCTAACAGTAAGCTCATACAATTGCAGCCACTTCCTTTTCTCCCAATACATTAAGATTATTTTGTCCTTAATGGTGCCATTTATAGTTTTTTCCTTGATACATTGTCCATTTTATACCCTTCAAAACCTTCTAATGATATTAATTGCCATATTTTCCCATTGTCTCCCATTTGTTATATGTTGCTTTAATTTCTATAATTTGCTAATGTCATCTTGCCATGGAACTAAAATAGGACATGAATAAATGCTGTCCTCTTCCTTGATTATGAGACTACGGCTTTTTGGTCACATATTACTTTTTTTCTTAGAGATTTCACCTTTTTTGTTCATATTATTGCGTTCAGATTTTAAGCCTCAGTCAGTTTCCCCCACGGTTGTAAACCAAGCTTTTGAAACATTGCATGTATGTACGTACAAAACCACTTGCATACACAAATATGTTCATATACTTATGGCGTAAGTTACTAACTTATTCACCTTGGCCTCACCTTGAGTATTGTGTGCAGTTCTGAGCCCCACAATTTAAGAAGGATGTGAGGGTCCTTGAATGCATCCAGAGGAGGGCAACAAAGCTGGTGAAAGGGCTGGAAGGAATGCCCTATGAGGAGCGGCTAAGGACTTTGGGCTTGTCTAGTTTGGAGAAAAGGAGGCTGAGGGGCAACCTCATTGCTCTCTACAGCTTCCTGAGGAGGGGAAGTGGAGAGGGTGGTACTGAGCTCTTCTCCCCAGTATCCAGTGACAGGATGCATGGGAATGGTTCAAAGCTGCATCGGGGGAGGATTAGACTGGACACTCGGAAGCATTTCTTTACCGAGAGCGTGATCAAACACTGGAACAGGCTTCCTAAAGAGGTGGTCGACGCCCCATGCCTGTTGGTGTTTAAGAGGCATTTGGACAATGCCCTTAATAACATGCTTTTAACTTTTGGTCACCCCTGAAGTGGTCAGGCAGTTGGACTAGATGATCACTGTAAGTCCCTTCCAACTGAAAACCTAATATTCTGTGCTATGCTATGCTACGCTATGCTATCCTATGCTAATACTACGATATGCTATGCTATGCTATTCATTCCTTAGAAAACGACTATGATCAATAAATTAGGAGGTTGAACACAGCATTTGGTTATGCTAATTTAAAAAGTTTTGATAGAAAATTCTCATTTCCTGAATATATTTCAGGAAGAAAAAATTTCTGACATACCACCTGCATCTTCACATGATATGAAGGAGTGCTTCAAGAGTTACCCATCCTCTTCGCTAGTTTGCTGCTTGTAATAGAACCTCACCAGACAGTTATGCTAGCACAAGTACAGGCTTACAAGAGTATTAATGTACAGTTACCAACAATTTAAAAAACGAATTGTTCTTTGATGTCGAATACCACTCCTCCAATTTTTTTACATTTTTTTAAACTATTTCATCTTTTCTAGAAAGTTGTTTTAGTCAAAGATTTCAAAGTTACAGACACGGTTCTACCAGATTTCAATAATGTCCCTTACAACACATTTCTTGATGGGAGTATGACTATGCCTATTTCCCCTCCCCCTTGCTTAAATTCTATAATTAGTATATAGTCACTTAACATTTTGCTTCCACATCCTCTGCCATTTCAAACTAACATTTCTTTGTAACATAAAAAGTTGGAATACTGTTTATCTTCTCAGTTTATGTTATCAGAGAGAATCTACAAGTTTTTTGGTTTTTTTTTAGGGCAGAACTCAATGTTTTAGATATAGTGCGTGCATATGTATCAGTATACTGTATCTGGATCTAGAATGACCACCAGCTGACAGTTTGGGTGTCTTTACAGAGGGTTTCACAGCCATTACACTTTGTATACACATGCCCACATGTCTAAGCGTGGTTAAGAGTGTAAGACTTGTGTAAGACTCGGTTAAGAGGCAGAGTCCCAAATCTACATCAAAATCCCTGGTGATGCATTAAAGAATTCTGCATTACAGGCACTAAAATCTACAACTACCTGAATTTGTAACACTAAAAGCTGCAAGACACTTTAAGTACTGCTGCCGAACTATTTTGAACCCTAATAGCAATGAAGGGTTTAACATCTAATTTCCAGTGGAAGTTACAAACGTTTCTTTAGAAGCTGCTTTCTGATCCAACTAGGTGTTCTAAAAGTACTCCCACCAAGTCAGAACTTTTAAAAAACAGTGAGGAGGTGATCCTGTACCCCTAGAATTCCACAGCCTACTGTGATAATGACAACCCTTGTTCACATCCAGCCTCCTCCTCTTTTGGAGAAGAAATCTGAGCCATAAAGTATGCAATGACAGCCTCTTAGTCTATTCACATGGGAGCCTGGATTGCAGCCCTTGTTACAGAGAACATTTAAATATACATATTTTCATAAAGTAAAACAGCCTCACTGGGGCTTACCCAAATGAAGTGAAAGAGAAATAAGCCATACCACTGCTAACTGTTGTAGCTAACAGTCTGTTGCAAGAAGGAATTACTATCACTTCCTTCTGTACACAGGAATGACTGACCTGGCTTAACGATCCAGTTCTAGAACAGGTTGCATAGCTGTGAATTCTAACTGGGGAGAGATGCCTAGTTTGCTCAGAGGGTATATCGTAGTCCCCGTATTTCTCCTTTACAGGCCATACTGTCTACCTTAGGTAGCTGCCAGCACAGTTAGATAGCGTTTTCAGATCTCATTAGTACTATACACCTCTATGCATAGAGAGCAGAGATGAAAAAGCAATCCGGTGTCAGGCTTAGCTAGAACCTTTAGAGCCTGAGACTGCTTTTTATCAGCCTAGAGCATATGTGAAGTTTTGAAAAAGTTGTATTTATTTCCCACATTTTGGTGAACTGCAGATGAGCACAGTTAATTTGGGTAGGAGAAGGACATGTTTATGGTACAGAAGGGATACAAAGATGATGTATGGACATATGAGACTGAATTACGTTTCCCATTTGAAGAATACAGACTGAATAAGTAGGACAGTTCTTAGCCATTGTAACTAGCTATTTATGTCTGCATCTGGATGAGGAAAAAGATTCATAATTGAAAAAGGCTTCTCACGTCTAGTAATGGTTGTACCGAAGTAGCTGTCATACTCCATGAACTTCTATTGCAGGAGTTAAGAAAAATCAAATGTGAGGGATTTTGTATTTTATTTTTATATTTTAAATGAAGATATGTCTTCATTGCATACTGAAAAATGCCGATTTAAATGATTAACAACACAATTCTAAAGAAATAAAAGAAAATATTTATTTTAGAAGTTATTTAGAGAGTAGGAACAAAGAGAAACATGAGAAGATGTAATGTAAGTACTTCTGTAAATAGCAGTAGAACAGAGGTGGACTGTTCTGTAACTATGTTCATGCATGGAGTAAGAATAGCACTGAGAGCAATATTTTATAGAAGTTTTATTATAAAACTTTTTGAGGTTTTTTTTTAGATGTTTTTTCTTAAGTTTTTACAAAAATATTTTATAAAATATTTTCATTTTATTTTATTTAAAAAAAAAATCAAAAAAAGGTAGTACAACTACCAACTCTTGGTCAGACTATCACTGACATCAATTTGTGTGACATTAATAGAGTACTACACATTATTTTAGTCAAATACTTACAATAGCACAGGGTAATCCCAAACAGCGTTCTATTCCCTTCCCAATCTAATGTTTCCTATAAAAATAATGGCACTAGAAATACACTTCATTGAATATGTTTAAAGATTTCCACATTTGGATAATGAGTTTATGATCTTTTACAAAAACACCATTTTAGCCCTTCCTTTTTCTTGGTATTCCTGCAATTTTCTCTCCAGATCTTCAATTACAAACTTTTTCTCGTGTAGCTTGTTATGTAAAAGCTTCAGTTTTCCTGGTGAACCCTCTGTGTCTTCTCCATTTATGTCGTAATACTTCTATTACAAGAAAAGATTCTTCAGTGAGACTCTTGGATAAACCACACAACCCTTTTTGAAAGCTATAGAACATTTTTTGTAGTTTGAACACATCATAATGCATATTTTACATTCAAGAGTTCTGTTCTAGTATCAAAAAGAAAACTTTACTGTATCTGACATTTCAAATACTTAAATAAAAAGTGTGTTATATCCAATACATAATTTATAATACTAGAGAATTCAAATGCACAGCAAAGAAAAAGGAAATGTGGAAAAAAATTTGCATATCCTATATATTTTAAAACTTTCAAAGAATGTGTTTAAAACATGTAAGAAATAAAGTAAGGAGAAAATGCAGCATAAGTACAGAATAGCAAAATAAATACCAAAATTCTAAAATAAAAATGTTAACTTTTCATTACTAGCATTTATTTTTGCATCTTCTTGATTGCAAAAGCAAAGTGTTTAAATTGCATTAAAGGATAAAAAAAGAGCACCTACAATGGATGATTTACTTCTTATGTAGTCAAAAAATAAAAATAAGACTTTCAGAGAAAAAAACCATGCACAGCCTCCTATTATACAGAAATGTCTCCCCAGGGTGGTGTACTGCCAACAGCTGGCCATTAGGAAACTCTAAGCTCAAAAGTGTGTTTGAGATCTTCCTTCAGGAGTACCTAGATACCTAGTTATTTTCCAACGTTAGGTGATTAAATATTGGTCAACTTCTTTAAAATACTAATATTAGCAGAAATTACTATCTCTTGTGTAATACATGAACACTTGTAGCAGTTGCTGAGGAAGTGAAAGAAGTAGGGTTCAATTATTTCCTCAGCCATACTGGAGTCAAACTCAGTTCTCCTTTCTCAGAGCACCCTACCTACAAAGCTATACACAAGCCTGGGATAGGGCGAACCTCTACCTGGTTGCTGAAGCTGGACCATCAGAATCCAAGAATAATGCAAGATCTTCCAAAAAGAAAGCAAAGCAAAGGGAACCTGACCCTGCAATCCCCTGGTGAGAACACTGCTACTATACACTTCATGGAATTCATATGCACTTTTTACCATGGAGCAATTACATGAGCTGGATGTGGAAAAGAAAACTTTTCACACACAAAATGAAGTTTGCATTTTTCTAGATGGTCTGTGCAGCAGTTACTTCGTCGTATGTAGGCACTCACATTTTAGCTAGGCACACTTTGCTTTTTTAATAGTCTGTGGAGAATTAGTTCAAAGTCAGATGAGTCCAGAGGACAACTCAATTCACCCTTAAGTAGGTATCTAAAATTGATCAGATGAACTGTGTCCTAAAAAATACCTATTTCTCTGTGTTGACTATCAAGAAAGCAAGGTCAGCACAGCTGCATCATAAACATGTGTACATTATTGATGAAGCGTTACAGGAGACAAATGCCACTCTCGTAATTTTTCTCAAAAAAGGAGTGTTTCACCATCTAATTTTAAAAGGGAACACAGTTTTTCTTCAAATAGTCTATATAGTCTACAGCACTCTTTTAAACCAACCCGGCTTAAAATGTTAAAGACATTGCTAGGAAGATTCCACAAGTCTCACAAAGAAACCCTATTTTACACTTGGTTTTGGAGCAGAATTTCTTTCTTCAAGTGATGGTGCTACACATCATTATTCAGGAATGAAGAAGAACAAAAGTAAAGAAGTAACATCTTTACTCTCTGTGAAGTCTTAATAAATCTTGTAGGTTCTTTCTTTACAGAAGCTACCCTTTCCTTCACTGCTAAAGCCTAGCTTTTGCCTTCTAATCTCGCACTTTAAGCTGTGCAACATTCCTGAAATGCATATCATCTTCTGTCATTTGCTCAGTGTTTTCAGCATTCTGATTTCCTCTCACATGTTTTTAAGCTTCCTCAGTCTCACAGTTCCTCATATTTTTTCTGTGAACTTTTCTCCTTTGCTTCACATTTCTCTATCCTATTCTCTGAAACATCCGCACGATTAATGCTGGTTTGAACTCATTCACAAGTGCACCTGTTCACCTGTCCCTTCACATGTCTAGGAGATCATTCATTCTGTTGAAACACATTCTTTTCTCCTTCCAGGGTTCTTTATGATTTTCTATATACTGTATTATACAGTAGATGCTGCTAACACACTGTACACACCTCCAACTATATATCTCCACTTGACTGTGCTATGTATAAACAACAGTAGAATAATTATAGCTAAATATTTCTACCCACTACCTTTCACAGCTATCCACCTAAGTAAAGTGGTTTATTTTTTTTCTTTCTTCTTTTTTTATTTTGAAATACGGACTTAGTTTTGTCAAGAAGTACAAACTGGCATGCTCCATTTGCATGTGGGGGAAGAAAGATGAAATGCAAGTTCCATACTTTCTAATTTGGATTATTTTTACTGTTCCAATTACATCCTGAAATCTGTGAATAAGAAAGTTTGTGGCACAGTCCCTAGAGGGCAGTAGAAAGCCACCTGGAGCACCCACGATTGGTCACCATTCTCTATTCGGTCACCTAGGAGTTCAATTACTAAATTTATCAAGACATTTTAATTTTTTATTGAACCAAACAGCATTTTATGTGATTACTATGTTTCTGCCTCCTAACAGACCTAATCACAGTTTGTCAATTAAAGCTGTGAATTAAAGCATGTTCATCCCTTCATTTGATTTGTCTACCCTCAGTAACATGGAAAAGTTGAGCAATGACTGCATATTTGGGTCTAAACCCACACTGCTTGAGTATTTTGTGGTCAGTTGTTTTTCACTACTCAAGAAATCAAAAACTACAATTTTTGCTTTCTTCCACTGGTATCTACTAACATACCTCATTCATGTTGTAGTAACTATGTTGTTACTCATCTAAAATGATACTAGAGTATGCTAAACTGCATACTTAAATACTAAGGGGGAAAAAACAGTACTTGTAAAAAATTACATTTTTGTGTTCGTTATTTTGTTTCTACTCAATATAATTTAAATGCTTCATCTACACGAAAAATTGAAACATGCCCTTCTCTAGATTTTGAAGTGCAAAGCTATTTTCTGTAATTGGTTTATGACATTTTAATACTCAGACCAGCAATCTACTACCACATCAATGGTTAAACCCCACCTCAGTATTTGCTCTGAGAATAGCCAGTGCATCGTGCATCACATAACTGTTATGGGTAGCTTTATAAAATTTGGACTTCTTTCTGCAATTCAATTTGTAACAAATTACTGAGAACTTTGATGTGCAATAAAAGGACACAAGCAATTACAAAAACCAAACCAAACCAAACTTTTATGTATTCTTCTTTTTTCATTTAAGAAAATTAAATGCTATTCAAGCTCTTGAATTTGAAAAAAAATACGAAGCTCATGTTCCTTTTCTATCACTTTTTTTTTGCTGCATTGATTTTTTAAAATTCAAGAATCTTGAAACAGAGGCTTTACGCATATTTCTCCCTTGTAGTGAGTGCTCACTAGTTGCAACATGATTGTCTAGGAGCATTAATGCTGGCATGGGCTGTGATTTACTACCTAAAGATCACTGGCTCTATATTTTCAAAGAATTACATGGGAAAAGAACTGTAAATAATTTATACACACGTAAGTGTGCTACATTTCTTACTTACTAAAATATTATTACAAAGTATTTTAGTGGAAATAACCACACTACAGTTTAAGATGTTTTCCTTGATATGGTTGTTAGTATGCAGAGTACAATGTAATCCATGTTCTGTTAATTGCAAATTAGCAAAAGATATCTTAGACAGTCACTTTTAAATTTGTATTAGCACTTTTTTTTATTTCCTTATTTTCAATACTGCCGTGGATTACTTTTCACTATATAAAATATTGTATCAATCTGTACAAACAGGGTGTATGAATGGGAACTGGCATGTAGTGAAGATTAACATGTAAGTAAACAAGAATTTTTCTCTTATCCCACTTATGAAAAAACTCAATGTCTGTCAGTCTATTATTTATGTATTCACAGAGATTTGAAGCCTGGTCTTCAATTTTTTCTTCGTGTTGTGCTTGAGTGATGCTTTTGTAGATGAACAAATCTTGCTGGAGGGAGTGAGCGATCAAAATCTTAGAATCATTTGTTTTTATATACAAAGTAAACTAGTCAAAAGAAAAGTACGATGATTTCATTACTCTGCTCAAGATGCTGATGGCTAGATTCATTCACCCGAACACAAGCATCTAATGCATTTCTATGCCCTATGGTATCCTCTTTGGTCTACAACAGTCACTTGGGCATGGGTCTCTACACCTGTCAGAGCTCACAGTTTCACATCCATGCTTTTGACATCTTAGGCTGTCAGCAGGAGTTAATCTGCAGAGTAAAACACCTAAATTTAGGTGTCTACATAAGAACTAGGTGAGTAAGTTTCTGTTACAGGCAATGAAATCAATGGAACATGACTCAGTTGCTCATGCACACATGGTTTAGTGTCAGAAGAAATGAGATATGAAAGACATCTTATGCAGGGCTGGCAGACATGACACAGGAGCTAAAGGAAACGGGTCCCTTTCTGAAACCAGAGACAGAGGCCAAGTAGCGTATCTTTAGACATCTCCACTGACTACAAAGACAGATCTATTCTGACTATACGGGAAGTTCAGATGCCCTATGTGCTGGTTTTGGCTGGGATAGAGTTACTTTTCTTCATAGCAGCTAGTATGGGGCTGTGTTTTGGATTTTGCTGAAAACAGTATTGATACACAGGGATGTTTTAGTTACTGCTGAGCAGTGCTTACACAGAGTCAAGGCCTTTTCTGTTTCTCACACCACCAGCGAGTAGGCTGGGGGTGCACAAGAAGTTGGGAGGGGACACAGCCGGGACAGCTGACCCCAACTGACCAAAGGGATATTCCATACCATATGATGTCATGCTCAGTATATAACCTAGGGCGAAAGCTGGCCGGGGGACCGCTGCTTGGGCTGGGCATCGGTCGGAGGGTGGTGAGCAATTGTTTTCATTTTCATCACTTGCCTTTCTTGTTTGTTGTTGTTATTTTCCTTTTCATTACATCATTATTATTACTATTATTATTATTATTATTATTATATTTTATTTCATTTCACTTATTAAACTGTTCTTATCTCAACCCACGAGCTTTCTCGCTTTTACTTTTCCTATTTTCTCCCCCATCCCACTGGGGCAGGGGGGGAGTGAGTGAGCGGCTGTGTGGTACTTAGTTGCCAGCTGGGCTTAAACCACGACACCCTGCTCAGATAAAGATACTCCCATGAGACACCTAAATGCAGGTTTCTTAATCTGTGAGCTGATTCTAACCCCAAATAACAAATTTGACTGTTAAGTAAAGTATTGGGAAGCCTTCTATAATGAAAATAAGAAATATTGCACCATAATGTTCTCTAATGAAATAAAAAAGTAATTACATTAATAAAACTGTAATTACTTCAGAAGAACAAAACATAAATTATAAAAATGTGCCAAATTGAATATATATTGCTGTGTCAGAGGTATCAATAACATCTTCGTCACGTTTGTTGAAAGCACTACTCCATTGTATCACTCCCATGGATGATAAAAATTTAAAACTGACATTAAGAAAACTGTAACTCATGAAATGAAAGATCTGAATATACAATATTAAGTATATATTTCGGTAGTCCCAGGCAAGGAAAGCATAATGAGAACTGACCCTCAATATAAATATACTTTATATCCAGACATACAGAAAGTTCTCTGTCAAACTAAAAACAGCCCACCCCCCCAAACCTTCAGTACTGCATATATTAAAGATATTTGGATTCAATATTTGACAGGCAGAGAATATTTATGCAGGAAAGATATTTAGCTTTCTCAAAAAATAACTATTTTAGGAACACTCAAGTATTTGCCGGATGGTAACTAGTCAGATTCTGCAAAGGAGACCCCCACATATGTATCAATACAGATATCAAAATGTAAGCCCAGAAAGTGGTCAAAACTTGTTTATAAATTCTAATTCAATACTCTGCAAAGTATTTTATGTTAAAAAGAATAAAAATATCTGCATTTTAGCAAGAAGTGACAGAGGAAGTGTTAAAGGAAATGCATTCTGCTTGCCATTGGGTCAGATGAGCAAAATACTCTGAAGTCTTTCAGGGATGTGAGGTAGAATGAGTTATGGCTTCTAAAAATAGTGCCAAAGGCATTTGATTCTAGTTCTTACCTATACATACATCATCTAAGATCTAAAAAGAAAAGGTGCGGGGTTTTTTTCTAGGAAATTCATCTTTTGGAGCACATCATTATTCTATACACTGAAGCATCTTCCTTTGTAATTTTTTACACAGTGAAGGGGCAGACAGAAACACCTCGTTTTGATAGAATGGATCTCCCTCTGCAGGTCTCTAGAGGGTTAAGCAGACTGGATTATGCCTCCTGATGGACTGCACCCTCCCTCCCAAGCCTAAGCCTTGAATTTCAGTAGACACAGTTTAAGATACACATATAATTGTGCAAGAGTAGATAATATGATTTGGACCTTCTTTCTTCTTTGCTTTTGTATATGATTTGTGCAAAGTAGAGTAGAAGCACTGCACTATTTTATTTAATCTCCTTAATCAGATGCAGGAGATCTCCTTAGCCATACTCATAACTGGTATCAATGGAACTGACAGGCCCACATTTATTTCCAGACGCTTAGCCACTATTAGACAGGTTTAAGCCTTCAGAATTTTCACTTACATTTATGTTTTTCGTACATGAAACAATGTTAATACCATCATAATTTTCTCTGATTCAGCTAGCCAAGTAATCCAGTCTCTAATTCATCTATTGTATATTATTCTGTTTTGAAAACAGAAATTTATATAATTTAACTGAAATAGGTATATGAAGACGGAAGAAAAGCCAAAAGAGATTCATAAGAATTACACAAAACAGAGATGATAGTGACAAAAGTACACATTTTATGGCATGAGGAAGACTCTGTTATGACACTTTCCTAATTTACCTTGATTAAAGCTTGCGCAGCAATAGCTAGCTCCTCTAATTCTGGTATTTCTTTGATATCTGTTTGCGTAGCATGATCTGTGCTGTAATATCCTATTTTTAAGTCATCTGAAATGCAATACCTGCAAACATAGAATTGAAAAAACACTTGAAATATTACAGTATTTGCATTAATCAAGTTAATCAATCTCCTATTAATAATGAAAAATCAGATGCAAAGTACCTATAATTTATCATTTCACTTGTCTGACTTTTTTAAGACAGAGGGAAATTTAAAAGAGTGTAATAAACACATTAACAGTTTCCTTCTATGTTTGTTTCATGAAGACAAGTGTTTTTAATCAAGTAATAAATAACAATTAAAAAGTTAAACAACACTAACATTATGCTAAAGGACATAAAAGAAAATACAAAAGAACAGAATGTATTCTGTCAGTAAATAGAGTCTTTTCAGTGTTCTGTAGAGAAATATATCAGTCCAGAAGTCCTGGACTGTAGATTTAGTTAGGAACTGGATTTTCTGTCTCACTGATGAACTTGATTATTTTTATATTATTAACATAGTCTAAAAGACATAACATTGATACATTTTTTTATAAAATCGGGTTGTTAAAACATAGTATTTTGACACTGTCAGAATTCCTTTCTGTTAGAAATGGATGGTGTCAGAAAGTTCTTGTCCAGGTCTAGCTAATTTACAGTCATCACAACTGGGCAAACTGGTTTAAAATTTTGATAGCATTCAATCAGAGGTGTTCTGAAGAACTCTTTTATTTTGTACAGATTCAGATATACCCCACATACTATTAGTTATCAAAGTATTAACGATCATGAAGCTGTATGATCATTTCCAAACAGTGCTGCGCTATAGGACGGGAGATGTGAAGCTTCTCACTGAAGCAGTTGTGATCCCAGCTGTAAGGTTACACTGTAAGATGTGCAGCACAGCCAAAAGGTCGGAATTACCGCGGGCTGTGTTAACTTTAGTGCACAAATGGATTACTTTCAATAGAAAGTACAAGTAGATTCTTCCAAAACAGAAGAGAGAAGTGTATACAAGGCAGAGTCTTATCCTCGTCAGTCCCTGGTACAGCAGCAAAACACAGGGAACATTTTAAACAAGTAAAAGAGGTATTTAGGTGAGAACTCCGAGTATGATCGCTCCAGGAACATCACCAAGAACAAAATTTAGGACGTGTCTGGTTTCGTGGTCCAAAGCACCGTGAAACGGAGTCCCGTTAACAACGTCTGGTGTCACTCGAGACCGACTGGGAACCGCCCTCGGCCCCTGCAGTTGTAAAAACAGGCGGGATCTCCTCAGAAAGCAACTGTACCCATACAAGCCAGGGCTCCGACAGCAACCTGCTGTCGCCGAGGGCTGCCTGCGGCGCAGCCGGACGCCAGGTCAGGCCCCCGGCCCCGCCGCGCCTCAGCGCCCCGCCACCGCCCTCACCGGCGCTCGGGCTCCGGCTCCTCCAGGCAGCACGGCAGCGCCAGCAGCTCCAGCGTCTGCGGGGCCAGGCGGAGGGCCCAGGGCCACGGGCCGGCAGCCCCCCGCCGGCGGGGCGCTCATGGCCGGCCGGGCCCGCCCTCCGCCGCGGCCGCTGCGGGACGCCGTCCGCGGAACCATGGCAACCGGGCCCCACCCGCCAGGCCTGCACGCGGCGCCGGTCGGAGCAGCGAGGACGGCGACACTTCCGCCCGCGGGCGGCAGGAAGTGACGCACGACGCTGGGTTTGGTGGCGGAGTGGGGGCCCGGTCGGGCGGAGGCTCCGCTGTTTCCCCGGCCGCGCCTTCCCCCGGCTTCTCCCGCAGAGGCACCGGCCCCGTGCCACCGGCCCCTGCCTGCCAGCGCGCTCCCCGCTGGACGCACGCACCGCCAGCCCCGCCACCAGCCTCCGCCCCGCCACGGCCGCGCCACGGCCCCCATCGACGCTGCTGCCGTCAGCAGTTTCGGAGCAGGCGGCGGGCCCACCTCGGGAGCAAACTGCGATGGCTGGTTCACCTCGAAAACCTTCCGTAGGGGAGCAGATTCGTCCAACTCGAGCGTCCCATGTCCCGAGAGGCAGGGCGCTTTTCGTGTATTTCTCCTGTTCGCTACCAGTCAACTGTTATTCCACAAATAATTTCCCTCCTTTCTAGATGTTTTTCTCGTTCAACATGCATTAACCTACTTCAGTAACTTCTTTTCCTCACCTTCAGCCGACCTCCTCACTGTTACAAGCATTTGGCTAACTCAAGACTTCCTATTTAAGCAAAATGTGCCGTTAAGTTGAAAATACAAATGGTTAGATTCCCACTGGAGAGTAATTATCTGAGGAGAGTTCATGCACACCATGTGAGTTATTGTCAGGTCAAAAAACGTTTTCCCCGCATTATGGCATGTTTCATTGCCATATTATGAATTACGAATATTGCATACAACATGGCACCCAAATGCAATGATTCCCACCACACATTGACCATTCTGAACTTTATCCACATCTCCCTCCTCCAGTCTGTTTGAAAATAGAGGTGAGACGTTCAGATGGGCTTTTTAAGCTACAGAAGAATGAGAAGAAACTGTGGAGGAAATACAGAATAGTGGCTTAGGTGATGGAGGTAGAAGAGGAAGAAAAAAATCTGAGGCAGTTTATGACTGCTGGCTAAGAAGCTGATGTCAAACATGAGTATAAGCCATTATGAGTGGCCTGTTTGCTTTCATTGTGATAACGACCTTACACTTTGACATTCTAGCTTTTAAATGGTTAGGAGACAGGACCGTGACAACCAAAGCTATGTATAATTTTCTCATAACTCTGCCTTGACAGAAGTCCATCAGAGAGTGTGGGCTAGCTGGAAAAACTATAAAGTTATTCATCTGTGTTTGAATATACTATTTGATCTCTTGTGCCCTTTGACATCAATTATTACCATTTACACCAAAAATCATCTCATCTTTTCTTGAACTCAAGTTACACCTAGAGACTTGGCAAACATTTAAGATCAAACATCACAGCGATACCACATAACTTTATGAATGTAGAAGCAGAATAATGACTTAGCTAATACAAACTGTAAGGATTTTTAAACAGGATGATTGCTTCTAATGGAGTTGAATTTTGCTAGGATTGCACCTATATAACTTCATAGAATCATAAAATCATCGAATCGTTTAGGTTGGAAAAGACCTTTAAGATCATCAAGTCCAACCGCTAACCTAACACTGCCCAGTCCACCACTAAACCATGTCTCTACGTGCTTCATCCATACGTCTTTTAAATACCTCCAGGGATGGTGACTCAACCACTTCCCTGGGCAGCCTGTTCCAGTGCCTGACAACCCTTTCAGTGAAGAAATTTTTCCTAATACACAATCTAAACCTTCCCTGGTGCAACTTGAGGCCATTTCCTGTTCTCCTATCACTCGTCACTTGGGAGAAGAGATCCGACACCCACCTTGCTACAACCTCCTTTCCGGTAGTTGCAGAGAGTGATAAGGTCTCCCCTCAGCCTCCTCTTCTCCAGGCTAAACAACCCCAGTTCCCTCAGCCGCTCCTCATAAGACTTGTGCTCCAGACCCCTCACCAGCTTCGTTGCCCTTCTCTGGACATGCTCCAGGACCTCAACGTCCTTCCTGTAGTGAGGGGCCCAAAACTGAACACAGGATTCGAGGTGCGGCCTCACCAGCACCGAGTACAAAGGTACAATCAGTTCCCTACTCCTGCTGGCCACACTGTTTCTGATACAAGCCAGGATGCCATTGACCTTCTTGGCCACCTGGGCACATTGTGTTCAATGTGATATGTAATTTTTATGGACCAGAAGTGGTTTCCTTTATCCTCAAGAATAAATCACCATTTGCAGTATTTGGAGTGATTAGCATGGATAAAACCATTCCAACTTCCATGAATCCACAAAGGTGTCAGGAATTCATATGGTTTATAGAAAAAAATGTGCCTTTGTTTTCAAGAATGAAAATAATTTTATTAATTGTACCTTTTCTGCAGGCTCTGGGCACTATTTCATTTTATCCACAGAAGAAATATGGAAAGCGATACAAACAGCCAAGATAAAATTAAATGCTAGATTTGTTGTTTTCCTTGAGCCCAAGCTGAAAAAGCGATAAAACAGCGATCTCTTTATATTAGTGAAACAAAATTGGTAAGAAATTTAAGAAGTTAGATGTACTACAGGAGATAAGTCATCAATACATCCACAAATGTTACTTAAATGAATATCAAAAGGAAGATTTCATTATTAAGTCACATGTGCTGAGTAGTAGTTTAAACTGATCCTTGTAACTCAGGTATTCTTCTCAAACGTTTTCTTTCAGTTTAGAAAAATGATAAGGGTAATTAAGTGAAAAGCAGAAATTGATACTTGGCTTACAAAGAGCATTTGTCACTGTTCAACAATAGTAACGTATAGAAGAGTGCATTTTCGTTTGGGAAGAAGTGTAATTTGCTATTGTAAACAGAGAAGTTGCTTATTAACAGGGGCTTTAGTATGGCAAATGTGGCAAAAACTGCCAAAAAGTTACATAAAAGTTTTTATGACATGTAGGAATCAGGTTAAAGGTTAAGAAAACTGGTCTTCTTGATCCCATATATTGCTTGGATAACGTACGAGAGGAACAAGTTGTATCCATTAGAGGATCCGGGGCACTGACCAGAAGATTCACATTTATTTATGAACACTGAAAAACACTGAAAAGTCAACACTTTGCTTATGATACATTTCATCCTGTGTTGGTTGTTTTCTTATTTTTGATTACAGTCTGGTCTTAACTATTCTATTATCTTTATGTTAAGTAGCTGGGTGCTTCACACCCTAATTACCTACTGCAGTCATAATAATCTTGTTTATTTAGAAATGTCTTTGCTGTCTAGCCTGGGCAAGGCCAGCTATTGATTCTTTTAAGATAATAATAAAAAGTTACTTGTTTATGGTCTTCATTCATCAAATTCCCTGAAATGGATTTTATGGTATTTTAACCCAGTTAGGAGCTGCTGAAAATGGATTGGGAATGGTACTGGTGCCAAATCTTAAAGAACAGTATTTATGGCATAATAAAATACTGGTTTTAACTTTGCAAAATTAGTTTAGTTGTAAACTTTGAAAACTAGATCCTACTTGCCTCTGCTTTCTGTCCCATCTCTCCAGGAGCGTTGCTATTTCACTGGCCAGGACTTCTGCTTTCTGTGGAGGGAATGCTGTGGCACCACAAGCGAGACACTGTGCTTCTGCACCAGCACTGCTCTGTCTCACCATGGCTTCCCACTCAGTTTAGATGAACTTGACCTCTAAGGAACTGATGTTTACAGTTGCACATAACATCTTTTTAAAAAACCACACTGTTTAGGGTCGCTTATGTTAGAATGGAACCGCAAAGCTTCTGTGACTGTTCGTGATGTGTCTGTTTGTCTCTTTGGCCTGGAAATGTTCAGATTCAGTGACAGGATGGAACTGGCAATGGATAATAAAGCTCCTCCCCCCTTCCAGCTACCTCAGGTTTTTGCTTCAGATTCTAATTGTGATAATTTTATACTGAATTTTGACTGAAGTAATCAAGAGTTAATGTCGGCTCATTAATTTCTGACTGAATCTCCAAGGTAACCAGTTTCACGTGCTAACAGTTCTTGATATTTTTTCTTACAACCCAAAATCTCTTAGTCCTGTATTTCAGAGAAACAAATAATTTTCTAAGCTAGAGTGGGTCACAATAAAAGTATGACAAAACCATACACATTTCCTATTTTTTCTCATTATCTGAGGCGTGTTTGTTGACCTAAGAGACATACAATATATCTATTTTATTCTCACTGGCTTTGTTGGAAAAAAGTGAACAGCTCTTCAGGCATATAGATCCTTCTGCAAGTCTGATAAAGCACTAGCAGACTTCCTAAGAAAGAGTTGCTTTTTGTTTAAACGAATTATACTAATTCCTTGGACAATTTGGAAGAAAAAAGTGTAGCAGCATTTTCAGAAGAGAGCTATATTTTCAGGGGGAGAGAATGACAGATCATAATCCTCCAGGAAACAGAAATAAGTGGAACAAAGAAGTGGAACCAGATTTGATTGCACATTAAGATCAAAGTCTTTACCAAGCCATTGCCCTACTGTTATCATTAAACCACAATGGTCCTCACATTCATAGGCTATCCTGATTTCACCATGCTGCTACTAGTATTTTGTTACCAGGATCCTTTCATAAAATTATTTGCAGTTATGTCATATCTGAATTCCAAGGCTGTGAGTCAAGACTAAA
This sequence comes from Gavia stellata, assembly GCF_030936135.1. NCBI lineage: Eukaryota > Metazoa > Chordata > Aves > Gaviiformes > Gaviidae > Gavia > Gavia stellata. The sequence continues at coordinate 20,130,803 of NC_082599.1, read as the reverse complement.
TTTATTAATTGCCAGTTTGTATCCATTTCCTTTTGGCCAACACTGTCCTTTAACTTAACGAGCTCTTCTCACTCTCTAGTATTTAGTCTGTGATGTATTTATAGAAATCCCTTCTCAACCTTCATTAGATAAAGCAAGCCAAGAACAGTTAGTCTCCTCTTGTTAGACAGTCACCAGTGCCCTGACCATTTTAATTCCCCTTTGCTCACGTTCCAGTCAAAATTCAACATCCTTAAGCAGTGTTGACCAGAAACACATACGGTCTTCCAGATGAAGTCTCACAAGTCCTTTCTACAAGAAATACTTACTGATTTTGGATACGTTCTTACTGGCTGTGTTCTGGGATACTGTTTATCTTTTTTAAAGCTACAGCACATCAGAAGCTCCAGTGATTCTGCAATTGAATAGGATGTGTGGGTCTTTCTCCTCTCCTGATGATTCCCCACAGATGAGATTCTGTTAATAGCAGAACTACTGACCTGCCACCAGGTTGTTGATCATTCATTTTGCACTGTTGAATTTCATCTAGTCACACACGCAATTCCATCTCCAGTCTTCAGAATTTTCCCATATGATGTTTCAAAAATCTTCTTTATTGTAAAAATGCTGCTTAGCTCTGAGTCATTAGTAAAAGTCAGTAGCACGCTAAGTGCCAGAGTAATTAATGAAAATATTAAAGTCAGTCCCAAGTTGGATCTTTGAAGAACTCCACTAGCAAGTTTCTTTCAGTGTAATGATTCCTTTAAGTTATCTTTGGTTGTCTCTCCCCTAGCCAGGGTCATCGCCACCTTTGATTTCTTGTTCTAATCCCTATCTTCATTGTTTGGTAATGCCTTGTACTATGCAGTGTCAGAAACTTTATTTAGATACAGCAAGATTAGATATACTAAATTTTCTTTAGTAATTTTATGTTCAAATGGACGTGCAGAAAAATCCCTGTTCAGTTGAAAGGCCCAGGTCTGATACAGTAAGCTGATTATATTTGGGATTCTTACTCTGAATTACTAATTAATTGTTTAATTTTCATAAAATTGTCCTTGTATATAAATCACAATTTGAAGAATGCTTACATTTTCATGTATGGATAATGTAACTTGTTAGTGCTAATTAGTCCTTCTTTATAAAAATTTTAGTGTTTCAATTATGCTTGAATAAGTACAGAAACTCTCAAATTAGAACTTTGAAAATGTCAAATCAGAAAAATAATTCCATACTGTAAATTTAGGTATGGAAAAAATAGGTTAGGAAATGTTTAATTATTTACACACATGAGTAGGACATCAGTCAGGATGAACTGATGTCATCCCTCCTCTCTAATGTCTCTACCTGCATTATTTTTTCTCGTTATACAGTGGAGTTAAATAGCTGTGATCTGACCTTGCCGTAACAGTTACCTCTGTGCTACGCAGATGGAAACAGAGCAGGTTTTTAATTGCGATGAGGTAAGTTTTCTGCCTACATTTCATCAGGGCTAGGGCATTACTTGCTGAGCTGGTTATGTAGCACATAACCACAGCCCTTTCCCACAGGAAGGACTCGGCAGTGGAACAACAAAGCTGGTTAATGTAATTGTGTGCTATTCTGTGACTCTCAAAACATGAACGATGAAATGTGGTTTTCTGCTACACTCGCCTCTCTGTGTGAAGTGATGATTCCCCTTTTTGCTGCTTACTGATGGCAGAAAGGCGGGGAAAGGAGTGCATTGCAAGGTGTTGGAGGATAGAGAGGATGACAATTCCCCTTGAATCAATCTCAGTTTCCAAAGCCTTTCCGCTGCAAGGCCACACATGGCAGTGATGGCTACTTGTCACCTAACTGGACTATTTCTTCACTTCAGGAGTAAGCAGTATTGCACCTTCTTTTCTACCACAGTTATTTTACGCTTATAGCTTTTATCAAGATTAATCTATTAATAATATTTCCTGTAATTGTGAGTGGCGATTTCCTGCTTCTGGTATTTCTGTATTGCCTACTTTCCCTACCTCTTTTACAGTCTGTCCTTGTCAGAACTCTGTTCTGCTCTTGGTATTAGCCAAAATAGCTACCTTCCTCTACCCTAAATTAGTTGTTAACCAATGTGAAAGGGAGAGAAGTTGACTATTTCATTTCCTATAACTGATAAAATGTAGACATTGCAAGCACTTTTGTATCTTGTAGGGGTTATTAAAATAGAGAAGGTAACCCTTTCTAAATGCCATACACGTTATAAAGCTTGTTTACATCACATTATTACCACTAGGTTTTTTTCAAAGCATTGTAGATAGCATCGTAGAACCCTTTTTTCCTGGTAGCATCTTAAGGCTCTATGCAGAATGACCACCACAAATGCCATCTACACTTCTGAATAGAAATGACAGACTTGACTTGCGTCATAGCTCGCATTTAGAGGCTCACTTATCAAGTGGGATACCTCCCAAGACCTTGAGATATGAGCAAACATCTATATTTATCACCAACAGCCCTTTTTCCACAAACTCTCGCCCCATGATGTCATAGCGTGTGTTACATCTCTAATGACTAGTGGACCGAAACAGTGAATAAGAATTTAATAGGATTTTAACATGACAGTATAGCAGAAGCTGAACAACAAATTTTGAGGCAAAGCTCTCCGAGACACATCCCTTGTTTTATGCAGCGTATACACACCTCAGAAGTAAGTGTGGATACACTTTCTATCCTTTTTGTGTTAGTGGTACATTGAGGGTTGAACGAAGTAGGTAGTCTAGTTAATACCAACACTTAAGCCGTCACAAAGCAGCTGGCATCAAAAGAAAATAGAGACTGGGAGTGGGAAAGAACAGAACTGTTTCTTTTGACAGTGCTGTTGGCTTGTGACATCTTTACAGGTTCATTAACTATACCTCAAATAAGTTACCTGTAACTTGGTAATTTTATGAAAGGAATGATATGGTATGATATGATATGATCATGTGCAGGCAACAGAGGATAAAACTGATGATTCAGGAAGTTCCTTCTAGTTCCGCTTATATGTATTTCTTCCCTGTATTGGAAGATCCTTGATATATCTTTCTATTTTCTATTAATTTTTAAATTTTGTCCTTGATATACCACTTCAAATTATTAATAAAAATTAAACATTTCATTTTCCAATTACGTAAAAAGAGCTATTAATTTACTAAATACTTCAGCCAGAAATATCTTTGGCTGAAGGGCTGTTATGTTAGCATAAAAAAAAAGCAGTGGAAACACTTATTCAGCGTAATTCAATACATCGTTTAAGCTAAATTCTCCTCCCTTCTTCACTAAGAAATGTTCCTGGTGATGTAATTCATTTGTTCCTTCTATGTCAATCATGTATCTACTACACATGAAAGTTAAAAGTAGTTCCACTCTCAGGCATCTAGTTTTACGTCAGTGAATACCACTGTTGTTCCACAGCTGTTTTTGTGATGGTGGTTTGCCTTCTAAACAATCTAAACAATTCCTGGAATGTGCAGCGTAACCAGTGATAACAGTCATGTCAGGAGAAATTTTAACCACAGGAGATATTTACGCTTTATTACTACAGGGATTTTTTTGAGATCTATTCTGTATTAGCAAAGGACTGTACATTACCCTATAACGAATGAACCAGAAGCACAGGATCGTTAACCTACAGAAGATAGTGAAAGGCATCTCCATGCTGTGTTCTCCTCGCTTTCCAAACCCCTCTAGTGCCTGTGAGGCCACAACATGCAGGCAAAGTGACAAAAGTGGCAAATGCAGGAGTATTCTGGAAGCAATCAATCTGTGTGCTGTGTTTTATCCAGGCCACACTAAAGCAAAATTTAGTTTTTCCCTGGAATCAACAGCAGCTTTATATGCAGCTCAGAGAAACAGCAAAACTCCATCTTCTGGTAGCGAAAGGCACTAAGGGCACAACCACATGACCCTGGCTTTTATAGATACCCTTGCATTGAAGACATTAAAATTCTTCCTTGAAATTTGTTTTTCACAAGAACTGTATTCACAGCACTTGATCATTCCTCTCTGGAGCAGACCGTGATTTAGGATGTTATTGTTAAAACCAGAAGTCAGACATCTAAGAAAATGACCTTTTAGGTAAGTGCTGATTCCTGGCGACTGCTAGTATGAAAGGTGACAACTAGCCATGAAATGCTTGTGCTGCAGCAGTTCAATGGGATTTTTGTCACTGATCATCCAGAGAGACTGGATTCCACCCAGGCCAAGTACATGTGACTAACTCTGGGTGCTCAGTTACGGAAAATGCTGGTTACATTACATTGTCAGTATTTAATAACACAGGTAAAACACACCAAGGTGAGCTTCTCTTTCCATTTACTTCACATGAGAGGTAGTAAGTATGTTAAAAGTAGTATACTATTAACACTAAGACAGTGTTATAAATGTTTGGTGCGTCTCTCAGTTACCTAGTAACAGATTTTGATTGTATTTTAACCTTACTACCAAGGTTACTGTGTGCATTTTAACTGAAAATATAGGAAAGACGTTGTATCTGTTTATAAATGAAAAGAGAATAAAACAACAGTCTATTTGCTACCATTACCAAAACCTGCTGGCATATTTAGCATGTATTTCAGGATACTCCTTGGATTTTTGTTCAGAGATAAACAAGTTTTTTGTCCAGAATATGCCATAGTAGAGCATTAGAATTAACACAATGATAATTTGGGCATACATAATAAATCTATTTCTTTCCTCAAATGAAGCACCATGAACATTGTACCTCACTGTAACTATCAATCAGAATTAAACAGCTGCCAATCTGTTAATGTACTCCTGTTGCAAATAACCTATGGTTTTGGAGAGAACAGTCATTAGCGAGAGTTTCTGTAGTATCCTAGACGAAAGAAAATTGATTCAAAATGCAGCACTCACTCACGACAGAAGTGCTCTTAGTCTGCTGGATCCATTTACTATTCTTTTAACAGAAAGAGCTGTCTCTCTCTCTTTCTCTCTGTTACCAGACTATTTAAGACTTTAAACCCACCATCCTGCAGTAAGCTCTGGCATTTACTGGTGGACAGAGCAATTAACTAAGCAAAACCACAGACACACCTTTTTTCAACTAAAAAAAATAGGCAGAAGGGCTGGTGAGCATGAAGTAATGTGCATCTTTATTATAGTTACAATGAACACACCCACAATGAACAGCTACTGGCACATTTAAAACCCCCCAGGAGGGGGCAACTTCCAGAGATTTTACATTAAATCACCAATGAATATACTAGAACACATTTTAATTTGGAAATACACCTTGTCAAGTTTTGACTAAGAGGTAAAACTAAACAGGAATCTTTCCTTTGCTCCAAGCCTTCATTTCAAGGAGGGAAGATTTCAGTTTATGACTATTTGATCAATATATATTCCTCTCTAAGCAATGATTAGTCCAGAAATAAAGGCTCACTGGCTGACCTCACAAGCTATATTTAAAACAAAATTCTGAACATTCTGAAATACAAGAGTCACTCTGTAATTTCAGAGCAGTTGTAATCGCTTATCCCCCGTAACAGGCTGCCAGAAATGCTCCTGCCCAATACCCATCACCATTTCTTCTAAAGATATCAACTTTCTGGCTGTAGCAGGTAAGTCAGGACATTTGGGCTTTGATTCATATCTGATACACCTCTTACATTTCAACTTCGGAGGCAATAATTTTGGATATCTGTTGACGCTGTAAATTTTTCTTAAGAGGTTCCCAATAATGCATGGAATTAACTGCCGTATTTTATCCAAAACAAAAAAGTATGTGAAAACTGTTCTCTTAAATATCCATGTTTGCCAGCACCACGGATTTTGGCATTTTTCCTTCAACATGCAAGTTAGCCAAGAAATCACAACACATTTTCTGTGTAAAGAGGAGAATGAAATTTCATACTGTGTTGCCGGTAGCCCTGGAATCAGCTGCAGAGATTGAAGATAGGAAATAGTTCCCTGGACATGGACACAAAAGACAACTAAGACTCCAAAGAAACAATTATTTTTGACATTGCAGTCTGTTGCAAGTGATCCTCTTAGTTACATCTTTTTAATTAATGTAAACGGAACAAGGCAAAGAAATTTTTCAGAATGTCCAAATAAAGCAGTTTTTTTGTTTGGTTGTTTTTTTTGAAGTTCTGTAATCTGCTTGGATTACTAAAGCTTTTCTGAAGATATTTTTTGAGACTGCGGGATGGAATCCAGAAAATTTTTTAAATATCCCTTTGAAATCACATATATCAATACCTTATTTTTTTTTTCATTTCGGCAGGAATAAGTGTCTGTGTTATTTGATCATAGTGTAAACTGGCGTTCCTTGGTCAGCATGCCACTCAGAACATAATCAAATTCAGTGTGTACAGATAACATCATCATACATGGGCAAAGGGTTAGATATGACTTTATTTATAACACAGCTAACACTAAAAGACACGGCTTAATTTTAAGACACTACAGGTATGAATAAACAAATTACCAATGATCCTTCTGAGACCTGTGTTTTAAATCTGGTCTCTCCTGTTATTATGTGATGATTTATATAATAATTTTTTATGCATGCATGCATTACATTTTCCTAAGTAGGACTGCAGGTGGACAAATAGCAGCTTGTGCCAGTGACTGTCAGAAAACCAATGAGTGAGCATTATTCCTACCCCAGCTGCAAATTATGAATTGTGACACGGATTACATGTAGGCAGAAGCCTCATTCCTTTTCAACAACAACATAGATACAGCATAGCATCGGTCAACTGTAGGTAGAACATCTCCAATAATTTATACTTGATGGTCAAGTCTAAAAATCAAACTGCTCGGCTGACAAATTGTCTCATGAGAAATTGCTTTCGCTCCCTTCTCTGGCATTTCCCAGGTCGGCCCCCAAGCACACCCGATGCACTGCTCCCCTCTTTGAAGCTTCCTCGACACTCCCCGTTACCAACGACTTCCTAGCTAGCACCCAGCCCAGCCTCGCAGAAGTTACGTGCCGGCAGCCCGGCCGGGGAGAGCCGGCACTCCTCCCCCAAACGCTCCTCAGACCGAGGCACCCGTTTCCATCAGCCTTCCCGCGCCTCCCTCCGGCAGCGGCCGGCGCGCACGGCCCCGCCACAGCCTCGGCTGCGGAGCGCGGCTTCCCCGGCACTGGCTCCCAGGCGGCGGGGCTGAAGCACGCCAGGGAAGCCAGGCCAGGCCAGGCCAGGCCAGGCCAGGCCAGACCAGACCCGACCGGGCCAGGCCGGGCCGGGCCGGGCCAGGTCCGCACCGCTCGCCCCTCCCCGAGGGACAGAGGAGCGGACCCCCTTCAGGCCCGGACCTCCCCAGAGGACACGGTAGCGCACCCCCTCAAGTCCCGACCTGCTTAGGCCCCACGCCGCTGAGGGACGCCGCGCCCCGCCCCGCCCCCGCCCCGCCCCGCCTCCGCTGCGGCCCCGCCCCGCGCAGCGTCCCCTTCCGCCAGGGGGCGGGGCGGCGCTCCGTGAGGGGCAGGCATTTCGCATTCCAACGTGCCTCGGCCCTGAGGTAAACACGGGCGCGGCCCCGCCCCCGGGCCCGGCCTCCAGCAGCTTCCAGAAGGGCCTGGGCGCTGCGGCCGCGCGCGCCCGCGCAGGGGCCGGCCAGGGCTGGGCCGGGCGGCGTCGGGGCCGCGCGGCGCTGGTGGCGCAGTCGGAATTGCCGCCGCCGCGGGGCCCAGCCAGCAGCGGGGCGCGCAGGGGCGGGGCGGCGGGGGGTGATGCCCTTGTTTATTTTTACCCGGGCGGCTCATCCTCTCCGGCAGCCCCAGCGCGGCCCCCGCCGCCGCTCCCCGCCCCGGCTCCGACGGCGCCGCCTATAAAGCGCCGCCCGCGGGGAGCCGAGGATGCAGCTCTACAGCTCCGTGATCACCCACTACCCGGCGGGCGGGACGGCCGCCGCAGCCGCCGCGACCCCGCCGAGCGCTGCCGGTGTCTTCAAGGTCTCCTTGTCACCGGGACCCCCCTCCGCGGAGGCAGCGAGCGCCGCCGACGCCGCCGGCCCGAGCCCGACCGCGGAGAGCCCCGCCAAGGACGGCTTCATTCCCGGGGGGGGAAGCAGCAGCAGCAGCGCCGCCGCCATGCCCGCCTTCTCCTCCTGCCTGGAGGTGATGCCGAGCGGCCCCGCGGCGGGCCCCGGCGGGCGGCCGGCGGGCGGCCCGCAGTACAGCTCCTGCGCGCAGGTCACCGTCAGCCGCCGCCGGCCGCTGGAGCGGATCGTGCCCATCCGCATCGTGCAGCGAGCCGAGGCCCCCGGCGAGCTGGTGCCGGCCTCGCCGCGCAGCCGCGCCTGGCTGGAGGGCATCCTGGAGAGCATGCGGCAGGCCGGGGGGGACGGCGAGGCCGCCGCCCTGCCGCCGCCCGCCGAGGAGCCCAGCAACCGCAGCCTGCGCCTCAGCGAGCACTGCCAGGCGCTGCAGGCGGCGGCCGCCGGCGCCCAGCCCGGGCTGGTCCCCGGCTGTCGCTCCGCGGAGAGGAACGGCAGCCGGGCGCAGCCCGCCGCCGGCCCCTCGCCCGGGAAGGAGGAGGAGGAGGAGGAGGGAGGGGGTGCCGATGCCGATGTGCGCAGGGGGCCAGGCGGCAGGCCGGAGCGCAGCGAGAAGCTGGCGCTGTACCTGGCCGAGGTGGAGAAGCAGGACAAGTACCTGCGGCAGAAGGGCCGGTTCCGCTTCCACATCATCCCCGACGGGAACTGCCTCTACCGCGCCGTCTGCAAGGCGGTGTACGGGGACCAGCGGCTGCACAGCGAGCTCCGCGAGCAGACAGTGCACTACATCGCCGACCACCTGGACCACTTCAACCCTATCATCGAGGGCGACGTGGGAGAGTTCCTCATCGGCGCCGCCCAGGACGGGGCCTGGGCCGGCTACCCGGAGCTGTTGGCCATGGGGCAGATGCTGAACGTGAACATCCACCTCACCACGGGCGGCCGGCCCGAGAGCCCCACCGTTTCCACCATGGTTCACTACCTGGGGCCCGAGGACCCGACACGGCCCAGTATCTGGCTGAGCTGGCTTAGCAATGGGCACTACGATGCTGTGCTGGACTGCGTGTGCCCCAACCCGGAGTACGAGGCGTGGTGCAGACAGACTCAGGTACAGCGCAGACGGGATGAGGAGCTGGCCAAGTCCATGGCAGTGTCCTTGTCCAAGATGTACATTGAGCAGAATGCTTGCTCTTGAGACCACCTGGGCCGCAGGCTGGGAGCTTTGCTGCAGGGACTGAAACAGGCAGAAGGTGTGCTGGCTGTGATGGTGATGCCTTAATCCTTAATGAAGCAGCAGCACCTCAGACTGAGAAGGACTGTAGATTGTGGGGGATAAATACAAACGTGTGTAATGTTCGGTTGTAAAAACTTAGCCTCGGATTATTTGCAAGCAGATTCTCCGTGTATGTTTGTGTTCCCCTTCCCCACTGTCTATTTTCTATAAGAATGTATTTTTTGCACAATATTTTTAAACTGTTACCTCCATCTTCTACATCTTACATTAGTATCTGGCTTTCAGCTGTACAGCCAAAAAGTTTGTAAACAGTTTTTGTAAATAAGGCTTATGATGTAACAGCTATTTTTTGCTGTGTTTTTTACCCATAAACCTTATATTTTTACCAAATGAAGTTGATGTCAAACTGACCCTCCCTGATTGATGAAAGTATCATGGGTATTTTCTTGCAAAACTAAAACAATGGCTTTTGTAGAAGTGCAGCAAAGTACGAACAGACTGCTTTTCAGAACAGTTGCTTTCTCTGCCTGGAGCACAGAACAGGTCCTTTGAGCCAGTTGGAATGCAGCTACACATGAACAGTACAGGGAGCAATTGACTCTTCTGTATTTAATTACTGTTTTGAGTAAACTGGCCTCTTGTTGCCTGGTTGGCTTGCCCTCTGCTCCATTTATATTATTTATCTGTAATAACAGAACATTAACTTGCAATAGAATGTTGTGACTAGATAATAGTCTCCTGCTTTGGCAATAATTGCCTTGGCTGCACCTCGGTGTTTGTGTTCTTGTTTCTGGGGTTATGATGTCTTTTGTATAAGCCCAGCTTCTCTTTTGGCACTGGTGTTACACCAACAAATCGTTATCTGATCACAACATTTTATTTACTTGACACTATTTTCTAATCAAGAAATAAGGAGTGGTATTCTACATCATGGTTTAAAAGGAAAAAAAGAGTATTTAAATTGAGGTTTGTATGGTTTGCTGGGTCAAACGTTTAAATGTTTCAAATCTGAATTCTGTCTCTTCTTTCTGATTAACTTGTTAGATATATTTATTAAGTAATGCAGTTTGTACTTTTTTATTTTGTAATATATTGTGATTTTTGGAATTTATACTGTATTTGTATATTAGTAATATTCACAGCTAAAATGGAATGAATAAAGAATATAATTTTATTTGTGTTCTTTTTTTCCACCCTTAGCATTCCTGGTATGGTGAAGAACTGCAGGTGGGTTCCCAAGACCCTTTATTTAGCTTTTCTACCTTAGTTTCCCCAATTAAGAGGCGGGAAGAAGGGGCATGGTACTTCACAAATGTGAACTACTGATAATTCTGGTGTCTGTGAATATGTGAAAGAAATGCAAACACTTAAAGACAATTGAATATCCGTAATTCTTTTGTAACTGTAAGAGATCTTAGCATATCTCTTTGCCAATGGGAAACTTTTTTTGTGTATTAATATGCCTTAGAAGAGGGGTTCTCAAGCACAGTACCTGGGTTGGTAATACCAGTGGTGGTGATGAACCAGCTCCTTCCTGGGCCATGCACACTTGAGGTTGGACTTTGGAAATTGGGAATAGCCAGTCTGCAGTCAGTCCCAAACTCGTTTTAGATTTGCCCTGTCACCAGTGATAACCTCATCAACCCTCTTCTTGTTACTTGAATAGAGGCAATGTTATGAGGAAATAGAGCTTTTCTGCTCCCCTTACAAGATGGAGATGCCTTGCAAATTGTTAAACCGTACTCTCTGTGGGCGTGCATGCATTTACAAGTCTACCCCTGATCTCTAAAAATACTAGAAGGCCATCCTTAAGCAACAGAGGGGTACTGGGTTAAAATTAGGATTAAAAATGAACTGAATAGCTGAAATGCAGCAGTCTTAATTGAGCACACTTGTGATAATAAGAGCTGCAGGGTTGATTGTGTGTGTATTTGGTGCTGTTTCACGTGATGCAAAGAGTAGATTTAAATAAATTTCTTACGTTATTTCCAAAATACCGGTAAATGCAGACTATGCTTTTCCCCATTTTCTTCACATGCCATCATGCTTTTTCTTTAAAGGTGAAATAAAGGAGGAAAAAATACTCTTGCTAGTCCACTATTGCTTAACTTCACTGAAACTCTGGAAAGCTGAGTTCAGAGGTGAGAGCAAGGCAAAGATGCAGACGTGGATGTGGTCATGAGGAACAGAGATAGTTGATGATGAAAATGGCTACTGAGGTGGCTGTAAGCACAAAGATATTAATACAGCATGAGTAAACATCTGTGATGTGTTTGACTGTTTAAAAACTTTGTATCCAGACTGCTTAGGTTTTGGGTTGGGTATGATAAATTCATTCAAAGTTGTCAATATCCCAAACTTTTTAGAAAAACATTTATTTCAGGACTTTAAAGATTATCGTTTTCACCTATGTCATGAATTGTGATTACAAATTTTGTTGGTGTTTTGTGGTACAAACCTTAGAAACACTCATAAAGTTATGCAAAGAAGGATCGATATTGTGTAGTGTTCACTCTGTGAGATACTTTAAAATACAAACAAAAAAGTAGTGTTAAAAATGAACAGTGCAGAACCCTGGGATAAGTTCCCACAGGGTTCCTTAGCAATTTTGATGCGACTGCATGAGTCACAGGGGCATGCAGACAACTTTAAGGAATTTGAAAAAACTAGGTTACTTGTTGAACTAGTTTGCAAAGACACTGAGGATGTGTTGCTGAAGCATGTAATGAGGCACTTGTTTTTGCAGCTTGCATTACATACTGTGTCTATTCTAAAAGGATATGACAAAAACGGTGCGTCAGACGTTTCAGGCACATGGAAAGTGAAAAATTTTTTTTGTAGCTCTGGTGTTGAAAGTTTAGCTGAGACACTGTGTTCAGATGTAAGCTAGTGGTGTCTTGCCTGAGTAGCAGTAGAGGCAGTTTTATGGAGTAGTTTTATAGAGGCAGTGATCCTAACACGGACAAAGCTTCACAAAACTGCTTGTGACATCATCGCTTGCCCCCAGCAAAAGCACAAGTAGATGCAAGTTTTACCTTGCTGTCCCCCTTTCAACAATTGCAGTAAGGAGGGAAGGACAAATGTTGTCCTTGCTCATAATTTCAGTATCTGATTATTTTAACCTTGGCTAATCACTTGCATAACCCAGCTAATCCTTAGACCTCTCTGGGGACGTTGGTCAACAGACTCTTTATTACTGACAACAGGAGAAGGAGAACCTGATTTTCAGTATTCGGTTGTGTGGTCCTTTAAGTCAGGTGGAAAATGCTTTAATTCTAAACTGAGCAAATGGAAACTGGAGCAGACTCCTCATCGACATAAAACTTTGTGATGCCATCGTTGCTTGTATTTTATGATACAGTTGTGAGTTAGCTGACATGTCGGATGCTTCATTTCAGGAGTTTCTTAGGTTGCCAGCACTATGTCATTCTGTCACTGAACATGCAATGGATATGTTAGAATTTTCATGTGTATTGAACAGACTCTGTTACACAAGGGAAGGTTTGCAAGAACTGAATTGGTTTGTACGTATAGCGGATGCATCCTGAAATAAGGGTGGTGGGCAAATGGGAAAGGGAAGATTTGTGTAAGTGTTGTTGCGCTTCAGCTCAGCCAATGGTTTTCTTTTTGGAAAGTTCAGTGGACAACTCTGTGCTTAGTAACTTACTTAGGATGCATAAAAGTTGCCTAATGCCAGCTACTGGGTTTATCTGTCCTGCTGTACTTGGCTGGTACTTTACATGTGTACACGATAAATCTGTTACATTAATGTCACTTGTAAATAAAGGTATATTTCAGTACTCCTTGCACGTGTACAAACCCACGTGCATCCAAATGTTTCTTTTGTCTGCTTTTGCTTTTATTATGTCAGAATTACTTGATAGGATTTTTGAGGATAAAATTCTAATTTTGGTTTCGTGGTGTGTCAGTGCGCACATACATGGCTTCTGAATCCAAGCAGAAAATGACGATGGGCATCTCGCAACACAGACAAGTACCTGGCATTAACTGTTTTTTGCTTTTTTTTTGCTTATACTCTTTCATACACATTTAACAATTTATTGATATGCATTGATAAGTGTTCCTAGGATGTTGGTGCAAAATGATGCAAAAGGAAAAAAACCCTCAGCTTTGGTGTTAAAAAGATTGTCCCATTTCTGAATGGCATGGTTGTATTAAAGTATGCAGCATGCAGAAAGGTTGTGAGTAACCGTTTGAAAGGACATCAGCTCTGCCAAATGCAATTCTGTAGTCATCAGGACTTTTTTAAAGAAGCAGAAAAATTTAAACTTTGAAATTTTTAGAAATATATTCAGGCTGATTTGTAACATGTACATGTGCATTTTAGTTGGAAAAAAGTGCTTTCACATTTCCTGTTCAGTTTTTAGAATCCGTCTTTTTTAAACGCAAGTTTATAGTATTAATGGGTAGAAAGCCATAGCAGTGCAGTAATATATTATTCTTCAGTCGGAAGGAAACGCATTCAGGGTATTCAGACTGCAAATTTATACAATTAAAACACTGGCAAGTTCCAGGTTTCTGTTGCATGAGTGATTATTATTCTGTCTCTTCATACCTTTGTCCTAATTACTGAATAAGATCAGGCTTCTCTGGAGAAAATGTGAGTGTGCAATTGTAGTAGCATGATGCATGTGCGCACATAGAACTAATCTTTCCTGCATGATCTTTGCATTTTTAGTATGTATTTGTAAACCGTTATGCTTTTAATGCTTATTTTATTTCTTACATTTTTAAATGGAAGTTGTAGAAAATAAACTAGTGTGTCGTTCGTATGAGGCGTGGTTAATAGTGTTTGAACCTTCAGCACTGTAGCACAGTTGAGCTGTGTAAAAAGTGGCATCTGCAGTGAGGAAGGCTATTGTAGGAGGGAAGGGTGGCTGGGGGGAAGCTGGAGCTGGAAGATGGTTGTGAAGGAGCCCAGGTCGTCTTCTGTCCTATCGTCTCCCATGTTCACCCACATCACAAGCACGGGGAGATCCTGACTCGCTGTGACGGGCAGTTGGCCTGTGCTGCTGGTCTGGTGACAGCATCAGGCTCACTGGTGTTGCTCATCGGCATTTAGCTACGAAGTTCTTACCCCGCCAAGCTTCTGGGGGGCTGCAAATGAAAGAAGGGATGCAACACTGTCTCAGAACAAACTGAACAGAATTTCACAGACAAAGACGTGGCATTTTTCTTGCCTGTCAACTTTTGTTGCTACATATCAATGAATCACAGCGTGGTTGAATATCAAAATGATTTGCAAGGACCAACAGAATTTTAAAAATCACATAAAGCATGTTAGCAGCTTTTTGAGACTCCAATAATGCTTGAAATTTTTTTTTTAATTAATCCATAATTTCATTATCTAGCCCATATTATTTTCACAGGTACAAGGATCCAGCATTTTTCCTGCACATAACTTCTATTTTTTTCTGAGCGTAAACTTTCATTTTTCACTTATTCAACTAACCAACATTTCCGGCAAAAACCCCATGGTTTCAGATCTCTGGGTGGGATTTGGAACTTAGTAAGCTCTGCCAATTTAACCTAATATGGCTAAGAGTAATACTTCTTCCCATCGCTGATGCTGTACTCAAGTTTAGATGGCTGCTTTTAGAAATAACATGATCTTTGGAACTCCAACTGAGCTTCTTTTGATATTTTTTTAGAGAGAGCCTGTGGTCAAAATGTACTCCTCTTGTAAATAAATAATACAGTACATTTTATATCTAAATTGCCTGTCTTCCAAATGACTTAAAGACCGAGCTTTGACTAAGCAATTAAACAATTAACTAATGTCTTTATATGACTTACTTGCTTTCCTACCAAACTTTAACTCCACTGGATTAGATTGCTCACAGGGACTGACCTTGCCTTTTGTGGCTTAAGGTAGGAGTGATGACAAAATTATCGTCTCATTGTCTCATTAATTACTGACACAATTCCTATTACTCCTGCAATCTTTTAATTCTTTTTAATTTTAATTTTTGTTGATTGTCAACTAAGTTTAACCTTGGAAACTAATGCTGTAAACCAAAACCTAATTAAGCAAAGCATTTGAATGAATTTAGGAGTTGACAGTTGTTTTGCTGCTTATGTATAATTGGAGGGAAAGGTGATGCCCAAAATGAAGCAGTTGTGAAAGGACTGGTTATGGTCTGAAAGATGGTTATGTCAGCTTATAAATCAGCATTGTGACTGCTGATTCTAAAAGCTTTAATGCCCTTGTGTTTATTATTTCTTAATAATAAAGAAATAATCAGTGTTATCTCACAACATGTTACCTTTTGGCTAAACTGAGAATGGAGACAGAAGAGACTAATACTGGTAGATGAAAAAAGAAAGTAGTGTTCTGCTATTAGGAGCCAGGAAGTAATTGCTTTTTTTCATTTATTTCCCACCACGTCTAGCATCTGCTGAAAAATAATCTTTAGCTTTAGGTAAGGAATGTTTGTGCACGTGGCCTGCACCCTTCCTGAACTGGTAAGTTGAGTACATGTAGAAGATGACATTTTGCTTCAGATTTATGCCCATAAAAGACTATCTTTCTTACTGTAGAGCATTTAGCACAACAAAGCTGCAGTCCCACTGGGACTTCGATGAGAAGCAGTATTACTAACAGCACATGCTTTGCCGATATCTGAACACTTCATCTCCATTTCATTTTTTTTGCACGCAGCTTATCTGACTTACCAGGAAGTAAATATTTATGGTTGTTTTCTCAATTAGGTAGCTGTCCTTTTGTATATGCTCACAATAATTCATGTAAAACATTCGTGTGAATGTGATTCCTAGTAGATTTCCATCTTTCAGCTAGTATTTTACAGCAGTTGCCCTGAAGAGTTGCCCTGTAACATCTGAAATTGTTGGAAATGATAGCAAACAGTAAAAATTCAGTGATTTGATTATGTATTCAATAGCATTTGTGCAGTCAGTTTCCTCTCCTCGTAGAATAGTTTTATATCGTTCTGGCCAGAGACAAATATGTTGCAAAATGGACAAATAGGAGAAATCTGGGCTCTGTTAGGTAAATTAAAGAATCTTTTAATGAGAAATAGTTATTGTGGAAAGCTTCACCAAATGCGTTATTGCAAAGGGAGCTGTTGGGATACCCTAGTACATATGTTCTTCAAAACGTTTGATTATCACACTGAAATTGTTTCAACAAAAACCCAAAAGAATGTAATCTTTTACAACAAAATGTTGCCTAAAATGACTGGACAGGATTGCAATAATTCTTTAACTATTCTAACCTGTATGGCATTGTCACAAGACATTTCCTGCTGTATTTTCTTCCAGGAGTCCTTCAAATTATCAGTTAAGTGATAATTAACACATAGGATAACATTTTTCTTTAACCTTGGTAGGCTTGGTGCAGGGAATGAGGGGGCAATATGATTCCTGAACTGACTAGAGCTTGTTTGCCCCTACATTAGCTTTCTCTGGCTAACACCACTGACACTTTCTACATTAACCTGTGTCCAAAAGCTCAGTGACGCTTAGGTTTATACACCTATCACAAAAGCCTCCATAATTTCAGTTAAGAAACTTGGCAGAGATGCGTGACTAGACTAGAACACTACTTAACCGATGCAGGTTATATACTACATTGGGCATTAGTTGTATGCTCACACCTGAAGTTGCAATATGTACCTGAAATACACTTTGATTGCATGTAAGAATCACCAGGCAATTACAGCATTTATCTGTGCAGCTGTCCCTTCTGGTGACCTGAGATTTCTTTGGGCTGGTTTGACCCAGGTTCTCTCTGGTCAAGCTGTCTGTCCCTGAGAGCAGTCAGGCATGTGCTGGCTCAGCCGCTGGGATGGGACAGCTCCAAGGAGCAGTGGGATCAGTGAGCCCTGAGCTTGCTGTGTCAACACCACTCCTTGATTTCCCCTTTAAAACTATAATTTCCGTGACATTATTTGGTAAGTAAATAGCAATAGAGTAAATACCGGAGAAAATCTGGGTTTTGTTGTTGTTATCTGGAAGCATACATGATGTATTGCACTAGACTCATACCCAGGTGACAAAAGACAGAAACTGTTCCAGGTGGGATATATTTGAAAGGAACCATGGCATCCATCATCCCAGAGACAGGTTATACAACGTGAGCCTTGGCAGTGGTCTCAGCCTGAACATCTACAGGAAATCATGTGCCAACTAGGCTTCTAGCCTGTGAGACCAAGTAGGTAATAGCAGATGCTCTACTTCAGTCATGGGATTGAGTTAATCTCTGCTAAGACTTTTGGTGCTCCCTCAAGCCTTTGAGCTTTATCTCAGCCGTCTCTGGATTGAGCTCCGGCCAGCCAGCAGCTATATCAAATCTCTTTTGGTCACTTGATATTGACGGAGGGAGTGGACAAGAAGCAGGTACTGTCACTGTGTAGGGAAACTTGTGCTCCAGCGTATCTCATTGATTCTCCTAACAGTGTCTTGTATCACTCCTGTCTAGTGTGAAGCATGAGGAAAAAGAAATTATACACCACAGCAACACGGAATCAGTTCTCTCTCACTACTCCCTTAAAATCTCTCTGCTAAAAATCTTCAATCTGTGCCAAGCCAGTTGCACTTACTTTTTTTTCTACGTACTATAAATATATCACTAGGACTTTATAGCTAGCCATGGAAGCCTCTGAAAGTGCTACAGATACTTGATCACATGGAGATCTTCAGTGGAATGCAATCAGGTTTTCTATCAAATTCAACCCTGGATTCAGATTTACCTGGTGCTTGGATATTTGTTTCAGTCTATTTACTACCACCATTATGTATTTAATCCCCTCATAAACTTTAAGTGTTTATTTCCATAGCATAGGGAGAAAATGTTGGGTGTTGTTTCCAGTGATAGTGAATACTATCAAAGCTATAAAGGAGAGAGTAGCACCTTACAGTTAGGAATGTTACATGACTGCTTAAAACCAAGAACTCCCCCCCCCCGCCCCACAATTAGTTGGACATGGACATTTTAACTCCCAGTCTTCTTTTTTTTAAGTGAAGCTGTGATATGAGGCCAGATCTTATGTGTAGATCCCTTTTTCACACACATATCTGTAGTGATTGTGGATGAGGAAGGAAAAATGCAGTAAAATAAATAGACAAAAATATTTGTATACACACCAAAAAGATTAGGAATGGATTTCTATCCTCTCACTACTGAAAAGGCTAACACTTGGAAAGAATAATTTCAGACTGAAAGCCTTCTTTAGAGAGCCTTATTCTTGCTAGATATTCCTTATATTGAGTGCATGCTTATGCATTTGCTAAATTCTCTGAAGAGAGGATCAGGACTGTGCCAACAAAAGTGAAAGCCATGTCTCTGTCTCTGAGATTAAAGCATAGCATGTGAGGAAGCCTTGCCTTTCAATGGCCTGACCTGTGGGTTTTGCATCTCACTTATAACTTTGCCTTCATTTCCTTGGCATAAAAAATGCTTTTCACATTTTTTGCAAAACATTACCTTTTCCCACCCAGAGATTAAATAGGAATAGAGATCTTGGCTCTTGGGAGTCAAGTCCAAAATATATTTTAGAAATTTTACATCTGATAAGGTTTGATTTATGTGTTGTTTTCAATTTCACAAACTTTATGGTGTAATTCAAGCATGCAGTTGTGAAAAGTAAGTTTGTAAAGAAGTATTAATTCCACTTTTATAGCCTTTTTCAGTAAGTGCTTACAGCTGTGTTAAGTTTGATAAATAATAAGGGAATTCTGAATGGGAACTATTATGTGAATAGGCTGTTATAAAATCTGACATTTCTTGTTCTTATATACTTTATTGTAGATTTCCAGGTTTAATTTCTTAGGGGAAAAAAAGAATTAAGCATGGAGCTTATTTGGGCTTTTGCTGCTGCACTGATGGGTCAGCTCGTCCCAGCAAAACCCTGAACCTGGTTGCCTTCCTGAAAGAACAGCCTTTGCTTCTAGTTATTGCAGATGGGGAATTAAATGCAGAGTCTGTTTACACAGATTCTTGAAAGAAAACCTATGAAGGGAAGAATGTAATAGCCACGTCTGTATGGAAGGTCAGCATCATCACCTGTACGGTATTTGAAATGCCATTTCCTGACTTTTCTTCCTTCTATGCTGCCCAGTGAGATGAAGAAAGAAAATTACTATTAGTCTTTTGGAGTATGTCTGCACTGCAAAACACAGCGCTGTGCAGAGACACCCCGTTGAGCTCAGCAGGGGCAGCAACGTTGCAATGGCAGCACAGTGCTCATTAGGCAGAAGGGAAAAGCAGGACTCTGAGGGAGGTGAGTAGGATCCTGAGCCACAGGATCGTTTTGCTGTCTCTCCCGGTGCACATGCAGGGTCCTGGGCACTCTGGCGAGGTTCGGTGTCAACACTTGGGAGCACAGGTCAGCCTTCAAGGATTTAACTGTACGGATTAGGTTTCAAGGCATTCTTATTTTGTGCAGAGCTGCCGTGCAACTATCTTACAATACCAAGCTGCAACAATTATATGAGGCGTATGTAGCCCTAGGAGAGAGTTGAAGATACTATATTAGACGTAAAAAACTTCCATATATAACCAAATTGCCATTTAATAGGAAGCCATAGTGACTACAAGCAGGAAAATGGTATAGCAGTTATAAATAAAAACCAGAAACCACTTCTCTGCAACTCTTGTGCAGAGGAGAGGGAATTACATGACAACAGCTCATTTCCAACCCCTAGCTAATATGACTTAGCTGCTTTGCCAATCCTTGGGGCTCAGAGGTCTGAACTGTTGCCTCCCACCTCTCCTTGGACCCCACTTACAAAATGCCATGGTAGAGCTGCAGAGCTCAGGAGGGTGGCTTAGAATACCGAGATACTCTACAGTCGTATTTCTGTGAAACATTTAAACTTTGTTCTGTTTTTTCTGAAAGTTTAGGAGGAAGTTGCCTGTTTCTAAATCGTGCAATTTTTAAAGGTCAAAACACGGCCCCTGATGCACATGCAAGAAAAAGTTTCTTTGCTCTGGCTACTTGAAAATATGGCTTTCACCGCCGTCATCCCAGGCAGGGCCTTCACTGTCCCACCAGCTTGTATTCCCATCGCTGTCTCCGGCATTACCTTCAACTTTGCTTTTACCCTCTCAGCCCCTTCTCCCTATCCTTCTGCCAACCTATCGCCGTGCTTTGATCCCAGCGCCTTTTCCCTCTCCCTTGCAGCATGCATCAGTCCCAGTGGTGATGGCCACTTTTCACAGTATCTGTCGTAGCAACGTTGGATCTAACTTCCCTGACCCACAGAGTGGCAGCTATTTTTCAAGAGGGCATAGCAATACTGCTCGTGTTA
The DNA here is from genome assembly GCF_030936135.1 of Gavia stellata. NCBI lineage: Eukaryota > Metazoa > Chordata > Aves > Gaviiformes > Gaviidae > Gavia > Gavia stellata. The sequence goes on along the minus strand of NC_082599.1, from coordinate 20,110,324 downwards.
ACAGCAAGCCTTGCTTTTACTGGCGATACCCTGGTACCCTGGTAGGAGCTACATCCCTTGTTAACGGTGGGATCGAGCGGCCATTTGGAACGAGGCAGTCTGCATCTTCTTTCAATGAGCAAGGTAAACAAATTACAAGTTTGAATGCAACCACGAGCCTTCACAGCACTGCAAATCCTGGAGCTGTTGGCAGGAATGCTGTCGTGGAGGGCAGGGAGCGGGGCAGAGCGGAGGAGCCGCTGGGGCCAGGGCCAGTTCTGCAGAGGGCCTGGCAAAGCTCAGCTCTCTCCCGTTCCAGTGGCAAGGAGGCTTAGGCAGCAACAGGAAGGTCTGAAGACTGTGTTTTTAAGACCTGCTTCTTCTAAAATGCTTCAGTTCTATGTAACTTCAGTTCATTGCATAGTCGCTGGTAACTGCCAAGAGCTGTTACAAAGGCTGTTTTACCATGGCACTGCTTCGCTTGCATTGCCGGAGAGATCAGAGCTGTAGACACTGCAGACAAATCAGCCCACGGAGAGAGCCACCAGCTACCCCGATGGACCACAGCCCGCAGCTTGGTCTGAAAGTAGGCAACTGAGGCACTCGCCTAAGCAGAGCAGTTGCTTAACCTGCTACTGTCTTAGCTATTGCTCCCTGGAAACAGGGAGGTCTGACAGGCTACACCACCTGCTACCTCTCCACCCTTTGAAAACATGGTGTTTTGTGAGGTCCATATTATTTTATGGTTTTTAAAAGCTGTGTTAGACTGCAAATTCTTCTGCATTTGTGTCATCTTGTATTCTACATGGCACCCTATAAAACTGTCACCCTGACTGAGAACTGTAAGTTAAGATCTCTGCAACAGCACAGCTTTACCCACAGCTTCATCGGTGGCCTGTGGTTGTGACAAATTGTGCAGCTGCTCTTGCTCAATTTTTGCGTATCAGAGGTGCAAGGAACAAGTTTCTCACAGCATTAGCATGCCATGAGCTACAACTAACAGGCTTTATAAACAGCAGAAAGTACAATAGGGCTGCTGTGAGTCATGGTAGATTTGATACATGCACTTTACTTTTCCTTATTTTTCTGTGCTTGTAAATTGCTAATTCACGATTGAAACATTTGACATTTCTAGTTTTCCATTCTGTTAGGCTCCTTTTACTGTTTTCCTTTAGGCTGTAACCCTTTTCTGGCAAAAATGCTTTGCATTTGTTTTTGAGCAGGTACATGTGCATAAGTCTATTTATATACTAAAATATAACATTTATTCTCAACATTTTAGTAGGAGGGAAATATAGCATTTACTCATGCATCTGTAAGTATTTGCAAATTAAACACAATAGATCCAGTTATTAACTTGTTCTGCTAAAAACAGTCTTTATAAAAGCTGAAATAAGTATCTTATATTCAAATACATAACAATTAAAATCCCTTAATGAGCATAACATTGTAATGCTAGTCTTGCATTTGAACAGAATGATGTCTCTGGCACAATTTCCAGTTAAAAAAAATATATATTTCATATAGTTATCATTAAAACCACATTTGTTTCAGTGAAGTTCACAACTTTCAAAAAGACAGAGACTCACTATACGTTTCTCTGTATGTACAGCCCTGGTAGGACCAGTAACGCTCTTTGTACTTTGGCCAAGACATAACACTATGCCAGCTCTTTGATTGATAATAACTTGCAAAATAAGTTCCCTCCTCTCGGGCTATTTCATATGACTAATTTGTTTTAATTTGCTCTGTGAAAGATTTTATCTCTATCCCAAACATGATTAGGGATAGAAACACGTTCACGAGGCTTTTTGTCCTTAAATTTAAGTGTTGTTTATTGCAGCATCTCTTCAACGCCTTTAAAAAACATAAGGAGATTAAAAACCTCAGTATGTTATATTCCACTGACAGATGAGATTGAGTCTTTTTTATCTTATGTAACTGGATAAACAATTTTGTAGGAAAATAGCATTACCATCATATGTTCTTCTCTCAAGCAGTATGTGGATAAATAATCTTCAACACAAATTACTTTAAAAATAGAAAGGGAAAAGTGAGTTGTACTGCATACCTTTGGCTTTCAGTTCTACCAGTACAGATACATATTGAAATACTGCAAAGCTGTGCTATTTCAACCCTGCAGAAAAATCGGTCCCCTGTAAATAAGTGTCACACATATGGCTGCATATCATTGTAATAATAATTCGTGCTTGCTTCTCCAGTGTTCAGAACTCTTGTTCCTTACAGTCCTGAACCTGTAAATAAATGAATCAGAGACCTAAGTAATGGGAACGAGAATAATAGTTATGTTGTTTGTGATGTGTCTCGTGTTTCATTACTCTCTGCAGTTCCTCAAAGGTTTTAGTCAAGCAGAAGTCTAGCTCAATTGTAAAAGCCAGTGTGAGCTAAGTGTGCTTTTGGCTAAACTTCATTACCTTCTTTTTTCATTGCTTTCAGTTAGTATGCCAGAAAAGTTCACCAATCTTGAAAAGAGACACCATCTTAATTTGTTACATATGTCTCTACAAACAGATGCTTATGGTGGAGGAATTCAGTAGCTGCTTAAAGAGATTAACAGATTACAGTACAGTTTGAAGGAAGCATTATTAGAGGATTAGAAACCTCTTTTAATGACTAAGATTAAAAGCACTAAAAATCTAAAGTGTTACATTGCTTGATTTGCAAAGATATAGGTATGTGGGTGTGCATTTTCTAACCTTATGAGTAGATGTGGTTTTGGCTGATGTGGAAAGCATTATTGGTGCCAGAATTCCTAAACACACCCAGAACACCTATTATAAATGTACTGAGAGCAGTTGCTGCTAGAGAGGAGGAGAATCAAAGTTTAACTTTACAACACACTGAAAAAAACCCGCTGGTGTGGTGAACTATTTTAAAGTATAATGTTGATTTCAACAAAAATCGAAATCTACATGAAAAACATTTTTTGAAGTTATTTTCAATTGTACTTTAACTAAAGAATGCAATAGACTTTTACTGAACAGTGTGCTGTTAATGCCATATGTATGGTGTGGTTCTTAAAGGTCATGAATTTGTTAAAGTGATATGGAAGTGGGCTTCTTGCAATGTTTGTAATGTAAAAATTGCATTGTAATCTAAAACTTGTAATGTTCTTAAACTTCTCATTTACATGGTTAAGACCAAGCAACTCCATTCCTCTCATGATAGATAAATATGTATGGATAATGGCAGTCATTGTGGCAGTGCATGCAAAATAGTTATTGCAACAGCAATCACTTTGAAGAAACCTAACTGGCCCCCACAGCTGGGCCCTTGGACCCCAGTGAGTGGTATCTGAGCTCAACATTTTCAGTATTCAGTTCTACAACGTAAAAAAGTTTTAACCCCAAAACAATGCTCCTCTGAAATGATTGCATTTTTCAGAGCTATGGTTTCAATACAAAACTATACCCCTAACAATTGTACGCTTTTGGTAGATTGGAACATGTTCAGAAAATAATTTAAGGATTATAACCTATACCAGAAAAAAATTCCTTTCCAGGAATTTTTCCAGTTTTTCCAAGAATTGCCCCTTCAGCTTCGAACATCCTTGTTTCACGTACCTTGCAGCTAGAAAAAAAGAAATATCTGCAGTGAATGAATCCAGACTGTGCCTCAGCAAAAAAACAGTACCACACCTCCATGGCTGTGACAGCCCAGATCCTACGTCTGCATTTTGCAGAATAAGAATACAGGGCCAACTGTATTGACTCAGTGAGCAGACACCTGGAGGGAAGACTAAGAACAGGCTAAGCATATGTGATATATCCCCCTAAAATTTTGCCCACAGCTGGCTATTCACATCTAAAGGGGATTATCTGTTGGGTTGGTCTATTTGGTAACCCCTTCTCTTGCAAGTGTGCCCCAAGTAACAGGCAGTCTCCCTTGATTTTCCTTGCATCTACAGCTTCCTTTGGCCATGCATGGCACCCTTCAAATGTTTTGTATCTCACCCCATGGACCACGTGTGCTTGGAAAACTGCATGGGTGAAGCTGAGCAACTCCCGTGCTCAGAATGGGCAGCGCTGGCAGGGGCAGACGCTCCCAGCTGCCTGTTGCCAACATTTCACACCATCCACCACCACTGCTTCTGACCTCTCAGGCCTGAGCAAGAAAGCCTGTTAAAAAGGTGAAGCTGAACCTTCAGAAGATGAACTACAGCTGTCAATGTAAATAGCGAAAAAGGCTTTCCTCAAGTTCCGCAGGCAATACATGACCTGTTGCTCCCGTTTCCCTGTAGGAGATCAACATCTCACCACCTTGCCTTGCTAACACTGTCCTGGAGACTCCAGTTACCTTTTCTCTCAGTTGATTAACGTACCTAACTGAAGTCAGAGGAATTTCTTCAGCTTGTATTTAGCTTTGAATATCACTGCCCTGTTTGAAGTAAGGCTCGCATGCCTGCAAGCTCTTTTCCCCTCTGTATCAGCTGGTCTATGGAAGATTTTCCTCTTCCCATAAACTCTCCCCTTCTCACGCCCTTGGACATTCATGGTGGTAACAACTACTGCCAAGGAAATGGCTATCAAAGGAGTGGTACTGCCTGAATTACTGCTTGCTCTTTGTTTCATTTTTAGGTTGTATTTAGTGTCAGTAACAAAGACTTAAGCTTTACTAGCACTGAATCCTGAGCGTAGCGGAAGTCAAGGCTATGAGGTTAGGATAACTGGGTAAGTAGGCCAATAAGTAATTATGGTAAGAAGGTTGGGGTAATTAGTAGCAGCAATAAATGACCTAAGTTATCCTACTTGAGTTCTCTGTTCTACATTTTGTCAGCGATCATTTTCTTAGGACTAGTTACCAGAAGCAGCAATAGCCTGTTAAACACTGTTGCAGTCATAGAAGTTAAAATTAAATGGCAGTCATGGGGAGGGATAACTGTTGTTGGATCTAAAAAGGGTAATATGTAACTGGTGTTGGTAAAGTGGAATATTTTACATTGAGTGATACAGTAGATGGACATTACTGAGCACTGAAAGTCCAAACCTGAAGTTAATGCAAGTGGAAAGATAAGAAAGGTTTAACCAGCAACACATTCAAAGAGAAACAGCCTGCAGCTGATGTGACTAAAAAGCAGTATTAAAGAAAAGCACATGGTTAGCAGTTTGGTGCATCTATGACTCATATTTGCACACAGACTGTGCTCAGCACTGGAGATACGAAATTCCAGGTGAAATGTAGTTCTTGGCTTTCTTTCAATGTCTTTTCTTCTACTCTTTTTAGGGTTTATCTCTATTGTGCCTGGGCTTTTCACTCCAGCTCCTCTTAATATTGAAGTCTGGGCGACTTTGAGTATAGGCCAGTGTATGTGGAACAGACTATCCGCTTCCAAGTAGGATGTGAGTCAGGTTGTTCATGGACTAATAATTCTCCTGGATCTTTCCTGTAGTTTGTCTCAAAGTGGAAGATGTTTTTCCCGTAAGTGTCACTGTTGCCTGGTGGAGCATGTAAGTGCAAAGAACCACAGACACATGTGGGTTGAAGGAGAAATGACAGCTACACAAAGAAGGATGCAGCTTTGCCATGAAGTTGTCCAGCTGAAATGCCAAAGGAGACCTTCAGAGAACACATGACAGCTTCATATTCTGCTTTCTTGCTATTACTGATGTTTTCTTTTTCTGTCCACATTATGCTAGAAATAAAAGTCAGAAGGCTATATCCTTGTCCCAGAGATTTCTGTCTGAAGAACTTACAGCTTGATTAATAGTCTCATAGCCTGGTGAACGCATGCCAGCTTTTTTTTTCATCTATGTTAGTAAGAAGTCACTAGGCAAGGATTGTACTGTAACGTTTTCTTAAAAGATAAGGAAAACAGTGATCATTGAATGCGTTACTACATACATGTCTTTCTGAATATGCTCTAACAGTTCACGTGCAGCAGGGAGGAAAGGACCAGAGGAGAGAATATTACTGTAACATGTCCCTCAGCATCTTCTGAGTTTGCAGAAGTGAACAATTTTTTTTTCCAAAACAAACCAATCAGCTTCAGAGACAGACCTAAATTTAAAGTTTGCAGTTTGCCTGCAGCCTGGAGGAGGAACTGAGAAATTCCCCTTGCTGAAAGGGAAAGCATCAGTGACAAAATGGTGACACAGCACTTGAATTCCTCATGCTTCACTCCTTGGTCCTGTGTGATATAGTCATAGTCAAGGCTTGGAAAAGTCCACCTTCTTCCTAGCATATTCTTAATCCTGTTCGCTTAAAAAACTTCCTTCTTTCTGTTCCTTATTGCACAAGCATATATCACCTTATAGATGCTCGAGGTGTGTTGAAGCTTTCAGGAACCAAACAGTGCAGTTGCTGCAGTTCTTTGTGGATCTTCTGACGGGGCAGGGTAACCTCCTGCTTCTCCTGCTGCATTACTTGGATTGTGGAGGGCCTCTCTGATTTTTAACTTGCCCTCTCCGAAACTATCTAGTTACGGAAGGCTGCATTTCTACATCTGATGTTGTTAACATCCACTGGGGTTTCCTTGAACCATAAAAGTTGTTGGTTTTCAACCTGAAAACCAAAACTGCATATGCTATTTTGATTTTAGTGAAAGGTTTTTTTTCTTTTCATAAAACAGAAACTGCAGGATCCATCCAGTTCTCAGAGGGATAATATTTCTAGGAAAAAATTATTCAAACCGCTGGTCTTCCTGAATATATTTTATTTTGCAAGTCTATCTTTCTTTTTGAGAAGACGAATACAAACTCTGCGGGGATATTAGACCTACCAGAGTAGGTGTAGACCTCATCTGGAACAGTTTTCCATAGTTTCAGTTCAGCCACGGTCAATGTTCATCAAGACCTACAGGGAAGTGTAGGTGTATGCCTAAACATGACCTCAAATAAATCACTGGATTACATGCCTATACACACTATGTACAGTAATAACGTATAGGAGCTCCTGACAAAGATTGTGTTAAGCACTCTATAAACAGGAAAAAAAATCAGTCTGTGCTTCAGAGAGCTTGCACAAATGCAAAATACGTTGTTGCAGATGAATGAAGTAAGCTGGATGATTTTTCTGTGTTCTGAGAAGATCAGAATAATGAAATGAATAGTTTAGTCAAAGTACTAGCTGACTGCTTGGGGATACACTTTGTAGCGGATGTTGTAGCATCCACCCTTTTGAAAACAAAGCCTGAAAGTAATATGTATCATAAGACATTTATCCAGGCTAATAATACGAATGTATCCATGCATACACACACACATATATATACACACATGCACAAACACTCAGGTGCTTATCATAGGTCAAAATACGTTACTGACAGTACTTACAGGTTCAGAAAAAACCATTACATTTCTTTAACTTAATAGAGCCATAAACAAAATGAAATACAAGCTTTATATGATCTTTCCTTTTGCCAGATCTGACATTTTTCTAATGTTTCATCTTAAAAATTCATGTCTGTTGCTTTGTCAAGAATCAAAATGTATCCTGCATGACTAGTAAGGAGTGATTCACCTGAATTTTTCATACCCTGTGGAGTACAAAGGATTCAGCAGTGAAATGTATTTTACCCAGCTAACCATTGCCTCTGAGGTTCAGCAAGAGGCTGGTGGGTTTCCAACAAGCTTGTAAGTTTGCAACGTGAACTCGAATTGTGCATCCATAAGGAGTCTTGGGGCTTCAGTCTCCTTTGTGCCATCCTTCCTTCAAAAGTTAGGGTTGGGGCTTTTGGCTTCTCTGCTGAAAGCTTCTCTTATGTTTCCATTTAGAACTTTTTTAGAAAAAAACATTTTTTAAGGAAAGTTTTGAGAAAAAACCTACATTTTTTTAAAGGAAGTTTTTTCTTCCTGTAAAAGAAAAAAGGTAAAGAATACTTACTGAAATTACATGTGTTAAATGCTGCCAGTCCTTTATGTAAAACGTAAGAAGCATGGTGGTCATCCAGAACAGGCTAGATGAGGTTTCCAAAATGATTTGAGACTGCTAGGGAGGTAAGGTAATTAATAAACCTAGGTACTGGTGCTATTGCTTGGACAGCCTGCTTCTTACTAGGTGGCTCTGCGTATCACTATGGAAATAAACCGTTACAGTGGGAGTCTTGTTTACTCTTTGGGTGACTCTTCTCCCAGTGATTTGTAATCTCTAAGTAGTGGGATGCTTCACTCTAACACAAGAGAAGCACACAGGGCAAATGAGCCAGTGATGGAAGGCAGACTCATTTAGTTTGTCTTGCAAGAGGCATTTTTAAAATCTTCAACTCTCTGAATGGAGAAATGACACCCAGCAGCTGTAATCCTTCCCTAATGTAATGTCAGCTTCATATCTTCCAAGCTGGCTTCCTTTAAACTTGAGCCTGACGCTGCTGACTCTCCCAGTGCAGTCAATACTTTTTACCATGTACTCACTGCACATTTTTGGGGTTCAAAGTCATTATCATGTGGCTTTGAAAAGTTCAGACAGTGGTTTTACATATTTTAAGCTGCTCTTCCTTGGCTGATTCTTCCTGCATATGCAGAGGAAGTGCCTGCATTTCACTGAAGGAATGGATATTTGAGTATTGGATGGATAGTTATTAGAAAATTAAATAGCAGGAAGCAATGAAAATAAAAATTCCTCAGGGAAAGAAAGTAATGTGGCTGTTACATAAAGCAGGAAAGCATTTGTCGCTTAGAGAAGTCCAGAGCAAGTGACGGAGCAGAGGCAGTTAAAGAGTGGCCGGGGAGCGGGGTGTGTATGCATCTGCAGGAGAAGGACCTGACTCCGGCTGCATGCAGATTGCAAGTGTACAGTTGGGACTGTTTGTTGAACAGAAGCAAGACATTGGCATCAAGTACATGTGGGAATGATAAATTTGATTCCAGGTTTGGATGTGTTTTTTTTTTTTTTTGCTTGGGATCTTGGAGATCTTCTCTAAGACAAAGATCATGGCATTTTGCATTCAGCAGAGATGAACAGGCGCAGCACAGCCATGCCTATCTCCTGCTAACCCAGCCTAACAAGAGAGCAGTATCGTCATCTAACTGTCTAATTTTCTGTCCATCTATTTATTGCTTCTAGATAGCAGTCCACCCTTGTGCCTGTATAACCTATTTAACTACTCTGCTTTTCTCACGGGTTCCTCTCAGCCCTGTGCACTCTCATTGCAGCTCCATTTATGCCTTCCTTGCCTTCTCCGTCCCTTTTGAGCAAGTCTGAGATGCTGCCCGCGGGGTGCGGTCCAGAAAGCACTGGTACATGGCTGGTTGTTTTCAGTGTGGTAGCTGAGAATGTGTAAAACATCTTATAAGAATAGCTGAAAGATAATGATTTTTAAACTTTTGGTCAAGATAATAATGTATTGCAAAATAGTTACAAAAACTTAGCTGCCCTTACTGCATTGGGTAGATTCTGTAGGTCTTTAGGCTACAGCTACACTAGTAATCTAATTAATGCCAGGATCTAAGCCCAGGCTAATATTCAGATTGTTAGTTCAGTTTCTGGCACAGTTTTGACCTGTGCCCACTAGCACTTTCCCCAAAAAATCTTGGATCCAGTCCAGATCTCAGCTGGGGACTACTCCCAAAAGGCAGGACCACTCTCCTTTCCTGGAAGGAAAGTTTACCTGCAGAGATGCAAGCCGTCCCTCAGTCTCAAGGCGAGAGGATGAGCCTTGACCTCTCATATTTACTAGTGTAGTAGTGGCCTAATAATCTTAACGTGGTTTCCAATGGACAATGCCAATGCCTCCCTGTCAAAAGAGAATAGCTCAGGATTGCCAGCATAGACTACAGCAGCAGGATGAGATCCAACTTTGTGAGGGACAGACTGAGCAGGCTTTCTATATTGTTACGCAAAATAACTTGTGTAAAAGTCTCTCATGCAACCAAAGCTTAATGTGGAATTACGTGAAGGATTAATGATGGAGAAAATGTTCAGTGTAAAGGAAGTCTCATACAAGAGTTGGCAGAGAAGAGGGAGAAGGGAGGGAAACGTTCCTGAAAGCAAAGTGGTGCTGCAGAGGCAGCGGTACCACGGTGGCAGCAGTACAATGAACAGAAGGGGAAGGCCAGCCGAAACCCCAACAGCAGGAGAAGGTATAGACAAACCTGTGTACAGACAGATCTTCTGTGTACAATACTCTTGTGTTACAAGCAGTGCTCATTTCTGTGAAGGCTTTTTCTCCTCTTTCTTACTTCTTTGTTATTTTCTTTTCTGTGTTCAGGCTTGCCTTTTCTGCTGCATCCCAGCGCAGCGTAGCCCATCCCATTGCTGCCCGTGCCCGTGGTGAGGCCACTTGGAGAGCAGCTCTGCCCACCGCGCTGGAGACGGTGCTCACTGCCTGGGAGCTCCTGGCTGTACCGTAGCTGCCGGCTGCTCAAGGCGGTGGTGCTCATGAGCTCCACAGGGCAAACGGTGACCTGGAAGCAAAGGCTGGGGATGGATGAGCTGTTAGAGCCCTTTGGGACCTGCCCTGTGACCACCCAGGTGCCCAGCTCTGGACAGGGGGCTTGTGCTGGGGCCGGCAAAAAGCGGGGGCTGCAAACACTGCAAGTGCGGTGCATGGAACAGCTGCAGAAATGCAACCGTGGTGGGTTCAGGCAGGGCAGTGGGAAAGAGAAACAGGATTCTCCAGGCCCAGTGTCCAGTGTAGTCGTCCGAATCCTGTTGTACAGCAACCTGGGTGACCGTGGGCAGTGCGGAACAGCTGGGAGGAGTAGCTGGGGATGATATTCCCCTGCTTGGGCGGCCCTGGTCACAGCAGTTGGACAGTAAATCCGAGCATGATAGCTGAGGTGAGCAAGAGAAAGAGAGTAGCAGCAAAACCAGGGGAAATGATACAGTCTCTTCTCTCCTTTTGCTGCTCTCTTCTGACTCTGTGATTGATGTCGCCGCTGGGAAACCCGTGACTGACTGAAGTCATGTGTTGGACTGAGCAGATCAACGATGTTCAGTGGCTGGACACCGTGCAATGAAAACGTAATAGTGACTGCTTTGTGAATTAAACTTGCTTCTTAGCAAGTTTTTTCTTAATGTTGTCAGAAGTGATCTAGTGAATCATATTTACCACCAAAAAAGATGTTGGACCTAAGATAACCATAAAAAAATAATTTCTTTATTTTCTTCCTTGTGCTTACATATCAAGGGAGGCTAATCCTGATGGGATAAGTGAGTTTTTGGCATGTCTGTTCAATTTAGAGGACTCTGAATTGAAGCCTTTGCATATTTGCAGATTGAAGGAGGAGGAAATACTAATGTGGTAATAAAGCCTCAATCTAATGTGTACACAAGAGTCATAATAAAGGTCTGATTACAGAAAGTAAAAGTGTTAGGGTTACATATGATTTAAAACAAAGAAATAGGTTGTTGTATTTACTGGATTTTGAACAGGAAACAGAAAATACACAAAGCATATTTTGTATGAATCTTAATTTGATGGAGAATGGTTTGGGGCTGTTCTCTTTAATGTGGCCAAGTGATTTCAACATTTGTGGTATCACTAACTACCAAAGTTATGATTTGAAGTTTAAAGTCGATGAGTATATGAGGGAATTTAAAAAGTGCATCATAAAAGATGACATCCAGGCAAAATATTTTAATAATCAGCAATAATATGAGAGGAAAATAATATGTATGACAACTCAGTGTGATTTTTGGTAACCCAATTACATTTTCAAAGTTTGCATAATGCACTGAGAGCTCTGCAATCTGCCTCTGCTCAAAAGGTTGCTCAACTCATTATCATCACCATTTTTTGAGTAATAACAATAAAATGTTTGTCTTCTATGTACAAAGTGCTGGGGAATATTGTTGTTGCTACCAAGTGTATATGGAAATGAGATTAGTTTGTTTTTGTGTGGTTATAGGCAAATACAATCAAAAATTTTGATCCATAAATGTCAGCATTAACCTTTATCTTGAAGGTCTCTCTCAGCCTGGAGGTAATGTGGGATAAAAGAGAAATAAAATTGAAATAGAATAGAAATTCTTCATAAAATGTCATTTTTAATGTAATAGTATTATAATTGAAGACATTAGCAAAACCATACAAATAAATTCATATTAATGTTAAAGGTCTCTCTTACTTCGCTGTTTGAACAAAAGGCCACTACAAACACACAGAAGTGCTGCATAATGAATTAGTGTTAGAAAACTAAGGTCAGTCTCTCAGATTCAGCCAGTTACTTCCCTGTTAAAACAAAAACATGCAACAAGAACGACAATCAAAATGAATCAGTAAATAGAGAACTCAAATTTAAGAAGATATAAGAGGAAACACTTTTTTTCCACAAAGAAACAATTCCATCTGCAAAAGAAGGTAAATTGTTACGTTGCCAGCCTTATTAGCTGTTTATCATTGCATTATCATCATGCTTAAGAACCCTGCTCCTGGAATTATTCAGATACTATTGAGACTTTATTCCTGGACAGTCTTAAGCTGAATAAATCATTAAGCATAGTATATAAAATCCAAAGAATAAAAAATTTACTATTTGCGTCAATTTTTTAATGGAACATTGAAGGCTTATTAACGTTTTGAGCTTTTAGGGTAATGTAAAATGCTCGTCAATAAGCTGCAGCACATCGTGACTCCCTGTTTCATCTGTATTACTTAATGGTCTTAGGTCTCGCTACCATTAGGCTAAATTGAACAAATGATTAGAAACTGTTAATTGGGAGGTAAGGGGGAAATGTCAACCATTAGTCATTAATCATTTTACTTTTCCTATCTGCCTTTACAAAAGGACTAGCAGAACATACTGGACACTAAGTATTTTTTAATTAACACAGAGAGATAAAGCCATAGCATCACGCTGAAAGAGAGGTGTTTTACCTGGACTTTTGTGAACTTACGAGTAACAGGGCATTAAGACAATTTGTGTTAGGAGGACCAGTTTAAAGCTGATATTCTTAAGGCTTTCAGCTGATCAGCATTTGTCATGTGTGAACTAGTTGCACCACATTTAATGCCAGCTTGCTTGAAACGAAGTAGCAAAAATACTACAACGTTTATCAAACTTAATCAGCAATCCTCCTTGCAAAAAAAGCAGCTTCACTGTGTTTCATCAACTGCTGAAACACCTGAGGCTTCCGAGGCTCCTGTAGTGGCTTTAGCTCATTGCAGATGGTATTAAAAATGGAGGTTGTAACACAGGCAGGTTCAGGAAGGTGAGATTTTTGCAACATGACTCCTGATACTGCAAGCACTGCTGTGTATAGTGTTGTATGCACACCGAAGTATTATCAGGGTCGGGATACAGTGATAAAAATCCCACCCCCGCTCAATGTCCTGTCTTCTATTCCCTCTCCCAGCAATGGAGCTGTGCTCTCCCAACGTACGTGCAGAGAATGGCTGGTGTAGAAAGCAGAGCAAAGTGTTTGGTAGGAAATGAATGATGGAAAAGAAATCTCTTCTTGTTCTTAAGGATTATTTGTACTTTAGAGTGCCTTGGTTTGGCACCCTGCCTACTCATTGGTTTTCCCTGAGAATGTCCTCCTCGCGTGCTCTACTCTGTGGGATGGGATAGGGCAGGATGGGATGGGGTGGGATGGGATATGATGGGGTGAGTGTTGAAGTGGACTTTCTCATCCGAGAGTGCTGGATGCTGTTTGTCCTGCTCCCTCTGATGGCAGCTGCTTTCCCACTGCCTACCTCTGTGAGAGGGCAACTTGTGATGTCCAGCTGGATGTCTTTGGTAGGCTGTCACATTACTTGTTAGAGCAGTCATTTATTTTGCCTTGTTTCATATTTCAGTAATGAGACAATACTGGAAAACTTGTACAATAATCACTGCCTGCCTATTTAGGCATCAAGACTGTGGTTTGAACACCTTTCCACTCCAGGAGATGGATCCTCAAATGACAAATGTTAAAATACATGTTTTTATTCGCGGCCACTTCCCTGAGAAATGTGCAGTTTGCATTTCTTTCTCAAGCAGTACTGAGCCTGAGAATCAAGTTTAATGTTGTTTTTAATAGAAAGGTCAGTGATGGCTGCCTGTATTTCAGAAATTCCTATGTGAAAGGACTCAGTCTGTCTCTCGACAGAGCTGCAGATGAGCAATGATCCAAGCACAAGAGAGGTCAGTTCAGCTGCCCAGGGGATCAAGATGGCTCAGATTGTAACAGGAATTTCTGAAAAAAATGAGCTGTGGCTTTCTACAGATCAGTCAGCCAGGCCTGCTGTCTGTGGAGAAAAAAGAGCATTATTCGGAGTCTGAGATTCGGCACTGGATTTTCTCTAATGCTCATTATTCCTCAGCCACTCTTGAGCACCAGTCACTGCACTGGTGCTTCATCCACACCTCTATCCTGGTGCAAGCTCTGCTTCAGTCCAGGTCTGCTTCACCCATTGGCCACCAGTAAACTGAGTGCCCTCAGCTTTCGTTTGGTTATAATTCACTCCAAATACACTGTGATGCTGTTTATAACTTTTCTCTTCCAAACAAACAGCCTCAGCTCCATCCATTTTCAACTTTTGGGGACTCTGTTTCATTGGAATCTGGAAATCTCTATGCAGTCATCTTTGACACTGAAGCTTGTGGTACCAGTCACAAAGACTGCTGCAGCTCTTTGCAGCAATCCTTGCTGACACTGACCTTTTTTCACCAACTGAAATCAGAATCTCACTTGAGAGATGTTTCCTATTGAGGAGTATTTTTATTCCACTTTTTGATTACCTCCACTTAATAGAGGTCTTTTCCCAGCATTTACTAGTTTTTCGTCTGGGGAACAGGCATCATATTGCCTCACCCCAGAAGGTAGGTATCAGATAGGTGGGAATCTCCTCCCGGGAGGTCTTTGATATGTTCTGTTCAGATTAATCCTGCCAACCTCCCACCTTCCCTGCTGTTGCAATATCCTGTTTTGGATTCTAGGCAACAAAGGAACAACATTAGTTTCAAATGTTTTATTCCCAGAAAGGTTTAGATGAACACAAGGGCGTGCAAGGTTATGACCTTGCATGTGGTCCTGACAGAAACTGCTAGTTAAAGATGCCAAACTCACATGGGGAAAGCAGAAACCCAGTGGGTGCTTAGCGAAAAATCTTCCCAGGGGAAAATTGGTTCTTGGAGGGTAAGCAAGTGTTAATAAACTTGTCTTTTTGTGGACTATTTTCTTTTCTCCCTTCTCATTTCCCCACCTCTAAAGAGATTTTCTTTCTCTGATTCAGTGGTCATGGAAAGCTGTAGGGCAGTGGAAGATAAATATATTGTGCACTGAAAAGTAGCTAATATTGTATGCCAGCCAGGGAGATGTTCTGTAGCATCAGTTTGTCCTATTTGATTTGACCCAGGGACAATTCAGTCAATCAAGCAGTGCATTATCATTTCAAGCTCAGGGAGAGATACACTATTAACCTAAGTGAGCTGCAGTCAGACTTGACAGGCAGGCGACAAATCCCTAATCAATCTTTTAATCACCCACCTGGGGTGATTTGAATGAAGTCAATTAAGGGATCTCTCATCAGCAGAAAAAGCTGTACTCAGCTAGTTGAGGAAACATAAGTAAGATCTCCTTTGTGAAGATGTCTTTAGAATAAAACTCTGTGGGTATTTTTCTCTTCCCTCATTCATTTAGTGGGGAGTAAGCTGGATGAGAAAGGAAAGATGAGTGTAGGATAACTGTATAAAGTTTTAAAATAATACAATCACAGATATGTATTTGGAATAAATTTCCTCATTCTCCTGAAGTGCTGCAAATATTCCAGAAAATGCCAAACTGTAATGAAACATAAATACATAATATTTATTTTCATAGACCAGCTCTATACAACATCATGGTCAAATAGTCGGATGAGGTGTTCAAGGACTGCTTTTGCTATTGTAGATAGTGAAGAAATATACTGTATAGAGACTGACTTTTATAATTTTCTTTTTCTCTGTTGGCTTTTCTGATATAATTTGTTACTAATATTTGTATTCAAAAGTCCTGCCAGAGCTAGTGAAGCACAGGATGTCCACAGAAAGCAAAACTTGGTTGTAATTTCTAAACAGCGGTATTATATTTCAACTCGTTGAGATATGCCTTTAAGTTTTGAGCACAAGGTGATTCTTTTCCATTGAATCTTGAATTGTGTGATCTGCTTACTGAGACTTAATATTTACAGATCTTTGAACATGTGACCTTTTGTGCAATTGATTTGGTTCTGGAAAAGGTAGGGCCACAGTGTTGTAATCTGTAGTGTTTGTCATTCCTGTAGTCACATAGATTTGAAGTTCAAAAGCAGCTTCGTCTTAAAACCACCTGACAGTCTACCTGCAGCATGATGATGAAAGTGTGATTAAAACTAAAAAGTACCTTCTCAGGCCATCCCTAGTGGAGCCTCTATTACTGGGGGAATGAAATTGCTGAGGAAATTTACAGGATAAACATGTTAAAAAAACTTATCTGTTGTGGTTGCTGGATTTCTTACTCAGCCTTGTTTTAAGAGCTTTGCTGGGTAATTTGTGCTCTTCATTCTTGTTTGAAATACATCCAGTATTAAACTTCTGTTACTTGTACATTGGGAGAGATCAAAGCTCTTCAGTTCTGTGATAGTGGGTTTTTTCTTCCCCAATAGAGTCATTTTAGCGCTGCATTAGGGACTTAGTGGTAAAATTTGAGCTGACACTTAAATCATAAACTTTTATTTTCCTCTCTACTTAGATCTTAACTGAATAAAATCGCCAGCTCCTGGTGATGTTGTCTCCCATTCTTATCTCTGCAGAAGTCTGAGATAAATTTCAAAAGAAACAAACAAAACCTACTTGAGAGGGACCTGCGAGAGGTGCAGTATTGCAGGGGCATTTTCTGTAATCCACTTTGGCACGCTTTTGATACTGCCTTGTATGAGCAGCTAAAACCACCTCTTTTTTGAATTGCAGATGTCATTGCAAACTGAAGCCCAGAATCATGGGGATGTTTGGGAACCTGACTTGGACACCTGAAAATCAATCATGTCGCAGCTGATGGGAGTCATGCACCTGGTTAACGTGAGCCACCTTTACACATCTGGGAAAAAAAGAAACAGATGTCTTCTATACATTTGGACATACACCCTTGCTTTCATGGTGGTTGCTCTGGTTTGGATATGGTAGTTTTGAACTAAGAGGTGGAATTTGCTGGTTGCTGCTTGGTCAGTGGGGCACTAGCTGCTATTTCAGATTTTGTTTTCCAAAGGCCAGCAGGAGCAGTGTGCTGGTTTTGGCTGGGGTAGAGTTAATTTTCTTCATAGTAGCTAGTATGGGGCTATGTTTTGGATTTGTGGTGAAAGCAGTGTTGATAACACAGGCGTGTTTTCATTATTGCTGAGCAGTGCTTACACAGCGTCAAGGTCTTTTCTGCTTCTCACACCACCCCACCAGCGAGGAGACTGGGGGTGCACAAGAAGTTGGGAGGGGACACAGCCAGGACAGCTGACCCCAACTGACCAAAGGGATATCCCAGACCATATGACGTCATGCTCAACATATAAAACTGGGGGAAGAAGAAGGAAGAGGAGAACATTCAGAGTGATGGTGTTTGTCTTTCCAAGTAACCATTATGCGTGATGGAGCCCTGCTTTCCTGGAGATGGCTGAACACCTGCCTGCTGATGGGAAGTAGTGAATGAAACCCTTGTTTTCCTTTGCTTGCATGCACAGCTTTTTTTTTTACCTATTAAATTGTCTTTAACTCAACCCACGAGCTTTCTCACTTTTACTTTTCTGATTCTCTCCCCCATCCCACTGTGGGGGGACTGAGTGAGCAGCTGTGTGGTGCTTAGTTGCTGGCTGGGGTTAAACCACAAAAAGCCGGCATACAGGATTTGACTCTGCTTCTGTTGAAACCGTAGGAGAAGATGGAGACCACTATGAAGGACAGCTCACAAAAAACCCACAACCAACAACACACCACAAAGCCCATGGGAGCCATTAGCTGCATGGAGGAAAGGTCAATTAAGGCTTATAAAGGCAAAGTCACTTTTCAGTTTCTCTGGCTTATCTGTTTCTGCTTTCACTGGTTTCAGACAAATTGCTTCATAGTTACACCAAAGTAAGAAGAAAACCAGGAGTTTGCACAGGGATTCACATATGCAAAATTTGTTGACCCGGAGGAGTCACAACGCCCATGTGTCTCCTCACTCAGGACCACTTTCAACACAAAGGCTCCCTGGGTGTCCTCGAGCTGCTGATGTGACCTCTGCTCTCCCCGCAGGGACATGTATCCCGTGCCTGGGGGCAGGGTGGTGGATCAGAAAGTTGGGATCCTTTTGCGCTGTGCTGCTCGGTGATGTTCCCAGGCTGCACTGTAGCAGCATGACAGAAAGAGCAGCCCGAGCCTACCTTTGATCCTGGGCTCAGGTTCGGTCAAAAGCACAGTACCTGAGAGTGTCTTGCAGCACCTGGGACTACCTATATGCCCCAGCACGTCCCAGCATCCCACTGAATGGAGATACAAGTGTGCACCATCCCTCTGCAAGGTCTGGATTTCCACGGGAAGGTGATGCAGCTCACGGGCCAAAGGGGACCTGAGCTACACCTCACCCCCTTCCCTCTACAGTCACATAGGACACCAGGGCATGGGAGTTCAGATATAGCCTCAGCCCCTCACTCCCTCCAGACTCAGGAGATAAAAATTATATTTTACCTTTCACAGGCATAGTTCTTACAGTCAGAACCCTGACAGGCAAAACAGAACACCTCTATGATTCATATTCTTCTGTAGGATGTTGCTACCCCTCTATTTGTGCAACAGCTTAGATGGCAGCTGCCTTCATGCAGGTTAGGAAGAGTCACGGGAGTGAAAGAGTGGCCTGATTAAACCTTTCTTCTCTTCCAGTCCACAGCAAGTTTTTGAATCCTGAGGAGATGATAATTAACACAGCTCTTTAAATAGCTATTTGAGAGAAGCAATTCAGGTTGCATGTAGTAGACACAACTTTCATAAGTGTATGGAAAACAGATTTACTTTTTAGAAGGAGGTTAAATTTTGTTCTTAATTACAAATGTCTTTCTTTTATATAACAATTTTTTAATTACAATTCCTTGAAGAATGAATATTCTATAAGGTTGGATAACAAGACTATGCCTAATTTATGCCATTTAGATGCAAATGATTATTCTGGTGTGTAAATACCCAAAATCAAGCGGAAGGTAGGCAGACAATGAGGGCACAAAACAACGATATGAAAAAAAATCTTATTTTTTGATTAGGGTAAAAGTTTACAGGGTTCTGCTCCTCAAAGGCCTTTCTCATGCTAGTCCATTGACTTCACTAGGATCCTCTCATAAAAGCCCATGTCACTGGGGTCATTCCCATGAAAAGATGGTGTTTCAAATTAGTGTAGCTTTTCTAATCTTAAACAACAAAAATCTGAGATGATATGTGCAGCTGACTTAGGATTTTTTGAAAGCAGAACTGCAATAAATCAGCGAGATAGTACATAGGAAACCAGAAGATTAAATAAACCAGGAAAATGTGTGTTGGCAGTGTGGAGACTGCTTTGGAACACTATTTTAGAAGCATGGAGTAAATGTATACACATACCAGAGAAGATTTTTTAAAAGACTGAAAGGAAAACAAAATGTTGGCATGGTCAAACATCAAGGCAGCGGAAACTACTAAATTACATCAAAGGCATCTTTTAAAAAGTGGAAGTCTTATCTGAACTAGGAAAATAGAAAAGATCATAAACTGTAGCAAGTTGAGTGCCATACTGCAATAAAGTAGGCCAATGAGGATTTAGAGGGGCAACTTAGGAAAGGTGTGAAAGCTGCTATAAAACCGTTTTCAAAAACATCAAAGGAGGAAGCTGACCAGAAAGTCAATTGGGCCAATATGTGATGAAGGTGTAGAAAAGGCACTCCGTGAAGACAGGACCTTGCAGCAGAGCTAAATGTTGCGTTTCTAGTAGTGCTGGTTACAGGAGAGGTCAGTGAGGCTCCCACTGGAGTCATTATTCACAGGAGCTGAGTGTGAGAAACTCTGATTGGAATAAACCAGTAAACTGAACCTAACCAGTTCCCCGGACCAGAACAAATTCATGCAGGAGCTTCAGGTGTATTCTGGTGTGAAATTACGGAACCGCAACCGTCCTGTTTGAGTTACTGCTTAAAGCACTTAATGACAAAAAAATGGAAGCTGCAAATGGGACACCAGTCTTTAAAAAAGGGATTGAGGAATAATCTGAAAAACTATGGACTAAGAAGTCTGACATCCATACCAAGGGCATCGGTAGGAGCTATTGAAAAGATAGTGGGAGATCGAAGGAGCAACTTTCCCACTCATAAGGAGGCTCTTTCCATGGATCCTTGTCTTCATCAATGGCCAAAGACAACAAAACAAGGATCTGATACCAAAGATACTAAGCACAGAGACACAGGGACAGCCAGAGTGAAGTGCTCCCCTCTCTTTCACAGACGTTATGCAGCTGGCCTGGGCCAGCTTTGCCACTGTCTCCTCATGCTGCTGGTAGGAAATTTCATGGGTGTAGCTTTGACGTATGTTGATGAGCGCTCTGGGCCTCAGCTCACCCCGCTGGGTCCCCCCATTTTGCACCACACCACACCCAGCAGAGAGGGCAGTTTCACAGCCTGCAAGAAGGCATGTCACAAAGGGCAGGTACGGTGCACAATGTGGAGGAGCATGTAGGGCACAAGGCTTTTAGAGGAGGACTCTGACAGAGCCTGCTTCATCTTCAGGTGTTTCATGCCTGTATGTTGGAGAAAATAGGATGCTCTTTGTGAGTTATCACCTGGGTTTGGGCTTATGATTATGCTATTTAAGACAGAAAGGATATGGTAAGAAGAGGTGAATAATGAAATGAGTGACAGTAACGCAGATGATAAACCAGAATATTTTCTCAGAATAGTCTGATCTTAAGTTAGCTGAGCAGATTTGCAGAGCTGACTGATTAATGAAATGGCACATAAAGTTCAATGTCAATAATTATAAGGTAATGCATACAAGAAAAAAACCATACCTCTAAGTATAAACATAATCAGTAAGTGATTTAATTCCCTAGTACCACTCACAAAAGAGGCATAAGAGTTAATGTGGATAGTTTTCTGAAGGCATCAGTTCAACATTTGTAAAGAGTCGAAAGCAGATTGCATCAGACTAACTTTTAGGAAAGGAACTCACAACAAATGACAGCATCTGATTATACTCCAGTGCAAAGCTGTGATGTATCTGCACTTGAGTGCTGTGGATGAGGCCCCAGGACTGGGAGTCCTGGTCTGCAAAGCCTGAGGCGGGATAGTGCCGAACCAGGAGGAGGGTGCCTGGCTGCCCGTAGGGAATGACTTGCAGATTTGGTTTTACATTTATGTCTTTGGGCTCTTGTATCAAATACTGCATATATGGCTGATTTCTAACATTGTTAAAATTTGTGGAGCTGATATGTCTGAGGCTCTGTCCCTGGAGAAATACTGTGTACAGAGTCCTGTGGCCAGTTTAATTGTAGGTGCTGTTATAGGAGGAAATACAGAGATAGTCCCCCCTCTAAACTGACAGCTCAGTTACGCACTCAAACCATGGTCAAGCCTTTTACATGCAATTGCTGCTGAGTCCCGAGGAAGTGGGGTTTTTTGGGAAACCTTCTCTCTTTAGTATGTGGTCTTCTGCACTCATCATGGGATGAGACTTTTTTTGATGTTTCTCTTGCTTTGGGGAGGGAGAAAAGGAGGACAAAGCAATCCGTCCAGCATGTACTGATGTCCTCCTGCTGTCAGAGTTACAGTCCTGAGCCATTTGACCTCTGTCAAGATGGATGAGCTGGGCTACCAAATCCAGGTTAGCAATGACATTCAAGCTTTTCTCTCACAGACTTTCTGCAGCAAAAATGTATGTTCTTTTTATTCTGCTACTCAGTGCATACATCTTTCTATCTCTCTCTTTATAGGAATATAATGGGCTTTGCAGGGAATATTCCTCTGGTTGCTATTGCACAGAATACAGACAAATTACAGTAAGTCTGTGCTGTATGCCTAATATAATGCCAGAGTTGTTTTATTTTGTCTGGATTATTTTCCTTAATCTAGAGGGTTGAGTGAGTGTGCTTAATTTTTGTATTAGTATCAGTGGTAATCTCTTGCAAAGGAATGATAAGTAAAGAAATATTAGCTTGCTAATAGTCCAAATGGTTTAGCTAGGTGAATGTAGTGTAATATTGCTGCAATAAGGTAAATCTGTGCCACATCTTACACTGTACTGCTTTACCGTTAGTGGTCTGTTGTCTGATGCTGTGATTTGTATAGAAATAGAATGCTAAGCTATGTTCTGCAAGACAAACATGTAGATTTTAAAAATGAAAAACAAAAACTCTATTACAAGTAAAGATACCGGTTATTTTCTCCGCCAATAATGAAACAGGCAGTTTCATGAGTTAGTTTGCCGTTTTTCAGTACTTTAAAATTGTTGCTCATATTATGTTGCAGCAGGTTTGAATTTTGCAAGCCAGGGACTTTTGTTGAGCCCTTCATCTTCAAAAAGTGCCCTTGAGCTGAGGCCAACTCTGTTGAAACCCAGCTTCAATTACATTTTGAGAGATTAGGAGCTGTTCGTGATGTCTTTGGGAATGACAACACCAGGCTGTAGCAAAGGTGTGAGTGTGCTATTCTTGAGGTTGCTGCTGTCTCTCCTTACTGAGGTAGCTGTGTTTTGTGGACTTTGAATTTGTGTAAAAGCTCAACAGACACAGGCCTTTGCTATCCCACCAAAGTGAGCAGACCTGCTCACAGGAGTAAGGACCACATAGCCTGACTTAGCAGCCTTGCACAAACAAGATTCAGCGATGAGACACTTTCATCCATTAGATCTTTATTTATCAATATCTCTTTGCTACTAAATTATAAGCAAGACCATATTTATTCTCCATAAAAATGCTAATAAATTACTCTTGCACTCATTTAAGCACCAGCCAGATAGCTTTTTGTTCCACGGTGACACTTAACATACCAAGGTAACTGTTTTACTGCGGTGTGTTTTCTACACTCTGAGCAATCAGGTTTGCCCCGTACTTGTCACTTGCTCAGCATTTTGCTACTTTGAATGAACAGGATGTCACTGAGAAACTTGGGAACATTTAGAGTGTTTTAAAAGGCTTTAGATAGAGGAGCTTAAACTCACCTTTGTATCTTTTGGTATCTGCTTGTTCTAATTTTTTGCCCTGGAGCACCAACATTCATACTTTATTTACAGATCTCAACAGGCTTTGCCTTGTCAAATATTTTGGATTCCATAAAGAGGTGTGTAATGTCTCTTATATAAGTTCTGGTTCTTGTTCTCCTAGGATGCCTTGCTGTTTTGTGCTTAAATGGATTTGCTTGTTGTTCACTTTACTCATTTCCTTTTTACTGAGGAATTAAGAAAATAACATTTGGCTTCTCTTCTCCCACCGTGTCCTAACTCTCCCCTTACCCCCAAAAAAATCCCAAGCAGTCACCCTGCTTCAGATCATCAGCTTGGTTGTTTGGAACTAATATCAGAGATATCTTTTTGATAGCAAATATTGTAATGGGGACTGAAACTGTACATCCGAAAATGAACTGTGAGCACGTAAGTTGTCAGTTGGGCACTATATAATAATAACTCTCTCAGTTACTTTACTGTGAAGAGTTTGAGGTCAGAAAGGACCTTTTTGAACAGTGGGTCTGAACTGCTGTAGGGTTGTGCCAGAGGCCACAGAACTTCGGTTGGTAGCAGCAAGCCTGGAACTCCTCCCTGACATAGAGCCTGTCCCAAAAATCTTCCAACATTAATGTAAAGGCTCTGAGTGGTGGAGGATCCCCTAGCAGGCAGCTGGCGTCTGCGAGGTGCAATAGCCCTAGCTGTATCTACACCTACATGTGCACGGGCAGGGGCTGCCTGCTGGTAGTGTGTGTGTGTGGACTGGGGGAACAGGCATGTGTGGGGTTCACGGCTCATGTTCGGGCCATCTGTACAGCACATGTGTGCTGCAGCCAGCGGATCAGATCCATTGCATGTGCCTGATATGTTTTTCAACCCACGAATATGGCATTTCTAGCTTTCCTAAAGTAGTTTAGATAGATTGTCCCTTCTAGCCTTGTCAACATGAGATAGTATTGAAATATATAATCTCAGAAGATGTTAAAATCACAGAAAATGTGCAAAGCTGTAAGGTGTTACTGAGAGAAAGAGTCACAGTTCCAAGAGGCAAGTGGGCTGAGTTGAAGGTGGATGAATGTCTCCAGCAGGAAATGGGTGCACTCATTTGTCCTGGATGAAATCTTCATTAATACTGTGATGGACTAGATACACAAGCTGAACAATTTCTGTTTATGGACTTGCTCTCCAATTCATGTTTTATGAGTTTCCTCTCAGACAAAGCTGCTCTGGTTGGTTCATTAGTGTCTTGTCAGAAAAAACAATCAAGAGGATATTAATCTGAAGCTGAAATACCATGTCAATTAGCAGGCACGGGTTTTGTACTGCGGAGTTCAGAATGTACTTGGCAGAAGAAATGCAAAGAAACCTTTTATCAGTGAGAGACCCTTAAAGCAGTAGATATAGACACTTCTGCCCCTTTTCTAAATATGGTCTTAAAATAGTTTGCACCAGATGCCATCTATGAATGACACTTTGTTCATCTCATGTTTTAGATAAAAATATTAGAGCAGAACTTCACTTTTGTAGCAAATATGTGGATATTTTGACGACATACTTTGGAGACAGAAACAAATGAAGAATCTGTTCTACTTTTTATGATCTAGAGAGGCAAACAAAGGGAAAAGTCACTCCTCTGGAAGCTGGTGATAGTTAGATGCACTTTTCAGGAGCCCCACCCTGAGTGTGGAACATATAGGTAGCAATATACTGTGGGAGAGTCCTGTTCTATTGGCAGGCAAAAAATCATAACTTCTGCACGCAGTCATCAGTAGAATCTGTGTGAAGTCATTTCCTTTCAGCACAATGGGATAAACCAGTGCACTTGGGAAACTGACAGGGATTGAAACCCAGGGATTATGGATGTGCGTGCTGGGGCTGTCTCACCTGCTGCCTTGGCTCTTGCTGCTTGGAGAAAACAACTGAGCCTCGGCGGCTCTTCTAGTAACATGTGCTGCATTTGGGGGAAGTGCTTCCATTTCTAGGTTCAGTTTCTAAATGTCTTAAATTAAAATATATACTTCAGTGTTTCAGTCCATTAGAAGAAGCTGGCTTTGATGCAGTTGCATTAGGGTCTGAACTAACAGTGCCAGAAACCTTTCTCAACCACTCATGCTGGGTAGTGTAGGCATAAAATGCTATTAACTAGAAATTGCTGTGTGTCACATTCATTTTGTACGTGCACATAGCTACGTTAGCTTCAAGGCAGGAGACAGTGAAGACATTAATTTCTTAGCTAGAAAAAACCACCTGCACGACGTTTGAAATCATGATCTCACTGACCGTATGTGTACTGCTTTATCAGATTGCTCTGGGGACTGACCCAGGAAAGCATCCCAAGCTGGAGTTCACATGCACATTTCAGGCCTTACCATACTTCCCAAATGCCCCAGGTGTGTCCACACAAAGTAGCACTGAGTGTCCTTGGGATCTCCTATCATACAGTGCTTTTGGCACTATCAGCAAGAGAAATGCTTTCTATGTGACCTACCATGTAGCTGTACCTAAGTGGCCCTGATTGTGTCTGTCCATGATTGCCAGTAGCAAAAGTAGGGAAAGAACCTTTCTTTAGCTTACCCGGGCCTTGCCTGGACCTCTGGATTCTCAGCTGGTCCCGCTGCTTCCCCAGAGGTTGCCAGTTTGAAGCTGCTGCAGGCAAAGCCCCACTGGCTGAGCCTGAGCCCCCGCGGGGATCCCTGGGACCAGGACAGTCAGCAACCCGTGCCTTCCCTCTTGCTGTCATCATCTCAGGCTCAGTCTCTCTCTGGACCTTAGTCACAGCAGAGGTCCCCAGCACCAACACTTGGCAGCACAGACCCCGCAGGAGATGGGGAAGGTGAGACCCTTCCCGTGCGCGTGCTGCAACTGGATTTTTATGGCTTCCTCATGGAACTGAGTCATGAGAGAGGATGTGCGTTGCCAAGTGATAAACACTTTGGGCAGGACTCAGCCTGGGACACCGCAATTAGTCATCTAATGTATGTGTAGATGAGATTTCTAAACTCCCATTATAGATGGTGAAGATCCTGTCCCCAAATCTCAGGGGAGGTGTATTCATCAGAGACAGTGGGGTCTGGAGACTGAGTCCACCCATGTGGAGGAAGACACTAAGAGGCTCCATTCGGTTGCCCTCTTACTAATACCGATAGCTGGTACCTTTGAGATGCCCAAGGCTACCTTAGGCATCTGGATGGTGCTTGCAGATTTGACACAGGACCTACAGGAGACCTTAGCTCTTCTGGTGCAGCAGCTGGAGGCTGCCAGAAAACTCCAGGGCATCTTAATGGCAACAGACACCAATGCTTTGGCAGCTGAAGCTGACTGCAGTAGGAACTGAGATGCCCAGCTCACAAATACAGGCTTGAAATTAGGTACTTACATTTAGATACCTCAATATCAAACTGAATCCCACCTTTTTTTTCTGGCAAGAGCCAAAAGCCATTTTTGCACTCTGAATAAATTTACATCCGTAACACACAGGGAACATAGACCAAAGACAGTTCCTCACAGCCCATGTGCAAACCAGCATCACCTCGGCTTCTCTCTCCTCTGGCCCTAGGACTGCCCCAGGCATGGGGATGCAGCCCTCTTCCTTCCCAGCCTTCTTGGAAACTTCTACAACCCCAGTCTGAAGCAAAGACTTTATGAAAGACGGGCAACCCAAAGAGAAGTCTCTCTAGCTGTGGTTCTTCACAAAGCTTTTGGAATTAGCTGTGCCCCCACAGAGCAGCATTTGGGACTGAACAGCATCAAATCATCAAGAAAGGGCACCCTGCACTGCCCTTCCTTCAGTGCAATGCAGGTGAGAGCCTGGCTGAGGGCAGCGCTTGCCCAGTTAACTCACATGGAGCAAGTGACCACTGCCACCTCATTTCCCCACAGGTGGGTGAGCAACTGGTCCTTTCCACCCTCACCCTTGGTGTTCGGCTGGGGGCATCTCACAGCTCTGGCCTCAGCCCCCTGTGCCAGCACAGGGCTGCGAGAGGACATTCACGCTGCCTCTGAGAGCTCATGGTGTTGAAGAGGCAGCTCCTTTCATCACTGTGGGGAAGACAGGCTCTGGCAATGATCAGCACTGGGCACAAAACCTCCTGGTGAGGATCTGCCATAAGGTTTGCCTACAAGGCAGGATCTTCTGCTCCCCTTGTACTGTGGCCTTTTGAAGGCCACATGGTTACTGTCAGCCATGGCCGTTGATGCAGTCAATGGTTGTACCAGTGACCATGCACCATCACCTTCAACGCCCGGGGACAAGACCCTGTGAGCACAGCACAAGCACTGATGTGAACATGCCTGTAGTACTTAATAAACTTCAAACAATTCTGTCCTCTGAGAAGTTACTGCAGATACTCTTGGCAGCATGTGATGCAGAGAAGAGTGTGACACCAGATTTTTATCCTGGAAAAGTTGCGTGGTACTTCTCTGACTTCAAAATAGCTATCGGTTAGATATACCTGTACAAAAAATAGCTCTGATTATGGAAATGAATAATAATGTATTTCACATTCCTTGTAGATTCTATTTATGCATTTGTTAGCAAAACAATTACTACAGTTGCACTGAATTATCTGGGTATAAAATTTATTAGTACAGAGGATAAGCTCAGTCAGTGAACTGTCAAGCTGCACATAACCTTGCCAGTGTGACCAACGTGATTTTATGTTTGTCGTAATTGTTTGATAACTCCATTGTTTGATCCTCTGACAGAAGAACCTGTATTTGTTATTGCTTTTGTTCATTCTTATTATCACAATAGACATTCAGATCCGTATCTTATGTACAGCATACACTGAACCTACCAGATTTGTTTGGGAAAAAACCCACCTTCTGAGCAATACACCAGCTCAGTGTACGCCTCCTTACTCCTACTTACCCACTACCTTCTAAGCAAACAACTGATTGCCTTGTCAGTCCAGAATGCGCTTGGATGCAAGAAGGACAATTAACACCGTTAAGAAATGTTCAAGTATTATCTCCTGGATCTGAAGAGTGTTGTGTTTTAGCGATACAAGCTACTATCGAAGAGAAACGCACAGGAATGCTTCTGTTTGGACCTTCACTGACAGAAATAGTGGAAGTTGTTCAGAAAATGAAAGAGATTAGGTAAAATTGAGACTATAAGTAAGAAAGAACTGAAGGTGGCACTGTAGGAACAGATACTCCTCTTTTTAGAAAATAAAGATGGTAAATGCCTGCTTGCTTTTTCTCTTTGAAATGAGAAAAAAAAAAAAAAAGAGAAGATTGTCAGACACAAGCCATATTTTCCTGTAGCTTTTTCTCACTTTTTGCTAGGGAATATATATTCAGCCCCCTTCCCCAGAGTGGGAGGGCTTCGAGGAGAGCATCAGGGCACTCGGTGTCCTTTCCCGCAGTACAGATGCGCGGCTGCACACGCCGTGGCAGACAGGCTGCCGGCACCGCAGGCAGGGCGGTCAGCTCAACGTGGGAAACAGTTTGATGCCAGGCTGAGGAGCCATCAGCTACGGCACTCTTCCTTCCCATATGAGTCAGGCCTATGGCAGGATATTTACTCTCCACAGATCTACCCCTAATGCTCACTAAAAGGGCACAAAGAGAGGCTTACCACAAGCACATCTAAACCAACCGGTCTTTACACAAAACGCTGAGGGTTATGACTCACCCCTGCAACACTTAATTCCCGTCAAGACTTCAAACTACCTTTGCCTAACTAAGCCCTCATCCTTTTCTTTGCCCCTTTGTTCCCACTCCACTGTAGGTGGTGGCCGTGCTGGGCTGCAGGCAGGAGGGCTTTCCAAGAGCAACGCCTTCATCCTGCGAGAAATTGTGGCTGTGTTGCAGAGAGGTTTATGGTTTCAGAAACTATGGCCTAGGGTTCCAGAAGGGGCCAGCACCCACTCTGGGGACACACGGCAAGGACAAAATCCCAAATGCTGCACAATTGGACCACGGACTAAATGCCTAGTTTTGGAAATACTACAGGCTAGATGCACACATCTCAGAAGAAAACTTGTGGCTTACAGCCAGCATCCACATCTACCATAGTGCTGTTTCACCGGGCTAGAAATTTTTTTAAGACAGAGATCTGCCTTCCTGCTCAGCCACAAGGACCAGACTCCTGTGTTAGGAAGTGGCATTGTGACCCGGTCCGGGAGTCAGCTTGGGCAGCGAGAGCGCAAAGGTGGGTTTTACATTTCATTTGGATTACCCAGTTAGTGGGTGTTTTTACTTTGTTTTGGACATGTTTTGGCTTCTCTGAAGGTGTAGCATTTTCTGGTCACAAGTCTGGTCCTATTGATCAACAATATAACGTGGGTATTTTTTTCCACGAGAAGGACAGATCATTTGTGGCTGTAGGCAGAAGCAGACATGGAAGCTTTGAACATCAGGAAAGGGACCTGGAGCTGGACTCTGCACCAGGAGCGGGGTGCAGAGCAGTGCACCAGCGCACAGCGCGTCGAAACAAGACTGACCTTCAAGCAACGGCAGGTCCAATACCAGTTAGCTCGTGGGGAACCAAAAACTGTAGCAAACCAGTGTGTGTGCACACATGCATGTATCACAATGGAAGTTCAAGACAACAATATCATACAAAACAAGAACAGCGTACGTTATTCGTTATGAAGATACTACTGAAGAGATGAGGGGTTTTAGATATATATGCTGGAAACCGAAAAATATAGCCATCGTGTGGAGGATGCATGATTCTGCTGCACGCCCCTTTTGCGTTCAGCCCGGGACGCCTCGTGCCTGTCTTTGTGAACCTGGGGACAGCCAGCGACATCTCCACCAAGGACTGTTGCAAAGGTTTCACAAATGCATGAGAGCTATGAAAGGCATTTAGCACTAATAAAAACAAATATCTAGGGAAACTTGTTACTTGTTGTAGCAAGTTGCTACATTGTGTAGCTTATTACCTGTTGTAACAGGTTTGCGCAAAGTCTGCAGTTGCCTCCTATGAGGTTGCTACAAGGTTTGTACCGTGGAGGTTAAGCTCCATTGCATTTTGCCAGTGCTAAATTTCACTCTGAAGGAAAAATGCCAAGAAAAGATTTTGTCGGGGTTAATAAAGCTGTGGGAACAGCCCAGTGTCCCCAAATAAGAGCCACTCCTACCTTCTTGCTTGTAATCTCTTCTGCTGAGCAGGGTGTTGTATTCAGAGTCATCCAGGGTGTCTTTGGGCAGAAGCTTTGTTCCAGGACCCAGAGTATGTGAGTGTGCCATCCCTCTGAGCCGGGGGGCTGAAGCTGGTGTGCATCGTGGTGACAACTCTGGTAGAAAGAGTAGGGTGTTGTCCCCAAAGGGCAGCTTGCAAGGCATTTGTGAAGATTTCGAAGGTGTAACTGATTTAACAGACTGATGCTTCCAACTGGAGGGGTCTGTTGTGAGGGAGGGGTGTTATTCTGGGTGTTTCCTTCACGTTGGCATTGCTGCTCTCTGCAGGTCTTTGTCTGTAGGAGGGAAAGGCAAGCTCCTTCCATCACTTTGGTAGGAGAACCAGGAGCTTTCTCCTTCCAAGGCCCAAGGTGTGATGGTGTGTGCTCCAGGAAGCTCCCCTTGTCCAAGGAAGCATCCAGCTGAGGTCCCGCAGCCTGACACAGATTTTAGGGCCCTCAGCTTCATCTCTGCTTCTGACACCAGAGTGCCCTAGGTCTGAGCATGCCTTGTCAAACAGGAAAGGCGAGCAAAACAAGCACATGGTGTATTTTTCTACAGACACCAAGGAAGACTGTGTAGGTGGGAACCTGGTATCAGCTTGGATATTGTTCCCTGGGAGACTTCTCTCTATCAGTAATTCTCAGTTATGGCTGTGATGAGCACTTGTTGATACCAAAATCTTCATCAGTAAGCCACCACATGAAAGCATGCTTATTGACCAGGTGTACGTTAACTGCCCAGATTACAGCTTCTGTGAAAGTGTTTTATTTGCATGGGAAATGTGAGGACGACTGTGAAGAGGTACTCATTGTGGCTCATACCCTGTCTTGCTTCGTGTAGGAAATGGGATATTTGCATACAACACTTATAGCATGTGAATTATGAGAAAATAGAAATCCTTTCTATGTCTCTCTCTCACTCCCTCTGACACCCTGCTGTTTAACAAATCCCATCATCTTCAATAGGAGGCAATTCATATGTCAGTGGTAGGATAATGGCTGGCTGTA
This sequence comes from Gavia stellata, assembly GCF_030936135.1. Taxonomy (NCBI): domain Eukaryota; kingdom Metazoa; phylum Chordata; class Aves; order Gaviiformes; family Gaviidae; genus Gavia; species Gavia stellata. The sequence goes on along the minus strand of NC_082599.1, from coordinate 20,079,171 downwards.
AGGTAGCAGATAACATAATCTGCCTCTTGAAGTTCTACAGAAACTGTCCTTTCTATTTATTTTACTTGACCTGGAAAGAGCAAAGTGCTGTTAAGCCAGCAGGTTTGATTGATTGCAGATATATATCTATACCCAGGAGTCTTGCCTATCAGTAAGTTACTTTCAAGTAAGAACGGGTTTGATTTGCAAGCTTTGTCCTTAATCTAAAGCAATGTGTAATAGAAAGTTAGACCTCAAGTCATGAGCTGCTAACAGTTATAAATAAAGGTAATGACTGTGAAACAAAACAAGTTACTTCTTCAGATGATTTGTTAAAATAAATTAAAATATAATGTGGTGGTAAGGCTGCTCTTTAGATGCTTTTGAACATCCTCCATTGGTGTCTGTCAGCCCATGACTTCACTCAGTAGCAATTGATTTTAAGAAGGAGAAAAATACGAATTATTCATTTGGATGTTTCTCCCCCGCACATTCACAAGCAACATCTGTCTTTAAGTACTATAATGTGTCTGAGGCTAGGACAGCTCTGCTCTCTCAAGGGTATATTTACCACTAACCTGGGGAGCTTGGAGATTTATAGAAAATTTTGAAGTATGACAATTATGAGACAGCACTTGATAGTCTTTAAATCGTTTGTGTTTATTCTAATCATAGATTGAGCAGTGGTGTATTTTGCTTTTTGATTTTGAGCCACCTAGTGGTAATATAAATGAGGTAAGATTTCTATGCTTGAGTTGTGAACCTTTCTAGGCAACTATGTACAATTTAATGGGACTAAGCTCAGCAAAGTGAATAAAACCTCTGCATTGTATAAGGATCCAGTGCCAATATTTAACTTTTTGTGGTGAAGATTTATTATTTGTGTGTGTAAAATTATTGACTTCAAGGTTTTGCCTCTTTTGCTAAAGAACTTGTTCTTTTGTTAGCAATACAGTAAAAATGTCAATGTTACCTAATAACAAGGAGTTAAATCATTCCCTCAGATTGATCCTGTCAATGGGCTGCTCCAGGTCTCTGCTGAGGCTGTTTCAAGCCACTTTTCACTCTGGGAGCCTCTCTGGGAACTGTCCGACTCAGCAGGTGTTTGAATGATGCTTGGCAGATGTGGCAACAGGGTGCACCTAATGCCTCCCTCACCTCAGCCCACTGCCCCTTTTCCACTGGTGACATAAGCCTGCACAAAGAGTCAGGCAGCCTTGGGCCATATCACTCTGTGGCCCTTAGGCAGAGATGGTTTGAGAAGATTCCCCAAAATATCCTTGCGCAGGGTCAGGAGGGAACTAGTGTGAATGGAAACCCCCGGCTCTGATCCTGGGCTTTGCCATGCATGTCCTCAGCGCTTGCTGCTAACTTTCATTCCCCAGAGCATTTTTATCCAGTGTATTCTAATATCAAAATCTGATCTTAAAAATAGTATATTCCAAAATTGAGCAATTTATCCAAATATAACTTAGCTAGAATTAGTAGGGAGCATTATATACCCATATATCCATGACAGAGCTTCATTTTCCAGGCCTGTTGTCTGGGTGATAATCAATCACATGTCCTTTTGCACTCAAAGAACCAAAGTTAATTACAGATCTGCTCAGTGGTCTATGAGATACACTCAGCACCTCAGATATACTGTAGCTAATTTTAGGGTTTTCTAAATGGGAACTGTAGATCAAAGTATCTTTCATTTTGCCTGTGTTCTCATATAATGGTCTCAAGAGCATCCAGATCACTAAATCCTTATTGCTAACCTTGCAGGTTAGAAACCACAGTCATCTTTCTTTTCTGTGTTGAATTCTTGAAGCCTTTCTAGTCATTGGCCATTCCCTGATGCCATGTTGCATACATTTTCTTTTATGTTCATATATCTCTCAGTTCCCTAAATATAACTTCCAGATGCTAAGACTAGGTAGCATTCCAAAAAACCTCCAAATATTACATCCTATATTCTCAGCTGGATTACCAAAATATGCTTTCAGAGCAATCTTAAAAAATAAATAAAATAATTCATCCTCTGTTTTTAACACAGTCTAGAAAAGTAAGAATCTTCTTTGATGAGGAGAAAAACTTTGAATATTATGTCTTTAGTGCTTCCTGAAGGTTAAGATGTTCAAATAATCCCCAGAGTGTTAGCAAAAAGAATATGCCTTGCCTTCAGTTACAGACTTCCCTACCCATTTAGCATTTGTAATTCCTGTGTGATACCTCAAGCTTCTGGTATGTCATATTTCTATTTCATTTTCTCCTAAACTGGGTATGGGAAGCACTGGTCCTATTAAGCTGAAAGATAGTTGCAAGCAGAATATGGAGACAGGTGCTCATTAATTCTTGTTAATTCTGAAAAACATGTAGAAAGGATTATAAGAATTCCCTGTAAAGTAGGAGAGGAGGGAAATGTCAGGTGGGACAGGGAAACCACAGGAGTGGCCCAGGTGATAGGAAGAGAAATTCAGCCAGATGTTTGTTACCATGTTGAGGTTGGGGATGAGCCTGGCCAAGGAGAGGGATGTTCTCTCTTCTGCTGAAGGGCCAGGTCCAGAAAAAGCTGTGTCATTCCCAGGTTGCCGCCTGTGTGGTTGGAAGCGAATCTTGGCACTTACTGTGCCACCTGTTTTCAAGGTCGGAGAGGGACAGCTGTGCTCCAGCTGCCCTCACAGCCAGCAAGGAGTGATGGAGGGAGTGCTGGAGACCACCGCCAGGACGGGTCTGGGGGTGCCACCCACTCTGGCGTGGTGTGCCCTCCTGGGACAATGCTTCGAACACCGGAGGGAGAGAAGCCGGGCAGGCACCATGGCACCCAGCTGATCAGCCCCGTACCTGGGGGCTGCGGGTCCACAGTGTACTCCTCCGGGTGGGAGTGTTTCTCTCGACCGCCACTCCCAGGAGCTTTCTGGCTCTGCAGAGAGGATGAGGGAGAAGGGGAGAGGTGGTCATGGGAATCGACACCCTGGCTGCTCTCCTGAAGGGGTGGGGGAGACCAGCCCCTCTTCCAGTCCCTATGGAAGTACTGAGTGTGAAATAGCAACCCCCAAATCACCGGCAGTTAGAGCCAGAGAGGGATTTCAGAGTGTCTTTCAAACAAAAATCCCAAGAATAAGCAGGCTATCTAAGTGACTGGGGAGGACAAGTTCCATCGATTTTCTGGGCTTGTAAGACAAGGTGGCAGTTCTTCAAAACCTGACTTTATCTCTTGCCGGGGTTTGTATGCTCAGAGGAGATGGGAAATTCCTCAACACGCCCCAGGGGCAGGTAGGGGGATGGAGACACCACTGCCTCCCTGGAAGGGAGGTTTTGGAGTTGCAGCCATTCCAGGTCTCCTGGCAGAGCAATGGCAGTGGTGGTTCCACCTGACACAACTGGGGTAAACTCTGCCTTTTTCTGACCAGAGAACATAGGAGTGTCTGTGTAGAGATGCATGCAGTGAACTTGGGCAGGCAGTTATCGATGCAGAGGGGGAAGAGGGATTTGGGAGTTTGCCACCTGGCCCCTTTACACACCAAGGAGGTGCACGGAGGAGATCCTGAGCAAGGACATTTGCTGGGGACCTCCTGATTTCTCTTTTAGGGCATTTCACCAGAGAAGGACTAGCAATGGTTTTGAGGTAAGCCCTGCCTGACGGAGGTGTACGGAAGCCACTGGGGCTTTACACCCCTCCTTTAGTCACCTCCTCCCTGGTGTCTTGGTGTCCCCTGCTGCTCTATGCAAGAGGCAGTGGTGTGGGCTGGGGTGCAGACTGGGGCAAGGAGATCCATGTGGGACTCATACTGCTACTGCCACCAGGTCCTGAGAAAACCGTCCAGGCTCCTCTCCCTGCCTGTCCATGGCCACAGGGAGAGCCGCATCCGTAGTTTTGCATGGCACATCACTACAGGGCATGTCTTTGTCTCACATTAGGCAGCTGAGTGGCACCAAAATTAACAGGCAAAGCTAGAAAGGAGCAATAGTTGGAATGTCAGAGTAGAAAGTGACAGACTGGGGCTGCCTGCTCAAGAAAACTCTGTGCTGATAGAAACTGTGTAGCAAAGGATGGACTGTTTGAGACAAAGACATTGGACTGCCATATCTGCCAGTCCACACCGTTCTGGATGTAGTTTAACCGTGTTACTCCACCACCAAGTCTGACTTGAGGCAGAGTTGTTATTGCTGTGCCAGCGTGGTGCAGGTGAACATTTCCTGGACTCTTGCTGGGATCTGTGTAGGGCACTATCCCTGGCTTTGTCAGCTTTGCCATTTCAGGTGTCCTTCAGCCCCATACACATTTGTAGGGCACAGAAAGATCATTTCCAGCTTGGGGCCTCATGAATTTTGTCACGCAGGACATATGCTCAAACCTTTATATGCAGCACAACTGCTAGACTGTAGCAACCAAGCAACTTCTATTTGGTCATGGAGAGAGCTGCACAGACCCTCCAAATGTGTCTAGACAAGGAATAAAGTTTATATTCCCATCAAATACTTACACAGACTCATAGGTACACATGTATGTATTTATCAATCCAAAAATCACGGTGACACTTCAGATGACAGTATATCACTGGGTGCTCATGTTCAATCCGTTGTACACAATGTCCTTTGCAGGGCAATTATTTCACAGAGAATATTAATGCATAATACAAGCCACCTTTTTTATTTCTAGATGTATAATTTTGCTTTGGTCATGTTCAGAATGTGTGTTGCCTGACACCACCTGCTTTATAAATTGATCCACCTCGGACTGCATTACTGACCTGTCCCCATTCTTTACTGCTTACAGATTTCTCTCAGCTGCAGGATAAATTTTACGTTTTCTTCCTAGTCACTGATGAGAGTGTACAGCAGCTTCTCGACCGGAGGGAAGGAGCAGTCATGCCAGCCTGTCAGATCCCTGTTTATTAACTGCAGCAGCCAAAGCCCATGCAGCTGTAGAGAGGCTGCTTGGCCTTTCCAGCACTGTTTCAGCAGCAACACCCACTGTATCCCTTTTCTTCTCACACACTTTACTTTCCCTGCAGAACATTGATAACGATGCTTCAATTCACAGTTGCATTCCTAGCAAAGTGATTAAGCTTAAAAAAAAAAAAAAAAAGGAAGCCCGATTGTTTAAAGAGGGATTGATTTCATAAAGGGAGGCCACACTTTTCTGAACTGCATGTAAAGAACAGAGAAAGAAACAAAATAATGTGCAGCTAGTTAAGAAATAGCTTTCAGACTTTATTTGGTTGGGAAATGTTTTAATGTTGCTAGTCATGGTTAGACAATAGGGGCATGACCTGAACAGCCTAGAAAAATGCCAGCTGCTCCGAAAGAAAAAAATTACAAACATATGGTGAGACCAGTAACACTGAGGCCTCTAACTTGACAAATTTCACATAAGTTAATTCCAGTGGTAATGTAGTTTCTTCCTGGAACATTTATTTATTTGCGCACTATTTTCCTAAGTGAGTTACATCCAGGCTTTTTCACTGAGGTTCATTGTCTCTGGGGAATGTCATTCAAATTTAATGTCGCTCAGGGTGGTCTCCAAATGTACTGCTCCAACTGTGTCTTGAACAGCACAGTTGTGTTTCTCTTCAACCAAGCCCTCCTTCCATTCTTCACTACCTCACTTTCCAGCCTGCACCAAAGCCTTACTAACTTTCTGAAGGATCCTCCTCCTACCTGAAACACTTTTTTGACTGTTTCCTTCTCAATAATATGTTTATTTCCCTTAAATCGGCCTTCTACTTCATTCTCCAGGTAGATATCTTGAGTCAGCTTTGACACTGTCTGCCTTTCTCTCAGCTGTCTGATGGGCTGCAAGTTGCTCTACCCAGACCTGCATCAGCCGCTACTCTGTTGAAATCTTTAATCACAGCCAAATCACCACATGACTTGGCTATTGCAATTTTTGCTTCTGATTCTCCTAAGTCTTTGGTGTCTAAGCTCTGAGGTTTCTGGGATGCTGTAGCAAGGCTCCTCTTGGTCCTTGAACAATGCTACTTCCAGAATTGTCAGTGGCTGTCAGTGCATTATTTTGCTTAATATATAATATTAGGTAATTTTGTGGGGCCTTCATATTTTCTACCGTAGATTAGTGGCTATGTCTGTTGTCATAGGCAGCCCCCACTCCACAGCACTGCGGTGCAGCCTGTGCAACATTAGCCACCAAGTGTTTATTGTATCGGGAACTAAAAACTAGATTTATGCTGCACTGTTAGAGGTGGTACTGTTCCCTCCCAGTTTGGAGGACTTTATATTGCTCCGCTTCTTGTGATCCGTCCTAGCTGAAGGCGCTTTTAGACAAGCTGCTCCATCAGCATAGGCAATTCCCTTCTGGGAACAAAACCTGCCTCACAAACCTCTTTGCTGCTGTCCCTGCCTGTAAAATGCCTGTGGTCACCTGCATGAGAAACTGCATAGCTTTAGAAGTTTGATACACAGTTCTTTACGTATCTGCCCAGCATAGGAATGCATTTTTCCTCCTCTGTGCAAAGATGTCTTGACTGCCTTTTGATTTTCTGAAGTCAATCATTGAGATACTGACTCCATCTATAACTACAACTTTGTTTGGCTTCTCACCTCTCAAAATTTCACAGATAAACTTTACATTCCTTTACTGCCAGTCACATTATTAAGTTACAGAGAAATGAGGCAGAAATTGGAGGTCTATGGGAAAGAAAGATGGCATAGATCCATATTTGTGTGTAATATGTAAAAAAAGATGCCAGTATAAAAGAAAGAGCAGGAGTATCAGAGCAGAAGTTTCTCTGTTGCAGTTTTTTTCACATTAAATAGTCCAAAACTGAGGCCAGGAGAGAAAGTAGCACAAGAAGAAACATATCAGATGGATGGGAAAGCAGGCAGGAGAGGCAAAGATGTGAGAAGCAGTGGTCCAGACAAGGCTGGATGGTGACTCTTCGTCCCTTTTGGCCTGCTCAACCCCTGAGATCTGCATGCGATGGCGAAAAGAGATGGCAGCCAGCCCCAGAAGCTGGGGTGTGATGCTAACACTGGGCTGTTACGAGTCTCTGGGGTTTCCAAATGAAAACAAGAAGTTTAGCAAGCATCTACCATAAACCTCCCTTAATCTCAAACTATTTCTTTCAGCATATGGAGTGCATTAAAAGAGTATAAAACCATTCTCAACGGAGGTTTACTGTGTATTATACAAAAATTGAATTGTTGTAATAGCAACTGCAGCTGACTACCACCTCTAAAGATGCGGCATAAATCTGAGTTTTAGTGCCCCATATAGTAAACACTTAGTGGGTAACGTTGCACAGTCTGCATAAACAATGCTATGGAGCAGAGCCTCCCTGCTAAAACAAACACATTGCCAGTAATCTACATCAGAAAATAGGAAGGTGACACAGAATTACTGAAAATATATATTAAACAAAGCAGACCATTATTAGACATATAAATCTAAGTTGTTGTGAGATGTTGTCTCAGCTATACCAGCATCATAAAATGATCCTAATAGCCTATACAGCCATTTGGCTTGATATAAAAACACACAATCCTTTGACATATATAGGAGTGGTGGACTGTTACAGTAATTACCTTAATCTTCAATTGCCATAAATAATTCTCCTTTTCAAGGATTTGAAAATGCTCTAAGTAGCTACTCTACTTTGTTCTTACTCTAGTATTTTTCTAGTTGTACAAAGCAATTATTTAGAATTTAAATATGCCTAATGAATCTGCTATATAAGTGTATTTAATTGTATATAGATCATTAACTGTGGCTAGAAAGAGGAGAAATAGAAAAAATAAGGACTCAACATACAATTGTGGTCATGTCTTACATAATATCTAAGCATATACTTTTCTCATTTTCCAAATTTTACGTCATTTTCCCACATTATAGGAAGCACAAGTTATCCTGATTCTTCTTCTGTTTGGCAATATGTTTTTAGCTTGTGATTTCTGCTGGAAATATACGTCAAATCAAATGGTCAGACATCTTTAAATTGACAAGTAAAGATAAATAGAGAAAAAGATTTTTCTTAAAAGTCTCTTTCATATCACTGAATGGTAAAAAAAATGCTTACACACATAATCTTTTTAATCCAGCAACAACTGAAAATTTCATGAATAGAATGATGAAGTAAAAGAAATAAAAAACGTTACAGAAAGGAAATGCATTAATTTCAGGAAGAATCTTGCCGTTCCATACCTGCAATATTAGAAACATTCTGCTGTGTATATATGTGGTGATTCTGCAGACTATGAAAACAGTGACTCCTCTGTCATTTATAATCTGTAAACTGTAAAATGAAGTCTTTCTCATTTCTCACGTAAGAAGTAATATTCAATATTTCAGTATTTCAGTACCTGAAGTTGCGACCCATTGAAAAAAAGGGGAGGAACATTATGAGGGCTGAGGTCATGAGGAGGTGCCTTAATGAATGAATTCAGAGTTCTCACAAATGAATGAATGAGGATCTTCTGAGTGTGGACCTGAGTCATGGGTAGGACGTCCAACCTACAAAGATAAAAGTGAACATCACAATTATTTACAGTTATTACAATGATTTGAACTGATATTAGAAAAAATAGAAGACATGATAACAAAGAATCCATTTACTGCTCTGAGGATGACACTATTCTGGAGCTATACGATACACCACTAACATAGTACGTTCTTTCATGCTAATACCTGTAAGAAGTTTCTGAGGATGCTCAATCTGAACTAGCTTCTAGGAGCTTAAGGAGAGATGGGCAAATCTGAGAAAACTTAGCCAGTGGAACTGTTTCTCTTCTGAAACTTACCATACATTAAAAATAAACCATAATAATAAAATCCCCACTAAGCGTGAGGAACGGGGAATAGGAAGTTGACTGCAGTGTCATATAAAAGCTGTGTCTGAACTCATCGACCAAATGTTCCCAGGATGGTTCCCGGGCAGAGAGGGCAGCTGCCATGAAACATCCCATGTCTCTGCTAAATCCCCCCAAGGCTTTGGGGTAAGGTGTCGCATCTGACCTGTCTGACGGGAAGGAACCCATGCTGTGCCAACTCCCAAAATATGTCTATGGATGGCTTGGGAGAGCAGGAGCTAGCACAGGCCAGCCTTGAGCTGGATGCAACTCTAACAGCTCCAGTGCCTGGAAATGCTCCCTTGAACTGTTTAATTTACTAGTATTGACATAACGAGAGAGACAGTCCTAAAATGATAGCTGAGTATGTGTGTGTATGAGAATTGTAACAAAGTCTTGAAGTCTAACATTTTTATCGTCTTTCTAAGTACGTATGTTTAAATCCTGCAGTCATTCCCTTGAACCACAGTCACCGAGAACCTGGTCCTACAGATGGGGAGAGTGAATCTCTTGAGAGCAATTAAGCAAGCAGGTATTTGCAGTGAGCGAATAAGCAAGTGTCAGCAGGATTAATATCCAGGCACCTCTGCTCACCATGCCAGCACACCGGCGTTGATTAAAGCCCACCTTAATTGTACCTATTGGCCCTGGGGACAAGATTCCAATAGTGAATCCATGAAATGCAGACAGCTCAGAGCTGCCCCACGTCTCTCCTGCCGAAGCTGACCGGGGTCCCAGCGCTGCCTGCAGCCTGCCTGTCCAGCCCTGCTCCTGCCTGCCTGCCTGCCTGCCCTCAGCTTACCCCGTTGCTGCTGCTGCCACCTTCCTTGTGCTCCCAGGGCCTCTCTGGGCAGTGAGTTGCATCTCCCATCACCCAGCTGGCTTCTGCTCTCCTGAACTCCCAGTTAACCCTGCCTCACCAATTAGTCACATCCTTCCTACACGGTGCTTTCCACCACAAACCCAGGCTCTGTTTTCCCTCTGGCTCAGCCCCAATCCATTTGGGCAGCCAGTATCCTTTTCTCCTCCAGCATCGAGCCTCAGCCTCTCCAGGATCCCCGTTCCTCTCCTTCTCCTTCCTCTGGCCTTTGAGTCATCTCCGTTCCAGCACCGAGAAGCAGCTGAGCCCAGAACACCCATGAAAGACAAATCTGCCTTGGCTGAGTGTCCCGGAGGCTGTGAGTCATGCCGAGGGGACAGTGCCCTCCCAGTCGCCGGAACGGCTTGAGCAACACCAGAGAAAAGGAAATTCTTGGAAACTGCACTGAGAAAATAGAAGTCTCCACCCAACAAGAAAAAATGGCATTTTTTACCCCAGAAGTTTGAAAACTGGCGAAATCTGGGCAGATTTTCATAGGGCAGAAAAAGTGCAACTCAGAAGCAGGAATCAGCCGTTGTGTCAAAACGCAGTAGTGACAGATTTGTCTCTTCTGCGATCACAATTTTTAACACTGGTAAAACAATAGATTTCTGCAAGTCTTGGTCCCTGAAATGACAGAAACATTTGGGCAGCAACACTCCAAACAGGCCCAGTAACAAATGCAGCCCAATCAAAAACCCAGCACAGAAATGTCTTTCAACTGAATGGGCACACATATAGAAGAAACTGAAAAATAAGTTATATCGGACTGCCAACCCCACCTTTCATACAAACCCATTCTCATAATGTTGATTAATACAGATTACCAGAGCCATTCCAGTTTGATATCGAGTGGGTTAGCTGGTTCAATACCACATTTTCAATGTTTATACAAATGCTGGATACCCACATAATAAAGTTTTGCTGTTATTTTTTATAGCTGATTCTCCGATACCAATGCTGTAACATAGCCTAAAGCAACTGAAATAATTGACTAGCAAAATGTGCTAATAACTTTGATTAGCTTCATTTATTTACATATAATTATTTGCTAATTTCTCTGCAGTAATTAGGACTGTGGCACATTGCTGACATGACTTTTTTAAACAAGAATGCTTTTAGTAATATTCAAGCCTGGCTTGTGATCTCCAACTGATGTTTTCCATAAAGACAAATCAGCTTCAGGAAAGGTATTTCTGAAATAAATATGTACTTCTAGATTTTAAGCAATCATTACAGAGAGGTTTTGCTATGAATGTAGATGTTCAAAATCCAGAAGAGATTTCTCCTGAGGCTACAGCTCAGTCAAGATAGATCACCGTTGCCGCTCAGGTAGGAGTTGTTGCCCGGGAAATATGGAAATGACCCAAAGTTCTGCACTCAAACCCCCAGACAGCTGGGAAGAAAATACTGGCAGAAAATAAAGCACTCCTGTAGTATTGCAATGTATTGCAATTTGCCACTCCACCTGTGGCATTTAAGTAAACTTACTGTAGTTAGTAAATTATTTACTAATTATGCATATTGCATTTTGGTCAGCAATTCTCACTACCAAATCTTTGGTCTTTTTTGGGGGCTACTTATGATCATGTTACTCTTGTAAAATTATTTAAATACTGTTTTTTCTTTCACCATTTTAAATCGCATATGTACTGTGCATTACTGAGTACTAGCCCCTGAAATATTTTTTATAGAGCTAGCCTGGATATTAGTGTCTTTTCTTATCTCTCATTAACATCAGGTTAGCATACAATTCAGAACCTGGTTTTGTGCCTATGTCCCTGCAAGACAGAAGAATAAAAGCCAAGGACAAAAAAACTGTGATCTGAAAACCATGACTGGACAAATGTAAACTTCCCTGAGTGCTTTGCCAGCCACCTGACAATTTTAAATAGAAAACAGTGAACAGGTGAAGAAAGCAATCAAAGTCAGCATTAATGCTGCTGCCTAAACAGTTTAGCTGTCTTTGCTCCATTTCTTCCACAGCTATTGCTGACTGTGACTACAGATAAGTTGAACAAGGATGGAGGTCACTGAAACAAGAACTGCCTTTATAATTAAGGGCTCAATGCGTTTCACAAATGCACCTTCTTCTGTGTCTGCTGCCAAACAGCTGTGGATCTGTGATATCTTGTAAAAATAAATTAAGAAACCTGAAAGGCTCTGCTCTTAATCTAAATGTGGAACTGGAGATGCAGAATGAGGATGAAACTACTAATTACTCTCCCCAAGCTCATACTTGCAGCATAATCAAATCTGTCTACCGGGGCAATCCGCACTTAATCAATTGAAGTGTGATATAACCTTGCACTTCATGATAACGTGAAGCTAGAAATAAAAAAAGCCCTGTCATTGTCATGAGCATATTTTCGAGGCACAGGATTAGCAGTCTTCGCTCTCCAAAAGGAGCCCCTCACCATTTAATTAACTATAGTACACCGCAAACGTTGGCTAAGGTCTGTGCATAGCTAACAGCGGAGCCTGCCAACCCCAGCCAGCCCTCCTTCTGCTGAGAACGGTTTGCTATTGTGATACCTTGTTCCAGTACACGTCTCTATTGGTAAAATGTTAAGTACTCTGCTTGTTTTAATGCAAATGATAACTTGTTAAGTAAGGAAGCGAAGCATTTTACATTTTCCACATTGCCATATCTTAAAGCCTGAAGAAAAGGCTAATCCTGGAAGAGAAAAGATTTTTTTTCCTTTTGTAACTGAGACTATTCTGATAGCTGAAAACCTATGTATAGTATCAGCAGCCACTTAAATGCTGTGTTTGGACAGATAGTAAAATTTTGTTGCATATGTATTTAAATCTCAGGGGAGCTTCTCTGCCTGTCACATCAGTAGCTGGCAGTTCGAGAGGCAGGCTTTTCCTCAAAGATTCACTTGTCCTTTAATTGTGGGGAAGTGAAATAGCTTCTGTCTGGGGTTTTTTATGACTTCTACTTCCAGATGAAACAGGGAAATAAAAGGACATGAAAAAGAGAGAAAGATCTCAGCTTTCTGAATCTGTAACATTTTGGTTAGGAAATTGAGTGAAGATTCTATGTCAGCTCTTGTTTATTCAGATGTGCTTATGCTGCCCTTAAAACTGGTATTCCTACGCCATGACCATTTTCATGTTCCTTTCCAATCAGCATTTGAAATAGTGGAAATATTGGCAGAAAACACTTTGCTTTTGTTTGCCATTTCATTTTAAAAAATGTTTAACTCCCAAACTTTGATTTGGAAATGCTAAACCAAAGAAAAATCATTTTCATAACATTGCTCTATTTTGAAATTTCCAAAACAAAGTTAAGGGTCATTCTCTCCCTGAAGAGGCTTATAACGTGGTGTTTTGTATAAAGACTGAGAGATCAGCCTGTGGCTGGGGAGGTTGCAGGAGGTTGCCTGTGTACGGAAGGTCTGCTGTCCTGATGCTCCCAAGCCCCCACCACTCAAGACACCTGTGGTGTCACCACCTTGCTTCCCTCTGCTGGGTGCCTGACTTGTCTCCTTTCTGGCTCTGGAGGCCATCCACTGTGGACATGGCTGTTGTCTTGACAAACTACGGAGAATAACTTACTTGCATGTTATTTGCATTTCATCACTCTTAGGGAGTCTTTATTACATGTTTGTGTTGATTTGTAATATTGCATCTTTGGTTATACACCTTGGGTTCTGGAGAGAGGAGGGAGAAATTAATCCGGCAGTGTCACGGCAGAGGAATGAGGGGTCTGGCAGGAGGAGCAGCTCGGATTGAACCGGCTGTGCCATGTGGAAGGCGAAGCATGTTGGATGAGGTCTCATCTGCTGTTCAGGGTGGGTGATCCCTTGCACCCGTGCAACGCCAGGGCACAAGCCCCCGTTCTCCTGCTGCACTGTGTCCTGCTCCACATGAGTGTACAGTACTTTGTAAAATGCAAGAGGGAGCATTTGGCCCTAATGACTGTGTTTCTGCTGAAAACAAAATCTGTCAAGTGGTAAAGACAAAATGCTGTGCTGAAAAAACTTTGTATTTTGTGCAGCTGTTTATTGTGAAGTCTGTCCCATAAAGAAAGGACGGCCAACTTTATGCCGCTGCAGAAATGAGCAAACTACGTTTCTGCTTTCTAAGTCCAACACAGCCTGTGCTCTCAGAAAAATATTCTACCAGTAAGCAAAATGTGAACACAAAACCATGATGACTTTTCTCACTCCTATTTTGTTCTATGGCCTTCTGTCAATCTCCAGACAAGTAAAACAATCTTTGCGATTTTAAAAAAGAATACAGTTCCCTATATGCTTCCTTCCATTGAACAGGAGGATGTTAGAGGAGGTCAGCTGTCTCCTTGACTTTTTGTCAGCAAAATAAGAACATCAGAATTATGAAAATGTCCAAACTCAATCAAGTGTTCATTAGCATTCTGGGGAGTCACTTCAATTAAAGAAAACTCTTATTTTGTCTGCCTCACTAGACAAATGCAGACTAAAATTGGAATGTAAATGTGGCTATATTTTATAATGATTTAATGTGACAATCTTCCTATTTGCAAATGGTCCAGCAAAGGGTCACAGTTTAACATCAATTCATAGAGTAAAATGCAAGTTCAAAAACATGTCAGAACAATTTGCAGGATGTTTTTCAATTATCTGGCAAAGGACACAAGGAGATTTCTTACATTATTTTATTTTTCTGTGAGACTTTATGTGCTACCAGTTCTGAACCTCTAGTTGTTTGAATTCTCAAATTCCTGTTTGGGAATTTTGCTGAAGTGCTAGCAAGAAGCTCTAGCAAAGTTTCCCTTCATTTCCAAACTACTCCAGGTGGGCTGTCTTTTCCCACTGATGGGATAAATGGGCTAAGTGTTTTCAGCTGCATCTCAGATAAAACTAACTGAAATCAAGCCCTTAAAGCTCTGATTTTCAGAGTGCTTAACACTGATAATGGTAGCTAAAGGTGATTGAAACTGCTGGGGTGCTGTATCCCTGAAAACCTGAAGCAATGCTGTCTTTAAGATGAGGGTGGTGCTTGGACTGTCGAACCTGCCTAGAAGTGATGTAGGATGACTTGGCACATACTGCTTAGGGTAGGTCTATGCTTTAAATCCTGTCTGGAATCTGGCTGATCATGATTTAATGTGCTGTGCACCTCTGCTATGCAGTTAGGGTTAAGCAAGTGCTCTAGATATCCAGTAAATAGATACAGAGGTTCTGCCCACCCTGAGAAGTTTTCCAGTGGGGAGGCGTTCCCTGCCCTGTAGGAACAGACGGAGTAGCAGCCTGGTTGCTGGTTCCCTCCTTGCCTGGGGATGGGGGTGTGTGTGCACACATGTGCGTGTGCCAGGCTCCTGAATGTGCAGGGGTCCTGGTCTTGTGACGCTGGACACCTCCCAGCCAGTCCCTGCTTGCCCACTTGTATGGAGAGCAGTGCCTGCTCCATCACACCATGCAGGAAGCAACAGAAGCAAAGCAAATCTAGGGACATTTTGTAACTCTTAATTTCTTCTGTGGAAAGACGTTGGGAAGTAAGTGGTAGCGGTATTCCTGAAGTATCTTTTTTTTTTTTTTTTTCAAATGTGAAACTTTAAAGTGCCAGTTAAAAAAATATAATCACTTTCATAGCCTGGTGGGGCTCTGTGCTCATTGTTTGTCAGTGTGTCCCATACCAAATAGGTTTGCTTTACTAGAACAAAAAATAAAAGTATTTTATTAGCTGTCAAACTTAGAAGCTGGAGTGTATTGATTAAGCATATGAGAAAGTCTAAGTGTGTACAGCCAAAATATTCATTCAATCCTTTATCTTCTCTCTGATAGCAACCAACTGTTGATGCACTGGGAGGAGTACAAAGCCAGGGCAGCTATAAAACTCTTCCCCAACATAATGTCTCAGCTTCTGATGATCTGTGGTTGCTGGGCTATGCATTTTGTCCCCATATTTAATGGAGCTGGCTGGATTTTTTTCTTACCCTGATTTGACTAGTCACTTTCAGAAGCCAGGGAAACTCTGTGAAAGACTATGGAAAGACATTTCACAGCTGACTGCCTGTTTTACTACTTCTGTTTGTTTGGAATTTGCCATCTTCCAGCTTCCTTTGATACTTTTTGGTTCTTGCATTAGAAAACACAATGAACACAAGGTCCGTGTTTATGTTCCCTATGCACTTCTGCTTTCATAGACCTTGTTTAGTCCTTTCATAGCCTTGTTTAGTCATGTCTTCAGACTGAAAAAGCCTAATCTATTTAATATTTTCTGATGCAGAAGCCATTTGATACCTTTGTTGGCCTGATACTCCATCTCTGAACCCTTTTTTCAGACCTGCTATACATTTTGGAGATGGGTAGACCAGAACAGCTCACAGCATTCAAGGTGTGGGTGCCCCACATCTATGCAGTGTGGAATTATGTTCTCTCCCTTATTCTCTTTTCCTTTCCTAATAACTCCTAACATTCAATTTGATTTTTTTTATTACTCCTGAGCATTGAGCTGACACTTTCATAGACTGTCTATTATATTTCCAAGATATTATTCCTGAATGATAATGTTAATTCAAAGACTGTCACTGTGTATGTAAAGTTAGGATTGTTTTTCTCATGCACACTACTTTACATTTATCTACTTTGAATTTCATCTGCCACTTAATCATCCAGTCAGTCTGCATCCTGCAGTTTGGTTTTTTTTTCTGATTACACTGAATAAATTCTTATCAACAGAAAACATTGCCATCTTACTATTCATCTTCTTTTCCAGGTAATTCAAAAGTGTGTTGAACAGGGCAGACCTATCGCATATCCCAGTAAGACTCTACTGGTGCCTTCCCTGCACTGAGAAAATTGGTTGTTTATTCCTACCCATCATTTCCTAAATGTTAACTCTTTGTTTATCCCTGAAAGGAGATCCTTTCCTATTTTGTGGCAGCAGGGGCTTTTGAAGAGCTTTTGGTGAAGGATGTGGCCAAATACTTTTCAGGAATCCCAGGAGATTAAATCCCAATTATTATGTGCAGGATGGGGTGGGAATTGCTCATTCACTGTCTATTCTTGTACATGGACTAGGGGACATTGAAGGACACTACTGGAAGGCATACTTAGACAAAAAAAAGCAAGGTGATTCTTCATGCAATGTGTAGTTAAGTCCCAAAATTCATTGTCACATATAATGTGGCTAGTATTTGTGGATTCAAGGGACAGACTGGGCTAGTTCACAGAAGACAAATCCATTGCAAGTTACTAAATGCGTAGAAATAAAGGCTGCCTAAGGAGTTTGTGAAAGTCAAAATGACTGGAAGCCCTAAAAGTACTCATCAGGAGCATCGTGTACATCTCCCCTGGCTGCCTTCTCTTTCCCAGGCATTCACTTTTGGAGACAGGATTCTGGACACTTAGCAAACCCAGCACAGCCATTCTTTCGCTTTTTTGTGCCCATGTTCTTAACAGAGTTTCTTCTTGGATGCCTTCAAAGAACTCTGCCTGGTTTGCAAGGCATGACTCCCCTTTTTTGAAAGCTGCTTTTCCAGGGAACTACACTTTCCCAATATCTGCTGATTTACTTCCTACCAATTCTCCTGATACAGTTGTCAAACTAATAGGTGCTACAGCTCCTAGATTGTAGCTCTCCAGATATGCCTTGCAACTGTTAAAAATTTGTCATCATGTTTGCCATCCTCCATTCCTGCAGTGCAATGGCAGCTCTAAATGCCTTGCAGCTTCCTTTAGTAGGTCAGCTTTTAAATCATCTGGGCCTGATAATTTGTTACCTTAATTTTGACAATTTCTTCTATAGATTCTTCTAATGAACTCGCTCTGAGATAGTTCCTCTGACATATTGTCTCTGATGTATGAAGAAGGGTTCCAGCCCAGAAATTTTCCTAAACTCCTTCAAGGCTGCAAAAAATAATTTAATTTTCCTCCTCTGCTTTATCTTCTCTGAGAGCTCCTTTTGTACTTTGATCAATTAATGGGCCTACAAACTCTATAGCTTCCCACTCCAGATGTGTTTGAAGAAATGATTAATTATGAGGTTTTTATGCCTTCTGAAAACTGTTCTTCAAACTCTTTTTTTTACTGGCCTGAAACCAGGAACAAGGGAGCTTTGCTGAAGGCATTCATTTTGATCTTTTTTTTGTATTTGTACTTTAGTAAAGAAAGGAAAATTCTTATTGATTTTCATAATCATGTACATACATGGATTTGCAACTGAATATGCTTTTACACCAGATTTGTTATTCTACATACATATTTATTACAGCAGTTACATACCATAACCTGCTTTTTTCTGTAACAACATTTTTACATTTTCTCTACCACATTAGTATGTGCTGAATAACTAGACACCTTTTTTCCTTGTGATTGTGCCAAGTTGCTTCTGGATGGAAAGTGGATTTCAATTTAAAATGCACAAAAGTAGTATTTTAATGTTCTCTTTCTTTAGCTAAATAAAACTATTCAGATCCCTTCCTATTCATCTGCCTTTCCATTCATCTGCTTATGCCTGGCTGATCTGCAGCTCACTTTATGCTTATGCCAGTTTGTTGCTCGGTTGTTCTTCCACAGACTCTTTTTCACCCCTATATTGGCTTCTGGCTGATATTTGCTGTTGAACCTTATGTACTTCTGGTTTAGTACTTGCCTGGTCCCTGTTTAATATGACAGTTTGTGGTCATTAGTATCTCCTTTGTTTGTTCATATATCTTGATGTTTGTAACTTTGCCACTCTGCTCAACTTCTGATATAGAGGACATTGCTGAATTAAAAGAATTTCTTGGCTCTTGTCCTGTCTTAGAACCATGTTGTGGTTGGGCACACTTCTATTCTGCCTGCTGATGGCAATAATCCTCTGCTGTTGTATAGATTCATCTTTGTACAGGTTGGCAGAAGGTTTCTATGTTGTTTTCTACCTTACCTAAAATGTTCATATTTCCAGAAACTTTCCCTGTTCATACCTTTATCTCTGCTTCATTTTTGTTTTTCACAATGTAAGTAAATTTCCCAGAATTTCCTATTTGCTTTTGGTTATTCACAACCATTCAAATTTTGCCAGAGTTGGTGGTCTTGTTGAAACATGTCTTCCCTGTTACTCCTGGCTTTGGAGGTTATCTGTATGTGCGCAGAAAGTGGGAGGAGGGTTAAGTCAGTAGCAAAATACAGGTCTTCACATTTCAGTGATGGAACTTCACATTTCAGTCCCAGGAACTTCACAGTGTCCTTTGCCCAGGGCTGTCTCATGGGCCTGTCCATGGCCAGCCCAAAAGGCAGTGGCAATAATACACAAACTTGTTACTTTTCCCTCCTGTTACACTCCTTTTTTTTTTTTTTTTACTCCTGACTTTTTTCTGGCTGACAACATCTGCCTCCTCACTAGAGGATTATTACTTCTATCTAATTCTGACTATCTTTTGAGGTCACTATATTCCATGAAGTGTCTCTTGAATTACTATTATTAGAGCTATTGTGCACTTCTAGGGCCATTAATGACATAAATTTTTGTTCAATATATGACTTTCTTTCTCTGAAACCTGTTTGTTCTTAGCTACTTGCCTATGTCTGATTTCGTTTGCCGTAATATCACCTGCATTAACATTTTCTGGCACAGACACTAATAATACTCTATTTCTTATCTTTCAGATTGTCATTCTTTTGGCAGTTTGACAGTAAAACCATGTTTGACAGTAGCAGAAGTAAGGTGTCTAGCCTGTTGGGCACTTGTAAAAATTTCACTATAATTCTTTAGGTTTAGTTATCTAAATGTATCTAAGACTTTGGCTCCTACATTTTATCATTAGCAAATTCCATCTCCTGCCATCTGTTTTTATTTACTCCATTAGAAGGAGAAAACCATAAACCTTCTTTTTTTTAAAAAAAACCAAACCAAATACACCTAATGTAAATAATGAAGTACAATTTAAATACTTATCCATGTTTGCAATTAAACAATTGTGTATTTGCAATTAAAAAACCCAAAACAACGGTGTTGGAAACTAAGCGTGGATCTGAGAGTCAGAATGAGATTTCTAACTTTTCCATAGCCACTGGCCATTGTCAGTCTGTTAAACTTCAAGGTTCTTGAGTCAAGATGTTTCTAAAACTAAATTTGGAGAAGGTTAGGAGTGTGCTTTGAAATGTGTGACAACAGAATGCACTGAAGAAGGATTAAATATACTGCCTTTACTCTTTCCCTTCTAGTGCCCTTAGATGTGCTAAGCAGAGCTCAGGAGACCTGTGCTTCTATGAAATGACAGGGGGGAGATACTGCCTGTACAAAATTTCAAACATTGTTCTGTATGGTCTGAGAATGTCTGCTGATGGCCTCTTAGGGGAGAGCACGTCTGCTCCTTTGCCTTGGTAACTCTGGCTATGAAGTAACTCTGGCTATTTTTGCTTTGCTCAATTGGTAAGCCTAGCAGTAAAAAAAACAAACCCAAAACAAACAAGACTTGTTTGAAGGAACTAGCTTTAGTGCTTATTCATTGAATATTGATTCAAAAGCAAACCAAACTGGTATGAAACACAATCACCACCTCTGCGAGGCAGATAGTTTCAATGTCAGCTGCTTATCAGAAGCATGAGACGCACCGCTGACCTCTGCCTCTCAAAGAGGTGCAGCCCACTTTCATCCTGGCTTGTTGTCCAGTCCTCTCTCTTAGTACCCCTTTCCCCTTTGGAAATCTTTGGCTGGCTCCTGGAGCACCGCTGTCAGAGTGGCTCAATCTCAGCTGGGAGACATCTCCTCTCACCAAGCCCCCGCCCATCGTAATGTTTTCTGACAGGGGGGAGTTGGTTGTGGCTCCCTTCAGACTTACCCATGCCGCTTTGCTCATCTGCATAGAGCATCCCATGCAGTCATTTTCAGATGATTAAAGTTAGCTAATTCCTACAGCATGATCATTCTTGCACTGCAGATGAGCTTTCTTTTATTGCTTTGCTTTTCAGTGTGTGTGTGAGGTGGCCCCAGAAGGACCAAGGTCCCATTAACCTGGGATCTGTACAAATCTTTAATGAGACACAGTTCCCTGCTACACAGTTTACAATCTACAAATGTCTTATGACATATGATGAAAACCAATCTAGAGAATAAAAGCAAAGGGAATTAACTGAATGTCATATCTGCAAAAGCCAAAGGGCAGAATCCTGGCCTCACGGAGGTCACTGGCCAAGCTCCCATTGGCTTCAGCAGTGCCAGGCTTTCACCAAGAGTCTTTGCAGTGCAAGCATTTGTATTCTGCTCATGTTGACCTATTTCAGGTTGAAATTCCCTTTAGTAGCGCTCACTAAGCCATAGGGCTTGCTGGTAAACCTTAACATGTTTAGCCAATGCAAGCTGACAAGGGCATGACATCATTAGCCAAGTTTCACATCCTGCTGACCTTGCCATCATGACTTAATCTGCTGGGGTAAGTCATCCCTAATGGTTTGGTTTGACAGTGCTTTACTGTATGTTAAGAAATGTGGATATGCAGAAGCTGCTGCATGTCTCCTATGACATGTGAATTATAACAAAGTTTAATGATACTTCAGGTAGTTTGCTGGACTAACATACTGGCAGCTCTGCTTTGTCTTGTTTTCCGATATCTGTGTTATGGATTTTTAAAGCCTGATATTATGTGAATTGTGGCACACTGAAATTACCAGGTTTTGAGAAAACTTGGTATTTCTACTGAGAGGGTGATTTGTTATATTTTCACATCTATCATATTTGTCTTTCAAAATTTCACACCATTTTATAGGCATCATTACACTGATATTTAATTTAGAGAGAGAGAAACGCTCCAAACTGCAGGTCTGACCAGAAACCATCACCTTCACCGGTTCAGCCCCTCTGTGCCAGGAGAAGGAAGAGTGAGTGCCACATCTCCAGTAGAGAGCTGAAGTATTGCAGGACTGTTCTGCAGACCAAGCACCCAAGCAGCTCACGTTCCACTTGGAAAAACAGGAGCAAGTACCATAAATTCCAAAGCATCACTTGTATTCTTCTCTACATCCCATAGAACAATTTAAAACAAACCAACCAACCAAAACTGGAAAGAGAAGGGTCAATGTCACCTAAGCTAAACAATTTGGGCAGCTGGGGGAAAAGAGGGAGCATATGGACCTGTACCTCAGGTACTCCTATTTGAAACATCTTTCCATGTTGCCACAGTATCTCCCCTAGTCCTACCCAACAACCTGCATCGTGGGAAGGAGAGCGAGCATTTTACAGCATAAAAGAAGAACTAAGCTTTACTAAGCTTAAAGTTTTGTGAACTCCTTAAATTGCTTTCATTAAGAATTTGCCTATGTAGGGGGTGAATTTCAAGTGCAACATCCAGTCCATACTCGATCCCAGTGTGGATTAAGCTAAACACCCAGAGAAGCTTTCACTATGGATTAAGAATGTCTGCTTGAAGAGTTAGTATGCAATAACTATTCCAGGCTATTTCCCCAGGTAGACAAGCCTAAACATCTGATAAATAGGCCTATTACTTTTTCTCTTAGCCAATTAAGTACTTATTTTAGAAGGATAAAATGAATTATCATGTAACTATTTCACCACAATATGTCTTAGTACACTAATGTCAGAAAAGGCAAACTACTGTCCACAGATTGGAAAGAAAGGTATTAGTGTTTTGCATGTACAAGCTTAGAGATGTCTCTTGACCTTACTATATTTTGGGTGAAGATTATGATGTATTGTTGTTTTTGCAACACTTCACATTTATTTCACAAAATAAATCACATAATGGACTGTCATAATAGCCCCAGTAGCATGACAGGAAAAAAGAATTGGTAGAGCTACACTTCAGTGCACAGTGAAATAGCTAACAATTTGTTAAATATCCCATGAGTGGATTAAATAGGCATATGATCAGTTATGCGGCTGCCAAGCCACAGCAGGAACCAATTAGAATTCACCAAAAATAATTTAGATGAAAACTGATGAATCTATCAAAACTTAATTAAATTTATGGGGAAAAAAGCGAACATCTTGTTGACAGATTGTATAACCAACAAGTTTTTCTGTAAACAGTCTACAAAGGATGGCCACTGAAAGTAGAGCTGCATTATTTGATCTTGTTTGGAAAGCGTCGTGATTTCTAGCATTTAATATTTTTCCTGTATCAGTTTCAGGTAAATCAATGCCATAGAAGGGAGTTAGTCAGTTTTACATGAAGTAGCACGAAGTCATCCAGCAAATTATAACTATTGTTAATTATTTCATCACCTGTCTTATGTGAAACACGTAAGTGTCTAGGGAGAGGGGATTTGAATGGAGAAGAAAGATGCTGTAGTCAGGGAGCTCTATAAAGGATCATGATTTTATATCATGAACTCAAAAAGCTGGGAAATACAATGGTTAGAGCTAGATCTCTTTAATTTTGAGGCATACTTTATGGTATAATTCTGGGGCAGGGGACTGTTTTTATTGAAATGCTGGGTATTAAGCCAGCAAATGGTGAAACAAGCCTATGTGAGAATATGCACTGAGATATCAATAATAAAAGCCAGGAGGCAGAAAGGCAAGATGCCTCTAAGTCAGAGTTTTCAGCTGCAGTAAACTGATATGCTGTCTTCAGAACAAAAAGACATGGACTTGCATGGTTATTCTCATTGAAACCCTGCAAAGAATTTGCCAGAAACAGATCATCTTACTCCAGCCATGTCAGGATAGATATTTCTAAAATGTACCTTACACTCCAGTTGTTTCTCAGATTCCTGGACTGTTCATTGTCCCATGAAACTGTTGTACATCGTGAACTATAACCTGAGTTTTCTTTTAACAGAAATTCAGTTTTCCCAGTGCACCAGTGCCTTTGTGCCGTATGTGTTTTGTATGACTAATCAATGCAACAAAGATACAGCTGAATATTACTTAAGACATGGATTTTTTTCCCCCTATGCTATTCAGAAATGAAGGTTTTGGCTGCCAACAGAAGAAAGGTGATGTGTGTTTCTCCTCTATGCCTGTGTTTCTTTTTGGTGGCCACCTGAGAAAGTGCTAGGACAATGTCTGATTCATCTCTCTTGAAACTGGGAAGTTAGTAATGACTTTCTTTTTCTCTTTTCCCCAAATTTTCCCCAAAGTGAAAGATCAAATCCTTTAAATACAGGTAATAACTTTCTTCCAACTGCAAGAGTCTGAATATTGACAGAGTAGGTATCTAAAAAAATCAAAAGACAGACGGGTATATGTTCTGTCATCACTGCATGAATGTTAACATTAGCCAGATTTTTGCATTACATAAAGATGTCTGAATTGCCTTACACAAAAAATTCTTACAGTCTAAGGACACATTTTAAAATGAACCTGACTTAATGCATAGATCCATAATAAGAAGATGTGTTTACTTTCTCTGTGAAAAGGAGCAGTTACATGTGCCTCATTTTCTGATTTTTCTCTCTCCTAAAATTAAAGTTATTCTTTGAAATGAGCCAAAAATAGAATTGGACTGTAAGATCTGAAGTAATTTAGGTTCTTGAATTAACTTTAATTAAACTAAAGATAACTTAAAACAGTAACAAAAAGAAAAAGCTAATGGGGGGAAAAAAGAAAACTGCAAACGAGAATGAAGATGGCTTATTCAATCAACTGTTTTCTTTCCTCTAAGTAAGAGATACCTTCCCAATAAGAGCATTGGGCTGTGTGACAGAGTGTCAGCATTAACCAGATGAGTTTCCCTGAGAACCATAGCTGTAGGTGAGGGTGAGAGGGTGCATTTGCTGCTGCCGCATATATCTGGTTTTGGTTTGTTTTTTTGTTTTTTTTGAGGTGGGGGGAGAAGGGGGGTAAAAAGCAGGAGAAGCAGCTCACAAGGCCCTGAGAAGGGACCAAAAGACATGTTGTGGCTTTGGGTGCAGTACTAGCTGTTGGCAGTTTCTGTGGTGCTCTCCGGGAGGAGGAGACTTTAGGCAGCACAGGATGTGTCAGCGTGGGGGGCTGCAAAAATAATGTACTGGGTCATACAAATAGATGATATCCAGTGCAACTTCTCACTATGCCTAAATAGCCATGTATGAGCTTCCTGCGGAAACTACCCAGCGGACAACCTGTGAAGGTATAACACTTTCTCAGCACTTAACAACACATCACCTTGGAACTAATACCACAAAGGAGGACTGCTACCATTTTTCTCCTTGTTCAGACCAGTCCCAAGCCATAAATAAGCACCTTACACTGCTGCGATGTGCTGCAGTAACTGCTTCAAGGACCAGGACAAATTGGCTTTTGCTCAGGATGTTACAAAATGCAGGAGCACAATCCCTCACTAGTAGTTTCCCACTGCTCCTTTTTTTTTTTTTTTAGGAGGGCTGGATAACCAAGTCTAACAGGAGCTTTAGAGATCCTCTGAAAACTAGGCTGTTTGCTACTGCACCTGAGCCCCCAAGTTCCTCTTGAACAATCATAGCATCTGTCCAAATCTGCCCAGACGTAAAGGGCAGCCTACTTCTCTGTAACAAGGAATTAAAGATTTGATGTGATGATTTTACAGCTCAAAACTAATTGCTCAAAACTTGTATTCCTTGATGTATTTTGAATTTCTGAATATATGAAACAAAAATTTCAGACATTTTTATTGTCACAACTCAACTGGACCTTAAAATATTTTTTCACATAAATATGAACTTCTAGGACACTACTAAAAATACGGCCTTTCCAAATCCAAGGGTTAAATTCCATGCTTTGCTCCTAAAGAATGTGGCTTAGGAGAAGTGTAAGAAAACCCATTTAGACCCCTTTGAAACATATATCAGGTGCAGGGAGATGAATAAGGGATGAGGCAGCAACTGAAATATGCTCACATCTTGTGGTAGATTTCATAAAAGATGCTGCCAATGTGTCTTACATTTACCTCTGGCAAAAATTTTTGATAGTTCTTGAAGACTTTGCAATTTACCTTGTTAACATATCCCTCCTATTTTTTAGTATAAGCATGGTGGATCTCAAAGCAACAACACTGCACGCTAATAATATTCAGCAGTTGCTTATTAAAAAAGTATAGCTTTGTTATCTATTTGCAAAAGCGAGCATGAACAGCTTGGTATGCACAAGTCTTAATGTAGAAAATTTCAAGAAGTCTCCTTGATAGAGGCTCTACATGGTAAGGTATAAGGATGTATTACAGGGCATCTTTAAATGAGATGGAAAATGTTCATTTTTTAAAATTGTTGGCTGTACTTCTGATAGGGAGCTTGATTCATGCCCAATAACATCAGTAAAACTATGGTCATTGGCTTTGTTGGAAGTACACTCAAACTAATTTTTTGCTGCTGGTTTTACATCTGCAATTCATTTTGGACTTAATTTTCAGAGGTACTAAGCACACTCCCATAACCCATTGATTTCAAATAATGCTTTGGGTGTCTTGCACTTCAAAAAATGAGGCTTCATTATCTACAAATTCAGTCAAATTGATAATCCACATTGGAAATAAAGGACTAAGCTAACAGAATCTGCAAATAAATTGGAAACACTGAATTAGTGTGTCTCCTGACGGTTGTGGAGAGGTGTCTTTTATAACCAGCCCAATCCATTTCTTTACCTTCTCTGATGACAGGCTGCCAGGCGTAGACTGCTCTGCACAGCAGCAGCCTTCTGCTAAGGCACTTAATGTCACCTGAAAATATATTCAGTGCTTGAAACTAGCCTATTATTAATAAACACTGACACATCTCAGGGGTGGTATTCATCTTAGCACTATTCTCGTATAAATCTTTTTACTCTTTGTGTGATACATTCTCAAGATATTAACATTTTTATACAGCTGGAAAGAGAAGAAAATCCCTGAATTTCACTCTGCGAACTCAAATCCAAAAGTGGCCAGTGCAGAAACTGTGTAAAATTGGATAATCTGATTACAGAAAGAGCTGGATGGGTAACGGAGTTGGCAAAGACATTCAGCTTTTACATAATTGGCTCAAATACTTTCCAAATCAGTAGGGTCAGTGAGGCTTTACTGCCTGAAAGTTGCTTTGCAAAACCTGTGAAATAAACTGCTCATCTGTCATGTTATGGACATTGCTCACCATAGGAAAAATACCAACACACATAATGTTGGCTGGTATCGTAGAAAAGGATTTAAACCAGAGGCAGCCAAATAACAAATGGGGTTTCGGGTACTTACAGGAGCCTAGAAGATCTGTTTTCAAATGATGATTGGCCTCACCACCCTAACTGAACAACCAACATTTCGACACCTGTATAGACAGCAATAACTACATACTTTGTTGATTTATACCAAAAATAAAATTATATTTCAGCAAAAACTTGTGCATCTTTAATGAACTCTAGGTTGGAGTAAATATTCCTTATTTTTAATGTCATAGACTCAAGTTCTGTTTCCAACATCTCCAAATATTGCTAAATATTCTCCTAAAATGAAATTTAGCTAAGCAATTTCTGTAAGAACTTTAAATTCTGTATTTTAAAATATGTATGAATCTATTAGTATAACAAAATGGAGAAACTAGATGGAGGCTTAATAAGGAAAGCTGAAAAGACATGAAGTTCAGAGTAAAGGCATATTTATTTTTCCTGGTTGTTCCAGTATGTTAAGCCACAATACAGAAAAAAGCCAAGCCCATGCTTTATTAATAAAAGTTAAACAGAGACAAGTTACCAAGTAAGGACAGACAGTAAGTGAGTAAAAGGGACCAAGTGTAACAACTTGTGCCATCAAGTTAAAATGAAAGCAAAGCTTTCACATGTGTGTAATTTCCCAAAATATTCTAAAAGTGTAAAGAATTTGTCATTTTCTGTGCTTAATGTTGGGACAAAAGTGACTTAAAAATGGGTTTTGATTTTCAGAGGTAAGTGCAGTAGAGATGTACAACTTTTCAATTCCTTATTGTTGTTTTGCTCCTATTGTACAGAGAAAGGAAGCCAAATCCTTTCAATATTGAATATTCATTTATAGGTCTTCCTGCAGGCCATTTGGCATCCTTGCAGCTGCGAGGGAATTGCATGCCAGACCCAGGTAAGCCTGCCTGAAACAGACTGCTCAGCAGGGAAGACTCAGACGTCAGGACTTCTACTCCATTTGAGCACTTGTAAGCTGCAGGATCATTTTTCCTCTTGCTTGTAACATTTCTGTCCCATACACAGGGATGGACAAAGTTCAGGCTGGATTTCACTTTGTTGCATGTCCCATAGAGTAAGAAATAACCTTCCTGGACCCACTGCTCCCCAATGACACAAGGATGAGCCAGGGCTTTAGTTTCCACCAAAATCTGTGATGACGGTAATGAAAAACCGAAGGTATCTTATCACCTGTAGAAGTTACAGCTTTGGTATTGAAGATTTTACACCAGTGATATCTTTTAGGCACAGACCATTTTAATAGAAGTTATCACCTATATGTAGTCATTGCTTTCCTGTTTCTTACCTGCCTCATACCTTGAACAAAAGCTGTTCATATTTATAAAAGTTCCCTGCTGAGAAAGTCCTGCTTAGCCATGACATGAGTAATGACCTACGGACCTGAGTCTGGAGGGACTCTGCTTGGAACAAATGTTTGCCTTACTGGCAGTTCTCCTCAGGCTAGGTAGTGGATAAGGAATGGGATTTGGACAGATTGGGTTTTTTGTGTCTTCTGTGAGAACATCACCTTCTGTTGTGTTACCTTTTTTCTTCCTTTCAATAGTAGAATAAATATTTTTAGGAGGAAAGTCACTGTGATAGCATTCAAGTAATTCAGTAGGTTCCAAAATTCTGAAGAAATACAGTATTTGCATGTTTTTAGTAGTCCCATAAGAATGTTTGACTGAATTTGCAATGCACGGTATAGCAGTGAATATCAGTCTGTGTCTGGAGAGGATTTTAAATAGCAGAGTGCTACCATAGACAACAGCAAGGTGAATTTGCAATCAAAACAGTGGGACAGTGCAGTGAATTTTATCCTTTGCAAGACACTCCAGAAGCCAACAGAACATAAACAAGTCGACAAATAGTTATGTCTCTCTCCTTTGTATTAAGCTATGTAGTACCCCTCGGAAGGCCCTGCAGCAAAGGATGACTGATGCATGTAACAGTGAATTTCATCCTGCACCCAGAGGACACAAGCAATTGCTGTGCCTTTGCTCTTCATTTTACGCAGCACACCATACTCTTTGCTTCATGCTTTTCAAGTCCTTGAGCATAATCAAAATAGTGCAGGCTGTCTGTAATCTTGAAGTAAAGCAGACAATTTAGAAAACGTTTTCACATATCCTTTCTTCCCTGATTTTTTATTTAACCTCAGATTAGTTTGTTTCCTTCTTTAGGCAGCCTGCATGTTGGCATCTAAACCCAAAGACTGTGCAGCTAAAGTCATCCCCTTCAACAGGTATGTGAAAGACAACATCACATTCTCAGACTGAGAAGGGTGCTTGACTGGGTGGCATCATTTAAAAAAAAGTCTCATTTGCCTGTAATAAAATATTAATTCAATATTTTGCATTAGCTGTTATGATTTCCTTGTGTGCAGCATTCTTTCATACAATTCTGGTATATTCTATTAACTATACAGACCTAAGAGGAGAAACATGCCTCTAAAAACTTCTTGCTAATGGGATATTGAAATTACCAAGTCAGTCATCTTAAAACGACCGAGTTACAGCACTTTCCTGTTTACTAAAAACAGTGTTTACTTTTTTCCAAATGGTTGTATCTTCCTCTTAGATTTTCCATCTTAGCCTGCTCTTCTGTGCAAATAAATAGATAAATATAATGATGTGGTGTGGCCAAAACCTGGGTCTGCATTAGCTGCCTCTGGGAAGCCTGCACAACATTTCAATAGTACCAGCACTCAGGTACATCATCGTGATTTCAGCAGGGTTGACATCATTGGTGCTTAAAGGATAGCTGTCTAGGTCACAGTATTATTTATTTATCCATAGCAATTGTTGTATGGCAAAACAAATAAGGTGAGGTTTAAAAGACAGAAAAAAGCAGCTTGTGCGTCAGCAGAGTTTGCCTTGAGAAACCTAGTAACCTCTACAGTTTAAAAAGAGCATGACGTGTACGCAGCTTTTCCACTAAAGCATGAGTGCACAGGGGGCTATCCCAGATGGCAAAAGCTTTTCCATTCTTGGCAAAATGATTTGGTTTGCCAGGTGATGTGGGAGCCATGGTAAGGTAGCTGGGCACATGAAACTGCTGGAGATCTGGTAGCAGGAAAGGTTTCTTTCTGTTCCCTCTGCCACAGCGTGCTGCTACAGCTTTCAGCTGGAGACAGTGTTTTATCTGGGTCCTGATAAAATTTTATCACGCAGTAAGTTTTAGAGTGGATATTCTAAATGGTGGAAAACATGGCCTTTGTTGCGAGTTTACAACTGGTTTGTTGGCTGTCTTCTGATTTCAAATGGTGTGTTGTTGGGCAGGGACGGTAACCAAACATGCCTGTGCAGTTCTCCGGGCATCACTAAGTGCTGCATTTACTTATTTCTGTGGATCAAAAAATCTAAGAACCAGTATAAACTGCAGACCAATACAAAAGACAGTATAGTTTTTAGGGTGCAGCCCTGCCTATGCAGTGTTTTCCCCTTTAGCTCCAGGCGTGAATACAATTTAAGAGATATTTTCTGCTCAGAAACTTCAGAGATAATTCAGCATGTTACTATTTGTTGTGGATGTCCAATCTACATTTTTTAGCTTTGAATCATGTCATCACCATCATCATTCAAAAGACAGCATGTCATCTTGGCTTTGTGTGTGAACTATGTAGAAACATAGTTTTAGTACTTCTTTTCTTATAGCAATCATATATGCAGTCTTGACATACTTCATGTTCTCTTTAGCCTTTTGGAAATAACGATTCTATAAACCAGCCAGGTATTGTCAGTATTCATAAAATATTCTGAAATGTTGATCAGTAGTTCATCGTTGAGTAGACAAAATGAAGCTCATACCATAAGCCAGTTTTACAGGAGTTTATTTTTTCGAAGCTCCAAGTGTTGATTTCATGTTTTCATGATGGCTCTCCATCTTCAGATGTTTGCTGCACAGGCCATTAGTTCAGTTACTTGAAATAGAAAACAGAATACTCTATAAATCTAGATGATTCCAAGATCATGTAGCATCAGAAACCTAGTCTTCTTCAGCAATGCATAGAAAACATACAAGTAAATTAAACTGTAAAGTGAATGAAACTGAATTGCTAGGAAGGGCAGAAAATGGCCTTGTCCCACTTCTGTGCCAAAATGGGCAGAGGAGTCAATCGGTTCTCTTTGGCTCAAACAAAATCAAGGGAATACTTGGGGAGGGGGAATGCGCAAAGAAGCTTTCACTTCTTTGAGGCATCCAAAAAAGCCATTTAGTGTTGAAAGAAAACATTTAATCAGGGCCTTCTTCCAGTAGAAGCAGAGAAAAATGCAGATTTGGGATTAGGTTCACAGGGGGGAACCAGGACTCTGTTGCAAACACCCACATCAGAGATATTGATGACAATGGCACTAGAGCTGGAGGTGCTCCTCTGACTCCCCAGCCTGGACTCTAGCTGCGTCCACTCAGCTGACATGTAGGACTCTTCATTTACAAACCCAGATCTGTCCACTTGCCACAGACTTGACCTTGCATTTTCCAGCAATTCACAGAGCTGCCCTGGAAAGTGCTGGTGCTCCAGAATACCTTGTAGCTCAGGGAAAGGCCACCATGGGAAAAGCTGCTGCACTGGACACAAATTAGCTTGATCCAGCTGTTGTGTCCAGGGTATGGACACTCAAGCAGTTGATTTTCATAGGAATTTAATTATTTTTTGAGACCTCTCTCTTGCTTTAAAGCGTTGTTGAAATTGTCTGAGTGCTCTGCTACATGCTATTATGAAACTCTATGATACTCTGATAAACATAAATGTTTTGTGTGTATTTTCTTAATTTTTCTAAAAAATTCTTTTCCCCCTGCTGCTTGTAGTTTCAAGGAGGATTGTGTGCTTTAAGAGGGGGGAAATGTTGCCAGGATTAGACCATGTCTTGTAGTATTCCCTTCTTCTGAAATGCAGAAAGTTCTGCAGAGTTCCCTGCTTGGAGATCTGAATTAAACCCAGGAAAATATAAATAAAGTTTAAAGCTCATTCCTCAAGAAAGAAATGAAAACAAATGCATGGTATAGCTGTGGAAAATGTAAAAGACTAAATGAATTCCTCACTGGTGCAGATGCTAGGTTGTGCTGCAATGGGGATGAATTTGACTCAGAAGCCAAATGCAAGTTCTCAGCTTGCCTGAGAGTTTGATTTTGTTGCAGTGGCTCTGTGTTGCTGTGAATGGCGCTTTCTGGGAACTGCACCTTCCTTAAGTAATTCTGCAGCAGTGCGATACTATATTTAATCAGTTTGGGTGTCCTGAAATATTTAATTGCCCAGTGTGAACATCACTGCACAGACCCAGAGATCAAGCGAATGTGTACTTGGTCCCCATTCACGGAAGTTAGATATACCTTTGTAGAAGAACAGAAGGTGGGGAGCAGATGAAAGAAAGAATGACTATATTGTATTAGACTGTAAGTTGATAGACTTTGATTAGACTTTGTAAGTTGATAAAACTTTGGGAAAGTTTTTTTCATTTTTTTTTAATACTCCCCACTTCTATTTGACTCTTGGAAAACAAAAGGGATTATTTAGGCAAGTTGTATGTAGGCTGAACAGTTTTAGACGTAACGGTAACTTAAAGCAACCTCATATTTGTCTCAGAAAGACAATAGAGTAATAAAAGCAGTGAATACAGAAGTTTTATGGATATCACATCTACAAAAATTCCCTTCATTTCTCATGGTGTGATTTGGAATGAGAACTTTCTTATAAATGGGATACTTTGTGAAGCACAACACATCTTCACAAGAACCCTATAACAATACCAAATATTTTTTAAAAAGTAAACTTCATCTTAGAATGGAATACCTCCAGCTGACCCAACATTTTGCTTACTGCTTTCCACTTGTGACTAGCTGCATATCAGTACCTTGCTGTTTGTAACTGTTACAGAAGCTGTGTATAACAGCTAACAGATATCAAATAATTAACCTTACATGAAGGGTGATTCCTCTTGCAAAATCCCACTGAATGGGGGAGATGGTACTTTTAGCACCTCTAAGACCCTTGCTTTGCCTGTAGGAAAAATTATTTACTTCAATAGGAGTACATGAAAAATAGTACTTGTCTGCAGATGGAAATGCAGTATTTTAATGCAAGGAATTAATTCACAAGAATTTAGTGAAGACTGGGCATATACTTCCTCAAGGTTATCTTAAATTGATTAATAGTGGGTTTGAATTAACCCTAGACAAGGATTTCTTCGGTGCAGTTTCCACTGGTGTAAATAAGTTGTTGCAAGTACATGTTTACAAGGGTTTGGGCTGTAACCTGCTTGTTAGGCCAACACACAGGAGGTCTTGGTCCTGTACTAAACCTGATGGACCTCACTGGGATTTTCCTACAAGAAGAAGTGATTTTCCCACAGGTCGCTGTGTAGGACTGGGTTCTTCAGTCCCCCCATTTGGCAAGGCTTGGGGAGCGTCAGTGAGAGCAGAAATCACACAGGACCTCTGTGGATGCTGCGAAGCAGTATCTCCACAGCAGGACCCCTTCATGCAGCACATGGCAGTATATAGATGGGTGCTTGCAGGGCAGCATCTTCCTTTCAGTCCCTCACAGCTTCCTTCTTCCCTTTCTGGAAAGAAATGATACAGATTTGGTCTCAGCTGGACTGAATAGCTTCCTTTGAAAATGCTGAGGTAGACCATTTCAGCTGTTTTTGAATGAAACCATCTGAAACATTGCTAAATGCAAAAGCATGTTTTTTTCAGGTTATTATGATGATACTGTTAATATTATGATTGTATCCATTACAGAAGTTTCCTTTAAGGTTATTCCAGTTTGGAGTAATCACCATCTTGTTAGCTGTATAAAAGCACACTCTACGGAAGGAACTTATGGTCCAAGAGGCATTACAGGTAATGATAAACAAGTCCTTAGGCTTACTTTAAGTGAAAAATTCAAAGCTGGAAAAACGTAGGTAACATTATGATCATGATCCAAGCTACCACTATTGTAGGTATTGTATTTTGCATCAGGGCATATAGGGCATTAAAGTTCTTACATTTATTTCTGGAGTGTAAAGTTAAATGTTATTAAAAAATTGTTCCTTTCACAATTATCTTCAGTGGAGGGCCAATAATTTGCACTAACACTTGGGAAACCCAGTTTTAATTAATTCATTTTGCAATTTGGCAAGAAATGGGCAGATGTAGCAAGAAAGAGCAAAACTCCTGGCTTCAGGACACCAGCATGAAATTGTATTGAACACCTTTTGCCGCTAGTGCTTAGCGCTGTTGAGAAGAACAACAAAACCTCAATAAATTGATGCACCATAACAACAAACACTATTATAAAAACCACAGTTTGCACATTTGATTTTCAGGACTGTGCTCAGTTCATCATTTAAGGCACCGCTTGGCATCATTGGAACTGTTGTATAGGTTGCTGAACCAGAGACACCAGCTCTGCATCCAGTGCTGTTACAGACCTTCTGCATGGTCCTGGGCAAATTATGTCACCTTTCTGTGCTTCTGTTTCCCTTTCCATCTCTTGTCTGCCTTATCTGCTTAGTCTAGACTGTAAATCTCCAAGACAGGCATTCTCTCTCTACGTTCATGGTCGGTGGAAAGCCCAACTGTGTCTCAGTTCAGCTGCAGCCCCCATGCATTGCTGTAACACAAATACAAATACCACCTCTTACCACAGGCATAAATGCAGTGTACCATACCTAGCAAAGTCAAAGAAGTTCTGGTAATGAGATCTCCTCTAAAACATCTACTCTAAAATCTCAGAGAGATGGGCAAACTGCCAATTAGTTATTTACTTATATTAGCAAGCATGAAGTTTGGAAGAATATGCATAAATGATGTTTTGTTGCAGCTCTAACTCATGTTTAAGTGGGATTATTCAAGTTCAGAGCTGCTATTTTTTTCCCAGCACTCCATGCAGACAAAGCTATATGCTTCATGATAGAAAGGTCAAGCTCAGACTGTCCAGTTTGCAGACAGAAGTGTCAGCTGGTTGGGAACAGGAGGTGCAGAAAAGCAGAAACCAAAATTGTGTTACTAGCTCATTCCATTTTAAATATCAACTGCAAAATAAAACAACCACACACCGTCAAAATAAGCCAAGGCAAGCTTATGCCTTTGTAATTGGGGCTTCTAATTGCTGCCTGTCTTGACCTTTCTCACTTTTACCTCTACGATTTTTCAGATCAGCAAAATTTACAAAGATGGCAGCTGTTGCAGGAGGTATTACAAGCTTGGGGAGCTCCTATCAGTGTGGTTCACTCAGCATCAAGAGTCATTTTTGTAAGGGGGAAAACAAACAAAAAAATTACATTAATTTAGTGTATTTCATTCATAAACATTTTTTCTGTCTTGTGAGAGCCTGTTTTTTTTTTTTTAAACACGTAGCAGTTGTAGAAAGTTTCTATCCTTTCTTATCCTCATTTTCTAGAGGAAACTATTTACACAGTTAAGTGCATCCAAGATGAGCTTCTTATTTCAGGGCTCCCTGTGCATTCAGATTCCCACTTAAGATATTTTTCACAGCTCGATTAGAGCATAGAAGCCCAGTTTGTCCAAACAGGTCTACTAATGCGACGCTCCCACAGAAGACGACGGTCACCTCCCCCCTGATGGATATATTCTGATGGAAACCACACAAGCCAGCAAATATTTGGCTGCCCTTAAAAATAAGGGAGGAAGGTTTCAGGTGCTGGGGCACACGCTGGCGCCCTGCTAGCAAACCTCTCCACCCGGCCGTGGCAGGAGACCCCTTCCCCGGTGCGGAGCCGGCCGGGGCAGTGCAAGCGCGAGTTAAAATTAAGTACGTGTGGGACTGGTTTTGGAGGTCTGAGTCGCAGGAGCGACACGAATAGAGTGCTCCGCTTAGCTTGATGCAGCTATTAGGATGCCTAATAAATATTTATAGCCCCTCACCGGGGAGGTGATTGACAGCACGGGGGCAATCCCTACCCAGCAGCTGCAGGCAAGCAGCCGCCTCGGGGAAAGGATCCGGGGGGGCGGCGGCGTGCGCGCAGCGGGGCCGAGCTGCCACCGCGCTCGCGGAGGGGCTTGGGACGGTCCTCGGCACCCCAGAGGTCCTTCCTTCCCCCCCTGCCTTCCCCCCCTGCCTTCCCCCTGGGGACTGCGGGCACCCCCAGGGCAGGGCTCACCCCGTCCCCCGGCGGGACGGGCGGCCGCTGGACTGCGCGGCGCGGCCCGCCCCGCCGGCCCGGCTCCCCCCGCGGGGCGGGGAGGGCGCTGCCGCAGTGACTGCAGTCCCGCGGAGAGCTGCGGAGCTGCCCGCCCCGCCGCAGCCGGGCTGCCTGCAGGTGAAGTGAAAGTCGTCGGGGAGAGAGGAGGAGGAGCGCATCCCGCCCTGCGCGCTGCAGCCGGCGGAGGCTCCGCGCCGCCCCCCGGCTCTCCGCGGCCGCCGCATCCCGGCGGCTCCCTCCGCTCTGCTCCGCAGAAGTGAGTGGTACCCAAAGTTTGCTTTCCCGGGGGAGGGGGTGACCTTGGGGCGGCTGCGCCGCGGGCAGGTGGGCCTGAGCGGGGCGGGGGTCGGCGCTGTGGGGCTGCGCCCCCCTCCCGACGGCGCTGCCCTCGCCGCCGCCTCCCGGGACCCTCAGCAAACTGGGGGAGGTGAAGGACAGGGCCGGGCGCCCCAGCCCTGGGGGGAGCGGTGCGGGTGCCCGGGGAGGCACCGGCAGCCTCCGCGGGGAGCGAGCCGGGCGGCTTAGCGCTGACCGCGCACGGGTGGGCTCCGGCGGCCGGCCCGGGGCGGTTCGGTAGCGCCGCATCCTTCGGCTGGTCTGGCTGTCCCTGTGCGTACCTCTGCGTGTCTTCTGCTTGTGAGTAAACTTACGAATATGTCAAACTTAGAAGTTACTTATTGGTAAGCATGGAGTACCACAAAAATTGCTTTTCCCCAAAAAATACGAAGGGGGTGTGTGTATGGCGTGTGTTGACTGTAGGCAGAAGGTTTCCACAACACAATTACTGTGCTCTTTGGAGGAGGAAAAAAAAAAATCCTCTAAGAATGTGCAATTTGAGTGGGAAGCTTTTCCTTTGAGCCCTAGGGACGAAAGTGGGGCTCTCCAGACCCCTCAAGTGGGGGGTCCCCAAGCCTTGACTTGCTGTCCTGCTCACAGGGACTGTATGAGGGTGGATGGAAGATGCTCAGGGTGGTGGTGGGGCGGTGGTGGTGGTTTGCGTGTGTCTTTGCCCATGTGTGTACCCTGAGGTATGATCTGCTGTCAGCCAAGGGCCGAGTTTTTCTGCTGCTTCTGGAGTGAATGCAAAACTATTGTTAACTTCAAGAACAGCAGAATTTGGCTTGTCCGTGTTTGGCAAAGTTCAGCCCCTGCGTGCAGTATTGGTGGGCATGGTGATGTAAATTTCTCAGACTATTTAAATGTCTTGTTTAGTGCTTTATTTCTGTGCTGCTGTTTCAAATCAGTCATTCTTAATTCTCTTTCATTTCCTGTTCTTTTTTTGTCCTGATACCTTCAAAATGCTTGCTTACAGCTCTGCAAATGAGCGTTGCGTACTGCCTGGGAAATCACAGCTGATTGTTTGTATGTCTCGGGTTGCTCAGAAAGGCTACATGGACAGCAGCTTTTTCTTACTGTGAAAGTGTAGTTAGACAAAGTATTGCATAATAACAAATATTAAGATGTAAACTTTGAGTCTTTAATTAACAGACTTTCTGCAAGTCAGAAATGAAAATCAAAGCCATATTTTTTTCTTCTGATCTTGTGAACTATGCAAAACAAAGCGCAGTATGTGGTGTGTAGAAGTCTGTATCACCTAGCTCTCTAAGAATAACGTCTTTATAGTGACCAAGCTAGAAGTTCTCTCACTAAATGTAACAACTTTTTTTTTTTCTTAACTGTATGTTTACCAAGAAATACAACCTAATCTCGAATTCCTTTGATAACACACAAACTAATGCATGCAGGAAGTTCTACGTGCACAGCTGGTCTTGCTGTATGTACAGGGTGCAGCGCCAATAGGGCACAACTCTTTCTGCAGCCAGAAACTAGCTCTGACTTCATACTGCGTGTACCCGAAGCTTGGACTGATGTGTATAGGCCCAAAGATTTTATATAATGTCATAGTTCAGGCTTGTGGGTTTTAGAGAACCTTTATCCACAGATCACTGCAAAATTAGAGGAGGAGGTTTAGTACTGAGTATTCTTAATGCTTCTGTGCCTGGAACTATATACTGTTTTTTTCCTGTACGGCAGATGAATTATTCTAAAATTGTTTCGACAATTTGCTGTAGTTTAGACTGGCTATGTTTTCTAAAGCATTCAATGTACAACAATAAAACTGCCATCGAAGAAAACTACTGCATTTAGTTACTTTTTTTTTCTGGAATATGCTTCCCCTCCTCCATAAAAGCATTGCCTTTGTATTCCTATTCATCGTCGGGTTTGTGGGGTTTTTTTGGTTGTTTTTGTTTTTTGTTTTATTTAAACAGATAGATGTTCTGAATAGCTAACTTGCTGTCTACCTACTTTCGCTATTTGAAATAGCAATCTCCTGTTTATTGCTTTGTGATAAGTTACTATGCTGTTACTCTGTATGTGTAGCTTCTGGTTTAGGCTATAGGAAGAGGTGGGAAAAGATAGCTTGCCTTTTTTTTCTGACATATTCCTAAGGAAGCAAATACTCTGGTATGGCAGAATTGTTTCTTGAGAGAATAAATTAACTTCTCTTTATTGAAGATTAAAGCTTGGCAGCTCTCTTGTGTGAAGTCTTGTGTAATAGCTGCTGTCCGGGCAGTGGTTTTGTTGGGGCGAGGATGACGTCTAGGCTGCTGTTGGTAATAGTTTGTATTTTGTAAGGTTGCCCTTAGTTGAACGGCTCTCTTGTGTTTGACATTTACTGTGACCTCTTGCTGTAAGCAAAAGGAGACAGTTGATGATTTTGAAGCTTGTCTTTCACTCAGAGTTGAAAATGAGGATGTTTAATTCTAGTTCCTCTTCTAACTCTCAGCCATGGTTGACTTTTAACTTTTTTGATATTCTATTGCATCCCTGTGACACTTGGGATTTTTACATACATATGGAAAAATTTATCCATGTACTGAGAACTGAAGTACTTAAAGGTTGTTTTATAGATACAGAAGTCTTAAAGACAAGACTAACATTTTTATAACCATTATCTTGATTGATCAGTTAATGTTTACAGAGGTCTATTAGAAGTTAAGTTACAAGCAGTGAAGAAACCAATGAGGAGAAAGTAGAATATGGGTGGCAAATATGGGACTAAGGAAAAGGACAATGCAATGAAGCAAGAAGCAAAGGACACGAAGCAAACTGAGAAGGAGGGAACTGAAGAAATAACTGGGAAAGTGGGGTGGAACTAATGTTAGCTGGCAGGGAAAGAAGAAAAATGTGGACTTTCTTTTTCTATTTGACCCATCACTCATATCAAATTGTAATGAGTTCACAATTTGATGGAGGATGAAAGGTTATTTTTACTTGCCATACCTTATGCTGATCCTGCATTTGACACTGTTGTGGTGAGCAGAAGCTCAAGCCTGTAGAGAGGAATTGTACTGCAGAACTGGCTTACTTATCTTAGACCAGTTCCGGTAACTGATTAATTAATTTTGTCCACTACCTCAGTCTTGGGCTCTTCTGCTGAAGTAGTTCACATGACTGGTTTGTCATGGTACCTGTGCATGTTTGTGCCCTGGCAGTGGTACTGAAACTGGCAACTTGGGCATTCAAAGGGCGGTTGGTGGTAACTGCTTTCCCTCATAAATAGCCTGGCTGGCATGTAAATTGCTGACCTGGGGGTGAAGGCCTTTCCAGTCCATTGCAGTTATTTGGGTGTTTGGGCCTCTTCCAAAACAGTGCTTTCCAGCCAGGCATCTCTGATTCTTTAATTCTGCAAAAAATAAATCGCTTTTGCTTGGATGTGTTGTACCGTGGTGCAAAGGGATATTCTTCTGTCATACCAAACATCTAAATCCTTCTGACTGAAAAAGGTAGAGGGCCTTGGTCTTGATCTGGTGAAGACTTGCGCATAATGCTTTACATTAAGTTTATCTGTAAGTCTCTCTACGTTTGTATTTGTAGATTTGGGTTCACTAAAGATGTCTGGGAACTTGTATACATAGTTTATGCATGCAAAACGGCTCCTTTTTTTGACACAGTTGAATAATACTTGCTTCCATTTTTCATTTACTATTAGCTGGAATTGGCTACATTCTTGAATGCCTCAATTCATTAAATAATGGAACAGTAGTTTTCCAAGCCAGCATGAAATGAAGTAACTCCAAACATGTATACAAAAATCAAGGAAAACACGGAGACCTTTGCTGCTAACACTGAGGTATGCTGCCAGATCTCGGGGTAATAATGTTACATGTGCCAGGGCGGTGGGTTGTGCCAGGAGAAGAAACAGGTTTTGTGGCAGAGACAGAATGGATTGGGACAGTGCAGTGGTCCCTCCAGAAATATACCTTGGTAGTAAAGGTTTTCTTTTTTTGATTAAGGGGATATTAAAATGCTCAGTTGTTATCCCTCCGGCTCCAGTTTCCTTGGGTGGGGGAAGGGGAACAAACCCTCCTTTAGCTCCCCATTGGAAACCCTTCACTGACTCATTGGAGTATCTCCAAATCACTTGATACAGTGTTTGAGTTTGTGCAATTTAATGGAAAGTCTGTAAAATCTTGTGGGCCATGGGTGTATGTGGTGGTTTTGTTGTGTGGGTTTTTTTTTTTTCTCATACAGTGTAGCTTTTGTATTTGTTACCATATAGTGTTTTTTTTTCTTGTATCTCTTACTTCTTGTAGTATTCTGCATCTTTTTACTTTAGGCCCCAAACTGCCCCTTTCTAAAGTGCAATTTGTGGATGTGTGAGTTTTTCTTTTTATGCAGTATAGACTAAAATCAGTTTGTAGTTCTTATGAGATGGAGGGAAGCTGTTACTTTCCTATGTCCCTCTTTGAGCACGGTGAGACATGAAATGGTGCCTCTGTGGAAGTCAGTAGGGAGTTTGGTTGAGAGCATCACAGGGTGTTTGAGTTTGGAAGGGATCTCTGGAGGTTGTCTTGTTCAACTTCCCCGTTCAAGCAGGCTCACCTAGAGTTGGTTGTCCAGGTAGCTTTTGAGCATCTCCAAGGATGGAGACTCTAGAGCCTCTCTGGGTGCCCTGCGCCACTGCTCAGTCAGTATTGCTAACAAAGATGTGGTTTCTTTTGAGGTGGAATTTTAGAGGAGTTCTTGCAAGCTTTGTGATTGTGGGCAAGTATTTGATGAAGGATGCAACTTAAACAAACAAAAACACCAGAACAAAAAACTTCTGGGCTTTTGCTTATTGCTGAGATGCTACATATGTCTCTGTGATGCTCAAACTCACAAAAGTTGGCAAGTTTTACTCTTCACCTTGCCTAGCTGGTGCTTCCCTTTCATTCAGTTTTCTTGTGATCTGTATCCCAAAAGAGCGTGAGCACAAGAAACATTAAAACCCCCATTTCCTTTACAAGGATGGAGCAGGAAGCCCTGCTTGCACTACTGGGTAAAGGACCCCTTAAGTCTGGAAGAATGCAACTTAGTCTTGCCAGATTTAGGAGTTCTGGACAACACGCATCCCTCATGCTCCTTTTTTGTGTAGGAGTGATGTTAGGGCTGACCCAGCTGATGCTGGTGTGTGCTCCCTCTCTCTGTTCCCACATCTGGATATGCAGTTCAAACAGACCTCTCTCTAGCTGGAGTCCCAAGTCTCAGAGGAGATTTTCTGGGGAACAAACAAAATTTGTATTTATTTATTAATTTGCAGTTTGTGATGAGTTCTTAGAATTTCAAAAGTGTTACAGGCTGTGAAATGCATTACTGCATGACTAATGTTGCTCCCGAATTCTGTACTTCCCTTAGAATTCATTGAAATTATATTGCATAAATCCAGTCTTGCTGCATAAGTGGGGTATAATGTACAGCATAATATGCAGACTGCTTATAATTAGGCATTTACTAATTGTTTTAGAAACTAATTGTGTATAGCTTTTCAACCTAGGAAGGTTCTTAAAAGTGAAATATAGCAGTATTAACTTTTTCTCATCATTGGCATACTATTTCCTGTTTAAACCAACTTTTTCTTGCAGTATTGTATAAAATAGAATAATAGAAGACCCTTTACGAGCATGTCAGAGTTCAGCATGTCAGTTGGATATTGGGATGCCAGTGGGGAAAAGCTGCAGAGTTCTCCTGACAGTCCATGTTCTATGTGACCCCAAGATAGTTAAGACTGAGTATTCCTTTAGTAACCTTAAGTCCTACCTTGGAAACTGCTTCTGTCTGGCAAGAGTCTAAATTCTGCGATTAGGCATTTCTATCCTTTATTGCTATGACTTTGTATGGAGGCTACTCAGAAATGTTTGCTGGAAAAAGTTTTGTAGAATTATTTGTCTTCATTTTGAAATCCGTAAGGATGGATTATATGTATTTGTTACTTAGCCATGGAGTATGCAATTAGTACTTTGGCTGAATGTGTATTATGCATCTAGTGAGGAAATGCTTTCCATTGCAACACTTACTCTAATAAAACGTATTTTAGTATGGATAATCCTCTTTTAATGTAATTGGAACATGGAGTTAATACTTAAACATCTTCAGCTTAAAGACTGATGGAATAGTTGTAGTATGCTACCATAATATCAGCGAAGCAAAATTGGAGAGAAGTGCGAAGGAGTCGCGTATTATAAGCATGACTGTAAGATTTTTGTGCTTTGTCCAGTCCCATTTCTAGCAGTCTCGTATGTGGTGGTATAGTCATTATAAAGACTTTAATTGGCTAAGAGCTTGCCAGCTTGCATTTACCAACTATGCTGAAATCCTGGCCAAACTTTTCAAGAGCGTGCAGTAATCTGCAGT
This sequence comes from Gavia stellata, assembly GCF_030936135.1. Taxonomy (NCBI): domain Eukaryota; kingdom Metazoa; phylum Chordata; class Aves; order Gaviiformes; family Gaviidae; genus Gavia; species Gavia stellata. The sequence goes on along the minus strand of NC_082599.1, from coordinate 20,036,709 downwards.
TGGCTGAGAAGAGCTGATATAAATAGATGATATGGTGCTGAATTACAATTGATTATTGAAATTCAGCGAGTATGTAATAAATAGCCATAAAAAGGCAACATTGTTTCTCTAATATGGGACTTTAAATGAATGCAGTCTCTTTCTTTAATTTAGCGAAGTTAATATTTATCACAAAATCATAAAATCTGGCTCATAGTTTCATGACTCTGCAAACAAAAATCTTTTTCTGGTCTTAAAAAGAAAACAGTTGTGGTCTACTATCTGGTTGATTTCCAGTAGGAACAGTTCATTATTTTATTTGGGCTTAGGCAAAAGTTGGATGCAGATAGTGTATTTTATACATTGCTTTTCAAGCATCTTGCTTCAGAAATCATATTGGAGAACAGCGGTATCTAGCTGATAGTCTTTTCAAAATTATTTGCATTACCTCCTCCCAATAATAAATATTTTTGGCCAGATTGGAACTTTAAAAATGGTAAAATACAAAGTCTTACTGATGGAATTACTCTTTACTAATCTCTGTTTAACTCCATAATAGTACCTCCCAGATGCTAGAATAACATCAAAGTCCAATTGCATGATGTGTTGTGGCAGGTATTGTAAGGACTCATGGGATAAATCAGTGTGAAGGACCTCAGAAGATCTCTAGAGCAGCCTCCTACTCACAGCAGGGGCAGCTGTGGTATCAGGCCAGGTTGCTCAGGGCTTGATCCAGTCATGTCTTGAAAAACTCCAAGGATGGAGCCTGCACAGCCTCTCAGGGCAACCTGTGCTGCTGCTCGATTGTCCTCACAGTGAAAGTAGTTTTATGGATTATGGGTTTCTCCAGCCTGTATGGTTGGTGTGTGCTTCTGTGTGGGATCTTGCCTTTGTTGTTTGTGTTGCCTAGCAGGAGGTTTTGCAATTTGATTTTAGAAGCAGAGGGTCAGTTCCCTGACTTAGGTGTTTCACCTGTGTGCTTGGGCTGTTTCTTTTGCATGCAGAGAAGTTGGGTACCTCAGAATCCAAGCAAAACAGAATCACTAAAGTTGGAAAAGACTTGTAAGATCATCAAGTCCAACCATCACCCAACACCACCATGCCCACTAAACCGTGTCCCACAATGCCTCGTCCACACGTTCCTTGAACACCTCCAGTGATGGTGACTCCATCACTTCCCTGGGCAGCCTGTTCCAATGCTTCACTACTCTCTCAGTAAAGAAATTTTTCCTAATATCCAGCCTGAACCTCCCCTGGTGCAATTTGAGGCCATTTCCTCTTATCTTGTCACTTGGGAGAAGAGGCCAACACCCACCTCTCTGCAACCCCCTTTCAGGTAGTTGTAGAGAGCGATAAGGTCTCCCCTCAGCCTCCTCTTCTCCAGGCTGAACAACCCCAGTTCCCTCAGCCGCTCCTCATAAGACTTGTGCTCCAGACCCCTCACCAGCTTCGTTGCCCTTCTCTGGACACGCTCCAGTACCTCAATGTCCTTCTTGTAGTGAGGGGCCCAAAACTGAACACAGCATTCGAGGAGCGGCCTCACCAGCACCAAGTACAGGGGCACGATCACCTCCCTACTCCTGCTGGCCACACTATTTCTGATACAGGCCAGGATGCCGTTGGCCTTCTTGGCCACCTGGGCACACTGCTGGTTCATCTTCAGAAGGCTGTCAATCAACACCCCCACTTCCTGGGGCAGGAGGTGCAGAGAGAGAGGAAATGCCGAGTCTGGGTTATGTTTGATATCCTGTCTCCATGGAGCTTAGGCATCTGAGGCAATGCCAAGTATTGGGTGTGCAAGAAGTCCAAAGTCTGGCATTTGCAAAGCAGTATGAGGCTGAGACCAGGGCCTAGTTCCTGAAGTTTTGCTGTTTTGTGTTGTGCAGCTATAAAAGCCAACGTTTAGTTCATGACTTATCTCTGCTCCTCTGAAACTTGGGACCTGATTATGAATAGTTTGGGTCATTTTAGGTCCAGGACAAGCAGGTTAGTTGGAAGCACTTTCAGTAGTGTTTCAAGTTAGCTTGTATGTTGCTGCCTTCAAACTAGCAGTTCTTCTGTAGTAGGTGTCACATGGTGATTTCAGGAATTACTGCTCTTTGGCTCCTAGTTAGCACTTCCAGCATCGCTTGGCATGAAAATGGGAAATGAAAATTCAGCCATTCCTCAGCCTAGGTAGGTTTAAACCCACATCTCCTGTACCCCAGTATCTTAAGTTGCTGAGGGCTGTTTATGTGCCTTCTGTTGAAATTCTGCAGCTGGATGAACAAACTTCAAGATTTCCTTTTTTTAGTGTGATGGCAATGAGGAGAAAATGGACTGATGACTGCTAATGCCACTGAGCTAGAGTTCACTGTCTGCAGATGCAGTCTCTCGGGTTTTATCTATGTTACTGAGAAGTTTCTAACTGCTGCTGTATTCACTAATGGTATTAATGATGAATACATCAGCTCTCAGCATGCTAATAAGTATCATTAACTATCCTCAAAGCAGGTAAATGACATAGCTGTTGAAAAGGCAGGGTTTGCACACAGCCTTGTGTGTAAGCTCCTCCTTCAGCTCTAATGGATGGAGCTCGATGAGGGAAAACTTGAGGGCAAAAACCTGAAGGCAGATGAGGCTAAGTGTGAGAGATTCTTTCTTTTGATGCTTGCTTTAATGTTAACAGAACATCAGCGTGCACTGGAATTGTTTGACTGGAGTTGTATTGTTTCAATGTCTAACAATGCACGACTATTTATTAGTTTCTGATGTTATTATTGAAATTGCAGTATTACATCTAAAAGTTTCTAAATGATGCAGCGAGAACATTAATTGTACTTTAACTTTATTTTAACGGAAGTGTATCCCTAACAGATGAGAAATGTTTCTTCTGTGTCTACCCGACAAAGGTCACTGTGCTTTTACTTGTAGGTGCAGATTTACTGCTAGGGTTTTTTTTTTTTTTTACTGCTTTCTAGGTGCTGTCTCGTTTATGGTAGATGTTACAGATTTTCTTTTTAAACCAAGTGTTTCCATGGGTAGATATTAAGATCCTATTACTGTACTTTTTTAATTTCATAATGCAAGGCTTGTAACCAATTCTTTTATGGGTTTCTCTTTATGGTCTCTGGCACAGAGCTTGGTCTCTGGATTGCTCAATAGAGACCAGACCTCTGAATGCTTTGTATCATTCACAATAAATTAGACCATTCACTAGCATCCGCCACAGCAATTAACTGTTTTAAATTTTCTTTGCCTATGAGGGATCAAATCCCGCTCGTGTTTGCGGGAGGATTGGAAGAGAAATGGCACACTTCTGCTGGGAGGGTGAGGTTAAATGGAAGTTGGGGCATGCGATCTGTGGCACAGGGAGGAGTTCAGCACCCGCTGCCCCTTAAACTCGGGGTTCGTGTGCTAAGGCGAAGGAGGGATGTGAGCAGGCTGGGCTGCTGCCGAAGTCCTTCTCGGCCGCAGGAGGGAGCGCAGCGGCTCCGCGCTGGGTGGCGGTGGCTGCTCTGCCCGCGGGCACCTCCTGTCCCGTCCCCGGCTGCGCCCCTCGCCGCCCGCCGCTCTTGGCTCGGGCTGGGCGCACAAGACGGGATTTGTCCTTGACTGGACATCTGTGGCTTAACTCTCTTATTTGCAGGGCCTTGTTTCTCGGGGCTCTGGGATCAATGCTATTTTATGTATCCAACAGAGTTTTAAAGGTTATGTGGGGCGTCGTGTGCAGGGCAAGAACAAGAGTCTCTTTCTTGTGCAGGCTGCCGGCACGTAGCAGACTTCTAGAGTTGCTGGCAACTTTTAATGAATGATAAAGTTTTACTTTTCCTTACTAGCTTTATTTTTATGGCTGACATTTTAAAAATTCTGAACAAATATCTGTAAAGGGCACTAAGTAAGCTGAAAATTATTAAGATACAAAGATATGAAGTACAGTGATGTAGATATTTAAAACACAAATCTCGTTTATCCTTTCCTTTCTTTGGTGGATTATGCTAGTCAGAGACAATCCTGAATGGGGTTCTGTGGCCCACGTCCCCAAAGGGAACCCCCATTTTTGCACGTGTTAACTTCTTGTCTCGCTCTCTTATGCATGAGGAATTCAGCAAAGGTATTCTTTATCCTGAAGAATTTTAAAGAATAGCAGAGACCTAAACCACATGAATTTATAATAGCTCTATAGCTTATCTGATTGCTGAAAACAATTTGACTTCTAGCTTTTCTTGACTAGATTTCTGATTTCAAGGCACTATAGCTAAATGCAGATGTTCTTGTGCACAGTAGATAACCAAACCACTTGCGTGTGGGTGTGACTTGCCCATCTGCCGGGGGTGTTAGGCCCCTCGGCTTACACCTGAAATGATGTCAAGGGTGCAGAGGTGTGTCAGGAACAGCATGTGGATGCTTTCAGATATCTAAACCAGAAGCTGTTTTGCTTTACTCTTCCATTTGGAGGAATTAATTTCAAGCGGAAAGTATGTTAAGAGCTACTTTTGTATACAGAAGTGTGCATCATTGCTGAAGAGACTTGGAAGGATTTCAGATCTGATTGTGCTTTTGCATTAAATGGATGATTTGTGGTGTTTCTACTCCTCTGCCTTAGCTCTGTTGCTACTGTGTCTGTTTCTGCATTTCCCCATCATATTGCCCCCATTTGTTCCAGGAAGAGTCCTTGAGCTACTGCCTTCCTGCATAGGTAGCTTAAGGTGTGCTCTGCATTTTGTTCTGTGGCTACAGGCATCATCTCTGCTTGGCTCATGGATGGCAGGGGAAACAGCCTCTTCCCTACTTGTGCTATGCAGTTCAAATAGTTACATTTTTATATGTGGCATATATATATTTATATGTGGTAGTTACATCTAATGTGGCATAACTCACCCCTCAGCAGAGTCCCCTTCTCTCAGGGCAGCTCTTGGACCTGCCTCGTGTATGGGCGGTGGCAGTTCTTTGCATCATTTGCCCCTTGTGTGAGTTCTTGTGCCTCAGGGAAGGGAAAGCAAAAAGGGGAAAATACACTTTTTATATATTCTCACACTGCACTCCCCACCCTCCCGTGCCACCGCTCATTGTGGTGGTGGTGAGAAATCTTCTCTAGGTCCCAAATGTTAAAACAAAAGCCTGCAGTCCCCAGACCAAAATCCTGTTCCAGTGCTGGGAAGAGCAGGGTGGGAGGTGATGGTTGGGATGCATGGGGATTTGGTGAGTGACCCAGCTCTGCCAGCCACTCTGCTGCCAGACGCTGCCTCCCTCTCTGGCTGCCACGGTGAAACCCTTGCACCTTCCAGGGCTTTGCATGCAAGATGGCACATTCCCTTCTGGGAGCCTTAACCTGAGTCTTAAAAATGCAAATGAACTAATGGGCCAAGACAGTGAAAAGCAAAACCTGTGAAAGCATTGCTGAGCGATAAAAAACCAGGGTGGCTCATGTTTTCTGAGGTGCACAAAGAAGCTTTAATATTTAGAATTTAACTTTATTCAATAATCTCTTTATTCACCATTAAATTAGCATTCAGTTGTTCATCTCCTTTCTTTGCTCTCCACATCACGTCATTTAGAACACACACTGTGCTGCCCTGTCACAAGGAAAGGAGCATCAGGAGAAGCAGCTGACTCCTGCCTTTTCTTAAACACAAAATTCCAAAATATGTTAGTGTTTTTAATGCAAAACTCTTAGTAATTTTAAAATAGCTGAATTTCTATTTTTCTCTTGCTTTTTCTTGATATACTAAAACCTCCAAATCTTGAGCACATGTTAGTTTCCAAATTCTCTTATTTGAAAATAATTTTCTGTTTCCTATTCACCTATTTGTTGACCATATCAGGAAGTTCCATGATCTAATCAACTATGAAGTTATTAGGATTTCTGTCTCCTACCAAAAGGCTGGTGTGTTGGGTATATTTTTTGGGGAAAAAGCTACTAGATTCCATATAAATTGAAGTTGAGTGTCTTAGAGGGCAATCAGATATGGAGTGAGAGAGTCACAGGAAGTATATATTATAAATTGAAAAATGTGGCCATATTTTTTTCTAAATGAATAGTTTAATTATAAAAATTACAGTGGAGATTCAGAATACAGAATTTAACTCAGTTTCATTACGACATTTATAATTTGTAGTCTTGAAACTCCAGCACAAGGAACCACGTCATATGAGAATTTTAATTGTTTAAGAAATATTTTCATCCAGTGGAGAAGTCTTCAAACTATGAAACATGTATTCAGTGAATGCCCCAAAAATGAAAAGGATCTAAGATGATATTTGAAGAAACAGTTGTCTCCCAGATCAAACTCCTTTTTCTGTAGGTAAAGAGGTAATTTATGACTTTTTAATACTTGGGATTTGTGATAATCAATGTTTCTCACATAAAAGGATGTATGAGCAGCATCAGCTAATAGCGCGGGTCTTTGATTGTCACCTCTAGTTTTACTTTCATATCAAAGTTGTCATTTGCCAGTCTGGGATTAAATAAAATCTATGAACTAATTAAAAAAAAAACAAAACAAAAACAAAAAGACCAAAACACCAAAAAACCCCAAACAACAAAAACCAAAACAAAACCCTAGAAGAACTGCAGACTGAAGAAAAGTTTGGGAGTGCAAAATTTTCTTGTCAAATGGTAAAGCTGAGCTTTCCCAAGCTGAATCTTCATATGATGTAGCATTCCTCTGAAAATTTGTTAGGGATGTAAATGAAGTGCGTTGCTCAGAATTTTGCATGAGGCGTTCATCAGAAGAGTAATTTTCAAGCCTAGCAGAGTTATTCTGAACTACTGGGGGTTTGGTTGGGTGGGTGGTGGTGGGCATGTGGGTGGTTTGGGTTTTTTTTTCTATTGTTATTCAGGACCCTTTATTTACAGTGACTCTCCATAATAAAGTCCTCAAATCAGGCCAATAAGTACTGGTGGCCGAGCTTGTAATCCTTCACTCTAATATTTCATTATTACATTTCTCTTTTTTTCTTTAATTTCAAAAGCACTGTCTCTGCAAAGAAAGGAGTCCATGATAGTCTATAAACAGAATATATATTATGTTTGCAAATGTGTGTGTGTGTATAAAAAAAAATGGAGCTCTATGGGTACACCTTTCATTTTGTATTGTAATACAAATATATTGACACTTTATCTACAGATTTCTTTTGGATTAACAGTATTACTCATTCAGAGAGTGTAGTTATCAAACATAATGAACAAATATTTTGAAGGTGCAGAAACTTTTTTTATTTTTAAGAACTAGGTTAAGCATAGCAAAGCTCTAAGAAAGAATTAAACAACCCCTTCCTCTTTGGTTTGGTCTACATTAATTCCCTCAGAGCTTCCCTGAGAGCCTGCTGCCTGCAACACCTTCCCAGCCCAAAGTTAACCACCTCTTCCTTGTTGCGGGTAGTGAGGGATCTTGGTGAGGCCATTCAGGGAGTAAGTCAAGACCCCTAAAGGCAGTTCATGGAATGCTGCTTGAGCTCCTGCCACTGGAGATTGAAGGGTCCCATGTCAATCCCACTGCCTGAGAGTAAATAGGTGGTTCAGTTCATGTAATGCACAACATCTCTGCTTTAAAGTTGAAACTGAGTTCATGTTTATTCCTTGGAATGTTTCATATTTAAAAATGAAGAGTAACTACCTGTAGTGGCACAATAAATAAACTGCTTTTTTTTTCCTCTTCAGAAATACTTTTCCCCTGGAGTATTCAGCGGCAGGAGCAGTATAAGGCAGTTGCTGTGTTCAGAGAATATGACTTCTTTCCTGGCCCTGCTTTTTCATTGAACTTTTACCTTGCTAAAACAAATATTTTACGATTAAGAAGACTTGGTCACATCTGGTACTTCTCGAAAATGGTTGCTTTTCCAAGAATAGTATGCAAACATAAAATCAGAATCGCAAGCAGATGTTTGCTAATATGGCCATAGATAACCTTTCAGCTTCATGCTTAATTTTCTTAAATAACCGTCTGTAAAGAATGCAGACTAATAGACAACAGAGATAATCTCTGTCAGTGTTAATATGTTAACTTTACTGTGTTGCTGATGTTGTACTTCTTACTATAAAAGAGCATTATTTATTGTATAAAATTGTCAGCTGCTGTTTTCATAAAAGTGACACTTTGTCATTGCTTTTTTACAACCTGGAAATGCTTGCCTTTTTTTTTTTGTCTTTTTTTTTTTTAAAGAACACAAGATGACTACCTGGCTCAACAAGATTGCTAATTATGGCTTAATTCTTCCACCCATCTATTTATTATTTGTCAGAGTGCTGCAGAATGGAGGGAATTTCAGGCTGTTTTTCCTTCATTGCCTTTTCGGTGAGCTTGGCATGGCTCTTGCAGCAGGGCTGGTAAAATGGGGTATTGGCTCGCTTGACTGCTGGCCTCAAAGAAGCACATTTAAGCTTATTTAAAAAAAACCCCAAACAACCGTTCATAAGGCAGGCCAGTATCCTTTTGTTCTCTTCTTATATTATTCCCCTTCTAAATTATATTTAGTTTTGGGTAGTTCAGCTTGCAGGTGCCGCTGACAATAGTTTTCCTTCACTGAACGGTCTGCCTGTCACTGCAGGAGCAGCAGACAAAGGCGTGAGCTATACTGCCCGCTGTCTGTGCCCTTCTGGAGGGGTCCTTGTCACAGTGGGACTTTAATTGGTGGCAAAATGTAGTCAGATACCGTCATAGGGAAGGCATGACATGGGACAATGTCAGAAGTGTCCCTTAAGCAGTAAGAGCCGTGGTGTCTGGATGCTCTAAGCATGAGGTGACTGCCATCTGCTTTCCGCTGAGGTACCCAGTATGTCCAGTCTTTAGTGCAGCTAACCAGGTGGTGTTTTGGGAGTTCAGGATGGAGTTGACTAGTCGTGCATCTGAAAAATAAGTGTTGGCAGAGGCAAGTTTGGAGAGGAATGCGAATTACCAAATCTGCGTGCCCAAAGGATGAACCTCGTAAGGGAGAGGTGTGAAGTATGTTGGTGTGGTGCTGCCTGGGCTGTGCCACCGGCTGGACCCTGCAAACACCCACCCTGGCTCCAGAGAGCTGTGCTTGCTGGCGCAGCGGCATGGCTTAGCAGGGCTGGTCAGGTGGAGAAGGGAGAGATGGGTTAAGTGCCAAAATGGGTTCATGTGAAAAAACAACAAACCCATACAAGGTGTATGTTGGGGGTGGTGTGTTGTTGTGTATGGGTTTGTTGTGGTTTTTTTTTTTTAAAGTTTCGAAACGGAAACATCTCACTTGATGAGAATATTGACATTCCTCAGAAACAGAGGTGCACATGAGCCTAGAAACTACATCTCAGCATCCAAATTTATAGATGATGTAAAAGAACAGTTGGGGAAAAATAGCACAGAGCTGAGAATTCATTAGAGCATTGCTCACATTGTAGTCAAAATACCTTCAAAGAGAAGCTAACAATTAAAATAAGTTGGGAAGCAGAAGAGCCTTACAGGCATTAGGGAAGCGGTGGGTAGAGGCTTATGTGTTAAAAAAATATCCTCAGATAGAGTATTATTTTACATCCCCTGTTCTCTAGTTAGCTCCCTTTGTAACTTACAAATGGAAAATAAAATTTACAATTATAGCTGATTAGATATTATGAGTCCTCAACAAAGCATGTTTGTGTTCTGTATGCAATTATTACAGAGTTGCTGGGCACAACTTGGTAGTTGAATTTTGAGTTATCTTTTGTGTTCAAGCAATTTTGCCTCTTCTGTTTTGTATGAAGAATGAACTGTGTTCTCCTCAAACTACATCAATCTTTGGATAAAGGATATTTATATGATTTTTTTTTAACCAGTAATTATTTTCCAACTTTATAGTGAAAATTAACCTAATTTAATCAAGTATAGCCTATATAAAAGATTTTGATTATGCTGGTTGTGATTGTGTAGGCTGCATTCAGGTTTAAATAAGCAGTGTTGCCATTCTCAATTTGGAAGCCAAAAACCCAGCAACCCTCTCTGTCTCCTGTCCTTCTCCTGGCTCACTTACCTGTATGAGTTCAAGTATGTCGGCCCTTTTAATCCTAGATGTGAATCTGCGGTTCTTATTAATGGATTGTCTGGGCTTGTTCTGAAAAATGCCACTTGTGCATCTTGACGCGGGTGTTGGAGGCAATACTGAAGCATCTTCCCAGTGCCACACTCTTTCGCTGGGAAACTGAAGCAGGGAGAGGCAGAGGCACTGGGATTCTGACGTTTGCTTTCTCTTTGAGTAGTTTGAGACTCGCTTATGCAGCCAATCATTTTTAGATGTGAGCAGTGATTCCCTACTGTTAAGCAGTGTTCTTAAAACTACTTTTGTTTTGAAGTTTTGAGAGAGCACAGGCTGCGATTATCAACCTACAAGACTTGTTGAATATGGACTGTTAGCCTTAAGTTTGGGAAATGTCACTTAAATCACTGTCAGATGCAAGTTAAAAGGCAAATTGCGTAATTATATCTCAGCCTTCCAGTAGATTCACATTAATTGTTTGGTGTACTTTTGATAAGGCTCATTATCTCAATATATTATCACCTTGAACCTAAATCGCATTAATTGCATAGTTAATCTTTAAACTCATACTGTTGTTCTTGAATGATGTGAAATAATGTTATTGTTCTTTTCCACTTTATTGCTTCTAGATGTAATGTTTTATTTGAAATGACTAAAAGTAACTTAAAAATGGATGAAGCTTGGAAACGGGTATTGGTGAAATAAAGCTGAAAGATAGTATTACAAATGCTGGGAGCTCACAGGAGCTCACATTTTCTTCAGGCTTCTGTCAGCTCTGCCTTGTGATGAAACACTGAAGGGCAGCTGGTGCTTTAGAAGTTGGATCATCTGTTTGCTAACAACTGCTGCAGGGCGTTGCTACTGGGTTAAAAACGTTTGGTTTTGAGATCATTGCAATATTTTCTGGTGTGTATAGCTGTTAAATTGCTCATGCTTTAGTTGCATTTTAACTAACAATCTTTTGGTTAGTCAACCTTGATGTTGTGTTATTTGCAGGGTTTTAAGCTGTGGCAATGCTGCAGCTGTCTGTGGGAGGCCGTAAGTGCTGGTTTCGAAAGGGGCTTTGGCACATTCACTTGCGACTCACTTTTTTCCCGTTTTAGGTTTCCCGAAGCCGCAGCTTGCCGGCAGCCGCCGTGCTGCGATGCCCCGGCATGCCTCATGGCAGAGCTACCCCGCCACCCCGCTGGAGCGTGGTGCTCCCCTGTAGGGAGCTGGGTAAGTGTGAAACCCTGTCCCCAGTGCTTGCCCACATCTCACTCGCATTCAGACACAGTGATGGCTGTGGCAAACCTGGTGACGTGGACTGCGTTCATTGGCCACTTCTCGTGCATCTTATTCTGCTCTCCTGGCTTTGTCTATGTTGGAGGAAGATCTGCTGGGTAGTGGCTGTTGCATGTGTGTTTTCTTTAATTTCTGATGTGCTTGGGAGACAGTTTCCTCCGGAGAGGTGGCTATCCGTTGGATGGGGAGGATATAGAGGCTGAATTAGTAGGAGTTGGAGATGTTCACTAAGATGGTGAGTTGTCCCTTTATTGTCCCTTTTTTATACAAAAGGTAAGCATTGGGGTGGGGAAGGTAGCTTAGAGGAGGTGCATCTGGAACATCCTCTTGGTCCCCTCTTTTAAAAATAACAAATTTCTGGAAGAATCATTGTCTTCAACACCGTTCATGGCAGAGATTTCCCTCACACACCACGAGTCCCATCACATCTTCCATGTATTGCTAAAATTTGTTAGGTGATGCTATCTGGTTTGGAGTAACTATTCTCTATGCAGTATTCTGATCGCATCATTTCCCTCTTGCAAAATTGAGTTGTGGGTAGCTGGGACCTGCTGTTTGACCCTCTAAGAAAGGCATTTGGCCGTTTTCAGTGCCTGAATTGGAATTGGGCCATTCTTTATGGTTTTATCAGTGTGTCTGCTAGGGAGTCTTGCTGAGCCACAGCAAACGCTGCTTATGATTCTCATCTTTGGGAATAAATCAAGATATTTACATGTCAGTGGTTGTGGGTTTATAGATGGTTATCAACTGTTAGACAGAACTGTGGACTTCTGGACCTGGGTCCTTATCCTAATAGCCCTGGCAAGAAGTCCCTTGGGTCTAAGGTGAATCTCTAGGAATTGATCTAGCTGGGCTGTATGTCCAGGGGGGAGGACAATTAAAGTACTGCTTTGCATCTGATAGTTTGCTTTAACTCTACATATGTATGGGCAGGTTGGAGGGATGTTTCTGAAATGAAGAAATGTTGTCTCTTGGTTTTGTACGACAAAGAACAGTCCAGCTGAATCCTCTTGGACAGCCTGGAGCCTGAATATGCTAGGCAGAGCCAAGAAGAAATAATCCTGTTTTATGTAGGTAACACAGGCTGATGCTGGTGTTGTTCCTCAGACCTTTGGTTTAGGAAAATTGTAGATACAGATGGACTGTTGCCCTTTGGATTTAATTTAGACTCTGACAAGAATGCAGTTTGATTCTCTGAATTCCCTGAGGCCAAATACTTGCATTTTTTTGGTCTACTATTGTAGTTATTCTAGCACATACCAGTTCATTCATGCAGTAATTGACTTCCATTGTCAGTGTCTGAATTAATGGGGGAAGATGCTGCTGATTTTGAAAAATAGTCTGATTCTCAGGAAATGGTCTTTCAAAGTCATGCAGTTAACTGGTTATTTCCCGTCTTCTCCCGTTATCTTGTTTTGGAGAAGATGATTGAGAGGGAGAGGCTTTTCTGTCTACAGGCCTGTGAATTCGGAGGACAGCCTCTTCAGCCTGTTGTCCTGCCTTTGCCTGGAATGGAGACTACGTGGATGAGGGGTCTGTCTGCACGATCAGGACTAATAAGTTATTTTGTTAAACTGGACCACTTTGGTGGCTCTTGATAGCACTGACTGTGGCCTGTTGTTCTGATGCCTGTGGGGTGGTGCATTGGGGCAGCTCCTTTGGGAAGACTTGCAGTAGGGGTGGGTGAGTGCTGTGGCTGTGAAGCAATGTGAATTGTTGTCATGCCCATATCAATAGGAAGCTGCTTGAGAAATTGTTATCAGCAGAGCACCACCAACACACTGCTAACAGTCACTTTAACTTCTGATCATGTCCTATTCAGGGAACAAACACGTTGAGGACCACGGTTGCTCTTTGTGCCTCTGGAGGGATTGCGCTCTTGCTTGCCTCTTGGGTAGGTGGTGGCAGCAACCCTGCTCTTCTCACCTTGAGATCTGGTCTAGCATCCTGGCCTGTATCAGAAACAGTGTGGCCAGCAGGAGTAGGGAGGTGATTGTCCCCCTGTACTTGGCTCTGGTGAGGCCGCACCTCAAATCCTGTGTTCAGTTTTGGGCCCCTCACTACAAGAAGGACATTGAGGTGCTGGAGTGTGTCCAGAGAAGGGTGACGAAGCTGGTGAGGGGTCTGGAGCACAAGTCTTATGAGGGGCAGCTGAGGGAACTGGGGTTGTTTAGCCTGGAGAAGAGGAGGCTGAAGGGAGACTTCATCACTCTCTACAATTACCTGAAAGGGGGTTGCAGAGAGGTGGGTGTTGGCCATTTCTCCCAAGTGACGAGTGATAGGACAAGAGGAAATGGCCTCAAGTTGTGCCAGGGGAGGTTCAGACTAGGTATTAGGAAAAACTTCTTTACTGAGAGAGTAGTGAAGCATTGGAACAGGCTGCCCAGGGAGGTGGTGGAGTCACCATTACTGGAGGTGTTCAAGGAACGTGTGGACGAGGCATTGTGGGACATGGTTTAATGGGCATGGTGGTGTTGGTTGATGGTTGGACTTGATGATCTTACAGGTCTTTTCCAACCTTAGTGATTCTGTGATATGTTTTTCACTTTCTCAGTCATTTGAATGAGTCAGAATTCTTTTACTTTACAGATTTTGCTTTTGACAGTGTTGCTTTCACGACTGTTTTATCTCCTTGTGCTTTTGTGTGTGTCGGGGGGTGTGTAGCTTCTGCATTTCTTTTCTGCTTTCATCTTTCTTTGGATGTTAATCCAGAGGGAACACCCTTGCTGTATGGCACTTCTCTATCAGCCCTTCCCTCCTTTTTATTAATTTCCTTCCTTCCTTTCTGGGATGACTGTAAACTTTGCCCATCCTGTGATGGGATACTTGTATTGCAGATATTCTTGTCAGGTGATTGTATCGTGTGGGAGGAAGCTGCATCCTGAGCAAATGCTCAATTTGCTGATATTTTGAGCTCTACCCTGGTTTTTTTTTTTTTCAAAAAAAAAGTAGTGTATATATATGTGCAAACATAATTACTTGGTCAGTCTTGATTCCATCTTGGACCTGGCAAGTCAAGAGACTTGGCACTGAGAGCATTTCCCTACCTATGCAGCCATTTTTATATATATATTTTAAATAATATTTGCAAAATGATTTTTCCGAAGACTGCGAGGTCCTGAGAGAGGAAGATGATCTGTAAAAATGAGTACTGCAGGACCCTTTTTACCTCCTCTGTGCTCCAAGATGTAGTTCTTAGAAGGTCCTGGATCCTGACATGCTGGACACAGCTGTGACGAAGAGGTCCCATGTTCCTCCTTATCTTTTCCATGCTGGAGCAGATTCATTTATCACTTGCTGTAGCCTCAGTTCTGTAGCCCTTAGCACTGCTTTAGTACATTTTTGGTGAGAATATAAAGATGTCTATTTTAATTGGAGACTTAAATTTATCTGCTCTCTGAGATGATAGTTCCACCCTCTCCTCCACAAGCTGTGGAAATGCTGTGTCTTCCACTGAAATCCCAATAAGGAGACCATCTACTACCATGTTGTCCTGAGAGGCTGGGCTCAGCACTTTCTGTGGGCATGACCTGGGCAACAGTAACACAATAAATGCATGATGTGTCATGGAGAGCCCCAGAGCATCATGCTCCTCCTTAGGCAATGAGCCTATACTCATTTTCAAGGCAGGTGCATCTTAAGATTAAAAACTGCCCACAGCACGTAGCCTAAGAAGCAGGAGTCTCACCCAGCTGGGTGTTGATTCCTACAACCTTGCCAAGAGCTGCAGAGCTGTTATCATCTTTTTATTCAGGAGGACTTGCAGGGCCGTCTGTGGAAGAGAGAAATGTTGTCTTTTAACATTGCCAGTTCTGCACCGGTAGTATCTTGAGGAACTGCTTGATTTCTTCATCTTTGTTCCTCATTAGCTGCACAGCTATCTTGGACTCTGACCACCTGATTGCTCCTTCCAAGAAGGATGTTTACTTTCCTCTGGAATGGGAGGGGGTGAATTTTGGTCCCTCGTGAACTTGAGGAGGATGACTAATTCTTCCAGTGAGAACTGTAGAAGAACATGTATTTTTGGCGGTGGGGTGTGTAACTAGGGAAACATATTGGACTTTTCCATAATCTGAAGCGTAAGTCCATCCCCTTAATGTAAGGACACGGGGGCTGAACCCTGTATCAGGATAGAGAAATTTCTCATTGCACCTGTGAGGAATTTTTTTTTGCTCAACATCCACCAGTTGATGATCAGTTGGTGTTTGCTACGCCTGCAAGATGGAAATTTGTAAGAGTCTGTCATGTATGGGCCCCTCGGCCCACATCAGACTGAGATCTATCTTTGGTAATGTTGTGTGTCAGTTGCTTGAACCTGGGACCAGCTCCTTACTTCTGCATTTTTCTGCTAAGGTGTTTTTTTCCTCGTTACCTATCACCATTTTTAGGGGAATGGGACATACCCCATCCTGTATGGCCGACCCTCCTCTGCAGAGAGTTTATCTCTAACAAAGTCTTTTCACCCTCCCTCAAAGCTCCCTCCCAGTTTTGTGTCAGCATACTAGCTTCTCTCTGGGTTTTCTGTTTGGTTGGTTTTCTACTCCTAAGCCTTTCACCTATCTCCAGGGCTGAAATATTCCTACAGCTTTTTGGTTCTCAGGAGGGCTAAGGGACCTGCTATGAATCTGCTGATGGGCTTCCCATTGCTGGCCGCAGCTTGGGAGAGGTCAGTAGCATCACTTAACCTCCGCGGATCGTTGGGAGTCTTAGCTGCAGCTCCTTTACAGTTTCTGCCATGAAGTGGGCCATTGCTGAGGTATCTAGATATTATTTGACCTTTTCAGTGTTGTAGAGGAGAAATTATTTATCAACTTTTTTCTTAAAAATGTCTGGTGAGGTGCAGGGACTGGCGTGCAGCCCTGTCGGTGCTGCTCAGGCACAGGAGGGCGTGTGGTGGAGCAGACTGATGCACAGGCAGAGAGCGCATTGTGAAATGCGGCAGGTATCAGTCAGTAACCTCTGTGGGTGTTTTGTTTTAAAATTAACCTTTGGCACATCCCAGCGTTCAAAAAGAGAAAAGAAGATTCAGTGCTGGAATTTTGATGATAAGACTTATAATATGGGGAAAACATTACAGCAGTGAAGTTTGTCAGTGCTGTTCAAATACTTTTCTCTGTACCACTTTTATTGTTATCTTAATTTTAAATAAATTGCTCCTGTGATATATAATCATGGCTACTTTGGATCCAATATGACCTTAGGAGAAATGTCTTCAATACAGAGATTCCTTCTGGCCTACTCTTTTTCTGTTAAATTAACCAGGGTTTAAAAATAATGTGCGAAATATGGTCATACCTTCAGGGTACAAAGAAGTAGATGTGAGTGTTGAACAATCACCATTGCTGTGCTAGAAAATACTTGCATAAATAAAACGTGCTTTTTTGGTTTTAGGGTGTGGTTTTAGTCTTATTAAAAAAACACCCCCAAACCAGGTAGTTTTAGAAGGCTTGGCAGCATCTAGACTGTACTGATTTTGAGGAGTAGATTATTATTTTCAGAGCAGAACATGGTTAGTAGGGACTTTGTCTTGAAAATTATTTTCAACATAATGAAAAATGCCTTGGCTATCTGTCACTTTTTCCTGTCTATATTATTTGTGATCTTTCATTCCTTTTATTAGTAAATGAGAGCGAAAAATGGGAATAACATCAGGAAATAGATGAAGGCACACTAAACAGTACTATGGGAACAGTAAATTAAAGCATCTGCTTTTGGTTTTTCTGGGAAATCAAGAAGCAACTGGAGCAAAAAACCTGATAATTTTTTTTTTCTTGGATTACACTTCTATTTCTGCTGTCAGGCTTTCCCCAATCCCTTAGACTTTCTCCTTTCTTAATCTTTTCTTTTTTCTCCTTTTCTTGAAACAGTCACTTCATTGAAATCAAGGCTGAAGCCTACAAAGGCTTCACAGTGAATGACTAATAAGGGACAGAGATTCCAAATATTGTTGATCTGGGCCACTTTTTCCATAGCATTTGTGCCTGGTTTGAGATACAGACGTCTCCCTTCTCAGCGGTGCGTGTTTGCAAGGCTGGCACGCTGGGTATCGGGCATGGGAGGCGCAGGGTGAGTCTGGTGCCTGCAGCTGTACAGGCAGCATTTATTTACTGTTAAGAAATTAATATAAACATGACATGTGGTTCACTGTGAAATATTTTCACAGATGGAATGATTCTGCAGCATAACCTAGAGATGTGAGCTAGAGGATTGTTTAGCGTTTTGCTCAATTGTTTGTTCTTTGGCTCCCCTCCCTTCCATCCCCCATTTGCACACAGATTAGGTCTCCTGTTGTAGCGGAGTAGCCGTCGTGGGGCTCTTCAGCTGCCTGAAGCTCTCCCTAATCCAAGCGTGCATCCTGTTTTGGGGCTACGTGCATGACTGGCAGGGGAGCTGCAGTTAGGCAGGGGCTGGTGGTTAATTCCAGTCCCTGACCGTGGGGCGGTAAGTAAAGCAGTGCTGAGGCTGAGGGCAATGTAGTGATGTTGGTTTGGAGCCAGGGTGCAAACCTGATACAGCCATGGTCAGCGATGGGGCCCCCAAATCCCGCTATTCT
Organism: Gavia stellata; assembly: GCF_030936135.1. NCBI lineage: Eukaryota > Metazoa > Chordata > Aves > Gaviiformes > Gaviidae > Gavia > Gavia stellata. The sequence continues at coordinate 20,018,942 of NC_082599.1, read as the reverse complement.
CAGCGACGCACTTCTTGATGCCTCCCTCCTCCTGAGGTATGCAGTGGGGTGCTCGTGGCTAGTGGACATATGATTTATGGCATGTGGATCGAGGCTTGCCAACATGGTATTAGTGGGGATTCTTTTACTGTATTTTAGTGGTATCATGGAGCTTTATTTGCTATTCCAAGCTTGTCACTCCAAAAAGGGTATTAAATATGAAATGAAAATGGAGAGGTTTTTAAAATATGAAAGAATTTTAAGCAAAAACCATAAATCTATCTACCAACTTTTAAAGTTTGTATTACTTAAATATTAAGGGCTAGACGTTTATTGTTTTTTCGTGAGCTTTTTAAAAGTAAGTGTGGCTCTTCTGCAAACACCAGACTTCAAGAACTAAGACTTTGAAAGAGCCAGATGATATTTTGAGACTCTGGGGGGAAAAATATGACGCTTATAACACTGTAGATAGCCCCTTAAAGTACTCCCTGTGCTTCCACATCCCTTTATTATGGGACATGAAAGAGAAACCTGAGCCAATACAGGATTACAGAACTAGGTTACAAACCTGGAGCTAGACTATTTGTAGTTAAAGCATCAGAAATGTATTTTATATGCTTATTTTGGTTTAAAAATCTTCTGCATTTGGAAAACTCCTTCTACCCCCATGAGAATTCTTCTTTTCAAGTAATTAAAGCAAGACAGTAAGCAGCAGAGACAATGAATTGTAAAAATTCATTGCTGGTTACAACAAGAATTTGAACCTCATCCATCTGTCATCCAAAAAAAAAAAAGCCTTGCAAAACGCAGATGGTCTTGTAACTAAAACAAATCTGGATTCTGGCAGACAGGGTGAGAAATGTGCATTGTGAGAACAGGGGAAACACTGCACTGGGAACTGTTTGTCTTGGTGGAGTGCTCTAGCTGTGAATACCTCTGCTAATGCTATCGCGCATGATAGCAATCATCGGAGGTCAAAATCAATAACTTCAATTCCATCTGCAGATCACAAGAAATGAATATTATTTCTGGAGCACAGATTTTATGTGCTTTTTCTGAAAGGTGCCATCTACTAATAGGTATTTATGAGTATCTTAGGTGCAGTTTGTGAGTGTTCCTAACAAGGGGTTCTGCATAGGAAGGATTTAATCCTAAAGTGGAAATCATGGATTAGCATTGCAAGAACCTTGTTCAAAATATAACTCTATATTTACTCTATGTTTATGCACAAGTGTTTGCTCTTATGGGTGCAGTCTAGCAAGATTCTTAAATTAACAGCCTAGTTAATAAATAATGCCAGCTCTCCATCATTTAATGGTACTTTTGATGACAGAAAAAAAAAAAAAAACCAAACCCCAAACCCTAAAATCTTGCTAGAAGCTTATTTTTGCCTATTACTCTTCTGTGTGTTTTACCTAGGTAGAGTTGTAACTGTATGACTTTATTCAGGACTCATTCTCTCTAGGAACCCATGGGTCATTGAATCAGCTTCATCAGATTCATCAGCTGCAATAGATAAGTAAACTTGGTGCTGCTTGCATGCTTGCCATAGATACCATAATCTATGGCTGATAATTGAAATTCCTAGGGGCTGTGCATACCCCTTGCATGTGGCTTGGACCCAGAACACTATTAAAAAAATTTTTATAGGTGACTGACTGTTCACTCAATCACATTGAACCTTCTCTCAGACAGAAGAAATGCTCTCTAGAGTTATTCAAGCCTCTTCATCTAGAGCTAGCAGCCTTTTCAATAATGTGTAGTGGGAAACTCTCTCAAATACAGTTGAAAAATATAGTAGCTAGGTCAGAGACATCCTTATTTATAGTAGGAAAATAATTAAGTACTTCAGGTTCAGTCTTAGGTCCATCCTATGTTTAAAAACAGATTAGAAATCCAAAGACAAATATTTTGATAGCTACACAGTTGCTACCTCCTTATGTCCCAAAAAGCAGGAAAATTATCGTGAACAGGAAGGTCATTAGCACCACATGGAGTCTCCTTTCTGCTGTGCAGTGCTGGTTTGTGCTGCTGGCTAAGGCAGAAAGCAGGGGGATGCTATGTGTGGTCCCTTGGGGTGCATTTTATGCCCAAAGAGGCAGCGTTTGCCATGCAAATACAAGACAAACAAAAATTTTTTGCATGATTGGTGAATATGTAGTTTGGTCTAAATGAGCCATCCTCCCTCTCTACCACTGTTATAGCCATCCTCTCTCTCTACCACTGTTAAGTTAGCACTTTTTTTTAGTGTTGTTTTGTCTCCTGTATGGATGCAACATGAATTAAAAAAAAATACTGTGATAGTCATGGCAAACAGCTTTAAAACTGTCTGCAAGGAAAGGAATACAACTGTCCAACCTGCTAACTTTCTCTTTGTCTCTTTTGGCAAATGATCTTTAAATGAAAAAAGACCTGAAATACAGTGCTGTGTGGGTAGGGAGGCTTCTTCCAGAGCCCATCAATCTTTTTCATTGTATCCAGGAACCTGAGAACAGTAACGGCTCTTGCAGTCTTCATCCTCATGCATATCCAATATTATATCTTGTGTGAATCTTAAAGTATGTGAGCTTTTAGTCTCACTGAAATATATGAATAAAAGATGTGAATATTGGTGTGGGTTTTTCTTCTGAATCACTGGTGATACTGTTCCATGGCTGTTGTATTGATGTGTTTAAGAGTAATTCCTTTTAATCCATGTCATTATGTTTCACTGACCCACAGACTGAAAGTCAGAGAATGTCCTTAGCTTGATAAGTAAAATATTTGAGGGAAGAGATCCAATTTCAAATCCATTCTCTGCCCTGTTCACAGCAGCATTTGAACAGCAGTTTCTTAACTTGGGAAATCTTGTGTAGAGCTGGGCTAGAGGGTCTCCCCCGATGCTGTACTGCTGGTGCATCCTTTGGCATCTCTAACTGCACTGTTCCAGGAGCCGGGTTGTGACCACTGGGACGCTACCCGGGACTAGAGGCCTCCAAGTCCCACCCGTTGTCCTAGCAGGGTGTGTACATTCTAATGCAGAGCCCCAGAGGGATTCCCTTTTCCCCCCTTACCTGTCCCAAGGCACTCGGTACCCTGTAGCTCACCCCATGAGGACAGGTGATACGTGCTCAGGATCCCCTAATGATGGGAAGGAATTGCATGCATGCGAATCCTTCACACTCTGCACAGCTCTTATGTTTGGCAGCCCAAAGAACAAGTCAATGCCTCCTTTTCCTCCGGCTCCTGTGAAATGTTGCGACATGTGTGGTGGTCTGGAGCCCAGCCCCCTGTGCTGGCTGGAGCAGGGCTCAGCAGCTCGTTCCCCTCCACCCGTGTTGAGACCTGGGAGCACAGACCTGAATTTCGGTGCCTTCATCTTCCAGCTGAACCCTGTGCCAGTTCCTGCTGTGGCCTGTCCCAGGGTGACATACCTTGTTTTGTGTCAAAGGGAACACTTTAAGCTCTGGTTAAACTTAATGTTTTCTTTTTGTTTTGGTGAAATGCCACCTTGGATGGTTCCTGAGTTTGTTTGTGTGTGCTTTCTATGTGACATAGCTACCAAATAAAATCAATAAAAATTGAAGAGCTCTGGGTGCAGTGTTGAGGCACAGTGTGGCATGAGTTTATACATGTATGTGTTAACATATATTCAGTTTTGCTTATGGTCTGTTTTGTTGTTTCAATATTACATTTGTTTAAGTATTTAGTCTTATTTAAAATTAATCTTGCTCCTCTTTGGGATGCTTGTACATGTTGAGGTGCTGTGCTGTGCTGTTTCTCCTAGCAATTCTTTGGTTCTTCGTAGTAAGCAGAGGAGTTACAGCTGTCCAGGTTAGTCATCACTGCTGCAGCGCTATCCTTGCTCAGCTGCGTGACAAATGCATGTTGGGTTTTGTTGAGGATGAGATAATCAGAAAAGTTTGGCTTCTGCTAGGATAGAACAACTTCATCTCCTTTGGCTTCACTGCTAACAAATCAAAGCAAACTGCTGTTGGCTGTGGGAGGACTGTAGGGTATGAGAGCAGTTGAGCCCCATAATGCTGCTGTGGGATGTAGAGATCAACCCTGGACAGGAGGTGTAACTCTGGCATGGCCCCATTTTCCAGACATGGACCCTCATCCTTTAGTCGCGGCCTTGGCACGCTGTGACGGCGCTCATGCTGAGCAGTGAAGCTACTGCGTTCAGAGCATGTGGATGCTGTGACTTGAAAATTTACTTCTAGTTTTCTGTCAATCCAGTATGCTGGTCTAAACATTGCTCTAAGAAGCTATATAATTTTCATACAGCTGTGGGAGTGCCTTTAGATTGCATTGCTATGTTGTATATTTTGTGGTCAGTGGGAATGTGGTGTGTTTGTCAAAACTGATTTATTCAGATCTGCTAATGGATTCAAGAAGAAAATGAATTTTGCAATTCTGTGTATCTTGTAGAGTCGTTTTGCTCGGACCGATTCATCAAAGAGTTTGAACCCAGCTCCCTGTCTGTAGTCATTCACACCTCTTAAGGGTGCCTTTGTCAGGCTGTTGATGCAGTAATTCCTTGAAAATATTAGTGGAAAAATGGTGTTTGAAGGGAAGATCAGGCTTATAGTCTTAGGATAGTAGTGAAGGAAGGAAAAATGTAGAAATTCACAGGCATTTTTGCTATCATAAATTTCTGAAGTTCTTGAAGGAAAATGAGTTCTAGGTCATGTTTAGAGGTGGCTTTTTGCTATTTTAATGGAGCAAATTGAAACCTTTTGAAAATCTGTAAAAAAGCACCAGTAAAAGCAGTATGTCTGAGGACCACAGCCCCGGAAGGACCCCATCTCTCATTTTAATTTCTCCATAACACACATTATATTTAAGATCTTTCTGTGTTAAGGGGTCTTTGATGCCTCCAAGAGGAACTATTAGCTGCTAAGTAAATAATATGGTTAATATTTTTCAGAACGTGGTGCTTCTTAGAAATTTTACATCTCTAATATATTTTATAAGGATACCCTTGTAGTAAGTATTCAGTATAAGTTAAATTATAGATGGCGGAATCAGATCCTGCATTAGCAAGCCAAAATTCTGCAAGCTCGTTCTTGGCTAAGCACCAGCCTTTCATGCAAAAGGCAATTGAAATGAGAGAAAACAAAAACTGTGGTTGTTTTGCAGCAACGGATTAAAATTATCCGACACTGGTCTGGGGAACAGGGTGGCCATGAGGGAAAGGGTGAAAACGTCAGCTGACTTTAATTTGCCAGAAGTCATCCTGCCCTCTCCTTTAATATTAGCTGTTGGAGAGCCGTGATTAAGTGTTCTCCCTCTGATAACAGCTCACTGAAAAGTGGCTGAGAGGTAGCAACAGCAGCCAAACTGCTGCATGTTTTAGAAGGTGTCTGCTGATGCACCGGCATCCCTTGTCAGCACTGCTGATAAGCTCCACTGCAAACTGCCACCCAGAATTTCTTTGGCAGCCCAGTGGATGGCCGGATGAATTGTGCTACGCACAATGTGCTAATTGCCACAAATTGGTTACACTTGGTTGGGAATGACAGGGTGATTGTGTATGTTTGTGTGGTCGTTTTTTTATATAATCTAGTTCTTATATACTTAACTTGTACCATTGTTGTTCTGAGAACAGGCATAGACTTTTTTTGTACATTGGCAGCAAGGGAATTTTAGTTAACCTCAGAAATACTGTTGATTAACTACAATACAAAATTCAAAGAAATTTTATTTAAAGCTAATTGAAAAGTGCAAGAAAAGGTTCTGGATTACAGTATGAAGACCTTTTATATTGCTGAAGTGTTTTAAAAATATTATAGCAAATATTTAATTTTTCTTTCAAAGACCTTGTAAAGTCAGAAGTACCTTCTATCCAGAAAGGAGCCGGCCTCCAGAAGCTCACAATTGAGTGTACCTTTGCGTCCCCTCAGAGAGATGGGTAGGGTACCTTCTGTTCCTTCTTCTCAACAGGCAGCACATATTGTTTTATCATTTTCTACCCTCCCCCATCTGCATTACAATATTTCTTTAACTGTTAGAGCAGTTCAAGCCCACAAGATGGGGGTATAAGGTATTGTATACAGAAATAGGGAGGAGAGTGAGTTTGTGCGTCCCCTACGTGAAGGTATTTAGGAGAATGAAGTCCCTCTGTTTAAGGGGGGAGCTGGGGCACGGTTGAGCTATCTGTGGTGGTGGATGAAGATGTTGGGGTTTCCCTGACGTGGAGGTTACCCCTGTGGCACCTGCTGCTATGTGTTGGTCCCTGTTGCGTGGCAGTGGCATTGGTGTGGTACCACCCAGCAGCTGCTACCAGGAGTGATGGTAGTGACCCATCGGACTTTGACAATACTCAGCTTTAGGCTGCAGGGCAGACATGGCACAGGTGCTTCTGAACCTCTTGTCTTTTCACAGTCAGGAGCCACAAGGTGCTTCTGACACTGTCCGGAGAGGCACGAATGGAGAAAGGAGACTTGCTTGCTGCTCTTCTTACAGCATATAAGCATCCTGGCACAAAACAGGCTGCTTCTGCTTGCCCCAGACTAAGGACACATAAGAAATGCAGGTTCATGCTAGTATCCGCCTGTCCTTTCCCAGCCGATTTATGATGTTGATTCTAGGAGCGTGCTGGGTATGCTCATTTCTCTTTGAAATACAAAGCTGTTACGTTTCTGCCTTCCTCCAGCTGCAATTTGGAAAGAAGAATGAGGGAGGTATACAAGCAGAGGAATTGTGAACATGGATGTGATGGCAAGAACATTTCATGGTATTATTCTTTGCTATAATAATAGCAAATAATAAAGTGCTCTGTAGTCATAACACCACATGTTCACTGTGCTGGGGGAATTGGCAAAGACTGAGAGAAGGAACAGTATTAAGAGAAAACAGTACGTTTGCATGTTTGGTTTCTGTCCAAGAGCCTCGGTAAATGTGGAGAGTGAATAAATGGCGGGAAGAAGATCCTGTATAGACTGTTAGTCAAATTGGGCTAAATTGCCTTGTCAACTGAAGGAAAGAGGAAGGAGAGGGCAGGAAGTTCAGAGGGATTTGAACAGCACCTAAGGCAGGAAACAAAGGACGATGTTTAGAGACTGAAAGGTTTATCTTTTTCTTAATTTTTTTTATACTCCTAGTGGTAATACCCTGGATTGCTCTTTCATCCTGCAGAAGTGATGGTTATCGCTGTAATACTGTGAGAAGCATGAGATAAATGAGAGAACAGTGTGAAGGAAAGAGCATGTTTATTTTGATTAAGAAAATCAGTGGACTGATTGCCATTCGATTGCCATTCAGCTTCCTGAAACAGAACTGCATGCACTGCTTATTTACTTTCTTTTTTCTTTTTTTTTTTAAGCCCCTTTTTTAAAGGAGTATATTAAATGTCAGGAAAAAATTGTTATATAATCCTTGAAGAATCATGCTCTTTAGTTTAGAGTTGTTTAACTTTTTAGATTTCGTCTGTTTTAAATCAAAATGAATCCTCACGTGAGTCCATAAAAGTACTTTCACAGATATCTCTGATTTTCTTATTTATTTAGTTATTTTTTTCTTGAGAGGCTTTCCTTTGTGGTTTTCCACTGGGGTTCAACATAAATAACACACAAATGTCAGAGATGCACTCTCTTGAAATAAACCTGTTTAGCAGCATTCTTGGCTGCTTAATTCTGAATTAACTCTCTGTGGCCTTTTCTCGCAAGCACTGCTAAGCATGGCTCTGCGAGCTCAGTAGCCGTGGCCTTCCTTTCACGAGCAGTGAGTTGCTCTGTGGGCTGTGAGCTGAGCCTCTGTGCATCCTCCTGTTCTCCGATGGGCCAGGCAAAGAACAGAATTGCTCGTGTTTCCACAAATGTGTTTATATCCTTCTCGGCTCTGTGCTTGATGCCTGTGAGTGGATCTTACACATGTGGATTCAGGTGCCCAAGTCGGGATTTAATGCAACTGAGATGTTGTTGGCCAAATATATTTGAGTTGGGTTTCTATCTGGACTTTTTTGCCCTTCTCAGAAGCTACAGAAGTTCTCCTTGGCAGCAGAGGAGATGCTCTGGGGGGGTAGTCAAAGCTTGGATGTTGTACAGAGCGCCCTGTTTTTTGGGAAGATGCGGCATTTCTTACTCACGTGGCCATAAGATTTGGATTTTAGAGGGAATTTGCTTCTCTCCTCCAAATTAGGTATGCTGGTGTCTCACCCCCGTGCTGGGACTCTGCTCATAGCTTGTCAGTTCTCCATCGTGTTACAACATCAGTGTTGTCTTTGTAATACAGGCGTTTCACCTGTAGGACAAACATTTTCTGAGGTGTCTGAGAGTCATTGGGCTTGAAGTGGGATTGAGGGAGAAAGGTGGTGTTTTATGAAATGCAGGTGATGGGACTAGATGATTGAATAGTCCCTTCTGGCCTTAACCTCTATGAAATAGTAGAGCTGTTTTGCTGAGGGCTTGACTTTGAGGACTGATTTAGCGCCGTGCCCCACAGAATGATATGGCACACTTTGGAGGCATTTTCCAGGCTAGCCAGAAAGATGGAGTAATTACCAGTTGCACAAATCATTAGAGGCCTTCTGTGGTATTCAAAGAATGCTAAAATAGATGGAATAAAATGGGCCTTGTCCTTTTGTAGCTGCTGAAAGATTGCTGGGATGCTTCCTGAAATGAAATGTAACCCCCCCATCTGTCTCTTCTGCAGTTTTAACTTGTAGACATATGTTGTCAGAGCTGTACGTCACTCTTCATTTTTGATGAGATTATTTGCTGCTGTTACAATATATTTACATATTGTAAAGGATTTTGGAGGATTCCGTATTGTTGTACTTTGTTCAGATGCCAGAAGTTATTAACGATAACTTGCTGCTATTTTACTGTAAAACTAACAAATGCAGGAAGTAATAAATTTTATGTCTGAAATTTCACATTAGCTGGCTAAATTTCACGTTAGCAATGAAGTGCGCATTCATTGCAATGTCCTTCAAAGTGCAGTACTGAGTAACTTGCTTCAAAGCAAAACCAGTGTGAAGTGAGGCTGAGTGTAAGGGGGGCACTTCTCCCCTCTTTCTAATGTACTGGGTGATGTATTCTGTGTCCTAGGTGCCCGGTGGGAGCTCCAAACCCCTGTCCTAATAGTTCCCACATAAAACCAGAACTTATTCCTCAGTTGTGGAGTGCAGGTACAAAAATTCAGGTTTAGGTTATGTTGCCTACTGTCATTCAGTACTTAAGTTTGGTAATTAACAGTGGCCTTTTAAGCCACTTTTTCTCTCAGTGCTGTTTCAGACACAATTTTGCCATGCCATTTCCAATTTTTGCTGGTTTTCTTTCCAAAGATTGTATTAATGTTTCATTTAAAAAAAAAAAATTTTCCGAGCCATCTGTGCAATAAAAGTTACATCTTAAACTATACAGAAATTCCTACTTCCACATTAAAAAAAAAAGGGAAGTGCAGACCACTAGAGAGAAACACTGAATTTTCTAGGCTTGCTTTATCCTGACATAAGTCTGCTGAAATTGAATAACTTCATCAGCCAAAACCAGTTTTTAGTGGAATTGAAGACTGGGACCCAGTTTGCAGGAGTTTAGGGGTTTTTTTTGACCTCCTAATGTTCTGCATCTTGCATTGTTCGAATGAAGTCAACAACAAATTTTGCAGGCCTTCTATTTTCCTGGCTTGGTTCTTTTTTCCCTTTCTTTCTTTTTTTTTTTTCTTTTCCTCCTGATCTCCTCTGCTGTTCCCAGATGCAACAGAAAGGACGTGTCTTCCCGCTCTTCTGCTGGTTACTGTGAACTTGAAACAAGAGCTGGCCCGTTGTGTGGGATCCATGGAGGGAGAGGTGGCAGTGAAGTTTTCCTGCCACTGTGTGAAGCGGTAACAGACTTTGTGGTGGCAAAGAAGTGCGGTATCACCCACAGGTGGCTGCTGGGAATGGCTATGACAGGGATCTTGAAATGCTTTTTGGTAGCTATTGAGATTTTATCAGATTGGCTTGTGTTGCTATCTACAGCTTCATCTCCAAGTCCTGTGATTGTGGGAGATGCGGCCTTAGTTCTTCAAATGCCAGTAAACCCTTGCCTTTGTCATTATTGCAGAAAAACATGAAGATGTGAACGGTGATATCTCTAAGATCAAATTAAAAAAACTCTCTGAATTTCCTTCTCTCATAACCATGACTCATCTTTTTCTTGGGTCATGATTTTTTTCCAAGGCTTAAGGTTGGGAGAACTGTTTGAAATCAGTGAACAGAATAAACATGCTGCTGTGTGTGCTTATTTTGTGACTTGGGAACCTGACTCCCCTATTTTTCAGTGACTATATATAAGAGCTTTATATGATGAAACTGCATAATGGAAACTATTTTTTCCCACTTGGTGGGAAACCATTTTTGTTCCTTCTCATTGTAGTTGTGACTCTAGCAATGCGTCTGTCAGAAAGCAGTTGAAATGTGCAGGAAAATGTCCTCTTTGTATAAGATTTATAAGTCTGCTTCTAAATGATCTAGCTCAGGTACATGTTCTATTTAGATTATTTTATAGTATCAAGTGTATTATTATGCAAAAGATAAAATCTTCCTCTGTGCCTGCCATACATCAGTTCTGTAGTCTTATACCCTACACATGCCAAATCCCAAAGTAAATATTTTGAGGTCTGGTCATAATTTTGTTCACATTCTCAAAATCTATCTGCAGTTGGAACTTCAAATATGTATTCTGGAATGATTTTTTCTCACAGAGAAGTTCACTTACAAGCTTTCTAATGTGATAACGAAAGGCCTAGTGTGAGTTTGGAGAGAAACAAGGTGAACTGATTTCCTGAAAATTGCTGTAGAAATTACTGTAAATATAATGTAAATGTTGTGCAATTCTTGGAAATGTCAATGAACCTGGCCAGCAGATTATCTTCTGACAAAAAGAATCTGCTACACTAAAACTGTTTAAAAAAAAAAATGCTTAAAAAATGTGTACTTCATGTGAAACTGTATCAGTCTTATAATTACTTCTTGTTTGACTAATGTCTTCTTAATTTAGGTACTATGAAGCCCAAGTATTAATAAGTATGGCTGTGTGCCACAGTGTAAAGGACTCTGCTGGTGGTGTGTGTACCGAAGTGAAACAAGAGAACATTTAACAGTGTTGTCCCTTTCCTCCCTTTTTTTAAATGCATTGGTGGGGGGCACACGTAACACATGTTCTGTCTTGCTGGGGCATGGACAACTTCTGGTTAGCCAAATTCCACGCTGACGTGCAGTAACAGGAGTTCAACATTAGATCGGTTGGTCTTCTTACCCAGAGCTGATCTTGACCTAGTGGATGAGGGGAAGGCTGTTGATGTTGTCTACCTGGACTTCAGCAAAGCCTTTGACACTGTTCCCCACAGTATTCTCCTAGAGAAGCTGGCGGCCCGTGGTTTAGACAGGTACACTCTTCGCTGGGTAAAAAACTGGCTGGATGGCCGAGCCCAGAGAGTTGTAGTGAATGGGGTGAAATCCAGCTGGCGGCCGGTCACAAGCGGAGTCCCCCAGGGCTCAGTTTTGGGGCCAGTCTTGTTTAATGTCTTTATTGATGATCTGGATGAGGGGATAGAGTGCTCCCTCAGCAAGTTTGCTGACGACACCAAGTTGGGAGGGAGTGTTGATCTGCTTGAGGGTCGGAAGGCTCTGCAGAGGGATCTGGACAGGCTGGATCGATGGGCTGAGGCCAACCGGATGAAGTTCAATAAGGCCAAGTGCCGGGTTCTACACTTTGGCCACAACAACCCCAGGCAACGCTACAGGCTTGGGGACGAGTGGCTGGAAAGCTCCCCTGCAGAAAAGCACCTGGGGGTGTTGATCGACAGCCGGCTGAATATGAGCCAGCAGCGTGCCCAGGTGGCCAAGAAGGCCAACGGCATCCTGGCCTGTATCAGAAATAGTGTGGCCAGCAGGAGTAGGGAGGTGATCGTGCCCCTGTACTCGGCTCTGGTGAGGCCGCACCTCGAATCCTGTGTTCAGTTTTGGGCCCCTCACTACAAGAAGGACATTGAGGTGCTGGAGCATGTCCAGAGAAGGGCGACGAAGCTGGTGAGGGGTCTGGAACACAAGTCTTATGAGGAGCGGCTGAGGGAACTGGGGTTGTTTAGCCTGGAGAAGAGGAGGCTGAGGGGAGACCTTATCGCTCTCTACAACTACCTGAAAGGGGGTTGCAGAGAGGTGGGTGTTGGTCTCTTCTCCCAAGTGACTAGTGACAGGACTAGAGGAAATGGCCTCAAGTTGCGCCAGGGGAGGTTCAGGCTAGATATTAGGAAAAAATTCTTTACTGAGAGAGTAGTGAAACATTGGAATAGGCTGCCCAGGGAGGTGGTAGAGTCACCCTCCCTGGAGATATTCAAGGAGCGTGTGGATGTGGCATTGTGGGATGTAGCTTGATGGACATGGTGCTGTGTGGTGTTGGGTGGGTTGTGGCTTGTTGTTGTTGTGTGGTGGGTGTGGTGTTTTTTTTTTTTTTTCCAGGTTGGACTTGATGATCTTACAGGTCTTTTCTAACCGTAGTGATTCTGTGATTCTGTGTGACCTGATTTCTCTGTGCAATGGATTCATATAAGACCAGATGCCAACACTCTGTATTAACTGTGAACTAAATTCTTATCAAAATGGATTGCCCCAGTTTATGGTGACACAAACAGCCCATGTCTCTTATGCCAAAAAATGTACCATCTGGCTGATAAAGCTGATTATCCAGAAGTGTTACTAAAAATGTCTGCATGTCTACAGAGGAGCAAATAATTGGCCTTAGGAAGAAGAAAAAAATCCTGCTCTTACTTCTGAAAGTTATGCTGATTGATATGGTGATTTGTTGTCCCAGAACTCCTAAAGATGAGTTGTGAGGGGGAAGGTTGTTTATGGGGTGGGATTCCTTCTCCTGCGGGTACGAGAAGGGCTGCATTATGAACCTTGTGTGTGCACTGTACTTTTAGTCTTCTTGCCTTCCAGCAATCTAACTCTTATAACCATAAAACATAATTATCCCTAAGACATGCCTGATACTGTTGTGGGAGCAATTCTGAAGCAAAGTGACTATAATATAACTGAAGAACTCAGACGGTTTCTCTTAAAATTGCAGGGCAGGTCATGTTCAAAAAAGAATTAAATATTAAATGAGGGGGGGAACACATTGGAGCGGAGCCCAGATTCTAAAACCAAATTGTTGAAGACTATAACCTGGTTTCCTCAATGAGTATTAATCCAAATTATGTATAGCAGATATGGCGGTGAGTAATAGTAGTTAAGCTAAGGATCAAGAGTCCAATTTCCTTCACATCTTTATAGGAAATGTAAGACCTAGTGTTGCATAGCAACAGTCAAAGGTATAGCAATATTTGCACTTGAAAATGTTTAGTGCTTTGGGAAGCATTAGATGGCTGATGAGATAGGTAGTGAGGAAATAGTATTATTCTCTTTTAGGGTACTGGTCTAAATTCAGTCTTGACTGTAGTGGCTGAAGACCATTAACATCTGAATAACTAGCTAGAGGTCTGCAAAATGAGCTATTGGTCTCAGTCCAGTTTTCAGATCACCCATATTCACATTTCAAAAACTATGCCTGTAATTGGCAATGTTGTTGGTGTGCTCTGAAGGCAAAGCAGATACAAATAGCTGTAGAGGCGGCCACAGAGCTCCCTGCTCCGGAGCACTCCTGCCCTATCGCAGAGGGTTCCCTGCTCTGGTCCTGCTGCCAGATAGAGGAGTTTCTACTCTTCCTAGTGTGATTTTTCTCTACAGCTGTGTGGTAAACTTGAAAGCACATTATTTAAATTTCATAGAATCCTGGTATTTTCTTTGCATTTTGAGCTAACTGTAAATGTTTTGAATAAAAGATGCTGCCTAGGACTTTTTTCATCTTCTGAGATACTCCTAAATTGTTTTACATTTAAATTTTTCAGAATGAAATTTGAGTACGCATTGAAGGTAAGAGTTTTCCAGAAAACTGCAATCTCTCTAATACCGGTTTTCAGAATGTCTGTGTTCTACTCACCTGGCACACCTGGAAATAGTTGGCTTTAAAACCAGGAGAGCATCAGAAGCAGAGGAGTAAAGCTACTAGAACCACAAGACAAGAATTTAGAGTGCCTTAAGTTCATTTTGGTAGTGCTGTTCCTACATTAGCTGTTTACTGCTCAAAATTGAGCAGCCTCTTGTCAGAATGGCTTGTTGGACACTCAGTATCACCTGAGCGCATGCTGTAGCTGGGCTAAGGGATGTCCCTGGTAGAGTAACTATGAGCAAAAGGCATAAAAACTGGCAGCTAACAGCATACCACAGTCATAGGACTAGTTGTTAGACTTTTTTTTTAACATCTAGTTTTATCTTATTTTACTAGTATTTAATACACTTTTCAGGAAATATATAGTAAAAGATCTCCAGGGTGAATCCAGTACCACTGACAAGTGTGGAACGGCTCGAGGATGTCCTTTACTGCAGGCAATTTTCTCTCTGTGCCAGTGCTGACTCTTCTTTTTCTTAACTGCCTGAAGTAAGCTTGGTAATGAACTCCATAAGAACATTTATAACAAGAGAGAGGTCCAGATTTAAGATCTACTGATCTTTAAATAATGACCTAAGAAAATACTCTGTCATTGACTCCAGTTCATTGCTTTAATATAGGAGACCTCTGGACATACCTAAATTAAATGAATGACAGTTTTACAGGACATCTTAAACTATTTTTTTCTGTAAAAACGCATCTTTGAATCTTAGAGTAATTTTAAAAAGCTGTAGCCATTTGCAGGTAAAAAGATTTAGAACTATTCTACTTGTGGCGCTTTTCCTAAAGGTGAGAAATTATGCCTATGACATTTGATTGTTAAGGTAGTAGCAGGGGTGAGGAAAGGTGTTTATTAGTGAGGTCACTCATATGATCAAAGTACATAAAGGGAAAAGAAAACCCACTGGACACCAGTTGTGAGGCTAATTCTTGTGTAATTTGGAGTTTTGAAGGTCTTTGGTGGAAAACTATTCACCATTCTTGATCTTGCCTTTATTATCTGAATGCTATGCCAGCGCCTATCCCTTTGCACGTGTTTAGAAGTTCAGAGGTTTCTGCCTGCTCATATGCAAAGGTGAAAAGTAGCATTCCTTACTCAAATTTGGGACCATAGCAGCAAATCCAAAATAGTTTAGGGACTGTACCACCTTGAACAGTGTTTCATGAATTTTCCTTATTTCTCTATGTACTGCACAAACAATACGTTTATGCATATGTATTATTTGGTGGATTGGTTAAAAATAGTGGATTTAAAATTACATGTAGCAGAAAAGTTGATTTTCCTACAAATAAACTGCTGTTATTTTAAGATAGTTCCTTTCTTCCACCCCACAAGTAAAGTGTCCAATGACACTTTTAAAAAAAATTCGCCCCTACCCCCAATATTTTGTTTTTCTCACATTTTAAAATCATGCAGGCACACATGAAACGGGTTTTTTTGGCAGTGTGTGAGAGATAATGTGGGGCTGGGGGGGGTGGACTATGAGTGGAAGCAGGTGGTGTTATTCATTTTTCTGCCTTCCTAAGGAATTCTGCAACAGCCTGCTTTAAGATACATGAATGATTGTGAACTTACTAATATTTTATGGTACTTGGAACCTACACAACTTACCATGTATTCTTAATACCTTATTTTTTTCCAGAGCTTCTAATGTGATTTTTTTTTTCTTTTGACTGTAAAACTTTTTATGGTGCATGGTTTTAAATATGCTTTCGTCTGTCTATTAAATGTGAGACAAGGCAGTTTTCAGTTGTGATTTTTGTTTAAGAGGGAAGTGATGCCTAAATAGGAATTTTATAAAACGTTGGAAATTATTTCCTATCCAAAGCACATGTGCTTTTTCTTGTGGGGGAAATCTGAGTTTAATCCAAGAGATTGTGGAATTTCCATTACCTTAGCGACACTTGTATCCACAACAAAACAGTTAATTGTCATCTGCTTTTAAATCTCAGGATCTGGTTCAGTTTTCGTTTTTATTTCAGGACCATTCATATGAAAACTGGAAATGGAAAGGAATATGTCTCATAGGTACAGCTAGGGCCAGCATCAGCATGTGAATGCTGAAAAGAGTATCTCTTATTACATGTCTGTGTTTTTGTTTAAAAAGTATTAAGCTCTGCAACTTCTTTGGCTTTAGGGGGAATTCTGCATGCCCCATATATCTGGAAAATTAGTCATGTTCCCATAGATTCCTATTGCTTTCTCATTTTGCTTGAGTTTTCATGAGATTCTATCACAGAAAAGAAAAAAAGGCTATTTCTTTTTCTTTGAAATATATGCTTATGTTGTTTTTTTGAAAGATTCTACATTAATTGCACATGTGTCTGTTGAAAAATACATTTAATCTATTTGGTTATGTAGAAGATTCATATAAATGAAGTCCTACTCTCAGAAAGCTCGTAAGATAAAATATGGTTTTCTTGGTGTCTAAGTCAGTAATTAGCTTAAGAACTGCCCCCCCCCAAAATCAACAAAAACAAACCAACAAAAAACCCCAAACAACCAAAACCAGCAGGAATTTATATGTAATTTTTTTGATCTTTAGTTCATTATACAGGTTACCTTTCATTAAGTTCTCTTTTTAATGAGAGACATAAAGACCTTGCTTAGCTACGGCTAATATTTTAGGGCCCAGCACTGCAAAAGCAGAAGGATGCTTTGGTATACTGTATTTCCACAGTGAATTAAAGAGTGTGTGGGACAGAAAGAAGCGTTTTTAATTTCATGCATGTGAAGTAGTTTGTACAAAACATACTGATGAAGGCATTATAACATACTCTGAAATAATCTCGACTTGATACATCTCTTGATGCTTCATACCATTAGATATTTTCTTGAACTATTGGAATGACTGAAGTGCAGTATATGGAAAGGCTTTGCATATGAGGGGTTTAGGACCAAAAATACACACTCATGAGCTCTCAGCTGTGTTTCTCAGTATAGGTCTACCGCCTTCTTGAGGAAGTGCCTGCCATCTATTCAGTGACTGCAGCTGTGTGGTTTGTGTGTGTACACACGTATGTACACGTGAGGCTGTTACCCTGAAGGTTTAACCAGGATTGTGCTTCTAAGACCATCTTCATCAAAATGAGCTGGGCGTTTTCAGCACTACTCTGTATGTGGTTTTTGGTCTTGCCCTTCTCTAAAGGACCACAGAAAGAGGGAAGACTGAGAAAAGAAACCTCACTTTGAAGTCTACAGCATCCTACAGTTTGTTCCACTAGTTCCCAGGAGCGCAAAAGCAGGTAAAGTAGTGTGTGAGGCTACTACATAGTGGTCTGGAACTGTACTGCCCACCGACAGCTGAGCTGTGCTCTTTCTCCAGTGCTGCAGAGATCAGAGATGGCATTTTGCATCTGTGTGAGAGTAAAACTTCCCCGTGAACCAAACCTGTTTCCAAAGTCGTGCCTGGATCTGTGCTCATCAGAGCATGGTGCCACCTGCAATCTGGGCTCTTGTGTCCGGTTCTGCTTTCAGGATACGTTTCCATGAATGCAAATGAGAGGATGTTGTTGGTATTTTGGAGTCCTTGAGCATTATAGGGAGCTTACAGAAACATGCAAAGTCTTTGAGGACCTTCCAGGCGCCAGTCCTGTGAAACCCAAGGGAAGTGGTTCCCCATGTAAGTTGGTGGGATGTCACACCAGCAGTGTCTCCACCAGTGGAGGATTTACTTTATTACCATGGCTTGATGTTACGTGGGACTTGGCAGGCAATCGACAGCGCACACCAGAAAGCTGAAAGATCCTCAGTGTAAAATCCTGAGGCAAGTGGTAGGCAGGGTGTCGAACTGACTGACTGATGAAAGGAAGCGAGTAGGTGCCTGTTTCCAGACAGCAGTGCCGTATAAATGGCAGCACGCGGGGGAGACGGTCGCTGGGAGGATGAAGGGCTGTGAGTGGAAGAATTGGCAGATGAAGAGAAATAGAGATGTATTAAAAACACGTAGCGGAAGGAGCTTCCTGCTCTTGGGGAGGTTCTGGGAAACACACACCTCACTCTGGATGGTGGTGAGGAGGGTGGATGGGCCCTCACGGATCCTGTGCTGCAGTTCTCTGGTCTGAATATGCTGACACTTACAGACTGCACACCTGATCTTAAAGCTTGTGACATTTCTGTTTCCTGTAATCCTGTCCTTCAGTGTGATGTTCTTCATACCTTGACTCTGGGTCGTGCCTCTCTGGCTTCTTGCTACAGTTTTCATTCTGGTTGGAGTTGTCTGCAAAGAAGTGCTTCGGCTGGATCACCCGGGCTGGCGTACTCTGCTTAACTTGCTCTAACTTCCTCTCCTTGGCTGTTTCCTGCTTGGTGTAGTGCTTGTTCTGTCCCTAGGTGTGATTGCACAGATGCTGATTTTGGGCAGATTTTTTGCCTGACCTTTCTAGTTTTCACTCTTACTTAACTGAAGATAAAAAAGAAAAAAAAAATGGAAAAAACCCCCAATAAATTGTTGCTAAAATAAGTCACACTTTTAAAGGGAAATTGCAACTCTGTGAAGTGAATTCCTATCTCTGTACACAACATCAGAACAAGACTGTTGTGTAAGCATAGGCAGGACTCATCCCATCCGCTGAAGAAACAGGGCAGAAGCAGCTCGTGTGGTGCAGAGGCTGATGGTTTTGTCTTTGCTCTGACCTCCGCCGTCAGTGGCTGACTTCAAATGAGTATTGTGTTACCAGATGTCGCAAATAATTAACTGTATATAACGAACTTCTTGAGGGATTCATAGGAGCATCTGTTTTGTTTGAGTGCTGCAAGTGCAGGAGGGGGTATGGGAATGGCAGAGGGAGATGGTGTGATCCAGGATGCTGCTAATGAGTTTGAACAAAACTGCTCGCTGCCTCTTAACGTTCATCAGAAACTTCCATCATCGCCTACCTCTGGACCGCTCTGTGAGACTTCTTTCTTTTAATCTTTAATTTGCCTTTTTGCTGAACAACTAATCGTATCAGACAAACTGAGAAAATTAGACATTTTTAGCACCATCTTCAGAGGCTTTAAAAAGAATTCAGTAAATGTTCATGAAGATAGATCTTGTGAAAACATAGTTAGGCCAAGCATGAGGTGTCATAGGGTGGAGAAACCTTTCCAGCCCAAACAGTTGCTAACAAAGGATTTAATTTTCTGCAGTTAAAAAGAACAAGCTTGAACTTGGGAAGACGCTGATCAGTTGGTATGTTTGTGCTTAGTTTTCTCATAGCAATACTCCAGTTCAAAGCCGGTAGAATTATGTATATTGGTACATGTTTGCAATGTTCAGTTCTGTTTAAAGATGGGTTGAAAAGACTTTCTGGAGGAAAAAAAGAAATTATGTATTTTCTAAAGTAGAGGTGCTTGAATAGCTTACGAGGGAAGTCCTATGGATGGCTGTTTTGTTTTGGTTCGTTTTTTTTCTGTTTTTACAATGGGAGATCCACGGTGGAGGTTGGAGCTCAGGGCTGTGTTTGGAGAAACCACTGACATTCATGGATACGGGAGGCAGAATACCAGGGCAGTCTCTGCTGATGGCTCTGGAGCAGCTGTTCGTGTCGGCTGTGCTGCGTGTACGGAGCTGGTTATATACACACCCAGCAAAGTCCTGAGAAGCGCTGCACTGTGCCTTAAATTGGATAGTATTTCCATGGAGAAAGGCAAAGGATGAACCATTTCAAATGAGATTTGGCACTAAGCAATGTCTTTCAGACATGGCAGCACAACATCGCTTAATTTGCAGATGAAGGGCCAGCTACTCTCTCCAGTCTGAAACTGAGTTTCTGCTGACCCTGGCTGCCATTGTGATCATGGAACAAACTGCTTAATTTACTAACTCAGAAATGTCTGCCTGGTGCTGGAATTTTGTCTTTTCCCGTTTCTTTAATCCTCTGAGGAGCTGAGTCGACAGCCATGAACAAGAGTAGAGCACATCCTAGAGCTGGAGGGCCGAGGCACCACCGCTAACTGTTTCCATCACTTTGCATGCAGAACAATTGCTTTCCTTCAGGATGTTGTTTGCCTGTGACTTGAAGATCATTAAGACTCTCATTTAGTAAACCTATGGGCTTTCATACATGCTGTCTTTTTTAATGGACTGTACGAGTGCTTTTTAACTTTTTTTTTCCAGATTTTTTGAGTACTGTTTCCTGCTCCCTTCAAAGCTGTGTGTATGCACGTGGCTTTAGCACTTGATCTTTTTCTGACATTCCGTAACTTTTACTGCGGTAGTGGTTTTACTGAGTAAGTATTGAGTACTAAGTACTCAGTCATCGTGTTTCCTTATTTCAGTCAAACTAGGAGCACTTCTGTCACTGTTGCAAGTATGTGTGTGTGCTCTTTTTTTTTTAAGGTGACTGGATTATTTTAATGAACTTTGCTTTCTTCAGTAGTAGCTTGATGAGATAAAATGTATTTTAGCAGTGTAATATTGATAGTGTGGCCAGCAGGAGTAGGGAGGTGATTGTCCCCCTGTACTCGGCGCTGGTGAGGCTGCACCTCGACTGCTGTGTTCAGTTTTGGGCCCCTCACTACAAGAAGGACATTGAGGTGCTGGAGCGTGTCCAGAGAAGGGTGACGAAGCTGGTGAGGGGTCTGGAGCACAAGTCTTATGAGGAGTGGATGAGGGAACTGGGGTTGTTCAGTCTTGTGCTGGTTTTGGCTGGGGTAGAGTTAACTTTCTTCATAGCAGCTAGTATGGGGCTGTGTTTTGGATTTGTGCTGAAAACAGTGCTGATACACAGGGATGTTTTAGTTACTGCTGAGCAGTGCTTACACAGAGCCAAGGCCATTTCTGCTTCTCACCCCACCCCACCAGCAAGTAGGCTGGGGGTGCACAAGAAGCTGGGAGGGGACACAGCCGGGACAGCTGACCCCAACTGACCAAAGGGATATTCCATACCATATGATGTCATGCTCAGCATATAACCTAGGGCGAAAGCTGGCCGGGGGACCGCTGCTTGGGCTGGGCATCGGTCGGAGGGTGATGAGCAATTGTCTTCATTTGCATCACTTGCCTTTCTTGTTTGTTGTTGTTGTTATTTTCCTTTTCATTACAATTTTTATTATCATTATTATTATTAAATTCTATTTCATTTCACTTATTAAACTGTTCTTATCTCAACCCACGAGCTTTCTCGCTTTTACTTATCCTAGTCTCTTCCCCATCCTGGTGGGGCGGGGGGGGAGTGAGTGAACGAGCGGCTGTCTGATGTTTAGTTGCCAGCTGGGCTTAAACCATGACAAGTCTGCAGAAGAGGAGGCTGAGGGGAGGAGACTTTATCGCTCTCTACAACTACCTGAAAGGAGGTTGTAGTGAGGTGGGTGCTGGTCTCTTCTCCCAAGTGACAAGTGATAGGACAAGAGGAAAAGGCCGCAAGTTGCACCATGGGAGGTTTAGACTGGGTATTAGCAAAAACTTCTTCACTGAAAGGGTTGCCAAGCATTGGAACAGGCTGCCCAGGGAGGTGGTTGAGTGACCATCCCTGGAGGTATTTAAAAGACCTATGGATGAGACGTGTAGGGACATGGCTTAGTGGTGGACTTGGCAGTGTTAGGTTAACAGTTGCACTTGATGATCTTAAAGGTCTTTTCCAACCTAAATGGTTCTATGATTCTATGATCCAAGGTCATACTTTATCTTACTTGAAACTGCTGTTCTAATAACTGTAGAATCTTCAGAAGAGTCATTGACTTTACTAAATATTTGTATTTACGCTACTGAAAAGGCTTTTTACCTGATGTTTAGCATCAGTTTCTTTCTGTGAATGGGGGAAACACATTTGTGACACTGGTTTTCCATGTTGTTGTTGAAAATAAATGTAAGACTTGTTACTGTCCTGACTTTCCATAGATCTGAAGCATGATTTCATTTTAGTTGTTATTCTAGGAGGGAATATCATGAATTTAAAATTACTTGGAACATTTCTGTGCGGTTTTTTGTTCCCTTTCCCTTTGTAAGATTTCTGGGGAACTTTAAAATGTTAGGGCAAACACCCTGTCATAGCATTTTTCCAGTAAAAAGTCTGGACTTCATTTAAAAAAAAATAGAATTGTGACAGCTTGATTAATGAGACAACAAATAACTTTTTTTTTTTTTATCCTAGGAGAGTTGATTGGTTCATTCTTTTTAACTGGTACTTGTCATTATCTGGCCTGTACTATAGCCTCCTATTTATGAAGTTACATCACCAGGAAACAGTAGGACACTTGTACACACTGACGGTAATTTCCAGAGGAGTGTAAATTGGAAACCACTCAACTGTTACCAGTATAAGCCTGTCTGGCATGTCGCTTATGGAGTTTCAGAGATACAAGTGAGCGCTAGGAGGGTACAGATTAGTTTGGAGCTTAATTTGAAAACAGATATTGTGTGTCAACTGAAGTGTTTGTCTTTTAGCCCAATGTAAAAGGGAGAACTTGATTATAGGGAATTATTGATATTGGCACTTGAATGTGTTCACTATTTAAATTAAGAATTTTTGGGGCAGTGTTGTTTATTCAGTATCCTCACACAGATTCTTTGCAAGAACTAGGAAGTAAAAGTAATGTTGACTAGGATTCATTTCTGCATATAATACCCTTCTGCATTTGCTGAAGGAAATCCAGTGGAGATAGCCAGTCTGCTTTTATGAGTGAATTTTATTCACTTATTCATTTTTGTAAATTTATTCACATACTCATTTTTGTAAATTAAGGATACTTTAAAATGTCTGTGCAGGTAAATTGCTCTCCATTAAATGGTGATTTTTTTTTTTTCCCATACTGTTTTCCCATGCAATATGTGTTCTTCTGTGTACACTGAAAGTACCTTTGTTCCAGGTGGTGTGTTCCACCCTAGATTACAGCAAAATAACTTCTTCCAAGCACAGGTTGTAACCTTGTGCCAGCTCCCCTCCACACTCGAATATTCTCTAAGGAAAGTTATTTTAGAAGTTTGGCTCTGTGACTTTGCTGATGGGTGCTGATGGGGCAGAGGGGGAAAAGTAGGCTTCTAGAACTAAGAAAAGAGCTTCTAGAAAGTCCTCCCGTATGCATAGGTGAGCAGAGAATCAGCTGTAATCCTCCTTTGTCTATTAGGAAAACAATAAGCAAACTGAGTAACGTCCTGCCACGAAGTAATTCATTCTGACTCCTTACAAAAATTACTGACGTATTTATTAGCAGTTCAGGTTTGGGTCTAAGCATGTGTTGGTGAGTCAGTGTAAACCTGTTAACAACAGTTAATTACTTATAATGTTTTCTGCAACCTTACAAGATCTATGTAGTGCTATGTAATTTAGTTGTCATAATTGTGTTAAATTTCTTGACATTATCTGTCATAAGACTTTTCAGCGAGCAGAGAGATAAGTAGCATTTTGCTAATGAACTTTTGAACCTTTGCTAAGACAAGATGTGTGAAAAATACTAACAAGGTAGAGACAAATTTATGAGTTGGTAGGCGCCAGCAGTCCAATATAGGAGCACGATAGGAAAACACCCCACAAGTAAGAGCAGTAAATTCAAAGTCTGAATTCTAGCCAAATGTCTGAAGGCACCCCGAGAATGAAAAGTGTAAATATTACTAATTTTTAAAAAAAAGGTTAACATTACTTGGACCATGAATAGTTGATAAATATGCAAGACACCCATGGCATAGTTGGTGAGATGCCTGTGTAACGGGTCATAAAAACTGAGCTGGAAACTGCTGGGAACTTGACAATAATGTTGGGGTAATATCTTGAGCTGTTGATCTGTGTTAAGAAGGGTGAATTTGATTTTTATCTGTAATAAAGACTGGGCAGCCTTTATTTGGTGAGGAGGGAAAGGTGGGATGGGGGAACCACCTGCAATGTGTTCCAGTGAAAAAGAGGAGACCTCTTGTAGAATTGCAGCTCTTTAAATAGTTGTCTCTGCAGAGAATTAATTAGTCCTCTCTTTCCCTAATGCTTTAAACTCTGTTTGTATTTACTTTCATAGCATGTCCCATTGCATGCACACAGGTGCCTGAACTCCAGAGGTGCAGCTTTTGCCCTCAGCTGGCTCTACATGGTCTGGATGTGTCCTGGCGTCCAAGTGCTTTCCACACTTCTGAAGAGTAGCTGTGACAGATTCCTCTCATTTTCAGTCAGTAGCAAGACTTCCAGGGTGACTTGCTGGGGTGTTATAGGAAATCTTGAAGGAAATAGTGGGTTCTTCATTTTACTTGGGCTTGTCCATGCTGGGAGCCCCTTCCCAGCTCCTAGGTTGGTGATGGAGAGCTGGAGCTCTCCCCCAAGTGCAGCCACTACTGTGCAGAACCATGTTTCTTTGTTACGGTGAGTACAACTCAGAGTAAGAGAAATTCTAACTCATATCATGCATGAGAGATTTCTTAGATAATTTAAATTTTTTAATATTTAACAAAGTCTCTCTCAGTCTACCAGAAATAAGGGTCTTACATCAGAGTAGTGTTGTAGAATTTCATATATAGGACCTTAGAAATGTAATTTTTCTTGGGTATCAGGAAAAGCTTGAAGTGTCAAGCAGTTTAAAAACTGTCAGCTGAAATACTGTTCAGAGGTGAAGGAGAAATTCGGTTGTAGAAATCATCTCAGAGGAATCACCAGTCTGCGTGTCTTGGATGTATTTTGTAATAGTTACGTGCCCCTTTATAGTAGCAGCAGTTCTGCACAGAAGCACAGTTACTTATTTTCCTGCTCCTTCAGTTACCTTTGCCTTATGCATGGCTTTTTTAATGATTCCGGTGGTTGTTCTTTCCCATCCAACATTGTGTTTTGCTTATTATTATTGCAGAGCTTTGTTAACTAACACATCAGAAGTGATGGAAATGCCATGAAAGGGTCAGCAAAGAGAAGGCTGCAGGGAGGTGTGTGGTGCAGGTCAGGCTTTCTTTCAGCCAAGGCCCAGAATAAAGCTTTTAAGCCAAACTTCTCATAATTGGACTCCTTTTCAGTGTGATTAAGTGGAGATTACTATTTTCTAAAAGCAGAACTGGAGCAAATTGATACTGTCAAACAACTCAAACTTTCCTTCTGTCTCCTAAAATACTAATTTTAAGCCTTGAATAAGTAATTAAGAAAAAGAATGATCTTTCTGTCTCAGTTGAATGTCAGGGTGGGGTTCATTCTCTGCTGAAACACAGTAACAGTAACTGCAAAACAACTGGCTGCATAAAAGCAGACACCAAAGAAGATATTTGACCGCAGAAACATCCTGTCCTGGGGCTTCCTGAAGAACTTCAGCCACTCCCATCCATCTGCTCAAAAGCCTCGATATTTCCCCCCCCCGCCCCCCAGTCTTCTCTGAAAGTAAACCACTCAACTGCAGGTGTAAGGAAAATGATCTTGAACTCTGAGGGAGCTCATTTTGGGGCTCTCTGTGGCCTTTATTGCCTCTCTTCTGTACTGTGGTGTGCTGGGCTGAGTGTCTCCAGATAGCTGCTGTGGTGGAAAAACACCAGTGTCCTTGATGATTGCAAAGTTCATTGGTTGGAGCTCTTGTTTTGGGAAGGTAACAGGCAGCAAGTGCCCTGGCTTTTGAATATACCCCAGGGGTTTTGCTTGATTTAGAGCAAATGCCAGGGTTGGAGCCTGGATGTGACAGGGTACATACCGTAGCGGTAATGCCTGCATGTCCAAGCAGTCACAATCTTCTTGTTAATGATGGGTGGAAAGCTGCTGTTCTTTAATCATCCAGAATTGGAGAATCTAACCAGACCTTCATATCACTAAGTTAGATAATAAAATGATTGTTACCATTTGTCATGGGGCCTTGTAAGAGGTTCAGCCAAATCCTTTGGCAGCTTCCCCAAGCTTATTGAGATGTGGGTTTGGGTAAGTAATGAGGCCATTAAAACAGCTGGCTCCAGTAAATAGCTTTGGATTGAGTTCTCGCAAGGTAAAATGAATGGAAAGATAAGTACATATAAGACGCATGTAAGTAAGGTATGGGTTTGGAAAGGACAGACTACATTAATCTGATTCCTTAGTTTATCTAAGTATGCTGGGCTGTGCTGCTTGAATATGTAAGTGGCTTGAATATAGAAGTGGGGTTTTTTGAGTTGTGTTTTTTTTTTTCCCCTCCTCTCAAATTAGAAATGATACATATCTGGAATGCATATCTGAAGCCAAGGGAGACATTTGGGAGAACAAAGCATTGTATTTGAGTGACATTTTAAAATAGAAATTAAAAAGAACATCTCTAAAAAAAAATATTGGGGGATAGCTTTGTAATGAGAGTGTCAAGGGCAAAAAATATAAGTGCTTGTAATATGGAACTCAGTAAATAAATTAAAAGGAGCTAAATACGGTGCTGGAGATAGACAGGGTGCTGGGCTTGCTTAGTGAGTTGTTCTTTATTCAGTTGCCATAATTGTCTTGGTGCTGTGGCACCCGCAAGGCTTGCCCAGGTATCAGCAAAGCAAATCACATAATAAGATACGTCTTTGTGTTAGCTCAAACTGGAAATTGGTCCCCGTAGGCTATGCCTGGACTAGTAAGCAGGACCAGCTCATAGACGTGAACACCAGCAGCTCATCAGGGCTCAGTATGACCTGGAACAACTACCACTGGCCCCCACAACTGACCGGTTGTTGCCAGTCAGCAAGAGATCAGTTTGTTTGGAAGATAAAGGGCCCAAACCTGTGGGTGCAAGGCTCCACCAGCTTCAGAGACAGCAGATGGGCCCTGCCCCAAACTGGTGCAGAGAGAAGGGACTTAGTGTGGAGCTGCTGCCCTGGTCCGCAGGCTGGGTGAGGTCCACTGGTGTGATGCACTTACATGCTCCAGGCTAACGCTGAACACAGTCTACTGATGTTTCCTTTCTCTGTCAGCTGTATTCCTGTGGATATGGTTTTCTCTTGATGTATACAAGAATTGAGTCAATGATGTTATTAGTGTTAATTGATTTTAAGTGTCTATATCTTCTCATAACACACTGTGAGTAGTTTGATGGTATAGGAAGAAGGAAATGTTGTAGCATAATATTTTGAGGTAATTAAATCCTTTATAGAGTAACATAGGTAAAACTTAAAAAAACCCTGATTCTTAATACTTCTGTCTACAGCTCTGTTTAGCCTGCTCCCTGCGTATTAGTCTCTTACGCTTCTCCCCCACCCATGTCACACTAAGCTGTATTACATCTCTCTTGGCTGTCTCTTCCCTCCCAGTCGCTGAATGTCATGTATATCATGCAATCACTGTAATAATCTCTTTTCTTGCTCTCAGACTGTCCTTTAACTCTTATCTGAAAATCTGTTCACCCAGGAGTCCCACGCGCTCTAATGCTGCTCACGTGCCAGTTCAGTATTTGTTCTGGGTTGGAGGTTGTCCTCTGCTTTCTCTCCAGCCATGGTGCCAGAGTCTGGCCTTCCTACTACTTGGGAAGTTTAAAAGTAAATCATAGGTTACCCTGTGAGGTCATCTTACTTCTCTTTTTTTTTAATATGTGATTTTTTAAACATAGAAATGCATCTACTTCTGTTTTTCACAGGCAAACCACTGTCCATTTTTTAGGGATAATTGTGATTAACTGAAGCTAAAGGACGAGTGATCACACAGGCAGAGTTGACCCTGGAAACCTTCATGTAGGTAGACTAGTAAGAAGTTTGCTGTAATTGATGTCCCTGTGAAGGACAGCAAGAGTCAGGGACACAGGGACATGGGAGAAGTCCTTTAGAGGGCTGTACATTGGCTTTGATAGAAGCAAGGACAAGTTAAACTTGATATATGGTGTAGAGTACCACAGAGGAGTAAAAATAGTGGTTGCTGTTCCTGAATATCCCTGTTGTAAAGAGTGCTAACAGGAGTGGTAGCTGTGGCACCCACTTGTGTGTGGCCTTTTAGGACGCTGCTCTTGTAGCCGGTGCTTAACAGCGGCGTGCCCCAATCCCACGCAACAGGAGAGACGCGGTTTTGGTACCGTCATGGCATGACTACATTATATCACCCATCCTGATGTAGATATGAATGATGCTTGCAGTAATGCAAAACCAGTTTATTATGAAATGGCTTTTTTGCCCCTCCCTCCCCCTTTCTTCCCCCTTCTTTGAAAGTTACTTGTAATAATGATTTATGAGAGTACTATGCAAACTCTTCCCACAGGGCTTCTGTTGAAGTGGGATAAGCAAGTAGCTTGTGTTTTCCTCTCAGCTACCTGTTTTACAATAGTTAATTCTAAAAATGTATAAAATCATGAACTCCAGACAGTTGTTGATAAGATCTCCTGATAAAGTAATCCTGTGCATCTGCTGCCAGATAGTCTGGCTCCACAAGTATTGTTGTCTTGTACGTGGACTTTTAAAAATAAAGCTGAATGACCTCTTCATTTGAGTCTGTAACTGACTTGCTTGGCATTGAGTTATAAAGTAATAATGAAATACCCTCAAACATAGCTCCCAAGTAATTCTAAAATATAAAGCTGTTATCAGATTTCCAAGGAACTGCTCGCTAAGGCTGGGTGCTTCACTGGGGAAGCTGCAAGAGAAGAAATAGCCATCTGAGGAAGGAAAAAGAAGAGCTCAGAAGACATTCAAAAGCAAGAGAGTCGGGAAACTAAGGGAAATAAGAAAGGGAAGAGGAAGAGCTCTGCCTGAAAAGAAAAAATCCCAAAGAACAGGAGCAGTAACAGGAGAGGGATACTGTGAGAACAACTTTCTTATCCACTCTTCCATAGAAAGAAGAGGTGAATTAGTTTAACTGCGAGGAAATATTTCTTAATGATCTTAAAAGAAGTTGGAAAGGCCATTCTATCAGCATCATAAGTATAAGGTAATGATATTTTTCTTGTGTTTTTATGATAGAAGATAATAAAATGTTTATGTAATTCACACTAATACAGAATTCAGTATTGTCTCTGCGCTTTCAACTTTGGAAGGGATAACTGTACTTTGTTACTGAAAGCTGCAGTTCAGAGGTAATGTAATGAATTATCAGCCTTATGTAGTAGTCTGTCAAATCACCCTAATTTTGTTTCCTGTTTTCAGTGTGGTAATATAGGAATATTCAGCCTCTGATTTTTTTTTTTTTTAATTTTATTTGCTTTTGTCACCTTCAAACTTTATTTAATTGAACATTTGTTTTTCTTCTTCTGACCTTTTTTTGCCTTAGACTAAGATAATTTTTGTTTGTGGAGTGGGGAAGACAATACATTTTTAAAAAAGTGTGCTTGTTCCAACATTCATTTTATATTGTATTGTTACTCATATTACACAAGTCACTTGGATTTACCAGGTTTTGTTTAAACTTTGATGCAGTCTTTATGAGATAATTATTCTTTTTTTGTATTAAATAGTAATTACTATCCTAGTTGTCGAGGGTTGGAAGGAAGTTTTAAAATATGTATGTTCTTCTCACAGTACATTTTCTCCTATTTTCCCTTTTGCTTTCAGTATTTTTTCTTGTTGGGTACAGTTCTGCCTCTTCCCTTTCCTTTTTTCCTTTCTTTGCTGGTCCTTTTACTTGGTTATTGCTGGCTAGCTTCTGAGCAATCCTATCTTCTAGCTCTCTTTTCATCCTCAGGTGGTTATGTCTTCCTTTTCAGTTTCCCTGTGAATTTTATTTTTATATCTGGAATATAGGAGAGATTAAATGATATGCTTTCTGGGAGAACTGAGAAATTGGTTTTTTTGAATGGTGAGATGTCCATAAGGCTGTGATGAGAGAATGGAAGTGCAGTATCTCCTTTTATTGGAAAGAGCACTATTTGTTAGCCATCCATGGGCAGGAGGGCAATTTGGTGGCAGCAAGTCGGTCTAGTCAAATAGGAGCTTCTTACAGCAGCACCTTTCGGAGTGGACTATCATTGTAACTGCCTGATAGTCAGGAGTGGGCTGTAAGAGGTGAAGATAAATTAAAAAAAAAAAATCCTCCCCTGCTCATTTGAAGCTATACTTTGTTTGCCTGATTGTAGGTGGGAGCATCAAAATCTCTTGGAAAGCAATATAGCTGCTTTATGTGTGGGGCTCGCCCCAGTGAAAAAGTCTTCGGCTCCGGTTTGTCGGGCTTTTCCTGCTACCCCAGAGAGCTTTCTCCTGGGTCACCCCCAGAAGGTCTCCAAGTCCACTCTGCCTCACTGGTCCTGCCTGCTCCCTTCCCTCTTGTGCCAGATTTTGTATATCAGCTGCGGCCCACGCGGACTTTTCAGTTTCTCCCTGTGCTGTAGAACATGCTCAGTAGTATTTTGTGGCGTAGTATTTTGAGCCATTTTTAATTTATTCAGTTGTTTCTGATTATTAGTCAGTGGGGAATGAATCTGTTTCTGCTTTAGATCATGTGTGCTTGCTTCAAATTTTTTCAGCACCATATAGACTTAACGTGCTATTCAGCACTGAAAATTGCCTAAAAATGTCAGAAGGATTTAATGGTTGCTGTGTCTTAATGGTTTCTATTTTAGTATGTTTCTAGGCTAAAAATAAGTGATGATTATGATTTTTCTCTTTCTAATTTTTTTTTGTTCCACACTCCACAAATTCATTCAGTGATCCAAGAGGCAAGCTGAGTTCATTCCTTCTCACTCAATAATGCAAACTTTTCTGAAGAAATTATGTCTTAATTAACAATTGTACTGTACCTGAGTCTTATCAAGTCCTCAGCAATAACTGTGTAGATCATCTGAGACTAATTCTTACAAAAAAAAAAGTGTTGAAATTTGCATAGCAGTTCTGATAATTAATGTCCTCCCCCCTTCCCCAGTTCATGCCGTCGTGGCTCTGGGGAGAGGGATGGAGTGCTGTGCTGTGCTGACCCGGCTGAGGGCCAGAGAAAGCTGAATTTGTCACGTCGGGTCCTCCGTAGAAGATTCCTGAGTAAGAAGCTGTCTTTTCATAGTCACAGCTTCAAAACAGAATAGCACTTCAGATGTGGGCCGAAACGGGGCTGACCAAACCCTATGTTTTTTTGCATTCTCTTGGACTTCCTAGTTTTTTCTCTTTTTTTTTTTTAAGGGGGAAAAAAGAAAAAGAAAAGAGAGACTTCTCACTTTTTCTTTTTTTTTTTTTTTTCCTGGGATGACTTTGATTTTTTTTCTACTTGAACTAATAAACTGGCATGCTTTAATTTTTAAGGCAATTCACAGGATAATAGGATTTCAGGGTTACTGCTTTTATCCTCCCGGAGAACCAGTGTGCACACATCCTGGGTTGAATTAATGCTTTGTAAGTTATGCGTTTTGGTTTTCCTATAAACTAATTCTCTCTGTTGGAAGGGAAGAGAATTGCAACTGAAACTTGGAGAAATACTATTTACTGAATGTATATTTACTAATAATTTAGAGAGTTACATGTCCTACATATCCTGCACCATGTAGTGGAAACTTTTTGCATCGGCAGTGTGAGGTCAAGGACCTGAAGGAATCCAGAGATTTGAGAGTGCAAGAAACTGTGGAAATTGTGAATCTGCTTTCTCTCAGCTACTATATAAAAAGTCCCACACAGATTAGTGATGGATTTTTACTCCACCTCCTTGAAAAACACTTATGATGGCTCCTAACTCTGGAAGAGGGAACCTACTGATGAATATTTACCATTAACATTAAACAGATCCTTGCTGAAGACCTCGTGGACAAATGTAAACTGGGAAAGATAGGGGCTGGGAAAGGGGCCAGGCAAAAGGTTAGAGCCTGTGGTCTTTAAAACCCTGTGAATTTTGGGTGGGGATTGGCCATGCTGTATCTTCTGATATCCTGAGATAATTCTTAAGAAGTATTCAAACATTTTTTATTACACGAGAGGAATGCTGATGTTTATACACTGCAGTAGTCATGTAGGTTGGCTTGCTGCTGTGTGGCAATCTGTGGCTAACGCTGAGGTGTAGTAACTCAGGACAGCTGGCAACACGCAGTGTGTTGTTTTCTTGCAGAAATACTTAAGTGAATGTTCTTTCATCAGGAATAATAAACCAGGTGATTTTTATGAAACTATCACTGGGTTCCTGGCTCAAAGTGATAGCTAAGTACTTTGCAGTATGTAGGCATTAAATGTGGATTTTACCCAAGCAGTCATATCGTTTACTCCATAGGCAGTGCAGAGAGCCCAAGTTGAGGGTTGTTTCATTACATCAGATTTATTAGAGTATCCTGCCATAGGGATAGCTATAGTGATATGTGTTAGAAAGGAATTCACATTTTCTTATGTAATAATGGATTTTTTTGTTAATTAAAAAAAAAGGTAAAAGAATTTTTCAGTCTGTGTTGCTGGCAGAATTTAGAAGACGGGCTGCTTACTGTAAAGCCTGTAAACACTTTATTCCCTCCTATCCTCCTGAAATTTGGGGCAAAATTGGAAGTATAGTTTGACTTCAAATTATTTTCTGAAGATTTCATTTTCCTATAAGCAGTATACAGGGACAAAAATATAATGTACCCGATTTGTGGAAAGAAGGGGAGTGACTGGGTCTGGACTGCCCTACTTTGTGCAATACAGGAGAGGCACATGATAGTTGTAGATCAGTGGTACCCTGATTCATGCTGTTGTTGTAGCACTATAGTTTCTCTTCGTGTACCTTCAGCTTTTCCACTTGTGTGCAGTTTCTTCCTCCAAAGCTATTAAAGTAAGTGTGTAGAGTTGCTAGTGATCTGAAAAGTAGCTTATGTATCTGTTGCTGCTTTGACATACAGGTTTATTTCTTTTGATGACAGTATATGTGCATTTTATTAGCTAAGCGGTAAGCAAGAATGTTTTGGATGACTGCAAGGGAATTTTGGCCAAATAAGAAGGATATAGATCAATATCACTGTTCCCTGACAAATGCCAGAAACACAGAAAGAGCTGACTGAGCTAAAATGAAGGAGTTGTCCTGCTTGTGCACACTGTGTAGCTGCACTGTTTTCTCTTGCTTTGTGCCAAAGCAGGACCCTGCTGGAAATGCGCAATACAATGACCTCAGTTTTATGGCTTGAGAAGACATTTAGCCCCTTGAGGCATTTGGGGGTTACTGTGTCAAACCACTCTCCTGTCCTGTCACCAGACACATGCCTGCAATCACAACAGTTGTGTTAAGTCCTATGATCGGATCCAACATGCGTGTGCAATCCTGCCTTCTGGCTGGATGTGCAAGTGTGAGGGAATACCTGTATATTTGTGCTTACACTATGGAAATCTTTGGTCATGTGTGGGAAATGTGTTTTTAGGACAGGATTTTTGGGCTGGGTTAATTGTTCTAGGGACTACATCCAGCCTGGGCACTGTAACGGTGCAGCCGGAATGTAATGATCAACTCTGACCTGCACTTCATCCCAGGGCAGGAGACAGAAATGCTTTTGCTTTGCCAGCTGCAGCCAACTGGTGTCCTGGCGTTGATTAGGAAGGGAGAGAAAAAGCTTTTTGGATTGTTTCTGATTCTGGCGTAGAGCCTCTGGCCAGCAGCAAAGGTGCCCTTTCACATCTGACCTCGGGATTGTCACTTCTCTGTTGAATAGTCACTTTGTCATCTTCTTGGATGTAGCACTACTATGTAATGGTTGCAAACTCGTACAGACAGTGCGACTTGGTTGCAGTTGCAAAAGAAGTAATGATAGCTGATAGCTGGCTTTATGTGGAGAAAAAGGGAGGAGCAGTGAAACTTAGACTGAATTTAAGACTAGGTGTTATCATCTAGGGAATGCTTTCTGTTTTTTCAAATTTACTTTGTCGTGCTTTGGAATATGGATTATGCTCTATCATTTAACATCACCTGAGCATTTTAACTTAAGAAATTCCCTGCCGTTATCATAACGCTCTTCATTAGTGATGCCTTTTTGTTCTTCTTCCTGACTGTTGTAGCTTAGACTTGCAGCATTTTGTATTGTAGGTCCTGGGTTTGGCATAGAGTGTTTGGAGTTGTGTATATGCTTTGAGTTATGTGTGCGAGTAGATGGTTTGTGACTTCCTCTGGGCTGGATGTGTGGGCTGCTTAGGATGGACTCCGTAGCTCAAGTAGTCCCTTCTGATGTTAGGGTATGGTCATATTGGACTCCACGCTACAGAGTGGCTTTGTTGTTGACCCTGAACTTTATCTGCCTTGTGTGTGTAGTTCAGAGAGATGAACCTACTTTTATATAGCTCTATATTAGAAAGCCTGTTTTCTTATATGGCTAACATGAAGGTGAGCCATGTGGAGAAAACCAAGAAAAGAAAACCATTAATTAAATAGTAAAGCGGTTAACTATTTCCAAACTATGAAATATAATTTATTGAGCAGGGTTTTTATACCGTCTTCAAGTTTAACAGGCTCAGTTTTAATAAACTCTAAGCCAAGCATGTGTCCAATGGCACGGGGTGCTGACTTTTTGGGGTCTGCAGGTTGGTGTCTGCCAGCACTTAATTGAAGATGCAACTTTCTGATATTGAGGGAGAAGACACTGGCTTGCAGGAAGGGCAGTCACTGGAAAGTAGTTGCTGAAATGGAGATCTGCCCAAAGTATTGGAGGCTGCAATAAGTGTAATCTACTGGACAGACCCAGATAAGTCTTTCCAAGTCCTATGTACTACTTGCAGAGAAATAACGGAGAGGACACCCACACATGTAGACATGCTTGGTACTCATCCTCCAATTTGGATTTTGTTTTGAAGAAGAGTCCTTTCTGCTCTGAACAGCTTGAGCTGAGAGTGGAAGGAGAAATATTAAAAATAAAGTCACAGAATCGCTAAGGTTGGAAAAGACCTGTGAGACCATCAAGTCCAAAAGTTGTGATAGTTGCAACTTGGTCATTCTCCAAATAACAACCGTTGCCTCTCCCTTTAGCAGTAGCAGAATTCATTTGTAGAAAACAAGCCCAGCTGTAACCTAGAGCCTGTGTATGGAGAATAGCTTGAAGAAAAGGAAGAGTTTTAGCTTAGGAAGGAATCTCACACAGACTGGCTATGGCAGAAAATCTACAGGTCACTGCAATGAAAACACCAACGTTAGGATTGAGGGATGTGGGGACAACAAGGGGGATAGAAACTTGCACTTAGACTATGACATCTTTTTGGTTTCCGAGATGGAAAAATCATTTTAGTCTTTTTTTTTCCTCCCTAAACTAAAGGATTTTGAGTCCTGTAGCCAGGAGAAAGAAAAACACTGAATGTAGATTTCAAAAACATTAGCCTTAAAAAAAAAAAAAAAAAAGGAAGAAAAAAAATTCACCTGGCAGCAAGTCTGTGGACCACTTTTTCTTTCTTCAAATACATACTGTACTTGCAAGAGACTTTTCTGTTTTGGCATGTATTTTCTGCACAGAAATTCCTGAAGAAAACCATTGTTGGCAAAAAATGTGCTAATCACAGGTTTCAAAATGGAACAGCTTGGTGGAAATGAAGCTGCCTGTACTTTGATTTCTGTACCTGAAATTGTTCTCTGATGTGGAATTGTCACCTTCTGGAGAGGGAGGGATTTAGTCAGGTGAGAACATGGGGGAGGGGGTTCCTTTTAGAAACATAGCTTAGTTCCTGAGAGTTATTAAACTCATTCCTTACAAAAGAAGAATAGCTTTTATCCCATGCATTTTCTAAGCATGGCTTATTTTTCCCTCTGATCATGTTGACAACAGACCTGCAATTTTATATTTGTAATGGTGAGCTAAGCTGTGTTTTGCTCTGTGCTACCTATTTCTTCTATCACGAAACAGAGATGAAGATCTGTTTCTTTTTCAAAGAAGTTGATAGTATCACTATATGGAGCTTTTTTCTGACTTGCATCAAAATCTCAGCAAACTGTTTTTCAGAAGATTTTATTTTGCTTGTTCCTGTCTCTCTCACATCACTGTCATGTGAACCCAAGTGTAAACATTTTTACATTTACAAACATTTTGTAACATTCATAAAAACATGCCTTTTTCTGCCTCACACAACCACCTGCCATTCCACATTGAAGGCTAAATTAATCTCTGCTTTGTATACTGTGTTGTCTTGAAGTCTATTGTGAGCATCTGCCGGATGGAAAAGGTCTGTCAAAATGTAGAGCAGTTTGGCTGCAAAAGGCTCAGAGCTTTCTGCCTCCAGTGAGTTTGTCAAGGCTGGCCATGGCTGCGTGTCCCAGACAACGGGCAGCGAGCTGGGCTGTGCTCTGGTTTTTTTAACCTGGTGTCAGAAGGTTCCTGTTTAAAACAGTCACATTCTTCAGCATTTAATAGTCCCTTCTGCATGAGTTTGTTATTACATGTTCATAGTTATCTATCTGAGGTTTTTTTCAGGCACTTCTTGCTGTAGATAGAGAATTACTTAATTTCTAAAATTGCTACCTGAATGTGAAACTGAGAGTGGTGCTTTCACGTGGCGATGCTAATTTCTAGCAGAGGTCTGGCCACTGTAGCCTGTGACTCAGCTGGCTGCAGTGTCTGTTCATTGAATTCCATCCAAGTGGGGGTTTCCCTGTGCCTTGGGGGCTGCTGGTGGACCCGGGAATTTTTAAAAGTTCAGTTTGGCTGTCTCTGAACTGGCAAAGTCTTGTGAGATCTGTGTGTTTTAACAGTCCCAGCTAGTGAGATTTTTTTGTTAATATGGACATTCATGGAAAAGTTTGTTTCTCTCAATAGCTGCTTTTGTTTCATAATAAATTGCAGTTAAAAAGTCAGTATCTAATGATGAAAGAGAGGAGTTTGAAGAAAAAATCCAGAAGCATGAAGTCCTTCTGAAGGTGAGTATCTGGCTGTCCCTGTTAATAGCCACAGTTTTAGACTGACTTCCAAATTCAGTATATATTACCTGGAAATGTATCACAGCTTTCTGCCACTTCAGGGCATACACAAATTGTGAATCTGTAGATAGTGATTTATAGGGAATGAATGCCGTGCATTTGTGATACAACCTTGGCGTCTCACACATTCATCTACGGAGAGAAAAGCAATTCACTTCTCATTTCCTGTGTTTCACATTCTTTTATGGAGCAGAAAGAAGCTTGTGAGGAACTGTTACAACATCTTGTTTAATGCATATATAAAATCATTATGCTGAAACTTTAGCCCAGTAAATGTTCCAAGGATGGTTAGCTACAAGCTGTGCCGGCATCAGTCAGTAGTTCTGTGACAGAGATATTTTTTGACCTCAACGATGGGCATAAGAAACTTTACCGTTATTTTAACTTCCTGGGCTTTTTTACCAGGTTCAGTATTTGTTTGGGAGCTGATCAGTCTGTGGAGGACCACTAATGAATGAAAGTAAAAGTTAGATTGCTTTTCTAGAGAGAACTATTTATACATGCAGGTATGGCTTTTCCTCGGCTTGCTCAGATTAGATTACTTGCTGGATAACTCTGGCTTTGCAAAACAAATTTGTGGGAGGTCAAGATGGGTGAGAGTGATTTACTGTATGTAGGGAGTGAAGGTGATTTATGCTGTCTGTTCTCTCCACGTGGCAGCTTGGGTCGTGCCTGGTGACTCCAGTGCCTGTAATAGCTGGGGGCTGTACTTGTATTCTTTGCAGAATCATCAGAATCATTCCTCCTAGTTTTATTTTCACATGCTTTC
This sequence comes from Gavia stellata, assembly GCF_030936135.1. Classification (NCBI taxonomy): domain Eukaryota; kingdom Metazoa; phylum Chordata; class Aves; order Gaviiformes; family Gaviidae; genus Gavia; species Gavia stellata. The sequence continues at coordinate 19,981,637 of NC_082599.1, read as the reverse complement.
TCTGCAGGAGAGGCACAGAAGGAAAGATTTCTAAGTGAGTTAATATATTGCATGGATAGCCGAAGTGAAATCCTTTGTTGTAAAGCCTGTTTTGTTGTTGTTGTTGTGCTCTTCCTCTCACCCTGCCATCTCCACTTTGTTTAGGTCTGAGCAAATATAAATTTAATATATGTTGTGGATCTAGTTATGTTCACATACCTCTTTTTGGTGCCTGTAAGCCAAGGTGTGCCACCTCCTTGGCATGAAGTGAACCACTCAGCTGCAGGACGTCCTGTAGCGAACTGGGTGAGGAACATACATTTTATATGAGAAGTTGTCTATGGAATGTTTTAAATACTTAATGCTCAAGAAGAGTGCTGAGAAGGACTGTGTATGCTGGTGATTAGGGCAGGCATAGGAGACCCAGGGATCCTCGCTCCCTGGGTTCAGGAAGGGAAACGAGTTTGAGTTTCCCACAGAACCCAAGAGTGCTGCAGCTGCTGAACAGCCGTCCACGAAGGATGGAGACAGGGCGGGAGGTACGAATGCTGCTGTGGTCTCCTGCTTGCTGCTGCCAGAAATCCAATGGATGAGCCTGACAATGCCTCCTAGGTTGGGCTCTGCAGGGAAGGTTGTGGAGCAAATCTCCATCTGGGAATTTCTCCAGCGCGCAGGAGAGGGCTCTGAGCAGCTCTGCAGCCAGGAGGCTGTCCTGGTGGTTGAGCTGAATGACAAGGGGCCTTCACTGCTTGTCACTAATTATTTACCTACGGCTTTCATTGCTGGCCAGTGTTAATTATTTTTGTGCTGGAGCTCCAGCTCAGTGGTTGTTAATGCTTTCCTCGTTGCATACTCTCCAGCAACCTCTTTAACAGTTATAGTTTTGGTTTTTTTCTTCTTTACATTCATTCAGTAGTTCAGGATAAAATATAAATAAATAATAAATACAAAATATATATATATAATTAATCAACTGCTAGATCATTGTTAACATTTAAGAATATTTACATGAAGATAGAAACTTATATCCTTCTGCTAACAGGAAAGAAATTGATTGAGCTCCTCCTGTGAAACAAATAAATAACTGGGGAGAGAAATGTTAAAGCTTACTAGTCATAGTAATTAGGTCAAAGAATCCTCCTGCAGTGCATTAAGCTATCTGTTACCTTCTAAATAGAATTTAATATGAAAAAATATAAGAATAGGAAACATTAGAATCTTCTGCCAAAATTCCATTCAAATAGGTAAGAAAACAAATTGGATATAAAAAATTAGTTTGGACAAATTCAATTTAATCTGTAATCTTATGAAAAGAAGCAATACCATTCTGGTAGTTAGAATGCAAATAATTGTGGATTTCTGTCTCAAGGGAATATTTTACTCTCTTTAAAATATGTTGTGAGCATTAATGTTTTGTTTCTGTCTTTGTGATCTTTTAATTGCATTACACAATTATATTAATATTTAATCAATGTCCACTTTGAATCAACTATGTGCTTTAATGGAGAAATGATTCCTCTATGTAAATGAAAGTAAAACTAAATTTCATAGTTTAGTTTTCAGAACCAGTTAACTCTTGAATGATGTTAGCTATAGCTAGTTCTGGCATATAGTCAAGAACAGTAACTGACTTAAGGAAAATGAAAAGTCAAAATATGAAGTGTAGAAATACCTAATTTGTCTTATTACCAGGTGTCTACTACTCAACCTATCTTCTACTAAACATGGTACATTACCACTAAATTTATAAGAATAGTATTTCTTTTATTCCTACAGTTTACCTCTGCTTTATTAACTTAAATGTGCTAGAAGTAATCTTATGTGGGGAAAAAATTGTGGCTGTCTAGGGCTAGAATCCATATTTCATTTTCCATTTTATTTACTATGTTTTGTTATTTATGTTTCCTAAAACCAGAAAATAAAATTTAAAATGTGATTCTATGCTGTACCTGGAGAACTAATGATAATTCTCACTTAGTGATTTTATTGACCTCAATAGCTTTACAAATGTGGCAAAGGATGTGTTTTAGCTTTGCAAATCAAACTTGGCAATGGAATTCTATTCATTACTATAGTATAAATCTGGAATTTATAGATCGAAATTACACTGATGCCCTTTGGAGCTAGATGGGATCTTGGATGTTAATTTGATTTGTGACTGACTGGAATCCAGCTCAGCCTTTTGTTCTGACACGTTACAAAGTTATAGAAACATCTTTTTCATCCAACTTAGCGGATAAACAAGGGGAACAGGTTTTTTGAATGGGAGGTCATCATGTGCTTGTTGCAGGGTTTTGGAGAAGAACAGATATTATTACTCACGCAGGATTTCTGTGTTTGTGGACTTCATGGCAGCACTGAACCCTGTAGCGTGGGTCTTCCGCTCAGCTCCAACTCTGAGCAGTTTTTTCCAGGACAATACCAGCCCCTGCTTGCTGCAAAGAGGATCTCTGTGCCAGTCACCCAGAGGCGTGCCTGGGAGCTGGCTTCACAGTAACTCAGAATCCACTTAGAAAAATCAGTGCTAACCCTTGTCTGAAGAGTCTGCTCTTGTGGGAGGTGGAGTCTTCAAATCAGGCTCCACACAAGATGCAGTATATTTCTTCTGTTACCTTGAGTGACCTCTGTTGGCATGGTCATCTTATGACATGTTCAGGCTTTACGTCAATGGAGAAAGTTGAAGTATTTGATGGTCATGCACTGCCATAAAAGCATAAGGAGCCAAAAGTGTGGTCCTAGATGAGAGTGGGTGCTGCATAATCCCACTGATGTAGCCAACAAATAGACAAGAGCACCCGTAACTGCAGATGTCTTTCAAAGCAGTATTTTCATTTCTGCCAGAATTCTAACCCCAGATTATCTCTTGATTGTAATTTCCCGTAATTTTACAGATCTTAATGTTAATCTTAATCAGTGACTCTCTCCCAGGGACAGCGAGTCTGCCCAACAGTTGTGGTTCCCCCTGTTATTTCAAAATAAATACACAAATTCAGTCAAAAGCAGAAGCAGGAGCCAGTTTTCGGGTTTTTTTTTTTGTGCTCCTGTACTATATGACAAAGAAGCAATTCCCATTTTTATCAGTTTGTAAAGAAGATAAAAATGGAGGCAAAATAACCCTGCTGAGCTACTTGTACTGCATAAAAACATGCAGTTCCCTTTGATGCCCAGATATTCAGAGTAATTCTGCAGTGCATTTTCAAGGAGGGGAAGAAAAAAAAAGTGTATAACTTTTTTGTGGTTGCAGATTTCTTCCCCTTACTGAAACAGTGAGATATGTAACAGCTGTCATTTTTAATAAGATGATGCTGAATAAGAGTAAAATAAATTGAAAAAAATTACTCCTGTAAAACTTGAAATAATTTTATAATTAATGTGAAAAAATGTCATTTTTTCATTTCTGAAATGTTTTATAATAATCTTGTAAAATTTTAGTAGGGATCGAGTGTTAGAAAGATTAAACATGTAATAAAGGAGAAGAGCCTTCCTAATAGCAATTTAGGAAGTGCTAAGGGAAAAGAGTGTTCAGCGGAAGGTGTATGAAATTAATGATAGACTATTTTGAGAGGATACAAAAGAGACAATAAAAAAAATACTGGTTTTCTACAAAGGAAAATGGGCAATGACTTTTTTAGTTGTGGAAAATATATGGTGGAAAGATAATGCCAAATAAAAAAAATAAAAGCACTTCCCCCCCCCCATTGATGTGAAGCACCCAAATAACTAGGAAAACTCTTTAAGAGCCCCGAAGGAGCGCTGTAGATAACATTTTAAACCTTGCTTAGCCCTGTCCCTGAAGACTTGTCGGGATAATGACACAGTTTAGGAAACTGCCTCAGGACCTGTTAGGAAATTAGAGGCATTCCGTTGTAAACTAAGCTGTTAAAAACGATTTTAACATGTTAAGTGGGAGAAAACTTAGGCACCCACAGCTTTAAGTGTGGTTAGTGTAGGTTAGGGAAAAGAAATGGTGTTTTAGCTAGGGGCAGGGAGGTGGAAGAGGAGATGCTAATTGATTAGGACTTGAATTTAAAAAAAAAAGCGCAAAATAGCCCTGTGATTTCTTTTAAGATATTCTAGTTGGCTTTTGATTTTTTTTTAAGAAATTATACCTGCCAAAATTGTCAGATAGCTGCACTGTTTACAGTATATATCTGGGCAGAGGAAAACTGCTCACTTTTCCTTCCCTGAAGCAGAAACCTGGAGTAGGTGTGTACAAAAAGTCCATTTTTATGTGCTTGTCAACCATTCTTGTAGCTTTTACTGCTCTGAAAAACAGAGATGCTGTGTTTATGATTGACAGAAATCACTTACAAATGGATGAATGGGAGTTTAATAAATATTTAATGTAGGGATGCTTGCTAACAGGAATATAATTACAAATTAGAATCCTAATCCAAAGATGCTGGGTGCATTTTGTGCTCTCATAGTTCATGGACAACTACTAAATAAAGATGGGGGAAGCATCACTGGTAGCTGTTTTGGAGGGCAGAGATGGTATTTAAAGGATGGCAGTGAACTTGAAAGGTAATTGTTTTTAGACAAGCAGTTAAAACTAAAGATTAACCCTCTTCCTGTGTCTGAGTCTTGTTGCCTATTTTGAGTTTGTAATAACTTTTTATTGATGATATATTATGTGTGTATTTTCTTCTGTGTCAATATACTTCACCATTAGTAGAGGAAAACAGCAGTGTTTTGCATACTGAGGGTATTTAGTAAGGAAGTGTGCATAGAGTCCAATTTATAGCGTAAAAAAGCCAAACACATAAAAAAAAAAAAAAGGAAAACTACATCAATTTCAGTGATCCCTGAAGTCTAACTTTTGAATATTCAGGCAGATTGGATATTATGAAGAGCTTTCAGTACTTCACAGCTATGGATGCCAAAGCAATTATGTTTGCAAATCTTGAGATGCATCAGCTTGGTTTTTTACCCTCTGACTTGGGAGCAGGGAAGCAATTTGGCTGAATATTTAGGCAATTAATGTTGGAATTAGCTCCAAGTTTTGAATTTTAAGGAGTTTATAAAATTATAACCAGATATAAATGAACTTTCTGGCACTTTTGAAATAATCCCTTTTTCTGAATTGGGCATTAGCTTCAAATCAGCAAAAGTTCGACTTTAAAATGTGGGTGGAGGTAAGAGCAGGGCTCTTACCTGGATCCTGTCCCTGCCTGAGCTTGGAGCTGTTGTGAGGCATGAAGTGCTGGAGCTCCAGCCCCAACGTCTTGCTGACAGCAACTGGGACCTTGCAGCTTAGGGGTGAGCAGCGGGGTCCAGGGAAGATGACTTGGGAGATGGAAGTTTTCTGATCTATATTCATTCTGCTTCTTACTCTGCCCTCCCTTTGGAAAGAAGCTGCTCTCTCCTAGGTGGCTTCTCCAATGTTGACATGGGCTGTTTGAGTTAGTTTTTTAGGAGCATCTCATTTGTTGGCTTCTTTTATCCTCCAGAAAATGGGATCAGCTGCCAGCGTGGACATGGACTGGATCTTACTGGAGAGGAGAGGTGGCAAGGCATGACTGTGGGAAGGGATTTGTGTTCAGTCATGTCAAAATGCTGCTAGTATTTTATTTTGAGAAGACAAGTTAAGGTTTGTAAAGGTTTACGTCTCCCAGAACCTAGAAGGAAATGTCACAATGTGATGGAAGACATACATCTAAGTTCAAGGCTTTGTTACTGTTGAATTTCGAGGTCCTACTGCAGGCAGCAGAGAGACAGGATCTTTAAGGAAAGGTTAAAATATTTGTGTAGGCAGACTTTTAGGCAAACAAACAATATGTGAGTTGCTACTCGTTCTGGCTTTACCGATAAGTGATGTGAATGGTGAGGTCATATGGGGGTGTCTCCATCAAGTCTCTAGTTATTAATTGCATTCTCAGTTTTTCCAGTATGGTGATGAATTGATGTCCAGGAACAATGAAAAAATAAGTACAATGATATTAAAAATTGAATTAATTTGATGGATAACTTCCAGTCAGTTGCAGCAAGGAGCTATTGCATCATTATGGAAGATAAAGATCTTGTCTGAATGGTTATTACTCTCTAAATTTTAGGTTCTGTGTTATTGAAGAGATGCTCCCCTCCCAGGTTTTCAAGTTGGAAACACTTGAAGGCTCCATTCAAAACCTGCTCACCTAACGTTTGCCTTAAGAATGTTTGTATGGCAAGAGAAACCTTTACTAAGCCTGCTCAGGGGTTCATTGTCAATATAGGCTGGCTCAGATGCTGCGTGGCAGACTAGGTGTGAGTAGGTTAAGTAGAGGTTTACAGAAAGCAGCTCAATTCAAGTGTCATTTCTGATTTCCACTGAAATGGGAAGACTGTAAGTGGGAGCAATTTGCATGTACAGAAGCTGGGCAGAGTAGAGGAAAGTACATTTACTGAGCTTAGATTAATCCTTACAGTCATTTCCCTCTTCTTTGAGTATCCTGTAGCATAACTAGCATCAGCCAAAGTGAAGTGTTTAAGATAGTCACGCACAGCAATTTATATGTCTGCCTTGAGACATGTAGCCAAGACAGTCAGCGTGTCCCTGGAGGAACCATGGGGCAAGTCAGACTCCTACAGCAACGCCTGGCAGTGCTGGCAGGCAAGCCCATGAGCTGCCTTCGGGCACCCTCTGGTGTGCTCTAAACCGCTCAAGGTTTGGGAATGTGTTCGCCCAAAACCAGAAAAGGGGTGTTTGTCTTGAGTATCATTCCTAAAGTATAATCTTGATACATGGATTAAAGTTGCCTTATAACATCCTGTAAACATTTCCTTGTATCAGCTTTTGAGATTTTAAGTTAGATTTTAATGCATTAATACTAAAGGCTTGGTAGGTGGGTAAGTAGGTCTGTGTCTAAGGAATTAAGTGTCATTTGATTGCAGAGCTTACTGCTATTAAATAAGTGCTTTATGGTTTAGCTATTTTGCAGTTTAAATATAGATGTTCTTAGAAATCATTTCATCTTCTTTTATTTCTAATAGCAATTTCTCTTTTTATCATTTAGACAGATCTGAGTGACGGTAATATTTTCACAGCAAAGACTAATCGTGTTGCTTTCCAGTATATGTAGTCCCTGGGGCAAGTGTGGAGTTTTTGTTTTGTTTTGATTTTTTTTTTTTATAGAACTAAACCAGTGCAGCAGAAGTCCTATTTGCCTGTTGGCTCTTTCGGTTCAGGAGCTCATAAAATACGGCTGTGAATTGTTTGCAGTTATATGCAGATCTTTTAACATTGATCAGCAAGGAAGGAACTAATACCATCACGTTTATTATCATCAGTGACACCAAGAAAGATCTCAGTCTGATCATTTGGGCTCAAATAAGCCTTGCGGGAACCACTGCCCATTCTGATCTTCTGTCTTGGCTAGTTCCTAAGGTGACTGAAAAAGGTGATGATCCTCATGTGAGAAACAGAGAAGGTATTTCTGCTTTTCTACTTACTCTTGCAAATGACTTAGCAGGGATTGGTGAAACATTCCACCACAGAAAAGCCATAATTTTTGAGGGATGAAGGTTTACACAGTTCAGGTTTCCATTGTTTTAACATACTATACAACACTGGTGAAGGTGGAGACAAATGGCCATTTATTTATTGTTCTGCTTTTTCCATTAACCCACGGCCAAAGTAAACCACAGGCTCTTGTGGCCAATATGTTATTTCCTCAGTATTAGAGCTGTAAGTCCCAGGCAAACTTTTTACATGGATGTGAAATGATCTTCTAAGACGCCCAAGTGAGTTGTTCTATTTAGCTGATTTATTTTTTTCCTTTTAATCTCATTAGAGGCTTTTTGTTTGAAAGTGGGGCACACAGAGCTAAAGTAAACTAGGCATTGATACTAGACTTGGACTTCCTAGAATTAGAGGCTAGTATGTTTAAGTTTTGAAAGGATGGAGAAGATTTCAGATAAATTTTGAATACAGGTTTTGAAAGAAAGTACTTTAAAATGTAAACAATTTTGGACCAGTTTTAGAGAATGGTGTTAGTATACCATACCTCTGAACAAAGTTATTATGTATGATGATTAATATATGGAATAAGCTGTCAATATTAGCAAAATAGACATATGGCTGCAAGTAAATTACTCATAATTTATGCAATATACAATTATACATTTCTGATGGCTTAAGACAGCAGTTTGATTTAAATTTTTCTTTCCAAATTCAAGAGAGTGGAAGTTTGATTTTTATGCATAAGTGGGCTCTGGTGATTTAAGGTTTGATTTGCATTTCTGCCAGGCACTTCCTGCATAACCTTGGGAAAGTAATTTCATCATTGTGTTTCATCATTTTAGTTCCTCACTGAATTCTGAAGGGGAGTAATGTGAAAACTGTAGCTGATACTGTATTCTGTTTGGGTATAGGTTTTGCCTGTAGACACTTAAATCTAACCATAAATTAATTATGCAACAGAAAAATGAATGTCCACTTTGGCAAACAATATTTGGTGAAGAACAACAATCTGTATGTGTCTCCATAGTTTTATAGGATGATATATAATGGTGTAAGTAACCTGACTGCATTTATGAGAAATATTGGCGGGGGGGGGGGGGGGGGAGTTGTGTGAAATTTTTTTGTTTGAATAGAAGAATGTTTACTAATCCTTATCACTGGTGATAGAAATTGTATGTAGAATTTGCCAGTGCCACATGCAAAATGTAACCTGTAATGAATTTTGATGTTATAGTTCATTCCAAAATATCTGTGATCCACCAGACTATAAGCTTATAAAAACATAATTAATTTTAGTCAAGAAATGAGCAGAAATTGCTTTTGTAATATTTGGCTTTACACAGTGAGCGGGCAAATATTCCTCTGCAATCTAAGAGACTGTGATTGATGTGAAGCAACAAAGAGTAACATATTGAATGCTGTTACATTGAGAGGTATTAATAATGCATGTAAATCACTTGCTGTTTTCCAAAGGCTTAATTCCTTTCCTATCTAGGAGGAGGGAAGGAACAGAGATGTACAGTGTCAGCAGGAATAAGTGGTGGATGATGCTTGCGGGACCCTGCTCAGAGTGGAATTGCACTGATGATGGATTTTGCCAATTCTGGATTTTGGGCTGATTCTGTTGCATACTAGGAACCGATTTTAAGAAAAGGGGGCTGATCTCTTTGTAGAGGAGTACCTGGGTAGAACTGTATGGAGCTTCAGGAGCACAAAAAGACATATAGAAGCACAGATTGGTACATGTGGCTCTGTCACTTGGAACTTTTTCTGTTACCCTCCAAAAGTTCCCTTTGAGCCTCAGAAGTGAGATATTGTATTATATGGTGAAGAGACATAGTATGAAGTCACAGACCAGGGGAGGGAGGGCTGTTAGGGCTGTCTGGTAGAGCCAATATAATCTGCATAGATTTTCAGTATTATCTGAATACTGTTAAATTCCCTACATGCTGCTGGTGATTTCCAAGTGATCTGTGATTTGTCTCTGGCCACAACAAACTTCTGTCATCCCCATCACTCACCACAGCCTGGTTCTGCAGAGTGCTATATTGCAGTTATCCCTACGGACATCCTTCCTGGGGGGTGGTGTTTTCAATTTCTCTCTGTTTTCAGTCCATTTTATGTGGAAAAAAGAGCAAGGATGAGGATTTTGGTCAGTGCAGCTGTGGCGCAGGAGGTCAGGGTGGCATCTTGGCCTGGTGGAGGTCAGCAGAAGGGTTTCCACATCTTGCTGTATGCAGTAAGGTAGGAACTGAGTTTACCTTCTCAGTTTCTGAAACTGAATTAACAATCCAAGGATAGTATTGTTCAGCTAAAAAGCTGTCTTCACAATTTTCTTATACTGACTTATACTAATTCCTATTTCTGAATCAACTGACTTACTTACACTAATTAAAATCTGTAGTTAACCAAATCTGTTTATAAACAAATCATGAAGATCCAAGAGATGGGATTTATTTATATTTTTTTAAGAGTTGTGTGTGTGGATTCCTTGTAAAGAATTTTCTATCGATCCATATAAACTGTCTTTTTATTTTTCTGCTTCTAATTTAAGCTTAAATTTTCTTTTTATGAGTAGTTTGAATATGTATCATTCTAACGATTGTTTCAGGAAAAAATGGTTGTAAACCAGCTGTGCATTAACAGTGCATATTTATGGCCTACAGGAGGCTGAGTGCTTGGAGAGAAAGGTTTCTTGGTTCTATATGCATCATGTTTTATTTACATCTGTGTAACAAAAAAACCCCACACAGTGTATGTTTTCTGATAATATGTATAATTTAAAAAAAATATATAAGCATGTTGCCACAACAAGATCATATGATGTGTCTTTGATTTCCTGACATACCCTTCAAGGCACAAACCAGTTTGGTGAAGGGACTGGGCTGCAATCCCTGGAAGTTGCTACATCCCAGTGAGGCAAGAAGGAGCATCTCTGTGCCCCTAATGTGCCTGTACATGTTTCATTCTGTTGTTTTTCTCTCCCTCCTTTGAATTCTAGCTGATAAGAGCTGTGGAGTTTCTCCTGGGATATCTCCGAGGGTAGCATTTGAAAAGTTATGGTAAGTGCGTGGCACATTTAAGCATATTCATCGTTAAGGTTATTTTTATCTTCTGAAATGCCAGTGGTGGTCGGTAGCAATCTCAGACAATTGGGTACTCTTCTCGATAAACATAGGCACAGGTGGTGGAGTGAAAATGTTTACTGCGTGCTTCAAAGTGTTGATAGGCAACAAAACTACCCAGAACTCCTCTTATTTCCTATAAGGCTCTGGGTAATAGCACTGTGCAGGGTGGGAGGCTTCTATTGCCAGCAAAAGGTGCAACTTTGCCCCAGCCCCCACCAGTCTGAGAACAGAAAATTTCTCCTGGCTTATCTAAAATACAGGAGGAGCTGTATGCAGAAATCTATTTACAGACTGTTCTTTTTAAATGAGAAGAGATTTAGAGGTTTATCTGCACCAGATAAGCTGTTGCTGCTACAGTACAAATACCTGAATAATAATGGCTTTGTGGTGAGAAGGAACTGCCGTATTGGGATTATTCCTTCTGCAGTCGCTGGTAACTTCTGAGGTTTTGAGCTAGCTCAGGGGTTTGAGCTAGGAGAGCTCATGGTTATGAGCTAGCAGAACTGAGGGTTTCAAGCGACAGAAGTTGGGTTGCCGCTGGGCCTGTCGCACCAGTTTTGGATAGCAATACCCGGGGCTGGCTCAGGATGGACTCTGCACCAGTTCTGGTGGGCAGCGAATGTTTTTCAGTCTGTGGGTGTTACCTCTGGCAGGTCTTCTCGCCAGAGTGGTTCCGAATTTGTCTTACTGTATTATAAAAAAAACATTTGGAATTCTTGAACAGAGAAACAATAATGGTTCATATCCTATTTTGAAGGAGTTAGATGGAAAGAACCACCAGACTTTCCTCTGCAAATGGATAATCATAATGTTTCCAGATGGCTTAGGTAATTTTGCCCCAGTCAGAAGCAGGAAGATGGGAATGAACTAAGCCAAAGGTAGGCAGTATGCTTTCTGATTGCTCTAAGAGGAGATCTGTTTAAGTAGGAGACAGGGAGCTGTCTGACAAACAGCATGGCATACTTGGCATTGCCACAGGAATAGCTTTGGAGAAAGCAATGGTTAGTTTTTTTCATGCTGCTATTTTTCTCCTGGAAAATGCCATTTGGTCAAAATTACATTTCCCTGCTGGAAAAATCAGATTTCAGTGATGCTTTGGGGTTTTTTTTTGGTGGGTGGGGGAAGCAGTGAGGAGGGAGAGATAAGCAGTATCCTGTTACACTGAAAACACCAGTTGCAAGGTGGTATGTTTCTAGACTTGTACGGACTTTTTTTTATTCTGGGTGTATGCACCTTGAAGCTAAAATCACCTGAAATAAAAACTTCAGGTTTACCATACACAATGCTTTAATTTGCCTGAAGTCCCTTTGAATTGTTCTATTTTTTGCCTCAAAAAAACAACTTGTGTTAATCCTGATTTGGCATGTTGCTTAAAAAAAAAAAAGAATTTTCCACAGAGACGAATCTCAGTTCTAGAAGATCTTCTATCTGGTCTGTATTGTTCAAGTGTTGAAATAATTAAGTGGATGATTGTTTTATGTCTTTAGTATTTTTAGGCTAAGTGCAGACTATAATATCATAACATTATATTCTAATAAGGTAGTAATTATCCTCTTGTATTTGTTCTGATCCCCACCTGGGATGGGCATGTTGAAATGTTCCTTATAACTGTAATGTCATATAAGCACCACACCCTTCTTGAATTTTGCCTTGTGGACATATGCCAATTGATTAAACTTATTGATTTAAAAGTTCTTCTTCCCTAGTGAAGACCTTGGAATTGTGCATCACCCCAGCACCAACTGCACGTCATCAACTATTGGAAGGATTTATACTCGGTAGTCTTATTCTGTAGGTGCTGCCCCCATCCCAGCACTTTATTTGGTGGATGCCTTTTAATGGGTCCAGATTAGTGATGTGGAGAGAGGTGCACTATATTTGTGACAGCAAGCGCAAACAGTAGTTATTTTGGATAGTTTAACTCTTTCGGAGTTAATTGTCTTGTGTGCAGAATTCTTGGGGTGGTGGGGGTTTTTTTTGTCTTTGGGAGCTTTCTTTGTACTGCCTTAGACCCTGGCACAACAGTGGGCCTCATTTCCTAATATTGCCATGTTAGGTGTGGGACGATGAGTATTGACAGGAGCTTGTTGAAACAGAGTTGCAGTCTGGGTCTGAGAAAAATAGATCCTTGGACTCTTAGCCATCCATTTCATGATGCTGCTGCCTGTCGTTTTCTGCTGAAGAACAGCATGAGGCCGATAGCCATGAGGCACAGATCAGATGTAGAAACAGAAAGGACTAGAAAAAGGACTAGAAAAGAGCTGTGGAAACATAAATGGTCGGTATTACAAAAGAGGCCAGAAATAACCTCTTTTTTTTTTTTTTTTTTACTGGGGGCTGACAACTGCAAATTCTGCTTGGAACCGAGCTTGTTGCTGAAGTGTGGAATTTGTCCAATGTGGGATTAAACAATGCATTGTTGCCTTGAGAAGAGCACTTTAAAAATGGAAACATTTTTCCAGTAGATCAGATGGGAATTCTGAAACTTAGAAGACTAAGGTCAAAGCTTGTGCAGTGCTGAGCACCTATGACAAAAATACCATCACTTGAAACTGAGGGTCTTCAGTACCTTGTGGAAAGAGATCTAAAATTAGCCACCTCTTTTCAGAGTCAATGTAACTGTCTCTATGTTTTATTTTCAAAAGCCAGATATTTCAGAGTTCTTAAATTGATGGTAGTAACTCAGTAGTCTTAAGCCAAACCATTACACTTGGTTTGGTTGTGCAAGTATAAAAGAGTAATGATAGTCTTGCCAAATAAAACTGGGGCAAAACCCACCAGACCTCTACTGAAGTTGTAATCTCACTGATGGGTGGGTAGGAATTACATTCGTAAATTGTGTTGCTGTCCATATTGGAATTGTTGACAAAGAAAATTTTCTAAGTAAGTTTGGCTCTCTGAAAACTGGTCATAGGCTGTATTTGCATCTGGATGAATCTGGGTAAAGAAGTTGTTTGCAGCATGTCCTTGGTGTATTTGAAACATTATCCCCTGAAAATTATTGGGCATATCTAGACTTCAGGCTTTATTCTTGTTGGTGTGTGCAACCAGCATTTTTTTGTGCACCTCCAGATTCTCCCCTGTCTCTACCAATTTCAGTTCTCTATTGATTTTTCTCTTCTTTCTTGCTTCCTCTTTCTTCTCCATCGTTGCTGCTTGCATGCTCATTTTCTTTCTACCCTTTGCTACCCTTTCCATTAGCTCCAAGTCATGTGGCTACCTAAACCAACAAAAATCTAATGCAGGTGCCCTGATCATTTCAGTTCAATGATAACCTTCTCTGTCTCCTGCTGGTTGCCTCTCTTCTTTCAAACCTTAGTAGCAATTTAGACCAATCTTAAGTCTGGGATGCCTGAAACGCCGTACCTGTGAACCACAGCCGCTGCATGGGGCAGCGACTGGCTGTAGAGCAGGTGGTGCTTGTGCTGCTGAAGCATCCTCCTCCTGTGCAGGCTTCAGTTGACTGGTTTTGCTGTCTTTCCCCCAGGATTTGGCCTAACAGTTTCACGCTCTTAACTACTTGCTTTAATTATATTAAAATGCTCATAGATAACATATTAGTGAATATTAGTAGATTTTTCCCTCTTCTGAATGTTTCCCATTTTCATTTAAACTTGATGATTCACAAATACCTGAGGAGAGACTCTAGTGTATCCTGAATTGGTGCAATGCACAATGCTGGTGTTCTTGACTTCCACTTGACTGTTGATGAATCCTGTTTCCAGTCTGGCCTGTATGTGTTTTTATTTGTCATTGTGTTTATCTGTCTGTTAGCCTGTTGTGACACTGTTGATTCTGAGCAGTAATTTGCTGAGTTTAAATAACCCAAGTTTTGAACTTTCTGACCAGTATTATTAAATGGTGACAGAATTAGTCAAGGAGAAAAAACCCCTGTTCTTGGCGAACTGCCCTAATGCTATTGAATAGACTAAAATTAGCCCTGTCATTCTTCCTCTTGCTTTTAGGCATCTCAGGTTAATTATAATTGGCACAGCCAGCCAAGCTATACCTCAAATAAGATGAAGTTTTAATGCCTTTTCTTTGATGATCTGCCTTTCCCTCTAAGTAAAACAAAGATAATAAAGATTAAGTTATCAGTTGCTTTTTCTTACAGAGTGCGTATCTGACAAAAAATGAACCAGTAGTAAATTAAAGGCGAATACTCAAGCAGAATAAAATAATAATAATAAAAAAGTGGCATAGACAGCAAATGCAGCTGATGCTAAGAAGGGCTGGGTCTAGTCCCACTTCTGATGTTTTGGTTAGTTAAAAGCTGTGATTATGTTCCACATGAACTGCAACTTTGTAAATGCGTTTTGCATTTATTAACTATGTTATGAAGATGATACAGACGGAGACGAAACTGTTATGGGGGATTTGGGATGGAACAAGCATGCTAATGAGCCTATGCAAAAATGCATCTATTAGCCAGATGGTGAGTTACACTGGCATTAGCTTCTGTTTACCATCTGTATAATCCTCAGAAAGAGGCAGGAAAGGAGCTAGAAGTGGTATAGAGGAACAGCAAACAGTAATAGTGTAGTAACCTTCACAATATGTCCTGAATGTTGCTTTTCTTAAGTAGTTAGAGTGACATACCCATTTCTTGTATCTGGTGGTGGATACCAAAATGCTGTGGATTCTGTAAGTTTCTCTGATGCTCAGTTCTCCCCTGCATCCCCCCTCGCCAGCATTCCCTGTAGAAGGAAGGCAAGTAGACTCTCATCATGAGCAAAACACTTACCATGGTTCAAAGCAAGTTACAATTAAAAAAAAAAAAATAAAAGCTTTAAACTGCTGAACAATGCGTATCACTGGGAGGGAAAAGAAAAAGGTTCTGAATTTAGAGAGAGAAAGACCTTAAGGTCAACTAACCCAATCACCTCCTTAGTAAAAATGTTATTTTAAATGCAGTTTGCAGTCTTAAACTTCTCAGATTATGGAATGACAAAGTCAGGAAAAATAATTGGCAAAAGTGGTATTGACAGAGGTCTCTATTTTAGGCTGAAACTGGAAAACTGAATTGATTAACATTGTCCTTATGCAAAGGCACTTGAATCTTACAGTTTATTTTTGCTTGTTCACTAGAGGGTAGCAGAGAGAGCAAGCGAGAGCATTTCAGCACAGCTTGTGCTCAGTAGAAATGAGTTCACTTGCTAGCTTTTATGTTCTTAGACAAATCTGGTGCCCTTCAGTCTCCTTGGCAGAGCAGAAAGGGTACGTTTTGATGCTGTAAGAGTAAGCCAACAGCATAAGACTTAAGAGCATTCTTAATGTGATTTGATACAATTCTAAATCATTCCTGGTTTTAGCATTGTTAATAATTATATGTTTTTAAGCTTATAAAAATAAGCATTTTCGAGATGCATATTTTCCAGGAAGCATATTTTCAGGAGGACTGTATTGTGCATAGGGGACACTGTCAAATTTAAGTAGTCGATAATTTAAAAATTAAATTTAAAAAAACTTTAGTAGTACATAATTTTAAAACAAGACCTTGACCGTAGAAGGTTACTGCTCTTCTAGGCTGTATTTGTATACATTCCATGGAAATAAACACCTGCAGTCCAAAAACTTCCTGGTGCCACCACATTAAATACCTGACAAAACCGTTACTACTGTGCACATCGCTCTCCACCTGGTTAGCGCACCCCGAACACAGCACTGGAAGACATGCTGGCACTGAGCAGGAGTTAGGAACCTGTTGGGTGAACAAGCCTGTGTTCAGTGTTGTTCATAATCTCTTTTGATGTGGAAGAAGGAACGTTAGGCTTTCTGAACTGAAGCCAGTATCTCAGCACAACTAGAGATCTCTATGCAATGTGCCACAAAGAAAAATTACAAAATGTTGCAAAATGTTTACACTTTTTCTTAAAAACACATAATTCTCACTGTCTCTTTTCATGCTCCAGGAGTATATCCCAATTTTATGCTTTCTGTCTAGTCTTTCTCTCTCCTTTCCCTTTTTTGTACTTCATATTAACTCCTCTTTTTCTTTCCTTCTTAATCTTCTTGCATTTTATCTACTGAAATTCTCCAATAATAGAGACCTTGTGGCATGTCTACTATTACTGCCTGAAAATTTAACAGATTTCAGTATGAGTTACCTGTATCCTTTCCAGCGTACAGATCTCTAAAGGAATATCGTGAGCAGAGTTTCAGAAAGCTGTGCTAAGTATGGCCATCTACTCTTACAGTATTAACAGGCAAGACAAAAAGTGTTGCCCTATAGCAACACAGCCCTGCCATCAATATTTATTGCAGTGTACGCTCTCTGGCATTTAAGAAGATTTTAAAGTTATGCAGTTTTATGAGGTGTTGTTAAAGGTAATACATAACGGGCTGAGGCTGATGTTGTTACTATGTTAGAAATCATTCTTTTTTTTCAAAATTATTCATATTGTGGTTTGCCTTTGTTTGCCTGTGATGTTGTAGAAAATTGGATCAGGAAAAACGTGCTTAAAATTTTTTGCCTATCTTTGCTGTGTGTAATCTGTTGGGCATACTGTCATAAAAAGGGACATTTCATTAAGTAGTGGGACTATTTGCCAACAAGAGGAGCCATTTGAAGTATTGCTCACTTCCCAAATAGCACTTAAGGTCCAAAGAAACACCTTTTTGTAATCTGTTTACATTGTGCTTGTAAAGGAAGAGTATGGACTGAAAATCTGTGTTGCCATCCTCCCTTCCCCCTTCCTGTCCCCATACACATGCAAAGATGAGATGTCCCCTAATGTGCCCGCTGCCCCTCACAACCTTTGAAGCTTTTGTATGTGCCTTTATGCCAACCCTGCATTGCAGATGGAGAGGCGGGGGTCGTCTTAGGTGTTGCCCAGCTTGACGTTCTGCCCATCAAGTGGTTTTTGTGGGGGTAAAAAAAATATTTGGGAATCCTTCGAATGTCTCATTCCTTTGCATTAAAACCTTTCTCAATTTCTACCTCAGTTCTGGTCTGAATTCCACAAAGAGACTGAAATCCGCAGAGGGGATTCATAAACGTACTCCTTATTTAATATTATGCAAAACAAAAAAGAAAACATGTTGATGTAGACAACTGTTGTCCTTGTTTTGCTGATTCAGATGCTTCATGACTAAACATTTAGAAACCAAAACTGAAATATAAACTCACTTTGTACGCTGTATAAAAAATCAAATATGGTCCTTTTCATCAAATTGAATTACCACATCAGTCTTCAAGGACTTTGGAGGCTTTGGAAGCTTCGTGTTGCAGCACAGCAGACGGATGTCCTGCCTAGGGTTGGAGCTTTATTGTGTTTCACTTGTGTGATGGATCATGTCTGTGCTCTGTTGTTTTATCTCTGTTACAGAAGACATTTTGGACTTTGATTCATACTGGTGAGTGTAAATAATGCAATTGGTTCTGATGTGCTCCAGTGAGAGGGAGCCACCAGACAAGTGAAGGCCAGATAATATCTCATCTACCTGAAATCTAGATTGGAATTAGCTGCAAAACCAGTTATATTGCCCATTTTCAATGAGTTTCTTATGCATTTTTAATGAATTCTTTTAAGACAACTGTTAAAACCAAATTTCTACAAAATTATGACATTCATTTTTATAGATATACCACTAGATATTTATCTTTACTGTAAAGCTCCTCAGGAAACTGAGAGTTGAATAGCAGTTCTGAGACTGCCACTCCACCACAGCAGTAATTAGTACAGTCTTAAGCAACTTCTTACTACTCTTTCCTTCATCACAATAGGCTCACATCTGCTTTTTCCCTATTGCTTTAAGTCTGTGGTTTTCAGTTCCTCCTCCCCCCACCCCCTCTCCAGTCTGCGTATTCCTGTATAGCAAATGTACAGGAGCCTGCCAACAATGTGCTCGCTTGTCTTCACTGAGGGTGAGAGGAGCCTAACACTTTCTATTAGCATACTTGTTCAAAAAAGTATGTCAGGAAGTGGGGGGAATATAAGCATCTGTGATGTGTAGGTAGTAAGTGCTCACCTAGTGGGTGCTCATCTTGAATCGGATAGGTTTAAGACTTTTCCGGTATCTGTCTCTGCAGTCACGTATAGTTTTCCAGTTAAAAATAACTGGTTTGAAGTTCATATTTGTCCAGGATCCTGTTAGCGGTTGTACAATGTGTATATGTAGAAACCCCTCTACCCCATGCCCCAAAACATCATGAGCACCAGTCTCTCCCAGTCCCAGAACTTTGATGTCTGGTATTTGGGGCTGTAGTGATTTGGGGAATCCATGTTTGAAATATTACCTCCTGCCTCTGTTTTTGTTCTGTGGTCTTTTCTTCCATCCCTTCACCCTGTGCTTTTTGCCCAGAATTTGCTAAAAGATAAACACCAAGCTGCTGTGTTTTGAGTCCTGTCATCTGGGTTCTTAAACCCTTTAAGTAGGCTGAAACAATCCCCATTTCTTTGGCTTCTGAAGCAGTTTTTCTACACAGAAGTATGTATTTATTGTTTAAGGACAACTTTTCACCAGAAGAAGCTGAAGAATACTTTGCTACTGTCATGCATGCCATGATAATACCACCTAAATGCCGTTAGTACCATGGGACACTGATGCTTTAAACCACACTGCTCATGTGGTTTGGGATCCCGCTTTCCCTGGTGTTAGCCCTCTGGTGAGTCTGACAGTTTTTCTCCAGATGTTTCCCACAGATGTTGTCTTAGTATGGGGGAAAAGGGGCCTCACCTTCATAATCAAAGGGCAGCTCATGTAGATACATGGACGAGTCTACTGTACGTATTAAATAGAATTTATGCAATATCAAAGTACCTAACAGTGATAAAACAGAAATGTAACAATTTCTTATCATCCCTGCTTATTTATCATCTGCTTTTTCCTTCTGTTGTCTCCTTTTTACTAGTCAATGTGCGTACACTTTTTTTGAGGGTGAGCTTGTCTATTTATGTTTAGAAAATGTTTTATTGATACTATCAAATCATAAGTAATAGTAGTGTGATTCAATATGCATAGCATATGCGTACCAATATTTAAGAATTTAATGAATTTTCTTACAGCCTATTTATGAGCCCCCAGAGTATTTTACATGCATTCAGGCCATTTCAGTTCCTGTGCTTGATGTAATTAAACTGGACTGTTGAATTTTTTTTTAACTAATCAACCTTGATGACCTCTCATTAGTAAACAACTTGTTAAGTGATAAATTTCTTCAAGCATGGACTTATTATTCAAGAAGCTAGTGAAAATAATAGTTTGGAAGGCACACAGCCATCTACAAATCTACAGTTTATGTAAGGGTAGCTTAGAATATGGAAAAGTTTCAGTAAAGACTGAAATGTTTTGAAAGTAGGACAATCATGTAAAACCACGCAGGGATACAAATGGCAAGTGTGCCCGTATGCACATTATTTTCATGAACCATTCAACTAATTTTTGCTCAGTGCCAAACCTTGCATCACTGTTACTTCCACCTTCCAGTTCTTGATGCTGCAAATATGTGTTAACCAGTGGTTGCTGGCTTGTTCTTTAGAAATATCTTTGCCTTCCCCTCTCCCCAGTGCGTTGGTGACATGTGAACACCACGCCTCTCTCTTTCTGTGTATCAGTTCATCTGAGATGCATGAAGTCTGACAAACTTGCATGGTGGATTTCAGCCTCCTCTGTGATACTGTGAAAGAACTGATGCCATTTGTTAAATATTTTAGTGCCTGCTCCCATGATTATCCTCTGTGCATGGCCATGCACTTCAGAGGGGGAGGACGGTGGGGGGGTACAGCCGGGATTAATCCTGTCACAAGGGCGCCCAGCTCCTGTTGCTGTCCTCGCACCAGTGTGAGGCACTAGCTGGATATTGGTGTCCCTTCTCTCCCTCCACCTTTTTGTCCACCCTTGAAATTGTCTTCTGCAAACTTCCTCCACGGCAAGGTACAAGTTACATTGGTTTGTAAGGAAGAGGAAAAGAGAACCTTAGATGAACAAACCTCTTTACCTTTCTCAGTCTTATCTACTGGAAACTACAGTAAGTTATTTTTAAAGGATTTTATATATTTACTTTGCATGGGTAGGATCTTGTATAAATTAGGTTTAATACACAGACGTGTGTACATGGCCATGCGTGTACAACCTCATGCCTGAAGTGCATGCCCCTGCTCCAACTTGCTGCAAGTTCCCTTTATTTCGACTCCTTGTTATGCTGTGACTGAGTAATCTTATTAAAAATTGCCCAAAGCCCTGCACTTTAAAATAGTTGAGTTGCATTGCTTTAGGTGAACACAGATATCCCCTGTATACAGGCATCCTAGGGAAAGTAGGACAGTGTACTTTGTAAGGGTGCGCATCCTTGTAGCATCTAGAAACTGAGTTTGGACACTTAATTGATACTGGTAGTGTAACGGGTTATTTCAGTTCTTAATCTTTGAGCATTTTAGTAATAAAACCTGCATATATTGTGATCTGTGAGTGCCTTTATCATTCAATATTAAGAGCTTTTTCTATTTTTCCCCTACTTATGTTTTTGGTTAAGAAGAAATGTGGGTTTTAAATCTAGAAAGTGGCTGATTTCATATAGTCTACATAAATGAGAGTTATGAAAGCACAGTGTGTTTAGTGAGGGAAGGCCTGTGTTGACCTTGCCTCCCTGAGGACAAGGAGCATTCTGGATGCCATTCCACAATCTTTCATTTTTATTGGATATTTGGAGTATCTTCATTGGGAAGTTACTGGCCTTTGTTACGGATTTTAAGGGTATGACCTATGAGGTATGGAGGTAGCATGGATTGCCTTCAGGGTGCCTGGAGGTTTTAATAATTTAAAATGTTTAATATATCCTAGTTGTCGGGAACATCCAGGGAAGGGAGTGCAGGGGAAGTCACCCTCACCAGCAGTGCTTTCTGTGCAGCAGTGGAAGCTCCTATTCAATGGGGATGAGAGAATATTTTGACCATTTTAGTTTTTTAATCTCCCTTGTACTTATGCATGGGGAAATGTATTTGGCACATTGTAAGCACCGATTTTTCTCAGTAGAAGAAACAAGACAGCATCAAATAAAGCTGCATAACAGACTCCAATCCCTGGGGTTAGATTGGGAAAGTCCCCTTTATATCTAAAGGGAAAGGGGGTATTTAGGTGCTGCCTTGCCTGCTTTGTCTCGGTCAGGCATGCAAAACCATGGGATTAGCAGTTGCGGTTTAAGTGGCCTCACGCTGGAAGTGGCACAATAGTTTGTTGGTGCATAACTTGTGTCTGTTGACCTGGTTGCTGGTGCCTCCGTGCTAATGCCCAGACAGAGGAGTCAGCAGTCACTTTCACTGTGTCTGCTTTGGAAGAACAGTCAGGAGAATAAAGCAAATGCCCAGTGGAGATTAAATGTATACACACTGAGTCTTCATTCGCAAAGTCCTAACGGTGCTGGTCGAAAAAGGAGGGGGAACGACAGGTTTTTACAGAGTTATTCATACTCTTTTGCTGAGGAAAAAGACAAAATGCAGTCTCAGGAACTTTGCGTCTCGCTGGATGGTTTCTCATTCTCATATGAATCTGGCTGATTAATAGGTGATGTGTGCAGTGACAGCTTTCTGGTGCACCTTCTGTCTGCTGAAGCCCTGACATGTGAGTACACAATATGCAGAGCTTCCACATCAGCTCTGA
This sequence comes from Gavia stellata, assembly GCF_030936135.1. Taxonomy (NCBI): domain Eukaryota; kingdom Metazoa; phylum Chordata; class Aves; order Gaviiformes; family Gaviidae; genus Gavia; species Gavia stellata. The sequence goes on along the minus strand of NC_082599.1, from coordinate 19,959,494 downwards.
ATTTCAGCAGTAATTTGCTTTTGGTATCTCAAGGTAGAGCTAAATGTGTTACTGATTTTAATTTTTCCTGAGTATTTCTGAATCCGGCTCTCGTTTATCTTAATGATTTGTCTAACCTCCAGTAAGTTTTTGAATAACTGTGTGGTTTAGAGAAGCCTCAAGAGAAGTATGGCAGTTAACTTCATTGAAACTTAGTGGAGTTTGGACACATAAGTTATTTATGCTCTTTTGAAAGTCTAATCGGTAGTACTACTTGTTATTTTTCTGTTTTCAAAAGAAGCACAAAGTAGCGCTGGTGAGTTTTATGTATTTGGTTTTTGCGCAAGATACTGTATTGTGTGCGTCTCCTGGGGTCTGTTTGTGTTGCCTGCTCTGGCTGCTATGCTGCAACAAAGAAACTGCTAATAATGTTAATTCAGCGTTTTGATGAGAAATCTTTTTTTTTTTTTTGTTTCCAAACGAGAATAAGCTCCTTCCCGTGTTTCCTTGTAGTCCTCTTGTAGCATTACAGGCTCCTTTGTTCTTTTCTGTTCTCTCTAGGGAACTACCCCAGTTTCAGCAGCAAGACAGACTGCTTGCCAACCCGCCTCCTCTTGAGCTGAGCTCCAGCACCACAGACCAGCTCTGAGTGGGAGATTAGGGAGTTGCTGTGTGACAGCAGGCAAAGGCACAGCAAGCAGCAGGAGCAAAAATGAACTTTTTAAGGCTGTGTTTAAAAATGTGCTGTTTGAATGTGCCAACAGATAGGATGCATCCAGAGAAGAAGCAAAATTATCATTATTATTTTTAAACTGTTATTTATACTGTCCTTAGCTTTAGCAGAAGATCTTGCTATATAGACCGTTTTCAGAGGTTACCTAGTGACAGTATTGTTGACTCTTATGAATAAGTACTATAGGAAAAACAATAGCGGTATCTAAATCATGCATTATTTTTCAGCGTTTTTTTATAATAGCGGGTCCTCTCCTCTCTCCTCAACTTTCCTGCTGCCTTCTCAGCCCTGCACAGGCATCCCTAGACACTGCTGTCAGCAGCAGCAAAGAGGAGCAATGACTCCTGCCTACAAAGGGGATACAGCAGTGCCTTTGATCACAGTCTGGAGGGCATAAGGAAAACATTGAGGAGAAGTATCCAAACAAGGACTTGAAAGAGGTTGCTGGCAATAAAAAGGAGGTGGGGAGAGGAACTGGAAGAGAATTTCCTCAGAAAATCAAACAGCTCAGCCAACTCTGAGCCCTTCTGTTTAACCTGGCTGCAGTGAGCTTCCCATCTGCAAGTTTTCCTTCTGGTTATGAGGAGGAAATTAGAAAGTAATCACCGAGTGTGCATGTGTTTTTTTGGGAGAGAGAAATAGAGAGGGATCCAACCTGTCGTGTTCTTCCTTGCATGGGATTTTCTTTGCTCAGACATTTAGGGGACCAATAAAATACTATAGACACTGTTTATTATCATTAGTGCTCTATGCCCTCAATAAACCCTCAGTCATTCAGTGCATCTAATTCAGTCTTCTGCATATAGATTTATTTTTTTCTAAGGCTTTAGGTGTTCTTACATTTTTGTTCTTGGGAACTGATCATTCTTATTTAACAAGCACTGTTTATAATTATTTACATGCACTTTTATTTCTAATGTGAAGGATTAAAACTTGCTTGTAAATAAAGTCATAATTGATTACTTTCTTATAAGTACAATTCAGTATTTCCTATACTTTGTTCTAGGATTATACGAAGCAAATACAAATATTTGTTGCATCTGCAAGTACGAGAAGCAGTTCGAAAAGTTCAGACCATGGTGGACAGCAGCTATTTTTCTTTTTGAAGAGGAAAGCATCTGATTAGTTGATATTTCAGAATAAGTCTTTCAAGAAAGTACAAGATTTAAAGTTAAAGCTTTGTACTTATTTGGAAGTGTTTGACCAGATTTGGTGATCTCATGTGATGACTGCCTGGAAGGCTGGGGCTATATATCTGTATTAGGCTATATTATTATACATATATTTAAAGTGTTTAATATGATTAATATCACTACAACAGCAGAGTTCAGTAAAAATTCCTGATGCAACTGTTAAAGGTATGCTAACATAGCATATAGAAACATATTCTGCAAAGATTAATGGTCTTTCTCTAGTCTACTCTTGAAGTGCTCTTAAGTTTCAGAAAGAACTTCATGACTGGGTTGATATCTAGTTCATGTTATTAACGACTTAATTGGAATACAGATACCAGCTATTCATCTTCATGTCTTGCTGACTTGGTGTTGCACAACAGTTTCAAGAAAATGTCTCTTAAAAAAAAAAAAAGGGAGAAATATAGCAGTGTCAGTCCAATCATATGTATCAATGGTAGCAGCCTGTGTTGTCTGTGCCAACAGCCCCCTCACATAGGCTGCTGCCTATCTCATCTCCACGAAAGGGAAAAATGGCTTCAGATAATGAATGAAAAAAGACGGCATGAGGATTCATGATTCCCCTAAATCTTCATGTAAAAAGACTCTCTAACAATGGCATAGGTTTTTTAGATGTACTTCTGAAATACTCTAAATGGATGACCAACTGTCTATTTTTTTGGCGCAGTTAACTGAAGGCGGTAGTTTGAGATCTCAGTTGTGCTTTTACTGATGACAGTAACAGATCTGATAGTAAAGACAGTAAAGTTTATCAGGTAAGCCTGATTTAGCAAGTGTTTAAGAACATAAAGTTTAGTCTCTTCCACCACTTCTCTTTAAAGCTAAGAAAACAATTTTAAATAACTTGCTGAACTGGGATTTCGGTTATGTTTTACTTTCAAAGTACCTCTAGTGTATAGCGCTCATTTTGTATATCAAATGTTATCTATTTCTATGAACCACAAGGACTAGCAGTTACTCTGCTACTTTCTGAGAAAAAGAAAGTATTGTGAAAATATTTTAAGCAATGCAAAAATAATAATAAAAAAATCTTTTACACTTGATTATGTCTTATCTGATGCTAGCCTGCCAGCAGGCTAAAATCATGTAGCAGAAGTTGAGGAGTAGAGAGGTCATATGAAGTGTTCACCTATGTGAAGTAAAAGCATACTTAAAAACAGTGAATAATTTTGTGTGTCAGGGACCAAGTAGCTGAAACCTCCCCAAATTTGAGTTCTTAAGACCTCTCTGAATTAAAATCTCATCAGGAATCCCTGGGGCTGGTGAGAGTTTTGTCAGTGATTTTTAGGGATTTTTGGCACCCTTGGTGTCCCATGGTGAAGCTGCTGGATGCCGAGCATCTCAGGAGAGCAGAGTTGCAACAACATGGCTGGTTCTTTGAAAGACACCCCAATATTATTGGTGTTAATAAACAGGATTCACTCTGCTGTCACAAGAAAGGAGAATTTTTTACCCTTTAAGATTGGACTGTAACAAAAAAAATACATGTTTTGATTGAGAACACTAGGAGGTGAATGCAATTTACTGGGTAAAATTCCACCTTGCATCTGCCTCTTCAATATTACATACATTTCAATTTCCTGAGTCAGGTGACATAAATGGAGCTGAGCCTTTCAGCATCTTTTGAGGATTGGTCCTGTATATTTGTTTGTATTTATATATAGAAAACAGACCTGTAGCTCACTGAAGTGCATAAATGGTATTTTCCATTGTTGCTAACAGTGTACTTAAATTACTGTAACTGACTGTGTCTGCATTTTCCAGTGCTAGGGTTCTTACTTGTTGCCTCTAAGTATGTATTTAATATAAGAATACAAATATTTGTAATTTAATAAGCTTTAGATTTGAAAAACATTTCCAAATAAATGTAAGCAGACATAAAAGATTTCAATATAAAATAAATAAAAAAGGAGTAAAATAAATTAACATCCTGCCTCAGGATGAGCTTATGCCTCATCAGTACAGTTCCTGAGGCTCAGTGGACCTGCAGTGATTCCTCACTTGCATTAATGATATAGAAAGTCTACCAGCAGACTAAAGGAGATTAAATAGGAGATGAAACTAGAACTCATTTTGTTTTGTAACAATGTATTTTAGCAAAAGCCTGGTTTTATCTGTACTTTGGACAAAACTTGCTTCATCTCTCCTTCTCTATGATTTTCTCTCAATAAGCTGCAGATAAAGTTGTTGCAAATAACTCAATGCATACCATTGTATGTGGGAAATGCTTCCTAGGTTGCTTTTTGGTTTGGTTTTTTTTTTTTTTTGTCCTACAGACAAGACTATTCACATACAAATTTGTGGGATGTGGATTTTTAAGGTGTTTTATAAAACATATTAGCAGAAAATGAAAGCAAGGCCTCTTTCTTCTTGGGTAGATGTTGGAAACTGCTAGGTTTGCAGCATCAGTCTTCTCTAAGTATTTCATTATTAGATACAGAGTGTAATTAGTTCACCAAGAGACCTTTTTCTCAGCATTTCCCACAGAGTGGTGAAACATTGGTCTGGTTGGTTTAGGCTGTGGGTTTGATCTGGACCTGGTAGAGGAGGATATTTGAACCTGCATCTCCTGCCTTCTGCACTGCTCGTGGTCTGGGGCTTTGTGGTAGAGGAAGGGCACCATCACAGGTTGAATAGCTGGCATGCACAGTGAAAAGGCTGGTGTAAGCTCCTCCTCTCTCCTTTTATTTCCCATCTGCTGGGTTAGACTCATCCCCTCTGAACATGCTGGTGTCTGTGGGTTCTGCCCTTCATACGTTGAGTTTCCTCCCTTGCTGTAAAGTGACCTCAGGCATCTTCACTAGGTGTGGAGAAGCCAAGTGCAATACCACCCAGCACTAGGATCTCATCCTTCTTTGAAGGTAAATGTAGGCCTAATAGGCACTATGTAATTGTGGGTTTCCCAGCAAATGATCTGGACTTTACCCGAAGCAGCATGTGGGAGTCTCTTGTATTTCTTGAGTTGAATGGTGAGATTTTAAAAAAAGAAAACAGCCCACTATTTACTGTTAATAGATTAGCTTTTATAATAGCTAATCTTTTTGTAAGTTGTTTTGATGCTTTAGAGTTTCATGTTAGTTCCATATTTAAAAAAACTATTATTCAGCAGCTGAGTTGCATATGATAAAGGGTTTGTGGTTGGCTGCCATGTGAAGGGGTCATTAATAAGCCGTTTTCTTTACCATGTGTAAATTAGGTATGTGATGAACTAGTTCAGGTAGTGGTTAAAACTGAATTACACCTAGGCATGTGAACACAAGGTGAAAAAATGAGAATTTTGGAAAGTGTTTTCTTGTTTTTTCTTCTTATTTAGGTGGGTTTTTTTGCTTGTTTGATTTCAAGATCATTGTCTATAAATTACATATTCAACACAAAAATTGAAATAGAGGTGCGAAGGCAATGTCGTGGTTTAATCCCAGCTGGCAACTAAGCACCACACAGCCGCTCGCTCACTCCCCCCAGGTGGGATGGGGGAGAGAATCGGAAGAGTAAAAGTGAGAAAACTCGTGGGTTGAGATGAAGACAGTTTAATAGGTAAAGCAAAAGCTGCGCACGCAAGCAAAGCAAAACAAGGAATTCATTCACCACTTCCCATCGGCAGGCAGGTGTTCAGCCATCTCCAGGAAAGCAGGGCTCCATCACTCTGAACGTCCCCCTCTTCCTTCTTCTTCGCCCAGCTTTATATGCTGAGCATGATGTCATATGGTATGGAATATCCCTTTGGTCAGTTGGGTTCAGCTGTCCCACCTGTGTCCCCTCCCAACTTCTTGTGCACCCCCAGTCTCCTCGCTGGTGGGGTGGTGTGAGAAGCAGAAAAGGCCTTGACTCTGTCTAAGCACTGCTCAACAGTAACGAAAACATCCCTGCTTTATCAACACTGTTCTCAGCACAAATCCAAAACATGGCTCCATACTAGCTACTATAAAGAAAATTAACTCTATCCCAGCCAAAACCAGCACAGGCAAGAACTATTATTTTGACGTGAATGCATTGCCTCATTAGTCCTCTTACAGATCATGTCCACTAGTAAAACTAACGGGTTTTTTTTGGGCAGGGCAATGAAAAACTAAACAATTTTACTTTCCTCTTTTCACAGCATTTTGTAGTTATATATCTCGTTTTCAGTAGAAATTAAAAAATCTTGGTTCAATTAACAATTGTATGCTTTTGCTCTGAAAAGTCAGTCCAAAATCTGCAGTAAAAAAATCAATGCTTTATGTTTATGGGATCCTTAATTAATATTCTTAGTGACCTAGAAAAGAATGCAAGCAATCAGTTTCTGTGGCTAAAGTAGTTCAGAGGCCATCATCTTTATTCTACATTTAATAGTACTTATTAAAAAAAAAAACTGATTTCCCCACAAGACAGTTATGATATAGCACATATTAATTTTGTGTGAGCAAGGATAAATAACACTAACATCTGTTCCAGATGTTAAAATAGCTAGAGCTTAAAATACGAGCGAGGCACAGCTGTTGTGACTCAGCTCTCCTGGGGCTGCATGGGCATCCCACAGGATGTGATCTAGTCTCTTGTTTAGGTGTCTCATCTAGGCACTGCCTCACCAAAATTTTGGATGCCTTTTCCAGGAGGGTGATCCACTCTCATCCAGCCCCGCATAACTACCTGCATTCCCTGGGCAGTTGTTGGGGACCTGCATCTCTGGAGACATGCAATGGGCGATCCTGCCTGCTTGCCTTACATATTTGCCTTGATATGTTAACTGTATAAGGAGCACAAATACCTCGGGAGAGTGATCCAGACAGTTTAACTTACATGAATGCCTGCCTGCCACGTCTTGCGTGAGCAGCTCAGCCAAGGGAGAGTGAGGGTTGTAAGCACTGTCCGCTCTTTAAGTTGAGTTGGGGCCACTCCACAGCCAAGAACTCAATGGTCATGGGAGCAAACAAAGGTGGAGCCAGGCTCCAATGCAGGGATTAGGGCGTTTACCTGTCTGGTCCCTGTTTCCAAGATAGTTCTTCCTTTTAAAATGCTTATCCAGTGGTCAAAAGTGTACAATGCTTACATGTGCTTCCATCATTGCTGCCACTACTGCAGTCTTGGCCACGTCTCATTTTTCAGCATTTTTAACTAACTTAAGCTATTTGCTGAAGTCTGTATGTCTTGGAGGACAGCTAATTGGCAGATGCCTATTACCATAAGCATATGTGTGAGTAATTGAGGTTAATGCATGGAGAACTTTTCCTAGAAACATAAGAAAGGAGTCACCTATTGAGTTTTAGTGCCTAGAAGGTTAGGTAGTTCTGGATAATGACTGAATTATGTCTGTCCTACAACTTAAGTAGGTTTTAAGTTTCACCTCTGTATTTTATTACCTTGGCACTTTGTCTTGAGAGGGAGCTCTTAGCATGTGGTGACTTTGTGGCTTCCCTCTCTCATCAGCAAGTTACTGGTCATCACTCACACCTCTTCTCATTGAAAGTTAAAATAACTGTATACTTCAACTAGTGCTATCTATAGTTTTCTTAAATAGGATCTTTCCTTTTTTTTTCTTTTTCTTTTTTAATGCAGGGGATAGTCAAGTGAGGCACATCTTGGAGACATGTCTGAGCTGATATTCCTGGCTTCTCTAATGTCTATCAAGGAAGGGATGGGTTATGTCTTTTGTCTTGGCCTTGGGGGTGATATCAAACATATGTGTGGGAAGGAAGTGAAAGGGGAAAATGGCAGGATGGGAAAAAGGGATTTTCTGTCTAGTGAGTACCAGTGCTGACGAACAGACGTCACTTGAATTGCACACAGCCTGTTTTGTCTCTTGTCCTCTGTTCTTACCAGCGTACGCTGAGAGTGTCCAGGAAAATGAATTGCGTTTTCCCATTATTAACTACTTTCTTGTCATATGAGAGCAGTCTGACTAGGCCTTCCTTGCCCAGGTCATGACAAGTAAAGTAGTGAGTGGAGCTGACACATATCTTTTAAACTGGAAGAAGTCACGAAGAGAAGGAGAAGTAGAAAGTGGGTGTTCCAGCTCTGCAGATGCTTCTCATTTTCCTGCACTGATGCCCAGACACCAAAACCAACATCAAAGGGAGAAACGAATGAAATGTATGTGCCTCCATGCTTGTTCAACAGCCAAGGGTGAGTTTAGTATAATCATTCAAAGTTACTTATTTTGTGATTCACAGAAATAAAAAATAGTTTAGGGGTAATGTTACTTGCTGTAAAATGACTGTTTCAATTGTGAAACATTTACAATGTACTGAAATATGCATATTAGTAAAAGTAATAGTCCAAGGCATCGGATTTATGAAATGATACTTAGATATTGTGCCCAAAGAGTCACCTGAATTGATAATGTATTAGTTGAAATAGTGAACCCTGATGTGCAGATCACTCTTAAGATGTGTATTTTTGTATTAGGGTCTGTGAACAATACGATGTTTTCACTTATTTCCTGAAGTCTCAGCAATAAAATTTCATCATCATTAACCAAGAATTGTAAAAATTATTTCCACATTAAGGTTTAAGTTTGATCAGTTGTATGTGCTTACTTTTTATAAATAGTATTAACTTAAAAAAAAGTATCATGTAAGTATATTTTATAGGGAAATAGTGTATAAGCAAAGCTAGGATCTGGTTATCAAATAGTTTTTTAGCTAGATAATATGCCAGAATATCACTCTGACAAAAAGCTGAATAGAAAAAATGAGATTTAGTTTGTAAAGATTTGGTTTGCAAGATTTTGTCTATCTCCAAACAAAGACAGGCCAAATCAGACATCAGGTCTGTGGTGATACAGTTTTGTTCAATTCATTTGCAATCATTTTCCCTTTGTAGTAGCCTGTGAATAAAATGGTGAGGAAAGTATTTTTAAGGAAAAATTTAATTTCAGCCTAAGTGAGAAACTAGCACACAGCAATTAATGTGATAAGGAGGAAGGAATGAAAGTGGTGGAGAAAAAAAAGGGTGGTGATTTAAAATAATAATAAAAAAAAACCTAAGGGAGGCCTACAAAAAATATGTCATTTGAAGAAGAATACTAACTAAATTATTATAGGGAAAGTCTGGAAAGAAGGAGTAAAATTGCCAGTTTTTTTTATACCTTAGTTAAGGAAAATAAAAGCTATAGATAACCCCAGTAGCATTACTGCCTCTTTAAAAAACCCACTTGATATGTGCAGTAAAAAAAATATATAGATGGATTTCCCCACATTGTCCCTCCAGGTGAAATTTATGGTGTAAACACAATTGGGTGTTATGGAAAACTAGTTTTACCTTGTGAGCAAGTGTACAGAGATTGCAATGATACTGAAGTCATAACTTCTTAGGTGTTACCCTATTCCCCCTTTGGATATTGTTGGACCAGTGATCAGCAACTTGTATCATAAAAACCTTTCATAGATGATGCAGGTAGGATTGATTGCTGGTAGAACAAGCACAAATGAATTATGTTTAACAAATATTCTAGTATTTCACAATACAAAAAAGTAAGTAAATCAGAGAATAAGAAAGCCACTTAACAAACCCTATACCAGAGTTCAGTAAACCAAGTTATTAAGTTGTTATTCTGAATTTCTATCCTGATGCTTTAAAAAATAGCATCTAGTAAGTCACCCTTCGGACAAACTCTCTTGGTACTGAAGATTGCTCATTAAGAGCAAACCTCCTGCTTCTGCTTTTCAAAAAGCCAGAGAATTAAGGCTTTCGTTTCAGGACAGGGATATTTTTAACTTCACAGGGCAGGAACTGCTAGCTTTGTGGACAGGCTACAAAAGATGCCCTAGCAGTATTGAAGTGCCATGTCTGTGGACGGCAAGATGGTTCCCATCCAAGAAACACAGCAGTAGCACGAGCGACTTCCCGGGGCTGTTCAAGCTCCGCTCCCTTGGCTGTTTACTAACATCTTGCTTTGCTAGTCCTGCTACAAATTTTTTCTTCAGGTACCTTAAATTATATCCACCATTATTTATTCTTCAGATTTATTAGATTATTTGTATTCAAAGTATGAAGGCAATTCCTCAGCAAATAATGGCCTCTACTTTTAAACTAAATTAAAACTAATAAAATGCTTGTTTAAAAACAACCTTGGAAAAAAATTGCCAGCTGTATTGGAATAGAGGATCAGTTGAATTTATTTCCCTGAACACAGTACACTTTGTGGATATTTCCTCCAACCACAACTGACTTGAAAGGAAGAGAAACTTTGTTCATGGGAATGTAGGTCAGCCAGCAGTATAAAACCCTTTTTTTTATCCACAAAGGCCCCATATTTGACAGCCTATATATAATAAATAAGTAATGATTGTGTGTGGACAAAACAAGCTAAACAAGTTCTAAAACTTGGAGAAAAACCAGCTAGACAGTCTTGATCCAGTTGGTGCATCTGATTCACTTTGAGGTGGTCTCCAGAGCCTCTGTTGCAAAAATGAGCACGCCTGCAACATCTTCCCTTGCCTCCCAGGCCTGCAACTGACTGCCTCATGTGTCCCAGCCGCCTTCGCTCTCGACACAGGGGAGCGTTTCACCACTGAGCTGGCCACCGAGGTGAAAGCCCAGAAGCAGCCAGCTCACGGGGCTGGGAGACGGGTCAGGCGTGCTTGTCTTTGATTTCCCACTTGTATCTCCATCTCTGAGAAGTAATGGCTTTATCTTAATGAGGATAGTGAGGCAAGTCAAGGTATCTGAAGATGGCAGTGGTGTGACGCAAGAAATGGGAGATGATGAGCTGCAGCATATTTCTTGATGAGGCCTTTCTGTAGAGGGGGAGTGAAGGGGGCTGGTAAGGTGAAGGCTGCGATGATGTGGGGCAAGGCGTGAATGAAGTGTGCATGGAAAAGGATTATTAGCTTGTGTGAGTATCATAATTCAGCTGGCTAAACTATTTTATGTTGCTTCCAAAGGTCTGTCGTTGCCCCATCATGCGTTTTCATGTTCTCCATGATAGGTGACTCCATCCCATTAAATCTCATTTGAGTGAGCTCTTTCAAAGAGCCTCCCTCGGCTGCTTCTGACAAATGTGATTTACACCCAAAAAGGCAACATTTTTGGAGAGACTTTTTTTTTCTTGTAAAAATACTCGTCTCTTGGCCTCTTTGTATGTCATTGCATTCAATTCCAGTGATTTATCCGACAATAAATAGATACTACTGTTCTGTAAAGTGTGTTGTAAAAAAGGCACCACATAAACTGACATATACATACACACACACACACACACACACACAGAGTACTGTGAACTTGCACTCACTCTGGAGTAACTTCTGGATTTAATCTAACTGGACAAGAGCTACTGTTAATGGTTTTGTGTAGCATGCTGTGCCTTTTGTGACAGAATACGTACATGATGAACTGAGATACACTTCTAGGACTGCTGTGCTTTTTCCTTAGCAGGTCATGGCAATGTCCTGTGAGCTGATGGACAGCAAACAGATGAGAAAATGTATGAAACTCCTATGGATCTGTAAAGTGACAACTCTGTCTCGTACGTAATTCCCTACTTCTCCTGATGAATTGTGCTGATTTAAAGGACAGTTATATGGTACTAGAAGGATGTCAACATGATGATATATTCCACTAAAAGCTTTAGCGACAAAATTCTTAACATATCTTTACCCAGTACTCTCCCAATCCCAGGTGTGTTATGGCCAGGTTAGTCCCTGCTCTTTCATTCTTTCTTTTTTCCCCTCAAATTATGTATAAACATTAAAAAAACCCCTCATAAACATCATTTGTTATGGCCCCAGTATGCATTCCTATGTATTTTAGTGCATCTGTTCTACTCAAGATGCGAAATGTAAGTTTCCAAAAGGTAAGCAGAATGAGATGACGAAGGGAAAGATGACCTTTATTTATTTACCCTTCAGTTAAGCTTCATCTTCTGAAAAACCTCTAAGTACATTTGTAAATGCAAGTTTGTGATGCCCAGGTGTTATTGTTGGCAGTATCTAACATGTTAAGAAACATCTATTAGAAATTTAATTTTTTATCATGTGCAACTATAATCATACTTATGATCATAGATTATAATCTATGATACAGCCCTTTTAAATTTATGACATTAATTATAGCAATTCTAGTTTTAGCCCATTTAAAAATGTTTGCGGCAAATTGTAGATCCCGACTAAAGAAATGAAAGAAATGAGTGAGGAAAGAAATGAGTGAGTTCTCTTTCCCTCTCTTGAACTTATGTGAAATGATTGCTACGTTCCCTTGCATGCCAGGCAAGGCTTTACAAGTTCTTGTAGACCATAAGTGAATGGATACGTGGCTGAGATGGTGCCTTGGGGCTAAATGCTTGTGTAATGATAAAACCGAACAAGGAGCAAAGCAGCTTGTCAAAAACAGCGCTCATTGTTAGATGTTGATGCTTGAAGGCTGGGAGGGATGGGTTGCCTGCGGAATGATAAAAATGATGATATTTAGAAGAAGACATGTTAAGTTGTGTAGAATGACTGCATATTTTAATGCAGGAAATAGCACTAATGCAACTTCAAGGTTACACAGTTAAAAATCAACAATTCAAGGAATGTTGAATTAAGTGTCCCATGGCAAAATTTGTTCAGGTTCCCTGTGTCCCTGTTTTATGGCCCTGTGTGCGTTCAGTAGTACAAATACTAGCCCAACCCACCCTGCATCAGATTACGTGCAAGAGGCAAAGCAGGAGTGTAAAATTATAGAAGAGCACAGCAGAGATGATAACATAAAAGGTTCCTAAAGCAGTGTTTCTTGGCATAGAAATTAAGCCATAAACGTTCTGTTACTACATTAACATAGTTTTAGCTTGTCTAATATCCTGCTTCTTCTAAAGCAAAAGAAAGCAATTGCTGCTTTCCAGGAGGAAGAAAATTATTTTTTTTTTTTAAAAAACAAGTGGTTATCTCTGGACAATGTTCAATTGTTACTGCTCCACTGTTACTGATGGTGCTGCAGTACTGTTCGCCCACCTGCCCCATCTGAGAGGTTACACTCTAAATTAATCTAATGATAGATTCCCTCAACATGCGTACTGTAACTGAGGGACCCTTCTTCATTTTAGGGGTCTAGACTTGTATCCTTTGCGATTGCCTCCCTTTTTTGACCACAAAGGTGGAAGGAGAACCTGTGTCTGCCTCTGGCTTTGCTTTCCAGGCTGGGAAGAGCAGTGTGGGTTAAACCGTGGGCTTCCCTCACAACTCGACAGCCTTGCGGCATGGCAAGGTTCAGCTTCTATCACTGAAGCTTTTATGGAGCAGGAGCCAGGCTTTAACTGGGTCATGTATTCAAGAGCTTCCAAACTGGAGGATGATCTGTTCAGGTCTTTGAAATGTCTGGAAAAATCACTCTCCTACTGACTCTGTGTAGACTTCTCTGCCATAGCTTGTACTTGGATCTCCCTCCATCTCTTGCGTGCACTTGCCAACTGCTGTGCCTTCATTTATTTTGTGCCCCAAAGCCGCTATTTCCCCCCCTAAAATGTTTCTGTCTAATTGTTGTTTATTTTGAAAGCATTTGACCATTTAAATTGGATATTTCATGTCCCACAAGGACCTCTGAAGAACTTCATTTGTGTTTCTGTGTTTTGGATGATGGAGTAAAGAGCCTCTGTGAAGCCTGTTGTCCATGAATGAAGTGCAGATTGTAGGTGATATGTAAGTAATTTTCTCTGTACTTTCTACGTCAACAAACACTTCTAGCTTCTAAGAAGCTTCCCTCAAAATTCTCGGTATTACTAAGACCTGTATCTCTCCGAGTTGTATAAACAGTATTTGAACTATGTATTTAAAAAAAAAAAAGTTTGGTTCTAATTCTTAGAATAGGTTTTGGTGGTTGTTTGCTGTGCTGAGAAGTAGGAGGGTTTTTTGCTTCTATCTGAAGTTTATCAGAAGTAGTCTATAAATGTTTCTTTTTCTACTCACGTGTTGCACCTCCAACATAAATCACGTGCGTCTGTAAATGTAATTGTTCTGGGGGGGAACTGCTTTTGGTGAGACAAGGAATGTGAGTCTCAAAGGTTATATGCCAGAAGACGTCTGCTGAGATCAAACGTGGGTGGGTAGGTATGTTAAAACTGGTTATGCATCTTTGATAAAGAAAGTGTTGTGCTGTTTTGGACTAGGCAGCTCTAAGCAAACACTCTTGGATGTTGAGAGAGGCAATCCTGCTCCAATCCCTTTTTTTTCCCCCCTGCAAGTTTACTTTGAACCCAGACACTAACCACGTTTCCCCCCGCCCCAACCACGCAGGGGAGGAGGGCAGCATGGGGGCATGTAGTTGGCAGCTGGGGACGATGTGGTGGCTTCTCTCTTTGGACAAACATGTTGCATCTTTATTTCTTTTTGGTGATTACTTTTACCTGAATGGTGCAAAATTGCAGATACGCAAATTCAGATACTTGGCTAAAATTGCAGGTTTAATTTTCATTTAGTGGAGAAATAGGGAGGTAAAGCTTAACTTCTCTAGAGACTCAATTTTTATAAAATTGCATGCAATATTACTTCATGAAAAGCAACTTTTTCTGCAGCATTCTCATTTTCTGATAATGTGAAGAGGTTTACAGCATGGCTTGAAATTAAGTACTAATTTAATCATTTGTTCTTTGTCGTCTATAGCTGAAATGTAGTTTAATTTCAGTGACAAAGTTCAAACTTCTATTTTATCCAAGGTATCTTCAATTAAAGTGGAGTATTCAGTGAATAGGAAGAAAAGAAATAAGGATGCTTGTCTTCATCTCGTTGGTTAATAGATTATTCTGGAAGGTTGACAGACAGAAGCAGACTTTTCTCGGGTTCTGTTTGGAAAGAGACAAAGTGCTGTGGTTGATGATAGAAGCTTCTACAGATTGTCATATCTCTCTGTTACATGTCTTTATGTAGGTTTTTACGCCTGATTGCTTAGGAGATAAATCTTATGTCTCCCATGAATAGAAATATTTCATCACTCATGTCAGTTCTGGCCTTTAATGTCAATACTCTCCCTCCTATACTAAGATCTATTTAGTATCATTTTTTCTCCCCCTGGTCTTTGTGTTGTGAATCTGGGTTTTGCTTGATCATGTACGTACCAGAGAGTCTCATGAAAAGCAGCAGGGTAACATTTGGAATTTGCTTTAAGTCTTTATCCTTTGACGTAATGCACAGATTTTGTTTTTACTCACCGAAATGCAGCAAGCTCAAACATAATATTTTGCCAGAATCAGCAGGGATTGTTGACCTACTGCCTGGGACTGCTGTGGAGAAACCCTTCTCTGGAGTTTTTCACCCTGTTACCAAGAGATACGCAGTCGTGGTTCCAAGCCAAACATGTAGTTTTGTTCCTGAGGAGCTGTGAGTGATGAGAGCTCCCAGGTTTACTTGAAGACCTCAGTTTCCCTCCCATTGGTGGTCCTGGTGATGCCACCAGGATGGCAGGAAAGCTGCTGCCTTTCACTGCGTAGCACGTTAACCCTCCATCTGATGAACTCACTGACTGCTCCCTGGTGCTGGATCCTCTTGGGAGAAGAGTTAAGTGGCTCTAATTATAGTAGCAGGAGGTGGTAACCTCTTTATTGTTA
This sequence comes from Gavia stellata, assembly GCF_030936135.1. Taxonomy (NCBI): domain Eukaryota; kingdom Metazoa; phylum Chordata; class Aves; order Gaviiformes; family Gaviidae; genus Gavia; species Gavia stellata. The sequence goes on along the minus strand of NC_082599.1, from coordinate 19,944,100 downwards.
TGTTTGACTTCATGAAGCCATGGAGCATGGATGTTCAGTGCCACAACGACCAGAGACCCTCTGCAGGTCTGGCAAGAAGTAGCTGGTAGTTATGGGGCTGTCCTTCCTCAGGAGAGGCTGCTGCTCAGCCCTGGAGGATCTCCTGCATTCAGAGTTTGACCTTACGAGTTGAAGAGCTGCAGGGCAAGCTCATTAATAAAGTTGATGAGTTGGAAGGCGAGTGCCAGGTTTCTGGAAGCCCTCCATCAGTGTGGTTGTCTTCCTAGCTGACGCGTGTAACAAACATAACATGCAGATGTCGTGAGTATTGCCACTTGCCTGCCCTCCCCTGCCCTGCCTCCCCACTCCCCTGCAAGTCCAGAAAGATGAATCGTTGCAACAGGAGTCACCAAAAATTGGTATCCTGATGTTCTGGGTGCAAAGCAGAGATGCAGCTGTTGCAATGCAGGGAAGCCTGCTGGGGGAGCCAGAAATGAGGCTAGCTGATGGTGAGATGATCCTCTGGCATTTACAGGTTTTGCTATCTAATAGGGGGAATGCAGAGGAGGGTGGTTTATCTTAAACGTCACTTCATGAACACAGTGATTGAAGTGCTTACACTGGAAGTGAGATTTTGGTGAAATGCCTTTTTTTTTTTTTTTCCCTGAGAGAATTTCAACCCACCTCCTCTAAATTAAGTGCTTTAGGAATTAAGTGATTAGGGTACTCGGAAATCAGCAGAAGAGTCTTTCAGTGCCATTCTCTGCTGCCAGTACTGCTTCTTTATTTTACATTTAGTAATTGTCAGAGTACAAGTCCATTCCTTTATCTCGCTTCAGGTTCATGAAACTTAGAATCCAGACAAGTCACAACGTGAGAGGTTTTTAAAATAAGCTAGAAATGTTCATGTATGCTATCCATCTAGACATTAATGCTATTCATATTCCTATTGTATTGGTGGTTCTGACATATATGAGTGTGTCTCACAGCTGTGCTTCTCCATTTCATTTTGGCTGAGAAATAATGAAGGTAAGCATGAAAGTGATGCTGTCCTCAGTGGGCAGCTTTGGAGCCCTCAGTAATGACGAGTTGTCCTTGGGGCTGCTGCGAGCATGTTTGTTTGCTTGCGTAGATAGGGCCTCCCCAGTCTGGGCAGCGGTTCCAGGATTTATCCCTAAAAGGGGGATGAACTCGCCTAGGAGAAGCAGTAACTTCTGAGGGACGTTGCAGATGAGTATAAAAGGATTTTGATATTTTATATGCCTAGGTTAACAGATGGCAGATGCAATGCAGTACATGTTAATGTAGAATAAATAATGAATCTTAGAGAAAAGAATAAGAGGAAACATCTGCTGAATTGAAACATGATGTATCATATTGACTGAGAGAGGAAGACCAAGTTACCATGGAGAAATTCTCAAAACGGGCAATATGAAGAGCAAAAACCCCTGTAACTGCAATTTGTTTTGGTTTGGTTTTTTGTTACAATACAATGTGTTCATCTAGCGGTGTATCATTGCTGTTCAGGAACATACATATTAGTTTACTGGTTTAAAGAGCTTCCCCCACTTGGACACTGAGTTGTAGAGCACGTACAGCCATACTCCATTGCCCGTCAAGGGTCCTTCTCTGAGAAATGTGCCAGTGACTCACCGGAGAGTGAGGGAACTCTTCCCATCTGAATCAACGTAGCAAAAGTGGGATGGTGCAAGGGCTTAAGAAATACACATCTTCATGCTTAGGGGCAGGATCTAGTAGCTCCCTCTGTTAAATCCTTTTGCATGAACCCATAAATGAGCCAATTTTTGGCAATGCTGCTTCACAGTAACCGGGGAGGGACTGATTTTATTATAAGCAAGCAAGTTGTTTGAGTCTTTGGTTTGGTGAAAATGTTACTTCCTAGGGAAACAATCTTCTGGTTCCTTCCAGTGCTGATTATTGTTGTATACACACATTGGTGAATTTTAAATATTTCTTGGTGTTTCTATTTTTAGATTGTGAAATGAAAGGTGGCATTGATATTGTTGACAGGTTCATTCCCTTTCTCCCTCCTAGTACTCTATTTAAATACCAGTGCTGTGGCTGGCACTATGCAAGTTAAGTGAAAAGGGTCAATTTCCATCCTGCAAATCCTATGAACTAGTAACAAAAATACTGGTAAAAAGATTTTTTTTTTTTAATTTTTGAGCCTGAATTTATTTTGGTTTTGTTTTAGGAATGTTAAATAAAAGAAATGTAATACCATTCCATTTAACATTAAACTTGCATGTTAGCCTGGAGAAGATACATATAAACTCATAAATACTGTACAGCTGTATATTGCTATACAAATTTCAGAGGTGATTTTAATATTTAAAGAATGTTATTGTGGTATTTCAATTGTAATATTTGTCAGAAAACCACAGTCAATACTTTTAACTTTTGTATCCAGAAATTGTGCTTATTCATATTTGCAGAATAAATGATCCAGAAATAAGTGAGACTGTGATATACATATTGTCTATATTTTATAAAGATACACTGTCAGGGATTTTGAGATTCCTATCTCAGTTTTTCCAGTTGAAAAATAAATGGAATTATGTGACATTTACATTAGTATACCACTAATTATTGCAGTTCCAATACTTGGGTGTTGCTGGACAAGTACCATAGGATGGAAGAGAGATTTCCTGGATTATTAGGTCCAGTATGTTGCAGTGCAGGACAGCAGTACAGTGGAAGGGTCCACACAACATTCACTTTGTGATACCCCTTCCCTCGATGACAGTATCAAGTACCTACAAAACTGAGTGGTCTTAAGATGACCTCAGTAAGTCAAATGAAAATGTGAAGTTGTCTGGAGAGCTAAAGGTGCCAAATTCTAGGACAGAGTCGCTGTTGGCAGCAGCGTTTAAAACCGCTTGTTTTAAGGGTCTCTTTCCTGCCTGTGGCTTAAAATAAAATCAGGAATTATTTTTTTGAGAAATAAAAAATATCACAACACCACTAATAGTGAGAGAAATTTGTATCTCGCTGCTTAGGTCCTCTCCAGTCTGCCCCCATGGACCAGGTCAATGAGGAAACACAGTTGTTCAACAAATATATTCTTAGCCCTGCTTTTGCACCTTTTTTTTTTTTTCCCCCCTACTTTCAGGTTTGTTTCTGACTGGTTCCCTTATGTCAAGGCAGAATCTTGATGTTGCAATACCAATCGTTCTTCTTTCTTGAAAGCTTAATGTGAATTAATTTCTTCATTTGGTCTCCTAAAGAAAGAAATACCACTAGCTGCAGAGCTATTCACTGTTATCTCTGTAATTTTATGGGCCACTTGCAATTGCGGTATCTAATTCAACACATTTCAAAAAATAGGAACCTGATACAAAAAAAGGAATCTGATTTAAAAAAAGAGTGAAAATGACTGCAAAACTTGCTGAATTGGTATGTCATATGTACTTGTCTGTAAAGTGTCCACTTAAAAAAAGACCAGTAAGCAGGCTAACAAATGTCTGGGATGTCATTCATAATAAACATACGTGAGCATTTAAGGATTTAACATTTAAGAAAAGTAGGCATTTTATGGTGTTGGGACAAGGAAAAAAAAACCAAACTAGAGAAACAGAATCATTGGAGAAAGCCAAACTAAGTGCAGGGGAATACTGAAAGTTAAAGATAGTAGGCTTCTGTGTATTAACCATGATAAGATTCATAATAAATATTCTGACAGAAATACTAGAAGGCAATATAGGTTCTGCTGAGAGTTGTGAAGTTTTCCTTGGAAAGCAGGATTTGAAACTCTTTGCAATATGGTAAAAGTAAGAATTTTCATGGGTTACTACAGACCCCATAAAATGAGTTTCCACCAAATGTTATTCTATTTTGAACTGTTAATGTCTGTGAATTATTGGCAGCTGTGACCTAACAATTATGCCATCTTTCCTTATTTATATTTCCTGCCTGATGTAAAAACTCAGCAGTTATTGTATATCGTTTGGCCTTTTTCAGTGCTTTGTATTTTTCATCCAAGTCAACAAGAGAAATATTTAAATTGGCGTTACAGAATATTCCTGTAACACAGAAAAGTGTTTGCTGATTGAATGTAGAGAAGAGTGACTAAGACAAACCAGTTGTTTTAAAATATCCCTCCTAATGTGAAAGACAAGCATTTACACTTTTTTAAACGTTATGTTACTTGGGTAATTCAGTTTGACATGTGGCTGTAAATAAGTTAGTTGAAGACTGAGTTGCTTTTGACATGGTCTCTGTGTGTGTGTACAAAATGTATTTTATAAATGTATACGTGCATGGCGGCAAATGTGATAAATAGCACAAGGCATAGATGTATGGTTTTGGCAACTTCAGTTGCAGTGTTTAGGCCACCAGGCTTATTTTTCGCATTCCAGATCTCAGAAAGGCTTCAAAGAGCTGCTAATTATAAAACTAGCCAAACCCCTGCTTGCTTTGATAGGTATTTGAGAAACGGCTATGCGCTCCTTTTCCAGAAGAGAAACCCTATAATTTAAAGTGCCTGAGCTGACACAGCGGGTTGGCAGCAGACCCAGGCATGGAGGTTTGGGCTGTCCTGGGCTCCCGCGCTGGGCACGGGCTGCCAGCACAGCCCTCAGCCCCCAGCCCACCCCTCCACCCTGGCTTCTGTGGGCATGAAATCCACTGCAGCCAGGATTATTTATTCCCAGTCACTGTCTTTTTCCAGGGATTCTCCCTTGCCTCACCATCTGCAGTAAACTAATAAATTTCATTCATGCAATGGGAGGCAAACTGTGGCTGCCTGAATAAGCTGTGTTGCCTGTGCAACTGAAAAGAGAAACAGGTTTGAATGCAATAAAACACATCACAATATTTCCATATAGACATTTTTATCTTCTTTGTTCAGAGGCTCAAAACCATTAGCTAAAATGCAGATGGTCTAATTAAATCTGAATAAGGAGCTGGAGAGTTGCTATCAAATGAAGTACCTCAGTCATAAGGTAGCTACTTTATTTTATTGATACTTTGCTTAAGTCTACTCAATTAAGATTTGCTTAAAATCAAGAAAGCTAAATATTTGCCTATACGTGAAAAAGGTACGGGTTTTTTTTGTTCCCCTAGTGCTTTCATTTCCATGATCTACTTAAAACCCACCAGTGTAACCCTTATTTATCTTATACTGTGAAGCTCAGTGTCTCAGAAGATCAGGCTTTTTAGTACACAAACTTATACTTGTTTTGCTACCTGGATTTTGAAAGGGGGAAAAAATTGTAGGAACATTAGGTAGAGCCAGGGAAGAATTTTTTTATAGTGGCTGAAAAACATTACACACAAATAATTTTATTATTTTTATGCCCAATGTGACATCTTACCTATTCAACCATTCAAGCAATGAAAGGCACATTAAATGAAAACTTTCTGAATGTATGGAAAAATATTTGCAGTTATAAGGTACTCATAACATTCACATATTTAAATAGTTACTGTTTTTAATAGGTCAAGCTTTGGTCAGGGGTTGAAGATACAAGATATGCTTTTGGTACCACTACTGACCTTCTGTAAGATCTTGGCAGTCCATTGCTCCTGTTCTTTTCCCCATAATTTACAGTCTAATACAAAGGGCTCTGGGGCAAATGATCGATCTTCAGCATTTAAAGCATGTCCAATATAAAACCATCCCAGTCTTGACTGGATCTTCACTGGCATGTGTAACCAGACGTCATTATTAACCCTAGAGTAGTTCCTGAAGCCGATTTCAGGTTTAAGAGAGGAAATGCCTGCATAAAACTTGCTCTTGGGAGTTACAGGATTGTTGTGCGTAAGTTTTAAAGCCTGCAGTGTCTGGCAGCACAATCGCTCACGTTTCAAATAATTAATTAATGTTCCTCTTTACTGCATTCTGTGCCCATATACAGAAGCAGCCCATACCACAGCCCAGGGATTTTAATGACTTTACAATAAAAGTGTCCTTGACTTGATCAGGAGGTTTTACTCAGGCGTCCCTTCTAGGAGCTCACCGGCTGGCAGCCTCCCGCCGCCCCCTTTGCAGGAGCTCTTCCCAATGCTGCTTCAGTGCAAGGCCATATGCGGCTCCAAAAAGGCCACGAGAGCCCCTTGGGAAATGGGGGGCAGCTGACTTGGGAATTTCCCATCTTCCTGTGGTTGTCTCCCACCTTCATTTTTCTGGCGCTGAGCATAAGCCAAACCCTACTGCACGAGTCTGCGTTGTGCTGGAGCCTGGTGCGTGATGGCATTAACCTGGGAGCTGGCCACTCCCTGTGCAGACGTGCAGTGAGTGACAGTCCCACCTTCTTAGAGCTTGTGATCAAAAAATACTCGCTGCCTATTTAGGATTTTGCTGTCTTTGGTCTGGTACCAAAAATTCCCCAGCGTAAGGCAAAATTAAATGGAAGAGTATTAAACATTGCATTGCCATGCTGCTGTTGGTGCAGCAGTCTGTGTGCTATTGCATACGATAGCACGTGGACAGGCATTACATAGTTGTGTGGATGAAACCCGTGTCTCGGATTTTAATGGGGTTGCCGTAAAGGAAGTTAATCATTTAAACGCTGCTGCTCAAAATATGTTTGGAGAGGATAAATTGTGGTTTGTGCACATTTTTGATGAGATGTTTTGGCTGCCAGAGCCTGCTTCTGCTCTGGCCTTAGTTGCTTCAGGCTTTGTCCTGCGGGCAGTTGTCCGCACTTCAGACAAGTGCATGCTGTGTAGTGAGTCAAATGAGAAATGATCCTTGAATTAGCCAGGCCATGTTTTGGTTGGGTTTTTCTTTCAGCATGGAATACAATGTGTTTCCATCTGTCACTTCTGTGTTATACAGGTATTTTGGGGGATGATCTCCTGTGTTTCGATTGTGCATCCTCTGCAGGGCAGTAGCCCGTGCATCTGTAGGCACCCAGCTCAGCAGAGCCAGCTCCCATCCTCTTCTGCTGAAGCCACCAAGATGAATCCCTGTGGTTCTGTTTTCCCAGAAAAAACACACAGTAGGTAACTTTTGTGCATTTTAATCCACTGCTTCGTCATCATCTACCCAGGAAGACTGCAGGAGTGTTTACTTTCTTGTTAGAGTTGTAGTAATTTCTATTGGCTTCAAAATATTATTTATTTTTTGTAGGACCAAATATTTACTTTGATAAGTGCTTCTTTCAGTATCTTAGTTTTGAAGGTGTTGGTCTTCATTTTTGTCTGCAGAAGATGGTGAGACATGGTTATTTCCCTGTGTTACCTATCTAATTTCAGAATCCCCAGTGGGTTTCTGTCCTGCAGGATATCGGGCTATTTCTTCCTTCAGTTGCCCTCTAATTTCCTCTCTGACGTTGCTGGAAAGGCTTTGGGTTCATTTCCACCAGGAGTTTAGGTAACACACATTTGGTGGTTGTTCTTTTCAGTGCTGCTGTTAGAAACCTTCACCTGGTAGAGGTTAGAAACTTATTTTTAGAGACACAGGCCTGACCTAAAGGCAAAATATAGAAATCAGTAGAGCTCAAAATTGACTTTGCTGCTTTTGTGAGTTGTCTGCATATGCCACAATCCCCGCCTTAGGCTGGTCTGCGGGGGGGTCGGAGCGCCAGGTCTGATGGACTCACCGCTGCCCTGCGAGAGGCTGCGTGCGAGGACCGAACGCTGTCCCCGGGGAGAGTCGCAGAGGGACAGCATGAGGTGCAAGCCTGCTCATGAGCATGGAGCTCGCACCTTGAATTTGTGGATTGCCTAGCTGATAACTTAGGCCAGGATGGCCTAACCTTTGGAGGTATGTGGACTGCCTTCAGATTTTGGGAGTACCTGCTTTGCCCTCCTGACACCTCCCCAGCACCAGCTGCTGCTCCCGTTTGCTGGGTGTCCCCGGGCAGAGGTGCCGGGACAGACTGACGCGTGCCCTGAGCTGCCTGACGCTGATGTAAGCTTTTAGCAGCGCAGCACTCTGTGGCTTGAAGGCGATTACATTTTTGGCAGAAACAGGATATTTAAGATTAATTTGGAACCCAAATCACTATTAGTAGTGTTGCAGTGAGACCGTGTTTGCCGGGGAAGTGGTACTGCTCAAAGTTATCACGGCACTAAATGGAGAGGGAATCGCTGGCTTTACTGAGCAGCTCCCAGACTTCAGGCTTTTTTTTTTTTTTTTAAATTGGTTGTGAACATCCTAAGTAGGTCAGTGCATATTTCAAACATTTCACAAAATACTAGAGCTCTTAAAGCCTGATTAGGAGAGGTTACTAAATGCTTGCTTTCAACGTTTGCTCCTTCGTTCAATGTGTTGTTTTTCAGTTAGTGTTCTTTGTATCCTAATACTGCTTTGTTGCTTGTGGAACAGACTGCAAATTATTTTTGTTAATGTTTTTTTAAAAATCTAAATAGCTTGGTATTTTTCTGTTTGCTTTGGGTTTTTTTGATGCAATGGCTTTTAATACTCGGCATAATTTTATTATAGAGTGAAGCTTTCTATTGTTTCCTCATTTCTGTTTCACAATACTTGTGTCTTTTAAAAATGTCCATTAAATTTAATGACTTTCCTTTACTTACTGCCTATATCGGACTGCTGAGACTCATATAATCTTTTCCTTTCCCACTTCGGAGTTCTGTTTTCCTTTTTGGACATGGTCTTTCTTTGGAAGAATATTTTTCCTGTCCGATAACCTTATTTGCTCTCTTCTTCATATTTTGTTTGGAGCTGGAGGAGTGGGGAGACCTATTAAACTGCTTTTGTTGTTTGGGTTAGGTGTTTTTTACTCTCAAGCTGTGCTTTTACTGTGGCATTCTTATATGGTATCTTCATAGGGTGTCTTGGCATATGCAATTATTTTAGTCTTTTAATAGCTCTCTTAGGTTTTCTTTTAGCTAACTTCCCTGTTTTTATGTAATTCCTCTCTGTAACAAGTAAAACAGGGGCAGGCTCTGCACATGGGGACAGGCATTTTCTTCCGTGCTGTGTTGAACAGCAGCTACTGCGGGTGGAGAGGAAGACCTGGGCTTGCAGAGGGAATTGGGAATGTGCTGTGCAAAGGGGAGCGGGATCGGAGGGAGGAGGAAGTGGCAGAAAAGGGGCAGTAGAAAATACCATGTTCAAATTATTTAGAAAAATACAGGGTATTTGAGTCCTTGTGGGAAAGGAGAGAGAGACAGAAGGGAAAGAAATCAAAAGGGAAATTGGAGAAGGGAAAAGTTGATAAAGACACTATGTCTATTACAGTGTGGATGGATGTTATATGGGAGCAATAGGAACATGTTCAGTCATCCCTCCTGATACAGAACCACTGATAAGACTTCTAGGCAAACAGCAGGGCTCCCCCATAGTGGCTGTCCCTAGCCTAAGCTTTACACAGTATGTGTGCACACAACCTTATTTATATTTGTCGTAAAGGAAGGAGCAAGAAGTATTTGCATGGCCCAGGTTAGTAAAGGGATCCTTAAACTTGAATTTTTATCCCTGCATGAAATGCTGTTGGTCTGACTCCAGACTTGTAGCAACTCAGAGTCCTCTGGTGGTCTGGAAGTCCACATGAGAAAAAAATAAATGTGTGTGAGTAACATATATACTTTAATAATATTTACACAGCTGTAAGAGTTTTACTTTACCTAAAAATTTCAGCAACTGCATGTAATCCAGAAATATTTCCATCAGCCTTTTGAACAACGAACTTAGGGTGTTGTAAGTGAAAGTCCAACGATCTTACCCGAAAGCCCATGCAGGTAACACATGTTGTATTGTGAGCTGATAAATCTGAACACCCGTTCCTTATTACTACCTTTCTCTTTCTGAAGAGTATTTACTTTGCTGCCTTAAAACTGATATGATAAGCAGCTCAACAGCATCAGTGCGTATTCCTGAAAGATAGGATAGACATACATTGTAGCTGCAGATGTTATGAAAGTTTGACAAAAAATGTCTGATAACTATTGTAGTGTTCAAGGTCATAGAATAAAAATTTCTGACATACTGTAGGAACTTGGTTTTAACCTGTGAGTCATAAAATAGACGCTGTAAAACAAGTCTGTGAAATATAGTAGAAGAATATTAGTTGTTTTCAACTGACAATTCATTTTGTAGGTATTGCAGTAGACTCAGCTGTGTATCGGTTCATTCCTGGGGAAAGAGAAAGTGTATGGTCAGCATAGACTAATGTCTTTTTATGAGGAAAGGTTTTTATTCCATTAGTACAGTAGGTTGTTGAAATAATAAAATATGTACTCTTCACCTCTTATTTTCATTTCCTGATGTATGATAGCTTGAACTGCTGTTGAGTAAAATTTGCAGCAAATGTTCTTCCTTGTGCTCATTTGATATAGTTCACACTCCATTAACATCCTGATAGAGAGAAGGACATTACTGCATAACTTCTTCTTTTCCTGTACCTCTGAGATGACTTTGGGACACCATGCTGTGACTGCAGATGACTGCAGAACATCACACAGGTTTTAGGTGGTGTCAGTGCAGTGGGATAGATTCTGCAGTGCCACTCACAGACTCTTAATAAACTTCATCATTATATTCTGAATTAATTGTTTTGTTTAATTGTTTTATTTGTTAGTTTATAGCTGAATTTATCCCATTGTGCACACACTTACTGGAGCACTCACACTGTGAATGCCACTCTGGTTCTGGCAATTACTTTAGCTAAGCATACCTGCCGGTCCCCTCTTTAAAGCAAATTATTTCACATAGTTTAAAAAAAGAAAAAGGCAAAAATCACATGTCCATGACATTGCAGTAGAAGGGTGTTTTCTGTGAAAACAGAATTTATTTTGTCTATTTCAGGTTGTTTCATGCAATTAAATATTCTTTATTTTTCAGCTTAAGCATTTTTTTCATGTTTGTCTTTAGTCATTTCTTCACCAGCGGATTATATAAAGGCAGTGTTTGTATTTGAAAAATAGTCTCTTATACAGGTAGGACAAAACTAGACTCAGTAAGTCACCTGATGAAGAGGAGGTACAGAATACAAAATAAGTTTGGATACGAACAATTGTTAAAGAGGTAAAGATCTAAAGACAGATACTAAAGGAGCTGTCTGGGTGGAAAAGATAAGGTGACACAGATCACTTTAATGAGCATTTCAGCTGAAATTTAAAATTAAAGTGCCTAAACTTGGCACCAAGAAGTGCTGAATGCTTTTCATTCTTTTTAACTCAAATGAAAATAGAAACTCCTTTTTTCATCTGACAGTGTTGTGTTTATCAATCTAAATACATGGCCTGTCAGAAACAATAAGTATTTGCAGATTCCTTTGAGGTCACTGGGAGTTGAGTGTTAAGCAACCTTTCAAATCTACCCTGAGTGTCGGTGACAGAGTGCATGAGCCTTGGGGGTGGTGGCGTAAGGAAAGGGTTAATTAACCAACTCTCTATGGAGGGGCCCGGCAGCTTATTCTTATCGGAGGATCTGCAGGGGTATTGGGTAGGATCTGTGGGTGTCTGTGACTCTCTCCAGTCTCTGTCAAGTGAAACAGAGGAAAAGGGAGTAAAATGAGGCTGGAAGGAGCCCAGCTGTTACTGGGGAGGCTGAGATCAAGCAAAATGAGGGACAGGGGTGCCCACATTTGGAAGATCTCATTGTTTAACTTAGTCTTTAAATGGGCATCACTCTGTTACAGTAAGAAGGGGCTTAGTATCTGCAATAATGTGTTCCACCGCATCACACTGGCCATCAGGCTATATTTTATTCTTTTGATTCCTTTGTGATTTGGGTACTGTACGATCAGCTGCATGTGCTCAGAGGAGACTTGAACTGATGCTACTATGACCCTCTGCTGTTTTGCCCGGCTTTTTTTAACTGACTTTAAGTCACAGAGGCTGCAGACCGGTGCCAAACTGGGCTCCTTGTCATCTGTTTGATCCTGAGGCAGTATGCAGAAAGTGTTTGTTATCTGCAAAACAAACCACAGTAACAGGCAAACCCCTTTGTGAGGTACCTGTGCTGTGGTAATGTTTGAGAGTGGGTAACATAAGCAGATTTCATCCCCAAGGTGTGACTTCTGGCAATAACTCAGCAGTACCAACATTACTGGTAAGGGCTGCTGGTTTCCAAGAAGAATAAGGAGGAGGAAAATAAGGAGGCTGTAAGTTATTTTTTGCTTTGCTAATAAATGTTTTCATTTCAATTGTTCTTAAAGTTATTTTCCAGGATTTGTATTTTGAATTCCTAATGTCATTTTACAGCAAGCTACTCTTGATCAGATCTGAGAGTCCTGAAATTCAGATACCGGTCTTTTCGGTAGACAAAATATGAGGTATTTTTCACTTGTGATTTAAGCTGGATTTTAAGTTGATGTATTTGAAGACTGACCTGAGTCAACCCTACTGGGAATAACTCAGAAGGTTCTGATATGGGCTTTGGATCAGATTGTGCTCAAGGTCCTCTAATCGTGTAGATCAGGAGCCTAAGAAGCCTCAGTTCATGCTAGCAGCCAGCTGAAAAAGTGCTGAGACTGTCTCAACACATCACAGAGCACTGTAGCCTTTGACTAGCTGTTTTCTTGACACCTTTGTAAGTCTGCCCAGTGTGAAGGACTGTGCAGGGGGGAGAACATCTCCATCTGTTTTCCTCATTGTGTTTCAGTTCCTGTTCAGTTAGTTCACAAAATGTCAAGGTTTTGCAAACTCGTGGTGTCTTGACTTGTATCAGTTTTTCATCCTTATTCCTTAAAAAACACCCAAACAAACTGAGGAGGTATCCCAGCCTCTTACTCACGAGATGCGAAAACAAAGACATGTCAATGTACAATGCATGCCTGAACCATCGTTGGGGAGGGTTTCTTAAGCAGTGTGTCATGAACATACTCATGAGGCTCAGTATAGCAACTTAGAACATAATCAGGAAAAGTAAGTTTTAAGGCTTTGGAGGCTGGGAACAAAGCCTTTATTTGACTTCAGGGTCGTGATTGAGCTGTTAGATGAGAATTGGGTTTCATCTTGGACTAAAGCTGAGCTGCAATTTTTGTTAATAAACAGAACATTGTGTGAAACTTCTGAAGAAGATAATGGACCATGCAGACACCTTTAACTGATTCATGGCTTCTTTGTCATCATCTTACGTTTCTGTGCGTTTCATAGGGATAGGTAGGAAAATAGCAGGCGATGTCCTGATTTATTAGAAGAAACTTTCTGAGAGATCAGGACATGTGGCAGACCACCAATTTGGGCTGACTGCATCAAGTAAAAACTCAGTACTTGTTATGCCCGATTTCATTCCGTATATGCAATGATACATTTGCTTTCCTGTCTCTGGAAGTTTTACTTTTTCATTGTTTACCCATGAGGAAAAGTAAATTCATTGGTGCTCCTTGACAGCCTCCTGGAATTCTAACACTTGCATCTAACTTACAGTTCATGTTTTCTTTGTGATTTGAAATGTTTCACATAACTTCTGCTTCCTTGCTCTCCTTTTTGTTCTGCCTGTCTGCTGCTGGAACAATTATTCCAGTTTTATCTGGTGTGATGTTTTAGGAAGCTTCAGTCTCAGGAGTCTTTCTTTAAACTGTTTCGTAAACAAAAAGCATTGAATTGTATTTGGATGAAAATTCCTTTTCCTCTTATTTTTGTATAATACATGAATTGCATTTTGACTCCTGGAATTTCTGAAATATAACAAATATGGTACTGTCTAGAATGATAGGTGTCAAGCAAGCAGCCTCAGTAAACAGTGCATTTCCTGATACTGCAGGTTTTGAGTTCATGCTAATGAATTAAGTGCTGTCCTGAGGAGGCATTCCTCTCCTTTCCATGACAGTCTTTACTTCTCCTTTCTTTTGGAACACTTCAAAAAATTTAGCTCTTTCTTCTTGCTGTACTATCTCAAGAAATCTCACTTGCTTGAAAATTCTTGCCTATTCTGGAAGTTGGCAGGCCCTTACTCGGGTGTATCTGGCGACACATTTTTAGTAGTGACGTTGTGTTGTGACTCATCCATCCTCCACTGCAGCACCGCAGACCAGACCCCCATGTGAGCAGTGTAGCTGGTGGGAATGATGAGCTGATAGCATGTGTTCAGTCTCGTTTTCATCAGAGCGCTGGAGTCAAAGTAGCACTAGTTTGGCTCAAACTGAACATCACCTGTTTCTCCAACCTTCCCATATGGCATTTATTGTGAAAAAGGGTTTAAATGAGCATCTATATAAGATGTTGCTGAGCAGCCACGTGGAATATGTCAAACCACTTGGAAAATGACCATTTTTCATAAGATTAATAATGCCAAAAAAGGAAGTGCAGTCTTTGTGATTGAAGACAGCTGTTTAGCGGGGAAACATAGTCCTGGGGACAGCTCATAGGAGCCAAGCCTTGCTCCGGTTTGTCAGCATGGCCTCTACGGCGGTTCGTTACGTAACAGTGGCCATGTTCTTGCCAAAAGCTGTGATGCTAAACTTGCGGAGTGTTTTTATTGTCATTGTTATTCCCAGTGACCTGGTAAAAAAGGAAAAGGTGCAAATGAAGTATCAAGAAGTGGTCGGACGCACCAGATGTTGCTGGTCTACTGCTGCCCTGATGGCACAGAAAGTATTCTGCAAACTTGTGGCAGGAGCCTCATGCCCTTCTGTCTGTCCTGGACTTGTGAGGAGCCCTTTTTGCAGGGGAAGTAAAAAAATCTGAAGAATTTTGAAGGTGCCTCATCCCAGAAGAAAACACATACTTCAGGTCCATACCCCAAAGTACTTGATCTGGCTCATAGATTTACTCACAAATACAGCATTGTATGTTTTATTGAGGTGACTGGTAAGTGTGCATTTCAGGCAAAGATCCGGCAGTTCACTTCAGGTGTCAGCAAATAATAGACAGACAGAAGAACAGAATAAAAATCCCACAGACACATAGGTTTTGTGCAAAGTTCTGGGTATAATGCAACAAACTGGATCCAAATTCTGTGGCGCTATATATTTGTGCAAATGTGTGTGTTGCATAGGAATAAATGAGACAGTGAATTAATACAGTGTTCATAAAAATATTTTTATGTTACTTTTATTGTATGTCTGTCTTACAGTCTTGGATGATCTTCAATTTGCTGCAGAGTTTAACTGTCTGGAGAAAGACTGGTGTCTGTGTAGAGAAAGCATGTATGGTTTGTGGCACTCAGTGAGAAAAGTAGTTTAAAATCGCGATGTAAAGCATTTAATGATTTTTTTTTTTTTTTCAGGTTGACTTAGGGAACAGACTGATGTTATATCTAATTTGATGAAACTACAGGCTATGGAGAAAACAGGGGCCCGTTGCTGAGTAGTCCTTCAGCTTCCCTTGTGTTAGATCTAGTACTCACGTGGATTCACGGTAAATCAGTTAAACCAGCCAGGGGGGTGGGAAGGTGCCCACCAAGAGAGGGATCTAATGTTTTATGGCTTGCTTTGAAGGTTAGATGCAAGGTCTGGGTCTGTCTTGGAGAAAGGAGAAAAGCAGATCTTGCTTTTCAGAAGTCAGCATTTGCACTATGAAGTATGTGTAATGTAAAACTTCATGCTTACAAAAGCAACAACATACTCATTTATATCCCAATTTGTCATTCAAATGTTACCCTGTGAGTCAGGGGACTATAACCCTCCTTCCTGCCCAATGAACCCCACTTCTGGCACGTGGTTGCTCAGCCACATTTGGTGGTTGTAGTTGGTTCCAAAGGTAGGGAATTTGACAATATATGTCATGCTTGCAGTTTAATTTGAGAAATAAGTAAATAAGCTCCATTTGGTCTTGATTCCCCCCCCCCCCCTTCTTTTTTTGGGAAACTTTTAATGGTGATCATATCTGACCACATTTTTTACCAATGCCAGATATATACCTATATAGATATGGATGCTTTGAAACCTTCTTATATTACATAGTTCAACAAGGCATTTGTAAAACTTGCACAGTCTAGCCACTGAACATACAAAGGTTCAAAGCACTTCTGCTTCCATGCTGCTGGCAAAATAAGAATACCTCTTGAATAAATTCTATAGAGAACTACTGTTTTAAAAAAGAGATTCCTGTGGTTCAGTGGAAAAAATATAATTCCACATAGTACAGAAACTGTAGCCACTTTAATATGTTTGAGTTCCATTTTAAGCAAAATATTAACCTTTTAAAAAATCTGCACATTTTATGAGTTCTGGGTGATAGCTGTTTCCTTCACAATAGCATTTTTTTTCTCACGCTCATGCATAAAACAAGGAAGTCGGAACAGTACAGATCACATAATCAGCCTAAAAGCCTAGCTCATCCACTGATAATGCCACAAACACACAAAACTGTTTGTCATCTAGTATCTGATCCTGGTCTAGGAGAAGTTGTGTAATAGGAGTCTTTCCTCTAATAGTAAAGGTCTCATTTTTAAATCTTTTCAAAATGACTTTAATATGTAATGCATTTAAATAAGTCCATAAATAATGGAAAATCTGATTTCAGAAAAATAAAAATACTGTCATGTAAAATTAGTTTAAGTACATCCTTATTTTATATATGGTTTATAAAATTTCTCAAATTAGTATAGCTAAAATGGATACCATTATAGTTCATTCATTTAATAAGAGGATTTATGCTTTTTTCTTAGTGCTTAAAATTTATTTCCTCTTTGTCTGTTGACATGTTTAAGTTTACACTCTAGCCTTGAAAAGTCTCTGAAAATACGTAATGCTCTGTAAAGAGCTGGTCTTGGGCAGTGCTCATTCATCCATCCTCTTCATCTCTCCTACAGCTTTTCATGCTTGTTCTTGTGATAGCTCCATTAAAGAGTTATTTCTTGTGTCACCTTTAGTTTAAATTAAAAAGTTTCATAATCGGAAATGAAAAAGCGGTTTGTCTGTATGCTTCTGCCTGCCTATTTCAGAAGTTTTTCTTTAGGTGGAATTTTTGTCTTACCAAAATCAATAGTTAAAATGTGCACAAGCTTTTGGGGAAAAAAAATCATCTTTGCCTGGCCTGATTTTTCATTGTTTCCCCCATTTTTCTTATCTATGTATTTGTCATTTCCATGGGAGACATGCTTTTGCTCGTTTTGTTAAGTTCTGTAGCCAGGTATTTATGCCCAACCAACCCAACTGTCTTCTGTGGCAGAAGAGCCCTTTGCAGAGCCCCACATCCTGGTGGCAGTGAGGGACAGCAATGCCCCAGGCCCCATGGGCAGGGGCACGGCCAGGAGATGGAGGCGTGGAATCAACCCCCTCTACTCAGCAGTCATTAAACCTCATCTAGATACAGATTGGCTGCAAGTCAGCAGTGCGGGCATTCCTGAATAATCTCTGCGTGTCTTTCACACGTCACTGTCCCTTTTTTAAGAGTCCGAGTGGTGCTATGTGTTATCTTAAAAGTTACTGCAAAGCTTTAAAGTGTACAGAGAGTCAATTTAAATGAAGAGGCATGGGGTATTTTCTTATCATTGATTGATGTGTTGCTGTGATACAGCAATGGCATAATTGGCTAAACACAAATAACTTCCACAAAACCATCCAAGATGGGGCACTGCCAACAGTGGTACCATCAAAGACTTGCTGTTGCTGTTTATTAAGCTTGAAGTTAATGAAAAGTTAATGAGTTGTAATTAAGGACTGAAGGAATTGAAGATTCTTTATCAAAGTTCCCGAATTCTCTTTAGCGAATAACAGTAATTGATAAATGCAAACGTATTGATTTATCCCTTACCCCAATTGCTATTCTGTGAATGGAATGGGCATTTCCCCCCTAAATTAATGAAAGATCGCTTTTGAGGGTTTAATTAATTGTTCTTTGAATTCTTCACCTCGTCTAAAATTAAACTTCTGTGACAATTATGTGACTTTAAAAAAACTCCTTCTATGTAACATGAACTACAGAGGCATACATTGACTTGGCAACCTACTATTAGCTTGCAAATGGGAAGACTTATGGCTGGAAAAAGCCAGCTGCACCTGTTGTTTTCGCTGAACAAATCACCCTGAAGTACACCATCACTCCAGCCTGCCGCTCTGTCATTTGTACTGCTAGGAAAGTTTTTTCCTCATCAATACTGTATATTTTTTAGAAATGAGTAAACCCACACAGCTCCCTGAAGTCTAACTGGTATATTTATGATTTTAATAGGGTCTTATGGACCATTGGTAAAATCATGCACTTTGATTCATAAATAATGTTAGCTATAAAGAAAAGTGTCTTAAATAAGGTTTCAGGGTGTTTTTTTTTTTTTAACCTCTCACAGATCCAGTCTGAGGTTTGTGCTTTGCAGATTGCATGTGTCCATTAACACCATGTTGCAATTTGACTTTGTTTTTTCATAGTAACCAAAATAAAAAGATTATCCAATTATAAACTTTCTGGAAATAATGGATGGTAATCACAACTGTAGTCAAGGAGGCTTCAGGGGATCACATTTGTGTGTCACCTGAGCACAGTTTAAGTGAATTTTTTGCTGACCTGGACTGGTCCTGAGGGTTGTTCAGGGCTGTGGTCCGCTGGGGATGGAGGGGTGTAGGGGGCCTCTTCCCTAATGTTCTGTCAGGCATTTGGAAAGGGGAGAGGGTTGAAGCTGCTCCATGAGGAAAATCCCCAGGGCAGCACCTTGCATTCATGTGAGCGGGCAGATGGATATGTCTCTTGCATTTCCACGGAGCCCATTTCTGTAACGTATCATCATACATTTTCTTCTACTTGAAAATATGCCTAATGTGGTACAGCCATGATAACTGGCAGAATTTTTCCCTTCTTTCTTTTATCTTGTTCTCTGCCCTCTGCTTGCTGAATCTTGGCTTCTTTCCCCTCTTCTCTGCCCAAAATTGCCTTCCCCAGGCTGTCCCAGGGGACCGCTCTGCGTGGGTGCCTGCCAGGCTTCACATCCCAGGTGCACCTGATGGGTGATATCACCCTGCAAACTGCAAGGCTTCCTTTTTGACAGGCTTTATAGCGTAGTTAGCACAGTAAAACTTGATGCTCAATAGAATAAATGGAAAAAACAACCAAAGGAGCAACTCTAACTGCAGAGTCTGGTGGCTGAGATAGAGATGGGACCAAGGCTGATGTATAGTATAGTAGCTACTGTGAGATAATTTAAATATGCCATAGTGCACTTGGAAAGTATAGGATTAAATCCTGAATCTGGACCAGACTCTTGTTATGTGGTTAGGTTCTGCGAAACTAAAATTAGCTGTGCAATTATGTTTGAGTGTAGAACCTTAAATGAGTGGATTTAATCACTAGAATGAAATCGGTGTTACTAAGGGATAAGTGACTATGATCTTATTAGCTGCAGAACAGATGAACAGAGGTAGTCACTGCTAGTGGAAGAAGATGGCTAATTTGTGCTGGAGAAAATTGTGGGGAAGCTTGGGAGGAAAATGTTTCAAACCATTGCTAATTAAAAAATACTTTTCTTTTTTTCTGTTGTTGTATAATATTGCTCTTCAAAAGTATTAAGATGTGTGTCATACTACTTGGCAAGTGACTGAGAGTGGGATTATTTTATTCAGTTGAAGACATTGCCATATGTGAAAGATACATTAATTAAGGTCTCATCTTTAGACCTGGAGGGGTTACTTGAAACTATCTTTGTGGTCACTGCCTCTGTTTTTCCTATGTTTCATGGCTGTTAGCATTGCAGAGTTGTTACATGTAAAGGAGAAGGCAGAAATTTTCTTGAGGTTTATGCATTATCTGAGAGCTGTTTGAATTCCCAGTTGCAAAACTTAATATTGACGTGGGAGTAAATCATTTACAAACTGGTCTTTAAAGGCCAGCAGAGATGGAAAAGATCCATTTAATTCTAATGTTATACATGGAAGTTACTCAGATCCTATTCTTCCCCCTCAAAGGGGTCTTTATTGAGGTGAGAAACCTGATTTTCTTGAACCAAGTTACTCCAGACTTCCCCCCATACAGACCTTTTAACTGAAAGGCATTTTAAGGACTATTAAAATGAGGGACATCATGAAGGGTTGCTCTCAGAATTTATAACATTAATCTTTAATAGCTTCTGAATTATTCTGTTTATTTTATGGTTCATATAATAACATGGTAGATTTGGTGGTTGTATTTCAGTGCAGGGAATTCAGGTCAGACTTGCTGAAGCCTCCCTGGTAACAGCCTGGTGCCCATTAATAGCACAGGAGGGCTTACTGGAGGGGAGTTATTGTCCGTCCCATTCTTTTCACCTATTTTCTTTCTGTCTCCCTTGGTTTGTATGTGTTTTTAAGTACCCATGTCTGTGTGCTTTTTATGTAGGAGTCCTTATAGCATCATTTTTATTTTAACCCTTTAAGATCAATCAAGAATGTATTGAAGTTAAATTTTTATTTTATTTGATTAACACATCAGTACAAATGAAATAACTTTGAACTAAAACTCTGTATTTTTAGCTCTTCTAGTCATTACAGCCAACCAATACAGCATCAAGAACAACCAGATCACAGAACACTGTTTGGTAGAGCATAGTAAATAATGTGCTCTTTGGGAAATAGAGTATGTATTCAAAACATAGTTTTACCAATTTCCTTAATGGTTCTAGGTGGAAATGCTAGTCATGCAGTGTCCTCTTTATTTTAACTTGTGTTAACCTGCCTTCACAAATGGCCATTGAGCTTTTTTTCAAATGAGATTTTATGTTTATATATGGCACTTGGCATGGTCTCCAGTTTAGTTTTCCATGCAGAAAATAGTTTGGGGTTGTTAATAACGTATTTCATAGACCCTTATGTTTTAATGGTAGGGTTATTAGTTCTTTTCTAGGTTTTTCTTGGCTGGAAAGACTACTGTTGTTTGATCGCTGTATTGGATTTTCCCTTTATGTTCCTGACGAGCAATACCTAATGATGGAGGCTGGAGGAGCCATCAGAGTAACCTGGATGCCACCCCAAATCTGTGCCAGAAATAAAGAAAACAGCAGTTGCTGCATTCCTAAACCATGCTCTGTGCTGCAGCCTTTTCAGGCTTAAGTGCTAGTAATTGGGACCATTTGTTGTCATTTATGTAAATAAGGTAATGAATCATCAAATATGCAAAACAGGATATTAAGTCATCTGCATAAAATCTCCAGATTTCAGATCATTTAGTCTCTACAAGTATGCCTAGATTGAAACCAAGAAATATCTTTCCAGATGGCTTGAGCACATGAGCATCTACTGCCTGGGCTTTTTAGGGGAGTAGTGGTAAACTCAGATCACCTGAACTATCATATATAGCTATATAAACAGAAATAAATTGAGTTGTGGATCTCTTTGTTGTTTTAACAAACATGTTCATCTCTACAGAGTTGCTCAGACAGCAAGGGATTGAGCAGCTGACTGTTTGTAGACAATTTACTCAAACCCATGCAGTCAGCATTGTGGGGCACTTGATGTGGTGCTGTGAGGGCAGTAAGTGACAGAAGGGATTGAATTCAACACCAGCCACTTGCAATTTTGACACAGAAGAGAACGTCTTGCATTATATATGTTACATTGAGTTAAGTAACACTGTGCAAAGAGTAAAGCTTGCTGTAGTGTGATGATGCACATCTTAAATGGGACTTACAGGAAAGACACTTCTTTTCTGTGGTGGTCAAAAACACACATGCAAAAATACAACTCTCACATTTTCTCCCTTTTTCTCTGCCCGAACACCAAAAGAGCACAAAAATCACAAAAACCTGATCAGATAAGTTTCTTGAAATATTCATTAATGGGTTTCTGAAAAAAAAAAATTGCATCTCACAAATAGACAAATATGTTTTTGTTCTGCTGTTGGCTAAATCATCACTCCCAGGGCTGCTCCCAAGAAAGGACACCGGCTTGGTGTAACACTCTTTCTGTGCCTGTTTGCAGTTTAGATAGTGGCTCTGGCTAATTATTTTTGCTTTAAAAAAAAAGCCCTAAAATGAATTCTGGTCTGAGTTGTTATTGTAATACCTGTTTATAAAAAGTCCTGTATCTGCTTATTTGCCTTCCCATTTCTGTAGACCTGTGGAGATTTTTCTTTACATCCAAGGTCTACAGTGGAGAAAGACTGTTGATAGTCCAGTCAAGAGCACCAGAGCTAGAGGCTGCCCCAGACAGCTATTCTTACCACCTTCTTCAGAGGACGACTATTATCTTCCCATTGTTCTCTTTTCTTTGTAGCTTGGCTCCTCCTTATGACAGCATCCACTGTGCACCCGTTCCTGAGGGTGCTGTTGATGGGACTTTGCTGGATGAGGAATGGCTAGAATTCTTCATGTGGGATATAAGTAGATTACCTTCGCACCTGTAGTTTGTCCTCCTTTCAGTCACTTCTTTTGCTTACTCTTCCTATTTTTTTTGGCCCATGTGGGTGATGTAGAACTTCAGGACAAAAGAGGAATATTGAAACAATTAAATTGGTTTATCTGTGCATTGCCTATATGTGCAGGATTCGGTCAGTCAAGATTTGCGTTTGTCTCCAGGCATATCCAGTCTGTTCCTGCTTCCTACCTGTTTCCTTTTTTCTTCATTCCAAGATGGTATGGGCTGATTTTCTGTAAGGCATATTTTATCTTCTGTAAAACTTTAAGTTATCCATGTTGTATTTTTGATGTGTTAGAACTCTTTAAAAGGTTATTCTTTTATTAAGAGGTGGTCAGTTGAAAATGATGATGCAAAAAGCTAGAGAAGGCTGCAGATATGGTAAAACAAATTAGCAACTAACATTTGAAACTAACATTTTCTCCAGAGTAAAATGTCAGTGTAGTGTTTCATGTTGCTCCTCTCCCTCCCCTTTTTATAGTGGCATTAAAGACTAAGCCAGCCATAGATTCACTTACATAATTTCAGAAGAGATTTTGAAAATTCCACGCTTTTCTCTTTTATTAAAAAACAACTAGTGCTATAAATTTGACAAAAAGTATTTTTGTGCACATCTTTAAAATGCTTTAAGAATCTAACATGAAATAACTGCAGATGTGGAAGGCAGTATTCATATGTTATTTAACAATGAAGTAATAATGGTAATGATCTGCTGTGATTTATAGCTAAGGGGTATTCCTTTAAAAACATATTGAACCTAAGTTCTTATTTGATTTGATAAAAACAGCAAAACAAGTGAAACAACTTTGAACCAAGATTGTATAAGTTGTAGCTCTTTTAGTCATTACAGCCAACCAGTACAGCACCAAGAACAGCCAAATCACAGAACACTGTATGGTAGAGTTTAGTAATAATTTACATATGGAATGAATATTTTCATTTTTTTATTCTTCTGTGAGTGTTTGATATATAGAAAAAGGTAATATTTTGCAAAAATAAGTATGTGTTATGAGTTGCATGGGCAACTGCTCAATGCTGATTGCTCCTTCTGGGTTTGCTTAGCGATTAACATCATCTCATCAGGACAATACACTCAAGTTTCCCATCACAGTTGGCACCAATTGGAAATCTCAGAAGCAATCTTGGCAAATATTTCAAACGTTACTGGCTGTGTTTGCACGCAAAAGCCCCACTGCTTTGTTCTTCTGCGCTGTCCATCCATGGGTGGATGCACTCACATGTGTACAAGCGTGCTTAGGCTCGCACAACCAAGTGCGGTTCTCAAAAGGCAACCTGAGGACAGAACAACACCAGATGAGGGATAGTAGTGATGCAACTATACTAGTTTAGAAAAAATGTAACCATGATATAGTTCAATATGTGTAAATACTTTGTTAGTAGGCCACAGACCTGTGTACTCAGGCAAATACAGGACTTTGAAGGTCTTGAACCAAAGCCAAATATAAGATGCAGAAGTGACAGAATAATAAAGAAAATTCATTCTGCCCTTACTGATGGTTATTTCTGGTTTTGGGGCAGAATAAGGTGTTCAGATTCCACAGCTGTAAAGTCTTCTATCTTTAAGAAAGGTTTTGCTACAGTTTAATTTTCTAAAACTTGAAGACAAGGAATTAAATTAGATCTGAAGGGGTTTTTTCTGATTTTGATTCTTTTTTTTTAAGTCTTGGAGCTGAGATTAAATTTTTATGGCTGAGTAGTAAATCTCTGAAACAGGATGTCCTGATAGAAATGACAACTCTGCTTTAATTATAGCATCTTCTAGGCAGCTATTATATTACAGCAGGACCCTTAACAGACTTTTCTTTTTAAGACCATATTAAAGAGTAACAGGACTTGCCATAATTACAGCCTGCTTTCTCTTGGGGGGTTCACCTGTCATTAAAGACTGACTAGGTTCCTTTTGCATGGTTTATTTTTCCAGGAAGAATGTTTTTAGATTTGTGTGAAATGTTTTAAAATAGGTCTCAATATACTGAACATGAAGCACCTTCTGTATTATGCAACTATTTCAGAAATCATATATGGAAAAATAAAGCACTGGCACATAGTTCTAAGAAGGCTTTAACATCTGCAAAATTAACTTGTCACTAATTTTGCATGCTTCAGTTACTAGAAAATGTACCTCTCTGAAGCACTGAACTTTTTTTTATCACATTGCATACCTATCTGGGACTTGCATCTGAAATTGTTTTCATCACTGATCTCGTTCTTTTGGTGCCTATACATTTATTTCTCATTTCGTGCTGAAAATGTTATGCCATCTGGTTACTTGCTCAATTTTGTAAAGAGAAGACTTCATTAATTTACAGTTTTAACTTTTGCACCTGCAACTTCCATTTATTCGTGTAGCAGTTGTTGCCTCTCAATAGTTTAGAAACAGTCTGCTGGATTTGAAATATTTGTATGTGCATTCTTCTCTCTCCTTTAAATAGTTGCAGGCCAAAATATGGGAGAGGATTTGGTGAGGCTGAGAAAACACATCCTAAACTGTGCAGCATAAGCTACCAATTTTTCCTGGTTTGCATGCGAGGGATCCTTTCTCCTCCCCAGCTCTTTATGTGCGAATGTAAACTAGAACTTCATGGGTGCCCTAAAAAGGAAATTTCAAGCTTTGCAAATGCTTTGTTTGGATTAATAACATCTCTAGTCGTGTTTCTTTTATCTCAGGGGGCACGAATGTTACTTAATAGCAGTATAATAACCTATTTAATATGCTATGGTAAAAAAGCCTTCTGTTAGCTAACTCTTAACAAATTCTTGTTGTCATATTTCAGCAGTTATTTATTTTCTAGGCAGGAAAGAGGAGACTTGTATTTTGAAACTAATAGGACATTGTTTTAAACAGTGTATGGAAAGTGTATGGTATTCTAAAAATATTACTTGTTTACATATATGTGATTATTCAAAAGCATAGACTGCACTGTTGGTCCCTTAATATTAATTTCTGCTGTGTGAGGCAGTGACAGAGTTTATTCATTGACCCAAAGCACTAGAAAACTTCCCACAGCACTTCACGAAAACCTGACAAACTGAACTGTGTTTTGCTTAATGGTATGTTACATCAATATGATGTCTCTACCTAGCTGAAGTTGGCACTCTGAAATCTAAGGGAAAAGGGCTTGGGTTTGTTTTGGGCTTTTTTGTTTGGGGGTTTTTTGTTTGGGTTTTTTTTTGGTTCTGTGGGGGTTTTTTTTTAGTTCAAAAGAGTACCTTGGGGCTTCAAAAAGCCTGAGAGCTGATGAAGGACTTGCTGCCTGGGAAGCTTCATTAGAGACCTGTGGTGGAGGGGGCGGAATGGCAGGGAGGGACCTGCCCTGCAGCCGGGGGGGAGCCCGGAGCTTCAGGGGAACTGGGGCGGGGAGAGGACCTGTGCAGTCAGGATGCAGGTGATGGGGAGCTGGCAGCAGCCCTGGGCCACATGCTCTTGTGCTGCTTCGTCCCATAAGTGAAGTGATTTACTGTGTCTGCAACCAGCCTGAAACACAATCAGCTAAGCAACCTGGGCTTATGTTTTGGGGTGTTTTTTTGGGTTTTTTGAAAGGTTTGATGCTCATGGCTGGAATCACCAGCTTCACATCTCAGTGCCTTTGCTTCTTCCTTGTCAAAAATGAATGTTGATCAGGATATTGCTGCTGTCTCGCAATGCAGAAGTGTCGCCTTGATATCCGAATGGACAAGACTCAGGGCATGTACTTTTCCTGTCAGAAGCAGATGGATAACATCTCCCTTTTCCCATGTCTTGTTGCTATCTTTCTATAGAGAGAGCCTTAGGAAAAACTTGAATTCATGATGTCCTTGCTTTGCTTAGAAATTAAATTCTTTTAAGTTTATGGGTAATGTGATCATCTGGTTAGAATCCTGCTTCACAGATGAGGCTGCTCTTTCTAAGACCATCCTGTGCTGAGGGTGCTCAGTTTGTGTGAATGTGCAGTAATCTCGGTAGGATTTTGCCTTAACAGTATTGATTCAAAAACAGAAACACCATTGTTCATGTTGTCAGTCAGAGCTGGATTTTATATCACAACTGTCCTGTGTTTGGGAGAATTAAAATATGTCTGTGTAGTATCAGAGGCATTATTGTCACACTGAAAAACTCGTCTTAAGCATAGAGTATTTGTGTTTGGTAAAGAAATCGTAGTGGAAGATCTTCAAAATAACTGTTTGCAAAACAGTCCGAGATCTTTAGAGGGAATGACAGTACTTCTTAAGCTCAGTACAACTGAGCTTTCACATATTTATTGGCTTTCATTTTTTCTCTTCCTTCTTCACCCATTCCTCACGCCAGATATGTGACTAACTCTCCATTCATCATCTTGTTTCACTCCTGTTTCTGTTCTCCATCTTCTTCTGCATGACCTGCTGTGCCTGAGCACTGCTAAAGGGCCCAGAGTAACTCTCCTGTCCGTCAAGTCCCTCCTTGAGAGTTGAAGTCTTCCCACTCACTTAGAGCTCCTCCTGTGTTGATAAAATAATATGCAGAATATTATCAATATCATGGCAAGGCTTGCTGTATTGCACTTAATCTGTCCCATCCTGGATGGGGCAGCAAAGCAATAGACAATATGCTTTATACAGGAAGCATAAACAATTACCTGTTTAATGTGGGGCTCTTGAAAAAAAAATATGGAAATAGCATGCAAATATATTTTACTGCATTGCACAATTGCCATCTCAGAAAATGAGGAATGTCTGTAATAATTTAGTCATGTTTTCCTGTCTTTTTGCTTGTTAAGCATTTCTCCTAAATAACTATTAGTACTTTAGCTCTGGTAGTACTGATTTGCTTATGTTTGTTCTAGCTTTGAAATAAAATGGTCCCTCATACTCTGTTATTGATATAGCATGCTGGTTGCCTGGGATATTGAGGAATACATTTTAAAATTCAGTGTGAAGACTTTACTGTAACTGTAGCTGTGATGTTTTCTCTGATTTACACTGTGGGTTTTTTTTTCTTTAGAAGTTGTTTGCAAAATTATGGTGAATGGAATTTTCTTTTCATGTGACCAAATACCCTGAGTCTTGGCAGCTTTCGCAAGTGAAGGGCTGGCAGAGAAAGTTAGGCAGGTTTGCCTAGGCATTTTCAAAGAAAAGCATCCGGGAACTGAGGTTTGAAATAATGTAGCCTGAGGTCAGGAATTTTTTCTTTGGAGAGTCAGTAAAGAACATGGTTATCTGTAGTGTGCAAGAAGCCAGGGTTTTTTTAGGTGTATATGTAACACTGAAAGAGGAAAGTACAATGGGCAATATTCTGTGCAGTGTTATTTCCTAAGCAATGCCAATTAATAATAAGGGATTTGGGCCATTTTTCAAAAAGAGATGATATTCGCTGTCAATCCTTCATTTATTTTGGTGAGTTAGAAAATACAATGATAGGAGAATATGCATCATTTAATCCAATTTAAGCTCACACCATGCTTAACTCAAAGACATCTTCTTTGAGACATTCTTGACATCAGACATCTACCGTATAGGGCTGAAGTGGTGCGGTTTTGGCGCACAGTGAAGACATCTGCTAAAACAAGAAAGCGTTTGTTTGAGAGAAAGGGTTGGGAGAGGAATGCAGGAAGGTCCCGGGCGCAGAGGTAACCCCGTGCCTGGGTGGTTTTTCACATTGTACCTGTGTAGGTGGGGCGTTCCCCTTCTGCTCTGGTGCTGCCCGGCGCCTTGTCGGTGCACGCTGGGAGCTTGCGACAGTCCCTGGAAGAGCATCTGCTCCCCACGGCGTGGTTGGGACTCAACGCCGGAGCAGAGTCATCTGTTTTACCCCGGCACACATTTACATTCCACAGGTCCGGGAAACTGTCTGCGTGACCACCCAACGCCTGGTGTTTAAAACTGATCGGACTGGCAGCACAGCACTTCACATCCAGCTGCGCTGCACACACAAACTCCTCAGCCTCTGTGCTGGAAAGTGAGCTGGGAAGGATTTTTTTTTTTTGAAATTGCTTTTGGAGCAGGTACATTCCTGCACAGGCAGAATGTCCAAACCCTCTCGCTTGGCTCGACCTTTGTCAGCCAATACGGCTCCTAAATCGCCTTCGTCTAGGAAAGAAGATTTTAACAGCCGATCACGAAAAATTAGGCTAGGTGAAAAGATTTTGAGAGCTGGCAGCGAAGGAAACCTTGTTAAACAGCATCAGCAAGAGCAGGTGGAAATCACAGAAGGGCTTGTGCCACGGAGGGCTCCTTTCCTGAAAGGTAACCAGTTATTTCATGCTGCAAAAGAAATAGTCAAATGCATTTGCAATTACTGCCTTTTTAATAAACCCCAAACATCAATTATTGTAGAATAGGGGGTGTGTATGTATGTGTGTATATGTGTGTGTGTGTGTGTGTATTTTTTCTGAATGACTGATTCTGGTACATAAAGCATTTGTTTTGAAAATAAAAGGACTCAAAACATTTTTTGTTGTTCATTTGTGGCTGGCTGCTGTATACAAGCTAAAAATGTTGGTCTGTCAAAGTGGTAAATCACAATCTTTTATAGTCTAAATGTGACCATGTATCGTGAAGCTTTATTTGAAATGATAATTTGAAATTACTAGCAAGCATGAGAAAGACTAGATAACGTGAGAAAATAGACATCAGTGCAGGCACAGAATCTCATTCAACCTTGCAAGTACAACTCCTGTTGGTAGGTCCTAACAAGGGAACTGTGAGTTGATTTCTTGTATAAAAACTAAACAGATCAAGTGTATTTGGAAAGGCTTACATGCTTTCAGAATGCAAACAAATGTGGAGGATAATGTAAGATTACAATCTACTTTCACTGATCTGTTAAGCAATGGGCTGCAGGAACATTACCATTGCCTCTTTTTAACTTTGTTTTTGTGACAGTACTCCTTAGAACTGCATTTAAAAGTAGCCATTTAATCTGCATGGTGAAAAATGAGGGTAAACTGCCATTCTATTAGGAAATAAAAGTAGTCATATTCTAATTGGACTTTTAATAAGTTTTATATTTAAATATGAATGAGAAGCAGAATCCCTTCAATCCAGAAAAGAAATTGCTGCCCTTCCATCCTAAATCCATAGGAAAAAGAAGTGTAAATTGTAGACCTTTGTAACTTGAAACTGTGTATTTTCATTTCACACACATGGCATCCAAGGTTACAGTTTTTATTCCTGGCTGAATAAGGTTTAAAAGAATTTTTTTTTTTCCTGCAGCATGACTTTTATTATTTCACAAAGAAGGGAGAAGTGATGACACCTAATCTTAGGGAGATGGATGATCTGTTTGTTTCTACAAAGGAAACTCAGTCTGAAGCACTTTATTAAAGGCAGAAGAGAGCAAATAGAAAAACTGGAGGTGGGAGGGCTTAGACTTCTGGTCTCACTCACAGACCGTCTTGCTTATTTAGCGATGTAATGTGGAAACTAATTTTTGATCTTGTGATGTATGCAAGGAATTAAAACCTTTATTCCAAAAAAAGCAGATGTACAATTTTTTCTACCCTGGTAACCAAATATTTATTGATGCTATAGTAACTGATGTTTCCCGGTCGAGTTTTTGAAATTTGAAAACTTTCATAGAAAACCCCGTAGCAGTAGGGTTTTCACCAAGTTAAAGGTTTTAAAACAGTAGTTTGTCCTCTTTCTGTTCTCTTATTTATTTGGTGCCTTGAAAAAAGGAAGTTATGTGGGATTTACAGAATAGCAAGTGTGTCCTTTTAAGGGATGTGATTTCTGTGGAGCTCTTGGGGCCTGCTTTTACTCATATTATTTGAATGTTTTCGGGCTATATAATGCTTTGCAACTGAAAGCAAGGGTTGCACTCACTACTTAGTGTTTTAGGTAAGATTTCTCTAAAAGAAAAACCTAGTGGCTCTCAGTAGTGCTGCAACCTGGCATGTGCTTTTAGTATTTATAGCATGACACTTACTGTGTTCTGGAGCATGAATTAATCCCTGTTATGTACTGGCTTTCTGCATTGGTATGATTTGTGTACATTAGGCAAGATGTTTCTGCGAGTTGTTTTTGCAAGAGATGTTGAAGAACAAATATTGATACTTCTGAAGGGAGCGTATTACAAGGGAGATGAAAATGCAGTGTGTGGCTTTTCCCTGAAAATGGGGCTGGCTGGCTGGCTCCCAGTGGAGTCCAAGCGTTGGCCAAAGTGATTTGCAAGATGTTTTGTGAGAAGTAGGTGCAGAGCTGGATGGTGGAGGGGCGGCAGTTATAGCAGAAGCCAAAAGAAATAGCGAAGGGTATACGAGCCACAGGGCAGTGCCCTGGGGATGGGGCTGAGTAACGCAAGAGAGTGTGAGCAGCAGCCCAAGGGTGTTTGAGTGCTCTTGAAGAGGAAAAGAAGGAAAATGAGAGAGGTGCCAGAGGGCAGGTACAGGCTGAATGTGATGGCTGAAATAGGGAGCATGGTGAGGGGAGGCTGGGAGCTCCCATGGGAAAAAGACTGGGGCTTGGAGGAGAAAAATGGCAAAGGAAGAATGGATTTTAGGAACAGGTGGGTCGGAGGGGCTGGGATGGGGAAATGGGAGCAGGAGGCTCTGGCAGGTGGTGAGCAGGGTCCTGAACAACCTGATGTGGAAGAGGGGGATCTGTTTGACCAACCTTCATCTCTTGTCATGTAATGCCGGTGAAACCCCACGGCCCTGTGTCTGTGTTACCCCTTGAAATCCTGCTCTGTGCACAAGAAAACAACCTGCCACCACTGGACTAGTTCCTACTAGTGAGATTTGCATGTCTTCATGAGCAACACCGTGGGATTTCTGGCTTCTTTGAAATTCTTTTAAATTAAAACCAAAGTGATAACATGCATGAATGGTGTCAACAGACAGCAACCCAGCACAGCTCAGTGCTTAACAGATAGGAAATCCAAAATTGCGGTTACAATTTTAATGGGACTGTAAAGCATGATGACTCATTTTAATTATGATTATATGTTGTGTTTTTTTCTGCAGGATTCTTGCCCTGTGTTGTGCATGGGATGAGTTGGGCTTAACTGATAAGTTGGATTGTACAGGCGGGGGGCAGCTTGTGGCAGAGAGAAAAGTAGTCCTTATAGATACAGCCATTAAAGGCTGGAGTGGATCTTGCTCTGTCCCTGCCGCAGAGGTCTGTGTGGTATTGGACATCAATAAGCCTCAGCTTTCACAGGGCAATGCTGGCTGTGTGGATTTGCTTTTTGTTTTCGTTTTTGGATGTGCAAGTCTGAGACCACGGGTTCGGATTTGCAGTACTGAACACACATAATAGTAACTGAAGTCAGTGTCAGCTGTCATTTTATTGCATGAAGTACTGTCTAATACAAAGGACTCAAGAAAGTCATCTTGTACTTATCTGTTATTCTTCACCTGAATTTAATGACCATCTTTGACCATAATTTCTCTGGATGCCAGCTTCTCATCTCTCTAATAAAGGGAGGAAGGGGTAGAATAAGATCCTTACTTTATAGGAACTGTTGTGAGAATGGCATTTCACAAATATTTACATACTTTAATATAGTAATGAGGAATACTGAGGCCCAGGCTACAAAATTTGTTGCTTGGTCTTCAGACAAGCATGCGGTACATGAATCCCAAGTCCACATCCAGAATAGTTAAGACAAAGCGTTTGAGTCCCTGCATGTGAAATGAGCCCCGTTCATTTTGTGCAGAGAACGAGATGATGGCCTGTGCCAAGGAGGGGGGCAGTGGGAGGGGAGGGTAAGGAAAGACTGTACTGCAGCGCATGTGCACGTGGGGTGGGAAACAGGGTGGCAGACACAGTCTGAGTTTTGGTATTTCCCATCTGGCAAGTGACTATTTTTGCAAACTCAACATCATTTTAGGATTTGCTGGTTTGAAGAAAAAATGGAGATAGGTAAACCTTTCATTTTTCATTCTCTCTTTCAAGACTGAATCAATTAAAATATGATTTTTTCACCTCTGGAATATGTTACTGATAGGAGAGCTTTATGAATTTCTGTCACCCATATTTTCTTCCAAGAAAAGCAGAGAATATACTAATGACTGTCTTTTCAATTTCCTTTCTCTGTCCTATTTTATTGAGTTTTGATATTTGCTTTATTATTTGGCTTCACATCGTTTCACTTTGCTTTATTTTTCACTCTATTTTTTTCCATTAGATTTTCTTCCCTGGTTTCTCCTCTGCACTTTACCTTGCAGACTATGGTAATTGGAATGCAAGGCCAATACTTTTAGCCTAAAACTCTTGGTATTTCATATTCAGTTGGATCCAAAACTAGACAAAACCGGTTTGTCCCCTAGTTATTAGATAGGTGCCAAAGGACTTTAGGGATATAGTGGGATTCATATCTATGGGCTTTTCATGCAAAACAAGCAATAACAGCACCATAAAAAGTGGAATTAATTATGTTTTCCCCATTTTATCTTTATGACAAACTCCAACATAACAATGACTATATAATCCATATGTGTATTACTAATTATCTCCAAGCCTGTTATGGTTTTTAAATAAAGAGGTAGTGAATCATGGGCAAAGTTTGGAAATTATTCTTTCTGACATTCAGGTAATATCTATGGTATTTTTAAGGCCAAGGAGTTTATCTGTCAGGAACTTCCATTTCACAGCATTTCCTGACAGAGATGTACCTACAAATACAGAACACTTATAAGATTAGGGGGTTAGCCTTCCAAGGAAGTTCATTATTAAAAGAATAGCAAAGCAAAGAATGCTTGTATTTAGCCTACAGTATTTTTGTTTCCTCTGCAACTTTTTAATATTCATCAAGACAGAGAATGCAGATCTTATAAGTAGTTGTATATACAAATGTTCATTAACACACAAATTCAATGTTAGCTGTCTTTTTTAGTGCCAATACTTTTTTTTTCTTTTTAAAATGTTGAGTTTTTACTACAATCTTGAAATAAATAAAAAATCAGAAATTTTACTGTCTTGTACAGTAGTCTGAAAAACTATAACGAAGCTAGGGTTGATATCAGATGTGTGCATCTTAATACGGTTAATTGTTCAAAATTTTAAGCTGGAGACACATAGATCTGCAAATTGATAAGGAATGTATTATTTCATTTTAGTATATTAGTATTAGAAAGGAACAAATATCATGGACCATTAGATATCAAAATACAAAAGAAATCTAGATAAAAACTCTTCAAGCTGAAAAAGGACATTATTAAAATAACGCTTGGAATTTCCAATTGCATTGCAGAAACAGAGATCAGGTATGAGACAGTAGACATTCTCCCATTGCCTGTGTACATTTATTTCTATCGCTGTTGATGTATGACTTCACCTGCAGGATGAATAGGGTAACTGAACATGCTTCCTTCCAATTAAGATTATGCAGTATATAAACTGGAGTTATGGTTATTGAAAACTGAATGTCTGGACATTTGTTTAGGTAAGGAATGATAGGCCAGTCTCTGTTCTTATTTGCTATGAGATCATGACTCAGACCCAAGTATAAAGTATACTTTAGCTTTTTTAAAGCACAATTTCCCACAAAAATTGGGCATGTCAAAACACCCTGGCAGGCTTTCCTTCATCGATAAATTTTTTACCCATTATCTGAATTTGTGCAATTATGATGGAGAGGTAAGTCTCTCAAAAGTACTGCATTTCTATGATATACTGTGTACACTGTGTGCTGTATAGGATACTCTGTTCTGTACCTGTCAAATACTACATGTCTATATTTTTCTATAATTTTGTGGAAAATTGCTGGCTGGGTGGAGAAGGAAGACCTGATTAATACCATGTTCAGGGAAAAGCTGCAGTCTGTGCTCAACTCTTCTAACACATTAGAGAGTTCACGTGTGGGTGAGACCTCATGAAAGCCATACCCCAGGGACAAGCTTGGCTTGTAGCTCACAGCTCAGACAATTCACCAGAGAGGCAAATTCAGCCTGTGGAGGAAATGATTGCATGAATTCTGATGGAAAATTTTTGGAGCTGAATGCATGCTGCAACCTAAGATAATTCAGTTTATGAAGTGAGTAGTCAATCACAGGAAAAAAAAAGGTGCATTGGAAACGAGGTTACAGTAGTTGCACTGCTTACAGAACTATTTTTCAATTGCAAAAGTATATTCACTTTGAAATCTCTTCCTTTGGGACCTTGCAGAATTGGAAGGAGAGCACTATACATCCCCTTGGGAAGCTCAGGATCTTCCATTTCTTATACTATAAGGGCTAATAATATGGGATGGGAAAATCCCCCCCCCCAACTCAAGAAAAGCTTAAACCATCTAGATGAGAGAATTTTGGAGAAGCTATGATTTTGCGGGAAATTAGGTATAATTTTTTTGAAGATTGATTTTTCTTTAAATTGTGTCTCTCTTAAATCAGTCAGAGGTTTTGAAGTTTAGAATAACTTAAGGAAGAGATGGCACAGATCATAGGTACTTAAATGTTCCCCATTAATATATCCCTGTTCCATACTGTAACTTACCAATATCACTTTGCCGTATGTAGGATATAAGTATGTATTTCATATAGAGTATATAACTTTCTATGTATGTACAAAATTTATAGTGGTTTAAGAGTGTAGTGCAATACTTAAGTGCCATGGCTGAATTGGAACCATAGTATTTCAGTATTTCAATAGATTCAATAGATGCCAGTCAAACAGTACCATATAAATCTGGACTAATTTTGCAAAATTTGCATGAGAAGGCTCAGAAATATTAGCCCCACTGTCAAAACGCCCTCAAGTCTGTTTGTTTCTGCAAAGCAGTTTTTTTCTGTCCAGAATTGACCCTATAAATATAATGTGTATAATTTTTGAATATGTCCTGTTATCAAAACAAGAGCCAGAGTTTTGAATTGAAACCATAACTTTCAGATTTATGCCTTCATTTAATGTTGTGGATATTCTAGTAGATTAAAATATTACTTGTGAGTTCAGTTTTAGTAAGTTTATTTGTATGATATCAAGACAGGAATTGTTCTGCAGTTGAGAGGTTCTTGTTTGAAAGTGGAAAGAACATCATGCAAATGTCATAAAAAGAAATAGCAATGCCCATATACTTAATATCCCTTGTACTTGGTATGTTTATGTATCTTCTTTTTTGGTGGATGGACTGCTGTATTCTTCTAGACCAGAAAGTCAGCTCCTATTTTTGTTGTTATTCTTGCCTGCTAATTAAGTGATGACATCGATAGAACTTTCTTTAATCCAAATTCCCAGCATTATTTGAAGCCCGATTGCATGGTTTTGAAAACCAATGTGAAAACTCAAATTGTCTTGTAGAAGAGACTTTGGTTTAGGGTGTTTGTGTTATGGTCAGAATACCTGAGCAGCACCATAGCTGTGGCCGGCTGTTAGAAACTGGTGTCAAGCAGGGTCAGAAATTTTCAGATCAGTTTCTCTGGGAGATGCCGATTCCCTTCCAGTCAAAGCATTCAATTTGAAACAATTTGGGTTTTCTTTGTATGATCTTTACCCGAATTTGGATTCTGAGGAATCTCGGAGGACTTGGAGGTCTTTTGGTGACAACAGGCCTCGGCATCCATGCACAAACAGTGATGCTGATGGAAACATCAGTGTCACCAAGCTCCTGAAGAGTCCCGTTGCTACCCTCCGGAGTCTCTCAGGTTAGCCCACGTCTCCTCTGAAGTGCGATTTTCAAAGCTGGACGTGGTACTCCATCTCTGAGTGCAGTGGAAGGATTATGTTACATTTCTTGCAGACAAATATTTGTAAGTCCTAGTGCAAGTACAGGTTTTTTTACACAATGGCATGGTAATGTTTTAAGCTTCTGATAACTCCTAGAGCCATTTTTGCTGTTAATCATCTTTTAAATCTTATAAGCATTTGGAAGGTTCCCCCTGCACCGGAAAGTTCATCTTAGCTGATCTTAATTCCTAAATCCTTTCTTGTGTTTTAATGTTAGGAACAACACTGGCCCTTTTCAAATCTTCTGGTGGTTCACCCATCCTGCGTGAATTCAGACAAATACTAAGAGCACAGATATTTTCCTCATTTAGTTCTTGGAGTGCCCTAGGATGAGATTCATGAGATCCAGCACACTGTCTGGTTTCATTCCTTCTCTATTTAGATTTCGTTGCTGGTATTAATTACAAAAGACACATGGTCACAGCTGACTCTCTTAGTGAAGTCTGATATGAGAAAGGCATTCAAAATCCTGCTTTCCCCATGCCATTCGTTAGAAATTGTCTTTTCCCAATGAGTAATGGATCTGTCTTTTCTTTGCTCTTCCTTTGACTATTAAGGCATTGAGGCAATAAGTAGCCACCCAGGCCTGCTGCTCGTTTTAAGCAAAGGTAGAAGACTCAGAGCCCAGTCATGATTTCACCCTTTTTACTGTCTCTGAAAAAAAATGAAGCAGTTACTAATGCTGCTTTAAAAAAAAAAGGGTGGGGGGGGGGGGGAAGAAAAGGCAAAGCTGCAAATACATGAAAAATCAAAACATCTGGAATGCACAGCTAGCTGGCTGGACATGTGCAGAGTGTTAATATCGAGATATTTAAGAACAGACAAAGTTGTACTATTACTAGGGAAGGTGTGTTTCATGATAGCCATCTCCTGCTGACATAGGCTGTTGTTGTGTCCTGGATTAGATAACATTTATCTTGAGCCTGGTACTTCAAGTCTGTGAAAAGGTTAGTGTCTTTGCTGCGGCTCAGACATACAAGAAACTTCCTGGGCAGTGAAAACGTTGGAGAGAGACGTCCTCAACCTTCTGTCTTCCACAACTCAGATTTGTCTGCAGCATCTAGATGTGTGACTTAATCCAATTGTTTGAAATCAAATTCTGTAAGCAGCTCTTGTTGGAAGACACAGGAAAGGAGGTTTAGCCAGAGAAGGAGAGGCCGCAGCCCCGCTGTGTGAGGTGCAGGCACTGCCTGGCTGACTCGCAAGTTTCCGAAAGAGCTGTCCTGCCTGGCTGCATCTTGGCCATAACCCTGCAGAGCCTGAGCTGGCAGTTAGGACCTGGAACATGCCTCACCTCCTTTTGAGGCTGCAGAGTTCTCTTTTGGCGATGATGTTCTGCCTAGCTGGAAACGCTCCCTCTCTCCCATTATGTATGGTTGCCAGTGCCCAGCAATTAAGACCTGTCTCTCTTTCAAATTTCAATTTCATTACGGCAGAGGATAAATACCAAGCATAGCACTGGTGTGGGTGATCAAATAGCACCTAAAGGGGTTAAAATTAATCCAGCAGTTTGAGTCCAAAGTCCAGCCTCCCCTAAAAATGTTTCCAATGCAACAAGCCCTGTGCTGCCCTATCAGTTATTATTTTGTAACACAGATTTACCAATGAAGCCATGAGTGCATGATAAATGACCTCATCCACATGCTGGACGTTTTCGGCAGTGTTAAAATCATGCGTTCAGTTCATGCACTATCCATGTAAACCCGCATGTTACACTTGGCCATTTTCCAGCCTGCATGTTTCACTGTGCAGTTTGCTTTTTGTACTGACCACGTGCACACCGTTTGTAATTAAATGAGGCTCATCTGCCACCTTCCTTGTGTTCCCCATTGTTATAGTGTACGCAGTTATGTGATCCAGTTTAGCTCTGTGCTGATTTACCTCTTATATTACCATTTGATCTCAATTCAGATAATTATGCTTCCCGTTCTTCATGCTTGAATAGCTGAGGTATCACTTTGAATGCCAGCCTTGACCTCAGTGGTATTCGCTGGCCTCTTCCTTTGCAGGGCTCTGTAGCTCATAGCTCCGTGTTCTGCAATGGTTTGTATTGTCCACGTTGGACAAGGGTCTTGGTGTGGGGAAAAGCTGCAGCTTTTGGGCAAATCAGACTACTGACATGAAAAGATATCTCCACACAACCTCGGAAGTCCTTCAGGATCAAGGAAAGGGTTTAAATGGTACTGCCTTGAATGATGGTTAAAATAGGTCATTCTGGCACCAAAACATCCTTTAGACACCTGTGTAAAATGCTTATGCATGAGTACGTGGTGTGCACCTCTACACAAGTCATCCACCTGCAGCTGGGGTAAACGCATATAGCTCCCAGGGAAGTTTCTGGGGGATGTGATGGTGTTAGTAGTTGCCTTGAAAATATGAGATTGGAGTTAGCTGGTCAGGAGATGGTTTTAAGTAGAAAACCAGTATAAATAGAACTTACTTACAGATGACTAAGCGTGTAAAATACATAACTGACAAAGCAAGTGGATGCTTCATGCACTGCTTAATAAAGTGCAGAGAGGAAACCCTTGTCCCGGGCACTTGTAATGTGTAAACAGAATTGATTTTGTATACCCACTGAATGCAGATTATCCCAAGCTAAGAGGCTTATTAGTTTATATGCAAGCTACATGAGTTATATGACACAGCTCAACTTGGTTCTTGAGTTGAGTATAAGATCCACAAAGTCAAAGGATCAGAGGCTGCAGTGAGTTTTCACTCTCCCTTTTTATTCTGCTCCAGAAAGCTTGTGATATGTTAATCTCCCATATAACGCAACAGAAGTAATAGGTAAATGGAGGACACTGAAATATCTCTGGAACGGAATCCTGAGATACTGAAAATATTGTTTTCATTATAATCTCAAGCTTTCTGTCAAAAAGATAAATACAGAAAGGGTACTATTTTCTTCTTGGAATGCAACCATTCTGCACGCTTCCTAGTCAAGAAATCAAATTAACAGGTTTTCATTGCATATAGTTGAAGTTAAAACAGTGACTTGGTAATTTCACTTGAAAAATAAAATAATGTTTTCCCATTGCCTAAGGAAATGTATTTAAACAAACATTATGCCTTTGTTTTGTAGTGTGTTGTTTGTTTGGTTTTTTAATATCATCAATTTGATGTGTATCACTGCATGTAAAGTAAATAGAAGTGCAAACAATACTTGTGCCAGGTAAGTTAGCTCTGTATTGTTAGAGGAGTTCAGAGGCTTACCAATCGTACAGGTATTTCTCCATGAAAGATATCTCTGTTCAAATGCTGCTGTGTCCTAATATAATCAAAAGCATAGCAAAGAGAAGTTTAACTTACATAAATATTTTTGGTTTGTATTCCACACTCTTACAAACTAGTCTTTGCTAGAAAATTGTGACACAGTTCTGGAGAGTGATTGTAATTAATCCACTGCCATGCTCGTCTTCACAGCTGGTGAAATTAGGGAATAGTCATACTTAGCATCAGGGCAGCTGCTGCTAGTTAGCTGTATGGTTTGTAGCAGACAAAACAATTCCTTCCTGCTTGACTGGCGAATTATTTTAACACAGTGTAAATTAAAGATTTCAGTGGTGTTCCTAGCTGCATGAAGGATGCCCTTGGGTGCCTTACTGACATGACCTCCTTGAACGTAACGCTGATCTTGTTGCTTGTTCTGGGGGTATTAGGGTTTGCTCTCTCATCCAGTATGCCATGGAGCTACTCCCTGAAATCATCTAGGAGCTTCATTTAGCAATATCCTCCTGTTTCAAGGATTGGGGGCCAGTGCCAATAGCCTTGATCTCTCTTTTTACTCATGTGCTAAATCTATACTATGCATCCAGAGATAGAAATGGTGGTCTGTAGTCATCATCTTTATTTAGTAATTCCTGTTCAGGCTTGCATGAAAACTGTAATTTTTCAAGAAGTCAAAATGGACTGCATTTTTTTTTTAGGCAGCTAATCACTGAAAATGCAGAAAATCGTCTTTTGTCAAAAGAGGAAATTTTCCACCAGTGCAAAGCCAAAAGCTTTAGGGAGGAAAACGTGGGAAGCTCCAGGCTACTTCCCTGGTGCATGGTACAGAACATCGCTCCATCACAGCTGGCCCATAAAGATCCACAGAGGTGAACTGCAGTAGTAGTTCAATAATGATTTCTGTATTTCCTCTCAGTAGCAACACAGGAGTTAAATTTCAAACGGTAAGTTACAACTAAAAGCATCAATTTTAATTTCTTCAGTCTCTTCTCTTTTCTGTCCATAAGCACAAGTCTTATTGCAGAAGACAGGGCAGAGATTTTTCCAAGCCCTCTGTGACAATATCGGTAGTACATAGCAGGTGCAGCCTTAATTTTCACTCTTGATCGCTGCATGCTTAAGCATGCAGTCCTAATACCAGTTGGTCTTCTATCTTCCTCAAAAAGTTGTGTAAAGCTTACCAGTACATTGACTTGAGCCCTATCCATGACAGCTGGAGCTGTTCTGTGCTGCTCTGTGGCACGTAACAGCTCATATCTTTATATCCTATATAATCTATATATTTATTGCATATAATAATTCTGATAAAATGTCATCTCTAGAGCAGAAGCCTTGTCACGCTACATATTTGAAATACAAACCCAACATTTTCTGATCATTTTTAAATGGTGCTGATAGGATGTGTGAACGCTTAAACGTTCAGTAGTTTCTCAGACAGTGTTCTGCAGAGATATGAGAGAAATTTGCCCAAGTGTCCTTATCTTTTCAGGAGGCACATCGTATCTCATAGCAGTAAGGAAATGCAATCAGCTGATGGAACTAGATATTATTGCATCATTAAAGAAGTTAATATATGAGATGAAAGATCCCGTAGATTGTGATAGGAGTATTTAAAGAGAGTTTCTTAACCCTGTAAAAAGGTTTTGAGTAAGTTTGTTTCTGGTTTTCATCTATACGCTTGCTTAGAAGACATTAAAAGCAGGTACAGATCCACTTACAGTTTGAGTCATCTTCCATGCATATGTTTGCTGTAGCTGCCATGAAGATATGTGATGAATGTGGAAGGGGCTGACCTGCAGGCAGTGTCAATGTGGAATTGCAGTCTGCTCATTGCCAGGTCAGTGGATCCCTGGTCAAAAGATGTATTTGAAGAATGCGTGCTTCAGTATGTGAAAATGTAGACATAACCTGTGTGGATGGAACAGTGAGGACTCCCTCACCTTAGCCATGCACCAGGGTGTCTTTAGGGGGAACAGGACTCCAGCAGTGGCAAGGCTTGAGTGGTAAGTGAAAGGCACTGTAAAGGAAGAGGATGAAGTGTGTATTAGGAAACCCATTAGTAAGTCAGAATTGGTGGCAAAATCTGTGTCATCTTTTCACCATGCTGATATATGGTTAAAAATAACTTGAAGCCTTTGTAAAGGATTTGGAAATTTTTAAACGAAAGCTGATATACACGCAGACAACGTTACTGATACTTTCAACAGAAAAGCTGAATAAATGTCTGATAACACTTGTGTTGAACATGGTAAAAATTTCTATATAGGACCTCTTTTAAATTACCACAAAATTACTCCTACAGAAATTGATACAAATACCTTTTTCATCTTCAGTGATTTTCTAAAGAACATGTTCAGTGACATCAAAACTGGTTCTAACTACTTCAGCTCTAATTTTCTGAATTGTAAGAAAAATTAAATGTTCACTTTTTCCAAGGATTGAAAGAAATATGTGTGAGCCATGGGCTTTTCTCTTTTACTTTCTCAGCTCACTGCAACTGGACTTAAAACAAACTTGAAGTATACAAAGAAAGGACTCCCACCATTTATTTTATTAGGTGGTCTTAGCACAGGCAAGCCTTGTAAAATCAGCAGTGTGTTTAAGCCCCTCGGGAGCCTGGTGGCTAGGGAAAGGTAAGCAAGGTATTTATACATTTTTTTCAGAAGGGGAGTGCTATGAAACTGTCAGAGCTCTTCTCAGTTTCAAAAAGAGCAAAAAACCCCAAACAACCACAGAAAATACTGGTTTTGGATGATGCAATATGAATTTCATCCTACCTGCAACATTCTCATAGACATTGTTAATTATCAGACAATTTTACTAAACCAAAGTGATGTGTATTTAGCAGTTCTATTAAGTGGTCATAGCCAATATTCACAGATAAGTGGATTTCAGTTTTTTGATGTGTCTTGATGTGTGGGACAACCAACTGTAAGGGGGGGAGAAGAATGACTTGCACTAGCTGATTTAAATGGTTACTCAGCTATTCACTATCCAGGAGAATTTTTGGACTCCGTATACAGGCAAGTCCGAGTCTGTAGGCTTTGTTTTATAGTTAACAAGAATTACGGTTTCTCCTAGCCTTAAAAAAATCCTTCTACAGCAGGAGTAATGCAATCCCTTATTCATCTGTCTGGTTTTGCTTTCACCTTCATCTATTGATAAGAGTTGGGGTACACTTCATTTGTCATTAGCAGACAGCCTGAGCACCCAGTTGCTGTGTGCAATCAGTACCATTTCAGCCCTCCTGCGAGACTAGGAGCTGGGGAGCATGTTTCCTTGCCCAGGTGCCTTCTGACGGCTGCACGCACCCGTTTCACCAGCTGAGAGATGCAAGGGCTCGTTTCTGCATTGTGTCGCATGGGCAGCAGTGAGTTATGTTTGCAGCCCCAGTCCAGCTTGCCACAGTCTTATCTGGGCCATTGATGAGCTGCAAGGTTGAGCTACGACGAAGACACTAATACTTTATCGGATGTGGCTGTCTAGCAGGTGTGTATGTAATGATAGTAAATAACATTGACCAGCAAC
The DNA here is from genome assembly GCF_030936135.1 of Gavia stellata. NCBI lineage: Eukaryota > Metazoa > Chordata > Aves > Gaviiformes > Gaviidae > Gavia > Gavia stellata. The sequence continues at coordinate 19,901,588 of NC_082599.1, read as the reverse complement.
GTGTCAGCATGCTCAAAGTGTCATGATAATATAACACACTCTGGCTTAGGGTGTATTTACTGTCTCTAACATTAGTTTATAAAATTGCAGCTCGGTTAATCTAATGGTAGGGCTGTATATTACGAAAGATTTCCTCTTAGTATGGTAATGTGAGCATTACCTTTAAAAGGTTCTGTTACTTCTTTCATCCTCTTTCCAATATGTTTGACTCCAAAGAAAACCTTTTTAACTGTTTCTGCAGTTTATAAAGAAACGTGTCCACTTATTAAAGCCAGACATGCCATTTGTTAAAGGAATTGCATCCTGTGAGGCATCCTGGAGAATGTTCCTTTCATCTTTTAAAAACTGCTTCAGCTAAGTAACACGGGTATTCACTCTCCCTGAGTTCACTTAACAAATGTTGTAATGCTGACTTTAAAATAGATATTTGGAAGGATCATGCTCCTCCCTGCTATGCTGAAGCTCTGGTATTTGCAGTATGGTGCAAGATGCCTTATAAATGTTGTATCTTGACAATTCAGCATAATGCGTCTAAAGACAACTCTTCTGGTTTCTCGAAAGTCTTATTGTAAATCTCCACTCCCTGAGAAGTCATTATGAAGGGCATCTCACTGCCCCCCTCTAATCTGATAATAGCAAAGTAGCAAAGCAAAAGTTGTAACTCATTAAATCAAATTCAACTTTTGTTTAAAGCCTGTGGAACATCACTGTAGATACAGGACTTTACGATGAGTGACTTGAGAACAGAATTTTGCCCTGCAAGGTGAGGAGTAGCTTTAATTATAAGCAAAACCACAGTTACACTTCAGTGAGAGAGTCATGTAGGCCACATAAATACATTGGCTGCCTATCGTATATCTTGTGGGCTCTCTGCGGCACTTTCATCTGAAGATAAAATGGTGTTCCCGGGGCCAGCAAGGAATCAATATGTTTTCTTTCAGAGCTGCTCCTTGGATTGGAGCAGAGAGCTAGAGAAACATGTGCTCTGAAGACTGCTTCCTTGTTGGATGGGTTGGTTTTATCCTGTCTCCCTCAAAGTGCGAAAGAAAATGAGGAGTGGGACCTACTGGGATTTGCTGAGAGAATATTTGTGGTCTTAGCACATATATGGAGGAGGCTGCCACGAAGCTGGGACGTGAGGTGTCAGGGTGTCTGGAAGTGAACCTGATGAGCTGGACTGTTTTCATTAAAGCGGCTGTTCTGAAGCTATACAAGTACCTGTAGTACTGCTGTGGGCACCCACAGCACTCCAGTGTTTTTTAAATCCAGATGCAGCATTAAATCTCCCAAGGATCAAACCAATATTAAACATTGTCTGTGGGCTTGTGTTTAGAAGAATGCAGAAAAAAGATGTTTAAAGGAATAGGGAATCCTTTTGAAAGGTCAGCAGTTGAATGGCGGCTCTCATTGTGCGTCCCAGGTGAGCAGTTCGTGATACATCCAAACTTAATTCCTCATCTCTGCGCTGGGAGCTGGTTTTCTTCTGACTCTTTCAGGGCTCTGAAGGGCTGCCCAAAGCCTGGCGTTCAGTGGGGAATCAATCACCTTTAGTAAGCTATAAGTGTCTGGGAATTGAATCAGGGTGGGGTTAAGTTCGGCTTAAACTCACGTTAGCAAAATGTATGAAACCGTGAACTGTAAGACGTATTTCACAGGAAAATTCAGTGGGTCTAGCAGTACACCAGTGAGAGCTGCCAAAGTAAAATGTTCAAAAACTATGCGTTACAGACACCAAAATTATTAAACTGCTTAAGAATTATAATATTTAAAAAATATGTACACATTGCATTCTTCATTATTTGCTCTCTGATTTTGAGGTTTTGGTATTCATACTTGAGAATACCATAGATGTACTTCATACACGATATCCAGAAACGTACTTAAAAAACAATGAAAAAAAGGTTAAACAGTAGAACTGGAAGAAAGCTGGTATCTAGTATAATCACACAGCTTACAAGTTTAAGCTTGAAGAAAAAGGCCAGATAATGTAAGACTCAGGAAGAATCACAGGAAGGTCTTAGTACTGTATCAAAGCAAAACTGGAAAACACATGGCTACATTCATTACGATGTTGTACTTGCATCTTGACTGTGCATTTAGCAAGAAGAAATTTCCCATTAAAAAATTCCAGTGTTTTGTACTGTTCTGTCTATATGATTACATTGTTATAATGTAGATTTTGTCAACATATTTGAATATAGCTGAGTTTATGCCGAAGCCATTGCTGCTAGGACATACTAGCCCAGATAGGCGCAAGAATTAGTATTTTTAGTTCAGTTGATCAAAGTGACTTGGAAATCTGAAAGGAGTTGTATTTTGGCTAGTAAATAGTAGAAAATGTGACTGTTTCAGAAAAGGTAAAATGGTACCTAGAATCAGGCAGTGTATAATGTCTTTCTTAGCCCCAGTTTGAGGAACCTGGAGAGTGAGGCACTAGCATACATTTGCGAGAGCAACATGAGCTGGATGTTCGTTTTGGGTGATGGAGTAATAGATAATTTTGCTGGAAAGTTATACAGGATTATTGAAGAGAATTGCTAGCTAGATAAGGAGGGAAAATCTAGGATTCCTAAGAGAATATCTGTAGAAAGAAGCTAAAGAATTCTTAAGGTTTTAGGGGAACAAGAGATGGGAGACGGCTTTGGGATCATACAGCTAATTACATCTGATAAAGTCTAGACTATATTGAAGGGATAGTTTGAGATCTGGGTTACTTTATGACAGTACTGATAAATGACAGTAATTGGACTTGTAGATGTGATGAAAAAGAGAAGTAAAGAGGATAGGAATTTTTGGCTGGGCTGTGCATCTGTTGTGATGGCATTGTTAATGTGTTAAAATGTGAATACTTACAGTACATTAATAGGCCCATAGTTTTAAAATTATTCAGTGTTGTTCTCTCCTGTTGCCAGCATTTTAGGTGCATTAAATTGCATAAGGAAATAAAATTAAAACATGAGCACAGGCATCCAGCTGAGTTCCTGCATGTCAGATGGATGTCTAATACAAATTAAAGCACATGTTGGGTTTAGATTGCGATCATTATGGATTACCTGCAGAGTACAGATGGAAACACCAAAGGGGATCTGGAGAGCAAAAAGTTTGCTTCCTGCAAGGGTATGAGATACCTGAATCTGAAAAGAAACTAGAGAGGAATGGGAAAAGTCCTTACGAATGCTATTTTCAGCGATGGATGACTTTGTGAGACTCCTGTTGGAGCAGATCAAGAGTGACAGTAAAAAGATGGGGAGTGGCACAGGTGAGAGCTGAGATGATCTCCAGTAGATCTGTCAGCCTCTAGAGAAGTAGCATGAAGACATGAGAAGGTTGTGAAATGAACTGTGCAGTGAAGAAAGTTTTGGGCTGTTTCATTATTATACGTCACTAACAAAATAAGGTTATTGTCAGTGGGTGGACAATGTGCAGCTTCCTCATTTTATAAGACTGATGAAAATAGTTTTAAACTGATGAAATGGGATACAGGCGAAAGTGCAAGAGAGACCCATGTGATGCCTGTACAAGCCTTGAGGGCACAGGGAAATTAAAATTGGATAAATGAGACTACAGAAGTGGATAAAGGAACAATGTTATTAGGTGATAGCTAGCAAGAAAAAACAAGTCCCACTGTTGGTAAAAATTGTGATGTGAAAATATAGTTAGTGAAAGGATCCCACCTCATCTGGCTGGAAGTTTGGGTGAGATTAGTGTGAATTGAGGAAGCATTGGTGCATCAATGTAAGGATCCTGGCAGGTGCATGGAAGCCTGAGGGCTATCTACGCCGAAGGGAAAAGAGGTGTTATCCAAAAAATGGCAAGGTGTCCAGGAAGGCTTGTATTGGCAAGTGAATTTGGTTGGGTGTCTGTGCACATTAAAGGCATAAAGCTTTGAGAAAGGGAAGATGGGATAAGATAGAACCTCCTGGAATAAAAAAACATTTGAAAGAAAAACTAAGATAAAAGCTCTGCTGAAGTAGTGTTACAGTAAGCCAAAGGTGGATGGGAATAAGGACAGGGAGAGAATGACTCAGAAATGGCCATAGGTCTGTAAGGCTTCCAAAGGACAAATATTTGCAGACAGTAGTTAATTAATCTAGAATAAAAAGTTCAAGGACTACTACGTAAAGCAGACATGAATGTCATCTTTAGTAAAAGGTTTAAAAACCTGCTGGAATTAATATAAATATATGGTTGATAGACATTGTAAGAAAGTTCCCCATATTTCACTGGATAAATAATCATCCTAAAAATAGCATTAAGCATAAGCAAGGAGTCTGCAAGGAATGGATAGAGGATTGACCAATACAGAGAACTGTATCTTAAAAATCAGAAAACATGGGAATGAATTGTAAATTTCTAAGAATCCACCTAAGATTTAACTATATTTTTTATAATAAAAATTATAAATAGTAAAGAAGAATGGAAGTGCAGTCAGTGTAAAAAGATGAAAGCTTTGACAATAGCAGTGATATAGATGGATACGTTTTAGATGTAGTAGGTAGCATTCCTCATATTTTAATGATGCTGTTGTACCTGGGACAAATGCAGGGCAGTTAATAGAAATGATTATGCAGAAATGGAAATTCCCTCCTCCAGGGGGAAGCAAAACTTAAATTATGTAATTGTTTAAATCAGAAGATACCATATAATCCACATCGAAGAACTTGCATAATATAATTGCAATTCCAACAGTAAGTACTTTTAATAAATATATCCCATCAGGCATTGGTATTACCTGGGGAAATAAATTAAAAATAGTACTTAAATTGGAGAAAAATGGCTCAGTTAAAGAGCATTAGTATGATCTCAATAGTATTAAGGAAAGAATAAGCAAATGACACAAAACATGACAAATGAGTTAAAATACAATGTAGGATCTCCACAAGAAGGTCACGCCTGACGAAGCTGATATCTTTAACTGAAAAGATAGCTAAGCTAATTCTCTAAAAAAAAGAAGTAATCATATATCAAATCCATATGGACTTAAGAAAAATACGGTGTCTGTCATCTGCTGTGTAGAGACTTGTTAACATTAAGAATGAGTTGCAGGAGAGGAAAGAGGATGAAAAAATTAAAAGGCAAAACTGGAGCTGGAGGGCTGGCTGGAGGGGTCACCAAAGGAGCTCCCAAGGACTGATTACGGGATCAGTCTAACCTAATGTTTCCATTAGTGACTGTACCACAAAACCAACAATATTTCAAAAAAATACAACCTTGGTGACACAAGTTAGCAGAAGAATTATGCGGAAGACTGGAGTTTCACGCAGAAGAAATGAGATGCGCATGTGAAGTGGAAAAATAGTGCAAATGGGATGAAAGGCTGCTGCCAGAAATGCAGTGTCATGCACTTGGGGGCTTGTATCAGGGTCATGGGGAGAGACTGGACAGGCATGGGAGTGGACAGGCTGGATCGATGGGCCAAGGCCAACGGTATGCAGTTCAACAGCACCAAGTGTCGAGTCCTGCACTTTGGTCACAACAACCCCATGCAATGCTACAGGCTTGGGGAAGAGTGACTGGAAAGCTGCCCTGCAGAAAAGGACCTGGGAGTGCTGGTTGACAGCTGGCTGAATATGAGCCAGCAGTGTGCCCAGGTGGCCAAGAAGGCCAACGGCATCCTGGCCTGTATCAGAAATGGTGTGGCCAGCAGGAGTAGGGAGGTGATCGTGCCCCTGTACTCTGCTCTGGTGAGGCCGCACCTCGAATCCTGTGTTCAGTTTTGGGCCCCTCACTACAAGAAGGACATTGAGGTGCTGGAGCGTGTCCAGAGAAGGACGACGAAGCTGGTGAGGGGTCTGGAGCACAAGTCTTGTGAGGAGCGGCTGAGGGAACTGGGGTTGTTCAGTCTGGAGAAGAGGAGGCTGAGGGGAGACCTTATCGCTCTCTACAGTTACCTGAAAGGGGGTTGCAGAGAGGTGGGTGTTGGTCTCTTCTCCCAAGTGACGAGTGACAGGACAAGAGGAAGTGGCCTCAAGTTGCGCCAGGGGAGGTTCAGGCTGGATATTAGAAAAAATTTCTTTACTGAGAGAGTGGTGAAACACTGGAATAAGCTGCCCAGGGAAGTGGTGGAGTCACCATCACTGGAGGTGTTCAAGGAATGTGTGGACGAGGCATTGTGGGACATGGTTTAGTGGGCATGGTGGTGTTCGTTGATGGTTGGACTTGATGATCTTGCAGGTCTTTTCCAACCTTAGTGATTCTGTGATTCTGCTAATCACAAGATAATTGAGGCATCAGAGTGATACATTAGTGAAAAAGAATAAATTTGATTGTAGCATGGATCATCTAACATCTAGCAGTGTTAGGAAGCACGCTTCCAGTGCAAGGAAGTCTTAATGCTGTTTTGTATGAGGTATGTGTAAAGTATAATGCAGAAAAATCTGTGCAAATGTGATCATATGTACTTAAGAAAAGTAAATTCAAACTGGAATAGGTGCCAAGGCAGGTTTCTAAAATGCGTTGGGGAACGGAGAGACTGTTTTATGAGGGGAGATTAAAATCCTTGCTTTGCCTGACTCTGTAAAAAAGGAAATTGAGAAGAAATATAGTTGCTGTCTCATACACAGAAGGATTTGTACATAAAATATAATATTAGCACAAAAAAAAATAATTACAAACTGGTCTTGACAATCCGTGGCATGAAAATTTAGGTGGCTTCCCAATATAAAGCACGGTGGGACAAGGCACCTGACTAATTTTTAGATGAAACTATGTTGATTCATGAAAAATTTTATATGATGTAGTGCCTACAGGGAGCGGATTTGGTAATAAAAAGGATTTCTCTTCCCAATAAAAAGAGACACTGGGAAGACAGGGAGGGGGAAGACTGTTTAAAATAATACTGGTAAAGGTAGCACGGTGGTATTCTTGTAAATTAAGAAATTCATGTGTTTTGGATTCAGAAGGGGGGAAAACCCCTTATATTTCTGATGTCTCCAAAAAATACACATCAAAATTGCTTTTTAAACAGGATTTTGCTTGTTTGGGGAGGCTTATCCTAATTTGCCCCCATTTTACTATGTGGATAGTTTTGTTAAAGGAAAACCTATTTGTATTTCTAAACATTTTTTATTTTGAACATTTTTTTCTACTTTATTTTGGTAAAAGTGATTTTCACACTGTACATCTGAAAAAAGGAAAACTATACTGCAGCTAGCCTTGTGCTAAATTTTTAACATAAAACCTTGATATGTGCCAAGTGTGACTGTATTTTGCTGCATGTTGATAACAGTAATTATTTTTGATGTGAGCTTTCTTCAGTAAAACACAATTTCTTGCAACTTATGGGAAGCATAAACTTTATGGGTCTCATATTTAGCATAGAGAAGAAAATTGCACAGCAAAAGAGTACTTAGTGTCTTGTATTAATATTTCTATGATTAGTATGAGTAGCTGAGCTGATTATTTTTATAGCCTGATTAAAAAAAATAGAATGGAATAAATGGGCTTAGTGCAGTGCTGTGTAATGTAATCCTTCTTACAGCAGCAAAGAAGGAGGAAAGGTTTCTGCTGGAAATGGCGTTCGGTCTAGCTCAGTAATGCAGTCTTTCCTTCAATGCACAGAAAAATATTAGTAGCCTTAGGCTATGTATTGTATAATGTCACTTTAGTTATTCAGGTTTTTTGGGCTTCCTTTTTCAGCTTGAAGGAATTAAGTCCCATTGAGATGGAAAAGATCCATATCTGAAATAGCATAAATTGTTTGTTGATTTTGTGAAATGTGTAAGTCATAGCTATGTGATCAAAACCAAATCTTTAACTTTGATGGTGTGCTGTGTGCTTTCTTCCTCTGCCAAAATGCTTGTCCTTGGAGGTGATACATGGTGGAAGACTTCTAAGGGTAAAGATAACGACACAGTGATGTGTTCCTGGGACTAGGGCACTAGGTTAAGTGTTTTGTAGTTTGTGGTTTTTTCCAATTCGTTTCAAGTAAATGATGATAATTTACACAGACTTAGCGAGTTTGGTGAATAAATGAATCCCAGAAAAATGTTAGGCTGCTGCCCATAGTCTTGTTTAGAAGGGTGAGCGCTTTCAGAAAAGCAGAATGATTCCTGCTGGAGGGTGGCATTTGTGATGGCTACCGTGGGGTGGGAGCCAGCCCTGATCTCCTCACCTTCCTATGCTGCTTTTATCCTGGCATTTTCTATGCAAATGGCTAGTCCTGCTTCACACATAATTGCCTTTTGGATTTTGTCTATGTCAATGCAATTGCATTGCTTTCAGCTCAGTTATGATGGTGTAGCTGACATGGGAGCTGGTGTATGACCCCGGCTGGGGGGAGGATGCTCCGGCGCCTGTCGGCTTGGCCCCGCTGCCCATCAGCAGCGGCATCCCTGCTGAGCTGGGCACCGCCAGGCAGGGGAGAAATGACCTGCATGCAAGGCAAGTGCTCGACCCCTGGAGAGATGCAGAACTTGATCTAGCATTGTCCTTGATTCGCACTATTCTCAGTCTTTCTGCAAGGCCACTAGTGGGGGGGAGCATGAGGAGGATTTGCTCTGGCAGGCGATGATGAGTCACCAGTGGAAACCACTGCTGGTGGGAGACTGCCTATTTCAGGAGTTACAACCTATAAGCTAGTTAAGAAATGTAGGTGGAATAGGAATGGGCCCAATATGAAGCTAGACTATTTGCAAGTTTGTGATTTCTCAGTGAATCTGTTCCCTCAATATTTTCGTTTTGAATATTCAGATATCTCTGCATTTCATAACTAAATACGTTGGTGTTTTTGTGTTATTTCCTGCTTAGACATAACTAGGGCATGCAGAGGATCTTGGAGGAGATCTAAGATAGCTATCAGCTGAGATTTCTATCCTCAATTTGCAGACCATGCTGCGGAACAAAATCTGAATATTCATTTTGAACTTTTGGGGGTTGCTTATCCAAACTATTTTAAATTTGCCAATCATTATCAAAGCTTAAATCTTCTTCTCTTTGCTTCAGTTACTGAGATACTGCAGATTTTTACTTGGGAGAGTAGACAGTATGGGGAGATGTGCTACACAGCTCCAACTTTGAAAGTGGGACAGTTCACGAATCATGTTCTATTTTTGTTTAAAAAGCCCCCTAAAGCAATGGAGAAAGGACATCTAAAGATTTACATTTCCTTTTTGGAATTTATATATAGAAGCGATCCCGTCTTAGCAAACTGTACTAGCCAGCTTTGTGATTTGCTTGTGTATTTGAGCAATGCTGAAGTTACATAACTTTTCTTTAGGTAATAAACTCGTCGATGTAAGCAAAGTCAGCTCCTGTCTTTTATATCTGGATTTACAGCTTTCCCATTTTGCCTGCTTCCTCTATATGAATTACATAGTCTCAGCCCCTGAACAACGGAGCCTCAGGAGTAGAATATGGTATCAGTCGAGTATCAGCTCAGCATCACCCTGTGAAAATAGGTTTGTAAAATAAAATTTGTGGTTGCACATGTCACAGACTGTCAAAGTTTGTCTTGTATTCAAGATTAAAAAGTCTTCTTTCTATGCACTGTTGTAATCTTTTACTTTCCCTTAGCTTTATTTCTTCTTACTCTCTTACCTGGCCTCTGTACTCCCTCTGCTTTCTCACCTCTTACTTTCTCCATTCTAAAAGGTTTTTATTTCCCCTTGCTGCAGCACTGCGTTTGGCTTCAGTTTTTGCTGTTTCTCCTGTTCTCCATGCATGTTTTTCTTTCCATCATTAATATCTACCCTATATTTCTTTGTGGTATGGACCACTTTCTGGGCTTGGATGCACTGAGAATGTGTGAACATGGTCCTAGGGGTGAAATGTTAAAGCTTCTTGATGGCCAAGTCTGTAGCTATAAAAATAATGCAGTCAGGTTGAGTGCTGTGGAGGCCAGAAGACCACATCTTTCTTAGAGTAAGGTGGATGGGGAGGTTGCCTGTTTTTTCCCTGCCATTGCATAATATAAATTTGGTTGCTCTTGAGAGCGATCCCAATGGCTGGATGGATTTTGTCTGTGGCCCTGGTCTGGGCAACTGAGAAGCAGAGGAGCAGCTGTGTGACACAGGAGGCTGCTGGTGGGGAAGAAACCTTTGAAAAAATTAGGGGGGAGGAGATTTATCTGATTTCTCAAGAGGAAAATTACCCACAGAGTGGGATGCTGGTATGGGATGGTGGCATGAACCTCTTCAGGACAGAAGCATGGAGCCCTGTTTGGAAGCACTGCACCATGAATTGAAAGGCAGGGAAGGAGAGGGTTTTCCCCCCTGGTTTGTATAACTGCATTTGAAGGACAGGCCTTTGCATGTAATTTCAACTCTGTGCAAAACATAAAGGAAAAGCATTTAAAAACGAGCCAAAATATGACTGATAGAAATTTCCTTTCTTTTCAAATGGCCCGGCTGGTTTTGCAAAGACCAGAGAATGGAAAAAACCCCTCTCTAAAAGTATGACAATGCCTGCAGAAGGCGCTTTTTTTTTTTTAAAAAAAACAGAGGAATTGTTTTGTTTACTTTCTGAGGTTTCAGCTGCATCAATATGACAGACCATGTTACTTCAGTGATTAGAATTATTCCTGCGCTGGGCTGTGTGCAGCTTTCCTTTTGCACAGAAGAGAAATGCTCCCATATGCCAGAGCAGGCAGTGCCCCTTCTGTCTGCAAAGTGAAACATGTCGTCTCCAGAGGCAGAAATATATGTGTGATGGGAGGGAAAAAAATATTAATCCTTTCAAGAAATAATTTTCGAGACCATGCTTTTGCAAGGTACCACATGTGTAAACTGAAGCTGCTTATCTTAGATAAGAGTAGTGGGGAAGGACAGATGTTCGTGGACAGGAAAGAAGAGAAACAAACAGCTAAGCACAGGCTCTAGGTGCAACACAAATATATTTATGTGTTTCTATAAACTGAAATGTGATTAGAAAAATGACAAAGTTCCGAATGTGAAAAATGTTAGAAGGTAGAAAATGCCCCTTTGGCGTTAGGGATGAGCATCGCATAGGACTGGGGGACGACACGGCAAGGCAGTGAGCACATCCCTCCATTGCTGGGCTCGTGCTCTGGATGCCTGCGAACGGACATCCCGAGCAAGTCAGTTCCTCACCCCTTGAATGTGTGTCTCAGTGCAGAGGCCGCAGCAGGAAATCCATCAGCACACACAACTTCAGAGCCTGTTTAATTTTCCTTCAGATGTCCTCACACTGCTGTAACAATGTGAGCTAGGTGACGATAAATGTCACTGGAAGTACAAGGGACGTGTTCAAAGGCTCAGGGTGATTCTGCTGGGTTAAATTTTTATCCATTAGAAAGATAAGTATTTTTAATAAAAGCTTTTTAAATTTTTTTTTTTAAAGCTAGAATGGGGTATGATGAGAAATGTAATGTGAAGAAGTTAAAAAGATTTCACTACCCCCTGAGGAAAAAACCCACAAAATAAGTCTTAGGTGCTTTATATTTGTTTACTAACTGGAAACTCTGGATTATTTTAACAAGAAAATCACAAGTAAGTACTTTTTTTTGGACTTCTGCTGCTGTAAATAAAATGTGAAATACTTTCCCTGTACAGGAAAGAATTATTTTACCGATTCATTAGTTTACTTGTGTTTTGTACACTGAAACTTATCTTCACCTTTCTGATGATGAAAATGGGTAAGTTACTTCAACCTGTCCATATACATGTATTCTTATTTTTTCATCAGTAAATTTTTTTGGTATGGGCTGTAAGCAGGTATCTGAACCAAAATATTTTATCCTGAAGTTCTGTTCCACTCATTCGTGAGCAATTTCTTTCCACTTTTTTATTAAGTAGGTGATTAGAGGGATAGGCACATACTGGTACTTTTTGAATTATTTTGGCTTACACTAAAATAAAATTTCATTTAAAATGAGAATAAGTTTAATGTGTTACTGAATGAGACTATAGCTATCTCAGGATAATGGTCTAACTTTTACTTGCAGCTGTATCCATCAAACACAAAGTAAAAAGGCAACATGAAAAATTAGAGTAATAAAAAAGCAGATACTTTGCTTTAGTGAGAGACTGTGTGTGACCTGCCCTGGTGAACATTAAGAGAAAATTGCCTTCCTGCAACTACTTAACATAAGTATGGTGTGTTAACAGCTATCAGACTGATCCGAAATAACAGACATTTGGGCAAGGAAATTTTTTTTTATTACTTTCTTATTAATTTATTTTATTATCACTGTGAACCCATAAATGTATTGGTTTAAGCAAGCCATCTTTGGTGTTGATAGAAAAAAAAAATCTCATGTCTTTTTCCAGCTTTTGATTTTCTTGGTGTTCCAGACCCTGGAATCCTAAAAGTGGATTTAAACCTCTGATTTCAGGAAAAGAAAAAAGAATCTCAGCATTAGAGTTACAAAACAAAAATTGTGGAAATATTACCATCCTGTAACTTAAATGCTTAAGATCCAAGAAGTAAATGAAGAGTCCAAAATTTATTTTGGATTTCACTGGGGATGCGGACAAGGACGGGGAGAGGGGTGTGCTAAACTCAAGAACTTCTTAGCTCTTTAGGTTCAAAATACCACAGAGTATTTTGAAGAGGTTCTACTCTGTCTCCTCCCCACATCTCCCAAGGAAGATATGGATTCGTAATAAAAGCTTTGTGAAAACTGGCAGAAAAAATAGGAGTTCTGAGCAGCTTTAATCCTGTTCTTTGAATTCATACAAAGAAGGTAGCTATTTGTCATTTCATTTTTCATGTTGTCTTTCTACCTTCACGAAATACACTGCAGTGCCACCGCTCCTGACAGCCGGGATTCGTAAACTATGGGGGTTTTTTTCCCCAAGTGGACATTTTCTTCCTACAATATGAGCAAATCATTTAGTTTAAGTGCTCCCCAATTCAGTCACAATTACTCGTAGGTACAAAGAAAGGAGACTGAGTTAAGATTTCTGTAAGAGGGAGCTTTTAATAGAAAAGTTTGGCTTCTTCCTATGCTTGGTGGGACCAACGCTGATAGCCAACAATTTTTGGGATGCTCAGGTTAGGAAGCACAAGACCACTTCTTCCCTCCTTCCCCCCCTGGCTGTGCTGGGGTGAGGTGGGGCAGGGGCTGTCCCTGTCCCTCATCAGGGCCCAGATTCCCAGGGCAGAGCCGGGGCTGCAGAGGTGCTGGGGCCGTGGCCACCACCTCGGCTCATGGCCCCATTAGGTGGGTTGCCACCACTGAGGGTAAAGGATGTAGGGATGTGCTGGTGAAAAAAAGGGCAGGAAATGAGTGACATTCCCACTGTGCTGAAGGAGGAATAAACTCCACTGAGTTTTCTGCCAGTCCCTATGTAGGGAATAGTCACGGTCCCCACCGGGGCATGGGAGCTGCCATAGCCATGTGTGCAAATGGGATCCCAGTGCAGACATGTCGCTGTTAGAGCTGGTTACACGGGGACTGTTACTGTCCAGCCAGTGACTTGGCATTAGTAAGGTCCAACTGAGAGCTAGTGACCCAAGGATTTATTTCTGTTTTTTTTTTTATTATTAGGTTAGTTTTTCACTGGATGGGTTCCTTGAGCCACTTGTCTGAGCAACCGCAGAGGTGGGTGTGAGTGGGAAGGTGCCAGATGGGGGCTCAGTGACGGCATGGGCTTCACTGGGGCACGAGGGGATGCAGGGATGGTGGAGGCAAAGAAGGTCTGCTGTCCTCAACAAGGACTTTGCTCCAGTGTGTCCCAAATCCCTCTCCAAAGGTCCTTCGAAGTGGCTGTAAGACTCTCTTATCCTTCAAAAAGTCTTCTCCTCTGTGATGTATTGCTCATGCTGCAGTTTTCATAATGTGATCATCCCTGTCACAGATGGAATATTTTACAAAGTATTCTGTCTATAATACAAGAAATATGCTAAACATCACCATTATACTGCATTTGAAATGTAGAAATGAAAATATAAGTTGAAAGGTAGAGCTATTGCCTCTGCTGGGTTTATAGCATGCTGTCAATGGGAGTTGTTAACCCTAAAACCTCCTGGGAGCAGCTGGTTCACTGTGGGGAAAATGCTGGCATAGGATTAAGGGTTGATAAAACGTAACAAATTGAATTTTTATAGCTATAGCTGACCATTATTTTTCAAGTTCTGTAATAAATGATTTAACATAGAATGGTAACACAAACTGTTGCAAAAATAAATCTGCATGTTAAATCCCACTTTTGTTTTGACTGAGGTTGAGTCAGTTATTAACTGCATGATCAGAGCGCAGACGCTGAGTCCTATTCTTTCCTTAATTGAGAATTGCTGTTACAGATACTTGACAGTGGTTCATAGTGGCAATAATCCCTTTTGAAAATGGTTGTTATTCTAGTTCATAAGTAGCTTGCCAGGGTACTAACCCCAGCTTCACCTCTGATCGTTAGGAAAAGAATCCGGTTGGTAGCTGGTGGTGATGTTCAGTGATTTCCTACTAGATGATTGCCAAAGTAACAATGCAAGAAAACATAACTTTTAAAATAGTTTACATTGCCTTTGGTTAGCAAGGAAGGTGTAGGCTGTGAAAAATACTGTAACTCTCATTGTTCAAAATGAAAATCCGTTGCTTACTGAGAGTGCTGACTTAAAAATTCTTGCACGTCTTTTGTTGATCTTGCATGCTGATGCACACGACCTGCTAATGCAATGCTTGGCTTCCCATACAGAGCCATTCATCCATGTTATATGTGAATGAAGCTTCCTGGTTTGTACATGTGCTGTGTCACATTCCTCTGGTTTTCTAACAAAGCTTTTAATTGGTATGCTGTGACTAATGAGCATGAAGTCCCAGAGGAAATGGAGCAGAATTTTCCATTATCCACCAAGATGAGCTTCAAGCACACAGATTATCAGGGCTTGAACTTCAGGATAAATCAGGGTCAAAGGCTCCAAGTATAATGGAAACTTGTAGCTGAATATTTTGCTTCCATAACATTAAATTAATAGCTTCTCAGCAAAACTGCATTGTCTGTCTGACGGCATTGCGCAAACTATAACTGGCATTTTGCTTGGACATCAAATTGAATCCCTGACCCTTCACTGTTAAAGTTCCCATAACACTTGAGTGCTGATGTCCTGCCTTCGTTCCGGTTTGGGTAATGATGTGTTGCATACTTTTGTGGGATAAATCTCGCTTTGGTTTCAAGTGGAGAACTTGCTCTTCATTCTTCTTCTGAAAAACTATTGTACAGTGTTGCTGGCACAGGATTGCTGCCATATGGTGCACCAGAAGTGGTTGCATTTTTGTGGGGAGTAAGAGCTCTGACTCAGACTTGAGCATGTTCAGGACCACTTTGCTTTTGAGATTAGATGAGATTGGATGTAGTGAGACCAGCACACATATAGGCTACATCTGCCAAGTAGAGCAAAGTAATTATCTTCTGTGCCTTACGTTCAGCGCACCTACAAAGTGTTCCCAACAGGCACAATATCAAAGAACATTTAAATTAACTTCAGAGCATAAAAAGATATTTATATTGACACTGGAATTGGTGGGGAAAATTATGGTTAGCTTTCCAATAAAGTATATGGAACAATATTTTTACCAATTCACTATTTTAGTATCTAACCCAATTTACAATTAATAATTTCCTCCTTTCCAATAGAGTCTCAGTGTGAGTTATGTTTTGCAGTGAAACCACCAACCCAGAAAATGAAAAAAAAAAAAAAAAAATTAGTTTTTGGGTTTTTTTTAAAAAGGTTAGTTTCAGCAGGGTCAGTTCCCTGACCTGTCACAGTTCAGTGTGTGGCTGTGCAGAAGTTTGTGGGGACAGGAACTGGAAGTGAGCGGCTGAGGGAAGAAGGGATGTCTTTTTGCAGTGACATTACCACCTCGTGCCAGGTTAAAATTCATGAAACTAAGGCTTATGTCTTGGGAGCCCAGAATTAAAAAAAAATAATAATATTCTAATTTCTCTTCCATGTTGAAGCTCCTCCATTGCAGAAAAACACCGTGGCACTGGGTGGGTACAAGCTGTGTGGGGTCGGTTGGTCCTTCTCGTGCAGAATGCTCGTTGCCTCCCCAGCAGCTGCGACTGCATGAAAGCAGCCTTTGGTTTCCTCCTCTCTTACAGGGCTGGTTTGCTTCATTTCCTACCTCTGGAAAGATGGTCGCCTTTTGGTGGGCTCTTGTAGACCCTCTCTGTTCTCATCCTGTGAGGGAGTTACCAGGGGTGCTGTCAGGCTCCGCTGTCACCTCTTGTGCTTGGTGCACGTGTGCCCAGTTTCTCTGGGCGGTGGATGTGTGTGTTGCACAGCGTGAAACGCAGTGAGGCAGTACGCAAGGAGTTCTGTGCATCTTTTTGAGAAACGATGAGGGATTTGACACTGCGGCAGTATCTTGGCCAGTTGTTTCACAATACAGAATTGTTTTCTTTTCTTTGTATATTAAAGAAAAAGGAAGGAAATTCTATATAAGCACTGTATGAATAGAATATTAATGTTGTATTATTAGATTCAAAGGTTAGTAAATGCAAATACCAAGAGCAATAAGTACATTGTGTATTCAGATTGTGTATCTTGCCTTTTTATCCTGTGAGGATGGGGTTTACACTTCCTCTGTAATCAGGAGTTCTGTGTGCACTATTAACTGTGGATAGCTGTAAATAATTGCCTGTCCTTTTCTTACTGTCACATATACCAAGGGGACAACCTAACTGTGCACCAAAGCATGGTACCTATTACTGCTTTAAAGCCTAATGAGAAGGGAAGGGGGAGGCGAATTTAAAGGTTTTGGATACATTTGCAGTGCAAGTAAGAGAGCACAGCCGATGTACTCCAGTGTGGCATGGACTCCATTCGTTTACTCATGCAGGTCACTGTACTTACTTAAAGTACATAAAGCCAAGGGAGTTGCTGTGAAGGTCAGCCCTGCCTTTCATTTTCATTTGACAGACTCTGCGAAACTCAGGGTGTGGATGTCCGCTAACCATTATTAGACTGCAGGTTGTATTCAGTGACCCTAGCAGTATTGCAAAATATGCCATAGCTTTCATCTGTTGAACACCTTCTGACTTGCAGCAATGCGGAGTGCAGAGTGCCTCGCAGCCCTGGGGCCGGTCGCGCAGCTGCAGCCCTTCTGGGCTGGTAGGCAGGGGTGGTGCCGGGGGCTGCTGGAGCTCCCCAGCACACGTGCCTGGCCTTAGGGCTGCTCTGAGGTCCTGGCATCTTGCTGTTCTTTAGGAGTCCACAGCTGGAGGGAGGACTCCTGTGTCCAGTTCAACTCCCTTCTTGTCCCAGACAGCGGCAGTGTGGAATCGCACTCACAGATCTGCTGGTTTCCAACTCAAAAACCAGCTTGGTTTTCACACTTACTGTGCATAGTGGAAAGCTGTTTGGTCCATCACTCTTTTCCTTAGCCAGAATTGTAGCATTCCTGCTGTGCAAAGAGCATTTACCTTTACCACTTGAAACACCTCCTGTACTGCAAGGGTAGAAATGTTTATGGCCAGCCTGTTTCTCTGTGTAGGGAAATGTTTGGGAATATTCTCCCCCCATCCCCCTCTGTTTTTGTGACCCCATGTGCTGTCATGACAATCTGGAGAAGTCACTTTTGTGTTTTTATTTTCATAAGGGTGGGAGGGAAGTGATTAAAGTATGGTTTGGGACCCATCCCTTGATGTCCCACGTGAAAAGCATTACCCAGGAAAAGCTCCAGTCTTGTGCCTTTAAAAAACAAACATGTTTTCCCACCAACCTCAACAGGTATCCAAAAGCACAAAAGCCCTAAAGAATTGTCAGGCAACAGCAAGGATCTCAAAAACTTCTCTTCACAGATCCCACGGCTGTATTTCCCATAAAATTAAAAACGAGTCTTACACTTTTTTGCAAATGGGATTTTGACAGCTGTACAGCAATTACCTTTTTCCAGTCAGTAGTTCAGCTGTTCATAGAGGTGTGTATGGAGTAATATCAGTTCTTAAAGAAAATAAATGCTAATATATGCTAGATGTCTAATAGTTTCACATTTGTATTGTTGGTTTTACTCTTTTCATTAAAAGCCTTAGAACTTTCTTCTGGATTTTAAACTTACATTTTAAGGAACTGTAAAGCCATAACCTTTAAGATTCTTACCTGCTTTGCAAAATGAGGGTAACAGTGTTTGCTCTTTTAGTGCTTCGAGAGATAGTCATATCCTACTAAAATATACCACACTAGTTAATCTGGAGCTTCACTAAGCAAGTGTAAAAGTCAAACTTTTTAGAAGAGTGAGAAATACTTGAATTTTTAACATCTCTCTGAAATGAGATGCCATCTACTACTTTTTAGTGCTTGGTCTGTTGGAAGGACCAGAAGTACAACCCTTATTGACTTAGTCCTGTGCTGAGTGTAAATTCACACAAAGGAGAGCAATTTAACATGTGGCTGACCTTTTACAGTGTGAAATGAAGAAACGGCACTGTTAAGGTTACCGGAGTGTGGCAGGATGTTTAATCAGCTTCTTTGCTTTAAAGAACAGAAGGAAGGAGATGATGTATTAAAGATGATAGCTTCTTGTAGATTTTAACTCGTAATGCCAGGATCTGAGTACAATAGCAGATTAAATCTCTGTAGGAGAACTTCCTACTGGACTTTCTAATTTTAGATGTTTGTGGCTGCTTCTTCCTTCACTTCTCACTACTTGGCTTGTGCTCCCTTGAAGACTTGAGTTGCTTTCTCTGAGACCTGCTTCCAAATTCTGATAATGTATTTCTGTTAAGATAAATCTTTCTTTTCTCAGTGCTGCAGTAAAAGGCAAAAGAAGACAGCATAAATGGAGCCATGCATTTTCCAATTTTATTTTAGTGCACACATGAGGTAAATTAATGGCTTTGAGCACTAAATATTTGCAACACTCTTAGCATGTGTGTAACAGCACAGCAAACTTCCGTGTAATAATAATAAATCAACCCGTATTTGCTTTTGCAGCTGGGTAGGTAGGATAGTCCGGTGTCCTGTGCATTCAGCTTCTCCCTCAGGTTTGAAAACTCTCCGTAGCTGTGAGTGCCTCCTCTGAGGCATGCACACATCCATAAGTCAGATGGCTTCACCTGGCTGTCTTTTCTCTCTGACCAACGCTGACTCGTTCCAGAACAGCTCTGTATTTTAGAAACTGCATCCTTTTTCTCTACTATGCTCTGTTGCCCTCTCTTGAGAGATTAATTTACAATAGGAGTCCTGATTCTAATCCATCTCAGACCTGGCACATCTGGGGTTACGATATTAATTTTAATTACAAATAGACATTCTTCCTCTTCACTCTTCATCCTCAGGATGTTGCAGTTCTATGCATCAACTTCACCCCCCGCCCCTTCTATTATGTTTTCAGGGGTCACATCTCTTGCATCTCGCTGTCTTTCAAAGGTCCATTTTTGTGTCCGTTCTACCTTTCTATTCTAATTCAGGTGATGTGTATGCATTTTCCAGAAGTTTCACTAACCACTTCGTTATCTGCAATTTGTATTTTTGGATCATACATTTACTACTGAGCATCATCCTTATGCCAGTCAGTGTTCCTTATTTTTAAAAAGGTATATTAATGTGGTAGAAGAATTACAATATTACAGAAATATCCTCCTAATAGTCTTGTACCTTTAGAAGGATGCTCTTCTTTTTCACTGTAATGAATTTTCATTTTATTGTTTTTTAATGAATCAGCTTCCCAGCCTCCTGTCTTTCCGATGTTTTGTTTTACTTCAGCTGTCACCAGTCTAAAGCAGCATTTGGCTTTTTCTTGCTCTTGAACCCACTGGTGGAGTTCTCTTCATTCTATTCTACTGGGCTCTTAAGTTACAAGTTTTTTACTTCCTTACTTTGTCAAAAGTACTCCAAGTACTGTGCAGCTCCTCTGTCATTTAACAGTGGCTGTATTTTGTCCTGGTCTGTTGTGGAGACACAGCCGCATCAGAGCGAGAATTTAAGTGAAATCACTGTAACAAGCTTGTAATCTTAGAAAGCTCCCTTTGAGGACACAGGACTGAATACTGTCACTGACATGCAGCAGTCTTTGTTATGCTGAGTCTCTAGCTCTGAGTAATGCCCATGTCTTCAGCGTCAGATCTACTGCCTGCCTCTTGCGATACCAAACAGTCCAGCACAAGCAGTGAGATAGTGATAGCTGATAGCACCCACTCATGGCACGTTTAAGATGCCCTAAATCCAAGAGAACAACCTGAGCACCTGCTTCTTGTCCTGTGGTCTTAATCTGCTCTTGGGCTGGAGAAGCTCCAGGTACCGTGCTGTCACCCCAGAACTAACGTAAGCACACACGTTTGTGTCACCGGGCTCTCCTTTGACTGCATTGTTTTGTCCATGGCTTCCCCTTGCCGGGGTGGTGCCCTGGCTGCTGGGTTGCAGGCTAATGGAGAGGGCATAACTCCCGCTGTTCTGCTGAGATTGGGCCACCACAGCCGGGAGGACAGAGGTCCAAGAAGCAAGGAAGCATGCGGAAGAGTGGTGGGATTGCTGTGTGTTGGATATGGGAAAGCCTCTTCCCTCCTCTAACTTCTAGGCATCTCTTGGGTCCCTCTTGGATCCAGCTCAGGTTGTCTGGAAGATGGAAATAAATCTCTAAAAATTTTGCTCTCTCTTTCATAAGGATTGTTAAAACCAGAAATATAAGCATTAGTTTATTGGTTTTAAGAATGGTGTAACTGAGGTAAAAGCATTAGCTGCATCATTGAAACAAGTCTCCCCAATGACACTGGCATGTTACCCCTGCAGAGGACCCTTATGAAATGTGTTACAGTGAGTTCTTTAAGGGACTATTCTTGAGAAGTGCAAGGTTATGTTTTCAAAGGATATTTCTGTAGCAGCTGTGGCAGGTTGTCAGAGGTTACACCAGTACTTTTTAGAAGGGAATTAAGGCAAAACAGGGACACACAAAGTTTTTGGAAGAACTGGGATGAAACTTCTGAGTCTCCATTTGAGTTGCAGTATATGTGCCTTGCACGGCTGCTTCTCCCCACCGACATCCTAGCTGTGTCCAGGGTGACTCTGACAGAGGAGGCTAGTCAGTAATGGTTTTCATTTAAAAAAAAAAAGAAAAAAAAAGTATTAGCAGCAGCAAACAAACCTTCATAATCAGAGATAAGATGATAAGTAAAATGAGGTTATGGTAAAAAGCATTATGGAAAGTTCATTCGCTGCAATTTCATGCAAACTGTGGACGCAACCCATTACTGGGTCCTGCCACTACCCTCCTTCCACCTCTCTTCCAAGCAGGGGCAAAGTCCATGGGTGTAGGAAGGGTAACTGCACTCTCTTTACTCCCCAAGGATACTTTCTGGGCATTGTAAAATGAGATTTCAATTTTGCAGAGCCCTGAGTAACCTGTAACAGGCCCTGTGGAGCTTGGGACCCTACTTTGGGAACTGCTGTCTTGGATTTTAAATGTGAAATCAAGATAGCATCTGTTAGCATTTAGTCTGGTATTTAGATGAACCTGGATTTTGGTATGGAAACCTAATTAGTCTGAGACGGCACTCCTTTTTCTCATATGAAATAAAAATCATCATCAACTGAATAGATCGGTAACAAATTTTATTGATGTTCTGGGAGGTGCAAGCATTGCCAGTGTTAATTAAAGTATTGTCACATGCCTTCCCAGTACAGGATTTCAGTATATTGGTGCGTTTTCATACCTTCTGCCTATACGGTAGGAGCACTCACCGCTAATCAGATGGCAGGTAGCCATGAGGCATCAAATGCTTCTCTCTGCGTTTCTCCCAGAAGCACGCTCAGTTTTACTTCTCTGCTTCCTAATGGAGGATTTCTTTGCCAGATAACTTGTGGAAATATTTTTTCTGTATTTCTTCATACTTTTCCCAATGGAGAGTATCTTTCAATTTCAGCTCTTTTCCTTTGTCAC
Source organism: Gavia stellata (assembly GCF_030936135.1). Taxonomy (NCBI): domain Eukaryota; kingdom Metazoa; phylum Chordata; class Aves; order Gaviiformes; family Gaviidae; genus Gavia; species Gavia stellata. Next base: position 19,879,813 of record NC_082599.1, on the reverse strand, counting down.
GTTGACCCCAACGCTGTTCTTTCTGGATTTCCTGCATGCTTTGTTTTTCCAAGTTTCTGTTTCCAGTTTGTGATCATTCTTTTGCACTGATGGAGCATCTGCCCATAATTTGCATTTCTCTATTGTGAAAAGCCATTTTGTTATATTGAGGCTTTGAGTCAGGGATGAATTCCAGTTTAGTCTGTTATTCTCAAAGATGACTTTTGATCATCTAACTACAATGCCTGAATGAGCAGCCTGGGCTCCTGATCCAGCAAATAAAACCTCCACAGAGAAGTCCAGAGCACTTTGGTCTTCCTGATCATGGATCAGATTGTCCTAAATTGATTTGGGGGTAGGGGAAGGTATGTCCTCGGGAAAGTCTTTGTCTCTTGTTTTTTATGGAAGGTGATGATTCTGTTGTGCTGTTACAATTCTTCTGTCTCACGTATAAGTATTAAAAGGTTAGGTCATGGTTTCTCTGTTTCTCAAGGCCAGAAAGGTCAGAAAAAGATAAGAATAAGGGATTGGTAAATCTAGGAGTGGCGTGATGTATTGAGGATGCCTGTGATTACCCATCCAACACTACTGAAAATAATGCTGAGAACATTTTTTGTCAACGCAGAGTGCTCATAGCACAGCAGAGCTTTCAAGCTTCATTATCAGATCCCAGGGCGAAGGCATGGGCCACACAGGGATGATTCTGGCCTTCCACCCATCTTAAGATGGTAAGTGGTGCTGAGGCTGCTTTAGCTGGGGCTGCAGCACCAGACTCTCTTTGCCAAAATCCCTTAATGATACAGAGGGATCTCTAAGAGGGAATCTCACGAGCTGTGGTGCAAAGCCCCCTTCCTCAGCATTTAAGAGAGGAGGGGATCTGGTCCAGGCTGAGGAAATAGAGAAGAGACAGAGAACATTGTGTCTTTTCAAAAAAACCCAAAACCCAAACAAACCCAAAAAACAAAGGACCCCTCTGTTTTCTCAGTTACTGAGCTTAGCAGTCTGACAAGTGGGCTAATGCCCACCTTTCATCGTTGCTGTAGACAACGCTGATCTCAGGGTCTAGCATATGGTTTAGCTATTGATTTGGCTTCCATTTAATTGAGATCTTCGAAAAGAGATTGTTCCATGCTGTGCAGTGCACATTTATACAGCCACTCGGCAATTATTTTGCCTTTTCCTTGCCTATTAATGATAGCTGCTTGGAGTGAAGTTACCAGGAGGCCATTACCACCAGAGCCTTTTTGTTGTTGTTTGTTTTCTGGTGAATTCACAGATCTTGCCAGGCTATGGGGGGCTTATGTAGAAATTTTCATTTAATGTTCATAGCAAAGGCAATCTGTGCGCTATTGGCCTCAATAAAGTGTCACTGGTTTATTTACAAGATTGGCTTATAAAAATAAACATACAGAGTGAGTGAAAACTTGTTTCCTTACTATAAGTGATCTTAACAAAGAGCTTTCCAAACTTGAAAGGCAAGGCAAGTAAGCATTATGCTATGATTTAGGTTTCTGCAGTAGGAAGTCTTTTAAAACAGCTCGTAGAGTTCTTTCTTAAATGGCTGTGTTGACCTTTAATAAAGTGGTAGCCAAAATTTTGGGAGGGGGGTTGTTTGTTTGGGTTTTTTTAGTTCGTGAGGTTGTTCCTGCCTGTAGATTGAGAGTTGCTTCCTTTTGCTGTTGAAGGCTGAGGTTGGAAAGGAAGACATACTGCAATCTATTTCAAGAATAGTCTGAGGAGGAGGAAATTCCCTTCTTGTTGCTAATAGCTGGTACAGAACTCTCTGCTGGAGGAGGAGAATAGTTCAGTAAGTTAAAAAATTTATATGAAGTTTTGATTTTATGCATCTTGTTATTATCTAGGAATTTCACTGCCTGTATTGCAAACATAGTATGTTTTATCTTCTTTGTGAAGGGATGGGGGAACTGTGGATATTGTGTATAACTTTGAACTCAGTAGATACTAATTTGGTGGTATAGCAAGGGTGAAGTTTTCAGTGAGAAAACAGTAGCAGATCAGCTACTGCTTGTATGACAAAGCATCAGCCTAAGCTGATGAGGTACCTCTGAGAGACATTAGCAGTGCATTTCATTATCCAGGAGCTTGGATTAAGAGAGAGAGAGAGAATTTTGCCCATTCATGCATCTGTAATGTTCTTATCTTTTCAGATGCTTCAGGTTGCTTTAGGGTACTTCCATCAACAATTTACAGCCAAGGGTCCTGTTTAAATATCAATAGCAGGGCAATCCAAACCTCCCTCAAGGCAGAGCTAGATATCCTAGGTGAACATATTAGAATGAGAGGATTTGTCTGTCTAGGCATTTCTCTTTCACTTTAATCGAAAGTAGAGAGGTGTTCAAGGAATACCTAATTCATGCTAGAAGCAGACGGCACTGCAGGCTGCGGGCAGCAGACCTGGGTATGGAGGCAAGATGAAAGCCCTTCTGCTCCTCCATTACGCGATGAAGGTGATCCTCCTGCAGCGGGGGGTGTGTGCTGAAGCAGAGTGGGACCCCCTGAAGCCCCCCTGCCCCCCGCTCATCTCCCACGTGGCGGGCTCAGGGAGGAGGCAGCTTGGGTGAAGTGAGGCAAAGCCCCGCATCTCAGCCAGGTCTGGCATGGTCCGTGCCTCCCCGCCTGCTCCTCCGCTGTCGGTAGGAAATTTGTCTTCATCCCGGTGGCTGGGAATCGACTGCTGCTTGTGGGCCCCTTGTAGGAGCTGTTAGACAAAAGCCAAGAGGCTGTGCACCCCAGAAGTCTTAAACTGTTGAAAACTCACATTTGTTCTCCTTTTGCCACCCCTAGGAACTGAGGTTTGGTAAGCAAATGAGGGACTTTCTTAAACTTCCATGCAGCAGAACTCAAAAGAAAATAATTAAAAAAAAAAAAAAAGACGACGCTGGAGATGCAAGAAACATCTTCCACCAGATAATGTAGCAAGGTATTCTCTGCAACCCCATTCAAGCCAAAAATGTTGCTGCAGGTGTGAAGTTAGTTTCCTCATGAAGCTGCTTGTATACCCAGGTGTGCCACCTTCACACACTGTCCCTGTTACGTACACGCTAGCCTTTGAGAAGAGACGCATTCCGGCCTTGAGTGTCTCGTTCCATCCCATGTTCTGCTTTGGGACTTGGCCAAGTGGGACTTGTTTTCACTTTTCTCTTCCACAGACAGTATCATCTGCTTTGGATTTCTTAAAGATCTCTGTCAGATGTGCGTGCCAAAATGTGAAACTATTAATGTTCATTTAATTCATGCATCCGTTTAAGAAGATTATTACTACTTTTAAATGAAAATTAAATATTTAACTGAGAGAGGATTTCTGCAATCCATTTTAAAGTATCATTTATTATATTGTGAGTATATGAAACCCATACCAGAGTTCAGTGGACCGTTATACGACACACTGTACAGGAAATTCTTGCATCTTGATACAGTTTACAATTTAATTGATGATGAGCAATATATAGTGGGAGAGATACGCTGTAAAACATACAGGTGCAGCTTTATGTGTTTGTGCATGCATGTGTATATATGGATAATTCAAAGTTTAATCATGACTAAATTGAGAATGTCAGATTGTCTTCCAGCCTATCTATATGAATTTATAAAATTTTTGAAAAGTGTCAAATAACTAAAGGTTGCAGCATTTTCTTTATTTCACTTTTCTTACATCACTTTATTTTCCTGTAACTTTGGGCCTTTGTATTTCTCGCAAGTGAAAGCCCAGATTTCAACTTAAAGATCTTAGACAAATTTCAGGAATTCACATGCCTTACTTTCATTTTTATCCTGCTTTTGAAATTCTGAAAGAAAATAGGCAATTTGTCTGTGAAACATGTTAGGTGCTTTTAGTGTGTTTCATGTATTCAGAAATTTTACAATTGTCTCTTCCTTTAAATAGAACTGCATCCATTGTCATTCCAAGTGGCATTCTTTTTGTACTCGTAAACAAGCTTCCATATGACAGTGCTTTGAAAGTGTTTTTTAAGTTGTGCTACATCTGTGTCTGATGTGAAAAGCATTAAAAAACAGCCAAAACCCAAGCCCTCCTAATGGCCTCAAAATGCAGAATATGTATACACCGTATATATTCAAAAGTGCCTATCTTTAATTCAGATAGCAAACATAAAACATAAATGCCCCCCTAAGCTTTCTCCACAAGCTTTACTGCTTTATAGCCTCTCTGCCAAACTTCTTTGTTCTTGCTAACAGTTTCCATGTCTGGGCAGAGACAGTCATTCCCTTCCACACTCTGACCCAAGCTATTTGGATGTCATCTTGTCTGCAGGGTGACAGGGCAAAATACCGGTGCCAGTGCCGCTTGCTGCAAAGCCCGGAGCACCCGGTGCCCCACACCTTTGCACGTTCTTTCATTGCCCCTTGCCACCCCGCCCCAGGGCTGGCACAGGCAGGGCTGTGGAGGTACGCTGGCACTGCAGAAAGAACCGCAACAGCCAAACCCCACCTGTCTGTGGTGCAGAAACATTGGGTTTAATTTAGCGTTGGAGAAGCAGCGCAGATGGGGGTGAACTGTTGCAGCAGTCTGCAAGCAGGGTCTGCAAAACGCCTTTGGAAAGCAGGCTGATCACATTGCTACGTGGTGGCGAAGCAGCAGAAATCATGACCGGGCACCCGGATTGAGTGGTGATGGGTTTGTGCAAGGTATGTGACACTGTGAATGGACTTGCACTGAATTTGTGTAAGGGTGGCAGAAGCTGTTAAGGCCCAGCAGCTGAGTATTGGTAAATGAAGCCAGCGGCAGGCTGAGAGAGGCTAGGTCAGCAGAGCAATACTGGTTTAAAACTTAAATAAGTGCATAGGGTTCATTAAAAAAGAAACCTAATTACGTTTTAATTTTTTACCTAATAATATTTGTTTAGAAATGTTATATTGTGTGTAAGTAAATTATGGTGTCTTTTTAGGAGATATAAAGGCCTCATATGTGTGTAGAAGTTCAAACACATTAGTAAAGTTACGTATATGTGGGAACCACCTTGTGCAGATATTACCAAGCTACATTCAACTTTGCCTTGACAGTTTAGCTTTGCCCAAAAAACTTAATGTATTGGGTTTTCAGGGGCTTTAAGTCAAAGTCAAGAGAATTTTTAGATTGTAATTTTGCAGCAAATTGTGATTTTTATACAGTCTGCTGAGGTTCAGCATGGTAAGAGGAAATTCATCCATCACTGGAAACGATGTGAAAATGAGTGTTACTTATTGTTTGGATTTGAATAGATTATCTTTTTATTTCTGTGCTTATTGATTAATTTAAAGTATAGGAATAAAAGTTACTAGGTTATATTACAATGGCTAAATCTTGACAATAGTTCTGTAGGAAACAGACCATGTAAATGCAAAATCAGAATGGTGTGTTTTCCTGAAGTGGTACCATATGTTAGTTGATTAACAAGTTGTAGGCATATTAGAAGATCTTGGCTGCTGGTAAGAAGGAGCATCTGTTTTCCAAGTCTTTTATCTAATATGTGTAAAGACTTTGCCAAGTCAAGTTTAAGCTTTTTTTTCTTCCCCCCCCCTTTTTTTTTCGTATATCAACTATAAATTCCTTGGGTATTTTTCTTTCCATAGGCAACACTAATGCATTCTTGGGGTTTAAATCTAACCCCATCCCTGTGAAGAACGAACAGTAATGTTAAGAAGTAATGCAGAATGTCCCATATGCAGGTATATTATACGAGCAGTTCAAAATTCTTCCAGCATTACAGCTTGTATTTGGTGTAAGACATGTTTTGTTTTGTTTTGTTTTTATCTTCAACCAGACATCAACTCCAGTAACTAAAGAGCAATTATAAAAGTTTCAGTACTTAGCAGTTCACATTGATGGCATTGCAGTAAGTATGCAAAGTGCCAAGTGTGCATCAGCGTTACTACAAAGACAAGTGTCACGAGTTTTTACAGAGTAAAATGTACCATCTTCCACTTAAGACCTATTTTGAGATTTTAAGTAGAGTTTAAGTGGTTAATCAGTGTTATTATGCTGGCTTGGGGCAGATTCTCTTGAGGTCTAGCCAGTTTTGGGGCTGTGGTGAGAGCCAACAGTCTGAGGCTTCATCCTGAGAACAAACGAGGTCTTAGAGAAAGACTGGAAATTTTAAGTTGTTTCATGCCTGCCTTATAGAGAACTTCTACTCCTCTGTGTTCAAGACAACCACGGTTTAAGGTTTTCCAAACACAGCATCTCAGAATAACTTTTCTTATCCAGGCCTGATAAAATTTTTGGACTTTTCTCTCAGATGGGGATCTTCCCTTAGCAATCTGCTTTGACGTGACTTCAGGCTTGGGTTTATGCACAGCACTTTGCTCAGGGTTACCTGGGAGGAGAAGGCTGAAGCAGGAGCTGGCTGGCCATCAGGTGCTGTAGACCAGCCAGGACAGCTCGTACAAGCTCTCTAGAGCTGTGCTGGCTCCCTGTCTGCTGAGTCCTACAGTGTCTCTGATTTATACAGCTCTGCTTTTCATCCTGTGTGGTTGGTTTTGTTCCAGTGGACGAAAGCAGTAGTTGAGGTTAGATGAGGCATCGCAAGCCTCAGATTTAAATATCAAGAGACTTCTCTCCTGGTCTGAGGGAACCTGAGCACGTTGACCCTTCAGAGCGGGTTGCAAGCCTTTGGTACAAGGAGTGAGTACATCAAAGAAATAATTTCTCTTAACATGTTTTCAGTGGGAGACTCAGGTTTATGCAGAGTAACTTTGGTTTGGATCCAGATGTAAACTGGCTGGGAATGTTTCTGTTTTGTTTGTCTGTTTTTAATTTGATCATGTGTCCTCTGCCATGGGAGAGATGTCTTGCAAATACAGCCAGAGAGACCTCTCTAGGAGCAGCCTGTCTGTATTCAGCATCTCTCTCTCTCCTTTGGCACTCCGACTCGTTCTGCTAGCTGCAGCGCTAGCAGAGTTGGTCCTCACCTTGTGCGTCTCTGGAATAACTTCACCCTCGATGATAATTTCAGGAGCTGCGTAGTTACTGCCGAGCAGCCGAGCTGGGGCAGAGCCGGCTGGGCACCCCGGCTGGGCGCTGCCAGCCCTTCGCCTTTGTCTTCCCGTCCCTTTATAAAATGCCACGCACCGCATCTCGGAAATACGGGCCAGGTCCTGCGTGGCTGTGACCCCGGTGGACGCGGCGGCGGGCGGCGCTGCCCAGGAGGGGGCAGTAGCGCACCGGCTGCCGGCCCCCGCGCCGCCCGCCGCCCGCCGCCCGGGGCACGGCTCCCGCCGGTACCAGCCGGAGCGAGCGCGTAGGACGTGCTCCTCGCGTTCTTCTTCTGGGGCTCCTTTTGCTTCGTTGAGGACGAGAGGAAAATGCAAATTTTACAAAGATTTAAAAAAAATAAAAAGTGGTTTGCATGTTGACATCTCTATTGGCAAAGTCTGGTCTCTCTGTTCAGCTGATTTCCCCTTACTTTCATTAGAAGGCTGTAATTTGAAGCTGCGAAGGAAGTTTTGAAACAGACAATGGGTGGAGATCAACCCATTTTCTCAGTGCTTTGGGACTTCCCATGGTAGGAAACTGTTTGTTTAGTTTTGCAAAAATTGCGTGTGTTTCATTGGCGTGACATTGAGCACAGCCATCTGATGACCACAAAGCGAAAAGCTGGGACAAGTCTTAAGACAAAGTAGCAAGACAGGAAGCAATTTCCCTCTCCTTCTGCTGGGCTGAGTGCTTTAAGGGACAGCAGCTTCAGTGTCTGCAGGAGGTGGGTGCTCGCTTTCCCTGTAGGTAGTCATGCTGATGCCGAACAGTCTTCAGCTGTTGTCAATCCCCAGCCCAGCTCTCTGCCTCTCACCAGTCCAACTATCCATTCTGTCCAGCTACCAAGAGCTTTGAAATCTCAACCTTTTAACTATGCCTTACATACTACCATAGCTTTTCTTGATTTGTTTTCCGTGGGGGGCTATAAGGAGCAAAGTCAGATATTTTGTCAGCAAAATATGTTGATGATGATGAGCTGAGAGATGAGAGAAGAAATAGCTAAGCAGGCAGTTGCAGTATGAGTGCGTGTGTTTGCGTGAGAGGAAGAAGTGTTACCTTCTCTGTGTGGTGCCATATGCTGCACAGACCTGAGATCCCGGCGCTGTTCAGCAGAGCCCGGTGCGGATGCCACGATGTGTCTACATGGATTGGGGTCAAAGTGTAGAAGGAAGTGCTGTTTGCGACTCTTCTGGCACAGCTACAGCAACCGCTCATGAAGTGTTACGGACAGAAGTTTAAGAGCAGGCTTCATGCTTCGGTTTTCAAAGCCTGGCCAGGAGTCATGCAACAACTCCATCTGGTATGGGATTGCAAACAGAAATGTAGGGATTGCAAACAGAAATGTAGTGCAAGGGAAAGACAGACAGTCCTCAGCCTTGTAAAACTGCATTTTATGATGGTGAGATCTCCTTAGAATATGCTCTGGGTTGGACTGTTTTGTTTCAAGAGAGAAGAAACTCTCTTTAAGAAACTGATTGTCTGGCCTGCTGGCAGCAAAACAGTACGACAAAAAGTGTCGGGCAAAAATAGAATTGGGAAAGTCTTTGTACAGAGAATCAGGAACGTGAGCCTAAAATTTAGGATTAAATATATGCTTGGCTCTTGAGGAAAAGAGTCTACATGGGAATCACCCACTGTCTAAACCATTGTGGAAATGTTAACAAGAGTATTAGAAGATATTTCCATGTATAGACAGTACATGCTCTTCCAAATAAAAAAATAATTTTATTTTATTCTCAGAACTATTTAAGGAAGTGTGATACCGTACAAAGAGCTGCATGTGCAGCTCTGCTTCCTCCAGTGGAGAGCTGCCCACCGAACATCCAGTGCTCTGCTCTGCCTGTGTGTGAGAGTCACCTCCTTTAACATTGGCTATATACATGCTGGGCAATTAGACTAACATGTGTGCTGCTTTACAGTCATGGAGAGGCATCTCAGGAGACTAATTCGCCTCATCCTAAAATAGTTGTCTAGAATGAGTGGAATGAGTAACCTTCATCAGGTTCCTGTTTCACCCCTGTGGTTTACTAGGTGAATGGCTTACACAAGTTGCTTGTAATTTTGATGGCTGAGATTAGGCGAGGTGAGACAGGTTGCCTTTTCTTCAGATGAAAGAAGCTCTGGGATTCTTTGGTGGTATCGAAGGAGAAGTCCCATTTCCTGGAAGACAGCAGTCTGATTTTCTCTTATTTGCAGTGTCAATATCACAGATGGATGTAAAGCAGCTTTAGAACAACCAGTGCTTCTGCCAGCCTGCAGCCGCCTTCACAGGTCCGTATGCAGGGGCCCTGGTCTCCAACAGAGGACAGATTTGGCTGTTCTGACCAAACAGCGGTATGCAAAAGTTGCTTATGCAAGGTGTTGTGAACTGTGTGTGCTCCACACCCATGAAGCTTTTGTGGTGTTTTTTTAACCACTTCGGATTTTTTAGGTCAAGAGTTACTGAGATATATCACTGTATATCGTGTCACATGTGCATCACTTTGAAAAACAGTATTTAATCATGCAAGAATCTTCTCCAACATATCCCAGCAGCTCCCTGTTACTGCAGTAGCTCTGAGTGCATGACACTCCTTACTAGTCTGGTATATTTCTGCAGTTAACACAGAAGTACATAATCTCAGGTATGAAACTGCCATTGCTTTCTTGCAAGTTTGATAATTCAGTAAGAACTGCTTTCTAAAGTACTTGAAAATCTAATGAGATTCTGTATAGGCCTCTTTCAAGTCAGCCAGTCATAACATTCCTTGAGAAATTGCTAGTAAAAAGTTTCTTACTGTGCATAGTTGCGTAATAAAAGGTGTATTATTCTTTGCCCTTGAAAAATCTCCTCACTAACCAAAAAAAAAAAGCTCTCCTGTTTTCTTGGAATGGGAAAGCAGGGAGGTGGTTAGACATCTCAGTAAGCTAAGGAAACAGTAAAAGCACATTTCCAAAGAACTACAGGGACAAAACATCTGATGTCTTCATGGTGAGGTTGTGTGCGGTAGTGTGGGCAGATACTCAGATTTCATGCTTCTAAATGAGTAAGTTGTCAATGATCCTACTGCTACCAGATCCCAGTACTACGCTGTGGAGTACTGCGTGCTGATCTGTACACCCTTGCCCGCCCTTACCCTGGGTCCCGTATCCCAGAAAGATGGGGAAGGGCGAGGAAGGTTTGGTGCCACCCTGTACTTCAGCCTGAGTCATGGCACCTAAAGTCCTCCAGAGTGGCCTCTTGGTAGTGGGGAGTTAAAGAGGGAGAAAAGATGACCTCAGCCCCCCAAAGCTGTACTGACCCCTTGTTCAAAGGGTTTAAGTGTTCTGACATTTTGTGGTAGCCAGAGCTTCACATGCTGATGCCATGTGAGATTTACCCTGCCTTGTCCGCCACCTCTGTGGAATAGCTGAAGCACTGCAAATTCATTCTCTGGCTTCCACTACACTAACTTTCCTGTGAAGACAAATGTTTAAGGCCGTTTTTACAACAGATGAGATGATATGACTTAACATACTGTATGCCATTCATTCTCTCCCACGTCCTCGCTCCAGGAGGAGATTTCCATACAATTCTTACTACATAGCAGAGTGTTTCGATTAGATCTGGGGTTATTATTTTTCTGTTGTAATGTAAGTGCTTCTATTTCTTTATGTTTAGCAAGTATGACAAAGTGTTACTGTCAGCATTAGGGCTTCTTATACCTTGTCGAGTGTAAGAGCAGTTGTAGCAGGTCAGACCAGAAGTCCAGCCTGACAACCTGTCTTGAATGGTGATGGTTACCTAGGGAAGAATACAGGATCAAGGAGAGTACATGTTGATACTTCTGGAATATCCTCACAGCTTCCAGAAATATATGATTAAGAGATTCCTTGAAAGAAACCAGGTCCTTTTTTTCACAGTGTTCAACGGAATTTTCTTCTATTAACTTGTGTTTTTGTTTTTTTAAACTGTTGTAAACTCAGCAACTGCAGTGTCCTACAGCAAAAAGTTCCCCAGCTTACCAGTACTTCCGTAATGCTCTGTGAAATTAATATTCACACCTAGCTATTTTTGAATCGTTAGCCTTCTTGTTTCATTTGATGACCCTACAGTCTGTATGGAGAGAGACAACGAACAGTCTTTTCCTATTCAGCTTCTCTCTGTCACTCATGTTTATAGACCTCAAACAGATGTTTGAGTCATCTGTTTTCAGAATGGAGAGTCCTACATAATTTAGTTGTTCCTTGTACAGAAACTGTTCCATAACTTTGATCATCCATGCTGCCTTTTTCTTAACATTTCTATGTCTGCTATATCTTGTTTGACCTGGAGTAAATTAAAACTGCATGCAATGTTCAAAATGTGGGTAGGCTGTGGATTTGTACAGTAGCATAATGATATTATCTGTCTTGTTCGCTATTCTTTTCTTAGCATTTTCTAACATCTATTTGGTTTTTTAATCACTAACAAGCACTGAGCTGAAATTTTCATAAAATAGTTATAACCTCAAGCTCTCTTTTTGAGTGCTAATAGTCTGTTCAAAGTCAATGTGCATCACTTTAAATTTATCTACATGGGATTTCATCTGTCACTTCACTGCCTAGTCAGTGAATCTTGTGAAGTCTCTTCTTCATAATCAGCCCTTGTCTTTACTTCACTGAATATCGTAATGTTCTCAGCAAGCTCTGCCGCCTCACTTATACCCTCTTTTCCAGCTCACTAATGTTGAGAGCTGCCTGTACCCATGCATTCTCTGTGATGCCATTGGTAATCTCCATCCCCTGGGAAATTTGGCTTTTGTTCCTATGGGGTCTTTCCTATCTTTATTCAGTTTTTTATCAATGGGAGGATCTTCTCTCTTTCTTTCTTTACCAAGGGATGTTGCTACATGCCCTGTGGAAATCCAGGGGAACTGTATCTGCTGGCTATCACATGTCTGTTCTCTTACTGGGTTGGGAAATCAAAATGCAGTTCTTGCTTCTGCTTTCCTCGACCCATATGATCTTGTGTTTCAGGTTCTGTCTGCAACATTAAATTATTTCACAGGACCACATCTGGGTTTTGCTACTTACCTAACATGTTGTCCACATGCAACGTGTCAAGAGTCCTATTGGGGAGCAACATACACTGCTTTCTGAAGTTGGGGGGAAGTGTTTATGGTTCTTATTTTAGCTCCATCAGCAAAAGAAAATTACGAGTGATAGTGCCTCTATGGCTGAATTTGTGGTTTATTGAAAACTGTGGCAGAGCCCACAAGATGAGGAGAGAAAATAATGTCTGATTTTAAACTTCAGCTGTTGGCTGCAGCTGCAGCTTTCAGAAAGCTTTTCAGCTTGGTTCCTGCCCCATTTTGTCCTAGCTTCATTTTACTGCAAAAGGAAGCTGAATTGCAACACTAAACACTCTGTGACTTAGGTTTTTTAGTAGGCAAACGACTTAGACTTTAAATGGCGTGGCTTTGAGCATAGGTGTTATCAGATTTACATTATTTAAGAAGGGGCTGAAGATACAAAAATTTTTAATTCATTTTTTAAGTCTGAACGTGTAGCAACGTATTAGATGTTTTTTAAAAAATAGAAGGTGAATGATTTAAGCTGTCTGCAAGGGGCTGAATTTTTATGTTTATGTTTTATTGAGGTGTCAGTCCCTCAATGAACCAGTAGCCTCAGAATTCACAGTTACTTATTATGTATCAAATAAAGCTGCTATATTCTTACAACTGGTGACAACTTCTGCAAGATGAAGGGGAATTAGTGTTTAACCAAATAAAGAATTGCTGTGGCATGGCAGTCCCATGCTGATGAAGACAGCTGAGGAACTGAAAACATGCTACCTTTCAACAACCGAGGTTTTATTCATGTGTTGGAAACACTCCTGAGATTTGCATGGAGCTATGAAGGAAAGGTATTTAGTGATGATTTGCAAAGCACTGCCACAGTCTTAATGCCTGTGACAAAAATCAAGTACCGTGTAAGACAGTGCTGAAAAAGAACCTCATGCTGCCCAGGAGGCCTGGTGTGGCCTTGTCCTCGAGAAGAATATTTTTCAGACTCCTAAAGTCAGAAGACCACTCAGTCTTTTCCTTGCAGGATGGTGAAAACAAACAAATTACCTTCTTTGATGGTTGGGAAAAGAAAGTCATTGATAATTACTGCCTGTAGCATTTTACCCCCTAATTGTGGTATTCAGCCTGTATTTTCTGGCTGCGTTTAGGCACTTCTTTAGAAAACTATTCAGATTTGGTTTAGGTGTTTCAAGTGATGTCAGACCTGTAAAGCCCTCAGTTCTCATTTCCATTCTGCAGACCATCTTCTGCACTTAGGTTTACTCCCATAGTCCTGGATAGAGGATAGCTCTGGATAGAGCTTCTTTACTAGGGTCCAGCTATTCTTGATTTGAGCTCTTATAGCAAGACTCCTTGCAAAAAAGCAGGCTAAAAGCATTGAATGAATACTACTCATGGGTTGCAAACTCATCCTTCACTTACCCAACACCCTCTTCCAAGGGCATTCCTGCGTTACTCCCTGCTGTGAGAGAGGATTTATAGGAGTTATAAAACTGAAACGGGGGCATGTAAGTAATATTGTCATCTTGTCTCAAAGAGATTTTGATACTTCTTTCCTTCCAGCACTTTGCCCAGAATTTCCTCCAACTGGTACAAGGATTTAGATTACCATTCCAGCTGCAGTCTTGAAGTACTATCTTTTAATGGCAGTTGTAGAGCAAAGAAGCAAAAGAGGGGAAAAAGTATGAATCTATCACTGGGCCTTGTTATGTTAATTATGAAGGATTAAGGCAATAGGATGAAAATCATAAATAAAACGGAATAGATCACAAAGTTATACTTTGGCAGATGAGTCTTGGAAATCAGAGTATTGGAGTATACGTGTACGCAGTAAAAGCTGTCTGTGTTACCAATTAGTATTTAATAACCTTTTCCTTTGGAGTGAAGAAAACCTGTCATTGTCACTACTTACTGCCTGTTCCCTATCCTCAGCTATGCTGCATGTAAAGGCATGTGCTATATTATGAGAGATATTTGTATATCTCAGTGCAGACTTGTAGTTTGTAAAGGGAGATAACTAATACAATGTCACTTTATGTTGTCAGTGGAGAGCTCACCTGTGAGTCATCCATTGTTTGAAAATTTTTTGTGAGAAATACAAAACAGTTGGAATTAAATTGTCTTGGGTTATGTATTTATTCATGAGAGAGACAAGAGACTCTATGTCTGAATAAGCTTAAACCTTGTATGATACCTTTCTATGCTGACGTTGCTTATTCTTGCCTTCACCCCAGGCAATTTGGTGCGCTTCTTGGAGCCTGATGAGACGGATCATTGTTACTTTTTCTCCCTTTTTATCTTCTGCAGAAGTGTTGCACAGAAGGAGCAGATTTCCCCTTTTAGGAGAAATAGGATATGACACCAGAATCATGTCATTGCAGCTTGCTCAGTGCTTGGACATTTTGCCCTTGCCAAACCTGAAGCACGCTCTCCCTTTTCGGGAGGAGGGGCCACAGGCTCCCTGTCCTGGCTGGGGAGAGTGACTCCATCCTCACACCCCTTTCCCTGGGGGCTCTATGCTGTCATGCAGCATCCAGCTGCACCGGTGTTTTCAGAGGTAAACTTAGGTCATGTACCCCTTTATTACTCTTAGTTTATTAAGTTCAGAAGAATGGGCTCTGGTAATCCTGCTAGCTGTACTGCAAGGAGAAGATGGGAATACCAGAATGAAAGTGAAGAGAGGCAAAGACTTGTTTTCCAAGATGAAAACCGAAACTGAGGTATAATGCAAGTCTTCAGGAGCTCAGCTGATGCGAGTGATTGAGGAGGAGGCTGTGAGGTGGATTTCTCACCGAGCGCAGGTCCCACAGCACTGGTGGATCTGGCTGACAAAGGGGGAATAAGTCTGATTGCTGAAAACTGAAGTTAAGTCAACTTTACTCTGAAGAAATAGGAAGCAATTTCTCAGCACTCAGGGTAATTAAACATCAGTCAATTAACTATAACATAGTCTGTGAAATGAGAATGGGTATATTTGCAAAGCCAGGTGCTGCCCAGGTGCAGCAGGAAAGCCTGTATTTAGGGGGGTGGTTGTTGCAGGGTGGAGGGTCGCGGCAGTCCTGCTGCTGCTGGATGTGGTGTGCCTCAGCCGTCAGCTCCATCAGCCGCCTTCATGGGCCTGTGTGCTGAAATGCCCTCAGATAACACACTTGTAGCACTGGCAGCTCTGTATTAAAGACAGTGATTATAATCAACCGATGAGCTTCAGCCTTTCAGCTGGTAGTGTGCAGTGTTCAGGAGGATTTGCCCCCCTCCATGTACATCGAGCTAGGCATGTTTCAGGGTGCTTTTCTTTTTCCCTTCAGGTTTTTTTTTCATGCATAAGAGACTGACTGTGCTGGAAACAGTGACTGGATGTGTGCACCACAGCTTTGAGGTTCGGATAGTTTTGGGTTTTTTTTAAGGTGGATGTCTGATCTGGGAAGTTAAAGGCAGAGGGAAGAACTTCCCTCAGGGTTAAGTCAGTTGGGAGCTTGATGTCCTTCAATTTCTTATGCTGATCATCTGAGTAATTTCATCACACGTGTGGTGGGGTTTGAAACAAACACTAGTGGAGATGCAGCATTGGTATCCTGGAATCAGTAGTGTCTTCTTCATCTCATTTAAGTGTTTGGCCTTCATGTGAGGACCCCAGGTCAAATTTAATGGCTTGTGATAGATGGGAAGTCGGACAAGATAATCAGATGGTCCCTGTTCCCCTAAAGCTATGAAATCCTAAATACTGAAGAGTGAATTAATAAGCGTGCATCCCGGCAGAACAGATTGGGCAGGCCTGAAAAAGAACAGGAGTGCCCCTGCTGTCAGCTCTGATTGCTTTCTTACTCATCAGCTGTCTTAATGATAGCATCAGCACGGTCTACGAAGGTCAGAGAGGCACTTTTGAAGGAAGGGGATGTACACACTGTTGGAGAGGTCATTGATATGTTTACAAGTTGGAAGTTCTACACTAGCCCTCTGCTCTTACATCTGCCTTCAGGAGCTGGTGCTCTACAAGAAGTAGAAACAAAAGCTTTACAAACCGCAACCTGTGAGCATCCATGCTGGGTTAGAAATCAGATCCGCATGGAAGCAAAGCTGTAAGAATTTATTCTGCTTGGCTTTATCTCTTTTCAGACATTCAGATTGTCATGTGCTGTGTAGTATTGCCTTTGCGGCAAGAGACAGGGAGAATCTGTAGTAAAAACAATTAAAAATGCCCAGCTCATTAAGTCATAGTGGCACTGACCTCACCCGTGATTTTAGTCTGAGTCTCAGAAAAAAAAAAAGATCTAGTTCTTGCCAGTGACATTGTGGAGAAAAGTCAAAGATATGACTGGGTACAGCCGAGAGATGAATAAAATGAATAGTGTACCCAAAAAAGTGACTTCTCAAGAAAGACCATCATCATGAATTGTCTGAATGCTGTGGGTTGGCAATACTGGTACCGTTGTGGTAATTTCTAATAATTATTTACTAATTATTTTATTTAAACCATTCTTCTGTGGTAGAATATTTATCAGAATTGCCTATTGATAAGTAAGTAGTTACAGTAATCACAACATAACTTGAACTATTATATTATTTCTAGACCCAGGCTCCATCAAAGTACACTTTGTATTTCCTATTAATTCAAGCAGTCACCTGACAATCTCATAAACTCCATGTGTACTTGGTACGAGCTGAAATAAAGGATCTCTCATGATTCTTTTAAAGTATAATTGTACTTTGCGGAGAGCAACTCTCAATACCTTTGATCACTAAAGCATGCTGCCTCGTACATTTATAACCAGATCCTGCAGATATCCATGAAACCAGCAATAGTCAGTGTTTGAGGTGTTAAGACTATTCTTCTGGCACTGCTAAAAAGTTGGACCAATTTGAATCCAAACTCATACCAGAGCTCTGTTTGAGTGAACTCATCCAAAAGGGAACTTATCAAAACCAAAATGCTTTACACTAGGGAGAAATAGAATTTGAATGTAGAGCAGATGAACTTAAAAGTTACCTTCTCCCCTCCGCTTCTTCCACCTCCCTCAGAAACAATTCCCTACACTGTTCCTTCCCACCCACATATTGCTTTTTATTTGATTAAACTCTAGTGATTGAAATTTCTGCAATATAAGGCACATTTCCTTTTCACAGAGTTATTTATTTGGTACCTTACAAAAACATGTTCATATTTTTCTATTTCTGTGTTTGCAGGCTGATCTCAGTCCTTACCATAGGTGATCCTGTATGGGAAGCACGATGTGTGAAGGGCTGGCCAGGCTGGCAGGCACGAGGAGGAGCTGTAGCGTGCCAGGGTCTTCAGTTCAAAGTTGGCTGTGCAGTGGCAATGCGCTAATATCAATGTTAGCTTGGTACGGTGGGATGACAACAACGGGGGGGGTAAAAAGTCTGAAACAAGGTGTTGCATTACACAAGTCAGAAACATGCATCCCGTAATTATGCTTATTTAGCTCTGTTCCATCTTACCTTGGGTGGCGGGAAGAGAGTGTATCTAGAGTTAGCTTTGTTGGGATTGTCCCAAATTAGAGAGGGAGATAAAGTTATGGATGAAAGAGAAGAATCACCTTTTTTTTTCCTCCCCATTGAATGTTAGCGCTTCTTTGTGATGACCACAGTCCTTTTTCTAAGTTTGATTTAGGGCATGCACAAGGGTCTACTGCTTTCAAGCCTTTTCATTTATTTAAAAAATTGGAGGGGGAGGAAGGAAACAAGAGTAAAACTTGGGAAACAGAAAACCTAACCTATTTAACATGAAGTAGGTGTCCAGGTGTGAGAGTTGTGAGCTTGAGCAAGATGTCTTTTGGAGTGAATGAAGGATGTTCTGTTACCTGGAGATGCGTAAGGCACTTAACGGCACAGTGCTTGTCAGTGGGAGGTGGGCTGGGACACTGCATCCTTCTTCGTACCTGAGAGCTCAGCGATGCCAAGTGGCAGGTGATTATAGTTGCTCCCCAGAGCTCTGTTTGAAATGCAATTGGAAAGATGAATGTTTCTTTTGCCTGAATATCTCATGTTCAACCTCTTAGCGACACTTTTTAATAGTTGTTTTAGTGATTAAGGCTGGTGGTGGCTTTTGGTACCAGTCAGTCTCCGAAGTTCTCGGAAGAGCTGAAACCTGTAGGCCTGACAAGAAATGATAAAATTCTGTTGTGGAGATGTGTAGAGAAGCTCATACTCAATTTTCTTTTTTTGCTTCAGCTGGAGTGTTCCCATTTCACTCCTTTGGCTAACTTTTCCTTGCAAGTATGAGAGTTCTTAACAGAACTGGAATGTACAAATATTGAAACTCTCCATGGATTTTTTAACAGGGAAGGTAATTTCATTATAAATAATCCCAGAGGTTGTATTAGATTGTTTGTCATTGTAAATTTAAAAATCAAGTTCAGATGTTTTCCTTTAATTTAATCACTGAATAGTTTAACCGCTATCTTTGCGTTAGAAATAGGACCCAGTTCACTGAAATCCCCTACTAAGCAGATGAGACCAAATGATCATAAACCCCCCCTCCACATCTTAAAGATCTGTGATTCCTTGTTGTACAATACCAAATCAGTAGACAATTAATTTTAAAATAGTGTAAACCTCTTTCTCCCCAGATCTACTTGCGCGGATTCGTAGCGATAGACCTCAGAGATTTTTTTCATTTTGCTTGTACAATCTAGTGGCTAGTATTATATCATCTTTGATAATACACTATCTGAACATAGTCCTTTTCTTTTAGGAGTGTATCTATTTTAGTTTTAAGCATTGAGAGACCACAGCGAGGACCGCAGTGAACTTGCTGAGCACAAAGGAGAACAGAGATGTGCTCAAATGAATTGCAGCACTGAAGCTGCTCTCTGCTGGCCAAGGTGGAAATCAACATTTCACCACCCTCAGAGCTGTTTTTCCATAGTTGAAGTTACTTTTTTCATTTCAAATCGAACTGGCTGGTAGCGAACGGCCACCCGCAACTCCCTGGCATGGAGGGGAGGTTTCCTGACCCACTGGAGCATCCTCTTGACGCTCCCCTCCGCCAGGGCAGGCCCAAGTGATCTCTGGCCACGTAACAGCTTGGAGAGGTGCTGCTGAGCAGCCCTCTTGAGTGCTCGTAATTCCTCCCAGACTTCTGCCTCACCACTTCAGGTCTAATACTTATTTTGTTTCTGGACTGTAGTAGGCTAGACAGTGTCAAGCTGCTTCCTACGGACAGCATTCATGATGTTTTTCTCAGTGGCTACATGATTTCACATGGACATTGAGACAGGTCTTTAATTATGGGATGCTTCTTCTGATTTAACTATTAATAATTAACTTTCCAGTTTTTCAGTTGTGAATAATTGCTAGAGCCATGGAGTCATTGTTGTGTATTATAAGTTTGACTAATTGAGCGCAGCCAGTATTTGTTAATTGTTCCTTTTACGCACATGCTAAACCCAGAAGTGTTTAAGTCACTCTGGGACATTAATTTTAAACACAATTAAAACAGCATAACCTGTTAGCAATTATTCTCTATGCATTGTTTTGATATTGATGGGTCCAGATCTGAGCACAGTAATTAAAAGCAACCACTGTTATTGTTGATCCTGCAGATAAACAAATGCTGATTTCATGCTGTGAACTGGTTAATCAAGTTTATTTACCTTGTCGTTAGTGATTCATCCCAGTGACTGTGCTGAGGAGCTCTTTATTTGAGCCTAACAGTATAATGGTTCTGGCTGTCTCCATTTCCTCAATTGCTAAAGGAGTTTCACTAATTCTTTTAAATGGACTTAAGTAACATCTTAAGGAATGGCCTTGTTACATATATTAATTAAATCCTGTCTGGGACCAAGGACTTCTCCCTTAAAGTGAGGACATGCTTTGAGACCTTTCTGTCCCAACTGTTCCCTGTCCTGAGCTGCAGCAGAAGCGATTATGTTTCCTCTGAGGCTGGGCGGGCTTTTTTGTTTTGTTTGGTTTTGATGGTACTGAAGCATGCCATGTTAGCCTCACCTTTTGCCAATGCTCTTTAATCCCATTGGAGAGACTACTTCTGCAGCCACAGAAGTTCTCCTAAGGTGAAACCCACGTGTTCAAGTCACACATTCACAACCAAATAAGCATTCTCTCTTAGATCATCTCTGCATTTTGGGGGTCCATGTTGTTCAGGCGTCTTAGCAGCATCAGCAATACTATTTACTGTCAGTTTCAGCAGTGGGAGCATCTTGCTGCGGCCATGAAAGCAGTTTCAGATCAGGTTGGCACCGTCCAAATGGGCACCTGGCTGCTCACTAGGACACATCAATGGTGGAGTCGAGAGACCAACCTCTGTCTTGTGCTTTTGGCTGTGGAAACTAATGGTGCTGGCTAAAAGTAGGTATTTTAATTTTAATGAAAATCTTTTTTTTTTTTAGTCTTAAACTAATTTTCTAGATGTTTTTCCCCACCGTGGGTGGAGGTAAAACCTTCTAAGGGGCTAGAGGGCATTGATTTTGAGCTTATTAAGGCTCTTGGTACAAACTGCACTGATTTCCAGAGCTAACCGTGTTTTTGTACAAGGCTGCAAAAGCACCTCCCTTTTAGGCATTTGTAGGCAAGTATGTTTTGTGCTTTCCATTGCATTATTTCAGGATAAGGTCTGTCTTTTTAAATGCTCTTAGTTCCCAAACTCTCAGTTTCTGAGCCCTGTGTACAGGTAATGTCTTGGTACAGCTTTCATGTTGCTACTCCAGGCAATTGCACTAGCTTTCTTTTCCCATCAGGGGTTTCTGAGTTATTTTATATTTCTTGAAGTTGCTGGTGTTCAGTGATTACTATTCCTGTAAAAGCCCTCTTCTCCTTCCAGCTGGCTGTGAATATAAGTTGCAAGAGGCTCATCACGCTTGTCCAGACTCTGGAAAACCTCAGTGTTAAAGGCACATTCCTCCGTATCACAAAAGGCAACATCAGATAAGTGGGATGGCTGGCCATCGCTTCTCCTCCTAAAATAGTCCACAATCAGAATGAGCAGGAATAACCCAAGGCCAGTAAAAACACTACTCTAAATACAATGTGTATCACACTGTTTTCTTTATATTGCAGGGCAACTATAAGAGTATTCTGTTGGGAGCACTGTACTGCAGACCTTAAATAGCAGTGCTAATGTTTAGATTGTATTTTCATCTTTTCTATGTTTTCCGTGCCAGATTTCTGGGACCTTTGCCAGGTTCCAAGACCATATAGAATTAATTGTTAAAAAGGAAAATAAATATTTCTGAAGTGCTAGAGAATATGTATGTCTGATCTAATGAACAACAGTTTTGTTCATTTATCAATTGCTAATCATAATTTACTCAAATGGTTTTTCTGTCTGGGAGGGGGAGGATTGGGGCATGAGGAGAGTGATTCTCCTTGAGCTTCTGTATTGAATTTATATATATATACACAAAACATTTCTGCATTCAATAATCTAAGTAGACAGGATGACATTTCTGCCAGATAGAGATGTGGAAAGAAACGTAGGGAAATTTTCCTAGCCTGTCTGGACTGGGTGGTTGAGAGGTCATTGCAAGCAATTTAGCTGATGTTATATTGAAGTCAGAGTTGAAGAAAGCTTGGAAGACCAGATTATGTTAGGTCTGTTTAAAAAGACATCCAAGATACTAACTGTTATCTGGTGTTGCAGTATGAGGTTGATTTCAATGAGAAATTGCATATTTTTATTAATATCTCAGTTATGCTTTGTTCTTAACCTAATTCAGAAGTTGTCGGTGGATAAACTTTCTGGTCTTGATGCTGTAACTTAACACTCGGTTTGTTCCACCATCTCTGGCTCTGCGTTATGATTTTGATAGGCTAATTTGGTCTGATATTCGCCACTAAATCAACACATGTGGCATCTGCTGGAATCTGTGGGATTTGATCTCATCCTTCTCAGCCCCATTATTTTGTGCCTCGCAGCCGGGTGGATCAATTGATTCTCATGCAGGCCTCCTGCCTCTGATCTGCCAAAAAAGAATTAGTTGTATGTTTCTATATGCTTTGCTACTGAGGCTTCAAAATCCCTCTTAACCAAAGTCCCTGCTTACATATTGCTACCATTCATTTTTATTGGCTTCACTAAAGTTGAATTCCTGTATCTTGATTTTCCCCTAATTCATTCTCTGAGCAGCTTGAAAGAATTCAACAGAAAACAAAACCTCAAAGCGCTTATATAATGAATTACTTTTAAACTAGACGCTAAAAAAGACAGAGGAGCATTTATCAGGAATGTTTGTGGGCTTGGTGGTTACGAGCTTAAAAAAATATTCTGTGGAAAGGCTTTTGTCCCATGACAGAGATTTAAAAGGCTGTGGATTCGGATTCCAGCAGAGACTCAGGCCTGTAATCATGTTTGAAATGTTCCCTTTCATAAGGCTCGCCGGCTGCAGCGGGAAGCGAGCCGGCTAGGGGCTCGCCTGCAGAAAAGCCCATCACCTGTTGGGGCCCAGGGCTTGGGGGGCTCCTCCGGCCGCCGCCGCCAGCGCTGCCCGCCAGCGCGGCCAGGAGCCGGGTCCCGGCAGCGCGGGCATGCGGGGCGCCTAGGGGGGACTCTGCGCGGCGGAGGGGGGGTTTCCTTTCTCCTCCCCGGGACTGGCGCTGACAGTCCGGGCGCTACGGCTTCCAAGTTGGAGAGGGGAGCTTGTGCGGTAGGCAGGGACAATGGAGGAAAATGAAAGCCAGAAACTTGAGCTGTGCCTGGCTTGCTCCACAGACAGCAGACAGATGAAGGGTAAGTAGGAGAATCAGGCAAAGATGGAGTTACGTTTAAACGTGCCCCTTGCTGCTGCTTTTTGTAACTGGAGGCAGAATGCATGGGAAAAAAAGTGTGTCTGTCTTGCGCTAGTGGCTCTGCAGATTTCCCTCATACTCTGACTTTGGAGTTTAACTTTCTCTTCGGAGAGATTTCTGTCTAACCTTTGAAGCAGGGAGCGTGCTGTATTGCTGTCACGGTTTGCAGGACGCTGCCTGTGCGGAGGGTGCTGCTCCGCGAGGGGGGGAGAACTAATGTCACGTTCCCTTTAACCGCTCTGCATGCTTCACCTATGGCAGAGAAATAGCTCTTCTTTCATAAAAGTAGGTTTGAGCTCATCTTTTTCTCGGGGTGTCTTTTAAAAGAGGGGGATTCACGGCAGATTGTCACAGGGTTAGTTTACTTTGCGTGAAACCAGTTGGGTTTGTTTTGGAGCGAAGCCAAGAAATTATAAGCGTGGTTTTCGCGGCGGGTCAGCTGTGGTGCATTTGTACAATTACTGTTGCACTACATATTTTGTCTAAAAGCAAGTGAAAACTATTTCCTGGTGAATTCTACGTGGGCTATTCCACGTGGAGCGTAACGTTCAGGTAGCATGACAAATAGCTAATCTAATCTATGTCTATTATAGTATTTGTGGAGCACCTGTGAACTTTCCCAGATCACGTGTATTGTATTCCTCATTGGCGCTTCAGGAAAAATTGTGTTACTGTGCTTGTGTGAAAAAAATAGTGCATGGTTGGGTACATGTGGTTTTAAAGAAAAAAAATCACACAAGTATGTAATACCAGAAAACAGTGCATAGAGAACTTAGGAGAAAAAAATGCTCTTCTTTTTTTCTTGGGGGCTCAGTAATTGCTTGACGGTCTTTTGAATTATTTTTTAAGTTAAAATACTGGGCAGTGCCACGTGCATCTGTGTTTGTGTGCGTTCATGTTTAGCGGGACGGAAATCTTCACTTAAAGGATGCGTCTGAATAGGGAAAAAAAAAGCCTTCAGTAACATATTTCTTCTGTACCGGGTGTATGAAGCTGCCTGAGATACATGTGGAGCTAGCAAAACAGAGGTCTGACCAGACCGATCCTGTGATTCCCGAAAATTTTGAATGCTGAAAGCTCGTAACCAAATGTAGTAGTAGTTTTGGCCCATGTCCAAAATTTACATTCGAAAGTGACTTGGAAAGACAGCTAATTGTAAAGACAGTGGAGTAAATTAGAAAGATTCCAAATAATCTCAGATTTACTGCTAGCATAACGGAGGTGGGTTTGATTCACGCTGTTAAAATTGTATACTTTTTTAAACTTTAAGTATTGAATGTGGTTTGCTTCAAGGCTCAGTTTCATAGTATCAGGGCGGGTCAGGTCCATACTTGTTGCTTTCTGAAATTATTCTGAAAATGTTCTTCTCCTATGTCACCTGGGTTGCAAAACAGGACTATTAAAACCTTCACAACATTCAAAGTAATGAAGCAAAGTGACTTTCCTGACCTTCGTAGACTTCATGGAGGGTGTGACTTAGAAGAATTGCATACCAGGACGTGTTGAAGGACTTTTTTTAATTTCTAGCTCACAGCAATTAATTCTTCATGATAATCTTCTTGATAATTCTAGGCATACTGCTTCTACGCTGCAGACCTGGGCCTTTCCTGTAGTTATATCCACCGTAGTAATGGGTGATGTTAAGAAATCTTGAAATTTGTTTTCAGACCAGAGAAGCAACTCAAGTGTAAGGGTTACTCAAGTCCTTAGATAACTAAAGCCCTGCCCTGTCAATCAGCAAGTCTTGCTTTTTGTTGCCCTCTAGACTTGCTGCTTTATTGAACAGAAAGACCTTCAGCTTTTAGCTTCTGAATATGAGGGAGGGAGAGAGGGAGACGAGCGTACCTCACACCTCTGTGTTTTCCATTGGCGTCTCTTTACTCCTTTGCCGAGGAGGGTACTTGCATAATTCATCCTTCAACTACTCTTAGCTCTCTTCTGGGAACCATCACATGATTCTTCACACATTTCACAGTTATCTGCGGGGATTGATTTTCTAGGCCTATTATCTTCACTTGGAAGATACGGAAAGTTTGCCCATGCTGTTATTGAGCAACTCCAGAATCCAGAAAACCTGTCTCAGTTTTTCCTCCCTGTAGCACTGTGGCCCACACAGCAGCTGTGGAGCTTACGTGCCCCCGAGGTACACAGCAGGGCTTTCACCATCCCAGCTTTCAACCTCACCATCAAAGTCAGTTGTCCCTATCTAGGAAGTGGCCAAGGAGGATTTTTTTCAGCAATTGCTAGCCGAAAGACCATATTCAAACATGACAGAGTTTGGTTTGCAAAGAAAGTCATGTGCTGCTGTGTGCTGTAATGCTGCGGGTTCGTGCTGAATGCCCAGGTCAGCTCGCTGGCAAGACTAGCAATTAGTTTGCATAGTTTACATTCCTTTCTTTTCACTGGTATTTATACAGTATTTTCCAAATATATGAAAGAAAAATAAGAGAATTTGTTGATCTTTCTAATATAGTATAAGAAAAATACGGTTTTTTTTATTCCTTCTCAAGGTTTCAACCAATAACAAATAGTGGTAAAACGCTTTACTTGATATGTCTCTTTATGTTCCAAATAATTAGGTTTTTCTTAAACTACTGGAATGACTGAAGTGCAGAGTAGGGAAACACTTTGCACAAGAGAGATTTAGGACCTGAAATACACATTCATGAGCCTTTGGTTGTGTTTGTCAGTGTAGGTTTATGTGCCTTCTTGAGGAAGTGCCTGCCACCAATTCAGTGATTGAAACTGCTGCTGTGACCATACTTTAAGGGTTTATACCAAATTGCTGCACTCAGTCACCCATGCTCACGCTGTCTCCCTCGAGCTCCAAGGAAATCCCTTATTTATGTCTGCTGCCTTTGTTCCAACAGCCTCAGGGATATAACCTCCGGGCTTTTGGTGCAACACATTAAAGATGGTAAATTCCAGCCAACCCCATCCCACCTCTTTTTCCTCCCGTGTAAAATCCATTGAAATGACTGTGCAGCTTTCAGAAACCATTTTGACTGAGTGTATCTGGGCTAGCCACGCTTACCCCTTGCAAGCAAAACTCCCCTTTTTTTGCCACTTTTCTCAAACAAACTGAGTGTGCCTGGCAGTCGGTGCTCTGAATTTTCAGTAGTCAGTGAGACTGGATGTTTTTTACTTGAGTTGTGCTTGGAAAAGTTGAGTGTGTTGGGTGTGTGTACGTACACATGAGGCTGCTGCTCTGAAGGTTTAGCAATGATTGTGCTTCGAACGTCTTAGAAGGTGCTCTGGAGATCAGTGATGGCATTTTGCATCTGTGTGAGAGTAAAACTTCCCCGTGAACCAAACCTGTTTCCAAAGTCGTGCCTGGATCTGTGCTCATCAGAGCATAGTGCCACCTGCAATCTGGGCTCTTGTGTCCGGTTCTGCTTTCACGATACGTTTCCATGAATGCAAATGAGAGGATGTTGTTGGTATTTTAGAGTCCTTGAGCATTATAGGGAGCTTACAGAAACATGCAAAGTCTTTGAGGACCTTCCAGGCCCCAGTCTGTGAAACCCAAGGGAAGTGGTTCCCCATGTAAGTTGGTGGGACGTCACACCAGCAGTGTCTCCACCAGTGGAGGATTTACTTTATTACCATGGCTTGATGTTACGTGGGACTTGGCAGGCAATTGACAGCGCACACCAGAAAGCTGAAAGATCCTCAGCGTAAAATCCTGAGGCAAGTGGTAGGCAGGGTGTCGAACTGACTGACTGAACCATAAAGAGAAGCGAGTAGGTGCCTGTTTCCAAACAGCAGTGCCGTATAAATGGCAGCACGCGGGGGAGACGGTCGCTGGGAGGATAAAGGGCTCTGAGGCGAAAAGTGTCAGATGGAGAGAAATAGAGATGTATTAAAAACACGTAGCGGAAGGAGCTTCCTGCTCCTGGGGAGGTGCTATAAAGGGTTAACACTCACAGGGATGTCTGAGGCTGCCTGGTAAAGATGGGGAAGGCCACATCAGACTTGGAGAGGCCTTTTCAATGCTTCTGGGTTTTGTTTTTTTTTTTTCTTTGCTGACAAAGGAGTGAGGGATTTTTCAAAGGTATTAGGTAACAAGGCTCCAGACTACACTTTTTCATGCACCAGAGGGTTCGTGTTACACAGTTACCTGAAGATAAGCCAGCACTTACACACCCTCCGTGTCTGCCTATCTCTTTACAAACGTTGTCATGGTCTTTGGTCTTAAAGCAGATTTTAAAGTTGTAAAATTTATCTGAGGGGTTTTTTTCTTTTTATATCACACAAAACTTGCTTTTATTCTGTTTCTTAAGAAATGGTTTATTGAAAAAGTGATGTAGTATTTTCCAGCCCGCTGTCCTGAGACGTATAAAATCCAAGGGAGATCCGTGAAATTTAAAACCTGACCACAGTCAGAAATCAGGAAAAAAAGCCTCCAAAACCCTCTTATTGTTTCATAGGTGTTTCAGAGCATGTTGAAAACATACTGAAAAAAGATTAAGGGTTTCAAATCTTCTTGTCAAAAGAATTTTATCAGTTGATATCCTTAAGGATACTAGTTACGGGGCCATTAAGTGTACTGGAGCCTATTGAAGAAACCTGTTTCTTCTGGTGGAAAGCATCCTGTAGATTTTAAAGGTCAGGGAATAAGGGCCCTGTCAGATCTTCTTTTCAAGTCACGTAGTGGTAAAGATGATATAAACAGAACATCTACTTTAATGATGCTCACTTTTCTGTGAGGCAATACTGCGGTTGTGTGTTAAAAGTCTGTAACTACTGTGCATAGCTTATATAAATGATTATTTCCGGGCTGCTTCTTCCAACATATATATGCCTAACGATGCAGAACATGCCACTGAACACTACCAGACTTTTAAATGAATCTAGCTTTTATATTGATTATTTTCTTTTTCTTATTAATGTGAATGTTGGGATTGAGTTCTTGTAATATTCTGGTTTGAGCTTTTGGTTTGGTTTTTTTTTTTCCAGACCAGGCAAAAATCAGTTTGCATGTAACATCACTAGACGATGCAGAATGTCTCCGATCTAAAGAGCTCCTTTCGACCCCAAACAGTCACACTTCTTCTAATTCAAAGTCCACCCGCAACATCCCTCGAAGACATACAGTAGGTGGCCCTCGCAGTTCCAAAGAAATACTGGGAATGCAGACCTCGGAAATGGACAGGAAGAGAGAGGCTTTCCTTGAGCATCTGAAACAGAAATATCCCCACCATGCTACAGCAATAATGGGACACCAGGAGAGACTGAGAGATCAGGTATGAAACTCAAATTGGTATCTTGCTTTTTGTTAACAGTCCTTATAACTTCTACAAAGTTGAGTGTTACCTCATTACAAAGTTGAGAATGTAACAAAGCATTGAACAGATTTTTTTGTATAGCCTAAGATTCAGTTGCTCCCTTGAAATTCAAAGAAACAATAATAAAAATTACACTAGTCAATATTCCCTTGGAATTGTTTGTTGAAACTGACATTTTTTTGAAGAGCTTTTCATTTTTTTTAGAATATACATGGAGAAAGGGATGAAGGTGAGACTCTTGATCTTAGTATATGGGTCTCCATCTACTTTTCACAGCTGAAGGGAAAATATGGAACAGCTGTTAACTTCTGTTACACTTTCAGTATTGGCACCACTGCCTGGGAGAAAAGAAAATATCCTTAAGAGTGTGTCTGTATGCTTTAGCTGGCTCTGTTACCCGTTCATTTGCTTTCTTTTCTATTTTTGAGTCTTTTAATACAAACAGAATGGACTTATCCACAGGTATCTGCCTCCTCCAAACTGTTTTGACATCCACATTGGTCTGTCAGCAGTGTACCTTAAGGTGGTTTGCTTTTCGCCTGCCTCCAATTGCTTTTCAGCAGCAAAAAGTGGATGTAGGGTCAGAGGAGATGTGACACGCTGATGTATTTCTCAGAGCAGGCGGAGGCCGCCGTCACGCTGACCTTCTGAATTCAGGGAATGCTGTGCAAGGATCTGTTCACAGCCTAAATCTGGGCTCTGTTTTTGGGTGTGATGTTAGAATTTAGTCTGTTCAGCTTTACAGACAATCTATGTTTTACTCCATAATTAATTTTTTCCAATCAAACAGCAGAATTTAGAGTTCAGACTCAAAAATCTTGTGCCCGTTATTCTCAGTTTAACAAATGATTGACAGCAAACTTTTGTAAAAAGTTTTTTTTCTTAGTTTTTTTATAGGTATTTCAGCACTAGCAGCAAATTAATTGTAAATAAGGAATAAAAACTGGCTGGCAAAATACTGTACCCTGCTATGGGAGTTCTTGCTGAATTCCCAGCATCTTTTGAAGCCTTCCAAACCCTTGGAGATCTGACCGTTGTTACAGGTTTGGAAAGATTCTCATTTGGTAACTCCTCCCTACAACTTCTCTTTGATAGGGTCTCTGGAGATCCCAGGTGCTATCACTGCCTCAAAACACAACTGCTAGAATCCATATGTATCCAGCTAAAATTGATGCAAGGCTTTTAGTTCTAATGAGGATGATCTATCCCTTATTTTTAAACAGCTTCCCTCCTTTCCTTTCAAAGTCTTGATTTTTTTTTTTTTTTTTTTTTCCCCTCCCCACTTATCTCTTCTATGAACTTTAGTGACTGTGTGGAATGTGCCGGGTAGTGGATAAAGATAGCATACAAATTAAATAAAGGGGGTGGGAGGGGGGTAAAATCCAGAGATTAGATCTTTTGGAGTCATGTAAATATTTAGTTCCAGTGTTACAGACACTGCAAACCCAGTTTGAACAGCCTACAGCATTACACCCTACACATTTTGTAATTTGAGCCTTTTCTGAAGGCAGTAAATTACAGAAGGAATGCAGTAACTGTTCCTGCTATTTGTTTAAAATGTGTCATCCTTGCTAATTTATTGAGGGTAAAATTCATGTGAATGTCTCCTGCTTCTATTTTTTGATGATTAGACATATGTATTGTACATAATGAGTGTGAATTTTAAAACAAAATAACTTTAAAATTACTCAGAGCATCAAACTATCTTGGGAATGGGAACGAATGAAGAATCCATCCATTCAGCATAACTTAAAAAAAGAGATAAACTGAACACAAGCCACATTAAAAATATGCAGAAATAAGTTATTCCAGCTGATTGTAAGAAATTTGCTTAGTTGAAATGTATCAACAGTCTGGCTAATCAAATGCAGTAACATTATTATGGTCATGGCATTACAGTTCAGAGGGGTTTTTTCTTACCAGTTGTGTCTGTGCATGCACACACGTATCTATGTATTTTGTGTGTGTGTATTTGTATGTGTGTATATGTATCTCTGTGTGCGTATATATATGCACAGGTGTATATATATATACACACAGAGGTATGTGTGTATATATCTGTGTGTGCGTATATATACACACATGGGGGGGGTGTGTATATATATGCATAGGTACATGTGTATATATGTTTATGTATAATGCAGGCTTACTTAGCTGCTCCATGAATAAGACCACAGTATAACTTTGCTTTGGGGGGGGGGGGGGGGGAGGTGTGTATAGCATATATACTTCCTTTTTTTCCCTTGTATATGTATGTGTGTAGCAGTAGTGTAGAAGACAAACTATGTACACATGTAGTAGGTATGTGTATGTAACGTATATACATCACATACAAAATCTGTAAGATGTATGGGAAGACGTAAATTACAATGTTACGATTTATTTTTCTAGGTTCCTTTCCTCCCTTCTTACTTCTCTAGCTGCTCCAATATCTGGGAGGTGGCAACATTATCCGTGGGAGGAATTTCCCCACTGTGGGAGATCTATAAAGGATAGTAGCCAGTGTGACACAGTTTTCTAATCTCTATGTCAAATGGTGCACCTGGAATGTAAAACATCCCAATATTTACAGTTGGGAGATAGTCCATTGGATATCATATAATTTGTCTTCCAGGTTGATCTAAATCCTGTCAGGTCCATGACCAAGAAAAATGGGCCAGAAAATCAAGATTGGTAACTGTCTCTTTTTTTGTGGACTTTCTTCTGTTGTCTGTTTTAACCATCAGTATCTGAGTATGGCAAACTCACCCCTGGTTTGCAGCAAATAAACATCAGGAAAAAAATGTTTGATGCTGTCAGAACATACTGTATCACCTCCACCAGCAAGGTCAGCTCTGAATGTTGTCCATATCTTCCACAATGTATTAATGGTTTCCTCCAGGCTTCATTTATTCAGCTAAATCCCTCCCTGGATGTGCCTCCTGAGGACCCGTTCCTACTCTTGCTAACCTGCCACAGATCAGAAGTACAGTCATGGCCAGGTAAAATGCCAGCAGGGATTACAGATGGTTAACTAACGTGGTGACCTGAAACCTCCCAGCTGTGCACACAGATCATCCCTCCTCCACCCTGCAGGTTTCTTACCATGTTTGTGATATCTTATTCTGGAAAGGAAAGCCCACAGTGACAGGGGCCGTCTTTATTTGCACAAGGGCCTTGGGATACTGCTGCAAGGCAAATAACCTGCAGCTAAGCTGGTCTGCATGGTAAACTGGGGCATGAGTTTGCAGCAGCTGGGGGGGTGCAGGCATGCCATGCCTTGTGCACCCCAAAATGCCCGCAGGGGAATGCAGCACCCCAGGGCCGCAGCTCTGCGACCCACAGCCCGGCGGCTGGCCCTCACACTGAAGGTTTTCCCCCTTGCAAGACAACCCTGCAGCCGGGCACCAGAGCTCCCTCCACCTGGAATCCTGGAAAGCCGAGGAACAAAATCTTTTTTTATAGGTAATGCAAGCTTCTGCAAGAGCTGTGGATACCTTGCCTCTGCCAAGGCTGTCTCGTCTGTGTTAATGAAAGCAAGGCACTAACGTAATCCCCAGGAAAGTTAGAGAAAAGAGAAAGGAAGGAGGAAAACAGTCTCAGTCTTCTGAAGTTTGAGATGGTGTGAATCATCTGCTGCTGAGCTCATGGCAGGACGCGGTCACTGCTTGGGTGGGGTTGACTCCGGTCAGCAGCGAAGGAAAGAGCAGGAGGAAGTGTAAAAGCTGGGCCCGTGGCTGCCAGGACGAAAAAGAGTTTGCAATTAAGAGGTTAAAATGCTAACCTGGCCATGGGAGGGGGGTAATCCCTGCTGTGAACCTGTTTTACAAGTCACCTCCCTAAAAAAAACCTTTTTGAGGGGCAGAGAACAAAAATGAGTGTGCAGAAGTTTTTCAGAGCTGGAGCTTTTGAGCTTGCCTTTAGAAAATGAGCTGGAAGATGTTTGCCACGGCATTCTTTTGTTGTTGTTTGACTGGGAAATACACTGGGAGCTGTGGAAGGGTCAGCAACAACTCTAGCGTTTCAGCCAGTGCTCTGTGAAGAACGAATTTATTGGCAAACAAAATTAGATTTCCACAAATTTAAAACCCAAAGCCCTTCTGGTGCCCGTGCAAGGCTGAGTGCCTAGAAAATGGTGGTTGAGGGTTCTTTTGTTATGTTCGGTTAGGTCTGAACATGACAGGTAACTCTGGCATCTGAGCAGGTGTGGTTAAGGTTACCATGGAGATCCATGATGTCATGCTTGATAGAGCATGTCAAGACAGCTAATCTAACATGTAGATGTTCAAAAAGTCCCATAGGCCAGAACTAAGCTTTATGCAAATAACAAAGTTACGCTGCAAAAGGGCGAAAGAAAATACGACTAAGACATGGCGTGCGTTTTACCTGGCAGCTTGAAAGGATTATTACAGGCTTCATCATAACTTAAAACTTCGGGAACTAAAGGAAGAGGATTTCAGACCGTCTCTGGCCTCACCTGTGGAATCTCACATTTCGGTAAATAAGCCTCTTTCTTTCTGTGCCCTTGCTGTAAAAAATGCTTTTGAAATCGTGGAGTTTGTTTTACCACGTTGTTCCTCCTGGCAGCAGGGCTAAGTCAATAAAGCAAGTTTTCTGGCATGGCATGTTCCTTTTTCTCTTTCAAAAATGAGTTCTTTATTGAATGAACTGAGAATTCGGAATTATTTGAAAGGCATTGTAATGTATTATGTTGATTATATGAATCATGCTGCAAAAATGTCCTAGGTAGTGTTTTGGAGGAGAAACTAAGAATGGAGACACTGTATTTATTTGTAGATTATTGCCAGATGTCTCTTCTTTAACTGTTAAAATAGAACCCTAAAATTACAACAGCATTTATTCCAGCATTTGATATCTGCAAAAATATCGAGGCTTTTGGGTTTTTTTTAATGGATCATAGTATCATTTGTTTAAACTGACTTTCAGTATGTGCTTTGATATCATAGAATAATGCTGCGGCATTTCTTAACAGATTTTTTTCTTGGGTAAAAGTACATTAGTAAAGGGTAAACATATTTGGAGGTAAAAGTCCAGCTACAGAAATGCTATTGGGACTTTGGGGTTTTAGGTATAAACAAAAGGGGATATTTTCAGTCCCTCTGGAGAGAGAGTAAAATCCCTGGGTTCTTAGTTGCACCCACTTTTGTGCTTACATCAGTCACGACAGATCAAGTAAACATCAGTACGTAAGGGATGGCCCCCCCGCTGGCACTGCTGTGGTATGATAACGGGAAGCAGGTTTGGGACTACAAAGTTTAGTTGGTTCAAATCGCTCAGTTTGAAAAGGGTTAGATCTAGGTGGGAAAGGGTGGGGGGCTTGCAGCAGTTAATGTCCGAGCTTAAAAATGTGCAAAGAGAAAAATTGTAGGTTCTGCCTAAAGACACCTGAGAAATGTAAACTTGAGAGAAACTTCAGTTCAATGTAAATCAATGTAAATGTAGGATTTAGGGCATGAGGAGGCTGCAGAATATGTTAAGCACATTATCTAATTCCAGGTGAAAAAACAGTGTGTAAAGGATTTCAGACGTTCTGCATTGCTTGATCAGGCAAGGTTAAATAAACTTTATTTTGAAGAGGTATTGATTATTAAAGTGAATGGATTTGAAAGGAGGAGTACAAAGTGAAGAAATAGCTAAATTTTTTTTTGTCACAGCTTTTTTGCTTTTATACTCCTAGTTATATCTTGAAACTAAGCCAGTAATGGCAATATTATAGAATTAATTTCAATTTAACCTTTCTCCCAAAGTCTGTTAATTATTTAGTACTAGAATATGTACAAATAACAATGTGTCAAATGAATTAGCATATTTTGCATTCATTACACTCTTGCTGGTTGATGCCATGCAATTGGGTGGGGAGAAATTGATTTAGTGTTAATATTGTGTGAATACTTTTCTGGTCTGTACCAGTTAAAAAACAGAGTTAAAAAATTACGTTTGATTTTAAAATGTACACAGTGTCTGTGAGGAATGTGATTTTAATCTGGATATATGTTGCTGCAGATTTTTCTAGTTGAGAAAATCCATTTTGTTGAATTACTGCTTGGTTCGCGTAGTGCTGTATATAATGTGTCATCAAAAAATGCCTATTCTTATCTGAGAGGTCAGTGTCATACAGCTAGAACTTATGTTGTGTCAGCATAGGCTGTAGGTATTTGTTCAGGGAAAAAAAGTTTCAGAAGTTGCTTCAGGAGATTTCTGTGAGTTCCTGCCTCCTCTCTGTCGACGGTTACTACCTCCCTGCCCAAATGAGACAGCGATTCCCCCTCCTCCCTGGATAGTCTTTGTAAGCCCAACAGAGCACGTTGCACGTTCGGGAAGGGGGGATCTTCTGCAGCATCCACACGTGTCCCCTGTCTCATATACCATCTGGTACAACTATTTATTGCTTTCCAGAGCTGCTGTATGTGAAGGGCAACTGGTCTTATTTTGCACTGTTAAAAGCACCTAAGTAAAGCTATGAAATTGAAGATATGAAACATGATTACAAGCTTAAATCTCTGCTGGAATCCGAGCCCTTAACTTTTGTTTATGGAAGGACATGAGATGACATGTCCATTTGTTTTGGGTTGAAACATGCTCTTTAGCACCCAGATAATGCTGTGATTGTGAGATATTTATAAATAGTTTGATAGGTAAATGAACAAAGAGCTAGTTCATTAGCAAAGTAAAGAGGATTTACTTTGTATTGACTATAAGTGAAAATGTTGAGGCAGAAGAATATTCCTAGTAGAAAGTCTCAGTGGAAAGTCTTTCAATTTTACTCTTTACTTTAAAAATGTAAGGCAAGATATTAAGATACACATTAAACTACTAGCCCTAAGGTATCTCTGGAAGTAAGTGGAGTTTAACTACAGTGATAATACTTGCTTTGATAAACATAAGTTTCTTCATTTATATCTATCAGTTAAAAGTAATAAAAAAAAAGCTGTTCTTTTGAAAAAGCAAACAAAACAAAGCTACAAAAAGGCTAATAAAGCAATTCCTTTTCTTTTTCCTTCCCTCCTCCCATCCAAACCACACACCAGTGCAGTTACTTCGCCCCAACAGGATTAGTAACTTTTCTTCTGTGGCAATGCCTGTGCATTTTAAATAGCATGTATTGTTTGTAACTCAGAAGTCCCAGGTAGTTGTTATATCCTTACCTTTGTTCATGTGAGTTTTGTACATGTATTTTTTTAACCTAATTTTATGACAAAGAAAAGTGTTTTCAGAATACTTTGTATTCAGCTGACTGAATAAATGCCTGCAGTAATCTTGTTTCAGTACTTACGGTTAGATATAATAAAGAATCTAGGACTTTGGTATCCCTTAAAGTGGAGTTTGGGCATCTGCATTCAAGAGAGTTGCCCATGGAAACCTCTCGCAGTTACTGTAGACACCTGAGATTCCTTAGGTTTCAGAAACTTAAGCTTTTCTGGCCAAAAATATACTGAGGCATTTATAGATGTGTTTTTGCAGATACTCAGTTCAGTCCTGGTGCTTTTTGGGTTGCCTCTGTAGATGACTACCAAAAACTTCACGGAAGCAGTCATCAGGGCCTTGTTTGGTGGATGGGTTCAGTGCAGGACTAACTCCTTCAGCAGTGGTGGTGGTGGGGCCATGTCCTGCACGGTAGCCTGGCAGTGACTACCCCTGTGGCAGAGGCACCTCCTGCCTCCTTTGAGACTGTGCCTGATGCCCTCCTTCCTCTGGGGACGCTTGGAGGCGTTTGGGATAGGCAAACCCTACATTTTCCCTTTTGAAGTCAAGCCACTGGGCAATGACGTGTTAGAGGGTTTGGCCTCCATAGCCTTGTTGTTAGCCCCTCAGGCCAGCCGCTGAATGAGCCTCATCACAGGACTGCAGAACTGAGCTCCTCTCTTCATGCTGTCCCTGACCATGAGGACCTTGTGCTCCTTTCTTCTCAGCAGCAAAGTTTCAGGAATCAGTAATGGAAAGCCCTGGCTCCATGTTGCTGTAGCCTGGTTATCAAGGTCCTCTGCCCAGAGATGGAGACGTGGCTGTTGAATGTCCTTCAGCCTTAGGCAACCAGAAAACCAACTCTTCCTCTCCTTCTTTACATATCCTGCAGAAGTAAATTGGTGTATGAAGGGTGCTTTGCCACTGCTTCCTGTTCCAACTCTACTTCTACACCAGAGCACCTCAGGTTGCTGTGCTTCATGCCCAGCTCAGGGGTGAACAGCATGGGAGACATCCTCAGAGCACCATTCTAGATGGCACTTGTCAGTGACCCCAAAATACATTTCAGGCCCCTTATTTGCTTATGAGCGCATGGCAAGTTTTTGACAGACAAGAAAATGAAGCCCTGGTCTACAGACAACTTTGGCCATGCTGTTCTTAAGCATTTGGCCATGCGTTCTCTCTCATCTGTAGTGCTGGATCACTTGTTTGGTGGGTGAGGAGAATCGCAGACAGGCAAAGGTGATGGGTGAGGGCAACAGACCGTGCTGGTGATAGAGCTGAGATTACAGCGTAGCTTTCCTGGTCATTGGTCAGGGATTCCTTCCGTGGCCTGTGATTAGCCTCAATATTTATGAATATCTGCTGTGTCTCAAGATCATTTCCCTGCAAATGGTTGTGAATGTGCTCTGGTTGTTCTCTTTTCAACTGAATAGTCCTGTTAGCTTCCCACTGGGAACATTTTTGTGCTCTTTGCACATTGTCACTTGGGAGAGGAGCACGTATTTATGTCAGTCATTAGCAAAGTAAATGCACCTCTGGACCATTGCTGCTGCATTACAGCATTTTTCAGTTGATTTTCTAACAAAGGCAGATTACACCAAAGTCACCTGATTAACTGCCTTGGTTTAACCATAATCCCTGGGATTTAAGTCTCCTTTCTGGGCTTAAATAAGAGAACAAGTGTAAATAAGACAAGCAAATCTCTTGTGAACATATATTCCAATTCCCTTTCTCTTCAAATGAGTTAAGTACAGCAGGAGAAACAGTGCTATTATGAAAATTGTAGCCAACACCTGTGACTCTGACAGCAGCCGCTGAGATGTATGTTTTTAACGTTCACCCAATCATGGTAATTGTGCAGTTCACTAAATACAGAATCTGATGGTATGAAGTTTTGCATCTTGACACATCAAGCCAATGCAGGGACTTTTGGTCGGGTGAGATTATGTTTTGAAGGGTCCTTTTTTCTTTTTATGGGGTTTTTTGATCATTAATTAGTACCTTTTGTACTGCTGCATTTTGTGTGGTCTCTTGTGTTGTGGATTGTAGTGATTTCATTAATTCACTAGGAGATTGCTGCTTTAGTAAACACTGAGTATTGACATTTGTTTAAGTTTAAAAAGGTTTTAACTGGCTGATTAATACACTGCCATAGGTGCACTTCACTTAAAATAAAAATTAACCTAAAAATCCATATTAGTTGTTAAAGAAAGGAATAGAGAAGCTGTTCTCTTAGGTTATGTCTGAAATCCAGAAAAAACAATAATAATTTTTCACCATGGTTTCTGCCATGGGTTCTTAAGGAGGGTCTAACAACCTCTCAGGAGGTGGATCTTGGATAATCGGCTATGCGCATCATGCACGTTCTGATCTTTAGTAGTTACAGATTATTTTGCCCCGCATCTTGAGATTTATTTTATCTTCCAAAATTAGTTGTAAGACTGGATCTTCTTGATACCTGCATGAATGTCCAGTTCTGTTCTGGATTGCTTAATTCTTGGCTATAGTAATGTCTCATGACTGTAAATTCCAGAGCTCAACTAAGTTTTAAGAATATTTCAGCCTTTAAGGTGTTTACGTTTCTTAGATATACATTTAATAGGCTGTCTCCATGCTCTTGCATTGATTTAATTCAAAATAGAAAAACTAATTGTAATTCAATTTCAATCAAAGTTATGTATTTTTTCAGTCTGGAGGGAGACGTCTGTCTTCCAAGGAAGGAGGAGGGCAGCAAGAGGAAGAAGTAAACAGTGACAAACCAAAGAGTTAAAACATTTTTTGTACTTGAAAGAAGTTAAGTCGGATTTTAAATATTACATGATGTACTCATTTCCAGATACACTTACTGCCAGAGGAATAAGTAGAGGCTTTTCCAATTTGCACCTATTTTGTGGGTATGTGGGTGTCTAAAGTCTGGAAACAGACCTGCTGTCAATGTCTATGTATGAGCTTTGGGCTTTCTTCCACTGTGCTTTGAAAGCATAGTTTTAGCTGCATTTATTCATTTGTAGCCCTATTTTTAGTAACACAAAATACCATACTTCAGACTGTTGTAA
The DNA here is from genome assembly GCF_030936135.1 of Gavia stellata. NCBI lineage: Eukaryota > Metazoa > Chordata > Aves > Gaviiformes > Gaviidae > Gavia > Gavia stellata. The sequence goes on along the minus strand of NC_082599.1, from coordinate 19,841,529 downwards.
TTAGTAATAAATTACTCACAGAAGGAACAAATATTTGACTTTGATTAGAATAAGTAAGAAGAAATGGCACTCATTTCCCATTGGCTGAATAAATAAATAATTGAACGACATTGGTTGGTTGATTTAAATAACAGTAAATATTGTTTGGAAGGAAAAAGAATTATTTAGTATAATGTAAAAAATTAATTTAAAAATATACATGTAATATAAACACTTCCATTAAAAATGTGTACCTGAAAAGCTAGAACATTTATAAAATTTCCTATAGATCTTAAAAAACTGGTTTAGTTCCTGGTTTTTTTTACAGAGAAATGATAATTTCAGTAAATTCTTGATCTAGGTTATATTTTTCCCTAAAAGTCTTTAAAAAAACCCCACTCCAAAACCTCACAGGTGTGTGCTTATTTCACTCTTTTATTATGCATTCTTTATTTTTAAAGAAGCCATTTCATATTGAAATTGCTTACTAGCTTTTCATTAAAAAGACAACATTCTGTCAACACCTGCTACCCAGGGATATGGGAGAACCTTGGTATTCCTCTGTTCTTAGGCTGGAATCACCGCAGTACCGCAGGTACCATTGATTTGACAGTAACTGTTGGCAGTATTTTGGGTTTTTTTGCTGAGGATCGCTACTGTTTCAATTAGTTTTCAGCTGCTGATCCAAGCTGCCATTTTTTTGGCTATTTTTAAATCCAGCGCTGGGGCTGCCGGCAGTATGGTGCCTTCTTCCAGCCCCTGGCATGCTCCTGTGTGGGTGAGTGCGGCCAAGAAGGGTTTCTGCGCTACGTAGCCCGGGGACTCTCTCTGTTTTACCACAGGCAATTAGTTGGTGTCTGTCTCTGGAGAATTTAAATGAAAACATGTGATAGAAACAGCATCAAAAGCTTTCTGGAAATCAGTGGAGAACTTCTCCCTCCTGAACATCGCAAAAGGGTGGGGTGGGATGGAGCAAGGAGGCGCAGATCACAAAACGCTTTTCTTGGCCCTCATGGCACGGGTATTGATGTCAATAAAACCGTTCCTGCTGACCAGAGTACAGTTGGCTCAAACCCCTAGCAGGTTGTCTGACTGACGTGCTCTTCCTCTGATATCAGATGCATGCGTTTAATTTCTGGCTCATGTGTACTTCCCTTCTATTTTATTTTTACCAAGTGTTCTCCGCACCGGACGCTGTGGCAGGCATTTTCCTGCGCAGGCCAGTTCTGCAGGCACCTGCTGCTGCTGCTGCTCCCCGGCACGCCGGGCTCTCACAGCTCCCTCGTACCCGGCAGCTGACCGGCACTGCTGCGAAGGCAGGGCTCCCAGCCACGGATTTCTAATCCGGTCCTGAACAACTGGGTTAATCCTGTACAGACCCTGGGACCCTAATGCAAGTAGGAGTCAGGTTTCGTCCCGAGGCCAATGAATAGTTTTCAGTAATGCGGGACCATTGTGGAGATTGCATATGATACTTGGTTGTTGCTGTAGCTTAATACCACAAAAGATTTCACCATGGCATTAAGCATTTGTATTACTTTGATCACGCTTTTTGCTTATGTCTTTTTACTGTGCATGTTGTACCTTCTTTTTTCATTGCTAAATCTTGACCTCCTGGTCTCAGGTATTAATCCTGTCACAAAAGGGTAGTTCTAGCCCATGTGCATGTGTGTATTTATTCAATCCCCACCCGTATGCAAGCATGCAACCATGAGAAACCAGTATTTTTTATACATGAGTCATTTGTACACCCGGATGTGTAATGAAATTTCACATCCGATGAGGCTCTGCTGCATATGCACACCTATAGAAAATCTGCACCGGGAGGAAGAGGGACTTGTGCTGCTCCTGGTTCTGTCGCTCCATGCTGGCAGCAGTCTGCTACCAAGGGGATGGATTCTGAGGAGGAGGTAACCACTTGTGCTCCTGTGGCACAACCAAGAAGAAAAAGGAGTCTCTCAGCTCTTTGCTGCTCCTCTGGTGCCTCTCCTGACAGCCAGGTACAGCGCTGATGAAGAGCCAGGGCTTTCCTCTGTGGGGCTTGTTTAAGAGTTAATGGAAGCTTTTGGATAGATCTTTTTTTTCAAAAGACTGCTCCCTGTAAGAACGAATGTCCTCAAGTGTTCATTATTATTATCCTCTTGTCTATACGTGTTTCTAGGTTGATTTTGAAAGGCACAAAAAACTTTAGGTCACTAGAGTAGTTATCAGAGGGTTTTGAGAGGGAGACTGATAGTCTACAGAAGAAAGGGTTCCCTTGAACCATGTTAAAATACAATTTGATTTCATCTCATGGTTTCAAAATTTGTCATACGCTGTCCAAAAACCAAGATGCCTTCTTCTCTAATTATAGAGAGTGTTTATATGTAAGGCTTAATCTATTTATTGGAAGTCTTCCAGGACTCTGGAGTAACTGCTACTTTGTGGGCCTCTTCTGAATTGAAGGGGTTAGAAAACAGTAGACTGCTACTCCAAAGATACTTGGACAATGAAGATGAGTGAGCCACTTTTTTTCCCATGTTTTCTCTTGCTTCTGCTGTAATATTTTGGGTTTGGGATATCTTTTTTCCTCATGCTGTGACAACAGGTATTGCTTTGTTTTAAAGAAACTGTGAACTCACAAGTTCAGTCTTGTTTCTGCATGACTTAAACCTGTCTCAGAGATGTTATTTTGCCAAGAGTAGTTCCACTTATAATATGATGTTAGACAGATTACTTTGTGATTGTGTTATACAGGCAAAGCCAGCTTGGAATTTAGGGAAACTTGTAATAGTTTATAAATAAAGGAGAACTGAGGAAATAAAAAAAAAAGTTCACAAGTACTCAAACAGGTACTTGTGAGATGCTTCTCCTGTTGGGTTGGGTTTTTTTAATGAACTTTTGTGGATTTCTGACAATACCTATTAGCAATGTATTACTAGAGAGAGAAAGAGTTGGGCTTTTTGTGATATATTACAGCTATGTGATTTTAGTTGTAGAAAGTGGGGCAAATAATTCTGAATTGATACCAAAAAGATTTTCTGTTTAAGGTGATCACTCTGTGAAGACTGTTTTTCCTAAGGAGACATACAACCTTTTAGATTGGATTTACTTACTGTGTAGCATTTTAAACACACCAGACTAAAACTAATGCAGGCTAAAACCTACAGATGTATTGAGTCGCCTGGCAAAACAAGACCAGCTTAGATAACCATTCAGTAGCTTATTGTGGTAAGATAAACATGGAATTCTAGGTATTTTCTACAATAAAAGAACTTATGTGTTCTTTTGATCTGTACTTCTGCTGCCACTTGTCAGACTTCCCTGGATACTGCCAAAATGTCTATACTTTTTGTCATTGTCTGTCTTTTTTTTTTTTTTTTAAATTTTAGGATCACAGTATTAGATTTTGAGAGCAGAATAGCTTTTCTAACTGAAAAAAGCAGTCAGACGAAAGTTATCAAGCCTTTCAAGTGAGGTTTGTCTAGCCACTGCTGCTTTGTTTTTGGCTTATCTTCCCTGTGGTTTGAAAACTTTCTTGAATGTCTGGGTTCTGTGATATTTCAGAGGTCTTTTAAAATGCAGTCATCATTTCAAAGTGTTCACTCTGCCTTCAAATGGTTTCAGTGGAGATGAGGGTGATGAGCTAGTTTTACTTACCTCAATATATGGCAAGGACCTGTGTTTGGAAACATAAGCTTACATATAATTTTACTGCTCATTTAACTAAAACAGCTACCCTGATTTTGTACTGATACCTCTGCCACCCCACAAAATCACCTGCATTTGTTCACTGAAATTCAGCAAAGTAGCTGAGACTGGTGGCACCCTGTTGCAATAGGCAGACTTAAGTTATTCTATCTGAAATGTAAGAGAGGGAAAATTGAGTAAGAGTTACGTGGGGAAGAAAAGCCTTGATTAGCCATGGAAAACATTTTGCCTTTTACATCAAAGGCTGATAGTTTAGGAGCCTTTTCTGATTGCAGGTATGGTAGGAGCATGCCTTGAGTCAGTTCTGGGTGTGTTGGGTGTTTCACTTAAGAGCAGAACCATTAAAATCCTTTTGAAAACTAATGACCGGCACAGACTGCCAGGTTACCAGTGTATTGAGATATCATGCTTAACAAGAACACATAGTTTGTCTTTTACATGACTAGGCTGCCTTGGTTCACAAATAAAGGGAGAAGTTCCAATTTTCTTGTTAATGAGACAGGTAAGCAGTCATAACCATAGCTCTGCTATTCGATCGTTTGAAATTTCAGGCACTAAGCAGCATTGCAAAGAACAAATCTGCCCAGCCCCACAGCCCATGCAGTATCTCTTATTTTTCCTGTCACTTTGTTCTCATCTAAGAGGAGGATCAGCCAGTTGTTTCTCATCTAAGCCCCTGCTTCAGACACACATTAGGCATGATGCTCAAATATCCCCCATGGAAGTGAAGTTGGTTGTCAGCAGTGTAATAGAGGCACCCTTTTTGCCCCACTGCCTTTCCTAAAAGCCCCATGTAAATATGTGACAAGGGAGATGGTGTGTAATAACCAAGCTCTTCCTATTGGAAGGTCTCAGTAAGTAGGAATATACAAACATCAAACCAACTTTACCATCCCAGATGGATGTTTGGGTTAACTGTTGTTCATTGTAGATGATTTCAAAAGCATCTGATTAAATTGTTAATACAAATGGTGTTTTTCAGCAGTATTTTTTGACTGATAATATGATTGCAGTTTGCTTCTGTGAGTCCAAAGTGCACTGATGAAAAGAAAAGTGACATCTGGAGACATTGTGGGAGTTGTACTTCTTTTCCTCAGTCTAATCCAAAAAGACACAATCGAAACAAGTTAATAATTCATCATATTGGAAAATTTCTTAAATAAATACTGTACTACTAGCTCTGTTTGACTTGAAGGAGAGCAGCTACTATATCTCACTTAAAAGAGAGGGAGATATTCCTTCTTATCAGCAGAGCTATTTCTTTCCTGCCGGATTGTGCTGGTCAGAAAGGATAAGCCGTAAGATCACAGGCCATGTAACGGGGTCTTTCCCCCCTTTTTCATAATTAGCAGTCTGAGAGTCAACAGGACAAAACCTGTATTTGCTTCTCTGACACATTGCTGTGCTACTTCACATAAAAGCAGTGCAGTCTTAATCTAAGCAGTTTTATTCAATTTGAATTAATCCAACCATTAAGAACATGCTCATTGTTTAAAGATTTGCAGATACTGTTTCGCAGGCCAAGAAACTTCTCAAGAGTTTTGTTCAGCCACGGTATTAGCAAAACAAAATGAAAGCAAACCATGATGCACTTGTTTTTCTTTTCCTTTCTTTTGTAGCATATTTGTTTGTCTTCCCTCCTGTATTACAGGCTGCCACAAATCATTTGTAGAGTGCAGTGACCTTTACAGAAAGACTGGTAGTAGCAAGTGCTTAGGGATCACTGTCTTCATAGCTGGAGAGAGAAGATTATTGTAGCATCCAGGAAAATATCTAAAGGATGAAATATCAAACAGATACAGATTCCTCCCAACCTGAAGCCCTTGTAGAGGAGCCAGAGGTGTGTTAGCCTCCAGCATGGCTGGACCATTGGAACAGGTCATCTGGCATGGTTTTAGTCCTGGGAAATAGCTGGTCAGTGATACCAGCATAGTTTCTACTCTTCCTCCTGGAAAACTGAAATCAAGAATGTGATTTACCTGCAGACACAGGCAGAGGAAGGCCATCATCTGAATGTTTCCCAAAGGAGGTTTTTAAGGAGAATGATCAGGGTGCCTCAAGACTTGACACCCCTTGGGACTAGCAGAGGGAAAAGTAGGTGACATTTAACATTTGAAGAAATCCGTGGATTACTCCAAAGGTCAGTAATAAAGTGCTCTCCTCCTGGTTTGCCAGCTTAAGTTTAACAAAACTTTGAGTTTGCTTGCTCAACCTTATTTTATATTTTTTGTAAATTTGTGGTGAAATGAGGTCATTTGGGAGGAGGTAAATATAGCTACAAGTTAAAATTTTCCATATAGAAGAATGTTAAATGTGATTTCCTCTTGAAACAGTTCTTGGGAATATGTTAAAAGGCAGCTTTTATAGAAATGTAGCTTTTTACTGGGATCTGGACTTCGGTGAAGAAATACGCTCTGCTTAGGCTGCCAAACAATTGCATTGCAAGCTTTTGCTGTAGGATTTTGACATATTGTCCTGTCAGGTTCACAGTGTCTTGTTAGGAAATCAGAGTGTACCCCAACCTCAGAGATCGTATTTTAATATGAGATTATCTTTAGTTTCCTGAATATGTCATCATTAAAATACACAAAAAAGGTTGGCAAGAATGGTAATTTTACAAAGAAAATTAGAAATAAAACAGGCAAGGAAATATTTTAGTCAGATGTGTAAACATATCCTTTGGGCTGAAAAATAAAGCCAGAGGTAATGAAATGTCAGACCCAAGTAGCCATGTTAGGAAACGCACGCGTGTGTTTGTGTGCAGACAAGCGTATGCCCCGCACACGGTTCCTGTGCTGCCGAATCTGCTGCTAGTCGTGTAGAAGCATGCAGCTGCCTGCAGAGTCACTTTTTGGTGGTAAAGAATAGAGCCAGTAATGATTATGAGCATGGTGTAAATACATGATGTATCTAAGATAAGTGTTCAATGTACTGCAATACTAAATGGATCAAACTTTTCACACATAAGAGCTTAAAAGAAGGTACTGAGTTGGTATTGAGAGAACTAGCAGTGGCATTACAAACCTACAAGACCAAATGATTTTGTAAACTTTTGCCTTAGCTTTTGAAAACTTGAATTTGAGCAAGCATGTGACCATGTGTCATAGCAAAGCCTAAGTTGGAAAGGACCTCTGGACACCATCTGAACTGCTGTAGAAAGCAGAGACTTAGATTAGGTTATTCATGCCACGTCAAGCTGAGTCTTGAATATTCTCAGTGAGATTCCACCATTTCTCTGTGCAATGTATTGCAGTATTTTCTTGTTGTCATTTTGAAGTTTGTTTTTTTTTCTTATAGCCAGATGGAATTTCCATGAACGGGGTAAGCTGTACTGTGGAAAATGTAAGTCTGGAAGGGATGTAAGGATCTTTTGAACTGCAAGTTCACAAGAGTTCCTAGTGTGATGCTATTGTAAAAGGAGAAGGAGTTACCTTCCAGGAAGACAGTGACTAGGACTCAAGAATAGCCTTACCTCTGGATGCACACTGTGAGAAGAATGTGTGCTGCCGTTTCAGACTCAGTATTGTTGAAGGGATGTTGAACCATGGGAGCGTTGCAGAAGAAAGTCACCTAAAATGGTTTGAAATCTGATGAAACTGTTTCTGAGAACCATGATTTTGTTTTATCCATTGACCCTATCAAAATAGAGAACCTCCTGGATTAAGAAATGTAAGTCTTTTGAAGTGGGAGAAAATATACTGGTTTTATATTGGCTCTTTAAAACCTCAGTGAAAATCATAACGCAAACTAAAGGTTATAGCTGGAGAGTTGGGCAGATTCAAATCAGGAGTAATGCACAACATTTTTCACAGTAGAAATGATTCATTATTCTGACAAATTATCAAGGGAAGCAAGACGTTCTTCATCTCTCTAAATCTTTGAATGATGACAGGTTGCTGTTCTAGCTGATATGCTTTAGTCAAACAAAAGTTACTGATGAATAGGGCTACCTGGCAGAGATTTATTGGCTCCTCCTTGGCCTTGGTTATGCAACTGAGGCTCTTGGCTATTCATGCAATTTTAATGTTTCAAGGACAGTTCATAAGGAACTGAGTTTGACCCAGCTGCTTTTGAATATAGCACTGTAACAAGAATGAGCTATTTCAGAACTAAAAAATTGCTTTAGTATTTAGAAATTTAGGTTACTTGAAAATTTAGGATACAAATAAGAGTTGTGAGTGAAATATTACAAGGAAAAGAATGAGAGTGAATAGCATTAGGGTAGAGGTAGGGTAAATAGAATTTACTGTTTATAATTAGAATAATAGTATATATTTTCTTGGTATCCTAGTCAGGGTACCAATATATAGCTATTGTAAACAAGTACAAGGAAGGCCTGAGTGATCACTACCTCAAAAATTTCGCAGACTTAAGATGCCCTTAATTCAGAGGAATTTTCTACTTTGACCAAAACTTTGAATTTCTCCTCAGCTATTCCTTGGGAAAATTATTGCTTACATCAATAAAAGTTTTGGCAGTGTTAGAGATCTCAGGATTGGTCCACCCTGAAATTGTTACTTTGTAAGGTACCACCAAAGTCCCCTATTGCTTCATGTACTTCATGTACGCTTGCAAGTAATGGTTCTGATTATAGTAATTTTTTCTGAACATGGACAAAACTACTATACATCTTAAAGCAATCAAGAAATAACCCACACCAAATTATTTTGGGGCATGGTGGGATAAGGAAGAGACAAAAAAATCCCTTCACTGGTGCAGTGTTCAACAATGCATAGAAGTGTATCTGAAAATGGGACATTGCACCATGTTGACAGTTATTTGCTGGCACAGCAGAATGAGAAATGGGAGTCTGTCTGGAGGAAGGTGACAGAAATCAGAACAAGTTTTCCGAGGGAGAATGAGAACGAAGTGACCTAGTCTGAGAATGAGGAACTTCTGTTAGGACTTGGGCCAGAAACAAGAAAAGGGCAAATGCTATGTTTGCTAAAGTAATATGGGAAATCTCTAAGCAGAAAATAATTCTTGATATGCTCTTATAATCATAGCAGTAGGTAAAAAAAGGAAGGGAAGCAATGTGTTGCATGTGTAGTGTCATAGGCTCGAGGCATAGCATGGATCTTGCTGAAAGGTGTACACAATTTTAGAAGGGGTTAAGTGAACTCCTGCAGAGCTGCAGCGCTGATTGCAGCAGAAGAGCATTGTGAACCCAGTGACTGAGGCGAGTGCAGCACAAAGATGCTGGTGCTGAGGAGCTTAATTCTAGTAGCTGGGAAGGATGCCCTGAATGATGTACAGGAGGTCTGTATGTCTGTGCCTGGGGAAATTAGGCTTTGGTTTGGTTATGTGTAGCCCAGCTGGAGGTAGGTGTGGTAATCTTCACTCCGCTGTATAGAGAGTTTGGGTTTTGGACTAATGGTTCCAGAGACCATCTGAACCGTATCTTCTTTAAAATACATTTACATGTGAATATGTAATTTTCTTGTAAAACTTTCTCTATTGAAATCATCAGCAAAAATTAAAGTTTTTGTGATGTGTAATTTCCAGTCAAGTGAGAGATAAATTGGTAGTATTGTCAGTTGTAAAGTTGTTATCCAGCTCTGCTTTCTTTCTGTAATGCCTGTCTTTCCTTCTTTCTTCTTAGATCTTGCTTCTGTTTTGAGCAAAACCAAATTTGTAATAAATGTTGATAACAGCCTAAGTTTAAAAAAAAAAAGTTGTCTCTATACAGTTTATACTTTGTATAGTCTAGACAGTCTGCATTCATCAATATCTCGTTATTGCATTAAGCTGTAGCAAGCTTGACAGTAATAAGCAGAACTAAATTTTCCCCATGCCCCTGTGGTGGACCTTCCAAGTTTGTGTGGGTGCCCCCACAGAGGTTTGCAATCTCACTATCAGCTGCATTGGCTCTGCAAAATAAGCAGGGAAGTTCATATCCAGCCTCTTTTGCTGGTGTTTAAATGCAGAGATGAATCTTCCCCTCGGTGCTGGGGAACATTATGGAGAGGTTCATCTTGAGGGCGCTCACAGGGCACGTGCAGGACAACCAAGGGATCAGGCCCAGCCAGCACGGGTTCATGAAAGCCAGGTCCTGCTTGACCAACCTGATCTCCTTCTATGACCAGGTGACCCGCCTGGTGGATGAGGGAAAGGCTGTGGATGTTGTCTACCTGGACTTCAGTAAAGCCTTCGACACTGTCTCCCACAGCATTCTCCTGGAGAAGCTGGCGACTCGTGGCTTAGACAGGTGTACCCTTTGCTGGGTAAAAAACTGGCTGGATGGCCGAGCCCAGAGAGTCGTGGTGAATGGAGCAAAATCCAGTTGGTGGCCGGTCACAAGCGGAGTCCCCCAGGGATCAGTTTTGGGACCGGTCTTGTTTAAAATCTTTATCAATGATCTAGATGAGGGGATCGAGTGCTCCCTCAGCAAGTTTTCAGACAACACCAAGTTGGGCGGGAGTGTTGATCTGCTCCAGGGTAGGAAGGCTCTGCAGAGGGATCTGGACAGGGCTCTCGATGGGCTGAGGCCAATTGTATGAGATTCAACAAGGCCAAGTGCCGGGTCCTGCACTTGGGTCACAGCAACCCCATGCAGTGCTACAGGCTTGGGGACGAGTGGCTGGAAAGCTGCCTGGTGGAAAAGTCCCTGGGGGTGTTGACTGACAGCCGGCTGAATATGAGCCAGCAGTGTGCCCAGGTGGCCAAGAAGGCCAACAGCATCCTGGCCTGTATCAGAAGTAGTGTGTCCAGCAGGAGTAGGGAGGTGATGGTGCCCCTGTACTTGGTGCTGGTGAGGCCGCACCTCGACTGCTGTGTTCAGTTTTGGGCCCCTCACTACAAGAAGGACATTGAGGTACTGGAGCGTGTCCAGAGAAGGGTGACGAAGCTGGTGAGGGGTCTGGAGCACAAGTCTTGTGAGGAGCGGCTGAGGGAGCTGGGGTTGTTCAGTCTGGAGAAGAGGAGGCTGAGGGGAGACCTCATCGCTCTCTACAACTACCTGAAAGGATGTTGCAGAGAGGTGGGTGTTGGTCTCTTGTCCCAAGTGGCAAGTGATAGGACAAGAGGAAATGGCCTCAAGTTGTGCCAGGGGAGGTTCAGGCTGGATATTAGGAAAAATTTCTTTACTGAGAGAGTGGTGAAACACTGGAATAAACTGCCCAGGGAAGTGATGGAGTCACCATCACTGGAGGTGTTCAAGGAACGTGTGGATGAGGCATTGTGGGACATGGTTTAATGGGCATGGTGGTGTTAGTTGATGGTTGGACTTGATGATCTTACAGGTCTTTTCCAACCTTAGTGATTCTGTGATTAATTTTTAAAAAAGAAATGGTGTTACCAAGAATTTAGAAAGACATTGTCTTGAAATTTCAGCCTGAATGAATCAATTCAGTTAAGAATAAAAATAAGCCTCAATTTATTTTTTATCTCAATAAATCTCAAGTCTTTGGAAGCAGGATTTCTGAAATTCTGTGAAGGAATTTTCTTAGCCAAAAGCAGGAATACCGAATGCTTTGAAAGTGAATCTCTTCATGAGGAGTACCTACTTTATTATATAGACCTTGCAAATTTGGATCAGTTTCAGATGAAAAATCTGCCACATTTAAAAAGGTGAGTCAAGAACTAAGGCTGTGAACATACCAGTTCATTCACTAACATAGTAAGTACTTTATTAAACTAAGTCTCTTCAGCTCTGCTACCAAAACGTCATTCCTTAGGCCACGATAAGAAGAAGCACCTTTGAATGGAAATTTTCTGCAGGATAAAAGTTATTTTCTGTTTTCCAGATAATTGTGATCTGTAACGCTTGTTTGTACTGAGAGTGTGTCAAATTCCCTGTAACGTTCATTTCAACCAGTAGTTCCTCCATTTTAAAAGGAATGACTATTTTGTTATATTAATATTAAGTCTCATGTACATGTCAGTTTTTATTAGAAGTGGTTTAATTCTCCATCTGACATGAAAAAAATAATTTAAAGGAAAACGAAGCATCCAGAGAAAGTGCTAATGAGTCAAGTGTACAGGTGCTTGTTATTAGGGTTCTTGGTGGGGCTGAGTATTATTTGGCACAGGCTTTTTGTGCTTTGCTGACAACTACAGCACACCTGTAGGATGTGGGTGATGGAGTCAACCAATTAATTCCTCCAAACCCCCCCACCCCCCAACACCAAAATGCCATCCTGCCATGCGTTACAGAGTTCCTGGGTTTCTCTCGCTGTACTCTTCCTGACTTGGGGCCTTGTTCTCTATGAAGTCTCCAGGCTGTGTGCAGAGCTTTGCAACTGATGAGAAACGCACTTCCGATGTTTTATACTACTCGACCTGGATCATTGTCATTTCTACCTGCAAAGTGATGTGTCCCATTCTCAGGCTGTGGCTTGCTAGTGTGGTATATATGCTGTGAATAACACTAAGCTTATGGAAGACCTTTAAAATTACGTGTTAATCAGCATGAGACAGAGCAGATGAGGTTGTAAAGCTCCTTGAAAAGCACGCTGGAGTGCGAGATTGTTTTTTTCCTCCATCCCCTTGACTCTGTTGCTGTTACAGACCCAGTGCAATCTCACTAACCATCCTCTCCACAAATACCCACCCTGTGCTTTGTTCCACCACTTGATGAGGCCTCAATTTCATCATCTCTGGAGGCTTCTGACCATTTCTCCATGGTCTGAAGGGATCAACGTTGAGTGTGGTGCACCCTTTTTTCTAGGACCTCTGCTTGGCTTGCATGGCTCTATCCTGCCATGGAGCACTGAAGTGAGGCCAACACTTGAATGCCTGCTACCAAGTTTTTCTCTGTAATGCAAGCGTGTTGTATATTTGAATTAACACTATCTCGTTTCTGCTTAGAAATGGTACTTTTAAGCTATTTCTTTCATAAAATTTCAAAGGATTGCTGCCTTCCCTTGCTGTGGTGAGGCTGGAGAGCCTGGGGAGGGATGGCTGGCAAAGCGGCTGGGGCAGCCTGTGGATCTGTGCCATCAGTCGAGTGCAGCTGGGCAGCAGTGACCTTCAGTGTCCCTTGGCCATCCTGTGCCGGCAGCCAGGGACAGTGGTATCACCACGTGACCTTTCCCAGGGGAAAGCTTTCTCCCACAGCATTTTTGTGGAAGTCTCTTGTATTCAGGCTTGGAGAAGAGGGGAATTTTGCCCTCTGTTTATGCTAAGGGAGCATATTTATGGTTGCTGCCAGTGAAGCATTTTGCACAGCATAATGCTATTTGGATAATAAGACGCTAAGAAGAGGACATCAGAGTTCATACCACTTTTAAAGTTCGTGTAATCCTTTTAAATACTGAAAATGTTACTTGAAGGAATGTCTGAGTGCTGTTGTGTTGCAAGAGCAAAACAATAGCTCATCTTACTTGAGACCTTGAAAATATTTTCTTCTTTCTAATAAGATTGACATAACTTTCCAGCCACTTGCCTGGAAAGTTGGCAAGAGGCTGAAGAAAAGTTATAGAGTTTTACTATTTAAGTTAACTTATGTGATCGTGTTTGTACCTGCATGGAGAGACATTTATTTACTCAACTGCACAGAAGGAAATCTCAGCTGTGGGAAACAAATCTTAGTAGTTGTTTACTTTTAATTGTTTTCTTCACTGAAAGTTGAGGAAACTCATAGTCTTGAATTAAAATGAACATAAAAATGTCATTCAATATCTTAAAAAAAAAAAAGCCAAGACATGTTCCACCACACCTACAACTAGTGAAGAATTTTAGAGATCTGTATTATAATATGTGGTGTTTGTTTATAGTGAAGACAGTCAGCCATCATTTTAGAAAAACAAAACCAAACATTAGAATCTATTTCCTGCCTTGGTTTGCTGTTCATGCATATCCAAACATTAGGGCTTTAAGTCATATGAATCACAGAGAATTTGACATTGTCACACAAGGATTTTAACAGCATTTTTATGTTCCTTAAAAGTAGTAACCAGCATTATGTTTGGTTTTAAATATGTAGGAACAGTAGCATCTATTACAGATACTATTTTAAGCTTTGTGAAGTGAGCTAGTACTCGTTCAGCTGCTGGGCCATAGCATGGAGGCTTTCTCTGCAAAATAAAAGGAAAAATAGAACAAAATCTTATCCAGATAGAACTGAGCCAAAGATGGATATTCAGGGCTGTGAGCACAATGGGAATGCATTTGGATAGGAAGAAGGGTGTCCCCAAGCCAGCTTCAAACACTTGTCTTGGCTCTTTATCCAAGATCAGTAGGTAACTCTTGAAAGTGTGTTCAGTGATGTTTGTGCTGTGGGGGTTAAGGGCACTGTCCAAGCAGCCTTCCCAACACACCCACGTCAGCAAAGCATCGCAGGTGGGATTTTGACTCATCCTCTGACGGTGCAGATAAGCTGGAAGCTCTGACTAGACGGCAGGAATTTCTCCAGTGAAAGGAAATTGCCAGGTGGTTTAAAGCCAGTATGTCCAACTCCACCCAATTTCCTATGGCAGTACTGCAGGATGAGGCAGAGGGGTCATGGCCAGGGCTGTCACCGTCTGGTGGTCCGTGGCTACTGGCAGCTTCCCGGGGACAGCAGGAGCTTAGAAAGCCCATGGGCTACTCACGGTTGTACTAGGGCTCCCATGTCAAGAGTTTATTACATGAGCACAGAGGTAGTTACCTCCCCACTCAGGTCCCTAAATTCAGCTAGATCTGTGGTTTGTGTAAGTTTGGTCATGATCATTTTAATAATATCTGAAAAGCTCAGATACTGGTTCACCGAGGCAGAATAGTTACATTTGATAGGCACTCAAATAAAATGGGATGAGAACAGTATAAAAACCTTGGACCTAACAGATCAGAAAATATCCTTCAGGATTTCTGTCGAAAGCAGAAAAAAGGACAGGGTAATTTTGCTTTTTTATTAAAAAACAGCAAACAAAACAGATGGGGGACATCTCAGATTTGTGTCTTCCTAATGTGAAGCACCAAAGGGTATTTTTTCTGTTTTTCATTTTGAGCATGGGGGTGGAGATAGATTAATGGGTTTTGTTTTAGCCTCCAGTTCTTACATGTCTTGCACTTGAAAACAGTGTTTTTCTCCTCCTTTATGCCAGATGTTACACTCTGGAGAATAATTTCTTAGTATTTTCCAAGTTCAGTGAACTGCCTTGTATTTTAATGATGTCGGTTAGGAAATGTACCAGTTCATAACCAAGGATGTACCTAAGGCTGTTTATAGACTGCAGTATGGGATCCATCACAACTGAAATGGCTTAGGAAGATGAAACTTGATCCTTTTGGACAGCTGTGTACTTGCATTGAGGCGGGACAATCAAAAGGGGAAGGATGACACTGATTTTTTTACATGATGAGAAGTTGGGGAGTTTGCAGTTATTTAAACAATTCCTCAGGATTTACAGGATCTGAATGATCCACAAGTAGCAGGGCAGCACGAAGTAAGTTCAGATGGTTGATCACTTGCTTAAGCTGAGTATGTTAAGGTAATTTAGATAATATTTGTGAGCATATGTTTTTTTCTTTTACAGGGATGGCTTAGTGAAATATGAATAATTTCCTGATGGATTTCTTTTGTCTTCTCTTTGTGGACAGGGTGTAGCACTAGGCATGTCTCTGAAATTCTCAGTTCCATTTCCAAGTATTATTTCCAGCAAACTAATAGTGAGAGATCATTTACTATTACTCACTCCATTACACTTTTTCCTTTGTTTTGCAAGATGTTTCTCTGCTTGTTTCTTTCACTTTCTTTTATGCACCCATTAAGCCCTGAACAAACTGCTTGAATAAGTTTGTCTCTTAAGATTTTCTGCCTTTAAATCCCTTTTGCAGACTGGCACATTCCTCTGTGAGATCTGTGCGTACCATGGCATCTTTGTGGACTGACCCAGTGCAGCTGCATGGCTAGTTAGCACAAGCAATCTTGCTAATTAATGGAGGCTCCCCTTAGGGAGTGGAATCTACAATTCAGTGCTCACCCTGAAGGAGTTACCTAAAATGGATCAGATGACAGGCATCTTAAAAATACCCACTGATTTTTAAGGTAACCCTGAGTGACAAGCTCAGCTGTGGGAATCTACAACGTAGATGTCCCGGGTTAGGGAAGATCAGTGTTTGAATAGTTTTGTCTTCTAAAAAATTTTAATTAGTGGAGTTAGTGCATTGCCATCCTTTACTTGTTTTTCTTAAAGTTTGAGCTCTGTGGGGAAGGGGCCATCTAACTTCTTGTTTGCCCAGTGCTTAATGCATAGTGGATACTGTCATGATGTTAGTTAATTGGGGTAATAACAATTTTTAGAACTTGGGGTCAAGTCTGACAAAACCGCAGGTGTTACAGGGCAACACATGGGCTGCAAAACTCCGTTCAAAATTCAGAATTCTTGCTGTAGGATCCTGTTCTGTTTCATGAAAAATACTGAGATACCTGAGGATGGTTTAAATAAATTACAGTTTTTAAACAGCTGCATCAATCAGGTTACAAACAGAAAGCATAAAGCACTGTGGAATGGTACGGTTCCTTTGTATAGCAACACCTTTGTGGCAGTAGTTCAAAAACCAGTAGAAGGAAGAAACAAAATATGGTTGGGTAGTTCAAATATGAGGATATATAAAATGTCACACAGGGCATAGAATCAAATAGTAGCTGGGAAGGGTGCCAGAAAGACTTATGGTTTCAGTTCAGAAGTGCTTTTAGTTACATGTCTTTTTTTTTTTTTTTTAATTAAAGTCACATTTTTTTCTCCTATGGCCTTTCCTTCAAGGGCTTCTCATGTAGTTGCTTATTAGTAAACAGCTGCTAGCAATGAAAGACAATTACTTTGTAGCCATAGTGTTTTCTGGTAGATGTGTTTGTTGATTGGGGACTGGTTGCACTTCTGTTAGTTCTAATATAATCCAGATAAGAATATGTAAGTATTCTTAAACTGGGCAGATAACTCACAGAAAAGCTACGTAAAGACCAGATAACAACCATGATTGTACATAGAACTTTTGACCGTTAGAAATCCTTAAAGTAAAATAACTAATTAAAGTGTACTAAATATACATGCTCATATGAAAGCTTATATATATATATAATCCATATAATAACTCTCTATATCTTATCTGCCTATATATTAGATGTGTGTAAATATATATAAAAATAAAGATTATTACAAACATATTTATTGAGCTCTCCCTGTGAGATAGGTGCTTGAGAACACTGTGAAGTACGATATTTGCTTGATATTTAGGTACAACAGTATCAGAACTGCTGATGTTGTCAGTTGGTGTCTTGTTCAAACGGTTTAAAAGATGGGATTTATTGGAGATTGAAAACTATAGAATTAAAATAATTAAAAAACTATATATAAAAATATCATTCAAATCTATAAGATACAAATTCATTAAATTGCAGTTACATAGTAACCACTCTCTTGTCAAAAATTTGAGGATAGCTAATTGTAGTTGAGTATCTGGTATAAGTTGATCTTTCAATTGGGATGGTTTTATCCAGTGTAGAATCGAAAGGGGATTGAAATCTGGGAGCTTAACATTTTATATAGACTTGAAGTTTGCTAAACAGATGAAAGATGCAAAGCTACAACATTACTCATGTTGGTTATCTGAGTGTATTCTCACAGCTTTGAATAATCAGGAAAATATTATCTCTAGGATGTGGGAAATATAATTTAACACAAACAGGTCACTATAGCTTCACTTGATTTGCTTTACTGAGATGCAGAGGATAGTGGATATAGTAACCTGAAAGACTGAGCTTCTATGAACATCGTAATTAGCCTATTATATCCCAGTCTGTAGATGATTTTTTTTAAAAAGTTTTGGTATTTTGAAGTACAAAATTTGTATTTTTTTCCTTATGCTCGCATAAGATGAGATACATAATGACTCTTTAGGGTTATGTCTCAAAATGATTGACAATTGGTAATTGCTAAAGGCCAGCTGTGAAGAACTGCAAAATGATCTTCAGACTTTGTGTTAAAATGTCAGGTGAGGTTCAATTTAAATAACTGTGAAATATACCACATAAGGAAGACTAATCTTAACTTCATGTATGAAATGGTAAGCACTGAGATGAGCATTACCACTCAAGAACAAGATGTGGAAGTTATTATGGATCCATGGAAATGTCAATGCAGTGTTCAATAACAATCAAAAAAGCAGATCTGATGTTTGTAGTTATTAGAAAAAGAGAACAGAGAACAAGACGGAGAGTATCACCTGCTGCTATAAATTCGTGGGGCATCTGTGGTGTGTGCAGTTTAGGTGTCTCCAACACCAAAAAGGTGGACACAGTTTGGAGAAGGACACTGATGATCAAAGTTAGGGAGTGGCTCCAGGGACAAGTCAGCACAGTGAGAAATGAGATGACTGAGTGGGATATGATGTAAGGGAGAAAGAACAGGCACGTTACAGAGCTGCAAATTTCTATGGACTGGGAGAGAGTTTTGGGGAAGCATTGCTGTTTGCATCCATGTTCTTAACCTCTTCCCTGGGTACCTACTTCAAGCTGGTGGTGGAAACAGGCTACTGGAGTAGGTGGACCTTTGGCCTTGTCCTTCTTATTCCTGAAATAATCTCTAGGCCACAGTAACCCCTGGGTGGTTAGGATAAGGTGCAACATAGCACCAGGAGAACAGGGAAGGCTTTGCCATTTGAGTCCCCTGCCATAAGCACTAAGCCCAGAATGTCTCCAGCTCTCCAAATCTCACCAGGCTGCCTTTCTCCAACTGCTTCCCAATATCCTGCTTCAAGTAGTTTTTTTTCTTCCCAGAAGATTGTTTTCTGGACAGTATTTTCTCCTCTGGCATGCCATTGTTGAACTGTTTCTTGAGGGTGCTTTGACCATCTGCTTCCATGACTTGGACAGTTTTTCCCTTATTTCAGTAGCTGGTCTGCAATACAAATGAAAGCCTGTTTGCATGCAGGTGGCTTGCTCTGTTCCAAGTATAAAAGTCAGAGGAGTGGGAGGCAGGAGTGTATTGTCGAAAATTTTCCAGCCCCATCCTTACTTGTGTCGCATTAAGTTAAACTCTCACCTACTTAGTGACATGCAGCTTGTATCATCTTACATATGAGCTTTGCCTTTGTCTTGCTAAGTTGAGCTTGACCTTGTGAGACTTAAATGTCAGAAGGCTAGAACAGGTCAGAGCAGCAGAAGAGCATAAGTTAAAGTTGGCCATACTATTAAATTTGTGCTTTACTCTACATAGATGCTGTTGCCTTTAAAGAAACAGTATTGACTAAGAATTTGCACTTTGTCTTGAAAAGAATGTGTAGGTGATAAATGACATCATTAGACAGAAGGCTTAGAGAAAAAATTCCTTTTTGTTTCGGCTTATTTAACCTCTTGCTGACATTTGTTGTACATTTGGTCAATAATTCTCTCCCCATAAAGGTGGCAGGATCAATAGCCCAACTGAAATGTATCTATACCAATGCACACAGCATGGGCAACAAACAGGAGGAGCTGGAAGCCATTGTCCAGCAGGAAAACTATGATATAGCAGCCATCACGGAAACATGGTGGGACGACTCGCACAGCTGGAGTGCTGGACTGGATGGCTACAAACTCTTCAGAAGGGACAGGCAAGGAAGGAGAGGCGGTGGGGTAGCCCTGTATGTCAAGGAGTGTTTTGATTGTCTAGAGGTTAATGATGGTGATGATAGGGTTGAGTGTCTGTGGGTAAGAATCAGGGGGAAGGCCAACAAGGCAGATATCATGGTGGGAGTCTGTTGTAGACAACCCAACCGGGATGAGGAGACAGATGAAACACTCTATAAGCAGCTGGGAGAAGTTTCACAGTCCCTAGCCCTTGTTCTCGTGGGGGGCTTCAACTTACCAGATGTCTGCTGGAAATACAATACGGCAGAGAGGAAACAGTCTCGGAGGTTCCTGGTGTGTGGAAGATAACTTCCTGACACAGCTGGTGAGTGAGCCAACTAGGGAAGGCACCCCGCTGAACCTGTTTATAAACAGAGAATGCCTTGTGGGAGATGTGACAATTGGAGGCTGCCTTGGGCATAGTGATCACGAAACGATAGAGTTTTTGATTCTCAGAGAAGTAAGGAAGGTGGTCAGCAGAACTGCTACCTTGGACTTCTGGAGGGCAGACTTTGGCCTGTTTAGGAGCCTGGTGGACAGAGTCCCTTGGGAGGCAGTCCTGAAGGGCAAAGGAGTCCAGGAAGCTGGACACTCTTCAACAAGGAAGTCTTAAAGGCACAGAAGCAGGCCGTCCCCTCATGCCAGAAGATGAGCCCATGGGGAAGATGACCAGGCTGGCTGAACAGAGAGGTTTGGATGGAACTCAGGAAAAAAAGGAGAGTTTATGACCTTTGGAAGAAGGGGCAGACCACTCAGGAAGACTACAAGGATGTTGTGACGTTTTGCAGGGAGAAAATTAGAAGGGCCAAAGCCCAATTAGAACTTAACCTGGCAACTGCTGTAAAAGAATAAAATGTGTTTCTGTAAATACATTAACAACAAAAGGAGGGCTAAGGAGAATCTTCAGCCTTTACTGGATGCAGGGGGAAACAAAATGATGAAGGCTGAGGAAAAGGCTGAGGTACTTAAAGCTTTCTTTGCCTCAGTCTTTAATAGCCAGACCAGTTGACCTCCAGGTACCCAGCCCCCTGTGATGGTAGATAGTGGTGGGGAGCAGCACTGAAGCCCCGACAATCCAAGGGGAAACGGTTAGCAACCTGCTACACCACTTAGACATCCACAAGTCTATGGGACCGGATGGGATCCACCCAAGGGTAATAAGGGAGCTGGCGGAAGTGCTCACCAAACCACTTTCCATCATCTACCAGCAGTCCTGGCTAACTGGGGAGGTCTCAGCAGAGTGGAGGATAGCAAATGTGACACCCATCTACAAGAAAGGCCGGAAGGAGGATCTGGGGAACAACAGGCCTGTCAGCCTGACCTCGATCCTGGGGAAGATTACAGAGCAGATCATCTTGAGTGCCATCATGCAGCATGTACAGGACAACGAGGTGATCAGTCCCAGTCAGCACGGGTTTATGAAAGGCAGGTCCTGCTTGACTAACCTGATCTCCTTTTATGACAAGGTGACCCACTTAGTGGATGAGGGAAAGGCTGTGGATGTTGTCTGCCTGGACTTTAGTAAAGCCTTTGACACCCTTTTCCACAGCATTCTCCTGGAGAAACTGGCTACTTATGCCTTGGATGGGCACACTCTTTGCTGGGTAAAAAACTGTCTGGATGGCCGAGCCCAGAGAGTCGTGGTGAATGGAGTGAAATCCAGTTGGTGGCTGGTCACAAGTGGTGTTCCTCAGGGATCAGTTTTAGGGCTGGTCTTGTTTAATAGATCTGGATGAGGGGATCGAGTGCACCCTCCATAAGTTTGCAGATGACACCAAGTTGGGCGGGAGTGTTGATCTGCTTGAGGGAAGGAAGACTCTGCAGAGGGATCTGGACAGGCTGGATCGATGGGCTGAGGCCAATTGTATGAGATTCAACAAGGCCAAGTGCCGGGTCCTGCACTTGGGTCACAACAACCCCATGCAATGCTACAGGCTTGGGGACGAGTGGCTGGAAAGCTGCCTGGTGGAAAAGGCCCTCGGGGTTTTGATTAACAGGCGGCTGAATATGAGCCAGCAGTGTGCCCAGGTGGCCAAGAAGGCCAACGGCATCCTGGCCTGTATCAGAAATAGTGTGGCCAGCAGGAGTAGGGAGGTGATGGTGCCCCTGTACTTGGTGCTGGTGAGGCCGCACCTCGACTGCTGTGTTCAGTTTTGGGCCCCTCACTACAAGAAGGACATTGAGGTGCTGGAGCGTGTCCAGAGAAGGGCAATGAAGCTGGTGAGGGGTCTGGAGCAGAAGTCTTCTGAGGAGCGGCTGAGGGAACTGGGGTTGTTCAGTCTGGAGAAGAGGAGGCCGAGGAGGGACCTTACCGCTTTCTACTATTACCTGAAAGGGGGTTGCAGAGAGGTGGGTGTTGGTCTCTTGTCCCAAGTGGCAAGTGATAGGACAAGAGGAATTGGCCTCAAGTTGCACCAGGGGGGGTTTAGACTGGATATTAGGAAAAATTTCTTCACTGAAAGGGTTGTCAGGCATTGGAACAGGCTGCCCAGGGAGGTGGTTGAATCACCATCCCTGGAGGTATTTAAAAGATGTGTGAATGAGGTGCTTAGGGACCTGGTTTAGTGGTGGACTTAGCAGTGTTAGGTTAATGGTTGGACTTGATGATCTTAAAAGTCTTCTCCAACCTAAACGATTGTATGATTCTATGATCTCTTGGTTGGTTTGTTGGTTTTTTTTTCAGAAGAAAACATAACTGTAAATCCACAGCAGTAATAGGTAACACTGTGGTCTTAAACTACTTTTCCTGTGTTGACATCTTTTGAAAGAGGAGGTGTATTGGTCCTGATTTAGAGAGGGGCCTATATTTGCATAAGTAATCACAAATTAAATTTAGAGTAAGTTAACATTACTTAATGTACGTTTTTAATGCTAATAGGATTCGATGGTCCGATTTCTGTTTCTCCCCTAAGAATGCAAACATATGCAATAGAAAACTTTGTACTATATTTATCTACATACTCTTGACTGTTCACTAAGATTATTATCCACACACAAGCTATGTATACTTCTGGATACTTGTTTACGGGGGTAAAGACCTTTCCTTCCAGAATATGCCCTTGGTGCCTTTCTACTGTTTTTCGGCACTTTGTCACTGTATGATGTTTTGGTCACAGAAGGTCATCGAAACCCCAATGAACTGGGCAAAGAATTCGGTTGTGACCTATGATTTCTTTCCTTCTATGGACTTACTCATGAACTAAATCTTCCTTTGTTAGTGGTTGGTAAGAGTAGCATGTGGACTTTAAATCCTTAGAAATTATTCTAGCTAAAGAGCAGAAAAAATAAATTCATGTTTCACATCCTGCTTATTCATGAATAACTTTGCCTGAAATATCTGATTTGTAAACCTGGAGAACAAGGCAGAGAAGTGTTTCTGAGCTACTTTTGAGGTTTTGTGGCCAAGTGTCTTTCTGGTTCCCTTTCCTGGAGGTTTTGTGGCCAGCAGGGAGTAAGTAGGGGTTTTGGCTCTTAGTGAGCAAGAACATTGTGTCAAACCTTAAAAAAGATGAAAATATGTAAAATTGACAGCAGTCTGGTATATAGCTTAGTTTAGTTAGATCATAATTCTGGCTCTTTTTTTTTAGTGTGTAATTACATCCAGAAGTGGACAGTTTCCAGCTCTGTTTAAATTGTTCCTTGCTACTTGAACGTAATAAGTTACATGCAAAGTTGATTCTCGGTGTGATCCTCACATGATTTCTTCAAATTCCAACTTGAAAACAGAATCTGTTGTTGAGCACAATCACTGTACCTTTCTTGCCTGCATGAGGCTCTTGAACTGATGCTTTCTAACTCCAGAGCTTCTTTTTCCTGAGATTGCCTCAGAAGAAATCTCAACCAAAGAACGCTTTGGTGAGATTTATAAAGGAGGTGCAGTAAGATGTGAGGGAGAAAAGAATAATTCATTAGTTTTCAAAAATAAAAAGAATCCATTCCTATTCCAGGTCTTGGAAATCTTGTCCAAGCTCTTGTGAATGTCGTTATTTGAGTGCGCTGATCATGCATGCATGCAGTATCTTATTTCCAGCACTGTTTAAACGCCAGCACTAAAGCTCCAGTCTCACTCCTGGGACAAGCAGCATCCTTCTGACCAGCTTTTGCTAGATTAACAATAAGAATGAAGACTTACTACACACGTCTCCAACAAGGCAGAGGTATTTCCCATTTCTAGAACAGAATGAAAGAAGCACATTCCTCTCCTTGTCTTTTTGCAAGATCATTTGGGGTCTTGTGGGCCTGTTCCTTCCTCCTTCAGCAGCGTCTGCAGCCTTTAGCTGCATGGCCTGGCTGGCTGGCCATCACTTTATGCCAACACACCTCTCCCACTACATAAACCATAAAGCTCATCATAGCAGCGAGAGTTAAGCTAGATAAAGTTTAGCAAATTTAGTGGCATGGAGTGAGGAGTGTTTTGGACAGAAAGGTAGGCTCAGAGGGAAGGAATGGAAAGATGCCCAGGTTTAAAACTGCTTTCTTTCTCCTGTCCTGAGAACAGAGGTGCCCTGTGACCTGCTCTTTGTGGCTCAGTCATCCTGAATAATTTCTCTGGAAGAAAGGCAGGAGCAGAGGGCAAGGACAGGCTGCCTCACTTGGTTCCTGGCTCCTATGTAAGAAAGAGAGTAAGGCTCAAATCAGGCCCTTGGCCACAAAACATTGCCAGAGGAGCAGGTCTCTGGGGAGAAAAAGCATAAGAAAAAATGTAGTAATAAATTAAATTGTGTAGAGAGGGGATTATAAAAGCTTTTTACCTATTTTTTTACAGATTTTATTAATGGGAAAGTCCTTTTAATAAAGAAAACAGACAGAGATGCAGCTTAGACTATGATACTTTACTGCATAAAGGGGAATTCCTCCTCTGTTCAGTAGGAAATACCGTAAATGCATTCCCTGTGAGGTGTAACAAATACAAATACAAAACTGAACTTTTCAGGAAAAACATGAGCCTTCAAATAGACTCTGTGGTTAAAACAAGTTAAATTTAATCCTTTTCTAGCAGCAGAAAAAACACAGCCTGGCTGCACCGTGTGAGTCATTGGTTAGTTCCTCAGACGGCTCCTGAAGGCATTTTGTCTTTGTCCTGGTGCCTCTGAGCATTTGCAAGGTGAAATCGCACCATGTCCTGTGGCTTTGCTAGCTTTGCAGTTTGTAAGGTGTAAATATGAAGTCAGATGATTTGATCGAAAAAGGTAGGCTTGGACATATTTCTGCGTATTGCTTTGAGCCAGGGTGAAGTGAGTAAACCTCTTGGTTATCTGCTAATGTTGGAAACAGAAAGGCAGTAACTGCAGCGTGGAAATAAAAGGCGAGTCAGAAAGCCGGTTATGCATCCATATTCTCTCTCTGGCTGCCTTTGGTCCAGTGCTGAGCAGTGGTTATGAAACTGTGCCCTGCATTTGCTCATGTTAATTCTGATTTGCAAACTTGGTGGCTGAGTGGCAGGCCACTGCCTCCCCGCCCTGGTGTGAATCTCTCATTCCCTCTCCTCTGCAACTGCTGCCGGGAGCCTTTCCGGAGCGTGCCCTTTGTCTGAGGAAGGACGCAGACACTGAAGTGACGATATGTGCAGCAGAAGCACAAATGGAGATGATTTAATGAACGGGCAGGCAAGCTCTGTCACTCAGGCCTGTTACAGGGAACTTAGCATTTCCCTTTCTTCGAGAAACTTACGTCTGGTGGAAGTGGCTGTACGTGACACTGCTGCATTTGCTGGTCCTGTCCTCCTGTTTGTCTGCATATCTCATCCTGGCATGGATATTCCTTAGTCTGGGAAAGTATTGGGCTTTTAAAGAGGAAATTTGGTGTCTCTTCTCGTCCTGAGCGTTTGTAAAGGAGGACACTATTGCTGAGTGAGAATCAAGCGTCTTGATTTCCAGTTTCGTAGGGATGCTCCAATGCTGATGCAGACCTGAGGGAAGGCACTCTCACTTGCCACAAAGGTGGCTGGAAGGATTTGGAAGTGGATCTCTCTCTCTCACACACAGATACATTGTTCAAGATGTGCTGTCCTGGCTCTGGTGTTTAGATTTTAAGATCTACTCTTCTTTTGCAGCCATGTTTGAGATAGCTGATCTGTGTAGCAGTTGAGTGCACTATGTCCCTGAGATAGTGACATGGGGTTTGGAGGATGCTAGGCAGAGAACACAACAAGGTTGCTTCCTCCTCTTTTGGGATTCTTGTTCACTAAAAGATTACAGAATTGGCTTAAATGTGCTTTAGCCTGTCATGGAGCATGTGGAAATGAAGAGGAGTACCAGAACTTTGACAGCGTTAGATGGAGAGAAGTAGAAGGTTCTTATTCACAGTGTTCTTCAGAAATTAAAGTGCAACTTAAATTTTAAGACCTTAGCTTGAGTCTAACAAGTAAATCTCTGTTAGGAGAATAAAAACAGGCCATCACTTACCAGTGATCTTGGAAGCAAGTAGAATGAAGGAGGGGGTTCTGCCTTCAAACTAGGGAAGTCCTCAAACGTATTAGCATCTGATGGCCACTGAGAAGCTGCCCACTGTGTCTTAGACTGCTCCGCACTAGCTAAAAATACGTCACCTATGTTCCCTGGGCCATTTAATTCAGATCTCCTCAGAGTGTCCTCTTTAACCAAATTTAAGAAGCTAACTCACCTTGAGAGGATCCCAGGAGGAAGATGGGTGGCCTGTAATCCACTCTTAAAAAATGCAGAGACAAAGACCAGGCAGTTTGTGGACTTGCCCAACGACTCCGAGGGAGCGGCAGTGAAGGCAGGAGCTGGGGCTGCTCCACAACCCAGGGGAGCACTGCAGCACGAGCAGAGCTGGCTCCGTGGGACCATCACCTCCAGGGGCCTAAAGAGTCCCCTCCATCTCCTGCTGCTGTGTCCATCTCATCAGAGGGACCACGGAGCCTGGGAGCAAGACCCAGAGTAAACTTGGGGTTTCCGACCAGGGCCAGTGCCATGGCAACGAAGAGGCCAGCTGGTCAGCCTTGTCATGGCCCTTTCAGATCTTACACAAAGGCTTGTACATTTGGGTTGGATTTAAATAACGCATGAAAAGCCAAGCCTATGATCATGCATATAAATACAGCAACTACTCTGCTTTTCCAGTTTAGTGAAGATTGTCTGAATCAGAAATACCTTACTCATCTGCAAAAAGGCTTAGTCCCAGCAAATCATGGCTTTAACTACAGGAAATAATCATAAACTACTTTATATGCAATTATAGACACTTTCTTTTGGAGATATTTTTGTAATTTGTATTTTTTCCTAAAGTCAATTATCCAAAATATTATACTCTTTCATGCCTGCAGTGCAACTTTGACTTGCATATAAATTGATTTTTTGAAATGAAACTTTCTTTATGTATAATTGAAACTTGAGACTATTTTACCGATATCTCGGTAATTGATTAATAGGTCAGATTACAGTTGCTGGTTAGTAGTAGCAACTAACAGTTTTATGCTACAGTTTGTTCGGTTAGATAATTGTATTAATTTAGAATGTAAATTGATACAATTACAATGGCATTTTTTTAAAATGTCAACATCTTTTATGTTAATGTCTAATCAGCCTTTAATCAAGTGCTGAAACTGTTTGAAACAGAAGATACCTTTCACACTGAAATTTAATATAATGCTGGTCCAGAGCCCTTTAGTCTCATGGGAACACCAATGTTGGCTTTGGACCATACTCATAATTTTATTGATCTGTGGAAACACAGCAGCCCATGAAGAACAACATTCAAATTCAGACTGAACAGTGGTGCAGCCCAGAGCTTTCTCAAGCAGCTACAAACAAGTAATGGAGTATTTCGTGGCAGTGGTGGACTTGAAGGCTAGGGAGAATGTGTACTGAAGGATATGTGCCCCTGTGGTAGCTACAACCCGTGATGTGGGAAGAAAAAGGAAGAAATTTCATCTTCTTGTTCTCAGAGTGACAGTTCAGGGAAGATCCTTCACCTGTAATGAATATCTGTGAGTCAGGAACAGAAACTAAGCAAACATCCAGGGAAATGTCAGCATGATCCTTTCTGTTTAGCAGCTGGGACGAGGAGCCATGCTGTTTTCAGTCCGGGTTCTGGTTGGGGCCCTGCCGACATCTGCACTCCTGCCCACCTCTGGCAGGGGACTTATGTCCCTGATGGGTGACAGGTCACGTTTCCTAACTTAGCTGTCCACTTTAATGAGAGAGATCACCTCAAAGAGATATGGGCGTGGAGGCCCTCTTGGGAACTTGTGGGCTGAGGGGGAACAAGCAGCACATCTTGAAAAAATGGTATCCCTTCCCAGAGAGCTTTGATACTGGAGGCGTTTGATTGTTCTCTGTAAATTTATTAGATGGCTGAAAAAGAGGGGCACAAAGAGCCTAGTTAAAGTAGAGGAGAGTGCAGGCATAAGGCCAGCGGGTATGTGTTGGCTTGAGTGAATTTAGGGAAGAGGCTCTCACTGCCAGGGTAGCTGAAATGCCATTCTGGAGCAGTGTGAGCAAAGAGGTTGCTTCCAAAAATCAATCACCTCCTATGCCTGATTGCCTGGAAGGAATGGACATGATAATCCAGCAAAAGCCGTTATGCCTGTGTGCTCTCATGGCTGTTACAGCTGAGCCGTCCTGGTGCCATCCTCCTTAGTAAATATGTGACTGGATTATTGAGAGGATATGGCTGGATGACGGAAAAGTTGTCACAGTTTTCTAGAGGCCGCCTTGGGAAACCTTCTGCCTCAAAACCCTGTCTGCCCATGAAGTGAATTTCATGGGGCCACATTGCACCACCAGCTGGTGCCGCCACCAAAGCACTGGCCTCAGCACGGGGCTCGGCCGCCTGAGCAGGGCAGGAGTTGGCGCACCTCCGTGAGTATTGCTCATGCTTTTGATCAGTCCTGATCTGAAATGCAATCTGGGGAATTTACAGAATCTTTCAATTCAGCTGTCAAAACTATGCAGACTTAATTATAGGCTGGATTTGGCATAAAAGCTTAAACAGTGTTTTCCCTCAGCATTTGTATTTGCTGTTGGAAATGCTTCAGCCCATAAATCTGTGCAGATAATGCCGATAGGGAAAATCACTAATGAAACATAGTTTTACAGGTGGTTTTAGGTGAATTTTCCATCAACTTTATGCGCCTGTACCATATCATTATATTCTTTTCCCAGCCATTAACTTCTGCTGCAAAGCATGAGATATTGAATTCCTTCTGGCTTTATTGTTCTCATCTGTTGCCCTTGCGCATGTGCCTGGTTAACGCGCCTCAGTCCGCAGGGTGCCCTGTGGCTCCTGGATGGGGTGCAGAGGTGGGGGTCCCCACGGTGAGGAGCAGAGGTCCCCGTGGAGGCGGACACAGGGGGACAGGGCAAGCCAGAGGCAGCAGCTGGAAGAGCCGAGAGACGGGATGTGGCTCCCGGGATGTGGCTCCCGGTGGCTCTGTCTGTACTTGATGTGAGGAATACCATGAATACCGGTGGTAATGGCATCTAGTTAAGGAAATGAGAGCTCTCTGGATTTTACTTTCTTAAAGGCAAATGGCTATGAAAATGTATCTGTTGAAGGAGAAAGGCACAGGCTTCACTGAAGCATGTAACTGCCAGTTGGGAGATAAGGGTATCCAGGGCCACTGGATTCCTCTTTTGTGACCTTGGGCAAGCCATTTATCCAATAAGTATAAATCAGCTGTTTCCATTAATTTTTACTGCAGCAAGGCTGACTTAGGGTGAAATTGCATGTTATGGCTATACTGATCTAACAACCCACTATCCTTCTTTACTCTTTTCCCACACACTGGTTAAAGACTCACTGAAACAGGAGAAAATTAACCTTGGTGTTGGGGAATGAGAGGAGAAGGCAAATTGCTTCACCTTATGCATAAGGATGGAGATGGGGATATGTGGTTGGCATGGGGGCAGGAGAACTGAGGAGGTGGTCCCCCCCTTCCAGCTGCACTGAGCTGTTAGATCAACTGAGCCATAAATACGTGTCTTCAGCCTTAGATTAGTTCAGGATGTTATCCTTCATCTTTGCCATTCCCAAGGAGTCATTGCTGAAGCTTTTTTACTAAGAGCAAAAATATTTATTCAGATACAAGTATAACCATTTGTTTCACTTGTCCCTCCAGAGACATATGAGTAGATCCCATTTAAGTAAATGAGAGTGCTGCACACCTAATTAGAGACAGAGTAAAGTCCACAGTCCTGTGCCAAAATGCTACATCATGAACTAAAACTCATGGAAACTTAATACAGAGTCACAATTTATTTGCTATATTTAAATCAGACTTTAAAAATTAAATGAAAGCCAATACACCCAATAAAACCCTGTAATCCAGGCTGTAATAATAAATCACATACTGGGCTCCTAGTGCAGATGAGGGTGAAATTGTAAGAGCATTGACATTAATGTCATAGCGCCTCTTGACTTCAATAGATCAAGGATTTCTTTAGTAATGTGCTTAGAGTCTTAATTTACTAGCAAAGTAAGTCGTTTGGGATTTCCTGTTTCCCCCACAGCCACCGATGATGTGATCAGCTCCTGGGACAATACTAAAATATACTCAGCTGGATTTCTCTGTCAGCATCAGCCGCCTCCTTTTTTCATCTGCCTCCCAAAGCCACTTCTCTGTTTCTTGCTGACCTGTCTGCAGTACACAACCTTGTCAGGTGCGCTGGCTTATTTGGCTTTTAGACTTGTTTCCTAAGAGGAGCAAGCTATATGATTGATTATGTGTCTTTTTGTCTGCAAAACTGTTTTGGCCAATTTTACTGAAGTTTGAAAGGAGAATAGCTATCCTAAAGGTCACCGGTTAGAGGAGGCAACCCCAAGCGAGCGCCCTATGCTGACCCAAGCCCACCTTGGGAGGCAAGTGGAGGCAGCCCTGCAGGCAGCTGACTGCACGTAGCACGTACATTGCTCCAGACTAACAGTGGCAGAGTCTTTCTGGTGGAGGGAGTGTGGGTGGCTTTCACACTGTCCTGGTGGGTAGGTGAGGAGGGGTTAGGAGACAAAGGACACGACTGAAAGGCAAAACAAGCTTCAGAGTTGTGTGTTTTGAAGAACTGCTCTTCCCCCCGCTGCCCCATCCCCAACAGATTTGTTTCATGCGACTTCAACTCATTCCATTGAATGGTGGCAACGTGATGATCTTTGTTGAAGTGGCTGATTACATTTATTTAAGAGGTTTCTAGTAGTGACAAATCAGTAACAATTGATTTGCAACTTTTTCTGTGCTTTGCAAAAGGCATGCAAGTTTCATTTGCACTAGCTGATAGAAGCAAGTGAAGGGAAAATATTTCACAAATAATAATTATTAGTATACTGCAATAAAAGTTAGAAGACTTATTTCTTGAAGAAAATTAATTTCTATTATTACATATTACATTATCATACATAAATGGTAATTCATTTAATTACCTTGGAGATATTAAAAAATATGGAAATTTGCATAAATACTCCAAATACATAATTTTAACAGCTTTTGTGCTCAATTATTGCCATTGGATTGATGGTGGAATGTCTAGTATTGTGTTGGTTTAGCTGTAGCTTAAAGCTGGGGCTTATGAGCTGGGAAAAAGGTAAGGTGTATGTTCTCTCTGTACCTTCTTTTATTCCCTGCGTACCTGTATTCTCATTGCCTTCAAAAGTATTTGCGGATGTGCAAGAGGCACAAAACTGGTTACTAATGTGCTGACTGCTCCCTCTTATTGTTTTGAAGGGTTTAGCAACTCCTTTATAGAGACTTTTTCATTCATTCAACTTTTTTTCCTGGTCTTACCTAAAGAACTGATTTTGCAGGCTCCTGTGCATGTGTTTATCTTTAAAGGCACCAGTATTATAGTACTATGGATGTTAGGCAGCTTTCTTGAAGTTAAGCATATGTGTGTTTCTGCAAAGTTTAAGGAGAGACAGGGAGACATTGAGCTGAAATCTGAATAACAAATACTTTAATTTTCAGTAGAGGTGAGAAGTGAAATGTTCCTTAGAAGGTTGCAGACAGGTTTCATGGACAGCAAATGCACTGGGGACTAATCTATGAGCACCTTTTGTCTCCTAGATCAGAGCATAAATATGTTTATTCTTACATGTCACGGTAATGAGGGCAGTGCGGTGGCAAGCAGGCACCTGTCTGACCAGCAGATTGAAGGAGTGAGGAGAAAATTCATAGTTCTTCTTTGATCTTGTAAACCAAGTTTATGGTTCTAGTGTGCCTGAAATTAGGGTAGGAAAAAAGGTTATTGAGAGTAACCAGAAATTAGATTGTAGTGGTATGTTACTGATGAAGAGGAGAATTCAGTTGTAATGTTTACTGCTTTATTATTTATTTTATTTTCTATAAGGGAGTCTTTCTTTTCTGTTTGGTGGGTAGGATTAATCTGTAGCCCAGTTTGCTTACCCTACCCCACCCCACCCCTCCAATCTGTGTGTGTCAGGAGAAGGGTCCTACACACAATTGTTCCCGAGCGAAGTCTTTGCTGCCTGCAAGCAGCAGTGGAGAGAGTAATTTCGTGCTTATATGGTGCTTCCTCTAGCAACAAGCTCCTGCCTCTAAGGTCTTCCTTCCTGTTCATTATTTAATACCTATTTTATTTTAGGCACAAAAAAAAAAAAACAACCCCCCCCCAAAAAAAAAAAACCAAACCAAAAAACCAAAGAGAAATGGGCACTGTTCTGCACATCAACTGTTTCTGCCCTGCAGATATGAGGGAATAGTTTCTTTTCCACAGGAAGAGTAGCCAGGGGCCTTTTAGCCAATTACTGCACTGGCGTGTAGACCACAGAAAAGAGGGATTACTTCTGCCTTCCGTAGTGAACATTAACCACTGCTGTGCTACACAAATGGACCTTTTATATTTAATCTACTTTGGTATTCTAAGGAAATGAAAAGTCTTGAAATTACAAAGCCCTGGTAATAGTGAGGTGAGTTATCACCACATGGTTATTATCAAGATCATTTTCTTTTTATACTAATATGTGTTAGAGAAGAGTCATGTCCCTTGTTTGCCTTGGAAGAAAAAACATTCAAGTTTACTCTTGTCAGATTTCTGGGAAGAATAAAACATTGTTACTGCTGTGAAAGAAAGATAACCTAGTCGAACCTGGCCCACCAGTTGTCTTCCTGAAAGATGCACATGGTCGTGGCTCTTGTCGTGTCTGAGGTTTGTCTAATTCCACCTTTAGCTCCTCGGCGGGCTCAGCTGCTGGTGCTGGCAGTCAATTCTGCATTCATTATCTCCAGTAAAGTTACCTTATTTGCAATTAATCAAACACTGTAAAAAAAAAGTTGGACTTGGGTGTTTTGTGATCAAGATAGACATTACCTGTAAGGCAGGAATTCTTTTGACAATGAACTGCAGCAGTTCTCCTGTAGAAGCTGGTAAACCTGGAAGTGAAAGACACTATTTAGCACTCACTATACCCCTTAGGTAAGGTTGTTTTAAAGTATGTCCCTGTTCATGGCCTGATGTCCTTCATGCTGTATTTGGAGTAGACTGACCATAGACCGAAGCTGATGTAGATACAATTAATTGCAAATAGACCATCTACTTAAATTTTGTACAATAACAGCTCCAGAGGCTGTCAGTCACTATTCACTGTGACTTCTGTCTCAATCTTGTTTTCATGCAAAACCCTCTAATCGTGTTTTGTGCATCAGTCAGTGAGTTTTCATGGAAAACAGCCAGATGCGTAAGGACCCTTGCGGTAGTGCTCTGCTCCAGAGTCACTAGCACAAGCACGGACCCATCTATTTGAAGACTCTTGCAACCTCTTTTTTGAGTTTCAAGCATGAAACTACATTTCTGTCCAGTAAAACTGTGGAGCAAACCAACAAGAGCCTTTTTGCAGTGTTACACTGTAGTGTACACTTAAAGTGTAGTGTAACACTGAAAAGTAGTGTTACACTACTACTTTGTGGTGTCAGCATACTGCAAAAGTAATCACATAATATAAATTAACATATGAGCTTTCCAGAATTGTATATGGTGAGTTTTAGTTTAAACTTAGTTAACAACATGAATAAGGTGGCATATCATATTTAAATATCTGTGTAACTTTGTCCCTGTCTACTTTTAATGTTGGTGCTCTCAGATGCTTATGGATGCCATGTATAAAGCTTTTGTGTACTATAGGACTTGTATTAAGCATCTCAGTATGCCCGGCAGCCTTCACAACAAGCAAGAAGAACCTAACTGAAAATAGGAAACTTCTTAATCTCTGATAAGGGATTTTTTTAAAATTTTTTCAGAGAAAAAGAGAAATTCGTAAGAAGTTTGTGCCACTTTTAAGCCTAGCAAAGTAATAGATTTGGATTCTAAAGCTAGTTGGAGAGCAGATTTTAGTAATTGTTCCAGCATCAGGAACAAAGACACTTAAAAATTGACAAAAAAGGAGTGCAAATAACTTTGTAAAGTTTTACAAAAGCTTTCTAAAAGTTGACTAGATACTGCATAGCTGGATATGCTACCATAAAGGATCTGAAGGAGCTACCGAAGTAGAAGCTCTGGGATTCTTCCAGACATGTGAAGTAATGCCTTGCATTGTTATGTGGGTAAGGCTGTTTTTCTTGGCCATGATTTAGGTATGTTAGCATCAACGAATTAGAACTTGAATAACAAATCTTGCATATAATCATCGTAATCTGTTCCTGTTGGGGAGGGACAGAAGGAAAAAAAGCTTATTGTAAAATAGTTTAAATCTATTTGATGAAAAAATATGTATAACTTATTTGCTTAGAAGACCTCATCATTTAGGTGAATTTTTTCTGTTGAGTGATTCATAATCATACAGTCTGCTTTAAGAGTGCCTAACTCAATCATACTACAGTAGTGAGCTCTTTGTACTGTACTTCTTGGTATCTCGTGTCTGCTTTGAGTTCCATACTGAAATGGAGTAATTGAACATGTCCCATAACGCAAAAATGAATAAAGTAAAATTGATTGTGGTGTGTTCTCCTTAATGTGTACCTGCCTTAAGAAATTACTCTTAAAGGTCTTTGGAACACAGTGTAACTGCAGCTCATATGCATTCATATATATGCTTATGGCCATCTATAAATTGTTTTTTAAATTTGTCAATGTGTGTCAGAGCTTACCTTCCTCTTGCCCTGTGACTGTGAGTATTCTTTGAAGTTGCCTATGTGAGGGTGTCAAGTAATAACACCTTATTGAAACTTCAGGCACTCATGCTAGGTGGCGTTTGTTAATTCTCAATTTAGGAATCTGAAAGGTGGAGCATCTTTCAACCAATGAAGTGGATAAGCTGGAGATTTTGCAGAAAAACTTTTGCCTTCTCTGGGTAAAAAATGAGAAGAAGGTAAATTTCTAATACGTGGGGATGAAAGAAATGCAAATTTGTGAGCAAGAGGGATGAGGGAGGTGTATGTATTCTCATTTGCAATATACGGAATATCAAACATAATAGGAATTACTTCATTCTCTTTGCTTGCTTTTTTCTTCTTTCTTTTTTTTTTTTTATTTAAGGAAAGCCCATCATTTAAGTGAAAACTATTACATGAACTAGAACCTTTTCATTTATTTTATCACCCAGATATCCCGCTGCCCAAACAGACTTGAATTCCTCAGTTTCCCAGCAGTTTCCCACTTCTAACTGATGACTCCACTTGCATCCATTTTTTACCAGTTGCACCTAAACACAAAATCTGCATTCTGATTTGGTAGCATTTTTGATAACTTAAAAAATGTTAATACATTGGTTTGGAGGAATGAAGTGGCTTGTTGAAACTTCTTTTAAGTGGCTGACTTAATGTAACACAGTCATTAGAAAGACATCCAGCAAATTTGTTGGTCTTTAGATGTGTTTCTTAGTGCATGAAGGTTTTTTGGGGCACAGTGCTGTGGGGTCGTTCCATAATTGCCTTCATTTGCATGGTTTTGGTCAACTGCATTTCAGATTCAGAAGGATTTACATTGTTCTGCTGTGAATCATAGTGCTTCATTATGATGTTCACACTGACAGTTACAGACAGATGTGCTGAAAGTCCCTAGGCTACATCAACATTTTCAAACCCCCACATGCTTCTTCCCATTTTTATTAGGATCTCCTCAAAGTTGGTTACACACCCTCTTTCAAACTGTTCTGTATACCCAGGTCTATCATGTTGCCTGTACAGCATTCACAAATGAACGGGCAGCCGGTATGCTAATTGCTACCTTACTGAACATAATGGTATGTGTTCTTTTGTTCTTTCAACCTTTTTGTATAGTCACATTTTCTCTTTGACCATACATTTCATTTATTGTTGCTTTCTAGTGGATTTTGTTGCCACCTTCAAGCTTTGCAGTGCCTGTGTACAGCACCTTGCACTATGAGACCTAATCCTCAGCTGGGGTCCGTCCCTAATAGTGCAGTACAAATACATTACATTTCAATATTTTTGGTTTTATTTTGGCCTCATTCAAAAGAGATTTTGTTGCTATTTCTCAATTCCTATTTGACATACTAGTTTTACAGTGATTTTCTGGCTATTTTAAGCAGTTTGTTTTGGGGAAACACAATTCAATGTTTTACAAATAAGCCACTACACAGCATAGGAAACAAATCCCTGTATATGTGGATGAGGGGGTTGATTTATGGCATGGCTTTATACGTAGTACACCCTAATCTCCCTGAAAGGTAAGATGTGTGAATAGCTTCACATCTTAATAGCTTTGCAAAACATGGAAGTTGAAGAGCTGGGCTAGTCTGCTTATTTGCTTTCCCATGTTGAAGTGGTAACTGTATACCATCACTGTGTGTTACTGCATTTAAAAAAAAAGGGACAAGAACATTTTTGCTACTCTGTATGCCTCGCAGAGCAGGAAAAGTAAGACATCATTTAAAGTGGCTATTGTGCTGGAGGTTTCTGGAATGTTTGGCATTGCATGTTTAACTTTGGCATTTTGTCATCAAAAACTGGAGCAGAGCTCCTGTAAAAATAAGCTGGCAAACAAACCCCTTTAATAAAATGCTGATGCTGGAAAAGGTACAGAGTCATCACTTTGTTATGCTACTTTTCTCAGCATGTCTCATTTATTTCCGAAAGTAAGAGAGAGAGATGATTACCAGATAAGCAAGAGTGGTGATGAGGTGAAATCCTGCCCTCACTGAGACAGGGGACAGCTCAAAGACTGGGTTGATCTCCGAGCCATGAAATGTCCCAGTGACCTGGCCAGGTCACTGGTTTCAGTGGCCGTTAACTTGCCTTTTAGCCAAGGCAATTGTTTCTTCTCTCTTCATGCTCTTACGATGTCTGTTGTTCAGCGATGTATATGGAGCTTATGATTTTTAGTTTGGGCTTTTAATTACTCTGTAGCCAGTGAAAATGCCCCCCTGGAGCCTCCCAGGGCTTGACTGCACTGGGGAGGCAGGAGGGGGCGTGTGGCGTTAGGAGCGTTTGGGCATTGCACTGCTGTTGATAACCTGGGTGGTGACAGTGCTGCAGAAAGAGTCTGAGGATTTTCTGCTTACTGGTACTGTTATTTTTCCTAGTTATTTTTCTCAGGATGGTTCACTTATAATTTTTTACTCTATTTCTTGATACTAGCTGCTAGCCATACTTGCAACATTTTCTTAATTATCTGACTGTCTTGCCTTCAGAAGGAACTATGTGTTTGTAATATGTACTGTGTGGGATGCCTGTGCAGGATAGTTGAAGGAGGAAACAGGAGCAATGACAGTCTGGAAAAGTAAAGTAACAGAATATTTAGTTATTTAATTAATAAATTACAGTTCTAGTTAAAAAAAAAGGATTCTCCTGTTAGACTCTTTAGGGTCTATGTATCACAGTTTGCTAACAGTGACAGTAGAACTTTCTTGCATACCAATAGAAGGTAAGGGTAGAGAAACTTCTTTTAAAACAAACACTTTGGCAGTGCTGAAAATGGTAACTCCAATGATGTTACAGAAATTGCAGTATCTTTCCTGTCATACCACACTGGCACATGGGAGACTGGAATAAGAAAAATACTGACTTGAGAATCAAAATAATTTGGTGGAGGGGGAGTCCATGGAGAGACCATGTGTGGCAGACAAGGTGCACTAATAAAGCAATCTTCCAAATACTCTTGTGTGTGACAGTGATCAAATAGGTTCAGAAGAAAATAAGTTTTTATGGAACTACTTATTTTGGAAGGTACTTATCCTGCTTTCCATCGCCAAATGAAACGCTCTTGTACTGCCCTCCTGCTTCTCTGGCCAGCTCTGCCAGGCACCCATTCCTGCCTCGGAAGAAGCCCATGTGTGCCTGGCAGACTAAGCATGTTGAATGAAGGCAGGACCTAAATAATAGTTGTCTTTCCTCATTAGGAGAGTAGGACTTGTTAAACTGCATGCTTTAAATAAGGAGGAAACAATACTTCCAATCATCTGTAGGGACAATCAATCTTATCTTTTTCTTTTTGCTGTTCAGGTATTGGGGAAATATTTAACCATAAGCAGCTTACATGTTTCTGAAGCAACTCTCTTTGATCACATATTATTTTGCCTCTTCAGTTTTGAAAATCTAAAAAAAAGCGGTCTGTCAGGAAAATATTATTATTGGGTCTCTAACCAGTAATATGTTCTGTGTGGACGTCAGCTACATCAGTTGTTTGTGGCTTCTTTCTTGCTAAATTCAATAGCTGTTGTCTCCCAGGGCATTGAATAGCATCGTTTGCATGTGGTTTCTGCTGCTCATATAAGCAGCTCCAGGGATATTTTTAACCGGTATCTTTTTTAAGGTCCTTGAACCTGGATGTCTTAAGCTCACTGGAGTACAGCATGTCCTGTGTGCTGCACTCGCCTCATCACAACTCAGAATTGCTCTGGGTGTGCAATAGATACCTCCTCTCTCACCTCTCATGGCTTCTCCTGTGCAAGCTGATTTTTGCAGCCAGCTTTCCTTCTCCTGTCTTCTGAAACAGCCTCTAGCATTGGAGCAGGGACCAAGACTCAAATCTACAAAGCTTTACTAAATGAAATTTCCAGTGGGCATCCAAAGATTGTGATAATGTATTTGTGGTCATGGCCAGATGTTACCCTTAATCCTCTGTGGACAAGATTCCCGGTATCCCAGCTGTGTTTGCAGGGCGGGGGAGCCATGGACCCGTTCCTTTGGGTCTCAAAACTCCCTGAGAGGGAAGAAGGCTCTTGTGAAGCTTCAATTTGCTGTACGTGAACTGCCACTGGAACATTTTTAGGGGACTGTAAAAAGAAAATCCTCAAGTTAGACAGTTTCAAAACTGAAATAGAGTGGTTTTGGCTTGTTAGCAGTGGGTGAGATGAAATGCAGAAATTTCTAACATTTTCACTCCCTTTATCCTCTCTGTAGGAGCCCAGCAGGCACAATGTACAGTGATTTGGAAATTTCTGTGTTCAGTTCCTAGAACAGCTGAGTCAGCTCCAGGGTTTCTCATGGCTGTGTTTTTAGCTGTCTGTTACATAGATGATGATAGCACTGTGGACTGCCAGTGATGATAAAAACAAATATATATTTGTGGCAATTAGACATTGATCTATCTGGAGTTAAGAGGTACTGTTGTTGGCAGGATTACAAGAGCTGGGTTGCTTGGAGATTTAATGTTCTCATTGCAGCTGTTGTAGAGCAAGACTGAAAGCTCATAAAACTGAAGGCAAGGCATATCAACAGACCAATTAAACGTACTGTGTATCATGGATACAAATGTTTGTGAGCTACACTGCTTACACAGTAATCATTATTTTTGACCTTTCAGTGTGAACTCTGTTGATTCTCCATCACTTTTTCACACAGGATAGTCTGCTAGAGAAAACACTGTCAGACATGACTTCATGCAGTCCCTGACTTTAGTCGGACTTCTGCAGTCCTACTGATTTAAACCAGCTCGGTTTTACTGGAGTGATGTAGGGGACAGAGCAAGCCAAATTTCCTTTCTGTGGTTTTCACTATGTAGGTCATCTAAAAAGACGAAAATGTGGTTTTCCTAACAAGCATCCTTTTTCCCTTCAGTTTCATTACTAAAGTGGAGTTTGGGTGGATGATTATTGTGTCCGGTTGAGTGGCATTTGCTTTAACTACGTATTTGCAGGTTGCACTGTGTTTTTTGCCAGGAGATAGGAGAAGGTTTAAGGGTGGTGAGGCACTGGAACAGGTTGCCCAGAGAAGTTGTGGATGCCCCATCCCTGGAATTGTTCAAGGCCAGGTTGGATGGGGCTTTGAGCAACCTGGTCTAGTGGAAGGTATCCCTGCCCATGGCAGGGGGTTGGAACTAGATGATCTTTAAGGTCCCTTCCAACCCAAAACATTCTATGATTTTTTTCTGTTAATGATGCAGCCACTGCAACAGCAGCAAGGTAAGTCAGTTTGCAACCACAAGGCTGTTAAAACACAGATAACTTTAGACATCTACATTCAAAACAAATTTCTCTCTGTCTCATCAGTTCCTGGCTGATTTCTAATAAACTGAAGCTTTAGCTCTTCTTTTGTTCTGTTTGCATAGAGGCTTGTTTGCATGATGCAGATGTAAAGGAAATACCTGTTTAGTTTCACTTCGACATTTCCATTAAGATTAGACTCAGTATAATCTTACATCACAAAAACTGATTTAAACCTAGGCAGGGCCTTCTTTTGCGGTAGAAAGCTGCTGAGCCCAACTGGTGGGGAATGTTCTTAGTTGCTGTGAATTGAAGAGGAAAATGCACAGATTTGGGGCTTTTGTTGAGTTCTTTTTTACTGTGTCACTAGTTCTCGCTGAAACCAAACTCAGCCAGAAAGACGGTGCCCTGATACCAGTTGAGAAGGTCGATATAGTCCTGCATGTTGTCTTTTGGTCAAATCATAATTGTGACAAGAATGAAATACTGGCCAACTGGCAGCTGAACTAGCATCTGTCTTTACAACGTATTTTCTCTCTGACTCTGTTCAGTGGAACACACAGCTTTTACATTACTAAAAGCTCTTAGTCAAGTACCTTTAAATGGCATTAAACAATGTTCTTGAAAAACACAAATTACCTGTTGGACTTTTCCTCCATTTCTCTTGCTAAACACCTTAGTTAAAACGTTGCAAGCCACTATTTCCTGTGCGTTTTCCATTATAATTTTCTCTTTTTTAATACCATGGCAACCAGACCTAGTAATAAGTAACAAAAAAAAGTATGATGAGCAAATTTCAGTTCTTAAAGCTCTCTTTAATAATATGAATGAAAGCTAATCCTGTCCCTCAGATTTTTGTCCTGGTGAAGTCCTGACTCTTTCCATCAGCTAAAACCAGTGTTTCACCTCCAGAAACATAATGTTATATTAAAAAATCACATCTGTACATTTTAGGACCAAACTGATTGCTAGAATAGCTTTTTTCCTGTCTCACATACTGTTTTCTTCTGAATTAAAGTGTACTTTTCTATCAGAAATTTCTCATAGGTACCTATATTACACGATCAAGTAACTTTTTCATATTCTTTTGGATAAAGCCTTCAGGGAGAACTTCTCTGGCATCCTCCATAATTCAGAATTTTATAGCTATTTTCTGAATGTTTTTCAACATTGTTTTTGAAATATACACACCAGAACTAACCTTGCATTATTTTATGATCCTGTCAGAACCATATAGAGGAGTAATGCCACTTTCCTACTGTTACTTTGAATTCCCCTTATATATCTAGAGGTTGTATTCATTGGTCGCAGCATAGCATTGGGAGTTCATACTCTGTTGTTGTTTTGATTTTTTTAAACCGTTACCTTAAAGATTGTCACTTGTCAGTGGCAGGACCAGCAAAGCTCTCCCAAATTTCCTGAACTTAATTATGGAAGGTGGGAAAAAATTCAACTCATTTAGTCTTTATTTAGCTTTTTAGTTAGCTCTTTACATTGCTAAAGTTGTTTACGTTACTAAGCAAAACTCTTTAACTGATGGCAAGGTATATCAATAATCATATAATCAGTAATGTAATTTATTATTTTCTTAAGGTTTTCAACAGTTGTCATGGCCAATAAAGAATTGCAGTCCTACAATATTCCTATAGAGTAGGGAGGTGCTGTTTTCTTTTGAAGTGGGGAAACTGAGGCACAAATTTGTCAACAGTCAGAGTGTTGCTATACCTGCACTGAACCCGGTTTTACTGAGTTCACAACCTATTAGTTCATCTAGGGCTGCTTAGGAGAATGAATGTTTTATATTTAACATCACTCCATCATGATGGTATTCCGACAGTGCTTCCTAATGTGTGTGGGGTCATACATGTTTTTAGGACAGTCCTGTGCAGGTTACTGGCCTTAGAGCATGAAAAGGACCGTGGCAGCATGAATTGCATCGTGCAACAGATCTGCATTCCTTGGCTCAGGGAGCAGGGTAATACCGCTGGTGTCCAGGCCTACTGTTTTCATAGTTCTGTGGTTTCTCACTAATAGCTTATGAGGCAAATGTTTAAGTGCTTTTTGTTATGTATTCTCCTTTTAACTCATTATTTATAGAGCAACTGTTAGTTAGGGTTGTGAAACTATCATTTTTTTCCTTTCTGAAAAATAAGATCAAGCAGCAGAAGATGAAGACTTCCAAGTGTGCACTTACAATTTTGTTCCCAGTGACTGTTTTGTCTCGTGTGGTTCACTCCTGGCACTCCTTCAACTTAGCATCCCCTGATCAGTAGACCCTGCTGTGCTTCAGCATCTGAGCTCCTGCAGCACCTCCATGTCCTCACTGGGAATTGTCAGACCCTGGTAGATAGATGCTCTCCAACCCTTAGAAGTCTTGTCAAGTCTATGAAAGCACCTTTTGATTTTTGTGGTGGAGAACACAGACACTAAGTGTTTCAGAGGACTTGCTCAGTCCTCCCTTGTGGCTCCTTTTCCTCTTTGCTATAAAGATATGGGGCTCAGGTCAAGTTTCAGTATGGGATCTGCATCATGGAAACTTTTGTACTAGAAGGAAAAGCTCACTTAGTAGTTACACTAGAAGAGTAACTATTTTAGGAACTTTGGGTACTTCTGTTGGGCCAGATGCTGTGCATCTTCTGGGGAGCAGGTTGTCCTCTTTGCAGTATGTGTGTTGTGCTGCCTTTTGTACCTGCAGAGGGTTTTTGCTTGAGTGTACTTGATGCTTTTACCTTTCCCAATCACCCAGTATTGCTGTAGCAAAGGACTCCTTGGGATGTTGCTTGTTCTGCTTGGGAGACCAGTTGTTCCTGTGACCACAGCTGATTCCTTGGAGCCCACTTCGGACTGCAAGCCCTCGTCTCGCCTGGAAGGGCATCGCCCCTCTCTCCCCTTCCTGGTCCCCTGTGGACAGCCAGATTTACCTCTCAGCCTGGCTTGGTCCTCCATGCCCGCCCTGTCTGGAAGCAAAGGCAGGAGATGACAGGGGCTGCTCAGGCAGCTGGTGGTGCCGATCCTGGAGAAGCTGAAGGGATCCTTGTCTGAGAGGTCTTCCTCTGAGCTGCAGTTTCAGCTCCTCTGCTTTCCCCACTGCTGCTTCACCAGTGCAAGGCAGAGGGAGGGGGTGCCCTGCTGCCTGCCCCCACCATGTGGCAAGGCCTGCTGCTGCAGAAGGGCAGAGCCGAGGATTTTCTGCAGCTCAGGGAATTGGGAGAATTCTGCCTCCTCTTCGCCGCCTGTGCCG
Source organism: Gavia stellata (assembly GCF_030936135.1). Classification (NCBI taxonomy): domain Eukaryota; kingdom Metazoa; phylum Chordata; class Aves; order Gaviiformes; family Gaviidae; genus Gavia; species Gavia stellata. Next base: position 19,798,804 of record NC_082599.1, on the reverse strand, counting down.
ACTCGCTGCTCCAGGGCAAGCCTTGTGATCTTTCGCAGCCCTCAGGCTGTGTTTTCCAACATCCCATTTGCTACGAGAAGGGAAGAGGTGTTTTTAATTATTATTTTGGGGCTGGGTTTTTTTTCTTCAGAACATGCAATAACCTCTAGAGGTCTAGAAATCAGGGTCCCATCCAAAATCTTAAATTACTGCCCTGACCAAGCCCGTGTCCTCACCCAGTGTCCCTTGGCTTGGCAGGTCTGCTGTTAGGTGCAGCCCCCAGGTTGGGGTGCCGGGTCAGGATTCTGCCTTCTGGTGTCTGCAGAGCTGGTGATCCACCTCTACAAGAGACTGTTAAGGAAGACAGTAATATGCACTTTGGCTAGGGAGTGTTTGTTTACCCTGCCCTCCTGCCATATATCCCTGATCATAAGGTTCCTAATTTTTTTTAGTTTTTAAGTGCAATTAACAGAGTTATTCTAAGTCGTCTTCTCTTCAGACATTGCCTGAGCATTTGCAGAGGGGAATGCTGCTTGCTGTGTGGCCCTTTCATGCTTGTAGTCACTGCTACGGTACAGTGTCATTACCCTGTGTTTATTTTAAATGTCTGAAGTCCAGAGCTATGCTGGTATGTTAACCCACCACCTTTGTGTAGTCTGGAAATGTTAAAAATATAAATGATTATGAACAAAGTGCCTTTGGGGGAGCTTATATATTGTGGTTATTTAAGTAGTCCTATAGATCTCTGCTTTAGTGTAGTGCTCATAGAATGTATACGCCATCAGAGAAATACTCCACAGTCTACTGAAGAACAAAGGTATATTTAACTGAAGATGTATTTCTACTGAATATATGCTTTTTTAATTAGGATTTTAACTCAAAAAAATAATTTCAGCTTGCTTCATCTACTCTCCATATGTAGCTATCTCAGCTAAAACGTATTGCTAAAGGTTTAATGGAATCAGTGCCATAATATAAATACATAATTTATATATATGTACATTTCTCATTCTGATAGCTTCCAAAAGATAGCTAAGTGACCATTAGAATAATTTAACAAGAAAAGTATTTTTAAGTGTTTTATGAGACCTAAGTTCTCCTACATAAAATACAGCAAGCTGGAACTAATTTTCATTGCATGCTTATGGTTAATGGTCAAAAATTTTCAGTCTGTGCAGAACTGTTTCCATACCACTGACCCATCTGTTTTAAAGAGACCCTGTCTTGAATAATACATGATATTTGGTCATTGAGGAGGAACTCCCACAGTCCAATGTATACTCAGTGCATCCTTGAAATATTTGGTCCTTGGATTTGAAAGGTTCGGTGTTTGCAGTCTCTGGGCATCTTTAGCCCTCAATGAATATTTTGCCAGAACAGATAAAGTGCATGCCAAGTAAACTGCTATAGTTTCTAACCACAGCCATGAGGAACAAAGTGAATTAAGGCTGGAGCCTAAAATTTCTAGGCAGAAGTAATAAAGCTTCTCTTTGTTGAGGTTTTAGATGCTGCTTTGTTCTCATATGCCCTGGTGAAAAAAATGTGTGTCTTTTAAAAATATATTTTATAGACACTTAATCTTGGTTGCGTCTAATGCCTTTCAATATTTTTAAAAGAAATTCCAAGTGGATGAGTTATTTATGTGTTTAGCTTTTATTTTCCATTATGTCTTTTAATAGATTCCAGATCTCATCCATATTGTAATGGCTTCTGTGTTACGGAGCAACACAATTTACTGGGTTAGATATCCATTTTTCTTGCCTCTCTGACATGAAAGTGTGATAGCCCTATACAATAAATTGTTAACACATTTGTGAGCTTGAAAGTCCATACCGTCGCCCTCACTGTCTGCACGCAGGCTCCACCAGACATGAGGAGACCCCGGCGCACTTCAGCACACCTGGAAGCATCATGTTATTCTAGTCTTCAGGTTAACGTGCTTGGAAGACATTATGATTAAAGGCTGCAAATGGAGAAGTGTTCAGGCTTGAATTCTTTGTAAACTCGCTTCCCTCATCCAACATGTTGAAGCACATGTAGAGCATAATTTTATAGATTCGTCTGAGACCTGGGGTATGGAGGTGGAATATGTGAGGTGATGGAAAAAAGAAGAGGTAACCCAAACTGCTGTGTTTGCCTCCCACCTCCCCATCCTCTCTTCCCCAGGCATTTCTTTCTTTCCTTTTTTTTCCTTATGGCTAGGTTTATATGGGTTTCTGGGGAAAGCAGGTGTTAGGGGACAGAACAACACAGGGAGTGGGTCTGAGCTCTTAGCATCTTGGAATTGCCACCACAAATCCCTGACTTTTTTTTCTGTTCTCTGAGAGTATAAGCTCCAGGAACTGAAATATAGCATTCTGCGCTGAAGAATTATTCCATAGAAAATGTGAGGGAGCCTATAATTAAACACTTGTGCACAGATAGCAGTATTGGAAGAATAAATTTGGTGCCTGTCTCTCCAAAAATGGTTGAAAACTGTAAATCATGTATAGAATAGATAATCACAGATATAACAAACTGTAGCTGCATCTGCTGATTATTTTCTCCTCAACCTCTTGTGTACAATTAAGAATTCAGATTTAACAGCTGGGAATGATTTTCAAATGTTGATCTGAAGCAGAAAGTTCTATTCAGAAACTTTCAGCAGTTCTTTTATCTTCCCCGTTCATTATTTTTTCTGGAATAGGTTAAGAAAGATAGTACTTGACCTGCTCTGCTTTGAGATAGAAAAGAGATCATTATAAACTCAGATATGGATTTATGCTTAATGATCCATCTTCTTATGTGGCTCAGTTCAACAGCAGAAAGACTGAGTATCTGTCAACAGGCTAAACTTTCTTTGGTCAAGAAACTTGTCTGTTAATATTTTATTTTCCTGGTTCAGCAGGGAGACATTTTTCAAAGGTTTCTTGTTCATAATTGTCGCAAAGAAACTAAGGTATAAAGCTCAAAGTGAGTGCCTGTCAAACTAAAGTTAGAGACGATACACAAATGAAAACTATAAACAAATGGAAGGGAGATATTAATGCAATCATACAACATTATATACACTGATTAGTATAGAGTTCTATGTATAAATACACCAATATGCTGAACAGATAGATCTGTGTGGACCATGTCTACATACAAAATTCCCACAGAAAGGTCTCACGCCTGTCACCATGCTCCGCATGCATGTGAATTCAAAGCGTTTGGCATTTAGGGAGTCAAAAGAAGCTGTTCCACCTTTAGGACTGAGGGTTTATATGTTCTGTCAGTGTTTTTGTATTCTGCCAGTAAAACCTCTGTCTTTAATGGGCCAACAAGCAGGTACTGGATCTATCATCTGAATATTTATGCATGTGCACTTACACACTTTCTTTAGGGCAACAGATACTCAGAGATCTTTCCTTAGTCTAGTAAAGTGAATTGTGCATCTTTGTTGATGTGGTAGAGGATTATTGTGATGAACATGGTTAATTAATTAGTCCCTCCAGAAATGGGAAAAAAAAGAAATTCCATTTTTGGTAACGGTATGTCCCAACAGGGGGCACTTAGGGCATGGGTACTGCAGGAGTAAATACTGATAAGTTTATTCTTATTAGACACCTACAGGAGCGGTGTACATTTTACCTCTGAATACTTTCTCCTCTGTTATCTGTTCTTTCAGTTTGGGCATTTCCAGTTTCTTTGCAGTGAAACAACAGATTTTTATTTTTTAACAAACTTTCAAGACTTACCATATTGTTTGCAGATCAGGTCCAGGAAACATGTCTGAAGTCTGATTCTTACACAGTTTGAGATTGGGACTGGGATTAGCAAATGTCATAAATATGTCATGTTTTGCATTTTTGAAAGATAACCTGCTTTATCAGCCAAAGAACCGTTATTTTTTAGAGCCAATATCCTACTATTTATCTTTTGCCTTGGTTGGTTGGTTGGTTGGTTGGGCTTTTTAATTTTATTTTATTACAGCAATATGCTCAGACCTAAGCTGTTTTCTTTTTTTTTTTCCTTTTCTTCAAATAGAAGGGACGGAATTATGCCCCCTTCTCTAAGTTGGTCTCATGGTATCTGGTCTGCAGAGTTTACTTATACAGACTGCTGTTCAGGTTAGCGAGTTTTCTTCTTACAGCCTTTGTGTTTTGTGGTTTTTTTAATGATAGAGACATAACAGTTTTTTACATAATTTTACTAGCTGAACACTGAGAATAAAAGGACTGTTTCAATATTAATTGAAATGTCCAGTATTCCAGAAAATTTGTACATAATGGAGGATATGTGATCAACTCCACTTAGTTTTCTAGGCTGGTCACACTAACTTTCAATGCATCCAGTAATTATGGGAAGTTTTGCTCATGATAGCCTGTGATATTTACTGGGGTTTCAGCTGGAAGAAAAATGTAAAATCAGCCAGTGGGGAAAGTTCGCAGATGGTACAAGGTGGGGAAATAGTCAACAACGAGAAGGTTCTTAGTACAAAATGATCTGCATCAACTGATGAACTCAAAGCGATAATGCAATTTTCAGTGCAGCCAGATATCAAGACGTACATCCAGGAGCAAAGAACACGAGCCATGCAAAATGCTGAGGACTCTGGCCTGTGGAGCACTGACTTCAGAAGAAATTGAGAGCTGTTAGATATTCAGCCAGTCATGACCTCCCAATATGACTTGGAGTGAGAGAGCCTGCGTGGCCTTGGGGTTTTTAGGAGCAGGGGACTCTTGAGTAATGCTAGGAAGACTATGCTACTTACCCAACTGGAATGGAAAGAACTGGTCCTGAAAAATTTTTTCTAGTTCTGCTTTCCCCAGTTCAAAAAGAGTGTTGAAAAATGGTGAAGACCCAGAAAAGCCTGCTAGTGAATAGCCTGAGAAGATTATTCATCAGAGTAAGCAGGAGTTCCCAACTTTAGTCAAGATCTAAACAGCTGGAAGTCAAGAGAAGATGCAGGCTGTTTGGAGTCTGTATTTTTACATGAGGAAAACTATCTACTGGAAGGGGTGTGAGGAGTTCTCTAGCACTGATTTCTTTCTCTTTATTGTTTTTCAAATCAAGGTGATTTTTTTGTTGTTGTAAGCTGTACTTTATTCTAACAGAAATTAATTTGGATTAGCTCCATTGCCTGGGTTCAGACTAGTGGGTTCCTCTTAACTTAATCTTGGTTTGTGTGTTTTAATTTTCAGGATGACAAGAGGAAATGGCCACAAGTTGCGTCAGGGGAGGTTTAGACTGGATATTAGGAAAAATTTCTTCACTGAAAGGGTTGTCAGACATTGGAACAAGCTGCCCAGGGAGGTGGTTGAGTCACCATCCCTGGAGGTTTTTAAAAGATGTATGGATGAGGCACTTAGGGATATGGTTTAGTGGTGGACTTAGTGGTGTTAGCTTAATGGTTGGACTCGATGATCTTAAAGGTCTTTTCCAAGCTAAACGATTCTATGATTCTAATGTGAGCATTTCTAATTTTCACCTATTTAAATAATTAGAAAATTTATAATAACAGTTTGTGGGATACTAGCTTTTCTGCTTTTCTGTCATACTTGGAGATGAAACCTTTCTAATAATAGGGTAGCAGACTGGAGAAATGGTCTTATGAACAAAGAACTGTTGAACCCTTTGAATTAAAATAAAAGCAGCATTACTCTCCACCTTAATCAATAGAAGGCACTGTTTGGGCCGTAGCGTTTTTATATTTCTTTTTTGTTTACAGATTTACAAAGAGATTTTTCAAAAGTTGTCTTCAGGTCTTCCTTCAGAGCACAGTTGCAATGTAATTGTCAGATATATATTGGAGAAGAGGGAGAACGGAAAAAAAGATAGCAGTGATGATGGTTTTCAAATAATGTATTTTTAGACAGCAGGAAGAAAGTGATTACTGAAAGGTTAGCCCAGATTATTATTCATGAGTTTTCTGAGCTTTTAAATTGTTGTGCAAATGTTCGTAACCTCATCATTTCTCTCCCTCAGAAGGTGTTCAGATACCTGCATGTGCGATAGATCAAGCATGCTTCCAAAAATAGGCACATTGTTTGTGCTTGCAATTCCAGATGATCTTGTTATGGCAACTGAGTTCTGCGAGGAGCTATCTGCAGGCTGTGTGGATCCTTTTTCACACAGTTCCTCTTATGGCTGCTGTAAGTTGCTACTGTACTGCAGAACAGCCCTCTCCTTTTTGGGCACAGTGCTTTAGTTTCAAAGCCAAACGCAGTTAAGTCATCCTGATTAGATCATTAGAGCCTTCAGTGAAATCTGCTCAGTAACATGCCTGAACTTTCGCTGTGGTTCCAAATGAATAATTTTTTGGTATTTGACTTTGCTTTGAAATGTGGAGCACTCTTTGCCCGAAGGGGTATCTGGTTTTGTATAAACATGGAAAGTTTCAGACTGTTTGAGGGACACAGTGCAGAATAATTCAGCCACGCTAAAGATTTGAAGTATTTCAGCAATATTACTAACAGAGTGTTCTGTATCTGCTTCATCTTTTGAAAATTTTACAAATCAGGGGGTCTTGTCACAAACACGTCTGGTAGAGCTTGCCAGGCAGAACTAGCTGAGATTACTCCTTCCTGTATAACTGTTACATGTGACCCCATGAACATTCAGCACCGGGCATACATTTTTTAAGGACATCTCCCTCCCTGGATGCCTATGCTCCTATGGTGCCATCAGAGTGGTAACTGAGTGTTGCAAAGCATTGAACATCGGATATTGAATATTCTCAGTGCAAAAGCTGGCACAGGGTCATTGTTTACCAGAAAAGGTGAATCCTTAGAGAAAATAGGAAATTACTTTGAAAATTAGGGTCACTTTCACATGCTGGGTGCCAATGGGCTACTTTCTGTAGCAAGCCTCTCCCCTTATCACAGTGGTCTATGGGAATGGGATGCATCAAATGCATGGGACGTTTTTACTTTGCATGTCTTCACAGTATCGTAGGGGTAGGACATGGCCCTAGGAATCATCAGTTGAAGAAAATACAGGGAGGAGTATGAAGGTAATAATGAATGATGAAAATAAAGATATAAAACTATGAAGACAAAATATACAGAAGAAATCCCCTAAACATCTGATACCACCAGCTGCGTCTCCACCTACTTAAAAGTAGTTGGATCATTTCTTGTGAGCATTCTGACTTTGTTCTTGTTTGTTTGTTTTCAATGCTAGAAATTCAGAGAGATTTACTGCGGGATTAATCACTGTTCAACATGAGTTAGGCTAGGAGAATTTGACTGCCTGACAATATTTGAGAATCATAACATGTCTCTGAGCTCATGTACATTGCTGTTACTACCTAGTCTCCGGTTTAGTAAATAGTGAACAGTTGTTGGGTTTTTTTCTTCTCTGAGATCTGAATATATATTGGCAGATTGGGCCTGTCTTGTTGGGTCCTGGATAAGGCAAGCAGTTACAGTTCAAGTGTAAACAGTATGATGGGATCTACAGGCTTTATTTAGCAAATAAATTAAGGCATATTGGTGTAAGACCTCTTTGTCAGAAACAAACCAGTCACTGAAAATTCAAAGTAAAGGCTGGTAATAGTCCACATTATTTCTTTTATTCACCCTGGCATCAAACTAATAATTGATAGTGAACACCAAGAAAGCACTTTTGATGACTCTAGTTTTAGAAGCCAGACTGTTAAAGCTACTTATTTTCAGAGTCCCAAGCTTTTGTTTGCAGTTTAGAGAAATACAACATTAGTGCTTTAGATTTTACATCAGCTCTGTGCCACTGAATTCAAATACATGAATAGCTGACTTCTTCCTTCCAGCAGAGTATGTACTTCACAGCAGGCATTTTTGTGTGCTTTTCTGAGCCACTCTTCTCCAGTTAACATAAGAAAATCAAGAAAAGGAACGATAGCCTGAAACATAGTTGGCAAACATTTTATATTTTAATATTGAAATGTGTTTCTTTTGCCAGTAAGTTTACTAAAATTCCATTTTTTTGAAACTACAGTGCCTTAAGAAAGCTGTAGTACTTGCTAGGGAGGTCATATTTATTAACCAGAAAATAGTAATTGGAAAAGAGATGAAGCATTGCTGTTGCTTTAGAAATTATTTTTTGAATTGGCCAGTTTTCAACTGTAAGGAGGTCTAGAAGGATTTTATCCCATTTCTGCCTCCTAGCTTTTTTTTTCCCAATAGCACACTGATAAAAGGTTTCTTGTGAGGCTTCTATTTTTCCAATAGACAGAGGACATCTAAATTGCCTCTGGGCATTTTCTTAGTTCTAATGAGTTAAGCCTGGTCCAGAAAGAATACACACAAAATGGAGAGATACAATTTGGAAATGTGTTTTGCTATTAATACAGGATATTGTGAAATAGCAGATTCAGGCATTAGGAATGCAGCACTTTGAGGTGGTGGGTTGTGACTGTACTTGCAGCAATTTGCATAGCATTTTCTGCAGGTCTTTATCAGTTTACTTTTATTGCTATTTCATTTCCCATGATAAAGAAGTGGAAGACCTCCTTCTGGCAAAGAAGATAGTCTTCACAAATTATGCTGCCCAAAGGAAAAGTTGCCCTCCCTGACCCCACTATTCCATACCCACCATAAAGATTTTTAAGTTTATACAGTTACTGGTTTTCCCTCCTTTCTGCTGCATCAGTTTTGACTATGGAAGAGATGCACTTTATCTTATCCAAAAAGAGCAGATACTTAGAAGAATTTCTCAAGTGCTATAATACGTTGTGATTGCACTTTTTAAATACTACTTTATTATTACTTTTAGCCAAAAAGGCAACTATTAAAAACACTCAGAAAATACCAGATAATTCATAAGGCATATATGAAGGCCATGTATGTATGTCAGATGTTCTTAGCCATCGCCCATGGATGGTTTGTGGCAGTCTAGAGAGAGAGAGACCTGGCTCTTAACATGTGACTGACTTTTCTTCTCCTTGCACATGAGTTAAATGAAGCTAAATCTGTTCCATGTATTGCCGTGTAGTATTTTCCCATATAAGCAATTGCAGTATTTGATGCAGGCAACACATGCAAGTGCAATTGAGGAGATGCCATCACAGGGGCCATGACTGGAAGAGCTGCTGTGCTGTGGGCCAGGGGTCCTTGTTTTTCGTGATGATCTGCCTAGCACCAACATGAATCAAGTAGCTTGAGAGCTAGCAAAAACTGCTGCTTTGGGATTTGCCTATAGATTTAAACATATGCAGCTCTATAGGTGACACCTGGCAGGTGAAGGGTGTATGGCTGGAGCTGTGTTCCCCCACTGCTTGTAGCCTCCTTCAGACTGCCCAGTGTGGGGCAATTTAGGAGAGCTCTGTAGCCACGTTAACTTATCTAAGCCATAACATGGCTTTTATGGCCTCAGCTTCAAGGAGCTCAGGATGTTCAAAGGGGCTGAGAGCTACTTGCTTTTGTCGTCCCTGCAGCCGAAATCAGGCATATCCCATCTATTAATGTGTGGTCCAGAGTTGAGAGCTCATCTGAAAAGCAGTTCATTCACCTTGTGAAGGTTAACGTCAGGTAGGGTTTTTTTTGTTTGTTTGCTTGGGGTATACATTTGACAAAGTAACAGGAGTTTGCAAACTGTTTTACCTGTTAGTTGGACCACGTTGTTAGCACACCTTCTCAGTCCTCACACAGTAAATACTGTAGCTGGTGTTGAAGAATTTAATAAGCTGGTATCTACCGTAGATCCCCAGAAGAAAGCTGTACTGTTTTGTTCTCCCTCCCCCCATTTTAAACGCTATCTAATAAGGATTCATGCGAGACCATACATTATCGTTATTTGTCTAGTATTTACTAAGGCATAAAAAGAGGGTTGCCTACTTTCAGAGTAGTTTTTGTTCCAAGTTTCCATTAAATATTTAGTCTAAACAGGACATGTAGGCTCTATTAACTAGATTGAAAGGGTTCATGATGGGAGTGTCTTTCCAAATTAGCATTGTCTACAAAATGCTTTTAAAGACATCTGTGGTTTTTTGTACTCTTAGGCCACACAAACATATTTTTTTCATTTTCATTTGCTTTTCAGGCAAGAAAAAAGAAGAATATGTAGCTAATTTAGAAACATACTTTTCTGGATGTTCTTCACTTACGTTTTTTTTCTTTGTTATTATTCAACTGTCTGCCTTTCTCTCAGTCCTCATGGTAGAACAATTTCAGTTTTCCTTCTACACAGGAGTTATCTTTGTAATCTTCAATGTTAAGAAATACTGCTGGGGAGCTCTATCTGCCTTTATCAGTCAAACCTTTCCTAAAGAAAGATCTATGTTTTTAATGAAAAAAACATTTTTGTAGAGTTTTAAACCATTCCTTTATAAATCATATAATCTGATACTGAATTAGCTCTGTGTCCGACAAACAAGGGGCCACATGCAGTTAAACTTCATACCTTTGAGTTCTGAAATTCAGCAAATGTGGTCCTAATAATTATTATCATTTAGAACATAAAATTCCTCCATGAGAATGTTCCTAAAAGCTTTCAATTTTCCAGACAGGCAAATTTAAATGAAATTTATAAAAAGGTAATAGATATTAGGAAGGAATCTAAACCATTATTTATAAAATCTACAATCAGTCCCTCAGTTCACATCCCAAAGGGGTCTGTGGAATCATAAATTTCTTGAATTGCACCAGTGAATCAGAAGAGCCAACTCGGTATTGCTGCTACTGGGTCCTTTTGTTATGCCCTACTTTCTTCTCCTGTTAGAACTCTGGCAGAAAGGTATATGACATGAGATTATTTATTAATAGCTTCTGAAATAATCAAAATATTATTTCTTTTTAGAATTCAGTGTTCCTTCAGAAAAATGAAAGATACATTTATTTCTTTCAGCAGTGTTGTACAACTTATGCCCTTGCCTTATTGGATACCATCAAAATTACTAGCCATTTATTCAGTTCCTAAGACAAGCAGAACTGAAAGCTCAGTCAATGCATGTCAGAGCCGATATGATCATCCGCTATATTTTTTTTTTCCACTTGGCTTTCTTACACTACCTAACCTTCAGTGAACTCCCTTTAACATCTGCTTTCACAGAATTCTCCTTAATCCACCTTCATTGTCAGATTGGGTTTTCTCTTTGATTTTTAGAAATAGAAAAATAATGATGCTTCTGGGAATTTCAATAAGTAGAGAAAATGACTGATGATGGGAACTCATTTAAGTGGGTTAAAGGGGTATTAGGGTAATGCAGTCAATGTGAATAGAAGTCTGGAATATTTTCATGTCTTCATAAGAACTTAGTATTCCCTCTTGAGTTACTCAGATCAGAGTATGTCTTCAGTTTTGAATTACTTTTGCCCAGAACCTTCAGGATTTAAAAAAAAAAAAAAAAAAAAAAAAAAGTTCCTCAGTCTCTTCTGTAGCAATCTGCTGAAAGATCCTATAGAATATTTGTCATATACCTATTGTCTGCAGCATAAACCATCTTTGCATCTCCTTTCTGTGTGGGTGGGAATAAGAGCTATGTTTTCTAGCTAGTCAACCTGGAGATTATTCCTGAGACCAACTATGGCTGCGTCATCAGTTTATGTTGTGAACAGCATGTTGAGTAGTATAGCACTGCTGATTATATCTCAGGGTCATAATCTCTCTCAATTAGAACTGATGCAAGGAACTGATGCAAGTTGCAAGCAAGAAGACAGTCTTTTGAGGACACTGAAGGGAAAAAATGCATCTCTACAATGCACACTTAGATGCTGTAACCTACCATGCACTGTTTTCTCCTTACTAACAGTTACGTCAGAGAATAGGAGGTCTTGATGTTTGGAAATAGAGAATATGCATTTCACTGCTGTTTGGAGAATAAAGATGTATTTCTATCCAACAAAAACAGGCAAATAAATGATGAGGCACAAAGACCAAAAAAAGAATGTAAGTATTGCTCCATGGCCAAAATAGGAATTATTTTCTAGTTTCCAAGATAGCACCAAGACAGAGCAGGCAAAAACTACCATAGAATGTACATTTATTTTGACAAGGTTAGGCACTTCACTCATGTTCAGACATGTATAAAAAAGATCACTGCCAGAATGTTTTACTTTATAAGTAATTTGCTACAGAATCACCTGTTGGAAAGTGAATTACTCTCAGAAAATTCCTGAAAGAACAATATGTTAGAACCCATTCTTTCTTCACTTTGAATCTTGCAAATACATTTCTAAGGCTTAGAGACACTAAAAGAGGGTAACACTGTAGGGATGAAATCCTAGCCCTCTTTTAATGCCTGTAGCAAAACACATTCCATAAGCTTCTGTGGAGGCAGGATTCCTTTTTTATGCATACCTCTAGATCATGGGACACATGTGCTTGCAGTTTCAGTAACCAGGCAAATGGATAATGCTCAAGGTGCAAACCTGCATTATGTTCTGGATACAGAATTTATTGGCTAGTGAAGACTGTGCCATGTAGTTAGAGAAGACTGAGACACAGCTTTTTCAAATATTTGTGTCTATCTTTTCTGTTTGAACAGATAACATTGTCTTTTGCTGAATTTAGGGGAGGGGAGGCACTGAGGAATATGGGGTCATTGAATGTTCACGCAAGAACAGAAGAAACTATGTACTGCTCATCTGGTTTTGTCTACTAAAGGTTACTTCATTTCAAAGTTTTAATCTTTGATTTGGTAAATTTTCAGCAGTTCTAGGAATACTAATCCATATGTGCTAAAAGAAAAGTAAATCTGCAAAGAGAAAATTCAAATGTGCATACTCTTTTCACTGCATCTCCCTCTGATATCCAGAAAATATATCTTTTGGCTCGTGTTAGGCGTGCTTTCTCTTAATTTTTGATACTTCGTCATTTATGAGTGGTGCTAGCACTGTAACTATAAAGAAAGCTTTTTGATGAACAAAGATGTTAAAAAGTAAAGATCCCAATGTGGGAAATGTTTAAGTATTTGAAGAGAGGACATGTACAATACAAGGAAATAAGATTTTGGAAAGACATCTCCCTCTGTAGCACATAAGAATATGGAATTGCACATTCCTTTCTGCATGAATGTGTTATATACCCTCCCCCATTTTCTCCTCTGAAAAACCCTAAGCTGTATTGCAAATTATTATCCACTGGCGCAGGGCCTGGACCCCTTACAAGTTGGAAAGGATTTTATATGCTGTAGATTCTTTTCAGTTTTAAAGCCCTGTGTTGGCTAGAGAACAATGATGACATCAACTCTTGAAATCCAACTCTAGCTCTATTCCCTGCTCTAAGGCTTGTAAAGCCAGTAGCATCCGTCTATTGTTTCCAAATGGGATATATTTGAACTGACATTTCTGATGAATGAGCTGACATTATGGTTTGTTTATTATTGGTTTTTCATTGTATCCCTTAAATGTGAGTGGATAATTTTAAGAAGTAGATTTTGCAGTATGTAATAAAACATATTGCAATAAGGGCATTTGAACTATATATAATATTTGAATATCTATCTATCTAAAATCTGAAATTGAAATTAATATTTAAACTTCCTTATCAATGAAAACGTACAGTGTTGTTTTGCAATAGTGATGTCAAGATAATTTTCCATAAGCTAATGTTGGCTGGTGTTAATTAGCCCCTAGTATAATAGCAGTGATATCTGATTGTATCAAAACCAGGATTCACTCAGGACCTTGCAGAATCTTACTGTTTGTGTATAGCATTATAGGTACTTAATATTTATCTCATTAATATGAGATAACTGATATTATGAGATAATAAGACTGGCTTATTCAGCTGGATTCCACTCTAATTACTCTATATACTATTCAAGTGTAAGCTGTTATATGCTACAAAAAGGCATTTCTGAGCTCATATCTGTCTTGTAAATGTGTAGGTGACAGGTATGTGTTAAGAAAGAGTGGAAGGTAATAAATTCAGTTAATAATAAGGCAGGTAGGCTTTTTATGTTTGATGTTGTAGTTCAAAGTTTTACGTGTTCTAAGAGAAAATCTAGGAGACTGTGATTAACAAAACCTCACTACTGTGCTGAGTCTTTGTGATCCTTACAAAAGGTTAAAAGCAAACTTAATGTGGTGTGTAAATGTGATATACTTTTCTATAGCAGTTCTCCCTGCAGTGTGCTGGAAACTGTTAATGAGTTAACTATTGCAGAAGCCATGTAAGGTAGATAGTTATTGTGAATTCTGTTGTATATGGTGGACCAAGGACAGGAAAAATGGTTTTATAAGGACTGAAATGGGAACCAAAGCTTGATAACTCTTGGGCCATAGAAAGCTATGATTGGACATCTTTGCAGGCCTACTTAAACAAGAATTTTGTATTTTTTTAATTAAAAAAGATACTGGATTTTTTTGGGGGAAGAGAATTAGAGAATCTTTGGAAGATTACTGCTGTATACACTTTAAAGTGAACATAACCAAATTTATTCACCCATTTCTCTGTGTTCAAGGGAATTCTGATTAATGAAATTTTTCCAAGAATGCTTTAGTATATCAAGAAATAATTGATAAGAGAACACTTGCCAAGGAATAGGGTTGCCACTACAGTTCTGCATTGATTTGTCTTACCCAGATTACCCTTGATGGGTGTCCTCTAAATTGTGTCTGCTCTACAACCTATTTTCTTAAAAGAAATTAGGCCTATTGAAGCACATAAATGAAGTAGTTTATGGCTTTCCGTAAGAGCCGAGCACAAAAGCAGGCTACTGGGTGCAGTCCCCTAGTATCCTGACGTAGGCAGGCAGCTGCACAAGCCTGAAGTTTTCTAGGGCGGTAGTTAAAATGGTGGTTCTTGGCATAGACCTGCAGTTCCCATCATTTGGAGTTGTGGGGTTTAAGTTATTAGAAAACCTGTCCATTAATGTTGTTTTGTCTTATGGAGGAACACAGCAGAAAGGTGGAACAAAATGTGTGTACAGCCACATTTTTTTGTTTATGCTGTCTTCTGAGTAATTAACTTTTTTTTTTTTTTTGGGTGAGGGGAAGCAACTCCTGTCACCTTATCATTTTGAAAAGGAAATAATTGAAGTTTTGATCACTTTGAGTAGCTTTTATAAGGTTTAATTGGATGAACTGATCACAGCCTAGAAAATAAGGTACATTTAATCAATAGTGAAGGCCAAAATGAAGTCTAAAAGAAAGAACTTATAAAAGAAACATTACAATTAAGTCTGAGCGATGGAAGATGACAAGACCATGCGTTTTTCTGCATTTCAGAGGATGTTGTTCTCAGTAGACCATCAGTCGTCACTGCATACACCATACTGTGCTTTTCAGTGATGGTTATTGTATGAATAACCAGGTCAGCCAGTTGTTTAAATAAAGTTGAGAGAAAAATACCACAGAAAAATGAGAGAGAGGAACAGCTATATTCTTTAAACATCAAATTTTCTCTATTATTCTTTCTTACTTTTCAAAGCATTGGACACAGCTCATGAAAATCTTTTCCTTCTTAGGTCATCATTGTTTCTTTATTCCTTTATAAAGTTTCATAATAGTTTTTTGTTGTTTATCTTCAGTAATATACTGTGATTCCAAGAAGAGATGATAACAATAGGATGAAGGGAATGAATAATAGGAGAGACAGACTATTGGAAACAAAGATACTGTGTCTAATTGTCCCCATTTCTAACTGTGGGACAGATACAGAAAAATGGTAGACAATATTCTTGCCACTTAACTTATTAAAGTTTAGCGTCTGAATCCATATTTAAACTGCCATATATCTCAGATATTGCATGTCAGTGGCTGAAAAACCCTAATTGAACCACTAATTCAAAATTGTTCTGTTCCCTGCAAATCTTACCAGAAATAGTAGGAGGCATGGTGCGGTACCCCCTTGTAAACTCTTACATCTCATTAGGCAACCAGCTTCAAGATCTTCAGCCAATGTTTTTTCAGTTTTCCATGTCTGTACAATGTAGGCTTTTCACATACAGAATTTTGCATCATGGAAAAGTGATGCAGGTTCAGATTCACAGATTCAAATAAGGTTCAGATTACCTTAGAGAAACTAGACCCAACCATCATTTTTTTCCAGCCTGGCCCAACCAGTCTGGGTTTGCATGTTGCATTGCACAGTGATACTTAAATACTGTAGCAGAGGACAGACAAATCATAAATACAGGAATAATTTCTTTTACTTTTTTTCTTGGTTACTTCTATGTGAAATGTGGAAAGCGAAGAGTCTGATGAGCACTCACCACTATAGGTGTTAGGGCCCAAGAACAACTGAATGATCAGTTCATGCCTAACTTTGTTCATGAAAATAGTCTCATGGACTTCTTATATGATTATTCTTAATTATGTTCTTAATTATATGCTTTTAAGCATAAATCCATGATGGAGCCAAGACTGAAATATACAATACCCTGCAGGATCTTGCTTAAAAACCCCTAAACTTCTAAGTCATCTAAGGTGAACAAGAAGATGATGTGTTTTTCCTTGATATTACACGTGAACTGAAGTATAGTTACAATATCGTATTTCTGTTGAGACAGTGCAAAAATATGGATTTTCAGCATAGCACCTCCACAAAGGCTGGGTGACCCTGGAGAACTTCTGAACCTTTTGAACACCAGACTACTTTTTACTTTAAAGGTGTAACTATTTTATATCTCTAAAAAAGTATGATTTGGGATATGATCTGGATTCCCTTTAGATGTTTTAAAATTTGTCTAGTTCTAGTTGTTTCATTTTAATGTTTATTAAATATTATATGAAATTATATAAAATATTATCTTAGCTTTAATCCTCACTAAAATTAAATGAAACAAGGTTTTAGGAATTTTTTGACAGAAGCTGAGAAAAGGACAACAATGAAGAGCAGACCCTTCTTCACTTTTTTTTTTTATTTGCAAGTTAAAAAATAGTTTGCCAAGTTAACACATGTCATTTTCAGCTGTAATGTTCAATGAGTTGGAGCCAAAGAACATATACAGTTTGAGGGATGCTGTAGATGTAGAGTGTGCTGGAAAACGTAAATCCTGAAACATAAGAAGTCCTAATGTTTTATGCAGACCTCTTCTTTTGTTCCCATCTCTCTGACTGCATTCCTGGTTTACATTTCACTGGTCTTTGTGTTTCCGTGCTTCCTTATGAACCATTTGTCATTGGCTATCTCCATTTTTTCCGCAGTTGCTTAAATGCTGTCTTGCAGATGATTGCTTGCAGTTTATCCTGTACGTTGACTGTATTTTCATGTGATAACAAACTTCACCCTTTCCCTTCTTTGGCAGATACTTGTGCACTTAAAATTTCTGTTGGAAGAACCTCTTTGGCCTGAACCCAACTGAGTTACCATCCTGACTTTTTCCCATCCCAGCATTGTTGAGAAATATCACTTTCTCGTATCCTCCCCTCAAAACCATTGTGCACAGGAAATAGGCAGTTGATCCTCATTTCCTTCCTTCAGTTTCAAGCTGTTTAAGAGGACTTATGAGTCAGCATCTCATTTAGTCGTATATCATCCCCTACACACTCATCTCTAGCCCTTTGTGTTTTCATTATTGTTTCCCTCCAGTGTCGGCTGATTGCATGTCTCTGCAGGATCTCACTCAGAGACTGTAAACCTAGGTAGGGAACACTAATTGGCATCTTAATGTCCTGGCTAACCTGGCTTTGCTTCACACTGTACCCATGCATTTCTCTCATTTTAGCCACTTCTTGTCTCAGCAGCTGTGTCATCTTCCTGGGTGACCCAAGATAAAGGTAACATGTTTAATGTATTCTGCCTTTGTAAGGAATTCCCTTCTGAAATCCATCAGAAGTATAAATCATGGGTGTATTACACAGACTGGAAAACAGGGGAAAGCTTAACGTGCACCTCAATTTCTCCACTTTTGCAGCACTGCCAGTACCTCACTGAAAAGGCACTTTGGCTTGTATCGTCACTGCCAGCAAGAACAGCAATGCTGCGTTCCCGCCATGGGAGCACATCGCGCTCCTAACACCCTTCTGTGACATTATTTCAGACTGACTCAGGGGGACAAGTGTCTCCTACTAAATCATCAACACAAATCTCTCAAGCATCTGCATTTTCCTTCGGAGACTTAGAATGTCAGTGTTCAACAGGCCTGCTCCTGCTTAAAATGGTGAATACTTTCCTTTGGTCTGCTTAGCAAGCAGATCCCACAAGGTAGACTTACGGTTCATTCACCCTTGTTTGGAAGGCCCTGGGATAATGACTAACACAATCAGTCAGCCCCAAGATATTAATCCTTGTCCTCCCTAAGTTCCTGTATGCTAATCCTTTGGGTACTACCTTACAAGTAGTATTCACCAGACTTTTCTTATGACTTCGTTTGATGACATTCATCACATTCCTGGCATCTTTGCTTTCCTCCTATGACTCAGCTTGCTACACCTTTTTCCAGGGCCACCACTTGCTCTGTTTAGGTTTCAAGTTCAAAAGCAACATGTTTGGCAGCTGTTTCCTTTGTCCCTGGTACCTTTCTCATTACGATAAAGACTGGCTCCTGAAATTAGTTTTTCTCTGTGTAACACCCCATCCTGCTCATACTTGCCATTAGCGAGGCTCTGCAACCGTTCCATTAGCTGCACACCGTGTCCCAGCCTTCGTTTCCACTCTCGTCCTTGGCCTCTAACATTTTCCACTTTTTTCCAGAGGAAATTACTTATGCTCTTTTGTTGATTTTCTCCATATTACCTTTATATGTCTACCTGCCTGTATTAATCTGTCTCTTTGCATGCCAACATGGACAAGAGTTGGTACCTCTTATATTCTGGCTATTTGCTTTCACAACTCATGAAGACTTAACACTAGTTTCAACAGGAGCCTCTCTGCTCTGAGGGTCTTTGGTGATAGACAGTGCAAATCCCTGTCATTCTTCCAGCTCACTGGCACAGGCCCACCTTTTATAGGTTGTCCTCATGCTGTTCAAGCTGGTCAAGTAATGTTCATTCAAACCAGCTAAGGATCTGCACTCTCATATACGGGAATGAAATCAAAGGCTCTGTACAACTCCATTTAAGAGGAGGCATGGGATCCTATGTGCTGGCCAGCAGAGGTTGCTCAGAGCACATTAGTTGAGTGTTCTACGCTCTACAGCTCTTTATTTCTTAGTAAGTCCAGTCCAGGGGTTTTTAATCTTCTGTGGGATTTGCTCCAACATCCTGTTTCTCCCCTCATGCCGGGTATTTGCTCTGATGCCTCACCTCTCTGAAACAATGAGAGAGTCAGCGAGGGAAGCAGGAGACAGGGGTTTGTCCCAGGAACCTATCCCTGGGGTGGACAAGATTGCAGCTCTTGCTGCATTTGGAAATTGCAAAGCTCCACTTGAATTCATTTCCCATCATTGTGGACTATATATATCCACACGCATGTCCACAGATGGAAAAAAAATAATACTCCCCTACAATCTAGGAGGAAAGGAAGAAATAGATCATTATTGTTTTCCCTCTTTAAATACCCTTGAGGTCATCAGAGTGCTGATGAAGGTATCAGTGTGGTGTTGAGTTTGGAAAGGAATATAGAAATTTAGGAAGTATTTTGGAAAGTTCCAAAGGAAGCCATGCTTCAGGTTTGGATTCAGACCCAAATGTCTTCAAATTTCGTTCATAATAAGGTCTTTACGTGGGCTGCAGTAATGGTCTTGATTATATTTCTCCCATATTGGAATGTCTGGATCTTCTTTAGGTGATTCAAAGTTTGCTATATAACACTGTGGAGGCCTCGTTTGCCTCCTTGTGCTACCTTATGCAGGAATTGGTGAAGCCTGCTGCTGCACTGCTGTTGTGGTTCTGTATTTGTGTGTGGTTCATTTTTTCCTGCCAGACTGTGTTTATTCAGAGAACGCTAACTCTGAATCCCGCATCATGTCTGTATAGTTTCAGATCAACTCCTGTAAGGGGAGGGAGGGACTTCTGGGTCTAGGTGGACTAGTTTTATATATTTTAACTGCAAATCCTCATCCATCTACTTGCTTTAAAATTAAAGTAAATACTATGTCATTATAAGAGGAGGGGGAGAGATAAGGATACAGACAGCATTTTCCCTGGATTGAGGGTGGGAAGTGCTGCTGGTTTCGTCAAGCATCCTCATTTCCTTACCCACCCTTAGGTCAGAATTGATGTTTCACTTCCTTTATGAGTAGGAAAAGTCCAGAGAAAAGGGACACAGTTGTAATTCTCCATGACTTGACAGGATTTGAGGAAACTAAGTAGCTCAAGTTGATCCTATGCTTTAGGGAGGGCGACTGTTGCACTCTTCTAATGCTGTCATTGTACAGAGTAGTGTCCCTTCCAAAGCATGGTCTTGATGTAAAGTGATGCCTGAATGTCAAGCAAACATGCAGCATGAATTTTTCCTTTGGAAGTCTCATGTGTTTGGCATTGAGATGGGATTTAGTCCTTAGAGAATCCATAACTTTTTTCTTTTTAATCAGGAAAATAGTTTAATTAAAGGGCAGCTAGAACTTCTCAGGTTTGCATGTGTGGGGTGGTGAAATTATAAAAACATGAAAAACCCTAATACAGTTTCAATATTACTGAGACATTTGCAACAGACTGTTTTGTCTTTGTGGTTTCGAATTGGAATTTATCCAGTTGTTGCCGGAAGGCTACATTTAATTTGTACTGTGTTTGCATAAATAGCTTATTTGTAAAAATCGCATTTTACTTGAACAATTCTAAATGCTGCTTTTATCATAGGGAGAAAAATGATCTATTGTTCTCTTTCTTTAAATGAAATGGTACTGACCTTCCAAAGTATCCAGTCGACAAAAACCTGAAAAATCACAGCATACTTATATGTTGCTTATCTCGTCCCCAGAATCAGCTCTTAGATGCTCGTATCCCCTGGGTTTGTAAAATTCAAAAGATTCTTTGAATTACTCTCTTAATTATGATGTTGGCATTATAATTACTTGCTAAATAAGATTCTTTAACAATGACGTCCTTGTTATCAAAGCAGTTACATTTCTTTGCCTGGTATGAATAGCTGCATGCTCTGAACTGGGCAGCAGCAGTTGTCGTGGGAGCCTGACTCTGGCTGAAGGAGGAATCAATTGCTCAGAGAAGGCTGTTTAGAGCACTATACAAAATCTCTTTTACCACCACCTCCACCCTGCAGGCAAATGAAGATTAAGGAAAACATAGGACCTCCACCTATAAGGACTCAAACAGCAGTATGCAAATTCCTCTCCAATTTGCATCTCATTCATGTGTTGGAGGGAAAAAATGTTTGTGTTTTTTTTGACCCTTAAACCCTTTTTAGCACATTTTCACATTCTGTGTGCTTTAAGATCAAACGTAGAATAGTAAAGAGAGATGTGATTGGAGAATACTTTTTAATCATACCATAGTTTATCTTTTATTCTTTTTAATGTTGTGGTTAATCAAGAGTAATGCAGTATTTCGAATTTCTACTTGAAGGATTCCATGTCTCTGTAGTAAGTGTGAAACCAACACAGAAGTGTAATGACTGCTGCTAACTCCAGACAAGAGTTGTATAATTTCTTAGGAAGAATGCATATTTTGCCATTTCTTGTCAAATATGGTTACTAGATTTACATTAGAATCTGTGTGGCTCACCTCTCTGCCATTAACTTATATTAGTAGAACATTCTCCATTTCTTTGACACACCACCACGTGTAGCACATCCAAACTGAGTCCAGCAAGGATTCTGAGAGTATTGTATATTAAGTATTGATAGAGCATATTGTTCCCTGGCACATGTGCCTTTCCTTCATTATTTTTCAGTGCCTCTTCTCTTCTCTTCTCTTCTCTTCTCTTCTCTTCTCTTCTCTTCTCTTCTCTTCTCTTCTCTTCTCTTCTCTTCTCTTCTCTTCCTCTATTCAGTATACTTTCAGTATGTACAGGTTACTCTCTTTTAATTTCTATTGTTCTCCTTTTTCTTTTCCTGTTAACAATTCTCTCTCCCCCTCCCCTTCTTTTCTCTCTTTGATCCACAGGTTTTGCAGTGCATGTTGGTCTCCCTTCACTCAGAACTTGACATTCAAAGGTACTTGATGAAAATTGAATCCTCTCAGAGAGTTAGTACTGTACTTTCTTTTTTTCTGCACTCTGCTGTGGATTGAGTTTGTTACCCTTTAACTGTGTGTGTCTTGCTTTACAACTAGCGTTCTTGAATAAATATGGATCTGCATGCTTTTTCCCACTGTATTTCACAGCAGTGAAGTGTCATTCGTATAGATAAATTGCATATGGGAGTGTGATGCATGTGCATCCTTTGACAATTTTTTAATTCTGAGTTTTCCTTTAATGGCATGATAGACAAGAAGTCCACACTCTTGTCTTTGATGCTTTGAAATCCACCAAAATTCAATGGGAGGTCCTAGATAAATAAGTGATGCCTACCAGCTGTCCCAATTCTAACTTTATTTATGTATTTATACATACTTGGAACTGGCTTAAGGGGTAGAATTCTTGCTACATAGTTAAGGACAGCTCTGTGGGCACAGGAGTAAATATTTTTGTATTTGACATGCAAAAAAGCTTAGTTCTGCAGCTTGCAAATTGATCTTTTATGTACACCGTGCACCTGTGAAGTCACCTGTATCTCACCTTTCTTCCTATTGAGCTCCTCTTCCATTTCTATATGGCTTGTAACACCATATAGAATGGATGTCTACTGCAGTTACTTCCCCCCCCGCCCCAGGCAGTGCACGTGCACATGCCTTTTAGATATGTACTTAAAATGTGCCTCTGCATGGTTTCTACCACAGTCAAAAGCACAATGACAAAAGCACCAAGATAACACTTGCTGCAAGCAAGGAATGAGGCCTTGGAGCATGTGGGGTGCACAACGGTTTATTTGCACCTGATTTGTCGCTTCCAGACTAGTTTTGTTTCCACTTACAGGGTTTAAATAGGCCAATAAACATGCCGACCACAGGGAAGGGTGGGAGAGGCAGAGGTGTGGAGAGCAGTAAGGCTTCTCCCTACTTTGCCAAGGAGATGGCCTCGAGGGAGGGAAAAAGAAGCAAAAAGGCACGGTGACAAGTTGGAAGAGAGGAGCTTCTCACAGCATCTCTCTTGCAGCAGCCCCCTAACTCTCCCCAGGTGCTAGAGCAACAAGCTCTGATAAGCGCTTCATCACACGTTTACTTCCATGAGTAGAGGCTAAAAATAAGTCGCCAGCGTGGGTGTGCTGCTGCCGGCGGCAGCTCTGCCGCCCGCTTGCTTTTCCCGGGCCGGGCATTTGTTCTTGCTGGGGGCTGGCAGTGCCCACCGGCTGCCAGGCTGGCCCACACAGAGGGCAGCTCACACCCTGCCCCGAAGACCTCGCTCCCACTCACCAGCCTTCATGTTGATGGCTTTCTTTTCAGTTATTTTAAAAATAGCGTGTTAATTAAGAACTCCTTCTTAGCTTGTAGAAACACAGAAAAACAGGTTTTTCCAGGGCTTCGGCATTGTGTTCCTTTGCTTTGGGAAACAGACACCACAAAGACAGACCCTCCTCCTATTTTCCGTAGGAACATGTGTGGGAGAACAGGGATGGGTAGATAATAATTTTCTTGAACCAGAACACACTATCCCCTAGGTACATTTAGCCATCTGGTATAGATTCTTCCCCCCCCCCCCTCCCTTTTTGCATGTGGTTTTAAGCATGTAAGGATCTTTCCCCTTTAATCAGCATAATGGCAGTTTTTGTTTAAATCATCCCTTTTAATCTTCGGAGTTCTCATGACGGTTTTGGGGATTGTGTAGGTAGGAGTTACCTCACCCTCTGCTGATGAAACGCAGCCATCTCCCAGCTGGAACAAGGGGTCATGCTGGCTCATGAATACTTCACAGTAGGGTTTTTAGGAGGGAAAAGAGAAATAGCTTCCAACTGAAACTGCGTAAGACTTTAATTAAGACAAATGTTGATGTCCAGGCTGGAATTTATGGATAACTTATTTAAACAAAGTAATAATAAACTGAAGCTATGATGCAAGAATATGACAGAGACTGTGAAAGAACAAATTTTGCTGTGAGCAAAATTGATGGAGTCATAGAGGCCTTTGCAGGGAAAAGTAGTGAGGTGATCACTCACTTTTTAAATTTGACTATCACATATAAATAAATACTTCATGTCACAGAGCGTTAGAATAAAGCAGAGTTACATGATTTTATTTTAAAGTGAAAGATTTCTTTCATTCAGTGTGATTTTTGCTTATTACCAATGGGTGACTATTAATTTTGTCTATTGTTTTACTTCAATTTCTACCCTAAAATCTCAGGCTGGCATTTGTAGAAAGAGAAAACCTTGGATTTGGACAGAAACATAATGAGAAATATTTTTACACTTTAACATGGGTGGCTTGGGTTTTTCTGATATTTCATGTATTCCAAAGAGATGCCACAGCATGTTGCATATTTCAGTCTGGACTTGTCTGGACCAATTAAGCTGCTCTTAGACGGGCTGCTGAGTTCCTGAGGGCAACATTTTCAAATGGAAGTTCCTCCAATTAAACGTCTGAATAAGAGGTCTGGCAGCATAAGTGCTGAGCACCTACAGCTTTTATTGCTTCTAATGAATATCTTTACTGTAAACACACAGCTTTCCTGAAAAACAGGCTTCAATTTATCTAGGCGCTTACAGTTAGAAACCAAAGTTTGAAAATGTTACTTCATGTCAGTCATTTATAACAGAGTTTCATGAAAAACTTTCTCTGATACATCTGGGGATCGCCTTGCTGAAGAGTGAGCCATGGTCCTGCAAAGGGCGAGGAGGAGTCTGCAGCCTGCAGATGTCCTGCTCAGTGATTCACAGCACTCAGGATTACAAGAAATGGGTTTTGGCGGCTTGCCACAGCAGGGAGCACGCAGCTGGCCACCAACAGGAGCTAGCAAGGCTCCTGGGAAAATGTGCAGATTTTTAGGATGATTTGAATATCATTCCAACCTAAAAATACAGCAGATAAATTCTGACATGTCATTAGACAAGTTTTTTTCCGCTAGGTGAAAGAAACTGGGGTCGGCATCATTGAAGACAGAGTGGTGATAAAGATCCTGTCATAAGCAGAGAGGAGTTTTGCCTTCAGATAAATTAATAGAATTGAGTAAAATAACCACTGAGCGTGGTGTCCTGACCCCGCCGTAGCGATGGGCTCTGGTAATGCGTGGCTGTGACTGAGCATTACCAGGTTTAATGCAGCACTTTCCTGTGGCAGCTGGTGCCATTGGCTGAGTCATCTTCCCCTCCTTCTCCTTCACGCTGGAAGGGAAGGGGAACACTTTCTTTTACCTTACTTGGGAAAAGCTTCTGGGTCTATTTCCTCCCTTCCTCAGAGCATGAAAAGATCTGTACTGGGGCTGTACCTCAGGTTCACGTACACTGCATTCATTGCTTTGCTTAATTACTGCACTGCAGGCGACCTGGGGAGGGCTCTGTGATTTGTGCTCTGCTTGCGTTACTCCTGTGGTGAGTATGGTGAGCTCAGGCTTTCCTTGGGACCGCCGGTGGCAGGAGGAGGCCGGTATCACTGCAGCCGAGGGGGAGCTCAGGCAGCAGCCAGTGCAGAACATGCCTCAAAGTCAGAGAGGCTGCCCGCAAGTGGGGTACCTCGGTTCAGTGCTAGGGACGGTGGGCAACCAGGGCTCAGGCACTGTGTCTCTCCTTATCAAGGAGTAAAGACTCCTGGCCGTTCGTACTATAGAAATTAATATTGCCACCAAGCTGAGAGTGCTTGTGAGAGAGGACTGGCTTTGTAACTCATTGTCATTGATTCAACAGAAAACAGTGAAACATTTGTGTTTGAAATTCAGAAATAAAAGCCAGAGACATGAGCAGGCACTGGGGAATAGTATAAATAACTCCTACAGAGTCTGCATGGTGCCGAGTGGGCAGTTGCCCTCCTGCTGTCTTCAGCTCTTGAGAGCATGGACGATGGCGTGCGCCTGCTCCTGGCATGGTACCGTCTCCAACTGACAGTGTCTGAAAGGAACATGCCATAGATTTTTGCATCTCACAATGGTGAAATAACACACAGAGAAAAGTGAGCTTGTCATGAAAGATGGTTTTATGTTGCATTCAGCTGCTGAATCACCTCCCCGCCCCCAGTTCCCCAGTGAGAGAGAGTATCCAAATGCATCCATTGCACAGATGTAATATGAACTTTATTTTATATAGACATGTATAAGCATTTAACTTTTCTGAGAAAGTGCTATGGAAAACATTGTTGCAATAAATGCTTAAAAATAAGAACATGTGGGTAGGATTCACTTTCTCTCCAACAGCAATATGTCACTAATAGCATGTCCAGACAAGTAAAACGCTGTAGTTACGATAATATGGGACTCCAAAGACTCTGTATCTTTGGAAGAAGCGGATCCTTCCTTCAGACAACCATAATTTGGACAGTTTGACACAAATGTGATGAAGAAATATTATGTTGCGGTAATAAGAGCTCATGTGCTGTGACAATATTTCAGAGTTGATAAATTCACCATGCATTAAACACAACGTGTATATATGCATATTTGCAGTCTGTCACATATCCAGTAGCCATCTTCGACAGAAGTCACAGGACAAATAGTTTACTTGCAGGTCAAGAAAAGCAGGTTTCCATTTTTCTTTTAATTTTTCTTCTTTATTGGAAATGTCAAGAAGACACTCAAATGGGGTTTTTTTGCCTATGCTAAGTGTGTTCTTTAGAGCATTTGATTGGAAGGAGTTATTTTACTAGCACTGTATTATTTTTTGATGTCTTTGTTTACCATTTGTACACTGCCAGGAATGTTGGCAACTTCAAAGATGTGTATGATAAGATTCTTCTCCTGAAGACGTAAGTTTCTGTCAAGATAAAGGCTAAGGAATTTCCTGGAGACAGGAAATAAGAAGTGTGAATTGATCAAGAGGTGAAATTAAATCCTTCTTCAGGTCATGGGATTTTTTTTTTAGTTCTTTTTTTGTCTGTGAAAATGTGTGAAGCAAATTTACAGGAGAGATTTTTAAAAAGGAAAAGAAGGAAAAAAGGTTTCAGTTATATAAATTAGTATGGAAAATAACTGGAATTGAGCATGGAAGGATGTTACGAAGTGCAGAGCCATAAAACTGGGTAGAACAAAAAGGTGATGGCATTAGTGGAGGCAAATGTGAGCAGAGGAGCCAAAGCAGAACCTTGCGTGGCACTTGGAGAGAGGGATCTCTGGTGCCCTGTGACTGCTCGCTACATTGGCATCTCTTCAGTATTTCACTTTTCCTTATTCAGGTACCTTCTGGTTACACTGTTCATTATTTGAAATTTTATTGCATTTAAGGAGCCCTGCACTTTTTTGCATTTTTTCCAAGTCAGTGAAAGAACTAAAGCAGATATATTAGAAGTGCATACTTTGGACAAGCTGTGACAGACAGACATCAGTCGTGAGGCATGATTAACCACAGTTTTAATTCTTGATCAAATCCCAAGAGCAGTTAGAAGATACTGGATCTTCTGTAACTGCTATCTCCATGTGTTACATTTAAATATATACCTGGAAAAGGTTACAGGGATGTATATCCTTGTATACTAAGAAAATTAAATAAAATAGTAGTCTCAATGCACTATGTAATTATATGTAAGTTTTCAGCAGAAGCGTTCATCCTTATTTTGGCCTTTCCTTTCTGCTGAGCTTCTTACCCAGAACTAGCATGGACAAGATCTTGTATCAGAGAAGTCCTCAAGGAGGTTAAGCTCAATTCGGCTGTCTGAAAAATCAAGCATACTGCACAACGAAACATGCAGGGGGATGTCTCCTAACATATAGCTGGGATGGGGGAAGACCATGGCTGACTGAGGACATTATAGTCTAGCTAGTATTGGCACAGGGAAAGAGAGACCTGCTGCCTAGTTCTGAACCTTCTTCTGTTTTCTGGCATTTATCCCAGAGGTGTGGCTAGGAAAGTGCCGGTGTTTCCTTGGTTGTGTGTGCCTGTGTGGAGTATCTGTTTACAAAAGTTTTTATTTTGGATGGCGCTACTCCTTGGTGGGCATGTCTTGAGCTTTGTTCTCTGTTAGGTATTGGTTTTTGCCCTTTGCTAGCAGACATATTAAAAAGGCAGCCTCCCAGGCACAGTGATGTGCTGTTCATTGCTTTCACTGGATTTACGCAACATGCAGTTACAGTGCCGTCCTGACTCTCATAGCAGCAGTCTACACCATGACTGTACTTGAGTTCTGATGGGTCCTGGAACACGGGCTACATGGTGAACATTTATTTTGTAAATGCTTACACTGTGTGCTAGTTCCCAAACAGTACTTAACAGGACACTACCTGAAATACTGTTTTAAGCTTTTGAATATTTTAAAAATATGTTAGTGAACATTCTATGGAAAATACATATATGATATGAGTTATTAAGTATTTCTTTGCCATCTGTCTTACTTATCTTATTTGATTTTGGAATCAACATGCTGAATAATTATTGCAAGGATTGGCTTTTGGTGAAGGTTTCTGCCCTGCTTTTTTCAACTAGTTTTACAGGTCCTTGTAGGTTATAGCTCCATAAATGTTTCTTGTCTTCTCCCCACTTCATGGGCTGGTTTTCCTAAGAAGTACTGCCTAGGAATCCTTGATTATTAAGCAGCATCAAGCCTAGCGCTCATTGCCAATAATACAAATGCTTTCCTATCAAATATTCACTCATACCTCTCAGTTACTTGAATAGCCACTGCTGTTGCTGTGTTTGAGGAATTTTTTATAATCTGTTTAAAATTCAGAATTACTCCTGAAATGCAATGTTTACATGAGTTGAGCATGACAAATAGCTTGAAGCCTTTCATAAAGGCTGTGTATACATGGTGGATCTCATTAATAGCTTGCATTGGTTTTACGTTTGTATTACTCCATTTACTAGAGTGGAACTACTATGGATTTGTATTGGTGTATATTAGGAAGAGGACTGGGCTTCATGTCTGAGCAGAATCCGTGATGTGCCTCTGCCTTGCTTCAGAAGGCTCCGATATGCCTCTTGGGGCTGCAGTATTTGGGGTGAGGAATGAAGGCTGCCGAAAGGGTCTTTTTTAGTCATGGTAATGCTGGCGTTATCATCCAGGGGGATCTGAAATGCTCTGTGTTAAGCCCTAAGGAACTGCCGTGGAGACAACCAAAGTAACACAACATTGCTGAGGTTGGCTCCATCTGTGCGTTGACAAGACGTGCTGAGCAACTGCACAGTTAAAGCCGTGTCTATTGCTTCTGGTAACGGAGTATCCCCTTACTGCTTAAATATGCACCTGTTCATATGCCTTGATAAACTATGTACATGCAACTGCATGTCTCAAATGACATCTGGGGATTCAAATGGAAGAGAAAGAAAAGCAAGCAAAAGAAAAGCAAAATAAGCTTGATTCATGTTACCAGAATATTTTTTTTCTTAAAGAAACAAAAACAATCCTTTTCTCAACAAACTGTGGAGTTAAAGACCTTTTGCAGGTTGATTTTGTTGCTTTTTTTGCATCTTGCTTTATTTTTAGTTATGGTTTTCTAGAAAGTGTGAATTATGTGCCTTCTAGCTCCCTATTAATGGAAACATACAGGTAAGTTATTAATCAGTACAAAGAATTACATAGCTGTAATGACTTGGCTTGGTAGTACTTCTGTAATATGCCTGTGTAAATAAAATACTTCAGCAGTGATGGTTCCCAAGCCATTTTGAAAAGTTGAATGACAAAGTACTGACTAATCAAATTCTTTCTCTGTGTTTGCAGGTCACTTGTCACCTCTGTAAGTTTTCAGACACAAGTCCTTGTATTTACAACCTGCAGACTAGTGCTGACTGTGTCAGAGGCACTTCAAAGCATACTTTAGTTTGCTGAGAACAAATGTTGTTAGCTTTAAGTCCTGCAAAAATTCAGTGCCCTTGAACCATTTCATTGCAGGACATTGGATAATACCCAGTATTTTAATATTAGCATTTCAAAAGTGAAAAGTTCTGGAGGCTTTAGCTTCCTTGTGAGGTATTTCTAATTTATCATAGTTTGTGAGCAACTGCACAACTTGGCAACAACAGGCCTCTATAGCCAGCTAATGAAAATCTAATAAAGTTGAAGTTCTTCATACATTCAAGGTCACATAGGGAATATTATGTGATGCATGCTATTGCTGAAACGAGCTCACCTCATTTCGCTTGAAAAACCACTGAAGGAACCAGCTGTCAGCAAGATAAGTCATCCTGGCTTTCCAGAAAGAAGCAAAATCTTTTCTGGATCTTGACAGCATCTTCAGACCTAGAGTTGAAGTTGATTTTAATACAGGGGATTTTTAATGTACTAGCATCTGACCTTAAATGATAGGGAAGAGGAACACGTATATGTTTTACGACATCTTGTGCCTGGTGCTGATTATAGGCCTTTATAAAGTTCGTATTTACATACTGGTTTTGGGATAGAATTTGAATTTCTGCTTGTACAGTGTCTGTTCTAGTTTGTTGTGATATAGAGTTTGCTTGAGAGACTGGAAAATTATTCTTCCAAAGTAATAGTAACATGTGGTAGAGGGATTTTCACTAAACAGTATTGAGTATACATTTTAAAGCAACCCCCCTTTGTAGAAAGCATTTACAATGTCACTTATAGTTAGCAAAAAAATGTTCAGGACGTTGTATCTCCTATTGAGTGTGTATTAAGCAGATCTTACAATGATGGGTCAGTAGAAGTGCATAAATGAAACCATCTCTCTCCCTTCCTGAGAGAGCTGGCTTTTTCCAGATACTGTGTTTAGCAGTTTACTAGTATGATTGCCCAGTAAAAATCATACTTAATTTGGTCAGTTAATGAAGACATTTCTGATTTATGCTGATGCAGCAAAAACCAAAATAATTGTTTGTGATTTCAGCTGCATGACCTGTACCTTTCATAGACAGCACAGCAGAATATACTGAGATTGATAGCTTACAACTACATCATAGTATTTCTTTTCAGACGATTTTTCTTAGTAGACTTGGCAACATAAGAGAGTGTGTGTGTTTGCGTGCACGCGCGTGTGTGTGTGTGGACATGCCTATGCTATAGTGATTGTTTGAGCAGCAAGGAATGGCATTACCATACATCTCCTCAGCACATGTCTTATCCTCAGGGCCTTGTTAGCAACAAAATTTGCAATGTGGATGTACAACCATAAAAACCGTAGCAGAATACCCAAGGACACTGTTTTCCTAAATAACCTACACAAAAGTGAGCTTCAGCATACCAGTATTTGAAGAAGTTTGGACTTCTTCCTTCTTCTCTTTGTTTTTTCCCCCCCATATTCTGGTTTCAGTAGACCAATAATGAAATGCTCTGTTTTGCAGACAAGAAGCCCAAAGCCATCCCAGAGCCCACAGCCCAATTTGGCTGACCAGACAGAACACCTCTCTGAAGCATCTGCAGATTCCTTAGAGGCCATGTCTGAGGGCGATTCTCCAACCCCCTTTTCGAGGGGCAGCCGCACGCGGGCAAGTCTTCCCGTGGTGCGGTCAGCAAACCAAACGAAGGAAAGATCACTGGGTAAGACCCTTCTTCAGTCCTTCTCCTCTCTGCTCTTAGCCTGTGTTTTCCATTTGTGCATTTAAAATAGTTTTTAAATAGTTTGGGGTTAAAAATTAAAGACTTTCGTAGCACATTATTTTTAATGTCAGGTTGTTTTTGGAAATGAGCTTAGTATGGGGTACTGGCTAACTTGGGGGAATGGTGAAATCATTTTCATAAGGTTTGAAAGTGTGCTGAAAACAAGGTAGACAAGGAGAAAGATCTAGACCCTGACATGAAATGCTGGCTAACGGTTAAAACTCAATATAGCAAATACTTTTTGCCAAGCCTGCACACTATGTGGCAGTGAACTTAGTACGATGGTACCCTCATTTTCAGACAGAAGACACAGGCTTTTTCACTTTATCATCTCTTCAAAGCCAGACCTAGTTGGAAGAAACCTAGAGATATTATTGCCTGACAGATCCAGCTCTTAGTGAAAAGACTTGGTATTTGCATGGCGGTAGCTTTCCAGGCAGAGGATTTGAAAGGATACGCTGACGGAGATGCTCTTTACTTCGGGGCAGTGCCCTTCCATCTGTGCGGTGACATGGGTGATATGTCAGCACAGGTGGACAGCTCTGCTTCCCGCGTTCTGCCTGTATCTCGGGGTTGAATTAAGCCCAGCTGTGAACCAGAGCTCCTTTTATAAGGGTGCATTTTGACTCTGCTCTCAGCTGATGGATGGTTCGAGTAAAGGCTGTTCTTTTGAGGGAGGACACCAGAGGGCAGTTAAACTGCTGTGAGAAGGCGCCATTGACTCACATACGGATTGCTGAGGAAGGCAGGTTTTTGCTCAGAGGTAATAAATGGAAATGCTGCTTTCCTGTAGACTCATCTCCCACACGGAGAGTGACATAAACCAAAGGCTGGGCTGTAAATCATACCATGCTTGTAAGCTTGTCACAGTGGTTTACTTGTTCCTCAACAATCTAAGACAGTTTCTGTCAAGAGTATTATGCTACCTGACAAACACAACAAATGAGAAGAAAACAGGGCTGGAAGGGGTCCCAGAGCTGGCAAGTGAAGAGCAGTGGGGCTGGGGACAAGGGGCTGATCCCTGCCCGTGTCAGCTCATGGAGTGGCACTGCTGCCCTCCCAAAGCCTGTTGGGCCACCAGTATGTCAGGTTCTTTGGGGAGAAGTTTTGAAGATTCCAACCTGGACAAGACTTTTTGGTTTAGAGGTGTTTTTAAGAGCAAGCATGTAGCACATGTATGTTTACTATACATGCAGAGAATTCACTTCTGCCTATATGTCACTGCTAGGGCGTCCTCAGAATGGCTTGCTTCACCCTGAGATTTTCTGGAAAACATGTATTTGCTTCAATGTGATGTCAAGCGGATTGGGCCTTTGCAGGTCCCTGTGCGACTCGCAGTCCAGCCTCCCCGCATGGGTTTCAGCTGGCATTCAACGATTACCCCAGGCCACATAGGGTATCTCAGCTCTGAACTTCTGTTTCGGATGTGAGCTGAGAATTGTTAAACAGCTTCTGGGAAGCTTTTTGTTGGCATCAAAGGGGATGGCTTGCTATGCACCAGTGCTTTGTGCAGAGTTTTCTCACCCAAAAGTTGAGCTAGAAACAGCTTTCTCATTGTCAGTGTGTACATCTGAAAAGTCTACAACAGCCCTGTTTCTGGAAAAGGCTTAAGTGCTCATCGCTACGAATAAACCTGGTAGGTTATAGGAAGGGCCATACTGGATGAGACCAAGAGTTCCCCTGGCCCCGTATTTTGTCCTCAAGAGGGACCATAGGCAGCTAGTCTAGACAAGAGTAAGAACAGGGTAAGTATATGTATGTATGATCCTTCCCCTGAGCACTCTCCCAGCCTCAAGGTGTCTTTAGCTTAGGGATTTCGTGGTTATGGTTTCTGACTGTATAATAACCCTCAAGAGATGTCTCCTCCAGGTATTTGTTCAGTCTCCCTTTGAACCCATGTAAATTTTTCACATCCGAAACAGTGAAGCTGTGACTTTGGCAGCAAGTTTTGTTGGTTTAATGCCCAACCATCGCTTTTCTCTTGCTTTGTTTTGTATTTGCTTATCTGGTCTAGGTTAATGTCATGCCCCCTTGTCCTTGTGTTGAAGTGACAGCAAACATTAGATCGCTATCTGCCCCCCCTGGGCCATCTCTGATTTTGTAGGCCTGTCATTTCCCTCAGGTCATTTCTTCTCCAGGCTGAGAAGTGCTGCTGTAATCACTTGTTCCTCACTGACAAACCATCCCAGACATTTGATTATCATTGTTGCCCTTCTTTGCACTTTTTCCAGTTTGACAGTATCTTTGCTGAGATGAGAGGACCAGAGCTGCAGAAGCTCACTGTGAAGTAGTCCACTCTTAAACCCTTTTTTTAGCATGTGCTGCATATACTGAAATGTGTTTTCCAGGTCCTAATGGAGGATGGTCACATGAAGATGTACCATTTTATTTAATGGCCAGGATTTCAGACCTTGCAAGGCATCTTATCTCAGCCTGTCTTTCATATACTAGAGACAAGACCCTGGCTTATCCCAGCGTGAACAGGCAAAAAGGCGGGGGGGGGACGGACACGGACACACGACCAAAAGGGAAGCAATGTAATATGAAGCATTTGAGTTGAGAGTTTTTAGATTTGAAACTGGAACAAAATAAGTCTTTTCTCACTTGCATTGCAGGAGGGGTCACAGCTATGTGTGTGGCTTAAGGGATCATCATACTAGCCAAATAGGATGTAATATATAGTCACCACCCCACAATCTGTCATTTTCAAGTTGTTCCAGGAACTATTAATAGCAAATACTTTGTTTTAAAAGTTAGTCTAAAAATGATTCTAAAATAGTTCAGTTATAGATTATTATTCTTCAATGCATTTCTTTTACAATAATGTCCTTTTCAATCTTTTCTGCCAGTGTGTTCTAACATCACCGTGAGCAATGTGCTGAAATTCTAATTTTGAGACTCTTTGCGGAGTGTGGCCCTGTTAGGATTGCTTTTACTTCCAGCAGTACGAGGGGACTGTTTATTTTTAAAAAACAGGAAACTGTTTATAACTTCAATTTTAAAAGCGTAATGAAAATATTTCTATTCACATAATTTTAAACAAGCTATGTATAATCATCTCCCTTTCCATCTCTATTATTTTTTTAATTTAATCTAATTTAAATACAAATTATGTTTTTATCCTCAGCGAACATAATTTCAGTAAGGAAAATGACCAACTTTCGTGTATTTTTATTAATTTTACATTTAATATCTCAATGCCATTGTTTTAAAAACCTGATTTTTTTTTTAAATTCTAATTCTTCTATAGGTTCCTATTTTATTAACTACGTATGAGTCAGTTTATTTTTAAATTGTGGTCTGAATTAACATGGAGCCTGAGAAGGAATAGTGGTAATGCATTTGGCTACCCCAACATCATGGTTTTGTCAGTCAGGACTAATCTAATAGGACATGGTATTCTGACATGAGAGGCTATCGCATGCCATGTGGAGTCGACCCAGAAAACAGTATTCCAGTTGTGGGCCCATTTAAAATTTCAGCCACAGCTTTCAAAATGAAGGTCTTTTTTGGCTAAGAGGTCCATCAGAAATTGGCACTTGTTTCATCAATCTGCAGCCTGGATACAAAGTGAGATATTAAAATAAATTAATTCACTGTGCAAGAGAAAATTAAATGTTTTTTAAAATATCTATTTGAAAGCTGGGAGTTTTTCCAGTGCGATAACTGTGGGAAAAATTATCTAGCAAAACTGTCAGAGCGAGAATCAGCTGAAACCTGGAAAGGGCTCAAAAGCTTTCAACAAACTTCACTTGCAATTTGCCTGGAGGAAGCAGAACCTGACAAGCGCCCAGCAAGGTTACGCCAGCAGCCAGCCTGTGCCTGCACTGCAGCTCGCTGATGTTGCTGCTCCGGTACCTCCACAACGAAATGCAGACTGACAAATATTTTCACTTGTAGTCTCTCCTGTGGCACATCTGTACAAATGATGGGCCTGATCCTTTGTAAGGGCAGGCGCCAGCGTCTTCTGTGGCCACCGAGCAGTCGGCGTGGTTGATGCGATCGGTCGCAGCCCCAAAGGGCAGGGTGTGATTACAACCTCCGATTGCAGAAACAGCTGTAGGTGCTGCTGCAGGATCAGGCTATACATGCAGGGTTGGATTAAGGAAGAATATGGTATTAGGAGGGATTTCCATAAATGCACAAGGATTTGGGTTTGAGAAATCACTGAGGAGGATGAAGCTTTATGGCTCATGGGCTGCAGGCGCCTTCTCTGGGTGTCCCTGCCAGGGCGCCTGGCTGCTCCAGGTGAATAAGAAGCAGAGGATGACTGGGCTTCTTGCTGGCAGATCCGTGGCTAAAATTAGGTGGCATTGAAAGGCCTCTGCAGAAATGTCTGATTCTGCCAACATTTACATTTTATTTGCCTTCAGAGGGATTACTCACAGGAGTAAAATTACACAACCACTTAAGGATTGGCATGGGAGTGGTCTTAAACAATCATGGAATATTCTGAATATTATTTGTTAGCCCCCCAGCCCCAAGTTTTAGCAGGGGCAGATTTTAGTATCTGATTAATTAGTTTGCTGACACCTACTATGGAAATGCTGTTACTGATTAAAACAGTAACACCTGGATCTTTTGTAGCATTTCTTGCAGGTGTTTCTCAAAGCCTGTTAAAAAGAGAGTCGGGGCAGTAGTTGCAATTTTACACATAGGAAAACTTCTGTGGAGAGAGAGACAGTGACTTGGTTGCTGTCACCCGACGGTAGAAATAACTCTCTATACACGCGTATGCAATGTACTTTAAGACTTACACAGAAAAATATAAATGCTAAAGGTAGACTTATATATTATATTGGTGGTAATTAATTGTTATTTACTATTTATGAGCTAGAAATTGAAATAGGCTTGTTAAATCAGGCAGAAGATGTGTGAACTGCCATAGATTTTATAAGAGAAGTCTGTGTTTTGTTAGAAGTGGCACTGCCCTCTCAGAGTCCTTAGGGCATGGTTCAAGCCTAATGAAGTCAGCAGGATCTTCAGTTTAATTCATGGGAGAGGAACTCCCTGGGAACTGCATTTCAAGTTAAGACTGAGTACAGCTTTAATGTATTCAGTCATCTTAAAGAAATTTTCCCTATCTTGTCTTTTTGCAGTGTATGCAAAGCAGCCAACATGCAAAAAAGTCATGTAAATATTTGCTGTCATGGTCAGATGCATTAACATGGGCTGTCAGCTCTATAGGAAAAACAGCCTGAAACAACTAGTTCCAATTATTGAATTGAAACACAGATCCTGGGAAATTAAAATATTCTACGGTAACAGTAGTTTTCCTGTCCAACTTTTCTAGACTTTATGTTCTTTCATATTTCTTCAAATTATAGCTGAAGTTTTTGGACTTGGAAAGAAAAAAAAACCCAACCCAACTCCTCTTACCTGAAATATTTTGCGTCAAAAGAGCAAAAGAAGGTAAACAATCATATCGACATATCACAGTGCTGGGAGTTTTTTCTGTTTCATTTATTGTCTTTACATGATTTGTGAAAGACAGCTATATGGAAGAGTGAAATATGGGCCTTCCCAGGCTAGCACTCACACACTGAATTATTGTTTACTTAACACATTTTTCCTCCTATAAGGGAATGTCTTGTGCGTACCTGAAAAAAAAATGCCTCCAAGAAGAAAGATCATATTTAGTACATACTGTTTCAACAGAAACACATTCTGTCTGCCATTAAAAAGCTGATAAGCAGTATATTTTAGATGCTGTGTCACACTGGAGCCGAATTTGACTCCATTGCAACAGGCTGTATCAGCATGGGTCCAATGGGTTCATTGCAGTGATACTGGAGTAGATGTGCAGTGTTCTAAATAAAACCATTAGCTATGCAAGTCTGTATCTGTCACTGCTATATCTGTTAAATGTTTTTTGAATGCAATCTTTCTTATTTATTTGCACTGCCCTGACTAAAAATGGGACCTCACCATGTTGGGTAATATACATAGTGAGAAAATACTCCTATTGCAGGACCTTGCAACATGAATAAACCAGACTGAAAAGTGGTGAAGGTAAAGGGAGAGGTAAAGTAATTAGGGTCCAAATTGATAAACTGAATGAAGCTATTTCAAGGGGGCAGTGGCTTTCCTCTTTACCCCAAATCATGCCTGCACAGAAGTTGCAATGTCTTCGTCCTGCTCTACCACCACTTCTTATTCTGATTTAGCAGCAGCAGTTCGGGCTTTCAGCATTTGGTGTCTGCTGGAAGAGGGATTTGGCAGCTCGAATAGCTTGTACAGGCCAAACTACCCTTCAGAGGAGAAGTAGGAGGCCAGATGAAGCTGTCCCATGGGTCATATCTGGCACAGGAGCTATCACTTGGACAAATTCGATCTAATATTCATGTTAGGTAAAATTTGTAAGTCTACCTCTAATACAGAAAGTCACACAAAACACTAGTCCCTTCCATTTGCACAAAGGCATGTAGAGAAAAAAGTGTATTGCAATTCCATCCTTTGCAAGACGTGCAAGATTTTGGCCAAGCAGAGAAGCATAGTACTAGCCTGTCCCTCAGCACAGTGTATTTAGGATTTGCTGCCAGTGCTGACAGCAAATCCCTGAATGAGGACAGCTCTTGGATTTAGTCATTGCTCCCAATACTGTTTATATATTTAGGTACTGATTCTAATGCATAGTTACTATGCTAGGCCTGAGTTCAGGTTTCTGTTCTGAAAAGGAAATACTGTCATCTCTGTGGTATCATGTAAGGCTGTCTCTTGTTTTTGTCCTCATTCTCTCTCTCTCTTTTGCATTTTTGGCTATAGAATAGTCCGATTTTAACGGGATAAGAGGATAATCACTGCATCAGAGGCTTGTTGATAGCCTGCTGATTAGAGTACTCTCTTGGGATATTAGGGGCAATGGTCTGAGCGACTCTCAAGATGGGAGCCCTTCTGGATAAATTTTGAACTACTCAACTGTTTCATAAAAGACAAGCACTTGGTACCATTGCTTCTACCCAATTACCTCTGTGATGAATAGACCAGCTGTGGGGATGAGGGCAGAGCAGTGGATATTGTTTGTCTTGGCTTTAACAAGGCCTTTCTCATGTCTCTCATAGCATCCTTGTAGCCACACAGGGGAGATATGGGTGGCCTTCAAGGTGAGTAGGGCTCGATACTTTAAAGTCTAACTGGCAGCTGGTTTTCAGTGGTCTTCCTCAGGGGTAGGCTCTGGGGCCGGTACTTTTTAACATCAACAACCTGGCGGTTGGGATGGAATGAACCATCAGCAGGGTCAAATCTGACACTAAGCTTGGGAAAGCTTTTAATATGCTGGAGTGTCAGCCAGCTACTCACTGGGCCCCCAGTGAGCCAGAGGAATGGGCTAGCAGGAGCTTCATTAAGCTCCACAGAGGCAAATGAAGTCTTTCAGTAGGGACAGAGTAGCCCTGTGTGACAACATAGGCAGGGACAGACCGGCTTGGGAGTAGCTTTGCAGAAAGGACTTAGGGTCTGATGACAAGGAGGTTAAGGAAAGTGATTATTTCACTCTCCACAGCATTTGTGAGGTTGCACATGGAGTATTATGACCAGTTTTTATTTCCCTGGCACAAAAGAGGTAATGACAAACTGGAGGGAACCCAGCAAATGACCTCATGGTGTTCTTCTCCTTAACCACACTAACTAAGATCACGGATCCAAGATCCTGTTTAATGTAGGCTTTAACGACTTAACAAAAAGTCAAGCTTCTTGTTAGAGCCCTTGTAGGTGAATTTCTGGTGTGATGCTGTAACCAGCTGTGCTCTTACATGCTGATGGCTCAACCTCTAAACTTGCTACTGACAGTAGTGAAATCTTTAGAAATTAAATAACTTCAGAAGTATTGAAGAGAATTCCTACAGTAAATACAGAAAATTTGGTAGATGCAGCAAAACTACCAAGTCATGTATGGCCTACGTGACTTTAATACTCCATGACTATGGAGTATTAAAATGGTGACATTCTGCCCTTGAACACATCAATTCTACATGGGTTAATACTAAAAATTAGGGTTTATAAAAATAGTCACCACTCAAGTAATGTGTGTTTGATAGGGCTGATTTATATAGGAAAGAAATGCAATTGGGTAGGATCTATCTCTCTCTTTGTGTTTATTCAAGAGGAAGAACACGTATTCCAAGAAATTTAATTCATGTTTTCTTGTCTTTTTTGCTATTGCCCCTTTAAAAGTTGCTAACAAAAATGTCGCTGTGTAAAATACTTGCTTACAGTGTCCATAAATGCTTAACTCGTCTACGTAGTCTTTGGCAGATACATCCTCTGAAGTTGTACTAGCCAGCTTACTACCTTTGGCTGGGAGCTGGCTGGCCACGGCTTGCTGGCTTCTTCAGAGTTCAGGGGCTCAGCTTCTGATGGGCAAAAGCAGTGCAGCTGCGATAGCCCGCGTATGCATGTCCTGCGCCTGTTTATATATAGTACTCTGATTTTACTACACCAAATTGGTGAATGTGAACCGGAGTAAATGCAGCATGGCAGAGCCTATGGGCCCTCTGAAAAATAACTCTGGTACACATGAAATTTGTAGTTCATCTCACTGAGTTGTTCAGTTGTCATTTTTTTATATTTTTTCATTAAGTATCACAGGATTTTTGTGTTCTTCCAAGTTTACTGGCATTGTTTTGTCAGTTAGGGATATGAAAAAGTCATGTTGCTGGTCAATTGGGCTATTCTGGCAAGAGCAAGGGTATAGATGCAATTATTGTCCAAAAGTCATCCTGCCAGAACATTGTTTTCCACCTGGGGAACTGGGTTAAACTGAAATGTTCCCTGAAACTCTCTAGATGATAAAAGTAACTGTCTACACTTGACGGACTCGCTGACATAGGCATATGGACAAAATTGTCTTTTGGCACTAGGCTATTTCACAGGTTTTATCTGCAATCAGATAGGACAAATACCAGTTTTTCTTTAGCTAAAAAAAATATCCATTTTCTTTTTGGATTTTTGCTTTTTCTTCTTAGCCAGCTTAATGTATCTGCTTGTAGAAAAGTGCTAGTATTTGAGTGACAGTTAAAAATCTTTATTTCTCATAACACTTTGGTAGAAATTTTATGTGACTAATGAATTTTCCATGTGTTTTTTCATTAGGTAACAAATCTATTGCAGAATTACAGCTTTCACTGTAAATAGCAGAAAAGGATGAAATAGCAGTAAGAAGTAGTACTGGACTATTATAAACAGTTCCTGTTTTTATTGAAATTGTTATCAAACAACTTAATACCTTGAGCAAAACTCTTCAGGCTGTTCTGGAAGAAAATTATATAAAATAAGTAATTGTTTTTCTTTCATTGAAAGATCTACTTTTTTATTCTCTTAGTACTTGAAGACAGCTAAGGATATTTATAGACCTTTTCTGAATGTGGAGGACAGATTATCAGCAGGGAGTAGCTAATGGAAACTAGTACGAGAGCTTCAGGCTAGAAATACCACAAGGATCATGGCAATGACCTCAGACTAGTTGAAAATGTATGTGGTGAAATAGGAGAGACAAGTCTTGAGGGTGTGGAAAGTAAGAACTGCATATTGAGGAATTTCTTCCACACTGCAAGAGTTGTTACTGTAAGAAACTTGTGTCTGCATAACTTTTGCAGAATTTGGTGATAAGGACACCAACTATGTGTTATCGCTGTTTATCTGATAGCCGGGGGGGTGGGGAGAACAATTCAGGCCTATGTCACCCTTACAGTCTTCTATATTACAATTTTGTTCAAATAAAAATCAAAGAAAAATTGGAATGATCTTGGCATTTTGGTAAAAAAAAAAAATTAAAAATTGTAAACTGGATTTTGAGGAAATGCTTGGCAGTTTTTATTGTGATCCCCTCTGGATTGTCCTGAAGTGTCCCAACAAAAATAGCTATCATCAAGATTTTAAAAGTTATCCTTAGTTTTTAAAACTAATAAAAGTCTCAACTAAGAGAAACAAGGGTGCATTTTCCCCCTTTTGCTTGTTGGCACTGCTGCTGACTTCAGTGTGACGGATAGAGCTGGTGACTCAGTGGACGTATAGTGGAAGATCAAGCTAAACCAGCATGAAAAGACAAGGATTGTCCATCATCTCAAAAAGATGTGGTTAACTGATGGTTGGGTAAAGAGTGAAATGAATCTAATGACAACTTCACCAACCTCTAACTCAACATTGTGTTATTTAACTTACTTTACAAAA
Source organism: Gavia stellata (assembly GCF_030936135.1). Taxonomy (NCBI): domain Eukaryota; kingdom Metazoa; phylum Chordata; class Aves; order Gaviiformes; family Gaviidae; genus Gavia; species Gavia stellata. Next base: position 19,757,267 of record NC_082599.1, on the reverse strand, counting down.
CAGCTCAGCTTGATTTCTGGCAGTTCTCACTGCTTTTTCTCACCATGTACTCCATATTTCTTCGCCTTAAGATACAGCTTTCATTGCTAGTTTATCTAATTTTCCATTCCTTATAAATCCTGTACTAATTCCTAATACACTAATATACTTTTTGATGTTATCTGGAGGCCTCCTGTACATATTTTCCCCCGTTTTAGTTATACCTAGCTTTGCACCTTTGATTTAAAGATGTTCCAGAGCTCCCAATGCATCCAGGTTTTGATTGCTGCTGTCCAACCAGCTTTACTAATTACCTGAAATTTTCAAAGTGGACACAGAATTTCCACAGGATACATAGAGTGTCTGGGTCAGAAGAGAGTAGCAGTGCCTTGTTCATGCCAGTGATTTCTGGTTCTGTGGGAAGGTTTCAGTGCTCTAGCACCTAAGCACCAAGCATCAGCCAGATACAGATATTCTCATCAGTTAATAGTTCTCTTCAGACAGGAGCCCATGGATTATGGTGTTGCTAAATGTCAGTAAGATTTTTCAGTGCAGAAATTTGCAAGATGTCTTGCCTACACAGAGAGTGTCCTGTAGCTTCACAGGAAAGAAACTCATGAGGTCCAATTTAAGCTTTGACTGTATTTTATTTCATAACACTGAGGAGTTATTTAACTGCTCTGCCTCAGTTTTCTCTTCTTCATTATGAGAAGAGAATTTTGAGAGGATTATTGAGTACCAGTATTTTTCCATTTAAAATTCATCATGTGAGAGAACTAACTCATATTTGTAACGGTCACAGAAGATGACTCAATCATGTTTGTTAACTTATTCTTCATTTATCAGGTATTTAACTTTTCTTTGCTGTTGTGTGCTTCATGATTTCTCTCTTAAATAACCAGTTCTGTACCTAAAAGAGAGTTGTGATTAAGGTTCTTCAAAGCATCTAAGCTGCCCAGCACTGAGATCATTGCTAGCAATACAACCATGATAACGTGGTGCTTAGGCAGGGTTAGGTCAGCACCGTGTATTCGATGGAGGTGCTGAGAGATGTGATGTGGTGGTGTCATGCTGCCTGCATAACATTAGCTTTTGCTGTAAGGAGTAAACCTTTACCAGTTGTAAATAAGGAGTTGTGATCTTACCAGTATGGGTACAGTGCTGAGTCATTTTGGTTATGCAGCTCCTTGCTCTAAAGCCGGCCTGGACCCCGTGAGTTCAGGTATGGTTCACCATTATGCCGTGTGGGCACGTCCTCAGCTGCCAAGTGGATTTTACAGCCCAGCGGCAGCATCTAAGGCAAACACCTTGCTGTGCATCTGGTGTGTTGGGGTAAGCTGCAGCCACAGCACAGGCAGTCCTTGAAGCTGTGCTAGCTGGACTAAAGGTGCAGGATGGCTGCTCCAGGCACCCTCTAAACCCAGCACTGATGGGCTCAGCTTGTGCAGGAGGCACTGCCTGTGTAAATCAGGTTAGCAGCACATCTTTCATTGCACTGTGTTGCATTTCATGTAGACCAGCCCTGAGAGAAAGGACAGAATATTGCAAGTCCTTCTGTCGCTGACCTTTGGTAAAGAGGGAGCAGGAAGTCTTTTGTTTTTGAAAGAGTTCTGTATGCAGGGAAGGAAAGGGTGATCATGTGGTGTGTTCGCATGATCATCATCAGATCTGGGTTTTATGCTTGTAAACCTTTCTTTGAACATGTCCTTTCACCTCTTGGGTGTTTAATTTCCCCTACTATAAAACATACCTTTCTGTTGACAGGAATGTTGTGAAGCAATTTGTAAAGAGGTTTACGTTTCTAAGGCCTGGCTTACACATAAATGTTTTCTGCTATGGCTTGTGCTTAATGGTGTGGCCTATTGCCTGTAGGCTGAAGAATGATCAGAAATTCCAAAGGTATTTCTGAAACTAAGTTACACCAGCATGACAAAGGGGAAAGCTTAACATCGCAGTTTGCCTTGTAGCTGTAGGAAAGCCCAGGGCTGGCAGTATCTAGGAGCACCTGGGAAGTGGTAGCCACAGTGTTGTCTGACTTGGACTTTCAGAACAGTTGCATGGTGTAGTTTCCTCGTTCACACTGATCTTCATACCTGTCTTCCTAGAGTAGCAGGGCATTTCGCAGTCCTGTTTGTTTTGTGTTTTATAAACCTCGGCACGATCTTCATGTTTCAGGTAAATCCATTGTAACAGAAGCATAAGTGCAAGAGGGACTTCAGGGTATGTGGAGACATTAACGTCAGTTGTGTTTAACTTTCTTTCCAGCAGCTTTGCTGGCACATGTGCTGTGCCCTAACAAAAGCCATGCCTGAGTTATATTCTACTTCTTCTTGCTTTAGTTCTCCATGGGAGTAATTTTTTAGCTGAAGGTAAAACAAACCTCAGAGCTCCAGCAGCTTCCACGAAGTTGGGCCTGTGGGTATTACCGGTGTTCAGAGTTTCAGCCCAGCAATGTGTGGGAGAAAAATAACGTCAATGACTTAAAATAATGGATTTTGAGTCTCTTTATCCTGTCATGCTGAAGCCGGATTTTCAGAAGTGAGCAGTTAGTTTTGTCAAATAGGAAATGCCCTAAAGCATTGCTATACCATGATATGAATCAGACAACTCAAGAGGAAAGGCAGTAGGTTTTTTTAAGGGCATGTGATTTAAGGGAGAGTGAGGAAAAAAGAATTTATTATGCCTTTGAAAATGTCTTTTACCCCTATAGTAAGACTGTGGCTAAAACATTTCTCTGAGTTGTATGTTAAAGCTGTATATTTTAAGGCATGACCTTTTTTGGATAACGTGCATATTTGCTTTGAAAATCCAAGACCCAAAGATAACTGTAATTTTGTTTTGGATCAATATTTTGTGGCAGTATTGGAGGACAGGCAGAGTCAAGACTGTTCTGAAATGATTTAGACTTGTGTATAAGGAAGATTTTTCAACTCTACCATATCTTTTGTGTTAACGGTTTCAGTAGCTCAATATTCAGCACATTTTTAGTGGCCTGAAATGCAAAAATAGCATTATCTGCATTCTGCACTAACTTTTAAACTGGGCAGAAAAGAGAGTCACACACACCTGCAAAGCTGATATGCAAAGTCTGTATTTTTAGCCAAAAAATCATTTTTTGCCATTTAATCCAAGAAAGTTTCAAATGCCAAAATATAGAAGGTTCCTTATGTTCTTCCTAAGAACTGAAAGCTATCATCAAAAATGAATACGTTTATGTACATCTTGGAACACTGAAGTAAATATGTTCATTAAAAACATGTGTACTTTATTTTATTTTACAAATATAGTTAGTTTCTGAATTCTAGAGAATGTTTAGCTGCATAGAATATTTGAGCACTAAAAAGCCAATTTTACCTAGACTAACATAAAGAAATAAATGCCATCTCAAATTAAGAAAAAGGAAAAATAGTTTAATAACCTATTAAATACTGACATTAAAAATAAAATTCTTATGAAAATTCTCCCCAGTCTTTGAAAGAAAACTAGTGACTTTTCAGTCTGAAACAATTTTTCCACTGAAAAGAAAATGGAAGTTTGTAGTAGGATTCATAAAGGGTCTGGTTGTAATCTTAACGAAAGAAAAAGTATCAGCTCTTTATAATAGTAAGAAAATTATGTTAACAGCTCCATTTTATAAAAGCAGCCTAATATTAAATAATGGTTAGGTAATGTTGAGAGGTCTGTTTAATATTCAGAAAACTTAACATCTTCCTTCCCTAGGTGCAAGCACAATTATCTACCCACGGATTGTAGGAACATCTGCCGATGTGTATATTCATTCTTCTATAGCAGTTATGGCCAATACAGGGTCAAAAATACTAAAGACTAAGGGGAAAGAGGCCTCGTCTTAGATTAAAATGCCTTCCCTTCTTTTCATTAAATGCTTTTGTATTCTAGGACCTTAGCTTTTCCCATTGCTTTTGCTCAGTGTTTGTATCTCAGGACTATAAACTGCCCATCCCATTGCTGATGACTTTCAAATGAGAATCATTGAGTTACCATCTAAGTTTTGTGATTTGCTGAGATTTGATAATGACTGATGGTAACCGCATTGAGGACCTTGTGTTCCCAACCCTCCTGTTTATATTTGCCATGGGAGAACAACATACGGTGCATCTACACTGCAATTACTATGGTGAATTCAGTTTGTGTAAAGTAGAATCATACAATAGTTTGGTTTAGCCTGCCTTTGTTGGTTATTGGTAGATGCAAAGGTATGGCAGCACAGAATCTGCTCAGGCCCCAAAGTCTGCCTGAAAATGTAATAAAGACTTTAGCAGTTAGTTCAGTGCTGTCCTACCATTATGTCACTAGCAGCATCCAAACTGGGAAGTGTAAACCTGCCCTGATTGTATGTCTACATGAGCTGCAGTGAGATTCAGTGTAGATGTTTCTGTAATCACTAATTTTTGAGCAGATCTGATGTGGTATTCGTTTTCCAAATACTTTCCAATGGCTAGATAGCTTTTGAGCCATTTACAAAGCATCTAGCTGTGGCAGTGCCTCTCAGACAGCTGGTGGAAATACAGACTTCAGTGGTATTTTTTTTCTTTCTTTTCTGCATTTTTTTTCTCTTCCATCTCATTCTGGGCTGCTAAATGTCTGCCAAGTGGATGCACCAATATATTCTGGGGGCCACCCAGCTGGAAAGCAGCTTGGTAGAAAAGGGGTTCCTGCTGGACACCAAGTTGAACATGAGCTAGCAGTGTGCCCCTTTGGCAAAGAAGACCAGTGGTATCCTGGGCTGCATTAGACAAAGTATTGCCAGCAGGTCGAGGGAGGTGATCCTTTCCCTCTACTCAGCACTGGTGAGGCCACACCCGAAGTGCTGTGTCCAGTTCTGGGCTCCTCAGTACACAAGAGACATGGACTTACTGGAGAGAGTCCAACAAAGGGCCATAAGACTGATTAACTTGGTTGGAGCACCTCTCCTATGAGGAAAGGCTGAGAGAGCTGGGACTGTTCAGCCTGGAGAAGAGAAGGCTCAGCAGGGCATCTCGTCAATGTATAAATGTACCTGAGGGGAGGATGCAAAGAAGAAGGAGCCAGGCTCTTTTTAGTGATGCTTGGTGAAAGGACCAGAGGCAATGGGCACCAACTGAAACATGTCAGATTCCCTCTGAACATCAGGAAACACGTTTTCACTGTGAGGGTGACCAAGCACTGGCAAAGGTTTCCCAGAGAGGTTGCAGAGTCTCCCTCCTTGGAGATATTCAAAAGCTGTCTGGACACCATCCTAGGCAACTGGCTGTAGATGTCCCTGCTTGAGTGGGGGGGTTGGAGCAGATGACCTCCAGAAGTGCCTTCCAACCTCAAACATTCTGTGATTCTGTAATCTGCCATTTTAGTGTCTTTTGACACCACTGCAGAAGCTACAACTGCTCCATCTCTTGCAGATAGCAAGAGAGTAAAGGTGTTCTTCCCAGCACAATGCAGTGTTGTACAGAGACACTTGAGATGGCTCAGAAAGAGCACAGTGTCCTCTCATCAATCCATGCCCAAGCAGAATATCCACGCCTTGGGTACGGACTGAGTATGTAGGCTCAGATGAACTTACCAGTTCCTGTTCCTTCTGTACCTGAACCAGTTCTGCTGAACATTTGCTTCTGCATCTACTCCCTAGTGCTGTGTATCCCAGGAATTTTCATAGTCTGGCTGCTATCCTGTGGCAGCCTGTTTCCTGCTGTGCAGGTCCTAATGAGCCTTCCCACACTGGAGAATCTCATGAGAAGACCTTTTGGTGGTCTTTAGGAGCCAGGCCCAGTATGGTCAGAGCTAATCTGCCCCATCAAGCCCAGTCTGATTTCTGCTGTTGATTGAGATGGCTCTTCTCAGTGCTTCAGTCCTCGGAGGGCTTTGTAGCTTAGGATGGCGTGGGACTGGGCTGTAGCAAAGCTAATGAGCCACGCTTGTGTGGCAGTACCGGCCAGTGGAGTACAGGTACCACCTGGTTATGTGGGAGTCAACATAGCCCTGGCAGGGCCAATACAGGCATCGTGGAAGAAGTACTTAGTATCCCTTCACTGAGTCCCTCGTCTATATTATCCATGTTTTTTTTCCATTATCAAGCATCTCACAGCTTCCCTTTCCCTGAAAATAGAGAGTTATCTATATCAGAATGGTGTTCTTTTTGACTTGAGTGAATAAGAATGTCCATATTTTGCAATTCAGCATCTGAGATTACTCATGTTTCTCACCGAGTGCTAAGCGTGACTATTAACACTGCTGTGAAACTGAAAGGATCCAAAATTCCTCTTGTTTTTCAGCTAGGGCTTTATACTATATAATGCCAGCAAATGGAATTGCAAATACAAAGTTACTAGTGCTAAAATGGAAATCTGTTTTTTTGGGGGGGGTTTATTGGGTAAGCATGAGGCTCAAATGCAAAATTTATGTTTAAGGGAAACTGGGTGATATTAAAGGATAAAGTTCTTCCTCAACTGCTTTAAATAAAAGTACCTTGTGACTTACCAACACCTTCTACTGCAGAGCAGACTTGGTGTGTTTGGGATTTTCCATTATCCTTCTTAAGGTAAACTTCTAATTTATCTAACTGAAGAACAGTAAAAATAGGCTTCTCAGCAAAGTGCAGTACTTGAGCAAGCATATTTATCAAGGCACAACCATATCACTGTTCTCTGCTCTATTCCAATAGCATGTTGAAAAGGAAAATGTTGTATGTGCTTTATGAGTAAGGAGTGTGAGTTGATTTTTCTCTACTCATTATGGGCTTGGTCTGTGTTCCCCATGGACTTTAAAGCCCAGATCATTTCTGTGCACTTAAGAATATGTAACTTGTTATTATATTTTGCTTGTAGGTGTGTTGTATCTTCAGTATGGAGATGAAACAAAGCAGTTGAGGATGCCGAACGAAATCACAAGCACAGACACAATTCGTGCCCTTTTTGTAAGTGCCTTCCCCCAGCAGCTGACGATGAAAATGCTGGAATCACCCAGTGTGGCCATTTACATCAAGGATGAGAGCAGGAACATATACTATGAATTGTGTGATGTGAGGTAAGTAAACATGGAATTACAGCTGTTGGGTTTGGGTTGTTTTTTTTTTTTTGTAGTGCACTTACAGAATAAAAAGGAGCAGAGTTGATAAGTATCTGACAGATAGTGGCCTGACACATAAAGGCATGTTCAGTGGTATCTGAGTAATATGGGAAGTTTGCCCTGACACTGCCTTCAGCTGTAGGTGCAATATCTGTTGCACAAGCCATTGATAAACGGCGTACCTTGTTCAAATATTCATATAATGCATGCAGGTTCACATATTTAATATTTCATTGAATTTTAACTGAGACATAAATATTTAAAATACGGAACACAAAATAAACATTTACAGAAGAACTGTTTTTTTCTTTGCTGGCAGAGCAAAGCCCGATCCTTGTGAGCCTGAAGTTACAAATATGAATGTCAGCGCTGTCCTCACAGCAGTGCCAATTATTCATCTTCTAACACTGCTAAAGATCTGTGGCACTGGTGACCGCTGCTGCAGCAGCCCCACCACCCTCCTATTTTATGTTAGGATGCAGCAACTGATGCAGTCACTTCCCTTCACTAATTCAGAGCTTGGTCAATAAATGATCTGACTAACATCTGGGTGCATCTTTCTATCCTTTATTTTGTGGGAGTGCAGCTGCTTAATTAACCATGTTCCTTCAGTCCTGATGTCTGTGCTCTTTGAGCAGAAGGAGCAGGTTCTCAGGGTCCCTAGAAAGTCCCAAATCATGTAGCAACAAAGCTCTCGGGCACACCTCAGACATGTTACACTCTGTAAAATTGTGCAAGGAAATATGGTGGGCCTTTATGCCATCCGTTTCATAAGAAGTTACGTGATAAAAAGAATGGACAGAGGAGCATAAGAAGATGAAGGAGAAAGCAGAAAAGGTGTTTCCGCTACCAGTCTACCACTAGTGCAGAAAATTATGTGAAAGTAAGAGAAGTGTATTCGCTGCTGCCTTGTTTCTTCTGGAGAACCTGTGGCTCAGGTGCTTCTCCGTATCATGTTGTAGTTAAAAGAGCAAGTTGGAGCTTTTTTAGCCTTGCCACTTCCAATTACCCCACTCCTCTTCTTAGTCTTTGAACAGCACCACACTCTCCTCCGTCTTGCTCTCCTCAGGCTGACTATCCAGTGTCTTGTCATCAGCCAGCCTCTTGGATTTCAGTTTCTGATTTTTTATCTTCCTTGCTTTGCAGACTCCCACACCCCTGTTTGGCCACTGTAATGCCTGTATTAAGGCCTGTCTGATTTTTTGCGTCATCATTCATCATGTGCTCAAGTTTCTTATACATCAAACAGTCTATTCACAAGATTGGATCAACTGATTAAATCAAGATACATGTTACTATGTCTCTGTTGCCAAGCACATTATTGCCAACTATCATCTTACCCATCGGCTCCTTTTCTCTCACTTTATCCCTCCATCTTCCCTTGAGTTTCAGACTAACAGTTATGATTTCATCTCCTCCCTGCCCCCAAGAATGTGGTTGTTGATTATCTTAATACCACTCCACCTTTTTTTTCCCTTGCTCCCATTGCAGGCGTCACTCTGCCAACCTCAGGCCTGGCTCAATCCCAACATCTGCTTCCTGTTTCTGTGCATGTATTGTAGAGCATTTCTAGAGGAAATCCCACGACCCAGCTGACTTCCTCCATAACAAAATTTCCTCCTTCTGTTCTGCCACCCTTCTCACTAAGGAAACCTCAGCAATTCCAGCTTAATGGAGTCCAAAGCATGCACTACCAGCTGCATTTTCACCACTTTTGAATAATTTCCACAACAATTTCTCCATTTCTATTCCTTACTCTTCATAAGATCTTGCCAGTGTCTCCCCTCACAGAACAGATGAAATGAAGTATCATTTTTTTTCTCCTTTGCTTGCCATGTCTTCCTTCAATTCTCTTCTTTCATCCTTGTCTTAAACACAGGTGTTTCAGCTAACTCTTTAAGCTTTCCACCTCCCTCGGAGGCTGTTTCATGTTCCTCTGTGCCTCTCATCCCTTACTTTGTCTTTTTATTAATTTATTACTCTATTAAAGTGCCTACTCTTACATTGCTAACATGTTTCTGTGCCTCCCAACAAAACTGCCCCTGAACACAACATACATTTCCACTTTCTACCCCATCACTTTTCTCTCTTGCACTGAGCAGTCACTACAACTGTTGGCTGGAGTTTTACTCTTCTAATTCTGTACTAGACCCATTTCCAACCTGTCTGGGGTTTTATTCTTCTAATTCCAGCTTGTCTTTTGTTCCCTACTGTTCCATTGCAATTGTCAAAGTCAATAAATGGCCAGCTTTTGTGAACACCCTTTTTCTCTCAGATCTCTCATGTACTTTTAATGTTTACTTCTTGAAACTTTGATCTCCCTTTGTTTCAGTGGCTGTTCCTTCCTGATTTCTTCCTGTCTCTCTCCTCTCCTTTCAGGTATCATTTGAGAGGTCCTCTTCTCAAACATTGATTTTCTGGGTTTATTTCAGGGCTTTGTCCTCCTTCCTTTTCCTTGTCTGTATCTGTCTCCATCATCTTATCCCTGGGGATTAGTTGAATTACTATACCTACCTGGGTGACTCTCCTGTTTATTTTTCTGTCTCTCCTTTAGGATGGGATTTATCTGACCAAATGGAGATTTTTACATCCACATTTTGAGCTGGTTGTGATTAATCCTGTAAAATTGTCTGATAATTTATACATGCCAGAGAACCTAGCTGTTGATGTCTTCCCTGTGAATGTCTGTATTTGGATGACATTAATCCTACCTCTTCTGTCCAAACTAAAATCTTGATCTTCTCTTTTAATATAGTCTCATGGACCATTAGTTTCAGCCTAGCTTATGTTCTCCTTCATTAGGCCAACACACACCTTCCCCTTTTTTTTCTTTTTTTTTTTTTTTAATCAGTGGGGCCAAAGCACTATCTTTCTACTTAACCCCTTAACCTGGTCCTTTTCTTAAAGTGATTCAGGGCTTTGCATCCAGTGTAGATTTCAGATTTTTTTCTGCATAACATCCCTATGATGCAGTTTTTCCTTTCCTACCACATAGTGAAAAAATACTCAGCTAATTCATCGGTTTTTTAATAGCAACTGCTGTAATCGTCTTTTCTCAGCAGTTGACACAGGTAATCTTGTTCGCTCTTACCCATTCAAATGAAGCAACAAAGATCATTCTCCTAGTTTGACAAGCAGACTGTTTCACATGCACTTTTTTCATTTGTCCTCTGGCTGCATCTTTTCCATCTCGTTAAATATAAACTACTTGTCTTCATTATGAGGGCTCCTTCAAGCCCACTTCAATGCTACTTTTCATTTCTTGTTCAGTACCAAGTGCCATCTGCTTCCACTTTGTGAATAATGCCATCTTCCATTCTACATGTCCTTAATTTTCAAACAAGTGCCTTCATGCTCTCTGTCAGGCAGCCCTCTAATGCGCTTGGAAGGCATCCTCCGCAGACATCTGCAAAGCCACTGCGTTGGTCTCCTTCCAGTCCCACCTTCCCGCTCTCTGTGTTGCACTGCCTACTCAGAGCATGCCCGTGGTCCCAGCATCTGTTTATTGCTCCTCTGGCTGGAGAGGCTATGGTCTTCTCCTTTCTTTTTGCTCCCTTATCTTCCTGAAGCTATCCTGTTGTCTTTTGTGTCTTCTATTCACCTTCTAAGGTGGTGAAGAGGTGGTATTCCTGGGGTGTTTATACAGCACACATAGATCAATGAGGCCTTTGAACATGCCAAGGGCATCTGGGAGCTACAATAATGCAAATAATAGTAATAATAAAAGTACAGTAATATATACCTGTTATCAGTAATGTTTATCTCAGAATAGCAACACGAGGTGAAATAGAATTCACTTCAGAGATCAAATGCCTAGTATTTTGGTGCTTTGCCTTGCAGCAATGTTTTACTTTAAAGTGTCATGTTTCTACAAGAAATATTTACGGAGAATGCTTTTAAAACAAACTCCAGTTGGTTGAGGTGCCATCGCATAGCCATCAGACAGAAAAGACAGCAGATAAAATTTATTTAAATGAATAATATACCATTTCTTGAACTGAAGATGAGACATCTTGCTTTCCATTGAAAAGAACATATTTCCAAGTCTGAGGCAGAAAATGGTAACTGAGACTCCCGGTGTGAGTCTCAAGGCGAAAGGGTCACGTTTGCAAGATGGAAAACAGTTTATGTTACCATAAATAATTGAAGAACTTGAACTTGCTGCAAGGTAGCTATTTTCCTATGCAGTCTACAAGTAAACACTCATAAATACTAAACTTCTCATCAGCCCTGCAGTTCTTAAACAGAAGGCACTGATCTGTCTCTTAAGCTGTGGGGTTTCTTTAATAACTACTTGACATCTACAACAGCAGCACAAGTTCTGACTAGCTACCCATTCAAAACAATCACTGATTGTAATATGACATTGTAAGAAAGAAATTGGACCTGCCCAAGGATCCTTTCCTTCTTTTTTAAATGATAATCCCAGTGATTAAGATCAGTTCACTAAAACTTGTAGCTGCACCTGGAGGAAAGGAATTCAGTCACATGTGTAAGTAAATTCTCTAGAGATCACTACTGGGAAATGAAAGGAATCGCAGCTTTGAAAGGATGTAAGTGAGCGTGGATTGGACGCTTTGCTGCTGATTAAATGTGAGCAAGAGATCAGCAGAACTCAGTGCAAATGTCTAAACTGTAAAATTATTGGAAGGTAGGTTTTGAAACAAAATAGATAGCTAATGTTATCTAACTCTTTCCTAAGTGTAGTAGTTTAAAAGTGGACTAATAAATGACAAAGTGTTGGGTCCTTATTAAACAAAAAATATTCTCTTTGGGCTTTCTAGCTAAACCATTTCTGTGGTAGCTTTCATCAAAACTTTTGCTTTTTTATTTGCTTTTGTAGTTCCTATTTTTTCCCTTAAAAACCTATCTTTATTATAGATTAAGTTTAGAGGAAGGATTTATCTGCTACTGAATTTTTAGCTTTTTTGGATTCTTTTTCAGGTTTGTGAACAAGTTGATAATTAGAATTGCTAAGAATAATTGCAGTTAGAAAGACTGCTTTTCTTTTGATATTCTTGCCTCTTAGTATAGCGAAAATTCACGTGGGCTGAGTACACAATAAAACATGTAAATATTAACTAAATCCTTTTGAATGCCTGTAAATGTTGAAGCTCTATTGTCTTCAAAGTGTTTTCACTCTATGGCAGGATCTTGAAAGAAACTTAACAGTATCTAATTTTTATGGGTGTGGAGTTGTAGCAAAAGAATGATACTTCCCATGGGAAAGAGAATCAAAGTAGGCTTTTGTTTGTTTGTGTGTGTCTAATTTATGGCATTTAGGTTTTTCTTATAGATCAGCTGCAGACCTACTATGTTTGTCTGTTACCTGAAACTTTCAGGCAACAAAGTAAATAAAACTACTTTCATCTGTTATCATTGCTGATTCTTTGATTCCAGGAATATTCAAGACCGATCTTTCCTTAAAGTTTACAACAAAGATCCTGCACATGCATTTAATCACACTTCCAGAGCTGTAAATGGAGATATAAGGGTAAGTACTAGTGCTGCATTTATACTCTTCTTTCCTCCAGCTTTTATGTTAAATGTTTAAATTCTTAACTGTAATATGTACACAACAATTCATAAAATCGAGGGTATATGTACAATACATATACAGAAGAGGGAATTGATAATGCTTACCATAATATTTCTTAACTGCTTTGTTTTTTCCAATTACTTGCCCTGAGCATTAACTGTTTTTTTGTTCTTGTTTACTAGCATTAAAGCATGTGAATAAAAACATAGCCTCTAATTACTTATTTCGGGACACAGACAGTGATCATAGTTTATACAACTTCTTATTTTGTGTTTCCAAACCCTTTACAGCGAAGTACGGCATGGTGTCAGTTCACTCCAGCAAGGCTTCAGCAGGAACTGGTTTACAGTAGCTGAGCAGATACACCTAGCTTGAAGTCTATTGAAACACTTTGTAAATGACCATTTCAAATAAGAGATCCTGATAAATACCTGTTGTGGCGTAAATGGTTTTGTCTTTTTCTAAAATTTTCTACCTGTACTGAACAAGGACTAGTATATTTGCATTTTCAAGTGAACATTTTGTATTGGAAAACTATAGCAAAGGCATTTGAGACGTATTCGATTTCTCTCCATTACTGTTTCTATCTTTTGCTGGACTGTAATCTCCCACCTTGATGCAGAGAGGGCAGGAGATGCAGCTGTGCGGCACCCCTTCCACCATGTCACCCACAGCTAACGTTGCAGCAGGGGGGGGTGGTGGTGGTGGTAAGATTACACAACCTCATCTCCTCCCCACCCACCCTAGGTCTGTCCCCAGGAAACGGTACAATCAAATGAGCTCGGTGGGCCCAGAAGGGAGAGCCACTACTGTCCTACCTGCTTTGCAGCTTTTGTATGTGCTCCAAAGCTGATTCAACTGTGCAGAAAAATTCCTGTGAAGTGATTTGCTTAATTGTACATTTGCTTCTTGGTTTCATTATCAATTCTGAGCATGTGACACTGCTTTATTATTAATATTTCATGTAAGTACTTCTGCTGTTTCAACAGTTTAGGGACTCATTATTTTAGAAAGATTGCAATAGTTTATTTACAGGCGCTATTCTCAACCACCTCTCATTTATGTACTTCAATTATAAAATGGTCCTTTTGATAGGTCAGAAATCTAATTACTTGATTATTCACACTGCTGCATACACAACATGAGAGAGCAAATAGATGTGCTTCAAAGGGCTGATGTGATAGTTTTTAGTGTCTTCTTTAAGGTCCTGAAATTGTTCAGTTCTAGTTATATTCCTGTAGCAGTAACTGGATGTATCCGATACATCTTATTCATACTCAACGGCATGACATACTATTATTGTGCATTATGACATTGACTCATGTAACAATTTCACTGTGTCTTTATAAGGTTACGCTATACTGTTCTTGTTTCATGTGCAGTGGATGCTGAATGTATCTACTGTGGGTTTATTTGTGTGCTCTGGACCTGTTTTCAGATATGGTTAACTACTGTGTTAGCTACATATATTCAAGAGTAAAGATTACTTCTTTGACCCTCTTCCAGGCATTTACTGCCTAACAGAGTTGTTTTGAACACAGGTGCTGCTTCTGTGCAAGAACTGTAATAACTCATATTGCTTATTTTAAAATACTGTGTTGTACAACAGATATTCACACTTTACATCTCGTGATTATGGCTGAGTTATCTTTCTTTTGCCATAACTCAAAAATAATGGTGACACAGTGATGACCTTTGCAGAAATGGTGGTTTTATGGTAGAATATTGTATTTTGCTCTGCTGAAATGCCCAAGATGCTATTTCGAAATTGAGCTATTTTCTCATTTGGTTTTTCCTTTGCATTGGCAAATTTCTTGTCTTTCTGGTCTGAGAGGTGAAGTCAGAGCTGGGATGTTCATAGGGGCTTTGTGGAGAAACATGCAAAAAGTCTTCCCTTTGATCTATGTGAACTTCTGCACTTCAAAGTTATGAGCATGGAAACAAGCAATTTCTTGAGCTCCAGAAATAATGAAACCTGTTTGTCTGAGGATGTGTGTCTTCTGGTTGGGTTCTTCCTTGTGTGCAGCCAGATCCTAACTGAGGCTTTTCCCAAACCAGAGGGATTTAATAACACTCTCTCCGATCCTCATCCTCTGGAGTCTAAAAAGCTGGAGCACATACTGCAACTTTTCCTCTATTTGGCAGAAGTACTGTAGGATCTTCTTGCAAATGTCTAATTTGGCAAAATTTGTAGGGACATAGTAGTCTAATTTTTTCTACCCTTCAGTTAAAACTGGTTGAAATTTGTCTGCAGATTCACAGGTTATTAGGTCAGGGGAGACAACCACCAATGAGCAGATGGATTATCTATCCCTCTTTCCTTAGCAAACCAGATCGAAGGGCGTAGAAATGCAGGGGGAGTGAGTGAGAAACATGTACATTTTATGTACTGGTATTGCATGGTACCCAAAAGATTGTGGCAAAAGTTTTGCTTCTCATCTCTCCTTTTGTGTTTGTGCATCTTTGCATTGGGTAAATTGATGTTCTTCAATTCCATGTGATATATGAGTGCTAAATTCACTACAGTGGGAAGTAGGGAGTAACTCTTGTAACCACTGTGCTCTGCATCATGCTTAACTGTTTCAAAAAAACCTACAGAAAAGCAGCTTATTGTCAGACTGGTTGAAAGAACACTAGTTATCATGAATTAGCCGTTGTAAGTACATTTTTCTATGGTGATACTGTGAGTGTGGTTGTATCTCCTGCCATATGTGAGTTAAAGCTTTGTTTTTTTGAGGTTTGGGAAAGTTTTGCCTTTACAGATTTTTCTACCGTTCGCCTTCTTGTCCCTTTGGAACCTTTATCCCCGGGTTTGATAATGTTCAGGCTTCTATTCATGTGATCTATAATTATTTCCATGTAACAGACCCAAAATAATCTCAGAAAATAATGTTAGCTGCCAGCTTGGACACCTGTTTTAACTACCAAACAGATGTGAGACCTGTATAAAAATTGGCAGTAACACTTGAAGTATTAAGTATTATCCATATGGACAAGAAGGCTCAGAATGTGCGAGAGGAATGTGGGCTCTGTGAGTTTCAGATCTGCTATCAAACCACTCAGCTTTCATGTCCATTAATTCTAATTTTCCTGCTCTTCTTTCTGTTTTATGTGTTTTTCTGAATGGCTTGTGTTTGAGAAAAGGGTTTTGCTTGGGGTCTAAGCAAATTCTAAAGGACAGCTTCTCCTGAAATCCTTGAGTGCCTTACTTACTTACTGATACTGTGCCATGACCATTTACATCTTGAAGAGCATGGTTTGTTTGACAGGTTTGCCATGTTGAATGCTGTTCAAGCAAGAGATAGTCACATATTGCCATCTCACTAAATATTTGTGTTTGTGCTCTTCCTTTTTTTATTATTCCTTTCCCAAAATGTATGCTGAAAATCTGTAGCAGCTGTTTTCTTTGGAGAAATGTATCTTCACATTGCTGTGTTTCATTTGTTTATTACTTAGCCTGAGCTTGTAACGTTTATCAACACTTTCTAGCTCTCCGTGCAACAATACTTTCTTTTGACAAAATGCTGTCTCATGTCCAAATTTTTAGATGATCTTTTTATTCTCTCTGGCATTGTTTTGAATTCCAGTGCAAATGCATGTACATAGCCATGTTGGTCTGTGCCGTTAGAATTAATGTTTGTGATTTGCATAGATTTGAAGAGGAAAATACTTTCTCAGACTTACTGGGTATAGGGTTCAGGTTGCCTCTCTTCTCACGTTTAGCGGTGGTGTATAGATTCAACATCAATAGACAACACTAAAGAACTGACAGCAGATTTTCATATGTTGCTGAACTAATTGAATTTTTTTATCCTGGGTTGTTGCTGTGAGCCCCTGGTGACTCCAAGTGGAAGTGACTCCCCCACTGAATGTGCACAGGGTATTTTCTGTCCTCATTCCCTACACCCTCCTTTTATGGAGTGTCTAAAAGGGGAAGAATCCTAAATTACAATCTCCGCCTTCTGTCATTGCAACTTGTCTGCATTTCTGGTGGCACAGTTGGATACTAATAATGTTGGTTTATGCACTGGTTTGTTTTGGGCTTCATCTGTTTGCCAGTTTTGAGAATCGGGAGGGAATTTTTACTTCATAACAAACCGGTGGCTATTTTGCTTGGCAATCTTTCTCTTCCCAACCGCCTGCTGTAAAGTCTGTGGGTGACACTTCATTTTAAAATGCCCTAGACCCACAATGTTTTTGCTTAATTCCATGACTTGCATAAGACCTTAGCAGGTCAGTGCTTTATCCCAGACCTCTGCGGGGTGGGTGAGGCCAGAATATCCAAAGTTGCTGGTGCAACTGACATGCACTGATTGCTGTTGTATCAAGGTACACTTTGAGGTGTTTTAGATTCTTTTTAGAGACTGTTTCTCCAAGAAAGAACAATTAGGGCAAGTTGAGTCAAAGCTGAGTTTGGGGGATTGGGGGGTACCTGGAAACTACATTTTCTGGGAGTTAGAATGGCAAAAAGGTGATTTTGTTCCTGGCAGTGATGGGGGATTGGGCTGCCAAGATGACAGGGGATGAGCTAAAATGAGTCGCACAGTAAAATGAGACAGACATTTGGTAAGTTGGGTAAACTGTTGTGCTGAATAGCTTTTATTACTGAAATTGCGCAACAGCAAATTTTCATTTTTGTCCTGAAAGTGCCTGGCTAGCAGGTTGCTAACATTTTAACTCTCTAGAGTTAGATGCAATTGTGAACTTAAAAAAAACCTACAAGTGCTAAAAATCCTCAAACAACTCCCCAAAAATCTAAGCCTGAAATTCAGTGCTGGTTTGCAGGGAAGTTAGAGAGATAATAAAAGCAGGATCATCCTTCTGTGTTCTTAAGGTACCCATAAATATATATCCAGCTTCTTTGAGATGTTTAACTTCTTTTCATTGGATTGTTTGTGATCTTAACATCAATAAACATAAAAGCTGCAAATGCTGCCAAAATTACATTTGTTCATTGCATACTACAGTTAAAAAAAAAAAAAAGCTCCTTGAACTACGAAGAGGTATTTAGAACAAAAGTATTTATTGGAAAAGAATTCAAGCAATACATTGGGTGAGTGCATTTTAGTGCTAGGGTGCCTATAAGACAGCATTTATACAAGTTGCCATGTGTTTGCCTTACTGATCCTATTACTACAAAACTTTGTTTTCTTTTGGGAAGAAAAAGAAAAAAGAAAAAGCAAACGCTAATACCACTATTATCTGATAGAGACCTTCCAAGTGATACAAATCTCATCTTTCCTGCTGTTTTGCTGTCTGCTTTTTCTAATGCTCTTTTTGTCATTGAGAGGTTATGACAACATGAGCCATATTGTATTTATAAACATCACGTGTTTCCTTGATATGACTTGCAGTGTCTGCCAAACAGAACACATGGAAGAAACATTTCTCATTAGCTCAGCATTGGTTTTGGTTATACTGATTTCCGGGACAGGAAAAATGCCTTCCTTACTCAGATTTAACTTTCATACAGTAGAAAGAAAGCCTCTGAGTGTCCATGAAATCGCTTGAACAGAGACGCTGCAGCTCTTTTAGCCCACATACTTTGTCTGAGAAAAAGAGAAAAAGCGGTTTATTTTAAAGAGAAGATGTAATGGCATGTATTGCTGAAACTAATTCTGAATTAAAATACCTGCCAAAGTCAGCTAGAAACGCAACTCACCAAGAGATGTAAGGTAAGATGACGCTTATAAATAATGAAAGATACCTAATTCCTTTTCTTCCTTATTCTTTTTTTTAAACTAAAAGATATTTTCAGATTGACTGGGAATTTAAATCAGAACAATGAAAACACGTTTCTTCTTCCTTGAGTCATATGAGAAAATAAATGTTTAATTGCTCTCTAAATCACCAAACTCTACTCTCAGATTTTATGTCTAGTTTCAAACCTACATATTAAACATAAACAGTTATTTTCCAACTTTGCATTACAAATTTTGCTGAGATTTGAACAAAATATATAAAAGAAGTCTCTGATGTTCTGGATTTTTTTTTACTGATATAGATTTTACTACTTTGAATGGGTTGTCATTTGTCAGTGCTTGCCTATTATTTATGCAGCTACAGAGCTGCAGACACTGAGAAGTAGCTGCATCAAATCAAACTGTGATGAAAGACTGTAAATGTACCTGTTCTCTTTCATTCATATGTTCTCTGATATACAATACCTACTGCTGTATAAAACCTAAGTTAGTGGGAAAGTGGATAGAATTTTAAGGGAAAAATAATTTTTTTATTTTAGCTACACATAAAACAATATATAAATTTCAAATGTTATCTGGCAAAAAGTTGGTCTGTTTAAAGATACAGATCCTGCGTTACAGTTGGATGGATACTGCATTGTGGCTTTTTTAATACGATGGCTATGTGCTTTGGTGTATTATATCTATTTTGCAAACATTGCGTGTAAGGAATATAACCATATAGATCCTACTACTATACCAACATTTTAAAAGATATCTTTGTTTCAAATTTTCAGATAATGAGGATGGATGTTAAGTTTATACCAAGCTGGCTGTTGAAAGAAAGTGTCGTGGTCTTGACATTAAACTGCTCAAGGAACATGAGCTTGCCGCACCCACACAGTAATCTTCCAGTTAGTCTAAGAGGAGTGTCATAGGGTACATATCACAAACCAGTTACCTGGAAACTCCCAGAGAGTTTCGTCTGTGGAAACGGATCAACTTGCAACCGCAATACAGTTGTTACAGTGGAATTTTTAGGGAGAGAGTTCTTTATTTCCCACTAACAGGCCTGTATTCAAGCTAGCCTGCCTTTCATGTTGAGGTTTGCTTAGAGCTTGCCCTGGAGCTGATGAAGTTAAATGACAACATATGATCCATCTTGTGTGAAGTTCTCTTCAGCCCTTCATTAAAATTAGAAGTCTTATCTCTCACATAAGTCTGAGATTCTCAGGCAAAACTTTCACTGCCTGCACTGGGAGCTCGCCCTGAATAAAAACGTAAGGATTGGATTTGAGTCCATTTTTATTGTCTACTAGTTTCTGGTTTTATTTTTATTCCACCTCTTTTTACATAATGTTTCATTGTTCCAATTCTTTAGATGTTTTACTCTTTTTTTCACTGGCCTTGCTTTTAGTAGAACAATTTGCACTAATTTGGCTGTTCGTTTACTTGAAATTCCTAAGTAGCTGGCAGAGTCAGATGTTGCCAGGGCTCCCTAAACACATTGACAGATGATAAAAATGCTCATGGCTGTGACCTCCTTTATTAGGAGGGGACGTCCTCCTTTACCTCCTTTGTAAACCAAGTAGCTTATCTGAATTGGAGTCCCATAAGCCAAAGTCCAACCAAGCTTTATGACTTCCAGTTAGCTTTCTGAATGAGCTGTTACTCAAACACGAGTTAAAAATCACTTTGTAGAGGTGGTTGTTTTGGTACTGTGGTTCCTAGAACCCAAGTAAAGTTAGAAGCAAGGTTTTTTCTTCTTCAAACTTGCCATTTGCTTGTCATTCAGGACCTTAGCTTTCCCCAGAAGATTTTCACAAATCCAAAATGTGATACTTCATGATCATGACCCAAATTCTCTGCTTTCCACTGAGTCTTCACTTCAGACTATTATTAGTTACCTACCTCTAGATAAGCCTAACGAATACTAAAGAGAATTAATTCTGTCCCCATCTTCGTTTTAACAAAGAGGAGTTAACCAGTACCTGGTCTCTAGGAGGACACAGCTACATATCTGAGGACCTTGATTCTTCTCCATGTTGGATCATACTTTTTCTAATAAGGGCTCTGGAAAACTAACCAGACTTCTGAAAATACGAGCAGTAAAAATATCTTTTCTTGGATACATTTAAGATCTGGGGTTAAAAAAAGCCTCAGCTGGCAAAAGGAAGACAGTTGCAAGTATCAGCAGGCAACAGGACTCCATGAGAAATGATGTGATGCTGAAATTATTTTTCGTGTGAATATATGCCTTTCTTACATCACTGCAAATTAGAACTCCATGTGACTAAGTGAAAAGAGTGAAAGGGTGTGTTGGGTAAAGGGCTAGTCCCTCAGTCACTTAATATTTACTATAGATAGCTTGACCTTAGGATAAACTAGGTTGTTTACTTCAGTCATGGTAACCAATTTGTGTATTTTTTTGGATAGAAGGAAGTAAAATGAAAAGAAAACATAGAGCCCGAACAGTACAGGAAGAAGTTTGTGATCTAAGAAGACCCTTAATTGAGGCACTGATAGTGCCTCTAACATTGCAAAAGATGTATTTACAACTGCAAATACTGCTGGGCCTTATAGGTACGAGATACAGTGCAGCCTAGACACTTTGCAAAATCCAGATGTATACAAGGCTTCCATGACCATTTCTCCTGCCAATAGTACTGACTCCAAAACTCAGTGCAGCAACTTACTTCTTCTGATTTGCTATGTCCTTATATTGGAAGAAACAGCTGGCTACAGGTGTAAATATGCTGCTTAGGTCTTTTAACTATCAATCAGCTCCATTTTATAACAATTTTATATTATTTACGTCCTAACCTATTCCATATATCTGTAATAGAAATTGTGTTTTGACTCAGTTGTTTGGTAATGCCAGATGAGACCAAGGGTTATGCCTTCCTTTATGTTCATTTAACCATATCAACTTGTTCAGTTTTATCTGGCTTCAGTGCAGTGAGAAGAGATACAAATATGGAACAAAAATAAGAGCTGAGTCGTTAGTAAAGCGAGTCAGAAAGCCATGCATTTATTTTGATTTATGAGTGCAGTTACTAACAGTATTTCTTTTTTTAAAGAGCAGAAATCTGATATACAGCATATTTAAACCAAATAAAAATGCTGATCTGTACCAGAACTGTACGTGTTTGAAACTATTCCTTTTTTGGAAAAAAAAGGGATGACCCCATCAGTTCAGTGGTGCCCTGAGGAAGTGCTGAAATTGAGACTGGTCTGAAGGGTTTGGCTCCCTGCGTTGGTGGTGGCTGTCTATGTTATGTACATGATGTGCTTGATCTCTTCAAGGAGAATGGGGAGGGGGGGGAGGAAATGCTTGCTACATCTTCATGAATTACATTACTCCTGTTTGTTCTCAGAAAATTCTACCTAAAAAGCAGCTGTGGAAAAGCAAAAGAAACAAACAGTTGGTTTGGAAGCAAAAGAAACGGTTTGAAAGCAGCACTAGTTATGAGGGGTGTCATAATGTTAACTTTAAAAAAAATAAATCAGTAACAGCTTTTATATGTTCAGTCCAAACAGTCTAATAGCTTATGGGATGGGTGGGCCATGCTATACTGATGAGATAAATGTGGATATTGGCAAACCAATGATGTAATTATGTAAATCCGACCTTTTTAGGATTGAAATGTGTTATGTTTCAGTGTGTTTATATTTTTGTCATTTGTGATAACACCCTGAAAAATCTTGGCTGAAATGCCAAGAGGTTTCTTAGTGTACTCACCACGCTATTCTGTCTGGAAAGTACACTAAGGAAGCATAGGAAAATCAAGCATGAGAGATTTATTAACTTCCCTCTGCTTAATTGGATCATTTTAACATTTTTTTTTAACTCTCAAATTCCATTTGTTTGTAGGAAATGAAATACACTTGTAAATATGCAGAAATGAGTGCCTGCTAGGTTCACTGATCTGGATGTTTGTCTTGCCAATCAGGAATAAAGTAATGCAGACTGGTAGCAGGGAGATAGCTCAAACAATGGAATGTTGCTGGGGGAATAAACCTCCACACAGAGGCACTGTGATTTCAGTCAGGCCAATGCAAAACGTGCTGCATCTCATGCATCATTTTGCTCAGATTGCCCAAAGCGTGGCTAGACTGGAAGCCCTCATGGGACTGCTCTGGGTCAGGCTCTACATAGCCTTGTGCTCCCTTCCCTTCCAAGCAGAATTCACCCAGTATATCGCCAAAGTTGTCTCATTGACAGCTAATCTGTGACTATGTCAACTAGGAGTGTCAACAGGTTCAGCAGAGGTGTAACGAGGCTAGTCCAAATACAGAGCCAGCTCCTCTAGCAAGATTTAGGCTGATGCACGTTGTAAGCTCAACATTTTACGGCAAGAAGTGTAATATTGCTTTCCCTTTATCTTTCTGTTGGATTCTTTACACCTGAAAACAGGTGCTCTTAGTCTAGGAATGGGAAGGGCCGTTGGACATTATGATGGCCAAAGAGCTCTTGATGTACAGGTGTGCTTGGGGTCATAAGTCTGTGTTGTCAGGGTTTTAATAACACGATGGAATTGATAAGGGAAAAAGTTTTCTGAGAAGTAAGGGCTGCATGCACGTGTGCATACACACACATACGACATGTCTTGCCACTCGTCAGAGCTTGGTGGTGATTTCATCAAACCAGAATTTCTGTTGTCCCCCACTAATGACCAGATGTGTACAAAGGGCAACAGCCACCTCAGCATTATCTCTCAGCACCCAGTCACACTGCACGTCTAGTCTTGGAGATGCTGCACCAAGGGCTGACTTGTAGAGAGCTGTTATTTTCTGCAATGTCTGAAGGCGATGAAGCTGTTTTAAGCCTTAACTACATCTTCAGTGGGAATGGATGAACTAAGTGCTAGGTTTCAAAAGCCATTTGTAGCTTTAAAGTGCAACTCAAATATCTTTGCTTTGAATATGAGAGTGGATTGCAAAGGCAAGTGATAGTTGTAGCTTCTTTGCCCATGTCCTCAAGCATTCACAGGTCGCTCCAGCTGGCATTTACCTGGATTGCTCTGCTCACTTCTTTCCTATAAACCGCCATCATGTTCTGACCACTCCTGCCAAAAAACACACAAAATATTAACCCAATCAGAATATTAACCCAAACTAAAGAAGTTTATGTTGGATGTATTTTCTTCTTTCTCTTCCCTCTTCTTCCTTGCTTCCTCTCTCCCTCTCCCTCCCATGCCTGCTATGCTAGGCTACAGCATTGTAATAACAAGAACTAATGCAAGATCTTCTAGCCTTGAAGAAAATTTGCCTTAGTTCATGTTTTCCCACTCTCATTCTGTTTTCTCATTCTTTCATTGATTTTTTTTGTTGAATTTCCCTTCATATGTTATAGTCTCTTTATCTTCTCTTTTTCTCATCAGTTCCTCACCTCCTAGCTTAAGTCTCCTATTTTTGTTTCTTTGTTATTTATTACCCCTTTCTTGTTTCCCTATTTAGTTCTCAATGCTCCATCTCCAATATTACCCTCTTCCATCTCTGGCCTCTTTCACAAACTCCTGTTACTGTCCTTCACCCTGTCTTACTCCCTTTTTGTCTTTGTTCCTCTTTTTTCTGTAGTTTTACACTCAGAATTCCCTATTACCTTCCTATATAGTTCTTCTTTACCTACTCTAACTCTTCCTAGTGTCATAGAATCATAGAATCATTTAGGTTGGAAAAGATGTTTAAGATCATCAAGTCCAAGTAATGAGTTATGTATTAGTTAAATGTTTGCAGCATATGACCCTTGCTATTTTTTATTAATATTTCTGCACTACATATGGATTAAGCAGGAAAAAAAATCATGTTACAAACTCAGTCCTCTACATTTAGGCTTTAAAAAGCTCAGGCGTAAGTAAACATGCTAATGGTAGGACAGAGGAAGAGGAGAATGAAAAGTGGAGGTGCTTCTATATTGGTCTGTTGATAAATACATAACATTTATTACCAGCTTCAGGCTAGAAACACTTAAATCTTAGCTCAGTCAAACAGGAACCACAGGCCAGGTTGGATCCACCAAGGTGGATCACAGCAAAAATCCATTTCATGGACTAGCAAGCAGCAGCTACAATGAAGCTGCCATTATCCCTTCTAGTTAGAGTATCGCAGCCTGCCCTATAAAGAAGAAAAAAAAAGGAAAAATATAGGATGAAAAGAAAGGAAAAAAATAGGATGAAAAACAGAGCAGAGAGTAAGCTAAATGAAAAGACATATGGGCAGGCTCAGTATAGAGAATAAGGAAAAAAGTCCAATCCTTATAAGCTTAGGGTAGAAATTGCTGCCCACTGCAGTCAGTGGTGAGAGGCTGGGAATGCCAAAGGGCAGCTTGTCCCACCCAGCTGTAGAGGGAATGAGCTGACTCTGGAGGGTGCCTGGCTGATGGTCTTTTAATGCAACATTAGGTGAGACAAATCCTCAATACAGAGCAACTAATAGTGCCGTCTTAACTTTTGAGAGATGCTTAATGCATATATGTCTGCGACACATACCGTGATACTTTCCTATAGCTAGGAAAATGTCTTTGTTTAAATCAGTACAGAAATGAGGGGGAAGCATGAGGTTTAAATTACAGGGTAGAGAGGCAGACTGCAGACCTGATGTAATAGTTCAGTTTTGCAGAACCTTCTTCATGCAGCTCCAGTGACAGTTGGCTATATTTGCTCTAGTAAACTTAAAATAAATTTTGAGAGGCTTACAGAGTTTCCAGCACAGGATTTCCCACTTGCACTTGCTTGCCTTTAATTTTTTTAATTCTTAAAAATCTAAAATTCCTCATTATGTTGATCTGCCATCACCTAAGGATACACCAAAAATGTACTGCTGGTATGCAAAACATATATGTATGTATGTATGTATACGTAATGTTAATATACATGTGACAGTAAAGCACTGTTCTCTTGGAGCTCAGATGCTCACTGTGTGCTGGTTCAAAGGCTTCGTGTACAGGTTGCTCCACACTGCAGGCACCAGCTGTTCTACTGAGTGTGCTTCTTTGCCAGCAGTGAAGCTGTAGAGCTGCCTGTCCCCTTTATAGTGGTTCATCCTAGCTAGTAGTTATGTGCTGTGGTGTGGGAGGACTTTTGTTTGTTTGCATTTTTTTTTAAGAACCAGGGAGTTTGGAATAAATATAAGAGAACTTTATGGTATTTGTGTCTACCTGAAGGCGTATCTGTTTCACTGTGTGCCTTCAGAATCAGTAAATAGAGGGAATAACAAACAGTATGTATGTTTAGGAGAAAATAGTGTAGTCTGTACATAATCTCAAATCCAATATGTGTCAGGCAGCCAGAACTGTTCTGTTCCCTCCCTGTTTGTTTAGCTTGGCCTCTCAAATTCCAAGAGCTTCTGTAGGATTTTCAGTCTTCATGGAAACACCACACACATCCTTGTAGGTATGAATATGGGCACTGGGCTGGAGAGCTGATGTGGGAAAGTTGAGGCCAATTTGCAAGAGTTATTCAGGGTAATGGAGAGCAGTGTGGAGTGCAGAGTGGCACCAGCACAGCCTGGCTGGGTGCCGGGGTGTGTGTTACCTCGGTGCCTTTGTGAAGGACAGCAGCTTGGGGGTCTGTGTTCTGCTCCCCCGTTTTTGTCATAGGGAAGCAGCTGAGACTGAGATCAGGATTGGATATGACCACTTTTTTCTTCCTCTGCTGAACATTTGGAGGCAAAGCTAGGGGTCGATCTCTCTCCTTTCATTGCAGGAAGTGGATAACCACACTGAGAGGTTTCTGTCATGGTGCTTGCCTAAGCAGAGGGAAAAAAAGATGCTGATGGTGGTTCTCCAGCTGCCTTCAAGAGTCTTGTGTATCAGAGGCTGCAGGTTTAGGAGATCCTGCAGACAACTCCATACATAGGTCTTTGTCCTCCTACAGTGTTGGTTTCTTGGATCAGAATTAGAAGCTGGGTGGGCTATAGGACTGGTGAGGTAGCATGAGACTTTCCTTGGCAAAAAGCCACCCCCAAAAACCCCAAACCCAATCCAAAAAAACCCAGGAGAAAATAATGGTTCTTCTGTATACAGCTGTAGAAGCCATCATCGGCAAACTGCCTTCCCATTTGGATTCTGCTGGACTGAACTAACTTGTTGCATTTAAGCAAAACCCCATTGACTCCATCACAAGCGTTGCTCCAGAGTGATGAGAACGAAACCAAGTCCTGAGTTAGTGACAAGCAATCCAGCCTGTAAAGTGCTTCCCTGTTTTCTGTCAAGGAAATGGTTGTTTACAGCAGTACAAGGCATTAACTGCTTAATTATTTCCATCCATGAAAGTATTATTAAGGGGGTAGGAACCAAAAAAGCTGTTATCAGGAACAGAAAGAACTTCGATCAGCAGTCAAGCAATAAGTTATGTCTATGCCACATGTGTATACCCCACAGTAGACTTCAAAATATTCTCTGGCTTCATAATTGTGTGTTTTACTGGTGTTGTATCTCTAACATTTTTTCTGCTTAAAAATGAGGAAAGTAAACAGAAAATAAATTAATGCGATGGGAAAATTGATGGGAAGGTCCAATGGACCAACATTGTTAATAACGTAGAAGAAAGTAGGGTGACTGGCAATTTAGCTCAGTGGTAATTTGGGCCTACCATTAACATAGACATTGATTTTAAAGTAGTATGCTAACCTAAACTTCCAGGCTTGATCTCAGTGAAGCATAGGGTGTTGCACCTCTTAGGGGCATGCCCTTTGTTTATAGAGGGGGTTAAACTGAAAAGGAACTCTTGTTCTGTACAGTACGTTATAAACAAATATATGGCAAGTAATTAAACATGGGATAATACATGGCAAGTTAGACAAGGCTTGAGGGCTCTGATAAAGTAATTGAAATGGAAAGTGATGCCTGAATGGTTTCTAAGCATTGTTAGAACCTGCAAATTAAAATTACAGTCTTGGTAATGATATATCCATGCAGTATTTATGATGTTGTGCCTGATGTATTTTAAAATTAAAAGAAGATTCATTCTCTCATGAAAAACTTCTTCTATGCATCGGATGTACTTGAAGACTCTTGCATATGGTGCCAGATGTATGGAGAACCAGTTATAGTATGTCTGATGTTTTGGGATATATTTATCATGCTAGAGTCCAATTACTGAAAATGTGCATCCTACCAGCTTGCAATTCATTGCAGAGAAACTGCGGTGAAATATAGTGGTCTTTTTTATCTTGCATGTTAGCATAATAATGTGATTTCTCACTGCAGGTTTGTTAGCATGTAAGGAAGAACATGGATGGAAGAATATACTCTGCAACTGTTGGAAAGCATGTGTGGCATAAAAGTGTACTAGGATAACTTGCCTGTATTTTTTACTCTTGATGTTTTTGAGTCTGGCTGGTCAGCAGACCTAAGCAGCTTTTTAACTAGGTCAAGTATATACATCCATTCATTAAAAGGGGATGCTTGACTGGTTAGTTAAACCTGCCAAATATAAACCAGATGCTTCAATGGTAAATAATGCTTTACTCCTATACTGCAAGAAACAAGCCTTGACTGATTAAATCTGAAATAAAAATAAACAGGTTTAACATTGTTTCTCTGCCATAATAATACCTTATTATAGTTCTAGTGCAAATATTTAATAAAAGTAATATTTTAAAGTATTTTACAGTGAAACTGAAAGCTAAACATTTAAGACAAAATGAGTATTTTTTACATTGCTGAGAAGACTGTTTATATTACACTACATACAAATTTTGTGAAGTTCTGGTCAAGACCAATAATGGCATACAAATTTGCAATGTACATTACAAATTAGAATACGCAGCAGCTGTCTACAAAGCTGGAGGACTTCTCTGCTGTTGGGCTGGGTGTAGTAAGGGATGAAGCACCTGGATTTTTAGTTTTGGCTACCAGATCTGCTCTGATCTTTGTCCTGTTACTTAAATGCTTTGTGTCAGATTGCCCTTTTTCTAGCAGAAGTGAACGATGCCTCCCTCACTAATGGCTGAGAGACTGAGAGCAGTACTGTGAAACAGAAATGTTACTCTAGTAAGGTCCCATTATAACTGGTTCTTTGTAGCGATCTTAGCTCATGGGCATGCACTTAAATTGTATTTTGATTCTTTTGAATGCCAGTCATGATGATATAGGCAATTTTTTACTTGTGTAAAAAACAAAAACAAAGAAAAACACCCCAAACCAACAGGAAAAAAACCAACCCCCCCAAACCAGAAGATAACTGCAGGACCAGGAAGTGCTTGTGTTATGAGATTTTCCCCTATGATATTTAAGTGCCATCTCTAAAGTTTTAGACTGTAAATACTGTATTTTTAAGAAGACTTTTTCTATATTCTGTGGTCTTTTGGGGGGAGGGGATGGAAGGGAGAGAAGCAGCCTTTCTGTACTAAATTTTTTTTTTACATTTGCCTTCTCTATTGTACCCTTTTTTAAAAAAAGCCTAATCATAATGGCTAGTGTGGTATGCTGCAGAGATAACAATGAGATTGATTTATGGGAGCCCCAAAGTTCAGATTAGCCAAGTGGCTCAGGTGCCTGGTTAATGAGTAGACAGCCTCTTCCACGGGAGGGGCTTGCGATTCCTTCTACCAAATGTCACTACCAATCTGAGTATGTGAAAAGCTTCTAAGGTTTATAACTGCTGTATTTTTTTCTAGAATGGTATGTACTGGGTTTGCTAAATAAGTGGAGGTCTTCACCTGTTGGGGAATTAATATGCATGCGTTTCATATTGTTGCCTTTGAAATGCACTCTTTTACCTAAATGGAGGTTACACAGTATTTTATTTATGGCTTTCCCCTTTGTGAGTCTCTCTTGTGCTTCATTCCATAATGTTAGTCTCTTTCTATACATCTTACAGGCACACATTAAAAAATGGTTGAGCGATTGAATCACATAGTGTGGCACAGTTTGTGACTGGGTGACATGCCAAGGAGGTTATTTAGTGACTAATTTCGAAGGGGAGGAGAAATTGCAGGCTTGTCATGTGGAAAAGTACTTCAGTCTATTGAAGCAGCATTACTTAGATGACCGGGTAAAGCAAGATGGCCTGCCCCTGTTGTGAGCAGAGGGAACAAGGAACATATTTACTGTTTCAAAACCTTTTCTCAAAAGGCATGGATATACAAAATATTATACTGTAGACTGAGGATTTAGATTCAAGGCTGAAAACAAAAGTGCTTTATTAGAAGAAGTGGAACCAAATGTTCATCTCACTGCTGTAGCCATACAGGTGATTTCCTTAAGTAACAGTAAGTGGCTTTAATTATTTCAGAGCAAAAATCTTATCAAAGATTGTTTTATTTGCCTGTAGGTAACAATGTTGTCTAAGAGTGTAATAAGAGTGCTACTGTTTTTAATTGTAGAAACAAATACTCAGAGTAGCATCAGGATAGCTGAAGAAATTATGCCTGAAAGAGCAGACTGTGTAGGATTTGGTCTGAAACTCTCCTCTCTGCTTGTTTGCATGATCCATCTTCAGCATGCACATTGACTTAAAGGCAAGGTGAAGCAATCAAACATTATTTTTGATATTACCATTAAATTTGTTTTGTGGTTAGCTTAGGATTTTATGGATCTCTTTTACATTCAGTAAAAAGTGAACTAGGTATTCTTTGTTTTCCCCATGGGAGCTTTAGGATATGGTATGAATTAAGTTTATATGTAGTCAGGGATATAAAAGGACATACTGAGACATGTAAAATACCTTGAGGCAAAACATTTGGATCACAGTAGGGACTGGGTTCATGCACAAGTGTGCATTAAAGATATAGCTATAAAATAAGGGACAATAATGTTGAGAATGTGTTTGATGCTCTATGGCATGGAAAGAGAGGTGATGCTGTAGCTGAGCTTCAAGCCAGTGTATGGGCAGTTACAATATGGTATCCTAAAAATTCTGCTCTTGAGGATGAAATAGTGCTTATGCCATAAACTTTGTGTACACATGCACATCTGGCAGAAAGGTATGGAGACTGGGTATCGCAGTGATATTGAGTAGTACGGTGGCAACACCTGATTAAGGTTCACTCAGGATGCCTCCTTTCTGGAGGGTTGTGTTTATGTGCTCTAAATTCCACCTCCTAGGATAGTGAATGTGTTCTCCTATTTTATTGATGTCAGCTTCTAGCCAGCTGAGCCTGGCAAAAAAAAGTCTATGAACATAGAAACTGTATCACTTACTATCACAGGCTTATCCTAAGAAATGTTTTATATTGGCTGATTGCAGCGTTGTTGATCAAGGGAAAGAAAAAGCATAGAATCAAGAGGCTAAATAGAAGAAGAAAAATCCAGCGATTCTCTTGTCATATCCATATATGTCCAATTAAGTATTCTGTTCTGGTGTAATGAGTCACTAGAACCAGAAAATTACAGTTTCATAGATGCTCTGAGTTTTTAGTCCAACTCTTCTTTCACCGTAATGCAGACATTTTACAGCTGGGCATATACCAAAACTGTGCAAAGGGAGCTAAAGAACTGAAACCTAGATGCATGCTAAGAATGGGAAGTTAATTATAGTAAATGCTGAGATTTCTCAGGGGGTTCTGCAACTCCTTGTCTGGAAAATTACCCAGGCAAAAACAATGGAAATATGTGGGACATGTTAAGAACAGCTAGCTGGGTCTTGGAGTTCCCCATTCATGGGAATTTCGAACATTTGAAATCAGTTTTGTTTTACTAGCATGTGGTTCCCATAATGAAAAACAATTGTGAACCCTGGCAGCTCCTAGAGTCTTGTACTGTGGGGCCAGACTCAGCTGAGGCCAGGTCTCCAACTTATCCTAGGTCTGCTGTTTCATGGTCTGAACTCTCGCTTTTGGGCATCAGGGGTCCCATTCTTAGCCAAAATTGCCAAATAAACTTCTAGTCTGGAAGCACTGCTGAGGAGCGATGGACATTGAAACCCCTGGCATGTCTTACTACTTGGTCTGGAAGATCGCCCCAAAACTACCAAGTACCCACTCTGCTGAAGAGACCATGGAAGAGCTAGGGCAGACTCTGACTGAGTTGCCCCAGGTCTATGAATCTGGAAAGCCAAAGCCCTAGAGCGCTCCAGGGATGTCTGATAAGAAATAATGTCAGTGTTTGACTGAAATCTGCTGGGTGGGTTTTCTTCCAGCTTTTGTCTTTACTGATGTTTTTACCAAATGTTTCAGCTCTTCTGGATTAGTATTGTCTGCTGAAAGTATTTTTCATCATTGAAAAGCTTCTGACCAGAAAAAGCTAAAAGTTATGCTAGTGTGTTTGCAGTTTTCAAGTATGGCATTGGGCAGCTGGAGGAACCCGCAGCTGCAGTCAGCCTGTTTTTTTCCTGTAATGACCCAATAGAATCGGGAAATTTATAGTAATTAAAAGGCATACTATGAGAAGGCAAGAACAGACAAGTGTGACAACCTCTCAGTGATGTCTGATAGCATAAAGATTTGGCACAGATACTTAAAAATTTCCGTTTTCAGACTGTTTACCAATTCTGTAATTTTCAAGTGCACTATTTTTTATTGTAAATTATATTATTTTAGAAATGTTAAAACCGTATGACAGGTTTTTTGCAAAAGTGGATTTGTGCTTTCAGCTGTCCAAACCGAACCTGAATGAAAGATAGGTCATGACAGAAGCAATATCATATAGTGCAACTACTGATTAAACTGAGGTTTTTGGACAACTAATATGGTAAAGCTGTCAATTTATTTTCATGAGGAAAGAACAAACTAATGGATTGTATTGTTGTTGGATTTGGGGTTCTTTAATTAAGTCTTTCCTGATTAGAAAAGTGAAGGATTTCCTCACTTTTTAGAGGATTTTCTTCTGGTGAGCAATTTCCATAAAAGGTCTTTTTACAGACAGATGAATTTATCAGTATTGTATCAGTACTTAGCATTTCTGTGGCTTTTTCATCAAAGACTCTCCAAGCTGTTGATAAAATTCTTTGCAGGTGTCCTCTGTTTACTGTTGGGTGAGCCAGCTTGAGCAGCATAGCTGCAGTTTCCTCAGGGAAACGCAGGGTGTCAATGGGAGAGTAAAAAAAGTAATAGCTTCGCATGCCTGAGAGGTGATTAATGGAGTCTGCTGGGAACTCCGGGGTGTCTCCAAGAGGGTGCATGGACAAGCTCCATCTAGGAAGCATGCTCCATGTAGGTATTTTGGCAGGCTGAAATCCTTGGGGCAAAGACAGTTGCTGTGCTCTCTGTTGACATAGACGAGGCCTGGAGAGCAATGGGAAGGGCTACCAGGTCAGAAACTCTGGCCTACTTTTCCCTTTGCCTGTGTTTTGCTATGAGATGTTAGCAGATAATGGCATGAGTCAGGCTGTACCTCTGGTATCCAGCTGCGGTGATGAGGTGAAGGGTTGGTGTGGTGCTGATGAATCAGTGGTAGGCTTAGTGCTAGCTGGCATTGCCCTGGTGTGCATGCCAGAACGGCTCCACGTGCCCTGTCTGTTGTGTGCCACAGGCACAAATGATGTGTTGAAGGCAACTGGAGAGACAGAAGTAAGGATGGTTTCTTCATTGTGAGATGCCCACGTTGGGACAGACCACAAGAGTGACTGATGAGATAGGACAGCTGTAACAAATGTAGAATAAAGATCAGCATACTGTTGTATTAGTCCTGATGATGGATGACAAGACACACTGGATTGAACTGCAGAAAGCACCAGCTGTTGAACCACTGAATAGCAGCTCTTTGCTGTCCGTAAGGTTTATGATACCATGACTCTGCCCTTCCTTCAGGGGAGCTGTACTATTTGAGAGGCCAGGAGCTGCCACAAGCTTTGTATTCTGCCGTGTACAGAGACACTGAGTCTGTCCACCCTTTATGTGAGCTACCAGGAGCAAGATTCTTTGTAAGGTCATCCATTTGGGTGGATGGATATCTGGTGCTACCTTTCTGCATACAGTAATTTTCAAAATACAGCAAGTTACTGAATATGCCAACTAGTTTTGAAATAAAGAACATAACTGGTTTTATATGATGTTCACTCTTTAGTGTATAGAAACAAGACACTCTTCACTGGCTCTATTGCTCTGCTTTTAAAAAAACCCAATCAAACCTGTATCTTATAGACTTATGTGTTGTAAGACTGACCAAAAACCTCCACAGGAGATGTTTAAACATGGTGTGATCTTTTTTACTACAGAAAGTAAAAGATTCTTGGTGACGTTTTTCCCTTCAAATGTTTTATACATAAATTATTGCTAGCTGTTTGCCATATTTTAACCTAAGGATTGACAAAACACCTTTCTATTTCAAGGATGTAAAGTCTACAGGCAGTAAGAACAAGGAAGAGCTGTGTGCTAAAGAAAACCACACCCTCAGGCAAACGTATTACATGGCTGCAGTCAAAAAGCACATGATCCTATGCTTGCACTAAAAAATCTTCTTCCTTTTGCTTTCAGAGCAATTGGCTGTGATAGTACCTGGTATTTAGAGGCTCAGATAAGCCCAATATCCTCTTTCTCTGTCCCTGAGTCATGCAGTTGAAGTCCAAGAACACGTGGCTCAAGACAGCCTGCATATTAGAGTACGTGTTTTCATTAAGCAATATGGGGATTTTGTGGTGGACGGCAGGAAGAATAGAAACAGCACTGAAAGTGGGGTATATATGAGAGAGAGTAGTGTGCCTTGAATATCACACAAAAGATGTATAGATAAGAAGCAAGAAGAGACCATCATTCACATTTTTGAAGTTGCCATTAGCAAAGAATCTGGTGATTTTGGAGAAAAGTAGAGAGAAAATAGTGATCAGGTGGCAGAAGGCACTGTAATCCAGCCGGTAAGGCTGCCTGGCTCCCGGTCACCAGCTCATGTCCCTGCCCAGCCCACATGCCCTGGTGCACCTGCCCTGAGCACCCTGGACCCTGTGGCTCCGACTGTTCTCCCCTTCTGCACGCTCCACCCAGGGGCTGAGTCATGGCTTAAAATAGAAAATGAACTTTTCAGGAAGGGGTTGTATGCTCAGGCATTTGTGCCCTGCTCAGCCCAATGGGGTCTTGACTCAAGCTGTGTACTCCAAGTGCTATTTTAAAGCAAAAGTAAATAGCATAATATACGTCAGTACTCAGACACAGGATTTTGAGCAATAGCTCAGCCCCGTATTTAAACTCCTTATTTCCATCTTAAAGTATGGCAATATGTTAAGGTAGAAAATAGGAATTTTTCTTTGACAGATTTCTTTGACTTATGAGAGTTAGGGGAGATTAAACCTGTTGCTTTCAAAGCTTCTCATGGAAATTTTCTTCTCTCTACAAGGTAACACTGGAATTTTCCTCTCACTGCAACCCAGCATATGCCAGTGTTTATGGTTTCTGTGCCAGATACTATTGCATCTGTTGTAACTTTAGCTGAAGCAACTAAACAGGGCATGGTATAGCTTGTACAGTAGAAACCAAGGAGGATTTTCTTTCTCTGGGCTCTTCTCTCAGTGCAAAACTTCTATGGCTGCCTGTCCCTGGAGGCATGATCCCAAAGCTGCTCAGAGTCAGTAGGAGTCTTTTTGTTCTGCTGGCCCAGGTCCAGAGTCTGAACACACAATACAGCTCATTATGTTGCAGTGTTTCTTCAAGCCAATAGAAAACTATGTTGAATGCTCACTGATAATTTTATTAATACTGTTTAGTTATATTTTATTTTAATTTCCAGACTACAGTAATCCTCTGTACAAATGAAAAAATTATCTCATGTTCCCCTTTGGCTGGATGACTTTTGTCTGGCTCATTTATGACCCATCCCAGTGCGCTCCTTTGTTTTGTTACACTTAGTTATTATAACTGCTGCAACAATCAGGTTATCTCCTTTCTTCTTTCTGATACCTGATACTCCAGACTTTTGATCTCTGGCCCTGGGGAACATCATTTGGAATTTCCAAGTGTGGAGCCTGCCGTGATGAGAACAGCTATTGTTTATACGCTGCCATCGCAATTCCCTTACCAGTGGAAAAACCTGTGATGCGGAAGGAATAGAATATAATTTCTTCCTTCATCAGCCGTGGATCACTGTAACTGCAATTAATCCAGTTGTATTGTCAAAGCAAGGAGTGAGAATGGAGAAAAATGGTGAAAATTTCAGATCAGCAACTTCCATTGCACATTAGCATGTGCTGTGTAACTTCAGAAACATGTAGTTGGGCTTGGTGACACTCGGCTTTCTACAGTCCCTTGAAAGTGATAGGGAAGCTGAAGTTGCCAACACAAATTTTAAAAGCTGTGGGTTTTTTCTTATGTATGTAGCTGGTGGAACCCAGCTGATTTTTTCACCTTCCTGTTTATCCACCTTACCCTAATGGCACTAGAGCAGGCACATGATGCTTGCTAGAGGAAGAATTTCTCCTGTGTCTGTCATTGACAGTGTTCAACCATCTAGAGAGGTCTTTGCTGGGCAGAGTGAGATGCTACAGACTCAGAAGCCCATGTATTCATTGCAGTTTTTTGTCAAGGCCTCAGTTAACAAAGCACTAATAGGTTGATATGGAAGTTTCCCCTTTCTTTTCCTTCCTTGCTCATTCATTACTGCTGGCAGTTTCTGCTGCTGCTTACAAAACTATGATAATATATTTGGTGACTTTCTGAGTGCCTCCTCCACAAACTGTCTGAAGCTCTGTTATCTTTGGTTGCAATGCAGGAAGCCCACAGCACATGTTTTATAGGGGCTGTATTCACGCAACTTGAGTGCCTTACAGTCAGTAAATGTTTGTATGTGTTGTTCTCCTATGCTTTGTGTATCCTTTGTGTAATAAAGACCATATCAAGTTATTAGCAAAAGGCCAAATCCTGCACTATTAGTTTTAATATTTATTTTTCCTGTCTAAAGACTTCAGGTCTGTTTGTGATGCCACAGCATCAGCATTTTCTTCCTGGTTTGGAATCAGTGTACTCTAGCCTGTGTGTCTGGTCAATAAACTGTTTAAGTCTCTCACTGGCTACACGTACTTAGAACGCCTGGCACTGAAACCCCTAATTTGAGCTTCGGTAGCTGTGAATATCAGATCAGGGTAAAAAGGTATTTGCGTAAGTAAAAGCATTTTTAAGACTCTCATATTCCTTTGACATGCAGCCCATTTTATTGCTCTTTATACGTGTTATTTTCTTTAGGCACTGAGGTCCCAAAGTTTGGGGGTTTTTTATGCAGGTGAAAAATTATTTGGTCTTTTTTGGTTTTTTACTGTAGATGTCAAGGTTGTCACAACCCACATCGTGTTTTGCTCATTCAGTAATTTTATGTCGTATATGTTTTTCCTTTTCTTTCCAGATGCAGAGGGAAATTGCTTATACGGGCCGAGATGGCCCAAGTGCTTCCCGCCCCGGATCTGCCACGCACCCTCCGCACGTGATGCCCAGCTCTCCGCCCTCCACCCCAGTGCCCCACTCCATGCCTCCTTCTCCATCCAGGATTCCCTACGGTGGGGGCCGGCCCATGGGTGTGCCAGGGAATGCCACCATCCCCAGGGACCGGCTCTCCAGCATGCCACCCTCACGCTCAATTTCACCCAGCCCAAGCGCCATTTTGGAGAGACGGGACGTGAAGCCAGATGAGGACATGAGTAACAAAAACCTTGCCCTGATCCGAAATGAAGGTCTGTACGGTGACCCCTACTTGTTTCACGAGGGGAGGATGAGTGTGGCTGCACCCCATTCCGGACACCCGCTCGATGTCCCTGATCACATTGTAGCCTACCATCGCAGTGCCATGAGGTCATCAAGCACTTACTGCAACCCCTCTATGCAGCCTGAAATGCTGGAACAGTCCTTGTACAGACAAAAGTCACGGAAGTATCCGGAGAGCCACTTGCCCACTCTCGGCTCTAAAACGCCTCCCGCCTCACCCCACAGGGTGGCTGACATGAGAATGATTGATATTCATCCTCACCATAGCGCTCACATTCCCCCTCACACCATCCAGCCTGACAGGTCTTCCCCCAGCCGCCAGTCCTTCAAAAAGGAGCCGGGACCGCCTGTGTTTGTGGATGCGAAAGCACGGAGTGCCCTTGGCCTCCCGGGCATGGCCGAGGCAGTGCCCTCTCCAGTCGACAAGCAGCCTTTTGGCTATGGGTCACCTGCGATGCCCAAGGACAAGGAGACAAGGTAAGGCAGAGCTGGGGCTTAATTTGTGCAAATGAGAAACATTCCTAATCTGCACATCTTGTGCCATTTAACACCCAGGGGACAATGTAATGCATAGGAAGCTGCTGCGCTGGGCTGCAGTGTTTATTAGCCGTCTGTCAAGGTGGTTAGTAATTTAGAGGAGATGTGACACCACCTGTTATTAATCTGAAAGTATTGTCAACCCATGATGAATCCCTAGTTATTTTCATTTGTGTAAATTTCAGTCATTGGAAAAAAGATAATAAAATAAAATGATTAACTAGGATTTTTCTTTCCAGACAACCAGATCATGTTACAAGAACAAATGATGTTCTGTTCCTGCTAATAAGAGAATATATTTCACCCCAGTTAAGAATGACACTCTGATATTACAATTTTGGTTCTTTATGGAGTGGACTTTTTCTCATCTAGTGTTAGGAAATGGGAAGAATTTATCATATCTTCTGTAAAACATGAATTTGCATAAAAATAGGACAGTTGTTTATAATAATGTTCCTCTAGGGGAAACTGCTGAGAAGAGCAAGTCTGTCCCAGGGAAGAAATTGAAACATGAATGCTGTTCCCAATGATTTTTCCAGCATCACAAATAGTTGGTGACCTGACTGTTGTTAACTTTTGTGCTCTGACAATGATGACAATGATCTCTCCTGTCTTTTTAAGGACCAAATTTACACAAAGGTCTGTGAAGGCTTCTCCTGCCATAGACCCTGCCCTAGGAGAGAAAAATCGTTGTGCTGCCAGTCGGTTGCTGTGTATTTGTATGAGTTGTGCTAATCTCTAGTGTATTGTTTGTGCTGTTAACTTTTATAGAGCTCTTTAGGGAAGTGAATATGAATAGCTGGAAAATGCTGACCTCACAGA
Organism: Gavia stellata; assembly: GCF_030936135.1. NCBI lineage: Eukaryota > Metazoa > Chordata > Aves > Gaviiformes > Gaviidae > Gavia > Gavia stellata. The sequence goes on along the minus strand of NC_082599.1, from coordinate 19,719,086 downwards.
GGCCAAAGGTAACTGCTGACTGCCTTAACCACTGAGGGGATATGGAGCTTCATATAGCCCCCAAACTTCCCTTCCACCTGAGCAACTTGCTTAACAATTAGTCACCTCTGACCACGCTTGGCCAGAAAAAAGAATGTGTTGTGAGGTCTATTGGTGGTGAGAAAATGGAGGATGGAAGAAAATCAGCCATCCACAAAAATCACAGGCTTATAGCTTCGTAGTTATGTTGACACAAGGGTATGAGTTAGGGCATATTACAATCTAGGGTCAGTGAAACCTGATTTGTGTCTATTTATTTCCAAGAAAAAGATGCAGGTACCTGAAACTTCATTTCAAGCTTCTATTATTACAACTAAGACATAATTTGAACCATATTTGCCAATTCTAATCCAAGAGATAGATAGCTTTCAAATAAAAAATTTTACAAGGTTCATGTTAGGGGTTTGAAAATAAGGGAGGTCGCCAACAACTTACTTTCATTCTGTGCAACTTTCTTTCTCCCCTCTGGGCATCTCATCTGTTCATTCAGCTACACAGGTATGCACAAGGCTGTGTATTTGTGAATATATAAACAGTGACTATACAGATAGTTCTGCAGCTCCTTAAGGGGAGCTTTGTACCAGGAGTTTTAGTCCTGGTCCCAGAATACATTTACAGTGATGAACACAGCATTTGCGTTATTATACTTCCAAATAAATACATGACCTTAAAATTCAGCGTGGTGTGTATTAGCCACACAGCACTGAAAAAATCATTCTGAAAGCTGCCCTTATGGGTTGTGGATTTTTTTAACATTGAGAAAGTGTGACTTTTTAAAAAACAATTGTAAATACCAAAAGCAGTTCATGCAAATTGGTGTGTTTTCTAACCACTGCAATATTAAGAATTGGGTTTGGGTTCTACAGATACAAAATACTCTAAGCCTTATTTTAGCTCTGTAATAATTTCATAAACTTTGAAAGCAAACACTGTTGAGATTGTACTAAAACTAAACAAGGAACGCTAAGGCTATACAGGCTGAGGTGCTCTTTTCGGGCTTCAGCAGGGGCTGAATTGTTACAAGGTTGTTATGAACACCTGAAAGGTGATGTATATAACAGCAGAAAAGTATCCTGTACCTTCTTGTGTAGGACTCATCCATAAGCAGTACAGCTGGACTTGCTTCTGTGAATAAGAATATTTTGGGATTGGAGAGACGGGGCTGAATTCATCCTCTTCCAGGCATGGTAAAAACGAGGTGTATGCTGCTCTGTCGTGCACATTATTCACTTGCTGATGACTGTGCAAAGAGCCTAAAAACCAGGCCACAGAAAGTGAATGGTGGTGTGTTCAGGCAGCCTGCATGCAGATGGTGTCAGGTGTGGGGCAGCAGCAAAAGGGCAAATTGAGCATCTGTTAGCCTTGGGGATACTGAGGAGGGAGGTCTTCTGCATTTGTGCACTGTGACAAGAGAGACGCCCCATCCTGACTTGTTCAGGAGCAGGTTGAGGACTCTGCAAACATCAAACCCATCATCTCAGCACTGTTGCTCCTTCAGTCCCTAGTGGAGTGTGCTGAGACAAAAGAAGACATCTCTTGTGCCATCTCTTTGCAGAAATTGCCTTGAAGTAGCACTGTTGCAACCTCAGGACAATGCATAATTTAAGTCAGAGAAAAGATGAAAATGGAGAGCGGCAATGCCAGAAGTTTAACTGAATCTCTCTTCCCCTGTTAATTCTCCTTCAATTTTTCCAATCCGGGGCTGAAGTGGGATATGTATGTACTTTATCAGAATATGCTGGGTACTCATTCCAGATCAGACCTCTCATTGACTGTATACAGGTTTTTTTGAAGGAAATGGGTCCATTACCTTTGGAATGTTACCTGCAGCAGATTTGGGTCTACAAAAGATGAAAACCCGTATTTCCAATCTCTTCTTTTGGAGTTTCTCATTTTACTTTTGCATTGTGGAAGCCAATCTCGTCAAGCCTGTTATTTAAGCCAGAGTTGAGGGGGATTTAATTGCTTCATGTAATTCTTTCTTGTATCTATTTTACCTCAGGTATTTTCAAGGTAGCTACTTCTGTGGTATAAAGCACTGAATAAATTCTCACAGTAATTCATTTACCAGAAGAGTTCCATATAAAGCTCTTTTACAACAGTGAGAAGAAACAAGTTCATGCAGATTTAAAAAAAATAAAATATATTAGTATTCATATGCACAAAAATATTAGAAGTTGTAACAGGTTGCAGCAGTTCATCTTCAAAGGGAATTTTAGTGAGTGAGTACAAACTGTTTAAACAGTGATTTGCTACCATATTTTTGGATGGCCCATTTATGTAACTTATGGCGGACAGTTCTGGAAGTTACTACAGGCAAAGCAAGTGTTTAAATGTTGATAAATTGGAAAAGAAGCTATTTACCCAAAAGTGCATTAAATTAAATGACATTTAACTTACACTCTTTGCATTTAAAACACAAGTTGTGTTGCAAAATTCTAGATTATTTGATAGTGCTGAATATGTATGTAATAAATGCTGCGACTCACTAAAATACAGTCCTTAGAATAGCAAGATAGCTCTATACAACCTTTTTCCTCCAAAAGCATTTCAGGAGTGTACTGTGGTTTTCTTTTGCCTGAATACAACTTTCATCCTCTTCTTTTTATGCCATGTTAGTGAGAAAAGATAATGGTAGAATGTGGTTCACTGAGCAAAAAATGTGATCATGTTCACCACTCAGGGCTTGCAGTTAGAGACTAAGGTGTAATGGCCATATGTAGGTTATAGGATATTGTTCCCATCACAAAAACACTTTATTGTTTGATACATTAAAATATGGATGGACTCTCTATGCATTAGGAAAAAATGGTAATACTCTGTAAAGCCATGGACAGTGGGAGGCTCCATCAGCAATGCACTGAGAATTGTATAAGAAAGGTGGACTTTGCAGATATACCCTCTCAGGCGCTTTCCACAGGGCCAAAATTGCATCTTCCTTTCTGAAAGATGTTGAACAACCAGGCAGAAAAAGATGAATGCAGGTGACCAACAGATGATGGAGGAAAGGTAAACTGTGCTTTGGCTTCCTTCTGTTGGAGGAACTGTTTGTAGAAAGATGAGATGCAGGCTCTTGGATAAGAGTTGTGGAATAGAATCCCAGCTGACAGTGCTTCAGAGCTTCCCTTTTCCCTTTAGCTTCAAGCTGTAGAAAGTTTGAGTTTAACCTTATTCTTAGAAGACTGAAATATTCACCTGCGTGTATCTTTCCCTTGGGAGGACAGCAGAGTACAAAAGAGTTCTGCTGCTCTTTTCTTCACACCATCCCAGGATATCCACTCTGCAGTTTTGGGGGGACTTTGGGGTGAAGTCCAGCTGTGCCACTTTCACTTGATTCTAGGGAAGCCTTTGGGAAAGACAACCTACTCCTGTTTCCTTGTTTTTCCCAGTGAGATAAAAAAATTTCTAATGAAATCTTTCTCTCATAGAGTAATACTGAAAGAAATGTGGTTTTCCCTGTCTCTGACCCTCTTTTTTGATTACTATACAGACTTCACTCAGGGTTTAACTATAAAATACGAAGTCACTGAAAATCTTTCTCCAGGATAGTGTGCCAATTAGTTTGTGGCATCAGACTTGGTATTTGAGTATGTCTATTATGGATGATGTGCTGCACATCCTAGGGTCGGACAGGAACATGAATGAACAGTTACACAGTTTGTGTCTGTACAAAGTATCTGTTCAGTGATGTAAACATTAAAGATGTTGCCAGGAAAGGGAAGTAACATGCAAGTCATGCTTAAATAGCATGACAGCGAGAAGTGGGTACCAATTCAGCAATACACTGTACGCTGCTTGGAATTACTTCCAGTTAGTTGCAGTAGAGGGAATGACATGAAAGCTCCGTGAAGCTGTAAGGAAGAAATCTGGTGATGAAATCTCATGTCTCGGTGCACAGCCCCTGGAGAAGCAAGGGCTTGTTTTGCCTCTGCTGAATCTGGGAAGTGAGATGCTGAGGCAGGGCCTGAGTGCCTGGATGTACCCTGGGCCAGGGCTGTGGATCAGGCTCTCGGGAGAACAGGGCCGGCGAGCGGCTCATGCCTGCTTTGCTGGCTGAGGTCTGTGACCAGCCAAAGCCAAGTCTGACTGAGAGGCCTGTTAGAGCTGGGAGTCGCTTCTGACCTTGCTCCCTCCTTTCCTCCCCCACTGTGCTACCACCTCTGACTCTCCTGGCATTCACAGGAAAACAATGCGAAACAATGCCCTTCTGTGCTCAGGCTGATAAAATAGCTGTTTCTTTCCCAGCTGCTGTAGAAGGGACCCTCCCTGCTCTTCCTGGGTGGTGAAGAGATGCAGATTTATCTGGGAAATTAATCTGGGAACAGAGACAGGGTTTGGCCTTCTCGTGCTACCACCGCCGGCAAAGAGGCACCACTGCATTTTGTTCTGCCTGACCCTCTCTCCTGGTGCTCCCCGTCCCAGCCTGCCCTGTCCATGGGGGCCCCGGCCTGCCCCATCCATGGGACCCTGGCCCGCCTGGTGCAGGCAGGGATGGTGGGGCAGGCTGTTCCCGCCACTTTCCATCTCCACAGCAGGGACCACACCAAATGCTGAGAACCAAAAACGTACGACTGTCATGACAGTGCCGGCATCCCTGATAGACTTGGGCCTGGCAGAGGCTGAGGAAAGCATTCGTTTTCTCCCTCTGGAGCCGAGGTTGCTCCAGCCCTTCAGAGGGAAGCCGGCGGGGTAGGGGGTGGCTGCGGGGCCCGTCCCTGCTCCTCCGGGGCCGTGCGGTGGGCGGCAGGATGGGGCCACCAGCCCTCCAGCCACGTCAGCCCAGGGCACGGCCCTGCCACCGGGCCAGCCCTCCCGTGCGGGAGCATGCTGCCTCCCACCGCCTTCAGTCAGACTGCCAGCTCTCCAAAAATCAGGTCGTTTTATTTAGTGCCTAAAAGGCGCCTCCTTTCAGACACCTGTTTTTGAAATGTTTGGTGCTGATGGCCGTAACGAGTCTGGGTATTACAGTGAAACGATTACAGGAAAAATCCTGCCTTTTCTTTAATGGAGTAACTCCAGAGCACATGTAGATTCTTCACATTCTTAATGCTTTTACCATATGAAAAATAATGTGCTCTGTGCAATTGATTCCAGTATTTCACTCGTTTTTCATCATCTCCTATCTCTGGAACATCCCTCTCCCTCTTAACAACATATTTTCCTAGATTTCATGGCAAAGGGCAAGATCAGCTTTGTGTTGCCATAATCTCTTTTGAAGCAGAAAATTGTTTCCAGATTTTTGTATGTGGGATGGAAAAAACATCATATTTATGAATTGGTAAAACAGATAGACTTCCAATTGAGTTTAGTTCCAGGAAGGGTTTGTGATGATTGTCTGGGAAAAAAAAGGTTTTCATTATTAAGTGTCAAAAATGCTGCATTAAAGTTTGTTAGAATGTATTTATCCCAGGCTTTTAGTACTTGTTTTTGTTCCAAAGGTTACTGTAGCCTGAACCAGTTACTTATTTTAAAACTTATGATAGTGGAAATTCTGTAACGTATTTCTTGGTTTGAAATGAATTAGGGCAGATTCACTAATCTTCTCATCACCGTTCAAAATACCTTTCAACATGAAGACAGAAAAGTAAGACGCGCACGCGCTATCAAATTGCAGTAAGAACACGTCTGCTGGCTGGGGACTGACTGAGCACTCTCTTCTTCCCTCCTTGTGTCTGTTAGCATCTCATTACTTGTTTTGCTGCCCTGTTTTCTCAATGTCTGGGTGTCTCGGAGTCTTTTCTGGCTATGGTATCTGGGTGCTATCCCAGCAAACCTCTATTTCATTCCGAGTGTGAACGAAGTAATTAGCCTGGATAATCTGGCTGGCTACAGGCTGGGCTGGTTACTCGCTTTGTATCATGTCAGTTTGCTTTTGCCTGGTATTGGTACCTACATTTGAGTTTATATGGCCCTTATCAATTGGCATTATTGCTTTTGCCACCAAATGGCAACTGGAGCTGGGGGTAGCCAGATCTCGGCTACTCCCACGTGCCCCGGACACCGCAGCGGTGATGGATGGCTCCTGCAGCAGGCTGAGTCTGGGGCTGCATGTGTCTGTCCTATTTTCTTTCATCAGTCATCGCTGCTGGTCTTAGTCACTTGCTTTTTGAGAAGTTTTGTTCCCAGTCATCTTCCAAAATCACATCCCGCTGTTAGCATTTGCTTTTGTGTGTCTCCCCAGGCGCTTACCTGGTGGCATGTAGGGACGCATTTTCAGATGGTCCTGTCTGAGGTCCCATGTTGATGTGTGTCTATGTTGTGGTGTGTCACTGACTGGCGTGTGAAAGTAGGCACCTGTGTGAGCAAAAGGCTGTTTTGGAGCCCACCGAGGAAGTCACCTGGTACCTAACTAATATGTACATTTATGTAAACAGGTAAACACACAAATGTTAGCCTTCCTATACAAAAAAGTAATTACTCTTGTTTAGTGGCCTTCGGTACCTATGGAAAACACTGACCATACCTATTACGGTTCTTCTTCACCTCTTTTCTTCTGCTTTTTAGGAATTTCTCAGGATATGCACATGAAAGCAAATCTGTTTTCTGATAATGTTGCTGTACAGTCTGCATCTGGTGTCCTGTGCCTGGTCTGTCACATTGCTGTCCTTTCCAGAGCAGACAGTTGTGATGTCAGGTGTAAAGGATTTGGGCTGGGAAGTAGTCAGCTTGGGCAGATTAAATGCTTCACAGACAAAAATCCTGGGTTTGGGGAAAGTAAAAATAGTAACAAGAAGTAGTGTAAAGTCTTTAATCCTGAAACCTTATATACAGGCAAAACTATTGTCCCAGTGCAGGTAAAAGGGAAAATATATATAATGCTGAAAAAAAATTATTTTCACTAGTTCCAAGAGGCATTAACTGATTGTTTTAGGTGCCTGTCTTGTGAGATCATTAGAAGTTTATTATCTGGGTGGTTGTTTGTTTTGTTCTTTTTTAACCAAGCAGATGTCTTTTTTATTGTCTGTTACCATGCAAAAGCTGTCCAAACCAAGATGCGGTAAGCTGCTGCAACAAGGTACATGCAAGCTGGTACCCATGGGCCTTTGCACAAACTCTATAGTGTCTTTCCAATCCTGTGGTAATCATTCACCTAGAAAAACAAGTCTGAAAGCAAATATATCTGGCTTTAACAAACGGTTCTCTTGTCTTACAGAGAGAGGATACAAGCCATGGAGAAACAGATTGCCAGTTTAACTGGTCTTGTTCAGTCTGCGCTTTTTAAAGGGCCAAATACAAGTAATAGCAAAGATGCTTCTAGGTAAAAAAAGAATTCATTAAATCTGTTTCTCTGTAATGATTTTAGTAATCAATCAACAAAAATAATATTTGAATGTAATAGTAAAAAAACCCTGAATGCTCAATCATCTTTAAATATCTTTATCATCCCCATGAGAATGCTAGGCAGAGAGGAAGAATATGCCAAATGACAGATGGAGATTAACTGCATTACTCTTCTTTGTGTTAAAAAGAATTAATGTAGCTACATCTCTGTGCTTTCTGCTGCTTATACTCCATTCCTTGCTTAACTTGTATTAAAAGCTGATTTTAAAATAAACAACTGACAAGCTACTGGTGATTTAAATGAAAAGTATATATGCTAGACAAGGCCACTTAATTTGCTGATTATAAACTTCACTACAGTTTTATTGTTAGTAAGTTAAAGTTATGATTTTTCTTCTTATTACTTAGTGAGAAGATGATGTTGAAAATGGTGTCCAGCAAGAGCAGCACTGACACTGCAGGTAAGATAATTCACTTTTAATTTATGAAGTATTCAGGTATGTGAATAGCTCTAATGTTACTACCATTCCAGCTTATGGACATATCAAATTTACTTAAATTCCCGTAGCTGTACTCTCACAACTGAACTTTAAGTTCAGGGTATGGGAGTCGATCACATCTTTGTTAAGAGAGGAATTTCTGACAGGTTGAGGTGGTCTTTGGAATGAATTTCACACCTGCGCTGAATGGTTTAAATGAGATACAGAGTCTCTGCATATGGTGAATTTTCCAGTGATTCATCCCGTCTATAGTATATATCTGTCATTAACCCCAGATGTATCCAGATTGCTGTAGAAGGCTAAATATTTCATTCCTATTCTGGTCACCTGAACTTTTCTCTAAGGTTCTTCTGTCAGTAGGATGCTATGGATGTAATGACACTAAGGAATTTAGCAGTCAGCAAGATAGCACTTTCCCTAATTAAGCAGTATTGATCTGCTACTAATTATTAGCGTGCGCCTAAACCGTTCTGAGCAAGCATCAACTATGAAGCCGATAAAAGCTGGTCTTATATTAGCTGCCCTCATGTAGAGCTGTTAAGTGTTTAAAAGATGGAGTTAAGGCTGTTGTGAAAGAAGATCTCCATGTGATTGGAGCTCTTTGTGTATGGGCTGCTGCTGGAGTTGTCTGCAGGGTGTGGGTGTGTTTATTTGCCTCCTCTTCACCCTTTGTCAGGCACTGAATGCAAATAAAGGCAGTTCCCTCCTTCCTGGTAATGCTGTTCCCACAGGGAGGTCTGTGCTCTGGCAGGTAGTAAACCACACACGTTTATTAGCAAATCTATTATTCTCTTAACTAGCCTGTCTGTTGGAGCTGTTAGTTCACGTTCAGGGTTCCTGTTTATCTGGAATTGCAGTATGTCCTCCTAACCGACAGAAATCAAATCAAACCTGGAAACTATCAAGCATATACAAGATTGAGCAAGCTAAAGTCTTGGTACTGGAGCTTTGCTCCCAAGCCACTCTCTGGGCCCCTTCCAACTCTTCCCTTCTTGCTGGCCCCTGGATGGGGAGAGCAATACTTCAGGCTGTGAAGAAGTAAGTTGTAATTTATCAGTTTCAGACAACCTACTGAAAAGGCCATCATGTTTCAAAACAGCTGCAAAATGCTCTTAGACTTTTCCTTATTTCAGTGTCATTATACACTGAGAATTTACAGTATTTCCCACTTGCACAGGCCTCATCTCACACAAAGCACCTATGAAACCATCAAAACCTGCACACACGTTGCCTTGTTTTCCTCTTTGCATTGTACTGCTGTTCAGCCTTTCCGCTTTCCCTGTGTTTGTACTAATTCAGATAAGTACTTTGCGGGGGGGGCGGCACTGAGTTGGAGATCCTGATCCAAGTGGGCCCTGCTTTGAGTGGGAATTCGGACCAGAAGACCTCCAGAGGTCTCTTTCAACCTAAATTATTCAGTGATTCATGTGTGCGTGTGTGAATGTGCTCTCAAGGAAATGAGAAATGAAATAATATTCATTGGGAAAATGGCCCTACACAAAGCGAAGGTGGGGATTCCTCAGTCTGGGAGTCATGCCCAGCCCACCAGAATAGGTTGGTTCATCTGACCAGCAGCTGTTTCCTGCCACTGTTGTTCCCAAAGACTCCTCGCTACCTTGTCATATGATGGAATGCCGTCCCTGAAATGGCAAAATTACATGTGACAGCTGCATGTCCAAGCAAGGGCAGGAGGGGAGGGCATGTAATTTACTGTCAGAAGACCAGATCAGCATCTGTTACATACTGACAGACACACTGACTTTGTCAAAGAGTCATGCCTGTATCCAGCATGTGAGTAAGGATACCAACATTCAGGTTGTGCAATAGTTGCCTTTCTGTTCACTTGGGAGATGGGGATAGGGCAGTGGGACCAGCCATGCAGCCAGCTGTCTGCAAGGATCCCTATCAGTGCTATAAAGTATAGTTGTAATTCCAGCATCTGCATCCCTAAATCCTCCCCTACCAGCATGACTCAGCCACAAAATTAAACTGTAGCAGGTAAGGGAAACCAGGTGGGATGCTGACCCCAATATACTACAGTATTGTAACCCACATCTGCTCTTATTGAAGATTGCTGTGTAATAGAATAGTCCTGTATAATAGAATATTTTGCTTTTGCACCTGCTTTTGAAATTGCACGTGACAGGGTCTAATAAATCAATGCAGTCCCTGCTTACTTGAAAATTAGGCAATCTGTCAGAATATGCTACAGAATGTTTCTCCTTTTTGTAATTATGCTTGGGTTTAAATGTGCCACCAGCATCTAGAAACACTTTTGCTGACCAATGTTTTGTTCTTCAATTCACCCCAGTCCTTATTAAGTATAGCCATTTAGACAGTTGACTCTCTTATTATACAACTTCACTTGACAACTGTGCTCTGAGATACCAGTTTTAGCAATTTCTAAGTCTATTTGAAAGAAAAAGTGGTATAAAATGTTGATTGAGCAGTCCTTTCTAGAACACTGGTAAGCAGAAACATGAATTGCTTCCCGTCCTGAACAATAAAACATCTGTGCAGGATAAAATTGGCTCATCAATGTTGAACCAACATTGTATTTTATAGTATGTGTTCCAATGATAGGAGACTTTCATGCAAAAAATAGAGAACTAGCTCACTTGGCAAGGAAGAGAAACCAAATTTTCTAAATCCTAGACAGATAGCTCTGTATAGGTAGATTGTGAATACTCTGTTTGGTATTTCATATAAACCAAATTGTTATATTTAACATGTTTTTGCTTTGCCAGCGTGTAGCAGATTCTTTAGTCTCAAATATTAAAGACCCTAAATAAAAATGCTTTTTCACTGGGGAAAATGAGCCTGTAACAATCATGCATTTCTTATGTTTTATTGCTTCAGGGTCAGTTCTTTCATAGGGGATGGGTTCAAAGAGCAGTAACCTTCCGCAGACTGGCTATGTCTCTTCTACTAATATTAGGAGAAATTCCATGACTGAATCCTTATAACCTTCTTCAGTTCATCAAAAGTGAATGGCATCAAGGGATTCTTCACTTAGGAGCAGCACGTGATTCTAAAAACAAACCATGCTAAGAAGAATCTCCTTGAGATTACTAACAAATATGCTGAGAAATGCTCACCTGCTCTCTTTTCTGTCATATTTTTGTTCATCAAGTGGTGAGATTGATAGATTAAATCCTGGATTCATTGATGAAATTGAGATCAGTTGTATCATGGATTACCAAAAAAAGCAATAGTTCTTTGCTAGTTGCTGCCTTGTTGGAAAAGGAGGAAGAACACTTCAGTATTTCCTGTAAAGGGATCAAGGAGTATGTCTTTCTGAACCAAGAGAGGGAGATGGCAGCAGGGAGAAGTAATAGACATGTAGGGCTTGGATTTGATTCCTCACTCTTTGTGAACTGTCTTGTCATTTGTGCGTATCTGTGTCCCTTTTTCACATGCATGACTCTTGCTGTGATGATCTGTGAATTAAAAACATTGTCCATATCTGCTTGCTTATCTCAGATTCAAAGATAGATCACACCAGTCTTTGAACTCTGTCAGTGTTTGCAGGTAAAGCAAGATCCTGAATTCATTCTGGATCAATGAGGTGAAGTTGCACAATAATATATATAGAATATTTTATACTTTTAAGGGCGCTTTAGTGCCTGGCCATAACAGCTTGTTAATGATGGAATTGCAACCTTAACATTGCATTTGCCTATTTGTTTGGTGGATTCTAACTGGATGGAAAGAAAACTAAGTAACTGTCACGTGTCTCCTCAAATGATGCTTGAGAATATTGTGGGTCTTTAATAAGGAGATGAGTAATTTGTGAAGAAACATTGCTGGGTGTCGTCTGATGGTGGTTTTTTTCTAGCCTGCTTCAAAACAAAATCTTAGCATTTTAGAAAGAAAAATCAAATCTGGAAAACAGAAGGAAGGCGGTGTCTTTGCAACCATAGCCAAGGTCAAATGTTAGGAAGTAGAATTTGTGTTCCTTACGTTCCTCAGCCTGGGCAAATAGCAAACCTTTCCCCTTTCTGCACATCAGTTCTCTTTGTACTTTAAAAATGGCAGCTTAGTTCATTAGCCTTTGTAAAAAAAGTTAACATTTGTTTTTTGTGCAGAGTATTAGGGAATTATGGAGGGTTTTTGCATTCAGGCCCCCTTACCTAGCTCCAGCAAGGGTTTATTTAAAAACCTGAGAGCCAGTGCTGCTTCTTTCCCTTCAATCCATCTGGCCACACATCTAATTGCAAAGCTACAGCCTGGGACTATTTCCAAAAGCGAGCTATACTCCCTAGATGATGCAGCCCATCATTCACCTGCCCTTTTATTCCTTTTTGATGAAAATATGTATCTCTGAGAAATCAGCTGCTGATCCTAACTGCGTTCCCATGCTCACTTGGTGTCTGTGGTTGTGTTTCACACCCTTGGAAGTCCCACGTCTTGTTTCACAGGCTCTGAGCACACTCTGCAGTACGGACACAGTGGCAGCTGAGAGTACCTAATGGTGAGAAGAGGTGTCCAAGGCAGCAGAGGAGGAGGAAAGCTGTTTTGTAGGGAGTCGGAGACGTTTATTGTTTACAGAAGCATATCACAGTCCATCTACACTAAAAGGAAAGGAGGCACCCCTTCATGAGAAAATATGTGAATTGACTGGGGTCCAGCATGGGAGGAGAGACTGGTGGGGACTGATTCATGCCTTGGCTGCACCATCACAGGGTCGGGGGCTGAGGTTTTGGAGATGTTGCTTGAGGCAAAGAATAGCAGAAAGGTAGATGTGTTTTCAAAAATAGTCTAGATTTGTGGCTAGGGATCAGAACTCTTGGAGGCTTATCCACATTTTTCAGACTCTCTGGTGGTTTCTGACTGAATGGTTTATGAACTAAATACCCTTTTCTTAAAAAAAAAAATGCAAAAAATAGTGCATGTGGGAAGGAAATAGATGCTTGACCGTAGGAAAAACTGCAATGTACATGTAGACAGATAAGTATTAGCATATATTAGACTGAAGCACGGAGTGGGTACAGAATGGCAGTGAACAAGGACTGTTTATTTCTTGAGTGTTGCTTTCTGTTAAGCAGCTCTTTGAAAGTCAAGAGAGCATTGAATCATACTGGAGTATAGCAAAAATGTGCAGCAGCTTGCTCAGCAGTGAAATGAAAAGTGCTGTTGTTGAAGCACCGAGCAGATCTAGCTGGAGCACATTTAGGTAAGGTATAGCATTACAACGGCCAGCACCAGGCTAGCACTTTTATGTTTGAGCATGTCTTTGGAAGCCTGTGGCACGGCACACCGTATATAGCACAGGTGCAGCCAGAGGGGCCTGTGCTTTTACTAACAGGAATCGCAAATGTAGGTAAAGCAAGAAACATGATTCTTCAGAAACCTTTTAGCCTATTTTTAAATAAAAATAGTTTGACATAATTTCCATCCTTTAAAAATGCTTCCCCCAGATGAATTTTGCAAAGGCTACGTTTGAGGTATCCACACCTGTTGGCAAAGGAATAGCAATGTGTTGTTACGCTGAGCTGTACTCACTTGGGCACATTTGGAGACTTTACTGGTTGAAAAGACTACTAGGGATGAGAAAGTGGGGATAAAACTTACCACTCTTGGGTTCATATTCATTCCAGCCAGAAAAATGAGTCATGCCCTTTGGTGCACTGAAAATTCATCTTCAGTCCTCAAAGTAAAGCTCACAACACTAGTTTCTCTTTGATTTCATTGAAAATGATAGAATGTGTGCTTGTGGGAACAAATGATAACCAAAATCCCTGTGCAGATCCATTGATGAGTTATCTTCTGTTTCCTCAGATTTTTTGTTTTATTCATAGAGAAGGAAGAAAATGAAGTGGGGAATGACATAATCATAGAATAGAATCATAGAATCATTTAGATTGGAAAAGACCTTTAAAATCATCAAGTGCAACCGTAAACCTAACACTGCCAAGTCTACCACTAAACCATGTCCCTAGGCACCATGTCTATATGTCTTTTAAATATCCCCAGGGATAGTGACTCAACCACTTCCCTGGGCAGCCTGTTCCAATGCTTGATAACCCTTTTGGTGAAGAAATTTTTCCTGATATCCAATCTAAACCTTCCCTGGTGCAACTTGAGGCCATTTCCTCTTGTTCTATCACTAGTCACTTGGGAGAAGAGACCAACACCCACCTCTCTACAACCTCCTTTTGGGTAGTTCTAGAGAGTGATAAGATCTCCTCTGAGCCTTCTCTTCTCCAGACTAAACAACCCCAGTTCCCTCAGCTGCTCCTCATAAGACTTGTGCTCTAGACCCTTCACCAGCTTCGTTGCTCTTTTTTGGACACACTCCAGCACCTCAGTGTCTTTCTTGTAGCATGGGGCTGATAAGGCAATAGTTCAGTGAGCGGCAGCTGTCTGAGCCATCTGAGCCCAAGGGACAAGGTGGATCTGGCACTGTAATGAGAAGAGTATGCAGGGCTACACAGTGCTGGACTTAGAAAATGAAGTGTGTCCTACTGACAGCCTGTCATTTTGCCTGTTGGCTGTGGGGAGGGGAAGGGACACATTAGAAAGAAAATTTGAAGAATATGTGTGTGTGAGTGCAAATTGCTGGAAGAAGCTGTGACATGACTATTAGCTGAGGAGCTGGAATTTGCTTGTACTCTGTAAATAAAGCTTCTTCCCAGGTACTTGAGACTGAAAAGAACAAGCTTGACATTGCTGCTGTGTAAAGGAACAACATTATTTAATGAAGAAACTCTTGTGAGGACACCGATGGTTATTGTCAGAGTGTGGCTCAGCTCACTTCCTTGTGTTACGTTGTATTCCCTTGTAAACACTGTCCTGAATAAATTACAGACTAAAGGGGATTGGGTGGATGCAACATGGCTGGAGAGCAGTTCTCTGCCACACCATCGTTTCATTTCTCTTCTCCTGGTTTTACATGGTAGCTGCTGGAGACACCAGACTGAATAATGCAATTGTACTTTAAGCAGCAAAGCAAGATTCTCTATAGAAACCTGTTCCCCACACATGGCACTTTGACTGAATCTCTCTCCAGTGATAATTAATCAACAAATACGCAGTTTGGGAGTCCTGTGAATTTGCATCAACTCGGTCTTAGATAACTTCTGGGAGGACAATCCTGAAACTACTTTCAGCCCCAATTTGATTTGCTGCTGTTTTGTGTAATCTGCAATTATAACTTATTACCTCATCTCCACTACACGTGGTAGGAAGCAGTCTTGTGGTAATGCAGTGCTCTGATATGGCTGAGGTTGTAGCACAGATACAGTTTTCTATTATACAGTCTTCCCTCAAAATATATGGGGTAAGGAGGTGCCAGTCCCCCGTTAATACTGAGCATCGGCAGCTGTAATTTTATTTTCTTGTCCATCTGTGTGACATAGATGAGGATTCAGTGGGCAGAGGAAGAATCATGTTTGCACCTTCTCTGCTGGTGAGCTCAACCTGTGCTGCTGCTTATTGCAGGTGCTGCTAACGTGTCTGGGGGGAAGAATGTGTTGGCAACAGTGGAGTCAGCTGCCATCCATTACCCTGCTGCAGCCCCATCAATGCAAGTCAGCCTGCATGGTATGAAACGCAGCGTGTTGGATCTGCGGCTGCAGCTGCATCAGATGAAGCAGCTACAGGTATGCTTATCTGGATAATGCCTGGAAGGTGGGTTGTCAGCAAATGCCCTTTTCCTTTCTTTCATTCTCTCTTTTACCTTTTGTACATGAGTGATTCTCAGTAGCAGAGTTCTAGCAAAGGGAAGACCCAAGTATTACAGACACAAAGACATATTCTGCTCTAGCATACACTACTTGCATAGTCCTAAAGGTATGAGAATTAGCTCAGTTTAACTACTGCTGCTCAGATATTGAGAAAAAGACCTTCATTTCTAGTTTTGTTTGATGACTCTAGACATTAAAGCAGTATTTATATTACAATAATATCAAGTCTGTGATTACAGTTTGGACCCTGCTATGCTGTGTGCTGTATAAACGCGTTGGAAGAGCCATGTTCCTGCTCCATACTGTTTACAGTTGAGACAGTTTTTAAGCTCCTGAATAAACAATTTTGATGTTAGGAAACCCAAATGTAGCTGAGGATCAGTAGATACGCATTAAGCCAGAGTTTGAGTCCTGTATTTACAGAATCCAGAAGAATAGCCCACTTGAGCAGCAAGGAAAAAAGATATTTCAAAAGTTGCTGCAAAGGTTTGTTGTGCCCTACTTATGTTCACATTTTACCAGTACCTTCCTAACACACATCAACACCTCAAAACCTACAAGAAACAACAAGAACAATGAAGAGTTAACCAAAATGTTCTGTTGACACATACCATCATGTTGCAAATGCAAATATATTCTGTTCATCTCAGACACTGTGAAAATAGGCTTATGGAGCTGTACAGGTCTTCAGCCCTTCACTGAATTGGAAACTGTAGAGCACTGTGTATTGTCTCAGAGGTAAAGCAATTTCTTGTAAGAGAAAGTGGACAGCAGGGGAAACTTCAATACTCTGCCAGTCCTCCTTGCCTGGAAAGTGACATCAAGTGTTTGGTATCGTAGGGCTGCAGTACTGCTATTACGACCGAGGTGGTTTTGAATATGGGAATGGTACTGTATCAATCTCCTTTGATTTGCTGATTAATTTTAGAACAGAATAAAGATAATACAGATCAGAATTCAGAGCATGTTTTGCCTTCACTTCCTTAGCTAAAGGAAATGGAATTATGAACTAGTCATAGGGCAAGGGAGCAGAAGGGTGAGGTAAACATCAGGGTAAAGCAAATGTGGCAAAGACTGAAGATGCTATGACAAGGTCCTGTGCTCAGTTTGCTGGTAATGAAGAGATGGCAGAAAGTATTTGGAGCAAAGAGCGTGTCAGCCACGTGACCTCTGCCTGTGATACAGCACCCAGGTATTTACATTTTCAGTTTAGGATGAGTATGTTCCTGTAGCAAATGTACCTTTCAAAAGCTGTTCCCAGCAGCGCTGCCTACGTGCTGGCCATCATGGTCCCCATCTAACTTCAAGACTCTGGCTTGGGTTCTATGCCCTGGCACATTATGTATAAGTGCGTATTCTTCCACATTTGTGCTGCAAGCCACCACAGCCCCTCTGTCCATCTGTAACCCCATGTGCCAAATGCAGCTCTTGGCAAACACCTACAGTCTGGCCACCAGCTGTGCTTAGCATGTGGCCTCGTAAAGTGGGATGGAGGTTGCAGTGCTGCGCTGGAGACAGTGAGCGCACCGGTCTCACAAGGGCCTGCTCACCAAGGAGGTGGCATTTCCCCAGCTGCACCTTGCCTCCACAGCCCTGCCTGGGCAGTAACCTTGCTTTTGATCAGATATTGCATTATGGCACACAGGAGTGAAGAAACTTGCACCGTCTGCACAAATCAATGCTGCCAAGGAAGTCTTCAGAAGGAAAAAAGGACATCCCGAGTGTGCTCATTAACTCTGGCTGGCTTCCCTTATTTCAGAAATGATAGCAAATTCGGTGTATTGTGCCAGTAGGAGGTGGGCAAATTAGTGATAGTCGGATGGAAGAACCTGTAGCTCAAGGGAAACTTTGGTATATTACATAAAAATTTCATTCATGAGAGTGAGTTTTTGTCACGGCTTTCCTGAATGGGTGGAATTATTTTGAAAAAGAGCTCACAGTTTGTAGGGCAGCAAGTGAAACAGGTAGAGTTTTAAGCCGAAGAGTGTTGAAATACCACACTTCTAATGAAAAAATTTTGCACTAAGGGAAAAGTATTTTTCTGTTTTTTCAGGTTGTTTGCATAATATGTTTGACAACACTTAATATTTTTCACTTTCACTGCTTCTCCTGGGTTAGCAGTCAGTTTGTTCCTGTTTGTGTGAATTTTTCATACGGTGACAGACTAAAAGAAACATTTCCAAAGGACTGAAAAAGATGATTGCACAGGCACAAAAGTTGGCAGGATAACTAAGAAACAGGAACAGGACATAAAACTATATTTAATACTGTCCATAGTTCAATTTTCAATTGATGATATCACTGTAAGTTCTTCCTCATTTGCTTAATAGAATCAGAGAAACACATGATGGAAAAGACCCATTCATTCCTGTAGCCTGCTGGCAAAATCCTCTTTTTAAAACATACCCAGCAGCAATTGATCCAGATGTATTGATTCATACACCAGTTAAATGTATATGTTACCAGATGCAAGCAAAAAGTTAAGACTGTTTCAGCCTGTGGTTGGATTTTAACCAGAGATTCTTGAAATAAAGACATTTGCATCATGGCTGTTGCTAGGGGTTAGATACACTTCTTGCTACTCCACTAGAATCTTCCTTAAGTGCTCTGATTTTCAGAGATACTCAAGAAAGACTAGTTTCATGGTGCCACGGAGTTTTCCTCATTGCCAGAGATAGGCTATAACGCAGCCTGTGTCCTGGATGCATTTGTTGTTGGTAAGACTGGAGCCCATGACGAGTTCAGTGGGGTTGTTCCTTCTGCACTCCCAGATAATGAGAACTCTTAGTGGCAGGTTTGAACCAAGCCTTAGAGTAGGTGTTCATGCTATATATCATTAGCTTATATGTACGTTGGATTTTTTTTGTCTATTCTTTCCTTTCGTTAATTGAATGCATTTTTAATGGCAAGCAGTTAGATAAGATTAAGGTTTAGCATTAGGAATGCATATGCATGCATGCTTTTCTTTCACGCAATGTATTATTTGCAGGGAAAGGAATGCTGCAGAAAGGATAGAAAATGTAATATTACTGTCATAAATGGTATATGATACTCAGTCGCATAAGTGTAACTTTGAATTAGAAATTAAAATATGTTTTCAGTTGCATTATAGAATCTATGGATGGTAACAAGCTTCAGGAACTAGATAAATAGATTCTATGGAGATCCTGAGCTGCAGGCAGTCAGTCCCTGTTTGTGGCTGTGCGCTGTCATGTGCGGGCAGGTGGGTGGCCCAGAAGCCTCTCCCAGCAGGTCCTGGGAGGCTCCCACTGGACAGGTCATGCTTGTGTCCTAATGAGAAGCAGGGCTGTGAACTAATACTTGGTTTTCCAGTTACCTGTCTCATAGATAATAAGTGGTCCAAAGCGAACTAAACTGGTTATCAGATTATTCTTGAAGTGGGTGCCAGAGCCAGTGCTGGGGGTACTTGTGAGAGAGCAGTGATAGATAATGGCTGGAGCAGTAGCCGAAGAAGAGGGACAAGGCAGGTATCTGGAGAGATTGGTGAGGCTGGGAATGAGAGCCAAGGGTAATGAATGTAGGAGAGGATGCTAGAATTCTAAAAAAGCATGTTACATTTCTTTCTGTTTGATTGCTACTTGCAGTTATAAGGCAAGTTAACTCCAATAAGCAAGAAATTGCCATTTGGTGGTGACAGGAAAGCCTGCATCGCTTTTTCTTACCTTTGGGCACTTGACTTTGGAACTTGAACACTGTTTTAACAGTTTCTTTTCAAGTGTGAATGTCTAAGATTTTTTTATTTGGCTTGTTTTCAAGCAAACTTAAAGTACAAAAGGTTCTACTCTGTGGAACCAGAATAATTCTAGCAGATCCATAAACCTTCTTCTACTTGAGGTGGTGGAGTAACTGACAGAGGTGGTCTGAGGGACAAATGGGGTGTGCACTTAGCCAGGGACTCTCATGCTTGGTGGCAGAAGAAAGGTAAGAATCAAGGTCAGTTCCAGAACATGGAGGTAAATATGCTGTAGTGGCCAGAGACTGCCTCATCTTCCTCACCCACAGCTCCTCCCCTCTGCCTCTGCTTGTCCTGCCTCATGTTGTCCTTTGGCTGGTGACTCTGCCATGCTTAAATCCACAATTACTCCTCTCCCCTGGTTCTCTTCTCTCTCTGCACCCATCTGTACCTCTCCCTTCTCATCTTCTCTCCCTGTTGCCCAAGCATGAACAAAACCAGATTTTCCAGAACTAGCCAAGCGTTGCATGAATTTTCATAGAAATGGCAAAACCATCTCTTTGATACCAAGATGAGTCATTTCCCAGACTTCAAGAGCTCACTCCAAATATTGAGGTTTGGGAGTCCTGAACATATGAGCTTTTTGAAATATTGCTGAATTATATTTTTATTCCCTAATCTTGTTATCAGAAATGGATGAACTTTTATGACTGAAACTTTCTAATGCTGTTCAAGCACTGCATAAATGGAAGTGACAAGCACCTTAGCTGTAGGTGTCACTACAATTAATATAGATCCCCTATACACCCCCATTATAGGGAAAAAAATGTACCTGCCATTGCACAACCTCACACACACATATACTCAATTTTGGTACTACTGGGAGTCACTCTTACCAGCTGAGGAACAGAGAGGACTTAAATTCTGAACGCCTGAGACTTAAGTATGACTCCGTTCCTGACCTTCTCACTGACCTCGGATCAGTTGTTTCACATTTCCCAAGTTACTTCCCTGTGTCAAATTTCCCCACTTTTTAAAGAGCTGTGAATAAACTGTATGACTGAAGTGTTACATGCTTATTCACCCATTTATTCATTCATTTATGTTTTCCTTCTTGAAAATATGGCATAATGTAAGAGATGTGTGTCTCAGATAGCTGTGCTGACCTTGCTGCAAGAGGTTTTAATTTATCAAACCCAAACGTTAATCCCATAGTGGGGAAAAATACACATATGCACTGTCTTCAAAAGAACCCAGTCTGGTATAAAGCAGCTGACAATGTTTATAAATCTGTGCTGTTTCAAATGTTTTCCAGATTCTTTTTTTTCCCTAACTGCAAACACTTATCTTCAGCTGAGTTTTGAGCTAACACCTCCTGCTTGTCACAACTCAGACCCCTCCGCTCACTTTCAGTGAAGTGTTACCCTCCCTCTCATCACAGTTGTGTCACTGGAGAAGGCAGAGTCAGGCACAAGGACTGAAGAGTCGGGAGCGGAGAGTTGAATTTGTTCCTCTAATTCCTGTACTGACTGGAAAGAATGACCTGGTCAAAGGCTTTTTTTTCTCTGATTCCCATGAATTCTCTTAAATCAACTTAAAAAGAAGCCTTGTTGCATTATACTGTCTTGTAGGTAACACATTTTTGTGATTCTTCCTATTAGGCAGTGGTTTTACTTTGTATGTTAAATGTGGTTTGGCTGTTAAGCCTGGATGTTTAGAAGACAACTGACGGTTCAATTGCTAGTTTTAAAACTGGAACTTCGTCTCCCAATTCACAGGTGTTTTTAAAAATCTTACAGTATGAGAAGGCTGCTGGGCTAACAGAGTTGTGTTCGTGTTACCTATACCCTAAAGCTGTGGCTAGATGGAGCCCTGCTTATCACTTTAAATCTTGTGATTTGTGTAAGAGACTTAAAACAGGTTTGGTTTGCGTGAGCGTGGGGCATAGCTGCTCTAGGGCTACCCACAGAAGAATACAGTCTAGTTTGCTTTCGTAGCTGTGTTTTGCTCTGCAAACTTAGTGTCAGTAAGAAAATTAATGCTTTAGATACGTAACGTAAAGCTAAGAAAAGAAAGAAGGTGTGACTTTTACAGTTCTCAGAAAATTAACATATTATAAAGGGGGTGTTTTTGGTGGGTAAGGGAGGTTTTATGTATTGCAGATGAGCTGTATCTCAGTACCAAGTTACAGCGGATGGCACAATCCGTCCTCTGCCACTTGAGAGACTGAAAAATTCTATTCTGAGAACAGCAATGCGTTCCAGCCTTGTCATTGACGTGTGGGGTTATCCACCAGGCATGTGTGGGCAGTGCGATGCATAAGCTTACAAGATACGCGCAAAGTGGAAGTCAGGCTTCCGGCATTCTTGTGAGGCGTGATTAATTCTTGATTCATGCTGGACTGAGCAGAATAAAGGGGCCACAATCCTTGCAGAAGTTATGCACTGAAAGTGGTGTACTGATCCCAACACCTTTTGTTCGTCAGCTTGCAGCTGGAAGTTAGATATACACATTAGAAGTTAGTCAGATTTAGGCTTTTCTCACGCCCAACATTTCCTCACGGAATAATGTTTATAGGTAAAGTTAAAAAGGGGAAAAAGAAGGTAAAAACTCTCTCTCGCTGTAGAGCTGTGTTTATCCCAACCTATTTCTGAGCTCTGCAATGTATTCTGTTGCCAGGAATGTCAGTCAAGCAGGAAAAATTGAAGTTGATTTCTTTTGTGCAACAGCTGCAGAACCAGGAGATGCTGAGGGCAATGGTGAAGAAAGCAGAGCTGGAAATCAATGGCAAAGTGATTGAAACAGTGAAGAGGCTTGAAGATCCTGTGCAGCGACAGCGCAGCCTGGTGGAACAAGAAAGGCAGAAATACCTCAACGAGGAAGAAAAGATTGTAAAGAAGTTATGGTGGGTTGAGAAACCTCTTAGAATTTGTTGCTTTTGCCTGGCTTTTTCTTCCATAAAGTAGCAGCTTTAGTGAAAACTTTAGTTTACTAAAACTTTAAACTTAAAACTAGTAAAACTTCAGTGAAACTGCACCTGTGTATGCTGTTTTAGCTGTGTTTCCTTGCACTCATATTGGCTGTAAAACTGTGTCTGTGTTGTACAAATCACTGGTCCTGACTGGGAGTCCTAAGCACAGCCCACTGGCTAAGTCCCACCAATACAAAGAGTTTCAACCTCTTCAGAAGTCCTCTGTAAAGGGACAGATGACTGTAGGGACCATGACTACCTCCCTGTTCTGAAAGCCTCCCCCTACCCTAGCTCTCCCCTTCAGCTTTATGTATTAAGCTTTAGGGAAGGAGGGAGGAATTTCCTCAAGAACAAATGGATGCGAAGGAAGGTAATGAGTTTGGCTTTAAGTATGAAAATCAGATTTCAATACTAAGTGCTTTGGCTATTGCATGGGAGAGGTAGGGGAAGCTCATAAATAGAGAACTGAAGTTTAATTGCAGTCAGCAATGCCAGTCTCCATCTAAAATTTACTCACTGCAATTTCTGTACACTTAACTGCAGATAAAAATACTTTTCTTTTTTTGCTGTTGTGTAAAGGCTCTTTGTAAGACTCTTCTTTTCCCCAAAACTTTGGCCTACCAGGACTGGTTTTAGTCCATGTTCAGAGTCAGCAGGAGGCAAGATGAAGCTGAAATCAATAAACAATTTAACTAGTTCTACCACTCATATTTGTAAGACGCTATATAACTAATTATTTCTCATTACTGCATTTAGTTCACACCTGAAGAATGACTCCATAATGGAGTGAAATTTTATAGTCAGCTTGTCATTGGAAATGATGATTGAAGAGCCATACGAGTACAGTTATTGACAGCTAAGGAGAGTAAATCTTTCCTGTTGATCAATGTGTTTTCAGATGAATAAGATTTGTAATAAAAATGACGCATCTGTAAAGACAAAGTAGAATGTTACTAAGGGAGCGTATGTTTTCTGTGAAGAAAAGTTTAATGTGTAGTAATAGTCCATGCTGGTGTATATAAGCCTCTCAGCTGGTTTGTAGTCTTAAATAACATTGTGTTGTAGTCTTGAGTAATTACCCCCCTGTTCATCTGACTACAATGCTGTAAGTTCAACAGCTGATGGCTGTTAATAATGAAGAGCATACATCACAAAATTACACATCAAATGCCACTGGCGGTATTCAGGAAAAGGTTAAAGTTCTATATAGGCACTTTCAATTAAGCTGATCCCAGTGCAGATGTATAAACAAATGCAAAGCAACGGAGCAAAAAATTTACCATTTCTTAGTCTTTCTACTGTTGCCCTCTTGACCTTTCTTAAATCATAGGACTAAATCAGTAGACTGGCTTCATGCAAGACAAGGGAGGTTAAGGATTTCTGCAATACTTATGGAAGTGTGTTTACTACTCTGAAGTGGTAAATCTCAGCTTAAAAAGCTCTCCTTTCTGCAATTCTGAAGATTATTGCTGAGAAATAAAAAAATAAAAATATTGGCAGTTTCATGTTGTAATCAGCAGAAATGTCGGTGTACATTTCAGAGCAAGTTTTCTGTTGAGCAGCTATTCATGATGGTGCCTACAGAATTGTGCCCGTGTGTGTCACAGCTGTAGCAGGATTACAGTTCAGAGATATCTAATGAAGACTAAGGAACACTGTTAAATGTAGTGTTTATTCACAGTTCTAACAGTGAAATACAGAATTAACTGGGGAGGTTTTTTTCTGTCATCTAGGCTTTTGGTTCAACATTAGAGATATCATACAGGACACTTTCGGGGTTGTAGGTACTAGCCTTAAAATTTACCAGACGAAGGACAAATTATGATGATATGACACATTGACTAATGAAGTATTTATGTTGTGAGGAGCATGTTACAGGTATGACTACTATATGTTGTAGATTATCGTAAGCATTTTAATAGAGGGGGGTTTATAAGCACAATATTTAAATTGTAACCACATCCAAGCTGTCTAATTGGATATGATCTACAGTAAGTTACAATTTATATTTTTGTTAGGAAAAGTATCAGACTTTTTTATAAGAATAACCGTGCTCAGTAAAAACAAAACTCCACTTAGCGGTCTCAGAGAGTCACTGCTAGCAAATACTTGGAAAGGATATAAGAACATGGCAAAATGCTCAGAATGCTTCTCCTTGCTTTTAATGACTTGTAGCTCAGGGATTTTCCGAGTCAGAGATGGTATCTTCATATGCAAAAGCTCTGCATGGATTGTTTACTTTTCATGAACTTACGCATTTTTTAAAATTTATGTAAACATGGTTGTGTACAGCATCTAGGCGCAATGAATTCTATAGAGTAATTCTTTTTTGGTTAGAAAGAACCTCTTTTTGTTTGTTTTTGAATCTTTAATCTATCAGTCAATCCCCAAACTCTTAAATTATGCATGGTAGAATATTCACCCGCTCCATGCTAGTCATGATGTTACAGACGCTCCCCATTCCGTCTTCTGATCATGCCTTTTCCAGCCTGAAAAGTGCTGGTCTGCTTAGTTACTCCTCTTCTAGAAGCCATTCTATACATTTTGCCATCCTATTGCCTTTCTGTATGCCCTTCCTAACCCTAGTGTACATCTGTGAGATGAGAATGGGGAGAGAGGAGAGCCCTGCAATGGCTATATCTGATGTAGGCACACCATGACTTCATGCCGTGGTGTGATGATGGTCCCCCGTCCTCATGTTCAACATGAGCTTTCCATTACAAATCCAACATCTCACTCACGAGGGATGATTATCAGTTAGTTCAAAGTTCGTTATTGTGTATAAAAATGTACATTTTGGGGAACTTGTTTGGTTTAGGTGGGGTTGGTTTTGTTTTTATTTTTCCTCTTCTCATGAGCATTACTTTACATTTATTAGGAGTTTATCTAATCCTTGGTTTTTTCCTGGTCAATTAGTATCAGATGGTCCATCTGCAGCCCTTACAGTCACCTTTCATTTTCATTCCCCTGAATAACTGAATATCCTTTTGAGATTTTTTTACTATACTATTCATCCTCTTTTCTAAATAATTTATAATATGTTGAAAAGCATCAGCCCTACCACCGATCCCTGTGGAACCCACCAGCAAACTACATTCATTGAGTAAGCTGTTCATTGATCCCTTCCCTTTACTTCCTGTACTTTATCCATGAGAGAATTTCCTCTCTTGTCCCATGGCAACTTTGCTTTCTGGAAAGCTTTTGCTCAAATACCTTGCTGAAAGCCTTTTGGGCTATAGCTTTTCCCCATGCTTTTGTTATTTCCTTGTGTATTTGTGAGACTTAACCTTCTCTTTACACAAATCCCATTAATTCCTCCCTAACAGAGCGTATTTATCCATTGGTCCACTAATTCTTTATTGTTTGTTCTTTATTTTGGTATCTATTGATTACACCAGCCTGGGTGTCAGTCTCACCAGAGTACAGTTCCCTGGATAGCCCCATCCCCTTTTAAAAAAATTATTTGTGTCGTCTATGACACTTGCCACTACTCTAGTGCCAAAGCAATTTTAATCAAGAAGTTAGAAGCTTAGAGTTAAGAGTTCGACTGTTTCACCCTCGAGTTGCTATTGAATTCCGGGGCAAATACCATCTGATTTGTTACTATTGTTACTATTTGTTACTATTAATTTTATCAGTTCATTTTGTAACCTGTTCTACTGATACTGCAATCTGAGACAGAGCCTCTGATGCTTTTTTGCCTAAAGGCATAAGAGTTTGCCTCGGCTCCCCTGTGGAAAACATAGATGCAAAAAAATAATTTATCTTGTATTAGCCTTCTGAAACTGCATTAAGGTGAGTGTCTTGTTAATTGGGTTTGCTCAGTCCAACCTATAAAGCCAAGTTGTTTCCCCAGTTACAAAATAGAAATGCTGGAGACCGCTGGATCCGTTTCAAACTTTGGCTCCTGAGGGCTGAAGTTTCTTTTCCTTTGTAGTTAGCAACATGAGGCAGTGTAATATGGTATCCCTTGTGTAATTTCAGGATCACTCTTCTTGTTTGATCGCATCAATGTATGGAGTCAAAGGGATTTATGATGACATTTCCATTTCTGCTCAAAGAACAAAGGGGAAAGAAAGCCATTGTCTCCTACCTGGAAGTCTTTCCTTTTTTCCTACATTTCCAACAATCATAAACCTACCAAAACATCGTAACATTGTTCTGTGTTTGTTCCTTTCTCGTCTTTCCACCCATGAACACCCTGGTAGATGGCAATATCTGAGAAGCAGCTTTTGCAGTGCTGATCTACAAAAGGGGCGAGGTGGGGGGGTCGGTGTACCCTGTAATTCCCAAAGTAGCACTGCCTACCTAGCCTGAGTGCCGGTATCAGGGAGGATGCATGACTGTAGAGCACTGTTCTGGAGAGCAGGAGCCTTTGCATTGTACTGAGTGACAGAAAGCCGAATTCTTTTCCAGTTCCTTCCTAGACTGTATCTGTGCCCTTTATTGCAAAAATACCCTGAGAAACGTTCCCGTGCTGCCATCGTGTGGTCCCTTGGATTGTTTCCTGCAAGCATGCTTGTGCTAGTGGAAATCGTGACTCCCCCAGCCTTCCTCAAGGCAGAGTCTTTGGGAGAAGCAGTCTTAAAATGGGAACAGGATCATTTACCTCCACTTGTTCGTGATCTGTTCAGAAGCAACTTATGATTCTTAATTCAAAATTGTTTTATAGCTTCTAAAGTTCTTAGTCTTGGGATTGAAATGAACTCTTTGCCATGTGCACCTGATGTTCAGATCCTGATACTATTTCTGTTTCTCTGTGTATCAGAAGTACTATTGTATTGCCATTTATTGTCCTGTGTGACTGTGCTTCCACTTAAAATTGACCTAAATGTGGAACGGTGCTGCAAGGGATTTTCTCCTTTTTATCCTGTTACTGGCCACGTGCTCCTCTCTTTTTCTCCTCATGTCACCTATCCACAGAGACAGATCTAGGAAGTGACCTGGCTGAAAATAAGTAGTTTTCAGATGTATTTGCATGGCAGTGCTGGCACAAGGGAAACGTGTGGAAATGCAAGACCTGCAGTTGGTGCAGAAAGCAGTCTTCCCCCACCATTTTTCAGGCATTCAGCCCATATCTTGGTTCTCTTACAGCAATTGCAAAACTGCTACCTGAGTGGATGCGAGAAATGAGGCCCAAAACTAGGTTAAAATGAGTAGCTGATTTGTCAGTTCAGAGTTTCCTTTGCATTGTTTTCTACCATGCACTTAAACTGCTTCTCAGAATATTCCTCTTAGTAAATTTGGTATCTTAATAGAGGCGGATTTCTCTTAGAATAAATATTCAAGAGATGATCCTTTTAAGGTATTTGCATGGGTGTTTGTATAGTTGCACATAATGCATTTCCGGGGGCGGCGGGGTTGAGAAATTTTTAAGCTTCTGTGTGGAAACTCCAGCTAAAGCAATGTGGTCCCAACCTTAAATGGAAAAGAAGTGGCTCTCCCCAAAACAAAAATAAAGTCTACGTGTCTGAAGGAATGTGAAAATTTATGTGAAGTATGGAAGCACTGGAAAAAATATTGGGAAAGGTAATAAGGAAGCACCAGATGGAGCCAGAGGAAGCATGGGACAGCACTGGTTGGAAAAAACATCTGAAGTGATTCATTCTTGAATCCAAATGCTGAGCGACAGCTGCACACAATGCACACTTGCTGTTTCAGTCTGGCTATTCGTGGAAACAGGACCCTGTATCCTGTCTAGCAGGACCCATCAGATAAACAGGGTTGCATCAAGGGGCCATTAGTGCCAGTTTTTGGGTTGCTAGTTCACTGTTGGGCATTCCTTTGCATGTCATCAGCAATGAGAAAACGCAAGGTGCAAACCAGTACTGGATGTAGTGGTAGAGTGTGTCTGTACCCTTCTATGATTTGCATCCCCAGAGGGCTGGCTGTTAGACGTGTTTCACCACCCCGCCTGCCCTTTGTAGTGCAGCTGCCCTGAGGTCAATATGTGCTCTGTACATCTGCAGCCTATCAGAGAAATCACAGTGTGAGTGTCCAGCATCCTCACCTCCCCTCACGGTACCCTGCTGTTTTTTCAGCCTGTGGTGTCAGATTTAAAGATGCCAAAGTTGAGGTTTCTGGTTTAGTTTAATCCATTCATTTACACATATTTGATTGTAATGTGAAAGACATGCTTACATTTTATGTCCACTTTTTTTGTTTTGCCAGTGAGCTGGAAGCATTTGTTGAAGACCTGAAGAGGGACTCCACTGCTTCCAGCAAGACAGTTACACTGAAAGATGTTGAAGATGGAGCCTTTCTTTTGCGTCAAGTGGGAGAAGCTGTTGCCACCCTGAAAGGTATGTACTTTTCCTTTTTACTTTTGGTTCTTCTCTTTTAACCACAGTGGCTGTGAACAGTTTTGCCTTTGATCTGGGGGCATTAACTTTCACTTCCAAAAGGACTTAAAGTTGGGATTAAGGAGCATGTTGCATGGTCCCTGGAGAGAGGTAGACACTCAACTATTTAACATTCCCACCATCATCCATTTCTCCCCAGGGTTTTTATCATTTCCTCTTGAACTCCACAGTTGTTGTCTTTGCAGGAGAGTTCCCGACATTGCAGAACAAAATGCGTGCGATCCTCCGGATTGAGGTAGAAGCCGTGAGGTTCCTAAAGGAAGAACCACACAAGCTAGACAGCTTGCTGAAACGTGTGCGCAGCATGACCGATATCCTTACCATGCTCAGGAGGTGATTTTTTTTCTTCACAATGAAAGAATTTCCTCAAGGAGGGCTGGACAGCTTTTGGGTTTGCGTTCTACTCCTCTCCCCAGGCAATTTTGAGAAATGCAACTCTCTTGCAGTATTTTATAGATTATTTCTAGAGCCCTCTCAAAGGAAATCAAATTAGCCTTTTCTGTGCTCTGTGCAGTGGCTCTGTTCTGACCAACAGCCCCAGTCATCGAGATCTTGTGGTTGAAACTAGCTTCCTCTTAACTCAACACTTCCAGATTTGGAAAGTACTGGATGAGAAAGCTTACAGAGTGGCATCAGTCCCATATCTGAGCTAATTAACTGTAGGCATTTACAGCAATCTAAGTTAATAGAAATATTCTCTGACACTGAAACATGCATCCCCAAAAATGTAACAGTAAGAAATAAAACAGGAAAATATTCTACAAGTGGATAAAGATATCCTAAACCTTCTGAAAGAAAGAAATGTTTTTCAATATGCATGTGAATTCATGCAAATTCTTTATTCTGTTCTTTGCAAGGAAGATGCGTTAGAGAAAGTTGAAATATTAGCTAAAATTTGTGTCCACTAAGTGCCAGTGTTTAGCTATGTTTGTCAGAATATGAGATCAGCAAATGACTGCTGATTTATTTGAGGCCATATGCATTGGATTTAATTCCTACTCAGAACCAGTGAATCAGGACAAACTATCCATGGTGGTAGTCTCAATTTTACTTCAATTACAAAAAAATGTAAGTCATAAGCCTATTGTTGCTACCATTATTCTAAGGAATGTAGGGTTGTCATTGTTTCCATATATCCTGGAGCATATGTAAAATGGATTTGCCAGTACTGGCAGATGGATAAAGTGTTTATATAACAGGTCGTCTAAGAGCCGTCACTTATTTTTCCTTGTAGATAAACATCTATATCCTTTCATATTAGTTTCCTTTTCTTAAAAAGGACTACAGTTATTTCCTGTCTCGCCCTATTTGGGAAAAAACCCCAATAAGCTATGCATGCCAAAGTTTTACCAAAAGTAATTTTTTTTGCAGCAAAATTACGTATAAAGCCTCATAAACTCTGTTTCAGTAATGGAAAAAATGATGGCATTTGATGGCTAGCTACGCTTCAAAGCTCAGCCATTTCACAGCTAGCTGCCAGAAATAGTTGTCTCTCTACATCCTCAGCTCATTCTACTCCAAACTCTTGACAGACAAGACTTTTGTGAAGTATTATTTGAAGGCTTTGTTTTGGCAATTTGCCAGACTGCTACCTCACATTCTATGTAACTACCACTTTCTGTGCTAATAGTCCCGGAACATCTTGTTTAGCTAGATACAGTATATAAAATTTAAGTCAACTGATTTCCATTCTCCCTCTAAAATCAACCCACTGTAACTCATGGTTTGATCAAAAAGCGCCAGTACATCCATGAAGGTTTGTAAACATTTTAAAAGGCAAAAACATCCTAATTAGAGTGGCCTCTTTAAAACTCTGAGTCCCTGACTCTGAGAGAAAGCTATAAAATCACACAACTGAGAGCATCAGGAAGAAAAACCCACCATTTTGATGTTTTTGATATAGGTGCTTTTCCCTTGCAAAAGTTTATTGTTAAGTATTGCTCATGACTCGCCTGTATGCTAACTATGTGCCACGCTGTTGTGTTCAATTTGGCTGGGCAGACATGTTACAGAAGGACTGTTGAGGGGTGTGGATCCATCCCAAGCTGTGCAGTACCCTGCTATGGAAAAGGCCACTGCAGCTGACGCTCTGAAAAACCAGGAGGAGCTCAAGCATGCCCAGGGACATGCACAGCAAAACCTCACAGCAATCACATCAGAGTCCCAGGTGTCGTCAGTCAAATCAGAAGTCATCCCCTTCTCAACAATGACGGTCCATCATGTGCAGAGCTCGCCTGTTGTTATCCATCAGTCTCAGCACTCATCAGCCCTGGTCAACCATGCCCAGGGTACACCCACTACAGCCAGCCACAGCGAAGGCGTGCCGGTGGGTGGCCACCTCTCAGCCACCCCACCAGCCCCCCCGCAAGAGCCCACAACAGGATCCCAGCCCACACAAGCCACGCCAGCACCACAGGTCTCTGTCAATGGCACCACCATGCAAAGTCTTTTCATTGAGGAAATTCACAGTGCAAGTACCAGAAACCGAGCTGTATCAATTGAGGTACGGTGTATCCTGCTCAAACAGTTGTCCTCTCTTTGGGTCTGAGCTCCCAGGCTCACTCTGGAGACTGCAGGTGGGATTTTTCAAATGCATTCTGGGGATTTATATGCTTAACCCCTAACTACACCGTGCACTTCTGAAGATACCCTCTGATTTTAAATGCAACAGGATAATAACATGTAACCAAAATGAGTAACTGTGTTTTTTAAATATTTTTATTAAAAAAATATTCTTTGTTAGAATACCTTATTTTTGAACAATAACATATGATTCTCTGGCAACACTTGCATCAGTGGATTTCATTCACTCTTTGAATCTTCATATCCCTCATTATGGAAAGGTAAAAGTTAAAGAGTGTAAGAGTGTGAAGTTCCAGTGGTTTCACATAGAGCACAAGTGCACTCTCATATCTTATTACAGACAGGCACTTTAATCACCAGTATGATATAGTAAGGCAGTGACCCAGATTTAAATTTTGCCTTTGTTCCTTTATTGAGCAGTGGCCACTGTCAGTCTGTCGTGTGTTTGTGCCATATCTAGCACAATGGAAGTCAAAACCAGTGTACAATTAGTGTTGATATATTTCCTCTAGCTGCTGACTACAGCTGAAAGAATCTGTCCATATTGACCTATAATGTTTACACATGGATTTTTTTTAAGTAAGTGATCATAACAGAAATCAGAGAAATAAATAGGTGCTTTACTGTTTTTGTCTAGAAAGCTGAAAAGAAATGGGAAGAGAAAAGACAAAACCTCGATCACTATAATGGAAAGGAATTTGAAAAGCTCTTGGAAGAGGCTCAGGCCAATATAATGAAGTCAATTCCTAACCTGGAGATGCCTCCCCAGCCAGCAGCTGTACCTAAAGGGGATGCAGTTGAAAAGCTGGAAGTGTCAGGTAAGGTTTGCTAGAGTAAATGGTGCTAAAGAATCGCGTATCTGGAAAAGAGAGGTTATTTTTCCTACTTTCTAGAATGGTTTCAGTTTACAGATTTCTGTGTTCTTGATCATACCTGTGAGTATGTCCCTGAGGAATAATGCAGGTCCTGTGGACAGGATGCAGGATTTTGCAGATGCCGGTGGGGGTAACCAGCTGAACACAAATATCCCCATATTGCACCTGAGAGAGTGAGTTTGTCCTCTGGAGATAAAGACTCCTCATGAGCAGGAGAGTAAGAGTACACCTTACTTTTGACAGAGATGAGAGTACCTGTATACTATGCCGTATCTATATCTAGTATACTGTGTTCAGTTTTGCACTTAGAAGTTTAGCATTACAGAGAGCTCTGGAAAGAACCACAAAGAGTTTGAGCACAAATGATCTTACCATCAGAAAACGAAAAAGCTCTTTTTGTAGATATATTTCTGATCAAAAGAAGATCAATACATGCCTGAGGTTTCTGAGGGTAAGGAGGCCTTTTAACTTTGCAGAACATGTTCCGACAAGTTCTAGCAATTGGAAGCTGAAGCTAGAAAAAGCCACATATTAAAAATTAGCTGTCAAATCTTAACATTTAGAGTAACTAATCACTGAAGTTTAATTATGAACATAAGAGATTCTCTGCCATTTCAAATCTTTAAGCAATACTATTTTTCTTTCTGAAAGGCTGCTCAGGCACAAACTCTGTGCATGATGCAAGACCTGCTTAAAGAAATCCTTGAACCTATGATGTTAAGTGAAAAGTCAGACTATTTGATCTTAATGATCCTTGCTAACTTCATAATCTAAAACTGTAAATACAACCAATGTTTTGGATGAATCCTTCAGAGGTCTGAAAATCATAGAATGATAGAATCATGGAATGGTTTAGGTTAGAAAGGACCTTAAAGATCATCTAGTTCCAACCCCCCTACCATGGGCAGGGACACCTTCCGCTAGACCAGGTTGCTCAAAGCCCCGTCCAACCTGGCCTTGAACACTTCCAGGGTTGGGGCATTCACAACTTCTCTGGGCAACCTGTTCCAGTGCCTCACCACCCTCATGGTGAAGAATTTCTTCCCAATATCTTATCTAAATCTCCCCTCTTTCACTTTAAAGCCATTACCCCTTGTCCTATCACTACATGCCCTTGCAAAAAGTCCCTCTCCAGCTTTCTTGTAGGCCCCCTTCAGGTACTGGAAGGCAGCTATAAGGTCCCCCCGGCGCCTTCTCTTCTCCAGGCTGAGCAACCCCAGCTCTCTCAGCTTGTCCTCATAGGAGAGGTGCTCCAGCCCTCTGATCATCTTCACAGCCCTCCTCTGGACTTACTCCAACAGGTCCATGTCCTTCTTAGATTGGGGGCCCAGAGCTGGATGCAGGATTCCAGGTGGGGTCTCATGAGAGCAGAGTAGAGGGGGAGAATCACCTCTGTCCACCTGCTGGTCACGCTTCTTTTGGTGCAGCCCAGGATACGGTTGGCTTTCTGGGCTGCAAGCGCACATTGCTGGGTCTTGTTGAGCTTCTCAGCAACTAAAACCCCCAAGTCCTTCTCCTCA
This sequence comes from Gavia stellata, assembly GCF_030936135.1. NCBI lineage: Eukaryota > Metazoa > Chordata > Aves > Gaviiformes > Gaviidae > Gavia > Gavia stellata. The sequence continues at coordinate 19,685,573 of NC_082599.1, read as the reverse complement.
GGGCTGCTTTCAATCCATTCTCTGCCCAGCCTGTATTTGTGCTTGGGATTGCCCTGACCCATGTGCAGGACCTTGCACTTGGCCTTGTTGAACTTCATGAGGTTCGCAGGGGCCCACCTCTCAAGCCTGCCAAGGTGCCTCTGGACAGCGTCCCTTCCCTCCAGCGTGTCAACTGCACCACACAGCTTGATGTTGTCAGCAAACTTGCTGAGGGTGCACTCAATCCCACTGTCCATGTGGCCAACAAAGATGTTAAACAGGGCCGGTCCCAATACCAACTCCTGAGGAACACCACTAGTCACTGGTCACCACTTGGACAGCGAGCTGCTGACCACAACTCTTTGAGTGCAACTGTCCAGGCAATTCCTTATCATCTACCAAGTGGTCCATCTGTCAAATCCATGTCTCTCCAATTTAGAGACAAGGATGTTGTGCAGGACAGTGTCAAATTCTTTGCACAAGTCCAGGTAGGGTAGATGATGTCAATTACTCTTCCCATATCCAGCAACACTGTAACCCCATTGTAGAAGACCACCAAATCTGTCAGACACAATTTGCCCTTAGTTGGCTGTCACAATCACCTCCTTGTTTTCCATGTGCCCTAGCATAGTTTCCAGAAGGATCTGCTCCATGATTTTGCCAGGCACAGAAGTGACACTGACTGGCCTGTAGTTCCCTGGGTCTTCCTTTTCTCCCTTTTTAAAAATGGGTGTTATGTTTCCCCTTTTCCAGTCAGCGGGGACTTCACCGGACTGCCATGACTTCTCAAATATGATGGATAGTGGCTTAGCAATTTCATCTGCCAGTTACCTCAGGACCCACAAATGCATCTCATCAGGTCCCATGGACTTGTGTGCCTTCAGGTTCCTTAGATGGTCTCAAACCTGATCTTCTCCTACAGTGGGTGGTTCTTCATTCTCCCAGTCCCTGCCTTTGCCTTCCACGACTTGGGTGGTGTGGCTTGAGCACTTGCCGGTGAAGACTGAGGCAAAAAAGTCATTGAGTACCTCAGCCTTCTCCATATCGTGGGTAACCAGGTATCCCGTTTCCTTCTGGAGAGGGCCCACATTTTCCCTAGTCTTCCTTTTATCACTGCTGTACCTATAGAAGCTTTTCTTTTTGCCCTTGATGTCCCTGGCCAGATTCAATTCTATCAGGGCTTTAGCTTTCCTTACCTGATCCCTGGCTGCTCGGACAATTTCTCTGTATTCCTCCCAGGCTACCTGTCCTTGCTTCCACCCTATGTAGGCTTCCTTTTTGTGTCTGAGTTTGTCCAGGAGTTCCTTGTTCATCCATGCAGACCTCCTAGCGTTTTTGCCTGACTTCCTCTTTGTTGGGATATATCAATCCTGAGCTTGGAGGAGGTGATCCTTGAATATTAACCAACTTTCTTGGACCCCTCTTCCCTCCAGGGCTTTATCCCATGGTACTCTACCAAACAGATCCCTGAAGAGGCTGAAGTCTGCTCTCCTGAAGTCCAGGGTAGTGACCTTGCTGTGTGCCCTCCTTGCTGTCCCAAGGATCTCAAATTCCATCATTTCATGGTCACTGCAGCCAAGGCAGCCTTTGAGCTTCACGTTCCCCACCAGCCCCTCCTTGTTGGTGAGAACAAGGTCCAGCACAGCACCTCTCCTCGTTGGCTTCTTTGTCACTTAGAGAAGGAAGTTATCATCAACGTGTTCCAGGAACCTCCCAGATCGCTTATGTCCTGCTGTGTTGTCCCTCCAATAGATATCGGGGTGGTTGAAGTCCCCCATGAGGACCAGGGCTTGTGACCGTGAGGCTGCTCCTATCTGTCTATAGAGGGCCTCATCCACTCGGTCTTCCTGGTCAGGTGGCCTGTGGCAGACCCCCACTATAATGTCACCTGTCCCTGCCCTCCCTTTAATCCTGACCCATAAGCTCCTGGTCGGTTCCTCATCCATCCCCAGGCAGAGCTCCAAAATGACCTGTGATGCTGCATAACTGAGTTGTCTTGGGGAAGTGGACAGATATGTAGGCATGAATGAGAGTGACTTTCACAGGAAGCATTCTGGCTGTGCATAGCTATGACATAGATATACCAACTTTCAAGTTGAACATGAGTCAGACTGTGACCCTGTAGCAAAAAAAGGCAAACATCATAATGAGATGAACAGGAATATGTACAAGACACATGAACTTGCTCAGCAGTGGTGAGCTCTTACATAGAAATTCCCAAACTCAGTGTTTTGGACTTCAAGGAAGACTGAAAAATAGGATGGAGTCAAGAGGACAGCGATGATAATGACCAGAGCTCTAAAAGACCATGATCCTGGGGGAACAAAAAAGAAAGAATTTGTTTTGTTTAGCATGAGGAAGCAAAGGTTGAAGAAGGAAAAAGCAATCTCTCAATACATAAAAATCTGCTTAAAAATGAAAAGACCAACTTGCTTTGTGTGGGTAGAACAGCAGTAGAAGTTAGCAACTGCAACCAGGAAGATCCAGGTTTTTAGGGAAAAACCTCATAATGATAAGGAAAGTGAAGCACTGAAGAAGGCTGTATGAGGCAATGAGGAGGATGTAAGATCCCCATCATTGGTGGGAATGGCTTAGACTAGCATTGATCAAAAATTATATAGGTAGAGCTACTTTGTGATAGCAGCATGATGGGGTGTTCCTCCAGTCTTATTTCTTTCACAATTTAGCATACAAATCCATGTCTGAATGTCTTCAAAGTTCAAGGAACAAAGATGCCTCAGCCAAACCTTGGATTTACCTCATTAGCCAAACATAAGTCAGCTGCAAAATTCTTACTCAGCTACTTAAGCAATATGCTTAAGCAGTCTGTCTCTGACAGAGGCAATGGGAGATACTGTCTGTGGGCAGCATAGAACTTGGCCACCTTCTGCAGTCTGCTAGCACTCCCCCAGCACCTCCAACTGATATTAGAGGGAATATCCCAGCCTCCTCCTTTTCATATTCATTATGGACCTTTTATCCAGTAATTCCTCTATGCCTGCTTATACCATTTGTCTCCTCACTGCTGTGGCAGCAAGCTCCAGGAGCTTGACCCCCCATCCTGTGAAGGAGCTTTCCTTCATCTTTTTTAATATGATCTCTGCTGGCTTCACTGAGTTCCCCATAGTTCTAATATTCTGCAATTTGGCAAACAACAGTTCTGCATTCCCTTTATAAAATCATGAAGGCAGTGGATAAACCTTGATCCTCCTTGATCCTGGAGGTCTCAGCCTGCCCCGTGGCCTGCAAACTGCAAACTTGCAGTCTTTCTGGTCTCTCCACCTAGGCCAGCTGCTCCCTCCCGAGGCTCATTTCAGTTGCCCTTCTCTAACTCCACTGTGTCCTTGTGGGGCTGTGGAGACCAGAGCTGCATGCTGCACTCAAGGTGTTAGCATGCCAAGATTGTAAATAGCTGCAAAACGATGCCCTGGGGCTTGTGTACTCAAATTCATATAGAATTTGGGAAGAGGTTTTTGGATCCAGCATTTTGTTCTGGGCACAGCTTTAGCACTGACAAGTTGTGGTTCCTTGGATGTTTCACAACATACATGTTTAAAATAAATTCTGTTGAACCTCATAAAATTATTTTAGAATTCTGGCACCGTTCAGTGAGTTTACTGGCTATCAACACAATTATCTTGTATAATGTGTGGCATAAATAGAAAATGTCAGTGAAAATTAATACCATATGGGTGCTGTGAGCTGTGACATCTTAAACAGTGCACAACACAATAACAGAGAAGTTTTGTAACTCATATAGTTAACTAATCCACTTCCAGAATACAGTTTTGCACAGTGTGTAGCCAACAGGTTTAAGGAGAAATTTGATGAGATTAAGACATTTGCCTTCTGTTGTGCGTAATGAATCCTGTAATAGTAACATAAATATGTGAACAGCAAGACTTTTCTGCAATAGCTGATTAAATATCTCACATGCCACCCAACTCTTCTATGAGTCAAGATGAAAATTTCAGTATCAGTCTGCCGTAGACTAAAAAATTGAGCAACATAAGGAAAGAGAGACCACCTATCCACTAATATAGTCCATAAGATATTTTTGCCATAAATTGGCAGAATCCTCTGTTGGCTTTGCTGCAGAAGCCAGATAGATCAAGTTGCCAGAATATATTATCTCAGCCATTCTCTACAGAACCCAATTAAGAAACTCTTTTTTTTTCCCTGCAAAGCACAAAACAAAGTAAAATTACATACTTTACACAATTTTGCAGGTGACTGTGTAAACACTTCTTTAATGTCTTGACTCTAACTCATCTTTGTTATCAAGATTGTTCAGTGAAAAAATATGGGGAATGTCTCTAGCAATTGGAATGTCTGTAGAAGCTGGGTTCCTTCATCTCTCTTTGTGCGTTCATATGTGAGAATGCCCTGATTTTTGCAAGTGCTGAGTGATCAGTAGATTCCATGAAAGACAGTTTGCTTATTTGACTACAAAGGCTGCCTGAAGGCAGGCATTATTATTTTGAGATCATTTTAGACATGTTGGATTTTTTTGGTGCGAATAGAAATTTGTGTGGTGGGGGAAATTAATTCCAGTCTGGTTGTCCCTGTTGAAGAATGCTTCAGTTCAGTGAAAGGGCTGGCGATGAACAGCTCCCATTTTGTTCACAGAAGTGCTGAGCCTTTTGGCACCAAAGAAGGTTCCATAAAGTAGCGGTTTTGATCGTGGGCAGTCTCCACTGAGTGAGTTGTCTTTGTCCATTTACTCCTCCCTCTGTAAATATGCTAGAAGAACTCAGCCATAAGAAAAAAAAAAGTATTAGAATAAGGTCTTTTCCTCCAAAGTTTTTTTTCCTTCCCATTTAAATTGGGGAAATAAAATTGTTTAGTAAAGAAAATAGAAATCCAGCTTTGAAGTTTTACATCTTGCCCAGTGTTGTTGCAAACCTCATCACAACCTCTCCTTAACGAGTCCAGTTAAGGGATGTGAGGGGATTAGCCTTCGATAGCCTATGCACCTGCTACTCACTGACAATTTCTCTTGCCTGTGTTTCTCCTTTTTATTTCCCATTTTGAAGATGGATGAATGTATCACAGATGTGAAAGAGATGGTAGGAATCATTCTGTCCTTGTTCCTTCCATGTCTCTCATCCAGCCTTGCTCTTACTAAGTAAGTGTGAGAAAAACTTTGGTGTTCTTCCAGTCAGAGCTGCTACCAGTTTAAGGGTAATGGGTTGAGCCCATTAAAAGGAGTAGGGATTTGCAGAGGCCCCACATCATAGTCTGCTAAACACCATCTTAGAGAATTGCTCTCATTTTACAGCAGCAATACATCTGATGTCACAAAGAACTTAGTGGTGCGTATTGACCAAAGAAGTGGTATAATGTAAAGTGCATCTGGAAATTCACTCTTGTTGCAATCCTGCAAGTGAGTGCCAGATAAGCAGGGAGGGTGATAATACAACAGAGCATTTCTTTAAGCTTAAGCAGCTTCAAAGAACATTTGAGCTAAGGGAACAAAGATGAGGCTGGGTCAGACAAAGGCTTTGTCCAGCCCCAGGGGCCAGCGGGGGTGTCGGAGGAGCCTGACACAGCCCTGGGAGCAGGCAGTTATGCAATAACTTGCCCATAGGGAATACTTAGGCCTAAACAGCCTGGTAATCCCAAAAGCAGGAGGTTTTGTCTTTCTGGGTTATATTTATTCCAGCTGTTTATATAACACTGAGTAGCTGCAGAAAGGTTGTTCTCTCACTCTTGAAAACAAACATTGTAAACAGCAGTGAACATGGTGGCTGTCGCTATGTATGATGCTTAGCCTGTGACCAGAAACACACAGGGACAGGTCACAAGCAATGTAATGCTGCTTCTGGAAAAAATGCCATCCAGTGACAGTGGGGAAGAGGAAGTGGCAGCTGGGTGGGGAAGCATCGTGGTGGGGAAATACCAGTTTGAGAAACTGGTCTTCTCTTGGAAGACTCTCCTCAGAAAGCAACGACTGGGTCTGCTCAGCTGTTGTGTTTGGTATTTGAATCTTCATGGGTTAGCAAAATATACATATAGGGCTCTTTTACATGATAATTCAAAGGCAAACGTGCATTCGTGCAATAGTTAGTAGTAAGTAAAGCGAAAACAAATGCTGTCTTAGAAGAGAAGCAAGTGCAGTTGCTCTTGGTGCTCTCCTGCCCTGATTAGGTACAAGAGGACTCATTGAACTGGAGAGGTGGCATCTCCAGAGCAGTGTTTACATTTTCCCTTTCAGCCTTTGTCTGAACTTTGCTACTTTTGTCCAACTACAAGGTGGACAAAAGTCTTCAGCTCCTCTCCTGGCACCTTGCCGGCAGCACCTCCCAGGCAGAACAGAAATGTGTGCTGGTTGCTTCAGAATTACTGAGAACGACAAGAAGCCTCCAGGTTTGGTGTCTTGCTAGTAGCCACGTCAGTGGCCACACTTTCAAAGGAAGCTACAGGGGCACTATCAGTAACCAGGTACCCAGCTGAACCTGCACTTTACATACTACTTTACAAGTGATTGATCTGCAGAAGCGTGCTGTGCTGTCACGCTTGTACACTAAGGGCTGAAACCCAGCCACAGTGATGCAGGGGACAAGAGTTTTGCTGAAAATTTCTGGGTGAAGTGACATGGTTTCTCTGTGCAAGTGCAGCACCGTCTGCTTTTGTTCAAGGCGTTTCCACTTGAATCCCAAATGTGTTTCTATCCATATATATTCAGCAGCAGGACCTTTTAAGACATTTTTTTCCTTTCCAATTGAGGCAGGGATGCAAATACTTTTTTCCTTCCTTCACCTGTCCTTACTTTATGCCTGCTCTGTTTACTTGCAGAAGAAGTTCCTGATGGAGAACAGGATAATGACAAACTGACCAAGTCTCCACCTCCTCCACCTCCGCGGCGCAGTTACCTGCCAGGTTCAGGACTAACCACAACGAGATCAGGAGATGTCATCTACGTAGCCAGAAAAGAGGCTGCTGCTGTCAAGGTTTGATGATTCAGACGCTAGGCAATCAGACTGTTGATGAGTGGCTGGCACAGAGAAACATTCCCAGGCTTGGGCTGTGTCTGTAAACCACAAAATAAGTTGAGACAGAGCTACGTCCTGGAGAGCTACTGAAATTGCTTAACAGGAAACACTACTGTTAGGCCAAATGAACAAGTAAGGTTTGATCAGTTCTGTTTACAGGAGTCTTGCTGCTCTTATCTCCTAGCAATGCAGAAGGCAAGTCACAGGCTGCTTTCATTTAGAGTGGTAAGAAGATTAAAAATAAAAAAAGCATGCCTTACACAGATGGGGAAGATCAGCTCAGATTTTAGAGCATTTTAACAGAAATACTGCAAATTAGTTTCTTTGGGCTTCCTTTCCCCATCTGTTCTGTTCCCTGAAGGAAGTGGAGGAAGTCCAAGTTAGGAAGCTTTTTAATCTGTGAACATGCTATCACATCAGCAATACTGGCTGCTTTTGGACTGACGAAGTAGCAGTCTCCTTAAAAAGGAAGAGGGACCTTGCAACAGGGGAATTGCAGTAGTGTTGAATTTTCTGTTTGCTTTGCATCAGCGGGGCTCAACTATATTGTCTGTCTGTGCTTTCTCACCCCCTTGTAGGAATGCAGCGAAGATGCTGGGCAAATAGCACAATCCAAAGCCCCTAAAGAGGATCAGGCATTGTCTCGGAGCACAGGGCATGCTGTAGCATCAGCTGCAAAAGATGAAGAGGAAGAGGAAGGAGATAAAATAATGGCAGAATTACAGGTACGCCCGTTGGGTTGCACACGAAGACGCCTGTGCCCAATATCACTTCTAGGGCCTTGGCACAATTTATAGCTCAGAACATGAAGGAAAGTAAGTCTGCCAGTCTCACCCGGTCCCACTTTATTGCACTGGGTGGTATACGTTTTGTAAGCACCACCCAAATTTTGTTCAAGAGGGGTTACCACTGGAGAATCTTAAACATGTACATGGGACAAGTAATATATTGGTGTGCATTAGGTGTGGTTATCCCTGACCTAGCATTTCTCACTTACTACCAGACCGGCAAGGTGCTGAGAGCCCATCATTTGTGTTAATGTTGGTGGGAACAGAGAATATGGGGTTTGCTCCTGGCGGGTTGTGCTCACTTGTCTGTGCCATCGTCCAGTGTTTCCCAGAGTGTTTGAACATTGAAACATTTGCTGTTTCCTGTTGTGTAACTGGTACATTACTCTGCCAGTAGCATAGTAGGAGTTCTCTCTTGCTGGTCCTTCACTTGATAGCATGTAGGCCGGTGTAGTTCAGTAGTGGCAATGCTGCAGTAAAAGCCGACTATTCCAGCTACCATCAGCAAGCTCCAGCTTCCCAGAGGCCCTCTGTCCTCTTCCATGGCCACATGAGGAAAGGAGATGTGGATCCGCTTAACTGGCTATAACTTCTGTTGTTGGGGTGTTTCAGAGCACTTGTCACAACATGAGATGATCCTGCTGTCCACCTGCTGAAAGGTGGGTTTGATGCTGCCCAGGGAGTGTTTGCAGCAGAGGAGATGTGGATATTAAGCAGCAAGTGTTACATGTGATGGATGCACCCTGCTCAACTCCCACCCACCACTGATTGAAACAGCTGCTTTGCAGGTTTACCTGCAGTGGTTTACCCTTGTTCCCTGTTTGTGTGCTAATGGCTAGTGCGACAGGAGAGCTGGGGACAGTGAAACTGTCACATTGTCTCCTCTCTCCAGGAAAGCAACCCGGCTGCCTTGCAACTGGTGACAATGAAGTGGAGGTTAAGATCTGGAAAGGGGTGCTGAGGGGACCTAAGGAGGATGAATAGACATGGTAGCTCAACAGGGAATGAGTGTTTAAGTGCTAGTTTTGGGGAGAAGCAGTGTTCATTTTAAACAAATACCAAAATATCAGGTACATTTTAAAAGGTTGACGGCGTACCATGTTTTAGAAAAGGCAAACTGCTTGATCCAGCAGCTACAAGCTCATTAGTACGATATCAGTCATAGGCAGAATAATGGAAAATCAGGTACAGGATTCAATCAGTGAAGAACTAAAGGACAGTCGTAAACAGTCATGCTAGTAAACACAGTATAATAGAACACAGATCTGTTAGAGCAAACAGCACTCTTTGATCAGGTAGCAGGTTTGACTGCTTAAACTGAATTGTATACCTATAAACATTTTTGTAAGTCATTTGATCAAACATCATACAACATTCTGATAAAAATCTGGCACCATGGAGTATACCAAAAAAAAAAAAAAAAAAAAAATCATGGGACGATTGAGAGCTGTCTGGCTCTGAAAGTGTTGCCTTTGATGCAGGTGTTTATAGTCAGGTCCCACAGAGACCATCTACAGGCCCAGTGCCACTCTGTATTTTCATCAATGGCCTGAAAATATATTTAAAATCCTTACTGTTTAAATCAGCTTAATTAAAACTAGTGAAGTATGAGAGCAGAGAGATGATAGCAATCACTTAATGGTCATAACACATTCACTGAAAATATAAAGTCCACATCAAGGACAACAAATATAGACCAGACCACAACTGCATGTCTTGGAAAGGAACAGGAGTTGCAGTAACAAGTTGATAGGAGGTCCTACGTCAGTGCTGTTGCCACAAAGTTAGTGTCTGCTTTGGGTGTAGATGTGAGAAGAGGGAGTGTTTCTATCTCTGTGTACAGGATCAGCGAGATCAGCACTGAGCTGCTGCATCCATGACTTAAGTGTCCATGCATTCCTTATTTGAAAAGGCTGTTAAGAATATGAAGGTTCAGAAGAGACCTGAATACAATGTGGAGGTACTTTCATGGGAAGTACCTTTTAATCTAGCATACTAATATTAGCTGCTATAGCACAAAATATATTTGGACACTGTTATAGATATTTCGGCGCAAAAGTGATAAATAAACAAATGTCCAAGGGAAACAGTGGATTCTTTGTCACTTAAAGTCTGAAGGACTTTGAGGGTGCCTTTGTAGATGGTATGCCTAACTCAAAAACACGTCACTGGTCTCACAAATGGGTAAGCTGGGGAAAGTCCATATCCTGTATTATGAGGAGCGAAATTACTTGTTCTAATAGTTCTATGTCGTCTTAGGTACTCTGGTCTATAAACACATACAAATAGGATGTAACGGAAAACCAGAAGAAACTCTACGCTCTGATTTTTGCACTGGATTTTTTCATAATTGTTACTTTTCTGATTTTGCATAAACATGCAATACAGATGAGGAGTACAGTGATTAAAGAGCAGGCCTTATCCTAATCTGTAATCAGGGCTATTAATTTCATGAGAGATGCCAGGAATTAAATAATTTCCCTAATACATCGTATACGAATACAATCTTAATGGGTGTCACAGTGCATTTGACTCCTGTAAGCACTCCTCCCTCGTTCCCCTGGCTGACAGAGATGTCCTGCCTGTACATCTCACCAATGGCAGACCATGCCATTAGAGGCCTGCAGAAATCCCAGTGATGCACGCTTGGAGCCAGCACTGCACAGTGGTGGCAGTGATGGTTCTGCCTCTCTGGACCTGGGAGCCACCTGGGTATAGAAACCCAAAGGAAATGGAAAAAGGATAGCAAGACAGAAGCCTGAGAAGTCCAGGCCATGCCCTGGGGTAAACATGGTGGGAGGCCAGTGGTTCACAAGCCCCATATATTGGGGTGTTTCCAGACCAGGAAGAACCTGAAGTGGACTGTCACCATCTGGAGCAGTAGTGGGGGCTGTGGCAAAGACACGTCTCCAAGTTTTAATAACAGTTTGTGTGGGGAGAAGTGGAGTTATGTAGCTCTTGCATGATGTACCATGAGACAGACAAATCTGGGAGCTGAGTGGACAGCAAGGCGTGGGGAAGAGGTATTAGATGCCGCCGTCTCTCATTTATTGAATGTGTAAGGCCTGCCACTCCCACCTCTTCCTCACATTTCTGCAGGCAACATATACATCACTTCCAGATGAGAGCAACTGGGAAAGAAAAATCTGTATTTCTGCTCTGCTTGTCCTACCCAGGGAAACAGCAAATCCCTGCTAATACTCACTGGGAACGGAGGTGTGAAAGCATAAAGGAAGCACAGGAGAAGTGTTTGGGGACAGTAAATGGAGTAGAGAGAGTGGAACTTGGGGATTCGTTTATTTTAACACATAAAACCTTAGGTTTAGTTATTAAGTGATGTGTGGTCGAGGCTAAAATATGTCTGATGGGGATTTCGAGGCGATATCAGACACTAGGAAGTAGGTACTGTTGCAACCCCAAAGTTTGTCATGGGCTTCCTACTTACATTTGGATAGTTTGCAGCACCTCTGTGTGCCTTCATCTCCCCATCTCTAAAAACAGAAATCAAGCTTGTTTCCCTGAAGGGGACGTTGATGTCAGCATGATGAGTTAGACTGCAGTCTTGGCAGATTGGAGGGTATGCCCTATTTCTCTTAGTCTGATAGTCTAAAATCTCTATTACCTCATGAACTTGTAAATAATATTGTAGAGCTGTGAATGTTAAAACCAAATGCTCTCTTTGTAGTTGGTCATCTCCAGACATTTCTGTATAAAAGCTACTTGGTCTCCTGATAACCTGCAGTATTTATTTCCTAGGCTTTCCAGAAGTGCTCTTTTATGGATGTAAACTCAAACAGTCATGCTGAACAATCCAGAAATGATACACATGTTAAAGACATAAGGCCTGGGACTTTAATGCATCACAAGGAAAAGAAGGTAACAAGTGGCGTTTGTAAACATGCCACCCGGTCTTGGCATAACCTTCTTTCCTTCAAAACTAATCTTATATCTTGTGTCCTGTTCTCTCTAACCCCCACCCACCACTGCCCAGTGGTTTCTTTCCTTTTATCTCAGTATGGCTCAGAAACGCTTCTATGGAACATTATATCAATCTACATTATGTGTTTCATCAGCAATTATGTAAGGGTTGCATGAAGTTTTATGATTCTGTGAAATCAAACTTAAAAGAGGATCCATCAGTTTCCGCCAAAGAGATGCTCATACTCCTCAGAACGTCCTTCCAGTGCTGTTCTGGCAATGGATGGTGAAGCATCTCTCCCAAGCTTTGTACTTGTCTTGAGGAGAAGTAGTGGTTCCTCTCAGCCTCAAGAGCCACTTTAGAGAAGTTCTGCTTTATTTTTTTTCATTTATTGGTCCCAGAAATAGTTATTAGATATTCAGCATTCCCATTTAGTTTATTGGAAGACAGAGTCAAGGTGGGTGGGCCAAATTTGCCCTCATTCTGCAAGTTAATGCCCAAGATTCACTCTTCAGTGATGGGACTTAGAAGAGGTGCCACATGTCTGGGGCCATAGCCAAGTTGGGGTAAATTTTACAGCTGTGTCTGGACTGGGGTTGCCATTTGAGTTGATTGGTCTTAGTGGGCAGCCAATGTGCAGGATGAAGAAAAAGACAAATATTTCTGCCTTTGCAGACCTCTTTTTAAGTTTAAGAGTAATGAATGAGTTGAATCATCATTGCTAGGTTTAGGGAGTTGTGGAGGCAGGACAGCTTGACAGCCAAATGCCAGTTTGCAATGAAGGAGGGTATGGTGGGGAAGAAAACACAGCTCCTCAGCACAGCATTTCAACTTTGTCATGCATTTGGTGTGTGTATGCAAATTGGAAATAGCAGTAACAATACCTTCTCTGATGTAGCATCATGAGTGGCTCCCCAAGGATTTTATGGGAGACATTGCACTTCAACTTCATTTAACAGAAACTGAAGCAGGGAGAGAGAATTACTTTGCCAGGTCCCCAAGGCAGAGAAGAACCCAGCCGCCCTAACCACAGTGAGCTGCATCTGCATAGGGCACTGCAGCTGTAAAGCACAAGGTGACAGCTAGATGGTGGTGTCTGATATATTATTAGCATCAAAATTCATAAATCCCCCAGAAGGTACTGATGCCAGGTCAGGACACTGCACACAAGGACTTGGCTTGGAGCTGCCCAAACAGCAGTTCAGGTCTAAAGCTGCAAACACCTGGCTGGGTTACAAGTTCCTGGGTATGAGTAAAAGGGAAAAAATTGCTTTGTTGTGAAGTGTATGACAGTGTTACAGAGGAAAAAAGCTGTGAATGTATCTCTATTTGTCCTCATTACTACTGGTGTCAGAATGAGAAGATCATATTGTTACACAAAAACCTGGGTCACCACTCAAGACACTGCACATCCTGTAGCACAAATGTTTCTTTGAAAGGTGCTGCCAAGTAATTGCTGTAAATTGCTATTTAATGGAATAACACAGAGTCCAGGAAATTAAGGTTAATGAGATCTGGTTTTGTCATCTGACATGACAGAGTGGTTATTCGCTTTAAATATGGAGCCTTATGGTCATTATAAACTCACAGAGGAAATGAATTTTGTTGTGGTTTTATTTTTTAGTAGAAAGGCAGCAGTTCCTAAAATGAGATATATTGTACAATGACACCAGGAGATGTTGCACCGATGCTTGGAAAAAGAAGTGGAACTTGCTAAAAAAAGATACAAAGAAATGGGAGCTCAGTCACTGAGTCAGCATATCCATAGGCAACAAGTGCTATTAAATGGCCTGACCTAATTTTGGGAGTTCTGACATGTAATGGGACTGGAAGGCACCTGCCACTTAGCAAGCCTGGGCCCAAGGTGACCATGAGCCCTGGTGTTTTGTTCTGATACCAGCTCTAGATAGGAAGTGCAGCCAGTATCAGCCTGCCCACTGATGCCTTGCTGGCTGTGGCTGGTTTGCATGATAGCTCTTCCTTATTTTGAAATATGAGGGATGTCAAGGTATCCATGGAGCAGCTGCACAGCCTTGTGGCTGCTAATAAGCCTTGGTAGAGATGAACTGTGACTCTGGTCTATTGCTGACTTTCTAGCTCCTGCATTTTGATAGTGTGTAAAGTTTTTCTGTGTAAAATCCTCAGATAGTATATAAGAAAATATCACACAAGATGTAGAAACTATACCTTGTGAACATCTGTATGCATGGGGAGTGCATGCGCTAGCCAATCTGTGGATTTCTATACCGTCACTCATTCGTCTCAGCTGGGAGAGCCACTCTCCTTACTGATCTTCTGCACATCTTGATGCTCATATAAGTATAATCTGTCCTTCTGGTGTGTTAGGAGTCAGCGTCTAGTCTCAAGCAATGTCAGCAGTAATGCTTTTGGCTCACTGCCTTCAGGCATTTAAGGCCAGATCCATTTCCTTCTTGGCACGCCATCTCTTGACTGTAGATTTCTCTCTCGCTCGTTCATAGGCATGGTGTCTCTCCAGGTCATTCCCTCACCCTGATGACTGGTGTTTATCCTACGCTGTCACTAGCACTTAACAAACCAAGTCCCAAAGAAAAGCCTGGTATTCTGAAACAGCATCTCCAGGGGACCTCATTTGAAAACAAAGAAAAAAGTCCCCTTAAATTTGCATTGCTGGGAATATACTACTTTTGAGCTAGTGGATGACCTCTCTGTGTGCTGTTCAGAATTGCTTCTATAAATCAATGTAGCTCAATGTTTCATTCTGCACTTCCACGGGCACTGCAGGGTGCCGCTGCTAAGTTTGAAGGAGTACTTTTAGCAGGGATTTAGAAGTGCTCAGACTGTGATCATATTAACTGTGGTGGAACAGCGCATCTCAGGTGTGAGCAACAGTAGAGGCAGCAAAATGTCATAATTTGAAAAGCGGCTTTTACTGGTATGAATCTTCCTTTCAAGGCTAGCCAGACTCTTGCATTTGGCGCTCCAGTGAGCTAGCAAGCCGTAGTGCCCTGCTGTCAGCCCTTCCACATCAGGCTCCCTTTGGTGTGTCCCGGCAGAACTTAATCAGATAACTCTGAATCTTTTCAACTTCAATCTTATACAAGCTAGGGATTTTTTAAACTGGAAAGTAAGCGGGTCAAGGTAGCACTGTGTTGGAAATAAGGTAACTAGTGTGCTTTTGCATATTCTGGAGGCCTTGTTAAGACAGGAGCCCTAGGTAACAACCCATGTGGCCACATGCATAGCACAGAGCAGTAACGTCATGCGCTGTTCTGCCAGAATTTGGAATTTTGCCCTGAAGAAAGACAGGAATCAGATGACAACTTCAGACATGCCTCTGCAGCAGTAAACAGAGTGGTGAGTTCATGAGGTCTGCGCTTCCCCTGAGAATATGATTTGTTTGGGGGAAAAAAAAGTCCTGTAAAGGTAAACAGCCCTGAATAACTAAGTAATCCGACTTTCCCCCTTAGGTGTATGGGGCTACAACAGGATCTCCCACAGATAGTGACCATCCTAAAGAGAAGAGGGAAGGGAAAACTGAAGAAGAATTGGGTTCTGAGTCATCCAGCACAGCTGACAGTAAAATTGGCTTTTCAATGAATGACAGTCCTACATTTAGCAAGGGTTTGTTTGTAGACAGTAGAGACTATTCTAAGAAAAACCTCCAGAATATGAGCACAAACCTGTCTGGTGTCAGTTTGCCAGAGGATGATGAACGAAGAGGGGGTCAAGATATTTTAGGATCCCATTTTCCAGCTGTTGAAACTGGAAAACAAAAGCCAAACTACGGACTCTCCCGAGATGTTCGCCAGGGCCTGCCGCAGGGTGAAGCCTTGCAGAGCACAGGCAAGCATATCCCCATCAGCAGTGTTGCCCCTCTCATGAGGCACACGCAGGAGGCTGTGGGGCCTCAACCTTCCTCGCAGGAGCAAGAAGCTTCTGCAGTCAACTACAATCAGGTTGTGCTAAGACCCAAAGTGTCCAGAAGTAACAGTGTGAACAGCATTGAAGAGACAGACTCTCCGGCTAGCTCTCCAAGCGAAGACAAACTACCCACAGAAAACATCGCCTTCATGATTACTAAAACAGCTGTCCAGGTCCTCTCGAGCGGGGAAGTTCACGATATAGTCAGCCGGAAGGGTGGAGATGTGCAAACAGTGAACATTGATGCGAGAAAGGACGTGGCGTCAGAGAAGGGTATCCCAGAAAACGCAGACAGCGAAGAGCCAGTGGTGTGTCTGGACAAAAAACCCGTCATCATAATTTTTGATGAACCAATGGATATTAGGTCAGCTTATAAGCGGCTTTCTACAATTTTTGAAGAATGTGATGAGGAGTTGGAGAAAATGATGACAGAGGAAAAGATAGAAGAGGAAGAGGAGGAGGAAGAAAATGAAGCACATGATATCTCTGAGAGCCAGAAGGAAGAGCCACCAGTAGTTAATGACAGAAAAGCAACCGCAGAGTATTCAGCAGCTCACGCTCTCAATGAGCAGTACATATTTAACCTTCAGTCTTCCTCTGACCCTGTAGAAATCAGACCTCCTGCAGAGGAGGAAAGCACAAAGACGAATTTTAACAAATACCGCCAGATCTATGGGCTAAACACAGAAGCAAACTCGGACTCTGCTGATCAGTTTGGAAGCAGGCAGGATTCTAAAAAGAAATTTAAGTTCAAATTCCCTAAAAAGCAGCTGGCTGCTCTGACGCAGGCGATACGGACAGGAACCAAGACCGGGAAGAAGACCTTGCAGGTTGTGGTCTATGAAGAAGAGGAGGAAGATGGGACCCTGAAGCAGCACAAGGAGGCAAAGAGATTTGAAATCACCAGGTCTCAGCCCGAGGACAGTGACAAAAGGCCTTCTGGAAAGCAAGAAGGACCCCTTGGAGCTGCAGTGTCCCTGTCTAGGACTGATGAAATTCGACAGAGTACATACCGAACGCTAGACAGCCTTGAGCAGACTATAAAGCAGCTGGAAAACACCATCAGTGAAATGAGTCCAAAATCTATCCCTGAAAGCACATACAGCTCTGAGGGAAGCACTGTCCCCTTCTCTGCCCAGATAGTACCAGAGACCCCACCCCAAGAGCTTGTAGTGCTGGATGAGAGCCTTGCTGGTGTAGAGCCCCCTCCGTCAATCCCAGCCACTTCACGTAAGGTACCTTAGTCCGAGAAATCAAACCTCCAGCTGCTTTCTAAAATCTGCAATAATCACGATTAAACAAGAGGGTCTTGTGATTTGTTTGCTTCCTTTCAGGTGGCTTGTTTGGGCTCCCCACGAGGTGTCTAACAGCTAATAGACCGTTGGGTTTGGTTTTTTTTACTCTTTGCTGCTGATTGGTGATGGGCAAATGCAGGGGAGCTGGGTCGAATAATCCGCTGTGTGAAATGACAAGCGTCACTGACATGAAATCCAGGCTGATCAGTAGCTGAGCAGTTTTCTCCATTTGATTCTGGAAATTAACACCTGCGGTGTGAAGCTCCTGAACTTTCCCTGCATGTAGTACTGTGGCTTTTTTTTTTGGCGCATGGTGTGCAGTCTCCTCTTCAAGCACACTGGTACTGATCGCACCTTCTCCTTGTCTCCCCTCCCTGCCCCTCCACTCGTTTCCGCAGGGCTCCAGCGCTGCCTCCCAGACAAGCCGGATGCCGGTCCCCATGGCTTCAAAAAGTAGACAAGGAAGCATGGAGAAAAGCAAACAGCACAAGCTGCAGGATCCACGCCAATACAGACAGGTAGTTTTACCCTAAACCCAGTGTTTGGATGGACATTTCATGTTGTCTGTTTATTTAAAAACTCCAGTAACTGACTGACATTATACCAAATAATGGATGCCTGTCTTTCGAGTGAGGTCTAACTGGACGTCCTGGATCCTGGGGGCATGACAGTATCTACTGATCTTTTCACCATGCTTGTGCATGCATGTCTGCAATAAAACACCTGCTGCTTTTTGTTTTGGTTTCGTTTTTTGGTTTGGTTTTTTTTTTTTTTTAAACAGTGGTATTCAGCTGTAATTTTAAGACGTCAACTACCTGTTTACTTTCCCTTTGATAAATGTGGCGGTTCCTTAGAAGAGCTGGGAATGGTTCTGTTCAGAGGATCTTTACAGGAAGCCTTAGACACTAACCTGTCAGTGTAACAGATGACAGTAGATGCACATTAACTCTCCAGTCGGACATGTCTGTTCACACATTAATAACCCAGAAGCATGGCCAATGTAGTGACTGGTCTATAACCCATAGATTGTGCCTTCTCACAAAAGCTTTGTTGGCTTTCTCTCTATGCACTCTCTGTTGGGCGCTTTGGGTTTTCTACCAGGTCCAGTCCACGGCTGCAGGACTTAGCTCAGGCCTCGAACTGTTAATTCTTATTCTCTGTAGGGCTATTTCCCCAGGTCCTGTTGGTTTATCATGTTACTGGCTTTCTGACAAACTGTCTCCTGCCGTCTTTATTTGCAGGCTAATGGAAGTGCTAAGAAAGCTGGTGGGGACTATAAGGCTACTTCCCCTACCCTACCTGCTTCTAAGATCCCAGCCTTTTCTCCCACTTCTGGGAAAAGCAGCTCAGCACCTGCTTCGAGCGGTGACAGCTCTAACCCTCTTAATCCACCTACTAAAACCTCCATTCCTTCCTCTAACCTTCTCAGTCCTCAGACAGGTCGCATAACTTACTCTACCTCCCTCATCCCCTCTGTCTCTAACGGCTCCTCCAAGTTTCAGAGCCCCACTTACCCAGGGAAAGGTCACCATCTCTCGTTCTCACTACAGACTCAAAACGGCCGGCCACCCCCTCCTTCCTCCTCTACCTCCCCCCCTTCCTCTACCTCTCCCACTTCACTGAACCAAGGTATGAAGAGCATCAGGACAATCCACACACCTAGCTTCACCAGCTACAAGGCACAGAACGGAAATGCCGGCAAGTCCACCCCATCCACGGCCAAGGAGCCATCCTAAAGGCTAAGCACAGCACGCGCGCAAGTTCACCAAGGCTTTCTGTTAATTTTCAAAGAATCCGCAGCCAATATTTTAACCAGGGAATGTAACCATTTTGCTGTATTGCTGGAGGCTTAATACTAATCACGTGCTAAATACTGAATTAATACACTAGGTTAGAGTGAAGCTTTTTTGTAAAACTGTTGCTGTTGTAATGATAGAAGAGCGTTTTCTTCCCTTAGGCAGCACCTCTTACAAAAAAGTGTGAAGGCGTGTGAGTGAACTTGAGTGTGTGTGCACAGCAGTGTACTGAGCATGGGAAAATGTATGGTTAAAAATTTAGTAAGTTGTTTTGTATAAAGCTATTTTTCATTATGGGGACTAGAAGTGAACAGAGATATACTAAAGTGTGATTATACGCAACTGTAAAACTGAAACGAAAATATTTTTCTTTTATTTTGGTGTTATTTAGCTTTGTTACAGATTTCTATTTTTGTCAACAAATGTCATGGTTCCTTTCAAGATCTTTTTGCCAAAACATTTTGATACTATTGTAATGTACATTTGAAAGTAGTATGCTGGACAGTAAACCTCTACACAAGAAATAGAACAAGACTGGTCTTAGTGTGTATGAGGCAACTCAACCTATTGCACTGCCATTCCGATTATATTTAAGAATTTACCAAGCCAAGAAAAAAAAAAAAATGTTTTACGCATATAGGCAGTTGCTGACTACTTTTTTTCTTAGCTAAATCCACCCTTTTCCTTCAGTTTTATTTTACTGAGACCTGGTAACCCATTAATGTATTGCATTGTGGATTTTAAAATGTACACTTCTGTACTGTTCTGTATACTGGCAAACTTTTGTACATATCTATAAATATATATATAAATAAATAAATACTGTATGTGGCTGGGCACATAGAGTAGTTTTACCACACCAAAGTTAATTTTTATGCATGCTTAAAAATATACATGGGGAAGGGTTGAAAAAGATGGGTATCGGTCAAATAGGAAAAAAAGCAAGAAGCTTGCATAGCTTATGGTTTTGTAAATAGATTTATTTGTATAACACCCTAATGTAATATACAGAACTATGATAAGCAAAGATCTTTACAAAAATAAAGGGCTGCATGCTTATATATTTGTATTTTGTCACTAATAACTTTTATAATGGGCTTAATTAGCTGTTAAGCTGTTTGCCTGCGAGCATTAAACCATCAGGATAAAAACTGACTTTCTTTTCCTCAGATTAAAGCCATATGTAAGTAGTAATTTCAAAATGGGGTCTTTCAAGTTTACCTAGACAAAAAGCTGATTGCTGGAACTCCAGGTCAGAAAAGTAGCAAGAAACAAAAAGCACCCAACCTTTGATGGATTGAATGAGGTATAATCTTTTCCACCTTTAAGTAATTTTTTTATTCCTCCTTGTGAAACGGGAAGTTTCTGAGAAGTGTCATTTCAAGGCTGAGCCCTCAGATGGTGCATCCCTTGCAGCGGGACTAATTAAAGAACGCAAACGTTAACTCATACCTTATGAATACAGTCTAGTTCCAGCAGCCCTCATGCTGAGTGCCATCCCCTCCGCAGGCGCGGCAGTAAAGGCCCCAGGTGTGTGCAGCACACAGGAGCTTCAGCGTCAGGCTGAGAGCTGAGCCCAAGCCAGGCTGGGTAGCTCCCCTGGACCACGCGCTGTCTGAGGGTGCCTTCTACCTTTTCAAGTGTTGAGTACATTACTCCCTTGCTCTGAAGGGAACAAGCCTGATTTAATGCCTTGTCTTGTTACCAGGTGGGGCTACTGCATGTCCCAACACAACAGACAGCAAATACAGAGAACACCAGGAGGCCGGGTACTGCGCTTCTTTACGGTACACAACAAAAATACAAGTTCAAGCTAAATGATGGACATACCACGTTTTGTTCTTAACCTGCTGGTTTGATATCCCCTAGGGAGCCAGTACTTACTGAACAACAGTAACTTGCTAATACCTGATCCTCCATGAGAGCAGCCCCCCACAAGCCATCGTACAGCCAGGCAGGGTCCCTGACAGCAGACTTTGTCCCTGGCTCTCCTCTGCCCCACAGCACACAACCATGGGCCACGGCTCTGGCACTGCTCCAGCTGCTGTCTCTCGCAGCCTCTTCAGGCAAAGGGGCTACAGCTGCACCTTCTCCCTATCTGTTTGAACTTACACGCTGACAGTAGTTGTATAAATAACCCAGGGTCCCTGCACAGTCACTGGGCACGCAGTGGGCAGTAAGGTAGTGCTGACCTTGATAGGTAATTATTGCTTGTGCCGGTGAATGGGGAGATTGCCATCAGGGAGCGAACACAACACCCACTCGCGGCCTCAGCTACACTGTGACGCGCACGTCCTCCAGCACCTGCCATGTTTTGTGCACTTCGAGTCTCACCCTCAGTGCTGGGGTGCAGCGCCTGCCAGGAAACCCACCACAGCCTCAGACAGCACATAACCCACCGCACAGGCACCGCTGCCGCGACCATCGGGTCAGGCAGTGTTTATTCCCTCCCCCTCCTATTTGTACAGCAATGAAGCCGTCGGGCTTTCACGAATGCAGACAGGGAAGGGCTGCACGCAGGCTGTAGCTCAGCACCAGGAATGCTTTTGAACGCTGAGCAGAGCATTTAGAAAGATCAGCAAGTCTGTAAATAAATTGCCTGAGCACAGAAGGAAACCGCACAGGCTAATGATTAAAAAGCCAGGTTTCTCACTGCAAACCGGTTATGAAGAGGCAGTTTTGGTGGGGGTGACTGCAGCCAGTTAGGGACAAGAGGCACAGGGCAGCCACCACTGCAATGGGAGCTCAGCGCTGACAGAGCAGCCCTCAGCCCCCCGCAGGCGAGAGGCTGCGTGCCCCACAGCTAGCTGGTGTTCGGAAAGGGAACATGCAGAAAAGCAGCCCATCCTCCTTGCTGCCGCCAGGGCACTCTGGCCCACACAATTCCAGATCAAGCTCACACCAGCTCTTGAGCAATTTAAAGATGACAGAGGCTCTTCAGAAAAAAATAACCCAGCAGGTACTACACCTCCAGGGTACCAGACCTGCTAGCAGTCACGTTTGCAGCACAAATCTCTTCTGTGAGCAGCCATCGAGTTTCTTTAGTTTGCAGCAATCCCACAGGTTCAGGTGCAATGGGTCCTCACTGCTCTGAGAAATCAGAACTGAAGCTGCTCACCACTCTGTATCGAGGTGGATGGAGTTGGAAGGTGAGCAGGACCTTCCTGCTGCCTGTGGTCATCTGAGCCAGCCCAGGACTTCACAGCAGAATAAACGCCATCCCTGTGTGCCAGCTGACTGTACCTATGGGCACTGCAGCAAAAATGAAGCAACACAGCACCCAGCCCGTGCAATAGACAGCCCACAGTGGTGGGAAGGCAGAGCAGAAGAGGATGCATAGGGTAGGGAAGAGGAGGAATGTGCAGGCCATGGCTGCCTAGAAACGTACAGGGCCAAAATCCATCTGATCCCTGCTAAGAGGCAGCTCTTCCTGCACGCTTAAAAACTCACAGGTTCCATAACAGACGATTAAGGCAGATTTTTAGTCTCATGACTGTGCGCCACAGGTACATGCACCACTTCAATGATGGCAGGTCTGTTTTAAGTCACTCGTCCTCCCAGCCATGCATCAAACTACACCCTTCTTTCCGCAGGGTGGCACAATTAATTGCTTGATTACTATCTAAATGGGGACAGTGTAATGACCTGGCTTTAAAAACAGAGCACAGCTTTTTATAGCAGATGAGGCCACATCTCACACTCTTTCCTCCTGCCTGGGCAAAGTGGAGAGAAGTTCTCCTCAGATTGCTGCAGACAGGAAGACATCCTTATGTGCAGCTCAACAACGGATTTTCCTTCAGCTCTGCAGCAGTGTGAAAGAAGTTAAGAAACTGTCTGGACAGTGGCCATGTCTTAATTCCACATTATCAGGGAGGAAGAGACATTTTAGTTTGTGAGGAGACCACAAGAACATGGTTCATTTTTATGTGCACTGGTACTAGATGCACACAAATATGCATCAAGAACTTCCACAGATCTTCAACTGTCATATCCAATGCTCTTGACAGCCAATTTTTATAATGATTTCTCACAAGAATCAAAACCACAGTAGATCAAAGCATAGGACTTCAGAAAGAAGTGGCCTGCTTGCAACCATGTCAGCCTACACATCCTAGTTTCTTCTCTGCTCATGATGTTCATTGCTTATTTATCATTGACACAAGTTTAATCCTCTGCCAAGCAAGTGACAGTGTAAGACCTGGGAATACCCAAAGTGATGAACAGCTGCTTTGTTTTCAAGTAGGTACGCAATAAAATAGAAGATAAAAAAATATAACTGGTAGAGAGTTCACACACAGAAGGGTTTTTAGTGTACAAACTCATCTTTGTAGTTAAAACTATAAAAAGTCCAAGACCCATACTACAGTATTGTTTTGATTAGCAGATACTGGTATTCACTCTTTATGACTTGGCGACGATTATGGACATGTTTTTTTCTGCGCTACAAAAACAGCATCTTAAACATACACCAACTTGATACACAGCTCAGAATCAGATTACGTATCAAGATGAAAATATTTAACCAACTGAACCCCTCTCTCATGCGCTAACCTCCACGGTCTTGTCCCACAAACAAGACTTTAAAAAGAAGCACCCTTCATCCAGGAGCAACTGCAGGTTTTGTGATCTTGAGAGCAGTTGCCGATTGCAACTTGTAAAGATGACATTTTAAAACTGTTCATTAGAATGAATTTGCATCACGCAAGGAGTCACCAAAACAATTTTATTTCCAGTGTTTAAGTGGGTATGCACACAGGCATGATACAGGTTTGGATTCATTAGGTCTTCATGCAGAATTATATTCTCAATAAAAGAAACCAGTTCCATCCAGTATCCACTATCTACACGCCTATGTTACAACATTTATATCAAATCTGGTATCTGAAGAAAAGATACACATGTAATATGTACATTTAAGTTACTTATTTTACAGAAAGATTAAAAATTCAAGTCACATAAAACTCAAAATCTGTATTAAAATTGGAAATATAAAACTCCAATATTTACTGGAATGCCTAAGGAATGGAAGCTCTGTAGCCACCTGTGTTAACATTTGTAAAATGTAATGAAACTTGTTAACAGTAAAATGCATTCATTTGTTTGTAATAAGTTTCTCTAATTTAACAATATGGCACCCTAACAAACCAAATGAATTTATGATGAGGCACTTGTTAGTGACTAAACCAAAAGAACAATTTTTCTGCATACTAATGCCAGGCCAACTCTCAGTCAGAAAACCATGTATACACTACACAGCATGTTGCATCAGATGCTTTGTTCAACATTTGTATGCAGCCATCAAATATACTTTTTCTTAAAATATATATATACTTTAACTTTAGTGTTCTTCTGGCTGTGGTAATGCACTGTGAAGACGTTCCACAGAGCACATTGGTGAAACCAGCCCAAATGAAGGCTGCATAACAACAACAGTACAGGAAAATATATATATATATGTACACACACACATACACACAGTTACTGGGAAGCGTAACAGTAAGTTAATGAATTGCTGTAGTGGACATATCTCCCCATTTCAAAGATACTGGTAGAATCGAGATCTAACCACTTGGGTCCCAGACAGTTTATGAGGATGGGCATCAACTGCTGGGCTAAAGTTGTTTTTATTCATATTCTGATAATTTTCACCATTTACCTGGTCTGGTGGCTGAAATGGTCCCAAAGGTGGTGTTCTATTAATTAAAGTCAAGCTGCTGGAAGAACTGCCTTCATCTGCTTGCATCTCTGCAGACAAAGGCAGATCTACCTTTGATACATCTGCTAAGCTAGTGTTCTCAAGTCTGGGCTTTCCAGTTTCACCCGTATTAAGGTCAGTTGTGCTAGTGCGTAAACGTTCTCGTGCAAGCCAGTCTGAGATCGAGAGGTCCTGCGCTGGACATTTTGGCTTCAACCGATTCACAGCTGAAAGCTCAGATTCTCTCTCCCTACTTTGACTTGGCTCTTGAGCTTTCCAAGCATTCAGGACGCTTATTTCAGCGAAATCCCTCTGTCCTCCAAGCGTATGCCTTCGCCTGATATTTTTTCTCTTCGCAGTCTCTGCAGAGTTAGCTTTTTGATTCCCAACCCCGAACATATCATCTGCAGATGATTTGAGTCGCAGCTTTAACCTATCTGTAATTTTAAGTCTCCAGGTAGGTTCTTGTTTGTCAGCCTCACTTCTGGCTGATGTAGCTAAACTGCTTGTCGATCTTCCTTTTTTCATTATGTCAAACATTTTGGTCACAGTAGGCAAGTCCTTCTCACTCTTCGCATCCCCTGAACCCTCACTGTCTGTTTTGTGCCGTGCAGACTTTCTCCTAGACAGTGTATCACATTCAATAAGTTTGTGTGAGCTAAAAAGTCTGCGACTCTCTAACTTTGGTGTTGAACTTCCCTCAGTACAACTTACTTCGCTTTCTTCAGAGTTCCTCCGACTGGTCTTTACCACTTCTGAAACTCTCCCCTTGGACAGCCTGTCAGAAGCAGCACTGGTGGCAAAGACAGGGAAGTCACTTTCACTGTCTGTCTCCATAGGACGCCCTTCGCTGATCAATTCACTTCTCTCATCATCAGCATCTTCTCCCTTGCTTTCTGTCACCGACTGCACCTCAGGGCTCAGCATACTGGCATCTAAACCAGTTAGATATATAGTAGATGAAGTAGTTGAATAATCTGAGGTGATGGAACTGACATCAGCTGCTAAAAACTCATTGTGTTTAATTTCAGGGCTGGCTACTTTTTTGCATAAGTATCTGTGCTGGGAAGCCTGGGAAGAAGTGCTAAGCATAGTGCCAGAGTCAGACACTGTCTCCTCAACCTGGGAAGAAGATTGTGAAATAGGCATTTTTGGGTTATTCTTCTGAGCTGTCTGCAGACAGCTGAGATTGGGTGATTTTGTACATTTGTCACGGTAAGGCAGTGAAGGTTCCTCTGACAGAATACTTTCTTTCTTTAATGTCTTCTTTTCGTCCTTTACAACATTCACATCTTTTTTACTGCTGTTCTCTTTTTCCTTCAGGACAAACATCCTCTGTTTTCTCCCTATGTCTCTCTCTCTTTCATATTCCCCTTTAGCTATGTCCTCTTTTGTTGTGTCACCACGAGATTGTTCTGCAAGCTCCTTCTTGAAAAACACATTATCCAACTCATCCTCTGAGCTGCTTGGTTGTGGTTTCTCTTTTGTTTTTTTCCGCTTGCGACTAGCTGCTGCAAAAATGGAGGACACAAGCAGTTCCTTGCTATACTGATCCTTTCCAGAACCCCAAGAACCCTGTTAAAAAAAAAAAATTAAAATAGGAGAGGGCATGATAAGAAATCACAAAGAAACATTCATTAGCCTGAGACTTTTTAAAAACATATCCTAAACTTCAGAGCAGAAAGCCTATCTTTATTTCTCAAACCATTTTTCAGTTAATCTTTCACCTTTCAGGCTGAGTTTTTAAACCATATCAATTCAATAGTACCAATACAATGAAAGCTATATAAAACCCTAACTTAGGTGCAAGTATAGGAAATTAACAGAAATAAACATCTTCCTGCTTTTAGAGGAATCTAAAAGAACTGCACAGAAGCAAGAATGGGACAAGCCCAATTATTCCATTTTCTAAAATGAATTTAAAAATATTTTTCAACTACACTGACAACATTACCAGGTAGCCAACTCAAAGCTATGTACCTTTCCTGCTTACTGCCCCACTGCCACCTTTAAAAGAAGCGGGGAGGTTTGGGGCAGGTACCACCCTGACTTTGACTGCTGACTAGTGCGGTTTGCATACTGCAGACTTCAAGAAAAGAACACAGCAATGGTATCTACTGAAAAAGCCACTTGCTCACATTGGAGGCCTTTAACATAGTGGGACTGAAATTTGACATCTGTCTAAGGCTCAACAACAGCTTAGGTGTCAGCTACCTGATCGTAAGTCCATGCTCCGATGTCTAGCCTGCCTCTCTGACTTGAGGGAAGCAGACCAGCAGTGATGGGCTATGCTCAGGAAGTTTTTGAAATCCCAATCATTTGTTACTATGCAGCGTTTCAGAGAGGGAAAGGAAAAGTCAGAGGAAGAGCTATCGTCATGGTAAAAGTTTTAAACAAAAAAGCTGTGGCATCTTACTGAAAGGACCATCTATTGATTCCAGATACCTAGATAAGAGAATAAGCTTAAGGACAAAGGGAAAGCTAATGCACACTGGTCATCACGTAACTACTCAGCTGTTGTCCAACAAGATATTTCTTTGCTCCATAAGCACAGACTCACAGCCCTCATGTGACAGCGAACTGTTGCAAGATGCCTACTACTGTAGCATAAATGCACTGACCACACAAAGCAAAACACTGAACAAATACAGTGCATTTAATATTTTTGCTCAAACAACTTTTTCTTGGTGCAAATTTCATTCCTATTCACTATCTCCTCAGAAATTAAAGAGGTGCTGGCAATGGCGACAACTGCCACTATATGACTTCAGAAGCCAAGGTCAAACAGCCATACAATAATACAGTGGCTATATTGACCACGACAGCCTCAGCAAAGATGCACTAATTTGTTTACGTGAACATGGACAGGGAAGAGTGGGAAGAAACTTCTGCTCAACCAAAAGTAACAAAAATATTCACGGTTATCCAGAACCTCCTGCTGCATGACAGAGAATACCCCATGTTCTTGATGCAGAGCTCAGAGATCAGGACAGAGTAGGCAGAAGACATGCATTAAGTCTTGCTGAGAGCCCCCAGGTAAACAAGCATCTGAGAAGCCTGCACAATGACCACCTACAGTGACTGCCTGGCCTCCTGCACAATGACTGCCTACAGACAGGCAGTGCGGACAAAGAACCTTTCAGACAGCAGGTGACAGCTCTGAATCGCTGTGCCAGCAGACAAATGCCAATCCAAAACTGACTGGCAATGGACCTCTGACTGTTGGGGCTTATTACTATTTTCCAAGTAACCACAGCAATTCTTCTCACTAGTCAAATGGCACTCTTGCATTAGCTACTGTCGTGTCCCCCCCCAACGGACTGGTGAGCTCTGTGCATTTTTTTCCGTGGGTTGGGAACAGGTACAAGTCCTTCTCACCAAGAAAGATACCAAGCAATGCAGCCAGCTGGAGCTCCACTTGGAACATGCCTTGCTGCAAGGAGGGCTGGCTGAGCAGTGAGTAGGTTCCTGGCCCAGGCAACCTGCATGCATCCTGCACTGCTGCTGGCAGGCCCGTGACCATGGCCTGACTGATGCTGTTGCTCTGTGCCTCTCACAGGTGGTGGTCAGTGAGAGGCAACTTGCAAACAGCACACTGTCCTGGCACAGGCAACATGACATGGTGTCCTGGAAGTTGCCTTTTTTGAGGCAGTGGCTGAGCCACCAAGCATCCTCAGAAAGCAGCTGGGCTGGCACCTCAACAATGAACCAAGAGGATGCATTATGTCCTGTTCTCAGCTCAAAGTGGGGCACATCAGTGATACGCCTAGAATGCACACCAGCATAAAGCTGAATCGTGCACTCACAGCTGACTGAGGTCAGCTGCATGCTGCCATATCACCCAGTGCTACAGACATCCAGTGTTAGCAAATATTGAACAACAGCCTAAGAGACTGAAAGATTTGTCCATGGGTCAGATGAGAACTTCGGCATTAAAGTGAGGACGGAACTATTGCCCATGTTGCAGTCTTAATTCTCGTCATCTACTAGGCTGTCCTTCCAAGCACAGCAATACTTCCTAGGGAGATTTTACACAGCAACCTTTAACTTCCTATAAGAGGAGGAGCTATTACCTTCTGAGGAACAAAAGGCTAAATTCTATGTATCCTTTTCTCAGCAAAAGCAAAATAGGGAAACACAAATACTGTCTTGGAGTAAGTAGTATGCCAACAACGACAGGAAACATACTGTATACATTTACCTCTACTAAATGAGATGCAAAAAGGAGGTAAGCGCTCACAATTACAAGAGTTTGGAATGAAGCTGCGTAGCTGACTGCTTTGGCAGATGCAGCTAACTGCAACCAGGTGATACTTTTCCAGTGTAACACTTTAAAATTCTTTGATGAGGAAACAGTATTACCACTTATTCAAAAAATTCTACATAAGCTCTATACTACATCTGCATATAACTGTTTTAATAAAGCAAGCAAATATCTAACAGATTTCAGAAGCTTATAACTATGTCATTTCACAAAATGATTTACCTTAGATTTTGCTGAGTCACTAGTAGCTGAATCTGTGGAAAAATTAAAAAAAAACAATTCTGCTCAGTTCTGTGCAATTTTTCTGTTGTTGCTACAGACAATGCTGGACTTATGGAAAAAGACAAGCACAGAACAAAACGTGAAGCAAATAAAAACCAGAACAGAGTGAATAGTCAGAGCTCACAAAGATGCAAGCTGCACCACAGAAAGCCACCGCCATGAAAGGATGCTGTGAATTGTAGGCAGAACCAGCTCAATGATAGGAATGGCAAAGGAGCCCTGTTCTTCTAAATAAAAAACAGAAATACTAATGTTTATTCAATGTTTTAAAAGTATACAGCTCCTGCAAAACCGCAGCTGAGAGACCTTTTCAGGATCGTACTATGTACTCTCCTGAGATTCAGGATACACAAAGCAAAATTGAATGTCTTAGTACTGTTGGCTGCCCTAGGTACAAATCATGGTTCATGTACTCATATTCTTTTTGTTAGGTTTTAAAGGAATTAAGTCATATTTTGTGTGTAAAACCCCAATTATACATCTCCCTCCACCTCTGACTATGTATAGGTAAAATTTTATTTTTAAATCAGCTAGATTTCAGCAGCTACCAGTTTTGTACTTTCCTATAACAAGCGCTATTATGAAATGAAAAATGGACACCATAGTTTTACTGTCTCGCAAAACCCAAGATTATACAATTATAAAGGGGGTAGGAAGGGGCTAGCACAATGACTAAAAGAAATGAACTTGCATGTGTTCCAGCTTTAGGGACTTTCTCCCTAGGAATAAAGAGCTAAGCCCCCTGCCACACCCCTTTTTGACACATGGCTAATGCTTTATGACTAGAAAGACTGGTAGACCATACCATGCTATTTCTCCTCAGGGTCTGCTTCAGAAATAACAAGAAACAGCAGAAAAACTTTTAAAAAGTAGCATTGATCTGTTTAAAATACTCTTAAAAGAAAATTTACAGTACAGATCAACTTTTTTTTTTTTTCCATTTACAAGAAACGGGGGTTTCTGCAGACAAGGCAGCTACAGTGTGGGCAACAGTCCTCCTTCTTCCTACAGTTCCAGCTGTCCATCAGTGACATCACAGAATCCACTAATGACATCACCGTGTGATAGACTCCTCCCACTTCGCCTGTTACAACATCAGTATAAAGTGACTGTTTCAGTAAGTGCTGAACAACCCTTTGAAAACTGAAACAAAAGCTAGAGACGAAGGGATAACATTTGTGGGATACAACATGCTGGGTTAGTGCAATAGTATAGTGAAGGGAAGGGGGGGAAAAGTCACCAAAAAAGAGCCTGCAATGCTTGTCCTTAGCCACAAAAGAGGATGGCATTTATAAACAGAAGGAAATCAGCTTTAGTATAGACATACTGCAACATACTTATTAAAGTGTCCATCACTTGACAAGAAAACATAACTCAATTTTTTGCATTCCTAACGTTGGGAAGGAGCAATATTAGAACACCACTGAAGATCAGTCTTTCTGCCATCACAACAAACCACTTTACAGCAGTATATCTGCTTCACCTCACGATGATGATTGCATGGGTTACTGTGAATAAATAAAATACTATGTGCAAGCCTCATCTTTTAATGATTATATTCCTGTTAGACAACAAAGTTTTCCAAATTATATCATGCATGATTATCAACAATTCAAGTCTTTAAGAAGTGTTAATGATCTTTTGGAAAAGAGAAAAACAGTTTATTAGTAAAAGAAAATAGGAAGAGAGAGTTACAGTGAGTTAACAGAGTAGGTTATTCTAGCCTATGGACTAACACTGTCCGGGCAAGAGTTACCTGATACGTCTCCAGGAGATACTCCCGTTCTTCCAATGTTGGTGAGTAAATGATCTATGTTTGGCACTGGCTGAGATTCTACAGTGTTTTCCTCCTGAACTGTTGTCTATAGTTAATAAACAAAGATCTCTTCATCATCGTTTCACAAATAGTTCATTACGATTCAACAGCATTTAAAAAACTGCATTATTCACCTGAGGACACGCTTTCCTCACATGTTCTTATTTTCCCATTTTGCTTTATGCTTTTAAAACAAATGCATGGCTTTTTTTTTTTTTTTAATTCATTACTGCAAGGACTGAAGAGCTAAAAAGGTGCTTCTGAAGAGCAAACCATACAGTGATGTCAAGAAATATATAGACATTCTAGAAGCAGCAGAAGCAGATTCTAAACTAAGATAATTGGAACACAAATATTTATGACACAATACTTACAAGAGGTTCTTCAGCATCGTCTTCTGTGAAAAACCAGTCATGCTACAATTTAAAATAAAAAAAGTGAAAACCCCACAGGGAACACAAAACCCAAATGTGGAACAATCAAACATGGACATTACTAAATACAGTATCGTGGAGTTCGAAGGATAAATACCAGACCCAAATTGGCCCAATAAGAGAAAAGCTGGTCGATCTGTGTATGATCTTATTTTTTAAATAATGAAATGCATCCACTTACTTTTTGGATGAGTGTTTCTACAATTTTATATTGGTCTGGCATGTGCGTAACCATGTGTGTCATGTTATCATCAGATGTCCTCACGAGTGTTGGACCAAATACTATTGCCAGGTTTCTTGGTTCCATCTAAGAAATGAAATATTTCCACATCACATGTGTATAATGAGAAAATACAATAATATGGGCTAAGTACATTACTATAACACTATTAACATCTGAGGAACATTTTAAGTAAGAGCAAAGAAAAGGTTTTCAAAAACATATTACTGACTCAGGTAGGATGTTACACTACAATAAAACTCTCCTATACACAGCTGCAATAAATGTATCCAGCACTTCTGCAATTCAGAATTCAACCTTCCTTAACCCATTGCAAGTAAATCGCTCCACAAGCACAGAAAACTCAAGAACTCAGATATATTCTTTACACTTTCAGGGGGATTTTTTTTTTTTCTTGCCATAAAGACTATTTTTTTTGTTTAGAAACACTGATCTTTTAATTTTTTTTTAATTTTTTTTTTAATAAAAAGGCATTGGTAGTTCCCTGGGTTTTTTTCCTGAAAATGTTTACATGACACACAAAAAAATTAAGCTGGTAATTAAATACTGTGTTATGTCTACTGACAAAGAGCTCATTCAATTTACAACTACTTCAGAGGAGGCGGCAGCAACCAAGATCATAGACCTAACACATCTATTCATGAGACAGACTCAGAGTTATCCGATCACGTCACAACATTGAAAGTAAATTAAGTGGATGATTAATGTTACATCTCTGACAAATAATTCCAAGAAAGCAGCAGCAGAATACTTACCTTCTATTTTTGCTTACTTGTCTGAGTTATAGGTTACTGTTGTGACATAGAATAGACCAATAATATATAATAGACCAATTAATATGTAGAAGGGAGGCAAGGTCCTTGTGCTTATCTGAAGGAAGTTGTAAACATAATGACACAAGCCCCTAATGCTCACTTTGACTTTAATTGTGGCCTTTGCCAAGTCATAGTTACAATATCAGCTCACTCATCTATCCTTATATATTCTATATTATTATTTGAACAACATTTATACAGCACAGCAAAACCATAAAATGATAAAGAAACGTTTACTTTAGGCATTGCACTTAAAAATGACATTTACTATCATTTCCTTATAACGTCAGCTATAATTCCACTAAAGGTTATAATTTTTTAAATATTTTTTATACATACACACACATTTCTCTTTCATATTTAACTAGAAGGTATTATTTGCAGAACTGATGTTGGAACCTATCATATTCATTTGAACTGAGTCATTTTCTGATCTTTTAAATGATTTAAGATTGGCCACAGGTTTCTCCATATAGCATCAATCACAAATTTTTTCCCTGTACCCTGCACATTGGTAGCCAAGTAACAAGCCAGCATGTTACCTGACCTGAGGTAAGCATCCATAAGCACACCCATATTGTGCACAGCTTTGCATTCAGCTACCCCTCCCTGAGAGGTAAAAAAAGGGGATACTATTATTTGCATTTACTGTAGGATTATAGCATGCACAGAAGCACTTAATGCAAACTAACTCTTCCCCACCCCATGGAAATGACAAAGTGCTATTCTTAGTGGTGGATTAAGACCCTGTAGTGGTGAACTACCACCCTTTACATCATGAATTTTCTTTCTTAAAACCAGTCAAACCAGCATCTATGGGGTCAAACATTCAAGTAATTACACCAAGTCCTAGACTTAAAAATTACTCAAGTGTCCAGGAAGCCAGGCTTCACAAAGCCGGTGCGACAGCCTCTGTCAACAGGTTCATTCAGGCCACATTCACCTGTGCCCTGCCCAGGCACACTCTTACTGGTGTCTAGATGGAATTACATGAAATTCACAGACTTGGGATAAATTTAGGATATAAGCAGTTATTCCCACAAGAATTAATACCAGTTTGAATAAACTGAATTCACACTAAACAGGTGCATATTTTGCAGGAATCCTTAGTCTAATCCAAAAATCTTCTCAACATAGCGAAGGCCTTAATTTTATCTACAGTAGTAAATTATCAACTTAATAGAAATAATCCTGCACAAAACCTGTACTTAATGAATGAAACAAACCAAAATACATTATACTTTTGTTTCTGATACCTTGTTCTTTTCTGAGTTCTCTGCTACTGTCTTCAGGTGTGCAGAAAGAAACTTAAGAGTCTCATAATGATGTTCAGGTAAATCATGAATCTGAAACAAACAATCACTATTCAGAACATTAAACATTTAATGATAATTTTGTAGTGCACCTACAACACACCTGATTTCAGCTTACCAGTCTCTTCAGTGTTTTCAGACGTTCAACGGGATCTTCTTTTCTATTGGCATCTATGAAATCTGCATATTTGTCTGTTAAAAAAGCGCAGAAATTAATCATATATGTTTTTATATATATGTATGTATACATACTATTTATATACACCCTTACCCCCCCCAGCCCCACCCTCCCTCCCATTAATACAGATAACTTTTTTGAGTGTGTGTGTGTATATATATATATAACACCAACCTTTTGAAGTCATAAATTAGCCCATTATATTGTATATAATATAGTAAAATGGCAGTGGGGAAAAAAAAGAAACAGCTTTCATAGAATACTGCAACAGTAAAACTGCAAATTTTTACTCAGTTTTTTTTCAAATTCATAATTCCTTCACCATCAGAGAAATTCTGTTTACAGCTCTCGTTCTTAATCTCTATGATTACCACGACTCCCTGCTCTTTAAGGAAGAAAGAGGGCATTTATTACAGAGTTAGGATGATTCCACTGGATTTTCTCTCAAATCATCTGAAAGATGTAGGACAACTCTTCAACAGTAATTCCAAAAGACAAAATCATAACCTAAACAACTTACCATTGGTAAAAAGGGGTTCTGGGAGCTTTCTGAAGAAGGATTTCAGCAAACTGCTTATCACATTCAAGTCTCGCCACTTCTACACATTTAGAAGAAAAGAACAGACATGCTTTATATTTCTATAATCACAACACAACCAGAAGTTTTTGGGAGTTCAATCTGGAAATAGCGTGATCGAAGACTTACATCATCATGAACATCAATGTCAGTCATGCCTTTGTTGAGCTCTTCTTGCATACTTGAAATGGCAGCATTATTTCCAGGAACTCTGTAGATACCTGTGTACTCAAGACCTCTTTCTTCAACCAGTTTGCAGCATATATCAACAATCAGTGGAATATACTGAAGAAAAAGAAAGAAGTTATATATACATTTTAAAGTAATTGACACAAAAAGTATTTTAAAATCACAATGGAAAAAAAAATTGTCCTTCCATACCTTGTTGGTATGAGCTGGGGGGCAGTCATCTAGTCTAACACCGAATGTTCCTACAGCAGATGGCTTCTTTTCAAATGTCTTCCTCATAATGCTTGGAATGCCTTTTCTCCACGTCCCCTTGTCTTTTGGTGGGCTTGTCTCATCTTTTTGTTCTTAGATTAACGCAAACAAGGAAATAAAGAAGAAAAATAAGATCATTTAAGTCACAAACACTACTGTGAATACAGGTAACAGATTTGCAAAGATCAAGTGACACTTACTGCGTTTTTACCTCTTTTACTGGCCCAGCTTCTTGCAATAACTCACTAAACATTAGTCTGTCTTAAACATACCTTTTTTTACTCTTACGTGACTCAAAAGATACTTTTGAACATACTCAAACCCCAGATTTAGAAAAGCAAATAGCTGAATTGTACTGTTAAATTACATGATTCTAAGACTAAAAGGTACATAAATCACATTTTAAAAAATTAAAATCTACATTAGTAAAGCATGATGAAGTCTCTACTGAACACAGTGCTGCACAAAATACCTACAAAACTATACGGCCATGCTCACACTTGTGCAGACCTACTCACTCTTTCAAAAATTACCAGATTTTAGTCACTCCTAAATCATTCCAAACAGGACTCAAACACTTAGAGGTATTATCTGTCCAAAAACCAGATAAAAAGTTCAGTTGCTCTGTTTACCTCTCCTGTACAATTCATGTAGCAAATTACAACTCCCATTTATTCTGTACTGCAAGTCGCCTAATACAATAGTACTTCCTTCTTCAAGTATTTCTGGAAATACTCTTTCAGCAGATTTGACATTCACTTAACATTTGCAATTCAGTTACATAATCTATAGCATAGCAGGAGCAAAGTTTGTTGGTAATGTAAAACAGAATTCACTCACAGCTTAAATTCAAGACTGAATTGTTCAGAAGTGATTGCTCAGCCAGTTGCCTGAATTTGTATGCAACATCCTTACAAGCACAGTCTGATCAGAAATACCATACATTTACAATTCTGAAAAAAAAGTAGCTTGTGACATTATTTGATGGAGTTCAGTTACTGATTTAAGTTTGCAGTGCCAGCTCATTGGACTTTTTTAGAACTCAGCAGGCATTAATTTTGTTCTGGAAAATATAATACAGTGTCATTCCTGTATTTTAAAGATTAAGACAAAAAAAAAGTTCTCTACTTCTAAAACACTTCAGTGGAAAACTTTGGTTTCTTAACAGCTTATTTAAAATACGAATTTACCTTGTTATTTCCAAGTCACCTGGAGACAAAAGTATGAATTACACACAAAATTATTTCCGAAGCTTGGCAAAATTTTGGTCACAAGAAGCATAACACCTGTATTTTACTACTGTTTACACTACATGGAGCTGTAGGGAGAAAAACTAAAACCCTCTTGAGAGAGGACTGGAATAAAAAGCTTCAGGGATCTCAGAAGATCTGAAGTATACCGAGGATAACATCTAAATGAAGTAGTTACAAGAAATGAGTGATTATAGCTGCAGCTTAAAAAAACCTGGTTAATAGCTGGTTTGCATCTGTACATTCATGAGTTCGAAAAACCTGAGAAAGGCACCTTAATGGCCTCACACTGGGGCTGTAAGTAACTAAAGAAACACACAAAACATAACAGACCTTTAGTGAGAAGCTTCCTTTCAGACTCATCCTTAGGAGAATGTGGACTCTGGGTCCTCTGTTCTGCTTTAGTTCCAAGCAAAGTCTGCCTGATACTTAGACTCTGGCGAGGTGTTTTGGGAGATGGCTCTGTTTTGCTGCTTGAAGAACTGAAACAAGATATATTACTTCAGTAAAAAGCAGCTAGATAAGAAGTCTACAAAAACTACTGGCAGTATATAATTCACCTACCTCATCATTGTACTGTATTCTTTAATCCTTCGACTAATTAGATCTCTACTAGTGACACCAGTATCCTATAAAATGAATTGAAATCTATTTTACAATCTTATAAAATACAACAAATATTTTTTACTTTAAGAATACGATTAACTCTTCCCATCAACAGACTGCATATGAAAAACTAGCATTTCAGTACAGTTAAAAATCTAACAGGCAGTCCTTGGGAACAATAAGGCCACAACATTTAAAAACCATGAGGAAAACTACAGCGCGTAAGTACAAATTTTTTTCAAAGCAATACAATCTGATTAAATCCTGTTAAATTGAAAGGAAGTTTAAATACAAAACACGCAAGTCAACACACCCTACTACACTGAAAAATCCAATCCTATGTGCACACAGTACTTATATAACTAATTACTACTACACATACAGCTGAAACAGCCATGAATTCAAATGTACTTTTATCCATCTGTCTAATAATGTTTATTAATCCATTCCCCTTTGGATAATTATTTCAAATCTGAGCAGATGTGCATGACCACAGACATGAAAAATATTCCTCTGTTGCACTGAGGACAATACTGGGACAGATGTTGATATGTTATGTACAATAGTATATGTTTGCCTTCTGTAATTAGCATTAACATTTCATTCATGGAAAGATCAACATTTAATCATAGAAACAGGCATCCTTCAAAGTTTCACTTTTTAACTACTGAGAAACTCATCACACTGTACCACTCCACACACCACTTTGCAATGCAAGTCTGAAGACAGAACACGCTAGTTCTAATACTGCAATTACCTTTTAAAAAAGAATAGGGATTTTTGACAGATCAGTTTAATACAAAGCATATCTTTCATCGAATCAAAATGACATTAATTCATCTATTTCAAAAGTCTGCTCTCTCATTAGTATGAGTATGTTAGGCTTTTTTAAACTCAATTTATTTACTCTGTTACCTTGCCTTTCACCTCGTTTTCTTGTATGTTCCTATACACTTTTCGATCTATTGTTTAATGGCAAATGACTTCTTTTGTTGAAGCATTAATTACAAGAAAATACAATAAATTTTTTAATTAAAAGACCAGAACTACGGCTTCTGCATTATAGATTATACGATTACCTCATCATTTAAGTTGCTGTTGTCTTGTATTGCTTTAATCCATGCCAACATATTATCTCTGTCCTCAGCTTGAAACAAATACTCGCAGTCTGATGTGGTGAGTCTAAATACGTTTTTCCTCTTGGTTTCACAGTATGAGATGTCTATCAAACAAGCATTGATGCTTATAGGTTGTTCTTCTTCAGACAGGGTCACTTGTTCCTTTTTATCCTTGTACAAATAAAGTGAGTGACCTCGAAGAACGACATACAGTTGCTTCCATGGCCGAATGCTCCCACCAACTCGCTGAAAAACATCAACTGATATGTTAGTTTGCTTATTTGTTACAATGAATATTTCTGAATTAGAAAAACTACCTCCAGAAGTTTTAAAAAGAAAGATGAAACACCATACCATTCTTAAGAATGATCTGTAGAAAGACTACATTAAAGTACACTAATTGCTCTCCATTAGAGGAGTGAATTGCTCAATAGCCTGCCTTCCCTGATCCCTTATTAAGTGTGTGTTCACATATGACAGTAGCAAGAAACAGAATGTGACTAGAATTTCAGAGACAGTAATACAAATACAGTAAAAAATACTTAGTGGACTCTTGCCCACGCCTTTTAAACTTCATTCAAGTCAGACTCACGTTTATACACCACTGCAATTCCAGACTCTCCATTTTCCTTACGTGTTAGTCTATACTTGTGCAGAAGGTTAATCTGAACAAGTCCACGACATTGATGAAAACTACAGCATTTTTCAAACTACAATTATCAAGGGACTGATTCTTACTACTTAAGTAGTCATTAGAAATGAGTTGACTTCACAGATGCTTTGAAATGTAAAACCAGACTCATAGAATTGTTTAGGTTGGAAAAGACCTTTAAGATCATCGAGTCCAACTGTAAACCTAACCCTGCTAAGTCCACCACTAAACCATGTCCCTAAGCGCCTCATCCACACATCTTTTAAATACCTCCGGGGATGGTGACTCAACCACCTCCCTGGGCAGCCTGTTCCAATGCTTGATAACCCTTTCTGTGAAGAAATTTTTCACAGTATCCAATCTAAACCTCCTCTGGAACAACCTGAGGCCATTTCCTCTCATCCTATCAGTTCAGAAGTTCAGAAGACAGTTCAGAAAGCAGTCTGTAAAAGCTGAGGAATTCAATAAAGTCAATGGTCTAACAGGTCTAAAATTTTGTCAGTCTTATTGATGCTCATACCCCAAAAATTTTAATTAAAAAAGCAAAACAGGAAGGCTTGAAGTTTCTTATCTTAGGTTTCCACCAGCTTAATATTTGTGCTAGGTTAAAAACCAAAACATGTCAGGTACCTTTCCCTTGTCTGTAACAAGCTGACGAAAATGGAGCCATCCTTCCTTGGAGGCATCACCAAAGACCTCTGAAGAAGAATCTTTTTGGGAACCAGAGTCTTCTGAAGATTTCTGGCTGTCTGGGACCTAAAGAAAATATCACAGGAAGAACCCCACAGTGTACTTCTAAATACATTTCTCTACAATCCCTACATTCTCCCTTTAAAAGCTGACACCTCATTTAGCAAAAAGCCCTTAAGAACATCCCCCTGGGAAAATATAATTTCTAAAGTTTCCACACAACAATAGTGACCTTACACATCCCAAGAATACTTTGAGAAACTGCAGGAGTCTTAGACTCTCATTAGTAAGTTTTTACAAAAGAACGCCATAGATGTGCTTTGTTTACAGAAGCTGAGGAAAATGAAAAACCAAAGACCATGTGGTGAGCCTAGAAAAAGAGAGACCATGTTTACTTATGCAATGCATACAGCACCAATTGGGGAAAAACATTAGAATAAATTTAAACATCAATCAAATTTAAGAACAATTTGATGAGCTGCAATTCCAGTAAACTTCATGTCTGTGTTTAACACATCACTTTGTATAATTGAGTTGTATAATTTATACAACTTGTCACAGTAGTATGTGTAATTCTTAGGAGTTGTTATATACATATATACCTACCTTAATCCCCTTTAAACTAGATACATGCTTAATGGATCTGTTGGGAGAAAAACAAATGTTAAAATGAGATTTTATACACTTGAGAAACAGATCTCCAAATTAACTGATATTTTTCATGAACTTACGATTTTCCCTCTTCTCTGTAGTCATCCAGTCCTTCATCATAGGACTTTGATCTTTCAGTTTTTGCAGCAGGCTGGCTATCCAGGACACTAGGCCGGATGGATTCTACGGACAAATAGAAATTTTCGAGTATGTAAGAACCTGAAACACATTTTTGCCACTTATTTCAAGCAATAAAGAGTTTACAATTTTCACTCCTGTTCTCCAGAATGTAAAAGGAGAAAGCTGCATGAGAAAAAAAATGAAATCAACACTCACCATGATCATGTGAAAGCTGTCGCCGAATTAAAGGGATTGGAGATGTGGGACTGGGAGGAACAGTTGTTACGGCTGGTGCTTGAGAAGCAGATGCAGAAATAACAGCAGAAGCAGGAATGTGTGCAATATCATGGTCAATACTAGGACTAGTCGGTTCATCTACAAAGGTAATATGTCATATATTAACATATTAAATGCATTAAAATCAATGCTCAAACTAAATAGCTGTCTGAACTTCTCATTATTGAGATAACACATTAATTATCTTAAACATGAAGCCTTTCAAACAAACATAAGGGTCCAATTAATTCACACTGTCAAATGTACTTTTTTTTGTTTTTAGGAAAGTGAAGTCTGTTTCATTTCCTAAGAATGTTAATTGTACATTAGAGATAAGGGAAAAGAACATCATACCCGATTGTAGATTTTGCTGTGAGTGAATGAAACAGGAATTATTTGCTAAATTTTCGTAATATTATTTTCAAGTAGACTATTTTTGTTTATGTACAAGTGAAAAACCACACTTATTACACATCTGTAAGTCTAAACTAAGAGAGAGATAAGTATGATTTCCTACAATAAAATATGGGCATTCAGACTACCAAAAACCACTTGGTTTAAACCAGTGTTCAAATAATAAAGCCAAGTTACAAGCAAACAAAAAAGCATTTTAAACAGATTTCCAGCATCCAAAGAACCAAACCCCCCATCCTCCATACATTCAAATAAAGAAGCAAATAGTCATAATTTTAAAAGATGGCACTACTACATACCAATTAGTTCCTCCACTAATTGTTCATACAAACGATCGCATGCCATACATGCCCAGCACCTCACAGTCTCAATAGACACAAGGGTCATCATGAAATATTCCAAAATGCTTTAAGTATTTCTAGTTTTTAACATGTTTCTTACAAGATGGAAGAAGCCGAAAAATGCATTTTCAATCATTCTGAGAAAGGAGCCATAACATCTTCTAGAACATATTACTAGGACTAGAAAAATAATTCTACTTCATGCTCTGGTAGAAGAGGGGATGGGGGCGGGGGGGGGGGGCGGGGATGGAGAGAAAAAAAATCAAGTCACAAGCAGAGGCTGAACTGTACTGCCATAATGAATATGAATGTATTCTAGGTGCTGAGAATTGTAATATGCAGAGCTACTGAAAAGCCTATTGAAATCAACGAACACTCAGAGACAGAGGTTTATTCTTTGCTTTGTGCGAACACAACTGCGTGTGCTGCATTCTGTTTTTCCAACAGCCACTAACAATTCTGTTAAGGCAGCACTTGTACCATCAAAATTTGGCAATGTAAATTTAAAACAAGGCAATAAACAATTAAAGTACAGGAAGGTTTAGCAATGACAGCTCTGTAAATTGTCCGGAGTGGAAAATATAGTAATTTTTTAAGCAATATGTTAAAAAAAGCATACCCCCAAAAAAACTAGCTGCAAACTAGAAACATTAATAAAAAGAGAAAGCAAAAGAATTCAGAGCAAACCTGTGACACTACAATTTAAAAAAGTCTAAATTTTACTTGCATCCACAGTGATAAATTAGAAGCATTTACAGACCTCTTCTCTACAGCAACTAGGAGATAGCAAGAACCTCAGTTACACTTCCATTTCAAAACTACAACATCTCACTGTCCTATTGCCTTTTTTCATTTGCTCAGCTTCCCTGCAGCAAACCCAGAGAGGAGAACACTAACGTTGACTAAAGAATATAACCACTCACTAAACAATTAATTTGTTTATAGCATGCAAACTGGAAGTGCTTAGCTTTAAGTTACTTATGTTACAGACTTATCTCAAAACATCACAGTCTCTACTCCCAAAAGTTAGAAAAATGCTAGTGCTTGAAATAAATCTGTGCAAGCTGTTAATCAGAAGTGTTAGGCACCACTACACAATTTCCCACAACACTTAAATCCAAGAATTCAGCTGAGGAAAAACAGTTTCTAAGTCCTTGAAAGCAACAGTCATGACTCAAATTATTATTAGTTCACAGTGGCTCTAATCCCCAGATGATTCAAAATTGAAGTGGTTTTAGAAATAGGCAAGCTTTAAAGAAATTGCAAATGACATTGGTACAGGAGGGAAATAACTCCGTTCAATCCCTGAAGAGGTTGAAGGCCAGCTAATGGCAAGCTTTTATATAACGTAAAGTGATTATAGAGCAAACCACGATGTATACCATATGAGTTAGTGCCTGCTAATTTAATGCACTGGCAAACTCTACCGCTGCTGTCCAATAAAAAACAAAACCCAAACAACTATATATCCCTTGTATTTTTACTTTCCTCTTTAGCGCTTGCACTGTTTGTCTCCCTTTTGAGTTTCCTTGATTAATTGGTGTATTTGTACCCCAAAACTCCTCTCACAGCATGCAAAAGGATGTGTTCAAGCTAACCAATCAATGAAAATGACTGTATCCAAAACGCGGTGAAGCGTACAGAACAAACAAGCCAGAGGAAAAACCACACAAAATAATTGTTGTTCAGTTTGTCATCTCACAGATTACCGGTCTCCCTTTAGCTATTTGTAACAAAAAGATCAGAGACTCCAGGACTACTTAAAGTTTTACTTTTCATTTGAGAAAAGGATACAAATACAATTTGTTCTGCACTACTGTCTATGAAGCAACCCAAGAGACCGGCCATCGGAAAATGAGCCAGCATGGTGACAGAGCATCTCTAGCAAAGGCGAAAATGCTGCTTGTCACCTCTGTTTGAACATGAGCATGCAACTGGTCAACAGTTGCAAGTAGTGATTTTCAGGAAGAGCCTTTCAATGCAAAAACAATTGTAATGGGCAAAACACTGAAAACTTGTTATGAACAGGCAACACAGCTCCAACTACAGTTAACTTGCATTAACTGATTTGCTAGCTAAGGCAAAGAGAAATTTGTGTATCAAAGTACATTTGTATTGCAGTGCAGCTGGAGATCAGGGACATACAAAGAGAGGGAGCATCTGTGCACAATGTAAATGATC
Source organism: Gavia stellata (assembly GCF_030936135.1). Classification (NCBI taxonomy): domain Eukaryota; kingdom Metazoa; phylum Chordata; class Aves; order Gaviiformes; family Gaviidae; genus Gavia; species Gavia stellata. The sequence continues at coordinate 19,642,543 of NC_082599.1, read as the reverse complement.
CAGAAAAACATTAACTTTCTGGCTCTGCAAAGACGCAAATTTATAATGAATGGGCTCAGAGGCAGAACGAGAGATTTCAAAACTGAGGATTACATGGGTGAGAAAGCATGACAAAGGGAACATACTATTCCCACTCTGTGGATGGGGAACTAAGGAACAAGTATTAACCAATTTTCCAAAGATTCAAAGGAAGGAACACCAAAAAAATAAAATCACTAGGAAAAAAGCACAGATCTGTACCATACCCTACTATGCTGCTACAATACAATTTTATCATGATTAATATAATATTTAATTTCTTTGTTTATACTTGAATTTCCTGGAACTGTCCTTCAGGATTACACATGAAGGTTTGAAAGTAACAGCCTGGACACTTAAACAAAAAAGGGGACACATTGAGAACCTTAAGTATAATTTAAATGAATCACGGAATTAAGTATAATTTAAATGAATCACGGAATTATTCAGGTGGGAGCGAACCTCAGGCAGTCTAACGCAATCTCCTCCTCTGAGCAGGGTTAGCGCTAAATTCAGACCATGTTGCTCAGGGCTTTTGTCCAACAAGTGCCAAACAGAGGGGAATGATCTCTTCCCTCAATATCCTGGCTGTGCTCTTATTGATGCAGACCAGTATGGTGTTAGTCTTCATCACCATCAAGGTGCCAGTACCACTCCAGGAGATTAGCCTATTCCAGGATCAGGACTTCGCATTTGTCCTTGAATTTCAAGAGGTTCCTATCAGACCATTCCTCTAGGCTAAGTCCTTCTGAATACACCTTCATGTATATTGACTACACCCCCTAGTTTGGTGTTGTCTGCAAACTTGATAAGCATATTCCATATCCTCTCTAGGTCACCAATAAAGATATTAAACAAGGTGGACCCTGAAGAATGCCACTTCTAACCAGCCTCCAGGTAGAATATGAACCCTTAGTCACTACCCTTTATACCTGACAATCCAGTTTTCCTACATATCCAGCAGTACATCCATCCAGACTATGGCACAAGGACGGTGTCGCAGAAAAGATCAAAAGCCTTGCTAAAGTCAAGGTTGGTGACCCCCTTGTGTTCTCCTCTCGTTCACAGATTTAGTCATGACATTATAAAAGGCAATCACATTGGTCAAGCACTACTTACCCTTGGTAAATCCATGCTAGCTATTCCCAATCACCCTCTTGTTCATGTGCCCAGAAGTTCCAAGAGGACTAACTCCATTACTTTCCTAAGGACTGAGATAAGGCCAATTGACTACCTTCCCTGGATTGTCCTTCTCATTCTTTTTCAAGATGGGTGCACAATTTGCTTTTTTCCAGTTAATGGGGACCTCCCCCAGTCCTCACGATCCTTCAAAGATGACAGACAGTACCTCTGCAATGACATCAGCCAGCTCTCTCAGCACCTTCACACGTGCATTTCATTGGGTTGGATGGACATGTATGGGTTGAGCTGCACTGGAGCTGTCTTAAGAGTTCCCTGTTTATACAAGTTGGTTATGATTGTGGGTTTTGTTTCTTTGTTTCTGTTGGTGGTTTTGGGTGGTTTGTTTGGTTTTTTCGTTGTTTGGTTTTGTGTTTTGTTTTTTTTAAGGAAATGGGAGTGTGTGGAAGATAACTTCCTGACTGGTAGGTAGCTGGTAAGGGAGCCTACCAGGGGAGATTCCCTGCTGGACCTGCTGTTTACAAACAGAGAGGGTCTGGTGGGAGAAGTGAAGGTCGGAGGCCGTCTTGGGCTTAGCGACCATGAAATGATAGAATTCTCAATTCTTGACCAAGTAAGGAGGGGGGTCAGCAAAACCACTACCATGGACTTCCGGAGGGCAGACTTTGGCCTGTTCAGGACACTGATTGAGAGGGCCCCTTGGGAGACGGTCCTGAAGGGCAAAGGGGCCCAGGAAGGCTGGATGTTTTTCAAGAAGGAAATCTTGAAGGCGCAGGAGCAGGCAGTCCCCATGTGCCGTAAGAAGAGTCGGTGGGGAAGACAACCAGCCTGGCTGAACAAGGACCGTTTGCTGAGACTCAGGGAAAAAAGGAGAATTTATCACCTTTGGACGAAGGGGCAGGCAGCTGAAGAAGAGTACAAGGACCTCGTTAGGTTATGCAGAGAGGGAATTAGAAAGGCAAAAACCCAGCTAGAGTTCAATCTGGCCATGGTCGTAAGGGATAACAAAAAATGTTTCTATAAACACATTAACAATAAAAAGAGAGCCAAGGAGAATCTCCACCCTTTACTGCATGCGGGAGGGAACATTGTCACCAAGGATGAGGAAAAGGCTGAGGTACTTAATGCCTTCTTTGCCTCAGTCTTTAACAGCTACACCAGGTATCCTGAGAGTATTCAGCTCCATGAGCTGGAAGACAAGGATGGAGAGCAAAATAAACTCCTGTGATCCAGGAGGAAGCAGTTAACGACCTGCTGTGCCACCTGGACACCCACAAGTCTATGGGGCCTGACAGCATCCACCCAAGGGTGCTGAGGGAGCTGGCAGAGGAGCTTGCCCAGCCGCTCTCCATCATTTATCAACAGTCCTGGTTAACGGGGGAGGTCCCGGACAACTGGAGGCTTGCCAACATTACGCCCATCTACAAGAAGGGCCAGAAGGAGGACCCGGGGAACTACAGCCTGACCTCGGTGCCAGGGAAGATTATGGAGAGGTTCATCCTGAGGGCGCTTACAGAGCACGTGCAGGACAACCAAGGGATCAGGCCCAGCCAGCACGGGTTCATGAAAGGCAGGTCCTGCTTGACCAACCTGATCTCCTTCTATGACCAGGTGACCTGCCTGATGGATGAGGGAAAGGCTGTGGATGTTGCCTACCTGGACTTTAGTAAAGCCTTTGATAATGTCTCCCACAGTATTCTCCTGGAGAAGCTGGCGACTCGTGGCTTAGACAGGTGCACTCTTCGCTGGGTAAAAAACTGGCTGGATGGCCAGGCCCAAAGGGTTGTGGTGAATGGAGTGAAAACCAGTTGGTGGCCGGTCACAAGTGGTGTTCCCCAGGGCTCAGTATTGGGGCCAGTTCTGCTTAGTATCTTCATCAATGATCTGGACAAGGGGATCGAGTGCACCCTCAGCAAGTTTGCAGGCGACACCAAGTTGGGCGGGTGTGTTGATCTGCTGGAGAGTAGGAAGGCTCTGCAGAGGGATCTGGACAGGCTGGATCGATGGGCCGAGGCCAATTGTATGAGGTTCAACAAGGCCAAGTGCCGGGTCCTGCACTTGGGTCACAACAACCCCAGGCAACGCTACAGGCTTGGGGGAAGAGTGGCTGGAAAGCTGCCTGGTGGAAAAGGACCTGGGGGTGTTGGTCAACAGCCGGCTGAAGATGAGCCAGCAGTGTGCCGAGGTGGCCAAGAAGGCCAATGACATCCTGGCCTGTATCAGAAACAGTGTGGCCAGCAGGACCAGGGAAGTGATTGTCCCCCTGTACTCGGCACTGGTGAGGCCGCACCTCGAATCCTGTGCTCAGTTTTGGGCCCCTCACTACAAGAAAGACATTGAGGTGCTGGAGCGTGTCCAGAGAAGGGCAACGAAGCTGGTGAGGGGTCTGGAGCACAAGTCTTCTGAGGAGCGGCTGAGGGAACTGGGGTTGTTTAGCCTGGAGAAGAGGAGGCTGAGGGGAGACCTTATCGCTCTCTACAACTACCTGAAAGGGGGTTGCAGAGAGGTGGGTGTTGGTGTCTTCTCCCAAGTGACGAGTGACAGAACAAGAGGAAATGGCCTCAAGTTGCGCCAAGGGAGTTCAGGCTGGATATTAGGAAAAATTTCTTTACTGAGAGAGTGGTGAGACACTGGAATAAGCTGCCCAGGGAAGTGGTGGAGTCACCCTCCCTGGAGGTGTTCAAGGAACATGTGGACGAGGCATTGTGGGACATGGCTTAATGGGCATCGTGGTGTTTGTTGGTTGATGGTTGGACTTGATGATCTTACAGGTCTTTTCCAACCTTAGTGATTCTGTGATTCTGTGAAATGGTTTAGTTAACTGAATCATAACATATAAACATGGAGAGCAAGTTCACAGACTAACTTTAGTCCAGAGAAGCTAACCATCAGGGATGCTTGGGCCATCATTAACAGAGAAAGGTGATTTCTCCCACCAACTCCTGGGGATTCAGATTGCCGAATCTTTCTTCGCTGGTAACAGAAAGTGACTGGGAAAAACTATGTTCCCAAGGCTAAAGTGATCTTTCATATTTATTCCCCTTCGAAGATTACAGTCTTGCAAGCAGTACCTCAAAAGACTGTAAGAAGGAATTGTATTATTTAGTAAGTGTATTGCAGACCACATTACCATTTAAAACACTAATTAGGCATTTCAATTTAAACAGACTATGAATATGTGGCTACAAACCTTAATTCAACAAATATATAATTTATCAAAGACTACTTATTATCTGATTTAAAGATTCAAATCATAAAAATGTAACAGCTGTGCAGTAACACAGACTTAAAACAGCTTTAAATTCTTTTTCACGTGAAGAATGTTGAGACAGCATGCAGACCCAGACACAAAAGAAAAAAAACACTCAACATACAATTTCCCAAACTGCATACATCGAAGAGGATAACTGCACTTTAATATTATTGGCTTTCTACAAACTATATCCAATTCTTAGATTAGGTATGTGTTTAAAGATGCTCCTCTAACACTTAATGCAATTTTGGTTACTCATAGATCTCGTGGAATTTTAACAGTCATTGCTCTTTGTAAAGAGCTCAGCCTTCTGCAGAAGGCTGCAGGGAGGTAACTCATACTGCTTTCTGTCTCCAAAGCAAAGGGCTGAAAGAGGCATTAAGAACATTATCTTCATGCAACGGAGACACAGATGCGAAGGTTTCTATATACTGAGATGGCATCTACCTGACAGCCATTACCATAAGTATTTTAACCATTGCCTCTATTTCTTCAAGAATTCTCTCAAACAACAGGTTATGGCTTTTAGGGCGTAATTTAAGAATGAATCTTACAAGACAAGTTCGTTTGCTTATGATAGAAAAAAAAGGGCAGAAAACTATCAAGCACTCATGAGAGGAACAAAAAAAAAAAAAAGTCTTTTCTTTACAGAAGAACAGACCGAACACGCCAGTGACATGAACAGACCCTGCAGCAAGACTGGCTTTAGAGGCACTCCCTTACTTCCAGTCCTTTGTCAACAACTGTTCACACATGCCGCATCCTTGGCCTATCCAAGGACTCCATAGTACACGATACCACAACAGGCATTGCACCATCACAACACAAAACACTACCTTGCTCCAAAGTATTCTCTTTAAAATCTTGTCTTACATCTAATACCTCCTCCGTGCCTCTCAGTTTAAGTTTGCTCCAGCTTGCTATAGGCAGCACTTCCCTTATGGTACAGCCATGTGGACCAGATCTCCCTTCCTTCACCTCAGTGGTAGGCAGGACATGAGGGGTCAAGCAAAGGTTGCTGAGGCACAGGCACAAGCAGAGCAAGGGAGAGCAGAGCAGGGGGACAGAGGGCACAAGGAAGAGGCCCCAGTGAGAAGAATGCAGGAAGAAAGGAGCGGATAGGATACCAGAGGTAGGAAGAGGATCTTCATCCACACACAGGCAAGGAAGTTAAAAAAAGATGTCTCAGAGGCTCCTCATCTCCAAGAACCCTCAAAAGAAGCTGAATTTAAGGTGAACACAGACATACTAATATAGGCCATTCTTCTTAAAAGCCTGTCAAGGAAGACAATCAAATAAAAAGACCATGTATACAATTTCACCTGCATAGTGAGAAGGCCAGAAATAACCAATAAACAAAAAATGAATTGTTCAATCAAAAATAAACTCTACTGAATTAACCCTGCTGTCACACAAGATAGCACAAAGGACTAATAAATATCCCACAGCAGTGACTTTTTGTTACAGATCTTCAAGTACAAGCTGCTGCATCTTATACTTCAACCTGCAAGGGTAAAAGCTCCAATAATTAAAGACTTTCAAGCTTAAAACACATGATTTAGAAAGAAGATACATTATTGCCTGGATTCATCATGACTTGCTACCTCATTTTTCAAAACAGAACCTTGAAAAAGGTTTTTTTTGTTTGTTAGTTTTTAAGTACTGACAGCACTGATTGTCTTTACAAAGAACTTCATCATATATCTCCTTTACGTAATTATCCTCTTGTAGCCAAAAGAATATAATGGAAACATGTCTGCATGCTGAGCACATTCATTTCTGTAAGCCACAGAAACACAGGACTGGAACAAGCCTCCTGAATCATCAAATCCAGTCCTCTGCTAACGTGCTCTTGTAAATAATATGTTTATTATACTGGCTGAGTTTCACACAAACAGAAAAAGGTTTTCCAAGGTTATTCTTCACATGAGACTATTCTGAAAACCTTAAGTATGACAGTCAGTTGCTTATTTCAGTGTTAAACAAATGTATAACCAACTTCGTATACAAAGTAATACAAAGCAAGTCTAAAGATTCTTGTTCATAGTATTACCCAGCCACATAAAAAAAGTACGATTCTCAATGTACTGGTTTTTTGGCCAAGAACCCTGATAGCATTCCTTTATTACCTGTAATTATTATTCTAAGTTATAATGATATACTAAGGATGATTTATGCTTTGAAAATATTACCCATTACCAAACAAATCCAATACTTCTACTCAATTAGAACTCTTCTGGATGTTATGAATGACCGACTTCAAGTTTTAAGTTTTAATTAAAAAAGGATTTTTGAGTTCCAGAAGCACTGAAATGGTATTTAAAACACTAATTTGTAATTTTGTATTTTGGCTGCTACACTTCAGAATACTACTATGATTTAAAAATTGTTCTTTGGATAAGAAGCACTGAAATTTTCAGCCTGGAGCAACAGCAATTTGGCAGGCCACACTGTAAAATCCTGAAGAAAAAAAAAATAGAAGACCGATGGTTATCATAGAAACACTGATGACATGTTAAAAAGCTGTGCCAATGCTATCATGAAAATAATGGAAGCAATACTCGCTCAAAAATGAACATCTGTCAGCTCTAATTTCTATTGCAGTTATATTTATATTTTCTTAGTTTGGAATAGCTAGGCAGTAACTTACAGAAAAAAAATATTATTACAATGGCTGAAGATTTTCATATTCACCTTGACTGCTAACAGTTTTTGCTAAAATTAAAGTTTTCTTAAAACTTGCCATATCAACCACCTGTATTCAGCCACCATTTGCCCTTAAGGTATCCACACATTTTGGGTTGATAAGACATGATCTCTGCTGCAGAAGTTTGAGGTTTTGAATGTCTCTCTGCCTGATGCTCTTCTCTTCTCACAAGGAGAAAGCAGAATGAGTACATTCTTTTGATTATTTTTTTACTGCATGTGAGAATATTTCTGGTTGTTTCCCCTAACCTTTCTCTATTTCTATCATCATAACCCTTTTCTTAGTGTGTTGTGCAAGTGTATCAATTTATTTTCTAGTTTCAAGAATGCAACTGCATTCAGTATGCACGTATTCACATTGTCGTCTTCTGTACCAAAGCCTAAGTAGCCTCCAGAGAGAAGCATGAAGATGTAAGGGAGGAGAGGTATGGCACATATTTCACTAAAAAAAGGCAGTAAACTCCTTAGACTCTCAAAAAAAGTACTTGGGAGTTATGTACATGACTTATAATTTAAAGGTAGGTACTGATAAGGTAAACCCTATACACCTCTACTTCCAGCATTAGAGAAGAATGCCATCACACACACAATAAAGACGCCTGAAAAGTTTAACTAATGCTGGGTGTTTTAGAATGTTTCACCTCCTAATTCCTTAATTAATTTACTTTTTTTAAAAAAAGTATTTGGTAACAAAAAAAAAAAAAAAGGGTTGAACAGAATTCACTAGAAGCCAGCTAAATTTATCCTATCTGTTAATCAACAAGTACCCAAATACTTCTATTATCACAGAAGTTTGTACAAAAATAGATACTGGAACACAGTTAAAATAAAAAAAAATTGTTTTAGCATGAAGATCAGCTCTCAAAGCAAGGTAAAAAACAGAGTCTGCCTGATTACTAGCACAGAAATCACTATGGTTGTTTGCCTGTGCTTCGGGTAGAAGCAATAGAGAGATAAAACCATGAGTGACGTGGAAAGGGTGAATCAAGATTAGCAGTCTGCTGGTTACTCTTACAATGTTTGTATCAGAAATTCAGCCAGCAGAAGACAGGTTTTAAAAGAACACACACAAAAAAGGGAATAAATACCATGTAGTTAAAGCTGTGAAACTCCTGGCAAATCTTTATTTAAATCAATACAGGGTATCGGATAGCAAAATTTTACTGTAGTACAAAAGAGAATGGAGAAATTTATGGAGCACTTAAAATCCCATTTGGCTCAGGAATGTTGTAAAGTGTAAATGCTTGGAGAATAGAAAGTACCAACATTAAGTATCATATATCCTTGTCCTGTTCTTACACCTTTCCTTAGATATCAATTTCAGCCAGAGAAAGGACACTTATCTAATTTTTACCAGAATTTGGTGTTATCTAAGTCTGGTCAAATACTTTTATCTGGCTGATTTTCTCTCAGTTATTCACAAATTAATAGTGGAATGAAGTGACCTAAAATTTTTCTAGGGTAAGGATGTACTAGATATTTTCAAAAATGGGATCACACCTCTGAGGAAAAGTCTTCATACTTATTTGATGCTACTGCATGCCTAAAAGAAAAGCTCTATTACAGGGTGATGATAAACTTGTTTGATTTGAAAAAAAATTTAAACTTCAAGATGATGTTTATTTAGGCTAAGTATTTTAAAACTAATTAATTTTAAAATTAATTTTCATGTGACAACCCAGTGCAAAGCTGGAAAGAACATTCACCCAGTAGTAATGGCCAAAGCACTAAACTGCACTGGCAGCTAGACTCCAGTCTCTCCATTTCACTCATATGGGTATAGAAATAGTTTCTCCATTTCACTCATATGGGTAGTTCATTCAGCTCAGTCTGGGAGGTTGGATTATCCTTTTTTTAATAGCTTTCTACTCTACAGTAAGAGTAGTACAATAAGTGTAAGAAGGAAAAAAATAGTTTCAAGCTAGCTGTAAATCTCAGACATGCACACTAGACACCTCTAAGACATGTATTAAAGTATCTGTACTCTGAATCAACATTTTCTCAACAGTTACAAAAAAGTTAAGTAGCATTCCAATTTCTATCCCAGTGCAGGTTAACACATCCAAAACTACCCAGTAGGTCAGAAATTTATCATCTGCTGTTCCCTAACAGAGAAATTGTGTACAAATTACAAGTCTGAAAAAACATACATTAAACACCACAATTGCTAATATAGTCACTGACAGAGATAATATTATTTTTATTAGTCTAGAGAAAAGGGTAAAAGGAATAACATTTCATTAGACTAACTGGTATAGTCTGAAACAATAGAGAGCATTTCAAGAACAGAGCAGCTCTTTGGACCTGAAATAGAAACAGCAGCTTTCCAAGCTAACCACAATACCCTGCATTTAGTAGCACATGGGAAGTACTGAAGCCTGCAGTACTAGGGTATGTTTTTCTGTAAAACTGGCAGCTTCCTCATCACCCCAAACCATCTGCTTACCTGAAGAAGAGTTTCAGCATTCAGTATCTTGCCAATTTTTTCCAAATAAATCAATTTCTCCTATAAAAGATATTACATCTACATACTAGGTTTGCTCTGAACAGATCTCTCATTTCTGTTAGCAAATGCAAGCCAAAAATTTCATCTCCCTGCTTCAGAACAGTCTTTTGTGAAAGGACTATTGTCAAAAGGCAGTTCTTCAGCAACCCAGCATAATTGCTGCAAGAATCTACCATAAGCAAGCTCGATGGAAACTCTGTTTGGACTTCTGCTTGTGGTGCAGGGCACCACGCTACTTACAAAGAGATATCTAATAAATATCATCCTGATATTGTGTTACTTTCAAGAGCAGGTCAGTCACAAAATACTGCTGCAGAAGTCAACTGTTCCTGCCTGTATTTCTACCAAAATATGGTCTGGCCATATCTACTGCTTTTAATGAGCAGAAAGTGATAACAAAAATAAACTCACCACAAAGTATTTAAAATTGCAATAAATACGTAACCCTGGAAGATATTTATTCCCCACAAATTTACATTTTTACACTACTCCAAAGATCTACTGTACAAATAACTTCAGTGAGTGTATTTATGAAATGAACCATATCTAATAAAACCTAATACTGCAAAAACCAATTATGGGGATGTAAACATAACGGAAGCAGAAAGGTTGCCAACACCAAGGTAGGTCTTTATTGAAAGCAACATCCTTCTTAATCAGACAGAAGGAAGGAAAAAAAAAAAGAAAAAACCCAAACCAAAACACAAAACAGGAAAATCCAAGTGATTTTCCTTCAGAAGAGTTAAATAGCCTTTAACTGAGTTTCAAAATAGATCTAGGGCTTTATCTGCCTGATTAAGTAAGGCTTTTAACAAGTGAAGCTGTAATTAGGCATAATGATAGTGGAACAAGCAAAGTTAGAATCATGCATATTAATTCTAACTTTGGAAGATGCCCACTCTTAATGGCATTTGATGCTCTTCCTATTCAGAGAGGGTTACTTCATCTTCAATGTGATGAACTTGGGGTGGAAATTTTCCCCAGCACCTGTACCAGCACAAGAATTTCTTGCTAAGAAGACAGCCACAAGCACTGTGTTGGCTCAGACCATGCCCACACCCTAGCAGCACCACTTTTTAATATTTCTGGAGTATTCAGCAGGTTTCAGTGCAAGAAGCTGAAGAGCTCATAAGAATTCACACAATCCCACATGGTGTTATGCCAAGAGGCTGCAATGGAGAGCTGCAACTTTATTTCTTCTGAACTGCTCAGCTGCTACCAGAATGCAGTACAATTGCCATGTTTAAAGCTTCTTTAAACTTTAATAATCACATGTTCCACAGCATTCTCAGCATTCTCCTGGAGAAATTGACTGCTCATGGCTTGGACAGGCACACTCTTCACTGGGTAAAAAACTGGCTGGATGGCCGAGCCCAAAGGGTTGTGGTGAATGGAGTGAAATCCAGTTGGTGGCCGGTCACAAGTGGTGTTCCCCAGGGCTCAGTTTTGGGGCCAGTTCTGCTTAGTATCTTCATCAATGATCTGGACAAAGGGATCGAGTGCGCCCTCAGCAAGTTTGCAGGTGACACCAAGTTGGGCAGGTGTGTTGATCTGCTGGAGGGTCGGAAGGCTCTGCAGAGGGATCTGGACAGGCTGGATCGAGCACAAGTCTTGTGAGGAGCGGCTGAGGGAACTGGGGTTGTTCAGCCTGGAGAAGAGGAGGCTGAGGGGAGACCTTATCGCTCTCTACAACTACCTGAAAGGGGGTTGCAGAGAGGTGGGTGTTGGTCTCTTCTCCCAAGTGAGAACTGGTAGGACGAGAGGAAATGGCCTCAAGCTGCACCAGGGGAGGTTCAGGCTAGATATTAGGAAAAATTTCTTCACTAAAAGGGTTGTCAGACATTGGAACGGAACAGGCTGTCCAGGGAATTGGTTATGTGACCATCCCTGGAGGTATTTAAAAGACGTGCAGATGTAGCACTTAGGGACATGGTTTAGTGGTGGACTTAGCAGGGTTAGGTTTACAGTTGGACTTGATGATCTTAAAGGTCTTTTCCAACCTAAACAATTCTATGATTCTATGATATCTCTAAAATCTGGAAGAAAGCCACGTAAGTAAGAGTTCATGGCAAATCTTTGTCCAAATTAAGATAGGAGATTGTCAAAATTAAGCCCAACCTTTTCTACACAATCTTGATCTGACTTTTACAAGACTTTTAAATTGTACAGGATTAGAAAACTCCCAGCAAGCACTCCTGAGTGAGTACAAATACCACACGTAAATTAAATCAAGTGCCCAACATTGATTTTAAGCATAGTTTTAAAAATCCTGCACAAAGACTGGTTACATGCTTTACAGACTTGTACTAATCCTTAAAGACAGACAGAGCCTAAAGAATCATCCAAATTTTCACTGGATACTGATGCATCCAGTAATCAAAAATAATCTATACAACTCCCATTCAAAAAGGAAAACCCAGTATGAAAACCATCTGCTATCTAAGAAAGCATTTTTGTTATGTCTTAACAAAATTCTGTCAAAAGAATAGAATTATTGTATCTTTTGTATGATTTCCATTCTTCGATGCACACAAAGCTTCTTCACCATTTTTGGCTATTTGCATTAAACTAGTAGCAGGTATTATAGATAATTCTAGGGGAAAAAAAATCACTGCTGCAGATCCACAATAGAAGAAAATTGTGCTAAGACAATGTATCTGTAACTCCCTTAACCTAATCTGTAAAAAACCTGAAGAGTATTAAGAAGAGGTTTTTTTCACATACATGAGTTTGAGAATAAAAATTCAGTATTTTCTAAATACTTGTTAAACTAAATTCAAGAACACAGTCAGGTATAAATCAACCCGTGTGGCAAATGGTCCGCAGACATCTAGACTCCAAAGGATTAAACCAGCCACAAAAAGAAAAAATCCAACTCAACAACAGCAGGGCAAAGATGACACAGGCATTGACTACTTGAGTAGAGCAGAAATGCTCTGCCACTGAAACTCTCTTCAGCAGATGATTCCAATCCCTCACGTATCCAAAACTGGATAATTATTTTTTTCCTACTACTTACAATGCTTCCATGAGTTCCTCTCTTCTTCCAAATTATCTCAATAGTGCTCAGCCCCCTTCTGATAAACTCCCTGTAATTCCAACCCTGTTTGTGTCACAGCCCACTGGCGAATCTTTGTGCCTTCTCACATTCTGCTTTCACAAACCCTTTAATTCACATCCACATTAGCATCTTTACTTGCAAATTCACTTCATTTTATTGCTATCCTTTCACCTGAAACAGCTTCCCTTTATCCCATAGCTGTCTCAGAAAGCTTTCACCTTACCTATTCAGCTGACAAACTTTTTTTCACAAATCATGCTTATATGGATTTGCATCCATACTCTCTCTTTACTGGATTCCAAATTATTTCATACTAGAGAAGTAAAAATATTTTGAAAGGTGCTGCAAATGCTAGCTGGCCATATACATAATATCAGAGCATTATGTGGAGTGATAACCAGATGCAATTACATAATGTAGACTTCTGCAAGGCGTTAAGGAAAATTCTAGAAAAATAATAAATCACTGTAGGCTTTTTTTTTTACACTGATCCTCCAGGACTCCAAACAAAACATTTTTTTCCTCCACTGAATTATTTTTAGTTTTACCAACCTAATATTACTGTAGATGAGAACAGAGCCCCCATGCCCCTCAACCTCAGGGTTTACAGGAACAGCAGTCAGCTACCTGGCACAGTGCTCTCCATCATCTTTAGCAGATAAAAGCATTTTATGTACACTGGAATAGCTTAACTCACCAATAAACGGAATAGAAGCCAAGGAGTCACCAGGTGGGCTGGAACCTGATGCTTTCCTTTCTTCTATTCTTTTTATGTGGACTTCTCTCCGAGCATCATTAGGTAACCAACAGGTAGTGTCTGAGGCTGCCTCTTGGTCATTTACAGCAAGAATGTAGGACTGATGCCTCAAAGGCTGTGGAGTTTGGTGGCCAGAAGGTAATTTGTCCCGCATGACCACCATGTCTTTGTCATTTCCCTGAACATCCGTTTGCAGAATTTCAGGCTCATGGACATCTTCCCTTTCAAAATCATGAATCTTTTTTCTGATGGAACCATCTACATTGTCAGAGGTAGTTGAACTCTCACTTGTTGGCTGAACAAGTTTGGCAGAAGCTGGAGACAGAGAGGAGGGTTGGATGGTTTTGCCAGTTTCTGTTTTGTGATCCGGGGCACCTTCTGCTTGGATCCTTGACTGTTGGTTTAACAGACCACTCTGATGCAAGTGATTTACTGTTCTTTGGTCTTTGCTGGCAATAGCATCCAGGCCCTGGTTAAGAGGAAACGATGGTTTTGCTGCATAGGGAGCAGAGTTCTTCAAAGAGCTACTTTTAGAACTTCTGGCTGGTGTGAGAGACAATGTCTCTTGTGAAACAGCTGTAGGCTTTGAAACTCCCCCAGGAGTTTGCAAATCTCGAGAAAGCTGTAACATTTTTATATCTGGTGGAACTTTCTGAAAATGAGAACCAGGCAGAGAAGCTCTACTACCTGTTCTCCTGTTGTCTGAAATATAAGCACTCGGAGCCATAGAAAAATTTTGACCTCGAAGGGACATATGAAATGCATGCTGTCGAGATCTCTCATAAATACCTCGCCGATCATCTTGTTCGGTAAACCCTGTCCACTTGTAAGTCTTTCTCCTATCTCCATTAGTATCTGCAATCAGATTCTCAGAATGAAAATTTTCTAACACTTCACCCTGTTTGCTGAGATAATCCCACGACCGAGCCCTGTGACTCCTAGCGTTAACTGAAGGTGAAGTTAGAGTATCTTGTGAAGCACTTCGTGGCCACTCTTTCATCAACACAGGATCTTCAAGTCTCTCCTGGGATACGCTTCTCTGTCGGATCTGAACAGACTGTGGAACCCTGTCGTGAGAGGTGCTCCTGCGCCGTACCTGTGAAGCTGTGCGATTTGGCACCACTTGATTATAATCAGTTGTATTCTGAGAAGCTGCTCTTAAACTATCTAACCTTTCCTGTATTGTTCGGGAGCCATACATGTGCATGCGCCTATTATCAATGTACTCTTTGTAAGTTTTGTAGGTCTTCCAGTCTATATGCTGGTGGGATGTTGGAGAACTGTAATGATTAGTAGAGACTGAGGGTGAGTCTGTGGCTTGAGCAGGAGGTCTAGTGCTTGGGATTCCTTCTGGACGTACTACATAATTTGAAGCTTTACTTAGTGTTCCAGCTGGATCAGCTGGCCTTGTTATTGGAGTCTGGGGAAGTACAATGGCAGGGGACACAGAAGAAGATGGTGACGTAGTCCGTGCTTTTAGACTGGTTTGATCTTTTAAGCCATATCTTACTTCCTCTGTCCTGTGTGATGGACCAGCATGATTATTTCTACAAGATGGCAAATCTACAGCCTTCTCAGAAGGCACAATAACCGTCCTTACAGTTTCATTGCAAACACACACAGCTGTATTTGATTTTGCAATGTCTGTTGGTGATGGAGGCACTTGTATTTCCATTCTGTAGGCCCTCTCTGGCTGTGTCAATGCCCGTACTGGTCTACTGACTTGCTGTTTCCCCAGTGAGAAGTCAGAAGATAGTTTGTCACCAGCTTGTGCCATTACAGAAGCTGTGGATGTCAGGCGTGGATAACATATTGGTGGTGGTTCAGGTATGTTGTGGGCGTTACCACTGTAGGCTTCATTGCCTTTCAGGTAGGCATCTTGGGAATACGCCTGTGGAGAGAAGATTAAGTGAGTATTCAAGTAGTGAGGGAGAGGGAAAAGTTCACTATCTAGCATTTGCATGATCAAGCTTCAAGAAAAGGAACACTATACAAAATTCACACTATCATTTTAGATAAAATCTTCATTAAAAAGATAAAAATAGCATTCCATCCCCTTTGTGAGCCAAAACAGAACAAGCAAAATCATTACATACATTCCCTCCCTCAACAATTAAAAAAATGATGACCAATTCTAGGAAATACTGCAGGTAGGGCACACTGAGGCAGGTTTCCCAAAATCCATGAGCACAAAACACAGTATTTTTCTCCCCCTTAATTTTGCTTTCTATCATGATGCTTCACATATTCTTCCCATTTAAGCAGCACATTGCTGGAAACTGGAATTTCCCAGCAATCGACAAGGTAAAATGCTGCATAATAAATTCAACTAGCACTAGAAAATTCTCTATTCCCTTAATGTATAAAAGAACTCTGTTCACTTAATGTAGTAAATATGAAAAGTACAACACAAATATACATATACACACTCCTCTAAGATGTCTTCTACATAAAAGCTACTGTTTCTAATCATAAAATGAATAAATTGAAGCAGTAACATCTTTGTTGTGAGCCAACAACCTGTAAGTCATCTTAAATTTTACAGGAGTCAGCCAGTACATGGCACACAAATGTTACTGCAAAAATATTAATAATATGTAACATTTTTAACTTCAAGGTACAAACAGTATGAAAATTCATACATACCCACTACTGTCCACACACTATTAAAACACAAACTAAAATCTCAAATTAATTTCTTTAGTGCATTTATTTGCATGTTTAAGAGCCTGACTCCTGAGAAAAAATGGTTATATTACACTTAGTATGTTTCTGTAGCCTTTTAGAAAAGCAGCATTTATCATTGTGAAATTAACAGAACATTCAAAATAATAAATCAATGAGAACCATACTTAAACAATATCCTATTATTGAAAAACTTTAGCATGACTTTGTTCAGTTTAAACATAATGAAATGAAGAGCCAACGCAGAGCCTGCCAATGCAAAGGAATATTAAAATGATTTCTCAGGGCTTTTACACGCTTAGGCATGGTATCATATCACAGCATTTCCTGTCCAAATCATAACATGCTCAATTCCAGAATATCAATGTGTCCTGTCTTAACACTAGACAGGTTATAAAAGCCCCAGTGCAGCCATAAAATTAATACAGAGCAAAGTACAGAGGAGGGCGAGGCATTTACAATACTGCTGCAATGTTACACCGAGCATTAGTGTAGTGCAAAACGTTAAAGCACACTGAGAGAAAACCGCCCAAACAACACAGGCATAAACCACAAATTAAGAGATTAGCATTATGAAGAAAATTCAGCTCAGGCTATCTAGGTCATTTCCAACAAACCTGCTGTTTCATATTCTTCTCACAAATCATTAAGAAAAACATGCCTTACAAAACCCATCAGCGAAATGGCTACTGTACATTTCTTACCAGTGCTGTGACATCCTTTGTAAACTGCAGCTGGCAGAAAACAGGAAAACATAGTAAAAGCTGCTTACAGATGTAAAGACAGAATTATGTTGTCATATTGATGTTGGATACAGCAAGCTAAAAATACAACTACACTGATTTCACTGGAAGGTACCAAAAGAGGTAAAGGGCTGTAGAGAATAAAAAATAACTTCACCCTCCTTGCGAGCATGTCCATCTCAGGCTTTTATCTGCTCCTCGCATTTACCCTCTACCCTTATAGAAAGCAAAATACATTTGTGCCATTTTGGCTTAGTGCATCCCTACAGCTGCCTGCAGAGAGCTCTGGCTCTGTGGAACAAGACTTCCCTTCCACTACACAGCAACATTACTGTCTCTCATTTTCCCCTGGGCTGCTACCATCCCTGCTTCCTGGTGACGAAACAACAACTTTATTATGCATTTAAAAAGCACGCCCCTTCCCCACATATATCTGAACATGACCATAAGCTGTCAGCTGACTGCAGCTGCTTTCATGCTGTACATCTGAAATTAGAGGAATGATGCTGCAGAAACACTCTACTCATGTGATCTGTATTTTTTTTTCCTCCACTTATAGTAAAAAAAAAAAAAAAAAAAAAAAAAATCAAGCCAGGTTTCCACTGGCACATTTAATGGAGGGATGGAACATAAAAAGATAAGTATTTATAAATCTTTAATAAATGGTTATTTAAGATCTTGATAGGCTCTAAAATGAAAAAAAAAAGAAATTAAAAAAAAGAAGACAATTGGAAAAAGATGCTGAAGACCCAAAAAACAGATAGAGCAAGAAACTACGGGCATGCAAGACAAACAAAAACAATCATTCCCCCCAATCAGAAAACAATTATTACTTTCTTCAGCTAATAAACCAGTTCAAAACCTGGGATAAGCACATGTTACACCAATATAAAATACACTGTTTTTATGTTTTTGTGAAACATGCCCATGACAAACAGTGCTTCATTGACTTTGACAGCAGAAAGGCTAAATTCCAAAACTGGTGTGATCTGATCGTAGCTGAAGACTACAAATGAGTATAAAAATCAGTTCTCAGCCTCTGACAAAATTCATCACACATATTAAAACATCTTCTTCAAAAGACGGAATTCTCATAGGGTCCAAAATGACATCAGCTAGGCTTTCTCCTCCCTCCCCCCAATAAACAGTATGTTTCCATGAGTGCAGGTATATCCGGACAGACAGATCACCAGTTCTCAGTAAGACAGAGTTACCAGGAAAAAGCTTTGTTTCAGCCTCATTCCACCCACTTCCCAAGAAATCACTGAAACAAAGCTGAACTTTCTTCCAAGAAAGAGAAAGTTTATAAACAGGAGCTGTGACATTTCCACAAAGGAATATTAAATATCTTTGTTTCATAATTCTGATGAAGGTCCTACAGAGAAATATTGCAACTTATAAGGAAATGCAAAGATCCATTCTGAATAACGTCACACTGAATGATGCATTATCAGCCTTTTTACTATAAAATATTTTAATTGCTTTAACCAGGTGATGGTTAAATTTTTAGAAGACATTTAGAGACTAAAAATGTGACGTACACTCATATACTTATTAGCATTCATACACTATTTTGATACTTAACATATGCCACAACTATATCTAAAAGTTTGAATATTACTCTCTTCTCCCTTTCGTTCCTCAAATGATAGAGTATGTGGAAATACTACCGTAATCTTTCAGTGACTGCAACAGAGCATATACTCATAAAAAAGCCATTAGGGTATGACTTAAATTTAAGTCTTTAAAAAGCCTTAAAAATGAAAAAAGCCTTCCAACTTAAAAAAAAAAAAATATTTTTTTTTTTAATATCCAGATCAGTGATGGTCCTGAACTAGACACCAGCCAAGCCACTTGAATTCCTACAGGAGCTGGGTACTCAGCGGTTATTCAGAAATTCCAACACGATTGGGGTGGGGGGGGGTTGGGGAATCACTTTGGGGAATCACTTTTGATGTTTTATGAGCTCTTTCCCACCTTCTCAAAACAACGGCAATTATAGTAATACACCATACAAATACAACAATTTAGAGTGACATTAACAGCTTTGATGGATAACAGCTCTGCAACAATTACTAGAAGAAAACTGCTGCGCTTACAGTAAGAACTCAGCATGTTTCCAGTTATTGGGTACAATTTCTTCCCCACCTTGCAATCTGGTTTTGTTTGCACCAAGTTTGCAAACTCCTATGGCAAAGAATTAATTTCTTACTGCGAATTTGTATAACCATTAGCCCATTAAGGGTTTAACTGGTAAGGTAATACATTCATGCCGTATGATATGCAAAATAAATTTTAAGCAAATAAAGCATTCTACAAGATATTTTTTAAACCCTCAAATTCAGCTGAAGGGTTTTGCTTGCGTGTTAGAATAATGACAGCCAACGTACAAGGACGACGTACAAGCCGACGTCTTAGTAAAAATCACGGTGAAACCCTGTACTTTTCAAGACCTTGAGCCAACCATACGTCCTAAACTCTGAAGTCCAAATCCATAAAATCACATAGGCATAGGCTTCACTGAAGATGAGTATGCTTCACTACACTTCACTGAAGGATTAACAACAAGATTAACAACAACACTGATTTCAACCGAACTACTTGCAAAATTGGAGATAAGCATTTTGATGAATCAGAAGCTAATGTGCCCAGCACCTTGCAAGACTGAGCTTGAGGCATTCTTCTTTCCTTCTCCAACCAGTTTGGCTTCAGATTATATTTCTTTACTACTAAATTCTTCTCTTCCTCAGCCCTAACTTATTCTCACATTTAGCATGAGGACGGGAACTGCACACCCGAAAAGGTTTTCAGCTGTCTTAAAAGGAACCATTTTCCAGTTAGTTTGCTCTGGCAAGGATGTTAGTAATACAGCTCAAGTGGTTTCATTTTACTCTGAGTCATGGCAAACACTACAGTCAGATAGCATTATTTGAAAAAAACCCCCAAACCACCAAACAAGAAAAACCAACCAAAACCACCAACCCACAAACAAACGAAACAAAATAAACCACCCCACACAACGCACACCCTTTCTTCCCAATGGCAGTGAAATTTTAGTATATAAAATTTAAGCCTTAAGCCCAAGAAATTTAAATTCCAAATACAAGCTGTGTAAGAGAGTTTTTTGTAAATATTAGTCTAAATGGAGAGTTGATGCAAATGGAATTTTCTAGCATATGCAATATTAGATAACAAAGTTTAAGTCTCTTCTAGGTCACTACATCTTCACACCACACCCCTCCTTCCACTGTACTTGCTGCCAGAGCTTTAATATTAACCTCTGCACACATTAGTAAGTGCATCAGTACAAAATCTGAAAGTAAACAAATGGACTAAATACAGCTACTTATGAAAACATCTCTATTTATTAAAAGTAAAGCAAATGAAAATATTTCATGGTTTGCCAATGAAACAGCCATGTTGCACCATTAGGTCTGATGCAACTGGATGGTCTCAGGAAAAAAAAGACAGTATTGTTGAAGTTGACTGTGGGCAGACCTGCAGTCAGAAGCATGAGGTTTACTGGGGCATATAAAACTCTAGAAAAAATTTCCTTATGTAAGTTATTTTTCTTTTTTCTTCTTTTTTAATACAGGTGCATCATTGGCAATTTCAGGGTACTACAAGGCCTTGAGAGCTGCCAAATTCCACAAAAATTGTAAGTAGCAGAAATCACAAAGCAGCAAACTCTTCTTTTCTGTCCAGAACTCCCAATATACTGAAAAATTCCGTATCACCTGACTAGAAAGAGGAAAAAAAGAAAAGATATGCTTCAATTGACTTTCACTCACTTTCCTGGTCATTCCCATCTAGGGTTTTTTGTTCCCCTACTATCTATAACAAGAGAAACGTTTCTGTTCAAATGTGGTCAACTTTCAGTTACCGATACACAGTATCAATGGCCTGCAATTCTAAGGAAAGTTTAAGATGTAAATTAAGATATGCAAGAGGGAACTAAATATATCAAAAACATATAGTAGTTAACAGCCCCCTTTCATTTCCACATTTACCATTACTCACAGAATGCCCAATAAAATATTTTTGTAAATAAAACTACAGAGATCTTTCTGGAATGCTAAGGCATGTTTCAACAGATTTGTGTACTATTAAAATTTAATGGTGACAACACCTAGGACTAGAAGTAACCTGCTAGCAATTTCTATGATGAAATGATTTTTTAAAACTTACTCGAAATGAAACTGTTGGAGGTAGGATAAAAGTTAGGAAAGATGAACTTTTGAGTGGGCAGTGAGGGAAGTGCCAGAAAACAAAAGATAAAAATATCAGGATAACTTACCTATAGCATGTGTGTTTATATACACATACACAAAGTAGACACATGTATTTAAAATTAGTATCTACATATATTTACACATAATAAACCCTATATATAAACATTGATATGCTACATTACAAATAACCTTCCAAATGAACAGGTCCAATGTAGATCATATTAAAGTTGCAATTTTTAGAAGATTGATATTTTCAAGTGCCCGATACTTAAAAATTCAGTGACTTGTAAGCTGTATTATTCTTCACATACACAAGGAACAATTAGCAACCAAGCAAATTCCAACATGAACATACCTCAAAAAAAAAGTCCAAAAAATCCTGCACACTAAGGACACCCTAACACATATACATTAGACACTACAAAGACTATTGACAAGAGTCATAATAAGGCTGACCTGTAAGTGGGCTTACCAATTTCAATTTTCTCTCTCTAGGGAGCACCTTTACATTCAGTATTTTCTGTGTAGCACAAAAAGTTTTTGAATGACTGAAAAGTCTCACAATTTGAACAACTTTTTAGTACTAAATTTGTTATCCAAAGGCTACAAACCAGCAACAATTCCATTAAATGCACTTAAGAAAAGGAACTATTTGTAGTCGACCTAAATATGCCTTCCCATTCGTATGAAGTCAGTGGTACTAAAACCTACACGATGCCAAGATTCGGTAAAAAAAAAGGTTGAGAATGCTACAGAAATTGTATCTAGATACTTCAAATTTGAAACACTGAGGAGAGTATAACATAATAATAATCCTCCTCCTCATCATGGTCTCAAAATGGTTACGTGCCTACAAACGTTTCAAAATTATCAAAAGAGAGTATTTTAAGTAAACTAATCTCATATTTGAGGAGAAGCATGAAAAAAACCCAACACATTCGTAGTTGTCAAGAGTCAAGTTTTTTCGTGGATAGAGGTATTTTAAATATCCTTTTTCCCATCCCCAAAATGACATTTTCAAGGTCATGCCAGTGAACGAACACGACTGACACTGGCTTCACTGATAGAAGGGAATTACATGTGAAAACCTAAGTAAGGAGTGTGCATGTGCCACAGAGGGCGACGACCTGTGGACTAGACCACTTCATTGTTACTATTGATGAATGGATTTAAAGCCCTGTTTTCAGGAAATTCATTGTGGGATGTAGCTTGATGGACATGGTGCTGTGTGGTGTTGGGTGGGTTGTGGCTTGTTATTGTTGTTGTGTGGCGTGGGTTTTGTGGTTGTGGTTTTTTGTTTTTTTTTGTTTTTTTTTTTTTTTTTTTTGGTGGTTGTTGTTCCCCCCCCCCCCCCCCCCCCCCAGGTTGGACTCGATGATCTTACAGGTCTTTTCCAACCGTACTGATTCTGTGATTCTGTAATATACCAAGAGGTTCACAGACATATACAGATATTTCTGAAGACTAAACATATATAAATAGCAAACTAAGGATAGAAACAAGCAGCTGTGGTCTTTATGTAGTTAACTGCCAAGTACTACAAAAGTTACCACAACCAGCATCATTCCTGAATATAATGGAACTATTTCATCCTCATTGCACTAGATAAACCTTTCATTAGCTCCTACTATAATATCCAGTAGTGCTTTGAGTTTTTCTATTTTTACAGCATACCAGTATTTAACACCAACACTTTACAATGAGTGATACCATCTGAAGATATTTACAGTGAAATTTATGACATATGTCAAAGAACACAACTAAATTCTTTAGCATACTAGAATAACTTAAATAACACAACTTCAGTGACAGAAGTATAAGTTTTTCCTCTATTAATAAGGGCACTGTACCTTACCATTTATTGTTCACTTCACACTTATACTGACACTACCACTACAGAGATTATTGTTATCACTTACTTAAATGAGCTGTACTTCATTCAGGAATAAGAATTTGCTTATCAAAAGATAAAAATAGAAGAACAAAAAAAAAAAGCATGCAGTTTCTCAGCTGAAAACAAAAAGTTATGTCTTTTCCGGGGAGTGAAAGGATTAACATTCTATGCTGTTACTCTGAAAATATTTTAAACATGAGTGTTCAGCTTTGAATAGAGCAAAATTCTTCACCAAATCTTGTCATGAGAACAGCAGATCCTAACATCTAAAGGCTGAAGATTAATAATCACCACCTTCAGAGGAACTGCATAGATTTTTCATTTGACTGAAGTTACAGTGGTGCACTGTGTCTCAAAAGACTGCTAATTTTATTTTAGAAGCGTCCTCTGTGGTGGTCTAAAAGGGAGAAAACCACACGCCATAACTGATGACTTCTGTTCTATGATGCAATTCATTTCTATCACCTGTATCTTCACCTGTTGTAACTCGGCCATCAAAGATTGACACCTGAAAACATATATTCTAAAAAACAGACCATGACAGAACCGCATGAACAAACTGTGGCTATCAGAAGTCTTTTCCAATAGGCCCAAATACACGCAATGCTCAGTCTTGCAGACCACAGAAAACATCTGTCTCTTCATGGCTTTTCTCTGGCAGATGCTATGTGGAATTGATAGTCCACAAGACAAGTCCACTTTTACGCAAACAAATGCATCATAGCAAACAGGAGCATAAACTCCTCCATGTTGTATCATAATCATGTACCAACCTAACACAACAGCAAACAAACAACTGTCAGAAGGAACTCATACAAGCTATAGAGGCAATGCAAAGCATTTTTTTTCTAAATCATGACTTCACCTCTTAAACCTCATCCTCTGTCTTCAAAAGAGGAGCCTGGAATACAAAATTCACAACTCTACCACATCTTACAACTCAAAAGAAACTTTTTTTAAATGACACCTGGAAATTATTCCCACACATATCTCCATATTTTTTTTCTAGAACTCCCACGGGCAGATATTTTTTCTCTTTCCTTTACTCCTCAATCTCCTCCAGGAGAATGACCTTATTTCCTTTTTACTAATATTCTTCTCTAGCCCAAAGGCAAGGTCTGTCTATCTTTCTTCCTCCACCCCCATTATCTGATTCCTTGATACAACAAGTTAAATTCCAATCAATTGTTTATCATCTATACTTCACCTGAAGCTTGCACTTCATGTTTCATCAGCAGAGGGAAATGTGCCTAAGAGCTTCTCACCCAGACAAACACAAAGGTTTAACTTTAAACCTACAAATCTTGCCTTGCCCAGGTCCTTAGACTGTTATGGCTACAAGATTGCATTAGATGCATATGCCATTCAGATAATTCAAAAGTTAGAACTATTCCTGCATTTTTACATACTCACAGCTCCAATTAAAAAAAAACAAACAACAAAACCCAAGCAACAACAAAAAAACCCAACCCCAAAACCAACCCAGCTTTTCCCTCCCATTTATTCATGCAATCAAAACTCACCCTCTGCCCCCAACGTTTTCTGTACTGGATTACTGAAATATTTATCACATGTTCTCAAAATATCACTTCTATTCTAATAATCTTGACTTGGCCTAACTGTCTGAGTTCCTACACTAGCCTCTATCTTCAACTTCAGCTCAAAACAGAATTTCTTGGTTTTTTTCTTTACCCATTAATTTGTCCTTTAATACTGGAAAACAGCTACTGAAACCCACAGGTTTTTCTTAACTGTTATTTAAAGTAAAGTCTTACTATTTCTGTGTGGATTAGAAAATACAGTTTTCCAACTACTAACCAGAAAGTCTACCCTGCTTGTTGTCTCTTCCTTTCCTCTACTTCCACTTAAAAATAAACTAGACCGTATCAGTACATCAGGTGTTTTTCTAATTCTTCACAATATGCACTTAAACATCCTATTTTATTCACAGCTCTTTTGGACTTAGAGACACTAAGTAGGGAATGAATTATCTCACTATATATGCAGGACCTCAGTTCAAATTGAGAACATATCAGCACCAGTGTAACAAAATATTTACAGCAGTTACAATTAAAAAAAATTGGTAATAACCCTCAGCCCATTCATCACCCTGCTTATTTCCTGGAAATCCACTGACAATTAGTGAGTTATTAACAAAAGCTAATTTTAAACACTATATGATAGTTTTACAATTCCAATTTAGTAATGATTTCCAACTTCTTTAGAATGAGACAACCTAGTTAAAGAAAGCAATCCAATTCATAAATTCTAACATAAGGAAACTAATCCAAAATATAATAAAAATACAAACACTCCTCTAGCATCATGTTAAAAAAAAGAATCTTAGAAATATCATGTGAAGAAGGTATTCTCCCCTATATTTGGATTCCTCTGAAATTTCAGGGATGGCAAGCAAGCAGGAAAATATCTAAGGAGTGACAGAGAAATAAATGTTAACTCTTTCATTATTTGCTGGTAGCACAGTTCAAAGACTTTGTAACCAACAGCAAGACATTTTTCTTTAGTCAACATACTGTCTGAATATAAGCTTCATAGACATACCAATTGAAGGATGTCCTCGTCTTTTGGCATAACACTAAGCTCCAATATGCTGTCACTGAAAGAAATAGAAGAAAAACACTGCACATGAACTTCTGGAAAAGATTTTCAATTCTTGTTACAAAGATGATGCATTAATTTCCATAGACCAAAACCATTCACAAACTCCCACAGTCAGCTACTCTGTCAAATTACTTTACACAACAGAAATAAACACTGATTTCCATTAGAGCCTTAGCAAATAAGAGTAGAACAGAAGTCTGACTGAAGAGTACATCTGTGTTCTCAGCAAAACCAGTGTATTAAGCCAACACGCTGTCTCTGTCAGTTTTGTTCCACAACCACCCCTTTTTTGCCTTCTGAGTCCTAAAGTACATTAGTTGTTTGGATCTTCTCAGACAAAACAAGTTAAAATGTCTCTCTTTAGTTTTAAATGGAAGAAAGTCTGTTAGCACTCGAAAATTGCTGGGGAAATGTCATAACCACACCACACCATGTGAAAAGTGGGGCAATAGCAAGGCAAGCACTGACTTACACCCTTCTGCTCCAATCACCTCCTAGCAGAATCAACTTGAAACTTATTTAGTCAGTCAGATGACATCTAAAATATGGATGAAAAATGCTTGCTATTTTTAAGTGCTGAGTTGGTCAGTCTGAATTGCTGAAACCAAAAGCTGCAGCAGCATAAAGATCCATGAATCCGGATAGTTCAGTCAACGTACTTTCAATACAGGCAAAATCAGGACACGGAATGTATGACATTCGTTATCCAGAGTCAAATATTGTAAAACAGTGAAACCCACAGTTATTATGTAACAGAAAAAAGTGTTTTCACAAAGAAGCAAGAAGTATATGCTTGTAACATTGGATACAGAACAGCTGAATTCATTATCTCATCCGAGATAGAGAAGTAGTCTGTCCACATTCATTAAATGTAAACTGGAACAGGTACAAAGAAGGGCTACAAAAGAGGTGGCTTGCACAGACTATTTTAACTAGGCTCACAAAACAGAAAATAAAGAGATTATGACTGGATATATCAGACTAGAAATTAGCTTGTCTGTACTGATCAGTACAACGCATTTGCTGAGAAAAGAGAAAACCAGCACAGAGACAGGCCACCAACTTCAGGACACACAGACCAGTCTATGAAAGCACTGAAAAGAACATCAGTTTCTTATTTCTGCAGAAAGGAAAGGAATCTTCTCAAACATGTAACATGTTATTTATTATGCTTTCTTATATGAAAAATGTTTTTATTTTGTGGTTCCTTTTCCATTTGTTAGCAACCACAGACATAGGGCTGCATTCCAAAATAGCAGAGTAACGGTATTTGGTTTCACAATCATCTTAAACCATTATTCATTCTGAAAAAAGTGTTCTCCAAGCAGCATAAATTACTTTAATTTTAAAAGCAAGCAGTGATTTTAAAATCAGCAGTGAGAGATTTAAGTTGTTCTTTTTAAATCTATGCACAGCTAGGAAAAAATAAGTCCTCAGAAGTCTTCTAAAGATTTTTCAGAATATTGAATTTTAAGAAACACAAAAGTATTGACTTTATGTGCATTTACAACAGCATTTCCCATTTTGAATTAATGCATAAACATCAAAACTATTTAAATTTGTTCTTTAAAAGTAGTGTCATCAGGATCTGACTTTTGCCTAAACTCCTTTGTATGGATATTAAACTATTTAGCAGTTGTAAAACAAAAAGAGAATATGAAAGAGATACCATAGCTTGAGGCATTTCTGATGAAGTGTTCAGATTTGTACCTGCGGGTAGCATGTATTTCTAAATTGTATTAGGCAACTTATGGTTTGATAATAGTCAATGCTTATTTGCAGGATGAAGACTTTGGAAGTCAAAAATACGGTAATTAGCATTGTTGCTCTTCAAGTACTTTTAATATAAAGGAAAGTTTCCTACTTTTAATTTGACACAGAACAAATATTCTCTTATATAAGTGTTTTGTGGCTGCCTTTTTTTTTTTAAAAAAAAAAGGGATTAAATCCATTTACACAGTTTAACACCTTTTTTAGTAGTCATCCAAAAAGAGGAAAGGGTTCCATTCAGGAACAATATTTTATACATAATTCAAAAAACTACTCTATTTCTGTTTGCCTGCAGAATCTTCTGGAGACGATTTGGATCTTCCTACTTTATGTTTTGTGAAATGCTCTCAGAATGTTTTTGAATTCTCATATCAGAAACAAAAAGAATTAAAGAATACTTTGGTGTATTGTACTATATAATGTGCACACAAATTATGAACTAGAAAGTAGAAGTCTACACTAAAATATGAGATACAGTATTGCGAATTCTCAGAGATAGCTGAGAGATATCTGAGATACCATGCAAATTACTTTCATTACACATTTTCAGAGTCAAATTTAAATTTATTAACTCAGAATCAAACTAAAGTACTATGATGCACTGTGATCATAAAGACTATCTTTTAATGCATTATTTTGTATTAATGAAACAAATTCAGTAGCTGAACTGTGTGCATTTCTGAGTAATCCCAAGACTTTCAAGAAGAATTTGCAAAGAGAAACCAGCAGGATAGACTTAATCATTCAAATTCCCCACAGTTTAAAAAAAAAAAAAAGGTTGGGAATCAGAATCTGTTTCTTTATTTAGAAACATAAATAATTTATGGAGTTTACATTAGTAATAAACACATCTCCAAGTTGATTGTGTAAACAGATGAGAATAAATTCTTAATGGACCAAACTAACAACTATTGGTAAAGAGCAGGAAACCTAGACTTAAAAGTGGTCTCATGATTAATCTTGCAGGACATAGTTATTTCTAGCAATTCTTTTGAGTTGTGCCCTTCACCTTCCAGAGGAAATAATCAGTGTAAGTTTAGTTTTGCTATCTATTTTGCTCTGATTGAAGATAATGTTCTAGACACAGCTTGAAACTTTTCTAAGAACAATACAAAACATGGTTGAATTATATCCCATCCATAAGTCCCAC
This sequence comes from Gavia stellata, assembly GCF_030936135.1. Lineage (NCBI taxonomy): Eukaryota > Metazoa > Chordata > Aves > Gaviiformes > Gaviidae > Gavia > Gavia stellata. The sequence continues at coordinate 19,614,006 of NC_082599.1, read as the reverse complement.
TGGAATTTATGGGGATCATTTCATTTAAGCCAGCTAAGTTCTGATGTCTGCAGCATTATATAATGAGGACAAACAGCTACAATTGAACAACTTTGTAGGAAATAATGAGCAGCTATGGCAACTTTTTCTTTAGAGGTAAAGGAGGATAAAATGTGTTGTAACCTTAAAAACTGTTCTGAAGATTATCAGAAAAATTACAAAAGAATAATCATTTACAGTCAGCAATGTGTTTGAAAGGGTAATTAGAAACAGTATTAAAAATACAGTCATGAAAATGTCTAGAAAACCATCACATAACATACTGAGACTATAAACGAAACTGTCTTTAGTCATGAAGAAAGGAGAATTCAGCTGACAACTTAGCCTTTCAAAAGGCCTTTCAGCAAGTTGCCTGCACAAAGCCTGCTAAAGAAATTAAGGTGTGCTGGACAAAAGACTAGTTAAGGCACAAAACAGAGCAAGAACTGTGTCACTGGGCATTTTTACTATGAAGAGTTTAAGTACATTCAAAAGTGAACTTGTGCAAGACCAACCTTTCAAGAACTATTAAATCAAGCGATGCAGATAAAACCTTTGGTTCGGCAAGTTGCTAAACCAGGGATTTCTGGAAAGTGCGCTAGTATTATCTGACCAAATATCACACTCTACTTTCAGTGTTTTCATAGTCTTCTCCTATGAATCCATTACTGGATATTACCAGAGAGGATACTGACATAAACAGACCATCAGTCTGACCTAGGATGGCTATGCTGATATAAGAATAGCATGCTAAAGCAAGAAGCATACACCACAATGTAATTTTACTTACCATGAAATGGCAGCACAAGAAATAAAATACTTTATGCACAGAACAAACTGCTCTAAGCTCAAAAATACTGTTTTCAAGCAAAGAATTAGAGAGAGTTCATTCTTTAGTCATATGAGAAGAACTGCCTGAAAGCTACGGGGAAGATACACCTGACCTGGAGTATGAGCTCTCTTTATGGATCAGAATTAATATTTATCTGTTTATCTTAAGAGGTTCAGCTGAAGACTTCCTGATGTTTATATTTTCTGTATAAAACACTCAAGGATACACATAACCTTTTGTTACAATCTTCTGTGATGTACACATCTGGCTCAAGACAACAAGTTGTTCTCCTCTCTTAATAACAATAACATCCCTTCATCTTCTGTACACTCATAGAAATTAGCGGAACGCATGCAACAACAGGCTATACCATTCCTGGTTGCCCTAGATAATCACTGATAAGGCCTTGTTCAGGTGTCCCTGGTTTATCTACACTGGGCAAGGACTGCATTCTACTGGGATGGTTTGCTACCTACACTCACAGGGCTTAAAATAAAACTATTCACAGGCAGACCTAGAGTTCAGAATCTCTGACTGTGTAGGCCACTGGAAGATGTGATTAGTCTCTCTCTTTTTTGGATTAAGGTAAGAGATTTCATTGACTGATGTACCTGTTGGGCATGTAAAGTAATGTCCTGTGTTTCGGGTATACGCTATTGTACAATATTACTGTCTGTACAAATACAAATGGAAAAAAACAATACATGGCTAGTGTCATCTCCAGTAAAGGTTATAAAAAAAGATAGATTTCATCTTTCCAGCTCTTGTGTAGAAAGTACTAATGACACAAAACACATTTCAGTCTACCTTGCCTGTCATACCGTTGAACTTTGTTGTTTCAAAAAAAATGTACCTGGGATGTATGTATTTTGAATGAAATCTTGAAATCCACTTCTAACTGTAAGCATAACCAAGTCTTAATGCATGAACTTTCACTAAAAACAGAATGTGACATGTGAGATGTTGTTTCAAAAAAAATGTACCTGGGATGTATGTATTTTGAATGAAATCTTGAAATCTACTTCTAACTGTAAGCATAACCAAGTCTTAATGCATGAACATTCACTAAAAATAGAATGTGACGTGTGAGATGTTTTTAGAAAACATCTTTCCATGCTGATCATAATACATCTTTTTTCCACATAACTCATTATTATATTGGAAACTTGTTGCTATAGAACAGAAATTGACACCAAGAAAATGGCAAAAATGGAGGCAGGTATGAGACATGAAAAAGAGTACCTAGATTAATGTATGGACATGATTTAACAAGCCCTTGAGAGTTGCAGGAGCAGTAAATATTACCATTTCCTCAACTCTGTGCAAGGTTCATAACTTGCTGAAAATTAGAGGAAAGCCCAGATGTACTGCAGGTGTTTTGCAGGTGTGCACTAACATAATATTTTTCCTTTACCAGATATGCTGATTTCTAGTTATCAGATCTCATAAGCAATGTAGATTTTTCTGATTTTCTTTTTAAATTGACACGTATATGTGTGGAATATGTATACTTAATCTGCCTATTTTAAGTTCAGACAACCTTCCTCTATAGCACTCAGTGTGATTTGCTAACAAGGGGCAAGTACTGACATAAAAGGATTGTGGCACAATTCAGCACACCCATTCTCAACCCCTTCTCAGTATTCAGTAAATACATGAAAACAGAAATAGTAAAACTGAGTGTGTATTAAGGAAAATTTAAAGACACTATGACTTTTTCAGAACCACCATAAGTGGTCATTTCCTGCTTAGTATAAAAAAAACTAAGCGTGGCATGTAATTAAATGCTAGTATCTTACCTGTTCTGTATTAAAGCAATGACTTGAGAATATGTCTTCCCAATAACACTTTCTCCATTGACTTTTATAATTCTGTCACCTGCAAAGGGAAAAGATATACCTTAAATTAATTTGTCCTAACATTTTTTTGATCATTTTTGTTTTGTACTTCTGTACTTCTCAATAATCAAACCACCAATATGTTAAATTCAAGGTTAGTCTTCTTTAAAAATGAAAAAAGAAGAAAATAAAAGATGCACAATACAACTACGTGTAACCATATACAGGATGCCAAGTTTCTACTCTTTCCTCAGAACATTTTCAGATACGGTATCTTATTCTAAGCTTCCAAATGAATCATCTAGAAACTCACAGAAAGAAAACCACAAGCAGGCGGTAAGCTATACCGGAGGCTCACTTAAGTATTCCATCTTCAAAATAAAGCTTTTGATGTATGGTAACACATACTGACAACTCTGCCCAATTCTTAAGCAAATTCTAGCACTTAACCTCAAAACAATACCAAACTTTAATTCAGAACGCTGCCAGGTGTAGCTGTACACACCTCCTTTGATAGCATCAAATACTGCAGTTTTGTACTTCTTCCTTCTGAGAAATCAAGAATGAATTTTTTAAAGGCTCCAGTTTCTTCATTCCTCAGAATAATCTAGGTTGTTTCCAAGCTATTACTGTCTTTTCAATGCATCTTGGACAGTGTAATGGGTTTTCTTATCCATACAGATCAATCTTTAGACCTAACATCACTTTTATCAGATTTCTCCAAATAGTTTGTTGCACCTTCCTCATTAAGAACTTCATATACCCTCATAAATTAAGTGGCAAATATATCACGTAGAGCTGTTTTCAGCTCTTGATGAAAAACTCATCCCAGTCCTTCACAAAAACCACACTTTTGCATCATCTCTGATCATAAGAGCAGAAAGGTATCTTGAATTTACTAATAAGGAGAAAATGGTCTAAAGGATTACAGGTAGGGAGCTATGGAAAGCTGTTGGAGAAAGAAGAACTGAAAGAAAGGACCCATGCAAAGTGAGCCAAAGGGAATGTTTTTTTTCCAACGTTCCTTTAGAAACTGAAAGCCCTTTTTGTGTTTCTGGCATGATCAAATCAAAAAAGTTGTTCACTCTGAATACTCTGCCTGACTTGGTAGCAATAACGCTCTAAATGCTTGTGCCCCGTGGAGGTTCCCTATACAGACCCCCAGGGATTTACAGACTTACAACCACATAGATCTGCTGACTGTTTTTAATGCGGTCTGCACACACAATGTAACACCATGCAAATAAATTGATGTGATATTTTAAACTTTACAGAAGTTTATATATGCCCTTTTATCAGCTGACTATTGTCCTTTTCCTCACCTGAAAGAACTCTCAGAGTTTTGTCTCTTGCTTCCTAAGCAATAAAAGAAAGGTTGGTGGCAACATTTAATGTGTGCTAGAAATCCACATGACTGATAGGCATCCGTGATGGATGGCAAACCCTATCCCACTGTTGCATGCACACGGACACCTTACATAATTAGGCTGAGAAACTGGACTTTCACGAAAACAAAGTTAATTTTGAAATACTCAGTATCACACCAAAATAAATCCTTTCAAAAAGTTGCAGGAAGAAGAAATGCTGTAGTTTGTGCCAAAAGATACTCTTATTTACAAGCTCTGAACCCTGTCCTGCTAGGTCGTATGGCAAGACTTCCTCAGAACGCACCAGATCCTTCTCTGGAACTTAAAACTGGCTTTTTCCCAGGCTGTTACAGAACTTGCCCACAGATGTAGATCTTTACTCAGCATTCCCACTAAAAACTGCAACTAGTAATATCTTTCAAGTAGGTCATATCATCTTATCTATTCTTGTGCAGTTTTTATTTTTCAAAGAAAGAGACTAGGTTACACACATTACTTGAAGCATGCATCCAATGAACCTGCCAAAAAACTCAGGTCGGACACACTGCAGAATTGGTTACATGAAAGAAGTGGGCACAGGCAACTCTGCAAAATACAACTTTGCTCAGTTTCAGGTACATATAAAGGGGAAGGCCAGTACCTGTAGTGCCAAAAAGGGGTATAGAAGCATGAAGGCTTTTTCTAGTATCTCTATCATCTGGTGGCCCATTAAATACCTTTGATCAAACTAAAAATTAATCTGAATGCACTTAAACCATCTCCCCTTCCACACACATTTTAGTTCTTTATATTCTTGAACATACATAAATGACAGCATGAAGATCAAGACATGGGAAATGTGGATCTGTTTTGGCTGTTTGTATTTCAGTATTTCTAAAATACTTATGTTTGGAACTCACAGATACGTTCTTTTTTTATTGAAATGCCTCAGAGGTTAAATAAGGGAAGTATGATCTTTCTAATTCTAACAAAGATAATTTTACAGGAGTATTCAAAAATATTCAGAATGAAGTGTCTTCCATTTAAGATACTGTAACCTATTCCTCAAATTTACAAGAGTATTCTAAGCGTTCTGGCGAGTAGCAGCCAGGTAGGCTCCCAAAACAGAGCTCACTGATTCTGGGTAATGAAGCTTGAGTTGAGACTGTCAGTATTACAAAGGGCCCTGCAGCAGTGAAATAAGAATTGACAAACAAACGTAACTACCTAAACCCGTATTAGATTTTCAAGTATTTTCTTTCCATTAGCGTGACCATGAAACAAAGCCAAGTTGAATTTAAAAAAGCAAATACAGTTGATTCTACAAAATAAGAAATGTACACAGTGTCTGTATCAGAGGTTAAGTAATCTACCTCTCTGATCATTCCCTGAGTGTTTTATAATATAATTTCAGGGGAGGGATACAGTAATATATTTCATCCTAAAGTTTTAAACAAGAAATAGTGGCATGACCTAATTAGATATAACTGCTATCAGCAGTGTGTTTAAGAAGAATATTCTGGTAATTGAAAAATGTATTTTCTCATGTATTTTCTGTTCTTTATTCTGGGCTCCTAAAAATCTCTTCTATGCCTAAAAATAAAATATTCTCTACAGATTTCATCTCCTTCAATTTGGCAAACACTGAACAGAGTAGAAATTAGCGTGGCTCCTCTGTACAACTTCAACATATGCTGTACTTTATCAAGCCAAAACATTTCTTTATATAATAGCATTAAAATAATGCCAAAGTAGCCCTTCCGTGAATAACTACTTAAGGAGTCAAAAAAGAAAAATGCCTTATGCTGTACAAGTAGGATCTAGTGCTGTTTTTAAATTATGATCATCCTAGAATCTTTGCCTTTCTTTAGGAAGAAAGATACAAAAATTATTCTATTCCAGTCAAATGCATGTACATAACTGTTTTCAAAAGAAAATATCAACAACCCATTATTGATACAAACAGAATCCTTTCATAGAACATGTTTTGCCGTATTTTAAGAAGAGAAACCTGTGTTGTAGTAGTATCCATCTACATAACTTATTGTTTTAACACTTGTAAGACTTCCCATTCTATCATAGCTTTTTTTCCTTCGATCCTTAAGGTGTAACAAAGTACCTGGCACTTCACAAAATCATGCTTTCTCCTCTCCAGTTTGATCAAATCAAAACAACTGAACAAAATTTGATAAGAAACAGACTCCGATTGTTTCCCATTTAATTTAAAGGAGGTGGAATAATTTAAAGGACAAAAGCCTGAATGTTTTGTGATTATCAATTTGTCACAAAGCACAAGAAATAGGAGCTTACAGGAGTCACTTTCCTCCTTTTCTTTTTCTCCTCACATGTTTTGTCATTTACTTGTTTTTACTTTTTGAAAGAAAATAATACAAACAGACTAAAACTTTAATGCCTTAATATATTTTACATAGCACCTCCCGAGAGAATACAACAGTGCTTCTGAGATGAAAAACACTGGAGGACAATTTAAAAGAGAGGTTTCAAACTTCTGAAGGAAAGAACAAGGTTTAAATGGAAACTAGAACTATATGTAGAAGCTTAAATCTTGTATTTTACATCATGTACACAAACATGCTATGCGTGTTATAGAAGAACAGTACCTGTGCACAGTCCAGCTTCAAAAGCAGGTCCACCTTCTTTAACTTGTTTAACAAATATGGTATCCATTGGCTCCAGTCTATTTCTTTGTTTTCCTGAGGAATAAAGAATGTTTCTTAAAAGCATTTAATTATACTGCATTACAATGTTTTTACTTCAAGAATCATTTTGAAATGTAATCCTGCCATGTTCATCATTGCATTCAATACTCAAGTTCAATTTGGGGTGAGGGAAGGAAGAGAGACTAGGAGTCCTAAAGACAGCATTTTGTTTGGCTACACTAAAGATCTTTTAGGTGTTTGGGGAAAAAAGAAAGGGGAGAGGGGTGGAGAGAGATGTATCTCAACCTTGCAAATATGTCCCAGTAAGTGGTATTTTTCAGGTTCATTTCATCATCTCATTGCTACTTCATCCTCATGCTGATGCCTACACTATTCAGTAAGAGTTACCCTTTCCTCTTCTAGCTTGCCATCTGGCATAAGATATAAAGCCAGACAAACTGAGTAAGAATTAGTAGTGCAAACTGAAAAATAAAATTTTTAGATCTTTCCGTAGAAGAAAAAAAATATAACATTGATTTACAGTCCTCATGGAACTGTAACACTGATTTTCTAGCAGTGTTTTTCAGATGCTCCAAGATGAAGTCTAATGTTTTCTTGAAGATTTATCAAAGTTCAAAAAGCTATGTATAATACAAAGTAAATTATAACATCTGCACGTGCTGTACATATTCATATATACACAATATAAATGTAGAAGTTAATCTACAGTAATTAGAAACTATAACACTTGTTTCTTCTTGCCTTCTCAGTATATGCTTAATTTCTATGCTTCCAGAAACACAGGTACCTTGTGCTTTTACATGCATGCCACCAAATCTAAGTAATTTCTAGTTGAAGTAGCCACTGCTTCCAAATATCAAGACTGGGGGTGGGGGGAGTGGAAGAAGGGGCAGTGCAGTTAAAAAACAAACCAAATATACACTACACCCCCTCCCCCCCCAACATAACCACAGGGGGAAAAAAAACCACCACCACACACACAAACAAAACCACAGCAAAAACCTCCACAGTTATACTGCAGGCTAAAACGCAGTGATGCTGTCGTGAGCTACATCTACATGTAGCTGGAGTAAGTTTACAACTTCTACACAGCTTTACTAGTATAATTTTTATGCCAGCGAGCTAAAAAAAAAAAAAAACTCAACCCCAAAAATACAAAAACCCACAATCAAAAAAGACCACCCAAAAATAAAATTTGAAACTTTATTTCCAGTCTGCCAGAAGACTGCACTAAACTTAATTTGTTTTACAGTGTTACTGGTCTCTCCTGACACCCCTGTCCTACATGGTGCAAGATATGAGTGCTTACAAAACCAGTGGCGGAACCTCAAAGGTTACAGCCAGACAAGCTTTTATAGTGCCAATGCTGGCTTCAACAGCCTTGGTCGCTCCCAACTCCTATCACCAGTTAACTACCCTTATACCACAGTCTCAGCTGGGGAAATACCGCCCTTTGGAAGCTACATGATGAGCCAGCCCAGGGAACTGACATGGATTGAAAACAAGCTGGGTCTGGGTTCCAGTTTCCCAGGAAACCCTGGCATAGTGGAGAGGGTGGTATCAACTGTAGAAAAAGCAGGAACAGCAGGACAGAATAAAGGGATTGCTTAAAACTGGCACTGCTGATAAAAGAAAAAAAACCACTCCTTGAAACTGGAGTATTAGGTTCTCATCACTTCTTCAGTGACTAACCTTTGACTTAGGCACAAATGGCACAAAGTACTTCCACTGCTTTTGGAAGTACTTTTGCTACAGCTTTAAATATCCCACCTGGCCGTATTTACTAAGCCACAGCACTATTTATTTAATATAAATAAGGTGTCCCCCTTACCCTTTTTTGGTTCAGTTTCCGTTTCAGAAAAGCTCATTATTTAAAGAATTTTAATAAATTGCACAAAAGCCAGACTTCCCTCTGATTCACATTTTTCAAATACAAGTTTTAGCCTAATGCCTTCATTCTGCAGACCCTCGGTGTCCTGCCATTTTACCACAAAACAGTTGAACAAAATGGCTTACTCATATGGCTTTAAATGGCCTTCTCAAAATAACTCCAGAATGGTAGAGAATAATCAAAAAGTTGATTGGATAGAATCAGATAACTACTATATACAAAGCAACTGAATTATAAATCAAGAAACTCCAGCTGGCAGCTCAGTCCCCAAATAATTTAAAATATGATTAGCAGGACACAGCTACAAGACATACAAAATGCTCTTTGTGATCCAAAGCTAATAACTGTCATTTTTAATCTGCTGATTTAAACAGACACTGAACACATGATGGGTCTCATCCTTTAGAGGGCAGCAACATTTCAGCAAGTTTAGACAAGGTCCAAGAATAATTTACCCGGATGCCATGAACAAAAGGTTGCTTCAACCACTTACAAGAGTGAAGTTAAAATATGACCTTTTATAAGATCACCAAACATCCTTCCCAGTGTTGTTACTTAAATCTTTTACTGGAGAGATTTACAATCCCAAAAGTGACAAGAAAAATAAAAATAACGGAGCTCCCATGGCACTTTTAATTTATAACACTTAATACCTGATATTTATAACCCAACATCAAGGGCCTACCTTAGCTTCCCTTACCAAATACTCATCAAAAAATGTTAGTGGCTAACTGCTAGTTTGCTTAACACTCAAATGCTACTTTATGCCTTATCCATACCTAAACAGATAAAGCAAGAGGTCAAACAGATAAGGTTACTCCCATTCAATATCCAACACAGAATACCTTTAATACACTTTCCACTTCTGAGTTAGAGGTGAAAACTGTAACAATTTATGGAGACCAGAGACTGAAGGCTTCCCTGAACATTTGATTTCTGACCCACCTGTCAACTATGCCAAGAGGTTCTTCAACACTACAGGCACTCACTTCAGGTTTTCACAGCTATTTTACAGACCACTGCACAAAGCTGATTACACATTAAACTTGGTTCTTTGTCCTACATGCAGAAGGAGGCTATATTGAACAGTCATTCTTCTTCTTAAAAAAGTGAACCACCACCCTAAAGATAAAGATCGATTTAGGGGCAAAAAAATGGGATGAAAGGTTTAAAATGTTGTTTACATTTGCAGGTTCATTTTACAGCTCAGTAATATCCAAATACAGGTAAAGATGACAAAAAAACCTAGGACTCCCAAGCTCCCATGGTAGATGAATACATGCTCTTCCACATACTTGGATACAACCCAAAACTTCTTTCCATCAGTGACATAAATGGACTTCCTTGAATACATAGCCTCAAAGTGTGTGTTTACATTTTGAGTTTGAAACTCAAGCAAAGGTTGAGAAAAACAGTATTTTCTGACAGTAGGAGCTAATGGTACTTTCTTCAGACCAACTGAGGGGGAATAAATCCTGTAGATGTGCAATCAATCATTACAGAAATAAATTCCAAGTAATATGGATAATCTAATAACTTACCTCACTTCTCAAAATTTAACAATCACTACAATTTAATTGTGCCTAAAGGTCCATTGGGTCCTGTCTGCACCTAATCATCAGGCAAAAGCAAGATGCTGTCCAAAATGTGAGCCTAGAAACTTCCCTCCTTCCAAAGACCACCATCTAGAGCAGATTACCACAGTGGCATGTTTACGCTAAGTTCTCCAGCTCTGCACTACATAGTGTCAGACCGGATTCACAGTTTTCCTTTCTAATATCGAAAGGCCTAATTTTTTGGAGCATGCCAGCAATTCCTTACAAGGCAATACAGCAAAGAACAGTAAAGCAGCTCACATTACTAGTTTGTCAGACATGTAACCTTATTGTACCCTTGCCAGGCACAAGTACAAAGTGGGAGAGGAGTGGCTGGAGAGCAGCCCTGCAGAAAGGGATCTGGGGGTGCTGGTAGACAGCAGGGTCAGTATGAGTTAGCAGTGTGCCCTGGCAGCCAAGAGGGCAAACTGCATCCTGGGGTGCATGAAACACAGTACAACCAGCCAGTCAAATGAGGTGATTATCCTGCTGTATTCAGCGTTGGTGTGGCCTCACCTTGAGTAGTGTGTGCAATTCTGGGCCCCACAATTTAAGAAAGATGTTAAGGTACTCGAATGCGACCAGAGGAGGGCAACAAAGCTGGTGAAAGGACTGGAAAAAATGTCCTGTGAGGAGCGGCTAAGGACTTTGGGTTTGTCTACTTCGGAGAAAAGGAGGGTGAGGGGCAACCTCATTGCTCTCTACAGCTTCCTGAGGAGGGGAAGTGAAGAGCGAGGTACTGATCTCTTCTCCCCAGTAGCCAAGGATAGGATGTGTGCGAATGGTTGAAAGCTGCACCAGCAGAGCTTTAGACTGGACAACTACCTGAAAGGAGGTGTAGCGAGGTGGGTGTCAGTCTCTTCTCCCAAGTAGCAAGTGATAGGATGAGAAGGCAGGGCCTCAAGTTGCACCAGGGAAGGTTTAGATTGGATACTAGGAAAAATTTCTTCACCAAAAGGGTTGTCAGGCATTGGAACAGGCTGCCCAGGGAATTGGTTGAGTGACCATCCCTGGAGGTATTTAAAAGACGTGTGGATGAGGCGCTTAGGGACATGGTTTAGTGGTGGACTTGGCAGTGTTAGGTTTACGGTTGGACTCGATGATCTTAAAGGTCTTTTCTAACCTAAATGATTCTAGGATTAGGAAGCATTTCTTTACTGACAGGGTGGGTCAAACACTGGAACAGGCTTCCTAAAGAGGTGGTCAATGCCCCAAGCCTGTTGGTGTTTAAGAGGCATTTGGACAATGCCCTTAATAACATGCTTTAACTTTTGGTCAGCCCTGAATTCGTCAGGCAGTTGGACTAGATGATCGTTGTAGGTCCCTTCCAACTGAAATATTCTCTTCTATTCGCCAGTACTTTTCCAGTGCTCGTTACTGCGTACTACTTTGCCTCCTCCCTCCTTCTCCATACTTTTGTAAACAACTTTATAATTAAGCATTACATTACAGGCTACCAGCAAATAAGACAATTTCTCCCAAATCTTCAACTGCAAGTGAAAAACAAGACTCCACACACACACAAAGAACAGGCGAAAGCGTGAGCTGCTAGGAACATACTCACACGTGCAAGGAAGCAGCACAGATGAGAAGCACAACTTCTGAGAAAAAGAATTTCATATTTACTTCATTTCTGCACGAGTGTAGCTATAAACGGAGGTGCAGTCTTACGTAAGGGCAATAAAAGAAACAGAAGCATATAAACTTGCTAAGTCCACAAGTTAGCTGACCAGAAACTAGCTGTCCATAACGTTATCCTTTCCTTTATCAGTCTTCCAAGCACACAAAAATCTCCAGCATGAGTAAATGGTCACCAGTCGGGATAAACTAAAACTCAAATTATTGTCCAGGCAATAATGTAGTTTTAGTAACAGAGCAACTAAAATATTCCTTGCAGTGCAACCACTCCCTTAAGTGTTGCTATTCAAATGAAAATGTAACTTTAGAGGAAAACTGGTGTCTGAACTTTTAGAATTGTAGAATCATTTAGGTTGGAAAAGACCTTTAAGATCATCAAGTCCAACTGTAAACCTACCACTGCCAGAGATTACTTTTTACTTCAGAGATTCAATATCATCAAAAATAAGGAAATAAAAATATATCACCAAGTATATAAAAGGCTCAAGGCAAAAATTCCTTGGCTTAAACAAGGATAGTAAGGAATCAGCAGAGTCTTTATAATAAATTCCTTAGTCTAAACAACCAAAGTTAAGTAGTCTGAAAAAGCACAAACACCTGTAATCAAATACAAGACAAATACAGAAAAGCAGTTTGTTGCAATAAGATTCTTCCTAGCCAAAATATACATTTTTCATAATTGTATGCAAATCTTCTAATTAGTCGGCAATTTTCAACCAAAAAATACTAATTGCTCCCTTCAATAACCAGTGAGATCAAAGTAGAATCTACAGAATTAAGAGTATAGTGTCTTGTTTCAACTGTTGTTCAAATTAATGTCAAATAAAATTAAAGACTTTCTGCATAATACATATATTTATCATCATTTATGTCTCTAACCTTCACACTACCTGGATCTACTAGCTGAAACTACAAGTCAATACCACCTTCACAGTCTGATAGGGGGAAATAAGTTTCCTATTGTAAAGTTACAAGCAAGCTTTCCTGACAAATGTCTGAGATGCCAGAAGTGGCAGAAGTTGCACTAGCACAGCCATCTGATTTGCAAAATAATAAAATTCTAATATGTTCTTTCTCCTTGATAAAACGCAATATTAAAAAAATCACTACTTTAAATAGAACAGTGGAATTAACATGTTTGTTAACATTTATAATTGACTTACATTGGGAGGGGGGTCACATACAGCAAAACTTCTCCTAACTCCCCTCAACTTGACATAGAAATTAATTTTATCCAGGTGCCAATTCTAGCTTAATCCCCTAAAATGCTAATTTGGAATACAGCTGCTACAAGAAACATAACTAGTATTATATCAAATGTGGTAACCTTGAGTTAGTTTTTAAGCTGCTCTTTGCAGACCAGCAGTATAGTATTACTATACTGCTCTCTGATTCATCTGGAAAAGAAAACGACATGGCAGAAGTTATATGATCAAAACTACCAACACACTACAAGATAGCAACAAGTGTACCACTTCTCTGTAGCCATTAACCTTCCAATACAAAAGACAGTCAGATAGAAACATCCGAGTCAGAGAGAATACACAAAGGACACCTCTTTGACAAAGGACCTTTACGTTTGAAGAGGAAAAAAAATCCTAAAGGAAACAAAACAAAAAAACCCACAACAAAGTGCTATTGCTGACATATGTCTTCCTTTCTTTTTGACCTGCAGAGCACAATCTGGCAAGAGTTTTGGAACGCAGTGTAATACATACTTTCTTAGGAAGCCTCTCCTAAGAATCTGCTGCTTAAAAACATGCCATTTCTCCTCTTCCTAGAGGAAAAAAAAAATAATCTTCTGCTCAGGGCAGGTGAACAGTGCTTAGAAATCCTCGTAAGACAGAAACTGAATAAAGGCTACAGAGTTTTGTTAACCTCATGCAGAGTATTTTTATTCCCGACCCTATGCTCAGCAGACAGCAAGGGTGACTTTCATTTTTATACTAAAGAATCACCAGCCCCATGAAACACCTCAAATTATTAAATTAAGACAGGCTGTTACGTACATCTTTCTCTGACTCAAGAGGGAGGAACATTCCTCTTGAACGTGAAGATCTACAAAGTATGCTTCTGGATACCCAAGGCATTTGCACTTCCTTGGTTCAACAATGCCAAGCGGCACTGATTCTTGGGACACCTTTCAGGCAAAGGGAGGAGAAATTTGTACAGCTACAGTGGAACAAATGCTTTTAAATGATTACTGAATGAAAAACCTGCTAATCATTTCCCAAGGTACTCAAAAACAGATTACTGAAAGTACAGCAGAACTTACATTTATTAACAGAGATTTCATTTAATTAAATACAAACCACAAAACTGTCAGGAATACATTTAACTGAGAGAGTCCAACTTAAAATAATTCTGGATTTTATAATCTGCAAAGTGAAATTAATACATAATAGCATTTCTCCACTAGCAATCCATTGCAGAAAAGGAGCCCAAAGGTCACAGCCCAGCCCTGACAGAGGTTATTTCACCCACTGTCAAGCACAAATTAACTCAACTAAAAACACTAAGCAAAATACAGTGCCAAGGATGAGTCTCTACAAGAGGATGATAACAAGTAAAATACTGCTGTCGAGTCATTTAGCAGAGAAACACCTGGCATTCAACTCTGTGATACAGGAAAAATACATTCTGTTACTACTCAAAGCACCTCTGGCATTTTGATTAGGTAACTCAAAGATGGTATTTCTTCTTTTGCTTACTCTTCTCTTAAACCGTTTGACTAATACAACCTCAACTCTATCTTTGGGGATGTGGGGGGGGAGGCGGGGGGAGAAGGAGAGAAAATAATCTGGCATTGTTACGGAAAACGTTAACACAGCTTCAACTTAAACACAAACTCTCCAAAACTGTATTTTCCCATTTCATTGTTTGCCAATATTAAGACAATTTTTTTTTTCAATTCTCTCAAACCTAAAATGAAACCTTTTCAAGATTAAAATTTAACCTATGATTAAACAGTCCAGAAGATTTACTTTAGTTCTTAGATAAGCATAAGGCCATTCAATTTATTCCTGTTGTAGTGAACCTGCAGTCTCTCCCCTAAATCCATGGAAATCTCACTTACGCAGCTCTTAGTGTTTTTCTTAAAAGTCAAAGATGATTTGAACTCAAAAGTAGTCACTGAGAAACAACATACATGTGACAAGTTGGAAGGCTGCTCTGCTGGACATTCTGGTTGTACTTTAAGGGAACAAGGAATCGTCAGGCTCTGGTCTCAGTGGAAAACTAAACAAGTCCTCTTTTAGCATTCTCAACTTTTAGTGTCAAAAATAAAGTTGTATTAAAAATCCACAAAAAAAGGACAATTTACTGGGGCTCTATCCTAAAGCATTAGTGTTATATACCTCTTGCCTCTTACTCCTATTGCACTATCATATACCTGAGACCGTTATCATCCCAGTAATCTATGACTTTTCGAAATATTTGCTTTCACATTCATTCCCTTGTTCCTTATCTACCTTGTTCCCATCATCACAGGCACAATTAGTTTATTTCGTAACAGACTGAGCTGATCGACAATGATGTTAGAAAATGTGGGATTAAATTAAATCCTGGGAGAACACAAACCATATTACAGAAATCAAAGTCTGTTTAAAGAAATAAAACATCAAAAACTCGAGGTATTATGTAAGCAGCAGTAAGGAATAAAAAGCTTTTCCTACGTTTTTTCCACCCTTCCCCCAAAGGCTCTGTAACATCAAACAAGACTTGCACAGAGCTCAAGGAACTAAGGTAATAAATTGGAACTATTTAGCTTAGACAATTGAAGGGTAGAAACTTTAATCCATAGTTAGGCACATTTAAAAAAATAGCCTGGTGATCACAATTTAACAATCTTGAAATCTCAGTGAAAACAAATGTCTAAAGTCTCATTAGAAAGCACACACTCGGTGTCTACAGAAAAGGACGCTGAGCGATATCGCTAACTCGCCTTTCATTTTTATGGGAAGCTGCTAGTTGCTGTAGATACTTCTACATAGAAACAGGAGATAAAGTGGGAAAGCAAGAACATCATATTAAAAAAATATGATACAGGATTATAATGATACTAGATTTCCAGGCACTGTATTAAACATAAAATACCTTAGTTCTCATATGAAAGATGAAATTCCTTTCAGAGTATTTCTGTATGCTCATAACTGTTCATTTTAATCATGATCCACAAGCCAAACATTTTTTAGGACAAGATACAGGAAATGACCAACCAATTTAATACGTACTAAACTTGTATTTGCTAACTACAACTTCAAGAAGTCTTTGAAGGACAACAACATATTCGCCATATTAAATGCACAATGAAATGGCATGGAGACAGCGTGGCAATGGAGATGGTTTTCTCCAGCACCACTTACACGTGTTGACAGTGCAAGTTATTACTATAAAATAGTAATATTTTTAATAGGTACAGGTATTTTTCAGCTTGTCTCCAAATATTCCTACAATGCTGTCCTGGGAGACTTCTGCCTGTGAGATACCTCTTAAATAAAATTTTGAAATAGGGCAACTCCAGAAAACAAGAAGAATACTGATGGTACACCATCCTCAAAACACATGAAAGCAATACTCCAAGTTAATACAGGCTGGCCAGTATAACAGAAATTCTCAAGAAAACAGTAGAAGCTGATACAAGGTTCCAGTTTTCCAGTCAGTGACCAAGGAATCCATTGAAAAACATCTGCATCTTCTGCTAAAGTGCACCTGTTAGAAAAGCATTTTAATAGCTTAGCTTAAGGTCACAACCTGGAGCAGTAGAAGTAGGAAAGAACAGAAATCTTTCAAATAATAACTACAAAATACTTAGGGTAAATCTGCTGTGATGCCCTTCCAGCAGATAACAGGGTGCTGAAGTCCCCCATAAGGGCGAGAACCTGCACAGATGAGGCATCAACCAGTTGTCTGAAGAAAGCCTCATCTACTTCTTCCCTGATCAGGCGGTCTGTAACAGACACCCACCAAAACATAGGTCTGCCTGCAAATCCTGACCATAAACTTTAAGCCGGCTGCCCATCCATCCCAAGCCAGAGCTCCATGCATCCCTGCTGCTCTCTTACAACTTGACAACAAAGGCAACTCGACCTCTGTGCTCTCCCAACCTGTCTTTCCCAAAGTGCCTGTACCATCCACTGCAGCACTCTAGTCCACTCCTGGGAGCTATCCCACCACCGTCTCTGTGACCCTAATGAGATTGTAGCCCTGCAACTGCATGCAGGCCTCCAATTCCTCCTGCTTGTTCCCCATGCTGCACGCACGAGTGCACAGGGGCTTCAGAGAGGCCCTCAAAAAAGGCACTGGAGCACTGCCCATCATACTGTCCTGCAGGCATTCCCTTACTTATGTGCATACACTTGAGGTGGTCCCCTTCTGTCCCAACCATTGACCATGAGGTGTCTCCTGTCCACAACATCCTAACCCCTTTGCTTGACAACCCAATCCACCACTTCCTCACTTGCTTCTCGGCCATCATTGCCCTCCTGTGTCATTCTTAGTTTAAGGCTCTTCTGGACAAATTTGCATTACCTTTTATTCTAAATGCTTTGAAGTCTTACTGCTTACTAAAAGCAAGATTAATGCAAGCCAGGAGCATGATTGAAATACGTACTAAAAAAGTTGCACTAAAATTCTATACCAGAACATAAAACCATATAAAAATATTTCTTTCACTTGTTAGAATACATCAAACCTGGTACATGCTTTTATCTTCTGCCCTCTAGACTTAATTACGTACTCAGATCCTTTGAAAAAAAAAAATATTCAAGTGCTTTCAATAAAAGATAATAGTAATAGAGATGCTTTACTCTAAACTCACCTACTCAAATCTGTAAATGCTGAACCTGACAAAAATCTCAACTTTTAAAGGTAAGTTTAACCTGTGAAAAGGGCAAAGCAGAAAGTGCAGGTAATTACAAATCTTCATTCACAATCAATACACAAAAAAAAGACAATTTTGCACTGGCACACACTGCTCCACGAAAATGAAAAGCTTGAATCCCCTTAGCTTAGTCTTTGAGAGAGGAACACGCAAGTGAATCATCATCTACAGACTTCAGAAGAAAAGTGTTTATCATTAAGATATTTTCATTGTTATTTAAGACAAAGCTTCACAGAGGCAAGTTTTCCAATTAAGCTTGAAGGAAAATACATGACATTTGCCACTAGATGGCTCCTCTGTATGACACCCAATGCACTGCACCCTGCCCGGCAACATGCTCTTCCTCAAGCTAGTGAAGCAACTGGTGCTTCAGCAGCAAGGGACACCCACAGCCAAACACACAGCTTCTTGCCGCTCCAAAGCGGCTCGGCCTAATTTTCCAATGTTAATTACTTTAAGAATCTTTATGATAATCCTTCACGGGATTTCTGGCATACCTGCTTTTGCTAAATTAACATCATGTTTGTGAATGTGAAAAATGAGATACGCTTTTCCTGATTTTTCTCCTCACAAGCTACCTATTCACCTCATTTGGGAACAAGAGTAACTTGTAGCACTCTAAATAAGAAACCGTTTCATCACCCCTGTTTCCCAAGATCACACTAAATACTGGAGAAAAACATCTTACACACTCTGTCCCATTTTGTTATTTTTAAAGGTATAATACACAAAACTGGCAGGTTAAATTCTACTGACACCTACATCCTCCACCTCACAGTCATCTCTTCTTCTTTTCCCAGAAGGAGCAGAATACTGTTACCCTTCCAGAGCACTTTGTGCCCTTTGATCTGTATTTCAAGGCATACAACATACTATGTTGCTATAAATAAGCAATAGTTGGGCCATGATTCATAGTTTAAGCAGCTACAGAAAAGTTTCCAGAAAGTAATCTTGCTTCCACCTGCACAGGTCTCATAGTGAACCAAATAAATGTTTGTTTACTGCTGTTCCTCTACTGAAAAATAGATCTCAGATAACAGTTTAGATAAACAGACCCACATTTGCCTCTTTAGCTGATCCAGTTCTCCTTATGACAAGAAGAATACTGTAGAATTTCTTTTTCTAGACCACAAGTGGTACCTTCCATGATGGTTTGGCACAGAGGATTGACTCCTTTCCCTTCCTAAAGGAATTTGCTGCTTCTTTTTGTATGCCAAAACAGATAAAGGAGGTCACAAGTTTGAGGGATGGATGGGGAGTGATGAGGAACAGGAAGAGATTGACTTTTCCCTGTTTAACAAGTAGGTGACAACAGCTGAGTAAGACTAAGAGAATGAAATGGATGAATTCATCTGCTTCCAAGAGAAAAGTAATAAAGTTCAAGTGAAGTCGTATTTCCTAGAATGCTTCTAATATATCACAGTTACACAAAAAACCTGAAACAAAAGTTCAGACATGTTCTCTGTCTTCCAACTAAATCAGATTTTAAAAAGTACATTGAAACAGGGTACCATTCTCTGCTACAGCATAAAGCAAATTACAACCCACCAGTAAAACAAGGATTCATCCTATGCTGTGCCTGAGCAAAGGTACCTCCTTTGAACAGGCCTGGCCTCAATGAGTTGCACTGCAGTGGCAGATGAAGCACAAACTGAAGCCCTGCACATTACATTCGCAATGCAGCTAATCCCACCTCCTCCACGTACCTTACCATCATGACAGACTGGGAAAAACAGATAGTGGGGCTGGACTCTCAACCTGAAAACCCAATTTCCTTACCTAAATTAACACATTTTTCACCCTTCTAAGGAAACATTAAGATATCAGCAAAGAGAGGAGTGTGGATGAGAAAATAGCTAAACACCAAAGAGACATTTAAATTAAGTGGGACTGAGATGTAGCACCAATTGATAAAAAATAAGTTAACTGGTGAATTAAGAAAGAGAGCAGACACAGGCAACGTGAGAGGAGAAGGCTATGAAAATGGAGAGGAACTGACAGGCATAACCTAGAAATAAGTGATTTTTCAATACCTCCTAAATCAAGTGCAAGAATTTTACTCACACATCTTATCTGACATCACTGAAGCATGTTTCATGGATCTCTTAAAATGTACATGAGAGTACCAAAACTGATGAAATATGTTAGAACAGTACTATTAAATACTGAAGAAAGTATCACAAAGCTAATAGGAATAACCTTTTTAATCTTCTGTTTTAAAAACAGTTGTATACCACCTTTGTGGGTAATTTTTATGATCACTACCGACACTAGGGTTTATATACTTACACATTGCTTTTGTTAGAGTAAGTTGTAGCAACATTCAAATTTCATACTGGTTGTTCTTAGACACACTGTACAGCACTTTTTTTTTTAAATGCATGTATATAAATATATCCATGAGACTCAAACCCTTTATAGTAGTACTTTGCACAGATAACTGTGGGTCTTACATGCAAATCGAATTAAGAAAGTGTGAAACTTTGGCACTAAAAAGGTAACACAGCTGGTTTCTTGTCTTCTTGTCATATACATGACAAGGTGATATACACAGCACAGAAGTGTTACAGCACATTTTAATTAATTTAGTGGCACTACAAACACCTACACCAAATAAGTGAAGCTGAAAGTCAGACATTTTCTTTCTTTTGCTCCAATGCCATGAAATTCAATGAGGTTGGTGGTCACACTGAAGTGATTTTACATTTCAAACTCTTAGGTATCTACTGAAGTGTATTACAGAGCTGAACTGAAATGTTCAACATATTGGATCTCTGAAAGAATAAGAACACATACCTTGTCTATTCCCATTCTCTTCATCCTAAGGAAAAAGAAAGAGTGCATATTAAAAATTCAATAAATAGAATAAAATGCATAGGCATCTACAAGCTATGAAGAATTGAAGTGAATTTGTAAGATTAAGTCTGCATTCTGATTATCTCGTACTTTTCCACAAATATTCAACTTTACAGAATTAAGGCTTTCATTCTGAGAATGTAGTGTAATACCTGTTTTTTTAAAACAACAACTAAGCACGGTTCCATGAAACATCCCCACAGAAACAAAATAAGCAGCATTATCTGAAAACAAGCGTACCAAAACACCGCCATGAAGCCTAGTACTGCACTGTGTGTTCTTGCAAGCATGTTTCCACCCTGAAAGCCAGGCAGGAAAGGTTATACTTTAATCATCTAAGGATTCAAAGCTAAATAATATGCAAAAGATACAAAGTATTTTATAAGTAAGCTCCAAATATGCTTCCTGAAGTTTGAAGTATCAAGTTTGTTTTGCCTTCAGTACCACTGCCTAGAGAAAAATACCTACCCCAAACACTATTTAGTAACAACCTCAAAGATTCACTTCTGTTCATTGCGCTATATATACACAATCATAACTACCGGGTACCACTGACAGTCCTTTAAAAAAAAAAAAAAAAAAAAAGAAATCACACAACTGGAATGTACTGAGGGAGAATGGCATGCTTAAAATAGAAAGTGATTACTTAAAAGTTACTTTCTTGTCAGGCTTTTTAAAGATCATGGATAATCTCTTCTACAAAATTCTACCATTTGAAAAGCACAATTGTTTAAACATCGAAATACGTGCTTACTTCTGAACTGTAACTTTATGGAGTAAAAAACTTTCAACCTAAATACAATTTCTTAGGCTAGTATGTACAATTTGGGAAGTACTTCTAACAATTCACCTCAGCTAATTAAAACAGCTTTGTCCTGAAGAAAGAAGGAGCAAGGAGATGATCACAGAAATAATTTTCAGCTGTATATTCCCTCCTACATTTAAATAGATAAATTCCAAATTTCTAGGTCTTTTGCATTTAAAGACAAATCACTATCTTTTTCTTATTAAATATTTTCAAAGCAATTGCACACTGATAACTTTAAAGATCTGATAACTTGAAGGTAACTTTAAGGAAGAAAAAGAGATCAACAAAAGAAACCCCAAAAAAACCAAAACACTGAGCTAACAGAGATCTGGTACTCATTCTGCTTTTAAAGAGCCACGATAATTATCATTACCACCCAAACTGTGAGAGCACAAACAGTATACCCTTAAGCTGCACAGTCCTGTCTGCTCTATACTTTGGCAAAAACACCACACTAGTGGACAAGTACTGTTAAAATTTATCACTGTATCTCTTGAAGCCCTGTAACAGCCAGTTCGTTTTGAACCACGATCACCCAAAGGAACAGCAGCAAAGAATTAGACAAGGCTAACATCTGCACGTCTCTGGTTTCCACCCGATCTATCAAGTGAAAAAACATCTTTAGGACTTTGAATATTAAAGCTCATAGTCTGGAAAGTGTGGGTCACACATAGGGGAGGCTACCTGTTTTGATGCTATAAAACAAAAAAATCATGGGAAGTGAAAAGTTAGCCGATATAGAATTGCCATCATTTATGAAATATAGCAGTGGGTTTGTCAGTTTGTCACTGGGTATGCAAAGCTCTGTTATAAAAGACAGCTGCAGAACATCAGTTTTTCATGGTATCAAGCCAATGAGCTCAGGCCTTTAAAAATGGAATGCTTTATAACACAAGTGTTTTGGAATTAGCTTTCCCTCCTACATTTCTCTCTTACACATTGCAAGATGTTAGTATATGCTACTTCCATACCTCACTCACTTGCTCCTCAGACTGATTGAACTTGGAGAGTGAACTTCACATGCAAAAAGTGTTGCTGAATAACAAATCCTAATAAACATCTCATGTTAAAAGCATAATTTAAGAGGGGCTTTTTGCAATGCTAGCTGAAGAAATCTTCCACACACTCCCTATTCACTTTCTTAAGGGAAAAGAGGCATGGGAAGTACGGAAGATACATAATGGGTTATTCCTGGATGTGCAGCTATTCCCAGCCTGGTGTGTGGCCCCACACAAGCACAGGCAAGTACTTTTACCAAAATGAAATGTGTTAAACTGCAATCTCAGGTTCCAAGATCATCTTTCACACTGTCCTTCACACAGGGCTGTCCCTCCCAACAGACCTACTAAACAACACTTTCTTCCATAACCTTTCTCTATCATGATGTTTATGAATTAGTTAATTAATAACAATTAAAATGAGAAAGAGTCCCTTGATTTGTAGTTAATTAGCTATTTTGTGTAGGAACCTGAAAAGATACTAGAACTTAGCACAACATCCTGAATTTGACCTAAGCCTGCAGTACTATGTAGACACTGAATGTTAAATGAAATAAATATAAAAATATAATATAGATAATATAATAAAAATATAAATAATATAAATTAAATATAGCATACTAGCATTCAGTATTAAAATACGCCAAGATACTTCTCCAAATTAATTATAACCAATCATGCTCAATCATTTCAACACCACCAAGTAAGGCCCGTGTTCCAGTCAGACATAAATGTAAATGGAGAAAACAAATCTTTACGGATGCCCCTCACAAACAGTTATGCAGGTCACTGCACCTTGTCACTAAGGCATTAAGTTTTATTCTTGCAACTCAGCCTGCTTATTCAGGTGTGACACATCTAACTCAGATAGCCCACAGTGCCAGTTAGAGCACTGGTCTAGCTATTTCACCAGGAACTGTAGTTTCACATTGATGACAGTGGAAGTCTATGAAAAGCAGACATCAGCTTTGTACGTGTAAGGCTAGAAATATCTGCAACTAGAGTTTACCCTCACTAAACCCTATGTCTCTTGGTTAACACGACTCCACCTATTTTACTCAGGTTTTGAACAGTTCTTTCTGTTCAGAAAAAATCAGCTGCATCATTAAAAATAAAATGAAAGTTTAGCACTGTTGGGTTTTTCTGATCAGCACTGAAACAAAAGAAATCCTTGCTGAAGTTCTCCAACATTTAGAGAAATCCATGAGATGGACCAGGTAGCTAGAATTTCATGTGCTTGACGGTAAGCTGGACTTTGCTTCTGCACCAAAGTGACCCTCATTCTGTTAAACTGGTGCTCTGTACTTCTGAATAAGAGGTGGAGAAGCCTCACAGCTCTCTCCTTATTGAATAGCAAGGGTAAGGTGTGCCTCCAGCCTGTGAAATACTAAGGGAAGGTGTCGGCAAAAAAAAAAAACCAACCACCCAGAAACCACCAACAAAATCACCTGAACAGCTCAAGCTAACTCAAGGCAGGTACTATTAGGTGTTAATATATTAAAAAAGACAAGTGTGTTTTGGGACTCCCAGTCAGCCAGAGCTTTGAGGCAGATCTGCCTAGAACTCTTCCTCGTAGCAAGATCGCCCGGACTAAGGAAAGGCTTTTCAACTGAACATAGGTTTTATTAGACTAATAACTAGAACACTGAACTTCTTAAAATTGAAATTAAAACCCAACACCTCAAATGCACCTAGGCAGAGAAGAGACATTAAAAATTTTTGTAAAACAACGTCCACTATTCTCCACTCAACACATACTCTGCGGTACAGTTCTTTGCTTCCAAGAAAATTCACCTCAGTGGCTTTCCAAGTTGCAGCCTTCTCTGGCCTATAAGCAGCTTTTCTTCCCATTCCCATGGAATATCCAGCTGTGGTGTGACGTTTACCACACCCTGCAGTCTAGGAGCATTATGCCCTCTGTCCTAGAGATGCCGACTATTCACCCGCACGGGAGGAGCCTTGCCCTATTCTCCCCAGAGATTTCCACCTGACCTGTCAACAGCTTTTCAACACACACATGAACTGCAAACAACAGGAGCAGAATTTTTAATGGAGAAATTTTCACTAGGTATTTCTGAATTGGAACCAAGAGTGAGTATTCAAAAAAAAAAAACCCACAAAAAATGTGGGAAGACTGATTGAAGGAAAGCTCTTTTAGATATTTTTCTCTTTGCTGTGTATGTTGACTTGTAGTAGGATTTAGAGATCTTGAAATCTCTAGGCTTGAAAGCAATCAGAGGAGCTAGAATGCAAAGCCTTCCCTGGGGTTAAAAAAAAAAAAAAGACCTCTGCACTGATCTAGAAGGGAAAGTGACAGCATCAGGTTGACACTTGTGATAACAAAAGGATTGTGTCTCTGAGAAACTAGTGGAGGATTGAGTAACTCTGGATGTTATGCCAATGGCATCTTTAACTTCCAGCTGTAATCCCTATCTTACATCAGAGGTAACTGCATGCATTCTCAGGTGTGAAGAAGGGACAAGGCTACTACAAGATTTAAGACCGTCAGAAAACCAAATCATAATTACGTTATGCTACCTCCAAGGTGTGCAAAACAAAACATCTCTGCCTTCCAAGGCTCTTACAATTTTGATCAATGAGGAAAGAGAGAGGAATGATATTTGAGCTTAGAATCAATGAGAGAGACTGTAATTAGGTGGTAACCAATACAATCTTTGGTCAAATAAGAACAGCAGAGAAATCAGATTTGCCTCATGTTAGGATGAGGCTGACAACAGGTGAATTTCATTCTTTAGTACCATAACTTACATACACAGACTTCTATTAAAGCCACCTTATGAAGACCCAGGAGTAATAATTTTGAAGATCTGTTCTTTTTTTCTACCACCTCATAGATATTAAATGGAAGAAAACATAATATAACAGTTCAGGTTAATTTACAGATGTACTGACCACGGCTCTGTGTACCTTATCATCTTTAGATGTAACTGAATCCCTGAATAAAGGTATTACACAGAACTATAGAATCACTAAGGTTGGAAAAAACCTGTAAGATCATCAAGTCCAACCATCAACCCAACACCACCATGCCCACTAAACCATGTCCCACCATGCCACATCCACACATTCCTTGAAGGCCTCCAGCGAGGGTGACTCCACCACCTCCCTGGGCAGCCTGTTCCAGTGTTTCACCACTCTCTCAGTAAAGAAATTTTTCCTAATATCCAGCCTAAACCTCCCGTGGCACAACTATCCAATAATCTCATTATTTCCTTTTCAAGAAACAGACAGAAATGGGAATGAATTAATGAGATTCTGACATATCAGAGAAGAAACAGAGAAAAACAAGGTGCTAAGAGCTCTCTTGAAGAAGAGGGAGGCAGAACTTCAAGACACACCTTGAGATTTACAGATATCAAGCTCACTACATACTGCTTGGGTCTCTCTCAGAAACCATCAGATACGAATGAGACGGGAAAGGCTGACATTTCTTTTTTTAGATTACTTGCCCTTCCCTGTGCCGATCTCCTTCTGCATGTGAAAAACATATTGTCCTCCTCAGAGAGATCTAGTGATACATTCAAGAAGAAACCTAACCAGTCACTTAGTTAAGGAGATTCATCCTGCTCATGCTGTTTATATTTTTACTCTCAACATGAATAGGGGTTGTTGCTGGGAGATGCTAACAAGTGCACATAATTTGTTCTGCTCAGCTAAGGCTTCCCCACCCTCCTTCCTCTGTTTCACACTGGAATTCAACCAGATACTCCTCTTGGCTGACTCTCTATAATCTGTGATGAAGGACAGTAATGTTGGGATCACCTGATATTGCTAATAAACTCACTTCCAGTTAGCTTCAGTGACTCCTTGTCAAGTGGAAAAAATTTGGTTACTCAAGTGCAGGCCAAATAGCTGAAGTTAATCGGAAAAATGTGCCAACTTTCTCCTGCAAAGCTTTTTCTACTTCAGAAGAAATCTTATCACCACCTAGGACAGGCAAAAAACCCCAACTTTGACAAAAGACTCCTGCAGAGACACACGAGTCAATTAGCTATCTGGAAAGAGCATGAAGCTTCAATACCCATTCCCCATCTTGATAAGAATCTATTCTTCTGCCTAACTGGAAAAGCAAAAGTGAAAATGAGAAGTGGCATGGATTACGAGAACTTGTATAACTGATGACTTTAAAATGAGCAAACATTATTTGAACTCACCAGGAAAAACCCTCTCTCAATATTCAAATTTCTATCACTATTAAATGGACTTTTTCTCAACACCAGGTACTCCAGCAACTTTCAAAAGGTTCAGTCACACAGGAGAATACATACACCCTTTGAGCAATGCAGACCAATTAGCTACTTAACATTTAGAACTACTTGTTTTAACTTGAAATATTTTACAGTTTTTTATTTAAGAAAGTTGTCCTTTACTGTAGGCCTGTATGTATTTTGTATGTATTTGTCTCTTGACTAACAGGGAACTGCAGATTGTTGTTCTTTTCAGAAGAAAGAACACAATATAGAAACACAACCTGTCTTTCTAATTTATATTAATTTTAGGATACTCAGTTAAAAACTATGGTAAACTAGTGTTTTTCCAGGCTATGCTCTTCATATGATGCTATGACAAATTTCAATTCTGGGAGGAGGAGAAAAAAAAAAAAAGCAACCCAAAAAAACCAAAACACCCCAACAACAACTAAAAAGAAAAAACCCAGGCCTCCCACCCTTGAAGTCTACACTTTAAAAGGTGTACAGACTAATCACATTGGCTTTGGGTAAAAAAATTCTGTACAGAGAAATATTTCCATATTCTGCAATAACCACTGGTCTTACCCATGGTAACAAATACTTTTAACTCAGGTGAGCTCATACCCAGTCAATTCCATTTTCTTGGAACAGATCAGTGCATGGTTATCAAATGATGCAATAAATGAGCCCACCCACCTTACACACAAGGGATCTTCCACCTGTGTAAGACACATCTATACATACATTTACTTTCAAGCAAGCTGGATTTTTGACCCTGGAAAGTATAATAAAGCTATATAGAAGTGCTTCATTATTAATTGCACTTACTTTAAAAGAAAACTGAACTGCAGATTCTGGAGGGTAAACTATGAAGTGTCTTAAGGTGAAGCCAAAACCCTGAGATGTCCTCCTTAGCACAACAGTTTTGGGACCAGGCCAAGAAAAAGTTTCTTCTTCCTCTGACGGTGATATAGCTTCACTCTGTTCTTTTCCATCTTTATTTTTTGATGCCTGAAGTAAAAAAAGACACACAGAGAAGTTGTAATTTGGATAATTAAAAAAACCCCACACCAACCAAAAAAACCCAAACAAACATTATTGTGCACTTGAAAATATAATTTCTCCCCCCATAAACAAAATAACTTCATGATCACTAATATTTTCAAAAGAAATGTGTATTGTAATGCAGCACCCCTTACAGCATTACACCTCTGGTCATATCACATACAGAATTACTCTTAAATTTTAAATGAAGTTAGATATTAAGCAAATCAACATACAACAAGGAAAGGCTCAAATGAACTGCAGGAAATGTGTACAGCTTGCATGTTTTATTTGCTTTCTACTTTACTTAGATACAAGTATGTGTCTTCTGGGGCCCCATTTCTGGGTGCCCATAGCCCACACACATAGGTACAAAACCAGCTCCTCTTTTCCTCACTTATAATGCAGGCATGGCTTTCTCAACTAGTATCTCCTCACCTCAAACAAGTAAAACAGAATTGAAGAACATATTCAATTGGTTAGGCTTCTTCAGCAAGACACACTTTTCCTCTAGTCTTATCTTTGACTTCACCTTTGTTTTTTCCACCCTTAGCTACTTTCTCTGAACATTTCAGTATGCAAATTCTAAACACACAAATAAAAAAGTCTAGTTTCCTTTTACAGTCCTACTGCAATCCCTTCTCTCATGCAGAAGTAAGACATCTTGTTTTTTTTTCTTAAGGGTAACTTTATATGCCTATGACTCAAGAAACATTATTGTAAAAGTATTTATCTTCTCAGCCCTACAGGAAATCTTCCATATCAATTTTCAAAGTGAGTGCGACACCACACACAACATTTCAAATCAAAGGCAGAAGACATACAAAGCAAGCATACAAAACCCTACGACCCTCATCTGAATATTCTAGTTCAACGATGCATGAAACAAATTTAGATACCAGAGCCTATAGCCTATTCAAAGGGTTTTCAAACAGAAAGAATAGTCGTCTTATCCTCCTGTAGCTCTGCTGCTGTGGCTCAGCAACTGGCTGATACGTGTCAGAATTTACTACTTGGTTTTCTCCCCTGGCTGCTCCAAAATAATCCCTTTTGCTTCAATCTTACAGCTGGGATGTCAAACTGCAGTGCTTATTGGCAAGGTGGACCCAGCCAACTCCAGTCAGAGAAGACAAAGCATTTCCACCTCTAACAGCAATGATAGCAACATGTATTACCATAAGGAAAATGTTGCAGCTGCTTGGTGAGATAGTTAACCCACTAGAACAACATTCTGCATTCAGGTATCTAAAACACGACACATTTCTACACAGATGGTACAGTTTGTCCTCAGAAAACCGCATCTTGGTATGTCCAACAGGGAGGACAAGGAAGTACTAGCCAGTGCTTCAAAGACCAGCCTCCCTACCTCCAACAACCCTGTTCTTCAACAAGGAAAAACAAATGGAGAAGGGTTTTGGTGCTACAGTCAAGACAAGAAATGGACCCACTTCTGGAAACAGAAAATGCGGAGAATCCAGAACAGTCCACAGGACTGCTCCTCTGAACAGCCTGGAAGGATTATCAGCAGATTTTGGAAAGAACAATAATAAATACCAAGGACTCGATCTCAACCTAGTCTGTCCTCATCTATCATCTTCATTCACATTTTAAAGCGTTAGTGTGAAACCAAAAAGACTGTGCAATTAGATGACTAGCGAATGAAAAATTAGTGAGAACTGTGGAACTGCCAAGATAAGTGGCTATAATTTGAAGTTCAAGCAATGCAAAGATTAAGTTACATAATCCTTCAGCCTAAGGATGGGCTTTGTTATTGATGTGTTCCCCACCAATCTGTTCAGCTTCCGAACATGACAGCATTTTTTTCAGTTCTGCACAAATAAATGTCCCTTCTCAATCTTTCAATCTCACGACATGAGCAGAAACTGGAGCCAGTAAGAACATTTTGATCCTGGTAAACTGGCAAAAGAAATAGCTCCTAATAAAAAAAAAAAATCACTGGCCTGTAAAAAATGACAGTGATTTCCTCCATTAAGTGACGGGCAGCAATCCATCTATTTAACATTCCCCTACAATCTTTTGTTTCTCCTCTCAGATTTTTATAGGCAACACTTGATACCGAAGTTTTGAACAATCATAAACAACTGCAATTATCACACAAGGTCAAAATATTTTAATAAGCAAATACCTATCATTATGGATATGTAAACAGAAAGCTTAAACATAGCACTGAAAAATTGAAGTCTACAATGTACTTGCACTTTTTTCTGACAAAAGCCTCCCTAATTAGCTAAAAGATAATTTTAGTATGTGTAACAACCGATAACAGAAGTTTACTTATAGATAATATACTGTAACATCAGCTCAAAATCCAGCCATACAGAAATGTATGAGAAGTGAGAGATGCAGCATTTGATTGTAGTGAGGAAAAAACCTCTAGTTTTTGTGATTTCATGTAAACTTTTAGCATTCGTGGAAGTTGCTGAACTAACAGCTATTCATGAACAGTGCTCCCTAGTCAAATAATTGTTTCTTGAAAGAGCATGTGGAATGTTCTCTTCATACCACCCTTGGACCCCCTGTAAGGTCTGCCAACAGGGCAACAGAAAAAGCCAGTATTAATAGTAAATTAAGACATGTTCAGTAACAGCAACTTTCAGCTACCACTATGAACAAGAACGAATCTGAATTAAAAAGGAGAGTCAACATCTGTTGAGTCACCCTGTGACACGTCCAACTACAGCACACCCACCAGAATATCCCTTGCCAGAGAAGGCTTTAAAAAGGAACAAGAAACATTTTCAAAAACACAAACAAAACAAGGATGCAACACAGCAAGCAAGAAACAGATGATGTTTAGCACAGGCAAGAATATGTTACTGAAGGCAGAATTCCTACACGATTTTCCTTGCAAGCCAAAAATGATAGTAATCAAGTTACGAATACAAAAATACCTCATATCCTTACAGTGATTTGCCTTTAGGATAGACTCATGTGCATTTCAAGAGAATGAAAAATTAATGCTTTTTTATTTTCATATAAAATCTAACAAAGATTATTTTGCCATATTCCTTACTGAAGATTTGTATGTTTGTTCCTCTATAGATTCAATGCTCAAAATCGAAGTCAGAATGCATACAATCGAGTTCAAGGACTGAAGAATCCCAGGCCACTAAAAAAGAATCAAGCATAATTTCCCTCAGGATTTCTTCATACGAGGTTACTGCACAAAGTATCTCAAAGCATCATTTCCACTTATATGCAATTATAAGGTCATACAACAGATGCTTAAGCGCAAACTTTTTTTAATATTGTATTTGACCCTTTTTTCTGAGCAATCAAAGCATCCATGAAAAATCAGATGGCACCTTAAGGAACTACATAAATCACTGAGAGCTTACCACACAGTAACAGAATTATGTAAAATCAGTCAACCGCATTGATGTTTGTAAATGATACTGTTTCCAATTAAAAGTAAATATCAAATCAGTCTAAAAAAATAAAAAGGTGAACACATGCAACTTGCATGCTCTCCAATGCCCCTTTGATTTTTACGTTTCTGAACAATTCACAGACAGACCTATATAGAGGATGCTGAAAAGTCTTAAGTGACAGTCATATGTAAATGCAACACAAGCTATCAATAAAGAATTGCTTTCTTGACTATCTAAACAGAAAAATAGGTATATTCTGAGTTCTGAATAGTATCTTCATAGATGAGTAATAGTGAACACAAGATAGAATAGATATATTGCTCTATCAATCCTTGAAAAATCATTCAAGACATTTAAAAGTTGATGCAAGTAATCAATTTTCATCTGTATTTCATCTTTATGTTCAGTACACAAGTTCAAAATTATTTCAAGACACTTAGGACTGGCATCCAGATTTGCTCTACACTGTTTTTTAAACCTTTTTGGTTTTTTTACCATATAGAAACTTCACAAATAAATTATGTAAATAAAAGTCTCATTGTAAGTGTAAGTTTAACCCTACCAAACCAACTAAGGGACTTGCCTATCAATACCTCAGTAAGAGCATGGAGACAGCCTGGGGTAATCAGGGCCTGCTTCAGCCACATTTAGCACTAGTGTACCAAGAAATGTGATATCTGAAATAGCAATTCTGCTAGATGGATATATGCTGAACAGAAAATGGGCTGATGTCACCTTATTTTACTCATTCAACAGCCATCATATAATTATTTTTTTAGTCACTACTGACATAAGCCAGAGGCAAAAAGGATCTTGAATATAGTTACTAATCCTTAAAATCACCCCAAGATACCAACAGCATATTCCAAATGCTACAATAAATGCTGGGCTCACTTGACAAAGTGGTATTTCTGGTACCGGATCATTTGTTTTCCCTAGTTTTTGTACCCAAGTAGCTATCACTTAGCTAACTGCCCTGTTAAATTTGCCATTTCAGAGAGGGAAAAAAAAACCCCAACTTTTCTAACACAGTTTTATCTTATTTTATGTGACAAAGTATAAGGTCCTTTAAAAAGGTACCAGGGAAAAAAAAAAGGTCCTTTCTGGCTAAGGCTACAGAACAGGATTAAAAAAAACCTGCCTACATGAACAAGAAAACACTGTTATCCACAGAACAACAGCAGGTTTCACTGCAAGTCAGCCTTTGCTTCTTTAATAAACAGGTTCTTCCACTGATGATTTTCAAATAAAGTTGTAACAAGCCACTGACCCTTTTAGTCTCAACCATACTTCAACTCAATTTCGAATCGCTTTACTAGAAGCTGACAAAAAGTCAAATGAAGCAATCACAAATACATCCCTCAAAAAAATACTTCTTTTTTGGTACACCTATCTGATCAGAAATGATGAAGCAAAGAAACGTACCATGCCTAGAGGAAGACATGTCCCCTCGACCCTTATAATTTTCTCCTGTGGTCACAGACCTATACGTAAGTGAACACGGGCAGAGTAAAAATTCAATCCATTGGAGTACGCATGGTTCCCTGGTCCTCCGATATAACAGAAAACAAACACAAGTCCTCCAAAACACGCAGCTCCTCCTGCCCTTAAAACATGTAACAATTCCCCTAGGAAACATCTGAGAAAGACAAGATATTTAAGACAGCCAAAAGAAAAGCTTACACAACCTTTCTTTGAGATGTATTATCTCCATCCTTATTTGCAGTATAGGATGGTATATCCAGCACCCAGACAAAGCCATGTTTTATCTTAGTAGCACTTCAAAAGCAGAATCATGCACACAAGGTGCAAAATGGATCTTTTCCTTTCAGTTCTCCTCAAACTCATAAATCAAAGATTTCAAGGGAGATAGGTCATGTGTCTAAAGACAACTACTGCGATCCCATACTGATACGGTCTCAAGCCAGATTAAGACATTTCTAATGTCTTTAAATCAGGCTGGAATGTACAAATAGCATCTTATACAGAATTAAGTTATTCCCAGTTGAAGAGAAGTAATTACTGACACAAAGGTGACACCTTAAGCAAATCCATGTTCCAGGTATCCAGGACACAGCTTTGTCCTCAAAACAAATAAATGAGTTCCATCAATTTCAGCCTCAGCAATGTGTTCATCTCTTACTGAAAAAAAATCCCTGCAAAGAGACCAGAAGGAAAACTGGAATGCGGAAAACCCAAAGCCTCCATAACAATTTTAGATCTCCATGTCAATATCCACTTGTTCAAACTTCTGACTTACTTTTACATGTGACAAAACCTTGTAGTCTTCTCCTAAACAGGTAGGAAGGATGTGGTGGAGTATAGAAATTCAGGCAGGAAATATGACCTGGCAGTATATGTACTAAGAGTGTCCTTCCCTCAAAGAACCCTTCCATCATTTTCTGTCCTTGCAAGATTGCTAGAAGGTGTAACCATCAGTATTTCCAAACCCGCATTGATGGTCAGAAATCAGTCTGCCAAATTGGTGGGATAAAAGGAAACGTACAAAAAATCCTAGATGTATGAACCTGAATGCTAGCTGACACCATAAAAAAAAGGCATCTAGAATTTGCTAAAAGGAAGAGAGGCAAAAAAACCTGAGAAAAACATCAAACTAAGTATTTAACAGCTATATGTACTAGACTCATTAAGAAACTTTAAGCTAAATTCCAAAGGAATCTGCAGCAGTGCCTGCATAATACCAGTCACTCAAAGAAGCTGCCCCTTCTTTACTAACACCAAAATTAGCCTGTACAGTTTATTAACAAATCATCTCGAACATTTCAGTATTTTGAGTGTCAAACTGGAGCATTCATTTTTGCATGCTACCTCAAAGTCACCCTTCACACTAAACAAGCAACAAGGTTAAAAAAATAATATATATATAATTACTAACTACTCTTTAATTTATGTATAGATTTAAGCTTAGGGCAGATACATAACATGAATGAGTTCATCTACCTACATGCTCTATCAACTCCACAGGACTTCTCTCGCACGCTCTCTCTCCCTCCACGTAACAAGACATTATACAGCCTTGAGGCTGTAAAGACATCTGTATGCAAAGCCTCTGCCTTAAATACTGCTTTTTCTAGAAATAATTTTGCTTTGAGAGTCTGCCTATGCAATCTCTGACTCTCTTGTATACATACTCTCTTCTAAAACTAAATTCTCATCATGTTCAAACCCTGCCATTAAGCATTCCTGTGATTTCTAATCTAAGCAGAAAACGCATCTTTTTTCCTGTCTACCTTTTAGAAATAGGAACATTACTTTGGCATGGCCAAGTGTAATCACCTCCTGTTAATATGTCAAACTGAACTTTACTAAGTAGAAATAAATCACTATAACGTTAAAAATAAAAGCGTTCCTTTGTCCCACGAGTTTGACTCTCAGTATACAACTTATATGCAATACAAATTCACAGTACAAGTATATACAACACAACAGTATATACAATATATTTATATAATTGCTGACATCTACTATGTGCTGACATGTACTTTTTATTAACAGCACTTCACTAAAACTAGATGTGACCACAGCTTATATCAGATTAGAGTGAAAGTCATTCAGGATGAAGAAGCCTTTGTCTACAGAGTGACACTGTAAGAGCAAACCCTGAACAGAAGAATTGGGCAGTTTTAGAAAGAGATATACTGAAGCACAGAAGGAGGAAAGTGTTTCCTAGCTGAGAACATCCTGAACATCCATTCTTCTGCAGAACGAGCCACAGGGAAACAGATCCCACCCAACGGACCGTGCTGAACCTACTGACTGGTAGCAAGACCCTCAGAGATGAGACAGAAGGTGTCTGTCTCCATCCTGTCCACTTCAGTGCTATGTATTTAAGACAGCTGCAGGAAGGACTCTGTTGCCCAATGCTAGTAACTACTGAGTCTGTTTTCAGTAGGTATCAAGAGGAGGTTGCCTTGCCATGAAACACCTGAAACTGGAAATGAAGATGTAAACAAGCCCTCAAAGCTCAAAAGATCAAACAGCTGCAGAACCGCTCTCACCACAAGAAAAAGCTGAGATGTGGACATAAATGGAGCATGAGTCCTCACATACAACAATCAGTAGATAGCATTCACAGAGACAAATAAAACTGGTCCAGTCAGGGCCCTCTCTCTGGGGCCATTGGTAACAGCAGTCTGCTTTTGGAATTGGGAGGCACAGAAAAGCGAGAAGGGTTAGAGGAAGCCTATACCTGAAAAACTCCATCTTCTTGATTTGAAATCAAGTCCCTCCATCACAACACAAATAACTAGCTTTACACTGGCAAACCACTCAAGGATTTAGTGACATGTCACATGTCTGAAAAAGGATGATCTCACAGTGTCACTTCCATGTGTCTGTTCAACTGAAAATTGTTTAGTTTACCTGGCTGTGGATTAAACACAGTGACACCAATTGGCTCTGTAAGCTGAGCCCAGCTGGACATACTTACTTGAATGAAAGAAGCATACATACAGCTTCTCAGGAACAGTTCTTCTCCTTTGAAGCAGGGAGAATCTCAACTCGCTAAGTCTGGCTAGACTTGAAATAGCTTGTTACACAGAGCAAGCGCTGGTTTTCTTATGCTGTAGTTCTGATACCTGGACTTCTTGCACTATACAGTTAACTTCACCAAAAGCAAGATGAGGTCTGGCATGACTACTGCTCCACTACAGCTTCTTCAAAGTTAGCACCTAATCCCCAAATTATCCAGATGTATCCGTAAACTAACTTACCAGATCTCCCTGTAAACACCAGATACTATCAAGTTTAATAAACTTTAACTCATTAAAATGATCCCAATCTACCATATGTCTATTTTATTTTTATACACATATATACACAAAAAAGTACACTATATTTTGTGTGTGTGTGCGCATATATATATCTGTAGTAGCTTGTCCACAACCAAAAGTTTACTTTACTGAGATTCTTTTCAAAGCTAATTAAGTGCACTTCAGTTTAGATCATGCCTTATACTTCCACAGAGTAACAGCCAATTTCAAGCAATAGCACCAAGAAACAGAGTAAAAAGTATAGGGACTTCATAAGACAGAGATGCAAACTATTTTCGCCGTGTGTTTTTGTTTACATCTTTCATTTAGTATTTACAATAAAAAACACATAGTTCATAGTATTAAATTTAGTCAGAAAAACAGTAAAAAACAAAAAAAAATTGACAGCTTCCTTGTTTTCTTATAGGCTCATTAGCAAAAGCCTCCCCTCTTAACAGCTACATCCTTAAACTGGAAAGAAAGGAAACATCTGCACGGCTGGTAGCATAACAGCAAAATGTCACGTGATCTTAATTTAGCTAAACTGAAGCTTTTCCTTCTCTGCTTGTTCTGTCATTGCTTGTTAAGAATAGGAAATGCTTTGTCCTCACCTTACAGTCTAATCTGGAAATATCGGAGACAGGAGACGAAGAAAGCATGCTTCTACCCTTCAGCACTGAAGCAATGTTTGAGGTTACTCCATGCATGATAAAAGAACCTTCTCAGCAGTCTGACAGAAGTGATAAAGAGTGGTTTGCACAGAGTAGCCGCCTGTCAAGGGCTGCCTTACACTGCTTCTTTCAGCCTATGGGAACTTTTTGATAGACCCAAGAATACGAGCTGCCCCATGACCCACACTACTTCCTACAAATGGGGAGAGAACAATAAGAAACACAGCCAATGTCCCCAGCTAAGTACAATACTGCAAAAACAGGAATGAGTTTCAACAAAGTTTGTTCTCTTTTGCTTTCTAGAATAACGTGGACTTTGTCAAACACGCAACATACCAGATAGCTTCCACTACACTTTCACCAGACTGTTACAGCATACCTATTTACACATGTACAAATAGTTCTGCAGAAGCCATTAAGAAAAACAAAATCACTACACAGTGTAAAACCTGACCTGCACAGACCCCATTTCAATAACCAGATGCACCATGGCTTTAAGCTAATGTCAGCTTTAAAACTCCCTACACATTTCCTTTGGTTCATACTGTTTCTCTCCACCATAGCCAGAGGCTACGTCTTGGTTCAAAAAAATCATCAACTCTGCAACGGACATAGTTTAAGTTAGCCAAACCACCCAAGAGAGCACCCGCTTTTCCACAGCCTCTTTGTCCCTGCGGCAAACCTCTGTGCTTGGACTAGGCTACTCCATGATGCAGCTACAATGCTGAGTAAGGGCTTTACTTTGGGGGCTCAGTAGTGGGACAGAAATACACCTTACACATGCTCTCCACTGAACATAGGTATGAGGCTGATCTTCTCTGACTGAAGCTACTGAACTTTTCAACATCAACAGAATATGCTCATTCCTGTTCTAAAAACAGGAAAATGAAATCATTTACAGACTAGCAACACCACTTCATCTGCATAAATGCATCATCATACTTGCTGATAATTCAAGCTGTTAAGACTTAAGGTCATTCAATTCTGCAATATTCCAGCTTTACTTAAGATTTTATTCCATGTACAACAGAAACATCTCTGACCTGCCCAAAGCCAAAAGGAAGCCTTTGGAAGATCAGGGAATTTACCCTCCATGTCAAAATCCAAACTGTCACCCTAAAAACATGGTTATTGCAAGGAAGTTGTTATTCCGGAGTCTGACTCTGTTTCCAGAAGATTTACCTGGACACATGGGGAGAGTTTTAAGAACTAACTTGAGAGAACTATTTGTATCAAGCCTAAACTTCTTAGGAAGTTTAACACAAAGAACATGGCTCAAGACACCACAAAACTTGTACGACAAATGTGTCAAGATTCTTTACATCCCCACATACACAACTTCCCTCCTCAAAAATAACCGCTAAATATACAGCTTGAGCTACTCATTGTTAAAGCTTGCTAATACAGAGACTATTAATAAACTCCTGCAGACAAACTCACCGCTTAAATATAATCCTGGTCCTGTGTTTCAAGATACTTAATTTGAACATGCTATATAATGCACAAATCAATGTGCTGTAAGTTTTAAAAGCCTTAAACTCAGAAGTGAAAATGCTTGGGTTTTGTAAAAAAAAAAAAAAAAAAAAAAAAAATTAGCATACACATATGCAAAGCCACATATCCAAACACCCAAGTTAAATTATTTCAAAACGCTACATTTGCAGTCTATCGTGCATATACAACAGAGGAAGAAAAGCAGCTTTTTCAGTGAAGAACGTCATTTAGAAAGACACAATGCACAAGAAGATGCTTAAAAAAGGACTGTGAAGTCATTAACCTGAAAAAAAAAATCTTAAATCTTTATGCCCAGAGATGAGATAGCACTAAGAAGATAAAGAGGAGAAAGCTGTCCACAGGATTTTCAGTTTAGCTTCAAATCCAGAAGCTTTTGAACACTGACTTATGATGTGATCATACGTGACCTGCATATTTCCCCACAGTTTGCATTGAGTATGTCAGTAAGAATGGTTGATAAAGATGACTAAATCTACATTCGTATCTCTGTCTGGAGTTTGGGGTAGGGGGAGAGAAGACATCTATTTTAACACAAATCTATTTGCTTATTTGAGAACTACTTGTCTTTGCATGCCTATTACTGTGGCTTGAATCGCTCACTGTTGCAGAGTTACTTCCGTGTACTTCTGAACATTACAAAATGTTTCTCCGGCAATGTGAATTCCCACAATGAGTAAAGAAAGCCACCAGCTATTTCCTGTGATGATTTTACACCTTTTACTGAATAAAACTGAAAACATCACACCCTGCACTGCTATGAGACAAGATTTTTATCGTATTCCCTCCCTCCCCAAGGCAGCAGATAAACAGAAATAAGAGCACAGTAAGATAACATAAATATCACATTTCAAAACCATTATCAGCTGCAAATATGTCAGAAGGAATGCAGCCACCTTTGTTATTTCATGCTCCAAGTGACACATCTGGAAGACTGAAAAGCTTTTTAAATGTTATCGGAGATTATCCCAAGGAAGGGAAATAGC
Source organism: Gavia stellata (assembly GCF_030936135.1). Taxonomy (NCBI): domain Eukaryota; kingdom Metazoa; phylum Chordata; class Aves; order Gaviiformes; family Gaviidae; genus Gavia; species Gavia stellata. The sequence goes on along the minus strand of NC_082599.1, from coordinate 19,575,036 downwards.
TGCAGTGCAGCAGCTGCTGCAGTACTGCTGTGTTCTGGGGCTTGAAGGCAATGTGAGAGCCAAGCTTGCACTGCAACATCTCATTCTCACATTTTGCCTCACAGAAAATACAGTCTGCAATAATGAACTCAGGTTAAAAGACAGAAATAAGAGATCTTGGCTGCTATAATATTACAACATACTAACTTACTTTCATGTACATCAATATAGTCTTCGATGAGAAGGTTCCTCCAAGCCCAACAACTTCAACTGTCAGGCCCACCCTACGCAATGAAATTTGACCAACTCTAAGTTTACAGAACACCTGTCTCTGGCTGACAAAACCAAGATTTAAGTATTTACATGGCTGAAAAAACATTATTACTTTTAGAGGTTAGGATGCAGCAACAAGATAAAAAAATAGATGCCAGATGTTGTTCAGCAAAGAACCAATGAGACTAGCACATGAGAGGATCTGCTCTCCTCAAACTAATAAAAGCCTATGAGAGCACAGTGATGACCTCTGCTCTTTGCTGGTAAGACAACAACCTACATTCAACTTGAGGTCTACTGTTCGCTACCTAACACTTGAAAGCAAGGTATTTGTGATGCGGGGAGAAAAAACCCAAAACTGTTATTATCACCTACTTTATATTATCTACCAGTAATTCTTCCAACCAGCTGAAGAAGTGGTATTTATTGTTTTAGACATACTTGCTCTAATACATCCCACCTTGGCCACAAGGTGAATAGAGGTACCAAGCATCTCAAGAGTTCACCCGTGTGCTGAAGGCTGATAAAGGATGTCCTTACAAGGACAGAGGGGGTAGATCCTTCTGCATCTTACTGAAGATGAGCCTAGTTTTTATGTTATGAGTAAAAATTTTACTTAGCACTTCCATACATTTGTTGCAGAATAACTCTTACTTGGATCACAGCTAGTATGTCAAGTCATGATTCTGAGACTACAACTCCATAAACACCGGACTATCAAAGGAAAAGCTTTATTTTTTTAAGACATTCTCTCTCCCTCTCTTTAAAAAAAAAAGAAAAAAGCAAAAGCACTAAAAATTCCTTCTTTACCAAGGCCAGACTATATTACTAATAGGATTAATAATCGATGATACTGTTTGAGCAGTCTGGATAAGTACAGACACAAATTTGCACGTAAATCTATTTACAGTGGTCTCCCACAGCATACAAACTTTTTATCTGCTACTCTCCTTCACTAATCCTACATTTGAAATCATGCTGAAGTTCTAAATTGCCCATAAGACTCCCACACTTGAATCTACCCCATGTCCCAGTCACAGACAACACAAAAAAGAAGCAAGACATGTCAGTACTTTGCAATAACTCATTTTAAGACAGATTAGAAGATAGGTGATGAAGTTTTCCTATGAACAAAGAGTGAAAGATGAAAAATTGCAAGCAGTTTGGATTATTTTTGTACTCTTAAATTACTGTGAGAGGAGAAGGCTTCTGAGTGACTATTCATGGATCACCACGTGATAGCCATCAATCCCGTCCAAGGTTTGGACTAAAAACTGTAATTCATTGAAGTCAACAGAACTACACTGATTTGCATCAGCTAATAATTTGATTTGAGAGGTTTCTGTTTTAGCACGAAACACTGCATATCCTTTGAAAACATTCTAACACACACAACAGCTTGCTGTATCAGAGTGCAAAGGGCAACTGTTTCCAGTCGTAGTAACTCTCATGCCACACTGTGAAAGCACTTTTTGTAAAAGCTAAATTATCACGGTAGACAGAAGAAAATACTCCTGCCTCTTTCATACTTGTTTGCTTCCTGTTTTAAAACCAAACTTTGGGAAATGTATGCTGGGGGGTGTGGGGGTGGGAAGTAAAAACAAAAGAAATCCTTAGAATGACTCTGTAACCTGACTTGAGAAATTATTAGTAAGACATACAGATAATTAAGTAGGTTTGTATTTTCTTCTTGAATATGTATTTCTGATGACTCTTTAGAAGAAAACTTGTCTTCCTATAAAGGCAAGCCTTCAACTCAGCTCTCATCACAAGCAGTAATTCATCTCCTGATGTTTACTGGGGTCAGGACAGATGGAAATTGCCAAAAAAGCTGCATAACTTCTGCTAATTCAAGGATACCAGGAGTCAAACCAGAGCTGTGCTTTGAGGTTACACTTGAGAAAGAGCTGTCAGTCTCAGGCTTCACAGGTCACCCATCTGCTTTCTCACCAGCAGCCTGCTTGGACACTGCTAGGTAGAGAATGTGGAGAACAACACTGCTATACAAAGCAGCATGCATCTCTCACCAAGCCTGACCACATCCACTTCTGCCATGGCATTTCAATGCAGTAGGAAGAGAGTAGCTGTGCTATAATATCCCGTAAATGAACTTTCAGCTCCATTTCAAAGAAAAATATCAGCAGCAACTCATTAAACTGTATAGTTTACAGGGACTTCAGTAAAAAAAGTAACTACACAGCAATTGCATATTCTACTTAAATAATAAAAACTAGCAAGATCAAGCTGTTCAGCAACATTTCTACCTCAAGCATGCAAGTAATTTGAATTATATTGATCCAACACTTGGGTTTTTTTCCAGCTGGGTAAGAAAGAGTTTTTAGGTTATGCGAACCCTGTTCTGGGTTTTCTTCTTGGTTGGTTTGGGGGATTGGGTTTTTGGGTTTTTTTGGTTCATTTGGTTTTTTTAAAACCTTCCACACTTCAGTCTGCTCAAAAAACAATCCCCCTTTTTTCCCCTTCCCCCAAGTTATATCAAACTCATTTTAAAACTTCACGAGACTGCCCACACTATGAGCCAAGCCCTTTTCTTACTTCTTGATTTCTGAAATATGGGAATCCATTGTCATACTGAATTCTTACACATATGCAAGATCAAACTTAGTGAAACAGTTAAGTATATGTGAAAATTAAGACTCAAAGAGAATGCCTCAAGTTTCATCTGATTTTTCAAATTCAGCAGAAGAGAATTCTTTAACCTATAATGTTAAGGAGATGACTCAAAAAACCCAGACATTGTGAATCAGCTTTTGCATCATTAAACCCCCCCCCCCCCCAAAAAGAACAACACACAGCAATGTATTTTCCTGATTAAGAAGTTTCAGTACAGACATGACAACAGGAGTTGTCTGTATTTTAAATGGCATATTGTTTCAAAAGACTTCTATGTATGGTGGGAATATTTTTGAATCACCTGCCTCTAGTCAATGTACTGAAACAGCAACTTTATAGGAAGTGCTTACCCTCTCCTTACACCACAGAAGGATAAAATAAATTTTCTTCAGTGACCGGCTGAATGTTATATGAGAAATATAGGTAAAATCTAAAGTACCTTGAAAGTAGTATTACTACTGCATAGCACTATTAAATCCTTTAGTAAGTGGATTCTATTTCAAAACATTTCCATTCAAGACCCAGGCACGTTTGGGTTGGGGTTTTTTCCCCCCCCTCCAGTTCTGCAGCAAGTCAGCCAATTAGACTTAAATCTGTCTATATTAAGAACTGAATAACATCCTGTGGAAATTTATTGTATTCTGTATGTTTAAAAAAAAGTGACAACCTCCCCTCCTGCCATTTTTTTATCATATTCATGATCAAGTATTTTGAAATAGCCAAGATGTTTGAGTCCTTTTAAAGCAGGAAAACAAACCAGCTTTATATTTATTAACAATGCAGTTTATCCTGGCATATCTCCCCCTTCCTGTGTGTGATATTTATCTTTTTGTGCAATTCATGAAGTAAAACCCCTCAAAGCTTAAGGCTCTAAGAGAACATCTGAAGTACTCAAAGTGTTAAAAAAAGCAATTATATAGTCAAAGCATGCTTTGTATGCTTAATAACTCTAGAAAACTCCTTAGTAAATGGCAACATTTCTAATACTACATCTTCAATAGGATTGGGGGTGGGGAGAAAAGATCAACTGGAGCCCTTTTTTTTCCCCTTATACTAAATTATATAATCATATTAAAATATGTAATGATAAGCAAACAACAAACCTGACTGCTCCACGCACAATACAGGTTACATAAGAAACTCCAGTTGTGATTGATCATGCAGTCCAAAATCCTGAACTGGGCCATGTCTTGCTATAGCGCAGACTGCTGCTGTGCTCTGACTCAGCTTTTGTCCGGGTGATCCTCGAGGATATGAGCGCTATGCAGTAATGACATTCAGGAACAAGGACCTTCCTTCCTGTCAGTCTCCCTTCCCACCCCAACCATGTGTCAACTCAACAAGATAAACTGACAGAACTGCATAACATTCTTCAGAATAATACTTCCGAAGCTGCCAAATTATGCATTCCTGGAAAAAAAAAAAGGGAAATAAGAACAACCTAAGAAATCTCACTAAAGGAAACACAGAAGGGCATTCTTCCCCACCCCTTCATTTCTGCTGCTGCTGAAACCAGTCTGAATAATTTACTGTGCTAGTTTATATCATACAAATCAAACTTGCTTAGGCACAGTTGTGATTATGGCTTCTGTGTTTTCATGTGGTCCAAAGGCGTATGGCCCCTATTTTAAACATGGCACAATATGAGCAACTTTTCAAAGTCAGTAGAACCTCACAGTTTTCATAAAAGTTACACAGATTTCTCTACTTTGGGTTCTTAAATGGCAGGCTCCCCTTTAAACCTATCAGAGTACTGTTAGTGCTACACAGAAATGCTGCCTGCCTTTTTTAACGAAGGATGATGACCACCCTATTGACAGGGAAATGGAAGATTAGTGCGATCCTGAGAAACTGCAGAAATACTGGAACAGTTTTTCTTCCTTTACATTATTTCTTTTTTGCAATATGAGAACAACCACCCTGTTTCAGCATGCACCTCACCTTCTGTGTCTTGACTGTCTACCTTGTATTCCCCCTTCCCTTTCAAAGGTGAGATTCAGAAGTACAGGAAATGTGTTTCCATAGAAACATACACATTTTATCTGATGATTACATGAACTATTAGACTAGTCACAGAAACAACTTACAATAATCTGCAATTTAAACACCACAATTAACTAACACTTCAGAAACAGACAGGCATGGTTTTATCTACCAGCTGTAGCTCAAAATAATTTAAAACTAGAACATGTTATTTGTTGAAGGTGTTAGAGATCCCAAACATATCTCCAGTGACACAAGAAGGGACCCAAACATTCCGACCTGAAGCCAAGGAAGGAGCAGAGACAGCCTCACAGAAAATAGGGCCTCAAGGGTCCCCCCCATTGCCAGGCTCACCCGCTCCTTCAGTAAGAGAAGGATAAAGATAGCACAGGAGATGAGACGCTTATGAGGAGAAGGGCAGCCTTCTGTTTGCATCAGCATTCATGGTCTGCCTCAAGGAAGAACATCTGTGAGACGCAAAAGACTATTCTATCTCAAGAAAGCATGGAGGAACGGCTACAGGAACAGGTGGTCAATTCACCCTTTGATTCAGTAACAGCCAAACTGAAACGTACTTCAAATCTGAAAGAAAATCTGTGCTATAAAAGCAGCCTAGAAGTAAAACAAACTTGTGCATGAGGGTCAAACAAATGGTGTGGCCAAATAGCAGCTTGTAACTTTGAAACAGTTATACAAATAAGGTCTCATTTGTTTTAACCAAACCAAACAAAAAATCTTGTTCTAATTTCTCATCCCAGGGGCCCTGGGAATTAATGCCAGAGTTCAAGCCAACCTTTTCCCTTCTCACCAATGTGAGCAATCTGCAAACTTCCAACACACAGTTGTGTAACAACAAACCTATTCTGGGTCATTTAAGATGTACGTGGCAGAGATTCTCTATTATCCTTACAACACCTAATTACAAAAAAGGGAGAACAATAGTATCAGTGCAACACAGCACAAAATGACTGTGGCTTCAGAAAAAGCACTTAAAGACAGGGATTAAAGAGCTTGAGACATTAAAGCAATGAAATTTCCTCGTACAAATTACATGTTCTGCACTGAAGCAGCCTGTGCTGACAAGGGGCTAGAAGAAATGTCCTGCTTAGCAACTATTACTAGGTGGAACAGATACACTTCCTCACAACAGACATCATAACTATCCAAGCTTGAAAAATCTTGGAGCGGGAGGATATTTGGGAAGGTCTTACGGAGCTGGGGGTTACTGCAGAGCTGCTGGAGCAGAACAAGGCAGCGAAGTCTCCAGGACAGGAACACTGGAACGAGGAAGGACCTGGCACCCCACGGGACTGGCAGCAGGGATGCTGGCAGAACGTGCGGGGCAGCCTACACATGGCTGGAAAAGTGGCCTGCTGCACATTAGTTGCACTGTGGAAAAATGCTGTCATCAACTAAATAAGGTGGAGGGAAGAAGGGAAAGGAGATCTGGCAAGTTAAGAGAAGGACTGCTGTTTTGTACTAAAAACATCAATCAGGTTCTTCTTAAACCGTATTTTAGTACAATTCTGCAGTGATCTGTTTCATTAGCAATTATCTACTTTAAGATCCATAAAGTATTACTCAGTATTTATTCCCTATGACGTACTCAAACGGCTAATAACAGTATTCAACATAGTATACTAGAAGTCTCCTACTGTACAGTATTATGTAAAAAAGAAATTGAGTCAGTTAAACCTCAGAATGAAATTTATGCAACTCTTCCCACAGAATCAGCAGCCATGATTAACCTGTTACTTTTTGGCATTCATTTTCAAATCTGGTTTAAGGGAATTCTAAAACAAAATTCTTTTTTTTCCCTCCAATCTGGTCAGTGCTTATGTAGCACTGTAATTCATGCAAAAGTGTCTAAATACTGCAGATAAAAACATAAATAACAATGCAGAGCAGTAGGACAACATTTTCAGAAACAATCAGTATGGGCCTGACAGCTGCCACCAAAAATCAGTATTAAAATGTTTGTAAATTCCAACAGGCATAGAATTAGTTGAGGACCAAAATTTTTGCAAGCTTTATTGAAGGCCCTTAGATAAAAGGAGGAGCTCAGAAACTGCTGCAAGAGTAGCACTTTCAACAGTAAGTTGCAGTCATTGCTTAAAACAGACTCTGAAAATTTTCTTCTAAGTCAGTCTGTGTATTTGTAAATTTGATCTGCCATTACCAAAAACCGTTCCTGATAATCTTCAGTTAGCCTGACAATTGCTCTCTCATTTACAAGAGACAATCTCCTTCCTGGTACGAGGTTAAATCAAATTCCACTAGCTTAGCACTCCTCTGTTCTAACCTTACTTTCTTTACTGTTAATGTGGGTTTTGGAATACCTTATTTCTTTCTCCTAAGCATGGTTACTATGCTTAAGAGATTCTGCTTAGAAGATTCTTGTGCGAGTGCACAAGAACTGATGGAACCTCCTTAAAGTAGGCCTACAATAAACAGAGGGCTTCCCTTTTTGCCTTCAACACTCCATATACTAATGTCCTCCTTAAAAAAAGTTTAATGCAAAACCAAAACAATTTGTGCTGTAAACATTTTAAACTTTTTATCAAAAATTTATAAAGTTTTGTCCAAAATTTAAAAGCAAGGCTTCCGCACTGAATTTCCAATTTGGAGTACAAAAAGGTCAACAGAGTATTTAAAGATGCACTCATTGCATAACTAGAGAATGATAGAGGACACACATCAACAGTAGCAGGCTCCAAAGGTCTCCAATGCCTAATTGCCCAAAGAGCTCTTTGTCATATGCTGAGCTTTGATTGGAAAAAAGATGATGATGACATCCAGGTTTTGAAGTTCTACTGATGGTCAGTTTTCCTCTCCCTAAAAGAATGAAGGGACCACTTAAAATTCCAAGAATACAATAAAGTTGATGCTCAATTATGCAATTTATTAACTAAAATATAAGAGCCTGTCCAAAGCATCATGTCCTCTCAAAGACTGCATGTCACAAAGTCTAATATTTTCTCCTGGTGCTAAAGACTGCAAGTTTAGGATCTCAGTATTTTGAGGTAATTAAGCTAAAAACAGGTCAGAAACAACTTTCTCAACTCATCATTTCTCAGAATCTGTCAGTCTTCTATGCAAACTCTGGAAGGTTAAAAAGGAACAGAGAAGAGGCAAGATTTTCCTAAAAAATATGCCCCTCAAGTATCTAGGCTTCTACCTAAAAACTGCAGTAAGCTTTCTGAAACAGAAAACATAGCTCATGCTCACAGAAAGGAAGGGCTTCCATTTCCTAACGACTCCAGATACTTTTTATACATGAGCAAATACGCAAGCTGTACACAAAGGTAAACCACATTGCCAGCACACACTGAAGCATGTCCCAAAAGGATGCCGTTCAGAACTTAGAGCACCAAATTCTTTGAAAGGGTAAATCCTTTACTAAAGATTTTTTTCCCATTGAGCTAATTCTAGTCAAGCTATCTGCTTGGCCACTGCACCTCCACACCACAAGAGATCTTGAAGTACTCTTCACAGGAGCCTTTCCAAATGCCTTTCTCCTGTTCCCACCTGTGGTCTCGTAAATTTAAGGCTGAGTAGAACTTGCACATTTTTAGTGTTATGCAAATGCTACAGAGAAAGGTGCTGCTTTGAAACATTATTAGCACTGAATTACTTACCGCTGTTTGAAGCCTAACTCTTGTTAAATATTATAGCAGCATCCCTACTTTCAAGCAAATTTTAAAAACATGACATTTAAAAATCATCACACTCTGTAGATGAGGAATATATAAAAAGAGGGTCCTTAAGAGAACACCATTGACTGGTAACCTACAGCTTGTTGAGGACAAAACAAGAGTCATTCATTAGCACATTTTTTTCTGTAGATTTATGGACAGGGGACATAGATTCTAAGACATTAGATTACTAATGAGCAATATTCTTCACATCTGCACTTCTACTTTTATTTTATAGGGGGATAAAAATATAAATATAGTAGCTAACACGTGCTACCAAATAAAGCTACTACAGGTTAGATTTTCAAACCTGTCAGACAATTTGTTCTATTGATTACAGTCAACATAATGCAGTACAGAGAACTCCTATTAGCTACAGAACCCAGCAGAGAAACAAGTACCACCACCTGTCACTCCTAAGTGAAGGAGAGTCAAATAAAAACAGCTTGTTAACTCATACAGTTTGGTGACTGTTATGTCTAGCTTTCTCTTCTGACTGCCCCCAAATTTTAGGAAGTTGCACAGTGCCAGAGGCTAGTCTAACAAATTTTGATGGAATTTATCATCATAAACCCCTTCAGATAAAGCTGAGGTATCGCAAACAAACAAATCAACACCCCTGCCCCCATACATCAAGTTTACAAAGAGAATTTTAGTTTAGACCCTATAACCTTTCTTCCATATGCTGTGTTTTCAGAGGTTCAAACTCTAGTCTTTACTTTTTTAAAAGAACTCAAAGATTAAGCTCTATAAACTCTACCTATCTAGTAATCTCTCCAGGCAATTTAGGCAATTGGAAGAAATTAAAATCCACATTTTCCTTCAGTTTCCCCATCATTTTTTCCATGTAGACCAAGCCTGGTTTTGCACAGTGTTATCAGATCAGTTACGTGACATACTCTGAAACTAACTTTAATTGCTTCCAGTATTTTTTGTTGTATAAAGTATGTGCACTTCATCAAAGCTCTTCCCCACCATTGTGCAAGTTTCCCCCCTTTCAATAGAGCCTTCATTCATCCAAAGGTGGATTGACTTGGAAGAAAATACACTTTAAAAGAAAACATACTTTCCAGTGAGCTTTGCAATTCTAAGAAGGCTTAAGGTTTATTTTAGAAACAAACTGAACATCTCAAGTTGCTACATGAGTAGCAGAACTGACTTTGGTCTCGTACATCTTGTATCTCCCCCTCATCTTCTTTCCTCCCATCAGATCCCCTCTAAAGGAAAGAATGAGGTTTTTTGCTAGACAGCAGTCACACATGCACTGACAGGCCACCAGAGCCCCGCCATCTCACCCCCAATGTGAAGCATTAACCTGGGCTTGTCTTCCATCTAGCTACTGAGTTGCTCCAAACTTCCAGGAACTTCATTATCTCTGAGACCTTTTTCCTGCCTTGAAATTTGACCGGAATAGGCCAATGAGCTCAAGAGCAACTGTAGAGGAACTAACAGACAGGCAGACTGATGGCATACAAAAAAGAAATCAGATTCAAGAATTTTTACTTCTTTGCTCCATTACATCACCTGCTTCCTTCCATATCTTTTGCCTGAAGAACACAGGCCCTGCACTTCCAACATACTGCCTTCCCCTCCTTCAGCATGCAGTTATTACTGCACAAGCTACATTACATGCTTTATTTTTGGGGGGACAATAAACCAATTCTCTACTCCATTTATACTTTTTCCATAATCCTATAGTATTAGCATGCTCAAATTGTCCTACACAAATGCAGAGATTGTGATCTTCTCATCAAAAGTAAAAAAGAAACTTGCAGAACCATAGGCTAGTGCTTTTAATACATTTCAATCCTATAAAGCTCATGTGAATTCTTCAGGAAAAAAAAACAAACTGAAAATTATTAAGTCAGAAAAGGCCTACAGCCATATTCTCATCAAAAAAATATGAGTACCAGTGGAACAATAAACAATTTTTTTTCTGACCAACATTCATTTTCCAATAGGTTAAATTCTACTTTACTCATTTTCTCTACGTTCGTTAAGGAAGAATGACAAAAGAGCTGAAGAAAGTAAGAAGCACGCTTTTCTAGAAAGCAAAAGCTCAAATTCACAAAACACAGGCACAGCAAAGGTGGTGTTGCACTTCGCTTTATGGGGCGCAGCTCCTGAAGCGGCATTTACAGTGCGAGGAGCTCAGGCTCCTATCTCAGCAGTGGATAGACCTAAGCATCTAGTAAGGAAATTCAAAACAGCGAAGTACAGACCAGGCAGATGCTAAACGCAGCAATATATTATGCTGAAGAAAGGAGTACATCCAAAATCCCACTTATTTCTAGAGTTCAGACAACTGAACATATTTTTAGACAGAATGTGAAAAGCACTATGTAAAATTAAGCATTACTGTAATGTGTGTCTAAATGATCAAAAGCACAGAAGCCAGATGTCTTAATTTGTCTATGTGTAACAGGTAATTACTTATGGCATGAAACAGACTTGACATGATGCTTAATACTGGCATTTAAAACCTTTTTATTTCTTAACCACAGAATAAAAGAAACTTTTTATGACAAAAACAAACAGTATGCAAAATACTACTGTAGCACTGGTAAAGACCTGTTTTTCCTCAACTAGAACCACTGCCTCATTACATTTACAGAGGAAGTCAATGGCTTCACCCTCTGGCCTCAGAATTTCAATTGCACTGTGAACCCAGGGTAATTTTTAGTGGTTACACTGAAGGGAAATACACTGATTGCAAAAAACCACAGACTCAACACACTTAGCTCCGCAGGGATGGTATCTAAGTAGATCTTCGTAATAATGTGTCGCTTAGAATTATACTTTTAAACCTCACTTTGCTGGTGGCACAATTGATCCTTCTAAAACTCTTAAAAAAAAGAGCGTAGGGAAGCATCTTAAAAAAACAGCAATTTGCTCGTATTATCATGTTAGGTAAAACACACAAAATCATCAGCATAAAAAAATATTTAATAAGTAAGTTTCACTTTCCAAACGATCTCTCAAGTCTACATGAAAAGCCTACATAACATCTCCAGAAGTGATGGGCTTGGCCAACCTAACAGATTGCTGCTTGACCCTTCAGTGAACCACTTCAGCTCTGCAAAAGATGGGGCGCTCTGGGAAGGAACATCTGAGCATGCTCTGGCAAAGAAAGAATGCTGCAGTTTATCTCAAAAACAAACAAACACCACCACCACCCCCCCCCAAAAAAAAAAACCAACAAAAAAAAAACAACTTTAGCAGCAACAAGGTAGGAAGCCCGCAAGTCACTAAAAGCCATAGACTGCTAAAAACACCACCAGAAACACAGCCAGGCCTCAGAAGAGATGGAAGAAAAACTTTCTAGGGACTACAGGAAACTGGTTTCTAAGTGGTAGCGATCTTTGGTTAATTCATAAAAATGAATAAATAAAAAGCCTCACCAGAAACTAATTCTAGAAGCAAGGACTTATGCTGTTCTAGCCAGTAGGGATTAGAGATATATTCTTTTAACTTCTAACTCAATCTAATAATTTTGTTTTCCTATCAACTTTCTATATAGCAGAAAATTGTGCAAAATCTCACTTTTTTTTAGCTTAAAAATATTTTGGGGTGCTCGCTATTGTAAGAGGATATAAGCAGAGCCATACCAAAATTCTGGCCAACAAGGTTCCACCCCACCAAGCTGAGAGCTATTCACAAGCCCACCTCCAACCCTGCACACAAATATGCATGTAGCTTTAACGTTATCTTGAAACCAGTAATAGCATTTATCGAACAAATGAAGGACAAACATGGTACCTGTGGTATAATGGCCTAAATCATAACTCCACTATTACCATCAAGATTTATCAGTCTCAGAAGCACGCTGATCTCAGATCCATCCTTCCTACTCCTTATTCCTGAGATCTTGACAGAAGAAAGTGAATTACACTAAAAAGTTAAAGCACAATGAGAGAAACACAAAGGGCTTCCAAGAACGTATTTGAAAATACAATTTCTGAAATTCCCCAACATAAGGATAAACTAAGAAAGAAACCTCTAGAAAGCAGACTTGTACCTTCACTTTACTTGAGTACTGATCCTGCAAAAAGGTAGTTAATACAGGAGCCACATAGACAAAATAGCTCCTGAGAAAGTCAACTTGATTCTAATTTTCTTCTAATTTTCCTTACCAAAACTTCATCCTCTAAATTTAGCTGATAAAGAGGAACTGTAAATTTGACCTAATCACCCCCTTAGTCAAAACTCATGCTGGATGATGAAAAGCCATCTCCTCTTCAGTCATCACACTGAAGTTGTTGAGACAGATTTAAGATCAAGATGAATCATCTGTTATTTTTTTTCTTATCCCTGAAACACCTTCATTTCTAAAATAGATGCCGACCCACTAGTCCAAAATAGCACAGTTCTGCTGAGCTTTAGATTATATTGAAAACTTTATCTTCATGAAGTATTATACAAGTGGGCATCAGGAAAAAAAAAGAACCACCAAACTGCAAGAGTGACACAGAATTCAGTGTTTTGCAGTGAATCTAATTCCCTTTCTCCAATTTTTTTAAAAGAACTCTACAGAATCAGGTAGGTGTCTTTTCTAGCATAAATATATTAGGAAAAACCTCTTGTTTTTAGTAGAAAGCACATGCCAATATGGGTTTTACCATGTAACAATACAGAAGGTTATTTAGAGAAAGAACACACAGCTCTAATCACTGTCACTGGAGACTACTGATAAAAAAAGCTTTTGAGATCTTTGCCCAGTCAAGTCCTAAAAGTCTCCAAAGAGGAAGGTTCCAGGACCTCCCACAACCTATTCCAGTGCTTAACAACCCTCAACGAGAATTTATTCTCCTTGTATTCAGCTAGACTTTCCCTTACTGCAACTGTTCCCTCTTGCCTTTTCACTTTAAAAGTGGCTGAAGACCCCAGCCAACTGCCTCCTCAGCCTTCCCTGCTCCAGATTGAGCAAAGCTGGTGCCACTAGCCTCCTCCTCCAGCCAGGGGCTCCACCCCCTGAGTATCTTCCCTCTCTCCAGTTTGTCCTGTCTTGTAGGGAGGGCCAAAAACTGGGCACAGTCTTCTGGGAGGAACCTCAATAGCACCAAACAGATGGGGAATGACACCAACATGTTTTGAAGATGATGGAGTTTAAGTGTTGTGAACAATAAGTATGACCAACTATATTACTATGCTACACAGGTATAGCAACAATTACACCACTGACCCTACTCACAGTAGTAGTAAGTACTAATTTTTTTCTTCATTGACTTGTTTGAGCCATGCCCTCCAGAGCTGCAAAACTAGCATGTAATTCCATGGCTTTTCTCAGGTCTTTTACCCATTAAAAGAGAAAGTCGTTGCCACACACAAAATAATGTAAAGAAACCCCGGTAACGGAGGGGGTAATGGTTCAGTAGGAAGAGGACAGGATGAGAGAGAGGGTGTTACGTGGTCCTCATTTTTAGGCTGCACAGCACAAGTGACAGACAATGTACAAAGGCAACCAAACACTTAATAGAACATGAACGATCAAATCTATAATGTTTGTCACAGGTTAGAAACTCTCCCTCTGTATTGAATACAAAAGACAAGTATGTCATAACTAACAGACTCCCTTTTGCAAAAGCTGGATAGAGGTAAGGGTCAAAGACTTTTTACTATTTTATTTTTTAACTGAAAAGTTCAGGGCTACAATGCACAACAAATGAAAAAGGTAAAAAAATCCCACCCTTAAAGGCTCCTAGCAAATATGAAATAAATACACTAGCACTTAAAATCTCAAAGAAACTCCTAATAATTAAAGACTGAATGAAACAACCTAAGCCAGAAGTCCAGGTGCACAAACACAGGAAACAGCACATAAAACCACCTGAGCCAGTATACTTCAGCAAACTAAAAAGCTGTTCACTCACCAACAATTTTCTGTATGTGAAGTAACACACCACGCAAAATGCCAGCAAGTAGTTCTAGACAGTCTACAAGAGCTATATTCAAAGCCTGAAATCAATGTGTCAGTGAAACCTAATGAAATTACAGTTTCAAGAAAAACATGTAATTTTAACAAGCAAGTCCTAAATCAATCATGATGTATCAGATATCAGACTTCTGTCAGTGCTCGGGGAAGTATTAATATTACAGCCAAAAAAATCATACAAAACAAGTTACTGAAAACTCCAACATTCAAAAAGAAATTAAAGAAAAACAAGCATAGGTGAATGTGTGGAATACGGTGCGGGGGGGCGGGAATAACCACACTAGCAGAAACCAAGAAACAAGCAGGACGTTTACTAGCGGAAGGCTACAGCTTGACTATATAACAAACAGCAAGAATTCAGAGTTGCTTATATTTCAGCAGAAAGTCTGCCTTGTGTCACCCACAACGTTCTTTCAGTCATCAGCAGGTCTTGATCTGTAACAAAAAGTTCACTTAGTGTCATATTCAGTTCACAGTATCTCTCAGGAATGTCTTTTACCAGTCTTGTCTCAAGTGTGACTACGCACACTGTGATCTATCAATGGTGAAACTCCGCTACGCACATGCCAAGCTCTTCATTATATAAGTGACAGTAATAGGATTGTGCAAAAATATCTGGTACTAGGGAAGTGGCTCTCTTCTGGAGGATTTTGTTTTCATTTTTTACTGCAGCTGTAAAAGGACAACATATTTTCTAACCTTGTCTTTCAAGTGAGAAATTATTTTAAAAAAAAAAATCACCACACTACAACTTCAGATCAAATGGCAGAAGTTCCAAGATCTAAAAACACAAAGGGTGTTTGCACAAAATATCGTATGTCAAACAATGACACGAGACAATGCACACCACTAACATGCAGCAGGAGATGAAGACAGCAAAATTTACCATATTATTTTCAACCAGATTTTGAATATGCAACGGACATAAAACAATAACTAAAAGTTACTTAATAGTAGGAATGCAAGGTGGTGTTTCAGCTTTATTTAATAGTCCTTCACCAAACCTCTTCACTGGTTTTCTTATCAATTTTATCTCCTGGCATTTAAATTTTGTTGTATGATGAAATGGATTAATACTCTAATGAAACTTCCTCTTCTCTGCATTTAATTCCCCTGGATAAGTTCCTGGCCAACAGTCTGTGAGGGTAGTTCCTATTTTACTTTGTACAAAAACAATTCAGAAAACACACAAGAAATGTAATAAAAATATTATTATTTGTAATAATTTTATTAACATCACAGCAGGACACAGGCAATCCACTATGGCTCTGGCACATGCCGACAGTTATTTCCTGACACAGGTGACTGAGGATCCAAAAAGGAAGAGGCAATCTGCTGGACCTCGTACTTACAGACAAGGAAGAACTGTTGGGGGTGTGAAGGTCAGGGGCAACCTTGGCTACAGTGACCACAAACAGTGGAATTCAGGATCCTGAGAGAACAGAAAAAAGCCAAATAGCAGTATCACAGCCCTGGGCTTCAGAAGAACAGAACTGTTGAGGGATCAGCTTGGAAGAATCCCACAGGAGACTGTCCTAGAGAGAAGAGGGGTCCCAGGAGAGCTGGTTGATTTTCAAAGATCTTCTCCAAGCTCAAGAATGGTCCATACCAGCATGCAGAAAATCAAGCAAAGGTGGCAGGAGGCCTGCATGGATGAACAAGAAGCTTCTGACTGAACTCAAATGTAAAAAGGAAGCGTACAAGGATTGCAAGCGACAGCCAGGTGATCAAGGAGGAATACAGAGACCCCATGCAGGACTGGGGTTCGGAAAGCCAAAGACCACCTGGATTTCAATCTGGGAAGGGACATGAAGGGCAACAAGAAAGGCTTCCAAACACAAAAGACAAGAAGGTGAATTTATTAAGAGGAAAACACGCTTAACCAACAGGGTAGCCATTTGTGAGGAGTTGACTGGGCTGGTAGATGAGAGAAGAGCAGCAGATGTTGTTTATCTTGTCTTCAGGAAGGCTTTTGACACTGTCTCCTGTAATGTCCTTATAGACAAGCTGATGAGGTATGGGCTAGATAAATGGACAGTGAACTTGACTGGAAACTGGCTGAACTGCCAGACTGAAAGGGTTGTGACCAACAGTAAGAGGTCCAGCTGGAGGCCAGTCACCAGTGGTGTGCCCCAGAGGTCAATACTGGGAACAAGACTAAACTCTTTGCTGATATCCTGGGCAATCCGGCAGAGTAAACCCTCAGCAAGTTTGCAAATGACACAAAACTGGGAGGAGTGGTTGATACACGAGATGGGCATGCTACCATTCAGGCATATGTTGACAGGCTGGAGAAACGGACAAACCAGAACCTCATGAAATTCAAAGGGAAATGTCAAGTCTTCCACCTGAGAATAACCCCAAGCACCAGAACAGGCTTTGAGCCAACAGTCTGGAAAGCAGCTTTGCATAAAAGGCCCTAGGGTTCCTATATGGACAACAGGTTAAACGTGATCCACCAGCATGCCCTTGCAGCAAGGAAAGCCAACAGCCTCCTGGACTCCATTAAGCAGAGTAGTACAGCCAGCAGATTGAGGGAGGGGACCCTTCCCTTCTACTCATCACTGGTGAGATCACACCTGGAGTGATGTGTCCAGTTCTTGAGTCGCCAATATAGGACAGACATGGACATACTGAAGTGAGTCCAGTGAGGGGCCACAAATATGATTAAATTGGAGCATGTGTCACACAAGGAAAGGCTGAAAGAGCTGGGACTGTTTTAGCCTGGAGAGGCTTGGGGGGGCAGGGCAGAAACTTATCCGTGTGTATAAATACCTGATGGGGGAAGCAGGGAGAGAGGTGAAGAATAAGGTGCCAGACTCTCCCAGTGGTGCCAAAAATGAAATGACAAGAGGCAATGCACACAAACCGAAATAGAGAAAATCTCATTTAAACATAAAAACCCCTTTCACTATAAGCGTGATCAAACACTGGAACAGGTTGCTGTGGAGTATCCATCCTTGGGAGTCAAAACCAGCCTGGACACAGTCCTAGGCAGCCTGCTCCAGCTGACCTTGCTTTGAGCAGGAGGGTTGAACTAAATAACCCAGGAGCACCTTCCAGCCTCAATGATTCACTGTTTCTGTGAAAACTGTTTTTAACTCCATGCCTTATTTTCAATGGTGAGAAAGCATTATGGAGCAGCTACACAAACGGTAGCTGCAGACAAGTCAGGTTCATACTGGTTTTTGGAACAGTATTACATTCTAGCTCAAATCCCAAACATTCCCTAACTGTTCACATCCAATATAGTCTGGCAGTACTCGCCGCTAACATGCGCACAAGCTTTTAAAGGTAAGCGTAAAGGCGAATCCATTCCTTCTCTGCCATCCTCATCTAATTTTACTGAAACTATGTTATTCATGCAACCATCACCCTTTTCTCAAACTTCTGGATTCAGCAATCCCAGGATCTACAATTACAACATACAATGACATGTGTATAGGGAATGGAGGAGCAAACAGAAGAACAAATTCACCTTGATACCGATCTCAGAGATCCAGAAACTCACGAGTCATAGAAAGATCTAATACCGAAGACTAACTGCAGCAGATATAGCAGCGGCTTCCAGGCTCCGTGTGAAATCCTGTGAATACTACAGAAAAGCCTTTTCTTTGTACCACAGCTACTTATCACATATCAGCTGATCCCTGTATTTTGCCATTGTGGGCACTGTCTTCTGACTACCTCATATTTCAAGTTCAGGCTATATAAAAATCTACTTACAAATTTATAACTATGTTCTTTAATAAGTTGTATTTTTACAGTAATCTACCTCGTTATCCAAAGCCCACCAGTAGGCAGGAAAAAAATGCTTCAAATATTCACAGTTGACTACAAAGAGCTATAAAAGGATCACATAGCAGAAGAACAGATAAAATTCAATTGCAATTAAAAAAAAAACGCTAAGAGCAGTGTTTCTTAACAGATAGTATGTTCTTACTTTCCCAGCTCAGTGCTTAGGCAGTACATTTAACCATCCACTCTTATTTTCAGGTGAGATACCTATGCCCTTTGCACATAAGGCCACTATAAGCTGTACTTCGCCAAGGTTAGAATCTTGGTTTCATGAAGTTGCAAAAAAAACAGGAAGAGATAATTCTCTTAAGACAGGCAGACTTTGTTAATGCTGAAGGAGACACTAGATGAAGTGTAATTATACTTCAGTCCAGGACTTGCTATGGAAAGATGCTCAAGAATTTTTTTTTTTTAAGATTAAATTTACAGTTTATAAATTCACAATTTGTACTATGTTTACAGCAAGCAGTCTTATTTGCCTGGTTTTGAAGTATCTACAACTCTTCCCAGATTTCCTTTAAAGAGACAAGCTTTTTTCCCCCCCAAAATTTGGCTAAGAATAGAGGAATTATAGAAAGTATCAACTTTTCATTCCTGAAACAAATGTATCTACTTCTACTGTGTGTTTCATTAATTTCAAAATACTATTATTTTTACAAGACTCTTCATATTTTCATTTTGTGACTTCATATATAACAGTATGTCAGGGTTTAGATATTATATATAGTTTTGCATTATAAAAAGAAACAGAACTTGTATTTGTAGCCTTTTTACTCTAATACTTGAAGAAAATGTTAGTTGCTTGGGATATCTGTGCTTAAACCTGGTACTTCCTCCAAAAGAAGGTTTGCAGAAAGTATACAATGCAAGTTTACTTATATTCTAGCACATAATACAAAAAGCAGTCAGCTTTATTTAAAGAACAGTAACAGAATAGGCACAACTGATTTTCACAAGAATCAAAGGCTTTTTTCAAAAGCTCATTTATTAGAACTGCTAATCCAAAGCCTGTTCATGTCCATGAGAATCTCTAGCTGAAAGGACTTGCACAGGTTATTTTATGAAGTAGGAACAGTATCATTTTTTCCCCCATTTCAGTATTTTGAATTAGACTGTGAATACTTTTTTGCAATTATAAAAAAAACTTTTATTAACATAAGCCATCACAAAATGTTTTCCTACACATAGATTTTTTTACCAGTTTCTGAAATCTATCCTAAATCTGCACTTAAGAATAAAAAAAGTAGTCTGGACTGCAATCATTTTAAGAAATAAATACAATGGAACTTCTGTACTCGGCGCTGGTGAGGCCGCACCTCGAATCCTGTGTGCAGTTTTGGGCCCCTCACTACAAGAAGGACATTGAGGTGCTGGAGCGTGTCCAGAGAAGGGCGACGAAGCTGGTGAGGGGTCTGGAGCACAAGTCTTCTGAGGAGCGGCTGAGGGAGCTGGGGTTGTTTAGCCTGGAGAAGAGGAGGCTGAGGGGAGACCTCATCGCTCTCTACAACTACCTGAAAGGGGGTTGCAGAGAGGTGGGTGTTGGCCTCTTCTCCCAAGCGACAAGTGACAGAACAAGAGGCAATGGCCTCAAGTTGCGCCAGGGGAGATTCAGACTGGATATTAGGAAAATTTTCTTCACTGAGAGAGTGGTCACACACTGGAATAAACTGCCCAGGGAAGTGGTGGAGTCACCATCACTGGAGGTATTCAAGGAACGTGTGGACAAGGCATTGTGGGACACGGCTTAATGGGCATGGTGGTGGTTTTTTTTTGGTTGATGGTTGGACTTGATGATCTTACAGGTCTTTTCCAACCTTAGTGATTCTGGGAACTGGATGGAACACAAAGTACAAAATAGTGTAATAGAACAGTAAAGCCTCTACTACCACTTTGTAACAGCAATATGTAAAAAACAGACTTGTGAAAGAAAGTCCAACTCCCCCAGAAAGGCTTTATTAAGGGGTAAGAATTAATTGGAAGACCCTTCTGTAATGAGTCATTCTAAAATGCAACTAGCCCTATTCTTTTCCCAAATGAGAAGAGTCTCTGTAAAGGAAGCAACCAAGCTCCTCAAAAACCAACTGTACCATGGGATACAGAATACAGGGGAAGAACTACCACTGCTCTTCATGGCTTGAAAAGGCTCAGTTGAGGACATATTCTTGTAATCCCTGCTTTCTCGCTTACAGAAACTGGGAAGACTACAAGAGCCTTCCAAGGAATGAAAGATGGTATCTCAGGTCCTAAGAAGCAAAGAGAAATCCGCCAGGCCAGATTATCCAAGTGGGGGAAGTAACCACAGTATTAACTGAACCTAAGGTCTAGTCACAAATCCTGTTCTTAATCTCACACATAATACCTTCCCCTCAACTCATCCAGTGGCATTAATGGCTTGGGAAAAAAAAAACCAAAACACAACCAACCACCACACACCACAAAAAAAAACAACACAAAAAACCCACACACCAAAAAACCCAAAACCACAAACAAAAAAAAACCCACACTAAAACATTGTGATTCACCCTTCCAAAACGAGACTATTGTGATGTTTGTGCTTCACCTCCTTCACAGCATGCACAGAACATAATAAACAGATAAAATTGTTTCCACACTTCAGGTTCCCATTAGGAGCTGCAAAGAAGCCTACACACAACAATTACATCACTGACTGATGTTGCATCATTCACAATTTAAGCCACTGACAACCAGCCATGAAATGGATAAAGGTTAACATGCTGGGGGGGGGGGGGGGTATGGGGGGGGGGGGGGGTGTGTGCACAGGGGAAGAATCTTTTTCCCAAACAAAGTCACATCAGATAGAATTCAGTGATGCCTGGTTTTCACACTAAGAAGCAAGTCTTAAACTGAGCACAAGATTTTTCCTGTAAGTTTCTACAACTCCCCAGTTTAAATGAAATGAGGAAAAAATTATTCTCTACATACAAACTTACCAGTGAGAACTGTTTACCCTGTACACGCCTTGCTGAGTAACTGTCTAGTATTACCACCGTCTCTACTCACTCACCTTAAAGAATTTAGTTTCTCAGAGTCATGAATCACTGATTACAAGAGCAGAAACCATCTTAGCCCCAGATGCCTTTTAACATTTTAAGACCTAGCTTTAAAAATAGCACTAAGCAGCACAGGCTGGTTTTGGGGGATGGGGATTGCTGGTCTGCCCACCTACAAAAGACAAAAACCCCAACTCAGACAAAAACCCCAACTCAGCAAAACTATTTTGTGGCCACCTCATTTCATAGTCCTTTAGGTAAAGGTTTACCTTTTTTTTTTTTTTTTTTAAACCTTCTTGATAACTGATTTTCAGGACTGGTGAAGGGGATAAGTTCCTTTTTGCCAGGTAGAGCTTCTCCCTCTGGTACCTTTCCTACCTGTACACCACCCAGTCCCGTGCAGCAGCCTCCAAAGCTATGTAGCTTGCTGTGTAGCTCCTTGGCCATATCCTTTCCCTGTGCTGGTACCACAGAACTGAAGTGGGAGAGGAATAAGGGGAAATCAACCAACTATTCTACAGTGAACAAAAGACCAAGTAGCATCATTCACCACAGAGGAGAAAGGAGTTTTCCACTGACTCTTAATGATTTACTGGTTTTGCCGCTGCAGTATTTGCAAGCCTTGGAATCAAGAATGAAGTCCTGCAATGTAATGCAGTCCACTAAAAGTAGTAATGCAGAAAACAATTCCAACAGACAAAAAAAGTACCTACCTGATTGCAAACAAGTAGAAAAGAAATAAGAACTACAACAGCATATTTAAGTTCTGTGTTCAAGCCACACAATCACCTTGCCTTCTCCTTCAACTGGGAGAGCGGATGGAGGAAGAAATGGGGTGGACACAAAAGCAAGTAATTGTGCATTTCATTTTCACTTATCAAAACTGGAGAACATTAGACCCATATGATGCAGCAAGAACTAATAGCAACTTTTACAAAAGTGAGCAAAAACAAATACTAAGTTTGATATCTAGCCTGAGCCTTCAAGAAACAAAAACAGGTCCTAGTCCTGAACATTTCAAAAAACTGCATTTCCTGTTGCTGATTGCAAACAGCTGCCTTGGTTCAGCAGGCTTAGTACAGAACCTCCTGAAAGCAGGAGGAATCCTGACAAGACATCATAGAATCAGCACTGTAACATATAAGAATGCCTGTAGATCAGATCAAAGGTCCACCTAGCCCATCTCCAGCAGTGACCAAATGCAGATTGTTGCAGATAATTAGGAAAGAACACAAGAGCAAGCATCACTAGAATATCCTCCCAAGCTTCACTTATTCACAAATCCATAATTCATTCCACTACAAGGGTATTGAGTAACTCTAAGAAGTATTGCTCTTCCAAAAATGCATCCAGGTTATCCTTCAGCTCATATACACACTGTTAGCTTCCAAAATATTATGGTGCAGAGTAACAAGCTCAATTAAGTTTTATGCAAAGGGCCACCTCCTTTTGCTTGTTCTCACTCCACCATGCTCATTTGACACCAAATTCTTGGAGTAGATAGTAAAAAGCTGATCCATAGAAATTCAAGAGAGATGGAGAAAACTACCACACTTCAAAATAATCTCTCCATTTCCAGTCTCCTCCTTCCCAAACTGCCAATTCCTAGCTTCCTTAGTTGTTTTTGATACAGAAACAACTCCATACATTCAATTATCATAGCTGCTCTTTCTCTGAGACTTTTCTGGCTCTACTATACTGTTACTGAGATGGGGAAAAATGAAGGGGGAAAGGGACAGAAGTAAACCTAGACCCACCAGCTCTAAATGCACTATGGATTTATACATTGAGGCATGACAGAGAACATTAACTGTTCAAAATTATTAGGAAATGGATGACATTTGCTTTTTTGACCACCATCGAGCATTACGCTGCTGTTCAATCCTTAGAGTTACCTTATCACAACTCTAAGGCCTCACCCATGAGCTCTAGTTAATCATCATGTCTCACTATTTTATGTGTGACATATTACTTGCCAGTTATACACACCAAGTTTTCATTTTATTTTTTATCCACTACTGCTGAAGTGGTAGGTACTTCTGCATTTCTTCACATATAATTCTTCTTCACTAACCTGAATAACAGCATCAGCAAGCAAAAATTCTGTACAGAGAAAGATAGAAAAATAAGTACTTTACCTCTGCATTGCCATTTAACTCATGAAAACACCAGAAAGCTATCATACCTATTTAGATATACAGCTGAATCATATTCTCAGTCACAGCGTAAAAGCAGAAAAAATTACTCAAAACCATCTATAAAGAAGTCATGAAAAATACCACCTAACGGGCACGGGCTATGAAATGCTACCAGTATTGGCCTGCATCCATTATACAACATCATGTTTCGTAATGCTTGCATACAGAAAAATCCTTTGTTCCACCAACTGAGCTACAAGGACCATTTTGGTCAGGTATGCAGTATGTTTAAAAAGCAGTAATACTACTTCTCATTTTTAAAAAAATTAAAATGCTAACAATAGAGATGCAGTTAACAAGCTTGTAAGATTACCTCCATGACAGCAGGATCAGAACATCAGCTTGCCAAACTATTTATGGCTACAGAATTAACTCCCAGCATCTGATTCAGATACACAGGTTGCAAAAAAATATTGAAGGCTATTCATGTAAACTTCTTTCACTCTTCGAACTTTCATGTTAATGCTAATTTGGCAAGATAGGATACTTTACTACCCCAAGAGCAGTACACAAGCCATTCATTCTTCCTCCCTTAAGACAAGAAAGCAGATCATGTTCAAATCCTCCCTCATAGGTAGCTCCAAAACAACTTCTCCAACAATTTTTGAAAAAAATAACTAAAGCAAACAGAAAATGCAAGATTGTATTCAGACAGACTCATATGAAAACAGTCTAAGTACACAGAATGGAGCAGAAGGCCTGTAAAATTGCCATGAAATTGATTACTCCGGGCAAAGTTTACTTACTCACCTTTTACCATGGTGGTTGAGGATAATAAAATTTTAAAATGCATGCAAGAATGAACAAGCAAGATTTTACAACCATTGATGAATAAGAAATGTTTGTGGCTACACATGGGAATACTTTTCACCAGAGTCACAGGTTCCCTATTAAAACTGCATCAAAACTGAGAGCTGAGAAGAAAAGCACAGCAACAATAACAAAGCATGAACTGCTTGTTACACGAAAACTGTGGCGTTCCTTTCGGAGATAACCCTAACCAGATCTTTATCTTACAGAAACAGGTCAGAACCTACAGATAGCAAGAGCCACCTGCTTGAGGTGCACACGCTACATCTGCTGCTTCTTTTGCTGGCCAAAACAACAACAACAAAATGTTTCAGTTCTTGATTCTTGCATCACAAGGAAATTCTGACAGTTTTGCATGCACCGACTGAACTCTGGCCCTTTTAAACATTATAAAACTGAGGACCTATGAGTTTAAACATGTCTAAAGTATAACAGACTTTAAGTTTAATTAAAGAATTGTATTTAAATATCAGTCAAGTTTCTTAAATCAACCACTTCCACATTCCATTACAACAGGGTAGTCCTTGGACAAGTTAAAATGTTGTGTTTCCCTCAAAAATAACTGCAACTATCTTACGGTTTTGAAATCCACATGACTTCAGCTCCATAGTTTTTGAACAGTGCCTCTACATGCAAAGTTTTCCAATACAAAAATGCAACTTAAGCTGTAGATTTAGCTCAGGTTTAGTTCTCAAAAATTGAGAAATTCGCCTCAATGCCATGAGCATATTACTGGGTAAACTGGGTCTGTCTGTCACAAGCCAAATCATCTGGAATGGATTTCTGAGAACTTAAAAATTTTCTTTTATTTCATCCCGTGCTCAGAACAGGTGGTAGTCAAGACACCTATTCACTTCAAAGTGTTAATATTTTCTTGTGATGTCGTTTTATTTTAGCCTTTTCTGCCCTCACACTTAGAATAAAAAAAGTACACAGATATTTGAAGCAGAGAACATCTATATATTCAACATCAACATTAAAGCAGTTGAAGCAGCACTAGGTTTTAGTATTTTTTTATTACAGGGGTGATCACTCTCATGTTCTCGTCAACTTCTTAACATGAAAAGCCCCATATACTTAGATGAAAAAGTAAAATAGAATAAAATACAGTCTTTTAAAGAGTGATTCGTAATTAAGTTTCAGTAAGAAATACTACTCCATTGAAGTACACAAAGAAGTATACATAGATATAAGTAGGAGTGCACACTACCATTTCTATCAGTAAAAATGCAAGATCACTTCAAAAACAGGCTCCGGTTTCTCTTTTCAACTGATTGGTACCAACTACAACTATTACTCAGAAGTGTTTAAAACCTCTCTCTCCTCAATAAGATTTAAAGGTTTCTATTTGATTTCTCCTCCATGGCACTCCAGACAAAAAGCAAAAACCTCAAAATTAAAAATAAGGAAGATTATGTCATCCAGCCAGCCCAGTGATGCCAGTGCAAGATTATTCCCTACAGTGTATTTGCTAGTGCTTAATGCAGTCCATACTGTTTGTCCTAACACATTATGCAAATGACACACACAGAAAAGAAAATGTCTCTCTCAAAGTGCACCCCTCCACCAACAACCGATCTGTAATTAGCCATGTCCTCTAAGGAGGCACCTCATTCACTCTCAC
Source organism: Gavia stellata (assembly GCF_030936135.1). Classification (NCBI taxonomy): domain Eukaryota; kingdom Metazoa; phylum Chordata; class Aves; order Gaviiformes; family Gaviidae; genus Gavia; species Gavia stellata. The sequence continues at coordinate 19,549,102 of NC_082599.1, read as the reverse complement.
CAAAGCAGCAGCTGCAAGCAAATGGAAATAAAGAAATTTAGAACAAAAATAAGCCTACTACCTACACTCCCAAAGGTGTATGTTCATGGCTGCAAGCCAGAGTCAAAATCTAAACAGCTGTTTGTATTTTTCCAGAATGCCCACACAGAACCTCTCATGCCCAGTGCCAAATATTTACTAACATAATTTGTATCAGGCTCTCTCAAACACCATGCTGTTCAGAGAGCTGCAGCAACAGCTCCCAATGCTTCCCTCATAAATACTTTCTGAACTACAAGTTTTTAATGCAAAAATCAAGAACAGAAAATATAAAGCAGCAAGACTTCCTGCTGAACGCAATTCGCTGATGACATACAAAACGATTAATAGGGTACACCAATTCAGAAGGATGCAGTAGTTCTAACCCCCCAAAACAAATAAAGAGATTCAGAGAACAAAGCATATAGCTGGGCCTAGTTTTTACTTTCCTATTACCAAATGATCCACTATCTAAACTCTAGTATAATCTCCCCAAAAGAGTTATCTTCAAATCTAACTGCAATGATAAAACAGTAAATTCAGAAAATTGTTTCACCATTACTAATAAAAGACAGTAAACAACAATTCAGGGAGTAGCTACAGTTCCCATGTAACTGGAGTAAAGGAAAAATGCATTTCACTCGGTTTAAAAAAGAAAAAAAAAGAACAAAAAACCACAACAGCGGAAGGCTTCCCATTAAATAACCTTTAAGAACTGCATACATAAAAAAGTTTATCTCACCTTGCAACTGTAAGATTAGGCACTTCCAGGTTTACAAGATGTGTTGAGCCTCTGATACTAACACAGTCAAACCCTGTTTGATATTGCTGTTCCCACCCATTAACTGCACTTCTACTTTTACTGTATATACCTACTACTAGGTGATGGGAGAAAAATACCACAGAAGTGTCTTTGCAAAAATATTAAAAATTACAAAACAGAAGAAGGATTTGGACAGGAGAAATGCATAGTATTTACATTAATCTACATTCTGCATAATAAACAGGCAAAGTGTAACCTGATTATCCCCATTCATCCACCAATCTGACCAGACAGCATAACTCTCACCCACTGTTTATCGACTATGCTTAGCAGAACATATTATTTAGTATATACACATATATTAACTATTGTGGTAGGCAGAAAAACACTTCCTTGTAGCAAGGCCCTAAATTCAAGGATTTGATGAGATCGTAAGATGTGACATCTCCTACAACAGTGCAGTTACACCTAACAGCTCAGACTGACTTGTGGAGCACTGTCAATTCAGACTGTTTCAACACCAATTTAGAAGCCTCACCATTGATACTAGGACTCACTCATGCTTTTTAAAAACAATGACCCCTGTTCACAACAGGAAACAAATCTGTTTTCATTTAACATCATTTCCTAATTTTTTGTATCTGCTTCCTATCCTATGCAATTTAATATACAAACAACTGCAAGGAAGAATAACACACAAGCTCTGAATGCTGTAAAACCTTAATTTTTCTTTCAGTTGTTATCAGAGAAAAAAAAACCACACCAGCTACAAAGCATTAGTATATATTCCTAACAAGTTAGTCTAACACTGCTACATAGATTTAGAGACACAGAAAGTTTTTCTTTTAATAAGACTCACAGATTGCACATGTTCATATTCTAATCACCATCTACACAGCCATATATGTATGTATTCACAAAATTAAAAAAAAGCGCCAACTTTTACTCTTTTCACAGACCATACTGTTCTGCTGAGCTACCATTTGGTCATCCACCTACAGGAAGACGATATCATACGTTCAAGAGGGACAAGATCACAAACACATACAGAACATAAGATGAAATACCTTCTCTTCCCCAGCTGTTCTCTCAATTGTATTTACTTGCATACGCAAAAAAAACCAGACATGAAATAATATGTCTGAAGTAGCAGATACATTATTTTTACACTTTAATAATAGAAATCATTAAAAATAGCTTACACAAGGAAAAAAGTCAACTCAGTGCTTTGATGTTTGTTAAACCTGTTAAAGAAAAAAGTTCACTCTTATAATGCATATACTGCACGCAATAAATGCAATTATTTCGTACTGACACAGTTCAAGATATTCTTTAGCCCATCAGGTTTCTCTTGCAAAAATCAGGGGGTTTTTTTTCAGACAATTATCGAAGTGGTACAATCAACAAAGGTGGATTTCTGGGAAGCAAAAAGTCACTTTGAAAACGATCAGATGCAGCTACATTTGAAAGGAGATCCTTTCATTTTCTTGAAGGAACCGTTTGCTGCTTTATATCGTTGCTTATCAAATACGTAACATTTTTCCGTGCTCTGTCAAATTATCTTGGGCTGACTCCGACATAAATGACAGCAGAAGTCAGTGTTATGCTTGCATGATTAAACAGGATTTGACTCAAGCTTTTTGAATAGCTGCAATCACAACTCCTGGTAATGCTGGTATTTATATTGACTTTATTCTCCTTTGATGCAAGACTGGTGCAGAATTCTCTACCACCATAAGTAATATACACTTCTAATGACTAGTTTTGGTATTGTGTATTATTTGACATGTAAAATCTCACAAATGCATTTCTCTCATTCTGTTTTTTAACATTATGGTTAAACCTTCCAGCCTCTAAGCATGAGGCATAGGAAAAGCACTGATCTCCAACAATGCAGAGTTCCAGAACAGTTTACATGTTTACAGGTGTAATTACATCAAGATTGAAATGCAGGATCAAAATACAGCCCTTCAGTGCTTGTGCCCATATAGCAGAAAGACATAACAACTGGAAGTCACCACTTGAAGTTTACCTATGTCATCCCAAGCGGGTTGTTAAAATAGTAAACGATCTATTAATTATTATTAGTGAGAACGCCAATCATTTTCTATTTTTAGTATCATCATTGCCCTTCTCTAATTCCTGACCCTTCCAGCACAGGCTTCTCTTCAGTTTATGCAGTTGTGCTCTCTGATAAGGTGTAGGAGTGAGGATATTGTGGGTTTTCTCCCCCTTTCTGAAATTGAGTATTTGGGGTTACAAAGCAAGTACTAAATAAACTCTGACTTTTCTTTTATAGAAAACCTTGGAAATGTAGTCCTAATTGTTGCCAAATACAGAAATTCTCAGGAATCTCTAAAGACGGGCAACTAACAACGCAGCTGTTAAGCAAAAAAAAAAAAAACCACCACACTAAAAAAACCCCAAACATCAAAAAAACCCCACAAAACCAAAACCACCCAAAACCCCACACTCCTAATGTAAACTTGTGGTAAAAGAGAGAGAGTGGTCTTTTGTGGTAAAAAAAAAAAAAAAAGAGATTTGTAATAAATATCTAAATGTATGTGTGCTCTAATGAGTTCCACTAGAAAAATACCAAACCCTTTTAATAAAATTATTTGATAAAGTATTTTTAGTATTCATAAACTCAGGAAATGGTATTGAAAATTTGGCTTTTAAAGCCACACATGCTGCAGTTGTTATTTTTTCATCCTACATTTAACATTTTGAATTTAATTTTAATACAGCTTAACAGTAAACTATATCACAAACAGATTTAGCAATTCTTTTAAAGTAAATGCAAAAGACTGGGAATAGAAAAGCAAAATCGCACTTTTTGTTGTGCCTTTCTAGGCAGAGGAAGAGAGATTAAATTTACACTAACAAAGAAGCCAGTTCCAGACTCAAATCTGGACAGGCCTGTAGATGGGATGTTGTGACTGAAGTAGTACCGCCTGTACCTCAGCAGGGCTTAATCACTCCTGCAAAACACTGCTACAACCTGACGAAGTAGAGATAGTATATGCCTATTAATCTAAAAGCCAGAAAGAATACACTCTCACTTATCTGTCCTTATGAACATAAGCTCAGCAATTCTTGCACCCATTTGCAAATGTGTGTCAGATTTCAAACAGAACGGCAAACAGCCCTGAGAGTCCCAGGCCCTCGTTGCCAACTCCCCCAAGAGCCCAGAATACGTGATCTGTCCCTTTGAACAGGCGCTCTGTGTTCAGATGGGAGCCTGCAAGCCTGAATACACAATCTTTGTTCTCAACAATCGTTTCGGTGAAGGGGTTCTGAAGTGAGAAAGACCACCAGGTACAGTGTCAAAGGGAAAACAAAAAAAATGAAGTGAAAATAAAAATAGAAACCACGGCAAGGCATGACCAAATGGAACACAGTATCAAAGTAGACAGGCATCCAAAACAAAAAATAATTATCAACCAACATATGCATTACTTAAAGGAGTCAAATCACATGTCCTCAATTTTTCCACCTCTGTATGCAAAGATACACACAAGCACTAGCTTCTCAGTCAGACATTCCCTTTCTTTGTCTGACCACTGATCTTGAAGCTAGAGGACAAGTTTTTCAGCTCTTAATCAAACATTGACGATTATAGCTGTACATTTCCAAAACCTTTAACTGGCTGAAAAATCCTGATTTCTATTGCAACTCCCTTGCCTGTGATGAACACAGGCTATGCTTGGAGTCTTCCTTGTGACAACCTGCTGTGCATATAGGTCTACCACTTAACATTAAACATAGATGAGTTAATACTGCGTTACAATGCAAATGCTATATGGGATACAGTGTCACAAAACCATAAATAACTTTCCAAAAATTTTAATACTTTGCATGTCAGTATTAGCACACTATTAAACCCTACAACTGCAGCAACTTTTTTGCAAACTTAAAATTCCTTTTTTTATAGTAACTGTGTTTCATTAAAGGTGTTTTCCGATTTTTTTTCAACAGAAGAGCGGTTCTTACTGTTCAATACAAGTAAGACTTCAGTTAAAATTATTTGTTCACATATAGCACATCAAGCACTGTACACAGTAACCATTCCATCAACTGAACTAAGACAGCAGATCCCAAGCCACAAATCCTCAACTCTCTCTTGGCATTTTACACCTATCTATGAAAAAGGTGTAAGAAAATAAAGTTGTACTTTAAGCCATGCAGCAATATGTACACTAAAGTAACTGAGAAAGCATTGCAACCTTGACTAGGCATTCATGAGGGCTATCCACGTTCCAGCAAAGATTATGTCAAGCCTGCTGTGATTAAGGCAATCATGAGTGTAAGTGCATGTTTTCTACCAGTTACATTTTAACTGCAACGTATGAGGCAAACAACAGGCAGAGCAGTCCATTTTGCAATTCCAATTAGACAGCTTAAACGTGATGAGCTCCAAAAGTGCCACAGGCCTTGTTAGGGTTTACCACAGTAGGGATAGGCGGATTATGACAAGTGCCGGTACCAAAAGACGAGTAGTCTCAATATGACATAATTAAAAAGCAGATTTTCATTTTTACACTTAGACATGTGGTTTCCTCCCCTCTTCCCACACTATTTGAACAGTATTAAAGGACACATTCTCCAAAAATGGCCTTGTTTTCAGTTACATTTTTAAAAAGGACATCCACAAGAATAACGCATCATTAAATCTACATACAAATTAAGAATCGTAATTTATCACAAAGTCTTAAATCTTAACATCTTCTGTTTTCTTACCGAAGACTCACATTTTGTCCTCACCTAACCCACCTGCTTTAAGACACTGTGTGAATCTCTTAATTGAGGTGATGGCAGTAAGGAGACTCTTACAATACCATATGTGCCTCTTCTAAACCAAGGCAAAAGGGTGAACTGAGGATAGCAGTAAACTAAAAACTAGTGTCTTAAAACCAACAAACAAACAAACAAAACACAGCAACAAAAACCACCCACACTTTCTGTAGGTAGTTCTGTAGGTTTAAAATCACTCTACTATATTTCAATCTCAGCAAACAAAAGGGGAACAGCTATATAAAGATATATATTTCACAGCCCTACACAGGTTTAAGTCAGTTTTCTGTCTGTGGCACAACATGCTCTAATTTTGAGAAATACAAAAGCAAGTTTGTCTTTGTAAATAACATTTAAGACAGATCTCAGAACAACTCCACTGAATCTGTTATATATATTTTGTTGGATCTGAAGTTACAGTTGTTTCGCAGACATTTATTACTTTTAACAGGAGCACAGAAGGAAGCATCAGACACGGTTCTGCGTTAAAAACTGTGTTGCGAGTCCAAATATACAATGGTGCCACCATAGGGCATGCTATTAAGTTTTTAAACTAAACACACAGAGGACCGTTCCAGCAACAAATGCTACGAATAGGAATACGATTAATATAAGCTGCTGCGTACAGGCAGGAGGGTGGCAAGTAGTGGCTACAAGGAGGCAGACGCCAGGCCCGTATTTCTACTAAAAAGCACCAGGGTTTGAGTGTGATGGGGCGGGGGGTGACGACCAGTGCCGCCCAGCGAAGCGCTCCCGTCCCTCGGGGACGGGGCAGACAGGCGCCGGGAGGACGCGGACAGGCTGAGCGTGGGGGCGACACGCCGCGAGCTGCCCGTGGGGCTGGGGCCGGTACGAGGGGATCCCCCGGAAACCGCCGCCCCGAGGGACAGGACGGCGGCCGCTCCGCGGGGCGGGAAGCGGAGCCGCCGCCCGGCCCGTGAGGCAGCAGGCGCGCCCCCGCCTCCTGGCCCAGAAGCGACGCCCGGACTGCGAGACGAGCCCTCGGCTGGAGCGGCAGCCTCCCCTCCCGCTGCCGGGGATCCGCACGCCCGCACCGCTCCCAGCGTCCAACTCCCAGCAACTCCGGGGCGGGCGGGCAGGAAGAGAGAGGGAGGGAGGGAGAGAGGGAGGGAGAGAGGGGGCGGCCATTAAGCCCGCTCCAGCCAAGCCGTTCCCCGCGGCGGGAGGCAGCCGCCTGGCCCGGCCCTGCCCGCCGCCGCGTACGCGCAGCCCGCGCCCCGCCCGCCCCACCGCTCCTACCTGGCCGCCGGCGCCGTTGCCGCCGCCCGGGGGGGGCTCGTTGTCTCCATCGCCGCCGGGTGGCCCCGCTGCCCACCGGGTCGCCATTATTTCATTCCCGATTACAAAGGAGGTGCAAATCCTCTGGAGCCCACATCGGGAAAGGGAAGGGAGGGGAGGGGGGAACCAGCGCCAGAACCACTCGCGCACACCCGACGCGACGAGGCCAGCCCCGCCGCCGGGGGAGTGGGGCTCGGCCCCTTCACGCAGCTGCCATAGGAAAGAGGGCCGGGACGGCCCTGGACTTCAGCGGCGCTCCTCGGCCTCTGCCTTCATGGCTGGAGAAGAAGAGAGAGAGCAGATGTGTCAGTCCTCGGCGCGGGGCCGCCGCCGCTACCGCCTCCTCCGCCACCCGTCCCTTGTTAGGCTAATTGCACCCTCTCGTCATCTTCCTCTTCCTCCGGCTCCTCCTATCCAGAGCCCCAGCCGCGGGGAGGAGAAGGCAGGCGGAGGGAGGCGCCCACTCCCTCCTACTTCGCTACACACAGGCGTTCGTGCCGCGGGAGGCAGCGGGGACGGGCTAGCGCTGCCCCGGGCCGCCGAGGGCGGGAGGCAGGGGAGCCCTGGCTGGCGGCGGCAGGCCGGTCGCTCCTCGCCTGGGCCCAGCCGCACTTCGATCAGCTGGTGGAGGACGGGGCAGGGAGCCGAGGGGTCGCGCGTTCACCGGGCTGGGCGGAAGCCGCCGCCTGTTCGCGGTCCTCGCCCCGGCCGTAACCAGCGGTGTGACCGGGCGGGCGGCGGCGGGAAACGCACGAACTCCGGTTAGGAAACAGCAACAAAAGAGCCCTCCCGGCAGCAGCGAGGCCGAACCCGTCGCTCGGCGGAGCCGGGCTTTTGTCTCTCACGCGAGCCTGCCCCGCTTGCAGGCGGCTCCCTCCCCCCGTCTACGTAGCCGGAGCCGTTCGCGATCAGACCACCGCGCCCCACGCCCCGCCCGCCGCCCCTCCCTCCGCACAGACGCGCCGTTTCGCTCCGACAGCAGGCGGCCGCTCGGGGCCTCCGCTCCCCCCGCCCGCCAGCTCCGCCGCCGCCAATTAGGGCGTCTTGGCGCTGGGGGCCTTCGCGCCGCGCCAGCTGTGCCCGCCGCACTCCCGCCGCCCACCTGGGCACCGGCCTTACCCACCGCCTCGGGCGGGGGTCGCTCGCTGCGTTCCGGCCCCGGCTCAGCGTGAGGGGGAGCCGCGGGTGCGCTGAGGAGCTTCAACCAGCGCCCTGCTGAAGGCGCGGGGTTTTACGCGGCTTAACCGCCTGCCCGGCGCTGGCGACCGCGATCTCTCCCCGGCCCAGCGCGGCACCTCCTCCTTGTCCGCGACCGAGCACGGCCCCCCTTTTCCCCCGTCCCGGAAAGGGCCCGGGTCCGCCCCAGCGCCTCACGGCGGCTCCCGCCCTGACGGGAGTAGGGGCGGCAGCGTGACCCCGCGACGGACAGCACTGCCCCGCCGGCCCTGACGCTAGCCCCCTGTTCCTCGGCGGCCCGCGGGACTCCGGACCCTCAGCTCCGCGGCGGCGACGAGTCGTTCCCGGCGCCGGCGGCTCCCGCTGCCTCCGCCACTGGGGAGCCCGTCCCCCGCCTGCAGGCTGGCGGTTTCTGTTCCCTCCAAAAATCCACCTACCTCCTCAGACGACACCGCGAGGGCAGGAACTGGCTCCCGGCCGCCTTCCAGGGCACCCGCCCTGCGGCCGGGGAGCGCAGAGCCCCGCCGGGCCCGCACCCCGCCACCGCCCCCCCGCCCGCCAGCACGCTCTGAAGCAGCAGGCGTTGGCGTTTTCTTCACACACACACACCCCCGCCGGCGTTTTCGGGGGGGTGTGGTCCATACAGGAATAAAGTCAGGTTTTCCGCCCTAACTCCGAATTTAGTGCTTCTGTCGCCAGCTCCGACCTGCACCTGGCTTCGTGAGAGCTCCCCAGCGGGAGGGCGGTGGTCACGGCCGCCCTCGGGGGGCTCTGGGACGGGGCCTTGGCCGAAGAAGTCCTGTGGCGGCCTCTCAGTTTGTGGGGAGGTTGGTTTTGTTGTCTCCGTGAAGGTGGTAAACGGAAACATTTTCTATACTCCATCTATAGTTATCAAACTGTGTGATTTCTTTTTAATTTTTTTTTTTCTTTTCTGGAATGGTTATTTTCAGCGTAGAGGCTGGACAAGTAAGGTCTCTGTGAAAGGGAACAAAATAAAGCATTCGTACGAAATGGTAAAGGTCTTGTGTGAAATGAAAGGTCGCATCTTGTTTGTGCTCTCAAAACAACAATGATGTGGTGGGTTTTTTTACTACGCTACTCTAAGTGATCTCTGAAAAGAGGTGACTGGCCTGGTTATCCATCAGATACCTGCGTCCGCAGCAGGTGTGAATACTGGTGTCCAGAGAACTGAGGAAAGACCTTACATGCAGTAGCTGGAGGAAGAATCTCAAGGTCCAAATGCTGATTCTTGTCAACCAACGTCACATCTGCTGAGTTTAAAAGGGTGTTACAACTTGAGGACTCTCACACTGATTCAGGTGATTGCCAACGATTCTGTGTGCTGCCATAGATTTCAGTAGGTGTATATACAGTTAAAAACCTGTAGTAGTTTCTGAAGAATTTGAGTTCCTCATAAATTTCTGATGTTAAAGACTACTTTGTGGCTGAACCTGACCTGGACCAGAGATTATATATACATATTTTAAATAAGTATAGTGCTGTCCAGCTGGCAATCCACAGGATAGTTCTGTCCAGCTCCCTAATCATTTCTCACTGTCATAAAACATTTAAAGATTTATTTGCCATCCAGCCTCTGAGCAAACTGTTCTAATATAGTCTGGTTCATGGTTGTCAAGAAGTTGAAAAGACCAGAATTAAAATCACTTAAGATTTTTGAAGGGTGGAGAAGGGGAACAGTTGGGACAGTTTGCCTGTTTAGAAGCTGTTACCGAGCAGAACCAAGAAGTGTAGCTGTGTGTTCAGCTGCATACTGCTCTCTGCACTGTAGTCATAGTGTCAATCTGCAGAACATCATCAAAAATCCATGATGTGTATAAAATCAGTTCATGTATTCATAATAATCACTTTTTCTATAGGAGCCACAGTAGTGACTCCAAATCTAAATTAGCAGCATAACTAATATCCATGTAGAAAGTTGTAAGATTTACAAAATGTCTTGGAGAGATTATACCACAAGTAGCATCTGAGTGACCATTTAGTTTCTATCGAGATTCTGTATCAGCACAGCTGCATCAGTACAGTGACAAATCTTCCGTTTTTACTTTTCTTACATTGCCAGTCAATTTCTTTAGCTTTAGCTTTCAAACTATAACAGGGAGATGAAAATATCACAGAGGAAGATGTGATCCTAGAATCACAAATTACTTCATAGTTGAGGAAATAGATCTTATTATTAACTCTGAGAAGGTTTTATTTGTGTAATTATCAAAAGAATATTTACACTAGCAAATCTTTGTTAAACTGTGTACTTCATTTTCTTCCTCTTAATCACAGTGTTCTATTTTTTTGTGGGAGATGTTTTTGTTTGAGATGCTGGGGTGTTTATAGGACTTTCATGTATAAGGCTATGCTGCTGTAATTTTTCATTCTAAATATGATGTCATAGTTACAACAGAAAAGCTTAAAGAAGGAGGCAAGCTTTCAAAAACATGCTTGTTATCTTGGATTCATAACACACAAGCAAAACCTCAGAGTCCCTTAACCACCCTTGAAAGTGATTTAATAAAAGAGGTTGCAAAAGCAGAGTTGGGGTAACTGAGAGCTATTAATTTCACTTTCTCACCTTCCAGTCTGAAGGTGTTGACATATATTCACTTAGCAGACAGCTGCAGCAGCTTAAAGTGTTAGCACCATCCTACTGTTTATTATCACTCCTTGCTAAAGAGTATCATCCCCACAGGAGAGCTAGTGCAGACATCTTTGAGCACATCTCAGCCACTTCAGTGTGAAGTCTAGCAGCTCAATTTAAATTGCTGAGGTACGCAGAGTTAAGTCCGCACTGCAGTCCAGGGGTTGAGGTGTGCTCAGTTGTTCTGTTCTGTGCATTCTGCTGGGTCAGTGGTGGCACAATTATGAGGATCTATGTTCTTAAACTATCATTTGCTGAATGAACATGTTGGTATCTTAAGAATATAGAAATGCTAGGGGCTAAATTGTGTACATCAAAATTCACTTGGCCAGGTAGACTAGAGGACTGAAATTCATTACATTAAATATGTTTTAGGTACCTGCCTCCTTCCCACATGGTCCTTAACATCTGCCTCTAGGCAGGGCCCAGGGGCATTCCTTTCTCTCGCATGTACAACATGTGTTTAGACATCTAACCTGCACCCCAACCCACTGTGAAGCACCTCACTTCCCAAGCAGTTATGTTGTCCCCGCCATCTTGAAGGCCCTCTCTTTTCTCACCACCTGCAGCCCACCATGATATGTCAGACCTGAGGTGCCATGAGCAGTGAGGTGGCTCAGCCATAGCCCTACCTTTGGGTTAGAGAACAACACAAGTGGAGAGAAACGGAAGTTAAAGTGAGAGCAGGTTTCTTACAGGACTTTTTAGATTAGATTAGTGAGGAGTACCTGGGTAGGGTGGGTTAGATAGGCAGTAGTAGGAGGTAGAAGTAAATCTTGGGTATTTTGTGCTGGGATAAGGAGAAGACTAGAAAGTCTGAAAAGTTAAGTAGGAGAAGGTCCAAATTTAACAGGGCCTGAGTTTGGGGATAAAAGGAAGAGTGAGTGGGAAGAGATATGCCTGTAAGCAAGTAGATGTTTGTACTGATGTTTGCTCTCGGAAATTGTCACTTGTAGGAGCTGCTGAGGTAATGATCATTCTGATAACACTTTCCATCATGGACCCCAGCTGCTTAAATCTCAGTCAGGGCCTGCTTTGAGAGGTTCAGGCTGAACATGGACACCTCTGCAGTCTCCTCTGTTTTGGAGGTAATGAATGCTACTACTTCCCTGAAAGTGTGAGCACTGCTGTGAGCACCCTGGCTGCAGACTTCTCAGCCCATGGCCAGAGCACTGATTGGCATCAGTCTAACAGCTTCCCTGCTCTTGAGGATGTTGACGGGTGCCCTGCATGAGAACAATTCATTAGATTCTCCCCAGAATGGGAGATCGAGAAGTGGATCACACATGCATTTTTTATTCATTGATATTTCCAGGATACTGCAGCTAGTAGACAGTCCCTTCCTAGACATGTAAAAGCCATGAAATCATGACTAGAGCTACACGGTAATAGGACCGTTTTTTGCAACTGTATTTGCTTTACAGATTTCTGCACTGAGATTCCTGTGATTCAGTCATGATACAGGCATCTGTTTCCTGTCCAGCACTAGTACATTATTCATCCTGGACATCACTGGTGATGGCTGTTTTCTTGGTAACTGTACCACAATATTCCCTTCTCGCTCTACGGACGTTCCTATCACCTACACTCTGGCAATGGAGTGTAGAAATAAATGTCATTGCTGCCATGCCTACGTCTTGGCTCCCATGTATACACTGAACTCTGACCAAACCGTCTCCTTTCTTTTATGTCAATCTTCTCTTCACAGGAGATCACACCTACCTCACTTGGCCCCAGATGCTAATGCTTTTCAAGTGCTCCAGAGCACTGCCAAAGACAATTGCAGCCAGACCTGCCACTGGGTCCATAGTAAGAGAGAATTTTGGCATCCTAAAGCTTCAGTCGTACCATCTCCACCAGTCATAGGGTGCTAGGCAATATCGCCTAAAAGTAGCACCATTTTAAGCGCATACAGTATTCTGCAGGACTTAGCCTTCAGGGAAAATCTCTGCCTATCTAAAGTTGTGGTGAAAAGGAGGCATTTGCCTACTGGAAAGCCAAGGAGGATGCTTAAGATGTGTGTGGGGGTGTGCATCGTGAGAGTGTTAAGGTGTCATCTATGAGCTGGATCAGTGGCCAGCTTAGGACCCCTAATCAAAGACATTCGAAGATCCTATGAACAGAGAACTAGAAACAGAAAGTAGCAAACCTTGCAAGAGGTGACCACCAAGGCACAAGAAATGAGATAGGACATGAGAGCACTATACTTCAGACACCCAGAGAAGCATTAACCATTTGGAGCAAAATTCAGGTGGATAAAGTTAAAAGAAAATGGATATACTACAAAAAGAAGAATGTATTGAAGGCATGGAAAAACTGTATAGCAGAGGCTTCAATCTGAGATATGAGGTTGATTGCCAGCAGTGCCCATGAATAATGAGATGTGCAGAGCAGGCACAGGGCAAGCCTGGGGGCAAGTGCTGGTTTTGAACAAAGGGGAAGTAGAGTCTCCTGTGAGTGCTTGGGCACTGAAGCAGACCAGAGCCAGCATCACCAGGCTTGCTGAATACAGGTGAGGGGGAGAGAAGGGGATTCTCTGTAAGACCAGAACTGTGTTGCTGGTGACTCATATGTCCTCAAAATATCCTCCAGAACTAAGCTAACCAGTCTGATGGGCAATGCAGCCTCTTGCCTTCCCCTGTGATCCTTTCTCTTGGCATAGCTGTGAATGACTTGAGGCAATGAGAGTGTGACATTGCATAAATGCATGGCAGGTCCAGGACCATGAGATGAAGATCACTACTGGGTGTGCTCCGTGAAGCTGTGAGGAGTACTCCTGGCTATGCTCTCAGGACCCATCTCCTGAGACTGCGGCCATTGAGTAGAGATGTGCATGGGAAGATGACTGCCCCTTCCATGCAGGAGCTACCAGGAACTGACTTCCCTGGGCTTATTTCCTAACCTGTGCCAGGACAACTCCCCCACCCACTGCTTTGAGGACATCTCAGCATCTTTCCAGTAGCAGCATGAGACGGCAGAACTTATCCCACAGGGTAAGTAATGGCTCTGGTGCACTGACCTGAAATGTGTGTAGAAATGGTCAGGCTGTCTCCTCCCATACCAGCTGTGGGATGATGATGGTAGATGGTGGGAGAGGTGGTTTGCCAGGCATCATGGTTTTGGATCAGCTTTCTCTGAGGCAGGAAACTGGCCTTTCAGTGCTACCTGAAAGAATTTTTTTTTAATCCGGGTTGTGTGTTGCTGTTGTTCCCTGGCCCTCTATGTTCTCCTTAGAGGCAGAGCAAGTGTGTGTGTGTGTGCGCGTACGCGCGCATACACATGCCTCCAGCACCTTTGCAAAGAAGAGGTGTGACATGACCACAACGACAGGAGTATGCCTGTGTCCAGACTAAAGCCCTGGGTTTGGAAGAGGAGGCAATGAACTGCATACTCTCAAAATATTTCGTGGGTTTGAGGGTACCAACAGAGAGTAATGTTATAGCTTGGGTGGACATGTGAGCATCTAGTTCTTATCCTGTTGGATTTTAGGGAGAAAGGAGCCATTTGGCTTCTGGCAGTTGTCTACCTTTGTGAACCAGTTAGCTACCCTATGAAAACCAATGTCTCAGCTGATGTGTCTTCCGCTCTACAGTGTAGTCTTCTCAGATAACAAAGCTGAGGTGTGAAGGGAGAGCTGTCTCTGTCAGGATGCTACTCCTCATGCAGTCTGGGTGACAATGGCCAGGGCACAAAGAGAAGGACAGCGAATGACTGTTCCTCCTGGCCAGCATCACTGATCCATCGCCAAAGAGAGAGGAAGCTGTGTTCGGGTAAGAGGCTCGTGGTACTTCATTTCCCGTCAGAGCAAGGATGACCAGGTAGTGAGGTAGGTTATTTTTCCATCAGAAATGTGTCCAAAACAGAGATGGTGAAAAGTTTCTCATGTCTTGTGAATTCACAACCTAACTTGGTACTTACTCATGCTCCTGTGTGTGCCTGCGTATAGTCTCCCTGAACTTGACCCAGAGGTGTTTGTATGAGGCTACCGATGTGTGCCAAGGCAGGCTGATGCATGACTTTTACAGCAATAAGCCTCTGTTGTTCACACCAACCATCCTTGCTATTCTGCATCTGGGGTTTGATACATTTCAGTAGGTTTGAGTCGTTAGTATTTCAGCTCCAACAGTCAACTTGGTACTCTGTAAAGAAATATGAAATTGTTCAAGCCTGCAGGAATTTACCATCATCCAGCCAGAGACAAAAACAATTTCAAGTATAATTCAGTGAGCCCAGGGGAATTAGTTGCAGTGTAAAATTTGAGCAAGCAAGATTATGGCTAGGAGGAGCCCAGCAGAACTCACTTTACTTCTAACTTGGGTTCATAGCAATGAAAATCTACTGAAACACTCTGAAACCGTAAGCCAGTCAAAACTCTTGTTGTTCATGTTCTGCTGTTGGAAACTGTCACTGTGGAATAACAACTTGTTTCTGAAAATGCCATGCCTGTTGTTTACAGCAAGATTTCCTACTTTTGTAAAGGTCTAGGGGGGAAAAACATTACTCTCATCTCTTCTGCATTCACTTAAACTAGCTACATTCTTTCATTTGTTTTAAATTAGAGGAGCCAGAGTCTAACAGATAAAGTCATCAGCCTCAGTTCTGCTGAGGGTTTATTCACTTTAGGTCAAACAATGTTAACTTGTTTTAGAAAGCCAGCAGGGACTATTAGATGTGCAGCATTTTCCCTCAGAAACCCTCCCCTCCCACACACGCACAGTTTAAAAGAGTTCAACACAATAAATATCCAATCTATTTAAAATTGACTGTGACAGAAAAGGTTTAAGTGCTTGAATGGCAGAGAAAAGTGAAATGACAATCTGGGTTACCTTCTCTCCTCTACAGAAATAACAGCTCTGTGTTTGGTTCTGCGCTGTCAACTGGAAGACGATAAATCAGCCTTATTTTGTAAAAAGTTTAGTTTAACTACTGAACCGACAGTTTAGGTGGAAGTAGCTGGTGATGAATTGACAACAGTGTTATCACTCTCTTCTTGCTTTATCACATAATCAGCAGCTTGATCTGCTGATCAGTGAAACCGTGTTTTAGTAGCACGGAGGTGCTAACAGCCGCCTCTAAAATTCAGGCTACCCATCTTGTATTTCTTCCCACTATCCACAGCTTCCCTCTAGGTGGACGGAGTGTGACAGCTTTCTCCTGAGCCCTGCCATTTGACAGGTCTTCCTCTATAGCTGGGCTGGATCAAGATAGCTTCAGGCATTGAGAAAAAGTTCAGGAGTAAAAAGGATACATTTATATCATACAAGTATATTGATTTCATCAGAACTCTCCCTCCTTCCAACAGTGACATGCTCCACCCAAAGGCAATGTATCAGTTGCTGCTTTCTTATTTTGCCCACCCGTCCAAAGAGCTTTTATTTCACTTTGAGCTCATCAGAACCTCACTACCAGATACCCTGTAGAGACCAGGTATTAGGCTCTTACAGGCTTCTAAACCTGACTCCATGTGCTGCTACTTATGCCGACCGACCGCTGCTCAGCTCTCTTTTCACTCAAGAGAGAGACACAAGAGATGCTCTCTGGGGCAGCAGGAGCCATCTAAAGGCCAGAAGGTCTCTAAACCTGTAAGCTGATTACTAGTTATGGGGACTAGGCTCTGAAAGTGATATTACACTGTTGTTCCCCCCCCCCCCCTGCTTTCCCACCACCCATCTTCCTGCTCTGGCTTCTCAAAAGTGAGATAAAAAATGGGGAGATAGTAGTCAGGAAAGCATGACAACCCCCACCAAAAAAAATCTGTGAGGCAAGCTGGATTGTATTTATGTCTGTATGGTATGAATTTTCCAGAAGAGGCTGGATTAGGAATATATTTGGTATTTTAACAGAGCTAAACTGGAATTGTATTATAGTAGAAATATTATAAATTTCACAGCAAGCTGCTGGGAAAGCAAGCAATTTCCCAGCAAGCTTACTTCCAGAGAAAGGATTGTCTATGAATGCTGCTTTCAAGGAGAAGAAAATATTGGATTTATTCTCTTTCAGTGTTTTACAAACTGTTTGAACAAATGTCAAATGCTACAGAAGATGCTGGCTGATCAGAGTTAGAGATACTATCTAATCAGTGATTCTGCTCTAGTTTTAGAGACCAACAGAGACAACTGTGGGAATTAGGGACACCTGGGGTTAGGTTAAGGTTCCACGTGGCTTGTCCACCTGCACAGAAAAAGAAACCATAGAAACCCATCCATGTAAGTTATTGCAACTAATGAACAGAAACACTCATTAATTTTCTGCAAACAGGCTATGTTGACTGCCTATGCAAACTGTAATAGATAAAGAAGAAACATGCTTTTGAACTGACTGAAGAAAGCATTGAATATAACATGTTTACAGTGTGACTAAATTAATTGTTAGCACCCTCCACAAGTTTGTCCTTGTTCAGCAATGGACTTAGAGTTGCAAATCTGGACAAAAATCAATCCAGAAATCTGATCAGCAATAACATTATGCTGGGAGAAGTCAAAATGAAAGTAATGAGCTAAGGAACAAAGCCACGTTTACAGAATATTTTCAGCCCAGTCTTCTGCTGAGACACCCTCAGATGTTCATTTCAGAACTGCTTTCCCAGAAGAAAGCAGCAGCCAAATATTTTAACTCATTAGATATACTTGAACTTTCCACTGCAGTATTGTGCCGTTTCACATGCACCAGACTCCAAATGGCTCCATGTGGATACAAAGTGTGTCCACACAAAGGTCATTTGCAGGATTAGACCAAAGCGTTACACAGGAGGCAAGGGGAAATAGTCCAAGTTAATTTAAGTCTCAAGGTGGCCCTTAAGCCCTAAGTAAAATACAAAACAAACTCTGAGTGCAGTAATGCAAAGCATTTTTCCCCAAAGTCTAAGGACAGGGCTTAATCTTTTTGATACAGTAAGAGTTGTCTTTCCTTTTAATCAGATGGGGATGGAGTTAGATTTCAGGACTATACAAACTGCCTGAGGTGAGGGCCACAAGTATTATACAACTTCCATAAAGGTAATTAGCCTTAATAACTGGGTCTGATTAATATAAAAAAGAAATCTAAAGGGAAAACCCTCCTTCTTGATATACTGTATTCCTGTTTGCTCTTCTCATTCCCAGACCTGTAGGACCAGCTGCAGGAGCAACAGGTTTCATTCCATTTGCAATGTGTCAAGCTCTTCTTTTGGAGACATCCTTAAGTTTTAGAGAACTCTTGAGATAGCCAGAGAAAAAGCAAATATTTGCACCAGTCACCATTTGTCAAACTTCTGTATTCACTAAGACTTTTTTTGCACTGTTGATAGCTTCTGTGTTTATTTTATCTGCTTTCCCTTATTTACTGCTTTTCTTTTACAAAAAAACAGTTGTTAAAACACTGCCAGCACAATAATTTTCTTAAAATTTGGTCATATTGCCTTTTGAACTGTGTGATACTTCCAAAGCACAAAAGAGTTAAAGAAAAATAAACAAATTACTGCAACTTTCTGCATTTCAAAACAGAGGTAAATAACAGCTGTGCAGAGCTCAAGTCCCCTTCCAATAGTTAGCTGCTTTAGTGAAGGGGATGAACTGAGTGGAAACACTGCAGCAGTCATCTTTTGGCTTTTCATCCTGCAAGATGTTTTCTGACTCCGGCTCAGAGGATTATGCTCTTCTTGATCATGACAATATTGTTCTTACAAGAACAAAGATGAGGGCAGAGAGTGAGGCACGCTGCTTGGATCACTGGGAAAGGATGGTCCATGGTAGTGTCTCTTGAAGACAGCTGCCTCAAACAGCTATGTACTTTAGCTACACCTAGAGCCAAATGGTTATTTCACAGGCTGCTGGACTAATGAAGTACTGCCCCACCTTTTATGCTACTCTGCATTGAAAGAGGGTATAGAAACAACTGACCCAGCTGGAGGATACGTCTGCTCTATGGAGACTGGAATTTCTGGGCAAGGGGATTGTGCTGGTTCATGACACTGCTCCTTGCAGCAGCCTCTGCAGAAGCATTGCTGGAACACTTTTTTACTGTCAAATGTGGCACTCAGTGCAGAGCAGACTGGCAGGTTGCTCTAAATTGTGTCAGGGCTCACTTGCCACAGACGGCAGGTCCAGTCGGTAGCGAAATATTTTGGTTCTTCTCTGATAAATGCCAGAGCCTTATTCTTGTAATCTATGGTCTAGACTATTGTAGTCTTTGCTCATTTTACATTAGCTTCCTCCAAGCCTTTTCAGCCTCTGCTCATGCAATTTCCATTGACTATGCATAAGATATGTGCAGAATCTAAATGTTCCTTAGCATATTGGCTGGAAATGTTTTGATTAAATGGATCTCATACTCCCTCTCTCCTTCTGGCTTTTAATGAAAAGACTTGCTTTTGGTTCCAATTCAGAGCAGGAGCATTGCTGAAATATTGAAAACGTTAATGGATTAACAAAGTGTATGCTGGGTACTCTCTTTCAAAAGTATGAATGTCTCATACACCTTTATTTTAGCTCACTGTGAAGACAAGAATGAGGGGCTCTTGTTCTGGATAAAGGTGTTCCAGCATGGCCACTGTTGCTAACTCCAGGCGCAAGCAAATCCTTACAAATCTGGTTGCAGTAAGACTCTCTTTCTGGGCAAACAGGGAGCCTAATAACACAACACCCTAACATCCTGAGACAAAGGAAATTTTCTGCCTGCCTTTTGCTCTGCAAGTGCACTAGACAGTAAGGATGGTATTCATGACACCTGATTTTACCCATGTATAAACTATTCATTTGATCTGAGCTCATCAGCTAGGCTCTCGCAAGTCAATGAAGAGACACAGAAGCTGATCAGACACATTCATACCACTGTTTAAGATGGCTTGCATCAACTTCTTAGGGTTCTTACTTCACTGGCTTCTGGGAGAGCCGAGACTACTGTGACTGTAATGACATATTATTAGCCCATTTCCTTTTGTCCACCCTTGTATTATGATAATTACAATAAAAGTAACACTTTATTCCTGTATATAAAACAGCATCCCTTTGATGAGTAGCAGGGGACAGCTGTGCAATTCTACTCTATATAATATACAAGTATTAATTATTTCTATATTAAGAAGTAAGTAAGTATGACACGAGTTAACAGTAAGGCTTTCATCCAAGTGTGTAGGGGGAATTGTCTTCTGGTCGCATTGCTGTTAACCAAATATATTAACTGAGACATTTCAATTATGATAATTAGTTATTTCCTAATTCTTTGGCTTATCACTTTATAAATTGTCATGCCATTTTGTGGGGTGAGAGCAACAGTATGACTGTGCTGCAGGATTTGTATTACTGGAGGTTTGCTTTTAGTGAGAAAGAATTTTTCACTCTGGGCAAGGCACCAGGACTTGTATTTTGAAAGCTTCTGTAGAAGAAAATACTGATTTTCAGTTTAGTTTCATTCATCATGTTACAAAACTTAGCAGTCTGTCTGTCATGGACTATACCAGGAATGGTTGTGACCCTGGAAACAATATGCCTGGTACACGTAATTTTTATTGACATAGAAATTGGGTCCATTTAATAGTAATAAAGAATTGAGCAGTGGTGTCCGCTACCATAAGAAACTATTAGAAGATCTGTTTCGTAAGTCCAGAGAAAAGTAAAATATAGAGACATGATATAATTGACCTTTACTGAGGTGAAGAGTTAAACATCATATACTGTGTGCCAAATGCATTAAAACAGAATTAAAATCTTGTCTTTTCACAGTATACACTCTCACAAGGGTTGGGGTTTTTTTGTTCATTGGAGATTGGTTCTGTATGTCAGCATCATAGAAATATTTTCATTCCAGATATTCTCTAAACTATTCTGTAGCAAGGAGTGACTAAATCCTTATCTTGTTCACTGCTGGACAAGATAGTAGTTGGAGATGTGTCCCTTTCATGGAACTGGGACTGAGAACCAAAGCCTCCCTACAGCAGGTTATTTGTCAGTACTTGGGGCTGTAAAGACAGCCTTCGGTGTGTGATTGAACTGAGACCGCGACAATTACTCTCCTGATGCTGTAGCAAACAGCATGAAACAATAACTTTATTATCCAAGAACTGCCACATTTATCAGAACTGGGATGTTAATTCAGAAAGCAAATACAACTCAGGGTTTTAACAGTGTGTCTACCATAAGATTGAGTATATGGGAAGGTACACCAGAGGTCAAAGGTGCTGTTGACTACAGTTGCGGATTAAAGGGGAAGAAAAGAAGCTTTGGAAAGAGATGCCTGTGTGATCAAAAACAGGTATAGTTTTGTGAGCATTAGCACTGCAGAAACTATGATTCTGGGACCCATCTAACACATGCAAAAAGCATTTGGCAGTGAGTAAGGCCTTCAGGAGAAACCATAGTATTTCAAAAGGTGCCAGAACTGGTAAGTAGCTGGGTACAGCCCCTGTGGATTCACAGAATCACTAAAGCTGGAAAAGACCTGTAAGATCATCAAGTCCAACCATCAACTAACACCACCATGCCCACTAAACCATGTCCCACAATGCCACGTCCACACGTTCCTTGAATACCTCCAGTGATGGTGACTCCACCACCTCCCTGGGCAGTTTGTTCCAGTGTCTCACTACTCTCTCAGTAAAGAAATTTTTCCTAATATCCAGTCTGAATCTCCCCTGGCGCAACTTGAGCCCATTGCCTCTTGTCCTGTCACTTGTCGCTTGGGAGAAGAGGCCAACACCCACCTCTCTGCAACCTCCTTTCAGGTAATTGTAGAGAGCGATGAGGTCTCCCCTCAGCCTCCTCTTCTCCAGACTGAACAACCCCAGTTCCCTCAGCTGCTCCTCACAAGACTTGTGCTCCAGACCCCTCACCAGCTTCGTCGCCCTTCTCTGGACACGCTCCAGCACCTCAATGTCCTTCTTGTAGTGAGGGGCCCAAAACTGAACGCAGTATTTGAGTTGCGGCCTCACCAGCGCCGAGTACAGGGGCACGATCACCTCCCTGGTCCTGCTGGCCACACTGTTTCTGCTTGATTGCTTGGTAGCAGCTCCTGCAAAGTTCTCCAAAGCCTGTGAATGTCTCACTGTATGTTCTCCTTTGTCTACTTGCCTTCGGTGTCAATAAACAGACTCCCACGAGTTCCGGAGTACCAAAATTACAGCTACCCACTCTCTCATTATAAAACCCTCTAGTTCTTCTCCAATAGACATTGAAACAGAGCAGTGCTGGGGATGAGTCCTGCAGCCCACTGACCACCGAGAAGTAAGAAGGTAGTGTGAGGACTGAAAGATAATCTATACTGGATATTGATTGTTATGTCGACATATCCATATGTGAAATAATTAATGTAGTATTGAATACACTGTTTATTTTCCTGCTTAACTGTAAGAAACCCCTTTTTCAGCTTTCTATGAGGCTGACACCAAAATGCTTCTGTGTCACAGGACCTGCAAAGCCCACATTTTCTTTTTTTAAGACACTTTGTCTTGATTAGCAGGATTTCCAGTAGTATAACTATGTCGATGAAGTCAAACTAAAAAAAGCCATCTCACACACTCTTGTATTAGCCTGTGGGAAGATCAGGCCTCATTACTCCTTTCATGAAGCTATAGTGGTATGATCACCATTATGAAGAGCTGAGGGCCTTTGGGATATTAGTAGCATGTTAGATATCCTACCCTACTTTCATTATTAACTTCAGAGTTTTTCATAATTTTCCTTTTCTGTGGAGAAATCCCTACGAATGTAGAACCCAATTTCTAGTCACCTAACTGGTCATACACGTAACCCATAGTTACAGAATTTGCATTCAGTGAGCAATGCTCACAATGTTTATTTTACCCACTACGTAACTGGATGGAAGTACATGGCTCCATACTTATTTCAAGCTAAAAGTGTGCAAGTGTTTAGCACTGAACCAGAAGAATATCTTTCCCTGTTTTACCTCCAAAGTAGTTCTGTTATGAAGATCTATTCCTAAACTAGCACATAGATGTCACTTAGAGACAGGTTGTAATGGGAAACATTTGCTTTTTGGCTAGATTAGTGCATTTAAATGGATCAATGATGAGATGCAGCTGTAGGGTGGAGGCTCTTTAAAAGCTGCACTTCTCGGTGCCAAATACAATGAAATACGGATGACTTCCAGCTAACTTATTGTTGATCTTTATATGAGGGGAAATTTTGCAACATGAGTATTTGATACCGTGAAGCTGTACTGTGGAAAATCAAAAAATATATATGGTAATTATAAAGATAAGACAGATGAAGGGAGGAAGCAAAAGCTGACAAAGGAAAAGTGTGAAAAGAGCTGGAGACAATCAAAGATGAGTAAGAAATTAGAAATGGTAAAACTCTTAGCAAAAAGGAGATGAAAATAATGGAAAGTATAACAGATACAAGGAGTGATAAGGAAATGATCAGTAAAAAACTGGGTGCAAGCAGAATAACCATGATATAAGAAGAAAATTCTTCAGGAATAAACTGTAAAGCTATACAAATTCAGAGCTGAGAAGGTTAGCCTGATTCTGAACTGATGACAACACAGGCAAAATGATTTATTTTTTTGCTACGCTCTACTCACAACTCTTGATTTGGATTGCATTACTTACATATCTGAGCATGTAAGTTTAGGTAAGAAAAGGAGACTCTTGAAATAATTCAGATCAATCTTCTTGCTGCCCAAGTAATTTCCTTTTTCCCCTCTATATATCTACCACAGCCATTATCAGTTTATTTACTTTGTCTGTGACTGTAAGATGGGAAACTCTCAGGCACTTCATGCCAACCTGACAATAGTTAAAAAAAAAAAAGTCTTTTGCCAGCTGAGAAATGAAACACACCACGTGGAGCTGCTCAGCTGAAAAAGAACACACAAAAAAACCCCTGATGTGTTGTCCTCTTCTGCAAACTGTAGAAAATGAAAACACCTCTGGAGATAACAGAAGTCAAATAATTTTTATCAGATCCTTAAACTCACAGAAATTTATGTGTGTAATTTCAAAAGAAGCCCTCAAAATGTGACCCAGTTTGGGTTCAGCTTTCTTCAGCACTTCAACCCGAAAAAATGCATTGCATTAGAATTCAATTAGGAAAAAGATCTGTGTGTGGACAGAAGGAAAAACTGCGTGGACTAAGGCTGCTAATGGGATAACCCGTAGTTTTAGGTAACAGAAGGCTTGAAAAGTGTAAATGGACAAGAAGGTCACTTGTAGCTTCTCTGAACTTGCCTCATCACATTCATTGCTTTTCCAAGCATTTGCACAACTGTATCAAAGCTGATTTTTTTTCGAAAAGTGAGTGTAGCGGGACCATGGGGGTTTGCTAAAGACACAACCATAAATGAACCCTTTTCTTGGCCTGCTGTTTTTGAGAACTGGAAACTTGAATCGTTTATGGGAAACAATATCCTTTGGGGCCAAGTCGTAACTGCATTAACTGTACGTGGAGTTGGACCGTCTCTCACATGCAGCAGAGAGTGAACTGTAACAACAGAAGCTGTTCCTAGCAAGTAGCTCTCGAGAAATTAGTGGACTGTCTATGGCAGTCCCTGTTACAGCAAGGCTGCATAAAGCATTTTGCATTTTAAATTGCTTCAGCTCTGCCATCTACGGGAGCTCAGCCCAACAGCGTATGTGGTAGAGGAAATAATGAGGAATCAGTCCGAAACAAAGAAGCATTTTGGCAGAAAAATCCTATGACAGTCCCCAACCAGGTCTGCAACACGGGGAGGAGGAGGGCCCGGGGGGACTCCTCTGGTTGCGCTAGCAGGCTTGAGCTGTAACATGACCACAACACAGAAAAATGATCCGTTAGAGTCACATTAGCATTTCAACCTGACCATAATGAGGAGAACACAGTGCAGCTGCAGGTTTGGCAGTCCTATGTGAACAGACCCTAAACAAGGCATGTTATTTAATTTCAGAATAAGAGAAACTGAGACTAAAATTGTCTTTCGAAAACATCTAGTTCATCCCCTTCCAATTCCAACTGGGTTGTTCCCAGCCCTCTGGTTTTTAGTGATTTATCTGGTCTAATTTTAAATGACTCAAGAGATGGAGTTTCCACCACTTCCCGTGGGAAATTAGTCTATGGTCTGATAGACACGGCCAGGATATTTTCCTGATGTTCAACCTTCAGTGGTTTTCCTTTGTTCAGTTTAATCTCATTACTCCCAGTTATTCCCCATCGGTCAGTGCTAAGCACTCAGCCCCTCTCTTTTGTGTTTACACCTTCACAGTTGGATACATTTGTCTTTAGAAAAATCTGGTAGGCTTGATTATGTATTATTCACCTTTTCAAATGCAGAGATAAAACAAAGAAATATGAGCAAAGAATAGTACAAGTTAGTCTTAAAGGACGTTTTCAAGACTTAATCTACTTCCATTCACCAAACTTAGCTGAGACCTGCTCACATTTTCTAGGGTACAGTGACTCGTGACACCACACAAACCTACCACCTCTTTCCTACCTGTGTCAGAACTATGGGAACGTGTTATACAAGGTGGGAGTAACGGATGTGGGAAACCAAAATCAAGTTTCTATAATAAGAGGATACAGAAGCTAGAGAGTTGCAAGAAAATGTGTTTAGTGGAGTGGCATTAAAAAAGATTGCTGAAAATATCTCAATGTGGGTGCTGCACTAGCTCAGCTTAGGAAATACCAGACAGTAGTGTGGCAATTAATGCCAGAGAGACAAGTCAAAATTTTCACTTGGGAAGAATATGGCAAATCTGAAATAGAAAGGCTGGTGAATCATAAGCACGGAGAAAGCTGCTGAAGTGGTATTTATGGTAAGATCCTTCAGAGGCAAAGTACAGAGAGGGAAGAAAAGGTGATTGAAAACAGCTATTTCTCGAATTTGCAGAAGATGCTGAAAAGAGAATTGAGGATCCCTTAAAACCTTGTAAGGAAGATTAAAGATGCGGAAGCTGAAACAGAATTGTGGAAGCTAAACAAAAGAATGAAGAGTAACCTGAGCAAATATCTTGAAAGCAGGAGACAGATCAGAGGAAGGAGCAGTAGTATTAACTGGAAATAAATCAATAGAGGCTTTTGTGGGACCCTTAAGAGATAACTGGGCTTTCCGGAAGCTTGGGCTGAAATGCAGCATCAATAGAACAGTCTGTTCCTTGTTAGCCTTCATCGTAAGGAAGCTGCTGAGAGACATGCACTATCCCTTCTCCATCCCCTACGAGCTCCTGTCTTTAAAATGCCCAAGTTTTACAAGTTACAATTCAAAGTGTTTTTAAAATGACAGTTTAAAATTAGAATGAAAGACTCATTTTACCTCCAGTTCTGAACTTTATGGAAGTCATGAGCTAAGCACCGTGATTCAGTGGAGCACAGGTGGCAGAAGCCAAATCAGGGAAGATCTACATCAGAACTGAAGAAGAAAACTATGACCAATGATTGTAGATGTGCTGCTCAAGGAGCAGACCCACAGCAAGGAGGACGGAGCACCTGGATGGACAACTGGAGTCAAGGACAGGTTTCTTAAGGTGGGAGAGACTACAGTATCCTTGGGAAGCATTGCTCCTTGCACAAGCAAATACACTATTCCCTCTTTCACAGTGAATCCACTGAGGAGACAGCAAGAGAGCATTACTTTTATCAGGGATAATGACTGTAACTCTGTGGCACTGACATTATCAAGGGCCGCTCAGATAGCACATGCACAAGCTCCAGGGTCATGTCCCTTGCACACAACTGAAAACACAAAGAACATTCAGGTACTAAGTAGGACAAAAACCCAGTTGTTATGGGCCCAGGCACGGCTACTGCCGAGACACTGTATTGCCTTCCAGCCCGTCTGGACTGCAGTGAGGTGCGGAAGAAGATTCTCTAGCATATCTTCAAGAACTAAGTGTAAAGTTATTGTGTTATATGATGGGCTAATGACAGAAACTGGATGAGCTTGTCTGGAGACAGCAGAATCTCCTTTCAACTAGCTCAATTCAGATAACACCAAATAGAGAGATAGATCCTAGCCAGAGACCTCTAAGCCCAGAGATACATTTTAAAATGTGTAAGATGTTCAGATTTTGAATTTTAGATGTTTAAACCTGATATCCTCTCTTGCCATAGATAACCTTTTGTAATGCCTGTTTCAAAAATAATTTTCTCTATGACCTCCTGCTTTTTTTCCTTATACATTTTTTCTCATTGGACAGATTGTAAGGTCTAAGATGGTACATTTTGAGTTTGACTCCCTACAGCATGGAACAAGCTGAAGCACCTGGTGGCTGGCCGGGGTTGCCAGCACTCCAGTTCTCAGGCAGGAGTGAAGAAAGGCTGCAAAATGGCAAATAGGATCTCAGGTTAAACTTTTTGAAAAAGAAAATAAATATGGGGCTATACTGACAGATAAGATGTAGGGAGATTTTAAACACTGACTTAGGAGTTGTCAGGCTATGTCATTGTTATTTCATCTGGAAAGTAATAGTACAAATATAAAGATATTGTGTAGGCCAAAATCTAGTCATCTTTTTTAATTCTGCATTTTGCAGTGCCTCCACCTAAGCCATTTGTCTAGATATTATTTGGCTGGGCTGCAGTGGCGTGGTATGCAATTTCACTCAGTTATCCATTTTAAGGATCAGCCTTCAACTCAAAAAGATAAGAGAAATGTCAGGACAGAAAGCAAGAATCTGTGATTCACAAGATGTCACATGCTTTGGTTTCTTGACTGAAATTTCTGAAATGAGAACCACCTGCTCCCGGTAGTAATGCAGCATCTCTTATTGGAAAGTCAAACAGCTATTTCAGTAGAGTCTGGGGGAAAAAAAAGCTGCAAGAAAGAAATTCTGCCAGAAGCTTCAGCAGCAGTCCTGTGAGACCAGAAAGGAAGTACAGCAGATCCTTCAGAGTCTGAAAGCCCAGCAGAGGGTTGCTAGTTCCAGTGAAATTAAGACAAAGCAGAATTAAAAATACAACAAAAGATGTAGGAAGACAGTAAAAGAAAGGCAGCAAGGGAAAAAGGGGGTGGTATTAGGAAGAGGCCAAGGTGCAGCAAGGGAAAAAGGGGGTGGTATTCGGAAGAGGCCATGGTGCAGCAAGCAGAATATGATCTACCAGTTGATCTACTGGGCAAGGGGTTGAGTAGCTAAACCCCAGAGCAACCGGCCGGTGCTGTGATGAGGGCATCCCCTCAAGATGCTGCTGCTGAACAGGACACTTTCCACGTGCAGTGCCACTGTTGCATATGGAAAAGCATTAATACTACGGCTTCTACAGCAGGTTGTTTTCATTTGCTGTGGCACACTCCCTAATAGCTTGAAAGCAGAGCTGATATGTATCTCTAAAATCAGGGCTGTAACGTCTCGATTTTTGAAAGAGAAAAATCTAAGACTGTATGCTTGTCCACATCACATATTTATATTGTGAAAGCCAGCTTAGAAATGTCTGCAAAGAGCCAGCTTGTAACACTCTTATCTGAAGTAGCACTTTGCTCTTGGATGTCACTACACTTGGCTGTCCACCCAATTAGATGAACTTCCACGTTTTTCAAGAGCTATTTGAAAATGTGAATAATAGAAGGGAAGATGATATCCAGAAAGAAGGAGAGAGGTAGAATCTGGCCTCGAGCGATATTTGCAATATGCAATATTTGGGTGGGAGGTGTTGAAAGCATGGAACTGTTGCTTTCAATTTTGATTGCAATGGAATTTAAAGGAATTGTAGTTAATATGACATGAAGTCTCAGATGGAGTGGCCTGGCTTAAACCGAGCCTGTGATTAGTTTAAACATCTATCATGCTGACCTCTCATAAATCAGGGTCAGGAAACAATGAGAGGACAGGCAAGTGTTTGCGCTGTTGTTTGCTGACTGGCTGTTCAAAGGAATGCTGGAAGAATGTGCCAAGAATCCGGCTTTGTCAGGAAAAAAGTTCTTGTTTTTTAAAAGACTGACAGATCTCTAGCGATAAAGAAGAGCAAGCTGGTGCACAGGTGAAGACGACTAAAACCAGAAGCAGGACTTCTAGAAGTCTCTCCAGGTGCTGCAAAAAATTAAAGATAGAAGGAGAGGCACGAGGCATCAGACTGTAATCCTGCATTACGCTGCGCCTGTGTGCGAAACAAGTACGAAGGGTGGGAGTGAGGCGGGAGTTACGGCATCTTGGCACTGCGTAAGGCTTGTGCAGGAGCCTGCCCAGTCCGGAGAGTCAGGGAAAGCAAACCCGGGGTTGCTGAGGTAACTGTCGATTGCAATGCGCTGGGAAAAGCAGATCGGCAAGCTCTGGCATTGCCACAAAAATCTAGGCCAGGAACTAAGAAGAGGCCCAGCGTATATTTTATGCCCTTGTCATGGCCAGAAGGGCTCATATGATGAAGGATGTTCCTCTAAAGCCAGTTGTTCTCACTTTAAGGCTGCCTTATTGTGTCATAAAATGTCACTGGAGCAAGAGGAAACAATTTCCTGGCGGCTGAAATAATTCAGCATTTAAACGGGAGCACTGCGATGCGCTATCAACGCACACAAGGTGCATTGGAAAAGGCAAGTGGACCTGCTGTGGAAAGCACAGAGAAAAGTAAAAGGAAATTGAATTTGGATGAGCAATCTGGATGCCACCTTTGAAACATACTGGTTGGAAGGAGGGACAGTGAGCATCCTTAGTTAAAACCAAACTTGTGAGGGTCCCATTACCATAATTTCTAAAGTCAATAAGGTAGAGCTAATGAAGTACACTCAATAGGCAATCAAGCAGGAATCCTGAGACTGACTTAAAATGCTGAACACTGAAGTTCTGGTAGAGCTCTGGAAAATAACTGGGAATATGGGAAGGAGAAAAATACCTTTTAGCTGAGACTCTATTACAAACAGGGATAAAAATACTGATTTTTATTTTGAGCCATTTTTCTATGTCCACATTTCTCCTAACAATCATTATTATAGGAATATTATGCATAAATAAGAGCTACTTTTTGTCTTTCACAAAGCAATTAATGCAGACAGTGAAACATGAATGCCTAATTGCACACTTTAAAAATAACTTTTAGAGCAATTGTGGTATGGTAACTTTGCATTGAATTAACTCAGAAAAGTGATGGCAACTTCCCAGGATTTTTCACCTTAGATGAACCCATAGACAAAAGATCAAATAATAAATGCTTGTTTTTCCTGGAATGGCTAATTAGAAGACTTTTGAAAATATGCTGGCAAAGGGCTTTTGCAAAGTGTGTCAGGGCAGAAGAAAATTTAAAAAAGCCAAAACCCCTCCAAACCCTAAATTCTTAAATAATTGTTTATAAGACTGCAGCTCTTTTTCTGTTAGCTGTTAGTTATGTTATGGATAAATACAGTATTATTTACTGAGATACTACATTTCCTTATATATCAAAACTGTGTGAAGGAGTGAAAGCAGCAGCTCCTTTCAACAGCAGCAGAGGACATTAACCAGGCCTTGTTGCTTTAGTGTTTCAAGTATCTCTGTATTATAATATTGATTAAACCTACACGTGGAAATCACCTACTTCCTTGATTTTCAAAATACTTCCCACCCACCCAGTTATTTCAGTTGGAGCCATGGGCTGGCAAGGGAATGGTAAGTCAGGAATGCTATTTTTGGACTGTAAAGTATACATTCAAAGGGCAGTCTGGGGGCAAAAGCAAGAGCTAGCAGAGGATGAGAAAAACTGGTTCTGGAAAGAAGCTGAGTAAAGATAGCACTGGCAGTCGGGGGGGCAGCACAAACCCTGGCAGAAGGACAAGGATGTTTAAAGAAGTTAACTTGATGACATTTTTTTATTTAGAGCTTGTTCTCAGCAAAAAGCTAACTCCTACATCTTTACAGTTTTGAACTGCTCTAACATTGAGACCTGAGCTGGGAAAATACCCGGAGACCCGTGCAGGATGCTGGAGATGACAATGGTAGCTGTATCGCTGTCTCTTCTCTGCCACGAAAGCCTCCCAGTCCTGAGGGAGCACTGTGCTTCTGGCAAGGCGCTTGGGCTGCTGCGGAAACCAGGGACTATGATAGCCCTTCTCATCCTCCCAACCCTTCCAAAAACAGCAGGGTAAAATGCCACTATCCCTCTCCCAGTTCAACCCCAGAGTGTTACCCTGTAAGCTTAGCCGATATCTAGTACTTTGCGGCTACTCCTGCACTACATGTCATATTTTGCATGGTTTAGTGCTTTGGCTGGGGAAGCAATTTTAATTTTAGCAAATTAAGATGGATGATGCAGAGGTTCTGTCTGCTCTGTCCGTACAATGGCTGCCCTCAGACACGGATCAAATGCTGGCTTTAGGCAGACCAGGTTTGGCCCTGAGGAGCCTCAAGGAAGAAAGCTCTGGCATTTATGAACAGGTGAACTACAAAGCAGAGAAAAGCAGATGTGCTCTGTGTTGATTGTTACGATTCATAAACAAGATTTCATATTCTACTCTTTTTTTCTCACTAGGAATGGGACTTGTAATTTTTTATTATGAACTTTGGAAAGTCTGCGTAATGATGGCTGAAAACAGCTATGATGTGCCTTTCTCTCCTCAGGTAATGAAGATTCACCTCAACAGCCGTGACTCCACTTTGATGGATGCATGTTTGGTGAGCCTTACCACGAACTGCACGACCACGTTTCCATGCTATTTAGTAATGTATTAAATGTTGTACCAAAAATCTAAATTCTTGCAGTTAACAATAGTACAAGTAATCCTATTTTTAGGCTGATGCCACTATGCTAAAGGAGGCTGAAGGACTGTTTGGAATAATATCCACATTGAAAATTATACTATTTTCATGCGTACACCTGTACTAAGGAAAAACTGTGACTCCAGTCTTGCTAAGACTCAGTAGAGGCTTGACTTGGGGCGTGTGAGCAGTTGTGTTCAGTTGGTCTGTGTTTCTCTGTAGGAATGGGGCCCATACACTATGGTGTTGGTTTGCTATTCAAATACAGAGAACACGCACTCCTTGAGTAGCTTTGTATACAGTTTTCACAACCTATTTTGAATTTACAAAATGCTGTTGTCCTTCTGCCTAAAATAATTTACGTCTCAGAGACTGCTGAAGTTGAGACAGTCTAAGCACAGTTTAAGGGATGGAAAACAGCCCCAGTAAGTCTGCGCTCGACCAAAGACTTCAGATCAGCCTGGGGCAGTGCTGTGACATGCCTCGACTTCCTTCTTCCCTTCTGCACAGGAAATGTGTTCTTATATTTGACTCGTCTTCTATAAATAAATGGAACTTAATCCGGAAAACACTCGCTAGCTTTGGACTGCAGCTTGTGACCCGTGTGGGGAAAATACCAAAATATTTTGAGGCATATTTTGGCTAGGCTGCTGCAAGATACGGCTGAGGCCTGACAGAATCAACTGTGTGCCAGACCTGACCTGGATAAACCCTCTTCTGTGCCTGTCTGAGCACTGGAGCTAGAAATACTGCAGCAAAGTGGGATGTTTGTTGTGCTGATTTGCGTCTCAATAGCCGGATTCCTCCTCCAGCCACAGCTGCTGCCTGAGCTCCCGGAGCAAATGAAACCAGGTTGGGCGATGGTGGTGGCACACAGAGTCCTCTCTCCATGCCTTGCAAGCCAGCTAGCTTCTCCGCTCTGATACTTTTGGACATAAACCAGAGAATTTATTTCCCCTTAAATTAAGTATTTGGTACTTTTCTTAAAATCTCCCATGAAAGACCAGTAACTGCCACACAGTAGAATGTCTTAGTGGTTTGTGAGGTTTGATTTCTCTAAGGCTTGTGAACTCACCAGTGTTTGTGCCATGTTTCCAGATCATCCTTCACCTTGCTCCCAGCACCTGCTGAGCTAGTAAATTGGTTTCTGCCCAACATGGACTAAGAGGAATTGGGAGAAATGGAAATAAAGATCTAAGGCATAGCGTAAAGCCTGAGATGGGAAGACCTAAAAACCTCAGAAAATAAGACGGAGAGACTGTTAGTAACAACACTGAGATCTGTTCAAATAGAGAAACATAGGTGTCTAATGTGGTTGATTGAATTTAAGACACAGAGAGATTCAGATCGACTTCACAGAGCTGAGACTGCATCGTACACAGCTTAGGCAAAATAGTACTGGAAGCTTAAATTGGGTGTTTGTAGTTAAAAACTTGAATGCTGTTAATAGCATCATGTTATTATGTGAAATGCCTTCTGGAGGAAGATAAACAATTCCAGTTTATTATGGTTTTCTCTCCCATATGGCACAAATGGGCCCAGGACCAAAGTGGCTATCAGCAAATGAAAGCCTTCCATCTCTGCACTCATTCAGCAGGTCATATTTAGCTGATTTTAATATCCTCCCTGTACACTCACTGGTGGATCCATTCCAGTCAATACTCTACAGTTAAAGTTTCCAGTGACACCTCATTTTTTACCCTCCTTGACTCCTCTGCTGCTCATGCTACTGTTGAATATTCCTTTGCATCTGGTCTGCTTTTTGTCTCTCTGTGTTTATGCTGAGCTATTATTTCCAAAAGCTAAATTTTGAGCACTCTCACCTCATTCCAAATTTCCTAAGAAAAAGCAGAAATGCTACTACAATAATTCTCATGAAAACCCAAACAAATAAATCAATTAAACAACTCTTGCATGATTCAGAAAGACAAAGAGATATTCATGTCCACATCAAAGAATGACACAATTGTACTTGCCTCTCCCTTTTATTCTGGTACCTTCTGTTTTCATTCCAAGTTACATTATTGCATGTTTTCCCAGTCTACCAGATTAGGCAAGAAACATATTTTCAAAGGTACGTAATCACTGAAGGATGCAGCTAGGCACCCACCCAAGCAGGTGAAATCCCATAAAATTTTCTTGGGTGCTTAAGCACCTTTGAAAATCTGCCCCTGAATGTTTCAGAACAAGGGCTTTCCTGGGAAAAAACCAAATGTTCATGAATGTCATTAAAAACTATGCGACTGTCAAGAATTTGGTTAAAATACACCAAGATAGAACACAATATAAAAATAGGGTGTAACTGGAGAAAAGTAATCTGAAGAAAAGAGATTAATACTTCTAATAGTTTAGGAAAATGGAAAATTACTGAGAAAAGGCACTTCAAGATAACTGTTTTCTGGCATTGCTTCCAAAACATCTTAGCTAAATTCCAATGTTTTTCTATGCAAATACAATCGCTATGAAGGCATAACATATATCTTCCAGCAATACAGTTGTCCCTTGTATAACCTCATGACTTAACAGTGCTGACAAGTGTACAAAGCTTTACTAACAGTGGGACCAATGGCTTTTGGAACACGTGTAGTAATGATTTAGTGTAAGGTAATCTTGCATCATGATTAGAAACGAGATTTTCTTACCGTTATCAGAGGCCAAATCACGCAGGTCTAAGAGAGACTGCTAGATCACAATATTAGAAGTTATTTTTGTTTCTTTCTGCTATGGAAAAAAGGGGAAATCTTTCATGCCACTCCTGAAACAAACTAAAGGTCAGCCTTTGAATGGTATCCAAACCTTCTTCTCTCTTAGTATTACAAATAAATTGCTGTACTGCAAACTCCAGTAGTTTGTCAGTAGTTCATTGCTCCGTGCAGCAGCAGAAGGAACACGGCATGTCAGCAAAGTATTTAACTGAGTCTGAGTTTCTGCAGATTTGGAACCTGCTTTGTGTTCCAAAACAATCACTGGCAACAGTGAAAAGTTCAGTTGCAGATACACATGTGTTCCGGTGAAGGTACAAAGAAACCAAGCACTAGTTTATCAACAGAAAGGAAGGTAGTGTCAGCCAGTACTTCGTAACAGCACAAGTGAGTATCTCAACTACGGCTGACAACCTTCACGGGGCTTACCGAGCCTCACCCAGAACTGATGTCCCCTTTTTGCCTTCTGAAAAATACTGTGTTCTCCATCTTTTCTGCAAAATAAATGACCTTTCTCCAATATGTTAGCACTCCCTTCTCTGTTTTGGTTATCTTTTCCCTCTTCTCATTTATGGCAAGTGCAGAATATTGCTCTTTCTTAACAAAGAATTATCTTTTTAACACCGCAAAATAATCCCACAGTATGGTTTATGGCTTGTGATCAATCTTTTCTAGCTGGCCACGTGTTGTTGTGGTATTCTCGCTGCTCTGGATATCCTTGACAAACACAGCAGTCATTCCCTAATGGTAGAGACACTATGAGTTCAGGTACTGGGGTAGCTGTATGTGGCTGACTTCCCAGAAGGCGGCATATAGCATTAAATGAGTAATTGTGAAAGGTGTATGAAACTAGGGTGAAAGCTTTTATTTTCCCTCTGCTTTATTTTCATTTTGTTGAGAGGATGGGTAAAGTACCTGACACTCTGCTTCTCTCACCTATGAGGTTTCAAATGGCGACTACTGAAATAAGCCCCAAAAGAGGTTGACTCTTTGGTTACCTTGTGCTCTCTGGTGAGTACAGCCGGAGCTAACTTTTGCAAGACTGAACTGAGGTAACACACACCTACATTAACTTCTATGTGTAAATTTCTCCCTCCAATCTAAGGAGAAAAAGAATTTAAGATACTTTTTATGGTACACTTAGATACTGCATTCATGTCAGATCTTTATACGTAGACTATCTGGGTTTTTGGAAAACATTTAAAAAGGCAAAAGAAGGGAAAAACTCCCAAATGTGATGGTTTTACAGAAGGGCAAGGATCCCTCTCTCTCTTGCTATGCTACCCTGTAATGTTTTTCTTTTGAGATTCTCATTTTTAACTGAAACTGAAAATTAAAGTTTTCTAGGTAGCTAGAATCAATTACAGTCTGCATGTGTAACAAGTTTGATTACAACAGGGGTTTTCACTACCATTTTATCTGAGAAAATCAAAATGCAAACATATGCAGAGAAGCTGATTTGGCTTTATCTTCTTCAGTATAAAGAAATGTTCAAATTTAAAACTCCAATACTTTTATTGAAATAAATATTATTCTCACCACAGAGCAATAATGATGATTCATGACGTAAGTACATCTCCAAGTTAAGCATTTTGCTGTGTACAAACTGTGATGATTTGACTCTTTCACAGATCAGAAACTGTTCTGCAGCTGAGTATCACACAGAGTCAATATTGTATCTTGGGGGGAAATGTTGGAATTTTACATTACAGAAATTTATTCATAAAACTTTGAGGATTAACATAATATGGTCAGGAAATAAAACACTAATAGTAAGCAATCAAAAAACCAGACACGATTTTCTACTTTGTTCAACTATAAAGACAATAATGTAGCAGCTAATTGAATTGAAAAAAGTATTTTAATTACAGACCTTTTAGACTATTTAAATTATATTTTTAAGCAGAAACTACTAGATATTCAGACCATATCTATAGTTTGTAACATGAAATCCTAAATTATATTCAGTTAACCAAGTTGCAGGAATTATTCTTCCTGCTTTGGCTTACTCTCCAGAAAATCCCTTTCAGATATTTTGGAATTGGACCAGACGTAAGCATGAATGAACTGAATAAAGTCTAAAACCTGATGGCTGCTAAACATTTATGTAACTTTAAATCAAATTACTGCCCATGCTAATTTGTATTCAACAGGTAGGGAAAGGATGCAGGTGTTAGAGTGCATGAGAAGGAAAACTGAGATAAAAATGGATGCCCACCAAATACATAAACACAATGTCCAGAAAAATAACGGATTGTAAAAAACATCCTCTCTTCTTCAGTAACAGATGTTGCTGAACTGATTTTAAAAAAAATACATTGCTTTGTGGGTCATAGGGTGCAACCACAACTGAAAAACATTAAAGGAGTGGAATCAACACTATTATTGAACCAGGAGACAGCTACAGAAAAAATCTATGATTTTTTAAAACTATCTGAGCACACCAAAGAAACTAGACCCAATATTAATCAGACATATATGCATAATTACCTGTTCCCTCAGTTACACTAATGATATTTAGGAATCTGATTATTAAAGTAATTGAAAACTAATTTTTCAGATGGAAGTGCTTCAAGCAAAGAGTAATGTGGATGGCAACCGAGACATCTGGACGTGCTCAGATACATAAAGGTACAAACTTCAAATATGACATTAGAATAGAAAAACACTTCTTATTCACAGTATAATGGCACATGCAAATTCACTAGTGAAATCTGTATGGTGCATTTTCACAATGTGAAAAATATGATGGCAAGAGGAAATAGTATTAATTTGAAGAAACTTTCCAGTTCTTATCTTTTCTATAAATCTGGTATTTTCTATTAAGTATGTAGATTTTAATAATCTGAATCTTCCAATGAAACAAGTTTAACACAGTGAATTATGTGCATCTACAGTACTTGATATTTTCACACTAATTCACTTGCTACTTTTTTTTTTGTTGTTGCTGAAGGCTGGTCATTGTAGCAAGGCAAACTGAATTGTGACTTTTTAAGAAGAGAGGAAAAAAAGGAAATAACCTAATGGATCTCCTGGACTAAGCCTAAGCCTAAGCATGTCTGCCTACGCAATGTGCCAATATTACTAAATCCATAGAAATCAGAAGCATTAAGAAAAACTTCAACACTCTCATAAAAGATCAAACTCTTTTCACCAGCTTATTCCAGGGGCTGTATGGGTGCGCTTTCTTCTCCAAGACAGAAGGAAGTTATTCTATGAGGGAAAGCTTTTCAACAGAACTCTTTATAGGTGAAAAGAGTAAAGAAGAGAGGGCTAAAGCATTTCTTTAGCAATCACAATAATTCTTTGATCTTCTTCATGCCATTAATATCATGGATTTTATCCAAGTAATAGCTTACGAGCCACAGGATACATACATAAGGAATGTTTAGATTACCAGTTAAATGCATATTTTTGAAGAGCTTTTACAGGATGTGTGAAATATGCTGAAGCAGGAAAATAAACAACTGTGCAATGTAACAAGTGTTCTTAATGTTTCTTTATTAAAGGAACCTGAAGCTAATAACAATCTGCCTCTTACAGTTCAGAGCAAAGCTACTGATACACAGCTACTTACTTTGCATTGGCTTCCCTCAGGAAGTTGTTGAGAATAGTTACACACAGTACAGAATTAAATTTTTCACATTTAATACAGCATGTAAATTAACAAACTTCTTCAAACACGATGTATAAGGGAAGGAAGGAAGGAAGGAAGGAAGGAAGGAAGGAAGGAAGGAAGGGAGGGAGGGAGGGAGGGAGGGATCTCTAGAGTCTACAGTATTCATGCGTTAACTGTTTTTCTATGTTTTCCTATACATTTTTTTCTTTTTTTATACAAGTCTTATCCAACATTGTCAGGTCTGTATTCTTAAAGACAACATATGGTTACAAAAAGTCTCAACTTAGACATGCTACAAAAATCAAATCATAACTGAATAATTGTCTGACTAGCATTCAATTTTTGTGCTTAATGAGGTTTAATTAAGAATATACGCACAGGAGAACACTATGTTAATTTTTTTACTTTTTTGTGCCCTATAGAAGTAGGAGGATACCACAGAGAAATTGAAACCTGCCTGGCGTTGTTTTCTCTTGATTAAAATTCAGCACATTAAACAGGTTAGATCTATGGCTACATGACATAGCAAAACCAAGTCATCTTCCAATTTCAGATCAACAGTGTCTTGCAAAGGTTCATTTTGTACCAGCACTCTAATTCAGCACATTCTGAGAGTTAAAACTTCTGTTCGGAAAAGGCAGTAATGAACTGCTAGAAATGTACTGTCATACAACATACAGCTTCAGCTGAGAATTTTGAATTGTGGAATTAAATCAAAATAATGCTTTCAATTTGGCAGCAGCATATCTGACCAAGACTAAAGGGATGCTAAAGTCAATAAAATTCTGTAAAATAATCTTCCAGCACAGAATGGCACTTTTGAATGATCTTATGCAACACAGCGAAGTACATGAATTGCAATGGGTAGAATGATGGACTGAGCAAAGAAAATATGTATTCACAATGAGACTTGAGGCAGACAAATTATTAGTCAAAAGGCATCTTATGTGGTAATTTTAATACTTAAAAAAGGTAACAACTTTAAAAGCCCTCTACTTCACATTTTAGGTAAGAGCTCTCACTTCTCTTAATATTAATCAGTATCTCTAGAGTAAACTCCTCATTATATTGAGTTGAAGAAACACAAGTCAGTTGAACCGCTCTTCTGGCAGATGCTTGAGGGAGTGTAGTCAAATTTCTGCTTCACTGAGCTTACAAATCTTCAGGTGAGGATGTTACTGCTTCAGACTCTGTATTTTGCTTTGCCATGATCATTGATAACACATATGTGCTGAAAAAAATATAACACTGATTGCAACAGCATAGTTGATTACATTATTAATTATTAATGAATTGTTCTGAAATATTTTTTCTTGACCTATCTAGTGATCTTGTAATTACCCCTTCCTTTCCAGAGACTTGGAATTGAATTTTGATTTCACTTTCTAGCTACAGCAAGTTTTCCCACTTGCAACTCCCAGTTTTGGGTCCATCCCTGGGAGTACCACAGGAAGCAAAGGCAAGGCTTGCACCTTTTTTCCATCATTATCTCGCTGAGAAAAGGGGCAGGCAACATAGCAGTAGAAGTCCAAATCTGTCTGAACCGAAGCTGCGTTTCACTTTTTACTGCTGCCTCTGCACATACTGGGAATGGTGGACCTGTGAAGTCCTAGGCTCACAGAAGACGGAAGTGTAGCAGAGGTATGACTTCTGCTCTTAGGGGGAAGAGATGGAAGGAACCGTTCACAGCGCTGAGCAGTGACTCCTTTGGATTACTGGAGGTTTTGCAGGGAGTTCTACACTCACTGAAAGGATCCCAACCATGA
Organism: Gavia stellata; assembly: GCF_030936135.1. Lineage (NCBI taxonomy): Eukaryota > Metazoa > Chordata > Aves > Gaviiformes > Gaviidae > Gavia > Gavia stellata. The sequence continues at coordinate 19,509,752 of NC_082599.1, read as the reverse complement.
CATTAAGGCCCCAGGGAGGAGGCAAATTATGGGGTATTTAAGACACCCTGGCAAAGTAAAACAGTGATTTTTTTTTTTAACTATCTTTTTTAAAGAAACTTACGTTTAGATCTCTGAAGTGCTCGTTGTAGTCTAAGGCATAACCTACCACAAATAAATCTGGAATTTCAAATCCGTAATCTGTATTGAGACAAATAACAAACACCATCAATACAAGATCAGTGGCAATTATATAGCCCTTAAATTCATGTGTTGGTTCTCTGACAAGCAAACTATAGATATATGTAGTCAATAGAGGTTATGTTACTTTTGAGTCTGAGACATCAAGGTCAGTAGTAGCCCTATAACCAGTTCCTGCTTATAGACTATTTGTGACAGAGATGTGAATAGTCAGTGGAGAGTAGGAGAGTTGTGTACAATTATCACTGGCACAACAGACACAGTGCAGAAGGAAGCCAAAATCAGAGCTGAAAAATTCTGCCTATGTTTGGAAGTTCCATTGGTATATGTGTGTGATGACAACTGTCCAGTATCACACTACTGAGGAAAAAAATGCACAATTTTAAATCAGAAGTAACTTTCAGAGATTTACATACTTTCTCCTGAGAATAGCAAAAACTATTTTGCATATTATGCTACCAAAACATGTCAAATGCTTCTTAAATTAAAGCCCCAACCTTAAGAAGACTCATGCACACGCTTAACAAAGTAAATGCATGCAGTCTAGCTGATTCATACAACTCACACACTTGAAGCTAAGCATAGGCACACTTTTTGAGTGTGAAGGTCTGTGCAGTATCTGCACTATATAAAACAAGTTAGACTCTTTCCAAATTGTTCACTAAGTAACTAGAGAAAAACATAACCTTATGGACACAAAAATAGGTCAACATAAAAAATTTTACAGGTATTCAAGTAAGGAATTTATTCAATTCTAAAACTGTGGGTAATTAATAGACACTTTGGAGTAATAAATTTGGGTAAGTGAGGAAATGACACAGCACTGTCAGTGATTTACAAGAGAGATGTCTGATGTTTTATAAAATTCATCACTGTATGAATAAACAAGGATAAAATCTGTTTCATTTTACAAGTTATTACATAAAAATGTTAAGCTACCCTTCATGAAGTAATTTTATTGTATTTTTTGTATGTTTAACATTAGTGAATCCAGTCAAATATATGCTTTAATTCACTGGATTAAATTCTAAATGTTAAAAATACCACTGTATAGAAAGTTGTACAACAAAATGTTTGGGACACAGTTCAGATTATTGGGCTACAACCGCAGGGCCATGCCCAACATTGAGTAACTTTTGCTTCATAAAGTTTCCCCTCTCTCCCACATCCCAAATCAAGACCCTTCATGCTGCCTCCTGGTACTCACCTGCCTACTCTCCTTCTACCCTCCTCCCCAGCTCAGCTGACCAGAGCCTTCTTCAGTAGCAAATACTGGTCGATCTCTTCTAGATGGATCTATTCTTTTCAGTATTTAGCCACATACCTGTTATTACATCATTTTTTCTAGTAAGTCTAAAATGACAATAGCTTGGTATAGCTCCATTTATGGCTTCATCATAGCACAGTACAAGTACCAATAATTCAGATAGAAGTGGTGCTGGTGTGACATAAACAGAGAAGCAGGAGGATGTTTAAAAAGCCCAATTTATCTTTTGCTTTTTGGGGGTGGGATTTAATTACAATACCATTGTTTACCCTTTAAACAATAATACTTTTCAAAAAACATAATAAGAAGTGTTATTCTGTTATAAAAATGTAAAACTTGTGAATAACTAGGTCACAATAAAAGACCTTTGATGTTCAGATGGAATCCTCCAGCTCCTCCAAAGAGATGCAATGAGAAAGGAAAAGGATGAAATGGACTTTCTCTTCTACACAGTTTGTCAGAGACAGAAGATAAAGCACTCACCTTACATGGATAAAATTAAACCCTTTCATAACTTCCCTATAAAGTTAGCACTCTGCAGAAAACAGCAGACTATAAGGAGGCTAGGCTTTCCAAACCACAGTTACACAAATCTTTCCATTGCATCCCATAGTCCCATTGACAACTGGTATTTTACAATGCTTCTAGCAGTCCACAGAATGATATGAAAGGCAAGTGGTAGAATAATGGTAACTTCTTGTATTGTCATGTACAGGTTTTCACACCACCACTTACAATCTGGTCTGTACCCATCAGGCTGAGATGTTCTTTTCACCAACAAACTGTAATTAAAAACAAAATAAAACCCATGTAAATCTAGCTATTTACCTGAATAACATGCATAAAAACTATTCCCTTTATCAAAAAACTTCCGAGCCATGCGAATCACTGTTCTTGTTCTGCTTCTCCTCCCAACAAAGTCCTGATGGCAGGGAAGAGATGGGTGTGTTCCCCTTCAAAGTCCATCAGTGCCAGTCTTGAAATGGCTGAAGGGTCATTGCCACTGCAGAACAATACAAAAGTATTTCCTCTCCTTTCCTCCACCCTCCTCTTAGTGACTCAGGCAGCTCCTCTGCTGAGCTCCCCATGCAATACTGCAGCATTGAATTAAAGCAGGATCTCGGAAAGGGAACCTCCACTGGAAAATATGTTGGGCTAGACTAATTAATTACCAAGTCTTGTGATCCTTTTACTCACCTTGCCACTTTAATCATTTTTGGCTTGTATTTTTCTATATTATTAAGCAGAACCTTCATAGTCCTTCCAGTTCCAACAATATCCTTACAAAACATGAAAAACAGAGTAAGTAAAAAACAAAGGAAAGCTGAAAAGAGGAAATCTGGACAATGACTGAGCAGTTCCACCTTCTTATTTTGTGGAAATGATGTATTTTTCCCAGTGTATTGTGAGCCACATCCAAAAAAGGTTATAACTGAGCTCACACTCTTTGAAGCAAGCACTTGCTACTCATAAAATAATCAATTAAAGGACTGTCCACTTCCTCTGGAAAATAGCTACATTTCTACTACTTGGGATGTAACACGGGACTGGAGATGACTTCACTGGGCACTGCAAGGACGCAGGGATCAGACTTTTCATATTATGCTCAAGACGACAGTATGTCAACATCTCTCCACGTCAGGGCTAAATCTGCCCTATTTGTTGCTTTAGTAGTCCAGTACAAATGAGTAGTCTCCAGAGCTGCTGCACCCAACCTGATCTGAATGAAAGCAGTAGATACCTGGCTACAAAACTGACCGTGACATGGAGAGCAGCTGTTGATCCTGAACTCTGTGGGTGTGGATTTTTCATCAGCAACACCTTGTCTCTGCTCCCCAGCTATCTAGTACCATTAATAAAATTTGCTGCAGATGTTTTCCATTTCTGTTACAGCAGTTAGCATTAGCAAATACGGAGCTCCTAGAAGCTCTTCATGTAACCAGCCATCTCTGTGGCTGATGACATTTTTTCCCTCCTTTGCTAAGAAAAGACATTCCAACATTTATACATTTCCTTCATTACACTGTCCAGCTTACTTCCCACACAAGCAGACTGGGCCTGAAATGCCAGTCAGATCCTGACATGCTCCCTAACCATCCCAGTTGCTTTTCCAACATTTTAAGAGAATCACCTACATTAATTAAGAGAGCATTTGCAGCACCCAGGAGGTGACACATTCTTTTCCTCTACAACTGAACACTGTTGATTTACATCAGCAACATATCTGTGACGGGTCCTCCCCAGGGGACACTGCAGAATGCAATGCTAACGAGCAGGAGTCACGGGGACTTGAGAGAATGACTGGACATTCTCAACCAGCGTGTGAACATCCCTGAAGTTGTAAAGCATGTTCAGGGCTATGCTACTATTTCAAACTCAGGCAACTGAGAAGTGCAGGGCACGACTGCAGTTGATTCATTGTCCTCCAAGGAACAGAACAACTTGCAGAACAGGAGTTGATGAAACCATAGAAAGAACAAATCAAATGACACAGAAACAAAGACTCCTAGGTATCACAAGGCAGAATACCAATCAGAGCGGCAGCAATGTAGTTTGATCCACCATGCAACTGCAAAAAGACTGAGAGGTCATTAAGCAAATCAACCCCTCTCCCTCTTCACCACCTCCCAGCTAAAGAAATGTAAACACAGACGGGTTTTAGAAAGTGAAGACACAATCACAACTTGACTATGTGACTTTATCTAAGTACAATATGACATAAGCACCCAACTTACCTCCACAATTAGAACATTCTGAAAGAAACAAACAAAAAGAAATACAATTACACAATATTCACAAACTAAAAGAAACAAATGTTTGAAAAAGTGAAATCAAGATAGGTCCATATGCACGTACAACACGGTAGGACATAAGGAGTTTCCTGTTTCATTTTTGTGCCCTGAAAAAGAGACAGCCATAAAAGCAAGCCCTGCAGTCAGGGGCTACAACTTTATTCATCTCTATCTAGATTATCCTCTTTGTGCAAGAATGGATGTAGCTTCAGAAAATAAAATTAGATTGAAGAAATCCAAATGGGATGAGCTTCACTTCATTCCAGTGCATCTAGACGTGTACTACAGCGTTCCCTGTCGTTCACTAAAATACTATTTCCAATGTTAATAGGAGACTACAGCAATAATGTCCTTACTCTGAAATAAAGGCTCTTCCTCCCTCCTCAGACCCCCAGAAACCTCACAGTAAAGGATTACAGGCCAAGTTATACCACCCATTCTCATACTGTGAAGCACCCTCTTTCTCTTCAAATACTGCTGCTGAAATCAGTAGTATTACTTGAAGAGGAGTGGTCCAGTCAAGAGCAGTGATGTCAAGCCTTATGACAGCATGATCACACAGGCTGATCTTTTTGCTGAAATGGTTCATCACTGTTCCAGGAATCACAATACTAAGGTGACTTCTGTTATTCTATTAAAAGCAATAATAAGAGGTAATGTCCTTATTAGAAGAAATAAGAGTCTATTTATTAGTGGGAATTACCATATGCACGTTCAAAAGGATGGACTCTTACAATCTTTTATTAAGATCTACTTTCTGAGGTGAAACGTGCAATAGCAAGAGGAAAGTTATTTCACAAATACGGGTATCTATCTGTCTATCTATCCATCTTACATGCATGTGCACATTGTACGTCCTGGAAAACCTTGAGACGGATAGTTTCATATCCATGCAGTATTCACCATACTAGCTTATATTCCACCTTCCTTCTGTATCAGGCTTGTTGGCTTTGCTACATGCATAACGTAGAGACTGTCTAACTTCCTTTTCCATCACAGAATCCCATGGCTGAGAGTTCTGAGAAAGACTCAAACACGATGGAGAAAAGAGTGTGTGAAGGGACTGCGCTCATAAACAGCACACCTTTGACAGTTCCATTAACTGATACGTAAATCTTTTTTTAATCTTCAAAACAGAAATTATTAATATGAATTATCCATATTTATATTCATACTGCAGTTCCTCCTAACAATCACAGTGCTTGGTAGGGAGACATAGCATGCTTCATGCATCAACCACTGCAGAAACATGTTACCACACACTGTATTATACCTGGATGCTTCTGAAATGGCAAAACACTTGGTAAAGGTGTGGAGGGAACTCCCCGTAGTAGTTCAGCAGATGTCAGCAATGGAGATATCACTTAAGAAAGCCACTAATTTAGACCGAGCTTCAGTGGAATGTGTATTAATCTTGGAGGGTGGCTCCGTTTTGGTGTTTTCATAACAGGTTTCACTGGTGGTTATCCTGCTTGGCACTCCTGACTTTCAACCTCTTAGCTGCTGACACAAACAATTCTGGATCTCAAAGACCTAGTCCTGTGGAGGTAAAAAGTCAAAGGCCTCTTAACAACAAAAGTCCAAAGACGCCCCGCCTCTAGAAATGTCTTCCTTCAAGAAAGAATGGAAGTATGTTAGTCCTCTAGATAAGATGAAGCGACCAAAACCATGTTCAGGAGAAGCTTATGACAGTGTGCAGGGACACATTTTCTTGAAGGAAGCCATTTGGATCCAAAAAGGGTTTGGCTTTCATCTGGCTTCCTGGATGAAGTCATAACTAGGAAAAACACCTCCAAAGACTAGCCCAGGACACCTAGTTCTGAGGCATAAGCAAATCACTTGATTCAGTCAGTGAACATCTGAAGATTATGTGCAGGAGTAATGGCTTAACCATCCCCCAGGGAACTTGCACAGCTGGCGATAGATGTAAATATTTATGTCTGTGTATATATACATACACACACACACATATATTTATGTGATACATAGAGAGAGCAGAAGACTTGACAAGGAAAGAACCTCACCAGAACTAAAGACAGAAATGAACTCTTTTAGTACCAACAAACAGTCCAGGGTGACTGTGAGTGGCACCTGGTAGGAAAGGCTGACCTGACAACATCAGCCTGACATCCTGACCCATTCTGCCAGTTTTGTGCATCTCTTGCTGCTCTTCATACCGTTGACAAGAACTTTCCTACCAAAGGAAAAGCACAGGTCTTCTAGTGACAAGACCTATCCAGCAGCTATGGCATAAGATGGGACATACCAAAACTGACATGGCAGAGGGCTGCAAAGTCCTGCGTTAGCAGACTGTGTCAGGGTGCAGCAAAGGCTGGTTGCTCCCTGAGCGAAAGGTAGACGTGAGCTGAGTGCAGCAACACAGCCAGCGGTGCAGGGGCCTCGCCAGCCAGTGCCCAGCCCCATAGTGCCCCAGCGAGGGGAGCAGGCAGACCTGACACTTGTTCAACCAAGAGTGTATATCATCAGGCAAGTTCATGCTGATGAGGCAGATCTGAGGTCAAGCTGAGATGTCAATCCACAGGTTGGGATGGGGTCCAGTGAGAGTAACCATGAGCAAACACAGCCCACTTATCTCCAGGCAGGTCCATAGTGATGAGACAGGTCCAAGGTTAAATTGGGAAATCAGTCTGTGAGTTAGGGTCTGGATCAATGTCTGTAGTAACGTACAGGCATGGCTGTAGCTGAGCTGAAGATACAGCATAGCTCAGGCATAGACAAAAGCCCAGGGTTGAGCTGAACTAGGGCTCCTGTACCCACAGGTGTAGGTAGGGGCCCAAGTCACACAGGTCATGGCCAGTAAGGCCTATTAGTGCACACAGGGCCATGACAGAAAAACATAGTCCTATCATGAGCAGCAATAGGGATTCTCTTGCTTACTCACAAGTGGAAATCATAAAATGTTGCTATTTATTTGACCTGAACTTCTTTTGCAGTGGACATAGAAAAAGCTTTATTTTTCTCTCTTAACTTCTTCTATATTTGAAGACAGACGTACTTCCTCAGTTCCTCTTCTTCAGAGTAAACACCCCCTATATTTAACATTTTCTCAGAAGCTCTATTTACTAGCTTTCTGATCATTCTTTTGTTCTCCTCTGGAACCTGTCCAGGTGGTCAGAATCCTTCTCCAGTTGTGGTACCCCAAACCAGACAGAAACCTTTTCCAGTGTCGAGAAGAATAAAAGAACCACTTTGTATGCTTTACAAATAATCCTCCTTTCTATATATTCCAGCACAACAGTTACATCTTTTATAAAGGTACACTGTTGTCTCGTGCAACTTGTGATTCCCCTATCATCTCCAGTCCAGAACTGTCGCTTAGTCAGTCCTTCCTCACTTGTGTTTATGCAAAAGATTACTTCTATGTAAACACAGAAAGTTAGTATTCATCTTTATTGTCATTACATGTCATCCTTTGAACCAAATTCTTAAAATAATTTCTTAAGTTCATAATACTATCTTGTAGTATTTTTGCAGGTAGTATCACTAGCATTAAATGCTAATTCCATCTTTTAAATCATGATCTAAATATTGTCTGGTCCCTGGGGAACATTCTTTAATGCATCCAGTCTGACAGTGAAGCATAATTAACTGTTTCTTGAGAACAGCTTTCCAACCAGTTATACATCCCTCTAATAGAAATTTAATCTTGTCTACATTTCCTTATCACAAATGACTCATATGAAAGAAAGAAGATTAACATGGATCCAGACATGCCTGAAGAGTTTGTCTGGCCACAAGAGCGATAGTCACCTGCACATGACTTCAGCTGAAGTGTAAGATCTCATATTTATTGACTAACTTGAGAAGGAATGATATTGGTGGACCCTGAAATCATCTAACCAGCATTCTGTTATTCTTGCCTCTTCTCCTCAGAGTCAAGGAGTCCAACAATTGCAAATGATTTGCATTCGGAGATTTGGTCCTTTGCAATTCCCTTTAATCAGGCAGTTGTCAAGGTCAGGAAACACAGATTCTCTGTTTTGTATTAAGCACATTCTCATTATTTCCAAAATACTGATGAGGATTTTCTGTGCTATGGAGAAATCCTGTATGTAAGGACTTAGTAGTGGAAAAGCCACTATAAAATACTTAGATATGAAAACATTTCGTATATATAAATAAGCAGGCATCCTGATCGTTGAGAGTGATACATTAATCCCTGTTTTGATTAGGCAAGGTTACTGTGACTAAAGTCATCATACTTAACTTTTGCTTATGACTGAAGGCATTCAAAATGGTTTGCCATCCTCTGGTACCAGAAACCATCTCCTACAAAACGACATGATGTGCTGGGAAACTGACTGTAATGCTGCCTATCCCCTACCTTTCTCCTGTTGAAGCAGGCTACTGGTAGAAGGGTTCCAGAAAAGGGATGGCACAGCAAAGCAGTAGAGGAACAAACTGTCAAGAAATGTTTTGAGACACAGTATCCAAGACTAGGTAGTGGCGGTGTGTAACTAAAACTGGCTGAAATAGATTAGTTTATCTTTGAGCAGATGGATAGAAGAAGATAAAAGAAAAATGCAATGGATACGGCAAATTGGTATATTATTGGTAATGTCACCACCATCCTAAATGCACAGCTGGCTGCATCCAGCACATCTTGGAAAAGGTCACAGTTATGTGAAAGACCTTATTCAGCTTCATCATGAAATCCGCCTGAGAGCTGGTGGGCAGGAGAGTGGTAAAACTCATCAGCTTGTGGTCCTACAGCTACAGCAGTAGCTGGACAAATGACAGGAAGCTAAAGGATGCTGAAGAAAAGATCTTTTTCCAAGTATATATGTTTGAAGCTCCTGTACCATGTAGATCAAGACTGTTTTGTCCTTTCAGATATATCTGAGGCAACTGCAGAGGAGGAAACCACAGAACAAGAAAAGTAATACGGCCTTCTGGCATGCATTTGATATTTTCTGTCTATTTCTGGAGTTTGGAACAGGAAATAAGAATATTTACTGACATGTTGACTAGATTGAAGATGGCTTAATTTCTGAGTAGAGCCATCTTCGCCAATACAATCTGTGAAGTACATCCAGAAATCTAATAAGGGTGCTCTTATATCTTACAGTGAGACACAGAGAACAGTCTGTTTTTTAAAATATGTCCTGGAAAGATTTCTTATATAGTCCAAATGAAGAAGGGGTGGTGGCTCAACTCTCAGAGACTGAAACACCTTTCTACTGAGTCGTTGCAAGAGAATCAGCAGCTTTCAGTGCCGATGGATCAGAGGGGTGGCTGGGACCTGATAAATACGGATGACTCTGATTCATCCTGTTTACAGCTGTTTCTACCAGGTAGCTGGCAGGAAGTAGGCTAGCGCAATATAGAATCATAGAATCACAGAATATCTCAAGTTGGAAGGGACCCATAAGGATCATCGAGTCCAACTCCCTGCTCCTTGTAAGACTACCTAAAACTAAATCATATGACTAAAAGCGTTGTCCAGGTGCTCCCTGAACTCTGACAGGCTTAGTGCCATGATCAGTTCCCTGGGGAGCCTGTTCCAGTGACCAACCACCCTCTCAGTGAAGAACCTTTTCCTAATGTCCAATCTGAACTTCCCCTCACGCAGCTTCATTCCATTTCCTCATGTCCTATCGCTGGTCACCAGAGAGAGGAGATCAGCACCTCTCCTTCTGCTGCCCCACTTGAGGAAGCTGTAGACTGCGATGAGGTCACCCCTCAGCCTTCTCTTCTCCAAGCTGAACAAACCAAGTGACCTCAGCCACTCTTCGTAAGTCTTGCCCTTGAGACCTTTCACTATCTTGGTTGCCCTCGTCTGGACAGTCTCTAATAGTTTGATGTCCTTCTTGCATTGAGGCACCCAAAACTCCACACAGTACACACCAGTGCAGTGTACAGTGGGACAATCACCTCCCTCAACTGGCTAGCTATGCTGTGCTTGATGTACCCAAGGACACAGTTGGCCCTTTTGGCTGTCAGGGCACAGTGTTGACTCATATTCAACTTGCCATCAACGCAAACCCCCAGGTCTCTTTCTGCAGGGCTGCTCTCCAGCCTCTCATCTCCCAGTTTGTATGTATAACCAGGATTACCCCGTCCCAGGTGAAGAATCCAGCACTTGCTCTTGTTAAATTTCACATGGTTGGTGACTGCCCAGCTCTCTAGCTTATCCAGATCTCTCTGTAAGGCCTCTCTGCCCTTGTGGGAGTCCACAGGTCCTCCTGGTTTAGTGTCATTAGCAAACTTACCTAATGTACATTCAAATCCCGCATCCAGATAATTTATAAAAACACTAAAAAGCACTGGCCCTAAAATTATACTCTAACTGTGGTTTTAAATGCAAAGGGGTGTTGTGCAGTATAAAATTCTCCACTTTTGAGGGATCAGGGTGCACATGACTTGTGACTCTGCACATGGACATTTGCACTGAGCAGAAATAGTATTTGTGGTGTGAACTGGATCTACACAAAAATAAAATTTGTGCTCTCATATCCTTTTTAGACAGCAGTAGAAATGGTTCATAGCAGCATGTCTTGGGACATCTGGAAAAAGCAGGAGATTTTTGACAATATTAGTACTATGTAAAATGAAGAAGAAATAATTTCTAATCCCTGCATTCCATGTGAATTTGTCTCTCATGTTAAAGAGACACATTTTCACTTTTATAATAAATTTCAATGTATCTGTGAATTAAAAAAATTTTAACAATGGACTGGAAACCTGCAAAAAACAAAAAACTGTAGTTTACTGCTTCTCAAAGCCATGTGAGCTTATACAAAAAAGTAGGTTGTTATTATAATACATGTAAGAAAAATCATACTTGTAATAAGCTGAAAAATACTCTGGCACTGAGTCAATACATTTCTATTGTTTACCTTCCCACAGGCCATTAATAAATGGAACAATGTCAGCTAACAAGACCAAGCAGAGTAATGAGATCATGTATGCCTCCTGCCTGACAGTAGTACTATGGAAAACATTTTTTACCTTCCTGGAAAAGAATAACTATTTTTTCTAGATTTTGATTTAATGTTCTATTTAGGAGACTGATTTCAAAGGAGAAATTGCTATGAAATAGCAGTGCTTTGAAATTAGCACTGAATAAGAGTCTGAGGAAAAGGCTGTCTTTGAATTAACATAAAATGTAAAATTTTAACATGATAAAATGCTAAGTTGCAAATTTAGAAAGGGGGAGTATTTCCTGGAAAGTAGAAACTCTACTTAAGTAATCAAATAAACAATCATACTTAATGCAATACTACAGCTATGAGGACAAACACAGCCCTTGCATGTATAGCAAGAAAATACCCAAAGAGGGTATTTCATCCTTAAATGTGTTAGCATAAAATCAGTAGAATAACATGCACACACATTTTTTTAAAAAAGCTGTTAAAAAGAAACAGAAAGAACACAAGACTGAGAAAAGAAGAATTATTTCAGACCTGGAAAAACCACCTTACAGTGAAGTAAGGTTTGTAGCAGGAAGTAATAGCTTTTATTTAATTAACAGCCCAGTCCGCAGTGGGAGAACATTTTTCACATAAGAACTTTGACCTTTCAGCCCACAACCTCAAAGAGACCACAAAATACCTTCAACAGCTGAGCCTGGGAACAAAAATTCAGAACTGCTGTATGCACTAGAAGTCGTGGACTCAACAAAATACTGGCTTTATGGCACATTACAATCTTCCACTGCAGCTGACCTCCAACTCATTTATCAGTGTTCCACAGCTGATAATTTGCTCTCTTATTTTAGCTCAGAGGAATTCTTAACATTTTTATCTGCCCCTTTGGTCACAGGGCAGGTGATCATGTAGGACAATCACTTTTTTCTCCCAAAATGTCTGATTAACACATTAGGTTAAAATTAAGAATTTCTCCCAATCTGTACATAGCTTGAAGTTTGCTGATTCTGTTCAGACCAACAGAAGGATCTGCATGCTTGAAATTTTGTTTCTTCCAACTATATCAATTGCCTAGTATTAATTTCTTGTTATTAATTCTACCTTCAAACCTCATCTCATTTACATCCTACAGTATGCCAGTACTTTACAGCAGGCTCCCAATGTATTAGTATCTAAAAGAAGCTTAAGTAATGACTGGATGATAGGCAAATATGCAACCATATGGCAATATAAATTTGAAATTCACATATACTAACACTTCATCAAGATGTTAGAAAATAATATAAAAGACTTTTGAGAAATCAGACATCTAAGTAGGAGCTTTCTACAGGGTTCGTGAATGTGTGATTTTAATCTTTTCTGCTGGGCTGATCCACATCTTACGGCATTCCTGAAACAACAGATATCATATCTCAGAAACATTATTTTTTCAGATACTCAATTTGATCAGTGTCAGCTGCTGATGGAAGCAACTTGGTGTGTTAAAAGTCTATGTATACAGACTCCTGCTACTTAAAAGTCCGTAAAGCTGGTTCAGTATCTCCAAGAGTTAACAGAGTGAGGGACATAATGGAGGGCATGATGATATGCTCTGATGTTTTGTTCTTAGAGAGCATTGTGCTGAATACTGTACACGCACGTGTTCTACTTGCACCCATCTTTATAGCATGCTTCTGTTGTGCAAAAGAAGTAGAGCAAATTACCATAGTCAATCTGAAGGTAATGCAGGAATGGGTCACTGTCTCCATTCTCTTTTTGAAGGAAAAAGTAAAATTTCCTGGTCATCTGGAATTGGAAGAGGATTTTCTGGACACAGGAAAAATCAACAGAATTATGAACAAGTACGATGTAGAAGCAGGTAGACAGTGAGTGAGCAGAGCCCATGTGAAAATTGCTATAGGAAGGCTGGCAAGTTTTCTTTGTACTTTCCTTCCTCCAGAACAACAACAACAAAAAGAAAATAATGATGAGGAGTAGAACAGATTACCTAAGAAGGAAGTGCAAAGAAAAGTGATTGACTTTGGGGAAGAAAAAAAAAATAGTGTCTTTTGCTGTGGAAAAAGCAGTTATGGATGGCAACTGTCAGAAAAGTAGACAGTATAAAATCTAATTAAAAAAAATGCCGAACAACAAAAGTGTCTAAAGATGGCAGTTGAGGTATTGAAGATGCAGAATGCTTCAAGACACATAAAATCAACCTTTGAAAAGATTAAAAAGGCAAGGCTGCATGTCTGATAGGACTACAATAAGATGTAGAGATGAGTGAGGGACATGACTATTGCAGAAGTGTATAGCGGATTTTGTATACCTTTACCGTTATATAAATAGTCTCTTGTGTACATAATGTTCTAAAGAGAATGCCATTATTTTTTCTGCAAATTTATGGGCGTTATTCCAGAAAGGAATGCATATAGGGAGAGAAAGCACAACATAAGTCAAGGCAGTCAATACTGAAGGAGAAAAAATAATAAATATAGAACCAACAGAATTGTGAGAAATAAACTTGGAACGGTGAAGGAGAGAATAATATGTATATTAAATCTAGAGAATAAATCTTTGTGTTACACAGGTGCCACATGTATGGTTTATTAAATTCTGAAATGCTAACAAATTTTGGAGTGTACTAGAGAAACAGCTTTCAGAACTGTTATTAGAACCTATCACATGCAGAGAAAATGGTTCAGTAAAATAAAAGAAGAAGTGAGAGGCATAAGGAAAGAAAGTGAGATTGTATTGTGTTCCTGCAACATTTTCCCAATTGACAAGTGGGGCAAGAAAATGGTAGACAGTGGATAAATCGATTTACTCGAGACATATAAAGGAGGTTTGGAGATTTTATAGCACAAATCCTGCCAGAAGGAACTGAGGAGTGCTGCATGGTAGATAACTTCCTCTAAGTGAAACCTCTTTTTGATAAGAGCTGATCAGTCGTTTTAGGAGACCATCAGAGTAGTGATGGAGTGTTCAAACTAACGCAATGAAGTGCAGACATTATACAAGACATTCACTTTATTTTTTTCTTGATCGCTATTTATTACCTTATATACTTCTCTGAAAATGCTAAAACCACTCACTGGCTGTCAACAAGATGTACTTAGTATGAATAAAGGGAATAGTCCTTCATAAAGAACATAAGCATTGATCCATATTACAGGCAGATGGAATATCAGAAATTCACTGGCTCCACAATTGTATCATACTAACTACATAACTACTCTGGTTTAATTAGAAGTTCTTATTAACCTAACAAATAAGAATGATTCATTTTGTTCACATTCTATGTTATGTAGAAATAGTGATAATGACAAAAATATATGGATTTAATTTTGACATCAAATACATTATACAACTATAATAAGTATTTAATTGTAAAATCATATAAACTCCAAGTTTATGATTTTGTCTAACTTGTCTCATTTAAAAGGAGACCAGTCAAAGTGGTATAGGAGCTTTTTAGAAAGGTTACAGGACATATTACATATGGAGTGATATACAGAATGATTCCTGTCAGTAGAAACTTTGGACTACGTAACCAGGTCCAAAGCTCTTGGGACAAAATATACACGCATACAAGTGTAAGAGATAAATGGCAGTGGTAACTCACAACTCTGGTACAGCTGAATCTACTGAAGTTTCTAGATGTTTTAAAATTTACTTTGTTTAAATGCCACAAATACTTTAAAATATGTTATGAATTTTACAGTATTACACAGTATGATTACAGTATTAATACTAAACAGGGTTATATTATTTGTTCTTTCACCTCATCTACATACTTTTTCATAGCCATCTAGCTTTGAAACAGTGCCTCTAACTGGACACTTATTAATTATCTCCCTGTTTTCAAAATTTATTCCTCTTTACAAACATTAATGATAATTTTTACCCAAATGAGCATTTCAGCTTTAAAGTAATTGAAAACTAAGCAGCTACTTAACTATGAAAACAGCTACTGAGAAATTTTATGTTCACCATTTACACCATTAAAGGAGAGATTTTGAAATTATACTTTTTCTGCATAGAAATTAATAGTTACATAGAAATGAATAGTTACAAAGCATTAGAGTCTTAAGCTATATGAGGACTCATTCTTCAAGCACCTTTATTCATGACTCATGCCATGGAAATCTTCATTCTTGCCTCTGTGACCTTCTTCACAGAAGAAGAATTTCAGATTATGGATGATTTTTTTCAGGTAACAGTTTGGGTCTGTACGCTAACTCTCCTCTCTCTCAGAATATTTCTCTTTTTCATGGTTTGTATCACTATACATTTTTCCCAGGCTTATATTTTTATAAACAAAAGAATATTGTAGAGAAGTACAAAGGAAATATTCTTCCTTCTGAAGAGCTATTATCCTTAACAGCCTCTTTTTAATTAGCTTTTAAAATTTTTTGCTTTCTTTAAGCTTTCTCAGAAAAAAAAACATTGTTATAGAACAGCATGTTCATGAATATACTTAGTAATGTTTTTTTCCAATAATAAGTAACGCATGGAAATGATTTAGTTGTTCACCAAGATTATAGGCTAGCCGAGGTTCCAGGTATTATTACTTAATGAAGAGCACTTTAAGATCAAAATCTCAGAATCTTCTGTCTGCAGGTTTCAAAACTGTTTAAGCTATTGATGCTTCTGAACTTTACAGAAACTTAGTGGAACTTCCATTCTGAACCCACACTGGCACTTTTGAAAACAACCTCCATGATCACTAGATTAACCTGGCATATTAATTTTTCAATATAATTACAATCTTTTCTTAATAAGTACTCCAAGCAGGCAGAAGAAGCACCCAGCTCGCTTAAAAGCAGAGAAGCTGAATTCTATCAGTAAGTCTTCCACTAATTCACTCAGTGACTTAGAATGGTTACTAAAGCCAGCAGTTTTAAAAGCCAGCAGTTAAACTAAGGTACTAAAAAACATTTCAAGGAAAGATTTACATTGACTGTAGGAGGCTCTGAATCAGTCTGCAAATGGTTGATTAGTAAAATGTGCTGAATGCTTGCACTAATTGCTTAAGTCAATAACAGATGGAGGAGTTGGCATCCGTGGACATAAGGCCACTCCTTCATATACCCAACTTCAGACGTGTAAGTATGAACATTTGAACTCAAGCTTTGTGTCCCAGCTTTTCAATCCGTAAAATAAGTCTTAAGGAAACCCCATTCTCATGTGTTATAGTGAAAATGCTATTTAATTATTCATACATCAGCTGTGTCACAGAAAACCACACATACAAACAACAGCCAAACATGCACATTTCAGCAAGTCTGTCCCCCCAGCAGTCCCAGCCCTCCCTTCCTGCTCCGCTTCAGCCTCTCCACAACCAACTTCCAGCACTGGGCTCCCTTCCTGATCAGCAACCACCTTTGTTCCCAAACCAGCCATTTCATGCCTACCCAAGATCCCAGCCTCCTTACCCAGCAGTCTTAAACTATATTGCTGTTTAGTCTTCTCCCCAAGTATCTCCTAGCCTCCCAAATGCCAAAATTTATGTCCTATTCCATACCTGGGAACAGGAGGGCTGTGCCAATGAGAAAAAGGTCACTGGGATTTTCAGTACAAAAAACCAATTTAATTCATTTTTGGAAAGAGCAGAACTACTTTGGGTGAAATTTTTCTTCTCTCTCATACACATGTGGACACACACAAATACACAAAGTCCTGAGAAAGAAAATAATGTTTTGCCCCAGTGAATTCAGATGATACTAGAAAGATTATATCTGGAAAAGATCACAGAATCACAGAATCATTAAGGTTGGAAAAGACCTGTAATAGATATTAATAACTGAAACCATTCATGGAGAAAATTTGGGATTGGAAGATGGGGAAGGGGAACTGGGCTTGGATGCTTAGAAAGTGTCTGGACTATCTGGGAAAGAGACATGGTAGTTAAGATGAATAGGTGCACTGCCAGTTCTGCCTGTGAGGTGGAGAAACATATGCAAAATCATCATAGAAAAACAGGTAGCTCCAGTGTTGGAATATAAGAAAGTAGCAAATGAATTAATATTTTCCAAGAGCATGATTAATGCTCTAGTAACAATTTGGAAACAAACACCCAGCAGAAGTATTTAGAAGTGCAAATTGAGGACATACGTATCACTAAAATATGCGGAGTATAAGAGCATTTTTTTCATATGAGTTCTAGTTGCATCAAAACCTATTTAATATTAATGAAATATTTAAAGTTAAGTTTTTCTCTTCTTTTTCTTGTGTGCTATAGTACAACAAAACAAATGCGTTTGCTAGTGCTACACTTGAGTGCTTTGAAGAAACTATTATTTAGTGCCAGCTAATAAAAGAATAACTGCACGTACAGTACAAATAACAAGATAAGTATTATGTTGCCTTAATGCATAAGTAAAGAAT
This sequence comes from Gavia stellata, assembly GCF_030936135.1. Taxonomy (NCBI): domain Eukaryota; kingdom Metazoa; phylum Chordata; class Aves; order Gaviiformes; family Gaviidae; genus Gavia; species Gavia stellata. The sequence goes on along the minus strand of NC_082599.1, from coordinate 19,492,254 downwards.
CCATTTCTGACCATTTTCCACATAGACCATTTGCCTAATGAAATCAGCCTTACCTCCTCTTCAAAGTACTGCTTTGTGTTACCATGGTTGGATGAAAATAGCCTTTTCACTGACTCAAACCACTCTCTTTCATTACCACAATGTTCAAGCACAGTGCAAAGCAAATTCAGTCATACAGCCAGCCTGATGCTGAAGTAAAAAAAATCACATTTGATTATCTGAGCAAAAGGTTCCACAACTGAACTTTGTACAGTAGGCAAAATTATATTAAACTCCTCATACACTGAATTCAACAGGGATACTTAATGTGCAGTTTGCTTGTATGCACCCACCAAGGACAGAAAAAACAAGGCTCCAGGACATAAACAAGCTAAGGGGAAGCGTTCCAGCACAAATTTTGCCCACAATCACACTGATGGTATGTGTATAACTATTGGGAAATCCCTATGCTAGGATGGAGGGGCTACATCCTGGGCATCTGCAACCTGAAAGCAATGGCATCGCAGCAATTTAATAGAGATTAATAAATTTCTTTGATTCCAATATTAGTATCTGACAGTCCATGTGCAAAAGTATACAGCTTTTCTCAAGTGTTTTTAGTTTATGTATTTTCTTTCTTAAATTTAAAATTAACAAACCTTCCCAGTCAGCTTTGAAAGATCATCTCCTCCCATTATCTGCATATCTTGCATAGACTGATCATTCTGAAAGAAAAAAGACAAAACTTTGAAATCGGATCTAACTGTATAAAATAGAAGTATAAACATGTTAACTTTTTTTTTTTTTTTTTGATCTTTCACAGTCTTGGTTACCAATATTTTCTAATGCTCATTAGTATTGGTGTATGACAAAGCCACACTCTCACTTGTTCCTGTGGCTTTTATCATCTACTGTTTGTATTTAGGCTAACATCAAGCTTCAGGCTTTACTGAGCTAGAAAAAGTTGCCTCTTTCTTTTTAAAATAAATAATGTTCCCTTGCTTGCTATTTCGTAATATGACAAGTGTTGAGTAACGTGTTTGTCCCTTTCATAACGGGAAGACAGAAGCATCTTAACACTTGACCAGACACCTGTAAGCCCATTCTTTTTTTTTGGAACAGTCTTTAGAAACACAGGCAAAATGTGCTTACATCTGTCATGCACACAGAGAACTCAGCTATTTTTGAAGAAATTCACTCAGTATTTTTTGGGGGTGAAAAAAGTTTTGCAAAAATTATCACTTGTTATCAAGAAGCTAGTTTCAGTGTCCCATACAGTTGCAAGAGTTTTGTTTTTGCTTTTTCAACTAACTCAAAGATAAAATCCTTGAGGTCAATTCCGTAAAATAAAGTACTACCAATCAGGTTGAACTAAACGCAACAAATGCTTTGATTTTCCTATTGGAAAAGTTATTAAAAAAAAAAAAATTCAGTAAAAATTCTTTTTTTGATAGATTTGTTTCACACACATTTCTAGCTGAAATTTGTTCTGATGGAAAATTCTCAACCAGCTCTAGTTCAAATTCATTATCAGCAGCATGCAAAGTTAAGATCACATAAGGGGGACATACAGAAGCCCTACTTTTAAGGGAAGACAAAAGAGGCCTTAAAGAAGGTAGCAGATTAAAAAACACACTATCACGGCCAGGCTATATAAATTTTCCAGAGAAAGCAAGAGCAAAACTAAGTATAGCTAATGTGGGTTTTTTGCCAAATTGGTGCATGTGCTAGTCTAATATCCCTACCCATAGGAAGACAGCATTAGTCCAATTTTAACAATGGCTGCAGTACTATAATGTGACACTAGTTTTCTAGTAACATCAGGAAGCTTTATCATTACAAACAACTGACAAAAATGCAATACTTGAGTGCTCTGAAGTCAAATGTTTTTCCATGACTAAATAATGGGACAGCAGGAGTTATGAGGTAGGTGAGGATTTACTGGGCTAAGGGGTTTATAGCTCTTCTTCTTCCCCTCAAAAAGCAGCACCAGCAAAGGTAGTACGCACACGCCTGCCATGCGGCACGGTTACAGCTGCATGCCTGTGCAGATGGAAATGGCATCTGCCCACGCTCACAGCCCAGGTGGCAGAAGTCCAGGGACTTCCAAGGCACCTTTGCAGCCACTTGATTACAAGCAAACTGACAATCCCAGGAACTATTCGTGGTCTCCAGGGGAATGGATTGTTTAAATTAATACAGCCTTCCTGAGTAACTGTAAGTAAAGGTTGCAGAATTGCCCAGATGACAATTTCTCCTGGTCTGCATACTGCATACCCACCAAAAGGCTCCCCTTTTACTCTGACTCCACTCACCAAAAAACTCTCACACCACAGCTTTGTAAGAGGTCCTTAGCAGTCGTTGCCTTAAAAGACAGGTTTTAGACCCGCCTTCACTTTTTCTGCACCGGATCTAGGAGCTTTAGATCCTTCTCATGCTGCTCCGATTTGTTTCCTGGGAAACAGAGCTAGAGCAGGAATGAAGGTTACATCCCATATGTTTTCTAATACAAGTTTCAAAACTTCTCTTATTTTTGTAAAGAAAAACAGAAAGAAAAAAAACAACAAAGCAAGCAACTGACTCCTCAGAAGATTATTTTAAAACTAAATAAAAAGTGGAGATAGAGAAGATTTTATGTTCAGACTTAAAAGCATAAGCCTTTTGTTGTAGAGCAAGACAGGTCACTCTTCAAAAGTCAGGGACATATTCAGGTCAAGACTATAAAAAGCAGATAGTTGCTAATAGCTATCACGGCATATGTAACCAAGGCAGTGACAAAATATTTTTTCAATTCCAAATGAGAAAGACTGGAATTTCAGTAACAACCAATACACAGGACTCACTTAAGGGACACTTTGCCCTTAGTTGCTAGCTGAAAAAGAGGAAAAAAAAAAAAGAAAACAGTGAGGTGCAATGATTAATGAATTTATTTATTTTGAACTAAAAAAAAATCTCTTTCAGCAGTCTTCACAGCAGCACTGTTTCCTTTGCATTTCACATTTCTGGCTCCAGCTGAAAGGAAGATGCTGAAATAGCATCTTCATTGCTGGCAAGCAAACACAAAAGCCATTGAGAGCTGGGGGATCAGAGCATACCGTCAATCTGCATATTCACACATTGGCTGTTGTGACACAACCACACACAATTACAAAAATCCTCGTATTCTGACTGGAGAACGATCGCTGTCAGAGGACAGGGCTGAGTATTCACTGTGCCTAAAAACCATAGAGAAAAATGGAGCTCAGAACCCTCCAGCCAAGGTGCTTTCAAGAAGTTTAAAGAAATTACTTGCATCACGCAGTACAGCAATTCTATTGCAAAAAAAAAATCCAGATAATTGATTTTAATGCCATTTATAACTATCTATACGTTCATCAATTAACTCATATTGTAAAATACCTGCCTGCCGAACAGCAAGACTCAATACCACAATGTCACATTACCATAATCATAATGTTCATATAGATAATGTGCAGACTATGGTTGCCATAGGAACCTCTCAATGCTCTTTTCTGAGTTCTCAGTTTATAATCTCAAACCGCACTAAACGTTAAGTAGAAAGTACAATAAATGTCAGGACAGAAAAAAAAAATTGGTACTGTTTCATTCAGTACCAATTACTGTCAATTCAGAACTGTTTGTTCAATTCTCATGGTCTCAAGTCATTCAGAGCTTCTTTTTTCCTTTGGGCGTTGTTCCATACCTTGACAAAGTTGATATGATTGAGTCTCTACGACTTCTTATAAATGCAGAGACATGAATTAAAGGTTCACTTTCCATCTCCCAAAGTTCCTCATTACCTGCTTTCTAACATCCATAAACCCTATCAACACTATTTTTGCTGTTAAATGCTTGACACTAAATATAATGTCCCAGATAGAGACATAGCAAAATCACAGTACGTTTTGGTTAATGCAGCATAACATTTATTGCAGTGGTTTCTAACAAGACATGATGCATTTTGTCACATCCAAAGCTATATTTTCTGCATTTCTGTTTTTTTTCTGTTTAATAAATCGCATTTTCCAGGATAAATCTCAATTTCTTTGTTTTTACTTGGTATGTTGTGCTTTTTCACCTGTTTGTAGCAGGTGAAAACAGCATGTTTTATAATCTTATTTCTCTCAGACCTTGTCAATATACATTTTCAGACCCTACGAATACTTGATGAATGAAAGCAGGAATACTGCTATTTCCACCTCTATTTTTCATGGTATGCAAGAGAAAACTTTGACTTTCTATGTTGATTGGAAGTATGCATATTTAAATTCCATCTATACTAAGTCATGTCTTTTGAACTGGGTGGGGCACAGAATTATTACATCTCTTTTACATCTCCTGAGATGAACACTTGGACATAGTTCAAGTTACAAGTGAAATGAGTTGGGTGGTCTCAGGAAAATTTATTATAAACAGCATTGCTCATATGAAAATTGCACTAAACTGTGAACATCTGTTACTCTTCTAAAGAAACAGAATCTGAAGTACATTAATACTGGGCTCACTGAAACAAAGATTCTTTAATCATGGCAAAAAAAGTAGCTCTGACATAACAGTTTAAATGCGTAACTAAATCATGAAATATGGACACCAGGTCATTACCACACTTCTAGTTACTATAGTCTGCACAGTTCATATGGAATTTCTTGGAAAAAATGTGATTACCTTTCTCTCCCAAAATTCATCAGGGAAACTCTCAACAAAGAAGGATGTGACCATCAGACCTGTTCTACTTTGCTTTCTGCCACTTGGGTAACACAACAGATCTGCCAACCTGAGGATTCCCATGAGGACAGCTCTCTCACTTTGCACCACCATCCCATCTCCTACAACTGGGTTTTCCAGGAAGGTTTTGACCAAGGAGAAGTGATTGACAGACCATGACTTTCAGTTGTCCCTTGGAACTTCAAGCTGTTGAATATACAGCATCTCTAAGGCTTCCCTTACCCTTCCCTAATGGCCAAGTGAAATGGTTAGGACAGAATTACTGCCTGTGAGGTTTCTGACTTATACCCACAACCAGCAGAGTTTGAAAAGCAAGAATCAAGCACCACTTCACCCATAGGTTTGATGCAACATGTCCACTAAAGCAGAGTAGAGTTCAGTCTCCACATTTACTTTGGCCTCACCTTTTTATTTTCCATTAAGACTGTCATTAACTGCACATGATCCATGGGGGTGACCCCTGACTTGAAATGTCTTCATTAAAGACAGGATTACTCTGTTCCTAATTTAGGTATCTGAAGGTTAAGACATCTAAATCTATGTATCCTGGGCTCCCTTCATAATCAATGGAGAACACAAGATAGATCACGTAAATCATCTAATTCACCATGTGGGAAATCTACGTCAAATAACTTACACCTAGACAACTAACTGTGAGAAATCTGAAATTAGGTGAGATGAATCCCAGCTTAAGAGATGAGGTCAATACTTTCTTCCTAAAAACCTCACTGAGCACTCAGAAAGAAATGATTTTCAATCACATTTACCCCAGGCACATAACAAGCAATGACCTTGACTATTTCCATTAGTAACATCCTGAACTATCCACTTAGGCTCTGTCTCACACAAACGTTTAACACAATTCCCCTTGGAACCACTCCAGGGTAATTTGCTTGCATGTTTACTCAAAGGTTCCATTTTAATCTAGGTGAAATATATTTGAGGAGAGATTTCAAAAGAATCAACCAATCTAATATTTCTTCCAACTTACGTCACGCAAAAAATATTAGCAACCAGTCTTTGCAGATTTTTTGCAAAAATATTACACCGGATGATTAATAGCACTCTACACTCTAAAATTCTTGGAGCAGAAATATAAATTTACCTATAGGGTTTACCCACTGAATAATGAAAACAATTGGATTTCATGGGGGGGGGGGGGTTCATGATCATCAAGAATGGAGTCTTAATGAGCCTCAATAAAACAGTAACTTGCTTTTGATACTGGATAGGCTTTTGAAACTGGGTAGGCTACACTAACAGTGATTTTGAAGGTGATCTGAACAGCTACACTAACAGTGATTTTGAAGGTGATCTGAACAGCCACATTTTGAATGGCAGTGAGGGAAAAAGGTGGCTGGTATTAAAGCCAAAGAGGAGATGACAATTACCAAGGTAATGAATGATGAGGATTTGAACAAAATTCTCAGTAAAGAATACAGTAAAGAAAAGCTGAGGCTTTGAAACATCACATGGACACAATTAACTTATGAAATGAGTTGACTTATGACACGGCTATAATACACTGCTGCAACAGAAACTGAAAATTACAGAAAACCCAAGCAGAACTGTATACACTGGCATACAAATTAACACATATTACAGACACATTTTTCAGTTGAGAAAAACCATAACACTCAGATAAAAGCAGAGCAGATATGACAAGAAATTACTTTCCAGTTAATATCTTTCAAAAATGAAATCACAGAAGCAATACCTGTCACACAACTTTCAAATAGAAAATTATTACTTCTATGTGACTTAGCTGCAGCAAACTGATTCATAATATAACCAAGCTTTCTGCATTTAAAAAAATAGCATTGCAGAAATTAATTGCAGGTATTGACAGAGTTTAGATAGATGTATCTGCAATTATAAAGACTTCTGCTTTGAAATTATATACTGTTCAATAATTATAATATTTTTTGCTACATGACCATGTTCTACCATCTCAGTCATGAACATAATAATTAAAATGAAAATTTTTATGTTCTAGTTTGGATGCTGTCACCGTAGTATGAAACTTACTTGCTTTGCAGCCTGCCTCCTGAGAAGTACTTCAATATATGAATATGTTGGTCAGGGAAATGTCAGTATGGCATCTACATCATCTGTTAACCTATTTTGACTACTGAGTAAAGCCAAACTTACATATAGGCTATGAAATTATCCTCAGTATATCAGCAGAAGTAAGAAGAACATCCGTGGAGTGGTAATACTTAAGATGCTGTACTTACAAGCAACATACTCTTGATCTGATACCATTTTGTGATTCTTCTCTAACAAGAAACAGCTAAGAACAAAGGACCTCAAGAGCGCAGGTCAGAACACAAGACTGTCATGGTTTTCATAGCAGACAACTACAAGGACTATCCAGGCTTAAGTAGCAACATTCAGAGGACAACTAGTAAGTATTGTTAAGCTGGAGACTTGTGCAAATGAGTGGGAATGATAGGGATCGCTTCCCAGTAAAGACTGGAAAGCATGCCTTCCCTTCCCCAGAATCAAATGTATACCAAAGGGCAGACTGCAACCTCCAGGGCACACCCACATTCAAAATAATCAAGTGCCAGGTCACTGATACATTTGTAGGAGGTGCTTTGAATGCCTTACAAACAAGCCAACAATGCTGAACCAACTGGAAATCAAACACAGCAAACTTGCATGCACCCATTGTCAGAACATCACCTATCCCACAGGGACAGTAAAGGCACATTTGCACTGAAACACTGACAGTTTCATGTATCTCTGTTAGCTTTAAAGCTGAGGCTACGATGCTTTCCTGAGCTGCTTAGTAACCACACCACTGACTATAATGGGCTGAGATCTGTCTTATTGCTATTGCCAGCATAACCTGAGATAGTAAATTTTAAACTGGTATAGGTATATCTATCTGAGCTCCAGACATATTTTACATCTCTATGGTTAGATCTACAGTATAACTAATTTGAAGATTTCACTTATTTTTTATTCTTTTTCTTCCCTGTTTTTATTCCTTAACAAAAAATTCCATCGCACAGGTTTGGAAGTGCTTCAAATTCAGGCTAGTCTATCCAGTTCCAAGGAAGGCCAGAGTTCTGCAATGAGGAAGTTGGCTTTGGACAGAGAAACACAAACAACGAACCTACTGACAGCAAGGTATTCCTTATCAGCTGACCTGTGGTAACACATGTGTATGTTTCTTCCCTGCTGTAAAAGCAAGGCAGATCATTCAGCTTAAACAACTCTCAGGGCAACAGTAAGTTATTAAACTTAATAAATTGGATTGTTTACAATCATCTGTTCACACATTGAGTAATTTCTGGTGTACCAGGACCCCTGCGTGCCTGCTCTGTATTTAATCCAAAGATGGTAAGGTATCTTGAAATAGATACTTGAAAATTCATCCCCTATAGGAATTGCTTCCATGGAGATTCTCTGGTATCTAATGAAGCATAAACTGCCATTGAAGCTTCTCCCTTTCTGGTCAAGGCAGTTGGAATTGACCTCTGTTGTGTGTACTCTCAGACATCAACAAAAGTGAACTCACATGCAATGTTAATGCAGTTAACACAGGTTAATACAGATTATACCTGCAACTAAGAACATATTTGCTAGGGGCAAGTATTAAAAGCTGTAAATTCTTTACACTCTTTTGCTGGAAGCATATGTTCAACACTATATTTCCACCTATTAATAAGTAAGTTCTGTAGAAATACAGAATAAAGATATTTCAAATATTTTCAAATAAAGAAAATTTTCTAAAAACATGACTGCATACATTACCTACCCCTGTAGTTTTATTGCGAGTAAAGCTTTCCTTAAAATCTCTAAAGAGAGATACGATTTCAGTTTTACTGGCATAAACGTGAAGTAACTCTACAGGAAAAGGGCCAAACTGTTGTAAATTGCAGCAGAATTTAGACCCGTTAACTTGGCTAAGAAGGATTATAGACAATAAATTATTTCATATTTTCCTTTCTGGTTTAGCAATTAAGTTTTATATATTTGCTTGGTATTGGTTCAGTGGGTTATTTTGTTTAAGAATGAGGCAGTAAGATTGCAGCACCACATATAATCGTATGGGAGAAACAACACCTGTACACTTAAAAAGATCATCAAGAACTGAAATCAAGAACATGTGATACCAAATATTTTGAATCGTATATAAATCAGAAACACTATCTATCTTCAAAACTCAGGCTAGTTCCCACAGAGTGTAGTCTGAGGTTTCCTTGTACTGTAACTTCTTTTAATTCTGTAAAATAACATTTAAAACATAGAAATAAAATCTGCGTATGTTCCAGGATGATAAAAGGTACTCACAATTTCACAGGGCTGTTTGCTCCTGTGAGGTGAGGTTCATAAGTTGTCTCCAGAGATGGGAGGCAAATAATATTTAAAACTTACAAAAGAACAATTTAGCTCCAGAACTGCCATAACCCTACTCAGGAACTCATTTTGAACTGCCAGGAGGTATTACTAAGGGTGTCCACCTTTTGTGATAATAAAGTAATAAAAGCCCACACTCATGGAATAGGAGACTTGGGTTTCTTTTCTTCCTCAGCTCACAGAAGACCAGCATCCAAATAAGTAAACAAGGTGATATTTTTCCAATGCATAAACATGTCACGATACTTTCAAACTCATCAGATCTTATTTGTACAATAGGATTAGCAACCGTTATGTTCTGGACCTTTCTTATACATAAGACCCTATCTCCCTGTCACTGTAAAAATCTGTGAAGCAGACTGAAAATATGGACTATAGTATCTCCTAATGATGACATATAGTATTGCTGCAAATGTCATCATTTAGTAGTAGCTTGCTGTATTTTTGGCAGAATATGAAACAAAATATTTTACTAAGACTAAACTTCAATTTTTTAGGCTTTGTAACAAACCATTGCTTTACAACAAATACTGTATCCAGGGGAACTTTAGAATCTAACTGATTGAAAAGATAACCTCTTGAATGCTTTTGATGAAATCCCTTGTGCTTTGACTCTATTCTAAAACTGACCAATTTTAAAAACATCCATGGTCTCAAATGTTAAGATGTTCCAGAAACCTTGGATTGCCTAAAAATACCAAAGATTTAAGCTCAAGAAAAAAACTTATTAAAAAAACTTAAGAAAAATTAACTTCCGATCTAAAACTCCATTTATACATAGTAGCTGTACCCTCTGTAACAATCTGTAATCTAAAACATTTATTTCAAATTGGAAAACATTTTTCAAAAGAAAACATTACAGCTTCTTAGAAAAATGTGACCCTTGGGGAGACAAATTTCTCCAGAAAGATTAGAAAATACCTCTTGTGGAGCTTGCATTAGATCTGTAGTCTAGAAGAACAGAGTATCAACCCACAATACAGGAAAACTGTAAAATTTTTTTAAGTTAGAAAAAAGAATTCCATAGCTAAAAATCACAAATCAGTATAAAGGAAGGTAATACCTAAGCAGGGAACAACAGATAAAAATGAAAAGTATCTTGACAGGGCAAGTAATTACTTGCTTTAATATGCCCCATAAATGCCTTAAAACAGTATTTTGATATTGCTGGAGAGCTGTAGCACAGCTCAGTACCACTCTGCCTTCACTGCCACATCTGTTCTTGTTCTGTCCCCATGGCAATCAGGCCGCTTCCTACTCAGTTCTCCCCCGACAGAGCTGTTTGGTTCCCCCAAAATCTTTTATATGTGAGTCACTGAAACACTTACTCATACTTAAAAAAAAATAACTAAGATTTCAGATGGTGCTAACATATTTAAGTGGTGTGTAGGTGTGGTATCTGATACATACAGTTACAGAGATCACCCCTCTATGAGTAAGTTTTACATTACAGATCAACTTGATAAAGTGACTGTATCACAGGCTTATTATGACCTTTCCTGAACTATGCCCACAAATTAACGCCTACTTATATTATTAGTAACACTCCAAGCCCCTAAGCGGTGTCCAACAGGAAAAACTGTATGTTTTAATTAAAATAGCTTAAATCAGAAACACCTTCTTCCTCCTTACACGCAAAACAGCCTTAAGCAAGTGATGAATTTAAGCTCTCATATCTCACAACTCTGGCATCACGTTAAATAGAAGCTGTAGATGCCTAGAAAGGAGACCATCTGCCTCCAGACCTGAAAATTTCCATGACACGGAATCTTACGGTCACATTTTATTACATATAGTACATTCCTCTCCAGTTTGCCTTAGAACACTATGAAAAGTAGGTTGGTTCTCAAAAATAATCAGGGTTGAAATATTCATGCTCCTTCTCACACCTCTGAGGAGCATCTCTCAGATAAAGAAGAGGGGGTCTGAGGCTTGCCATGCTGCACCCTTGGTGACGAGGATCCCTTGACTATGGGCAGACTTATTTTCCAGCAGGAGCTGTGCTGACTAAAGAAGTTATTGCCCACAAGCTGTCCCCAGCTGCTTGTAACTCTCCCTCTGGCAGTGGCTACTGGCAGGCTGAGATGCATGTGTGCATCCGGTCAGAAAAAATGAATGCAGCAAGCTGAAGCCGTTCAAATAGGAAGTTTTTGGTAACCAGTCTCATCTGGGCTGAGACAGGTTAGGAAGTGCTCACAAGCAGCTAAGCTGGCAAGTGTGACTGGCAGGAGGGCACTGCAGTCACTGAGGAATGAACTGGAGATGGTCATCCTTCTAGCCAGTGCAGATGCGATCCGAAAAGAGACCCATTTCCAGTGTCTTAGTTTTCAGACCACTAACTGTACCTGATGTACAGATGAATCTGGCAGGAGAGTTTATTCTCAAAGTTGACTGAATCATGCTGTAATAACACCAGCCACAATTTAACCAGTGAGGCTGCCATTCTTCTCATTACATTTTTGTAAATTTCTTTAAAAAATTAATCAGCTAGTTGCAAGAATAAGCTTTTGGGACAACTTCCACTACTAACACCTTTTCAGCTATTTCTCTGAAAAGCTTTAGCGTCTGAGGCTGATATTTTGCAGTAAGACACTGCTGCTTGTAGAAGTGTTTTTTGTTTCTTTCATGAAAAATATCTTTAAACAAGTCTTAACACTTGGAAAATGAACATTTGGACACAGTTAGGAGGACTGTGAACTGTAGCATCTCCAAACATTCTATCCACACAAAATATGATCTGTTTCCACTGTTTCTCACCTTCTTAACCATCTCAGGTCTTACTAAGTTTCAGGAAATAACTGTAGCATCAGAGGTACAGAGACAGCATCAGTGCCTGCTTAAGACTTCGGAGTATCTTTGGCTTGGAACTGTAAAGGACCTTTTATTCACTAGTTTCAGCAGGTTTGAGCATTTCACAGAGCTTTCACTCAAAAAGATACTACTACTTTAGGATGCAAATGCCATTTTATCCATTCATAGACATGGAAAAGTAAACAGAGATAAAATCCCTTTGGCAATTCTAGTAGTAGATTTTTAGTCCCAAATCTGTCATGTTTAGCGTGTCCATAAGACATCTATTTGGCAGCACCATCTACCATCTACAGCAACAACTTTAAGGTCAATATCCTTGACACTGGTAGCTTCTGTGGACTAAATTAATGTCATATTTTTGTTGCTCATTAGCTTCTAAAAGTGTATCTACCTGCAAAATTCTCTGTACAGGTGTTCACTGTCTACAGTGCTGACTGCAAGCTGTGCATCTGAAAAAGGTTAAAAGTATATGTTAGTTTTTGAATGTCTAGTACATACACAACCTCTCTCCAGATTAAATAAATAAACCACATTTTGCCTACACTGAAGCTATTTATCTGCATGACAAATTGATAATTCGCAGATAATCTGGAGTTCAGTCCCAGGAAATTATTGCAGAATTTGGCCTTAGAGTTGATAAGGACTCATTCTACCAGGTAGGCTCAAATTTGTAATTCTTCCATGGCTACTCAATATCAAGAAGATGACATGGTCATCAGCTAAACTGTGTGCATGAAGCAAAATAAAGGGAACTCACAACCTGCCCAAGAGACAACCTCTAAGTACAAAAGCTAATGTGGATTCTCTTTCATATCAGGAAGCACATTTTTCTCAGGAGATCATAAACTGTGGTTTCATGACACAGGCATGGAGATAAACAACCGTTGTAACACTGTTGTAGAGTCTGGATATAGATATGAATCATTAAATGCAAGCAATATACTTAGTTGTTTCTTTGGTGTTGTTAAACGAATAAAACCATTTTGAAGTTACTTGCTTTTTAGGGTCAGGATTACAACATATTGTTTTCAGATGTAAAGTTCATACTGATCTTAAAAAAACAAGTTCCATACAGTAAAATTACACTGAATAAGGTTATTAAGCAAATCAGGAATGTACATTTTACACTGTTGTCTACTCTGGTTATAGTTTGATGCCACATGCTGTTGGGTTTTTTAAGATGTAAGTATTTAGTAATGGTGTATGAGAAGTAAAGCTACACAGCAGAAAAAGAAACTATTTTACTACATTTACCAACTGTCTTCTAACTTACTCATTATAAAATCCCTCTGTTTCCTTACTCCTACAATAGAGAGATTTAGCAAAACTATTTACTGAGATGGCTTCATATAGCAAAACCATTCATATTTCTACTAAACAATCCTTGTTTTGTTGCTTGTTTTCAGAATTTTGCAGCACTAATGGTCCTGTTTGTGTGGCGATTAATAAGGAACAGTTGTAAATATATTTCAAACAACTGCAGGCTGAAGAGGAAACAGATCATATCAACGGATTTGTTTGTGAACAGACTTCAATGCAACTATTATGCATGGATTACAATTCAGACGTCACAGTTTTTTATTAGTTATGTTCTGGAAACCATAAATAATATATTTGTTTTAAAGAATTACATTAATTGACCAAATCCACATAATCCTCTATAAGTTTCCTCCAAGTGACTAGCAAGCAACATTCCTTTGAAGTTCATTCATATTTTTCAGGATAATTTTCAACAGTATCTTCTTGACAGCAGAAAATGAAAAATGCACTTCTAGAAGCCACAATTCTGATACTATATGGAAAACAGATAAATATTCTGTAATAATCTGTGCTCAAGATGGAATTAACAACCATGATGTACAATCTGATTATCAACAATTCATCCACTATCCTCTTTCAGAAGTGCATTGCACAATTTCAAAATAACAGAGATGACTGGTCTTCTGTCACTTTAGTCCACACCAGAATAACCAAAGAAATCACAAAAGTCTTAAGGAAAAGTATCAATCTCACTCCTAGTTTAGCTTACCATGGTTTTCACTGAAAAAAAGCTATGCCACTGAGATTCACTTGCCCTTCCCCAAAACGTGAGGTTTACTATCATACTTAGTTTGTAGAATATAATAATTAAGAGAATTCAATAGACAGCTCTGGGTAATGATATGGGAATACTAAACTTTTGACAAAAACAGGTAGCAATGCATGTAGGAAGCGCACTGGTCTGCCTAATAAAAGTATGTGGTGTTTTTCCTCTCTTCCACCAATCCGCACCACGTTTCAACAACGACTCTTAGCAAGATTCTTTCACTTTTTAGCTTCCATCATCTGTCCACCACAGAAGTCTTAATTCACACACATTTACTTCCTCTTCTACTGACAGATTGCTGAGAACTTCTCAAGAAAGTGTACAGACTCCGCATACTTCCTTTACTTCTCCATTTAATTCTTCCAGTTCAAAATTGAGCTTGGCATACCCATGGAACAGGATTAGGTGATATTGTCCCATCTATTAACAGGGGATTAGACTTGATGAGCCAGAACATCCTCTTCTGTCTCAAGCTCTAATTCACCCTTTACTCTCATCAGCCTTTCCTAAATTGTCTCCTCCACACTGAACAAAGAGAAGATCTAATTATTTTTCATGAACACTCTACTCTTCTGGCATGGTTCTCATGCTATGTTTTTTTACTAAAACATATCCCATTCAGCCTTTCTCTTCATGACATCCACGTCCTTCTATTCCTTTGTTCACTCCCTCTTTTCATTCATCCTTAAACATTCTTTCTTGTCTAGTCCTATCCATTAATTTGCAAACACCCTAGTAAAACACCTTCCTGCTTCCTCTGTTGTACTTCCCTCTGGATTCTTCCTAATTAGTTCTTTAATCTGCTAAAGTTATCAATATCGCAAACATATTAAAGAATTTCTGGATCCATGTTTCTTACCTCTCCTGCTGGTGTCATATTCTCCTTGGATGACATTCCCAAGCCCAACTTCTTCCTCCATTATTTTTCATCCCTGACTTCAGCCTATCGTGTCTCTGAAAATAATTTTGAACTCTTCTATCAATCTGAAACTCTCACTTCTTTTCAACTTCAGAGCTCTGATTCCCTGTGTAGGAGCGATCCCCCAGGAAAAAATTCAGTATGGTGAAAATTGAATATATTAAATTTTATTCATCCACTTTTAAACTCAAAAGTCTCTGCAGTCAATTCCACTGTTCCTGACTTATGTTATATTAAAATCCAATGCCATAGAACTTTATATCTAAGCTGCCAAATTCTATCAGTTCTTACATCAGTGTTTCCAGAATACATTGTTTTCCCATAAAACTTGGCATGCAGCTTTCCATACCTGCATCGTATTTCACATGAGGACTATTCTAGTGCTTCTTTGTCTACCCACTATACATATTGCTGCACTAATCTTGAGTTCATTCAAAAAAAGTATGTTTTCTCCTCTCTGCCTCTTAAAACTCACAGCTGCTGCTTCTCATTCAAATTTTCATAATTGGATTTTATTTTCCTTTCCATCTACTTCCTGACTCTTGCCCTTAAGTCTACATGATACTTCCATATCTGTTTATTTCTTAAGTCACAGTTTCTAACTCTCACCTTGGTGCTTTCTTTTAATTTGCCTACTATGCTAGAAGCTTGTAAAGTCACCATACAGCCTCTAATCAAATCCTCACTTAAACAATCTCCTTATTTTGAGCTCATTTAAATACAAAAAATTAAAACGAGAACAAGTATATCGTATCACCTGTAAGTCTACAAGAAATGGGATTCTCCAAAAATCGTATTTCTGTGGAGGAAAACTATCCACTTATCTTCCAGTCATGATTCTTTTCCATTTCATAATTATTTTTGATACCATTCTTACTGATTAAGAAGCCTTAAAAATCGGAGTTGTAACAATGTTATCAAGTGTTTCTTTGTAAATCGTGTATTTCTCAATTTACAGATACAAACTTTGTTTACAGTTAAGCACACCTCATTTTTTCTTTATTGATCTACACCTGAGCCTATAAGTTTCTGTCCCCATGTGTAAACTCCTTAACTTTCTCTACTGTATCATTTTAGCATTCTAGTGGAAAAAAAACCTAAATAAATGCAAACACATAGTTGAATTTCTACAGGAAGTAAAAATATGCTTTCAGACAAGGCTGCACCTCCAGTTTTAGTTGCAGGAGTTCTACTAAAGGTCTAAGAACTAATACTGATGTCTGTAGAACATAAACAGTATAACCACATTATTTTTAGGCTATGGTTTCCTAAGTTGGATTCCACTTTGTTTCCTCTAAAAATAATAGTCAAATGGTATTTTCCCACATTACCTGTATGTATACTAAATTCAGTAATCTGACATGACAATTCGAGACAATGAAACAAGACACCACGTGTAAAAAACAGGGAAGTTTGTCATAAAAATGTCCAGGTTTAGGCACATACGTCAATACTTTGCAGACCAGATAAAACCACCCTGATTATGGAAGTACAAGCAGCCACTCATCTCATTAATAACCAGAGAATCTAAACCTACTATGCTTTTTTAAAAAATCAATTCATTTGTATGAAGAAGTCTAAAAAAGAATGTACATGCCCAACTTTCAGCTACTTAATATGAAAGCAGATCTTAACATACTAATTGTCTGAATTCTGGAATATGATGACAGGTTTGAAAAACAAAGAGCCGTGTAAAGCTGGTCATATTTGCAATCTCCTTTAATTGAAAGGTAATCATGTCCGTATGCTAGACGTCAAAGTACAACATTTTCCACTGATACTTTGCAGTTAAGATGCACTTTCAATTTTTGCTACATGATTAAACTAAGAAATCCCATTTTAAATTACAACCTCTACAAATCAACTAACCTTTCAGTATTGAAGTTGGAATGAGACAATTCAAAAATTCCATGAGTTTGAGCTGAAATTAGTTGTTGGATTTAAACAGCTGGAGGGGGGAAGGGAGACATAGCTGAAGGAAGCATATTGAGAGCAGCAGGACTCCCTTGAGGAGAGAAACATAGAACAGTTAGTAAAAGGAAGCATGATAAATAATGTGAGAAGAGTGTCTATAAAATGAAAAAGGGATAAAAAGAGAGAAAAATGGGTTGAGAGCAGTAGTAAGTCTTAACAGTGGAACAGAAAAGGCAAAGGGAAGCAAAGAAGTGGAACCGGTGAAGCTGTAAGACTTCATGTAGAGTCTTACCTCTAAAACCATAATTATTTGCCTCTGATTAAAGTGTGAGAGGTATGCTATTACAGAATAAACTGACTTGGGGGATTTGGGAGTTTCATATAACTCTGGGATAAAGACTCACTCAAACTAGTAACAGTTAGTTCCTCAAGCATTCTCACCATGGCTATGTTGACAAGGGTACGTTCTCTAAAATCTGCAATTGGACAGGACACAACAATAACTCAAAACGCAAAGGATGGCAGGTAGTGGTACCAGTACTTTAGTCAGCATTATATTTATGCATATCTCACAGAATGAATCTACCAATATTAATGTAACTTCAAATTTATACTGCAGTGTCATTCAGCTTCTCAAGACCAGGCAGATATCAAGCACTGCTCCAAGCACTAAATCAAGCACAGCTTCAGGCATTAAATACATGACACCTGTTTGGAAGCACTTATAAAAAGAAAAGAATTTATTTTCTTAAAACTAGATGCAAGCAGTACTTCGAGGGAAGGTGCTACCTTCCTGCTAAAGCATGAGGCTAAGATCCAAAATATGCACAGCCACTAAATGCTAGGATCATCTAGGACTTAGTCTTGACAATGGCATCCTTGCATAACAAAATTTGTATTGCAGTTCCAGCTTGATAGAACATGCTTTTATTTTATTTCCTAAGCAATAATGTGAAGATTTCCACACTTCCGCTGTATACATCTCCTGCCACTCACTGGTTATGGATAAGTATGGCTAATAAGAGTTGATTTGTCACCAAGGAAAGACATTTTAGAACCAGGGTATCTTCATGCTGGGTAAGAGATAACCCAATAGAAAAAGCATGTGCATTACCTATATGCTAGGTGCAAAATAAAAACCAAGTTAAGTAATTCCACTGTTCGCCAAGCAGCATTATTGCAGTGCTATCATTACTACACCAAAACCATGTGAGTATAATTTCCATATGCCTTTATGTGAGACAAACATTATATTTTACTTTATTAATTAGTTCTGTAACACAGCTAAATAACTAGAAATTGTACAGTATTAGTACTGCACATGCCCTTCATGGACCTGACTAATTCTTGAAAGAGAAGTCCCAGGACCAAATCCTAACCAAATGGCTACAAAAGGCTCTCATCCACTTCTCTTCCATGATGGAAAAAATTCAGGCTGGACTTGTGAAAATTAGGAAAAGTTCATGGTCACTAGGGTCAGAGCAAAATGCCAATCTGTCTGTGGAAAGGACGTAGAGTTTTTGTGGGAACTATTGGACTCCGTAAGTTGAATTTGTGCTCTGAAAGAAACTTTATTATCAGTCCATTTATTTAGTGTACTTCCTCAGACATTTCTAGGACAACTTACTTCTAGAAATGCTTCCTCACCATGGAGTGTGAACTACAAGGTGGATTATAAATGTATAGCTTATGCAAATAGAAATTGTAATCATGCGTTCTAAAAAAGGCTGGTCATCTCACTATCACTGCCTCACTGAAATAAATTAATCATTATTGCATAATTTCCTCCAAAGATAACAGGAAGTCTTGATCCTTACTTCAAACTGGATTTGGTTCAATGGCATATTTCATCTTCTTATAAAACACTGTCATCATCTAGTGGTATATTTTGCTACTATGTAAACTGCATGTTATGAAGATGAAAGCATTTCATTTACTTAGCATTAAACATTTAGAATAAGGGATTTATCACCTTGTAGTTATGCCAAACTATGTGGGGGTGGAAAATGAAGTAGCATGAAATAAACTTGACAGAACTGTTGAGGATTTTGAGAACAAACAACATGCCGACATTTTACTTGACAGAAACTTGAATAATTTTCTGTCCAAAAGTGAAGACAGACTAAATAAAAAAATACAGCTTGAGGATGCTTCATATCCTCATTCACACTATCCATAAAATATAAAGGCATGTGAAGAAATATTTTGAAAGAAAACCTCACAGGTTTTTCAAACATAAATATTTTCCACGTTTCTCATAATTGGGGGGGGGGGGGGGGGAAGTTAAATTTCCCTCTTACAAAAGTCCGCTATTTATTATGAACATAAAACCAGAATCTACATAAATAAGTTGTTGACTTACGTGGTAACTTTTCAGTCTAACAAAATCGACTTTCATGGAGATGAACCTTTCTGAGTTTCTGCTGAGATTTTTAATGTGCTCCACAAGGTCAGCACAGAACTTGTAGCCACCTTTGAGGACACAGAGAACCACAATATCATTGTCTCCAATGTCTTGCATAATATCTTTGGCCAATCGTTCTGTCCTGGGGCAAAAAAATTAAGGATAAAATAACATTAGATGCAGATTCTCTAAGTTCATGGTACGCTTTCCATATGGTTACAAAGAAACACTATGGTGAGTATATGGCTTGACTGACAGTCTGTTTAAGTGTCTTGAATTGACTTGACGGGGTTTGGATCAAGTTCACAGTAGGCAGATATAGAGTGATGGATGCAAGACACAAAGCATCTGAATCAAACTGGTTACCATTAAATGCATAAATTCCCCAGTTATAGAAAAGGGAGTAACACGTTGCAGCATTTGTTGAATTCATAAGCATTTCAGAGACTTTGGAGTAAAGAATCAGAATCATAGAATCATAGAATTGTTTAGGTCAGAAAAGACCTTCAAGATCATCAAGTACAACCATAAACCTAACACTGCTAAGTCCACCACTAAACCAGGTCCCTAAGCGCCTCATCCATATGTCTTTTAAATACCTCCATGGATGGTGACTCAACCACTTCCCTGGGCAGCCCATTCCAATGCCTAACAACCCTTTCAGTAAAGAAATTTTTCCTAATACACAATCTAAACCTCTCCCAGTGCAACTTGAGACCATCTCCTCTCATCCCATCACTTGTCACTTGGGAGAAGAGACCAACACCCACCCCTCTACAACCTCCTTTCAGGTAGTTCACAGAATCACAGAATCACAGAATGAGAGGGGTTGGAAGGGACCTCTGGAGATCATCTAGTCCAACCCCCCCGCCAGAGCAGGTTCACCTAGAGCAGATTGCACAGGAATGCGTCCAGGTGAGTTTTGAATATCTCCAGAGAAGGAGACTCCACAACCTCTCTGGGCAGCCTGTTCCAGTGCTCTATAGAGAGTGATAAGGTCTCCCCTCAACGTCCTCCTCTCCAGGCTAAACAAACCCAGCTCTCTCAGCCATTCCTCATAAGACTTGTGCTCCAGACCCCTCACCAGCTTCGTCACCCTTCTCTGGACATGCTCCAGCAACTCAATGTGAGGGGCCCAAAGCTGAACACAGTATTCAAGGTGCAGCCTCATCAGTGCCAAGTACAAAGGTACAATCACTTCCCTACTCCTGCTGGCCACGCTGTTTCTGATCCAGGCCAGGATGCCATTGGCCTTCTTGGCCACCTGGGCACACTGCTGGCTCATATTCAGCCGGCTGTCAATCAACACCCCCGGGTCCTTTTCTGCTGGGCAGCTTTCCAGCCACTCATCCCCCAAGCCTGTAGCGTTGCATGGGGTTGTTGTGACCCAAGTGCAGGACCCGGCACTTGGCCTTGTTGAACCGCATACAATTGGCCTCGGCCCATCGATCCAGCCTGTCCAGATCCCCCAGAAGAGCCTTCCTACCCTAAAGCAGATCAACACACTCGCCCAACTTGGCGTCGTCTGCAAACTTACTGGGGGTGCACTCAATCCCCTCATCCAGATCATCGATAAAGATATTAAACAAGACCAGCCCCAATACTGAGCCCTGGGGAACAACACTTGTGACCAGCCACCAACTGGATTTCACTCCATTCACCACAACCCTTTGGCCTCGGCCATCCAGCCAGTTTTTTACCCAGCGAAGAGTGAACCCGTCAGTTTCTCCAGGAGAATACTGTGGGAAATGGTGTCAGAGGCTTTACTAAAGTCCAGGCAGACAACATCCACAACCTTTCACTCATCCACTAAGTGGGTCACCTTGTCATAGAAGGAGATCAGGTTAGTCAAGCAGGACCTGCCTTTCATAAACCCGTGCTGACTAGGCCCGATCGCCTGGTTGTCCTGTACATGCTGCATGATGGCACTCAAGATGATCTGCTCCATAATCTTCCCTGGCACCGAGGTCAGGCTGACAGGCCTGTAGTTCCCCGGATCCTCCTTCCGGCCTTTCTTGTAGATGGGCATCACATTTGCTCACCTCCAGTCCGCTGGGACCTCCCCAGTTAGCCAGGACTGCTGGTAGATGATGGAAAGTGGTTTGGTGAGCACTTCCACCAGCTCCCTCAGCACCCTTGGGTGGATCCCATCTGGTCCCATAGACTTGTGGATGTCTAAGTGGTGTAGCAGGTGGCTAACCATTTCCCCTTGGATTGTGGGGGTTTCATTCTGCTCCCTGTCCCTATCTTCCAGCTCAGGGGACTGGGTACCCTGAGTACAACTGGTCTTACTATTAAAGACTGAGGCAAAGAAGGCATTAAGTACCTCAGCCTTTTCCTCATCCTTTGTCACTATGTTTCCCCCCGCATCCAGTAAAGGATGAAGAATCTCCTTAGCCCTCCTTTTGTTGTTAATGTATTTATAGAAACATTTTTTGTTGTCTTTTACGGCAGTTGCCAGGTTAAGTTCTAATTGGGCTTTGGCCTTCTAATTTTCTTCCTGCAAAACCTCACGGCATCCTTCCTCAGATGGTTTGAGGAGCTGAAATTTCCAAAAATTCCAAAGACCTTTTTGTATTTTAAAAGACTGTGAACTCCAGCATAGACAAAAATGTACTAATTTCAATTTCTAAATAAAAACATACCCCTTTTTTAACTTATATTTAATTGCTACCAACTGACAAGAGAATTTTCTCAAGTGCTGAGCCTTCTTCCTACATGAAAGTTTTGCATGATCACAATATATTCAGTTCTATGTCCTTTTCCATTAGAACAGAATCAGTCTTTTCTGCTGGAACAAGAAAAAACAGTGATGTTCATTCTGCTGGAGTACAAAAACCACACCGGAGTTCAATGCTTACTTCAAACAAATTGATATTGAATTCTATGAGAACTGAAGTTGTATTTATTTAAAAAAGAGGAATTAAAAGTCAGTTGACCCTAACCAAAAGAGATAAAAAAATCAACACAATGATAACTGAAAAGGCAATGAAAGAAAGCTTATGTTTAAGAACAAATACAGGAGTCACAACTCTTCCTTATGATGGATGTTTACAATCATCTTTCACGGAGTTCCAACAATTTCAGTACTTGCAACTGGCTGTTTAAATGTGATGGGTAGAAAGCTGCAGGCTGAAAATGTCCCATGAAATTCCATTCAGATGTTCCCAATAAATACACTGTTGAAAATTACCATTTCCATTTTGTACCTTTTTCCTAAGATTTTTAACAGCATGTCAAAATAGTAACTGAGCATGAACACTGAGCTGGACTACCACAAATAACAAAGCACCATCAAATGCCTACACTGAGAGCATATGGAACTACTATAAGGTAAGGAATGAGGGATGATCAAGCTTTCCCACTGCCACCCTCCAAACCTAGCATACGGACCCAAACAGTCCACGACACACTTTTCGTTTGTGCCAAATGGCACAAATGGTCAATGGTGCAGTCAGGACCCATAAAGTTAATCTGTATTATTGGTTTGCATGAGGGAGTTGCCAAACTTGTACATAATCGAATTAAGTTTTTTCTCCTTTTTATATTAAAAACACAGGATGATTAGAGTGCAAGTGGGATATCCAAGTATAACTATATACAAAGCTTTGTACTTGCCCTTTCACCTTCAGTTCAGCCCTCTTGTAATTTACATTCCAATGCTCATTTCACTGTATGATTACACTCTCCTTTTTGTGGGACCCCTGTCTGATTCAATGCCCAAATCATAAATTAGGTCAAAGAAATTAGACAGTGCGTTGCAAAGGCAACTACAAGTATAGCATTTCCTAACCTTCAAGCATTTATTTACTTTCCAAATTAAATAAATAAAAGCATTTTTATAATTGCTAATATAATATTTTAGGACAAATATTCTATGCACACTGCCTATGGATGACAGGCTTTATAAAAAAGAACAATACTACTGACCAAAGAATTTATTTAGTAAGATTCAAACTACACATACCTGTCAACAATAATGCCATGAGGTATGAGCACATATTCCAGATCTCCGTAGTAGTGCTGAGGATAAGTGAACAAATCCAGACTGTATCCGGGCCAATTGTCTGAAATCTGAATATCAAATAGTACCGTTAAGAATACTTCATGGTGTTTGACAATATGTAACTGATATAAAATCAGTGTTCTAGTACACTCTATCAGCTGAATTAATCGTATGACATACTCTCTTCCAGTTGTAATTTACTATTTCACTTTTCCTGCTAATTATTTTGCTTCTCAGTATATCTCAGAAACCAAATGCTACAGTTTTTTCCCCACAGAATGTGGGAAATTTCACCGGAAATTACAAACAACTAGATAGAAAGAGGAAATATTTAATACTAAACTAGTGGCAAGTCTAAGTTTCTTACTACTTTCAAACTCAAAATGCAAATGTAAGATTACCAGTAAGAAGGGACTCTCCAATGGGATACTGAGACAGTGGGATTAAAAGTAATAAAATCATACATTAAAATTGTACATTTATGTTTTAGACATATTTTCAAGTCATACATAAATAAATAAATATTCTACAGATGAAACAGCACATAGGGAGAATAAATTATGCGGTTCATTGACAGCATCTGTACAAATCACCTTCTTGCTGAAGGTGAGGTTCTTAATTTAGATAAGTCATCAAACGTGACTATAAAATGCTCGCATCTCACCTCACTACCAGCTAGTCTGTAAATCCATATATTTACAGAAAAAGTATTTCACAGTTTTAATATACGTTAGTTTCTTAAGTATTAGAATAAAATAATTTTAAGAACCCACAGTATACAATGGCAGTAGAAATTAAGTAGGGCAAAAATCAGCCAACAAGAAAAGACTTCAGAAAGCTATGAAGATGCAAAGTCAGCAGCACAAGAACAAAACAAACTCCAAACCAACAATTTTCACAATTCCTTATGAAAGACAAGACCTGCAGGTTCACAAGGTTTCTTGGAATCATTACAAAGCTTTGCTTCAATATTGGTTCAGGATAAAAAGCAAACCTAATAGGTTTTCTTTACAATGACGTTTATCACGTCACATATTGTCTTTCTTCTTTCTACAGCCTGGCCACATGAACCTGGAGTAGAAGGATAAAATAGTGAGAAGCTTGCCTTTGTGAAGTGCACGTCTTAACGGCATTTCTGCTAAATACAGCCTTTAAAGGACCATTACTGAAACTAACCTCTGCCTATGATTTCATGTAGCAGAGCAATAAACTGTGTCTCAAAAATATCTAGGCTAACACAACATATTTGATGTTGAGCTCTTCCTCCACTACTAGTCTTCTTGAACTTCTGCATAGCCTAATGCTGTACTGAAAGTGTTCTGCCTCATGGATTTTTGTTTGGCTGGGGTTTTCTTGCATATTCACTGACAGCTACAGACACCTCGACTGTCATGTTTTCTTAACTCTGCCCAACCGCTTCTGTATCAGAAAAAGTTATTTGTTTGTAACTACTACTGAACATTTGCCCATAAAGAGCATGACTCGGACGTCACTGGCATCAATGAAAGCTTTTCCCCTGACTTACACAAGCCTTGAAACTACACATAAGTAAAAAGTTACTTAGTTATGTTCCTCATTTCCATAGAAACAGGAGATTATAAATATCCTCCTTGGCAAGGTTTTTAATTAGAGGCAAACCTTGCTCCAAAAACACTGCTGCAGAAGGCCTGGGAAGCCTATTTTCCCATCTTCATTTTTAGTACATAGGGGTGGCTGACACTTCCTAAACATTTTGTAGCAATGAACTGTCTGGCATGGTTTTGTTCAAAAGTGTTTTAAAATAAAATGAAAGAATTTCAGATAGTGCTTTATATTGCATAAGTACTTTAAACACCTACTAAGAACCCTTATCAGTATTGCTTACTTACGCATTCTATTCAAATTGCATGTTTTTAGCGTGATGCAGATGAAATTAAATGGATGGAAACTGCTTCAGAATTCATGCAAACCAATAGCTTTTACTTAGGTTACAATAAGTCCTTCATGAAACAGGATCAGGATGAAATTTTGATTCTCCTATCTATCCTTCTGGTTCTTTTGAATAAAAGAACATAAACTGCATCACTTTGCAATAATATAGAAGTTCTCATTTACAAGTGTTCACTGGCATTTGACAAATAAGATTAAATTCACATGTATTTTCTAATTAATTATTTTTCTAATATAACAAGCCTATTTAATATTCTTCTTTCTTTTAAACAGGCACTTCCCAACAACAAGGCTTAGAAACTCTCATTTACCCTAAAACTATTCATAGCATTATGCTATAGGACAATTTTGAAGTAGCTGTAAATTTTTCTGAGTATTCTGCTTGTGAATTTTTTAAAAAAAAAAAGAAGTGTGATTGTCCTCAGTTTAACAGGTAAGCATCAAAATACCCACCCCAAATTAAACTCAACTTCTATTTACTTCTGGCTTTAGCCCTTGAAAATATGAAGGCAATATTTGTAATTGTTTCAATAAAAAGACAGTATTCAACTGGATAAATAAATATATATAATAAATATATTGGTACAGAAGTGTGTAAAAAAAGTCCTACACTGAAAGAAAGAGCTATTTTTAAAGTTCAGGTTTGGCACAGGTTTCAGCCCAGCAGAATTTCTTCTTGTTGTGAATGTGTACAAAAAGGAATACAAATACATAGCAATACCTGAAAGCGTTCCCTTGAGGTGTAAGAGAGAAGCTGGAGAGATTCTACTGCAACACCTTTGGAAGAACACTGCTAGTTTTGCTGTCTGGCAAAGTGGGTACACGTGAGGTTCAAGCACACTATTCCCTTCAAAGCAACAACGATCCGGATTCTGATTTGGTATAAAATAAGGGAACGAGCATCAAGCCAAGTCCAGCTTTTGTAAACTTAAATCATACTGCACTGGCCTTGCTTTTGGTTGTTTTTTGCGGGGATTGGGGAGCGCATGCACACATTTGTATGTACCAAGCAAAAAAAATTGTCAGTACAGAAGAAGATGGTTATGAGCATTCATCTGCTCCTTCGCAATATCCTCACGTTGCTTTGATGCTAAACACAGTCACTCACTTTAAAAATGTCGTTTATTACACAGGTGTCAGGAGAGGTGGTTGATAGACGGTGGTTTCAGACAGAGCTCGAACACACAGCAACAGGTTTCTTTGCCAGGGGGGTGAAGGGGACGCTGGCAGGGACAGGGCATAACCACACAGAGCCCTCAGCTCTGGGCCACGATCTGGGTGGCTGTTCGGCAACTCGGTTAAAATCCCAATGCCATAATAAAGTAAGAACATACCTAAGGTGGTAGCAGTGACGGTGTTTGTTTCACAGGAGAATCTGGTTTGACCCTCAGAATAACGAGCATATTTGGTTATTTTTGCATAATTTATTCAGCCCCAGAGGTACTCAAAACTCACTGCCAAAGTTCGGGCTTTTTCCCACCACAGAAGAACAAGGAGCAGCCTAACAACGTGCTTTTACAGCGCTCCCAGACCCTCTAAGCATTTCGGTGGGGGCCAGACAACGTCTGGATCCCTGGGGATCCTGATCTCAATTACACAAGCAGCCTGGTGAAACGCACAGCCACAGCCGCCGCTCGGGGTAATTCAGGACCGTATTTTCAGGGCGGAAGCCAACAACCCGGTGAAGCCCGGGGAGCCGGCCGGCCTGCCTGCCTCTAGCCCGGAGAGCCCAGCGCGCACCTACCAGCCGCAGCCCGCGGGCCGGGCCAGGCACCGTCCCCCTCCGGCAGCCCCAGCAGGGATGGGGACGGCGGGCTGTGGCATGAGGCAACGCCAGTGCGGGGACGAGAGCAGCGTGAGGGGACGCGGCCCAAGTGCCGGCCGGGGGAGCCTGGAGCACGCGGGGACCCTCACGGGGCGGCTCCGCGGGCGGGAAGGACGTGAGGGGTCAAGCAGGAGCTGGCAGCGGCCTCCGGGTGGGTCCGGGCAGGGAGCGGAGCGGTGCCGGGGCCCGGCGGAGAAGCGCTGGGCAGGGGCGGGGGGACAAGCACAAAGCGCCGTGGGAGAGACAGCCGCGGGGGAGCTGAGCTGAGGGGCGGGCGGCACGGGGTCTGCACCAGCACATGGCGGGGAAGCAGCGGCGGGGCGGGGGGGGGGGGGGGGGGGTGAGGAGGGTCGCGCACCGCGGGGGGCGAGTGGCCGGGGCGGGCTGGGCGACGCTTGCATTTACCACAACGCCGCGGCCTCCACCGCTCCGCGCCGCCGCGCTGCCGCCGCCTTGCCCGGCCATCTTCCTCCGCGCCCGCCCGAGGGGCTGCGGCGCGGCGGGGCGGGGCCGGCCGGGGGAGCTGGCTGGAGCCGCGCCGGGGGCTGGGCAGCTGCTCCCCGGCGGGCCGCGGCGGGCGGAGGTGGCGAGGGGCCTGGCGCCCGCTGGGCTGCGGGGTGCTCGAGGGGGCTGGCCGCGGGACAGGGGTCTGCACCCCTGGATTTGGGGCCGGTCCCCCGCCTCCCTGGGGAACAGAGCCTGCGGTGTGCCCGCCGGCGGCCGGGGGCTCACCGAACAGACACTCATCAGCTTTTCTTATGCCATGACAAGATAAGCTTAATTGCTAAAGGTCTCTAATGAGGAGAAGAAATACGGACTGTACCGCATGAGCTAAACTGTGTGTAAAGTCATGGGATAGGTGTTCAGAAGGCACTGCATAGGGCACAGCGGTGTCTGCAGGCGGCTTAGCCTCGCCTGCGAAGCGGGGTGCGAGATGGAAGCAGCCAGAGGCGAGGGGGGGGCTTGAGCAAGCCGGCACTAGCGGCAGACTGGCGGGATGGGAGCATCCTGGTGGGAAGGTTTGGACAGAGGTAATGAACGAGTTAGCAGATTAGATTAAACCAGCGTAGTTTAAATAGACATTTCAGCAGGTTTTTGCTTATACTCTGGAGGGGTAATAGGATGCCAGAAAGCGAACTTCCAATAATTCATTAATCTTGCTTTCCATCTTTGCCGACTTCTGAAGCGGTGCTCCTTCTTCCCAACCACTGTGTACATCCCGGAGCAAGTGGTGTGTTCCCAATGCCTTCAGCCCACCTCCATGTTTCTCTTGCTGTCTGTCCAGTAGAAGGAGAACAGATGAGGAACCACACTGCCTTGTGCCATCCTCCTTCCAATTCTGTAAACATTATTGTTAATATTTTGCTTTCACAGCCTCACAGATGAGGAGCTTGCTGCTTCTCTTGGGTTGCTCTGATCATTGTCTGCCTTTATATATCCGTATAAGAAGTTCAAATTTGGACTCGCTCCATCTTTTTTGTATCCTGTCTTTTGGGATAAATGCTAACAGCCTCTCAGTCCACTGTGGGTAAAATTACAGCTTTTAGGAAAGTATTCCACTTTCCTAAAAGTGAAAGTTGGTCATAGTTTACAGTATTTATCTGTTAAATATACAACTGGTAGAACTCTGCCATTCCTATACTAGAAATTATTAGAGGAAGAAAAAGTTCATTTTAAGAGACATCTGGGCATAATGAAATATGCTTAGTGATACCTGAGGGGCTCTTACAGACCAAGCAGGAAGACATTTCAATTTGGTACACTGCTTTCCAGGGTGTAGTCATTGAGACTTGTAGGTCACAAGTCATAACAGATGAATCCAGAGAGCACCATGGGTGTGCCTACATTAGGTGTTTGGTGTCCAACGTGGGCTGGTTTTTAGGTGCATACTGTTAGTGCACTTACATTAGAACTGATAGGACAATGAATAGCTTAGGAATCTGGTGTTACGAAAGCTTCTATAAATGAATCACCAATTAAAGTCTGGCTGAGTACTAAAGCAATTGAAAATTACCTTGTGATAAATGCTTTGTTTCTTATATGAAGCCAGATCTGTTTGCTTTTTGGTAGGTTAAGGAACTACTCTTAGAAGAACTATCGCTACAATTGACAACATGTCTGAAAGAACAGAAAACCAGATTTACAAAGTGACAGAGGCCAACTCCAGAATATGGCTGCCTCAGAAGTGATGCCTGTATGTGAAGACTGAGGTATGCTGGGAAAAAATAGTTCCTGTTCACAGTGCTGTAAAATAATCTTAATAAAAAGTAGTGAATTTGATAAACAGCATATACAGATTTGTACAAACCTACATAAAGGAAATAAAAATACTTTTGTAAAATATGTAGGAGATTTTCATAATGGGCAAAATCTCTAAATCCTTTTGCATTTCAATTGCATGTCAATATCTCATACAACTATTGAGAAAGTTTAATGTTTCATCTAAACTTTGGAATTAAATGCTCCTGATTTGCACCCACAATCACTTTCCAAGATTTGAAGATTCTTCTTGCTTGGAGGTGGGCAAGAACACCTTCTAAAGCCCACATTCGCCCTAAAGCTAATGCAATCTGATTCAGTTACCACCACGTTACAGATAAAGCTGCTGTTGCATAAACATCACAGAACTGGGCTCTATAGTCCTGAAGCTATTTGGATTACAGCTAGAAACTCAGATTAATTTTGCCACTGCTGTATGAGTACTGTTTTCTTCTACCTTTTGGACTAGTTGGGTTACTATTACAGAGTTTTCTGTCTTTTTTAACCACATTCTTTATCAGACCACTGGAATACAACAGATTGTTCTAACTACACCACAGACAGAAGCCTAACAATTTGGAAAATATTAACATGAACAAGATACTAAAAAATAAATTCCTCTGGCATTGTGCTGAAAAACTTAGGCAGGAAATGTTTGTTCTTCCCAACAAGGTTGGACGACTGTGTTTTGTCAACTCTGTCTCTTGGTATTCTTCTCTTCCAACAATTTTACAGGGCTCCCTTAAGGAGTGTAGTGAAGTGTCATGTCTTGCTAATAACAATAAGTAAGAACATGGAAATGAAAAACTAGATAACTTTAGCTGGGGTACAGTTTAAAGGGTGGTGCTGCTATCAGCAGCTACTGGTCCAATCCACAAAGTTGCTTTTATCCATGTAAGATTTTTTTAGTGGTATAGAATGTAATAATTTTTTTAGTTTTGTTGCATATGAGACAAATTCATGATTCTGTAAACCCACAGAATTAACAGAAACTAGAATTACTGAGGTTCTTTGTGCATGATGGAAATGAAGCTGCTAAGGATTTTGCTGTGGAGGCATATGCACTTACTGAACGTTTACATTGTTTTTTTACAGTATGAACGGGTATAGAATGAATGAATTTTGAGTAGATTTTCAAAATATTTTTTAATTAGGGCCAAAATATGATTATTTAAAACATGGTATCGGAGTCTTAACTGTGAAAAAGACTAAGCATTCTGAAAAACTTTCCTATTATCTTTGTTTAGCTGTTGGTTTACAAACTAAAAATAGTAGCAAAAGAATAAACACTCTTAGATATACAACCATGGGAAATGATCAAAGGGGGAAAGAACAAAGAAAATAGGGTAGATCATACTTACAAGTAGGTTCAGGTAGGTCTGGACACATAGGCAAAAGACATAAAGGAGCAGATGGAAGAAGCGACACACAGAGAAACGAAGCGGAGTTAAGTATTCTATGCAAATCCCTTGTGAATGTATTTATATCTTGGGCCTTTACAGAATGAACTTTATGATTTCAGTGACATATCTTTTCCTCTCTTGCCCTTTTACTGATAAAAGCAGGAGATGTAGTATCCACCCTTCCACAACTCTAATGAAAAGAAATATTGAAAATAGAAGGTTGGGAGCAGGGATGTATGAAGAAAGCAGTCCAAGACAAACATTATCATGGAGTTACCTGTTAGCCTTTGCAACTCCATTATGTATTCTCCTCCCAAGAAGTTATAACAAGCATTTGATGATTCAGTTTAATATGTAAACACCAAAAATAGACAAGAAAAGCATGAAAATCCAGACTATTTCAAGAGGTATGGCTTACCTCGGTAGAAGCTTGCCAATTAGAGGATGAAGTAAGAGCTCTTATTCTGGTTCTGCCTGTTGCTGCAGCTGCTATGTGAACAGCAGAACTATAAACAATCTTAGAAAGCATAAACATGCATTTCTTAGTGGTTACAAGGTAAGTGAACCCCCCCAGTTGTTGCAGAGAAAGACATTTTTGGGTAAAATGGTCACTGAATAGAATATTAAAACCAAAAGTCTAGCAGATACAATACTTTAAGGCATATTGAAAACAATTCTAAATTGCTTTCATGTCCAGCTTTAATATATTGCAAAATTTTGCGTTCTTTTGCGTTACCTGAGGCAGTCACCCAGTCCATAGGGTGGATGCTGAAGACCCTGAGTGCAGCAGAACATATTTGCCAGACAGTGTTACAGACATCTGGGAGAACATGAAGCAGTTTTTCAAACCATTCCCCTACATTCAAGAACCTAGGGAGACCATAGGAAAAGCTGTCCAGTTAGGCAGGGCTAGGTAGCATCCTATGATGTACAGTAGTATAGATGCTATACTTCCCCTTTGTGACTACTGTACTGTGCAGGTGATGGAGTGGAATCTAGCTGGAATCTAGCTTCTGTTCACCTTCAATTTCAGCAGAATTAGCACCTTGGGGAATTGGGAAGTTCATCTTTAAAGCAATTGCAGCATCTAAGATCCATGAGAGAAACTCAGAGCATTTAGCTATCACAGTTAACCTGTATTGAGTGTGCGAGACTGACAGGCTTTGAAAATTAACTACGATAATTCTGGTATCAAGAAAATGCGTAAAAGCTGCCATTCAAGACGTTAGCCTGGCTTTTAATTTTTTATGATCTTTAAAGCAGTGTTAGGCACTGCTTGACAGAATTCTGGGCTTTGACTTATTTGGTCCATGATAAACATTTTTAATACAAAACTACATTTTTGTTTGTTATTAATCTCACTGTGCTAGACCAGAGCAGCAAGAGCTTCACTTTGCAATTTCCTGGCTCCTGAAGATACTCTTCCTGCTTTTCAGGTTCATGTTATTGATATAGAGTTCTTTATAGCTGAAATAAACGCAAACAAAAATTTCCTTTTGTCCTTTAATACTAGAATAAACTTTATTTCCCTCATAATACGCAAATATTTCCCCTAACCAGCTATTGAGAAGTATTGACATTTGAATGATAAAGCATTATTTTCAAGAAATGCTGCTCACATCATATCCTATGACAAATTTGTAATGCGGGGCCACGAAAACTAGTCAGGGAATTGTAAATATATAGTGAGTCACACCTAATGTAATTAATTTAACTGTTAGAGTTTGTTTTCTTTTGAAAGGAGGTTGTTCACTTGGCTTCATCCCTTTTTTTTTTTAATGAACTGCAGCAAATTTGGGAAAATTTGCAAAATAAAAGAATTCTGAGTGTTTTAAACAAGTAAAGGAATAAGAGTTTAAGGGCTTTTTTTCCCCCCCCCAAATAGCTCAGTCGTCTTTGATGTAATTTTGTATACTTCACAGTTTGCCTAGAATAAACAGTGCAGTAACAAAAGTGTATTGAAAAGCAGAATCTGGTCCAGCAAGTTCTCCTGTAGCATAGGCTCGCTAAATGTTCATGGCCGGCCAACCCCTGAGCTCTGTTGCTGCACAGAATGATGTGTTCCCTGAGGGTGCTGGCATGCTGGATTTAGAACATTTGCTAATTTTATCGTTTGTGTAAAAGACAGACCATTCTCTTGAGCAAACAGCGAAACGTGGTTGTTTCCTCATTGTGCAGTGCTTGGGGCCACATGTTGAACACTACTGATTTTTTTTCCTCTGAAAAGAGAATTATTACATTGCTTCCTCAGCTTTCATATGGCCCTCAAAGCAATATGGGAGCAGTTCTAGAGGTACTTGTCTATCTTTACAGCAGCTCTGGGAATTAGAGGATTGAGTCACCTAAATTTTCCATATGGGGGCTCTCACCTAGCAAGAGAAAATTAGACATTAATTTCATTAATTTTGAGTGACCAGTTTGAGACAATAGCTTTCAAACTATTACATAGCACTGTCTAGGCTCAAAGCATAGCTTCTAACTTTAGGCACATATATCCTGTATTTAAAACATATGGGCTCAAATTGCAGAAGTCAGGAACCCCCAAAATGAGAAATGCAGTATTAATGGCTACCAGTGAAAAAGCTAAGTATAAGTCATTTACCACTGCATTTCAAAAACATTCTATGAAAAAGACATGAATAAATCATATTGCTCCAGGGAATAAGTTAAGTGCTTTAAATGTCGTTTCTCTTCCTTCAACTCCTACTTTCCAGTTGCTGAAACAAATGAGATGAGGGTTCTTGGAAAACAGATCCTTTTAGTAAACAACTTCAATCCGTTCCCTTTATTGCATGGTCTTAATTCATCCCCAGAGGACCATACTTATTATTATAAGCACGTAGGAGTTCTACTTACAGACAAAAATTTTATTATGTCAGACACTAAGCAAAGAGAGAAGAAGATGATCCACATGACAGATAACTTACAATCTAAGCCTAAGACAAGAAACAACTGGCTACAGTGCCAGGGGAGTTCAAGGGAACTGCGCAGGTCAGTGAGATAAGCCCTAATCTCAGCTCACCAGCAGCTCAGCTGTTGTTAAATTCTTGGTGGGCACCATTGCAAAGAACATTTGAGGAAGGATTTGAAGACAAAGTTATTCCAGTGTTTGCATGTTTGTGTGAATTTCTCCATGTTGTGGAGTCAGTGTGGAGGTAGACATGGAATAATGAATTAACAACTCAGGTTACTACTGTGACTGAATAGAAGTTCATCCTCACAGCAACATCCACAAGACCAGCTGACATAAATATAATCTACTATTTGGCTATGCCTGCTCATCTGCAACCATTTTTTGGAGGTACAGTCTAGAAAAAAAAAGTATGTTTTTTATAACTTGGTGAAATGGAAGTCACATTTACCTCAGCACCCTTTAAACAGTAAGGAAACAAACACAAACAAGAAACTTATCTCACCTTGGATTCCTACCATAATGCCACTGCTTAGCCTGGAGGATGAAAACCCTGAATTTACTCACATTTTGTTTGCATAACATTACATAACAAAAAGGACCTGGAGCCAGACCAAGTCAGAATGAAAAAAATTACAATCTAGGCATTCAGCAGCCACATATATGTCACTACCTCGGATGTCCACTCATGGGAAGAAATGGCCAGTTCCCCTTAGCTTGGTCAGGCTCAATAGGCCTCTAGATACTGGGGTGGGTGATCCCTGTCAGCTGCAGAGCTCAGCAGCTGGCTTCCCTGCCTATGGGAAATGTCAGGCAACCTTAATAATAGGTTTTGCCACCTGTCTCTGCTGTAATTATATTATTAATATTATAAGCATCATAAAGCCAAGGATGAAAGCCCATCAATCTGCATTAATCTCCCATTAATCTGCATATATGTGAAGTTCTCTTATCTAAAAGTTGCCTGCCTTCATTAGGGCTGAAATTGTTAGATATGTTGTTTTCCCTGAAACATGTGCCAGGGAAAGAGCTAGATTTTAGCTTTGTGGCAGAGTGATCACAACAGCAGTTTGTGGCACCAGTTTTTCACAAAAATATACAAAGGGCCAGAACATGCCCTATAATAAAACCCACCTACAGAGACTAAGGAAAATGAAATTAGTGAGGAATTTCTCCCATATTATTTCTCCCACAGAATTTTGCCCTTACTGTTCCGTGAGGGGAATGAGGTTACCCCACTGCAAGGAAGATTTTGAGGAACTGTCCCAGACTGAGTCCCCAGGAATGCATGCAGAGCCCAAGAAACCACTGTGGTTTGAGACCAGCCACACGGAGCCCATATGCTCCTGACAGATCTGATGCTCGCTTGAGGCAGCTCTGTCAGAGCCATACAATCAGGAACTCCCTGTGTTTGTGATGATGCCATATCTGATCCCTTCCTTCCTGGATATAAATAGTTTCATTCTGAAGAACAGCCAGTGAGATATTTATCATAATTTCAAATTGCTATTTTTAAAAAACAGATACACAGTTTTGTCATGCACAACTTCCAACAGGAAATATTTTCAGTTTGTGGGAACACAACTCTTACTGACCAATAGAGCATTCATCCCGCGTTTAGCATGTGTTTTGTGATGGTTATCCTATTTAATATTGGCCATTTAAAAATACCAGTTTGATAAAATAATTAGGAAGTACTAGAAGCATTTTGGTGATTTTCTTTCTCCTTATTTCATTGATTATCAGTAATTGACTAGTGAATTTAGAGAACGTTTCAACTGCTAATGCTACTTTTTAGCATGTGGACAGAACTCCCATAGTGGTGGCTGGTTTTGCAGAGTGAAGTTCAAACTTCACTACAGAAAAGTGTTAAGTCCCACAGCTTGTGTGATTTAGATCTGCTTTAGTGATAGCCCACAATGAACAATTTTATTGAAATTTCACTTTTATATTTGCAAAAATGTATTGAATTTCTGAAGACTAAACCCTATTCCAGCTAGGGCTGGTATAATTCTACGGTCTATCTGTGAAGGTGAAACACTTGGAAATTATGATTTGGAAAAACCAAGCATGGAAAAATGAAAGTTTTTCATGTATTCTAAATGCAGTTGTTTGTAGGAAAGCGTTTGATCAGTCTTGATTTTTTTAATTTTTCTTTACTCATGTGCAGCTGGTCACAGTCAGTAGAAAGGTTACCATTGGCACCAGTAACTTGGAATTACACACTTAACACATTTGCTTAGTTACACGCCTTGCACCCTCAGTAAGTGCTCAGAATATATTTGAAAACCCCACTAAAACTTCCAGCAGCTTGTGTCACAGTAAAAATGCCATAGTAAAGATGGGGGAGGTTGGAAGCTCCTGCTGATGAAAACTAATTAATCTGTAAGTAAAAGTGAAGTCACAAGGGACATCTTAATGTCAAATTGAGATGTTAAGAAATGTCCAAAATGCTATGTTTTTATACATTAGTGTTGGGTTTTTTTTAACCAAGAAGACAGCTTAAAACTTTTTTTAAACTAAAGAACATTATAATTTCCTTGTGTTTCAAAATATCACAGCACAAGTTCTACTCTCAGCTCTGCACACTGGGTCTCAACCTGACTTGACTCTAGGGAGTTCCAGAAACAGATTGTCATATTCAGGACATAGAGTTCTGAAGATACAGGCTGGAGGAAAGATGCCCAATAAAAACAATCTGAGACTTGTTTCTGTGAGTATTTAATATCTTTTCTGAAGGAACAATTCTATCACAACAATTGAGTTTACTCATCTTTTTGCTTTAGTTATACTGATGGTACGTATTAGTTGATTCATGAACATTACACTTTGAATTATTGGCATTTCCTGAACATATAAATACAGAGTTATATTCTTTGGATTCTGTAAATTTATTTTGTCAAACTTACCATAGAGAGTTAAAGGGTGAGAATGTTTTCCTTCTATGTGTATTTTCAATGGTTTTCGTTATATTTTTTCCATAATCAGAAGTGTTGGTAGGTCGCATGGAATACACATCAAAATGGATGGAAGGAGTTATAACCTCCTCATAGGGTGACAGAAGCTATTCACATGTATCAAGAGGGGAACATCCCGTGTGGCAGCAGAGCTACCTGCAAAGTGCTATATGAGGTTTATGCAAAAAAAACCCCCCACAGTACTGTTGAAAGACACAAGTGACAGCCCACTCAGCTACAGAAGTG
The DNA here is from genome assembly GCF_030936135.1 of Gavia stellata. Classification (NCBI taxonomy): domain Eukaryota; kingdom Metazoa; phylum Chordata; class Aves; order Gaviiformes; family Gaviidae; genus Gavia; species Gavia stellata. The sequence continues at coordinate 19,455,509 of NC_082599.1, read as the reverse complement.
CACTGACTTTAGTCTCTCCCTCTCCTGTTAAGCAGGAATACTTTTTGCATCCCTTCCTGTTCACTTCCTAACTTCCTAATAATATACTTCCGACGGTTTTAAAAATAAGTCATTATTACTTGTGAATGATGAATGTTTCCAAGTGCAGCCTAGTTGCTTGTCCCAAATTTTGGGATAGGCCATCACCTACTTTATGGAAATGCAAAGTTAGCACTGATGATAAATGGAAAACCCAAATCCAGATACTCAACCTAACTCAGCCAAATGGTCTACAAGTAACTAAAAGCTGCGAGTGAGGCAATGGGAATGCATGCTGTTTTGGAGTCAAATCTAGTTTTTTATTTTAAGCCACAAGAAAGAACCATGTTTGATTATATTGCATTTCTTAAGAAAGGCATCTTGTACTTCAGTAGGAGATAATGTGACATGTTATTAAGTGCTTATAATTGGTGTGGTTTTGTTAAAATATACTGTATAAGTCCTTCTTTTGAGTAAACGAAATTCATATTTTACAAAACCACAGCTTTCTTCCAGCTTACGTCTTTCAAAAAATAAACATGATTGCTTAACAATAATTTACAAAGAACAAAATACACATTCCTGCTCACCCACACTTTCCTAGTGTATGTCACAGACAAGTTTAAGAGGCACCAGGAATATAGCCTACAATCACTGTGAAGTCTTCAAAGCCATTCCCTGACAAGTTTATGAAAGGAACTTAATGCACATGAAAATTTGGCTTTTAATAGTTCATTTGAAATTTTTTGCTTCATCCTCTGCTGGTGTCAGATACTATGATGTCACAACAGCTGCTGGTGGTAATGATTGATACCATACAGAAAAAGCTGTGTTCTGAAGCAAAGGTTAAGCAGTAGGAAAGAAAAATAATTTTGCATAAAAATGCAAATAATTGCAGGATAGTGTGCTGATATAATTTCTGCCTAGGTCTTGACTCACATGCTAGTATATTGCTTTCATTCTAACATTACATACATAATAGCAATCAAACCACATTTTTCTACTTTCATTGTAGATTTACTATCGTATTACAGAATTATTTATACATAAACACACACAGCAAGCTACATGTGGCATCTGTATTGCATGAAGTCTATATTATTATGGGCTTCCACTATAAAAATTGGTTTTGGTAACAAAAAATGAGTACACAGAATGTTATGCAGAAGCCAAGCTGTTTAGAAATACAGTTGCTCAAGCTTTTAAGTAAAGCGCAACAGCTCTTTAATAACTAGTCCAGAAGTGATCCCACCCTGAAGTTATATTTACCAAGCTGCCTTCAGCAGCCAGTTGTTTCACTTCGTTTTGGCTATGCAAGGAAAGAAGTGCTCCAAACATATGAAACAGTATTTTTTAAGCTTTTTGTATGATGTTTATAGAAATCTTTCTAATTTTTATTAACTACTAAGAATAATAGATTACATTCTTGTTTTTATACTCAAATTTTAATTAAGAATTTTATTTCAAAACGTTTTGTGAATTATACAGGTAAGAGCTATATGTAACAACTTTTCTAAGAAGCTACATACTTATATTGGTTGAATATTTCCTTCTGAATAGTTGATGGTTTCAATTTCTTTTGAGAGTTTAGGGGGGCGGTTCTTGGAGATGTAGGGATAGAGAAAAAGAAAAGGAGGAAAGAGGCAATATCTGAAAAACAGTCCTTACTCATTTGCAATGTAGATAACTTTGTGCTTCTCAATTACTTCTATGTCATGCTCCAGTTGTTTCATCTGTGATTCCAGCTTTTCTTTATATATCTTCTTGGGTATGGTGTCTATTTCTACCGAAAGACCCTGAAATTCACGATACACTTCCTCCCAGTTGTTCTTCAGCCCCTAGTGCCATTACATGAAAAGGAAATATATAAGAAAAACTTACTTCATTAAGAATAATATGCACATAAACTACTTAGGGTTTTTTGTTAATATTGCATTTGATAAGTGTCACTGCAATGTTAAAATAATAGATAAATATATGGATAGTGTTTAATCGTCTTAATTGGACCATATTAATTAAATGCTTAGAAGTCAAAGTAGTTGCAACAGAAATAATTTTGACTCATTCTGATGCAATATAAGGAATGTTCTTTAAAAAATTCTGTGCCTTGGAGAGAAAAAATTTACAGTCTTTAAGAGGCAACAAAACAATAATTAAACTAGCCAATGAAGGACGAGCTATAAAAATGCTGAACTGAAAAAAAGCCTGTATGCTTCATTTCCAGTCCTCAGTATCTTCAGGAAAAACTGCACAATGTAAATGAAGAGTGACTCTTCCTTATTCTAGATAAGAGACTTTCTATGCTTTCAAAGATCTACTGGTAGGCAACTTTGACTGCTTCATTGTATCTAATGCTAGTATGCTTACTGAGGAACTACTAGGATTCATAAAAGCTGCTTCAAAACTCGTATCAGTCAAATGCTTTCTTTTCTCCAAAATGCAACAGGAAACATCTTACAAACTGCACTACACAAACCACTTCCCCATAAACAGCAACCTGGCTACCACAGATATCACCATGTCACACACAGTGGTGTTACCTAGCTTAAATAATCACAAGAGTACCAATACTTGGAACTCCAGCCAAAATTCAGTGGCAGTTTCACTTCCTCTCACCACCAGCTTCATTTTCCGTAATCGAGACTTTGCTCAGACCACGGACACCGAACTGATCCCACAATATTTTAACTTCTATAAACTACTTTTTGAAAAAATTGTAAATAATTGCATTGCCTTCCTAATCTACATTTACAATAACATCTATAGGCAACTTATTTATCATTTGGACTAAAAAACCTAGCTGTCACTGACCCTATCAACAATAATTTCAGTAACTATGACCTCTCTTGAATGCTGCTATGCAAAGAATTACCTTACTAGGTAAAGTGAACTGTATGTTCCATATATAAGTCCAAAACTAAAACCCTGCCTAAAAAAACCCATGCAATCATCTGAAACGTACTCATAAACCTGTTAATTCAACATTGGAGACAATCTTTTATCCACCAATATATGCTGAATGGAACCAGACTGTGGTAGAAAAATAAAATTTAAAACTTGTCTTTACATCCCCACAATTACTGCAACAACTGCTCTTACTTTCTCTCTTCAAGACGATAATCAAAATCTACACATCCTATACATGCATAGATTTAGTAGAGTTTATTCAGTGCATCAAATGTCCTCATGAAAACTATATGGGTGAACTTAATAATCACACTTTCTACAAGGAATTCCTACAGCAATCAGTAAATAATACAATATGGCTATCAGTGAGAAAACACTTTTCCAAAATGTTTTTGGCTGTCAGTTCTGTTTCTTTAGAGGACATCACAAAATATCTTCAAAAATGAAGAACTGAAGTTACTATTTTGGGAACTAAAGTTTTCAACTCTCCTCCATAACTAAAACTGGATTCAGCTGACACACTGATTTTATGGCATGTTGTGATTTCCAACCTCATGTCCTTCTTCTCCACTACTGTTAAGCACCTTTTCTCCCAGACTGGCTACTTGATTACCATACTGAAGTTAAATTTAGAGGAATTATTCTTAATACATATTTAGCTTTGAAGATTGTTGCTTCTATTTCGGAACTCAAGGACTCTTGTGCTTAAAAACTTGCCTGATTTTGTCCACTGTATGAATTAACAGAAAAAAATGACCTCTCCCTGCCAATACCAACTAAGAAAAACATACTTTTAAATATTTACTAATATTGTACTGATTCAAAGCAGTGTATTTATTGCATAGTAATTCATGCTTTTTGCATATTCATATTAAGCATCTAAGTGTTGTCCATAAAGGTTATTCCAACAATCTTCATATACAAATATCTACATAAATTTAAAAACCCTATCTCAACATGTGAAACTAAGAGCAACAAGCCTATTTATTCACTGTCTTGTAATGCTACTTGTCTTTGCAATCCAAGGCTGTAAAGCTCCTAGTCTACCAGGTGTAAGAAACAGTTTACAAATATATAGTCGTGAAAATAAATACAGTATTTCCAAAACTTTCATAGAATACTCATTCATAGCTTCTTTTAAATAGTTCTTTGCGTACATTAGTAAAAACTGGTTTGGAAATAATTGAAAACAGTGAGTTTTAAAACATAATAGAACATGCATTCATCACAATTTACTCTGTCCCTACAGAGTGGAGAGCTCAAAAGCAGATCACGACTCCCTAAGTAAAAATCTCCCTCACAGCTCCTCTGACAGCAATGTAATATGCTGACCACTGTTGCTGTGGGCTAGATCACAAACTGGGTATCTAACTCTATATAAGGAATTCTAATACATGCTGGATCAGTGAGAAATATGTACTGCATTTATCAACATATTCTTTTATTCTCATAAAATCCCAACCAAAGTAAGCATAATGGAATGAGAGTTCAAAAAATTTTGGCACAAATTATCTCCCTTTATTTTTGTAAGTTCGTGAGGCTTGATTTTGTTCTCAGACATCTACTGCCACATATTCTTTCAAATCAGATAGAGCACATGTGTTCACTAGCAATGTCAATTATTTTAAAAGACAGGAATTCCCATATGGCTACAGCTGAGCACTGGGCAGAAGCAACATACCCTGGGGACACTAATTTCTCCTGACAATATAACTGTATAAGTAATCTAGCCCATGAAAGAGCAAACTTTTTTTAAAAATTTAAAAGAAAATACTGAGTTAATAAAAACAATCTAAAAACTTTTCAATTAAAAAATATTTCAGTGCAGTCTTGTGTTTTAAAAAAGAACATAATTTTAATCAGCTAAATGCAGAACTGTGAGCAGCTGAACTCACATGCCTTTTTGCACATAAATTTTTGCTGCATAGTTAACTTGCTAGACCATGAGCTTGTCCCATGCCTTTCCCACCACAAAAATATCTTAATCTTCACCCTTGCTGTTATACTGCTGTCAATGCAATACCCTCACCTCTCTCCCATACTCCTTCCTAGCTTCTACTGCTTGCTGCATAAGCAAGAGACACCATTGTGCTAGCTACTTGGGACCTTGCTGATTAACCAGTTAATCTTTGCAAGTGAGTTAGACGCTGTGTTTTCTATATATATATTCTGCTGGCTTTTTTGTGGGAATTTAGCATCTTGGAGATGTCCATCCATCTGCCAAGTTGTTTCAGGTGGTTGCTAAGATCAAGTTATTAAGGGACAGACTGATAAACAGGTATCACAGTAATGTAAGCCTCATTTTCATAAGAAATTTGGCTAAAATGTGGTCACGAGAAATTCCAGTCCAAGGATTGGATATATTTTTAAAATGTCTCTTTTCCACCCTACTTCTTTTATGGTATTATTTCTCTTTAGAAAATCTTGTGCAATAAAAACTGTGTGAAAGACGGTATCCAAATCAGCTTGATAAAATACACTTTTTCCAGTCATAGTTCTACGAATACATTGCAATTTAATTCTGTTTTTGCCACTTTTTAAAGCATGACCTTATGCTTTAGTCAGTGAGGTCACAATGTGAAGACAGAAACTGCCAATAAGAGTGGCAATGTTATGCATCAGGAGAAAAAACCCAACAATTAGTATTTTTCCATGATTCACAAGTAGAGTCAGAACTGTCATTAAAACCATATAGGTGATTTTCTGCATTCCTTTGAAGTTTCACTGAAATTCCAAGTAATTAAGGGGGATAGGAATGTAACAGAATTGAAGTACTTGTAAAACTGGACTAAAACTGTAGCTAGATCAGCTCCCTTCAGTTCAGTTTACAACTGTTCTACAGCTCCATCTAGTGAAAAAGTAGCTAACTCAGTTGCTTCGCTTAAAAAATCTAGTCTACATCTATTATATATATGGAATTACATTACCTTATTAATCTTTTGTACATGTTACTAATTACACTAAATCAAAATATGCACCTGCAGAAGACTTCGCCTTTCTTCATCAGATAGCCGTTTCATGGCTCTTTTCTTGAGATGCTCCAAGATATTGGCCTCATATTCTTTCTGAGCTCTCTTCATTTCTTCATTTCTCCGTGTTACATATTTTGGTGTAACACCATAATCCTATAAGGGTAAGGAAGAAGTTTCTTATATGTGCTTTTAAGAAGGCAACAAAGATGTATCTGTCACCCATAGTACATTACATTTGCAAAGACAGCTTGAAATGGAATTTTGTGCCACCAATAAAATCTTAAATCACTGTGTTCTTGGAAGTATCAAACATGATTGTCTTTGTAGCCTGAGCAAAATGTATAAACAATTCCCTTCAATTTCTTTTTGCAACTTTGGAAGACAATAGAATCCAGAAACCAAAACGTCTATTTATAAGAACTGATGGTTGAGTGAGAAGTTTGAAACCTGTTAATGACAGCAAGCTATTTTACATTTTTATATGGTGTCAGATGCTATGTTCTGAAACACATTCCTTAGATACTTTCTTTGAAAGGTCTTCCTGTATCCTGATTTTTGCTGAACATTGCATGCCACAGAAAAGAGTGAATAGTGTTAACACATACACGAAAATTGGACTAGTTAGGATGACAAACTACCCCTTCCTAGATGTGGCAGAATAATGTTTCTGGGAGGAAAATTAATTTCTGAATATCCCAGATGTACTTGGGGTAACACATCTATTTTGCCTTATCTTTTGTAAAATGAAGCCTATCTAGCTCTGCCAGAAGGTACCGGAGTCTACCTTCTTTCTACCAAATGCTAACTGATTTACAAATCTTTGTGTAGCACTATGACTAGCATTGTTTATATATATGCTTAGCTATGCAAATGTACTGCAAGGGCTGCAGGTTCACTTTTTTGCATTTTCTCTGTCATGAGTTATGTCATATGTCATATCTCTTTTTGCATAATGCTTTGTCATGAGTTACCTGTTTAGATAAGCCAGACTCCTGATACATCTTGTTTTCCTGAGTAGTGGAATGGACTGTTCTTGTGCTCAAAGGAGGTTGTCCTTAAAGGCATGCCAGCTCTCTCAGGCTCCTTTGCTTTTCAGAGCTGTCTCCCACATGGTCCTACTTACCAGTTCCCCGAATAATCTGATGTTTGCTCTCCTGAAGTACAGGGTTTGTACACTACCACCTGCCTCCCCGAGGAGGAGGGGATCTTGAACTATTTCATGGCCTGTGCAACCAAGACTACTATTGATTATCACACCTCTGACCAGTTCTTTCTCATTTGTAGGTAGCAGAACCAGAAGAGCATGACCCCTCATCGGCTTATACACCATCTGCATTAAGAAGCTGTTGCTGACATGCTCCAGGAACCTTTTTGGATCCCCTTCATCCCATTGTGTTGTCCTTTCAGCAGATATCAAGGAGGGTGAAGTCTTGATGGTTGGACTTGATGATCTTACAGGTCTTTTCCAACCTTAACGATTCTGTGATTCTGTGTGATTCTGTAAGAAGCTGCACTGTGATCTGAAGATTTCCTTAAGTTGCTTAAAGAGATTTCATCCAGTTCCTCACCTGATTGGATGGTCCATAACAAACACGCTTTTGACACTTACTGGCCTTTCCTCTGATCCTGACCCACAAGCTCAAGCAGCCTGTTGCCATAGAAGAGCTCCCTATATTTGAACAGCTCCTGCATCCAAAGCGAAACTCCTCTTCTTCCCTGCCTGTCTTTGCTGAAGTGCCAGCGTTCACTCATCACAGAACTCCATTTGTCTCCCCATTAGATACTCCCTGGGTTCCCAGTGCAACACATATGCTATTGCTTTAGCAGCATCATTCTGCCAATTTTTTGCTGACAGCATAAGCAAGTGAATGCAGAGCAGAGGCAAGGCACAAATCTAGTGCCAGTGATTTATAGTTGATGAATTTCAAAGGTCTACCACAAACAGCAGTGGTATCTAAACATCTCAAAAAGAATGATAAACATTTCATAGGAGAATGCAACAGAGAACCTAAAATAGGCATTGCTACTAGTATTTCCACTATAATTTAATAAAACTTACCTTTTTTTTAATATATTTTGGAACAAGTCCTGAAGTTTCAAGCAGATACTTATCTCCCTGTCTTCTATCAACATAAATAGGTTGAGGCTTTTTAGGTAATCCCGTGATAGCAGCAACTGCATTTGTATTTATAAAATTCTTTTTACTCTGAATTCCCATAACTGGGTGATCTGTCCTCCGTGGCACTGATAATGCAGGCAATTTCTTACTATCCTGTTCTTTTTTTCCTGTGAATTGAGCATGTAAACATTCTCAGCAATAACCATGAAATGCTTTGCAATTTAATGTTTTTACATTTTTCAAAAGGGAAAAATTATGTACAAAATTACATAAAAATAGAAACCAACTGTATCTACAATGAAATAATTGACTGGGAATGTACTGTGATGAAAATGAGTATGTTTGTTTGTCATAACAGAAGTTTCATAACCTAGGAAATACTATGTTGTTTTAGATGGATTTGCCACTCATTTCCTCTTAATTGCAGTAGTACGGGACTTCTTTCAAAGGTAATTAAAACTACTTTTACTAGAGATGCTCGTTGTCAGGGCCCTTAGGCATTAATGGCCCTCGCCAGCCTCACCTGGGGCATCCACCCCATACCCTTAGGCTCAGGAACCCCATTTCAGCTCAGCCCTGGGCTGTCCATGCCTGGCTGAGCTGTCTCAGCCATGCCTGCCCCTAGTCCTATTCCTGAAGAGCTGTGTGGAATCAGTGGATGGACCTGGCCTGTTACCCCATCTTTCCTGATGGTCACTAGGCCATTGATAGGACACATTTTCATCACCACCTGCTCTGCTTGACTGCCTCTGGTGTGGCTGGACTGCACACCGCTGGTGAGCTCATTGCCCAGCCTGCATTGTGGCTGCCCTGAACTTCTGCCTCACCTCCCCTTAGGGAAAGCCCCTGCTCTTGCTGCTCCCTAATACTCGTAAATAACTTCTCACAATCCTTTTCTCCAAGGCACCAAAAGAAAGTCAGTGGTCTCCTGAGCAGTCTGACTTCAGGTGAATGATGAAAGACAATTCATTTCCCAGCGTATTTCCCACTAGATATAACTTTAACTCACAGTTATTATCAAAGATAATGACTTGATTCAGGTTGTCCGAGTTCATGCTCTTCTTTGGCAGAAAATAACTGTAATGCCACATGTGACAGCTCATTCCTACAACAGCTGGTTTCCTGATACTGACCCCATGAACCAGTGCTTTCCTGGGTTTTGTTTTTGCAACCTGATAGCTTGCCATAACTTAGTACTGTAGGACACACAGATTTAAATCTCTGTTTCTCTTAGGATGTCCTTTTGGAAACATGATCTCTGAAGCTTCTCAGTGAACACTGGCTCACCCTTATCTGCAATACACTGGTGCACGCTTGCTGTTTTGGGAGCCCCCACTTCTGGAGCCAGCAACCAGGCTTGGTTAAAATGAATGCCAGAGTCCAGTAATACAAGATTCAGCTGACGGTTAAGAAACACACCTTTTGTAAGGAAGTGGAGAGTAATCAGACTCTAAAAGAATGACACTATCCCAGACTTTAGGGAAAAAAATATTAATCTTTCTGCTGTCCTTGCAATCTATTTTTTAAGTAGTTGGATCAAACCCAGTTTTGAAGGTGGCACAGATACCATAAAGACAATACCATAATCCCATTTAAACAACTGATAACTGGTTAAATTCCAAGTGATAAAAGTGCCATGCTTTGAAAGACGTGATTAAGCAGTGTTACGTCTCTGAGGCAGGTATGAAATTCCATCCAACAAAGGTGCAAGAACTTTCTGAGTTAATGACCTGTTAATTAGATCTGTTAGGATCTAATGACAATGAAATTACTAGTCTGGATCGAAGCTATGATGTGTCATAGTTGTTTTGAGGCTCTGGTACATTGACTCCAAATGCAAGCACCCAAGCACATATCGCTATTATGAAACCCTGAATCAACAAGGTGAAATAGAAATATTGTGAGCTGCTTGTCTGAGAAAAATGGGTTAGAGTGCTGTATCTCAATATATAGCAGATTTGAAGTACATAACATTGATTTTATAATACAAGTACTTAAAAGGGATCCTACGGACTGCTCCAAATTATTGGTCAATCACCCTTCTTTCCTATGCCCATCTAAAACACTAGTGTGGTAATTTAATGAGGTCTTGAGCCTGGAAGCATTCATGCTCAGATGTCCTGCAGTATTACATTCCAGTATACTGAACGCTGTTCAGATTTCCTGAAAAAGTGAAGACTTTATTCAAAAATGAGCCAGGATGCCTACAGGACCTCTGGGACCAAAGCTTACCTTACCTTAAGGTTCTAATAACCCATATAGGCCGAGGTGTTAAGCCTCCAAAGCCTCATGGGACAACCTGTATTTTCAGTGCTAAAGCTATTTGCATGTGCCATGCAAATTTAGGTGCTGGACTCCTACATTCTCTTACATAGCTTTTTTTTAATACTGTACATTAAGCTTTTAGAAACAATTTCAAGCTGAAACTTTAGAACTCAATTACAAATTCTGACAGTGATGTACTTAGAACTTCAGCAGCACTAAGGTCACTCTACCCTTGCAGAACCAGCCATGAGGCTGAACGTTAGAACTGTCAACTCTTTATATCTAGAATTATGGTTTGTGCCCAAAGATAGGACGCATTTTGCAACAAAATATACCAATTTTCTTATTTCTGTGATGTGCAGCTCTCCAAAAAAAAATTCTATGCTTTGAACACTGCCAGCCAATTTAATGCTACGGGATTAAAAGCCAATGATGAGTGCTGAAGAGTAAAAGCTATATGTGGCTTATAACATCAAGAAAGGCACACATACTTTTCCCATATCTCTTCAAGCATTAAAAACAATTAGTTCACTTCCAATAGCCCCATTCATATTATTTACTTCAATATTAATGATCAGTTGCAGAAAAGAATGATGTACAAATCTAAACTACATAATTACAAATTGAAATATCAGCAGGATAGAACATACCGTCAACACATCTTCAACGTCTGAATAGCTGCAGCCAAAAGAGATACAATTTTTCTTTATGTTTCAGCTGGTTTTGTACCACATGACAGCAAATGCTTACTGTATTTTCTAATCACATATATAATCTTGTTGCTTGTTTCAGTATTTTACACAACCAATAAGAAACATTTTTGTAAAACAGAGAAATAATTTTGCTACCATAAATACTACAAAAGGAACAATGGAGACGGCCCCAGCATACAAAGATTATTTTAAATTTTAAAAAACTTTTATTCTCCATAACTAACTGTTACTTTCAACAATAATATTATCAATTTTAAAATAAAAAAATACATTACATTTCATATATTTCATGTCCACACTTACTTGCTGGTAGCTTGGGTTCTTTTGAATGTTTCTGCAGAAAGTTTTTTGGAGATGGCACTGCAACTTTTGCTGGTCCCATAGTTTTCCACTGAGCTTTATTTTTCTCTACTTCACGTTTCACAGATGGTCTAAATGTGGATATATACCTTAGATATTAAGAAATAGCGATAAAGAAGTTAAAGCTCAGAAAATTATTAAAAATACTTCTTCAAAGAATATACATTTTTGCAGTAGTTCATGCCAAAAGCCCAAGCTATTTTGTTTTGTACTCTCTCCCAAATAATGACCATAATTCATACAAATTCATACTAAGGCTAAGCCCAGCTCTGCACTGACAAGTTGTTTTTCTGATTCTGAAGTTAGCTTGCTTCGTCCTTCTTCTTTGTGTCTCCAAAGTCAGTATTATCACACTTTGGGAAACAGTTCCTGTATGCACTGTTCATATAAATACTGAACACAGACATTTTGAAACTCAACAAAACCTAAATTTTGGAAATAAACTGCTTGCATGAATTCATTATTTTTATGAGGTTGTGCGTTACACACTTTGGTCTTTATTTTTTAGTTAACTCCATTTTGAAAAGTTTTTTTTTAATGTGACTCTTTGTTTTGTTCAAAAATGCATCCAAAATATGCAGCTGTTGTGCATCTACAGGAAAATAGTAATCACGAACCTACTTTGCTAGATTTTCTATATTTGAAAATTTGTAGTATGGAAAAGATGCAAATGCCAAAGTATCTTGGCTGTTTCAGGAGCTGCAGTTGCAGTACATTGTAGGGCCTTACAATCAAACGTATCTAAGGAAAAGCTTAGCTGCCTTCAAAAAAGGTGAGATCTGTATTGATAATGAGAATATTCACCGCTTCATTCTATAGGATGAAACATATTTTAGAGGTATGTAAAACCTCATGCTTCAGAAAACATGTCAAACATAGTCAAGAGTTGGACAGAACGTCCTTGATCGTCAGGTTATCCTATTACTGCCCACTGTATCATTGTCTCAATGTTCCTGTTGAACCATCTGTTACAGACTATTATAAGAGATTAGACGAGATGGATGACTGCTCCAAAATAGCACAGCAAACTGTATATTTCTTACATTACACAGATCCGAACTATGATCCTGAACTACTGTAATCAGTGGTGGTTTTGGCACTAACTGGAACGGCTAATGTGAAAATCAGTAAGGGCTCTGACATGAAAAGCTGTGTGCACACGTTATGCACATGCTGCTGTTTTGGTGTAATGTTGCATATGGCACTTCTTGAATCAAAAGTATGCAAACATGTTCTCTAAAAGAAGCCAAATGCTGATCATTAGCTGATTAGCAGCATCTTGCCTCTATCCAAAGAACTGAGCTGTCACAGATGTTTTCCTGAAGGAGCAGAACTTCCTGCTCCTGAAGCTAAGGTTACCTCATTGTACCTTTTAAAATCTGTCCATCTTTAGGCAATATGTCATATTAATTTATGGTAGACTGATGAACAGTTGTGCTTTTCTTTCACAGAAAAAAAGGGTTTATGAAAAAACTATACCATGTTTTCAGGTAAGGAAAAAAAGAATGAAAAGTTTACATATAATGCAACATATTTTATGGAAATACTGAAATAGGATGAAAGAAAGGATGTAATGCTGGGTCAGTGAACAGGAGCCACAGTAGCAACACTGATAAAAGCTTTTGTATATGAGCTGCAAATGTCTGATACATGTATTTGTACTTGATAATAACAGTAGAAAATGTAAGAGGACTTCATTAAAAACATGGAGTTATTTTGCCTTCTGGATATTTGGTCTCCAAAATCAGAAAGAGGATTATGTACTTAAGATTACATGTAATTCCAAAAATACCTCTAATTATAAGGAATGAGGTTTTATTTATTTTTTCTGTTACATTCATAGCAAACAGCCATAGACATAGACACAAACCCACCACATTCATAAATTATTGTGTTCCTCACCATTTGCTAGAAGTGGCATTGTAGCCACACAGTAGAGAAAGGTAGTGACTTTATAAGGTGTTTGACCTAGTAGGTTTCACACAGTCTTGGAATGAGAAAGTGAAGGAGAAGGTATTGAGTTTATTACATACTGGCATAAGGTTTAAAGTTGTCTTTTAAAGATGTCTTTTGTAGACAGCTATAGGCATTCCTTTGGACAAAGGGATGTGGCAGTTTTATCTTTTCAATGACTTTTCAGGCCAAGAAATTGGCTATATGCTGTCATACACCAATATCATAAGGTTAGAGAGGGTTGCAAGGAAGAAAACATGGTTATGGGGGACTTCACAATCTTAATCCATTCATCATTTTGCAAGAGGAGAAAAGACAATACATTTGTAAGAAGACAGTTACTATTCCTTAGCTGTCATCTTGGGACATCAAAGTTGGGGAAAATGAGGATGCTTGCCTCGATTTCATGAATAGTACCCAGTCAGTTGAGAGTGAAATATATATGATTTCATTTTAAAAAAAAAAAAAAAAAGACCCTAGATTTTGTATGCATTAGTTAAAACTGGTCAGATCATGCCATTAACCACATTCGACACTGTTGTTACAAGTTGGGTATTTGGCACATTGCGAACCAAAGCAGGAAGTGGGGAGACAACAGAAGTCACTGAGATCAGAAGGGGATTTATCAGATTGAATCCAGCCTAAGGTATCCCTTGCTTAAACTGAACCTGATGGTCATGCAGTATCCAAATCCCTGAATGGTATTAAGGCAGGAATGGATTTAGCATGCTGCGTGCCTTGCCATATTGTCATTTCACTTTCCTCTGTCTGTCTTCTTCATTCACATTGGAAACAAAAAAAGATGTTTTATCTATTTTTTCAAGAAAAAGGTTCAGAACTAGGCATCTCACAAGTCTGAACCCTTTTAGCTAAAAAGGGATAACTATCTTTGTTCTAAGGAGTGTCACTGATATTTCTACTAATTTAAAAGCTATTGAGTCATGACCTACGTTAATCTTTCACTGAAAATACTGTGACAGCTTTCTTTCATATAAAATAATAGGGACCTGAAAAAACAACATATGTTTGCATAAATATCAAATAAGAACTTTACAAAAACTCTCGAAGGAATTAATAAAAGCGGAGCAAAAGGCATTTTTAATGTTTTTTAGGTAAGGGGTGAGAAAGAGAAGCAAAAGAAACAATGTCAGAAGACACACCTGACACATGAAAAAAATAGTAGTGTGGCACTGAGAAAAATTTTAAAAACTCTCAACTTTTCAGCTGCTCACTGAAAAACTGTTGTAAGTGCGAATAACAAAGATGTCACGTAATTCCTCTGTGTGGAAAGAGTGCTTTGGAAGTTCTTTTTCAGCGACCAAGATGGCACTGAAGATTCCAAACCGAATCATCAGCTCATGGAGCAGGCTGTAAACCCTCAGATGTCAGTTAGTAATTCATTCGGAGGAGCCACAACTACGTGAAAACTAGATATATTGTTTTTTAATACCTGTTACCCGTAAGATGTATTGCCTTGCCAGAACCAGTCACCGTGTCAGCAAGTGGTGCTGTCACAGCCACGTACCTGGGAGGTTTGACAGGCTTCTCCTCCAGGCGGGGCAGGAGGTTATAGATGCTCTCCTGGGCACCCTGCGCCGTCATCCTCCGGCCGAGGGGCCCCGCACGCGGGGAAGCGCCCACCTCACTGAGGGGCTCTGGGCACGGGGAAGCCGCCCCCCTCGCTGAGGGGACCTCGCGTGTCCTCCCTCTTCGCCTCTCCTCCTCGCCCTCAGCCTACTTCAGCGAACGGCTCCCTCCCGCCGCTGAGCCCCTCGCCGCGCCGCCCGGCCGCCCGCCCCCTCAGGCCGCCGCCGCCGCCGAGGCAGGCACGGGCCGGCGCACTGTTGTCTCTGCAGTTACTGGGGAAACCTATTGCTAGGGAACAGCGCCATGCGGGGGCGGAACCTACGCCATCCTGCTTCCGCCCCGCTCCGGCGGAAAGCCCCTGTCAGCAGGCGCTAGGGCCTGGAGCGGCAGCGCAGGCGCAATCGCTCCAAGCAACGCCCGGAGCCGCGCAGGCGCACTTCGCGGAGGTGAAGCCGGCAGGGCCGAGTCAGGGCGCGCCGGGCGGCTTGCCTGAGCGTGCGTTGCGGCTCTGGGCGGAGTCGCGAAGGGGCGGGGCGGGCAGGTGGCTGCGCGTGCGCGCTGGGAGGTGTGGGTGAGGCTGGTGGTGGTGGTGAGTGGGGCGCGCGCCGTACCTGTGGCAGCTGTCCCCGCCCCCGCCGGTACGTGCGCGCGCGCCGCCCTGGGGGCGCCTGAGGGCGAGAGGAGCCGAGCCGAGCCGAGCTGAGCCGCGGGTACAGGGCAGGGCAGGGCAGGGCAGGGCAGGGGCGCCGCCGCTCCCGAGGGGAGGTGGGAGCCCGGGGCTGCGCTGGCCGTGTGGGCGGGCGGGCGCGCGCGACTGACCCGGCTCTGTGGTGTCGCATTTCCCCGGTGTGGCGCGGCCCGGCCCGGCCCGGCCCGGCCTCTCCTCCCACCCGCGCTTTGACACCTTCGGGGCGTCGAAACGGCGAGGCGGGAATCTGTGCAGGACCTTGGTCCGTGGGGTGATCGTGAGACAGCTGAAGTTGAATGTTTTACCTTGGGATTATATTTTTTTCTCTGCATAAAAGCTCTGGGAAAAGTCAAATGGCAGTTGTCCTGTGTTAACAGTTTTCAAAGGTGGTAATTATCAGGGTTGACCTACCTTGAGGACTTTCACAGCTGCAAAGTGCCACTGGCTTGTTTGGCTACTGAATTTTAACCATGTGTTATGTTGTTGCAAACTTGTGTCTATACCAGTAACAAAGTTCGGTTTTCACTGTAACTCTTGTCACCAGCAAGTCTCACAGTTAAAACTGTGGATATCTGCTGATGATACGTCAGTGCTGTCAGCAGCCCAAGTGAAGGGTCGAGGTGTATGGTCAAAACTTAAAATTTTATTAGAGGTAGGGATGTAACCTCTCCAAAAAGAAACCCCACCAAAAAAACAAAAAAACCCCACTCTTTTGGGAGAATTAGCTTATATCTAATGTTGTGTGATTTGGTGTTCTAACTAGACTGGTGAACTTTATGAGATACAAAGTCTAATTTGAGCTCGTTTTACAGTAAGTTTTTGCCAATTGAATAAAAAATGGTTTCAAAGAAACGGTTGAATTCAATGGTTGCAAGCTTCTGTATAAATGTACTTTATATGGGTGCAAAATTGAATTACACTTGAATAGATTAAACCGATTGAGCAGCTGAATAAAGAAATTCCCTGCAAATTTTTGCGCCAGATTAACCAGGTTGATTTCAAACAATACCGTAGACTGCTTATAACTTCATGTAAACATAGTAAGCTTGTAATTAGAGAAATCTGGGTCTAGTGCCTTCCTTGTCTACACCTGTGATTTGGGGGGATGTAAGTCCCTGTGGCCTAGATTCATAAAGCAATCCAGATGTTATGTCCAGTAGTTGTGTAGTGTGTACTGAGTGACTGCACCTCAAAGTGAATCTGTAGTGCAACTAGACATGGTAAGCAGGCCACTATGCTTGGCATGGTTTGTACTCCCTTGATTCATACATAACACTTGAAGTGATATTTACATTCAGGAAATACAATCACTAAAATATTGTCTCTAAATTTTTTAAAATCCTGAATGTATCTTATTTACATCTGGACATTTAATACAAATATCTCTTTCTGACCCTGTAGCTCTGTATGTTTGTTTTCACATTACATTGCAGAGTGCATTACTAGTACGGTACAGCTTTATAATGGTACTGAATATTGCAACTACTCTTCATAGATTGTTTTTTCTTTTTAATAACTATTACAAAAACCTTATATTGCATCTACATAAGACCATTACCTTCTACTTTACAAGGATTGGGAAAAAACTCTACACTATGATATGCCCATCTTTACTCTGATCCACGTCTTGTAATTACAGCATGTTCATCATGTCACAGCACTGGGTGCAAACACAGGGACTTACTGTTTGCAAGCTCATCTCTCCTTACAGAAGTGATCAAATGCGAAGATTTAAATGATTAGAAGTACTTTGACTTTGTAATATATACTAATAGTTTGGTAAAGAAAGTGACATGTAAAAGACAGACCAGGGAATGCAGTGCAGAATCTAGAGCAAGGAGCATCTGGAAGTGAACAGTCTGTTTTTGTAGTTTGCTCTTACAAAACTTGAGCTTCTGTGTTGTTTTTGAAATTTGTGACCTGTGTCTATGGAGTCATTTGATATTATGCACACTGATGGGGAACAGCAGGGTCTTAAAGGATTGGTGTGATAACTGTAAATATGGGTTAGTCACAAGTAGTTCTTTGGAAGATGATGCATTTCCCAGTCGGTGCTCCCCTGCCACCTTCTGCAATTCCAGGCCGCCTTCTGCTCTCCACAGTGATAAAAGGCTGTTGGACTGGAGAGCATCTAGAGAAAAGGCACTGAACAATTGCAGGATTTGGAAACTTAGTCTTTAGTCAATTCCTTTAATTGTTTTGTTTAGTCTGTCTTGAGTAACATGGGAAAACATTTTCTCATTAAATTTTTTTTCACTGGTAAAAGTAGCTGGTATATAAACAAAAAAAAAATCAATAAACATTGCAAAGCAAATGCTGGGGTGCTAGAAGCTAGACTGAGTCTTTAAAAGGTAGTTATTAGAAGCTGCTGATTGCTATTTTGGTTAAGTGTTACAGTGCCAGGAGAAAAAAGAGTACAACTTGCAGCTTAGTCAACCATCTCTTTGTACTGCATACTATAGCAACTAAAAGTAATAATTTATAAAAAATGCTGGTTTTATATATATTGCTAATATATATTATTTTTTTAGAATTGATGAGTAAGCACCGAGTTGGATTTTTATATCTAAAATTTCATTAATTTCCTAAAAAGAAGTTCATTGTTGTTTTTCTTCAAGCATTTTTATTCATGGGCAATGAATAAATAACAATAGCAAAGTGATGCTTGCCTACTTACAATTAAAAATTACTCTGTAGGGATTTTTCTGTGCAAATTTTTGCTGATTTCTGCCCCCTCCTCACCCCTTTATGGAGATTTTGAGAGTTCTTCCCCCTTTGCCCTAAATGCTCACAAATAATGTGCTGCAATTCATGCTGATACTGGTGTTGATTTCTCTAAGGAAACAAAATACCATGTTGAGAGCTTCTTGCTTTACCTTTGTTGGAGATTCAACTTTCCTAGTGATTTTTTTTTTTTTTTTGAGGGTAGAGTGTCTTCATGATGTCTTTTCTCTCTTTCTTACTTTACACAAACTACACTCAATACAATTCTGTTACAGGAGTTCTTCACAAATCACTTGCTTGGTTTGCCATCCCTTCAGAAGGGAATTGGATGCAACTCTTCCAGCCTTGCTATTGCACAAGTCTGTGAGTTTTCTGTGTATTTAAGTCGGTCTCGCATTTATTTTTTTTAGAAAGATAATATAAGAAATCAAAGGCATCTTGGGAGGTGGGAAAAATGCATATTTTGTTAACATTTTGATTACAGGAAGGTAATTTAGTTAATCTTCATTATTTGTAAATGCATACTTAAAAGTAAGTCTACTAGAGGAAAAACTAATTGGTTTTGAATTCCTAAAAACAATATTATTTGAAAATAGTATTGTAGTGTTAGGTTTGGATGTCTTTGTTTACCCTGAGGAGATGGACTGTTTGAAGTTGGATTTGTCAGTGGAAGCGAGCTGGAGCTATGCAGGAGAGGGGAATGAGTCTTACTCTGAAAAATACCTCCCTGGCACTGATGAAGTCATAACTGGATTTATGTTTGAATTCTTGTTGTTCTGAATTTCATATCCTTTACTCTTTTTCCTAGATGTTTGCTGAAGGACTAATTACTCTTTTTTTTCTTTTTCAAGCAGTTAAGTGGATTGTCAAGTTTGCTTGGAAAAAAAAGAACAACCCAGCAGAACAAGATGTTTCACGTTATTCAGTATCAGTCTTTAAGACTAATAACCCAAAACAGTCTTTCTAGCATGTGTTTTAAACTCATGCTTTCAAGACCTGTTGCATTTGCACGGATATGGAAGTCATGGTTCTCAAGCCATTCTCTTGTTGGAAACAAAAATATTATCCTGATGGGACCTCCGGGTGCTGGCAAAACAACGGTTGGGAGAATAGTAGGTCAGAAACTAGATTGCCCTGTCATAGACATAGATGATGATGTCCTTGAAACAACCTGGAATATGAGTGTGTCGGAAAAACTGCAGGATGTTGGTAATGAGCAATTTTTAGAGGAGGAAGGAAAAGCCCTGTTGAAGTTTTCAGCATCTGGAAGTGTCATTTCCCTTACTGGGTCCAATCCAATGCATTCTGCTGGCATGCAGCATGTGAAGAAAAATGGAATAGTTGTATATCTGGATGTGCCCACAACAGTCATCATGAGCAGACTGAAATCAATGAAAGTGGATCGCATCGTGGGCCAGTCTCCTGGTATTTGTCTAAAGGACATACTTCAGTTTAGAAAACAGTTCTACAAAAGGTGGTACGACATCCGTGTTCTTTGTGGAGGGGATATTGCAGCAGAGATTGTAGCAGAAAAGGTTCTTGATGCTGTGAGGAGATACCAAAACTCAGAACTGGAAACTTTCATTTCAACTAGGTCTAGCAGGTCTGGAAGGAGTACAGAAAAAGATTCTCGTAAATATTTCAGTGACGTTGTTACTGAGGGCTTAGCCCCTGATGGAGGACTCTTTGTTCCTGAGAGAGGACTTCCAAAATTCACTGCTGGAGAATGGCAAAGCCTAATAGAAGCAACTTACATTGAAAGAGCCCAGGTGATACTAGAAAGATGCATACATCCTGCTGATATTCCTGCTTCTAAGCTGGCAGAAATTATTGGAACTGCTTATGGAGAAAACTTTACTTGTTCTAAAATTGCCCCAGTTAGGCATCTGGCCGGCAATCAGTTTCTCCTTGAGTTATTTCATGGACCAACAGCATCATTTAAAGATTTTGCATTACAGATGGTGCCACATATATTTGCATACTGCATTCCCAGAAGCTGCAATTACTTGGTTCTGGTAGCTACTTCTGGTGACACAGGGAGTGCTGTCCTAGATGGCTTTAGTCGTCTCCATGACACTGACAAACAGAGAATTGCTGTGATGAATTTTTTTCCTGAGGATGGAGTAAGCCCAATTCAAAAAACACAGATGATTTGCTGTCAGAAAGAAAATGCCTGGTCAGTAGGTGTCAAATCTGATTTTGATTTTTGCCAGACAGCTATAAAGCAAATCTTTACTAATTCTGATTATACTGGCTTTCTTACAGTAGAATATGGAACAGCTTTAGCTGCAGCAAACTCCATAAACTGGGCACGACTGCTTCCTCAGATAGTTTATCATGCCTCTGCATACCTTGATCTTGTTCATCAAGATATTATTCCTTTTGGAAGCCCTGTAGATGTTTGCATTCCTACAGGAAACTTTGGCAACATATTAGCTGCTTTGTATGCTAAAATTATGGGAATTCCTATTAGAAAATGTATTTGTGCTTCCAATGAAAACAATGTTTTGACTGACTTTGTAAGAACAGGTGTTTATGATTTGAGGGGAAGAAAATTAATTCCCACTTTTTCACCAGCAGTAGATATTTTGAAGTCCTCCAATCTTGAGCGATACTTGCACCTGATTGCTAATGAGGATGGACAACTGGTGACACAATTATATAACCAGCTGGAAAATCAGGGCCACTTCCAGCTACGGAAAGATCTACTTGAAAAGCTTCAGCAGGACTTGGTGGCTGGATGGTGCTCTGAAGAGGACTGTCTAGCTGCCATTCACTCTGTATACAGTACTACCGGATATATTTTGGATACACACACAGCTGTTGCTAAAGTAGTTGCAGATCGATTACAAGATAGAACTTGCCCAATTATTATTTCATCTACTGCTCATTATTCTAAGTTTGCACCTGCTATCTTGAGGGCCTTGAGGATTGCAGAAATAAAACAGAATCCATTAAGTCAGCTTCACTTGCTGAGTTCTTACAGCCCTCTGCCCCCTGTCCACTGGGGTCTGTTAGAGACCCTGAAAAAGAAGGGGAATGAGGATCACCAGGTCTGTGCTGCTGATATGAGTATGCTGATGTCCCATATAGAAACCTTAATTCAAAATCATTTTATGAAAGTTTGCTGAGTAACCGATCAGATGTCCACTGTGTCAATTGTGATACCTTCTTAACAAGCTGCATGTTTTAATAAAGTCATGATTCATCTGGACTGTGTCAGGTCCACAGCATAATGTCCGCAGTTTTATACTCAGTTGTCAAGTTTTCAACAGTATTTGTAAGTAATGTGTGTGAGATTTCTCGTAGTGGTGAAAGGTTGTGAATTGAGAGTATGAAAGGTTGGAATACTTTTTTGCAGGTCATACACAGTAGAGACAGCAGTAGTGCCAGCTTTTCTTGGCAGTGCTGTCTCTTTCACAGCCCTGAAGTGTTCTCCATGGAAGGAGGAAGATGATGAAGTCTGACCTTTCTGAAACTAATAGCTCTTTTTGTTGCAAGAATGGTGTGGTCATTTGGTCAGTAGGTGATTAGTTAAATTTTTAACTCACTTCACTTAGGGCACTGAAACATACTAAGATATTGTAATGATGTTCGTAAGTTACTAATGAGGGTTGATTTCATTACAAATATTTAAATATACTTGTATTGTTAATTCTTAAACCATTCAGTTTGGTGGTATGTTATCTTCTTGTATAATATTTTTTATGTATTGTGTAAAAAAAAATCTGGTTATTTTGTTTTTCAGGTGTTTTTTTCCTCCCAGATATTTTTCTGTGTAAAATAGAATCCTTTATTTGATATTTTCAATAATTTTTGAGATGTGACTCTTCTTCCAGTGTGTTGTAGTCTCTTTCCTAGATCTTTTCTGTTTGAACTTTCAACTTTAGAATGCCTTTTTAATGCTATAGAAGAATTTGCTAGTAGTAGCAGCAGACTCCTTAAATAAGAAACAGACTTCACCATTTATTTACATTTATTTCTTGTATTCTAAGTTTTCAGAATACAAGTTTTATGTTAGAGGTCATATAGCTTTCTTGTTCTAAATACTCCTGTTTTCATATTTTTCTTAAATTAATTTCCTTGACATTCTATTCTATTCATGCTTTGCACGAATTAGTATAAGAAAGAAGCTTCCCAAACTGCTTAGCATCTCATCAGGGAAAGTGAAGGATGAATTCCCGTGTCTGGAAAGTGTGATAGCATCAGAGGTATTCATTGTGTAACCTAAAATAGATCTATGTTAGTGTCATGGTTTA
Organism: Gavia stellata; assembly: GCF_030936135.1. NCBI lineage: Eukaryota > Metazoa > Chordata > Aves > Gaviiformes > Gaviidae > Gavia > Gavia stellata. Next base: position 19,432,944 of record NC_082599.1, on the reverse strand, counting down.
GTCCCAGCCGGCAACTAAGCACCACACAGCCGCTCACTCACTCCCCCCAGGTGGGATGGGGGAGAGAATCGGAAGAGTAAAAGTGAGAAAACTCGTGGGTTGAGATAAAGACAGTTTAATGGGTAAAGCAAAAGCCATGCAAGGAAGCAAAGCAAAACAAAGAATTCATTCACCGCTTCCCATTGGCAGGCAGGCGTTCAGCTATCTGCAGGAAAGCAGGGCTCCATCAGGCGTAACGGTTGCTTGGGAAGACCAACGCCATTACTCCAAACGTCCCCCCTTTCCTTCTTCCTCCCCCAGCTTTATATGCTGAGCATGACATCATACGGTATGGGATATCCCTTTGGTCAGTTGGGGTCAGCTGTCCCGGCTGTGTCCCCTCCCAACTTCCCGTGCACCCCCAGCCCACTCGCTGGTGGGGTGGGGTGAGGAGCAGAAATGGCCTTGGCTCTGTGTAAGCCCTGCTCAGCAGTAACTAAAACATCCCTGCTTTATCAACATTGTTTCCAGCACAAATCCAAAACACAGCCCCATTCTAGCTGCTATGAAGAAAGTTAACTCTATCCCAGCCAAAACCAGCAGAGTTAGCAATCTGTTTTTGCTAATGACAGGCTGTTTATTGGGTTTTTGCATTAAAAAAACAAAAGAGCAGGTTGCCCTAGGAGATCGTGTGGTTATGGACAATATTATTCTGCTAACTGGAGACTGTATTTTGCAAGGGTGTAAAGTATAACTACATTTTACACTAAGAGAAATGGTAAAATGATGTATTGGCAAGTTTTGAGTGGCATGCAGTTACAGGTAAAGAGCTAAGAGTCATCAGGTGTGAGGATGTATAGCTATGGGAGGTTGTGGTTCCCACCAAGATTCAAATAGCGAAAGTATTGGCAAGAGAGGTGGTAACTGATAACATTTTTTTGCCTCTTCAAGAGGCAACATCTCCTAGATGTCAGGACTCATTTGGGGCTTTGAACTGTTCCCATATATCCCAGCTTCCGCTGTGTGTCTGCTTGTACTTTTTGCCACGTTAGAGGTGAAGAAGACACCATCTAGCAAACTATTTTTAAAAATTATCATTTTTTCCAATGTAAGGTAAAAGACCTAAGCATGATGTGCATTTGCCACAGTGAATACATTATACAATAAAATTAAATGTAGCTGATAACAAAGGTGTGACACAGTAGCTTTCCAGATTCTGTCATTCTTGGATGCCTTTTTAGGACCTTTCTAGTGCTTCACTCTGCTCAGTCCTTGTTTGCTATTTCTGCAGTAACTTTGGAAAATAATTTTTTATTTTTATTTTCACAGAATCATAGAACAGCCCAGGTTGGAATGGACCTCAAAACATCATCTGGTCCAACCTTCCGTGGGAAGGGGAGCCTAGATGAGATTATCTAGCACCACACCCAGTCACATCTTAAAAACCTCCATCGATGGGGACTTTACCACATCCCTGGGGAGGCTGTTCCAGTGATTGAGTGTTCTCACTGTGAAAAATTTCTTGCTTATATCAAGATGAAACTTCTCCTGGTGCAACTTGTACCCATTTCCCCTTGTTGTGGCTCCTTGTGAAGAGAGAGCCTCCATCCTCTTTGTAGCCACCTTTTAAATACTGGAAAACTGTGATGAGTTGCTCCCTGAACCTTCTTTTCTCCATGGCAAAAGACCTAATTCATTCAGTCTCTTCTCATAGGGCAGAGGAATTTTTGTTATTTTTCCAGACACAACATGAGAAAAACCATAAATGTGTAATTTAAAAAAAAATAGTCCAAGTTCTGTAAGAAGTTGCACAAGCATATTGCCAAAAAAGAAGCATTGCTTGTGCAGGTGGTAAGTGCACATCCACCTTTTATTTCTGTATGCTTCAATCTGATTCTCACAGTAGTTCCAAGTGGAAAAAAAAGTAATGCTTTCACTGGATGTGCTCAGTACAAAACCAGAATTCTAAATCTTAAAAAAAACCCCAAAACCCAAAAGCCCCCAAACAAACCCAACTTCCTGCATTGAATTACTGGAAAGGGAACTGGTTTCAGCATAAGGACTCTCTGGAAATCCTGCAGTACCTGGTTCCATGGGCTTAATGCCACTTCACCTCAGGGCAATTTGTTACACGCTGTTACTATACTTTATAGAAATGTCTCCAAAGAAGAGCCTGTTTTCATAGAAAGCAACTAAAAGAGAAAAGCTGAGATTCTAAAGAAGATTAGGCTAGAAGCCAATGTCCTACCTTGAATTAGCTGATTATTAGATAAAACAGTCAGAACTAAACTAACAGAGGATTTATTTTGGCATGACTCAAACAATGAATATTTCAAAGTTCATGGCAGTAACTCAAGCTTGGTTTGAAGGAGAAAGTATTAGTAAAATTCCTAGTTGCTTTTTTCATATCACATAAGAGTTGATATGGTTACATGAATTGAATAAGTAAAAACATGAGCAGTTGCACTTAGTTATGGGCTTTCAATGTGAAGTTAAGGTGTATAAAGGCAGTGGTTAAAGAGCACGTATGGTATTAGTACATTTCTCAGAATTTCTAAAGGCTTTTACAATACAGTATTTACTAATTTTTAAAGACGACGTATTAATTTTTGAACTTTCTTATAACTTCAGTAAACTTATTTTTGTGCACCACATCTGCTTGCAGATTCTAGTAATGGGCCCTATAAAATGCTGCAGAAGTGTCATGATCCTGGATATACACAGTATTCGTGACCAGGTGCTGATGCTGTGTTGTTGTAGCTGTAATGTACAATCTTCTGGATTGCCTTGTTCTGCTGGGCCTGGAGGAATAGAAGAGAAGAAATTTCCCGTGTACTCATTGCTATAGCTGGCTGCAGGGGGATAGGATAGTGAGGGAAGCAATCCTTCTGCCTTCCCAGCCCAGCTTTTCTAAATGTCAGTCAGCAAAATCCTGTGGTTCAACAAACATTGTGCTACTGTTACTGCACTTTTTTTCCCCACTATCAGTGTTATGAAAGATTCAAAGGGCATCAATGATTAGGAGTGGACACAAGTGCCCTTTTTTTGTCTTTTGCAGACATTGTGCACACTGAATGTTGTCATACAATATTTTCTATTAACTTCTTAAGGCAAAAGTGGTGTGCTAATGATGCACAAAAGCAAATCTACGTTCTGATAGTTAGCAGGATTCTTTAAGCCATTTAGGCTTGGTGTATACACAGTTTGCTCCTATTTGTCTAAAGATAGGATGTTGCAGTCTAAACCGATACAAGCCAGGTTTACAGAGACTGTGAGCATGCATACATACGCATTTCCATGCTTTGTTGACCTGGAGTAATAGCATAGCTTTAGTTAAGCTGTTATTCTTCTGTATAGATACATCTTTGCTGAACACTGATACCACATGAAAAACCTTAAGGACAAATGTAATGTCTATATTTACACTTTTTATTATGAGAGTAATTATATGGAAAATACTTTGTTTTGCTTACAGACTTACCAGCTGCTCATTACTTGCCTTTAGTCACAGTCCTGCTTCTCAGGGTGACGGAGAGGGATTTGAGGTAAAGGGTGAATAGAGCAGATAGGGAGACTTCAGAAGATAATTCTATTTTCTTACTAACTTACGGTTCAGAAAGAATTGCTATTTATGTTTTTGAAGTGATGGAATATTTTAGCAGATGGAACTCTAAAGGGAAGATTCTTGTTTTTCAAGAGGTCAATTTTGCTCTTCAAGGACTTTAAGAACACACATTGTTATTAAGTATATCATGTTTGGCATGCCTGAAATATGCATTAGTAATTTGTATACACTATATTTTTTCTAATAAATACTGCAGGATCCACTCCGTAGCATTTTCTTTGCAAGTATGTTCTTAAATCCTTATCAATGTGATGTAAAGAAAATCCACTAAAAGAAGTGGTTTCAGAATTTGGTATTCTTAAATCTTGAAAGAGATGTTCTGTCCTGTGTTTACTTGAAAGTTAGGTCTATAGTAAATGGTCTAGTAATTCACTTTGCTGAGATTGACAGATGTTAGTGAGATAATTTGCATCATCCTGGAAGGAAAGTATGTATAAAAAAAAAAAACCCACGTCAAAAATAGCAAATGTTTAAACCCTCTGTTTACATTGCACCACAGACTTGTCTGGTGCTACATGGGAAGTCTGTATTCTATGGCATTAGTATGGAAAAGGAAATCTATGACAGTTTCATCTTAGTCACGCTTAGTTCAGTGGAGGGATGAACCGGTTGTCTGTTAACAGTTGTGGAGCAACTTTGGTTTACGTCGAATATGATTTCAGGATCATGGGTTTAAAAATTACTTGAATGGTTAAAACAGCAATAAGAAATGAGTAGTTAATTTCAGTGAATTAATGTGAACAAGCAGTTCATTCTGAACATACATTAGAAGCTTGAGGAGGATTTAAATGTTACTGTGTTTTTTCATAGTAGTCATAAATGTGCTCTGCATGGTTATCAGAACTGGGGAGCTGTTGCTTCAACAATTTTTCAGAATGCAGCAATCTAAAAGACATCAATGTTTGTCTTACTCTCCAACTTACGTATAACTTTTTAAGGTCTCTCAGCATGGAGGTAGATCTAAGCTGGTTTTGCCTTTTAGAATCATAAAACTGTTTGGGTTGGAAGGAACCTTAAAGATCATCTAGTTCCTACCATGGGCAGGGACACCTACCGATAGACCAGGATGCTCGAAGTCCCATCTAACCTGGTCTTGAACACTTCCAGGGTTGGGGCATTCACAGCTTCTCTGGGCAACCTGTTCCAGTGCCTCACCACCCTCATGGTGAAGAATTTCTTCCTAATATCTTATCTAAATCTCCCCTCTTTCACTTTAAAGCCATTACCCCTTGTCCTATCACTACATGCCCTTGCAAAAAGTCCCTCTCCAGCTTTCTTGTAGGCCCCCTTCAGGTACTGGAAGGCAGCTATAAGGTCTCCCCGGCGCCTTCTCTTCTCCAGGCTGAGCAACCCCAACTCTCTCAGCTTGTCCTCATAGGAGAGGTGCTCCAGCCCTCTGATCATCTTCGCAGCCCTCTGGACTTACTCCAACAGGTCCATGTCCTTCTTAGATTGGGGGCCCAGAGCTGGATGCAGGATTCCAGGTGGGGTCTCATGAGAGCAGAGTAGAGGGGGAGAATCACCTCTGCCCACCTGCTGGTCACGCTTCTTTTGGTGCAGCCCAGGATACGGTTGGCTTTCTGGGCTGCAAGCGCACATTGCTGGGTCTTGTTGAGCTTCTCAGCAACTAAAACCCCCAAGTCCTTCTCCTCAGGGCTGCTTTCAATCCATTCTCTGCCCAGCCTGTATTTGTGCTTGGGATTGCCCTGACCCATGTGCAGGACCTTGCACTTGGCCTTGTTGAACTTCATGAGGTTCGCAGGGGCCCACCTCTCAAGCCTGTCAAGGTCCCTCTGGATGGCATCCCTTCCCTCCAGCGTGTCAACCGCACCACACAGCTTGGTGTTGTCGGCAAACTTGCTGAGGGTGCACTCAATCCCACTGTCCATGTCGCCGACAAAGACGTTAAACTGACCCCTGAGGAATGCCAATTTTACTTGAGAAGACTATTCCCTGGTAGCTGTTTAAGACGGTCTCCGGATACTTTCTTGACAGCCCAGGAAATAAAATGTTTAATAGGAAAATTGTTTAGTAGCATTAAGAAAACACCTGATTTACCTGCTTATGTACAATATCTTATCAAATTTAACCAAGTAGAGAAACAACAGTGTTTTCTCTGTGCAACACAGGAACACATTTTTCATAAAAAGTGTATCTCAAACTTTACCAAAAAAATTATATAGAACAGGAATTGTTGCTCTAGCATTTTATTTAGACATTTCATCACTGGTATTTGGAATACCCTTAGATTTTCAAATAGTTTTTTTTATTTTAAATGTTATTGCTATAGAAACATGCAAAGTATCACCTCCAAATTTAAAATTCATCATAACACTAATTGAGTCCAAACCTGAAGATCTCAAAATGTAAATCTGGAAGGACAGCTGTGACTGAACAGATTTGTTATGTGAGTTCGCACAGGATTTGGCTCTTAACCATGAGTTTGTTAAGAACACAGAAGGAAATACAATAATGACTGCTCAAATCTACGGATGCCACAAAACTTAAATACTAAGGAGCCACTTAAGCAGAGTAAGATGAATTACTTGGTCGGGAGCTGTAAGCAATCTGCATTTCACTGTGGCCTAAAGTAGACTTGTGTCTCTAGGAGCAGAGGTTTGAGGACAGACTTACCAAATAGAAGAATTTGCTGCAGGAAATGCTGACTTTGAACAGTGTCTGGAGGTGATGTGCATGCTCAACTGAACATGAATTTTCAGCATGCCTTGTGGCCAAAAGGACCAGTGAGATCCTCAGGTTTAGAAATGGAAATATGGTCAGGGAAATAATATTGCTGTCTATATTTGACTTTGGTGTAACCTTTTAGAAGAATGCTGTGCCCAACTCCAACAGTCACAATTTCCAGTAATGCTGGAAAATTGGACAGAAAATAGTCATGAGGGCAATAAAAGGATTAAAGAGAAGCACTGGCATGAGAGTCTCAATAAGTAGAACCTACTTAGTTTAGTCAAAGGAGAGTTAGCCTAGAAGAACCATCTTTGGAGAAAAAATTTGATAATAGAGTAAAGGTTCCATCTAGCAGAGAAAGAGTGATCCAGTGATTGTAAGTAGAAGCTGGACACACTACAAGAAGAGATAAAGGCACATAACAGAATGGTAAAGGTTCTGCTAGTCTGGATGTGTTAGATGAGTTCCTGAAAAGATGTGATTTGATAGAGGACTAATTCAGGCAAGTCAGATCCATGTTATGCAGGAGGTCAAACTAAATAATCATGGCAGTCCTATTTGGCTGCCCCAGGGGTAACTTGCATGCCAACAAAAGTATGAGCGGTATTTCACAGAGGTTTGAGTGCTAGAGATTGTGAACTCATTTCAGCTCTGCTATAGTGTTATCAGTACACAGAGCAAGTTGTGCGCTAAATAGGCTACTGGATATGTTTAGCCTTGTTCTTTCTGTCTCCAGAGAATTGCAAATGGACTACTAATGCACACCCTGACTTGACTCATGGCTATTAGGGTATGGCTCATTAGTTTTAAATTTCATGGTACAATATGTGTTGTGATGGTTTGGGCAAGATATACTTTCATTATGAAAATGAGGTGAACATACATAGTAGGAAAGTGCCTATGCAAATGTCAGCTGTATTGAATGTAGCTAATTATTATTCATTTTTCTAAGCTTTTAAAAGTTAGAGATCTTTTGAAGTTTATTCGATGCTTTTAGACTCCTTCTTTCCATTCTTGTTTACCTGTCATTTCTCTCTGCTTTCATGAGCAAGCTGTGATCCAATGGCCATTTTCCATTCATTTACAGCTCACAATAAGATCTACATAAGACAAATTGAAAAACCCAGTGTTTCCTTTTTACAGTTAAACTTGACCTTTTAAATACCAACCAAAGGTGCTCCATAAAGTTTAGAGAAGGTAAAGTGTGCTCATAGGGTTCCGGCCTAGAAACATATCTTGAGAAAAATGTGTGTATTTTCTATACATTTTAGACTAATTCACTAAATTATATCTAAATAGAGCAGGCATTTAGTGGACTTTTTTACTAAGTACATATGGCAATCTGGTTCTGTTTAAAATGCTAATAAATGCATCCCATGTCCTAACAAAACTAGCGCTCCCTGCATAATTAATTAGCATTGTATACAAATGAGGACTGGAAAGCCATATTCACAGCCATTTTCATCCAGAATGGTTAATAAAAGAATACTCTACAATTCTGAAAGGTCATACATGAATAGGTCATTTCGGCAAAAATGGTATTTTTTTCAAGTAAAAATTTAATTAAAATTACCTCGAATCATTGTTATATACAGCTTTTAACCACAAGATGGCATTCCTAACAGAAGTTTGCTAGGCATGATAATTACTTGCAGTTTTTGAAGGACTCTAAATGAAAGGCTATTGTGAGCATTTGTAATGTTACATATTTTCATTTTTATAAAACTTAATTAACATAAATTTAAGTAAGAAACCTTAATGATAATTAGGTTAATACTCATTGATATATGGAGTACCCAGAAATATGTGATGGTTCCAGGTCAGAGAAACACCACATTAATTCATGGCATTGTATGCTGCTAGAGACTTTTCAACTGTAAATTTTGAAACGATTTTGCTTTAATATAAGAATCTAAAATAAAAAACCTCAATTCTTTAATATTTAAATCAAAAGCACAAATAATACCATGGTCTTATATGCAAAACCCAAGTGTTTGGGGTTTTGAATATGATGCAGCATATGGGGCTTTTAGTGAGTTTTGGGATAAAGAAGAACAGATAACGTATTTGCAGGAAAAAACAGTATAAATAATATGTCTTGCTGTGCAGGGGAGGATTTTTCATAGCTTAATGTTAAAATGACCAAGCAACATATTTTCAAATGCCTGTCATCCAGGTTGATAACAGAGCCCACAGGCAGCCCTGCTTTCTTTCAGGCTTTATATCTTTTCCAGTTTCTTGTAATCTTTGCATGCTAAAATTAAATATGTTGTTATTCTTTTTCCTTAAATACAAGCATGAAGGGAGCATAATAAAACCTACTAAACGAATACAAGTGCACTAGATTTTATATAATGCAGAGATGTGCATATTAGGCTTGCTTTTTTTTCCCCCATGGTTAAGGTCCTGATCTTACTTTGCTTACTTTTGCTGACTCTGTAAGATCAGACCTGAGCTAAGTAATCATTTATATTTCCATTCTAGCTAGTGCCCTAGTTGCATTTTGGTTTGGAAAAAAAGACATTACCTTAAGTTTGTGCTTAAACTGAAATCCAATGTAAGGTGTGGAATTTTTTTCAAGTCTCTTTCAAGTCAACAGAAAGGATTATGATAGACTTAATTTATTTTTTTTTATTGTTTTGCTGTAGTGAAACTTCCATGGCATCTTTTCTAATGCACGTGTACATTTCCTGCTAATCCTTTTTCTCCATGTGCCTCCCCCTGCTGAAGCCTTAGCCGTCTGGTTTTGGTTCCTATCATTTAACACAGCTGAGAGGACAGAGTAGTGGCTGCATCCGCCGCTGACACTAATGACAGTCTTTGCCGAGTGAGTGGGTACTAGTTTGACATTAAGCAGCTGTTCTTTTTCCTAACACGCTGTTATACCTCTATCATCTCTCAAAGGTGGCTGTGCAAAACAGAATATGAATTTTTGTTTGCTGAAAACAATTGTCAGTCAAAAAAACACTTTTAGAATGATCAAGTTGGTAGAACCTACCCGCTAGTTGAATCTGGCACAAGGACTGTAGAGGCAAACCTGAGTTAATAGTATCTTATGTTGACTACCAGTAAAATTTGAGGGCCTGAACATCTCCCACTTGCTGCAAATTTTAAAGAAATGTGGTGAAGTGAAAATGACCATTTCAAGGATGTGGAAATGGCAGTACAAAGAAAGTTATACATATGAAATATTGATGAGGAAGTAAATGATTTGTTGCTGTTACCTTTCAAGTTAAGTTACACACTGGTTTTTCTTTGCAGTAATTAGGCATAGCACTAGGTGAGTAGATGGGGACAGGATTCCACTGAGAAGAGCAAGAAGCCTGTCCCATGGAGGAGGTTTAAAAAAAGGAAAAGCAAATGTACTGAGGAAAGAAACATTTTCTGCTCTCAAGGGCTGATGGCTGGCATGTGGAGAGGTCTTATGCTGAAGGATAGTCTGTAAGTAGAAATACACACAGCTAAACAAATGAAACAGGTTAGTAAAGGCAACAGCAGGATTCAGGGTCCCCCAAAATGCCATAATGAGTAGGGTGCAATGGACACCACCAGTGGAAATCAGTGGTCTCAACCATTGCTGATGTTGCTTCTGGGACATCTTGTGTTGTTGAATCAGATGGATATGTACTCCAGCTTGCAGAAATGGGGGAAATAAATGACACTGAATTTGTCCTTTTGCCTGAGGGTCTCTCAGTTACATGACAGCCACTGTAAGTTCACATAACCAAGCCTTTGCAGGTAACACTGTCAGAAAACATGGCCATACTGACTGCTGACAAATAACAGTACTGATACTTCATGACAGATCTGCAAATTGCTTTGCTAGTACAAAGCACATCAGGGGCTAATTTGATGCAGTTTATCGTTTGCAAGAGGTGGATTATAAATGTTTGGAATTGCATCTTATGTAACTGCTGCTGGATAAGCATAGCTATGGGTAAGTGTGAACTGGGAAAGGAAAATGTGATACTGGGAACTGTAACCACAAGTATTATCACTTCCCATATGTAACAAACTTATGCCTAGGGCAAGCAAGCACAATTACTGACAGAAGCTGTGTTTGTTCATGCAAGTTATTTTATTGTTCTAGATGATTTATCACTCTGGATTACATTTTTTGATGAAAGATTTTTCTGGAATAATTGTACTCCAAAGGAAATCAGTTGTTTACTGATTTGATTTACTGATAGATGACCAGGTTTGCCTACTGAAAAGAAGTTAGATTTATAGAGCACTTCCATGAGTTTTTTAAATAAGTAAGTGGGATACAAAGGGTCATTATGTAACATGGAGAGTTGCTTCCCCAAGCTAGTAACATAATTAATCTCTTTCACTCTCTTCCTTTCATTTCCTCAGTCTCAGAAACCTAGAAATATGCATTTCAGAAAATTATCAGAGACTTAAATATTTAATATGCTTCCAAATTGTATGATTGTACTTCATCTGTGATCAAAACAATATGTTGGATTCTCTGTATTTATATTGGATGCTGAAGATACACTGATGATTGCTGAAAACAGAAAACCAGCTCTCACTTCCTTTACTGAAAGCAAAAAGATGTTACATTTTCAAACTGTTAAAATTACCTTCTAAGTCCAGATTCCAGGATGTGTGCAGCAACTGAATTGCCAACAACTCTGTTCCTTGTGCTCCTAGGTCACTGATGGTAAAGCTCATACTTTCTTATTCATCATATTATTGTGAAAAGAAACGGTGGTAAGTACAGGTCCCTTCCTTCTCAAAGGCGTCTGAACATAAAACAGACACAATTATCCACTGTGCTACTTTTGCCTGACACTAGAATTACTTTACTAAAGACTAATCAAACCTAATGCACAGTCAACCCCTTTTCAAAATGCAGAGTGGTGAAGCTGAGCCAGAAGATCTTGAGTGCAAAGTGAACTTTCCGACGCTGTATACAGCCGGTACAAAAGCTAGATGAAAAACTACTTCACAAACTACTAAGATCTCTGTAGTGCCCAACATCACAGATTGTTACTCATTTCCGCAAGGCACAGCTGACAGCTGACAGGGGGAAATGAAGAAATATAAACTACATTTCTTTTTTTTTTTTAAATCCATCCAAAATAAAATTTGCCTTCTGTGAGCACATGGCTTGTTGAGCTAAGCCTACGGGGTGAAGAGTGGATCTCTCACCTCCCACGGCAGTGGCTGTTCAGGGGCAACAGAAGCAGCATCTTCTTTAGTGATGAGTTTTTGTTCCTTGTATTAATTGCATGATCTGCTTCATAAATCAAATCACATATAAATGGAACAGCTTAAAAGTAATTGTGCAGTTGAGAAGCTGATGAGTTATTGTGCCTTATGGCTACTGTGGCTGTGTGGGTGAGGACCAAAAAGACAAAAATTGGTCTTTTTAACCTCCAATGGCCCCTAACTTTCCCCTGATGAGTTTCTTGTCACTTTCATTTAAGAAGTTTTTTGATCAGCTTATGAAAGCAATTTTATTATGCGGTTGTCTCCAATTCCCCAGAAAGAATTGCCCAGTCCCATGTTCCTAAATTCCCTTCCCTTCTGTATGCACCGTGTTTCCTTTGCCTTTCCTTTTTTTTCCTTTTTTGACAGCTGCAATAGATGTTGTTAGTGAAGATGCGGTTTGTAGATCTGTTTTTACAGGGTAAACAGAAGAAATAAGCCACATAACAGTAGCATTTGGAGTGTCATTGAGACCACCTTGGTAATTTTTTTTTGGTTTGCAAAGCAGATGTCTGCATAATGCACTCAAATTCTTCACCATCACCCATTATCATACAGTCATTTTAGCATCACTATTTTTTAATTTTCTAATCCTTTTCACAGGAGAATTTAAAATGAGTCTTTGTAGAGTAAATTTAACTCTACATTACAACTCAAAATACCAGAATCGTAAAATTAAAAAAATAATAATCTTGTAATAAGCATTTTGTAGTTAATGTAATTAAGTTCCTTTCAGGCTGATGCTTGGACTGCAAATCAAGAGTTTGATTGCCCTTGTGGAATCAGGTATCCTTTGAAATGTTCATACTTAAGTTCTGTGAACTGTGTCATCATTAAGTCTACTTCTGACAGCTATCAGACAGCAGGATTTTACAAATTGCCGTGAGGTCTGAACGGAAGGAAAAGTGTATGTATGCAACAATTTTCAGTGGAGAGGAAAACCAGAAGACATTATTTTGTTATTGTAACTTGACCTAAGAGGAGAAGAGGCGTATATGCATGAGTGTGCTGATATTTGATAAGCTGATATCTTTCCCAGAAAGCTTGAAAGTGGTGATTTTTTGCAACATTTCTTTTTGTTCACATTGATGTTGGGATGTTGGGTTTTTTCCCTGCCTTCCTCCTCCCCAGATTCATAAACGAATGACACAAAAATGAAGAGCTATTTTTAAAATGAGACTTCAATATGTAGAAAGTAAAAAAGGGGGAAAAACAGCAGCAAAAATCAGATCCAGTGAATAGTCAGAAGTCGGACACAATTCTGCCGAGTGTCTGTGAATTAATGCCCAAGACTGAAACTCTGACCCCTTAAACAATGCCTTTAAACATGGCCATGACTAAAACAGGCCACCTGTAGCCTTGAAATCTTACTATAAAAGTAGAGCTGTGGTTTTCTTGAGAGATTTGTGTAAATTCCTGCTGCAGTGAGGCTAGATACCAGGGAAACAGCTTTTTTGGGGTGGGGGGGTGGTGGTGTTCTACTTTTTGTCTGGTGATAATTCTGAGGTAAAGAAAGAAGAAAGTGTTGAATTTTTTTTTTTTTTAAACCTCAAAAATGTGTTTAACGTTGGATGAGCACTTATACTTTAGCAGTCTGTTTAACTGAAGCTGTATGACTTCTTCCTGATTATTAAGGTTCCCAGGGTATACTGTATGTTTTGAGAGACAGAAAACGTGAGAGAATTTACATACACGCACATGTATGTATAAAGTACATGCATATAGATTGTATATGTATTTCAGTTTATTGTGTGCGCAGAATATCATGCTCATAGGTTCATTGTGAAAGTCATCCGACTGATGCATCTCAGATCACGTGTAGAAAGAGATGGGCATCCCTGTGGGTACATCAGCATGTCCGGGTGGGACCTGGCCCGTGCAGTTGTCCCTCCTACGCAGTGCATGTGAGAAGTCACAGAGGGACCACAGGACCTTCCTGAGCTGTGCAGTCAGGCCCAGGAATGCAGCACGGTCCACAGCCCGGGACACTGTCTGGCCGTGACCTTTGGCTGGTTTTGTGCAGCATCGCCGCCTGATTTTGGTCCACAGTTGCTGAGAAAGCTGTCGCTGAGCTGTGAGAGTACGTAAACTGAAATCGTGCAAGATAAGAAGAGTGAAACGAGGCAGAACTGATAGTGCTGAGCTGGTAAAAGTGTCTCAGGGATTGGGGACAAAATACTGACATGGAATCTATAAAACCTGAGGGAGAAAGCAGAGACTTAGAAGATGGTATCTCTGCAACTGTAAGGACATGTACTGATTTACTGGGGTATTTTAACATGACTGAAATACTTTTCTTGTAAAACATAAAAAGTCTACAACACTAATAAAAAGCAACAGAAACCACCTCATATGCTTTTCTCTTCTTTCCCCCTCTTCCTTTTCTGCACTGTTCCTCATTTCCTCTTGTCTGTTCCCTGCTGACCTGTCTGAGCGATGCTTCTCCAATCCGCCTCTGGTCAAAAGCGCCTCTTGCTACTCTTTACCTCTTTGCTCTCATTTCACTCAGTGAAATCGCTGGAATCGTACAACCCCCAAGGCACACTTGGCATGTGGTACTGTGCTCTCGCTGCTCTTGACCCCGCTGTCCGTGCTGGCACGGTGTGGTGGCCCTGGAGTGCTGCAGTGACCAGCCAGCCCTCTGGCCACCCGTGTGGGCACCCAGCTTGGCATCGGGTTTGGCGGAGCAAGAACAACATTCCCAGAACAGATGTGGGTATCCAGGGATGGGGCAGGGACTAAGGGCAAAAAAGATTCTGCACTATTCCTTACGCAAGCGCCCAGATGAAAATAACTTTGTTTTCCATTCACAGGGGTCACTGGGCCACTGGGCCCTCACGTAGGTCCCCCCTTGCTGCCACAGCCAAAGCCATCAGCCGTCTCCAGAAGCACACCACGTTTCATATATGGCAGAAGTAGACTCTCAACTGCCTTTGGATCCCTGTGATTAAAGAAATCATCTCATTTAGGGAGTGTCTAGTAGCCTTTATAGGCTTAATGTTTGGATGTACTATGCATATAAATAGATGGCATTCAGATGCAGCAAAGCCTTATTTAACTTGTGTTGGTTTTCACTTGGTTCGGACATGGAAGAAATGTGTGTGCCATCTGGCACGTGCTCTGCAACTCCTCAAATCTAACTGGAGATGCTGTGTCTCCCTGTCTCTGCATGTCTTTCATAACAGGCTCGTTCCTGCCAACACCGTATTTCTTGTTGCAGTCTCTTCATCTCACTTCTCAAACCAGGTGATTAAGCAAGCAGAAGGGCATTGGACTAAAAGGGACTACCAGGATAATTTAAGCTGGACTGCAAGTATACATTTGTTCCATCCATTTTAATTTTTTTTTTTTTTTGGTTGGTTTTGGGTTTTTTTTAAATGAACATGCAAACAGAAAATGGCTGGCAGTTTAGCTGCCCCTGAAATGTCAGTTCTGAGGACCAGGTTTCAAATGGGATTTATCTCTGGTTTTGCTTAGAGTATCCATTTTGGCATACAGTGAAAGTTACATTCAATTCACTAGTTTCAATCAGACCAATCGATACATTTTTATTGTAGTATATAATGACATTGTATGGATTTCAGCTGTAACTTCAAATGCATGAATGATGCTTGCTACTTGCCAACTGATATTTAAAGAAAAACCTTAAAGGTTGGAAAATAGAAACATTCAGGGGAATTAGAGACATGAATTGTTACTTGAAGTGGTTGAGAAATTCCTTTAGCCTATTCTTAACTAAAGAGAAGAATAAACAAGTGATGGAAAACCAACCAAGAGGCAGGGGCAGAAGACGGGAAAGTGATTGTAGTGTTAGGAAGAAAGGTCATAACTCATTAATGTAGTGGAATTGATTGAAGATATTAATGTTACGGCATACGAGGGGAGTACAATAGCTTTTTAGAGCATTTGGCAATATTTCAGATCAGAATACAATGTCTATGATGCAGAGTAATGGAATAAGTGGAAAGTTGGCTCATTAGGTTGATAATTGGGCAAAAAGCAGGAAACAAAAAGGTAGCTGTAAAAAGGAGCTTTTTTTTTTCTGGGAAGAAGTTAGGCAGTCATGTTGGAAGGCTGTTTATTACAGAGAAAGATGTGACCTCAATTTGACCTATAAACTTTGGTCTTGGATGATTTTCCCTCTGCAGCCGTACATCTAAATCCATGAACATTAACTGCAAAGTAGCAGTAAGACGTGATACTGGTGAGAGGTTTCCAGAGCTACAAAGTGTGAACTAGATTTAGGCAAAAGACAGGAAAATATATCCCATGAACTAACCTGCTGACTTGATTAAATCACTGAGGAACCTGGAGAAGTGGGACTTCATACAGAAGGAAGAGATGAAGGTGCTCAGGAATAAAGGCTTCCTAGTCTCACTGTGAGCTCCTGCTCTGTAGCAGCTGCTGCTTCCCAAGCTCCTCTAAGCAAATCAGTCTGTGTTTGGTATAAGCTGAAGCCAGAAAGGTTGTTGCACTCTGTACAACAGCATTTACTTTTGGACATTTGCTAATCAGGCAAAAGGCACATTTTGGAGAGACGCTCGCAGCAGTCTAGCAACTGGAAAATGAATGATCCTCTTCTGCAGTCCACTCCATTATACCCCACTGTCCTTAGTTGCCTCCTCTGAAGTTGGATTCACTAAATTTCCAGATGCGTTGGGGCTTGAAGAACATATTACGTAGCACAGGGGAGAGCAGGTGGTCCCTTGCAGCCCTGTTTGCATTCAGCCTAGTCCAAGAGATTGGCTTTTGGAGGAGGGGCAGAGATCTGGGGGCATATATGCAATTCATGATCAGTATTTTCAGCCGACTGGGAGAAACTGCTACACCTGCTGCTCTGCTTCAGATGGGCTTTGAAATATAGGCAGGCTGAAAGACATATGAGTTTTTCTTTCATGATAGCAAAAATAAGCTTTTTGTTCTGGTATCTGTAAAGTTAAGGTAGTTTCTTACAAGCAATGATAATTCAAGAGCAGTATCTGCCTTGTGATTGATACATAAACAAGAAGAGTATTTTTGGATGTGCTGGTAGCTTTTATTATTAAAAAAAAAAGAAAACCACTGCTAATTTTCAGTTTGCTGAGTCTTTTAATACGTAATTTCCAACAGAAACACTTTGAGTTATCAAACAAAGGGGAAGTAACTCATTGCTGTGAGACAAAATCAGCAGTCCTTACTACAGAGTAACTACCAGAAATCTGCATCTTGCTCTCAGAAGCAGTCCAGGTGCCTTTTTGCCACAAGAAGTCCAAACAATGTTCAGCTGGGAACCAGTACTGGGAACAATGGTGCAAAGCAAATGCCCATTGCTTTATAGAGGTTGTCCAAGGGGAATAAGAGTGTGTTAGAGGGCTGGGAAGATGCCTAAACTCAAACTGCTGGGATGGGTGCCCTGATGGGAAAAAGACCCAACAAACAGTAGCTCGGAGCCTGTGTTGGAGGATGCAGCTGTGAATGCACTTTCTGTGTTTGCCGGACACTTTTAGAGAAAACTGGGAAGATTCACTCCTTTTTCATCAAGGCTTTCGCAAATCTGCAGATGCCAAGCCTGACTTTGAGGTCTAGGAGAGGCCACGTGCTGCCCATAGACACTGTTGCAGCAGCTGAAATAATGCGGCCTCCTCAGAGCACTGCTGATGTGGGAATTGGGGAACCTCACTGCCCTGCCGTGGGGAGCAGGTGGGTATCACGCCTGGGGCAAGCGTGGGACTGGGTCATGCTTCCCAGCGCTGCCAATGCCGGCTGTCCCATCCCGCCCCGGCCCCCTTTGCCCTCCCCCCTCGCTGCAGTGCTGGTGCCGCAGCTGCCTGATGCCACTGTCCTTCCCCACAGTGTGTGGTTTTACCTGCACTGCTGAGAGCCCTTGAGCCGATTTGGGCATTTAGGGAAGACAGTAACAGATATCTTAACAGTTAATAGATAAGGTAATATTTTATTTTGGAATAAATATTTGGAATACAGTTTCCAAACTGCATTTAAAAATGGGTTGCAAGAAGAAGCTGAATTTCCCTTGTAAATAATAAAAATTATAAGTTATCCGTTGGAAATACAATCTGTAGCTTCATTGAAGCTCATTTATTTAAGCAGGCTATGAATTATTCTTTTCTTGTCCATCACCTGACCATCTGGGTGACTCTGTGTAACATCAGCATCTACATCTGTATAATGGGAGTAACAGTACCATGCATCTTCAGAGAAGTCCCTGGAATTTCAGAATAAAGGGTTTATTTAAGTGCTGGATTTTACCTTATATGATAGCTCTGCAGCCTGATTCATTTAAAGTGAATCACAAAACTACCACGGTGTTTAGTGGGAGCAAGACTGGATTACTGAAATGCAGACTGGAAATTAATTACATATTTATTAATTTTAAAATAATTATCCATGATGTTCCCTTTTAACCCTTTCATTATTGTTCTGCACAGGCTAAAAGCCAGATACCCCAACGAGTGACTCTGCATAAATATGAACATGAACAGACATCATTCTTTCCCAAGCAATTAAAAATCTCATTCACTTCTTCCATCCCCCTCATGCTTGCCATGTGTAATGAAGCTGAAAGACAACAACAGACATGGTCACTGGAGATACTTGTCAAGTCTGTGACTGAAGCTGCTGAAGTTCCCTATTAGTATGACATGTGAAGACTTGGGTAAAGAAATGCTACAGTTCCAAGGTCAAACATTCAGCTGCTAGGAAATGACCAAGTCATAACTTCCCAGGCAGCCTTAGCTCAGTTTCCCCATATATACCCTTTACAATACAGAGCACAAGCCTTATGAGGAGCGGCTGAGAGAGCTGGGGTTGTTTAGCCAGGAAAAGAGGAGGCTGAAGGGAGACCTTATCGCTTTCTACAGCTACCTGAAAGGAGGTTGTAGAGAGGTGGGTGTTGGTCTCTTCTCCCAAGTAACAAACGGTAGGATGAGAGCAAATGGTCTCAAGTTGCACCAGGGGAGGTTTAGATTGGATATTAGGAAAAATTTCTTCACCAAAAGGATTATCAAGCATTGGAACAGGTTGCCCAGGGAGGTGGTTGAGTGGCCATCCCTGGATGTATTTAAAAGACGTGTAGATGTGGCACTTAGGGTCATGGTTTAGTGGTGGACTTAGCAGGGTTAGGTTAACAGTTGGACTTAACCAAGTCTTAAACATCTTTTCCAACCTAAATGATTCTATGATTCTATGATTTAATTACATCACCACAGATAATTTCCTCCTGAAATTTTCTCCTAATATCTACTCTGAGCGTACGTGTATTTACGTAGCCCTATAAGCTGGATCTTCATGTCTCACAGAGAGCACTGCATTAGAACCCAGCAGAGAGAGATTTGATCTAAACTCTTGATTTCCTAAAGTTTCAAAGGCAAAGTCAACCTGGCATGACAGCCTGCGTGAGGATAGCCGTGGGGGGCCCACAGAGGGGAGAGTGGAGCCATGTGAATGTTTGTCCCATCCCCTTCTCCCTTATATTTCACTGGAAATACAGTGACCAAAGGGATGGTCCACTGCCTTCCCAGCAATACTGCCCCACTGCTCGTTGATTAACCAAAAGCCCCTTGCAAGGCTGGAAGGGCTCATCCTTGCTGGCTGAGGGTTGAGGATTTTATTTTGCCCCAGAGACAGGAAAAATGCAGTGTAGTTTTAAATCCAATCACAGAAGAAGGGTACAGAGCAGGTGGCCAAACATGCTAAGGAGGGTTTTGGAGTTGGGCAGTGGCTGCTCTGAGACAGGGAGGTGTAAGGAAACACCTTGCAAATCACTGGGAAGGAGAGTAGCGGAGCAGCTCTGCAAGTCTCCCTTTTCCTTTTGGCATAGCTAATTAGTCTCCGTGTAGGGAGTAGGTTCCTGGTGAAAAGCAAAGCCCTGCACTGGCGGTTACCAAGCAATTACTCATGTCTGCCTCTGCGACAGCAGCTACCTTCTTATTTGAGAAACACGGGAGATGACTTTCCATTAAGCAGTCACTCTTGTTTACAGGAATATGCACAAATAAATAAGAGAAATAATCTACCGAAGCAAAATTATACCTTTCTGATTTTTAAGGGAAAAACCTGAGGGAAGCTACTGATGTAGAAAACACTGAAGATTTTTGGCTCTATCTAGGGAAAAAGAAAAGGAAAAAACCCAATAGTTTAAAGCCTTTTCTGTAAAAGATTTACTTTATGTTTCCAAAAATAATGATAACCTCTCCAAATAGGTAGAAAAATGTCACTACACACAAGTTTGTGGGGGAACAAGGAGTTTGCATATCTTTCCTTTCAAACATTTAATTGCTTTCAAGTATTCTAGTTCCCGATTTTTTCAAAGAGAAAGTTTGAAAGGATGTCTGTGTCTGTCCAATGTCTAGGTGACACTCAGGGTGGTCCTGGCTGCATGTGCTGGCTCAGGATTGCTGAAGACCTATCTTTGAAGCCACGTCAATAGCAGCGAGGTTGCACATTCAGGATCACACAGAGTCATCCTTAGTTTAACTGGTATTTCTTTATCTGGATATAAGCACCATAAGTGCCTAGGTCTCCATTATGCTCAATTTTGGGTTTCTTGCAGGACACTGATTTATAAAAAGCTGGGTAGAAATAATGAACAGGATCAAATGGAAATGAATGGCACAGTGGTGAGAGGATCTGTCCTTTTAACAAGCGATGGCAGTAACAGATGAAGCAAACTGGCCTTCCCTGGCTCCGCAGCTTGGCTGGGAAATTGCTCTCACGAGGGGGCTGAGGCCACAATAGCGTGGCAGCACAATCACTCAAAAAAATAAAAATGCTGCTTTCCTGGAGGGCTTGCATGGCACACCGTGGTGCAGAGCTGGGCAAATGATGTGCATGTTGCTCTTTCAGCCTTACAATGGTATTAGTAGGCTTTTTCATGAGTTTTGCTGACTTATCATTTCATACTTTTTTAGTCTAAAGCAGGATCAAGGCCACGAAGACGCCACGGCAGCCTGCGTTCTGCTCGGGAGAGCAAAGACAGCTCAAGTGCTGATGCTGCCTGGGGTGGGAGAGCTCCCGCAGCACGCAGGGCTGGGGGACAGAGCAGTGATGAGTCTGTCATTAAGAGATCAGCTGTGCTCAGGGCACACTCTTTTCATTCCCAGTTTTCCGGACAGAAAGGCATCCCCAGCAGCCATCTGCCAGCCCCCTGCCCCTGGCCCGGCCGGCATGTAATGGCTCCTGGGGGAAGCATCTGACTCATTTACCCTGGGCTAATAACATATTGCAGATATTTTGCAGAAGACAGCTGAGCTTTTTGATGCCCCCTGATGCCTGAAGAGAATTTTGTTCCTTTTGCCTTCACTGTATACGCTGATTCCTCCATTGTGTTTTTGAGGGCAGAACTTGTCATCCCTCAAGATATTGCTTGCTTTTGTACATCTGCCTTGTCTGAGAGAATTGGGATGTTGGTCCTTCTGAAGACGTTAGAAAACAGTCTTTTAAAGGGGCACTATTGGTTAAATAAGTTACTATTTACCTAAGAGTACATGACCTGCTATAGGTGTTCATAAAACTTTGGATTAATGCCTTAAAATCAGTTAACATTATTTTATTGTGGTTCTGTTCTGTTCTATTCTATTCTATTCTATTCTATTCTATTCTATTCTATTCTATTATTTTATTTTATTTTTTATTTTATTTTATTTTATTTTATTTTTTATTCTTCAGCTTGCTCTTTTTGCTCCAACATAGCTCTTATGCACACATGTTAGTATTAGTACATCAGGATCAAAGAAAGAAAAAAAGAAACTCTATTGCTGTCTCTTTTCATCCTCCCTTGAGGAAGCTGCAACTTAGTCTCTAATCAGGAGGGCACTGTCATTGGGAACGATGCCAAGTCCTTTTTTCATAGCATGTATGAGACTGAAATTGCTCATTAAAATTCTTTCCCACCTTAGTGCACAGTGTTTGCTGTGGGCTCCACTGTTATTTGACTGTCTGTGTCAATACCGTCTGGCCGCTCAGCATCTCCGGCCTCGGAGGGCCCCGTTATCCCTTTCTGACCCTGCCTCGGAATACTTGCAGGATTGTATTCAGGTACCTTCCAAGTTTCAGCATCTTCCCTTTACGGATTTAATGGCCTCACCGGTTTTATCTGCTTCATTTTTTTTTCAGCTCATTTATCTTAGTTACATTCAGTTAATTGAGACTAATGTTTTGTTGAAAAATCTCTCTCTCAGTCCCCAAGCTGAGCTTTTGAAGTGAATAGATTTGGGTAAAAATTTGCAAATGAGCTATTAATATCACCACAGCAAAGATACTCTTTCTTTACCCATGATTTCCACATTGGCCTGGAGGGGATTTCCTTTCCTGAACTGCTAGTCAAATAGTTGCCAGCATCTCTTCCTCTTTTGGTACAGCTAGGGCTTTATGTCTGTAAGCCTGATCTACTTCTGACTGCTACACTAGAGCAATCTTCGAAGATTAAACTCTCTTATATTAGATTTTATCCCAAAAGAGGTGGAAATATATCTTTTCTCTCTGTCTCCTTAACATCATTCTATAAATGAATCTGAATCCTTATTTGGCTCATAGGTTTGGGTATCACCAGATCCAGTTTGGGAGCAGGAGGCAGAAGTAGTTATGCATGTTAAACCAAAACCACCCTCATTTGCATTACTTAGGAACATGTGCAACTGTGATGAGCTACTTGACAGATCCCCATCACTGCAGCCAAAGATCATCTCCTGAGTAACAAGTTCAGCAACAGGGAAGCACCTAGTAGTTTTTATGAAGCTTGTCTGTCCTCTTGCTTATAAAAGGACCTGCAGTTTTCTCATGTTTATGGGCCTGATGTTGCAAAGTGCATTAAGGTGCACCCATTTTTCTGTGTTAGTAGTAGTTTTTGGCATTTCTTCAAAGTGGGGTGAGCCTCGGTTTGTCTCGACTCTGGATTCCCTTGGCTGAGGATGCCTCCACTGCCTCCCTCTCCAGCCTGGGCGCTGTGATACGCACTGTGCCAGGTCCCCGCGGTCCAGGCACCACGAGGGTTGGCTGCTCAGCTGCCCTACAGCTGCAGCACTCAACTGTCCAGCTGGAGAAATGCCATTTGTACCAGCTGAAGGTCTTCCTCAAATCTTTCAGGGCCACATCTTTCACAGCTCCTGCCCATTTTTGTTTCCTGAATGATGTGTGAGTGAATAATGAGTTAAAAGTAGCAACATGTTGGGAAAAAGTTGGATCTACACCCTACAGAAGGAAGAAAAATGTCCTCATGTTTGGTCTTGCACTTGATTGAGTAATTGGTCAAACTGTCAGAGTTACAGATCAAGCTGAGAAAAAAATCCTCTAATTTCCTAAGACTGGAAGAGAACTTGAGAGACAGCTTCATCTTAAACCAACAAGTCATTTATTAGGGGAAAACCAGTCCAGGAGAATAACAAGCTTCTCCATGCTTCAGTCCATGACCACGCAGCACTGCTGGGGCAAGTGGGAGCAGAGACCTCGGGGAGGCACAAGTCTCTCCCCAGCCGGGAGGCAGGAGTGGTGGCAGCATCGTGGTCCTGAGCAGGGGAGGCAGATGGTGTTTCTTCTGCAAAGTGAGGATGGCAGCGTCCCACCTCTGAATTCCCAGGCTGCGTTTCAGTGGACTGCAGAGGTTAGTACCATGTCCAGGGACCCGGAGCCAAACAATCACATGACATAACTGCACCTTCAAACACCTCCTATCAATGCAAGAAAGTTATGTGAGAATGACCAGACTGGAGGTGAGTTTTCTGCTCCTCGTGCTTTTTTCCTCTGCAAAGATACATTAGCTGACAGACTGTGAGGCATTTCTAATACTTTTATCATGACTTATTATCACGGCTGCTTTCTGCAGGATATTCCCAGCCTCACAGTCCACTTAACATTTACAGCAGCTATCACCAAAATGAGTGCAATACGTCTTCAGTCTCTTAGTCTGCTCCAGGATGGATGGGATGCAGAGGTCTTCAGCGGCGAAGCAGGGAAGGGGAGGGTGTTTCTCCTGGAGACCCTAGTCTACAGCGGCAGTTTAGCATGTGCTGAAACTAATCACACAGGTTGTGTCATTTAAAAGGAATACTGCCAGATGGAAAGATAAGCACATGCTTCAGAGTAAGGCTAGGTTAGGGGCTACATAAACTGATACTAAGTGCCATTTAACATGAAATGTTAATTGTGTTACAGAGGGGTCAGATTTGGCAGGATAAAAAAGACTAGCCAGCTCTTCTAGAGCCCAGAGGCAAGTTGATAACAGATATTTTACTCTGTTATAATCCATGGATTATCATCTAATGACATCAGATTACTCCTAACAATGCTAACCAGTGGCTCGGAGCTCAAGAATGCTGCATTGCGCATGTGTGTACAGCAAACGTGCACACCAGCAACTACTGCAGGGCTGAATGGGGCAGTTATTGTAATTGTGCTGAATGGGGCAGTTAACAGAACACACGCTGGCACAGGTGAAAAGTCTCCAGGAAGGCAAAACATTTTCCTTTCCCTTTGGAAAGTGCTTTCTCCAAAACCACTGCTTTGCCTTAAAGCCAGAAAATTGACTCCACGTTGCTATGAGGAGGTGCTCAATGAACAGGATGGAATAACCAGGTTATTATTGGTATGTATTGGTACGATATTTATAAAGTAATATTATATTATATTAGTACTAAGAAAGCTCAGGTTGCTGCTCCCTGGTCTTGCCTTAGCAGTCATGAAACAAAGTAATGCCATGAATGACACATGAAAGAAAATAAATCTCAATATTTCCATAAGTAACTTGTGTTCTGAAATAGATTTACTTTTTGGTACCCAAAATTAGACATCACAGAGAGACTGATTTTTTGAAATTGTTGATCATGTTCCAGCTCTGAACATAAAGGCTCCTGGCAATTCAGCCATGTTGAGTATGCACAGCTCTATATTTAGGTATCTGAATGTGAAAACCCTGACCGTGATCTCCAAGCTGACTTCATGAAAGCATGCAGAGCTGATGCAGCTCAGCTCATCCTTGCTATTTTCACAGCCTTTCATGCTCTGTAGGGATATTTCTGATGACTAAAGGAAAATGGTGCTATTTTATAGGAAACTCAGGAACGAGATAGCATTTCTTGACTATAAGTGGTTTTTTTTAATTTAAAGCTGAAAAGAGCACTGAAACTTTTGGCCTCCACAAATACAATAAAGTGCTTAAACACTGAAACATTTTCACTCTTGGCTCATTACTTGGGGCTTTCAGCATTGTGTTTGAAGAGGAGCTACTTATGGGCTGTCAAACAACGGGCTGGGAGGAAGGCATTTAAAGAATGTCTTTGAGTGCTTTGGGGAGCTTTGCAGAACAGGAACAACAAAAACTTGTGCCAACCCTTGGTGCTTCCATGGCGAGGCTGCCCTGTTGGAATGATCTTCCCCCTGGGCACAATGACATGGGGACATGTTACAGAAATGGAGTGACTGTATCCCTTCAAAGACGGCACAGGTCTTTACCTTGGTGTTGCTCTCAAAGAGGAAGGAATAGTCACAAAGCTCTACAGTGTGGTTTTAGTTGGGATCGTTTCTACAGAGGAGGGCCCAAACGAACAGTAGAAGGTGTCCTACAAGGACAGAAATAACATCAGAGCCCTGACATTATTTCTTCATACTGGGATAGTATGCAGTGATGTTTAAAGCATGTTACCTAAGTACTTGTATGAACTTCTTTTAAACACCACACATTTTGTAGAGGACAATGGCAACAAGGAAAAATCATAATAGAAAACTCACTCTTTTTTCATAGTTAAGTTTAGTGCAGGGCAGAAGGAAAGGCTGCCTCAGCCGCCGTGCAGGCTCACATGCCCTGTTCTGACCTTCCTCTGGCTCCTGCTCTCTTCCCTTTTACATCAGGGCAATTTCATCAGAGAGACCCAGCAGACTTTGTCCCATCCGTGTGGGCTGGAGAGCAAGGATGCTCTGCCATTTGAGGGATGACTGCGTGGGCTCCTTGCAGAGCTCTGTCAGCGATCTCAGGGACGTGCCCAGCCTGCCTAGGGGTTGCCAGTATCCTGTGTGGCTGCAGGACGAGTCCAGCAAACCACTGTCCCTGCCTGCTATTACACCAAAGGGGAAACATTGGAGAAGAGACCCATCTACTGCAAGGACAGTATCAGCCCACAAACCAGCATGCAGAGAGGACATAGAGTATATCTAAATCAGAAAGTTTCTACCCACCTAGACACTGAGGTTTTGCAATAAACTCTTCAAGCTATTCACAGAGCAAATGCTTTGCTCTTTTGCCAAGGAAAAGTGGATGGCGTCTGGAGGAGATGATAGGATCTGGGCTGTGTGACAGCAGGGGACAGGACTTAGCGACCTGGCTGTCTGCTTTAGGTCTCTGTTCTTCTCTGCCTTCAAGGAAAGCTTCCATCTCTCCCCCCCCAGTAATGCATTTTCAGATAGTCAGCATTTCTAAACTTGCTTATCCTCAAGTGAGTGTAAATCCTACACTATCTGTATAACAAGCAAAAGCATTATCCTCATGAAAACCAAATAAATTAATATCTCACTGCAGCACAGCAACCTAAACTCTGACTTAGACAGTGGTTATTTATGTTATCTTGGCGTTTTGTAGCTCAGTGGGAAACAGCTCCTGTATTAAGCTGCTTCTATCAAACCCAGGATCTCGTGCTTTGAAGATGCTCGGTGGTGCCTCATGGACACACTTCCCACCTCAAGTTCCTCCATGCCCTGGGTGATCACTTGTGGACAGCTGGGAAAAGTGGTAGCTGAGGACAGAAATCAGCTCTCCAAACCCCAGAGTCCTGCTGTAAAGCTGAGGGGAGAAAAGAGGGCTCTGTCAAGAGCACCGGTTATGGCGTAAGTCATCTGTTAAGGGCTAACAGCAGGACAAGAGAAAGACCAACCCCAAGGAATATCTGTAAATCCAGCACCTGAATTTTAAGGCTGTTTTACCAGCGTTGGAACTCTTTCCTTTCTGAGTAGGAAGTGAAGAACTAGGAAAAGGGTTTGAACTCCGGCTGGTTTCCTGTGAGCCAGGGAGACGTACTGGAGCTACACGTTGTCAAGAAATCCTGCCAGACAGAGGAGAGAGATGGGCTTTTTCTTTAAGGACATAAAAAGATCAGTGGCTGAAAGAACAGATCTCCTGACACTATAGGGATGACATTTGCTGTATGACTTTACGTGAACTTTAAGGTAATTAAGTGTGAGGTGTCTGCTTGCCTTTTACACTTCTACAGCACGGCCATTGCTCAGGTCGCTCCAGTTGGACAGGAGGGGCATTGCCAGGGTCCCCGCTGTGCACTCACAGCCGACAAAAGTCATAAGCATTTTCCAGATTTCCTGCCTTAAACTAACCTGAATTTATCACCTGACAAACTCAGCAGCAAAATCTAGTTCGGCAGGCAAAACGAAGGTTCATTACATTCTCCCCGGGACCACGGGAGCTGCTCTCCCTTTCACCTGCCGATCGCTGACCGATGGACAGGTCGCTCTGTCTTCATAGCTGTCAAGTGCTGTTGCAGGCGCTGTCTCATCACTGATTCAATCATGTCAAGGTGAGGGAGGATGTGGTTTTGAAACCTTGAATGCCCTTCGCTCTCAGACTGCTCTGCTGTTCGGCGGCTGCTGTGCAGCGTGGGCTCTTCAGTTGTCTCCTGGATTAAATGATCTCATTAGGTAATTTCAAAGAGCTGGATGGAGCAGAGCCACCTGCTTTCTCAGAAAGAGAGTCTCATCAGCTTTCTGCAATTTGATAAAGCACATGTGAAAAGGATGTCTGCATCCCCTGAAAACCTTGCTTTAAAGATGTAGCTCCAAGATTTCCTGGTTTGGAGATCAGTTAAACAGACCATCCCTTTGCCTCCTCTCCTTCTCCCTCCTTCCCTTTCTTTCCCCTTTCCCCAAGCTTTTTTTCTCCATTGTACTTGCAAACATCTTAGGGATATTTACCAGTTACCAGTATGCTTATTCTAGTACGTGTAAGCCAATATGGGTACACAGGTATAAATCCCCATGGGGAAACCCCACCTCTGGATTAACAGGGGATTTTTGATTTCTAGTCCACAGTGGTAAAGTTAAGAAAAAAGACCTTGATCCTGGAATAAGACTATCATGTCTGGGGCAGTTTTACTGACATGGCTTTAACAGTTTGCAGTGCCAGGATAGCATGTGCTGGTACAGCTCTTGAACCTGCAAGAGCTGCTGCCTGGGTACAAGTGCTGCCCAGAGACCCCAGAAAGGCAAATGCCTGTGCCTGCCTGCTGAGCGGCACAGGGACGGCGCCCGAGGAGTGCAGCCTGGGCATCTGCATCCCTGCCTGTCCCTACGCTGTGCAGAAGGACTGTTTCTGGGAACTAACGGAGGGCCGGGACTGAGTTGTCTGCCTCCGGTAAGAAAAACAATATCTTTGATGATGATTTTTGTAATGGGAGTATCTACTGCCTCCAAAAGTGGAGTGATATTACCAGCTCATTTCATACAGATCATTATGCAGCTACCTAATCTTCCTTGAAATGGTGGCCTGCCCGGTTTTGTGTTTCAGGACCATTCTCCAATCCTCCTTCTGTCCTGTAAGACAAGCAGTATTAGAGCCATAACTGCAGCTATCAATTGTGGGGTGGCCCATTATCTTTTTAATAAGCACCATAGAATATTTTTTTGGCTTACAATTGACCTTTTTTTCATCCCAGTCCTTTTAAACACAACCTGTATGCTGGAAAGCCAGGCTGGTTTTCTGCAGTGCGTGCACATCAGTAGCTGAGAGGTAGAAGGCAGCATTCAGTTTTCCCAATGAGGCAGAGGGCAGACAGACTCTGCTGCACTCCTCTTGTGCTATTACCTTTGTGGGGCTGGCAAATCAATTTTTTTGGGTGGGAAATGTGGCTAGGTAAAGCAGGAGAGAGATGTACTTGCAGAATGAAAGTGCCATTTCATGAGGGTTTTTTATCTTAATTGAATTTTTAAAATTGCAGTTGGTTTATTCCTTTATATTGCTTTCACTCAAAAGCTGGAGAGTTGCTAGATAGATTATGGAAAACACGCAGTCTCATGAGATGTTTTTTTAAGACATTCTCAGAATTATTATAGGAAAATATCTTTTTCTCACAGCATCAGAAGTTTAGTCTGTTGTCTCCTCCTGTGATCTTCAAAACAGTTACTATTTAATTATTGATATTTACAACACGGCAGTAGTTAAATGTGGCAGCAGTTCCGCATGTAATCTTTATATGCCTACATTCAGTGAGGAAAATATTTGTATTATGATGAGTCACAGGAACTGATTTAAAATGCTGTACGTAAACATCTACACGACCTCTATCTGCAGCCTGAAATTCTCGGCGTAAGCAGCGGTTGCTGACTGAATTCTGCAGGGTTTAATCCAACAGTTGTTCCCCTTTCCTGAGACGCGGGGAGCGGTGTGCTTGCTCCTACCTCTTCTTGTTCTGCAGTGACTGTGCCTGGATCATGGCAGTGCGAGAGCTGAGGCCCCTCGGTAGCACGCCTGCAGCTGTACCATCCTGCTTTCTTTATCAGACACATCCGACACTGCCTTATGGTTGCACAAACCCTCTTTGCTTTTGTGCCTTTAGATTTTGGCATCGCTTCCCTGAGGAATTTGCTCGCAAGAGCTCTCTGCAGCGACGGGAAAAGCACTGCTTTCCTCCTGACAGGCTTCCCCAACCCTGGCCTTTGCTGTTGAGATTTCTCCGGGCGCTCGAACCTCCTCTATTATGTACATTAGCAGCAGCACTGAAGAACAGCAGCTGAAGGCACCAAGGGGTTAAAAAGTGTGGCTGTGCTGCTGTATGGGGCACACATTTGGGGAAACATCAGTGACAGCAGCTGAGTTGCTGCCTCTCCTTAGTACCAGGCTCCAGGCAGCGAGCCCTGGGGTGAAGGTGCTTTTTCCCTCCCTTCTGCCAAGAGCACGTTGGCTCCTTGGCTCCGGCTACTGACAGCCAGCGTTCCTCTGGTCAAGCCCTGCAAACAGCAGGTTTAGCTCTTAGTAAAAATGTGACTGATCGAAACAATCTCCTATCGGGGCTCAGCAAGCTCGGTGGTGTCTCTTGCAGGCGGGTTGGTCATGCCAGGATTTTACGCTGGGGGGTGGATGGGGACCCATCCTTTAAAAATGCCTGGGGTACATGTACAGTGGTTCAGACCTCGGTAGAAGAGGGCTTTCATGCAGAGCCCCGGTGACCTCCGCTGATCTACTGCTCTGGGGACTGGCTGATGAGGATTAATTGATTCATCTTGGGCCACCAGCTTTCTCAGCTGGTTACCACTCCCCGGGAACTGTTATTTTCCTCAGGCAGACTTGACTAATTGTAAGTCTTTAAGAATGGCACTTCCAAAAAAGGGGGGCCTGCTGAGTGAGTTATTAGTCATCCTTATCTGGGAGGGAAGCAACGGCTGCTCTAACAGCTTCTTTATCTCTGCAGCGCCATGTTCTCCGGAGAGGGGCTGTGGGGATGCTGTGCGGCGGGGAGCTGCCATCCACCTTCCTTCAAGGAGAGCAAAGGGCAGAACAGCTTCTTTCTAAAGTGCTAGCTCTGCACCCTCCAAATCATGGCTTTGTTTTTAAAAGCTATTTATTTTTAACAAGTTGTGACTAATGAACCCCCCTGTATTTTTCTAATGATATCTGACACAGATTTTATTTTTTTTTTTGCAAATAGATGGAGCTCAGTGTTTCCCCTGACGGATGATCCAGCTCTGTGTCTGCAAGAGCTTTGCAGCAGACTCTGAATGTCTGGCAGGAGATATACTTGCTCTGCAAAAGTGTGGTCCTCTCTGTTTGTGGGCATGACAGAGCCCAGAACTCATTTTGAAGAATGTCATGGTCGAAATAGCTTTGGTAGCTGCATTTTGCCCTCTGAAGCACTTGCTCTCAGGTTTTAATATGGTTTCTCACATTCTTGCCAAACTTGACTGTGTTGTGGCTCCTTTTCTGTGGTGATGAGGAAGCCTCCAGAGAGCGTATTGAACATGTTACATAGATGTGCAATCTACTGTTGGGAAATGGCTAGGGCTTTACCAAACCAGGCTCGTCAGAAGAGGTGTCCTAAATGGAAATGTGAGAGCATCACTGTGTCTTCTCTCTTTAATTCTCATATATCTCCAGAAAGAAGAAAACAGCCTTGCTCCAAAGCTCTCTTGGCAAAAACTATAGTGTCATCTTGTATTTCAGTGTAACTCGTAGATCTCTTCAGTCAAACAAAGTTCCTATCAATTAGCAAAATACTCGTCCTCCAGAAAAACTGGCAATGATCCGCTTGTCCAAAGTAACTGAATTGCTGCCAAACTGTCCATCTTGCACCTCTTTTGCATAATGCACTCTGTTACGGCGTCTGTTTAATACAGCAGCATTGTCTAGGAAATGACATTTGGCTTTTGCCTTGACAGGTATTTGACAGTATCTCACCACCTTTCCCATTATTTTCCCATCACAAGTTTATCCGTAATGAGGCTGAGAATAGGGGCTGCTTTGCACTTATCACAGAGATTGTCACAAATATACTTATCACCAGCTTCTTGGAAGGACCCATCAGCACCCAGTTTACATGGCTGTCACTGATTAGTCCCTCTAGGACCGCAGGATTCTAATCATCAGCAAAGTCCTCTGGTGCAGTAGGAAGATGCCCTGGCTGCTGCAGGTTGAAGAGCTGCTCTGTTATTTTCGTTAGGTGTATTCTCCACACAGGCATTAATGGCTCAGGTTTTGCTCCTTATCTGTGATCTTCAGTCCTGTTTGTTAGGACACTTGTGTGATAAAAGAGTGCACCTCCCAGGCTGATAATTTTTTTTCATGAGACATGCATTTGCATGCCAAATACATAGTATGACTTGCAAAAATAAAAATAATTTTAAATTTGGTACCTGTCTTGTTTGTAAAACATTCCAGGCAAATTCTGTCTCAAAAATAATTACAACTTCTCTTTCAGAAATTATCTGTTTTTTCTTCTGTCAACAGAATTGACCTCATTATAGGCACATAGAGGTGATAATGTCATTGTCAGGGGCTTAGATTAACATCAGGTTGCTAAGAGTATCATCCTGTATGTTCATTTTCCAGTGAAAGAAAAACAGAAAAAAGTGCATTAAAACCTTTTAGAAATCAGAGTACTTACTCTAATCCCATCAAGCACCTCACTACAAGAAGGACATTGAGGTGCTGGAGCATGTCCAAAGAAGAGCAACGAAGCTGGTGAAGGGTCTGGAGAACAAGCCTTATGAGGAGCAGCTGAGGGAACTGGGATTGTTTAGCCTGAAGAAGGGGAGGCTGAGGGGAGACCTTATCGCTCTCTACAACTACCTGAAAGGAGGTTGTAGAGAGGTGGGTGTTGGTCTCTTGTCCCAAGTAACAAACGGTAGGATGAGAGGAAATGGTCTCAAGTTGCACCAGGGGAAGTTTAGATTGGATATTAGGAAAAATTTCTTCACCAAAAGGATTATCAAGCTTTGGAACAGGCTGGCCAGGGAGGTGGTTGAGTGGCCATCCCTGGATGTATTTAAAAGATGTGTGGATGAGGTGCTTAGGGACATGGTTTAGCGGTGGATTTGGCAGTGATAGGTTTACAGTTGGATTTGATCATCTTAAAGGTCTTTTCCAACCTAAATGATTCTCTGAAAAGTCTTCTAATTCAGAATACACCAACTACTTATTGACTGTGCTACAGAGCTTATAATTTTCCATATATTACAGAAAGTTGTGAATAACTGGTGACGTAAGAAATTTTGCTTCAGCATGTGCTTCTGGTTCAAGTCATATATGAAAGGGCTCACAGCTTCTGGTATGATTTATAAAACAGACAAAAATTCTAATGGAAGATTTATATTCACTTTGCTCAGAATTTAGTTAGGTTAAGAAGTTGCTGAAACAATACCTTTTTAATCTACATACATATAAATTTAGAGAGATTTCCCTTTTAATGATAGACCAGATATGTGTCATCATCGTGACAGATAGCTAAGTCTCCTGGCTGATACAATACAGTTTGTCAAACAAATGGCAGGGAAAGCGGGTTGCAGTAGTCTCTCTGCCAACAAAATGCCTCCTGCCAGCGCCGTAGGTGGCTGACTGACGGCCCCTTCCAAATGGGGACAGTTATATAATAACAACTCCACTCTGTGTCAGCAGTGATGCTAATGTATGCAAGTGTTGCTATAATGAATATGATTAGATTTCTCTGTATACAGAAATATGCCGAACTACCTGTATCTAATCTCACAATAAGGGGAGAGAAGAGGACTTCAACCTTGGAGATATTGCCCCCATCTCTGCTGCTGGAGCTGCTCTGCTTGGGGCTGGGGTGCTGGCATGCTGCAAAACTCTCAGCTCATGCAAAGTCCTGGCTACCGCTGCTGCTGCCTGGGAAAGAGGGACACTGCAGCTGAGGGGGCTCTGAGGATGCCCTTGCCCGCTTTACCGGGCTGCAGTGGGTTCAGAGGTATAGCTGGTCAAAGCCAACAGAGAATCAGAACTGCGGAGTGTGATCACCTGCTTTATCCCTTCAGGAGCTCACACTCACTTTTATTACAGAACCATAGAATAGCCTACGTTGCAAGGGACCTCAAAAGATCATCTGGTCCAACCTTCTGTAGGAAAGGGAACCTGTTATCTAGCACCCTGGAACTGGCCTATCTTGAAAACCTCCAGTGATGGACACTCTACCACATCCTTGGGGAGGTTGTTCCAGTGAACGGTTGTTCTCACTGTAAATAAATATCTTTCTTCTATCAAGGTTAGGTTGTTGTTTTCTTTGGGGCAGGTAATCAGTGCATGACAAATCTCTGTCACTCTGTTTGAGTATTTTCAGCTTATTTCCTGAACAAGATAATGAACAGACTTTGCTGTGCAAAGAGACTGGAGGAAAACCTGCTACCTCAGTAGTCATGAATGAGACACTTCCAGACGTCATGAAAGAGGGAGTGTTGTTTATTGAAGAAATTTTACTTTAGGGCCTCCTGAATATTCATGGTGTGCTGGTTCCTGCTGATCAATGTTTCTGTTGTCTCAATTAATCAGCTGATCTTGTGAAGAGTTCTAATCGGCTCCCATGTTGCCAGAAACTAGCCCCACTTCAAGTGAAGGAAACATGACTGTCAGCAGTTAACGGGATGACCAGTTGCACATTGAGCCTGGAAGCTGGATGTTTGGGGTAGTATGTAGGCAGACTCCAGGACAAAGAAAGAAGACCTATCTGTCATGGCTCTACTTTGTATAACATCTTTCACGTAACCTAACAAAACTGTTTTCTAATCAAGCAAGATGGTAAGACAGATATCAAATGCCCCTGTGACAGAGCTGTTGAGAAGGATGAGCAAGAGAGCAGACGTTGGGAAAGACAAAAAAAAAAAAAAGATGGGTAAAAATCATGGAAGGCTGTTGCCAGGAGCAGTGACTGCAGAGAAGGCAGTGGAACCATGAGCATGGCAACATGCAGTTGGCTAGAGGTGGCCAGTGCTAATGGCTGGGGAAAATCTCCTGCTTGGATTTTTAGGTCAAGCAGTGAAAAGTGGGTAGATGCTGCATAGACCAGAATCAGGATAGGTAAACTTCATTTACCTGCATTTATACCACTGGCCCTGATCTCCAGGGAACAGATTGACTTGAGATCACAAGATTTTCTATGTAATCTGTGTTCTTTTTTTTTTTTTGTGTCTCACAAGCTGTGGATTCACCCAATTCATATGCTAAAGCTTTTCCCTGCAATGGCAAGCACCACAGCTACAGGGACCATGGCTGTCTGAGTTTGTCCAGCTGTTCAAAATTCAACAAACCTGTGGGCACTGCTGCAGAGAGACAGGACATGTAGCTGTAGCCATCCCAGCAAGGCAGCCGGCTCAGACGTGGCCGTTGGCAAGCCATGGCCATGCTGTGCGACGCAACTGCAGACAGGCCAAAGCAGTTATGGGGGAAGCAGCTTAATGCAGCGTGTGCACCTTTAGATGGGCATTACAGCAGTGTTTCATGACAAACTCCTGCTCCCTGTCTCCCCAACCCAGACATCAGGCTTCATCCAAGCTAATAAATTCCACACCAAGAGACCTATTAGTTTCCTTGCTCAAATGGAGAACAACGTAAATGGGATCAATCCAGCCAGGCCCAAGCTGCACCATCCAAGCTGCAATGAACTGCTGGAACTGCTTGGTCAGATCTCCATAGGCACAGGAATTTCTGCAGTGCTTCCCAGGGCACGCTGGAGCAACACCCCTGCACTCCTGCACCCACCAGAGGTTTGCACACCATCAGGTGGTCCTCTCTAAGCGCCCTGCACAGATGCTGACCTGATGCCTGCGTTTCATAATGAGATTTGCCTTCCTTGCACCAGCAGGGCAGCTCCAGCCTGATGTCTACTTGGCCTGGCTGCAGGTTTGCAGGGGACAGCTCTCCACCTCACACATTTCATGGCATGTCTCTTCCCAGAGCTCCAACTTCTGGGTGGTTTAGTTTGTCTTCACAGCATCAATGGAAACACACACATGGCTGCCAGGTACCAGCTGAGGAGGTGAAGGAGCCTCCTTTCATCATCTTGAGTGTCGAATGCTCCTTCCAGGGCTGACTCCCC
Source organism: Gavia stellata (assembly GCF_030936135.1). Taxonomy (NCBI): domain Eukaryota; kingdom Metazoa; phylum Chordata; class Aves; order Gaviiformes; family Gaviidae; genus Gavia; species Gavia stellata. Next base: position 19,397,913 of record NC_082599.1, on the reverse strand, counting down.
TATCAGCTGCTGGTGACAGTGAGCGGTGGTCACCATTAGCACTGCTCAACCACGGGCACGGGCAGCTGCGCTGGATCCTGCCCTAAAGCCACCTCTTTCTAGGAGTAAACTCCCTCTGCCTTCCTCATTGCAGCCTGACACCAGATTTATTACACAGATTTCTTTACCTGGTGTGAACAGAAATCCGATCAGCCACGACATGCAGCCAGTGATCATCCTTTATACAATTCAGTTGCTTCCCTATACATTGCAGCATACATTCTTTTATTAGTTTTCCTATTCCCACTAGGTATTTTTCTAATGGCTTAATTATACTATCCATATGCTAAGCATGTGTCAAGCGGGATCCTGTCATTAGCAGCTGTCGATCTGTAAACCTGAGCTGAAAGGAAGAAAGTCCAAGGAACGCACTCCACAGAAATGATGCACTCACTGTTGCGGATGGAAAAGAGTTTTACTTTTATTCTTGAACACATGATAAGAAGAGTAGAAAAAGGACAATGCAATATTGCTAAGGCAAAAGAGTTTCTATAAGGCTTCAGAACTAAATTTCTGATAACAGGTACAGGAGTGGGATTTATAGCTGAAAGCTCTGAGCTCTGCTTTAAAGATCACACACTGATAAGAGGGCCAGTTCTCTGGCAGAGGAGAAATTTTACCTAAACTTATCTGAGGTCTAAGGAAGCTCCCAAGCCATGTGCAGATAGGAATCTTTCCTCAAACATAAGTTCAGATATGGGTTCAGTTCTTCCTTTAATAGCTTATCTCCAGTATGAAATTATCTGCCTTTTTAAGGCCAGCAGATATACCTCCTTGCTGTTTGCAGTCCAGCTTCTTTCTGTTAATCCAGCAGATAGGACATCACGGATTATCACTCACATCTGATGCTCTTTGCCTTGAATGCTTTCCTGTTACTTTATTTCCTATTAACCTCAATTAGCATGATTGAAGTCAGGCTGAGGCTTGTGGTAACATTCCATCACGTTCTTCTACCTCTCTTGCTTTAAACTACTTCTAGATTATTTTACACTATTTGACATACCAAGGCCCACAATAATATTGAATATCGAAATATACTGAATAATTAAGATTATTCAAGAAGTTTATACAACAGTGTGTGCAGTTCATGCTGGATGTCTTTTAATGCCACATGTAGCCATTTCCTGGTTTGCATGTCCTGCTGAAGGCAGTACCACAGTTGTCTCACCTCAATCTTTGTCAGCTCTTTGAGGGATCATAGACAGGCATAATGTCTAACGGCTTACCTGTCACATGCTTAAGCACACCACTACTTCATTTGTACAGATACAGTAATAAGGCTTCACAGTTTTAGGGCTTCGGTGTATCACTTTTGCCCATCATGTAACCCTTGATCAATGTCACCAGATGTTTAAAGTCTTTGCAGCAGGGGATCTGTTGAGTAGACAGTAGCCAGTTTTCTTCACCTGGCCACCTTCTCTACTGAAGAAGGTTCCCGTTTGAGTAGGAGGCACATAAGCTTTAGCAAATCTTGAAATTCATCTTTGTCATCAGTGTTGGCATCTAATCCCCAGAAGAACTGGAAAGACAGTGGCAAGAAAGGCACATTACCCTCAAAAAATGAAGTTTGCAATTTAATATGTAGTTGCTATTGCATACTGAGAGTTTGTAATAGAAGTCTTTAATTGGAATTTATAAATTGCTGATAGACAGATTTCCAGAACGATCATTATTCCACTTACCATCAATCTGCCAGTATAAATGACTGACCAAGGTACATGGACAGTTGGTATAAAAATCAATCTTATACCCTTTTTATCAGGCTTGGCTACACAATTCTGTCAATTTTCCACAGAAAATCAATAGCAATATTAGCTGTCTCATTAGCGACCGTCACAGTGTCACTAATATGGCTTCTTTGTAGGGCCAAAACATTGGCTGGCCTACTTTTTTTCTTTCACAAGGAGTGTCTAGGGATCTAGAAATACCAGAGATGAGCTAACTGTTCAAATTACATTTGGAAGATTTCTTCAAAAGAAGTCCCAGCCTGCTTTATGAGGACCCAGGCTAATCTTCTAGGGCCCAGTTTTGCAGCTCAGCATCTGTTTTCTTGCAGAAATAATTTTCTATCTAGACTCTGGCATTACAATTCTCTTGAGCTTTTTCAAGGAAATTGATGATAAAATGAAGTAAATTAATTTTCCTATTTCATCTATTAAATATCCACTCACCCCCATTAGCTAAGGCTTCTTATAAACTAAAAAAGATCAAACCAAGCCTTTCTTCTCTCTGCCCAGCCGGGTTGGGCAGGGAAGCATTCCAATAGGACTGTGCACCCTGAACTTCTCAGTCATTCCTGTTCCTTGAAGGAGGATTGCCTCCCTCAGGGCCCCGGTGCTGCGGAAGCACCATGTCCTGCCACAGACCTCCCTCAGTACCTCCTTTGCCCTGGTCCACAGTGTCCAGCCTTGGAGAACCTTGTTATGCAGAGGTAGTTTAACCATGCGGGACCTGCACCACCTCGGTACCGCCTGCTCTCACTGTCAGCAACTGCCGTTAAGGCAGGAATTGTCTTAATTTCAGTGGTGTGCTGAGAGGGATCAGCGATGGGACTTGCCATCGCTTCACGGACCTGACCCAGACCTGAAAGCTGATCTGACTCAGAGAGCTGAGAGGTTTTATTTGGAGACAAGGAGATAACAAAGACAAATAGTTGAGAAGAAAACTATTCCCTGGGAGGAACTGTTATAAATTAAATTCTGATTTAAGAATAAAACCAAAAAGAAATTAAAATTGTTCTGAAAAGGCTCTTTTTCACAATGGTACTGCAGTTTTTAACTTGGGTGATTTCAAGGCTCTCCAGAAGGTTGCACTGGGGCTACTAAAGGGTGCTGCAATAAGTGGCTCTGCTGGGAGGGACAGTCGGGTCCTCACAAGGATCAGCTTTGCTTCTGAGTGTGAGCAACACCCCTGGAAACAGGGGGCTCAGTCCCCACCTGATCCTGAACACCTGGTTAGAAAGGTCAGTGTTGAAAGAGCTACAACAAAAAATCACCAATTATTGTCAGGTTTTTTTAAACGCTCCTGCCTTTCTTAGAGAGCAGGCAGCAGGTAGAGGACACAGCAGACCCTTGGCTAACCTCACCCAGCAAAGCATCCTGAGAGGGGACCGGAGCGGGGGAATCGTGCCTCACCACCTCGGTCTGATCCCTGCGAGTGCCCTCCGCCTTCACAGGGCTGGAGACCTCAAACTACACCAACTGTTTGAATTTCACTGACACAATGTACCTCCCCCCCCGCACTGCATCTTAACTCCAAGTGCTGAAATCTTTTTTCCTTTTCCTGTTCCTTTATGTGTAGGACGCAATGCACTAAAGGGTGGTTTTGATCGTGTTTATGTGACACCATTTGATCCTTGGAAGTCTGCTTTATATCCCTCAAGTAAAATACTGCTCTGCTCCGAGGGAAGAGCAGCTTTTTACCATTTATCACCTTGCTCTTTCATAAACAGACTCTATGTTAGTACTAAATAGAATAGGATCAAGGCAGAAGAAACATCTATTCTCATGAGAGATAAGTCTGAGATAAGACTGAAAGATAAGACTGATTTCAGTCTGGATAAGAGGAGGCTGAGGGGAGACCTCATCGCTCTCTACAATTACCTGAAAGGGGGTTGCAGAGAGGTGGGTGTTGGTCTCTTCTCCCAAGTGACGAGTGACAGGATAAGAGGAAATGGCCTCAAGTTGCACCAGGGGAGGTTTAGACTGGATATTAGGAAAAATTTCTTTACTGAGAGGGTGGTGAGACACTGGAATAAGCTGCCCAGGGAAGTGGTGGAGTGACCATCGCTGGAGGTGTTCAAAGAACGTGTGGATGAGGCATTGTGGGACATGGTTTAATGGGCATGGTGGTGTTAGCTGATGGTTGGACTTGAAGATCGTACAGGTCTTTTCCAACCTTAGTGATTCTGTGATCCTTCTATACGTTGGTCATAGGAAAACCCAGGAGTCCCTGCCCCCGTGCAGAGATGTGCTGTGTGCACATTCAATCTCCAAACACTTCCACCTTGTGCTGCCTCTCAGTGATGCTGCTGCTTCTGACGGCACCATGTGTGTGCCAACTGCCGGAGCTGTTAAATAACTGCTGCATTTTCACCCCATGTTGGTGCATATCTGTGGCGACCAAAATATTTCCTAGGACTATAAGGCTATGCTATATTTTCCCAGCTGTGAGTCAAGGGCAGAGGTTTCAAGCTGACTCTGGCTACTGATAAAGAAGGGCTCCCTGAGACACTGCCTTCTCCTTTTCCCCGGCAGCTCGTAAGCAGAAATGACATAGGCCAAAGAGATTTCCTGGGAGAATGAATGCAGGGACACCCCACTTTCCTGTTTGCCTCTCCAGCTCTTGCCCGTAAGTATTTTTTAAGGTATTTGGACTCTGCAGAGGAGTCTTAGTGTGCGTGATTTCTGCAAGGGCAACAGAGCTGGAGGAGACCGGAGGTCCCCAGGAGGGGTGCGGAGAAGCAGGACCTCCTTATTTCTGTGCAAATGCTCTGGGCTGCCAGCGCTGGCTGATTTGTCCTTGGGAAGAAAAGAGATAAGGCCAGTTTAACTGGAGCAGGAAAAAAGGATAGGGTGTTGTGAAGGGAAACTCACTGACTGCAATGTACTGAACAGGATTAACCAGAGAGGGAAAGTCATTATGGTTTACAGTTTACAGACCAGGCAGTAATTTGTAAAGCATTTGTATATCCTTCAGTGCCAAGGTGCCAGGCAAATGTGACACCCAGTCAAGAGTACAGATGGTGAAAATAATTAGGAAGGCAAGACACGGCACGTCTTACTTAATAACAATAACAACCTCCATTTCATCCTAAGAGCTCTGAGGCTAATCCTGCTATTTTATTTCTGAGCATTCTTGAGTGCGACTTTTAAAATATCTTCACTGCCTTCTATTTTGGGAAAGCCTTGAGAGGTGCTGCTAATGAAGACAAATGAAGGAAAAGGAACTTGACCCCAGAGTATGAAATTTTGCTCATTAACTTGTGCTTCCAGTTGGCTGATTGATATTATTTGGATATAGATGGGGTAATTAATGACAGGAAGTAATGCAGCAGGGTATGAATTGTGCGGAATGCACTTCAGTAAATCTACATTTTATTATGTCTCGGTTTATTTATGTGCACTATATTTGTTATGCCACTGCCTGATGTAGTTACCACCTTAATTCGGAATTTCCTTAACTTAATTGTTTTCTTCATTCTTTTATGCTATTTTTGGAATTTTTTGTTTATGTTTCTGTATGTAATGATTTCCTAGTCTGCTTTTAGTAGCATGAGGATGAATTTTCATGGCCATATGGAACATTTCAGCATGTGAAACATTTCTTACAATAGGAATTGCCATTGAAATGAACTATACTTCCTTCCTACTTCATTGGACAGGCTATTGGTATTGCCAGTAAATGAATGGTCACAAATCTTATATGTACTCTCACTTACATTATTTCTCTGTCCCAGAAGGAAATGAGCTAAATATGATTTTTTTTACATTTGTGGGGTGGGTGGAGGGTGAAAGGCTCTGTCAGAACTTTTTTTAAATGACACATCCTCCTGGGAAGGAAATTGTCCTATGGTTTGAGCCAAAGGATTTTAAACCAGCAAAATATCACTGTGCTTTGTGTTTAGCTTCTTGATATGTGAACAATATATATCACCAAAGAAAAAGATGAGCTTAAAATATTGAGTGATGTGAAATGACCCCTGGAAAGATTCTGTAAATGTTTATACATTGAATAATTCGACACAAACTTACTGAGGTGGTAAGAGAATATGCCCAAGAAAAGTTAGTGACCTGAATGTCTGTTTGAAGGATCAGGCTGTTGCTATGAATATTTTTACCCAGGTCTCTCAAAGAACACTAAGTTTTGGATGTTTGTCTGTCCACCTGTCTTTTGCCACCTAAAAACCTTTGAATCCTTTGACATAAACCTGGTACTTACACTTGAGGTTGAGCAATGAAACCTTTTATATAGTGCATGGCTCATAACATAAAAACATTTGAACAAAAAATTACATTCTTTTATGCAAGATGCAAAACAGCAGATGGAAGAAAGTGCCAGGACAGAATAAGAATCTGAAATTAAGAGTTAATGCCTGTGTAAATGGAGCTGGTATGGTCATAGGCACCGATGCCTAGCAGGCAGGCAAGATGGGAGTTACAGCTTGGGGCTATGTGGCAATTGTCTGTGTGTACCTCTCCAGATCAAGGGGACTGAGACTGCTTATCTGTGAGTGAAAGAGGGGAAAATGACCTCACACGTCCTGCAAGGAAGAGCATTCAGATGAGCAATTATCAGACAATAGCTGATGCTCTGGAATTTCCTCTAATAACAATAACTTGATTGCTTGCATATTCTTTCTCACAGGCATTAAAAAAGAGAGGCGGGGAGAATCAGGTACTCCAACAACTTTGACACTCCTCATGATTTTATTTAGAAAATGTTGAGAAAAAAATTGAAAGCGGTGTTACAGTGTTGCATTCCTGCTGAGGGTGACAACGTGGTTCAGGCGTGTGTTGCTTTTAGATTACAAAAGTATCTTTCCCCATGCCAGACTGCTCTGTCCTGCTCACTTCAAACATGAACATCTAGATGTCCATGGATGATGAGCATCCTTTGAGACATAAAACTGAGATCTTAACTCCTGAAGACACCCAGTGTTGGTGGAAGGGTCTTTGCTAAACACAGAGGGATTGAGTCATTATACTTATCAGTGTCCTGTACCTAGACATGGCATTCCCTTGTTATCTTGGATCACTATGCAGTGAAAGTAGTGCAGTGTTTGTGTGATCTTATTCTTTAGCCTGCTTCAAAGAGCTAGTAACCCCTTTAAAGTTAATAATATAATACCCTAATAATGAATATTACTCCGTGTGGGCTATTTTTATGAGATAATAACAATCTGAAGTTAAAGTTCATCTTGCTGGAAATATATAATATAGCCAACAGGAAAAAAAAAAAAAAAAACCTCTCACCCTCTCCAGTGAGAACCGCAGAAAGGAAAAAGCAGACTTTCATCATTCAGAATTTACTGAAAACATGTTGAATGTTTATTTGAAATGAGAGGAATGGCCAGCCATCTGGCAGCCTTCTGAAAGCTGTATGTCTCCTCTCAGCAGATGGTGCACACAGAACCTGAACACAAAGCCTCCTCCTTTTGTCTTAGGTGCTTAAAAATGTGCTTCAAGGCATAACTGTGGACTGCCGTGGGACCACTGCCACTGCTTTCAGGGAACTGCTTGGGGTAGAAAGCATTTTAAGATGGGTAAGAGACCATTTAGTACAAAGTATTTTATTTTTCCTGTTGAAATAAGCCTAGAGTTGATCTTTGTGTCCCAGCACTAAAAAAAAATAAAGAGAATAATAAACCCTCTGGTAGTCTTACATAGACTTTGGCGTCTCTTCCAGTCTCTCCCGCTCTCCTCCACCCTCCTATAGTACCCATCTTTGCCCTTCCCCACAACTGCTCTGCCGTGATCTACCCACATTTATTTTCTGTAACTCAAATTCATCCCATTTCCTTTGAATCAGAACTTTTATTTCACTTTTTCTCCATTTCTTCTCTAATGATTATTTATGAACTAAATTATGCAAATTACAGCTTATATGAAAATAATAAATGTTCTGGAATAATTACTGCATTAAACTGTCTGGGTCATAAGCCCTAAATATTGCAGGGAAACTGCCAAAACATTTTATTTTACAGGCACCACAACCTGGGACCATGAAGTTCCCATGACTAGTCATTGATCTCATTAGCTAATCAGTCTGTGGATGTAAAGACTATAGTTAAAAGTAACTCTATGGCATTTCTGACTTTCTGTCAGAAATGATAAAATCATTGTTGATAATTGGCCACTTTTAAGGGTGGGATTAGCTGGCTACCAGTTTTTCTACTAAGAAAATACCTGTAATCAGCCTGACCTTATTACTCACCAGCACTCGTTATCCTTGCCCAGCAGCCTGAGACAGAACAGGACAGGCAGTGATTTCCCAAGAACTGAGGCCCCTGCTCTGCTGCTGACACAAACACTGGCGCTCTTACAGAACTGGACTAGGTAATGGAGCTCCCCCTAATGTTGTTTCTATATTATACATCTCCCAGGCTGCCGGCTCCTGCAGCCCCTGGCTGGGGAGGCCAGGCCAGGGTGGGTGGCTGGGTGGGTGCTGCTATGGGTGTCCTGCGTACTTGCCCACACACACAGAGGGTCTGCCTGCAGACCCCCCGTGTCTCTAGGGACGGATGCTCAGGGTACTGTACCTGAATAAGGAGCCTTTGTTAGCCCACACCAAACCTGTTAGCTGGTTCCACTCTTAGGATGGGGCCATACAAAAGTTTAATGACTATTCCTGCTGCTAAGCCTCCTAGGAAAAGCTCTTCATAGCTGTTCAGGTTGCTAACTCTAAAGCAGGAACCAAGTGAAAACTAAATTTCTAGCCTACCTTTAAGGATTAATGGCAAATTCCACTCACTGACTTATCAGTGGATTGCCTTTTACCACTGCAGGTCCCAGGGTATTGGCTCAGGTAGAATTGTTCAGGTGCTCTGTTAGTCATTGAATACAGCTTTATGTATTGTTTCTCTAATCAGTCTTGAGGCTCTCAGGCATGATGACTGCTTTTATTATAGCCACAGATCTCCATGGCAGATCCTGGGAATTATGTAGTAAAGAGAAGCTTTTTTTTTTTTTTCTTTTTAAACCTGCTTCCACAAGAAGAAATGAAAAGGTTATTTATGGAGAGTGAGATCCACCCTATTTTATACATACTCAAGCATCTCATCTCTAAAACCCAATGAAGAGCTCTGAGGTGCACAGGCCTTTTACAGAAAAAGATTATCTTATAAAACATCAACAGTTATGGGTTATCATATGGAATATTCCGGTTTCCATCCAGAGGTCCAGACACTTGCAAAAGTCTGTAAGCTCTACATGGCACAGATGCATTTAAGAAATTAGTGTAACTTGGACGGGGTGGCATTCTGGGTGAGGTTTGTGGCTGGGTTAGGTAAATGATCTGAGTTATGCTGCCTGCTGGTAGAGCTTGATCTGAAATATTGTCCTGTGGTGAGAAATTTTGCAGAGACTTTAAGGAAAGCCCCAAAGAAATGGCTTAGGACAGGAGTGCTATACACCAGACTAGCATCACTACTGCATCAAAGCCCCATGTAGGTAAAGGTAGCTGGAACAGACATAAGGCTAAAAAAATCCCACCCTGGGTTCCGAGCCTGGTAACGCGCCTGAATACCCTCAAAAAAGATGTAGACCGGGCAGGTACAGCATGTAAAGACTGGAGTATTATCTAGTGCCCTTCACTCAGGCACAGTGTATTGACAGAAACCAAGAGGCAAAATAAAGCTGTTGGGGGAACTGCAGGTTAATGTGTCAGCTTTGGCTGGCCATCGGCAGGACGATACATATTTGAGAAGGGATGCTGTCAGGCTCATTTACTGCAATCCACCTACCAGGACAAAGCATTCACAGCTGTAGCAAGAACACGACAAATTCTGGATGCTAATCTTAGCATTAATGGCTTGAGTAAATATATAATCATAGAAACATTTAGGTTGGAAAAGACCTTTAAGATCATCGAGTCCAACTGTAAACCTAACACTGCCAAGTCCACCACTAAACCATGTCCCTAAGTGCCACATCGATATGTCTTTTAAATACCTCTGGGGATGGTGACTCAACCACTTCCCTGGGCAGCCTGTTCCAATGCTTGAAGACCCTTTCAGTGAAGAAATTTTTCCTAGTATCCAATCTAAACCTCCCCTGGCGCAACTTGAGGCCATTGCTTCTTGTCCTATCACTTGTCACTTGGGAGAAGAGACCAACACCCACCTCTCTGCAACCCCCTTTCAGGTAGTTCTAGAGAGTGATGAGGTCTCCCCTCAGCCTCCTCTTCTCCAGGCTAAGCAACCCCAGTTCCCTCAGACGCTCCTTATAAGACTTGTGCTCCAGACCCCTCACCAGCTTCGTTGCTCTTCTTTGGACACACTCCAGCACCTCAATGTCTTTCTTGTAGTGAGGGGCCCAAAACTGAACACAGTATTCGAGGGGCACCATCACCTCCCTACTCCTGCTGGCCACGCTATTTCTGATACAGGCCAGGATGCTATTGGCCTTCTTGGCCACCTGGGCACACTGCTGGCTCATCTTCAGCTGGCTGTTGAGCAAGACACCCCCCCATGCCCCCCCCCCCCCCCCCCCCCCCAGGTCCTTTTCCACCACTCTTCCCCAAGCCTGTAGCATTGCATGGGGTTGCAGACCCGGCACTTGGCCTTGTTGAACCAATCTCATACAATTGGCCTCAGCCCATCGATCCAGCCTGTCCAGATCCCTCTGTAGAGTCTTCCTACCCTCAAGTGGATCAACACTCCCGCCCAACTTGGTGTCATCTGCAAATTTACGGAGGGTGCACTCGATCCCCTCATCCAGATCATCGATAAATACATTAAACAGAACTGGCCCCAAAACTGAGCCCTGGGGAACACCACTTGTGACTGGCCACCAACTGGATTTAACTCCACTCACCACAACCCTTTGGGCTCGGCCATCCAGCCAGTTTTTTACCCAGTGAAGAGTGTGCCCATCCAAGCCATGAGCAGTCAGTTTCTCCAGGAGAATGCTGTGGGAAACAATGTCAAAGGCTTTACTAAAGTCTAGGTAGAAAACACCCACAGCCTGTATAAGGCTATTTGAACTACTGAAAGAAAGGGACAAGACAAGTTTGAGAAAGACTTATGTGACTTTGTGTGACTTGAGAGCAAAACTTGAAACAAAGCTAGAGATGAAAGAATCTTGGGTGAAAGAACTGGTGTTGCTTATTCTGTTGGATTTATCTATCATAAAAAGTGTTATTTCAGCATTTATAGTTTTTTCAGATTAATGTCTAAACTACTTTTAAGCAGTAGAAAAGACTCTCTGGTGAGATTTGTAATAAATATAATTGCAAAAGTTCACATTGTGACCTTAACACACTCTATGTGTGTCTGTGCATGTCTGTGGATGGACACCCACCTCCGATAGGTCTTACCTATCACTCAGAGTAAATTCTCATCATTCATTTTACTGTGTTGCCCTTTGGGGCATCCTCATTTCCTGCAGTATTGTCAGGAGCCACAAAGTTATTGTAAGGAAATTACAGGCTTAACATTAGCTGCAACCTTTGTCACAGGAAAAACTCAGACAGGACTCTCAGAAAAAACTACCACAGGCAGCCAGCACCTCATTAGAGGAAAATCTGGCCAAATGTGAATTTTTTATGGAGAAGTTTGAGCACTTTGGCCTGAGGATAGATGCAAAAGGTGTGAATAAATCAAAGGGTAAAATAACTGCTGTAAAATATTTTCTTGCAAATATTACACCAAGGATCCCAGATATTACTTTTCCCTAAGGCGTATATTTTTCATTCGTCAGAGTTTTTTCAATGTGATCTAATACTGCAAATCCTGAAAGGTCACTGGTTGTAGGTGGATTTATATCCTTCTGTTACTTCAAACAAAAATACAGCACTGAACTTTGTGTGTTTGGCCCTTCATATGTCTTCAGGAAATTCTAGAAATGAAATACTGATGGATAACACAAATTAACCCCTGCTACTGTAGGGAGCAAGAAAACTGCTAGGGAAAATGAAATGAGCTACTTAGAAGTAAAATCTTGTAGACTAGAGGAATTGACAGTGAAACCAAGGGTACCCTCAGCCCAAAGGCACTACTAAGGGAATTAAGAGAAGAATTATTAGGAAAAAGTGACATACCCTGTGGTGCAAGGATGACATTGGAGTGCAGCAAGCCTGTGCTACATGATATAAAAATTATTTAAAATGCTTCTATATGTATCGACAAGCATTCACACTTATGTTTAGATCATATGTAAACCACAGACTTGAGCACTGAGACTTTCTCTCTAATACAGAAAAGTGTAAGTATAAAGTTTACTGGGGAATGAGCAGACTAATGGAGAGGCAAATGCTTCTCTTCAGTAAAGCAGGGTTAGTGTGTTAGTATGAGTAATCTGGCAGGGAGAGAGATCCTGAGGCACCTGAGGAGAGAACACAAGAATGGTCAGAGCTCTAGAAAATACGATCCAAGAAAAAAAGACTGAAATCCCTGTGGTAGCTCAGTCCAGAGAAGGGAAGGCTGAAAGCAATCTAAATGGTACCTGCAAAGAGGAAGGAGTGAATAGTTCATCATGTCCACTCTGTTGGCACATGAAAAATAGGCTGACATTGCAACAGGGATAAGCGAGGACAGGGATCAAGGCTAGTGGGGCAGGGGGCAGGTTGCTTGGGAAGGCTGTGAGAGCTCCACTACTAAGGAATTCTGAGAAATTGTTTAATCCTAGAACAAGATGTATACTTTCAGCCTGCATTTCAGTGGCAACAGTGAGTGACTGAGAACAGCAGGGCAAGGCTGTAGGAAAATGATGATTTTCAAAAGTGACATAGAGGTACAGACATGGAAAAAGAGATAAACTGAGTGCCAAAACCTCTGGGCTAGACAAAATTGATTGGCACTAAAACCAAGGATGAATAAGATATCTTGGGGCATAAATCTCTTCCCAATGCTATAACTCACCAGGATCTAGAAAGCTGTGTGCTAATTTTAACAGTGTTTGCAATCTGGTATTCTTTGATGTTGAAAGAAAATTTCCTATGAAATAGAACTAGCTAACAGGGCCCTTCTGCCTCTGGGATAAAAAGGAAGGGAGAAGCAGTACAGAAAAGACTAAAAATGATGTGGGGAAAGCTATGAAAGGCACCAGGAAACCCAGCTGAAGACTAGACTATGCAAATGCAGACCAGATGTAAAATGAGAAGCTGGGGCACGGAAGATGACAGGTGTTGCACAGAGATGAATAGTTCCTGTGAAGATTAAGAGTGGCCACTGCCTATAAAAAAGAAAAAGGGAAAACAGAGAGGAAAAAAAAGCCTGCAAAGCTGCAGATGGAATAGCAGGGTGCTGGTGAATTCAAAAGATGTGGGAAATGAATATGAAATGACATGGAAAGAAGGTCAATGGAGAAGATAACAAAGAGAAAAAGGAATGAGAGAGAAAAGGAAGAACTATAAGATTTAAAACCTTTACTACGGTATGTTCACTTCCCAATAGAAAGTGCTATTACCAGGGTGCTGCCACCAGAATCAACAGAAGAAAGGAGAAGAAGGGAGATAGCAAATGTGGAAGAGCACCAGAAATTTACAGAAGATTTGAAGGAGAGAGTGTTCAGATGACAAGAATTGGAAGATGGTGAGAGGTGGTGGACTGGCAAAACTGAATGCGGGAAAGGGATCAAAGAGGAAACATCCAAGAGTTGGCTGCAAATGGGAGTGCAGAGAGGGAGAGAGAGAGAGCACGTCTGTTTAGAGAGGTGCGGCTGAGCTTGAAATGGCTGAATCTATGGGATGAAAATAGGAAAGGCAGGAGCAAAGTCAGACAAGAGTATTAGGCTATGTCTGCAAAATGGCCCAGGGACCACTCAGAGGCTGACTGGCCCCAGTGCAGCCTGCACCTATACAGCTAAATGCTTTCAGACTACTGAACAGGGTGGCTGTGTCCAGAAAGCCTGTTGGGAATGGTCCCAGGTTGGCATTAATGCCCAAACGCTGTCATGGACGTGGTGCTGGGCAAGGCCAGCAGCCTCCCAGGGTCCGCACTACCTGTGCAGGCTGAGTGCTGCTGCTGTGCCCTTGCTCCCCCTCTCAGAGATGGCCCCCCACAGGTGCCAAAACTCCAAGGGATGGGGAAAATTAAAGGACTATGGGGGGGTGCTCTATCATCGCTACTGATAGGACCACGCCAACTTCCACATCCTCATTCAAAATAAGGTGGCTTGAAGCAGAATATGTTAAGCTGCTGAGTGGGGTCATGAGTTAAAATCCTGTTCAGGTAAATACAGCATCATCACGCCACTGCCAAAACCAAAGGTAATCATTTCAGCTAACAGGAAGATGCAGAATTGAGTCCAACTGGCATAAATGTAAAATATATGCATAATGCATATTCCTGGGGCAGCAGAAATGAAAACAGACTTGCTATCATTCCACTTTACTAAACATGGAGCTTATCTTGTGTTTGCAATGGGAATTTATCAAGTCTGATGGCCTAGAGCAAAGTGACAGGTGAACATCTGCAGCGTAGTGAACAGCGGTGGAAAGCACAGCAGAGCTGGCTAGCAGCTACACAACTTTGTGGAGCTCACAGGGTGCAGAAAAAATAAAAGTACTGCAAGGTTCAGTCAGAATATGTGCCCTGAACCTCAACTGACTTAACGCTTACCTCTCAGCACTGCAGTCTTTGTTATAGCCAGCAGGAACTAGTCCTGGGCATAACGGGAACACTGAAAGAGCTCTTCCACCTGTCTTGTCCCCTGCTCCTTCCCAGCTGTGCAAGCCAGCTGCACCCTCCTCTTCTCGGCCTTGCAAACGGTTGCTGTGACATTGCCTCAGCTGAGCAATGGAGTCTTTCAGGGTTAAAAATGTAGGTGGGGTAAGGGGGTTGGAGTAGAAAAGGAACACTGTTAGGACAGTGTCAGAGGGTTAAAAGCGTGTCGATGTATGTGTGTGTGTACACACATAGATGAATACACAGGAGTGCAATGGAAGAGGCAAAAGCAGAGAACTTAATTAGTATTAGAGGATCAGAGCTATTAAACAGAATATGAAGATAAGGGAAGGAAAGATTTTTTTTTTTTTCCCAGTGTTGGATTATTTTTGCAGCATTTGATAGTTTAATGGAGCTACCTGCTGTGTTTGGTATGTGGCATTTCGTTAGTACTAAAGCATTGTCATTCATAGCAAAGAAAAAGGCAGTAGGATATACATCTGCAGCATCGCCCCCAGACATAAGTTGCGTGGTGTTCCCTCTTCCTTTAACAGTGCCTGGGTCTCAGGCAGACCTTGGTGAACACCAGTCAACAGTACGCAATCTTGTGCTTGGGTCAGGGTGGGGCTGCTGGGATATATGGTTCTAAAAGACCAGTCCCTTCTGGCTGAGCCTGTGGGAAATTGAAAGGTAACCCTGACGCTGGGACACTGAGAGCCTGCAGAGAGCAGGTATAATGGCTTTTAAGCAGACGAAGTGAATTTTACCCAACAGGTATATCAAAATGACAAGCGAAAATTTTTCATTTGGGCAGAGGTAGAGAAAGGAGACTCCTACTGCCTTAAATTGCAGAGACGGTGGGACGTGAGCCAGCTGCAGGCAGCTGAGTTTTTCATTTTTGTGTAGCATAAGCTACAGTACTTTGCAGGCTCTGAAGACATACTTCCTTTCTCTTCCCATTTTTTGGGTAATGGAGCCCTAAAGCCAGCCTGCCTTCATTCTTCAGTCTTCATTTGTTGATTGTTTCTATAAAGCCTTTGTGGAGATTAAAGTGCCAAAGTTACAGAATGTTTTTTCTAGTGTTAGGAGGAAAGCTATTACAGCTGATTTTAGCTTTAGGGAAAGAATGAACACACCAAGTATCGCAGATGATTTTTACAGAGAAACGTTTCTTCACAAACTAATTGAGCATATTTAATTAAAAAAGCATTAAACCCCCTTAAGTACAATATTTCTGCCTTAAATAAAATTACCGAAATTCAGATGGAATGGCTGGAAGAGCAAAAAAATTATCAAGTCTCATATTTTATTTCCCTTACTGCTTCTTGTTGGCTCACTGAGCACATTCACTTTTTCATCAAAATGGTCACCAGAATTTTGTTCTGCTCTGTTTGTTACAGAGCATCACAGACACTGCAGATCTTAGGAAAAAATCTATTCTCCCTCCTTCTCCCAATGTGTTAAACTGCCATCTTGTAAAATGAACTAACCTTGCAATTTGGTATTAAAATAAACCGCTATACAAGTCATTTTTACAGCAGGAACAAAATTTAAGAAATGAATGCTGATACGCCCACACAAATACACATACATGCACACACTCCCACACACAGCCACCCAAAGTGAAGACTGAGTTCCAGCTTCTGTATAAATTTGATCTGGGTTGTGCTCATTTTGGATGTGGAAATTCGTAGGTTTCGTGGAAAATGCCTTAGAACAGTGTGCAGGGCAGTGATAACACATTTGCAGAAGGGCAGCATAAATAGCAGATCTGAGATAAGATGGCTGGTAAGTTCTGGCTTATCAAGCTGAAGATGCCTCTCCTGTTTGTGGAAGAGAATGGATGCTTTACATATCTTTTAACATAACTCTTTGAGATATGTGGGGAAAAAAAGTAAAATGTTGTGAATTGCCCAAGTCTAAAGAGTCCAAGTCTCACTTTCCAAAATGATTTTTAACTAAAACATCGTGATTCAAAAGAATCAGTGGTGCATAGGCTACTTACACTTGCTGAAAATATTACCTGCAAATGATGGATGCTGAGAGCAAAGCTGAAGGTTATGTACCTTCTAATCACAGCAGGGTAAAACTAGAAGACATTCTCTGGCACGTAAGTAAAAAAAGACATTGACCTGAATTGTCCTCAGCATAGTTATAGGTGAAGGGTACCTATTTGCCACAAATCCTGTCCAGCAGCACGGGATGGATGTACTTGAGCTGTCTTTACAATATTACCCAGCTGCTGTTTCAATCTACGCAATATGCACCAAGGGCATACAGAGTGGAGGACTTAGGACTTACAGTGTTGAGAGCTGTGTTATTCATATCTTCCACTCTCTTTCATTAAATGTTTGCAAGGGACATCATCAGTCCAGTGCAGAACTTCATGGTGTGTCTCTTTTGCTAATGTATGTTAAAATACCAACTCCTCCAAGAATCAATATGCTTCTTGATCCCCACTGTGCTCCAGAAAGGTAATTACGAGCTAGGTCACTCGTTAAACTGGTGTCTCTCCTGACTCAGCTGCACCAAATGACTAAATGCAAGGAAGGCATATCAGTGTGTCCTTTTCCAAGAGTATAAGTAACAGGCCACTGTGACTGTAGCAAAACATAGGTAACAGGACTTGCAAAACACTCATCATCCCTGTGCTGCTCTACCTGGTGTGAAAGGCAGTCTGCCAGCTTTCACAGACATACAATATTTTTACCAAGCATGAGTTTCCTTTTCCTTTACTGAGATACAGTAAATTTACTGATTCTCGGCAACCTACATAAGGACATACAGTTCTTCATATAAAATCCACTTTCAGTAGCTATGCGAGAAACCAGTCAGCTCTAGATAATTCATTCAAACACGAATGACAGCTTTCAGAGAGGTAAAAATACAATGACTGGTGGTAGTAAGATAATCCAGAAACATATTTTTGCAAGTGCAGTGTTGTTAGTGCTACTTCTCTATTCAAAATCTACTTTTTTGTAGTTGGTTTGTCTGAACTCCATCTTCATTTTCAAGTTGATGCAAAGGGTAACATCTATCTACACTCCAATCAATAGTAAACCACCCACAGATTTTGCAAGAGTTGGTATTTTAGCATATGTTGGCAAAAGAGACACACCATGAAGTTCTGCGCTGGACTGATGTTGTCCCTTGCAAACATTTAATGAAAGAGAGTGGAAAATTCGGATAACAAGGCTCTTGACATTGTAAGTCCTAAATCCTCCACACTGTCTGCCCTTGGTGTATGTTATGTAGATTGAAACAGCAGCTGGGTAATACTGTAAAGACAGCTCAAGTACATCCATCCCATGCTGCTGGACAGGATTTGTCGAAAATAGGCACCCTTCACAAATTATGATTTGTATTAAGCAAATATCAACAGTCTATTAGCTGAAAACTGTATATAAGCAAAAATGCCCTTGAAGCTATAACTTAACATGCAACTCAGATACCTTTGTTTTGACTTTATTATTTGAATTGCCTTACAAAAGGAATTGAAATAATCAATGCAAAAACTGAACCACTGACTATAATATGTCTTAGGGAAAGGAACTACAGAATGAGGTTTGGTGTAGAAAACCAGTTATCCTTCTTTTCTATTTCTGTGAAGTAGGTTTTTTTTTTTCTCATGGGAAATCATCACTCTTTCTAGAGAAAGTAAATTGAAATATTCCTCTGAAATAGCTTTCCTCTTGACAATAATGGTTGAATCCTCCCTCTACCTCATCCACATTAGCTTCCAATCTTATTGGAAGCCACCGATTTGTAAAATCAGTAGGGAATAAGCACTTTCTCCTGAATGTCATCCTTGCTCAGTTGAACCACAGATTCGAGTGTCTCCAGTTTTACAGAAAGTCTCTTCTGGTCTTGAGCTGACATTCATTTTGAAGAGGATTCTAGGGGAATGCTGGATTGGCTGAAAAGATTTCTTCATCTATAGGGATTTTTTTCTGAGTTCGAAGACCAAAAGCTCTTATCCCCACAAGACCTCTTTACCATCTGTGTGAAGGACATAGCTCTGTGCATTGTTATTGATTACAGGTCCTAGTGACCAGCAATCCACATCAGGAAATATGAACACCACGGCTGCAGATAAAGGGCATTAGTGATGACAGTCTCAGTGGAGACCTGCAAGTGTATTTGCCAGTCCGCTCCTGTCCATTGTCTGCCTTAGTTCTCCGTGTCATGCCTCTCTTTTCAATGCCAGAGGACTCCTGTGTCTAGATCAATGCTACAGAGTTCCCACTCCAACACTGCTGTGGCAAATGGCTGTGCAATCTTCCTTGTCTGCTCTCCTTGCTTTATAAGTTTTGTATGACTGTACGACTGTTAAAGTTATCCAGCCGTGTGCCCTCTTGTCCATTAAAATTGCTTTCATAAACCAAAAAGATGGGTGGTTTTGAGCCTTGTACACATGACAAAAGGCTGTATGATTTTTTTTTTTTTTTCACTGTACTGCCTTCCAGCACATTACCTTTCTCCTCCAGAGTGTAGTCTGGTTGGCATATAGTCAAACAGAGCCTCTCTGTTTACAAATCATTAAAAAAAAAAAAAAAGAGTCAGAAACTGACATTTCCTTGGCTCCTCTTTCTCCTCCCGTCTCTGATATTGTCGGTATTTCCCTCTCATTCACTGGTAATAGGAGTCAGAATATCCACATCTCACCTCTGGCTTCACTGTTGAATGTGGCATGGGGCAGAAGGACAGGAGTAGAGAGAGGGTAATCTGATTTTCTTGGAGAAATCTTGTTTTTTCCAAGAAGAAAAATAAAAAGCAGCATCTTAACTGAGAGTTTATTTCAAATACTTTATCAGCATGGAAGCAAGCCTCAGACCTCAAGGTCCATGATCAGTAGCTTCTGCTGTTTATGTCTTACTTCAAGTGGACAGCTCTGCATCAAACAGCAGAGCTGTTAAAAGGCTAACCCACTTAACAACACAGTATAAAGCAACCATTTCCAAACAGAACTTATTTTGAGATTGTGATTTATCTCCCAATTAATTCAAATTATTCCTCCCTTTGAAGTTTATTTTCATTAGCTGACATCTGCAGATTCTTAGAACAAAATGTAACAGCATGTAGGTTTTTGAAACATTTTAATAGGAATTCTGGATTTTGCCTTCTGTATGTAAGGCGAGTGGGCAAATACTTATCTATATAAATTCATATAATTTCATTGGCTTCAGTAAAGATATGCTAATCTACATCAGAAGACAATTTGTTCTATTTTATGTAACTGAAAGCAAATACAAGATTATTTTAGTTTTGAAATGTATTTAAAAAAAGTTATTGGTAGAATAATTGGGAGGAATAGTATTGAATCCAGATGTACAGTTAAATCCAAAGTAGTTACCATGCCATCATACTGTGGGTCACACCTTTGAAAGTTCAAAAAAGCTTACAATGCCCTAAATCCCAAGCAGAGAAAAAGCAAGGAAGAAAACAACAGATAGCATTTTACTGCTGTACAGACTGGATTAGTATAGGAGGGTAAGACTTTGGCAGGGTAGTGTGCGTTCATGATTTATTGCTTGATAAAAGAATTAGTTTTGTTGAGATATTGTTGGAAATACTATGAATGTTGTTCTTGTCATGAGAGAACAAAGAAACCCACCTTGCCTGTGCTCTTATCCAGCAGATTATTTTTCCATGATAGTTCTGAAGGATGTATCTTAAGCTGTCCAAAAGCACTGTATTGATTAGGATGCTCATTGTAACCAACCGGTTCATTACTGAAGGCAAGGTGCTCATAGGAAACATAGCTACTCAATATAACATGTCCCAGTTGAGACTTAGTTTTCCTGATGCTTATAATTTTTTTAAACTTTACTTTTCAGGTGATTCCTCTTCTATCTTGTCTTAGTGCATTTACCTTTTATTCAGTCATTGCGTGCTCCATTCTGGCTCTGACCAGCTGCCAGCCTGCTGTTGGCCTGTCTTCTCAAAGTTGTGGTTTTCAAGCTCTTTTTGAGAAGGCCCTCTATCTCTCACTTGCCACAGAAACGTTCTAGGTGCTGGCTATTAATCCAGAGGTGAGCAATACCACCACCTCTAGCTGAGCTGTAACAGACATCCATTAATCTGTACCCAAATACATGACTTAAGCGGTTAAGCACAAGACATATTTTTACCCTCTGAATGAGAGGCTGCAGTTAAATGCTGTTCTTGCTGCAGCTGAAACAGATTAACAGGGGAGCGAGCACTCCTCCTCCACGTGTGTTACTGCTCCCCCAAGGATGGCTGAGGGGCTGAGCTCAGCTGTTCATTCTGCTGCAGAGGCCAGGGATTTAGGCTAGCTTTTAGGCTTCATAACATAGTAGCTGAAACACTAATATCTCCTTTTGGATACCACACTGAGTCTTTTTCTACCATTATTAGGGATGTTGCCCACTTAATGTCCTCATTTAGCACAGCATTTATACTGGAAATTATGGGGAAGTGGGATTCCCTCTTTGAAGGCAGCCCAGGTACCATGCTAGTAATTTATTCCATTTGCTGTACTCCGCCTTTATTGCCACAGATGTTTCTGTTTTACCTTGGTTTTAATTTAAAATAAATAAATTCATTGAAACTGGCTCAGGGATCTGACTGCTATTGGTATGTGTACTGAGTTGCAGTTTTGCTCCCTTAGGGTAAGTGTATTACACTGTGTGTCCTTGCAACAGAGTCTGAAGGCACCAATGGCTCTCAGTATATGTGGGCAATGTCTCCCAGAATTCAGATCATGTCTATAAAGTACAAGCAGAATGGACTGCATTTGCAACCTTAACTTCAGCATCTCCTTATCTTTTTCCAACTGTGAATAAGCTTACAAAGCTTTTGAATAGTGTTTATTTAAAATGCAGCATCTGCATCTGCGTATTAGATACATCTGCATATCAGATGCAAGTGCTCCATAAACGATTAGGAGTCAAAGCCAACAATATATTGTCTGAGAGACAATTTTCTCCTAATCTAGAATAACATTTTCTGTTGGAGATAAGCTGTGATCTTTCAAACATATACTACCACTTGCTATTTCAAGTGTTTGGGAGAAAGATTCTAAAGTTGGAAAAAACATGCTATATGTATTTTCAGAAAAAGAGAAGAGGGAGATCATAAAGAAGCTCATGAAACAAATATCACCAGGAAGATTCAGAAAAGAACTATTAAACTACTTTTTAGTAAACACTTAGAAATTAATAAATTGGTTAAATTAGCCAATGTGGGATTGCCGAGAAAATGCCATATGAAACAAACTGAATTTTCTTCTTTGACTCATAACTGACCTCACGGATAGTGATGAAGCAGTAGATGTGCTATATGTCTGCATCAGCAACATTCATTACATACTTAGCATAAGCTTCTCATCAGTAAGCTAAGGAAATACTGTGTAGGTGGGTCATGAGTGAGTAAGCAATTGCCTCTGAAGTAATTCTCAAAAAGTGATCATCATCAGTTGTGTACTACCAAACCAGGAGGATGTTTCAAGTAGGTTCCTAAAGGGTTCTGATCTCAGCTACATGCTATTAAATAGGTTAATGAACAAATTGGATAAGGAAATAAAAGGTCATAAAATTAGCAAATGACAAGAAACAAGGAGATAGTTAAAAACATTTTGAAGAACAGAATAGAAATTAAAGATAATCTGGAAAAATCAGGGAGAGAGATAGCTTAAAATCAGTTTGGTAAAATTGAACAAAGACAAGTGCAAAGTACTACCCAGAGGAAGCAGAGCTCAAATCCTCAAATAAAAATAGATAATGGATAACTAGGAAGCAATATGTTTTGAAAGGTTATGAGGATTACATAAGATTACAGGCTCAAGTACTGGTCAACACTGTGGTGAAAGTGAAAAAGCAGGCAGACCTCAGTGTGGGGTGTATTAACAGAGAATTTTACATAGCTTGCAGAAGATGCATAGCAGGAGGCCTTGTCTGGGACAGCTAGAGAAAAGGCTAACAAAAGGGACAGTCAAGAAGAGACCAGTAGGACCAACAACAGTTTTAAAAAGCATAGCTTGTTAAGCAATTTGATTACTTTAGCTCAGAGAAAAGAAAAAAAGTCAAAATGGTCTTTCGCACACATATACTAGCTTATGGTTATTGTGCTCTGAGAAGAACAACAAAGAACCAAAGGAAGTAAAGAAGGCTTTGAGTAGATTAGGGAACCCCCTCACCCCACACTTGGTGCTAAGGTGATGAAACCTGGAACAAGGTAGTTAGGGTGGCTGTCAAGTCTGCCTGACTGGAAATTCTCTGAGAGGAAGGTAGATAGACTCCTGCCAGAGACAGTCATGCTGTACGTAATCCTGCTGCAGTGCAGGAGTGCTGTACTGGGTAACCTCTGTGACATTCCCTCTGTCCCAATGGTTCTAAGAAAATAACCAATGGGTTTGAACTGTAAGTGAACATTAATGTTCACTGTAAGTGAACATTAATTGACAGGTAAGCTCTTGCTGCTTCTTCCATCAGCTTCTAAGTAAGAACTTTTGTACTCTGCATTTTGGCTATTTCATATTTCTTTTTTTTCCCCTCTCTGAAATATTCAGGTGATGGTTTTAATTCATTTGTGAGAGGAAACAAGAGAACTAATGAAGCCTGGTTTCCAATGGATTTGTGTTCACTATCACTCTCACCCTCTGCTGCAATAAACCCAGCATCTCTCCCAGCCCCCATGCACTCTTTGCATTGTATATTAAAGCCTTGTGGCACTGTGCCCGCCATCAACAGTGCCACCAGCTCCCCCTTGTCTTTCCAAGTTCCCCCCCACCAGCCCCCAGCACTGTTCCCTGTCTATTGGGTAGGCAGGCAGCAGCACGTGCTCCCATTGTTTTGGGGTATATTTATGCTCATTGGCCACTATGAGTGGCCAAATGAAAGACCACAGAGGCCATGTAACTGTTGAACTCAATCTGCAGCTTTTCCCCCAGCATGAAAATGAACGTGGGTTGCTTTCTTTGATCCAGCTGTGAGTTTCACAACATTTGAAGAAGCTTGCAGAAACTTTGCGACCTTTGCACTGCTGTGAAACTTAGCTGAAATGAACTAAAGGGACCAGAAGCTACTGGCAGACAGACAAAAAATATCACTGCAAGAACATTATTTCTTTAGGTAATCAAGCTAAAAGCAAGAGTACTTTAATTTTAAAAACACTTTATATTTCATGTGTTTTTGAATACCATAAGCAATGGTTTTGATAAACAATTTGTTTCTGTTTTGTGGGAGAAATACAACGCATCATTCTCAAAGTTTTAGCACTTACTCTTAGTGAGTGCACTCTGTATATCACCTAATTAACTTAGGACAAAAATTAATAAATGAGTCTTTAAATACATTTCACAGCTACAACAGTCTTTCCTTCGTTCCAGCTGGTTTTAACAATGCAATAATTCTGATGCTTCTAGCATTTCAAATAGTTCAGATAGACCAAGATCTTTTTGTATAGGCCATATTGGGACAAAGTAGGTTACACTTACTCTAGTCTGTTAAAAACTGCTAACATTTTCACTGCTATTTTTTCTACCCTGTAATTAGACTCAGGTTGAGCTCATGCGACAGATTCTAAGTGCAGACTTCTAGCCTGATAGGTAATACAATCAATCGAGACCCTTCATGTACAGGTACTTTGCATACAACAATTGCGATAGTTGTAACAACTCAGAAATATGCAGGGCAGTAGTCAGACGCCTCCTGATTCCTCGCTGGCGGATGGCTTGAAGCAGCACCTCTGGCTGAACTGAGGCAGAAGCAGAGGAAATATTATTCAGTCACAGTAACCTTGTGTCTCAGGGACTCCCAGTCCATTTTCACATTGTACTGGTCACAGCTGAACAGATTTCTAACACAATCAACGGATTACAAATGACAGGCCAGAATCAACAGTGCATTTTAATATTAAAATAAAAATACAGTCATGAAAGGTTCCTACATCTCTTCCAATCCTTAGTAAACTCATGTAAATAAAATATTTGATGAGTTTCCTTAATCTAAGAAGATACTATCTTTCCATATTGCCAGTTCCCTGGATCCAGGCAATGAACGGTAGGCTTTGGGTCCCACAGTGTAGTTTTTACGAAGCTGTAAGGAGATGCACATTTGCAATGGCTTAAAATCTGTTTGTGTCTCATTTTGGACCTGGCTGTACACAATAGCTGTTTGGGAGCACGTCTGAACTGACTGCAGGAGTAAGGCCTAGAGGATAAAGAAAGGCTCTTTGAACCCTCTGCGATGCAGCTGTACAAGACTGAACAATGAACTTGGCACCCTTAATGAGAAGGTCCTCCAGCTAACCTCTCATCCTCTCCCTCTGACTCAGTAGTGCAGAGAGCACAAACACAGAGCAAACCAACGAGGCAGGAAAAAGGGAGCCTTCTGATTGAGATAAGGGAGACTTCCAGCAGCTGGAGTTGTGCCCTAACCCATTTGGGTCTTTGCTTCTGGCAAACCTTTGGGTTAAGAACAACAGCTTCTGGGGGTGTTAGTGAAGGACAAAGGGGTGATGGGGTGGTGGGTGCTACTGGAGAAGGGTATTTGGAAGGACTCTGAGGAGATCAGGAAACAGAAGGAACTTACTTACTATGCAAATACGTTAAAGGGATATTTGATTATCCTGAGAGCATGTGAACGTGGCCATTTAGCAGGCCTAGTGCAATTTAGGTAAGTATTAATAGTCAGGCTACAGTAGGGGAAGCTAATTCCCACCAGGGAACAGACCTTTCCTTTAGAGAAGACTGTGACAGTCAGTAAAGAGAATCAGCACAGGCGCGCCATTAAAAAAAATGCTTGTTTATTTATGTTGCCATTGATACCTCCCCATGTAACTGATCCCATGTTAGCTTAGCTCAGTCCCGACTGCTGCTCCTGTCAAAAGCCCCGGTTCTCACCTATCCACAGCAAATGATGCATCTTTAGGTATTTGTTCAGTGCAGACTTGGAAGCACAGACTCCCTGTGTTGTGCTAAACCATAAATACCAGCTTCTGAGTTGCTCAGAATATGGGGTTTCTAAATAATCTCGCAGGCTATTCACTTGACGGAAAGCTCAATATAAGTAAATTATTCTTAAGCAGTGAATAGCTTTTTCAACTGCATGCAATGAGAAAAAAGGAAGTATCTATAACTTTCTCTCTTATCCACATGTGATATTATAATTACGAAAGGTGACCATAGGCAAAGATGAAGTGCGTTCCATCACTAGGATATATGGAATGCAAATGTAATTTACACTTAGCTGTATTAGAATGACTATTCCTTTAAGCATAGTTTCAAATAATTCTAAAATAAGGGTATGCTTTGAGGAGTAGATATATCTTGTCAGTGGTTTAAAATTAGAGCATATATTATGCATGACTGCATTCTGCTCCTTATAGGATGTGCATGCACATGTGTGTGGGGCAGAAAGAAAAAAAAAGGATCTTCTTTTTACTACTCTCTTCATCTGCACTTTTGAATTCCCAAAGGGAGTTTTATATTAAACCAGAAGGGAATTAATTGTAATTAGGAGATTTTGTTGTGGACCATCTCTAAAATTCACCCTCTGCTAACTGCCTCCTCTCACAAACCCTTCACCTAACAGTAAGATATTGAGCAGGTGAGTACTTCTGCCAAAAAAAAAAAAAAAATGCACAGTTACAAACGTGTTTAAATGCTTTGCGGAACTACATGCTTATTACTGATCATAATGGCCCCACAACTAAGGGCTTATCTGGAAAATCGTAACATCTTCAACTCCTTTGAGTGTTTCCATAGGTGGTTTCAGCAGAGCAGGAGGAAAGCTAGGTGGTCAGCGGGCGCTGCTTCAGCTCCATGCAAGTGCTCTACAGGTCAGCGTTGAAAGCCACTGGATTAAGGGCTTAGTTTTCAAGACAGCAGCAGGAAGTAGTATCTTGGAGTTAAAAGACAGGTGGATAAAACACCAAGGAAAAAAAGGAGGAAAGATTAGTGTTACAGAAATATAATCAACCAGCCACAGTAGTTGAAGGAAGAGGGAATCAGCTCAGTTCCCATTATGGCAGTCTGTGTCTGGGCCATGCTGGGGCACGTGTGAGGTGAGGCAGACACATGGAGCAGCCCACACGAGGAGCCCGGGGAGCGCGGCAGCACCTGCAGACGACGCAGAGCTTGGCTGGGGGCCTCAAGGCCTGGGAGACAAAGTTGCCCGTTCCCACCCAAACGTCGTGCCCTCTCCCCAACACCTTCCACCTCCCTCCTCCCTCCCGGGGCAGCCCGGCTGGCCCCATGCGTCCTGGGGGAGGCCGAGGAGCAGGCCTGTGCCCCCGCTGCCACCCACTCCCAGAACCGCTTGAGGCAGGAGCACCTTCCTCACAGCGGCAGGCAGCCCTGACAGGCATCAGCCCACACTCTGCTGATCTATCTGTACCCGTCTTCCCCCAGAGCCCCAGGCTGCTGCCATCCCCCGCCGGCGGGGTGGGAGGCGGAGCTATTTTTAACACCCGGCATCCCTCTCCTCCTCTCAGCCCCAACGGCCGCTGCCCGGCGGCTCCCACCGGAACGCCCCCGGCGCGTAGGCGCAGAGCGCGGCGGCGCTGCACCACGCCCGGCCAGCAGGTGTCGCTGCCACACTCCCCGGGCAAGCCCCGCGCACCGTCCCGGGCGCGGCGGAGCCCCCGCAGGCCGGTTCCCCGCCCGCGACCCCCGCCCCTCAGCCGAGAGGAAAGCGGAGCGGCTGCCGCTGCGGCGGGCGGCTCCACCGCCTCCGCTCCGAGCTGAGCCGGCAGCAGGTGAAGCGAGGTGCCTCGACGCCTCTCCGCGGCGGCGGCACCGCCTCCCTCGGCGCCGCACGGAGCCGTCCTCCTGCCCCGTGAATGGCGGCCGGCTGATTGACAGGCGAGGCGGCCACACAGGGCGGCAGCTGCCTGGGCTACACCTATAAGGGCCGGCGGGGAAGGGGTGCTGGCTCCTGAGGGGCCGCCCGTGGCAGAGCCGCGGGGTGAGCAGCCTCTCACAGCCGGCGGCGGGGGTCGTCGCTCGGAGAGCCGAGCGGACGCGGGCGCCCGCCCGCTGGCTCCCCGGCAGCAGCCCCGCCCGCCTAGCCCCGCTGATCCCGCAGCAAGTGGCAGTCCCGCGCTGCGGGCCCCCCCACCCCCTCCGGCAGCGGCGCCCGAAGGATGCGGAGCGGCGGAGCGCGGGCGGCGGCGGGGCGCCGCGGGGGGACCCGCAGCTGCGGCGGGCGCCGCCGCCCCTGCGCGCTGCGCTGGGCAGCAGCTCAGTGAGCGCGGTGGCCGCGGCGGGAGGAGGCGCAGGCGGGCTCGCTGCAGCCGCTGCCGTCGCCGGAGGGGCTGCGAGCCGCTCCGCGCCGGCGGCGGGGCTGCGCGGCGCCCCGCGCTGGGGAGGGCGCGGGCGGCGCCGCCACAGGTGACTCGCGGGCCGGGGGCCGTTTTCCGCCCCGCTGCCGCTCGGCCGCCCCTGCACGTTCGTGCCCCTGCGCCGCGGCCGCCTGCGCGAAGCCCGTCTTCAGCCACTTCGCCGTGCCTGCGCGACCGGGAGCGCCGGGGGACATGGCTTTGCTCCGGCTCCTTCTCCTCTTGTTCCTCGCCCAGCGGGGGCTCGGGGCTGCCGCCGGCCAAGGGCAGCCGGTGCGCGACCGGGAGCGGGCGCTCAGAGGGAGGCAGCCTATTTACAACCACATCAAGAGCCGGGAGCCTCCGCCGGCCCCGCGGAGCCGCTCTACGGAGAGCACCATCTTGGCGCAGCGGCTCGCCGAGGAGGTGCCCCAGGACGTGGCTTCGTTCCTCTACACGGGCGACTCCCGGGAGCTGCGGCGTGCCAACTGCTCCGGGCGGTACGAGCTGGCCAGCCTCGCCGGCAAGTCGCGATTCACCTCGCACCCCTCCCTGCACGGGGCCCTGGACACCCTCACCCACGCCACCAACTTCCTCAACATGATCCTCCAGAGCAATAAGTCGCGGGAGCAGAACTTGCAGGAGGACCTGGAGTGGTACCGCGCCTTGATCAGGAGCCTCCTGGAGGGGGACCCCAACATCTCCAGGGCAGCTATCACTTTCAGCACGGAGCCTTTCTCCTCCACCCCCCAGGTTTTCCTCCAGGCCAGTAGGCACGAGAGCCAAGTCCTCCTGCAGGACTTGTCCTCCTCGGCTCACCGCCTGGCCAACGCCTCTGTGGAGACAGAGTGGTTCCACAGCTTGAGGCGCAAGTGGCGGCCACATCTGCACAGGAAGGTCTTAAACACGGGCCCCAAAACTTTGGAGAACAGCTGGAAGAGGCGGGAGAGCTTCACTGCTGATAAGAACCACATCAGGTGGTCGTCGCCTTACCTGGAGTGTGAGAATGGGAATTACAAACCTGGCTGGCTAGTGACTCTCTCAGCGGCTTTCTATGGGCTGCGTCCAAACCTCCTCCCCGAGTTCAGGTAGGAGGAGTGTTCCTCTGCTTGCTTTCTATTGAGAATGGGGTTTTGGTTCTGCCTTCCTCCTAGGGAAGGGCATGCCGTGTCTCTGGAGTGACCCGATCAACCCTTGCCGGATGGGCTGCTCAGTCACACTGCAGAGCAACCTCAGGCCTTCCTGTTGAGCTCTACCGTTGTGTGCCTTAGGGAGCTGTTGCTCAAAAAGAATTGCTTTTGTCTCTGTCTGTGAGACAGCGTTTGCTTTACCAGTGCCTATTGGAACAGGTTCCTGGCATCCTTTGGGGGGGGGGGGGGGGGGCGGAGAGGAGAGCAGCAGTTGCCAGTTGTAGTTTATTTCTGACTGGAAGAGGAAGATCTTTACTGAGGTATTATTTCTTACTACACTGCATAATTAAAACTAGCTTGACCCCAGCTGTGATTTTTAACTAGCTGGGAAACAATGTTGTTACACTGGTAAACTAAGATTTCTGGTTTCCAGAGCACATCCACTGTGGGGTGCTCGAGCCTGGTCAGTGGTCAGTATGTTTGTAGATAAATAAGTGTTTGTGACTGCAGTTCTGTCATAGTGCATGTGGCTACAACCTGAGCTGGCAGTAGGAAAGCTTTTCTTGGGACACTCCCCTGTTACATAGCTGTGTAGCTGATAACCTGCCATACGTAAAGAATTGCTTATTTTTTTTTATTGCCATTACCCCCAGGACTTTGCAACCAGGCTGTGATTAGCAAAGGGGAGGGTACAAAAAATCCCATTCTTGTGTCTTCATATTTTGACAGCAGAGAGGGATGTAACCAAGGAATGAGAGCAACCTGTGGGTCACAGGATGTCAGGATTTTCCCACTGGCACTTCTGTGGTGGGGCTCATGGGTAATTCTGTCCTTTGGGGAATGCCCACTACCCAGAAGCAGCTGGCATTTGTCAGGAGGTGAGAGAGAAGCACAGAATATGCTTTCTGCTGTGATTCAGTAGTAGGTAAAGATAGACAAGAACACAAAAGACACCGGATTTTGCCACACCTATGTGGCCAGGTGATTGTGTATGTGAAGACTGGTTTTCTTGGCTTTGTCTGAAATCCAGTGGGATCAAACAGGTGTGAATGGAGTTGTGCATCCTTTGGGAAAAAAATAAAAATCTGCTGAATAGAGAGTGGTTGATTATTTCTCTGTGGAATTACCTTTGGCCCTGAAATCTTCACACTTAGGAGGCTGGTAGGGTTAATGTAATGCTCACCTGCAGGCTGTTTGTTGCTGAATTCCTCTCAAGACTAAAACCCAAGAATAGCTCTACTGCAGACCTCTTCTGGACCCTAGCAGGGGGCAGGTCCAGAAGAGTTCAGGAAACTTCTCGCATTTCATTGAAATGCAGTGTTTCACACTTGATGAACTTCAGGATGCAGATGAAAGCTAGTGTAGGATGATATTCTCTTGTTGGGGATAGAGGTTTCTATAACCTAAAGAACCACCAGGCTGGGGATGGGATGGCAGCCATGAACCATCTATCTGAGAAATTAGTTCTTGATATAAAGCTTCACTCAAAGAAGCTTCCATGTTGACTTCAGTTAAGAGAAAAACAGATCTCTTAAACAACAGAGTCTAAAGCTTCAGCCTCAGTTCTGTGCCAAGATCCTGTGATGCCGGGAAGCATCTCGGTGGTGTAGGTTTCTGCTGTGGTAGCTCTGGTATGCAGAACATGCCAGGTCCTTTTTGGAGTAACCCTGGCCAACTGAGGCAACCAGTAGAGGTCCTCCTGGGTGCAGTACAAAGCACTGCCTTCACTTCCTCATCTTCCCAGCCTCTCTTTACCATGTGGGAGTCGCTTCAGTTGAGAAACAGAATAACCTGTTGTAACTCTGATACTTCAAAGGGTGTCCATTAAGCACATCTAAGCTTGGAGAACCTCTTCTTATTAAGAAGATCTTGCGATGGGGTATGCTGTGCAAGTTCAAAATGTTGTATTGCTGTTGTACTGAACAGTTAGGACAAAACTAACAAAGTTTTATTGTATCGACACTAGAGATGAGTTGGTAAGCATTTAGAAGAAAATGGGTCAGTAAGTTTTTGGTAACTATATAAGGAAGCAGGTGGAAGAAGTACATATATATAGACACAAATGCACATATTCTGGCAAGGCTAAATGATGTTTGAGGTTTGTTACATGAAAGACGGGCTTCTAATTAAAGCTTATTATTTGGGATATTGACAAAGTAACTCTGCAGCTACATAGGAAATACTATAAAAAAATACACTTCTCCCAAGACTTGTGGGATGTCTTAATATTTGCACAATATTTTCTATACTTGATAGGCACACAGCCTCAGTGTGAGTTCTTAAGAGAAGATATGGTTTAAAGTATAAGCATGCAATATAAAAATGTAAAATCTAATGTAGTTATTAGAACATTAGTATTAATTACTACAAGGTGCCTCTTGAAATAAGCTTTATTTCCCCTCACCATCTGTCTTTGAGTGACACAGTGGTTTAACTTTAAATTCCTGTTTAAGGCCCATATGGTAAAAAAAGCAGTATATATTAACCTCCATCTTTTGAGAAAGCTACATTAGTTCTCCCAACAAAGTATCTCTGAACCATCTGTCAGGAACATGTTAATGGATCAGTTTACATGCTCCTTCTGTTTAATAGTCTGGCATGAGGTCATTGATAGTAATTTAGTGCATGCCCCTGTAATATTCTTAAAACAGTTTATGATCTTCCTTCTTTGCTGACATTAGGTTTATGGCATGGTACATTAGGGCAAGAGACATTCAGATACACATTGTCTCCATGGAAAAGAGTTCTTTCAGATTACAGAGGAAAAGCCATCGCTCCTGCTTCTTGGTATCTCTTCTGTTTCAGTAACAGATGGGTATGTCATGTGGTGTAGTAATGCAAAGAGTTTAATGAAGGCAATACTAATAATTACTACTGGTTATGTTCAATAATGCTACTACTGCAATGCTGTTGTCAATGATGTTCTGAAAGTGCAGCAAAAAAAAAGCTTGGTTTGTCATATTGTGAAGGGTTATAGTGCCTTCTGCCAGAGGAAGTGAGGGGGGCTCTTGCAAACAGCTTGCTATCTGTCTTTAATTTCACCTCCCACCCTTTCCCTCCCCTTCCCAAGAAATGACAGCCAAACTGTGCAAAGTGAAGGCCAAGGAAGGTGAGAGAATATGGTTGCTTAAGCTGTTTTGCCAAGGCTAGCACTGTAGGCCAATACTGAGATGAAGTGGAGAAACCAAAGACAACTCAGTTGTGTTGATAAATGTACCAGAAGGTGTTCAGGCCCAGTGGGACCACATTAGCCCAGTGCAATGCTAAGCTAGTCACTCTGACTGTCCGCAGCTTCTTAGCAGTGCTTTCTGGTGGTATTGTCTGCATTCACTGGCCTTTGGTCTGCCCAAAGGGCAGGGAGAGAACATTCCCACCTGCTTACAAAATACAGTGTAGGCTCTCATTCAGGAATGAGGATCCACAGAGACTAGAAGTAATCACTTGGTGATATTAACCATTCCCTTCTCTTTCTTAAAAAGTCTAAGCTGATGCAGTTTGCAGCTGGAATTCACCATCTAATGTGTCTAATCAGTCTACAACTCTAGTGCTGCAGAGGGTAGAGCACGATAGCATTTGTCCCTGATCTTCTGTGACCCTCCTCTGCTACTTCCTATTACATGATGAGACTGAACCATATTCCCTGGCACATGGTGATCCAGCTGGTCTCTTTGCAGCCCTGCTGTGGAAGTGGAAAGGTGTGAGAAGCTGCATGTTGTGAGTACGTTTCCTTCTCTAAAAGTACTTGCTTGGCTCCTGGAGAGGAAATGGGAGGTTTTCATTGCTTCAGCAGTCTAGGAGGCCAGTGGGGAGGATTACTGCTTGATCTGGAAGAAAGATGTGCAAGTACTTGGCTACTAGGAACACAGGAGTTTAAAAAAAAAAAAGTCCTCCTGGGTCACTGGGTCCAATCTCCTGCTGTCACGGGCCCACTTAATGTCACTATATGGCCAAACTCCATCTTAAAGTAGGTGGGTTTCCCTCGACTCTCCAGTGCACTGGCATGTCAGGCCTAATGTTTGGATAGCTTCTTCAGATTTCTGATCTAAATTTATTCACAGTCAGTTATCATCCATTTATTCTTGTTCCAGAACTGCCTTCTATTTGAAATAGCACTCTTCGCTGATGTTTACTGCCCTGACCTGTTTATAGGCAACAGTCCCTTCTCCACCTTTCTTTACTAGTCTACACAAACCAGGTCTCTTTAGTCTCCTGTCAGCAGCTCTCTGTTGCCATGGTCCCTCTTCCCAAGTCTTGTTCCAGTATTTCTTGAACGTGGTTAGTCAGATTCATGTGCAGTGTTTCAGCCTTGTGCAATGACATCAATTATCCCCAAACTCTTGATGAATGAATTGTTGCTTTTGCAGTTCAAAATGTTCCCTTGCATGCTGTTCTCGTTTTCTTTAATGTTGTGTTGTAATATGCCAACATTTTGGGAACTGGTCATCGCTCTCGCACTATTTTTCATCTAAGAGGTCAGAATGTTTTTGGGGTATAGTGACACATTTTTTCACACACCCCACTCCCCCCATGTTTCATTGAGGCCAGGTACGTTTTGGTTTTCTTTTTTCCCCACTAAATCCAGGGCAGTATTTGCACTTCTTTTTTAAGGACTATTGGGAGAATGTGATGGTTTTGGCAGAAAGGTCTACAATCAGCAAGCTGAGTAAGTTTGGTGGTTTTTTTTAAAAACGATGATGTGTTCTGGAGCATTTGCAGATAACTTCATTCTGAAGTTTGGCTGAATCAAGTGTTACCACTTAATATTTTTTGTTTTCATGACATTTGTTCCTTCTCTCTTAATTATTAGAAAGGTGTTCCTTGGTGCAAAGATTAATCCTTATTGCACAGTTAAATTTAGCTGTTTCTTCCCTAAAGGCAGTGTAATGTAGTGATTTCCACTGTACTATTAACAGTGACTAAGACCACACCTGTGTTACACCATAATGGGGCTCTTAGTTGAGGAAATATCACTGAAAGCAAATTAAACCACGGATGTAGAATTATATATGACAAATAAGTAATTTCTTAGGGAATATAAGTGACTTCCTCTTCTGCCAAGTATTTCACAGGTATTAAATTGTTTGGTAAAATAACAATGAAAGTAGACATAAAGAGAGATTGTAAGAATTAGTAACTTCTTTTAAATACGCTTTAAGTTCTTACTTTAGCCCCCCTTTTTAGCTTTCCCCTAATCTCTCTAATCTAGTCTCAGTACTGAACTAAGAAAGAAAATTAATTTTCACTGTTTAAGGAGGCTTTCTAATTTTTTTGTGATGTATCAGTTGTATAATCCTGAAAATATTTTAAAATGGTGAGGCTGCCATTTTTTCTATAACACACTCTGGCCCATATAATATGATTGAAGGTATAGGTGGATTTAGAACAGGTTTTAAAAATGAAAAGGAGTAATTTATTTCCTGGAAGTTCTGAAAGTTTTGGATTTATGTTCCTGAAAAGAGGTGAGAACAAAATGTCTTCCTATGATTTACTGTCTGCTTACAGAAACCCCCAGTATGTTATTAGTATTCTCTAGACAGTCAATTATATCTGTACCTTTTTTTTACGATGTCATGGGTAAGGATAGATAACTGGATGGTGATGAAACAAAAGGAACAATAAATAAGGATTTCTTTTTTAGAAATGTGATTCACCTTTCTTTACTCTTGGAGAAACAGAAGTTTGTCTTTGAAGAAAGATGTTAAATATGGCCAGGAGAGAACTGAAACACATACTGCATTTGTGTCAATTATGTAGCACATGGTAAGTTGCAATAAAAGGAACTAGCTTTTTGGGTCAAACTGCTGTTTTCACTCTTCTGTTCTCTACCCTCATCCCCGTTGGGCAAGGCTTCCAGCACAGCAGGTTATCGAAGCTCTTTTGAAGTGAATAGATGTGTGACAGTCCTTACTATCTGAGATTCAGCTCCAGGATGTCACCTCGTATTCTGTCTGTTCATGAACCTGGGCTGAGATTGAGAAATGTTCCTAAAGGTAAGAACAGAAGTGTTGCTGTGTTAGGTCAGGTGCAAGGCTTACCTGGCCCTGTCTCCAAAAGCAGCTTCTGGCAGGTACTTAGGCAAAATGTAAGAACAGTGGAAGTGCTGAATTCTCTTATCTTGGCTATATCCCATTTACAAATAAGCAATAAAAAAAAAGTTTTTCAGACTCGATCTGAATGAGTGTTGATAGCAAGTATGGATGAAACTGACCTCCATGATTCTAATTCACTTTTTAATCCATTTTTGTCTTCTGCAATGCAGTTTGGCATTGGGTTCCATAATATAATTATGAATTGTTTGGAGAAAAATTATTTTCTGTTTTTAAATTTGCTCCACGAACCTAAATTCATTGGGAGCTCTCAGATTCTTGTGATTAAAAAAAACTGTGGAAAGTGATCATTCATCTTCTCTCTGTCAGTCAGATTTAGTTGTGGGTTATACTAAGTATTTTTATCACCTGCGGACTTTGTCACTGGTCACCCATTTGTGGGCATCTGTGAATGTGTTGAACAAAGAAGGGATAGCTGTGGTGCCCAGCTTGTTAACCTCCCTGTATGTGAAAGCTGACTTCTGTCACATTGATACTCTCAAGAGTGGCTCAAAGGTTGGAGCCTTCCTGGCTCTAAAGTGTGCAGTGATGAAAATAATTAGTTTTCTGCAAAGGCTGTCTCTACTCTGAGCAATTTTTATATCTTGGTTGTCTGTTGGCCTTACAGATTCTACTTCGGGCTTCCTTTTTCTGAGGTATTTGAAAAGTTTTTAATTAGTAGAGCTTTTAACATGCTGCTTCTAAAAATGCCTTTTGGTTTTTGTCTTATGTTCTTGTAGTTTTATATGTTCCTTGCCCAGGTTTATGCCTTTCCATTTTCTTTTTTCTTATGTTGGCTTCCGCTTACTTTTCAGTTTTAAGATTCCCTTATTACCTTTAAATAAATCTTCAGTGTCAGAAGATTGGGTATCGTTAGGCTGAGGCCATCTCTCCTGTGTAGGATCCTTTTAATTCAAAAGCTTTTCTTTCCTAACCTCTTTTCTTATATCACTTTCTATACTGTCCCTTGAGGCCCTTTCTTTCCATCTGTTTCTTTGACCCCATGGATAGTAATGGGAGCATTAAAAAAAAAATGCTGTTTTCTTGCTAAATAGCTTGAATTTGGCTCAGAGACCTCTTTTCATAGGGAGAATCTAATGTAAGCGGTACCCACCATCAATGACATCTTGCATTCCTATACAAGGTGATGCTTTGTGAGAGAGTTAAGATGCTAGCAGCAACTTGAACATCCTCAAGCAAAAAAAAAATAAATCACTGCCCCTCAAAATATCTAGGAAGCTGTCTGACTAAACTGCAGGGAAATCCCCAGAGAGGCAGTGCTGCATGCTGTAAATCTGAAGGCAGATTTAAATCTGAAATAATTCTTCAGACGACAGAGGATTCAGCTTTAAGTATTCTGCCCTTGTAGTACTGTTCCAAATGGCCTAGAGGGATTTTCTTTGCAGGTGAATCCTAATTCATGTGCTCACACTGCTATACCTTACTCTTCAGTTAAATTTATTTTTAGCAAAAGCTGGTTCTCCTGTGCAAAATGTGTGCTGAAAAGCAGCAGTCATGCTATGGCTGAGGAATTAGGTAATAGGTAAGTCTGTCTCTGTCCTATTAGTATTAGTGGTAACTGAGTGACCAGATCAAAATCATGTTGTATGTAATGTCCCAGTAACCTTCTGTGAATCTGGCTGGATATGCGGAGGTAATAGTTTTAAAAATGTCCAAGTGATGCAGAATCCTAAATCTTAACTTTCAAAAGCAACTTGAACCTGCAGAAGCTGCTGATTGCCAGTAAGACTTATGGCTGAAAGTCACTTGTGAATTTGACACCAGGATTATTTTTCGATGCTCAGTTGATGGTATGTTGAAGGACCCTCAGGTGTCAGGTAGCATGCACTGTGTGAAAACTAATATTCTTGAAAGTGTCAGCCTCCAAAATGAAAATAGTCAGAAAAGGTATCTGCCCTGAAAACACTGGCTATACTAATTACAGTATGCATTTATTTAGAGGTGTGGGCGTTTGCAGATTTGGGATGGCTGTAGAGAATTTGTTCTTCTTGTCTCCTTGTTTCGTGGTAAGGAGGACTTATGAAGGACAGCATGTAGGGGTGAATGAATATTCATTCATTCTAGGCAGGCATTTATGTTTGGGGGATGATGTCTGCTTCAGCATGTGATAACCATGTCTTATACCTTAATTATGGCTGCTTGCAGTGCTTACAGGTACAAAAATAAGTGTACAAACTTAGAACGCCTGTTTAGCTGAGCTGTGATGACCTCTGTGCCAAAAAGCTGCTGAAGATTTGGAGGTCAAAGATATTGTTTATCCCCATTTAAATGTTGGCAGGCTATTATTCTGTGCAGTTCTGGCTTAAGATGGCTGGGAGAAAGAGAACATGTTCCTTCTGCTTTTTTATGATGTAATGGTACAGGCAAAAAAATTCTTCTGTAGATACGGGTTTTACAACATGTTGTTACAATGAAATATTATAACTACTGAAACTATCAAGACAGCTAGCAGGTTGGGAAAATAAGCTTAAATCAATTTCTGGCACAGATTTCAAGGCAAACAGCATGCCAACAGACAGTGGTACTGGAAATTGAGACAGACATGAAAGCCTCTTAATCACACCTCTGACCTGATGGAAAATCCTTGATGACATCATTCTTCGATAATTATCTATCACGTACAATTCAACTAATTCTTTCTTAACTGCTTGTTAAACATGAACATGCAATCCTTAAGTATCTTTTTTGTGTAAGGACTGTAAAATCGTGGCGGAAAACAAATATTTATTGTTATAAGGAGATTAACAAAATATACTTACTTGCCAGATGGTCCACAATTACCAGTAATATTGTTATTAACTTATCACTGTGGCTTGGGTTCAGCCAGTCGGCATTGTCAGTGTGGATGAATGTGTTATGCTGACAAGCTGAGTCTAGTCTTATACTGTTGATACTTGTCTTGGTCGCTTCTGTCAAGATAGCAGAGCTGCAGTTATTCCCACTAGTTCAATAAATGTAACACTTACAGGTAGTTGGTCCATATACATTCTAGGAGGATGTGTTCTTCCATATGTTCCATTTTCCGAATGCTGAATCAAAAATAACTGAAAATGTGGGTGGCTAAACAGGCTGTGCCAGCTACTGTATTAATCACAGATGAATTTCAGAAATATATCATCATGTCCATATCAGTGTGCTCTTACGTGTAATACCAGTGGGGGACAAGTCTGAGATGGTGTTTTAAAATGGCAAAGCAGCCCAAATGAATGTAGTAAAAGTCTTGTACCATCATGATGCTTTCTGTAAATGCCACATGTATGCTTAAAGAAACTTTTTCTTTTGAAAGCATTATATCCTCAAGTGGTTGCATACCCTGTTACTACCTCAGCAGAACTCTGATGTTACCATGAAGCATGAACATATATTGCAGAGGTCTAGTGAAAAAAAGAATAATGTGCACCATGGGGGAAAAAATGGAAAGCCTATGGTAGATTGTAACTGTCAGGAGAGATTGTTTTCATATACCTGCTTCTGGACTTTACGGTTTTCCCTTACTGTAGATTTTCACCCCAGAAACTCATAAAGCTCTGAGAGAATGAAAAAGCAGAACAACTTAGTCATATCAGAAGTTCAGGTTGTGCTATAGAAGAGCTGCAGAGAGGAGAAGAGTGTAGGTAGAAAGGTTTGTATTGAGTTCAGGGAGACTGGGTTTTGTGAAAGGCAAACTTTCTTGTAAAAAAGTTTTAACACAAGAGAAGCAAAGGGAAAATGCATTCAGTTTCAAATGGAAGAATTTTGTAGTGTTTTTTCTGGAAGAAATATTGTGAAAATATTTTGAAATTGAATAATTTTCAGGTCTGAATGGCTTAACCAGGAGCTCCTGACAAAACTCAACCATAAAATGAAAGTGCACAAGAGGTGGAAGCAGCATTAGGTAACCTGGGAGGAATATGGAGACACAGTCTGAGCATGATGGTGAACATGAACATCTTGTATCAGAAATAGTGTGGCCAGCGGGAGTAGGGAAGTGATTGTGCCCCTGTACTCAGCACTGGTGAGGCCACACCTCGAATCCTGTGTTCAGTTTTGGGCCCCTCACTACAAGAAGGACATTGAGGTGCTGGAGCGTGTCCAGAGAAGGGCGACGAAGCTGGTGAGGGGTCTGGAGCACAAGTTTTAGGAGGAGCAGCTGAGGGAACTGAGGTTGTTCAGTCTGGAGAAGAGGAGGCTGAGGAGAGACCTTATCGCTCTCTACAACTACCTGAAAGGTTGTAGCGAGGTGGGTGTTGGGTCTCTTTTCCCAAGTAACAAGTGGTAGGATGCCAGGAAATGGCCTCAAGTTGCGCCAGGGGAGGTTTAGATTGGATATTAGGAAAAATTTCTTCACTGAAAGGGTTGTCAGACATTGGAACAGGCTGTCCAGGGAATTGGTTATGTGACCATCCGTGAAGGTATTTAGAAGACGTGTAGATGAGGCGCTTAGGCATATGGTTTAGTGGTGGATTTGGCAGTGTTAGGGTTACAGTTGGACTTGATGATGTTAAAGGTCTTTTCCAACCTAAATGATTCTATGCATGGGTGCTGTTAGGGAAACCAAAGCTCATATAGGGCGGAAT
The DNA here is from genome assembly GCF_030936135.1 of Gavia stellata. NCBI lineage: Eukaryota > Metazoa > Chordata > Aves > Gaviiformes > Gaviidae > Gavia > Gavia stellata. Next base: position 19,358,474 of record NC_082599.1, on the reverse strand, counting down.
CTTGTGGGGGACATGAAGGGCAACAAAAAGTAAGTACACAGGCAGCAAAACTGGGACTAGGGAGGATGTGGGCCTGCTGCTGAATGGGGCAGTGGACCTTGTGACAGAGGACATGGAAAAGGCCAAGGTACTTAGTGTCTTCCAAGAACTACAGGCTGATCAGCCTCACCTCGATCCCTGGGAAGGTGATGGAGCAAATCTTCCTGAAAATCACTTCTGAAACACATGAAGGAGAAGAATGTCATTGGGAGTAGTCAGAATGGGTTTATGAAGGGGAAATAGTGTTTAACCAACCTTCTGTGTGTAGATGACTGGCCTCCAGCTGGACTCCAGTTACTATTGATATACCCCAGGGCTTGATACTGGACCCAATTCTGTTTAACATTTTCATTTGGTGATCTGGACAAGAGGGTAGGGTGTGCTCTTAGCAAGTTTGCAGATGATAAAAATGGAGAGGAGTGGCTGAGAGACCAGATGGCTGTGTTGCTATTCAAGGGGACTAAAACAGGCTGGAGAACTAAGCAAACAAGAACCTTGTGAAGTTCAGCAAAGGGAAATGCCAAGTGCTACACCACATGCACCAGTACAGGCTGGGGGCTTAATGACCAGAAAGCAGCTTTGCAGAAAAGGCCTGGGGGTCCTGGTGGACACAAGTGTGACATGAACCACCAATGTGTGCTTGCAGCAAAGACGACTGACAGCATCCTGGGCTGTGAGAGGAAGAGCATTGCCAACGGGTTGAGGGAGGTGATCCTTCCTTTTTACCCAGCCTGGTGGGGCCCTAGCAGGAGTCCTGTGTCTACTTCTGGGCTCCTCAGTACAAGCCTGGAGTGAGCCTAGTAAAGGGCCACAAAGATGAATAAAGATTGGAGCATCTGACAGACAAGAAGGGCTGAGTGAGCTGGGACTGTTCAGCCTGGAGAAGAAAAGGCTCCAGGGGGATCTTATACATGTGTAAATACCTGATGGAAAAGTGTAAAGCAGACAGAGCCAGAGTCTTCTCGGGGTAGTCAGTGAAAGGACAAAGTACAAGAGGCACAAAATAAAATACAAGAAATTACATTTAAATATCAGAAGACTTTTTTTTTGGCACTGTGAGAGTGGTCAGACACTCGATCAGGTTTCTCGGAGGTGGTGAAGTCTCCATTATTGGAGGTATTAAAAAACCCAACTGAATTGAGCCTGCTTTGAGCAGGTGATTGGACTGGATGATAACAAGAGGTTTCTTCCAATGACAACTGCTGTATGAACCTATGGTTTTCACATCTATTTTGAACAAAATTCTATCAAAGAGTTTTGAAAGGATATAAGTTATTTAATGAATTCTGATGTGAAAAATTCAGAAGTATATTGCCTTTCCTCCCAGTACATGGCTCTGAGTGTTAGGATGCTATCCTGCTTTCTGCTTCTTGGCCCACTAGAACATGCCACTGATTCTTCAAATTGCAGCATGTCTGGTACAAGGCCATACTCAAATGCTTGCTCAGTGTGTTTGCTGTCTCTAATTCCTCTGGCTTGTATGTGTTGTCTTTCTCACAAGTAACCTCTAGGTAAGTTTTCTTTTGAAATTGTTTATATCCTTTTGTACTGACACTGTGCTTCTACAGGGCCTGCTTGTGATACCACATAGCAAACTCTTAAGGTGTTTCTCCTCTCCTAGCAGTGATTAGTTTACCCTTAATTTGTAATTTGTACCTCTCTCTTTGTGGAAGTGTTTGTAGAGGGAAAGGGGAGTTTTTCCTCTCCTACAAGTTAAAAACAAAATGTACACAAGGGATAAAGCTTTCCATGTAAAGTAAAGACCTACTTCCCTAAGGTGCTTGAGAGTCTCCCAGGTGAATCTGTTGTTGTCCTAATAAGGATGAATCATCACTGTTTTTCCTACTGTATAAACTGATTTCTTTAGAGTAATCAGAATGATCCTAATGCTTGAGAGACACTTGCCAAGGTGCCTGGTGTATAAAATGAACTAGGAGAGCAAGGAGTAGTGTTGGTCCTGCTCCTGCTGTATGCTTTGTGCCTGTATACAACCATGGTGAGATTATTCACTTGCAGAACAGGCCCTGTCCCCAGACCAGATGCTAATGTTTATGCTCAGAAAGGTCCAGAAAATATTAGAAACCTAGCTGGTGGGATCTGCACATGACCAGATGAGGAATTAGTTACCTCTACTCCTATGAGCATCTGAGACCATGTTATCAGGTTAAGATAAGCTTGTCTACTGACATCAACATCTTATGAAGAGTTAGTCTGTACAGTATGGCAGTTTTTCCCTTGAGGTCATTGGTCACCTGGAACATGGAAAAAACCAGTTCATTGGGGTGGAAGTGTAGTTTTGGCAGTCCCTGGAGAAGCTGTTGTTCAAAACAAGAGTGGAAAGGCACAAAGCTGTAAACTAAAAATACTTCTGAATATTCTAGAAGTGTGGTGTGTGCTATTTCAAATTGAACATGCTAGAGCCAGCACTTAAATATTTCAGGTAATTTCTAAGTGTGCCAAGCATCAGATTATTTAGACTCTAGGCAGGAGATGGAGGGGGATGAAGTGTACCTGTACTAACTTCCTACTGGCTATCCTACATAATTTCCTAATGCATTCTTCTTCAAATCACTAAAATGATGTCCAATGACTATATAGCATGTCTGAAGACGAATGTCCAAATATAGCTGTTGTGGACACTTTGCACTTGGTTGTACTGGGGCCAGGTATAAGGGAGCAGTGTTGTCCTGGTTTTGATCAAACTTGTTCTCTTATGCCTGATAGAGGTTGGGCCATGCCTGTGGTAGTCCACAGCCTGAAAGGAGGGATGATGGTTTTTGTAGTCGTGGAAGTTCAGACTGTGGCAATCAAAGCGTTTGTCTAAAGTTGCTGAAATGATTGACTTAAAAGGGATGGTATCCTCGATTTAAGAAATCAGTACAGAGCATTCATCTGTTACAAGTGAGGCATTGAGGCATTGTGGGACGTGGTTTAATGGGCATGGTGGTGTTTGTTGGTTGATGGTTGGACTTGATGATCTTACAGGTCTTTTCCAACCTTAGTGATTCTGTGAAGTTAGTCCGTGTAATGATCTAACTACTAGAAGTTGCATACTGAGATTTTTGCTAAGTCCAGACAGCAGCGGAGCAGTCACAGATACGTGCTCTCACAAGATGATGCTATGAATGTTCTATGTCCAAAGTAATTCTAGAGGTTATTTTGGAGAGAATAAGGAAATTTTTGAAGGCTTTTTAAAGATATGCAACTACAGTCTTACAGCTTTTTTTCTTCTCGTGATTTAAGAGTTGTTTATAAAATAGAGCATTGGCTTTGAAATGGGGTGGTTAGCTTTTCATTCAACAAAAATTTCTGAGGGAAACTGTTGATGATGAAAACTGGAGTGTTCTTGGCATAGAACTAATACAGTTCAGACAGTCCTTGAGGACCTGTGTGTGTAGGAAACTTTTTTGTCTGTTTGTTTCACAGACATCAGTGGCCTACTCCTGGTTCGTGCTGCTCTTCTGATGTTGTATTAGGTATTTTACCAGCGCCGGCTTGCAGAGATGGGGAGAGAGGAGTTTGGGTGCCTGCTGGAGGAGGGCACTGAGCCACGGAGGAGAGGCCTGAAGTCGCTGGAGATCGGGGGACAGTACAGAAAAAGGCTTTTGCCAGTAGTTTTGGCAAATAGCGTTCCCTGGAGCAAAGGGGAGGATGCCATCATCACTGGGCATGGGGGTGAGGTGTGGCACCTGGTACCGTACTTGGAGTCAGCCGGGGAGATTGCTGGCCTTGGAAAAAGTAGTGCAGGTTGTTCATTGTATTTATTTTAGTTGTTTGCTGCATTGTAAAATGTGAAGGGCATTAAATTGTTTGAGTGTATAACTTATTCTTACCTGCCACCTTACGCTTAGTCAGTGTGTTAGATTTACCGAGCTCTTGTTGTAGTACATCTCCGTAAGGTCTAACATGAGGATGTGTCTCTGCAATTGTGGCTTTGGGAACACAAAACATCTCTGTTTTCAGAGATTTCAACAAATTCAGTATTTAGAAAAAAGATGTAGTTCCACTTTGCAGGCTACAACATCATAAAGAAGTTTAACCAATTTCTGTAGTCGCTGTGTTCAAGGCTGTTTTTCTCTATTTTCAGAGGTGTTGTCAAAGTTGACATCAATCTGCAGAAGGTGGACATTGACCAGTGTTCGAGTGAGGGGTGGTTCTCGGGGACGCACAGGTGTCATCTCAACAATTCTGAGGTACGTTTGTCCCTAAGGGACTGAGCTACACTTCAGTAAGAAGTCTTACCACTATGAATAATTCTCTGTAGTATAAATGCTATCTATTCTATAGACTTTAAATGCGGTTTATAGGCTGAAAAAATCTTTCCATGCAAGGCATTATGGTATGCGTGAGTTTCAGGAGTGCCTGCATTTCAGGAATATTAGTGTTAAATAAAAGAGAAGCTAAGTTACTGTGCAGAAAAAACAGCTATAGGGAAAAAGAATATTACCAGTGAAATGATTTATGAAGTTCTGCTTGCAAGTCAAACAATTATTTTACACTCAAAATCAAAATAGACTTTTAATGTCAGTGTCACTTTTGACTGGACAGCCTTGCAAAATACAGTAAAAGTAGCTCAAATGCTAATAATAATTATTCAGAAAAACACGGGCTTTGGGTAGAATGATACAGAACAACAGGCAGAATTGGATACTGTAATTCTTTCTTAATAGAAATGCCAACATTTTGACAGAGATGACTAAATGTTTCTGTTCAGCTTCTTCCTGCTTCCCCTTTCTTCTGAAGGTCTATGTCTGGCTCCCTCTGTCAGCATATTGTAGATCATCCAGCCTGACCAGTCATATGTGTTCAGTGAAACTTTAAAACAAAATAGATTCAATGATTTTTTTCTTTTTATTATGGCATATGATGTTGCTTTCAAAGGCACCCATTTGTTTTCTGTGAGAGTAGGCACCTCGTGCACTTCAGTGCTTTCAGAAAGGACAATTAAAATGTAGGGAAAGTTGATGGTTGTCTACCAGAATTCAGGAGATGTTTGCCTAATTTGTTATAAAATGACAATTTATCAAAGCCAAATCTAAATATAGGAAGAGTTGGTTTTGATGTATTTATCTACTAACATTTTTGAGCAAGAAAAACTCAGAATTTTTGTAAACATCCTTTTTGGTATTTTTCACTTTAATTTTTTTTTTTCTTAAACTTGAAATGAGAAATCAAGTAGTCTTTGATAAAGATTAATTTTAAATGAAATATTTCTGCAAATGGAAAAAAATATTTTCTTTTTCTTTGTCAAGTACTTTTTGACTTCTGAATTCAAGGGAACACTTTTTTAATGCCTCATGTTTCTTCCTAGAAGAAAATATTGTTTCCCATGAGATCCTGTAGACCTTGTTTTTTGATATATGCTAGTTATGCTGAATGTGATTATATATTTTGGCAAGTGCTCCTCCTCTTCCTGATGTCTTATAAGCAAAATTGTCAGCAGAGGGGTAGGATTGTAAGTTGCATCTCTTCCTGCAACCAAGAAGAAAAGGGGAAAAAAAAACCCTATGAGAAGACTAAGAAAAACAGGGCAAAAGTAAAATGGAGAAAATTAAGAAAGATCAATGGTAGGCTCTAACACACCTTTGGTCTGGTTCAGAGCCCATTGTTTGCTGTAATGGGCTCTGAATCACACTCTGTATTCTTAATATATAGGAAAACAGAATCTGAGTCAAACCAAACTTGATATAATTCCACAATTACACTTCCCTTCCAAATCTAAGTCCTTAAGAGTGTGTCCTGGAGAGAACAATGCAAAAAGCTACTCTCTCTGGAAGAATTTGTTGGAGAAGGGGGGGAAATAAAAGGATTTTTTTTCACTCTTCACAATTCATTTTCATGGGAGTAAAAAGTAGTTTTTATTTCTCTGTAGAATTCACTCTGATTATGAAAAGGGGTTTTCTTCATGAATATGACATTCAGTAAAATCTACCTTCCATTTTATTATTGCATATGAGGCAAGGGGAGTGTCATTTAGGGAACTGAGTGCAGAATGAAATTCTGCATGAAACACAACCTCAAGGGTTACAGAAAGTTTTCTGTGACTTGCAAAAAACATTTTAATTCCAGTCTTTAGTGTCTCAGTGAGCAAGCTGGAAAATCTCACCTCTATGATTTGGTCTCTTACTGTGCATGAGAAACTGAGGTGGCTGTCATGGACCACTGGTGCAGAGATGGTGTCTCCACCAGCTTTGAGCCAGAACTGGGTTCTTGGCATTCTGGGCTTCACTGTCCTGCTGAGAGGGTAGTGGGTGTTTCCTGTCTCCTGAAGGAGAGAATAACATTTCTTTTACTTAAGATGTACACTACAGATCAGTTCTTCATGTTGAGATTCTCGGGTGTGGTGTTGTAAAGCTGGCTGTGCTCAAGGAAGTTTCTTTGCAGAATTTTTATTTACCAGACTCACTCGCACTGTTGATTTTACTTCTTTTTTTTCTGCCCCTGTTTATTCTGCATAGTGTTTTCCTTGTTCTTTAGAGCTAACAAAGACTGCTCTACATAGTTTACAATAATATTTTTTTTTATACAGCACTTCTGCTACTCTTGAATCCAACCTGATATATCAGTATAAAACCAGAGGTGCTTTGTGCTGTTTTGACAATAGGAAGCACTATGTTTGCTGTTGTTGCAAAGGATGTTTTATTTTTCATACTGGACAGTTGCATGTTTTCGTTTTAGTAAGCCTACTGCCATGCTGTAGTCTATGAGTTCCTGTGATGCAAAAAGGAATTAAAATATACTTTCTAGGGCAGAAGTTCTCTAATGGGTGATGCTGTATATGTGAGAGTGGCTCATGTTCACACCTTAAGGTCTTAATAACACTGGGAAGGAGATAAATGCCACTTCATGAATGGCTTTTCAACTTGTATGTAGAGCAAAAACTTGCCAGCTGTTCTTCTTTCTCCATGGCACTTATTAGAGTGTTAAATCAACACGGCTCGCATGGCTAAGAGAAGGATATATAGGTAATACAAACCTCCCCCAAAATTAAACTTTCAAGCAGGGAGTGCCTTTCCTTATTGTGCCTAAAGAGGATGAGACTCCTTGCTTAATAACAGTGACGCTGGGGATGGGGAGTTGCTGGAACCAATCTATAGAGAAGCTTTCTCTTCTTTTACCCTATGGTCACCACTTTAGAAGACTTCAGTCTAATGGGAATTTCTGTTCTTTTTTTACAAGCAGGTCCCATATGCTGCTTTTCACAGTTCGTTACGTTGGAATCTACCCTGTGGAATAAGGGTAAATTACATAGTTGTGCAACAATGCTTTCCACACAGTTTGCTTTATAAATGCTAATGAAATGATATTCCACATCCTCTCTTCTATCTTCTTAGAGGCAGATGCAGAAATACCTGCTGATGCTGGAATGCTCTGCCCCAGATTACAAAGTCTGTCTCCAGCAGAGTAAGGGAGAGAATGAAGATCTCTGGATTTCCAGTTCTGCTTAAGTTAGACCCTCCTTCCTCTCTTTAGTTTTGGTAGGTGACTTGAGTATTTAGTGCATCATAGCCTTTCTGCAGACTGTTTGGTAAGCCTTTGCCATAGTGAATTTCTGATGTGGCTCTGAAAGTCTGTTTACTGCATAGCCCATACTACATGGCTGGGCTACCAATGCCATTAAATCTAAGGCATAAAGCTCAATATTTCAGAGATACAACTCCCCTCTTCCCTAACACTATGAAAATATAGCAAGTGACAGCGAAGGGGTAGGGAATGACTTAGGGAATGGACAAGAGGAGAAAAAAACCCCCCAACTTATGGGTTACTAAAATGGTTCTTTATATTGCAGTTAATTTTATAGTGGCTAAAATCTACTAGACACATCGCAGATAAATTTTTCTACTTTTTGTGCTGTCCTGAAGTGTTCTAAATAAAAATCAATTGAAAGGAGGGAGATGGAGGTGCATTACAGTGAATGTAAATATATGGTAAACCAGTGGTCTGTATATGTTAGGCAGAAAAAAGGAAAGAATGGATGGGACCTAACTTCTATTGTTGTTGAAAGTACTGTATTGCCTTCACGTGCTTTGGCACAGAATCACTAGGAGATGATGCTAACCATGACATTGGGATTTGGCTTTGGAAGGTCATCAACAGTAATCTGATTATGTGATGGAATAGTTGTAGTGCTAGTCCTTGCTTGAAAGAAAAATAGTGTATGATTGAGGAATTAAATAATATTAAATAATATTATGACTCAAATACACAAAATGCTTAGACATACTATTCCTCCTTTAACTGCCATCTGTCCTTAGATTTAGGTGTCCCTCAGGAGGTGGATTGGTGACTCTTAAATATCTTGCTTTATGTATGATGCCCTCAAACTGAATACAGAACAAAAGCAAGCGCTGGGAACTTTAGATTTCCCATTTTTAGGAATTTAGGTAGTCAATTTAATATATAGTCATATTTTTTCCTGATTTGTTCTCTTTTGTGCACAGGACCCATATATCCCTGATTTCATAGCAGCCTAGATGAACTGGGAGAACAAGAGTGCCCTCCTTCAACCTCAGGGTGACTGCAAACTGCCCAATCTAATTAGGCAGGACGTTAGGTGAGACTGATGCAGGAAAGCCAAACTGCAGCAGCAGCTAAAGTCTATTTCAGCTGTGATTTTTTTTTCTCCTTTTTTTTTTTTTTAATTGTATCAGCCAAAAAGAGGCTGATGGCCAGGAGTTCTTTTCTTGACCTGGGGGAAGAAGAGACAGCTCATGGTGAAGCAGAGAGCTACATTCTCCTTCCTGCCCTCTACCTTGACACCCAAATAGGGAACAGTTTCTCTGAAAAAACACAGGGGCAAGAGATTTGGATTCTGTGGGGCTGCAACAGATGAGACAGGTAATATCTTCAGGGTTAGAAATAATTAAAATGAATTGGGTAGAGAACAACATGATGCAGATAATTCTGAAATTAACAAACATAGAAAAAATATAGTTACTCAATAACAAATCCAAAGTCATTTCATTGTACAGGCAAGACTGGTTATGGGGGTAGGAAAACGTGCATTTTTACCCTGTTTGAAACCTTTGAAGATTTTTCTTTTAATATATTAGATTCCTTCCCCATACATGGTGGTAGCAGCTGCTGGCACTTTTAGTAACAACTTCAGAGTCCTTGTTGAGACACCAACAATAAAATCAAGGCTGAGGAGTGTCTGAAGAAATCAGCCGGCATAGCCCGTTGAGCTTGGCCGAACGCTTCCAACCAGCAGCATCAGTCTGTGAAAAACGGCAGCGGACTCCACGCTGTTCCCCCATCCTTAATGAGACTGCCAACAGCTTGCAATGTGAGGCAGGCTCAGCTGACATCCCTTTGGGTTTCAACAGTATTCCACAAATGACAGTGTGTAAAAATATCTAGAGGGAATGAGAGAGGCAGAGTAAACAAAAAAGCTGCATTGCTGTCTGTATATAGTGTGTGTATATCTATGTTTGTGGAAAGATGTATAGGCATACTGTGTGTGTATTTATTCTGCACAAACACAAAACCAATTGAGAAAGGAAAACAAATGAGTAGTACAGCCAAAATCTTTTTTCTATTCTTTAGCAAAACATTCGGGACCATCATAGTTTATTATACTGTACGTGGTGTTACAGACAACCAACGGAAAAAGGGGGAGGTGGGAGTTGATTAAAAATAAAATTGTAATGCGGGCTCAGGTGGGAGAGAGGAAAAAAACCCAGTGCTTTCCAGGTTTTTCAAACAGATGCTTCCCAGTGCCCCTGTCAAACTGGGAAAAGGCTATTAATGCACATACTCTGTGCGAGGGGAAGTGTGAGAAGAGATTAGCATCCAGCGTCATAACCCAGTGGGTCATATCCAGTGTCATTGGTTTTTTGCATGTATTTTCTGTCCTTTCTGCTAGGAAGAATGCAGCCAAAATGGGCAAAATTTGAAAAGAAAGCTGTTTGTTGATGATTCAATCTGAGTGAACAGGGTTTACGGAATATAGTTAACTTCTAATTTGGAAATAATCATCGTCCTTGGAGCTACAGATTGCATCCAAGATAGGGCAAGAGAAGTACCCAAACCGGGTAGAGAACGTATATCAGGATATATTTTCTCTTAGAAGAAAACAAGATCTTTAGTACTAGAATACAAATACTAAATGCTATATCAAATCCTGGGCTAAAGGGGCAGTCTAAGACAGAAAGGGAAGTGACTTGGTTCAGTACACAGATAAAGAAAACATTGCCAGCACTTTCTGGATCCAAAAGCAGAAAGGCATATCTGATGGCTGCTCACACAACTCTGTGTATTTGGAGAGCATGCAGTAGACACAAAGAACATTTTGGATGCTGTTTTAAAAATAACTTTGCATCATCTGCACTCATGGTAAAAGTCCCTTTATGACAGTATACCAGATCTAATCTGACACTCCCCCAGACATGATTACGTAAAATAAGGTGGAGGTTTGTCAGAGCTTTCAATGATAAACAAGGTGGTATGAAAACCAACTTTCAGTTTAAGGAAGAGCCAGGTTGCTTAGCTACAGCATCTTTGTCTTTTTAGAAAAAAATTTGAATTACTCTGTTTTGCAGGACCTAATCTTGGTTATCAATGTTTGCTTCAAAAGAAGAAAACCTTTGCAATTCCTTTCATCCTAGTTAGCAGTGTTAAGTTGAGCATTTAAATTCATCTGGGTCAGTTCTATTTGCTGCTGTCTTCTTTCCCCCAAAGTTAAAAACTGAAAAGCAGTAGATGATTGGTTGAATGATGCTGTCTGACAAAAATGAAAAGAGCAGGGAGGTATTTGGTTTCTCTTGCAGTTGACAGGCGATGATAGCATTGCATCAATTACCAGTTCTTTCAGATCTATTGCTACAGCTTTCAGATCTTTTTCTGTTGGACGGAGCATCTTATTAGGCAACACCAATTAGCTGAACTAGTGGTTCTCCCCATCGTGTTTGGGAAGGAAAGAGGTGAGGCCCAGAAGTTTAGTTAGCTGGGGGGATATGGACAAAATATACCTGATGGGAGCAAAGGGGGAGTTGCAGAGGAGGGGGACAGGTGCAGGGAAGAGCTCTTCCCTGGAGAGAGACTGAGAAACTGACTGTGGCAAGAGACAGAAGATCAGGGTCTATGGGGAGCCACAGAAAACCTTGCAGCAAGGAGCCTGGGGGCTGTAGCCAGGCTGAACTGTTCGCCTTTGGCAGGCTGGCTGTGAGTTACCTTTCTCAGATGTGAAGTGGCAGTAGTTGTATCAGATCTAGGCATAAACAAAGCATGGCTTCATTCAGGGCTCTCATTTGTTATTACTACATTCAGAGAACTGTACAATAGCTGAAAAATATCTCTAGTAGCATTAAGCACAATTACATGTATGCAATTAGATAAATACACAGCATTTCAGTATCAAAGCATCTGGTCCATCCTATGTGAGATTTAATATGCTTATCTTGGAACATACGCAAGTACTCCCGTATCTTGTGAGATAATATAAAGACTATTACCCCCATCTTACAGCTGGGATGCAGGGGCAAAATGATTATCTCTAAACTGACAGACACCCTGACTCAAATTGAGGTGTGATCTCCAGGTGTGCAAATTACCCTCCCCACAGTTTGGTTTCTGCAGAAAGATATGCCAAGCATATGAGCTGAAAGGGTGTCCTGATGTGCTCCAGTCAGGGCCCAGGCCGGATCATCTTCAGAGTGGGATTTTGGGGTGCATTACAGCATGCATCCACCCACGCTTCAGATACTTCCAGGAAGAGTTAAGCATCCTGATATATTTTTGAAACCTGTTTCTGACCAACTCCGTAGTTTTCTTAGTGATCCTGATTTGTGATAACATTCTGGTCAAAAATGAAGCTACCCAACCTCCTCTTAGCTAAACACACTATTGCTGCACTTGCTCTCATTGCAAAGGACACCAGCTTCCTATGAACTGTGCAGACTCTGTTCCTGACTGGCATACTTAGCTATTTTCTTACTCAGGCAATATACTGCAGAGGGTTTTTTAGTTGTTAAAGTACAAAAAAACCTGTTCATGCATGTATTCTACAGTTAATTATTTTTGTTGAAAAAATGTGGACTGGAGAAACAGTAAACCAATGGAAAAAACTTGTCTGCCTTATTTTAAAAAAGCTTTTATTAAATGTAGCAACTGTTTCTCCTGCTTTTTTATACTTCATGATACCTGCACAAGAGACAAGTTTAATTTAGCCTTGAGAAGAAAGTTCATTCTTCTTTTTCTGTAACAAATTAAAATTAGATTAAAACATATTAGAGATCCCAAGATGAAAAACTAGAGAGAATAGCTGCTGAATCTTTGTATTCAAAGCAATGTACTGAACCATAGTAATAGCCTTAATGGAAACAAACTCATTTAGTTTTATTTTTGGAGCACAATTTTATAGCACTAGACATTCAAATGCCATTGTTTTTGTTGGTGACTTCTGGTAGGAGGTGAATGTTTTGCGAATGAAAAAGAACTGCTTTTGGTTTACCTATGCTTTTGTTTAGATCCCAGTAATTCATATGATTTGTTCTTCTAGTTTGCGTTTGCCAGTACTGTAAACTGATGGCTATCAGGTCATCCATTCACTGAGCAGGGGCTGGTCTCCTAGAAATTTCTCAGTCTTTACTAACCTACTTAATATCTTCCTTTGTGTTTCTTCATTGCTTTGTCACCCTGTGCTGTTTTAGATCATGAATATATTAAGCACCAGTACTAATATGGAAATGCAGAATATTTGATTTTTAATCTTTATCTTTTTGAGTATTTCTTCTTTTCTTATGTTTTGGCTAGTTTATAAGCTATTACTGAGCTTCATCATATTATTGCTTTTCTTTCTCATTCATCTCCTTTAAGGGTTTTACTCTTCTTTCTGTCAGTGAGTAAATAGTGAAAGAAAAAACACTTCTTCCTAACATCTTATGCATGTAAAGTTCTTAAATAAGATATTTACCATCTTTGATTCCTCCTTTACTTGGAAGAGATGGTGAGAAAAAGCAGATATTACTGTAGAGACAGAAAAGACGATTTTATATTTGTAATACTGCACTGTTTCCTTCTTGCAGCAGGATCAGAATTCCTCTGCAGTTAAATTTAGTCCCTAGATTTACCACAACTATTGTTTGCAGGGCAATCAGTTTCCATTTACTTGCATAAAATAGATAGTAGGTTTTGCTTACTGAGCTCCACTCCTTCTGTCAGAATATAGCAGTTACTTCTTTTACACCACCAATTCCATGTAATCATTCTGTTAATTTTTTTCATCTTTCAAATATGGTTGGCTAGGGAAAAAAAATATTCATGGAGTGCATAACTATGCATTCTAATTTAGGCAAAGTGAGTCCTGTAACTTTCATCTAAACCAGTTATGGTCTTACTTGTACATTTGAAAATAAAGCTAACTAGGTTGGCCTGACCTGAGAAACAAACTGAGCTTTCTGTATAGCTGATAAATTGAATTATTTGCAAGCATCAAATATTTTTTGTGTGTATGGTTTTATTTAGACATTTATTTACCACTAATCTGTGTATGTGTGTGCATATGTATGAACAGCATATGAATGCACACACATGCATGCCTATATATACATATATAGGGAACTGTGAATGACTTGGTCATTTATACATAGGCATTCTGCTAGGACTGTTCTGTGACGAGAGGTTACAGAGGCTGGGGAGATACTGGTCCTTATCTTGCACCTAACCCTATGCACCAGTACAGGCTGTGGGGCTGAATGGCTGCAAAGCAGCTTTGCAGGAAAGGCTCAGGGGGTCCTGGTGGACATCAAGTTGACCATGAGCCAGCAATATGCCCTTGCAGCAAAGAAGGCCAACAGCCTCCTGGGCTGTGTTAGGCAGAGCATTGCCAGCTGTTTGAGGGAGATGATCTTTTCCTCTTTACCCAGCCTGGTGAGGCAGCATCTGGGGGGCTGTGTCCAGTTCTGGGCCCACCAGTTCAAGAGACATGGATGTACTGGAGTGAGTCCAGTGAAGCGCCACCAGAATGTTTAAGGGTCTGGAGCACCTGTTGAACGAGGAGAGGCTGAGTGAGCTGTGACTGTTCAGCCTGGAGAAGAGAAGGTTCCGGGGATTTTATCTGTGTGTGTAAATACCTGATGGAAAGTTGTAAAGGAGACAGAGCTAGCCTCTTCTCAGGGGTAGTCAGTGACCGGACAAGAGGCAATTGGCACAAACTGAAACAGAAAATGAAAACTCCCCCCACCCCCCACTGTGAGGGTGGTCAGACACTAGGACAGGTTGCCCAGAGATATGGTGGAGTCTCCATTGTTGGAGATACTCAGAACCTGAATGCATGTGGCCCTGGGCAACCTGTTCTATATGAGCCTGCTCTGAGCAGGGGTTGGGACTGGATTATCTCCAGAGGTGCCTTCCAGCCTCAGCTACTGTGTGATTCTGTGGTCAGCTCTTCTTCCATCTTTCGCATGATTTGTTTTTGCCATTTGATTTATATCTGGAGAACATGGTATCCCGTTTGAGCTTTGTATTTCCACTCTGTTTTATTCATGCTTACGTCATGACTCTCTTCCGTTGCCAATGGCTTTTGCTTACCAGTTGTTTCTTTTAAACTTCTCATAAGTGTGTGAAGATGTGCATGTGACTTTTTTTGAGAAATCATTTACTTCTGATACTTTTTCTATAACAAGTGCAACACTTTCTTCTCGTACTACAATAGAAGAAATGGAGTAAGTACATTCAGATTCTTATTTTTTAGTTAATAGCTGCAAACATATCTACTTATTTACCTTCAGAACTTCAACAGCTGATTTAGTAGAGATACCGTGAAGATTTTGAATTATGATACTGGCTTGCTGCTTGGGCTGGGGTTGAAATATTTTTATCCCTTCATGTCTAAGTATCTAATCATTAAAGCTTTGAAAGGGGGGAAGATCTGTAATATAGATATGGTAGTGGGATTTATTTGGATAATGTACGCTGCATGATAGAATATGAGTTTTCTAAAGAGAGTAGATCAGTCTACAATGTATGGGATATTGTCCTAGAGATAGAGGAGAATTGCTAGGGCTATTCAATAAGTTGTTACTGGCTTGCTTGACATTGCTTGAATTTGATTTTTAAAAAGTGTTAATTTGGAAATACGAAAATATGTATTTCAGGGAGCTGCTTTAGGAAATTGTATAATTTGAAAGACTGATAAAACTTGATTAAAAATGTGCATTATTTTAAATCCTTTGTTATGTGGAAAAAATGAGAAAAAGACATTTTGAGAAAGTCCTATTGTGTGGTAAGGGAAAATGGCTTGGTGATAACATTTTGAGCAATTCCAGAAACCTATCTACCATGCAAAGCCCCACCAAAAACATGTCCTTTTTTCTTCTTGAAAGGTTTAGAAACTTTTGATAGCATTTGTCCAATTCCATCACTAATCGTATCTGTCCTATGCCGTTGGATAGTCATTGTGTTTTTTAGCTCAGCCAAAACAGCTTGTCTCTCTTCCAAGAAGGGAAGTCAAATAAAGCAGCACTCCAGAACTTGTTAACTTTTACAAGACATGATAAAACATCTTTATATTCCAATATGTACAAGACATAGCACAAATTGGTTTTAAGCATGTGAGAGCAAACATTTGCCCTGTAGAGCTTAAACTCCCGAATTCATGTTGTTCCAGAGCCCTTCAAAGTGAATGCTGTATTACAGTAGCTGAAGGAGGCATTTCTTGGTAGTTCAATTACACAGAATTTTTATATGGATAACTAATAGGATGCTTGTTTGAAATAACTGTCTAAATGAAATGCTCCAATCATCCTGATATGAATCTTCTGGAATATTTTTGTGAAAAACTCCAAGACTGATTTTTTTTTTCCTTGGTAATGGAATGAAGTTTAATTTTGAAGTTTGAGTTTTCTTGCAGGATAGGACTCCATAGTAATGATTGCTTTCTAAGGGACCGCTTTGTTGCTACATAGTCTGTGTAATTATAAAAAGCAATTTTTATGAAGTATTACTCAGTAAGCCACTTAAACCTGTAAAAACAGTTCTTCTTTAATGTGTATTTCAGTTATGTTTCTTTTCCATTGGTGATTGAGAGTTGCTTTTAATTATGCATCAGTGGATTATTCTAGCCACTTTCTAACATTGCTTAACAAAAATGATACATTATAACAGTCATTTTTGTTACAAGTGTAACTGAAAAATATTTTCTTTGGTGATTACATGATTGTAAGGAGTCGCATTTTGCATCTTTATCATTGTATTGTACTGCACCAAATTTAAAAGTATTTTCCCTGTTTGTGTATCTTTGTTATTACACTGCTAAATGGTGAAAATGTTGGAATCACAGAATCACAGAATGACAGGGGTTGGAAGGGACCTCTGGAGATCATCTAGTCCAACCCCCCCACCAGAGCGGGTTCACCTGGAGCAGGTTGCACAGGAATGCGTCCAGGTGGGTTTTGAATACCTCCAGAGAAGAAGACTCCACAACCTCTCCTGGCAGCTTGTTCCAGTGCTCTGCCACCCTCAAAGTAAGGAATTTCCTCCTCATGTTTAGATGGAACTTCCTATGACCAAGTTTGTGCCCGTTACCTCTTGTCCTGTCACTGGGCACCACTGAAAAAAGACTGGCCCCATCCTCCTGGCACCCACCCCTTAAGTATTTATGAGCATTAATAAGATCCTCCCCCCAGTCTTCTCTTCTCCAGACTAAAAAGACCCAAGTCCCTCAGCCTTTCCTCCTAAGAAAGATGTTCCAATCCCCTCATCATCTTTGTAGCCCTTGGCTGTACCCTTTCCAGCAGCTCCCTGTCCTTGAACCGGGGAGCCCAGCACTGGACACAGCACTCCAGGTGCGGCCTCAGCAGGGCAGAGTAGAGGGGGAAGATAACGTCCCTCGACCTGCTTGTCACACTCTTCTTGATGCACCCCAGGGTGCCATTGGCCTTCTTGGCCACATGGGCACATTGCTGGCTCATGGTCATCCTGTTGTCCACCAGGACTCCCAGGGCCCTTTCCACAGAGCTGCTCTCCAGCAGGTCAGCCCCTAACCTGTACTGATGCATGGGGTTATTCTGCCCCAGGTGCAGTACCCTGCACTTGCCATTGTTGAATTTCATAAAGTTCCTCTCTGCCCAACTCTCCAGCCTGTCCAGGTCACGCTGAATGGCAGCGCAGCCTTCTGGTGTGTCCACCATTCCTCCCAGTTTTGTGTCATCAGCAAACTTGCTGAGGGCACACTCTACCCCTTCATCCAGGCCATTAATGAATATATTGAACAGGACTGGACCCAGTACTGACCCCTGGGGAGCACCACTTGTTACAGACCTCCAGCTAGACTCTGTGCCACTAATCACAACCCTCTGAGCTCTGTCTATCAGCCAGTTTTCAATCCACCCCACTGTCTGTTCATCTAACCCACCCTTCCTAAGCTTGCCTATGAGCATGATATGGGAGACTGTGTCAAAAGCCTTGCTGAAGTCAAGGTAGACAACATCTACTGCTCTCCCCTCATCTATTCATCCAGTCATGCCATTGTAGAAGGCTATCAGATTGGTCAGACATGACTTCCCCTTGGTGAATCCATGTTGACTACTTCTGATAACCTTCTTTTCCTCCAGGTGCTTTGAGATGACACCCAGAACGAGCTGTTCCATTATCTTTCCAGGGATGGAGGTGAGGCAGACTGGCCTGTAGTTTCTTGGGTCTTCCTTCTTGCCCTTTTTGAAGGCTGGAGTGACATTGGCTTTCCTTCAGTCCTCAGGCACCTTGCCTGTTCTCCAGGACCTTTCAAAGATGATGGAGAGCAGCTCAGCAATGACTTCTATCAGCTCCCTCAGCACTCGTGGGTGCATCCCGTCAGGACCCATGGACTTGTGGATTTCCAGTTTACTTAATTGGTCTCTAAATTGATTGTCCTCAACCAAGGGAAAGTCTTCCTTCTTCCAGACTTTCTCTGTTACCTCCAAAGACTGGGACTCCTGAGGGGACTCCTGAGGGCTGGCTGGAGCAGTAAAGACTGAAACAAAGGTGGCATTCACTAACTCCACCTTCTCTGCATCATCTGTCACCATGGCACCTGTCTCATTCAACAGCGGGCCCACATTTTCTCTAGTTTTCTTTTTGTCTCCTGTGTACTTGAAGAAACTCTTCCTGTCGACCTTGACATTGTTTGCCAGGTTTAATTCCAAGGAGGCCTTGGCTTTCCTCGTTTCATCCCTGCATACTCAGAATCACAGAATCACTAAGGTTGGAAAAGACCTGTAAGATCATCAAGTCCAACCTAAAAAACAAAAAACAAACAAACAAAAAAAACCAAACAAAAAAAACCCAACAGCAACACACCAAAAAACAACCCACCCAACACCACACAGCACCATGCCCATCAAGCCACATCCCACAATGCCACATCCACACGCTCCTTGAACACCTCCAGGGAGGGTGACTCTACCACCTCCCTGGGCAGCCTATTCCAATGTTTCACTACTCTTTCAGTAAAGAACTTTGTCCTAATATCCAGCCTGAACCTCCCCTGGCGCAACTTGAGGCCATTTCCTCTTGTCCTGTCACTAGTCACTTGGGAAAAGAGACCAACACCCACCTCACTACAACCCCCTTTCAGGTAGTTGTAGAGAGCGATAAGGTCTCCCCTCAGCCTCCTCTTCTCCAGACTGAACAACCCCAGTTCCCTCAGCCGCTCCTCACAAGACTTGTGCTCCAGACCCCTCACCAGCTTCGTCGCCCTTCTCTGGACACACTCCAGCACCTCAATGTCCTTCTTGTAGTGAGGGGCCCAAAACTGAACACAGCAGTCGAGGTGCGGCCTCACCAGCGCCGAGTACAGGGGCACGATCACCTCCCTACTCCTGCTGGCCACACCATTTCTGATACAGGCCAGGATGCCGTTGGCCTTCTTGGCCACCTGGGCACACTGCTGGCTCATATTCAGCTGGCTGTCGATCAACACCCCCAGGTCCTTTTCCACCAGGCAGCTTTCCAGCCACTCGTCCCCAAGCCTGTAGCATTGCCTGGGGTTGTTGTGGCCAAAGTGTAGAACCCGGCACTTGGCCTTATTGAACTTCATCCGGTTGGCCTCAGCCCATCGATCCAGCCTGTCCAGATCCCTCTGCAGAGCCTTCCTACCCTCAAGCAGATCAACACTCCCTCCCAACTTGGTGTCGTCTGCAAACTTTCTGGGGGTGCACTCTATCCCCTCATCCAGATCATCAATGAAGACATTAAACAAGACTGGTCCCAAAACTGAGCCCTGGGGGACTCCGCTTGTGACCGGCCGCCAGCTGGATTTCACCCCATTCACCACAAGCACTGTGGTGTGTCACTCTGACAGCACTCTTGTAATCTTCCCAAGTGGTCAGTCCCTTCTTCCACGTACTATAAACTTCCTTATTCCGCTTGAGCTTTTTGAGAAGCTCCTTGCTGAACCATGCAGGTCTCCTGCTTCCCTTGCCTGATTTCTTGCTCTTAGGGATACACAGATCCTGAGCTTGGAGGAAGTGGGACTTGAATATCACTCATCTCTCTTGAGCCCTGCTATGCTCTAGAGCCCTAACCCATGGGATTTCTCCAAGCAGTTCCTTGAGGAGGTCAAAGTTAGCCCTCCTGAAGTCCAAGGTTACAATCCTACTTGTTGTTTTGTGCATACTGCATGTGATCCTAAACTCTTATCTTCTCATGATCGCTACAGCCAAGGCTGCCCCCAACCTTAATGTCCTCCACCAGTCCCTCTTTGTTTGTCAGTACTAGGTCCAGTAGTACACCTCTCCTTGTTGGCTTCTCCACCACCTGAGCCAGAAAGTTATTATCAATACACTGGAGGAACCTCTTGGACTGCATATGCCTGGCTGTGTAGCTGTCCCACCAGGTATCAGGGTGATTGAAGTCCCCCATGAGAAGCCTGAGGTTCATAGTCACTGTGAGGTGACGGTCAGCTGTCTGTAGAAGGCCTCATCATCTTCCCCATCCTCATCAGGTGGCCTGTAATAAACACGCACAACAGTGTCTCTCATATTAGCCTGCCCCTTAATCCTTACACACAAGCTCTCACCTTGCTCTTCATCCGCCCCCAGGGAGAGGTTGACATATTCCAGTTGCTCTCTCACATAGAGAGCAACTCCACCACCTCGTCTTGCTGGCCTATCTTTCTTATAAAGAACATAGCCATCCATGACAGTGTTCCTGTCACGTGAGCTATCCCACCATGTCTCAGTAATTGCAATGAGATCATGGCCCTGTGACTGTACACAGATCTCTAATTCTTTCCGTTTATTCCCCATGCTGTGTGCATTGGTGTATAACCATTTCAGAGAGGGAGTTGTGCGTGTAGTTTTCGCCCTTGAGGTGTTGTAGGCTTTCTGGTTTTCAAAAATACTAGCACGCTGCCCCACAAGTGCTGGGCTACTACACCCATGCGCCTCTCTAGCAAGCCCAGTTACCTCCCCATCCCCCTTCGAATCTAGTTTAAAGCTCTCAGTGAGCCCTGCTAACTCTTGTCCTCGAACCCTTTTCCCCCTGTGAGATAGGCTTTTCCCGTCTGTTACCAGCAGGACTGGTGTCTTATAAATCAAGCCATGGTCAGAGAAGCCAAAGTCCTCCCAGTAGCACCAGGCTCGGAGCCAGGCATTGATCTGCTGGCTCTTCCTGTTTACCCCTTCATCATTCCCTGCAACTGGAGGGACAGAGGAGAACACGGCTTGTGCTCCCAATCCCTTGACCAGTTGTCCCAAGGCCCTGAAATCTCTCTTCATTGCCCTTGGACTTCTTCTCACTACTTCGTCACTGCCTACCTGAAAGATCAAAAGGGGATAATAATCTGAGGGCCATACTAGGGAAGGAAGCTGCTTCTTACATCATTAACCTGGGCCCCAGGGAGGCAGCAGACTTCCCTATGTAGTGGGTCCGGTCTACGTATTGGGCCTTCCGCTCCCTTCAGAAGCAAGTCGCCTATGACAATGACCCATCTTTTATTTTTTACTGAGGTGGTTTTGGGGGGTGGTCTGACTAGACCTCGACAACACCTCCAAGCTGAGAGAACTATCATTCTCACTGTTGTCTGGCTCCCCTTGCAGAGAGCACTGTACCTGTTTTGCAACGGCACCTGGGAAGGTGAGGTAGTTGCTGGGCAGACGTGTCTGCAGTGCCTGTTGCATTGGGCAGGAACATCTTGCCATTGCCCCCTGTCCTCCAAGCCACCACATTCAGCCAGGTGGAGAGAGGACAGGGAGAGGACAGGCTCTGCCTGCCTGCTGGGTTTCTACCATGGGAGGCAGGGTGCGACTCCAAGCGTCTGTCTCCCTCTCACATTCCCTGATGGCCCTCAGTCTGCTTACCTCCTCCCTGAGCTCCATCGCTAAGCGGAGGAGCTCCTCTACCTGAGCACACCTCCCACAGGCGTGCTCACCGCTGCCATCCAACAGCGGCATAAGTGCAGGGCACACCCTGCAGCTCGACACCTGGGTGGCAGCATGCTCTGACGAGAGCTCCGTCTGGAAAGCTGCATCAGAGCTGGTGCATGCAGAGCTCAGGGATGCCATGGTCTTCTGCCGAGCGGATACCATGGCTTCCTGGCCGAGCTGGTAGACCTTCAGCGCCCTCCTGTGCGAACCGCCGTGCCTTGGCTGCTGTGCCGCGCCCTGTTTCCCCGGTCTGTTTGCCCGCCCAGGGAGCCCGCCCTTGTCGTGGCGCTCCTAGGTGATGGTGACACCCTGGATGACACCCACTCGCTGCTTGCTCGCTTCCGAAGGGCCCATTTAGATCTGCCGCTGGTGGTGCTGGCTGCGCCCACACTGCGTCAGCAGCCCTCCCACCGGCTGCTGGTTCTGGCACAGGCTAGCCGCTTTTCCGACTTCAAAAAGCCTTTTTCGCCTCGATTCCCTTCCCCAGTGTGGACTTACCTGCACTGGAGCTGGTCTCCTCAGCGAACACCTGGAATAATTAAGAGATGCATTAGTTTTCAAGTCTTCACTTCGCACTGAATTTTCCATAGCCCTTGAGTTAATTCTGTGTTTAAATGTATATGTATGTTACACAAGAAATGATTGCCATGTCTTGCAGGTGTATGAAAGAACGCAAAGTTGGTGCGTATGTGAACCACCATGTATGTCAGTGGGATCCTATGGCCTCAGAAGGCTCCCCTTAAGCTAGAGCTACAAGCTTCAATGTCCTATTAAGAAAAGAGTGATGGAAGAAGAGGAGGGCTTGAAAAGGATGAATTCTGTACAACAGCTGTATACTTACCTTCTTAGTAAGAGTTATATGACAAGAATAACACTGTTAACATTGTTAACTCTTTATTTACAATGAAATAGCATCTCACTTGTCGATTGCAAACATCAAACATTTGACTTCGTCTGTGCTCTTATTCTACTCCATTTGTTTTCTCCAAAGATATAAACACTGTTACAAAGAACAGTCCTTGTTTTTTTTTCCCGTATTATTTCTTGCCTTGATTAAGTCCCAAATAATTTTGGGTTGCAAGTGTGAGTATGTTTATAGTTATCCATTCAGATGTTCCATAGCTGTATGATTTCATAGCAATAGCTTTACATTAGGAATTGGTGGTTTAGTCTGGAGCATGCAGACAGTTCTCACTAATATGAGTTTAATCCTTGTTTGATCCTGAAGAACAGAGGCAGTAATCTGTGATCTCTGCAAAGATGAGCAGAGCTGCTGACCTGTTCGCTGTCCCTCAGAGCCCCTGTTGTGCTTTGTTCTATGACCAGCTTTTTCGAGTATCCTCTGTAGCGAGGCATTTTAGATCTTGGAGGGAGAATGAAAGCAAATGGGATATGTTCTTCCCTCTTGCAACAAAGGCTAATCAGCTCACCATTCGGTGGATCGTTCTCCCTTTATCACCGTCTCAGGCACTATTGATCTTCTTGTTCAATTTAACCATCAGTACAAGCAACATACTTTTAGTAAGTATAGCTCTGTGGATGTGGTCCAAATCATTGAGGTCAGACCGGTTTCTGGCAGGCATTCATTCTGACTTCTGGAGCACCTCTGTGCAGCTTAAAAGAAGTCTTTCGTTTCTGCTTCCTCTTTCAGAAAGGAGAACCCTTTTATTTTCTGAAATAAAATAACCACTTAACTTACTAGCGGCATTTCCCTTCCTTTTTGGAATGACTGCAGACATCACAGTGGTCATATTTTACCTTTCAAGAAGCAGCTTTGTATTGATAGCCACCACTGTAGTGATGTGTTTTTAATGTTTTCTTTCATTGGCAATTTATTTGGGTGGAGGTGAAATCTGACTCTGTCTAGTGCCTGGTACAATGGGACCCTGGGGCTGTTTGACCGTCTTGGATGTTACCAATAATTATTTTCACCTTCTGATACAGTGTATAATTGGAACAATCAGACCCTTTCCCTTTTACCTTCTCCCCCCACCAAATCCCACACCACACTTTGCCTTTTTGGAAAAAAACAACCCCAAACAACTGTATAAATTTGTGCTCTTGAGTCTGCAGTTCTCTATTTGTGTGCAACTTGTGTCCTTCAATCTGTTTTTGCTTTTCTTCTCTCTAGATTGACTATCCAATGAAATGCTTTGGAGTTTCATCTTTTCTTTCTAATTATATTTCTGATCTCTTCTATTATTCTCTTCCTAGTATTTTTGTTTTCTTACCAGCTTATATAGCACCTCTAGTAAATATGCTGGATTGCATTGGGTTGAAGTGAGTTTTGAAACTGGCAGAAACTTGTGTATTGTACGAGTGTGCAAGTGTTTAGGCGTGTGGGGAGCAGCAGGCTGCTGCACCCTCCCTTGGACCTGGGCCTTCCTCTTCTCCGATCTATGAGAAATCCCTTCTCCTGTCTGATAGCCTGGCCACTGAGGAGGGCGGGGGGCTGATGGTATAATTATGCATTTGTTTGTGTTGTTTATTTTGCCCTGATGACCGTGAGCACAAATGCTTTGCAGGCTGGTGATATTTGCACTGTTAACCAGGAAAATCAAATCCAAATATGGTCCAACCTCTTCTTTCTCTGGTTTTCAAATGCAGACCAGATACCTTTCTGGAAGACCCTTATTAACCATTCACATGCTGTTGGGATCCGGGCAGCGATGTTTTGTTTGAAGTGGTGTGGTCTGTGTTATATAGTTGGTCAGATTATATTACCTAATACTCCCCTTTGGTTTAAAATACAGTCAAAAGTCACAGAAGTGCTGAATCATTTCATCATATGTACCTTTGGTTTTGTTACTCTTTCAATTGCTGAGGGTTTTTGAAGTATAGTAGAAGTCTCCCCACCTTTGATGTCTTTTCTAAACTAAATTAGCTGAAGAATCTTCCAAACCGAGACAATTATACAGCAGCCTGGTACAATTTTATTTAGTCTAAATCCATTAGAGAGATTTCTCTTCAGAGCTGGTTTCCTTTTTGCCTCAGCCACTCACATTTGTGAAGTTTTTGCCATTAACAGCATAATGCACGTGAAAGAAACCCAAAACTTCTTTAAAACTTTAAAATGTTACTACTCTGTAATGAATTTCAAGAAGACAGGAGTTAATGTGGTTGCTGTAAAACTGCTGGTTGCTGGACTGTGGCGGAAAGGCTGGTGAGTTCCAAGAGCAGTGCAGGATGGAGTTGTCTGCAGGTGGATACCATGAAGATCTCTGCCTCTCCTGTAAGATGTGAAAATGCAGAAATGGCAGCATCTGGCTTGCCGAATCAGCAGTTTGTCTCTATTTGAACCAGTTCTGCTCATATATATGAAAACTCTTCTTAGCACAGCCGAACAAAAATAGAGGTATAGTAGAAGAAACAGGTTTTTTTTTTTTCCTTCATGCATCTTCCTCAGACTTGTTAACTTGGTGAACAGTAAAGAGCCTAATTCCCATTAAGCTTGTCTCTGTAATGAAAATCAAGGAAAGATGTCCAGTGGGCCTCTGACAATTTTCTTTGTGCCTTCTTAAATATCCCTGCTACATTTTGATTACAGAATTAGTCTTGTTTGTTCGCTACATCGCATCTTGTTGAGAGAAATGAGGCAATGCATTGGGGTGCTGTGGCAGCCTGACAGCCTCATGGGGAGCACCACTGGACTGGTCACATCTCTCTCTCCCTGAGAGTAATTGTTAAGAACTAAAATAACAACTAGATTTTGGGTGCTTGCCTGAGACTGCCAGTTTGACCTTTGGAGAGGAGAAGCTACAGAGGTGAACTGAGTGAATCTTTTTCAGGATAGGTACCAGAAGTGTGGAGCCTCATAACAACAGTCTTAGACAATCTTTATGCAGAAGACAATAGGTTTTTAAAGAAACAGCACAGTGTTTTTTAAAGCGACTTGGACAGTTTGCCCATTCACCTCAAAACACTGTGGTCAGACATCTGTAAGAAAAAGGTCCAGGTTCAGATCAGTGGGCATTAGACTTCTTTGTCTTTTTTTCTCCCTACTTGTTTGTATAAAGTAGGTTCTTCCTTAAACCACTGCAAACACTGATCTGAGAGTTCACTCAAGAAACTGTGCTCTGACTAAAAGGTAAAGATTACATATTGGAGGGATGGTTAGTTGTCAAAACATCTAAAGATACTTATAATGTAGATTCCAAAATGAGTATTTTTTCAGCATTCCTTCAAAATAGTGTTGTTTTTATCTAGTCCCCTTTCTCACAAAGAATTGCTTTTTCTTATCTCTGCCAAAATGCCATTAACTGACATTTCAGATCTGATGGTCCTGAACGTTGAGGCACAATCTGATCTTCACAGGAAGGGCCCCTGGCATAGCCTCTTCAGGAGAGATGACAATGAGGATGTGTTCTGTAATGTGATACCATGTGCCAGAGTTGCTGTAGTTCTTATGGAGACAAATATTAAGAATTTTCCCCCCAAAAAGCCCACTTGTACTGGGAAAATGTGTGATGGGTTCTACATCACGGATATAAGGAATACCGACATGTTGGTTGTCATGTAAGTACATGTTCCTAAAAGCAAAGTACATCAGACTTGAAGAGTTTGCAATCAAGTAGACTGTATTCAAGCTACGAAAAAGGGATAGGATAGTAGGGAAAACATGCCACTTGGTGGGAAAGGCCCATGGTTTTCCTGTTTTTCTTCTTTCCAGTTTTTTTTTTTTTAATATTTTGTAATGACTCAGGTTATCAATAACAAAACAAGTTTTTAGGGCAGTAATTAACAATACTGGGGTGGATTTAGACCTGGCTGGGCAATTTTGCATGATCCCTTTCCTCATGCTGGATAGGAAGTCAGGGGAGCTGAACAGGAAGCTTGGAAACAAACTGCTCTTTCTTATGACTTGCGCTGAAAATATTTATAATGACTAAAGCTAACATTTGTTGAACTACTTTGTCAACCGCTGTCTGCAAAATTCATGCCATTAAGTTAGTTGTTGTATAAGGACAGTAATTTAAAAGTGGGGTTGTATTTGGCTGTATACAGTCATGTTTGAAGCAATTAAAGCATTAATGCCCAGTTTGTCAGTACATCCAAGTGAATTCTGACAGAAAAGCCATGCGCTATTGCCGTATTGCCATTGCACCTTGCTATGTGCTATTGCTTTGTAAAACACAGCTCAGCATCTTCTAGGTCACAGTGAGAAGATCCTTTCTTAGTGGGTTTTTTTTTTTTTTTTCTTCTAGAACTCAAAAATTACAACAATATTCTACTGATAAAATAAAAGGTGTTTTCAGGTATGAGAAGTAATGAGGAAAAGAGATCAGCAGGCTTCTTAGCTAAAAAAAAAGTAATGAAAGATAAATAACAGGAGCCTCTTACTTGAGGATGTAATTATTTGAGGGAGCATAGTGAGGATATTAACTAAACAAATCAGATGGGGAAAAAGCCATTTTTTACATTTCAAATATGTAAACACTGAGAAAAATGCAGTCCTATTTAATTGTTTTCATTAAGGTAAGTGAACCATTTTTATTTAGTAGAGCACTATGTAGAAAGCTGTTGTAAAGTAAGTTAGAACTAACTTATGTTTTAGACTCTAGATTTAGACTTCTCTTGTATATAAATTTCTATCAGGCAGTTTTTTAATTGGAAAATCCCTGGTTTTACTGTTAATTTTAGCTTATCCAGAACAGAAGTAATGCCAAAGCTGTTCTGTAATAAGACATTTTTTACCCAGTAGGAGTATAGTTCTGCCATTACAGGAGACAAGGATTCCTAAGAAATTTTCAGAAAAAGCAGAACAAGAAGCTGTTCCTGTAGAGATGATAATGAGCACCTGTAAAGTTAGTTTGTCCACAGGTGATCTCAGGGTTTTCAAGTACACCATATCTGCCTGTACCCTAAATTCCTACATAAGGGCCACGGAAACAGTTTGGGCAGGCCAGGCAGTCCTCTTCAGCTGCTGGACCAAACCTTCTGAGGGATGTGGTACTAACTTTAAGCATGATTTGAAGGACCACAGAAATTTGGCAACTGTTAACTTACATTTTGGGATGAAATGAGGACAAAAAAATGTGCTATGATTGAAGAGTTATGTCTTGATTTACTCCTTTCTCACTGACGTTTGGCTGTAAAAGTTCATACTAGTAAGTCATTTATAAATCTTGGGGTTCATGGCTGAAGATGCTAGGAGCAAGGAATTAACTGTGTAAGTCTAAAAGAATGCAAAAAAATATTCTTAGTGTGTAAACCTGGTGTTATTACTCAGAGTATGAGATATTTTGTTTTAAGGGCACCTTGAATTGGAAAACATTGAAAACTGCTTTTTATTTCTGTGCATTGATTTTAACAATAATCTAAAAAAGAAAATAAAAATAGGCGGAATAGTTCCCACAACAAGTATCTTGTAGGGAGTTCCAGAAAGAAAGTGATATTGAACTAAGTGAGTGTGGTTGGAAACTGGGAATGCTTTTTTTCAGCAAGAAAATCGGTGTTCCCCATCCTCCTTTAGCCCTCCACAGCCCAAAGAAGATTTCAAGCCAATCCAAGCAAAATACTTTTTGTTTGGACACTGGAGTGAAAAATATTTGGAGAGATCTAATTGCAGGAGCTCCAAGACCTGTAGCTTTAAAACCATTGCAATTGTGTAAAAGTTGCAATAAGATTGTAGGAGTTGGCAGTGCCATGTGTACATGTGCAAGTATGGCCACTACATGTGAAGTCAACAGAAGCTGGTTTGGTGTAGGTCTTAGAGATGTTCAGCTTTGCTCTTCATTGGGCAGTGCTGCTGTTGTCTTCAGTTTAGGACTGAACTTCTCACTGCAGAACTTTGCCCCACAAATGATTGAACACTATCAGATGGCCTTTGAATTCAGAAAGTAATGATTAAGGCTTTTGAAAGCATTTAGAAGTTGCCGAAGCTTTCTAAAATGCTTATTTGGGGAGAAACTACTGTATTACAAGTTCACAAGAGTATGGGTTGTTTATGGGTAAAAGGACCCTAAATCCATTAAAATAACTTCTCTGAAATACCTTTGTTCTTCACTCTCCCATGCACATTCTCTCTTCTTGCCATCTAAGCACAAATGGACATTTGTCTGCCACCTTCTGCATGAGTGCTTGAGCTTCTCTCATTAAATCAGGCAGATGCCCAGTGGTTGGTAGCTTCCCAATGCAAGTGGCAAAATCTGCTATGCTATTTTACAGGTGTCCCCACAACAGCTGGAAGTTTATTAGTATTCTATAGCATCCTGTGGCCTTTAGGAGGACATGAGTTGCTGAGGACTTTCTTGGAAGAAGGTGGGAAAACTGTTACTTTTTGCTTTTGCTCTGCCTGAGAAGTCAAAGTAGATCAAATAACTCCATTATGCAGACAAGTAACAGATACATTATTCATCTCTGTCACTCCCAGTTCATGCATT
This sequence comes from Gavia stellata, assembly GCF_030936135.1. Lineage (NCBI taxonomy): Eukaryota > Metazoa > Chordata > Aves > Gaviiformes > Gaviidae > Gavia > Gavia stellata. The sequence continues at coordinate 19,329,709 of NC_082599.1, read as the reverse complement.
TTGTATATGATCTATCCTTTCATTTAATGAAGAAGCTAAAAACTCCTTGATCCTGCACTAAGTAGCTCTTTTTTTTTTTAATTTTAACAATGTTCTTGCCAGTGCTGGCTTGTAAGAAGCCAGATCAGGGTCAGGGTGTCCAGTTTACCGAAAGTGAAAAGGCTGGACCTAGTTTTAAAATTGGAAACTCCAGCAGTGGACATAATTTTTGAGAACTGTTTTACTCAGTTGGTAACTGAGTTTGCTTTTATATAATTGCGTGCCTGGATGGGATGGGAAAAACTTCTGATTTGAGAACTAGGCATTTTAAGAAAAAGCCCAACTGAAATTTTGTGTGGTAGGGAGTGTATCTTGCTGCTTGTTTCATGTCTCACTCTTACGCTGGCAGGAGGAAATCGAATGCATGAAGATTATTGAAGATTAATACTGGCAGGTTGATAAAGGGTTGCTTTTTCCTCTTGCTTACACAGGGTTTACTTGAATGTGATTGCATAGACTCCAAGGAACTGCTTCTGAGTTAGGCTGTCAAATCATCACTGAGCCTTGTGTTTCTGAGCAATTTCATCCTGAGCCATTGCTCTAGCAACTGTCACGTGTGGATGTGGCATTGTGGGATGTAGCTTGATGGACATGGTGCTGTGTGGTGTTGGGTGGGTTGTGGCTTGTTATTGTTGTTGTGTGGCGTGGGTTTTGTGTTTTTTTTTTTTTTTTTTTTTTCCCCCAGGTTGGACTCGATGATCTTACAGGTCTTTTCCAACCGTACTGATTCTGTGATTGTGTGATTCTGTGTAAGGTGTTTAGTTCCCCCAAAAGTCCCAAAACATGACTTGGAGGTTTTTTTAATTACTATTCCTTCCCTTCCCTTCTGTTTTATATTTGGGGCTACTACCTACTTTCTGTATTCACATTTTTTTACAGATGTTTTCACTTTAACTCCCACCCATACAAACTCCACTTGAAATGTCAAAATTAGTATGTGCTCTTGCTTCTTTATACGAGACAAAAATCAGGTTCATGTTTGTCTGACCATATTAGTGTATCATATAGATACCAATGACCGAATTCAAAAATAAGAATGAAATTCGTTTATTCATTTAAAACTAAGTTACTTGGTCTTTAAGGTACTTGAGGAGCACCTTTCTCCAAAGTTGTGTGTGTGTGTGTTACCGCTAAAATTAGGGGAGAAATTTCTTGGGTGAGAAAGTGCCATCTTTCTTCCTGTGCAGGTCTATAGCAGGACCAAAGTTATGAATAGTTTGAACAATTCAGTATTGTGTCTAACACTGAGTGTTAAATGCAAGTATGTATCTAAACAATTTCCAGTTCAGTCTTTTAACATTTCAGGCTTAAATGTTGTTTTGACCTTGCTTTTTCCAAGTACTTGTATGCACTTTGTCTACAATGTTTGTCAATTAATCAGTAGGTAGCAATGGCAATAATGAAAGGTAAGCAAACTAGTATGCATGTGTAGTCTGTGAAAAGACTTCCAGGGCTTACCCTGTATGGTTGACTGTACGAAAATGGAATTTTTATTTATGAACCATTACTATAATTAAATTCAGGTTTTTTTAGGTTGTGTATTCACACTGGAAAATAAGAAAAGTAGGTCAAAAAGTATGACTGTAAATACGCAAGCTCTTTTTGGAAGCAGAGCTCAGGTCTTGGAGACTTTGAAAGTTCAATTCTCTTGTGACTGATAAGTGCTGAGCACTCTAAAGGTTATTTTCCTAAGAAAGTAGTGAAAAATTGAGGAATTACATTTCTCAGGAATGTAATGACAATACCTGTGTTGTCTTTAGTGGCTATTAGACCTTAGACTAGTGGCTATTAGACTAGTGGCATTAGACCTTAATGACCCTATTTTTAAGAAACAATGCTAGGAAGAAGGGCTTGAGAGCCTTGTTTCTTTATAACATGGCAAACAACAATAAGAGAACCAGCAATAAAGGAACCAACAATAAGGTTGGCTGTCTAAAGTCTTTCGCCCTCAAATGAAGACTCTGACCTTGAATCTGTTCACATTTGCTTCAAGATCCTAGATCAGGAAAACATCAGGAACAGGATAGAAGGACTTAAACCTCAATGGTACTGAAACGCCACCTGAATTTTCAGCATATGCTTAAGTGCATTTCTAATCTGGAGTCTGGTTTGGAAGTGACTGAAGAAATGAGGTCAGCACATTGTAAAACTTGTCTTCAATCAGAGAAGGGTATAAGACCACTGTCTTTGGATGTGTGGGCTACCCGTCTTTGTAGTGAATTTTTTTACATGCCTCCAGGAGGAGACTTGTAATACTGAAAAGGATTGTTTGATAGGTCCATCTTCTGTCACTCTTTTCCGTCAAAAGTATTTTCACACTTAAATAAGGATAAAAGTGACAAAAGTTGTTCCATAAGACAACTTTCATCTACTTAGCCCAGGTAGCAGCAGTAGTGAATATTGGTAACACAGTTTGGGACAGATTACACCAATTTACACATGTCTGGATGCTGCCTGGTTAAGTACAGGTAGCTGAGTTGTTTCTTCTTCAAGACATGATTTCCCAAGTGTTGCATAAATACTTATGGGACGCCATACCTCATAAGTAATGCCAAAAAAGTATGAACTATATGAGGAGAAAAAAAGCTGAGGAAAATGCCATGATGGATGGCATAATCTTGCCTGTGGTAATCAGAAGGACACGTCAGCATTTGTCCAAGTAACTGAACACTAGAAACCTCTCTGGTCTGACAGACACAAAGCAAGCCATTTTTATTTGAAGACTGATAAAGGCATACAAAGAATGCTGAGAGTGCTTATGTATCATCTAGTGAGCTTGATGAGACTCCCCAGGCAAAGAAAACAGTGTGTATTTGGGGTTTGTTTCATGGTGGGGAGGGACAACAACAGAGGTTTTGGGAAATCAAACAGATGGGTCGAGCCCTGTGGATCTCATTTGTTATCTACTGAGAATCTTTTCAGTCTCAGTTCTCTTGCAAAAATGATAATTTCCCTACTGAGTAAAATTCACATTTTTTAACTTGTCAACATTGTCACAGCACTAGAACTGATTATTGGTTTTAATAGACCAGAAAGAAATACTGGAATTTTCTTGTTGATGTGGACCGTTGTATAGGTCCCTACCAGTGCTTAGTAGAAATAGGGAAATCTTTTTATGTCAGTAGAATGAAATGATGCGCAAATTGTATCACAGCTCTGTTGTTAGAGGCATGATAAATATAAATTTAATGAAATACAGGACCATTCCCATTGCATTCTCTGAGAAAGATGCTTATTACCCTTCTCTACTTCAGTTACACCTCAATTCACAGGCAGCTGTACTGGGTATAGTGCGGTGATGTTAGAAAAAAAGTGCTGTTTAATGTAAGAGTTGCAGAATCTAGGAATCCTCATTTCTTTGTCACCCACTATAAAGTATATTTTAAACCATCCACTTTTTTTTATTCAGAAATTATTAAAAGCTATTTTCAAGCATTTTTTTCTTTTGCCCTTCCACCTTCAGCCTCCATCTCGGCAGCCTCCAGGTTTCTTACAATATAGAAACATTTCAGTGTGGACAGTCCTTTTTGCAAGGTCTGGTATTAGCTGATTCCAGGGGATTCCTTGCTTAAAAGGGGAAGAGGAATGTTTACTAGGTGGTTAACACAGGTAAGAGCCAACACCCTCTGCATCCACAGCTTGTTCTGATCAAGATCAGTTGGCTTGCCATTGGATAAAGATGCATTTTTCATTAAGGCTTCATAAGAGCAAGAAAAATACGTAGTTTTATGTGTGTTTTTTTGGAATCTAAAATAATTTCTTTCTTTCCTTGTTTTTTTAATGAATAGTGTTGCTGAATAATTCTCTATTTCTTAAGAGAAATGATTCTCACTGTCACCCTAGTCCCAGCTAGCCCTACCTACCATGAACATTAAAAGCAGAGTCATGCTTTTAACTCAGAAAATGCTAAGGGATTCTGTCATCCATTTGTACAGAAGGAACAGCCGTATTCCATCAGTCTGCTGTTACTTTTATTTCAGATAATTTTTCTCCTGCTTTCAGGAAAGTCTTCATGGTTGTGTTCACTGTATTATCACTGTAATAGACTGCAGCTGCTCTTTCACAGCCCTCTACCTTTGCAGAATGCCAAGATTGTAAGTGTTTCAAGGTGAAGCAAACAAAAATCAAAGGCACCAGCTGAATTACTAACTGACAGAGTTAAAAATCATGCAGTGGTAGCAGGCATAGGAACTGAACAAGAAGTCTTCTAGTCTTATGTTACTACTCAAATAGAGTACCCCAGGCTTTCATTGTTAAATCTTTCATGAAACTATTCTGTGTGGTAATTTCCTGAGAACAGAAATCAAAAGACAAAGCCCTTGTGCAGCACAGGTTACCTAGAGTTACCTACGAATTCCTGCATGAAATTGGTAGACCACAATGCGAAGACTTGGAGAGGGAGATCCCCTCTTGTTTTTACATTTCAGATGGTAAATAATCTGTTTGGTGGCATGATAGGTTTTCTGGTCAAAATAAGTCTCTTATTCTATGTTTGCGCTTGTCTAGCTTCAATTTGTTTTTCTTCATAAATGTCATACGCAGATTCAGAGATAACATGTAAATATTAGCCTCATCATGCCACATATCTAAAGATCTCCTTTACTGTTGATTAACTTCTTCCACTATAGATACTTGCTTGGTAATCAAAAATAAAATTTGCCTTTTTTGTGAAAATGTGTTTCAATCTCAACAACTCAGTCTTTTTTATCATGAAGAAGTCTTCCTGTAAAGCCCATTTTCTGGTATTCAGATCATTTTTATGGATCTTCTTCTGAATTTACTCCAGTGTACCACTGATCCTTCACTAAATGTATACATCAGGAATGGGCACACATCCCAGAATGTGCTTCACCATTGCTGAATTCAGAGATGATATAATCTCCCTACTTCACTGTTTGATATTTTTCCTGGTATTATATTCAAAGATTATTTTCTCTTTTAGTCTTTCAGATGACTGGAATGTTTACCTTTGTTCTTTTAACATGTTTAGACTTCTGAGTGGATCAAAACTTTTGAAAAAAAAAAATTAAAAGAAATTGATTGGTATCTTTACCCAAACTGTGAACTGAATGTAGTCTTTAGTGAAATAGGAAGCGATTTTTGTAAATTTTGTATGCTTTGATATTTTTACTCAGTTTTTTGCTGCTGTTGAGAATTTGAAATGTGAAATACATGCAAGTAGTGTGTTTGTATATCTGTAACTGATAAGAAAAAGAAAAAGAGTTGGAAATTTGAAGTGAACTGCGCTTGCAGATCTGTGATACTTCAGTATTTACCTAGGATGCTTCCCTAAGCGGTTTACTTGCGTGAACCAACCGTGATTATTTTTTTGGTTGGCCTATCACTGGGATGTCTATTACATCTTGCAGCACTTAAAACATGCCACTGAAAATAGCAAATGACATAATACCAAATGGTTTTAATTAACACCCTTTGGAGGCAATATTCAACAATATAGCATGCCTAGATATCAGTTTTCCTTAAAACTTTCTAATTATATTTACTTCAGTTTGAACTGGATGTTGTAATCTTTGGTGTGTTACTCAGAGTCACTGTGCCAGTGCTTTATGTCAGCTGTATTGAAGTGAGTCTTGGATAAATTATCTGAAATCAATGGAGTTGTCCCAATGCACTTAAATCTGAAACTTTTAAAATAACTTTGTCAACTAGGGGTGGGAGGAACCACTGTCTTTGTAGAATTCTGGCTAAACAATTTCATTTATCTCTGCAGCATGTTTGTAATTACTCATTCAGTTTCAACAAGGTTTCTATAAACGTATGTGATCTTGGTTGAATTTTTTCTAGTGATCTATAACCAACCACATGAGATGGCAGGCTGTTCCAGAAGTTTGTGACTTTAATTGGCAAAAATAATAAACTTATTTCCATTTTGAGGTCATGTAACTTCAGTTTCTAGTAATTGGAATGAGTCAGGCCATTTTGTTGGATAAAGAGGCAACGAGTACTAGAAGTCTGTCTGGCAGGGAAGTATTTATGAAACTAATTGATTATTATTTTATTTTTTAATAAATTAGACTACCATTGTGCACATTTCCAAACCTTTGACTCATTGCTATAGCTGTTTTTGACGACTTCTTTTTATTTGTCCATATCTTTTCTGAAATTTGGATGGTAAGACAGGACACTGCCTTTTAATTATGGCATCATGAATGCTATAGTATGGTATTAACGTTGTCTCTTCACTCTTGCAATATCTGCCTCCTGATATATGCCAGGATCAACTCTGCTGTCTTAGCAGTCAAGAGTAATTGGTGATGAATTTTGATCACTAATTTCTAATCCTTCAGAAGTCCTCGGGAGTTTCCTTTCCCTGATTTCAAGTTCAGTGGTTATCAGACTCCAAAGTATTTTATGAACATCTGAACTTCAGTCATACTCTGTGTAACTGCTTTCCCTAACACTGTCCTTCATCTACCTTAGCTCCTTGTTCCTTTAGGTATAAAATTTAAGGTAGAGCTACGTTAAATTGCATGTTCTGTGAACCACCTTAACTGGCTGTGAAATTCCTATTTTTCCTATGTACCACTTGTTCTTGATTATGCCTTCCTTTTAAACAGTGGTTTTCCAAGTTTGGCTTTCCGTTTCCTAGGACATCAGAGGAGTTTCCCATAAGTTAAAAAGGGAGAAAATGTCTCCGTTCTTCTTTCAAGGAAGATATTTGATATTAGGCGAAGAAGGTGACGGAATTTATTCATTCAAATTAGGTATCTTCAACATATTGTCTGAGTTACCTGCCCACACCTGGTTTTAGTTCAGGTGTCAGAAGACTCAAGTAACCCTGCCCAGACTGTTGGCCCTGGATTTCTTGCTAGCAAGAGTTAATGCTTTTTGTTATCCAGAACTGAAGCATTTTGCATCATCATTTTGGGTAAAATTTTGTTCTGCTCATATAAAGGAGAAATTCTTGCAGATGTTTCTGTGGCAGAAGAGCAGTATACCCTTTTAGACATACACTCTTTCCTTTGTAGTTTCAGCAGTAGCTTGGCAGCACAAGTAACTGGGGTACAGATGAAGCTTCAGGATTGTGGTAGCTACATAATGTGTCTAGACATCCCTGTTTGGCTGAGACAGTTCTGAAAACAGAATGTCCTGGCATCCTAATGGAAGTGGTCAGGATGTTTTTGTCCTGATGTCTTCTCAGGGCATGGAGAATTTTCTTTCTACAAACTCCGCCCCCCAGCTGCTGCTATTAAGCTGTTTCTGAGCCTCAGCTGTGAAATGTGATCACTGCATTGGGTTATGGAACCTGGCACAGAGCAGGTCCCTGTCAACATGCACTAAGTGGCCATACAGAATATAGAAAAAAAAATTTACAGAAGTCCTAAACAGGAAAAAAAAAAGCATGTATTTAGAAACAGAAGAAATGTCTTTGTATTCCTATTGCAAATGCCTGAAGTTATTCATTGAAGTCTTGAATTGCCTCTAAATATTAGCTGTTACTATTCATTATAAAACTTTCTTGATAAAACTGATTATTGTGTTCTGTGGCCTTTTTAAATTGACAGCACTTAATTTTTGAAGACCTGCAAATTAGTAAGGTCCGGCCAAATGAATGACCAGTTAAAGAGATGCAGCATCACAGCAAGGCTGAGCTGTCTTGTTCCTCTGTCTGCTTTGCAGCCAGTCTCACAACCCTGGGCTTCTGTGTTAAATACACCCATAGGTACTGCTGCGCAGTGCCTGCATTTTTCTGCAGTCAGCGTTTTGGAGTGGTTAAGTGGTTAAAAACACACATTAAGTGGTTAAAACTCCCATCAGCTTGAACTATTCGGAGTCAGCAGTGGTAACGATTCACAGGGCTAGGACTACATCTTTTCCAGTGACTTGTCTAGGTGCCTTGGCCCAGTACACTCCAAATAGAGTAGCTGGATCTCCATTATCCTGAAGATGCTGAGCTGCTTCTGTCTCGAGCTATTGTTGTCATCCAACTAAAAAGTAAAATGCTTCCCTCTCTTCTCTGTGATATAGTTCTATATTATCAAAGGGCTACCTTGGTGGGTCAAAATAAGTCCTGTGATAAACTTAAAGTGAAGACTTCATGAAAAATGGTGAATCCTTTTCAGTCTATACAGTTAGGACAGTTCTTCGTGCCGACGTGACCATTGGCCTGGGAGATGCAGATCTTCCTCTATTAGCACAGAAAAAGTAGATTTATGATCTTCAAAAGTATTCTCAGCTTTTTCAACCAAGTTCTGAGAGTTTACTCTGATCATATATAGTATAATATTTTGCTTCAAGCTAGTGACCGTTGCCCATGTAGAGCAAGCATCAGCATTTGTTTGGAGCTGGATGTGTTTCCTATGACTGTATTTCAGTTATATCTGGAAACTTGCTCACTGATATTTTTAGCCTGTTCTTGTCTTAGCACATTTCTAAATTTTGCTCTTTCTTCTCGCTTGTGTCTGAACAGTTTTGTTATTTCCTGCTGGCTAATGGCTTCTAGTAGGAATGACTGCTGCTGTGGTAATGGATTTTGATAGACACATTTCAAAGCTTCAGGAAAGCAAAATATGATCTACTTAGGCTGTCAATAACATAACAGAAGATAATTCTGCAGAACAAATGAAAGCCTTTAGTCTTGTGAAGTTTTGTTTCTGCTCTTCTGGAGAAGTCTTCCTAGAATTGATATTCTGCTATCTTGAAAACAACAAAACCAGTAACTTTATTTACTATGATTCATGTCTGTGATTTCTCTGTGAGAGCCAATGCACACAAAATCCTACAAGGCTGATAAGAATTAAATGCTGACTCGACTGGGGTAAAATGCGTCCACTCCTTGCCCCTGCTTAGTATAGAACATTTTGTGGGGAAAAAATAGTTTTCTTCTGCCTCTAGCTGTGTTATATAAAATTGTGAATTGTCCCTCCCTGTTCACTTTCTTCATGGCTGTCATTTTATAAACGTCAGTCGTGTCTCTGGTGAAGCATCTCTTTTCCAAGCTGGAGAGTTCCACTCCATTCAGTTCCTCACCTTTTTTGCTTCATCAGCGTTGCTTTTGGCTCAAGGGAGCTGTCAGCCGAAGGTCCTGTGAGAAGCACAGGTCAGAAGCACTCTCAGCTTTCTCCATCGGGGCAGTGCCTAGAGGTGGCAGGACCACAGGGGCCAAAGTGTTTGCACTTGGATGCACAGTTGCGCCTCACCTAAGAAGACACCAGGAGCCTGTTCTGACCACTTGTGGTATGGTGAACACCAGCAGAACCCACTGCATAATATTTGAAAAGCAGAATGTACAATTTGTCAGCAAGCATCATTCCCAAATTCAATCAACTACTAAAAAAGTAAACAGTTAGTAATCAGAACTAAATCAAATGGAAAAAAAATCAGAATGAAAAATCTGAAGTTGTTCTAGTTATGAATGTCTGGTTATTTTTATTTCTTATTTAAGCGTTAAATTGAATTTCATGTTGATGAAGCACATAGTGTGATGTGCTCAATAAATTAATAGCCAAGTGAGATGGTGTGTAAGAGGAAAAGGAAGAGATCTTGGATACCTTAGTAAATATATGTGTTCTTGTTTGTATTACTGAAAACAGCCTGATTTTTCATTAAATTGATAGTGTTGAAAATCAGCTTGGAAATGTGGCTAATTTAGGCTGAGGGCTGTCTTTAAAACACTGGATGTGAAAAGGCTTGGCTTTGTGTGTGTATATATGTGTACATAACATAGCTGATAGAGATTTGCATTTTATTTTGGAGAAATAGTTATTCAAAGAAAGGTTAACAGAAAAGGACATTTACTCCTTTCCCCAAATAATGAAATAGAAAAATGCAAAAACATTAAAACTTAAAATATGATATGTAGCAGAATCAAAGTGGAGCTTTCTGTTTAAAATAGGTGAATATCTCTTAAATTCAGAGGTTTTTTTAAATAGTTCTGTACAGTATGGACGAGGTGTCTATTAGGGATTTTGTGTACAAGTGGGTAAGAAGTGCAGAGCCAGCCTGTACTTCTTGTTGGCATGGGGGAAGAACATATGTGATGGCTGACATCTGCCCCCAAGCCCAAAGTGTGCTATCTGTTACCAGTGCTATCAGAAAAGACTGTGCCTTTCCCAGGCTCTCTGGTACAGATCAGCTCTGCTCACCATGTATTCATAGTGGTAGTTACTTTTAAGCAGGGTCTACTGTCTGTCTCCCAGGCTTACATGCCATATTGGAAGCCTGTGGTGACAAAACCTCGGCAATTTTGCTTCTTGTTGTAGGGTGGTTATTTCCTCGTTACTTTCTGCTCCCTTCCTTGGGACTAGCTCTATATTGGTTAACTGTCCAAAGTCTGTGCTTATTAACCCTAGCATATTTATTTAATTGCCTGCTGTGTTCACGTGAGAAATGCAGTTGTAAGGAGCTATCTGTGAAAATATGTTGTACATTTCTGTTTCACTCAGGAGTATTCTTTCAACATTTACATAAGAATCTTGTTAAACAGCTGGATATAAATACACACTGGAGCACGCACATAACTCCTTTGAATGTGAGTAATTTATTGATTAGTCTGCTAAGTGTATTCAGTGTTGCCTCCCATCACTCCCAACAAGGCTGGCAGACCCAGAAACAATTCAGGTTCCTCACTGGCTACGATACTTGTGGCAATGACTTGACTTCCTCACAAGAACCCGGGGAGGCAGAGCCCTGCAATCTCTGCTGCTGACAACAGTTACAACCACCAGCTTCAATGGTCTGCTGTAGTCTTTGGGATACAGCTCTCTCCTGGAGAAGGTAGCTCTGGTTTCTCAGGTTGCTAGGAGAACACCATCCTGTATCAATCTTCTCTTCCAGCACTGGTTTGTTATTGTATACAAGGAGGTCAAGATCTGTCTGATTTTATTTTATTTTTATTCTTTCCCCCACAAGTGGTGACTAGGTACCAGAGATACTTTCTCTCTCCGTAATAACATATTCTGGGAAGGAAGAAACCAAATGCATCAAGCAGGTAACAAAAAGAAGAAAGGATTCCTTCATTCCTTCAGCACTGAAATTCCTTGACAGAGAGCACTGAGGAAGCTAATGGTTCACGTTTGTTCAAAAAATGTCGTGACACATGAAGGGTAGCAAGATCAAATGGGGATTATCAAATCCAATGATACCACCTATTACCTCTGAGCTAGAAGTTGAGAGAGTGTTGTAGAGAAGTATCACTGTATATTATTCCAGTCCTTACAGACTTCCCTACATTTGCTGTTAGCCACAGTACCAGATTGGATGCTAGGTGTCTTTGCACCTTTGGTCTGATTTAATGTGGCTCTCCTGTGCCATTGAGGGCTTTCTTCAAAGGATGCTCAGAATAGGAAAACCAGCTGAGGTCTGTAGCTCTAGGGAACAGAAAGCAGGAGTGGCTGCTGACACAATGTAGCTGCAGCTTTCTAGCTTTATGGAGAATGGGAAGGGTTAAAAATAGTAGTGAATTTCTCTGTCTTTTGCTTAGCTTTCTGAAGTCTCCTCTTGCTCTCTGCCTATCACCATACATTACTGAGTCCTAAGCCTATGCAATTTTTTTTCCCCAAGAGATCCTCTTACAAGCATCATTTTGGACTGGACACACACAACTGTACAGTGATCTCCTAGAAGCTGAAGAATTATAAAGGTCTGTGTTAAAGTTGGAAATCTACACTACAGCTCCCAGAAAAATACACAGGCAGACTAAGAAATTTTATCCCATTGCTGAGCGTGGTTACATTTTTTTTCCTAAGTCTACTTTATGTGATTATCTTTTGTGATTGTGGATGGCTAATAGTTTCTTGAGTTCTGCTACAGAAAATTTGTGCTGTCCCTCAAGCAGGGAGTGGTTCCTAATGTATGCCTGGCTCACTGGCTGCTCAGTCCGGGGTTGTGTCATAGGTGGTACAGACTCTTTCATACAACCCTGGTTTTCCACGGTGAATAAGTGAGGAGATGACAGTTTCTTGTTTTCTCTTTGCATTCTTGTTGAGCTGGCTGTCGTAAGCTAGTAACTCCTGCCAACAAGGGGGCTTACTAACTTGTCTGCAACACTCACTACACGCAGATACTCTCTTTCTGGAGCTGAGCAGTAACTCTGCACAATAGAGATTTCCACTGCAACGTGTGAGCTTGCTCTTGTCTTCTAACCTCTACAATTTCAGGACCATTAAGCCACGAACATGATTCAATAGCAGAATTACTGCTCATGCCCGCAGCACCTCAAGCAGCCCACACAGGTTCAGTTTAGCTATCCAGCGGCTTGATTTATAGCTCCCTTTTTAACCAGTACACATCCCAGTGTATCATATAATGCGTTTGCTACTTTTTTTTAACTAAGGTTTTCATAGACTACATGCGTATCTGTGCACAGTGCAAAAAGATGCCAAATTTGCTCCTTTTATTCCTTCATGCTTTGTGTACACCTAAAGTACACAAGTCTATAGCTGTTTCAAATTATTATGGTATGCAAATAATATGGACCCTGATTCCAGATATAGTTATTTTCAGTTAAAACCACAAATACAGCAATTTAATTGAAAATGGCCTATTCTTTGTTAGCTTTGTTAGTTCTACCTGGTTATTCAACCCTATCAGTACCACTGGGGCCATCGTTATTAGTATTTAACTCATGTACAGGTTTGTGCAATTAGCATAGTCCCTTTTCAGTGTAAAGCAATTTTGCCTGTTGGCAGATGTACTATATGTTATTCTAATGCATGTAATATCAAGGTGTCTGAGACCTTGCTGAGCTGTTATAACAACACAGCCAAAAATCCCACTGTTTGATATCCATAGTCTCTCAGCTGGCAACATCCCACAGTCATTTTAAGTGGTTTCTTTTGGTGAAAATGGTCAAGAGATTATAAGACCTTCCATGGTCCTTGCATGTAATGTGAAAGTGGTGACAAATCCTTTCTCTGCTATGGAGAGATGCTCTGGGTTCTCCTATGGTGTTGGGTTTGCATTGTGTTTGAAAGCATTGTGCTTGATCGTGGTTTCTCACAGTGGCCTGGATTGGATAGTAGCACTACAAAATTCAGAGTATCATTTTAGACCACTGCTGGAACAAAATGAGACTGTTCAAGTCAAGGTGTTAAATGAAAATTATCCTTTTTTAAAAAAAAATAAAATCTTTGTGTAGGTACTGAAACACTAGGGGCTTAAAATTTTATGTGTAGTGGTATCACTGGAAGTTTGCTACAACTTCTGTATTGTTTCTATGGCATTTTTAACAAGTTTCTAATCTTTTTTTGTCAATTTTGAAAATCCTTTAGAGTGAGACAGAAGGTAGGAAAATTTTATTTAACTCCACTGACTTCAATTTCCTCTAGATGAGGCCCAAATAGAGCCTCGTATTTATCCCCTTTTGCTGCCACTGGAGTGTGATACTCACAGAAGGGCTGAGTTTGGTCCCTGTTTACTTCCCTGGTCGAATTTAGTCTTAATGATATTTTTTTCATTACACTGGTTACTGCAGTGTAAAAAGCAATGAGACAAGGAATACATTGCAGTTGGTTGCAGGGTGTTTTATGGTGCTGCTACTGAAAGAGATTATAGGGTACAAATAATGCTTGGAAATTCTTATGTAACCTTGTATTATTTATGCCTTTGCCAAAGTATTTATTTACTGTGAATTGTGAGATGTGACCCTTTGATATCAGCTTCTAATCTTGCCTCCTCCCATTTCAGATATGACTTAAGGATCCAGTGTATGATACCTTTTTTTTTAAAGTTAAAGGAGAAGGTTAATGCTTCATAGCCTTTGATATGTTTTTTAAGCTATTCTTGGATAGTACAAGGATCTGATTTCTGTTTCTGGTTGCTCTTGAATTATTGGTTGCTAATATCACATCCAAATTGAAATGAAGGGGAAGGAAAGTAAAAATGTTATAAGAATGAAATTATGTGATTTTTATGTCTGATATTGCACCACATGCCAGGAATAGAATAAAATGGTTTCTACCATTTGGTAATTGAGAATTGCTGTGTTCCATTAGCGCAAGCGGTGTTCTGCTGATGATGGCCCGTGAGATACTAACTTCCCCAGCCTCGAACGATTTTCTGTGGGGAGCTGTAGAAATTTGAATTCACTGAGTCTTGTACTAGTGTAATTTTTATTGTTTGAGGTCTTCAAAGACATAAAAAGAATACGGTAAAGATTACAAAATCACTTAGTATTCTTCTGTCTCAAAATTTCTGCAAGTTAGCAGTGGTAAGAATTTATGTATTAATGTTATTGAAAGAAAATATTGGTGGGTTTTGTTTTCTTTCCCCCATAAAATCTAAAAGTGATTATTACGTTACTTTAGGGCTATGACTTGTGCATACATGAAATGTTTCCTAATTTTGGACTTGGATTAAAACAAAGCTGAGAAACATGTTCCTATCCAAGAATACTAAGAGTTGGAATCAGCCAGGACTTGGTAACTTGATGAACTGTGCCACCTTACAACTGTTTTAGGCGGAGACTGGTCTGTAAAGTGAAATATTCATTTGGAAAGTCTAGGCCACATCAAATCGGGTATTGTAGCCTCAGCAGTGACTCAACAATTTCAAGGCCACATAGAGAAGATACGAATAACTGGTCTGATCACCTGCATAATTCAAAGCACAAAATGTCACTCGGTAATTCCTGCTGTAGAAGAAATTAATCTTTCTAGGATGTAAGTAAAAGCTGCCAAGTCTGATAAATTGTAGCTGAACTCAGGTGTGTCTTTGAGAAAAACCTACAATCTGAAATTAAAGACTCTAATCAGTGAGAAATTCCTTAGTTCCTTTGGTAATCTATTTCACTGTGTTACTCATGGCTCTGACTAGCTCATCCTCTGCTGTTGGACTGAACGGAGGTGTGATTTGAGTGGTTTAAATGTATGCTAAAGCTAGCCTTTCTCCATTTTTGCCTTTCTCCTCGTGCACTTTTTTCAAACTGTAATTCCCAACTTGATGAAAAATGTGCAAAGTGAAATGAAATTACTAAATTATAGTAGACCGAAGACTAGCGGGAAATAAAATTAGCAGTGAAGAGATAATGAAAGGAGACAATTTCAACTGCGGAAAGCACCTCATCTTGTAAAATAGTGAATATTGCAGCTTCTTTGCCAACGGGCAGAAGTGATGCCTATCAACTGAGATAATTAGGGTACTAGTGTTGTAATCATTGAAGTTGTTTAAGTTTGATTGAGAACAGAATTTGGCCACTTACCCATTTTTAGTGTATTACTCATATAACACCACAAAAGATTGGTTTAGTTTTCAGAACAGATGTCCTTAATGTTTATTTGAGCAGTCCCATCCAAATGTTCTGGAACTTTTGCTCATAGTGCAGGGTATTTCTTGAAGCTCTATTTGCAAAACTCTTGGATAAGGAGGAAGACGTTAGTTCTTGCAGAGTAAGTGGGAATTTAAGACTGCACAACCAACCTATATTTTGAACTGGGAATTGTGGAAAAGGTGATATGAAGTTATGTACCTTATCTCTTTTTTAATTCAGGAACGCTTAGCAAGGCTGTATTTTGAAAGGCACATCTCTGACTTCTGGGTCTATCAGGATTCTTCCTTGTTTGCTGTGCTTAGTAATTTGTGCTTTCTCCCCAATTCTTACCTGCCTGTTTGGTAACTCTTTGGAACAAGTGGTTACAACGTCTGGATACTGAACTCAAGAATGCTTTGCAATAGAAAATACTTTTGGGGGGGGGTTGCTTTTCCTAATGTCACCCCTTTCTCTCACACCTCTCTCTATATATTTATATATACAAAAATCTGATTACAAATGAATATCATGATGTAATTCCAGCCTGCAATATGGTGGCATCATTTTTGGTACAGCCAACTACTCTGCCAGAATTAATAAACTGTACAAGTGGTTTTATAGAGGTAATTTCTGAATTTGGCATACTGCTGGTTTCCATGGGTCCTTCCAGTTGCAGTGCAACCCTGTGTCTAGGATGTTGAGACGTAAATTCAAATATGTCGCTCCTTTATCCACATAACTTCGTGTTATGTTTCAACTGGCTGTGTACACAAGAAAAAGCACAATATAATCTACTTCTGCATCTTTTTCTTGTAGTAAACAGCATTTTATAAAAAGTATTACTTTTAATTTTCTTTAGATCAGAACAAATGTATGTGTTATGTATACAACTGTTGTACTAACTGTTGTATTCTGAGCTGTGTTCTTAACCAGTGAAAACTGAACAATTTACTTTTATTTCCAATTTACCATTATAGTGCTTTAGTACCTTAAGGTGTAGGCAGCTGACCCTAACAGTATTTATTTCTTTATTTATATTCAAACATGATGACAAGCGCAAAGTCAACACTTGTGAACTTAGTTTTGAGAGCAACGTTATTTTGGAGAAGTAAGATGGGTTGTCCTGATCCCTGAATGCAAGTGGGATCCATGCGCTCAGCAACCAAGGACAGGCAGAAGGGACTTAGTTTTATCCTCTTATCAAGGCTATAAATAACTTTATAATTAAAATATATAGCCTTTCTGAGTTGAAGTTCTGAAGTAATTTCAATGTCAAATAGTATCAATACCTTATCATTAGACATACGGTCTGCTAATTATGTCTGATTTGGGCTGTCTCTGGAGCCTCCTGTAAGTGATGACCGTGAATTTTGGCCTTGGTTTCATGGAGGTTGTGAATTAATAGAGGCATTAACACTGCTGTGCAGCAATGCCTATTTCTGTTGTTGATGTAATTCAAGATCTTTTCTATTGCCTGCAGAAGCAGCTTGTAAAGGTGGGGTGTGGTGCAGGGGGTAATAAGTGTTCTCACTATTCACTCAGCATCTCTGAGGGATTTTTCCCAGAAGGAATGACAAGAGCTAAGGAGAGAGCAAAGGTGCTTGGGCACTGGGAGGCAGGGTGGCTCATGGACTGAACCAAGAGTATAGACAAGCCTGAGCCTAGTCCAGATTTCAGCTCCTGGAGCTGCTGAAGTTCCCTTTATCAGTACTTCTTAAGAATATGCATGTACTTGTCTAAGGTGTAAGTATGTTTTCTAAGCTACAGTGACTACATTGTTCCCACATCCAGTCTTACCTTGCAATAGCTCCTGAAGTCTCATGTAAATCATTCTGGGTGCGTACGAGAAATAATAGCAGCAAGACATGCAGTGGCACTGGAGATGCTTAAATATAAGGGCACCTGATTTAGGGAAGAGTCGCTCTGGCTCAGGAAACTTTTCTGCTTTCTTGGAGCAGCCTGGACTTCAGTCCTGGGTGTGCTGCCTGGGAGCTCTGCAGAGACCCTGGGGAGGCGGCTTTATGCCTCTGCCACTGCTCAAATGCTCTCCGAGCAGCTCCGTGGGGCTTGCACGCTGGCTGAGAGAAACACCATTGCAACCTGCTTCAGCCTGCTCCCACCGCATGTTCTTTGAGTTTTAACACGACATTCAGGGAGCCAGGGACCAAAGAAAAAATTTTTTCAAAGTGTTAAGGCGTTAACGTGCAAACCTGTGTGGATGGGCTGGTCCAAACGGGAGCTCTGCGCTGCTGCAGCAGCACGGTTTCCCAGTGTGCAAGCCAGCCTGTTCAAAGATGGTATCTCTGTGGTGCACTGCGTCCTGCAGCATCAACACACCCACTGTCTCCTGCTGTTTGATTCCTCCTGTGCTCAGGGAAATAGGACTTACTTATAAATATAAACACAGTTGTGTCAGAGGAATTTGTGGATCTCTAATTAATTGCTTCTCTTCCTGAAGGCAGCCCCCAAACCACTGACTCCCATAGTGTATGTCAGAAAAAGTAGCAATACCATATAATCACATATATACACACAGATTAGCAAGTCACTTTGGCTTGGTTGGTACTTCTATTTTATGCTTTTTCTTCTAAGCTGCCTTTACTTGCTGCTTCAAGATGAGTACTCTGGCGTGACCTCAAGTTTGGTTCCGAGACACGACAAAAAATATGGAAAACTGACGGGCAATATGTCTGTGACAACTGAAATAGAAAACCTGTAAGAAGATGGTACTAAAATTTCTAATAGCCATCGGGAATTTTGCTGATTCACGCCCGCCACAGATGTAGCCTGACAAAGAGGAAGAGTCAGGGAGATGGATCAAGTGTTTTGGCTGTGCAGAGGGACCAGGGAGCTCAGCCTCCTAACATGACCTGCTTCTGAAGAGAGCTGGCACGTGGTGCATTTGGTAACTGGGCCTTTTCAGGTGAATTGAGCTGAGGCATCCTGAAATCAGAATACATAGAAGAGCTGGCTGCTGTGGTAAATACTGCCAAGATCTATAAATACCTTTGAGGTAATAATAGAAATGTGGGAGGAGAGCATCACTCTGCCTGCATCCATAGGAAGACAAACAATTATCTGAATTTAAGTCCAGGGAAATTCCAGGCTCTGGCAGATGTTTGCTGGCAAACATACCTGTGGTGGATTAAAACACTGCTGCCCCCTCTGTGTATCCCTGCTGTCAGAGACCTGCACCCCTGCTGCAGGGTGCTGACAAGGGATTACAGGCAGGTACGTTACTTGCACCAGTTTTCCATCCTGAGCTTTAATGCAAACCCACCTTTACCAGCTGATGATGGTGAGGCCAGAGTGCAAGCTGAGTAATTCAGCTGTGGCCAGGGCAGAATAAACACCCAGTGCAGCAATGTCCTCAGTAGCGGTAGCTAGAGCCAGGCCTGCTGGCTGTCAGCCTAAATATTCAAAATAATTCACAACAGGTGGCTTCTCTGAGGAACATCCGCAAAACCTTTCTGTTTTGCATGCTTAGATGCTTCCTCTCCTTATGAAGTATCTGAACACTGACAATCTTTTAAACCAGCTCTTTGTGTGACTGCCTGGACGGTAGGTATGTGCTGTAAGCTGTGTCTTCAAATGATGACACGGTCTCAGACAAATAGCGAAGTTATGGTGGGGTAACAAACTGCTGCTCTGTATTTAATGCGCTGTAACAATCTGATAGACTTACAGAGCAATTCAGATTGGAAGGGACCTCAGGAGTTCATCTGCATGTTCCTAGTCTTCCCAAATAAAATGTATTAGCTTAAACCTTTTTGCTGAGGTTTTAAGTGAAGCTGTGGTACTTCGTAACTCAAAGACAAATATAGTGAATCAAAATGTAAAAAGAAATTCAAGGGAATGGAAAGCAGGTTGAAGGGAAGGTATTTAGAGACAGCCATTGATTAGTCTAGTCCATGCAACAGTGTATTGAAAGGACATGGCCAGAACAGCCACGGGTAGGACGATCAATTTGAAGAAAGAAAAATCAGATTTCTAAAGCCAAATCTGGCAGCAAGGACTGAAACTGGAAGAATAAAGTGTTTCTAACACTGGAAGCACTCAAAGGACAGTTTACTCAACAGTAGTGCAGATCCTATTGGCAGCAGTAAAAAAAAAGAACGAGACTGTCTTCACAGAGTTTAGAAAAGGAAACTAAAAACTTTGAAGGTGAGATTACAGAAGGGACTACCTAGAGAGTTATTTAAGGACATATGGAAGGAAGAAAAGACAGACAAAAAAGACAGATAAAGAGCATGAGGGAGCAGAGTGCATTAATCAGGCAACAAAACGAATGATGAACAACTGTGCGATGTGGTTTAGTGTGCCTTCAGCTTTGGCATAGAGCCATCTGTCCTGGGTATGAGAGACTATTTTGAGGCACCTGCTTCAGCACCGGGTGGATAGGTTAGGTGAAATTTGATGGATTAAACCAGATAACTAGGTGGAGTTTTCTAACTTACCTGTCTCTGTAGTCACTGAATTTTTCTGTTTAATGAATTTTCTTCCTTCTGTAGGTCTGTGTAAGACCCTGAAAGAAAAGCCTTTTAACCCCTCTGTAGACAAAGGCTGTTTTGTCTTGTGGTTCACATAGCCTGGACCACACATGGTCTATAGATGGAAATTTGCATGACTTCTGCCATCACATTTGGGTGCTTGCTAATTTATATCTTTGCACAACTTCTGATAGGCAGAGTTATAATTTACAGTTTATATATAAATTATGATGAGCAGACTTATAAGTTCATACTGTTTGTTTCAGATGATCGAATCTGATATTTCTGTAACCATCAAGTGAAGCATGATGGATAAATGTTTTATCACATTTAGATCTAGAAACATTACAATTTGTTATTCAATGTGTCATATTTATCCACTTCTGACAACTTTAATGAACTATAGGTCTTCTAAGTTTTATTTTCCCTGTGGTCACTCATGAATCGTTATTGAATGGTCAATGAAGTCAGGCAATCAAGCACTTCAACAGAAAGCCTAACACAATTTAATTTGCCATAACAAGGAAAGAAGGATGTTATTTATTGAATAGGAGGTCTAATAATGAAAATATTGTGAGTCACAATGTAACTGGTGGTTTTCTTTTCTGCTATTAATATACATGTTGTCCCTTTACTTTTTGATGA
This sequence comes from Gavia stellata, assembly GCF_030936135.1. Taxonomy (NCBI): domain Eukaryota; kingdom Metazoa; phylum Chordata; class Aves; order Gaviiformes; family Gaviidae; genus Gavia; species Gavia stellata. Next base: position 19,309,327 of record NC_082599.1, on the reverse strand, counting down.
TGTAATTCCCCTTCACTCCTTGCTCCCAAATCTACCCCTATGGAAAGCTCCTCTTTAAGTTATATATTTGGAAAAGTAGGACAATTTCAATTCTTCCTCCCAGAAAGGTGCCTTCTCCTCAGGCTTCTGAGTCATCATGGCTGTGACTCACATGGCTTGCTTTCATGAAGATGAGTCACTCCAAATTTTCTGGCATTAAGACTATCCTACTGTCTATCAGTGTGTTATTTGCCGTACACTGAGAAATGTTCTGAACCACAGTTTTAAGTACACATTAGAGAGGGGTAACAAAAGAGAGGGAAAATCTTGAAGCAAGTGATGGTTAGTTTGATTTATCCTTTTGGGGGAGAGGGGAAGGTGGAAGACGGTGATATGGTAACAAAGTATAGGTTATTCTGGTGATGTTAGCAGATGTGATTCCTTTGACTGCCAAGTTCCATGGGCAGCAATTCGGGAGACAGTGTTAAAGAGAGACTCTTTGCTGGTTAACTGCAAGAAAAAGGGCGGCTAAGCTCTACTTCAACGCTGGAAACTGGGAGCTTGGAAGATGAAGCAGAAAGGGCACTGGGTTAGGAGGCAGATTTAGATTCAATTCCCCGCTCTGGTGCTGACCCGTTGTATGACTTCTGGCAGGTCACCGAAGGCAGCAGAGAGGTTTCTTTACAGGCTGTGGAGCCCCCCCTTCATTACGGGCAGTCTTTATTTTTTCCCATGGAACTCACCATGCCTCACTCTTTTAATTTAAAACACAGCTGGAGGAAGAGCTGCTGCTGGTATCCTCATTCTGCAATGGCTCAATAATTGAAGCTCTCACCCAGGATGAAGGGGACCAGATTCCAATATTATTCTTTCTGAGTGAATACAAAACCACTCAGTTCAGAGGAGTAACATGCCACCAGGCTGATCTTGTTCTTAGCTGGGACGCTCACCTCTGTTCTTGTTGACTTGATGCCACTGTATAACCAAGGATTCAAGATGAATCGGACGGGAGAAAAGGGTTGGGTAAAGCACTGTTCTGTATCCAACTGGTGAGGGACCTCACTAGATAGGGAGAATTGCCTTCTTCCTGCTGCCTACATAATTTCTTTGTCTTGTACAATGAATCTTTAATTCGGCTTGATAATGCTTCAGCTACATGGCTGAGGAGCACTCCCCAGCTCCTCCTGCCCTTCGTCTCCTTTCACGTGCGCAGAGTCTAGAGTCTGGTGGTTAATGCGCTTTCTCGGGATTTACAAGGTGTGGGTTTGAACCTTGTTCAGACGAGAGGGACCTGAACCTGTGTCTTTCCATGTCCTGTACAACTGCTCTAACCCAAAAACTATTACAAAAATGGGGGAGAAGGGCAGATGCTCAACTAGGCATCTGCAGCAGCTGCCTTCTGCAGGGAGCCTGCTTCTGTTGGTACTCGCGTGCCTGCCAGGCTGCACACCAGGTACGTGGGGAGTAAGGTCAGGACTACTTAGCTTCTGCACCTTCCTCAGATGTCAGCATCTGTTCAAAGACTGTAAAAGCCTGGTTAGCTCTTGTTAAGGGACACCATCAACAGGCTTAATGCCTTCAGTATTGTATGACCCAAATTCTGCACTTTTTTTGCTGAGGATGGGTGAGTGGGTTATAGCAATTGAAGAAGTGTTAAGGCTGAAGTCCACTTGCCATTTTTGGATGCAGTGCTGAGTGGACTGAGGTAATGGATACTCAGAGCTGAAGGCTGGCATTAATTACCTTCTCTGAAGGTTTTGTCACCAAGACTGAAAGTTTTCAGACTTAACCAAGATGCCTGAACTTCCTTGCAGTATTATCTTTACTTCAGAGCTCATTTTTTCAGAAGATAGCAACCACTGAACAGGCGAAGATCTTTGCTTGGGAACGTTTGTGCAAAAATAGAGAAACCTTTAAAGTAATTTTAAAAAATTACATCATTTTGATTATGTTACAGAGTTTGCAGAGTTCTTTCTCCTTCATTGCTATTTTGGCACAGTCATGTTTTGGAAGGGGATTTGCAATTTTTTGTAAGATAATTTGAAAGAATTGAAATAATTCTGAATTAAAGTTTAAGATATTTGTTGCAACATGCATTTCTGTAGTTATTAGACTTGTTTAACATCCAAGACCTCCAAACACACATGCTGAATTCGAGTCAAACCATTTTTAAAGCCTCAAACCAAATTTGCTATTGCACTGCTTTCATCAAGCTAACTAGCACAATAGTCAGTGCCTCGAAGAAGCTTAAAACATGAATATTTTATGAGTATTTCAGAGAACTGTCACACAAAAGGAGAAGTAGGCTATGTCTACAGTATTATTACTTCATCTATGGTAACCTTCTCAAGGATTTTTTTAGATAAAAGAAAAGCTGCAGCATATGATCACTGCAGAGTGGGGTCAGAGATCATAGGGAATGGGAGGAAAACGACAACTCACAGTGTCTGAGGACACTTACTTCTTGTCACCTTGATGCATGCCATCTGATCATCAAACTCTGTTCAGAGCTTTATTCTAACGTTATGGTTGGAGTCATTCAGAGCATATTAACCCCAACACTTGTTTCTGATTTTTTTGGCTAAATTATATGAAATGTTGATTGGGTGGTTCCAGTTTTTTTAACTCTGAAGGCTTGTGAAAGCTGGGAATTACATAGGATTCATAAGACATATAGCATCTTTTACTCAGCTTCTATCAATCCCTGTGAAAACAGCTTTTCCCTTTAATGAGAATGAAGATAAATGTTTGCTAAAATGAAATGCAGTCGTTGCCTGTTTAAAAATAAAACAGCACAGTCTGCATCCTTTTGTCTCCTAGATTATTTACAAGTTAATTCAACTATAAAACACCATTGGGAATACTAGTTTGGGTGTAGCATTATGCAAGCAAAACTAAGCGTGCAACACACCTTGTGTTTGCTAGGCTATGCAGAAATACGTGGAGTAGTGTTATTGCATACAAATATATAGGAAGAACTGCAGCAGTTATCCATTGACAAAGGTGGCAGCCAGGGGCAGAGGTGACCTCTGTGCAAGATGTAGACAGTGTGTGCAGGGTGCTTTGGGACTGGGTGGGTGTGCAGTGAAGCCATCAGAGCTTGCTCCTGCTGCCAGAGCCCAGCGGTGTCCGGATCTGTGCTGCTTGCTGTACAGCTGGGAGGGTGAACAAGCACCCTGTGAGTCTGTAAGGTCCGGTGCTCGACGCGCAAGGTGCTTCCAACCTGCGAATAGCCTCAGGACGCTGAGTGCTCTGACTCTAGCATTTATTTCAGATATCCTCTGAGGCAGCCTTGGAGGACTATTTACACAGAAGTTTTAGAGGCACTGTTAAGGCAGCTCTCGCTGGAATTATTTTCCATTATTTACTCGCGGGCTTTGTTTTTATGCCATCTTTTCTTCTTCCTGCTCCCATCTGGCTAATTGTTGAAGTTGCTGATCGTACCACATGGTCAGACTGCTTCAGCTGGCTTCCCTCCCCAGCAGCAAAAATGTGTGAGTCCAATGTCATCTGCTTGGCACTTGTTTCATTCTTCTGATCTCTGCTGCTTTGCTTCTCTTGCTTTTGGTTTAACCAAAGTTCACTGTGCCCAGGCTTGAGCAGATCTCTGCCTCTTGGAAAACTCTTTTGCTTCCTGTCGTGATAGGATCGCTGTTAGGAGAACTCAGGAGAACTGTCCTGAGCAGCACACCTTCCTCGCAGCAGCTGTTGAGACAGGACACGAGCTATCCCTGGGTATTACGAGGTTCAACCAAATGGACCTCAGTAGAAAATCTCACATTCTTGTTTCTCTTCCTTAGTAAATACTTCACTCTACTGACTTCAGGCGACTTACATGCAGCCGAGTGCCTGACTTCCTGCACAGGGCATATGAGCCTGGGCTTTGTGCTGTGGATGTACATGGTCTTGGATCAGCTCACTGGCGGGGTGAGCTCATGTTGACTTGGAGAAAGGACGGGGTGAGGTCAGGTCTGCCAGATCGACTACACATACCCTTTGCAGCCTGGGCAGGGATAGAAGCAGATTCTTCGGGGAAGTAAGCAGTTATCTGTATCATGAAATTGTGTTGCAAGTCCTCTAATGCTTTGCCTCATTTTCAGTGTGCTGCTCAACTACTGCAACAAATGAAGCAAGGGTTACTCAAGGCAGCAGGCACTGTCAGTAAGCAGCTGGATTTGTCCCAAGCCCAGATCTAGCCTGTGTCCTGAATGAAGAAGGGGTGACAGCCTTAGATCATACAATTACAGATAGTATGCTGTGATTCTCTTCTTTGTCTCGGTGTTTGCTGGGCCATCCTAAGTTCCTCTCCTTGCTTCTGGTATCAAGATAAATAAGTGCTATAAGGGTCACAGAAATATGAATTTCAGGACCATGGGATGGAGGTAGAAGACAAGGTCAGACAAGTCATCCCAGAAAGTCTATTGCTATGTTAAAAAAAAAATGAAAAGAAGGCCAGGTGGTTTAGCTGGAAATGGCACCAGGATAGAGCTGAATGTGATTTGTAAAACGGAACAATTGGTCACATCAATTCAGAGGCAAGTAGATTTGTAAAATTTATGGTACATGGCTTGAGAAAATGGTAGAGAAAGGAGCCAGTGCAGGGTGTTCAGAAATGCAGCTAATGACATGGCCATGAAAGGACAGCCCAGGGACTCTGCAACAGAGAGGTACATGTGGTTCACCAAGGCTGGAGTGTCATCAGGAGTGTCACAAGGTGGTGATCAGGAATGGCCCCCACCCCCTGGCATGGTGTCGGTCTTGGTGAGCTGTGTTGGAAAAGTCAGAAAGCCAAGGGAACTACAAGAGGGGAGCGAGGCTGCAGTTTGCTCTCCCCAGCTTTACTGGGAGCAACCTTTCTGATTGATGTGCCCAGTAGGAAGGAGCTGTGACTGAGCACGCAGGCTCCTGGGAGCCATGGTACAGTGCAGGACCGGGGCTGAAAACATGTCCTGAATTGTTTTTCCTTCCTGTTGGTCAGAAGCTGTGGCAGAGATGGTCAGAACTTGGAGCAGACAGTTCAGAGTTTATGCTGTAGTCCTTTGAAATATGACCTATTAGGTATATATCGTGTTTGAGACAGACTCATGTCTTCTGCAAGTAAAGCGAGAGCAAAGTTTCAAAGTATGGGAAGATTTTCTTTAGTCTAGAAGTGGGGGCATAGAGACCACCTATCACTTGTCTTTCCATGGTTCTCTCCTAATACTGTCCAAAAGTCCAGAGCAGTGGGTAGACCTGGATCTCTCACTGCAGTCTCTGCTTCCCCAAATTGCTGTGGGTAAAGGTCATTTGGCTGTTCTTTGGAGAGGAAGTCAGGTTTCCTTTTCCTTCAGAAAGTCAGTCAGGTTTCCATGCTCTGGGAACAGTTAGTTACTGGGAAGGAATGTCATTGCCCAGTTTCACCACGCTGAACACTTGCATACTTGTACCAGAGAAACTTAAACAAACTCCTGTTCTTTTATTATTTATTACTGTTATAGGAGTTGTAAACACTGACATCTTTTCAACCGTGTCTTTGCTGTCAAGTACAGAATGGTTTATATACATAATGCCACTCCTGATAGCCTAATAATATAGTTGGTAGAATTATGTGCATTATGTCTGTGAGCAAGACGACTTGGTTTGCACCATCTGTTCAATGAGCAAAGGAGCTGCCTCTGCAAATTTTCTAAGAGTGGTGGTCGTCTGGTTGCTGCCACAAACTGCTCAAATGGCAGGAGGCAAACCCGGCATCACTGAGATGCAGGGAATAGATAATACAGGATTTCATTTTTATGTTGAATAGCAGAATGGACAACAGCTTCTAATGGGAATGAATAGCTGATAATGACAGAAATGATCCTGGGGCAGATTGAAATTATTCCCATATGGTCTGGGGAAGATTTGTGGTAATATACAAACATGCAATTAATTTTGGTAGGGAAGAAAAAAGAAAAATAAAAGGAAACTACCACTACTTGAGTAACCTTAGCCTAGCGGTATAAAGGAGTGATGAAATGGGGAAGGAGTAAGTGACAAACAGCAAAGATGCTGTGAAACCAAGTTATCTACTAAAGCAAAAAGAAAACACAGTTAGAATGCTATGAACTATATTTCTTCAGAAATCTACGTAATGTCTTCATGTTGATATTTATTTAAAGCTTGGTTCAAACACTATAATAAGGCAAGAGGAATTTTTGCACTAACTTTGACTGTATTTGACTTCAAGTCTTTATTGCACAAGTTTGTTGGGTTTTTTTTTCTTTTATTTCATATATACTAGTTAGAACTGAGAAAACTGAAAAATGCGCAGGTTGGTTTTCGAAATTGACTTCTTAGGTATGTTTTTTTTGGAGATATTCACAAAATATTTTGGTGACTAATTCTTGGTTTGCCTTAGCTTTTCTCCACAATTTAATCTTCCAAATTCAAGCTGTCTCTTTTGGTTTTCTTAGAACGTGTTTGTCACTTATGTTCTGTCTAGTTATTTCTAATATAAATAAGGCATTTGTAATTCAGTTTTCATTGTTTGCACTATTATTTCTGTTAGTAAACTGCTTGGCTGATTATATGTGGGAGAAAACCAACATTTAAAAACAGAAAAATAAATTTAATAAGCAGTTTGCATACAGGAAGATTCATTGAAGCTTTTAATCATTCCAGAGTATTATGTGAAAAATGCAATGAAAAGATATCAAAATGTGCATTTAACGTTTTAAAACCATTCTTATGAATGATAAAGATAATGCATATTTGGAATGACAGCTATTTATATTGCTAGATAGTTAAAGAAAGTGTGATTTCTTATTTATGAAAGCAATACACTGATCCTAATATAAACTCTTAATTAGTTTCTAGATAAGTGCTGTTTTGAACTGAACAACTGCAAATGAAGAAGGAATATAAAGTTTAAATCCTTTTAAGGAAAGTCACTTTGAAAGAAGTATCAGCATTGTGTGCTTTCAGTCCACAGCTACTGAGAAATAAAATGAAAAATCATGTAATTCCGAGACAAAAACCCATCCTTAATTTAGGTGAAAGTGTAAATACATATCTGCTAATTAAAAATCTTATTAGAGTGTTATTAGAATTTCCCAATACACCGAGAAGCAAATCTTAAGTTCAAACAGGAGGCTAAGCACAAATGCAAATGTGTACCCATATCTTCACTGGACAGAGTAGCACCACACAAATCGATGACATTTTTATCTGTCAGTAACAATAATGGCAAAACCCAATAGTGGTTTACTCAACCTTGAACTTGATTTTATTTTTTTAAATGAAAAAATGAATTGACACTTCAATTCCTGCGTTTTCTTGCTATTTATACATTTCGGTTCTGACAGTGAAACTCCTTCTTCGAGAGGGCATCTAATAATTATTAAAACTCTGGAGACTTACTAAGAGGAAAAAGAAAATAGATGTTGCCTATGTCCTGGACTCTGACTCCCATTTCTCCTAGAAGTCTTTTCCAACCATTGTTGCACTGCTTAGGAGACAGCAAAGGGAAGACAGCAAAGACATGTTCCTGGTGTGTGGGAAAAGAATATAGGTTTCTTGCTACGTGCTTGCTTTTAAACATAGCAAATCAAAATGTCTTGAGTGGAATCCATCGAGAAAACAAGATTGGAAAGGACTTTTTTTTTCCATAAGCAGTTCTCCGTAGTCCATCCTCGTATTAGTGTCTGTAAAGTTGCAACTGCAGCCTTCATTAAGATCGGGGACAGTCTGATTAATGATGTCTGTCTCAACGAGGTGCAGCAGCCCCCCAGCTGTGAGGAAATTTCCAGTGATTCTCAAATGGAAATGATGCAGGTCAAGGCTGCCCAGCTTGCTGTCAAGGCTATAAACATGGCAGATGATGGATCAAATGCTGCTGTGTTTTCTGGCTGGGTGTAGGTCAGTGGTGCTAACTGAATTGTTTAGGCAACTTTGTATAATCTTTGGATTTTGGGACAGATTCTTTTATGCTGCAGATGAGTGACCTCCTTGGTTGGGAAAGGTCCATGAAGAAAGCGTGATTCTCTTGCTTATGGCAATTATTAATGCTTTTTTTTAGGTGGGAAGGATAGAATATTTGATGGTGAGGCCACTGGGTAAATTTTGCTCAGGAAGCTGGTTTCTGCTGATGATAATCAGGTTAATTATTGATCAACAAACAGGATTATATTGTTATCCTTGCTTAGCTGCTGCTTTGAACAGGACAGGAGCCATACTGGGAAGGACAAGTCATGGCAGTGGTGGTGGGCACAAGTGCCTTGGAGTGCTGTCAAATAAAGGAGCTGATGGTTAGCTGCTTGGAGTCAGTGGTCAGCTGGTGCTGTTGGCTTCCTTGTGGCTGACTGAGAAGCAGATGGTTGAAAATTGTTTTATTCTCCCCTTGCTCAGAAACCATGATGTGTTGGGCAGTTCTCTGTCTTCCCACGACATCAGCAGTCAGTAGGTGCCCATCTTCTTCCTTCAACTGAAAGATAGTTACAGAGGCTATTCACATGCTAAATGTCACAACTTTTATCTGTTGTACTTGACCCAAATTGGTACTGGGTGCAAGAGCCGTTCTTTTGCATAGCTATAGCAAGATCAACCTATCTGCAGCTGCAGGTGGAAGCTATGGTGGAGATAAACAATTCTAAGACAGAGAATTATTTTTCTGATGATTTCTACTTTTAATCAGTAAAGTCTCAAATATAGTGGAAACTCCTGTATTTCTACAGTCACCTCTCTATCTAGGTCATATAGTTGTGATTGTAGAGATGTGCAAGCTCAATGACAACAGAAAAGTGCTAAAATTGAGCACTCTCTAATGGTGTTCAGTCCTGCCCTGGGATAAAGAGAGTTAGATTTTGGCAAATTTGTGGGCACACTCCAAGACCCCAATGTTGCTAAACAGGGAGTCTGCTTGTAAGTGTTTTGGAGGCCAGCCAGCCAGATTAAGTAGGGACAGTCTTGCAGCTCGGTGGGTACTGAGCACAGAATCTAGGGTCTGTGAGTGATGAGAGCGGGGGGAAACTCTGTTACTGTTGGATATATTTCTATTGTAATTTTAGCCTGGTTTCCCATGGATAAGATGCATTCACAACTATGTTGTGTGACTGTCAGGTCCTCTCACGCAGAAAATTTTGAGCCAATTGTCCAATATGACAGTGCGATGGGGGTTACAAATATGTTATGGTCCTGCACATTTTGTGAAGAGAAACGAGCGGAGGAGAGTGAAAGCTCTTCATGAGGTGAAAGACATGGGGTGACTTAATCTGTTTCAGACAGGAGAAGTCGCAGAAGTGCAGGAGATGTTGTAAATGTCCCAACTAAGTGAGATGATTGAAGTAAAGCTCACAGTGAAACATGAGGTACACCTGTTAAGAAACCAGACTTCCTCCATTACTGCCTGTAGTATTTTTTTTATATGGTAACAAAGGCATCCAGAGTAGCAAGAGAGATGTTAAACCCTGTTGTCACCCACCCATTATATAGTCTAAGGTCTAAAAGCAAGGACTTTATATTCTGTCAATACTATAAAGCACCGCAGAGTTTGGGCAGGCCTTTTTGAGAAAACTAATTTCTAACAAAATTCAAGGGACAAAGCCTTGTGCCAGCCCATGAGCTTGCTTACCTACTAACCACAAGGATACCTCAGCAGGTTGCTTTGATGGGGCTGTGTTCCTCTGTGGCCTTTTAACTATTTGCTATTCCGATAGCACACCAATGTGCTACAAATGTAGTAAAGTGTTATACAAAGCATCATTTCAGCTGTCAGCTGCACCCCTGCTGTTGATGCTTCCCACTGGGGAGCCATTAAGTTAAATGGTGCAGAGTCAGCTGGCTGTATGTTTCTTCTCTCTTATGCAATGACTTCACCTCATTACCTCCCAGGTGAAACTGGAGCTGCCTGCATCAGCAACCTGCTTCTGATTTCAAAGAATGACTTAGGATTTATGACTATTGACTGTGGAAGGCAGGGGCATTGGAGCACTATCCTATTTTAAATCTATTATACCAACTTTTTGTTGCAATCATTGCTTCTGAAATTAATTATTGGGCTTTCTTGGTCAGTTTTGTTTTCAAATACTGCAGTAGAAAGTTGAAAAACATGGGAAAGGAAAAGAGAGCAACACCACAGAAAAAATACATATTAAAAATCTTCCCTGTGACACCTGAGAAATGGCACAGTAATCCTACAGGTCATGTTCAGATAGCACTTGCAACGCTCCATTTATCAATTTAAAAAGTGTATAGCTAAATATCTAAGCATGCAGAACGTAAAAATGCATTAGTAAAAGAAGGGGGAATAACACTGCTTTGTTTGCTTCTCTGCTCTAGCAGCTTTTTAGATAATGCAGATTGAATGCTTTTAATTTTCTTTGTAAGATACATTTGAAAATACATCAAACCCTTACCTATTATTCTAAACCAGTTATTTAAAAAGATGTAAATCCTTTCATTTCTGTGGACATAAGCAGTGACAAATAATTACAAGTGTAAGCTAGGATCAAGTGTATCAGCAAATAAAAGCCTGTGCTCTCCCGGGACGTCTGCAGCTCTAGAGTGCCTGAATCCAGGCTGCCCAGTGAGAGGTTCCTTGGCATTCATCTCCTAGTAGGCTAATCCTACGCTGACAACACTTAAGAAGTCTTTTTTCTTCATTCTCCCTCAACGTTCAGCATAACCTATTTAATACAGAGGTGACAACTAAAGCAAAAAATTACAAGCTCAGCTTGTTCTGTCGCTTTAAAACCCAACGCAGAAACTGAGAAGTTGGATCATACGAAGTAATTTTGCATGTATTTAAGGCAGCTGCAAGCCAAGAAGGAGTAGAGTGAAAAAGAGTTCTCAAATTCTGTCCCCAAGCTTAGTTTCATACTTCTGCACGTGGTGCTACATGCAGCACTGTTTCTCACGGGCCCCAGGTGGGAGAAGCGCTTCCCACAGAGCCCTTGGGAGCTCTTAATGTGGTGGTGCTCTACCAGGTTGCATGCCTCATTTCTAATCCTCTTAGAGTTTACCAGCTTTCCATTAGCAACCGCTCTGAAGACATGAAAAGTACTGAAAATGCAGTAATACAGATCACTTGAGAGGAAGCTGGGAAGCTGGCAGAAGGGGTTGTAGGGAGCTAGTTCATCCTGAGTGAGGATGCCCAGCTTCTCCAGCCAGCCTAAAGGTGCTTCTGAGTTAGCATCCTTTTTTGATTGCATAGGTTTCTGTGAAAAAATAGTTAACTCACATAGACCTGCCTGATGACTTCTTAATTCCTAAGCATTTCATGTGACCTGTGTTACAGGGAAGGACAGCGTGATTTGGTTTGTCCTTCATATCAAAAGTGATAATAGATTTGATTTTAGTCATATCAAACTGAGCTAACAAAGGAATGGAAAAGGAGAGAAAAGCAAGAAGCAGAAAAAGACACTGAAAGAAATTTGAAAAAAAAGGGGGGGGGGTCAGAATCAGCAGAGCAATTCCTGCAGACACAGCTCCGGGCTGTAAAGATGCCTCTGGAAAGGTGAGGGCTGTGGAGGGCAGATAGGAGAGGAGTCAGCGCTAGGTGGGAAAGCCCAGGAAGACCATCTCCCAGAGCTCGAAAACTGCGACACTGAACTCCCTTGCCTGCTTCTCCAGCCTGTGAGTTCCTTGGACAGGGATCATGTGTCTCTGCCATCCGGCACTCTCATGAGTGCTACAAAATATTTCAGCGCTCTCGTGAAACATGTGAAAACCTAGAGGGCACCTTGAACAGGAGAGAAGTTTGTGAAAAAAAATGTAAGGGGGGTGTTTTGGTGTGAGGAAATGGGAAGTAAATTTTACACTTCGACTCTGCCCCACTAGTGTCACTTAATAAATCACTTAAATAAAGTGCTGCTATGAGGCATGGAGGCACTGAGGAGGTGTAAATGGATCAGTAGCCTCTTAGCTAAAGGGTACATCGGAGAGGTGAGATGCTTTTTCTAAGGCACATTCAGAGACTTGAACTAAAATGCCCAGAGATCAGTATCTTGCACTGTTCTGGTGGAGTCTGAGAGAAACCACTCCTAGAACAATTTTGAGTGGTAGAGCAGTCTCTGGGGATGTGAGATGCAAGTTTGGGTCCTTCAACACAAGGGAAAGACCTGGACCTGTGATGCCTGCTGCACCGTGGTAGGTGTAGGTGCTCCTGGTTTTTCAGTGTCCAGTAGGAGACTACCGTTTCTGCAACTGTTATTAAACCCATGTTTTAATAATACAGAATTTAAGCTCCTCACCAGTATTTTTCACTGGAGTGGATTCAGATGGTTAGGTAGTTTAAATATGACACAAACAATCCTTATTTTGCAAATAATAGTTGAAAAGTATTTGCTCAGCCCTGCCCATGGTGGTGCTAGAGCTTTCCTTTGGCCCATATTTCATCTCTGTATGTTAGCAAAATAGGAACGACCCCCATTTTTCAGTGATGGCACTAGATCTGCTGTCCTCAGTCTACCAACTGAGGACAAATTCAAGTCTTTGTGATATATCCATCACGCGACATAAGTGTATTAGGGGAAAAAGTGGTGTCACAGCTGTGTAGCTGCCAGCAGTGCTCACGGGCAGAGCTGGTGCACTTCCCCAGGATAGGGCAGGTGGCAGCTGAGGAAGGCAAGGGGTGTGGGAAGCATCTGCTGGTTAAACTGGCTGCAAAAAATACGTGTGGATAGCTGGAGATGGTCCTTCCCTCTTGGAGAAGGATGGCTATGGGTGGTCAGCGGGGACCCCCGCACGGCTAGCAGCTGGGGCATGAAGGCAGGTGCCCGAAAACTCCATCAGGCAGGAGGGAAGGGGGAGCGGAGGAGACATTGGAAGCAGCCGTGGCTTTGGCTCCCCACATACAGGCTTGGCTTCTCTTTGAAGCGGAACATTTTCCTCTTGCTCCTGTTGAAACAAATAGTACTCATGTCTCCCAGGCATGCTTTTTAGCCAGGACTTTGTCTGGTTAAAAGTGGGGAGGACAGTGGACCATGGCCTTTGCCACTGGGTGGGACTGATGCTGTCAGGCCACTTACTACCTCCTTGTGATCCATATTAAATAGGACAGAAAGTAACATTGTGCTGTGCTAGGTGATTTTTGGCAGAAAAATTGCGATTCGCTAATGGCCTTTCCTCAGTTAAATGCTGTACAACTACATTCTTATAATTAATATTTAATTGGAAACTAATAGCACTTTATGCAGAATTCAGATGTGCTGGTGAGACCTTGCTGCATCTCAGAGCTTCAGGCTGTTGTGCTGCTTATAGAACGGTCGTGTGTGTGTATTTTAAAATGATACACAAACAGATAGCTCTTCTTACATCTCTGCAGTCAATGTAGAGAAAATATATTATACCATAGGTAAACATGACTGTAAGTTGTTTCACTCTGTGAAATTTTACAACACTGACAGCAAAATAAGCCCTTTTGAGGCCACAGTTCCTCATGGAGACTGGGCAGTATATTTAGGAAAATACCATGATTATTGGAGTGGAACTGGCACTTACTGTTTCTTTTTAAAATTTTACCTACAGAATTGAAGGTTCATAAAAATTACACTAAGTCTTTCACTTCTTTTCTCTCCTCTCAGACCATCGGATCTTTTAAATGTGCTGTCAGGTGACATGGCTTGATCTCTTGAGTTCCTGATAATAAAAGTTTGGACTGCACTGCTAAACAGAAAACCTTAAAGCCAAGCCACGATTAAAATCCTCAGTGAAATTATATTGAAAGCTGCATGTGTACAGTTAAGAATAATAATGGGGAGAATAAATCTTCCTGGTGAAGTGAGTGTTGACATACTATATATTGCCTTTCAGGTTTGAATGAAAACGCTTGTAATGTTTTTCTTCAGTTGTCATTCAACCCAACGTTAATTACACTGTAGGGTTTCCCCAGTGACATGTTTGTTGAGCTGTATGTAAGTGACAAGATCATTATGTCTAAATGATTGGTAAATGTGTTGGCTTTGAGGGCTTAAATATTTGTATAAATGATTCTTCAAAAGCTGAGGAATGCTTGACATCTCCACAGATAACAGGATAACAGCTTTGTTACACACCTTATTTTAGGGCTATATTTTGATTGTCTTGCTCATTTTGGTAGTTTCTTACTCCAGCAAGGCAAAAAAACCTGAGGGGCTGTTTCAGAGTAAGAAGCAAACCAGTATAGAGAAGATGACAGAATCTCCCATGCAAAGAGGGAATTTCTGTTGTAGCTTTAAGACATAGGCAGCTATGATGCCTACTTCTCTGAGAGCAAATGAGGAGAAAATATACATGAAGTTAGTGTCTTCAGGTTGGGAGTCCCTCTCACCTATGTGAAAGAGGTAATTTGTTTGGACAATAAGTTGAATAGAATTCTGCAAAGTTATTCTGAAGGAGGAAATTTCGTAATAAACATCCTGATTGAAATATGCGTGCTCTTGATAGGAATAATATTCTAATGATTTTCATTTCTAAGAAGCTGCTGACACATTCAGTTAAGGATACATGTATAATGAATGCCAATGCCAGGGTGATGGCCTAACAACATTTAGCAACTTTCCCCCAATTTTTCTGTAAATTAAGAAGTGTGTCTTAGACCAGAAAGAAAAGTGGAATAAAGGAATATGTGAAGCAGGGCAGAGAAGAGAGAGCTTTAACTGGCACCGTTTCAGTTTGTGCAGGTAGCAAAACCTCTCGAGGAAGCAAATGGGGCTGCAGGCGGGGAGGGCGGAAAGGGCAAACCCAGCCTGTGCGCTGGGGGGACAGCCTTTCCAATCCAGTGGGAAGTTTGCATGAAAGGTAAGTTAGGACCTGAAAAGTATGGTGGGTAAGGTGGTTCCTACCACTGAAGCTCAGTCTGTGTCAATAATCTCCCTGGCATTGATTATGGTGAGTAGGGTGTTCAGCAAAAACAGTTCAAGTCCTGTTAACAGCCATACAATCATATAGCTCTCTTCCTCCTTCAAAGATCCCACAGTCCACTTTATAGACTTCAAGAATAGCTCAGGGATATTTTCCACCTGCTAACACTGAAATCCAGCTGTTTCAGTAGTAAAACTTGGCAATTGGTTGGCATCTCAAGGCAAGTTTACTCTACACTTTACAGCAAAGAGAGGGGCTTGCTGAAACTGTGGATTGAAAAACAGGATTTGAGGATTAAAAAGTTTTAGGAAGGTATTCACTGATAAAGCTGGAATTTGATGAAGACCTGGAAATCACATGGCTAAATGAGTGTTATTTGCTAATTGGCAATAGCAGCAAGGCTGCCCTACCTTCTGGTCCTTCTGGAATCTGCTGGAAGCCGGCGTGGCACTTGAGGCTACAGCGGTCCTCATTCTTTAGGTTTTATAGCTTCTTAGTAGTCTCAACAAATGAATTTATATTAAAGGAATTGAGTATAAATTAAAGTATAAAAGCAGAATGAAGCAAAGTGGATTTGATTCTGGCATCATTAGCCAGTAATTTCAGTGAGGTGACTGGAAGCACTGGAGTCGCTGGAATTTTGTTTTATTTAAAATAAAGGCAAATGAGAACAGAATTGGATCCTTCTCATTTTGTCTTTCAAGTGTCTGCTACAATAAACTTCATGTGACAGAGACCATATACGTCTTTTGTTCTGTGCAAGTCTGAGCACGTTATTGTGATTCTGAAAATAACCACTAATCATTTCCTGAAGAATTGTCCTTTTCGATGAACCGCTGTGTATTTTCAGCTGCTTTTGACATTATGCCACTAAAAGCTGGTTTGCCTTTAAAATGTGTTTCCTCAGCTGTAGTTTGAGGTTCAGCAGCACAATTGCCTGTGAGGATAAATGGCTTTGTCTGGAAGATTTAGAGATTACAAGGTTGGGGAAGGAGTATGAGGGAGGAAGATACTGGATGGGGTCCTTGGGATAATAAGATATACTAAATTTTCCCCCCTTCCTCTATATTGTTAATTTTGACATGAGAAAAACTAAAATAAGAGGAGCTTAGCTACAGTTTTCTGATGGAAAGAGGTTTTCATAAAAGTGCTAGTTCAACTGACATGATTTTTTTGAGGGCATATATCAGCTCTGTTCTACTTAGTGCAGAAAGGCAAGGAGACCACTCCAATACACGGCTGGGCTGCAGCCCCTGTCTGCTCCTCCAGCGGGCTGCCTTCTGGCTACAGACTTGTTCCTGTCTTCTCCACCACAGATTACATGTTTATATTAGATTGCATCTACATTTTTTTTGAATTTTGCTTGATAGTGTTCTATATTGCACTCTTACAGTTAGAAATTTCTCATTGCCAAACCATCCTTTAATCCAAATTCTGACTTGAGTCTAAGAAGTAATCCGCGAGGGTACTGACTGAGCAAGTCAGCAGTTACCGATTAGAACAATTTTGAAATTTGCTGATTTGTAACCTAGATATTAAATGAAAAATATATAGACTATATACATTAAGATGTGATTCAGCAAGGACATATGTTGCAAAGTGACTGCTGTAGCACATTGCAAAATAGAGTTGTTACTAAAATCAAAATGAAATTTTGTAAAAAATGTGTTCGTTATTAATGTCATTAATAGATCTGGTAACTTCTACTGTAAAGTATTTTAAATTCCTTGTAGTTCAGAGACACATTGTTGCTTTAGCTATAGCTAACTGACGGTGATCTTAAATATCCACTCTAGTCGTTGTTTTTGTTGTTTTCAATGCAGGTTTACATGCAAACATGTTTCTTTTGTGGCTAAGTATGAGTTATGTATTCTTCTTGTATATTAACTTTATATGGTTGGTATTTATGTAAATTTATGTAATTCATATTTATTATTCTAAATTAACAGTAGTATTTACTTTTATTACTAAGAGGTCAGTGCAAGATGAGAGGTCTCTTTTTTTTTTTTTACTCTCTCTGTATTTATTTCAGAGTCTTACAATAGGAGTTAGTTATGAGATGTGGCTGGGGAGCCTGTAATGTATCTCTAGGGAGGGAGACAGTTTTCAGGATTTTAATAGTTTCTATGAATACCTGGGTAAAATTTTGTAAGGTGCTGGAGTGCCACTGAAAGTAGTGTTTCTGTGTTCAATCATCTGTCTTGCACCTGTGGAAACTGTAATGAGAAAAAGCATGGGGGGTGCGGTATATAAATGCCCATCCTTCCCCTCTCTCACATGTGACAGCTGGAGGCGGATGAAGGGGCACTGGCACTCGCCTGGCTGCTGGTGGAAGGATGCGTTCTGTAGGTGGAGGTGTTTAATTGCCCACTCACTTCTTTACATTTGGTTCCTACCCAGGGAACTTTTCCTTCACAAAACTGCTAACTGTTGTAACAGAAGCCTATAAAAGTTCATTGGGGAAATGAAGTTCTGCATTTACAGTAGACTGTAATTTGAAAGGTAGCCAAATGCTGTGTATCCAAATTCGTTTCCTAAATTTACTTTAGTTTGAATATAATTAACTTCGGTGTCTATAACTTGCTCTGCCAGTACCAGCATCTCTGCCAGTATTAACAGGGTTTTTTCACAGGTCAGGGTAATTATAAGCAGCATACCAGTCCCAAATGAGCTAATACGGATAGCAAAGAGCTATAGCAAAATCTAAGTACAATTTAGCTTGTCAGGTAACCTTCTCTATGTCATGGGTTTACTTTAATAGTATTTACATTATAGCAAGAAAGTTATTACTTTTTAGAGCAAGAATCCTTTTTTTTCTTTTTTCTTTTTTCTTCTTTTCTTTTTTCTTTCTTCTTTTTTCTTATTTTCTTTTTTTCTTCTTTTTTTTCTTTTTTTTTCTTTTTTTCTCTGTGTTTTCTTATGGGTATGATACTGATTAAACATCCTGGTATTTTTACTAGTTCACCAAAACACTTCTCATGGTACAAAACTGTATGAAATGCCTAATCTTGAGATGCTTTGAGGATTTGCAAGTGGAATCAAAAAAGAAAGTCCCCAACCCCCAAGAAGTCCATAGATAAGAAAAAGAAGATGTATCATTTGCAAGACAAGGAAAAAAGAAGCCTGTAGATAAGTAAAGGAAACATCTTTCTAGTGAGAGATAGGTAAGAATTGTTAGTAGGTAAGTTACACTGACAGTCTGCTGAGGTATTTTTCCTGGAGTGACCATGCAGATGCCTGTGAACTTCTGAGCATTTCCAACCTTATCAAGAGTCTCCAAAGTTGACCTGGAAACGAGTGGGGTCTGCAGGCTGGCAAAGCTC
Organism: Gavia stellata; assembly: GCF_030936135.1. NCBI lineage: Eukaryota > Metazoa > Chordata > Aves > Gaviiformes > Gaviidae > Gavia > Gavia stellata. The sequence continues at coordinate 19,291,229 of NC_082599.1, read as the reverse complement.
CCATGCTGCTAATAGAGAGTGCTTTGCTTTTTCACATGTTTCTGACTTTTTTGAGCTTCCAAATCATTGCTTCTGGGTTTTAGGCTTTTCATGACATTTTCTGCAGCTGACTCTCTGGAAGGTTGATGCGAGTGGGAGTAGGATTTCACCATAAGCTTCTGCCATGGTCCATTCATGTGGCTTTATTTCTATAATATAGTGAATGCAATTCTGTAATATGATAACTATATAAAAAAACTTTTGGATATAGTTATCATATTATAGGATTGCATTCACGATATTATAGAATTACAGCTTTTGGATATAGAATCCAGAAACTTCCTGGAAACTATGAAGCAATGACAGTACTTGGAAGAGTTTGCCTCAGACTCAAGAAAACTCAATAGAAACTCTTGGCTGGTTTATAATTCATTTACTATACAGAAACATGTTAATACAATTTACCTTCAGGAGGGTTTTTTTTGTTTTAATGAAGTCAGCGGTTGAGATGGAATTTTAGAAGTCTCAGAATAGAAATTTGGAAGACCTGATCTGTGTCCCATTTGTGCTGTTAGAAGATTTGGAAAAGTACTGGGCAACGTATTTGACCTGGGAAGGCTCTTCAGACCACTGAATAGCCTGGTGCCTGGATTTGCCTCTTGCTTCATAAGCACTGGGAATAAGAGTCTGTTGGAGTGAGGCGAATGGAAAGCCTGTGTTGTTCCTGGGGGTGAGGTGGGAGACTCTTCTGGGAAGGTGGGTCGCAAGTCTCGTGTCCTTGGTGAGGTGTTGGGTTTTTCAGCAGAATAAGAGTAGAAAGGACAGAGAGGGGAGAGCAGTAACACAAAACATAACGGTAAGTTAATTTTAAAAGCCTGTGTGCTATAATATTGTCGTTCTTGTGGAATTGTTAACCCAGGAAGACAGGTGAGCGTTATTTATTTATAAATATGACACAAAATCTGATGCCATTAACTGCAGGTTAATGAAGTTACTAACCAAACGTTTTCTCTCTTAACCTGAAAGTTGTTTCCTTTGCCATTGTCACCTTTATAATATCTACATGTTACCAACCAAAATCTATACATGTGCGACAGGACCTGGTTCTGCCTTCGTTTGTCCTGGCTTTGGCTTCACTGGTCTCAGGCATTTTGCCACTTGATAGAAGTGATAACTGTGTTGCACCCTCTTCAAGTGATTTCAAAGTCAGGGTTAAAAGTGAGATGATGTGGAGCGAGGGTGGGCTTTTGTGTGTGCATGTGTGTGTCACTTTAAGGCTGGCAGGTCTTTGGTGCTATTTCTGTAGTGGCTTCTGATAAAATGGGTTTGCTCTGTCAGATGGAAAGTAAACTTGACATTTTGTTGAGTCTGAGGCAAACTCTTCCAAGCATCTTATTGTCTGCTGAGGTTTGTATGTCTACAATGTACTGCTACCAGATGCTGTTTCACCATTTCTGAGAGCTCTGAGAACAAGAGGTGCACTTCTATAATTAATAATAGAAAACAATTTCCTTTTTAATTTTAACGATGTCAGAAAAGATCCAGTCCGTCATGCTTTCTGAACCAGCTCCTGACAGCTGCTGAATAATAGAGAGAAAACTCAAGCTTGCTTTCTTTTCGTTGGATATACCATGTTACTTGTTATTCATTAGTCCCTGTTTTCATGCAAGTTCATAAAATAGAATTGGTGGGTGATAGGTACCTTACTGCCTAAAGGCCACTTTGATTCCCATGTTTTAGTGTTACACTTCTGTGACTGTACACTTGCAAGTAGTTGAGGAAGAAACACTTACAGCGCAGATAAACTTGCTGAATTTTCTGACGTTCTTAATGATCCCTATGGAATTGGCTTCCAAATTTGCAGGCACATGCATTTCAAATAGTGTTATCAGTAGTTACCCTGCCAGGAGAAGGAATACAAAGTTCCAGCGTTTCTGGTTCCAGAGATTTTTGATGCTTTGCTTTGGCTTCCTGAAGCTAGAACATCATCTTTCTTGTATCTCTGTGGTGTTGACATTTGCCATTGGGGTTAGCAGGGAACTCATTTTAGAATTGGTACAGCCGTCTGCTGGTTTGGGACCTTGGCTTGAAAACCATGCGTCGCTGAACTGAGGGAAAGCAGAGTAGTGAACAAATTAAAACTAGAAGTGTATTTCATCCTTCCAGCTTAGATTTGAACTTAACCTTCATTTTGGTGTGTGTATTGTTATACATCTTGGAAGATTAATTAAATGTGGCTATACTTCTGTGGTGAAGATTAGTTATACTTCAGATCTATACAAGAGGAAAGCTTGTCCTGCTTGGAGCTCTCACAATGGAGGAGGGCTGCTACCAAGATTTTAAGCCACCTTGGCACACTTGTGAGTCTGGACTGCTCCATGGAGGTCCCTGGCGTAACACTGACAAAGAGTCCCAGCAATGCTCTGGGACCCATAAAGCTATGGGCGATGTGCTCCAGCTGACACCCAACTAAAATTTCTGTGGATACAAGAGGACTCTGTAACACAGGGGCTCCCTATTGGAGACAGGACAAGGGGATATTTGCTTTCATATACATGTCTAGGCACAATAGTTTATTCTCAGTCTGTTAAAATAAGAATGGCTTCTTATAGGTCTGTATCAAAGCTGGTATTCTACCATGAACTTCAGAGAACATCTTTATAGTGGGTGGCTTTTGTAATGTTAAACTGAGGCTGGCTGTAGCTTTGTATAAAGGAGGAGTTCAGCTTGGGCAGGAAATAGCAGTCAAGTAGACCAGGGAAAAGTGGCTTTTAATCACTGGGGCACAGGAATAACCTTGTTGGATTAAGTGCAAACCTGAGGGAAAAATAATGATGGGCAGAGAACAGCATCATTAAATATCAAAAGTAGTCATTTAGAGAGAGCCTTCCAAGGAATTGACGTTCATGGGCAGCTCCAGAAGGCAATGGAGGAGTGAGAGATGAGTCATCAAGGCTGCACTGGCTTTGGATAAAAAGTAAGAATCTAAATTTGAGATAAGGGAAGCCTCAAGAGCAGAGGAAAGATTTTCAAGATGTCTGTCTAGAACGTGGTGGCTCCATATAGGGAGCTGGATCACCAGCCCTCTGGCTAGCCTTAGACTAGAAATGAGGGCTTACCTATAGGACAGTTACTACTCAGAATTAGGGCATTTTCCCTCAGAGTTGATAAAGGTTGCAAGAAGAAAGCAATTTTTCAGAGCAAAAAACCAGGATTTCATGGTGTACCCTCATGGCTGATCTCTCTTTGGTGTTCTGGATGAGAAGCAGTAAGCAACTAGACAGGTATTAATTTATTAAGTATATTGCTGTTTCGTACTCATTTTAGTTAGAACCTTTTGCTTCTGATTGATTACCGAAAAGTATAACTATATGTCTTGCCCAAATGCATTTTTTAAAACCCTTGTGTTTGCCTCGTGCTAAAGAAGAGGCTGAATGAGCTAGCAAATAGCTGGCAAATAGTGGGTGCTGTATTTTCACGGTGCTAGCAGGACATGCATCACCTCTGTGGGACTTGTACCTTGTAATGAGTGAGTGTACAGCACCAAGCTGTGAAGACCAGTGTGAAGCTGGTATTGTCAACTAATGGGAGTTTGGGGGGATTTTTTTCTGACAGCAATAATATGATGCTTCTTCTGGCTGTGATATGATGGTGCTTGAACAGCAGTCTGACAGACCATGGTCTGCAGTGTTGTTGGGCAGGAGGAGGAATGGTGGCTTTGTCACAAAATCATTGTTTCCTTTGATAGATGAAGTTGTGAAAGAAGCCAGGTGATGAGACTGAAAACAATCAAGAAGAACCTGTAGTTTAACGGAGCTCAGATGATAGGTTAAGCCTAGAAACCGTGCTCTGAACTTCAGTTCTGAGAGACATCCCAACCTTAAGGATGGGAGACTGGTGGCTGGAACATGGAGATATGTTTGACAAGTGGAAAAACTCAAATTCTGATACTATCTTGTAAGCAAGATTAAGTTTCTTGGTGAGTGGACACATTGTCAAACTGTAGAGGCAAAATTAATAAAAACAGCAAAATTGATAAAAGAATGTTGATCAAGTCATGGACGGAGCAGTTACTCTGCTGCAGGACTTGACTGTTTTCTTGCATGAAAGAAATACGGTTTTATGCATGCTGCTGATGGACAGAATCTAGCTGGGAGTTTTGTTTTACTGATGACCACCAAGTAAGTGGAAAGATTAATTTTATGGACTCTGTCAGACTCAGTTTTGTGATAAATAAGGCTGTGTCTTCATTCAAGTACCAGTGATGTGGGTATTTTATTCAATTGCTGTCTGCTGTTACACTAATGTAAAAGGAAAGAATTCTGCAAAATTGAGCAAGGATACTAACATTCGGATCCTTTATGCAGCCACCTTCTCAATCATGTTTCACACAAAATATTGAAGTAGAATTTCAGTAAGAAATGATTTTGTGACTAGGAGCATCTTTTATCCAACTTTGCATAGTTGGACTCAACTCAAGACTCCTAGCAGTCCTGAGTAGTAAAAACCTCTGGAAAAATGGGCCGACCTGTCCTAAAGATGTACTGAATGCCAAGGAACAGGAACATGAGATTATTGTAGCCTGGTTTCCTAATGCATTTTCTTATGCTGTTAGCTGATGTCTAAGAAGTGCCAGCTAAAGCTTTTCTTGTGACTGTGGCATTTCAAAGAGCATTCTCTAGTGGCTAATAAAAGGTATATCCTCATGATGTAGTCTCTCCCTCAGCAGGGACACTGATAAGGTATCTCTTGTCTACCAGATGTTATTTTCATGAAGCTTGTGGGAACTTAGCAAGTTTCTCACCCCTACTGCACTGTCTGGAACCAGCCAGTAGGTCTAAAAAGTTACCATGGGTTGGGAAAACATACTCAAACTGTTACTCACCTTTTTCAGTGTGATCACATATGTCTTGCTAGTGTGTGGAATCAGCCTAAAAATAATGTTTAAGAGTCAAGAAGTAATTATATTAATGGTTGCTGGGAAATGCAATAGAAATGACAGATATAGCAGCTGGCTAGAAAACGTTGGTTTAGCAATGTTTTCCATGTTAACTTATTAAAGTATTGTGCACTGTTTTCCACCATTTTATTCCCTTCTTTGAATTATGCATCTAAATCACCCATTGATTATAGCAGCCATTCATTAGCTTTTGGATGAACTATAGGAAATTTTTTCCCTTTCCAAATATCAGGGCCAGCAGGCTATCCATGCTGGTGGTACTTTAACAGTCAGGCTCTTTCTAAAGAATGGTGCAGTCTACAAGAAGTTCAGCCATGCTCTTCTGTGAGATGAGCTGCACAATTCCCATGCACCCCCTATTACTCTTTCCTATTCTGAATGAGTTTTCTTTGCTTAAACTCCACAATTCTCTTGATGAGTTACTGGCTTGGACTGGCTATTCTAGTATTTCCTATCGGCCTTTAGAAGAAAATGTGAATGGCCAACTGTGAAAATTTGGTTAAAAAAATTAACATCATTAAGTAACCAAAATTGAGGTTTTTTGCATTTTTTAAAACATTGCAAAATTCTGCTAATCTGTTAATAATTCAGGGGAATGTGAATACATGAGAAGGAGTACTCCACTACTTAGAACTGCACCTTTCATGGGGATCAGGAATAGATCCAGCTTTTGTCCTCACCAAGTGTTTTTGGAAATGCCTTACATTCTTGCAGGTTTTGGCAAGCTTTCTTAATCCACTGTCTCACTGTGTGGCCCATTTTCCAGGCAAACTTTTGCAACACTTGCTGCCAAGTCACAGATGAATGCGGAAGTAGTTGGCAGAACCAGATGTCCAGAGGTAAAGGACCTATGTGTATTTTGGCATATTCCTTGACAGCTTTTGGAAGGTTTGCTGCAGATAATGTTTGGTATTTCCAGTTTTGCCCATGTGTAAAGCACAAAATTATCCTAGTGATAGGAAAAAAGGGGTAGACATTCAGTATGAAGAGAATTCTCTCTAATGTAGATAAGACACTAAGGAAGTGAATTAGACTTTGCTCTAAATGCAGTTTAACCTGTGCTAATAGCAAAAAATGTCTTAATTTATCCACAAAGGCAAGGAAATCTGGCCCTGAGAAAGTGCCTTCAAATTAATCACACTGCATTATTTAACGGCTATAAAATTATTAGTCCCTTTGGTGTCTGTTAACAGGTTCCCCTGTAATCGCTGCACAGTTTTCTAGGAGAGGAGAGATTGTAATTTTGTTGTTTAGCACGTTAATCAGAAGCGCAGTTTGATGTGTTCTAAAATGATATTCAGGTTAACAATGACAATTCCAGTCTTCCATATAAAGAATTTTTTTTTTAAAGTAGCCTGATTGTAGCCTGCAGAGGTTTTTTCAGCAGTAACAAAAAATCCGTCTTAAACACTGTTATTGCTGAGAACCTTGAGTGTCCAAGCCACCCATCCTCTGAAAATTGCCGTAATTGTTGTGCTTTCATCCTTCGGTAAAGGCTCCGGACTGTGGGAAGCACCTCATAAGCTGACCTTGGGTTTTCCATATGCATGACAAGAGCTGATGATGAGTTTTTTGCTGCTTAGCCCTGCCACCCCAACTAGCTTGCTTTCAATCACTGCTAAATTCACCTTTTTTCCTCTCTCATTGTCTTCTAGCAACTACTGCAATTTGTGTATGTTTCTGATCACCCCCCTTGCATTTCTTTGCAAAACGCTCCATTTCCACCTATTGATTTATTTATTTTTTCACTAGCACTTGAATTTTTGTCACGTTTGTCCAGTAATGTGCTGATAACATTGGCATTTTGGGAGTGGTGGAGAACCAGAAGGGAATCCTTTAGGGTTCCTCAGACATACAGCCAGGTAACTGAACTGATTCACATTGCAAAAGGGGTTAATTAGAAGTTAAAGACTCCGCAGTCGCTTACATTTAAGGAGTGTTTTCCTGCTCGAACTGGGGATGATTTGACATCAGCTTTTCTGTTTGTGGTTTGTCAGTAGTAACAAACGTATCGTAACACAAAAAACATAACTTGAATAACTTGTTTCATTTTCTGAGTATTTTGACTAAGATTAATAAAAAATCAGACATTTTAACTTTGACAATCACATGTAGTTTATATTTATCTGTGTGAATGAGCTGAGACTCCTTACCATCAGTGTTTACTCTGATCCCATGGCTTAACAAGACCAGAATAATGAAAAATCACATTAAAAACCAGTGGGGAGTTTTTAGCAAAGCTTCAAACTATTGAGACAAATATTGTCTTGACGGCTACATTTGCTCTAAGCTGAATCAGATCAACTATTGCTGTGCTTTGTCTGACTCAGAATTTAAACAATTTGATGTCATTTTATGTACGTTATTGTTAGAAAACACATTTTTAAACTTGAATTTAAACAAGAATTAACTCCACTGATGCACTCAGAAAGGACGAGAAAAGCTACGGGGGCCTACCAAGTAACCCTACAGTGTAAATTATGGAGTGGCTAGCCCTGTCCTGTCCTTTTGAAACAAAATGTTGTGTTTGAAGAGTAAAAGCATATGAGTACCATTGTTGGCAGGCTGGCTGCCTCCTGAGCTGTCCAGAGGCAAGGAGGGGGTCCTGGGTGATGCACCAGGACCTTGGATGCATGGATGTGCTCACTGTTTACTTCTGAGGCTGCAAACACTCTTTAACATGAAACTCTGCTCTTGGAGGAGAAATGAAATGAGAAAATATAACAGGTAAAGCCTTTTCAATGACAGAGGCAGGAAGAATTTTACTCTGACTTTTGTCTTCTTTCATTTGTTTTTATGAGTGAGCATGCTTGACAACATGGTAAGCAGGATCAGAAAGGAGTTCTCGGGGTCTCGCAGGACACCAGCGTGCTCCAGCTGCCACCATGTGCTAGGCACAAAATGACTCTTCTGTATGTAGTATTTTCTGGAAATTCCCTGCATGCTGCCCCAAAACAGAGCAAAGAAATGTGGGCTTATTTATATTATTTTTGCTAAGCTTTTTCTATCATGACTTTGCTCTTATTCCATCCTTTGAACAATGAGTCAACTTTAGAAAAGTCCTCATCACTCTATGCATGTGGAAATACAGATTTTGAAAGATACTCTTTGAAAAACTTGCAATACCCATGTAAAGGCTGACTGCATTTTTAGTCTTTTTTCTTTTTTAATTCTAAAATTATTGTTTTAACCCCTCTGCTCCAGAATGCCATGGGCCAGATTTATTTGGTGGTTTATCTAAGTTTCTAAATTATGTGTAGGACATGATGCCACACGCTTTCTCTTTTAATCTACTAGTTTCGTTTTGCCTTGTTCTTCATTCTATTTTCTGGTGTGGATGTACACCTGCTTTGTGTATCTGCTGAATACTTTGTCACTTGGTTTCTGGCAAATCGGATCTGATGAAGGGCTTTGCCTCGCTTGTGCCAGAAGATTTGGCTCAGACTTCCAAAGCAATTGCACTGGTTATTTGAAGGATTTATTTTCTTTCCAACAGATATATTCTTTATCACAGTAGATTTTTCCAAATTTGTCCTTTGCAACAAGCAGCATAAAAATGAAATCAATACAACCTTTTTTAACTGGTTTAGATGCTGTGTCTGTGTTTATTCAGGATCTGTTTATTTATAAATAATTTCAAGATAAATACTCATTGAATATATAATTTTTTGAGCTGACTGTGTAATTTAAAATATACTGTGTTAAACTTGGGAGTTGTTACGTGATACAAATATCTTAAAGATGAAAGTATAAACTTGCAAACCGGGGAACGGGCAGCTGGAATAAATGTGCTGTGTGAATTGTACAGACACCTATTATTCTCTTTTTAGCAAAGATTATGATAAAGCTGTTCCGAATTGTAACCAAGCCATCTATAAGTACTAATGGCTGGAAGTTAAAGCAATGCAAATTCCATTTAGGAGTATGATGTCCTGAAGGGCATATCAGAGGAAGGCTCAATTGATAGCCACCCTGCATCTTTCACTGTTTGCCTCCACACTTGCTGCTGGGCACATAAGAGATGTGATACAAGCCTAAATGGAGCTTCTGGTCTAACCTAAGGTAGTTGCTCTTATGAATTAAATAAAGCATGATTTTTAAAAAGCTGATGGCCACTAATGAAGAAAAAAATACTCGGGATTATGGTGGTTTTATTCCCACAGCTTTGCTTTCACATTTCTAATGAAATCTGAAACCAGGTCAGTTTTATGCTTCCTTTTTTTGCTTATGTGGAGGTGGATATTTTTTTCACATATCTGCTTTTTTCGGTGCTAAGTTCTATATGGATCAAATCTTAAGTAACTTAGCAGCAGATTAATATTTTACTGGCTGTGTCTCCACAGTCTGTTGTGGGCTGCTCAGTCTCTGTGGTCCTGGTGGTCTGAAGCCCACTACCAATACTGTGGGCTGCCGTGGCTGAGCTAGTAGAGCTTTGTAGGGCTCGGGCTCTGGGGGTGCCACTTGCCAGGGCAAGGACAAAGTTGCTTGCGTGTGCCTGCTGTGTGTTGTGTGGATTTACCCACAGACAGCCAGGAAAAGCCTTCGTAGCTGATAAAAGAACCTGGATTAAATAAATCTGGACTTTGTTTGTTAAACTCCTTCTGTACACCAGCAAACTCTTACTCAGTTTATTTATTACCTTTTTCACCAGAATATTTACCACTGTTGGTTAATATAATATTAACTGTTAAAACATTTGTGAAAAAAGGGGAATTTTGTCTTTCCAGGAAAAGTATTTTCCCCATTTTTGGCCACATGATATTTAGCATTCTTCCCTGCCTTGCTGCTGCAATTTCTTAAAAAAAAGTCAGGCTGTAAATAGTTCTGTTTCCATGCAGTGTTGAGCACTGTGGAATTTCGGAGTTTGAAACTGCATCTAGAGGGATCTAGGCTTGCTTTCTCTCCTTCCCTCCTTTTAACAGACTGAGGTTCTGATCCATATTACAACTTTGCATGGGATTATATGGACTGCAACAGAGTTTGACCGATGGTTTTTAAGGTGTGCATTACAGCTGCCAAAGACTGGAAACAAGGATAATATCGTAGACCAAGGAAAGATAACAGTGTTTGAAATATTTTGTTCATTTTCAAGTTCTAGAGTCATCAGCGACAATAAAATAAAAATTACAGGCTTTATTTGGTGTGAGTATTGGATGTGTGTGAAAGGATCATCAGTAAAGCATTTATTTTAATGCAGAACAGAGTCATGAGTCTGTGATACATTTTACATGAAGAATTTGTTCAGTGGGACTGGATTATGGATATTATATTAGGGGTACTGTGGTGTTCTCAGAATTCAGTAGAAGCTACTTCTTTTCTTCCTTGCTTTCAAAAAGAAAATGCAATCTCTATAGCAGCATGTACCTTCCCGTCACAAAGCAAGAAGCCAGAAATGCAGAACAGAATTTTCACCTGAAAAATAATTTTTACGACTTTAACTGCTTTTCTGTGCTTGGTTAAAGGGGTTTTGCTGTCATTGGACTTGCACACACAGTCATGCCATTTCGATTTCTTCTGTCCTTCACCTTGTCAACAGTCACATTTCTGTAGGGTGAAGATGAAGTGTAAAGAAAAATGATTTGTGCCACCTCTTCCTGTTTTTCTTGCTTTCATGCTTATACAAAGGCTGACTGAATTTTCAGTGTTCTTGCATGCCAGTTTCCTGCTTATTTGTTTTCCAATAGCACCCGCAGGCCCGCACCACGTGCACGGATGGCAGGTTGGCAAAGGGTGTGAGAAAAAATGATGCCATCTGGGGAACTGAGGCAAGGAAAAGCAAAGTGGCTTTCCTAAGGTCAGGCAGAATGATGTCACAAAGCTGAAATTTGAGATAAAAAAATTGAGTTTTTCTTAAGTGTCAGTGCAGACTGTCCTTTCTTGGTTTGCATTTGATTTTTGAAACTGAAATCTTTTTTACTAAACCCTGTCCTCTGCATCTTCCTCCCAGTCGCAGGCAGTTAGAGATAGATGCATATTCTAAAGTCACAGACAGTCACAAAGAAGTGAAACGTAAGGAAGTGAGAGGACAGAAGGTGTTTTAGTTAAATAATTCAGTTGCTCACTGAGGAACTACTAGTGTCTAGTTCCTGTTCATGGGGTCATGTTGGTGTAGGTACACCTATACTGATGGGAAAGGCATCTAGTATAGTAGCCTACTTTGATCTGATAAAGTGAAATAAGCTATAGTGTGGGAAAATCATTTTACCAGTGTTTCTACCTTTATGTTGCTGAACTGTTTCTTCCCTCTGTACTAGGCAGTCTATTTGTTGTACAGAAATGGTCTGACAGTAGATGTTCTGCCACTGTAATAAATTTGCTGTGGTTGTCCTGATCTCAAAATTAAGCAAAAGTGAAGGTGAGTTAAAACAAAACTTGTTTCACATATTACTTCCTCAAAAAGCGACAAGAGAGCTTAAAAGTATGGGGCTCCCGTTGGCGTAGATTTGCTCTCTTTCACGTACGTCAGATTTAGGTCTGCAGCCATTTTCTCTAACCAGTTGTTGGCTTTGTTTTGCCTGGATCAGTCTCCACTCCAGTATGGTTGCTAGTGCGGTGGGGGCACCAGCACCAGCATGTGCTGCCTGCAGAAGGTTGGTGGCTTGGCTGCAGGTGTCCATGTTCTCCCTCATGTAGGGTGAGCTCCAGCCGTCTGAACCCCACCTGCTTTGCTGGGAAAGAGTGCTGGAAACTCTCCAGGAAAAAACACAGCCGTCTGATGTCCCACCGAGGGCAAAAGTACAAGAATAAAATTTGGCACTTGGTTGGTTTATCAGTGGGACAGGCTTGGTTATAGTTGTCTTTGCTGTTTGCTGGTTATGAACAACAGGAAAGAAAATTGGGAGTGATGTATGACTATGGGAAAAGTCGCTGAGAAAATACTGTCAGACTGGAAGGGGTGCCTCTTTATTCTTAGAAGTCTGCTCACAGTGTCTTGTAATGTTTTTATGCTTGAATGTACAGCTGAGTATATCACTGTATGATCATCTGCATGACTTTTCTTTTTTTCCTTTCTCACAGTGCATGCCAATTAAAGGCCTTGGATTTGTGCTCGGAGCCTACAAATGTATTTGCAAGGCTGGATTCTACCATCCCAACATCTTGGTGAACAGCTTTCAGAGTAAGTGCCTTTGCTTGAGTTTAAAAAAAAATAAAAAAGAAAACAGAGCTAGCATTAATAATGCAGGGCTCCTTTTTATCCTCGTCAGGGTTATACAGTAAAATCCCAGTGGTTTGCAACTCTCAGATTATATAATCACTTAAGGAGTTCTAGCCCTTTGGTTTGTCATTCGTGATACTCTTGAGGATCCTGTAAAACATACCCGCTTGAAGAATATTTGATTTGTAAATAAATCTAAAAACATTAAAAGAAGTCTTGCTATGGGGAAATAGAGATTTCTGGCATCTGTGCTCAAGCACAAGTATTGAGAATAGTAATTTTCTCTTTGGTCAGGGCAAACTAGCATGCCTTAGCCTCTGGCTTTCTGCGGGTTTTAATTGTTTTCATTTTACTTCATTTGCAAAGGAGAATCCAAAGGAGCATCCAAACTCTAATAGTTGCTGATGAGGTATTAGAGATGGGTCAGGCCTGAGAGTCTGGTTGGCTGTGTGATACAGATGACATACAGCCTACACTCGCCCAGGACACACCTTGTATGGTACTTAGACTGAGTGAGGGAATCAGAACTCGGTTGATACTCAGCAGGAAAAATATATAAACTGCATGCCCAAAGTTGTTATCTGTTGCTTTCATCATATGACCAAAGTGTAATCTCTGCGCAGATTTTGTGCCAGAATTGTTGCAGTTATACTAGTAGAGCTCATGCTGCAGTCACAGGTGTAAAGGTGTCTCTTGAAGGTGTAACAGGGCATCCATCTCTGCCTCCTGCTTTCGAATGAGTACCATCCCCAGCTTCTTTGCACCATCCTTTAGTCAAAACTTCATGTCGTCAGCTCTCTGCTGCGGGAGCAGTTTGTATGAGATGCCCAGGGAATGGCAATGAGTAGCTTTCACCAAGCTTGGTCCAGGACTGCGTGTAGTATCTCTTGCCTTGTGGGAACACAGCTGTTCCTGTTCCACTATAGCAATACCTCTAGTAGTATTCAACACTTAACGTGCACACCCGTGATACTCACAGATGTGAGTATTCAGGTGTTCCGTAGTGGTAAATCATTGCAGGATTATATGACATGGTACTTGTAAAAGCATGCCCCCATGCTATAGAGTACTTGATAACTGAGTTAAATAAATTATTTGATGTGGACTCAAGAGCTGCAAATAAAGCTTCCAAGTTTCTTCCTATATTAGTTACTCATGAGCTCTGCTTTCTTACATAAAAAGTGACAGGGGTTATAGATGAAAGGTAAGCAACTTTTAATATTAGGAAAGCTTTAGAATTCCCTATTTGTTTGCAGCCCTGAGTTCCAGATGTTAAATTCTTTGGTCTGCGTCATGGGTTGGCCTGTTTTTTATTATTTGGTCTGGTTTGGATATAGATTGGCCAAGATGTCTTACCCCTAACTCAGTATATCTCATATATGCTAAGAGATATATATAATATGATATATAATGATATATACATATATGTCATGTCTCCTGTATATATATGTAGCATAACTTGCACAGGGTGTTTGTTCAATAGTTTACCTGGTGAGTGTTTGTTTCCCTTCTCTTTTCATATTGTGGTGTGTTGCAGAAGGCAGCTTTGTGATAGTGCTTTTTCTCTGGGCTCTGTGTGAATTTTGTGATAAAGTAATGATGATGCTTGGTTGCTCCTGCAGTGCAGTGAGTTACAGTGGAGTTGGGATTTAAGTCCTTGAATGAGCATATAAAAAAACCCCATTCTTAGATTTTTGTCACACTAAATGCCACAGAACACATAAAAATTATGTGGCTAGAGATCGTAACAGCATAGATCATTAGGGATGAGATTCATTTTATCTCATATCAGCTGTCTAAAATATATATGCTTGGTATGTATTAGTCACCTAGGTTTCAACTGTAGTCAGCAGCGGGAGCGTGGCTCCCCTTGAGGGTAATTCTGCTGCTTTAGAAAGGCAGAATTTATCTTTAGATGGGAAAAGTAACTCTTCAGGCAAGTAACCTTTTTTTCTTTATTTACTATAGAAGGAGGAGCCTATAAAGCTACCTTAGATTGGATATTTAGCTTCTAAATAGCTAACATAGAGTGAAATTTGTCTCATGAAAATGTTTGCATATGCTGATATTTTAGGGGGTGTAATTACATGATCTGGGGCCACTTTGATTTGAGCATGGGTTACTGTGAGCTAACATAAACATGGGTTTTGAAACAGTCAGTAACAACGAACTGCTTTAATTCATCCAGATGCAACTCAATCTGTGAAGCCCTACAGGTGATTTCAAAAAGTGAACAATGAGGCAGCTAGCGTGAGACTGGAAATGACTGTGAAGTAGTGGGAGAAAAAACAGTGATTTAAGTGCCCTATCACCCAGCTGGATTCTGTAAAAAGAAAAAAGGAAAATATGACATGGTTGAAACGGCTGTAGTATGAATTTGGAGATTCAAAATGATGCCAATACAGGAATTCTAGACAGGAATCCTGCAAGCAGTTTTGACAGAAACTATCTGACCTGAAGATCTCTTTGTGGAGATAGGTTGGTGAAGTTTGATCATAAAAGAGATGAAACTGAGTAGAAATGTTAATCATTCAGAAAGTATTCCTAGTGGAAGAAAATAAAGAGTCAGGAAAGATGAGATGTAAGTAAGCAGATAGATAGATAGATAGATAGAAAAAGTGACCAGTTTTGTACTTCTGTGGATTGCAAAATTGGATCGAGTGTGTTGTGTCTTGAAATGGGAGCATTTCTCAATGATACTGGGATTCTGCACCACAGCAAAATATCGTTAACTACAGTTGCACGTTGTACTTGACGTGTCAGAGTTTTAAGCAGGGGCAAAGTTCTGCTTTAGGTCCAGATGAACGTTTTGGTTTGAGTCTGATAGATGTATAAAATGGCTTCTCAGGGATGTTGGACATTCTACACACTTCGCTGGTGGGAAGGCTTAAAAGATTGCTATAATAGAACAGGAGCAGAATCAGTCTTTTGTTCTGCCAAGCGCTCAGCATGCACTGTGCTCTCTGTGTTCGTCTGCTGAGTTTTGACTGGGGTCTGGGGTGATTTTGTTTGGGATGGTAGCAATCCCTGCCCTGGTACTTAGCAGTCTGTGGTGCCATTCTTACTTTGCAGGGAGATCTCAGCTGGCAATGTTGCAGCTGCTACCTTGCGTAGCAGAGTGTGCTTAGAAGAACCAAAGCTGATGAAGAGTTACCCTCAGGAGACCATTTCAAAAACAGATGGGCCTATCAGACAGAAAAATAAGATTGGGATAGAAGAGGGAAAAACTAGGAAAAAGATATAGTAGAGGGTATAGTAGAGTATAGCTGAAGCATTTAAGCTTTGTGTTTTATTTTTCCAGTACTCAATCATTTTCCTTATTATACTTAATATTAGTTTGTGTCCCTATTCCTACTTTCCACCAATTCTTTGTTCTTTTCTCCTTCCATTTTATCCTTTTTTTTGTTACTGCATTTTATTTTTTTTTTCTTTTCTTTTTTTCCTTGAGGACGGTAATTTTTTACACCTTCCTCATCCTCAGTTTGAACTCCTGCAGCACAGTCAGTCTTTCAGTATTTGCTTCCATCTCATTTGTGTCAGTGCTAAACCACTGCTCCCTTACATGGAGCAGAATTGGCTGTTGTCCATCTACCTTATTACTGTCTAAAATCTTTTGCCATCTTTCGGGGAGGAAAAACTGATTTTCTTCACTGGAGGAGGCACGTGTAATCCTGAAGAGCTGCTGAGATAGGAGAAGGCATGGCACAGTGAAATTTCTAGCAGTGCTGTAAGAGGCAGTAACTTCATGCTTGGGTTGGACTGTCTATGGTTTGAATTGGTGTTACACTGACTTTGGTGAGGGGACAGGGCCACACATAAAGGGCAGAAATGTTCAACTGTGCAGTGGGCAGCAGTGCCCTGAGACGTATCATCAGGGCAAGGGTGTGGATGGACAAACAAGCTCCCAGTCAGTGGTAAGTACAATGATCAGTTCTTTCCCAAGAATTTCTTTTAGAGGGTCTGAAAAATGTTCTTTCTTTTTGGCAAGGAGGAAAAAAAAAAAGAAGAGGATGGGGATTGTAAATAATTCCTTATCACATTGTGTAAAATCTCAAGTAGATCCAATTTTTTGGATCTTTCTTATATTAGCTATAATGAAGAATCATTTCAAAGTCAAAGATATTCACCAGATAATCAGTCATAGCTGGCAGTGCAGGAGATGCATATCGATGATCTTCCTTTGTATACAGCAGACAGCATAACGCCAAACACATCTAAGCAATGGCTTGCTATTGCCTTATGAAGTCATATCCTTGGGATATTTACTGCAACATGCAACTGTTTATTGGCTGTTATCTCTGTAGTATGTGACGAGCATACACATGAAGAAACTTCCATGCATAACGCAGCTAAAAAAATGTTTGATAAAATGGATTATAATATATTTGCAACAACTTTCAAGGTTGAACATTTTAGAAATAAAGTAAGAATATCAAGTTTAGGACCATGCAAAACTGTCAGGCCATATTCATATAGTATTTGTGACTTAAGTAATCTCATAACTTTAGGTTTTAAATGATATGTTTTCAGTGGTTAATTTTTTACACTGAAAAGAGTTTATTTAGTTACCAAAATAAAAACATATTAACAAATTACTTGTGTCTCAGAAATGTGAGTTTTTATAGAGATTAAATAATCTTTTTGGAGATGAGCTAATTGAAGGGCAACTCTTTACAGAAATTATAAAGGAACAGGTGAGTGGTGGAAAAGCAGGTTGACATGAGTGCAAATGTTGAGGAAATGAAGTGGAAAACTCGGTCAGTAGGTAGTGCACTCTAGATTTGGATGTGGAGACGGGAGGTGGGAGGCTGTGACTTCTGTCTCTGACAGAGGACAGTTTGGGTCCATTGCTCTAACTGTCATTTAAAAACCAGAGATATAATGTTAGATATGGAGAATGTGGTTTCTGGCAGAGCTCTTGGAATGATAATGAGCTGAGGTCCATCAGTGTTTGCTCTGAAAAGAAGTTCCAGTCCTAGGATACCTTCAGGATTAGTGTTCCTTAGAGGTTTTCCACCTTCTTGGGATGCCCAAGCACGATTATTTTCCAACATTTCCATTCCTGCCTCCCACAGTCTGGGTCAAAAAGACACAAGAACTCTTTTCACTGTCTGCTTGTATCTAAGAAAATCTGGCTAGCAGCATGAGTCAGCACTACTCTGCTATATTCAGGTTTCCAACACCTTTGTTTAGAATAAAGCTCCAAAGAGAAATCCACAATCTTCATGAGAAATACTGGCCTGTTTTCTGCTCACTGTGGGATGCAGGAGCAAAGCGTCCTACGCTGAGGATGAGGAGCATGGGGCTGCTGAAATGGCATGCCAAACAAACAGACTTGAGTGTACAGCCTCTTTGTCCCTTTCCTAGGCCTTGCCTGTCAGCAGATGTGTGCTCATGTGCATTCATACATAGATTTGAGAAAGCAAGAAATAATTGCCCTTGTAGATAACCTTCTCCTTCAAATGTTTCAAGCTGAAAGTCTGAAGAGAGTTTCATAAGCCAGTATGTGTGTGCAACATCAGTGGAATAGGCTGACTCTTGAATTAAGACTAAACAATGCATGATTTACTTTCACTGACAGAGGAGGAGAATTTTGATGGAAGATATTAGAGCAATTCTCTAGTCTTGTGAAAAGTGAGAGAAGTTATCACACATTTTAACACGCTATTGATTTGGCTTCAGCCATATTCTCTTGTTTCTGGAAGCTCCTAAGCCTGTCTTGCTTTTATTAAACATTTTCAGCAAATTCGGTTTTCCTTCTTATTTAATAATATTCTTTTTCACTTCCTTTCTCTTTCACCTTTTTATTCCATTAATTGCCTGTAGGGTAGGCAGTCTTACAGGGGGTTATGGGCAAGTGTTCATGGATCAGAAAAAGTATGAATGCTCCCGTGTGCTCTGTTGATGGGTTCACTTTGATGGATGAGATGTCAGCTCAAGAATCATTGATTTTTGTAGACAAAATATTAACTTGCTAATAGGTTTTCCAGATTTCCTGGTGTACTTGTGTGAACAATTAAAAATTATACTTAGTGTAAGTGTACTGGTTTTGCTTTGGGGACAGTAGTGCAATCATGCATGAGCATGCTGAAGACATGTTAATTACGAAGGATTTTATGTAGTTTGAAGCTAATTAATTCACTAGATAGCATCTTTATGAAATTGAGGAACAATCTGAAATAGGATCAGAGCTTGTACTGTGAGCATTAAGTAGTTAATGGGTTTGCTCTTCATGTGTCCATGTAAAATCCTTTCCTTATTCCCAAATCTTTGATGTAATTTTTTCCCCATCTATAAGTCTCCTTCAAAGAATTTCCTGTGCAGATTTAGCCCACTTTAAATACAATGGGAAAACATTTGGCATTTAATAAGCTTACTTTCTCTCATGTCTAAATTGGTTTGCATTTTCTGAACGTGACAAAAGAGGGTGAAATGAGAAAAGCAGCCCTGGCAAGCCGTTTTGTAACTTAATGAAAGAGGCCAACAGGGAGGCAGAGGGAGTCAGCAGAGGACTGGTTTGCTCCTCTTTGGATGAACTGCTTATCCTGTACAACTAAAGGTGTCTCCCCTTACCCTTCTGATACTTTCAGGAAAGGATGCAGAAAATCGCTTTTCTGGCGGTGAGTTGTCGGAGGAAGTCTACACCTGCCTACCCTGCAGGGAAGGATGTTCTTACTGTACAGATGATACTCCCTGCTATGCACAGGAGGACAAGTATTTACGGCTGGCTATCATCTCATTCCAAACGCTCTGTATGCTGCTGGACTTCATAAGCATGCTGGTAGTCTACCATTTTCGCAAGGCAAAGGTAAGCAGACATGTTTTACTTTGACATTACTTGCTCATTGTGTGATACAGACTCATTTATGTTAGGTGTGTAGCTTCTCATTTTGACAGTCAATTTCTCAGGTTAGGAGCCTAACTCAAGGAGAGGATGGGATTTCCAAACAGGAATGCTTTGCTTTAGGCGTGGAGGTACCTAAATTGTTTATGTAGTTTTTGAAAAAAACGCTGAGCAATTTGTGTCTTCCACTGAAATCTGCTTACATTTATAGATGGTCAGCAAAAATCAACTAAACTTATATTCAAAGTAATTTTGGAAAATCAGGCCCATTACACAGGTATCTAAGGAGGCATGTGGGTATTTATAGTCTTGGGATCTTGAAAGTCTCTTTTTTACCACTACTGGGAATGATGTTTGGTTTCAATATATTTGAGAGACTAGCTGGAAAATAATTATATCAAAGAGAAATCTTTCCAAAGAATTCTAGTTCCTAGAGAGTTTGAACTTGATTCTGTGGTTAAAGATTTTTTTTTTTCTGTAAAGTATGAATATATTAAAGACTGTCTGTAAATTGCTGATGCAGGCTACGGTTATGTTTTAAGTACTAACCTAATGGACTTTCTGCTTTTACCTCACTCATAATCTTTTAATGTGTAAGATGTCATGGAATCTCACTGTTGCCTCAGTAAATGCAGAATATTCTCCAAAACTTCCAATTTACTAAAAAAACCATGAATTGAAGCTGGCATGTATTCACTATATACATTTGGGAGACGTAGGTGTGCGCACAGTAAGCTACATTGTTGAAATTAATAGCTTCATCCACTTTCCATAACTAGATAAGCATTTCCATTTTGGTTTTTGGAACACTTGATCCCACAGTCTTCCTAATCCTACAGTGGCTGTGTTACAAATGCGTGGCTCATTTTGAAAGACTTTAATATCCTGCTAGGAAACCACAGAACAAGCAGTAACATTCTTTTTTTTTTCCTCTTCTGTTTGACAGAGTTTTTGTATTTAATGATATTGCATAAAATGATTCAAATTACAGACTTAATTCTATTTGTAAAGTTTTTCATTATGAAAACTCTGTTGTAGACATCTGTTTAGTTGCTTAACATTAACTTAGCAGAAGAACTTCATTTCAGTTTCGTGAGGTTTTAGTCCGCATGGTAATGTTACTCTCTTTTAGTGTCATAGACAGCATCATGAAAGAAGCATTCCTTGTGAGTAAAAACTTTACTTTCTAGACCTACAAAGTGAATGGAGTAGATTACTTCATATGCAGTTACTGCAAGTTTGGCTTGATTTTTTTTTTTCACACTGAAATATTGATTGTTTTATAAGAAATTTCTGTATTTTCTCTTAAATAGTTTGTGACCAGAGATGAGTAAAATTGCATACACTACTGCACTGGTACACTTACATATGTTCTGATACACGTATCCACTACAGTAAAAAAAAGATACATCTTTATTAAACATACTACAGAGATCTTGTATTTCACAAAAACTGCTAGTAACAAAAGGTACAATTTTACTTTTGTGATGATTAGTCATTTTTCCAAAGTAGGCTATGAGTAAAGAACCAGATGGGATCTGAATATTTAATACCAAAGCAATACTGAAGAGGTGTATACACACCTTTCTTTGTTTCTAAAGGAATTTTCAGTCTTTATGAAAAAGTTTGAGCTTACTTTTTTCCAGATTACCTCTTCCCATTAGACATCATGATATCTGAACAAGGGAGAACCAGACATAAAACTTTATTTTTTCCAGAAAGAAAAGTGATGCCTTTGAGTCATTGCATTTCATTCAGTTGGACAGAGATGGATTAAATTTTAATTTTGCTACCTTAGAATAGAGTTGAATTTGCTCTAAATGTATATCTCATGAGGAAAAGGGGAGGAAAAATGAGACAAAAAAGTAAAATACGGTGATTAACAATCCTTTCCTGTATGATCAATGTTTTCAGGGAATAGAAACTGATAAATAGATGTTCCATTGCTTTTCATGTCATTCAGCTGAGTTTTTTCTTGCATTACTTTTATGTTCTTTATCTTGTTGGTACAGCATGATTTTAAAAAGAAAAAGATCTTGTGTGATTACTGTGAAATGAGAAGCTGTATGAAGGGCAAACATACTGAGAACAATGAGTATTTGCGTAAGTGAACTGCTGGTTACATTGGATAATGACAGAAATCTGGCGTGAAGGAAGAAAAGTAGTAACTGTGTACTCTCCGCCAAAGGGAGAAAGTCATGAAAATGAAAGAACAGATATTGAAATTTATTAAAAATATCTGCATTTTGAGAATTTTGAACTATTAGTGAAAGAAACCTCAATTAGATTAGTTTATCTGTCTGTGATTAAAGTTACTGTGTTAAACTGCTCATTTCCATTGTGTGGGGTGGGTGTCAGAGAAGAGCATTTTTTGGATTCTCTCCCACGTACAGCACTACAATATTCAAAGAGTTGCAAAAAGTAATTTTTAATACAGCATTTTAACAGAAAGAACTGTGTACTGCTAACATATCAAGAAACATTCTTCAAAGTCTTTAAAAGAGCAAAAGATGGGGGTTAAGAATAAAAAATGCTAAATTAAGGCCCCAGTGCTGAAAAGAATGAAGAGTAGATATGTGGCTTTTCAGTACAGTTGTTGATCAGTTGAGGTAGAACACTAGAGTCTGAATCAGAAAGCCATGCTTTTGTTCTCTTGGCAAAGAGTCATTAAGTTAGATTTTATGCCTCTTCTTGAAAGCATTATAGTTACTCATATAGACTTGCACGTGTGATAGGTGGCAAACCAAAATTCAACTCATTTGTCCAAGACACAGTTACTCCAAACTATCACTCGTACCACTGACCAAAACCTTGGTATTGCCAACCTGTAAATGAAACTGCAAATTGGTGACTTCAAGCAGTAGTCAGCGTTGGCAAACAGTACGAAATGGAACTGCAGAAAGGTACTGTGAGAAAGCTCAGATCGATGCTGAGGAATTAATTTGAGGCTTTGTCAAACACAGGTGAAAGTGACTCAGCAGCCCCAAGATTAGCACCGCAGCAATGTTACTGAGCTGCAAGAGTCGTAACTGGAGAAAATCACGGGAAGAAAATGTGGCCCTTTGCTGAGAGAAGGGAGAACTGCAAAATGATAAGAATAAAAACAAATTTGGAAGAAGGCACAGAAGGAGTAGCAGAAGCTAAACCACTAGTGAAAAGCCTTGTAGGGAAAGACAGAAAAAGATGAGAAATGTAACAGATAAAGCAGATGCTACTGCTATAATGGGAAAAGACAAAGCATTTCAGCAGGGGAGAGTAAGTGGAGGAAATGTGCCAAATGAAGAAAAAAAATAAAAAATATTCACAGCTAATACAGAAGGGAAAGCAGATGTGCAGATCACTTCAAAGAAATCTTTAACTACTCTAGACAACCCTCATGCCAAGCAGTAGTGAAAGCTGGAAACCCTGAGCCTGGCATTAACACAAACTGCAAGAGTCTGAAAAACTCCTGGGAGATAGGAATAGATGAAATCCTATCAGAAAAGCTGACAGCACCTGACGGCACCAGTTTAATGACACTGAGGGAGTTGTGCAATGAAGCCTGGGTAAAAGATTTTTCCTCAATAGTGGAAACATTGGAGTTCTATTAGACTGCCCCAACAGGGTGATCTGGCTGAATAGTGCGGCTGGGGAGGTGTTGAGGCTTCTGCAGTGTAACAGAGGTAAAGGGACACTGGATGCAAAAGAAGGAACAGGCTCAACTGGGGCTGTCAGCACTTTGGATGGACTAGATATGTGTCCTAGACATTGTAGAGGAGTGTATAAAGGAATAGGTTCCTCTTATTTCTTTGGTTTTCAAAAGGCTTTGGCAGACTATGAGAGGATCTTGCAGAACAACTTTCAGCCCTACTGAGTCAGATCTTCATGGCTGTATACAGAGGTGCAAAACATTCTCTAAGTAGAACAACTAAGAAACAAATCAGCTCAAGGTGAACACTAGCAAACAACGTTGTGTGCTGTGGCATTATTATTGATCAGATAATGCAAACGTTACTACTAAAAACACGTCCAAAAAGTATGAGGCTAAGCTAACAAAAGAAGCTGGCTATACAAGGACAGAAATCACTGATGCTAAAACAAATATACTCAAAAATGAGAAGCTGAACAGTGATTTTGTAAGAAAAAGCATGAACAAAATAGCAGAATTCATCTATGTGAGTAGTGTTATATGAACCCATGGAGAGCTCGAACGGGGAGTGACCAACTGCAGTATTGGTTACATGCAGTGTAAGGGTAGCAAAGCTATATGGCACCAGAAAGAAACAGAATGTTTATATATAAATAAAAATGAGATTTCTTTTTTTTATTTCAAAGTTAACATAGGATTTCAAGTGCTAAAGATCTACCAGAGCCTTAGAGAGGAAACCAGCTGTGCTGTAAACAAGTCTTATAAAAGTACCATACCGTGGAAGGACATTACCTGCAAAGAACCTAAAGAGCTCATGAGTTATCAGGCTATCTTTTCAAATGAATCAGAAAGAAGAGCTGAAAATAACTGCCCTTTGCATAGCGGCATACCAACTCGAAGATGGAGCTATCAGGTAGAATACAACTGCTGTGAGGAATTGTAAGTGCCCTTAAGAAATGCTAAGAACCACTACTGGCAAAGAGACCAGAGAAGCTGATCTCAGCCACAGCATGGAGGCTAATTGCTACTTCGGTGATGAAGGAGAGATGAGAATGTGATGCCAGCCTTGACTCACACGAGACCTATTCAGAAGGGTCTTGTTTGCTGTGAATTCTCCTCCAGATCAACGCTAAAGGCCCCAGAGTAGTTGCACTAAAGCCAAGCTACTTTCCCATCATCTTTCCTTGTCATGCACTGTGGTGCTGCCAGGTTCTGACGGGGAAGGGGAATGGCGCGCACACAGGAGGAAACCTTTGGGGGATCTGGTCTTTCTGTCTTCCTAACCTATCTGTGGCCAGCATCTCTGGATTTAAATCCAGCACATCAAGGTAAAATTGGCAGCAACCAGCACACTTGGAAAAGGTTGTTTTCAGCTCTGAAAAATAATGGAAAAAATGCTTAGAGGAGAGTCTTCAAAACAGCAGTTCGGAATGGTGTTGTCGTGTTGCATTAACAATGATGAAGGAATGTGATAGAGCCCGTTGAAATGAAAGGCCATTTCCAATGCCAAATATTAGAAATTTATAACTAAATGAACTTTTATTGTACTGGTCTTTTTTTACCCCCATTTATGGATGCTCAAGAACTGTTGGAAATACAAAAATACAAATACTTCTAATGGGAGGAGAAAAGTATATATCTGGAACACTGATCAAGGAAAAAACTCACAGTTAACAAGACCACATGGCTGATCATCAACAAGAATAAATCATTTTACCTCTTTTGAGGGAACTGTGGCAAATAACAGCAGCTGACTGTTTTTTACTCTCCATGAATACAGATTTCCAGTGTTCGGAGTTCAGCGTGGCTAGATATTCTATGCCACCACTTTCCTATTTTTCGGTTTAATGTAAATACATTTAAGTGTTCTGCTTAATATGATTTCAAAACTGTGAAGATAGTCCCTAAACAATGCAATTTTAAACACTGCACAAAACTGCATATAGATGGAAAGGCAACATGCAAATTAGTGCTGTCGTTCCCCTTTCTAATACTGAGAAATCAAGAATGTCTTTTCTCCCTTACTGCAGCTACGATAAGATGCAGTAATTCAGAGTGAGATAATCACAGGCTTTTGATGTGTGATACATCTTTAAATATTAAAGCATGCTGGCTTTGCAAACATACCTTTTTTGCTAATGTAAATCAGCCAATCCTTTCTTTTTTTAACTCTACAGTGGCATCTTGATGTGCTTATGCCTGGATGCCTTTCATCTTTGGTGCACATTCTGCTTTTTTTCTCCCTAGACACGAATTTCTGACGTTTCAGCTGAAGTGGAAACTTGATAGAGGGAAGAGATCTTGCGCAGATGGAGCAGCTGCCTTTACATGCTGTGCTGGTGGGCATACCTGACAGTTCACTCAGCATATACACATTCTGTGCAGTGCTTTAATACACCCTTTCTTCATCATATCCTAGAGTGAGAACATAGTTTCTTGAGATTTCTCAGGGAAGCTTATTGTAGTCTTGAGGTGTGCAGCTTTAAAGACATTGGTGATGTTGTTTTCAAAACTATTGTTGTTTTTAGTGGAATTCTCATTTCCTGTATTCATAAAACAGAAGTCCTTTCCCATGACTTTAGGAATGCTGTACTTTTTTAACTCTCACATAAATAATTGCAGAGTGCCATATTGAAAAGTTAAGAAGTGCAGGGGCTGTTAACCTGTGGCAGCAGTTGATAATCTGAGATGACGTACTGGCTGCTGGGGTTCACAGAAACAGCAGACATTGGTAGGCATGGCTGCAATGGTGGTATTGCCCTGTGGTTGCAGGGTGTTGTGGCATTCATTTCATAAGCCCGAAGGTTTCACATCTGTATATATTTGTATTCTAATACATGGTTTAGAGGAATTAAGTACTTGTGAATAGAAAAATAAACCCAGTTCCACTAGAGACACTTTAGGCCTAAGGAAAAACTGAAGTGTGAAGAAAATAAAGATCTGTATATATGTTGGTTGATTTCAGTTCAGTCTCATGAAGAAGATATAATGAGAAGAGCAGGGCAGTAGGAAGCACAAAAAGGCTATATAACAGTGTTCACTAGAGAGAGTCTACCCCTAATGGACAAGGTAGGTCTTAAAAATTACTTTTCATCAGTACTCAATGGTGGCTGTAAGGATTCAAAAGCTACAAAGTTCTGTATATATCTTTATATTAAGCCAACATTTGTCTCCACAAAGTTGAATTCCACAGCACCTTAGGGCCCATCTAGAAAACATACATGGTTTATCGGGGAGTGTAGTGCCTTCGAAGTGATGTGAGTCAGCCATGGACTGTGACACGTTTGCTCCACTTTGGTGTTCAAACTGATTCCTGGCCTTTACTTTCTTAACCTTAATGTCTTGCTATTAAGACCTTGCAGTCTGTAAATCATTGTCATCTTCTGGTCCGCCAATACTCCACAAAAGTCCGCAAGATAGAGCCCCAATGTTCAAATTAATGGAGCTGATAGTAGTGCATTTTCAGTGTAGGGTGCTGGCCAGGAAGACAGCTGTCACCAGAAAGAAGGCTGTAGTAGTCTTGAAGGCATGTGTAAGTTTAATTGTATTACACTATGATTTCACTTTTAAAATAAATTCTGTAAAATAAAGGTAATGGAATCCTTGAATTTCAGCATATATTTTCCAACAAGAACTATTATAGCATTGAATATTTTTTCCAAAGCTGTTTCAGAGCTAGAAATTAAACTACGCAAACTGCTAAGATTTTTGGTTGTCTTACTCTCTGTCTTTCCTTCTTGATGAGTCTTCCATTTGTGGCCCTTGCAGGGAAGCTGAGTAGACCAAGTGGTCTGTCACATGGTAATAAGCTTTCCGCACTGATTCTTTGATGCAGTAACTTCAGGACAGTTGCATCTACCTGAAGTTTCATTTGGGTTTTGAATGGGCGTTTATAGATTTTCTGGGAAGGGACTTCCTATCATGTCAGGAGAATAACAGCGACATTATTTATATATCCTGCTCTTTATCTTGGAGTTGTGTGCTGCTGTGAACCTTCCTTGTACAATCAATAGCAATAGCGAAGTCCCTGGTGGCTTGCACAAGGTCTTTGGCATGTCTCCCTTTCCAAGAGCAGACTTCTGTCTGAAGTAGGCCTTTCTTGTTGTTCTAAGGGTCTAAGTGTAGGCTCAGAAGAAGTATTCCAAGTGTGAGCCCAATTTGTAGCGGAGGGACTTTTCAACCAGGAAGGCTTGCAGAATTTCATAGTGACAGGCTTGGTTTTTGATTTGCTTGATGAGCTCTTTGTCTCTGGGAAAAGCATTTGGCCAATAGATAGGGCCAAGGTTTGGAGCTTGAAACGTGGTTTTTGATGCAGCTGGGATTTGCATTCCAGTTTGCCGGTGTCTGGACCCCATTTTGACACTGAAAACCAGTACAACTAAGGAGAAGCACATCTGAAGATGAGAAAATAATTTTTTGAAAAAGTTTCACTCAAAGAGAAGGAAGAGCTAGCTTAAATGAAGAAACTGGGAAAATAATATCAGAAAAAACGTAGCATGAGAACTTTCAAAAAACAGAAATAAAACTGTATTGGAAACCTTATTCTAGGAAAAGTCTTGCATTTTTTACTAAATATTTTTTTATTGTAACACTTTTATGTCATGGTAGCATCCTCAGAGAAACTTTCTGTGCTCCTTTTTATGCATTTTTTTGGCTATATCATGTGGTGGAAGCTGAACACAGATCCTTCAGACTAAAACATATGCCTGTTCTTCATTCTTTTCTTCATTTCTTTGGGTGAAAGTTGAAGGTTTATAGCTTACAAGCAGCAGCCTTATGCTGTCAGTTTCTCTTTAGGACTCCCTGCTGTGAACACAGTCAGATTGCTTTCTGCCTTCCCTGTCCCAGCCATGCCTCCCTCTGTCTGGACTAAAATCTTGGCATTTTTCTCTGACATCTTCTCATCATATCAATATACCTGAAAAGAAACCTTGATGTCCTGCTGCTTCTCTGTAAGACATCCCAGCTACTGCTTTCTTAGTTACTGTAGCAACTTGCTTGTTATCGAACGTCATTTTGGACTCTGGAGCTCACTTTGCCTCCAGCTATGTCTAAGCCTTACTGAACTCCTTCTGAGTTCCTTTTTAATGCATGTTTTCTGCCAGTCCACAGACCTAAAATTCTTGTCTCAGCTCGTTATCTTGTGTCTTGACTATTGCAATGCCCGTTCAGCTGGCCTTGGCAAATGCAGTCGTGGCCTGCTCCTATCTATTCGAAGTCATGCTGCAAACGATTTTCTGTCCTGCCACTTTGTGTTGTCCTCTTTGCATCTCCCTGTTGACATCGTACGTGAGCTATACCTCTTGGTTTTTGAACTCCCGCATGAGCTTTTCTCTCTCTCCTGATGCCATTTCTCTGATGCAGAAGTGTCAACACCAGCCTCCATCATCTTCATCTTGCTACATTTTACAAAAAACACCACTTGTCCTCTTCATACTTTCTTCATGCTTGATAGGGACTTTTTGAGAGCATCCCCTGATCTCCATATCATGTCTTCAGATTCAAGTGCTGACAAAGTGTGTGACTACAGATGGGATATTGATAGGCTGGCACTACTGATTGCTTGTTACGATATGTGATACTGCCTTGTTTTTCCATTGTTCTTCCCATCTGTCATTATCCGCCTGTTGTCCCTTATCTTAAACTCTTAACTTTGTGGAAGAAGGGCAGGTTTTTTTACTTTCCTCTTGTGCAGGGTCCACGATAACTTGGGGCTGACCTGGGGCTGGGGCTTTCGGCAATACAGTGGTACGAAGAATAATTAAGTTATACATAGCAATATTTCCTTCAAAGGCAAATTTGCTTTTATTTCCAGTGAAACATACAATCCATGATCTAAACTTAATAAGAGATTACTTAGAGTAATAAATTCTGAAGAGGTGAAAAATCTCACCATTTTTGGGATCAGCATTTCTCAGATCCAGTCATAAGCTATTAGTTTGGAATGGTTTAGCCGCTTGGCTCTTGTAAAGTAAAAGTGAATGAAATAAACTGCAGTTGGATTTAAAATCTTCAGAATTATGAGGTTTTGTTTGAAATTAGTATAATGATCTTCATCTATAGTTCATTTGCCTTCTCAGTCATGTGAATAATGAGATTTTCTTATCCTTATCAGATTTATTCTAACCCTTCTCTTCTTACATCATTCTCAGTTTGTTTCCTCTGAGATATTATGACTCTTGAGCTTTGCAGTCAGGTTGTTTTTTTCACCTGTAATTTACCATAAACTATTTCTTTCTACATGATTGAAATACAATTTATACAGACTGTTTTAGTGAGCTGTGGTATTTTCTTCTGTAATAGGTGATGACATGTTGAATAAGAAAGCTGAAATTCAGTTCAGGTGTTCTGAAGCTATTTGTAAACTAAATCAGGGGAACATGCTAACTGAGCCCCACCTCCTTCTTGTGAAATTTAGGTTTGTATTCCACTGGATTTTTTGTATATTCTGTTGGATCTCTTGCTGATTAAACAAGTATCGATATTAAAGTGGATTTTATTCTTGAAGACTATAATGCCTGTGCATCTTCCTTTCATTTCATTTCTGCATTAATTGAATGGATAACCTAGTGAAACAGGCACTTTAAGTGATCCAGAATTTTGATGATCATCATTTTACATATTCAGCTTTTAAATTAACTATAAGGATGTGAATAGAGTGAAACTGAACTTAGGCATTATTTACCTCATGACTGATTTTCCTTCATCTACATATTCATCACTACTTGGTGAGAACCAGATATCCTGATCTAAGCAGTATGTCCCCAAGGAAGGAATTCCTGCTCTTATAAGCAAAGATGTCCCTGGGACATTAACTATTTTCACTGTGAGGGTTCTTCACCAACAAATACTGTTTTTTCAAGTACCTGTCTTGTAGGTGGTGTAGTGCAACTTATATGCAGCATGTTTAAAAATGCAGAACACCTTATCTTCATCATGATATATCATAATGGATTTCGTTACTTGTATAACAGAAAGGATCAAGGGCCACATGAACTGAAAAATAAAGTATTTGGGGATTTCTTGGATCCCTGACATCTTGTGCACTTTTAATGAAATTAATTTATGATTGATGGCTGCTTGACCTTTGCTTTTCCTGATTTTTTTCCAAGTAAAAAGTGAATTTAATAATTATATTCTATTTGAGCTCAGCTATAACTAGTAATAGAAAAAAAAAATTGACCTTTGAGTAAGTATTCTTTAAAGGGAAATGAAAAAACATGGGGATTATATTTATTTAGTTTAGGAATACTGCACAAAACCTGCAAATGCCAGAAAATTCTGACAATTTGCCAGTATAGCTTAAGTGGCAGCACATATCTGTAGGCCTATCTTTGGAAAATTGGCCTTTGCTATGAAATTTACTGACTTTGCAATCCATATTCTGTTAGGAGGCTATTATTCAATTAGAACAATTATCATTAAAAATATTTTTCAGTGTGGTAAGAGGTTGAACCGGGCACAGAATTTCATCTTGAATATTTTACAAAGAAATTTTCAAAAGAGGCACAACCATTTCTATCTTGAAGTGAAGAATGTTTCCTGCAGTTGTTTGGGAATGAGTTGCTTGAATTTTGTACGTCAACAAACGATAATAAAATGAAAGCATAGCCTTGCTATGGCATTTGAAATTTCCCTTTTCCTGAGTAGTAGTCCTAATCAGTCCCTGAATTTATTATCGAGAAAATAAAAAAATGATGACAGCACCATTCCAGGGGACCTAACTGAGGCTTCAGGGGACTCCTTCCAGTTGCTTTTGCGCCCATTCTTTAGTCCCTAGTAGTCGTCGTCCAGGTGCGAACAGTATTAAGATAACCACAACAATTAAATGTGGTTCCACTCTTTTCTGCTCTTCTTAATGTTGGCGGCTGTCTGGGAGCTGGCAGGTCCAGCCTTTTTCTCTTAACAGAGGAGCCAAATAACTTGCTCTCTGTGGCTCAGCCTCAGGGACAGAAAGAAGGATCTCTATATTCTATTTCTTAAAGGTAAATTTCAAGTGAAATAAAATTTCTGAAAATTAGCACTTTAGTTTTTCCACACAGCTTCTTCACTGAAAAAGATAACAATGTGTTTGTAATTGGGAAAAGTTATATGGGATAAGAGACAGGAAAAAGGTTCAGTGGGCTTTAGAAAAACAGCACATGGAAATTAAAGCAAAAATATAGTCATAATGAAAAAATTTGTTTGCTGGGAAGGCGTATTTTAGGAAGAAAAGGAACTGGTAATAAAACATTTCAACCAGTTCCATTTCAGACCAAATATTTTCAACTTGACAAAATCTCCTCTCTCTTCTGTTGTTTGACAGAAGTGAAGAACCACCTATACCAGGAAACAAGAGTTTGAAAAGGATGAGTTTTCAGAGAAGTAAGAGTCAGATTTGGGAATACAATCCAGTAACTTCTCATCACACCTCTTGTGTCCTCACTTGCAGAGTAGAAAGGATCTGCCAGACCTACACCACGAGGGTCACACCAGAGCTACTCCTGGGAGCGCCAGAGAGTGAGCATGCTGCCATCACATGTACCTTTAGAAAAGCTTTTTGTTTCACTTGTTTTGAGACAGTTTTACATAGTAATTCATCTAGTCACTTCAAATACATCAGCTTAGCACAGCAGAGCAAACCTGTATCTGTTCTCTCTGTTTCCTTGCTTCTGTTCCATTCTGTCATGTATCCATATGTGTTTTCCAGCTGTACGTTGAGTGGTAGATACCCTTTACAGTTTAGTAAGTATGAATGTGTGGTATTCAAAGTAGAGATCAAAGATGAAATCTGGCTTCACTTTTTTCTAATAATTTCTTGTCGGCCTTGTTTATCTGTAAGGCAAGCTCGCATTCTCGTAGTAAGCCACCTCTGCAAAAGGAAATTTTCTTTAAATCACAGCCCCACTTGGTCTTTCTTTATATTGTGTGAGTGGCAGAACTTTTAATGAAGGTGAAAAATCCTCAAAATATGCCAACCTTTTCCCCTCACTAGGTTTCCATGGTACCATGCTCATATAATACACAGTGACATGTGGCCCTGGAGAAATCTGCAGTCTTCCTGGACTGACACCAAAAGATGTACAGTTCTGTTAATTCAGTAATATACAATGTAGCCGATACAGAATGACTAATTTTATTCTGGCTTTTAATTTCTTATTTTTTTCCTCTCTGAAAATACTTTGACACTCATATCACTGACTTTGTGTGTTGACATTTGGAAATTCAATGCTAATTAATACTGCTGTATTTCCTGGATTGCTTAGGACCACAGAGAATTGAAAGGCAGTATCTTCTATGCTTGTTTATCCATCATTTTAGCTTTTTGTTTTGTTACACTTGATGCAACTTGGCCAGCTACATTTTTTTTTAATTTCCCTCATGCAAATAATTGTTAAGCATTTATTTATGACCCTTTAGCAGTGCCCAAGAGGCACATATGACTTTCCTTTCCTAATGTGATTTGCCACAGAAATGGTATTACTTTCTGAGATCCAGGGATAAGGAGTGACTGTTTATCTCAAAGGCTACTAATGTGGTCTAGATAGTATGGATAGTCTGAGGACTGAGCAAATCCCAAGGCATAAAGCAGCCCTTCACAAACAATATTTTTTGCAGGCCTAGTCAAGTAAATGTGCTTCGCTAAGGCAATTGGTAGGGGTAAACAAGGTAAGATGTGGGATACTTGGCCTGCTCTACCTAGGAACTCTCCAACCCCTCATTAGTTTCACATGCAGTCAACAGTAAAGCTCTAAGGTGGGAGGTGGACTGGCAATAGCATGCATGGAGCTGATGAATAGTTCCTTCCTGCCGTGGAGAAAGCTTCAGGAGCAAACCAAGCAGTGCAGTAACACTGAAATCCCACTTTCGAAGTATTGTGACATGAACGTGATCTGGCTTTACCGGTTCTCCTCCAGTGACATCTCAGAGTTAGCCTTGCGTGCTTGCTCCTCACCTCTTGTAGTCACCATTTCAGTTTTTCTCCAGGAGCTGCCCTCTTGTTTTGGTCAGTTTCTTTATGAAGTAGCTGAAGGTAATACCAAGAATAGAGGAAGAAATTCCATTTTTGTGCTCTAGACACATGCAGTTCCAGCTCCCTCAGATCCAAAACTGGAACCAGTAGTCAAATGGATAAAAAGCTCTGGCTGAAATGCAGTCTTGGAATGAGAAAGCTCTATGAAAACCCCTTGCCTTGATACTATCATCTTAACAAAGGCATCTGTTCATATGTTGTATATCTAAGTCTTTATTTTATCCTGATCTTTTCATTAATCAATGTCCTTGAGTAGCAGCCTGGCTGAAGAAGACCAGGAAGCTCCAGTGGAATCAGGCTGAATACAAGCCAACAGTGAGTTCTCACCACAATCCAGGAAAACCATATACAGGGCAACAGGAGGATAGCCAGCAGACAAAGGAAAGCTGTTATTCCTCTCTACTCAGTGCTAGTGAAGCCGCTCCTGAAATAATGGGTCCAGTTTTGAGCTCCGTGGTTCAAGAAGAGTGTGGAGAAACTGGAGAGAGACCAGTACATGACTAATAGTGGGCACTGGAGCATATAACCTACTGGCAGAGCTTGAGGGAGCTAAGCTTCAATAGGATGGCAAAGAGGAAGCTAAGGAGCAATCTAGTAGCTGCCTACTTGAAGGGTGGTTGCGAAGACAGATCCAAACTCTTCTTAGTAATGGCAGGTGATGGAAGTCACAAATGATGGCTTGGAAGGTTTAAAGCTGGGCCAGACCAGAGTCAGCTGGGTAATACATCAGTTACCCAGCTCCATTTTTGGAGGTTTTTAAGGCTTGGATAGACAAAGCCATGACTGATCTGATCTAGTGTTGGCAGTACTCCTACTTTGATCAGGGGGTGGGACTAGATGACCTGCAGAAGTCCCTTCCAACAAACATTTCTATGAATCAGTGATTCTATGAGACTAGTTAGATTTTATTATGCACATTGTGGCATATTGGAGTGTTTACTGATTAGATACAAAGCATGCATAATAATAGGAACTGTGAAAAGAAAAGAGTGTCTCAGTCTTCTTTCAGCTGATGATTGGTTGTTTGTAAGGTTCATATTCCCTTTATTAGGGTATCCTGGAGAATATCAAGACTTGGAACTTCCCTTATTTACTTTCCTTTGGATAAAGTAGATTAGACAAAGTAATCTTTATTTATAAGAATTGTTCTGGTAACCTTCCCTGACATCATTTTAATCCATTAGAGTGGATAATATTGCTTTAAATCAGCTAATTGATGTTTTACCTTTGTCAGTGGTTACAGCTTTACCTATCTGTGCCATGTTACTTCATCTTTTTTCAGTTTCTCCAAATTCATTCTGTAGATTAGCAGGTTTTTGCTCTGCCATCCTACCCAGACACCTCCTTTTCTAATATATTCAAGAGAATAAAGGGTTGTGATCTTACTATGAAAACTTGTATAAGTCTCAAGTTTCACTGGTCATTTTTCATGTCACAAGACTTTGCAAATGAATGTTTGTTTTCAGATGTGACCCCTAGGACCTGTATTATTTCTGGCTTTACCTGCCCATTCCATCTCACTTTTTTTTCTCTTTTCAGATTAATAAATTTGTGTTCTCTCTCTGTATATTTCTAACATGCTAACTCCTTGCCTAGAAAAGCTATAGACATCAAACTCATAACAGAATCATGATGATCTACATGTTAAACATCTGCGTGGTATTGAAGCAGCTGCACCTCAGGCATGCTACTTTTGTTTAAGCACTGTTCAGTGGTCACACAGTCTTCTGTATTTTGCAGTAGTATGTTACGGGTTTTATTTCTTTTCTAGTAAAGGTATATGAAAAGAATCTAGCATATTCCACTTGGGCACGCACTCTCTCTTTCATTGTTCCTTCTTCTGTTCAAGTCTTCAGTTTTCAAAGCAGGCATTAGCCCCAGTCCTGCTGGTTTGGATGAGTCCTGTGAGTTACTCTGTGTTAAAGGGGTGCGTCTGTCTCAGCTGGACTGCACAGACTGTGCTGAATGGCTTCCCTCCTGTAATAGTGTTTTGGGTTTGTTTTAATTAATGAGAAAAGATATATGAGAAAGTTAGAAAATAGCTGTATTTCTCTAATAAAGAGTAAATGACGCTTTCCATAAAGGAATTGCTCCGGAGAGACTACTATGTTTGCTTCACAGGAGAGCAGAAGTAATGAACCAGCCTCTACTTCCTTGTCTTCCTAATTCAGAGTATTTGTATGTGCTGAACTGAGATTTCAGTATTGAAAACACAGTTAATAAGAAAAATGCCTCTGACTATCTTATGTGTCTGGACCACACCAAAGTCTGGCAAAGTCCCCTTTCTCACAGGGCTGCCTCAGACCACAGCACCCTGATTTTGCTTTCCCTGCCCTTACCCCAAGGCTCTGTCTCCTCTCCATCAGCGCATCTTCCTTGACTGACCAAAAGAATCTGCCATGGGGTTACTGTGACCCACTATTATGTCTTGTCTTCCAAGGGAAAGCCTACAAAGGCAATTTCAGTGTAGCTGCTCCTCAACTTGTTTATGGACTGAACATGCCACATCATGTAGCGTGATGTCATGTGTCATGACTCTGACCCTATACCTGGATGCAGAGTTGCAATCAAATCCTGAATCTCACATGGAGGTAATATCTAACCTCTGAGCCAGTAATGACTATGTGTGAATAGTTTTAGCAGTTTAGTTTAGATCACCAACACTCATTTAAATTTGAGTAGTCACTGAAATGCAAAACAGGCAGTAGCATCTCACAACTGTTAGTAGCTACATCCCAGCTGAGAGGAGTTGCTGTGAATATTTCTAGTGTCTTCCTCCTTGAGCTGGAGTGCCGGTCCAGTCTGTAGTGGCTGTATAACATGAGGACATGTGCCCAGCTATGAGTCCTGTGCCACTGCCTAAGTCACACTAGTTTACTTGAACTCACTTTTTCTGTAAACGACTCTTGAAGTACATTACATACAGATGCAAGACATTTCACTGTTCTAATATGCTGATTTTTCTGTGTAGGTGTAGCATTACATACCCAGTGATTTAGAAGTTACCGAGCCCATCAAACAGGGGCCTTTATGTCCTGTGTCCTCACACTACTTCAGTATTTGTATTTGCTACCACGTACCTAAACCTATCTTGCATTTTGCTAGCTGGCCCTTTTGATAGCTTCCTATGAAACACCTGATTTGCAGTTCACTTGGATTTCTGTCATGGCTGACAACTTGCATCACATATGCTGGAATTGTCTTAGTCGACTTTATCGTTCACTGCAGAATTGAAGGATGGTAGCTACTCTGTAAAAAAACTCTGGCTCAGGATGAAGAAGATGGTAGAGACCAGTACATACTGATCTTGACCTTTAGCATAATACATGCCATACTATTTTAATTGCTTCCTTTTGGTTTGATTCCAGTATTTCTGGATGGAGGCTGGATTGAAGCTAATGCCTAGTTCAGTCATCACTTTTCCTCCTTTGACTTATCCATAGTAATAGTAGCAGTAGTTGTTGTTGTTATTGTTGTTGTTATTATTATTATTTAACCAAGATCTCAGTTAATTAAAAAGCAAACAAACCTGGAGAATGTGGAAAATGTACGGTAGAGGTAGCTAAGCTAAGTATGAAAGTTAATATGAAGGTAGAAGCAAAATAAATTGCAGTATCACTTAGGTGTCAGCAATGTGTAACCATTAAGTAAGACAGGGAAAACCAGAAAGGACAGTTTTACTGACACAGATAAGTAAACAGAGAAATAAAACCCTGAAAGGGAAATGAGTACACAAACAAAGTGGCAATAAACAAACTGTACACAAGATGAACAGCCAGAGAAATAAATAAGCAAAAACCAAAATAAATGCCAACAAGCAAGGCAGATGCAAAAAACCAAGCAGCTGTTAAGGAAGAGAAAAAAATTGAGCAAATGTTACATGCAAGTGGAAGAAAATCCCACTGCATGGAATTTCAGGGCTATATCCTAAAATGCCCTGATTTCTGTGAAATCCGTCTGAGAATTTTAATTGTGCAGACAGTATCGGTGGACACCAGTTGGTGGAGGCTTTGGGTTATCATTTGTTTCCATTCTTTCATTGGTTTTCTTAGAAGAGCAAAGGCTTTTTTCCTGAGGTATGTGGGCATATTCACTGCTGTGCATGTTGCAGATTCCCGTGAAGTCAAGCATTTGTGATGCTGCCCAGAGCCAGCCTAAGGGGCCTGTATTTGCAGTCTGTACAGTGAAGGATTCAACTTTTGGTGGAAAAACTGGTGCTCAGAGACTGGTGGAAATACCGTCTATCAAATAGATATTTTCTAATATCTATTTATCTAATTTATCTCATAAATTAATTTAAAAATTCCTTCTTTAGTTTTGGTTTTCCCCTCCTTAGCTATACCCTGTTATTAAAGCTTCAGTGCTGGAAGAAGGCTTTACTTCCTGAACCTTACCTTTTGGGCTATAATGGGGGATATTGGAAGAAAAAAGTCATATATATTTTTTAAATCAATGTATGTGTTTTTTCTAAACCAAAAACTTTCATGTTACTTTTTTGTTATTAAAATATCTCGTTTTCTTTGCAGTAGAGAAAATTAACAATTAGAGTTTCAAAAAGGTAGTTCGGGAGAATTCTGATGCTTCCATTTCCATCTCATTTTTTTCTTTTCTCTACACTTACGCAAAAATAGTTCTTTGGTTGTACTGTTTCGTATTTAAAGTTTTGTAATTTCTTTGTCACTGTGGATGGCATTCACCTCTGCCAGAATGTCTACTCTGTTTGCTGAAGAATGCTGTTAAGAAGAGCTGTGGTATCTGTAAATGTTGGGTTAAAACTCCCATTCTCCAGGTATCAAAGACTGAGATAAAAGCAAAACCTGGATTCAAGCTCATTTTGAATTCCAATGTTGCTCTGTAAGCCATGCTTCTTTTAGGGCAGGAAACAGACGTGCATAGACAGAATTCACAGATAATGGCTCCTACCAGAACACAGCTGAGAAGAAAATCATGGGTTAATTCATTGTTTTGGAAGAAGAGCTGGGAATGCTGAAGTTCTTTGCCCCTGCAGGTTATCGTACGATTATGCTGCCCAGAAAAAAGCTCAATAAGAAAAGACTGATCAGGATGCAAAAGACTTGTTTAGAAAAGGATGTTCACACAGAAGCTGTTTAAAGACTAGCTTTTTTAGATCATTCCCATCTTCTCTGTATGATACCCATTCAGCTACTTTCTTGGCCATTCTGTCGTATACAGATGCATTGTACAAAATAAGAAAAAAAAGCTTCTTCAGTGGTTTGAGTATTGATCAATCGTGAGAGACGTGAGTTCACTGACCTCTGCTAGTGTCTTGGATGGTGTTGGGAAAGACCCCTCTGCATTAATTCCCAATGAGTAAAGTGCCATTGTCCTACAAAGATGTTGTGAAGAAAAACTCTTATCAAAACACATGGAGCTCCCAGCTACAGCAGTCGGGGCCACAGAAGGAGTCTTGTGGACATGGTCCTATAGTGCTTTTTTAAAATTTATGATATAGTGCCAGGAACTTTACGTCACAAACTGTGAAACCTGTGTTATCAGAGGCAGATTTTAACCTTTTCTAAGCTTTCTAAGCTTCTCATTTTCATCTGCTACACACAAGATTTACATCTCACTCAGGCTAAATTTATGTGTTCATTAGAAATGTGAATTAACGCATACTGCCATTTGTAGTTTGTGAAAATATTTGCACTTTCTATTATACGTGTCAAAGGGGTGTGCATGATCCATAGCTTCAAACGTTTAAGCTATAAAGTAATTGGAAGTCTAGTCACTTCTTAATTAAAATAACCTGGGAGTATTCCATTTAGTGACTTCATAACTGGCATCTAAACATTTACTTCCAGCTTTTTCGGTGTTATATTAGATCAGAACAGAAGTGTCTGCAGAAAGCAGTCTTGAAAGTTGTCTATATGTGTTGATTTTTATAGTGACATTTGAAAAAGTGGAATGCATCTGTATACAGAAATATGGGTACATAAACAGTTTTATTACAGCAGCCATAAAAGATAGTATCATCCCTTTAGGTCTTTGTTTATTGTTTAGGCATGCTTATAACAAATGATTTCACAAATACAGAATCAATGTGTTTGGGGCAATTTTTTGTCGGTTGATATATATGCTTTGTGAGTGTCTCTCTGGAGCATGCTTCTAGATGAAGTGAGGCAGGGATGTTACATGGGGAAATGCAGTACATGAGTGCTGGACTGTCTACATTAGCAGACTAGTGGGTGAGGCTGCCCATCTATCCAAGTGACAGAAATAAATTATATGAAGTACTGACTCAGTTAAATTTGATATGTCATTGAACGATGGGATCACTTGAGCCTAAAAAACCTGACACTGGCATTTCAGTTACCAGTTTCCCAGCTTTTTGTGTTTGGGATTGTGTTTGTGCTTTACAAAACATGATAATAGAGGAAAAAAAAAACCCAAACCCATTTTAATTTGGCTTCTTGAAACAAATGCCTTGCATTGCGGGAACCCAGTGTAAATATAAGCTGCACTCATGGGTCAATATTCAGTTTTCAGCAATTGCTAAGGCAGGCATTGCATTCTGTTCAGAAAGATAGTTACAGTATTTTAGCTATTTGTTGGTGTTTTGTTTTGCTTTGCTTTTTAAGAAACATTTCATGGGAGCATATCAGTTCCATGAAAATTTTGCTAGAAATATTTGTCTCAGTTGCAGGGTGCAATTTTAGAGAGAGGTAGCACAACGGTTTTGCAGTCCTTAATATGAAACTCTTAATATGAAAGTCTAAGGTTAAGATCCACAAGGAAAAGTGAAAGGATTGGAAAATTCTGGAAAAGAGGAGCCATAATAATGATTCTTGAATACATGAAAAACTTTGGCCAAAAAATAAGGAAATAAGGTGTGCTCCCAAGATTTTCCTGGGAAAATCTTTCAGTAGTTGAAACAAATAGCCACCACTATCATCTTAAGACCAGGGGACAACCACACATAGTCCTCACTCCAGGTTTTAACTGTGACTGAAATAGCGTCAGTAGCACTAAGATGCCCCTGGAGCTGTTATGTTAGTGTTTTCCTTAAAACAGAGGCTTTGATGTGAATACCCATTGGAAGTAACTTCTCATGCTAATTTTTGAGGTGGACACTTGTGTAGGATGTTGATGACATCTCTGCTGATATACATAGTTTAGCCAGCCTTTGCTGCAAAATTTCACCATTGCTAGACATTAGGTAGCTCCATCATTGTCTCATATTAAAAAGGCTTCCTGAGAATTTTCTCCATGTCTTTCAACCTATGTTCAGTACATTAGATGTTGTAAAAGTGACCAGTTGAAAGAATGAATGATGAAATAGGAAATCTGAGTAAGATTATAGATTCACTGAAAAGCTGAATTTTTATCTAGAAAATTCCACCAGTCTTTTGCAAGCAGAAACTGGACCCCAGGGCACTAGAAATTTGTCTGTAAATCCATTCAGATAGACTTTTTTTTTTCATGACTGCCTTACTTCTGAAAGATAAACTTCTGTCATCTAAAACCATTAGAGAGATTACCACGAAACATTGATTCCAATCCACAAGAGGATTTTATGATGCAAAAGATTTTTCAAAGTATTTTTGTCAAAGCCTCTTCTGCTGTCCTATCTGCGTGCATTGCTTGCAGTTGGGAAAACACTGTGCGCTTCCAGAACAGTGTATGAAACAATATCTCAGGGGAAGGAGATGGTTAAAGAAATGGGAAGCAGTGTTGATGTTTTGTCTTTAAGATAAGGTATAGATGCACTATTCATAAGTCATCAAACCTAGTGGAATACACTCTGCATTAGGAAAAAAAAATAAATTTTATTTTAAAATGTAAGAAAACTGTGATGGAGGGACTGCATTAGAATCAGTGAGGAAATGGCATGATATTTTACAGTCCTGACAAGTTAATGTCTGAATCAACATCTTTGTACAAAATTTCAGGAAAAATAAAGGCGCTTTCAATCTAAGAGCACACTCTGTATTGAGTAAAATTGTAGATTATTCATACCTATTATAGATGCCAATTTATTAATATTAAATAAGTCAAAATGTTCGAAGGACTTCTTGAAATTTAAATACCACAGAACAAATTCTAGCTAAATTCATACCTGTAATTCCCATGATCCATAATTCTTCACACTTGAGAGCAATTTTAGCAGTTTCAAAATGTATCCAGGTAATGTGTGTTGAATAGTATTTAACATAGGAAAGAGTGATTTTTTAAATTAGATTTTGTAAAACACAACTGTTGTAATGGGTCTGTGAATTAAAGAATGTGGAGCATGCCAATATGACAGACAGCTTAATACTGTGCTTTAATAAGCGTTAGTGTGGAAGCATTATACTGACAAAAGTGAAGGTGCTTTCTGCAAAGAACCCAACATCTAAATGGCACACAGAGAAAATTTTCTATTTTGTATTGGTTTTTGTCTTCTAGAGTATCAGGGCTTCAGGGCTGGTGCTGTTGGAAACCATTCTTTTTGGATCACTTCTTCTGTACTTCCCGGTAAGTCAAAGTATGACTTTTTTGAAAAATTATATCCCTGCCAACATTTTAAAACATTGTATGAATCACCTTGGTGAAAATATAAATGTCAAAACAATCTGTGTAATGTGCTGTGTTCTGTAAATATTCTTAAGAACACTTGAGTGTCTTACTGTATTTGTAATAATTCTCCATTTTCAGTTTAGGGAACTTGCCAGTGTTTTTTTGCTTGGGAGTTTTCAGGTGTTCTGGATTAAGCTGAGTTTTTGCTTTGAAAGACAATAGCTCTCTAAACGGTGCTACAGGAAAAATATGCAAGGTGTGTAAAAGGAAGACACTGATTATACCAAGTATTTCTCTGGAATGTAGTACAAAGGAGAGTAATTATTTCAGTGTATAACTGGCATATATTTTTATGTTTCTGAAGCTACGTGACATCTGCAATACCATGTATTTGGGAAAATAGAGATGGTTATTATCCCTATGCTGTAAGTAGGGAAAAAAAAGTAATTTCACAGTCGCATGAGGAATATATCACAAACCTCATAGAAATATATATCCTTTCTTTTTTCAAAAATCCAGAAAACCTGAGTTTGTTAATTGCCACATAAACCCAATATAATGACTAGATAAAGCAAGACATCACAGTGTAAATTGAATGAAGTTGATAGAAAGAGTGCAGATCAGTAGACAGAAACAAAGATGGAGTTGTGGATTATTTTAAAACATGTTTACGTTCTCTTTTCCTCAGTAGTCAGAATCTTCTGTGCTTTTGCAGACCATCACGTAGTTACTGAGAGACTAGCTGGAAAACAAAACTTCTTAGCAGTTGTAGCACAAGTAGCAAATAAACTGTAGTAGAATGAGGTGTGAAGAATACTACAATAAACACAAATCCCGATGGAATTTTTATACATTATCTTTTGAATCATGTGGGCCTTTCAAGTTCTAAAGAAAAAGTGTGTGAATTTCTAGGATACTTTTATATGTTTTTTCATCTTTCACTTTGCAGATGTCAGGAAGAAGGAAGTTTTGGGTTTTTCCATGTTGTACAAATGCTTTTTACAACTTGCAATACCTCTCTCTGGGGTTTTCTGAGCTTCTTTCATATTCTTTTCCAGTGAGCACAACAGAAAGCCCATGCACTGCTGCCTCAGCTGGTGTAGAAATGCTGTGAAACATTTACAGAAATTCATAGCATAAAGCATAATGTGTCTCTCTCCTCCTTGCTCTCCCAGAGAGCCCTGGAGCCATGTAGTGGCTTCCCCAGCCAGAGGCTCCATAAGAACGAGTCAGTGTTCGTACAACCTCAACTCCAAAGTATGCCAGAAGCCTCATGGTAGCTCTTGCTGTGTCTGCAGTCTGCTCACCTGTCACTGATTCTTCAGTTTCTTTCCCAGTTCGTGTCTTGATCCTCTAACTGTATTTCACAAAGGACGAACATCCTTTGGTGGCTGTCTGTCTTCAGGCTTCAGGTCCTCAGTGTCAGGAATACTGAGACTGTCAGTAGAAAAAGACTTCTCTCTCAGCAGTTGACTTGAAGAAGAACCATACTGTTAGATGCAAGAGATGGCCATCCACAACCTTTAAATGCAGAGGGAGAAGAGAGGAAAGGAGATGGAGCTGGGAGAGAGGAGATCGATAATCGAAGTATCCCCTCAGCTTTTTGCTGATGTTTAAACATTTCCCCCTTTTTTTTCACTGACATTAAACGGTGTTAAATGTACAGCAAGTACAAAATGACAGTTTGGTGTATTCTGAGGAAAAATCTTTTGCTGAAAATTCCCAATTAGCTTGTCTCCCAGTTGGGCTGTAGATACTTGACTAAAGGTTGTCCTTCTCTGCACGTCTCGTTCTCATACTATATAAAACTATCCACTGAGAACACATTCTGTTAGAAACTAATATGCAAAGTGTATGACCTGACTTCTCTCTTATAGCAGTTTTATGCTCCCACGCTCTTTGCTGGGGCTCTCTTTCTTTCTTACACAGGTAATTACTAATCAGGCTGTTACTCCTACAGGCTGAAAGAAGAAAGAGAGAAATTTATCATTTCTATTTTCAAGGTCTTAGGGGAGGGATGTAGAAGAGTGTGGTAATGGGAGGTCATGGGAGGTTCAGACAGAGAAATTAATCTGGATTTCACCAACCGCAAGAATATGACTTTGTAAAAAACGATGAAGATTGGGACTGATACAGAAATACCAGGATCTCAATATCCCTGTCCCTCAATTCACTGCAAGGAAGATTTCATCAATTTCTGATCCAGAGCAAGACAGTGGAACAATAAATGTGTGAATGCTATAAAGCATAGCCAGAGTGGTCTATTATATAATCGTCAAGAAAGAAAAGCCTGTGTTTCTGCAAGGTGTGAATTATGGGGTGTGAGTCCTTGGAATGTGAACTCTTGACATTTGGCTGTACAGGAGCAGTATCTAAATGTACTCCTCTGCTTCTTGTCTGGAAAAGGAGCACAAAGCAGAGCAGGATAGAGTGAGAAAGAAAGAAAACTTGAGATCTAAACGGAGAGTCTCATTTGCACCAGCTGACATTCACACACATGTTCATTCATAGCAGGGTGTAGAGCATAGCTTATCAGTTATCATATTGATTGTAAGTCACATACATGCAAAGCAGATCTTCTTTTTCCTGGGTCATATCCATTTTTTATTTACTTCTTCCTGTTATTTGGTGGTTTTATTCGTTTCTGAGAAGAACTGGGAATATTCTGTAACTGAGTGATGTGGTTAAAGACTTAGTAACATGAGCACAGAGGTAGAGTTCTTTCAACTATTTGATTTGGTCCTCATTTTACAATAGAGGAGAACATTAGAGCTTTAAGATGAATTAATGCTGATCTCACCTCTTATAGACCCGAATTGGGCTATGTTTTCGACAGCAAGCACGAAATGCAAGTTAGAATATGGAATGGAGTTCACCAGTTTGGGCCAGACAAGCATCCCTGCAGTAAGGTGTTATCCTTTAACATTAGGCTGTTTTCTTTTTTGTATCATCTCTTCTTCTGTTGTGATTTGGAAGGGAAAACTGAAAAGCTTTACTTTCACACTCAACGAAGTGCAGAATTACATAGCTTGCCTTAGTGCATGTACAATGTAAAGAGATAAAATGACAGCATTTCAGTTCTGAATAACTCAAATCTCTGTTCATTTAATCGATTCAGTGCAAAATTACATTCTTGTTTAAAAATCAAAATCCTCTTAGATTTTCTCAACACTGCTTTAAGTCTTTTGCATCTTTACTCTCTGCTCCCCTACACTTCCCTAATTCTCGCTTTTTCTAGATCCATTGACCCAGTCTGTCTTGGATTGTTTTGAAGGCCTTCAGCATACAAATTTTGCTGTGTCCAGAAGGGCTTTATTGCATCTCTGACTTACCCTACCCTCTAATTAAATGGAAACCGAAACCTACTTTGTAACATCGCTTAATTTCTTTCACTAATTGTCATTGTTTTCATGTCTACATCCAGTAATCTATTCATAGGGTAGCAACATTAATTGAAAAATGATATCACCAGCCAGCTGCTTTTGGTGAGAAAAACAGCTGTTACAATGCCCTTCTAACCAAACGGGAAGTGCAAATGATGGTCTACACCAAAATTTATTATTCAAATTCTGCTATATTGATAACAACACACTGATCTTCCCTGAATTATAAGCAGGCAGATGAGCTTTGTCAATTACAAATGCATAGATTTTACCCAGCAGTTGCTGAGCAGCTCTCATTTCTGAGGCTCTCATTTCTTATGTTTTCTATAGTTGTCACAGTAACATCTCTGATTTCCCTTTACTTAGTCTTTCCAGTTATTGATGGACCTCCTCCAAATGAACACTGGGCTTTCTGTTTGATTTTGCTTATATTTCTTTGTTCTCAGATTTTGAAGAGAGGGCCAAAACCTGACTGTCTTATGGAGGAGTCTCTTAACTCCTA
The DNA here is from genome assembly GCF_030936135.1 of Gavia stellata. Classification (NCBI taxonomy): domain Eukaryota; kingdom Metazoa; phylum Chordata; class Aves; order Gaviiformes; family Gaviidae; genus Gavia; species Gavia stellata. The sequence continues at coordinate 19,246,248 of NC_082599.1, read as the reverse complement.
TATTTGGCATCTGAGGGGAGGATTCTCATTACTTTCATTTTCCAGAAATACTGACTATGGTGGAGCTTTTAGACCTTTTCTGACTCTCTATCTTGCTAATGCTTATATCGCATCTTGCATTAACACGTTTGAAAACTCTTTGCATGCTGCAAAGACCTTTAAATAAAGTGAGCACAAACACAATATTATAAAAGAGTAGCCTGTTAATTGCATTAGGGGGCAGATCTCAGCTGATTTTAGACATCTGGAATGGACACAAGTCGGAAAATAGGAAATTCTGGTTAGACACCAGGAAACATTTTTTTACCATGAAGGTGGTCAAATAGTGGAACATGTTGCCCAGAGAGGTTGTGGAATCTCTATCCTTGGAGGTATCAGGACTTGACTGGACACAGCTCTGAACGACCTGACCTGATTAGACCTGCTTTGAGCAGGGGGCTGGACTAGGTGACCTCTGGAGCTCCCTTGCAAGTGAAATTATTCTGTGAGTCTGTGTTTCTAGTAAAGGTATCCATAGCTGAAACAGTCATACTACACTCAGCAAACAGTGAAGAGAAACAGGGCCTTTTACGACTCATTTTAGACTTCAACTTGAGGTTAAGGTAGATCGTGGCCTAGACTCCATTGACCAATAAGAAAGCCTGGGGTACTTGCCTCGAATGGCGATGAGTTCCACCCTGGGCAGCTGTGGGTTATCTGATATATTAAACATTTTCCATACTGCTAGTCTACTTTAACTGAAACTCCCAAATGCACTCCAAAATCCATGCAATATTATGATATAATTTCTAGTGAGTACCATGATGCAAAGAGGAAGGAAAAAATTTCTTCTCCAGGTTCTTGATATAGCAGATAAGAAGTGCTGGGTTTAAATTCCAGCAAGTTAAAGTTATGTTAGACAGTGGGGGGGGAACCTTTAGAACAGTGAGGTCAGTTACAGAATCACAGAATCGTTAAGGTTGGAAAAGATCTGTAAGATCATCAAGTCCAACGATCAACCTAACACGACCATGTCCACTAAACCATGTCCCACAATGCCACGTCCATATGTTCCTTGAACACCTCCAGTGATGGTGACTCCACCACCTCCCTGGGCAGCCTATTCCAATGCTTCACCACTCTCTCAGTAAAGAAATTTTTCCTAATATCCAACATAAACCTCCCCTGGCGCAACTTGAGGCCATTTCCTCTTGTCCTGTCGCTAGTCACTTGGCAGAAGTTAGACCATAAAATGAACTAACTTAGGAGGCTATGGAGTATCTTTTTAAAGACTGTTAGGATTTTTTCCCTTCAGTCATCTCTTCTTTTGGCTAAAGAATCCAAATTACTTGTCTTTACTGCTGTCCCTTGTTTTTCCAAACCTCTAATTATAGTGAGGCAATATTGCTATCAGTTTAGAGAAATGGCAGTGCATTGACTTACTAATGCTGACGAAGCAGTTCAGTAGTGAAGCCTGGAATAAACTTTGTGCTCAGACATCTTTTTGCATGTAGTAGGTGTTAGGATCTGTTTCTGGGACTCTGGTACTCCCTCTTTCACACTCAAGCTGAAATGTCCTACCCTTTTGTGTTATGAGAAGGAATATAAAGAGGGGAGTAGTGCAGCTTAGATGTGCATGTGGGCTTTTTTCCCTCAAATGATCTGTACGTACATTAGCATGGGAGAAGTGAGCCATGAGTGTTGGGAGGATTAGGCTGCAGTAGTTCCATTAGTCACAGCCCTGAACAGAGCAAGAATGTCACTGGAAGGCTCTGGTTTGGGCAGTAATGAATGTGAAAATGGAATAGTGCATAATACTTTTATGCATTTGTCCCTTAAGTATGCCTGTAAGGGATGCATTACAAGAGCTCAGTCCCTGTTTATTCCTTACATGTTCATGTTGAGTGAGGCCAACTGCAAGATTTTGCTTTTTCCAACACATTTAGCACTGCAAGCCCACTCTGATACCCCAGATGTTTTAGCTGATTGTTTTTCAGTATATAGCTACATGTTCTTTACTCATAGCACAGCTTTTAAAGCTCTTACAATGAATACCCATCATTTTCTTGTTCTTGTTTCACAGCAGCTAAATAACATGCCTGTCTTCACTGTTGTGTTCATGTCACTGAATTCCAAGGACACAGTGTAAATATCTGCTCTGAGATAATCACTACAGATTCCCCTAGTACTCTAGAAAAGGGTATTTCCATCATTTGGATCATAGTGGATTAGATATCCAGCCAATGGAAAAGGTAGATTTTAATTACCATGTTGCCAGGATTTTATATGTACATTGTCTTGCTTAGGCAGAGAAGTGAGGGAACTGGGAAGAAGATTATGCAATAGTTTGTTTCTCTCAGTCAATGTCCTTGTCAGACAAACATACTTTTTGAAGTTAACATGCAACCAGTAAACCAATAGCTTTTTTTGAGAGCCAGCTTGCTTTGGATGCAAAAGCCAAAACTAAGCTGATGTAGCCTCTGCATTACAAGCTTGTGCTTCAAAGTACAGAAACCTCATAGGCACTGAGAACACTTGTGTCCTTGCCCTGAATCTCACTAAGAAAAATGTTTATGACTGTTTTTATTAACAGGAAGCAGGCACTGAAGATTTTCTGCTTTTTAAATAAGTATATTTGAAACAGTAGAAAAACAAGATACACAGTGTAATAGTTCTCCATGGTTCTGTTGTTGCTAATCTACACAGCTATCCTAAAACAGTCTAGTAGTTACTATCAAGGAGATAACTAGAAACTGTTGTATATATAATTATTCACATCTAGAACTGTGATTAGCCATGGCTGTATGTCTCAAGACCTTGATTTGATACTGGTATCTCTGTGTAGATGACAGATGTTTGGGATATTGGAAACTCTGTAGAGGTATGGTATCATAAATTCAAAGGAATTATACAGGTGGAATTTGGTGAGGAGATTGTTCTATGTGTTTGTGTATGTCTGTGTGCTGTGTTCACAGGATACCGCAGTCTGGAAGGGACCTCAGGAGGCCTCTAGTCCAATCTCGTGCAAAAAGGAGGGTCAGCTATAAGACTAGCTATAAGACAAGGTTACTAAGAGCTTTGTACACATAGGTCTTAAAAACCTGCAAGGATAGAGATTACTCAACTGGGCAGTGTGCAGGCACATAATAAAGTGGTTGTAGTTTTTGTATCATGATGAAATATGTGATGTTGTTGGAAGATACAGTGGGGTTTATAAATGACAGGCTGTAGATAGGTCAGTGAAGGTACAAGTACTGATGTCACTATTCTTTCACATCTTGGACTCCCACGCTCATACTTGTGACACTGCTTGTGATACCAAGACAAAACCTGGTCTCCTCCTTCCGTGGATCCAAAGGAGCAGTACGGGATTGTAGGAGGGCTGTGTTATTTTTACTACTTTGAAAGCTTTTTTGAGAACTGAGTTTGAAGGACACATTTGTCAGAATCTAGGTTCACTGAATAGTCAAGTATATGTGTGTGAGCAGGGCTTGAGAGCTGCAGAGAAAAGGACAGCAGCTGGTGACCTGAACCAACTGCCACATTGGGTTTTCATTGACCTTTTTATTTTAAAAGACTGTCTTGCACTGCTGGTTTGCAGGGACTTATGTGGTACAGTCTTGTCAGCCCTTCATTCAGTGAAATTAATCTTGTGGTGAGGGGAGCAGGGCAATATCTTGTGGTCTCTCCTCTTTACTCATAATTCCACTGAAGTAACTCACATGAATACGCTTACTTGCATATGTAAGAATTTGTAGATGACCCTACATTAATGTCTTTTTTTCAAAGTAGTAGACAGATGCCATTACTCCAAACATCCCCCTTTCCTTCTTCAGTATTATAAAACCAGGCCACAGTCCTGAAGCACATGCTATGCTCTTTTTACTAATGCCTGGAACCATGCTATAATAATTCATCATATTTGCTCTGCTCTCTAAAGCTAAACCATTAGGGGCTTGGCTAGCACTTGAGCGGGAGACCACAGCAATGCCATAGGCAAGCCAAGGAATTACGGAACAATACTGGTAGAAAAAATATCTAATTAGTGAAAGTCTTCACTTGGCCCCCCTGTTTCTGCTGAATTAGAGTAACAAAACAGGAAGAAAGTCTTACTGAATGCCTGTGTGCTTTATTTTATATAACTCTTGTTGGATGTCAGTGGCATATAAGCTAGGAAGGATAGGAATATTTTTCTCAGCCAAACATGTTTTGCTGATCACATTGACCACTGGCCAAGTGAACTGAGTCGATATGCACAATGTTTTAGAATATGTTCAAATTTTACTGTAGTGACTTAAGTTTATGAAAAAATCAACACATGAAAAAAGGGTCTCTCGTATTATTTCAAAATATAAATGCGATAGAACTTTTATGGGAAAGATAATGAAAGATGATATAGCACATTTTTATTAAACTGTAAAACTAAAGGAAAGAGTTTTTGATAGTATAGATGAGCCAGGATTGAACTGTGCCAGAAAAGAAAATATTAAAAGCAGTAGTGAACATTTGACATATTCTCAGTAGGGCATAGTCCTGACGTCAGTGATTTACCTTCACTAATGAGTTTAGCACCTAAGAGACTGCATGTTGGTGGGAGATGAATTTCAGTCATTCTTTTTCACTTACCCAAGTGTCTTTCAGTGAAAGTTAGGGGCATGTTCATATTTTTCCACCAAATGACTTTTCTCATTGTTTGTTCATGCTTTCATACCTGAGACCCAAGGAGCAACAAGTGTAGTCAAGTGTAAGGCCTATAGCTTGCTGTTAAATCTTGCTGAACTTGGTAGACTCACCTGTTGCCTGCTTCCTTAATTCAGGGTTATTGTTATCTGCACCAACAAGAAACTGAAACAAAATAAAAGCAGAAGCAGTTCATGCCTAAGGGAGATTTGACTTAGATAATCTGATACTACCAAGCTGTTTCTGGTATGAAGCTGAGTGCAACTGTAAACCAATTCTGTCAGAGTGAAATGGGCAGTATGATAACTCACCATGCCTTGGAATACGAGGTTGAGATATCAAAGGTAAGACACAGACTCATATAATATGTACAGCTGAGTGTTAAAACATGATATCTTACCTATCAACTTCCATGTCACTTGACAGAGTACTCTGCGTCAACACAGAGGAGAAGGGAAAGGCATAATCTCAAAGCCTGTTCACTGTAAATAATACAGGAACTGAAATACACTTTTTTTTCCTCACTTGGTTTTTATTCTCAGTCCCTCTTCTTTTATGTATGAATGCGTTAGGTATTTCCTAACCATCTACTTAGAGTTTAAGTGTCACTCCATGGAGGATGATTAATGGTTAATGATTAGGAGAGATGAGAAATTCAGTGCATTACAATGGAGAAATAAAAGTTTATGGTTTTGGAAGAGAACCTTAAGAAAGCAGATTTCATCCATCAGAGATGAGACTGTCTTTATTCAGTCATTCTACACGCTGAGAACCGAGAAGGTGCAGGCAATGGTATCCATGGTTTTTAATACCAACTGCTAGATGTTGTTAAGCAATTTCCAGTTTACAGGTGAAATGATATGATAACTAGTGAAATCTTTGCACTGGAAAAATCTTATAGAATTATAATAGTGATAGTGGAAAGTTCTCATTACTGTGTAGCACTTTTAAACTTTTCATTTCTAAACTCCGGGATAAGAGATTAGTGGGATTTAAGTCAATGCTTTTACCCCAAAACCACTTATCACCTGATGTAAATAAGAAATTAGCCTTTCACTTGTAGAGAGGAACTGGAAAAAGTAATATAAATACTTGTGAGAGCAGAGACGAGTTTACAACATAAAATATAAGTTATGCAAACACATCAACAAGTACTAGTGTATAAGATATGCTGTATTTCCTTTATTATTGATAATAATAGAGCCATCAGGCAGAAATATTCAAAATCTTAGTTTCCCAGGGTTCAAAAAATGAAGAGTTAGGGGCCAGCAGGTAAGAAGTTTGCCATGAAACTAGCCAGATTGATTTCTGAAAATGAGACATTTGAAGGAGTAGTGCCTGGGTCTAAATCTACACCACAGCAAGTAGGGAGAGATGAGATTTCTGGTTTTAGAAGTAACACTAGTTCTGGGGATGGAATAGAAGATGTTCCCTAGAGCAAGCAATTAGTCTTTACAAAAAACAGCTTTTTCCTATGTGATATAAACCTTTTGATTTATTGCATACAACTCTGTATATTAGAACCACACAGAAAAAGCAATAGTATTTTCAGCAAACAGTGTTTTATAGAAACAATTTGATTTCTAGATCCCCTACCTTTGTGGGAATAAGCGCGGATCTGCAAATATATGCAAGTTTTGAGGAAGCTATTAAGGAATATTGTATACTTCATAGCCAATATACAGCATCCATGTGCTGATCTCTCTTTGAAATCTGAATCCAAAGTAGATTTCTTGTAGTGGCATGATACAGTTCAGTAAGTTCTGCACATGCTTGAAATAAAAAAAGGAGCAAAGAGAGAAATACGTGAATTCAATCAAAACTGTTATTGGAAGTGGATGGGACGATTTCAAAGCTGAAAAAAACATTTTAAGCAATTCCAAGGTAATAAGTATGGGTAAAATCATAGAAAGTAAGAGGATGAAATTAGACTTTATTTCATCACAGAAAAAGTTGGAAGTGGAAGAAAACAACAGTTTTATACAGTTCTCTTACAGTGTATCATTTATCAAACAAATTAGTTAGATCATCCACAATTTTCATTCTTTGATGTTAATCGTTTAAATAAGCCAGGGTGCTAAAGCCTTATTGCATGTTGTTTAGTTAGTAAAATCAATGTGAAGAATAAAAGGAAAGGATGATAGTGATAAAAAAGAATAGAGAACTTAGCCCCTGAGAATTAAAACACAGCAAAAAGTCTAATATAGCAACAGGAAAATTAATCCAAAATTGAGCAACCAAACAGTATAGAAATGAAAACAAGACAGAAGTGACATGTTGTACCTTGATATAGTGCTGACTTTTCTCTCATTGTCACAATTACATGCTATAGAAGGTATCTGTAAAACCACAGATTGTACATTCAGTGCTCATTCTTTGCTTGCATACAGTTATTTCTCACTTGCAAGCTTTCTTCTCCTTTCCTAAACCACCTCTTACATAACTGTAGAAGATAAATCTTTTATTCTTTCCTTGTGCTTCCTCTGTATTGACGTGTGGTTTCTCATCTCATATTTAAATTATGAACTCTTTGGTACAGGGTTGTTTGGCATACCTGTGCTGTGCACAGCAGGGTCCTGATCAATGAGTAAGAATCACATTACAAATGGCTGTTACTAATAATAACAATGAAAGTGTTTAAAAATACTTTATTAAAGGTGTGAGCAAGGACACATTCGATGGTGAATTTTTCATCTTCTCAAAGGTCTGGTAGCATGCAACTATTTTTATACTGCTAGAGATGATAGGTACTCTGTGAGAATGATTTGAGAATATTTGAAAAGATTAAGCCATAAAAATACTAACAGAAAAAGGCTGATTCCAGTCCCATGTGGACTGTATTTCAGAACTACTCTACTAATTTCTATGGACCTGCACCCAACTTACATGACAAGACGTTAGATGATAAACAAAGCAGCAGGGAATATTAAGAAGAAAATCCATCACTCCCACTAGAAAGCCTCAATCTGCAGGGTTTACGATAACAGGGAGAACAGTAGGAATGCTTGCAATGTCAAGGGGCAAGAGCAAGAAGAGGTCCCAATTTTACTCAAATGACTAGTTCAGTCTTCTACTGAATAGTCATGGAACCATGAATTTGTAACTCAGATTTGTCTGTTTTTAGGGGAGTGACCTGAGCTCATCAGGTACAGACTGTCCCGATGAACGAGTTCAAGCATTCCATGTAAACTGCAGCAGCTCTGCTAGTGTGGGTTGAGAATAGGCCAGCTTCAGATCCCCGAGCTGCCTCACGGCTGGCATGCTATTACAGTTAAGGGTGTTTGAACTCTCTCAAACTAATCAGGGATTTAAAATTGCTTTTCTGTGGCCTGAGTGATGTTACTCAGTCTCCTGGTCTGCCTTTGCCAGCCAGACTGGCTCCTACATGCTAAGAGCTGAAGAGGGCTCAGAAGGGAGTTAGGCGTGGCATAGTTTGGCCATGACATGAGTTAGGTGGGTTGGTTTGTGTGGAGTGGTAGTACTGGAGGGGGTTCGGATGCATGCTAGGTTGGGCAAGATTTTGGTGACTAACAACAATGCATAAGTCTTGAAGTTAACGTAATCCTTTAGATGCCTTAGTCCCCTTAGCAAGTAAGGACTACCAGTTACTTGTCTTGTTGTCTTCTCCTCTTATATATTGCACACAATAGAAAGTCCAGTGTGAGATTGACTCAAGGGTAGTGAGAAAGGCAGTAAGCCAAAAAGCAGGTGAAAGTAAGCCCAAGCAGTCATTTGGAATACCTGGAAACTTTATCAGTGTCAGGGTCGTTGGTTTTGAAAGTAATCTGAAGGGTCAAATCCACTGGAAAATACAAAACATATGCATAGTGTACATACACATTAATTCTGACATATTCTGAAAGCATCTGACTGGTGCACATGGGCAGCTCCATCACGAAGGCAGAGCATGTTCCTTGGGCGTGCTGAAATCTCAGTGCTTTGTGATGGAGTTAAGTTGTGTTAGGAATTTCTCACAGGACAACATGCCTTCCGCTGCCGCCGTGGCTGGGCTCCATTCAGACAGCAGCACATTACTGCTGCAGGCATTTGCTGTCTGAGAGCATATTACAAAGTGGTTTGGTTCTACTTTGTGGTGTGTGTACAAAGTTTGGTTAAGAAACATTTTTGGATAAAGGGACATTGTAATAGTTCTTAGTTTAATTTTTTTTTTTCTATTAAATGCATATTGATACTGCTTTTCCTGTATGATCAAAACGTTTTTGGTCATTTTCACTGAAAGAAATGTTTAATCCTGTTACATGTATATCCAACAGGTATATTTTGTATAGCATATGCTGGTACTTATGCAGACTATAATGATGTTCAGGAAGAAAACTAAAGGGAGTTTTGTTGGCATGAGGAAGTTCTTTCCACTTTTCCTTCAAGTATTGTATCTTGTTCAGAGTTTTATCTTCCTTTTCAATTTGGGAATTTTCTATAGGAAATAGTTAAAATAACCATTGTTTTTAAACCTTGGAGCTATGATTTAATCTTCAGATCTCTTCTTCCATGTCGATCCAAGTGTGCAAGTTGTTACATTAGTCAGAGTCAAAAATAATTTTATGTTTTCCAGTAGTACGTTGTTAAATCTACTAATCTTGCTTAATTTGTTAACTAGCCTAATCCTCTCAAATAGAGCATGTATTGGGGTACAGAGCAAGTGTTCTCAGTGTTCAGCTGACTGTCTTAAACTCCTAATCCGAAATCACCAGCATGCTGAACCATTGAAATGTTTTGAAATTCTGGCAGAGCTTCCTGGCCTATGGAGTCCTTTTTGCTGTCTTTATTGATGGCATTGCCTTGAAATCTGTAAAGAATTAATGTATAAAAGTCTGTGTGCTGGTTTATTTAGTCATCTATTTATATCCATACTTATTAAACTTGTGTCTACTTTCCAAGCCTCAAGGCATATTTGCATCTTTAAAATCATAATCCAAATAAGTTACTGCCATAGTAGCAGGCACTCTATGTGCAAGTAATCACCAGTCGTTGCTACAAGAAGAGAAGGCAAAATGCTGTCATAACAAGTCTTTTAAAACCCTAAGGAACATCTATATTAACCACTAATTCAACATAAGGCTCTGTTAGACAATCATATGCTCTATTTTATGAAGACCCAGGAATTTTGGAAGATAGCTGAATCAGAACATACCCTAAAAACCTACAATGTAAGTCTTAATCAAGATTAATAGATTTAGTATTGGTAACAATAAGGTATCTGCCAATTTCATATGTCACCAAGAATAGTAAAAAAATCTAAATTTTTTATGTAACTTTTCTGGAACCAAAAGACATGCCATACCACTAGGTTTACAGGAAAAGAAACTTGACCTGTTTTGACCCTGAGCTGAGATGACTTTCTATGGGCTATAGTTACTGCTGTTGGTTGTGGGAGTTAACAAATAGTAAGGAGCACTTCTTTTCTCAGGCAGGATATCTTCTCTGTTTAGGGTAAGCGCCATCAGTGCTTACTACATTTGGAAAAGAAACCTCTAGTATGTTAGGCTTTCCTCAAGTGTCTATAAACTGGGCTAACCTCCTAACATCAAAAGACTTTCATATCAAATGATGTAGTTGTGAAAGGCATTCATTTCTGTATTGACCCTCCAGTATGTATAGCAGACATCAGAGGTGATCAAGAATTTTTAGACATGAAATTGATTTCATAATAGATAACTGATCATATTTTATACCATAATTAGCATGTGTTATTGTTTATACTAATGACAAGGCCGCAGATATGGATCAGATGAAACAAACGAGCAAGTTGACAGAGAATGAATTATTGAGAAGACAGTAAAGTTGGGAAAAGTCATTCTCCATTATTTTCAACGGTTTGGAACCTTCATCTAACTTCAAGTAATGTTTAGTCTTAACTGATTAAGAAATAGGTTAGAGAACAGGAAAAAAATAAAGTTGAAATCACTCAAAGTGAAAGAAAGAAAAAGAAATAGAGGACACAGAAGTCCCTGTTGCTAAACACTGAGTACTCTGTTGGTCTAGAGAGCATGGCAGACCTTCTTGAGGTTTTACAGTTACCTAAGCAAGTTCAAATAAATGGTGTTTTTTCCCTCCATGTGTGTCTTTCATAAAGTAGATGAAATTTTGTAGCATGATACACCGAATCTGCTAGGTTCATTTCCTTAGACCGTCTAAAGTAATGTGTTTTTCTCAGACATGTCACAAGCAATCCTGTCAAAATTTGCCTGAACGGGTTTGTTTTAAATCATAAATAGTTGTGATATATATAGTAAATGCTCAAGAACCTTGAAGAAAAAGAAGATCATGGCCTTCTGAGTACTCCCAGCTCCTCATCTAAATGTGGGTCTTGAAGTGTTTGTTTTGGCCAGTCTCAGATATGGGGTCTCACAGCTTGGGTGTTTGATCTCATTGCTATCTGTCTTTCTATCTATCTATCTTACCAGCCTGACTTCTCTTCTAAAAAATTGCTGTGTTTCTCCTCGGCCCCCTGGAGTTCGGTTGTTTTGGTTTCTGTTTACCATCTCATTCTTAGCTCTGGTGACAATGGTACATTTTGCTCGTAAATATTTTGTCCTTCTGCTTTTATGCTGTTTGTATTGTACGGTTGTTTATCCAACACCCCAAACAGCTTGGTAGGGAGAGTGGAGAAGGAACTTCATATAAATAAATAATTGTTTTTAAATGCAGAGGACTGCCCAGTAACAAAATTCAGTAGAATATGTCTCTCCTGGTAGAGGGTGGGCCTTTTCTTTGATAAATCAGTGAAATGTTTGGAGGACTCCCCCTGTGCTCAGAAAGGAGTGGAACATTTGAAGAAAGCCTCCTTCTGCTGTTTTGTTGATCTGTTAATGAACGCATTTTGTGCAAGTGAGATGTGTCAGGAATGCAAATGAGAGATCTTGCCCTGGAAGACTGGTATTTCTAATGCTTTGTTTTTACAGCTGCAGCAACAGGAGGGAACCAGCAGGTACTGGTTGTAGCTGTTTTGGTCAGTGTCTCTGAAAGGAGAAGACCAAAGATGGTTGAATTGTTAAGCCATAAGCAGGGAACGTGTTTCCTAACATAGCTTCAATTTTTAACATGGCAAGTCTTTTATGGACTCAACTTACCATAGGGTTAGGCATTGCAATTCCAGATGGCAGTGCCTAATTTTGGTGCCTGGAGGTCAAGTGAGGTACTCTTTACATTAGAGGGCTGTGTGCTCACAGTCGGAGACACAGAAGCCAGCATGCCTACTTTGCCAGCTTAGGGAGTTGGATGTGCTGAAGGGAGAGGGAATTGTGGTTTATGATCTGCCTAGTTTTTGTGTGTGGGAAAATGCCTTCCTTCACAAAGGGTTGCAGATTTGAACCCTCTCTTCAGATGCACCATGCAAGCCTTACTTTCTTATCAAGTATAGGTGTTAAAAAAAACAACCTATAGATAGCTTTTTTATCCAATATCCCACTTGTTAATGTTTTCATTCTGGATGCGACACTCAGGTTCAGTTCCTCTCTCTGGCTCAGAAGATACAAAGTTGTACCACCTTGAAGAAAGTTTTAGCGCTTTGGCTCTAAGATGCTGTAGCATGAGAAGTGTTCAGCCTCTTGTGCTGCTATTTCACATTGCTTTGTTAAGCAGTAGTAAATGGGTATAAGCACAAATATTAATCTAACTCTACAGTGTAGTAGGGAAGGTATTTTACCTATTGTTTAGGTTATCTATTAGGTAGAAGTGGGGGACCTGGCTTCTAATACCTGCTCCAATGAATGCTTAAGTTAAATTTAGGTATGAGCAGTGAGTAGTATATGGACCTCAACTGTTATCACTGGGAAAACATAGCTTGAAGTTGGTTGTTTTCCAGATTAAAGCATTATCTGTCAGGAACTTTACTCAGAAACCTTCTAATTGGTGCACTGAGGACGGGTGCATTGTTTTGTCTAATCCCACTAAATTTTAAAAATAATAAAAAATTGGCTCCTGTGAGTTTCTTTTCCTCATCTACAATTTATTTCTCTACAGTTATTTTGCATGTTCAAAATAAAAGGCAATTTTAATCACAAAAATCCAAACCCTAAGTTACAGAGAAAGCATAGTTCAGCAAAACAAACTGCAAGTCCTAACGCTGTTCTGGGTGTTCGAGTTCAAATCTTTAGGACCTGAAAAGACTTCATATCATGTGAGAGAGAGGACTGAAGTTTTTAATGACAACTGAAAAAGATGTTAAAGATCAACGGTTAAAACATCAAATACAATCTTAAATCTCAAATGTTTTTGTAGTTTATCTGTTTCTTTTTGGAAAAGAAACTGCCCATGTCAGACAATTAAAAATTCATCAATATGTTTACTTGTGCATTTGCCAATGCAGTTTTATGGAAAACCAGAATGTATGGAAAGGTTAGCAAATGCGGTATTTGGAAGATGAGATGTGCCTATTATCCCTTAGAAGTTTTACTGTTGCTGATTTTTCAGATGATGAGCAGCAATACAAATCACTGAGGTGTCATGAAACTTTGTTTTCCAGAGGAGGAGAATTTATTACCCTTAGTTTCCCCCAGTCAATGATTTCACATTGTGCAACTCCCCTTTCACTTGACTCCTCTCTTTCCTGCGCCATTGTGCTTCAAACTTCTCACCAACTGCTCAATGACCTCCACAGACTCTTTGAAGTTTTTCAAGTCCACACTCAATTTCCTGAAGATCTGCTCTGGGATCCATCCCTCCTACTTTCCACTTCCGTGCAGCATTTCCAAGGGGAGATTTCTGTTCTGATTTGTTGTTCTGTTTAGTTGGTTGCCACCTACACGTGTTGAAGCTTTTGAAGGCTGCTGTTTCAGAGTTGGTTAGGTTGTTCTTGTACTATTAAAGAAATATTCCTCCTGAGGTCTGTAAAGAAGAATTCTTCTCAGGCTTCTCTGAGTTCATCCAGCTATGTTGCTGATATATTGCTCGAGTTTGCTTTTTGACAGCTTGTATTCAATATGGCTAGTCTGAGATCATTGCTTTTCATTTTAAGGCTTTTGCATTTTTATTCTGTAATGGAACTGACACCTGTCCATTCACAACATAGCCCTCAAGGAGCTAATATCTGTGTTACTTTCACTGCCATCTTATTTCTGTGTTTCTGCATTCCCTGATAGTTACCTTAAAACCCATGAAACGTACCTTGTGTTCTAGGCCTATTTCTTTCCAAATCAGTTGAATTGTCCTAAAGTTCCTTGCTTCCTTTGAGACCCCCAGTTTAAAATAGTAGTAAATATTGAATTAGACTAAATAGTTCTGAAGCCTTTTCCAGCTTGTTCTCCTCTATAGTACTTCAGAGTTGAAGGATGGGCTTTACATGGTCTGCCAGGTTACTAGCTGCATGTGAACTCATTTGAGAAGGAGAGAGTGCTGAGAACTGTGAGTAAAACTTTGGAGAGGCTATTTGCAGTGCAGGGGTTTTTATATTAATTTTAACTCTGAACATCACATTTTCCCCCTAGGGTCCCTTTATAGCCTGTGGAGAAAAGCAGGCACCTCTGGAGGCCAGCGCTCATAACCCACCTTAGGTACCTGTAGAAGGACAATTTGAGTTGCCCTCTGCCTATGATGCTCCCCATTGAACACAGGGGGAGCTTAGGCTGACTGTCTTGGACTTGGGTGTTTCACTTTTCTTCCCTAGGTCAGGTGTGTAGAAGCTCCACTCCAGATTTCTATTCCCTGTAGAAATACTGGTATTATAGTATCAAATCACCCTAGTTGAATGTGGTGAAGAAGAGTGAATATAGAGAATATGACTTTCTCACGTACAATGTGAAGGAGTGTTTTGTGGCTCATGGAGATGCCCTGTGAACCCTTCTGCACTAAAAGTGTATTTCAGGGTTGCTTAGGATTGCAGGAGACTGATAGTGATGAAAATCTGTGTTGCTTTTCATAAAGAAAAAAACATAGGCACAAATATACTTAAATTGAATTATGTTGCTATTTTGGAATCAATGTGCTGTAGAATTGGTATAAGAAGCAGCTAACATTTGAAAGAGAATCATGCTTTTGCAGGCAAAAAAGAAATCACAAGGAAAGCACCAGATCTATTTCTGTATATAAATGTATAGCTATATAAATATTTACGCAAGTACATGATTAATTTTGTATGTACAAACACACACATACATGCATGTCAACTGGAGAAGGGATTAGAAAATGTCTGTGTATGTAGAACTTACACTTAAAAAAAAGGTTTGATGTTTTATTTACAGCTATCCCCTCGTAGGCCCACATATATCCATAAACACAGAATAACATTCTGCAGCACCATGGTGTCAATGTATGTCTGTAGTCTATAGGATCTCGAAGTTTCGTGAAAGCATTCATTTTTGCACCATCCAAGTATCTATTCTGTACCGCTTTTATTTATTTAAGAATAATTTCCTCCTCTGAAACTCTATGACAGGAGAAGTAGAACTCATGTCTCCTGAGACCTAGTTGTTCACCTTAATGCAAGGGCTTGAAAGGCTGGTGAGTCAGACTTCTCCAGTTAAGGGTTAAGTGTGCTGGTTAAATTCCATGAGAGGTAGGAAATCCTGTCTCTGAAAGAGTAAAAATGTTATTGATGAATTGATCTGGCAGTATCTTGCACGTGCATGGCAAGGAATGTAAGGGCCCAGCTACCTCTGAATTCAAATTCAGATGCCAAGAGCTGGGAGCTTCTACCTGAATGAGATCCTTTTCTAAAGAGTCTTCAACTTCCATCACTTCTTAGTTAGCAAGAGCAGTGGTCAGAAATGTGGTGGATGCTTTACAAGCCTAGGCAAATGGCAGCCCTTGTGACAACAAATGTGCAGTAGCAGAATTTATTTCTCGTATGTTTTCAATGGCCAACTGACAATGAAAATAGGAAGACAGGAGTTGTTCTGTAGTCTTCATTCATCTGCACATTGGAGCCTAAATGCAGTGAGGCAATAAGAAGCAGGTTTCCTTGTCTGAAGTCTTTCCAGCAATCTCAGCTGTTCTCTAATTATAGAGGTGATTGAGTTTTTTCTTTTCTGTCCATGCTTAAGAACCAGAATGGCAGAAATACATCACAAAATACAAGTTCTGTGGAGAAAAAGTTGCTAATGAAAATCTGGAGGAAAAGAGTTGTCTTAGGAACATACAAGAAGAAAGATCTCCTTCTTCACAGAGATCAGACCCCTGCTCTTCCAGGCAACCATGGTAGTAAGCCCACTTATACATTTGTCACATTCACTTCACCTTTATTAGGCCATTATTGAACTACTACTTTGCAGCATCCCTGAGCCATCCGTATGTAAGTAGTGACTTACTTATGGGTGTGTCTGTTTCCAGAGAAGAGGACCCATAGTGCATATGCCTACGCTCTACGCAGAGGAGGGCTGATTCTGCAGGCTGCTTTGCTCCAGTGCTGCAGAGAGGAGTGGAGCTGATTTCTGCTGTTCTTTAAAAATAACGTAGAGATCATATGTGACTGAGAGAAAATCTCCGTAGAGCCTGATTGTTTTGAATATAAACATTTAATTTACTAAATTTGTTTTAATTTCTCAGTCATAATAATTTATCAATATCTGCTCAACACTGCATAAATATTTTTCTTGCCTGGATTTATACAAAACAATTTTTCTACCTTTTGACTAGAACCAAAGAGCATGAGCACTCTTAGACAAGCAAACTGTCCACATTTTTTTTGGAAGGCAACAATGTTCATATCCGTGTGATACGAGAACTATAAGAACGTCACTAGGAAGAGAAATAGTGTTTTTTTCCTATTTCTATAGTTTCTACTATGGAGTGAAGTTTGAGTTTGCAGCTGTGGCTGGTTTCTTCTGGACTTTGTTAATTACCCATAATTAATTAATTATGTTAATGACATCATTTGCTTAATATGGTTAATGTAGATTTAAGACCTCTGGGATCATAGATCATGTCATCAGAGTATGTCACTCATTTTCACAATTCACCCAATTACCTCCCTATTGAAGCAGATTTCCCAGACGGGCATCCGTTCTTGATTTGGAGGTTCGTCACACTGTGGCTTTTGGCTTGTCCCCACTGCTGCTATTGCTACAGGTACATAAGCTGAAAATGAAAAGTCGATAGTTCCAGCAGTGATGTCTGCAGTAAACTAATCAGCACTAGCTGGGTTAAGATGTCTGGCTGGTATTTTGTGGAGAAAGGTTTTCTAAATTACTGGTTGTCAAAATAAATACCGACAAAAACTTTCCTGCCGAGGGTAACAGCCAGTTCTGTGTCCTACTCGTTGCTGTGGTTTAAACAGGATATTTCAAAGATCTGGTCTGTCCCTATTATCTTTTCTAAGTAACCATCTTAAAAATCAGTGTCAATAAAATTCCTACCTTGGCTTGTGAACCTGCCTAATGTGTAGTTCAGAGAGAGCATGCAGCCAGGATTGAGGTATTCCTGAAGAACCTAAACCATTGGGTAGTTTTTTCTCACAAACTTGGTGTTAAATACTTCACTGGCTTTGTCAGATTAAGACCGGGAGATAAGGTATTTTTTGAATTCTAAATAACTGCATGTTTTCTTTTCTCAAATAGAAGTCACTGTTTGAAAATACTCACATAAAACCTCTTCTCTGCACTGTATGTTTGTAGGGATTTCAGCCATATTGTAATGAAATGCAAAAAGTCTCTGTGAGTCTGTTTTATGACCTGTGTCTTGCATTAAGTATACTTGGCAAGTTGCTCTGAATAATTTAGTCTATAATGTCTTGATTTAGCTGCAGCTCTTGCAAGATTTATTTTAATATAGACTACTTTATCATTATGTTTTTAAAAGGTTCCTTTTTCTTAAAATTGCAGACATGGTCTTAAATTTAATTGGTAGATATTCCTTGTTTTTAATAAAAGGTTGTATTGCATAGTGCATTTCTTTATTCATAAAATGAAACTAGCATATTCTTAACCCTGTTGTTAAGATGTGTCAAGTATTTGGCAAATGATTGAGCTGAACAGATGTCTATCTTTTTCATTTGAGATGTTTCAGCTCCTTAAAATGATTTTCCTTCTGCTCCTTGAGTGACCACATCTTTGTTAAGAAAAGATTATAGTAGTGGATCCAGTAAGAAAGTTTTCAATTATTTCTTTCGCACACGAGGTAGGTAAACTAGGACATTCAGTTGACTGTTGTCATCTACCCAAATGGCACGTCACACTGAGGAAAATGTATATGAACAGATGAAAGAAATAGTTAACTGGTAGAGGAAGCAAATATTTTAGAAGATATTTTGACTTTACAACTTCCTTTGATTTTCCACTTCCATAATTTTGCATTGGTGTGAACAATTTTTGAAATGTGCTTATGCGTACATACCTGTTGCCTAGATAAAATGTTCTGACGAAATTACTTCTATTAATTTGAATGTAATCAATCTATCTATTGAATGTAATGCAAACCATGAAAACAGAAGTATTGAATAGTTAAGGAGCTCAGCTTCTCCTCTACACTTCACTTGTGCTTCTTTTCTCATCCTTCACGTGCATGTGGCTGGAGCCCTGACTATCCCACCTGCTTACCTTTGCTTTTAGTGTTGCCGCTGGCAGAGCATATCCGATAATCTCCACTCAAAACCTGACAGTTTGCTTGATCAGGAAACCCACATTTTCACATATATTTCAATATTTAACTGGAAAGTAATCCAAGGCCTTTGTGTGTAAGTTTAGGAAGAAGAAACATCAAGTGAAATAGTGCGGAGTGTCTATGTGATCTACACTGCTTTTAACACTTGCAGCTCTTTTTGAAGACAGGGAGCCAGATATTTTTTAAATATTTGGGTAGTTGCCTTTTAGTGAAGTCAAAGGCTCCTAACACCCTGGCTAGCTCCGAAGTATCTTCAATGCCAGATCAGTGACTATACAGCTTCAAGGCTGCGGCTAGTGACCTGCAGGAGTCAGGAAAAAAGTTTTTCCCCTGTGCACAGTTAGCTACATGGATTCTGGTGGGCTTTAAATTTTCAAACACGACAGTAGTTTCTGTTTTCAAAAATCTTGTTTAAAAAGATTTTAAACCTTCTGTGGTAATGTGTTGATTTCAGTGGAAACTTCTGACGTGCAGCCAAGCCCACATCTGGCCAGCTTGAAGTCTCTGAACTGCTGAGATCAGCCAGCTCGCAAGTCCTCAGGGACTGACTTCTGAAGTTGTTCAGGTTGCTGTTAGGATAGCTGTATTAAAGAATGTGAGGCTGTCAGAAGTGAGCTGATATATGTATGAGGGATACATACATACCAAAGACAGAGAAATAACTGACACATCAAAGCAGATGGATAAGAAATTCCGTAGCACCAACCAAACCCATTTCTGTTTGGATTGCTGAAAAGTATTTATTTGCTGCTTTTGCTTTATGGTGGAGGTGAAGCAGAAATACATTTGAATGAGAAGAAAGAAAGAGTAGTATACAATTCAGACTATTTTCTCTTCTCTCTTAAGATGGGGTGTGACTAGATCGCGTGCGGATGTGGCATTGTGGGATGTAGCTTGATGGGCATGGAGCTGTGTGGTGTTGGGTGGGTTGGTTTTTGGTGTGTTGTGGTTTGTTGTTGTTGTGTGGTGTGGTTTGTTTTTTTGTTTTTTGTTTTTTTGGGGTTGGTTTTTTTTTTGGTTGGACTTGATGATCTTACAGGTCCTTTCCAACCTTAGTGATTCTGTGATTCTGTGATCTATTGTCTAGGTTTTGGGTTTTTTTTTCAGTTTGGGTGTTTTCAGTGTTAAGTATTTTATGCACTGTGCCACAGCCTGTCATGGTCTGAAGGGAACTTCTGAGCTTCAGACCTTCTCCCTGTCTCATACTGGATGCTGCAGAAGCATCCAATAACTCACAGTGGTCAGGAAGACACCTTTCCTGGGCAAACATTTGCCCCCAAGAAATAGGATTTGCCACCTCCAGCAGCTCAGTGCCTATAGCCCCTTAGGCTGGGAGACCTAATACTTCCTGAATGAGCATGTTTTACTGTTTTAGGATCACCACTCCCTGGGCCACTGCCATTGAAATCTCTCCTTGTATTCGAGAAGTTTACAGTTAGAGATAAATAGTTCATTCTATTACAGTGAAGAGCTAGGCATTAATTTCTGTGTTTGGAGATAGATACAGAGAACATATATGATAACCTGTCTCTTGGTTTAGCTTGGTTTCAAGGTGATTTCTGTTTCTCCTCAAATCCACAGATGGTTCCCACTGCTGCCTGGGGCAGGAGGTCTAGTCCTTTTGGTAATACTACTTCTTACATTTTTCTTTCCCCAGAGAGGATACAGACCTAGTGTGTTGTCTTTCTTTGTATCCCCTTTCTCTTGTTGGTTGTGAATTCACCCTTGGGGAACCTTACAGCCCTTAGCATTTATAACTGATTCAGTCAATTGATGTCTCTCATAAACTAAGGAAGTGTTTGCTGACAAAGTTTTAGCCATTATTAGGAAAAAAAAATTTGAATGCCATTCTCTACTGTGCGGACCTTGTTGGGCATAACACTTCAGTTGTTGTGAACAAACCTGTTGACAGAGTACAAGCATGTCTCTTTTTAGGTGTTGTGGATTATATGTTAACTTTTTATTGCTTGTCATTAGAATACTATTCATTAGGCCAACATAAATAGGAATAGTGAAGCTGGATCATTAGTAAATCTAAGTAGAGGCTAGAATTTTTGGCAAATAAATGTATTTTCAGGCCATGTGTTCAGGTCACTTATAAATTAATATTTCCAGAGCTGGTAGGATCATAACTTTTTCTCTTCAAATTGGAGGAAAGACATGACAGCATCTTGGAAGTCACGTGGACATTATTTTCCACAAAATAACCTATTCAGACATGCCCTGACAAGCGTTAGCTGAGATCTGTTATGAACAGGGAAAAAAGAAGAGGCAAAATAATTGAAGATGTATCAATAAAAAGGCATTCTAAGTATGCAGTCTTGTGTCAAACCAGAATGATCTTGAAGGTTCTGTTTGCTTAATCACCAGATAAATCTCTCAGGAGGCTAAATGAACTCCACTGTAAAAAATATGTTCCATAAAGAGCTTTAGAGATCTGCTGTTACTGCCTGATGGGGATGAATCCAAAGTATAATAAAACTTCGTGATAGCAAAGCATTCTGATGAATCAAGTTCCAGAAGTCTGTCCTTGTATTTTACACCAGTGCTGGTGGTTATGTGCTTATAGTGCATCATGGACTTCCAGAAGACTTTACAGGCAAGACATGTCTTTGCTGAAATACAGCCAGAGGTTTAATATGTTTTAAGACAGACGATGGAGAAAACCTATCTACAGTTGAAAGTATAGTGAGAGGGAAAAGAGCATTTCAGTAGACAGAATTTCAAGCTGGACTTTGTGTGGGCAGCTAGGAAAAACTTGTCTTCTTTTATGAAGAAACCCAAAAGACTGTAAATGGCCATAAGTATTTTGACTTTGATATACATCTTATCTGAAATGTATTGCCCCCAGCAGCAGTGTCTCCAATGCTGCCTACTGGGGAGTTGATTCAGTTCCAATTCAGAGGCAAGAATAAAACCTACTGGGGTTTTCTGCAGCAACTGTGTGCTTTATAGAGGCATTAAGCTAATGATCCAGCACAACTCTGCTTTAAAATTGTGAGATTTGCAAGGATAACAGGGTTTCATGGTACTGTGTGTCCATAGGCCTATTAGAATAAAATGTTATGACTTAAAAAACACATGTGGTTTAAAAAAATGGGATGGAGATGGAAGGCAGTGTTCTTATGTAATTAGCCTAAGTCTGTATTCAGCTGCTATCATACCTCTGAAATATTTGTTGGTAGTACAGGATTGGATAATGAGTTGTGCATTCACTAATATTTAAGCAGATACTCTGAGCTGTGAATCATATTTTGAATAGTGGTATGTGGTGCCCGAAGTGTACATAGGCTCATGAATGCCTTCATTCATGCCCATCTGTTAAGATGGCAGTGTGCCCACATACAAGTGGATTGGTCCCTTTTCTAGAAAGCATAGTGCCAGACTGTTACAAGTTTGGATGGCAAGCTTACCTAACATTGCAAACAGCATCTCTGTTGCAGGAAATCCCTTCTCAGTATTAGGACTGAAGCATTAATAGGTGACTTGATGTGCTAGGTTACCCTGGAAGATATTTTATGTGTTGAAAAAAATACTGAAACATGGAAGAAGAAAGAATGGTGCCCATCTTAAAGCACAGCAGGATTCCGAGAGGAAGTGTCTGATGGCTTGTTCCATAGCAGAATTGCCTAGAGACAGCCCAAGACAGCTACTGCAGTCAGGCAAGGGCAGATGGCGTTGGGCAGTGGAACAGATCAGATGGATCTTTTCACAGTATCTCCTAGGTGCTTGTTAATGGAATGCGCCCAAAAGGCATTATCTTAAATGGCTGCGTCATGTCCTGCATTGAACTGTGCAGAGTACTTGCAGAAAATTCTGAAGTTAAAACAGTAGTTAGTTTTCCTGTAAAGCCTTTTGGGTTAACTGGGCACAATTTTAAGAGAAATTTGGTTATTTGAAAATGAGAAAAAAATTAATACTTTTGCATTGCTTTTATCTAAAGTAGGTGGCTTTCACCTTGGATCCATAACCAGATGATGACCATAACCAGAGCTCTGATAAGGTGTTTTATTGTTTGTTTTTTTTTTTCTTTTAAAGAATCTTTCTAAATGCTGTATATCTTTTAAGAAGCAATGGCACTGAGGCTATAAAACTCATTATTTGCTCATTTTTTTGTGAGGAAAATGTCTGTTATGCTTTTGAACATTAAATTGTTCAAAGTTAGTTCTCTTTGCACTTTTACTGTCCTACCTGTCCTTATAACAAAAATTTGCCATAGTGGACAAGGTGCCTGTATCGACTTTAGCCGTTGTCTTTAGGGAGCATGTGTGTCTGTTCATCATGTCAGCTGAATAACTGAGCTGGCTGATCGCTGTGTCAGCAAGCTAAGTCTCTCTTCCATGTAAGTAGTTCTCCAACTCTAAACATACTTGACAGATAGCTAGTGACCTTAGAAAGTCTTTTCATCTCTGACTCCACAAGTGGTAGCGTGACTACTGGGACAATGTTTTGGCAAGGATAATAATAGCTTAAAACACGTTGAGGTTAAAAGCAAACATCCAAATGCATTTGTCCAAATGACAAAGATGATCCACAGTTTATGAAGCCTCACGCACAGCTGCAGTAACTGGTACATGAACATGCACTGTCTGACTTCTCTTCTTCTGGTTTCCAAATATTTTTTCCCCAGATCTTTGTTGTTTAAGGAACAGAAACTGGTGTCTAGTATTTAAATGGATTTCAGGACTTGGCAAAACAGAGGATATCACATTTCCTTATGTACAGTAAATAGGTTTTGTGACATCCATTGGCAAAACCTTTAAGCATTTTTAATGAGATTTATGCTGCTGTCCTGGCCTAATGCATTATAAAAGCAAAGAAGGAAGATGAATTATTGTCAGATTTTTGGTGGGCAGAGTAGTCTTTTAGAACTGCAGAGGGATTCCCTTGTTCTCCTGAGAGCAGCCTTGGTATGTGGGTGAATCCTGTGCTCATCCTACGCTCCTTCCTAGCTTGGAGCTCAGCAACCCATTGCTGCATATTGTTTGCTGCTTTAAGGAAGGCTTATCTCTGGGAAGAACAGTAGGGAATGAGGGTGTTGGTAACCAGAAGGTAGAAGAGGCTGATATGAAACAAAACCAAGACTTCTCTGTGTTATGTCCTTTTTTTGTTTGTTATTTTAGCTAGGGAGAGTGAGGGATGGAGTGCAGCAGCCATACTTTTAATGAGATATATGTTCCTTGCAAGAATGTGATTCCACTAAGATAAAAAACTTGAGCATGGCTTTTGGTGTACTGAGCTTCCAGGGCAGTGTTTCTGTAGCCCCTTGGCTCCAATCCATTAAATATTATTAAATTTAAAAATTGTGCCACTAAAATTCACTGTGATTATAAAAGACTTAATGCTGACAAAAGCTTAGAGGGATCAGTCACCTGAGCATCCCGGTGAGTCCTGATGGCAAGGACATATTCTTAGAACAACCTTCTGGAAAGCCTACTAAGCAAGCAAAATGTAAGTATAGCAATTCTTGCTGTTCAAAGCCTTAGTCCATGCCAGACACATGCAAGTTATGGAAGAATAGGTAGAAATGGATGTTGGCCCTTGGGAGGGCATTGCAACTATTCTCCATCCTACAGACATAGGAAGAGATTTTCAAAAGACCCAGAAGGGATTCAAACTTGGATCAAGTCTTTGATGGCTTCTGCAATGGATGTGACCACTGAGCGAAGGAGTAGTTCAAATGTGTCTACATTCAAATGGGGAAATGAGAACAGTTTTTGCCAACAGAGCCTTGCCTGTGCAGCCTTCATGGTGAGCTGCCGCATGCCGGCTCACACCATGCTGCATTGGAAGTGGTGTTTTCTTGGTTGATAGCTAGCCAGATGCCTCAGCTGCTCATACAAATGGTTCAATGCAGATCAATGAGATTTTCTAGACACAAGCAGCTAATATTTCAACAAGCAATTGCAGATAAAATTGCTGTGTCAGATTTCATGGCAAAGAGAGCTGCTGCCTTTGTTCAGAAAATTCTGTGCCTGGAAAGTTTACAGACCTTCCCATTTCAATCATCTGAAAAATTCTGCTTTCAGATCATCTTTGAAATATTCGGAGTCTCTGCATGCCAGTCTTCTTAGGCATTCTTTTTCTAGTTTGGAAGAATCAAAGATGAAACAGGGTGCTTTCTACCCCTGGCAAACCTCAGGAGGCAGGCTGCTGCTACAGACTTTGCTCTGGTTCTGCTCTGTCCTAAAGTGTATAGCTGTATATTGGGATAAGAGGTCATTACTATCATTCCGGTCTTTCTGAGAAACTTCTTGCTGGGTGCTCTATTTACATAAGCATGTTCATGCATGTATGGATGCATTCTGTTTTTCCAGCTGATTTTCCAAGGAGAAGTGGGCCTTCCCTTTGTGTTCCTTTCCCTACATGCAGAATTTGTCAGATTCCCAGAAAATGTCTACCTTGAAACATGTCAGTCTGATAACAGTGAAAAAAGGAGATTAAATTTTGCAGCATGGTTTGATTCAACAAACCATATTTTTTAAAGAAATATCTTGATTCTGCTGTAAAAAAACATGCCAGCGAGGCAGAGCAGCTTCTTCTATCTCTCTCAGCCCACATGTCTGCCGTTTTTGCCCCCACTCTCCTAAATATGTCTATGTCACCCAAAGGACATAGTCCTGGGCTTTTGGCCAATATCCTGGGCTTGAATTCCCACATAGAAAAGCATTTACTTAGGAAAATAATGTCATGTGGCAGCCGATAGGCACAATACTACCTCTACTGCCAGAAATGTACTGATTCTAAATGAAGCTGTGGCAGATGGCCTGAAATGTTTCAGTCCTTTCTTTCTCTAGACCCGGATTACCCAATTAATTTGTACTACGGTGCACTGGGTCATTATACCAGGTTCTGGTCAGGCGGGTGGGATGCATTGGCTCTAGCTTTGCTGGACGAAGCAGGGTTTGCAGGTGGGGTAAGGGCAGTGTACAGCCAAATCCCTGGGACAGCAGGGTCCTGGTGGGGCCGGGCAAGTGGAGAGGAATATGGGGTCATCCCTCAGGACACCAGGGACAGCGTCTGTTGGAACTAGAATAAATGTACTTCTGGTTCAGGTTGTGACTGAGTCCACCATTTGAGCAGCTCTCTTTTCGTTAAGGGTGGCATTTTACTTGATAATTATGCTTTTATAGACACTATACCTGCAGAATTACCTTTATGTTACTGTTTATTGAGTGTTGTCCTCATGCATGGTACTTGGAAGATAGAGCAAAAGGCCAGTAGGACCCTTCTGGTGTTGTGATTAGAGAAATACGTAAGTCAACAAAAAGGTTATTTTTGTTAAGAAAGTGGTGATGCATAGGGAGATTTGGTATAGCTTAGGGAAAATATATGGGGAAGAATAAGAAAGAGTCAAATACTACATCGAAATTTTGGGATTTTGGGCAGAGAGACTAGTGCAGTCATTTTTAGTGTGGTGGAATAGTTGGGAGACAAAAATGAGCAGCTATCATTTTGCTAGGTTTATTAGAAGGAGTGACTTTGATGTGTAACCTAGTAAATACAGTCCATCAAACCAGAATTAGGCCAGCTGCATATTACTGGAATAGCTCAAGGAAAGTGTCTTTGTCTGTTTTCTCCTCTTTTTTCGGTACATGTTTTCACTCAGTTAAGAAAAGTCAGTGGAATTGCATTTAAAAGTGTTGTCACTTCACAGTCTGTCACAGGGCTTTTGCCAGCTCCCTTCAAAAGGAGTTGGTGCCTAGAACTGTGCCAGCTGGTTGATCTGATCATTCCGTCACTTTACTAGAGAATCTAAATATATAGCAGTATGAGCTGAAATATGTCTGCTGTCCTGTTTTGCAACTATTCTGCATTTGAATGAAGAACTACTTTCACATTAAAGCGGTAATGAAGCTCTCTCTATCTTTCTATTCTATAGGTTGTCATTTTGTATTTTGAGCCAAGTGTATTTCGCTGTGTTCTCCTAAGATGGGTTCGTCTTCTGGGCTTTGCTACTGTTTATGGAACTGTGACACTCAAGCTGCACAGGTATTTTGCATATTATTAATTTCCATCTCTGTGGGAGTATATGCAATCTGTGTGGGTACTTAGATGGAAGAGCCGCAAATATTATCATAAACAAGTGGCGTTTCTGATTTTTAAAACCACTGTGTATTTCTCCTCACTATTGCTGCTAAAATCATATGCTACTAATCCCAGTAGAGAACTACGAATGCAGACAGGATTTGATGAAAAATATGTATGTCAGCTGTAAAATTGTGCAAGAACCCCTTTTCACAGAAGGTGAATATATTTTACTCGGATATAAGAAAATACAGAAGTGTTCGCAGAGTGTTCGAAAGTGTTCAAAAGTTTCCCTCTAAGGTATTCATAGAGAGATTCTTTCTGAGTGTTTAGATACAGCGATGGCGGGTAAAACAATACACCATGGTGTATATACTTACTCTGTTTTCTTATGGCTCATAAGTCAACAGCTGCTTTCTTCAGGCAATGACAGCAGACAGGCTGCACACTTATGAGCATCAGTGCCTGCCAGCAAAAATATGTGGGAAATTCTGGGTTCCACAGGGTTGGCAGTGCATTCACATGCAATTCAGACATTAAGATTCAGAGACTCAACTTCAAATTCTACTTCTACAGTCCCCTTTAAAACTGAAGCCTTTTCTGGCTATGCTTGATAAAATCCTAATGCTTTTTCCCATCTAAATTTTAGTGAAAAAAATTACTGATACATTCTGTAAGTATTTTTATTGAAGCAAAGAGAAATGCAGTATGTGCATATTGGTACTTAGACATCTTGGATGAAGTAGGCTTGCTCACCTTTTTATCTTAGTTTCACTACGGTGTTGGCATGTTAGGTATGGGAAGTTTGATAGCATGCTGGTAAACTGAATGAGGACTGATAATATCTTGTGTTTCATGTTGCACTATTGGCTTGTCACATTTTAGGTGGAAAACCCTGCCTTCCCACTGAAATAGAGCCTTTTCTTGCAGCTCCTTTTTGTTTGTGTCCCTGGTTACAGGTGTACACTTTGGCTGGTAAACTCTGACTGTATAATGCTATGTCTGGCCACATCTTCACATTGAAATTCATCCAGAAAATCCCACACCCTCATGGTATTGTCTAGACTGAATGATTTCTGATGCAAAAAGAATAACAACTAGAGCACTATAGAAAAGATGTAACACAACTGGTGATTTTTCTTGGGTGGTTTGTTAACTATAGCTCCGATATATAGAGAAACAGCCTAAGACTATGGGAGACTCACATCATCATTGCAGTTCTGCTACCCTAACAGGTTGTTTATATGATTTTACATGATGTGAGCAAGCAATATCCTGACAGAGGAGATGATCTTCCATTTATATGAAGTGAGGACAGGCTCCAAAATTGGGCAGAAAATCTTGCACTTCTGCTTTGTTTATTCAGCTATTTGGTGTTACTTGGCACCTGTGCTGACAGGCTCAGCAAATGGGGCCAAGGGTGAACAAGAATCCAAGAATGAACTACATCCTCATCCTTGATGAGCACAATACAACGAAGGCCAGCAGCAAACTGAAGTGTATCAACAGGACCCGAGCGAGAAGATTGAGGGAAGTGATTATTCTCCTTTACTCGGCACACCTTAGGCCATATCCACAATGCTGTGTCTAGTTTTGGACTCTCCCAAGACATCGGTGAACTTGAGTTCAGTGAAAGGCCCTCAAGATGATCAGGCCTTGGAGCACTTGCCTTGCAAAGAGAGGTTGAGAGAACAGGGCTTGTTCAGCTTGGAGAAGAGATGGCGTTGGAGGGACCTAACAGCAGCTATCTGACACCTATAAGCAGGTTACTGAGAAGGTGGAGCCGTGTTCTTTACAGCAATGTGTATTGGGAGAACAAAAGACAATGACAAATTGAAATGGGAGATTTCAACTTTATACAATATAAATTAGCATCAGGGTCAATGTTATACAAGGAAAACATTTTCACTATCAGGGTAATTAAGCAGTGGAGCGGGTTGCCCATGAGGTTGTGAGTTTCCATCCCTGGAGGTTAAGACCCAACTGGATAAAGCCCTGAGCAACCTGGTCTGGATTCAGTGTTAAGCCTGCTTTGAGCACTGGATGACCTTCTGAGGTAATTCCAGCCTGAATAATTCTGTATTTCTTTGTGAAACAGGAAGAGGGGAAAAAACTATTTCATATATTAATCTAGAATTAATTTCTCTAGGAATCTACCTTTGTTTTCCATCCAGGTTTCCTGACCATTTGTTTCCTACATTCATGATATTGTGGTCTTTTTTTAGTACTGACTATTTCAGTCAAGGAGTGTGCCTTGCAAAAGACTGAGTCAAGTTAGATACATGTTTTATTATATACATTTGCAACAGTTACACTAATTAAGAATAACATGATGCTAGTAGAAATTCAGTAGAAACTTTTGGCAGATCTAATTTAATCCACAGTCATTGCAGGGCTGAAGAATGGCTTACTGCAGACACCACAAATACTCACGACAAGTACTGGTTCCCTTCTGCAGGTAGCCTGTGTCTTGCCTGGGGGAAGAACTGATTGCTAGCAAGGAACTTGTTATTTTTCTAAGTTTAATGGGAAAACCAATATTGTATAAAAGCAGCTATTAATGATAACCAGAAAGTCTAAAGCTGTATTTCTCAAGAAACGAGGTGCTTTGAGTAGCACTGGAGCACGAAGGTTATCCAAAGCCAGGTCGGAGGCAGCGGAAACACTTGCTTGCTTTGTGGCTTTTTTTTCCCTTAGCTCTTCACTTCCCAAGGAGGTCTTTGAGGTTTCGTTAAGGTCAAGCATCAAGGAGAAATCAGAAAAGTAGCCAAAATCAGATGCTTAAGGAAGACTAAAAGAACAGGGAAGTCATGTACCGATTCATTCTTTGAACACCCGTCACAGTCGATTTCTACACTGCCTCATCTTAAATTGCCTCTTTCTTATTCACTGTACATTTTTGAAATAATGAGCTGATGTTTATGGGGGTGGAAGGATGGAGGTAAGGAAATGAGCTTAATTTAAGAAATCTAGCTGTAGAGCCATGAACATAAAACTCAGTACTTTTCCCAACAATGAATTCTTCAAAATAATTCTCTCAAGAAATAGTGGTGTTTCAAATTTAACCTTCTGGGTTTAAAAGAGCTGCTGATGTTGCATCTTTCAGTATATTTCTGTGACTGAAGACTGTCTGTGTCCTTTTTCGAGCCCTGTATTTTATGAACAGGTTATCTCATTATTTTTAATATTTTGTGAACTTCTACCATCTTGGTGTCAGGATTAATACAGAATCCTTAATTCTGGATTAAAACATAAGAATGGAAGAAAGCTATAGGTGTATACATGCAAACATATGTATATCTGTGTGTGTGTGTTTACACAGCATAGCTTACGGACATTTTAGGAGAATGAAACCAAGGAATGGGGTCTCTAGTTTGTGGGAGTCTCCATTTCTTATATTACTAAGAGAAAAAGAGGAGAGTGGGGAAGAGAGAAGAATGAGAAGGTATGGAGAAGGTAATGTTCCAGGTGTGGAAAACAAGATAGTGACACACAATGGCTTGTTTGTAGGTAGTGATGCTGGGATGGGCGCGTTAGTGGGGGCACAAGAAGATGTTAACCCTATGAGGCAATTCTGCCCTTCATCTAAATGCTGTGCTAAGGTTACATCGCTGTGCCTTGCCATCTGGTACAGTCGGAGCAAGTAGTGGCCCTTCCTACAGATCTTTGTAGGTGATAAAGGAGGAGAAGAGCAGTGTGGGTAGTGTGCAGTGCAGTGTGTATCTTACAGAAGAGGAGGCTCATGCTAGCAGAGAAACCAAAGAAGATGTCCATTTGCTTCTTAAAGCACTTGGGTGGAGGTGTGCATTGATGGTGAGAACATGAAAGAGGAGGACATGGCATAACCTCCTCTTGTAGCTAGGGGAGGGAAGGAACATACAGATGATCCTGTCTAGAAGTGGCTGGTGGCAACGTGGTGCAGAAAGGTACAGAAGGTACCTCGGCAGCTGGAGCCTGTGCAGCTGGGTGGTCCCTGGGCCAATATTTCACAGTCCACAGTGCTAATAGATCATAGTTCCATTGTACCAATACACCACTACCCAATGTTCCCATGAGAAAGGACACCGGAGAGAGAAGTTTTGTCTTGGAGTAGTGGTTACTGTATAACCTCAGCTTAGGTGGGCAAGGAAAGTGAGATGGACATCGACTGTAGTGGTGAACTACCCTTTGTTTTTGAAATGAGTCAGGCCCTCGTGGTCATATTGCTTGAACACTCCAGAAAAACAGGAGGTTTAATTTCTATCAAATTATTTGCTTTATTCTTATGGAAGGCAAGCGAGAAGTGGCTTCAGGTAGATGTTGGATTTTGTTGGATTTTGGCACTCGATGTGGTCTGTAGTGGTTGTTATCCCATATGAAACAGAAGGGGGAAAAATAGTTTTGGAGACAGATGTTGTTGCAGAAATGCAGTGTCCGGAGCTCTGGTCTGATACTGGCTTGTGGAATTGTTTGGGTTTTTACTGCTTTAACTTGACTGGCAGGAATAGGTGTTTGAGTCTGTTTGCAAGGCAGGAAAAGGGGTGGTTTAGTCAAGCTGTAGAGCTGGTTACGCCGTAGGGGCTTACTGCAACCATTCCCTGGAAGTAGCATATTTTAGTACCTGAGAAGTTTGATCTTTATTATATTTATGCAGCTCTGTTCACTTTGTAAATCCAGTTCCTGTGATCCTAAGGTAAATGCTTGGGGTAGCTATTCCTGTTTATTATATTCCCATGAAATAAATCACAGCATCAGCTGCAAGAAAGCCAAGTGACCTGTCACTGTGAACTCCGCTCTAAAGACCAACCATCCTGAGACAAACTTGCTGCAAACGCTATAGGTGTATGTTATAGGATATATTCCATGGATCTTTGTGCTGAAACTTGCTATAAATCTCCCCCTGGCCCTGGAAGGAGATTTTGTCTGCCTCTCCTTCCAAGGGATTTGTGGAACTGTCCACAAATGAGTGATTTTCCATTTTCTCTTCCTGAAAGTGGGCAAGCTGCAACTGCACTTAGATTTGACCCCAAGACTCATAAACTTCAAAGTACTCCTCTCTTGGGTGAGATAGTTTTTTGTAGTAAACATGTTTGAATTAAAACAGATAAAACCTCATGTTAGTTTTGTGCAGTTATGTAACAAAGGTTTAATCTCAAGTTTCCTTATTAACTTTAATTCCTGATAATGCAAACAAAGGTCAGTGACACCATGTTTTTGTATCTTCCATGGAACCTCATGGAAGGAGGTTCAATGTGCAGTTTCCCTGGTCTCTGACTGCATTGTCTTAAGCAGGAGAAGGGAAGAGGTACGTGGTCAGACATGAAGCCGCGATCAATCGTTCCTGCAGAGAAGCAGTAAGTGCTGTCTGGTGCACAGGTCTGTGCAGATCCCTGCAGAGAGGCAGATGAAGATGTGAAGACATTTTTCTGGAGAAGCGAGAGACACCCAGTCTGAAACCTCAGGTGACCAGAGTTGCCTGAGCACTGCTTGTTATTGTTCTGGCTTCGCAAAAAAGGGCAGCTGGACTTCTGAAAATAAACATCCTGCACTGGGAAGATACTTGTTTTGTACTGCCATTTTTTCTTCTGGAAGGAAAATTAACTCAGGAAGCTTCCAAAGTTTGCTCCAAAGAAGGGCTCATGGCCATATACCTTTTGCTGTGAGCTGCTGGAACTCCACGCTTCTTTGATGCTCTTGCAGCCGTAACTCCCTTTTCTGCCTCTTCTCTTTAATTTGTGTTCATGCAAGAGCTCCATGATGCTGCTTCAAATATCAGAGCCAGCAGCAGTGCAGAAACTGTAAGGATTAAAAAAGAGCCTTCCTGCATTGCTGTCACCTCACTATCAGCTTTATTTTCTTGTAGCGATGACTCAGATGAGAGGGAGGTACCTAGTTTCAGCTAAAAGAGACAGGGGAAAAAAGAGAGGCATCAGGTACTTTTTGCATTTATTATGAACTTAATTTAATTAGGAAAATTTAAATCTTCTGTGAAAGCAGGGTGTCTCTGTCCTCTTCCACTGCTTTTTCCACATGTACCAGTTTGTTGCCATACACATTTACCCATCCTTGTTTAAACAAGAAGTAAAACTGTACGTGCAAAATGTACATGGATGTCATTTGCATTATTTGAAGCTCACATCACTGACGGTTCTTTTTTATGAAAAGAGATAGTTCAAAGATAGCAGTGAAGAAGAGGTTGTACGCACTAAGTCCTACAAAGCTTTGTGGAAAACAGTGTTGGGGTGGAAAACAGACCTTATGAATGTCCCCGCGGAGCAAAGGCTGAAACCCGCAGCATCAGCAGGTCCCTCTCTGCCTGACGGGTCTGGGGCGGTCAGTGGGCATGTGCTGCCGGCTGCTCCCACGCTGTGCCTCGTGCCCGGCTGCTGGAGGAGACAGCAGAGAAATGGGGGCTTTAAGAGCTGAGGGCAGAGGGAAAGGCTGGGAGATGCAGTTTAGGGAAGGAAAGGAGTTGGACTTGCTGCAAAAATGTGTGCACATAAGGATACATGTCATAAGGAATGAAATTTCACTAATTAGGCTGGTCATGGGGAAATCTGTTTTCTCGTTAGCATGTCTTAACCTAATTCATTCACTTCCCAAGTATAATTCATTTCTCTTGCCTGCTGCAAACCTTTGCTAGCTTGTTTATTTATTTTTATGGGCCTTAGACAACAGCTTAGAGAGTTTAGTAAATTCCATCTAGCATTCCTGCATGATGCACATTCAAGATGAAATTCTCATTTTGGTAGTTCTTCTAGATTAAATAACAGAGTCACATTCTGGTTTATTGTAGCTTTTTTCCCAATAAAATCTGCATTATTAAAATCCTATTTAGCTCTTTTGTATCCCTGCCATTCTCAAGCAATAACTAGCCTTAACTAGACAGCATAATGGTCTGTTTCATATTTCTGAATAAAATATCTACTTCCATATGTATAAACTAATAAAATGTAGCACAACTGTTACAAAGACACTCAGTGCAGAATTAATCTTGATGGAGCAGAGTGTAGAAGTGGGACTAATAAAAATTATCTTTAAGCAAAAAAATCAGCAGCATATAAAGTACGTAGATTATTAGAGCACTGTGGTCCTGAAAATATTCTCATCCATATTCATATTAATATTTAATTTATATAAAAATATTGTAGAGACAGCTGTACAGTTCCATGGGCTGCTTTTTTTTAATCACCTTAATATAGCACACATTCTGCTTTATCATAGTAGGCTGGGTTTGGCTAGGAAATTTCAAAGAGAAGATAAAGTATCTGGTGTTTTAATATTAAATTATATTCCCATCATGATTAGAAAAAAAACCCGGTGATTTGGAAGGCCCTCTACAATGATCCACAGGTACCACAAGACCTTTCAGGTGTCTTTTGTGTTGATGGCATGCAAGAGCACCATGGCAGGTAATGGGAGAAAGGACTGGTTTTGCACATCAGATTACGTGATAGCAGAAGAGCTTCAGAACTGGAGCTGGAAGGTATCCTCTCAGAGACCTTATCCAAGTCCAGAACTCCCTCAGGTGGCAAAACTTTATGCTGTGGTACCATACAGCGACATCTTCCTTCCAGGTGGGCATGCCTTTGCGATACAAGTAATGTAGCTCTACAGACTGATTTTTTTCTCATTCCGTGGGAAGGACAAAATTGGTCGGTGGAACAAGGTATCTGCTGCCCAGCTGTCTGCTGGGTGGGATTATGTCATGAAAGAGAAGCCAGGCATTGCACTGTAATACATGAGTTATAGGCTATTTGTGGAGGAGTGTAAAGAGGGAGTTAAGTGTGTGACTCACGCTCCACACACAAGGGCTGATCACAGTTAAGTTGGAAGCAGAGATTTGCATATCACATACACTGATTGTCAGTGAAAAATCATGACTGGAAGGGAGGCTTCTGGTGGGCTCCTGTGAAGGATCAGGAGTAAGCCTGATACTATTTAGCATTTTCAGTTGCAATGAAGAACCAAGCACAAAATGATTACTCATAAAATTTGTGGATAACACAAAGCTTGGTAAAATGGTAGGTTTTGTTTCAGAAAGGATAGTAATGAAAAGTAATCTTTATTGCTAGGTGACTTGGGCTTAGTCAGAGGTACACTTGAATATGGCCAAAAGACAAATTATAGTTAGGGACTAGGTAAAGACACAAAACTGAAGAGAATAGGAGTTTCAAAGGTTATCAGTAGAGATTTGATTTTGCAGCAGGAAGTGACATCTTTGAGACTAATGCAAATGCATTATGTCCTGTTCCTGAGATGCATTTTTAAAGGAGGTGTGCAATAGATGGATGTGGTTCAGAAAGTATTTGAGGGCTGGAGAAAGTGCTTGATACTGTGAAACCTAATCTGTTTTTTAGATCAGCAAGAAGACTGAGCGATGAATTCTTGTGTGGTGTATAAACAAGAAGGGAGAGGAAAAAATAGTCACAAAGAGTCCTTAATCTGTTGGACTGAGGTTTAATAAGATCTGGTAGCTGGAAGCCAAAGCCAGAGAAATTCAAATGAGCAACCTGGCACAAATTCTTCTCAGAAGGGTGCTTAGCTATTGAAAAACCTAACAAGAGAAATGAGGAATTTTTTTGTGCTGCTTTCAGATCAAGACTGAATCCCTTCTTGGAAGATACTCTATAGTTAAATACTACTACAAATTACAGGAGTTTGTATAGAAAAATGTAATGGTCTGTGTTATCCAACTGATCAAGCTATATGATTTAGTGGTTAGTCCTATATTTGGCTTTTATTTTATGAACATGCAACAGAAATGATAGCATTCATGTTAGTATGGGTCTATTGAGAAAAGAAGCATATTTATAAACTGAAACGACATGCTTATAGTTGTACTGTTTAATGGGCTACACCAGCTGCTTTGAAATTAGTCCTGATCAATTACCATAATGCATATCTTTAGTACTGGGAAAACTGGTTCCTGGACCAAATATTCTCAGATATTAGTTGCTCTTTTCTAGATTATTGTGAAGGCCAAAAATTGCCATTATGTTCTGGAGAAAGCTTTAGTATTTATTAATTCAGTTGGAAGTATCAAGCTATTCCTTTTAGACTTAATCTGTGATATTTTAAATTAGAAATTACCACAGAATTTGTATTAAAAATTAAAACTCTTTTGCAATTGCAGAGTATTACAGCACAGTGCACTCACAGGTTTTACACGCAGCTGAGTTTTCGGTTTTCTTGACTTGACTTCTACCTCTCTCATGACACAACGTGAGCCTCTGTACATAATTGCAGTTAGTTGTATACAGTTCAAGCCGGAGCCTCTGTTTCTGGACAAATCTAAAAGAACTAGCAGTTAATAATCAGTGTAAAATTTTGAGTGCCTATTTCTAATGTGTGAATTAAGTTAGCTAGCAGTGCTGAGTTACTCAAGGGCCTCTGGGTCTCTTCCCAGTCATCACCACCATTGTGCTCTGGCAGTTCATGGCAGCGCAGTCGTCCTGGTGGAGCCACGTTCTGCACTTGGCCTCTGCAACAGCAACATCTATTTTTTTTCCAAGATCATCTTAGGCAAAACTATCTCTCTCTCCCTTGCTGGGATTTTAGGAAGATGCCACCTGTTCCTCCCAGGTGTGCCTAGGGGAGGTTACAACTTTGTGTGAGTGCAGGGCTGCTGGTGGTGAAGCCCCTGCTGTTGGCAGCCTCTGCCTCAAGCATTGGCTTGCAGAGAGTTGTTGGGAAGTGGCAGCAACTCTTGTGACCACAAATCTTCCTAAGCGTTTTTTGTCATTGCCTATCTTTTTATATATCCATTAAGCCCCTCTGACTCTGTCATCAGGTTTCACCAGTGCAGGCGTTCTTGTTTTCAGCTTTCTATTCTAAAAAAGATCAGGCAGCGGTAGCCAGGGATTCACTGGAGCTGCCTTGTTGCTGTATGTGGACCAGGGTCTTTCTCTGATAAGTTTTTCAGCATTACTTTGACATAATTTTCTGCTGTTCAGTTGTAAATAATGCAAATTGGCATTACATGTCTGAAATCATACTTGAGTTTAAACTACATAAATTCATGGCCTATAAACAAGGGCCAATGTCAGAAGGTATTAGAGCTAGTAAAGAGAGAGTTGATATGTATAAGTGTGGAATTGTTTGGTACCATTGTCTCACTGAAATCAGGCTAAAAATCGATGTTTATTTCCAGATGTTGCAATCAAATTTGTGTGCACATTTTTGCAGATCTTCAGTTCTTCTGCTTGTCTTTCTAGTTTTGGCATGTGACAAGCTTTTAGAACTTTCTTCACACTACTGTTTGTATTTGTTTTATAAAGTTGTGTATTGAACTTTATATTTGAAATTATTTTCTATTAAACCATGCATTTTCTATCTCTCCTATGGTTTCCTTCAGTCTGTAAATGACCATCATATATTCCTTCGGACATTTCTCTAGCACCTCAGAAATCACTCTCTTGTTGGCTTTGAACAAAACTCCACATAGTGCTGAGAGCCTTGAAACTGATAAAAGGCCTGGAATTACACTGTCCTAGCCATCCCTTAGTAACAGCCTTAATTACTTTATGCAGGATCTTTCCTCAACAATATGTCTGCCTTCTATCTTAGACTGGACAGGCTTTTTTTTCTTTTAAATCAATGTAACATAATCCAGCTCTGCACTTTTTCAAATATTTTGGAGAATGTGGCTGTAATGACCAAATCTCTTCCAAGTTTTTATTCAATTTGCAAATCATACTTTGCTAGTTGAGAAAATAGCCTATATATTGCTCTGGAACCTTGTAGGTGGTGACTGTCAAACTCTTTTTAGAAGTAGCAATTGATGGCTTCTGGTGAGTATCAACTACCATTGGCCTCTGATGAATTAAAACCTATTATACCCATGAAAAAGAGACATTGACCATTTTACCATTTGAATGTATTAAAATGTAGGGTTTTGCAAGGACATATATTATGTAATGTTCAGTTTTTTCTGTGGCTCAGTCTCTTGTAAGGAAACTTTGCCAGTGTCCTTCCTCAGAAATATTGGCTGATGCTCAGTTCAATTTGTTTGCTTCCCTCACTGATACCTCAGGGCTGGAGGCCCCATGAACAAACCCGTACTGTTTTTCACATTCTTTATTGGGATTTGCACTCACATCTGCTGCACAGCTGCACTGTCAAGATTGCTGATATGGGCAAGTCCTTGTTGACTATTCTATGTGTTTTCATATGCTTTTCTCATTTTGGGAGGGAAACATGGTGGTGATGGCCACTGTCTATTTATACTCCTCTTTGAACTTTGTTCCTGTGCTTGCTGTTTCTCTCACGTGGCCTTCTGGTATTTGTTTATCTTTGCCCAGAACCTCTAGCTCTCATGAAAGATACTTAGACCCTTGGATGACTGTTCTAGAGTTCTTCCTGTACTTACATAGATTAATGGGTTTTGTGTTTCCGACTGAAAATCTAGGCATGCTGAAGATAGCTCACCGAGGGATGGCAGTGGGCATCTGCCATGCATTGAGGTATGGTGCAGGAGTACCAAACAAGTGCTGACACTTGATTTTCTCCCACAAGGTACAATGTCATGCAGATACCTGAAAGCAGTAGAGCCCTGAAACAGCATGCCAAACATAGAATCATAGAACCATTGACGTTGGAAAAGACCCTTAAGATCATTGAGTCCAACCATAAACATAACACTGCCAGGTTCACCACTAAACCATGTCCCTAGGTGCCACATCTATATGTCTTTCTTTTAAATACCTCCAGGGATGGTGACTCAACCACTTCCCTGGGCAGCCTGTTCCAATGTCTGACAACACTTTCAGTGAAGAATTTTTTCCTAACATCCAATCTAAACCTCCCCTGGTGCAACTTGATGCCAACTTGAACAACAAAACTAACTCTTAACAAACAGCTGAGGTGTGCATCTCACTCATCGTGGTACTTCCAGTCCTGATACTGATGTGCTTTGTACTAATACAGCATCTCTGTCCTACGTCCCACAATGTCTCCTGAAGATGAGAGTATTGCACAGTTGCCTCAGCATTTGGCCTAGTCCATGTTCTTCAGGTTTTCCCTGGTTAGGGCATCCAAATGTTTCTTTCACATTCTTACTTATATTGTAGCCTTACAGGGGCAGGGTTGCACTTTTAGCTAGTCTGCTTTTCCCTTCTGGAGAACCAGAACTACCTACTCCCTTCCTTGTTTGTCAGAGCAGCAAGTGACTCTCACTCCATTTAAGCCATTGCCATGTGGTAAGCAGCATAAATCACTGACATCATAAAACCATAGGTCATTTGGACTCTTATGATGCTGCTGTGTTCTGCCAGGATATTCCTCAGTTGCCTCCTCCTTGCCTCTCCAAAGAAAGGTACAGCTGAGCAAGACCAAGAGTGAGGCATGCTTTTATCCTCAATTCTTACACGTTTCTGTTGGTAAAAGCTGTAAACTGAGTCTTTTCCAATTATCTATTTATCCATATGTATATTTAACTTACTACTTACAGGATATTTGCTCACCACTTAACTCCAAAACTACACTTATTTTTCATTAGCTGTGCATTTACTTTGAGCACTGGGCATTATTTCAGGTGCCACTTTGGCTTGTCTGCCTTGGACCGCCTTAAGGTTTATGGTATGATACTTTGTTGGTTCATTCATCCCTGCTGTGGAGCCAGCAGCATTGCTGGTTTAGTCCCATGCAGCATGTGACTGCTCGGCTGGAGCAGGCAGACTTGTGCCGTTCTTCAGCCTTTCTTCAGAGAAAGGGGCCAGAATGCAATGTGGCTGTTAAACCTGCAGCCCAGAGTGCACAGGCTTTCCGAAACAAACAAAAAACCCAACCCAAAGCCCTTTAGACTTCAGCTGTGAGTCTTTTTGTAAGAAAAAAGAATTTATAAACCAAGTCAGTGAACTCTATAGTTGTTTTCTGCACCTTGTTCCTAAAAGCATGGTGACTGTATTAAAGCCACTGACAGATATCAGCCTGGAAACCCAAACATTACTATTTATTCCAAATCCCCAAAGTGTTTCTTGGGTGGGCTCCCCAACCTCTGGAATGAACACAAGACTGTCAGGAATAGCAAAATTGGGTAACCTGAAGGATATTGACAATCAAAATTAGGGGGACGGGGTTTGTGGCTGTCTTCTCAGAAGGCAATGAGCATTTAAGCTTAGCTCTTTCTTAGCTTGTTGCAGCCTGGATGCAGCCCTAGCAGGCTGGGATGTATGAAGAGCTGGCAGCATACCCTGCCCTGGAAAGCCTCAGGTCTGTCATCATGCATCTGCATTAGCATGCAAAGTCAGAGTCATCGATGTAATTTGCAAGACTTGTCAGATAGAATACAGAAACCAAATTATGTATCTCAAGACTATTTTCAGTAAAAACAAAACAAACCATGTTTTCTGTTCCCTTTTGTCTCTGTGTTCAGTTAGACTGGGATGATTTGTTTTATTTTTGTCTTCATGCTATATGAAACACCACATTTAAGCTGCTTGCTGTATTCAGGAGTCGAAATCTGTTTCTTGTGTGATTAGCTCTTGTTGCATGGATGTCAGCAAGTCTGAATTTGGGTCAATGTCTGGCTATTAATAAGAAAGGAGTCTTACTAATTCCCCCTTTTTTCCCTGTTTGTTTCTTTGGGTTATTTTGTTTTGAAGCAAGGTCATTGCCACTGCATTTCTTAGCATTCTTTGATGTCTCTCTGATTGGAATACTTCTGTTTAAACAACTACTTTTTAACAGAAGTTCATGGCTATCAACACTTTTCTAATGTGTAAGTGACCTCAGAATGGAGCTGGGACTCTTCCTCCTTACTTCATCTTTGCAGATTTGATGGAGCTTCAAGCTTATTGCATTTTCCTCTCATTCTGTTCAGTCCATTTTGTTGTCCGTATGGTCTCATTGCTGTATGTGGGTAGATTGCCTGGGTCTGCATTTTTTACATCTTACATTTGATTTCAGTGAGAATCTCTGAGTGTTTTATCTATCTCATAGCAAGAAAACTTTCCTCTTTCTTCCTGAAAATTGGAATTTAGATTAGCTCTCCTGTGTCCTTGCTTAATGCTCCTTCAGAACAATTTAATTCAGTTTATCTTTAAATAGGCACATTATTCTTTTTTTTTTTTTCTAGATTGGCTTAGAAGCACTGACAACTAAACCTTTGACTGTAATTTAAATTGTCATTTTTTTCATTATTTCATGGTGAACACACAAAGCAACACTTTTCAGAATTCAGCTTGTCAGGTGATGCTATTTCTTCCTGTGCATCTGAGAGCAAACACAGAAGATGACAGTTAGTGTTTCTCACAGTTAACTTTTTTAACTTGAATATTTTATTGCAGAATGACAAATGAACAGAGAGTTTCATTTATTTATTGAATTTGTATGTTGCATTGATATATATAAACTTGCAGGGGAGCATGAGTATTGCATTACCTTCTTCATGGGTGACAGTGTTGTCTAGTAATAAATTTGGAAAATAAAAGTGAAAAGGTGTACTTTAGTGGGGCCCTGAAAGCAGAATTTGTGATGCTTTTTGCAATATTCAGTCAAAGCTCTGAAGAAGTTCATAGAACAAGTTATACAAAAGAGCTAACTATACTTTTAATGCTAATACACTTCTAAAGCTTATTACATCTTAAGATTTAAGGTCTGAATAAAAAGCTTGTTGCAGAAAGCATACTAAGACAATATTAGTGACTTCTGAGTTTCTTCCATCTATCTATACATCTGTATAATGACTACACAAAGATTACAGAATCACAGAAGAGCTGAGGTTGTTAAGGACCTCTGGATCTTATAGTCCAACCTCAGAGCAGGCTCAGGCAGAGCAGGATGCTCAGAGCCACATATAGTCAGGTTCTGAATTTCTCCAAGGACGGAGATCCACAACCTCTCTTGGCAACCTATTCTAGTATCTGACCACATTCACAGAAAAAAAAGTTTTTTCTTACCTTTAAATGGAATTTCCTGGATTTCAATTTGTGCCCATTGCCTCTCATCTTGTCACAGGGCACCACTGAGAAGAGTCTGGCTCCATCTTCTTTACTCCCTCCCATCAGGTATTTATATACATTGATAAGATTCTCCCTGAGCCTTCTCTTCTTCAGGCTGAACAGTCCCAGCCCTCTCAGCCTCTCCCCTTATGAGAGATGCTCAAGTCCTTTAATGATCTTTGTGGCCCTTCACTGGGCTCAGCTCCAGTATGTCTGTGTCTCTCTTGTACCAGGAAGCCCAGAACTGGTCACAGCGCTCCAGGTGTGGCATCAACAATGCTGAGTAGAGGGATAGGACCACCTCCCTCAACTTGCTGAACATACTCTGCCTCATATAGTCCATGAGGCTGCTGGTATTCTTTACCACAAGGGTACATTGCTGGGTCATGGTCAATTTGGTGTCCACCAGTATCCCCAAGTTGTCTTCTGCAAAGCTGCTTTCCAGCCAGTCGTCCCCCAGCATGTACTGCTGCATGGGGTTATTCTTGCCCAGCTGCAGGACTCAGCATTTCCCTTTGTTGAACTTTGAGATTTCTGTTTGCTCATTTCTTCAGCCTGTTTTGGTCCCCCTGAACAGCAGCAAAACCATCTGGTCCCTCAGCCACTCCTCTCAGTTTTGTACCATCTGCAAACTTCTTGAGGGTATACTCTGCTCCATTGTCTACGTTGTCAACGAAGAGGTTAAACAGTGTTGGCCCCAGGATTGACCAATGGGGTACGCAACTAGTGACTGGCCTCCAACTGGACTTCTTGCTGCTAATCCACAATTCTCTGAGCCTGGCTGTTCAGCCAGTTTTCAGTCCAGCTCACTGTCCATGTACCTCACCTATATTTCAACAGTTTGTCTGTAAGGATTTTATAGAAAACAGCATCAAGCCTTCCTGAGTCAAGACAAACAACATCCACTGCTCTTCCCTCAGCAAGCCAGTCATCTCCTGCAGAAGACTATCAGGTCAGTCAGGCATGATTTCATCTTCAAAAATCCATGCTGACTACTCCTAGTCACCTTGTCCTTCATGTGTTTGGAAAAGGTTTCCAGGAGGATTTATTTCTATCACCTTCCCAAGGATTGAGATGAGTTTGACCAGCCTGGAATTCCTAGGATCCTCCTTCTTGCCTTTCTTGAAAATCAGGGTGACATTTGCTTTCTTCCAGTCAATAGGAACCTCCCCTGATCACCATGACCTTTTAAAGAGTATTGAGAGTGGTCTTATAATGACATAGGCCACATCTTTTCATGTCCCATGTATGGACTTCATTATATCCAGTTCACTTAAGCGTTCCCTAACCTGATTCTTCTCCATCAAAGTTAAATATTCCTTGGTCTGGACTTTCCTGCTGGTCTTGGGGACCTGGGATTCCTGAAAGCAAGTCCTTCCTGTGTCATTTGCCACCAGGTCCCTGCATCTTTCAGCAGTGGGCCTGCATTTTCCCTAGGCTTTTTTTTTTTGCTGCTGTTACACCTGTAAAAGCCTGTCTTGTTGCCAGTTGAATCTGCCCTCACCAGATTGAACTCCAGGTGGGCTTTGGCTTCCCTAAATCCATTGCTGCGTGCTCAGACAGTGTCTCTATATCCCTCCTGGGTCACGTGGGTCCTCCTTCCACTTCTTCTATGCTTCCTTTTTATGTCTGAGTTTAGTCAGGAGGCTGTTCATCCATGCACGCCTCCTGCCACCTTTGCTTGATTTCCTGCACATTAGTGTGGTCCATTCTTGAGCTTGGGGGAGCTTGAAGCTTTTTTCCCTTCTCTCAAGATCCTGAACTCCACCATTCATAGTCACTGCAGCCAAGGTTGTCCCTGACTTTCAGAGTCCCAGCAGTTCTTTCTTCTCTGTAAGCATGAGGTCCAGCAGAGTATCTCCTTTCCTTGGCTCCCCAGTCATCTGCATCAAGAAGTTATCAGCACGTTCTAGAAACCTCCTGGACTGCCTGTGCCCTGCTGTGTTGCACTTCGAGCAGGTATTGGGGTTGCTGAAAATCCTC
The DNA here is from genome assembly GCF_030936135.1 of Gavia stellata. Lineage (NCBI taxonomy): Eukaryota > Metazoa > Chordata > Aves > Gaviiformes > Gaviidae > Gavia > Gavia stellata. The sequence goes on along the minus strand of NC_082599.1, from coordinate 19,203,103 downwards.
ACGACGACCAGGACCTGCGAGCATGAGGCTTCCACCTGTTCTCTGAAGAAGGCCTACCTCAGGACCTGCTTTTGTATTCCTGATCAGGCAATCTGTAGCAGACACCCACCACAGTGACACCATAAGCTGTGGTCCTAAGCTGGCTCAGCTGGTGTCCTAAGGAGGAGCTCCATGCATCCCAGCTGTCCTCTCACAAACAGAGCAACTTGCCGTTCCAGTCTGTCCTTCCCAAAGTGCCTGTACCCATCCATGGAACACTTCAGTCCTGTGATCAGCGGTTCTTTTTAAGGACATGATTAGTGCCGTTGCTTCAGGGGGGTAGTCCTCGCTGTTGAGGCAGATTCCTAGCAGTGTGGTATTATGCAATGCAGGGGAGGGAAGAGCAAGTATTTGTCAAGATGTACAACTTTAATTATTTTGACAAAATTTAAATTCAGACAGACATTCAGAAACTAGTTTCCAGGAAACTGTAGCTTCCTCAGAAGTGCTCATGATTAGCCTAATTAGCAGTTTTTTCTGATTGCTACACATGCTTACACATACTGAGACTAAACATGGTTGAATGAGCATTTACCTGGCAATAGACCATAGAAGCTTATGAAAGGATTAATTTTATTCAGATATCGCTATACGATGGTTCTGGACTACGATTCTTTAAATTTCCTTTAATTGTATGTTGCATTTTATATGAAACATTGGAAAAAGAACATACAGAAGGTGATTTACCTTCTCCAGGGCACGAATGTAACTGATCTGTTTCAGTCACAATAGTCAGCAGCATGCCAGATTCATGCATACAGGAAAACATGGAGCTAGTCTGCACTGCTCTCTACCATGCTGCTTGCACGAGCCAAGCTGAGGCTAATCGGAGAAGAATCCATCCCTCTTCAACAGTTTATCAGATGTCAGTTTTATACAGCTGGGGCTTTTTGGTTGCTGGGTTTTTTAGTTATTTGTTCCTTTATTACAGTATTATAGAAGAGATGCATTCTCATTCTTCCATATTTGACTTTGCTCTGGCCAGAATTTGTTTTCTGCTTTAGCTGGGAAACTGCTGTGCACATACTGATGTTCATTTTCTTACATGGTCATTGTTCTACTTGTTCTTCCATCAGGAGGAGCGTTTGACATACTGGAGTGTGAGTAAGATTGGACCTAAAAAATTCTGTTTTGGTCTGTTTACTGTAGAATTTCCTTTTTTCTCAAGTTCTTAGTGAATGCTAAGAGGGAAACATAAATAAATTGGGCAATATGCCAGGGAATTTATGTGACTAGCATCTTAGTTACCAACTAATGGCTGTTTGTCCTCTGCATCATCCGCATTCAGAAGAAAAGACAGGGGTTTTGGAATAATGAAGGCTTGGAACCTCTTGTCGTTGTTTCTGAGACTGGAGAACTTAAAAATGTAGAATAAGACGACTACCAAAGCCAGGGAAAGTCTGTAGGTAGTACTGCAACCTTTAATAGCCATATCTGCACCTCAATACTGATAGAGTAGAGGTGTATTTATGTGTGACGTTATTCCTGCATCTTAAGTATCTCCTGTGAGTCTGGAAGTTGCACCAAGCATGAAGCTGCTGTGGAAGCCTTTGGTATTTAACTTGCGTGTTGGGCTTTTTGTTCTACGAGAGGGTCACTGCTCCTCCATGCCAGCAACTGGCCTCTTCCTTTCCCCACTGTAGGAGATGCTTAACACAGACCGATAACTCAAAATGTGGCTGTACAAGGTCCTGAGTAACCTGCTCTCGTTGATCCAGCTTTGATCAGGAGAGTTGGATTAGGTGATTTCTTAATCGCTCCCTTCCAACCTTGGCCATTCCGGGATTCTGTGAATAGATTGACCGGAGCCACAATAACTCCCCAAATGCCTGATGAGCTTTAATACCCTTGCCAGGATTTTTATTCCCTTCAGTGTAATCTACTCCAAGCGCACATTTGAGAGGAATATTGTTAATAATAACACTATTTTGTCACATGGAAATTTTATGCAAAGAATTTAGCATTGTTTACGGTCTCAGTTTCTATTGGTGGTAATACTGCTGTATCTCGTGACAGGTGGAGATGTTCCTGATTTTATCTGTTGTAAGAGTGGCTTGAATCTTATCTTTTGCAGACAAGCTGAAGAATAAACTCTCCTTTCAAATACACATGAAGGTCTTAGCCATGATACCTGCATGCACAACCACGAGATAAAGCTTATATTTATTCCACAAGTGGAAGGAGAACACAATGCTGATAAAGAGCTTTGTTTTCAGTAGAGCTGATGTAAAATGCTGCTGCCTGCCAATCACATTATAAAGTGGTTAACATTTATTTTATTAAAGTGGGCACAAACCCCTCAACAAATATAATAACTATTACAGTTATGTGCCTTTCTGAAGTTTTCTGTTCCACGTTTCAGTAACGCCTGTCAGCTTTGCATCATATAATAAGGGTGCTGGCAACCCAGCACCTGTTCTTGAGCTGTGCTGAAGTATGGAAGTCTGCATTGCGGATCTGAGAGGGGGATTGTATCCAGTGTGTGTGATTACTCTTTCTCACACCTAAAGGAAGTAAAATAGTAGGACAAGTTCTTTCTGTTACATATGTGCTGTTTGATTATCTGCCATGGTAATGAATGCATGTAAATGAGAGCAGAACACATCAAAGACTGGACCTTTTGGTGTATCCTCCTCCTCAGTGTCCTCATAGTTGAAAACAAATGCAGATTTGGATTGTTTTTGTTCATGATTACTCAACTCTTACTTTGTTAGGAAAAGGTAGGTAACTTTGAGGGCTGATGTGTAAGAACACTGCATGATTAGTTTGTATGGACTAGTAGAAGAAGAGAATTTTCCACATATTAACTGTATTAATTTGAGGGAAGAGCATGAATCTTGGAAATTTCACTATGTAAATTTCATCAATGTTAACGGAAATTCAGGATTTTATTTTTTTAATTAAGGTTTCCATGTCTGCATATGATAAGCAATGAAGTGACAAGAGTGGGAGAATGATGTGATAAAAAAAAATCAACATTTATATGGCTTTATTTGGATATGTAAAGGTGCATGTCCTTCTGGTCATCCAATATGGAAGCAGCTGTATGAACCTCTCAACCAGTTCACAGTAACTTCCAGCACTGAAACATTCTGACAGAAGGAAAGTGAGAGAAAAAAAACACACTCCAAAAGATATGGAAGAAATAGAAGGGTGTAAAAATGGTGCTGTTTACAGTTTATAAAGATGGGAGAAGTTCCTGTCCTTTCAGTTGCTGATGTTTGCTTCCTGCATCTTTAATAATGGATTGCCATTTTAAAGTAGTGTGTAGGAACATCATTTCACAGCAGAAAAGGAAACAACTGCTTGCAAGTAAATTGGTGAGGAGGTACTTTTGTGCCAAAAAATTCTGTGCATAGTGCTTTAGTGAGTGCTCCACAGATACAGTACTTCTCCTGGTCTCTTTCATGTCACTGGAATTTTTTCAAGGCAATATACTTAAACCAGTTTATTTTGAAAAATACTTCTCCTGAGTGTTCTGTGACAATCTTGTCTGGACCCACAGTCAGCGACAGCTTTGAGCTGTATGCACCTTCTCCTGCAGGAACCTCCTCCAAAAAGGCAAAGAGAAAACTCAGAAAATTAGGGATCAGTTTGTCCAGCCAAGGTGACTGATTTTTTTAATGGAAAAAACTCAAGGCAACTAGATATATCAGACTAGAAATAGCAGTGTTTATGCCTAATACTTCACTTGTGTACCATGCCCTTGCAGGGCAGGTCTTGATTTGATCCAAGTCTAGTGAATTTTGAAGTTGCATCAAGCTCTCCGCAGTCTTCTCTGGTTCCTGGGAATTTTGTTTCCAGGCTCCTGGATCAGCTCCAGCTCTCCTACTGTCACCCACTGCCATCTCCCAGATCTCTCCTTGAGCTTGCTCAGCAGTCCATTGACAGACAGGGCAATGTCACTTCTGTCAAAGAAGTCTACTGATGCCATCATTTCTTAAAGAATTGTATCTTTAGTATCTTAGAAATAAAGCTAATACCAGATGTCACATGGAGCTTGAAGATCCTCAAGCAAATCTCATCAGCATGAGAAGCTGTCTAAGAACACAGTTTGACTCCTAAGGAGAAACAAATTTTGCTCTGTTTTTCATCTCTTCTTACGAGTGGAGTGTTCAGAGAAATCATATGGTCACTGAAGCTCTTGTGATGACAAATCCAAACTCAAACTCTGTGAATAGATCTTGTATATCAACTGGTTTGTTCCTTTAGAGCAGGGATGGGGAACCTTCTCGTTGGTGGAGCCTGGGAGACTGTGCACACACCTGTACTGGTCTGTGCATTAACAGGGTCTCAGGAATGTCAGCCAGTAACTGCCCAGCCTGAATGAAATGAAGAGTTACATCTGGCCTTCAAGCTGCAGGATCTCAGATCCTGCTCTAGAAAATTCAGTAACAGAATTGTATGATATTATTGTAAGAGCACAATTAATAGTTTTTAATGTTGTTAAACCAGCTAATAAGATGAAAGAGATCACCTAACAGCACATTTCATTTTACAGTGCTTTAGTATAGAAACTTGCTATGTAATTAGAGATAAAAATAAAATAAATTAATGAGATCTTTTTATTGAAATCTTTTTATCTTGTTCAATCTGCAATGTAGCACACATAAACTAACAGTTACAATATCATATTAACCACATGTGTAATGGGATACAAAGGGGAAAACAATGAAGCATCCATCTATGAACATTAAGACATTTATCTGTGAAATTATGGTTATGTTGGTTTTCTTCAGTTGCTGACTACTGTTTAGTGCATTTCTCAAAAAGCAAAGTATAGTGATCTGTAAATATGCTATGGAGGTACAGTTTAGTCCTCACAAGAAACAACTGCTGGCAGAGTGAATTGTAATTCACTCAAGTTTACTAAATTTTTGTTCACTGCTTTTTGACCTAGAGAAAAGCCTTGCATTCTTCTTATATAGTACCTTAATAAATTGATCTAACAACTTAAATTTATAACAGTGGTGAAACATGTAGTGCAGCGGCTATTGATTGCTAAATCTTAGGGTCCTGTTGAAAATTTCATATGCATTGTTTTTCTTAAAGCCCTGACTTTTCACATCATGCAAATGGATCAGAATATCTACTGTCTTTAGCTTAAAAGGAAGGATGCATTTTGGTTTTCTGGCCACGTTAAAAATGCTGAAAAGGTACTGTCTTTTTTAAGCGAGCCTTATTCTCTGATCAGAAGTACAATGCTCACCAGTGAACTAAGGAGGAGCAGAAAGGAAAGAAAATCTTCGTGTGCTAAGGTATATAGCCACCCCCAAATTTATTTTGGCCTGGATTTGGGCTTTACCTGTGGCAAGATTTTTGCTATCTGTAGTGTGACTATTTTAAGAAAAAAAATACAAGGTTTTGACCAGCTTCTTTATTGCTGATCACTAGAAAATGCCTCTGACATTCAGAGAGGTTGTTGAAATTGTCTATGAATGTTTTCAGCAGGAGAGGATGCCTATATGGAGCAGCACTAACAAGGAGGGGAATTTGTGTTGTCCCCACTGGTTTTACTTTGTTAAATGAAACGTTGTGAGTCAGGATCGGGAGGAGAGTTAGCTTTTGTGCGTTCAACTCCACAGTGCTCTGTGAAGCAAATTTTGTAATGAAAGCCCTGAAAACGTTCTTGACCTGTTGTAGGAGAGGATTACCAGGAGGCAGTTCTTGCATCTATTTTCACAGTCTAAGCTTCCTGATAAATAGTGACCTTGAGATCTTTTGTACTGCCTGTTCTGAGAGTCTTTGATAAGGGTAAAGAACTGAATGGCTTTAGATTTACAAAATGATAATAATCACATGATGATTTTTAAGAAGCAAATAATTAGCTTAGCCAAAGCTTGTGTAGGCTGAAGGATTTATAATCGTCAGTCTAAACTGCTAGCAGCAAGAGTCTTAAGGATCTATGAATTAAAGTTTCTGCTACAAAACCACCTCAAATTTGAATGAAGAACTCAACAAGACTGGTTTGCTTATGGAGAAAAATGTCTGAGGAGCTGACCTCATTTTTACTGGGTGCAGGATGTAGTTATTTAAACATATCTGTCAGGAGGAAATTATTGAAATGGCTATGCTAACCATTCAGTAGCAGACTCAGAAAGAGATGGCATTGTGCCTATCCCAAGGTCCAGGGAATCTTCCATAGGATTCTGTGGTCATGAGTTCTTGATTTTGGTGCCACCAAAGCAACTGCGTGACATAATCTTAAATGTGACTAGTTGGCAAACAGGAGATACGTCACTGCTAGTTGTCTGGGGACAGATTGATGGGCTTTTTGTTTAACAGTTTACATAGTCACAGTGTGCCCTGTAAGAGCTCTGCCTGGTCAGAATTTGACAGCAGAGGGTCAGGTGTTCCACTGACACTCTGTGTAGTTCTGCTAATCTCAGCAGGATTCGTGAGGGTATTAGTGCAGTAAGTGGTTTATTAGAAGAGATAATTAGCACAAAGAAGATGAGGATTTCATAAATAAGGAGGCTTGGTCTGCATCACTGAAACCTAGTTACGTGACATGGCAAGTCCCCTTGTTGAGCCTTCTTACCTCTCAGCTCCCCAGCGCTTGGTACATCCATCAGCACACACCCAGGATGGGCAAACCCAGTTGAGGAACAGCCATTTCTGATGAGACCTGCCTGGATAATACAGTAATATGAACAAAAGCACTTCAAAAAGCAACACACGTGCACAGTTTCAGTGTCTCCGGCAATGGGAGCTAGCAGGCAGCGGGAACAGACATGGGCAGCAGGGCAGTGAGCTGGGGAGTGAGGAGGCACTGGGGAAAAGCAAACTTAGGTGATCTGTCAAAAGACTCCAGCTACAGTCCTTGGAATTGGCTGCAGGCAGAGAAAGCTTTTTGATCTATAGTCCACCAGGAAATTGAACTTTGCTCAGGTGGGAATTTAGATTTGCAGGCAAAAGGAGAAAATAAAGCATATGTATAGCATGAAAAATGTCAGAATCTGGGCTACATTTAAAGAAATAACAAATAATTTTCTTTGCTCATTCCAGGCTTACCTATAGATTGGCAGACAAAAGCAACTTCAAATCAATACATTTTCATCAAAGCAAGTCATATTTTTAGACTCTTTCCAGGTTATTAAATATGCATAAGACTGAGAGTCAAGTGTTGCTCACACGGGAATGAGTGAGTGGTTCTGATCACGGTGGGAGAACTATTGGACTCCTATTGCTTCCCAATACCCTGGAGCCTTCCCTTGAATGGCATGTGATTTCCCTCCCACCTTCCTCAGTCTGGTCAAACTCTTGAAAATTATGGCAGCACAGTTTATCTTCTATATGTTGATCCAGAAGGGGGACTTTCATCGAAGTACTGTAGAATTACATTTTTACATGTAGTATTAAAGCTAATCTAGGAAACTACTGTACTGAGTAGGTTAGCATTGTCATGACCCATGGGTCTTTGCTTACTAATAATGTTTTTTACCTGGCACTGAGATAAAATACATTTTTAAACTCCTCTTCACAGCTTGCTTTTCTAGCCATACATCTGATATATTTGTATTACGTTCGTTTCCCACAATAGGAAATCACTTCAAAACTCTGGGGAAGGTATCAAGGAAACTGTACTTTCAAAATCACATTTTTGAAACTAAATACAATTTGTTAAGGAAAAAAGACACCACTGTTTCCCTGATAACTCAGTACAGAAGGCTCTCGGATCAGTAATTTGTTAACCTACCGTCAGGATATCCTCAGATATGAGTATTGCCATTTATTAACCACAGACCCACAGGTGAGGATTTGAAGTGAGGCACACTTCCAGTACAGAGGAAACAATTCTGCAGCACAATCTCCCTCCCCACATTTCCAGTACCATGGGTACCTAGGGTTTACCTTGTAACTATCTAGCAAGCTTATGATACCGTAGTAGTGCAGACTAGCCTCCAGTCAGCTTGTGTTCTGTTACCGATGACAAAATACAGTGCATTTGGAAGGGTTAGTCAATTCTTCTAAGAATTTGTTGCCTTTCATGGCAATGGTCTTATTGACAGTGTATTTGCTATTACAAAATTCTTTCCTGAAATGGAAAATGTGGAAGATATCCTATTATATACACTTCGATTTATTGCAAGTGTGGTGTGAAGGAGTTGAGGTATTTTGATGGCTATCAGTGATATGTGGCCAAGTTTGTTGACTACGTGTAGGATGGGAACCCTCAGAAGTATTCATACCTCCAAATAATTGCCAGAACTTCTTTTTCTAAATTGCCCTTTTCCCTGGGCAAGATGCGATGTGTATGATGCAGGTCTCGCCATGCCATTGTCATACTGTTGACATGGCATGGTTCTCAGCCCAGGTTTGCTTAGGTTCAAGATGATCGGACTCAATAAAACAAAAGATCATCCTGATTTCAGTGAGTATCTCTTGGACTTCATGTCTATTCTATGCTGAGGTCTTGAGAAATCACTTGGGAAGCAGATAATGACTAATTTGGAGACTTTCAGCTGGGATGCGGTTTAGAAAGCTGTTCGTTTCTCTCTCTCAGTTGGGTTTTATCCCTTCCAGCCGACAACCAGTAACTAGTGGTATGAGTGCACCTAAATACAAATTGTGAGGTCTTGGACCATAAGTGTTGATGTTCTTTCTTCACTCATCTTTCCTGATGTGGAAATAAAACCTGCACTCTGTATTTGTGTTTGTGTGTGCCTGTGCATCAAGTGTGAAGTGTAGGCTCTCTTTTGTATTGACATGGTGCCGTACATATGTCATCAGTACGTTTTCACTGGTTTTAGTGGAATCACATCAGTTTACAAACTTGAATTAACTAGTGGCATGCTCGCTGCTACTCCAGAAAAAGCAGATAAGACGTAATCCCTGCACCATAGGAGGGCAGTATACTTCATAAGAGCTTGATCCATTATCTTTCTGATGTAGCTTTCATATCACAATACAAATCATCAGTCTGGAACAGAACAGTTTGACAGGATGACTCAGTAGAGCCGCAAAATGACAGATGCTAGAAATAAAAAATAAACAAACCATGCCAGGTCATTGCTGTCAAAGCAGGATCCTTCACCTGTTGTTCCTGCCACTTATGCAGTCAGCTGATAGCTTGGGAGCCACGTTTGCTGTTGACAGGACAGATTATTGATATGACATGAAAACTTAGTATGGTTTTATTTAGTTTCTAACATTACACATTACATCTCAGGGTGTAACTTCTACAGGAGCAGCCATGCGCTTTGCTTGTGAACCAGCATGCTCTGTCCCTCTGCTTCAGATCCACTTGCAGCATCGCTTCTCTTCCCATCTGCTGGGCTTCCCTTGGCTCTCAGCTCTCAGTGTTTGTAACCAAGCCCTCCCCTCGTCCATTTATATGGAGCCAACGCCCCTGAAAAAACCCTCAGACCATATAGCTTAATTCTCGCCAGACTTGGCAGTGCAGCCAGCAGAGTTGGGAGTTACCTGCAGTGGTCTCCAGGCAGTTCATTCAGCCTGAACTGTGCCTTCTGTTTTCTCTGTAAAAAGGTTAGCTATTGCATATCAGCTTTAATGCTGCCTGTAGCTGTCTGTAGGTCAAAGCTTTGCTTGAAGGCAGCTGTATCTTACAGCAAAGCAGGTAGAGCACATTGTTCAGTTCTGTCTGATCTGCCTGTAAACAGAGCTGATGACATGTCACTGAAAATGGTGGTTTGATTATCCAACAACAGCACATAAAAGTGGATTGTATATGCTGAATGGTTTTAGCAGGGAGAATAGCTAGACAATTCTGAGGAAGATGGTTAAGTTTCCTCTTCTGCCTTAGATCAGAGGCCATGCATCTCAAACAGTGCCCTAAGCTTCTACCAGGGCACTGCCTGGCACTACCAGGCATTTTGGGGTTACGCAGGACAGGAGGAGTCTTTCCAGTTGGCATTGCCTTACTTGATACTCATAATTAAACATTAATTTGCTTCGGGATTTGAATCCCAGCTAATCTATATTCATAAATTAAGTAGCATCAGAGAACATTCCTGGGTGCTGGAACTCTATCGTCTGTCCTGCTGAATTGTTCTAGTGGTCCCTGGCCTGCCCTTGGCCCGTGCTATCCTGAATGCTCCCAAGCCATTTCCCAGCACGGTTCAGGAGTTGGCACAGGCCTTTGCAGTGGGCGGTTCGCATGCAGCCGCCCTGTGTTGGAAGGGTAATAGTATGGATGTCGTCTGTTCTGTGCCGGTTGGCATCAGTGCCAGGGACAACCCTGGGCATATTTAATTTCCTAGTAAAGACACAGCCCACCAGCTCCACTTCTTACTTCCCTGTGAGAAATCTCTCTCATTTGTTCAATAGGTATTTCAACCCAATATATAGATATAGAACAGTGCGAAACAGGGGAACTGATCATTTTCTGCCCAGAAGTCAAGGCAGGGATTTGAATCAAGAACTCCCCAGTGTTCTGATGGAGGGTACCAGTCATCAGACAATGCGTGTTTGCTGAGGCAATTTGGTCTCATATTGCAGCGATTCAATGTTTTTATGGTGAACTTTGATAGTATGTGAGTCACGGGTACAGGAAGGAGAATGACCCTCCAGCCTGGTGAGTAGGCAAGCTCTTGGGAGGAGAAACTCCTGGGCACTTGTCTCTGCTTTGATACATGTTCAATAATACATGGGAGATGAGAGGAGACGGAGCACGTCTGCTAGCGTTGAGGTGGTGAGCGATGCGGGTTTGGATTCACGTTGCGGCAAGAAGATGAGGGAATTGCACCTCTGACACTCATGTTCTGGTTGAGCACTTTTATGCCAAAGCCCCTGGAAAGGAGATTTTCAGCACTACACATCCTACCCAGATTTCCTTACAGCTTCTCAGAAAAAGGATTTTTGAAAAAAAGTGTAAAGGTTGGGTTACCTGTAGGCCTACATGTTCAAGGTAGAAATGGTGGTGGTGGAGGACACTTATTTTTGTGAAAAAGATGAGTAAAAAAGAAATGTGGTTTGATACAAATTGGAGGGGTTTTGACCGCTGTGTTATTTGTTTCGCTGTGCATAGATCAATAATGTAGTAGCAGCCCACTCCTCTCCCTTAGAAAGCAGTCAGCAGTTAATGAGCTAGTACTGGAAAAAATGTAATGCCTTGTTATGTCCAGAAAAGGCTCACATGTTGGCTTTCAGTAGAATCACCAAGAATTGACTTTGGAGAACCAAAATACGAAGAAAAGAAAAGTTTCTAGTAGTTCTCAGCTGGTTTGTATGATTTCTGCGATTCTTAAAGCTTCATAAACGTGTGTTATTTTTCTCAAGTGGCAAACTATATCTATGAAAAGATGGTGTTTTCCAGTGCGTTACAAAGAGAATACCTTTTTCTTCCCTTCAAAGAAGCTAAGTATTGATTGGCATTCATAACAGGGAGGAGGAAAGCCTTCGCTTATTGATTTTTAGTGTTCTAAAAATGAGGATTTACTGGTGCTGCCCTGGAACAGTAGTGGTGCAGCTGAGCAATGCGGAGGGAGTCATCTGCCTCGCTGCTGTGGAGTTGTCTGTCTATCCTGCCTGAAGTCTTTGGGAAGCTGCTTCCAACATAAAACACTTAGCATCTGTAAAGGGAGAGCAGAACATCTATCAAACACAGAAAGATCAAAAACTGTGACTCCCTGTGGAGTAACTGTTGGGAGGGAAACAGCTGAATAATGTTCAACATATTCAGATCTCTGACTTCACCTAATGCACACTGTGAAGGCTGTGTTTGTAGTCAAACGATGATTCATTTTTATGGATGTGGAAAAGCTTTTGTGCTTCTGCCTTAAAAGACACTGCTCTGTTATTTGTTTGAGAGGCAGTGCCAGTTGCTTCTGCCTTCTCTTAGACAAATATAAGCATAAATATTAATCTGTAGTGTGATTTTTTTTTGCTGAAAAGGCGGGCCTGGCCATGGAATGGCTTGGGAGGTGGCTTGGTGCTTGGTACACTGAAAAGACTTAAGAGCTGGCAAGGGCATTTAAAAACCCAGCTTTCTGAAAAAATTCAAGTTCCGTAAACCTCAGTGATAATTTGTCCCTTCATGGATATCAAGAGTATTCACTGGACATGCTCAAGCTCAGGAATCAGGAACAACCATGGTTTTGAGGACAAAATCACTGAAACAGCTCACCTTTTCGCTTTGAAAGGCTCATCACCCCAATCTCTACAAAAGCCTTTAAATGTCAGCCCATCTGCTTCTAAAGATTTGGGTACATGACAACTTCAGTGATAGCCTTTCCTCACTGCCCAGCCTTAGTAACTTGGCAGGGTCAAGGCAGGAGCGCTGCAATGGCAGCAGCAGCCCTTGCAGCCTCCTTTTCTCAGAGGAAAACACCAGGAGAAGGTTAGATGCTTCTGTCAGATCCCGTGCTGCAAGCAACACAAAAAGATACTCTGTGCTGTGTGAAGAGTCAAACTGCTCCCTCCTCCTGAGCCAATTTCCTCAAATTTTGGTTGCCCACATGCTTCCAGCAGGACCTTTTTCTGGTAGTGAAGGGTAGAAAATGCAGGTGATATTTCCTTGAACAGTTCTTGGCGGGAGTAAAGCTATCCTAATACGAAGTGCAAATATTTCAATGTGTTCAATGGCTGTTACACGTGCCTGACATATGATGTGGCTTGTCTTATGATGGTTCTGTCCCAGCTTGAAAAACATGTTGTTGCCTCTAAACAAGTCAGAAAACAATTAGCAAAATGCCTTCCATAGTTATTTCTACGAGGATTAAAGTATTGTCTCAGAAGCATCAAATTCAATGAGAAAAATACCCAAGAAGTGCTAATTTTTTCTCTGGAAATAGTATGATTGGGGATGAGCAGACAGACGGCATCAAAATAAAATGAAATCTCACACACATGGTTGCTATTTTATGGAAATGACCTTCCCTTTTCCAAAGAAAGATGTCTTCCACAGGGAGCCAGAAAGTACAAAACAGCTGGACAACACAGCATGTGAATGCATGTCTCTAACATAAGCATAGCTAATATTTTCTATTATTGCTGTGTAGGCCTCTCTGGGCAGCAATCAGTTCCATTTAAATACGATGAATATGAAAGTAATGTTTCAAATTTCATTCTTGTATGTACTGTCAGGGGAAAGAATGTTGATAATTTTTTTCAATAATCTGATAGCGAAATAAAATGAAAGTCTAATTCCTCCAACACAGAGTGCTTTTTTTAATTCTGCACTCTCTGAATTTTTCAGAGTTTTGAAGGTATTCCTGTCCCGAACTGCTCAGCGTATTCCATACATGACAGGTGGGCGAGTGATGAGGATGCTGGCTGTTATGCTCCTGATAGTCTTTTGGTTTCTTGTTGGCTGGACTTCTGCAATAACCCAAAATTTGGAGAGAAACATTCCACTCATTGGCCAAGGGCAAACATCTGACCACCTGATCTTCAATATGTGCCTCATAGACCGCTGGGATTACATGATGGCTGTTGGTATGTTCATTTTCTAGCTTATCTTTTAATTTCTAAACTAAAGCTTAGTTGCCTTTTCATTTTTCTCCTTTTAGAATATGTTAAAGTTTTGTCAGCCTGCGTAACATCACATGAAAAGCTTCTAGGGGTATGAAATATTGGCATATACGTTTTTTAAATGGGCTGAAAAGTCGTATGTATTTAAAATATACTGAGACTTTTATGACTTTCAAAGGTTTGTAACTTGGATTGTAGTAACAAAGTGATGGGTGCTCAAGAAATTTTGTCTTTGAAGGCAGAAGATATCGTGCTCTTCTACACTATTAAAGTGAGAAATTGTGTCTAGAATAACAGAAGCTTTTTGCTTTTGCACCACGGAACTGGGAAGAGCTCTTGTGTGTGAGGAGGGAAAGAACTTGCAAGACCACTCTTTCATAACCTTACAGAAATTAGTATCAAAGTAATGGGAATAGGAAATGCACATCAAATGTCCCAACTTAATGTATTTGCTAGATGTGCTCTTACTGCATGGGATAGGCAGGAGCTAAAAAATTACACCCTGCAGAACACATATTGAGGAGAAAAATGACACATTTTTGTTTCCTTAGTTTTATAACAAACAGTGGATTCCCCATCCCAGGGTTCAGTTATACAGTATAATGTGCTTCCTTCCGATGGCCAGACAGCTTTGGTGCCCAGGTGTGCCACCCACTAGCTCAAATACATCAGTGTTTTGAAATCTGAAATAAATTCTTACCTTTCTGCCCTTTCCCTGCTTCCCGCATGGACATCCCACTGACAGAGCTCTGCTGCTGAGGATTAGGGAGAAGTAATGGTGGCTTCTCCATATGAGAGTGCAGACGAGATGGATAGAAGCAGCCTGGGGGTATGAAGAGTGTTTTCTCTGAGTGGTGTACAGAAAGCCAGCGCATGGTAATGCACAGCAGTTTTAAAGGGCAAACCACTACTGCCAGCTTCCCCAAGGACTTTTGTCACAGATGGAGTGATAGAAAGTGCACTTCACTCATAAGAGAGAAGTAATAATGTATTTTATTGATACAGAATAGTGAGTTAACAAAGCTCAATGGTAAATGCGACAGTGGTTTAACAAGATTCAATGGCAAGGTACACTTGATTATTTATTGCATAGAGGACAGGGTCAGACAAAACTGTCAGGGAGACCTCCCATTGAGTCGTGAGATTCAGAAAGGATGCCCTTGCTTTCTAAAATCCTTCTCAAAGAGGAGTCTATGTGTGGCTGCATCCAGACTTAGTCCCAGACTTGGTCAACAGTTTATGTCTAAAGGATTATATATGCACAATCAATACTTTATATCACTTAGCTAAAGTCTCAAAGTTTCAGCATGCTATTAGTCACTTACAAAGAATCTGTTGCAGCAAGAAATCTCAACCTCAAGGATTAACCTTGAGAGGTGTCCCTAGTTAAGGGGAGATCCTGGCGTGCAGCCCACTGCCATGCAGGAGAGCTCAAAAGGCTCTTGGGCTACTCACTATTTATGGGGGTAAGATGATTGACTCATGGTCGTATTTACATACTGACCAGAGATTTTAGTTTCTTCCAAGTTTGGCTTGAGTTGAACATTGATCAGCACTGTGGTTAGGTGGCTATTGTGTTGTTACCTGTCTCCCCCTTATCCACTCTGAGCCAGATGCAGCCATCATAACCAGATGCGTCCATTATGACCACCACTGGTGGTTATCACTTGAGCAGGGTTATGGGAGATAAAGGTCAGGTTGCTGGGGGGAGCACACCATCACAACTTTCTGTGGCTCTAAGCTACCCGTGTGCTCTGCTCCTCTCTCCTTTGTGTAAGATCTCAGAGGCAGTCAGGCACACTGGTACCCCATGTGTCAATGTGCTCACCGGTAAATGACACAGAGAGGAGTATAAAGGAGTGTTTTGAAATATGTCTTGATTTGAGCCCTTTTGGAGGGGTGTACTAATAAAATATAACTATACTTTGCAGTAATGGAATAGTACTACCACCAGAGATGTTGTAAAATTAGTAACAAAGGAGAATTAAATGTGGAACACTTGATGATGTCATCTGCACTGATCTATTTTGCATCAAAATTTTACTGCATTTCACAGCCAGTAATACAGTGTAGTTTTATTAAAACTTTGATAGTGGTGGTTGTTGCATAATGGCAAACAAAGGTTTTTATTCTCTGGATTTTATAGTTATGGTAGTGAAGTGATTAAGAACACAGATCTTAATACCTAATTATGATCAGCAGTACCTTTTTGGTAAGAAATTACATAAGTTGCTGTCTGCCGAGTGTTGGAAAAAACATGGATCATTTTTTAAGGTATATTTACATTTAGACGGGGTTTTAATCACAGAATCACAGAATGAGAGGGGTTGGAAGGGACCTCTGGAGATCATCTAGTCCAACCCCCCCGCCAGAGCAGGTTCACCTAGAGCAGATTGCACAGGAATGCGTCCAGGTGAGTTTTGAATATCTCCAGAGAAGGAGACTCCACAACCTCTCCTGGCAGCCTGTTCGGGTGCTCTGCCACCCTCAAAGTAAGGAATTTCCTCCTCATGTTTAGATGGAACTTCCTATGACCAAGTTTGTGCCCGTTACCTCTTGTCCTGTCACTGGGCACCACTGAAAAAAGACTGGCCCCATCCTCCTGGCACCCACCCCTTAAGTATTTATAAGCAATGATAAGATCCCCCCCCAGTCTTCTCTTCTCCAGACTAAAAAGACCCAAGTCCCTCAGCCTTTCCTCATCAGAAAGATGTTCCAGTCCCCTCATCATCTTTGTAGCCCTTGGCTGTACCCTCTCCAGCAGCTCCCTGTCCTTCTTGAACCGGGGAGCCCAGAACTGGGCAGAACCCTTTTTATTCCTATAATTGATTGGGAGCAGCCTTGCAAAAGATTCTATGTGATAAACTAATAGATAGATTATGATATTTGATTTAAAATACTAAAATAAAAATGCTGGATGATCATTTATGAAAGGCTTGTTATTTAATTTAATTTAGTCAGGCACAGTATTTTATATAAAACTATTGAGTGGTTTGGAATATATTCCATCACCTGTAGCCATTGCTGGAATACCTCCCTGTTTCATTCGGTTGTCAATGCTTTACTGAAATGCGGAGAGGGAATTTTCAAGGTCGCAGATTAGTGAAGTGAGAATTAAGAATGCTCTGTTAGAAAGTTGTAATGAGATGAATCCTTTATGCTACCAGAGATTATTGGAGTTAGGATTTATGAAGCATTTTCCATACTAATCATGCTACTTTGGCTCTATCTCCAGAGACTTTTATTGCAGTGAATGTTTTCTATTTACATTTCCATTAAGTTTAGGAGTATGCTCTCTGTGAGAGAAGTAGGGTCTCAGACACAAAGGTTGTTACCATTTCTAGCATTGCCTCTGTAATCTGTGATATGCTGATGAGAAAAATTAGCATTCAGTAAATCTTATTTTATCTACATAACATAATGTAAGTTAGTATGCATTTTCCTTGAGGTTGGATACTTGTGGGTAAGCTTATTTGTCACTTGCCTAGATTCTTTCATTTCCTTTGTGTTCATTTCTACATCACTTTCAAGGTTGGGGCATCTGTCTCATTGACAAGCCATGGCATGGTTGACAATTTGAGATTTTAGAGAAATGCCTGAGGTCTTGAAAACACTACTAACCCACAAAGCCTTTTTGCTATGGCCGGAATATATTCTGTACCTCTAGCCGTCACAGCCACATTCCAAGTTAGAAAAAAACCCAAGCGATAACTTTTGGTATCTAAGGGCTTGCAGTGTCACAAGTCAAACTATTATTCTTTATCCTGAGGGAAAAATCCTCTAAGTGAAACAGATATCAGCACAGGATTTAAAAGAACTTCCCACAAACTGTAAAAAAGCGTGAAATATTAAGTTTAGTGAACAAAAAGTCCCAGGCAGGAGAGAAAGGCAGGCAGAGAGATAAAAGTGCATGCACAAACACAAATAAAAAGCAGAGGTGAAATCTTGGCAGGTGTATGTTCCTGACTCCAGCAGGGCCAGGGTTTCACCCAGCATGAATAGGATTTGAACTGTAGTTTTTAAAAATCCCCCCATGCATTCTGTGTGTGGTTTTCAATGTTTTATTTAAACCAGAAGCAAATGGCAGGTATTAACTAAGCACAGGGAGGTATTTTTCCCCGGCACCTGTCTGATTCCCGGCTGGCAGGAGCTGGGCTGCTCCCGCGCAGCTGGCTGAGCTGCTGCCGTAGCCCACTAATCAGTGGGTCATGCTTTGGGTCCTGGGCATCAAGAGGATTTCAAACGCAAGGCTGCATTGTGATTACTGCATGACCTCAGCCAGGAAAAGGAACAAAGTAAGTATTTCAGGCTGTTCCCAAAAGAACTCCCTCCCACTGTTCATTTGTTGATATTTAACATATATAATCTTTGGATCTAAAGAGGGTATGAGTTGCCAGGACAGGCTCTGACAGATTGGGCATTAAGACTGCCTGTACAGTTTTGAGCTAGGGCATTGTAATACAGCCTTACGAGGCCCTTTATTAAATTTTCTACAGGCCCTCTGCTGCATTCAGTGAATGAGTGATTATTATTTCCTTTTGTTATCCCCATTTGAGGTGGCCCTGTGCCGTATTCAGGGTGTGTTGTTCAGAGCATAGACTGAATAAAGAACTGTTTGTTTCCAAATGGGCGTTTTTAAGCTGTGTTCTCCTTAGCATCAATGTACAAAGATTAAAGCCAAAATTGTCAACAGTAGCTATCTATTTTGGGTGTCTGTCTTGAGACTTTTAGGGACTGGTTTTTCAGAGTACTGTTTATAGCCTCCTCTGTGTGGAAAGCACAACCAGGAGGCACTTGTTAGAAATCAGCACTGATGAAGATCTGGCTTCTGTTCTCACATTAGATACTCAGAAAATGTATCATGTAAAAATAGTGATCACTTGTGAAAAGCTTACTCTGAGTGATAAGACCAGGGCTGTATAAAATGTTTGCAGCAGAAATAGGAGAAGAATCCTGTTTTACGAAGGAGCCTTCAGCTCTGTCCCTTTCCTGCTTGTAACCCACTCCTCCCACTGCCATGTACACCTCTTTCACAGTCTGCATCACCAACACTGTGTGCAGTTTATGTCCCTCATCTCTAGGATGTGGTAAATCTGGAGAAGATATGGGGAAGAGCAACAAAGATGATGCGTGGTGCTAAAACCCCCAGGTTGAGCAATTTGGGTTGCATTACCCATTGCAGTAACGCTACTTTTTCTTGGTATCTGTTACATCACAGGTGAAATGCCATAGCTTTTATTTAGGCACAATTTCTATGAAGTAGTTCTGCTAAGGAAACCATATCTGGGTTGCCTTAGCCACATGTTTATGTATTGGTAAATGCCATATTCAGATGCTTGTGCAAGCCACCCGCAGGAGGAGATGGCTTTGGGAGAGGCTGGAAGATGCTCTGACTTCTTCTTGTCTTTGCACCACTCTTTTTGGAACCCACTTCTTGTACTGCTCCAAGTCTTTCCAACCCTTCAAGTACTTCGGATACCATTGGCATTTGCTTGCATCCTCTTTAAGAAGTGAGAGAAGAGGTCCCACACTCAGCTTGCTTTCAGCTGCTGGTTGTAGATCTTTCTGATCCTGTTTTCCCTCTTTCATCCACACACAAGTGAAGAGGATGATGGGGCACATGGAGACAGAAGAGTGGCCAGCTGGCTTTAATAACAACAGTGGACTATGCAAGGAGTGAGGCAGGACAGCACATCTGTGTAGAGGAAGGAATAAAATGCATGAGTATAAGGGCTAAGCGAAGTGCAGAAATGAGGGGAGTTCCTGGAGATTGTAGACCTGAGCACTGGCACGTGTTTCATGGAGTGAGACTCCTAGGCGTGTTGCTCACACTCAAGTCAGTGGATATGTCTCCACTGCCAGCAAAAGCCATCTCTAGGTCACCCTCAAGCCGTGGAGCCTGGAGACCGTGCATCAGTGTGTCCCTTGCATTACTTCAAGTGGACCTGCAAGGCAGTCTTTTGGCTGTGTGGGGGACGGAGCGTGCTGTCCCCCCCGCCAGCCCATGGACCCCTGCTCTTCCTTCAGCCTTGCACAGCCACAGGCCATGGAAGTTCTGGTAGAAAAAAGTCAGGATTTGGTACCATTGGTTCTCACTCCACACATAGGTCTCTGTATTGCTGTGCCTAGCTAATTAAAATGATGCTGAGATATGGTGAGAGAGACAGATAAACCTCTGGTAATTTATAATTTGCTGGGAATAACTCAGCATTAAAGACTTATACATGTAATTGCAGTTCATTGAAATATAGGAAAATCCTTTCAGCTGAAGAAAAAAGCTTCTCCTATGCCATGGTGCAGCTCTCCAGGTGGGAGATTGGACGCAGTGAGGCAGAAAGAGACTGCACTGGCTGGCAACATAGGAGCAATAGAGGACACAATTCTTTTCCTGTTTTAAAATGGTGTGTGCTGGACTCCAGCCGGCACCCTGAGTGCATGAACGGATGGAGGAGCCATGCTTCCAGATTCATAGCTCACTTCATTTCAATACAGGGGATTTAAAATGTAAACGTTAGTCTGATGAAATGAAGTGTGATGGAGAAGTAGACGAGTTGTTGTAGCTGTGTTATGGATGTAAGTAGAGTTGTAATCAGTAATTCCTTTCCAAAACCTGAGGAAAAAATGGTGTAACTGTTGGAACGGTACTGTTTTGCCAACAGTGCAAAGTTCAGAATACCACATGAACTTAGTCATGTTGCAGCTGTAATGGGCTCTCCCTTATTAGTGTAAGGAGAGGACGCGGAGCATGTCACTGTCTCTGGAGAGCAGTGGCCTGTTCTTGGCCTATGATGGTGCTTCTTAAGCAAGTGAGTGTGGTCAGACATAGAACATCATACAGAGTCATGAAAATGGGCTTTAATCCTTCAGGGGTGTCTTCTTTTTGCAGGTAGCTTTTGGACAGCAGAGTGCAAGCGAGCACGGGGATGGGTATCCTGGCTCCAGGGAGCTCCTTTCAGCATCTCTAGCCCACAGCCATCTCCACCCAGAGGCCAGCCTGAAGAAGCACAAGAGAAAGGCATTTCTGGGTAGGAGGGTAGGAGGGCTGAGAAGCAATCAGGACAGCCTGAAATAACTCACTTTCCCTTCCCAACCATGGCAGGGAGGAAACTCACAGTTTAGGATTTAAGCTCTTCACAAATATAGGTACATACATTCCCACTGTCATCTTGTAGTGACAGGGTGGCATTATCCCCATTTTACACAGCCGGAGCTGAGGCACAGTTAGATTAGGGTTATATGGTCCATTTAATCTGGGTGCCCGTTTTGCAATGCCTTTGGCTCAGTTACAGAGCTTAGTCAAATCTGTATATAACATGTTGTGTATGGTCTCACTGGCTACAAATACAGTCCTGTGTGCTTAGTTCTGTTGCAAATTGCAGCAAAAATGCCTAGGTTGGCACCCAGATAGCAAGAGAAATGCTTTCTGTGATCATCTCTGCAAAGTTTGGCTTGACTGGGGGCTTTTTTCATATGCACAGGAGCTTGAAGTACAGACAAAGTTAGAATTCAGTTGTGCATGTGCACAAGACTGCTTTTTTTCCCCTGTGGTCTTTTCTCTCATTCACTCTAAATGTCATTTACAACAAATTACAGAGCTCTCTTCATTAGCTAACCTTGTTTTATCTCTGGAATTGCATTAAACGAGTCTGGTCTCTTAAGAAATTATATAGTTAACTGAAGATTATATATGCAAAAGAGAGCAAGTTAAGGCTGCGTATGTGGTATTTTTATTTTAGTGCTGTGCAGTTCTTAGAGATAGCAAAGTTGTAGAAGTAAGGATGAAGTACTTTCCTAAGGCCTCTAAGAAGAATTGGTGCGTAAGCCATGTTCAGAAATCAGCTTCGCATTTCTTGATTCTTCATGTTTCCTTATATGAACGTTGCTTTTCTGAATCTGTTTTTTCTTACCTCTCCTGAAGTCATGCCCTTCCTGCCTTTACTCCATTTCTTATCTGTGGGTGTTCTCTTCCCGTACTCACTCAAGTGTAAGGAGGCTCTCAATGACTTTTCCAAATCTTGAAAGAGAGGAAAGTGACTTTCATCACTGCTTTCAGTTCATCATATCTTGCTCTGCAGTTCTGTGCAGTCAGGCGAAGTACAGACATCTGCAGAGCAGGCAATGAGAGAGGATATGGCTTAATGGGGAATTTACTTGTGCTGGGGGCTGGACAGGCAGGAGCAGGTCAGTCTGCATTCACTGTGCTGTGCAAGGCGTGACACAACTCGGCTAACGGACACTGAAAGAAAATGTCACAGAGACTGTCTCTGGTCATGGCTTGACGTTGTACTGGATTTAAATATGAAAGAATAATTTGCAACACAGACAACTGCATGTTTAGCAAAACCTAGTAAATATATTAACCCCGATCTTCAGAGGAAGTTTGATAAAGTCAACAATACCAACCCTGAGTCTGTTCTTCTCTACAGAGCAGATACGTATGACATACTGTGACCCTGTGTCATTGTCCTTCATTATCAGAAGGTGCAGAATATGAGCAATGGCCTAAACAAATCCCAAGTGAGTAGTCATGGCACACTCTTAGTTGTAACAGGCCGGTGGCATCGGGCATGAGTCTGGTCCAGTGTATTGGATGACCAAGCTAAGTGTTCCAAAATGCTCCGTTTTCTAAAAACATGATGGGCATTGCAAACAAAAGAAATAATCATGGTTTTTAAACACCACAGGATATAACTAAGCAGGTTGATTGGATAGTGCAAAGACCGTATAAAAGGTTTTGTGGATAAGAAATAGGTAATGACTAGGAAGACAGATATTTAAAGATTAATTCATTTGTGCACATGACATATTGAGGCCACATTACATTTTCATCTCTTATCTTCCATTCATATCTACATCCATTTATGCCTTTAAAGCAATTGTGCCTTTTCTTACTCTCTTATCTATCAGAGATTTGAACCAGAAATCTGAATGCCTGGTTTGGACAGTTCTAGAGTAGCTCCTGCAAGTTTTTTGAGAGCTCTTTTATGCTTTATTTTTTTAACTTCACATTTTCTGTCCAGATAGCTGTTGACAGCTCTCTCTCCTAGGAATTTCCATCATTTTTCAGAAGGGGAAAAGAAGGTATTTCTTGTTCTTGTGCTTAATATGCAAAATGGGCTAATTCATAAGCCTTATGATAAATCATACTTAAAGGAACAAGATCATGTGTTTTGAGCTTTGAGTTTGGTCTTGGCAGTTTGCAATATGCTAAGATACTCCTTTAGCGGTCAGGAAGTCACTCTTCTACAGCAGGCTTGTAGGGGAAAATTATTCAGCAAGCCAAATAGAAAATTCATATCACATCTCACAGATTTTAATCATCAAAGATATTTGTCTGTCTGTCTATCTATCTATCTATCCATCCATCCATCCTATCTATTTGAAGTTAGTTATATCTGTGTTTTTCATCAGTTTAATAAATACATTGTCACCTTGTTTTATACTGAGAAACCAAAAAGGCCATATAGAAAAACAATACAGCAAAATTTTATAACACCTTCAGATTTTTGTTACAAATTGCACTAATAGTCTGTAGCTAATTATATGAACTTGATTTCCCCCCTCAAGCACAGCTTCTACATGATACATTTAAGCTGTGTAATTAGTGATTTAGATAATAAATTGGTTTTCTATCAGTCTGTTTCATTCGTTATTGCTAATGAAATTATTGTAACGTTGGGCTTAGCAAGTATAAGAACTCTGTTATTTTACCTTGTGTTTTAAAAGCACATTTTTGTGCTTTTATTGTGTGCTGCTATTTGTGTTGCATACCAGATGTCACACTAATTATTATCTGCAGACAGGAATGCCAGTTCTGCTCTAAATGTAAAGCTTTTATAAAAGCATTATGCACTATGGTACAAACTACTGTTATGCTCCAGTATATTAATACTTTGAAATCTCCTCATGTTTTCTTAGGAACTCCTTGTAACTATGATTGTGAAACTGAAAACTGTGAAATTTTCAGAATTAATCAGATCTGGAGATCAAATGCTACCTTCACTCCCACTTAACCCAGCTCATTGAAATTGGGTTTTATTATGGGAGTGTGGCTTTTTCATCTTCATTTGCTCTCTGAGATACCGTGAAAGTTTTTTTCAATCTGTATACAAAAAAAAAAAATAATTCTTGTAAATCTTCAAACTTAGAGCAGATTTTTTTTTCTTCTAAAAATAAGCAAAATTTGGCCCACACTCTTTAGTTCAAGTAGGAATACCTTCAGCACATGGATTTCTATACATGTATTTTCATCCCTTTAAAAGCCAAACTTTTTGAAACTCTCAGTCTCTGTTAGCACTTGTAACTGATCTGTTAATCAGTAAGAGACTTGGGGCTCTTCTCACTTCAGTTCAGTAAGATAAAGAAGAATGCACCATGGGTAGTTTTGTGGAGTATGCCTGTTACTTCACAATTAACTAACTCATCTATTCAACCCTGCTGCTAATGTTGTTTGTTTTACTATTGGTGACTTCAGATGAAAGGCAAAATGAGAAGAAATAGTCTCTCTGGCATGCTCTGGGGAATACCTGCTGAACCGTATTGATAAGAGTTTCCATAGAACATAGGACAGTAACATACAGTGATTTGGCTTTAGCAACCTAATTCTAACCATTTTCTCCTTTTCAATTTCTTCTAAATCAATATGGCGCAATTAAAGGAATAAATTTCAGTGCTTTGAAGAGCAATACATTTCAGTGCTGTGATTCTGCGTATGCGAGGCAAGTATACTTAAAGAGAACAACCAAAACTGCTAACATTTGTAAAGGAGCCTTTAATCTTATTTGATTGAAGCAAAATTTGTATTCCGCTTGCTCAGAGAAGACTTCAGGAGCAAGATGGCTTGGTAGGTCATTCTTGTGTAGGTGTTTTTAAGAAACCAGGGTAATAGACTTCACTAGTAGCATAGCTAATTATCTAGGAATGAAATGGAAGTAGCAGTCAGCTTGCCCAAGTGGTGAGTGTATGGGGGATGTGGGAAGACATACTTGCATACGTGCTTTTGTAAAGCTCAAAACCAGGCTGGGACACATAGAAGATTTATACCATGCTTTTTTTCACATTGACACTCAGTAAGGTCCCAAGTCAAACTATTAAAGTCAAAAGGTTTATTATTTTTGGGGTTTTGTTAAGGAAGAACACAAAAATAGCAGCATGTGTGGATTATGCATTTTCAGATATTTGGTTTTATGTAACTGGTAACACTACTGGGTTTACATAGGATATGTTCTAGTAAAAATGATAGGTTTTAAGCTAGGCCATCTATTTTTGATAAATAAGAAACAGCAAAGTGTTGTTCAAACTGAACTTTTATCAGAGCACAGAGAAATCTGTGTGACTGAAATAATTTTATCAAAACTTGTTTCTTATTGATTTTAGCTGAAATTGATAGCAAGCTTAGAAGTTTCAAAATGCTGTAACACTATAATGTATGTAATTTACAGCAGTTATGGACTGTTAAAAGTGGGAAGAGCCGGAGGACCTGTTCTCATGAGATATCCAGTGCAGATGTTTTATTTCTATCTGTTGCTAATGGGGGTTCACAAACATTTGTGTCCTTATCCAAACCAGACCAGTAATGATTTGCTGATCACTACCATAGGGTGATGTCACTCATCACCTGTTCTAGTTACAGTATAATAACATGTATTGGCAAAAAGAAATATGAGAAAGAACTTACTCTCTATTATACTACATTTGACTGTATTTTTTACTGTAAAAGTAATTTTTTTCTATCTTTACATATAGTCAGTGACCATTTAAGCTGTAATGACATAGTACAAAAATTCACAAAACCAAGAAAAAGGTTAATAAAGGACTTTCCTTTAGCTCAAGTTGCCAATTTAATTAATTTCAGAGATGAGGAGCTATGGTAGGGTTCAGCTCACCTGCCAGAACATCTAACATCTAGATGCTTCGATTAGGGTACTCATCCGAGTGTTCTCAGTATTCAAGGAGAGTGTGGCACCTGCTGTAGAGCTGACTAACTGTTCATAGGCAATAGAAGGATCACGGGCTGAATTAGACACCTCACTTTTCAGTGGCAGGGCATAGGTGAGTTAAATACCATCCCTTCCATTTTACTTTTTTCTCTCAAATGTATGAACATGCTCTCAGCGGAGTTGACTGTATGGTGGCGTCACTAACGTAAATAGCCAGTAAGTAAAGGGATACGATGTCAGTGGATTCACTGCAAAAATTCAACAAGGCAAAAGCAATGTATGAGTAACTACAGGATCACACGCAATTTCTGAAGCTGGTCTGGAGCAGTGCCGGCATTGCAGGGGCCTGTCGTGGAATTGCACATTGCTGGATAGGCTCAACCACTTCGAGCCATCGTCAACCCAGACTGCAAGGCAAGAGGCACAGGCACCAGCTCTACTCATAGCTACATGGCAGAGCTGTGGGTTTTTTTTCTCGAAAGAGAGATTTTTCAAGATGGGTGTGAAATTATTTCATTTGTATCAAAAGCAAAACAATGTCACAGGAGACTGTCTACTGGAAACTGAAGTCAGAGTACTGCTGGGTGCAGATGAGTTAGCTCTAACAGGATAGTTTAAGCTGATCATGACCCTTTACTCCTTCTTCTTTCTTCCTTTACTCAGTTTTCTCCTAACGGTGAGAAACACGTCCTTTGTTATAATTACATTAGGCCCTCAGAAATGATTCGTCATATTACGAGCACCAGCAGAATTAACTATCATGAACAGAGGTATTTTTATAACCCAAAATATATTGTTATACCTAAGTTATAAACCTTTGAAATGAAACTGTGGTCTTAAAAAGCTTGGAGTCTAGTAGTAGCAGTGGTATCTGCCTCTATAACAAGAACCAGAGCTACAAATAAAAATGCTTGTTATTTTAACTGATGCCAAACTTCTGTAGTACCAATTTGAAAAACAAGCAAGACATTATTAGACAATGTCTTCAAGTTTGTCAACTGAAAAATGGAAACACCATGAATGTAAAGGTTCCTGATGTGGAAGAAAGAAGTGTGTAAATGAAAACCAAGTGTATCATGTGCAGTGACAATATCGGAAAGAGTTTGAATGCCTATGTGTGTACATATATACATGTATGAGTTTATACTGTCTTTGCATAGATACTCACACATACAGAAGATACTATAGTACTTCAAATTGCCTTCCTTTTTCATTTATAAAACTAATTGCAAATTATTTCTTTTTGTTCTTCTCACAGCTGAATTTTTATTCCTCTTGTGGGGTGTTTATCTCTGCTATGCAGTGCGGACAGTCCCATCAGCATTTCATGAGCCACGTTATATGGCTGTTGCAGTTCACAATGAGCTCATTATCTCTGCTATATTCCATACAATTAGGCAAGTGATCTGTAGATCTAGTAATTAACTGTTTATCTTCCAGGTTTCATATGGTGCAACTTAAAACGGGTGAATGGGATAGGATACATAATGGAAGGTCTCATAAATATTTAATTCTGCAAATTAAGTGATTACTAAACTTCCCATAGGATTCAAGACTGTGTACAATCAACTTGTTAATTGTATAATTAGGGATTTTTTTCAGTATAGCTAGCTGATATGTTCTGGGATCAAAGTTCAGTATATGTGATAAATTAGATACAGCAAAATTACTGTCTGTCTTCAGTCATCTTCATACTGCTCACTGGTTTGTATCCCTAGAAAAACAGCAGGTAAGAATGTTGGTTTATATGAACTTTCCCTGGTGTGTAACAGATTGGCAAAGTGGAGCTGTATGTTAAGATAATTGTACTGGTTTGTGCATGAAGCATAGTAGTTTATACGCTGACATAAAAAATTGTTACACATATAATGCTGTAACAGTAATATAAAGCACGTGTTTCTTATAAAGTTTATAATGAGCTCTACATCTCATACTTGTAAATTATTATAGTAGTAATAAATAAATAAGGGTCTTTGCCAGAGCTACACGAAAATTATTATATATGCCTTTCCTACAGAGTACCCTGTAAAAATGAATTGGTCCTAGAAAATTCAAAAGAGCAAGACAGCATGAATTTCATCTCATGCTGTAAGAGATTCTTATGACTTCTTTATAACATTCTCACGCCTTCCTTTGCCTCCTGACAGACCTTATCTACTAAGATTTTTATTTTTTTTATATTGCTCCATTGACTGTCTTCAAATACTCTTCTCTCTGCCTTCTTCCATGAGGCATCATTTTTTCTGAGTAAACATCAGCAAAGCAAATCTTTCATCTCTGTTCCTTCCAGGTGCTCTTTTCCCTTGTCATTGTTATAAAGTTTGCTGCACTTTTCAGGCTTGGAAGTTTTTGTGTCCTTCACCTTGTCCTAACCCCATATCTCAACATCCACATACTCTCAAAATCTTCTTCTTTACTCCTTAACACAAACATCTGCAAAAATAACGTTTAAAATCTGTATTTGATGGAAGCATTTTGCTTTTCACTCCTGATAGATATAAAATTCAGTTACAATGCTTTTGAATTGATTATAACAAATACGACAGCTTTTCAGTCAAAATTTTCCCCCATTAATTAATGTTCCTAAATCATATTTTGGGCCATGTTAGAAGATACAGTTCAGTGCATTAGGAGAACTATTATGTGGGGTGCAAATTTCTTTTAACAGTAGGACAGGATGAAAGACATCTTGGATTAAAGAGAGGGGAAAAGGGGAAAATGTGGCATTTTAATACATGCCTTATGAAGGAGACACAAAAGGATTAGGTCTTTCAGTTTATCCTAGCGAGGATCCTATTCCTTCAGCCTAAGGTCTGCTGATGTTGTTCTGCCCTTTTTAAAAAAAAATGTACATTTTGTATTGATTCTTTGCCCTCTGTCTGATACATGCTGGTTTGTTGAAGAAATATCATGTACTGTTTATGGATAGGAATGAGTAAAATGCACTGGAAGTACACGATCCCTCCTGAGATTATGTCCATTTCTATATATACAAGTCTTAATCCCATCTCTTTGAAGTTCACATTTCTTTACATTGTTTTTGCTTCTGTTTTCCCCACCAAGTTCTGGATGTAACTGAAAGAGCAGAAATGTAAGACTCAGATTTATATGACATATCTGACTTGTCATGAGGTTGAAAGCACTGGAACCTTGAAGGACACCTACTATTACAAAGCAGCCATTCAGTCTGAAAACTCCCAAAGCTCATATAAGATTGATGTGTGCACTAAATAAAACCTTGAACTGTTTGCATTTTGTTTTTCTTTAAAACTATTATTCCCATTTCAGAAACAGAGGATTCTTGATTATCTTCAGATCAGCATAGCATTAAATACCTGCATGGCTCTTTCTCTTATATTACTGACAAAAGCAAAATTTATATGGAAAAAAATCTCATTCTAATAGAAACCCCATCTCTGCTAGGTCTGAATGGCTACTGCAAACACTATTTTGCTTTCAGGAGTATGGCGTGGATACCTTAATCACTCAAGGTTTCCTGCATAAAACAAGTAAAAAGCCTTCACGGAATTTGAGGATTGGAGCTGTTAAGGGTTAGCCAAATCTGGTGGGCATCAGGGCCTGGGAGCTTTCTCCTGTCTCTGATGGATGTGGCTGCTGCTGTTTCTATTTGCAGGCCTAGTGAGGCTGAGCACATCCAGCACGGGTGCAGTCGTACACAAGGCACGGCTGGCCACATGGACCAGCGCAGATCCAACAGGTACAGCCTGGTCCTGTTCCTCCTTTGCAGCTGATCAGGTTCACTGATGAAACATGCACCCTGTGTGGGTTCACAAGCACACTACAGGTCCTTCAAATACGAGCACAGTCCTTAAGCCAATCTAATATCTATCTTTGGGTTTGGGGCCCCATACTCAGTCATGGGCTGAGACCTTGGGTCTCCCACATGCTGGCTAGTCCAGCCTGAAGTTTGCTCATGACTTGCACATACACACATGCACAGCATAGAGAGTGAAATCACACGTAAGTTGGGAGAAGGATTTAATGAGAAGATAGGAGATACTGCAGTGATCAGGTACAGGGCTCAGTTGGTGACAACTTGTTTACATGTCACTAGCCCCTTTCTTCCCCCCTTCTTTCCAAGCTTGTTCTTCCCCCATCTACCTTAGCCCCTCTCTGTTTCTGTCCTTGTCTTCTCCTAAATAAACAACTCACCCCTCATTCATTTTTTTTCCTGTTGGTCCCAGTTTTGCTACATGTGTACTCAAATTTGGTATTTCTGATATCATGAGGCAGGTAATCACAGCCTTATACGCTGTTACTGATATGGTTACATCAGTACTGCTGACCTTGCAAGTTCTACTCCCCCAAAGGCCCCCAGCGCTCCCTTCAATTACCTGTGAAGTCTGGTCATCTTTCAAATGACTCCCTATTAACCACCTGTGAAATCTTGCCATCCCTCACAGCACTGTCTGTAACTTTTCTCCACTTTTTGCTCTGTTATTTGTTACATCCAGAAGTTTTTCATGTCATCTTCAATAGTTCTCATGTTGTGTTATGTTAGCTAAACCTCAGGCCTGAGCCTCCTCATATCCCTGCACACCTCAATAGCAACGTCTCTGTAAGAAATAATTATAATATTTTATTGTGTTCATGAAATATTTACAAAGTTTTAAACAAGAAATGATGACTGCATTATTATGGCATATAAGCCAGTGTTTCATGCCAGACTATTTCTGTTAACAAAAGTTTCTGCAAAATGTGCATCTGTGGACTTGGATAAGTTGCAAATGTCATTTCTATCTGAATGATTTTTGTAAACCTGCAAATTACAAGCCAGTGGTACATCCATTCATCTGTTGCATTGCTTACCATTTCTATCTTTGGGAGCTCACTAAAGCAGATAAGCCAAGCATGCTCCAGCTAGCTTTAACTGCACCACTTGTTCTACCACTCTTTTAGAAAGCTCAGCAAGGACTTGCTTGGTTTGGGAGGTTCAGCCACTCATTTCCTAGTGTTCGCAAGGCTCTTGGGCCCTGTGGTATTGAGCTGGGCGGTCCTGCAATCAAGACCATTTCTCTGCTCCCCGCTAAAATGCATTTCAGTTCAGTTCTCTCTTTGATGGCTTATCAGCCGCAGTCTGTAGCTGCAATCTATGGACATCCTCTATTTATTAAGTGTGCTGCAGTTTATCATAGTACATGTGCTTACTTAACCTAAAATCATCCATTCAGATCCTTAATGTATGTAAGCTGCCATAACTCAGTTCAGGCCAAAGAAGCTGTGGCAATTTAAACCATCCAAAAACCCAGCTAAATAGAGTGAGAATTATGGAATAAGCAATATCCTTTAAGATCTGTTGTTTCTTTTTATATTTTGTTTTGGCTTGTTTGTGTTTTGCAGTTTTTTTCTGAGTTGTTTTGGAATTGTGGTATATAGGTAAAGCATGTGGATGTAATTTTTAGTCTGTATGGAAGCAGTACAGAACAAAACCAGTTGTGTTTGGCCTTTCAATGAAAAGAAACCTAAGGAACATTAAAATGTTAGATCTAAAGCACTGGAGAAGAGGCAGTGAATTTCAACCCTGAATTCTATTTTCAGATTCATTCTTGCTTCAAGACTTCAGTCTGACTGGATGTTGATGCTGTTCTTTGCACACACACACTTGACTGTGACAGTCACTGTTGGGCTACTTCTGATCCCTAAGGTATTCGAGTCTCCTGTCTCTTTTCTTTTGCCAAGACCAAGGAAGATAAATGTTGTCATGCAGAAGCAATGCTGTATAAAATTAGCAAGCAACTGATAGAAAAGGAAGATGTAGAATTTGGCTATGTTAGCTAGAAGGCTGTATATTTTTTATTTTAAAAACTCTTATACATTTTCAAAGATTCTTTCTTTCAGCTTTCCAAACTCCAGGCGTTTAAAGTACTTAAAATTTTGATGTGATTAAAACAAGAAGGAATGAATCCTGCCTAATGATGTTTATTTCAGGTGTTTGGGTGACCATGCTGCTGCCAGAGTTAGCTGAGATCAGACAAAGAGTTTAGGTGAGGGGATAGAAAGACTAGGATGGACTGCTAAATAAAACTAGAATGAGGAGCTTGGACTAGCCATGAGATAGAGAGGTTGGGACTTAAACCGGGCAGTTGTTACAGGCTGGAAAAGGGGAGCCCTTTGCGAGTCAGAGCCTGGGACGGACAGATGCTGTATACCGAAAGGAGACGTGGCCTATGATACGGAGCCAGCGCTGGGTAGGAAGATGAGTGTGTGTGGGACAGAGAAGACAAAGGATGACAGGAGGCAGGGAAGAGAAAAGAAAGTGCTCCGAGCGCTCCAGCACGCCTCCTGTCAGGCACTGGGAGCGAACCGACAATTTGTCAGTCTCACCAGGGGCAGGAGAACTGCAGGCAGCTCCACCTGCCTCTAGCACCAATCCACAGGATTTGAATGGAGCTTTCTTCTTAGACAGTGCCCCAGCAAAGCAATTATTTTATAATGGCTTTTGAAATGACCAATAATATTAATCAAAAGGTCAAGAGTCAAAGGGAACAGTAAAGGCGAAAGCTACATATGAAGGAAGAACATTAAGCAGCTAAAGCTGATACAATTATCAGTTTAATGAAGCTGCTATTTCCTATCTTTTGCCTATGTGTCAGAACAGGGTATGCTGGTAACTGTCAGATATCCATACATTAAACAGTCATAACAAGGGGACACATTGATGAGCCTTAATACTGAATAACCTTGTTTTATTTTAAATTCCTTTTCTGGTCTTTAGCAATAGTCTTATTATTTTCTATTTTATATTCATATACTTTATTACATATCTTCAGAGATGTCTTTCTCGACTAACCTAGAAAATTTGTTGACCTTTCTGAATCTGACTCATAACTACTGTTGGACGTTTCCAATTTTAGCTTATTATCTGTGTAACACTGCACAGACTTTTCTTCCAGCACACCAAAGAATTCAGGGAATTAAGAGAAGATTCACAAGGTTTACTTCCATTCATAAAGTTCTGAGGCCAGATGACTATGTGGACAATAGTAACTACAGATGAGTGAATCAATATGAATAAAAAAACAGCTGACAACCTCTCTCCAACTCTTGATCCGAGCATTTGCTAAAACTTAGAAGAGGGAAATTAACATGTCTGCTTTTTTGTTTCCTTCCTTCTTTTTTTAAACTTTTTTTTTTGCCTCCCCATCTCTTCATTTTCAGGGTCAGGATCTAAAATGGGAGAATTGCTTTCTGCAGGCTTATTAAACAGTATGGAATATAAAATACAGTCATATGGTTTTAGCAGCCTAATTGGAAATACTGGCTTAAAGTCTATTTTCATACTAGCTTAATTTAAATGCAATTTAAAGAGGTTCAAATAAGCATCAGAATAAGTGATGGGGTTTTTCCTTATACAAATCTGTTAAGGTTTATCAAGTTAAGCCATCATTAATAAGAGTTCCTGCCACACAATACTGATATTCTATAGGACACTACTTATGCCAGTGATGCCTATAGCTAGTGTTTTGAGTTCAGAAAATCACATGAAATCCGTAGAAGGATCATTGTGCCATAAAAACTGTTGATAGAAACTCTTACAGTGATGTTGAAGTAAACTTTTGCACTGATGGCAACATCTTTTTTATAAATACTTATTGCAGTTTTCACATTCAAGCAATAACCCAAGAGATGATATAGCTACAGAAGCTTATGAAGATGAGCTTGATATGGGTCGATCTGGATCCTATCTGAACAGCAGTATCAATTCAGCATGGAGTGAACATAGTTTGGATCCTGAAGATATTCGGGTATATATAACTCATTTAAAGAGCATTTGTTTTCAAGAACAACACTTCTTCCTATGAGTAAACTCCAAATTGCATCCATTTGACTTTTTTTGCAGATATCAGCTGAAACAGGCCAGCTTAGGTCTCTCAATGATTGTGGTATCAGGTCATGTAAAATCTCATGGAAAATACTCACTGGTGTGAAGAGAAGCTGTATTACTAGTTGTAGTAAAAGTCATACTGGAGGCTAAAGAGGAGGAATCATCCACAGCAAGAGCTGTTTATCAGTTTACATAGGTTCTTTGAATTATTTTGAAGTGCAAATAGCATTTGGTGTCAGTATGATTAGTCATTTGTATGTAACATATGCATAACTGTACATAACTATATTACATAAAATTTTAAAAACACATGATGAACAGAAAAAAATACTTTATTCCTATCTTACATGATAAAAGGGCCTAAGTTCCCAGAATAAAGATTAGCTATAGAGTTTACTAGGAAAGTATGCACCACAGCATTGTACAATCTGAAACGTACAGCATGAATGTATATGAATTGTGCATGCTTGTATGATGCACAGCTGTGGATGGTTTGTGCACGAGGGTTGAACTTATTTTTACTGTGGAAAAAAATGAGATTCGAGCTGATGGAGAAATGGCATATTCAAGAATTAGAAAAAACAGTGAAATAAGTTTAAAGCCGTTTTTAGAGCAATGGGTAATGCATTCATCAGGCTGTTTGTTTGACTGGATTCACTCTGTACATACTAGTTTTGCCATTCACTTTGCTTTGCAGGATGAGTTGAAGAAGCTATATGCCCAGCTTGAAATCTATAAAAGGAAAAAGATGATTGCTAATAACCCACATCTCCAGAAAAAAAGGTGCTCTAAAAAGGGCTTGGGGCGCTCGATAATGCGACGTATTACAGAAATCCCTGAGACGGTCACCAGGCAGTGCTCCAGGGACGAGAAGGACCTGATGGAGCACAGTGCTGTGAAGAACACAGCCACGCTGAGAAAAAATCCACAGGATTCCACGAGTTCTGCGAAGCCAAAAGAAGAGACTTTGAAAAACAGAGTCTTTTCATTAAAAAAGTCGCACAGCACTTACGATCATGTTAGGGATCAAACAGAAGAACCGAATAGCTTAACTACAGAAAGCACAGAAGTAACAGCTGCTGAGAATTCACTTCTAGATTCCTTGAATGGTAACAAATTAACCAAAAATGCTCCAGAAAAAGTTGAAGCTGTCTCCACTGAATCGGTCCCTTTGGTGTGCAAATCAGTAAGTGCACATAACTTAAGTGCCGATAAGAAGCCTCTGCATCCAAGAACATCTGTGTTACAAAAATCCCTCAGTGTTATTGCTAGTGCCAAGGAAAAGACTCTGGGACTAACAGGTAAAACACAAAGTCTAGAAGAAAGCACTAAATCTCATAAATCTCAGCAGAAGGGTAAGGAGACCAGCAAAAAGCACTCAGTCTCTGATAAAGGGGAGCACAAGGATTCCCACCGGAAGAACTCTACCCACTCTGAGGAAACAAAGAAAACCCATAAATCTGGAATTATGAAACAGCAAAGGGTTAGTCAAACACCTGCAAATCCAGACACAGGCCCAGGTAAGTCTCTGCACAAGGACAATTTCGACATAGGAGAAGTTTGTCCTTGGGAGATATATGACCAAACTCCTGGTCCTGTGCCTTCTGACTCTAAAGTTCAAAAACATGTGTCTATTGCTTCCTCAGAGCAAGAGAAAAACCACCCTTCCCAGCCAAAGGGGAAGTCTCATCATAAGCTGAAGACACCTGAAGGATATCAACAGTCAAATCAAAAGAGCTCAGAGAAGGTGGAGGCAGCCACTCGGGAGACACAAGAACAGCAGGTCTTTGAAAATGAGAAAAAACAGTCGAATTCCAAGTCTCAGGTCTCCCCTGGGCTGAAGTGTGAGAATGCTAATAGATATGCACCTAATACCTGTGCTGGGGAGTGGGACGAGCTACCCCAGAAAGCAGCAGAAAAGGAAAACCTCAATAAATTGGCAGAACAGAAAAAAAATGCCTCTTCCGAGGGAAATGTGCTTTCATCTGACTCCCATAAGCCAAGTAGTTACTTACAGCAACCTTTAGCATCTCGAGCTGAAGTCTGCCCTTGGGAGTATGATACACCAGATTTACCAAATGCAGAAAGAAGTGTAGCTTTATCAAACACCTCTGCTATAAGCGCAAATAAAACAGCAACACCTCGAAAATAAGAGGCTTTTGGACTGGGGAGAGTAGCAACATTGAGAAGAAAGACAACAGGAAAGACAGAGGGGACTTAGGCCAAAAGGATCTGAAAATTCCTAAGGAGCATCACTTAAATCAAGGGAATCAGCACTACAAATAAGTAGGAGTTAAGCAAAGTAAATTATCATTAATGTTGTTATTATTTTTTTGTTGAGTGCCAACAATGGGATTAGCAGTGCCCAGAATATGGTCCCTGCTCCAAGGATTTTACTGTGTCAATGAAAGAAACCTGCCTTTGTGAAATCACTTCTCTTTTAAAAGAAAAAAAATATGGTGGTAGCAAACGCACAGTGTAGATCTTAACCGAATTATTTCTGAATGCCACAACTGGCTTTAACTTGCCCTTGGGACTTTAAAGATCCAGCAGAAGTAGGGCACAGAAAATGTCCTGATGGCAAAAAGGGGTATCAACGAGCAGCTTATTAAAATGACGACTTTTCACTTTACATATTTAATCTAGATGGCACTGCTAACTCAATGCATCCCAAAAATACATTTTATATAATGATTGCTCTCATTTTCTCATTACTGTGTGTTTAAGTACATCGTTGTGTCTCATATTAAAGCATTCCAGATTGTATAAATTTTGCAAATAACTTTGATATTATGTGACACAATAACACATTTATGCAATCTGCAGATACTTTCTTCTAATTGCAAGTTAAAAGACCTGCTGTAGACTTTTTTGTTTATATATAGAATTGCAGTAATCTTTCACTGGCTATGGAAGCCGTAATTCGTATCGGGAAATTCCTTTGGGCTTTGGAGATTATTTTTTTTTTCCTTTCCTGTGATTTATATAGTGAATTTTTTTTGTTTATTCTTTGTTATTTAAATTTATAGTTTGATACTGTATTATTCAGGGGTTTTATATGCGGTAAGTTACTTGTTAGGCACTTCCCTATTAATGCTAATAGACTTTATTAATAGTGGAAATTCAGTCGTCTTAGCTGCATATTCTGGTAAGTCTTAGGACAACTTATCTGTTGTTTGTTACTAATTGGAAAATATCATCTAACAAACCAGAATTCTTACTTTAAACATCCAAGGTGATGATCTTGTTCAGTATTTCATACTGAGCATATACCGCTAAATAATACAAGCAAGAACGACAATGACTATACCCCAGGAATGATCACCTGTTTTACCAAAACCAGACAACTCTGGGAAATATATTAGCTAGCTCATATAGGACAACAGTGTACTGTTTATCCCTGTTGGCAAACCTCCAAAAATTGGCCTTTGGAGTGAGGAGAGAAGTCCAAAATATTATTCTTCCCCCACATATGCAATTGTAAGAGACAATGGGAATGGAAATGATGGAATCTCTCTCCCACTCTCCAAAATGCGTTGATTTTTTTTTAATTTGTTTAGACATACATTTACAGCCAAAGTTAATGTTTCATACAGTGCTAATTTTCAGTAATAGCTGCAGACAGTCCTCATCGTGCATATGAGCTTAATTCGTAGCTGGCCCGTTCACAACTATGAGTCTTAGTGATGGTGCACTATCAGGGCCTGAGGACGTATTGTAAAGAAAAATAATAAAAAAACCTCACTCATCTAAATGCAGTACCAGTAAAGTGCTATTCACTAGAATTGGCTATACAGACAGTACTCCAAAACAGAGACAGCTCAGTCCTGAAGAACTTGTGCAATTTGAGAGAAGTGGTGGGATTCAGTGGAAGAACATGAAATGAGGATGATTGAATAGAATGTGTTGTTTAATATATATATATAATATATATATAAAATAGATATTTATATATGTTTAATATATATTAAAAATGTCATATCTAATACACACATGCACATACATGTATGTAGTATAAACTGATTTTTGTGGCATCATAGAAAAAGTGGCTTAAGATAAAATGCAGTGAGCGGAGGGACTTAGACAGGCTGGGCTTGAGGAGGACTTTTTTGTCCTTTAAAAAGGACAGGAGACTATAGGCACGTCTACACTGACAGGTCAAGATGGATCTGATCTTCCTCTGCTAAGCCTTACCCTGGAACGTGCCGACACCTGAGCCAGCTGGGGACAAGTCAGCTGAGGTCTCAGTGCCGTCTAAACACATTGGCCTCGCTCATAAATTCTGCACATTAGCTCCAGATTAAAGTGGCCGAACTGCCCCAACCAACCTGGTTAGTCTGGGCGGTGCTCGATTCCACCACGGCGACATGCTGACTTAGGTCTTTGCTACCCTGGGTTTGTCTGATTCTCCCACCCCTCTTTTGTAGGATGTAGTTATGGCCTAGGAGATCTGGTCTTTGCCTCCAACACACATCTTCTGGTCAGGACCCTGGCAGCCCAGAGACCCTGTTCACCTGTGAGAGGGAGTCAGGCATCTGAGTCTGGGTGCTTTGGACATCTGTGCACCCACTTGGCACACACAGTATCGGCATCCCATGTGTAGCCCACATCCAGCTCTCTGCTTAGTGCGGAAAAGAGCTGAGGTTAGACCCGGTGTGCCCAGGTTCTCCCTTCCCAGTCCCAGACACTCACGGGATTTGGCAGTAACTTTTCCATCAGCTTCAGTGAGATTTGATCAGCTCTTCAGAGAGGAAGTAACCCTAAATTTCCCTGCGTGGGAAGTCCATCCTGGGAACATAGCTTTCTGGGAGTCCCAGAAAGGGAGTCTCTGACCCTGCGTGCAGAGAGATGCACAACTTTAAACCTACCGACTATGGTGACGGCTTTGCGCCTCTCCTACCCCTGAAGGGAGGTTCTACAGCGCATCTCAGCATGATTTGTGTGAGCCGGGTAGAGGGACAGCTTACCTCAGGTTGCCCTGACTCACTAACAGGAGTCACCGCTTTGTCGGAGCCAGACACTGAGGTTAGAAGTGACATCCATGGAAGAGTCATGAAAGGAGATGTTTGTGAATACTCACTGCCTCTTGGAGGCAGATGGTCACAAGGAGCAGGCGCCAGCCCTGGCACCCTCGCTCGTCTTGCCTTCCCTCCTTTACCTCGGGGCTGAGTGAGGGCACACTGCCCGTGCACTGTGGCAGCCGTGTCGGGGTGCAACATGCGCCAAGGGTGAGGGGATCCATGTTGGCAAAGCATCTACGCAGTACCACTGCCCCTTGCATCACTGGCAGGATCAAGCCCTTTGTGCATGACTATCTGTGCCACTGCTACCTATATACAATTCCTTGCTCATTTTCTTTTCCCTTTCTTTCTTTTTTAAAAGATAACTTCATTAGCAACACAGAAACAAAGCCCATTCCTTGACGGGTGTAAAACAGCCCAGCTGCATGGCAAGCCAAAGAACGGTGGCTTATTTACTAGGGAAGGCACTAGCTTGTATATTCTTGTTTGGTTTTGTTTTCTTTAATTCTGACCCTTTCCCTCACTTCTTAAAAAATGTCTGTGATGGTTCTTTAGGGTTGTTGTAGTCACATCTCCTTTAGAAAGCAACAAAGCTTTCCCCAGTTTATTTAGCAACTGATATTTGGGCTACATATTCAATTGGGACTTTAAAGTATTTTGCACTTAAGAAAATGAGGGGCCAAACTTCACTCAACTATTCTATTTCACTATGATGCTGCTAGAAACATTGCTTAATGAAGACATACTAAGTTATACATAAATAATGTTCTTTATTTCATAGATTTTTCTCCACCATATTGGCTAGATTGCTTAGTTGTCTTTTTCTGGAGTTTCATTGTCATTATTCAGCCAAGAGAAGTGCAACTCTAGAATTAAGATGTTTTCTAGCAGATCTGTTAAGAGAAAAGATAATAAACACTAAAGTCACAAACATTTGCTAGGTTGTCCTTTTAAATGCATGTGCAAGCTGCATTTCTCCTTTATTTCTAAGCCATGGTTTATAAATTATTAGATTTATACCAATCTTATTAGACTTGTATAATTTATGCAAGATTATATGCTTTAATATATAAATCAGTA
Organism: Gavia stellata; assembly: GCF_030936135.1. Taxonomy (NCBI): domain Eukaryota; kingdom Metazoa; phylum Chordata; class Aves; order Gaviiformes; family Gaviidae; genus Gavia; species Gavia stellata. Next base: position 19,163,744 of record NC_082599.1, on the reverse strand, counting down.
CACACCTATCATCAGCTTTGGTGGCATCATAGACCTGAAACTGGACAATACTTTTATATTTGCTCTCCTTAGGCTTTTGCATGCATATGACAACAGGCAGGCCTGAGAAAACACTGCCTTTTGACTTTTAACATTTTAGCTACTCCAAGTTGTAGAGTATATAAAGCTGTAAGTCTCTTCACTTTATAATGTGGTTCTTATAACAATGTTATCTGGCAACAGCATCCACCATTAAATACTTGATAGATTTATGTTGTAATGTGTTGCAGCATGTAAATAATGTAACTTCTCTGCAATAAAGCACATTTATATGAAATCTGTCTGCAGGCTTTTGTGTTGTGACTTTCTGAAGTCATTACTGATCCAAACTAAAGATGTTTCTCATCAAACTTGTAAAATAACTAACAATGAGTTTTACAGATTATATGATCTGATTATGTCATTAGCGTTTTCTGGATTTTCCTCACATTTTCTTGACATCAACCTTTAGACTAGCTGTGTACTACGTTCAGGATTTCAGGTTAAGAAAATAGCATGACTCGCAGCTCTCTTTTCTCAGTGGCTGCAATTTTTAGAGTAAAATTATAGGGTCCCTGCTATATTCTCCTGAATTTAATGGCAAATATAGAATGTTAGAAAATATGAGGAAATAAATAGATAACATTTTATGATGTCATTGTAAAATCCTATAGCTCATCTGTACTACGTGTGTGCATGCCTGGATTCCTTATCTAAAATATATGTCTAACAAATATAGAAAAGGTACAAAGAATGGTAACAAAGATGATCAGAGACAGAGAATGGCTGCTGCGTGAGGGGTGACTAAATCAACTACAACGTATTTAGCTTGGGAGAGAGAGGAATGAGACCTATATAAAATTATGAATGGTCCAAAGGTAATTAGGAAACTGGTATTTGATGGGTTTTGTCATGCAGAAACTACAGAACACCCAGGGCGGCCGTCATGCAGCAGTTTAAAACAAATGAAGTTTTCTTCTACATATGGCATAAACAACTTGTGGAGCTCGTTTTCACAGATTGCTGTGGATATCATGAGTTCAAAAAGCATTGGGGAGGTCATGGAAGAGAAATTCATCGAGATCCCTAAAAATGGTGGATACAAAACTCTTAAATTCCTAATCTGTCGATGGCTGATAAGTAGGAGAATTGTCTTTGCATAATCACCCCAGTGTTCTTTCCATAATCACCCACTGCTGGATATGGTGCTAGATGAGCATTTCATCCAGCACAACCTTTGTATGTTCTTATGTCTGCATATATACAGATAGTTAGGCTCAATTAATTTCTTAATTAAGAAATCATCCCTGGTTTTTTAGTGACCCATTATTGATGTAGGAGTTCTGGTAGGTTCTCGCACAGACATATATATATATTCATTTGTACCTTTCCCAGTGCCTCCTGGGTTGAAACACTGCCATTTGGGTAACCAGTCTAAGTCATGGTATCAGGCGTAATGGGGGCATAAAGGGGAGAGAAGGGGAAGGGAATTACTTACGTTCAGTAAATGAACTGTGTACAAGTTCTTTGCAAGCAAGAAGTCCAGATATCAGAAAAATAAGGCCTGGAGATTTTCCTCTGAACCACTGCATGGGGCTCAGCTCAAACCTAGGGCAGCTTTGCTCTCTCAGGCGCAGGGTGTGAAAACTAATAGTGGCCTTCTGAGCTCCACTTCTGACATTTTCACAGCTTCTAAGAAGTAAGAGAATGATTTCCAAAGTTTTGTGGCTTTGGAAATCATCCACAGCTGTATTTTCTATGACCCTTCTTCCTTCTCCTGTTATAAAATGTATTTTATCTGAGAGGAAACTGTGGGTGCACCTGCCCTGCCCTGAGAAGTTAGGGGAGGGGGGGCCCACCAGCAGCCTGCTGGCACCCATGGGGAGGGTATGGAGAAGACAGAGATGGGCTCTTCACAGTGGTGCATGGTGAGAGGAAGAGAGAGACAACGGGCGTAAAGTCAAGCAAGAGAAGCTCCGACTGAATATACAGAAAACATTTTCACCATGAAAGAAGTCGAGCAGTGGAGAAGGTTACCTAGAGATTGTGCAGTTCCCATCCTTGGAGCTTTTAATGAACCGACTGGCTAAAGCCCTCATCTTGTAGCTGACCCTAGTTTGAGAAGCAGGTTGGACTGGAGACCTTTCGAGGTCCTGCCTGAATGATGATCCTATTGTCCTATGAACAGCGTTCACTACTAGAACATGTTCTTCACATCATCCTTTTGAAAGTCTGCAGGTGGACACCCCAGGCAGCTTTGACTCCTGCCTGACAGTACAGGACATGTGGTCATTTATATAATATGTAACTGTGGGCAAGCCCCATTAAGAAACACCAGCTGCTGTAATAGAAAGCCATTTTGCTTTTCTTCTGATGCCCACAGCCCAGAGTGATCACGGTGACAAAGTGAAGAAGGAAATTATTTTGTTTAGAACTGGTTGGGAAGAACAGTTTTAGCTGCCTATGTTGAGTGAGTGGTTGAGCTGGTGCACGTCTTCCACAAAAAACCCCAAACCCTAAAAAAAGATAACGTTTTTCTTTAACGCTTTGAGGATTTTTTTAAATCAGTACTGGATTCTGAAGGAACCATTAAAGAAATTCTAAATTTTCTGGGGTTTTGTGAATGCAGTTCTTCAAAATGGCCTTTGATTTGGTCCAGGGTTACAGGGTTGCATGCCTGCTTGCAGAGGAGTTATTTCAAGCTGAACACTTTTTTTTTTTCTTAATAAAATAGTGAAGTTTTTCCAATTCTAAAGGAGCTTTTTTCATCAACTCAGAAATTAGCTTTAGCAATGCTAGAAATTTAGTAAAAGATATTGATTGTTTCACTTGGTTTGGCAGGCTGCCATCATGTTGCAATAGTCAATCTTCTGGTTCTTTAATACTTGGAAAATTGAACACTATCTCTCCATTTATGCAGGTGTTTTATTTTTTTTTTATTTATGAGTTAGCTCTTTTAGTCACTGAAAGTGTACAAACAAATCAAACACTGGACATTTTACCATCAAATTACTGGATTTTAGGTTTCTGGATATATGACTTGGGTCAAATCATGGAAAAACATTACATTGTACCCAAAATAGCCATATATTTTTGAAATGTGCATTTATGATCTTGTGGATATTGTAGATATCTTATATACAGGTGTACAGAATCATTATTACATCTTTGTAGCTGCAGAAGGCAAGATTTTCCAGTAGACGGGTAGCAACCTTTAGAAGCAATTAAAAGGGAAGATTGCTAAGCCTGCTCAATGGAAGTCTTGTAATGAAATTCAAACCACTGGGTGTCTTTCAGGTCTACCGACATAAAATGTGTGCTAAATTAGGGCTTGCCACATGTTTGCTTCTTGGCTGTTGGAGAGATGTTCTGAGGCAGAGCAAATGCAGACGCCCCTCCAGTGCCATCACAGCATGGGCTGTCACGCCCGTGTGTGTGACCTCTTGCTTTCTTGCTTGCTGTTGGCCTGCTGTGCTCTTACTTCATGACGGGGAATCATGGAGTAAACTTAAAAACCTGTATGTGGTTGATCTGCTTGGCAAACACCCATAATGGTGGCTTTCTGTCGTACCTTTTCCCCTGCTGCTGCACAGAAGTTGACGAGCAGTGGCGGTGAGATGGGTTTGGATGTTGCAGGGTTGCTGGAGCAGGACAGAGTAAGTCTTTTGGAGGCTGCCTGGATTTTTTTGGAGTTGAACGCTATTAACTGTACTGCTTGGCAGATGATGTTTTCAGGGAGTTTAGACTGACTGCAGTACTACAGATGAGAAACAGGTTGATTTGATATACTTCAGTGCTAAAATTAGTGTCATATAATGATGTCTTTGTTCCATGAAGATTTTTTGAAGCTGCAGGGTGGTAAGAACCGTGTGGTTCCAAGCAGTCATCTTGCAGACTTCACCAAGAGAAAATCACAGCAGCACTGGAGAAGACACCTGTCCAACTCTGTTCCCACATCACGTTTTTTGAGGTACTTGGCAAATGCACATGATTTGTGTAAGCTAGCAAAATTGGCTAGTGCTCCTTGTAGGCAAGTACATTTTAATAGTCATGTTTCTACTAATTTTAATGCTTTTATAATATATCCATTTCCCTTTGTTGACAGCAGTCTTGTTATCTCTATGATTTTTTTTTCCAATTGTTTTACAGAAGCTTGCTACAAAACTTTGATTTGCATCTCAGCTGCTCCATTGCAAGGCCAGCATTATCCTCACAAATTTCTTTGTGTTTGAAGTCAGAAGACAATAGGTTCACAGTTTATGGAATTTTCCTTCAGAAATAGTTAAATATTTTAAAATACAACTTTGACAATTTTTATTCGGATTACTTTAATTATAGATACTGTTTTAATGACCAGCAAGATTGCAATATGTAAAAACTGCTAGCAAAATGCTACATTTGTTATTTTCTAAGTGGTATTTAAATGTATTTTTGCTTCCAGGATTTATGACTGATTGTAGATTGCAATTGTGCACTGCATGATCTTTTCATTCAGCTGTTTGTTGTCCACATTACAACTGGAATTGCAAAATCATAATATGATGAAAATCTAGTGCCCAGGTAAAGTTTGGGGTTTTTTTGCATTTGCCATCTCATAAGCATATGACAAACATTTTTACACACAAGCTAAACTACTTGCTAAACCACTTGCTTTGGTGTTTTATGCATTACCTTGTAAATTTAGATATTATTCTTAATTCCTTGGGAACAACATTATAATTCAATATAATGGACTAGCAGATAATAATAGAAAATTAATGAGATAAAACTGCATATTATTTTTCTTTGTTAAACACATGATAGTGAAAATGTGAAAACCTTGGCATTTCTGGGGAAGAAAACAAAAGGAAACAATGAGGATTTTGTTTATTACTTTCCCATTCAGAACTGATTATTTTTAGTATTAAGGAGCTTAGAGAAAACTTTACTACATTTCTGATTGATCAAATACTGCCCTGTACATTCTGTCTGTTTGAATTACTTGTGATTTCAGCTGAAACAAGTACATATGTTGTATTTCTTGCCCCAAACTCAATATTTACTAGAGGTGCATTTGACTCAGTGGGGATGGATTTCAACAGAAGGTGCAGAAACCACATCTGCATATATTAAAGGTCCATGCCTGTGTATGTATGGTTGTGTTTATATTAAGGCACCATTTTATGCTGTTCCTGCTTTTACCTCACAGTAAATTGCCTTTCTGTGGAAGTAAATTATTTGGATATTGTTACTTCAAAAGTGTGTGCATGTTTAGAGTATCAAACAGGAAGATTATAAAAGGAAATACATTTACACAAAACAAACAGTGCACCTTTTAAAGGCTATTCGTGCAGAGTTCCTACTTTCCTCTGCTTGTTTTTTGTCTCCTCTCATGGGAAACACGTTTTCTAGTGTAACTTCATAAGACCCAAAAGAAGACTTAGAGGGCAGTAGGTATCAGGTTACCTACTGAACGAGAGGCAAACTATTAGCTGGTTAATTCTCAGCATAGAAATTAGTGATCTTCAAAGCCACCAGAAAAGGAATTTAGTCTCCAGTCCTCTTTGAATTCAATGACTTCTTTGAAAGCTCCAGTCTGAAAGACTAAGTTGTTTTTGATGGTGTGACAAACCTCTACAAATGGCAAAAGCAAATCTATAAAGTCAGCAAAAGAGTCCATGCCTTCGTGCAACCGCTTGGAGAAACAGGCTGATGCTAAGCCAGCTGGACTCTTGGCGTGGGAAACTGTTCTGAACAGCACACGGGACCACACATTGACTATATCCAGAATTAATGCATTTTGGACTACCAGGAATGAGTTATGAAAGCTAAACAGGAGAGAGAACGTGTTTGACAGCATAGGCACCTTTTCACCAAGACTGGGGTGGAGAGAACACAAGCTCACTTTAACTAGGCCACCGAACGAGCTGGCCTGTGTTAAGTCAGGATCTGGTTCACATTCATACCAGGGCAACAGAAACCTGCTGTCAGCAGTCCGCCTGATACAAAACCCTTAAGGAACAAAAAAGCATTCATCATCCCAAGAGCTGCCACTGGGCTGTTCACATCCCTGCTTTCCAGCTGGTGGTCCCACCAGGTGCTTACTGCCCTTTGCCACCCTGCAGGTAGTACAAAAGGTTTGCCTTTTCATTGGAAATGTCGCAGTGGCTTATGCTTGGTTTTGCTCCCTTTTCAGCCAGAGGCCAGAAGCATTGTGCTGCAAACTAAAGCTCTTTTCAGCTTTTTCTCCTGGCTGTTCAGCTCCCTTTGATCCCCTGGAGTTACTTTCCTGAGCTCAAGTCCTGGGCAGATGGAAGCGCTATTGTCCTAATCCTCTCCAAACATCCCACTTTATTTTTAAATCACATGCTACCCTACAGACTAGAGCCGTCTTGGTAAAATACCTCCCCCCTGCCCCAAACCAGAGATAGCTCCGACAAAGCCACACTTACTCAATTTTCTGCCTAGATGTAAACTTTCAGCGCAATATTTGGCAAATCATTTAGGGGCAGATTTTTTACATAGGTACTGGCCTGGCTCCCAGGCTCCCTGTGCCTTAATTTTCCATTGTCAGTGTGGGGCTGACCTGACTACTTCCAAAAGATGGTAGGAAGAAGGATGCAGTCAAAATCTTACAGTCTTCAGATACTCCTGATAGCACTAAGAAACACAAGCATGATACTGCTCCTCACCTTTTATATGACAATGGATTATATAGTGTGGATGGTGGTAAAATGCATATTGATTCACAAAGTAGGTGATTATCAACTTGCAAGTTATGGAAGCTTGGTTAACGTAAGCAATTTTATACTACGTGAAATTTCCTCTTGGCTGTTTTATAATTTGCAGTTTTTCTTAGCAAAACAGATTAAACCCAGACAAATGCTAAGTTGAAATGACCTGACCTTTTCCTACATTAAAGTTCTTACAGTCTCCTGAGCTGTTCAAATGTAGGAAATTAATGCTTGCTGGTTTTTAGCACCAGCATCAGGACTTCTCCAGAATTTCCGTTGCACACCTGCACAGCTTGCTGGTGCTATCATGGCATTCCTGTGTACACATGAAGAGCGTATTAAAAATCCTCCTTGCTTCTCCAAACACTATCCAAATGTCACAGGGACAGGCTTGGATATTTGCGTCTCTGGTACATCTGGTACAGTTTTGTACTTCTGTTTAATTTCAGCAGCTCTTCATCCCTGTTCAGTTCCATGGAGCCAGGTAAATTCAAAGAAATAATATCAAAGTCTCTTCCTCTTTACATCCTTAACTGAAATAGCTGGGCTCTGTCAACAGACCTGACTCTGCTCAGGAGAAAGGTAAGTTGTGGCGCAATGTGGAGATCAAGTCTGTTGTGAGCATCCGGTTTATTTGTATTTAATGTTACTGTCACAACCTTCATGCAAAGTAAACCCAGATCTTGAAGAAAGCTTTAAGTGCATTTCCTGATCCTCCCTTCTAGCGTTCTCTACTGAGCTCCTTCAAGGACTGCGTTTTCTCCCCCTCTCTTCCCTTACAAAGATTGATCAAAACGAGCTCATTTACTAACATAGGCTCAGATGCACAGATGTTTCCTAGACTTGCCGCTTTATGTCTGTAACCCAGGACTGTGGATTTCTTTATAATCCCTTTTGCATGCCTGATGTCCAGCTCTTGCTCAGCCTGATTAGAGCGCTTCTCCATTAGTGGGATTTTTCAGCTCTACCTGTTGCTTCTGAGTAGGATGCTGAAGAGAAGAGAGACTTAGAAGCACTAAGAATTTAGGTGTTTTCAAAAATCCTATTTACCCTGTCTTTCCGCGTGTTGCCTTGTCTTTGATTCTTAGCTTCTCCGTCTTTGTCTCAGACACGGAAACTTGGAGTCACAGTTTTCCTCTGCCTTTTCCTTGTGCCTTTGCTAAACCCAACTGTTTTTCCTATTCTTGCAGCTGCAAAATCATTTCAGTTAGCACAGACCACATGCTCAGTCCTCACCTCCCAAGCATTCGTCACCCCTCACCTTGACTTCTGCTCTGAATTTTCTTCTCCCCACTGGCACATGCATTCTGCTCCAGACACTGCTGCCCACTTGACTGAACCACCCCCTCTGCCTCATCCACCCGCAGCCTTTCTGGGTTCTCTGAGCAGCCCGAGGCAGGAGTGGCACTATCGTTGCATCAGTTTAGGTTGTGCCAGGCACTGTACCAAAATGCACAAACATAAATAAGTGCTGGTTTTTTGTTTTTTTTTTCTTAATCCTTACAGCCCAGGATTATGGGAAGATGAAGACAAAAGTAAAAGAGGAAGAGGGGTGACTATCCCGTGAGTATAACGAACACATCACTGACAATAAAAAATTTATTCACCACTTTTCCAACTATATTTGCCTATTAAGGTATTGTTTAAGATTTATTAAGAGTATTTTCAGGAAAAATAAAATATAAGACAGATCAAAATAATTTTAAGAGATGAAAATAATTCTCTTGACTAAACTAAAGACTGCATGTAGCCATACTGTTTCATGAACCACATACTCTACAATAATGTAGGAAGACTCCATGCTTGTTTACATAAACTCGAAATTCTTAAGATAATTTTATAGCTCCATTTTCTAGCCGCTTTGCCAACATCAATCTAACCATGTGCACCGACTGATGCTTCTTTCTGGTCTGTCTCCCAGAACCTTGATTTTCCTTTCTTAGGACCATGCTGGATTAGGATTTGGTTTGTTTAGAAAAAGCTGTTTCAGTGGCAGCTGGCTGTAGCAGGGCCTGTAGTGCTAATAAATGAATTGCACTAAAGGACACAGTTTTGCTGCCGTTCTGTTGTACCTTCTGGATACATCTTTCAAGTGTCTTGGATTTTGAATTAAATGCTCCCTTATTATTATTATTATTATTATTGCTGCCAGGAGGAGGAGTCCTTTCACCTTGCTGCTGTTGCCCCTCTGCTGTGTGACAATCTGATGACATTGTCATACATTCTGTTTTTTCCAGCTCCATCTAATGACGCAGACTTCGCTGTCTTGCTGATTCTGACCAGGTCAGCTTTCTGGATGAGGTGCTACCTGTTGTCATGGTTTAACCCCAGCCGGCAACTAAGCACCACACAGCCGCTCACTCACTCCCTCCCGGTGGGATGGGGGAGAGAATCGGAAGGGTAAAAGTGAGAAAACTCGTGGGTTGAGACAAAGACAGTTTAATAGGTAAAGCAGTTGGGGTCAGTTGTCCCAGCTGTGTCCCCTCCCAACTTGTGCACCCCATAGTCTAGCTATTATGAAGAAAATTAACTCTATCCCAGCCAAAACTGGCACACATGTCCCCCTGCTGCTTTCCAGTATATTTAATGCCTCACTCTCTGGAGTCTGTAGACACCTTATATACACGTCATGTATAGCAAGTTGTCCATTTAACTGGACATTTTCTCTTGTATGCAGTCCCTTGCTTCTACATGGGACTGCAGTGGATGGTCTCCTCATGGAGGATTTCCATGCCCCCTTAGGCTCTGTGGCAGACTCTGCTTCCTAAGGGGTGTATTGCAGTGGTCTGGCATTGCCAGGCAGGGATTCTGCCTGTTTTGGTGGCAGTGTGCTGGCAACTTGGTCTTTCTGTTGCCTCGTGGTACCCAGCAGCAGATGCTTTGGCTGGGACTGTCTTGAATGAATCTCACCATGTGGAAACCTACAAAAGAGTGAATCTTCTTTGGACCTTGTATGGCATAATTCATTTCACACTGAAGACAATGCCTACAGGAGGTCATTTAAATGGCACCCTAAAGTTGCCATCTTCCCATTTGCCAAGGGAGATTAGGATGACTAGCTCAGATTTAGAAGTATCCAAGATGTCTCATACTAGGTGAGATATGGGATCCCACATAGGATGTGATTCATCCTATATGGTACATATTGGCACTGACAATGCCTTAGCCTTCTTTCCAGCCTCCCAACTTTTTATCTGGCAAGGATCATTCAAATACCTAATCTTACAGCATAGGTGACTGTCTGAGTAAGGCAGAGCAGACACAGGCCAGGCAAAATCCTTCACTTTTAAACAGAATACATAGTACTCATTAGTATTCAGTATAGAGTGGTAACGTATATAGAAATAATGTACTCCTTATCACTAAAAGCGAGCTGATCTGTTTTGATCTCTCCCAGGAGCTGAGTGGGGATTTCATTAAATTGAAGTGTCTCCATTTGGTTATCGATCACTCTGTTTATTGCACACTTTGTATGGTTGCGTGTTGCATGTGTACTTTCTTTTGGTCCCTTGCACCCAGCAAATGAAGAACAGCCCACCATTGGGGGATCAACAAACCCCCATGAAGGCCAAACAATAACTATTCCATGCTTTCTGCAGCAGGGAAATTCTGTTCTTTCTGCAGTAAGAGATGTCTGAAGGACTAAAATGTAATTACAGTTCCACCTAGAGCTTGGTCAAGCTCCATCTGTTTTGCTGAGATGAATGTTACAGCTACGAAGTGTGCCAGGAGCTGGTATGTAGGAGTCTTTTCGAGTTATCCACCTGTTGTCTGCTCCTTTCATGAGTGTGGTTCTGTTATTTAGTGGCAGTCTGATACGAAGCCCAATGAAGCCAGAGGGAGTTTTTCCACTGACTTAAGTAGGGTTCAATCAGGCCCCAAAATAAAAATTCTCTTTTTAGAAGGCAGGATGTAACAGAATGGTGAGGAACTGTGAGTGGCTTAATCATTACATTTACTCAGCTTTATGACTAATGCCTGTGTCAGTTAACAAGTTTTATTAACAATATAGTGACCTTAGAAACTCTGTACATCTGACTAACTCATTCTCTTTTATGAATAAGTGCTCTATATATTGAGCAAGGATGTAATTGAAATGATGTCATATAAAGTGACTTGAAGCTTAAAATTACTTAAATAATACAGGGATTACAATTTCCCTTGAAACTGATATAGTTTTTAAACATTGAAAGAATACCTTAAATTACTGAAATTAAGGGTGGCAGTATAGTATCAGTATCAGGTAAAATATGTGTCTATAGTGAGGTGAATATTAAGGCTATTAATCATAGGTAGGAAGTGCTAGGTAGTACAGAATTATTCCAGCACTGGAAACCATTAAATGTGGATCTGATGAATTTGGGGTCCCTAATTTGCCAAGTTTGAAAATCTGTATGACAGTGAAAATGGATATCCGTGAAGTGTATGGATGATAATGCTAATGTTGTGGCAGGTCATGTTTAATATGAAGTGAGGCTTAAAAGATGCTCCATACACAAGCAAGTGCAGAGAGCTGGACAATTACTGTACAGTTACAGGGAGTGGCTGAGATTTGCCGTATCAATGGTGAGGGTGCAAATGGTACAACTCACTCCAGCCCACTCAGAAATCTAACCACCCCTTCTTTCTGGCCCCAAAATGTCACTTATCACTGAGCTAAATCAGCACATCTACTTAGCCTTTTAAGTTCTTTCTCTTCCTCAAAAACTGTTATATGCCATAGCACAGGTGTGATATATGCAGCGTGATCACACCTCCCGAGATACATAGCTGGCCTGCCTGCTGTTGAAGCCAATCTTTTACACCACTCAGCTAAGTATCATACCCTTTCTTTGAGAAATGAATATCCATACATTCCTCTGTGCATGCATGTTGTATTTTGCCCTGCATTATAACTCTGCAGTCCACAGCAGCCATCAATGTAGTAAACTACATGCATCAATAATGCACCGTGGTTAAGCACCATGATTCTATATTGCCCTGATGGCTTCATTAGCCCAAGAAACATATACCAGGACCCAAGTGCAGGTGAGACTTGACCTCCTTCCAAATGCTTTGTTAGTTAAACCCTTTATTTAACCCTGCTTAAATGTGCAAGGACAGTACTCCTGTCTTCCCTCATCCAGGAGCACAGTAATGTCACAGCATTTCCAAATGGCAACATGACTCCATAGCTTTGGGGCATGCTCTTTCGCCACAGCGCTCAGCAGCAACTGCCCAGCCTCCTCTCATGTCTTTTGGAGATCTAGCACAGGGCGGTTGGCATCATGTCCTGGTGAAAGGGCTGAGCCCAGGTGCAGGCAAATGAAATAGTCCCTGTGAGCACCAGAGCCTGCTGTCAAACCTGCTGTACAGATCACAATGGTTCACCAAGATGACTGCCCTTCGCACCACGTTCCAGCCAAATCCTATACTGGGAACCAAGTGGAGCCACGATTCCCTGGTGCTGCAGGGGTTGGGGAAAAAAAAGCAGCAAGAGAGAGAACACCATGACAGGTGTGTGGGAGGGGTGAGGGAGGGAACTGAGGAAACCTGGGAAGTATCAGCAACTTTCTTTGCAAAGACTACCCAAAATAGTATCCATCTGAGTAAGAGCCAACATCTCTATCTGTAAGTCTCCTTAGATCCCTTTACAAACAGGGATCAAATCAATATAGTTGATGGAGTCTGGGACACAGTTAGTCTCCTGCCAAAAGCAGCATCTAAGAGATTAAATGAAACACACCCCAGAATACCTTGTCAAGCATTGGAACAGGCTGCCCAGGGAAGTGGTTGAGTCACCATCCCTGGAGGTATTTAAAAGACGTGTAGATGTGGTGCTTAGGGATGTGGTTTAGTGGTGGACTTGGCAGTGTTAGGTTAACAGTTGGACTTGATGATCTTAAGGGTCTTTTCCAACCTAAATAATTCTATGATTCTATGCTTCTATACAGATTTCTTTCTCTTGAACATGAAGGAAGTTAAATTCAAGTTCAAACATCAATGCTGGCCTTGTACATGTCTAAAGTATAACTGGGGTAAGAGCCACCACTGTTGTCTGTACTGAGAAAGCTACATTTCCTTCCCAGAATACTGTTAAGCAGGATTACTACTTGATTATGAGTAACAAAACCTGTGTATGTCAGGTTTGTCAATAACTATAATTGTTAAGCTTTCATTTAACTTCCTTGGGTATACTGTAATTTTTTCCCCCTAATATTCTGTAATTATCCATTTTAATCTTCTTATCTTGAATAAACTTGAAACACTTCATAGAAGGTTGGGGGAGTCTCAAGTTTGCACCAATTCAATTAGTTTGCTGTCAGAGGCAAGTGAAGTCTTTATTGTTAACTCTGCCCCTGTGCCTACAGTTCCTGCACCACCTGCCTGCCAGCCGCCCTGGGCTCTTCTCTACCATGTGCTCTCTTGCCCCATGAAGGCTGCTTTGACTTCAGCCAGAATCCTTCTGGGAGCACCGACAGTACACAGCCAGCAGTGTACCATGACTCTGCTATGAGTCTTTGAGCTCTCTCTTGTACCATGCTTTCATGAATAGCCAACCAAAGTAATTTATGTAGAAAAATAGTTTGTGTATGTGTATTTATGGGGGGGGTTATATATACATATAATGCATTTAAATACACACATAGGCACACATACACAACTATATCCAACTATTCCTGATTACCTCCTAGGTGTTGCCTAAAGACCCTGACATATAAAAGCTGTTATTTAAAGAATACAAAGAAAAGGTCTAAAAGTGGGAGACTAGTACTGTATGTTAACTTTATTGTTATGCAGACGTATTCCATCACCATTTTTGCTGCAAATCCATTAGGCTATACCTTTCCGCCAGTAATGTTTATGCAATGCTCTAGATTTTAATTGATCAGGTAAGGTGACAGTCAGTCCATGTACATTGAATAGATGCTACTTTGGAGAAAAATGACTCAGAATAAAGTGCCTTTGGAGAGGTTTTCTGTGTTACATCTACTAAAAAGTGAGTCACTATGGAGTGAACTGCTGCTTTTTGCAAGCAGACCTTTAGACAAGAGACTGTGAAACATCAAGAAGCTCTGAAACATCAGCCTTGCTCTAGGAATCCTTTTATGTAAAAAGAAGCCAATCTACTCCCAACCTACTCTGACATGAGATGCTAATCCAAGTCGCCTTCTGTCTCGGTTTATTGGGGTTTACTATCTGGCAGTGTTTTTCCCAGAGTAGAGGAATGCTCTGGTGGTGTTAACATTCCCATTCAGAGGTTTCCAATGTACAAAATGCTTCTACCTTATGTACATGAGTGTTATAGATGACTACACTATTGCAGCTATAGTCTTGATTGATGCTAGCAATATATGATGTTCTTAAGATCTTATTGAACATGGTTAAGGTTCATCATATATGGCAGCAGCCTGAAGAGAATTAAAATGTTTAAGTTACAGTAAAACCTGTAGCAACTTATGAATTCAGCTTCAATTTTAAATCTAAAAGAAATACGAGCATTTTTGAAAGTAAGAAAATGCATAGCTAAACACCCTGGAAACCCCAGCTCTGCACCTCTAGCAACAGCAATCCAATTTCCTTCCTCCTGGCAGAGCTTCTCCAAGACATATGTTCTTCGAGCCGACACAGTGTGTTGCCATTAGGGGAGGACTAAGGAGAGCTGGAAAAATAAAACCCCTGTTCCATGGAGAGTGTCATTGCTTGCTTCTGTGGTTCTTTTCAAGTTTAATTAAAAAATCTAGGAAGAGTAACTGTAGCTTAGAAATGATGGCAACATTTGTGCATCGTGGAGAGTTATCTTCTTTTTGTTTGACCAGGTGTACATTATGAATTAAAGAAGCTCTTACTGAGGAAAGGTACATCAGTACATTGCCATGGAAAGTTTTAATGGGCTGGCATTTTCTGACAGCAATATAAAAGCCTTCATGAAAAAAAAAAATATCTTAACCAGCTCTAGTGAGGGTATCTGTGCTATTGTCCTGGCACAATAAGCATCCTCTGTAGCTTAGCTTTTGCCCTTTGATATGTTGCTTTCAGAAAGGCTTAAGAAAGCTTCCTGTAGATATTGCTGCTATCTCCCACTAAGCCAGACCGCTGCGCGGCATTACTTCTCTTCCTCAAAGTTAATGCTGAGGAAGTCAACAATAAAATGAAAAAGTGATCTTAAGCTGCATCTAAGAACCATTGTTTGCTAGGAAGGGAGCTGGAGGAGCGGCTTCACTCATGGTTCGCACCTCTGTGGTTGAATCAGAGAGAAACGCATTTCTTCCCTCTCCCCCTCCTCCTACACCTTTAAATAATAATGCAGAACAACATTTGAAATAAATAGTTCTTTGATAGAAATGTGTGTCTTTAGTTTCCTTACTTAAATGCAGGGACTTTATTAGGTGGAAAAAATCAGCTTTCGTTTGTATGAATTTATATGCGTTAAAGAGCTGCAAAGAGGATCATAAAAACATGAATCCTAAAGGCTCAAACATCAGAAGGCAATTAAAACTTGAGGCTTTGCACATCCTGAGAGAAAGAGCAGCTATACAAAAATAACTTTGAGGAGGATACTTCCATGGCAGGGGAGCAGCTAACTCCTACATGCAGCAGCACATACATGCAGCCTACTTTTTGTCAGGAATGGATTCAAGGGTCCCCAGGGGTCCTGTGTGAATACTGTTACTCTGCAGTTACAGCTTCAGGCACAAGAAAGTCCACTGCAGTGTGCGCTTAATCCTTCAGAGGAGCCTGGGAAACCCAGAAGCCTGGACTTTCTTACACTCTTCATTTCAGAAATCTTCTTACAAATCCATACTCGCCCGACTGCAGGTTTCATAGAGAGCCCTTCACTATGGAGGTGAGTTAATTCTCCTTGTCTCTTCCTCCTTTTCCAGCAGCACTGGTCTTTGGGGAGTAAGGATCCAGGCAATCAGTACAATTTCTCTTTCATGCAGAGGTGGATATACCTGGGTGAGTATCTAGGCCACCTAACAATACAAAACTGCACTGTCCCAGCCCTTTCCCACACAGCTGCGGCATGGCTGGCGTTGGCTGCTGAGTTTCCAGGGTCTCTAACATACTCTTTTTACAACATTGCTTCAGGAAAGAACACAGTAAGACTTCAAATTCCATGTCTGATTTAAGTATTCCTTGAACGCTGTTTAAATCAGGTGCAAAACAACAACATCTCCAACACCAGTGGCCGTACCAATTAGTAAAAGATGATATTTTAAGCACAATTCTCTGTGGGAGGTTCCATTTTCCCATTAGAAACTTTCTTCTCCTTGATTGTTTCTCCGTCATCACTAGTGTTTGTAATTCTTCTCATTTGCTGGGAATATCATTAATACTATGCGCCAGATATGTAATGAAGTGACTAAAAAGGGGTAAACTAGTCCACAATAGGAAGCCAGAAGAGTACCACGCTGGGGATTAGCCTATAAAAAGGAGCTCTGAGTATGAGGCCAGAACCTGACAGCTATGTATGTGGATATATATTTCATGCAGCTGCCTCTTACTAATTTATTTATTCTTTCTCTAAGCCTCAAGTAATGTTACTCCACTGGGAGGCTGTGAACGCATCGTGTGGGCATAGTCTAGGAAAAAAAATTGGGCCCAGCATGTTTCCATCTGAAGATGTGGAAAACTTTGATCATTCATTAGGCAAGAAAGAGCAATATGAAAATGCTTTTCCTTGTACTAAAAATAAATCAAAAGCACAGAAGCTAGCTCTGCAGCCTGCCGCCGGTCTGATCCTTCTGAGGGCTGCAGTTCAGGCTAACCTTTCGGCAACTGTATTTACCTAATTCTGTAGGAGAGTGTTGGTCTGTCGGGGCTTGAGAAGTCAGTCTGCTCCACATTGTTTTTTCTTTTTTTCCTCTGTAAATTTTGTTATGTTCAGGCTTAGACCGGAAAGCTTTTTCTGTCTCTGTGTTGTGGACGTTTGAGAGGGTGGTTTTGTGAAACGAATCTTCCTGGAGTACCCTGATACTTGCAACGTTACAAAGTGCTTGATGCTGTGAGAAATTTGGGGTTAAAAGCAGATCCTTCTTATCCTTGGGCTTTCCACTTTGGTGTTATTGCGTCCTTCCTCCCCTGCAACAGAAAGCACAGAAATCCTGTGAACACTATGTTTGGGGCATTTGCTAGAGTAACACAACCTGGAAATGCAAAGTATGCCTTTACTGTGGCAAGTTCTGTAAGCCATAACATGCCTGGAAAAAGATGTGAGAGACCATATTTCTGACTAAAGGCAAATATAAATCTTAATAGCTAAAAAGGGTTCACAGACAGGAATAAAAATATAATGCATCTCTGATTTGCAATTTTCTCTTTAAATCCTCTTAAACAAATTATCTGTATAGACAAATATATTGCATACATGAGGTCAGTGAAAACATACAAAACAGGTTGGTGAAGTTCTTTCTATTTTGTGACTCCCTGAGAGTTAACATGGATATTATCTTCAGAAAATAGAACGTAAGACATATATCAGCCAAAACTATAACAGTGGTTGGAATAATGTTGTTAAACATGTGAATGAATCTTAATATAGAAGCACAAGTATTGTCATACTGGCTTCCATATATCTCTGGCTCCTATACACCTCTCACCCAGTAGGCTGGCTCAGTGAAGAAGCAAGTGGAGGATCCTCAAGGGAGGATGCAAATATTGCTTTAATAGGTCATTATAGAGTAAGCAGCCTATTGGGAGGTAACCCACTCGCTCAGAATAACTGTATCACTGATATTCTCTCTCCCATTGTTAAATCCTGTTTTATTGTGGTGACCAGATTTTAAATCCTTTTTCTGGTCACAGACAGATTGCTGATTTATCATCTGCAACAACCAACCCTCAGTGTAATCTCTTATGCCCTTTCTTCTTAAGCTAATTCTCCCCGCTCCTTGCCCCGCTGCCGGTGTGTGCTGAGCGGTGGGGAGGGCGCGGGTGGTGGTTCGACCCAACGACGGCAAGCTCGGGGCCCTGCCAGTCCTGGGAGGTGGTGGAGCTCTGAGGGCCACTCGGAGCACACAGGAGAGGAGCTACCACAGGTCACTGGCCATACACTGCAGGCATCTGCACTACGTAGCTACTTTTTAACTGGCGATACTAATTTAGACTGCTGTTATCTCTAATTATTCCTGCCAGCAGCACTCTGCATGCCACCTCCCACCTCACTGCTCACCCAGCTTTGCTGTAGTAAGTCTTCCTGAAGTCTTCTCTGTTTCTCATATTTTAATGCAAATTTTGGGGGGAAGAGTTAGCTGCAAATTTTACTGGACTTTTCCCACAGTGATTAGTAAGCAGATTACATGTCATTCCTGTAGTGACTATTCTGTCCATCAGACTCACCTTATGCCACGCTGAAAACTGGTATTTATCCTGATTTTTTGTTTCATTAACTGTGTATTAAAAAAAAAAAAAAATCTAAAGTAAGAGATTAATAAAGCACCATTTTTTCTTTGGCAAAGTTCTGGCAAGAATCTCATGATATCATGACTACTTAAGAGTTTCACCATTTCACATTTAAAATTATTGATCATTACAGCCAGTTATATACTACTGAAAATAATCCTGGGTGATGTATGTTCTTCCTGAGTTATCCCTGATTTTAAATAACAAGAGGATAAACACCTATTACTTTCTGTTTCTCTCTTACAGCCATTGAACTTTAAGAGCTGAAAAAAGCAGACTGTGAGAAGTAGGAAACCCCAACAACGTGGAGGTGTTTAAGCCAATAGCCCATTGCAGCTGAGCAGTATCCAAAGTGAGTCTATGAGAGAACATCTGGTGCAGAAGTTACAGATGATGATTCAGACCTTGGTGATGTAGGTTACAGTAGTGGGCATAACACAAGGGTATAAAGGAACCATCACAATGCCATAGATTTATCCTACCCCTACTAGGTACAGCCTTAGGTAGCCAAAATTTAATCTTAGGCTATGTAAAATGAGTTGGCTACACTTGATTAAAAACATGGCAAGATTTACAAAATGGGACTTTTTCAACATTCTGTTTGTTCTGCATTTATTGCTAGATGACTGAAGCAAGCCTAAGGGGATATCCTACATGGTTTTTTGAAGGTTAAGTTCATTAAATCAAATTCTGACCTTTTAGAGTTTACACTGGCTGAGCCTTTCTGCTCCCTGGACCTCCAAGCAGAATTATCAGTCCACAGATCTCACTTTTCCACAAACATTCCCCACCTTCCCAACCATTAGAAGCCCCTCCTTGTTCTTAAAGTGTTTGCTGCCATTCACCAAAATGCAAACAACTAAAGGCCATCTATGAAACAACTGTTAAAACAACATGGCTTCAGTTCTAAAGGAAATACTTTGCAAAATAAAACCATTTCTGCAATCACCGATTTCCCAAATCAGCACAAATGTATAGTCGTAAGAACATCTGCATGCGCTTATGCACACACATATAATATATATAAATATATATGTAAACACATGCACACTTAAGCAGGTAAGACACTTTTTAGCTTGCTGTGATGGCTGTACTGTGGCCCTCACCTGAGTGCATCATGTCCTTTAACTCCAGCCTGAGATGAATAGATTGCTGGCTGAATGGAGTCTTTTTATAGCACTAGTCCATGGGGAAATTCTTCAACAAAACTGCTTTTCTGATCACATTTGCAATTCATATATGCTATGAACAGGATTCTATTAATTGAACACTGAAAAAAGAAATCCTAATTATTGCATATATTATTGATGACCTTCATGCCTCTACAATAAGCAAAACAGCAATGTTCAGTACCAATGCACATTCTGAGAGTTTTCTCACTGCGGTTTCTGTACAACTGCTCTTCAAATCGTTATTTTTTCCTAAGGATTTCTACATTTAGATGACAAATCAAGCTTCTCTAATTGCCAAATTGTATCTGCTTCTTCATCAAGAGACACCTCACAGAGCTTCTGAGTCAGAGTAACCAGGCAACCCTAAGCCTCTAGACTAAGAGGCAAAGAAAAATGTGTACTCCTACAGTAAGAAGAAAAATTATCATTTCAATCTCTATTCAAAAATTTGTCATAATAGCTATAGTGTTTGCTGTGACTCAAACATTTTAAAGGGTGATATAAATCCTCAGGTTCTCAAGATGTCCTAGCCAGAAGCTGAGGGGTTTCTTGCCAGTTCTGCCAATGTATCAGTGACGGGCAAACCGGAGCCCTGGTGAGAGCTGGTTGGGCAGTGCTGGGCCTCTGAGCTCTCGCATGGTAATACCTTTTGATTCCTGTTAACTATGTAAAGTCATACCGGGGAGATACCAAACGCCAGTCTATTGTTTTTCCTGGGGAGAAATCCCTGATGGTCTGGTCAAAGCCAAGTCTTCATAGTGCAAATTCCTGCAAATCTCGGTGATGATCTTCCACCAAGGGCAGCTGCATAAGCTCAGTTGTGCTTTGAGTCTCTGACGTTTATCCAATCACCTGCCAAAGACCACAAAATCATATCTATTACTGAAAACCAACCTTACAAATAACTATCTATATGCATACCTTGGACTACCAAGTGCTCTGTGTGTTCTCTGTGATCTCAAAAAGCAAGTCTCCTCACAGGTCTCATGTTTGTCATATCCTGCCCTGGGGCTATCTCTGTTCTTAGCTTAGTGGATAACATTTTCAACAACTATCATCAGATGCATTGTTCCAGAAACCCTTTGCCCTCCCA
Organism: Gavia stellata; assembly: GCF_030936135.1. Lineage (NCBI taxonomy): Eukaryota > Metazoa > Chordata > Aves > Gaviiformes > Gaviidae > Gavia > Gavia stellata. The sequence goes on along the minus strand of NC_082599.1, from coordinate 19,143,363 downwards.
GGCCAGACCAGACTGAGTTTCCTCTGCAGGGGTGTTGGGAACTCATCTGCTATCAGGCCCGTGAGGACCTATCCTATGGACTCTTAGAAAGCCACCTTTGCATGGCATTGTATCTGACTCACAATCCTCCAAAAGCTTGGGTTCTATGGTAATACATGGCAGCTAAAAAATAGGTAAAATGTTAATTTAGGCATAATTCATGTCATCATAAATCATAAATCATGTGAAAGGGCAGAGGTGAGAAACTGAATGTTAGAAGAATGATGCCAAAAAAAAAGAGAAGAGGCCAGAAGAAAGGGCCATCAGCACCAGTCATTATTTGGGAGGTGGCTAAAATGGGGACTCAGGGCATGTCTTGGGGTTCTCCTCCATCCTGGGGAGTGCTGTCCTGTGTCATGGGCTGTGCCAAGGAGGAGTGCTGCCATGGCTTCAACAAGGAAAGCAGCAGACTGAAGGGCCAAATTTTCAGTGGTGATCATGTGTTTGTCCCTCTCTCAGAGGTAGGCATCTCCCACAGCTAGGCAGTTGGGACGCATAGGTGAAATCCACTTTCCACAGAAGTAGCAGTTTAGGCCACCAAAACCCTGTCCTAATTGCTTTTGGTCAGCTTGGCTTCTGGATGCAGAGTGCTAAAACAGCAGCAAAGTGACGAATACTCCTCCTCCGAGCTCTCTAACCTTCCCTTCTCTTAAAGGACACATCTGTTTGCTGATGCTCAACCTCCTCCCTGCTCACTTTGTGGAGCTTTTGCCCCACTTGCGGTTGTTAGTGGGTGGCCTGGGCAGTAGCCAGTCTCTCTTCCATCGGTGGCTCTGCTTTAGAGACCCTCATCACAGTCCAAAGGGATACTCTCCTGCCTTTAGAAAGCTGATGTAGCACCCCCAGATTAGTCAGCAGCACTCAGCCACCATGAGGTGTTTCAGGCTCAATTACACAAGACCATGAAGGTCTCAGCTAAGCTGTAGGTACACAGTTCCCGGGGGAGTGATGATTTCTGCAAGTTAATATCAGGACTTCCTGGTGTTTAATTAGGAAGAAAAATGGAATCTAAATACTGGAATTATCTTTGCATGTATGTGTTGCATTTACTCTACTGTTTTCAATGCTAGAGAGTTACCTTACGGCAGATACTTCTAACAAAATCCTCTGGGACTATTGCTCCTCGCATGTGTCTGCTTCCCTGTCCTCTCCTTGGGGGCTGCAGCAGCAGGGAGCAGCAGACCTCAGCTTTGCTGGTCCCTCTGGCTTCCTCTGACAAGGCTTTTTGAGGATGTCCTTGAGATATTGGAAGAGCAGAATGCTTCCCTTCCCTTCCCTTCCCTTCCCTTCCCTTCCCTTCCCTTCCCTTCCCTTCCCTTCCCTTCCCTTCCCTTCCCTTCCCTTCCCTTCCCTTCCCTTCCCTTCCCTTCCCTTCCCTTCCCTTCCCTTCCCTTCCCTTCCCTTCCCTTCCCTTCCCTTCCCTTCCCTTCCCTTCCCTTCCCTTCCCTTCCCCTCCCCTCCCCTCCCCTCCCCTCCCCTCCCCTCCCCTCCCCTCCCCTCCCCTCCCCTCCTCTCCTCTCCTCTCCTCTCCTCTCCTCTCCTCTCCTCTCCTCTCCTCTCCTCTCCTCTCCTCTCCTCTCCTCTCCTCTCCTCTCCTCTCCTCTCCTCTCCTCTTTCCTCTCCTCTTTCCATCCCTTCCCTTTCTTTTCTTTTTCCCTTTCTTTTTTCCTATCTTTCCTTTCTTTTCCTTTCTTTTCTTTGCCTTTTTCTTTTCTTCTCTTCTCTTCTCTTCTCTTCTCTTCTCTTCTCTTCTCTTCTCTTCTCTTCTCTTCTCTTCTCTTCTCTTCTCTTCTCTTCTCTTCTCTTCTCTTCTCTTCTCTTCTCTTCTCTTCCCTTCTCCCCTCTGAGTGAGGAGGAAGAGAAGGAGAAGGAGGAGGTGGAGGGGCACAGAGCAGTGTTCACTGGTCCCAGTCATGGACAGCAACCAGCCGCATGCTGAACCTCAGCTGTGGACCTAGGCTCCGCTGATTTCACTGGAACATAAGTGGATGTTTCCATGATCTGCCGCAGGTAAAGGGATTTAGGTATTTGTTCAAATGCATAAACTAAGGCCTTAATAGTCTATTTGTTTTAAGTAAAGCTGCTCCTGGAGTTAGACGCAGTTTGAGGCATTAAGGGATGTGACTGGACCCCATACTGGGTAATTTTTCATTTCTGCCATCCTTAGAAGCATATTGGATTGCTGTGTTGGTGCTTTGTGAAAAATCACAGCATGAGAAATGCTGCTCTACTGGTGTGTGAAGTGCTGTGGGCAGCCTGGCCAGACAAGGCTGCACACACCGGCAGGGCGGGCGGGAAAGCGGAGAGCACCCAAGGGGCAAAACTGATTAAAGGGCAAAAGGCGTCAGGGCAGTGCTCGGTGCCTAGCAGCGGGCTGGAAACGCGTTCAGCGATGAAACCGGGAGCAGTCGGCAGAGTCACAGGGCTATAAGTGAGAGGGGCAAAGGGCCCTTCCCCAGGGCCTCGTCCCCTCTCTTGGAGCTGTCTGGATGTGGTGCTGTGCCTCCCAGCCCCCAGGAAACCCCCAGAGCTGGCGGGTCCCCCATGGCTGGGGCTGCCGTCTGCCTGCACTGGGACGGGACGGCTGGATCAGCCCGCTGAAAACCTCCGCTGCAGATAATGAAAGTGTCTAATGAAATCTATGGCTCCTTTGGGGAAACGGAGACCCACCTGCAAACCCCCGGTGCCCATGGCAGATGTCCCCATGCCTCCCACCTGTGAGCCTCCCCCAGACCCCCTTCCCAAAAGAGCCTCCCTGCAAACTCTCCCTCCTGCGGACCCCATGCCACTCGCTGCGCGTCCCGTGCACGGGCGCTACAGCACCGCACAACAGCACACTATTATTTAGCATTCAAAATTAAATTCAAAGGACATTCCTTAAAAGCCGTATTTTGTAAAATGTATGGCATTACCTATGGAAGAGGTATGGCCTTACAGGTACAGGCAGGATTTTCAAGGCGAACAGAGGGGCAGAGCTCCACCTGGTGACGCCTGCGTGGGACTAGGAAAGGCTCTTCTGCAGCTCTTTGCTGTTGATGAAGGCTCTTGGTGCTCATTCCAGCTTCCACTAGTAGCTTCTGCTTATGAGGGCCCAAACAATATTTTAAATGACGGATTTTTAAGGAGAAAAAGCCCTACAAGATTTACACCGGTTTGTGTTGAACCATTTCTAGCATGGCATCAATCTAACTGGTCACAATAGTTGTCTTACAGCACTACAAAATTTTATTCAGCAACTAAATAACATTTCCCCATTTTTGTAGGTCATGATACAGTTTGAGACTTGGAAAAAAATCTTTCAGTGCCAGTTTGATGCTTAATTAGGAGCTCACTCAAATCCAAACTTTCCCAAACTATATGCTCAGAGTAGGAAATCTAGAGTGCTTTATTGTCAAGTGTTCTAAGCATTTGACATTTCTCAGTGAAATCAGCTGGATTTCTATGACATTCAGTGCTCATAAAAGCAGCTGAGTCAGATCAGTAGGTATTTGTGACAACACAATTTCTTTCTCTATAATTAACTGCAATGGAAAAAGTTCCCCCAAGTGGTTTCTAAGCCCATTGCAACATCAAGTAAAAGATGTGGATGGCTGTGGAAGGAAAAAATGCCTTTATGTACATAATGGTTACAAAACAATAGAAAAGAGAGGTGCAAGGTAAGTGAGTGAATATATAAGGATGCTACGCAGTATTTATGCCTCCCCTCTTTACTATACTGCCCAGTTTGTCCTTTCCAGGTAGCATTTTGGTAATCAGAATAAAAGGAACTGCCTGTGCTTCCAGCAAGGTGGTTTACACCTTGGTTTTAAGAGACAAACGTGCAATGGAAATGTCTTGCACCAGGACGCTGCCCCTTGGCCCAGACTACAGCGGGTAGGGACAGACACCGAAAGCCAAGTGCTCAGCCTCAGTGCAGAGCACTGCGTGGGCAAGCACTTCGTCACACCCGTGTGGCAGCCTCCTCCGAGCCGGCATGGGAGGAAGACCAAATCGCCACTGCCTCCTCCTGGCTTTGTAAGCACTGAAGAGCAAAGGATAAAGAACAGGGCAAAAAAGGAAGGTGGGGGCCTAAAAGACTCTTGCTAACTTCAGCATGCTTTGCTGCAGGTGCTGCCTGCTTCTTCTTTTCCTCCTGTGAGCAACTCCGTGGACTTCCTCCTGCGAGCAGCTCCGTGGACTTCCCAGGCCCTGCTTGGGTGCGAGGCACATGAGGCTCGAGGGAGGTCATCACACAGAACAAAACAGCGGCATCCACAGCTCGTGTCCCAGCGCTTTTTGAGCCCCTGCAAGTAAAGAATGCTGGCAAAAAGTTTGACATCTGTGATAACGTGTCTGCAAACAGACATAAAATCACATTGGTTGTATGCAGTGGGAGGAAGGTACGATTTAACCGTGTCTGTGTAAGGTACAGGCTAACGAGCACCACATTTCCCACCCCCATAAAATCATCTTCCCAAACAAGGGTGGATGCAGAAAGAAAAGGAAAAACATCTATCTGAGCATCACATACAGCTCTGGGGGGTCTCATAATAGAAGCAAAAGCTGGCCTTTGGCAAAACGCACAGGATAAAGGAATGAAAAGTAGAGCAGAAGCAGCAGGGATGTCACACCTGGAACACATCAGCTCATCATGACTTCAATACCATCTTATCTTACGCCCAGAGGGCGTTTAGCCTACAAGTTAATGAGAGCAAATGTGGGATTGAAAAATGGAGGATTTAATTTTCAACAAGTAGCCAAACTTGTGATGCCAGAGACGATTGCATATTGACGGTTCTGATAGCGGCAAGGTGCCAGACCTCACAGGGGCCCATGTAATCCTCTCAGATGGTGCAGGTAGCCATGTGCTACCCATGCAGCAGGGATGGAAGATGTACAGGAAACAAAATAAAAGTTGCAAGTGTAAAATGGCCCCTAAATAAGTGAGAAAAAGGTCCCAGAGTCCTAGGAACTCAGCCCTTCTCTTGATAGCAGCCAAAGAGAAAAACTGAATATTCAGGAATTAACAGCAGGAGAGTAGTGACTAATGCCAACAATGCCCAGTGTAAGTACTGTAGAGTTATTATTTGGAGCCACCTTCTTTCCCCACACTATAAAGGCATACAATAGGCCTAAAAAAGTAGTGTTTAAGATGATCAGAGTATCTAACGGCTACTGTTTGAAGAGAGAGCGAACAGCCTGAAAAAGTGATGACCAAAGGGAGATGCGCTAGAAATATTTTAAATGATAAACAGTTTCTAGAAGGCAAGCAGTTACTCAGCACGGCTCCCCCACAAGGGCTGGGAGTCACCCTGCAAAATTTGGCCACAAAGGACTTACTTAAAACAAAGACTTTTTTAAAATTTCTTTTTTATTCCCCCACTGCAGGGACAGCAGCACAAGTGAGCGGAGGAGCAGCCCTCATTCCTTCCCGTGGCCAAAGCCCTCAGAGCTACACACATTTTCTTTGTATTTGAGATTCAACCTGTGGCTTTGGTGCCATGTCTTCCACAGTGGCTCCTGTTACTCTCATAGCTATTACATCCACTTTCCATATTAGTTTTAAAAACTGCACTTTATAGGAAATTAGGAAAATGAGAATTTTTTTAATGCTATATAAGATGCAGATGGGCAGGTTTGGGGGGCAGAGGTGGCCCTGGCAGAGCCATGGGGACGCTGGCCGCTGAGCCATGGGGACGCTGGCCGCTGAGCCATGCAAAAGGAGCAACTGAAAAACGTGGTGCACGGGGACGGCGTGGGAAGTGATGGGGAAGCCCACGGCCCTGGTGGTGCGGGTTTCAGTCCCCCTGGGGAGGCAAAGGGAGCCGAAGAGGTCAGTGAGGTTTCAGATGACTGGGGGAAGATGCTGGTTTGGACTTCAAGGTTTTGTCTTTGAGCAAAGGCCATGAGACCATGTGTGTTTTAGTCACATTTTGAGGGAGACATGAGGGCTTAGGATGAGCGCATCCAGTCAACTCTGAAGTCGGGTTTCCACAGACAATTCATGGGAAGTATTCACTTTCCTTCAGCCTGCCCTCAAAGTCATACTCCAAATCTGCTTCATTGCAAAGCAAAATGTTCTCAGCTGATCAATTCTCCTTTCTCGGTGGGATCACTGAGGGAAGACTATTATTTAATGCTGGCACAGTGAGAACTGCCCTCTGCTGTGAGTAAAAAATGTTTATTCCCAACCAAAAGCTAGCAAAGAGCTAGTTGCTCTGTGACACTGTCCTAATTTTTAATTTTTTCAACTCTCTATTTATGAACAGCTCCAGTCTGCTTGATTTATTTCAGTGTCTGTGGTTTATTGAATAGCATTTGCAGTATGGTTGGTTTGGTTGATTATCCCTAAGTATCTAAATTATTATGACTTGCAATTAATCGTGCGTTACTTTCTATTCCTTTCTGAGAACAGGCCTAAAGAAATGTGTTCTCTTTTCGTAAAACTAATTTATTAACCAGCGAAGCCCACACAGTACAGAGAGGTTTAGAAATTCAGGGCTATGCAAAGGCTGATATTTACTCTGGGAACATTTCCATCGCTGTGTGACAGCAGGATGGAGATGTGGGGCTGGCCTCGTTCTCTCTCCCGCAGCTCAGAGGAGGAAGCAGGAAGGCACAGGTATGTGAAGAGGGGCTGGAGCATATTTTCTGCAGAGTCCCTTCCTCCAAGGGAAATTTGCACCTTTGGGAGATGCCTGGGCCAACCAGCAGGTTCTCTTCTCCGCTCCAAGATGTCACGGGGTCCTGAGGGGCTCCAATCCAGCATGCAGGTAGCAGGTCTTCTTAGAGGTCACTGCCTTTCTTCATTGAGGTAAATAATATTCCCTGAAGGACTAATGTTTGGAAAAATGCATCAGAGATCTCACCTATAATACTCTTTAGAAGGGAGAAAAATTTGAAACAGTTTTCCCACAAGAACAAGTTTTTGAAAAGAATTTTTCAACATATATGTTGAATAACTTGTAGGTCATCATTTGCTACTGAAATCAAACCTCTGAATTAAAATGTCTTTATTTGTCAAAATGACCCAAGAGAGTATGGTGTCAGCCCTTTGAATCCTGGGACGTGTAGTTCTGGCACGCTATGGGGCTGGCTACTTGGCAGGTCAGCGGCTGCCATGGGGCACCTGCACCTACGTCACTCCCACCAGGTCCCATGGTGGCTGAGGCCAACAAATTGCTTGTGACTAATTTCTTATTTATCTACAAATGTGTGAAATTTTCTTTTAGGAAATAGGCATTTGCAGGAGCCTGCTTCCTCCAGTGGAAGTGCATCCCTGTGGAAAATTCCCATCCAGAGTTGATGTAAACCTTACACAGAAAAAGAGGCACCAAAAACGTAGTTAAAGTTACATTAGTTATTTCCTTATATTGGGGAAAGAGCAATGGAAATACCCAATATATGTTAGTTTCCAGGAAGAAAGGAAGGAAGACACTAAGAGGGGTGGAGGAGGTCTCTAAATTTTACATGCACATGTAATTTAGAAGGTAACATGGTGATATATGTGAGAGCAAACATATTAAGCGTTGCTTCCCCTTTTCCTGTACAGAATGCCTCTCTTCACTCATCTCAGAAAAAGACAGGCATAAATCTTTTATGTGACTAGAATAAAGGTTGTGGGATATTTTATTCAAGGAAACATCTATGAAAATAAATCTAAAAGCATCAACATACCTCAAAAGGACATGCTATTTAACAAATGCCCTCATTATGTGTAACTCAGTTCAAGCTGCAGAGCGTGTATAAAAGCCTGTGCTTGAGCAGCCATAAAATCAGAGCCTCACTTAGGCTGGAAGAGACTTCCAGAGGTGCAATGTGTCGTGGCTGGAGGGCTGGAATGAGCAAATGTCTTACGCTTGCAGCACAGAAATGGAAACTGCAGCATGGCTGTTGATCTTAATTGTTTCTATCTTGTTCCTGGCATTCTCGTAAGATGTTGCCAAGGCAGATCACAGAATCTTTAAATAAGTTTAAATAAAGATTTTGCTAAGAGATGTTCAGCTGAGTTCAGTGAGAAGCCACAGTGAGAACAACCCTAAAACCTTTTTCTGGTCTTCATCTTTCACCCTTATTCTAGCAAGAATAGTTGGAAGAAGGCAGTTTTAAATAACCGCTAAAAAAACCAGGTCATAACAGCCGCAGAGACAAGCAGTTATGTGACAGGGCAAGTGCTGGAAATGTGTGTGACTGCCCAGGAAGGTGCGAGATGTTTCCCTAAAGCCAGTCTTCATCGGTCCACAGGGCGAGAGGCAAGTAAAACAAGTCATGCTCTGAAGCGTATGCCAGACAGCAAATGCTGCCTGGGGTGCCTGGTGCAGGTTTCCTCTCTCCTCCAGCTGTGCGAGAGCATTGCAGGGTGCCCCCCGGGCAGAGGACTATGGACACCAGGGCTGGTTCCGCTTTGGCAGCCACCACCTTTCCCTGTTCCCCCTTTACATTTGACATTTGGATTGTCTCTGATCCAGATCTGGGGAAAATTATGCACCCCACAGTTAGGTGCCCATCTTCTGCCCCTTCCCAGCTCAGTGGTCAAGAAAAGACAGAAGTCAAACAGCAACAAATTCTACTTAGAAGGTGAAGTCTGGCCAAAACTGACATGGTTTTGCCATAATAACACATGAACTTGCCTCATTTGCTCTTCTGTCATCACTAGTGGACATCACCCTCATAAGGTGATGGCAATGAGCCATGGTAGCACATCCGCCACCTTCTTTCTCCCTAGGGAAAGAATAACTTTGTCTCCTGCTGCTGTGAATGAAGCAGTTTAAATGCTGGAGTGTCTGTCCAGGCCCCGGGACATGCCATGGCTCTGAGATCACCACCCCAAGGTGGCACACGGCCATGGGTCTCACAGCAGCAGAGGGGGACCGGTGGGCAGCAGCCCCCTGCCTCCCCCTTTCCCTCCCTGGAGCCACTCCTAAGGAATTAAAATTCAGGTGCAATTGCACTCCCTGGTTTCTTCTTTTTGCAGGGGGAGAATGTTTTCCTTGTGAGTGGATTGGCAAAGAAAGTCGTAGAGGAGAGGGTGAACCTCATTTGAAGAGTGAGCAGCATCTCGCCTGATGCTAGTCCTCAAAACATGAAACCTCTGTAGTGAGGGGTTAGCTACCTGTCCTCTGCAAATGCCTACCTTAGGTGGGAGTGAACTGCCTCTAAGAAGTCCTGTCTTGATCCACTGACTTTCATTTAGGTGATTATTTCAGATTAAATGTTTGCATTTTGATTTTCCTAAGTTAGACAAGAGAAATCTCAGAGACAGGCTGAGAATGGCACAGACACAGACAGGGCAGAAATACTGAGGATGACTGGATAGATACGGACAACATCTCAAAGTACACATGAGTCTAGAACATTTCCTGCTTTCCTCTAATGTAGATTTCTAAATACAGGTTACAGTATTACTGTAACCATAGTGCAGGAATACTCCTTACTGACACTGACTCTATTCTATTTATTTAAATTTTTTTTAATCCCTGAAATGATTAACACTGGGCCCATCAGAAACTAGACTTCCTCAAAAGGATGCAATAATTCACATTTTCATCTACACAAAGAAAAGCCCATCCTAAATGATTTGACAATACATGAGTATTCTTTTATCCAAGAGGCAGGGGCAGAGTGGGGAGGGAAGTTCAAGGGACCTGGGTGGCCAGGGAGGGGGACCAGGGCTTGGGACGTTCTGCCTGCCATGGCTGCCCACGCTGCTGATCCACAGAGCTAGTCCTGCCAGGGATTCAAAGGAAAACACAGCCAGTTCCCTCACCTGCATAGCAAACCCCACCAAATCCAACTCCCAGGTTTTCTCACAGGAGTTAAAAAACCAATGGCAACATAAGCTTTGAAAGACACAGAAACAAGTGGATCATGATGCATCCATGAGCCACTGGCTTTTGCTATCTCTGCTTCAGCTCGCTGGTAGTCCCAGCACAGAAATCCTTCCTGCACCCACGCTGTTGTCAGCAGGATTAAAGATCTCAAGCTTCTGCATATTTTCTCACTTAATCTTTCTGAGGTGTAAATGTGGAGGGATGTGAAAGGTTATCTTTTTGTTTGAAGAGCAGCCCTTTGTGAGTGTATCCATCTGAGATACATATCATGTCTCTTTCTTTCTTGATCAGCCCAGCAATTTCTGCATTTGAGACCTAGATCTCAGAGCCAAAATCTATCATTAATCATTAAAAATATTCAAGGAGACTGGTAAAATGGCTCCAATTTCCCAGTGGAGTAAATGAGACCAGAATTTATTTTCCTTTCTACTGAAAACTGGCATGACTGTTGAGCTGAAGTGCACATCAAGAAAGAAGTCTGCTTTAGCCTCCACGCCCTCCTGAAGGCTGCTCTCTGTGATGTGGGTTGCTATGGTGCGTCCCAGCGCTCAGGTGCATCTTTGGCCGAGCACTAGTGGAAAACTCCTGGCACTCATAGGGTTGACGTGGTCCTGCTTGGGGAAGCGCGAGGGTAATAGATTAATAGAGTCTGACTTTGCTATGGTGGATACAATTGGAAAGGGACAGAATAAACTGTTCCACTATCTATTCAGAAGTGTTTGATTACAGCTAAGGAAAACAGAAAAGTTAAATTTAAAAAGTTATCCCTGGAAGTGCTCTGTTGAAAAAAAAAAAGCGCCAAACTTTTTGCATAGTTTGTCTTTGAGTTAGTGAAAATGAACAATAATGTCAACTGTAGATTATACTGTTCATTCAGTTCTTCCAGGCAGTTGTATCCGCCTTGACATGGGCAGTAGTGACAGTGGATTTATTCACCCCCCCACAACTTTCTTCTTCCCTCTAGCACCCCCCAAGCCTACGTCTTGCCAGCCCACATGCTGCAGGATGCTTGGTGCCACCACAGCAGCTGCCTTCCCCCTTGCTGGGTGCGTATTCAGAAAATGCACTCTGCCAAACCGGAGTGTATTGAATGCGTAAAGGCAGATTCACCTGGGATAACACCTCAGCTTTGCTCTGCTTTGGCAGAGCTTCATGCCCTGACTGTGAACACTGAGGTCCCAGGCTCCTGCTGGTTTCAGGTCACTTCCTTTGGAGTTCTCTTTTTGTTGTCGTTTTCTTTTCTGGCACGTATTTTGATGCCCAGTTAAAGTTGAGTGTTCAGGTAGGGATGCCTGGCCCGTTGTGCATGGGACATGCACCCATTTCCCTGTGTCAATACCCTGACAGTAGATATCTGTAGCACCCACTGATCTAACCATGCATCCCTCTTTTCATAGTTTGTAGGAGAATCATGTAGGGTACCTGGTGATGGCCAAAAGCTTTTCTCTCTAGTGGCCTCCAGAGCAATAAAGCGAAACCTCTCGCTGCTGACACAATCATACCCTGGGCAGGCCCTGTCTGAATATATGATTTCCATCATTGCTCCCACACAGTGGTGAAACTGCATCATCTGAAATGGTAGATGGCACGGTGTTCTGGGTTAGCCCTGGCCAGCAGCTCAACCCCACTCAGCCGCTCGCTCACTTTCCCCACAGCGGAACAGGGAGAGAATCAGAAGGGTAAAGGTGAGAAAACTCATAGGTTGAGGTAAAGACAGTTTAAGGGGTAAAGTAAAAGCTGCACACGCAGGCAAAGCGAATTAAGGAATTCATTCACTACATCTCATCGCAGGCAGGTGTTTAGTCATTTCTGGGAAAGCAGGGCTCCATCACGTGTGATGGGTACTTGCGAAGACAAAAGCCATCACTCCAAATGTCCCCTCTTCCTCTTTTTCCCCCCAACTAGCCCAGCGTTGCTTCCTCAGAAGTGTAGTCAACTTTCCTCATAGGATAAAACAAACCAGCTAGGAGGCATTTAGCCTGGTCTGGTACTAAGCATAAACTGCCCTGAAAGCTGACACTCATCCCAGATAGGCGGAGTAGAGATAAGGCCATACTTGAAGCTGTCTGCCATCAGGTGCAATTCATAAAGCCTTTTTGGAAACAACTTTCATACTTTACATCTCTTCTCAGAGCCAGATAGGTATTTATGCCATCACAGCCACACCTACACCATTGGTAGCCAGTGGCAGGCGATGGCTGGTGCCCCAGGGGTGAGGAGCAGCGAGCGGGCAGTAGCTCAGCAAACGCAGTCTTAGTCCGGCTGCATTTGTAACGGGAGCCCTTTGCTGGCGAGTGAGCAGCACTGCTCTGCTGTGAGCATGCCAGCAGTGCACTGAGAGTTTCCCAGGGTGCCAGATGGAGGCTTGAACTGGTGTCAATCAAGTGTTTTCAGTTGGAGTACTTCGAAATTGAGCCCAGGCCATTTCACTGCCAGTTGGTTACTGACAAAAGAGCTAAATAAACATCAAGGAAGCAGAAGAGAAAATAATGTTAATTACCCAGCTTTTGAGGGCTCCTAACAAAATATAATATTCTACAAAAGCCATGAGGCAGGGGGCTGACTCCCTGGGAAAGCACCACTGTAAGTGGCAAAGTTCATTAAAAGACCAAAAATAATACACTTTTGCTTAAGCAGCATTTTCTATGCTTACTGTTTAAATAATTCCATTTAACCGTTTCTCAGCAACAAAAGATTTTGTTTGCTAAATGCAAAAGCTACCCAGCTTATCACGTATATGTGCCCAGTACAAAGATAACTGCACTTGGGGCTCAGATGCAACCTCTTGCAAGTACAAAGCCTACATTCAACTAATGCAATGACAGAAGACCTCACTGACCGCAACTGCAGCATGACCCGGGGAATTAGCAGGGATGCCCAGGAGTGCCTTGGTCCTCAGGGGTGCTGGTCACTCACAGCACTGGGTAAAGGCACAATAGTTCCTTGTTTGTGATAGCCGGGCCCTGCAAGTTTTCCAGAAGAGGGAGAAGCGTAGACATTATCCAGGATGGAATTCAGCTTAGGTCTGAGACATCTAAATGAGGATGCCAGTGAGCTCTGGGCTCCACTGACTTCAGGCACATCAGGCTGAGAAGGAGCACAGGTACCTGACCCAGTCCCACAACCATAGTCCCAAATAGCCAACACAGTTGTGGGCAGTACGGCCCGTGGAGCCAGAGGGTGGTACAGCTCACTCTACCAGAGAAACCAACTCTACGACAGCCTCAATCACACCCTATGCTTCACCAACATTACTGATTCCATCCCCTATTATGCAGCTTACATACTTAGCTCACACATACATGTGTGTGTAGGTATCTATGTTTGCATCTGCATTAATGTCATGCTGAACCCCACACCCCCAAAGGCCCATGTAGTCAAAGCCAACCAAGCCACTCACTTCCAGCTTAACTATAGGGCTGCATGTGAATTTAGGAGAGGATAACGGGAACAGCTTAACTTAACACCATGCTAAAGGATGGGGAAGCTCTTCTTAGAGCTGTAAGGCTCCTGTATTTTCCCTCAAACTAAGAATAAATAAAAGCAGTTTCTTTCTGTATTGAGGACATCTAGAGGACTATGCCACATGCTTTCTCCATTGCATAAAATAAGCCAGATCATGACTACTTCATCTGTTGCCGGGATATCATGATAGTGCAGCACATTAGAGCCACACAGTGCATACTAACCTACTTCCAGATGGTGCATGACCGTCAGAAGACAACAGGATAAGCCCTTCTCCTTGGCTGACCTCGGCAATGCTCCTGCACTCACGTAGCAATACTGCAATTTGGTTCCTCTTTGAAAGGCTACAGCAAAAAAGGAAACCAAGGCAGGCTGCCAGCCTGAGGAGATGGCAGCATGGCCAGAACACAGTTGCCAAGTGAGTGTAAGTGATCCCAGCTGCAAAGTATACTGGAAATCACATATTGCACCAAATGCTAAACAAAAAATGAGGCTGGATTCTGAAGGGCTGCACGGGGCTAATGGGGCAGAGAGGGAGTCTTCAGGGCTGATGTACTTTGGCTTCAAAAGGAGATTGTGCTAGCTGTTAAATCTTTGTTTTAAAGTAGCCCTCAGAGATATTAAATTCCACCTCACATCTTAAATATTTCCTTTGCTACCAGTAAGATGGAGCCAGCCTCGTTAGCTTTTCCTTTTGACAGCCCATGCCGTTTCCTGCAACACACAAATACAGTCTGCTGTGCTGTGCCTTGTATAAAAATAATAATAAAATATACCTCCACCTTAAATGTTTGCTCCTAAAAATCGTGTACCTCTGGACAAGTGAAAAGTAGGTGACTAAATGTTCTAGGACATGTGGCATGGTGACAGTGTAAATCAGGTGCTGTTATCACCAATTTGCTTATCCTCAGGGGTATTCGATATAAGCTGAAATGTGCCAGCTGTGAGCATGGGTGTCTTGCAGCTCTAAACTAAGGATTTATGATGCATTTGTGTTTCCTTCCTGTATTATACCACCCAGGTGTATAAGCGCTGCCCTTGCTGGCTGCCATTTCAGTATTCTGATACCATTTACCTGTTTACTTTTTGGTTGAAGATAAACCACAGCAAACGTGTCAGAGCTCTGTCAGTTTATACATGTGTGTTTGGATTCCTGACCAGGTGAAATTGGTGATAAAATTGCAAAGCTCACGAACCTCCTGTTCTTACACCAGGCAGCATCTGCTGATATATAAGCAGCATCTACCTGTCCACTAAATCTAGGACACCTTGCTTCAGGTTTTATCTATATAAAAGGAGGGAAGAAGAGCCGTCAGCAGATGTAACCGCTCATGAAGATGCCAGTTCTGGGTGGGGAAGAGATGTGAACTGTGAGGTTTGAAAGAACAGACACGGCAGACAGTTCCTGTGCCTCAGACCTAGATGGCTTGATATAAGTGTTATACTTCTTCTGCCACCTGTTTTAAGCTGGATAACGTAAGTTCTTTTGTTCAATCATACCTACCTCGACTGAGTTGGAGTTACCTAAGCCTCTCTGTGCAAACTGGTGCGTGCTTCTGAAAGGTGGCCCGGGGTGGGGGTTGGAAGTGAGGCAGGGGGTGATGGAGCGGGGCAGGGAAGCAGGACCTGCTGCCGCACCCGGTGGAGCTGGCAGAGTGACACCGTCCCCCCCAAGCTGTGGCCGTGCCCCCCGGGGTGAGGAGCGGCACTACCCCTGGGCAGCAGTGAGACCGTCCGGACAGCATGAGGACACATAGTTATGGGGTAACTTATAGTTACCTAATGATATGTTTTTAATAAGTGGTGGATTTCCTCCCAGCTACTGCTACAGGCTGGTCCTGACTTACAGAAGACTTCATTTCACTCTGGCTACGAAATAAAAATTGTCAGTTACTGGTGTAGTTGAGCATACTCTCAGGTTTATCAGCTTCATTCAAATGCTGAATAGACTTAATGAACATCTTCACAATGAACAGAACTTTATGATAATTAAAAATTGCAAAGGGAGGAAAGTTATCAATGGTATCACAAATGTTTAGAGCAGACTAGTTAGATACAGACTAATACTTGCACAGGGTCCTGTATGCCATCCAGTGCATAGAACTCATACTTGGCATGAAAGTCACAGTGTTTAAGCATTTCAGTCCTTTCTGCAGCATCAATATAAAATTTTGAAAGTCAAGTATTGGAAAATCAGGCGTCATCCTCCAAATTATGAGAATGCATTTCAAATATTGCAGTTGAGGATTTTGAAATTATTTTTGGCTAAGATTTTAAAAATAAAGCAGAAACTAAAATGCTGAGAATGCCCCTTATCTCCAGTAACTGAGACTTTAGAAGAACATAAAATATTAAAAGAAACTTGAAAAATTTGTGAGAGGTGACAGTGTACAGGTAGGACACCATATAAACAACCACATAAATTTGTACTAACTTTGTCAGGCTGAACAAAATGCTGTTTTGACAAGATAAGAAGTTAGAATAAATTGCACAAAGCAGTTGAAAATCTTTTCTTTTAGGCTGTCATATCACTCTCACATCCTGCAAATGTAAAAATGAGGTGATCTATTAGGTCACAACACACTGTGACATCAGTTTCCAGTTCCTGCCACCAGCTCCAACATCCCACACATGTCTCCCTGTCAGCCTTTCACTGCCCTCGGGCACTTCACTCTGCCAACATTTCTCATAACTGTCAATTTATTACAAAGTTGCCACGGAAATTTGTGCTGAAATACCAGTTTCTGCTTGAAGAGTTTGGGGGTTCAGTTTGTCCCCCTACTCTGCAGTGGTCTGGTGGCCTTCATAGGGACCTCCCAGGATCATGCACTGCCAAAGCCAAAGCCAAGTACTTCGTGGAGGCAAAGCTGCTTGGATAACATGGCATCTCCCTCTGGAAAGCTTCTTCCTGGTCACCAGTGTAAATGAGAGCCCTGTTGGTGTCATTTCACTTGGCACATCCTTTCTGTATCAGTTGAACGGATTCATAACGTCAAAAGCACTGTTTCTGTGTTTTTTGAGACAGGCAGACAGGGAAGAGGACCTCCCACCCCAGGCTTTTGCATCTGTAAGCCATAATAGCAGCATATCCCCTCTGTTGTATGCCTGGGTGAGGGTGATGTGCTGATATTTTACATTTTAATTAAAGTCAAAGTCCCAGAAGACTTAAGCTGCAAGGTCTGACCCACTTTTCTTCTAAGAACACTGAAGGGATACTTTGAAGACTTACTTGCACATGATGCAAGAGCAGTTTGTATGTACAAAGTTGAAAATATCCATCATGCTTCCATTGTAAAGGGAATAAGTTGGTTCATTTTAATTTTTGTCTGTTAACGAGATGGTTTGGCAACTTGGCAGCATTTCCAGGACTGGAATGGCTGGGAGGGGACTCTGTTCCAGGAAAGCCTGGGCTGCTGGAGTGGTGCTGGTGAACTCAGTGGTACAAATGAAGGTGAAGGTTTGCAAAATCAATCTTTTAAAATGCATATAATCAAAACAATTGAGATTTGTCATCCCTTCAGGGTCTCTCTCAGTGGTTGCCTTTTCTGTGGTGAGTGTCATCTATCCTGAAATCTGCTTTATTTCTATGAGAAACGACTGTTTTTTTAACTCTTGCCTTTTCCCTCCTGACATCTGATCATACTGCTTTTTCTACAGATCAGCAGCTCTGCTGTAGGTAATAGCATTCACTGTACCTCATGTAGTTTCTGAGTCAGTCAAAGACAATAATTAGGGAGAATACAGAGCATGAAGCTTATTTCTCTTGGCACTGCTATCAAAATTGAGTGACTTTATTTTATTTCACCTTAGTTGCATTGACTGAAATGTGAAATTGTGTTAGTAAGTGGCTCTCTCCTGCCTATTTATCAGGGTTTATTTGTTCATTCAGGCAGGTGATGGCCCATATCTAATGCTGAATCCTCTGTTGCTCCATACAAGCTCCTCCTTTGGCAAAAGGAGGATTTTTACCTGTAGAAATCATTTTGAGAACTGAAGTAAAGCAGTGCAGTACAATGAAAAATCCGATTAAGCTAATTAAATACTACAAATGGATTAATATGTTCGCCTGAACGTAGGAGGCCACCATGACTATAACATCTTGACTCTTGCACAGTTTCTGGGCCACATTTTTTAAATTGCCAAGTTCATTTTGTGCTGCACAAAAGGTGCAAAATTCATCTGACACCAGCTGACATGTGGACGTGAGAACTCGCCTGCGTGCGTTAGGTTCACTACAGGAGGGGAATGAGCTTATGCCAAGGGACAAAGAGCTGTATCAGAGGCAGGAATGGAAAGAGCACCCACCCCAGTGTTGCCCATCCCCATAGCCAGAGTCCAGATCCCCTCCCACCCGCCGGAGCTGATGCAGTTGCAACTTTGGCTCACCCTGTACTTGCAGCTCTTACTTTTAGAAAGTTATTTTGCTTTTTTAGAAACTGGTTTCGAGGTGGGTTGCCTGCATTTCCATGATAATAACTACTATCAGTTGTTTGTGTACTGCTGTATCCTGTTTCTAACACAGGACCCAATTACATTTATGAAAACGAGCATGTCAGAAAGTACCAGCAAATTATACCAAAGAAATCTCAAGATGGTTTCACAAGTCGTTATTATCACCATATGAGGTCAGGAGGAAACTGGTTTGTTTAGTGACACATTGTTTGATTTAGCAGCTGAGTGACTCACACCAAATTGGAGATTTGTTGCTACACTGAATGCCTAATTGCAAAGATAAGCCGTGCTGTTAGTTCAAAGATAGTGTGTAGGCTGGGACGAGCAGATGCCAAAATCGTGAAGACAATTGTCTGAATTGAAAGCTGTGATTAAATATGGACTGTTCTTCATTAATCACTATTTAGCTTTTTCCCTCTTTGTTTCATTCTTCACTTTGACAGAAGCAACCCTATAGAGAGGACCTGAAGCAGAGCTAAATATCATTGTTTGATTTGAATCTTGGATCTTCCATTTCCACCACTTAATTAACACCAGTGAAGCTACCCAGGTGCAAAAGTAATCAGGATTTTGGCCTTATCCATTCTGTCTGAGATGGGATGACAGCACGCAGACCTCTCCCATCACCTCTGTGCCCTGTGCTTGTCCCAAAAGGCACATACATGAGCCTTGTGTAAACTGTTCCATGTAATTACTGATGCCCATTCCTTCCGCACTTGCTGTCTCCAATGCAAAGAGGAGCGCCTCAGCTGAGCGCCCGGTGCGAGCACAGGCTTGATGGTGGCAGAGGGTCTGCGGGGGCCTGGAAAAAACGGGGTGCTGAGGTGGGTGCAGCTGGAGCCCCTCTGCCTGGGGCTGTCTGGGGCTGGGCAGGGGGAGAGCTGGGAGTGGGAAAAGGCACTTTTCATCTCCAAGCTGTCAGTTTTAAAAGTGCTGGCAGAGGCACTATCTGTTTCTTAACTGGGAGCTGGAAGTCTTGTCTCAGTGCCCAGACATCCTTCGGGGATTTAGAAGGAAGGCACCAGAGATGAAGCTCTGTCTGAGTGGAGAATCAACTATGCATATTTAATCTGATAATCTTAACTTTTCATCTGGTAAATCCACGAATGCCATAAACCATGGGGGCAGGAAAAGTGTATTTGGTTAAAACTGAAGCTCCTGGCCTTGTCCCCCCACCAGCCAAGGGGTGAGCACCAGCATTGATGCTACAACACCCCATGAAGAACAGCCTCATCTCCCACCACGCGTCCCCTGCAAGGGCCACCTCTCCCGGGTCACTTGCCCACCCGCCTCCTGTAGTGTCTTCCCTGACTCTTCACTTTGGGATCTCACAGCAAGGCCATCACCTTGGCATCATGGTGCCTTCATTGCATGGGATGGCAGTGGTCCCCTCAGCACCTTCTGGAATGCATTTGGGTTTGGCCCCTCTCCAGTGCAGTGGGTGGAGGCACAGGGATCTCCCGCAGCGGGCTGGCAGGGCAAGGGGCTCCTAGCACCCCCAGGAGCCCCGGGCACTAGAAATGGCCAAGACGCCCTTGCAGCATCTCCTTCCCACGGGTGGGGATATGATGGCATAAATCCTCCCTCGCTGTGAGCTCCTTTGCTTAGCTCACCAGCAGATGGTGTAGGCTCTGACACCAGCAGCTGCTCAAGGTATAAAAGAGGAAAAGCTTAACTATTCCTGCAAGAAAGCCCATGTGCTCCCTACTTCCCCGCCCCGCTTTGAAGGATTGCTGCAGGCTGCTGCCCCCCGGGCACAGGCAAGCGCATTCGTTGTGCACACACGTAGCAGAAATGACTGTAGCTGACAGAAGCAAAGGTAGAAAGTGTGATGCAATGATGCGGTAACTCCCGTCACTGCAAGCAGTGCTGTGTTTGTCAGTGACGCTGCTTGTGCTCGTTACTGGAGCTTGAAGTCCAGCATGGGGTGGCAGCTCCAGAGTCAGGTGCCTCCATCACGCCACTGCCCTTGTGTGATGGCAGTGGGATAACCCCATCCTGTGCGTGGGGAATAGTGTCTGCCAGAGCACTGTCCACTTCTTTTCTTAGGTGGAGACTAGCTTAAAAATGCCCTCTGCACTTTCCCCAGTCCAGGGGAGAGGGTACGAGCTGTTCATTCCCGTGGCTCCCCAAGGAGCTACAGCAGGGCCGTCTGGCCGCCTGGGTGCCTTCGGCGGGGTGGCTTGCCTGCTGCACCCGCAGCACATGTTTGCGTGTTTTGCTGGGGGGAAGCTGACTACAGGATGCGTTTGAACCGGGTAAGCACACAGTGAAAGCTAAGAACAGAAATCATCAATAAAATAAACCCCAACGCTGTTGGCTGAAATCCCACAAAATGGGCACCCTGAAAGCCGCAGGCGTGGGTTTGCGATGCTCCCGGCACGGCACTCGGGGGTTGATGCCAGGAGCCAGGATAACGCAAGGAGGGGAGGGAAGGCGGTGCTCTGTGCACCTGCACAGCTCTCCTGGCTGTGACCACCTGCACGGGGGAGATGACAGGGCCCTTCACCTGCAGGTGGCACCCCGAGCACACCCCATTGCTCTCATCACACCCCATATTCAGAACCCAACAGCTGCAATAGTTCTATGGAAGTTACAGAAAAAAAATATTTATTATCAACACAAAGCCGACAGTCATCTTCTCCCATTGCTTTGGGGAAGATTAAATAAGGACCCAAGAGTTTGTGGAGGAAAACAAGAAAAGCGATAATCGGTTTGATTCAGAAATCATGGGTTTGGGGGGCAAGGTACTCACAAAGCAAAGCTTTTCCTTCTTCTGAGCGGGGGCACAACTGCACGGGGTGAATCATTGTTCCCAGGGGAGAAATAGCTGGGTGAACGCCTCCCCACCGCACCTATGAAAGTGCTGTCTGTGCCCAATTGTTCCCGTGGGATAACAATGTTGGCTGCAGGGCTTGTTCTTTCTTGCAAATAGATTAGGCTGCTGCCTCTTAAGCTTATTGGAGATATTGCCCCTCAGCTCACAGGATTACCTTATCAGCAGCAACCAGATGGAGCGTATCTGGGCCATGCCAGTCATTCCACACCTGTTGATCCTACACGGGAGCCAAAAAATTAATTGCTTAGAAATGTAAAAGCAAAAGCCTAAAATCATGAAAAAAAAAAAGATTAAAGGGAAAAAGCAGGGAAGGCTGGGAACTTCTTGCCTGATATTGGTATCAGTGTCAGCACATTTTGAAGAATGACTTATGTGGCATCTGATGCAGTTTGCAAATGCAAAAGAGGTGGATACCGCAGAGAGCAGATATTTTTGGCAAGAAATAACCTATTTAGCAGCTACCAGCCATGTTTAATTTGCATACATTTAGCTCACGGAGATAACAGCAAATGCAAAAATCTTTCAGAAAGGATGCCGTACAGCGATGCTGTTAGCTTCCCACTCCCACTCAGGGTGTCACTGCCCCCTGAAATGCTCCCAGCAGGGCTGGGGCTCCCTGGCGTGTGGCTCTCAGCATGCTCGGAACCACGAGGAGGAGCTACCGTGTTGGCATGAGTCCTCGCACCAGGGTGGGCTTGTGTCTGTCTCCAAGCCTCCCTGTGCTGCGGAGTGTGAAGGAAGAACGTTTCTCAGCTCCCTGCCCATGACAATCTCCAACTGCCCAAGCCACAAGCGTAAAGCGGATCAGATCTCCGTGGCCGCCATGGGGACACGTACCATGAAACAACTCAGAAGGCAAACACATGTGAGCTCTCCCAGGCAGGATCAGGCTTGCTCCATCTTTTGTAAATCACTAGTCACGCTTTGGGTGATGGGAATAATGGCAACAAATTAGGGAAAAATGCATATAAAGGTGCAGCTGGAAAACCTGACATTTTTAGCCTTGCTTTCTGCCCTGAAGAGCCCCAGACCTGAGGAAGAAGTGGGGGTGTGGGGACGTTACTCAGCCCCCTGCACCCGTGGTGTCTTGTGCAACCACCGTGGCACTGGAGAGGCACCCTGCCCCACGCCTCGCAGCATCTCTCCGAGTGCTCTGCATGCTGCTTAAATTTATACACATAATTTATATGCAGATCTGCCTGTCAGACACATGGGCTGTGGCTGGGCAGGCAGTGCAGCAGCCTCTGCTTGATGGCAGTCACGGACCAGCGATGCGCCCGCGGGGCGAGCAGTGCCAGCTCAGCTGCCTGGCCCGTCCATGGCTATGGGGAACATGGGCTGGAGCCCCAGGGCACCGCGCACCTCCAAGGAGTGTCCCAGGCTGCCTGGCAGATACAAGCCTACTGATGGCAATCAAAATAAGACGTAGAATGTGCAACTAGGTTGTCTGTGCACACACTGGGGAGACAAGTTTCCTTCCTCTGTCTCTGTAGGTACCAGTAGCTCAAAGACCCAGGTGATGGCAGAGGTTTGTGCTGTGGAGAAATGGAGGAATCGCCTGTAACACCCCAGAGGAGCCCCACTCCAAGCAGTTACTCCTGGAAGCCTCATTTTTGGAAATGTCTCATTATTTTGAATCCTTGAAACTAACTTTGCATGATTCACACATTTTGCTGTGCCCTGTTAAATGATGGCAGTCATTCCACAATCCTTTACTTACGGATACAGAATGAAAATAGCACTGCTAAAGCCAGCAGGGACTGAGTTCTCCTATGCAATTTGCAGAGCACACATTATTCCACCTAGTGGCTTTGGCATAATTTTTAATTAAAATTGGCAAATCTCTTAGGCCAGCCTGCATTCATGACTTTTAGCCCCAAATTTGTTAACTGCTCGCTGGAATAATTAGGCTTTAATTCTCAAGCTTTGCCTCTTCCTTTAGTTCTCTCCCATGAAGTGATTCAGGCAACTATCAGTAATTTCTTATTCTCCTTATTGACACTGTTCAGACTTGCCTGAGATCTTAAGAGGAGCTGGACTCTGAGTCTCTGCTTCTGTACAGAAGTCCACAGCTGCTGTCTCATTGCATGGGCCATTCATGCTGGGTGAGGTCACTGAAGTCTTAAAGAAGTCTGTAACAGCATTGCTTGAAATTCATATGGGTATGAGATGGAGAACAGCTAACAGAGCCAGTCTATTTTCATGCAAACAGAGGACCACTTCCTTAGCATTGCATTTCATGTCATGTTGTAGGTAACAACAGTTTTGTTGTCCTCAATATACCAGCTAAGCCTTTGGGGACCATGCTGAAACTGGGTTTTATGTACCTGCCACCAACAGGAAATAATTTTTTATACCTAGGCTGCAGCACTGATAATGAAATGGCACTGGGAGCCTTGCTGGGCATGGGAATGCCACTGTCCATACTGCCAAATTGTCAGATCAGCTCCTGGTGTGTTTTCAGTAGGGGTTAACCAGGGCTCTTTTGAACTACCCTAGGTCCCAGGGAGGGTAGAACAGGCCAGGGCTGTTCCTGGTGGGCAGTTTGGGGTGGGTCACTCAGCATCGCATGCCTTTTCTGGCGTGTTTAGCGTTAGTGAAATATATAGAAAGCTGGCTCAAAGATCGTTAATAGTGGAGTGAAGTTTATGTAGGAAAGATCTACATACTGTTTAAAAAAACCCCTGCTGTATTGGTGCCTGATACAAGGTAAAATGGATACGATTCTTCTTGTCTGACTGGTCTACCCTTCAGCTGGTCACGGAAGACTCCTGCAGTGTCAGTTGGCAGAAATAGGTGCCCGTAAGCCTTTGCCTACCTGACCTATCTGCTAGAAGTGTTCTTTCAGATGGGATGAATCACTTTCCTGGAATTGCCTGTTCCTCTGCACTCACTTGAAAGAGAGTTATATGTCTTCATTTGGCTGGCTGCATACCACCTCAGGCAACCGGCGGGGAAAAAAAGCTTTTCCCTTTGTAAGAAATGGGATCTGAGTTTCTCACTGCCTCAGTACAGGAGGTGCCTGATTTAGGGGCAGAGTCTCTGCACACTCCTCTGTAAAGGTGGAGAGAAGCAGACACCTCCAGGGTGATCCTGATGTATGGGCAGCGCTGCCCCTGGCACTGCCTGGCTCTCCAGGGCTGCAGACAGACACCAGCGGATGCTGCTGCTCCCCAGGCAGCCCACTCCTCCACCCGAGCACAGCTGCAATCAGTCCAGCTGATGTGAGTTAAAGTATTTCCCAGGAAATAATACAAATGGAAGCAAAAAACCAAAAATACAATTGAAATGCATTATAGCAGCTCTGCTACACTCTACGTCTACCACAGCAGAAAGCAATCCTTTACGGAAAAGATTCCTCTTAGAATGCCACAAAAAGATCCATAAACACAATCACTGTAAAATAGTCACCAAAAATGTGAGTGAGAGCCAGAGGATGGCACAGTTGTTCTGTAATTTCGATCCTTGTGCAGAACAGTTGCAGGGAAGGGAATATAAATACATATGTACTTATTTACTAAACATTATCTATCAAAAAGCTCAGTAAGATCTTGTCTTCATGAAACAACAGTGACATCCAGTGGTACTGTAGGTGTAGCCGAGGAAAGGTAAAGCCTCCCCTGGGACAGGCTCCCTGCGCCCTGCCCTGGCCCCTTGGAGGAGACTGGCAGGACGCAGGCAGCTCCAGCTGCCCACAGCCTGGGGCAGCACTCCTGTAATGGATGAACCTGTAAAAGAGAAGAGAGGGAAGAAAAAAGGCATTTTTTAGAGCGTGGAGTGAGAACACATGCATTTCATAGGCTTTGTAACTGCACATACAGGGTAAAAAAAAATCAGCCTGTTTTCTGAAAAACATCTGCATGTCAAGCAAAGTCTACTTCTATGTAAACAAATGCACGGTATAAAAAATTATTCCCGGGCACTTAATTTCACTTGCTTTAAGATGTAATTAAAATTGCCTTTTATTTTATTTTTTTCCCATTTTCTGTTTTGCATACTGATTTATAACTTTCTCAAAAATATTTTCCTTGCACTTTCTCTCTAATTTCTTCCCATTTCCCTTTATTTTTCTCCCATTTAGATTTGGATTGGCTCAGCTAAATTTTCTTCCCTACTTCTGACCGGTTCTCCGGAATAAGCTCTCAGAGAGCGTCTGTCTCATTCTGCTGTCGTTTTGACTTACTTCCTATCACTTTCCATTGATTTTGTTGTAGGACTTAATTTTAATCCAATTTACAGTGTCGGTAATCTGGGTAGCTTCTTTTAGTTAGATTTAGATTCCACTGCATTTCCTTTCCATTGACAACTATCTGACTTTCTCCATTTAAATCATCATACTCACTCTGTCTCGGCCAGGCTGTTCTCTTTCTGGCTGGGGCTTGCTGGCTCTCGCCTGCTGCTGGCTGGGAAGTGGAGTGAGGGACTGAATGGCTGGGAGATCAGGTGGCAGGAGGCAGAGCGTGGGAGACAGACACCCTCCCCACTGTGGGTTTCACTTATTTAGTTGTGGCAAGAGCAAGCAGACGGAATGCAAATCTTTCCTCTGTGCCAGATCCCCCAGCAATCAAGGCGCAGAGTCCCGCTGGATGAGGGACTGGCGGTGCTAGAGGTGATCAGCTCTGCAAGGTCCCAGCTTCCCAAGGACCCATGTACATTGATGGGAGTCGGGCTCTGTCTGCACAGATCTACCACTCCCTGGGTTTGTCGAGGAAGAGTTGTTCTCCAGGGGCACATGTAAAGAGGCATTAGTTAGCAGTGTGAAGCCCACACTCAGTAATTAAAGCATTTGAAACCCTCCCCCTCACCCCCTGAACACACGATGCATGCTCCTGTTCCTGCAGTAAAATGGTCAAAATTTGTTGCATTTTAATTGCTCTTTGTCAGGCACGAAGCTACAGTGAGCTGTGAACACTCTTCCTTTCCAGGGTAAACCTAGGAGGTATTTGTAGCTCTACAATGCCCTTCTTTCTTTGGTTTCTTTCTTCTTCTGTATTTTTTTCTTTATTGCATGATTCACACGTGCAATTACTTCTTTGAAATGTAAATGAAAAAGATATTCCATCAAATCTGTATAGAAAATCTTCAATGCTCTTATCTCTAATAGGCTAACCACACATTTGGGAAAAAAAGCCCCACACTATAATATGAGCACATTTTTCTCTAAGAAATGTACTTCTTTACAATATTTAATTAAACATAGAAAAATAATCTTTCCAGATATTTTCTGATAGATCTGTCTTTCATTTCTTCTGTATGGGCAAGCTCTTAAAGAGGGCAAGCAAGTGGGCAAGCTCTTAAAGAGGAATGAACAAGTAGCTGTGCTTGACAGGAAAGGAGCAAAACTGCAGTATTTTCTGCTGCTTACATTGAACAATGGCAACACAAACTCGGCTGCATCTATTAGGAAACATTATATGTTCTTTCCCTGCCACACACCCATCTTTTGTCAAGTTGCCAACTGGCTTAATCTTTCATCGGCAAATAATTTTCGCTTAATGCGAACTTACTCTTAAGTGCCTTCTCCCTCAGGAGCACACATTTCCTCTTTCTCCAGCACGAGTCTTTCTATGCAGATTGCAGCAGTTATTGGAGCATGATAAGCCTTATTACAGGTATTGATTTGTCTTAGGCTGCTGTCTAGACAACTATTTGCATTGAACCATCACACACATACACAAACACAAAGATCTGCCTTCATTTTTCAGTGGCTACTTGTTTTACTTGTGGGGGAATAGGCAGGCTTACTGTGATCAGCTCAGGTGCTGCTCCATAACTTGTGAGGACGCAGCGAGCAAAGGCAAGGTGGAGGCTGTAATGGACTGTCACATCTCACAGACCGCACGGGTTTATTTTTAGATCAATACATCAGACACACATTTGAGTGATGGGAACTTGCTGCTCCTTCTCTAAGTGACTTTTTGAAGTAGGTCAGTACTCCTCCCCACAATGCCTGCTCTAGGCTTCTCACTCCTGAGAGGCAGGAGAGGGATGGCTGCCTGAGCACTGCAGGAGGAAACGAGGGAGGTACAAGAGGGGTACTGAAGACAGCGAGGGTAGCACCTAGCCATAAACATGGGCAAGGCTGAAAGTCATTACAAATATCTTCAAGATGTCCTATATCATTCATATCTTAACATGGGCCCACTTCTTGCTATGCTCCTTGCACTTGCTTAACTTTTAGCAAATGAAAAGTCCCACCAGGGTCTCGGAGCCCAAATTTTATTCTCTGATAACATCCAAAAATGCTCGAAGGAAGTTGCACAAGCAACATCCTATTATTGTCTTGCATCTCTGCATTGATACTTGCTGTGTTGCGTATTGAATGTGTAAACACTTGCTTGCAAACTATGTTTCACTTCTGAGGAAAATGCTGCCACGATACCCTGAGGACTACTGCTGCACGCAGGCCTAGTCAAAACTTTCCAAAGATCAATTTGCAAACAAAAAAGATATTAATTCCCTTCAAGGAACTTCTCTGGAAAAGATCAATGCCATTTCTTTACTGTCTCCAATATTATGCTGGAGCTGGTTTTCATGTGCTTGGCGATCTTTACTGAAGTGTTATTACATCTGTTCAATATTTATGTCTTCATTTTTTTAAGGGCCATAGTGTTATTTGCATAGTCTCCATTTGGCTTCTTTTAAAGGGGAAAAATGAGCACCACAATCATTATCTTGTCTGGCAAAAGATGAAAGAAGTTTTGCTCTAGAGCAATTTTAAAATCATGAAGCTGTAAGTTTCTCTTTAACAAGGTGTGTTAAAGCAACGATAAAGTTATGCTTTATCCCTTGCTCACCTCTGCTGGGCTTCTGGTCCCAGCTTCCCAGGCTGCGTGGGACCCTAAATGAATGAAAAGCAAGCCAGGCTGGGAACAGAGCCCCAGCCGCCTGCCTCGGGCAGCGGATGTCCTCAGTCAGATGTCCTCCTCTACAGGCGTCATCGGGCTACATGGCTCATGGGTTCCCGTGCAGGGGGTCACACTCAAAAGAAAAGTAATTTCATCAGCGCATCCCGTGTTCTGGTGGGTTCAACACTCTCCTAAAACGTGGGAGACAGACTTTGATCCCTCCCAAGCTGAGCAAGTCCTGCAGCCCTGGAGAAGTGCCCTAATTAGTGCACAGCCCTCACAAGAGGTCTGGGCAGACCAAACCCACGGGGGTTTATGGCACTTACCATAACCCTCCGGCTATTTACGTTGGTGGAAGGGGTGATCCCCCCGCTGCAATGGCCTGGAGGACCCTTGCGGTCCCTCAGACCTCCCCAACCAGTCAGTGCAAGGAGCAAGGCTCCCACGTGGGGTGGGCTGGGTCTCTACGTACAGCACCTTTCTCCACAGGTGTACAGAAGTTAGGAAGAGTTGGCAATCCCTCCCCCAAAATTCTAGGGACACAGCACCCAAATTAATCTCCTAAAGTAAAGGCTAAGCCTACCTCACACTTACCCTAGAAACACTGAGCTGCCAGATATGCTTCCCCTTCTCTGCTGTGGCCCATTTATCGAGTTATGACATTAGACATAATTAGCTGTAATGCTGCATTTGCAATCAATTTAAAATTAGCCACTTTGGGTTTTTTGTCTGTCTGTCTTCAGTAAAACTATCTCAAGGTCTGAAAGTAAGTGCAGATTGAGAAATAGTTGAAGATATTTATAGTTCAAGCCAGGCAATCTCCTTAAGGATTTGGGGGCTGTTCAGAAGGTATCTGTTGTCAGTCACCACCAGACTTTGATTCCACTAGCACTTCCATGCATGCAGCTTACTTTTTCAGAAATGACTAGTGATCATTGAAGCTTAATATTAAGGAACTGCTATCTGCCTGATAGACACCTATTATGGTGCCTGGAATTAGACCTCAAAAATGCAGACTCAGGAGGCCACTGGCCACTTGGTAAACACAGGGCAAGGTGTGTACAGCTTTTTCAGATCTTTGGCATACATATTTAGTTCCTTACATTTCATGGACTATAT
Source organism: Gavia stellata (assembly GCF_030936135.1). Classification (NCBI taxonomy): domain Eukaryota; kingdom Metazoa; phylum Chordata; class Aves; order Gaviiformes; family Gaviidae; genus Gavia; species Gavia stellata. Next base: position 19,114,792 of record NC_082599.1, on the reverse strand, counting down.
GCAAAGTAAGGTAATAGGAACATGAGTAAATCTAAGATGCAGCTGAAGCAAAAGTAGGTATCTGGGTGCTCAACCCTGAATAAAGGATGTCATTTCAAAGAAGTCAATTTAACATATATCATTTGTGTGCATCCTCCCTTAAAAATTTCAGAAGAAACGGAAATTATCTCGAGAAAGACTATCCTGCATTGATGTAGAAAAAAAAAGAGTAATTTCATGATACTCGAAGTTATGGAGGCTCTTCCCTTTGAACTCGATGGGAGCAAAGCTGGTGTTTCACAGCTTTCACATCAGCGCAGCTCACGCAGGCATGCAGCTCTGTTACCATAGCATCAGGGCTCCTCTTGCAGCACATTTCCCATCAAGCGCTGGTTAAGAGGTTTTTTTCTTAAATCCAAGAATCCAAAGCAAGTAATATGTTAATGAAATATCTTAAAAAGAAAACATATGCTCTGCTATTATTATGTTGTAATAAGGATGCTGAATCTGCAAGTTTCCCTTTGATTTTTCTGTCTCCTCTATTGCAAGATGTTGGATTATCATCTTCCATCAATATGCAATGATTTCCATCAGCTGGAATGGAAATTTGCAATGAATTATGGAATGTGGGTGGGAGAATCAATGTCTGTCCTCCATTTCAGCACAGAATTCTGGATTTTGTTTCTTATAGATAAGTGTATTATACATACTGCCCAAACAGATAAGGGAAAATCCCTGTCCAGTCTTGGTTCAAAACCCAATTAAACAGATAAAATAATGAAGGAATGGCAGGGTGGCAGTAATGCCTCCTTGTATTTTCAGTCTGCGGCCTGGATTTAGGAACTTCAGGTACTTTTCTGGCTTGCATAAATTAGGGCCCTCATGACCCAAGATCCTTCAGTATTTCTGAAAGAAACAGCCAGCTTCTGAGCACTTTTGATCCCATTGCTCCAAGAGAAGGCCCAGGCTGACAATGGTCTTCTCTTAACCCATCTGTCATAATTAAATAGGATAACTTCAGCCCCATGTTCACAGTTTGTAAGTATGTAGAGATTTTTAAAAGTGCTCAATTTGTGCCTCTAGGCCCAGGATGTAGGTCGTCATTTACAAATATCTAAAATCATATTTTTCAGCTCCATCAAAGTACTTTTGACTCAACCAGTACATTTTTATTGGCTTCTCTGCTCTAATAAAACAGTGTGCTCTCATTAAGCGACAGGAAGGCCTACCACTGCTCTCTTCCTATAAATCTAGTACCTTTTAATCAAAGAAGGAAGCTTTGTATTGTAGCAGGCAGCTTATAAAGTGGCTTTTACCAAGCTGAGCCACTTATTTGTAAGCCTCTCTATTAGGGAGCTCTAGATAAGCCATTCCTGAACTGAGCAAGGTCTGAGAGCTGGAGACCAGTCTGCTCTCAGTAACGCTGATGCAGATTTGGAGCAACCTCCCTGAAGTCGATAGCTGAATGTATAAAAGCTGAAAAGCCCTCCAGCCACACTCTCATCCACCCCAATGTACAGGCATTTCTTCTCTAGAGCTTCCTGTTTCTACTGAACGGAGTATTTCATTCAGAGGGAGACAGGAACGCCACTTTGTTTTTCAGCACCCTTTTAATCTTGCAGCAGGATTAAAATGCTTTTCGGTTTAATGCTAATCATATGCATCCTGATTTTAGAGTGGCCTGGAGTTCCTCTGAATTGTTCGTGTGGCGTGACGAGGGTGCTTCTGAGAGGATTAGAGAATTGTGCATGTTGTTTAAGGTCAAAAAGGCCTCCTGTTCATTTTCAAAATACCAAACCTTATTTTCCTAAAAATTCAGTTTCCCTGCAAATACAACCATATGCATAATGCTGAAAATGAAGCTATCTTTTGCCCACTTCAGGGGCCAGTCTGGCAAGGGAAGCATCCAGCATGCAATCAGCAGTGATTACTCTGTGCTCTCACTTCCAGAGGGGATACCCTGAGGTACCCCCAGCCTTCAGCTCGTGAGTGAAGATCCCCTTTGGCACCCTGGTCTCACACCAGTGGGGCATACCCCAGGCAAGTGGCTCATTTGTTACCAGACTTCTCCTTTTGCCAAGCTGGGATAGTGGTGTTTCTTTGTAGTATTACTATTTCCTTTACCTCATTTTCCCTCTCAGGCAAGGCCACCGGAAGCTTGGGTTCAGGATTGCACAAACATGGATTAAACTCTCCTTAAGGGTCAAAACATCTGTCTGCAGATCTACTGCGCATTTTGAAAAGAGCTGTTGTGCTTACGTAGCCTGCTAAGTTCTTAGACACAGTGATAAAAGGCAGAGACACTAAATCACCTTGGAGAATTAATTTATTTGCTTATAAACTAGCCATTGCCACTTTTCTAGTCGATAAATTTAGCCATGTTTTACAATATATCAAATTTAGCCATGTTTTACAATATATCTTCCTAACCTTCTGTTACATTTAAATGCAAGTATTTAGTTCGTGTAAGAGCGTGATGCAAGACATTTGAAGGTTTGGGGTCTTTGTCAGCAGAATTAATTGGCAGCCCGAGGCAAAAATAACTAATTATAGTGGGAAATATATAGAATAGATTAATTTCTTATTGTGTTCAAATGATTTTGGGGAGGGAATTTTCTATGCTAGCTTAAACTCCTTCTCCCTTTCCTCCTGCCTCCTCTCATCTCTCCCACACATACTTAGGTGGTTCCTGCTGATATTTTTACTGCTTCTTTATTGCAATATATATATATTTTCAAATCTTTGAGTGCTTGAATTTGTTCCAAGAGCAGAGGACTAAACAGTGAAAATAATCTTACCCATCTCAGCACTATCTGAACTGATCTCCATCTTCAAATAGTTATTCCTCTTAGGCATATTAGCTTTATTTAAAAACATTTCATTAAGTTACTTGATTTGCAAATCAAGCATTTAACATTCAAATCTTGTCTATGGGAATACATTCCATATAAGATCGGCTTAAAAAAACTTGACTTGGGAGAGAGAAGATAGATAGAGAAATACAGAGTAGGTGAAAAATTAGTGACTGTTTTTCACATGCAGCAACTAAAAGGCATTAAATGACCTTTCCAGCAAGTCTCAAAAAATGAAGCAATTTGACACGGAGTGCATAATTAAACTGTGGAACTCAGTTGCTGCCACAAAATACCCACTATGGATACCCACACAATGCTGGGCACCGGAGATACAATAATGAGCTAACCTGAGCTTTGGTCCAGCTCAGCCTGTTGGATCTTACATTCTCAAACACTTGTGTTCCTTACCCTGCATCTAGAAAATTTAGAAATTCATCTAGTTTCAGAATATTAGATAGCAAGTAAGTCCATGCTAATCCATGGATGTAGTGGGAATTCTTACTGTATACGCTGAAGGCGTAACTCCCTCACCCCATGGGGGCAGGACTCATACGGTTCAGGATGACTTCCCAGCCCCAGCCTTATGCACCTTTCAACGTGTGGAACAGATGCACTGTTCTGTTTCTTAGCCCTCAAGGAGACTGATCACTTTCAGATGGTAGATGGCTTTTTGAAAATAAGAAGACAGAATTTGAATAGGCATGACAAGCCATGATGTACCGACACTTTGGCAAGGAAAAATGTTTCATTTCTGTGTCAGTTCTTTATTGTCCTCTCAGGTAAACACATTGCCTGCCAAGGAGATCTGCTGTTTGCATATACACAGAAATATGCAAATCTTCAACACTGTCTTTCAGGAAAGGCAATAGGAATGAGGTAGCCTGGACTCAAAAAGTGTAATCATGTTCAGACTTCAGCTCCATGTCTTTTTCTCTCTCTTTAAAAGAGAAAGAATACATCTGTATTGCTTGGAAAGTTCTGCCTGAAAGCTGCTAGCAACACGCTTTTTGTATCATCCACTGCCACAAGCAAGCCAAAACCTTCGCGAGGGGAGTGTTGCGCAGCCATGGGACGTGGCTCAGCGCAGAAGCTCCGCTCAGGGCTGCTCCTCCCCAGGCTCTTTGCTCCAGTGCTCCGGGGATAAGGGGGTTCCTGATGCTGCCAGCTGGCACTTTTTGGAAGAACTTGAATCTATTTAAATAACCACCGCCTATTCTTGAGGGTCAGCTATGAAAGCACCTCTTGAGGCTCTGTGCTGTTTTAAGTAACCTATGCCTTGTTTTTCTTTCATAAGCTGTACACCTCTGGATTAGCTAAACTGAGGACCTGACCTGAACTCCATGGTCAAGCTAGGCTAGCAAACATACATGGCATTTTCTGTAAAACAAGGGAAATTATGTGGTTTCGTGATCTGTTTTAAGAGAAAGAGAAATTTGATCTAACTCTTTGAGTCCTGGTGCCCCAATGATTTAGAAATATCTGCCTTTTCAGGTGGCCCCTCTTTCACAGACTCACAGAATCATTAAGGTTGGAAAAGACCTGTAAGATCATCAAGTCCAACCATCAACCCAGCACCACCATGCCCACTAAACCATGTCCCACAATGCCACGTCCACACATTCCTTGAACACCTCCAGTGATGGTGACTCCACCACTTCCCTGGGCAGCCTGTTCCAATGCTTCACTGCTCTCTCAGTAAAGAAATTTTTCCTAATATCCAGCCTGAACCTCCTCTGGGGCAACTTGGGGCCATTTCCTGTCGTTCTATCACTAGTTACACGGCAGAAGAGACCAACATCCACCTCACAACAACCCCCTTTCAGGTAGTTTTAGAGAGAGATGAGGTCTCCCCTCAGCCTCCTCTTCTCCAGACTAAACAACCGAAGTTCCCTCAGCTGCTTTCTTTGGAGTCAGAGCGTGCTGCGATCCTCCCCTCCCTCCTAATTACAATAGAGGTTAAAAAAAAGTATTGATAGTTTTTTGTATATCTAGCTTATTTGTGCATGCGGTGTTTTCAAGGCTGGAAGAGCATTTGAGAGCTCACAGGACGAAGGACTGCTGTCACTCTATGGCTGCCCACGATGTTAATGCCCATTTGCACAGCAAGAGGGCAGGATCCCCTCCTGTTTTCTACAGGCCAGAAGATGCAGCGTAGAAGCTCTGCAGCATTTTCCCAACCCTTTGGCCTTTAGGACTCCCTGAAGGATCAGTATGCATCTGTTTGGTGTGACACTGGGGAAGATACGATCCTCCTTTATGGTCACCCTAACGCTGTTTTTCTAGGCTGATGCAGTATTTCAAAATCATGCGGCTTCACATGGCAGCACTTTGGCTGCTTTACAACTTCTGCTTGAGTTTTTTCTTTCCTCCATCTTTGCAGCTCAACAGATCAGCTCCATTTAATTTGAAATAAAGACAACGGAGCTCAGCACTGAAAATTTCCACTCTTAGGGAGGAGAAGGAGTCAATAAGCAGCTGCCACGTGCACAAGTCTTCTGTGAGGGCTTTTCTCAGACTCAGCAGGGGAAATGAGATTCAGGCAAACTGTGTAATCAGTGATTCTCTCCAGCTCCTGAAAAAGGGCAAATAGACTTAAACATCCAAATTAAAAAATGCAGCTGAATGGGTCATGAAATACAGTATCTATAAAACCAGCCTTCTTTGAACAGTGCTCTTTGCTTTGCAAAGAATGCAGCTCCTGTATGAGTAGCTGTGGGGAGAAAAGGAAGAAAATAGAAGACAGCTGTGCAAAATAAATATTACTTTGCTTCTGTTTTAAGCATAAAATATTTCTAAGCTCATCAGGGTTTCTAATAGAGGGGTATTATTTTTCGCAAATGAAAATGTCAGAAGTCCAATGTACAGGTTCATGAGTTTAATAGAAATGGTTTGTTGTAGCGGTACGCTTTATATTCTAGTCACGATGCATCAGCAGTTTATTCTGGAGTTCATTCTGAGGAGGTAATGACTAGGAAAATGACAAAGAAAACTGTTACTGACCATTAGTGAGCAATCACTCTGTCATATTACCAAGATAATTTAGATAAATGTGGGGTTTAGCTGTCTCCAAGGGAGACGGGATGCTGATATCTTAGATAGTGCTGCTTTTTAAAGCTTTTCCATTTGATGAATATATATTTTCGCCTCAAAGACACAGACTAGTTCTCCATATCTTCCTGATGGAAATAGTAATAGCTCATTTCAGCGCTGTCATCTTTGCTCAGTTGTGTAGAGTATGAAGCTACATAGTTTTGCAGCAAATATGGAAAGCTCTGTTTGGAAACATAAGGTATTTAATAAATTAATGTAGAACATACCATGTTTTTCTTCAATTGGTTTCCATTATTTTAGCAGCTGCTAATTATGCAGTGTTGATATTTAGAGAAAGAGTAACAGATTTATCTGTTCCATCTGGATAATCAGGCTTTTAGAGCATGTCCTTCTACCAACATTGGACTTAACCCTTCCTGCTTCTTTTTTCCTCCTGAGGTTAAATCATGTTAAATTAAAAGGTTAAATTAAAAGGTGCAGAATTTCATTTGAGATAACTAGACAATTTTGTTCTAGTTTTTAAAAGCGGTTTCACTGCAGTCATCACTGGCATGAGACGGCTTACAAGGAGCTGCATTGGATCAGCTTGGTGTTAAGGCACGGATTCAAAGCACACAGGCCAAAGACTTTCAAGATCCATCTGCCAATACTAGGTTTAGGCATCCTGTATAATATGGGCTTTTCCATGTTGTACATCAAATACCACATCCTTCTCCACAAGTATATAGTTTTGCAGGAAGGCTTTGCAGCAGTCAGATTATTGCCCAGTTCTAAAAACAGATATTCAGGTGCAGGGTACCCAGAAAAGCAATGTTTGCACATTGTACATACAGTTTAGTTATACATGCACAGGGAATTCCTGCATAGCGTGTGGAAGTGCTGTAAAGCCACTTCGGTAAAGAACTCAGTCACCGTTGTACCCACAATCTCCATATGTCCATGAACATCCCGAAAATGGATGTGCATCTACTCATCTTGCTTGGCAGGACCCACTCAGCTTTTCTTCCACAATGTGAGCTGTCATCTTGAAATTGACTCCACATTCCTGAGCATTTCCAAAGTGGTGAGATCTACCTGGAACAGAAAACATCCTGAGCCAGGACCAGAGAGAGGTGCAAATCACCCTGCTTCACCTCCAAGGCCATTAACTCTCCAGGCACAAAAGACGATTTATTTCTTCAGTAATCTTTTAACTAGAGATCAAAATAAACAAAAGGAGGGCTATTATAGTCACAAGAATTGATGTTGTGATAGACTTAGGATTAGACCCTGTTACTCCTGACCTTGTGGTCAATTTTTGCAGTACAGTATGATGCTTTTGCCTCCATTTAAGTGGCATAGCAGTTGAATATCAGAAGGCCAAAATTAAGAGAATGGATGGGATGTGGGGGAGCTGAAAGGAGAAAACTGGTGCAGGGGGCTTGTCAGACAGGCAGGCTGAAGATGCAGGCTACTGTGTCTTGGACTTTGATGGGATAGAAATGATACCTGGACAGTACATCTGGATTAATTTGGGATGTAGAATAAACTGCCATAGGCATTCTGTGGGGATGAGTTTCTGTGGGGCTGAGATTTTGTGGGGCCCTGCCAGTTTGTGAGAGCAATCAGTGCCCTGACTGCAGCCCGCATGCACACAATCCCCTGGAGCAGGGTGCCTTCGCTCTCCAAAAACTACTTAATTTTTGCAGAGTTAAGTCATGATTTCTCAACCCTTAGTGTCAGCACTGCTGAGTGAGAGCAGATACAACGACCCCAACTAAACATATACTCAGCAAAATAGTGAACTCATTTCGAGTGCTTGGGTGCGAGTAATTCCTCTCTGCTGCAATCCCACTGCCTGGGGGGAGGCAGTCCGTCTGCCTGCAGGTAAAAAGAGCCAATGAAAGCATAATGAATAAAGGCTAAATTTTCACCATTAATGTATCGTTGATATAATTCACTCGATTGGCTTACTCTGTTGATTTATTTTACTCAGGCCAGAGTTTTCTGGTTTTTTCAGCCTGCTTTTTAACACAGCAGAAGTCGTATTGAACACGCAATGCCAAGGCTATTTCCATAGCAACAGGCTCTTCTAAATCTTGATTAGGATTTCTTGGCAGTGCTGTTTTCTCAATGCCTGGTTTTTGAAGGAGAAAGCTTTAGTCAAACACAAACCTTTAAAGAAGACATATACAAAGAAAACAACTGGGAAAGGAAGATACTTATTTTATGGAAAAGCTCTTCAGAATTTAGGAGGATGTGTTTGTACAGGTTTTTTGAACCCACAACAATTGTGAGATAAGATATATGCTAAATATATCACATGGTATGTGGTGCCAAAAGATGAGTAAAAGTATCAGCCTTGGGAGAACACTTGTTTCTTCATATCTAAAACACACATTTTTTCCCCCAAAAGGCATGTTGCAACACCTCCTTTCTTTCTTTACAACAGATTTTTCTCAGTGTGCAGGTTCCTCTTTCAAGTCAGATGTGTTTTCACCAAGGCTGCCTGGTATTTAACCAGGGACCAAAGGGAGATTATATGCTTCTGAAGTCACTTAGCAGGTACTCATTTTTGTTTGTTTTCTTGTTTCCCCTAATACATCTCCACTTTTCTGAACTTTTCAGTCTCCTTGTGTTTAATTCACTGAAAGTGCAGTTCCCAGAGGGGAAAGGGAAAGGATATATACTTGTTATTCAGTCAAAAAACTTGGACTAAAGATGCTGATGAACTTGCATAATCTCTCTAATACTATGTAAAGGTTTCAGGAGCTTTCTGATTAATCTGAATCAATCCTAAGAAATAACAGAAGAATAATGAAGCACCAGCATACTTTCTGCAAACAGTAGCATAAAGGCCAGCAATTATTTAATTTGGTAATCTTACATAAGCAAAAATTTTTTATTTATCCTAGCTGGTAAATTAATATGAGCACAGTGGTCCTCAGGCCTCCGATCAGTTCTCTACCGGCAGAGCAGAGTCATGGAGCTGAGTCAGCTATAAAATACGAGTTTCAACTCCTTTGCCAGGCTGAACGGTGCAGGTTTACTCCACAGAAAGTCCCTGTTTTTTCAGTCTGATCATTTGTGAAAATGTTCAAGCCTACCATAGATGGACAAAACATATAGAAACACACAGAAATGTATCTCCCAGCTAGACCCTAGCAGGACAGCAACTACCATGGCATCCATTACTGCACTGTAAGAAATTTGTCAGTTTGCCACTTTTTAAATTCTTTTCTTATATTTGTGTTTAAATAATTATTGTAAAATATGGAAAAGCGTATTTATTGTTCAATACTTTTTCTCACATGAGTGGTTATAGTGGCCAGACCACAACCACAGGCAGCCCAGGACTTTCCCCTGAACAGTGCCCAGCAGCTAGAAAGCAGTAAAACCATAAGGCAAGCTTGGAATGAGCCATCCTGGCTCTATCATTCCAGCCTATGAAAATTTGCACCTCAGACACTTCTTGAGACAGAAATAACTTTCTATCTAATATCTGTCAGTGGATTTTTCTTCCTGGAATTTGTCACCTTGATCCTATGGAAACAACACTCAGAAGCCACAATTCTGCAGCAAGGAGTAACACAGTTTTACCGTACATCATAGGAAAACCAACCTCATTTGATTTGCTTTGAGCCTACGATTTTTTTCATCTGAAGTCCATCTACTCTTTCTTCACTGTTACGTTCACCCTGTTCAGGTCACTCATGCTTTTGTAGAGTACCCTTTTCATTTATTGCTACTCCAGGAAAAAGCATCCTAGTGTATTTAATCAGTCCTTAAATGGAAGCTGCAGTATACCAATAACCATCCTACTCCCTTTCTCTGAACTTCTTCCAGTTCCAGTATGTCCCCTGTGGGCTGGACTCTGAGGACCAGAACTACATAAACAAGTCAAGATGCAAATGCATCATGCATTTATACAGAGGCACAACCATGTTCTCTGATTTGTTCTCTGTTCCCTTCCTATAACTCCTCATGTTTGGTGCATTTCTTTGACTGCTATTGAACCTTGAGCCGACAGTTTTAATGGGATACGTATAGCCCAAGTTTTTGCTCAAGTCAGTTCAAACCTTTTCATTGTGCTTTACATTTATCTACATTCAACCTTATTTCCTATTTTTTATCCCAGTCCCTCAGGACTTGCAGAATCTTCTGCTACTCTTAACCATCAGCCCGTGTTTTTTCTCCCTGAATAACTTTGTGTCACCAGCAGGCCATGTCACCTCCCTGCTCGCCCCTTTTCCAGATCATCTGTGACTGTGCTGCACCACTCAGGCCCCACTGGTAACCACCTCTGCTGTTAAAACTGACCATTTATTCTCATCTCCTTTTTCCTATCTTTCAACCAATTAATTTATTCAGGCCATTTAATCTCTCTTCCTCCCTGACAGCTGAACTACTTGACAAGCCCCCTGATAAGGGACTTGTCAAATAACTTTTTGATATCTAAATACATGACAACATGTATGTTGATGTCTAGATCTACTGATGCTGGCTGGAAATCACCTGGTCTCAGCAAGTTGCTGCAGTTCAGTTTGTCCCTATTTGCTCCATAACTTTTCCCACTGACCCTTCCTGATGTTTTTTCTACATGTATTTGGTACTAGATGTCTCCAGTACAGTCTGATGGTTCATAACCAGCAGCTGGAGTGCAGGCTGTATGCGGTACATGCTGTACAAGAGCACTGAAGGTAAAACAACCTGAGCATTACCAGGGCTCTCATTTCACATCTTCTCATGTCTGAAAGTAATTCTAACACTTGTCCTTTCATACACAATATGGATACACTCCCTAACACACACTTGTTCTTTGTTAACAATTTGATATGTTATTTAATGAATACAGTAACTGTCATGTTGAAAAAAGAAAAAAAAATAGTGTGAGGAAAATGGTACAAATCCTCCTGCCCTCCTTCAAACAGGGTAGAAAAAGCTCCAATAACGCGGTGTATCTGCTGATACCCACACAAATAAATCAGTTTGACAGAACATTGGTGGGATGGAAAAACCATTCCAAAGCTGTGAGGTGCCAATGTGAAGGTCGGGAGTGCCTTGCTAAGAGCACATCAGTGGTGGTCTCCTGGCTCCTGCTGAGAGACACCAGGCTGAACCCCACCAGCCGCTGGGACACTGTCACGTATGTCCCATGGACCCCGGGGCCACAAACTGCATGTCTTACTCCTCATTTGGAGATCTCTTCCACAGTCTTGTTGCCCGTCATGCCTCTGACACCCCCAGGTGTCTGCCTCTCCGCCCTCTCTTCAGCAGTATTACAAGAGGGTGCTGACCCTCCATCTTTATTGCTCACTGCTCTTCTTCAGTGCTGTGTGTCAGAGCAGGAGCTGTGTGATAACAACAGCTCCAGCAAAGGCAAACCACGGAATCCTCTGTCTGTCCTGTAGCTGGAAACGGGCTTTCCCTGACTTCCCCAGCGCTCACCCTGCAGCCACCCCTACAGCCACCCCTGCAGCCTTCGTATGCTCCTGCCTCCCCGGCAGCCCCACGCAGCTGAACAGGCGGTGTGTTTAATAAGGGAAGAAGGAAAACACAGACTGAAACGCCAAAGCTGCCAGTCAAATCGCCTTCCAAGATGTTATGTTTCCCTGAAATGGTGATGCTCTTATACAGCCTAGGGAGGTTTTTAAATTGCTGTTTCTCACCATACCATCATCACTCAGGTTGTGGATACCCGATAGCGCAAGGGGAGGCAAAATGTGCCGTTGATGGAGGAACGTGGGCTGTCCACCTGCGGCTGGGGAGAGATGTGACCTGGTGTTGCAAGACGAAACCTAGAGTCTTTATTTTCTTCTATTTTTAATGATGAAAACGATTCTATGTTATATGTAGTAAGTGACATGACAATATTATCTTGGTTTTCTGTCAACACGCCCCCCCCCCCCCCCCCCGAATCTTAATTTTCCAAAAACACAAGGAAAAAAATCAGGTTTCTGTCACAATTTTCTAATGTTTTGTAGTCAGCTGCCTGAGGACATCATTACGTGCAGCTATTTTTTGAGCAGAGATTTCAGTATATCATAGCAAGTGTTTATATGCTTGGGCTAGTCTGTTTGGGGATAGAAAATCTACGCAAGATATATGAAGTAAAAGGATTTGTGGGAATTAGATGAGTTCCCATTCTTGCTGGATCACACATAAGATAAGGTCACAGCAAGACAAAACAGGGTCACCTTCAGATAAAATATATGTAATAATATCACCAAAGAGTTTTTTTGATTAAAGATAACTTCTAGAGTAATTAAGTGATGTTATGAAAGCGATTTCCAAATGTAGTTGCAAGATAACCTTTACTGCACTGCCTTTATGGTTATCAATTAAAATACATATCCCCATGAAATTTAATCTGTCCATTATAATAGCTTTGTAAATCTTAATGTTCTTCCATGTGTAGTTCAAGAGGTAAATTCATGGCACAAAAAGAGGACATATTCGTTCCTTCAAGGAAGTATCTGGTACTCCATAGGCATACCAGGTATAAAAAAATATAAGCTCTTACACATACTACACACACATATGCATACATATAAATGAAAGTAAGTTATTAAAAACATTTTATTTCTTTTAAACATGCTGCTTCCATGATGCTCTATGTTGAACTAGGTGACTAACTCCTTTATTTGGGGGAATGTGGCTTCAACATTGGTCACATTTTCCTTTGGCCACCACCAATAAAAATGAAATAGTTTGGCATAAACTAGACAGACATGGATTCCTGAGGTCTAGTCCACTGGAAAAAAGACAGAGAAATGAATAAAGAAATAGATGTCATTATTTGCTTAGATTTATTCTCAAGCATCAGAGTCCTGAGCAAGCCAAGTGATCATTTTTGCAGTACTGCTCAGGGCCCAGCATGGTTTTGATAGTTTCGGTCTCTAATTTCCTTGTGCCTACCTAAGGCATTTCAGCCCTTAGGGGCTAAGCGTGACTTCCTAGATCCACGCATTTCAGATCAGGCTAGCCTACATTTACCTCGTCAGAGCTGCTTTTGTCCACCGTGTTCACTAATAGGAGGCTAGGGTGACATGGTGCTGTGCTCCTGCTCTGTCTTCATAAGTATCCCTGTCTCACACTGCCCCAGGGAATTACCATCAATTTTCCCAAGCTAACAAAAGGTAATCCTAAAAAGGTCCTCCCTGGCAAAACTTGAGGAAAATTCAGCATACTACAGAAAACATGCTTAGTGAGACAGACACAATGTAGCATGCCTAGCTGTATTGCTTTGCTCTCCAGTAGACTCCTTTTATTACTGTATTATGGTAACCTGAATAGGACTACACTTCCTCTTTATGCTTAACGATCCCACTCATTTAACTAATTTTGCCTTCAAAATACTGGTGGGGACATTCATTCTCCAAGAGCTGTGTCGTGGACATGCCTTACCCTTGATTAAAGCAATATATATTATACAAGCATAATCAAACATGTTTTAGGTTTGGTGAATGGCTGAACATCACAACCATAAATTGTATGTGAACATTTCTCCAAAATAATACAGATACCTCAGGTAAATGCTGCCACTGTTATTACAGAACCTTGTATACTCATACAGCCTTAGCAGATTTATTATTAAGTTTTCTTCCCTCAAATCTCCTCAGTCTGCTGTAGGTGACAGGTATAAACCCAGAATACTGACCCTCCACAAATGCCAAGCAAATATAAAACAATTGCAGTGCCTTTTACAAACACATCAGTCTCTCTCAGCACATCAGTCACTCATCTCCCAAGGCTGCAAGTTTTTGATCTGAGTCATTGCAGCCTTTCTTACTTCTTGTTCTCCATGTCCTTTGTCGGGTTCAGGATTGTGTCCGGCCCCAAGTGAGCGTGCTGCTGTTTGCCCTCCTCCTCCAAAAATCAGCTGGTTCACTTCCAAAGGGAAAAGATTATTTGGCTTTAGTACAGTTACCCTGCTTCCCTCAGAAGGTGTCCTGGTGCAGCCCAACATACCTTCACCAGGCAATACTCAACTAAGACGGTGCATTTTTTTTTTTACATTTTGCTTGCTATCCTCAGACCCCAGGTACTTTCCTTGGGTGTCTGGTTTTCAGAGTACTCCCTCCCATTGTAAGAACTGACTTCCTACTAAAACAAAATCTCAGTAAATTATGTCTGGCCTCTGCTTTTATAGGATACCCCAATTCAGCGAAATGTTCACACCAAAGTATCTTTTTAGTCCTAAAGCTGGTGGAAATGCAGAGTTTTTACTTTTATTTATTTTTAGAATAAAATAGGGCACAAATCCATCTGTTCAGTGTTGTGTTTGACTCTTTGCTCCTGATCTCTCAGATGACATTGATTACTCTGCGCCCAGCAATTTAGTATCAATCTTTCTGACATTCTGGGGTCTCCACAGATAGAGATCTCGATGCTTTAATTTATTAGACTGACATTTTGTTCTGCTATTAAACAGAAGAAAAGGAAGAGTTGAATGCCAGGGTTCATCAGAATAGTTATTTCTGATTCAGTCATTGACTACCTGGAGCTTAAATATGGTTGGTTTATGTAGGAGCAAGATGTATTGCTTTTAGCTTTACACTTAGGGAACAGATCATTCACTTCCCATTGCATTTAATTTTACCATAGGGAAAAACTTAATGTGACTTATGAATAAAATAATTATAATCATGATTATTGAGTAAGATGAGAAGAAATTTTGCCAGGAACTGAGCAATTTCTGTTCCTTGGCTTCATATTCTATTTACTGAATAATAATGTCATTTGGAAAACAAATGAAGACTAAGATTAGTCTTGCTAAAGGGAAGACAAGAACTGCTATTAGGCAACATTTTCTCTCAGGTTGTTAGAAATGTTCCATATGTGTCAGCATTTCTAGTTTTGCTGATGTAAATATTTTTCTTTTTTACATAACTGACTTAAACCATATCTCCTAGAGATCCAAAAAGACACACGTTCCTCATTCAGATAGCCAGATCCTGCTACCACATCAAGGCTGATTAAGCCTAAGTCCATATTACAGTGTTACACTATTGGCCATGGGAATTATAAGGTGTGATTTCTTCCTGCTTCTTGAGGACCCAGAGGGGATGATTGTCATAGGCAAGGCTTCTCCTTGACTGGGGCATTCCTGCGCTGTGTTAGTGCGTGTCCGTCCACATCACCACCGTCGTTCTGATCAGGAGAGCACTGTTTAAGCAAACCACCACCACCTGTCATGCGGTGTAATCTGAGAGCCTGCAAAGTGTCTCTGTTTTGGTGAAGCCAAGCAGAAGCTGGGCTCTGCAGGCACACCTCCTGTGTTTTGGCAAGCCCTGGCTGTTTGGAGGTGGCTCAAAGTGGCCCCCAGCTGCGGGCAGCGTGGACATCCAGCCCGTAGTGCCAAATGTTTTGCTCATCAGCTCTGCTGCTGCCGTACTGCTCTTCCTGCCAACATCATAGACAGTGGTTATTCACTCATTCCTCATGTCAGGAAAAATGATGTTAGATGAGCAACTGACAGGTCTGTTTGAGACGTGGCTGGTAACTGATGGGTGTCACAGGACTGACAGATCAGTCTATTGTAAGGGCAGAGAGACTACTGTTCTTGCTGGTGTATGACTGTGGATATTGCAAAGGAGAAAGATCCCTTCCATCATTAATATCTGTACTACCCAATCATAAGACCTGCAATAGCTGGAGGAAGCAGGGCAAATATTTCAAAAAGAAACCCAAGATTCATTTACATTTTCAAGTAGTGGCAGCAAGGACACTTAATCTGTAACGATTTGTTCCCATGGCTTACTACTCTCCCTATTTAAAAAAGGCTTCATTTCAAATCTGTTCAGTTTGCTGAGCTACAGCTCCTCCCCTTTGCACCCCTGTAGCAGGGCAGCACCAGGTAGCACTGGATTGCTACAGGGCCATCTGGGTGGGGGTGCCCCATCTATGTCCCACTGCTGCCCCATCCAGCTCCTCTCCATGGCCCCCAGCTGTGTCTGTATGGTTGTCACATGCAACACATGAAGTTTTTGGGGAGGAAGGAAGTAGTCTGAGGAGGAAGCTCCTTTCCCTAGGCACCACAGCAAGAGCAAATGCAGCACGTTATCTCTGCAGGTGACTAGATGGTTTCCTGGATGGTTTGCGAGTGAGGCATCCTTCTGGCATCATCTAGCTAGATGCCCAGAGCAAATCAATGTGTATAGTCAAGAAAGTGGTTTTCCAGGGGCTACCACCATGCTTTGAGACACTGATGTAGACACAGACCCATCTCTTACCCTTGGAGCTGGGGACTGCCTGTGTGAGGAGTTGCTACCTAACGTGAATAACTCTCCTGGACTTCGGCATCAGTGCCCACACATATTTCTAATGTAAAGCAGATGCCAGCTGTGTATGTAAGAAGTGAAAAAAAAGGAAAACGCAAGAATTTAGACCATTGTGTGTCATACTGGTTTTAAAAAAGTGTGTCTTATTTGGCATTTTCTCCCATAAGCTGGCCTTTGGACAAGGGGGAGTGTGTGGAGTGGGGGGAGAGTGTCTCTCTTTCAAAAAACTTGTATCTAGATAAGGTAAAATTTAATAATCTCACCCAGGACAATTACTTGGATTCTAATAAAACATGTAAACACAGTAAAGATTAAAATCCTTCCGTCAATAAAGAACTTGAATCTTTAAAAGTTCACACTAAACCAGAGGGAATGTCTCCTGACAAAGGCCCTTCAGTTCAGTAGGATGCTGTGGCTGTGGCTTTGCAGTGGAAGTCTGGCCAAGAAATAAACTACTGTTCTGCTGTTCCCCCTCCATCCTCCTGGACACACGATAATGTCAATTAGCTGAAGGGCTTGCAAGTCTTTCACTGCTTGTGTGCCCTCATTTCAGTTCTGAAGGCACATCTGGCAGTGTCATGCTTCACTAACACTAAGTGGTAGCATATAAATGGGTGTGAAACAAATGGAGGAATATTATTAGTCAATATGAATCTGGATCAGTCATGTTAAGATAGCTTTAAAGAATAGCTATTGTTGTTTTAATTAGAAGAAAATGCATACCATCATTAGCATCTAGCAGGAAACTAAATAGTTCACCACCAGGAATATGCTATGCCTATTGATTTTGTACAATATCACTGAATGAAGTCATAACTCTGAACTGTTTTAACAAGACGTAACCCCATTTTTGTAAGATATTTCTTTTCAAGAGGTGGTTTTAATCCTTTTTGTGTGTTTGGGAGAACAA
This sequence comes from Gavia stellata, assembly GCF_030936135.1. Lineage (NCBI taxonomy): Eukaryota > Metazoa > Chordata > Aves > Gaviiformes > Gaviidae > Gavia > Gavia stellata. Next base: position 19,097,735 of record NC_082599.1, on the reverse strand, counting down.
GGGATATTTTAGTGTCTTTGGTTCATTTGTCTGTTACAAAAGACCAAATATATTTTTCTTTTTACAAACAGGATGATGCCAATTGCTGGACAAGGGCTCTGTGAAACCACCTGGTATATGGCATCTGTTTTAGCTCTTGTATTGCCCTAGCACATTCAGAGCAAAAGCTTTACAAAACACAAAGCTCATAGGTCTCCACATCCAGTAGCTACTGCTTGATTTCCACAGCCTACAGAATATATTTTAGCAATAAGGCTCTTCCCTGCAAATAAGCTCCTTCCTAAATTCAGTATAACATTAGTACCACTTAGCTGCTAGCAAGGCTGAAGCTGCACAGTGTCACTGGGATCAATGAATTGACTCTTTATGAATGGTTATAATTTAGTAAATGGTAAAGAAGTTATTTGAGGAGTTTGTCAGGGAAATGCACCATAATTTCATTATGATGGTGTCTGGCTTTGGGGGAGTCACATACATAGTTAAATCATCGAACAGATGAGAAAATTAATCTCGGCTGACTGTAAATGCAAAGTGGTGGGGTGCGATCAATAGCAATCCGTCCCTCAGTGCTTACTTCCCTTCTCTTTCTTAGCTTTAACTAAAGTACCTGTTTCTCTACTGAAGAGAATAACATAGGCATATTACTACTGCTACTAGCAACATATAATTGACCCTTTTTATCTTTAAAGCGTTTGCAAAGATTAGCTAAATAATCTTCAGAACATCGCATCATGCATAGCCAAAGTAATTTACAGTGTTTTCTAGACCTTCAAGGCAGAATTTTCATGTATTTTGGCAAGATTTCAGGGTCTCTGCAAGCAGCTCAGATGGACTTTTGGAAAAAACTGTATTAAGATGAGGGATTTCTCTGTACGCACAAGTTCCAGTTTGATCTTGTGAACTCCCTGTGTCCTTAGGAGTAACTTTCAGGACCCCCAAAGACAAGGTAAGTAATTGCCTGGGTCGCTGTGAGGCTGTCAGCCAGCCATGGCCCTGCTGCCTGCTCTGCCCATGCCGAGCCCTCGGACCCAGCCTGGTAACTGCTGGCACTGAGGAAGGAAGATGTGAAGACTGGCCGAGAAGTAATTACTTTCAAAAGAGTTTTGATACCTTTTCCCAAAAGCACTTACTACCCTCTTTCACACACCACCACCAGCAGCAGAGCAATTGCATTAATGACCTTTCACTGTTCCTCTTTCCTCATTCCCAAACCCAGCCATACCTTCATCCTAGTTCAGCTACTTCTCCAAAAGCTTCACTAGCTCCTCTCCTTTAGAGGGGGATTAATTAATTAAATTTGCCTGTACTGCGATTGTCAGCTATGCTGTATTTTATTCTATACACCCCCTGTGCTTGTGTCAACAAGACAGAGAAATTGCATACCACAAATAGATCTTGTTTGGGAAGAAAAAGGACACCAGTAGGGCAGCGGCAGGAATGGAACACACATAGAAAAAGTTCAGAGGACAAATTGCATTTTGGTGTAGGACTCCAGGTACAGAGTCCCTTGGTCATATACCGGAGCAATGAGGGCAGTGAGACGTGGATCACACATTTGTGTCTTACCTTTTTCGAAGAATTACACATTTTTAATGTAATCCAAAGTGAAGAAAGGGCTTTTTGCAAAGGATGGAGCCATTCAGTTCCCAAAGTGCTCCTGAATTGCTCAGCTGTATCCCACAGCAGCTCTGAGTTTGGAGGTCTGAGAGGACTACGCATGAGCAACTCACATCTAGGGAGGGTACCTGCACTGGGCTGGAGTGTCCCATTTTCCAAGAAATGAGAAAGGGCAGCCAGTACATTACCCAAGAGGGATGCCAGGGAGGCTGAAACGAGATAATTCTGGAAAATTTCCCCCAAATCTGGAGATATTTCAAAGCAAACTGAGGCAGCTGCCTTGTGTAATGGCTGTGATACCTTGACTGCAAGCAGCTATCACTCCTGCATAGCTAGCTGTGAAACCAAGGGAAGGACCTTTTCACTCAAGGGTGTACCTATTTAACATCAAAATTCAAGAGATTAAACTTCTGCAGTGTGAACCCTGTTCAAACATGCAGAGAAGGGGACCACACTGTACCAGTGCTATTGAACTGAACATCAGCCAGCCAGTGCCCTGGACCAGCACACCTTCACCAGGTGTTTGGCCTTGTACCACTGTAGAGTCCTGAAAACATTGCACCTGCTTTGCTGAAAAATGTTCCCTTAGGTTCAGAGTGAAACCATCTTGTTTGGGTACATATGAGAAAAAAGGAGCCTTGTGAAGGGGCAGCAGCACAGAGCAGCCAAGGGAAGAGGTGTGACACCTTCCCGGGTTGTTAGAAGAATGGACATGTGGTGGTGGTGAGCAAGGTTTGGTGCTCTCCTCTGCATGGATTCAAGACCACGATATCTCTCAGGAGACTGCTCTCTAAGGTATTTATCACTCAGGAAGGAGCGATAGCAGGATGCACTTTTCTTACAGTTTGTTTTTTTTTTTTTTAACATTTACATTTCCTGCTATCCACACAGAAATAGAGTGAGAATGATGCTCTCACCTACTGAGCCATAAACCATTTTCAGTCATCTGGTTTTTCTGTCTCAGTGAGTCTTCAAGTATTTTGAAGAACAAGGAGGACTAAAGCACCTTTCACAAGGATAATTCCCTAACCCACCTGCAGAGGGCCTCACATTTGCTTCCTTTAAAGAAGAAAAAGAATCCAATGGCAAACAATGGAATTATAAATGTACTATTTGGGATCACTCCAAGGCAATAAATCAATGACTGCATCCCTTAGTTCCATTTTCAGCCTCTGTAAACTTCTTGGTACCCCTTAATTGGTTTGATTCTCTTATTGATTTTTACAGCTTGCAGGGGTCAGCAAGGTTACAGAGAAGCTCTCTGTAACCTCTCCTTAGCCCACTCTGTGTTGCCACCCACTGTATAATAAGCCTCCTGCTACCTTTTGAAATGCTAACTTACTCTCTTTCAATATTTGAAACAAAGTACTAAAAATCAGCATTAAGCATGTAAGGAACTCATTGCCTGTAAAATGTTAGATTTTTAAATAGTTTTGAACGTAGTAAAATATTGCAGAACCTTATTATAGGGATTTTAGCATGACTGAGTTTACTTGCGTATTTCAATATTTATGTCTGGCAGAAAGACAAAGAAAAAGGGAAAAAGACAGACCAGAAAACCAGGAGTAATTATTCAGAACTCGCAGTAGATGTATGATGGTGTCCCTCCCCTCCATCATTGCTATCACCTGCAAGGGTTGCTAATAGATGTTATGAGGGTCTCTCCACTATAGAAGTGCTAATAGATGTCATTCTAATGCTGTCCATCATAACAAATTATAATAATTTACAGCATGTCCATAGAGAGGTAGGAACAAAGCAGAGATTAGTAACTGAAATAGTGCAGTGGCAATTAAAACACTTGTGGTTAGCAGCTGTTTCTAAATTGCTAGAAATGGGTATTTACATAAACAAGGTCTTTCCTTTACCAAAAGGGGCTTGTGTGTCTTGTAGGGTTTGCTGTTTTCTTTTCTAGTTTCTGGGCATCCAGCAGCAAATGGAGAAGTTCAGCTGCACAATCATATTTACTTCTTCCTCCTGTAAAGAGCTGCTTTACAGAATTTGTATGACTGGGTTTCCCCTAGTAACAAAGCAATTAAATTACCCTGAGGAATAAACCACATTCTTAACTTGTAATCCAAATGCATTTATTTTCTCATACACTTTTTGAAAGGTCTTCCTTTGGTATTTTGAGATTCAGTCTGAGACTGTCTTCTGAAAAAATCTGTTTGGTCTTTAGACCTTCAAGGTAACTCCTGTGTGAAGGATAGGATTTGTCTGAACTCCCCCTCTATGGAATTGCCTTCTATCCCTGAGGATATGCAGAGGGATAGCCTTGCCAGCTAAGAGTATATCGCTGGCAGGTTTTCTTTTCTGATTGTTCTAGGTATTTTCCAAACATAAATAAGACAAAATAAAGAGGGAGAATATATTATTTTAACCCACTTAGTTATGTTTGTGCCTATTATTAATCAACCAAATTCCTCTTTGGTTGCAAAACCAGTACTTTCAAGAGAGATTTCAGTAGCAAGTGGCTCAGGAGCAGCCTGTGCCGAGGTGTGGCAGGGGCTGGGGCCAGGGTTGGCTCGAGGTGCAGGGCACCAGGAGATGGGCAAGAAAGTGGGAAGAAGAAGGGTGATGGTGGCTGTGAAGGAAGGGATGTTTCAGCACTCAGGTACCAGTGGGAAGGTGTGATGGCAGGGCAGCTATATTTGAGAGGCATGGCAGGGGCACGCTTGTGCCCCATGGGAGACAGGGCAGGCAGGGGAGATTGGTATAGGGTCCTCCTATATAATATAATTAAATAAGTTTCTGTGGTTGATGCTTTTAAGGAGACAGAGACAGCTTAAGGCAGAGAATCTATTTCAAAGATGATTTAAGAACAAGGTAATCAGTGAGCAAAGATGCTTGCTGGCTTGTTTGTTTGTGTCTCTAATGAATGCAACAAGCTGGGCAGAAGGGGGTGTTTCTAGGAAAAGCAAAAAAGAATAGTATTAGAGAACATACTAGTTTACTTCACTTTATAAAGACATCCTCCCCTTTACCCTCTCTACATAGAAAGTGTTCTCATAACATGCGTCCAAGGTAGGAAGGCTTTACTAGTAGTGCACTGTTAGAGACTGAGAAAGAAATATCACCCAGAAACTTTTGACAAAAGGCAATTTTCATCGTCTGCTGACAAGATGATGCACTAATAATCTAGCTTGACCTTTTTTTTTCTATAGGGAAATTCTGTATAGGAGGCAAAAAGAGAACCTTTATGAGAGAGACAGAAGAAATAAGAGAGAAAAGCTATTTTATCTCTGGGAATTGAACACTCTCAATTAAGTTATCAGATACAACAATGTGGAACAGTAATAGAAATGTTTTTGTTACCTTTTATAGACCACTGACTGTGAATTGACTGTCATCTGTAAGCATGTGGAGGGGATGAAGATTTCTCACAGCACAAGGTTCATTTTTTTAGGGAAATAAAAGTCAAAATGTCATATTACAGACAGGTAATACAATCTAATAGTGAGAAATTAAAACTGGACAATATCAACTTGATAAGGTATGTATCCTTCATGGTATGTGGCAGTTAATGATTCAAATCCGTGCATTAGAAAGGTAGCGATTTCTCCATTATTTGAAGTCTTAAGACTGCATGTTTTTCTAAAAAAAATTCTCATGGATGGAAGTTTGCAGGTATATTATGCAGGAAGTCATAACCAAAGGAAGATAACGGTCCCTTTCTGCCTTTAAACCATATAATTCTATTAGCAGTCTGCCATCTAGGCAGAAATATCAATTTGTTGGAAACTTCTTCACAGGTGTCGGGGGCTTCTGACACACACCTTTTATTCATTTTAATTCCCTTGCCCAACTTTGCAAAGCCTTGACTAATATTTTTTCTTGAAACACTGATCTTTTGAGCCATACATCATTTCAGTTTGATCTCTAGGCTGGCAATGATTACACTATGGAAAATATAGAACAATAGTTACTATTATGGATTTTTATATCACCGTCTGTCACGGGTATTACACCACTGATGAAACCTGCACGTGCTGAGAGCTTTCCACTCTTGCCCACACAGACAGCTGTAACAGCCCCATTTTCCTGTTGCAGGAACAGTCCTCACAGTTTATGACAGAGGGAATCAACTGTGCTGGTATGATTCTTTCTTTTGTTTGGGTTTTTCTTTTCCTTTTTTCTATTAAGTGATATACCAGTCTTATGTGATAAAGTGTCAAAGTCATTATTCTGTGCTTTTTGATTTGTCTTATATCCTTCCACTCCTTATCATTGATTAATGATTCTCATAGCCTTTTGCCTTTGACTTCTTTTTTCACCATTTTTCATATTTTATGATCCATGCAGATGTGTGTGATAAAGACTCATCAATGTCAGCATCATTCTACATCTGTTTCTTTCCCAAAGTTCACTCTATTTGGCTGGTTCTCTGTTTGCCCCTTTCAGAGATGGCGTACTCAGGCTGTCTTTCACTGATGCCCTATTTCATGGTGGCTGTAATTTGTGTAGCCAAAAAATCTAAAATCTAGCATTTGGGGTTTGGGGGTTTTGGGGATTGTTTGCTTTGTTGGTAGGATATGTCTCAAATTGAAGGTGAAGCGATGCCCCATTACAGCTGACACAGCATTAAGGTTTGGAAAATTTCAGTGGAAAAAAGTTCTAAATAACTGTCAGTGTTTATTACTGAGTGCACAAATCCTCGCTGCATTTATATCCTACTGACCTACTGGGTTTTATGGCTTCCTCAGACAATGTCAGGGAGGCTGACTAGATATCTCTCACACCTTACAGTTGGCTATATGGTACCTGTACCTTGGTCACTGGTAACTGATGGCAGCGGTTTTTCTAACTGGCTTTATGCACTGCATCTTCCAACCCTACAGATTTCTCTGCCCATTTATGCCCTTTTCTGGATGGCAGCTAAAATTTTCTTCTTCTCAGTGATGGTCTCCTCTGTTGTGTGACTTGACCATTACCAGTTTTGCTCATTCAGACCTATTTTGTATCTATCTTCACCGTAATATCAGCTTTTACTGTGCCCGCTGTGCTGGTGTTACCTGCCACTTGGCAAGACCTGCATCACCAGGTGACACAAACTTGCTTGAGGAACCAGCCACACCAGGGCACAGGCTTCCACCTCTCAGTCCCAGAGCTTTGACAGTTTGTATTGCCCGGGTTTCTTCACAAAAATTGTTAAAGAAACTAAATTTCCATAAGATTGGAGTAAAGGTCCTTTTACAGGTTGAAAGCTGACTAAGGAGCAAGAAGCAAGCGGTACTATTTAACAATCACTTTTCAGGCTGGGGAGAAGGGAGAAGTCAGCAGCGTGGACCAGTCCTGGGATGAGTTTTGTTCAACATCTTAATCAATCACAGTGAAATCTCCAGGTTTGCAGATGAACAAAGCTTTACTGGGTAGTGACATGCAATCTAAACCATGCCGGATGCTGGCGAATGGAACTGGCAGGCCCAACACAGGAAGGAGATCTTTGATCTTCAGGTGCTCTGAAGTCATTGGCTCAACGTGCAGCAGCAAGCAAGAAAGCCAACAAAATGTTGCGTATCAACAGGAACAATACTGAGAACAAGAAGGAGTTTTGGTGCTACGTGTTTTGCATGTTGGCACACCCACATCTTCAGCAGCACATGCGGTTCTGGTGTGCACATCTCAGGAGAGACATGTGGAAGGGGCAGGGGCAGCCCAGGGGTCACAGGGGTGGGACAGCTGCCCTACAAGGAGAGGTGAGAACACCGCCACTCTTCAAATGGGGCAGCGGAGGAGAGCCCAGCCTTTTAGTCTGTCCTTGTAAGGCAACTGTAATTCCCCCACTGAGGATGTGCTTAACATTTACAAGATTGTGAAGGTCACAGGAAAAATGAATGCAGACCTGTTATTCACAAAATCCCACAATCCAAGAACTGTGGGTCTTCATGAAACTAATAGGAAATGAGTTTAAAGCAGATGAAAGAAAGCACCTCCTTACGCAGCAAGTAGCGACCAACTGCGGGAACCTGCTGCCATGCGAGTTTTCAGAGGCAAACAGTGTCAGAAGGTTCAAAAGCACTTATGCCAATTTTTGGACAAGTCCATAAGGAGTTCTTAAAAGGCTTAGGCTGGGATAGTCCTTCTAGCATCCCTAATCACACAGTCATGGATGCTGGGGAGGTGTGAGAGTATGGACTGCAGAATGTAGCCAGGCTCATGTGTGCCAGCAGCTCTGGCTGTTGCTGGCAGAGACAGAGAGCTGGTTGTCTGGCTGTGACCCAGCAGGACATCTCTTCTGTCCCAGTACATGCATGTCTCTGATGCAGTAGGGCAGCCACAGCCATTACAGCAGCTAGGCTTTTCCTGTCCCATCCACCTGCAATTCTAATCCCCTCATTGCCCTGTCTGTGCCAGACATGGCAGAGCAGACCTGCTTGTAGAGCAAGAGAAAACATAGCTTACCTTCCATGTGATCTGTATGCACTAAAATACCCTGGCAAACAGAAGATACATGCTCAGATCTGTCAGTTTTGAATTTCTGTTACCTGGAGAGTTATGACAGCAATTTTTTTTTCACACAACCAGGTCCTAACTGGCACGGGCAGAGCATGGTCATATCTAACAGACCTTCTGGATTCAACCTAATTCTTGCTGAGCAACTTCGGTATCTCTCCATTGTACTCCCCCGAGCCCCAAGCTGTTGATTAATATCTTGTATAATGGAGAGTTAACAGTATAAGAATTTCCCATGAGGCTGATGTTCCAGTTTCTGTGAGGCTGAGATGTGGCTGATTCTGTTTAAAAAAAAAAAGGAACAAATAAAATAGTGAAAGATTTTGTACAGTCTTCATCCCTTTAAAGGAGTAGGAACATTCAAGAATAGGAAAGTAAATCTAAGGTCAAAAGCACTGTAGTCATCATACAGTCAATGTTTTTTTCATTCACAATATTTCTGGTAAGAATGCACTTCATGTGATGCTGCAGGAGTGATGTAGGTATTCTTCATACCCTTGAAAATCCTGCCGTGCACTGCTCAGAAGAGGATCAGGTACCATACTGGATGGATGGAGTCGGGAACCGCATCAGAGTCAGGATGTGTCTCAGGAAGCAGTGACAGATTGGACCCAGGAGCAATGTGCCAAAGCTCTTCAGAGGCCACGCTGGAAGAATGATAGAAGATTTCTTCTCTTTTTTAATAGTCTGGGCAGAGTATTCTGAGCCTAGATGGCTAAGGGGAAAAAAATGAACTCCCATAAGAAAGCCCACGGTTTTAGTGTTCAAACACCTGTGGCTTCAGGAAGGAAGATCTCAATGCTGATTTACCTCTCAGATGTTCCAGATTTTCTCTCCTGTCTCAAAAAAGTACATTTTTAAACCTGCTGGCAAAAACTTAAGTAGTAACATGGAACAAGAACCTGAAGGACAGAAAGCCCAAACGTGAGTGGAACGTATCTGACCTGGAAGTAAACTGACACAGGCAGGAAGACTGCTGTGTCTGCCATGTCTATGCAGGAGAAAGCAGAGAGCAATATCTAATCAAAGGACAGATACCTGAAATCTTCTATACAATGCCCCCAGGGATCAGCTGTGGTACTTGGAAATACCTGTTCATTTATATGCCACAATAGACCAGCTGTGCTATATAGCTTTCACTGTTGTTTTTCCCAAACGCCATTCAAAGAAATCTTGGGATTCATAGGACTCTGAGGAATAACTCTTTCCCATATTGTGAGACAGACCGAATTGATTGTAACTTGTTTTCTTCTCTGTTTCTGTCATTGCAGCTGAATAACAGATAGGGAGATCTGAAATTCAAGACTGAGCAGTGCCCTAAAAATTCAAAAAATGAAAAAAACCCACCCCAAATCCAAAACTAAAAATGCAAAATCATTGGCATGGCTTCTGCTTAAAGCCAGGCAGGCTGCTAGTTCCTACAGAAAAGGAGATTAAGGCATGAGAGAATTACCGAGTTCAAAGGCAGAACGCAACGCAAAACACTGAGCCCAATTCACTGTGTGTGGGTAGGTCCCATGTGAAAAACAGGGAGTCAAACAGCTTCTAGAAGAGATTTTAAGATTTGACTGTATAAAACTGAGGTTTCTGCCTAAAATTCTCTGTGCTTGGTCCAGTGTACTGCAGTAACTTTTCCCAGGCTTAGCAGCAGTATGAAATACCCTGTGTGTTTCCTTCTGATGAAAAGAGATATTAATTTTACTCTCCAGTTTAAGGGAGGTCATACCCTAACAAAAGCAACATCACCACCTGATTCAGAGCACTGAACAACTTACTCTGCCCAAAGTTGCAAAAAAAAAATTTTTTTTTTAATTATTTCTTTTATCTGGATCAGATAGCATGTTTCTGCACTACAAGGGAAAGTCAGTGTTTTCACTCGTGCCATTTTACTAACCTTTTTTGCCCCTCCTTTCTCTCCACAATGGTCCAAGCTCACTATTCCTGGGTGTCTGCAGTCTCCTTTCTGAGCAGGCATTTTACAGGCCCCCCCCCCAGGTTTGGACCTTTCTTCCCTGATGCCAGGTACCTCTGCTCCAGTGCAGACTACCCTGAACTGTGGCATGAGTCTGTTGCTCAGCCAAGGACTGCCCTGAAGGCAGAGCTAACCCATGTGGAAGAGTCATTTGCACTCCCCATTGGACGTGATCACAGCTGAACTGGGGCAGAGGACCTGATTGCCTGGATTTTGAGGTGGTCTGTCTACTAGAGGAAGTCATACCTGGAAATAAAGTGTAATGATCACCCTCTCAGCACCAGTAAGTACCCCAGTAGACACCCCATGGGGGAAAGGCTTTAAGATGGACCACAGAAAGACCACAGAGGATGATGGAAGTGCTGGGACTGACATTTTCTGCCCTAGATACAAGGGACTGAATCCTCTTGAGGGACTTTTGACAGAAGCATCAGAGATGTGTCTTTGTTTGAAGGCAATTTGCCAGTTCAGAGGAAGAGGACAAGTTAGAGGGTAATGACCAAAGTTTGTGGAAGGAGAGGACACTCAAGAGTGTAAGGAGAAAGGCTCTCAGAAGCCAGGATATCTTTGAATTGCAAACGCCATGAGAAGATACTCTCAGAGAAATGAGCAGATTGCTACCACAGCCCATAAACTAACTTTGTTCTTGGTGATCTGTCACATCTTACATGCTTTGTCAACAGTGTGGACTATTGCTTCAGGCCACATTTGCTGCAGGGCCAGTCTGTCCATCCATGCTGCATGGACCACAGCCCTGTCCTGGCTTCTCTGGCAAAAGGAAGTACAAAGTGGCAAGCTGAGACTGCAAAGGCAGGCATAAATGCAGATTCAATCATTTTTTCTTCTAAAGAGTATTTTGTGCAATAACATGAAGCACCTCAGGGCCACCCAGATGTCCATCTGTATTTAAGCAGCTGACTTCTCTGCTGACACAGCGCCAGACACAGCCCATGTCCAAGACTCAGCACATACACCAGACCTGTGTATCGCACAAGACATACATGACTTGAGGGCAAGGAGTTTCTCTTGGAACAGGCAATTGCTTCCTTCTCACATGAAGCAAGGGATGTCACTAGAAGAGAGCCTTGTCCTTATGCTATAGGTCTCCACTTAATGGCGCTTCTTGGAATCATCTCTGCCCTGTCCTGCCTGCCTTTCTGTATCAGCTTTTCAGGAGCAGTACACAAGTCTGTGCTGCTGTTGATCACCTTTGGCTGGCCAAGAGACTGCAGACCTTACAGCATTCATCCATGACTCTGTCTCCGCCAGGTTTGTCTCCTGTAGTGCAACTATTTTAAGTTATCTGCTGAGCAGTGCTGCTGATGGAGGGAACGTCAAATGCCTTCTTGCAAGATTACCTCAAATAGGTATGGTTTTTTTTAGTGATTTGTCAAGTATATTTATACTGCTAAGAACAATTAATTTCCCTTCTATATAGAAAAGTGATAGAGTGAGATTGGTATTGCATGATTTCTGTGCTATCTCTGCTTTTCAATGCTAATCAACTGCCTAGAATAACAAACAAATACCTATGTAGATGAGCAGGGGTTTGCACACATTCCATTGAATTATAGATAAAAAGACCTTATCACTAGCTAATATGCTTTATGTTAAAATGTTTGCTGATACCTGAGTGCGCAGGAAATGTACTTGGAAGCTTAGAAGAGAGTCACTTCATTTAGGAGAGGAAATAAGCACCCAGCAATTGTCTGCCTACTAAGCTGCTCTGATTTTCTTTTACTTGCAAAGATTCTTCCAGGCAGGCCTAGAAAAGATTTGAAGCTGTACAAGTGAGGTGTGCAAATAAAGAGAGACATTAACAAAGTTTAACTCACAGTCGTCCCAGGATGAATCTTTCCATATCCCCATGTCTGCAGAATCTGGCAGCTTTCCAGGACTCTTCTTTCCAGCGGAGCTTGATCCCATAGACCCTCATAACCCCTACAAAACTTTGAAAGGAACCTCTGGAAATGGGGCAGAGCTCCTGAGGTCACAAGTTGATCCAAAACTGGTAGAAAGAGGGCCATTCCCCCAAGTTCCTTGCTCCCAAATCCTACTCCCCACTCATCCACAGGGCTGGTGCAGGCAGCAGGGGTCACAGGGAGGTGCAAGCAGCTGGGTGGCTGTGGCTCTATTACTTTCTAAACCTTTCCCTTTTGCAGGGGAATTAAACCCCAGCACCAGCACTGATTCCCTGAGCTATTTGCTGGGATTTCCCCCTGCTGGGGCAGGGCATGCTGGGCTCCCCTCACACTGCAGGCAGGGCAGGCACCAACGAGCTGTCAAAATCACTGCTCCCTACTCACTGCTGGCCATTACCTCTGCTGTCTTGACAGTCCCTGTCTTAAAAGTGATTCCTAATAGCACCAGTGGTTTCTAAAGCAGGGTTGTTTAGGTCTTGGCTTCTCTCTCCCAGTCACTGGCAAAACAGCAGAGAGAGGGTTTGATGTAGAGGAAGCCCAGTCACTTTGCAGCCTGCCATGCCCCCTGCGAAGTTTTGTTCTCTTCATTTAGAGGCTGCAGGTTAAAACTGCACCCTTGTCTCATGGGTCTGGAAATGCTACTGATTCAGCCAATAATGTCTTCTAGTAGTCATCTGTCACCACAGCCTTTTCAGTGCACCTCACACTGCCACACAGCCAGGGTGGACCCCCATCTAGAAACTCCAGCTTAAATGGGGGAATGGGTGGCACAGCTATTTAAAATGCTTCCTTTGTTATTGTGTATTAGTATGTCCCCGCAGAAGTGTGTGAGAGAGAGGGCAGCGGGGTGGAAGGGTGCTCTTCAGTCTCTTCCTGGCAGCTCCCCTCCTGGTCCAAGGAAATCCTCTAGGAAACCCATACCTTGGAGCCATGCAGCCAGCTCAGCAGATGGAGGTGTCTGAAAGGCAGGGCATGGGAACTTAAAGGCTAAGGAGAATGTAAAAGCCCTGCAAGGAAGTAGAGTATTGAGAAAAGTAGGATTCAGACACAAAAGGGTTTATGTAGCATTTGCTGCACTGCAGGAAGCCACTGAAGGGGTGTTAGATGGAGCACGATCTGCTATGTGTCAGAGATGTAGTGCTTCTGTGTCTGCTGCTGCCCACATGTTTGAGGTTAAGAGAGTTTCCTCCAGAGCGGAGAACTAAGCCAAGTGCTGTCTGATGCTTTCAGTTTAACGGCTCGGATGTTTGGGCTGATAACTCCTATCCTGGATATATAAGGTCTTTCCTTCCTCTCACTGTTGGTGAACATTATGGGACATACCTTGCAGGAATCAGAAAGTGGAGGGTAACCTGAGACCAATATGTAAGAAATTAGTTTATAGAAACGATGGTATATACATTGTGTGATCAGTAAGTACCTCACAATTCTGGAGAATAATACAGCTACAAAAGGAAACGGTAAATATACAGAGAAAATTATACGCCCTTGGTGACCATAAAACCTAAGTGGTCATAGCCACTTTTTACTTATATGTACATAAGAAAAAGGTGCCTTCAGAGACTTTATATAAATAATAATATTATTTATGAACTCTGGCATCGGCTGTGCTGCGCGTGCTGAATCTCCAGACCTGCCTGCATGCGCTGTGACTCTATCAGTCCTAACATAAATATGGCCAGGCTGGGTTAGTGACTAACTGAAGGACATCTGGATCCTGCGGAGAGGCAGCAGGTAGGATTCTTCCTTCCCTGTCTGTCTGATGTAGCACCTCAGAATGGTTAAGGGACATTATGTTACCATCCCTTTAGTTTTATAAAACAATGAGAGGTATCTGGGCACTCTGCATGCACCTGGAGGAGCACAGGAAAGCCCAGGAGAACTCTGGCATTGCCTGTCTGTGATTTCCTACTACATATATATTTGGCATAAGAAAGGATCATTAGGCTCAACTTTCTCTTTGCATAATTATGCCCTATTGTAGTGAAATGCCCCCTGCAATTTCAGCTGGCCATGATAATCCTCTGTGTATCTCAGTACAAACTGTAAGATGTGGGGTGCATTACTAATCAGCTGTCAGGAATTACACTACCGAACTCTATTTCAGATGTGGCTAAAGCAATTTCTCTTGCGCATATGTGCATTGTAACTTGCTATTACCCTTGCCTCATCTGGAACGTTTAGACTGTTGAAGTATTTCACATAGGTCTACTGAACAATGGGCTCATTTAGTACTTCACTTAAAAAAATATTCTGGGTGGCTAGAAGTAATTTCTTGAAATACAAGGCACATGCTAGTATATGATCATTGCAGTTTCGCAGCCTGCTTCGCATCATTTGCCAGGTGTTAGCTGTAACCTGTCCCTAATGCAGAGCATTTTACTGGAGCAGTTTACTGCAGAGCTTCACAGCTAAGTCCCTTGAGATACTCTCCTCAAATGTTTGTGCAGTGGATGATATGATAGAGCTGATCAGAGTGTTTCCAGTTCTGCTTTATTTTATTATTGATTGCAATTTCAAGTTGAGTCTTAATAGGGGAAAATGAAACACTGAACAAGTATGTATCCTGTCCCAGGTATGAACCACAAAACTCCGGGTAGCCAAGCCATGTACAAACCAACCCAGTCATTGTTCTGACTTTGAATGACAACCTGCATACAAATCAGAAAAAAACTATATTTGCATATGCAGCTATAATTTGGAAAACTGCATCTCTTACTCGTAAGAGAATTATTATACTATTTATAAGCAGTAGTTAAAAAGAAGTTTTGACGAACTTACGAAGTTGCTTAGAGCTGTAGACTTTTGATTCCAGGATGGGGTCTGAGCAGACTGAAGCAATGGTTTAGCTGGGTACTTAAAGAAAGGTCAGAGCTCACAGACCCCCTGTACTTCTCCCTTTTGTATCCTAACACTTCAGCAAATAATTACAAGCTAAGTATGACAGGAATCAAGAGACAGATTGGTCCCTTGAATCATAGAATCATAGAATCATTTAGGTTGGAAAAGACCTTTAGGATTATCAAGTCCAACCATTAACCTAACCCTGCTAAGTCCACCACTAAACCATGTCCCTAAGTGCTTCATCCGCATGTCTTTTAAATGCCTCCCAGGGATGGTCACTCAACCACCTCCCTGGGCAGCCTGTTCCAATGCCTGACAACCCTTTCAGTGGAGAAATTTTTCCTAATATCCAATCTAAACCTCCCATGATGCAACTTGAGGTCATTGCCTCTTGTCCTATCACTTGTTACTTGGGAGAAGAGACCAACACCCACCTCTCTGCAACCCCCTTTCAGGTAGTTGTAGAAAGCAATAAGGTCTCCCCTCAGCCTCCTCTTCTCCAGACTGAACAACCCCAGTTCCCTCAGTTGCTCCTCATAAGACTTGTGCTCCAGACCCTTCATCAGTTTCGTTGCCCTTCTCTGGACATGCTCCAGCACCTCAATGTCTTTTTGTAGTGAGGGGCCCAAAACTGAACACAGTATTCGAGGTGCAGCCTCACCAGCGCTGAGTACAGGGGCACGATCACCTCCCTACTCCTGCTGGCCACACCATTTCTGATCCAGGCCAGGATGTCATTGGCCTTCTTGGCCACCTGGGCACACTGCTGGCTCATATTCAGCCGGCTGTTGACCAACACCCCCAGGTCCTTTTCCACCAGGCAGCTTTCCAGCCACTCTTCCCCCAAGCCTGTAGCGTTGCATGGGGTTGTTGTGACCCAAGTGCAGGACCCGGCACTTGGCCTTGTTGAACCTCATACAATTGGCCTCGGCCCATCGATCCAGCCTGTCCAGATCCCTCTGCAGAGCCTTCCTACTCTCCAGCAGATCAACACACCCGCCCAACTTGGTGTCATCTGCAAACTTGCTGAGGGTGCACTCGATCCCCTCTTCCAGATCATTGATAAAGATATTAAGAAAACCTGGTCCCAATACTGAGCCCTGCGGAATACCACTTGTGACCGGCCAACTGTATTTAACTCCATTTGCCACAACCAGCCTGTTGGCCATCCAGCCAGTTTTTTACCCAGCAGAATGCGCCCATCCAAGCCATGAGCAGCCAGTTTCTCCAGGAGAATGCTGTGGGAAAGGGTGTCAAAGGCTTTACTAAAGTCTAGGTAGACTATATCCACAGCCTTTCCCTCATCCACTAAGTGGATCACCTTGTCATAGAAGGATATCAGGTTAGTCAGGCAGGACCTGCCTTTCATAAACCCATGCTGACTGGGCCTGATCGCCTGGTTGTCCTGTACATGCCATGTGATGGCACTCAAGATGATCTGATCCATAATCTTCCCTGGCACCGAGGTCAGGCTGACAGGCCTGTAGTTCCCCGGATCCTCCTTCCTGACCTTCTTGTAGATGGGCATCACATTTGCTCACCTCCACTCTGCTGAGACCTCCCCAGTTAGCCAGAGCTGCTGGTAGATGATGGAAAGTGGTTTGGTGAGCACTTCTGCCAGCTCCCTCAGTACCCTTGGGTGGATCCCATCTGGTCCCATAGACTTGTGGGTGTCTAAGTGGTATAGCAGGTTGCTAACCATTTCCCCTTGGATTGTGGGGGCTTCATTCTGCTCCCCACCACTATTTAACATCACAGGGGGCTGGGTACCTGGAGAACAACTGGTCTTACTATTAAAGACTGAGGCAAAGGCGGCATTAAGTACCTCAGCCTTTTCCTCATCCTTTGTCACTATGTTTCCCCCCGCATCCAGTAAAGGATGAAGATTCTCCTTAGCCCTCCTTTTGTTGTTAATGTATTTATAGAAACATTTTTTGTTGTCTTTTACGGCAGTCGCCAGGTTAAGTTCTATTTGGGCTTTGGCCCTTCTAATTTTCTCCCTGCAAAACCTCATGGCATCCTTGTAGTCTTCCTGAGTAGTCTGTCCCTTCTTCCAAAGGTCATAAACTCTTCTTTTTTTCCTGAGTTCCACCCAAAGCTCTCTGTTCAGCCAGGCCGGTCTTCTTCCCCACTGGCTCATCTTCCAGCACATGGGGACGGCCTGCTCCTGTGCCTTTAAGACGTTAAAAATTTAAGTGATCTTTCATCCTTATGCCAAATTACGATACCCTTTCATATAGCCTCTCTTCATGAATTACTTTTTGCAAGACTTGCAGCACAAGTTCATCAGGAATTTAATCCCAGAGTGGAGGAATTAGGAGCCAGTATCATAGATGCTGTGGGTGCTGTATGCAGACTTCTTACTGACATGCTTAGCTTGATTCTTCAAGCCTGGAAACCTGAATAAGTGCTTTAAGAGTGTGTTAAAAACTCACATTTATCTTGGATCACAAAAATGCAGCCAGAACTAATATAGAAAACCCCTTTCTTTTAAGGAAGATAGACGTTTACAGAAGGTTTAGATTAGTTCAGTGGATATTTAATGTAGGCAGAAAAGATGATTCAGCAAGACAAGAGTGAGATAAAAGCTATTGTGATTCCTCTTGGACACAAAGACATGTTAGCAGTGGTCAGACCTTTGACAAGATATTAAATCATTGCTGAATAGCTGGTATTTGGCTTTTCTGTCCTTTGGTGTCCCAGAGAGCCTTGGCTTGCTCAAAGCACTCTGTGGTACTCTGTTGCTCTGGAATATTTCTTCTTATCATCCACTATGTATGACTTTTCCTGAACAGAAGATACTGCTTTGGTTCTTGCCATCCAGACTTATAAACCACCTCCTAGCACCTGCATGATATGTACAGACACGTGCATTTAAATGCAAAGTTTGGTTTAAAAAAACCTGTATTGTTATGCTTGGGATGTTAAAATAAATAATATTTGGAACCCTGCCTCCAGAGAAAGCACAATGTACACACAAGTGCTGGTAAACCCCCAAGTTTTGTTTGCTAGCTAGTTAGCTGGAGGGATGTGGGAATGGAGGCCATAGGTAGATGGCTTTGTCCTTAGTAGGTGAGAGACTGTTCTATATTTTTATTGAATGCTCATTAGTAGCCTGGTCTCTCATTGACTTGTGACTCATTAACACAGCTCATCAAAATTTTTAAACTTTGGTAAAAGTCAATTGCCTGAAAATCAGTTATTCAATCATCCAAGAATCCAACAGCACAGAGTAAAGGGTGGACACTGTGCATATTAAGTACTGTAAAAGGCGGGACACTGAGCATATTAGGTACTAACACTGGGTCTCAAGTTCCATTTTAAATGCTTGGTTTGATTCACAAAACGGGAAGACCAAAGAGCTCGTTCTGCCACACAGAGCCTGTTACTCCAGTGGCTATTTCACAGTCGTAGACTAGCTGAGTGAGTCTGCACTGTTCCTGTCAGGGCACAAGCATTGCCAGGTAGGAGCAAGCAGCAGTTTTCTGTTTCTGCTGCAGGCCCAGCACTCTCTCCCGTCTGTGGCTTTGGTGCAGCTCTCCCTCTTGTCTCCACAGCCCAATTTTCTTTCCCATTTGCAGACGATGTCTGTTAGGCAGTCTCGTAGCAGTCCTTGCTGTCTTAGTTTCCTGACATATCATGGCTCTTTTTAACTACCCAGAGCCTATTGCCTCTCACCCAAAAAGCATGTGAAAGTTTGGCCCTTTGCCTGTGATGATTTCAATTAAAAATTGTCATGTGTATTTCTGACATTGCTCAATATATGTATCTCTCATAGCTGTTGGTCTGCCTTGGTTGTCAAATACACTTTACTGCTTTGGTCTTGACTTTCTGCAGTCTTGCATGACTGCACATGGGCAGGCATAGATATATGTTTTCAGCTGACGTAGCAAAGGAAATTGTAGTAACGAGCAGCCGCAGCCATCATGTGGTTTTCATTGATCCGGAAAGCTATGCTGAGTGAGCACACTGTAGTTCAAGCTCCATCGCAGCAGTGCTGGTCTGTGGTGTGCAAGTGTCTAAACCTGTGTGATTAGTTAGTCTCTGCTCAGGAGAAGTTTCTGGTATTTCAAACAGAAATGTAGGTATGCTTGGACAATTCTTATACGCTTCGCCTTCTGTATTACCTCTGGATTTCATTCATGGGTATCTCTGTCTCTGGCAGCTACGTTTCTTACCTGGTGACACACACATCATGAATGTTCCAGACTCATTCCCTGGGCGAGGTCCCTGGCTGCTGCACTGCCTTGGGACTCCCAAATACAACATTTTTCACTTAGAATATCACCATTTGCATTAATTTCATTTTGGTATTCTTAATTGGATAAGTTGCTATTTCCTTTTAGTCCAGCGTTGGACACAGCTCTCCACAGGACATTGTTGAAGATGGTTATGGCCATCTTGACATGGCGCCTGTCATGACAGGGGCAGAGCTTCAGCCACGTGTATCCTCCCGTGCTTTGCTGTTTCTTGGCTTACCCGGCTCACTTCATACTCAAGACAGAGTGCCAAAACTGGGGCAGCAGGATAAATTTAGGTTGGTCTCACGTGCATGTTTAGGCCCAAGGCTAATGCAACAAAATAGATCTGGGACGATTACAAAGTCCTCTTCCCATTTCTGCGGTCTGAAAGAAATGATCTTAGCAGCTCATACTGACAGAGCGCAGCTCCGAGGCGGAAGTGAGAAAGTGAAGTTTCTTACCTAGGTTGTGCTTAAATTGTAGACCTTCTATAGGACATAGATTAAAGGGGAAGAAAATAAACTATTGAACTTCAAGCCTGAGTGACAGATGAAGCAACTAGCAGCAGCCTCCTTCCTCCTTCCAAAAGCACAGGCTCTGATCCTGCTAGCAGTCTGTGAGGTGCTGGTGAGGAAATCCAAAACAACAGACGAAGCACCTAGCTGCAGCCTCCATCTAGCTGCAGATGCCTGTGTTTTCTGTGTACATGAAATGAACTTAGACCTTTATAGGGACAGTTAGCAAGGCAAACCAAACTAATGCGGTAAACCCACAGACATGGTATCGAATCCACGTGCATGACCAGTCATTTTTTATAGTGAAAAAACTCACTGTGGGGCATCAGATCAGCTCCAGAAAGACAGGTGGTAGTTCATGGGTAGCTTTATGTAGCCAAGATCTAGAAATCCCATTTTGGATCTTTCAGACCAAGAAGGTAGTCTATGAATTTAGCCCCAGAAGCTGCCCTGCTCTTGGCTCTAGAATGGGCAAGCAGGGCAGGATTATGGTAAACCACAAAACTCACAGGGTCCTGAGATTTTACCTTGCCAGAAGGAGAAAGATTATGGTCTAGCAAAAGAACTGCATGATGGATGCTGCTTGAATTGCTGGCTGGAAGACAAATTGGAGGAGTCAAACTGGAGCCAAACAAAAAGTTCGGTATAAATCACAAGAAAAATATATTTTACAGGTTTGAAAACTATAGCAAATGAACTGGATGTAGGTAAGCTGACAGATGAACTATCAATTTGAAACTATTTTTTTGAAACAGTTCACAAGTGTTTCTAGTTCCTTCAATGGGGCCAGACTGGACTTTTTGGGGTTTCTATGTTAAAATGTTTAAACAGAAATAAATTTCATTAAGCTGTAGCAGTGACAAGAAATGGGTGATTGCTAGCTTATTCTAGTGCCTGAAGAGCTTCTTCAAGCGTGGTTGGCCAGCTCTTCCTTTCTGTGCTGTCTCTGCTTTTTCTCAAGAAATGCCTTGATTTTACTGTCTGGGACCCTCAGCATTTTGAAAGACCTCCAAGGCATCCACAGGCTGCGTGAGGTAGGTCCTCAAATATTGAAGAGCCACTCTGAGCTTCACCCCTATTGGATTCATTCTCAGTTCAGACAGCAGGACAGAACTCTTCAGACGCACTTCATGACTTAACACCACGCCAGCATCAAAGCAGACCACCAAGGCACCCACTGATTTCCACAGGGGTGACTTTTATTTCAGTGCACCACAGGAGGCTTTTTCTTAGCTGGTGTCTTTTGTAGTTTCATTTTGATTGGCTTTATTTATATAAAGCCAATATATTTAGCAAATGCTGTTGCACCAGCACTATTTTTGACATTTAAATGTATGCAGCAAAATTACCCGAGTTGGTTAACTCCCCATTTCAAATGCCTCCGGCACCACTGCGCATGCTCCATCTCAGAGAGGTTTGTGTTGGCTCACATGGTGCACCAGACGTATTCTCATAATATGGTCATTTACTCATGAATATACAAGTGGCAGAACAGGACAATAAATCTTTTGTCTCTTAAGGGCAGATATGAAACATCTAAACATCCATGACCCAGAATCTCATCTATCCTTGCAGCATGTCTCCCACCATTTGATTTCACTGTCTTTTTCCTGGTTTAGATACCTATATGTGTCCTGTACTAACCAGTTAAGAGATGCGAATCTTTCTCAAAGTTGTCCCTATGATGTTCCCTTTTAGTGTTACCATTTTTAAACAGTGGAGCAAGAAATTTGAAAGACATACTGGTAGGACTGGTTCCCAGATAACAGTAAATATGCAGGATTTCAGAAGAAACTTTGATTTATTCGGACTGAAGGAGTGCAACTGTAAAGAAATAATATTTTTTGGGAAGGAGCTATGAAATCACACTACAAAAACAGATAATAGCTGAAGAGTAACTCGTTGAGTACTACAAATAAGCATGAATGCATTTATGATGGAAATATCTGCTTATACTTTAAATAAAGTGTAAACAAGTGAATATAAAATTTACTTGTTTTACCAAAGCAAATGTAATCAATGCTTTTTTTTTTCCCTTGAATTTTTTTCTGTTTGTTTTTATATTGCCTTCTTTTCAGCTCTGCCCTTACAATGTGGATTTCAGGCTAAATATTTATGTTACTCATTCCCAGGTTTTCTTAGAAGCTGGAATAATGCTGTTATAATTTACCAATATGATACAACAAAGAAAAATCCCAGCAGAGGTGGAAGAGTGGAGGGACACACTGCATTATCTTTGTACCTGTACTGATTTTAGACTGCATGGTATTAACAAGCCAAAAGTATTATTCTCTTGGTTGTTGCTGCTGTTGTTATATGGTTCAGGTTTCTGTAGTTCCTCAAACATTGACAGTATTTTTATTCTGCAACTGAATGGATTTGCCCTCTCACCTGTACATGAAAGATTAATTATTTGTCGCATTCCCATTAGCATTAATAGGAATTACTTGCAAAAATCTCTTGATGATTCCGAGCCAGGTCATTCAATAGCAATGCAGGCCTAATTCTGCTCCAGAGGAAGCTGTACTCTGCCTACAGACCTGTGTGAAATGAATAAAAATGGTGTTGTGGACTCAGTGTGCTGTGCTGCATTCTTTGCAAGTCACCCTCTTGAAGAAATGAGAGCAAAGCTGTCTTGGCATTGACGAGCGTTCCCTAAAATGAGCCTTGAATTTTGTCTTCCACATTTTTGTCTTCATTCTACATGTTCTAAAACAAAAAAAAAACCCCAACCCACAGATATGGAAAAATAGTAAATCCAGAGAATAGTAAATAGTAAACATGGAGAAAATAGTACATAAAAATGTTCCATTACCACTTTAGTGAAACTTTGTCCTTTGACAAAGATTTTATGGAACATAAAAAGACAGCAAAATTTAAAAAAACATCTCAGTGTTATATGTAACTGGACAAAGGTTTCTGCTGCCTATCTAACGTAACTTTCTTGTTTCTCTTCTTGAATAAGAAGATACTCAAGGTAAATTGCAGAGACAAAGTTATAAACTATAATCAGTGTCATTGATCATCCCAATTTACCTAGCTGGATTTAGAAACTGCAGAACATATGATACATGAGAAGAAAAAGTATTTTGAACTATCTGGAGAACAAAAGCGCAGGCCCAATCCTGTTAGCAGTCTGTGAGGTGCTGGCAAGGAAATCCAAAGCAACCGACCTGGATTACAACAAACCTGAGACTCTGACCCAGGGTGACAAACGTGAAGGAGACTCAGAGAAAACTGACAGAAGCTGAAATGAATTTTTTGAGCAGCTCCAGCCAGAATCTTAAGAAAGCTGCTGCCAGAGAGGTTTGCCTGGAAGCCACATGAATCACGTTGACTTCCCAGAAGCTGTTTGAAGGCTGGAGGTTGGACATAATTCTAATTTGTCACTGCGTCTTTAACTGTAAGCACTTCAGCCTGTGTCGGGGGATTTCACCACCAGGTGCTTCGGCACTGAAGGTTTTTACAGACTGCCACATCATCCACTTTGCAAACTAAACAAGTTTTGTTTAGTTCTCAGTTTTCTGTAGGAGGAATTACACATCTCTCATCTCAGAGGATACAGCCTCCTCTCTGTGGAAGAAAGCATGACTATTTCAACTAGAAAATAGACAACGTGTCTGCAGTTTGATTTGAAGCTTTCAGTCCTGAACCTCATGATAAAATTGAGATTGAACCTCAGCACATTGTGAAACAATATTTACAGACCGGGGATGTGTCCCTAAACTAGTGAAGACACAACTGCTTATTTTGAAAACAGAGGAAAAGAGATAATGCATCTACTAAGAAGAGGCAGAACAGTGGTTTATTGTTCTAACAGATCATAACTCCACTGGTTCCTTGATAAATCCATCTTAGCTTACCTGCACAAGAATACTACAAATCAGGAGATGCATAACCATCCAAGCTCAGATACAGGTCTTTCAACTGACAGGCTCGATAAATATGGTATAAACTAGAACCAGTTAAAAAACCAGTTCTTTGAAGAATATTAACTCAGCATTGATTCATTTTTAAATGCCCTTTTGCAGAAAAACATTATCAGTTTTAGAGCAGCTGGTACTTCAAGGAGCCCTCTGCCTCTAACAGAACAAAAAAAATAAGAGCCTCTGTCTTAGTTAAACTGCACCTGGCATCAGAACAAGCATTGTAAGATGGTACTGCCATCTTCATGAATAAGGAACATTTGATTTATTTATTAGTTTGAAAGTGAGAAGATTCTGGGAATTTGTTGTCAAGCCAAAAGACTTTCTACTGTATTACCTGTTCTTCCAATTTATATTAATGAAGCTGCAGAGAGTTAGAAACTAACAACTGAGTTAGTCTTTTATGAGTTATTTCCTCAGTTATTTCCTAAGTAAACACACAAAGTAATGGAGTCCTCTATATTCATATTCCCTCAGTAGTGGTTTAGGACCTAAGTCACTTCAGGTTGTCACCTAGGTCCCATGTAAGCAGTGCCTAGGAGATGAAAGTCTCCTGTCACCTATGTGCCAGGAGAAAGTGATGGAAAGGTTATTTCTTACCTGTTTTCTCATAGTTGGTCACTGTAAAGAAACAGAGGGGAAAGAAATGAGTAAGTACTCACACCATGTCCCTTGTTGTTTATCATGTTGCCCATCAGGGAGTACAGTTTAAAGGTAAGACAGAACATTTATTTGAATAGTCCATCAGAGATGCTCTTTATGCAAGGTCTGCATCAGTTAATGATACTTTGCCATTCTGAAAGGTGGTATTTTTCTATTATATCAGAAACTGTAGACCTCCTGCAGGCTGATGAAATACTTTTTATTAGTCTCAAGGGCCCAGCTGTTCAATAAATTAAGAGCAGGAAATCCAAGACATGTTATCTTTTCTCTCTAACACTACCTGAATTAATTGGCAAATTGTTCTCTGTTGCATAACAGGTGCAAAACACATCATATCCCACGCCTTGCTCCTTCTGAGACAGCCATCTGAGGTGCCCTGTTGCTTTCTGTACAGCGGGTCTTCTGTATCAGATTTCAAAATTGAAAACTTGCCTGATGTCTGTGAGCATGGAGATCTCTACTGCCTACTGCAACACGTTTGGCAATGGGCTGATGATGTGTGTGTAGACTGTGGCACATTCAGAAATCCTAGGAATAAAAAGTGCCAAAAAATGTAAAGTATTGCTCCTTATTGTTGTCATGTATCTAAACAGGCAGTAAGGGAAATAACTGAATTTCATTTAAAAATATTGCTTGTCAAGGGTCAGTCCCTAGCCCATTCCAAACCAACGCAAGTTTTACTGTTACCTTGAATGAGGTTGGGATGATAGGAATGTAAATCTTAATAGTTGCAGCTGATAATCAGAAACCCACATCTGCTCCCCAACTAGAAAATAGTGCCATATTGAACTCCCTCACACAAATATAGTAATTAGCTGTTTGTTACTTATATGCAGTAGTGTTCTGAACATTAAGCAAATGAGGTAGCTTTCACATAACGAATTTGGTAGTTCCTTCTTGAGTTAGACGGGTACTGGTACCAGAGAATTAGGCTCACTCTCCTTTGAGCACTTACAGATGGAGCAGTCAGAAGGTTTGCATTGCGTGGCAAGATACAGGGACAAGATTTTGAATCCCTCCTAAGCTGTAGTCCCTTTTAAAAAAAAAAAAAATTGTTTGTATTGGCAGAAAATTTGTAGAGAATTTTCTGCTTGCTACACAGAACTCCTTTCTTTGGATTCATGCAGAACTGAAGGTAGAAATCCAAGCTCAATTGTCAGATGCAAGCAGGGGAGGCGGTGGGTGGCCCTGCTGTCTGCTGAGTGCTAGTCTCCCCCCCGCCGTTCTGACTTCTCTCTCCCTCTTTGTCCTGTGGTGCCTGCTAAGTAAGGCAGTTGCCACAATCAAAGCTAGAACCTCAGGACACAAAACCATCTGGGGGAAAAAAACAACCTCTTCTGTATTAGACGGCTGACTGAGGATGGCAGCGCAGACAGGATAGCAGCAGCAGCCCTGACCGCCGCACGGCTTAGCAAAACAATCAAAAATTGCATTGTTGCCTCAATTGTGTGTGAAAGCAATGATTAACTAGCGTGTTTTAGCAAAAAGGGAAAAGGGACACAGTCTTGGCTTGTGCTGAGGATGTTCTCCACAGGAGATCGTGGCAGGCAACAACGACAGGATAGGAAAACACCCTAATCCTGAGGCCAAGTGGCTGCAGTTGGAACACCAAATTTCCATAGCTGTGAACCAAACCTGTGGGCTACCCAGTCCAGCATCGGGTCTCCAGCAGTGAGCAATTTCAGCTCCATCAAAGAAAGGTACGGGAAGCGCTGTAACAGGCAAGGGTGCAATAGGCCATATAAAATACCTCATCCTAATTCTTAATTTCGGACTGACCTGACATCTGAAATGAGAATTCGTCTGGTCTTTCCAAATAGTGTGTTTGTGGGTTCACAATTGTGTAAGGATGGGTGACGGAGGTGGAAATAGCGTTAGTTATTATAAATTATTATATGTAGTAGATACAGCTTAGATGAAGAGATCTTTATTATGGTTGCAAAGTCAAGAACAGTCATTAGGACAGTCTGTGCTCAAGACTGCCCGGGAGTGAGGCCAGATCACTCTTGGGAAAAGCCGTTCTTCCCAGCGCCTAGCCTTGTAGCAGTGGGTGAAACAGTCCTACCTCTACTTCCAGCAACATTCCACCCCCATTCTCTTATCCCTTGAGACATTGTGCTCTGGTGTGAAAACTAGTTCAAAGTCCAGTTCACACAGGATTCTGTAAGGGAAAACCTGTCACTTACATGATGCTTATAATTTAGGGTGGACTGAAATTAAATTTCACTTCGCATGATACATGCCTCAGAGACAGGTCAGCATTAGCAGCTGCAAAGGCTGCTGAGTTTGAGAAGCAAAGTTTATAACACTCATCCTGTACTTCAGAGAATCTTCATAAGACCGTTTTCATCTCTAGGACTGAAAACTTCCAGATGGTTAGATCCATGATGGCTCCTCTGCAGTTTTGCTTAGCAATCCTTTCTAAAAAGCAATTTTAAGAGGCAAACTAAAGATCTAATTCTGGCACTGAAGAGCTGCTAGACACAATAACTGCTGGACCATTACACTAATTGCAACTTAAATGTTTTAAAGAACAGCCAGATAAGTTTACCTCAGCTTTGCAAAGGTATATTATTTAACAAACATACATAGTACAGTCGTCTTTGCCATCCAGATAATATAAAGGAGAAAACAAGCTTTTTTTGACTGTTGGCTTTGGGGTTTTGAATGTTGGCTTTTTGATTTTATTTAGATGTTGTTTATTAAAATCTTCAGAGCTTATTCCATAATTTTCTTTACTCCAGACAATTTACATTGCCATGTTGTTGTGACTTACAGATCATATTGAACCAACCATGTCAGACACCATCTGATGCATAAGTGTATATAAGCAACAAAAACAGTACTACCTGATGTAGAAATTTATATATAAACTTATAAAATGCATTCTGTGATGTGTTTTTTTTTTTTTTTTTTGTAATGCCAACCATAACATACCACAGATAAGATGCATTTGGAGAGCTGGGACTCTAGTCGGAAAAACATGGGGGGGGCTATTAAGTTTATCTTGTTTGCCTTATGAATGTTTTTGACAGAATATATTATCAGGTATCTTCTTAAATGTGGACCCTTGGTAACTATAGCAGCTTATATGAAATACCAAAGCCAGTCATTCTAGACAGGTTATATTAGTCCTAGGAATCTATAAAATCAGTCCATCACCATTGGACAGATTGGAAACTGGCTACACGTAGGTCTCAAAATCTAACATGAAATTAAAACCATTCTAAACCAGGTGTGTTTCTAATGGAAGTCTGCATCAATCAGTCTTGGGCCTAAAGAATTTTTTCCTGACAATAGCTGGAAAGCAAAAATATTTTCTGATAAAGTTTGCAGCTAATGGGAGAAATTGGAGGAGTTACAAATAACAGAGAAAGATGGATAGAGCAATTGCGACCATTTAGCATACCAGCTGTCATAATCAATACGCAATTAATACTTCCAGGAACACAGAATTCTTCACGTTTTAACAGCCTTCCATTGTTTTAAAGTCTTTGCCTTGATTTGAATGTATTCTGAGATGGATAACATACTGGTACCTTTCATGCTCCACTTCAGTCTTTAAATTACCCTCAGTGTTTAAAAATCAGTGCTTTTATTTCAAAGAGTGCTTGTTACCTGGAAAAGTCTTGATGACAATTTGGCTCTAAAGAAACTCACCACAGAAATGCTGGAAGTACTCTGCAGGAGCGGAGGAGAATTGCCTCCATTCATGCTAGCAGCCGAGATGACTAGGTTGTCCTGTTGTTCAGAAGAATGAAGTGTTGGAAATGCTACATATGGTTAACTGGTAGAGCACTGGGACAAAAGTATGGTAATAGAGAAGAGGCTAAAAATCAGGATGGCACACAGCTTCCCTCCTTTTCTTTCTTTTTTTTTCTTTTTTTAAATCTGCAATTTTTCCAAAATAAATAAGTTTTTTCAAATGTGTTTACAGTCAACCAGAAAGGAGGAGGAGGAGCAGTCAGGCAGAGAGCAAACTGCAGAGCAGGAAACCGGAGCTGAGCATGTCTGTGTGCTGCTCGCATAACCAGGCATGGGCCCCTTCAAAATGTAATCCTGTTTGTGTCACTGTTTGCTACACTCCCTAACTGGATTAAAAAGAAAAAGAAGAAGACAAATCCAAATCCTCCAAGGGCTATCTTTGGAACATCCTCAGAGATTAATGACGGGCTCACAAATAGGAAACTGTTTATAAGACTCATTTCTGGTGTGCCTCTGGATTAGGAGGCTGAGGAATTCGTAATAGTACCGGCAGAATAATGGAGAAAAACTTGAAAACAAACTTTTCAGGTTATGCTCAGATTATGCTGTCATTCTTCATTTGGGGCTAGTGTGATATGAACAACCTGTCTCTTTTTTATTGTGCCTGAAAGAAAAGGAGAATTTTCCATGGTTTATTTATTTGTTTGTTATTTTGCAACTGTTTGGGATTAATGAAGTGTGGATTTGTGAAGTGTGTGAAGTCTGGAAATGTGCTTGCTACCTCTGGCTCCAAGGGGAGGAAGATCTAGCCTGACAGCAAGCTCCTGGTATGTCTGAAACAGTGTAAAGTAGGAAAAAAATGAGCAGACCAAAGAACGCTTGAGATATTCTGTGTATCCATTGGAAGTATTCTGCGTATTATGTGATATTTCAAACTTGAAATTGTCCAAGAATAGTAATTGGAGTACTTCCAGCCTCAAATTTGCAAACTTCACATATCCCTTCAAAACCATGCTATTGGCTTTAAAAAATATGGTGTCAAAAAAGAAGGCATATCGTTCCCGAATATTTAGATTAAATTTTACAGTTCCTTACACATTACAAGGATTAGAAGTTTAATTTTTCCCAACAGTAACCTCAACATCCAGTTAATCCACAGATTAGGGAGCTGGTGCCCTGTGACTCTTGCCAAGGCTACTGGAACTGATTCAGTCTTGAGAGAAGTTGGTCTTATGTAAACCATAATGTCTTTAGAGCCTGAAATTTAACTTTGAAGAATTGTGATGGATGTTTTTGGGAACTGTGAACATGGAGAATCTTTGTCACGAGCCAAGGCTGATTGAAAAAATCTTGTTAGGCAGAAGAAAAGTGCACAAGTGATTTGGAGACCTACTGGTCAGGCAGATCCCAGGCGCCTCTTTCTGTATGTGCTCTGGCTACTGAACAAAACTAATTCCCTCTCCTTTTCACTCATACAAAATGCCATCTATCATTCCTGGCTGACACTTCCATTCGTGCACTGTGACCCCTTCAGAGGCAGAAGAAAAGACACACTTGCACAACACTGAGCCTTCTTTTATCACCTGATATGAAAAGACCTCTATTTGCCCCATTGATAAACATGGTTAAATGGAAGCACCTGGAATGCAATGAACTCAGAGACTGGATGCTGTAGAGGTATATATTATGTAGGAGCCTCTACACTGAATAGCTTCTGGGTTTTAGGTCTTATTTTAATTCAGGGTGGGGAAAAAAGTATAAATAATCTTACAGAAAGATTCTGCTGGGTTGTTTTTTTTAGTTAAAGGTCTTTTCAACTCTCCTGTAAGTACATACCAGAACATCACAGATGATAACTAGAGGTATATACCAAACATCAATTTAACTGCTTGAATTATCAACACATTGATGCTGCTTACACTTCATTAGTTCACAGTCCTATTTACATGACAAAGTACATTTGTGTTTAGTAATGTTAATGGTGATATTTGTTTAATGGGTATTTTTCTTAATGCCAGAGTGCTGATTCCTAAGCCTTCAGGGGCTATGGAGAAATAACGCTGTAAAGAAATACACAGTTTATGTATTATATATTTTTATTCACTTGGATTGTGCATAACATAGGCGTTGCTACTCCAGGATATAAATGAGACCCTCTGTACAACTGATTCAAAAAATATTTTGAAGAAAAATATGAAGTGCCAAGCCTAAAATTTCTAAGCAGTTAGTAGGGGGAATTGCTGTATTAACAACATGACCCACATGACCAGTATTACCACATGACTGGTGTTTATCGGTTAGTTTAGTTCTTTAATTTCACAGTTTTCAAGCCAGCTTCATGACCCTGAGGGATCTGTTGTGCATGCTTGGAAATGGCAGTACTACAACCCCAAATCTTTACCTGCATGTTTTCAAGATTGGCACTTCACGTTACACCCAGGTGTGCAGAAAGCAGCAATCCTTAGATGTCCTGCTGCCTTCTTACTAGTTCACATCACTATACGTAAGCAAAATCCTTAAGGTTATTTTGGTGATCAGTCCGTTCCAAGGAAGGGATAAGTGTACTCTCTAAATAACTGCTGACACTAGAAGCCATTTTGTAGCATAGATCTTCTCTGCAGTTATCATTTGGCCCCTAACCTTCTCTCCTGTGACTTTTTAGAACAAATTATATTCCAAATTTTCCAGTATCTCTTTTCCTGATACTGTATTTAAAATAAGAAAATTAAGAGCATTTTTTAAAAATTGAGTTTGAGACATGAGTTTGAATTGTGTCTGACTTAGAACTTTCTTAGATGGATAACAATACCTGCAAAACCCTAAAAGTTTGCTACTTAAACCCTGTGAAGTAGAAACAGCTGTGAATTTTCAACACAATGCCTTGCATATGTTTGCTTGATTTTTTTTTTCCCTACTGGATATGAATTATTAAGTGTGGGTTAGGCTATCACCATTCAAAGGCAATACTTCAATGCTAGATGTGCAGCTCCTGCGTCTAATGACAGGGGCTGATACCATGAAATTTCGGTGAAGAACTGCCAGTTTTCTAAATCACTTTCCGGCAACTTCTGCTTTTCAATTACTGTAACCCTCACCTGTGCTTATGGGCTTGTTGAGACTGTGGAGATAGTTTTGGAGTGGGAATTTTGAAAATTCTTTTGATTGCAGTTTCGATTCATTAATTACCACAGAGCTTTTTAATTATTTTCTTGTTTGTCAAATGTTCTGTATTATGTGTGCAGTTAAACAAGCCTGAAAACCACATTCTGTAAATTTAAGGTAATACAAACATTTCTCCTTTAGGAGTTGGGTTCGGTCATAGGACATAAAAGAGCTGTTAAATAGTCACAACTTTTCATCTGCACTGATCTGGGTTGGATGTGAAAGGTTTTGTATCCTATTAACAATCTCCTGAGCTAACCAGCCCCTTAAATGTGATTACAAGGATCACACATCTAAGACCTTCAAAAGGGGTTACGGAGCTCTTTTGATCAACTAAAGAAAATATCTGGCAAAGCTTGGGGTTGCTTCAGAGAAATCTATGCATTCAATAAAGAACTCATGCTTTTGGGCATGCTTGGTAATTCATTATGGTGGATGGTATTTATCATCAAAGGAATAATAAGCTAGCTGTAGATAAACTAAGTGGTGGTTTTCCTGGAGGATATTTACTCAGGTGTCACAGGAAGTATTCTTTCTCTGTAATAAACACCAAAAGGGGAGGAGTTCCTCATATTTGCTCCAGGCTGTGCTCAGTTAAGCAGCCAGAGAGGTCAAAAAGCAGTTCCCCAGAGAGGTAAGTTCTTTAATTCTTATAGTGGTGGTATCTCTTCTGCTAGTTAAATGTGCTTGTTTATTTTCTGAAGTTATCTTTTACCTATTTGCTGATCTTTTTGTGAATCACTTGTTATTTGCATATGTACATAATTAGCCATCAAAAGACCTCATCATGGCTAGAATAGTATTAAAAGCTCAATTATAAAGAAAAGACAATAGATGAAAAGAGGGAACATGTGCTTTAGGTCCCACAAGCCCTCCATTGCTGAGCTCTTCCTCAACAGCAGGAGGACCCCCTTTTGTAGGGGGGTCCACAGTGTCTAGCACAGCAGGATCCTGACTTTATTTGGATGTGGTAAGGAGTTTCACAATGCAGGAAATAATTTATTAAATAAATTATAGTCTTAATCTGATGCCTTAATCACAAGAGCATAATTTTTTCTTTTTGTCATTAGAAGCTTCTAGGAAAGTAAAAGTCTGAGTTTATCAGTTCTGAAGTAAAAGAGGTCTATTCTACTTATGTATGCTTCTGGTCCATTATATTACAATGAAGAATAAGGCTTATTCTATAAGCAATTTTCTAGTGTGATCTAATGTTGAAGGTGCTCTGAAAGGGTGTCTGTTCACACTGCTTTCATACTTCTCACATAGTAATTTAAAAATAGTTTTCAGACTTACACCCACAATATTTCTAATGATGTTAAAAACTATGTTGAAAGGCAAGGAGAGAGTCTGAAACTAATCTAACCACAATCTGTTAAAAAGATAGTGTAGTATAGATGCTGTCTCGTGGCATTAAGCACAACTTAACCTCGTACCAGGTACAGCTGGAGATTATCACACTTAATTTATCTTTTTATATATATCTAGATATTGTCAACACATAACACTTGCCCTTAATCATGTCAAATTTATTTTGGAGGAGAGGGAGCATATACCCACATTCATTCAGGAACTTTGAAATCTCATCTGGAAGGCTGTCTAGAGAAAAGCAAAGCCATAAATGTTTGGGAGAAAGAGGGGCAAAAGCCAAGGCATGCTGAGATGGAGAAAGAAGAAGAACATGAAGGAGTGAAATAAAGGGAATGGAGAAGTGCGGCTAGGCTGCATGACACTGAATGTCACTTAATCACCTCATGCCTAAGTTTTCCAGCACAATCAGTTTTGATACATAGATTGTCATTCACTAAGGGCCGAAACTCTTTGTTTGTTTGAACAGTACCTACCTTTACAGGCCTCAGAGGTTGGTTGTGACTTTTACTGGTTTAAACTAGGATCCTTTCTGCAGGAACAGGCTGTCATGACTTACGCATCATTCAGGATCATCTAAATGAAACAGATACTAGGTTTTGGGAGTTTCACAGACCAGTTCACCTGAATAACTCATTAATGCAGAAGACCAAGGTGTGTACAATACTTCACTCCAAATAGACTCCTGAGTGACATAACGGATTTTTGCCTTTGAGGCCCCTTTGACAGAAAAAGGAGTGCTCACAGGGAATTTCAGGCCTTCAGAGCTAAGGGACAGTGACCGGCACACTGATACCGAGAAGCAGACAAGGTGGGCAGCAGTGGTTTTGTTTCAGACAACACTGCTGGAAGTGGAAGGGGACATCTAAACCGATCGCTGAAGCTGTTCTTTTTTCTGGCTCCTAAGATTGTGTCTAAGCACTTCTCAGCTTCTTGCTCCAGGCCTCAGATGCACACCAGCTCTGTCTGAGAGGAGAGGTGTGAGTGTGCACCATCCCCTTTTTGTACCTAGCTTTCCGCTGAGAGGCTTTTAGCCTTTTTTCATGGTGCATGCTGGTCAAGATTCTGCATGATCGGAGGATTAGACTGTCATGCTTCTGCATGTGACCTGCCATTCAGAGAGACGAACAGCCTGAAGGCAGTGGCTGCTAGGTACTCATAGGCACAACTAAAATCAATGAGAGCTTTACTCTGGGCTGGGGAAGCTTTCATAAATGCCACTCATGCTGTGATTCAAGCATAAAAGATACAAATGTTTTTACAGCTGAGGCCCTATTCTCTCTCTTCTCCAAGTGACTAGTGACAGGACAAGAGGAAATGGCCTCAAGTTGTGCCAGGGGAGGTTCAGGCTGGGTATTAGGAAAAATTTCTTTACTGAGAGAGTGGTGAAACACTGGAATAAGCTGCCCAGGGAAGTGGTGGAGTCACCATCACTGGAGGTGTTCAAGGAACGTGTGGACGAGGCATTGTGGGACATGGTTTAGTGGGCATGGTGGTGTTAGTTGATGGTTGGACTTGATGATCTTACAGGTCTTTTCCAACCTTAGTAATTCTGTGATTCTGCTACCGCTTCCAACCCCAATTAGTAAAATGGGATTATAAAAGTAGGAAGCTCATTTTGTATTTTTATAGGGTCTCAACCAGGGGAGGAGGAAAGGTTATGAATGGACAGAGCAGCCAGCAGTGAAAGGAGTTAATAAAGACTATATGGCACCTTAAACTTTCTCTCATAAATTCCTATGTGCATAATGCTGCACACAGTCTAAAAATGTTAACAGTTTTTGTACAGTAAAGAAGGTAGTGCTTTGATGAAGGGAATTAAGGAGGCCTCTTGTCCTTACAAATATCTGGCTCATGGCTGTTTAGCTTTGGGGTTTAAGAATCTGGAAGTTTCTATTGATGATTTTCCCACAGTGAGGAATTTTATAAGGCTTCCTGTCCATGCGATTTCTTTGATGTCTGGGATGGGATTAGCAGCCTTTCCCATCACAGATATATTCACATGGAAGGGCCATCCATGAACTACCTGGTCTCTGCTGTGCTTTTGTGAAAGACACAGAACGTAGATAGCTGTGAAACAACTCCCCTACTGACAGACCTGTCTGAAAACAAAAACCAGGTTCAAATATTATCAGAAAAATGGAGGAGGCAAACTCAATGTGACAGCAGAAGTCCCCGATGAAGGTGCACGTTCCCTGGTGCTGATTAAGTTTGGCTGCTCTTTTGTAGTGGATGTGGCACAGGTCCTCTGAAGAAAACCTAAGAAGCTTAATTAAAGGATGGCTTATGTATAACATAGGAGCTCTACTGATAAAGTTCATCCATTTCCAACTTTTGAGTACTTTGTCTTGCAACTTCACCCTGCTATCATGTACTATACTTCTGTTGTGCTGCTGCTGTGTAGCGAGTGACCTCTCTGCAATGGGTAATAACGTGAGCTCTGTGTGCGCGCCACACCTCAATTATTTTTAGCAGACCAGGTAAGTCCATTAGGTTTACGCAGGGCAGCGAGGCCATCGGCAGCCCCAGGGCCACGATTCGCAGCCCTCCCGTAGTAAGTCCGCGGCCTCCCTGGAAGCTCCGTGGCCGACAGGTGCAGCATAATCCCCCGTTGGGTGGATCAGGCCCCGGAGGCTGAGGCACCGCTCTGGACGCGGCCGGCCCGCGATCCCAGGTTGGTTTGGCCCACCCGGGCCGGGGCGGCTCTCTGTACGCTCAGCAGCCGCCCGTTTCCCCGCCGGTCGGGGAGGCCGCGCTGCCCCGGCGCCCCCCGGCGCGCTCTGCCCGGGGCGGGCCGAGCCCTGCCGGCTTTGCCCGCGCTTGCGGGGGATTAGCGGGGCAGACCGCTCATCCGCCGCTGACCCCGAGGCGGGACTGCGGCCGGGCCGGGGCCACCCGGAGGAGGAGGGCGAATCCGAGGCACATTCACCGGAGGTGGCGCGGCCCCAGCCCCCTCGGCGGGGCTGGCTCTGCGGAGACCGGAGGTTTCGCTGCGGGTAATCCCCGGCCCGGGAGCGGCGGGCAGGGTAGGAGGGGGGGTCCCGCAGCCGGTGCCTGACTGGCGGCTCCGCCGCCACTGTGTAAACCCGCTCCCCAGGCAGCCGCCGCGGCGGGAGCCGCGCTGCCCGGCGGCCCCGCCCCGCCCCGCCAAGGGGCTTCGGGGCGGCCCGCTCCCCCCCCCCCGGACATGGCGGACCGGACCCCGGAGGGCGGCAGGCAGGACGGGCCGGGCCGGTGCCTCCCGCCCCCGCCAGCAGAGCAGTGTCGGGACGGGCACTCCAGGCAGCTGCGGGGCGGGCAGGCACGGCCGGGGTGCGCGGCCTGCGAGCGGGGCTGCTCGGGGCCGCGGAGATCTCGGCTCCGGGGGGCGTGTGGAGAGTGCGGGCTGGCTCTGGCACTGTCCCCTGGGCTCTCTCCGTCAGGCCCCTGGGTGAATCCTGCTTGTTTCTACCTTTTTTGTGTGTGTGAGTGAGTTTCTGCGTCAGGAAAGCGTGTGGAGTATTCAGGAGAGGTGTCTCGACGGCTTGGTGCTTGTGGTGAAGCCAGTCAGGGTGCCGAGGCTGGCTGCGGGCGCTGGCAGAGCAGGGCAGGCGCTGCCCACCGGGGTGACACGCAGGCCTGTAGCGTGACCGTGGGCCTCGGCAAGACGGTGTGAAATCTCACCGTGTCCACACCGTCCCAATATACACTCATAGCCCATAACTTCTTACTTATGTTAAGGGCTAGCGAATTTACATGTTGTCTGCAATGCCTTCCTTATCTTGTTATCAAATGACTGTATCACCTTAATTTCAAGCCCTGCCAAAGCTCGTTGATAACAGCTGCTAAATTAATTTTGAGTTGCCACTTCGCTGCTGTTAGAAGTTCTGAGAAGTAGGGAGTGAGTGAGATCACACCGTATTGATTTTATGGCCTTATAAAGTTTTACTGTGTTAAAATAGGAAAACTAAGTTCTTTGCTAATATATTGATCTAGTCTGTAGTCATTGAAAAATTGTTCTCATCACTTGCAGTGCCTCTCTTCCAGGAGTCACAAAATGAGCTGGATAAGATTCAGTTCATGGATTGCTAATGTCAGTTCATTACTTCTGGTGGCACAAGGTCCAAATACAATCTGATAATGACACCATTCCTCCTTCCATTATTAATCTTGTTTTCATGATTGTAATGCCCCTGCATAAGTATTGTCTGTTGGATGACAATTGCCACAAAAATCTTTAGGTCTCATTTGTTTTCAAAATACCAGAGCTTTTAGAATTTACTACAGTAATTAAATTTAGCATTTTGTTTCCATGTTCCTTTCATACCCTCTTCCTATAACTAAAGGTTGGCTTCAAAAAATTGGGATCCTGTACTGATGTCATGTTTGAGCTCTGAAGAATTGTCATCCAGTGGGAAGCCCCTATGCATGAGATTAGACTGAATGCTTACAGCCCTTGCTGATTCTTTAACCTATTGCTTAAAAAAACCCCTCCTCTGATGGAGTTTCCGGAGAACTGTAATCCTCAGCATGCAGTAGGACTTTTACTGTTGCAGGGCATGGGGAGGAATGGAAGAAAACCGAGGTGGAACCTAACACTGATGTAGATCTTTTCCAGCAGCGCCCCCTGAGAACATGCAGAGAGTGAAGAACTGGAGCCTCCCATGAGTGCGGCTGGCCAGTTCAGTCTGCAGCAAGTTGAAATGTCAAGATCAGCTGAATAATAATCAGCAGATGAAATGTCAGTGTGGACACCCAATATGCATTTATCAATAGAAGGAGATCAGGTACTGATACCACACAGTACTGTTTCGCTACTGCATGTAGAAGTTTTACAAAGGTCAAAGAGTCCAGAGGCATCAAGTTTCTCTGAAAACTGTCTTGCTTTGTTGGGAAAGTTGTCTCTGGATAACAGTCAGCAAAGAGGGAAAGGGATTTTAGAAACAGAAGAAGCAGTTACCCAGCCCTTCAGAGAGTGAACGCTAAAAAGTGCCCTCAGAAATGGAACAATTTTTTCCTTGAGCAACCCTAAGGTTAACATTTATACTTTGAATTGTGCGCAGGAAATACATTGTCTGAGATTAAGCTAAATATATCACCATTCCTTGCCTCCATATCCTTTAAAGTAACCATTTATTTCTGCATTTACATTAATTTAGGATTTGGTTGTGGGTTCAAAGTTTGCTTGGCAATGTCATTGCATGGTTCTTGCCTTTTCTGTGCATCATCAGACAATTTCTACGTTGCCTGGCAACTTTCAGGTGATGAGATGTGGCTGGCTTGCAGTTTCCCTGACTGTAGCATGAAGCTGCTACTCATTTTGTCAGTTGTCAAGCTATAACTCTTTGTTTCCAGCAGTTAAGTTGGATAGGATTCATTTCACCTAACACGTCTACCTCTGAAGCTGTATAACTGGTTTCCTGTTGTAGTCAATGGAGACTTAGCCAGTATAATCAATAGAGTCTGGAGAGCAAG
This sequence comes from Gavia stellata, assembly GCF_030936135.1. NCBI lineage: Eukaryota > Metazoa > Chordata > Aves > Gaviiformes > Gaviidae > Gavia > Gavia stellata. The sequence goes on along the minus strand of NC_082599.1, from coordinate 19,059,896 downwards.
TCTTCTTATGCTAAGATGGATGCTAACCAGGTCAGGTAAATCGATTTTTTGATTGCTTTGACTGACTAAAATGGGATTATAGTATCTAGCTTAGGTTCCAATAGGTATGTTATAGACATATCACGTTAGGTGAATCCCAGCTCTTGGGTCTTTTTTACTCGTGTAAGCACACAACAGTGAAAGAAGTGGACTGACTGCTAGAGAAGAGTGTTGATTTTTATTCTTCATCTACCATAGCTGGGGCTAAAGAGTTTTTTTTCCTCTGGAAAGTTTCTTGCAGATGGGAAAGATAATTGTTCAGTTCTGGGAAAACACTGGGGGATGTATAGAGTGGAAAGTAGTAAGCAAACTGATGTACAATCAAAGAGGATAATTCAGATGGACACATGGGTAGTAGAAAAATAATGTAATCATGCAAAATTATATTTTTTATTGTTGTTTTAGAATGAAATTATAATGTTAAGTGTATTCAGCTTTTGACAAAGAAGTAAAAAAACCAATTGTGTTCTAAACACTTGTTTTTAACTAATTGCTGAACTAGACAATCTGCTGACACTGATCTTAGATTTGACTATAGTTCCCATTCAGATACAGGTTGTATCATCATCAAAATCAGAGGTCAAATATCACCCAGAATTAAGTGGGGTTAGTACTGGAATTTCCAGAGTGAAACTTATTCTTTGAAAGATGGATGAGATAGTATGCCGCATAAATGGCTCATTGCAGCTACATTTATACTAGCTTAGGATCTGAGCTGCCATCCGTGTTCATGGTTAAACAATCAAATTTTTTTGACATTTATCCAGAAAGTGCTAGGTGTTAGTATGATGAATTGCATATGGCAGCCTCATGCTCTTGACTTGTCTTAACAATGCCATGCAGCAACCTTTAACTTTCTTATTAAGTACTTGTCAGTGTGGCATAAACTCATGATATACGAGGAAGTGTGTTGTGGGTTTTTATTGTGCTATTGCATTAAGTATTTCAAGGCCACACTGTGCCTTGTGATCAGTACCAGACCAAAGAGCTTATAAACTAGATACTGGATAAAGGCATCAGGTGGCAAAAAAGTGAGGTGAGAAGGGGTTTTTTTTCTTTGTTGTAACAAGCCTCAGCAGTCTCTGCGTGAACATTGCCTCCAATTTCTTTTTCTTTCCTTTTTTTTTTAAGGGTTATTATTTTTCTGGCATCCATTAGGCAAGAGGCTTACGTTTCAGAATCTGCAAGTGTCACCTCCATAGAGGTAACAGACCCAATAGGTAATCTAAGCTAGTGCTGCTGGCTCCTGACATCCACCTCCTGTGACACATGTGAAGACACATTTGTGTCTGGCAAATTACAGGGTAGGATATGTGTAGGAGCTCTCTGGTTAAACACAAGTAGTGTGTGGAATGGGAAGGGGGAGTGATGTGGACAAATAAAAGAGATCAAAGACCTCAGTAGGTGTGTTTTGAACTGAATCAATGAGGTCCTGGTTCCTCTTTTCAAGACCAAAAGATTGTGGTAGCCAGGAGACAAGATGTTGGTGGGAACCTAAAGGCTGGTTTCATTTTAATCATATCTGAATAGGTATTTGCTTTGCTAATCATGTAGGCTCCCTTTTTGGGGAAGGATGAATGACGTAAGGCAAGGTGCATCTCTTATTTTATCAGCTCCTTATGGAGGAAATGGATATGCTTTCATCCAAGTGAGATGGAGGTCCATTCAGAAACTATTGGGGGAGAGGTTTAGAAAGAAGTTGCAAACTTAGGTGGTATGAAACCGTAGTAAAAATATTGGATTAACATGTAATATTCTATGTGAAATTCAGGCTCCATTGTGCTTGCAACCCAGCCTGCAGAAATAAAACCTGGTGCTTATTCCCACTTGACTCTATTGTCTGTAATGCTCTGTGGCCTTGACCATAAAGCCCTCAACAGTGCAATTGGTATGTCTTAATTTTTTGGGTGTGACAAAATTGCTTTCTTGAATTGCCTTTGCAGCAATCAGATAGTTCACAGGAGATATACTATATTCTTCATGAGGCTGCCCCTTCCCTTCCCTCTCCAAACTAGCTAGATACTGAAAATTATGGAGAATGCAGTCATCTGCCAGTGTTGACGCTTAACAGAGCATCTCTGGATATCTCTAGTATGCAACCTGAGGTCTGCTGCCTAGGGTGTATGTTTGATGTGGCCTAGGAAGCTTAAAATCACATAGGGCTGGCTTATAAGAATTCTCACCCAATTCTGTTCTGTGGCAGCCAGATCACTGACACCAGATGCCCCTCTTAGAGTTCAAAAAAAAAACCAAAACCACCAAACCACAAACAAACCAAAAAACCCCACCTCATTGGCTTGTTGTCTTGGAACTCCCAAACTATTTTTCCCACCCCAAATACCCTGAATTCAATCCCTTTAAGTGTCACAGTCCATTTGGATTTTTCAAATTTACAGGACAACATACTCTGTGATATAAACTTTATTTTATAAGCTCATTAAGAAACACAACAAACTAACAGGGGCTCAATCCCCTTTTGCCCAGACCAGTCTATCATGTGAATTCACTTATTCACCATTCAAATCATAAGGTTTCATAACTTACAACCCGTAACTCTTAATATCATGCACCTATGAGGAAAAGAAGAAGACACAGTAACCTAACTGAAGGGGAGAATGCTTATCGTTCCTCCTCCATCACAGTGCAGGCATCCCATGTATCACAGCAGGAAAGCCTCAGCAGTCCAGCTGCTGTTGGATCCATTTCAAAAGCTTTTTGGATAAGCTGATGTTTTATACCTTCCAGCTTGGAGGTTTGGTCTATACCATTTCCCTAAATTATCAGATTCTGAGAAAACTGCCAGGCAAAAGATACTGGCTGCAGGAGACAGGGATCAGCAGGTGATAATGGTGCATAATGGCCCTCCAGCTCTTTCTAGCCATCTGTCTTGCCTACCTGGTGCTCTCGCTTTGACCTACTGGTGCTGCTCCCAGCATACATCAGGCCTTAGCATGAGAAGTGTTAGCTAAAATCTAAGCAGGAGTTGAGTGAACTGTCACGCTGAGCACACCAGAAGTATTTTAAAGGGTTTTTATAGAGGTTCAAGGGTACGTTCCTATCTCAGAAGCTTGGATCAAGTTGTAAATTGTGTTTTTCAAAGTAATTTTTTAATGGTGAGTGGTATGATAAATTGCCCAGTTGTTTGGGCATCCAGACGTATTCCAGAGACAGTCCAATTTATTGCTGAAATATGAGGTTAAATCATTATCAGCTTTCTCAGCTTCACTGAGATGTAATAAAACATTATTCATCACCCAGAACAGAACACTTGAAATCGTTCTATTGAATATATTTTTAATATTAGTAGTGGAAGCTAAACAATTTTTCTGCGGGGGCTTGTTTTTAAACATGGTGGAAGTGAGGAAATATGATGTTCAATATAACTTATTCAAGTTATGATTTTGAAGCTGTAAATCAAAAGACAAAGGATTAGAGTGAATAATTCTTTCTGGAATAGCACTCTTAAATTATGGAACTAAGTATGACAGCTGTTGAATGCATTATTGTTAAGTGTGTGGTGACTTTTCTTAGGACAAGATGATGTGCAACTGGTGTGATTTGCGGAGGAAAATGCAAGCATATGACAGTGTCTCTAGCACTCTTCTCTGGTAGCCAAATAGCACCTGCAGGATCATGTTTCCTCAGCCCTTTCATAGTTGTCCTTGTACCAGTCTCCGCAGACAAATAAGCAATTGATGCTGGGAGTCAATTAATTTCAGAAGCTCTTGCTGTGTATTCTTGTAATGTGTGACATAGCAGGCCCTAGATTTTGATGGAAAACTACGTATTCTGTAGAAAATAATTTGTATGTAGACAGGCTCCAATAAAATTTAGACATCTCAGTTCTTGATAGCCCCTTGATAGCTCTCTGCTTTTTTTTCCTCCAAAAAAATCACTAGTTATGGTTTGAGTATCCAGTAAAACTTTAAATAAATAGTTAACCTCAGTTCTAAAAACTAAAACTCAGAGAAATTTTGAAATTCCATCATTGTTGAATCCCTCAAAGCAAGGGTTTGGGATTATGAATCCTAATCCCTTTATCATCCCCAATTTGGTTATTATTTTCTGTAGTCACAGTTATGAGCTAATTACAAAGCATTTATATATATGTATAAAGTGATTTAAAAACCCCCAGAATTATTGTATTTGAGCACTATTTTGTAGGCAAAAGAAAAAGAAAGTTCCAAAAAAATGTTCTAACTCATTTGTGTTCATTTTCTGGGGAAGAGATGGCTTTGCCTGCAAGTGGTGAAGCTCCCAAGGCATGGATAAATACTAGGCCTGAGATGGAAAGGTAATGCCGTAAGAAGAGACTGCAGTCAATGTCCTGGCTGAGTTGTGTCTATATGAATCCCAGGGGGAGGGTTAGACAGCAGGAAAAAGCAAATTCTGAATCTGGAATGGAAATTTGAGGATTTACGTGTTACAGCTATATGTCTCCGGATCTTGATCCTCTATCTTTACTTTGACCTTAACCTGGATTTGTGTTAAGGGAGATTTCATTGTAGCAGGTAAAATTGGGTCATTTTGTTCGCACAGCCCTTAAAATCAAGGTGCTGGGCCAGTACTGTTTGCAGTCCTTGGTACACAACAGACTGCTGCAGGTTTCCCGGTGTTAGGAGGATATTTCACCACTTTGCTGCATGAGCAGGTATGGAAGTTGGTTATAGTCATGTATATATTTAAAAAAAGGGGGTGGGAGGAAGAGAGAGAGAGAAGAAAACCCTGTCTTCTCACTCATCAGTGAGCTAATCAACCAAGAGCAGAATAATGGGAAGAATCCTGAGCCCTGTGTTCCCCAGGCGAGCTTGTATTATCCAGTAGAAAATTAGTCTGAATACATGTGATGTGCTAGTATACGTATCAGATAATTGAAAGAGCTGGTACAACCTATGTTTGTATAGCAGTCCATTTCAGTTGCTTCTAGTTGGTATGCATACTGTATGTATAGTGGATATACATGGTTATATGAATAAGCAGCTGAATAAAGAAAGTGTGGCTAGTACGCTGGAAGCCACGGATGAAACCGAAATTGAAGCCATTCTCTTCATTATCAGAAAAAACAGTATGGTATTACAGTGCAATTTCTGTCACTGGAGTAATATCATATAAAATGCTTTATGTGTGTAGATTTGTGCTGTTGACATAAAATCTGAGAATAATTACACTGTAGTCTGTTTATAAAGTATTATATAAAAACTTTAAAAATGGGTATATGAAAATGACTCTCCAAACCTGGCTCGTTTACTGCATATTGTGCTCAGGAAGGACTTAAGCACTCAGTGCTGGCTCACTTATTTACTGCTTGCCTACTTAGTAAGGGCTTGAGTCTGTCCTCTTCCTTGCCCCTTCTCTTTTTCAGTCTTGGCTCTACAATTAAGAATATGAGAATGTAATTTTTAACACATTTCTACTGAGTTTTCGGCTGTTCTCAACAACGCGTAAAGGTGGGGTTTTTGTTTTGTTGTTGTTTATCTGGGGGATGTGTGCTTTGTTTTTACCACTGTAGCTTCTGGATAGTTAGTCACTATGAAGGCATGTATAAGTGAATTGTATCCATCATTGACCAGGGCATAGGTGTAACCTGGTCAGTGATGGATACAATACCATCATTGTAAAAGGTGTTTCCTTTACAGTATGTAAAACAGTTGTTAATGAATGTACGTCAGCAAACATGTTTTCCATGACTGTGAATGCTTGGCTGTCAGAAGACCATAACATTGTGAAAAGATCTGCCACTTTGATCTGCTTGGCCTTATCAGTTTTGCATAAAAATTCAAATGGTATGAGTACAATTATAAAACTGACTGTTTGCTGTAAAAGTTTGAATGAACCTAATACTACTTATTTAACATGTTTTGTTTTGTGGGGTTGTTTCCCCTTCTTGCCTGATTCTTGGTAATGGAGCCAAATTCTTTTGGATTTTATGAACTTGACTCCCATTTCCCTGCCCCTCAAAAAATCCCAGAGTGACATTATAGTTTCATTGAAGTGCATGGGAAAGCTTCTACTGACTTCACTCAAGCCTGAAATTACTTCAAATTTTTATTTGAATTTCCCTTTATTTGATATTGTATTGACTGCACTTACCTGTATTAAGTGCAGCATTTCTTATTCATTATGCTTTCAGTGCATGCACAGTACCTGCAAAAACATTTCTGGTGTTTGAGACTAGAATGTATATTTCTCTTCGCATTTGTAGGAAACCAAATGCTATTAACCATTTGTTGAGTGAACATTGAAATCTCTTTTTTCTAGGAGCCATCATTTGAGATGCTTCCGTTGACTGGGAAAACAATAATATTTGATAGCTTTCCTGATCCTTCAGATACCTGGGAAATAATTGAGACTATTGGCAAAGGAACATATGGAAAAGTTTTCAAGGTGTTAAATAAGAAAAATGGCAGCAAAGCAGCAGTCAAAATTTTGGATCCTGTTCACGTAAGCTACTTAAATTACTTGGTTTGTGCTTATTTAATTGTAAGTGAATTTATGTAGTCTGTCTTTCTTTTAATCTTGGTAGATCATTTGCATTAGAAGTGGTAGGGAAATAAACTGCTTCAACCTGCTAAGTATCAGGCTAGCTATCAATGTGTTTTTCCTATCTTGGAAGTGGTTGCATATGGTAGAAGTCAGAAGTATACCTGAACTTTGTTACTTTTATTTTTGGTTCCCCCTTGTTTATCTCTTACTTTCAGAAGCAGAGCTGATTATTTTCCTTTTCAGTACCAGGAGTCCTAGCTTCTTCTATTTATACTGTTGTTTCCTTTCCCTTTTTTACATACTAGCCAGTAAGAAAGTTATGTACTTTTAAGTGCTTTAGAAGTACCTTCAAGCATCTATTTTGAGTACATGCTTTTAGCTGAGTTACATAGGCTCTGTCTACCCCTGCACATCACACAGTGTCAAATTATGATCCCGTGGCCCGTAAGTCCATGAAAAGTGTTTGTGAAAACATAGCATCTTGCATTATCTTTGCTGTGTTTCTTGTTGGTCTGCTTTTTATTTCAGCATGCTTTCAAAGCAACAAAAGGAGGCTCATCTCAATTCAATATAACGTACCTCTCCCAAAGTAAACATGATTTGCAGCCAAGCGATAATGAACTTGATGAATTCAGATGCATTGGAAACTCTATTTTTGACTCTGTTGCTTTCTGTAAACAAGGTTCTCGTGCTTACAATGAATAGGCAGGACTTCTCTTGCAGTTGGTGTTTGTCTAAATGCCTGTATGGCAGGAAATGCTTCTACTTTCATCCATTTCACAAATGTTCAGGAATGATTAAGTGGCAGCTGGCTATGGCAGGGATTACTGAAGGCATGGGGGAAACTTTGGAGGTTGTAGGAAAAGGGTAAAGGATGCTGACAGGAAGAAAGAAGAGGTAGTAAAGCTGGTGCTAGAGGAGAGATAAATAGATTAAGTAGGAGATAAGGGAGTAGAATGTAAAGAGGACAGAAGAAATACAATGGGTAAAGATGCAATACAAGAAATTGAAGAAACAAAAAGGTATAACTGATTTTTAAAAGATTCCTTATTTTAATGAAAAAATGGAAGTCAGTAATGCAGTCAATATCACACTCCAGGACTTGAATCTTTTAACTGAATATATTCTCCTTTTTTCTAAGAACACTATTCTTCTTTTCCCTCTCCTATTTACAGGATGTCTGCAGTAGCTGCTGTACCTCCATGTTACTGTTAAAATGGTAATCCTATATTAGAAATAGGGTGAAAGCAATAAACTAGTTCTTTTTGTTTAAACTGAAAGTATTATTAACGGCTGCAGAGGGAGCCATTGCAATGAAGAAAAAGGTACTTTCTGTATTTTCTTCTTTAAATTTTACAATTTTTTTTCTTGGAAGATGGTTTCAGAATTGTGCCATTTGAGAGGTAGACTGAAAAAAACAAGCAGAAGAAATGTGGTTTTATATCACTTGGTTTAACTGATATTTCCAAATTAAACTGGGAAACTACATTATCATGGGTGATGTGAGACTGAAATAAGCATTTCATTTTTAATCCTTTAGAGATCTCAGATTTTTTGTGTTGAATAACAGCTCAGCTTTTTGAAACTGAAACAGGAAAATGAAGGTGTTGAAATGAGAATATATGAAAACTGAACTGAGAATGCTCTTAGTCTTGTCCTTAGGGCTCTATGTAAATTCCATTGTACTTTAGGGCTCTTACCCAAATTAAGTTCACATGAAAATATTTTCTCTACTGTTTCTAAAAGAGGTACTCTTATGCAGGTAAATATGTTAAATTCAACCAACTATTTCAAGTTTTCTTCCTTCATAAAATACAGAGGAAGATTTTTCTTTTTAGTATGCACAAAATGAATATTCTATTCATTTCATTCTCTCTCTTTTCATTTCTCCTTATAATAGTGAAAATCTCACAAAATCTGAGTACCCCTCAGGAGACGGAAACTACGGACAGTGGGCTAATTCTCTTGCAATTTCCCCAAGGCAGCCAGGGCTATTGTATGTTTTGTGTGTAGTTTTCTGGCTTTTGACTCTTGGGGTTTTTTTGTGGGTTTTTTTTCTTTATGATCTGTGCTGTTGTTTTTGTCAGATGCATTTTCTCTCTTCATCCCTTCTTATCTTCCACTCTTTCCATTTCCTTCCTCTGCCACCTTCAGTGCCTTAGTTCTTCCTTTCTTCCTTGCATCTCTTTTTTTATTGGCTGTATTCTTTGTTGTGCTTATGGGAAAATTAACCTACAGTGAGTTCCTCCTTTTTTTGAAAGAGGAAAATTTCTACTGTTTTTTGGCTACTCCAATAAAAAAAATATCTAAAATCTATCTTTGTAAGAAGTCTTATTCTTGTAATCTCAATATGAAGGTTTAACAGCCCAATTCCTGAAGATACTGGTGGCAGGCAAAGTTCTTTGAGACTAGTCAAGCTGGTATCAAGACAAAAGGCTGCTATGAGGAACTTGAGTTGGATTTAGCATTGGAGAGACCTATATAAGAAAGAAGTGTGCTAAGTCCTCTTAGGGGCAGATGCCTTTGGTGGTGAACAAGACGAGGAGTGTCATTTGTTGGGAATACAAAGCATGCCTTTTCTCTAGCATGGTCACTTCTGTTTGGCAGTGGTGAGACAGGTTTTCAGCACTGAGCAGATGATATGAAATCCATTCATATGGATAGTGGAGTTCATAGGTAGCCTTCCTCTAGAACTGATTTTTCATTTCTATTTCTTTTTCAGTGGGTGTAAATAGCACATTGTATTAAATGTTTTAAATCTGAAAACAAGTATGTTAACATTTTTTTGAGATCTAAACAATGGGGGCAAATAACTGCAGCTATTCTGCCTCTACCTGTGGCCAGGATGGATTGAATATTTTCTCAGCATGACTGAAACACAGTCTGATAGTGTCCCTCAGTGGGCTCTTCCAGTGCATAGGTGGAAGGCATTACCCGAGCCATCCAGTGCCTACCATTGCTAACATCCATGTTTGGTCTGAAAGGGCTTGCACAGCTCCTGGTGCATGTGTTGACAAACCTTGTCATGATCTCTCGCTTCCAAATGGACTTCCCTTGCTTGCTGTGTAAGAAACCCAAGGTCTGTAATGAAAGACTGACAGAAAGCCACAACTCTGCAGCTCAGTGTGAGAAGCCGCAGAGATTATGGATGTCACCAGTTTCTGTGACAGTAGAAAACAAGAAAAAATCCCAAATGATTCTAGACAGTGGGATGATAAAGAGTAAGATGTGGCTGCAGTCATACTTAGTTGTGCACAGAGGGGTAGAGAGGTAATTCCAGCTGCACCATCTCTGGCTGGGGATGCCCTTGAGCCTAGAACAGTGACTTGTGACTTCCCAAGGCACCTGCATGCTCACCCAAAAACTCTACAGTCTGTACCTACCCACTTGTGGATTGCATTGGCTTTGCCTTGAAAGGCTCCTTTCCCATTCTTTTGACGGCTGCTCTGTTATACTCAGTGTGTTCATTAGTTGAAATTGTTGAAGACCAAGTAAAAAAACAAATGACTGTTTTGTATTGAGAAAACAGAACAAAGCTTCATAGCATGTTCTATTTGATTTTTTTTTTTCTTTGCACTATTTCAAACTACATTTGAATAGCCAGAAAATTCTATGTGTTGGGATTTTTTTTAATGGCTATCATTATTTGTTTATTAACCGCTATATATTTCTTATTTGTGACTCTAGGATATTGACGAAGAAATTGAAGCTGAGTACAACATTTTGAAAGCTCTCTCTGATCATCCCAATGTAGTCAAATTCTACGGCATGTACTATAAGAAAGATGTGAAAAATGGAGACCAGCTTTGGCTAGTTCTTGAGGTAAATAATGCAGAAAAATAAGAGTTTTCTCCCGATTGGCATTCCTATGTTGAGTATAAACTCAATGAATGAGATGCAAGTCATTTGTTCTATGTTTTTCTTTAGAGTGGTTGCATGTGAAATGATAAATGCTGTTGTTCAGTCTTTTCAGTGTTCTGAATTATTGATCTGCTCTGAGTTCAGCATTCTTATTTTGATAGTATACTGTTAGTGCTATGCCTTCAGAATTAGGATATAAATTCTAACAGGACTTCATAGGATTTGCTACCTAAAATCTTTCTTTGGTGAAAGGCTTGTCATGGGAATCTTCCTGCAATAGCATTTCTTTAAATATGACTAAGATATGACATAAAAGTTAAAGAAATCACTATGATGATCTTTTTTTCTGAAATTATAGAAATGAATTAATTGAATTGCTTTTTTTTTGTGCAAGTAAATGCACAAATAGACAAATAAGCCAAGAAAAAGAGGCTACTGCCCTTTTTCATTTGCCAAATACTGTTGACAGCAGCAGGATTTCCTCAAATGGAGTCAGAGCAAGGTAAGGCCTGTAATTTGTGTGTTTCAGTCTTTAGTTTTGAGTAGTCTAGGAGCAAAGAGCTTGATCGTTACTGTTTTGTAGATTCACTATAACCTATTCTGCAAAAATTTCCTCCTCTCCCCAGAGGAAAATGAACAAGAATGTCTCTAACAGGAATAGTGTGCCTTTCATAACAATCAAGGCTCTTGCTGATGTTTGATAAGGTTGAGATTGAAGAATTGGTTGTATTTTATGATTTGTCAGCTAAGTGAATACAAATCTCCTGCCGAATATCTTGGATAACAATGGTACCTAATCCTGGAAGCAAGCTCTGAAAAATGCTTAAGTTCTAAAAGCTTTTCCAAATTCTTCTGACCTGCATTGAGAAGATACTTTTAAGAATAGTTTGCATTGGAACTCATAATAAATTATTAGGTTAGACTGACATCAGAAGATGCCAGCTCTTTGTGCATTGAGCATCTTTGAAAATCTAGCTTCTGTTGTGTCTGCTGGGCATTTGAAACTCCATCTGTGAAACTTCTGGGCTGTAAAGGATGGATGCCAAACAGCCAAGGTAGAACAGACTGTGAGGAAACAGTCAAGTGTTAAAATATAAACTTTTATATTTTGCATGGATTTATTTTCTTAATGTGAAAAACACAAGCCTACATCGGGAGTGTAAGTTTTATATTTACTCTTTGCATGCCAAGCTGTACATGCGCAAGTGCCAGTATGGAGTGTGTGGAAGTCTTGGATGCTTTCTGTCACTGGACATGTAGCTCCATCAATGCAATGGATTTCAGTTGGTGTGTGTGTGCGTAGGTATGCATAAGTAGAAAAATAAATTCCAGTAGTGACTTTGGTGAAGCTTTCCTTTTAAGAAATGTATCTGTGAAAGAAAACTGTTGCAAAACAGATTCCTCTGTTGAAGTGTCACCATCCTTTCAGCTTGTATGCAGCTTTACAAGGCTGTTGCAGTTTGTTTTTCATAGTAGCTATTTAGGTGTCCTACATTTTATAAGAATGAAGATGTCTTCATCATCTCTGCTCTGTTTTGTTGGGGTTTTTTTAACAATATATTTGTGTGTAAATTCATGAAGATGGTGATTAGTCTTTAATTTAGCTTACAGACACCTCTGTTTCCATTGCTTTGGGATTTGTTTTTTTTTAATTTATTTTATCATAAAAGAGCATTTTCACTTCAGAACTGTTGCTTCCCCCGAAGGGGGGAATCCAGTCTTGAAATTTACATTTGCAGAGTTTGATACCAAGGAGGAGATCTTTCTCATCTCCTTCTCTCAAAAAACCTATCAACTAATCCCTGAAAATTCTGTGTGATCCTCTGAAATGAAGATGGGCCTTTTGCAGTCAGCACCTAGCCTGTAGATACATTCCCAAAGACTGGAATGACAAACAGTGTAGACCACTGCAGTTTGCATAATCTGAAGCAGCTTCCATAGTATGTGAATGCAAAATAATGTCAAGCAGGAAAAGCAGAGAATCGAATACAAGTTATTGTGCACTGTAGCATTTGCAGTATTCCTGCAAAGCTTCAGCTGCCAGGATGAGCTTACATGAGCAGTGGGGCATTGAAAGCAGAGCTTGTTGCTCTGCTCAGCTTTTGTGTTCTGTGATGGGGTCTGCGGGCAGGAGGTTTTGGAGGGAAAGTTTCTCAAATTCCACTAGGAATGGGTTGTGATAGATGGCAAAACTCAGCATTTAGTAGTGAGCTTAGAGCCACCGCTGTAGTTTACCAACAAAGTTACTTCCATATATGTACATGTTATTAAGTAATTTTTTGTAAAGGAAAAAAATCCTCAGCTCTTTAAGACATGTCCCATGCAAGGTATCAACAGCAAGCCAGTCTGGAATTGTTGCGAGGTTTCCTTCAGTCTTCAGCACTGGTTATATGAACTGTACTGTTCAATTCTTACACCTTTTTTAGAATGTACGGTGTGATGATTTTTGACGTATTCCCATAGTTTTTGGTAGCTGTTTTGTATTGCACTTGATCATGTTGGGGTTTTGGGGAAAAGAGGCTAATCAGGTTTGAACTAGGCTAAGATAAGTGCCTGAGGTACAGTTTTGAGGCCAAAACTGACCAAGTGGCTAAAAAGACTGTGCTACAATATTGTAAAGGGTGCTTGAGAGATTTTAGTCCCGAGTACTTGAATTATCACAAAATCGTCAGACCTTATAAGTTACCACTCGTTCTAAATATTGAAAAAGACCTTGGATGGGTTTATGATGAGATTATTGCAATCTTGGTGTGAAATATTCCACCCCACCTTCCATCTCTGTTTTCCAAAATAGATCTATTCTTATGTGATTTGGTACCTGTTGAACCTGTACTCTCAAATTCTATGGTAAGATAGTTGGACATTCCATTTTTAACTAAAATTGACACTTTCATTTTCTGCTCACTCTAAGGCATATGTCAACAGTGAGGCACTGGATATTCACAATCCAGGTTGAAGGTGTTGTCCTCTGACTAGAAATCATTAAACCAGATGACTGTCAAGAAATATTTATCTAAAACTGAGTGGAATTTGGAGCTGACCTATTGGTGTGGGTCATCTGACAGTTTCTGTGTCTATAGAAGCCAAAACCAGTTGCTTCAGAATGATGGAAATGATCTGTTACAGAATAATCCTGGGTAAACATGATATTTCTTCTGAGTCTTCTCACTTAATAATTGCCTAATAGCATGTGCCTTCATAGAAAATCTTTTTTCCAATTTGAAGTAAAATTCCTCATTTTCTACTGAACATTTGGATGTCATTTTGTTTGTTGTATTTCTCTGTGCTAATGTGCAGATTACCTAACGTCATGTAAAGCATCTTGAAGCTGCAGTGCTGTGAGCTGGAAATATGCTTCTGAGAGAGTAGGAGCTATTGTTCTTTTTTTTTTTTTTTTCTGTTAAAAGAAACAAATACTTTTTTGATATAGTAAAGTATCAAGACATACATAGTCAATCTCATACTTTGATTTAACCTTTCAGTGTAGATCTAATCAGTTAAAAACATGCATAATTATTACTTGGAAAAGTAAACAACCTTTTTGCATAACACACTACTTCTGCGTGTGACACTCTAGTACAGTATTTATAGGAGAAGTGTAAAGTTACTGTTGTGTTCATCTTAACACATGAGGACCTAAATCTGAAACTAGTATAGAATACAAATTTTAACAAATAATTAAAAACTGGAGGAAAACTAGTAATGTGAGAGGTTCTGCTGTGATTAGCATTTTTTGATAATAAAGTAACCTAACTTTCTCAGTTCAGCATTTTTAAGGAAAACACCTACGGGAATGGAAGTGAAACAGGAGTACAGTACTCTTGACTCTCAGTTCAGAAATGCCCTTCTCTCTGTAGGCTACACTCAGATAGGCTGAACATCTGCTCCTATGTGGATGCTGTTCTAAACATGTTTGTAATAAAGAATACTGCTGGAGGGAGGACTCTTGCCAGGTGTACTAAGCCTTGTCACGTGTGTCCAGAGATGCAGGCAGAAGAAATTGGCCTATTGAGTCTGTGTTGAAAAGAAACCACTTGAGTGTTATAGTTGGGATGAATCAGCTTAGCAGTTTCATGTCAGCAGACATCAGCATGATGACACAGCTAAGGCAGAGTGTGCTATAGCCTATTTCTTTCTGCTCTGGATGTTAGTTCAGAAGGCAATAGATCTGAGGTAGTTGGAAATCAGCTGATGAAAGATAGAGCAGAGAGGTAAATCATGTCAGTCCCTACAAGTGAGCATGCAGGTCAAGGGCAGGTGGGGAGAACAAGGGGCACAGCCCTTGCTTGAGATCTGCTGCAAAGAGTAACCGAGTCAAGACTGAGTGAAGGCTGAAAGTAGCACAGCAAGGTAAATGGTAGGTGTTACACAGCTTTTACTTGCTACTGTAAGCCAGAGGCCAAGAATCATAATGCAACATATTTCTATAGTTCATTTCCTACACAGATCAGGTAGAATTTTAAGGAGCATCTCAGTCCATTTTCAAAAGACACATAATTATGCATGCCACATTTGAGATGGATTTGGATTTGTGAGTCTCATAAGTGAGCTAGTATATTTTATCATTCTCAATATATTTTTATAGGAAATAGAGGGAACATACATTATTTTTATAGTAAAAAAAAGACTTTGTTTTAATGAGTTAAAACTTAGCTTGGTAGGGGGAAAAAGTTTGGATGGAGCGACTTCCCACCCAAAAATACAGTTTTGTAATTTCAAAGCATTTTGTAGAAACCTCTCATTTCTGGAGAGGACATCCTTCTGTCACGAAGGATGAGGAAAAGGCTGAGGTACTTAATGCCTTCTTTGCCTCAGCCTTTAATAGCCAGACCAGGTATCCTCAGGGTATTCAGCTCCCTGAGCTGGAAGACAAGGATGGAGAGCAAAATAAACTCCCCATGATCCAGGAGGAAGCAGTTAACGACCTGCTATGCCACCTGGACACTCACAAGTCCATGGGGCCTGATGGCATCCACCCAAGGGTACTGAGGGAGCTGGTGGAAGAGCTTGCCCAGCCGCTCTCCATCATTTATCAACAGTCTTGGTTAACAGGGGAGGTCCCGGATGACTAGAGGCTTGCCAATGTGATGCCCGTCTACAAGAAGGACTGGAAGGAGGATCCGGGGAACTCCAGGCCTGTCAGCCTGACCTCAGTGCCAGGGAAGACTATGGAAGGATTCATCTTGAGGGCACTCACAGGGCACGTGCAGGATAACCAAGGGATCAGGCCCAGCCAGCACGGGTTCATGAAGGGCAAGTCCTGCTTGACCAACCTGATCTCCTTCTCTGACCAGGTGACCCGCCTGGTGGATGAGGGAAAGGCTGTGGATGTTGTCTACCTGGACTTTAGTAAAGCCTTTGACACTGTCTCCCACAGCTTCTCCTGGAGAAACTGGCGACTCGTGGCTTACACAGGTGCAGTCTTCGCTGGGTAAAAAACTGGCTGGATGGCCGAGCCCAGAGAGTCGTGGTGAACAGAGCAAAATCTGGTTGGCAGCCGGTCACAAGCGGAGTCCCCCAGGGGTCAGTTTTAGGGCCGGTCTTGTTTAATATCTTTATCGATGATCTGGAAGAGGGGATTGAGTGCACCCTCAGCAAGTTTGCAGATGACACCAAGTTGGGTGGGAGTGTTGATCTGCTCGAGGGTCGGAAGGCTCCGCAGAGGGATCTGGACAGGCTGGATCGATGGGCTGAGGCCAACCGGATGAAGTTCAACAAGGCCAAGTGCCGGGTCCTGCACTTGGGTCACAACAACCCCAGGCAACGCTACAGGCTTGGGGGAAGAGTGGCTGGAAAGCTGCCTGGCGGAAAGGGACCTGGGGGTGTTGACTGACAGCCGGCTGAATATGAGCCAGCAGTGTGCCCAGGTGGCCAAGAAGGCCAACGGCATCCTGGCCTGCATCAGAAATAGTGTGGCCAGCAGGAGCAGGGAGGTGATCGTGCCCCTGTACTCGGCGCTGGTGAGGCCACACCTTGAATCCTGTGTTCAGTTTTGGGCCCCTCACTACAAGAAGGACATTGAGGTGCTGGAGTGTGTCCAGAGAAGGGCGACGAAGCTGGTGAGGGGTCTGGAGCACAAGTCTTATGAGGAGCGGCTGAGGGAGCTGGGGTTGTTTAGTCTGGAGAAGAGGAGGCTGAGGGGAGACCTTATCACTCTCTACAACTACCTGAAAGGGGGTTGTAGAGAGGTGGGTGTTGGTGTCTTCTCCCAAGTGACTAGTGATAGAATGAGAGGAAGTGGCCTCAAGTTGCACCAGGGGAGGTTCAGGCTGGATATTAGGAAAAATTTCTTTACTGAGAGAGTGGTGAAACACTGGAATAAGCTGCCCAGGGAAGTGGTGGAGTCACCGTCACTGGAGGTGTTTAAGGAGCGTGTGGACGAGGCATTGTGGGACATGGTTTAGTGGGCATGGTGGTGTTAGTTGATGGATGGATTTGATGATCTTAAAGGTCTTTTCCAACCTTAGTGATTCTGCGATTCTGAGGTGGAAGGAACTGCCAAGAGGTTATAGAAATACATCCCTTTGACTGTGCTGAATGTCTAGAAGACTGACAAAACATTCTTTTTAGGTGTTTTTGTTCTCCTAGTGTGTATGTGAACATTTCAAGAACATTTGCAATGCCCTGCTGAGTTAGGCCAATGGTCCATGTAGCACAGCATTCTGTCTCCTGTGGTGGCACTAGAAAATACTATTTAGGAAGAGTCTGTCTAATTTTTGCAGCCCATTTCCCTCATGCTTTCCAGCAACGATGATGATTGTTGTATTAAGGTTGTCCCAGACTATTCTGTTTAGTATCCATTTATGGACACACTAAACCTGATGATGATACTGTCATGTTATACAGTCTCCTCTTAGAGCATGCAAGTTTAATTTCTAGATATAATATTCCACATAGTAGAATGTAATGTTTCAACATTATGAAAACATTTCCAAATCAAAATATTTTTCAAAGTGTGGTAAGAAATTTAGAATCCTGTTCATCTGAGAAGGAGGAATTTGTTACAATTTCTAGTGGATGGCAAGCTCTGTTTTCTGACCAGCTCTAGTATTAAAAATTACCTTCACAAACAGTATTTCAGTAGCTAGTGCAATCTGTACAGGTGCTGATTATGCACAGTCCAGATTGAAATGAACCTGATTCATCTTCACTTTCATGTAGAACCTTTTCTTGTTCTAGTGTAATCTTCATCAGAGAAATCACGTGAAAGTGTAAAATAGCTTGTGCTTAGAACCTGCTTTTCTGAAGAAGTGGCATGTTAGCCTTTTCCAATCCCTCAGCCTTTTAACGTGGGAAAATAAGTGCATAAAATAAATTGGTAACTTGTATCATTCTACATTGTTGCAGGCAAAGTGGCATACTTTGAGTTTGATCTTCTGGATGTTTCTTGATGTTAATTGAACCTGCTAACCAGACACTGATAACTCAAAAGAATTACAAAAAGATTATCATGAAGGATTATTGCGATCCAGTTGGCAGCTATGTTTGCTAATGTATTATTTGCCTGAAGTGGTTCAAATTTGTTACTTATCTTTGATCTTTTAAAGTTAACATCAAGCGGGAAAATTTTAAATGTACAAATATCTAAATTTTCTTTTTAAATCCTTGGGACACTTCTATTTGTGTTGCTTCAGAAAGAACAAAACCATTAAACCCAGTAAATAGAAGCTCTCAGGAGTTTGAATTAAACTAGAACACAGAAAATTGTAGTGCATCAGTTCACCTGGTACTCTGTTTGCAAGCATAGATGAAGTACAAACCCGTGGTGTGGATTCCATTTAAACTGAGTGAGGACACTGTAACAATTGTATAGGTAGCTCCATATGGAAAAAAGGAATAATGTGTCAGTATACCAAACTACCAACCTGTTGTACCAGGGTAATGGCAGTCCATTGCTACTAGATTACTTCTAGCGGCTTGCCTGGCCTGAGAAAGCTTGCACATCTAGCCAAAATGCTTTTAACAGGCTAAGAACTGTGAGAGAAGCTGTCTAACAAAGACTATTCCTGTGTGATGAGCACAGCGTAGCAAGCCAGTGTAGTTCCAACTCAATTACCAATTATAAGGGCAGTTGCAATTGTCTAGTGAGTCACTTACACATAATGAGTATATAACAGGTGAGATCCTCTGATATAACTCCTTTCTGGTTTTGTGCAGATCCTTTAGAAGAATTACCGTTCTTGAATTTGCCCAGAGATGGAGAGCCCAGCACAATGTGTAGACTATCAATTACTCACTCCTTTCCAATCCTAAAAGTGAATCTTCATAGCAGGGAGCTTACGTCAAAGCTTTAAGCCAAATAGAACAAATGGATTTGGAAATGGAGAACCAAGGGGATAACAGAAGTCAGTTGTGATCTCAAGCAGCTGCAAGCATTTGTTAGCATTGCAGCACAGAAGAGTTATTAAGGAGGATTTGAAGGAGGATAGTGCTGTGGTTTTCTGTTTGTTTTAGCTGCTCCTTCAAAGCAGAAAGGAAAACATGTCATGCCTACAGTTACCCAGTGATGAATGCCAGCACTGTGAGTTTATCAAGGATGGAAGTAGATCTGTTGCTGCCCAAGGTTCCTGACAGTAAAAGCAACTAGCTCATGTTTGATGTGATTGAGGAGGGACAGCCTGCATGAGGGTTCAAGGGAAGAATGGCATGGTCAGAGGTGGCTGGTTAGGGATAAGAACTCATTAAGGCCAAGAGAAGAAGGTGTTGCAGTAACTCCTGGGTGAAATGAAGAATGCTGAACAATACATCTGCACTTGCTGCATCTGGCCTGGAGTGAGTCTGCTGTGCTGTTGCACTGTTGTATCTGCTGATTGGAGAGAGAAGTTTAGCAAAGCAGATGCTTCCAGATGTTTGCAAATGCTAATTGTGGTCACAAAGAGAGCCCTAGAATTCATGAAATATGTATAAATTTTCCTCACAAATTCATAAATGAACAGTGACAGCACAATTTACATATGTGTCAGATAATAGAGAAAAATGAGTATAATTAATGCCCAAATATTGTGTGGCTAATAGTTTTGGATCCTTCACTGACCTACTATACATGGAAGAGTTTCTGATCATGTTGCCTTTTCGACATCACATGTAATTCTAATATATAGTGAAACTCACTGAAGTGTATGCGGTTTTTTTTTATATATAAGAAGAAATCCTCTGCTCTGTTATGTAATGTCCTATCTGTGAAGTATAGTTCTGCATCGAAAGAACTATCAGTCTCAGCAGGTCCAGTTGGATTGGGGAAGGGAGATTTTCTTTTTTCAGCTGGGGAGCTGAGATACTAACAGTGTAATTCTAGGTTGCAGTGTGGTTTGCTACAAAAGAGGAGCAACTACCACCCAAAGTAAGGTCTAGGTACCTCCCCACCAGGGGAGGTTTAGGCTGGATATTAGGAAAAATTTCTTCACTGAAAGGATTTTCAGACATTGGAACAGGCTGCCCAGGGAGGTGGTTGAGTGACCATCCCTGGGAGGTATTTAAAAGATGTGGATGAGGCGCTTAGGGACATGATTTAGTGGTGGACTTAGCAGTGTTAGGTTAGTGGTTGGACTTGATGATCCTAAAGGTCTTTTCCAACCTAAATGATTCTACGATTCTATGATTATAATGCTTGTTCTTGATGTGGAAAGATGTTTGGCTGAAAAAATCTGCAGCCTCTGTGTCTGCAGCCTGCAGGAAGGCTCAGAGCCTGGGCAGACGCTGATCATGCGATCTCCTTTTGGGACGTTGCATGGTGGGAGTGACTTAGGCTAGTGTATCTAAAGTTTTGTGGGCAATTTCATGTCATTGAAGCTGTTGGGACTTCAACTGTTGAACTCCATTCGAATGAAGATTTTGTCTTAAAAAAATAATACAATTGTAAGGAATGGGTAGGAGTATGGAAACTGGAGTTGTTCGTACTGCTGTCATAGTTTTGGCAAGAGTGGGAAAATCCAAATTCAGTGACATGCATTTTTCTGCGAGGCATCTCTGAGTAACAAGCGCTGGCTGGAGTGAGTTCCACAGGAATTTGTGGGAACACCTAGAAGCAGGACCCAACGGTCTCATTTTGGCTTTCAAAGAGACAAGCCTACCTGAGATAAACTAGAGACATAGCTATATCGGTTACTTCTCTTTTACTTGAAATAGAGGATCTTGTGGTATGTACAGATGAATAATTTACTTAAGATTTTTCTTTGGCATGTTTACAGTATGCTTTTGCTAGATACAGCAGTTACTATATGCAGATATGTTTCCATCTAAGGGAATAAAGGCAAGTTTGTGGAGTTTAAAAAACCTTTGGATGGAAGTTTTACTGTATAATAGAATATATAATAAGAGTTATAATAAGAAAGCAGATATGCACCTTTTTTTGATATGGGAGATTTACTATAAAACAATAATCTTTCAGGAAATTATCATAGTGGAAAATAACTAGTCCATTTGGGTTTTATGAGGGATGGGGTGGGCGGAAGGGAGTTGTCATTTGTCTAAATATTATCAGGTATTTCCAAATTATATATATGGAAGAAAAATTAAACAATTGAAAATTGGTTTTTCATATTTCTCAACATGGGTAATTTTTCAGTAATGTCTTTGGTTATAATTGCTCCATTCAGACCAACACTGACTATTTTGATGCATTACACATCTGAATCAACCTTGATTTCTCCATTTCTAATGTGTCCCTCTTTGCTTCCCAATTACAGCAAATTTTCACTCTTGAATTATATCCTGTTTTCTCAAGATCAAAGATGTGTGGATACAACTATAATTTGATGCTTTGAAGTCTTAGTAAATACTCGTAATTTCTCTGTGTAATGACTATTTCATAATACATTGTGGTTTGCACAGTCTGCATCTTTTAAACAACTGGTGAGCATGTTATGGCCAACCTTGCTGGAGATTACTGCACATACAAAAATCTGGTTCTGAGTAATCTCTAACAATTTTTGCCACCATGGAGTAAAGCAAAAGCCCAGAAAGAGAACCCCTCAGTTTTACCATTCCACTAGGTAATTAAATAGCATGTGAATACTATGCCTCTCACATTCTAATATTTAACATCACTTTGCTTTCTGTACATATTTTTTTTATCACATCTTTACTAAAGACGTGAGGTTATTTAAAAAAACACAACAAAACATCAAAACCAAAATCTACATTTGCGTAGCTTTTGGTTAAATCCCAGATTAATGAACCTCCTTTAGCTTTAGTGGGGGATTGTAAGAATGTAATTGTAATCATTGTAAGAATGCTTGGGCTAAGGCTTGTCTCCTTTTGCTTCAGACACCTGATGGTTAAACACTTACATTCAAGTGTGATAGACAATATAATTTTGCTGTGTTTGTTCTCAGTTTATATGTTGGGTCCCTTTATAAAGGGAGTGAATGGAGCAAATGGACTTGTCTGTAGGGAGAGAGGTCTCCTCATCCTTGTTCTTTGTTGGGCAGAGAGGGCTGGAGGCTGCAGACTATAGGATAAGAGTACTATAGCAAGGAACAAGGAGCAGGGACATGCAGAAAGCAGACAGCCAGGTGTCAGTGGTGACAAAAAGAAGAGTCTCCTGGGCTCCAGAAAGGATGTCAGCGTTTTTTACAGTTCAGAAAGCTACTGACTTTGCTGAAACCAAACCTTGGAAGCAAGGAACTGCCTTGAACAGACACAGTGAGCAGGGAGAGATTGGTTTACAGAGCATTTTAATTTCAATTGTGTCTGATCTAGTCTCTCTGAGTTAATCATTCCAGTAGTTTATTTAAAGAAGAAAAAAGAAAAAAAAAAAAAGAGTCTTTTGAGTTTAGCATCCTTTTGGTTCTTACAAAATTATTTTTAAGAATGTCTTGGAATGTCCTTCGGGATGTTCTTGCTGCATTAGGGTTCTGTGACAGTTACAGAGTCACCATAGCTCCTTTTGTAGTCACCAGGGAGAGCGGGCAACTCCTAGAGCAGTTAAGCTGACCTGTCCTGCGCACTCCTGGGAGCAGAGGAATTACCTTCCAGCTGAATCTGTTTCAGCTTCACTCCTTTTGTAAAAGGAGCCTTTAGACAAGCCCCATTGTTTGGGTCTGTGCTTCCCCAGCCATGCTTTCAAACTCAATAGGGAAGATTTCTACTGCAGTCATTTAAATTACACTGAATTGTACTAAATTATTGTCTTCATGGAGGAACACAGACATAAAATGAATTATATGTAGTGTGGACATAGTAGTACTTGGAACTACTGCCTGAACCCTGAATCATATAGAAATGATGCTACAAAAGAGGAAGGTGCTTTGAAACGTTTCCTAATTGGTGAAGAGCGAACAAAAGCAGCATGGTTCTGAGCAGGCAATAAAAGCTGTGAAGTGCTCACTGTTACCCCAGACTGCCCTATTTGCTTACAAGATTCTGTGTGTTTTCCAGAGCTTCAGCTAAGTTTGCAGCAGTCAGTAGAAATACTTCTGTTGACGTTATTGATACCAAATTTAGGCCCTGCTTTTTCTCCCTAACCAAGTGAATGGTTGTGCACTCTAAATGTTATTTTTACCACTGCTCCTTGTGTGTAATAAAATGATGAATTGCACTAAGTTTTCTGTATCAAAACGTTCTGTCTTGGTAAGCTGCCTCTTGCATTTGCTCAAAAAGCCCTGGACTCTTTACTGACCAGTGCCTTTCAGTTCCATAGTTAGGTTAGCTCTGATTTTGCAAAATGGTCCTTCCATTTATTTGATTTTTAAAAAAAATTATAGCTATGTTATGCTGTTGCCAGGCTGTGAAGGTATAGTTGACACTCCTTCAGAATTTCTAATGTAAATATATTATCCGGTAATTTAGACCTCAGTTGCTTTACACAGCACTATTCCAAATCATAGCTTGGTACCACTTCAGCTGTATACTCCTTTGGGGAGGAGATGGGGACAGGTGGCACATTAATGTCTTCATTAGCAACTTCATGGGGATGTAAATGTATTATAACATAAAGAATGTGAATTATGGGATTGTGCAATATGAAGTTTGCATCAGGAAGAGCTAGCAGGAGCATTCAACTGTGCCTGGTAAACCTTTTGTACAGCACTGCCACCTACTTGCTTTTTTTCATTCTGTTAGAGACAAAACAATATTACAAATGTTTTAGAACAGAAAAAATCCTCCTTTGAAGGGATGACTTCTTTTTCTTCTTGTGTATGTAAAGCCTGGTGGCTTAATTTAATTATGCTGAATTTGAAAGAAGAAATTTAGAAAAATACAGTATTGGCATAGATGTGGCCTTTTCCGTTTTGGCCACTGTGTGAGGTAGAGGTATCTGTGTCATGACTGAGAAAGATAAGAGGCTGTGAAGGCCAGCATCGCATAAGATGGAATAGGCAAACTTTTCCTGTGGCTGGCTGTCTTGTCAGTGCATGCCCCTGACAAAGAAAATAAGAAGTTAAAAGCCAAACTGAAAGTGAAGAAATCAGAAGCAACAAACACCTGTGAGGCTGTGACTAATACAGCCCTGGAGGTGCTAGATGATGTAAGAGAGCAAAATTATAAATACCACATGGTTTGTGATCACTGAAGCTAAATAACTCAGGAAATGTCTGTTTCAGTGATACATTTCATTCACACTGAATTGAAAGCAATCAACTTATCTAAAAGCATAAAGCATTGCTATGGCTTCTTTTGGTTATGGGTGATCTTGTACTGTTATTAGTAAAAATAGGATCCACACTGCACATCTTTCTTCCGTTTGAGGTGAAATTAAAACTATGCTGTACAGACAGGAGCTGCATATTGAACCACTTGGCCCATTGAAGAAACGGATTTAGTTCCCTGTAAGTCTTCACGAGGACCTTCAAGTATTTGTGGTTGGTATTAGGTGCTGTCAGTGGAACGTCTCTTTGGCGGTAATAGTTGCGAAGACATGTCACACCACAGGCAGGGAATAGGAATGAATCAGTCACAGCTGACCCTGTGTGACAGCCAGTATTGTGAGACAGACAGTCCATCAAGTTCTGTCTTGGAGACAGAAGGCAAAGAAAGGGACTCTGGAAATGGCTATATCAGGTTGATTCTGTTCTAATAGAAAAGATCTGTTTTGAAAAGTTGAAGGTGGAAGGAAATTTGAGTGAAAAAGGCCCCAAAATAATTATGTTCACTTTCCTGAGGAAAGGAAGGATGGTGGAGCAGCAGGGTAAGGATAATGGGCTTTAGCAAAGTATGCTTCACCTAGCTTGGGGAACTGGTAGATAGCTGTGCTTAGGAAAAACAGTGTAAAAATTAAGGAAAGCAGGATAGCTGGCAATTATTGAAAGACATTAAACACACAATCGCAAATTAGCTGATGCAGAGCAAAGATAAAAGCACAGTAAGATACGAGTAAGAATGCATCAGGGTTTGCTTCTTTTAATGTTTCAGAATGCCTTCAAATAGGAGAAACAAAAATGAACAGCTAAGGTACAGGCATTTAAGGATAAGCTCAGCAAGGCTAATGATGTGGCATGGTAAAGACAAGATTATGTTACTAAGAAGAGAGAGAAATGAGATACAAGAATGTTTAATATAAGACTTTACAAAATGAGGAAAAATAATGACCTAGGGAAATACAGACTGATCTGTTTAACTTTGATACCCACAAAGATTCTAGAACAAATTAATAGAAAGTGGTGTAGAAATACCCAGAACCCAGTAACGTGATAAAAGTGGTTGACTTGGTTGGGCCAGAACAAAAATCGTATTAATAAAAACTCTTCTTTTAACAGGATAACTGGTGTAGTAAGGGGAAAGCAATAGATGTGGTTGTGTCCTTTGTAAGTGTTTGGTATGGTCCATGTGACAGTCTTGTGAGAAAAATGTGGAAATACAGAAACTTCACATAAACAATAAAGCAGATAACCTGGTTTTCATAAAACTGGACTCAAAGAATAGTGATCAGTAGTTCACTTTTGGGTTGGGAGAACCTCAAGTGGGCATCTGCTTTTGCTCTCTTTATCTTCATTAATAACTTAGGTGATGAAACAAAGTCCACATAAAAGGTCAGGAGTGGAGACCTAGTTTAATTACAGGCACGTTGGAGAATGGCATCAGACTCACAGTTGTAAATACTGGAGACACTTTTTTGAATCACAGGAAAGAAATTCAGTAGACACATGCAAAGTAATGCTGTCTGTAGGAAGAAGAAATGGGATATACTTGACTAGGCAATGGGACTGCAGAAAGAGATTCTCTATAAAATGGAGATTGTTCTGTTCTGTTCAGCTTTTCCCAGCTAAGACAAGACTTCCAAAGGAATTCTGTGTGCAGTTTGGGGCAAAAGTGTCGCAAACATCAGTGGCAAATTGCAGGCAGTCTAAATTTAGAAAACATGCATGATTTCAAAAGGGTACAGTGACTAACTTTGTACAGCCTAAAAAAGAGAAAAATGACATACCGTGACAGTAGTCTGACAGAGATGATGTTAAATAGAGAATAATCATAATTTATTATCAAAGACTACTGGAGGAAAGGGCAAAAATAAATCTGTTTTACTGGAAGAAAAAAAGATTCTGGTTGGATAGTAGGAAAAATGCTCTAACTATCAGGCTAGTGAAACACAGAAACAAGCTACTTTTAGATTGGAGTCTCCCTCAGTGGGAGATTTTTAGGAGCAGGTTAGACAAGTATCTGTCAAGGACCACCTGAAAGTACCAGATCTCTACACAGTGCAAATGCAGTGGACTAAATTATTTCTTGAGGTCCCTTTTACCTCCTATGTTTCTGTAGTTTTATGACAACAAAACAGCAACAAATCAGAATCTTTTGTTCTTACAGCAGTCAGTACTAAAAGAAAGGTACAGTCAGCTCAGAGGCTGGCAGCACTGCTATACTGGATGCTCAGTGGAACAGGTCAGATTATTGATCTATTCTAAGAACAGAAAAAAATGATTAGTGCCTGAGATGCTTTTAGCATTCTTACATGTGATAACATTAAGAATGGACAATGCAACTTTTTCATAACTATCATTCATGCATGCCATAAGTTGTGCATATGTGATGTGCTATCCAGTCATTTATGTCTGTGCAGCCTGTAAAGATAGGGAGGGTAGTAATTATAGTTGCCCCACTATTTGCATCCAAGCTACTGAAATAAGATGAAAGCACCTGGACAACAGCAGGATGCAAGCAAATGTTACCTGACAGCTTAGTACAGATGCAGAAATCAGGAGCAGTTGGATGACTAAAGGCTGTAATAGCCCTAACAAAAGTGCAACTGATAGTTTTCTTAAAAGCGAAGCTGATACTGAATCCTTATTCAATGGGCATCAGAATTGAGAAGAGCTGAACAGAGAGAAATGTATCAGCTGGGTCAGGTGAAGAGTGAGTAAGACCTACAAAGGACACCTGCATGACTGTGATGTGATGGCAATTTTAACTGACATTTCATGTGTTAGGATCATTGTATTTTATAAATCTGTTGCTGAAGATAGCTTTGCATACTAATAGCTCAATTACAGTAGCACAGAGATGTGGCAGATGGGTGGGTGGAGGACTGTATGTCATCCTAGTATGAGTGCCTTTTGAGTGCCAGAAAATCGTAAGGGAGGAGCCCTTCACTACCACTGTAAAAGAGTCATAAGCACCTCTTCTGGTACAGCTATGTATGACCATCAGAGCTACAGCCCTTTCAGGCAGGTTTTCACATGGATCAAGCCTTCTATTAAATTATTCTTTCCCTGGGTCTAAGTATGTAAGATTTCCTTAGTCCTTTTCCCCTGTTTCTGCTGTCTAAATATCCAAACTAGGGACTGAATATTTTAAAATCCAGATATTATGAATCATAGAAAGTTATAGATTGGAAGGGATCTTTGGAGATTGTTCAGTCCAGCCTCTGCCTCAAAGATGGTTAACTTCAATGTTACAGGTTTGTGCAGGGTCTTTTCTATTCAAGTTTTGAATATCTCCAAGGATGGAGAAAACAGAGACTAGCTGGGTAATCTGTTCCAGTGCTTGACTACTCTTGGTAGGAACATTTTTCCTTTACGTCCAGTAGGAATCTACTATCTTGCTGGGGATTGTTGCCTCTCATCCTTTGCTATGTGCCTCTGGGAAGCGTGTGTCTTTGTCTTCTCCATCTCTTTTTAGGTAGCTCGAAGGGTTCAGTTCACCCCCTTTGTAGTTGCTTGTGTTTGCAGGTAATTGCTTTCTATCAGTGCAGGCCCTGAATATACTGTTGGTAAAGAAAACACCTGTAAATCACAAGGGAATAATAGAAGAAGTGACTAACATTAAATTGATGAAAATTGCTCATGTACAAAGTTATCAAGATGACATTTCTAAATAACATCCTTGTGGGAGTCTCACTAATATCTTCCCTTACTGTGTCTCATAGGATGGATGTTTATAAGAGTCTCTCTCTTTAAATTAAGTTTATTCAAAGCTTAAGAGAGGATTTCTATCCTTCCTTGGGAAAATGCACCCTTTGGAGACTTCCTAAAAACAGTTCAGACTGAAGGGCTTTGGTTTTGCATGCACTTCACTTACGAGAGTATGTGGTATCTGAGAACCAAACTGAGAAAATCCATTCAGTTTATATCTTCTACTACTTGTACTGTCAAACCTGAGCTAACAGATGCCACCAATTTTCCTCCTGGCATTACTAGTTGCTTAAAATAGGTATTAAAACTGATATGAACCACAAGAAATGCGTCTGTGCATGCAAATGAGAATGTGTGAGTGTGTGTGTGGTTTTGGGAGTGTGGGAGAGAATTATTACTCTTTCCTCCCAGAAGAGCCCATGTCTCATGACACGTTGAAGGACATTTGCATTTGGTGAGTTACTTTGACCTTTAGGGTAGGAAGCAGCCCTGTGGCACAGCTCAGATAGATATGTAGCTTCTACAGTATGTCTGTTTCCCAAGTTCTCCATGCGTTTCTTGCTTTCTGCTTATAGTGCCCTTCATCAAAGTATTCTGAGGATATTTTACCAAATGATGTGGAGGCAACACAGACTGATAAGCTATTTGGCCATGTGGGTTCACAATGCTTGCAACAAAATTATAGCTGCCAGCACCTCTCTTCTCTAGATGCTTCACTGGAAAATAGAAGGATATTTTTAAAAATTATCTCTGTTGCCTTCATGATTTCTTGTCATCCAAGCATTAGACTTAGCTTAACTCAAACACAGTAATTTGGTAGAAGGCTACACAGGTTTTACTGTGGACAGCATGCTACTAAGAAACAGCAGAGATCATCATTATAAGCTGCAATATTTAGCAACACCCCAGGAAACTTCCAGTCCGGCAGTACTGCTAAATAATGCTTATCCCATAATCTCTCATTGAAGGACTGTATGAGTTAAGGAAATGTGATTTACTTTCTTTTATGGTTTAGGGATTTTTTCCCCATTAAGTTTTTATGTCATGAACTAGATCCTGGTCAACATCCCCAAGGATAATTTATCTCTCTGTTTACTCAGATACCCAAGCAAGCATGGTCCAGCACTGCATCGGGCAGGAGTATCGTAGTTTTCTGTAGCTGCTTCTTTTGAGAGGGAAGAGAAGAGCCTGACTCGTTACGAGAGGGAATTTTGATGTGTTTATGATAAGCTTGCATTGCACACACATGCAATTTGATAACCTGAGTCAGGAGAAAGAACCGCCATTTGAACTTCAGTTGTGTGCATGGTTATAGAGACATGTGGCAGCTTCACCTGCAAAAAATAGACAGTAGAAATAGGAAATTAGACCGGATGCTACGTTTTACCTGTGAGGACTTGTTTGGCCTGTAGAAAAATAGAACAAGGTTAATACTAACCTGTGTCATTGTTGTCATCATCGTCACCCACCTGCTGCCCCACGCAGCTCAGAGCACACACATACAGCGTCTGCTATAATCTCCTTTTCTAATTGTAGTTGTATTCCAATAATCCCCTTTTCCTCCTTATAGCTGCTTGCATTCTAATACCTAGCCTTTTTTTTCCTCTTCCTCATATGCTGGTGGTCTCAGAAAAATACAAATTGTCTTGATATAAGTAAAAGTACAACTCTCTGAGACAGAAGTAGCAAAAGAAAAGTTGCCCTATACATGCAAGAACCTGTGTCTATGAGATCCTCAGCTGATCTCTGCCTAAGCAGCCGCCCTGCCTTGGGAGTTGGTGGAGGATTTCCATGGTGGTACGGGTGACTTCTGTTTTTTTCTTCAAGACCTGCTCAGCTGACCTTTTACATACCCACGCTCACTTTTGGTTTGGTCTAAAATAATGACAGTTTTAGTATCTTACTTTATCTGACATTTTAGATAAGCTTTATCTTATAATACAAATATTTATCTCATAATAGGGATTTATATCTTATGAGAGAGGTAGAAAAATTAGTTAAAGTGACATGTTTAAGAAAGTAAAAATTAACATTGCTGACCCAGGCAAATAAATTCAGTCTTGGCTTTACTGCCTAAACATTGAAGGAGGTGATTTCTGAGGTATACTTTCTTCCTTCTCCCATCTACAAAAAGAACATATTCCTTTCTGGGTTAGTTTTCTTTACCTTGAACAGAAAGACTAACAGATATTCAGCTCTGTAAAAAAACAGAAGATCCACCTTTAAGAAGCAAAATTTTAATACTAGATAATGAAGAAAAATAGTTTGAAGAATATCATATGTGTAATTTATTTCACAGTTGGTTTGTCACTTGTCAGACAGTTTCAGTGCCCTGAAATGCAAGTGCATTAAATTAACCAGAATTGTCATCATCCATTCGGTTTGATTAAACAGGTTGGTGACGTGGCAAAGTTAAAACAATAGAGACCCTGGAAAGATAATGTCATGGGGGGGGGGGGGGGGAAGTAACTAGAAAGTCAATGGAGAAGGCAGACCAGCATGGCTAAAGACAGTAGATTTAATCCTGCTTGGGAATCTGACCCTCATCCAGCAAAGCGCTTAATCTTGTAATTTAAGCATATGAGTTCTTCCCTCTCTAAGCATGCGTATTGTCCCACTGAAGTAAAGGTGAGATTAAGTGAGTTCCAAGGTTGTTGCTGTAAAGCTCAGCATCTGTCAGACCAGAGCGTTCATTGACCTGGTGGGGGACACATCTTGCAACAAGATTTATGTATTGAATGGTATTTGTGCAGGTGTTCATGTGGTGCAAGTTCAATGCAATCCATGGGTTCCAAAGGTAGTCAGAAAAGTATTGTTATGTTTGGGTACAAAGGGCTATAAAATGTTTTATACTGTGAAGTGCAAGTCCTTTTGTAATTGCAGCACAGAGGAAATGTAGAGATATAGAAGAACAGATTAGGAAATGTAGAGATATAGAAGAACAGATTAAAAAAATCATATACAAAAGCATCTGATGTCTGGAATTCTGCAGTTGAAAGGTTTTATTGATAAATTATGCCCTCAATTTGAATAGACTTCAAAATCTGTAGTCGAAAGGACTTACCGTTTTGTGCTACATTGGTAAAATATCTTATGTGTGTATTTATTTTCATATGAAAAGCTGCTGGATGATACAGTATAAAACTTATAATTTGTTTCACTGTTTTATTGGAAGCAGCTACTCCTTTACAAAGGCAATGGCTCTTCAATCATTGAGTATTGTTAGGTGCATTATGGATAGTTTAAGGGCTTAAGTACCAATTTCATCTTTGCGGGTATGTAACTGCTACAGAGTTAGTCACTAAAGTTACGTTGTTGCTTCCTCCTGCGGAAAAATTGTAAGTGATAAAAATGAACATATGAAATATTGCAGGTCTAAACTAATCTGCTGGTAATGTGTGCTTTCTAATCTTTTTAGATAGCAAGGCCAAACCTCTGCTTCCCATGTATATGGGACAGGACAGGGGTTTGTGGGACTGGACCTTAGACAGGAGAAAGGATTGTCCACAGTAGATTGTGGCTCTGCATCTCGAACAAGAAGCTGACAAGGTTGATGCTACAAGGGCTATAATTAGTCTTACACCCATGGCCCACCTTGTTTCAGTGGGAGATGAGACCTTTCTTTCCACAGTGCTTTCATCATCTACCATGATGCCCACCCCTTGTGTATAACATCCTTCTACACTAGGAATTAAGTGCTGCTTGGCAAAGAGAGCAGCTTTTCCCTTTCCCCTTGGAAGATTTTCTTGTTGGGGGAATTTCTCTGCCACCTGTCTTCTGATGCCTTAAATCCATTTTATGTTGTATGTAGCTTTTGTACCTGAGAATTGATGCAGTAATAATCTGCATTGCTGGTGAGTTGCACGTGATGAATATAAGAAGCAATTAGCATGCCCCACAGAACATCCCTTCACAGCAAATTTATTGCACAATAAGCTACTTCTGTTTCAGTGAAAAGCAATCATGTATATAGGAAAGCAAAGAGATAGACTGCTGTACTTGTGTTTGGGCAAGAAAAATTCAATGCAGAAAGTAGTGAAAAAAATTGGCAAAAGTTGCTGTGTATGTGGTTTGTTTAAATGGTAGACATAAGGAAAAATCTGTGGTTTGCCAGTTTAATAGGAGTTCATTTGGCTACAAAACCAAAAACTATTGAAAACTAAAACCAGGTGGCTACTCCAACACTTCTTATTTCCTTTTTATATTCCCCTGATGTTTTGCAGCTGTGCAATGGTGGATCTGTGACTGATCTTGTGAAAGGATTTCTGAAGAGAGGCGAAAGGATGAATGAACTTATAATTGCTTACATTTTACGTGAAGCTCTGATGGTAAGATAAGCTCTCAGTGAAAGGACAGTCAATATTCAGCTCATATTTTTTTCTTTGAATGAATGAAGATCATGTCCCCACTAACACAGCACACTATCTTATATTATAGCAGTGTTTAATGAAATCAAGGTAGTGTGTAATTCAGATGATTCTTTTCGAACAGGCAAGGTAAAGAACAATTCATCTGTTTGTTTCACTATTATGAGAATGAAAATCGATTCCTTTCCTTAGTAAATACAGTTCTGCATCAAAACCACTTTTCTTTTCAGAAATAGCAGAAATATACCTTCTTATGTCTGGATCCAAAATGTTTTTATAGCAAAATGATCAACAAATCTAGTGAATTCAAACACTGCTACAAGAAAATTCTTTTCAGCTGATCAGGATCAAGAGTCTTTATTTTTCATTTTCTTTTAACCAGAATTTGACTTTCTGTAGTGGAATTTAGGCCTTAGAAGTTTTCTTTGAGTTTATACTCTAATGGTGTAATATATAATGTAGATTTATAGTGCTTTTTTTCTGCTTTTATCTTAAAATTTCTATTTGACATAAAGTGAGGCAATTAAAAAATATCTATTCCTCATGGTGTGCCAAGTGTTTTTTCCATTAAGAAGGACATCTCTGTAGCTTTGGATTAAAAAGAAAACAAACTGTTTTAAGTTTTGTCATACTTTTCTGCTATCTTTTTGTTTCTGCAAATGTAATACAGAGAACAGAGCTGCTGTTAGTAAAAAGTTCATGTTTACGTCTCACCTTCCAGGGACTTCAGCATTTGCATGAAAACAAAACTATCCACCGTGATATTAAGGGAAATAATATCCTTTTGACCACTGAAGGAGGAGTCAAGCTTGTGGATTTTGGTATGTTATGTTTACTTATATATACAACCAATGTTGTACATCTGAAGTATGGAAAATAAAATAGAGTAAATAAATCAGAAAAGATTAATTATATTGTATTTTTATTAAGTTTTTGAGTTCTTCATTAAAAATCACTTGGATAACCTAAGTTACTTTTTAACTTGATAGACATAAAATATTCACAGACTTGGTGTTTTTCCAGCTTTGCGTTTTCCAGCCATTTTGCTAATGCTGTTTAGATAGCATGGCTAAAGAATAGAAGTTATAATACGGTGGTAGTAAGTGCCAAATGCTTTGGGGCAGACACAGGAAGTGAAGTGGCAAAGCAAGTTAATAGAGTTCAAAATAAGGTTGGTGTTTAGTTCCTCCAGGACCACGCACTGGTTCAGTGAAGTTGGGAGCTGATAGGCAAAAGCTTCATGTTGTATATGAGAGGACTTAGAATTTACTAGATATTGTGAAGAATGGGAGAGCTCCACCTCAGTCACTTATACTTCATTAGTTTGATTTGAAACAAAACAAGAGGTACTACCTGAAGGCAGTAGAGTGAGATATATTATATACGTAATCCCCATTTTGTGAAGTCTGGGAAGACTAACAGATTACTTTCGGCAAGTCTAAACCTAAGACTTGCCATTAAATAAAAAGGGTCTGTTCAAGTCTGTTAGACCTAAAGTGATTCTTGAATGCTGTCATTTGGTTTTACACTAGAAGGCAAAAGCGGAGACACAGATAAGTGGATGCAACCTGTTATTTATCAGCCATACCACAGTGATTTTTCTTAAAAGTGTATTGACTCTTGTTTTATATAAGGGGGGTATAAAAATTTGCAATGCTTGTTATTATGAACTATTATCCTCTGGCACCACACCGTCTTCTAATGTTTGAATTGAATTTATTGGTCAGTACTTTACAGCATAGCAGCCAATTGTAAATATCATGATTCCATTCAGCAGTTGGAAAATCTTCATTTTTCCTTTACCCTCCTATTTTGTTAATGAAATTTATTCAATCGATACATAACAATTGTTTAAACTAATCATGGGATTTTAACTCCCATTAGTGTAGTGTCTTCCTGCCAGTAGATTGTGTTTATGCAACTCTCATTACTTCACACACAAAACCCCACAACTATTAGGGTTACTAATTCTTCTGGAAATTCATGTATTTATGTTCATTATTTTATTCCTCAGATAAAATCTTCCATTGAAAAGCCTTCAGACTTCCTAAATTATCTGCCATACACTTACTAGTATTTTTTGATAGTCTGGAAGTCTAATGTGAGGCAAAATCAATATTTTTGCCCACAGGTTTTTAATGTGTTGCGGATACTATTTTTTTTTAAGGTGCTGAAGGCAATTAGAGCTGTGGAGGATCGATGCTTCTGAAAATTAATTCACTTATGCAAATGTCAAAACATACAAGCTGTGGGGATGAGGACCTGAATTCTTTATTCCCTGGTTACTGCAATCTACTGCTAAGGCTGTAATTGAAAAATAGTCTTAAAATCTTGTGGGAAAAATTGTGATGCCAAAGCACAACTGAGAATGTGCACAAGAAACAAACATACATACACACACTTTTATGTGGGTTGAAGAGGGGCCTGCAGTAATATCTACAGTCCTTCCTCTCAAAGAAATATAGGAACAACACTTTAACTTAGGAATAGATAGAAATTTTCTCTTCTGTTTTTTTTTTTTTTTTTTTCCTTTTTTCCCCCAAAACCAATCCAAAGCCAATAATGAGTAGTTTCAAATGGGAAAAATTTATACATATGCACAAAATCATTATGGAAGACATACCATTCACCCTTCAGGCTGATGTTTAAGGTATTTGGCTGTGATTTGGGAGATTTGTGTCTTCTACTTCAGAGGATTTAAACCCACGTTAATCAGCTCCAAGAGTATTTTTTAGCCAGGAATGTGAGTTGATCAAAAGCTCTCATGTTGACACTGCTACAGACTGTTGTACATAAATATTTGTTGGATCAGGGACTGAAACTCGTAGCCATCTTTTTACTATATAAGCCTGTGAATCTGCAGGCTACAGAATGAGATAGACATGCAGGCACAATCTCTTTTTCTCCCAGTTAACTATTCAGTGGAAGCAAAATTTTTGGTTTAGGTTGAACCAATTATTGCATGGGGACAAACGAACATACAAAACCAACTCAAATAATCACACAGCCCTTTCTAGCATGCACACAGCTTTTCCCTTCTGGAGAGGGGAGCAGACACAGTGGATCAAGGACACCTTCAACCACCGAACACAGTTGACAGAGGAAGTGAGCCCTTCCCAAGACAATTTTGTCTGCACCATTCTCCTGCATGCTGGCTGATGATAAGGTGTTCCTGAAGAACCCTTTGCTCTCCTCCCCTGATACTCTTTATGGTGGTTTTCATTTAAACAGGTGCATAAAACTTGTATCTGAAAGATGGACCTGTGAAGTGTCGTATGGAGGACAATACTAGAAAAGGAACTATTGTCAGTCTGTATGTGTTGTGTGGTCATACAACTTGAACTTGTGTCTTTTTTTTTCTTTTTTTGTCTTTTTTTTTTAAAGTACAGTTAGGAACTTTTTAAGAATCATAAGTGAGAAAACAGTTAACATTCAGTGAATTAAATCACCTTTGATAATGGCTTTTCTTTCCTTTGTTCTTTCTGTACCCTAAACTTGGTGTATAGTGTACCACCACTGTGAGTTCTTTCTTGCACAGCAGTATTGACTTCCCAGAAACTTCATTTTGTGACACAATTTATACACATTGCGTTATGGTTTTTGTGTCAGGGGCATTTATGTATGCTGTGACCATGGTTTCTGAACACTGCGCAGTCTGTAATGGATGAACTTCATAACACTCTTATGAGGAAATAAATTACTATAATTCCCAGTTAACAGCTGGGAATCTGAAACTTTGAGAGACTGAGTTGCTTGAGGTGACACAGAAAGTCTGTGGAAAAGCTCCTCCAAAATCCAGGCTAACAGTCTGAACTGTTCGTCTTTCATAGAGGTATTGATAGTTAAAGAGATGAGAAAGACTTTGAAAGAGTACCATGGCAGAGCCTCACCCAGATTGTTTTGAAGAGTGAAATTTTTGCTTTCCCTTAAAATTTTGCTGTAATATTGCTTAATCACCCCAGTAATATTCTCATATCTACAAACACCCAATCCCAGTTGATAGGTTAATGATCAAATCAAGTAAATGAGTTTATAGCATCTCCACACCAATGCTTCTGGAGCTCAATTGCTTATCAAGGAGCTGCCAGAGAGAAGTTTTAGATTAAACTGTCCAAGCCACAAGAAGTTTGAAATACTGTTACCAGGGAAGCATCCTCTCTCCTCACATCCGTCCAGTATGATAATTTAGATCAGCAGAGAGAAACAAAATCATTCTTTTTTACTACAGATAATGAGTAGCAGCCAAGGGGCTCTTACTCTAAGCACATCCCATGATCACAGATTCAGTCCCTGAATTCATTAAACTTCTAGATACATTACAAAGTCCATATATTCCTTGTAAGAGAAGAAGGTTGACTGAAGGCAGTTTTGCTACCTGAACATTTGTGGGAATTAGCTGTTAAGCTGTTCTGGTGGAAAACCTTTGGGGAGCGATGTTACGCCTGAGAATTGCAGCAGTTACACTCCAAGCAAGGAGCATCCTCTACCGCATCAATACAAATAATAAATAGCTGCACTATATTCAAATGTTGCTACTATGTTTTCAGTATAGGATAGAGATTTGATAGAAAAATATACATCAACATTAAAATAAACTCCCTGCAGCACTTTAAAGGGTGACAGCTGTGTAATGTGTTGTATAAAAAGAGTTGGAGGCAAGCAAG
This sequence comes from Gavia stellata, assembly GCF_030936135.1. NCBI lineage: Eukaryota > Metazoa > Chordata > Aves > Gaviiformes > Gaviidae > Gavia > Gavia stellata. The sequence continues at coordinate 19,023,194 of NC_082599.1, read as the reverse complement.
GTGTGAACCAAATTCGCTTTTTATAAATATTCTTAATTATATTCACAGTTGCTTATTAGTATTATGGGAAGGAAATCTTTTGTATCCATTTCTCAGATTTCTGGTTGTATGCAGTGGATTGATGTGTAAGAGCCAGATTTCAAAATAAATTTTAGCCACTAAAGGTGCAGAAAAGCACCTAATAAAATTTTCAATAACTTCTGGCATGTAAATCAAATTAATTTAATTCTAGATACTTTTTGAAAGTCTTGTGACAAACTTATCTGCAGTTTTTACTGCCTGAATCTCTTTCAATGTCTGACCTTGTTTCATCAGTTAAAAACTGGCCTGAAGTCACTTGCATACATAGCACACCTCATCTGTAATAAAAATTCATATATTCATCTGCATCTTACAATGTGTAACCCATTTCATAGGGAGCTGAGTGTATAACATCTGCTTATGCTGACAAATACTTGCTTCTTTGAATAGTCGCTCTCAATTCAGTTTCTTTTCTTGAAATCAGAATGCTGCACAGGGCCTTTAATGTATTGAATAATGTTAGTCTAAGACACAATTCCTGTTTGGAAATTCTGAGATGTCAAATAATGTGCTGTTCCAAAATGGGAGAAAAGAAACTTAGCTGTATTATTATTGTTGTTATTTTAACTTTGGTCTGAAAAAGTCCAAGTGACATTTCATTTTGAAAGATTTGACGTGTTTCTGAAATCCCCTGCCATTGCAGTGAGTCTGGGAGCTTGAAAGCCAGAGCTTTTCACACTTACATGTTATTGAAAGAAGAGGATCCTAGAGGACACAACCCCCTATCAGCAAACTAGACAGGTTTCTGATGTGTGGAGAGTCATGGAGAAAAGAACCATTTTTGCACTAAAAGTTTTGAAACATCTACAGTCATGTGGCCAGTGATTCTTTTAGCTAAAAAGATGAGAGTGTAAAGCTGATGGAAAATTCCTCTTCAGCTATGTTTTTGAGGGTTGACCTTGTAGGCTGATAGTCTTGAACAAGAGCACAGGTAGCTCATACTTCTCGGACTGCCAAAGCCTGCTGTCACAGATTAGAAATATCTCAGGATGAGCAGCTGTTGCCTTGGAAATGTCCAGAAAAAATGTAATTATAAATTGTACTCTACCACTTAGGCAAATGCATAGTTTTTCAGCAGCACTGCTTCTTGCTGAAGGCCATGTCTTTCTATGCATCAGATGAAAACATGCTTTCATACCACATGTAATTAGACTGTTGATGTTATTACCTTGAAAGGTCATTGGAAAAGAAAAAAGTCAGACATCTAGATGGATATTAGAAATATTCATGTTCTCATAATGAAAATAAAATATTGGAGGACTCATTAAATCTTTGGAATTCAAGCCTATTTCTAACTAAAGACATGCCATGATTCCCCCCAGTTTGCCTAGTACTGTCACTGGGGATATTGAAAAGGATTGGCACTGTCCATTTTCAGTTCCTTCTTAGGCATTTAATTAATGGTATCTAAAACTCCCCATCATTAGAGTCTCTGGATAAGCAATACATAGGAAAGATCTAAGGTTTTTTTGTAGGTAAAGCAAGTTCCAGTGGAAGACATGGCTTGTATCAGAAATGGTGTGGCCAGCAGGACTAGGGAAGTGATTGTACCTTTCTACTCAGCACTGGTGAGGCCATATCTTGAATGCTGTGTTCAGTTTTGGGATTTTCACTACAGGAAAGACATTGAGGTGCTGGAGCATGTCCAGAGAAGGGCAACGAAGCTGGTGAAAGGTCTGGAGCACAAGTCTTATGAGAGGTGGCTGAGGGAACTGGGGTTGTTTAGCCTGGACAAAAGGAGGCTGAGGGAAGACCTTATCGCTCTCTACAACTACCTGAAAGGGGGTTGCAGAGAGGTGGGTGTTGGTCTCTTCTCCCAAGTAACAAGTGATAGGACAAGAGGCAATGGCCTCAAGTTGCACCAGGGGAGGTTTAGATTGGATATCAGGAAAAATTTCTTCACTGGAAGGGTTTTCAGGCATTGGAACAGGCTGCCCAGAGAAGTGGTTGAGTGACCATCCCTGGAGGTGTTTAAAAGACGTGTAGATGTAGCACTTAGGGACATGGTTTAGTGGTGGACTTAGCAGGGTTAGGTTAACGGTTGGATGATCCTAAAGGTCTTTTCCAACCTAAACAATTCTATGATTCTATGAAAGAAGGTAATGCAATCTCACTGCTGCTGGCAGATGGTGGAAAATTACAAGCTGTTCTGCATGCAGTTAATAGAATAATGACTTCAAGGGTTCCTTTAGTACTGTGAATAAAGAGATTGCATAATTAAAACATGTATTGTACCATTCATGGAATATATAGTGAAGGTAAGATGATTTTTGTACTTCAAACATGATTAGTTTGCATTTTTCTGCTTTTGTTTCAAATGTTAGAAGTGTTGTATTTAAAAGTTGCATGTGAATATTGTCTTTGCATTCCAAATGCAGTTTCAGATATCATACTTTGCATGTAGCTAGCACAGTTTTATCATGGATGAATAGTAGCCTGACTCAACTAGAGATTTAACCTGAGCATGAATCATTGGGGAAAAAACAGATTGGGGAAGGAAATACTGTATTGCTTTATTTAGACTTACTGAAAACTGACATTACTTTGTTTAATACTTACTTGACCTATTTCTTCCCTGTAGTTTGGAAACTGCAGGTAGTCCGAGGTCAGCTTTTGTGTTTGGAATGTAATAGGGTTATTATTTTGTTATGGAGAGAATGACCATTCTTTTTTTAAAGATATTTGAAGTCATCCAAAGTTAAGAACCATGGAAATCTTAATGCTGGCATTTCTGGAATGCATTCTTTCACAGTTGCAATTTGGTGAAGGAAGCCAATTTTGAGACACTCTTTTCGGTGGTGTATTTTTATATCAACTCTGTTTTTACTTTAAAATGCATACATAATTTCATTTAGATAATGCTAAATTAATGTATTAAGTTCATTTCATAATTCAGTTGAGTTATAAATTAAATTTCTTGGAGTTTTTTCCCTAGAAAGAGTGTGTAGTAATTCTGACAACATTCTCTGTTGTGACTCAATAGTGGTGCACTACTTCTTCCTTACAAATTATGGAATGTTAGTAATGCTTTATGACTATTAGTGATCGGTAACAATTGATCAAGGTAAGTTAGCCTGCATAGGTATTTTTGTTATGTTTTATTGCATTATATTCTTGTCTATTCCGATACAGAAATGCAGACCAGAATATTAAAAATTCTGTAACTGTACTAAACAGGTTGAATTTTTGAAGCGTAGATGAGCCAGCAGCTGCTATAATGACAAAGTGAGAGTAGTAAAATCAGTTACACTGGACAGTATGTCCAAAATAGTAGGGACAATCTCAAAGTAATTAATGAGTCCATGGTAAGACTCCATTTTAATAGTTCCATCTGCTTAGTTGCTCACCTCTCCTGGTTTTCTGATGGATGAAGGAGCTTTCTGCTGGTCTTGTGGGGAAGGCATCTGAAATCTTGGTCAGAGGTTGGGGAGGGAACTACATCACTGAGCTTCATCCTTTCATTGTGATACCTCACCAACTCTCATGTTCCCTTGTTGTGACACAGTGCTATGGCCTCTCCCTACTATGAACAGGCTTGACAGATGCAGTTTGTTGACTGATCACAGATCAGTCTAGCAAGCCTTGTATGGCACATTGTTGCACGCATTGCAGAGGGCGAGAAGGCTCACAGCACTGTGCTGCAAATGCACACAGCACAGGTCGGGCTGCAATGGATTATGAGTCTAGAGTGACCTTGTGCTCAGTGAATAGGTTGAGAACTCAGTTGTGAGTGATCCAAGTTTGAGTTGATCCAAATTGACACAACAAGCAGCAAACAGGGCAGGCAAACACGACATGGTGCGTCAGAAGGCTGTGGTGCGTCAGTTTGCGTGGCAGTTCGCATAGGCAGGGTGTGGAGGGAAGGCGTGCACGCAGGGCGCAGTCCTCCCTCCTGGCTCTAGAGGCTCTCTCGACGAGTGGTCATCGCCCCCCCAGAAGAGGCCCAGCTATAGTCTCCACTGGGATGAAAGCCAATGCCAGATGGAGCTCCCACATAAGCACACGGCTGTCCAGGTCTCTGGCTGCAGGGAGTGCCTGAGCCTGTCACTTGTGCTGGAGGCCAGGGGAGACCACACCTGGGTGCAGCGCAACCAGGTGAACGATCTGCTCAGCCTGGTGGCAGAGCTGAATGAGGAAGTGGAGAGGCTGAGGAGTATCAGGGAGTGCAAGAGGAAGATAGACTGGTGGAGCCACACCCTACCATCCCTGAGGCAAAGGCAGCAGATGGAGGCTCCACAAGAAACAGAGGATCCCTCACCCTCTTGCCGCCAGCGAGAAGGAGGGGACCTAAGAGACGAAGGGGAATGGAAACAGGTCCCTGCTCGGCGCGGCAGGTGAATCCCTGGTGAAGGGTCTGGAGCACAAGTCTTATGAGGAGCAGCTGAGGGAACTGGGGTTGTTCAGTCTGGAGAAGAGGAGGCTGAGGGGAGACCTCATCACTCTCTACAGTTACCTGAAAGGGGGTTGCAGAGAGGTGGGTGTTGGTCTCTTCTCCCAAGTGACAAGTGATAGGACAAGAGGAAATGGCCTCAAGTTGCACCAGGCGAGGTTTAGACTGGATATTAGGAAAAATTTCTTTACTGAGAGAGCGGTGAAGCATTGGAACAGGCTTCCCAGGGAGGTGGTGGAGTCACCATCCCTGGCGGTGTTCAAGGAACGTGTGGACGTGGCATTATGGGACATGGTTTAGTGGGCATGGTGGTGTTGGGTTGATGGTTGGACTTGATGATCTTACAGGTCTTTTCCAACCTTAGTGATTCTGTGATTCTGTGATTGGGGCATTTTGGGAAAGGACATTTTAATCTCCATTCCTTTTAATATATATCACAGTTCCCAGCCTCACATGTCCTGCTGACATTGAAAAGGAGCTCAGCATGACCTTGAGTAGTTTTCCAAACTTTTGTAGATTACTTATTCTGGAGTAGTCAGAATATCCTATTATGTCTCTTTCTTCTTGCCCTGCATTAGCTATAAATGCTGTCTGAATCACTCTGCAAAATGAAACAATTAATTAAAATAATTGAATTTGAAAGTATTCAAAAATAAAATAATTTTCTTTCTGCCCTTAGCTTACTTTAAGCAATGAATCATAGCAAGACTTGTATTTGTCTTAGTCATTCTAGCATGCATCCATAATAAAGCTGTCTGCTTCACTGATTCAGATCAAAACCAGATTATTATTGTGTTGTCATTTCTGCATACCATATAGCATGACATTCATACGTTGTTTCTAAAAAGCATTTACTCGTGGACTATGGCAGAATCCAATAAAAGTAAAAGACTTTGAAGAAAGCCTTCTTCGTGAGCAGCTTGTCAAACTGCTTTGAACCCAATCAAAGTAATAATTCCAAATTTTTCAAACCCGGGTTAGCAGGGATAAGATGGATTGCATTGACTTGAGCTGTGGAGCATTTTCATTGTTGAATGTTTAATTCTTTGTTGAAGGCTTAGTCCTTAAAAACTTATTTTATGGGCCATGTGTGAATGAAAACCTTTGTGCTGTCCAGTAACAACAAAAAGAAATCATGTGGCCAAATGCTGTATCCAGGATAAGCTGTTCACTTGGTCTTTCAAATATTTTCTTCTACTAATTCACATAAAGATGTCACTGGTGGCTTAAACATTAAAGAAGCTTGACACAGAAAGCTGGTGTCATATGCCAGAGACACATGAAGCAAGAAAATAGCCCTTTCTGGCCAGCAAGGACTTCCTTTTGGTTTTCCCATGGATCACAAAATAGTAATCTCTTGAGGTTATTAGAAACCCTCTGGTATCACCTGTGTATACTAAACCCCATTTATTTTTACCTGAAAGTTGAACCCAATGACTTATTTGTACTGAAGTATTCTGGTCCTTAGGTATTTTAAATATTCTGTCCCATCAGCATAGTTGTTGCCAGTAACCAGATAATCTTAACAGGAAAAGCATGTCATATAACCAGGAGAAAAATCTCCAGGGTTTTCCCAGTCATACAGGGAAAAAAATCCTTTTTGGGTCTCAAAAGTGGCAGTCAGTTTGAAATCTAATATGTAAGGAAGGTGGCATCTATGGAGGACTTTCCTCACCAGCATACTGCACCAGATTGTATATAGCTGCACAAATCCCTGAGGCTCCAGAGAAGACTAGTTCCCCTATCTAAATACATCTGGCCAGTTGTGCATCAGGAAAACAAATGTTCCTGTGCATCCCTTTCAGGAAACCAGCTGAAGCCCCAAAGCATGAGATTTCATTAGAATCATTGGCCTTGTGCTGCACTGAACTGTCGGGAGCATGTGGAGGGCAGCCCATGGTCACCTGCTGTACTGCGGGCCATGGAGAAAGGGTGCAATCAGAATTGTAGACTAAAGGAAGCTAGAGTACACTGCCACACCATCTTGCCCAATCTCCTGTAATTGAAAGTTCTCTGATTTCTTAAAGAAAGAAGCTGTATTAAAACTTTTTGTTTAAAAAAGATTATATATCTCACAGATGTAGTGAATGTTCTGCTTTTTTTAGGTTGCTGTTTGCTGTTTTATTATCAGTATGTACCTTGTAGTGATTCAGTATCTGGTTTAGGATTTTCATTTTGTTCTTTACATGCTTAAAAATGCCTTTTCTTTGTCTTTAATCCTCGTGGTGGCTTTACTGTGAAAGCCACTGGACTTTGATTCCTTTAGTTTTCCATTTATATTGCCTCTGTTGTTTATTTTACAGTGTAGATTCACTGGTTTTTATCCCCCCTTTACTCCATGCCTCTTAGTTTTATATTAAACATGATGGATTTTTCATGGTCTTCTGGATACTAAGTTTTTTATTTTTCTGGAATTGTAAAGGGCCATTTGGTTAGCTTTTGGATATGCCCTATTTCAGTTAAAGATTTGCATCTGCAGAGTGTGTTTTCCTAAATGGTTGGGAAACTCTAGTTTTCCAGTGGCCATTGTCTTGACTGTCTGTTTCATCATTAAATCACTATGTGCATTAAGACAGGGGATGTGGTGACAAAAGACGTGGAAAAGGCTGAAGCACTCAATGTCTTCTTTGCCACGATCTTTACTTGTAAGACTCGCCTTCAGGAATCCCAGGATGCTGAGACCAGTGGAGATGTCTGGAGAAAAGAAAACTTACCCTCGGTAGAGGAAGATCCGTTTAGGGAGCGTTTAAACAAACTGGGCTTACACATGTCCATGAGACCTGATGGGATACACCCCGGAGTGCTGAGGGTGCTTGCCAATGCCATTGCAAGTCCACTTTTGATAATCTTCAAAAGTTCTTGGAGATTGGGGGAGGTTCCTGAGGACTGTAAGAAAGCAATTGTCACTCCTATCTTCAAGAAGGGCAAGAATGAGGATTCAGTGAACTACAGGCTGGTCAGCCACACTTTGAAACCTAGGAAGGTGATGGAGCAAATAATCCTGGAAATCATTTCCAAACATATGAAGGACAAGAAGGTGATTGGGAGTAGGTAGCATGGATTTATGAAAAGTAACATAAAATGCTGCTGAAAATTGTAATTTTTTGGCTCCTCATTTCACCTTTGTTTCCTATTTATTTCCATCATATTGATCAGAACGTGTTTTTAGTTCTATATTTAATTTGAGCACTCATCACTGAGCAGAATTTCCCAAGTGTGCTTTTCTGTCAACAGCTCACCCAAGAAAACAATGTTGCCTCTGTGCTCTTTTCATTTAAAAGTCTGGTTTTGAGGTCAGTTGATAGTCTATGAGGAATTCTGAATATTGACATTTTTTCAAAAGGTTCTGAAACAGCTCTTGTGACATCATCAACCCAACCACTTGTGTCCTTATGGCCTGTTAGTAACATTTTCTGTTAAATATCTTTATGTTTTCTATTCATGCTAAGTAATTAAACCTGTGAGAAGCTCTCTGATCTCCCTTTACAGTCTTAGTGGGGATGCCACCATACTTGCAATGCAGTTGCATGTGGTTACGCACCTGGTGTGTTGTGACGTTTGCCATTTGAACTATCAGGATGACTTTGTTTTAATCTTGTTCTTTCCCTGTTGTCTTTTGTCATTATGTATGAAGGAATTATGTGTATTTTTTTTTTTAGCATTTTGTATGCATTTTGACTGATCTGTCTGAAATTATCCTGCCTGTATATGTACCATTACACAAATACAAACTGAAAGAAGGAAACAAAGAAATGAGAGTGTCAAAGACAACAGCAATAGAGAGGACTTGAGTTATGACCCCACCATTGTTGCATGGGAAGTAGCTACTTCTCTGTCTGCATCTTGGCAAGAATGGCAGCTTCTTCTCAAAGTGAAGCTTAAGGTGCTAAAGGAAAACCTTAAACCATTAGGACCTGTTGCCTCCAGATCTAGTAAAAAGGTGGAGCTGAGTGATTTATGAGGGACTGCCTTCACACCATTCGTCAGAGAGGCAAGGAAGGAGAGGCCACTTTTTGCAGCAAACAGCATGGAACAGGAATGCCAAAACATATCTGCCAGTAGGCTTAAGGGGAATGCAGTATAAGATGCTGCTGCTGTTTTACATCTGTTTCTCTAGGAGATTAAAAAAAGGTTAGGAAACAATTCAAAGCATTGCAGCCTGTTTAGATCTGCAAGGTTAACAGTGTGAGTAGTTTTTGGTGCAGAGACTATCTTGAGGAATGATTGAGTTGCCAGTTCATAGTCAAAAGAAGGTCACAAAGAGGATGCTTTGGTAGGGAAGTGGACACTGAAGGCACAAATGAAGAAGGGTTATGGAAAAGGTAGCCAGAGGCAGCGTCATAGCTAGAGTGTAAGCCCTTTGGGGTAGGGTCTGTGTTTTTATGTATGAATACAGTGGCTAGCGTGTTGGGAATGCAGTTTCCCTGCTGCGTGCCAAATGTGAATTTAGTAGAATTTGCTAGGACTCACCATTCCCCCATTAGCATCAACCAGTAAAATGTGTATACTTCTGTCACAGGACATAATCATAAAATGATGTTGTACAGCCTCCTAATTTAGATCAGAATAGTGTCTGCTCAGATTGGGTGCTACTATGAGACAAATCTTTCCTAATAATAGGGAGCTCATTTCTGAGCTGTGGTTTTTTTTTTTATTTTTATTGAGTGCTAAGGTCATAAGTAGGTGGCTTTACTTTAAATGTTATTCCAATATGCCAGGGTTTGCAATGAAAAGCTTGAATAATACTCACGGTGTAAGTCTGCTAATTTCCAGTTTTTATTAGTAAACTAATGCCTGAAAAAGGAAAAAAAAAAAAAAGCCTTTTTCCAACTATATGCACAATATTTTCTTTTGGGTATGGTGTGCATTGGTACTATTAATGCACTTATTTATTAAGCTCTTCACTTTCATAAGACTTACAATTTGTATGTAATGAAACACGATTTTGTGACATTTTTAGATTTTCTTAGGAGAATAAACTCATTTTGCAGCAGGCAGTAGTAAAGGGGAAGAGGGAGGAGCAAGATGTTTTTATTAGAAAATATACAAGTTAAAAAAAGCTGGTCAGCTCTATGCTTGACTGGTTACTGAAATGCCGGAAGAAATGTTACGAAGTGTGGAATTACATCATCTTTCTTCTATACACAGAAAAAGCCCCAGGAAATATCATTTGTCATAAGACCTACGCTCCATAATCTGAAATGCCACTTTACTGCTAAGAGCAAAAGGATAAAAAAAAAAAACAAACAAACAAAAAGCACACACAAAAAAAGAGAGCCTAAAGAAAGTAGCGGTGACCAATTCAAATTAAATCATCTTTTTACTGAAGTAAAAAAAAAGGGAGGAGGAAAAAGTCCTTCAGTTTATTTAATAATTACAGTTCAAAGAGAAGGAAAAACCAGTGCATAGACACAGAAGATTGTGCACAATAATGTTCCTTTTATATTTTGCTCCTTATCTCCACAGAAAGTTATGATTATTTTTAAAATCTGACACTGGAATAATAAAAATTCAGTTAGTGCCTTCCTTTGCCTGCGGATCTGAATCTTGGTTCCTCTTCCAAGACTACAAAAAAGTGCTTAGCACAGGGGACTCCCACAACCCGTAGAAAGGGAGAGGGGAGAGTAGCCTCCTCTCCCTCCAAAACCAAGGATCACATAATGATGTCCGTTTGCATCACTACAACAGTGACAGATCCATGGTGATGTGTGCTTACTCTTTGCTTTCTGAATGACGTGTTTTGCTGAGGGCTCAGAACAGCCACAGACTCCGTGAGCCGGAAGCTGGACCTCAGACAACTCCTTGAGGTAGCAGAAACAAAGCCCCTGCTTAGCTGAGCTGAAGCAGGATTGATGGACTTTGTACTAAGACTCACATTGTCCTTTGCTTTCCATGGTGCAAACACTGTGTATTGGACTTTATGCAGGCGCGGAGAGGGAAAGAGATGCAACTTTCTCAAGCCTGGAGTAGACCAGAGGGGGACAGCCACAAAAGCAATGGTTGTGTTTGTCTCAAAGGAACAGGCGGAATCTTTCTCGCTGTCTTATTTTCAGCAGTTGTATACATATCTGTGATAGCCAAATGCAGATATTTTGTGAATCAGAGCTGAACACATAGCTTTAGAGTGAAAAAACAGATCAAGCTCTCTATGGTTTCTTGACCACCACTGAAAAAAACCAAAATAATCAAATTCTATTTAGACAGAGGTTTAGTTAGTATTTCCACTGGGCAGTTAATGTGAGTTGCCTCTGTTATGAACCGTCTGCAGGGTTTTCAAGAAGATAAGGTCAAGCGTGTTCAAACCAGACAGTACAGAGTTGAAACTGGCCAGTGGTGCTCGCCGGAGCTTCATGTATTTCAGAATAATGAAATGGCACTCACAGAGTGAAAATGAGTCTTTTTACTCTTTTAAAGAGAAAGCAGATGTATGTATGAAGGCAAAATAAGTGAGCTTCAGTGTCAATTAGACAATTGGGTTGTCAATTCCAATTAGGTTGGAACAAGAGTAGAACACAGCAGCTTTCTTGCCATCCATGATATTGGCACTTCAGAATATGCCTCTGGTGGACCTCACAGTTGGCTATGACTCATAAATCCATAATAGTACAGGACTTGCTAGTGGAGGGGCTGTTTTTCTCCACATGTGGACCTCACAGTTAATTATGACTCATAAATCCATATAGTTCAGGACATGCTTGCTGAGGGACTGTTTTTCTCCATGTGTAGTACTCTCCCCTTTGCACACACTAGAGATATTTCCAACCAATAAACCATTGTTCTGTAAGGAAGGAAATTGGTGGCAGGCTTGTCAGAATTGTGCTGCAGCCCACTCAGTTTCCTAATACCTGTGTATTTTAATTAAAAACCATAAGGAATCTTTAGACTTCAGAGTTCACTTTCCAGCTCTTCGCCTGAAATAGTTAATTCCTTAAACTACAGCTCATGTTACAAAGCTGATTTGCAGGCATTTGATGTTGCTTTGAGAAGGTGCTTTGAGCATGGAGAGACTTCTGGTTTTGTAAGAATTTTTGAGGTTTCACTGTTTTGTTGTTTCTTTTTCATGGCAGAGCAGCTAAGAGATGAGGATAAGTATCTTTTCTAGTGTTCAACCTGAAATATATAAATAATGAAATAGAGGTCTAGTGTCAGTACTGAGCATTAAAAGAAAAGAAGAATCCGTGGACGGTATGGTTCTTTTTTTTCTCCCTAAAGTGCTTTACCGCTCCTCTAAAACAGGATATAGAAAAACTGTAATTAGCCAGTCAAAATATATGGAATCAGATTACTAATGAAATGCTCATTTGGGATGAAATCCCGGTCCTACTGAAGTCACTGGAAACAAAGGATGCAGAGAACCTCAGCTGAAGTGCTGAGTACCTTTGAGGACTGGGCCTCTCTTCCCAGAGAACTGGAAAGATCTATTTGAGATTCACCTGCAGAGGAAGTCGTAGCATGACAAAATGAGGATGGCACCATTCAGAAGGGCTATCTTGGATGGAAATAGCAGTTGCTCTGATTATAGCGTCCCTTCATTCTTCCAGGTGTGTCTGCTCAGCTGACCAGCACTCGTCTCCGTCGGAACACCTCCGTGGGCACCCCGTTCTGGATGGCTCCAGAGGTTAGATTCATGTTTCAAAACATTTTGTCACTTGTATTCGAGCTGCCACATTCTGCATTTCTGCTCGCTCTTTTTCTTTCTTCCTCACCACTGGACCTTTCACCACATGAAATAGCAATGTTCTTTAAAAAAGCCTTTTAAACCTTTTTTCTTACATGTTTGCAAGGATTAAGTTACAATGGGGTTTATTTTTGAAATTACAAGGTTAGAGCCAGAGATGAAGACTTTGAATTGCTTACGAAAATGTTAAGAGGAGAGAGTACTACCATTAATCCTTTCCAGCCTTCCAAGCTCTGAAACTATAGGTATCTCATCTCCCCATGGATGGAAGGAGCCCAGGGTGGTTGGTACTGTGATACATTATAACTTTTATTTTTGGATTTCTACACCTGCAAGTTTTTAATGCTATATATCCATAGCTGACAGCAAGAAATGGAAGAGGTTATTATGAATAAATAAGAAGTACTATGTATCTTTGGAGATTTTTCCGGCCTGAAATTGAAGCATATAAAGATACATTTTAAGCTGAGACAGGAAAAGTATTTCATTATAAATAAGCCTATATACTTACACTATTTGTGCACACACAAACACATGCATATACATCTATTTGTACCACATGAAACTACTCTGTTTATACACACATATTTTTATAAACATACTCTGTTTATACACATTGATCTAGCCATGTAGCTAACGGGATACACATTAGTTTAGACCTGTAGCTAATGGGTTGAAAAATTCTAGATTCATCCGGCATTGTGGATGAGCTGAAATGTATATGAAATTAAATACATTTGCTGTAATCCAGTGGCAAACACATTGTTGAGAAATTAGCTTGATCTTGATTTGGCTGAATAAGGACCTAGCAGGAGACACTGAATTCAACTTCAGCTTTACTGCTTGTTTCGATTCATAGAGAGAGCAATATAGCTCCATTAGCTATTTTGCAGGAATAATCTATAGAAAAGAGATTTAGGGTTGCTGAGTTTCCTTCTACTTCCCTCAGCCATGGGATGCAGTTTACCACCTTCAGCTGAAAAAGCCAAGGATTTGAACCCTTTTCTCAGATCAGGGAACATCTGGTCAAAGAACCTGGTGTTCACAGACACCTGCTTTCTCTGGTTTAAGCATTGCTTATTTTCAGCAACAAGATGCTTTAGCTTGCTAAAGGCATGCAAGTCTGTTTATTTCACCCAGTATCTCCATCCTGTAAGAGATTCCCCCAGCTGTGGGAGTACTCTTAAATTCAAACATTTGACCATCCAATGACCATCCCAGTCTTTTACTCCAACAGGTGATTGCCTGTGAGCAGCAGCTAGATAGCTCCTATGATGCCAGATGTGATGCATGGTCACTAGGTATTACTGCAATAGAGTTGGGAGATGGAGATCCACCCCTTGCTGATTTGCACCCTATGAGGGCACTCTTCAAAATACCAAGGTAATATCTTGATGTGTTTTTTTCTTGCCAGGTTAGACTGAACTTTTTCCTTAACTGTTACTTTCTTCAAACTTAGACTGTTTAAGTATGTGCAGTTTCTTCATATTAGTTATACTTGGAGGAGGTTAGAAATTGTGCAGCTGTGTTTTCTGCCCACTGTGCTTCAGCCATGTGTGCACATTGGGAAGTTCAGAGCTGATTGAGGCTACATTTGAGAAAAAGCCATAAAGCCTTCTCCTGAGTGGACTGCTGCCCAATATACATGAGTGCAAGACTCAGCTGAGTCCCGTATATTCTGTTACAGAGAATGACTTATGATAGAAATACAGAGTCTGAGTATGCCACTGTGGTGAACAGGCCCCATACCTGTCCTCAAGAGTTATCCCATGTCCTTTGAAGTAAAGTATTGTTCCACCACTCACATACATTTAGGCTGCTACCTTCCATTAGCTTGTGCTGGTCCTGGCAGTTCCAGTGCTGCTGTCCTTGGGCAGTGCAAATAGCAACTTCTTTCACATTTTCTTTGAAGCTGGAGATAAAAGTACCCAAAGTGCCACTTACAGTGTTTCAAAGAACATCAATATCTCAATATGTCTGTAGGGGATGATCATAAAGCAGTTTGTGGATTTCACTCTAACGGATGAAGTAGGACCACAATAGTTGAGACCACATAGTATACCTGAGTGCTTCAAATCCTTTTCAGCCAAGTCACCCAAATTACATTACATTACCTTCAGGTTTAAGAAATCTTGGTTGACTTGGCACTGAAGCAAAGCATGAATGCTCTTCTCACCTTTACTTGCGATGGGAAAAGCAGTTGCAAACTGCTGTGGTCAGTAATTTCAGCTAAGCCTTCAAAAAAAAAAATCTGGTTCATACCCTTACAAACATTGGGCACCTACCCTTTCTGCCCTGGAGTAAATATAAGATCAATACCCTTTCATTTCACTAAGTGAAACCTGAAAGTAGTAGAGTAAACATTATGCAACACTTAAACAAAAGCAGTTATGATGATTAATCAAAAATAGACACAGGAGTCACCTCATCTATAGGTGATTCCTTTTGTCTTCGTGATTACATTCGGTGAAAATGGCACCTCTGTTTGAATGGAAGAAGACTGTTAAAACAATTTGAACCAAATTAACACCTAGAATAAACAGCTCTAACTCAACAGAAAAGAAAGAAAAAAAGAATTTACAATAGATCTGTATTTATACCTTCAGTTGACTTCTGATTATCTTCTGATGAATGGGAAATAGTTAATACAGAGCTAGTTCCTTCTGACACTGCTCAGGATGTTGATTAATTCAGTCCTTCTGAGAAAACTTAAAATAGAATTTCTTTTTAAAAATACTCTTAAGAAAGTACATTGTTTCAGGCTTGAAAAGAGAAACTTGCCATTACAAGTGAATAGTGATTAATGGATTGTTAGTTTCATTTCCGTTTATTGATTTGATCGAAAAAATTATAGTGATTCTTAGCCACACTTGGCAGATCATATCCATGCTATTTCTACTTGTTAGTTATGTAAAGTAGGAGAACCAGTGAAGCATTGTATCATCTACTCATGCTTCTTTTACCAGTGGAAATCAATATCTTTTTTCAGTAGCCATCTAAAACTCATTACTCAGCCTGCCTTCACACATTGTTTTTGTCAAGTGAGTAGCTTATTAACTTATCATCCCACTGACCTTTGCAGGAATCCTCCTCCAACACTACAGCAGCCTGAACTGTGGTCACCTGAATTCAATGACTTCATTAACAAGTGAGTAACAACTGAGACCACTGTAGCTGAATATGGAACATGTGTAAAATGTTATGTTTAAAATATCTCTGTATTCTCTGTTGAAATCTGTTGCTACTAATATTTTTCCTTAAAAACCTAGTTTGTAAATCCAATTTGACTTCAAGTTGAGGCTCCAGATGTAAAATATGAAATAACAACATTTTAACACCCTTGATATTTCTGTTTTTCTAAATTGAAAGAATAATTAGTTTTTAAATGCAGTAATTTAGCTTCTTGGCCTCATCAATTCTGCAAAATCTTGCAGTTTTCAGTACAGAGCTGTTGTGATTAAGGTGGATGTATTTATTATGGAGGTATGAATGAACTACAGACAAGCATTTCAAAACTTAACAGAGAACCCTCAATGATCATACGCGTTTTCTGCCAGCACAGGTGCTTGACTAAAGATTATGAGAAGCGACCGACAGTATCTAGTCTTCTGCAGCATGATTTTATTAAGCAAATTGAAGGAAAAGAAAACGTACTACAAAGGCAACTCATGGAATTTATTGATGTCCATCAACAAATGGGAGTCACTGAAAAGGCAAGGTAAAAGTAGCTGAAAAGTAGACCAATTGGAACAATTTTGATACTTTCCCGTTTTCAGATGGCTAGCTCTCAGAGAAAGATTCACCTCTCATAACTTTAGCTGGCCAAAAAATAGGGAGCTTAATCTTTGGGGTACCCTATGGAGCCAATGGAAAGAGAGGGGCATCATGATTCACATGTGGGATGAATCAATCTTTAGAAGTGCCTCCCCTTTCTTCTGTGACTCAAGGTGCAAATTAGGATAAGGTTAGGTGAAATTAATGTTTGGCATTTTCTTACATATGCATCATCAGCTAATGTTTAGTTTAAGCAAGTATGCTAAAAGTAACTAGTCAGGTTCCTGCAAGAATTGGATGCTACCGACTGAAAGAAGTGATAGTGGTACCAGACCTTGTTTTGCAAACTTCAAATCTTATGTCTTATTGAAAAGATACTTTCTTTCTTCTACTAGTATTTAGTAATTCTGCATAAATCACTTAGCACCTGATGGCTTTTATTTAAAACAACTGAAAATGGCTTGGCTCAATTTTACAATTTAAAAAAAACCCCACCCAATACACTGAAGTAATGTGTCAGATGTGGAATGTAGTAGATTAGTGTTGATGTACTACTGGTGTGACTGCTGCTGTGCTTCAAGGTAAAGGATGACAATTTTTCTTTTTTTTTAAAATGGAACATAAAATTTAAAAGACATTTTAGCATCTGTATGGAAAACGCTTACTAAAATCTGCCACATTTCCTTCCACACATATTTATAGCAACAATATATACAGCAGTCTTCAGTTTTGATTTTGGAGAATTTTCTTTTTACTCTATCCATTGAAAATAGTAATTAAAAAAATATTTCTAAATAATTTATGATTTTCAAGTTTTCTTGGACTTTAAGTGGATGTCGGATGAATATTAGTTTCTCTTTTCTGGCATTTCAGTAAAAAACTATGCAGTTGGCTTA
Source organism: Gavia stellata (assembly GCF_030936135.1). NCBI lineage: Eukaryota > Metazoa > Chordata > Aves > Gaviiformes > Gaviidae > Gavia > Gavia stellata. The sequence continues at coordinate 19,006,375 of NC_082599.1, read as the reverse complement.
AATTTAAGTCTCAGACTGGATTTGTATGTTCTATGTGGTGCAGACTTGACATTTGCTTAATCCAGAAAGACTCTGGAACTGAAATAAACTTATTGGATGTCAGTGCTAAGCATTAAAACAGTAACATACTCCAGACTTTAAAAAGTATTTATTTATAAAACACAGGGAAATGATATGTGGTAAAATAAATCCGAAACACTAAATTATATGAATTGAAATCCTGATAACACTTGTGACACTGGTCCTGTCAAAGCCTAAATAATTTTTGAAAATCAAGCTTCTAAGTCAATTAAGTATCATGAGCTTTTTTACCCATTTTATAGAACTCATATGTTTGTTTTCTTTGAACTCATTCTTTTTTTCAAAATATTTTTGTTTTTTCATGTAAATGTTGCATAAAGCAAATTACATGAACTTTCTTTTCCTATGCAATGCAAACATAAAGAAAGTGGCCCAGTTTGCATGTACATAGAGCAGTCAAATGGCACAGGAACAGGTTTATTAACTGATCACTCTTCACATGGACCAGAGATTAAGGGAATGTATTACTATGTAGTGAAGTTACTTATGCTTTTACAGTGATCGAGTGTAATTTCTACATAAATTCTCCCAAAGAAAGATGGAATTTTCTCTCTGTAAATAATAATAATTTATTATCTGAAACTGTGCAAAAAATTTACTTATTTAACTAAGAGTGTAATTTCAGTGGCATGGTTTAACTAATAGCTTGGTCTATATTTCAGTTTAGCAGTTTAAAATACTAACAAGTAGGCTGATATTAGTTTAAATCTCATTGCATTGATTTAACCAAATCTTTTCATACCTGAGATCAGTGAAGGTAGTACGAAAGACTGCAAGTAAAAATCACATTTTACAGTCACTATACATATAATCACTTCAGCTTTAACATGTTTATTGACTACACTCGCTGGAAGATTGTCTTTCATAAGAGTGCATGCATAAAAAGATTAGCCTTCTCCTAGAAACAGTAACAATACCCATCTTAATATCTATTGCTATCTCTGTACAAGCAAGAAAAGCAGACATTTTTTTCCAGTAGCTGTAACTGTGGTAAAGTATGTCCATCATTTCACTTCAGAAGAAATTAGAATTCCAGGCCTGTAAAGGACGTTACTACAGAATAGCATTTGGTTTTTCTTCTGTTGAATGATGAAAATATTATACAAAGAACTTTGAATTCAGTAGTGATACTTTTTAAAAAGTCTTTAAATATTAATCATATGTATCTTCTGACCTTCAATCTGCACAGCGGAATGGTGTCAAAAGCAGTGTCTGTACAGAAGTACCATGTAAATCTGATTCAGAGTCAAGACTTAGGCTATGTAGTGACAAGTCACCTGGAAGAGTCTCATCTTAAATCTCCTGGCTTTCTTTTCTTGATTATCCTGTTCTGTGACTGTTTTTACACTGGTGTGTTAGGGCTCTGCTGTGGCATTCCTGAACTTTCACCAGTTGCTGGCAACTTTCGTTGTAAATCTCCCTCCTGATCTCCAGCTCACGCTTTCTTGGTCCATAATTTGAAGGCATAGCTCTCCTGCTTCTTGGCACTGGGAGGCAGGTAGTTTAAGGGATTAAAGAACTCTTCCTTCCACCAAGGGAAGAAATCCTCCTACCTGTGTCGTGTATATGGGCATGGCATATAAACTCAAGAAATTTGGTAATGTTGCCTTAAAGCTGGAAGTAAGGAATCCAGTTATTTTCTCAGTATGTGTTTCCTCTCCTCTTCAAATTAGATTTTATTAATAGAAATTTTGTATTTCAAAAGAGAACAGAGAAATGTCTGGAAGTTAATAGCTGAGGTCCAGCCACTGGGTTTTCCTGTGTGCACTATTCCTGTTTTCACTCAAAATCAAATCACCCACTTTGCCCAGCGTGCTGAGCTGTAATTTGGTTCTGACTGCCTTCTGCAGTGGTAGTCTGTTGATGTGCTTGTGATCTTATCTTGTTGTTTGCTGAATGTGCAGTTGATATAGTTCAAAAAGAAGATATCATGTTACGTTATGTCACATTTCAGAGGTTTTTGCAGAAGGCCAGATCCTCAGATCCAATCTTTGTGCGCTATTTCTGCTCAGGAAGGGTGTGTGACCTCTAGGCATAGAGTAGAGTCACCCTACAGTCACTCCCATTAGCACCATTGTTCCTGAGGAACATTGACAGTCACTGAGTCATTAGGGCATTGCACTGGGACCTCTGAACCTTCCCATTATTGTTATTCTAGTGAAGAGGAACCTAGCTTTAGGTTCTGCATTGTACTGCATCCTTTCTAAACACCTAGCAAGAGGAACAGAGCCCACCAACGTCCTGAGTAACCAGAGAAATCTCAACTTACGCTGATAAAAATTTAAACGGCAGTATGCCATAGACCTGCTCCAGACTTAATGAAGGTAATGGAAGATAGTACTGTTTTTTCAGTAGCCTCTGAACAGTCTTATAGCACTAGCATATCTTGTGCTACTCGAGGCTTAAAAAAGCATTAACACTAGCAATGAGATTCATTACAAATTCCACTTTTTTACTTTGAGCAAATGCAATACATTTTTCTTTAAAGTCATAACATCTTTATGCTAAAAAAATCTGTTTGCAACTTAACCTTTCCTAGCTCAGATCTTAGGCTGAAATTACAATGGGAAGAACATGAGAAAATATCCCTTGATACATTAACATTTTCCCGTAGCCTCTCGACTGAAACGTCTCTAATATCTGGTGTTTGGAATAAGTAACTATAGGAGGTATAGTAAGCTATAGGAGGTAAATTCATATTAGGGAGGAGGTGAAGCAGGCAAAGTTGCATACTTAGTGCAATTAATTTTGGGGGTTTTTTTATAATTTGGGTTCTCACTGAACTGCAGATTCCTGGTGAGGAGAGTCACTTTCAGGACAAGGGCCTTGGGCTTCTGCAAGAGTTGCCTTTGTCATGGCTGTAGCAAGAAAAGCCTGTTTCATTGTGCAACTTCATAAGGTGGTATTTGCCTCTTTTCAGAGGGGTTCATGACTCATAATCATCTTGATACTTCATTTCCCTCAGTCTTTTCAAATTAATGAACTTCCAATTAACAGAAAAAATTCTGTTACATCTTAGTAGTATGATCTTGAGGTTTTATACAAATAAACTTCATCCCGTATCAGTTACTCCAGTCCTCAGGACCACCTAGCTCTTTAAATACTGTATTCCTATTCTTTTCTGTGTTGATCGTGACACAAAAAGCGTGATAATGGAATTTATTGCACAATCTTTAATGAAAATAAGACAAATTCTCTAACGAAGAAACAATAACCTCATTTGAGCCTGATCATTCACCTTGGGACACTGCTTAAGTTTCCCCTCATTTTTAGGGAATCCTTCAATCACATACTTACATTCTTGTAAGTCACATTATAGCTCTTAAAATTTATAATTAGTGATGAAAATAATTATTAGAAATGAGTGCTGCAGCATATACCCCAAAACTGTTCTAAAAATACACTTCTAGCTAGGCCAAATGAGGGGAAAAAACTGCATTGTAAAGAGTTTTACTTTGCAACAGAAATAGCTGTCTTTGAAACGGCCTTCAGAACTGTCGCATCTACACCTGACAGTCAGTCTTGTAAGCCTTTTATCTTGAGTTGGCTGGCTGTCTTAATCTTGACTGCTTTTACAATAATCTCTGCAGAAATATGCAATGATTAGTACAATGTGTATTTCCTGAGAAATATGATTCATTCCAAATTGAGCTGCGTATGCAAGGGATATTCACTGCACCTAGATTTCAGCAACTGACTCTGGTCTCCAGGTTAAGAGCCTCATCTTTATATGCCCTCTAAATAAATATGGGAAAGAGACCCATTCTACTACAAAGTGATTCAGAGAAAGGGCTTTTGGATTACTCTCCTAAGATTTTGTCCTTCTGTACCGGCCATGTAGGGATAGCACTGAAATCCAGCGACAGAGTGCTAAACAGTTGCTCTGTTTAACTATTTGGAAAGGTCAGGGGGCTAAGTGCATAGAAGTCCATGTACAACATGCGCAAAAGTGGTCATTAATTTATTCACCCCTATTAAAAGCAGGGATTACCATATAGTTCCCTTCCATGACTTTCCCTGATTGCGCAGACTTGTGTCACTTATTTTCTGGGTGTTCTCTCTCTCTGTCTCTCTGACTCATCCTGCCAGTGGAAAGCAGCTGACAGCAATCCTTCAAGCTCAACTCTGCAGGGCAGGCTGTAGCGGAGGGTAGATCACCACACTAGCTTGACAAAGGCAGTATGAGGAGCAGAGTGAGATAGCTCACACAGGGTCCAGTGCTGACTTGATCAAGGTCTCCAGATGAAATCTGTATCAGAGTAGGTAGGGTCTTAAACCTGAGGCTTTGGAGATCCAGACTAATCCTTGAGCACTTCAAGCCACTTCTTCCTCTTCTGTAACCCAGTGTGGGCTTTGTTCTACCAACAAGGAGTGTGTATTCCTGCATTGAGGACACTCTTATGTAGGATGGCTATGCTGCAAACTGCTCTCAGGCTGTAGAAGCAATAAAGAGTTTCTGGCAACACAGGCTTTAGAATAAGCAGATCTCCAGTCCCATATGCTTCTAGTTAATACACATCTCTACAGCAGAATAAGAATATCCTTCCATACAATACAAGGGACAGCAGCAATGCCTGAATGGACAATAGTTTACCTCCTGAAGCAAAACAGGAGAAAGAAGTTCCTCCTGCATTCAGGACTCCCTGGGAGTAATGCTGTACAACTGCTACTTCACTGTTGTGTCAGTCCACTTGCTCAGCAACTCATTTCTCCTGAAGGTGGGATACCTCACCAGGCATCACTTACTTTTGGAGCTTCCCGTTCATCTTCTCAGTATGGTTCTTATCATAGAGCATGGGCCTGATGCATGAGGGCAATAAAGAACTAATCCCAAAGAGTCCGTTTAGAGATCTCTTATTTGCTCAGCTGAGAACACATATTTTTCCTTGAAATTTGTCAGAGGATACAGCCATCTTGTGAGCCTATTATGAAGGACAAATAACCTGCAGGGCCCTGCAGGGCATGCAGTTTTTTGCAGGGCATGGTAAACCAGCACAGATTTTGGCAAACAGATTTTGCAGACCAGGACATGACCCAGCTGGCTGGACATGGACCACCTCTGAATCAAAAGCCCTGTAGCTCTGCTGGGCAGCACTCTGCTCTCAGCAACATTGCATAAGCTTGAGCACAGCTTCCTGAGACTGCAGCCGGTGCTGTGCAATCATTTAAACACAGAGGGAGCACAGGTTTGTCTGCAAAGCATTGTGCAGACGCAGCTGGAGTCTATCAATATGCTTTTCTAAATTCAGGTACAGATTTTGCATAGATAGAAGCCTATTGTTTTATTTAAGCACATTTCACCAGATACATCTGTTGAAGACAAAATTTTGATTTTAAGTGTGAATTAATATTGCTCTGTGCAGCCTCCAGAGAAATAGAATCACCAGCAATGACAGATCCTGTACAGGTTTCTCTGTGTTGCTTCTTTTCCGTTTGTCACTTTTAATGCTATTTGTAACCGCTGGGAGGTGTACAGCTGTTACCACCTTCACCTTACAGAAAACTTGATTATTTTTAGTTTCTTCTTTACACCCAGACTAAGGCCAGCCCTTTTCCTGTCACTTCTTAGTCTGTAGATGATTCTCCAACCAGTTTAGGCAGAGAGTTCAACAGGGCATCATGAGTCACACTTCCCTTTTCAAAGTATTTTTGGAACTATCAGAAATCCTTTAAATACATTCTGACAATTTGAAGAAGAAAAAGCTGCAGTTGCCTCCTTTTGATTTAACTGAATCTTGAAAGATAAGCAGGGGGGTGTGAAGGAGGATGCACAGAAACAATGCTGCCTTGACTCATTTTCTTGTCTATACTAGGTTGATGTTTCTCGCCTTTAGCTGCTTGAATTGCTTGTCGAGCATGGCTGTAAGATCTAATGCCCCCAACAAATAATATCTGAACAGAACAGAGAAACATAGTTATTTCAGTTCACAATGTCTATGTGCATGACGATAATGAAATTTCAACATAGATGTCAACAGCACTGATGCGGGTTTTTTTAAGTGGTTGGAGTTTTAGCATGTGAAGCAGTATAACTGCCCTTGAGGGGTCTGTGCCCGTTGACAGCAAAGCAGAAAAATATCGTGTTCTGTGAATCTGCTGCTCTGCTGTACTCGAGAATGGAGAATATAATCTGTTTTAACAAGCACTGGTGTTCTCATAATGTCAGCTGAAGAGGATTACAGGAGAATCAATTTTATGTAATCAAACTTCTCTGGCATAGATATTGGTTCCTTAAAAGAAAAAAAAAGTAGAAAAAGAAAAGTCTCCATGACTGGAGCATTCCCATCCCTCCCGGCAAGGCAGTTGTTAACTTCCTACATTACATGAAACATGGTAATGGAAACAAATCTTGGGAAATATCACTCTCTCACTGATATGCAGTAAAATTTAAAAAAAAAAAAAGTGTGTTCAATGTGTAACAATTCCACCAGAAATGGAAAGCATAACTTGACAGATGTCTTGTTTTGGGTCTTCCTTCGGCAATGGGAAAAATAGAACAGCAGAGCCTGACATAGTCCTGCAGTTCCTGCATCTTTCCCTCATGTACATGTTGATAGGTCTTTCTCAAAGTCATACTGATATTAGATGCATCCTCTGGACACAAAATGACCTTCATGCAGGAACAAAGGAGAAATTGTTTCAACTGTCCAAATTTAAATTTTCAGCTGAAACTGTTACAAAGAGGCATAGATAGGAGTGTAGGTTATAGAGGGGAGAGATTCCTACTGAGGGGGTAGGATTTTGCTTGCACCTCTGGCTTTGAATGCAGTAATATCCTTTAGCTGGTAAATGCAAATCAAGCAGCAGCAGACCATGCAAGGCTGAAGAGTTAATTTAAATGTTAATATTACCACAACCTTTTTAATTCAACTTGGGGGGGGTACATACAACCAAAAATTGTCTTACAGTGTTATTTATTGCAAGGATAGTACTACCAGGACAACTCTTGCAGTACAAATGGGTTCCAAAGGAAAGGGAAGAAGAGGTTGGACCTAGGAGAGGTGTGATTGCTTTATACCAGACCCATCCCTTTTGATGTGCCTGCTTGTGTTCCTGTGTGTTTTCTGCTTCAACATATTTAAATAAATGCCAAATACAGCCCAGTTACAGATTTATTGCAGCAAAAGCTGCCTTTCTTCCCCCACACAGAGACACACTCCACCTGCATCTCTTTTTGTGTATTTGCACTGCTCATGTTGGAATAGGACCACGTGTTGCATGTTCTGTGCTGCATGGCAGTAATAAGTCTCTGGTACTAATTATGCTGTGTAGTATTCGTGTTGCTTTTCACCTCTCTGTAATTTATCCTCACAATGATCCGCACAACTGTATCTACAAGCAGTCTTTTTTGGCCTGTAGTAAATACTGAAGGAAAAAAAACATTTGGAAGCGGGTTGCTTTCCCATGCAGCTCCAGAGTCCTAATGACAGTTTGAGAGTAGTCTGCGAAACATCCAGGTGTAAAACTGGCAAGACTTGGTCCCTCTCTTCCATCAGGGCAACATAGATTCTGTTGATCCATACTGTTCATTGTGCTTCCTGGTCACTTAGCCTCCACACGGGGTATTGGGCTGTGATACTGGCACAGAGACCATGAAACTATGCTGGCTCTTGCAATGAAGTCTTACATGTTTGTGTCTTGATATTAAGCTTGCAGAATTAGTCACCTGTGGAGGGTGTGAAACTCCTGCCTTTGCACTATGGACAATGGAAAAACTCCAGTGGTAGCTGGCACCTGCCTAAGGGAGGAAGAAACTGCTCCATTACTGGCACCTGGGTGAGGACAGGCCGATCTGTCACCCTCAGGGAACGATCATTAGAGACAAGAGAAATTTAAAGAAGTGCTAGCTGAAGTGCAGTCATGCCTGCACTTCCATCATTCAGATCTTGATTGCACTCACAGTTCGGGAGGGCACCATTTGCCTGTTTCTTCCAGCCCCTTTTCGGTCCTGGCAATCAGTAACTAATGCCAAGTGAGTGCCTGCTTGACTTTCTGCACCTGCATCCCACATCAGTGCACAGCCTGCGTGACCTGAAGTAGCACCCATGAAGTAGGCGGTGTTCACGGAATGGGTACAGCCCATTAAACTCTGCAGTAAATCTTACTGTGAGAGTTCAGAAGTCTCTTAGCTTGCCCCATGAGTGTGATGTTCATTCATTCTTACTTTCCATCTTGGTGCAGCTGCCCTCTTTTTCCTGTCCTCTGTTCACTGTATATTAAATTTCTTGCCTGGGTAGGCGCCCATCTACCAGAAGGGCCAGAAGGAGCATCTGGGGAACTACAGGCCTGTCAGTCAGGCCTCGGTGCCAGGGAAGATTATGGAGCAGATCATCTTGAGCGCCATCACATGGCACATACAGGACAACCAGGTGATCAGGCCCAGTCAGCACGGGTTTATGAAAGGCAGGTCCTGCCTGACTAACCTGATCTCCTTCTATGACAAGGTGACCTGCTTAGTGGATGAGGGAAAGGCTGTGGATATAGTATAACTAGACTTTAGTAAAGCTTTTGACACCCTGTCCCACAGCATTCTACTGGAGAAACTAACTGCTCAGGGCTTGGATTGGTGCACTCTTTGCTGGGTAAAAAACTGGCTGGACGGCCGAGCCCAAAGGGTTGTGGGGAATGGAGTTAAATCCAGTTGGCGGCCAGTCACAAGTGGTGTTCCTCAGGGTTCAGAATTGGGGCCAGTTTTGTTTAGTATCAATTTAGTTTAGTATCAATGATCTGGACAAGGGGATCGAGTGCACCCTCAGCAAGTTTGCAGATGACACCAAGTTGGGCGGGTGTGTTGATCTGCTGGAGGGTCGGAAGGCTCTGCAGAGGGATCTGGACAGGCTGGATCGATGGGCCGAGGCCAACTGTATGAGGTTCAACAAGGCCAAGTGCCCGGTCCTGCACTTTGGTCACAACAACCCCATGCAACACTACAGGCTTAGGGACGAGTGGCTGGGAAGCTTCCTGGTGGAAAGGGACCTGGGGATGTTGATTGACAGCCGGCTGAAGATGAGCCAGCAGTGTGCCCAGGTGGCCAAGAAGGCCAATGGCATCCTGGCCTGTATCAGAAACAGTGGCCAGCAGGAGTAGGGAGGTGATCGTGCCCCTGTACTCGGCTCTGGTGAGGCCGCACCTCGAATGCTGTGTTCAGTTTTGGGCCCCTCACTACAAGAAGGACATTGAGGTGCTGGAGTGTGTCCAGAGAAGGGCGACGAAGCTGGTGAGGGGTCTGGAGCACAAGTCTTGTGAGGAGCAGCTGAGGGAACTGGGGTTGTTTAGCCTGGAGAAGAGGAGGCTGAGGGGAGACCTTATCGCTCTCTACAACTACCTGAAAGGAGGTTGTGGCAAGGTGGTTGTTGGTATCTTTTCCCAACTGACAAGTGGTAGAACAAGAGGCAATGGCCTCAAGTTGTGCCAGGGTTTAGATTGGATATTAGGAAAAATTTCTTCACTAAAAGGGTTGTCAGTCATTGGAACAGGCTGCCCAGGGAAGTGGTTGAGTCAGCATCCCTGGAGGTATTTAAAAGAGGTGTGGATGATGTGGTGCTTAGGAACATGGTATAGTGGTGGACTTGGCAGCTAGGTTTACAGTTGGACTCAGTGATCTTAAAGGTCTTTTCCAACCTAAATAATTCTATGATTCTATGAAAACACCTGTCTGCTTTTATTCATGCCATATATCCAAATGCCAAAATTAAATATAGCATTTCCCTGGTCTTGTCTGGAATCAAGGTAAAGAGTGAGTGTGTTTCACACTAAACAGTTTCCCTGCTGTCTCAGTTTACCAAGGTTCCCTGTGTTTTGAGAGGTGTCTTCCTACCTGTAGTATGAAGGAGAGTGAGGTCATATCAGGACATTGGATTTACTTGGTAGGCTTTCTGTGCTTGTGCTATATTGCCCATCTGAGCTTGATTTAGTTTGTGAACTCTGCTGTGACTTATCCAGTTTCCCTTTTCCCCCATCTCAAAAAGCAAGTATAGCTAATGTGAATTGTAAACCTTGCATTTTCTGCTGCTTTTACTTTGTTTAGCAATACCTTTACTCTTGGATAGAGAATGATCCAAGTCTCTGGGAGTTTTCTTCCTAATTTCTATAAGACTGCATAAAGTTTTCTTTGATTTGATTAAAAGAGAAAAGAAATTTCACTTTAAGACAAACTTAATTGAAGTTTAACCCTGATAAGAAAAAGATTTGAAATTTTGTTTCCTTATTTTGTATGGGTTTTTTTCCTGTAGAGCCCAAGAAAATTCTTCTTGGCCAGGATGTATTTCACATACCCCAGTGGTTCTGTAGCACTTTGCTCTACAGTGTGGCCATCTCAGCCAGGCTTTAGAGCATTGTCATTACTAAGCTAGAAATGTTTCCATCCTGAATGCTTTGTCTGCATCATCCTTGCCATACTATTTCATCATACACCCCTGGTTTTGTTCCATCCATAATTTATATCTGGGTCATTTTTCTTTTTGCAGGTAGGTGCCAGAGTTTGACTGCTATATGCTTTCTAAATACGTTCTTTTTTTCCCTGTATTGCATAGCTCCAGTCTTGCAGCTGATGTAGGGGTGGGATCAAGCAGGGATCTGTACTGTGAAAAGGTTCTTCATGGTATCAGTTGTGGGATCATACCATAGATTTTGAATTGTCAAGTACAGGTGTGCTGCACTAAGAAGTTATATCCTGTCCTGTTATTCAAGCATTTGTGTGTTTGAATTCAGAACAATGGAAAGATGGAATATTTTGGCTGAATTGCCTTCGAGATGGTTACAGATGCAAGATCTGCTCTGTGTTTCCTTACATCCGGAAATTGCATGTGTGTCTTTTCTTTTCTAGATTTGAACGTATTCATACAAAGAAAGGGAACTACAGTAAGTCACTAGTTTCAAACCAGGAAGAGGTAGATGATTTAGCAACTCTGGAGGTACTGGATGAGGTAAGAACCTCCTTTTTCACGTTTTCCTGAAGAGGGGTAATCACGTATTAAAACACAACGGTGTGCTGTTGATTTGCAAGTTCAACTATGTTGTCACAATTCCATTGTGTAAGTTTACAGTGGCATTTTACCAGTTTATGCCAAATATTTTAGATGAGATTCGCTGTGTCAGGAATGGTTCCAGCTTAAAACTAAAACACCCTCTGCAGTTACAGCCTTAGACTGAGCAGTATTGTAGCACCATTTGCTTAACAGGATTTGTATTGCTGGATTTTATTACAGCTAAATATCTAGTTTGCAATGATGTGTTAACTTGAAATTGGTCCAGGTCCAAGAATGAGCACCTTCTCCCCTGTTGCTTGAACATCTAGAGTTGTCTTAAACTGCCTTACTATACTCTCCTAGGCTGGGTTCTCACTGACTTACTTTGGTGTGGAGATGCATTGAGATCAATTTATGTCAGCTAAGACTCTGACCTGTCAATGCCTTCTGGTGAACTTTTGACAAAATTACTGATACAAATCTCATTGGTTTGTCAAAGTTCGAAAATGAGTCCAGTAGGAGCAGGGGAACATGCATGAGGGAGGAGGGAAGTCTGTTGTGTTTATACTTTAAGCTTCAAAACCAGAAAGAAGAATCAGGCCACAGAACATTATCTGTGGGTCTTAGAGGCCATCACTGCTTGTAAACAAACTGTCATTCTTCCTCTACCAGGCTGTGCATAGACTATAATTCACATTCTTTTATCTCTACAACTTCTCTGGTATATTGTATCTTCGTCAGTCCAGAATACTCAATGTGGCTTTTGAGCTGGTAAGCTACGTAATGCTAACAGCCCACAGAACTTCACAGAGCTTGGTTTAGAAGCTTAATGTTTAATTAATACTAATTGAGCTAATCCAGACTTCATCTACTGCACAAAGCCCAGATTTAAGCATTTTTTAAATATTGGGAATAGCCACATGCTAGCAAGACTGGTTTTTATCTTTTGCATGAAGCATATAAACAATCTGAGCTAAAGAGAAGACACACAAAAACACAGACAAGCCAGAAGTACATCCCATCTCCTCAGAGGTGGAGCGTTCTCAGGAAAGTCCCCAGGAAGCCTCCATCGAAAGGCACCATTTGACTGTGTGATATTTTACTAAATCAAATACAGTTTAAAATCTCTTTCACGTATGAATAGCAGCTCCTCAGAACTGTCTCCTTTCTTCCATTCAAACTTTTATTCCAGTTTAGATAGCCCCATCAGAAGAGCAAAACAGGAGACCTTCTATTGGTGCAAGAAATAATTTCAAAAAGGGCAGAAGTTCCCCTAAAAAATTCTATTAATGTGAATCTGGTTATGGCCAAAAGCAAGGTAGCATTCAAAACCAAAAAAGAAAGAGTTTATCAAGGCAATGGAAAACCAAGGTTTTCTCCTTATATTTTCCTGTGAAGGAAATGTAACCTCTTTAGCTGTCGAGAATTCAGGTTTTAAGTGCATTAACCAGAACACAGTGCACAACACTGTGAGCAGATGGACATGGAGGGAAAGCAATTCTTTCTGTAGTCCTCTGCTGCCTGTCATTCTGTTCCAGTGGGAATAGGGACTAAATATTTTCACATGTACCTCAGAATAGTTTCAAGGCTGGTTTGAATTTCTTCATCTAGCTCTATGTCCTGTTTTGATTGGAAACCTAACCAGGCACTTTACATACCAGCTCTGTATGCAGAAGAAGCTGAGGGAAATTATGTCAAGAAACTGGGCATGCCATCAATGGGCCCTTCTTTTTTCTTGGTTCAGGGAGAACTGGCTCTGCAGCAGCAAAGAACAATCACAGCAGAGACTGGTCATTAATATAGAAAGATGCCCGATTGTTTACATTAATAGGATCCAAACAGCTGAACATCTGTGTCTTATCATAACTGAGAGTAATGGTAGAGCAGCTGTAATGGCAGTTATGAATTCAAGCATATGGCTCTTGTTTGATGAGTTACATGAAGCTGTAGTGTTAGAAATGAAGACAGGACTGTCTCATGGAAGCCTTTGATTAATTGAATTAAAGCGGTACTTATTAACTCATTTTTCTACAGTCACTTGGGGATGTGTATCTATTGTTCAAAGCGAGTTTGGACACAAGAAATTAGGAATGCCAGTGTGTTTGAAAGCATTACTCACTTTTGATCATGATCAGTTGTATTCCTGACTATTAATACCTTCCCTCTCTATCCTCACTCATTGTAACTATATAAATACTTTATACATTTTCCTAATATTCCTTTTTTCCCCATGTGATTCAATGTTCCTGTTCTTTCTCCATCAGAATACAGTAACAGAGCAGTTGCAGAAGGGTTATGCCAAGGATCAGATCTACACATATGTTGGGGACATTCTCATCGCTGTCAATCCATTTCGGAACATAGATATTTATTCTTCAGAGGTGTGAAAATCTAGGTTTGGCTCTGTTAAACTAGCACTGATTTCCATTAAAATGTGAATATTTGTGTTAAAGTAAGACCATTCTTGAGATTTGCTTCAGTTCACTCTGAAAAACAGAATTACCAATACAGTTGTCCTTTCAAGTCCATGTTGACACACATCCTTATCATGTGCTGAATTTCAGCACAGAAATTAGAAACTCAAAAAAATTTACTTTTCAATATCTTTATGTCTATAGCACAGATCATGTCTATATGATGTCTAAAGTGCAAGCAGCTGTATCTGAGCAAGTCACCCATTTTAATCAATGGATAGAGATAGGATTTTTGAGGTTATTGTTCTTGTAGTGACTTTAAACATTCATTCTAGGATGAAATAAATGGTGCTAAACTTCATGAGATTTGTTGACTAGAACTCCACAGAGTGTAAAGGCGCTAGCTGCCCATAGCAGCTAGTTCAGAAGTAGTATCTGTACAGATAAATGCATTTATTCAGGTGAATCTTACCCCTCTTTGTGGGAGGGAGCATTCCTTCTCCTCCACTTCTCATTGAGAACTTCTGTGAATGGCTGGAGGTAGGAGCTGGGGGCATTTCCTCCCAAAACAGCTGGGGAAGCCATAACTATTTAATTGATCAGACAGTTCACAAAGCAACCCTGTAAAATTTTAACTTTTGTGAATTTGCCTCCCCATTATACAAAAAGGTCAGATATGAAAGTCTGGTCGTACAATAATTTGGCCTTATTAATTATCAGATACTACAGGTACAGAAAAGATCTTAAGTTTTGACATCAATATCATGCAGAAATACTAAGAAGATGTGAAGTACAAATAAAATGAAATTGTAAGTTGGTTCTTGATGTCTGGCAACATTAAATTTTCTTCTAATAATTTCAGTTTCATAGCGTAATCAGGGCTGACATCATACAATATTGTGCTTCATCTTTTTTAGCAGTTCTTATAGTACTGAGTACATACAGAGTCGTGGTGTAGTGAGTACAGTAACAGATCACTCAGAAAACATCACACAGAAAACATCACCTCAGCATGCTGTACGCTAAACTAAAAATAAAACTAAACTCTGATTAAAAAAAGTTGTTAAGGGACACTGATACTGTTTTCATTTTTCTTACACTTAGCATTCCAAACTGTATATTGGAGCCAAACGGACTGCCAACCCTCCTCATATTTTTGCTGTTGCTGACATAGGTTATCAGTCCATGGTGACATACAACTCCGATCAGGTAAAGATGGGGTTTCTTAATTACATCCTTTGCTAAGCTGAGAGATATGTAATGAGCTCAGAGTCATGCTCTTGTTCTCTGCAGTGTATCGTTATTTCTGGAGAAAGTGGAGCTGGCAAGACACAAAGTGCCCATCTTCTGGTTCAGCAGCTCACTGTCCTGGGCAAGGTATGTTTCAAAGGGGATGCCTCTGTAAGGCTTTGCTATCTTAGGCTAATTTACTGAATGTACGGACAGGGCATTGGTAGGGGGGTAAGACTGTAATACATTTTCCAAAGAACTTCTGTAAGGTCAGATTGGAACATGATGCTGATCTATCTACCCCTTTCTCCCTCCTGAACTAGGGTCACTTGAAAATATTTTGGGAATTCTGCAAGGAAGTACCCACTGTAGTGAGGGCTCTGTCTTAGTCTGTCCTTTGTTTAATTGAGTGTCTTCAGATCACCCAAACTGTACTGAATAAAATACTCTTCTAGCTTTTTACCTCCTTCCACAACCAGATTGCTGTCAGTGGGACATGGTCATTCTGGGAAGTGACCACCATAATTGTCTAAATAAAATGCCATTTTTGCATGTCCCAGGTGAGATGCAAGCAAACTGATCCGTTGGTATGGTGCAGCACAGCAGTAAGGAGATGCTAACAAGGATCCTAGAAGCAGGCCAGCCATCTCAGAGTGCTGGACCACATAAATTGATTAGTTCTGGTGTTGTCGTTATCATTATCTGTGTTATCTCTTTGAGCCAGCCATTAGTGCTACAGATTGCTATATTCTGACAGGCTTCATGATATATACATGCCTTTCTTTCATATGATTCACAAGGGAACGGCTGCCCTGATGATGTCACACTTCACAAAACTAACTAGAAGAGGGAAGAAACACTTAAGAGTGAATGTATTTGAATGATTACTGATAATTTTAAGCAATATGTTTTTAATACCCAGGCTAATAACAGGACTCTACAGGAGAAGATCCTCCAAGTGAATAACCTTGTAGAAGCATTTGGGAATGCAGGCACTATCATCAATGATAACTCGAGCAGATTTGGAAAATATTTGGAAATGAAATTCACTTGTAGTGGCACTGTAGTAGGAGCTCAGATTTCAGAGTATCTCCTTGAAAAATCCAGAGTTGTCCACCAGGCAGTGTAAGTATAAAAATTATATTTGACCTAATTTGGGGGTTACAGAGTAGGTCTACAATGCAGCAAATTATCTTGGATCAAAACACAAAGATGAATAAAGTACTAGGATTTTTTTCTTATAAATTATATGCAAAGAGCTTATAAATCTGTAAGCTAGCTGAAAACTACTGATTTTCTTTTTCATTGCCTCCTGAGTTATTTAAACAAATCTCATAAAATGCATGTGTGATATATAAAGTGTATCAGAATGTGTAAAAAATTAAAAACTTTCTAATAGTTCAGTTATAAATTTCTTTGTGGAAGTTTGAAGTATTGTGTTAAGTATAACACTTGGATTTAATTCCTCTACATTTCCTCTAGTATTGTAGCATTTTTATTTGTTTGTTTGTGAAATGCTCGTTTTCCATTTTGGAGCATCTAGTAGGATTTGATTATAAAGGGTTATGGACCAAATGCAGAACAGATCCATCTCTGTCATGTGTGTATCCCATAATATAAAATGACAGAAAATTTAAATGGCATTTCCAATTAATTTGAAGTATTGACTTGTATTTTCTATCCTAATATGTAGCACATCCAGATAAAAAATATTTTCGCAACTCTATTTCTACCATAATAACAACAGGAAAAGCAGAGTTTGAGACAAGCAATGTTGTCACTGATGTAAATTTTCCCCCTTGCTGATCTCTTACTCATTTTTACTCTTTTTGTAGTTCTGCATTACCTTGTTGTCTGTTGTAGATTTGTGACATAAAGAATATCTAAGTATCACTCGGAATGTTTCAATAAACAATTTAAAGTTAGAGGCAGTTTTATGAAATGGTGTTTTTTCCCCCAGTTGAACGTAAGCACAGAAACTGCTTTTTCAGAATAAAATCAGCTTTTTTCCTCAAAATACTACTTTTTTCATAACTTTCCATGGGTTTGTTCTGTGGCTGTCAGTTTGGATTTATATTTAGCCACATGCTGAGACAGGAAGTCAGCAAAGCATTTACGACTGGTAGGTGTTTAGATGTCTGAATTCACAAGAAAATGCCACAGAAGAGTTTAGCGTGAGAGCCACTGTAGGAGGTTAAATTTTGAGGCATGAACTTCCAAGGGCGCCTGAAGCTGTTTGGGTCGAGCATGTTCTGCTCTTCACTGAGGTCTCTGTGTGGCTGGTCCATAAGTTCATGCCAGGGCACAGAACTGGCGTTCAGGTACCTGCATTGCAAGGACAGTCTGTTCTGCTCTTCTGGGAGAACATGATTCTCAAACTCACATGGAGAGCTAGGAATGACTTTTTGCAGAAAAGCAGTGACTGATTACCCAGAAAATGGGAGACCCAAGTTCCAGACCCACTTCAATCCGAGAGATTTTGAATCTACAGGTTCCCCTACCTTTCCAAGAGAATACAAACACCAGCAGAACACAGTGAGGTTTCAGACACTGTGCAAAGCATAGCTATGCAACCTAATGGTTAAGACACTGAGGGGGAAGATAAGGGATCCCCTCCTACTCCTTAAATTGATGTTGTTTTCTACTACTGACTGTCCACAGCAAAATATGCAAACTAAGTTGGCAGTGGACTCTGATCTAGGCACCCCCATGCAGAGAGGAGTGCACTGGGCTCTGACACTGTTTCACAGAAGCATACAGTGATGCTTCTGAGACACACACCTCAGCTCATGCAGAAACCAGGGGTTTTAACACAATTCCTTTTTGCCATTTCATAGTCACTGACTTGGCCATCTCAGCATTCACTGGTGGCTGCAAACTTCCACCTAAGCATCCAGTTCATCCTCATAAGGTGCACAGGAACCTTGGATGTGCAACAAATGTTCTGTCCTGGGTTTGGGCACCTAACTTTTAGGCAAAGCATGCCAAGTCATAAGGCCCTTTGCTGAATGTCCCTTACGTGCTTTCTTGGTTCAGGGCTGGCTAAAGGACACAGCAAACATTCAGTGAATCAGGAATGTATAGCTCTCCCATGGTCAGAAGATTTTTTAAAATAACTGGAGGTTAAGCAGCCTATTTAATGCAGGTGGGTGAGCAACATGTAAGATCTCACCCAGCATCTACCAGTTGCATCAAAGGCAGAGCAGCATTTAGCTACTTGTAGCACTGAGCAGCCACCCTGGCAGCTTCAGAACAAACACACAATGGCACAGAAAGGCTGTTCACTTACAGGAACTTGTGTAATAAAGCTTCTTTCAGACTCCTATGCCAGTTTGCACGAGCCTTGGCTGTTGCTAAAATAACATTTAATAATAGCATGTATGTCGTCAGTGAATGTAACATAGTTACATTACTAAACCAGTTTGTTGTTTCTGTTGTTTCAGAGGAGAGAAAAATTTCCATATTTTTTATTATATTTATGCTGGTCTGGCAGAAAAGAAAAAACTGGCACATTATAAACTGCCAGAATATAGGCCTCCCAGGTAATGCAGTTTATTTTTACATAAATTGATTACTAAGAAATGCGGTGTTGTTGAATTCTCAACCTCATTTACATTCTAACTCTGTATCCATCAATTCTTTCAGATATCTGCAAAACGATCATTTCAGAATAGTGCAAGATTTCATGAACAATAGCTTTTATAAGTCTCAGTTTGAATTAATTGAACAGTGCTTCAAAGTCATAGGTTTTACACTGGAGGTGAGTGGTGATAACCGTTTTTTTGGGTGAACCTTAATGGCTATCTTAATCAGGAAAAACTTACATAAAGCATTCAAATAATCTCCCTTGTTATTTTCTTCCTTTAGCAGTAGTGTGTTTATGTTTTAGGATATTGCACGGTCAACTTGCTGTTATATTACCACATTTAAATTTTTAACGTTTCAAGGCATTGATAAACTAATAAAATGGTATTAGTCAACAAGACTTTGAAATCAGGGAACACAGCACAGCTGAGTAATTGAGAAAAAAAGGCTTTTACAAATTAAATGCATAGAAAAATGATGTTGTAACTATTTATTAGCCTATAATTTTAGGCCTGTGAATATGAGCTTCATCTCTGTTTTAAGATTAAGTCCATGGTGAGAGTTCTAAAAATTCATTGAGTTGATCTGAGTTTTGATGAACTCAATACATTTTCACAACTCCAGGGGTAAAGTTGAATGAAGTTTTTACATCGCTTTGGAGTGAATCACATGACTAAACATTAACTGAACCCATTCTTCCTTTATGATCTCGTATCATTGCTCTGCTGCCATTAAACCCTTCTCCTCAGGCTGTCTTTGGTATAATTAAAATAAAAAAAGGCCTCTGGATTTATGAAGTAGGATGCAAGGGAAGGTGTGGTCGGTTGACCCTGGCTGGATGACAGCTGCCCACCAAAGCTGCTCTATCGCTCCCCTTCCTCAGCTGGACAGGGGAGAGAAAAATATAACAAAAGGCTTGTGGGTCGAGATAAGGACAGGGAGAGATCACTCACCAATTACCGTCACAGGCAAAACAGACTCGACTTGGGGGAATTAGTTTAATTTATTACTAATCAAAATCAGAGTAGGATAATGAGAAATAAAATCAAATCTTAAAAACACCTTCCTCTCACCCCTCCCTTCTTCCCGGGCCCAACTTCACTCCCGACTTTCTCTAACTCCTGCCCCTGAGTGGCACAGACGGATGGGGAATGGGGGTTGCAGTCAGTTCATCACACATTGTTTCTGCCGATCCTTCCTCCTCACACTCTTCCCCTGGTCCAGCGTGGGGTCCCTCCCACGGGAGACAGTTCTCCACGAACTTCTCCAATATGGGTCCTTCCCACGGGATGCAGTTCTTCACGAACTGCTCCAGCGTGGGTCCTTTCCACAGGTTGCAGTCCTTCAGGAACAGACTGTTCCAGTGTGGGTCCCCCGCGGGGTCACAAGTCCTGTCAGCAAACCTGCTCCAGCGTGGGCTCCTCTCTCCACGGGTCCACAGGTCCTGCCAGGAGCTTGCTCCAGCGCAGGCTTCCCATGGAGTCACAGCCTCCTTTGGGCATCCACCTGCTCTGGTGTGGAGTCATCCACGGGCTGCAGGTGGATATCTGCTCCACATGGACCTCCATGGGCTGCATGGGGACAGCCTGCCTCACCATAGTCTTCACCACGGGCTGCAGGGGAATTTCTGCTCCGGCGCCTGGAGCACCTCCTCCCCTCCTTCTTCACTGGCCTGGGTGTCTGCAGAGTTCTTTCTCTCGCATATTCTCACCCCTCTCTTCTCCACCTGGCGTTGTACCATTGTTTTTCCCCCTTCTTAAATATGTTATCCCAGAGGCACTACCACCGTCGCTGATGGGCTCAGCCTTGGCCAGCAGTGGTCCATCTTGGAGCCAGCTGGCATTGGCTCTATTGGACATAGGGAAAGCTTCTAGCAGCTTCTCACAGAAGCCACCCCTGTAGCCCCCTGCCCTGCTACCAAAACCTTGCCACACAAACCCAATACATTCCACCCCTTGATAGTTGAGTTGATCTGAGTTTTGATGATCTCAATACAGGATGCAAGGGAAGGAAACCCCATCCTGCACCCTAGTTCTCTCTTCTTAGGAGGAGTGGTGCATCACAGCTGTAGTTTACCACTGACTTTATTTATCACAAATGATAGTAGGAGTACGATCCATATAGTATCTGTGAAATTTAGTGCTGCAGAATGGATGTATGTTATAATTTCTTTGACAAAACTGCATGTTGTAAGGAGCTTTTCACAGAAAATTACTCACTTCTGTTGAATATTTCTGGCTTCCCCCAATGTAAATATTTGAATAGCTAGCAGAACAGATTTATTCACCTATTCTGTTCCTCCGTACTCATTTTGCATTAAGTCATAGTAGCAGTGGAGTTCATAGTCTCTTTTTCCTCCACATGCTTATTCACATATAGAGTTAGTAATACCACATCTGTACTATCACATCCTTTCACACCTGTACTTTCACCTTTCCAGAAGCAGCTTGGAAGGATATGCACAGTTCAGCACTGATAGCAGTTTTGTCACAGCACCAGAGACCTTGATAAGTCCTAATTTATACCATGAAAAGCAGCAAGTCTGGTTTTGTTCCTGGTTCTTTTGTTCACTTGGATGGATGGAAACAATAATCCTGATCATCCAAAAGAGAAGACCTTCCTTACATATTGAAGATCCAATTAGAACTAGGTCACTGACCGCATTTTGCAGTTCTAGCATAGATCTTCACTTGATTAACTCAGCAAGCCATCGTGAGCTGAATCTGTAAAGAATTATCTACCTGTAGAACCCGCCCAGTTTCAGAAGCAGGTTGAGTACCATAGGCTATCTAACTGTGGTTACATGTGCGCCCCACCCACGTTAGCCTGTCTTACGTTCTCCACAGGGTGAATTAGCCTGTCTGAGGCTGTGTTTGCAAGAGTGAAGGAACAGAGAATTCTTCTTCCCCTACTGAGATTCTGATATAGGATATATGTGCAGAGATAATTTATTTTCAGTGCGAAAAAGATACTGTAAGACAATGAGTTCCTTTTCTAAGTTCACTTTTTAGTAATGCAGCCTTAAGCTTTGACATTCATCCCAGTGCACAGAGGAGATTCCGTATAAGCATGTTCCATGTTTTATTAGCAGAAAACCTTGGACAGAATATCTTTGCCACTCCAATTAAAACTGAGACCTAAACAAGGCTTTATTTGTTCAAAATTTGTTTTTAACTGACTGGCAGGCTTTAATAGTAACTACTGTCAGTACTCCCTGTCTTAAAATGACACTGTTTTATTTCAGACTGCATGGCAGAATTAATAGGAAAGGACTGCCTGAGGTGAGCAATAATCATGCTGTATGAGACAGATCAAGCCAGATTTCAAACACACTGGAAAAGAGCACAAAAATGTCAGCAGCTATAAATACTGTACAGCATAATGGCAGAAGTTAAGCTATCCATTTCTTTGCATTTCAACTGTGTCCCTAAGCTTAAAATGAAAATGATTGTTTAAAACCTGGGTAAACCGTGTGCCAATTATCCTGAGCATAATTTTTTAGAGTGAGCTTATCTAGTTTGTGTTGCTGTCACTGGAATAATTAGTTTATTAACTGCTAGATTAACTTCTGAAAATGTTGAAAACAAGATCAAGTATTCTAGAACAATTAAGGATTTTATCTGAGTAAATGATACCTGACATGGTATCAGCAAACTATTGAATATTAGGGATAAAATGCTGTGCAATTATGAAAAGTCTATTGTTCTAAAGTACCACTAAACTTACAAAACTGCTTCTTATAAAACTACTATAAAACTTATAAACCTGCTATTTATAAAATATACTATTACTGCGTACCTCAAAATATATAGTATCACAGATTCCTAGCTTAAAACCTAGTCTGCTTTCCAGGAACACCTCAGCATTTCTGCGTAGAAAATATCTAGAGATCATCAAGTATACTGATAAACGTTCACAGTTCAGATGAAAATTCACAGTTTAAATCTAAGTCAAACCTGCAATGAAATTATTATTTTATTAATTGCAAATATGATTTTATTTGTCATATATAAGTACTTAAAATAATTTACTTTATATATTACTTCACTGTCAAGACTAATATTAGCATTTCTCAAGGCAGAATCCCTCTTCAGAACCTACTAAATAATTTGAAATTTAAACATGTTTAAGTAAAGTCCATACTAAAGTCCGTTGGTGAGTACACAGTTCCTAACTGATATTTTGAAGGGTGAAGTGCTTTGCCAAATCAGAGTTGTGAGGTCTCACTCTTCTCCCAGTGAAATTTTTTCTGATTATGTCGGTGGGAGCCGTTGCAGACCTATTATTTGGAGTACCTTTGTTTCCGTGGTCCAAGAAACACAGGTGCAGATATTTTATTTTTTTGTTGATCTAGATACTACATTTTTAGACACGGTTGTGCCTGCAGACACAGTGAAGGGTGCATATAAATAACCTCTGAATTCTTTCTGTTTAAAAGGATCACTACAGTTTTGTGCTTCCCCTACTCCATGTCAATCCTGTCCTGTCGACAAATATGGAAGAGAGATTAGGCTATAGTTTGCCTTGCCCTCTCTGGGTGTCTTACACTTGAAAGACTATGCTGAGTACGGAACAGGGAATAACTGCTGAGAACAGCATTCCTAAAAGTAGTGGGCATGTGGCAGACAACAGGAAAAAATACACACACACGTGCCCATCACACAAACCAAAGTGACAAATCTATCTGACTGTTAAGTATTTCATCTTTTTAAATATACTTTTCAGGAACTTGGAAGTGTGTACAGTGTCCTGGCTGCCATTTTAAATGTGGGTAACATTGAATTTTCTGCAGTGGTATCTGAACATATGATTGACAAGAGCAACATTTCCAATCCAGTAGCCCTTGAGAATTGTGAGTGTTTTTTCTTGATTTAAGATTGTTTTCCTTTAGTGTTTTGATAGCGTATTTCTTTTATTACATGAGAGTTATCAGTGAAAACTGTATTCACATGGAAATTTTGCCAGAATAATTAAATGCTGAAGACAGATTAATTCCAAGCCCACCTGAATTCAAATGCAAGAAGAAAAAATTTTCCATGTTATGCACCTTGTTTGACTAACCATTTCACTGGCATTCAGGAAACACGACTAATACTTCAGATGCCTGAAAAGAAAATCTTTGGAATTTTTCCAGGGTTATTTGAACATTTGATGGAGAACCTAATTAACACATTGAATAGTTTTTTCCCAGTTTGTTTCTTAGGTACTCATTACTTGTTCCCCACATGTGCCTGTTGAAATATGGCTCACATTCTTTGGAAGGGATACCTTACATTATAGGCTGCCAGGAGGCAGAGGAGGGAAAGGGGCAAAGATTCTCAAGAACGTTGCTACTCTTTCTCAGTAATTACAGGTGGGGAGATAATGAAGTCTTCACACTATCTTCTTACACATTTTCCTGTTATAGATAGAAAAATATTGTGGAACTGGGAAAGAAGCACCCCTTTTTTGGAGCAAAAGGAGGACAGCAGTGGTTTATATGGATGGATTATAACTGAGAGAGATATTCACACCTCACAACTTACATACTCCTGACATAGTCACCTAGATTCCCTACCATTTCTCCAAACTACTAGACAGTTTGGAGAAATAGCCTCCTTGGTAATGCAGTTTAGAACCTAAAGGCCCCTGCTTTGAACCACTTAATTGACTGCAGTGGAAGCTAGGCAGATTGGTGACTAAATTAGATACTGACAGTTGTTTGGCGTGAACACCCTCATTAGTCATAGTTCAAGACTTTGATTTGGCCCTTATTCATAACACATTGCACTTGCAGCTTTGATTGCAAAAATGCGTATTTTTCCTTCCAAAAGCTGCCTCTGAGCTATGCCTGTGACCTTCATTCCTAGGTGCGTCCTTGCTGTGTATTCAGGCAGATGAACTGCAAGAGGCCCTCACCTCTCACTGTGTAGTGACTCGAGGAGAAACAATTATTCGTCCCAACACTGTGGAAAAAGCCACTGATGTCAGAGATGCCATGGCCAAAGCACTGTACGGGCGCCTCTTTAGCTGGATAGTCAATCGCATCAACACTTTACTCAAACCTGACAAACATTTAAGGTAAAAGAAGCCTTTCCAGAATAAAGAGAGATTTTCTGTGGAAATAATATCATCTACACTAGAGCATTTAGTGTTCTCATCTACTTTTTCTCTGCTACCTTTTTATTTATGACACCACCATGTTAAAAAAAGAAGGTTTTATCCTATTCATAGTATGTAGTGAAAATACAGTAGGTATGGATAGCACAGGTGTCTGGTGTTTTCCTGTTTGACCTTTACTCATTTAACCCTTTGGAAATTACATACTAACTACTTTTTCCTTTACACTTTTTCAGGGTCAACTTTTGACAATCATCTGTTGGTTACATAGGTCAAATTCTGTTCTTATTTGCACTGATGCTGTTGCTTCTGTCACTGTTGTTAGGAGCATGGTTTCATATGAGAGTAGTTTCCAAACACATTTACTGAGGTTAATGTCCACCCTACCCTTACAAGGTGATATTTTAAACACAGAAACAAGAAAGATATTGGCAATGAGGACTAACACATTTTGCAAATTAATCAAAGAAGAAATTATGTGGCTTGCATTGTAGATCCTATAGGTCAGGGCCCTCTATGGCAGATAATAGCAGTGAAAAGGGGCAAACTTATAACTACCTGAAGAGGAATATGAAGAATAAATAGCTTTGGTTTGCAAATCTGGATTTTCTGGATTTTTTTTTTTTTTTTTTTTTTTGAAACATCAGAGGAAAGCCAAGGCTGCAATCCCAAAATTTGTCTAAACTTTTCAAAAATTTGGTTACAGCAGCAATAAACAGAACTTTAATCAGTAAGTGATAGGATAAAATTCATGATTGATGGGGCAGCACTACTAGCCTGTGTGCCTGTCTGACATGCCTGTTACAGAGCACTTTTCAAATTGAATACTTACTATGCTGGTGAGGAGGGAGAAAGTTCGACCTGAAATGTTCATTGTATGAAAAAAACCCCAGAAGTCTGCTTTGGTTTTGTGGTAGTAAAATGATTTGTATTTGCTATTTTTATGTAATTAGCTCTGAGAAGGAACAGGGCAGACAAATTTCAGCAGTCTATTCACCAAAAATGTTATCTCCAGACAGATAAAACAGTCACCAAATTCAGGTCAAAATCAACAAATACCTTTGATCCCTCCAAAATGAAACGCTTCCATTTTTGAGATGGACTTCACAAAGAGGTTCAGGTGCTGTTCATGAGTATCTTGAGGCTGGTTCTTCATATCCAATTTGCTAAACTCTATAAAAAAAAAAAAAAATAGAATTGGTTACAGATAGCACCTCAAAGGGGTTTTATAGATAGAATGTAATTTATTTTTTTAATTTACCTACGAAGACACTAATGTCAACTTCAGTTTCATATAAAAATATATCCCCTTAATTTTTGTTTCAGCAAATAAATACAAATATTAGAGCTTTTTTCCAGTTGCAGAAATGACCACATATCTCTCAGAATGCCTTAGCTAAAATTTCAAACTGAAGTTTTTACTAGTAGTACCTCTCTAGAACTTAATTGGTAATTTAAATTCATACCACACTCCACTACTTAAAGTAGTTATTTAGATGCCTAAAAGGTCTAGCTATTCATTCTTTTGGCTTTCATGTTAAAATAAGCAGTTTTAATTGTTGTGAATAAATAATATGAAGAAATAATATTTAATGACAGCAATCTTTAATTTCAAGATGCTGGTGAGTAAAGCCTGTTTTATTACAAGAGAAACAAAAAGAACTGCATGTTGTTTCTGTACTGTAGTCAGCTTTTTACAATAGAATAATAACCAGCAAATATTAGTTTAAAAAAAAAAATTGTAAATCCTCTATATGCTTATCAATTGACTCAGTCATTATGTGATTCAGTGTATCTGGTCTGCAAATACAGTCATCTTTGAATTGATGTGCATTTATTGTATTTCAAACAAAAACTGATTGTTATTTTAAGAGATATCTGGTTTAGCAAAACTTATCCTGTTTAACTGGCATACAGATTTGGCCCATTATTTGCTTTTGTGAAATAATAATGAAGCTAGTCAGTGTAAAATAAAGATACAACAACAGAAAGTTTATTTAATCTTTGCAGTGGAAACGATGATGGTTTGAACATTGGAATTCTTGATATCTTTGGCTTTGAGAATTTCAAAAAAAATTCTTTTGAACAACTCTGTATCAACATTGCCAATGAACAAATTCAGTTCTACTTCAATCAACATGTCTTTGCCTGGGAACAGGTATGTGTTGAATATTTTGATAAAGCTGTAATATTGCTGAACATACAAAACCTTGTTTCAAGAAACGACACTGTTCCTTCTCCATAATAGGTTGTAAATTGCAGGTTATAACAAATGTTTTCTGAGTATGTATTCTCTGAAGCAGTGCTTGCTATTTGCAAGTAAAATGCCTGCATAAAATTCATTAAACTTGAAATTTACTGTATCTAAGCAACATAACACAGTGACAATCGGTTTGATGCAAATTCAGTGTTGTTTTCTTGAGGAATAACATGAGTGATGTAATGTGAAAAAATAAATGAGTGGTAACATAATTTTTCAAGTACAGTGTTCATAATAGCTTACTAATAAGCTTAATGAACACTGAAATTCCATTATTAAAAACTGAAAATCTCACAATTATTTTGTTCTTATTCAGGAACTAGATCATCTAAGCTAAATAATGGTGGATTTAATCTAAATAATTTGATGTAAAACAGAGAAAAGAAATAGATTTATAATTATAAAAGTTTATGACATTGAAAAGGAGAGTGAAAAACCTCAAAAAAGATCATCCCAACTTTGTAAGTAGTTCAATGAGAATTAAATTAACCATCTTTAAATCATTATTCAATATTGTTATTTGAAGAAATAACATATCCAGGAGAAAAAAATTATTAATCTTGCTGAAAGTAGAAATATTCCAGAATTCTGTATGAGCAGAAGAGTCAACATTCAAATTTTAGGTGAAATAATACTTTCTCTGTTTTATTGAAATTATTGGGGTTTATGATATATAGATTAAAATTCTTCTGAATTCTAACTTTAATTATGAGTAGAAAAAGAGTATTTTGTCAATGTTAATCACTGCTTGTTTTAAGGATGAGACTGATACAAGTTTGGAATGTGTCTATGTATACAGGTGTGTGCATACATGTGTCAGTCTAGAGGTGTATATATCTATGTGTAAAAGGGACTTTTTTTTATATGGATCAATGTTTTATCCTGTTTCCAGTTATTTCAGGAAAAGCTGTCCTGCAGTCCTTTAGACCTTGTAGTTGTTTTTATAGATTTATGTGGGAGATTCTCAGTCACAAGTATTTCCTTGTCTTTAATACCATCTAAAAGTCAGAGAGAAATTAACCTGAACTACCATAATTACTTAGGCATCTTCTTTCCAAAGTACATAAACTCACACAAAAAGAGCACTGGGCTACTGCTGTTTCTAACAGCTGGAAGACAGAAACAGTACAGCCTGCAGCACTGTTACTTATTCCTGTCAAACCTGGGCTCTGACCAGGTCCCATGGACTTGCGTACATCCACTTTGCTCAAATGTTCCCTGACATGATCCTCCCCCACCAACGATAAGTCTTCCTTGCTCCAGACTTTCCTTCTGGTCTCAGGGAGCTGGGATTATCAGTCAAGACCAAGGCAAAGAAGGCATTGAGTAACTCAGCTTTTTCCATGTCATCCACGCCTGTTCAGCAGCAGGCCCACATTTTCCCTAGTTGCCTTTTTGCTGCTGATGGACCTGCTTTGGCTTTCCTAACCCTATCCCTGTACACCCAAATATTGTCTTAATGTTCCTTCTCTTTTTTAATTAGGTTTGGGTCCTGTTCAGTGTAATCTGCCTTTACTTGTTTCTAGATATCCTAATATAGAACTTTTTAGCCAGACGTATATTAACGCAGAGGTTTGTGTTTGGAATATATACTTCTTTATGCCTACAGTCTGTTTCCTTGATGGGCTCATAGGAAAAAGAAAGGTGTATGTGATGTTCTGTAACCTTGCAGTCATCCTGTTGTCGGATTTAGAGGGTGTTCCACTCGCTAGCTGTCTTTGCTGTGTTTTTATGTGAGTGAAGGCCTTCTGGTCTTGATGTAAACAACACTTTCCTCAATTTTATTGGTGTGAACAAATGTTCTTCATTCAAGTCACAGGCCATTCTTCTAAGACTCTTTCTTCTGGTGCTTATATGCACATTTCCATTCATATTTCATTTATACCAGTTCTAATATTCCTGTCACAAGTGTCCACATCCTGCCTGTAATACCAACAGAGTAAAATATCTGCTTTAATTTACATGACACCACTACACCAGATTATATTAAACTTCATTATATTATCTTGTAGCAGTCTCCAAAGATATTACTATGGCAGTGCAGAATGAGCTATATAGATTAAGTTCGTGCAAGTGTAGGTGTAAATGCTCCCCGTTTCAGAGCCAGGAAATGACAAATGTATTATTCTGCATTACAACCCAATGGCACAGGATGATCTGCAGTATGATTCATAGTCATTATAAGACATCACTTTTCACTTATTTATAGCATGGTTGTTCAGTTTTACATCACAAGAACAGTCTCCGAGAAAGCAGGTGGCTTCAGAATCCTTTCTGTTCACTGTAAGAACTCTCCTGTGTTAACACCAGTAATGTACTTTAATTGTAAAACAGGCCCTCCCTGCAGACAAATAAGAGAAAGCTATTTGCAGGAAAATATAAAATATAATTACTAAATTTTCTATACATGGAAAGAAAGGAAATATTTTCAAAATCATATGATTGAAATTGTTCTTGTTAATGATGCAAAGTATCACTTATGTAAAAGCCAAACAATAGGATGACCCCTGCCCTTCGCTGATGTGTCTGCCTGACTTTACAAACATGTAAGGGTTTATGTCTTTAATGCTAAAAGACAGGAGTTATGTTTAGGAGAAGGCTGATGCCAGCAGTCATGGAGACCTTAGCATTGACTTTTAATTAGCCCAAGCTGACTGTCATGCTGATGGAGCTATCCTGTTGCTGGGGACCCAGGCTAGTATCCCTCCACAGCCAGCCAGACATGTCAGATTGCTCTGTGCTAGCTCAGAAATCTCTTAACATGACACTGCATTGCACCCTGTAGATCTATCCAAGGAAGACTGCAGAATTTAATTTCTTTCACACTTCCCTCAAGAGAAGTAAAACTTAGAGGTACATGCAATTAGATAAACTTAGAGGTACATGCAATTAGATAAAATTTGATATCTATCCCAATAGATACTGGGAAGTCAAGGCCTAAATCAGTTGATTATAGTCTAGTTCTCAATTAACCCATGTGAACCTAGTAAGTAGTGATTATATAACTAGGGAAGGTGAATCATTTTTTGGCAGCTTGAGCAATGAAGCCAAATAGTAAATGAACTCATAAGACTGAATTGTGCTTTCAGTGTTGCAGGTGACATGTTTTTAGCATTGTCAGTGGTTTCTTTTCTGTATCTGAATCTGAAAAGTGTTCACAGTTTTGCTTTCCTTGAAAGCGTGGCCTATAAAAATATGGCCTCAGAAGTGATAGGAATAGTAGGAAGGAACAGTCGTGCTATCACCACTTGAGGCTCAGGGTGTCTGCTAGAGCAGACTGTCTGCGTGACAACGTGGAGAACTCAAGTCAAAATTAAGGGAATTTGTTCTTTATTGTTGACTTAATATTTGCATTTAAGATTAAAGGCTTTTAGGCCTGAATGCAATCTCCTTTCCCTAATTTAACAGAAAGGCTGAAGTGCGGAGTATAGTTTAAGATCAAGATAGTTTAGATTCCTTGATAGTTAGGGGAGACAAATAGGTACATCTCTGTCTCCGCTGACTGGGGAGGAAATGTGGGCTCTCAACGTAGTCACTTCTTTTATGTGTCTATAGTTAAGTGGAATGAATGCTGGCACAAGCTTTTTTTAGGTTAATATTAAGCAAAGCACAACTTTTGCACCTTCGGTCCTGTCCTTCAAGGTGTTTCCCTTACATGTAAGGTACTGATATAAGTTAATTCTGTCTGCTCCATGATCATTGTCCAGCAAGACAACCTTCCTATTTCTTTCTCATTTGTGATTCTTCTTTAAAAAGTAAAAGGCATAATGTCAAATACCTAAAATATTTTGGAAAGTGGCAAGTTTACTGTCAGTTGGAAGGATGCTACTTTTTGCATTAATTATATGCAATGTTTATTTTACATCCATATGACAATTTAAGCTTCTACTTTAAGCTGGAAAATGTTCATTCCAAATAAGTCTCCAGTGTTCCCATTTAAACCAAAGTGTCATCATACCATGTTCTCAGCAAAATGCCATTTCCTAATGCATTTAATAATTCTTTTGTTATTAAGTGAAACCAGGTTGCACAAGCTAATATTACCTAGTTTTGATCACAGAAGAGATACCATGCAATACTGACATGAGATAGGAGCCCAAGTATTAGTGTAACCCAGTCATTCCTTTTGACATCCTATCCATACGAATACTTTCTAGTGGATTATGCTTTAGAATTTCAATGAGCAGCTGCTATTTTAAGGAGCTTTCTTGTCATAAAACATCACGGGGGATTACAGAATCCTGTAGCTGATTCAGCTTATTAATTCAAATAAGATCTATTTCATTACAGTTTTATGATGTGAATTGTTAAGGCTTTTATCCTTGCTGCTTGTATCCTAATAATATGATTGAAGACCATCATTGCATTAGAAAATGTAATATGGTATCTTATTTCTGAGCCATCTGTCACACTGGTGCCTGGAAGACTTGGTTATCAGCCATCCTCCAGGAGCCCATGGGAAGTGGTGCAGTGAACTCTTTCCATATTCCACTGGGCAGACGGCATCGTTACCGAAACCATCAGCACTGACACTCATTCAGTCGTCGAGGTGCAGACACAAAAGACCAAATGGTTACATACACTGCAGGCTTGCAGGTCAGGCCCCGCGCACTGGCCAGGCAGGGAGGGGAGCAGATGTTGCTGTTACGGTGTAGTAGCACAGCTATTACAGACCTGCTTTCAGTTTTGAGGAGAACTCTTTTATCAGCTATCTAAACCAGCCTCTCTCACAAGCATTTGAAGTTGGAAAAAGTTAATCATTAGATAAGTTGTCTGTGAGAGCTTGTTTGAGGATGTCTGAGTGTCACAGAAACACTCTTCTCTGATAGAGTCATCCTGAGCAATCTCTTCCATTTTTCCCCTTGATAAGTGTACTCTTGATAATCCTAAGTAGTAACAGCTGGTTTCATGAACGTAACATCTGTGTGTCGGTACAGCCATAGCCCTCAGTTAAGCTGCCCCTATTCCGGTGTTATCTTTGGGAGATAACACAGACTCATTCCCTTCCTGACACTAGCTCCTATAGGTATATAATTAACTTCTTGCCTATATCAGTGATACATTTATTACTCTCCTGTCTTGTCCTGCTATTCAGCTTATTGATTAAAATAAAAAGCAAAACTGCACCTGTCCAGTGCTCCAGGGGAGACATGAATGAAGTTAATGTCATGTGTCTGAGATGAGGAGCCCTCATGGGGCCGTAGGAGAGATTCTTACTCCTTACATGCTTGTATGGGCATATAAACTGAGCCATAACCTGTCCTTAGAGAGAAGAGTGTCCTGGGAAATTAGATCAATCTGGATACTGGAAGGGTTTAGGTATATAATCTCTGTTCTCTTTCAAATGGATCAGTAGATTTATTTATTTGGACATGTATTTCCAGGACAGTGTTATTGATTTTATTCATTTTGCTGTTTCTCGCTGGCTTAGAGATTAAGAAGCGTGTGTCGTGGTTTAACCTCAGCCGGCAACTAAGCACCACACAGCATCTGACCCACTCCCCCCACAGCAGGATGGGGGAGAGAATCAGAAGAGTAAAAGTGAGAAAACTCATGGGTTGAGATAAAGACAGTTTAATAGGTAAAGCAAAAGCCATGCACACAAGCAAAGCAAAACAAGGAGTTCATTCATTACTTCCCATCTGCAAGCAGGTCTTCAGCCATCTCCGGGAAAGCAGAGCTCCATCACACGTAAGGACTACTTGGGAAGACAAACGCCATAACTCCAAACATCCCCGCCTTCCTTCTTCCCGCAGCTTTATATGCTGAGCATGATGTCATATGGTATGGGATATCCCTTTGGTCAGTTGGGGTCAGCTGTCCCACCTGTGTCCCCTCCCAACTTCTTGTGCACCCCCAGCCTACTGGCTGGTGGGGTGGGGTGAGAAGCAGAAAAGGCCTTGGCTCTGTCTAAGCACTGCTCAGCAATAATGAAAATATCTCTGTATTATAAACACTGCTTTCAGCACAAATCCAAAACATAGCCTCATACTAGCTACTATGAAGAAAATTAACTCTATCCCAGCCAAAACCAGCACATTCTCCACCCCTACTGTTGACTAACCAGGTGGCTTTTGCTAAATGTGTATCCCAATGTTTGAATGTCCCAGTACCCATTGCTCTCAGTGTAGTCTTTAACAGTCCATTGTTCGGCTCATGGGGCTTGAAAGGCTCAAGATAACAGATTTAATTGGAATATGCTAGATCGAATTTATAGCTGTTATTGCTGTTTAGCAATTAATTGGCAGGCTCCTGTGCTTGCCATGGGGCTTGCTTGCCTTACTGTATATTAGACTCTAGTGCTTGCTAGTGGCTGCTTTTTGCTTTCGCTGCTTGTTGTACTGCTGTACTGCTTATCATCTTACCCTGCTGTGCCTGGGAACATTTTGGTAGCAGCAATGGCCATGTGCCTGGGCTGGCAGATAGCCAGGGCATCGCTCCTGTTTCTGTGCTACTGTACTGGACAGGCTGGAACTCCAGCATGAGCTTGAGTTGAAGGGACTGTGACCTGTGGATGAGTCCATGTGGGAACAGGACACCCCAAAGCGTCTGTGGCCATGAATATGTCTATGCCAGAGCAGGTGCCTCTCGAAGCACCTGTGGCTGTGGTTAAGTCTGTGCCGCAGCAGGTGTACCTCTGAAGAGATTGTGGCCCAAGGATAAGTCCATGCTGGAGAAGGTACACCTCGAAGCATCTGTGGCTGTGGATAAGTCCATGCTGCAGCAGCTACACCTGGAAGCATCAGTGGCTATGCATGAGGTCATGCTGGAGCACCTCAAAGCGTGTGGCCACGGATAAGGCCACGACAGAGCAGGTACTCCCCTGGAGGGACTGCAGCCATGGTTAAGGCCATGTTGGAGCAGGTTTACTTCTGAAGGGACTATGGCTGTGGGTAAGGCATTGTGGCCCATGGAGAAGGCCACGCTTGAACAGGTGCACCTCAAAGCGACTGTGGCTGTGGATAAGTCTATGCTGCAGCAGGTATGCCCCTGAAAAGACTGTGGCTCATAGATAAGGCTGCACTCAGAGCAGGTACACCCCTAAGGACTGCAGTCTGTGGATAAGTCCAAGCCGGAGCCGGGGCAAGGGAAGGAGTTCATTGCAATGTTAAACCCTGCGGTCTGGTCCAAAGGGGACAGGGGTGGAGATTGTAATGGAAATACATTTAAATTGTTGTAAACTGGGATTTGAGTTGCATGTTATGGGAATTACTATAGCAGGAACCCCTTGTTGCTAGCCAGGCTAGGAGCAAGGGGAGGAGTTCATTGCAATGTTAAACCCCATGGTCTGGTCCAAAGGGGACAGGGGTGGACATTGTAATGGAAATACCTTTAAATTGTTGCAACCCATGATTTGAGTTGCATGTTATAGGAATTACTATAGCAGGAACCACCTGAACCAGTGGAGAACAAGTCTCACAAGAAGCAGTGCAAATGCAGCAGTGACCCGACCTGAGCTGGCTTTGGTCCCCAATAACTCCACGCAACACACGATCTCTCCTGTCCTGAGTGACCACCATAACAGATGGAGCCCAAAGTCATGGACTAAATGAACTCAATGGACATTTTGTGGACATTTGTGGACATTTTATGGGCATTTTATGGACATTTTATGGACATTTTACAGGGGTGGTCCATAGATTAAGGGAATGATATCTGTGTATTATATCAAAGGATAGGAAGGGGGGTGCTGGTTAATGAGGTGGTGTTGGATAGCGTGGTACCTGAGCATGACATAAATTATATGGAATAAGGGGTGGAGAATGTGCTGGTTCTGGCTAGGATAGAGTTAATTTTCTTCATAGTAGCTAGTATGAGTCTATGTTTTGGATTTGTGCTGAAAGCTGATTCTCTCCCCCATCCCACTGTGGGGTGAGTGAGTGAGCGGCTGTGTGGTGCTTAGTTGCCAGCTGGGCTTAAACCATGACAGTATAAAGTCTAATAATATGTGGTTTTCTGTTGTATATGGCAGTTAACTCCTTTTCAAAACGCTCAATATATTGCCTTCTTCACTCATTCAGACTCAAGTGAATGACACATAAGGAGAGGTCTTTCAGGGTTACAGGTCTTTGAACTCATTAATATTAGCCATCATTCATGTTTATGACACTCTTCTTACAATGAATTCAGGATAGCACAACTGTGATGTTAACACCATACATTAATATAACACTTTTATAAAGTCCTATCCTTTGGAAGAGGGATGATTTTTAAAGTAGATCAAAAGGCTTAATTATGTGTTTCATAGTATAGCCTGCACAGGACTGAAGGCAGCCCTGGTATATATGGGAGCACTGTGTAGTGGGTAACTGCTATTGCATTTCGTAATGCAGAAGAAAATAATGGTGGGGTGACAGTACCTAGAGCATCCTTCTCTTGGTAAATCTGTGTCTGTCCTTTGCCTTGCTGAAAGATTAAAGAAAGTCATTCTTGTATTCTTCAGCTATAATTTAATTTTTTTTCAAGATAAAACCATTCCAACACACTGTGGACACAGCATTTGTTATCAGGTTTTTCCTCAGTCTGGTAGGAATCCAAAAATATTTGCAGTCTTCAGGAGAAAAAAAAAAACAGACAAAAAAAAAAACCCACCAGCTTTTCTATTGTTTTTAATCTTGCTAAATACCTTTCTCTAGTTCTTTAAAAGGCGTGAAAATGTTGTAGAAGCCAACCTGAGACAATCTATTTAATTTTTAGAAAGTATGTACACCATTCTTTAATTATTAGAAAGTGTGTGCACCATTTTTCTCCACATAAGAACTTTTCCAGGTGTTTGAGGAGGGGGATCAAACAAGTGAGGCCTCTGTAATCTGTAGTCACTTTTGTAAATCTTGGCCACTGTGCATCACATAGATCTGAGCAATGAATTGGGAATGTAAATGTAGCTCTAAATGATTAAGAAAAAATTTTTACGTTGCAGACCAGGGAAGTAAGTAGACACTGAGGTCTCCATCTGCAAACACTATAGTTTGTCTTCTTCAACTCTCTTTAATTCTTGCATATTCCTGGAAAGCATCTTACTTTACCAAATATGCCATAGGAAGCACTTACATATCCAAAGGCAAATTAAAATCTATAGCCTGACAGTGTGATATATCCCAACTGACATTTGTTCCTGCAAAACCTTGATGTCTTCAGCCCCGGAGCATACTTTTTCAATGTAGTTCTAATTTGCTACAATTGACAGTTTGTGAATTATTTTCTGAAGTGGTTCTCTATACATAGACAAAACATACCTTCTGTTGCATGTTACAGAATGAATACCTATATGAAGGTGTTGATGCAAGAGTTATAGAATATGAGGACAACAGGCCCCTCTTAGATATGTTCCTGCAGAAACCAATGGGTTTATTGTCCCTGCTGGATGAGGAAAGTCGATTCCCACAAGCAACAGATCAAACACTTGTAGGTAAGTATATGGTCTATTCCACAGTTTTGCAGGATCTCTCCCCATTAGATTTCTGTTTGGCATGTCCAGTTTAGGCTATATGATAGTTATGGTTTTAGTGAGCCCACATTCCAGTGTCACACTATGTTTGAGGGAGGCATGCATGCAGGGATGGATGTGTCTTTGAAGTTGATAGAGAAACATCGGGAGTACAAATGAACCTAAGCTGCTGATCCAGGTTTTGAATTCTCCTGCCTTCAGGAATTTTTAGCTGCAGGGCTTGCAAGATAAAGATCAAACTAGGTTCATATGCCAAGAACACTGTTTTCAAAGTTGAGTCATGTTCAGCTCTGAGATTTTTGATGAGCCGTATCTGAACAAGAATTTTAGTACTTTTTAAGGGTAATGGCTGCAAACCTGCTTCAGTGCCTTTCAGCAAATTATGCTTCCTGGTTTTTTGCATTCAGAAATTAAAATTAAAAACCTAAATATGTTGTAATTCAGATCCTGAATGTTTCAGTGCTGCTGAGTAGTTGCAGTGTTTTCAATGGGGTTTCTGTGCAGATAAATCCTTGGTTTACTCATTTTTGAATGTGCAAAGTGTCAGATGAGAGTTTTAACCAACACCCAATCACAAAACCTAGTAACATCCAGTAACAATGCCCATGCTAAAGCAATTCTATGAGCTTGTTGTCTTTCTATCCTTATACTTTTTAGTCTACAGTACAGAGGCCCTCAATCAGTTGGTAAATGTTTGCTCACAATTCCCCAAGGAATCCTTAGGAAGGATTACTACATAGTTTCATATAGGAAGATCAAAAGCTTAGAAAGGCAAGCAATTTTCTGAGGTCACACTGAAAAAAAATGGTACAAAGTAACTAACTGATCCAATAGCTTCCATATTCTCTATCCAGTGCCTTTTGTACAAGACCGTGATGGTATCTTTGTCCTTAAAAACATCAGAGTCTGTTTTGTGCCTCTGCATTGTCCGAGAAGTCAGGCAATATCCTTAAAGGGATACAGCTTCAGAAGACAATTACTGTAAGCTAACTCCAGTAAGATAAGCTTTATGTTTCCTTTCAGAAAAATTTGAAGATAATTTGAAGTCAAAATATTTTTGGAGACCCAAAAGAGTAGATCTAACCTTTGGGATTTATCATTATGCAGGAAAGGTAAGAGACCTAATGGTATTAGTTGGGGATTGTGGGATGGTAGAGCTGGAAGGAAATAGAAGAGGTCAGCTGGGTTGGTTCTCAACCTTCAACTGTTCAGGCCTGATATGGAAATGTTGGCAGTGCCTTACACATCAAAAGTAAATTGAAAAGTTATTTTCCCTCATTAAAAAAAAGCAATATCAGGAGTGTATTTTTCTTAAATGTCACCAGGTAAATGAACTGAGTGTATTATAGAAGAACCAAAACATAACCATTATGTAATGCAACTCAGTGCTCTTCCCCTTAGTTCCTCCAAGTCCTGTGCCATGCTTGTTCCCACTGCTTCAAATCAGGATCCAGCTCCTGGATTTTCTTTCTCTCTACTACCTCCTACACCCCATGAGCCTTACTTAGTTCTGTACCTTGTCATCAGCCGGATAGATAGTGCAGACCCTGCTTTCTGCTTCATTTGATGAGCACCATCTTGCCCTCCTGTACAAGGTGTCTTGCTGCACATGCCTTTCAAACTCAGGAGGAGTTGCTGACGCGCTGCAGCAAGGTGCCACTGGTCACCTGAACCTTGCCTTGTGAAAGCAGGAGTTCCCACCTCCTTTTGAGCTCTTTTAAAGGGTGTGGAGTGGGTACTGCTGTCTCACATAGGAAACTATGTTGGGTCTGTGCAGTGCTGGAGCAGCTGGCCTGGAAAGAGGCAACATACTGCCCATCAGCTGATGGAAGATAACTTGCCCCTTGTGTAAGACAGCCAGCCACAAAAGGCCTGCAGTAACTCCTCTGAACCTTATCTCCAGCTGAATTACACTTTACCAGCAGAGCATATCTC
Source organism: Gavia stellata (assembly GCF_030936135.1). Classification (NCBI taxonomy): domain Eukaryota; kingdom Metazoa; phylum Chordata; class Aves; order Gaviiformes; family Gaviidae; genus Gavia; species Gavia stellata. The sequence goes on along the minus strand of NC_082599.1, from coordinate 18,968,356 downwards.
ACTGCTGAGGAGCAGAGAGCCAGCTCTCCCTGTACCATTCCTGATACCAGCCACTGAAGATGGGGATTCCACCAATGCCCCATCAGCCCTTTCCAGCTTTTTCATTAGGCTTTTTCATTTTATTCTACTGTTTAACGTATATCTCTATTGCTCTGATGTAAATTCATTACTCCTAGTCCTGTTTAGTGTGGAACTGGCGAACAATTTATTTCCTCTTCCTTTATAAGCCTTTTTTGTAATTTAAGACTGTTACTGGGTTGTTTTGTGAGGGTTTTTCTACACTAAATATGCCAGTATCCTCTTCCCTTCTTCACAGACCAGGTTTTCTTGTGGGTCCTTTACAGTATCATTGAGCTAGAGCCCTGGAGGTACATTTTGAGTTAGGTACACCATTCCTGGAATTTTTAGAGAGATTTCAATTGCCAATATGCAGTTTGTGATTTTGCAAACTTCCTCTACAATTAATACAGAGATCTCTAGGAAGAGTGGTAAGTCCTGCAGCCAGTACAGCACGATATGAATGGGACAGAAACGTTGTACAGTCATGTGGGTAATCCTGTGTGATATGGTTGAAATCAAGTGCATTGTTAATTGTCCGTTTACACATGTACTGGTGTAAAGGAGGACTACAATATACTTGTCTAGGGATAAATCCACACTGGGTAAAATTTATATTAACATATCTGCATTAGGGAAAATAAATGTCTCAAGCTACTCCGGAATAATGGATTTGCTTTTAGTGATCTGCATCATAATGGTTTTCAGTATTAAAAAGTTAGAACTTTCAGTGATCAAAAGAAAGACTGTAAGCAAGAGAAAACCTGATGGCTGGACACATGCCAGAGTGCTTAAATTTACAATTAATTTTCAAAAGCCCAGAAGATGCATAAATGCACTTTTTAAACAGGTTCTATATAATGCAAGCGGATTCCTAGCCAAAAATAGAGATACCCTGCCAGCTGATATTGTGCTGTTACTCCGATCATCTGAAAACAATCTGACACGACAGTTGGTAACCCATCCTCTTACAAAAACAGGTATTGCTATTGTGGTAATCTTCTTATTCTTCTCTAGCTTTTGTGATGACCACTGCTAGGTTTCATATCACCATTTGTTGATGACATTATACACTTTGTGGCTTAACTTTCCAACCCTAGAATCTATACAGAATGGAGCCCCAGCCATCTCAAGCTGCAGGGGAGGGATTGGTCTGGTCAAGTGCCAAGGAAGTGGTAGAGGCTTCTTTCAGGGTCCTCTCTTCAGGGTAGGGGAGCAAGACAGGGAGTGGAATGCATCTCTTGAGTTGAGGACTGAACAGAAAGGATCGGGTAAGTCACTGGCCTTTTTTGGACAGGGCATATATAAATTGCCTGTTTTGTCTCAGTGCAGAATCACAGAATCATAGAATCGTTAAGGTTGGAAAAGACCTGTAAGATCATCAAGTCCAACCATCAACTAACACCACCATGCCCATTAAACCGTGTCCCACAATGCCTCGTCCACACGTTCCTTGAACACCTCCAGTGACGGTGACTCCACCACCTCCCTGGGCAGCTTGTTCCAGTGTTTCACCACTCTCTCAGTAAAGAAATTTTTCCTAATATCCAGCCTAAACCTCCCTTGGTGCAACTTGAGGCCATTGCCTCTTGTCCTGTCACTCGTCACTTGGGAGAAGAGGCCAACACCCACCTCTCTGCAACCTCCTTTCAGGTAGTTGTAGAGAGCGATAAGGTCTCCCCTCAGCCTCCTCTTCTCCAGACTGAACAACCCCAGTTCCCTCAGCCACTCCTCATAAGACTTGTGCTCCAGACCCCTCACCAGCTTCGTCGCCCTTCTCTGGACACACTCCAGCACCTCAATGTCCTTCTTGTAGTGAGGGGCCCAAGACTGAACAGTGCCCCCCCCAAGTACAGGGGCACGATCACCTCCCTGCTCCTGCTGGCCACACTGTTTCTGATACAGGCCAGCATGCCGTTGGCCTTCTTGGCCACCTGGGCACACTGCTGGCTCATCTTCAGCCGGCTGTCAATCAACACCCCCAAGTCCTTTTCTGCTGGACAGCTTTCCAGCCACTCGTCCCCAAGCCTGTAGCGTTGCATGGGGTTGTTGTGACCAAAGGGCAGGACCCGGCACTTGGCCTTGTTGAACCTCATACAGTTGGCCTCGGCAATTTTTCTCTAAAGTAGTAGAACCAACTAGAGAACCAAGGCTGGGGCTTCTAACATCTGCTGCAAAGAATGAGGAGACAGTCCTCTATTTCCCCCATCTTTTAGTTCTTTACAATAGGTAACTGATAGGGTCCTAGTAGTGAGCCCTTCCTCAGACAGTTCATAAGTTGGGGTGGAGGAGTACAACTTGCTCTACAAAAATTACTCCTAAGTTGCACCTTAGTTGAACCAGGTCCTTGCACAGGGTCCTACCTGCCATTTTAGCATGATGGGTAAGTCTCCTTACAAGCAGTTTGCTATTGTGTTGTATTACTCCCTGTGTGATGGCATTGATGCCATACAGTAAGTACTTATAACGTTACTTTCGTGTATAACTACATGGGAGATGCACTTGTGCTAGAACAGAAAAGATAAATTGGAAGAGCCTAAGGGAGATTTCTCTAAAATGTTATCATAGCTTACAGAAACTGAGGTTTTGGCAAGGTTCCTATTCTTCACAAAGGGAGCTTTGCTGGTGGAACGCAAAATTTGGTCTTGAAGGTCTATTTTAAGTCAATGTTTCTGGGAAAACACTGAGCTCGATGTCCTTGCCTGAACTTTTTGACTTGTTGATATCTGCTATAATACTGAACTATAATTTCTGTAGAGCCAAAGTCAGGGCCCAAATAGTCCCAAGAACTGATCCCAAGTCTTATGTAATGTTTTGCAAGATAACTCTGAAGGTTGTTTTAGTCATCTTGTTAAATATTATGAAACACTGTATGTGGCCTTTTGAAACTGACCCAAACCATCCAGCCAACTAAAAGTTAGATTTCTGATCTAAGTTATTCATCTAGAACTGGTGGAAATGTAGAGGTTTACCCAGAGTCCAACCCATCTTGCCTATCTCAGATGTTTCTCTTAAGATGGGATAAATCTCCTCTGAAGGTGCCTCTCTCCACTGAATACAGCAGTGATCCTGTAGACACCTCACTTTCAGATAGCTAAAGTTAGGTGTGAGTAATCCTCTCTTTCCTTCCCACCCTGTGATATTCAGCTAAGCCCAAGAGAGGTTTCGCACTTGGTATCATCACATAATGCATGACACATTAGCTCGGCATGCCGTATATTTGCAGCTGTTTATCCACCTCTTACTCCCCCTCTTACTGATAGTAGCTGAGCACAGAGATATTACAGGCTCTCCCAGTGAAGAGTGAGATTCCAGAGGTGTTATGTTACTAGCAGAAGCAATGGCAGCATGCAGCAATGGTTGGGCTTTATCAACATAGAGTGACATGATGGAAAGCTCAGCAGAATTTTCATTACTCCTTTAGAAGACCAGTGTCTGTGTAAACCACTCCAATGCACCTCGTCCTTTAAGTCATCATAATAAAGGTATCACTTGATTAAGAATTCCAAGGTTAGAGTCTTAAGACTATGTCTATGCTAGTAAACCAAACAGGGCCAGTGAATAGTAGCTGAAACACTCCCACAGGATTGCCCATTCTGATTAATTGTCAGCATGCCTCCCTGGGACAGTTTTGGACCATGTCAGCTATCAGTCTCCCAGAAATACCCAGGCACACTTCAAGAGAAAGCACAGGCCAGCGATGGTTTCCAACAAGCTCGGTGGAAACATACAACCTTATTTTTACCAGGAGGTTAAAAAAGTAGTGAAGTATAGAGTTTAGCTGTATAGACTTGAGTCATGCCATGTCACTTGCCCTCAGGGCCAGAGAAGGATTTTTTTTTTTTAACTAATATATATGTAGCCTTAGAACTAGAATAGTACAATAACATCCATAGGGTAAAACCAAATGGATGCTCTAAGATGGATCTTTCATACCTTCTGCAGCAGTCTGTTTGTTTATTTTTTTGCTCTAGTAGGTGACCTAAGTGCTGAAGGAGGAAAGTTCAGCCCATGTTCCATCTTCATGCAACTTGTCCAGAGCTTGTTCCATCCCAAGGGTGAAAGGGGAAATGAGGACATACTCCGAAAAAGTCAACGAGCGTTATAGTCATATGGTTACGCTGGGGCACGAATAAGGTGGTTCAGTATTGTGTCTAGTTTAGCTGAGATGTAAGCATTTTGGTAGGTTGCTTTCTTTCATCTTTCCATAGGTAACCTGGCACACACTAAAAGCAAAACTACAATCAGTTACCAAATGTGGACCCCCCAGAAATCAATCAGTCATACAAAGGTAAGAAAACTGATTTCATCATTCTTCATTGAACCCTAATTTAAACTAAAAAGGCAATACTGTTATTGGTACTAAAAGTAAGCAAGTAACCCCTTCCTTGGTTTTTCTCCCTCTCCTATTTTCTTTTCTGTTTAGCTGGATATCTTTGTGTTGTGCAATTCATATTCCTTCCGTGAGGTAAAAACCTAACATTTCCCTTCTTTCTGGTTATAGTTTTATAACAACTTCAGGGGGAAAAAATATTATTTCCTAGCTGTATTGTAGCAAAAAAAGAAATTAAAATATTGGTGTGGAGTATAGTCATGTTCCTTAGAGAACTACCAAAATAAAGGTGATTATGAAATAACAGACAGGACCTCAGACATTGTCAGGTTATTTGTGGCAGTTATTTAGATGCTCCATTATCAAACTGTGTCTTCTGTGTGTGAACGTTTGTGTATTGTGTAGCAAAGTAATGTAACATACTGGTGTAATTGATTTGTGCTAGTGATCATGCTGTCACTTTTTCTGTTTAGAATCCTTTTTTTTAATTAATGTTGTACTCTGAGGGGTGCTTTGTTGTGGCACTGGAAAGGGGACTACAGGCTCAACAGAGATAAAAACTGTCATTTTCTTTCTTCATCTTTATAGAATGAAGCAGGAGATACCGGACATCATCCAAGAGAGACAACCAGCATGAAAACACAGACAGTCGCTTCTTATTTTAGAGTAAGATATCAGATCTTTTAATAATTTTTTCTAGAGTAGAATGAATGTTTATTCTTTCACCTTTTGAAATACACCTGTTGACTTAGAGTCAACAGTGATCCATTCAGAGTTTGTGAATGGCATATGTTGCAGCGGCCTGTGCAGTACAAATATCTAGAGGAGATAGTAATGTTTCATCTTTAATTGTACTTGATTACACAGCCACATTTCTGTCATGATTATGTATGATGATTGATACTAACCTTTCACTTCCTTGTTTTTTCACCAAGGGAGATAAAGGGAGCTTGGACATTAGTGGTATAGCATTTAAGAGTTTAAGAAGCAAGAGGGCAAAGTTAATTTGAAGCAGGAGCTCCAGAGAAAGATCTTGATGGTCACTGCTCAGAAGCTGTCCTGAGTCCATCCTTGTGGCTCCTTCAGCAGCCACAAGCACTGGCTGTGCTGCTAGTCCTGCAGTTGAAAATAGCTGTGAAGAGCATTCTTTCCTCCAAAGTGGTGCACAGAGTTGGTACACTTGGGCTCAGCTCTGAATTTCAAACTCTTATTTAGTCATTTCTCCCAGCAAAACCATAAAGATGGCTGAGGTGATGTTCATGACGCGTAAGAGTTCATTTACATCTATGACCGAGGACAATAAGGAGCAAGATCTCTGTTTAGTAAATACAATTGCACAGCTTTGTGGGCTGCAAAGGATAATTTCAGCCTAGATATCATGGTGGTCCAAAGCTGCATGGTGTTTTAAAGTTCTAGATGGAAAAATTTATTGAATCTCATTCAAACCTGCTCATTCGAGCATCAGAGGCTGCAAATGAGTTAATTATATTTACAGTTTTCTGTTATTATTTTCTGTAGTGGAAATCCCTGCTCAGATCATGCGAGCTAATGCTCTTAAATAAAGAGTCAGCTTCAGCCCCACTGGTTTACTCATACGCAGAAATCTATGGGTGACTGAGAAAAGCATCTGCCACCTCAGACTGAGTGGAAAAAAAAAATATCCATTAGTGTGTCCTACTTGTTTGTGTTCAATTGGCACACTAGTGATGAAACTAACTAAGCACTTTGCTGCATGGTGCAGCATCTGTCCAGAATGGAATTGCACATTTTAATAGGAAACATATGGCTCTTGATAACCTACACTAGTTTCATGTATCTAGCCTACTGCTGAACTGCATTACCTCCTGGCTGCCTCTTTCTGTTGAGTCAGGTTGAATCTGGAGGAATCACAGAACCACAGAATCACTAAGGTTGGGAAGGACTGTAAGATCATCCAGTCCAACCATCAACTAACACCACCATGCCCATTAAACCATGTCCCACAATGCCTCATCCACACGTTCCTTGAACACCTAAATGAGCCTCTTCATTTGTGTTTTACTAAGATCCTCCCATGAAGCAATTTTACAAAACACCAGTCAAGGTTGTGTACAGCCAGATTCACCTCTGTTGGTATGGGGAGCTACAAACTGCATCCCCTCCCCTAGCCTGGTACCCTGGTGAGGTGGGAAAAGTGCAACTTTGGAATTGTGATTTGGTGTACTACTACTTTTGCCCTAGTCAAAAGTTTTCTCTTGTCAGGGCACCTGTAGTATCACCATCAGCCTATACAATGAACAGGACGTGCTAGATCAGAGCAGTTTAAGCAGCCCCTCTTCTGGGGTGGCCTTAGTTTCCTCCAGTCTAATGAAGGGACGGCAATATTTACTGGCTTATTGCTCTTCCAATTCCCATCTGTAGATGGATGATTTACTCTCTGGGTGAATAAGTATCTTCAAATAGGTGACAACAAGAAAAAGTGGGCTGTAATTACCTAACAAGGCTCCAAGAGAAGCAAGTAAGTGTAAGGAGAATTTCTATCATGTGTTAGACATTATGGAAGTTTGTGAGAATGTTCTGGGTGGAATTTGGTACATCCATTTGGAATCAGTGTTCCTCTCAAGTAGTATATGCTAGTAACTTAGAGATCTTATCAAAGCTAGAATTGTTGTTGGGTCATTTACTTCATCTACGATTAAAGTACCAGCTTACTGAAATGTAAATGGGTTTGGACATGATTCTGATCATATGAAGTAAAATCTCAGCTACACATAGACTTGTGTACAAGTTTTACAAATATCCTGGTGGCAGATATTTTGTTACTTTCTTGCAGTATTCTCTGATGGATTTGTTATCCAAAATGGTCGTCGGCCAGCCTCATTTTGTCAGGTGCATCAAGCCAAACAACGACCGGCAGGCAAACAAGTTTGATAAAGAAAAAGTCTTGGTTCAGCTGCGTTATACAGGAATTCTGGAGACAGCAAGAATTCGAAGACAGGGTTACTCACACCGTATACTGTTCGCTAACTTCATAAAACGGTAACATTGATGTGAAGAAGACTTTTTCTCTCCTATCATTGCTACCCAGTGTTTGCTAAGCATCAGCGGTGTCTTTGGTATGGTCTTTAAAGAAAAAATACAAGACATTTCCTGTGACAAAGAAGATTACAGGCTGGATGACAAAGAGTAGTTCAGGCACAGGATTAGTGACCTGTTTTGGATTGGTAGGGGAAGATGATGCATCTTAGGATGGTTGTTTCAGGCTCCCTGTGCATTTAGGTAAAAATTGTCTTGCTTATAATCTGCAAGTTTTCTTTAAAGACTTGAGGTTTAGAAATGTAATGCTTCAAATTAAAGCCGAGAATTTGGAGCAACAGCATCCAAGGAGCACTACCGTTTCTCTAGCTCCTAACATTCAGCATTGTGCAGCACCTGCTTGTGCAGGGTGGATGATAATTTGGTATTGCTAGTCTAGGGCTGAGAAGTTCATCAAGTGCATAATTTTGTTCAAAATATAATTTCTAAGTATTAGTCACTTGTTAAGAAAAAGAGTAATGAATTCACTATAATTTCATAATTCCTTTAACTATCTCTTCTTCCTCTGCCCCAAAAAATTAATCCTGAGCACTTAATCCATATTTCTTTCTTACACATAAAGACCCTGAGCATTTGCCTCAATCAGAACTGAGATTTATGGAATGGAAATTGAAACTGGGAAGGAGCAAGCAACACCCATTCAGACAGATGCACTTAAAAGTAATAGTGGACTAGAAATGGAGAGCTAGCAGCAGAGAGCTGCAGGTGCATGAGGAGAGAGAGGAAGGACAAAGTGATGTTTTTATAGCACTGTTTCTGGAAAGAATAATCCTGGGACTGTTCCTGTTTTGGAAGAGTACAGCATGGGAAAAGGTAGTTATCACTCCACCAAGATGTGCTGTGGCTTTTGGTCACTGCTTTTTATAAAAAATTAGGAAAAAAATAGAGGAAAGCAGTGAACATAACAAGGTAGCTCTCCAGAGAGCATGCCCCTGATTACAGTGAGGCTGTGCAGATCTCTGGCACTGAGGATATGGCCCTCAAACAAAAAGGGATTTTTAAGTATCTATCTCCTTGTCTTTTTTTTTCCCAATAGTTAAGAGTTACAGGTAGACCTGGGATAATGGCAAAATTATTTTGTTAGAATAAAAATAAGCCAATTCATTGTGTAGTAAAAAGAGGGGAAAAAAGGAGCTGTAGGAATTGGTGATAATGCAGGAATCAACATTGTCTCTTTTTTTATTATTCCATGAGGAAATTGTTACTGTTATTTAAAGTACAACCCAATCTTTGTGTATAAAGGCTGAATAACAAGAAAAAAGCAGAATATACTGTCAGAAAGCACACATAATTCATGTCATTTTCCTGAATTAAAAAAATGAGATAGGTATCGTTCATTTTGTTATGAAGCATTTTGGAAAGTCCTGGAACACAAAAGAACTTTCCTATCCAGCAGCTGAGCTGGTACATTACAGGTAATTTTTATGCGTGAGCATCCTAACCTCTTTTCCTAGTCAGAATTAATCCTGAGTAATGAGTTTGCCAGATTAAATGCTTACATATGATATGTCATAACGGTACGTATATGTTCCGAAAGGATCTGCAAAGCTGAATCCAAGGAGGTAACAAGAGCTGGGATGCATCTCACATCATGTTAACAATCTCAAAGGTCTAGCACATAAGATATGAAATTTTCATGACATTTCTAGATATGAAATAAGATATTTTAGGCAGAAAAGCTTTAAAAATATTTTTATTTTGCCCCTGAAATCACTTTTACAGAATGCAGAGAGACAGAGCAGCAAAGAACTGCTGCACAACTCTACTTGGGTTGCACACTTTTAAAAAGCCTTCGGGTGTTGTCATAGAATTAAGCAACCCCCCAGGGTGTGCAATATGTCACTCATCCACTTTTGATTGAGTTTCTCAGTACTGCATATAAATCACAGTGATTTCTTTCATATGCTGTTTTGTTTTTTTCAGTGCTATGTTTTCTTTCATGCAATTGTTTTTAGTATTTAAAGGAATGGTTTAAATGTATTTGCATCTATTGCTCACTATTAATGGAATAAAGATTCATATATTTCTCTTTAGGTATTACCTCATCTGTTACAAAACAAATGATGATCCTCCAGTCAGCCCGGAAACCTGTGCTGCCATCTTGGAAAAAGCGCACCTTGACAACTGGGTTCTTGGAAAAACTAAAGTAATTTTTTAATATAATGTATCTGCATTATTGCAGTATGTCATTGTTAACTTATTAAGCAATTTGTTTTCTCATCCATTTGGTTGGGGTGGCTCTTGGTCTCTACTGGTTTAAAAAGCCCACCCTTTTTAAAAAGCCCACCCTTTCCGTTCCCTGATATCTGACTGAAATCCTGACCCTGTAAAGTGTTAAAATTCTGATCAGCTTTAGTGAGGCTACAGTGCAAAGCAGTATGTGACAACAACACTGATTGCATTTTCTTTCAAAAAATGTGGTGTTAAGGATCCCAGTGAGCTTAGTCCAAGTGTTCTTAAGGAAAAGAAGTTATACTTCTTCCCTGGAGCAATCAGACTCACAAAGGGAGAGGAAAAGGTTTTGGTTTTCCAGCCAGAGGCCTCTGTGGCAGACTTTCCTGAGCACTGGGGGAAGAGGTAGCAGGATGATCCCATATATGTGAAGAGAGGAGAAGGCTTTATTATAGGAGAAACACATGTCTGTTCCCATACTCTTGCTTTTGGTTTTAGCTTACTAGTCTTCCCAGTGTGCCAGAGAGGGACACACACCCACCGTCAGTCGACAGATCTCAGGAGGTCTGCCAGAAAAAAGAAGCATCAGACAAGTACTGCACCAATTCTCTCTATTTGCTAATGTAACAGAAGTGCCCAGGAAGGATATGGATAGAGAGAGAGGTGGATCCTAAACTATTTGAAATCACCTCAGTGTAGAAGAAACAATTGTTCTTCTTCTGAGATATCTTCCTGGATAGGTGGGACAGAAGCCATGAAGTTACCTCATCCTCAACCTTGATTTCCCTCTACTGTCTTAGTGAGTCTAATGGACAACATGCAGCCAAAGGAAGCATATCTTGAGATGTGAAATCTATAGCTTACGTGTACTTCAATTAGGGTTAACCTGTATCTGTACCAACAAGTGATCAAAGATCGGGGGAATTCTGCAAAATAAGCATAATTATTGTCTTAATTGCACAAGCTCTTTCTACACATTTCATTTCATCCTAATATACACCAGGAATGTGTATCCTTTGTGCTGGACTAGTTTTTCAGGGGTTATATGAGCTTCGTGCTTGATGAAAGCAATTTAGTAAATAAACAATGCCTTAGATTTAATTGGAAAGCAGAGAGATTGAAGGTTCCAGATTTGGATCACGTTTATGTAACATACATCAGATTTGTGAGATTAGCAAAACTGTCAGCCTCATAGTTTTGAAAACAGATTTATAATTACAGACTGAAGTTTTGCACTGGGACTTTAAAACATCTTCCCATGAAAGCATGAATAAGCAGGGACTGACAAAAGATATTGAAGGGGAGAGTAAGGTAAACTAATACCCCAAACAATCAAAATGCTATCTTTAACAAGAATGATCCTTTAGATACTACAGCTAAAGAGTCTGTTCATCATTTGAAACCAAATTGTAACTCCTGTTGATGTTAAATGGATTGAGTGAATACAGGGTCTGGGAGGATAACTAAAACTTTTGCTTATCTGCCTACTTTTTTTAAGGTATTCCTCAAGTACTATCATGTGGAGCAGCTAAATTTAATGCGGAAGGAGACAGTTGACATGATAATTTTGATTCAAGCTTGTGTCAGAGGGTGGCTGGGTTCAAGGAGATACAAAAAGATAAAGGAACAAAGGGAACAAAGTGCTATTAAAATACAGTCAGGTAATAGCTTTAAAACATTTAACATTTTGCTTAAGCTAGTGCATGTGTACAGCTGACAGATGAATGTGCATGCTGGATAGGGATTTTGCTGTTTTCCTGCTGTTATATTTGACAAAATATCTTATACTTGGTGATATCTGTTCTTACGAAGAAAAATTTCTTTTAACCAGGTTATGACAATCTCTTTACTGAAGTTACATTTATCAATGTTACATTTAAAAGGCAATTTTAACAATGGGAGGACATGATTGCACAGATGATACTGTTATTAGTAATATTCTAGCATGTTCTGACAAGGTTGTATAATATAATAATGAAAATAAAATGTATTAACCGACTAGATAATAAGACCAATTACACTGTTGATGAAGACATCAACTGAAATTTTTAATACGTTTCAAACATCATCTTATTTTACGTTCTGATTCTCTTGTGTTTTGTATTCATTTCATTCATAATAACTTTACTCACCAGAAAATATAGTTTTTATGTAGATTTACTGCCTGTGCTTGTTTGCCATTTTTTTTGAAAGATAAAGCCTGCAAAATATTTATGACTATTTTAATGAAGGTCTGTAATTCCTTCCAAACTTTTTTAATTCTTACAGCCTTTGGTGTACCTAATGGATTATTTAATTTTTGACATCTCTTTTCAGCTTACAGGGGTTTTGTTGCTCGTAAAGAATACACAAATGCAAAACGTAATAAAAAAGTGGAAGAATATATTACTAGACTTCAAGCAAGTAAGAATTGTTTGCTTTCATGGCTTTTAATGTGCTATCTATACAAAATATGTTGATCCAGATTCTTTGCTGTTACTTAGCTACACTGGTTGACTGTGCTCATTTACACATATAATTAATCTATTATGTATATACAGTGGTTGAAATGGGTCAGTGTATTCTGTTAACTGTACCTCAAAGTGGCTTAGAGACACTTTCTACAGCTGTGAAGTGGGCTGGTTAAATGCCATAGCAAGCCTTTTGACTCCTAGTCTGGTATGTCTAAGTATTACAGCTGGTATTGTTGAAGCCCCATGTAACACTATCTGCATATAATGTGTGTGTGTGTGCTGGTTTTTATTAGGAATATTTTTTGTTACATCAGTAGTAGCTATGTTTGAGAAGACTACAACCTGTAATTTCACCCATGTTTTGGATTCTTTTTTGCCATTGCTCAATCCAACCTAGCAAAATATTCCTTCTCTTCTGCAGCAATAATCACCTTGGGCCCAGATGTATGCTGTGTGACGTCCCTTTTTCCTCCCTATATTTCTGTCTCCCCCATCCCTGCAGAGATGTCCCTGAGCCAGATGTAGTCAAGGCAGCTCTGAAATCAGCAGCAGTACAACTACAGAGGCACAGGTCTAAAAACAGCTGGCACAAATCTGCACAGCACTTTCAGTAATTACAAAGGCGGCAACCCCAAATATAAGCTAGTGCTGCTGGTACCCAGCCTATCTAGAGTTAAACTACCTCAGATATGCCTTCAGGAGTATATACTGACACCTGTGCTGGTTTTAATCACTGTCAGATGCATCTGTTAATTGCACTAAACCAAGTCGGTTGGTACAGAAGAGCACTTCACTGCAGTTGGTAGAACTTCATCAGTGTAGAAAACAATCTAAAACCAGATTAAAATCCAGTGATGTGCCAAAAATAATTACACATCTGAAAGTTTTCAATTATATTAGGATATTTAGCAAATGCAAAAGTATGAATTTACCACTTTGCTCTGTTTGTTGTTCTCCCCAATGTTTCTTCTTGTCCACCTTCTCTGTCCTGCGTGCAGTTTCATTTAAACTTTTTTCAGTGCACAAGAAACAAGAACAAAATGAAAGTCCATTTTTACTTAGCTCTCTCAGGTTTTTTTCCCCCCATTTATCTCGAAAGAAATACAAACCTCTTCCAGATTGAAAACAAAGCTTAGACAGCTACTTCCTCATAACAAAGTTCTCAGGAAACTTCAAAGATGAACCAGTATAAGTCTAAAAAGACCAGACTTAGCTTATACTGGCATGTCCATCGACAATGTAACTTGATTTATTTCAAAATAACTCCTGTTGAGTAGCTTTTGTATGAAAATGGAATGAGGATTGGCTCAGAAGTCCAGGAAACTCTAGAAGAATTCCAAGTGCTTTACAATTTGCACTTTTCTAAGGCCCTGTCAGACTGCAGTAAAAAAACCAATTGTGCCACCTCCCTTTACCCTATATCCAATTATCAAGATGTAATGTATGTCCCTTTTATACAGTGCTTCTCACACTGAACCACTACGTCTAGCAGAGCCCAAGTGGGTTTAAATTATGAGTAGGCAATGTTAAAGCAAATAAAACTTAGCATCAAGTTATATGAATGTGTAGGAATAAACTGCTTATGCTCCTTCCCCGTTCTTAAGTGAGCTTGACCTTTCCCTGTGATGCAGAACACTCTCAGCAGAGTCGGAGTAAGAGCTCCCATATCTACCAGGTCCTCAGGGTATTTAAATCACCTGAATCCTCTATCCCCATAGTCTTGGTACTGCATTTGGAATTAGAGTTCAAAAGAAGTATTTTGACAAAACACTATGTTCTTTTTATTTTGCCAGGGATTAGTGGATTTGTGCGGAATCCCTGGAATTGCAGACTTGTCCAAATCACAGCACTGTGGAGACGGTGCCAATTCCCATTAGGAAATTATTTGCAAGTTCAGGAATTTTTGAAGCAACATTATGAATACAATTCAGTTTCTGATGAAGACACTTCAGTGTAGATGTCTAAAAGTGACCTAGGTGTCTAAACTCCTCTTATAGTCAGCAGAGCCTAGAGTTTGATTCATTTTATTCAAAACCACCAAATGCTCAGCTCATTTGCCCCCATATTGGTATCCAGTGTCATTTGAGATGCCCTAGGTTATCTTGCCTGGCCTCCAGCTTTATTTCATGTGGTATACCCAACTTTCTCCCTCCAGAAAGTCCCGTCCATCTTGTCCTTTCTGCCAGCTCCATGTAGATGCCTTGGCTATCCCGGAGCGCTTCAGATGGCGCTAGATACCTATGTGCCGGCAACTGCATCAAGCCCCTAGTGACTAGTCAGCACCTACATGTCTCAGGGAAGATCCATGTTTGAGTCTTTATTCATCCTGGTTCAGACCAGAAATTTGAACTTGGGTCTCCCACAAAGCACAAGTAGTGAGTAAGTACCCTTGCCACAGTGCATCTGGTTACTGTGGAGCTTAGCACGTCTTTCATGCTGAGCTTTTTCATTTTGAATAATGAGTATTTGCTGCAAAAGGAGCATGAGCTAAGTCTTCTGTAACTGCTGAGCTGTAAAATTTTCAGTTTCGCTCTGGTCTAGTGAATGTCCAGCTAATTCCAAGCCTGTGCCAGAAGACAGCCTGGTAATCTCTATAGCCTAATAATCAGGCATTTCCCAGGGAAATGAAAGACTGAGTCAAATCAATTGCCTCAAACAGGCAAAGCAGGTACATGAAGCTGAGAGCACTGTGTTCTAGGGGCACTTCTATAGCACTATGCTTCTGCTTCATTTTGCATCTTCCTGTATTTTCTTTAGTCTTTAGAGGTTGTTTGTATCCTCGTGTAGACTGGGTACAGCTTTCTGAAATCTCAAAAAAGTTTTGTGAAACAGAATAATTTCAGATGAAACATAATCATAATAACCACCACGGTCCATATTTCCTTATTGGTTTTTGTTTAATGCTATTATCATTTGACTCTCTGAAATGTGTGGGACACCCCATTGCTTGTTCCCTAAGGTTGTTTTATATTACAATTTGTATCAGTTGCCAGAGGATACTTACTCAGGAAGAAGAGAAAAGAACTAACTGAGGCAAGGAACAAAGCAGCCATAACAATTCAGTCTCACTACAGGGGATATAAGGAGAGGAAGATCTTCAAAAGGAGGAGGTAGTGTTATTTTCTGTCTCTTATGTCACTCAAATGTGTCCCTTTTCAGTAACTACACTGCTGAAGAACAGCAATGTAAGCTAAAAGTCAAACAAATTAGCATTATTCTAGATACGTATACAGAGGTAATATGCATTTATGTGGAGGTTTTTAAAGTCAGTAGCCAATTTTCTCATATTTTTAAGCACAGGGAATAAAGGCGTTTTTAGGGGAAAGATCAACAATATTGTGCTTACCTGTAATGTTAATGTAATCTGTAGATGAGTCTCTTTTTGGAACTAGCTCATCATAAAAATTGCTCAGACAAGAGCGAGAAATAGGCATCTGCAAGGAACTGTTCTTCTCATCTTAAGTCACTGTTTGAGATAAGTATAGGCGATGACAGAGGGAACCCAGATGTCTTGCTCAGATCAACCAGCTAGAAGTTAGGTGTGGTGAATCACATTCTAAATATCTCTGCAATATGGTTATATTCCCAATCTCTGAAGTGGAGCTGGACCTATGCGCAGGATCATTCTTTTTGCATTCCTAGTGTGACTTGAGGCAGTTTTCTTTCATGAATACATTTAGGATTGTGTGTATTTATACATATTTGAGGTACTATAAAGTTTCTGCCTTATGTTTTTGTTAACACTTAAATTAATTCTTTACTGTTTTATCAGCCCTCGTGCAGCAGATTGTCCCCCTAGCAATTTTGGTGAAGAGTTTAACAGGGATGTCCCTTGTCACTTGAAGACATTATAATAATCAGAAAGACAGAGACCGGTTTGCTGTCTTTAATTCCAGCTCTATGCACTAAATCTTTCCCACGTTGCAATGTATCAAATTGCCATTTAGTACATAAACACCACCATAGGTAGTTCTAAAGTTGTCACTATCCTTCATCTCCTTCAGCTATAATTTTTGCCCAAAACTCTATTACATTCAGGGAATCACTTAGAAAGAAACAAACTGAAAATGCAGCATCCATTAGCGAAAAGGAGAAGAACAAAGAACTTCAAGATAATGAGGAAAGTCCAACAGGAGTGAAGAGTACCCTTCCTAAAACGGAAGAAGAAGCAGCTGTCATCGTTCAGAGCCATTACAGTGGCTACACAGTCTGTGAAAAAATAAAGGAACAGCACAAAAAAATAGTAGAGGAAGAATTATCTGCTGTGGAGTACCTTGAAGCTCAACTGCAGCCAGCTCAAGATGATACACTGGAAGGAGCAGCAAACGAGGAGACTCAAGATGAAGCTGATGCTGTTACTGACAGCAAGTGCTCTGGGTACAGTGACACAAGGAATTTACAGGAGCAACAGAAAACATCTACTGAAGGAGAGGGAGCTTCTGTGAAGCAGAACTCTGCAGTAGAACATGTTGGTGAAGGTGAAGAACAGGCCTCTTTGGAAGAGCTGTCCAGCAAATCTTCTGTCAAGATCACAGCTGAACCTGGTCCCCAGCAAGAGCAAGATAATCAAGACATGCTCAGTGCATATGGGCAAAATCAAGAATCTGCTGTGGTCCAGCCCAGGGCTGACAGGGATGTGGAAAGAAACTACCTGAAACATGAAGCAGGGATGCCTACAGGATGTAAAGGAGTTACAAGAAAAGAGTCACTAAGAGGCCCATGGAAGCAAGTTGAGGCAGAAAAACAAAGTTCAGAAGACAAAGAGAAGGCAGCAGTGGTTATTCAGAGCAGCTACCGGGGTTACAGAAGGAGGGGACAACTCAGAAAAGAAGGGAAACTACCTTGCAAAAGTCACGAGAAAACTATAAAGGAGCCAGCAGAAGCAGTACATGTTCAAAATAATGCTCCCCAAACAGCAAAAGATAGGGAAAGCACCAGTACGGAGGCTGAAGACTCTAAGACACTGAAGGGAGACTCAGAGAAAGAGGCTTGTGATTTGGCAGCCTTTTCGCGGCAGGTAAGAAGCTTATAAGCTTCATATGTTGAGCATAATACTCTGAGCAATCTCAGTATACTCTGAGCAATGACAGAATGGCAAAGTTATTTTACTGGCTTCAGTGGCACCAAGGTTTTACTCTCTAAACTGAGACTGAGATTTTGTAATGAGTGTTCTGTAAAAATGTGTATTTTGGGCCGCAAGAGAAAATACCATTTTCAGGAAGGAGGGAAAGACAAAGTTGGAGCACTGGCAAAAAGTTATGTTAGTTTCAACCCGGTTTAGGTTAAATGCAGAAGCTTTGCCTTTGTTGAAATGTGCGCTTACCAGGCAAGGCCCTTAATTCAGTAAACTTGTGAAATGTCTATGTAAATGAAACTAAAAGTTGCTGTGTCAATGTCAGGGACTCACACATGTGCAAAGAAGTATGCCTACAGCTGTAGAAGCTATTTTGCATCAGCAAGGCACCATCTGCTCACATATGTGAACCAATATGAAGTAGCTGCAGGACTGGGCTACAGTGTCTTTTTTTTCATTTTTTTTTCTTTTTTTTTAAGGGGGGCGGGGAGGTAAGTGTGGCAGGGGACTACATTGCAGTAGGTGGAGCAATACCTTTTAAATTCATTCTCTAGTCCCTTATTTTACCTTTGATTACCTAGAAACATATATACTTATTTATATAATAATGTAAAATCCTGTGTTATATTTTTCAGATATCAAAATTATCTGAAGACTACTTAGCATTGCAGCAAAAATTGAATGAAATGATATTGTCACATCAGCTGAGACCCGTGATGCTGTCCAAAGATAAGCAAGCTAATGGCCGACTTTCTTCTCACGTTTGTCAGTCAGGTAATGTTGAACCTTACTGTTAGCAGAATTTTCATTTGTAAACAGGACTGTCAAGAAGCAACTCCTAGTCATGTTTTTAAAGGCCAGGGAACTAGTAGATGAGTTAGCTCTGGCTTCTTATATAACTCAGGCTGTTCATTTTTGTACTAAGCGCCGTATCAGTGCATGTCTGCAACATAGTTTCCAGAGAAATATCCAAGCTTGGTTGTGATTTAGGTATTTACCATTTTTCTTGATATTTTGTTTCAGTGCTGCTTAAGGTTGGTAAATGTAACATTGTAAGACCTAGACATAGCATCTCTAGAAATACTCTTATTTGGTAAAAATTCCTCATTGGCTCTTTTTTACTTATATGTTGGTCAACTGTGTGTGCTACTGGTAAGATATGGGACTATGTTTTAAAAACAAAATTATTTTAGGTACTATGTCAAACAATTTACCAAAGCTTGTCACATTTATGCTGAGTAAAGTTTTAGCTATCCACAAATGCAACTGAGGCTATCAAAACTTGTAACTCCTGCCCATGTTGGTGGGTATGTCCTGAAAATTACAAGTAAAGTTTTATTAATAATTGGCATCTGTTTAACTCACACACTTAAAAGGATATTACCTCTGAAAATACACTCCAAAGTTATTTATATTCCGTTAACATGGGCAGTGAGGGTTCCCAAAATGCAAGCACACTTGGAGCAGGTTAGGGGCAGTGGGGAGGAGTACTGTGAAAATAAAGCTGGAAGACATGGGATTCGGAGCATGCAGATCATTAAGACCTGTGCCCCATGGAGAGGTCTACAAAAGCTGGCTGAGCTGCTCAAACTTCTTCAGTTGGAATAGATGTAACAGGGGATTTCCTCAGCCTGTGTCTTGGGCCGCAGATATGGAGGAAGATGAAGGCAAATGCAGCAGATGACTAGGTGGGCAGGGGGGCTTGTGCCAGCCTGTGCCACTGCACTGCCTCTGGGGAAGACCTCTGCTCACCTCTGCACAGCTGGGATCAGATCCAGGACTGTCTCTTGCTGCCCAGAGCTAATTGTACTATTTTCACTATAACATTGTGGATTCAGTTGTCGTGTATGCTGAAACTTCTTTCTGTTACCACGGCTACATTGAAGAGCTCCTAAAAGTACTTCACCCCCACTTTGCAGTCCTCTCAAATGGGCAAGCTGCTAAAATGAGGGTTTGGTGTTTACAAAAGCTAAACCTCTAATTGTAAAATCGCTGCTGGTGGATAATCTCTGTAGTTCAGGCTGTTTCCAAGACCAAAGTCTGCAAAAGAAAACAAATGTGAAATGGAAAACCAAGTGCCACGATCCTTCATTAAAGACGGAGCGATGTTTGTGATTGTCATTAACGGGTTTGTAGTGAGTTCTCTATTAAATATTGCTGATTTTTGACAAGATAAACCTGCGGAATTAAAAATGCGTGCTTTGGAAAATAACTCTTGGTTCCTACACATTTTCCTACAGAAGCTAGAGAAGAGAGGTAGATAAAGGGAAAGGGAATACACAAATCCCTGTTTTATCAGTTAAAGTTCTCATTACTTACACAAGTGGACCAGGTAAAAGTGTATCAGTACATTCATGCCATGCGCAAAATGGAGCAAAGTCTACCCTTCACATTGCTATAAATTTAAGTAGCTCTACAGGAGGCAAAAGCAGGCCACAGTTTGTCACCTCTGCATGCAACCCTGCTTAAAGTGGTGACCAGTCAGCCACTTCACTTCCCTTTATCTCTGAAAATGTCCCACTGCTTTAAACCTCTGTGGTGTCATAATATAGGAGTTTTCCAATGGTAAAGTGTGTGAAAGTGCTGCGTTGTATACTTTTGAACAGCAACATGAAAAATGTCATACATTTCTTTGAACCAAGTCAAAATGCTTTTTAAGACAACACTGAAACAGTTGTTGAGTTGCACAAGAGACCTCATTTTAATAAATAGAAGGAAATAAGATTTTTTTACATGCTACTGTTGTGTGGTCTTAATAAAAGGAGGATTTATTTTCTTTATGTTTTCTCCCGACAAATGTCTGTATGTGTGACATGACAGCACTTAGCTCTTTTGTGCACCAGGCAAATTCTTTAGGGAAATTCTGATGACTTACAAGTCCCCCTTTTTCTCTCCTATGGATGCAAAAATTGAATGTTTGCTATTTTGACAAATTGCCTTTTGCAAAAATGTCAGCAATAGCAATCATAACTTTATAACAGTAGGAAACATGAAAAAGACAGTCCTGAATGCTCATATTCGTATAGATTAAAATATACTTTGTAGTCAAAGCATGCTCATTTCAAGATGGCTTATGCAGAAATTTTGCAAAATTTTTTTTTTCAAAATAACTATGGTGGACACATGCTTTGGTTTTCATTAAATCACTGGAAGTTGTCATGTAGACAAGGTGAGTACAAAGCTCAGAAGAAAGTTACTTTTTTCAAAGGAGAATGCATTTAAAATGAAATAGTGGGTGCTATTTGACTAAGAAGCTATGACTGAACTCATTACAGAGAAATGTGCCACTAAAGCACAGGCCAGCTGAAGTTGTCCTACCTGCTGATATCTGCCCTTAAACATTGTAAAGCATGAGTTGGCCCCTTCTATCTCAAACCAAACTAACCCTTCCACCCTGTTTACTGCTGTCCAGCTAGTCACTCACTGAATGGTCCACTCCACTAAGTCAAACCAGCCCAAAACCAGTCCTCATCCAGTTCTTATTAGAACTCTTGTTCCCAATCTTTCTGTAACCAGCTTGATACAACAGGCTTTACACTTTGAGCTGGGTCTGGCTCCTTGGCCCTTCTTGCCCAGCTGGTCTGAGTTTGGCTGCCGCAGTTTGTGTTTGATATGTTCTGTTATTGACCCAAGTACCTCGTACAACTTGTGTGGCTACTCGTGATACATGAAATGAAGATGACTTTTGCCAGATGTGGAACTTTAAAAAAGCGAGAAGGGAGGCTAGCTGGGCTCTAGTCAAAGACTGTGTTCTGCCACCCTTCCCAGCCACGATGTGAAGTTTCACTCTCTGCAACACAGTTTAACACTGGGCGCCAGGCTCAGCCACTCACCTAGGTTACAGAGGGATGGCAGCAGGGACCCGAGCCCTGATTTCTCACATCCCCACAGCCATATTTATAACTGCTAACCAGTCCACTGAAAGACCTTTCTTGGTGTGGAATGTGAACTTTCTTTTTCTACATTCAAACATAATGACACGACAGGAAAACTGTTTCCTTTCCAGCTGATCAATGCACAGGGTACTGAAGGAACGGAATACACTGCAGTAATTCCCCAGCTTGCCTGTGAGCCAGTTGGAGCCTAAGCATTACAGAGCTCCATCACAAAGCTGTGTTGTCTTAAGTAGATGTTTATTATATTAAGCATGATCTAACTAGATGTAGAGAATACCTGAGTAAAAATATGCCTGTGTTCAGTTCATTTAGGTTGTACTGTCTACAACACAGGAATTACCAGCATTCTGGATATCATACTTTCTTCCTGTATGCAATATAGTAGGATAACTACATAAAACAAAGACTTGAGGTAATGTACTGCAGACTGTCATGCTAAAGTGACGCAGGTAGATGTGGTGAGTGATCCACTGTTTATTAAACAGGGAGGAGTCCTCCTGTCTTCTTGCCTACATTATATGTTACAGTACAATTATATACACACATTCACAGAAGGATATGCTTTTACTGCAGGTTTCCCTCTAGGGCTACCTTTGCTGTCCTACCCTTATGAAGGCAATGATTGTTGAGCTTTAGATGTTCTTTATATCATGTAGTATTTACCTATTTGTAATTACTTTGGTCATTTACATTTATTTACACATCTTCCTCAGCTTCACTAGTTTTATATGTCATTTTACAGTTATAACACGTGAATTGTATTTTATAGCTGTATGCTATGATAGGAATAGTTGTCTGCCTTCATCTGTGGGTAGGTGGCCATTGTTCATTTTGAGAAGTTACCGGCCCCTCTGATAAAATATTCTATTACATTGCTACCCACAGAAGGGGAGGAACTGTGGGGCAACTGGATGGTGTACTGTTACAAATGTTCAGATTTTCAAAACTGCTTAATAAAAATGCAAAGCCTGCAGTTTAAAGAACATATGAGCAAAAAGGTTAAATGAGTCTTAAGTCCACAGGGTTAAGTTGTTCTTAAGTGAATTTCTTCGTATTTATAAAAATGCATAAAGCAAGCTGCACAAGGTTCCTGGAATAAACAGTATTTCCTGTGGCTTAAATTTATGAGTAGGTTATATTTGCTTGCTAAATGCTTTCAGATAAACATAATGGCTGCATCCCAGGACTGCACCTTTGGACTCCTAGTGAGCCTTGGGTTACTGCGGTGTCAGAATAGATGCACAAAGGCCACTGTCAAGTTTTTTGAGGTCAGAGCCTGAAGTGAGGGGAATTTGATCATTATGGGAGCAATATTTTTTTTTCTCCAGATGAATCATGGCACCCATCCTTGGAAGTATTAAATGACATTCAAGTATGAAATCTCAGGAAGAGAATTTTCTATATTTAGAATGAAATTCACATGGCACAAGGAACTCTGGTGCAGCGGAGGACCTTTTCAAGTACATGAAGCAGTGAGACAGGCAGGATTTTCATCCAGGATTCCTCCTGCTGTAGGCAGCTGCAGCACTATTAACGGAGGTTTCATGGGCAGCCTTTGCAAGGAAAAGGGAGCCCGTGTAGCAGTGCGTGAGCAGAGCAGTATTCGCTGGCTGGTCTTTCTTCTTTGCAAGTGAGTGGCCAGCCAGGGAGCACTGAGGCGTGGGACTGGAGAAAAGCAGGGTAGTCAAGTGCTTCTGCTGTCTGGTCACTCTCAGCTACTGGAGTGGCCCTTTGGACACCATGCAGCCAGGATGTACAAGATCTGTGTTGGGAGTTAGATCAATGGCAGACCATAAGATTTGGGAGGTCATGGAAGTGGAGTACAGCCATTTGCCTTAAACAACCCTTCTTAAACAGCAATAAGTCCAGGTCACCATACTTTCAGAAATGAGAGTATTAGTGTCAGCCAGAGACTGAAACTGCTTCCCTCAGTGGGGCTAGCAGGAGTTAGGCACAAGAGATGAAACACTCTCAACTCCTGCTGGATACAGTCGGAAAGTTCTTGGTCTCTTGCAGTTCCTAGTTCTAGGTCTGTGCCAGAATAATCCCTGTGTCTTTTCCAGATTGCTAAGAATTTGCACCCATCAAGCACAATTTCCAAATCGGGCTATGGTAAACATCCCATGAATAAACAATGTCTAAAAATTACTGACCAGAATGTTAAAGAACAGTGTTTTTCTATGTGCAAATCCCAAACTTGAGTAATTACATCCTCATACTGTTTACAGTTAGGACAGTAAAAAGGTATGCTCATAAGTGTTGTAAGCAGTAATAGCTGTTCACGTCTCATTACCAAGTCCTGGAATTCCGCTTGCTATATCTGCATTTTTCTGATTACTTCCAAGCCCCTCTACAAAACCCATACAATTACTGCTCTTAGTCTTGTTTTAATTCCTGCTTTATTCTGAGCCTGGCTTTGTATTTCCTGTCCCTGTAAGATGTGGAACAGCGCTGAATCAAACATGTAACATTTCTCTTAAATGACCTGAAGATGGGTTTATCTGTTTCTCTAGGTGGCCTAATAAATAGAGACCTTTCATCACTTAGATGCTTATCACAGCTGTAACCACACTATTTCTCCAGTCTTCAGTATAAGATCTGTTGTAAGTCATACATTAATTTACATTAGCATCCATGGATGTTGATTCCTTGAGATTGTTGTCTTCCAAGCTTATCGTTGCATGTCAGAATGTGCAGACACAGTTCAGCCTAAAGGGCTGTTGATACTGACTCATCTTTATTCAAGCATTTCTTGCTCATACTCAAATGTTTCAAATATGTGCAACTCTCCACAGTTTCTGTAGTTTGTGGTGGTGTTCAGGATACACATACATTAAATGAGCTGGTCCTAAATTTCATTGGCGAGTGAGCTTAACTTTTATTAAACTTTCCATCATGGCTTGATCAAATGTATGCTTTGACAGTCTGCTTTAGGTTTGGGCAGGAGAGGGATTTAACTTCCTGGGCATGGGTTGCAGCATGGCTGACATTAGCTGTTGAGGTTCAGAAGCATCCATGTCACGAGAGCAAAACCTCTTTCTTATGACTAATTGAGTACTGGCTGCGTGCACTTAAGCAGTTTGAGGAAAATCCTTCTCCCTTTCAACTTGTTCAGCTTGCCTTCCTGTTGGTAAAACCTTTATAAAGGAACGACTATGTAGCATCAAATGGTTTTGTTTCTAATTTCTCGTACGCATTTGCTTCTAAGGCATGTGAATGTGTCGCAGCACTGACAGCACCTGTTCATGTAGATATAACTGCAGGAGATGGGCTGGCTGCCGAGCCAGCAGTCTCAGCACAGTCCTTCAGCCCAGCTCCTTAGCTGTGCTAATGACTAACTGGGACATAACCTTAAGCAAGTCTCGGTGTGTCTTGCTTTGTGCATCTCATTTACCTTGCTAGTAGGATAGGGATGATAGCACCAACCTGACATTTCCAAAGTGCTTTGACAGCTACTGTTGTGAATGGTTTTCATATCAATGTTGTAATGTATGTCTTTAAACGTTTGTTAGATAGAAAGCATCAGTTTTCCTTTTTCATATAAAGGACATGGCCAGGTCTTGCTAGAGATACTTGGTCTTAAGGAAAAATAGGCTATAAGATATTTTACTATGGAGAGACTGGGCTTCAATAAAAACCTTTCTTTATAATGGACTCTAGAAGCAACATAATTGATCTATTAATAAGTGAATGATTTTACTCCTTCTTTCTGCTTCATTGCCTACTGCAGAAAGGTATAGGCCATCTGGAAAACAAGTGCATCAAACTCACCATTTATCAGGTTTGGGTATTTAATTTGCCTTCCACCTTTAACTCTACTAAGTAAATGATTTCTGGAATTATCAGAAACTAATAAAAAGCAAATTTTACTTTGTGCAGTGAATTAACCAATACAAGCAATGACCACATCAGCTGAACTTCAGCAGCAATGAACACACAAATCTAAGTGCAGAAGGAAATCACAGGTTCACTTTCTGGTGAAACAAAGAAAGCTAAACCCATCAAACTATTTTTTATTTACTGTGTAATTTGGAGACAAAACTCAGAATCGCATTTTCAGCCTTCTATGTAATTTTAAAAAGGAACAATGGAGGTCCAAGCTTAGAAGGCTGCCTGCCCCAACATGGTATTTCTGTCCCCTCAATTCTTTTGCATAACTCATACATATGTACAACACACTAGCCAAGATGAAATGCTATTTTTTACTGAAACCCTTATCATTGTCAAAATGATGGGTTTTGAATGTAAGAGGAGTCTTCTTTGCATAGCACATACACAAGAAGTATACAAGTAATTTCAGTTGGAATAATTGTAATCTAGAATACGATAATGCTTTATGTGTTTGACAGTGATAAATAACATAACAGCATACATAGTGATGAATTCTTAGGGGACAATAAAAAATCTTTAGGTATTATGAGAGCCTTTTCCTTGGGATTTTCCTAAAGCCCTCAATTTGGCTTAATTTTCTTTTTCCAGATTTTCATGCAGTCATGATCTTTGACACCATTTTTGAAAATGTCCTGCAGACAAAAGGGTTAGGTGTTTCTATTCAACTACAATGAATTTTAAGGGGTTTTTTTTAAGGTATTGTTTCCAGTTTAGGCTCCTGTTGTGTTTAAAAATAAGACAGGGAAGATATGTCTCAACTCTCTCACAAATGGAAACTCAGATAACTCCAGGTGGCCCATCTGAAATGCAGCAGGGTAACAACAGCCTACATAAGAGCACAGTCGGGCCTGCTATACCTATTCAAATCAAAGACTGCAATTTATATTTAATACAAGTTACTGAAATGAATTTATTGCATCTGAATTTCATTGTTTAACATAAATTATCTGTACTCCGGCTTAGAAAAACACCATTGTTCTCTTAAGTGCAAAATGTTAAAAGATACTTGTTCATTCATTACGTGAGAAGCAGTCTGCATTTCAGATAAGAAACTAAAACAATAAATGTAATCATTATCCAACTACAGTTTAAATTAACATTATTTGTTCTGGCTCCTCTGCATATCCATGACCTTTACAAGCCTTATTTATCACACATAACAAAAAACTTACACAGCTAATTTTGCAGGAGTCAACACTGATGTATTACAGATCGTTTCTCATTTTAAATGATTGTGCTACCTCCTTAATTAAAAAGATGTCTGATGTACATGGGAGAGGTTTTATTTTTATCGTAAAAGGGTTTCTGATGGTCATTAGAGAACAAAATACATTCTTCCGTCTAAGACTCAATCACATGTAGTTAGCACCTCTGGGTTATGGAGTTAAAGTCGCTTCATTTGAAAGAGGATTAGATCAGCAGAACACACTTCAGTAATTCATTGGGAGCTAGATCCTTATTCCACCCTCATGCTATATTAATTTATGAGTAAGGAGATTTTTTTCTCATGGACTGTCCTCTGAATACTTCTGTGATGGGACAAGGACAATATAAAACCTCACTGGATAATGCAATATACCTGGACACATGGTTCACCATGCCTAGACCATCACCCTGAATGTATTCCTATGACCTATCTCTATCGTCGGTGTTCTGCTGCTGTGCAACCCCCTCCTCCTTCATCATGAAGGAATTGCTGTAGCCCCCATTTACTTTTCTTACAGCTGAAGCCAAATGTAAAGTGTTCATGCTCACCATGCTGTACATTTGTGGTCCCTCAGCCCCCCAGAGTCAGTTCTGTGGTTTCCGAGAATAAGGCATTAGAAACTCTGAATTCTATGTTGGCTCTATGACAAACAGCCTATGAACCCTTAGCAGCCCTGTATCTTAGCACTGTCAGAATTGCATACAGATTTTTAACAAGCAAATATCCAAGACATTTTTCTATTTCCCCATGTGCCAGCCAATGTAACCCACAAGTCAGTGTCTAACTCTGGGTTTGGAGACTGCCAGGGGACAGTAGTTCCATTTTGTGTTAAAAATGGGGGGAATCTACACCATGATAACATAGAGGACTAAGCTCTGAATCACAGGTCTAACACTAGTTCCTTCATTCAGCACCTTAATGATTGATGTAAGTCTGGAAAAATACAATCCCTGCTGCCCAGGTCCCTCTTACAAGATGGTAGCCTTCCAGTGTTCGTTACCCTTCAGAGCCGTTTTCTGAATGTGGAACATCGGCCCTTTTCAGAAGGAGAAGCCTGTGCCAAGCAGAACGCTGGGCTGTTCCAGCCTGACATTCATTACGTGGCATGTGTCCATGTGGGTAGTCAGGACTCAAATGGATAAACCCATTCTCCTTTCCAGTGTGGAGAGGAAATGCCAAAAACAGTTGCTTTCTTGAGTTAGGGCAAGCAGTAAAAGTGGCTATGTGGATTTTTTTGCTCTCTTTGGTGAAATTCTCTCCTGTTTTTGTAAAAGCCTCCCATACCATGAAGAAATAATCATTTCTATCTCCTGCTTTTTCACAGTTGCGGCCAAAGTAGAAGACTCTCGCCCAATGCAGAGACCCCCAAGGCGACCGCGGAAGCCCAAGACATTAAATAATCCAGAAGACTCCACCTACTACACTCTAATACATGTGAGTTTAGCAAGCTCTTGTGGGCTAAAACTGCCAGATAATTCCCACTAAACTTTCTATCTAATTGCCCAAATCCCTATATTCCTTTCTAATGCAGCGTAAAAGCTGTGCCCTGCTGAAAGGAGGCACAAACTAGACTTCAAACTTTCAAACTAGACTTGAAATTGAGGTTCAGAGTTACCCTGACTGGGGCCCTAGGTCAGGCCAATTCTTACTTTTGTACCTAAACATATGTACATTCATTACATGCATAAGCAGCATTTGCACTTTCAATACCCAAATTAAATGCCCAGTCTCTGTAGTTTCTTTGTAAGTTATGGGAGAGAAGCAGGTTCGTTCAGAGAGCTATTTTGAGCATCTAAATTACTGCTTGATCTTGCAGAGAGCACAAATATTAAAATAGGCTGTATTAGTATGCACACTGTAACTTCCTTTACCAATGTGTCAGATTGTGATTATGAAGGAATTGGCAAATACAGGCAGCTCAGGAGACTAATGGATTTGAGTGTCTCTATATATAGCCTTTGGTCCAAGTTCAGCCACCAAGGGCTGCTTTCCACTCTTGACTTCAGTGCCCTTAAATATAGAAAAAAAGGCAAGAAAGTAAGCAGAAAGAGAGAAAATGTAAAAGCAGCTCAGAAAGCAGTTCCAACAAAAAAAGCAATTAAACTCATTTGCTCGAGGTGCCTGTATCTTAGTGACCTATTTTAACAGCCGGTGAGAGCCCAGCTAATAAACTAACCGTAGCAATTGCTTCTCCTTTCAACAGAAGGTGTCACCAGGGCCTTTAGGGAGAGTTGTGTCTGGCATACCAAAAAAGACAAATACGGTTATGTTTTATTATGGCGGCTTTGAAATAACACAGCTTTGGAACAGTGATATTCTGAAAAGAAACTGTATTCTTAAAAATAAATTGGCATGTAAGAATAAGATTTGCTTTGTGAAAGCAAGTTTGGTGAGATAAAGAACTGAAATGAAAGACATGCCACTGAATTCTGTATTAGGAAATTTCTGAGGAGAAGGTTAATTCTGAAGTAAATACGTATTTAGAAAGCCAAGGCTATACAGTCAGGAATACAATCTTTTCTGAAAGGTGATTTGTTACATGGCCGGTTCCCTATCAGAAAACAGACATCACATCAGTGCAAACAAAAACTGCAGTAAAGCCATAGAATTTTTACATGAATTTTTAGCAGCTGTTTTTCAAGGTCTCAATCAATATTATTTTCAATTAGTTGTATTTTTCAAGAAGGTGTGAAAAAGAGAAGCCTGTCTTCCTGACATTAAGTTCACTGGTAAGGGAAAGGTTTACCATAAATAGCTACTACACTGAAGCTTAAAAAGGGGACCTACTAGTTCTTAAATTCTTAGACCTTGGGCAAGTCACTGACCTCTAACTTGAAGATAGCCAGCTTTTCCAGATATCGTGAATTTTCTACCTTACTAAAAATCTCTGTGACCTGCAGGTATTCACAGATGATTATCAAGCCCAGATCACCTGAAAGCAAAGGCACACAATATGAGTGCATTTTTTGAAAAATTTCCTCTGTCCTCCGCAAAAACAGATATTTCTCTCACATCATGTTACAGACATTAATTAGACACCTTCCGTTCTCATTCATCTCCTTGCATATCAAATGAGCTAAAGTGGTGCACAGGTATAAATGAAGTCTGACAATAGCCTATTGTTCATACAAGGCACTAAAAGTTTATTTTGGGATTTATTTCTTTAGATAAGCCTATCATTTTGAAATTATGTGTCTTGTGCATTTATCTGCATAAGAAGTGTCTGTCCATCAGGATTTCTCGTTCTCAGTGACTTTACAGTGGTACAATTCACTAAATTCTAGTAAGTTTTCCCTCATTTGGAAGAAACACAATTAAGACCAAAATTAAGACCATCTGCACTTAAAAATACTGCTTTTGAAGTGCGATGCATTAGATGCTGCAACATAGCATTGTTTTGGATGTAGGGACAGAAATCTATAAGAGACAAGAAATTTTTCACATTCCCTATAAATCTCTGTCTTCTGCATTTCTGGAGGTTTTGTATCCTAAAGGTGCTTTTGCCATCTAGTATACTGCTTTTTAAATGCCCATTTTATTCTACTAAAACCTGTGACACACTGCATAGACATTAATGAGAAGAGGATTACGCCTGCTCCCACTGCGATGCCTGTATTCATGGAAATTCTCAGGGCATCACAGTAAATTTGCCTCAGTGAGATAGTGTTGTCAACTTCATTAAAACAACTATAGATATTTGAAAGCTTTACATCTCCTTTTTTGTTCCGTTTGCAATTACTTTAGCTTTTTTTCACAGTATGGCAACTGAAATTTGGGAGTAGCAGTGCTAATCCGATTCTCAGTCTCAAAGATTCTGAAAAGAGATTTTTGTGGGGTGCTTGCTTAGCAAATTAGATTCTCTATATTTTCTTTTAACAAAAAATGTGCAACACTCTCCTACCTAACGTATTGATGAATTGTATCTTTGCATAAGCTTTCCTTTTAGTATTTTTTAACTACTTTGTATTTTCTTAGAAATCAATACAAGATGAAAAACGGAAACCGAGAAAAGAAAGGTAATTTTTTCCATTATCTCACTATTGTCATTTTAGTACTTTAGAAATAGTTCTTAGCTGTACTTCAACCAGAAGAATAAAGCATTAAAAAAAGCATGGTAATTTGGTGATTCATAGGAAGGGCATTGTATACAAAGTTAAAATACGCAATTCTCAACAACAAAAATCCATTACAGCATTCAGTCGTTGAGTTTTACTACAGCATGGCCCTTTACCATGGCAACACAAGCATAATAATAAGTTAAGATAAGGTCCACATCAAAGATAGTTCTGACACAGAAAATAATTGAAGGTGCTTAAAATTCCAGTCAAAGGAAATGAGCAATCAGTTCTTTTTTGTCAGCAAAAATACAAAGACTGTTAAAATTCTCTCATAAAAATATATGACTGTTTGGAAATAGATCATAAAAAATAAAACAATAATTATTAATAACAGGTAAAGAAGAATAGCTCTTGAAATTTCAACCAGAAATCTTTTCTTCACAGTGTAACTAACCTCTTTTGATGGATCTTTGCAGAAATAAAGAAGGCAATAGATATGTTCTGCCCTCTGTATCTTAGATCCTTACGTGTGCTGTAGACCTGGTTCACAGCTCCTGACATACTTCATAGCTTTATTTTATTTGTGTTTCTATACTTAATCTTTTTAGCTGCTCCCCAGTGCCATTGCTATGGTACTATAGCACACGTGCTATGGTAGCCTGGTCATAGATGCAAGATGAACGGGCTCTTAGCACTATCCTCGGCTGAGGTTGCAGAATACAAACTCCGTACCTAAAATATGTATCTTAAAGGAAGTTACATGACATTGTATGCACATAATATGTGCTCACAGCATCTAGCTTCATTCAACCACAGTTTAAATTGCGCTTGATTATGCCACTGCTTAAAGGATTCACTTAATGTCCATGTCCCCCATGTCTAGTCTGTTACAGCTCTTCTGCTGCTGTCATTTGGATCCTGAAAAAATTTCACACCTATTGTTGTCTCCTGTTTAGCCAAAAAAAAAAAAAATCCAAATCTAGTGTTTTCTCTTATTTGGCCTCAGTTAGGTTTCATTTAAATCTTAAATCTAGTTAACCAGTTCTATGACTGCATCTTCTTTCATGTGCCAACTCAGTATTAGTAGAACATAGCAACTGAAATCAATGAGTTATTTCTAGTTTCTACCAATGTGAGAATTGAATTCTGAGCTTCTTTTTTCAGGTTGCTTTTAGGATATTATTCTTCCCCTAGCCATTCTAAACTGGATGTTGGGATTGATTTTTTCTGTACTTATGATACCCTGGATAGCATTCATCTAACAAAATAAGAGACATCTGCATTATTGACACTGATATCTGAACTAGTTGCTTTAGACATTCTTGTACTCAGAGAAAAAAAATAGTCATCTTTAGGAAAATGATCCTCAAAGAGATATCTAAAATAGGTCAGATAGATTAATTATACCATAAAAATGCCTCTCCATTGAGTATAATGGCAAACCCAAACAATTTCAGTCATATAGGTCTGCTTTATGAACATCTGAAAGTATTTAGCATTTCAAAATTCTCAATATCTGCACTGTACAGTAGTCACATTTCAGAGACTGATTTCTTGTGCTTATATATATTTTTCCTTAGATCCTCAACACATAAACACAACTAATAATGATATTTGGTTGCCTTATTTTTGAATGTTGAATATAATATTGAAAAGTGAAACTGTTAACTTAGTGTACTTATTTATTGACAGTCTGAGCAAAGTGCTAGATTTAGATATCTACTACCAAGAAATTTCATCTACTGATTCCACCTCAAAGGACAGCAGTTCTACCACAAGAAAGAAGAGACACCCAGCTGAGCGCAGGACTTCAATTTTAAGAGCTACTGAGCGGTAATTCATACAAAATAATAATAGGAAAAATTAATGTTGTATGTCCTTGTGTGGAGATATTAAAAAGATTCATAAAAAGAAAGATACACTTCAACTTAGACAAAAATCTATTTTTTTTATCCATGGAATCTTGCCAAATTAACTTGTAAAATGTATAGCTGAAAATTTCCCATCTTTATGCACCAGGGACAAATGCTAGTGTGATTGCTGTTCAGCCTGCCTGCTAGTTTTTGGCTTCCCAAGTGCCAGATGAGATGGACAGGCATCCTGCTGTAAATCTCTGATCTAAAATCAGATTGTACTAAAGCAGAACCTAAAAATTGTATTTCTGATCAGTTAGGTTTTAAATAGGGTGGATGTGCGCCAAACTTTCTGCCTGCTTTCTGCAGATGACTTTCACCAGCCTGACTGCCTCCTTTTCTTGCTGTCCTGTAGCAGCGTATGTGTTTACAGCCTGTGGTGGACCCCACCAAGGTGAACAGTCAGGAGGAAAACCCCAAAGGGAGAGTTTGCTCTACCTCCTCTCTTCCCACATAGACTTCACAGAGGGTGGCCTCTGCTGGGCTAAGGAAATTCATGTTCTCACTCCTGCCAATGCACCCACACACAGTGCACGTGCAAACACGTATTTATATATTTTGATATATTTGTATCCTCTTGTGTCTTCACATATGTAAGAAAAACTTGGAAAATATCTAGGTCAAAGGCTTAAGGAAAACACTAAGTCTGGGATGATTGCTGAATTTGAAAAGATATCCATACTAATAGAGAAAATGTTTTAGAAAGTTTTGTGCCCCTTACGTTTTTGGGGTTTTTTTTTTTCCATTTTTCAGGTGGGATCTAAAATAGTTTTAGAAAAGTGTTGTGAAGGCGTGGAATTAAAAATAATATCAGGGAATTATCACAGTGTTTACATCCCTTGGAAAATGTTGTATTTCTAGGGTTGTTAATTACACTACATCTTTCACCCTGAAGTCTGGTTTAGATGAATGAGAATATTGCCACTGAGCTCACTAAAAGGGATTTCTTACCTTTTACTGTGTGCTACTCTGATTGCATCCTAATTAGCTACAGTGAAAAAAATCTGTGTAACTTTGAAATTTATACTGCTACCTCTGAGGGCAGATGAATGCAATTAATAAACACTTCTGCACTTCAGTATCTCTTGAATGGGGTCACTTGGATCTAAGGACAATACAGGCATTTCAATCTACAGAAGTGAATACGGAATATTTTTTATTTGGCAGTTTACCTTTGACGCGGGTGTAGGACCTGTGGTGGGGTACACTTAACGTAGAACACTACAATTTTTTGTAGTTATTTCAGAATAATATACTTTTTAAATAACTGAGTTTTATTTTTAATCTTGCTCCATGGTAACACCTGGTGCCAGGTCACCATTCCAGCCTGTCAGAGGTGGCTTCCAAAAGGCAGCTTGCCATCTGAAAAAGAAAAAAAAAACAAAATGAGACGGACACTTGCAGTGAGCTCCACAGGCAGGTTAAAAACAGAGCAAATAAATTTACGCCAACTGAAAATCTGGTTCAGTAACCACCAGGCAAATGCTACTGCAAAGCACCCCCATGTTCTCAACGTTTTTGTGTCCTTTTATTATGTCCCCTTCGTAGAAGAACATGTTGTTCTTCTGTGTTCACCTGCTCTTAATATATAACATGCTTGTTCCAAGGTGCCTGCTTTATGCAGCACAGGAAGAGGCCTAGCAGTCAGCTGATTTTTTTTCTTTCTCCTTTTATCCCCCCCCCACCCGCGGGTGGAGGTTAAGCAGTCGATTAGGAGCGTTTGCCAAGGTAAATGTTTTGACTTTAATTTCTAAAACACTTCTGTACTTAATCCCTAGGTCGAGGGTTGCAGAAAGCCCCCTGGAAGAGTGTAAAACTGAAGATAATCCCTATGACTACAGACGACTGCTGCGGAAGACCTCACAGCGCCGGCGCCTTATCCAGCAGTTCTAGCTGCTGCTGCTGTTCCTGCTGCCATTTGGCTTTTATTAGCATAATCTTTTTTATCATTTTATACCATGTGCTTCCTTTTTTTTTTTTAAATCTCCAATGTTTCAGGTTTACGTGTGTGTTCGTGTGAATATGAATTGCAGTGGTTTACAGCCCAACACCGTTGCGAAGGGACGCCGTCAGTTGAGTATCATATACTTTAAAAAAAACTAATATAAAAATCAGCTTTCTTTC
The DNA here is from genome assembly GCF_030936135.1 of Gavia stellata. Classification (NCBI taxonomy): domain Eukaryota; kingdom Metazoa; phylum Chordata; class Aves; order Gaviiformes; family Gaviidae; genus Gavia; species Gavia stellata. The sequence continues at coordinate 18,934,103 of NC_082599.1, read as the reverse complement.
GGATACCACTGCTACATCTTAAAATTATTAGACATTAAGCAGCTTAAATCTAGTTTACTTCCCTCAATGCATATTTCTTTCTTTTTTGCATTTTATCAGTCTCATCCAATTAAAATAGATCATTTAGTTTATAGTTCCCTAGTTAAGCTTTCAAATTCCCATACGTACCTTCAGACACCCTTAGTTACTGTTTCTAATAAATTGTTTTACAGGAAAAAAAATTTACAAGAACACCATAGGGGAATTTCTGCTCATTTTAGGTTTACTATACCTAAATTTTGTGATGAACTGTATAAGGCAAGTGTCCCTCTAATGAAGCAAATCTAAATGATTAATTGGACAGCATATTATGGCAGTTTACTTCATTATTGACTTTACTGTAAAGCTAGTAGCCAGTTTTAAAGGTCAATACTGTGTGTATAATCTTTATGTTGGAGATGTCCATTTATGGGAAGTGTATCCAGCTCTCTCTTCTGCCTCTGAGCTTTGTGGCTAAGTGATGAACTTTTAAATCGTGTTTGCTTTGTTCTCCTTTGCCTTAGATTTTTAGGAATCTTAATCTCTGGGGTGCCAAGAAATGAATAGAAATACGCTCTCTGATTGAGTGCTGCCTAAATGTAATGATCATTCTTAATCAGTTCCACTAGAAATTAAGTGGAAATAAAAGCAATAGCCACCGTGTTCAAATTTTCCCCCGATTCCTTATTCAAAAGATCTTATTTCACAGAAACCACACAGATAATTGCTGCACTTCCTTTCAGGATTCATAATTGCATGCTCCCAGCTGCAAAGCAAGAGAAAGCAGATTTCATGATGCCAGTATAAAGGCCTGATCCTGCTCCCTTGCTTAACTCTCTTAAATACGATTGGCAGCAGCAGCAAGCCACAGGGGTTGGGTTTTTGCCTGTTCCCCCCCACACTTGGCCCTTTCCCCAGAGACAGGTAACCATTGCTTCCTGATCTGTAACTAGTTATAAGGCTGTGCACTGGATTAAAATTTGCTGCAATGTAAAATTTGAGATACATTGTTTAAATTTTGAAATCGGTTTTAAAGTTGCTTTCTCATGTATTATTAAAACAGTAAAGTAAATAAAAATGCAGAAAGCAGCGATACGGTTCGCTGTGTCTGAATTACACCCGGAACTGACACAAAACACTGTGGACTGGGGCGTGAGTGAGCAAGGCAGGGAAAAGCTCACAGCAGCATCTCGCAGTGGAAAGCCTGAGTTATTGTCTACCTTTCCTTAAAGCCAATGTGATCTGGAAACTGGAACAGACCTGTAATTTCAGAGATGCCTGTGCTGGTTTTCTTTTACTTTCTCACCTGGGCAGTGTTGAAAAACATCAAGACAATTCCCTAAGATTTCAGTGGGGGGGCCGGTCCTGGTAACCATGTGGGTGTACGCAGAAAGCGGAGAGAGAGATGCCCTCGCAGAACACAGCCTGGGACCCCCAGGGCCTGGCTGCGAGGAGCAGTGTGGGGCCTGGGTGACCAGTGCTCTCGGCACGGCCGAATCCTGGCCTGGCATCGTCTCGCCTGCCTCCCTCCTAGGGTTAGGGCTTGAAATCTCTCCCGTGCGGGAGGAGAAGCAGCCACAGCAAGGACGGGCTCCGTGCTCCCGCGGGGAACCGGCTGTGCTGAACGGGGAGGGTTGGTTGCCTTCAGAAACAACGTCGGGGAAGGAAGGAGAGCGGGTGTTTTCCTCCTCTTCCAGTCTCGCCTCCGAGACCTCCACCCCCCACGGGGCTGAAGCAGGGAGGGAGGCTCCGCCGAGCCCCCCGTTGCGGGGAAACCCTAGCAGCGGCCCGCGGATGCCCGGAGAGATGCCGGGGCAGGCAGGCGCAGGAGGCGTGGGCTGCCCCCAGACAACCGCGCCGCCGCGCACGGCTCCTCCCGCCACCTCCGCGGGAGCGCAGCCGGGGCCCCTTTGCCCAGCCCAGGAGCGGGAGGGGGAAGCGGGAGACGCCCCCGCCCCAGGCCCGCACGGGCCCCCCCACCAGCGCCTCTCCGCGGCGGCGCGACCCGACGGAGTCTCCGCCGGCCGCTGCGGTCAGGGCCGGGGAGCGGCGGGGCCTCGGGAGGGCTGTCCCTTCCCCGCCCTGGGACTCCCCCGCTGCTCGCCGCCCACGGCAGGGGCTGTCCCGGCCTCGGCGCCGCTGCCCTGCTCGCAGCCGCGGGAGTGCTCCGGTGCAGGGCGTGAGGGGCGGGAGGGATTTCTCGGTGCTTTGCAGCTCACGGGATTGCGGACGCTTCCCCGTAGCCCCAGGGACCGGTGTCCCAGCCCTCTCCTCGGGACACCGCCGCGGCTGCCCCCGCGAAGGCCCGAAAAAGCATCCTTCCCCTCCGCTCACCGCTCGACGGCGGAGGTCTCCGCTCCCCGGCCGGCCGGGCTACCGCCGCAGGGGCCGTCGTGCCGCGGGGCCGTCGGTGAGGCGGCGGCGGCGGCACAAGGAACCTCGCTCGCCCTCACCCCCCGAGGCAGCTGCAGCCCCCACGCAGGCTGCCCCTAGGGCTCGGGTCTGTCCCGAGCGCCCCCACAACCCATCGGCGCCGGGTCCGGGGGGGCCCTTCACGGCAGCCGCACCTCCCCCGGCCCCCGCAGCGCCTCCCGCCCCGTCCCAGGCGGGCGGCAGCGGCTGGCGGCGCGACGCCTGTGGGGCGCGACCGCGGCAGCTCGGCGGAGCGCGCCCCGGGGGCGCCCACGGGAGACGCTCCCACCCACGCGTACCCGGGGCGCCCCCGCCCCTTCGCCTGCTGCCGCCTGGCGCAGACGCACGCATTTACACACCCGCACACTCACACTCACGCACACTCGCTCAGGCCGCCTGGGCTGCAGCTCGCCGCTCCTCGTCCGCCCCGCCGGTTCGCCTCCGCCATGGCAAGCCCCGGCTCCGGCTTCTGGCCTTTCGGGGCCGAGGAGGGCTCCGCGGCCGCCGAGAGCCCCGGCACAGGTAGGGCGGCGCCGAGCAGCCTGGCGGGACCGGCCCGACGGAGCCGCGGGGCCGCCGCGGCAGCGCTGCCCGCTCGGCGGAGACCCCTTTGTGGCAGCTCGGCCGGCGGGACGGAGCGGCGGGGGCGGCGGGGACGGACGGCGGCTCTAGCCCGGCTCGGCTCGGCTCGGCTGGGCAGGGGGGTCCTGGGGAGCCGTGCCGGTTGTCGGACGAGGCGCCCCCGGCCCGCGCCCGTCCCCACGGACCCTCCGCTCCATTTTCTCTTGCAGCCAGAGCCTGGTGTCAGGTTGCCCAGAAGTTCACGGGAGGGATCGGAAACAAACTCTGCGGTAAGAGCAGGGAGGCCCCGGCAGCCCGCGGCGGAGGCAAGGCTGCGCGCCCGCGGAGCGCTGGCGGGCGGCCGCGGGCCCTGCCCCGGGGCGGGCGGGCGGGGGGACGGGGGCTGATGCCGCTGTGCTGAGACCATGTGTCCGTGTCGCTGTCAAGCCCTGCTCTACGGAGATGCCGAGAAGCCCGTGGAAACTGGCGCCAGGGCAGCGCCGGGGGCAGCGGAGCCGCGGCCGGCCTGTACCTGCGACAAAAAACCCTGCGGCTGCCAAAAAGCGGAGGTGAATTACGCCTTTCTGCACTCAACAGGTAACGGCGCTCCCGGGCCACGCCGCATCTCTAAAACTGGCAAAAAAACAGAGGTTCGGTCGGGAAATCGCCTCCGCCCGCTGCGCGGGGAGGGGGGGGGCGGGGGGGGGCGACGGTGCACGGCGGCTCCGCGGAGCCCCTATCCCCGTCCCGCTCCTGCGCCTCCCCGGCACCCGCGGGCACTGGGCATTTCTCGAACCCGCCAAAAAAACCCGCAAACCCCAAACAAAAAAAGATCCCGGGAAAAAAAAGCAGTAAAATCCCGGCGTGCGGGAGCCTGCAGGTTGCTCTTTCTAAGGAGTACTGACAGCAGCGACCTTCTCGTTGGAGTCCCTGCGACGTAATTAAGGTTTGCGAGGAAAAGGGAGAAAGAGCGCTCTCTTACTGATTTATTTTAATTCGAGGTATTTTTGCACTTCATCTTTGCTGACCTTGGAGGTAGCGTCTCCGCTACTAAATCGAGCCCAGCTCCCCGCAGAAATGCGCTGCCCAGAAACGCGCCCGTTTGGGCGGCAGAGCGGGGCAAGCTCTGCCCTCCTGGCCCCGCCGTCGGAGAGCTGCTGCAGGCGCCGTGCGCTTGGGCTGCTGCTGCCTGTCTGACTGCTCCCGCCTTACCCCAAATTCGGGGGTTCCGCTACGGCTCGGCTCTGCCTGAGCCACGGCACTTCGGTTTAAACAAAAGATGTCAGGGTGTGCAGTGAGAGACCGTGCAGCATCGCCTCGGAAAAAGGCATTAAATTATCAACAAGTTACTTACATTGGAGAGTCATAAGGAAGGTATTTTATTGCAAGGCAAATGACAGTTGTTAGAGTGCTGCTTGTAGCGTTTGTTTCCCAATCTTTATTCTTCCTGAGATTCGTTTTCCCTTTTTCCTCGTTTCCCCGCTCTCCCTCAGTGTCTTAAAAATTGGTCTGAAATATACTTTGGGCAAAATTTGCTATTTTAGATAGGAAATTAAAACTTACTTGTATCTCTCAGAACATTCCTTAAAAGACATTCTTACCAAATTGCTTATTAAATGAAAACAAAGTCTATTTTAACTGAACAGAGTGGAAAGATTTCCTAAACATAAATGGGAGAAGCCTTTGTCCAAAATCTGCGTATGTGGTCGTAAAACGAAGTGAACTTCTCATTTCTCCGTTCCCAGATCTTCTGCCAGCATGCAACGGAGAAGTAACAACTATGTCTTTCCTACAAGACGTTGTGGACATTTTACTTCAGTATGTGGCAAAAAGTTTTGATAGATCAACAAAAGTTATTGATTTCCATTACCCAAATGAGCTGCTTCAGGAATATAACTGGGAACTGGCAGACCAGCCACAGACCTTGGAAGAAATTTTATTGAACTGCAGAACAACTCTGAAGTATGCAATTAAAACAGGTAATAGCCATGCTCATTTTCTACCCTACGTGGTCTCATCCATTGATTAAACGTGTCATTTCATTTTGTCTTGAAACGTTAAAGCTTGAAGCAGTGACTGTATTTTGTCACTTCCAAGCAATTTCTAGCAGAGACAGAAATCGTTTTGCTGAATGATAAAATACTCCAGCAGCCCCGTCTCTGTAGCGGTCAGTGCAGCATCGCACCCCCTTTCCGATTTAAAATTAATGCTTCTGCGTGTCGGAGTTGCCGAGTGTGCTGCTGAGCAGCCTTTTCACCACCTTGGCGACTTTCCTCCTTTCCTTTCCATCCATTTTACATGGGATGGCCCGGGGATTGCCCCTCGCTCCCTGCAGAGCGGGGGGCGTCGGGCGCGGAGCTCGGAGGCAGCCGGGGCGGGGGGAAGGGGGGGCGTCCCTGCAGGGGGGCAGCAGGGACCAGCCCGGTTAAACAGCCAAAATCGCAATAAACATCCTGTAAATGGGAGCGCTGAGCGGCCATTTGCCGTCTCTCTCCCCTTACCTGCAGGACATAAAAATAGGAAAATTTGGTAGAATTGCCCACAGGAGTATTGGGGTTTTTTTTCCAACTTCAGGCTCGAGCAATAAAAAGAAAGCCCGAATTGGTTTAGTAGTCTTTTGTTGTTGTTGTTGTTGTTTTTCACTGGGGAGGGCAGGGGTGGGTTGACTCCTGCCTGTCTGGGACCCCCCCTCCATGTGGGCTTCGTGGTGTGGCGGCAGCGTGGGGCTCACCCAGGCGAGGAGAAGCCCCCGGCTCCGCACCCGGGGCCACCTTAAATAAACTGCGGCGGAGCGGACAAAAAGCGTAGCTACAATTACGGCTGTGATTGAGAAATAATGTGGAGTGCAGGGAGCTCTTAGTGGGGATTTGAATTACTGAAAAATTGCTTAAAAATAAATGTGTAGCAATTACTGAATGAGACAAAAGACTGATTTGTGAATAGAGGTTGAGGGGAAAACAAAAAACGGGTTTTGTCGCCTTTTGGGAACGGAACTGACTGATCCCAGTAAACATTGTGGGGGATCTGTGTAATCCTCCTCGTTTAGAGGTGGAAATGCCCAGCTGAATGGTTTTGATGCATGAGTCGGGTGCTGTCAAAACGTCTGTAAAATATTGGAATAAATAGTTAGATAAATGATGTCCACAGAACAAAGTCGATCAGTCCAGTGATCCGTGTGATGTGTCTGGGTAGGGCATAGGAAACATATTTTCACAGAATGCTGTGAAACGCAGGATCTGTGAATCTAGGAAATCAAAGAACAGGGTTTCTTAAGCAATTTTCGTTAATCTTGTTTTTGTCATAGCCTGTTTCACATAATGGACCTATTTCATTTTGTGTATCCAGAAGAGACCCTTTAAAACACTTACCATTTCTCTTCCTCCTTGTAAATACGTGAGGCTTTCCCTTCTTGGCATTTTTTAATTTGTTTTAATGAAAATAATATTTTCACGGTCCGAGGACCGGTGCTGGGGGGTTGTGTGAGACGTGGCAGCGCGGTGGGGTTCGCCCGCGGGGCCGGGGGGTGGCGTGGCACCGCCTCGCTTGGCTGCTGCCGCTCCTCAGCATCCTGGGGTGGCTGCCCCAGCCTGGGGGGGCTCACGAAACGCATGGGATTTACACCCGGAGCCCTTCGGCATGTGCTTCAGAGTAAAACGCTTGAATTACCCTCAGAGGAAGGACAATGCAGTGAGGTTTCTGCCAGCGGGGGTCTGCATCCATTCCCACTGCGGGAGCCCTTTGGACACAGCCCCTCCTGGGTTGGGGGGGGCTCTGGGCTGCTTTTTGCTGCAGGGGCCCGGGAGGCAGATTGGAAAATAAATTGTATTGCTTAGATTAGCCTTACAGCTGGATCCCCAAGTCCCAGCACTGATCCCCAGTTGGGATTTGAGGAGCTGGATGGCCGATTTTTCAGCCAAGGGGCGGGTGTGGGATGCTCCCAGGTGTTGCCTGTGTGCCACCGGCTCGCTGGAGTGCCTGGGGGAGCCACACGCGGCTTTCTGCTCCCTTACTGGCTCCCGGCATCTACCCCTGGTGAGAATTTCATCTGAGAGAATATAAAAGGCAGCGTCTGTAAATGCAGGGAAAGATAGATGTGAAATTTGGTTCCTGTGCAGTCCCCGCAGGGGAAGTTGAAATGTGAGCATTTAAAGATGGCTTGGAAACCCCAGGAAGGGTGCGAGGAGCTGGCACTGGTCCAGCCTTGCTCCTGGCAGGCCCTCATGCTGGTAGCAGGCGGTGGAGCTGCGAGCAAGGCCAAACCCAGTGACGCCGGCCATGCCTTCATTCTTGCTGTCCAGCTTTGCCCGACCCTTGTCGTTGCTTCCCTGTCGAGGCTGCGGAGGCTGCATGTTAGTGCTAGGGGATGTCCGTGCCTAAAACCAAGCGCAAGGTTGGTTTGAGAGGAGGGTGTGTGGGGCGAAGGCACGTTGTCGGCAGGGAAAGCCCATCCCTGGCTGTCCTAGTGCCTCAGGCCCGGCTTTTGCCCATCGTCTCCTGATTTACTCGGGGATATGCATAAATACGTTGTATATTGCTAAACCAACCAGTAAGCAGTAATCTCCTATTTTCACATCTCCCCCACCTCCCTGCACCCTGTCAGTCTCTTTCCCAGTCACCTCTTTGTTCAGTGACAACCATGACAAAGGCTGTGTGTTTCAGGCAGACGACACCCAGGTAGTGATTTTTAGCATCTCTTGCAAACTCTTCTTACCTGGCCGGTAGAACCTGTGTTTTAAGCAAAGCCACAATTTTCTGTGGCCATCTAGCTGAAGGAAGAGAGCTTGCTCATGTATTAGGGTGCCACGTGGATGGACAAACCCTTGTAGCTTGAGGTTGGGGTCAGATTGGGGCATTACGTTCTCTGCCGTTGCGTGTTAAAGCCACATTGCAGAAGGGAAGGGCACTGAGTGGAGGAGGCCATGTTACAGGTGTAGGCACTGGGGCTCTGCCAGCAGCCGTGCCAGCAGCAGCAGCTCCTGCTCTCCCGGTACTGACGTCTCTGTGGGAGCACAACACTGCTCCCCCCACCTTGCTTGCTCCAGGGTACGGCTGCCCGGTCCCCGGTGTGCAGCCGGCCCTGTTCCCAAAGCAGGAGGTGTGCTGTGACGTTTCCTTGAAGAAAAAGCAGTGACAACAGGGCTGTTGCCTGGGGCCGGGTGCGGGGCTGACCGAGAGCCGTGGAGACGCTGCAGCTGCAAATACATATTCTGCTCTTCCCCAGCTTTTCAGTGTGGATTTATTTCCAAAGCAGGAATTTGCCTGGCCTCTTTGAGCCTTCCTGTGGCCCAGATTCACCAAAGGCTTCCAGCTCCTAATTTTCTGTTGCTTTCCGGCGGAATTTGGGAACCCACTCGGAGCCTGGCTGCGGGATTGAACCCGAGCTATAAGTACCAAAATCTCTCTCAAAATCCCATCATCGGGGAGATGCAGTCCTTTGCAGGCAGAGCCCCTGGCGCGGGATCACTGTGGCTTTGGCCGCGGTGGCAGGGTGCATGTGTGCCCCAGGCCCACCTACCCCAACCGAGAGCGTGTGGGGCGGCGGCTAGGTCCTGTTCATCCTGCTGGATCTCGGCAGTGTCCCGCGGTGCCTGAGGGGCTTCAGCCACCTCTCCTGGGCAGCATGGATCAGGGGAAGGTGTCAGTTCCTAGCTCCAGTGGGGAGGGTTCGGTGCAAAACACAGCCAGTCCGAATGGCAGCGGCACGGGGCTTGTCTCAGGTTAAGGGCGCAGGGAGCTGGATTTTGCGTGTGTGCCCCCCCAGCCCCTTATCCCCTGTTCTGCTCTGCCCGCACAGCCCAATTACTCTGCCTTTGTGTGTGCAAGGTGGGAGCTGGGGAGCAATTCGCCGTGCTGTTCTGCCAGCCATGTGTCCGTGCCTGATAAGAGGCCACCAGAGACCAAAGATAAGTTTTCTCTTGGTGCTGGGTCTGCATTTCCTCAATCATCTTGCTCTATCTTTTGTTTTCTGTGACGGCAATAACAGTATGTTGTCTGTGGGTCAGGACAGGTGTTTTCCAAGCAGAGGCTGCTGTCCTTTGAGTTGGATGGTGTTTAAGTAATTGTGAACCGTCTGTAATTTGTACCAGTAATTATGCCATTTAACAGGGGCTTGCGGGGAGCCGCTAGTAAAAACTGAGTTTTAATGGTTCCTGGGTTTAATGGCTCTAGGCATGTTTTTAAGAAAAATCTCTAACAGGATTTTAGAAAAAAATCAGGAGCCAATTCGATTAACCAGGTAAACGGACTGTCAGCTCATTGAGTATATTCTTGTACATCATTCTGCTGGGATAGCAATGCTGGTTTTCATGGGGTTTGTTTAAAATCACAATTGCGAGCAGCCAGGCTATTTGTAATTGCACTCTGACAGGGAAAAAATGACAAGGACCACCACCTTCCCTGCCATCTTCGTACAATCATCAGCCTTTGAGTCATGTGCAAAGCAGTCACCAAAATGTTCCATTTTCTCATTTCTCCCTGTCTATTATAATCATTAGCCATTCATCACTGATGTTATATGTACTGGCAAGGTCTTCAGATGGTGTCTTGTGCGTGCCTTTCAAACCTAGCCAGGCAAAAACACATCCAGTGACAACATGTGACACACTAACGGGAGCAAACAGCTATTTTTGTGAGGCAGTGATGTGCTAATTTTCAAGGCATATTGAGAGGATAATAGGGAATGTTGGCATTCATTATTCCGCGTTCAGTGTAATTACTCTGATTTTACTGAGTTTGGAATGAGAAAGAAGAGAAATCCCGCCTTTTCCAAGAAATGTATTTGTTGCTGTTTGCTTTGTTTCGTACCTTGAAAGCACTTCGTTTGCTTTGTTTCATACCTTGAAAGCACTTCCTTCTCTACAGAAATCCAGAGTAAATATGCCGTTTAGCACTGAATAGTTTCATTCAGAGTCTTCAGCCTTTTGATAACATTTTCCATCTTTGCAGGGCACCCTAGATATTTTAATCAACTTTCAACTGGATTGGACATGGTTGGCTTGGCAGCAGACTGGCTGACATCAGCAGCAAATACTAATATGTAAGTAGCAGATTTATTTCTGTAATAATATTTAATATAATTTTACAGTTATACTCTAAAATATTAGCTGCTGTAGCTGAGTGAAAGAAAGAATACTTTTATGTTAAGGTCGCTGGAAAAACAATTGTCTGCTTTTTAAATGCTTGCTACAGCTATTTACGTGAAGACTTTCAGCATTGTCCTGTAGGCTGTCTTCTATAAAATTTCATCATACTAATATGATGTTGGTTTTGCCACCTCCCCAAAAATATATAGAAAAAATATTTTAGCATTTTGCATGCATAAATATGTAAAATGAAAGGTATGCTAACTGAACAGTTGCATTCATGTAGAGGGGTTATGTATAATCCATACTCAGCAGTTAGAGCCATTGCTTTTTGTAAGAGGTGCAGAATTTAAAGTGTGTGGGGGGTCACTTTGGGACTAGGAAGCATTTTTGTGCTCTTGCTTAGCTTCATGCACTGTCTTGTCATCATGAATAGGACTGCCGATGTGTGTGCTTCTAGACATACACGCAGGTTTTTGCAAGGAGAGGGTCTGGCTCTGCCCAGCAGCTCTTGAATACAGGCAAAGTCTTGAGCCTGGAAAAGGTGGGCAAGATTTGTTTCATTGAAATGGGTGGAAGTGGAGTCTCAGGATTTCTTTTCCGAGGCATTTGACGTTAAATCAGAAGGAAGATTATCAAAAGTATTGTAAACCAGAAATCTACCCAGTGCAAGATAGAGTATATTGTGGCTGTAATGTAATGTAATATTGGAAAAAGATGCGTTAGTGTTGTAGATGAAAGCATTAAATATGGACATTACTACATTTCAGGTTCACCTATGAAATTGCTCCAGTGTTTGTACTTTTGGAATATGTCACACTAAGGAAAATGAGAGAGATGGTTGGCTGGCCAGGGGGCTGTGGCGATGGGATATTTTCACCTGGTACATGATATTTCAAGCTTTCTTTATTTTACAGACTATGCTATGTGACATCCCCTGTAGTTAAAGATTAAACATAATTAAATATGCATGTTCGAGAGGACACTTGCTAATAACCACCAGTGGCCTCTTTGAGATGAAGTATTGCATGTTTATGAATTTTAGGGATGTGATTATGAGGGTCTGTTCGAGCAAATTGCACTGCATTATGAGAAGCTGTAATGGCACATGGGAAACATAATCAGAAGAGACATTTGCCTTGCAGTTTCGCTTTGCCCCCACTTTTTATGGATTACATGAAATAGAAAGACTATTGTGTTAATAATGAAGGGAAGAAACACAACAATGCTCTCCATCACCGCAGGGGAAGTTGGTGCAAAGAGGGGAAGACGTAGCATTCCTTTAAGTAATTTTAGCGGAGTCTGTAAGATCCTGCCAACGTTACAGTATGCATTTAGCTTTCTATGTGTGAGCTGGCCTGTTGAGCTTAGTGGAGGTACTTGGGTGGCTAGTTAATCTGAGTTCTTGAAGGCTCAGAAACCTGGTTCCTTCAGGGCAAGTCAATAGGGCAAAAAAGAGTGTGATTAACTGTAGAGAAATCATCGACTCTGACAAACACTGCATTGTTAAGAGGGTTTTTTTTTTTAATCATTCCACTTAGTCTTTCGATTTATACTCTTTGTCACCTCCTATCTTACTCTGGAATTTCATTGCTAAAAATTTTGGCCTATCTATCTCACCAAATGGCAAAAAATTGGAAGAATTTATTTTGGGCGTAGCATCTTGGCTTGTCAAAAGAGAACAGACTGATAGCTGGTGGGGAAGGAGTCCTTCCGAAAAGAAAGTTCGTTGACCTAATGGAGAGGGAAAGTGTGTTTGGACTATAGAGCCAAGGAAAGGCCTCAGTGATAACAGCCTAGCATGTTCAGCTCTCTGAGGGCATGAATGGTAAAGTTCATGCTGTGCAGAAGATCAGGCAAGGCTCATCTTCAGCTTCTCACATCTGAATGCACACGTGGGAAGTGGTGCAGGAGTTTTGTCCTGGGCCTTTCCACAGAGGTGGTGAAAAAGATGAGAAGAATTTACCTTACTTCTTGTTGAGTCCTTATTTAAAAAGCACTGAGAGCAAAAGCTCTGACAGCTTTTACTGTAGTGCTTAGAGGTCCTGACCAAAACCATGGCCTCCATCACACGAGCAGCATCTAAACGTGTATCATGAGCCCAGGACCTAAGCCAAAGTTTTTGGAAACTGGAGAGTGGTTGGTTGCTGTCCAGTCCCTGCCCTGACTCAGTACAGCTGGTCTTCAGTTCCTCACCTTGCAGGCTTGAGCTGCAATAGCCCCACCGGGCTGCTCAGGGACCTAAGAGGGGAGAGAAGAGCAATAGCGCTGCCGCTCAGAAGAGCAATAGCAATGCCGCTCAGCGGACCTGGTGGGCAGAGGCTGGGCACGGGTGGCAGGTGGGGGTGAAAGGCTCAGTGCGAGCACCGGATCTGCCCAAGTCTGGCAAACTCTGCTTGAGATAGTGTGAATCAGGGAAGATTAATGCCTCAGTGAGAGGTCCCTGCCTGACCTGGGGGACCAGGGTGTTGCTTGCATGTCAGACGCTGGAGCTCACTTCATCCAGCTGAAACCTGGGTGGGGACGGGCTCTCTGGCAGGCGTGTACCTGTGCTGGCCATCTGCAGTGCTGCCCCCTCTCATCCTTTCTTTCTCTGCAATTTCTGGTTTGTGCAAAGTGCATCTTTCTAATTCACTCTCTTAAGGTAGCAATACCCAGCGTGCAGATTCTGCTTTTTTAGGCAATAATCATCTCTATGCTGTCTTCTCATTTCAAACCATCACGGCTTCAGCTGAAGACCTTACTGTTGTGAAGAAAAGATTCTGAAGAATGCAGAGAATTCTCTGCATTCTCTGGAATGAAATATACAGTATCAATACATGCAAAGTGTAAAGGCCTGATTAGGTTCTTCACATTCTGTAGGTGTGTTTTGTTGCCTGCAATTAACTGTGGGTGTAAACACAGCTGCAAAATTGAAGGCAGAATGTGGGCTTATTGATAAGCTTAAGGCTACATGGCTAGGTAATAAATACTAATGCCTGGTATTGAAGAAACTTAACGTTTCAGTCTTGATTCTTTTGACACTGAGCCAATGACTTTGGACAAGATAGGCCAAATTTCTTCAACTGGAACACCTTAGTTCAGTCACCTAAATCATCAACAGCAGCCATTACATGACATCCGCATTTTTTAGGAACAGGTACCTGAGCATTTCCTCTTAATCTCTCCATTTCTTGGTTTGTTGTTTGTGAAAAGAGGTGTAGAAATACGTTCATACTTCTTAAGATAATTGAAAGGGGAAGAAAAAGCCCGATCTGTACTGACCCCCATGCCAGCAATGCCATCCCTCTGTGGCATTTTCTCTTGAATTCACAGGAGGACCAGTGAGGTCAGGGAGAGCCCAGAGCAGGGGCAGCCTCACTGCAAGAGCAGAGCTAGGACACTGATTAGAAATGAAGGGCGCAGTTTCTGTGGGCTGTGGAACAGCATATATATCTCCAGTGGGATAAATACAAATCTTACAAAAGTCAAAACAATGTTAAATTTGCCAGTGCATATACCCTACCGGTGTAACATGGTGTAACGTCACTGCTTTCAGCAGAGCTACCTTCATCTGCTTAAAGAGTGGATTTTATCTTATCTCACTTTGGCTGTCCAAGCGCTGGGTGTCTTCCCTGGGCTAGTTACAGCAGCTCCTGTATATTCAAGGGAGAGGGGTGGATGCGTTTGCAGGGAAGTCATCCCACCTACCACAGGTAGCTACCTTAGGATAAACTGAACCATCTTCTGGAATTGCCTGTCTTGTGCTCTTAATTCCATTTTTAGATGGATGAAAGTTGGATTAGTTGAACTCTACCTCAGCTGCACTCTGACTTGTTCATTTAAAAGCCTAAAACCATGATCAATAGACACCTTTGCTTTGTATAAATATATGTGCATAAACATCAATATATGATCAATCTGTGCATAAACATCAATATATGATCAATCTGTATATATATAGAGTATATATACAGGATAAAAACTGATGGATTTTATGTATACATGTCTCTGTGTGTGTTCATGTGCATACATATGTAGAAGTACTCAGACTCTGCCTCAGGTTCTGCATTATATTCCCATAGTGCTCATGCAGCATTAATATATAACCAAACATTGTTCCACTCTAGACAGAGAGGCTCAGTTTGTAAAAAACTCAAAAAGGAAAAACGAAGTGCCCAATTTTAATGTATGCATTGATAATTGAAATGTGGGAACAGAATACTGTAGAGCTTTACCCATCTTGAAGTGGGTAAAATACCCATTTTGAAATGGGTATTTTAAGTCAATGGGTATTTTAAGTATGCCAGTGATTTTAAGGCTAATGTTAGGGACATGTAATCTTTTCTCCTTGCTCCCATCAGAGGGCAAATAAAAAGAAAAATATTTGTTGCAATGACCCTTTTTCCTTTCCCTTCCCTCTCCCCATTCCAGTTATCTAGAAGATAGTGTCTGTTGGGACTCACTGTGTGGGTTTCCTCAGAGCTGGGGCATGAAATGCCACCCTAATTTGGGGATTATGTGTTGATGGCATATGGAAAGATAAGATTGGGGACTAAAGGAGAAATGGTAACAAAGATGAGGATGAAAGGAGACCCCCATCATTTTTTGCAGCAGTACTTTTTGCATAAATTGTTATTTGGGTGTAGTAGATCCTGTTATTACACAACTCAGCTGTGAGGAGCATCAGGAAGAATAATCTGCCATTAGGCAGAAACATTAACATTAGAGTTAGAAAAACTGTAGCAAGACTTGTCATTTGTTCTGCAATAATATTACAATGCATAGAAAAAGTAACAGTATATTACTGTGGACTCCAGGTGGTGCCATATCTAACATGTATGCTATGTTGATTGCACGTTTCAAGATGTTCCCAGAAGTTAAAGAAAAAGGAATGGCAGCTATTCCCAGACTGGTTGCCTTCACGTCAGAACATGTATGTGTTTCTGGTTTTTCCTATCTATCTGTTACATCTGCTTGTATGAATTTATGATAAAGAAAATAGCTGAATGGGAATTTGTAGCCAACTGTCTTCATTTCTGTTATTCCTTCACTGGGAATAAAAAAATGGGAAGGGTCTGGCTTTTTGATATATAGAGGTATGAACTATGCGGTTATCTGTGGCTGAAACCCAGGGAGAGCAGGTTCTACAAACGACTGCCATTTTTTTGCTCTCACTTGTGTCTGTATAAATGTCGATATGAACGGTAAGGACCACATCAAACAATGAGAGCTCATCATTGGGCTTCAGTGCTTTCTGCTGGGAATGTCTTTTGTTCAGGTCACTCTGGGGCAACAGAAAATCACTGAGTCAAAATGTTCCTAGCTGAAACCACTCCTGCTGTTATTTAATGAGAGGGTGATAACATACATGAAGACAGTAGTATGGAAATGCTGTGTGTGTGTGTACAGCAGAGCAGCTCTGATATACAGTGCGAAATTAGGCTTTGCTGTGGGTTTCTGTCTGAGAGCAAAAGCTTCAGCACAGCGGGGTTCATCACAGACACCAACGGGATCTGGCAGTGCGAGAGGTGAGGGGAGGTGGGCACAGGAGAAATCAGAGTGGTCCTCATGGGGGAAACGCAGAGGTTTTTGCTTTTTGAACAACCATACAGAAGTCATATTTCTGTCTGTATTGTGGGGGTTGTTGGGTTCATGGCCATTTAAACCTCCTTGCAGCTTATAGTGGAGAATGCATGTGCAGGAGGAAGGGGAAAAGGAAGGGTTATACCCAGGAGGGACTGTGAGCTCTCTTCAGGCTTCATGGTCCCCTTCTGAATTTCTCTCCAGCTGTGTGGGCTTGGCCAGAAAGCACTCTTTCATGGCTGGGTCTCAGCAAGATGCCGTCCATGTTAGGTGACAGCATCTTCCTGGCTACCTTTGTTGACTTATCAGAGAATTTGTTTCCATTCTGTGTGAGTGTGAAGAGCAAAGTGTCCTAAAAACTGATCAGAAATGTTTGGGAGGAAATCCCTTTGAGGATGCCTTTCATGGCAGTAGCATGAGATGCAATACACAACTGTGGGCTCCACATTGCAGAATAATTGTCCCCAAAGCAGCCAGAGAGAAGGATACTCTACAAGTGAGTAGCAACTCTCCAAAGTTGGCTGTATAGCTAGAGAGGCATTATTCATATGGAAGTTACAGACCTAATAAGTCTTGCAAATAAGATTCAGCATCATTATTTAAAATAACAAATCCTATTAATCATTAGAGAATTTCATTGTATTCATAGCGATGGAATGTTAAACAATGAACCAAATTGTGCTATCAGTCTCAAAATAATGAAATGAGCTTTAATAATTGTGTTTTCATGCCAGGGAAGCAGTTCCTTTAGCATATTAAACATTCAAAAATCAAATATACTAGCACATCCATAGAACAGCATCTGAAATGTTACATTTTAGAAGTATCTTGAAATTGAAGTTTTGTCACTTCCTCAATCAAGGTTTTTTATAAAGTATGTAAGGTACGTCTTCTAGGGAAGTTAAGAAACTACACTAAGTGAAGACAGGATCCTTTAACCCTTAACTGCCCAAAGGATGGGGGATCAGGGTTTAACCCTCAAAATAGCAGAGACTATTACAGGAATTGCAGAGGCCCAGAAGTACAGTCCCCTTTTTAGACAGGAAATGTCCTGCAGAACCTGAATAGATGCTAAGATATGAGAATGTCATTTATCTCATTTATCATAACACGGTGATCTTCTACTTCCTTTTAGACTCCCCAGCCGATTGTGGTTTCTCTCTGCCACAGTTGGATGCTCTTGTTGTCTGTGGAACAAACAGTCTATAAACGGAATTCTATAATTTCCTCATACTCTGCACGTATGGCACAATAGTAAACAAAGCTTAAAGCTAATTCATGTGTTTAGAAACATTGAGATTTTTGCCTCAAAATTTTCAGACAGAAGTAAAGGTTCCAGTATCAGCAGTGCTCAGACAAGAATATCAGCATCACAGACTGGACTCTATTTTCATTTCTACCAATCTAGAGCTTCCATTACTATAAACAAATGAAGTTACACCACAATTGCTGTCAAGATTACTGTAATCAGAATCTGGCCTCAATCTGATGCCATGATAGGTTCAGCTGCCAGTTGGCGAGAAGGGAAAGAAGGAGTAATTCACAGCTCCTAAGTAATTCCCTTCCTAATTTAGGAGTGCATCATGTTCCTAAATTAGGAGCCTCACTCAGTGAAGAGAGGTACCTCTGGAGGGAAACTCGGAGCATCCAATTTAGGAACCTAAATATTCCTTAATTTAGATGTTCTAAATCACCTTCGGGAGGGGTTCACCTACTTCTGTGCATTGACCATACACAGAGATCAGCCTCCTGACATACGCAGCCTACATTAGGTGCCTAAAATAGGTTATGTGACTCTTCCAGCCGTGCATGTCCCCAGTAAGGAGATCTTCCCCAAGCTGTTCAGTAGGTCTGTGACTTATCTGTCACTCTGCTTCTGTTTATTTCTGTTTCACCAGTTATGGTGAAGTACACTATAACTGCCTAGGTCGGTCTTGGCCCAGGTATAATTTCACTGAGATGCACTTGCTCAGGACTTAATTCAGTCCTCTGTAATCAGCAGTGCATCATCAGTAGTTCTTTCGTCTGCACTGGTGCAGGAGCAGAGTGATGTCCTTCAGGGCAGCTGTTCTGGACTGCATGTGATGCAAGAGACCTTGACTCAGAGGGGTAAAAGTGATGGATACCAGTTGTAAAAACTGTTTTAGTCCATCGTTTCAAACACAATGAACAATCTTAAGATGAAGGCCTCCTCCTGCGTCCCAGTGCATCAGCTTTAGGCTGCTATGAGAGTTCAGCTGAGCACATCCCTTTTTCAGTGTGGAGAACGCGGCTGAAAGGGAGAGCTGCGTTCTCAGAATATTTTCATTCATCCATTTGTCTGTAAGGCAAGTCCTATCGAATTTTAACCCATCTAACTCTCTTAGACAGCATCCAGCAATAGCTGGCAATAGCATGGAAGAGGGATCACCCCTAAGAGGTGAAAAGGACAAAGTCGTCGTACTCAGGAGGAAAGGGCTGCAGAGGGGAAAAGTTTAGCTGTAGAGAACTAGTTGGGTTCAGGTTACAAAACAGTCCTTGGCCTTTTTATTTGATAGTATAAAAATAGGTGAAGAGACTTGCAGCTTTTACATGCACTCGGTGTTTAATTGGGGCTATACAGACTCAATCCACAGTTCAGGGAATGAAAAAAAGCTCCGCGTAATTGGAAAGATACAGATATTTCTTCATCTCTGCTGGTCTCCAATGCAGCAAGACTGTGCTTGTGTAGTCCACATCAGCTTTCCTAATTTGTCACCCCTCTAGCAGCCGCAACAAGGAGGAATGCCTTGTCAGGTCCTCACCAGGGAAATATCAATACAACTCCTGTCTTAGTTTTGGAAGAGAAACCACAGAGTAAGAACCGGCAGTTCACCCAGTTAGAGAGCCAGGGGAGCACAGAGTGGGTGTCTCTGCCTCCGGCAACCCCCCATCTGCACTGCTCTCGGGGTGAAATGGCTTCTGCCCAAGGCTTCACTGAGAGTATGGCTCCGGCAGACACTGATTGTGAAGGGAGGGTGTGTTGGCAGCTCAGGTATAAGGTGTCAGGATTGTAGACAGCTGGACATCATACTCAGAGGGACCTTGTTCTTTGGAGAAGCACCGGGAGCATCTGTGAGAGGTGTCTTGTCTGCGGTGGTAGGCAAGCACTGTCACAGCCATAGTGCACTCAGGATCCACAGGTCAATTAGATTGGTGGAGGCAGTTTGCAATAAGTCACCACTTCAGCTTCTTGCATGCTGATTTCCCTTCATGGACAAGCCCCGTTACTTGCAGGGAATACAGCAAACCACCAGTAGCTGTGGGAGAAGAGTGGCTTTGGCAAAGTTTTTGTGTGAACAGTTTCTGAAATCCAAAATGGAGGTTCTTGGCTCTGCGACAGAAGGAAATTAAAAAGTGACTTCTGTCTCAAAGCAGACAGCTTGGTAGACCTCCATTTCACACAGCCTATGGAAGATTTTGGTTTCATTTCTGTGCAGAATGAAAAGCTGATCTCTAGTCCCACCACTTCGTGGCACGTAGCATTGCCTTCTAGCCAGGCTACTTAGGAGGCAGTTGCCAGGACTGGCACCTGCAAGAAGCTGTCCAAGGAGTGACCTGTTCGGTGGGACTTCCAGGGAAAGATTTGAGGAGCCTGGAGATCATGTTTTCCGTTTGGTGGCATAAATTATGAAGCCCTAAGTTATACTTCTGAGCATAGAGAGTTAGTAGGGAGTGTTTTCATTTCCACCTAAGGAAACTAAAAATCAAACTCATGGATTCACACATTCTTTCTTTGCATTGCCTAATGTGTAATAACTAGAAAAGTATTGCTTGGTGGTATTTGAAGCCAGAGGGAAACAGTGAAAAAGTCTTATTTGAGGAGCAACTTAATTCAAGTAACTCCATTCAAATCAAAGCAAAACCATTTTCCAGAAAAGCAGTGCTGTAGGGCAGCCTGTCCTAAAGGAGACATTCATCATTTGGGTCTAATCCTTTATCTGGTTGATATGTCGTGACTTTTACACTGCCACAGGATCCTCCTGAACTCAGTGCAACGTGTCTTATCCACAGATAACGCTGTAAAACTATCCACACCGGGAAAAAAACAAGTTGTGAGTCTTGCTGGGTTAGAAAAGCAGTATGAAGTTACATATTTTGAAAGTGCAAAAGATGGAATTATTAGTATGTTGTGCAGAAACATTAATATATTCATTTCTTCCCTGAGATTAACAAGTAACTTTAAAAATTGAATAGCAGTAGCTAAAGGAAACAATAGCAAGCATATGTATCATTACAGTGTATTTAAAAATGTGATGGGACACAGTATACTCTTTTTGTAGATAACTGAAGGAAAAGCAATAGCTTGCAATGAGACATTAAAGATAGGATTCATGTCACTTAACTTTAATCACCTAAAGTGTAAACATTTAATCTGAGTTAGTCTATGCACTTTTTATAGCCAATAAAAAGAGAGTGAGATCTGCAGCAGACAACTCATACTGATCTAAAATGGGTGGCAAAGCCTCGGGGATGAGGTGCCTTCTGGAGGTACCTTTTCTTCCCCACTATTGAGGGAGCCCGGACAGCAAGCCTAGGCCAGGCACACATTTTTAGATGATTAAAATTAAGAGAGAAGTAGCCCAGCCTACACATCCAGGGATCCCACATTGTTTAAGGCCCAGGGGAGATGGAGAGGAAAGCGTGTGCGCCTTCTCTGCTGGCGTGTGGCTGATGGGGTGAGGCTGGGGGTCCAGGTCTGCAGAGCACCAGGGTGCCAGCCACCAAACCTGCGGGCCTCGGAGAGGTTTTGGCTGCTGGATAGCTCAGCTTGCTCAGCGTTTGGGAACTCGCTTCTGTTTGAGCTCCCTCCACAAAGCTTGTGCCACTATGGATTTATGTAAGCAGGGAGAAACTGCAATCTGAAAAAACAGCCATGGCCTCTGGGCCTCATGGCATTAGGATGGTTCTTCCTGACAGCTTCAGCCATGCCAGATTATGAGCAATTAATTTAGCAAGCTATAAAAGTAGAAGCATGTGTATATTGAAGCACTGTTCATTTAAGATAACAATGCCATACTTTTCAGCATCATAACATTTTTCATTATTCTAATTCTTCCTTTTTCCAAAAGGCCTATTCATTATTGCACCTGTAATAAATTTACAATATGTTTTTACTTTATAAAGCTAACTATGAAAAAATGGCTATCAGGCAAACAAACTTACACCTAACAGCATTTGAAATTTTAGGCAAAGGGAAGATTCCCCTGGCTCAATATCACCATTGTTTTTTCCTGACCAAAAATATGCTTTTGGCACTAATGTTGACTAATACTGTGTGCCTTCTTCTTCACCATTGAATTTTAACCAGATTTCTTTTCAGAGACAAGCAGAGGTTCCTCTCTATTGGGGATATATTTGTAGTCTTCTGTGCACCCTTTTGCA
Organism: Gavia stellata; assembly: GCF_030936135.1. NCBI lineage: Eukaryota > Metazoa > Chordata > Aves > Gaviiformes > Gaviidae > Gavia > Gavia stellata. The sequence goes on along the minus strand of NC_082599.1, from coordinate 18,913,062 downwards.
GTACAGCACTGCGTGAAGGGAGGGAGGGCGAAAGCCGCAGTGACAGCCCACTCTGACCTGTGTGTCCTCCTGTCTCTGGCAGGCACAGGACAGTGGTGAAACTCTGGTTCTACCAGCTTCTCCTAGCCTGGTTTTTCCTTCGGGACTGGCATCAGGCAGTCTGCCCCTGTCCTCCCTTTTTGACCCTGGTTCTCCCACCGTAGGACTTCAGATCTATGTAACTCCTACATGTCTGTGTCTTGAAAGATGGTGTTCAAGCTCACTTCCTTCTGTAGCCCCTGTATTCCCAAAGGGGTCACAATTAATGTTCTTCTTCCCTGTTAGCCCAGCTGAATCTGTCAGTAGGTCTGTCTAATCAGGCTTATTTCTGCAAGCCTTTCCTTCTCTTTGACCTTTATATTTCTCTGTGTTTACCTTTATATTACACGGGCAAACAAATTTTCATCACCATCTCAGAAATACTAAACCAATGTTTAATATTCATCATCATTAGGAAAGTTTTCTTTGCTCTTAAAACTGTGGTTTTTTCCATTTTCACTTTCATCCTGGCTCTTTTAGAGTCTCTCCGGCAGTTGGAGTCCTTCCTCTGATGTTATCCTGAGACACGAAAACATAACAGTAGTCATGTATCTGTGACTGTATACACAGATTGAGCAATTTCATATTCAAAGTTTGTTTAGAAATTGTAATTGCATTTGCCCTTCTGTGCACAGACTTCTGTATTTCTTCCCATTTTATCCCTAAACCCATTTTGGTTCCTGACTGCTGAATTCCCTTCAGTCTGTAAAAAGCCTCAGACAACCGAGCTATCAGCACTACATTAATTTTTTCCCCGATGCTGTTTTAGCAGTGCCATGAGACTTCCCAATAAGGCAGCTGAGTTTGGCTGTATTCCAGTGTATGTCTTTGAGCACATGGGCTTAATTTTCTTCCTCGTAGTAAACTGTTCAAATCTGTATTTTCTTTCTTAAGGCATTTTGAATAGTTCTATTTTCTATTAGAAAACCAAATTACAGTAGTAAATCTATTTTAACTAGTATGGAATAAGGAGGAATATTCATCAGTGTAATGTCATTTATTCAAAACCCAGTGAAATATATCTGTGACTCTTCACTCCTACATCTCTACCTGTATTTATAAATTACACTACCCAGTATGTGCACATAAGTGTGTGTAATACATGAATAAAAAACAGACTTTTTTTTTTAAGTATATAAATTCAATTCTAACTTTACATAGCATATCCATGAACTGACATTATGCTGGCAATATTCTAGCTCTGTTTCAATTTTTGCAAAGTTCAAACATGTCTTCCTAAACTTGGGAATTTTTTATAAGCCTCCTGATGCCGGTAGCCTCCTCATGGCTTCTCCTCCTCCCTGCTCTCATAAAGTTGCACTGCTGCACCATGGGGTTCAGGGAGACCCACAAGACTGGGAAGAGACTTCAGTGACTCCCAACCATAGAGGTTTGTGGGTTGGTCCCAGTCCAAGCCTTAATCTACAGTGCATTTGTACTTGGGAAAAGTCCACTGATTTTAGTGAAGCTGATGAAGCTTATGGAAATGTGTTTGTTCAAAAATTCGGTTTCATGAAATAAAGAATGTGCCATGAAAAATACCAGTGTGATGCTGAGCAGGCCCATGATGTTCAATGTGTAAATGCTTCCTAGCACTTTGTGACTCCAGCTAGAAACACAACAGGGCAAACTCTGTATCTAATCTGAGCATATCACTAACCTGTGGTTTTAATAGGCTGGACAATAACAGTGTGTTAAGTATCTACCAGTTTCCAGAGCACTAGTGCCTGCAGGTGCTGCACACTTTCCACTCCCACAGACAGCAGGTATTACAGGGCTTGGTCCATAGGGAGGGGGTGGAAATCTCCTCACCCGTCATTCAGCACCGACTCCAAAACAGCAGCCCTCATGCTGGATGAATCCTTCCCTGGAGGTGCCTGTCTCCCCCCAGGTCTGCAAAGGGAGCCTACATGATGACTTGAGCCTGATTAGTCTGATTCAGCAAAACACTGAAGCACAGGCACAAATCCCTTGTTGCTCATCTAAGCACATGGGTATGCATTTCATTTGATCATCAGCTTGTGCGGAAGTCAGTCCGACGTGCGTATGCTTACATTTCAGAATGTGCTTAATTCAGGGGCTAGGATGGTTTGTTGTACTAGGGCCTTAAAAACTGATTTTAGGTCTAGACAAGGTGGTCAATGGCTGTTCAACGCACATTGTTGGTATACTGCAGCCATGCCCCATGGGGGAAAGCTATACCAACCCACTGCATTAAAAAAAATCAAGTAGTCCGAAAAATATCATTCAGTTGAAGAAGTATTTTCAAATTCTCCATGTATCACCAGTGAATCATGGCTCAAGAACAATCTGAACTTCTTCAAAATGTCTGAACATTGAAAAACTCTATAGGCATCATGAAAACTTGAGGCATTTCAGCCAAAACAGTGAGATACAGGCATATGGAAAAAGGAGTTTGGACTGGAAACTTATGCAACCGTAACCACAGTAGTCAGGACTATTAACGATAATTACCCCCCGAGTGATTTTTAAAACATGGGAGGTTTTTTTACTTACTAAATTGAAGGTACATGTTGCAGTTCTACTCTTCTTCCTCTCTCTTTCATAAAGTTGATTTAGAATTTATTTTAATTTCTCAAAGTGTTCATTATGAAGGGAGCCCTTAAGTATACAGTGAAATCCCACTGACTTCACGGCCTTTAAGTGAAGCAGATGTGTGTAACCGTCGTGTCCAGCTCTTCCCCTATAGCTCTGTATTGCTCTCATTACAATTGAAGCCAAATACTCACTTGACAAAGCAATAGCGGTTACTTTTCTGCTTTGTGGTCTGCTTCGCTACTCCCACAGACTATATGTCGTCTTTTCTTCTTTAGCATCTCACACATGTAAAAAACCCTGTTAGATTTTTATCTCCTTGATCTTTTTTGCAGTGTTACATCCATTAGCTCAGGATGTCTTACATCCTGAGCTAATGGTACTCTAGTATATGCAAAGAATTTCCGTTTTTTTAAAGTTTAATAATCTAGTTAAAATTACTTTGGACAATATTGTTACAGCTGTGTTTTGAGTTAATAAAAAATTAGATTCTTGGTGGTACAATTTGATATAAAACTATTTCATTATCATAATCACTAGGATTTAAGTTAGAATTATAAACCAGCACTGGCTCAGGAGTTAAATCGTATGAGCTAGAGAAAATTAGGCTGACTTGCACTCCAGTATATAACTTCCACTTTTTATTCTGTACATACAGATTAACTAATAGTCTTACTAATAGTCCAGTTCTGATTTTAAACTGTAGTAGCTCTATTTATTTATGGAATTACTAGCTTTCACTGGCATGAGATCACGATTAGGCTTCCTATCTTGGTTTCTCTCAGGATATTATTTGGCCAGAAGTTATATAGCAGAAGCACATGACTCTGGATGCCACGAACTAAACGAATTCTCTAGGGGAGAATTTGTTGTTTCAGTGAATCAAGTTCATAGCTGAATCTGTACAAGCAATAGAAGCTGCAGGTATGCGTCAAGGACAGAATTTGGGTCCATCATCAGCCACAGTTGTGTATTTAATATTCCAGGACCAAATCCAGATAGAGTGATTGCTGTTTCTTTAATTGACTGTTGTGACCTGATATGAAGCCTCAAATTACAGTGATTGGTTTCCAAAAAGCCTATGAATAAAATTACTGCCTGTGTGGGACTACTTGCCAAAGGGCTTGCAAGAGTGTAGTGTTTTATATTAGATTGGATAAAAAATAATAATAAAAATAGTAAATAATAATAAATGTATTTTTTCAGAGTCACTTTTCTGTGAAGAAAGGGGCTGCGGCCTTGGGTATTGGTACAGATAGTGTGATTCTGATTAGATGTGATGAAAGGTAAGTAAAAATGCCAAATACAGCTCTTTTTATCGGTACATAGAAGAAGATCATCAGGTGCTCAGCTCAGAGAGAGCATATAGGACGTAGTCAACAGTTGGTATAATTCATCATAGTGCTATCATCTTTATCAGCCTTACAGTGATTTATCCAGCTTGAGGAACTGGCTCTGTCAGTAGCTTCTTTACAAGTCAGTTTTTGGAGCTCATACAAAATCTTGAAGTTCCCTTCCTCAGGGATTTCTGATACTTTTTTTTCTTTCATCCTGAAGTGAAACAAGAAGTCCAGCTAACAATTATTCTTTACATGTTCTGCTAAGAAATGAGGAAGAAGCTTGTTTTGGTCAAAACGGAGCATTTAGACACTCGCATTTTGATCCATTAAAATGAACTGAAGTGGGCCTTTTAAAGCAGTAAAATATTGAGGCGCATTTGCTAATGTAATTCTATTATTTCATGCTCTCACCATCCTTCATAGCTGGACTACATTTCCCCCAGTGCCCTTGATGGGGACACCCCTGCGATGGGATGTGGAGAGAAGGGTCTTGGCAGCATTGTGGGCAGCATAGGCCAAGGAGGGGGATGGCCCATGGAAAGAAGTAGCATAGGAGGTATCTAAACTACAGGTCCCATCAGCAGTACAAAACCGGCAGTAGATAACTTCTTGTTTAAAACTCACCCAACTAAAAGGTTTTGATTCTCTATGAAAACCCATTTTAAGAAAGCAAAGGAATATTAACAAAATCAACATATTCTGATGAAGATTTTAAATTTTAGGGAAAACATGCTTTCTGTGGGACAAAAATTAATAGAACAATCCTTATCGGTTCTGCTGAGAATCTTTTCAATGGAATATGCTCTTACTATGAGTTCCAAATATCGCTGTTACAAGGTATTGAATTATTTCTGGTTCTAGCGTAAATGGAAAGTTTTACTGCTATCAAAATACTCTGCTCCCACATTAAAAGAAGAGCATCAACTAAGCAATTTACAGTGCTAGTCAAGGCACCTGCATATTGACTTATGGGCTTATTATCTCTTTATTAACAAAAGACTGAGCACACCTTGAAGAGGAATTAATGACATCATCAACACAACCAGCACACATCAAAATAAACCTGCGGTTGTTTCTATTCACTGAACACAGACATGGATCAATGAAGTCATGCCTTCCTTTTCTTCTTGTGCAAATTCAGTGTGATGATTTTCTGTGAAGACTACAATGCTTACCCTGCCCACCCTGAAGTAAACAGCGGGATTACTGCATGTCTCACCAAATCCTAGCAGACACCACTGGGACAAAGCGAGCTGTTTGCACAGGACGGGGGCTTGTGCAGTGGAGACAACCCTCTGTGAAGATGTGGACCTGTGGGAGGGTGAAGGGGCATCACGAGATCTTTTTGATATTTCCAGCATGACCAAGCACACTTCTTGGTGGCTCTTGTCTTCCCTGTCCTGACCCACACCTGCCAAGTTTGCCTTGTTTTGCTGTATCATGGGACTGTGTAAATGTGTGGTGAATTTCAAGCCAGGCGAATGTGCACAAAATCATGTTCTTGCTCACACCCCAGACTGGACAACCATATATTTCCGTTGCCTCTTTTACTACCATGCAGACATCTTGATAGCAATAGCATATTACCTGCAGGTTTGGGATCAAAACACTTTAGTATGGTGTGGCAGCAGTGAAGACTGTGTACAGATGTGGGTAATATGAGAAGACTTTGACACCAACACTTGTTCTATCCTTGGTGTCCTTTTGCTGCTGAGTCTCTTTTGCCCCTCCCAAAGCCAACCTACTGCTTGCTCCTTGGTGGAGCTTGGCATACTCAACATGACCAGGAGCTAGCTAATTACTTGGTAAAAAATTTTTGGCAATGAGGGGTTCTGCCCGGCTCTGTGTGTGTTTGTATGCACAAGCTCAATAAATCAGGAACCATTAAAGACAAACATCTAAACTGTTTGGAGGAGGAACTCATTGCCTTCCTTTGGCATGCTTTTTTTTTTTTCCTTTATTCCTCTAATGATCCCAGAAACGAGTTTTGAAGATAAGACAACTACTGCTTTTCTCTGAACGTGTCATGTAACTGGGGGAAGCTCACATTGAGTTGAATGCTCTTTAGACCTTGAACTTCTATGAGAAAAATTGGGGATAATTTTTAGATAGATTTTGAAAAAAATTCAGCAGTGCAAACCCATATCTACTGAAATAATTACTGACTTATTGTGAGCTGTGTAAGGATGAAAACTTATAAAACCTATCAGTATCTTATTCCAAGAAATTAGTAAAATTTTTTTTTTTCATTTCCATCCATCCAAATGTAATGAAAACACTTCCGGTTTTTTTTACGTAAAAGTAAAACTAAAACTCATGGGTTTATTTGTTTCCATAAAACTGCTGTTTTGAGCTTTAGTAAAGGAGTTTTTTTTTATAGCAACAGGAAACAGTTCTTTAGTGATATAAAAAAATGTGTCCCACTATACTAAAAACAGAAAAGTCCTTCAAAGTACATATTCATATAAAAATCTTACCAGCACTGTTTTACGTTGCATCTAATTCATTTACAGGATTTCATAAATTAACCTTCAAGCTTTATACTGCTGAGTCTGAAACTCGTGTGAATGGTTCATATTAAACGTGTTGCAAATACAGTATACAGTCAATACAAAGGGCCTGACAGTGCATTTAATAAGTCCAGACTGGTAGCTTCTTCTCATATCCTGCTTCAAGCAAATGCGAACATCTAATGCATCAAACTGTGGCACAGTTACCCTGAAATGAGTTTATCCCTCGGATGGAAGCATGGAAACGACTGCTTACACCAGATCTGAGTCGCGCTGCTAATGGCCCTGCAGCTTAGCTGGCATTTTTTATGCCTGCTGAAAGGGGACTGTAGGGTTTGGCACCCAGTGAGCTTCTTGGGAACCCTGGGTTGAGCCCCTTCGTGGGAGCCTGGAGCGTATTCTCAGGGCTGTAACGTCAAACAGGACCAGGAGGCTCCATGGAGCATCATCAGTCTTTAATGGGGGTGGCCACAAAATAACTTCTCTCAGTTACTCTCACCATGCTGATGCAAACTGGTTGACAAAATAATTAGGGCAAAAACTCAGACTCATGATCAGAGTCTTTCTGTGCTCTTAAATGCTGTATAAGCCTTGGGCAAAAAAGTCACTTTGTGCCCTATTTGGGTTTCCTATTAAATGAAGAAGTAACAGCAAGAGCTGATTTCAAGATCAAATTTCTAATATTACTGTCTCTTGCTCCAGAGGGAAAATGATCCCATCAGACCTTGAAAGAAGAATTCTTGAAGCCAAACAAAAAGTAAGTTTACTAGTTTTTTCTGCTTCCAAGAAAGAAAAAAAACCCAAGAATGATACAGCTAGTTGTTTAGCTTTCCTTGGTGAAACAACATAGGCTTGCCCATTAGCTTTTGATTTATTTCTTGGAAATGTAGCCTGGCAATTAGTGAGGCAAGAGTTGCTGAGAAAACAGGTTTAGAGCTACTTTATATAATCTCCATGAGCTATTTGGCTTTTTTGATATGTTCCTCTGCATAATATCCTCTTTTTTTTAATATTATCAGCCTATCATGCAGTTCCTCAGCTGAATATTGGCAAAAACGGAGTAATCATTTGGGTAATTTGCATATATGTTGAAAGTATTCCTCATAGTCATCAAAACAATGGAAGATAAACTAAAATCCACACATCTCTAAAAATGCACTATTTTTGTGTGTGTTCATTAATAGAAGCTAAAATTAAAACAACATTTATGTAAATAATCATTAGAAACACAGCATTCAAAGCTCATTAATAACACAAATCTTCATTAAAAGCTTACTTTGTCTAAAAAAAGCAATATAGTAGATAAAAATGAAAGGCAGCATGGCAATAGAGTACCACCCGAACCTACTGACCATGTGTTTCACTTTGCAGAGGGAAGTTTAGACCTTTTTCATAGTTTAAACCCCAGCTCTGCAAAAAATGTAGCCACTCTTTACCTTTGTTGCTCTGAGTATTGCTTATGAAATCAACAGAACTACAAATGAATTTAAAATGAAACACTGGTATAAATGATGGCATGTGAGGGACAGTGAGCGCTCCTCTGGGAGGCGGTGCATTTAGCAGAGGGGATCGAAGAGATGGTCCCTGGCCTCCGTGGAGACTGTGGTCTCCCCGCTCTGCATGAGGGGTGGTGCTGGAGGTGAGCCCCACACCTCCCCTGTGCATTGCCCCCAGGAGACACCCCCAGACAAGACGCTCCCACTGACAGGACTGGGCCACCACACGTTCAGACACTCACTGGGATAATTACAATACAGCCCAGGGCACAGTCCGCCAGAGATATTTCTTGCAGTGTGGTGCCTGGGTGAGGTTTGTTTTACACAACATCATGCAGAGCAGACCTTTTTGTTTCAGGCAGGTGGCATGGAGCAGAATTGTTCTTCTCAGACCTTACCTGTCTCATGCATCCTAATAAATGGAGGATGCCGGTTTAGAAGTTTGCTGCCACCTTAAGGTAGAAACGATAATATCACTAGCATCTAGACTAAGAGAAAATCAGTGCAATGTAGCAGGGATGTCCTCTAGGAGACACTCGTGGGCTCACTGTGGAGGCAGCACAAGAGGAGTCGGGGCTGCTGCAGGCTGAGGAGGCTGCAGCACCCTGACCTTGCCAAATAACCTCTGTGCTTTCTTGCAGGGATTTGTTCCTTTTCTGGTGAGTGCCACAGCTGGGACAACAGTGTACGGGGCGTTCGATCCTCTCATAGCTATTGCAGACATCTGCAAGAAATACAAAATCTGGATGCACGTGGATGTAAGTATCATCTTATGTGGGCAGCTGGATTACAAGGTGTATTAGCATTAATTTATTCAATTTGGACAGTGTCATCCTGTACAAAACCCGTTGTATTTGATCCCTGTAATTAAGTCTTACATCCAAGCGCTGACTTACCGCTCCTCTGAAAGGCTCAGGTCAGGAGGACATTTTAGGAGCTGTGACTGTGTAGTACTTTTAGCCACTGGGACACTTCAGATGACCTAGTTTGAGGGCTTTTGGCCTTCAGTTTTATCTTTAAATGCCATGAGTACAAGAAATACGTAAGAACCATACTGAGTACCGGCTCACCTTCTGCAGGAGCTGCAAAATAAATGTATAAGGAAAAGGCTACATTTGTCTGGAATAAAGAGCCACAAATTGCTGAACAGGTTAATGGAAATATTAGAGAAATTTATCAGATTGGCTACTTAGCTTTATCTGGGGTCTTGCCAATAAATCTTTCTGAAGGATCATCTTTCAGCCCTAGAATGGTTTTTTTGTCATTTTTGCAAATCCTTTCCCCAAAAAGGCTTGGTAATTGAATTTCCGTAGGGCTGAGTGTCTTGCTTTTGCATTACTGTGTCAGCCAAAATCACTCCAATGCAAAGGAAGAATTCGTATTTACCTTAAACTACCTCTCAGTCACATGAAGTGCCTGCTTGTCCCAGATCTCCGAGCAAAAGCAAATGAGCAGGGGGCAAGCAGTAGTGATCTGAAATGTGATGAAAACTCACCAGAGCAGCTGAGATTCCAGTCTGGTTTGTTACCATCACTTAGTCATTAAAAGAGAAAAGGCAGCTTACCCAGGAGCAGCTCTACAAATCATTAATTACAGCATGGGGTAGCCCAATGTGTCAGTGTCAGAGGAGGTAGCGAGGGAGGGGTTAGCAGACGATAAGGGTTGGCACTCAGATTAAAGGCTATAAACCACGGCTTCCAAGCTACTGGAAGAAAATTGTTAGTACAGCTAATGCCTCAGGCCCCATCTGCCTGGTCATTTTGGAACGTGCCACATCAGCAAGAAGAAAGAAGGGGCCCCAAACTGATGTGAATGCACAGATGTCATCACGGAGAAACACAGATTTCTCTTCTCATTAAGATAATGTGTCTTGCCTTCTAGGGAGCATGGGGTGGCGGGCTCCTGATGTCAAGAAAACACAAGTGGAAGTTAAATGGCGTTGAAAGGTATGATTTATGAACACTAATTAAACACATTTATTAAATACATTTTAATACACTTGTGATTATCATAGCCATGTCTATAAATAAAAATAAAAATCGATGTTATCTCCAAGATAACGGTAGGAAGAAATATGCAACCTGTCCTTCCAGTTGAAGTAGCATTGCTAAGTGCCTTTGTTCAATGCTACAGTAGTGCAGCACTTTGTTTTGTAGTACAAACAGCAGACATTTCTTGTTTGCATTTTCATTCCTTCCAGAGTGGTTTCTGCAGCATCCACTGATTCAGTGTCCAACATGAATTAGCAATTGCATTCCTCTAAGGAATTAATCTTGGAGGTCTTGCATGCTGAAGTCTAAGTATAAAAGGTGGATGCACTGGCAGTTTGGACAGGTGTCCTGGCAGTCACTGACCACTCCTCTGTCACTTCTGGAGAGACTATTCCCTTCCAGGCTGTGTTAAGGACATCTTCTCAGTGAATCTGTGCCTGGATATACACATGAGCTCATGAACATTGCACATACACACAGTTGAACACAAGTGATGCCAGTCCAGTTCAGAGTCTGGAAAGACTGAACTTAAACTTACAAACAGCTGCTTATTCAGAAACTTTTAGTTAAGCTATGGAACTCTTTGCCATAGGATGTTGAAAGACAAATAAAAACCGTTCAGGACTTCTGTGAGCCACAAATGACTGGGGCCTCAGAGGATGTTTGGAGGCAGGTCATATATGCTTGCCTTGTTTTGTATTCTTCCCAGGCACCTATTTAGACCACTTGCTAGAGACAGTATACTGGGCTAGTTGGAGTCACTGTCACATTTGTGTATTTTCTGGAGCTCATGCTGTTCAATAGTAAATTATTACTCCATTCTGCCTTTTTTATCTCTAAATCAAATTGCTGTTCCTTGCCAATTAAAAACAACTTCCTCATCCTGTTCCTGAAGATTAGGAGGATACCTTGATGATTCAGTTCCTTTCTCATACATCTCACATGCAAAATGTGGAAAGCAGCCAGTGGTTCTATGAATTCGATTTAGTTAAGTTAAGACTGCCTCCAGCACTCCAAACTTACATATTATGCACTAAAAGGATATACATCCAAAGATCCAGCAAGTTAGAGAAATCTACCCAGTTGCCTGTGAGGACAGAGTATGAAAAAAAGAGTTTGCCTCCGAAATTGCTGTCCAAATTCTGCTGGAATGAGAAGTTCAGGTTGAATCTATATTGGAGGATTTTCCAAATAATACGCTTTAGATCCAGAAGTCCACTGGATTTTATCTAGTGCTTTGATAAGCAACATCTCCATATGTTTGGCAATGAATTAATGAAATTTGTAATTTCCAATGCTGTTCCTCTGCTTGATGGACACAGCGGCTTATTTCAGTTTGTCCCGCTTTCAAATGTGGGTACCTTTAGAGGAGACTTACTAGACCCAACTTCTATGGACATTTCCTGTTTCATGGTAGATACTAGAGTACAGCCCAGTCATTACAGGTCTGGATAGAAGAGAACGGGAGCTGTTGCTCATGTTTGATAGGGGGGGAAAGGGACAAGGAGGGAGCATTAAATGGAGCATTCTGTGCTCTGAGTAATCCCGTCCTCTGGTAACAGACAGTCCAGCAAAAATACTCCTGTCAAAGGCAGGAGGAGTTGGAGGACCATCCTTACAGTGCCCTCCAGTCCCTGCGCAGCAGATTTCAAGCTGCTCCAAGGCACCCTGAAGGAAGCATGTCGCCTGGTGTCTGGAGCAGATCGGTCTGGCCACTGTCAGGAGTTTTGGTCTGGTGTCCCTCTCCCAGAGGCTTGGGCAGGGGGTGAGAGCTACGTGAGAGAAGCGTGTTTGCAGCTGAATGAGCCCTCCCATACAGGGGCTGGGCATCCTTCCCAGGGCTGTGGCTGGTCAGTGAATGCACTTCAGTCTTTTTAATTATGTCTGAGGACCAAATTCTGCCAGTCTTGAATCTCTCCTGTCATCCACTTGAAATCTCTAAAGGAAAACTTTTCCTCCTATTTTTTTCTGTCAGTGACCCACAGCCAAAAAATCCCATAGGTATCACCTATGGTGCTCAGTTACTTGGGCAAATGTGAGATGCTTTAAAAAAAATCTATGGATCCAGGTAGCTTTTTTCCTTCACTGTTTGTCTCAGTCAGCAATTTCTTCAAGCATGTACCGATGGCTGAAGCCCAGAATAACTGATAACAAATAAAAAAAGGTGGATTTTTATTTTACCTAATTAATTTTTTTCTGTGTGCAGTTGGGATGTAATTGGGAAAATAAATGACCTTAGGGTGAACTAAATGTTTTAGGCAGATAATTAGCATCTGGCTGTTGTCAGTAAATAATCCTTTTGCTTGAGAAAACCCATACCACTACTGTTACCTAGAAGTCTTTTAAAGAATTTCTGCCTGATTCTGCGTAGGCACAGATAAAAATTAAAAAATATCTCATCAAAGGAAATTCATAGACCTGAATGCATGTTCAGAATCATTAGCTTTGGTGTTGCAATCAGCTGACTGACTGTGAGCTGATTAAAAGCTGCCAAATACTCGAAAAGCCAAGCCAAGTGGCCAGATGTTGCCTGTGGAAGACTGTTCCCTACAGATTTTGCATCAGACACTTGCGCAGTCCCATTTAAATAGCAAAAAAGAAAGCACAGAAGTGCTGCCCAGTGTCCATGTGAATTTTGGAGTTGCTTGCTTTGAAGGAGTGAAAGCAATTTGGCAGGAAATGATTAAGGACATGCATAAACTTACAGTGCTGTCTCCAAATCCTACAAAGGAAAATACTGCCAGATTCCAACATGCTCGCCCCTGTTCACATAAATGTTACCTGCAAGTGTATCCTGGGTCCTTTTAAGTTTTTACATGCCCCAGTTGACTGATGTATACCATCAAAACTCAGTTCACTGCACTACATGAAATCCTGTGCACTGTGCATCCTTGAGAGCCTGCCAAATAGGATGCAAATGTATACATCTATCAGCTAATCATCATATGTAATAATAGTAATTAACAAATAGCCAGTCAAGCATAACACAAAATTAAAATAATAAACAACTGGACAATCTTCCATTCAGCTCTTGCCACAGTCCCAAATGTCTCTTCTCTAAGCTGTGTTGTGACAGGACCCTGTTTGTTCACAAGATCTGGGCTGACAGTTATTTTTGCAGTGTATGTGTCCTGAAGGGAGGCAGGATCAGGCTCTTTTGTGGAAGGGTGGATCAGTTCTGTGTTTATTACTATGGTAATTTTGGACCCAGTCCTTCAGTTGTGTGAATTATCATAGCCAAGCTAAAATTAAGGAGATGTGAAAATTTACCATCAGCAGAGCAATGAAAAAAATTACTTCGGGACAGGTTTTCCAAGTTACTCAGAGACTTAGAGGTACCCAGAAGTATTTAAAGGAATTTTCAAAAATGCCTATGTGAGCTACTTGCTAAAATCTTACTGACACTGGAATCAATGGGAGGGAGTATGCAGTTTGCCAGCTTCCTATCTGTGTCTTTAATCAGCTGTGCGACTTTAGAAGGTTCATCAGTGAGGTGGGTGTTGTTAGGAAGTTTGCCCTATGTTTATGAAGTACAGAAGACTCCCCAGAAAGTTTATTACAGATTAAGTTTAGTGGATAGAGCAATTATCCTGCAGTAAGTTGCCAGAATTGTCATTCGAAAACCAACTGGAGTGGATTAGGTCCCTTATGAAGGCATTAGTTTTCTAATATCTGCCATGATTATTTTCAGCTTTGCTTGCTCAGAAAAACATGCACATTATTACATGTTCATTATTATTCTTATTATTACTAAATGTCTGCATGGTTTCACCACCATAGTGCAGTGTCTGAGTTTCATGTGGTTTGCTGTCCCAGGGCCAATTCAGTGACCTGGAACCCTCACAAGATGATGGGCGTCCCGCTGCAGTGTTCAGCCCTGCTAGTAAGAGAAGAGGTATGTCCCAATATAGTCATTACTCTCATCTTTCCTGACATTTTGCTTCTGAAAATCCTGGATGTTTTCTTCATAACTGTGTCATAGCTAATATTTGCTAATGTGATGAGGATTGTAACAGAAACTGAGTAGTAGACCTCTAGTTACATGCTCAGGCTTTGACTGCAAAAGGAGTCAAAGCAGCTGTCTAGCAGAAATGATAGATCCAACTAATGGCAATGTCTCTACAGAGTTTTGTGGCTTTCCGTTCAAAATGTCCATAGTTAAGTTGTGGGTGCAGAGCTGTGTAAGCCCAGTAGGTTCTGTGTAGCATAACATGTAACGGTAGGCAAACTCTGGTCCTTTTAGGATGAATGTTATGGTATACATGCAGCATGACATTTGGTCTGGAATCCAGGCCTCATTACACTTTCTAGACTTCTGTGATAGATATTTCAGCCCAGCTCTGATCTATATATCCACTTTGGGGCACATGGAAATATGAAGGGAAGACTAAGTTCACTTGGAATAAAAAGTAGACATTTCATTTAGTCCTAGAATTTGAATTACCCTTCAAGCCTGTAATTTTCATATAACTAGCAGTTACTGGGACAGCTGCTATACAACCACCACTTAATAGACCAGCTATCAAAAAGCTGGTTGCTGTTTTGCTAACAGCTGTACAACAGATTGTATAGAAAGTGATTGCACTTTGGAAGAAAGAAGCTGGCTTTTGTTTGCCCTCTGGGTCAGTTCCCCAGGACAAATCCTGCCTGGTTGAAGTGAGTATCATCCTTGACCTCTAGTGAGAACAGGTGGCTCAGATTAGGAGAAAGCCAATTTTTTTTCCTCTCATTTTACTATCTCAGTTTTGAGTTACACATAAAGATTAGACTTGATGATAAACAGCCAAGTTTTGATTCTTCTTGGACTGGAAATTGCAGTTTTAGGCAACAGCCCTAAGGTATACCTTAAACTTGGTTGAGGACTTAACTGGAGCCAGAACATGACTCTCTGCATTTCACTTAAAAAGCTAAAAAGGAAACCTCATGCTTTCATGAGCCAGGTTTCTTCACCTTGTTGGCTTCTGGCCCTCCCACAAAGCTGCCTCTCAAAATGGTATCTTGCAACCCAGAAATAGCTCTAGCTGGCTCTTTAAAAGCCATATGCTCTTCTGTCTGTTCAAAGCTTTCTATGCCACTTAAGCATCCAATCTGCAGCTGAGGGCTTTGCAGAAAGAACTGTGCCTACAAAGAAAGAAAACAATGAAAATCAGAATTTTAGAGACCAAAGCAATTAGAAAAGTGGTGTGATATTGTTTAGATTAGTCATCAAATTGGCTTGGTCTGACTCAACCAGAAAAAAAGCCTTCCAAGGAAAGGAGGAAGAGGAAGCAGAACAAGGAATAAAAAGCGAGATCCAAAAATGAACTTATGCATAATGATGCTAAGAAGCACGATGTCCAGCTTGTTTTTTAAAAAATGCCTTGGCTCTGGGAGTGGATTACACATTGCTGGATCAGGTACCAAGGTGTCCTGGGCACTGAATGGCATATGAAAAACTTAGTCCACTGAGCAACTAAGTCTGGTTTTGTCATCCTGTTTTTTTTAATCTTCCTTTTGCACTTGGACACATATTCCACTGAATTTGAGTGTTTGTAACTTTTCACCCAAAGCAACCCTCAAAACAGTAGTCACATCTGTGCCAACATCACTTTTTTCTGTCTTTGTTTCTATAAGGGGTTGATGCAGAGTTGCAATCAAATGCATGCTTCCTACCTCTTTCAACAAGACAAGCACTATGACCTGTCTTATGATACAGGAGACAAGGCTTTGCAATGCGGACGGCATGTTGATGTCTTCAAGCTATGGCTGATGTGGAGGGCAAAGGTAGGACTGCCTGCCATAAATTTGTTTTCATTAAAATAATGCACACCAGATACAGGGGGTTTTCTGTAATCATCATTTTAGAGAATATCTGACCTGAATTTCCCATATATAACATGAAAGAAAGAACATTATTATTTTCTGGTTTTTTTATACTTTTAAAAATTTAGCTTCAAAGCAGCACACGTGATTTTGAAATTTGAACTCTGTGGCTTTGCATATCATTTGCTTTGTGTAACTGTAGGAGTCTAACAGCATAAATCGTATACCTAAGAATGTTGTTACGAAGATTTCTGGAAGTAAAAAGATGTTTTAATGACATTTAGAAATTAAACATTGCAAATCAAGACTAGAATACCTAGTTTCATTGCATGCAGTAGATATAGAGTCATCTTTTGAAGGAGTAGAGGAAAACGCATCAAAATCTGTTTTCTGGGAAATCTGAAAACACCAGCTCTAATGATTAATTCATCTGTATTTGTAGAATGTTGCTAAGTAAGTTCTTCCATATATTTATCCAATCTATTATGTCAAGTTGCCTCAGGTTTGTTCAGAGGAGATGACATCATTGTTTTAATTTCCAGAAAGCCTTAAATATCCTCATGTGCTTCATTAAAATTCTGAAAACAATTCTGAGACAGACATCAAATGTAGCTGGAGGTGTGGGAGTCTGTAAAGGAGGATGCAAGTTTCTGTGGTCGCAATAGCTGTTGTGCTAACTGGGGTCTCCAGAGCAGCAGGCAGTTTTAACCACATGTCTCTCTCAAACTCCAAGCCTTTCTCCCAGGGCTGTGCTGGCTCTACCCTGTTTTGAAATCTCTATACACAGAGGGATAATGACAGGGGCTTTTAAGTCATTTCTGCACTGCCAGAACAGATTTAGCAGGGACATGCATCCATTACTCAGAGACAGTTCTTCTTCTAAAACCCGTTTTTTCAATATGCCTTGTACTGCTTTTTCTCTTTTCACACTCCACTTATAATATTAACGTTACAGAATAGGATGTTTGTTTCTTAAACAGTTTATCTCTTCCAGCTGTTTATTCCCCTTCCTCCCTCATAAAGCTGGATCCTTTGTTTGTGGCACCACAGCTGGTGTTTGCAGGAACAATTATGATGTCACAGAGAGAGGATTATGACTTCTGCCAGAGAAGTGTTTGCTGCAGCTCTTAAAAACACAGCTTCTGAGTTTATATGGTGTCAATTAGAAAAGAAGAAACACTACAGAGGCAGGGCAGTATCTAAACAAAATGTGCATTTTCACAGGCATCAGGCTGGGCTCTAAAAGCATATCTGCCCTTTCTGTGTTTAACTAAAAAAGAAAAATTATTCTTGGAAAAGCCCCCAGCACATCACCTCTGGAAGATTAGAAATCCCCTATTCTGAAAATAGCAGGAGACTCCCCATGTCTGGAACTCAGCGCCTTCTAGAGACCCTCCTCTGTGCCATCCCAGGCTGTCTGAAACCATGCTCAGCCTCTCTGCAAAATCTACCAACAAGGGCACCCTTCATCAGAGGTGTTAGCAGTATTTTGCTGAGAACCAAGCTAGTACCTGCTGCTTATTTTGCAGAGGTCACTATAGGGGAGTCAGTGGCAAGAGCTAGAGTCAAATGAGCTCTGCTTAGCAAAGTGTCCTTCATCTCCTAGAATCTGTCCCACAGACACTTCTGAGAGGTGACTTGTGCTGGTGCTTTGGCAAGTGCTGCATGGTCCTTTCAGTGTTTCAGTTCACAGAACAGATAGTCACGTAACTTTTTTTCTCCCTTTGTCTCTAAAGGGAACCACAGGATTTGAAGCACAAATTGATAAGTGCTTGGAACTTGCAGAATACCTATACAATAAAATAAAGAACAGAGAAGGGTATGAAATGGTGTTTGATGGAAAGGTATGTATTGCAACTTCTTTCTCCCAGTTGGTCAACAGCACTTGCCTTAATCACCTATTGGGATGCTATCAACAGGTCAAACCAAACAGGATGTGACTGAAAGCAGTGTCCCTTGTAACAAAACCTGTTGTTGTGCCACTATTTCTCTTCCTCATGGGATCCAGGGACAAGGGAGATGAGGCAACTGTGCATAAGATTTCAGTTTGCACAGTTTCGCCCCACTGAAACTAAACACTGGCATCTCAGGCTAACACAGCACACACACAATTAGAACCAGCTCTTAAGTAATAAAAACAAGGTGTGGTTTCCTAATAGCAGGATCTGTTATGAGTAGGGGGTTACAGTGCCTCACACAGCTCTGAAAGGACGGTTGTGCAAAGCACTTTTATCAGCATCCTCAGGGGGACAGTCACAGGGGACCTGGGGTGACCCAGGGAAGCCATCTGCACTGCAGTCCTTGCTGCTATGGGGTGTAGTACAGCAGGGCAGGGGCTGGTGTTGCTCGGGAGCCCAGTTGGCTCGTGTGGCAGAGGTGACACCACCGTGTGGGGTGCAAATATCGCTAGGCATGTTGTTTCTGTTGAGGGAGTCCAGCTGAGACGGGACCCCTGGGTGCCAGGTGCTCAGCTGGAACACAGTGCCCAGGGCAAGGTAGTGCAGCCTGGGCTGTGTGGCTGTACCTCTGAACTGCACCGGACTGTCCCGTGTTTGACCAGCTCTTTGTGGGCAGTCCTCTCCAGCTGTGATGTCTGGGGACAGGCCTGGTAGAGACCTCTGTTACAAAGTTAACTGTTGTTTTGCCTGTAAAAGAGAAAAAAAAAATCTCCTTTTAGCTTTTTTCCTCCTACTTGTGATGGTTTTTGCTCTCTGTACCTGCCCTGGAAGGTTTTGTCCCTGAGAACATTGCTCCCTGGTAGCGATCACTTAGTGCATGCCTAAGTGCTCTGCAGCACAAGGATAAACGTCACCATCTTTCTTCAGAGATCACAGGCTCATACCCACATGCCACTATGTGATTTATTTCCTGCACCTCACACATCATCACTGAATTTGGTCTGCTGGGTCTGATGATGAGTAAGGGAACCGGCAGCAGCAGGAATTGCTGTAACTCACACATTTAGCATCCAGCAAAGAGGAACGTAGCAAGGCAGGCAACTCTTGGGAAATTGCAAAAATATACAAAATGTCAACTGGCTCTTACTTTATGCCTTTCATCTTGGCACTCCCATATAAGTTAAACTAGCTAAGATGCTGTGGTGCATGCATATTAATACGGCACCTAGCTGAATCAAACTGAGAAGTAATAAATTTCATTAAATGTAAGGAAATCTTAGACTGTCTTATGTACCACCTGTGGCTTCTGTTTACAGAACCAGATTTTGTATTACTGTGCCGTATAATAAAGTAAATGGCACAGTCCTCACTTCTAAATTATCTGTAATAGACTCTTGCCTTAGCCACATGATCCCTTCAGCCTCTGGAGGGGACAGCACCTACAAAATCTAGATGCCTCTCAGTAGGGGATAAATGTATTTGCACAGCTGGATGATGTGTTTCTGCATCTGACACCCTGGGAATAAATTGCCTAAGATTATCTTTTCTGCATTAATAATGATGATGACTCTCAGTGGACCACAATAATGAAAACCATTGACTGCTGTCACAATCTGATATATGAGCGGGGGGAAAGGCATGAACTTAATTGCAACTGAGATATTATGAGCATTTCTTACAGTGTAAACCATTATTATTTTGTGTTTAGCCTCAGCACACAAACGTCTGCTTCTGGTATATACCTCCCAGCTTGCGCAGTATGGAAGACAACGAAGAAAGAACAAGCCGCCTTATGAAGGTAAGCAGCGTCCTCCAGGACATCATGTAGTGAACAGTGAAATCCTTGCAGGCAGGCAATCCTCGAAGTGGTCTCCCAGGGCACAGGACAAGGTCACCTCACGATATTCCAGCAAATGACACCTCTGTGGTCATTTTACTGCAGGTTAGGCTGGCACCACCTTACTCTGGTCTCCCAAGTTTGGTTTTCCCTGGGTTTGCCTAGTCTCTAGAGTATGTATTTGAACTCTGTGTATATTTACTGAAGTTGCTGTAGACTGCAATTGCTAAACCCAGCAAGCGCAACAATAGCTTGATAATACCATGGCACTCTGGTATATGAAAAGAAGATGGAAAACAATTGTAACAATATGTTTTGAGCACTACAAAAACCAGCTACTCTGTGGCTGTCAGCAATGTTGGGAAAGTAGGGGGGGAAAACTCCCCAGTGATTTTAAGGGCAGGACAAAGAAACAGGATAAACCTTATGTCTTTTTAATGACCCATTTATTCCTTAGTGGAGGTTAACCTGTTTATCAATATTGGATGTAATTTCATTTTAACTGCTTCTTGTAGTTCTTCATCTTTTTTAAAAGAAGTAAACATACTCCGTGTTTTGTTATAATAAGGATGATGGTGATGGTGGTGGTGGTGGTGGTGGTGGTGGTGGTGGTGGTGGTAGTAGTAGTAGTAGTAGTAGTAGTAGTAATAATAATAATAATAATAATAATAATAATGGTAATTTTAATGATCATCATCCCCTGCTTTTTGTTACATTGCAGGTGGCACCAGTGATAAAAGCCAGGATGATGGAGTATGGAACGACCATGGTGAGCTATCAACCCCTGGGAGACAAAGTGAACTTCTTCCGGATGGTCATCTCAAACCCCGCAGCAACTCACCAAGACATTGATTTCCTGATTGATGAAATAGAACGCCTGGGACAAGATTTATAATAATCGAGTGTGAAAGTCTGTTCCTGGACCTCTAAGTAGACAATTAAGTTGTCACAAACCGTGCGAATGTATTTGTAGTTTGTTCCAAAGTAAATCTATTTCTATATTGTGGCGTTGGAGTAGAGTATGGTTTAAAATCAAGAAACATGGCTCCTTTAAAGTCCTTTCCTGAGTTTTAGAATACCTCCTTAATAATTAGCTGCACAAAAAGCTGCATTGAAACAAATGAGAAAGAACTGAAGATACTCAAAATTTTATCCCCAATTTTAACACAGCAACTACTTTAAATTAAAAGCAATCAGACTGATTGATGCCAAATTTGCCCAAAGTGATGACAAAATCAAACCGGGGGAAGTGGGAGGGGGCAGTAAGAAGCAGAGTATACAAGCTGTATGTTTAAAAGTGAAAGTATTTTGCCTTTTTCATAGAATTAGAACAGAATTTCTAATTTACCTATAGCAACATTTCAAATGTATTTAAATAGGTATAGTTTTACAAAAGGAGATATATATATATTAAAAAAATCCTATTTTGTAAACTATATATTTTTATTTTATATGGGTTATAAAAACGCAAGGACAGAAGCTGAAAATAAACTAGGATTCTTTTTCTTTTGTTGGAGGTGCCTCAAATATTTATTACTGCTTATTTTAAAATATAAGCCCACATACTACATTCTTAAGAGGTACCAATACCTCATTTCTCCATGTCATATGGATTGTACATCCCCAGGGTTGATTACTGAAAAACCTCAAGAGTACTGCAGCTCTTAAAACCACTTAATAAGATCAATTACAGTACAACAATAGGATGCTATTATGCCTAATTATGTTTCCCACTTGGCCTAACTAAGCAGACGCACAATCAATATACAGCGCTAACCAAGACTGAAATAAGGTTGTATTTGGATGGTTTCTGTCTTCTGTGGTAAAAAAGCCTATCCAAAAAAAAGTCACAAGTCTTAATAAATGCTTCTCTCATAACCATTTCTGCTGTGAGCAGTCCAAAACTACATTGAAAATTAAAATTGACTGAAATTCTTACTAAAGAAATACCATAAAACCTCACAGCTACATGAAGAGAGTAAACTTCTTACAGATGTACAGGTCTGTAAGACAAGGCCTAAATTAAATGTGACTGTGATCTGAGTGACTCGGATGGGGTCTAAGTAACAAACTGCTTTGTCAAAGGTTTCTCCCACTGCTGGACTCCCATCGTTGTCTGCAACAGCTTTTGAAATTGCAGAAAAAATTGAGATGAGGCTACATCTGCCTAAAACAGCCCACGCGGAGCCTCAAAACCTTTTTAGAAACCATGGGCAGAGCTCTTGCAGAATTCATGTGCTGCATCATTCCGTAACATCAGAGGTGACTCTGGCATGGAAACTGAAATTTATCCTCTTTCCCTGCAACATCTGGAGGTGTTGGTAAGAGTTCTGTGGCTCAGGCCTGTCTACTTATAACCCTACTAAAGTTTTGGTTTTAACTTTGCCTAAACGGCCAACTTTTGTTTATAGAGCAATATTGTTTTGCAGTCTCTAAAAATACTTGAAGAGAAAAAAAAAGAAGTGCAATGTGGTTTTAATTTCATCTAACATAGATAAATGGAGTATTGATTCAATGTAATATTATGAGGACATGAAGTAAGAGGAAATTAATTGTGTCTGTAATTGTGTTGCCTTTATTATATTGATAGTACTGTTTTGTCACCTCAGATTGAGGCTGTGCACTTTAGATTTAAACTGTACAATGTTGCAAATCAACATGTGTTGCTGTAAAGCTTGTACAATATATTATTGATATGTCATTATTTGTGTGGTAGTAGTATTGACTCTTGATATTGTAAGAACTGCATTCACGCCAGTCCCTCTACTATATCTTTGCTTGGTATTAACCTCTCCTTGTCAGCTTTTGGGCAGACCTCTCACCTCACTTTGGTGGATTTCCATTGCTACCTGCAATACATAGAGTGTTGCAAGTCAAGCTATAGAGGAGATACCAGTTCTATCAGGAAGGACTTCAATGTGACCTTTGCTAAACACGTCAAAATCAGCAGACTAATCACTGAAATACTGAGTAGAGCAGCAAATTATGTTCTTTTTTCTTGATGGGAAAAAGGCAAGCAAAGAGCTTAAAAAGTAAAAATAGTACAGGGACAATGTTGAAGGTGATCAGCAGCCTGGTTACATCTTGCATGTGCAATTCCGTTTTAAAGTGCTAAGTGCAAACAATGTATTTATTAGCTGTATGTGCCAATCCAAGATTTACCTTCAGTGTTCCAGGAGAACCAGCATTGTTTTTCCATATTACTGTACTTATTGCAGCCAGGAAAGAGCGGCATAGCAACCTGTTCTTGTGTTTGACCAAAGTATCTTATCTGTGGTGTTAATCTAAATCCAAATAAAAGTATAAAAAGTGACTCTGGGTCTTTTCATTAGCAGCACTGATGGGCACTCTGACATTTACCACTTGTGCCATTTCGGAGCAAGGCCCTAATAAAGAGAATGTTTGATTGTAACTTTCTATGTCTCCTGATGGATTTTTTCATGACAAGATGCATTCTGTTAATTACTGTAACATAAAAAACCCAGTTCCATCACCAGAGCGTTTTAGAGGCAATACTCAGCACCAGCATACAAGTGTAAATCTGCCATCTGGTATTCCTTTACCTTATCTTTACAAGACGGATTTAGTTGCTTTATTCTCCTCAGACAGGCTCAACAATTTTTTATGTTTTGTTTTGTCTTTTTATTCCATGAGCACTTATCCCCAAATTAACCATAGAGTCTAATCAACCTCCCGCACAGCAATGAAAGCGATCAGGGCACTTTCCAGGACAACACAGACTATACAATTTAAAAGGGCTGTGAAATAAAAAAGACAAAACAACTGACAGAAAAGATTTTAATCCTCATGTCTCCCAGGGCCTCATTCCTCCAAAATCTGCCACCTGTCTGCTCTATTTTCCTTCCACCCTCTGAAGTGCTGCCTCACCTGATGCCAGCAGCAGAGAAAGAAAACAAAATGATGCCATGAAAGCAGCACCAGTCAGAAAGCGTACACCTGAAATGAGATTTTCTGTGTCGTTTCTTTAAGTCTGCAGCAGAATTTGAGATCAATGCCTACACTGAGTACCTGGGCAGAGCCCAGGTAGGAGCTCTGTAGGGAAATACAGAAAGTGAGAAGATGGGGGGATAAGATACTATCCTTACCCTGATGAAGCTCTTCATTTGCAGTGGGAGGGAGAGCACTGGGTTAGTATTTTTGCGTAGTAGTCCCAGAGGAGTGCATGAGGCTTGGGCTTTGCTGTAACCCTGTTGCACCCAGAGCTGCACAGAGTCTCCCTGAGAGACGGTGGGCTGGAACAGATTGGCCCAACTGAGTTGAGCACAGAGTCCTGGCTGTGCTCAAGGAAGGCAAAATAAAATTGCTGAGCAAAAGGGAATTCAGGCGGCAGCCTGAGCGCCCGCTCTTTACAAAGGCTGGTTCTTTTGCCATTCTCCTATGAGAACAGAAGCTCCGGTTTGGTTATTTCTCTGCTCCTTACCACAAAACCCCCAAAAGAGCACTCTGTGCAGGGAGAATCATGGATCTAGAAGAGGAGATGACCTATTTTGTTGTGGCAGCATACCAGCATGTCGATCTCACATCTGTGGCTGGCAGGTTCCTGTGCTGCTGTGCAGTGCCATAAAGCTCCCAGGAGCTGTTGCCCCCATGGGACGCTCTGCCTCTCCCTGCTGCCCCACTGTGCTGCTTCTGCCTCTCCACACCAGTCCCCCGCTCCACCTTTTCATGCCTCTCTCTTCCCTCTGGCCCCTTGCCCACAACATGTATGTATGTGAGCATCTTAACCATCTTCATAACTTTATGGGACTTCTTTCTTTTTTAAAGAGATTAAGGTTCCTTTCAGTTGTGGCCTACAAATTCAATTAAAACTCCACGACAAGAAGACTGGGGTCCTCAGTCCAAGAAGTGGCTGTTCTTTCTTTTATCATGGGGTGGTCTTGGTTCAAGCTAATCCCACAAGAGGCACAGTATCAATGGGTGACCCCATCCTGGAGCCGGTCTGCTGCAAAAGGAGGCAGAGCACCAAGAAGAGCCCCAAAGAGCTCAGGGAGGCGTCAAAACCTGCCTGGAGCCATCCCAATTGTCTCATATCCACAGTCCACTGGCTGTGTTTAGTGATCTTAATGAAGTGTTTTGTAGTTCACTTCTTAAACCTGGCTTCAATAGAATATGGTTTAGTAAAGCTTAGATAAACCAGGTTCTGTGAAGCAGAGACTGGCTGAATGAGCAAACCTAACAGTGCCTGTTACATGACCTCATGCAGCTTTGACATACTGGCACGTGATAGCCTCTGGGGTTTTGCTCTGTGGTGCATAATTTCATCCAGCGAGACACTCTTCCCACTACTGAAGATATCCATTCTTCCCTGAATGGATGCTGTGTCGGGAAATGGACAGGGTGCAAAACTGCATCATGTCAATAAAATACGGCAGAATATTTTCCTGATGATGCCCATGTGCTATAAGGAACTAGGAAATAAATTCATCTATTGAAACAGCTATTACAGGCACTATCCAGTGCCAGCAGAACTGCAGACCAAGAGCTGTGTCTGCACCAAAGAAAGACACATCTCAAATGACATAAATCCTGTAGGGGTTTTTTTGTTGTTGATTATTATTATTTGGGGGGGGAGGAGGCCACAAACACTGGCACATGATTTTGAAGTCCACAGCTATAAAGAACAGCAAGACAATATGTAAAAGAGATTTCTTAACATGATGTTTGCCTCAATACTCAGTAGTTAATAGCTACTGTGGGGGGGCTAATGCAGAAACAGCAGTGTAGGTGGGCTCTCCTGCAGCTCTTGCAAATCCTCAGCCCTGGGACCATGCTGTTCAGAGCACAGGAGAGGCTGAGGGGCAAGTGAGAGGCAGAAGAAGGCCCAGCTGGCCTGGCAATACAAGATGGACCACCCAAAGACATGGCTGATGATGTGGTTGGGTCTCAACGATTTTGGCTACTCGTGAATGCTGCTTGCTCTTCTGCAAACAGCCTCCAGGAGGGACCGAGAGAGAAGCCCTCACCTACCCTACAGCCCACGGCTCCAAGGCAGGCAAGTTTAAATATCAAGTTAGTTGTATTAAACTCATGTTCCAGCATGGCTAAGGAAGGAACAAAGCAAGCCAGAGCTCAACAAAATGTAAATCTTTTATCTGACTTAGCCAGGCTAACTGCCAAGTAGAAAATCATTCTAGGTAGAAAGCGAGCCCTGTAGAAAGCCACGGGGACACTGTCGTTAATGTGCTAATATCTTAGACTTACAATGTCTGAACTACCTGATCAGCCTAACTAAAGGGAGTAATTCAGCCATTAAGGGAAAGGCAAGTGCTGCAGCTGGAAGAATTACAGACCTAACTTTGCTCTTCGCTGAGAAGGCAGAATGGCTGCAGGTCATGGCACTGTTCATTCCAGCACTGAAGGATGCAGGTGTATAGATTTTACACTGTACTTCGGAGCAAGAAATTGGGTCTGATATTAGAGTCAGCAGAAAAGGAATATGTACCTTTGTATTAGAATAAAAGCTGCTGAAATTCTTGCATTACAAAGAAAGATGAAAAAAATCTGTTCTATAAATTCACATTGCATGAACAGAGCGAAGGCTATTTTCTCAGGGCACAGAAAACTTAAAAGTCAAGCAAGATGGAAACCTTCAGTTCTCCCACTACTGTGCAACAGCTGCTCCTATGCATGTTCTCACTCCAGCTGGTGCCTCGTGCCAAGTCTTCCAAAGACATTCAGATACCTAACTTCCATGATGTGGACCCAGATTGCTTAATTCCAGTCCTCTAGACTATTCACTTTCAGCCTGTGACCCATAAACCCCTACAGATAATTTCCCAGAAGTCTGTGACTGATAACTGGGAAGAACAAGTTCATGCACTGCTCTGCAGCATGTGAAATTTCTAAAGGGGTCCACATCTTCCATAGAAAGACTTTAGAGGCTCACAACTTAAAAGAGCTTGAAAACCACACAACTAGGGAACCTTTCTTTCTAAAACACTGCATTTCATTCATTTAATTCACTTAGACACCCACAAGTCTATGGGACCAGATGGAATTCACGCAAGAGTACTGAGGGAGCTCAGTACTGAAGTGCTCACCAAGCCACTTTTCATCATCTACCAGCAGTCCTGGCTAACTGAGGAGGTCCCAGTGGACTGGAGGTTAGCAAGTGTCACACCCATCTTCAAGAAGGTCAGGAAGGAGGATCAGGGAACTACAGGCCTGTCAGCCTGACCTCGGTGCCAGGGAAGATTATGGATCAGATCATCTTGAGTGCCATCACGCGGCATGTACAGGACAACCAGGAGATCAGGCCCAGTCAGCACAGGTTCATGAAAGGCAGGTCCTGCTTGACCAACCTGATCTCCTTCTATGACAAGGTGACCCGCTTAGTGGATGAGGGAAAGGCTGTGGATATAGTATAACTAGACTTTAGTAAAGCCTTTAACACCATTTTCCACAGCATTCTCCTGGAGAAACTGACTGCTCATGGCTTGGATGGGTGCACTCTTCGCTGAGTAAAAAACTGACTGGACGGCTGGGCCCAGAAAGTTGTGGTGAGTGGAGTTAAAACCAGTCGGCGGCCAGTCACAAGCGGTGTTCCCCAGGGCTCAGTATTGGGCCAGTTTTGTTTTAATATCTTTATCGATGGTCTGGATGAGGGGATCGAGTGCGCTCCCAATAAGTTTGCAGACGACACCAAGTTGGGTGGGTGTGTTGATCTGCTGGAGGGTAGGAAGGGTCTACAGAAGGATCTGGACAGGCTGGATGGGTGGGCTGAGGCCAACTGTATGAGGTTCAACAAGGCCAAGTGCCAAGTCCTACATTCAGGTCACAACGCTACGGGCTTGGGGAAGAGTGGCTGGAAAGCTGCCTGGCAGAAAAGGACCTGGGGGTGTTGATTGACAGCTGGCTGAATATGAGCCAGCAGTGTGCCCAGGTGGCCAAGGCGGCCAATGGCATCCTGGCCTGTATCAGAAATAGTGTGGCCAGCAGGAGTAGGGAGGTGATCGTGCCCCTGTACTCGGCGCTGGTGAGGCCGCACCTCGACTGCTGTGTTCAGTTTTGGGCCCCTCACTACAAGAAGGACATTGAGGTGCTGGAGTGTGTCCAGAGAAGGGCGACGAAGCTGGTGAGGGGTCTGGAGCACAAGTCTTATGAGGAGCGACTGAGGGAACTGGGGTTGTTCAGTCTGGAGAAGAGGAGGCTGAGGGGAGACCTCATTGCTCTCTACAACTACCTGAAAGGGGGTTGCAGAGAGGTGGGTGTTGGTCTCTTGTCCCAAGTGACAAGTGATAGGACAAGAGGCAATGGCCTCAAGTTGCGCCAGGGGAGGTTTAGACTGGATATCAGGAAAAATTTCTTCACTGAAAGGGCTGTCAGGCTTTGGAACAGACTGCCCAGGAAGGTGGTGGTGTCACCATCCCTGGAGGTATTTAAAAGATGTGTGGATGAGGCACTTAGGGACATGGTTTAGTGGTGGACTTAGCAGGGTTAGGTTTACAGTTGGACTTGATGATCTTAAAGGTCTTTTCCAACATAAACAATTCTATGATTCTATGAATTTGCATTCACAAGTAACAGGGCCTAGCATTCTACTGGCATCTGACCTGCACTGGGCACTACAGTCATACAAGATTTTAATTCTATAGCAGCCACAGATATGCTCTGGGCAACAAGCATTAAACTAACATGCGGGACAAGGAGTATAAGAATAAGTATACATAATTTCCCCCACTGCCCTAGATACTTCTATTGTTTTATATAATTCTGTAATCAGTAAATTTGCATTTTCTCACACTTCTGCACTGCCTGCATGATGGACTTCTATTTTCCTACCCATCCTCCTCTGTTCTGGTAATGACAGTGGTTCTGGAAGAAAGAACAGATGTTTGGGACTTGATGTAAACATGCTTTTGCTGCTCTGAGAAACTAAAAGGAAATGGCTTGTGTTAAAATAGTTAGCTGCAGGCTGCAGCTTTTTAAAGACAGTCTATAAAAAGTGATGAGGCAGTGTGGCTGAGGACTGCACACACTCCGGGACTGCCCAGCAGAGCTCCCCAGGTGCTCCTGTGCTGAGGGGCAATGCCCACCATGGGGAGTAACACCACAACTGTCCCTGCCAAACAGCTTACTCTGCTAAAGCTAATCCAGCTAATTTCCCCATTCAGATGAACCACTGCTGTTTGTATTACATTGGCAACCAGCTGAAGCCCAAATCATGTAGCAGTAGAAGCTATGACACTGTCAGCTCGAGATCTGAAAGCATGGAAGAGACTTGGTACACAGAGCTTGTCTCACGTCTTTATCTCACATGATTATTTTTCTCTTTCACCAATCTTTCCTTCTGATCAGGAGAGTCTGTGGAAATAAAATATGAAGCTTTCAGGCAATTCTGTGTTTGGATTAATCTTTCAATGAACTTTGCTTTGGGACACAAGGAATTCAGAGCTGCCCTGTTTCCTTTCACCAGTTGCCAGATGCATGACTTTCACCAGCATGTTTGATAAATCCTCCTGGATGCAGAAAGCTTGAAGAAACCAGGACAACACCTCTGCACAGTGCCTGTGAAGAGGATTCCCAGAGCCCGGGCCAATAAAGCTGTCCTTCCTGGGGGAGGTGGGATAGTGCACCTTCTTCCTGCAGCAGACACAGAGGTTCCACCTGGAAGCAGAACAGATCTGGATGAGTTATGAATCACCTGCAACAGATTTATTTCCACATACTTGCCCCATCCCTTATTCTATGGCTATGGCTCTTGCACCAACAGCTTGAGCAGGTACTCCAGACAAGCCTGTCTATATTAAATTTGGGAGATTGAGAATTAAACTATATTAACTGTGATACTAATGGGAGTTGACAAGGATTATATTAATAAAATGCAGAGTGCCTTAAGTAAGCTCTTACTACTCAGTGAGATTCATGACAGTTCTGAAAAGATGCTTCAATAGAAATTTTTAGACTGCAAGATTATTGTTGGGTTATTTTCTCTAATAACTTTGTATAAAAATATAATCGTTTCCTGTTTGCAGTGTACAGATCCAATAAGCTGCCTCAGGAATTAGTATCCAACAGGCAAATGACAAATGGCAGGGTTATGAAATAGTGCAAGTGCCTCCATATCCACTCTGCCCTTTTACCCTCAATACAAAGAGGTGTTTTCCATGCTTAACCAGAGATCTGTCTATTTATATCTCACATTTACTAAAATTTCAGTAGATGTCAGCAGCTCAAAGAAATTATCACATTACAGTGAAATACGAAATACATACGATTAACGGTAGTACTCAAAAATGTCAGTTGATGCACACACTTTACTTAGTGCCTTGTTTGTGCATAATATGGTTCAATTTGCATTGATTCACTTCTCCCTTTGCCATTTCTCTTAATTCACAGTGGCATGTTTTTATGAGCTGGTGCTGCAGGAAAATCTACAAGCAAAGCACGTATTGTTGATATGACACTGGCAACCCAAGAGGTATGCACGGATCATCTCACTACTTTGCCATTGCTTCTGAAGCAGTCTGCCTTTTATTTACCACTGTGATAGACTTTGTCTTCTACAGATGACAATTTGCAATCACTTTTCTCCTTTTCTTCAGCTAGTTCAGCTACAGTCATTATAAAAAAAGAGATAACAATAATCAAACTCAAAAAACCTTCCAGTGATTGGATCTCATTGTAGATGCATCAATTGCAATGCAGCTGAAATTACTGATGTATTACAGTTCTTGAAACCAATTTTCTTGCAGTAACTCTGGTAGTAATCTCGAATAAATTGTAGCTATTGATCACTAGCCTTCATATTTCCCATGCAGAAATTCTGTCTCTTTGTCCACATTGTAGGCAGCCTCACTTGCTCCCAGGCTTGTTTTTAGAGTGAACCAACTAATCCTTTTCTATGGGAAACTGGGCACATTTGACAGGACAGGTCACCACAGAGTCTGATGAAAGCAGACAGCATAGATGCAGACTGCACCAAGTCTGACTTCTTCATCACAGGGCATGCTGCGATTTCCAAAATGCTCCTGCTCTCTCTCAAGTACACAAAAAATACCCTAGTGTCATGCATAAAGACATCATTCTGCAGGCTGTAACAGAGTCCTCTCAGAACTCATAGAATCATTTTGGCTGGAAAAGACATTTAAGACCATTGAGTCCAACTGTAAACCTAATACTGCCATGTCCACCACTAAACCATGTCCCTAAGTGCCACATCTACACATCTTTCAAGAAGTGTTGAAAAAGTAATAATTATGCCTCAGGACTACTTCATGGTACCCTGAAGAGACCGGGTCAAAGTGCTATGCAGTGTGGATGTGGGCAACATACTGGCCTTCAGCAGGATGGATACAAATCAGCGCAGCCAGCCAGCCCAGCATGTCTTTTGGGTCAGTCCACAGGGGCACAACAGACACAGTGACAGGACCAATGTGCCAAACAAATCTGAGCACTGTCCTGCTCCAGACAAACACCTCGTAGCAGGAGTTAGGATATGCCAGGATGTCTTTGTTCAAGTGTATCCAATAAGGCACTACAGTAAGATGATGAGTGGTTTCATTTTCTCTCTGGCTGTCTTGGGGCTGACAGGAAGGAGATCCTCAGAAATGGGGAATGACTTGTCCTCATGGGTGGCAATGACCTCTCTGCAGGGCTCTCATTGATAGCGCATTTGCTCTGAGACTGCTGTGCTGCTGCTCAAGGGGGTCCTCAAGGGTAGCTGGCAAACGGCTGTGCTCCGTTACCTGGCACGTGACTATTTAGAGCAAAGCAGAAGGGACAGCATTTTGGAGCAATGCCATAAATAGCTCTCTTCCCTGTACTTTCCTGCTTTCTAGCCCAACCAAGATGCTCCCTGCTCTGCTTGTTCTTGGAAGAGTGAACTAATGCTACCCAAGCACTTCTCACCCCTGAGAAAACTCACCCCATCGCAAGCCCTTTGCTCATGCATAGCGTGAGCCGGGCTCTGTCCTGCAGCAATTGCACCACCCCTACTTCTCCACCCAGCAAGGACTCCAGCACTTTGTTTTATTGTCTTTCACTCCTTCTGTAGAAAGATGAATGTATACAGTCATTGGCTCCAGGATTTAGCTCAGTGCCATAAAATAATCGAATGGAAACAACTGTGTTCTTAGCTGCCTTATACATTAAGTCCCAGTAAGGAGGCAAAGGCCTCTGTTATTGCTTCAGCTGATATAACCCTACCTCGAGGTCCTTACTGTCCACAGTAGTTCTGTAAGCAGAAATTTAGAAAACTAAGGCTGGATCCTCGTTTCTGGCCACGAGCAATTCCTTTGCTGTATTACTAAATAGTCATTGAATGTGAACTAACTCAAAGTTGATTCCCATGACGATTGCCCCAGGAAGAGCAACAAACAGCAGACAAAAGAGGCTGAAGATCAAGAAAAGGTCACAGAGGAGGAGGTCTCCCCTCTCATCCAGTGGTTTGGCAGTTTCGACCTTCAAAAACAACACCATGAGGTCTCAGGCCCAAACCGATTTTGTCTAATGAGACCTGAATCTACACCAGCACAATCCAATAAAGTGCTCATTGGTGCTTTAGGGGCAAGAAATGCTCTCAATCCCTTCTGCTGACATGTAGTCTGGATGAAGCTATGATGGAGTTGGTACAAAACTGGTTATTAAATGTGCCCAGAGAGTTTTCTGTAGGTCACATAGAGAGTGGCTCTGCAGGGCCCTGTCCCAGATCTGATTTTGTTTAGATTCTCACTAATGACTTGGACAGTGAAATACACACTACGTCTATCAAATGCCCTAAAGGTACAGTGCAAGGAGGCGCTGAAGTCTGGGAATAACAGGGGAAGGGGGACAGCTGAATTTAAATCAATCTTGACAAACTGGAAAAATAGTCTGAAAAAATAGGTTAAAGCTCAGTAAAGGCAAGTGAAGTGTGTCACTTCAAGCAGGACTAATCAGAGTCATAGATTGGTGGGGGAGGGGGTGGGTTATAAAGCAGCCTTTCAAAAAAGGGGGCTCAATTATTAGTGAACAATGTCCTATCAGAGAGAAAAAGGATGTAGTCATTCTGGAATATATGAGTGGGAAAATGGCTTGCACCACAGACCGAGTCATCCCTCTGATCTGGTCACCAGTGGTGACTGGTACAGCCTCAACTGGGACATAATAATCCATTTTAGGCATCACACTTCCAGGAAGGCATTAAGATGACAGCAACAATAATTATCAGCAATCTAAAAACATACAGTCTGCAAGAAAATACTGAAAGTTGACCTGTCTGCCCAAAAAAACCATCAAAAATTATGAGTAAAGTCTTCCAATATCTAGAAGTTTGCTATAGAAAGGAAGGGACTTTTTTTTCCTCTGTGGTCATGAAGGCTCAGATAACAAATAATGTGTTCAAAGTCTAGCAGAAAAGATTCAATTCAATATTAGAGATAGCTTTCCAGTGGTAAAGGTAATGAAGCCTCGAAACAGCTTACCTTGGGAGACCATGGGGTGCTGGAGGTCTTCAGAAGAGGATGGATGAATGTTAAGCAAGGAACAGCTGATCCTGCTTTGAGCAGAGGGGTGGACCAGGGACCCTCCTGAAGTACTTCCCCTGAATTTTTCTGTGACTCAAGGCAGCAGCCCTGGGTTAATCTGTGACTACCTGTAACTCCTTTCAGTGACACTTTTCAAGACTGTGTCAGTGCTGTGGATTAAGATTAAGTTAATTTCTAGGAAATCCAATGTAGCAAGAGAGCTGTAGAGATCTCAGGCAATCAGTGTGATAACGAATGTAAGGAACTGTACTGAATATCCTTCTTTGGCAAAGGCTGAAGCTTTTGAACCTGAACTGCCAGCTCCCCAGACTGCTGCTACCCTATGTTAACCATAGAGTTCTTTGTCTCCTCCTAAGTCATTAATTGTTTCAAAACACAGTGGAAAATTCCTGAGAAAGGTTCTCAAATCTGATACTGTGAGAGAGGTCAGAACAAGAAATCCAGATTATACTTGCGAGTGGATTTTGAAGGTAACAAAGAAAAAACAGGAAGAAAGAGAGAAAGGGGTGAGTTCGGACTCGCTCCCGCCAGCTCTGCTGGAGGAGCAGCCTGGACGCTTGTCCTAACCCCTTAAAACCAGGACTGGGGGAAACAAACTCAGTCTTCTGTGATCATTTCAAATTTGTCAGCTTGTTTTGCCTATGTATTCTCACTACACTACGCACTGGCACATTAATCATTTGTTTATATAGATATTACAAGGTTTTGCGTAGTTAAAACTGGGCGTGGAACTGACAGCCCTCCTACACCGGGCTCTGCCTTCAGGGTGCAGGGAGGGAGAAGGGAAGGATGGGTGTAGGAGCAAGGTGGCTGGGCAGGGGGTGTGATTTCCCTTGGGGCTGGAGAAGGGGGACAGGCGCCAATGCTGCACATTGCAGGACAGTCCTGGTCTAGTCCCTGATGAAATACTGAAGCCACGTCCGGCTGGTGGTGACTCCTCTTTAATTCATCTTTCCAGCTGGGAGATCTTAGATGCTCTCTCACCCTGACTTGCCTTGAAAATTAACCCAGTGCAGTGGTGAACAGGTGATAAAACACCCTGTAGCCTTAGTTACTGACAGATATGTGTTGAAGGAAGGTAGCTGTAAATCCTGCTCCTGTACACCCACACAAGCTGAGTTTGATCCAGCCCCTGCCCAAGTCCGTTGCAAAATTCCCACCGACAGCAAATGGACTTGGACCGAGTTTATGAGCCACGTAATTTACAGGATGTCTTGGCTGCCTGAACTAATGTCCATCTGTTTCAATGCCATTTACGACACCTAACAAATCAGTTGAGCCTGGGGGCTAGGGAGGGCCCGGCAGGCAAATGCCAAATGCAAACCTGGACTGTCACTGCTGCTGCAAAACAGCTCCTTGGACACAGCCTTTTCTCAGGGAG
The DNA here is from genome assembly GCF_030936135.1 of Gavia stellata. Taxonomy (NCBI): domain Eukaryota; kingdom Metazoa; phylum Chordata; class Aves; order Gaviiformes; family Gaviidae; genus Gavia; species Gavia stellata. The sequence goes on along the minus strand of NC_082599.1, from coordinate 18,878,686 downwards.
CCTTCCCTGCAGCAGCACTCATGTGCTTGCTCTTCATCTCCCAGCTAAGGGGGTACCTGAGCAGGGGGGTGCCTTTAGGGTCAGCTGGAGGAGAAGGAAGCAGCTGAGTGTCCATCCTCACATCACCTCACCGGGTCCTCATGCCCCATGGCAGGCAGCCACTGGCAACGAGCATTCATCAGCTTTCTAGATGGGTAAGATGTTGTCAAACCATTACAAAGGTCTACAGGATAAAGAAAAGTTTCCTGACCTGCACGTACTTTGGAGGTAAATATTCCATTTGTATGCATGAGGGAATTGAAATAGGCACCAGAAACTGGTTAGCAGCTACTATACTCTGTCAGTCCAATTGAGAAAGCATATTTACCTTAAACAATGAAGAGGGAAAAATTAAGAAAGAAGGAATAATGGCTTTTTCAGTTCAATGGTAAGAAAAAGGGTTTTTTTAAAATCTATTCGAGTTGACCTGAAATGAATTTTTATTGCGTAAACAAAAAAATGTATATGTGTCCCCCCCCCGCTTAATTTCTGGTCAACCAAATGATATTGTTAGAACTGATGTTATGTTTTCTTTTAGGGTTATTTAGCCTTTTAAACCTGTTATGTGGTTGGGTTTTTTTAAGTTGGATAAAGTTTTCAACAAAAACTGTTATTTCAAAATTAATGCTACATCTTCAGGTTAAAAATGCAGAAATTATGTTTCTCAAACACCTTCAGATTATAACTACGCTTCTGTCCAGTATAACTAAGTGATCAAAATTGCTTTGATCCAAGTTGCATTTGGAGCCCACCCGGCCCTTTTCTCCCCCCCAGACCTCACTTAATTTCTAGAGGAGTTTTTCCTTCGCCCCACACACTTGGGAAAGAGCCCGTCACAGCCGGCTGTGAGGTAGCTGGGGGACTGAGGTGGCCTCGCACTGCATCCCGATGTGACCGCATTTGTGCATTAATTACAGTAAAATGAGTCGGCTCCCTTTTTCCGTATCGTTTTGCCTGTGCTAGGCTGGTAAGGACAAGGCAAAGGTGTGGGGAGAAGAAGCCATTTAAATACGACCACCCACCAGCCGCTGCATGGTGACGAGAGATGAGTCTGGAGTACTCTGCGAGGGATGCAGCTTTTCCTCATGCACACCCTCCACCTGGAAATGTGGGGCTTCAATAAAAACCTCCACCAAAGCAGAGTTACCATGTGTGCAAATTCACTCATTTCAGTCTCATCAGGTCGTAAATTTGTTTCTCGCTCCTTGCTGCAATTATCTTGAAGGTGTATTTGTAGAGCATCAGTGTTTAACAGGCAGAAGCAGCCTGGCAGCCACCCTGCACAAAATGGTGGATTTTGTGAACCAGTGAAGTATCATTCGGAATCACAGAATCACAGAATCATTAAGGTTGGAAAAGACCTTTAAAATCACCAAGTCCAACCATCAACCCAATACCACCGTGCCCACTAAACCGTGTCCCGCAATGCCAAGCCCACACATTCCTTGAACACTTCCAGTGATGGTGACTCCACCACCTCCCTGGGCAGCCTGTTCCAATGCTTCACCACTCTCTCAGTAAAGACATTTTTCCTAATATCCAGCTTAAACCTCCCCTGGTGCAACTTGAGGCCATTGCCTCTTGTCCTGTCACTCATCACTTGGGAGAAGAGGCCAACACCCACCTCTCTGCAACCCCCTTTCAGGTAGTTGTAGAGAGCGATAAGGTCTCCCCTCAGCCTCCTCTTCTCCAGACTGAACAACCCCAGTTCCCTCAGCCGCTCCTCACAAGACTTGTGTTCCAGACCCCTCACCAGCTTCGTCGCCCTTCTCTGGACACACTCCAGCACCTCAATGTCCTTCTTGTAGTGAGGGGCCCAAAACTGAACACAGCAGTCAAGGTGCGGCCTCACCAGAGCTGAGTACAGAGGCATGATCACCTCCCTGCTCCTGCTGGCCACACCATTTCTGATACAGGCCAGGATGCCGTTGGCCTTCTTGGCCACCTGGGCACACTGCTGGCTCATATTCAGCCAGCTGTCAATCAACACCCCCAGGTCCTTTTCTGCCAGGCAGCTTTCCAGCCACTCGTCCCCAAGCCTGTAGCGTTGCATGTGACCCTGCAGCCTTCCCTCCACTCAGACCACTGGGTACTGGACCCAGGTGGTTGGGATTGAAAGGAAATGAGAGAAAACTAACCAAATGCTGTTGGTTAACGTCAAAACTTCTTATCAGGCAGAGACTGGAGGTAAAAGCTGAAATGCCCAGCACAGACACAACCGCTGGCAGGAGACAGGATGGCTCAGAGGGCAGCAGATGCTCCCACAGATACTGCCAGTTTGTTAATGTGTTTTTTACTCACCATAATTTTTTTCAGCTAAATGGGGATGCCCTATCCCCACCTTACATGTAATGGTTTCAGAAAGTCTTCTACCTGCAAGCAGTGTTTTAGGGTTAAGACAGCTAAGTACCAAACAGCAGTTAAACCAGTGTGGTTTGGCCACTCCGATGTGACAATTCCAGCTTTTTTAAATTTAACTACCTAAATGCCCAAGTTCCTCATAAAGCTCACGCAAAAAGGTAGGTGACTCTTCAAGGCCTCAGAAAAGACTGAGAGCCAAGTTAGAGGGGCAGAGAAGATTTAGGTACACGGAAATTTATTTCATACAAATGTAAACCTGGCATTCCTGCTGCCAAGGGCAACTTACATTTGTACAGAAAGAGTGAAAGTGCAGCCCTTACTGCTGGCTGGATATTTTAAACATACAGATCAATTGCAGGTCTATGACATGGAAAACGTGCGATTTTTATTGACTACAAGAGTTCCAATTTAGGAGGGGGAAAAAAGGTACCAAGCTAAGATCTGTCTTTTAAATGAGAAATTAAATATTCCAAGGTGTGGCAGTGGTTGCTTGGGGCTGCCTGGCCAGCTGCACCCTGGCTATGGGAAGGGATTCTGCAGTCCAGCTGCCAGACAAAATCCCAGCCTTGCAGAAATCAGCAGAACTCCCATTTACTGTAAGGATCACAGGATTTCCCTGATATCCTTGTATTGTTCTGAACTTGATCAGGTTTTCTCCACGAAAAGGACAATGTTTCCAGAGTGGGTAGTTATTTTCTACATCACACAGTTGTGATCTGGGTGTTCTGACAAGAAGCAGCCCTTCAGTGACTGGCAGGTTTGACTGCTTAATAGAAACCTGAATTTGACAGGGCAAGGGACAGAAAGCTGCTGTAGACATTGGACATCAATAACGCAGAGCTCCACCAACCTAGAAGAGTGGAAAGATTTATCTGACACATGGGTACCCATGTGGGGAGGCCACTAAATGTGAAAGTGACTGCCATCATTAAGAAGATGGATTTCTTTGTTACTCTTTCCTGTAATTTCTCTGTACATCACTTGTATTCAGGAGACCTTATAATTTTTCCCCCCGGTGGCTAATTTAACAACCTGAAATGTTTTGTTTCATTCTCACTTTGGATGTCGTTATTTTTAAAAGGAGACAAGCTGACCCAGGACTGCAATTAAATTGTTAAATTTGTAAACAGACTAATAATCCATTTGTAGCAGTTGGGATATACTTTACTTTTCATTACTAGCTAGCTGGGAAAAGCTGCTGATACAATTAAACAGCATTTTATATACAATTACAGTGATTCCTAATTTTTTTCCTAGCTATATATTTTCATCTAAGCATTTTAATAACCAACTTTTATAAATTCATTAGATAAAACTGTTCCTCTCATCTTATTTTCTTATGTGTTTCTAATGCATGAATCTGTGTCTCTCCTCAGTACCTCATTTTCTTTTATTTTTTTTCCTCTCATGTTTATACCTATATCATACTTTGTCTTCATTCAATTTTTACTGCCATATGTCTATAAAGATAATATTTTTATCAATGAGGCACACATCAGAGATGAATAGCAATGTGGAATTAAACCTACTGAGCTATGAATGAAAGAAACCTTAGTTGTACTTCGTAGTGAACTTTCTGCCTAGAAACATCTACTTTTCTGTAGAGGATATTTTAAATACTATAGATTTAAAAAGAAAAGCTCAAAGCATAGCTACCTGGACTGGTTTGGGGAAGCATGAGTCAGAGAGATTATAGCAGGGCATGAAGTCAAGCTTTCACATTTCAGGCTTTAATTGGCCACTAAGAAGGAACGCCTGAAGCGTAGGAGGAGGGTTAAATTTGGTGGGCACTAACAAAGAGCAGAGAGTTTCCTGGTGCTTTTATTTCTCAATCCTGCTCCAATACAAATTAAGCCTGTGAAGGTTTTTTAAAAGTCAAAGCAAGTGGATGTGAGGATGCTGTGCTGGGACGAGGAGATCATGTCTGCCTGCAGTCTTACAACCTCCAGCCAAGTCTTCTGCTGCAAGTATCACGCGCAGCGAAGCGGGGCTGGGCTGCAGCATTTCCGAGCATCCCAGCACACTGCAGAGCTGGCTGTCAGAGTAATGCTTTCCTCTAGATCAAGAAAGTCTATGTCAGAAGATGATATTAAAAAAAAAGTTGCAAGTATTGGAGGCGCTTCGGAGCTAACTCCAGTTCCTACAACCTGTCTAATTCAATTGGTGGCTGAAATCCTGACCATGCTGAAGTCAGAGATAAAAGTGCTGCAGGCTCCAGAGGTCCCAGGAGCCCACTGGCCGTCTTTGCTGCTTGCTCCCACCAGAGCTGGTTGGGTTGGATGGTGCTTTTTTGTGTGCTGACAAGCCACAGCAACAGAGGGGAAAACTTAGCAAATACAGTGTACAGAAGCACTGCACTGCTATATAAATAAATAGAAACTGGAACATTCAAAGGAGAATGCAAGGTCCGGCCTGTGTTTTTTGAAGCATCCTACAGATTCCCGTGGCAGGGATTACATTCTCTGTTAATTCTGCAGTATGGTTGATTTTCTGCAAAATTCCATAATGCAAGGATAACAGAAGTGTTTTGAAAATGTATAATGAATAGGTATCAGCTCTGCTCAGAGTCTAAGATATATATACACAAAATATATGTGGAAACAAAGCATTTCTTGAAAAATGAAAGTAAAGTAACTTTACCAGGGTCAATGAGACATTGTCTTTCATTCACTATCCTAAGCTGATGTTTTCTATTAGGAGAGCTTCTGGTGGAATGTGCCTGGGATGTTTTAAGCAGAAGAACAGGGAGCTAGACAAGATTAACTAGGATGATGAAAACCTTGAAGTACACATTAGCCTATGTTATGTTAGCTTGTGCCTTTCTGTATACAAAAAAGTGTGTTATACATGTATGCCCTATTATTCAACAGGCATTAATGATTGTTAGCCTTTATAGAAATTCCATTAAGTCAGCTGCATTTCATGGCTAGTGACTAAACTGCTACTTTTTCTATATCTTTATAGGAATAACTTAGAAAATACTTAAAAGTATGCTATAGATTTCTTCCTTTTTATGAGCTGCTAAGACCACAAAGAAATCACTACGTTTTCTAAGCATGAATTAAGAGAGAACAAGGATTTTTTGTCTAATGAAAGAGTTCTACATGTTCTTAGTCTAGCTGCTACTGAGAGTTATAGTTTAAAAAAAGAAATAAACACAGCTGCATTTAGTCATAATGTTTAGTAAGCAAGAGGCCTTACTACACAGAGATGCAATGAAAAGAATAAAAACCCAAAGCCTGTAGTTTTAACAGCTTCCCAGTTCTAAAATTCTGAAAAAAACATTTGGTTCAGTTTTTAAATGGTGGTTTTAAACTCATGATAGTCTTCTGCAAACCCAGTGAAGACAAGGATATTTCTGAAGTGGTCATGAGTTAGTTTGCAGAACTGTAAGAAAATTATAAGGATTTGGCTGCATATGTAGTTGCAAATGGAAACTTGTGTCAGTCTGACTGTAGTATGGGAAATTACTTTCTCAAACATGCTCTTTTTTTTTTTTTTAATAGATTTCAGGTTGTCTAATCTGCTTTGTGAACTAAACTATTGAGAAATGGTGCATGAGAAATATTTATTTTCATATTCATCCCCTATTTTACAACAAAAGTCTACTGTATTTTTTTTTTTTTCCTCCTTCTTATTTGGATAAGGAGCCAGAAGCAAAATCTGCTTGCAAAACTCAACACTTAATCATGTGGCCATTAGTTTATTCAGATGGACACTTACTAACCACAATTATCTAATGAGAATAGATACTCTATGCATGTAATTGACACCCACAGAAAATGTGCAGGCACACTATGTATAGCAATTTGCTCTGTAATGCTTAATGTGTTAGGAGTGCTCACCAGTCCTCATTTTCTGTCTGGTGCTTCATAGTCTTTAATATTCTTCTACAAATAGGAAGCAGATAATCTCTGCTTTCCTTAAGGTACAAATGGCTGTTTAAATGAAATCAGTAACATACCCCACCTTACAGCAAAACACACTGAACATTAAATAAAGTGGAACATTTTAATATTCGGCATGAAATTGTCTGGCATTAACTCAGCTCACTTATTGCTTCTGAGTATCCTGGAGGTTCTGGGTACTGCTGCAGTACCTCTGGGAGTTCTAGATCTTGCTTTGGTCCATACTCAGGTGAGTGTTTCTTCTCTTGGCCGACATCGTCATCAGCACTGTTGCTCTTTTCAGGATACCAATCAGAAAAGATATTTCTTCTCACAAGTACAGGCTTTCCTGTTGAAACAAATGTCAATAATTTCAAAGCTATCAGACAGCTACTGAAATCAGTCTGAAAAATGCCATGTCAACTAAAATACAGTGTAGTGACAGATGTGGAGCTAAAAATACCAGTTTGACAATATTTTGAAAAGTCAGGCCCTACTGAGAGATTTATTGCAGGCTCAGTCCCTCAAAGTCTGGGCACAGATGAGGACTACTGAGCATGAAATGCAATATGTGGGAAGAGCCAAGGGCTGGAGTGAGGTGAGGCTGGACCATCTCACTGCTCCCTGGAGTACAACCCTGCTGAGGGCTGGAGCACCGCGGGGTTAGAGCAGCTCTGTTGGCCCAGCCGTGCTGCAGCAAGGCATGGTCTTGTTTTATCCTCTGTGCCAAAGGTTTGGGGCCCCATCCCCTGAGGATCCCCTTGTGGAGGGAGAACCTGCTACTGTCCACTTAAAAAGCCACAGGAGATTTAGCACAAAGGCAGACAGCTCTACCCTCCGTAACTCATACTCACACCATACTAAAGTGTGTTTCCATCATGTGCAATATAAAACCATGGGCACTCTGCCCCTGGCAGACTCCTGAGCCCTGTTTATTACATTATTGCATTACAAATATTTACCCAATGAGCTTATCTTCTGTTTCTGCCTCTGAAGATACCCCCTTTCATTAAACACCCCTCCCAAGCACTATCTAACCCTCCTTGCAGTTTTACCCCTACTATGATTCTCCCTCCTGTATCTCTCCTGCAAATGAATGTGACAAATTGCTGTGAGCTGGACATCAGCTTTTTTCTACTGCAAAAAAAATTGACCCTTTTTTAATTTCAATTTTTTACTATTCTGCTTTAAACAAAGGTCAAGCCTCTCCCCTCTACCAAAAGCATTTAGTCATGCAACATTTGTTCCTTTTGTTTCTTTTTCCCCTAGTATAGTTCCTAACACATACAGAGAAATGTGTTGGAGCTTGAATTCCCTGGTAGAACATTCTCAAATTTTCAGTGTCTCTCCAGAAAGGTGTGATTAAAAATAGACAGAGGAATTGCTTTGCAGACCTCAGCATCTTCTGACTATTTTCTCCCGTTAATTGCTGAAGATGACCACTAAAGCCAGGTTTACTGCCTGATGGGCCATTTCAGCATTTGAAAAAAAGACACTTAGAAAAATGCAGTGTCCAGCTTTACCGAACCATTGTGTCAAACCTATATAAAGTCACCCGACCAATAAATTTAATGATAATGAACTAAATAGCTTTCTACTGATGTAAAAGGCTTATATTTCCAGACAGAGCAAGGGACTTTGTTACACCACACTACTGGCAAGCATCTGCATTTGTCTGTCATTTTCCTTCTCCGGACTCTGATTTTATTATCATATTGCTGTAATGAAAAGCACAAATCATCTGGACAGCAATGGCAAGGAGCCATATCTCACCACTCTGATGTCACCAAATGACAATATTTCAAGGCTTTGTCATCATATAACTTTTGTGAAGAATACCGACTAGTTTGAGGACTAGCATACAAATAAACAGGAGCTGGCTACATGGGTCTCCTCTGACTCACGTCAGACAGATATTTCAGCCCTGCCTTTGCCTGTGCCCTTCACTCCTGGCTGGCTGCGGCAGCTCTTTGAGCAGCAGATCCCTATGGAGCCTTCTGTGCTCCTCCATGGGGACCAGGGGCCAGGGCTCGGGATTTCCCCAGGGGGAAAGTCAAACATTACAGCACAGCAGGGAAAGTTCTGTTTTGCCTGTAGTTTCACACACTGCGAACAAGTGTTTCATTGCTTTTGCTCTATTCGTAATCCAGTTACTTCATGCATTGATCCCTCCCATCCAACAGCAGGAAACACTGCTTTCTGAATTGCACACATTTATTGTGACTTGTATGCAAAATTCCCACAGTAGAAATAGCTGTGAAATTGTAGCTTTTTTCAGGCTCAATTCCTCTCCTTTAAATTAAGAAGGCACTGGACTGGAGCACTAACTCAGCATTGTTTCAGCTTTCTGTCGATATTCAGATCACCTCCCAGCAAACTAAGTCCACTCATGTGCTAAGAAACAGCTGTGAGCAAATCCTATTTGGGTCTTTGCGTAAAAAGCCACAGGATGGAGATCGAATCCGGAGAAAGTGAGTGACCTTGCTTTAAAAGGCAGCTAAACTTTAATGTCTTTAGATGAAACATTCCAGAAAGAGTAAGTGATTGAGATACGTAATGCGATAACTGGAAAACTGACCCCAATTTCTGGTTACTGACCCTCATCTTACCTGCTACTGCTGCAGAAAGCTCAAGTAGCTGTGCAAAGGCAAGTGTGAACGCACTCAAACTCTGCCAAAGGTAATGACACATTTCTACCAACAAGAAGAATTAGGTGGGGAAAAACTGATGGGTTTTGATTTGGAAAATTTTGCAAGTAATTGCTTCATTAAAAAAAAATCAATCCAAAGCTACAAAAAACCCCAAGGTGATTATTCACTGCAAAACTGTCTTAACTACACTATTATGAAAATGATATTCTGGGCTGAGATTTTTCCTCTTGTAAGTTGTTATTGGTGCATGTAAGGAGGGCATTGCTGCTTGCATTCCTGTGCTGCTTCAACAGCAAGATGGAGTCAGAGGGGCACCAAGAAATTCTCACCTGTGAAAAGAATGTAGGGTAAGAAAAGGTTATGAGAAAGGGCAATATAAAAAACTCTACTTTCTCACCAGAAGCTGTATTAAGCTACCCTTACTCAAGTGGCTCTCCAGGTGCTCTGTGTGTCCACAAGGTAGGCACAATCCTGCCAGCAACATCTGCTTGACCAGTGCTTTTCTTCAAGAAGGCATCTTGGTGCACCACTGCAGAACCATATTGCTCTTCCTGTTTATAAAGCAAAACCTCTCATACACAGATATTTATGGCATGATACGAATTCTAAGTGGTGTTTTTTGTGAAAATGTGACAGTGATATTTGTACACTTAATGGTTGTAATAACAATTAGCATTTGAAATCCATGTATGTCAAAACACCAGTATGATCCCTAATGTGCAGGTGGGTTAACAGATATGCTTCTCTGGCCAATGCAGTACTGCAAGCTAGAGGCTTATTTTGGACTGAAACATGGGACAAAAGCAACTAGATCTAATCACCAATAAAGCTTCAAAATCTGCAGCCCCCACCTTGAAACATAAGAAATTTTGAGGCACCCATGTCCTCACTATGACCAGTCTATAGGAGCCTACCAGGTGGTGTTCTGGGCATGCCTTGAAAGACCTACATATTGGTGTAGCTAATCAGGTGAGTGTTTAGCTCGATGTAGTCCTTTCTGAACTGCAGTGGTGAACCATTGGAACAGGCTGCCCGGGGAGGTGGTGGAGTCACCATCACTGGAGGTGTTCAAAAAATGTGTAGACGTGGCACTGCGGGACATGGTTTAGTGGGCATGGTGGTGTTGGGTTGATGGTTGGACTCAATGATCTTACAGGTCTTTTCCAACCTTAATGATTCTGTGATTCTGTGACTACAAACTGGATTTCTTATCATCTCATTGCATATATGTCTCCTGCAGATTTCGCTCATGTACAAAAACCAGTCGGGGTTCAGCACATACCCGTGGACACGCTGCTCTGCCCTTTGTTCAGGCATTCACGGTCAGAGATGGGGCAATGACATTTCATTCTCTCCTCTGCTTCAGCGGATTTAATGTCATACTTCAAGGAAAAGTACCTTGCACTATAAATTTTTTTTTAGGTGCTTATTGTTGGATCCTTCTTTTTTTTTTTTTTTCCTGGAAAAAATATGGGGTTTTTGAGTAAAAGATGGTAAGTGAACCTCACTCCAGAAAAGTACATTTATCTTAGGGGAGATATGCTTTCTTCTAGCTCAAAATGATTACTAGGACTGTGCACATTTCCCAAAAATAATAAGCATATGCTTATAAAACTAAGGCTTTGGTTTTTTCATTCACATTTATTTAAATGTGTATATATATATACATCACATGTTATATATTTACACACACCTGCTCATACAGCTTGCACTGTATTGAATATATAAATGTATTGACAGCCTTCTCAGATTTGCTTACCCACATCACCCTTTGGAATACAACAAATAGAAATAGTAGCAGTATTGATTATACAGCAGTACTACATGCTTGAGTCTAACCAATATAAACACGTTACATTGTGAACAGTGTCACATCAGAGGTGGCTGCTACACCATGCTGTCAGCAGCATTCCTGCCAAATTCCAGAGTTGTTCCAGGGTAGGTGTGCTCCAAGGGAAGGACAAAATGTTGCATTAAACACAGATCATTAATGGTTAAAATTCCATTGAATAATGATATTTAAATCATGCTTTCAAAAAAACTTTGAGAAAATACAATTAAATCTGATTCTCTTTTGAGCAGAGCAAATGACATGTACATTTTTTCTTGTTGGTTCTTAACTAAGTACCAGGAGTATTGAATTTCTGAGTTCCTGAGTGTTGTACAGCTATTCCAGCAGCTATTTGTGTTTTCATTATATTCACTGCAAAACTTCTTGCCTTTAGAAGACACAAGATCAAGTACCCAAAGCCAGATTCTTCCCCAGTGGGGTCAGTGGAGACTTTGCCATTGATTTTGGTGGATGCAGAATTAAGCTTTTATGTGTTGTACTATCTTGTTTGTGAATGGCTAAATTACCAATTCATTTCAGCACCTCTTTCAAAGATTATTGAAGACAACGAAAATCTTTTTTCATAAAAACAAATCTTTCATCACAATATTTTAAAAGTCTATGTAGCTACCACCATCATGAATATCACCACTATTTTACAAAGATACCCTGAGGCAGCTTTAGGAAGCAGAAAATGCAAGTGCAAGGAGAATGGTGGGCAAACACACAGCTGTGTCTTTGAGGCGTGTGTATCTCCTGGAGGTTTGACTGAAAAGGACTGGTCAGAAACAAAGACAAATTGAAACTCAGGACTGGTCCACAGTATAAGAGATTTCAGTACTCAGAGATTTCAATAATTTGTTTATATATCATCTGTGCCCTAATATAGTTGCTCTCTGGATGAGTGGATATTGTTGCCTCTATATGAAGTCAAGAAGAATTAGATTACAGAGGATAAGTTCAAACCCATAAAAACAAGAAAATGTAACTTCTGTGATAAAAAAACAGAAGACTTGAAAGTATATGCTGTTTTGTGTGCATTCTTATAACGCCACAGAATCTGAACATCTTCCAGTGGTGCATCAAGTGATGCAGCTAATATTTGTTATGTGTGTTTTGCTTTCTCTCCTGTTGCCACTCAAGGGCTCAGTGTGTGTCTGTGAAATATCACGTCTTGTATTGGTAGGGACTTTACCTGACTGGGTATTCAACCTCCTTATTGCTCTATGTCAATTTTAGACAAGTGAATTGAAGAAACACCCTAACAGAAATTCTTCATGACTGTATATTTTTAGACTTGTCCCGAGGAAAGCTCAGTCTTTATCCTTAAGCTAGAAAATGAAGATTTACCCCCCCGTCAAGTTTTTAGTGTACCACTTCAGAGACACTTTCAAACAGTGCAAATACTGTGGATATTTTTGGCTTTTGGCTTTGGTGAAGCATAAAGCATCATTTATGTGTTAAATACACACAGACACTGCAAGTCTTCCCAAGAAAGCTCCTGTTACACTTAATTTGTTTCAAATAAAATTTTAGTGTCCTCTCCTTCTGATGCCTGATGGTCACAGTCCAAAAAAGTACAAGGTCTGTTTTTAATCTCTTTAAGGCAGAAAAGCACTGTCCTTTAGTGAAAGCAGATGTGAAAGCCTGAGATTCCAGGCAATTACACACACGTGGTGATCCAGGAATAGAGCAGCTGATGATGTTAAACTCTTTCAGCCCGCTGGAATGGATGAGTCCTCTTTAAGGATAGATTCAAAGGAGTAGTATTTTTCAAACTGATGGATTATAACCCTTGACAGTCACTTAAAAAGAATAGGAACTTAAGGAAAACATAGCCTGAAGGCAATACCTCTCGGTACATGATTAAATTTCCATTCTCAATGTGTCTGTGATGACCCAACATTGTAACTGGGCACACTCACGGAGAATGACCTGAATGGCCCATACCTTGCCTCCATCATACCCACTGAAATCTCTTTGAGACATGAAGAGTTTTGCAGCCCTAGCAGCAGCAAAGGACCTGTGTTACCACTGCATGATTGCATCTATTAAAAGTAATTATAATCATTAACCACCAAGCACAGCAGGCAAGAAAAGGGGAAAATGCTGTGAAGCACAACAGACGTATGAGTTTTAAGTCACCTTTGCAGCCTTCTAACACTGAGCTGTCATGGACTGTATAGTTTGTTTAAATTAAAGCAGACCAAGAGTCCTCAGGTGTAGAGTGTTGTGGACTGTCAGTGAGCAACACGGAGTCCCCATGTTCTTGCTATCAAGCAGCCCATTGTTGTCCAGGGTAATGTTCATACCCAGAGACTGTTAAGTTACGTCTTACGGCATACCCCCACTGAGTTTGTACTAAGTGACTCCTGCTCTGACGGATGATAGAGGTTTTTCACTTCTATGCTCCTCCAGATCTGTTTGTAGGGGCAGGAACTCAAGTGAGAGCACCCCAGAGCTGCTTTCAGTGAACATTTCTAGGAGCTTGGCAGAGTTGCCTGCAAAATCAGAGGTCTGGACACTATGACTACATTCCTTAATCCTACAGAAGCATCTGAGGTCTACCAAAAAGAAGGTTGTTTTTCCAGATTATTATTTACAAGATGCTGAAATCATAGGTCCGAAGTATAAGTCAATGTATTAAAGATCACCGCTGGATTTGCAAGACGACAGTTTTCTGGAAGAAGGATCATTGATCTCCATGCAAGAAGGATTTAATATCTGTTTTTAAGCCCCTCCTTCTCCAAATAGTTGCCAAAGTCTATCAGCAGAAGGGTGGGGATGAGCTGGGATGAAATGAAACACCATTTTAGATGTAAGGGCATTTTAACATTGCTGGTTCTTCTTAATTTTAAATAAATTTAAATAAGCCATTTTAATAAAATGGAACCATTCAGGAATAGCCAAAAAAGAGCATCCTGAGGATAATCACATAGGGTTTTTCCCACCAACAGTTCTAAAACTCAAGACAAAATTGTGAAACAACTGCAGGTTGCTAACAAATCTGTAGCTGTCAATAATGTGGTGTGATCAGATATGCTGTAAATAACTAAACGAGGTCTGGATGCTGCTCTATTTTCTCTTTGTGGCCGTGGCCAGTAGCTGTTTATCGTATAGCTGGAAGGCACAGGTAGGCTGTATTCTTCATTCTTCATTCTTCATGTTCTTTCATGGATTTCACAGAATCACACAGAATCACACAGAATCACAGAATCATTAAGGTTGGAAAAGACCTGTAAGATCATTTCCATGTTTCTTTCATGGACTTGCACTCAGCTATGACATTTATTGTGCAGTTATGCAGCGCTGGCTGTGATGACAAAGTTAGCTTCACAAGTATCTGCCCTGGAGCAGGTGACTATTTTAAACATTTCAGTGACCTGGTTTACAGCATGGCCTCAAAACCAGCCATAACTTCACAACTTAGAGGCAGTAAACTTCAGCATAGCATTGCAACACTTGTTTATGGCTCTTAGGAAGAAAGGAAGGAGCTTCTTAAACCAGCTTTCCCACTGGAGCCAGCACACAGGCTTGACTTGATTCCGTTCAGAAATGCAGTTCATTAGACACTAGTCCTGGGCTTTTTATAGATTGGAGGCAATCTAGAAGTCCAATCAGTGTGAAACATGGTGCACAGCTACAGCAAGCTATAATACGAAGGGGCGTGCTTCCCTGCTTCTCACAGTTTTGCCATGACCCAAATATAATGGGCTAATTGGTTTGTATTGAATTTGGGGCTCTGTTTCTTGTTAGAGGCAAGTCCACATTTGCTTCGTTAATCCCTTGCAGAAGCGCCTACTGAATCCTGAAGTTTATTTTCACTGAGGTCTCTGTCACATTTGAGTCTTTTTCCCAGTACAGGGAATTGCTGTGCTTCCCCATATGGCTCCCATATTTCTGGAGTATATTTTTGACTGTAGAAATATATATGGTCTCCTACCCTGCCCTTCATTAAAGTGAACATGTGTACCATAAGATCTCTTTGTCACATAGCCAATGCTTTCTTGGTACCTACGTCAAATGCAAAGAACCTTCTGCCATTCTCTGTACGCTTCCTATAGAGCAGCTCTGCTGCTATGTCCACACTCAGCTGTTTAAAATACCTGCTGGGCACAAAAAAGCTCAAGTCCCTTCATAATTTTCAGAGAAATCGAACATCCTTAACAAAAGGCAGTACGCCTGCAGATTGGGGATTTGCATGAAACAGTCAGTAAGAAATGGGGAGGAGAGAAATTCAGTCTCTTCCAGGAATTTTAACTCCTACATGAAAGCTGCAGAAAGTGACTATTTTCAGTTTGGATTAGCAACCCTGAGCCTTGTCCTGGAATTAGATATCTGTGTTGGTGCTTTCTCACAAACAAACATAAGGAGATTTGTAATTTTTTCCAACAGCCTGCTTAGGATATTTTAGAAGATTTGGATTCAGTGGGGTCCTATACCGAAGGGGAATTTCAACCCACAACTGCCCAAAAAAGCTGAATCTCGATTTTTTTTTCTGTCTACTTCGTGTGTAGATACTATATATGTGTGTGTGTGTTTATGTTTATGTAAAAGCAAAGGCACTTAATTAATTAACTTGCACAAAACACAGAGAGAGAAGATCTCATTAGAATCAAGGAAAATGATGTTTTGTAAGGTATTGGTAGCATGTAAATTTGGAACCAATTTATGTTACCAATGAAGTACGTACACTTAATTAGCATTGCTTTTAAAACAGCAAATGGTCTCCCAGGATACTGTAGAGCAATTTCTTACATCTTAATGTGCAACAAATACTACTCCAAGAAACAGATTTTAGTAGGGACCAACCTATTTTAGGCAAAAGGAGATGTATAAACTTGAAAGAGGTAGAACATGCACTGTAAGGAGAAACTGTTAGGATAATCTTCCTAGATCTCACAGCAAAAAGTCTCTTTGACCTGCTTTCAGTGCTTGCCAAAAAATAAGCAAGATCCTCCTTTCTTTTGCATCTATTCACATTCCAGCTTTTAGATAATGGATTCTCACTTGCACTAAAGATATAATTGTGGTAATATCATGCTCACATAAACACTGAACGAATGGTCAGATTTACAGGACAGACTTTGTGGCCCACATTCTGTGCTTCCTTTTCCTTTTAATCATGAAACATTTCTTAACCAGAAATTGATTTTTGTGTTCAGTTTTGCAACACCTTAACCCTTTTGTTTGGCACTTTTTCCTGGGACATCACCCAGTGCAAATGCATAGAGCTGCAAACCTATTCACGAACAGAGGTGCAAGCAAATGAAGTACTGGTCAGTGCAATGAACCCCTGGGGAATCGAGCTGCAGAGACGTAGGTGCTGGGAACAAGCAGAGCATCAGAATTTGAACTCAGGTGCCTTTCCACCACTTTGTTGCCTGGATTCCTCTTATTATCTTTACATGGTAATTGGGCTAGACTGACAGTAAGAAGAACTGACCTCTTGAAACCCGAAGTTTTTATTTTTAAATTGGTGACAACTATTTAAACACAACATATTTGCTTTTCTCCTTATGTAGGATTGGATCTTTGGCAGCCATGAATGATCTTAACACGTGGGAGTTCAAAGGAGGAAAAAGATATGGCTGCATTAGAAGGATGAGGCTGCACTAAGTTTACACACTGTCTTGAGCACTTTCTCACGTGAGCAGTCCTTGGGCTTCTATGGGCTATGAACTCTTGCCTGCCTAGAAACAGTGACCACGTGCAGCTCAGAACTGCAGATTTCTTTGATACTTGTTTTATGTAAAGGCATTCATACAACCATGTCACATGTCAAGATAAAACTGTTAGATAATATCACATATCTCTACACTGCTAAAAGGAAAACATTTATGGATAACATACGTGAAATACACACAGCTCTTTCCAAGGAAGCGAACACAAGGTTATCACATACATCTGCTGACAGTAACAGATGGCAGCACTAATTGTTGTTCAGAAAGTTCATGTTGTTTTAATTTTCTCAAGGGCAATGCATGGTCATGGACATGATGTGTTTTTTGTATTATTACATTTGTGCACCGCTTAGAGAAGTGCTGCTGCTTCCCACCTTTATTGGGGTGACCCTGCAGCTTCTGCTGTAGGCAGAGAAGAGGGCTAAGCTGAGCACCCTCTCCATGGCTCCCCTCTCTCCTGCCTCTCTTTGCTCTTGCTTGGCCCATGCTATCCCTGCAGCACCAAACGCCAGTCTGACCCCTCTGAAAGGCAGCTCAGCTGATAACTATTCCTTTATTTCATTTTCGCACGAGGTTAGTTTGCTACCAGTCAACTGAACCAAATCGGCCTCCTGAAGGGGGGAGCACAGATCCTGATAGTAGAGAAAAAGGGGGCACTGCACCCCTGGAGAGGGAAAGGGAGGAAAAGAGGAAGGAACAGGGAGTAATAGGCCTGCACCATCAATGCAACAAACAGAATTCTTCTAATAGCAGAATACAAATGGAGCAAAATGTGAGCAAGCTCTAGTAATGATGCTTAATATTTCCACATACGGTGGAGAGCAGCTAGAATGGTACAGATGCAGAGGGGTTGTCAAGGAAACAGACATGTTTTGCTTCAGATGTGCAGTGAAGCACATACTCCAGACGTTCATATAGCCTCATTACCACCACATCTGAATACCTCACAGTCATCAATAATGAATTTTATCCTCATAACACCCTTGTAGTATAGTGGCACTTTATCCCATTTTTAAAGGCGTGAAAGCAAATAGATTGAGCCAACTGCCCAGTCATACCAGCACTCTGTGGTCAGACCCCTGAAATCTAAACAAGAACACAACAGTAGTACCCATCATCCAGCCAGTGTCATGACTTTGAGATGGGTCAACAATAAACTACTAGCCAAGACCGCAAAGATAACAAAATTCCAGCTCCTGATACTGGCCACAAGATTGCCAGGTTCATTTCCAAGGATATTTGACATTTTCTTCCCTGAATGTAGCAGGGAAACACGGATGTGGTTTGGAGCTCTGTACTTCAGAATCAAATAAACGTACAGGAAAAAATCTCTTATCATAAGCATACTGGTAATTTTATTAACAATTCAATGGAAAGATACAGATAAGGAAATGAGCAGACATTACATATAAAAATCCAACTTTTTATCATGCTCCATTCACTTTTGTCTTCAAACCAGCACAGCTCCCTGTAAGGTTGGAAGGGAAGGGTGGAAGGTCTTTTCTGCTTAGGGAAGATGAAGGGAATGGCCCAATCATAGGCAAATAGACTATCTGATACGCTTACCTAATGCTCAGACTGTATTTTCCTTGCCCTTTATTATCACTTTCTTTTCTAGTCTGTCACATGCCCAGCAAACTTTGTTGTTATTAGAAAAAAGAAACAATTAGAACAATCATTATTTCTCATTATTCTTATACTAGAAATTGCTATGCTGAGACATGAATTTTTTAGATTCCTAGTGAAGAAGAAACAGTGTGAGGCTTTCAGAGTAAGCTGTGGATGACAGGTAATACACTGAAAACACAGGACCTGGTAATAGGCTTTCAGTCCCTTTTAAGAAATCTGGAGATAAGTAGCAAGAGTGCCAGAAAAAGCTAAATAATGGTCCATGGTGAATAGATTAGCCCATAGTGATTTCAGGATGTAGGATGGGTTCAGAGTCACTGTTACAAGCTCTGTGTGTCAGACCCTGTCCTGAAAACCTGTTTCAAAAGCTTGGCAACATCCTTTCTTCAAAACAGGGGAGTTCTCTAAGCTGTGGCTCCATCACACAATGCGAGCTATAGAAAAGAGGAATGGCATGACATGTTCTGCCAGTCTTTGGTTAGTGTGTCAAAGGTACTGTTTCCTTTTAGACTGTCTGGTCTGGACAAATAGGTAACTGAGCATTAATTCACTTAGATGGCTGAAGATGACACTTCTGTCATTAATACAGACCTGACTTCAATAGTCCTCAAAAAGGGAAAATACCTGTGTCCTAAAACCCTCTTGAAGATGTCTACTGTCTATTTTTGGTTAAGGAACTTCTTCATCTGCCCATGAGAAATATTTTTTTCAGATTTTTCTCAAATTTAAAATATGAACAAGCTGCAAAAAGACAAATAAAAATAAGTAAGTGTCAAGAGTACGGAATGTCATCTAATTTGCCTTTAGAAGCACTCTTAAATACTTCTGCCATGAAAGTTTAAGCCCCAAAACATTTTCAAGGCCTGTGATGTAGAAATTCCCAGATTTCTTCCCACACACACGCTTTTTCTTTCTAATAAAGCAGACCAACACATCCCATTGGGATGTGATCAAATGAAGTTAAGGGTTTAGCTGGAATCCACAGAAACTGAGGGAATGGAGTGACTGTGACGTCCTCTGGTTTCGTTCTTACATCTTCCGTGCCTGCAGTATTTTCTTATGTCAGATTAATTCAGATTTCAGTGTTGACCTTAGGGCACCTAAGGCAAGTCAGTATGGATGTTCACATTCAGAACTCAAGCCCAAAAGAAAAGCTACCTGAAACATAACATTTATTTTTACAATGATTTGATCATTCAGAAATATGAGAGGAGAACTATAAGAAAAACTGTATTGCTCAAAACATTGTACAAGGCAAACTGTAGACTGTGTATTCTGCTCCTTTTGAAAATGAGTCTGTATGGGGGTTTAGCATTCAATCACCGTTCATCTAATTCTGTACAGAAATATCTAACAAATGGTTACAGTGAATATCAGCTGATTCACATTGTGATACACTTAAGAAAACAGAAAAGACAAAAATTTGTAAGAGCAAGGACTACAAAGAAAATCTATCACGAACTGATTGCAAATCAGAAGCCAATATAACTTGCAACAAAGCAATTTGGGGCAAAGACTTGTCACAAACAGCTGTTTAATGTATGGCACCAAAATCAAAAGACATCCTTTTCTTTGTGCCCAAAGAGCTCACTCATCCCTCACTCCCTAGTCTCTGAAAGGCTCTGTAGAAGAAAAATTACTTAACTATGAAGGCAAAAGATGCCAACAGTAGATGAAGAGATTGTTATAACTACCTCAACTACGCCTACAGTAATTTCTCTATCATTTACCTGTAGCATTACCTACGCTCATCTGACGAGCCCATCTGTCTCCAAGCCAGCAACACCTCCAATCTAGTGACCAGCTATTTGTCAAAACCTTCCCCAGGGTTAGAGACCTGCCTTTTTACTGCCCTTATCAGCTAACTATTATTGCCACTTTTATGACTGCTAAGCCGAGGCAGTGATAAATAAGACCTTCCCCAGCTCAGAGCTTTTCACCAGAACAAAAAAAAGTCCTCTCTAGTAGTGAAACCTGCTACTGGCACCTTAGATGGGCACAGAAACACCTCTGGGGCAATGTGAATGCAATCAGCACTTAACAGCCCTGAAATCAGAAAACTTCTTTCCTGGCTCTGTTTCTCAATAGGCTGCTGCAACCCCTCCACCCGCAGCCTTCCCTGGACAAGGGGGAACTGCACTGAGCGGCCATGTGCTGCGGACAGTGCCGGGCTTGGCTTTCCCCTCCAACAGGCTGGCTGCAAGGACATGCAAGCTGAGGAGATGTTCCTGTGCATGGGCTGGGGCCACTGCAGCAGGGGAAACATCCGTGTCGTGTGCATGAGCTTCTGCTATTGAATGGGGACATTTCAGGATGGGGTTGTTGCTTTTTGCAAGGTCCCACTCATGTATAGCTACTTGCTCTCCTGGTGTTCTAGTGACAGTCGTTGCTACTGCCCAGCTCCTAAGACTGTCATTAATAGGGCTACAGTGCTACTTTGGTGATTGGTCTGGGTATTTTAGTTTTGAAGTCTGGATTGAGAGCTTGGGTATGGCTTGAGTAGCTGTCACTTGAAGCAAGGATCCAGACCTTGGTGATGTAGCTAGTCAGTTAGTAACAGTAGTGCTACTAAAGTAAGGATTTTCAATTTACCAAAAATACTGTAATTCAAATACCTATTTCAAAGTGCATTTTGTTAAAAGAGAGCAGATCCATGTGGATCTTTTAGATAGCTGGAAAGAAAATAATGATTGCAGAAGAGATTTCATAAGTTTCACTCCATAAATTTAGATGCATGTGACTAGGAGACCTCAACACTTTGCCATCAGGGTGAAGTCCAGTGAATTTATATCCGCTGATTTCCTGGGAGGAACTATGGTATGTAGCACATGCTACAGATGTGGAGAACTGCAGCACACACAGAATGAATGGCCTTAATTGAGTTATGCCAGAATGAGTTTTTATTTATTGATTGAAGACTATACCCACAAGATTACCCCAGACCTAATACAGACCTCAGACTGGACACTTGCATAGTTTAGCATGCTACGCTGCTTGCTGTGCCCAAGACATTAGCATCTCTTGGCAAAACACCTTACAGAACAGTAAAAATCAGAGATTCAAAGGCACAGTCAGGAGGTCAGACAAATCTTTCTTTAGATACGGTTTCTTAGGCACTTGAAACAAGATCACAGGTAAACAAGCACATCACTACGTAAGTGTCTATATAAAAAGTTAGGATGATGAATGTCCACTCGTTACCTATCCACCCTGTTCAGCCTCAGAGGGTGCATCTATACTGCTAAATAAGAGAGCCCAAGACCAAATGGTGCAGATAGATTTATCTTTTTGGCACTTGATGTGAGCTTTCTTTAGCTGAACTGGCTGTATTCACGCTAGACACACAATGATAGAGCTATGGTAGCTGACCTTGGGTATACTCCAGATGCTGTGCAGGGTGCCTGTGGCCCTAAGACAGCTACCAACTGACAGCTGAACCCACCATGTCTTGTGCCCCTCGTGACTTGTGAAAACTCAACCCACTTCAGGAATATCTCCCTGCTGCAGCGTCTGTAGTTTCTAGGCATTTTGCTCAGATATTCAAACCAGGTTGGGCTCCTGGAACAAATTTCCCTTAAGTTGCTGTTAGATACAGCACTGAATATGGGCAACCTTCCAAGCAAAGCATTACTTACCCTCAGGAGTACAACAATCAGCAACAAAAACACTACAACAGCAAAATAGCCTCAACACACCCCAGCCACACCTAAAGCTTAGCATTTCCTGGAGGTTGGTCAGGTCCCACGTACTCCTGCTCCTGCGAGGGCCAAGCTGCAGCGGGACCCTCCGTCACATTGAATCCTGAGCTTCAGCAAGGGGTCCGTCCCACAGAGCCAGCCTGGCCTGTTTACTTGGTGTTTCCAAGTGCTCTCTGACCTGTTTCTGGTCAAAAAATATTGTGCCTAGCTTGGTCAGAAACAAAACTTCAAAGACTTTAATACCCGTGCTGTAATTTAAATACTGCCTGCCAACTAAACCATTCAAACCACCGTCACACACCAAAACTTGAGAGAGCAGAAGCAAAGGTGCACATCAGGGGTGCACGTCATGGGTGGAGATGTGGGAATGGTGGATTTTCAGCCTCATGGCTAACCATGAAAGGATGGTGGAAGGCAGAATGGCCAAAATCACAGCTAAAAAACCATTCATGGCTGATCCAAAACAAATATTTGCAGCTTTCCAGGCAAGATAGCTGTCACTGCACCCCTCTAGCAATTCCAAAAGGTGGGGGAAAGCTTGACCACCTCAGGACAAAGGCTTCAGGAGGCTGAAGCAGCTGAGGATAACAACTGCTGCCTCGCCCAGAATCACAGGGCTCACATCTCTTGGGAGACTTGCAGTATTGGACACTGTTTTCCAAGGACTGATCAGATGTGTTTGAAATGTATTATGTTTGTCTGGCATATGGAGGGAAAAATATCCTCAAAGAGGTTGTAGCATGAATCAAGCCTGTATTAAGTCATTGATATGGCAGTAGTTTGAAGCAAAAGTTTAAACAAATCTAAGTACGCGTTCAAGAAAAAGTGAAGTACAGAGCATTTTCAGGCATAAAGGCATCTTAAGCAATTTGCCTTATCTACTTGGCATAAAGCACGCATTTTCATTCTCCTCTCCTAATAAAACCAATAAATGTACTTCTCCTTCAACAAACAGCATATTTTACAGTATATACTAAATCTTCTTACCTTTTTGACCTTCTGAGTAGAGTATAAGGCTTTTA
The DNA here is from genome assembly GCF_030936135.1 of Gavia stellata. NCBI lineage: Eukaryota > Metazoa > Chordata > Aves > Gaviiformes > Gaviidae > Gavia > Gavia stellata. The sequence goes on along the minus strand of NC_082599.1, from coordinate 18,855,884 downwards.
TTTGAGTTTGATGCAAAGCATCTCCAACTCTTAACTCAAGACACCTGCATTTAATCTATGAATATTCTCAGAAGTTTTTCATACTCTGCAAGAGAGGGCTGCAATCATGCAACTCAGGTGTGATACCAGTCTAAATCACTCACCAGGTCACATTTGATTGAAAGCCCATACCTATCATATGGACTCCTGAACTGATTTTGACTTATGATTTAAAACAATGAAACAAGTCAGGAAAAACTAACTGTGACAAGAACACTCTGTTGACATTCCACATGTACAGAGGTCCTGAAGACACTTAGTACATGCCTGCATTATTGACTGCAGTATAATAGAAAAATACCCAAAGGAGACTTAAATGAGCAACATTAGGTACTATTAGCAGCCAAGTGATGATAACATGGAGCTCAGAGGAGGCTTATTTATATAATGAGAAGCAGTTCCCAATATAAACATAGTTAAGAGGTAATAATGAAAACTAAGGTCTGCATGCCAAAACCCAGAAGTACATCCAGAGATTTCCCAATATAAGTTGGCACTTAATTAACACAATTACCCAACTTAATGTTCCAGCTCAGCAAAATACTTAAGCATATTCAGAATACTCTAATGTTACTGAAGTTTACAGAAGTTGGTGGGTGGGAAGTGCTTTGATGAAAAGAGACAGAAATTAAGCCAAATGTGATAGAATTAATTTTCAGTTGAACAAATTTTCAGTTACAACTGGTTGAGAATAAAATAATATATTTCAGAAAGTTCTGAAGAAAACTAGTTTAAATTCTCGAACGTTGAATTACCTAAACACCGGAGATGTTGCCTTTTCCTTCTCCCACATTTCTCCCCTTCTATGTCCATTACCCCTACCTTCAGTTTCTTATTTTCCTTTTTTTCCTCTACCTTTCCAGTGGAAAAAAGACAAAGGGGAAAGTCAGAGAAATTGTTTTCATAAGAAGATGTAGAAACTTTTGAAAATCCTTTTTCCACAGTTGTCCTTTTAGAGAAAATGCTATTGAACCCAAGGTTATATTTTAACATGACATGCTTTTACTTCAAGCTTCTGCTAAAGCCAGGCATTAACACCCTTCTAGCGAGAAATTACATCCAGCCTTTTAAGGCTACTTTGAAGAGATGCCATTTAACAGGATTGTGCTAGACTGTCTGGAGAGCAGTTAGTTTCTCTTCTGAAGAGCCTATAACAAAAAAAAGGAATCCTGCAGTTCCCAACACGCCTGCAGAGCTCCAAGGAAAGACTGAAGAAAGCTATACAAACTGCAGCTGGCCAAGAAACTGTTTTAGCAATAACGATTCAATTACCTAATGCAGAAAAGAGTTTCTTGGATCCCCCAATAGCAGTCATTTGGCGTTCAGGCACCAAGACCCAGACCGTGACACGTGTATACATGTATAGATACAGAGGTGCTGAAGTCCAGCAAATTGGCAACATAGCTGTTTGGAGGCCCACTCACTACCTCTTTTTTCAGGCAGCACTACCACAGCAGTACAGGCACTGCCACTACCACAGTTAATATCTTCTGAGACTTTTTTTAAGGCAAACCCTGCAAGCAGAGGAAGGGACACCATGCTTGGGCGCACAGTGTGCTTCTAGACACATATGTATGTTGTACAAGTGAAGGTCTGTGCTGGTTTTGGCTGGGATAGAGTTAATTTTCTTCATAGTAGCTAGTATGGGGCTGTGTTTTGGATTTGTGCTGAGAACAGTGCTGATACACAGGGATGTTTTTATTACTGTTGAGCAGTGCTTACACAGAGTCAAGGCCTTTTCTGCTCCTCACCCCACCCCACCAGCGAGTAGGCTGGGGGTGCACAAGATTTTCGGAGGGGACACAGGTGGGACAGCTGACCCCAACTGACCAAAGGGATATTCCATACCATATGATGTCATGCTCAGCATATAAACTAAGGGGAAAGCTGGCCGGGGGACCGCTGCTTGGGGACAGGCTGGGCATCGGTCTGAGGGTGGTGAGCAATTGTTTTCATTTGCATCACTTGTCTTTCTTGTTTGTTGTTCTTATTTTCCTTTTCATTACAATTTTTATTATTATTATCATTACTATTATTATTTTATTTTATTTCATTTCATTTACTAAACTGTTCTTATCTCAACCCATAAGCTTTCTCACTTATACTTTTCCGATTCTCTCCCCCATCCCGCTGGGGCAGGGGGGGAGTGAGCGAGCAGCTGTGTGGCACTTAGTTGCCAGCTGGGCTTAAACCACAATAAGGTCAGACTCTTGAAGAGAAACACAGGGTGAATCTGAGTGAGCCATTGTATATAGCGGTCACAGACCAAGATGGTTTGGACTATTATGGAAAGGGCATAAACCATATCAGCTGCTGAATCAGAATCACAAAACCACAGAATCATTAAGGTTGGAAAAGACCTGTAAGATCATCGAGTCCAACCATCAACCCAACACCACTGTGCCCACTAAACCATGTCCCATAATGCCAAGCCCACACATTCCTTGAACACCTCCAGTGATGGTGACTCCACCACCTCCCTGGGCAGTCTGTTCCAATGCTTCACCGCTCTCTCAGTAAAGACATTTTTCCTAATATCCAGCTTAAACCTCCCCTGGCGCAACTTGAGGCCATTTCCTCTTGTCCTGTCACTTGTCACAAGAGACCAACACCCACCTCTCTGCAACCTCCTTTCAGGTAGTTGTAGAGAGCGATGAGGTCTCCCCTCAGCCTCCTCTTCTCCAGGCTGAACAACCCCAGTTCCCTCAGTCGCTCCTCAGAAGACTTCTGCTCCAGACCCCTCACCAGCTTCGTCGCCCTTCTCTGGACACGCTCCAGCACCTCAATGTCCTTCTTGTAGTGAGGGGCCCAAAACTGAACACAGCAGTCGAGGTGCGGCCTCACCAGTGCCGAGTACAGGGGGACAATCACTTCCCTGGTCCTGCTGGCCACACTGTTTCTGATACAGGCCAGGATGCCGTTGGCCTTCTTGGCCACCTGGGCACACTGCTGGCTCATATTCAGCCAGCTGTCAGTCAACACCCCCAGGTCCTTTTCCACCAGGCAGCTTTCCAGCCACTCATCCCCAAGTCTGTAGCATTGCATGGGGCTGTTGTGACCCAAGTGTAGGACTGGGCACTTGGCCTTGTTGAACCGCATACAATTGGCCTCGGCCCATCCATCCAGTCTGTCCAGATCCCTCTGCAGAGCCTTCCGACCCTCAAGCAGATCAACACTCCTGCCCAACTTGGTCTCGTCTGCAAACTTGCTGAGGGAGCACTCGATCCCCTCGTCCAGATCATTGATAAAGATAATAAACAAGACCGGCCCCAAAACTGAGCCCTGGGAGGACACCGCTTGTGACCGGCCACCAACTGGATTTAACTCCATTCACAGCAATTCTTTGGGCTCGGCCGTCCAGCCAATTTTTTACCCAGCGAAGGGTACACCCATCTAAGCCACGATTCGCCAGTTTCTCCAGGAGAATACTGTGGGAGACAGTGTCAAAGGCTTTGCTGAAGTCCAGGTAGACAACATCCACAGCCTTTCCCTCATCCATCAGGCGGGTCACCTGGTCATAGAAGGAGATCAGGCTGGCGAAGCAGGACCTGCCTTTCATGAACCCGTGCTGGCTGAGCCTGATCCCTTGGTTGTCCTGCATGTGCTCTGTGAGCGCCCTCAAGATGAACCTCTCCATAATCTTCCCCGGCACCAAGGTCAGGCTGACAGGCCTGGAGTTCCCCGGATCCTCCTTCCGGCCCTTCTTGTAGATGGGCGTCACGTTGGCAATCCTCCAGTCATCCGGGACCTCTCCCGTTAACCAGGACTGTTGATAAATGGTGGAGAGCGGCTGGGCAAGCTCCTCCACCAGCTCCCTCAGTACCCTTGGGTGGATGCCATCAGGCCCCATAGACTTGTGGGTGTCCAGGTGGCACAGCAGGTCGTTAACTGCTTCCTCCTGGATCACAGGAGTTTATTTTACTCTCCATCCTTGTCTTCTAGCTCAGGGAGCTGAATACCCTGAGGATACCTGGTCTGGCTATTAAAGGCTGAGGCAAAGAAGGCATTAAGTACATCAGCCTTTTCCTCATACTTGGTGACAATGTTCCCTCCTGCAACCAGTAAAGGACGGAGATTCTCCTTGGCTCTCTTTTTATTGTTAATATATTTATAAAAACATTTTTTGTTATCCCTTATGACCATGGCCAGATTGAACTCTAGATGGGCTTTTTCCTTTCTAATTCCCTCTCTGCATGATCTAATGAGATCCTTGTACTCTTCTTCAGTTGCCTGCCCCTTTTTCTAAAGGTGATGATCTCTCCTTTTTTTCCTGAGTCCCAGCAAAACCTCCCTGTTCAGCCAGGTTGGCTGTATTCCCTGACAGCTCTTCTTAAGGCACATGGGGACTGCCTGCTCCTGTGTCTTTAAGATTTCCTGCTTGAAGAACATCCAGCCTTCCTGGACCCCTTTGCCCTTCAGGACCGTCTCGCAAGGGGCCCTCTCAATCAGCGTCCTGAACAGGCCAAAGTCTGCCCTCCGGAAGTCCATGGTAGTGGTTTTGCTGACCCCCCTCCTTACTTCACCAAGAATTGAGAATTCTATCATTTCATGGTCGCTAAGCCCAAGACGGCCTTCGACCATCACTTCTCCTACCAGTCCTTCTCTGTTTCTAAACAGCAGGTCAAGTAGGGCATCTCCCCTGGTAGGCTCCCTTACCAGCTCTGTCAGGAAGTTATCTTCCACACACTCCAGGAACCTCCGGGACTGTTTCCTCTCTGCTGAAGGCCAGAAGAGGCAGTTTTGGATCCAGCCTGAAGAAGGATGGTTCTCTTTTCACCAGTATTTCACAAATACTTTTGTCTTTCCTCTGAATTTCATCCTTGGCTAATTTAGGCTATGTTAATGTCTGTAATCCCCTTCTTATAGTAATTATTTCTTTGAGCCCTTCAAATCAGTACAAATGCAGTTGGTGAAAAATACATCATGTAAAATTTCTCCTTTTTTGCTTTTAGTGGAAAAGGCTGAAAGAAATACCAACTGGTCTCAGATTGTTTTTTGGAGGAATCTGTTTCAAAATTATTCCCAAATGGAGGTAATTTGGTAGCACCTCTCTTTCATTCAGCTTTAATAAACAATAGCATCTCCAAAAAGAATACACAGTTGTATAATTCAAACTAATTGTAAAGAGTCTTTACTTAGAACACGTAAGCTTTAACTTGCACAGACCCTGACAAAAGCATAGCTGTGCTACTGCAAAGGTCTGACCAGGATAACCCCCCACAACACTGTCAAACCTTCCACATACAACAGAGAGCCTATGAAGCACGAAGGCAGTACACATTTCTTCTTTAAAAAAATGTATTCTCATTTTTCTTCTCTGCATTACTATGGTGACCATAGCAATGACCAAGATACTGCTTTTCTGACACAAGTATTTATTAGTGTAGTAGCATCAAATGCAATTTTCATCTTCTCAGATCTACAGTTACAACAGCAGGAACAGAAAACAGGTAGGCTAGATGAACTCTAGAAATGTGTACTATTACTGTCCTTGTTTAATGCCACTTCAGCAAACACAGGTAACTAATTCAGATAACTTCTGTGAAATCCTGGCCCCAAAGAGTCAGTGGTAAAAACCATAGCAACTGCAATTGGCCTTCCTCAGAACAGAACATAAACACCAATGAAGCCTTATTGTTTTATTTATTTCAGTAAAGTTCTTTTAAAAGATATTACAATATAATATTAACAGAGGCAAGTGCCTGAACAGTATTTTTAAAACAAGGTAATATTTCAAAGTAGGAAATTTCATAAAATAGCACCACTTGAAACTAGTGTAGTTTTCACAGTGTACTGCAATCTGCAGAGACCACAGAACAGAGGAAGCATCCACAATATTAAAATAGACTTAACATATTCCGCCCAGTTTTGACTTCATAGAAAGCATAACAAATTTGTATAGGTAATAAAATATATTCAGGTAAAATCTTTGAATTCACAAAATGTTTCACAATACAAAACAATGCAGGTCTTTGTAAGCGAAATCCTTTTTCCTCCTGTATGAGCAGCACTATACAACCTAAATTATTTTCCTCCTGTAATGGTCATGCTTTCTAGAACAACCTTCTTGCCCATTATCTGCATAAGATAAATGAAATAACCACCTGCCTTCCTGGATGTATTAACTTCAATTCTTTCTGTACAGCTAGATTCTGCCAGCCTCATACTTATTCTATTACTTTATGAATACCTCCACTGGAAATGCTCTCTGGCAGAAAGGATCAGAGAGACTGTCTCCAGGTATTTTAACCATATTCATGAACATGGCATGAAAAGATGCAAAAGAACAGTTTTAAAATTAGCTCTGTACTTCACAGTATTATATGGTGCTACTAATAGAAAGAAACCATATGAAAAATTAACAAAAAAGTTCAAAAGTTTTAAATATAATTAAAAAGATATACCTGTCAATAAAACATGCAATTTATTACAGCAAATGGGATAAGTGCCATAAAAATAGCATCCATTGTATATCGCCTGATTCCTCTTGATCTTATTTAGGATCATAATGCACCACTTAATGTTGCACAGCACGAGGCAATATATATCATTCTCATAGATGCAAAAGCTATATACTGTGCCATTAATTAGACTATCATAAATCCACACTGATTTCAACACACTTACTCCAAATTCATGTTATTGTAACCAAGGTCAGAGAGTGGCCTGAACTAAGGATTCAGCCTTTTTTGTTTTTTTTCCGAGAGATGCAAAAGAGGCTCAAATGATCAGCCTTTTCTTGCTTGAAATAAGGCTAAGCTTGCTGTAAGTTGCAGTTAGTACTACATATTTAATAAGACTTTTCTTTTTTATCATGTGAGTATCTTGTCACAGATGACGTTAGCAAAATGGTATTAGATGCATTATCACCACCAGATGGGTGCAAAACACTGCATTTCTGCCATTGTGCTTCTAAAAGTCTACTCTGAATTTAAGGCCAATTATGGGCACTCCCCCCAGAATCCTCAGAGAAGATTTACTACACTGAAGAATTCATACTCTGAAATCTCTCTTAGCTGTAATAATGTACTTAGCTGTAATAATGTTCACTTGTACCTCCCTGGTAGTTTTTTGCATTTAAATACAAGTACCACCAACATGTGCATAATACAGGATTTGAGCATCAGTCTCTTCCACATTAAAGCAATTCCACTGATACCACAATCTCACTCAAATAAAGCATACTCATACAAATCATGCCATTAGATTTGCTATATGCTATATATAGGCAAATGCTTATTATATTCAAGTAACATCTGCACTTTGCTAAAGATGTATCAGATTATGTCCAACACCAGATTCTGGTATCTGCTACACAGGTTTAAATCTAGAATGGCTCTTAAGCGGTCATACTGAGGAGTGGCAGCCTTTAAAACAACTGCATAGAGCAAAACAGCAAAGAAAAATAAGGGGGTTTGTCTGTGAGGAAGTGACTTTCTTAACTTCCTCTAAAACAAAACCACAAGCATATCATTTCAACACTATCTTCCCCTGAAGTCTTACCTTAGAAATTCCCAGGTCTGCTCTCTGCAGAGCTCCTCTTAATGTCACGTGCATCCTTGTACAGAAGCAAGCTACCTGCTTCTGTGAGGAAGAAGCCCTTTGACCCCCTCGTTGCAAAATCACCTCTTTGTAGAGAGGAGTTTGTTCAAGAACATATGACAGCCTTGATATCATCTAGGAATCATTTCACTAGTTTGCCTTACCAAGCAGATGGATATGTCAGAAAATTTTAACTCCTGTGGCATTTCACCTTTATTCAGTGTCAGCAGACTTACAGAGTGAAGTACCCAGAAAAATTGCTCTGCTCCTAGGTAATGCAGCTCTTCTGTATGTAATAGATACACGTGCTCTCATGCCAGAAGTCTTCCTCTACCACTACAAAATATCCTCTGTAACAACAACAGTATTTCACAAATGTTGAGCACCTTCAATATTAGCTTTACTCTGTCCTTTGTTACGTCCTTGCAAGAACGAATGAGCCTGGCTACACAAAGGCACTGAGACCTCTGTCACAGACTTCAGGGACACCGGGATTGAACTTACTGTGGTTTGCACACTTACGCTGGCTTCAACACAACACCCAGTGAGGTATCTTGTGATGGACTGCTTAGACTTTCCAGCTGAAAGCAAGAAAAACTACTGTTCTCTGTTTGGAGCAGAAGAGTAATTTGTCCAAAGCCTGCATACCTTTGAGTATAAACTTGAAGAAAATAGGATGAGGGAAAGACATCCTCAAGTGTTAAGGACACAGTTATAAAGTTACGAGTAAAAATAGAACCACCAGATACAAGCCTTGCATTTGGGTTCATGCTTCCACAGAAAATTATAGGAGGAGACTATACAGCAAAAGCAGCGTGATAAACTCCAAAACAGGTGAAGAGCACAGGAAAGTGCATATATTTTAGATATACATACTCAGGCAGACACCTACATTAAAGTTATATCATGCATACTATTCCTTCTTTCAGCAAGGTTGATGTAAGGCAGCCTGTGAGTGCCTTATTAACGGCCCTCTGCTGTAATTATGTATGTGACATACATACATCTGCTCTTTAGTAGGGATGGCTGGAAAGAGTTGAGCTACGTGACAGAGCATGCTATTTACTTCTAACAACGAAATGAGAAAGGAGAGTGAATCAGCACTTGTGGAGGAGAAAGGAGAAAATGAGATAAAACACTCTACATAGATTAGAAAAAGAAAGAATAGTTTGAGGGAAGAGTTGGAAGAAGACAAAAATCAGTGTCACTGAATCCATAATTTCTTTTTAGAATTAACTGAGTGATTTAAAAAAAAAAAAAAACCAACAAACTTTTTAAATAAGTACCTGTTCAGCAAAATAAGTATGTTTGTGAATGGTGTTCCTTTTTGGTCAGAAAAATATTTTGTCATATATAAGAAACTGAATAAAAATTTGTTTAATTTTGAGGTGTCTCATTTTCAAGACATTCTTTTAATACTTGTTTCTTTTCTCCTATACACTCTTACTTTTTAGAACAGAATTCCTTCCTTCTCATCCTGCAACTTTTCAGCAGCAAAAACTAAAAACAGGAAAGAGCCTTCCCAAATTACTTAAATGCAGATTATTTCCAAATGAAATTAGAACAGTTATTAGTTCTAATGTTTTTGTTGAGAACAATTATTATATTTTGTAAAAACAATGTTCCTTTTTTGACCCATGTCCATTTCTATAATATTAAGCATGTAAACTCCACTGTCATCACAGTACAACCTCTAGTTAGAGGCATGTTCTCTCCATTCATAGAAAGCAAATTTATAGACAAATTAGCCTCAAAGTGCATTTAGTCTTGCTATTAGCCTGCTGCAGTGAAGACACTGAAAGCAGGTTTCTATTATTTGGCTGCGCTGCTTTCAGTTGCAGTACTAAAAGGTATGTATTTACCCTCACCTGCAATTTCTTGTGGTCCAGAAATAACTTATGTTAAGAGGCTGCTTTATTAAAAATAAAAGAGTTTTACCTAAATTCAAAGTTCCCCTGCCTGAAGATGTTAAAAGAAGTAAAATCTTGGAACACTGAAAGCTCTCTTTTCTTTAAATACTTGTAATTTGATTAAGATTATATTTAAATATTCCTAAAATTGAGAGTATTTTAGTGGGACAATCTGCTCATGTCAACACAATATAAGGTGTTAAATATGTATAGAATCAGAGTAGAATCCAAATGCAGTTTAAACCCCAGTTCTGTGCTACCTTCACTGTACAGAAATTAAGATGAAATCCATAAAATAGATATATTGGTTCCATGTTCATGAGTGATCTGATTGATCCTTCCACGCACACAGTCAAGAGAAACTGATATCAGTGTTCCGTTATGTACTTCAAAAGATGCACGGAGGGACACACTGGTCCATATGCTTCCCTCTGGCATCTGACCTCCAATCTGCTGAGCAATTGCTGTGGGTTGCATGTGATCCATGGTCAACTGATTGAGAGTCATTTTGAGCACACTGCATGAGTGGATTAGCTTTAAGTTAAATGCAAGGCTGGCAACTCCTTTTTCAGTAAAAATGAAATACTTCTGAGCAAGCTGTCCAGAAGAAACCAGCTGTATCTGTTTCTCATTGGATGAGAGCTGGGTGAAATCCAGTAATTTGTTTCTCACAGCTCCAGTAGGCAGACCTGTAACAGAAACTGTGGCTGATATGGCACTAGAAACTGCTGAAGGGATCCAGATGAGGCTAAACATACTAATTCCAGAACTATCTCCAAAATACCGAACATTACACTGTGCAGGAGAAAGTATCTCAAAGCTAATCAGATCTCCAGCACCAACTTTTGTGGCTCCGGAAGCAGATATTGATGTGTCTCTGTAATTTACCCCAGATTTAAATACATTCATTAATTCTCTGTTGGTACCATTCCTATTGATATAAGAAATTAAGGAGAAGCCCTCCCGGACACACATATGACCCATGGAATACAATGCCTGGTGGAACACAAATTTGACAACACCAGTTTCAGTGAACTTTATAGCTCTGCCATCATGAGATAAACTTAGCATGTAAGGGTCAGAGACAGATATTATTTTAAAGGTAGGTCGATAGTTGGTTTGGTAATGCATTGCTGTTGACATCTGTGCACTGAGTGCCACAGCACCCGTGTCGTGGGACAACCAAAACAAACTGAGGGGGGTGTTAAGATCATAAATACTTAAGTCTTTACTTTGATTGCAGAATTGATTGGGGCTCCTCAGATACACAGAAAGAGTTTGGCTGGGCTCCACTTCAGCAGCACTGCTTAAACTAGTGCTCTGGAAATACTTTCCTTCTGGCTGTTCAATGCGAACACTGCTCAGTTCATAGCCTTCCTCACTGCCATTTAGCTTTAAGGAAAGTTGCAAAAAATTCCTGCAGTTATGCTTTACTGCGAAATTTAGGTCAGTCCACAACAGACCATGTTGCCTGAATACCAGGCTGTTACCTTCAACAGATAGGATTTCACAGGGAAGCTTTCCCTTTATCTTCAAGTTCAAGCCAGAGTAGACCTGAGAGATGCCAGGTTTTACAGAGGGTAGAATGATGTTTGCAGCCCAAGACTCTGAGAACTTGTTTTCACTGGTTGCTGAACAAACTGTATCACTGACGGTGGAACAAGGCATGGCCACCATTCCATCTTCACACTTTAAACACGCCTGGCATTCCTGCATTTCCTTGTTAAAGAAATACTCCTCTCCGCACAGCCCCAAAGCTGCATCTTTCTCAGCAATTCCAAGGCATCGGAAACCACCTGTTCACAGGAAATGAACAATTTTTATTGTCATACCTTTAAAACGATAAATCTAAGAACTCTATAGCTCCACCATATCAAGTATCTTCAATAACACATCTAATCATAACAGAGAAAGCAGAAGACAATTACGATGTTAGATCACTTTGTGCTATTAAAGGATCCTTGATAGCAAACAGAGGAAATACTAGGGGTAACCCACCTCATCCAAGTCTAATCCAGTGGTTTAGAGTGGGAAAGGAGCAAGACAGGGCTGCATAGGGGCAATTCATACCAAGCCCTGTAATGGATCAGATACAAGGATATTGCTGGAAGGGCACTCTCTCCCTTCCCCTAGGTGAAAGGCATGGTTAACTAACTGGGGCACTGAGCAGCAAAGATATTTTCAGCTAATGGAGAGCTCCCATGTACAAGGAGAAATGTGCACTGCCTGCCCAGCTGTGTTATGGGGTAGCACTGTTGTAACTGTGATTGCTAAAGGAGTTCTTTTCAACTGCTAACCCCAGAGTGGAGCTGGCTATGCAGACTGCTGATGCAGGCAGAAAAGCACACCACACGTACTGCAAACTGCAAGACAGAGCAGTATACATGCACCTGGCCCACAAGGGAGGTCAGAATATTGGCTAAAATTCACTTCTGATACTGTATTATTCAGCAGAGAACACCAGATACCATGTCAGTTTATACAGGCTTCACATATTCACCCTCATATCTCTTTGTCTATTTATGTTTCATTCACTTAAGCGATGATTCTCCACTAACACTGATGTGTAGGACTACACAATTTATGATGTGAGAACATTCTTTCTGAGACCAGGTATCATTTTCTCAAAAGAGCTCACTGCAGAACAGTAAGATTTTTTCATTTGAAAAAAGTCACGAGAAACTTAACACTTTGTTCCCCCTGAAAGTGTCTGGCTTTTTTTTTTTTTTTTTTACAAGAAACAAAAGTCAAATAAGTAAGATCACGTTTTTTGAACATAGAACATTCCAGAGGGAGCACAGAAAAAAAATCCCAGACAAGCTTTCCTTTTGAAATCAGTTTTAACCATGGTGTAATTGCTCACATGACACTTCTCAACCAGTTCTACTTCTCATATCAACAGTTCCCCAAACACTGAGAAATACTGGATGAACTGCTGTTGAGTACACAAATACAGCTGGTTCACATAGCAGAGAAGATACGCAGTAGTGCCTAGAAATACTTTTTATGCTATCTGCATCTTTAAAATATTTTAATATATATTTAAGGATTTTTATAAATATCAAGTTTTATAAATACATGTGGTGACCACTCTCACCAATTTGCTGTCCAGTCTTTTATTGGTTAGATCTGCAGCAGGTGTTCCCCCCGCATGTACTTCAAATAGGGGACTTCAAAGCAGCACACAGGCCACTTTATACTGTGGACAGAGTGGCAAGAGCAGCATCCTACCCTTTTCCCAGAAGAGGTCAAGCAGCAAATGACAGCCAAACATCAGAAAGCCAGCACAGCAGCACGCTGTGACTGCTTCCTGCTTCTCTTTACTGCCGGACAACCTCTCGCACCTCTTTCTGGCTCCTGCTCTGGGCACTGCTGCACCTGGTTTAACAGTGGGCAGCCCAGCTGTACTCAAGCTGGTTTTGTGAAATCGAGTATCTCTGCAGCACATTCACCAGCCCTCACCATCCACAGAGGCCAGGCAATTGCAAGGCAATTAGAGTGAGCCACACATATTTTTCTGCTGTTACTACTCATAACTGCCTGATGCAAAGGTGACATTCAAGCAGATTAAGCATGCGAATCCATCTCTTTTTAAACCCTCTACGTCAAATTTGGATCATCACGAATCAACACGGCTAATTACAAATCGGGACTATCTGTCTAGGTTCTCGTTCCTCTTCTCCCTGCATGCCACAGTAAGTTCTACAGTAAGTCCTCTTTAGGTTGCATGGCATTCTGGGGAGAGTGCCTTTGGTTGACTTCACTTGGTGGGTTCACACCAAAGACAACAGTCTGACCACTCTCCCGTGAGTCTAAGAAGGAAATGATGCACTAGACTCCATTTTTGCTGATTAGGTACCTCCAAGTGGCATTGCTCCTTGATGACTAGCCTTTAATCAAATAACCTAATAACTCTTATCCCAGATAAAAGCAAGAAAAAGTAGCAGGGGAAGAAAGTATGATGTAGAGGGAAGTGGTAGGGTGAAGAAAGAGAGGCTCCTAGTTGCATGTTTCTTTATTGTCATTTGCTGACTCGCTTCACAATGCACAGTGAACATTAGTTGCTACAGATGCAACAATCTTTGCGTGCAGCTCAAGAAACAACATACAACATCTGGAACTCATATGTCAGAACACATCCCCATCTCCCATACATTACCGGAAACAGACATTCAGTTTCAGACTCCCTTTTGACAAGTTAATTGCACTTGTATAAGATAATGAGCTATCATGAACAGACAGGCTGAAAGTAGCAGTCCTCTCTAATAAAAAAATAAAAAGAATGCTCTCTCTTCCATGACAGATGGGCATGACATTGACAGGACATTGATTCCTGATCCAGGTGACGGGAAATAGTTTGCTTTCACATCTTTACAAGCCACCATTAAAACTGAGAGAGGAGGAATCAAGGGAAGAGTCCTTTCCTTTCAAATACATTGCTACTGCCTTTCTGTGGTCTGACACACCACCACTAACCATCTGTTTCTTAGCAGTATTTCGCCCTCACTTACCTTCCTCCAGCAGTTGTATAGACCCACTCTTGGTCTGTGTCCCCCCACCACAGAACCCACTGGATAAATTCCTTACAGCCTTCCCTCTTCCAAGCCACAGACTAGAATAACACCAAATGACTACCACATTGGTGGCTCTCCATTCCTAGGGCTGGGGCCTTCTGGGCTTCCTTCCACAAAAACACCAACTCAACCAAACCCAGTCTCTTACTAAAGAAAAAAGAAAGCCTTACACCTTTCCAATGCTGTGTCTCAAATTTTGTGCCCTAAGCTGTCTTGCCTCTAACTGCCCACCACTAAGGCTGTCTAAAAGTGTCTTGCCTCTTCTTTTGTAAGACTGATGATACCACCCTCTACAACATTGCCACATAAGGCAACACTAAGGCAACACTCTCTGCCTCTAGCCATTTCCAGCTTCCTGTGGTGTTTGCAGTAATACCATCCAACCCTCCACAGTTTCTGCCCAGAGGATATAAAGACAATATAAGTGAGCCCATGTCCTCTTTTAACACTTTCCTAGGACCAACTCCCTCATCCTTTTGTCTCCACCAGTGGCAGGGCAGGAATAGTACAAAATCACTCATAATCAGCTGAAAACAGCCCTTGCCCCTCAGGGAGGCCACCGTCTTTTTACAAGTAAGAAGTCTAGAGGAGGAAAAACATAAAACCTAATTAAGTCCTCCCTTGGTTATTTGACTGGGAGCCTCAGGTAGAGCTCACAACAGGTGAAATCTATTTGATCACAGAGTTCCTTTCAAGTTTTTTTGGCTGACCAAAAATTAGACAAGTAGAAAGAAACCTAGTACCTGGATATAATTTGCTCGTATGTCTATTAATTTTGCTCTTTTGTGTCTGACTGCCATGAAAAGTAATGAAAGTGAAGTCTGCAGTGCAGAATTCCAGTCAAATCTGTTCTTGAATGTCTGAAAAATTCCCCCAAGCCCTTGCAGATGATGGAAACTGTTGATTGTTCCTCAGTATTTGACAATATTGTTGCTAATGGAGAAGAGATTGATGGAGGGAGGCCTTATAAGAACCTTCATTAGATCAAATCAAGTATCTATGCCAGTGCAGCAGAAGGAAAATGACAACTATTTTTCTCCATTAGGAATAATATCTTTGATTTTGACCCTATCTGCACCAGCATAAACAAGAAGAAAGTCAGGTCATAAGTGAAAATTAAAACCAAAGCATATAAAACCCCACAAAAATAAGGTAAAAGGGACCATCCAATGCTCCTAGTGGATATTATGTCCTAAATAGCCCATTGTCCACATGAACTGCTATGAACTTAGAGCTGAGTGGTTTTCAACCCCTCTGATTCCAGCAAGCTGAGCATGTCATTACTCACAAACATACAGGCCTGAGTGCTTATCTATCTCTTTGGCTTGTTCCTGAAGATCTAATTATCTTCAATCTTTCATTATCAGAGAATATAACTTACCCGGAGTATTCAGGCATTTTATCCTCTCACCACAAATGCTTGGAGATTCAATGCATTCATCTCTGTCCTGTAAATCACAAGAATCATACTGAAACACTTTAACGCAACAACTTAGATTTGAAAGAGGCACTTCTTCAGGCTTTGTGACACTCATCTGCCAGTAAAAGGTATATGTGGGAATGGAGAGGGTGCTGATCTCATAAGCATGTTGGAGCAAGACAACTTGTTTTGGATTTGTCACCTATTTTAACAAGGTATCCAAAAAGACTGCATGATGTCCACAGAAAGCTAGTTGTATGCAGATGACGAGCTAAGTGGATTGGTTGTACAACTAATTCTTGTTACAATCCATGATCTGTAAGCCATGCATCACTCCATTGGTCTTAAGCATGTTGTAACAATGGAGATAGTGTTAGGAAAGGCTCTTAAAGACGTTTAGTCTGGGAGGAAGGTGCTAACTGAAAAACACACAAGAAAGGTAAATGATAAAATAGTATCTCCTGTCAACAAGCCCTCCTTTCACCCTACAGCAGGTAGAGGGGAAAGAGTAACAGGCTACATTTGCATTTAAATGCTAGCATTAAAGAAAACTGAGACTAGCAAAGAGGGAACGGGACAGACTCAGGTTCTCTTCTCAGTATCTTAGGCTTAGGTCACCAGCCATTTGGGCTCATGTTAAGCTAAGAATTGGAGGCAACACTTGGCAAACAAGACACTGCTTTTAATATCAAGCTCCCCATATATCTTAGGACTTCTAAATGAAAGAAAGTGACCAAAGAACCATCTTATTTTGTTTACATGCTGGTTTTGTATTGTATAATAAATGTATTTTATAATAAAATGTATTTAATAATAAAAGCATCCGTGTTCCATATTTTTATATGTTTGTATGTTATGTTTAAGCTGGAACTAGTTTTTACATTTGTTTTAACTGACAACTTTTGTTTCCAGACTTATAAATAAATATCTGACCTCTAGTTTTGCTTAGTAAAGCTTTCCTCTGCTTTTCAGAGATGTCTAGAAGTTCCTGCAAAGTGGACTGGGATTAAATAAACAAATTTAGCAAGCATAAGTATACACATTTTAGGATGTCTTTTCCTACCATCATGAAAAGGATCAAAGTCCTGCCAGCTGTCAGGTTTGGGAAAGCATCACACCCAGCAGGCACAAACTAGTGCCCCATTCAGAGCTGTAAACGGTAAAGAGAAAACCCACAAAAAACTTCAGGCAGACTTTGAAGTGCCATAGACCCATTAGGTAAAGCACACACTTCAAACTGGATCTCTCTAACTCTCCAAGTAATTATTTCCAGAATGTTATCCCAGTATGTCCAACACAATACTTCATAAGCAATAACTGAAAGATAGAGAATTACATTTCACCTGGCAAATCCGATCAGAGTTTGCAGAACACTCGGCCATTTGGAAAAAACCAGCAGGACACAATGTGCATTTTTCACATTGTGAAGGTGTCTTCTGGAAATTGCAAAATTCATCACTTTCACAAAGGCCACAGTCCAGCAAAGACTCCCCAACATTAATCACTTTTGCATCCACTTCTACTTTATGCACAGAGTAGGACTTCTGGAGGTGATTTCTGACCTGGTTCTGAAGTCCTTGAAGATGACTTTCAAAATAATTTTGAATATCTTCTTGCAAACTCTGAAATGACATTTGTTTCACTGTATCAAAAAGCATGCCATACTGGACTTTGATCAGATCCATTTGCTCATACATTTTTCTTTGCTGTTCAAGAATCTCCCGTTGCTGGCTAACCAATATGTGCTGTTGTTCAGCAAGTTTTTGCTGCAAATCGACAATGATCTGCTGTTGGCTTTTTAGCATTTCAGTAAATTTCTCATGCCCTTTTGCAAGGTGCAGCTGTAGTATTAGGGCATCTTCAGATGGAACTTCATTTTCTCCTGAAATACAAATGATCGATTATTGTCCAAGAAAAGTAATTTTCCAGCTTGCTGTATTATCTCTTCAAAGGCATTCAAATTTTAATAAGTTAATGAAAAGTCTCACTAAATTCAGGTCATAAAACCAGCTCCTTTACTACCTTTGTAGCCTCTTCATGGGACCACAAGGTCTTCCATTTCATAAGCAACAACATTTATAGTTGTAGACATTAAAAAAGTTATAATCTAGCCCCATACTTCAGGGCATAAATTAATCATCACTGGACTGGGGTGCAATAACAGATTAATCATTCCTATGTATGTGTTCAAATACAGTAAAGAGTAAATGGTCAATTTTCACTGTAGAGGTATTAAAATGAGGTGATAAAACTTGCTGAGAATACTAAGCTATTAAGGGTAGTAAAAGTAAGGTTCAATTGCAAAGAGCTGCAAAAGGAGTCTGTGATACTGAGTAGCAGCAATAAAATGGCAAAAAGAAACTCAAAGGAAATAAAGGTGAAATGAAGCAGCCACTGAAAAAAAAATTAAGTTTTTTATATCAAAAGTTGTACTTGTAGATTATTATTACCACTTGGAAATATCTTGAGGTAATATATCTAGATATAGATGCTGGGCTACAGAACCATGTAATCATGAGTTCAGTGCCCAACAGAGGTGAAAAAGGCAAATAAAATGCTAGGACTAATTAGAAGAGGAATACCTAACAGAAGAGAATCTATCATTATGACATCATATTAATCAATAGAGCATCTTTAATACAGCATGCAGTCCTGGTTCCCCATCTCAAAAAAGGGCACAGAAGAACTCAAAAAGTTCACAAAAGGGCAGCAAGGAGAATCTAACTTATGATACTGCTACAATATGAGAAAGTAGGTAAGACTTTTCAGGTTCGGAAAAAAAAAGAAACTGAATGACTGTGCTATATTACAGGTGTCCTAAAGCAAGTGGATATGGAAACTCTTCACTCTTTCTTCCAATACAAGAATTAGGGGACATTAAATGAAGGCAGCAGTTTCAATACATGTTAAAAGTTCAACGAGGTCCAGAAAGTTGCTGGCACAACATATAAAATAAAATCGATTTGTGGCTGAAAGATACACAGACATCAATCAGGGTCAGGAAATCTGAGCAACGAACTGTCAGAGCAGGGAAAATGATCTAGGCAAATATCATGCCATGCTTTCCACAGTATCTGCTGCTGGACACTGCCTGAGAGAGAATCCTGGATCCAATACGGTCACTCACCTGTTCTGATGCAGCACTGAATGTTCTTCTTTTAAGTGCAAAACATCAAGGATGAGACAATGAAAAAGACCATAGCCAGTTCTTGTTTATGGTTCCTAAAATATTTTGCTGTTCAGTTACTTTTATTCATGGCGTAACGCACACACTAATTTTTATTTTTCAGTATTCACTTAAATATTAAGGTAGTTTGCAGGGTACTGGGCTTGAGAAAGTAAAGACCAGGATCCAGGGAAGGCCACACTCCCCATCCAAGTTGGAAAACCCAGATTTTAAAATATCTGGTAAATTATACCCCCAGATCTCCTTCCATCTAACATGAACAAGTAGTTCTGTGAAAAGCAGAACCAATGTCATCTGATTCTCTGTGGATTTCTGTCTTTCATTTGACTGGCTAAATAAGTAGCACTGTCTTCAGTACCTTTCTTCTTCAGAATACAGAGCAACAACCAAGCTGCTTTTCTCCTACCAGCTGAAAGAATGCACAGCTAGAGGCAAACTTTCAAATGCTCATATTCCACTCTCTCCTCTCTTTAATCACCTCTTACAAAGTTTATACAACCTTGCCTACTTTTAATACATCTACCCATTGTCAGATTTGCCTGAAATCGGTCCATAGGTTTGAGAGATACTGGGCAGCAAGTCAGTTACAAGCACACTGTGATTGCCTATCAAGATTTTTCATCTACCTACGTGGGCTCTGTTTGTGCTTGAGGCTGGAAAGACATTAACAAATTCCTTTCACAAAACTCTTGCTCTCAGAAGTCTGCCTTACAACCGAGAATACAGGCAGAAGAGCACAGGTCTTTGCCCAGTATTTTGGCTGTACAAGTGACAACACAGTGCAAAAGGACTATGCCATGTATCAGCAAGAGTTATGTCTTCAAAGCAGATGGAAAGTCTGTGAGGAAAAGGGCGGTCCTTGCCTGGCCAAATAAAGCATATGTACCTAGAAAAATAGCTGATGAAACCTGGCCTGTTGAGGCTTTGGCTACCATGTTGACTACTGTTACTTAACTGTTTCTTGGTAGATGTCCCTGAAAGTTTTCTAAGAGGGACTTCATCCTCTAATATGATTTCTTACATGCCGGAATCACACGTGAGAACAGGGCTCCATGCTAGTACTGCAATACTGTTATCAATAAAAATAATATAAATGTAGTAAATAATGAGAACAATATTCTTATAATACCAGAAAACCTAAAATCTAAATGCATTCCCCTAGGAAACTGCTACATAGTACTAACAGCCATCACATTTACTGTCGAATGAGCTGCATATGTGTCTGCCTTTATCAATAATTTCAGAAAGAGATGATCTTGAGTTTAAGCTTGAAATGTTAACAAATCCAGTTTTGTGAGGAACAAATAGTAATGAAAGTAATAGCATTAAACCCCTCCTTTCTAGGCCTTTTGACCCTCTTTCTCAATGAAAAAGGAAAAAAGAAATAACCTTCACAGAGGTGAGGAAAAGTCCAACTGCACCACTTAAGAGTCAGCCCAGGGAACTGCCTCTGGGGAACTATGAGAGGGAGGGAGTGAATCCTATAGTCAAGGATATATTATCAAATCACTTTTCTCCAAAAACATTTTTCCTCCAGTTCTCAGTGGCTGAGATTCAGAGACCAGTAACAGTAACATTTTGAATTATTCCAGTCATAACAAATTTATAGACGGGGAGAATACAGACTCTTCTAAGACAGGGTTATTGGCATCTTCCCGTCCTGGGAATCTGAGCTTTTCTCTCACACACAAGCAAAACTACTTGAGCAAAGAAAGGTTAACTAAAGCCCTGATTTAATAAGAGACATAAAGTAGAGCTTACTTTTAAGCACACACTTAAGGAGCATTGTCTTCATCCAGTAACTGTCTGACTTGCTGGCAGTAACAACAGCTGTAATTTTAAGTACTGACTGCAGTGAAGCTTACTCATATGATGGACCAGCTTTCTATCATCTCTGCCCTAAACGGCCTTACAGAACTTTGTAACAACAGCTACATTCCAGTCAGTTAATTTTGCTTTGCTCCTTTTGGCTGTCTAAAGCTCAGCTGGTGAGCGTGAGAGGCCTAAAAAATCCTTTGTGACTGTTTTTTTTCCCTCTCATTTTTATCCATTTTGCAGTACTATGACTAAACTTATACTTACCGGTACAAGAGGCCCTTGACTGCATAGTACAGTCAGTGCTACTGGCAGTTCACAATGCCAGAGCAACAGAGAGCGTAGTAAAACTCTTGCATGAAAGACTCTACTGAAAATAAACTACACTCAATTAAGCAGAAGGGATATCTTGTTTGCCAAAAGAATTCTGAAGAAGTCTAAAATAGCTCAGATGGCAGAGTGCCTTAAATGTGGCCTTGTTTCTCTCCATTAACATTATACAAAGGTAAGGCACGGTGAATATGTCAGATGGAGATGTCTCTATCACAAACGTCTAAAATTATGAGAAGAATTCCACTGCAAGTGATGTTTATATATTAGTAGATGCCATCAATCCCGCTTAAGTACCCTTCTACATTGCCCAGACAAGCACCAAACAAGCACACCCACTAGCAACACTCAGATGTTCCCATGACCACAGATGCAATACTACTTTTGTTGCACATGCATGCCACACACAGCCATGGCAAGCTCTGTTTTGCAGACATCTGCTTCATGCTTCCAGGATCAATTCATGGTGCAAACATAGCATCATGTACAAACCTCTCCTAGGGTTTTCCCTAGTATGCCTGGAAAGGACACATCATCCTGAGGGTATGCTGCATGGACAATCTGCCACTGCACAAGGGGCAGAGGCTAAAAGCAGCCAGTCATCCTACTGCGAGGAAGGGAAGGTGAGTTCTTGATTGGGACTGGAGAGCACAGAACCATCTGATGGTGCCAGTCACTCCTGGTAACCACAGATGAGAGCAGTGGGCTGCAGGCACTGTTCAGTGCACAGACAGCAACAGCATGAGAACCTACAACCTTGTTCACCAGGTTTGGCAGATATGAGATATGGCAGTTGCACATTATTTTGCCCAAATGCAGGTGTCTGCAGCTGCAGAGAATTCTGCCCAAAAGAAAACAACAGAAAGGTGGGTCTGATAGGAAAAACAGAGGATTTAATGGCAATTAATGAGTGAGAAGAGAAACAGAGGAATACAAAATGATAACAAAAACAGATCCTGTGCATTCCTTCTTTTGGGATGCTAGTCTTTCATCTGAAGTAAGGTGTACTCACGGTGCTGCTGAGAAATAGCAGTGACAATCTTGCAGAGGAATGGGCTCATCTGATTTGAAAAGGGAGTACAAGTCCGCACTCCAGCATCTTCACCTGGCCAACAGAAGTGGTGGGTCACCTGCAGTTGGCAGCTTTCCAGATAGCAGCTGTGGTGCTGGTGATACTGGCTGAAAAGATGATGAAGATGTTTGTGTGATCCCCACAGAAGGGCTGTGCTTGTTCTGGCAGGCAGCTGTTGGAGAGCATTAGTCACCTGCCTCATGCAGATGAGCCTGCAAACACAGACACAGTGCTGGGAATCAGCTAGAGCCCCTGATACTGGCCTGTATCTTGGAGGGCTGGTATCAGGCATGGTCTTCAGCAATACTAGAGGCACTAGAGGCAACTCTGTGCACTCTGACTAACACCAGAGACTCCTACAGCTCAGCTAAGCTGGTCTGCAGCATATTCACTGTTGCACTCAGGAGGTCCCTAGATTTACTTCAGAAGGACTCTTGCTAGTCCCCACACGCTACTGACCACCATGGGGAGTTCTCCCTGAATCTGGTTCTCCTCCATGAAGTTACATCTGTACTGCACATCTGTAAGACAGACTCCTGCCACACCTGCATAATGAGATTTATCTACAAAATTTCATGGCAGCAAAGCCACCATCTCCACCATACAGACTGGGCACAGCTCTTGAGTGAGCTCTCAGTCTCCCCTAGCAGGGATCTTCAAAAGACTAGAACTGCGGTATGCTCTTCATGATCCTTACCTGCATTTGCCCTGTTGTGTTCACTGCACGCTGTTTGAGGAGCAGCTCTCCCCAGACAACTGTAAATGCATTTCCCCTAATTAGATGTCTGATTACCACATTTTGTTGTTCTGTTTGTTCTAGCAGACAAGCCATGCTGGGATTGTCATGCAGAACCATACTCATTTCCAAGACCCACCCCTCCAGCTGCAAATGGGGACTGAACAAGGTATTCTCTGCACTAATGCAGGAAACACACTGACCTGTGTTCAAAAGGTCTCAGGCAAATGCAGAGAATGATAGAGGTTGCAGGCAGAGCAGAATACCAGATGCTTGCCTGTACATGGACTTGAAGGAAACCAAAGACTGTCAACATGGCTTATTTTTTTGTTCCTGATGCCAAGAACATGGAATTTCTGCTATATGTTGATGAATCCAGTATTCTGTTCTTCCACTCCTAGGAGAGAAAGCTGCCCTGCAAAGGCCTGGGTCCAGTCTTTGGAATGGGCAAAACATGTATATATGTCCTTTGTCCAGTCTGGACAGAAGTATGTCTACAGCAGGTCTCATCCACACCAACTGCAGCCATGATTGCTGCAGTGGGCCTGGGTGTGGGCTGGTGCCAGCCAGTGTCACTCACTGGCCACAAGGCAAAAGCAGTGAGAGGGGAGAACTCCTGAGGGTGCAGTTGTCCTCATTTGATAACTCTCTCTCACACATAGAAGCTCATGTGTTATCACAGGTTTGCTCACTGTGTGCTTCCATGCTGACAGTGCCTTCCATGAGATAACGCAGTTTAGTGGGCAGTGCTGTACACTGCTTTCCTTTCAACATATAGCATGCTTCTCTCTGCCACAGAAAGGAGATGAATGCACAAATCCATGACTGCCACTGCCCATAAGGTATAATCCATTCTTGATGCATTCAAGGATTTTGTTCAGGGAAACTTCTAACCACACTTCTGTTCCTCCAAGACTTCACCTGGCACCAGGCCTGCAAAGAGCATAAAACTGAAGGAGCACAGTGAACTCTGCATCAAGTCTCCAAAATCCCCAGCATCTTCACTCTCCGCCCCTTTTGCTTTAATTTCCCTTATTTTGTTTTCCTCTGACCACATCAGAGGGGACAGATGACCTAACCCTAAGGCCTAGTAGATGAGGGGTGCATGTAACTCACCATGTTAGCTGGAAGTGCTGATGGTACTGGAGACTGGCCAGTACAAACTGATCCTGGTCCTCTAAAGACAGCCAAAGAATAAGATGACGTTCGGAGAAAGAGGTCATGCTGAGCTGGATGCTCTTTGTAAGACCTTCATGGAGATACAGCACGTCTGCTTTCAGCACCATCCAAGAAGTATTAGCCTTTTCTGTCCACACATTTGCCAGAGCTTGTATTATATAGAGATGGATTTTGGTAAGGACAAAGAAAATGCAAATATCCTGAGTCCTTTTGCAAAAGGGAAGCATGGCAGTTACGATGATAGCACAAAGAATATGCACAGAAGCAGAGAAAATGGAGGCTAACCATACTGACTTCTCTGTTTTCTGTCCACCTTTGGTCATGGAGCATACAGAGGTTCTGTAAGACATCTGGGAGCAGTACCAGGCAAGATGCAGGTTGACAGTGTCACTGCACCAGGCACAGGGGGGGTTAAATCTCAGCCATGGGACTGGAATTGCCACTAAGTGCTGGAATCTGCTTTGGAGGAGATGTCACTTCACTAAGCAGACATTGGTAACGAGACTTGGCATACGCTCTGGTGTCTGAAGCCACCACAGCCCTCGGATTAGCCACACAGATGTGACAAAGTTTAAATGACCTTCTTCATGCTTTCCATTAGCTTTGAACATCAATAGGGAATAAAATAAAACACCCTTCCTCATACATTTTGTATCTTTCAGCTAAGGCATTAAACCAAAACCCGAACTGCTTTGTGGTCCCTAACGATCTGCCAGTGCTTTTCATGTGTGTAAATCCACATATCCCATGCAATTACATTAACACCTTCTGATGACCTGTGAGCGTAACCATGGACATACCGGGCTTCCTACAGCGATACTGAATTGACCAGAGCTGTGCTCTTGTCAATTGACAGAGAAGTGCTCTGAATGATGTGCAGTAAGAGAGGCTCTGCAATTTTTTTTTTTTTTCTTTTTTTTGCTGGCTATTACAGCAAGACAATTTGTCAGCAGCAGCAAGGTTCTTACCAATGGCACCAGTCCGTTCATCCTGGGTGTGGAACGTACACAAACCCCACTGAAGCCTTGCACGATGTTGCTACAAATTAAAAACCCCAGAAATACCAGACTGTGAAGAGAGAGAGAGTTAGAGGTCTTACACTTGTTTAAAAATAGCACTAAAGAAGGTTTTGCCATGTTTCATCTGCTGTGGGTCTCCTACGTGCACACGTGTGTGCAGAAGGGAGATGAAGGGGAGAAGAGAGGGGAGCCAGGGCAGCAGTTCCCCCAGGCGTCATAAAGACCAGCTCCAGATTTGCCTCCCAATTCTCCCAAAACGAGGAGGTCTGGTGCACCCGCGCGGGCACCCTTGTGGCCGGGCTCCCAGAGGTGCTCAAGCCCCTCGGCTCAGCGGACTCCTGCTAGGCGCGAGGAGACGCAGCACCCCTGAGACGGCGCCTCTCGGCGAGCCACGCTGAGCCGCCGCGGCCTGCAGCAACCCCGGCAGAGCCCCGGCCGCGGACCTCGGCGCCCGCCGTCCCGGGGGGGACCCTCCCGTGTCCCGCCCTCCCGGCCCCCTCAGGGCGCCCCGCACCTGGCTTGACGTCGCAGGTGAGCTGCACCCCCAGGGCGCCGCCGCCCAGCTCGGGGGCGGCGTAGGCGAAGTCGTCCCCCGCGAACTGGGCGGCTCTCTCGGCAGCGCGCAGCAGGGCGGGCTCGGGGCAGCCCTCGGCGGCGGCGGCGCAGCCCGGGCCGCGGGACCGCGGCCGCAGGCGGGGCGGCAGCCGGCACTCCAGGCCCTGGCAGTCGCGGCGGGTGCCGTTGGCGGCGCAGTCTCCGCCGGGGCAGGCCTCCGGCGCGGCCCCCCTGGCGGCGGGGTGCGGGGCGCTGCCGGCCGGCGGGCGGGGCGGCGGGGCGGCGTGAGGGGCGGCGGGCGGTGCCTTGCCCTGCGGCGGCCGCAGCGGCGTGGCCGTGTGGAGGAAGGAGCGCGCCGGGCGGCCGGCCCTGCCGCCGCAGCGGGCCCCGCGGCAGGGCGGCGGGGGCGCCTCGCCGCCGCCGCAGGGGGGACCGCGGCAGGGCTCGGCGCTGCCGCCCCCCGCGCCCAGCAGCGAGAGGCAGACGCCGAGCCAGCAGCGCGCCCACCACAGCCGTCTCCCCGGCATCTCCGGCCGCGCCTGCAAGAGAAGAGAGGCCGCGGCGGGTCAGGGGAGCTGCCCCTCTCGGCGGGGCGGCCCGAGCCCGCCGCTCCCTCCGCGCCCAGCCCAGGGTGCGCAAAGGCGCGGACGCCCCCATCCCTCTCCCCCTCGGCTTTGCGGGTCCCGCCGGAGCATCCCAAATCCAGGAAAAACTTTTTACACCGCCCACCGCCCCGTCCCGTCGCTCCTCGGCGTCTCCCGGCGTTACCTGCGGGAAGGTGCGGAGCAGCGCCCGGAGCAAGTGCGGCCTCGGGGCTGGGCTCCTCGGAGCGGCTGCCCGCAGCGGGGACTGACCTCCTCCGAAAGCTGGAGGGGAATGGAAATGTGCAACATTCCTGGAGCTTCGTTAGCATCAGATTTCCCAAGCGCCTCCCTTTAACTCCTTCGCTCCTCCAGCCCCTCCCGGCTGCCCGGGGCGAGGAGGGGGCAGCCCCGCCGGGCTCCGGCTGTCCCGCGGGGCCGCCGGCATTTCTTCGCGGTGTTATCCCAGGGCGCCCGGCAGGGATATGTACACGGCTTAAAAGGTGGGCTTTCATGCCGACTGGTTTTATTTCGCCTGAAAAAAAAAAAAAATAATGACCCCAAAACAACAGGAATAAAGTACACGCGTGACGCAGTTTCCAATAAAGAAAACTTCACGCGGCTGGAAAAAAATTACTGGTAGTTTGGATTTCTTGGTTCTCACTTTGTCGTCAGGAACCTACATCAAAGACAACCACGGTCGGCAGCTGCCGTTTTCTCTGAGGCTACCTATAGCTGCAGCATAAACCGAAGCGGAGGACTGATTTTGACTTCAAATCAGCCATGCGGCTGTGGTGATGTGTATTGCTTTTTGATAAAGCAGCTTTCCTAGACCCTTTCTGGCAGCGCTCACACCGACGTGTGAGAAGCAGCATACCTTTCAAGTGCTCCGAAGCGTGAATAACTCGCCGCAGCAGGAGCCACCTCACTTATCTAATCTCTTCCACATGCTACTGGGGGAAAGCGACACCAAGTATGTGTCCACTTCAGCACTAACTGCGAAGCCGCATTTTGTCTTTGGGAAGTTGGATAGCACAGACACTATAGCTATGGACAGAAGAACAATTACAGAAAGTACTATTTATTGATTGATTATCTTCAGCTTCCTTCCATCCATGGGCTGACACACATGTAAACCCCATAAGAGTATCTCTGCAATGCTCTCGCATAGTCCCTTTACTATCACTTATACAGGAAAGAGGAGAAACAGCATATTGTTCTTTTTCTTTTCTCTACAGATTCTATTTGAAACTTGCTGGGAATCTCCATCTTTTTAATCCAGCCTGGCTGATCTACTATTTCCCTTGCTACAGAGAAAGCATACCAAATACATCACTTAAAACTGGCTGGCCATTTTTTGACTAAGCATTATTTCTTTTGAAAACATCAGCTTGTCAAAACTGAAATGCTGTGCGGCAGCAGCAGCAGCAAAGGCTCCAGATACAGAGAGGGGTACTCCCAACTGAATTCTGTGGGGCTGGTGACCTGCAAGGTTGCATGGCTCCTGTCCGGGACAGGGAAACCTGGAAGCCCTGCCAGACTGAGTCCTACATTAAATGCCCAACAGTTCCTAGACTCTCTGCCCTGACCTTCAACTGAAGTAGGACTCCAGGGTCAACTACTCCTGACAGATCCTAGGTTTTCCTATGGTTTCCAATATCTCTACCACAAAAAGACATGGAATAAATGGGGATAAACCTCCAGGATCTCTCCCTCCAGGGAATCCACAGCCCAGCTGTGGCAGTATGGAGCTCTGCACGAGCTGATTTTTTCTTCTGAATTAATACCCCTGTATTTTCTCAGATTCCTTGATAGGTTTTGCAGCCAATACATTGCTACCACAGCTGTATTATTTGGGGGATCCATGACAGTGCATATAAACCTACCTAAGATGCAAACTCATCTTTGGATCATCTTCAGAAATGATGTAGAAAAGCTATAGAGTTGGGGATGATTCCCAGAATAGCTACACCTGTAGGCTAATAATTCATGAAATTACATGAGACATGTGATGTTCTCAGTCACAGCACAAATCAAGAGGAACTCTACTGAAATTGAGGTGTTTATATACTGCTGGGAAAAATAAGACCAAAATTTAACTTCAAACCTGAATCTTAGTAACAATATTTTTGCAGAAAAGAAAAAAGCCTTTGGCTAGGCAAACATCATATCAGTGACAGTGCAAACAAAAGTACTGATTCACATGTTTTGACTTTGGAAGTGCCTATACTGCAGAAAGCGGCAGTGTGAAATGCTGCCACAGGTTTGACAAGCAGCATAAACATGCGTATGCTATCCCTTATGATTGAGAAACTTTGCATCAGTTAAATGGGGAGTGGGAGAAGAAAAAAAGATGTTCTGCTGATGGCTAGTATATGGCATATAAGCTATGTGACACTATTTGTAGGTACTGTCTACCGGTGCATAGGTACCACAGAGTCACCCAGCAAACGTGCCAAAGATCCAGACTGAAGTGAGTGACACGTATGTCAATACACATAAAACAGTACCTATCCCACTCTTGCTTTTCTTCCCTGCACAGGCTCTGTGTAAGCCAGGAGAGTCCATGCTTCACGTGTTTGCAAGATGGTTTGGTGCGAGGCATTTTTTTTTCTCTTCACGGCATTTTTCGAATTGGCTGTGTTCACTAGCACAACAGGAGTGGCTCACATCAAAGAAGTAGGTAAGAAGGCCCCTACGTCTAAACTATGTGCAGTTTGGGGAGGGTACTTCAGACTTTGCAATGATTAAAATTCGTACAGAATTGGTCTGGACCCCTACGTCCCCAATTAGGCGCTGGTGCCCATTTGGTTGTCCATGAAAGAGCTTATGTGTTAGGTTCCTCCAAAAGGGACCCCCTCTGCAAGCACCAAAACTGAATGTGATAGGTGACGAAGACTGGGATAATGGCTTCAAAACCACCGTGCTGCTCCGAACCAGCACACGAACCCGGAAAGAACCCAAAATCGGCTTGCTTAGCACCATCTGCAAGTCGACGGAGCAGCTCTAGCGCATCCCGTGCAGCGGGAGGTGGGTTTTGCTCGCCTCGAAATCCATCTCACCGAAGCCACAGAGACCCTTTACAGGGCCTCAGCATCTCCTCAAGGCCTGCCGGAGCCCGTCGGGGGGCCGAGGGCGCGTGAGTGGCCCTTAGCCCTCCCGGGGCGAGGCCGGGGCGGGGCGGCAGCCAGCAGGGGGCAGCAGGACCCCGCGCCGTCCCCTCCCCGTCCCCGTCCCGAGCGAGGAAATCGCTGCCCCGCACTCCGCCGCCTTTCCCCTCCGGTTTTGCTCCGCGTGGCCGGCGGTTTGGAGTGTCTCGAGGCCGTACAGCGAGGCCCAGACCCCGGTACCGGGCCCTGAGGGGCACCGCTTCCTTAAAGGCCATTTGCTTTGCCAAAACCTGAGCGGTACATTTTTTTGCTTGTTTCCTTGTTTCTAATCAATTGAGGCAGCCGGATGCTGTAAGATGTTCTTTTTTGTGTGCTCTCTGCATGAGCCAGCATTTTGCAAAAGTCCAGACAACCTGTATTACGCATGTTTGAAGCTGGACAATATTTTGCGATATGGGTAACAAAAAACATCCAAAGCGGTCATACATAAACATGATTGCTTAATATGATTAATTTTTCTTAAATTTCTAGTTTAACCATGCAGCAGTTTTGGAAAAAATCCATGCCAGGTGCCATCTAAACCCCATTTTGTTTTCCTGTCTTTCACAATCTTTTACAATAGCAATATACTACAATTATTTGATCCTACAGGCTTTACAGACATGCTTAACTTAGCAATCTGAAATACTATTACATCCAGCAGGACTGCTTACAGTGCATACCTTTCAAGATATGCATTTTTCTTTAATCAAAACCCAAACCAGAGGAGAATAAATATTTTTGTCTGGTTGTTTTCAATTATTTCTTTTTTACAAGTCTTTATTTTTCAGGCTAAAATTCCGCATATTACTGTCATTTTTAGTAAATGTTGGCTTCCAAGGAAGATTGATAGTTAAAAAAGAAATAATTATGAACCAGATGAAAAGCATAGGAATAGTTTTGAGATTTTCCGTTAAAGCTATTGGGATTTTTGCAGGATCATTAACTAAGAAAAAAAGAAAAAGAAAATAAGGAGAAACAGATCATGCTACAATATATCTAACTCACTATTAGCCAGCATTTGAAACATCCTAATTTTGCTCGATGCCTTGTATCCTTCACTGGGTTTCAAAGCATCATCAAATTGAAATTCCAAGGTGTTTTCAGTATTTTCAGAACTGCTAAGTTACCTGTTCAGAAATTCTTTTTAATATCCACTAACCTTCAGTCTTTATTTCTTGACTGGCTTTCAAGCAATTTATTCTGTACACTGTAAAAGGATTCCTAATCAAAGTATAAATGAGCTGATTAATAGTATGTGCTTAGGGATTGACAAGTTTCTCCTAAAAGAGCCATTAACTACAGTTGCTGATACAGTTGCTGGATAGACCTTAAACTTTTATTCCTTCTTTCCTTGAATGATTTTATGTCATGCAAAATAGCATGCAAGGATATCCATGATGACTAATTTGCCTGCAACTATAACTTAGAGGACTGAACAACTACATAAGCACAGGAGAGAGCCATGTCACTGAATTAGTATTTCTCTCTGCTATGTCCTCCATAAAGAACTGACATCAAATCTTATGAGATAGCCAACCTCCCTTAGATATCTAGCTTGTCATCTCTTTACAGGCAACAGTTTACCATCTAGTTGGTATGGGGAAGGAAATGTAAACTCACAGCTGTCCAAAGGGAGAAACTGAAGAAACCCCACTGAATAATGACAATAATAAAACAATAGCCCCACAGAGATGCTAGGTTTTCGTGCAAACAATAAAAAAGGGAAACAACATAGTTCAAAGGATATACTTTAATGTTGCTAAGTTGCACACAAGAAAAAGTCGTTACCTTGGCATATGGGTACTGAGAGTCGGAAAAAAGAAGAGTTATTCTGTGTGAGAAGATCAATGCCATAGATCTCAGATGACCCATCCTGCCAACTCCCACCTGCACAGAAGCAATAGCAACAATTCTGCAGCATAGCTACAAACAAGAGAGGAATCCCCTTTTCTAAGTAAGTTTGGGAATGACCTGATTATCCAAACAATTTTAAGGAATCACCTAAAATAATTATGTATAAGTTGATAAAAAAAGCACATCAAATTAGGCTGATAGTACAAATTTAGTCTTTTTAAGTTATACTTCTCTGGCTAAAGTAGTACAAAGACAGGAAATACAAACGTTTTTCTCCAGTTACTGAGAGAAAATTAGATCCTTTTCACAAAGTAGTTCTTAATTGTACTATAGCTGAGCAGGAGAATGCCCACACCACAGCTTGAAAGGTTACTGATACCATTTCACTGTTTCCACAACCCAGTGTAGTTTCTCTGCACAACAGTGTGCCGTGTCATATCGGTGGCTAATTTGCTCTGCGCTGGCTCACAGGGCTGCACACAGCTCTGCAGATGTGCTCTGCGTTGCAACTGCTTCCTCCAAGTGAGCTGTATCTGCCCTGTGCATAAGCCTTCAGACTCATAGACTCTGCCTATTCTAGGATTTTACATCTGGAGCATACTATGATACTTAGAAGTTGCTCATGGTTAGAATTGGTCACAGCTCAGAATTTACATTTTCTGAGAAATCTCACCACTTTGAAATCTTAATTTGCCCCAATTTAGAATGAAAACTGCTAACACATTTCCTAGGAAATAGACATTCCAGCAACAACTTCATCTGGGAAACAAAAATCCACAGCATTTCCAAAAAGCAACAATTTCTTCTAGAGCAGCGGAGCCTTGAGTCCCAGGAGGTCCTTGTATTCCCTGGATCCCTGAGACAAGGAAGAGGCCAGCGTACAGAAGTAGATCTGACTGAATGGAAAACTGGCAGCTGACCCACCTAGCAGAGAACTATCAAAAGTTATCTGTATTCCATTATAAAGCTCGCTGAGATAAGCTTTCGTTAAATGTTTCACTCTCAATGAACCAGCAACTTTTGACAGAAAACATTCCAGCAGAATGGCGTTTCCAAAGAGATGCATTCATAGCTGGATGACACAACGATAAAAACATCTCAGTCTTGGCTACACTGGCTGATCAGTGTTAGTTCGGTACTACAAGTCTCAGCCTCCCGAAGTAACAATCTTTGGATCACCTTCTGTTCTCCTAATTGCTGATGGCACTCCTTCAGCAATGCCACATGTGAGCACTAGAAGCGCAGCACAGAATCCTTGTCAATGTATTCGTATTTGGATACAAAGAATCTCTTGGACAGAGATTTTTGCATTCTACTTCGAAGGCTTACAGCCAAATACAGATTACCAGGCTGCCCAGAAATTTTCCTGATCAAACCAGCTTACCAAGGAGTCTGTCTTTTTTCCGCAGGGTCCCTGTATCATGGTAGTGGGAGGAGCATGCAAGTGATGAGAAAAGATTTCTCTCGAGCATCTCCAGAGTTAAGTTTTGCAAGACCCTATTGTTTTCACAAGCCTTCATACAGAAGGTCTTCTACTAAGAGAAGAAGGTGTGCTTGAGGTACATGACACTAATGTACATTTGGGCTACCGTGAACTGTGGAGCAGGGTCCCCTGCTGGACATAAATAATGTTTTTAAATAAATGTCATCTAGCCCAAGAGATACCTAACCTGTTCCATATTAACTGCTGTATTTCCTTCCATATATTGTTTCTAATGGCTAGAGGACAACCTCAAATCCAACTTGTTGTCTCTCTTTTTCATTACAGGAGTAGCAGAAACTATCACTTACTAGTAAAACTGTCTCAAATTTTCACATTATAAGATCTGGTTTGAGTTTTTTACACTTTTGCCAGTTTTCAGCTCTTTGGACTGATACATACTCTGATAGGTGTTTGCCTCTTGCAGTGGTCTATGGAAAAAAGTATAGAGGCCATATAAAAAGCTATATACTGTATGTAAAGAATGTGACAGAAATTAGTTTACACTAGCAGCCTTAATTCTGACTTTTCCTAAGTCATAAAAGTTTTATTTTGCAGCCTTAATAAAAGCTTTGGTTTTGTATAAGCGTATGTGTTAAATATTTGGTATAAAATAAATCACGGGAGGTTACCACCTATCAAAACTCCATGGCCCCTGCAAAAGTAAACATAGGTAAGTATGGTATAGGTTGGACTAAAATGTACCAACTACTCTTGGAACATCAAAGAGCCCTGAGGGAAAAGAGATGGTGGTTAAAGAAAATATTTTTAAAAGATAATATGAGTGAAAAATGCGGAAAAGGTCTTGGATCCACTAAAGTCAATGGTAAAGCACCCAGAGCTATAAATGATGTCAGGATTTCACACAGAAAACCAAAGCAGAAAAAAACCCCAAACCCTAGAAAATCTGGAGCTAGCTGGGTGCAAGACTGGATTCTTTATCTTTAAAAGTCTTCAAATCACAAAACAATGTTTTTCCAAAACAAAAAATATTTGGCTTAGTACAGAGTGTATGTGTTGAGGCTTTTGACTTGTGTTATAAAAGAACAGACTAAGAGATCTAACATTCACTTCCAAAACTTCTGAACGAGGACTTGTCAATATGGAAGTAGGACAAGATGGTCCTGTTTATATTTTACTTTAGTTGCTCGATTCTGTTAAGATTAGTCTTCTTGAAGCTTAAAAAAAAAAAGCAACTGTGTTTGAAATTACATACTTAAAGTTTTGAAAAGCTTTCAGCAACTTTCCTTCTTATCAATTTATGTCTAACAGTCAGAAACAATGACTATGTCAAGGACTGGCCAACAGTGAAGAAAGGAAATCTAACCAAGGAAAGTGTCAGCTGTGAAATCTTCCAGTGAGCGCTCCCGACATATTAGGAATGAATTTCATAATGTTTCTACTTAGTTTTAGACAAGTGTACAATCACTGTTAAAAATGGGGGCTTGAACATGGAATTTGAAATTACAAAATCTTCAGTGTTGTCTATATTTCACTAATGCTGAAAAATATCACCATTCAGTCTCGAGGCTGCAAAAGAGAACAAAAAAGAAGACTAGATCCCAGATAATGTTTCTGCACGCAACTTGTAGCAGTGTAATTTCAAAAAAAGCCAGGCTGCAGAGTTACAAGGAAGATGAGAATGTGTCTTGGTGCCTTTTGCCTTCAGGGTGAAAATGGGAAGAAAACTCCAGTTGTAATAATTCCTACGGCCACTTTTTTCCTTTCTTTTAATTCATGTGAATTTCTAGTTTTCCAGACTAACAAGGGGAGAAACAGCACGGGAGCGACACCATGGAGCATTCATAGGTTTCCAGTTCTTTATCTTTGTTCACCCAAGAACAACTGAAGTTTTTCATATATAGGAAAAAGTTTTTCAGACATACCCAAGGAAAGGGCATAGCCACGAATGGCTTCTGCAAAGATAGGCAGCATTGTAGCAGCTGATTATTTAGACGTGTGCATTTTTGTATGTAAGCTGAGAATTTTAAAAAAAGGGGGGTTATGCTCTGAAAGACAACTAAATTAAGACGGTTTAACCTACTAAACACTGTAGACTTGATCCTCATTTACCCCATGTGAAGGAGCTTTACTACAGATGTAAATCAGGTGCTCTGTGTGTTTTCCAACCTATTATGAAACCTCTTGCAACAAACATCACACATCAGCTTATCTTAGTGCCTTTCTACCAATAAGAAGAATTCAGTTTTCTCCTTAAGAGAGAAACTACACTCCTGCTGTATAAGAGAAAAGCAAATTAGCTTCCTTGGTTCCTAGTGCAGAATTCTGCACAGTAACTCACAAGGTTCTTCTCAATAATGCTCCAGTGTCTGGGGGTCTCTCAAATACCCTTTGTAAACAGTTTACATTGATCTTTGCTCCAAGCTGTGAGATGTTTATGGATCTTTTTTCAGTATGGCTCTTTGCCCACCATCAAGACCCAAGACCTTATTTTGGTAATCCTAAAAATAGGCTAAGATCAATTACAAAGACTTTTCCTCAACAATGTAGTTCTAAAATAAATTTAAAGCCTAAGATTTTGGCAAAAAACCACATTAACAGTCAAACTGGAAATGTTTCAAACACTGATTGATCAAGACCCAGCTGAGTTTATTCTACTCGATAGATTTTCATCAGATAGTCCAAGAAGAGTGTTTGTTTTGGCCTCTGTTTCTAGAAATAATGTTAACCTGGCAAAAACGTTGTTTCTATAAAGAAAAAGGCCGTTGAGCTGGCTAAGTATCTAAGTCTTTCTTCTTATGCACTACACTAGTTTCACTTACATCCTGTGTTTGCTCAGTATTTTCAGGAGCTGTGTTAGAGTTTCTGTGCTGTGGTTAAATCACCTATCTAGCTCTCTGAGGTACTTACCTGGCCAGAGTTTGTGAGAAAGTCACAGTCCAATGCAAGTATGTTCAGAACACATCTGAGACCTAAAGAAGCGTTCCCTCCCCATTCTTCACTCATAAGGATTTGATTCTTTGACAGTTAAGGTGCAGATTTCCAGGTGTTTAGGCACAGTCACATAGCTAATGAGACCCAAATATTTTTTACAGTCCAAGGAGGCATTTAGCTCTTTTGACATTTTTAGGTGGCTTTAAATGCTTTTAGCAACCTGGTAACAAATGTCCAGTGGCAGACTTGGAAAACCAACTCACGTCTTCCAAACCCTCATTTAGCTCCTTCACCTCACTCTCCATTGCTTTAGTACCAGTCTTCTGTGCTTTATGGGAAAGAGCAGGCTTCCTTACCCTCTAGAAATTTTTGAGGCATATACATTGGAGAATGTGAGACCCAGAGTTACCAGAGGAAAAAAAAGCCCATAAGAGAGAGTAAAACTATGGAAATTTTCATTTTTAGTTGAAGAGGATCACACTTTTCATTTCATATAACCCTTACAGAGGAAAACTGGCATATAGTGTTGTCAAGGAAGACTACCTTCACTTTGCAAGACAAGAACATATTCGCAAAGTTGTAAATGTTTAAGACTTTTTTCTGGAGTATGTTCACATAAATGAGATTTTCCTTTTGTATGTCTGTATCATAAGGCAAGGAATTCTTTCTGCACAGAAAAGGAAAAGAAAACTGAATACAGAAAAAAATTATGACTAAAGATGCTGCATTGGTCTCTGAAAGTCCTGTTATCGTTACAACACTCTACCACCAGAGCAAAGCTACACTTCGCTTCTCACAGCCTTCACAAGTAACAAATCAAGTGCATACTATGTACGTGACAAGACTGACTGCTTCAAAAACCAGTGCGTGCCAGTTGCTGAATTTACTTGGAATGCACATTTATATGTTCCAGGTTTACTTGCAATGTATGCTTTTCAACTTTTCTCTTTATCCAGCTGTCAACTCAAGCTCAAGTTGAGACAATGAAGAGATTTAAGAAAATATTTGCTTCCACATGCTTTCCTTCCATGCTGTAAACTGGGCATCATCTTTGACTCAGACATATATCCAGATCCTCCCAGATCAGCTGTGCCTAGAGATCGCTGATTTTTTTTTTTCAGCACTAAAACAGGTGCCCTCTTCCCATATGTCAAAGCTTGAAGCAAGGCTCTCATTTCATATCCTTATCCTTGGTCTCCAGATGTGGTCTTTCCCTTCTCATTTATTCTTTCTTGCTCTGAAAATTATTTTCTAGGCCCAATGCTTTTACTGTATCACTAAGTCTCTGCATTCCTTAGCTGGCACTGGCTTCCCACTTATATCAAACACAAGCTGCTGATCTTCACTTTCAAGTCCCTCTGTGGACTCTCCACATTCCACACCACCTCTCTTTCACTATAGACTCATCAGCTTTCATCTCTCCTTTGCCCATTGATTAACATTTACAAGGGCCTTCACGTTTTATCCTTCACATCTGAAACTTCTAAAAAGCCTCTTCAAAAGGTTTTTTGAAATCCAGGGGCAATGTAGTACACATACTTGCTACTCTACTACTGCTACCAATACTTAGAAAGGTCTCTGTCAGCTGGGGATAATCTAAATGCTGCTGCAAAGGGCTTTCATTTGAAAATGAGCAAAAATAATACCAAAGTGTGAAATGTGAAGAGTACACAAACAATTTGAACTATGTTCAGAGATAATCCAAGAGAGAATAGTGTTACTGAGGCAAAAAGGGAGCAGAAACAGAAACTTCAACATGAGTAAGAAAGCACAGAGTATAAACACCAAACATGGTTGACTGAACATGGGTATGGGACAAGCATTTCATTAATTGCTTTGCTGAAATACAGCCATAAACCAGAACACACCCCTTTTCCATAAAATCCTGGACAAAATTGGTTAAGAGATTTAAGTTATTTGTTAAGTCTAATTGAGAAAATAATCTGCTTACTTTCAGAGAAACATTATCAGCCAAAAAATCTTTCATGCTTATCATATTTTTAGAGCAGAAGGAACAGTTTTCTCAAAGGTGAACTACATTATTTGAAATACTCTCTGCAAAAATTTTACCCAAAACCCAAAGCCACATCCTGCCTTAATGTGTTCTGCAAGAAACTCTTATGATTGCCACTAACATAGCTAGTACCTAGGAACCCTCATCCCAAGGAACATAAAAGACTAGTAAAGCATATGATTCTGGCTGGAATACTCAAGCTGTATAATGATTTTAACTAGTCTTGCTGGGTCAAAGCTTGCTTTACCTTATTCTCACAGAAAGCTCTGCTGTGGTCAGCAGATGGTTGTTTCACTAGGCAAGAATATAAATGTTTGACAATTGGCCACTCAAGCTATTATATGAGGAAAATATGACAGTATTTAAAATACTGTTTATAACCATATTCTAAAAATAATACAACACTGTACATTGCAACTGGTCAGTGTAGAAACTTGAGTTATTAAATGGAAGAGGAAGTGAGAATTCACTTCCTCCTACTAAAACAGAAAAAAAAGCTACCAAAGGAAGCACAATGCTACTGTCAGGTTCCTCTTTTACATATTATTCATTCTATTAAATTCAAATAGAGCTCATATTTGACTTGTATTTTATGGAAAACTATATTGTCAACATCATCTGGAAAATACTGTTAGCTTAATACATCTATCTCAGTAAATCATTCATTGTCTTACACTCTTGTGAATCATGCTAGTCTTGAGTAAAAGTGATGCAAATGGCCATAGGTGGGGTGATGTCATTTCTTTGCACAGTGGAAGGAGAGTCTCACATTGACTCTTACTTGGCTCACAGCACCAACTATAGGCCATGGAGAGCTGCAGAAGAAGAGAGGATAGAAAGGTCAAGGTCTCCAAATTCTTAATAGTGATATTCAGAGCTCAGCTACACATTACCCAAGCAGGGTATGTACTACCCCTCAGATAATCTACAATTTAATGGAGGCAAATTTTTATGGACTCAAGTGAAATAAAGAAGTTCCCTGGCAATCTTATACTTACTTATCAGCAGCAGTGTAAACTATCAAGCATGAACTGAGACCACTACTGCAGTGTGTTAAGCTCTAGCAAGTAGCTTTTCTTTTAGCATTCACTATACAAGATTGTGGTAGGGTGAAAACTGGTGAATATTTATTTGCTTAACAATTGTCCTGTATCTTACACAAATCTAACATAATTTTCTGAGGTGGCCAAGAAAGGACAAAGCTGTCATGGTATAACAAAGCTCTTAGCCTCAAATTTTTGTATTACGTGTACCTTTTCTGTAGACTTAAATTGCCCTGCTATGACATTTCTTGGTCTGGCTCATTGGGACTTACCAGAAAGGATTGTCCGTGTACCCAAATTCCATCTGTTAATTTCATATGCATGAGCTAATTTCATACGCACCTCCCTTCAAGGTGGGGCACGAAGATGAAACTCCATCAGTTTTCCCCATCCGCTTCCATATTTAGTTCAAGGACTTAAGGCAAGTTCTGCTTCCTACTTTGGCCCCTTATGAGCAGTAAGGGCCACACATCTAAAACCTATTCTGCAGGAACTATCAGGATCTTCTGTTGTAGAAAAGAACAGATCTGAAGACTATTTCTGAAGGTTTCCATCAGTTCCTTGCAGACAGTGCTTACACTGATGGGAAACATGCACTGATTGTGCAAAACCTCCACTTCTAATACAGCTAGTTTATAGTGCTACTTCCCTCATACTATCCCTCACCTTATACACACATTACAACTGGCCAAATGCTACACCCTATACGTATGCTCTAAGTGACAGATATATTTACTTTAAAAAGCAGACAACTTTGCAGCCTAATATTGACATGCAGCTACAGAAAATCAAATGCATGTGCAAAAAGATGTAACCTAGCATTTGGACTTGAAAAGTACCCATTGAGATGGAAAGATGAGTAAATACATACTCAGATTTTGAGGATACTTTCTGACAAGCAAAAAATACTGACAATTATTTCCATAAAGCTTTCTGTAAAACACTGTTAAAATTATGGGGGATGGGGAGTTCTGAATATCAGAAAAAAAATCTTAAAATAAAATTATGAAGTTGTTTTCAACTACTATTATGTAGTCAAAATAAGACTGTTAAGTGTTTCAAAGGCTTTCCATGGGCCTCCAGGCAATGGAGTAAATTTTAATATTCATGTGAATGTAAGCAAACAGTCAACAGGGAGCAAGTAAAGGAGAAAGTTTAACACTGCTGTGATCAGAGGACCAACTTCAGATGTGCCTCTCACATGAGTTAATACAGGTTGACCTTTGGATGGAAGAAACTTCAAATGAATGTTCTACCTGTGTAAATCATACTTACAACATTTTAACAATCAGGAAAAAAAGTGCCTAGGGAAATAAATCACAGAGGAAAGAAGTGAGTAAGGAAAGGGTTGAACAGCTTGAAATGAGTAAAATATGTCATTAATTTATTTCTATTAAAGGAGTCAGGTAATTCCATCCTCTTTTGTCTTCAAATGCCCTTTATATTCACTTCAGTAAGAAGCTTCAAAACCTTGTTTATATCATGCTTAGTTTGTCATACATGTGAAATCTAACACATGGCATTAATAAAATCAAATGTCCAGTTTAAAATTATGATTCTCATTAAGCTAACTTTTGTACACATTGCTCTGAGCAATAGCTAAAAGCCTATCTTGTAAAGCTAAAGGAATAATGTTAATAAATGCTGACATTTTCAAATTAAGACCCTCAGGTTACAATTTTCTAGTTAATAACAAGTAGCTTTCTGAATAAGTTAGATAAGATTTCAATATTCCAGTTTACAACATTTACAGGTTTCCTTTTAGGGGTGCAGACAATTTCATTTTATCATAAGATTAATAAAGCTAATAAGCAAGATGTGGTAGTCAGGCTTTTCCTACCTCAGCTGCAATTTTTGTTAGATGCTCAGCTCACACAGTGAAGAAGTGGGCTGACTTGAACTGATGTTTTCAAAGAACAGAAAGGGATGTATATCTACTATGTATAAACAGTCACAAGAAATATGGACGTACACAGAGTGGTTTTTGTATGTGAGAGCTGGAAAACTTGGGCTCTGATCTAAAACTCATTGAACCCAGGGAAAAAGGCTCCCTCGGGCATCTCTGGCTTTTGAATCAAGGCCTTTGAAATTTTAACGGTGTAAAGCCTGGACATGTAAATTGTTGCCTGAACATATTCTATACATGGAAATGGAAGCCCTTGACTAACCTAAGGCCCTACCATACACATAGAAAAAGAAGTGTAAATCAAATCATCATAGTGGGCAGTACTCTAGAAACTAAGCTTTGATCATAAACTTTCCAGAAGTACTTCCGTCCTAATTTCCTGTAGTTAAAAGTGTGAATTTGCTAGCTTCACTGCTGACATTTTCAGATAGACTTCGAACCTCTTCTTCAGCTTTTCATCCTGGTTGAGGTTCTGTTTTGCTTTTGGTTTTCCACTGTAAGAGCCAATGCAAATAAGCTTTCCTATGAATATTTATGGAGAAAGAATTATATTCTCAGTTCTGAGTTGCTGAAAGATGACATCAAAAGGATGGAAGGACAGATGGGCACAAAGAAATTGATCTGGCCATATGCCTGCTCTTTAGCATGTTGAGTTTTAGCTTCTTCATTTGTTCTAATTTTAAAGAATTATATGTATGTGCTTGTTAACTACCTTCTGTATTCAATGCAGTTGTACATAAATTCAGTTTTATGTGATTTTTCAAAAGCTATTTTTGGTAATTTCTTCCATATAAACTCTCAGATGAGAGCTTTCCATCTTTCTCATAGGAAGTTTTATAGTTAACAGGACTTCCACAGTATTGCACAATCACAAAGGGATATAAAAAACCCCCAACCTTAAATAGAATTAATTATTATTGGAAGAACATGTTACAAATCTGTAATATAAAAACTCATCTACACAATGTATGTAGGTGAGCAGGCACTTCTTTATGGCAGCGCTGGACGCACAGGGGATCGCTCCACCTAGTGTGCGTGCTTAGTTTCTCCACTACAAAAGTTATATACAATCAAAATATACATATTCATCATATTTCTAAGAAACAATTAACATATTCATACAATTTCCAAGAACTCATTAATATATGTAAATGCTCGTGACGCATGCGCCTTCAGGTACACAGGTGGTCGTCTAAGGTCCTCTGGTGATCGTCCATAGTCTTCCTCATGGTGTCCTTTAGTTGAACCCAATCTTTGCGCATGCTCAGGTTGGTTGCAAAATCCTATTATTGGAATCTTCTTAAGTTTTCCTTGGTTTACTGACCAGGCCTAGAACTGATCATTGTCTTGGCAAGCAAATTCTACCTATTCACAATGCTACATTGTTCGCAGTTAGTTTATGATTAAATCACAGATAGATCATACCTAGTTACCCTTATACAGAACATATATATAATTTAATCTTTATCAATCGCTCTCTAGATTATACTTTTCCATCAATATCCATACTTAAAATAATCAATGGTTATTTCTATTAATATCTATTGATTGTCATTCTTGATATTCGAATCAAGATGGCAAGGGTAAGGAATTTTCCAAGCAGCATCATTGGTGCATATCAGGTC
This sequence comes from Gavia stellata, assembly GCF_030936135.1. NCBI lineage: Eukaryota > Metazoa > Chordata > Aves > Gaviiformes > Gaviidae > Gavia > Gavia stellata. The sequence continues at coordinate 18,813,956 of NC_082599.1, read as the reverse complement.
ACATTGTCACAGGACTCAAATGAAACTTTTCTATTCAATTCTTCATCGTTCCATCTCGTTATTGTTAGTTCCTTAGTATGGAATGGCGACTCCTTGGTGAGGTTCCTATGGTTATTGTTTCTAACTTAACAATCCTAACTTATTTATTTATTAATCAAATTTAACCTTTCTATATGATCATATTTTGATTATTTTAGAAAATCAGAATATTTACAACAAACATAAGACCTACAGTTGCTATTTGCTTATCCCTATACTTTCTGCTCTTGGCCTTATCATCTAGGAAGATGCCAAACAGAGATACAGATTTTTCCAGAATGCCCTGACATTGCAGTCTGATGTGGTGCAGTGATTCACTTCACACTAATTGCAACCTCTTTAAGGTTTCTGGAAAAAACAGTGTCTTAGTGAAAGAAATTACCTGGTGTACCCCAGGAGATCATGCAGTCACTGTACCAAAGATTTTCACATCTGCAGAGTACTACTTGAAAAGAGGATACTCCGTCCTTTAGACATCACTTGCCTTAAACTGATACTTTTTATCCTGTTTTGTAGCTTGTATCTATGCCTTTGCCATCTATGGTCAAAACCTTCAGTCTTCCATCATTCTGAAAGTTGGTTTGTTTAAATAACAACAAAACAAACAAACCTTTCAATTGTATTTTATGTGTTTTGCTATGACAAAAGATCTAATTAATACACTGATTAATATTTAATTTCTTTTTTTTTTACTGTCGGCCAGTGGCACAATGGCTTGGCAATATTTTACATATCTGCAGCCTTTCCATTCATAACGCTGAGGGCTATGGGCTGATCCTGCATTACTCTGGGCAGGTAAGGTCTTAGTCAGTGTAGTGTCACATTTACCCTGTAGAGAAAATGAAGGTCAGTCTCTAAAGTCATGTCATTATCAGTGTATAAAGTGATGTCAATGAAACTTAAGGGAGGGCATATATGGTAAAACATTACTTTTTTTTTCCAATGGAGCGCTTGTTTCCTGACACTAGAAACAGATCTATTTGTTCCCTTTCAAAAATAAATGTTCTGCTTTAACTCTAAATTATCTGCTGCTTTATAGAAACTTACATTACAATGAAATGCAGGAGGTTAACAAAGCTCCCCCCCCTGCCCCCCGCAGCTGAGGGTGTATAATGACAGCATATCTACCCAGTGATCTATTCTCCCATGATAAGAAAAGGAAAAGAGCAATTTGTAATGGCATGTGTTAGATCTTGAGTCATGCAACTGCTGTGAAACACACAATTGTAACATGGGTGGGGTGTGCGTCTCTTCTTTCCATTACAAAACAAAAAGCTTTTGGAGAAGAGAAGGAAGGCTGGAATTCAGGGGAATGATTCTGCTGCACATTCATTTTAGCTGAGAGAAGAGAAAACAAATTAGGAAGCATTACATATTCCACCTGCTCTTGCCACAAACTTTGCCTCTCTCTAACGTTAGGACACACACTGTTAATCAAGTCCGTATCTGCTGCAGCATTTCCCTCACATTTCTTCCTTATGAATACATGATGGCCTCCACCCACCCCACTGGAGCACAACACTCATGCTCCTGAATGCAGCCCAAAAACTTCTCAGATAGCAATCAAGATTTTCTGGGATTTCTATGATTTTCTCCTTGCTTTCTAGAGATGTGCTGTTCTCATCTCCACTGTCCCTCTTAGAGAGAATGATGCCTACCTGTTACAGCCAGTACATGGAGAGCTGGAAAATACTGCCATACAACTTTCTCAGCCTTATTTCAGGATACTCAAGAGAAGACAGGAACAAATGTAGATACAGAGAAAACAAAGGCTCATTTGTACAATCAGAATTGATGTTTTCTACATTATCATAACAAATATCTTGGTAATGTATTTCAACAACAGCAAAATACGTGTGAAACCACTAGTGTAATCAGGGTGTGGCCATGTTACTGATAAGTCACATATAGAAGTGAAATAACACTTTTTGACAAAAAAACGCACCATCAAATATTATTCTTTTAATACATGCAAAGTGTTCACTGCAAAGTGCTGATTTGAAAATTGACTTTGGGATCATTAAAAAAATAATAATTGGCAATCGATCTTTTGAAATTACTTCCTTTCTTGGCACCATAATGATCCCAAAAGCCAAAAGGAACAACAGCAAAGAAAGCCAGCAAAGAGAATATGCAGTATCCATGGAATCTCAGATTCCCAAGCTGCTGAACTAATAACTGTTTATTAACTATATGCATGATTTTTCAAATGCTAAGAAGTGTGCCAAATTTAGATGTATTTTCACATGCCTGGCCCAAGATGCAGTTCTGACCTCAGCAAAGTCTCTGGTAAGTTTTAGCCAGCTTCTCAGTGAAATAACTTGGGGTTTTTTAGATAACATGAGCTGAACAACGTACTGTTCCCTAGACGCATTCTTAAATATGGCTGAGCTGCCTCAGCTGGAATTTTTCAAAGCAATTACCCCTTAAAGCATTGAAACGTTTGCTGCGCAAAACATGGTGATAATTTAAAATGCTACCATCCTTCTGCTATAATTATTTCCTCTTCAGCAGTGTTGGAGGAACGGAACATGGGATTTCTTGGCTGCTTTGGAGCAAAACCTGGTGTTTTAATATAAATTGCCTGTAAACACAAGATTAAGCTAAACTACCTGATGACTTTTCTAAACTGAAGTAACAGAAGTAGGAGATGGCGACATCTTCACCTTCATTCACTACACTGTCAGTGCCTTACGTATCTAAGAAAAATTTAGCTAAAAGCATTGGTTTGGCAAAGTTATGGACAATGAAAATAGGATTTTAAATCAAGAGAAGGGTCTATTTGCATGCCACCTGCAGCACTTAGAATCTCATCTTTTTAACTTGACATTAACCCCACCAAGGCCACACTGAATTTTCTGACATTTGCCTTTTTAACTTCAGATGGAAACTTCTGAATTTTTTTTTCTTTCCCGTCTTTTTATGGAATTTAATGTGTTATAAAATAATTTCTGCTCAGTGAATAAAACCTAAGTACACTTCAAAGCAGCACTTTGCAATGCTACAAAATGACGTAAAAATGCCATTAAAGCAATTTGCTGCCTTGTGGCAGCATTATTTAAAAGAGATGTAGAGTCACTAAAGGGAGTGGGGAAAGAAACACATTTCTGTCTGAAAACCAGAGAGCATCTGACAGCCCTGCCCAGCCGAAAGCCACCCGGCCCGGCTCAGGGGACCCAGGAGAGGAGCGGAGGAGGCAGCGCGGGGCTGCCCACGCCCGCCCGGGGCTCTCCCCCCGTGGGGCCACTGCCCGCGCACCGGCCACAGCCTCTTCGCCTGGGCCTCCAGCCTCGCAAGCCTTCCCAGAGCGAGTCTCGGGCTCCATTTTGTGGGCAGCCCGGGTGCCCCTAAGGCTCCGGGGAGGAGGAGGCCTCTCCACAAGGTGGAGAGGACGCGTCTGCCGCGGCTCCCCACAGCCCTCGGGTCGGCCTCGAGTGTTGAGTCCCTGCGAGGGAAAGCCGTCGCGGGGAGGGGGCCCGGCTTCCCCTGCCTCCGCAGAAGGCTTCTCACGGCCCGGGGAGCGCGTCGCCCGCTCCGGCTCTGCGGGGCAGCAGCCCCCGAGCCGCGGGCGGAGGGCGGCGCTGCACGCAGTGGGGCGGCTCCCGCGGAGGTGGCCGCCCCGGGGCGCCCCGCCGCCAGCGAGGCGGCCCCACTTCCCCACAGAGGGAGGGCGCGCGAGCCTCCGCCGTGCAGGCGTGCGGCAGAGCCGCCCCGCCGCCCCGCGCCTCCTGCTCGCAGCGCCTCCGGGAGCCGGCGGCCCCCGCCGCCCGTCCGCCAAGGTAAGCCAGGCAGGGAGGGATTAGCCGGACCCTCAAGGGCTCCTAGCGCCAGCCCGGGACTTCGACGGGGCGGGAGGTCGGAGGTGCGGCCGCCACGGGACGCGTGAGGCGCCCGGCTGTGGCGTGGCGTGGGGCGCGGGGTGTCCTACTCGCTGTGGTGAGAAATCATGCCGGCAAATACCGGTGCTCGGGGTGGGGAGTTGCGGCAAACCCCGCTCTGGACATGGCTCGTGGTGCCCCTGGAGGGCGGCAGCCGGGGCCGAGCAGTGCGGGTGCCCGCTGAGGGGAGCCCGCCAGCCCCCGCCGTGCCGCCTCGCCGCCCGGGAAGCCTGTGGCCAGAGCCACCTCTCACGCACAGGCCTCCTCCCTCGGAACAGGGAGGCTTCCGACGGCAAACGTGGCCTCAGCGGGCTGAAGTGGGGTAATGGGATTTAGTGCTGCGGTGCTGGGTCCCGGTGTTGGTTGTTCTCTTCGGTAGCGTTAACCTGAGTCGGACCTTCACTGTGCCCAGACCCGGGGGGGGGGCGAATAGGAGATTGATCGTTTGCAAGGCAGGATTGCAGAGGCTTCCCTGCAGCCTCGTGAGGCCGCTGGGATTCCAGGGGACGTACAGTGCCCAGTTTCAGGTGGCTGCGTTGGGAAAGTGAAGGCAGGTGGGAGAAACTGCAGCCCAAGCGGCCTGGCATGAGAGGCCAAAAAATACACCATGTGAATGTGCTAATCTATCAATCTGAAACTAAGTGTGTAGAAGGTGGTGTGGTTATGGTAAAACAGCCAGTACAGACTTCCAAGGAACGCAATTGACATCTCTCTGCTGGTGGTGCATTTGGCCACGTGGTTTAGGGAAGAAACAGATGTGTCTCCTGACTCTGAGAAGGCTCATCCTGCGTGATGCCCTCATCTGAATACGATGGAGAAATAACATAAATAGAGTCTCCACCAGCTTGGGGTGGTTTTTCAATCCCTTGTGCACCAAAAGAGAAGATATTAAATCCATTCATTGTCACACTGGGAAGATGTATCCGGTAGGGTCTTTTAGGCAGCGTATCATCCAGCCTGTCTTAACAGTTATTAAAAATTTGGATGCAGGAATACAGCCTACAAAAAAAAATATGCAGGGTGCCACCAAATTGGGACAGACAACTTGACTTTTTGAGGTCCCTTCCTGCCCCAGATTACTCTGATTCTGTGATTAGTGTGCCTCCAACTTGACTCTACCCCTCAAAACTTCTGTTTGCAGGATTTTGGCAGTCATTTTTCCTCTTTGGTTCTAGTTCCCCTTTGTGAATTACATGACATGCATGTTTTGTCATCTGTTCCTGACTTGCTTATAAAAAATACTCATTTCACATATGACTCTGTTGATATCACTGTTAATTAATTACCCTGCTGCTGCACAACAGTGGTGTAAATGTAGTGTCTCCAAGACTTGATTTAGTTCATCTGTTTAATTAGAGGCAAATAGGTAAGATCCAGTGCTTCAGAGGGCTATACTAGATGACCTGCTCCACCTGTGTAGGATCCTACTCATTTGTCTTCACTAACTTTACAAAGTTTTTTTTTTTTCTAGAAACTTTGTAAAGAATATGAATTTAGGTTAAAACTTTGTTTAAAACAGAATGTTTAAATTTTTGCTGAACCTGTTCAGGTCTGTTTTCCCCTGTGAGCTTTCTAAGGAGACTATTACATTTAATTGTACTTCATGCTTTGTGCAAACATTGCTTAAAAATTGAGATAATTTGGTTTGAAATATGGATTACAAATGTCTTTGGGAGGTTTAATCAATGGAGAATTACAGATAGCTGAGTGGTCCTTGTTTTCTGTTCTCAGAGAATTCTGATCCATCTGGGAGCAAAAGTAACTGGAAAAATGTGCTGTCTCTGAAAGGGTACTTTTAATCATTCCCTGTGTCTTCTTTTTCTTCTTTAAATACTTCCTGTGGGTACTACAGACTCTTCGGCTCTTTGGAGGCAAATATGACTGAAGGCTCAAAGTAATTATTGAGTAAATTGTGTTTTCATTGTTCGTGCTGGAATTTGTGATTATTTGATGTGCAGTTTCTTCAAGCAGGGTATGATGGCTTTGAAGTGCTGGTTTCTTTTGTTATCAAATGTATTTATTCCTGCTAAGTTTGATTTTTTTACAGATCAGAAGTCTGATTCTCACTATTCTTGAGCAGTGTCTGCTAGGTCACACACTATATAACTCGTGCACCTGTGAATCAGGCTGTAAACTTGATCTCTTTTTGATTTATAAAGCTTTAGAGACTAACACATTTGGGAGCATAACAGTTTGCACAAAGGGGGCAACAGAGGGGCCTGCTGGATGTTATCAGAGCTTAACTCAGTACTGCAGCCCGAGATTTCTTGGGTAGTTAAGAATTTACCAAACCCACTAAGATTTTGCTTTTGCTGAATTTCACCTTCCCTGTTAGGAGAAATGTCTTGCAGCAGTGAGAGGAACAGGAGGCGGAAAGCTTTCCTTCTCTTGCTCTGCTGTATGTGGTAAAGGGAGTGGTAGGACTTGGGTAACCTGTGGATGGAGGGACCAGTTATTGCATCTCTTTGGCCCTACAAAATGTCTGAGAAAACTAGTAGGCTGGAGTACTGCTGGAGCTGAGAGGAGGGGTTGCCTTGTTCTGGAGAGGACGTGTCTTGTTTGCAGATTCATGAACATCTGTCTTTTGAGAAGAAGATCTGGGAATGTGGATTTTCTTGAAAGATTGTTTATGTTTCAGTGGTGGCTTTACAGGAATGTAGCTGAATTTGGTTTTCCTGTGTATCATTCAGATATCAAGGCCCCTATCCTTTCCTGCTCTCTGTGCAAACTACATGTGTTTTTTCTTTCACACAGACCTTTTTTTTCATCTTTCATTTCAGTGTGTCTTGACTTGTTTTGTTGTAGGCCCATCTGACCTGTTGTGATGTTGACTTCACGTGGTCAGGTCCTGATCTGGGGTGAAAGTGAAAATAAGACCTCTTACTTGCCTGCAGCAATAGAGAAACTTTAGCTTGTTCCTTTTGGAAGGTCTGTAGTGACAACGGTAACATGCAGCCATGCAGACCTTCCACAGCACTTCTTCAACTTTATAGGCCAGATCCTCTTCACCCAACTTTAGATATTAGCATTTTATTTAGTCACTTGAGGTTCTGAGTCACCTTTACAGTCAACGGAGATAGATACTGCTATAACTTGATCAGCTGCCCAGTTTTAGACAGCTACCATGAATCATGCTCTTTAAAATTGCCTTTCTTTCCCTTCATTGACTAAAAAGAGCCTGGGATGACCAGGTCAGATGCAGATGTCAGAGAAGCTCCACCATATGTCTTTTCATGATTAGGAGTGATCCATGATACAGTAAGATTGCTCTTGGAAAAGCAGGCATTTTAGGCAGATTTCCTTATCATCCAGCCTATTGATTCATGGCTACCCTAGATATTAACAGTATAGCTGCCAGTGTTAGCAGATAGTATATTGCACTGTGAAAGAAAGAAGCTAGAGTGCCATGTTCTTCTTAAGTTTCTGTAGGAGACTTTTGAGAATCTACATGAGCATACATGAACATGTGTTCCTGACCGCCCCTCAATATTAATTTATAGCATTGCTCCTGGAATGAAAAGGAAACACAAATAACTTTGATCTGACTTAGAACTTTAATGTGGGAATTCACAAACTAGTTTGATAATGACTGTTTAAAAAATTTAAGTCTGTCATTAGTTTCAAAGCCTTTCTTCTAGTAAAGTGACCTTTTAGATCTGTGGCTAGCTAATTGCTCTCATAGTTTTTGCTACCAGAAGCTACATCAGCCTGCACACAGCACTGTTTCTTCTTGTTGAACATTGATCCAGCATGCCATGAGTTAAGGCTCAAATAAATTAGGGCTACAGTGATTAGGAGTATTAGGGTATTTTGGGGGGTAGATGCATTATGAATCCTGGAAGAAAAAGAAGGTTCAGTATATATGAACCAAATTTTTCTATGATACTCTGTTTAGAAATGCATACAGAGACATTTCTGGTAAAAGTTTTGCTCTGGATGCATCTCCTCAGTCCATTTCCATTTTTACTTTCACTCTGTATTTGATTGTAATCTAAAGCAGTGAATGTAAGTGTGTGACATGTAACACTGATATTAAAGGATGAAACACCCTGTGTATCTCTATCAGTGATGGACAGACCCTACATGGCTGATATCACTAACATTGGAATGTTCTCAGTTGTCCTCAGACAATCCAACTGATATAATAAAAAAATTGATGAAAATCTTATCATTGTACCTACACCTATCATGGAGAGTGAGGCTGTACGGGGAGCAAATCTCCTTCTGGCAGCATTGCTAGTCCATCAAGCATAGAGAGAACAGCTAGGAGCCAAAATCATAGAGGTCTTCACCAGATGCTTTTGCTGATAAAAATTGTAAATGACCTTGTAAGTCCTCAGTTTTAGGCAAAATAATGTGTCTGCCTAAAAGGCAGCTCACCAAGAGAGTGGACAAGCTTTACAGAATTGTCACTTACCTGCTGGCATAAAGTCCATATAGGCAGCAAATGAAAACTTGCTCCTCAGTGGCCTTAGTTGATCCGTTTTGGTACTCTCACTGCATCTTCAGGTAGCCCAGACTGCAGACACATGATTACTTTTCTTCTGCTTCAGAGCAAGATTTTGATGTACTTTTGAAGGTTTTCTAGTACTTTCTAACAGTGCTAGAAGCCCACATTCTCTCACTTGCTATGGGAATTTCATTGAAGCACATAAATAAGAAGGATGGATCATCCCAAAAAGCATTTTTGAAAGTCGGTGTGTTTTTTGTCTCTGATTGCAAATTTTAAAAAATAATCATTTAAATAACAGTCAAGTCTACATTACTGTTCTCTCTGCTTTTTTGATGAAATCTTGTATTTGGAAGATCTGCTGCACATGTGGCTTGGAAGGCCTAAGTTGCTGAGGTAATCCTGAGCAAGTGAGAATACATGCTAAAAACATGAACACAGATAACATTCCCAAATACTTGTTATGGTTACAGCTTAGTTTTGTACTTTGATGACCACATCTTCATTACTGAGGGGAAGCCAGCAGACCTAATGTTTGAGAGAGCAAATACAAATTAGCCGGTGGTTTTGGGTGCCAGTCCTAGGAAGGGATTCAGCATAAACTTAACTTCAGTTTTGTCCCGTGGGGGCCATGTTCTTCCATGAAATTCAGCAAAGCCTTTCATATCTGTCACTAGATTGACCTCCTTTGTTTCCCCTGTGTTGTGATGGAGTTGCTCTCTCTGACCAGATCAGTTGTTCCATCCCTCCTCCACTTGGTAAGGAAAAAAAGAGAGGGAGGCAGTGGCATTTCCTTCTCATGGAAAACCTTACAGAAATGGAAGAATTACCCTGGAAATGTCACAAGATTCTTCTCCTCTTGCTGCGTTTTCTTTTGTGTGGTTCAGGGCTTGCTACGCTGTGGCAAAGTAGTCACAGTCATACCAGTATAACATCCCATCTGTGGTGACTCCAGGCTTCCACCTTCCTTACAGATCTTTGTCTGAAACCCACCGCTTATAGGTGGTTGTGATCACTGTGTGTTATACAGACTGAAAGAAACAGCTTTTCTAGGTGGAAAGTTAGTATTGGGCCTTGAAATTGTACCTGACTCTTAGCTTTACTACTGACTGAAAAGGTTTAGAAAAAAATCTTAATTTAATTTTTCTGCCAGTCATTATGGTACTGAGCACTGTACTTCAGTGAACTACCTATAAATTCATATTAAAGCATCACTTACTTTGTTTGATTTTAATACACGAACTGTGTATGAAAGAAACAGATGGGTTCAACAAAATTTTTACAGATCTGTTTTCACACTTTTGCTTCACTCTTATCTGTTAGAGCATTTTATGCTAGTGTCTTTTCCTCTTTCAGTCTTCCTTTCCCATACTATGTGTGCCCTCCCTTAAACATTTCTGTCAGTAATAAGAACATGTGATTATAAGAGATAAGATGGTGACTTAGAGCTTTTGCCAATGACTAGGGCCTAGGAATAAGTTATTTGTATGGGTAGAGAGTCCTGTCATGGACCCTTAGAGCATACCTTGCACTTAACCTCTAATGGCTCATTGTGGGAAGGAGTGAATGCTGGAAAAGATGAGCCATTGATTATTCAACGTAGCAGCTCCTGCACTTAAATTTTGTACTGTAACTTTTCATTCTTTTTTTCCTCTTCCTAAGTTTGTGTACTATTTTCATTATTCCACACTTAACATCTCAATTCTATATGGAATTGGGGAGGAGAAGGATTTTCTACTATTGTGGATCCCTGTGTGCCTTCCTCTCTCATGGGCTTCCTTGTCTACCATTTTTTGCTCATTAGACAATCTGATCATGTGGGATCAGCCTACCTTATGGATTGTGAAGCTAAATATCAAAATCTTCATTTAGTAGAGGGCCACAAGACACACTGCCCATAGCTCAGTGACCTGAGGATAAGGGAATTCTGGGAACAGTTCAAAAGTAGCAAATGGAAATTAAATGCTTATAGCCCATCTGCTCCATTGCAGGGTGGAGTTAGGCTGAGCATTCTGCTGGATCCAAAAATTTTTCATAATTGCACTATTCTTGTTTGCTGGCCATTTTTTTTAAGTACAAGACAGTCTCTTGTTGTCATGTAAGTTCCATACAGCAATGTTGGGTAAGTGGAAAAAACAGGAAGGAAAGCATTACACCAGTGTCAGCAAACTACAGATTATGGGAAGGAATGTGGAAATAGAATAAATTTGTGCTACTCAGACTTACATTATTCTTTCACTACTTTGCTCTCCGATCAAAGCAGGGAATGGGAGGAACCTAGAACTGAGATTCATATTTTCTGGTAACTTGTATGTCTGCAGTTGTTTATACAGGAGTAGAGCTGAAGTAGACATGTTATCAACAGAAGACAGATAAGCCTAGATCAGCTGGTGGTTCATGAGCTGAATCCAGCTCACGGGACACACCTTCATCCATCTTTCTGCCTTTCCCAGGAGAAGATAAGTTGGGGAATGGAAATCTTGTTCTGGTGTGCCAATAATCTGGCACAGAATAGGGAATTGTTTCTTCTACCAATCTGTGTGAAGATGTAAGACTGGAAATACGTCTCCTTCTACCATTTCTTTCTGCACAGAGAGTTTGAGCTGCCTGTATGGCTTATGGGGAGATAGTCCCCAAAGTGGACCATTCTGCAGTAAATAGTTCTGTGACAAAGGAAAAAGAAGATGAGTGAGTCTGTAGCTGTACAGTATTTCTGTAATGCTCTTAGACCCACAAGCCAGACTGAAGCACATTGTCTACTGGGAGGATACTATATAAAAATGAACAGAAGTGGCACTGCTTTCGAGCTCCGTAAAAGCAGTCCCCTTTGGGAGCTGACAGGAGGCTACAAAGTGAAGTTCTGGTACATAGAAATTGCTCCCCAGCTTTCTCCTCCCTGAGTTTGGGTTTCTTTTTCCCCTTGCATAAGGTGCTTTTAACACACAGTCCCCAGCTGCTCGAATACATTTGGGATACATTTTCTGGAGCCCAGGATCCAGACTATGTGTCTGTGCCTGAGAGTGATTCTGGAGAGGAGCTTGGTGAATGAGCTGTCTTGCACCCAGCCTGCATGCCATATCCCTCTACACTCTTTTTCCATAGCCATAGCATATGCTGCCTGTCACAGCTTAAACGTTCTTCCTACCCTCTCTCATCTTAGCACGAGAGCCCTTTGCTAACTTCCTCCTCTGGCCTTGAGTAATTTCCTCCTGACATACTGTGGATAAACTTTTAGGTAGTCCCTTGTTCCTCTCAGCTTCTCTGGGACTATTCAATAATCCTGCCATCCTGCCTTACCCTAAGAACAGGACCCACAGCTGCTTCTCCCAAACACCACTCTCAGCAAGTGGGACAAAGAAGAGCATATGTGTTTGGGGCAGTGCATGGGGGAGAGAGGAAGGCTAGGGAGTACAGAGGTGATGGATGCTGAGGCAGTGTCATCTGAAGGATATCCTCAGACTCAGTGTCCTGTGGTGCTTTACAAACATACTAAAACACTTTCGCCAATGGAAAATGAAGTACTCAAATACATGACTGAAAAAGATGGTGCTGTACTTGTACTCAGTTGGTGTACTCATGCATAGGAGTTCCTGTGGTGTTCAAATTATCATTATCATCTTGGCAAAACAAGGTTAAAATACAACTGCTGTCATCATTGAAGTGCAGCAGTGTAGCTTTCAGGTACCTGAAATCTATGTCTTTTGGACTAATAAAGACTTCCTCCAAATTCAGTCCTAACTGCAGGCTTGTTTCTGTAATACAAGTGAGTTGACTGTGAATTTTCAAAACAGCAAAAAAAGGGAACAAGCTTTCAAGAGGTTTAATTGTATAAGTGGCATAGTTACAATTTCTGTGAAACGGAAGTAGGATCTGTGAGTTTGGGGTGCTCTTATCTAAAGATGTTTGTGCTTACGTCTGGGTGGATGATTCCGGAGTTAGCAGAGTATGAGTTACAAGCTTAATTATCAGGTGTGCCTTTAGTCTTGCTAGAGTCAGTTTGAGCCACCCAAGGGTACTGAGGGAGCTGGTGGAGGAGCTTGCCAAGCCACTCTCCATCATTTATCAACAGTCCTGGTTAACGGGGGAGGTCCCGGATGACTGGAGGCTTGCCAACGTGACGCCCATCTACAAGAAGGACTGGAAGGAGGATCTGGGGAACTACAGGCCTGTCAGCCTGACCGTGGTGCCGGGGAAGATTATGGAGAGGTTCATCTTGAGAGCACTCACAGGGCACGTGCAGGACAACCAAGGGATCAGGCCAAGCCAGCACGGGTTCATGAAAGGCAGGTCCTGCTTCGCCAGCCTGATCTCCTTCTATGACCAGGTGACCCGCCTGGTGGATGAGGGAAAGACTGTTGACGTTGTCTACCTGGACTTTAGTAAAGCCTTCGACGCTATCTCCCACAGTATTCTCCTGGAGAAACTGGCGAATCATGGCTTAGACGGGTGTACCCTTCACTGGGTAAAAAAATTGGCTGGATGGCCAAGCCCAGAGAGTCGTGGTGAATGGAGTTAAATCCAGTTGGCAGCCGGTCACAAGCGGAGTCCCCCAGGGCTCAGTTTTGGGGCCGGTCTTGTTTAATATACTTATCGATGATCTGGATGAGGGGATCGGGTGCACCCTCAGCAAGTTTGCAGATGACACCAAGTTGGGTGGGAGTGTTGATCTGCTTGAGGGTCGGAAGGCTCTGCAGAGGGATCTGGACAGGCTGGATCGATGGGCCGAGGCCAACTGTATGAAGTTCAACAAGGCCAAGTGCCGGGTCCTGCAGTTGGGTCACAACAGCCCCATGCAACGCTACAGGCTTGGGGATGAGCGGCTGGAAAGCTGCCTGGCGGAAAGCGACCCAGGGCTGTTGGTCGACAGCTGGCTGAATATGAGCCAACAGTGTGCCCAGGTGGCCAAGAAGGCCAACGGCATCCTAGCCTGTGTCAGAAACAATGTGGCCGGCAGGAGTAGGGAGGTGATCGTGCCCCTGTACTCGGCGCTGGTGAGGCTGCACCTCAACTGCTGTGTTCAGTTTTGGGCCCCTCACTACAAGAAGGACATTGAGGTGCTGGAGCGTGTCCAGAGAAGGGCGACGAAGCTGGTGAGGGGTCTGGAGCACGTTTTATGAGGAGCAGCTGAGGGAGCTGGGGTTGTTCAGTCTGGAGAAGAGGAGGCTGAGGGGAGACCTCATCGCTCTCTACAACTACCTGAAAGGATGTTGCAGAGAGGTGGGTGTTGGTCTCTTGTGGCAAGTGACAGGACAAGAGGCAATGGCCTGAAGTTGCACCAGGGGAGGTTTAAGCTGGATATTAGGAAAAATGTCTTTACTGAGAGAGCGGTGAAGCATTGGAACAGGCTGCCCAGGGAGGTGGTGGAGTCACCCTCACTGGAGGTGTTCAAGGAATGTGTGGCCTTGGCATTGCAGGACATGGTTTAGTGAGCACGGTGGTGTTTGGTTGATGGTTGGACTTGTAAGATCAAGTCCAACCATCAACCAACACTACCATGCCTATTAAACCATGTCCGTTTTCCAACCTTAATGATTCTGTGATTCTATGAGCAATGTGGTACAAGATAACAAGGGAACTGGAGTCAAAATCAGTTCCACAGTGTATGTAAAAAATGTGTCTGAGCAATCAATGGAAAATGCATAGTCACCTGAAGATGCTCTAGTGCCCCAGGTTAGAAAAAGATTAGGTTAGAAAAGGATTCTCTCACGTAATTGTTTTTATCTGCTGTTTTTATTTAAATCCAAAGCCAAATGTGACTGACTTTTAAACTAAGAAGGGTACTTCGTAGTTGTATCAGTCTTAGAATCAGAATAGTTTAGGTTGGAAAAGACCTTTAAGAACATCAAGTCCAGCCGTAAACCTAACCCTGCTAAGTCCACCACTAAACCATGTCCCTAAGCGCCTCATCCACACATCTTTTAAATACCTCCAGGGATGGTGACTCCACCACCTCCCTGGGCAGCCTGTTCCAATGCCTGACAACCCTTACCGTGAAGAAATTTTTCCTAATATCCAGCCTGAACCTCCCCTGGTGCAAATTGAGGCCATTTTCTCTCATCCTATCACTTGTCACTTGGGAGAAGAGACCAACACCCACCTCTCTACAACCTCCTTTCAGGTAGTTGTAGAGAGCGATAAGGTCTCCTCTGAGCCTTCTCTTCTCCAGGCTAAACAACCCCAGTTCCCTCAGCTGCTCCTCATAAGACGTGTGTTCTAGACCCTTTACCAGCTTCATTGCCCTTCGTCTTCCTGCAGTTCCTAGTGTTTTGGTGTGTTGCTTTTATTTCATCATGAGCAGAATTATGACATGTCACACCCATCCCTGAGATAAATATGCAGTGCAATTTCAGCTGCAGATAAACCTACAGTCATTGGCACACCAGATTTCCCAGAAGAATAGGTGATATGAGTAAGAAACTGCTTTCAGAGTTATCTGTGTGTGCAAGCTTTTTCTTAGAAAATGCCACGCTTATCAATGTTAGGTAAGTGCAGTGCTGGAAGCAGTCTAATTGCTTTTGATCCATCCTTTTCAAAATATGAGTTAGTATTAAAACAGAAGAGAGTTACAGGGTCATATGTAGGTAAGAAAGAGAAAAGTCAACATGCTAATTGCCAAATCTGATTGTGATTCAAAATCAAAAGCTTGGGGGCAGCTGCCATTTCCACTCTATCACTCCAAAACTTCAATTTTCTTTCTTAGTATCTACTAGAATTAGTGACTAATTAGATTATTCTTCTAGGCTGAATTCTGCAGAGATAGATGTTCTCTCATATTCTACTTCATAAAAATTGACCTAAATGTCTGTTAGGGACTTTTTACTAGACATGACGCAATTGCTGGTTAAGGAACTTCCATCCTGCCTCACTTAAGTATATAAGAAACATTTGAGTAGTAGGAGTTTTTCTTGACACCTAACTGTAAAATCCCTGTAAGAAACCTAGTTAGATCTGTTTCAGACCTGCAGTCAATTTGGCCAGCAAGTTGCCTCCAACAGTGGCTAGCATCACGTGCTTCAGAAGGAGGTACACGAACTCCTATGCTGGAAGGTATGGTGTAACCTCTCTATCATGAAAGCTTTACTCTGGTTCCACATTGGTGGAGCCTTTGTTTTATGTCTTAAAACATGAGGTTCATTGTCCTTGCCTGAAACTCCCTGAAATACTAACACTTCTAGCTATAACTGTTTGTAGAGAAAACCAACTCCACAGCTTGCTAACTCACCAACTTTGATGATGAGGTTCACAGTTACACTGTGCACGTTTCCCTAGATCAGTTGTGCAGACTTTCAGTTTCATTTACTATCCCATTGATTTTGTGTTATAAGCCAGGATGAAATGATGCCTCAGTAACTTTCCTTTAGGTTTTGATGCAATTTTTTATCACGCTGCTTTCACATCTGGTGTTACATCTGTGACAGTCAGTTACCCTCTTTCCAGCTTTGCTGTTTATGGTGGAGCTTCTGTTACTTTCATCTCTCTTCCCTAATTCTCTTCTTTTTTTCTGTCTTTGATATTGGATGATCTACTTTGCATAGTCTGCCATAGGTAAGGGTGGATCTCTGATATGAGTGATTTAATCATTGGGCTACTGGTGGGTCTCTCTAAAACATTAAAGATTTTTTCATTCCACTCCAGAAAGCATTTAAGCATTAGCAGGAAGTTACAATGCTGCTAGTGGTCATCTGGATAGTCAAACAGCTAGTGTTCATTTTGGTGGACTTGGTACTCCGACGCTTACACACTGTACTGCAGGGACTAGGAGGTGAAGGTGTGCTTTTGATCTTTCTGTGTGACTTGTAAAAATGTACTTCATGTATTTTTTATCCTTGCTATTTGCATATGTAACAGTTTAAGACTAACAACAATGCTTTGAATTTAATGAATGTATACGTAACTGTTCACCAGATCACTAAGTGGACTGGTTCCTAATGCTGTTCGTAGCATGAATCCACCATATGTCTATGTTCTAGTGATACCATGCCGTTCCTCATTCCTTTTTTGTTTGTGGCACTTAGCTTGATTAAACTGCATCAACTCAACTGAGACT
Source organism: Gavia stellata (assembly GCF_030936135.1). Lineage (NCBI taxonomy): Eukaryota > Metazoa > Chordata > Aves > Gaviiformes > Gaviidae > Gavia > Gavia stellata. The sequence continues at coordinate 18,797,542 of NC_082599.1, read as the reverse complement.
GAGTTGCAGAGATGGTAATCTCGTGTGCGATACCGTTGGTGTTTCCTGTTCAGTATTATTGCACAAGGCTTTGAGCTTGTTTTCAGATTGCAAATGCAGAAGCCTTGATACCATGTGACTTAGACCACTCTTCCTGTTGAAAGGGACTGGCTTTCAGCAATTCTCAGAGGTATCAGGTACTAACAGTTCCAACACTGCTTAGTATAGTCCAATGCCTGGTTTTTTTGAGCTACACTGTATGATTATCCTGTCAGCTTTCATGATATTTTTTTAATAGTGGTTTTTTTTTTTCAAGCAGGGTGAGTTTTGTGCCATTGTTTTACTACTCATTCTGTTAGCTTCCTGCCAAGTGATAATGATTCTATCAAACAATTCCATTTCCTATGTATTGTTCATAGACATAGTGCTGTTGTCTTATGTAAGTGTGCAAATCACAAAACTTTCTTTGTTCTTAAAAAAATGAAGTTGTTTTATTATTCTCTCTAGTATCTTAGCAAATCAAAATGTATGCAACCGTGCAGAAATCATACCCTGATTTTAATTACAGAGTTCATATTATAGACCAGGAAAGGCAGTTCCTGCTCCACCTGACAGTGCATGACACTAAATAACATAGGTGAGATTCTACTTAACCCAGGTAAGATTGTGCACCTTGAGACTGAGTGCAAGGACTGCTTCTCCATTCTAGCATCTGAGCAAGAGATTTCTCAGTCAGTGTTTTTCTTTGGTGCCCTTGAATACTGGACCACCCCATGGGAAAACAGCGTTGTTCACTGTCAGCAATGTTCACTCATGCAAGTGCAGTAAGTTGGACCAGGGAGTGTTTCCCGTCCGTCTCTGTGAGCTACCTTTCTTTCTGTGCATCTGCCCAGTTTCTCTGGTGTCAGAAGTGAGATAACTTAATTCCAACTTCCTAGCCCATAGCTCAAAAAATGTAGAAATTTACATCTCCATTTCAAAAAAAGGGTATATATGGAGTAGGTATTTAGGAGAGGGAAGAAGTTTTGTGTGGGTCTGTTGCCAAGTTGAGCGCACAGGAGTTTTGTATTGTCATCCAGGGCAGCAGGGCTGTTTCTTGTGGAAAGGAAATGGTTGGAGGCCCCCTCACAGGGGCACCTGAATGGATGCAAGTAGGTCTGTGAAAATGGCAACGAAGCATGTGATGGAGAAAAGAGAGACACTACAAAAGACAGATACTAACAGGTAAGGAGAAGTAGGAACAAATATGCAGAAACCATATTTTTTCATTGGGTGAGCTGAAATACAAAGATGCTAGAAGTACAAAGAGTACAATAAAATACAAGAGGTTTTTTATTCACATTTTTAAATTTAGATTTAAATTATTTTTATCAGCAAAGAGGCTGCTAAATCTGAATTTGGGAAGGTAAAAAAATAATAGGTCTAGCAGGTCTGGGGGAGTTCTGGTAAATGGTGAGGTGAGTAAGTGTTTTGATGAGTTAAAATACAATGAGTCGATATTTATGTATTCTGTAAACCTGTGTGAGAGTTCAGTATGCATAAACTAAATAGTGAGACTTGGTGGTTAGAATAACAAGGTGAAGAGAAAATGCCCCAACACCTTAGATATACAGTATGAGAAATGTGGAAGTATTTAAAAAAAAAAAAAAGAGGTTTTAATGAGAGCTCAATGAAGATTTGAGAACATGAAATTTGGGGGAAATAAAAGACAAGGAATACCTTTGCCTGTATGCTTGGTGTTACTTCAAAAAGTGGTCTAGAAGACATCAATTTGAAAATCAATCACTTTAAAAATAGGTTAGGTTTCACATGTATGCCTTTCCAGAAGCCCCTCCTTAGTGTGTTTATTCTTGACAACCACAACTTCCTCTTTTTATTTTGGTTCTGATTTTTTCTCTGCTTAAAATCTTATGCATAACATGGGAAACTTACCGTAAAAGTACTGTCTTTTTTTTCTCTTCAGTTTATTGTAATTTATAGTGATTTTAAGAGTTACTAGTTTCTATAGACAGAAAAACCTGACAGAAGAGTTACTGTTTAGTGGATATAAAGGAGGACTGAGTATGAAACTCAATATTCTTCTGGGGACTTTGGTAAACTTTTTCCCGTTTTTTGTTAATAATAGCTCATACACCTGCAGGTTTCACTTTGAGTTTCTGGTTTGAAGAAGTTGAAGGCTATTTATAAAAGTCAAAAGAATTTGCTGGTCCAAAATGTAGCAACATCTTCCTTGAATGTGATAGTTCCCAAATCAGCATATTGTTTTGTCTGTTTGTTCCTACTGTGGCAATCAAGTAAAAGAAATGGAAGTTATTGTGGCGAGGAGTCAGAGAAGGAGAGTGGATGGACACTGTTTTGTAGTTCCACATTTTGGGGACTCATTTTACTATCTTTCACTTTTCTAGCTCTTGACAAAATCCCTAATAAATTTGGAGAGTTCTCATATCAGTTTAAGAGATCATTCAGTGTGTTTTAACATAAAAATATTTTCAGGGCATTTGGTGATTATGATGTTAATTTTGTCTTCCTAAACCCAATCAATAAAAATCAAAGAGAAAAGCAAAGATACCAGTAGGGGCAATGGCTTGGTGACAACATGGTTTTATCAGTCTGGTGATGATGATGGACATCTGGTTGTTGAAAGTGACACTTGAAAGGGACACTGACGTATTTCCTTCTCAAAATATATGTTCAGGCCTTCTCCCTTCCCCCATGTGCTTAAGGTCAAAAAACCCCCTAGTATTAAATGTCATTTATTTGTATTGTAACTAACTTAGCTCCCATTTACAGTGGAAATTCTTACAGAATTCTTTGCACATTGCTTTTTCATGGGATTACATTATTTTTCTTATGAATCAAATGTGTTTGAAGATTCAGAAAATCATATAATTGCAAAGAAAGAAGCTCTAAATCTACTAGAACCTGTAAAAATCCCATAATTTGGTGAAAGTGTTTTATAATCCAATATTAAGTTCTCTTGCCTTTTTTTTTTTTTTGTTAACTACTGAAGAGGATTCTTAGGGTAGTGTTTTTTTTTCCTTTTTAGACAGTTCTTACTCCTCTTCCTGATAAGGTCTCCTGTTTGTAACCCAAGAGTAATTTTTTTGCCATTTTTATATTTCTATTCTGGAAAAAATATAGCAAAGCAGGATTTCAGTTTGTCAGAGGAACCAGTACGAAGACTTCTTCCTGAAAGTAGATTTAGCCAGTGCTTAAAAAAACCCACAAAAATATACAAATGGCTAGAGCTGATAACATACCCCCAGCAGATATTTTGTTCTCGTAAATCAGAAAATAGGAAAATGTAAAATTATTCAGTATTATTTAAGCACTGATGAGATACTTCTCAGTATGAACTGCAGCTCCATTTTTTTGTCACATAACAAATCTGACTTCGCTCTGCCTGATCAAATAAGTGCCATTTTATCTATCCTTTTTATGAAAATTGATTCTCCAAGTGCCAGGTGTGTAGGAAGCTACACAGCTGTTGATTCAAATAAATGAATTAAGATTCAGTAATCATTTACCCAACCAGTATACTGCTGAATCTACAGAAATGGAATTTTATATAGAAAGCTCTGTATGATAACTGATACATGCAGAGAGAGTGAGCCATCCAGTGTGGGTTTGTCAGCTGGAAATGAAGCAGATAAGATGACTTTAGCTCTCCATATGCTCAGTCATGTGTGCTGTGTGTTCCCTGTTACATGGGCATGGCTGTTCCATCTCCACCGTTGGGTTAGGGTTACCCTCAGTCCTGCCAACCACATCCTATTAAAATGTCTTTAAGAGCATCCAGTTCCCAAATCTTTAAGTCTTTGATTTCTGGGGTCTGAGAGAACTGTGAAAATTCAAAGTCCAGTTCCTGGTTGTCTGTGCCTTGTTTAGTTACACCAGCTACAAAAGTCATCTAAAGCAGGTAGAGTATGCCCCAAGCCTGACTGATGAAAGCTGTACATGCCTATTCCTAATGAGTTCTGGTGTCGGGGATAACACAGGTGGTTAAGAGGACAAGTGGGAATTAGGCCAGTCTTGCTTATGTAGATGCCAGAAAGACCGAGACCAAAGGAGGCAGAGCAGCTCAGATTGCTCCAGTATTAACTATCATATTAAAGACATGCTACCAAATAATTCTCAAACAACAGATACTGATTTTAGTGGTTCAGTGGCCTTTATAATTTAACTATGGAATAGTTACGTAACTCAAGATGCTCTATTAAAGGAAAAGCATTAAGACTGAAGAACAGGATACTTGGTGGTCTTCTTTTCTTGCCAGTCTTCGTAGTCATTAGAATTGTTTGTGTCCTCAGTTGATTGCGCGCTTGCATCAGGTTCGTTCTCACACTGTAAGGTGCTGTGGTGTGGTGGGTTGACCTTGGCTGGCCACCAGGTGCCCACCAAGCCGCTCTATCAATCCCCCTCCTCAGCAGAACAGGGGGAGAAGATTCGATGGAGGAGCTCATGGGTTGAGATAAGGACCAATTACCATTGAGCAAAGCAGGCTCAACATAGGGAAATTAATTTCATTTACTGCCAATTAGTGAGACAGTAGGATAATGAGAAGTAAGAACAAAACTAAAAACATTTTCACCCCACCCCTCCTTTCTTCCCAGGCTCAGCTTGACTCCCAATTCTTCTACCTCTTTCCCCTCAAGCAGCACGGGGGGCCAGGGAATGGGGATTGCGGTCAGTTCATAACACTTTGTCTCTGCCACTCCTTCCTCCGCACACTGTTTCCCTGCTCCAGCGTGGGGGCCCTCCCATGGGAGACGGTCCTTTATGAGCTTCTCCAACATGGGACCTTCCCACAGGCTGCAGTTCTTCAAGAACTGCTCCAGCATGGGTCCTTTCCACAAGGTACAGTCCTTCAGGAACAGACTGCTGTAGTGTGGGTCCCCCAGAGGGTCACAGGTCCTGCCAGAAAACCTGCTCTGTGTGGGCTCCTCTCCACAGGTTGCAGTTCCCACCAGGAGCCTGCTCCAGTATGGGCACACCATGGCCTGCAACTTCCTCCAGGGCATGTCCACCTGCTCCAGCATGGGGTCCTCCACAGACTGCAGTGTGGATATCTGCTCTGGGATGGTCCTCCATGGGCTGCAGGGGAACTACCTGCTTCACCATGGGCTTCATCATGGGCTGCAGGGGAATCTCTGCTCCGGCACCTGGAGTACCTTCTCCCCCTCTTTCTTCACTGACCTTGCAATCTGCAGGGCTATTTCTCACATTTTCTCACTCCTCTCTTACAGCTGCTGCGCAGCAATTTTTACTCTTTCTTAAATACATTGTTGCAGAGGTGCCACCAGCATCACTGATGGACTCAGCTTTGGCCAGCACCAAGTCCACCTTGGAGTCAGCCGGATCTACTGTGTCTGTCTGACATGGGGGCAGCTCCTGGTGTCTTCTCACAGAAGCCACCCTTGCAGCCCCCCCCACTACCAAAACCTTACCACATAAACCCAGTACAGGTGCACACAAACTCAGTGAAGCAATAGGACTACTTACATGTTTAAAGTTTTACCCTAGTTTGAACCCTAGTTTTATGTGATCAGTACTAGATTTCTCAATCACTTGCAGGCTTGAGCATCTTAAGAAAATGATGTTTATAGCTCTTGTTTCTGGCAGTGTTCCATGTCAGACACCCTTTGACATTACTTCTTTCCATGCAAAGGAACAAATTTATGAGGAAGAGGATTCTTACAGAAGCTGTATCGCCCCTGTATCTCAGCACCACCAGTGTGTGGTGCTGTCCTCACACCCCTCTCTTACAACAAGAGCCACCATTTACTGTCACGCAGCATGTACCCATTTTCCTTGTCTCAGGGATCTCCCTCAGATGTCTTGAGGTTAGGTAAGACAGAAGGTCTCTCAGTGCACTAGTATTTGAAAGAAAATAGGGAGAAATACTGAGACAAAAAGTTGGTCGTGTACCTAACCATTACCAGGTCCTGCACTAGGTAACACCTAATAAACTCCTGTTGTATTAGTTGTCTAAGCCAAAGAAAAGAAAGCTTTCAAGATGAAGCATTCAGGAATTTCTCAACCTCAAACTTTGTTTCCCTCTGTCTCTCACTAGCTACATTTCTTTGATGTTTAAGATGCAACCATGGTTTATGAGCTAGTGACTTCCTATGAAATGTAAATAATACAAGGAGGTTGTTGGAACTGCTAATGAGCATAGAGCCCAAATGTGTGTTTAAGCATATACAGGGCTGAGATTCTGATCTGTTAGTAGTTATTTCTAAGCTATGGGTGGAGGTTTTTTGCAAGTCATGAACAGTTGTTTTAAAGTTAATTGGGAACGCAGTATAAAAAACCGTTGCAGATCCTCTGGTTTTGATCATTGCTGGCTTTGGAATGAACTTGTGCTGATTCCTTTTCTGTGTTTTTTTTTTTTTTCTTTCAGATGGAGCAAACATGTGATGATATAGATGAAATGTTCAGCAATTTACTTGGGGAGATGGACATGCTGACCCAGGTAAATAATTCTTTTTTTCCATCAAAATTAGAAAAATAGCTATTATGTGTTAGAGAAAAGAGGCAACTTTTCTACATTTTTAATGTACCTCCACTCTGAATAAATACACATACGTTATTTTGAAAAACCTTCAACTAAATTTCTCTGGTTGACATTTAAAACAAGTGGCCTGAAGAATAAGGTAGTATCAGTGCAGCCTAGAGTGTTAAAGAGAGCTAACTGCTTATGAAAGACCCTTTCTCCAAAAAAAAACCCCAACAAATAAGCAATTTAAATTCCTCTGGACTTGGTCCCAAGAAGTTGAAAGATTCTGTCAAAACAGGAAGAGTTTGAGTGAGAATTTTCAGGTATGAATGCTTTGCATACATGGGTAAATGGGATGTAGTTTGAGTGTTAAATGTAAACTTTGGAAATGAAAGCGACATTTTGAATATATGCATAAGAGTAATCTTTAGATATGGCAAAATACTAAGTTACAGCTATGGTGGCATTCAAGAATTTATAGAGACATTTGTTTTATTGTATTACCAGTGCAGAATACACTCTTGAGAGGAAACTATAAAATAGCATAAGCCTATTTCTAAACCTATAGTCATGGAATACTTCCTGCAAAACCTGATGAAAAGAGAACTTTTATTTCTAAAAAAACCCCACAAAGTAAATGAATTTGTTGTATTTTAATAACTGCATGCTTGAAAACACTTAAGCTGTCATCTTGGATTCTGTGTGAGTTTGATTGCTTACAGCCTTTGTTTTGAGGGATCTTTTCTTGGTGAATCCCAGTGCTTGCCAAATTAAATCCCAATAATTCTGAGCCACAGAATAAGAATTGTGTTTAAACTGTGTGAAAGCCAAGATTTCACATGACATTCTTAGCTGTCAAATCACAATACTTTGCCCCTTGGTAGCCTTTCAGCTTTTTAAGGGCTTTTTAGAACCATGCATATTTATTTTTTATGTATTTGTATATAAAGAGGGAGGGATTTAGGGTAATTTCATTTTATTATTATGCCTTGAAAAGTAACAAAAGACTGCTTGTGATAAATTTTACCTCCTCAGATTGGACACGGCACTGTTACAAGTGCAGGTGATGGGAAGAGAGTAAGAGAGTGAGCCTCTTCTCTCTCTGTTCATCGGTGCAGTACTGGGTGGGATGGGACATGTTCCTAAGATGGAGACTGACTCCTCCTCCTCTCTAAAATGCTGACATCACCTCTTACCTCAACATTACATGGGAGAAGTAGACAGACATGTCTGAAAGCCTGAAGACTTTCAGTTAACAGAGTTGCATCTGTTAATTCCTTTAATTTCCAAAATGAGACTGTAGATAGTTTTTCACCCTTTTTTACCAATCTGTCTGTCCTAAGGTAAGTGTAAATGATAGAAGCATACAGAGATGCCTTCATATTGCATAACAAGGCTGAAAAACAAATGCAAATTCAGAATTGGGCTTTTCTGCTATTTCTATGTACTTCATTTTAAACTTTTTTTAGCATTTCAATTGTTTTCTCTTTAATTTCCCTTTGCATGTACTTTGATTTTTTTTTTCTGTGCTTTTATGGCGATTATGATATGTTATGAGTTCTTGTTAGATTAGTAATGAAAGTATTTCCTTTATGCTCTTACAGTCTGTTTCATCAATATATTTTGTGCCCTCCCTTTCTCTCTTTTTTTTTTTTTCTTGGGCACTGTAAAACTATGTCATGTGCTTCATTTCTCCCTCTTCCCCTATTCATACTGTGTCTTTTTATGAGAGTGAGTACTAACACAGAAACAGTGTTTAAAGTTATCACTGCTTTGGTTTCCAGCTCTGTATAACTTCAGAAGAAATCAACGCATCCCGGGTGGGAAATAGGTGAAAAGAGCTGCCAAGAAAAACATTTACATTAATTTTCATGGGAAACGCCTGTCAGTTTCAGGCAACTCTAAGAAATGTAAATGGCTCTGGTATAAATTGAGTATAAGCACCAGTAGACAAACATCTCACAGGGATGTATGAACAAGGCTATAGCTTGTAGGATATATGAAGTAATCCTTCCATTCTGTGCAGCATTGGTAAGACCTCAACAGGGAAACTGTCCAGTGTTAGCACTGCATTTTGAGGAGAAAGAGGGTTGACTGGAGAAAATCCACAGGAAAGCAATGGGAATGATAAGAAGGAAAAGAAACATGACCTATAAGAAAAGATTGCGTGAGGTTGTTTAGAGAAGAGGAGACTGATAGCAATCTTAAAATACGTCAAAGGCAGCATCAAAGCAGAAAGAAGTACTTGGTTCCTCATGTCCACGGAGAGTAGGGCAACAGGGAATGGTCTTCAGCTGCAGCAAAGGAAGTTTAGGATGAGCATCACAAGAAAGGTTTGATGGAAGGAGTAGTGATCTTGATAGTGAAGCAGTGGAACAGATTGCCAGAGGTGATGATGGAATTTATCTAATAGGAAGCTTGATAAATCAGTTTAGGTATACAGTTTTCAGGTATGACCCAGGTATAGCTGACCTGCCTTAGGACAGATGCATGGTCTAGACAGACCCTTGAAATTCCTTCCAGTCTTGTCTACAGTGTTTGCTTATTAGAGCTCTCACCTTCCTTACTGTGGAAGGGAGAATGTATCTTTTTTCTGTCTCCACTGTATGCTTTTTTCCTAACTTGTGAAGCACTGGTTCCCCGCCTGCTTCCTAAACAACAAGCCACAAACTAGGAATTCTCTATTTAACTATGCAGATTTGCAGTTTACATTGCAAACAGTAGCATGTTTTGTTGTTTGTTGTGTTTGGGGTTTTTTTGCAAGCAGCATGAGAAAGCAACAGCTAGGTTACATTTATATTAGTAAATAAAGCACTCTAGAGCAAATGGCACTGCGTAGCTCAAATGTATACGCAGCTAAACTATTTCAACACCCTCCTCCCGCCCCCCTTCAAAAAACCCACCAAAAACTAAAAATCAGCCTGGCTTTATCCACTGTCTCTATTTGAAAAATCCCTAGCCTCTGCTGTTCCCCACACCAAGCCTGGCTGTTCCCCAACAAGAGTTGCAGTTGGCATGGGTCAACATTGTATTGAGAAGCATGCAAACCATTAAACACTTGGCGTGATTGTGAGACAGTGCTTGAACCCTTGTCCTGGCCCTATTTAGTTTACCAGTCTAGGCATAATCCCAGAATCTAGTGTGTCATTCTGTTCCTTGGAGAAAAATCGATTTCATTAGACAAATTCAGGTAATTGATTTACAAATGTTAATGCCTGTAATAGTAATTATATCATCAGATACCTGTTTTTCTCTTCTACCTTAACAGAGTTTAGGAGTGGAGACTGTACAACCTCCGTCCCCCAAAGTGTCCAACAATGAATTTAGCTTTACAGTTGGTTTTAAAGATTTAAATGGTGAGTAGCTGAATGGACTCTTTCATGCTTTTTATGCTTATTTAAAATACCTCATAGCAACAAATGAGAAGAAAAACTTCAAGCACCCTTGATCAAAAAAACCAAAAGCAAAAAAACCTGTTTTGCTGGAAGGGGAGGTATATTTGTGTGTCTCAGTTTAGGAAACTTCAAAGGGGACAAATTTTTTTTAACGGGACATTGCTCAGTCTTATATAGGAGTCAGACATTTTAAGATATCTGAGTGTAGAGGAAAACAGAAATGAGAACTCCCCCAAATAACTTTCTAAAATGAAACCTTTTTTATGTAAAGATTTAACTTAATAGAAGATGAAGTTCCTCAGTGTGAGGACAGAGCTGCATAAGCATTTTTGTCCAGTGGAAGAATCTGCTTCAACTGCTTCCACTTTACATTGCTTATTCTTATTCTGGTTTGCACAGTCACCTTTTGCATGTACAGCTGCTTGTTGAGGCTGTGTGACAAACCAAATGAGGGAATTTATCCGATTTTAAAAAAAGAACCCTCCCTTTGGTTTTGTTTGTGTTTTTTTTTTTTTCTTTTTACTGGGGCCTAGTTGTTTGCATTTGCTTGAGTTGGTTTTAAGCTGTGTTTTTTGTCCCAGAATCAGTTCACTATTGAGCTACCTAATGGCTCTACCAGCAAAATGGGTAGAGGTATGTAAACAGAGATGACCATAAGCCAACTTTCCCACTGAAAAGAAAAGCTTATGAAAATACTTCATTAGCGTAACAGGTAAAAAAGAGTAAACTGAGATAGTCTAGTGACATGTTCACACTTAGTCTGATGAATGATCTATTCTTTGTTGAACTATATTAGCATTTTTTAGTATCTACTTCAGCGTTCTCTATCACTTTCCAAAATTCCACTTAAAGCTTTACCAATTTGTGATTTTTTTTATTTTTTTTTTTTTTAACTAGACTTTTCAAAGAGATTTAAACCACTGAATCTGTTGTTTCTTAAAGAACCCTTCTCTTCTAGAAAGCTAAATCATCCTACAGGATCTGATTGCACAGGCTCTCTTATACCATGGCTAGTTCAAACAACCAAAAAAATTGCATATGAAGTTCCAGTATAGGATTTTATCTTATACTCTGACTGAGTAGAAAACAGAAAGCAAAAGTGACAATGCTTCTGTCTGGTTGATAAGATGCTTTTGAAAAGAGACTGTCTTGTTTGTTCTTTGCTTAAAAGATCCTCAAAACCCTGCATATTACATGAGGTTTGTCACAGATGTTGATCACGCAATTACTGATGTGCTACAGATGATACCATACAATTTCTTGTGTCTTAGAACTCTGATTCTGCTTAATGTTAATTTTAGAGTTGTAGAGTAGTAGTAATATATGAAGATATTCTTGATCTAGGCCTCAGTTACACGGTTTGTTGTGTGCTATACCAAAACTTGTTAAGCATTTATGTATGTACTTAACTTAAGATAAGTAAATAGCCTAATGGGAGCTAATGGAATTTATTGCATCTGTATCACTAAGCATGTGCCCAGAAACCTTGCTGGATCAGGGCCAGGTTTCATAACATCATAAGGGCCTAACACTGTATCACTGAAAGTGAAGCTTCCTGTCCTGTTTAATTTGTATTCATAGAGTTCCTTGTACTCTGAACTTCAGTATGACCGGATTAATGGCTATTCCTAAAACATGTTTGTTTCTTGAACCCATTTAAAAAGTTGTTTCCTTTCCCATAACCCTTATATTTTATAGTAACCATGCCTTCTGCAATTTAATCTCCACTGAACTGGAAACATAGTGTTTTGCATTGCGCTCGCTCTGACATATTTTGTGGTTTTCTTTACAGAATCCCTAAGTGCCCTGGAAGACAAAGACTTGGATGCTTTAATGGCTGATCTTGTAGCAGACATAAATGATGTTGAACAGAAAACTTTACAAGCCCAGAAAACTTCTTCTGGCAGCCAGCAAAGTACGGTCACTCGGCCTTCAACAGGCTTCGATAGTGACATTTATTCTAAATCAAGTCCCTGTGTTACCATTACTGGACAGTTTGGGGATGACCTGTCCCCTCCACTTTCAGACCCTGATTTAGACCTTCCACCACCACCACCTCCTCCTCCTCCTGAGCCACTCACCCAGGTAAGCCTGGGTGGAACTCTGTTCTAAGTGTTCAATAGTTCTTGTAATTTTGCAAGTGGTATTTGGCATTGGAACAATAGTGGATATCCCGGGTAGAAACATCTTGGGAAGGTTCTGCAGTGATGAAACGTGCATGAACTGTGGAGTGAGACTTTTCTTTTATTGTGGGCTCAGCACTTTCTGCCTGTTCCTTGACCTATTGCCCATTCTTTCACCTTTCTAATCATTTTGATAGCCCAAGACAGGCATAAATCATTGCAAATGGTTTACTGTAATGGAAGACTTGTCACTGAATTTTTTTAATAAGCGCTGATCAGTTAATACCTTCTCATAGAGAACTTGGCTTTGGCATCAGTGCAAAGCATGGCCAAATATCCCACCATTTTGTGAAGATGTCACTGTGTTTGTTCATTGCAATCTGTGCTATTGGTACAGATGAGACAGTTCTGTGGCTGTTTCCCAGATTCATCCCTGGCCTAACTGATTTCTTGCAATAGGAACAGCAGTTCAGTTGTGTAAAACTCAGCATTTGCTAGGAGACTGGATGCAAGGCTGAGCACAAGAAATGCCTCTCCTAATTCCAAAGCAGAATTACTCTGCTCTCTTGGTCTTGTCGTTGAAGGGAAGTAATGAAGGCCACCTGCAATATAGGACAAATGCTCTTTACTTAGGAGGTGCCAAAGTTATCAGTGGGTACTATTTATAAACAATTGGCTTACCTGTACACTAAAATTTCAGGCTTATCACAACCTCCTCCATGTTTGTGTTTCTTGCAGAGCTGTTTTAACAACTGAAATCAAATGTGATATTCCTAGTAGAAGCATTAGAAGTTCATTTCTTTGATAAGAGCTTGTGGAGAGGGAGATAATGTAGAAATTCTGCCTTGTCACAGCCCTGTGGGGAAAGTACGTGCGTTAGAAGAGTGATGCAGCCCAAAACACATGAATCTGAAATGATGAAAATTCTAAAAGTATCTCTTTCAGTATTTATATGCATAGTAACTATGACGGAGAGAAGATGTTTACATTTAGGGAATGGAAAGATTTTAGGGAATGTGAAAAGTACTCTGTCAGCCTATGTAGAACTGTACCAGTCAGTTTTGCTTAAAACCGTGAGCAATTCATTGCAATTTAAAAGTCCACACAAACCGAGTATGAATCACCTCAACATCACTGCTGCCCCTATGGTTAGCATCATACAGCAGGGATATTTAGCAAAAGGAACAGAAAATTTGGTAGGAAGAGGACCTTTCTGATCATACAAAAAGTGATTCACTGGATAAAGCTTCATTTGGTGAATAGGACCTTTCAGTGCTGTTTGAAGAGTGGAAGTCATAAACATGTGGGAGGAACTTCTCTATTTTTCTGTATCTCAAAGATAATAGTTAACTTCCTATCTTAATATCAACATTTGCAAAACCAGCAGCTAGACAACTTCAGAAGCTGAAGTCTTTTATTTAACTAGTATAATTGATATAGAAGAGATGCTATCAAGGTAAGTTCTATCTGTTGTCCTACAAACATGTCCTCATTTTGATTTAGACTCATGACCTTTAAGGAAGTACCAAGCTTCTAAGTAGTCTGGTTTGGAAGCTGAGGAAGTATGGTCTGGAAGGGTAGCTGGTTAGGTAGGCTGAGATTGGCCAAACTGCCAAACTCAAGGGGTAGTAATCAATGGTTTGCTGGCTGGTAACAAGTGGGATCAACACTGGAGCTTGTATTCTTTAACATTTTCATCTGTGACCTGAGTGATGACATAAAAAATCATCTGCAGATGTGCTGACAATGCTTTTAATTAAGGGCACTGACTGGCAGGATGAATGGGAGAACTTCAGTGCAGGGAACCTTGAGAAATGTGAGGACTGGGCCAGCAAATCTCTCAGAAACCTAGCGAGGTACAGGCTCTTGCACCTGAGGTGGAATAACCCCATGCATTTGTACAGTTTGGGAGGCGACAAGCTGAGCAGCAGCCCTGCTGAAAAGGAGGTGGCATGCTGGTGGATGCCACATTGAATAAGAACCGTGAATGCAAGGACATCTCAGTATGGGAAACTGGGCTGCGTTGGGAGTAGCATGGCCAGCATTCTGAGGGAGCCATTATTCCTTTCGCTTGACACTGGTGAGGCCGCACCTGGAATACTGCACCCTGTTCTGGATGTGGAGATACCAGAGAGTGTCCAGCAGAGAGCTACTGGGATGGCCAGGGGCATGGAGTGATCAGGGGCCACTGAGAATGGGCTGGGGGAGCTGGGCTTGTTTAGTCTGACAGAGGAGTCTGGGAAGTGATCTGTTAACAGCCTAAAAATACCTGAAGGGTAGCTACAGAACTGGTGGAGCCAAATTCTTCCATGGTAGTGTTAGGTCGTATAACAAAGGGCAACAGCTACATGCTGTAGCTTTGTAGTTTTGGACAGGACATTAAGGAAAACCTTTTCCATTTCAGGCGGTGGTGTAGCACTGGAACAGGTGACCCAGAGAGATCACAGATTCTCTTTCTTTGGAGGTTTGCCAAACTTTGCCAGGCAAAATCATGGCTGAACTGATCTAGTGTTGGTGACAGTCCTGCTTTGGGCAGGGAGCCAGACTATGGACCTCCAGACCTCTCTTCCAACCAGCGCTTTTATGATGCTGTCATGTAAATCTCACTGAAATCAACAGTGCTGTCCAGTTCTTTCCGTTGAGTCTTGTACTGAGCTAATTCTCTATTAGCTGGCGCCCTGCATTACCTGAGGGTCAAATGAGATTTCAGAATGAAAGAAAGAGGATACGCTTGCCAAACACAGCTGGAAATCTATATGCAAAAACGTAGCTGGAAGACACTTCTGTCTCCCTCAATTAAAGTGTCCTCTGAGATTGTGTGCTGAGTTAAATCTCTAGCAGTGTTTTCTGGTCTCTTTCCAGATACAGGGAGAGGGCAGAGACAGATGGGAACAGGAGGTAGAGACATTTCTAAGGAGTCCATCTGCAGTAGTTGATTTCCTCATTAAGGCACTGGTTCTGCTTTCTCTCCCGCAGCCCTTGCCTCATATTCTGATACAGGTTGTATTCAAATACTGATGGCATATCCATTGTGTGGCTTACTGTCCACAAAATTGCTTATAGGGCTATTACAGAAGTTGCAGTTTGAATGATGGAGGTAATAACCACTTAAAATTAATATGGAAAGAATTGATTTCAAATTAGTATTTACTGTCTTGGTTAGTATTTGCTTTGACATGACATTTCTGCTCAGTAGAATGAAATGCAGCTGTAAATGGAATGTATTTTGTTTCATCAAAATCCATGTTCCTGTTAGCCAGGATTCTTGATAAGTGATTCTTGAGCCAATCAAGGCTGATGTTTTGTTTAACACTTCTGCTTGTAGTCAAATAAGAATAGTGTTAATTATTCCCTATGCACCTGATACTAAGACTCTATTCTCTAACCTTCAAGTGTGCCAAAATTAAGAAGTACAGCCTTTCTTTCAGGGAAGCATAGAGCTGTCTCGTAAGTCTCCATCAACTCTGACATTTCTTTTTAAAAATGTCCTTAAGCTAAATAAGCTTCTACATTTTCTATGACATTATCTGAATGACTTTTATGTGCTTTTGTTTGAAGATCCAGAAAACATGGTGTTGATACTGTAGTGGGAAAACAAATCTTTTAGCTTGTCAAAACATGTCTTTAACAGTGCTAAAATTTTGCATCTGATAGCTTATGTACTTTGCATCATTTCCTTTTTCTACGTTAAGGCAGACGAAGGTTATGAAAACATGAAGGCTTTCAGGTGAGAGCTCTGTTGCACAGGTTTGTACAATGTGTGAACTCTGTTCAACACAGGTCATATGCAGGTGAAGACTGAGTTATACCTGCCTAAAATTTGCAGTAGAAAGCCTGCCCACACCACACTCAACCACTTTAGTTAAGATGCTTTTCCTGCTTCCTGCAGAGAGGTATTTTTAGATGGTAAGGGGAAGGCCATAGTGTGACAGGCTGTGTGCTCTTCCCTCTGTAGAACAGTCAGCCTTACTGTGAAAGCCACTTTTGTCCAACAGCTTGTGTTCAATTACAGGAGCTTTTTTTGGATTCTCAAAGTTAAGCATCTCTGAGCTGTAGCAATGCAAATTTCCATACCTGTAGAGAAAAAAACAAGATGTTTTATAACTGATTGCCTGTTATTTATAGTGGAGAATTTGACAACAGCAAACATGCTTGAAGCCATCTCTTTCAGGTTGCATACCTCACCTTGTATTTTTGACATCCTAAAGGATGCTAGTATCCAGTGAAAGCAGTGATAAAACAAAAGGTGTTTAGTTCAGCAAGAGGGATGTCAGTCAGGGGTACTTCAGTTATGATTGAACCTGCCTCAAAGCCTGGGATGAATAAGATAACCTTCTTAGCTCTTTTTTTGCTGTGATTCTATGATATGTCTGAAGAAGGAAGTGGTGGCAATGCTTAGTTTCTTGCAAGTGCATCTCCCATGAGTTACAGCCGTCCTGGATTTCTCTTAGTCCAAAGACCACTAAAATTATGACTTTAGGGTAGAAAATTGAGATGGAAGGTAACACAGAGAAAAATCTTCTGTGAAAGCAGGGCAGGAACTTTCTCCCACAGTCATTGACTGGAAGTTGGGTGTGCCTGCGAGTACTGTAGCACAAAATCCTACCCCTTTAAAACAAAGGAGACTGCAAAAGTGAGAGAGCACAACAGGGACAGTAAAAATCAGCAAAGAGGCAAGAAAGCAAAGACAAGACAGTTTTCAATAGGGGGAGCAGGGATTTAAAGTTGGAAAGAAACCAAACCCTTCAGAAATACTGACAGTCCAAGGCAGCCCCAGGAACCACAGATACTTGCTGTCCAAAATGTACTTTTCCAATTCTGTATGTGACTGGGGGAGACTACTGGAAGATAGATGGCAAAAAAGAAACAGTCACAATCTATACACCGGTCACGGATGCAACAGTAGGCACTGGCATCTGGTACGTGTACCTAAAACTCTCAGCAGCTGAGGATCCAGAGTCTTCTTGGATCACAGACCTCACTGATATTAAGAGAGAGGCATGATATTGATACAGCTGCTTTGTAAAAGAAGAGCCGGGTAATACTGAGATTTTTAGGAATCTTACTGTGGCATTCAGCAAAAGCTGGAATGAACATTCTCTAACTGTGTCTATGTTAATACAAACAGGTCCATTACTAGATTAAAAAGCCATGATATCATCCAATTTAAGGAGGTGTTCCTCTCAGTAAGTATGCGTGCAGTAAGAGCTCATATGTGGCAAGTGAAAGAATTCAAGTAAATTAATGTACTTGACAGAAAGTGTAAAATTTTAAGTGGAATCATTGCAAGCCAAGTTTTCAGTAAGATCCTAAAAACTCTAGTTCTCTTAACCCTATGGAGAGGTGCCTTTTTTTCCAAGCGGCTGCATCCACAGTGCTGTTTTATTCAGGCTAGATCTTCCTTCATCTTCTCTTTTGTATCAGCTGTAACCCATGTGGAAACGTAGAAGAGTCCAGTTTTCAGGCATTCCTGTAGCATTTGAGGAACAGATCATCTAAGAGCTGTATGACTGGGCAAAAAAAGGAAGTGCTGGACTTGGCTGGAGGATATTAGCTCAAGGAAGGCTGGGGATTCCCTGTAACGATGAAGTTTGCCATGACAAGCCTTATGTTCTGGATATAAATAACAAGAAACAACATAAATTGCTGGCCCTGCTTAACAAGAAGTATACCAAATATCTTTTGTCTTTTCAGGAAGAACGAGAGGCACAGGCTAAAGCTGACAAGATTAAACTTGCATTGGAGAAACTGAAGGAAGCCAAAGTTAAAAAGGTGAGCCTTGAAATAGTGAAATGCTGCCATAAAAGCTACCAGCCAAGTATCTATTATCATTCTTCTCAATAATAAAGTTCTTGCTGAAGTCGCTAGGCTTTTTCATAATTTGTCTGTAACTTGAGACATCTAAAGATATTCTGTGGAGCTGTCTTGACATCCACCTGAAGAGAAGTCTCTGGGAGAATGCTACCTCTGAGGGACTTATTTTTAAGAGGACTTGGCAGGCTCTGCCTCTTTTTTTTCCAATGTTGGGGCAGCGCCCACTGTTCTGATAGGTTGCTTTAGAGAAAGGGGAATGTACATAAAAATGTTGCTTACTTATGCTGTACTGATTCCAGAAGAATTACACTCTTCTTCTACAGTGGATATGGATTTAGGTAATCCCAATTAAATTAATGAGAGTCTTCTTGCTAAATCTTTTCAGAGCAGTGTAGTAATGTACAAGGATAATAGAAATTATTTTAGACCAAAAATTTAGAAAGCTTCCAGTCAGTCTCTGCACAGTGCTGCAGTGTGTCATGTAGTTATACCCACTCATCCTAAGCTAGTGTTCCAGCTGGACTCAACAGAAGCTACAGATGTTCAGTAACTCTGAAAAATGGATGTGAAGAAAAAACAGTCATGACCTTTCAGTTTTGCTCAAATAGAAGATGGAAAGTGCTGGAGATCAGAGTCTGCAGGGCTTCCAAGAAGAATTTAAGCTTCCAATAAATTTGGGAGTGTCCAGACTTGAGATGGTTCCCAGAGAACACTTCACATTCATGTACAAATACTACTTCTAAGAGAATGTGTTGGGAAGATTTCACCAATGTTGTCTTTGGAAAGCTCTATAACTAAACTTAGGACTACTCATTGCTCACCCTCTTTTCCTTGCAATGTTAGCAATTCTCCTTTGGGAGGAAACATTTGTTTTGAAGACTGGGGTGGGTTTTTTTCCGTTTTTTTTTCCACCCTGAATATTTGAAACCATAGGGTAGAAATAAGGCTTAATCTTCTTGTGGCTATGTCACTATAATGAAATTACTATGTCATTCTTGAATTCTAAATTGATTAAATAATTGTCAAGAAAATTGGTCTTCTCTCTTTTACCAAAAGCGGAGAGCAGAAGCCAGGGAGGACGGTGAAAAGCAAGCTCACAGCCCTGGACTTCAGGAGAGCAGACTTTGGCTTCTTCAAAGATCTGCTTGGAAGAGTCCCATGGGGTAAGGCCCTGGGGGGAAGAGTGGCCCAAGAAAGCTGGTTAATACTCAAGGACCACCTCCTCCAAGCTCAGGAGAGTTCTATCCCAATGAATGAAGAGCCACAAAGACGATTAAGGAACTAGAGCATCTCTCCTATGAGGAAAGGCTGAGACAGCTGTGGACTGCGTAGCCTAGAGAAGAGAAGGCTCTGGGGGGATCTTGTCAATCTGTAGAAATACCTGAAGGGAGGGTGCAAGGAAGATGGAACCAGGCTCTTTTCAGTGGTGCCCAGTGACAGGACCAGAGGCAATGGGCACAAACTGAAACACAGGAGATTCTATCTGAACATCAGGAAACACTTTTTCACTGCAAGCGTGACTGAACACCGGCACAGGTTTCCCAGGGAGGTTGTGGAGTCTCCGTCCTTGGAGATACTCAAAAGCCATCTGAACAGGGTCCTGGACAATGGGCTTGAGCAGGGGGCTGGACTGGATGACCTCCAGAGGTGCCTCCCAATCTCAACCATTCTGTGATTCTGTGAAGATAGAAGCTGCATGCATGTTTCTGAAGTCAACTATAACCAGACAAAAATACCCTTTTATCCCCAGACATGTTGTAGATTATGCAGGTACAGCATTTCTTTTTCTCTATAATCTGTACTATAGCTCAGTTGCTTATTTTAGAGAGGAAGATACTTACAGGGGTTGGAATCAAAGCAAGTTCATGGCTTTTGTTACATTTGCTTTTACTTGTCAGAGCTAGATTTTCTCTTGGGGATCATCACTCTCTGCTTCTACCTCATCTTTGACAGAGATTGTCTCTATAGTACCAAAGCTGCTTATGCATACATTTTAAAAGAAGGAGCTATTTAAACAAGACTATATGGACAAGTCCTCCCAACTCACCAGTTTAATTCCAGTTTCCATGTACAGATCCTGTAGACAATTTTACTTCTGTTTTCAGTACTAATGGAGCATTTTAAGTACTTTCTTTACAAGGTATTTGTAGTTCTTTATCACATTTTATGTACTTCAGCATTTTCTTCCATTGTCCCTCTCTGAAAAAAGTGCACACAAATACTTCACAATATGAAGAAATAATGAGTGTCTTAGGTTGATTTGGTCAATATAATAACTCATCTGTTTGCTTATTGATTGGTGTTGGACTACTGTCCATCTTTGTAAAATCTGATTTCAGGTTAGTCTGTTGGCATGGCAAGATTTTTCCATTCTCTTTCTCATTTAAAACTAAACTTCCTGCATTTCTAGCTTGCATTAAGGACACTCTGTCCTTTTGTACTTGGTTTCCCTATCAAGCATTTTCCTTAATTGCACATCTAGTAGATTTAGTGAAGAGATTAACTTCTGCATTTTCTCCATAGCAATTTCACCTTTCCTGAAGTCATGCAGAGGACAAGGTTCAATTTCCTTTTTTGAGAAAAGGTCTTTATTTTGATGGCAATATAACGTGAAAGATTCCAAGCTGTTTTATTCCCTCAGTTCACTGTGGGACAGGGTGCCTTTGAATCAGTAATAACCTTCAGCTTTAATCTTTCTTATCTGTGTTAGCAGATTCAGACTAGCCTTTTACTTGCTTCTGAAATTAACTGACTCTTCTGTGACTCTGTACTCAGCTTGTTGTCAAGGTGCACATGTACGATAACAGCACAAAGTCACTAATGGTGGATGAGCGTCAGGTGACACGGGATGTTTTAGACAATCTCTTTGAGAAAACCCATTGCGACTGCAACGTCGACTGGTGTCTGTATGAAATGTACCCAGAGCTGCAAATTGGTAAGTGGCGTAGTGACAGAGCACATTGCAAATAGATATAATGCATCCTATGCTATTGGCAATCTTGAAAAGATAATTAATAACATTGCTCTTGCCCGTGTGCCCACTGGTGTTGGAACATTGCAGTCTTTAAGCTGAGGGATGGTGCAGGAATGTACTTGGGCCGTTTCTGCTGTAAAAGTGA
Organism: Gavia stellata; assembly: GCF_030936135.1. Classification (NCBI taxonomy): domain Eukaryota; kingdom Metazoa; phylum Chordata; class Aves; order Gaviiformes; family Gaviidae; genus Gavia; species Gavia stellata. The sequence goes on along the minus strand of NC_082599.1, from coordinate 18,776,613 downwards.
GTCTTCCATGTGTGTCTGCTGTGAGCTGCAGAAGGCTCCTTGCCCACCACCATTTCCATTATTCTATTTTAGACGAAACGAAGGGGTCATGTGAATTTCACTATGTTTGTCAAGGCAGTGACAGACCCAAACACACCAGTACTCAACTCTACTCTTTGAAGAGAGGATGCAGTGCTGAAATGCTGTCAGCAAGCTGTTACATACTGGCCAAACAAATGTTGTAATTAAACAAGACTATCTGAGAAGCGTTTCAGTCATTTCTAACGCTTTTCACTTGTGATAATCATTTTCTTAAGTGTAGTTGTGAACAGGATATTGCTCTCTGACAGGGCTGCAGCTCTGCTGGTGGTACCTTATGATTTAGGAAGTAACTAACCTGGCCTCCGGGTCCCTAGGAAACAGCTGTGCAAAACTTACGTATTGTTTGGTGCAACTTAGTAAGTTTTGTTTCAAAAAGGCTTGAAGGCGTGATTGAGAATGGAGTATTCTCTAATTGTGAGTTATTTCAGAATCTTTTTTTTGTCCAGGCTGCAAAGATATTTACATCAAAAGGAAAAGGAAAATTGCCACAACTTTCTTCCAGGGTCACATTTGACCTAGAGACACGGGAAATTGTCAAACAGCCTTTAGCATTCTCAGTTTACAGACTCCCAGCAGAGATGTAAAAATGCACAAAGAAAGTTAAATAGCAATATTGCACTTTAAAAGAGCCCCAGGAATAATCATCCTGCTAAACTAAAACAAAGAAATATAAAAATAGCTGGAAAAAGCCTGACTGCTCATGAGCAAGGAGAAACTCATCTGCTTTGTAAGAATGGCAGAGACATTAACTGCCAATCTGTTCTTTCTACTTCATTAAGACGATACATGAAGCAACGTTGCTGCATTCTTTTGTACCGGCTTACCTTAACTGAAGAAAGACTGGAAGTGTCATTAGACCCTACAAATGTTACTTTGAATAATTTTAGAGTGTTTTCTTGTCTTGGAAAGTTGCCGCCTCTGGTCTAGTGTGACTTGGGCAAACATTTCTGAGTGTTAGGATGACAGTGTATAAACATAATTGTTTTCTGAATCTCCATAATCATTAAAAAGAATGTACTTGTGTTTCTTCATAATCTGGATAGACATTTTGAATTCCCCATCACACAATTAAAACTGAAGGCATCAGTGAGATCATATGCTACAAACATTGGGGTTAATGGTTAGACTTTTTTTTTTTAATAAGTAATAATTGCTTGTGTTACGTTAGTCCCAGCTAATGCTAGGTGCTTTGGGTTAGAGTTAGGGTATGGGTATAGTAAGGAATTACTCTCATAATGAATAAAAACTATTTTAAAAGCCAGGACAGAAGAAGAGTAGGAAAGTAAATAAATCAGTAGTTTGTTCAGGAAAAAAGGAAAAGTCTATGAACCCCTGATGCAGAGGTCGATGACCAGGCCCAAATCAGCTGGGAATGGAGCTTTTTTGTTTGCAGAAGGGAATTTTGATATGGGTGGAATGGTACATATTCATTCTTTCTGCTTTCAGTGCACAGCAATATGCAGTTAATTTTGTTCAAAATCAAAACAATGTGAACTATTCTTTATTCTTGTCAGTATACTTCTTGGCAGTTCTAGATAGCTCTATTACTGTCAGCATGCTTAGAAGGCAGGCTTTCCTGCCCTTTCCCTTTCTGTCTGCTTTCCATGTTAGTATTCAAGAGAATAAAATTACTTTACTTTAAGAAGCAAATCTGAGCAGCAAATATTTCAGGCTGAACTGAAAGTCCAGGCTAGTTTTATATCAGAAGATCGTTGACAGAGTATCTTATATATACTGTTATTTTGAAAGGCAATCATTGCAAATAAAATAAACTACAGGTTTAGATTAATTGCATATTAAATATCACAAATAACCTCAGTAATGAGATGGCGATATAACACTGGGCTGTACATACCAGCATGTATTCTGCAATAAAGAGTAGTACCTTATAATAGGCATCCAGATTTGAAATTTCTTTTGTAACAATAATTATAAAAAAGACCCTCCTGAGGTTGGTAAGATCATACCTTTTATACAAGAAAAGCCTGATACTGGAAATTAGCAAACAAAAGTGTATGTGGCAAAAACTAGTGTTAAATAACTAGTGTTACTACCTGAGAATTATTTTATGGCTATCCTGGACTATAAGATACTCTTTACCCTTCAAACTGTTACTTGAGTTTTATATAGTGCTTTATTATTTCCAGTGCATTGCAGAAGTATCAGTTGATAAATGAAAAGTGTTATGTTGCTTGTGTTGTTAAAAGTTACTGTATACATGTAAACTGGCCCTGAAGCTAATCTCTTTTTGTGAATTTAATTAATTCACAAAATTTAGTTTTGATGTGACATACTGAACCCTTATCAAAAGTAACAAGTGTTAAAGAAAGCCTACAAAATGTATGCTCTGTTATCTCCTCTTATACTAGGCCAATCTAGGCCATTGAAAGATGTGATCACCACAGACCACTGAAATGGGAGTACAGCTGTTCCCAGGGAACTGCCAAAATCATACTGAAAATTGGAGCTGAATTTACTGAATTTATAGAATACTGAATTTATAGAAAAATGCAGTTTCGGTCTTTCCAAAATTACCTGTCAAATTATGCTCAATTCCTTTTCCTTCCAAAGGTGGTTTATGTGAGTGTTACAAGTGAAACCACAAAAGAAGAGATTGGAGTTACCTAACCTCAGCACACCCTGTGGCTTTCCTGGGTGGAGGATCTGGGTTCGGATCGGCTCAGGAAGGGAGAGAACTGACACTAGGTCTCCCACATCTCTGGTGAGGTTTTTAACTACAGAGATGCTGGGTGAAACAGTATATTTTCACATCAGTTCTCGGTCTGTCTTCCTATTACCTCTGTTTTGCTATTTCTGTTTTTAAATACAGTTGCTTGAAACAAAACATTTTCTTTTCGGTGCATAGAATTCTTCCTGCTGACAAAAAGCAATTTTTCATTCATTCCAATAAGTAAAAAGACTAGGAAATAAGTTTTTACTAATTTTTTTTTTCAATTCAGTAGCAAAAGTGACTATATAACCTCCCCAATCATGCTGCAAACTTTAAAAAAGCAAAAGCAAACAAAAGCAGAAAGCCGTTGAGAGACATGGGTGTAACCATCTACTCCTAGTGGGTCACAGGTTTCATCCTTTGCAGTCTTCGGGCAACAGCACAGAGATGCAGGAGGAATCTAGGAGCATGCCAGAGGTACATAAGGCATCTTCTGTAGCTGATTTGCCCTTCCACATGACACTATTTTCATGTGGTTTGGCTCCCTTCTGTGCAGTGGAAAAGAGCGCTGGGCTGTCCAGCTCTGAGCGAGCATCAGATATGATTACATTCTTACACAGGAATTTCTGCAGCCTCAGGAGAGGGGGGAGAGAGTTTGAGTGTCTTACATTACCTTTTTCTGTCTCTCCAGAAAGGTTTTTTGAAGACCATGAAAATGTTGTTGAAGTGTTATCAGACTGGACTCGAGACACTGAGAATAAGATTCTGTTTTTGGAAAAAAGTGAAAAATACGCTTTATTTAAAAATCCCCAGGTAAGCTAACATGGTATTTGGATAAGGGTCTAAAATTATATCATTTAGTCTGTATGCTGCCTATTGCATTATTAATTTGCTTTCAGCTCTGTCCATTCAAAATTAGAGAAAGCAAAACTTGTACATACAACAAAAAAACTCTAGAATGTTGAATGCAACGATTCGAAAATTAGTGCTTTGTGTTATTTTCTGATATTATTTTAAAGCCCATCTGCAGTGGTAAAAAATGAAGCGTGTAGTTCTCCACCGGTACAAGCTGTTGCTTAGGCACAGCTCTCTGAACTGGGGTGAGATGGCACAGCTGAAAAAACCTGGCCTTTGTCATTACTACAGTTTCTCCACTATTTCTACTGATGAAAATCAACATTTCCTTGAAGGTCCAGTTTTTGCCAGTTGTATGTGAAACTTCATAAAGAGTATGCTGAGTACTACAGAGACTTTATCTGTATTTCATTTAGACTGGGGAGAAGAATTGGGTGAACAGTAACTTGAGCACACTAACATTGTAAAAAGAGGGTCTGCACACTGAATTGCGTCCAATTATTGAGGATAGGTGTATACATAAATGATTTATTTCTTGTGATATGTGGTCAAAACCGTATCTACGAACACCCTAGCACATGCAGTTGATGGATTCTGGGGCACCAGATCTTTTCCCCTTGTAGGTGGTCTGTTAGCTCACTGAGCATCTGGTTTGTTCCTGAGGGCAGCAAGAGAAAAATGAGCAATTCAGCATTGCTGAAAAAATGAGTCTAACATATAATTTGGCAGCAAATCTCACCAAGCTGCTCATTAGGAAGTTGGTTTTTTTAGAATGAGCCAGTGTTTCACATAAAACCTGCAGAGAGGAAGTTTCTTTCATTGATGTAACAAGTATCCACAGTCAGGGAAAGAAAGCTTACCCTGCAGTGTACATGAATTGATGTTGATTTTTAATATGAAACGGCAAAGCCAAGTTTGGAAGTAAAACATACATAATGGCTCAAGATGTCATACTTTTTAATGCACATAAACATACCTAGCAGAAGAGGTTTGATTGTACATTTGATTTGTACACTATAATAGTGTTATTTGGGAAAGTAGCTTAGGGCAAGACTGTGAACCTCCCATAGGAAGTAAATCTTTGATGAAAATTCTGGGTATTTTGATTGCAATGAACTTTAGAAATAAATATGACCTAAACTAAAACCAGAATAAGAGTGTAGCTCTGTCCTCCCATCTCAGGACATGTTGAGCTTGATCTGGACATGTCTGCAGTCCTTGAGCATCAGCCCCTCTGTGATAAGCTCTAAAATGAACAGCCTAAGGAAACAGGATCAGTTGTGGCTATCACACTATTGAAATATTTTGCCACTAATAAAGTCTAACCATCTGTCAGCCTTAGTAAATTCACACCTTGCGAGACAGGCAGAATAGTACTGTCATATCGGTGGTTTGTCTTTTTGGCAGAAAATAATCAGTATTATAGAGACAGAGCTCACACTAGGTAATGAAACATGGTAAAATACATGATCTAGAGGGAGTCCAGATGGGGTGGGGAGCTGGGTGTATGATTACCTAACTAACTACTTGTGGAAATTATGTTGTAATCAATGGGAAACTGAAATCCAGTGCTTTGATACTGTAGTCTCAGTATATTCAGCCTCCTGCTCCTAGCTCAGTCAAGGTTGCCTTGTAAAGTCCTTTTGTGAGTACAGAAATTGCAGAATGCTTTTTTTGACACAGCCGGTGGTGGTAATGCAGCAGCAGTTGGATTCCTTGTTGGTCTTATTTAGTGCTCATTCTGTTGGAAGTTGTCTGTGGGAGATCTCACAGTTTTGTAACTTGCAGATACTTTTCTCCAAAAAGAGAGGCAAATTCCAAAGGTAGCCAGGTGCCTACAGTTTACTCATTGACAAATCAGTGATACAAAATTTTCATTACAGAAGTTTGAAGCAATTAAACGCTTTAAAAAAATCTTATTATAAAGATGTCCAGATGCATTGCTAAAAAAAGTGGACCTCTGGAGAAGGTCTGTGACCTGTGCCAATATTCATTGTTTCTTTCTGTGAACTAGTTATATACCTGGTATAGATTAAACAACAAGTAATTAAATGTGTTTCATTTTCTAAGGAGGAACTGAGGTTTTGAAATGCAGGATTTATCCTCTTATGTCTGTGCTAGCAATATCCTGCTCAGCTAATGCCAGTGGCTTTTTTTGAAGATTGTCATTCTTGTCATGCAGTACTTTCTAATATTTTTCTGCTTTGTTTCTGGAAACAATTTTTTAAAGTATTTAGAATACATTTTAGAAAAACCATCTGCAAAATCTTCAGGTGTCCCTGTCTTCACGAAGACAGGCACACTTTTGCCCTTTTTGCACCATGATATAATTTACCCTGCAGGGAACTCACAGTAAAAGACCATTCCATGAATGGCATCAGTGATTCATCTACAGAGATGGAGTGTCACAAGTCTATGACTAAAGAATGAAACAAAAATACATATTGGTACATGTGCAAATAAAGAAAACCTTTATAACATAGGAAAGGTGATGCTTTGTCATGTGGTTGAGTGATACTGTTCTTGACTCTTGAAAGGAAAGGTTGTCAGGTCTCAACACCTCTTTTCAAAAAGAATAATTCTCAGCTAAAAGAGACTCTAAAAATAAGAAAAATGTAGGAAATGCTTCATTTAAACAGGGTTATTTGTAAGGGGTAGCTGAATCTAGACTCCTGACTGTAAATGCTGGTCACACTCTTAGTACGCTATATTTGATTTTTGCTTGCATGGATTTTGATTTCCTGTGTATCTTTTGCTGGTACAAGCAGACAGGATAAATTCAAACAGTGCAGGTGACACCACACGCATGTGGGGTTTTTTGGGGTTTTTTTATTATTTTTTTTGGACAGTATTTATGAAAAATTCATGAAAATCTGTACAGTGAGTACTTTATGCTTCTGCTCCCTCGTATGTAAGCCAAAAGCAAGAGCTACACCCTGCAATGGAGAAGCCGTACACTGAATTGACATTTTATTTCTTCCGAAAAGCAAGAGTACTAAACAGCGTGAGAAGGAGGTGGAGTAAGAATTTGTAATGTCTTTCATAACAGGACAGCTATAATGAGTGTCACGCTTGAATATTTGTTTTAAAGTCAGTGAAATTGGGCTAGTATCCACCAGGTGATAGTTTTGTTTTTCACCACTTTGGCCACCTTTATGAATCAAGGTTTTTCTTTTGTCTCTCTGTTACCCAGTGAAGGAAACAAAGAAGGGTGGCAGGGAACCTGATTTTTGAGTGTGCTGGCAAATGCGCAAAGAAATAGCAGTAAGAAAAGGGAACTGTTCTTCACTGTACTCCCATTGTTTAGTAATTTCTCTCTCTATTAGTGTATCTCTGACCATGGTATAGTTTCAAGTTAAGGTGCTAGTTCAACAATTGTTTTTCTGCCTTGGAACTGTAACACAGAAGCAGTCTTTACACATTTGAACCATTTTGCAGGGGACTTTTAATCAGCCTATTAAGTGCTTTGCTGTTAGCTGCATCTTAGCTTATGTACATCTTTCATTTGTTCCATGTTCCCCCCTCCATGATGTTGAAGACCTTAATCCTCAAGGCATGAAAAGTCAGCTGTAGTGATTTCTACAAACATTATAAAATCAAGTAAACAGAGTTGAAAATCAGGTTTTTTTGGGCTTCAAAAGAGCTTTGCCTTTAGCTTCATTTATTTACTTACATTTGTGATCTTCAGAGCAATTATAGATATCTTCTAATATTATTAATGTGCATTTTTTTAAGGGACACATCGTGATACGGGTTGCAGATATGACCGTGTTCTGTTTTATTTTTTCTGCACAAACTGTGCTGCATTTAGTACGCAGTTGCAATGGGCTGAAATCGGGTGTGAGCTGGCCAGTTCTTGCCTCATTCCAGGTGTAGTTTGGATGAGCGTAAACAGGCAGCTCATTGCACAAAGTAGATAGTCGTGAGTATGGAGCAGCTGCCTTGTTTGCTGCACACTATCTGGTCTGTACTGTTGCGAACTTTGCAGATCTTCTGGAAAAGCAATTTCATTAGCTTGAAAGCAAAAATACAACCTAAGTGGAAGGGGAAGCAGAGGGAGGATGCTGCCTTGAACACCTATTTTTTGCTATGTATTGACAAGTAGCTGCTGCAATCCAGCTTGGATGGAACTGTGTATGAAAAAAAGATGAAAGGTATGAGAGAGGTGCTGTTTCACGTAGGAAATTCTTTTTATGAATATAGAGACATGGAACACTGATCAGAGAGTTTGGCAGTGCAGTAGTTTTGCCACTGTGTTGCATAAGCACAGGGGGAAATGCTGGCCTAACGTCTCTTAAGGATGTCGTATCTGGCTAGCAGTACATGTCAAAACTGCCACTGTAGCTCTGCATTAGTCTGAGTGAGGAAGAATGGCATGGGAGAGCAACTGGCTTTGTGTCAGCTTCAGCTGGTCTGGGGTTTGTAGGCAGAGGGAATAATTCAGCAAAAACACACAACTGCTCATCTCTGCAACAAATAACCCAAACAGTGGAAACAAAGCAAACCCAATGACAAGGTGTTCCAACATACTTTGTTTTGTTTGCTACAATAACCTTTTATGCTTTCTTATGTTATCAACCCAAGAGGGTGAATCCATCCTGTTAAGTAAGTTCAGCTCTCTATCAAGAGAAGATTGTCTTTTGAACATAAAAAATAGTTAATTCTCAAATCTGTAGACATATGCAGAGAGCTGTCCTGTAGCCACATCTTGTCCCATTGATGACCTGACATCCCAAAACAAACATGCCTTTCCCAGTAGTGTCCTCAGACAGGAAAGAGCTTGCCTTTTATCATGACCTTTGACTACTGGACTTGGAATGACCTCTTGTGGACACATGTGGTTTGCCTCCTATAGAATGAATACTTCTGATCAAAAATAGGAGACCACACAGTGATAAAACAAGTACAGTGTACAGTCTGCTCCCCAGGTTTTCAGCCACTGACAGATAGTAACTACTATGTACTGCCAGATTTTGGGGCACAGACATAACGGAGGTAATCAGTAATAAATGAAAGGTGTGTTGACAGGTGAAAGATGACAGCGTACATCTGCCTAACGTTGGTTTAGGTGGCAGAGCCCTGTTTCCCTAATGAAAAAGTTGCGTTGTTAGAGATCCAGCACGGATATCTTTACAAACTTTCTCTCTTTACCATTGATTATGTCAGTACAGGGTGGTCTGTGTTTCTGCTAAATAAATGCCAGATGCCTGAATGTGAATCAGTTGTAATCAGAGGAGCTTTGTTTTCTTATTATCAGTGCACTGAAGGCTAACTGAGCCAGATGAATGCTCTCCCCACCAGTAGTAAAGCTGATGAGCCAACCCTTGTTGAGACAGTGATAAGGTGTACTTACCTTGATAAATCTTCATTGTGTGTTTTTAGGGCTTGTACTATGTCTTTATAATGATCTATAGAAGAAAAAGGCTTAAAGCTTGCATGTCCCTCTACTTTCCAAATCCATCCCAAAGTGTGGAGGCCCAGCCCAGCCTAACAGTGCCCTCTGAGGTTTCTCTTCATACCTTCATCACTGCAAAAGTGGATGTGCCAACATCAAGCCAGCAGTGCTGCGATAGTGCTCTCTGTCAAGAAGAGGTGTTGCACATGTACAGAGGACTTGGCTGCAGCTGCTCAGAACAGTATCTTTTTTCCCCAGTGGGATGAGCGGAGCATTGTCACTCAGTCAGACCTATGGTTTTGGACTGCATAGGCAGGCATTGCTGTATGGGTTGTACTGAGACCACACTTCTAAGCGGGTTTTGTTTTGAGCTGGTATGGGTTTTTTCCGCTGTGAATAGTCTTCAGATGTAGTCACGAAGCTGTGGTCCTTAGTGTTTGCTTACCTTCATCCATGGACTAAAAATGTGCCTGGGCAGTCTGGAGCCAGCTATGTGCTGCTGCATATCCTAGAGAAGAGCATTGCTGTATTTCCTAGCATAACTGTCTATTGTACTGAATGTTCAAGTTTCTTTTCTTTTGTTCATATCACAGACATGGCAACAGCATAGGCCAAATTGCAGGTGGCTGTGTTTCTGATGTCCCCTATCTGATTTGATGTGAACTTTTAAGAAAGCAGTTTTTAAAGAACTGTTTTTGAGATCATCCACACCTCTTCCCTTTCCTCTCCTCGTGCCCCTCCAAAAACTGTCTGCTGTGAGGCTTGCGTTCTGGCAGACAGCTGCTGTGAACAGCACTGCTTGAAAAAGATGTGGTTGTGTGGAAGAGCAGGGTTTCACTTCAGATAAACCTCATTGCTGTAAACATGGTATGCTGGCAGGGCAGATTTGCTGCTTGTTTGTTTCTTTCTTATACTGTAGCAACAGCATGTTCCTTCATTTACACATTTCTCATTTGTCTTTTGGTAATGTTTGCATTTCTATTGCAGTTTAGTTGTTGTGGAGTTCTAGGCGTGTAAATATGTTGCCACATTCTCATAGTCTTGAGACATGAAAAAATGGAGAGAGAAGAAAAGTCAGAGAAACTCTTAGTTTTCTTCCTACAGAATTGCTGAAGAATTACAGAATTAGGAGTAATTTTTAAGTAGATAGCTTTCAAAATTTGTCGGGTTTTTATGATTTTGTCTCTTTCCTAGACAATGGTGTTTGTTTTATGGCCTTTGTTCTGCAGACTTAGCTTTTTGACTAATTCCAGGGAAATCAGTAAGACTGTCCCATGCATCAGGTATTTTCCAAACCCAGGCTCCTCTTCTACATGTACTTTTGTTTAGAAAATGATAAAAGACTTGGAGTGTTATCATTCTGGCCTCAAGCCCATGGATCCAAATGCTACTTGATGCATGGCATAGTTCCGTGATCTACCTGTTTCCTTCACGCCCAGCTGCCTCACTGTCTGCAGGCAGCCGGGCTCTGCTATCTGGCCATGCTTGCTGTTGAGCAAAGCCACTGCACATGCTCCAGCACCCAAGTCCTAGCATGCTCCTGAGCTACCTTCCTACTGCGTGAATTTGCACATGTCCAAGTGCTCTCCTTTTGTCCATCTGTACAATACAGATGGATGCAGAATTGTTTTTGCTGTTTAACAGTGGGTGAATTTATTTTTACTGGTAACTGTGTGCATGAGGCGCTGTGCTTCCTTGTTTGCACGGGCAGACAGGCACTGGGTCCTCTGAGGGTGGCTGCGGCTTCACAGCTCTCTGTCACGGAAGCGGAGGGTCATTTCAGAGTGTAGGCTTTTGTTTCAGTAGGCTGGAGCACTTGTGCCAAGGTATCATGGTGATAATTTCTTCTGATTTCTTCTGATTTTTGAATACCTTCTTCATTGCATAAAAATACTTTGCAGAGCATGAACAGGGGTTTAAAAGTAGAAAGTAGTAACTTTGGATACAGGCATATAAGCACTTTTATTAAAAATTAAGAGCTGAGTTATATCTGGAGTGCCAGATAGGAAGCGTGCAAATTACTAAATTGGGTTGTTAGGAAAAATGCTTTCTAGCCTTTTGATACTGCATTGTATTCATCGTATATCAGCATGCAATAAAATGTTATGTTCTCTACCACCTGTGGCAATATAGGAAGTGGTGAAAATTGGAATGATAAAATCAAACCCATTGATCCAGAAAAACAGCCAAAAACATAAGCCAGTGTTTTTAAAATTTTGGGAGGCTGTATATACATACGTAAAAGTAACATTGTATTACTTTTGAATTATATTCAAAATAAAGAATTAAAACTCATGAACAGGCAGCTGTGATTAAAATTTTCTATAAGAAGAGTCCATAAGCATCTGCCTCTTGCATCCACTCACTTGGGTACTCAGTGTTGAAAGACTGAGTAACTATTGAATGGGTTTGTAGTGATCTAGTTACTTGTATTGCTATCTTTATAATGAACACCAATTTCTTTTGTGTCTTAATCAGAATTTCTACCTGGCAAACAAAGGGAAGAATGAGAGCAAAGAAATGAATGATAAAAACAAAGAGGCTTTACTGGAGGTAAGCCAACTTTCCAGGTTGATGATGCAAACGTCACCAAAACTCTGCCACCATCTGCATCTGCTCTGCAACAACAGCGTTTAGTTCTTTGTGGGCAAATGTGTAACAACAAGAAGTTCTGTGATGGTTGGTGTCTTTGTCTCTAAGGTTTAATATATGGATTTTCCTCTGCATCTGCTGCTCACCATTAAAAATGCAGATTGTATCCCCTATCAGACAAATTAAACGTTGGAGAATTATTTTGTTGTTATAGACCCCAGTGTCATGAAACATTTTTATGTAGTGTTTCGATGAGGAGTAATGCCATGATAACAATAAAAGCAGTGTTATACAAATATAAATAACAGAAACAGCTGTGCTACACCCTTAGGCCAGCCCTTGTGACTTTATATTATTAGTAAGGTTGATCAGTAGCAAACAATTATCTTTTGGATTACAAGTAGGTGTACTTCTCACTAACTCAAATTATTAGCTGTATGACAACAGAAAAAGAACCTTTGCCCTTTTTCAGAAAGTCTGTTTAGCCTCTTGCCTTTCCTGCTGAAGTTTTACTTCAGTTGTATGTCTGAGAGAGAAAAATCCAGAGCTGTATGGAAGAGGTTATCACAGTTCTCCTGGCAAGCATTTTGACTTTGGTAAGAGTTCACAAAGGAAATGCTGTTCTCAGGTGACTGAGGATTCCCATTTCAAAATTAGTGCATCTCATGAAGGCACCAGATGTCAACCAGCAGAAATCCTGGTAATTTCTAAGTGAAAACATTAAGTGATAAGTGTGTTGGCATTAAAAATTACCCGACAGTAGGTCCTTCAAGCAAACAATGAAGTATATTTATTTAAACAGTGTTGTAAATGCTAGCGTGTATTTCGAAGTGAAAGCAGAGATTGAGGGGGATGTTTTTCTTTAGCTGTTTTTAGAGCTCTAAGCAGTCTTTAAAGATTCTCTCTACAGAAGTATTTCTCTACAGAACGTATAGATACAGCAATAGAGAGAAACGAACAGTGGCAGTACCAACCATTCTGTTTTATTGCCTTTACCGAGCACATCTATGTCTAGTTAAAACCTTTTGTAGGTTTTTGCTTGACCCTTTAGAGAATGAAGGTTTTGCGAGCCTTCTTTTCCAGTGGAAGCACCCAACTTGCCCGGCCAAGTTACCACATTAGCTTGGAAAAGTTTCCTTTGCCTGTCTAAGGTGTTCATCTCCCTGGTAACTGCATTCCCCGTGTTCATATGTTCGCTGTCACAGGAAATGTCTTTATTTTTCAAGGGAGCATTTTTCTGCTATTTATTAATAAGATTGTGTTTAAATCAATTTATTTTGTGTATTATTATTCTTGTTGCACAGGAAAGCTTCTGTGGGACATCTGTCATTGTGCCAGAGCTTGAAGGGGCCCTTTATTTAAAAGAAGATGGAAAAAAGTCCTGGAAGAGGCGTTATTTTCTTCTGCGAGCTTCTGGAATTTATTATGTACCCAAAGGAAAAACCAAGGTCAGGAAGCCAAATAATCCTTTTAGAAATAAAACAATTCATGGCGGTGAAAGTGAAGAACTCCCAAGGCGACATTTTAAGAGCACTGTCTGGTGCATCTGAGAGGGTTTGGGTTTTTTTTTTGTTTAACTTTGACTACTCCACTTGTGCAAATATTACAATGTAGTCACTGAATCCTGTCACGTTTCTCTCCGTTTGATTTCTATGGATACATAAAAGCATTCATGAAATAGTGCTCCTCTGGAAGTTAGTAGGGAAAAGAAAAACAGCACAGCACCCTTCAGCTGGTGTTATGCTGCCGGAATGCTTCACTGTTATGTGGGTTCCCTGTGGAAGAATATTTTAAAAGTTCTCAAGTAAACTAATTTCTTATCCCAAAAAAAGTGAAATTTTACTTCGTTTGATACAACTTTACAAGCCAGTAAACAGCATGCAGAAATGCTATACGTTTTTTCCTACAGTGATCTTTACCTAGAGAATGCGTTGTGCCTTTTAAGGCTTTTTAAGACTGCCCTTTGTGTAGAAAGAAGTGAGACAGAAGCATCCATCTGACCGAATCAAATGCACTGACATTTAGTATGGCAAAATATTTAAAGAGTCTGAATTGCCAGCACTGGAGAAGCAAAGGGGTCCTAGATGTGTTGCACATAAGGGCGGCTGGCTTCTCATTTCCACAGTGATGAGGTAGAATGATGGCTTCTGATAGTAATTTTTTTTTTTTTATTCTGAAAACCACTTCTATTTACGACTTACAGCTCTGCTAATACTTCATATTTGAAAATTCTGGTGCTGCTGATGGAACTTTAATTTTATGATTTGTGCTGTGAAACTTAAATGTTCTGCTATTCCCTGACTAAATTATAAAGGAAAAAAAAAAAAATTGATAGCTTGTAAAGGAATGCCATGCTGCTGCTCCAGTGACCTGTGTTTATAAGCAAATCTCAGTGAAACACAGACCTAGATTACCTTGCTGTTTTCACAGAAATTTATTTTGACTTTACCTGACCCTGATATAATAGCTTTCAGTCCTCGGATCATGTTGCACACATACAACACCCTATCAATTAGGAACTAGAATGCTATTTGGAAGGCACTTAAGGTGGAAAGAGTGTAAGTGTAGTCAAATGAAATGTCCATCTTTGACATTTCCTTGTAGTCTGCCTCCAATGATGGCCAGTAGCACAGTGCCAAAGCAGGGCAAGCATATACCGATAGTTACCCAGCCTTTTTTCATCATCCAGTGATACTGATTTCAGTGACTTTCCACCACAGTGCAAATGAGGAAAGTGCTTTCTCTTTTCAGGTGACAGACTGCAAACATAGGCTCAGGATGGAGCCATGCAGTGACCTTGTAACAGCTGTTTTGGTTTAACACTTTATTGCCTGTTAGTTATTACAGCCTGTGTACCACCCTGCCTATAACTGAACCATTTTAAGGAACTGGGTGCAGTGAGGGTGCTAAGCATCTTAAAGCATTGCAGCAGAATTCAGTATAGCTCTTCAGTCACAATCCTTAAATTATGAGAATTCATCCCATGTCAGGGTGGTATGCAGAGTGCACGTGCACGTTGCTGAAGTCATTCAGTTGTGGGTAGAGTGATCTTTCATTGAGGTACAGAAACAAACAGTTGGCGGACAATAATATCTTCAGCTGCTGCAGCTGTTTGGAAATTCATCATGTAATCATGTTTTCACTTGTTATAAAAAAGCAAAGAAGTCTGGCATAGCTTTGGCACTTCATGTTGGCTGTAAAATACATTGCAAACATGTAAAAATACAGGGACATGTTCAGATAATTTTACACACATGCCTTTTGTGTTTTTGTTTTTTGGGGTTTTTTTGTTAACAAACCAGGCACCAGTCAGTACTGCTGTCTTAATTTCTTTCTTCGGCATTACTCTACTTCTATTCCATTCAAAAACATGCTGTTAATGGACAGGGTCACAAAACAACAGAATCAGAATTGCAGATACAATTTTAAAATTTGTTTCTATTAATTGTGTTGCTTTGGCATATTAACATTGCAGAAATACTAGCAATAAGTGCCTGTGTCCCTTGCATAAAAATTTGTTCCTTACTTAGAAGAAAATAACAACTGCATTCATGTTGGTCTTAATTGCCATTACCTGGTTCGTAAAGGGAAGGAATAACTCTATATACTGCATGGATTTGAGCACCTTTATGAACTTACAGTGTTGGAAAATCCTAGGTCCACAGAGTCAATGACAAAATCTGTGACATCAGCTTCAGGGGAGACAGGGGAGAGAGAAGCCCGGTCTACATACAGTTAGGAGTGTTTCCTCTCCCCATAAATCTTACTTGTGAACTCAATTTGTAAATAAATCCAACTCAAGGGTGTATTGTAATGAAAGTATCAGTAAGAATGAGAACAGCGTAGAAGAACCATCATATGCGGACATATAACCCCATCCTTGGGGGTAGAGAGGATTTGTGGTTTGTTATTTTCTTTTTTCTTTTTTTTCACAATTTCCTGATTTCTCAGTTTAGCCAACAGTGACCATATGACATGCCCATTTTTGCATTTTCACTCAAATGATTGCAAAAGTTACTCTTTGTATGCAGAATTCTGCACTGAGAAGTGTGCCAGCAACAGAAACCTTTACTTTAGCAACATGTTGTGAAGAAGCAAATATTACGATAAACAGAAGAGGAATGATGCTAGGAAATCTGAGAAAATTCAAAGCAAAACAGATGAAATGTGTGCTCATTTCCTGATGAGAGTTTGTTACATACACCAAAGAAAAACAAGCTCCCAAAGCAATTTAGAACCCCAACCCTTCCTTCCCCACTCCGAATTGTAAGGGTGTGGTTGCAAGGCCTGTATCTATTTTACTGAAGTTATTTCTTACTATGGTGGTGTATTTGGTCTTACTAGCCATAAGCCAAAATCTCCACACAAAGCAATAAAGCACAGTAAAACCAGAACAACAGCAAAATGTTGCACTGTGTTATGTATTATTCCTAATATGTACTGACCCTCTTTCAATTGTTAATTTAAGAATGCACACACTTAAAATTAATCTTTTTTCAGTCAACTTCATGACAGTTAAAAAAATAAAAAGCACTGACATTCATACACTTGAAAAAAGTCCTATTAATGAGTTTCACCTCAAAATTCAATTAGTTCTAACAATGATGTGCTTGGTTTTCATTTGTAGACATCACGGGATCTGGCATGCTTCATTCAATTTGAGAATATGAACGTTTATTACGGTTCTCAACACAAAGTGAAATATAAGGCACCTACAGATCACTGCTTTGTCTTAAAGGTAATGTACAAGAAAAATAAGTTCTACAAATGTCATACACAGTTTCTTTTACATGTTTACATGTTTCAGTTTGAAGCTGCAGGGACTCTGATGAGATAGAATACCTCCTGCAAAATCATGTCTAATGTCTTTTTCGCTTCACTGTTGATCAGCAACATACCTTTAGAACCTTAATTTTAAGGACTGGTAGTCCTATGATATACGTCTAAACTGCATCTATGAAGTTGTCTTCAAAACAAGGCTGAATATGCTTCCAGTGACTGACTGTTCAGGTGACTGGACACATCTAGACAAATGGCACACAAGGGAGATGTATGATGAGAAAAGTGACAGTCCCTAACGTTGATGTTACGAGCACTATGGACTGTACGCTAAAAAGTACGTCTACTTTTTATTGGCAGTGTAGTCATACCTGTTGAGTGGTTTGTTGAACTGAGATGCAAAATCTTGCAGGAATAGACATCTCAGATGGCATATTTTATTGCACAACTATTTGTGGCCGGAGGGCAAAAGACATTGTTCGCTCCGTCATGAAAATTGGTGCTTGCTGTTGAACTAAGTATCTCACTGCTGCTTCTCCAGGTAATAACACTGCAAATTCTCCTGGGAATTCTGCATTCCTCTCAGGAAAGGAAAAGAAGCCCATGCTTTTCAAATCGTTCAGATAGCAGAATGAAGCTTTGAGGTTGCAGTAATTAGGCCTTGCTTGCTATCTGTCATTAATACAGATTTTAGAATACAGTAGGATTACTGTGTACAACACAGAAGATAATCTTGTTGCTGCTTCTCTATGTAAAGGCCTGTGGTGCAAACAAGATATTAGAAAACACAGTATCTTGCCATCTCAGGAAAAAAGTATGGGAAGCATTCACCTCAGAGGTCACTTATAATACCACATTTCTGGCTGTAGCTGCACACTTACAGCACTTTTTTTATTCAGTTTCAAAATGTCTGCTAGCCTAATTTACACGTGGCCAAGCAGAAGTGTTTTATAGACCCAGACTTACTTTCTGAAGCAGATGTATCTAATTAACACAGATGAGCAGTTTTAATACTATAGTTCTCTGCAAAAAACTCTTAACCCTTTTTTGTAAAACAGGGGTGAGCCTTCTGAAGTTAACAGGTAAGCATTATTTCTGAAAAATACAACTTGTAATGAAAAAAAAAAGGAAAAGGGGAGCTAATTTAAAAAATATGGGGAAATTGTTTTTCTAAACAGATGACTGGTCGAAGTATCTGACTAATAACAGTTATTCACATTGTGTTCAGATGAAAATAAAAGCATGATTTTTGAAGTATATGTCGCAATGTGTTTAACTTCACAATGAATAGGAAAACTTTCTGGACTTATTGCCATCTTTTATGAAAAGAGGTATGCTATAAATAAGAACTTACACCAAAAAAGTCAGAACTCGACTAAAATACTTGCTTTATTGGATGTGTGGTGTTAGCACTGTACCCTCAACATGAAATGTGAGGAACAAGATCAAAAGCTTGTTAGGGAAAGCTTTATGTGTGATAGGCTTATAAATGTCTGAAACCTACTAGCAAAACTGTTTGCTCTGATGCTTCTAAAATGTGTTTGTGGTATACTAGAATAAACATCATATTGATAAGATCATTATATCCAAGCAACACTACTTAGTGATGAATAGATTATGTTACAGTGATCGTTCTTCATTTTGATTCCCACACATCAGCATGTAGTAGATTCCTGACTGGCTCAGTTTCAGACTTGGCTTCTTTTAACAGCTGTCTCTTGCAGTGGCTGGAGTTGGTCAGGAAGTATGGGCAAGTATTGATATCTTCATATCTTCTTTTGTTTCAAAAGTGGAAGCCTCCCACTTAGGGTGGTGTAATGGAGAGTTTCATATTTATTATAATTTCTGTACATTAATTTGAATTCTCTATATATCTTTTTGAATGCATGCAGCTGAGATGAGTTCTGTCATATCCTTCTCTTACCTTTGGAGGCTGGAGCTGAGGATGTAATATATCTTGAAATCTATGGGCTGAGGGAAGAGCAAAGTTAAATGTTGGTCTCTCTGATTGGATGTTTGGTGACACAAAAGTGTGTGCACGGGAACATAGAGCCATTTATTACAGTCACATGTTGTTCCTGTTTTTATATGGAAATCTCCCAGAAGAAAATATCTCTCTTGCTGGAAAACACTTGTCCTGAGATGTCAAAGGAAAACAAACCATCATCCTTGAGATTATTCTCAAGACATGGCAGGATGAGAAGCAAGTCCTCAAAAGGAAATGACAGTACTTTTGCAGACAGGTGCAGCAAGCAAAAGGCAATAGATTTAACAGATAAACATTTGTCTTTATTATACTGGTAACCTAGTAATTTTGAAGGAATTTGGATGCCCAGCTCAGTCCAAGCCAGACGGAAATTTCTCCACAGCCAAGGCTGTACTGCTGTGTCTTCACAGCTCTTCCATTCCTCTGTGTGTGTCTCCGGACAGTGAGCTGTGCAGAGGTTCTCTTCCAGTTACTTGCTTGTGTTGGCTGCAGAAGAAGATTATCTGTCTTTAAAGCAAATGGGGGAAAGTAATTGGAAGAGTAGCAGCCATAGCCCATGCTAGCTGTTCACTGAGGATGGCTGTAAATCAAAAGAGATTTTCACAGTTTGGAAAATAGGTTAGTCTGCAGCCCTTATTAGCTCCAGTAAGCTGTAACACCAATTGGAAAGTTTTTGAATAATAGTATACCACTACATTTTTTAAAGAATTGTTGTTTTCTGAGGACCCACTTAGGAACCGCTGTCTCAAAACAGTGAGCAGTCATCAGCCAAGTTACTTGCTCTGCTGTGTTTCAAGCTTAACAAAAGAAACTGCCCAGCTCAGAGGCAAGACACCAGCTTGTAGTTTATAGTGCAGGAGAAATGCAAGGACTTAGCAGCTTTAGCAGGATCTTGCTTCTGTGCTAGGTGGAACCAGACATAATTTCCCAGCTTGGAGCATTGAGTTGAAAAAATACTGTATTTATATCTGACTGGTTAAGCTAATTGGCATCCTTACTTCCAGAACAGGGAAAATGCCCTTTGTTCATTCAAATGGCAGCAAATAGCCAGTGAGGTGGGCTGATTTGGAGTTGAATATGGCCTCATGCTTGCAGGAAGCATCTCTTCTTTTCCTCCAGTCCCCATTTGAATGATGAGCCTTCTAAACAAATAACTAGGCTAAAACCAGGAACATTTGTACCTGCCTTCAAAGGTCTTGTCTCATTAGCAGAGAGAAAAGATACAACATTTCTTTTTGCCTCCCCCCAAACTTGGTCACCTTTATGGTGTGTCTTTATGGAGGGAAGAGCCCTCAAGAGATATTATAAGAATGAGCAGAGTATTCCTGCCATTTTTGCATCTATGTGCCAGGCATCATCAAGAACTTATGGGAAAGAGGAACCCTATAACTAACGTTATTCACAACTGTGGTGACTTGGCTTTAGCTAGAACAATGAGATTTCTCAGGTTGTCTGACACTGCCCTGAACTATATGGGCTTTTGCCTCAAATTCTCCATGACATTTCTTTGAATGTTGCTTCACCTTGATCTCTCTAAATGGGATGCGGGCTTTTTCTCCAGTTTCTTCTCTTAGGCTACAGTCAAGTGAGGGGCTCACAGAGACAGTGAGCCTTTGGTCCTAGTGCCTGTCCTAGCTAACATGCTTCCAGTCACTGGGAGCCGACAGCTCCTTCTGTCCTGTTTCTTTTTTTAAACTAGCCATTTAATTTCAACTTCAGTGGTTGTACCTGGGTTACTTAGCTGATGCTGGCTTGGGTACTGGTGTTAGTGCAGCAACAACAAGATCATGCACATCATGGGCAGGTTGTTTTGATACTTACCCAGAAGCTGGGGTAGGCTTTGCAGTCTGTGATTTTGGAGCTGCACCTAGACTAGCTATTTAAACTAGCTCAAATATAAATGTTCTCAGCTGCAGATCCATCCTGTAGGATGTTCCTCAGAGAGCTAGAGAAGCATGATGTGTTTGAGTGCTCCTTGCCTATCATTTCTTCCCATTGCATCAGCACACCATTGTATATACCGTAGCTCAGATAAGCAAAATACTAGCCATTTTTTATTTGTTAACCATCAAGACACTGAGGAGATAATGGGGAAAAGGGTGGTGTGCCAGAAACAGTTCAAAAGCACATCACAGTGTCTACTAACAAAAAAGAGAGCACTTTGCTGATCTCACACAGGAGTTTTCTTTCAGGATGATTCAGGAGACAACTGTAGTAACTGAACAAAGCAGCTGCTTCCTCATATGAGCTCCTCTCAGGCAGCAGAAAGCCCAGCTGGGACCAACCGAAAAGAGCGTAGCTGGCTGGTTGGTGTCAGACAGCAGGCTCACCTTTAGCTGTCCCTGTGCAGCAAACCAGAACTGATGTGGCTGGATCCAGAGGATGAGAGTACAGCCTGGCACAGAGGCTCCGATGCAGTTGGCTTTCAGGAATCCTTAGGCTTTGGGGCAACTATAAAGCTTGAAGAACTGTTCTGTTTCCCAGTAGCTACTTGATCTGCGCTGAGCTGTAACCTTCTTAATTTGAGTTGTTCTATACCAGTGCTAAACAAGCCTTCCTCTCTTAAAGGAAGTCCCATATTTAAAAAACAAAAAACAACACAAAGAACCCTCGACATTAAAAATAGAGCCTCTGAATAAAATAAATGCTTTTGGGGCATCTGCTTTTGTGAACATGCAGATTATTCCTATTTTCTATTCAGCCTAAATGTAATGCTTACAAAAATCTAAAGATCCCAGTGTTCACTTTGACACCAGATAAAGTGAGTCTTTTCTTAATAGAGACCTCCATATGCAGAAAAGAGGAAAGGAAAGGGCAGCCAAATGTGAAAGAAGACCCTCACTCAAACCTGCATCTGTCAAGGTCAGATCTGTCCCTCTGTTCCAGGCAGAGGAGGCAGAAGAGGGTAGCAGCACGGCTCTCCCTGCCACCCTGCGGAGAGTGCTGGCCACTCCTGGGAGAGGAATGGTGAGGGAACAAAAATCTCTCCCCTTCATAGAAAAAGTAGTTTCACACACCACACGCAGCAAGTGCGCAAATTGGAGTGGTTTGGTTCCTCACAGTCACCTTTGCATTTACAAATGCAATTTTTTATGCACAGATTCCCTGTAGATCTTTTCTTTCACCATCTACTATGTTACTTGGGGAATGCTGTGGAAATGGATGAGACCTTTTGTGATTTATTTCATATTCCGAAGCTGAAAGCCCTCAAAACCAAGAGATTACACCATGCAGGAAGGGGTCTGTTCATCGTGCTAGCGACAGCATCCATTGCACTTAGCAGAAATTGTGAATGTAACTTTTTTTTGTGCATTAAGAGAGTTGTGTGTGCGCGTGTGCATGCTAGTCCAGGAGCTGGTTTTGTCACACCATCTTGAAAAGTCTTTCAAAGCAGACAAATAGCAAGGTAATCTATATGCAAATTTTCTGGTTTAGTCAGTCTGTGACAAAGAGTGGATTTAATTATAGTTTATTGGTGCTGGTTGTGCTTGAGTAATCTGGAGGTAATGGTGCATAATGCTGAATTAATCTAGGATGAAAAAAAATGGTTTCCTGGGGATAAACTGAAACACAGGCAAATCATCCTCTGTTTCCACAGCTGGGTACATTTTCCTGTGCAGCCTAAACAGCTAAAATTTCCCGGTGTCATTTGGAAACTGTGATTTTTTTTTAAAAAAAAAAAATTCTAATGATCCAAAGAATTTTGGAAGGAAATTTTCAAGAAGAATAGCTTCTGTTTGCAACAGTGGCGTCATTTTAGCAGGTAATTTGGTATTTAGTCGCTCTGCTGATTCCATCCTCCCTCACACCCAGCATGCTCCATCACAGACTGAGTCATATACATAATGCATTCAACACAATGACAGTTAAGAAGGTAGAAGGTGATAATTAGCAGTGTTTGAGATAGAAAATGGTGGGAAAAAGATACAGAACAAATGGCTAGTGCAGGAAACTAGGCTAGAAAACAGGAGATTTTCTGTTTCTTTATGTGAAAGATTTGAAAACTGTTGTGTTAGCATGAATGCTTCAGATAAATATTTCAGAGTAAAATTCAGTGCAAGATAAACTGAAAAAGCAAAAGCAGAAATACTCTTTATTACAGAACCCTTTCAGATACGTGGGATTACAGTCATAGTACATGTACACAGTTTTGAAAGATTAATGCATAAAAAATGGGGAGAATAAGGACAGAGAATGGACAGTGAGAAATGGAATATAATAGATTTGGAAAATATTATTTGCTGCATAAAGCAGTCCTGTTTGGTTACAGTGGCTATTACATATATTTTTAATGACCTGAAAATTTTGCCTCAGTCATTAGAGAAATGTAGGTCAAAAGAATTATTTCCTTATAATAGGACAGTAACTGTTTTATCTGTACAGTTCATACATGTCTTCAAAAGATCTGTTAAGCCTGGTCATGTTAACGCAAGGGGTGCATAGCATCAGAATTTGACCACATTTAATAGTAGGTGGCAAATTTGAACCACTTCAGTGTGATTTTTGAAAGGTGCTGAGTATTAATTCTACTTGCTGTCATGGGAGCCAGAAGAGCCTCAGCTTTTTTGAGAAGCTAGCTCAGCATAGCATAGGTTCATCAATAGAAGATAAGGTATCAAAAAACATTGACCATTTTGTGAAAATTTGACCTAAAGTCAAAGCTTTTGATCCAAAGTTAGTCACTCTTTTTATGCTTCTGGCTATTGTTTCTGCCTCAAGAGACTGCGCAATGATCCATGTATTTTGGGGCAAGGAATCCAATGAGATGCCTGAATAACTTCAGTTTACTTTTCATCTTCAGTGTTGGAAGAAGGCAAAGCAAAAGAATATTTTATTGGGATAATCTCTAATTTCATGCACACATGGCCTTTAGTCATTTGTTTTGGCACAAACCATAGAAACCACATCATTCAGTTCCCGTTTCTTCATGTTTTCAATGTGTTCTGTCTTTTTTTTCCTTCAGCAAAGAGTTTACTTTATATCAAAAAATGTAATCTGTGCACAAATATTTTTTTAAACCTCTCCAGAAAATAAGTTCGTTATATTCAAGTGCTTCTGTGTTCTTTATCTCTGGACAGTTGAAACCTGTAGAGGAGACAGTGGGTCAGAGGACAACACTAGATTCTGTTCCAGACTTTTTCAGTGCTTTGCCGGGTGGAACACAGCACATCCTTTTGCAGCCTGATGTTTGAGGTGCTCAGGCCTTAATAAGTAACTGGACAGGTGTCCAACACTTCCAAAAATCAGGCCCAATGATGCTACTAATTCATCATTATTAAGAGTTTTGACATTGACAGAGAAAGAAGTTCACTGTAGTCAAATTATGTTGCATTTTAATACACCATATTATTTTCAAAGCACTGTTCCATGGGAAATTTTTTTCTGTGAGAAAAATTCTGGAGTCCATGTCTACTTGCATACTACCACTTTTCATTCAAACTGAATTCTGGGGTGGTTGCTTTTTAAACAGTTGTCTTTCATAATTAATTTTGATGCTGCATGTTTCAGAGGCAAAGGTGATAAACCTTTCCAGAGGAGATGTTTTCATTTTGCTGTCAGATGATTTTAATGACCTTTTCAGGACACGGTATGCACCATGTAGTAAAATAATTTGTCTGTCTCTGTGTGTGAGGCATGTAAGCTGTGGCATACTGAGGTTAGGGTTACTTTTACTGTGAAAGGAGGAAATTAATTCATAAAATCATAGAATCATTTAGGTTGGAAAAGACCTTTAAGATCATCAAGTCCAACTGTAAACCTAACATTACCCAGTCCACCATAAAACCATGTCCCTAAGCGCCTCATCCACACGTCTTTTAAATACCTCCAGGGATGGTGACTCAGCCACCTCCCTGGGCAGCCTGTTCCAATGTCTGACAACCCTTTCAGCGGAGAAGAAGAAATCTCCCCTGGTGCAACTTGTGGACATTTCCTCTTGTCCTGTTGTGCTGGTTTTGGCTGGGATGGGGTTAACTTTCTTCATAGCAGCTAGTATGGGGCTGTGTTTTGGATTGTATGGGGCTGTGTTTTGGATTTGGGCTGGAAACAATGTTGATAAAGCAGGAATGTTTTAGTTACTGCTGAGCAGAGCTCACACAGCACCAAGGCCTTTTCTGCTCCTCACCCCACCCCACCAGCGAGTGGGCTGGGGGTGCACGGGAAGTTGGGAGGGAACACAGCCGGGACAGCTGACCCCAACTGACCAAAGGGATATTCCATACCATATGACATCATGCTCAGTATATAAAGCCGGGGGAGGAAGAAGAAAGGTGGGGACATTCGGAGTAATGGCGTTTGTCTTCCCGAGCAACCGCTACGCGTGATAGAGCCCTGCTTCCCTGCAGATAGCTGAACACCTGCCTGCCGACGGGAAGTGGTGAATTAATTCCTTCTTTCGCTTTGCTTCTCCGCGCAGTGTTCTTTTGCTCTACCTATTAAACTGTTTTTATCTCAGCCCACGAGTTTTCTCACTTTTACTCTTCTGGTTCTCTCCCCCACCCCACCTGGGGGGAGTGAGTGAGCGGCTGTGTGGTGCTTAGTTGCCAGCTGGGCTTAAACCACGACACCTGTTCACATGGATCTTCACACCAAGTCATCATTTCCAGGGACTTTCAGCTGTCCAGATTCTTCTCTGAATTGATTATCCTGAGTCAGCATTTTAATGTACTATCTAATAGATTTTGCATGTGACCTTAAGTTTTTAGTGGAGAGTCAAGCTTGTAAAGGTCACCATTGACAGCAGAGACTTCTGCCATTTGTACTGCCAAAGTAATTTCACTATGGTACAGTTCTACCCAAGTCAGCAAGCTGCTGGGGTGGGGTGTGACAGTTCTTGGGTGAAACATTATACTTTCCTATCCAAAGTAACATGCTTCATGCGTCTAAAAACCACAGGAAGCCAAATGCCTCCACTGAGCCACTTTCTAATAATCTTTTACAGGTATAAACCTTCAGTATTAAGCTTGGTGCTGCTGTCGTTTGGTCCCATGGTCTTGCCTTGCAGACAGCTGCAGTAGGCAGCCTCTGCACTGGCAGCATGCAACAGTGCTCCTTAGACCTGATCCAAAGCCCAGGAAAGGTAATGGGGATATTTCCAGTCAACCTCAGCGGGCTATGGGTCCAGTACAAAGTTATGGTTTATGTGTCATTGGTAAAGTTACACGTAAAAAGAGAGCCAGTGCTGCTGCTGCTTCTCGGAAGGTGAGAGACAATACAGTTCTTAGCTGTTTTGAAGCAAAGATACAGACTGCCTGCATGGCTTTGAGGTATTTAACCTTCCTTATGAGAGCTGGGTGTTTAGTAGCTTGCTAGTTTAGACCCTAATCAACAGAATATACTTGTGACTCTGCATTTCATCATGGTTGCTAATTGGAGTAATTTAATCAAGGAACTGATTGGGGTAATTTGGAATAGGCCCCACTGGTGAATCTCAGTAGTTAAGATGAATTGCCCAGTGGAGGCTATAGCTAGTAAAAGGCAGTAAATAACTCCTATGTTGTCCAGCACGGGACACTCTAGCTTTGTTCGCTGACAGTTCCCTCTCAACTTCTCAGGATGCTGAGACCCCCACAGTCTCAAAATATTCATAGACAGGGCAAGCAGTGAGGTGAGGAAGCTTCCTGATGACGCTACATTATTCAGATCATTGAGGAATGGGCAGACCAAAGAATTCTGGAAGGGCCTTGTGAGGCTGAGGTTCTGGACAATAAAATCGTAAATAACATACAGTCTAGGTATACACATAGTAACGTGCATAGGGACAAAAGCAATCAGAACTTCACCTGTGAAATTACTAACTTTGAGCTGACCTGTACCATTCAAGAGCAGGATGCTGATATGGTATATAACTTGATGAAAGCTTTGTTTCAGTGCTCAGTAGTGGTCAGATATGTAAATCAAGCATTAGGAATGATTAGGAAAGGCATAGATGATAAAACAATGAACATTGCCATACCATGACACAAGTCCATGGTTTCAGCTCACCTGCCCAGTTCTGGTCCTATCATCTCAAAGAGGATATAATAAACATGGAAAAGGATCAGGGAAGAGCAATAAGTAAGGAATGATTTTGACTTGAAGAATGACTGCAGAGACTAGAAGCCTGTAGGCAGGAAAAGAGACAACTTGGCAGGAATGTGATGCAGGTCTCTAGGCTCAGGAGTGGCATGGAGACGTGTGGATAGGGGTCAGCCATTCAGTCTCTTTTCCAAAACAAGAACATTAAACAAAGCTAGTAGCAGTCAGGTTCAGAGCAAAAGGTGGTTCTTCATAAAGCGTGTAGTAGACCTGGGAAAATTGTTGCTAAAAGATGTTGTGGATGCCAGAACTCTGTGTGGGCTCAAGAAAAAACTGAAGAAGCACCTAGAGGAGAAATTCACTGAGGAACCTAAATACGGAGAAACCCCATCCAGCTTAGAAAATCCCCTGACCTGAAAATAGTTGCAGAAAGGGAGAGTACAGAGAAGGAAGTCTCATATATGCTTGTCTTGTTCTTTCTCTTCCTTCAGTATCCATTTGTGGTCACTGTCAAAGTCCAGATACTGGGCTCAGGGACCTTTGATCTGACACAATACAGGTGTTCTTGTGAAAATGGTATTTCAGTAGGGTGCCCAAGAGGAGAGGTCTGCAGCAGCCCCTCTGAGCTCCCCAGCAGCAGATCCCTGTGGCAGGGCTGTGTCTAAGTACATTACCTGGCTTGCTCTATGCCATGTCCTCTTCTGCCTTGTTTATGCAGTGTGCACTTTCTTCCAAATGCATGAATTATCTGTTAAATTCTAGAAATATTTTTTTTTCTTGTAATAAAAAACCTGGTGGTAGGTGTGGTGTTTGAAAATGAGGGGAGATATGTAGACCCATTGGACTTAGTTGTCATGAAAAAGGAGAAAAAAAAATTTTTTTTTTTTCATTTTTGAAAGCTTTGGGTGCCATCTGCTGGGTTCAGTAGGACCTTACACATGGGAGCAAAATTGCTAGCTGCTGGTTGAAAAGTGCTTGAAGAATTTAATTTACCCAGGGTTGCAGTGTCTTTGTTTGCAGCTCCTGGTTCTCTTGGCTCTGTTAGTGATAACATAACCCAGGTCCATGGGCTGTACTGTGCTACACAGAGAAGTGCCTGCTTGCGCTTTCCTTTTAATGATACTGTTCAGACTGAATTCTCTAATGGTTTTCACTGTGTTTGGTCACATAATGGAGAAAGGGTGGAAGGAAAGGAGTGTCTGGCATTGTCTCCTGGCCACATATTGTGGTAGTGGAGCCCGCTCTGAGCAGCATTCAGGCTGTTCAAGGCTGCTGGAGACAGGGGCAAGTAGACCCCAGGGAGCTGGAGAAGGCTGTTTGTTCAGGGGCCCTGGTTACTGCCTCTGTTTGATACACGGCACAGGTGTATAGCAGCAAGGTACATCTCTGTATGTTGAACTGTGTGAAGGGGTGGTGTACCAGGTACCAGGTGGCGAGGCACAGGTCCATGGGACGGGCATGGTGCCTGCTCTGCAGTTAAGGCACCTGGTGACAGTGAGCTGGCATCTCTGGGCTTGCAGTGTGACATGTCCCTAGCTCTCACCTTGGGAGTGCCCAAGAGCAAGGTAATAGAATAAGGTAGCCATAGGCCCTTCCAGAGGGCTGAAGCAGACTTCGAATTTTCATAGTCCAGAGGAAATGGCCAGCTATGTGTTTCCAGAAGAATGGTGAACAGTAGGACCTGTGTGAGCAGCTGAGTTCAAACACGCAGTTAACCACAGTGTTGCCTTGGGACACATCTGTCACTGTGAGACCCCTCAAGAGTAATATTCCTTTGTTTTTTTCTTCCTCACAGTTATGTCCCTGGTGTATTCACTTTTGCTCCATAATTTGATGGTATAGGGCTTTGGCAGCAATACTGGCTTGCACGGTCCCATCCTCTCATCCATCCCTTGCTACTTGTTCCTTCCCTGAGCCATAGTGCCCCTTATTGCCACGCTGTATGTGAGGCTGTGCTGTGTACTGCTGGGTTTTAAAAAAATAAATCAAAACTACAGCGTGATGAAATGGGTTATATTTAACCCAGACCAGTTCCTTTTTTCGAATCACAATGTGGCCTCATCAACAGTTGGGTCAGCACAAAGGAAGGGATGCCTGGTGTCTGCAGCACTGAGCAGGGACACGTGGCTGAGGAGCAAGACCTCTGTATTCAGCTCTGCTTTTGAACCCCTGGATCACCCAGCTGTGGCCAGGGTTTGGCCTCCATGCCCGGGATGTCCTAGCCACCGGCAGGTGTCTGCGAGGAGACATCTCGTGCGTACATCAGGCCTGGGCTGGCAGGCTGCTCACAGCGCTCTGCACTGCGAGGGATCCTGCTGAGTTCCCCATGTCCAGCACTGCTCTGCTTTGGGGGCTTAATGATATGTGTAAAACCAGGGTCCTTGCTGCTAGGTGGAGGTATGCTTTGAATTTTCAACTGCACAGGCTGAAAAGAGAGTGGTTTGACAATAGTGAATCCTTGGACCATATTTGGCTGCTCTTTTGTGCAGTCACAGTATTTCACTAACTGTGCACCTATAATTTATAAAAATATAAATAGAAATGAATGCATAAATGAGGGATAATGAAGCCTTTTCCTTTGGTTTCATTCTTTTCCTTGCATATCAAGAGATGGCAGTATGTTATCCCATCCAAGCTACTAAAGACTTACAGCCTTCTCTGCTGTAGCAGGGGAACCAACCAAATTCCTTCAGAGTCTTAGAGAGGGTGTTCACTCTCAGGCAAGTAGGCAGCCTGGCATTTTGGGGATCTTTGAGTTGCAATGGTATGTCACCACCTAACAGTACTACGTTGATCAGTAAGGGGAAGAGATCTTAAATTTTGTCCAAAAGAACAAAAAAGGTTTAAAAATTGTAAAGTTTTCTGGTACAAACAAATGAAAAAGATTACTTCTGATGGTGTTCCATTTTGAATGATCCTCTGTCTAGAACATATGGCAGTTTTACATAGCTGTTGGCAAACAACAGCAAGAGTAAAGCAGAATAAAAATGTATAGGAAGAAAGCTAGAACTTGGCCCAAAGAAAGGCAGTTATTTAGAAGGAAAAATCTGTTTCAGCCAAGGGTTTATGCTTAAACAAATTTAACATACTCTTTGAAAACTAATTATGTTCAGTGTTCAGTCTGAGTGCCTTACATGTGAGAAACAGACTTCCAGTGTTTATACATTGAGTGTTAGACCTTGAACCCATAGCATTTGTAGACTTCAGTGAACTCTAGATCACTATTAGATTTCTGTGGCCCTTGAATATTACAATGCATTAAAATTATTTCAAGCAAGTGCTGCTGGTGGCCACCCATGTATAGTTCATAATCATCATCTTTTTTGTATTTTCTTATACTCTGTTTTTGCTGCTGGTTTTGGTTTTTTTTTTTCCAAGTCATCTTCATGTTAACATGATGCCTGTAGACAGTGTTCTCACCAAGGTCACTGTGCAGTGCCTTCATACTTTTGTATAGTGATTTGATTTCTGTGTTTATCTTATTTTATGAATTAATTTCTTTCAGCACCCCCAGATTCAAAAGGAGTCACAATATATCAAGTATTTATGCTGTGATGATCAAGCAACCCTGCATCAGTGGGTAACAGGAATAAGAATTGCCAAGGTGAGATTAAAAGTAAATTTAGTTAAATATGTTTTCTGTAAAATCCTGTCTTCCTCAGGTTACTGTCTGTCATCACCTCAACTGGAAATATTATGACAAGAATGGACATTCATGCTAATTTACCGTAGAAAGAAAGAGCAGAAGGGCATGACCAGGATGGATTTGCTCAATGTTCCTGTACCCTAGTTATCAGTGTGTTTTTCTCATTAGCACAGGGGGGAATTCTGTAGCTATAAAACTCATGTGCTTATAAAGCTTACTCCACAGTTATCTGGCACAATAATATGCTGTGGCTAAAGATGTGCAAGCTCTGGTCAGTCCAGCTGTGACATTTGTCACACAGTTCTGCCTAAACTGTCTGCCTCACCCTCTTCAAAAAGATCCTAATTCACAGACCATTTTGTTTTGCACAAAACATTAAGGGAGATGGATTTAGACATTATACTGGCTATACCTGGCTATACAGACCTGCTCCTGTTAGGTATATATTATTTTCTGCCAGTTCTGCTTCTGGGTGACATCCAGCAAAGGTGTGGGGTGAACATCAATTTATTTTGTGTCTTACACTGACAGAGCTGTTTGCTCTAGAGCCCAGGATTCAGTGTCCCAAGTCTCCAGTCTGAAAATGTAATACTTGGAAAGCATGGGAAAAAGATATATATTGATAACAGTTGGTTTTAAAGCCAAGTTTCAAGATGTTTACAGATACTGAAACGAACCTAAAATGTGAGAATGATATCAGTAGGACTGTGTTTGGTCACGGGGATTCATGTTTTATTGTGCTGTTACAGAGGTGCTATCCACCTGGCCCTATACAGAAATAGGCACACCACTTGTAGAAAGCTACTTTTTAACAAATCTGGGTAGGAAGGAATGGAGTGAGAAAAGTTGTCTGAGAGCAAAATGAATGCTTGGCCTATGTGAAGCTTAACACCATGCTAATTGCATTGTTTTGATTGTTTTGCAGTATGGCAAGATGCTATTTGATAATTACAAATGTGCAGTGAAGAAAGCTGGCTTGTCTTCTCGGTGGGCAAATCAAGGAACGGTGGAACCAGCTGCCCCTGCAGGATCCTTATCAGCAGGTACCGATGCTGTCACAGAAGTTGAAATAACATTTATTGCCCTCTTCTGTCATCGACAGCATTGTGCGTAGTCTTTGTTCAGAAAACTACCCCATTGATTCAGCAAGATAGTATCTTGTTCTAGACAGCCCAGTGTAGCTGTGATCTATAACTAAGCAGAGCTCTCACTTTACAGCTAGAACTTGAAGAATACAAAGACAGCCCACAAAAGGTCAGTTTAAATCTGCATAATTTAATAAGGTATTTTTCTGTTGGCATCTGAATACAAATCCTTTATCCTCCCTCTACATTTTATGGACTGATGGTCCATGTCTTGAAGTTTTCTGTTTGCCCATCTCTACACTGGCTGTATTGGAACTTTTCTTCCAATGAGTAAAAGGGATGAATGGGATATTCTGAGAATGGTCATTTCAGAAAGAGGTTATCATAGGGTGAGCCACTCTCTTTCCTAGCCTTTCACTCATTTGCATGATAAGAATATGGGTGTTAGGAGAAGGACGCAGAGGAAGAAAGGATTGGGTTATTTTCTAACTTTACTTTTCCAGTAGCTTCATCATACTGCTGTTAACTATCTTATCATTGTACAGATAGAACAGTGCATGATACTAGCTGTAACTTGGATGAATGTTTTTAGTTTACATGCTTAAGATATGTGTTATTTATTAGGAAGGACATGCTGGCCAAGTACTTACTGTCATAAGACAAGCAAAGTCAAAATCAGTGTTGGCAGTTAATATTCTGACTTCTTATGTAGACAACTCAAAATCCTCCAAACACCTTTCCAAGGCTTCAGTTTGGCTTTTGTCAGTGCATGTGAGAAGAGGGTGGTCTTTCTACTACTCCTTGGAGTCAAATCACGGTAATAAATGCACATTTGGGGTGGGGACACCCAATAAGAGACTGTTTTGAGATCAGGGGATTTTCTGAGGGGTTTGCATGGAGGTATTTTAGCGAGGGTGGATGGGACAGTTGTGGAGCATTTTGTATTCTGGTGTTGATGGCAGTAGAGAGGTGGCTGGCCAGTGGGGCTCCATGCTGGTGCTGCAGTCTGTACTGGATATGGGCAGGATTGAGGCCTTATAAGGTATATATATATCTGTATAACTCCAGCTCCTGACTACAATCTAGGAACACTGCATGTGATCATAAAATATACTGTTAATCTTAACTAATGGATCCCATTAAATGTTTAAGTAGCCTGGAAAGATTTTAGTCATGTATGTTGTCTCTATGGAAATATTTCTGAAGGATCATTAGCGCTATAATTGAGGCAAGTCACTGTGATTCTTGCTGTCTCACAGTTATCATTACTGCCCTATATAAAACCTGGGGCCCGACTCTAATACTATAACCTGAACTGCCTGACTGTGAGCAGTTGTTAACTCATGCTTTGGGAAATGGAACAAAGCATGCTAGTGGCAGCCAAAGGCCATGCTTAGGAAGGCAAGTGGAACTTCTTGTATCTCGTGTAGCCTGTATTCCCTGGTCACGCTGCTGTAAACAGCATTTCAGTGTTCGCTTATACTCCAAACTGTATAGTCCGTGGTTCTGAAGTGTCCTGAGAGCCAGGCGCATCTCAGGCAAAATATGTTGCTTGCCTCTCTGCCTCACTATATGTGTCTTTGGACACTAAAAAACCAGTGTATGTTGTGTGCCAGCACAATATCATGATGTTTGAAAGATGAAAGATGTTGCTTTATTCACATGTTCCATATCACTAATAGGCTCAATATTTTGCGTTATATATTTTGAGTGTCTATATTTTGCATTATATTTTGACTGCTTTTTTTTTTTTGCTTAACACAAATATTAATTCCACGTAAAATTTTAGAGAAATTGACTTGCAAAGAATACTGTAACATTTAAATTAAAAAAAAAATCTTGAGAATAGAATGCATGAACACACATATTGGATTGATTGGGGGTCCGTTAGCTGGCTGACTTTTTGTATAGCATATGTGCAGGTATGTGGCAGGGGATGATCTAGCAAATGTTGCTTTGAAGTCTTGCATAGTTTATGAAACCCATTAACAGAAGAAAAAACAGATTACCATTTACCCATGTTCCAACTTTCTGATATATCATATTTGCCAAGTAGAACACTATACCTTGCACTATACAGAGGGGATCTTTCTCTCCTGTCTTTCATTTAGTTAAATCTCAGCATGACTGAGGGCAGCAACATCTTTGAGCAGTGTGAAGCCCAAACTCCTGCTCTGCTGTGGACAGCAGACAAAGTGAGGAGAGGCAGTAACTTGCTCCACTTGAGGGCATGGCCACAAAACCCAGGGATATACATCTCTCTCCACTGAGCCCTTACAGCCACAAGATTGGTTTTATCTCTTTATTGAACTTCCGTGTTAGTCCTTCAACAAATACAGGCTGTAGTTCAAATGATCAAAACAGTACTTTGGATTAAATATGCTGAACGACATGTTGGACTAATGGTCTAATGGTTGGACTTCATGATCTTACAGGTCTTTTCCAACCTTAGTGATTCTGTAGGCACAGGCATAAAACACAAGGACTTCAGACCATCTTCTGTCATCTCTTGAAACCTAAAGAGCCCTAGTAAATTCAGTACACTGCAGAGTTTGTCTTACTTCTCTGTCAATTGTGTGATTTGCAGGCATGGCAATAAAAATAATTTATTCTATTTCTTATCATATTCATGGAACCTCTTTGCTAATCAGAAAAGTACATGTTAAGATTAAAACCATTGTTGTGCTTAGACTTATACTGTAGACAGCTAAAGGTTCACTAGCATCCAAGAAGTACCTGAGTGGAACTTTACTGGATCTCAGAACTGTAAATTATAATAGAGCTAAGGCAGTCATTAAGGTTTACAAATATATGTATCTAGGCACCAAATGCTATCTACTACTTTGACATGTACAGCTTCCAAAAATCCTGGACTAAACTGGAGAGTTTATTTAATCCTCATCAGACTATACAGGGGCTGGGGATTTTTTCATAATTAAACCTACAAATTTGTCCTTTGTTCTCAAATTCATTTACTCCATTTGATAGTACTGGGTTATTTATGCATATCCCTTACAAACACAGTAATGGTTGTCAAACGTTTCCAAGAGCTTTAACTTAGCCAGCTAGCAGATCTTCACTAATCTGAGAATACAGTAAGGTTCACAAATCTTCTGTGATTCCAAATGGGGGAGAAGTTTCAGAGCTGTTAGTTAATTTACTAAAGAAAATGGATCAGCCTCTCTGTAGGATTTCAAACCTTCAGCTCTCATGACTGTTATTGATATGAAACTGTGGTGCTTTTCATCTTTAGGCTACATGCAATAAAAACTGAGAATGTAGTAATACTACAGCTCACTACAAACTTCAGAATGCTGTTATGAAAGACACATATTTAAACAACGGAAGGCCAGAGGGTGGGCTTAACTATGCCAGTTTGATTTCTGCTTAGCTCCCCTTCCAAAGCCAGCTCCCCATCTCTGTTCCCGTGTCAACCTTAATGGTTGCCTTCTGTAAATCACCATTTGGTGAAAAAAGTCTTCATCTGTCAACACCTTTACACACTGATAATTTCTGTCATATGTCTTCATAATTCCGCCACTTGCTCTTCCTGTAGGATTGTCAGCTACAACCGTGAAGGCATGTGGACAGGTATTAGTCTTAATGTAAGGTATTATATTTATTTTCCTTGTGTAATGAACTGAATATGAAAAGTCACAAAATAAGCCTGAAATAGAAAACAGACATCCTCACGGATTTTACTGAATTATGTATAAAACCTGTAACGAGTGGTTCCTTGGTGGAAGTTGTAAAGACGTATTAATAGCCTTATTCTTATTGTGCTGTTGCCTGATCTGGTTAATAGCACAAAAATGTAACATTCTTTTCCCTCTGTCTACTCTCCTTGTCATAGGTGCTGTTCACGCAAATGGACAGATTCCCCAAAGTGTTCGTCGTTCCAGTGCAGAATTTCCAGAGGCTCAGAAGAAAGTGGATACATCAGAGGTACAGGTCAGCAGTTACTAGCAGTGCACTAGTTAAATGTGAACCAGTTCTCCAGGTTTGTTTTTCTTCACCCACTGTCTTCTCCCCTCAAAGTGCCAGTGTACTATTGTGACAAGCATTTGTATCCTGGGCAAAATGGCTGGTTCCTTGCTGCCCCTCCTCATGCTTTACACACTGCAAACAGTGTACCCATTGCACAGAAGAAAGGAGCCACCGATGGCAGGTGAAGGCGCAGCCATCCGCCACTTCTGTTCTTCAGAAAAAATAGGTGTGAGTTCACATAGCAGAAATAGGAATGTGCCTATTGGGACAGTCTCAAAAGAGTCTGTGCTGCCAGAACCTCGGTGCCATTTCCTGTCTCTGCCAGAAAACAGGTCTCGCTTTAGTAACACAAAGGATACAGTAGTGTTTTTGGCAGGGAACACTGTGCAAAGCTGAAGATGAGTGTGTAAGAAAAGAGAAAGTGTGAAGAAGTAAGGGAAAACCTTACATGTCTTCATTAGGCTCTAAATGCATGCCTTGGTTAAGCTTCAAATTTTGTCTACTTGCTCCATCTCTGGCTGTGAAAATATTAGTAGGGTACAGTATGAGGACTTCAAAAACATCCTACAGAAAAAAACCCCTGCATTTGTTTGCAGTTCATTATTCAATCCCTCCATCATGCATAAAGTGCACAAAGACAAGTGAAATGAAACTCCTAGGATTTTTCTGTCACCTGTATTACATGTCCTACACTTCTTGTTTCTGTCTTTGAGTTCCTCCTTTAAAAAGATCTGTTTCTCTGTCCTGAACCTCACTTCCTCTCAGAGCTCAGCCAGTGGTTCCCTCCTCCCATGTCTCGTTTACTTCCATCTTTGTAGGCAAGGAGAGTGAGGAAGAGAAGGCTAATGCTAGAATTAGTACTGCTGACTGCAGAGTTGCAGAGTGCTTTTCTCTAGCAGAAGCAAACATGTTACCTTCTTCATCTCACAGCTTCTACAAGCCTGGAACCAAAGGATCAAGTTGAAGTCGTTCAGGGTGCACAGTGCTACAGTTAAAGCACTAAGCTAGCTGGATCTAAACTGATAAATTAGCATAACTACAAATGAATGTGTTACAAAGCTTTGTTTTCAGGACAGCAGACTTCTCCACAGGTTTACAAGGATACCATGTTTGTGTAGTAATTATCAACAGCTACCAGTTGCTACCCGAAAAAAAAAGAAGAGCAAATTATATTCAGATATCGCCAAATGGGCTTTATTTAGCTTCAGAGTGTCGACTAGCAAACACAATTTAAAAGAAAAGCCACCTAAAATTTTGTCAAAATAAGTATCTCCATAATGAACTGCTATCCTACATTTTATTTTTCATAACTTGTATGATGGATGCTTTGATTCATTTTCCTTTAGAAAAGTTGTCAGAGGATTTGAACATCTCATGACCTTGTAAACATGGCTAGAACTTAGTGGCTTCCAGGACCTGTTTGTCACGCTATTGATTCGAAAGTGTGTGTGCCTTGCCCAACAGGCAGAAGATACCCTTCTCCAGGCTTATCAGTGGCCTTTGCCAGGTCACTGGTGGAGTATCTTTCCCCTGCTGTGCACTGCACAGAATCATGACAGACAGCTTTCCTGAATGCCTCTCTTCACAGGCTTTGCAGTGCTCTCCTCCCTGCACAGAGAGGGCCCAGTGCACTACCCTGTGGGTGGATGCATCTCACACTATGCTGCAGAGTGCTGGGGATGGTGAATTCAGACACATAAACTTTAAATTCCCAAATCTGTCCACCTTCTTCCCAGTTCACTGCTGTTGTATCTAATGAGTTTGGTGGAGATAGGTGACTTTATTATTTTAGCTTTATCCAGAGATCCAGCAGTCACAGCTAGAATGGGAGATGGAGATACAATGGGGATGACAGCCAAAACTACGTCTGCTTTTCATGTTCTCAAATCTTGCTCAGTATTTTTGGATGTAAAAACACAGCACAGATATTTTTTAAGTCTTCATGTTCTCAGGGAATGAACAGCAGGGTGGAACATCAAGAAAGTATCTTTATATGTCTTACTAACTACAAGTCTTTGAAATTTTAAAAGCACTCATTTTCTGAGGACAGCACTCAAAGAAGCACTATGAATACTGTCAACAGGGAGGTTTCCACTGTCAAAGCTCTGTGGGCAGCTCCAGAAAGAAAACAAAATACTATTTGCACTCTTCGGGCAAAATGTACTCTGCTTCACAGAATCACAGAATCACAGAATCAGTACGGTTGGAAAAGACCTGTAAGATCATCGAGTCCAACCTGGGGGGAAAAAAAAAAAAAAAAAAAAAAAAAAAAAACCCACACACAACATCAAAAAACCCACAAAAAAAAAAAACCACAAAACCCACGCCACACAACAACAATAACAAGCCACAACCCACCCAACACCACACAGCACCATGTCCATCAAGCTACATCCCACAATGCCACATCCACACGCTCCTTGAATACCTCCAGGGAGGGTGACTCTACCACCTCCCTGGGCAGCCTATTCCAGTGTTTCACTACTCTCTCAGTGAAGAACTTTTTCCTAATGTCTAGCCTGAACCTCCCCTGTCGCAACTTGAGGCCATTTCCTCTAGTCCTGTCACTAGTCACTTGGGAGAAGAGACCAACACCCACCTCTCTGCAACCCCCTTTCAGGTAGTTGTAGAGAGCGATAAGGTCTCCCCTCAGCCTCCTCTTCTCCAGGCTAAACAACCAGCTTCATTTCGCTGCCTGTCTGCTGCACTCTTCTCATATATTTTCACATCTTTTTACTGTTCTTAAGCAGTGGCATTAGTTTACACGTGCACTAACTGTGTCTTGTCCTTTTATTCCTTCTGCTTATTAAAGGCTAAGTCAAGTAACATCAGTGCGCCTGGCCTGGCACAGTCAGTGATGAGGCCACAGAAATACCAGAGTAAGAGGAACTCACTGCAGCCTCCTCCTCCACCTGAAAGGCGGTCATCTGCTATTTCTGTTTCACCAATTCTACCCTCCAAAGTCAAACGAGACAGCGGTGTTTTCCTAACAGATCCAGACAGCTTTCCAGCACCACCACCTACATTGAAGATTGATTTTCCACCACCACCGTCTGATTTCTGTGAACCTCCTCCTGATTTTGTGCCTCCACCACCACCAGCCTCCAGCAGTGGTAATGGAGACCTGCCATTACCCCCCCCACCTCCACCTGTCGCCAGTAAGCCACCACCTCCAACAAAGAAACCTGTGCCACTTCCTTCAAAAAGGCTGGAAAACCCAGGACAAGCTGGAGAGCCACGGTCAGCTGGGCCACCTCCGACTGGGGGTGGAGGCAGGCAAGCAGATTTCATGTCTGACCTAATGAAAGCTCTTGAGAAGAAAAGGGGTAGCAGCTCCTGAACTCTGGGAGCAGGTGAACTTCAAGCCATAGCTGGTTTTGTGAGGCATCATGGAAGGTCATGCTGGATCAGGCCCCACCAGGAGGAATTCTCATTCAGAGTTCCTCCTGGAGGTCCCAAGAAGTAAGGTGGGGTGCCCTGTGTCCCCCACGTTGTCTCTATGACATGCTCCTTCCTCCCCTCACCCCCTATTAACTACCATTCCAGCACCAGGCTGAGGTAAGAAATTGGCTGTAGAGTCTTGCTTCACTCCATCAGGACAGCCAGGGATGGTGGAGCAGTGCTCGCAGAGCCAGCCAGCGAGTGAAATGCATCTTCTGTGGCTGCCTCTCTAGTAGAATTGGAGCTGAAGGAAAAAATACAACAATGTTCTCATGTGAATTTTGAGAAGTGGGAAGATCCCTTTTCAAAGAATTCCCCTTAAAGGTTCTTTATCAGAAAATCCCCAAATGTGGGGTTTTTTTTAATAAAAGGACACCATTTTTTTTTTTCAAAACCAGCCTGACTTAAAAAGTAAAACCTCAGCTAGATTATTCTGAGATGCAAGGCAGGACCAGGGCCATTTCCAGACAGTGTCACCCCAAATGTTATATACTCCTGTTTCCATACGCAACTCCAGTCATACCTGTCAGCACTTACAGCTGCTGCCTTTAAATCTCGTTTATTTCGTTAATTTTAGACAAAGAAAATTTTTTATTTCACAATGTTGCATGCTTCCCTTGGTAAGCAGGGTTTGTTTTTTTTCTGTTGGTTAACATTTGTCTTCAAACTGTACCTAGAAATAGTCTGTCTTCTGAAAGACTTCGTAATTATCTTGTACCTGATATGAATGTCTCCTCCTACATTTTTTTTCATTTGTTCTCCCATTTTAATTCTCCGTTGTTCATTTAGGCAGCATTCATTATTAGTTCTCAAATAAAAATAGCTTCTATTTTATATCTGCACAAAGTGTCACAGTTAATGAACAGGCATTTTGCTGGCAATTGGTACTGCTTCAAATATTTTAAAGAGGTTTTGCCTCTACCTTCTAAATTATTTATTTTTATTTATTGCAGTTTTTGTCTCTTCTCAT
Organism: Gavia stellata; assembly: GCF_030936135.1. Classification (NCBI taxonomy): domain Eukaryota; kingdom Metazoa; phylum Chordata; class Aves; order Gaviiformes; family Gaviidae; genus Gavia; species Gavia stellata. The sequence continues at coordinate 18,737,108 of NC_082599.1, read as the reverse complement.
GCACATGAACTTCTAAGATTCCATAAATAATATATTTCTGTATTTTATCCAAGTATGCACAGCAGTGCTGGCTGGCCCCTCTCTCATTTGTTCAGATGCCTCCTACTATGTTTGCACATTTCGGTGGCTGCATGAGCGTATTTCTCCACTAGACAGCAAAGACCAGGACTTTGCTATGATAAAGCAGAGGCCACGAGCACTCAGTGTCAGCGGGCCAGGCCCCTGACAGGTTGGAGCAATGCAAGGCAAAATATGTGCCAGTATTAGCACAGGCTGGTGGAAGAAGCCGGCAGGGAGGGCAGTGATGGACACAAGAGGAACTTGGGGATGCACAGGTGTTTCAGAGCAGGGATGCTTCAGCTAGGAAAGTGCCAGATGAGTCACTAAAAGAAGTTTATGTGACATCCTGCAAATTAATCTGTTTTCAGTTAAGACAAGCTGAAGCTAAGGGATGTTTTTCCTGCAGTAATAGTGCCCACCCCCAAAGTTACTCAGGTATAGCCATGGGACAGCCACTCCCTGTTTCCTCCTTCCTTTCTTTGGTTTGTCAGTAGTGTAAGCATTGGAAGAGTATGTACAGCTCACATCAGAGGTATGGGGGTGGGAGGATGTCTTACGACTGCTGTTAACTATTTCTTTGCTCTGCAGCCTATGGTTGAGGAGCTAGCATTGCTAGCAAGATGCTACAGCTTGTACACCTGTGTCTGTACTGCTAAATAAAAGAGGACGAGGATGCAAGCTTGAGCGCTGGCCTAGTGCTCGCCCATACTGCCGAAGTGGGCCTAAGCACAGTCCCAGGTGCAATTCAAGGAACTGCCCAGGCCAGGCACCATTCCCAGAAGACAACATGGACAAGTCTAAAGCAAGTTTCACTCGCCATACAGAGATCCCCTGTGGTGTAGATATGGCCAGTTAGGGTACCAGTTCATGGGCCAACGGACTAGTTCCTGGCCCTCTTACTTACCAATATAGACAGAGCCCATGCATTTCTTACTGGTCTTCTAGCGCCCTTGCTGAACTGAGCAAAAAGCACTCACTAAGAGAACTATATTCACTGGTAACACACGTTACCTGAAAGTTCTGTATTGACATGCTAGAACATTCAAAAGGTATCTCATCATCTCCAAACAGCCAAATTGAGAAATGCTATTGAGACCAGTGCAAGGCTCATAAGCTTAGTACAAGCTTCAGTTCCAAGTGCAGGAGAAAAAATACTAACTAGCTGGAAGTAGGAGGGTTAAAACAAAAAAGGATTAATGTTTCCCAATTGCTTTCCATACGTAACTGATGTAAGCATTATGCAGAATCACTGAATGCTAAAGAGCGAGCTGGGTGTCATTTTCTGACAAGGTATAAGGAGCGCACATCTTCGACCCACTTAGGTGACAACAGCTGTCTGCTATCCAACTCTTTTTAAATCAAATTAATTTTCTGTTATGAAGTATACACGCAGCATCAAAATAAAGCAGAACATGTCCTTAGAAAAATGTTGCACAATAAGCTAGTTTCTCTGAATTCACAAAGCACTGACTTCTACACAGCTTCCCTAGCATTCACTCATCTCACCAGAATGCTCAGCCTCCTGCCCTATTTCCTCCCTTCTCTTTTGTTACAGCACAATAAACTCAATTTTATACATTTTACATCTGCAGTCAATCATAACTCTCGCACTTAATCTTACACAAAAGTTGAGCTTTCTTCGAAACTAAAAGAATCAAAGCCTACAGAAAACTCCAGAAATCAATTAAAATGCTGTGATGATTAGACCTCTGTCAACTATTTTGTGTATGTACATGCTTGCATTGAACTTCTGAAATGTAAGTATTCAAACTCTCCATTCAAAGAACAGAGCTACCATCTTAATGATACACAATTATCTGGCTTTATTTGGTACGAAAAAGATGCTGCAAAATACAAAAAGATTGTAAATCAAAGCGTTTGTAAAAAAACAGAAATTAATCTTTCCACCTCTATCTAACCTATTGCCATGTGAAATTGTCTTAGTTCTGTGGATCACAGTAAGTACATTACTAGAGATTACAGTATTTTAATCTGAAAATATCTGAAATCACAGCGTGTTATTTTTAACCTTTCTCCATACCTCAGATGGAAGCAGTCTCAGCAGCTGTCGTCTTCTTTGGGCTCTTACATCACTGATAAGGAAGAAGGACCTACTTCAAGTGACCAGTTTTCCATCAGTCCTTAGAGTTGGAAAGGTAGAATCGTATAGAAAAGTCCATATGTGGGGGATCAACAGTGCTGACCTAACTGTCCTCTGCTACAGAAAGAGAACAGCAACACAAATAAACACCTGTTTGATTACCAGCCACAGTATTTTTATTCCCCATCTGCTCTTGCATCACTGCTGTGTTTATGTAACGTGAAGGAAGAGGCAGCTCCAGAATTGCAGGTGGAAGCCAAGGATTTTAGGAAATACACCATGAAAGACAGTATTAATGCTTACATTGTCATAATAAACTGTAATGATTAAAATCTAGAAGTGGAAAGGGAGGTGGCACAAAATGCTGAGCACAACATGAGCTCATTTCTCTACTTTTACAAAACATAGTTAAAAGGTAGTGTTGAGATAACTATTCTTCATGTGTTTTTCATGCATTCTTTGTCAGGCGCCTTGAGAGTGGAAAACTAGAAAGTTAAATGGCTTACATGGCAAAACTATAGGACAGAACTATCATTTATGGGTTATCATTGACAGTCTCACAGTAACTGGGAAACATGCATATTCTGTTTGAGGGAGAAACACAGAAGAGGTTCAGTATCATTAAGACTTAGGAGTTCTTAGTCTTGCAGAATATTCTAAGGCAGTTTGATCACCATTAACAGTCAGTACTGACTATTATGAAATCAGAATAATTACTAAAAACAGGCGATGTAAACTGCATGGTAAAGCTAGGGAAAAAATGGAGATTTGCTTTCACATAAAGGAAGGAAAGAGGACATGACTGAGTCCATGAATGAATGCCTGGAGAAGAGCAGTAGCTGACCTACTCTCTGCAGCCAGAGGAACATGTGAAACCAATTTTTGGGGCTTGCTTCATTCTTTCAGATGTTTTTCAAGAACCTAAGAAAAGCCTCACAGTGAGCACAGTGGACAGTACATATCACTGCTTGTAAAATTGATCCCATTTGGGATGCCCTGGTATTATTTCATGATTCTGGAGGCTTGCTTTACCTGTAACTATGGGTGAAGCAGAGGTCTGCTTGCTACTAACAGGATTTAACATTTATAAAAATGCTTTGAAGAAAAAAGCAGTATAAAAATGCTTTGTATTTATACAATTACTCCATGAGGTAAAGATGTACAGGCCTACACACAAAAGAAACTTACCAGATGTTTGGTTTAACATAAATTAGAGTTCTTTCCTTTCACCTAATTGGAAACCAGGGCCCAAGTTGCAGTGCTGCTGTATTTACCCTGTGGGCACAAATACGTTCATCTTCAAATCATCACTTACTTGCAGTGTACCTCATTCCATGCAGTTGGTAATGTTGATGTTCTCACATTTCATCACAACATGCTATTTTGCTTGTAATTAGCTGAGAAAAGACCTCAACGCCAGTGTTTCTATAGGTTGGGAACGTAGCCCACTGCTGAAGGGCTTTTACAGGCATCCCCCAGCAGCCCACTCCTCTTACCTGGAGGTGTTGCCAGCTCAAACACTAATTCCAGTGGTTGCAGAAGAGCACTTGCTACCTGCACAAGGAATGTTAAGCCAGGCTGAACTTGTGTAAGTTGCTTAAACTTCAGACTGGATTTCAGAAAACTATATTTAAATATCTATATTGTTCCTCACATTATGATACTACTACTTATATTTGAACAACTATATTTATATTTGAACAGCTGTATATCTGAGGGGAAACCATCCTGAATAATTGTGTTGATTATAGTTAAGAAGTAAAGGCATTCAAATACTTCTTAGTCACTGAAAGTTTTCTAATAATATAAATTTTTTTCCACACTAATTATATATCTAGAAATAGATTTGTGAAATGCTAATTATACCACTTAATAGCCTCTATTTCAGAATCAAGTGGTACTCAAGAAATTTGGAGGTTCTAAACCAATCCATTTTGGATTTGGGAAGAGATGAGGTAATGTCAAGAAGTAACAAAGCCCCCAAATAAGTGATTTTTGCTGTAAATTTTCTAGCGTAACAACATTGGACCTGATTGCTTAGGTATTAATTTTGGCTTAATTATACACTAAGTTTTGTGATGTGGAATTGGACTATCAAACAAGGATAAATAACAAGACCCAGGACTCAAAGACTAGTCTCTCTCTTTTACTCAAAGGACTTCTATGTAACAGCTTCAGTTGAATTTTAAATCTTTCCTTGCAAGATTTCTGTTAGTTCCTTACAGCAACAGGTGGCTGGATATAAAAGGTATCTTGACCTGACCACATACCTAGTGAGATACTTCCAAGAAAGTCCTTTTCCATGTACAACCAGGGAAAATTTCCTGAGGCATTGTATCAATGCACCAACAATCATTCTACTACTATCAAAAGATACACTTTCGAAGAGCAGTGGGCCAGGCTTAACAGGCACCTGACACTGGCAAAGACACTAAAATTTATTTTTGGGTAAGTCACTCCCAAGACAGATACCTTTGCTCACGATTTAACTGAATTTCCTTCAAATCTTTGTTGGCAGTTTAATGGGACAAAACAAGGTCAAAAAGAGAAAATGTGGCAAGGTATAAGTGTAAGATGATCCTCTGTACCAACTCTGCAAAAGACTTAAGAACATTTATGTCTTCAGAATACAATTACATTTGAACAGTGTGTAACAGCAAGAAGAATATTCATCAAAATACTGCACAATTAAAACTAGTTTAGATGGATTTTAAATTGACCAGCCATTAAAAGTTACTGAGACCCATCTGATCAGCCATGAATTCCGAGAGGTTAAGTGTAACAGTTTGGCAGATCTTAAATACTGGGACTCAGATTAATGCCCAGCTGAATATGAAGGGCAGAGTTATAAGTGCCAATATAATTTGCTGATGCAACCATACATAGTGGTCCATTTCTTTAATCTTTAGACTTTATAAAGTTGGTCAAGACCTTGTAGCAGATTCCAGTTCACAAAGTATAAGGGAGAGAAGCTCCTGTGGCTTGATCCATTAATCCTATTTGAAGGCCTGAGCTTTGACCTTGATCAGTTTTCTTGCTTGGTCAAACTTCTCTCAGGATGAACAGCTTACTTTAAGATCCTTGGCCCAAGCTGGGGGGCGCAGGGAGTAGCCTGCTTTCTCTGCAGCCTGCTGTCTCTGGAAGGGATGTTGTAAAATCTGCTCTAGGAGATGAACCTGGAACAATTAAAATGGGTAAGTTTTTATACAAAACGTTTTCCTGCAAACAAGAAATCTTGCAAACAAGAAATCATCTGCTGGCTCCAGAGACTATTCCATGAGTTGCTTACTATTATTAGTATTACTATTAATATAGTCACTACTCTTTATGTTATAATTAATAGTATTAACAGTTTTGTTAATATTTTAATAGTAATTGGTATTAGATACTAATACAAGTTCAAAGTGTAAATGCAACAACTCTTTAATTAACAATTATGCCAATTATTAATAAATATGTCAAGAAAGAAATAATTTTACCTCTGAGAAATCATTCAAATTAGCTTTTTGCACTGCTGATTCTGCCATCCAATTCCTAAGTATGTATCTAGGATTAGCAGCTGAAACCAAAAGTAAATCGCGTTAAATTTAGTTAGATATATTCAACAAAAGCCAAACACAGTCATTGAAACATGTCACTGAAATCTTCAAGAAGGTTTAATTTGCAGATCAAGAAAAAAAATGCATAAAAAGGAAAAGGAATGAATCAATTTATTTATTTTTATGAGTTGCTAAAAAGATTTTTTTAAACTTGCACAATCAGTAATGCCAAAGTGCCAAACAAAAATTAGAACAGTATAGAACATCACACTGACACACAAAGGATTTCCTGTTACGACCACCAGCAGACTTTCCAAAATGTGGTTAGTTTACCATGGCCTAGGTTCCTGCTACATTGTTGGAAAGGGTATTTCAATGTTGTCAATACATTCCTGGAGATCATAAAAATGAATATTATATTATTTAATGTAAAAAGGAATTATTGAGATATTCATTAAAGTGTATATACTTAGATATTCCTTCTTCTATAGAGAAGAAGATCTAAGTGCTGAACTCTGACCACTCATGTTCCTGCCAGAAGAGAGAAGGTGAAGCCCTCTTACAAAATCAGAACATGGTCTGAAACCAGAAGCATCTCAGGTGGCACCACCACTCCCTCCTTCATAAAAGCGGCCCAGGTAATAGAACAACATTCCGGCACAATGTCCAGGTGCTGACTTCCATGAGAACGAAGACTGAGATGCAGTCCACCCAGATACAGACATTCTTCTTTTTCACAGTACTGCTGTTCTGTATGTACTTGCATATATTAATCAAAAGCCAACAAATACAACTAGCTATTTGGAACCCTGATCAGCTCTACATAGTCATAACAAGACCCTGCCCTAACTGGTAAAAAAATAGTGGTTTCCCACTTGGCAAAATAATTTACTCTGGCCAAGTATTTGATTTAATCCAGTAAATGGGTTTTCAATAGTAAAGTGTGATAACAATATAAAAAGAATATTTAAAAGGTGGAGAAGTTAACATATGACTCATAGAAAAAATGATGAATCACATTAAAAACATGACTCATATTAACAGGAGAATATTAGTCCCAGGAATATATTCTTAACAATTGCAAATTGACAAGTTTCACAGTGGCGTTAAAAATATCTGTAATTAACACAAGTGATAAGATAATTATGAAAGAATAAGACAAGCCAGATAAGAAAAGGACAAAGCAGAAGAAATTTTGTGCCCTTATGAACACTTTATGATCTGGTCTACAATTTTTTTTTTTACATGTTTCTTTTGTAAAGAAATACAGTTATAGACTTGGATTAGGATATGGATTGTCAGAACTTTTTGATCAACTCCTAAGGAACTAAGTTTAGGCAGTACAAGATAAAGTGCTGCTAAGAACCAAAAACTAAATGAAGAGAGAAAAAACCGAAGATAATGAGTAACTGATCAACTTCAAATGCTTCAAGGTAATGTACTTTGACAAGTGAGATATTTTACTACACTTACTTACTAATGATGAGGGAAAGGTGATGAATAATGAGGTGTTAATGGCAATATATACATGGTCAGTCAATACTAAAGACAGTGATACAAAATTTAGTGGGACTTACCAATCCACATAAAAATCTAGAGAGCCACAACAGTTTTGTCTTTAACATGAAATGCTGGGTAAAAATGCACAGCTGACCAGGTTGAGCCAGATTTCTGCTGCAAGTTGTACTGAGAATGGACAGCTGTTACAAGCAAATACTTCAACAAAAAAAACAATTTTAAAGACACCACAAGGGGCATCTAAGAGACTTATTTAAATGTATAGATGTAAAAGAGAACAACAAAAAAACTCTGTAAGAAACTTCAGTCACACTGCAATATGGAGCAGCTAGCAAAAATGTAACAAGATTTTTTGATTTTTAAAAGGAAATTTAAATTTTAAATAAAATAATAACAAATTAACATCAGTAGCCTGTTACAAATTTTTGCAGCTCTGCTGTATGAATATAGAGTGATGACCAATTATATGGAAGAAAACTCAACTAACTTAACCGTGAATCTTTGCATATCAAGTTTTGGACTGCTACCAAAACTGAGACCACTAGCACAAGTGTGATCCTGGAGGCAAAACCTTTTCTTTGTTTCACCTGTCTTCTGTACTACAAGGTCCTCTGAGGTGCATGTGGAAAAACACGATGCTGGTTTGCAGAAGATCATCCCCAAACTAGGAACCTTTCTGATCTGGAATAAAAACTCAGAACATCATGATTTTCTCTAAAAGCAGATTCAAAAAACATAGAAAAATAGGAAGTGTGTTTAGACAGTTTTCAGCATTAAATTTTATCTGAGGAAAACAGGGGAGCTCAAAACCTCAAAACAGTAGTTGAGCTAAGAGCCTCAGAGTCCCACGGTTGAAACTTCTTAACCCTACCAAAATACAAATAATAAAACAAACCTTTCTTCTTGGCAACTGTTTTCATATTAACTTTCTAAAAATACATGTAAAATTGTAAGAAGTGTTCTTAAAAATGGATAAAGCCTTGGTTAAAGAATGTGGATGCAAACTTGAAGGTCCATGTGATGATAAATTGTGCCCTATGTAGTTTTTACTATCTTATTACTGAAAGTCAGTGCTATCTCCTGCCATTTTCCTACCAAATCAAGTTTTTGAAGAAAGCTGCCAATCAACATCTAAAAAAAGAGTACAGCTATTTCCATTAGAAATGAGAATAAAACACCCTGCAAAGCAACAGAACACTGCAGCTTATAATACCTTTTGTGCAGAATTTGATCAGATCCTGCAGTTCCTTCATTCTCTTTTGGCCAGAGATTTTTCAGTTGCTCATTATCTTTTATAGGCAAATTTCAAAAACTTATCACAGCTTACTGCAGATCCAAAAAAATCTCTCCCTGAATAATTCTTAGAATTTCATATCCACTGTTTCTGCTGTGACTGATAGGTAAATGCAGTACCTCTACCATTTTGTATTTAGAATCATTTGGAGAATCAAAGTACCTTCCTTTGACTTCCATGACTAGATAGTCCTTTCACAAGTAAGGAGTTTTTTCTCCAGGTGCGGAAAAAAAAAAGTGGGTGCCTATCAGAAACCTGAGTTCTTTACAACTTGTAGAAAGAATTTGGACACATTTGAACACTCAGACAAATCTTAGTCCATTGAGCCAGTACAAGATGCCTACAAGAATCTTTCCTGATGTTATCAAAGGTTCATTACTGGATGTTCTTCTGAGCAATGCAAACTAACACATTCACAGACTGCTAAAGGAAGGAAGTACAGATCAAGGAAAAGATGTTGCTTGCACTCAGGAAAAGCAGATACAGCAGAAGAGGAAGGGCATCTCTCGCAAGGAAATCAAATCCTAGAGGCCTTTTCAGGGAGCACCCTACTTTGCAATGAAGAGTTGCAATTTGGGGAGCTGGCAGAGCACATCCACCATTTCAAGACACTAAGGTGAAGCCCCACTTGAGACATGACAAGATACAGACAACCATGCTCCCACAGGCCAGTCATTCTTAAGTTCTTAAAGGGAATCAAAATGGGAAAAAAAAAAAATAAAATCAAGTCCATGAGCACCAAAGCATGGAACAAGCCGGAGGCCTGGCATCTCTTGAACCCCCACATGGAAATTGTAAAAAAGGGGATAAAAAAATGAAGATAAAAAAGAAATATAAAAACGTAAATGAAAAATAAAGGAAAGAAAAATAATCAAGTAGGTAAATGAGGTCTGATATGGAATACACCATAGCTAGACAGCTGAGTTGGATTGCTTCAGTGTCTATATTTACATATGGTGTGACACAGGTCAGAGCAGCCTTTGTGGATACTGATAGGTAAGGCCTTCTTTATGAAGTCTTCATCATTTGTGATTTCAATCACCCGAAATATGAATAGACATGTGCTTTGTCATTCCAAACCAGCAGAATCTACAGAAGAGCAACTTGGACTATCACCTGAAATATGAATAGACATGTGCTTTGTCATTCCAAACCAGCAGAATCTAGAGAAGAGCAACTTGGACTAGTGGTTGCGGTGCATTTCCACGATCTCACACTATGAGTCCTCAGTCAACTGATAAAACTATGACTGTATTCACAACAGAAGGGGTTTGGGCCAGACCAGTTTCTTTATAAACACAGACAATTAAATTAAGGATTTATTTTCTTTTTAAGGAGAGGAAAGGGAGGATCTGTAAGGAGGAAGCTAGCCTCACTGTAGCCAAGGAACTTCTTGATCATTTAGCTTATGTAAAAAGTACATATATATTCACAGGTCTAGCCATATACACGTGGCTAGATTCTAATCACAAGAGTGGGTGAAACCAGAGACAGCCACAGTGAATGTACAGTATTACATGTTTTGCAGCAGTGTAATGAGAATTTCTCCTCTTCAGAAAAACAGTACATTTTTGTTCTCCTCAAAAGGAAAAAGAACTAACACTAAAGAAACCTATGTAAATAGATAGTTGTCATGTCCAAGCATATGTTTCCTTTGGATTGTTTTACTCACTTGTCATTCTTGTTCTTCTCTTGGTGTCTGAATCACCCTTGTTACTATACATGCAAAACAAACCAAAAGAATAAAAAAGAAAGTGCTTTAGCTAATGAGGGTTATGCTTATTTATTTTTAGAAATACTTTATTTGACTTTCATTAAAATCATTAAGTGTTCTGCTTTTGTGTTTTCACACCTGGAAGCAGGTGTCAATCTCTAAGAATGATTAGACCTGAAAAAAACTGCACACTTTCTTGTAGGTTTTGTATCTTGTATTGATTTTTTCCCCTAAGAATTGTATTTACTGACTAAAATTTCCAAGTACCTGATACGTACTTCTTTTCACTACTATCAGCCATGCATACCATATATGACCAAGAAAAACACATTACATTCTTTATTGATTTAAGACAAAAGGATTGGTAGGAAGTTCTAACATGCATGTCCCTATCTATGCAACACCAGCGGTTTCCAAACACAGCCTGTGTATTCACACCTGTTCAACTTCTACCCCTTGTCATCCTAAAGCAGTGTTATTACATAGTAAAAAATATATGTATTACCAGTAATGAAACATTATTCATTACTATGTATTTGCAAAGCCTGTTTGGGATTCTTGGACTGAATCTATAGGACTGGTATTTTAACAAAAATTATTAACCAAAGAAATCTGATCGGTTGCTCAATGAAGGACAAAATTACAGACCACTCCTCCCATGTCATTTTTATGTGCCTGTGTGTCAAACAGATCTACAATAGTATTTATTATGGAATCTAGCACAATCTAGAACCATAAAGACAAAAAAGGCATATGAAACCATGTTTGGGCCAGTTTACCAGACCCACTAAAGATTATGGAAAATCACTGCAGATTAAAGTTGCCTGCTTCTGCCAAACACACATCTGGTGTTATTTTTACACTTGAAACTGCATCAGACTTACCGATTTAATCTCAAGAGGTACATAGTAACCCATTCTGAAAATAACTTGTGTTTACCCAGATCCTGGAGAGCCCAGAAGTCCTAAAGAGAAAGAAACAGTTAATGGCAGGTAGTCAGAATTTTGTTCCTGTTAAGCAAAAACCAAAGTAAGCAAATGAATATTAAAAGAATTTAAGAGGGAAACATATGATTACCCTTCAAGGAATTTTCTCCCCCAAAATTCTACTAGTATCTTTTCCTCTGTATTTAAATTATTTCTTTTTGCTAGCATGATACATCCATATTAATCCATCTCTGTTATGGCAGATTCTACCTAAACACCTCCAGCACTTCACCCCTATTCTTCCTTGGCTTATTTTCTGACCTATTTTATCTTTTAGGCTATATAAGGACAGGTTTTACTCTCTTCTGAGTTTTGTATGTGAATCAGATCTATTTGTAGAAATTTTTTTTTTCTTCCAAAATTGTGGAATAAGGAAAACGTATTGATAAAGAAAGATAAGGTGTGGAGAAAAAGGGAAACTTAAAGCTACAGGGATAGGAGAAGACTGAGGAGAAGAATAGAGACAGTAGGAGAGGAAGAAGGGAGAGGAGACAGAACTTGGAAAAGGCAAACAGAGAGAAACCAGAGCTTGGGGTTACTGCCTCCAGTGTTGGACAACAACCACAAACTGGGCTTCCCCAGCTGACGACACTATGCTAACAGCTGCTTCATATTGCTTAGTTGAGAGAAAGTAGCCAAAGCTCACAGACAAAAACTGAACTTCAGGGAAAGAAGAGATTAGAAAGAAATGGACATAGATAAAAGGAGGTAAACAGCAGATACACAAGAAAAAAAATGGGCAAAAGTTAAGGAAGGGAAATTAAAAGCAAGGACAAAACAAAGTTTTGATCACATCTGTGTTTTTTTAAAGGAATGGGAGTCAAAAAATATAATGAAAACCATATTTGAGTAGAAAAATGAGTTAAAATTACAGAAATGACTAAGAGCTGGGGGTCGGGCAGGTGGATAACAGGTGAGTGTGGGAGTCAAGCATATCTTCAAAGATGTGAAGGGTTAGGCTGCTTTAGGAGGAATTTCAGAACGTTTCCAGTTAATAATAAATGTAAGGACTCCTGCAGTGTTCCCAAATGATTCTGGCATTTTTAGGTCAATTTTGGTGTGCAGCTGAAAAAAATGTAAGTGATCTATGAACCAAGATGAGAACTTACTTTGCTACTGACAAAGTATTAGTGTGTGAATAAACAGCAGTTGAAATTACTTTAATATAAAAAAGAATATTTAAAAAAATAAAACTTTTTAACAGCATAAAATTGTACCTGCTTTACCACATCAGTTTTGGGACTCAGAACTTTTGGGCTAAATCATTTCATTGTGTGAAAAAAGAGTCAGCTGCTACCAAGTGAAAGCTGGAAATGACCCTCAGTGTAGTAGCAGGGTCACAACTACACCACGATCATTAGTTCCTCAGCCTGCACCTTCAAAGGAGGGGAGATGGAGTTGCCATAAATGCCACTACTGCAGTAGTCTGGGAGTGGCTCCATACTGCATGAAGGTGGCTTCTGTTCTTCCTGTCACCCATAGGCCACTAAGAAATGGAAAAAATCCCTCATATTCTATGACAAAAATACCTTCTCTTAAAAACACACCCATCATCTTATCACCCCCTCTGCATAAATGATTCATTCCAAAGCTACAGCTCTTTGTATTTTGTTGCTTACCACTTAAAATCAACATTTTAATTATTAATCGCTTCAAGCTCATAGCAGAGGTCAGGTTAGACATCTTACTTAACAGAAGAAAACAGGGAAAAACAGAGAATTTGGTCAAAATCACTTAATTATCTAGGACACAACTGGAAAAAGAAACCGTAACTCCTCATTTTCATTCTATGCTTCATGTACAGTCATTCTGCTCCCTAAAACAACCTCGTAAGTCCACCTGCTCTCATTTTAAATTAGTTTCAAAGGCAAACAGAAATAAGTCAGAAGTTAGGGAAAGGCAACAAAGTTTCCCAGGCAAAGTGAACAATATTCCTCACATGGAAAAGGCACTGTTTTAAAGAAAAAAGAAAAAAATAATTTTGGCTCTTGCAAAAAGGCTTCCTATTTTTCTTTCTAGATCAGGTACTTACAAGCTTTCTTTTCAGAATCTTCCCTCTGTATTTTTATCCAATTATTACTTGCCTAGCATCTCACTCCAGTTCAAACATTTCAGTTAGATTTCTACTTCTAAAGATTGCATTATATCCAGGTAAGAAATTTATCTCTTTTATTTTAATACTTTCATCTCTTTTATGGTTATACTTGGTCCTGAAGAATAAGTTTAGGCTGAGTTAGCAGCAACACAGGATGGGACAGCAGGCTGAGCAGGACACAGTAACAAAATGTATTCTTAAGCTTTAAGCTACATTTAGAACCAATCTTGTGCCCAAGGAAGGGCAGAGGCCACTATGGGCTGAGGTTCTAGCAAGAGTTTATGACGAGATGGGATCTCAATTACCATTAGATATCGAGACAAACTGATGAGCCTGAGAGCAGAAGTTTAGGCCACCTGGTAAACCCATGTTAGGAATAGTTAGATTGACCCGAGGTTAAAATTTTCCTTATGAGGCCTGTCCAACTTCACTTGTGTCTTACGAAATACTATCAGAAGGTATACTTAAGCAAACAACAAAAAAAAAAGGGGAGGGGAGGGGGAGGAAAGTTGTTCCTAGCAGACCCATCTTATATGTGAAGAAAATCACATTCCCACGTGTATGAATATTTATGACTATCACATTAGACCTAGAATCATAGAATTGTTTAGGTTGGAAAAGACCTTTAAGATCATCGAGTCCAACCATAAACCTAACACTGTCAAGTCCACCGCTAAACCATGTCCCTAAGCGCCTCATCCACACATCTTTTAAATACCTTCAGGGATGGTCAATCAACCACTTCCCTGGGCAGCCTGTTCCAATGCCTGAAAACCCTTACAGTGAAGAAAGTTTTCCTAATATCCAATCTAAACCTCCCCTGGTGCAACTTGAGGCCATTGCCTCTTGTCCTATCACTTGTCACTTGGGAGAAGAGACCAACACCCACCTCTCTGCAACCTCCTTTCAGGTAGTTGTAAAGAGCGATAAGGTCTTCCTTCAGCCTCCTCTTCTCCAGGCTGAACAACCCCAGTTCCCTCAGCTGCTCCTCATAAGACTTGTGTTCTAAACCCTTCACCAACTTCGTTGCCCTTCTCTGGACATACTCCAGCATCTCAATGTCTTTCTTGTAGTGAGGGGCCCAAAACTGAACACAGCATTCAAGGTGCAGCCTCAGCAGTGCCAAGTACAAGGGTACAGTCACTTTCCTACTCCTGCTGGCCACTCTATTTCTGATACAGGCCAGGATGCCTTTGGCCTTCTTGGCCACCTGGGCACACTGTTGGCTCATATTCAGCTGGCTGTTGACCAACACCCCCAGATCCTTTTCTGCGGGGGAGCTTTCCAGCCACTCATCCCCAAGCCTGTAGTGTTGCATGGGATTGCTGTGACCCAAGTGTAGGACTCGGCACTTGGCCTTGTTGAACCTCATACAATTGGCCTCCACCCATTGATCCAGCCTGTCCAGATCCCTCTGCAGAGCCTTTCTACCCTCAAGACCTGTACCAGAGGCTGAAAATCTGACTTCAGCACTCTTCATTAATGTATCTTTCATTAGCACTCTTCGTTAATGTATCCTTCATTATCAGACACGGGCTTAACATGGGGTGATAGCATGACTCCTTGTCCCTTAATAATGCTGCAATGACACTTTTCCCAGACAAATCATGGCTTGATACACCCTCTATTATACCAGCATTATGTCCAACTTCATCTACTCATTTTACATTAAGTATTCCTAAAATTGGGTGCTTGTATTAATACCTCAGGTATATGGAGCATCTTTAACTGGTCTTCAGTAATTTCACTGAGCTGTCGAAACGTCATTGTAAAATCAGCCTTTGTATCTTCCATAAGCTAGTGAAATAATGATAGTTATATCAGTATTTTTAAAGTATGGGGTATCAGTTCAGGTGTTTGCCAACAAAATTAGCAAAGCAAACTCACTTTTAGGAGGAAAGCAATCAAATAGTTATCATCCTCATTCTCCCCAAGAAGACCCAATTTTGTTTTGAATAGTTCTGTGAAACTGAAAATAGTAACAAAGTAAGGAAATTGCTACATTATATAATTTATAATACTGTGACTAGAAGGTTTGAGTTCTGGGACTGCATACCGGATGTAATAGCGCTCACCATACCCCTCCAAAATCTGGGAAGCTCTGCAAAAACAAAAGATATGTCAAATTCTATGGAACTAAAATACTACTGTGGGTACAATCCTACTGTACATTAAACAATGAAAACTTCTTATGTCTGATATCTATGTCACAAACATTGATATTCTGAATCCACTGGGATCTGTAGTGGGAAAAAGACTGAGGGGAAACATTTTAAGAGGCTTCAAACACATTAATAGCTGCTGCAAAGAAGAAAAATACAATGATGTTCTTCGTTTTCATACTGAGAAAGAAGTCATGAGCTTAAACCGCACAAAAGAAGATTCATATTAGGAATCTTTACAATAGGATATAAAAATACTACCTCATTACTTCAGGAGGATGTACGGTCTTCAAAAGTAAGCATCTTAAAGAACAAGCTAGACGAACTTAGAAAACTACAGGCAAAGGTCCTACCTTAGTGAAAGGAGAATGGACCGCACAACATCTAGAACCACCTTCCAGTCATATTTTGATATTATTAATGACCAATGAAAACCTTTCTCCCCTCCCTCCAACCTTATTCTGACCAGGATTAATTCAGAATCAATTTCCACTTAGAAAGATAGATTTTAAAAGCTAATCCCTTTCTTTCCTATGCATATGGTGATTACAGGGTCTCCCATCTCACTAGTTCTTTAAAGACAGTTTAAAGATTACTTACAGCTTCTTTTGCCTGGGATCCAATAAAGGTTTTAGAGCTTGTAACAGCTTGCTCAGATTAAAGAGCCCAACATTTGCCTGGTTTCCTATTTTATACCTCCTTTCACCATCAGATGTGTTTGGAACAAAATCTGTTTCAAACAATACATTACTTTTCCACAACTGAGTAATTGCAATAAACAACCAATGTTAAAATATCGAAGTGCATTCATTTTTATACTTACACAGCAAGCTAATAAAAGCCCTAAAGTTACTGAATATTTAAAATCAGATAACAAGGATACTTATTTACAGTGAATTAACTCAAGATCTATTATTTGCAAGTCTAAGGAATACATCCTTCACAGACAAGTTCCCATGTGTCACAAGTGACATTTTCATACTTGAAGATACAAAATAAATTCCGATGTTTAAACAGAAAAAGACCATTTTTACATTAAAAACAATGTCTTATTCAATGTTTTTACTCCATATAGTGCTACTATTTAGCACACAGACTAAGCAAAGAACTGTACAACCAGATTCAGAATTTATAAGTATTTTTTGAAAAGTAACATATATAAACATATATTTAAATAAATAGGCCACCTAAGCAAAATTTGTCTCAGTTGTACGAGCAAGCTTTATGTACTCATAAAAATTAGGGCTAACGTGTTCCAGCATGCAAATCCATTATTTGGGAGATAATAAATATCTGCTATGCAAGTTACAGGTATCCAGAAGTAAAATGTATGCGTATCTACAGCACCAGTCTCTGAATAGATGCAATATGAACCCCTTGCTCAGATCAAATGCAGATAAGCTGATCAATGCACACAGCATTGCCTGAGTCCTCAGAGGACATTAATAACAAATGGAGCAATAAGGAGGAGACCTGTGACACATCTGTCAGATCTGGTGATTGGTCCAAATCTGAATTTTAACTCTAAAGCATTTCATCTGGCTCTAGGGTTAACTGGCTCTGGCTGGGACAGAGTTAATTTTCTCATAGCAGCCTGTATGGCACTGTGTTTTAGACTTGTGACTAAATCAGTGTTGATAACACACCAATGCTTTAGCTATTGCTGAGCAGTGCTTGCACAGCATCAAGGCCTTCTCTGTTCTCACTCTGCAACACCAGTGAGTTAGGCTAGGGGTGGGCAAGAGGCTGGGAGGGGACACAGCCAGGACAGCTGACCCCAACTGACCAAAGGGATATTCCATACCACATAACGTCATGCTCAGCAATAAAAATTGGGGGTAGTTTTTCCAAGGCACTTGTTGCTTGAGGACTGACTGGGCATCAGTCTGCTGGTGGGAGGTGGTGAGTGATTGCCTTTGCATCACTTGTTGGTCACCCCACCCCTTTTTTTTTCCCTTCACTTATTCAACTGTCTTGTGAGCTTTTTCTCATCTTCGCTCTTCCAACTCTCTCCCCCAACCCGCAGCAGAGGGGAGTGAACAAGTGGCTGGTGGGTCCTTAATTGCTGGCTGGGGTCAACCCACCATATAGAGAAAGATCTAAAATGAGAAAAGTCCTGTTTTTTCAATAAAATAGAAACAATATGACATTTATTCTCATGAGATTTCCTTAATTTGAGGCTGCAGTCTCATAAAAACAGATAGAGATAACCACTGCTGATTCTGAAGCTTACTCAGATGCAACCTCTACACAATAATCAAATAATATGCATTTATGTACATACTGGACTTGTATCTACCAATCCCAGACTGACTGAGTTCATACTTTCAATGAAAGGTTGCCATGACTGGGTAGGATTGATTTCCAAAATATAATTAGCTGCTGGGACTATAAAGCTAGAGCATGATGCACACAAAGTTACTGTGTACCACTTTTGCTTTTGGCTGCTTACAGCAATACGCAATTTTTAGTTTTCTAGGTTTCTGTTGCAGCATCTGTTCAATTGATGAAGTTCAGCTGGAAACATTCTCATGAAAATGGGTTTAACAGTAATATTTCACTAACAAGACTTTTAGCACTTGAAATGTAACCTGTATAGCGTATCATAAAACTGGCCTCTGATATATTTTTTTCCCTAAAATTCTTCAAGATACACATCCTTGGGATTTTTCTGCTAATAATGTTAGGAGTTTTCATGCACAAAGAAACTACATAAATTAACATAAAGAATTTATTGCACGTAAAAAATTATATTTAAAAACAGGTGCTACACTCACTTGGGTCATAGGAGTCCATAAATCCAAATGGACCATAATCTATTGTTATGGATAATAAACTGAAGTTATCTGTATTGCACACACCTACAATTAAACAACAAGGAGAAACAAAAGTTAAAATTCCACCTGAAGCCTGTAGTCTCTAGAAAATTTGCTGTGAAATAGACCCACTGAATCTAGAGAACTTTGGAGCAGTTACCTTTCAGAAATCAGGCTCTGGAAAGTAAACTTGTCTCTCTTACGCTTGACCTGGCATGCATTTTAAGTATAAAAATAAGAAACTGTTGACTACATTGTCTTGCATCTGGTTTCTATACCTAGGTGGCATTGTCTCATTTTCCCTTTAGTGCTACACAGTATTGAAACAGCATCTTGCAAATTGGTCATTAGCTTCCTTGCAAGTTGACTGGGTGCTGTATTAGCAAGACAATGCTATTTTATTTTTCATAACATAAATCTGAAACAAAGGTGGACAGCACTGTATCCTATACACTATAAAAGGCCAGGTTTTTATGTAGATGCATCGAACTCAGAGCAATTAAACTCATATATGACATCAATACATGGTCTTTGTACATCAGACTATTACAACAATTCTGAGAATTCTTGCTCCCATGTTCTTGCTTCTGCCAGATACAGTCATGCTTTGAAAGATCAGAAAGTGCTCCTAACTCTCTTACAAAAAACGTTGCATATTAATTCATAACAGATACTGCTGTAGGCGAAGACATCAGAAGAACTGAAGAACAAAGTGACAAATAAAAGCCATCTTTAAGTGTATGACTATAGTCACTCCTGTAATGCCAATGGCATCTGCTGCAGCTTACCATGTGCAAACCCCACAGACATCCACAATGCAATCAGATTTGCAGTCTCTGATACGACTGTAGAGAAAAATTCCTAAAATCAAATACATCTTTTACTTCAAGTCCTCTGAATCAAAAACATGAGATACAATAAATAACATAAACATCTGATTCACTTTAGAAATATGTCATACATTCTATTTTTAAATGTATATCTCTGTCTGTCAGGACTTTTCATTCACATTCTAAATGATGTGACTGGACAATAACCTTGTCCAGCAAAAACTATAGTTAAATAAGTACATACAGATGCCTTAAAAGAAATTAAAAAGTCAAAAAAGAAACAAAACCACTATATACACTAGTTTATATACTAGTATATACTATATATACTACATTTATACTAGAAAAAGCATAATTCATCACTTCATGACCACTGCTTACCTAAAATCTGAGCAGTAAGAGAACAAAAAATAACAGAAAATGGAAGCTTCCCAATAAACATTTCCATAATGAAAAGTGGTGAAGAATGTTCATATTTGACTTTGAGGAAAAAAAACTTCATGAAGCTTGTTTTTACTAAAGAGAATTAACAAACTTTTGCTAATAAAACCTGGAAGCTTACGTCAAATTTAAAAATCTTTTAAAACTTGAAACTTTGAAAAGCTTTGTATAATTTTTGTTCGCATGCTTGTGGAAAATAAAACTAACTTTTAAAAAAGACTTACCAGATATCTATTTGAATCATTCATGGGTATTGATGGAAAATGTTCCTGGATGATAAAGTCTAGCAATCTTCTGTAATAGGAGAGGCATAATTCTTTAAATAAAACTGGTACTTTTAGAACTGATTGTTCAAAATTCTCGTTTTCAAGCAGCTAAATGCTGATCTACAGCTTGCTGCAAACAGTTATTAGAAAACTCAATCTATTTATTCCAATGAGTCTTGTATTAAGCCATTCCAAATGCTTAGAGATAAAAACCTAAGGTTCCAGTCATAAATATGACTGGAGACTGCTATGTAGAGTTAAAATTATTCCCATGTGTTAAACTTTCAGACCACAACAGGATCTGGTTTCACATGCAGTAATATCAATTTTTTAGGAAAAAAAAAGTTTGGGTATCCAGAAAAAAGTATATAATTCCAAAGAATAATTTTACATCAGAATTCTCACAAAGAAAATGTTATGGCTGAATTCTTATGAAGTAGGTTTACTTGCCATAGTAACTGGTCATTCCCAAAACAGTGCTGCATGGTCCTACAAGACAGGCTCAGGAAATGGGATACATGCATTAAAAATTGCAATGCCGGTCAGATGCATATCTTTGCCGATCTAAAGCTTTGAAGTAGAGCAGCTGGCATTTAGTACAATTAGGATCTCCCTGTAGGACCCTCTTGTGGTCAGAGCCAGCCAGAGCCGCTAGCACAGGAAGCTGTAAGCACCATCTACACGTGGGGTAGGCAGCCTGGGCGAGGGTTGGACCTGGGCGAGGGTTGGACCTGGGCGAGGGTTGGACCTGGGCGAGGGTTGTGTGGCTGCGCACACATATAATCTAGATTTTAGTTTCTGATCAGGTTGTTGGAGCAAATCACTGAACTGTCCTCAAACTGTGATGATTTTCTCAGAGTACCTAGCAACCTGACCTTTAGAAGGGTGTCCAACCTATTGCCTCTGAATTTTAGCTGCTTGCTCCAGGACATCCTCTTTCAGGAGGACCTTCTCTGAGGAGGAAGCACAGTCACACTAGCCTTGGCCTGCTCTTGGCCACTCTGAGGCCCCCTCCAAAACAAGCAGGAAGAAGTCGTCTATTTTGCATGAGTACAAGTGATCTTTACATGCTCCTTAAATCCAGTGGGCCACAAATACTTTAACCGAAAAAAAACGGAACAAAACTTAGAAACAGTTCCTTAATTCAGTCTTTCAGTTTTACAACTAAAATCTGCTGTAAGATTTCAAAAAAAAGCAAAGAAAGACAGCGTAGAGTGATGCAGGAAGTTAAACTGAATTATCAGTTACTACAATGTACAACCACTGCTATGAGCTCTTGCTCGTTTTTAAGCACCCCAGAACAATTTCTATTGCTCCTGAGGAGAAATGACCAACTTTTAAATATTTACACTAGACCTAAAAATTTGTCATGCTAATTGGTTGACACAGAAATTAAAATTGCTAAGAGACTTAAAACTGTGCAATAATTTCTTACCTAGCATAATGCCCTGGTTCTGTATGTTTCTGGAGAGCATACTTTATACAACATACTCATGCTAGTGATTTATTTCATGTTTCTGTTAATTTAGCTTCACAGACAACTATGAGAAATGTAGGAACTTACACTTCAAATTTACAAATCTTTCCAAAAGAAACGACTCCTCCCTAGTGCGTAGTTACCAGAACTATTTCAGCTATAAAACCTTTCTCATTTTGTAAGATCCAGGCCTTCAAAAACATCTAGGGGGTTTTATCCTTATGAGGTAAGATCTTTTGTATGCTTGTATAAAAATAGCAGGTTATCTTTCTAAATTATGCAGTCTTCCTTTCTAAATAATTTATGTCTAAATTCCAACTGTATATATGCATTCTAATACATATTTGATTGTTAATGAAATTAATATAGTTACTATGAAGATTAAATTCAAACCTTTGTAAGTCCAGTTCCCCAGAATGAGCTAAGATTTCTAAGGATCCTATACGAAACCATGATTTGGCAAGACGTAGCACTATTGCACCTTAAATATAGACACATGCATTTAAATGTAAACAGAGTATCAGCAAAATAAAATACTTCCATAACAAAAGCCATCATGTTTCTATAGACATAGAATTAATATATATATAGTTAAACTGGTATTTTCGTAAGTATGCTCAATGCATAACAGATTAATATGTATAATATTACTTTACTACACATGCATTTTAATGATAAAGCTTAATTTGCTATACCAGCAAACACAGGCAAATTTCCAGTACTGCATTAATACTAGAATTACTCCAGAGATGCTAGCAACAATATAAGAACCAACATAAATAGATTTTTCCCCATGCTGTGCCATCCCACTCTTTCAGTGCAGGTGTAGATGATGTATCAATGGCACAGCTACAGCAGTGTTCCCATCATCTTAGTATTGCTATCGGAACAATGGAAAATTTCCCTAGTTTTCAATATAATTTTTGTAATGGCAAGTGAAAATAAAAATTATACCCCTACAAGACATATGCCACAATCATAGCAGACCTGTTCATAGGGCTTCATTTCTTTAACTAAGATATGTTTCAGACTGATTTTCTCAGGAGATTTTATATCTTAAGAAATGAAATGAAGCCTATTTAGTACTTTTTATTACACATATATGACATATTAAAATTAATTTTTGCAGTGGAGAAT
This sequence comes from Gavia stellata, assembly GCF_030936135.1. Lineage (NCBI taxonomy): Eukaryota > Metazoa > Chordata > Aves > Gaviiformes > Gaviidae > Gavia > Gavia stellata. The sequence goes on along the minus strand of NC_082599.1, from coordinate 18,714,672 downwards.
TAAGTTACAGTGTTGCAACATATTATTTTGAAATGTGTTCATTACCTCTTTCTTTTTTAATATTTCCATTGTAAAACTGGTCTCTCCACACATCATCATCACTTACAACTAAGCTGTAACAAACAAGAAATGAACATTAAAAAGTTATCTCAGGAAAAATAATTTACAATGAAGATCAAGTCAGATTTTATATAACTATTTCTTTCATAAAAAGAAATATCCTTTTGCTGGTGTAACTTTGTATTTACAAATGACACAGGCAAACAGTAAGCCAAGGCTTCCCAAGCTTCATTAGCAAGATGCATTTATTTTGTATTTATGCAATGCTGCCCAGTTTCCATTACTTACACTGTTGTTGGGGAAGAGGTTGCATTCAAAAAAAAGTACTGCATTCATTTGGAACCTCAGTGACTGATTAGTGTGATGATAACATTAAATAAGTCACAATTTCCCTGAGGACAACAGAGAAATTAGAAGGACAGAGAAATTAGAAGCCAAATTGTTGCATGAGATGGAGGTTGCCCTTTACGTGAGCTAAAACTGTTGTCTCAGGAACTTCGGGGACAAATCTGGGACCCTTGGCAATCAGGAACTCTTCAAATAGTATCAACAAACAAAAAAGGCATAATTTTGATCATACATGATAATTATTCCTTTCTTCTTCGCTGCTACTTCTACTTGGATTTTTAAAAACAATCTCTTCCTTTTGTTTGCCTTAAAATTCTGCACATCCTATAAATTTTTATGTTTATCGAAATATTGAGATTTGTGAGTGCTTGGAACAACTTTGCTAAAATATTTCACAACTTACATATTTTATTTTGTAAAATGAATGTAATTTCACTGTATCTTCTGTTATATCAGGAAAAATAAAATAGAATCAATCCTCACAAACTATGCAAGGGCATCATATTCCCCTAAGGTTAACGTGTAGAAAGATTTCTCTCCAACGCAACTGGGATTACACTGACAATCCAGCAGAAGTAATGCTTCCTGCCTTCTTCTGAAAGAGGTATTCTCCCTTCAATAGGCACAGAAGACTTCTTGTTCAGGAGTCCAGCAGCAGGAAAATTTAGCTAATTTTGCACAATTCTGGAAAACATTCTCCTATTCATGAGAGACATGGACCTGTTGGAGTGGATCCAGAGGAGGGCCACAAAAATGGTCAGAGGGATGGAACACCTCCCCTATGAAGAAAGGCTGAGAGCTGGGGTTGTTCAGCCTGGAGGAGGCTCTAGGGAGACCTTATTGCAGCCTTTCAATACTTAAAAGGGGGCTTATAAGAAAGATGGGGACAAACTTTATAGCAGGGCCTGTTGCGATAGGACACGGGGTAATGGTTTTAAACTAAAAGAGGGTAGACTCAGACTAGATATTAAGAAGAAATCTTTTATGATGAGGGTAGTGACACACTGGCACAGGTTGCCCAGAGAGGTGGTAGATGCCCCATCCCTGGAAACATTCAAGGTCAGGTTGGACAGGGCTCTGAGCAACCTGATCTAGTTGAAGATAGCGCTTGCTCATTGCAGAGGGTTTGGACTAGATGGCCTTCCAAGGTCCCTTCCAACCCAAACTATTCTATGATTCTATCATTCAAAACAGTTGGGTGGCATGCTATTCGAGATTTAATGCAGCTACTTAGAGCTGCTATCTATTAGGTAGTTGAAGACTGCACAGAAGACAGAACCAAACTTTCCTTGGAGGTACACAGAAAAGGACAAGAGGCAAACCTAATATTCCATTCATAAATTTGACTGAAGACAGTTACAGAGTTAAAACTACTCCCAAGTGTTAAATTTTGAGACTACACTAGATTCTGGATTTACACACTGTAGCATCAAAATTTTAGAAAGAATTTAGCTGGACTGAAAATGTGGGGTATGCATATAAACATAAATACATACAAAAAATCATGAAAAGGAATGATTTGTCTGAATTCTTGTACAGTGCAGTTGCTTGCAACAGTAACTGTGGCTTTGAAACTAAATTATTATTATTATTATATTTGGTATTTTTGAAGGTATCTAGTAGCTATCCAAACTGAATGTTCTCTGTTAACTGCACAGAACAGGCAGTGAATTGTTCCAGAAGGAGGGAAAAAGTGTCTAGAAATCAATCTGCTCCTGTTACTGGAGCTGTACTGATACAAGCAACATTAGGAAATTTTTTCAAAAAAAGACTCTTTTGGAAACAGTCATATATGATTGCTATGTCTGTAGGATTAAGCACAGAAAGTGCTGACATAAATGAGACGGAACATGAAAATCTTAATCTTTCAAGAAAAACAAAAATTTTCAAAACTAGGGAATGAACCCCAGACACTAACAAAATATTGTGTGCATCAGAGCACTAGGGGACAGGGGTCAGAATAATAATGCTACCAGATTTTACTGTTTTGAACAGACCTCTGCCAGAAGGGTTGTTTCTTTTTGACTATGTAACTCTCAGTAGGCTCTCTGCAAATTCCTGCAGAGTATCAGCACTTCTTTTATTACTGACAAAAAATCCATGGGGGCATCAACGTTTGGTTAGTTACTAATACAAGTTAATGGACGTGCAACATTTAAGAGCTGGCCAGATAGCTGAGCAGCCACATAAAGATACTTACATAAAAACAGTTTTCAAATGGTCCCTGTAGTTGGTAAGTACCATTACTTGAAAGAAGGCAGCAGGAGACCAGATGCACACTCAACGACAGGAAACAGAGCACTGAAACTGCTCTTACACCACAGAAGCTGGAACAGCACTCACAGAAGGATGGACGGATTATATCCCTCCCTACCCCTGGCTCTAGCTTAAGGGCTGGACTTTACACTCCCACGTGCTCTGCTTGCTGTTTTAAATGAACATCAAGCCCTATGCAAGTAAGAGCCACTCTGAAAACTATGTTTATTGGCTCACTTTTTTGACCTTATGCATAACACTGCTCACCGGTAGTCCCAGTATGTGACTAAAATGGTACCATACGAAGAAGTGTTCTTTATCTGGCAGTACAGTCATAAACTGTAGCACCCCATTGGGAACACAGTACTTAAAATCAATAGAGCAAACCAACCTGCTGAGTGTTCTGGGATAAGCCGTAAGGCTTTTCCCCACACTTCTGCCAAGACTTGACAAAACCTCTGTAAGTGCATCCCACCAGTCTCAGTACAACAGCTCCCCATTGGGAACAATATGGATATCAGCTGGGGTTTTTCCAAATGAAGTCTTGCAAACAGTCTGGAGAGCTTGTACAGCAGTTAAGAAAGCCAGCCATTTAACCAATTTGCCAGCAGAGAACTAAAGCACACTGTGTACTCAGTAGAATTTGTGCACAGTTAAGGAGTAATTTCATATTGGTTTTGCACTGAACAATTTGTTGAGATGAGGGCAAAGAAAGGGTATAACCTTGCCAGATGCTTTCCTGCTGATATTCAGACAGATTTAAAGTTTTGCATTAACAGCCAACAGCAAAGCGTCTCAAGGTGAAGTCAGTGAATAAACCATCAAAAATGTCATTTACAAACATTGCACTTCAACAGAGCAAATGTGTTAGAATTAATGCTAGAAAGATTTGCAGACACTTTGCAAATACAGACACCTAGCCATGTGGCAGCTGAGTACAGGCCTTTTCTGCAGAACATTTACTTTCTTTAAAGCCTGAAATGCCGGAGTACAAACATAAGACTACTTGGTACACAAAAGGAACTCGACATTTTAAACATGATCATCTGAAAAATTCAGTTTACTTAATTCTGAGAAAATCATCCAAATGAGTGAATGAATTAGTCATCTTTGATTCAAACAGAATTACTTTTGAATTACTTTTTTAGGAAATCTCCCTCTGTGCTCAAGGGATGTTTGCACAAATAAGGAACTGAGAGCAATTACCTACGTTCAGTACTACCTCCAATATTAATGTGTATTCATCTGACTCACAATTTTTCCTAACAATCTTAAAAATTGCAATTAGGTGACTATGACAATACAGAAATAGCCCCTTTCAACATTTTCCTACTTGTCCTGATTCTAGAAAAATTCATCCAAATGCTTAACTTCAATGTAGTAAGAGACTAATTAACCATGTAAAATATATTGATAGACTCATTGATTATCCACATACACTAAAGGTATTATTATTATTTATAGGGCAGGAATCTAGTCCTGCTGTTTTTCCAAGTCTTTTGGTGAGCAACAAGGGAGAGAACAATTTTGGTTTTTTAAAGAGAAGAAACTCTTGATTGCAGCATCATAAAAGCTGGAGAGGAGAGTTAATGTAAGATAAAATCACTCTATCTAACTTCCACTTTTTACTTTCTTTACAAAATGAATCAGATTTCAAATTAAGGTAATTCAGTTAAGACAGTCTTACAAGTGAACAACAGCTGTTCACCGCAAGACACAGACAGTACACAATATTGTATTTAAACAAAATAGTACTTTAAAGCATACCAAAGACAAAAGTGAATGGATTAATTGCTGGAGCTCATTATTACTGGAAAGTTTTATCTAAAAATCTGCGAAACTGGAGGGATATACTTTGTTCTGATTGCATACGTATGAGAAGAAAGAACTATCCTCTTGGAAACTAACTGTCCTGCTTCATTGATGCTCAGTGAAACTCAGTCACAAAATGAACCGTAAATTAGGATGCTGTGAAAAAGAAAAGAAAAATACCTAGCAGCTCTGCTTGTAGGAATTCCAAGATAGTGCATGGCCTCACTACACAAAAATTCTCGCACTGAAGAGCGAAGCACAGCTCTTCCATCGCCATTCCTATGGAGAACAGAGAAATACGGAATAGGTCATGAAATCAAAGCAAATTTCAAAAAGAAAACATCCAGTTTTGGTGTACATAGATTAACTGCCACTTACCTGGAGTATGGAGTCTTTCCTGACCCTTTTAACTGTAGTTCCCACCTCTCACCATGCCTGCAAAAATACCATTAGCATTTCTAACAATACACCTCAGGCTATGCATGGTATCAGCTAAACAGAATACAGAGTTGAATCAGACACTTAAAAAAATGGCACACCTGTTTGTATATACTCCAATCAAGTGGGCTCTTCCATCACCCAGCTGACCTGCCCAGCTACCAAACTGACAAAAACGAAAATCAAGTTATTTTCTTCTATCATTTACAGCAGTTATACTTGAAACAGTATAAATTATATGCAGGTTCTCTGTGATCTACCCAATATAATGACACATTTGCTTAGATAGTCATTAAGATATTGATCCCTAAAGCTGTATTTCTACACTCACACCAATAATGAATGAGAAAACTGGAGAGAAAGAATAACTCCAGTAATCCCCATTTTTTTTCTCTACCTTCCAGCTATGACGTACAGCTACAGCTCTGTCTCTTTTGTATAATGAGCCTTTAAACTGACACAGCTTATAATTTTTTTTTTTTTAATTGGAAATTACAAACCAAATTCTACCGTTCTTTTCCATGAATAATCTTACCCATTTCAATGAAACTTAACTCTTAGTAATCATGGTTTTGCAGTGAGGCTCTGTCCTTCTTCACTCCTCTGAGCTGATAATACCCATCATGAATCAGAGCTTGTCAGGCTGCAGGGGTGCTAAGCAGACTCTGCAGCTAACGGAAGTTAAAAAGATAATTTGCTTCTGGCATAAGCAGAAGCAGAGAAAGTAGACATGGTACCATGAAAGAATGTTATAGTTCTCCTCCCTCTGCAGCCCCTCATGAAGAACAAATCTGCAATCAAAGTGTTCATAAGTGTTTATATACTTACAGGCATATACTTATATACCCACAGGTATTATCAAGGTGTAATTCATATGAAAAGACCTACATAATTCCACTTGGACGAGTGAGTGCCATAGTTACCTGATGACCCCCATACCTATGGGCCAGTGGAACAGTCCCAAGAACCACTCTCCCACCACTGACGAACTGAAGAAAATCAGATGTTCCTTTGACAGATATACCAAGATCCAAAATATTTTCAAGAACGTCCTGGAGAAAAAAATAATACAGATGATACTTGAACATGATCAAATTTTCAGTGGTAATGAATGTGTTTTCTCTACAGATTTTGTTATTAAAAGACATCTCACAAGATGTTTTACATGTTCTACTCATTTAAAGTATGTATTGATAAGATGCTTTCACAGTTAAGTATCATATGAATATTAAAATATATTTTAGTACATGTATTAACAATCTCTACTAATTAGAGAGGAACAAAAAAATAATAATAGCCAACCTTTGAAACAGCTACAAGACGAACTCTAGATTTAAAAGGTGTAGGATAGACAACTGAAAAAAGGCAGTTTCTCACATTACGAATGTAATTTTCCTGGATCACATCAATTGGAAAAGGATCTGTAAACAAGAAATGTTTTTAAAAAAACAATTAATCGTATTATTCTTAATACCCTTCCTCTTAAATCCAATCAAAGTACTTCAGAAACAATTAAAACCTGACTCTTTACCACAAGGTATATTAAGCCTGCATGAAAAGCAAGCCCAAATAAATTCAGGATTTTATTCTGTTTGGGATTTTTGAAAAGAAGGATTAAATTCTGCAGTTAAAGAAACTGGTAGGGCATGCTAGTTTTAAGATTTAAAACATTTTTAAGCGTAGATTCAATTAACTGTGATTAGAACAGTCTCAGGGCAGTTCTATACTGCACTCAATTATATGCAACCCTAAAAGATATTTGCATGAGAGAAAGTTCAGCTACCCCCGCAGCTGAACAATATAGTGCAACGGATTAAGTCACTGTGTGCCAGTAACTGTGGCATACAGTCCATATGCAGCGATGATCACCAAGTAACCCAAGAAAGGAGCTTGTATCTTCTATGAGTAATGTAAACAGCGAACGAAAGGGTCAGAAGATGCAGTTCTTGCTGTAGCACAACAATTGTACTCAAAAGATGTGCTTCATCCTTCTTTCAGACCTACTCTGCACCTTGATCCATGGTAACAGAGGACAAATATTGTTTTAAAGCACTCGACTAATACTGTGTGTTTTAATATCTTTATGGATTTTTGCTTGCAACAATCTTACAGTTCCATGTTAATTATAAAATCCCAGTACCTCATAGTCACTGTTTTGTAAAAATTCTAAGTTACTTAGCATCTCTGGAGACTTGCTGTTAGCCGTGTTTCTCAATATCTGTAATGACAAATCCTGTTATAGCCAGCTGCCACAAGATTTATCACTGATTATTATTTCTCAATGCTTGCAAGTAGTTGTATTGCCCGAAGAAATTATTTCTGTAATAGTATCATATAAATTATCTTTATTATTGCAGGCGATTCTGTATGCCTGAGAGCTATACCGCTTTGTGTACTTCAAATCGGCTGTCAGGTTATCAATTTTGCATTAACACATAATTGCGACTTGCATGTCTCTCCATTACAGTAAATTGCCAATATGAAAAAAAGAAGGAAAAAAAAAAAGCTCCTTACAGCTGATCTAGTCTTAATTTTAAAAGTAGTAAGTATTTGACTGGGTAGAGAAGGTCTTCACTGAGCTATTGCTTTAGTAGCTGCTACAACCCGCCAAGCAAAAGCACCAGGGCAGACAGAGTATACCGAGGAGGCTCTGGGAGGAGAGGGGCCACGCGCAGAGGTCGGCCACCCCCCGCCGCCGCTGGCAGTGACCCGGCTCGGGCTGCGAGGCGTTCAGGCCGAGAGGAGCCCCGCAGAGTCCCCGGGCGGCGCAGAGCGGGGCCGGGCGCCCAGCCCCGGCCACACAGGCCCACGCCAGCCAGGCGGCCATCCACGGGGGCGGCCACATGTCCCCCAAACCTCGCCTTCACCAAGTCACATAACAAACCGGCTTGAAGTCTCCCTCCCCTCAGAACAAGCCCTCCTCTCTTATCTCTTCCCAGAGATTTCCGGGGAGAGCTGGTGCCTCCTCCGAGCGGGCAGGACAGAGCGGCTGTCGCCGAAGCCGCTCTCCCTGCACTGACTGGCCCGGGGCCGGGCGGGCCGCCCCACACGCCCGCCAGGCAGGCTGGCAGAGCCGGACTCCCGGCGAAGGGCGGCGGCGGCCCAAGCCCTGTCCCACAGGAGGGTGCGGCTGCCGCGCCGGGCCCTGCCAGGCGGCGCCCTTCCCCCGCCCGGCCCTCAGCCGCGCTCGGCGCCCCGAGGGAGCGGCGGGAGGCGAGGCGAGGAACGCCGAGACGAATGCAGCCCCCCCGCCCGCCCGGATGTCCGCCCGGCACCCCTGCCAGAGGGTGGTGGCGGCGCCGGGCTTCCGCGTCCGGGTCGCGGCGGTGCCGGAAGGCGGTGCCGGCGCGGCGGGGCTGGGGGACACCATGGCCTTGCGCTGGTGGTGGTGGTGGTGCGGCGCCTCCTCCCGCCGGGCGCCGCCGCTCGGGTCCCTGCCGCGCCTCCGCCCGCCGGGGCCCCGCTCCCGCACCCCGCCGCCGCCGGCCCCCAGCGCGGCGGTGAGTGCGGCGCGGCGGCGGGCGCCTGGAGGTCATCGGGAATGAATGGGGCGGCGGTGGGGCCCGAGCGGGGCGTAGGGGTCGGGCGTCACAGCTGCCCCGCGTCGGGGCCGCCGCTCCTTCGGCCTTTCTCAGTCCACGTCTTCCCTCCCGCCCGGGAAGCGCGATGGCCTGAGGGCGGGTCCGGCGGGCGAGGGTCGGCGGCGGGCGGGCGGGCAGCTCCCTGCTCGGGGTGGGGCCTTGCAGGGGGCAGGAGTGCTCTCGGTGCAAGGTTAAATACTGGCTTAAGGGTTTTCAGGGCAGGATTGGTTGCTGTTGTGGGGAAGAACTTCTCGGACTCTTCTCTAGGTGGGAGCAAGGAAAGCGATTCTCATTAGTGCAAGATTTTCAATGTGTTTGTGCGTAAGTTAGCATTATGAGTTGTAACGGGGGGCAGTTCTCTCACTGCATTGGTTTACACTTTCCTCACAAGGCCAAGCTACTGTGCAGAGCTGCAATAAAGTGTTGTGGCTGTGATGTGTCCAGCATCCTGCATGACCCAGTCTTACAGTGTTAAGCAGCAGTGTAAAGGAGAGAGTCTGTCTGTGCCCTCACCTAAAGAGGAATGGGAAGAGATCAGCTATTTTTTAACAACAGAAAACGGTGAGAGGTATGAAAGAGCGAACTTATGAAGGTCTTGGCCGTAGGGCTGGGCGCTGAAGTCAGACAGCAGTCAGTTGCAAATCTATGATACGTTAGGGTTCCTCTTCTTCCTCTCCTTCCCTTGTCTCCTTGCCTGGCCTTTTTTGTCCGGTACACAAGGAGGATGGAAGAGTACCCTGGAGCCTGTGTGGTGCACTTGTTTCTCTCCCTGCATCCAAGGAGAGAGAGACTTCAAGTCACTTACAAGGAGACACTGAGGCATGAGGAGCAAGTTGGGGGAACTCTTCTCCAGTTCTCGGTCTCATTGAACGTTTCTGTGTGGGCTTTTGGAGAGGCAGTTTGGTGAACATGTGGATTGCAATGATTTCAGGCTGGGTCAGCCCGCCTGAGTCAGTGTGGGCTCCAGGGCAGGGCTGGGCAGTTCTAGGCAGCGATGCCAGGAGTGGAGCAAAAGCTGTGTTTCCTTTCTCAGCCTATCTCTGCTGGAATCGTGTACCTGGGACTGTGCCTTCCCCCAGGCTCCTGGGCTCTGTCTGCAGGGAGAGATCATTGGAGAGATTGGTGGATTTGGAGGTTACGTTCTTGACATCTAGCAGGGAAGATGTGCAGTTGTAAATTATCAAGAAGCAAGCTGAATTAAAATTGCTTCAGGGAAAAACACGGACACGTTCTTCTGTTAGTGTAGTAGTTTACAGAAACAGCTCTTGCCCTTTTCTCTGTGCCTTGACTGGTATAGTCCAGATTTATCGGCAAGATAGGGCATGTTTGAAAATTGCACCTTCCACGAGTGCAAAAGCAAGGTTTCATTAGAACAGTTCTGGGAAGTTAACGGATACGCCTTCTGTGCTGCTCCTGCGAGGAGAGAAAGTCCAACGATCCTGAGCGGAAGAATCAATTTAAGTCAGATGCTAATGTACATATTGGCAGTTATGTGTCATGTGATACGGAAGGAGATTATGAGACTCCCTTTGCTGCTGGGTTGTTAAAATGGAGAAATAGAGCAGCGCTGATGAACAGACACTTGTTTTTTGTAATCAAATGTTTTCTGTCAGTTTAAAGTTCTGTTAAATTAACCCTGATTTTTCTTTGTGCAGATGTGTCCCTTTACCCAAAGAAGTTCAACTTTGTCATTTCCAAAAATATGTAATGTATTTTGGCGGTAAGCTGGAGATTCATATTGTTGTGCAATGGGTAAAGACATGGTTATTGGGTGAACTGGGTAGTTCCTGTGAGCTGTAAACTTTGAAAATAAGGTTATTCACTCTAGTACATAGTTGCATAATTCTGTGTAGACTGCTGCTGTGGTGCTGAGTCTGAATCTAAGTCCTCCATTCTGGAGAGCAATGGGCAAAGCAAGAGTACCATGAGAAAACCCATATGTTTCACTTTGAAAAAGGAGACATAATAAGAGGCATAAACGTCAGCTCCAGGGAATATAGAAAATATGAGGCCTAAGCCTAATGCATCTTAATGCATGCAGTTGGAGCTTTCACCCTTTACTGATGAGCTTTCATAGCATCATCATGCTACCTGGAAGTATTGATTTAATTTATAATTGATAATGTAGCTGGGTGTGTAAAGGAGAATTTTCAAATCCAATTCAGGAATATTTTTTTTCCAGGAGTATACAGGAAAAGGAAGAAAGTAGCAGAATAATTGTGTTACTGGAAGGTGAAGGCTTCATCTCCAAATGTACGCTCTACTATCAATAGTGTATTCAAAAGGAATACATTGAGAGTAATGTAGTTTTATGTGTCTCAGAAGATATCTGTAATCTGTTAAGAGCTGGGGGTGTGTTATTGTTTGCCAAATGCTGCACTTTGCCAGCTCCTAAAAGTCTACAATCATCAATGTATAGCTGTGCTGTCCTTGCACCTTATTAGCTAGCTGAAAAGAGTGTTTTGATGCCTTCTGTTTATATTTTAGCCATTTGGTTAAATTTTTGTGAGGGGAAAGGAGGAGGAGGAAGTGCTTTGAAATGTTTCTGTTTGGGGAATCGGGGAAAGTTTGCTTTCAACAATGTTACTATCTTGAAAAACACTGTCACCAGGTTTCATCATACAAGTACATCCCACTTGTGCAGCTGCAGTAAGACAGTTAGTGATGAAAAATACCAAGACGCTTTTCAACTTGGTAGAAAAGACTTGAAGAATCTCTATGAAGATATTAAAAAGGTAAGGGATTTTGCTGACTATTCTGGGATGTTGTGGTGATTCTGATTTTAATAGCAACCATTGCTTTGGAGGATAGTTATTGAAAGAATATTCTTTATGTTTATGAACAGCTGTCTGAAACTTAAACTGAAGACAAAGAGAGCATATCTTATAGAACCAGATGCAATTTTTTTTCCTCCTGATTTACACTGCTGGAATACATCATTTCTACTTCAGCTAACTCAGTAATTTTAAAAACAACTTCAGCTTACATTGGGTGGAATGAATACAGGCAATAACCTCATACATGCATGCCGTTTTTCTCACACTAAACAGATTGGCTTTGTGACTTTTATGCTGATATGTTCTTTTCCTTTTTATAGGAATTACTTGTATCTACAGCAGAACTTAAGGAAATGTGTGATTATTACTTTGATGGGAAAGGAAAGGCCTTTCGACCTATGATTGTGGTGCTAATGGCAAGGGCTTGCAACATTCACCATAATAATTCCAGGTGAGTTAGTAATTTTTAGATATATGGACATATATTTTACTTCAAATTTGATCATTCTTGTGTTCCCAAAAAATATGTCTAGTAACTTTATGAAAATAAAAGCTTCTCAGTAAAACCTGAATTTAAATTCCATTGTGAAGCTGTACTTCTGTAGTTAGCGGTGCAAAAGGAACTACTGGGTTTATTACATGCTTCCATGTGTAAAATTGTGGACTATACTGCAGTTGTAACTGGTGATGGATAAATAATGTTGCCAAATTCTGATATTTGTAAGGCTTTTAGTCAATTTTATCTTCTTACATAAAGGCTTTATTAGAACCTGTAATACTCCTTGAAACTACATGAACTTAATTAAAAGTATTTTTGATTTGTAACCACTCCTGTGGCTATTAAACTCTTGTCACAGGTAAGAATTTTGCTGCAAGAAGAGACTTTCATAGGGTTTTTTTGTAATTAAGCAGAAAAGCCATTAAGCAGGTGGTATGATTATATTCAAAGCTGTGAGACATTCAAAACAGTCAGAGATTTTTTTTTCCGCCACTAGAAGCAAGTTTCTACCCTATAATGTAAGATTCTAAGCTTAGAGCTCATGTAATCCTCACGTTCTTCAAGTTGTCTTTTGAAAGCAGTTTTAACTGAGCAGAACATCATGCTTTCCCTGTACTCTATCACTCCTTGCTCTGGCTGATTGCAAATGCTTCTCTCCACACATTCCTACCAGTTGTATGTATGCATTTTGAAGAAAGATGTTGGCTGGAGTGTTCTCTGCCTTCCGGCTACTCTTCCAGTTTTCCCTTGTATAGAATTTCAAATATGAAATCTTTGGTCCCTTGCCAGAAGTGTTTCTAGACTAATTAATCAGTCTTAAGGGATTTCTCTCAGATCTCACATAATTTTTTCCTTAGCGGTAGATTAATGTCTTGTTAGACTTTGATTTCTACCTCAGACCATGGCATGTATTTTGCTGCTTGATATGACACCTTTCCCGGTATACCCCCTCCTATGTGAATATAATTTCGATGGAGAAAGCAAAACCTAGTTGGCAGTGTCCTGTCCTGTGTGTGCCGATTCCTCTTGTTTTAGGACAACATTGTCCAGGATTAATGAACTTCACTCCAGCCTGATTCTGTTCTCCATTCAGTACTGCTCCTTGTCATTGTCTTTGAGGTAGCAAAAGGAACAATATTGGTTGTGAAACTCCTCAAGGATGTCCTTTGTCACACCACTGATTGGCTTAATATTTTCATGAGTGATCTTGACCTGAAAATCAGGAGCATGATGATGGCACTTTTTGATGACAGAATCATTCTTGGTGACTGGCCATCTGTGGTGGAATGGAAGGAAGCACAATAAAACAAAAATTTCTGCTTGAGCTTGGAGGCTCCTATTAGGGCGTAACCTCAATGTGATTTGCAGCCACCTTCTCTATGAAAAACCTTGAAGTAATCCTAGCATGCATCAACTATAGTATATCCAGTTCAGCTACGGGAGTGCTGATACCCTTGTATAGCGCTTTGTGAAATCATCAGCATGTCTGATCCTTGTGTTCAAAAGAAGATAAGTCCAGCTAGCTTCAGGATGGACTGCAAAGATAATCTGGGAGAGTGAAGGACTTGTGGTCTACAAATTAATCAGGAACAGGGCTGAAAGAGCTATTTAAGACAAAGGACGGTGTTGCTAAGAGGGTGGATAATTAGGAGGAGACTTTTAACAACTGGGGCAGTGAGTTTTTGGAGCATCCTTCTAGTTAGAATAACGGGAAAAATAGTTTTATCTTATTCTAGTGTGTAGCATGAGAAGCTTATGAACAAAATTATGTAGTGTACATGCAATACCGAGAAGGCTGGAATTGATGTCATAGTGTAGGAGGTGAGCAGTGAATCAAAGACAAGAAGTAGCTATAGAAAGAACTGAATTTGCCTTTATATGCTCAAAGCATATTTGCTGTCTTTTGACATATGTATATGCTCATGGACATATTCTTGTCCATGCATTACGCTGTCTTGAAACCGTCAGGACCAGTTTTGAGACCTGCCCTATGCCAGTGAGAAAGTATGATCTCAGAGTTCAGGTGCCACATATGCCTGAGGCAAGTGTTTGCTTCACAGTAGCCAGCCCTCAGCGTAAGTGCTCTGATTTATAGATGCCCGTGTCATGTGGCAGCTTTTGTACATCTGTTGCAGTTTTTGTCAGTGCTTCCAAACTACGTTTGATGTTTAAAAGCCTCCTCATTAATCTGAATGTTCGTGTATAAGGACAGACTGAATCACTATCTCTGTCATGTTGGTTTTAGAATGAAATTCTGAGTAGGGAGAACAGAAATGTTTCAGCAAAGGAAGAGAATGAAATCCCAGGCTATTTACCTTCCTCTTCTTTGCTTCATGCCACTTTTCTCTAAGCCTATGATTGTAATTAAAATTCACGTATGTTTATACTAGTCTTCAGTGTACTGCTTTTTGGTTCATGCATGATGACCAATGTCTTTTAAGGGTTGGGTAGGCCATGCCAAAAGAATATACTTTCATATTGTGGATACCCACTTACTGTGAGTTGATGAAGTTTTATGGACATTTTCTTCTCTTTTGCTTTTAAGCTTCTTGAAGCAGGCTCTGTTACACCTGCTTTGTATATACATGTACTTCCAGTTCACACTGATACTGGTTTTATTATTGTTGCTTCTTAAAGCAGCATTGCTTCCAGGTGACAAATTGTTCTTCCAACTTTTTACTGTTTGTGAGGAAAATTGCAATGTTTCCTTCTCTACATATATGTATTTGTAACTGCTACTCTGCTATAGACCTGAGGGGAAAAAAAATACTTGATTCTGCTTCTCCCAACATTTTTGTTAAGATGTTTTTCCTCTTTCAACTTGTCATTTGCCTTAAAGCATTTCATCGTTCTTTTCCTCAGTTAATATTGATTTTTCTCCCAGAATTGTTTTTCTTGGAGCTTTGGTTCCCACACAAGTAATCAAAGATACTGGCCACAACATCTGTAGACTTGTGGGGTGAGCCAATATCCTGTGCTGTTCATCCCTAGCATTTTTTTTTATTCTGCCTCTCGGGTTTGTGTTACTGATGTTGAGTTTCTGCTTTATCTTGCTGCCATTCTCAACTGTCATGTAACTTGCTGGACCCAGCATGCTTTTGTCTATTCTTTCGTTTGTTTTTTTTTCAATCTTTTTCTTTTGTGCAGTACTAGTTGAAAAGGTAACACTCTTCCTTGTTTGGTTGTTAAAATAGTAGGACACAACTTTGTAAGGTTATAGACCCTCATCTTACAAGGCAGTCCACAGAGACCTCTTTGTCTTCACAGAGCCCTACCAGAATAGGTGAGACTTCTCAAGTGAATGGAGGGGAACATCCAGGTAGCTCTGCTTACAGGCTAAGTGACATGATCGTTGATGTTTAGATTTGAGGAAAGCTAGGTATTTAGAATGCCCTCAGCAGGTTAACTGTCTTTCTAGAGTGAGGTCGCTTTATTGTAGTCATAAGGAGAATGACAGTTGTATAAAGAATCTGAACTATTATAAAAAAGATAAGTGTCTGAAGCATTCAAATTATTCTGTTCTGGTATGTTGTTTTTTTTCCCTTGAATATCTAAGTGTCAGAAGTCCAACCCTGAGTCCTTAGGTCCCTTGGGCAATGGCTTTTTGCTTAATGATAGCAACTTAGCTTTGTGTGAGAGTGAGAATTGTAAAGAGTTTAAGCTGAAGGCATGCAAACCCTTAATTTCACACATACTCTGGCATTTCTTCATGTACCTATGTGCAGAATTTCACAGAATTATTATTTAGCCTGGCTGGACCTAATGTTTCTCTTCAGGGTGTATTCTCCAGAGGTGTTTGCAGATAGGATTTTTTGTTTCTATTTCTGCAACCAAAATGAGAGAGACAAACATAAGAGAAGGCCAAAGAAGTACAGAGACGTCTCAACAGAGAAAATAGTGAGCACAAAAGATTTAGGGGAAAAAAGGGAAATAAATCCATCAGAATAGTGCGAGAAATACTTAAATATAATGACATCCTAAACTCGATAGTGTATTTCCTAAAGATATGAGGACCTGCCAGCACCTTAGTCCTCTTTTCTTTCACTTCTCCAGACCATGGTTGTCAGATGCCTGTACTGTATGCTGTTTATCAGCTGTTCTGTAATTTGCTCCCGTGTTAACACATTCGTTCTCTATGCTTCTCCTAGTTTGCAGTGCCTTTCCATGTCACAGACTGTGTTTCTGAAATGTTCGTTTCTTTCAGCCACAGGGACTTAACAGCAAAAACGTATTTTGATGAGTGTAGTCATAACACAGAAATTCTGCAAGTTCTTTTGCACATTTCCTGTCTTTAAACTGGCAATATTTACTTACTGGCAAATACATTGCAAAGCTCTTTGTTGCAGACTGTAAATACTGTTTTGTGCTGTTTTGAGTCCTGTGTCCGAGTGGTTGTGTCCATCCGTCCCTGTCGCCCCGCCCCATTTTTGGTTTGGTTGCTTGTTTTTTTTTTTTTTAAGAGGGATATTTGGAGGGAGAGGTGTGTTTGTTTTTCTAAATCTGTAAAATCAACCTTGGTATTGTTCAGTGTACATGAATCAAGTTCTGTAATGGAAAAGACAGGGTACCTTAAAAAGGTATCACATGATCAAGCTTATCACATGATCAAGGACTTAAAAATAAATATAATGCATGTGTAAAAAGATAAACTTACAGTTGTATAAAAATTTTATGTAAATATATATTGGGGTGCCTTTACTTTGAGAATGACCTGAGAATGGCATCTTTCCACTTACTGGACTTGTGGGGACCTAGTTACCTATTGACTTGAGTTACTGCTACTTTTTGCTTTTGTTTTGCAGGTGAAGCAGAATGAAAAATGGCAGGGAATGAGAAGGATCCTGTTTCTTATGTGTTTTCCCTAACATAGGCATGCTCTGATTCAGAATTACTCTCACAAGATGTTTGTAGGAAACTATTGCAAAGTTTTTTGCCAGTGATGGGAAGAACCTTGCTTGAGACCTTGCAGAAATAGTATTTAAAAAAAAAAAAAAAAAACCCTTCAGGTTAAATTACCACATTTGATATAACATTCTGGGAACCAGACACATGAACCATGAGCATTCCTATGCCATTTTCACTCATTGTCAGAGATGAAATGCACTATAATGCAGAACTTTTTGAAAACCTGCTTTTGAAATGTCTGTCCTTGTGCTGTCTTCATACTACTGAAAAGATTTTGGTGTGTCAGTGAGTGTTGCCATTTACTGCTACTTCCCAGCAGGAAGTCCAGTCTGCTGACATAATTAATGAAAAAGGGAGTCCCCAAAAGGAGACCAGTGCATGAAAGAGGCTGGAGACCTTTACAGTTTTTTGAAGGTAAGTTCTCCTACTTAGTAACAATAGTTTATTTTGGAAAACTACTTACACTGAACTAGCATTTGACTAAATTACTAGTCCACAGTAAACCTTACCTTCAAACAACTGTGAAGGTTTCCAGCTCTTATTTTCTGTTGTTTAAAAGCCACATTTTCACAGCCTATGAGCCACACATCCTGCTATTGTTCAGGATCTAGAACTCGCACTGACAACAATGCAGAGTTCTGCATAGAGGTAGGTGTCAGAATGCAATGTTATGTCAGCAGACTGCAAGGTGTTCTTTCATTTTGTGATTAATCACTAGATTTTAATAGACACAGGCAATGCAAGAAGATTTTAAATTCCCTTCAGCTGAGCTGAGATTATTATCTTCTGTTTCTCTGTTCTTTTTCTGTTCTGCTGGAAAATAGCGTGATTTGCTCTCTTACCTGTATACCAGAAGTAACGTATCTATCTATCAGAAGTAATTTTTTCTTTTTATTGGGGTTTTTTTGGTTATTGGTTTGGATTTTTTTTATTTTTTTGGGTTTGTGGTTTGTTTTTTTGGCTTGTTATAGTTATCTATAAGGCAAGGCTGACTAGGATAGCCATTTCTGGGATCCTGCATGCAACCCATGATGAAAACAGGTAGAAAAAGAGAAAAAGATAATACTAGAACAAGGCAGTGGCAGTTGGATGGATACTAGGGTAGATGGTCCTTTGTGTGAGCCAGGTTGGCTCTTTTACATTCATTTTGCCAGATTCCTAGATAATTGTTTCTGTGTTCTTCCATTATCTTCTTTTCACCTAGTTTAAAAAATAAGGTAGGCGTGAACTACTGAGAGTTGAATCATCAGTGTTAGATCTTCCCAAAGGCTGAATTTCAGTAAGTGTTAGGTAGTTAGTGTTTACAGTCCTAAAGTGGTTGCAATATAATTCCCGTTAATTCCTTAGGCTTTTGAAGAACTCTGAGGTCTTAAGGTAATCGGATAAGATAAAGGATAAGATCCATGAGTATGTCTTTCAAATGCAGAGTACAGGTTTCTATGCCTGCTTATCACTCCAGCTTGCTGGTTAATAGAGTTAGCCAGTTTTGGGGAGTTTGTGATGCTGTGTCTTACAGGTAGAGCAACACAGAGATAAGGAAAACTTAAAACTCTTCTAGAAGGCTACCTGGCATTCTTTTCTCTGCCGTTTTCCAGATTTCCATCTCCTTCGAACCAAGCATGCTGTGCTATTTATTGCAGACTGGATTTAGAGGGATTAGAGTCAATAACTCAGGAGTTTTGCAGTACTGTTAATGCAGCAAGGCAGAAATGGGCCTAATAAGGATGGAAACGTCCCATTGCACTTGCTGTACTAATGTGATCTTACTTTCTCTTGTCTTCCTAATTCCAGGTTTGAAAGATGGGGTTCAGACCATGGAAAAGCTGCAACAGCTGTTTTCAGAGAAACACTTTTTGTTTGGTTTTAGTAGAGATTTCTTTTACTGTATTGCAGCACATGTAAATGATTTAATTATTTGACAGTTCTTGTTTTTTATTTTAGGGAGGTGCAAGCAAGCCAGCGCTCTGTGGCCATAATTGCTGAGATGATCCACACAGCTAGCCTAGTTCATGATGATGTTATTGATGATGCAAATTCTCGCAGAGGAAAAATGACAGTCAATCAAATCTGGGGAGAGAGGAAGGTGAGTTTGCTATTATGTGCAAGACTTGCCTTTTAGTTTCAGCAGAGCACAAATACCTAGGGTTTTTGTCACAGTCTTGGGATATGCCAGAAAAAAGTATGAAGAGGTGTGTACAGATTGTGGGTAAAACAAATGTGTGCTCCTTTTCTGAACTGTTGGAAGCATTAGATAACGTATACTTGTAGTGTGATTCTTACTGATTTTACATTCCCTATGCCATTCTCTGCAGTGCTGTTGAAATATTTTGAACTTGTAACTCATCCAGAACACTATAGGTTACTCTGATTCAGTAATAAATGCAAAAAGGTTTTCAGTCAGCATGATAATTTTTTTTTAATTTTTGAGAGAGATGTTTCTTCGTAGACCATTAAAAGGAAGGTCTTAATCAGAAAATGCAAGGCAAGAAGTACACTGCTGACGCATCAGAACTTATCATAGCAATTCAGAGCTGACATGGCATAACAGTCGCAACAGAATGGTCAAATAGAGAAGTAATGTTCAAAAAAACTTCACGGGCAAACGTATTCAGATATTGCATACAGGGAGCACAGTGCTTATATAGAAAAATACAAACAACACTATAAGATAGGGATTCAGAAATGGTTCCAATTTTAATATTTGGTTATCTTATCTTTTCTCTCTGTTACAATGAGATATGTGATGTGGTGCGAGTGCCAAATAAAGGAAATTGTATTGTCTGTACACACAGAAAAAGACTTAAAAGATCCATTTTTTTTATTCTCAGGCTGTTCTAGCTGGTGACTTTATCCTCTCAGCTGCTTCCGTAGCTTTAGCACGAATTGGAAACACTACTATCATCTCTGTTCTAACTCAGGTGATTGAAGATCTGGTGCGTGGTAAGGTCTTTTTCTATTTTTATCTTCAGATTTGCTTGTCTAAGCAGTAAACCCACAAATAAAAACTCCCATCTGTGCAACTTTTTAGGTGAGTTCCTCCAGTTGGGTTCCAAGGAAAATGAGAATGAGAGATTTGCTCACTACCTCGAGAAGACTTTTAAGAAGACTGCGAGTCTTATAGCAAACAGTTGTAAAGCAGTATGTACGTCTGTCTCTTCTAAAGTTAACATACCATACTGTAAGCTTCACAGCTAAACTCCTAGTTATTGCTGTTTTCTCTGGAGACTCTCCAAAGCAAACCCTTTAAATGGTATTCTGCCAGAATGTGAATGCGTTTGAGGTTGTGCATTTTATCACAGTTCAGCTGTGTAGCCTCCAATATTGGTTTTCACTCTTTCTTCTCTGTTTTATATTCATACACACATTTATTGTTATCCTCACTTGAATCAAAATAAGGTTCACAGTGGCAGCCTTTAATTTATGAAATTCTGCAACTTTCAGACAGTGTTTTTAATCTCAGTTGATAATTCTTGAGCCTATAATTTGATTTTAAGTCTTCTGTGACATCTGGTCCCGCTCATTGGTGCCAAGTGGGACCTTAAATGATAACAGTGGGAGGAAAAAACTAATTGTGTATACTCTATGTTACATTGTAAATGAACAGAAGCATGTACTTCTTGATTTTTGGGGGTTTTTTAATTATCAATTGCTATATCCAACCCTATCTGTCATTCAGTTCTGTTACTTCATTACAAAAAGATCTGATTCAAGATGATGTTCTTATTCAAAAAACAAGTTTAGTTTTAGTGAAGAAAATGGAGAAGGTAGGCAATAATCTCACCCCAAAAGAGAGTTATAAATTTATTTATTTTTTAATTAAAGGTGGTATAGCTTGTGTATGCTATAGCAAGAGGGAGTTCTAAGAGAATTAGACTAAAAATCTGTGCTAGTGTTAGTCATCCTCCTTTGTTCTCAGAGAACTGGTACATTTGTGCAATAGACAGCAACTGAAAATTGCTTAAATCAAAATGATCATATAGAATGAGAGAGACACATTTTGTGGGGAGGAAAAATGTCTTTCATTCTAGTTGGAGTAAAGAAATTAAGTCTTCTGGATTGCTTATATTAATGGCAATATGACCCCAGCAAGAATTTCCTTTTGCCAGTCTTCATTCATATTAGTGGGCAGTTGGGCTGGTAAGGAGCATCACATTATTCTGCTACCCCAATAAAAACATGCAAGTTTTTATATTCACTTTGACAGTCTTCCTAAAAGAACCTTCACAGCTAGAAGAAGAAATCACCATCCTACTGGGTGGATTCTCCTTACAAATCTGCTATTTTGAGTTTTTTCCTTTTCATAACTCACTAGAGTTAAGGATTTAAGCACTTCCCTCCAGATTGTGGCTGTGATGCTGGTGAAGGGGGTGTTTGGCTGCTTTTCTTCTAGTCGTTGTTCTGAGTTGTTCCATTGCCGAATTGCTGGAATTTGATATGCAGTAAAATTTGCATTATAAAGGAAAAACAAAGAGGTCTGTCTTTGTGGCAAAACCATAATTATTGCACACAGTAGCAATGACTTGTGTATATATATATGGCTCCCTCAGTTTCTTTCTGCATGGATTAGGAGAACTCTGCTGATAGCAGTGAAAAGGGAATTTTTTTTTGTTTGGGGTTTTTTTGGGGGGTGGGGTGGTGGGTTTTTTTTGTTTAGATGGTTTTGGCTACTAAGCAAAAGGATGGAATCAGAAGGGAGTTCTGTGTTTTGTAGCAAAAATGATAAGCAGGTTCATCAGTTCTAGCTGGAAAGGAAATTCAGTTGGGGAATCAAGGGTATTCATATCTTGTTTTCAGGGACAAAGCTAAGGAGAGAGATTACTGGTTTTCAGAACATCAGTTACAGCCAGGCTAGTGTGTCATTAGAAGCAGTTCAGTTCCTGTTAACGATAGGAAAAAACAGTGGTTTGTTTCTGTGCATAAATAAGATAAAATTATTAACTGGAAAGAAGATGTCAAACAAGTCCAAGTGGCATCTTAGAATTCTACCATGTCATGCCTTAGAGATGGAAGGGTAGAGTATTCCTGGAAAAATGTCTAAACAAGATAATAGATAGTCTGTTAACACTGGTCTAGTCACTGTATTAGATACCATCTGCATTGCCAAAGCATTACTACATTTAAATCAAAAGTCCTTTAAGTTAGCAAAATAATATTTTTATGGACAGAACGGTCTGTTCAAGACGTTAGAGCCATCCCAGTTTCCAGTTTATTTCTACAGTAGTTCTGCATGGGAGAATGTTACCAAAGTTGCAGTCAAAGTAATACATTGCAAAAGGAAGTGGTGGCATATGGCCCAGAGAGTCACTGAAGCCTTAGTTACTGAAAGGCATTTTTCAGAGAAACAGGTGACTTTGGTTCAAGAATTCAGAAACAATAAAGCTGAAGTGGAATTTCTGTTAGTCATCAAGCAAGTTGGAGATGGCAAAATAAGCTGAGCAGGTTCTCTTTCTGTCCTTTTTTTATCCTGCTGTAATGTGAATTCCTAACCCTCATAAAGCTGTTTATATTTTGCATAGCATACTTTCAGAAGAGGGATTAAATCATGCTTGTTTTGAGATAAGTGTAAAGTTGCATTAGAGATTCTTGATTTCTGTATTAGGAGAAAGCATGCAGCCTCCACAAGTAAGGCAAGGCTGTGTATGGAAGGTCAGCTTTAGGGACTGAAGAAAAGGAGTAGTCTGCAGCTCTGGATCTACCTGTGAGCTTCTGCTTTAACTAGTTTGTAGTTTGGCTTGTGCACAGGGCTCCATCAGAAAAACCCACCAGGGTGTAGAACTGGTGTTGAGGAAAATAAGACCTCTGACCACCACCAGCAAAATTGATCCCCTCAGTCCAACTAGGCATGCAGACTACAATAAAGTCCAATGACAGATGATGTAGGATAATAGCATCAGTAGCATCAGATACTATGGTCAGCCAGTAAATTTCCTTATTTATTATTTAAAATACAGTAAATCCTTTTGGGAGTATTTCTTCATGAAGTTTTCTAAGAAAAAGATTAGCGTAAATACATCACAGATACTCAGGCAGATAATCTTCACTTCTGCAAAAGTACAGTTCTTCGTAAACAAGTACTTGGTTAACGTGTTAAAATATGAATTACTTGAGAAAAGGTCAAATGCATGAAAATGCAGACTCAGGACAAGATAGTTGTCTGCTGGGGGGAGGCTCCTGCTGGGTAGGTATCTTCCTCTTCCAGGTAGGCCTTCATAAGCCTCTTCACAAGAGTAGTTACCAAAAAGGATTTGAAGAGTGTGGAGGAAAAGTCAGCGGTGTGCCCTGCAGCAGTGAGTGAGGGATAAGCACATACTGGCCTGCATTGCTGCCAGCACATCAAGGGAAGTGACTGGTTTCCTCTATGCAGCAAATGTGAGACCTCAAGGCTGGGGTCCCTCATACAAGACAGACATTCACATTGTGGAGTGAGTTCAGTGAAGGGCAACCATGATGGCTGGGGGCTGGAGCAAATGATATGCCAAGAGCTGGTTTTGGTCTGGAGCAGAGAAGGCTAAGGGGGAATCCTCTTGCTGTCTCCAGCTATGTAATGGGAGGGTGTAGAGAGGATGGAGAGATGCACAGTGAAAGGACAAGTTATACCATGGAAAAATTCAATTAGCTATTAGGAAAAATTTCTCCATGAAGTTGGTCGAACACTGGAACAGCTTGCCCAGACAGGGTGTGGGATCTTCATCCTTGGAGATGCTCAGAACTCAAGTGGACACAGCCCTGAGCAACCTGATCTAACTGTGAAGTAAGCTCTGCTTTGAGCAGATGACTGGACCAAATAACTTTCAAGTTCCTTTCCAACCTAAACTATTCTGTGATTCCACTGGAAAGAGGAACAGTGCTCCTGCCTGGAAAAACAGCGGTGGGTGAGCCACGAATGAGAAGGCAGGATCCTGACTGCTTCAGGAGATGGGCGGGAGGAGAAAGGCTGGAAAAGGGGAAGGTTTTCAGAGCCTTTTCCTGTCCATAGTGTCCCCAAATCTAGGAGTGTCAGAGCAAACATCTCTTGTACTGTTTATACAAGCATATCCCTGCCCAGCTGCTGTATTCTCACATGATATCCACCAAGAGCTGATGATAGAATATTTTATGGATGTGAAATTCCATAAAGAGGCAAGAGTGGTTTATAGTGTCTCAACTGTCACATAAAATAATAGAAACTATTTTTTATTTTTAAAAATGTGTTTGAAATAACACCAAGCAGATTGACTTGCTTTACTGAATTCAAAGAACCTTTCTAAAGAATTTGCTCCACTTGGTATTGGGAAGGATTTTTCATCAGGATTTAGTGGAGGACAAGTCAATTCTTACAAGATTAAATTTGTAATCAACCAGTCATATCAGGGGAGCTATAGGACGTTTTCAAAGGGTGAGCTTTATCATTTAAACATATATCATTATATTGACATTTTTAAAGGCATGCTATTATCCCATTATGGCTTCAGTTAAACTTCATCATCTCAGTGACAAGCTGACTGCAACAAGGCTGCCTGCCTACATCCCAGTGAGTGTCCAGATGGGGGCAATAATCCACAAGAGCAATTTGAGAAATTGGGTCCTGAAGGAATTCCCTGGTAGAAAAGACCCAGTCATGTTTCAGGTTTATGATGTGGTCGTGATTGGAGAGTTGCTCACTTGAGGTGTGATAGGCATATCAGTCTCCTGTAAATTTTTTTTTTTGTCTCCTTCAGAAATGTTCATAACCTGAATAGGAGCTATGAAGGTCTTCTAATGCAAAGATGCAAGAATTAATTTTGCATGGATGAATTTTGCTTGTGTTACATTATGTAACTCATGCTTCTGTTTTTTAAATGTACATATACTGCTGTGATTCTTTGTATAGGTAATGTCTGCGCCCCCAGAAAACTGCCCACCTACAGGAATAGCTCTGCTCTGACCTTTCAGATTCTTTACATGGCACTTCCTCTCCCCATCTACCAACTTGTGCCCCCTCTGACCCTTTGCCATTAACCAGGATTTTGTCACTGTCCTACTGAATTCCGTATTTTAATTCTTGACATGAAATGTGGTGGTAGGTAAAGATTTCTTTGAAACAGGGTAGATGCAGTCCCCCTGCCTTGCTGATATGATTTGATTTCTATTACAGAAGCAACCAGAAGTTTGCTAGGCATGGTAGAGCATAGAAGATGTTAGCTTTTTGGGGAAAATACTGCTATTTAAGAGACAAGCAGCAAAAGGAGGATGAAAGAGCAAAATGTTCTAGTTTGACAGTCCCTAGCAATGTCTATTTAAATATCTCATATTTGCAGTTCACTCTGCTTTAATAGCCTTCAGGATTTTATATGATTAAACATAAGTAGCATTATTTTCCTGCTATGCTATCCTCTTTTAAATAAAATTGGGAAATGTGAGATGCTGTTAATGCTTCAGGCATCCAGACTCCTCTGCATTTTAACTATTATCCATGGATGCAGGTTATGACTGGGAAGTGTTCTGATGCGCAGTTATGAAATGGATTGATGCATGAAATAGTCTCTAATCTTGTGCGAGTTGCATCACATTTATTAGAATATAATGTTATTTCTTATTTCCATCTTCACGTTCACCTTCAGAGCTACTACTGGAGTTGCTTTTAGTTTGGGGTTGGTTTTTGGTTGGGTTTTTTTTTTTTTTTTAATGATCCTATCTTACATAGTCTTAAAGAGGAATTTTTATACATATATACATATTTTTATGTTGTGTGGTTTTCCTAGCATGTATTTTTAGTCTTACATTAAGTAAAATGTATCTTCACTCCTTCTATTAGTCACAGCAGATTTGGAATGTCTGTAGTATACCCGGATGGATTTCTGCCCCCTGTTCCCAATTGCTTTATTGAAGGCTGAAATAAATCTGAGTATTTAAATATAACCAACCTCATTTTGCAAAGTGTATGATCAATACATAAACGCAAAAGCATAAGTGCCCTTACTTTGAGGCAAGATATTAATTCTCAGATCTTAGTTTGTATCCTGTATTTTAGCTTTGTGGAGTTTTTTCAGAAAAACTTCTGTCTCTTAAGTAGTAGATTCCTTTATCCGTACTCAATTAAAATGTTTTGTTTATCTCAGTTTAGTGATATTTTGTCTAGCTTGGTGTACTTTCTTCATTCACTGTCTTTTCTTTGCCACTAATTATCCCTTGATACCTTTGTCTGCAAGCTAATCAGCTCATCTTCCTGAGCAATTCAGTTATAGTTAACATCACCCTGAAAAAGAATCTTCCTTATCTCAACTGTCCCTCCTATACTGGGTGCAACACATCCAGTTTTGTGGATCTTTTATGAGGCATGTAATGTCCATTTATCTGTTGTCTGACCTCCAGTTATCCCCTGGCTGATTTATATAAGTAATAAATTTAATTCCCCTGTCACCGGACTGTATATGACTACTAGCCTGCATATGCAGCGCATGCACATTTCTTCTCTCTTCATCCTTGCATTATAATTTCTAAGTCTGATAAATATTTAATAAAGCTAATCTCTTTCCAGACTTGAATATATTTTTAATACTGCACTGCTGTTCAGCTTTGTTTTCTAATAAGCTTGGCTATCTGTGTGTATCCATGAACAGAGATAAGCAAGAATGTGCTACTGAGTCAGCTTTCTTTCCTTTCCCAGATCCCTACTGTCTCTGCTTGCTATGTCACACCTATGGTCAGAGACCAAAAGTGGATGCTAACTAAAGCCTTCTATTTATTTACTTGGGCTTTTTTCTTTTCAGGTTTCAATTCTAGGCTGCCCTGATCCCAAAGTTCATGAGATTGCATACCAGTATGGAAAAAATGTTGGCATAGCTTTTCAGGTAGTGCTTTTGTTGAATTAAAGGGAATCTAAAATCTAAACTTTTCCAAACTGCCTTAGAAATCAAGTGGGCTGTCTTAATCCTGTCTATAAATCTTCTCTTAACAAGGATTATTCTGTATTTAGTTCTCATTAAAAAAAAACAAAACAGTTTTAAACTAATCTGTATGTTTATCTCTTTCCAGCTAATAGATGATGTGCTGGATTTTACATCATGTGCTAACCATCTGGGGAAACCAACAGCAGCAGATCTCAAGCTTGGATTAGCCACAGGCCCTGTCTTGTTTGCTTGTCGACAGGTAAGTCAACAAGAATCTATTTCCCCAAAACAAGAATTGTACTGCTCTTCACAGCACACACAGAGGTCCAGCTCGAACATGTCAAATCTACAGCGTAAGTGATGAGCGTGGCCTGGGCATGGGTGCACACACGTTCTTTCAGATTCAGAAACACAAGTCCTCTTACCATTAGGCCCTTGCATCAAAAGCAGCACTAGTCTTTTGCTGCCCCAATTCAAGTGCTTAACCTTCACAAATGGGCAGGTATTCAGAGAGTTTTGCATGTTTTCTGCAGGTTATTCCTAAGTAGCTTCTTATGTTCTTCCCTAAGACATCTTGTTCTCCCCAGGCTTGATTATGTATGTAGGCTTTTTGCCAAATTCTGAGCTTTGTATCCATTCTGGGGCCAAGAACTTAAATCTCTGCCTAGCTTTTAGGTGGGCACCTCTATTTACTGGGTTTGAACTCTTCATCTCTTTGTCCTTGAGTCCTACCCAGTTACAATCATGGGAAGCTTTCCCTTCTCAAGTTAAATGTAGTAGTGGTTTGGATAAAAGAAATGAGTATCATAAATAAAATAAGCTTAAAATTGGTCAAGATTTTCTGTGGCGTGAAAATGATTTGGAGGAGTACAAGGAAAACAGAAGTGCCAGGAGCACCAAAAGGAACATTAAATTCGGTGCTAATCCATAAGAGGGGAAGAAACTGGTGTAATGCACCTTGCTCAAGCTTCTGGCTCACCTGAGGAAAGAAGATTTGGGATTCACTTACAAAGCGGTCCTTCCTGCCAAACTTCACAGCATGATACAAAAACTGGCACAGCTAGTTCCAGTAAGAGCACTAGTCTGTGATCTCTCATTGGAATTGCGCAGAGCTTGACATGGGAAATGTTTTAAATAATTAAAAAAAAATACAACTTTTTTACTTCCCCCTCTTTCTTCAAAAGGCTGGTATGGGGGGGAGGTGGAACATACGCATGTGTTTGTTTCCTCATCCTTTGGGCATTTACAAGGACACATATCTCAAAAAATACAGGAAAGCAAAGAGTATTAGCCACTTAAGAATGCAGACAAATGCATGATGAGAACAACCTCCTCCATGTTCTCAGCTCCTCCGCACAGACTCATCTGGGGGGTTCACAAACTTGTTCTTGAGTCATTATTTCAGAATTTGTTGATAAGCAGCAGGATCTTGTTTGTCATCAGCAACTGGAGTTGTCTAAAGAACAGTGAGAAACTCAGGTACAGAAAGAGGATGCAATTGTGAAATGGTTTGTTTGTGTGTTAAAGCTACATGTAGAGAGAACCAAGGACAAGTTGCACATACCCTGATTTTGGCAGAGAATGGGTGACACTGATTGTGTTGTGGGTGTTGAATATTCCAGTTTTTTTAATGAAAACTATTCTTTTATTCATTTGTTTGGGTTGGCTATCTCTGACTTTCAGTTATTCATCTATCATTAGCTTTATAAGATAAATGAGTTAAGTTCATAATATGGAAATACAAGAAAAGAAAATCTGTCAGTTCTCTTTCTAAATCTTATGTGTTCTTTGTAGGTCACTTTTAAATGCTTTTTCTCATTTATATCTTTGATAGATGGGAAGCATACGTTTTTTGCATTGAAAGGTAACTTGACCATCTTGCAAAGTTTTCCATATTAACCAGAAGGCTTCTTTACTGAAAAATTTCCTGCTGTTGTCAAGAAACTGGAAGAACAGCACTACAGACTTAAGTGATATATAAACAAAGTAGAGTGCTAAAAAAATTTGGAGCTTCAACAGTTAGTTATCTGTGCTGCTAGTAAAAGACGTTTCATCTATTTATATCTGAGAATAAAAACTCCTGAGCCAGGACTTGAGGATAGTCCAAAATGTAATTGTTAGTTACAGGCTGTCTTTTCTCTTGAAATTAATATTACTGCTATCCTGCATAGCCTTTAGTATATTTGGTAATCCTCATGTTGTCTTCTTGACAAACATACTTTAGTTCTGAGTGTGCTCTGGATCTTCAGTGACAGCCTTTTCTTCTTGTCCTCTCACCTCCCTCTGAAATACATCTTTGTGCATTAGAATATTAAGGAGAGGCCTTTATACAAAAAATGTTTAGCTTGATGGTAGACCTATTTAGTCAGTTTTTAAAGTTAGTTCACTCAGTAAAAAAAAAAAAAATTATTTTTTAAGGAAATACACTAGTATACACACTAAGTCTAAAGGCAGTCTTAAACTAGTACAGCTGAAGAATGAGCATTTATTTTTATTATAAGCATTCCTGTCATGCTTATAGACTGTCCATTAAATCTGCAGAACTGCTAATAACAGCTTTGCATTACAGGTTTGGGAATTTTTATATCCTTTAGTGCTTAAATATAAAAAGTGAAAGCATATGCATCCCTATCATTGTAAATATGAATAATATGAAAATGGATTATATGAACATTGCAATTAAATTGTCATTACATGGGAAGAAAGCTAGGTTCTAGAGAAAGCCAAGTATGAGTCACCAATAAAATTCTAAACGTATCTTCCCAGAAGACTACCTATGAGTAATGCGGAAACGTTGCAACAACGAGGGATGCTACATTTTTGTTCCCTAACAAGTTTGTAGATCTACAGTTTCAAGACAAAAGGCGTGCAAGGAAAGCAGATCATTGTTTACAAGTCTGCGGCAATAAAATAATCTTTGTTTGACTATAACCCTTTCACACAAGATGAACAAACACCTTTTTCTTTTAAAAATAATTCTTCTCCAGAGTAGCTGCCTTGAGTTGTGGCCTTAGTTTGTTTGTTTGTTAAGCATGGGGGTTTTTTTATTTCTGGACTGTCTTAAGACAGTGCCTGCATAAGTGATGCAATGACTTCCTCAGACAACTGACTTTAGTTATCTACCTGATTTGTAGGGAATTGAGTGTGCAGCACTAACTACAAATGCTACATGACTGAAAACAAAATACATTATAATTGTCATTTTTCTCTTATAAAAATCTGTCCTGAGCTTTCCTCTGTATGTAAAATACCAGAGCAATGGAAAGCATAAGTAAGTGGATATAACAGTCAAAGGTATCACGAAGGGTTTTACAGGTTGAACTGTGCAATATAGATACAACAAACCTCCTGGGTTCTCTGTTGTACATGTGGGGGGAAGAGGTGCTTCTTCTAGGTGTGCCAACACTAACTGTCATTTGTGATATAAGAATACCTGAACCAGACTATACAACTGGAAGTAGCCACATCAGAAACTACCACACTGGATCATCTGCTCAACATGATGAAATGGCAGGTGCTAAGAGCCAACAGAGCCAGCCAGTTTAAGTTTTAAATGCTTAGGCTTTGCTATACTACAGTCCTATGTAAATTGCAGATATTAACCTATAGCTTATACCTGTAGTAACAACAGCTGCAGGGGAAAAGTTGTGTACTTCAGTTTCTTTTTGACCTTAGCATGGCAGGCAGTTACACAGAAAACAATTCAAAAGCAGTACAAAATCTTCTCCCTTTGTGCTTAGTTTCCAGAAATGAATGCTATGATAATGAGACGATTCAGTAAGCCAGGAGATGTTGAACGTGCTCGGAAGTATGTGTTGCAGGTAGGACTGATACCAAGTATTTCATTCTTCAAGTGCTGTCCCTGCTGAAGTCAGTCTGAAATTCATTGCCTCTGAAGTAAAATAGCAGGGCTGCATTCTCAAATGCATGTTAAGTAGCATGCTACATACAATACCAAGTTCGTACTCTTCAGCTGTCTTACTGGCACAGTGTTTTAGCAGAAATGCTAGGTATTTAAGAGCTTTTTTTTTCTTTTTTCTCTCTCCAGTAGCATAAAATCCACATAATAAAAGTAAAAAGCTCATGCATGAACTCAGTTCCTTCAGCTGAAGAGTAGCTGTATCCAACAACTGGTGTAAGCAGCACGTAATTACCAGTCAGTCTTATAACTGCAGTGCACGCTCTGTATCAGTTTTAATTGACTCTGGCCTGAAAAGACTGAATAACTGTCTGTGCAGAATCAGTACCTTTTTTTTTTTAGGATGGCATGTTTTTTTGTACATCTCTAATTAGGGCAGGAGGGGAGGGGTTAAACCATTACTATTTGGTAGGATAAGAAACTATGTTATTAATACCAGTGTTACTTTGTAAGTATACTTAAGTTTAGCATGGGTGAGTTTTGGTATTTTGACACTTCGGGGAAGAGATGTAGGATTCAATTAATGTAGAATGAATCCTCTTCCTTTCCCCTTCAGAATATAATTGTTTAGGGTACTTACTGACCTTAAAACTTCCTCCTGTAACTGGAGGAGGCAAAAGGCAGGAGGGAAGCCGACCAGTTATCCATTACATTTAATGTCTTCTTACATAAGAGTGACGGTGTGCAGCAAACAACCTACCTCGCCCAGCGCTACTGCCATGAAGCTACAAGAGAGATCAGTAAACTACGGCCATCCCCTGAGAGAGAAGCCCTCATTCAGCTGACGGAAATGGTACTCATGCGAGACAAGTGAGAGAACTCCTTCCACTCATTCTGGCAGCTACTTACCAGACTGTGCCTAAATTTACTTCAAAAGTTATTTGCTTCCAACACAGGCTACCAAAAATTATTTTTTTAAAAAACTTTTTTTTTTTAAGTTCTACTGTTTTTTAAAAAATGGAAGTTTAAAGTGTTTTATTGTGGGAAGCCATACAATTCAGAGCAAATCAAACTGCGCTGTACAATTGTTTTAGTGGGGACTGTTAATTGTGGGGGGTGGAGATGATGTCTACATGTTGATGCACAAAGGCCACAATCAGAATAAATATAAGTCAGTGTATGAGAACTGAAGTTGCTCCAAATTTCACTTGTTCACACTAATAAACAGAGCTTGCATGTTACTATCTGATAAACTCCTGTGAAGAGAAATGGTTTGAATGCTTTCCTGGCTGTTAAACTACAGAGGTACCTGGCATTGTATATATGGAAACTGGTTTATTATAAAAGACTATATGTAGACTTTAATTGGTTATATACATCAATGAGAAGTTTTCCAATTCATAATTAAATACAGGTATGCTATTGGTTGCTACTTGCTACCAGTTAACAAGATGCAGAATTTGAGACTGCTACAATCAAGAAAATGAAAGGCTGAGTATTTCTAACTCGCACTAAAAATGAATGATTCAACAGCCAGTCAAAGCTTCAACTCCGTCACCTTCTATCACTCATTTACAGAGTATATTCAGTACCCTCCTAGAAGTCTGCTTCGAAGTCCCAGGCACGTTCCTCTTACAGTAATTATTCAGTACTACCACATTCATTTTCAGGTTACTTAAGCCACAGAATTTGTGGAACAGGGAAGTACATCATCTCTAACTACCTCTGCCTGTGATCCCTTAACACAATGGCTAAGTTCCTGTTATGTTTGTTCCCCCTTTGTCACATCTTGAGGAGAGCCTGCTGTCTCTGCTCAGCTGGGCCTATCACCAAGCCAGATACAGTTTCCACGGAGAAACATCAGTTACACAGGGTGTCCAACTTACTGCATCTAAATAACTAGATTCAATCACGAATCCTTGCTAAAATTAATTTTGGAAGAAAAGAACTTTTAAGAGTTTCTATAAATGTGTAATTCAGGTTTCATATCTAATTTATTTGCCCTCTGTCAGTGATAAAGTCACATTACAAACATTTGCTTTTTAGTACATTGCCTGGGGTAACACAGCCATGATTTTGCTACGTTAGCATTCCAAACTTCTTTGCCAAGCCAACCAACAAAGTAATGGACAAGACCTTTGGTTCACTTATATATTTATGAATGGAAAAAGTCATAATGTAAATTTACTCATTAAAAAAACTTGGGTACAAATTACACATACATAAGACCACCCATTTTTTGATTCACATGGACACCTTAGACCCAAACAACTCATTGTAATAGACTTTAGTGAGAATACTCCAGGTAAAGATTACAACAATTGGAAGCATCTTGGATTTTTAAAAAAGTATATTTCAATACATAAGTTTGTATGCATGCTTTAAACAAATATAGTTCAAGAATGAGCAAAGAGTCTAAACAAAAAGTAATATGACCAGCACTAACATGAAACTTCTCATCCAGATTTTAATATGTTAGTCTAACATAGTGTTAGTTACCATGCTGTACTGAAAAATGTAATGGCACAATCTGAATCATGGTTCATTAAATATTATACCCTACTTCCCCAGAATATTTAGGCTGGTCATAAAATTAACAATGCATAAGTAAATAAGTATAACCAGTTATAGACAGTTGCTTGTTTTACAAATTGCCATCAGGTAAGACATACTGTCTCCAGAGACTTAGAGAAATGGACGTTCAATCATACCATTAAAACAGTACGGCCTGAAGAAATGGGCACATTTTTTTTGAAAGTATATTAAGACAATTCTGTTAGCTTTTAGTTACCCCTCGTAAATAATCATGGTATGACTGAATACAAGACCCAACTTCGAAAAGCAAAGGATTTTAATCGGCATAGTGCATGATTGATTCAACATAATTCCCAGGAAACAAGCCAGTTACTCGATTGCAAACTCCTTCATACCAGCCGTCATCATTCTTCTTTATCACATAAATGATTGCACCCTCCATAAACGACAGCTCATCATCTTTGTCCTTTGTATAGTCATATATAGCAACAACTGCGGATTGAACAGGGACAAGTTTAGCATTTTATTAATAGCACCAGTATTAACATTTTTTTGAAGGACAATTATTTTTTAAAAGACTAGTTTGCTATCCTGGGATTTTCCATAATGAATTCACATGCTTTCCCTGTTGAACATTATGTCCAGAAAATGAAATTGCACTGTCCTTGCAACATTAGCTACCAGTAGGAAGTGGGTGGGTGACTGCACTGAACGCTCAGTTAAACTACTGACAGAGAGGTACAGTTGACTGCAACACAGTAAAACAGCACATATGGACACTTAAAAACTGAACTATGAAATAACTGGCTCCATGAGTGTGGCAGTCATTTCTGGTCAGATTACCTCAAAACACACAGATCCCTGCATAGGGATCTCTTGATTAGAGAAAGCCTGAAAAAAAATTTTAAAAAATCATTCTGTAGAAATGGACCAACAGAAAAAAATTACACGATGGCACCTGCGGCTATACAGTATTTACTTCAGTGTATGATCTTGTAAACATATCTGCTTAAAGCCACTCTACAGAATGGATCATCTTTGCTACAGAGCTTCTATGTGATAAGAAGTTCTGGCATTACTTTTGAAGGAGCTGCAATGAGTGCAAGTATAAAAGTTCCTGTAGGAAAAAGTAGAAGCGAATTTACAGCAACATCAGCTATTTTTCAGGATCTGCTTGGTGAATATATTACTCTTACCAACTTCCAACTCACTGTGTGCAATTAACAAAGCAGAGATCTCCCTAAGAAAAGTAGATGTTGCTACCAGTAATACTGGAATTAAAACCTACCACTATGAATACACAAACTTTGGACATCACAGCCTTACCCTTCAAAACAGTTAACATGGATTTATGCAATTGATGAGTTTTATGAATTCCAAGAACCTACTATTTTACATTTATATATTCTCAGAAATCTGATGTCTTAATGCCTAGCAAATGATGATGTCTCCGTTATTTTCATCCCATGGGTATGTCCTGCACACAGTCCAGCTAGGAGTGAAGATGGAACACAGCAGTTCTGCCAAGACAGGTTTCACAGGTACCCTACCCCATTTCATACACACTATAGGACCGGCCAGATCATGAGGAAACTTGCAACATTGCTGCTGACAAAATGGTCATTGTCAGAACACAGACAACTCTACAGGCAGGAAATCAGCATCTCAGTTATTCATGGGAAGAAACTTTTACTATAAGAGTTCCTACCTAAGTACAGTTTATAGTCTGCTGATCTAGAGTCATTGATAAGTCTCCAAGGAAGCCTCACTACATTTTATAGTTCAAAGTCTAATGATCCACTCCAGCTACCTAGTTTGATGGGATCAGCGGAGCACGGACTTTCTAGCCTTTTTGCAACACTATTTCTAGATGATTGCCCAGCAATCCTGAGGTAGCTACAGACACAGTCCAGCAGCTCAGCAAAGATGAAAGCCATCTGATTTACATCTGCATCTCATAACAAAAGATTTTTTTTTATCCATTCTAGAATGCTTGAAAGTATTTTATAATCCTTCCAAAGAAGGATTATATTTTATCACATTAAGTGTAGCCACAGACAAACTAAGAAAAGAATGGTTCGAGTTCTGACTTAGCAGGGACAATGATTGTTTTCATCAGACCCAAGCCAAGTCCTTCATTCCCCTTCAGATACCATTAATCCTCTGATACTGCAGTAACATAGAGTTGCAATGCTTCTCTTACCTTTCTCTATATAGTTTTTAGGTGCCCAAGCAGGATCTCCGTCTGCATAGGGATCACTGTACTGCACAACAGCAGCCTCCTCATCCTCATAATCCACAGGGGGTGGGGGTGGAGGAGGAGGAGAGTCATCAAACATCGGCATCTCATCGGGAGGCGGTGGTGGGGGAGGAGTCGGGCTATCAGCAACTAGAAACATTTGGAGATTATTTTTTTTCTTAAACCAAAACAGTATGGAGATGCAAACAAACCTGAGGCTGTACACTGTAAATAAAAGGGGTGGGGGGACAAACACACATAGCATGCATTATAATCCATGCACTGATTAGAAACAGAGGCTTTGTATTAACAGCTACAACATACAACTACATTTGTTATTAGTGGTCAAATCTATGTATCAATGCTACTAGAGTCAAAGCACATGCTGCAGGGCAGAAGCTGAACACCAGCAGAGAGGAAAGCTTCCTGCTTTGACGCCCATGCGCTGAGAGGCTAGCTGCAGTGGTTAGCTATGGGAGGACTCCGAGTGGCACCCTCTGAGCCAGGCAGCAACAGGCCTCTGACTGGACCAGCAGCTTCATTATTTTTTAACAAATCCTTTATCTATAACAATCACTTGAATTTATTTCTGAACACTGCTTCCTTGGATTCCTTCTCTCTCAGAGCTAGCATTAAGGGGACAAAAATATCTGGTGTGGATCACAAAAAAGGGAAGAGACTAGTGTTTAAGATTTAACCAGGTAACAGAAAGCCAAGTAATCCTTCTGCAGAAGAAAAGCTTTGTACAGATCCTTATCTTGCAGACTAGCTTGTGTGTGTGTGCATACATCCAGGATTCAATTAATAAATGGAAAACTACAACAGGCAGCTGCTGCTCTTGGGGAAAAAGCGCTCAAGGAATTAAGTGTATAATCTGAAATGTCAAATCCCTGCCCTGAGATTCTCCCATCAGCACAATTACAAGTTGCTTTGGGAAAGGGAAAACCAGAAAGGCATTATGGTACAAACCACTCTTAAAATCAGTTCATCAAATTAGTTTTCAGAAATGTTCACAGCAGCTGGCAGCAAACGAGAGAGAGATCATGCTCAGGTGCAAGACATCAAGTCACTTATCTTATTCCTTGGGAGCTGTGGTCCACTACACACGGACTTAAGTGTAAGCACTGTGAAGCCAGAAGTTACTGAAAGGAAGCTACTGTCACTAAACTCAACTTTGTTATATAGCAATCCAGATTTAAGTACAAGAGGTTTGGAAGTCTGCACATTGAAAACACAGGCTGAAAACCACTGCTCTAGAAGGGGTTTGACTGGAAGGAGCCATCAGGCTGGGCATGTGCTCCAGAACATCACGCTACTTTTAAGAAAGCAAAGCTGCAGGGCAAGGAAAGAACACCACTGAGTGAAGCTTTAGCTACTGCTAGTTACAATGGCACTGGAGATTAGAAATAGGGGGTTTGTTTGCTTTAACGCACTTTACTTTCGCCTGGCCACTAGTCCAGCAATGACTAACCTTTGCTCTTCAGCCACATTCCCTTGACAAGGGGCTTGAGCATAGCTCCTGTGT
This sequence comes from Gavia stellata, assembly GCF_030936135.1. Taxonomy (NCBI): domain Eukaryota; kingdom Metazoa; phylum Chordata; class Aves; order Gaviiformes; family Gaviidae; genus Gavia; species Gavia stellata. The sequence goes on along the minus strand of NC_082599.1, from coordinate 18,677,990 downwards.
CCCAGCTGAATCAGACCGGCTGCGCTCATATAGGGAAAGCCAAATCTTCTGCTGTGAGGGGGCAGAAGCCAGCAGGAGCTGCTGGGGCAGAAGCTGCCTTAGCCCTGGCACCCAGCCCCCTTGTCTACTCCTTGAAGAGCTAATGCTATTCTTCACCTGTGAGCCCAGCTCTTCAACCTGACCAGCCAAGCTATATTCCTCACTGCTCTCTCCATCAGTAAGGCTGGCTGCCACTCTATTAGTTATTCCTCTCCCATACAGAAGCCCATTTATGTCACTTGGAGACAGCCTAACAAAGTCTTTGGCCAAGTGAATGCTCCGTCTTGCCCGTGTTAACTGAATAGCACTCAGATGCAAGCTTCTTTAATCCAACACAGACACATGACAACACTGTTTATGAATGGATTGGTTTTGTGCAGTAGTTTCAGCACATCTTTCACAAAATGTATTTCTCCCCTTAACTTACATCTGCAGTCAGAAAAAAAAAACACAGTATTGAAACAATCCTTTGAGATCTTGAGAAATCCTTACCTTAATAAATGCAAAAAGTTGTATTTATTCAACAATGAAGTTGCTTATTTGAAAAGAAGAAAAGAGGGCAGGAAATGCAAATGTGAAAGCGCCAACACATACCCTAACTGAGATGCAGTGCAGAAACTGCATGCTTTATGGGAAACATTTAAAGCAATTCAACTTTACATTTAAACAAGGGAAGAGAATGGAACAGAAAATTAGACAAGCGCCACCCCATGGAAGTATCCCCCTGCCTCTTAGATTTTAAGCTAGACTTTTCCTGGTTCTGAACTTAAAACAGGTAAACTCCAGAATAGCATTACTTTTCCGGCGGGTGTGGGGGGAACATACAAAAAAACCACACTAAATGAGAAAGGGTAAAAGGACCAGTATTTATACAGCTCCAAATTGAGACATTTTCTCTTGTATGTATTCACATCCCTGTTCTTTAAATGGGGACCAGCAGACTCCTTTTGAAAGGACTGGGTGTGACAGTACAGCAATTTACATCCAATCAGTTGTCCCTGGGCACCAGACACACTGGAAAACCTCTCTGAAGGAGGTACCCACAGTTTGGGCACAGGGCGCAGGAAAAAAGAATAGGCGTTGCATAGTTTCTAAACCCTCTGTCCTTGTCCTCTGAAAGAAGTCCACAGAGCAGAGGATGTTGCTTTCCAAACCCACAGGTCTTTAAGATAAAGAAAAGGCAAGCCTACCCACATGTCTCCCGAACTCCACTCCCCCGTAGACTTCTTGCAGAAAATGAGGCAGATGAAAGTCTAGCACACAATGCCAAAACTCAACAACAGCCTCTACAGCCAGTTTTGCTGAGCGTATGCGCAGACTGCCACACACACCCCTGCCTCCAAAATGAGGCGGCAGCAGCTCAAAGCCATACTTGCTATGTAACTTTCAAACCCAAGGGACTGTTAAAACAAAGAAAATAAAAAGAACAATTCCTAAGACCAGATTTCAAGCTTCAGCTATTTTTGCTGCAATCTCATTCACAAGTCAGCTTGCATTTTGTTGTTGCACACACAAATAAGTCTGTCCCTTTCACCTCTGCTCTCCCAAGGGCTGTGTTATCTCCAGGAGGACAATAGTTGGAACAATTCAGAAGCAGGTGTCAATTTTCTCAAGTTTATCTGCAAGTGAAGACATTCTGTAACCTTCATCTTCAGTAGGTTTACCTCTACACTTTGAATTTTGGAAAGATTCATCAACACAATTTTGTGGCATACTCTTCTACATCAACATGATTCTTACTATTTACCTAGCACAACATCAAAATACCTTCTTTTTGAATGAGAACCAGAGAGATGCCTCCTATCTCTAGGGGAATGAATGCTCAAAACATGACAGCACATGAACAGCAGCACTGGTCAAATCTGGGGGCCCCTAAATGTATGCTGGAGCTATATAGTTACTATGTAGTAGTAGCCCCTGAGATCCCAGCAGACTTCGCTATGGCTCCCAAACACTGTAAAAACATTTTATACTTACTTCATGCCCTATCTACATTGCATTCATTCTGTTGTTTACAGAACTGCAACATACTCCTACAGCAAAGATGTCCCCCGATCAGGAACATGGCTTTACACCTGCACTAGCATTTGGAACAGTAACACTCACCTGGAATGAATCAAGCAGTAACAGTACAAGCAGTTACCAGTATAAAACACCTTGCAGCACAGATCATAGACAGGGAGCGTATCTCGCAAACCTAACAAGCAGAGCTACGCTGCAAGAAGCTCAGAAGGGATATGTGGCTAGGGAACACAAAGAAATAGAGAATGAAAGGCTGCCGACAGGAGAAATACCTTACAAGCTCCTTTGTAATGGCATTAGATCATAAGACTGCACATTTTCAATTGACTGTACAGCTTCCTGAAAACAACTACAGTATTAGAGTCAATGGTTACACAGTATATAGACAGTGTACATAAGCCCTTCTAATAAAAACTAATCAGTTATCCCTAGTGAAAAAGCCTCAGGCAGGATGATTCAACATGAAATTAATATTTTTACTTCAGATACATTTCTATATTCACACCAAGCAGATGCCACATATTTCACACTGCATTTCTATAATAAATTTGCAGTTCAGAACTTAAATGGGTCAGTAATAATCATGCATGTTATAAAATATTGAAGAGTGTGCCCTTCAGCTCCAATAGCATATTGACACTAGAATGCAAGATGGTATTAGCTTCTGGAAAAGGAAACAAAATAGAGTCTGACTTGCCAGCCATGCATGCTAGAAGAAAGTAGGCTCTACCCTTTAACAGCTCAGCTTGTCCAAACTTACTGTTTTCCTGCACCCTGGCCACGAAGCCTGTGAGAGGTATCTGTGGAGTCAACTGAGGCATAGGGGGAGGGGGTGGAGCAATAGAAACTGGTAGCAACACACACACACACCATATCAGGGAAAGTCAGACAAAGAAAAAAAAAGGAAACAAACAAAAGCAGCCATCAGTAACAAGGACCACAAAACAAAGTACGTAAAGAACAACAAGAACACACACATGAAGAACCTTCTTCAAGCTTGTGTTTCCAACAAGGCTGAATTCATGGTTAGCCAACTGAGATCAAAAAGCAAAGCATGCCTCTGTGTTTAGCTGAACAAAAAGCCGAGTGCAGGCTGTGTGTCTGGAAGCTCAGAGGGTGTGCGTGTGAAGAGACTTGCTCAACTTCACTTGGGGAGCACACAAAACTGAGCTTTTCATCTTGCTGCCAAATAAGGATTACTCAAATTTAGTAGTTATCTTTTAAAAGTACAGTACTAGAAGTAGGGATGATGTTTTGCAGGATTCTGGACTCCTCCTCTAAAATAAGAGCAGAGCGCTACATCAAGTGCAGCAAAGCAGCACTGACACAGGGCAAAGACAACTACTTTACCAGGAAAACAATGCTGCAACATCAGTACTTAATATTCATACAGAGAGCACCTCCTGTAATTTTATTCTGCTGGGATGGGGGGCAGTGGGATGGCTTACTATGTTTTTTGTTTTACATAGAAAAAGGGACCTTGTTGCTTGTTGGTAGGAAAACCAGATGGGCTTAGAGCAGAATGGAGGTTTATTTTCAATTATTAAGTCTTCTGTGCTTAGAGGCACTCAACAACCTAAGAGGCTGCCAAAGTCTTCAACAGCTACAACTGGCTACACCAGTGCACAGTGCTCCCCAGGAAGCACTTGCAAGCTCGTCTTCTCTGAAGTATGCACCTATTTGGTGAGTAATGAGATATGAGTCACATGGCACCAGTGCTCAGAGATGCTGGGCTGACAGCTGAGATGTTCAACCCTTCCCTCCACAGGTAGGGAAGAGGCATGGTAGCAGTAGGGCATGTCATTGAAAGTATTAGCTCCAGCAGGATATCTCCCCATGAAGCAGGGGGGAACAGAAAAAAAAAGAAAAAAGAAAAAACCCAACAAAACATCAATTCAGTTGTTTATACCATGCCCCTTCTCAGCGGAATTTCTCTTGTACTGAAGCCGAGAAATTCCTGTGAAGGTGGGAATTCAGCAGGGTCATCCAGTTGGAACCAAATTTGAAAGAGGTTCTTGTACTTCCAAGTAAGCAACAGTTTTAAATAAAGCCATAACTAAGATTAATGTTTGATGAATAAAATTGGAGCATTTAGTTAATTACAAAACCAATAATCAAATAAACTGTATGGGAGAAATTATCAATAGAAGAGGGAGAACAAACAGGTTTCTCACAAAATGGAAGTAAACATCTAAGAAAAAACAGAGTATTTGTTAGCATAAAAAGTAAACCTTAAGGAAACATGGGACCTGGATTTAATGTCAACACAGCAGCATTAAAAAATAATAATAAAAAAAATCACCAGTTATAGAAACAGAGGAAACCAGTGTAAAGTAGAAAAACACACCCATCAAAATACTGTTTAAAAAATGTTGACAATCAGTATTTTGAAAACACCAGAGAGGCTAGATTAAGGAACAGCACCTGCATTTGAGCAAAAAATTGCTTTGGACAAATGTAAATGTTCAGAAACAGTGGTGTGCACAGCATTTATGACAATTAAACTATTTCCAAAAGTAAAGTGCTGTTTATTCAACAGAACACAACTGTTCAAACAGGAAGGAGTTTCTGTTGCTATGGTGAATTAATCTGGGGGAAGAAGAGCATGGAGGAAAATGAAGGACCAGCATGGGTGAAAGAAAACGGGAGGAAAATCAGGATTAGAAAAAAAAAATAGATAGGCACTGTGTCTGCATATAAAAATGCTTTCTGATAAACATAATACTTCTAAACCACTGAGAAAACTCTTCACCTGTGTGTCTCAAATGTTTTCTATGCATTCTTTCCTTAAGAGGAAGTACAGAGCAGCAAACACTGGTCCAAAGTGATCTTTAGCCCAAACATCAACATTTCTTTTTAAAAGAACTATCACTGTAATGTTTAAAGAGTTGGCACAGTGAAGAACACCACCAGAAACCATTAGAGGACTATCACTCCGCTATCTGTATCTGGTCAAAATTTATGGAAACACCAAGGAAAAAAGTTTCCTCACAGAACCAGCTTTCTACCAACGTTCAGGTAGATCCTTATTTTGCAGATCTTCTAGCAGTGAGCCTTGTTTGCCACATTGGGTAGGCAGGCAGCATGCTGCTAACTAAAACCTGCTCACTTGCCCATGGCATCCATCCCTTCCCTCATTCATATCCATCTATACTACTACTAGAGTGGAAGTACAAAGGAGGAGTCTGCTAAAAACAGAGACTGAGCTCTTTAACAGTCAAGCTTAAAACTAAGAAGAAAGGAGAAACTTAGAATCAGGAAAGGATTTGGAAAAGAGACAGAGACAGGGAGGAACTGTGTAACAGGAAAAGTTTGTTACATGAGCACTGTGGTCTGACAGTATTCTCTTGCCACTAGCCCACTAGTGGAAAGACTGTACTACAACCATATTAGGTCTCCTGCAAAAAAATCCCCTGGTTTTAGTTTATGTTCTCCAAGCACACCTGAAATGCTAAGTATAATGTGCCTATAATAAGATAGGCAATCATAATAATTTCTTGTCATGAATAACAGCAAACAAGTCGGAGGGGAAAACAGTGTAATTGCAAGCAGTGCAATCACTGTACAATTTCAATACAGTTTTTCTTGTTTGTTTTTCCTTCTATTTTAGGAAAGAAAGCAGTAATCTGATTGATGTTCTTCATAAATGAATTAAAGTGTCATGCATGCTTTTACAATCATTTTGCTCAAAACAGTTTGTGATTTCAGAGCTCAGAAGCTTACTTGAATTTTGAGAATAGAGAGGCCCGCCATTAACATGAGGTTGAGCAGAAAATGGGGCAGTCACAGAAGGATTCCGTCTGTATCCACCAGAAGATGCTGAAGAAGTGGTAGAGTTGTGTCGCGAGATTTGCCTGGTCATTGTGCCATACTGGGAACCAGGAGCTGAACCCGGAGCAGCTGAAAAGCATTAGCCGGAGGAACCAAGGAAAAGACTTAAGCAGAGCATTACTTGGGATAGAATGCAGAAAACAGAAAAAAGCCCAGAACATGGGAAATACTTGATTACAGGTCTCAAATAATTTAAGGCCCGTAACAGGAGATTAACAGAAAACAAACATCCCTGTTACAATCAATAATGAGAAAACACACACAGGACATAAACCAACACTCATATAAAGGGCATTTGAGAAATGCTGAAAACTACTTCGAGAGACTGGACTGGAAAATTGAATCAGGTTCCAACTCCTAAGCATATCTCAATTATTATACATGCAATACCCTTTATTAAAAAGCACACAGAAAAAAATCCACATTCTGCTCAAAGCAAATGTTTTCCATTGTGAACCAGAACTTGTCTCCAATCTAACATAAAAAGACACTCTAACAAAACAGTAAAACAAATGTGATGAGCTTCAGACACTTGGCATATTTATTGATCATATTTGCTAGTTGTGCTTTTATATTGGTGGAATTTGCACTAACAAATCAGAATCACCAATGCCAGCTGACAGAAAGACACGTCATTCATTCTTCAGGATGAACACTCATTTTTACCTTCCACATGCTTGCTGCACAAATATCAAGGTTAATAAAACAATTTAAGTTCTCTTTTGGATTAGCCTCTGACAGAGAAAAGAATCACACCTTGCAAACCAATGAATCTCACACTCAAGGTCACATGGATCAACACAATTTTTAAATGCAAAAATTGTTTTGCAATGAAGTGTTTAGTGCTTTTAAATACATATGTATATATCTTATATGAATATATACAAAAATGCGCACACACAAATATATACACATACAGTGTGCGATCAGAAGTTTGCAGTCCTGTAATGCTATCCAAAGTCACTTTCGCTTAACACTTCAGTAAGGGAAAGTGCAAAGGGTTACGTTGGTCAAAGCCTCCAAAGCTAGTTTCATAACACAATTAATTTTTTCATCAGCCTGTGATAGGAAAGGGTAGGGTATTTTTTCCTGCCTGTTTTGAAAAGTACTGCTTCTAGATCCCATCCTAACAGCTGTATGTAATGCTTGAAGTGATTTTTCAAGAACTGGTAGTTCATATCCTCAAGTCTTCCAGTTTGCCACCCACCTGCAGCATTACAGAATCAAATCCAAGCCACTGTAACAGACACTTCTGCTTTGCAGTCACCTTACTCCCACACAACAGAATACATACATCACCCTACACATAAGCTACCATTTTTAAGCCAGAGTGCAACCATTGTGGCTCAGTTTCAGCTGCAGGAGTGATACAGAGGAATACCAATATTCAAGCTGATTTTGAGTTGTTATAGATCAGACTAATTGGATCTTAGCTTTATTAGGAACAGAGATTTGAAGCAACTGGAAGCCTTTTCCTCGTACCTTGTGCATTGACCTTCAGAGGCTTTAACCACAGGAAATTAGTGGAGATTAGATTTGTTTAAAAACAAACAAAAAAATCCCAGAACTGATTTTTATACTAAAATCATGTAAACCCCACTACAGAAGAAAAAACACCCTCACTAAGACCATTAGGAAGAGATGATTATTGATTATGCAGCACGACTGCAATCACTTCAGCATTGACACGAGTCTCACCTATCAGACTGCCCATCGGGAGAGGTGGTGGCAGTGGTGGTGCTGGCGGGGCTCCAGGAGGAGGAGGAACAGAAATGTGTGCTAATAAAATAGTTTATATTCCCAATTAGGCCATATATTAAAAAAACCAAATAAAAAAGCACGGGCACTTGATAGGCTTCCCAAATAAATTCAGGAATTCAACTTTGGTCAACTGATACAAACTCAGGCTCTGATCCTACACAGGGTTCTGTACCCACAGATCTTTATTCCCATTGATTTTCATAGGATGCCAGACGATAGTAAAATTCCATGCCTATTTGAACCACTGCAGGATCAGAAACAACTGGGAAAGGAAAGCCTATATGTGCATAAGAAAGTGAAGACTCATCAGAGGAACAGAAATTTAAGAGGTGCAATAGCAAAATTACATTACACCGAAACTCCACTGTATTCTTGTGAAATTAGCTTTATGTGCTTACAAAATACACAGATAGTAAACAAGTGACTGAGTTGGTTTATTACCAAGATAATAATCCTGCTGGCTTATAATAAAGAAGGATCCTACACATTCTCACCATTCATCGTTCTTAAAAACAAGGGAGTATGCTTTTGATACCGAGAGATCCTGCATGGTTCTCTTTCATCGCTGTGCTATCTTATACACACTAATTCTCCTGCCTCTCTCAATGATCTCCATCATAGCTTAGCAACTTCAGACTGTAATCGTAGCATAAACAACACTGGTGGATAACCCTGAATTCTACTACTAGCAGTGTTTTTGTAGGTCATCATCTGTGTTTTATTTGAAGTAAAGACTTTTATTTAATTAAAAAAAGAACATGTACATACCATCATTGGCAGATGGTAAAGTTAGCAGGCTATTTCAGAAGACAACATTTCTCATCAAACATTACATAAGTGCTGCTGCTTCTCAGGGCATCCAGAAATGCCAAATTGTAGACAGGCATTTAAAAATACACTTAAGCTTTAAAAGGATACACCTCTCTCCTTCTATCCCCTCTCCCCTTGACTATCTTGTAAAAACATGGACCAACAAACGTGTTTTAACCATCTGCTATTCTGTCAGTGATTGTTCTGCAAGTACTTTTGGTAAAGAATTAAAACTTCAGAAGTCCCTCAGCACTCATAAGAGATTTCCTGACTAGGACTGTGCTTCAGGACAGTTTCTACCCTATCATATTCAGTCAAAATCCCTCTGCAAACACAAGCGACTGACATTACAACCTTAAGTTAACATGGGAAGAGTCCCACATACCTGGTCCAATGGTTGGCGGTGAAGGTGTAGGCACGGCAATGGGAATGCCAATACTGCTGCTTCCACTATTCTCTCGACTGCCACTTCCTCCACTACTACCACTATAAAATAAAACCAGAAGTATTAGCACAGCATTTCCTACAAAGGCCTATCAACAGACACACTTCTTGTGTGAGCTCTGCTAGCCTAACTCAATTATAGACTGCTGAAAAATCCCCTCTAAAATGCCTGTCTCCACCTACAATTGCATACAACTAATCAAGTCTGGATGCATTACACTCCTAATAAATGGAATTAGCTAAGCTTATCAATATCACTATGCATAAAATGTCTAATTAAATGCTTTAAAAAATAAAAGGTAAGCAACCATACCAGTTTTAGGCACTGGAGTAACAACTGCAGGAACAATTCAGGGACCTTGTAATAATTTAAAGTAATAAGCTGGGGCTGGAATAGTTCATGCCTAAACTATAAATAATTATTTAAGATTATTTATGCAGTCAGCTGAAGGAACATTTCCTCTACTCAGAACAGAAGTTTAGACTGAGAACTTTTTAACTTAGAACAGCCACGGTAAACCAACTGGGGTGGGGTATGGTGTGGATAATTTTCTGCATATCTAACACTTTCCCCCACCCATGCACACACTTTTTGTGTATGAGAAGTTTGTTTCTAAGATAGTCTGAAAGGTAAGAGTACAGACAGGTCACAATTTGCCTAAATACTGTTATATGATATACAAATTAGAGGCCAGCAATACAGATTTTTACAGAACATACTTCTAGTGAACGGCTAGATAACATTTCTACACATGCCTTTGGGGGCCATAACACTTTTTTCATTGAGGAAGCTGAAAAAGAATCAAGATCCAGGCGGAATCTGTCCTTATCCAAGAGCACTCCTCAGGCCAAGGCTTGAATTTACATAGATTAAATGGATAATACAAAGGGAACTAAGTAGTCAAGATGTTTTGAAGCCAAAACACCACTTTAACCCATCCATGCTAATTAAAGAGTAGTCAGTGATGTTATAGTTTATTTACCATTCCTGGGTAGCTACAAATCAGTGCTGTCAAGCATCAAGTGCAAATCATTCAAATATATCTTAAGAAAATAACACTCTTACAAAAAAAAAGAAACTCAGTGATCTGAAATGGAAGCCAAGATAATTCCTTTAAAATTTGTTTTCTGTCTGCTGAAGACCTGGATCTTGTCACCATGGTTGCGGCTGAATTTCTAACTGCAGTCTACATAAAAGAAGATCTTGTGAGACAAGAGTAGGGAGCATTCACAGTAGCCAGCTAAACAGATTAACAAGATCTTCATTGCAGCCAGATTTAGAAGTTATTTAATTCTGACAGTATTTCATGATCAACCGATCCAGCAGTCCAAAATACTCTGTCAACACCTGTTAGTGACCTACCGCATTTAACTGCCTACTGAGAGTTTAAAAAAAAAATTAAGAATGAAACTCTAAAAAAAAAAGCTAACATCTTACTTTTAACTACTCTGAATTCTTTCATCTGTTTTTTCCCTGCAGTTAAAGCCTATAATAAAAACCAAATTGAAAAAACTGAACTCGCTCAAGAGCCTCAGAAAGATCCAGCCTTGCAATTCAAGACATGAAAAAAAAACACCAAGGTATGCTCGGAACACCCTTCTCACCCAAAACACACACTACTCTTTCATCAAAGCCCTTACGCATATGAAAACAACTGGCTGATGCCAGTATCTGCTCTGTGAATAGGTTTTATTTTCTACCTCTATCATGCTAGCACTGATTATGAGCATTAAGTTTTAGCCAAAAGAAAGCAATCAGCTCTTTCAAACTACCTTCATCACAGTGTTTCTAATCAACAGAAATTTCCCTTTGCAATTAGTGGTCTTGGAAAAAAAAAGCTTAAGTGTATTTTAGGCTAAGGTTAATAATGCAGCTTTAAACCCATTAGGACCCATCACTACCCTACCTTGCAACCGCATAAATTTTGAAGTTTCACTTATTCTTGGGAAACAAGTACCATAGAACAAAATAAATTGATTATATAAAACAAGGCCTGTGGTTATGGAAGTAAGTTGCTAGATACAATGAGGCTTCTATAGAGTATGAAGACATTTCTATGTGTTGGAGAAGTCAACAATACACAGTGAAGTTCTGTTAATGCAGAGTGGTAGAATAACTCACCTTTTGCCTTTCAACAAAAAGCCAACAGGCACAAAGCTTCAAAGCTTTTCTGTGACTTTAGTAAGCATCAACATGCGAGGCAGGAAAGAGTTACAATGAGAAAATGCTCTACCTGTGTGTTCTTGGTCTCTGGTTCAAGGAAGCTGTCCTTCCCGGACTGTGCTGACTGCCCAGTCTGGCAGGACTGGTCATGTAATCATTGGGGACTGTTGGTGGTTTGACTGGCTCCAGGGTTTTGTAAGGAGTATTTCGTCTGGTCAAGGAAAAAAGATTTGAAGACATAAAGATCAAAAGGATAAATGAATCAAGTAGTGAAGCCATTTGTTTTCTTAAGTTTTCATGAGAGATCACTGCACGGTGACCCACATTAGTGTATTAAACAAATTCCACCAGCAGGGTAGACAGGTCACATTCAACTCTCTAAAGTGCTCTTACGTAGTAGACAGATCCATACAAGTTGGCCTACAGCACATAAACTGATTAAAAGAAGCCTAAACTAAATTTACCACCCAAAATATATTCTTTGAACTACATAACACTCAATAGTTACACCCACATAATATTCTAGGGTTACCTTTCAGTACACTGCACGTGACAAACTCTTGTGCGCAACAAACACTTCCACTGTAACAATTTCCTCTTTCCCCCTTCCCCCCCCCAAATGCTTAACTGTCCTAAAAGCATTCTTGGCTAAAGGTATTCAACGCTAAGACAGGAGTAAGACTGAAAGATTCACAGAACAAGTTACATTTGCCATCACCAGTGCTCTTCCTAGTAGCATTGTTTCATGCAGTAATCAAGCAATCTCATATCACTTAAGCAGATCTTAAAGTGCTTCACTGATGAGCTTCATTGTCTCCATTTTGCAGCCCAAGAAAGTAAAGCCCAGAGACTTCCAAGGTCACCTAGCAGACTGCATCAAGTCAGAAATACAACACAGATATTTAGAGATTATTTACCAGACCCATTACTGCCTTCAGAACAGTGTGTTTATTGTACTGAATTGCAGAGCTCTTCAGTTCTCACCAGCAACCAAGAGATCCCTTGCAAGATGCGGAATTTGGCAATGCACCAGCTAAGCAAAAACAAAAATACTGAACTACTGGTATTTAATCATTTGTTCAATTACCGGTTATAACTGAGTTGGGTAAATTATATGGCTTCCTGGTATTTTAAGAAATCTATTGAGTTCCTTTATACAATATGGAATGCAACAGTACTAAATTTTAACTGTAACATTTTATTATTAAAACCTCTCAAAGAGAAAACTGGAAATACCATAATTGTTTGCATGTACTGTGGTGTTTGTAAATTACTTTGTCTATACAAAGAACTCCAGATTATTTTAATATGCAGACTGCCATCACCTATAGATCTGCCAAAAGAGATCAGTCATGGGAAAAATAAACTTTGTATTCCAGTTGTAAGAGATAGAGCTCTAAATACTGCCAAATAAAATGATAAACAGGGAAGATTTTAAATGTGCTTCCAACAGAAATAACCTTGAAAACTAATGTTTTCAAGTATGCTACCTTGGAATGCACTGGCAATAAGAACTACTACTCAGCTCTGTAGTACTGTTTGTTTTGCCTGTACAATTTAAAAACATTGTCAAAAGCAAAGCCCCGATACATCCTCAGGTTCAGCCATGCCTCAGTTTCTCTTTTGTTCTACTCAGCTTCATTGAAGAACTCAAACTCCTAAGCACCAGAGAAGTCAAAAACAATTTCTTTCCACCACTCCAGTCCAATCCTTCCCTTCGCTTTTATACCAGCCTTACATGAAGGAGGAAAACACTCTCCTGACACTGCCCAGTGCTCCCCACCTCACTGTCTGCCAACACTTCAGTGCGGTGTTGATGACTTTCCACCAGGGAGAGCTACAGGGAGTCCAAGGCCTTGCTCTGCCCCAGGACCCTCAAGGCATGACTGGACTGCAACTACTCCCTCCATCCAGCTCCAGCAATTCATACAACCATAGAATGGTTTGGGTTGAAAGGGACCTTAAAGATCATCTAGTTCCAACCCCCCTACCATGGGCAGGGACACCTTCCACTAGACCAGGTTCCTCAAAGCCCCGTCCAACCTGGCCTTGAACACTTCCAGGGTTGGGGCATCCACTACATCTCCGGGCAACCTGTTGCAGTGCCTCACCACCCTCATGGTGAAGAATTTCTTCCCAATATCTTATCTAAATCTACCTTCTTTCACTTTAAAGCCATTACCCCTTGTCCTATCACTACATGCCCTTGTAAAAAGTCCCTCTCCAGCTTTCTTGTAGGCCCCCTTCAGGTACTGGAAGGCTGCTATAAGGTCTCCCCAGGGCCTTCTCTTCTCCAGGCTGAACAACCCCAACTCTCTCAGCCTGTCTTCACGGAGACGTGCTCCAGCCCTCTGATCACCTTCATGGCCCTCCTCTGGACTCACTCCAACAGGTCCATGTCCTTCTTATGTTGAGGGCCCCAGAGCTGGACACAGTACTCCAGGTGGGGTCTTATGAGAGCAGAGTAGAGGGCAAGAATCACCTCCCTCGACCTGCTGGTCACACTTCTTTTGATGTGGCCAAGGATACGGTTGACTTTCTGGGCTGCAAGCGTGCACTGCTGGCACATGTTGAGCTTCTTGTCAATCAACACCCCCATTTGCAATCCCCAGTTTTCCTGTGGTACTTCCAACCTGAGCATTCGAGTTTTTCTGTAGCCTCTCCCTGGTCCAGTGAAGAGACCCCTGCTTCCTACAGTCCCGTTCCCTTTTCAGCCCATGCGATTTCTGTGCAGGACCCGCTCCTCACCATATTCCTTCAGATAGTTCTGCTTTGGAGGGACAAGCTGCATAACTGGCAGCACGTACTTTAAGGCCCATGTTACACACCAAGCTCGTTCTGATTTTACACACTTATCTCTGTTTTCTGGATCAAAGGGAGAAGGGTAGTATCCTTGCGGTTTCTAGCAATTTTTTCTGCATATATTAGGGCAACAGTCATGCCTATGATATTTCATGCTTTGGCAGAAGACGGCTGCTCAAGACAAGAGCTGTACTTCCTGAACAAGAAGGGCAGATAGAAATCTCTGTTACGAACCCACATTATTCCTCCCCCTCAGCCAACTGCTTCCTCTTGTCAAGCTCATCTGGAAATGACGTTCAAGCTGATTAATCCTTATCAGGCATCAGCTAAGGCAACCAAACAGCTCTGGCTTGTTGCGGGGGGGTGGGGTGGGGTGGTGGGTGGGAGAGATATTAGAGAGAGGCAGCTCACCAGTACATCATCGCTGCTGTTTCACTAGCAAATGTCCAAGAGGACATGAAAGCACTCCCCAGCTTCACAAGGCTGATAAACAACTCTTTCTCAGCTGGGATAAGAGAGACAATTGGAATACTGATTGCATGCCCTTGAGCAATGGGAATTTTCACAAAACATGATGAGGAAACCTCTAGGGTAATTTCTCTGCAGAATACACAACAAACACTGCCATCGTGAAGCAGCAAAGCATCAAATCAGGATTAAAAATCACTAAGTCTTAGACAAAAGGAGTTGCTGCTCCTAATTTTCCTTGACCTTGTCCTCCCAGACAACATACCTGAAGCCAACACAACCATGCCAGTCAGCTTTAAAGTGCCTCAGTCCCCCACAGCATAAAGGAAAGACTGAGAGTGACAAATAGGTAGAAGGCCTTGTTTGGAATGCCTTTTGGACGATGTTGCACAGTTGGACAGACAGAACCATATGGCACGTGCTCTGAGCTTCTCAAGTATTAATGTTTCAGTTCCTAGCAACAACTACTTGCTGGCACACCAAGACAAGCAGATTTCACTCCCCACAGGTCCACCGCAGCAAAATAGATGCTACAGCAGGGAACTCTGGTCACAGGGGAACTCAGGAATAGCAAAATCCTTCCTCATTTAAGCATAAAAATGCACAAGCCTGTGAGAATCAAAGTTGTCAATGTGTTCACAATGCCACAAATTTTGCTTAGATAATGCAACAAATATGGCACTAACAGCCATTTCATACCTCTTGTAATATTAATAAATGAGTAGACCAACACTTTTAAGAATGCAGTCTTTCCCCCACTGAAGTTAAAACCTTATTGATATTCTTTTGTGTCACTAAGGATTTCTCCCCAAAATCAGGAATAACAATAGCCTTCTCATTTACCCTATAATAAATCCTTTCCCCATGAAAAAACATTGTTTCAAAAGGTCATCATGAAAATAAAGAGTCAGTGCAGCTGAAAGGGTTTATACAGAAAAGGTAACTGTGCTTTTTGCTAAAGGCAATCAGAATTGCCCTCTATCTATGTATTTGAGAAACACCAACACCAGCACAATTAAAACTTTCTATTACACAGGCGGGACCAAGCAGTCTTCATTCTTACCCTAGAGTTCCCCGGCCTGACATGGGAGGACTTGGTGGTTTTTGTGTAGGCGGATTTGTTCTTGACAAGGTGCCAGTTCTTGCAGGCTGGTTATTTCCATGCTGAAATAAGGGAAAACATGGTTTTATTTTTATAACAGAGCAGCTCTATTATTGACAGCTTTTTTTTTTTAAGTGTAAGAATATGAAGTGAGAATTCCCAGACAGCTGTCAAACAGCAAGTTTTCAGTTATGCAGAAGACAGACACCAGTAAATACAAAGAGTCTAAATACAAGCTTAATGTTATTTTTGCTATTAATTTACAACAGACATCAGAAAGGTAGGCAATTGACAGATTCATGCACAAATCTCTCATATCCTCTTTTCTTTAAAGGGAAGCCACATTTGCGTTTATCTCCATTCAAGTGTTAATAATTTAAATCAAACTTTAATGCTAACAGTACAATACAGTCAGCATGGGCCCAAAATTTCTCAATTTGCCCCTGCTATTTGACTAGCAGAGTCATTCAGGTTGTCTGGGAAGTCTCCTGCAAAAAATGTAAGTGAAGGGAATCAAGGCATCTACTGAATTCAGAGCAAAGCACTACATGTGTTAGAGAAATTAATATATCTATGTATAAATGCAGATGTCAATGTATCACAGATATATTGACACACGCTAACCGCTGTAAATAAAAAAATCAAGTATAGCATGTTTAATCTAAATATCCTATGGAAAGCAGAGAAGAGCATAAGAGAGCGCTAGTTTTCAGTTTTAATGGCTCTGCAGCCTCTACTATCAGTCACATGAGGCACTGTGGGTCAAAGGAGAAATAACACTTCTTACCTTGGCTTTTAGCCACTTAACGTTGGCAAAAAAAGGGGGGAAAAAGGTAGAAATTAATGGCAGATCCATCACAACTGATAGGACAGGTTAAACTACAGATAATTACATTTTAAAAAAATAATTTGTGTCTACTGATATTTAGCTACATCCCAGTATACTAACAGAGATTTTACTGGCTCACTTAGTTATTGGAAGTTCTGCGTCTGACTAAGTGACCAGAGGAAAAGCACTTGTGTCAAAATTAAGTTTAGCTAAGCTTTGCTAGACTTGTTTGCCAGGCTCCTTACGGGCAGTAAAGGGTTGAAAAGCCCTTTGCTGACCATTCAAGTCCAAACCCAGATCAATGCTATTTTAATGGCAACGTGCACTTAAGAATTCGTTCACAAAACCACAGTTTCAGCTATACAGCGCAGAATAGACTTGCCTGTTGTTTTGACACTTAACCTTCATGTGTTTTGAAGAAATCCTAGCTGCTGCATTGAATGGTAAATAAAGAAAAGACTTCTCAAACAGGATGAGCAGCAGCACCTTTCACCTCTGGTTTATTGATTGAAATCTGATTCAAACCAGCACAGTGCTGGCTGCTCAAAACTGTTGGCAGGGCTCTAATGATTGTTATGCTGAAATTTCAGCTCTTATAATCAAGTCATTATATGACTCCATCATAGAATTTCTAGAGCCTTTGTGATTGCAGAGGAAAAAACCAAAATTATGAAAACTTGGCCTCATAAGGAAAACAAATGTAAAATTTTAAATTAATTCAAGTTGAGTTCTCTAATTTTATTCAGGGGGAGGACCCATGGTTTTTGAATGGGGAAAAGGGTTAGTTTCACTGATTTAAAAAAAAAAAAAAAAAAAAACCAAAAACCAAGCAAAACCAAAACCCCAAAACATAAAATAATACCAATGCTATTTTTGAGGTTGTTTGGTAATAAACTGTCACTTCCAGAACAAGCCTCCTAATGCAAAGCTTTTCAAACTGCGGTTTGCACCTTTTCCTCCTCCTCCAAGAAACATAGCCCAGTTTAAAGGCATCCATGAACTCAGAAAAAAAATAATTAAAACATGCTACACACCAATGTGCATATGCGAGATTTCTGATAGGGTCTGCAAAACCACTGAAAAACAGCCAGGGTTTTACAAATCAAATGAGGTTGAAAGCCGCTGCCCTTAAGTTACTCATACTACAAGAACAGAAACACAAAACCTGCTCCAAAATTCAAACGAACAAGTTTAGCTGTGGTAAGTAAATTTGAAGGGCATCCCATTCACTCCCAATCTGGGAAGAGGTTCATCAGCAGAGTGGCAGAATTCAGGCATTTAAATCATTTCTGTCCCCATATACTCATTTCATGGATAAACACGAAGGCTCAGTTTCCAGGATGCCATGGTAGTCTCTCAAGTATTACATTTTTAAAACAGGCTTTTAGCAACGAAATTTGCTTTCCCCTCTCACAGGAATATGTGACCCTTCCCCTTACTTCCCCAGTTGCCAAGGGCAATGGCATAATACAAGGAATTTGTTAAAAGAGAGACCAAAAAGTGAAACTCTTGGTCCTGCCCCTTCCCAGCAGCCATAGATAGAAACCTTTTAAAGGCTTAAAAGGAAGGGTGGCATGGTTTCTTACCCAGCCTCTACTACTAAATTTGCCTGCCTCAAAAATACAAAACGAAAAAGTTTCCTCTCTTTCCTTCCCTTCTGCAGTGTCACTCAGCACTTACGGTGAGTCTTTCCACCTCCTCCTTAATCACTGTTACATTCTGCCTCTGCTGCAGTGACAGTATGAATATCAACATCTAGAAATGATTCAGGAATCTTCATCTTATTTCAAACCTTTCTACTGCTAAGTACTGTTTAACATACTAAACATGTATCTGAAGTCCAACAGCTCTTACCCTTTATTACTATCTCTACCACTACATCAGGTGAGTTTCATCTCCTTTGCTGCCAGTCAAACAATAGAGACAGATAAACACACTTCTTTATTGTGCAGAACAATTAGTTAACTGTTGACATACCGCTTTCTGTAAGTAAAAAGTTCAGTACATGTCCTCTCTGTTGCTGTCAATATAAAAAAGAGTCATATGGGCAGGAAAACACAGAAGGAAGGAACACAAAGGGAACAGGGATTCTTACAGGAGAGGAACTCCTGATCCAAAAGACAGAAGTAAGGGAGGAAAGCAAATGAATCAAAGCAAGATGAACCATATGGCTATTTAATCATGGTTAATAAGCTAATTAATTAGGAGGAGACATTTTCTTGTATTCATTGGCTGAGCTTATGAGGTCAACCTTGCTGCATTTCTTGGTCTGAAAACCAAATGTAGTGCTTTCTGAGCAATTAAAAAAATTGCTTGGAACTGGGAACAGTTTAGGCAGCAGGGTCTAGACTCATTATGATTTTATGAAAAACAGGAAAAAAGACAGCAGAAAACCAAAAGCAGGTATACGTTTTTGTAGGTGCAAGCATTTCTCTACAAATGCCGCTAGGCCAGCCAGCCAGTTGGCAGAACACGACCATCACCAACTGCCTGATCAGTACCGAGAAGGCCAGAGTCAGGAAGGAAGGAAATGCAGGGCATGAGGAAGAGAAGCAGCAGCATGCGTACGGTTCACAGCTTGAAAAGGGAAGAGACTGTTCTGAAATGGATCTGTAAAATAAGAGATAGGAGGTGCAAAAGGAAAAAAGCTTAGTCAAATGAAGAGCAGTACTGAGAACTCCTGCAGAAGCTGTAAGGAGCATGACTCCCTTCTCCTCCTGCTACTTGTATTACTGTACACACAGGAGACAGTTTTCAGCCAGATACCAGCATCCTGGATGACGTACATATCAGAACAAAAAACACAGTGTGTAGGCTTGCTAAGGATGCTTGTGATGCCGAGGCAGAGAACTAGACAGATCAGGATGTTCCCAGAAACAAGATAGCATGGTAAGCGGCAGTATTGGTTGGGGTTTCTTGCAAGCATCATAGAGAGATGTTTTAAAGAAAGCAGAACAATTTTGCCTTTCCAGGGAAAACCCACCAAGCATGGGGTAGTCCTGGTTAAAATTTTAAGGGTTGTCACAAAATTAAGAGAAAGAAACCACAGTCTCAGGTTCAAGAAATAGGAGTCAGCCTCCCTGCACTTCCAAATGATCACAGCTAGGGCAGCGGCACATCTGGAGAGTCTGGACAGTGTGGAGGAGCAGGTTGGCCAAGGACTGAGAGCCAGCAGTGGGCTGGAAAGGAGTAATGCAATTAAGGCAATGAGCAAAACAGGTGTCTGCAACTGCCATGCAAGGCATTTATCAAAGCCAAAAGTGAGGCTGCTTCTGTAACTGGTGCCAGGAATTCTGAGCACCTGGACTGAGAATTTTAGCTGTGGGTTTGGACAGGACAAGCAACGTTTTGGGACACTCAAGCATTGACTGTAAGTACCACGTAAGAGGCTTACTTGCTTAAGGCAACTATTTTGGCAATTTCAGCATGCTCAGATCTGGTAGTCTAAACAGTACAAAAATACCTGCTGATAAAGGCAGTACTGCAGGTTTCTGTAACTGAGGCCAAAGAGACAAGACCAAGAACAGCACGAAAGGGTTGGGTGTGAGGCAATCGGAAGTATCTACTGATAGCCAAAGGATGTCCAGATATTTGCTCCAGAGGCAGCCATCTAACTAACTGTTTTTAATAGTTTCCATGCCAAGTAACAAGTCATGGGGGGAACATTAATCATGATTCAGGGAACCAGAAAGCTATTATTTGAGTTATAAACTGTGTTTGGAAAACTAAGGCTAGGGACATTGCACACAACTCATTTATGTGAGTGAATGTATCTATAAGCACAGAAATACAAAAGGCCGCTTGCACACAGGAGCAAAATCTTTATCACACTGGCATCCAGCAAGTTTCTCCTGTACCTTTCAGCTATGAACTCTCCCATTTCAGACTGCAGAAACTTCAAATCTCTGTGCAGGTTGGTTGTACTTCCCCTGCTTATGTCACTCACTATTTCCCCAACTCCTGAATTTAAAGAGCCAATTTCAGTCTATATCCTGCCATAGCTAGGATCACTGAAAGCCGTCATATTAAAGACCATCCAATATAAATGCTGATCAATGGAAATAAAGGTTTAAAAACCATGCCAATCTAAACTGCATTAATAGTAAGTGTCCGGAAAACTCAGAGCTTAGATTTGTATGCTGTGTACAAGCAATAACCAGCCTTAGATCCATTACCTTTGACCAGTAATCACAGTCATCAACTGCAATAGGAAAAAAACATGATTGCTATTGATGACTCTTTAGTTTTTACTTACAAAGGTATTTCCTTTATTAGTCAAGCGAGAATTATCTGAGACATCCCTACAGAAAGGCAGCTGGCTGTAAGACCTTTTGAAGTGCTATTATGTGTCTGCAGCTAGGCAATTCAATTGCCCTGTAGGCATCCTCATAGATTTTTGCACAAGATTGCCTCCTGTCTCATCAGTGGACATGTTTTGGAGTACCACAAGATGACAGTCAGAGCAGGAAAAGCAGCTAGAAGGGTACTTGTACATGAAGGTATGGAATACCTGAGGAAAGGATACCGTAAAACACCAAGACTAGAACATGGTTTCCTTACAGAAATCAAGATATGGAGTTAGGGACAATGTGCAATCAAAAATGTTTTTCAGAAGGCAGACTGTACGCGGGTGTCAGACACTCAGGGTAACACACTTCTACCACTAGTTCTGTGCAGTTTCAAAGAAATCATTCCTGTGTCTCAATTTCCTTATCAGAATGGGTCAGAAGCCTTCTTTCGTTCTTTACTTCCTTATAGTCTATTGTAAGGAAGATTACTTTCAGAAAATTTAGGTTCCAAAATAAATTTTCTTTCAAAATTGGACATGAGTAGGTAAGTCTCTCCTCAGTGAAATTTTACCTTTAACTATAACCTCTCCCAGTATTATTTGCAACCTAGTAATTACATAGTCTTCTGTTAACAGTAACCAGGTATAGCTTGTCAGTATTGCTTCTCTCTATTTCTTCTTTTTTTTTTGTTTCCAAACTGAGCAGGAAAAAATTTTCAGGTCACATTTGACCTTAAAATGTTTTTACGTATTAAACTGCTATTAACATACGAAAACCTGCTTGTGGATGATAGACAAACTTAATATTGTTCCCTCAGCACTCAGTAGTCTTGTTCAGAGAAAGATACCTAGAGTCCCGCCTTTAAATACTTCAAGCTTTTTTAATTCTTTGAGTTGGCAACTTTGAATCTAGCTACAATAAAATAAGATTAATGTAAAAAAAATTCTTATCAAAATTAGAAAATAAAGAGACCTCATAGTTTTGAGTTTTCTTCACGAGCAGAAAGGCTTGAAACCTACATTTTATCAAATGACACTATGTACACTTCTGAATTTCCCATAGCAAGTGCCCATTGAAAAGCACACAGTGTCAACACTCACAACAGTGTCATTAGAGTTGGCAACAGGAAGAGTTACTTTTTCCCCCAGAGAAGCATTCTTTGCCCTACAGCAATATTTACTGTTTGGCCATGACTCCAGAGAGTTGATGTGACATTGATGAAATTGGCAACATGACATCCTTTAAAGCATGCATGTCTGATAGAGGCTAATACAGAGACAAAGGCAGCAAAGGCTCAGGTTCAGAATCCCTGGCTCACTTTGTTTTTATTATAGTGAATTATTTAAAAGTTAATACTCAAGTGGCTAACACATAAAAGGTCTTATCCTAAACGGGAAGCAGGCACGATTAGGTAGCCTTCCACCCTCACATCAGCACCTCATCTGCCTTTTTGTTTTCCACAGACACAGATGTAAGCATGAGGACTGGAGGCTGAGAAGTGTAACAAGGGTGAGAGCAAGGCTCCCTTCTCTAAGCTTAGTATTTGATAAGTTTTGGCCCAGTCCCTACTTTAAGGGAGTCCTTCCAACTTCCATTTGCTTGAGAAAGATTTCTGAATGCTTAACTCCTGTTTTACTTCCTGGACTAGAAAGCTTCTTACAGTTTTAATGCACTGAAATGCAAGTGTTTTACAGTGACAGAATTCCGATACTTTTCTTAAAACAAAGCTGAAAAGTGATCAGTCTTCATATACAATTCAAGTTTCGTTTTGAAGGGCTATTGGTTCCATAAAACAAACTCAATCCAATTACAGCTATTAGGCATTTCAATTTAGCATGTATTCAACATTTTATCTGCCTTTACCATAAGGCCTCATTTCAATTTCCTACTTAGCTGCCATTTTACAAATTACTGCAATTCCACCTGCCTCCTATTCAAAAAAGTTTATAATAAATTCAAAGGCCAACTTCAGGGTTTTTAAGGCAGCTTCCAAGCTTCCTCCTCCTTCTCCCCCCTCAAACTGAGGATTTTCTGTACGAGTAATTGTATTTGACCTATTTATTTGCTGGCACAGTAGTTTGGTGTTTTTTTTCCTTTCACAAAAGAAGGGGAAGAGAAGAAAGGGAATGTTAAAGTAGCCTCTGCCTAATAGTTTTAAACCAAGCTCTACACAGGAAGGTAGGCTCTCACATCATCACAGTTACTCTTATTTACCAAAGATGACTTCAGCTACGTTCCCCTATCCACAGAGGGTGACAGCCGAGCATCTACTGAACAGACTGGCAAAAACACTTGCCTGTGTGTTTCTTGGAGCCATCTACACATATTCGCGTTGCAAGGAAAAGCCTTCTCACCAGCAAAGCAATTTTAAAAGCTCTCCTGATTTTGACAGATGCAAGCCTTGGCTTCTCATTGACCGATGCTAGCCTTGGGCTCATAGGCATGTATATAAAAAAAACTTTACTCCTTTTGGAGACTTTGCCTATATCTGCCCCTGCAAAGGGAAGGGGCAGGGAGTGGAGCAGCTGGGGCAGCTTGGGGCTCCCATGGAGCTTTCAGACCAAAGAAGAAAGCACCTACGTGATCCTAGGACACTCTACAAAAGCTTTTCTACAAAGAAGCTGCTAGAGGAGGAAACAGCACTGCCTGCCAAGGAGGTGTCTCCCATCAGGGAGGAAACCTGCTATAGAAAGCAGCTGCTTACCATCACCACCACACCCACCCTCATCACCTGCCCCCACAAAAATTGCTGCATTCATGTGAGACAGGGGGGCATGTAGAGCCCTTCTGCACGCCCCAAGCATAGGCATCTCCTTTTGCATCCCCTCTACACAGCCATGAGAAGCAGAGACACACACAAAGAAAATGAGCTGTGAGTAGCATACTCCTATCTGTTTCTGCATTTGCTCAGATGGAAGATTTACAGGGGAAGACAGTATTTACTCTGAGGGCTACCCATCTTTCTATTTCTATTTTTTTAAATTCTGCAAGACAGTATTTTTATTTACACTTTTTATATATATTAAAAAATCAGAATCACCCCTTAAAATATACTGCATATTTTAATGACATTTTTCCTAGGATCAGTATTTCATGAAATAAAAGCAGAAACAGCCTATAATCCAGCCTGTATCTTTGATTTCTCTTCCTTGTATTTTTCCTTTCTGTTTCTTTATCAAATCCTGCACCAGAACACAACAGAGAATCCCATTAACAGCAATAAACCATCATCTACAGATTTCAAAGTGTTGCGTAATTTTATTTAATACTGAAATGTCAGTGTATGTGTTGTACTGTATTTTACTGACACAGCAGAAGACATCCATGGACCTACAAGTCAGTCGAACTGACAATTGGTCTAGGCAGAACTCAAACTTCTTTTCCTCTAGAAAAACATGGTTTCTCAGGCCTTATGGGACATGTTGCTATCCAATTTGGGGTAAAACCTCTGGTCAAGAACATAAGACTTAACAGAGCCTAAAGCATCTAAGAGCATTTTGGACAAGACAAAGTCTGTAATTCAATTTATTTTATGCCTCCCCCTAATTTGTATGTTCAAGAGGCAACTCAGATTCTCAGCATCATCTGTTATTTGTGCTGACTTCCAACAGGACCTGATTCTTCAGTTGCTTTGGTTTGATTTTCTTATAACAGCACTAGCTACATCTAGGTTTGCAAACAAAGCAAGCTACTTCCTTCAGAGCTATGATCTGTGTCACACTCTCGGAATTCCAATAATATGATGGCTAAAAACATGTAATTAGGTCATTTACTACCTCTGCCGACTCTTCTCAACAGTGTGTCCAGTGAATGTCAACACTGGTGAAGATGTCAAATGCATGACAGCCATCTTGAACTATGTACCTGAGGCCTGACTGGCAGCTTATTTCATTTGTGTATCAAGTGTACATAGTAGAAAAATGGTGTTGGTATTTTCTAAGTGTTTCATGCCTTCCACAGTCATAAAACAGACTTAGGCAAATCACTCAATAAAGAAACAATAGCAAGATATAATTTGTAGCTGACTTGTAAAGAGTTGCTAATTTGTTTATTACTGAAAGCTATTTTACCTCTGAACAGATGAAGTTTTTAATATAGAATTAAACCACCAACAGTTGAAAAAACCTTAACTAAAAGTGTTGCCTAAGAGCTGCCTAGAAATAGGTAAACAGCATCTCATTCCCACCCCTTAAATAAACAGGGTCACATTAATAAAAATAAAGACACCAGTACCCCTAAAAGCAAATAGTCATATTGGAAAATGCAACCGCTACACCTTAACAACTTCAACATTTATGGATCAAGCAACCTGTTTTGAGCCTGCATGATACAAGTAGATCAGCAAAGCATCAACTTCAGAGACTAACAGTAATGATGCTACTTTTAAAAAGTCTTCTACAGCACTTGATCCCTGGAGCACTTAAATGCAGAAATCAATATCCTGACATTGAATTTGTGGATTCCTGTATTCTCTATTCCTAGAGCTGTCTCCTCAAATGCAGAGACTGTACTGAAAAAATATCAATTTCTCTGACTCCAGTATTTCTATTTCACAGCAATTCATGGCATGTCTTTCAGGCTTCTACACAGAATTGTGCTTCATCCAGTCTGGCTTAAATTATTAGTGTAAAACAACCCCAAAAGTAACAGGTTTAGTACAGGTTTGGCTACAAACAAAACAAAAATCAGGTAGTCCAAAGTCTCTACGTTAATTCATAGCCTAGAACTGACATGGTATAGAGCTGCCTTCTAACTTGTGTTGGAATTAGACACCTCTGGGCATTCGGAGGGTTACTACGAAGCAGGAGGTATCCTGGCACTCTTAAGTCGAGTAATTCTGAAATATGTGTTTCTCAAGAGCTCAGCAATTCAAAGGGCACATGACGGGCTGATCCAGCTGCACAACTGACTGACCAGAGCACATCAAGCTTTAGAGGATACACGGGTGTTGAATAAAAGCTTTTTAATGCCATTCAAAGGAAGATTGTTGTGAACTGAATATACCTGAAAGGCATGCTCTAGGGGGATACAAAGCTGTTTTTTATAAAAAGATGTCCAGGGAGCAAAGGGTGTTATATTAATTGACTTCAACTATGACCATTTCAAGGGAGGTAGACATTAATTTATGAAGGCTTTTATTCAGAGAAAAGGAAAATGAGGCTGTCCAAAAGCACAAATGGCAGTGAGACATCAAATGCCACTGAGATTTAAATGCCAACTAGCTGACCCCCTTTCTCCTTGACCACCCTCCAAAAAACTCCACCCCACCAGCCAGTTTCCCCATAAAAGATGACTTAATTTTTCTCAATAACAAAAGAAATAAAGGGAGTGGCAGAGACAATTTAATCAGAGGAGGAAGGAGTGATAATTTTAAAAGTCAGTCATGGCTTTTTTGACAAATCATTAGTCTAAGATCATGAGCCATTATTTCCAGACACTGTGACTACCACTGACAGTCACAAGGTATGGCAAACATTGCTCAAAAACCCCTCACTGTAAACCAATCTATTTTGTTATTGAAATTTTTGTATGTGGGAGCATATCAAACCATAATCCTTCCTACCATAAATGAACTAATCATTTTAATGTCAGGAGCATTCTGCACCCTATATCCTGGTCTGTGTTACTTGGAGTCCTCAAGTGTCCAGGTAATTCTTACCTTTACGCCATGGCCAACATCATCCAGCACCGTGTAGTCTATAGGTTTTCGAATATACCTTACAGGACGTTCCATGTTCGCTGGCGCTATAATTTTGTGAGTTCTCGATGTGTTCTTATTGGTCGTCAAAATGCCTATCTCTCTGCGAGCGACCTTTTCTTTATGGATGTCCACAGTCTAGATTAAAAACAAGAAAGTATGGGTTTCTTTAGGCATTTGCTGTTTTCTTTACAGAGCTGTCTACATGTTTAGGCTTCACTATAAAACAAAGAGTCTCAACCAAGTTAATGCTGCTGGAAGGATGCCAGTTTATTGACGAAATGAGTTTAATCTACATCAACATTGTTTGAAAATTAAACTTTAATGAAATAACCAATATTAATAATAAAGTTATGATTATACATCATTGCTTTGACACTCTAAAGACACTATGCAGATACAGTACTTGCAGATTAACCCTCAACAGTCTTATGACTGACACTAGCAATAAATTACTCCAACTCCACAGCTGGGAAACCAGGACAGACAAGCTAAGCAATTTGCCCACAGCCCCAAAGGGGGACTAAGCTTGGGAAGTCTGTGCAGTAATTTCTTTCAGCAAAGCCATCAGTGCATATCAAAGTAAGAGTGCATAGGGAAGGACTAATTTCAGCACTGAGGCTAGTTTCAGTCATACTGTTTATAGCACCTTTACTAAAAGAATAAAACAGAGCCTTAAAGATAGAAGTAAAGGAATATAAAATATGCTGAGCTCCATCATTTTATTAGAAAATACCTAAAGAGACAAAGAAAAGTCAGTCCAGCAGTCTGTGAAGGATCAAAGTAAGGTTCACATAGCAGACACATGCTTCTACAAGCAATATAACCACTGCTTAAACCCTAGCTGAAGGAGAACAAGTACAAACCAAGAATCAGATGCCATAGGAAGTCCCACCTCTAGAAAGCCTATTTCAAGATTCAGGGATTTAATTTACTGGTTTATGTACCTACTATAACATCAGGATCTCATTGCAGGAGATGGTATCTGACAAAAAACACCACTCTAAGAGACTTTGAACAAAACCTATCAAGCCACCACTTTTTCCACTACGGAAAATAATTGTCAGTCTGTAAGCATCAATTGTTACTAACAACTTCATTTTTTGTTCAGCAAATAGACAAAAGTCTCTATACTAACAGTTCTCTTAACCTTGATGTCAAAAGAAAGAGAAACAAAACAAAACAACGCCCATCACAGTACAAAAAGATGCATCTCCTAGCAGGTAGTCCATGAAGACTGACTTTTCCTCCCTGCAATGAACAATGAAAATTCCATAAATTACTAGAGCAGAGGATAAGAAATTCCAGGAACAGATGCTGTACCATACATGCTTTAGAAAATGACTTAAGTAATCTTGCAATAAATTTGTGTTAACTCAAAAAAACCCTTAGAACAGGAAAAGAGCATATATTAATCATATCAGACAGCTTATCCAAAATTAAATATAAAGCAGCAATTTGTAAAGTCGTTCCATGGATTTCAGTAATGTAAACCAAGCGAAAAGAAGGCTACGTGTATCACAGTGCAGGGCCAGCAACTTACGGCACATATGTAAATCCTGAACAGTACACAGGCATGTGTGTGAAAAAGACTAATTCACTCTTCAAAGCACATGAGACTGCAATTCTTACCACATGTGGTACACTGAAAAAGCAAGGTGGTATTTCCCACCCCTATGCAAAGCGAAGGCTCCCAGCATATGCTTTGCCCAGAGCAATATGCTGCCCATGAGCTAGAGAGCATCATGCTTCTTCAAGAAATTACTTTTTCTACATCTATAAAGACTGCATGTTACTGTTATGTGATCATTATGCAAAACAAAGCACATAACAGTTGTTCATTTTTGTATTTTTATTTATATCTATTTGCTTGATGTTGATGTAGAAGTTTATTGTTTAGGCATAGGCAATGGTTTTCACTTCCAAAAGAGGAAAAACCCCAAACACAAGCAATTTTTAGCAGAATAGCATAGCTATCCAGCCAGACAACAGTTAATTCCCAAGACAGACAAGCCACATACATCAGATAACAGCCAAACTAGACCATCCTCAAAGCTCTGGCCACACTTGGCACCTGTGGCTATGAGTAACCATCTGCTCTGATATGGTAACAAACCAGCTTGGGTTAATACAGGTTAACAAGCACTAGCAAACAGTCAGACCGGCTTCAGATATGTTTGGCCTATGCTGAAACATACATACGTAGCATAACTTAAAATTTGGGGAACAGAGACAGGATTCTCACTCCTAGACAACATAATCCAGCAGGAAAAAGTTCAGCATTGTACTGACTTGGAGAAGAGGGAGAAGACAGCCCTTCCAAAAGCACAACGTTTCCTTTTGGAAGAAAATTTAAACTAAACCATCAAACAAACCCTTTTGCCATTATAACTGGGTGCTAGGGACCATGCCAGCTAATCCCAGAAGCAAAATTAAGCTTGGAGGTTGAAGGAACTGTTAATGATTAGCTGCCTCCACTATCTGTCTGCTTCAAACCATATGAAAAAAACAGTTGATCAACAGGATGTAGAGTTAAAATTTAACTGTTTTCTTCCTCAGAAATAGCCTCAAGGCCAAGTGCAGCACAGCAACAATACAGCAAATAGTTGTTCTCTTCTCTTCTTTTTCTGTGCTGTAGATACCACTTTACCCCATGCGCAATCCCAGGACAAACCCTTTACAAGAAATAGAGACTGCAGTACATTTGGCCAAGCTAATTTGAGGATAACTATTTTAATAAAGCCCACATATATAGGGATACTAAAAAAAAAGGAAAAATAAAAACAACTTCAAGCTTTGACAATTTTTTTAATCCTGAACCACAGCAACTCAAATTTATGAGCCAGATACTCACACAGCCACTACTTCTCTCACTAAATGCACACACAGTTGGTGAACAGCAGTGGAAAAAAAGAAAAAAAACCTCTATCAAATCAACTCAGCTAACCAGGCACTGCCAACTTCAGGCTGTCCTGAAGGACAAGACAACTCACTACACTAACACCACAGATTTACACCAAGCAGATACCCTTACATTTGTTTTAAATTAACTGATACTCCAGAAGCATTGCGCAGGAAAACTCCACTTCAGGTTTTGTACTCCGTTCCTCCCCAGTTCCTCAAAAATGAAGCTGTAACAGCATACACACTCACCTGGCCAACAGGACAGGAGCAGCACTGTGTGGTGCTGCATAGCTATCTTACCAGCAAGCTGGAAAAAGCTGCCAGGCTTTTGGGCAGGGTAGAGTAATGGTTAGGGGAGAGAAGAACAGCTGCCCAGTCCTCAACAGTGAAAATGGTGGCTATCAACTAAAAACAGTAGACAAACAAAACCCCCCAAGAAGTGATTCTAAGATACAGTGTAGGAAGCTACAAATTAAAAAAAATAAAAAACACAAACACCAACAGCCCACCCCCCCCCAAAAAAAAAAAATCAAACCACCACACACTTTCACCCATGAATTTGAGGATGAGTGAAAAGTCATTTCAAGGGCATTTCCTTGATTTGAAAATCTAACATCCAAAACACATTAGACAAAAAAAAAATCCTGAAATTACACCACCATTTTTACCAACAGTTTTTCAGTCTATTTCACACAATGATTTTAAGAACTTAAATTTTCACATCATGAACGTCCTTTAAACAAATGTCCTGTGCTGCACAGAGCTGCAAGTCAGTAACTTTTCAATTTGTCCCTAGGCTCACTCAGACTAGAAAGAACATAGGCTCAAACTCCACAGGCTTCCTCAAGCTGCTGCTTTAAAGAAAGCAAGGAGAAAAGGAAGGCCAAAGAGCTTGTTATTAGCAACAGCCTTCTGTAATTGTGACATTGTTTCCCTTTTTTTCCGGTTTGTGGTTGAATATAGGATTGGGTCTGTTACTAACTCTTTATTTCAGTTAAGTAAAGCCCTGATTACAGGGTAATCAGTGTTACACATATCTCGATGTAAGCAGAATTACTTGATACAAGCAAAACCACAGACATAAGATGCAGCATGACCTGTTACCACTTCCCACCCCAATCTTCCTAGCATACTTGGTGTAATCACGCTTGCTGAGTCTCAATAACCTGTTCCGCACAAAGTTGGCACTGTACTTCCCAAAAGTAATCTGTTCCACACCTCAAGTACTGTGTGCAGTTTTGGGTGCCTCAATGCAAGAAGGACATCAACCTACTAGAGTGTGTCCAGACGAGGGCAACCAAGATGGTGAAAGGTCTCAAGAGTATGTCTTATGAGGAGTGGCTGAGGTCACTTGGTTTGTTCAGCTTGGAGAAGAGAAGGCTGAGGGGTGACCTCATCGCAGTCTACAGCTTCCTCAAGTGGGGCAACAGAGGGAAAGGTGCTGATCTCCTCTCTCTGGCGACCAGCGACAGGACATGAGGAAATGGAATGAAGCTGCGTGAGGGGAAGTTCAGATTGGACATTAGGAAAAGGTTCTTCACTGAGAGGGTGGTTGGTCACTGGAACAGGCTCCCCAGGGAAGTGGTCATGGCCCCAAGCCTGTCAGAGTTTAAGGAGCGTCTGGATGACACTCTTAGTCACAGGATTTAGTTTTAGGTAGTCCTGCGAGGAGCAGGGAGTTGGACTCGATGATCCTTACAGGTCCCTTCCAACTTGAGACGATTCTATGTGAAAGCCAGCATTATTGAAATGCAAGTTAATGGAAAGAACAGTATTTCATTCATTCTATATCTGAGAGCAGTGAAATTCCCTTAAACAAAGGGCATTGCTGGCAGTATAAGAGAAAAGAATGGCATAAGAAAAAAATAAGATTTCTAGTCAAAGACAAGCCAATTGGAACACTAGATTTGACACATCAAGTTAGGCTAGCAAGCCGTCAAATACAGTATCTCCTTTCAGCAGAAACTGTGCCTGCTGTTACACAAAATACTGGGCAAAGATGCAGGTTTCAGATTGAATCTAGTCAATAAAACTATGCAATACATGGGACAGTGAGTGGTGCAGAGAAAGGAGTTTAGTTTCCTTTCTTGACCTCTGGGACAATTGTCTGGATTCCAAGCTTCCTTGTTTATGTTTGAATACGAAAGGTAAGATGTGTTCTACTACCGGTAAAAAACGAGTGACAGCTTCAGATTTAGTTTCTCACAGCAGTAAAATACATATATTTGGATGTTACAAACATTATAACAAACACCAACAAACCTTTTCTAGTAAATACACATTTTCTATTAAGTACAACAAGCTCATACATCCAGACCATAAATTGTAGTGTTAACCAAAGGAAACATAACTTAAGAAACAAACACTAAGGTGCTTTCAGCACCCTCACTCTTTGGAATTTGTTCCTAGACCCAGCTTTAATATTAGCCCTTATTGTCATTCTCCAAAACTCCAGATTTCATGGTCTTGCTATACAGTTTACATAATAAGCTTCCCTGAAATGAAAAAATCTGATGAGACTAAGAACATTAACGTGTTCTGTTTTAGAAATACAGATTTATCCTACTGCTTCTTCCATAAAGAAAGCATATTTAATGAGACTTTTTAAATAAATGAGTTATAGTTAATTGAGTAACGGCACTGAAGAGATCCTGGACAATGCACATTGTACAGGCTACCTGCAAGGAAGTCAGTTTGACCTACGAAAAGGACAATAAAATCCCCAGCTTTAATGAGTTCAGCCAGACAGCTAACTTCAGAGAGAGCACCATTTTATGCTGCTATTTTGTGAGGGAAATTCAAAAGAAAATTTAGTATATTCAACACAGGGAAATGTGAACATATTTACTCTGCAAGAGAAATATTCTACAGAAAAGATCAGTTACGGGTCCAAGGCACATGAGGCATGAAAAAGCTTAAGTGAGTAGTTTGGTTTTTTTAAGACATCACATACAATCAGACATCTACACAATGTTACAAATTATATCCTTCATTAACTCTTGATGAAAATGCAAGTAACTTAAGTATTTGACTTGATTACTATTGCTTATATATTGTCTGATCCCCATCAAGACAGTGTTCAAGAAACTCAAAGAATTTACCCACAGAAATAAAATAATTTATTTCCATCTCTTGTCCAGGAGAGTCTGAGTGCTAAGCAAGCCTGGCCTCACTGGAAATGCAGAGAGCAGAGTGCCAGTGCAACTGGCACTGCTCACCCTTGTTTATCATTATGCACACACTCATTTATCCCATGGGGATCTTCTCCAAGATATGAGGCTCTGCTGGCACTGGGAATTATAACTGTCAATTCCATTGACTAGAAATAGTTCGAATACCCGAGCTGTGTCTGGACCAACTCAGTTACAGACCAAAAGCGGGCAGTTTGGTGGGCATCTGCCTCTTCCCAGTTCTTCAGCACAGACATCTGGTTAAGTTAACCAAAAATCTGAGAAGCATATAAAAAACCTGAAAGAAACCTCGATAGAAGCACTGCCCTGTTATCAGTGACTTGTGGGGCCAATACTATCTCTAAGGTAGAAGACTGATGCAACTTTTTATCATGTGCCGTTAGCCATCAGTTGTGTGAAATTCAAGGCCCTAAATAGCTTTGAACAAATCTTCATCTGAAGGTACCAAACTAGAAGCTTTATACTAGTTATCTTTCACAGTAAAAAGGGGGAAGGTCCTCCTTACCATGCCCGCCATCAAGAGATGAATTCAAGACATCTTTAACAGCCCCTTGGACAGTCACCAGAATCACACCTGCTAAAGTACTGTCAACTTATCAGTCCATCCACAGAACAAAGCCAGTGCTAGCAACAAGCAGGACTTACTAGAGGAGAAGAAAAAGGAGAGGTGCTTTTTTTCAGTTCCCCAAATTCTTTTAAGAATATAAGGATTTCAGGGCTTTATTATTTCACATATACCATCCATCAATCCAATTTTCACTAAGGCTAAAAGTTACTTGCCTGAACACCAGTGCCTAATGTCATCTAAGAATCCTCAGAATATCTTGCCATGCCTTCTGAACCTGCACCATGAAAAGACAGGTCTCTGTCACCTCTGAAGCATTTAGACACCGAAGTTTCACCTTGTGTGTTTGCTTTCTATGTGGTGCAAGCAATGTAGGAGGCAACTGAAATAGATTTAAGAGTTGTATTTCCAGAGCTGCAAATCCAGCAATGTTTTCTTGTAGGTTTATAGATAGAAGTTTCTCACACATTCTCTTCAGCACACAAACAGGTTACAATAGTAGGACAGGCTCTCCAGAAAGCTTTCTCTCCTGAAGTCTAGTAAATCCAGGCCTCTTAAGGTAAAAGGCTAGAGGAGCCAGATAAACCATGCCTTGTAATCTGATATGTCACCTTCCTTTTCCTGCAGAGAGGGTTCACAAATCAAGAGCTTTTACAGATTAGCACAATGAACTAAGGCCATCAACACATATAAGAGCAACTTGCACAGTCTATATAAAACGTTTGCCAGACAGTAGACAGACAAAAGAAAAATAAGAAATACTAAGTCCTATTTCCAGAGGTAACACATATGTAAATGCACAGATTTTTAACACATTTATATACATAAACAATATATATTTTTAATATATATAAAAACACAATACTAACAACGCATTTTACTAATATCATCCAACATTGGGGGGGTTGAAAAGTGGCAGTTGTGTTTATTTTGACAGTTTATCACTGGATTTCTTCAATTAAGTCTGAATGCTGATTATATGCCAGTTTAATCCTATGGAGCTAGCCCTTGACTTAGGAATTTAAATCTTTTTCTTTATATACACTAGCAGATTTTCTCAGATTCTCCTAGCAATCGCCATCGGCATAAAGCAGACCAGATTTCAGCAATGGGTTGAAGGTATTTTCTACCTTTACATAAGTATTTTTCCTAGGATAGCAGGACACTTGCCAGGGGCGGGGGGGGGGGGAGGTGTCAGGCAGGGAAGTATACCATAGGCATCCCATTTACTTAGGACAGTTTGCTTGCTGTATGGTTTTAGAATTCAGAAGCACAGAAGGTAAAACAATAATGCACATAGTCCATAGCATGTCCTGCTCCAGAATTATGTTTCTTAAGCTCTACCAATTTCCATGCAAGACATACTTAAAAAATTGATTCCTGACCAGCAGAACATGTGCTTGCAAGTGTTAAAATACTCATATATCTTAAAAAAAGAAAGAAAGAAAAAGGAAAAAAAGAATGCCGTCATTGATAAGCCTTATTAAAAATCAAGAAGCTGAAAACAAGAATTGGAGAAACGGGCTTAAAGCTTACTGGCCATAGACAAATAGCCTCACCTTTAGCCCTCTTGCTGTTACGAAACTGGAAGCCTTTCTTCCAAAAGGAAGACTATGACTCTAACTCTCAGTGAACCCAAGACCCCAATTTCCAAAACATGATCTGTGAAGTGACACATACACCTATACAACAGCATTGAAAAGGAGAGGGAAGAGAGGTCTGTTCAGCTAAAGGATTATTTATATAGACGCTTTTCAGAGTACTCTATTGGCAAATCTGATCACACATTCTGCTGGAGAAACTCAGCAGAAAGGGGACATGCAGAAAGGGGACACAGGGCAAGGACAGACCACAGGGGCTGGGAGCGGGTGTGTGACATTCTAGAACAAGAATCAGAGCAAAGAAACCAGCCCACTCGTCCAAGAGCCAGACTTGAGTTCATGCCTGGTTTTTCTTTCCTGGTGCCAACTGGAAATGGGAAGACTGCTATGGAGGACACGTATTCATCCTTCAGACAGGACAGAATGAAAGAAGCTTCTCACATTATTCTCCAACAGCTACTTCAGAGCATGTTCATGCAAGGTGCTGATAACACAAAATGGGGCAGTTGAAGGAAATCAGTAGATCTTGCCTGTGAAATGCCACCTCACAGAATTAAGCTCTATAAATGAGGAGCATCTATGGAGCGATACCAGGGTGTCTCATCACACCCTCACCCTCTGCCCCGCACCTTCCCTGAAAGATGATGTCAACACAGAGCATAAGGAGGGGAGATTTGCAGGAGTATCTTTCGGAACAGGGAGAGGGATGTGGGAAGGAAGACTGGCAGATGGCAACTGAAGGCAAATGGAGTTTAAGTCCTACAAAGGAAGAGATTTTTAGCAGCTCTATGGAGGCCCTCATTATGGAAAGAAAACAGTTAAGACAACAGTCCTCCCTCCTCCCCATTGCATTGGTGAAATGCCAGAAGTACTTTGCTGAAGTTCACATAAGTATGGGGGAAATGGAACTTCAAACATCTGGAGTATGGAGGTCAGACAGTGCTGCAGAAGCAGCTGGCCCTGCACGCAGGAGACGGCTGTCTGCCAGGACGTCAGTCGAGTGAAGGGAAGAGGTGGGATGGGTCTGTGGCTAGGAGCAAGAGCCTGGAAAACGGCAGATTGAAGCTCTATTCCTGGCTTCGCCAGACTTCCTGTGCTATGCCAAGCAAGTCGCTTCGCTGCTTGGGCCAGCTTCTCAGAGCTGCCCACCTGCAGCAGCTTTAAGAATTGACATAGACGGAGTGTAGGTGGGCAAAGGTATAGGCAACGCTAACATAGCTGTCCGCTCTAAGCACAGTGAAACACTGCGACGAAGATACGCAAGACTTTTCTGTAAAACAGCTTCCACCAATGTTTTTAATTGCTAGTGAAAATGCAGGAGTTATGGATCATACTTCCTGTGCTTTGGCAAACCCTACTGCCGATTTTAATCATTTGCGCAAACCAAACATACATACACTTCAATAAGAAGTGCGTTGAGAACATTACTCATTTAAGAAAAAAAGCAAGCCCTCCAATGACCTCCGATACATGTTCATGGGGAGTACAATGAATTTTTGCATTCTAGCTTTTTTTTTCTTGGTCATTCAAATTCAGCTGCTAGTTCAATTCCCTCTTCAAGACTCTGAGTATAATAAACAGGTAGGAAAAAAATGCATCACTAATGTAGATGTCTGGGGGAGGACACAGAGAAAGGGAGATGGGGAGATTATTTGCAATTATCTTCTACCTGCCTCCTAAAGTCTGTGGCTTTTCAGCATCAAAAGCTGGGAGCAGGGGAGAAAGAAGTAGCTTCCATGGTGTTATTCCCTGTTCTAACAGAAAACCCCCAATCACTCTACAATACGCTTTCCAGTATTTGCTGGAGATTCAGCTGTGGCTGAACACCACACACCACCACTTCACAACCACCGTACGACAGGAAGTACAGACGCAGCTCTGCATCAGATCAAAACCACAGTGCGTGGCAAATTAATGATTGCTAACCATCCACTTGAGTTTCATGCTGTATGACAAACACCTTTTTGAAGGACAGTTCTCTTACTCGGTCCTCCCTCTGCCCCCTCATCTTCCCTTCACCAAGACAGGATTCTGATAAGGGAACGACCAAGGTACATCCCCTCTTCTCTAGTGAGCTATAGATGTTCTACACAGTGAACTGAATAGACATTTCAGTGATTAACTAACACCAGTTGCATTGCTAATACAAGTTTCCAAAGGAAAAACTACCTAAACAGAACCAAATGCTTATTAATTATATTTGAACACAAGCCAGAAATGCAAAAGTCTGATTAAAAACAGTCTTTAAAATAGAAGACACTTCAAAAGAGAAGTGTTTCAAGTGTACAATCCTACTGATTGATTTTGACAGAACAACAGTTGGGATGTGCAGTCATAACATGTTATGTTTTTATTCAGTCTTAAAAAGCACAAAAAGCAGATAAATGCTTTTGATTATGCAAAGTCAAAATCCCAACTGTATGTGTGAGAGTATTTCAGCACCTGAAATTAGATTTTAGTAATTTCAAATTTCTTTTTTTGCTGGGTATTCCTCAAGATATGCATGCATGAGTAGGCTCATTAAAAAAAAATAGAAAAAACTAAATAGGCTTATGCAAGCTCCCACATGACAGTTGGAACATTTTAAAGTGGCTGAATGAGTCCCTCTTTTCCTTACTGGAAGCAATGCACTTGTCTAGAATTAAACAAAACATACAAATCTAAATATATTCTTCACTGAAGGAAAGCATAAGGACAGAAAGGAAAAATTAAAGGGCTTCTTCAGGAGTTTGGACTCACTGAAGAACCACTATGGGAGCAGAACAAAATTGTATGTCAAACGAATATGGGAGTAGAACAAAATTGTATGTCGAATGAAAAGCATTTTGTGTGCCAAAAAAAGCAACTTCATAGGAGATGAACATGTGCAATTGCAAAGAGCACTGCAGGTGGCTGAAAAGGAAACCATATAAAAAAAGCCCATTAAAAAAATAAACTCAACAGAACAAGTCTGAACTTTCTGAAAGTTTGTCTGAGGTAAGGAACTGATAAAGCTGGAATGACGACAAGCCAGAATGCTCATGCCTGAATAAAAAAAAAAAAAACCCCAAAGCCAAACCCCTCACATTTAGTTGTAACTTGGCATTTCAAAGGGGGGGGGGGGGGGGCACACAAGACACAACTCACCAAAAGACACAAGCTAACATAGCCTTAGCTATAATTTATCACGTCTTTAGTGCTTTAGTTTAATCACCTCTAATAGCAAAAATAAAATATTTTCCAATTATAAAGGTTATGTTACATGGCTGGGATAGTGGATTTTATTGCTCAAAATAATCATTATGCTAAAGAATAACTCCCACATAAAACCTATTCTGATGTTACATGTACTTACTTCAAAGTTTTCTGAACTAATTTGCATGCACACTTTTCTTAAAAAACCAGAAAAACAAAAAACAACAAACAACCCAAACCCAACAAAAAACACAAGCAAAACCCACATACACACACACAAAAAATTCCTCTCCCAAGCACCCCCCTTCTCCACGTGAATTCAGGGTCTATGGGGTATCTAAGATTGACAGTCCTGGGACAGATCGTTTCCCTAAGACATAAAACAGGAACAATACATGTGGACATGATGTTGCATATCCTTTAGCCACCTGCCAACATAATTTTGATTACAAATCATCCAAGGGACTATGTTATTTCTATACTACTTTGATCATATCTCATTTGATGGCAGTGATATAAGCCAGTGGGAAAACTGCTGGTTTTCAGTTGGGTCAGCACTGCACCAAGAGTAACTCATCAGTATTAATTAAACAGCCATCAGATGGCTCAAGGCCGTACTATCTACATCACAAACCCTCTTGGCTTAGTGCCACAGACACCGCTTACCACATGTGAAATTTCTTTCTCTCTTCTTTTGTTTCCTAAATGTTCAAAGGTTGAAGATTGCATTTTCTCCAGAAGAGAACTATTGAAGTTCTGGAATTTTTTCAAGGTTTTGTACAAAGCAAGCAAGTCTCCATGGCAAACAACTCTGTTGCAACACTATGAGGTACTACTCCAATGGGAGGATAACCAGCAATGGCCAGGTTTTTTATCTTGTCCCCATTGCTGGTGAGTCTCATCAGTAAAATAAGATGGCAGGAACAACACTTAGCCACTACAGATCCCACTTAAAAGTGTTCAGTATACTTACTCCACTCTGCAGTTAACTTGCTACTCATACTACTACCTTCAGCATATTATTACAGCAAAGAGCTCTTCCATGTCACTTTAACATCAAAACAACTAGGATCTGACAAGCTCCTCACTTTTGTTTTCAAAGACAAATATAGAACAAGAAGTTCAACTCTCTGACCCAGTCTCCCCTTTCTCAAACCCCCTTCAGTAACCAGCTATCCCTTCTGAAGGTATATCAACAGAGGACAAGCTTAAAAGCATCGTGAACCTCACTCAGCTCAACCTACTTCCGAAATCCCAGTTTCCACAGCATTGCACATGGAAGCCTATCAACATATTCTAGCAAAAAAGGAAAGTTAACAAAAATTCCCTTACATGTTTCCTAAGACTGCGATGCTATTTTGGACTGACTCATACAGACTTCTCATAATTTGGGATATATTAAGTAAAAGCAGAAGACAGACAACCAGATGACAAGCATGTATGACATTTACCAGTTTAACAGGGTGGGGAGGAAAGGACAGGGCCGAGATGGAATTGCTAAGGCTGCTCTACTTCTCCATTGCCATTTTAATTTCCACGTACAACTAGAACAGGAAGTTGCACATGGTTTCTGGAAATGGATTTCCCTTAGCCTCCTACTCTTGGCCATGACCAATATGAAATACCGCAATTATATCTGCTGGAAACATCCACATGGCCTCAACAGTCCTAGCAGCACTTACTCCATCCTGAGCCACAATCTTCCCCAGCCAAAATCTGTTCAGACTAAATCTGGGCACTCTGTCAGAGGGCCCTGGCCCAACAAGAAACCATGCCACCAGTCAACCCCTCCTCCAAGGACCACCTCTCAGACTTGTACATGGACGCACCTAGCAGCGTGTTCTTGGCTCCATCCTGTGCAAGTGCACCTGAACACAAACACTGCAGCCTGATGGCAGGTTGAAAGCCAGTACAAGTCTTGAAGAGAAGTCCTGTATGTAGGCACAGAGAGGACATCGCTACGTCCCTGGTGCTGAATGCATTATCCCACTACTGTTAAAGTAAATTCATTAGTCAGACTGATGATGTGTTCAGAAATTAGACATTTCCACTGTGCAGTTATTAGCATAATGATTAAACTTGATTGCAAACTCTTGGGGAGAAGAGCAGTGTCAGCCATTGGGGATGGCACACAGAAAGAAGCCTGTAGAAAGAAGCAGCCAGAAGTCTGTATTTGTTAAGATCTTGTCTCCAGGATAATTGAGCCCACAATTCAGAGTCTAGGGGAGGCAGAGAACAAAACACTGGCACAGGAGAATGGCAGGAAAAAAAGAGACCGGCCAACTCCTAATGTCACATTAGGCAAAAGTTAAACATACACTACACAAATATTGACCAGTGAAGTGTTTAAAGCTAACTGAGGAAGGTACACTGGTGCCCTGGTAAAGGTGCTCCAAACACTGTGGTGGGTTACAGGCCTCTGAACTGCACCACAGCATTTCAAGGTAAGGCCTTACAGCTCCGCAATAACAATGACCACAGACTCGTGCATGACTGGCCACTGGCCTGTGCAATACTGGACAGCTAAGTACACGCTGAGGAGTTACTGAACTTCTGCAAGAAACCTAACTGTGCAGGAAAGTGGCTGGGATCAATATATTGCTAGAGTTACCTTAATCAGGGAGGGAGGTGTTAGTGAGCGGTAAAATACTTCCTTGAGAGATAAAGCGGTACATCAGGACACAATTTAACAAACTACAGAGACAGCTGTCCAAACTTCTGTGGCCTGCCTCCTCCCCAATGCTTCGGTATAGCACGGTTTTCCTAAATGAGGTCAATGTTCTTTTTGGATTTGAGTTGTGTATACCCATTCAGCAATACAGACAGTGTTTACTCCCAGCAGTACATAGCTAATGTAAACAACAGCTATGCATTTGGTTTAAGAACTACCATGAAGAAATCTAAGCAAATGGGCAGGAGGGGAAGAGTACACAGGGAAAGTATCTTTAGTCAAATAAGATCTGCAGACTGCTTAAAATCTGTTTTTCCAGGATGTTTGCTTAAGTCACATAATTGTTTGCAGAACCTCTGCTTTCTAAAAATGCATTTGGAAAAATTCACACCACATTTTCTTTATTCTGTTTCTACTGATTAGATGATGCTTTTAAACTTTATCGAACTAGGTGACCTGTCATTATCCAATAATGACCAGTCAGCAGCGTTCTCTCAATCTTATTCCAGGCAAACAGTTCACATGGAAAACAGCCTTTGAAAAGCTTTTCAGATTTCCAAAAGAATAAATGGTTAGATACATTTATTTCAAGTAATTCAGCCAGCTCTAATAGAGAGCATCTCCGAAGAGTTTGTACATTGACTGAAGGACTACACATTTAATGCAGCCCAGGAAAATACAGTTTCACAAAGATGTTGAGTTGAAAATAAGATGCAAGTTACTTGGAGTTGTGGTCCCATCAAGATCCTGTTGCTCCCAGGTCTGGAGGTCTAGAAGTAAGAAGCAAGCTAACTGGGATTGAAGCTTGATATTCTGTCTGCCAGCGAAGAAGCATGCTGCACTGCAAGAGGCATGCTTAAAGCAGCAAAATCCCAAGTGACTGAACTTGAATATCTCTCAGAGCTTATGGAAACCATCCCCCGCTTCCTGAAGTTTCATTATTTGTTAATGTTCCACAGCCTGTGCTAAGAAAAGGGAAAAACACATTATTTTAACCGAAATACCACGAACACCTGCAGAAGTTCTCTCCTCCAGTTTTAGCATCCAGATGCCAGAGTAGTATTCTACTACATCAGAGATGCTTCAAAACTGTAATATATAAAGGACAAGCATGTCTATGGTCAGCAGTCATTCAACTGTCAAAATAAGGCACTAACAGACATGTCTACAGGTCACATGGATGAACACCATTCATATAGTACAGAAACAGGTATGCTTAATTACACCTCAATTTAGGAGGAGACTAAACCAGTGATGCATAAGTGGCAAGCAGACCATCCTCAGTGTGCAGAGAGGAACAAAGAAAATGAAGGATGGTCTAGCTCTTATCAGCTTACAGGCTTATAACTTTGTCAGTGCTGTCTCTTAGCATGAGATTTAGGGTGTATGAGGAAACTAAATCCAAACACAGTGGCACAGGTAAGAGATTAGATAATTGAGAAAGTCTAATTTCTTTCAGGCTGTTTGACTGGACTTCTCTCTTTACCTTAATGACCCATAATTACATGAAGAGAGCACATTTCTGGTGTGACTTACAGGTTTCACCTCCCAAATGGAGATTGTCCTCAGTTACTTCAGCGTCTCACTCATCACCACAGCAGGCAAAAAGTGCCCTGAGTTGGAGCACTGGAATAACATATTTCTACCGTTCATCCACTCTCAAATGCCACATTTCATCTGCCAAGACACACATGCAGATCCACTGCATAATTTCAAGCTAAGTTTATTTTTTTTAAAAAGCATCCAGTTTTAAATAGTACTTGAATTTCTTCTAATTAAGAGGAATAAGCAATTTGCTAGTCTGCATGAGTTGGCATGTTATTAGCTTACCATACACTATCTATCAGCTATTAGAGACCAAAAATACGTACGCTGCTCAAGAACTTCAGTAACACCTTCTCCAGCCTAGTTTAGGTGACAAGCCTTATCCACAGTACAACTCATCTCTTTTAGTCCTGTACTACATCTGGCCATTGCTGTATCTTGCCCAATACTTGACTTAACAACACACATAAGAAAATACTATAAATGAACAAAGAAGGATCAGCTTCCCAAAGAGGAAGTTTATCCCCTCTCCAGTCAGATAAAGGTTGATTTGTGGTTTGAAGGCTTATCCTGCAACCTTATTCAGCCTGGTCTTGAACGCAGTTCAAAAATATAACTTAAAGAAGAAAAAACAATCCCATAAGACACTGAGTTCAACAAGAAAGCAGAATTTCCTAAGATCAAATCAAGCCTTTCAGTCATTATTCAATATTTCC
Source organism: Gavia stellata (assembly GCF_030936135.1). Lineage (NCBI taxonomy): Eukaryota > Metazoa > Chordata > Aves > Gaviiformes > Gaviidae > Gavia > Gavia stellata. The sequence continues at coordinate 18,635,364 of NC_082599.1, read as the reverse complement.
TTGTTCTTATATTTTCAAAAGATGGCCCAACTGACCTTTCCTGAAGCAATGATATGACACCATGACCTACTTGTTGTCACTTCGTATAGAAGTTTGTTAGCTTTTAATCACACCCTTGTTGCTCCTGGTTTTGCCACATGCAGGAATTTGAGATAGCATGACAAGATCAGGTTGACAAGACATTATTTTTCTCTTGCAAGCAGAGAACAGAGAAGCCAGTTAGAGAAAATAGCAAGCTATGTTTCAATCGCCGTGTGACACCACAGTGAATTGTACTGTCGGATCCATTGTAAATAACCATCCCAGGACAATATGTGAGAGGAGAAAGCAAGGCTTTTAAGCATGAACAGGTGAAGCTACAAAACCATTACACATTAGCGTTCATACGAGGGTACATTCAGGAAAAAGTCATAGCCGTTTAGCAGATTCTCAAAGAGGAAGCAAACAAAGTATAAGATCTATGATTCTATGGTCATGCACTATTTACATGCCCATCAGACGTAATTAAGCACAATATTAGGCAAAATTATTAAATAATATAACTATTTGCTGGAACCAGGTATGAACATTAGAAAGGAAAGTGACAGCTTTAGTAATCTATTTTTTGCAATTGAGGAAGAGGCAGACATACTTCTATGGTGGTTATTTCTACATGTACAGCCAGCGTTCCAAATGTGAATGACTGAACAAAGCGAATCGTGGCCTTCACTAGTTGCCACTCAAACTGTGCTAGTCCAAAACATATTCTGATTTTTCTCAAAAAAGAAAAATCCTGCATACAGTACAGCTTTTAACCAAAAAAATCAACAATTTATTTCCACTACCACCACAATGCCCTTTCCATTATGGCATTAGCAGCAGGGTCAGTTAAGAATCAAAAATATTCTCCAGGAGAATAAACAATTCTGAAAAAATAAATAGAAATAAGTTACCGTGATTATTAAGTGTTTAGCCATAAATTATATCAATTAATACAATTTCACACACACTTTTTTCCATTACAACAAAGAAAAACTTTTCACTTTGTGCTCTGCGACTGCCCCAGTGATGCAGAGGTCATACTGTTCCAGATGATGTTGCGGAAGGAGGGATACATAGCAGGGCACAGCAGCCACATGACAAGTGTTTGGTAAGGTTAACACAGTTGGATAGGTTTCCACACTTTTTCGAAGTTACAATAAAACAACAGAAGCTGTCCCAGCTTTAGAAGAGCAGCTAATAAGTCATTCATACACCTCCCATGAACTAATAAAAGAGTTTGTTCACTGCATATATATATGACCTGTAAGGGGGCTTTTACAAGGCATGCATAACAGATACCAATGGGTCCCAAAAGGCTGCTAGTAAAGAGAACAAAGTCAAACCAGCAGCAGTATAAAGAGCAGCAGAATGTTACTGCCGGCTTATAGAACACTCATATGAATCATTACTTGGTTTTCCATCTACAGATCGGTATTAACTTAGCACTTTCATGCCCCCCAATAAAACCAGCCAGCTGAACAGCACAGGAAATCCAGCCACAAGCACCCAGCAGCATGTGTTCATGAGTTTGAGTGGCAGATTATGAAGAGGGGTAGCTTCAGTGATGCAGTACAACCAAGACTGATCTGCTCCATAATAAGCTTCTTGTACTTTCTTTTCCCCTACTGTAGTCAGCTCAAGCATAACAGTACCCAGCTACCATGAAAACCAACGTCCCAAATTGCTGCACTGGATGGCACAGATACAGTGACCGACTTAATGCTTTGGTAGCTGGTTACCTGCTGCTGTATTAGACACAATGTTCTTCTAACCATCACCTCATACACCGCATTTCCTTTTTGCTTTGCCCTTATGCCACTAAAACATAGACAGAGATAAGAAAACCCTAATTCCATGTAAAACAGGAGCCATTCACATGTGAAGGCTGCTGGTTTACTGAGACTTGAAATAGAAGGAAAATTAATTTCAGGCAACAATCTAATCAGATGTATCCGAACAAAAGAAAAAAAAGACTCCTTGAAAAGTCCAATATGTGACTTTACAGCAGATGAGTGACGCATTTCGTTTATGTGGGGTATCCTCTACATATGAGAGGTTTTCATTAAAAAAGAAAGATTGCACAAACACCCTTGACTCCTTTGTTGCACAAAATTATCAAAAAGGCCTTTCAGAGTAATGTTCACAGTCCTGGGATTTTTGGCTTTGATTTCAGAAAACAAGAGGCTGCATCAGATCTCTTAATTTAGCATTTAATGAGGTATCTAGAGCTTTTGACCAAATACCCATTCAGCAGAAAGGAGATTTTAATGATCTAAAACTCATTGAGAACTATGTGTTCAGACTACCCTCCTACTAGACTGTGGAATGGGAATCAGCATATGAAGGAATTCACTACAGTCAACAGCTATTAAAGTCGGCAAACTCCCCTATACCCCAAAACCACGTTCAAATCCTGCATTCACAAAAAATAAAAAAGTGGGAATAAAGAATGACAGGAAACAAAAAAGTTTCTGGCTTCGTTTATTCTTCTCCATCAAAGCAACTGCCCTTCCCCATCACAGAAAGGCTGACAATTGTGATTGCTCTCTCATAGGTGTACATAACTAAGTATTATGGGGTGGGGTTTTTTGTTTTGATTTTTTTTTGTTGGTCATATGTTGGAGTTTTTTTTGACTGCGTCAGCTGAACTGTACAGGAATTACAGACAGATCCTACGTGTATTCATTTGTGGTCATGAAGGGAATTTCTCAACAGAACAGCTGACAAGGCAACCCTTACACATTATACTACGTTTTGAGCTATTTATACATATCATGTAGAAGCTGATATGCACAAAGTTAACGATTTTCATAAGCAGACAGATAACCAGAGCAAGCACAGTACAATTTCTTGGAGCCTTGGCCTCTATCACAGAGAGTACAGGAAGAACAGGATGTGAAGCAAAGGCCACAGAGATAACCGTCAGCAGTTTATTAGGAGAGGGAATGTCACCCAAGGCAAGATTAATCTAAACAAAAGGTGCAAGTTTCTTTGCCATATTTAGAATATTTATGTCTACTGACAAGCAAGGGCAGTCCAAGTGAACCAGAGAGAAGACATTATCTTTCTAATGTATACAACATTATCTAATGCTCTAGTTCCTGCAGAAACACTTGGTCTCTTGACACACTTTTGGACATGCAGAAAGGAAGGTTTGTATGGAAGTGGAGCTTACAAGGATTTGTAGACATGGAGTCACAGTTTCTCCCCTGACTTTGTAATCCCCCTCACCATTTAGTTCGCATAGCTTATGATGTGCCTTGCAAGGATACAAAGTCAGCTTTTAGGATATATTCAACTACTGCAGTGTAACACTGAGAAGAGTCACACCAGAGGGTAACCTGTTCCAGTGCTGCAACACCCTCCAAAATAAAAAGGATTTTCCCAACTCCATGCACTAACCTGCTGAGTTTCAACTTGTGGATAACTGTTCAACAATACACTGTCACTACCAAGAGAAACACTAACTGCAAAGATGACAGAGCCAGACTTAAGTATTTGTAGGCTACCATCACGTCACTGCCTTGCTTCCTCTTTGTCAGACTAAACAAGCACAACTCCTTCAAATTCTTGCAGGCTGTATTCTCCATGCCCCTGACCATCTCAGCATCCCTCTCTGCTGGACTATCTCAAGTTTCCCTAAATCACTCTTGAACAAGGCACGGGTGACAAAAAAAAAATGGACACAGCACTCCAGACAAAGCCTTATCACTGCAGAGCAGATGATAATCACTGCCCCTCATCTGTCAGCCACACTCTTCCCAATGCAGCCCTGCCACGCTGTTTCACTTATTCAGATGGCTTTGTGTTGTCAGCTCATGCTGAGCACAGCATCCACCAGCACACCAGCTTCCTTTTCAGCAGGATGGTTACTCATGGAGTCACCTCCCAGCACATACGAATGCATGGGGTTATTCCACCTCAGGTGTAGGTCCTTGCACCTTGCCCAGTTTCCCAACGTTTCTGCTGGCTCAATCCTCAAGTTTCTCTGCACTGAAGCTCTGCCATTCAGCATATGAATGACCTTTCCTAATTTAGAGTTATCCCCGGCCATGCTGAATGGTCTCCCAAGAATATTCTGAACAGTGTGGGCTCCAGTATTGACCCTGCTTGTTAGCAGCCATCAAGTTTGCTAGTTCTGGCTAATTTTTTTTTCCCCGTTAACAGTCCTTTTGTCCAGCCCATGCATTCTTCATGTCAGAGAACAAGATCAGAGTTTTAAGCATCCTCTTCTTTTTAAAGATGCAACTTCAGGGTTAAAGTACCTGGACAGCTGTCCTTTGGAAGCACAGTCATCACTAAGAGGATCTGGAGAGGTCTTTTGCTCCCATCCATAAGTGTACTAAACTACTTTACATAATTGCTTGTTTCTAGGCATGACCACCCACATTCATCAGCAGATGATTTGTCACATTTTGTACCCTCTTGCTAATTCTTGACTTTCAAACATCAGTTTGAACTGTGTTGTGATCATGTATCACAATCCATGAAGGCAGTATCACATTAATCCAAGGACAGACACACACCCTCTAAGAGAAAGCTCTTTCCCACAGAGTCCCCACTGTACATGCACTGCCTTATGCCTCTTCAAACATCAGAGACCTGCTGAGCACCTAACAGCTCTTGTGCTCTTCTTCCCTAGCATCAAACACCAATTATTGTGTTCTCAACTTGCTGCTACTTAGGAGCTCACCCCTTCAAGCCCCAGAACATCTTCAGCAGAGCTCCTCTGAAACCTAATCAACATCAATGCTGACTGGTTGCTCACCCAATGGGAAGGCCTTAGTATTTGGGGATGGGAGTTGTGTGTATGTGTGATTTAACACAGGCTACAGCTGTAAGTTTCAGAAGTCCTACAAGAAAAGATAACTTTTGTGTTATTTCATTATTCCCCCTGACTTTAGCTAGACAACCATACCATAGAAACAGAAGGCATTTGGCTTTCTACTTGCATGCAGTATTTGAATTACACGTGCAATGAATTAGACATGGATGGTGACAGGCAAGATTCTTCTAAACTAATTCAGGGATTTTGGGGTTTTTTTTAGTTCTAAAAGCTTCTAACTTTTAATGATGACAAAAGATGCACGTATTTTTTTTGCTGAGAGTTATGCTTTCAGAACATATTGTTTTTTAATAGTCCATATTTTGCATTAGAGGAAAGCTTCAGATGCAGAAGAAAATTTTAACACTGACTGTTTCTTAAAAAGGAGTCTACTGCTTCCTTCATGCTTCAAGAGGCACGGTTTTAAATACTGAGCTATTTAAAAACTGTTTATGTCCAGAAAAAAAAAGGAGTAGTTGCTAGACCCAGTACTGCAGCTGCTCTGACATAAATGTGACCACTGATCAGTTACATTTTTCAGTTTTGACACAGTAAACAAGGATGTCCCTGTCAACCTCTCTCTCCTCTGACAAATCTGGCTCTGTCCCACCTTCATCCTCTTGAAGTTTGTGGAAGTGAAGCAGGAAAAAATTTATCTTAAAGTACATGTTTAAGTCAGCTCTTGTTTCGGGGGGGGGGGGGGGGGGGGGGGGGAAGAGGGGAGAACAACCAAGAAACAGCAAGTCAAAAGAGCAAAAGAACACAGGCCCAAATTTCTAGAGGAACAGTTTTCCCTTGTCAAATATTCAAGCTATGAAAAGCTGAATTTTTAACTCCTCTAATAAAAGACACTGACTTTCAGAATGAAGGGACATGAAGGGAGAGAGGGATATGAGAGGATTTTTTAATTTTGTTTTTTAAAGAATTAAGTCGTTGGCTCAGGGACCCATGCAAGAATGGCACAAATGAACATGAGTTTAAACAGCAAACTAGAATTTCATTTAATACACATAGGAAATAAACATTGTAAAGCACAAACTCCATTCAGAGCACAAATATACAGTGTCTTGCTTAATTCATCATCAGGGTGCATGAAAAAATCCTAGGTTTATTTAGTTGCAGCACACCTTAAGAAATATCATATGCTTAATGTTAAGGTCTTGATGCCCTCATCACCTCAATGTCCAAGGTCCTTCCTGGTGTCTCCAATTGCAAGCTGACCCTCAGCTTCTCCTTTCCCCTTTCACTGTTCAGTCTATGCATTTGCTCACCTTCCCTAAAATTGTTACAAAAGAAAATACTACCTATTCCAAACACCTTACACTTCATATGCTACAAAGAAAGCAAAACACCTGGCTATTGCTGCTCAATCTTCTTCAAGGAAAATGTCTTTTTGGTCACTTCAACTGAAGGCAATCTATACCATAGCAGAACTGCTGCTCTGCTACTGTCTAGCATTTACAGATGGACAAGTCAGCAGTGATTGCTAGGAGCCACATGGGGCTCAAGTGCTTCCTCCATTGCCTTTTTACACCAGTGTCCCATAGGGAAAGTTGAGAAGGCACACCATAGCAGTGCAGCACTCAGGCTGGCTCTGCTTTCCTATCTTAGATCAAAACTAGCTCAACTTCTACCTGAAATCTCCCTTCTAAGTATGGCCATTCTCAAGACAAAAGCAAAGTAAAGCACCAAATAGGAACTGACAGAAATATGCAATGGAACTGTGACTGCAACAGAAAGCTTGTAGTAGGGAGTCTAGAGGTATATATGCCTTAATATCTTTACTGAAGCCTTGATACTCATGTTGGTCTAAAGTATAGACTTGCTATCTTTTTCCCCCCAAATCTTGCCTAACAGGATGAGTAGGATCTCTTACACCAGAAGGGTTTGCAAACTTCCCCAGAACAGTGATCAAGTCTCTGCTCTGCCACATCAGAGCAGCTTGGAAAGGTCAAGTCAGCTTGGGAAAGCTCAAAGTCAGTATCAATGGTTTAAGCCAAAAAGCTAAGCTGTATATGCACAGCTCTGTAAGTTTGCTGTAGTAAATAATTATGTGGGAGGTCACTCCAGACCCACACGTTACAGCTGAAAGACAACTATGACTGCAAAAAGATATAGATGCAGCTGGGCAGGCTTCTGCTGTGGCTGCTATGTGAAAGCCACTCCTGGAGCTGTTCATTGCCTCTGTGTGCTCAGAGCAGTGCTCCCTCACCACAGTGTGATTACTCATGTGAAGCCTCTCTGTTTGCTCTCAATACAAAACCAAAAGTTGAATTAATTTTTTCCTATAAAAGCAAGCAAACTTTCCACCTGTAAAATTAAGCTCCAGTAACAAGAACATAACACACCACTCCATCACCTAACATTTCATGAGTAATTTTTCCAGTGAAGGAGGTACATAGCTAGGAAAAATATTGAGTGGATACTAATCAAGATTAGCTATCCAGTCATTTAGCCTAGAGTCATTCTGGAAAACATGCATAGAGAACTGAAACACAGTAGGGGAACAGAAACTGCCTTCAGGTCAGAAGAGCCACAGCATTTTCTTCCGTAGAAAAAGTTGGTTTTTTAAACCAGAAAAAGACTATCAAATTGTACCTTATCTCACAGATACCTGTTCTATGTTGCAAAACCCAGAATTGAGTAATTGACTGGCAATGCCTCAGATCTGTGTTTCTAGGCAATACTTCTTTTATGGAAAAGAATTCCATTTTGAGAATATGTTCATCCCCATGTTTTAGTGGCATGAAAATATTCACGACTGATACAAGCACAGGGAAAGACACTCTGGAGACCTCGGGGAATTTAGAAACAGTTTATCAAAGCAACTGCATAGCAGATTTAAGATACGCAGTTGAAGCATTTGAGCAGAAACATTTCAAAGCAAATAGCTGAGCTGGTATGTGTGCATTATCTGTATCCAGTTTAATTCTACAAAATTAGTCTGCAGAGGTTCATTTATAAGCAAGGATTAGTTTCAGGAAAAGACCAACCAGGACAGAAACTACAAGCAAGTGACCTTGCTAAACACTCCTCAAAAGCTCTACAAAGCTCTGATTGTTCACAGTCTTTAGCAAACAGTTCATGTATCAGGTGACTCAATAGCTTTCAGCATAGTGCCTTCAATTCAAGCAGCAAACAGTACAGAGGGTTAACAACTTTTGTGCTGGTATCAAACATTTTGGCTTTTTCCATGGTTAGTCATATCTGTGGGCCACTAAGAATTTAACAGTAATTGCTTCACACACTCTGCAGCTCTGAACCATGTAAGAAAATATGTGCACAGTATAAAAGGACATCCAATGTTTGGAAAGCCTGTAGGTTCAGTCATTTATCCAGTCGTTTCTTCAGAGGTAGTCATAATCCTAGCATCAGGAAATCTCTGAATACTTGACAGAATAAGAAACTTATCTACAGCAAATATACTTCCTCCTACTTTCCTGTCTCAGTGGCAGGTACTTCTAAAATACTTGATACAGCTTTTAACACTGTGTAGTTCTTAGCACATACTAACTTGACAAGCCTTTTTGAAAGGTTTGTTACTAGGAGGGCCCTTCCACATGCACTGGAATCTTCTCCCTGCTGACATGCTTTCAGAGAACCACTGTGCTGCCATTTAACAGAAAGATTTTTAGAAACCACAATTACTTTAAAAGAACAGCAAACAGAGGTTAGCAGGGCCTACAAGGAGACAGACAGCAGAGGCCATGAGAAGCATTTTCTTTCAAGTATTTGGTCTAAGGTGTACCACCAACAGGGTATCGGTTGACCAAAGGTTTTAAATTCACCAGCTGCACTGAAGAACATTTAAGGTTGAATCCTCTGAGACTTGTTTATGAAATGTCTCAGATAAGCATAGGACATAAAGCCCAAAGATTAAACTGAAGTTCAATAAGAGCATGTGACAGAGTGGACACTGGACCCTTAACACTCACTCAAGCCCACTTCAGAACAGCAATTAAGGGTGAAATAACTAGTGGATCCTGTCCCTCCCTTCCTTGGCACTAGTATAGCACCCACCTGATTATGCAATAAGCCACTTCCAAGTTAAACACAGCAGACATTTTTTGGCTGAGTTACCGTACAATCAGACCAGTGCCAGATCAGGTACAAGACAGGCAGCAGCAGCAACTCTACCCCCTCAGCAGCAGCCAGCTAGGGTGAAGCTTCAGCCAAGGGAACACAAGGCTTCCACTGACAGGGACAGGCCTGTTCCTTCCCTGTTTCCATATCCTCCCGGCATCAACTCTAGCAATACTGCAGTCACAGTACAAGTCAGGTCAGGTCACTCATCCAGCTGCCTTGGCTTGAGCAGGTAGTGGCAGCATGTGAACCCCTCTCCCTCTTCACACAGCTCATGAAATTATGTCCTCCAAGGGTATGAAAACAAATGAGATTTATTTAGTGTTGCAACATATGCAGTAAATACCACCACTCATATGGTACTTCCATCTGGATTTCCTTCAGAAACAGAATCCTTCTCTCTACCCCTCCCTCAACCGCAGCTTCAGATCTTAGAATCTTAATTATTTACTCCTGCTTTAAACCAAATGTAATCCCAGTGCTTCTTGATAAAGGAACTGTTATTTCAGTCATAACCTCCATCACAAAGTGGTTTTCATAAATATCAAAAAAGCCTTACCATTTTCTATCTGCTACTCAGAATTCAAAGTCGTCAACATAAACTACTCAGCTCAATAATACAAGAGACAAGATAATGCCTCCTCCAGTGTTATCAGTCCTCTATTAAAAAAGATTACCTGGGAGATATGGTTGATGGAGGACTCCATCCTCCGTAGCTGGGATGCTTGGATGTCCAGCAGTTGTAATACATTGTTGGCCAGTGCATTGATCTGATAAGCAACACTGGCTAGAGATTGAGTTGTGTAGGCTTTGGTCTCTTCTAATGCTTTCCTTTTATCTGGAGCCTGTAAAGCAAAAGAATAAGACATTTGCTTAAGGCCAGGAAAAGGGTGGGGGAGCAGGGGAAAAAAAAAAAAGACAGTAACAAAAAAAACCCAAGATATATTTAGAAGAATCTGTAACCAAGATCTGACTGTGCAGTCAAGTATTCAATCTGCATCTATATTTAAAAAAATCTCAATAATAATGAGCATATAAAGAATTTGAAAAATATTTAACCATAATAACAGTACATGCTGAGAAACAATTCATTCAGTAGAAAAAACAACACTATCATGACTTGTTGGAGTGGAGTTTCTAAAGCCTGCCCAATCCTTCATTTCCAGAAAAGCTTCCAATTCCCCAGGAACACTGAAACACAGCTATTGCTATCTCTTATGAGGTCATGCAGCCCAAGCCAGTTAAAGACAAAGATATTTTCCCACAGTTGGGTGTCCCCTACTGCACATGCCACCTACAAAGCCAGCCCTCCAGCTATGCTGGCTACTACTCCCACAGTCCAGGAAAAGGGTGAGCAGAGCATCAGGATGGCATGCACAGAGCACTCCTGCATGCAGGAGTATTTGTGAAATTATCTCTCCTCACACAAAAGCTTAATAAACTCTCCTTCACAGCTGATAAAGTTCATCATTGACTGTAAAGACACACATATTTTGAGGTGTCAGAAAGGAGCACAGCTTCTCTCCAAAGGGCAGAAATATAACGAAAGGATCACTTTCCCACTGAAATCACACCTTGCTAAGGTGAAGCCCTCAATCTGTCCTGAGGCATCACTCCCTAGGACAGTAACCTGCCCTCTGACAAGATCAGCAACTGCTTACATGAGTTGAATTGCATGGCTCAACTAAGTGCCTTCTCACTGGCAGGATGGGAGGTACCAACACCACCTCCACCTGGAAAATACACAGGCACCCCACTCTGAAGTAATCCCTGTATCACAGCTTGGGAGCTGGCATTGGAGGCCATGCACTTCATCTGTTACCCAACTTGCAAATTGCAGCTATCCAGAATTCTCTTTTATTCCCTTTGTAGGAGAGGTGCACTGCATAATGAAATATTTGCAGTACACAATGACTCAGTGCTAGCATAGTTTCTTCTGTGTTTTATTTATTTGTGGAATAGTCAGTTGATCTCAGCAACCAAAAGGAAAGGTTCATATTAATAGTCCCTTCCAACTAGACTTCTGTCTGTTTTTTTAATTGATTTCTTTGAATAACACTCAACACACACATTGTATGCAACAGTTACAATATCAAGAACAAAGTCAGGAAACAAAGAAATTCCGTTTGTGCTCATCCAAGCCCTGTGTTTTCCAGCTTCCATGCACTCATTTATTTTTAAAATCCTGCCTCTTATTTCTTCACCTCAGTATTTCAGTTTAACATCCACAAGTGTTAAATGTGCCCCTGAGTTAAAGTATGAAAAGACGCAACAGCTAATAAGGAATCCTTCTCATCTCCCCTGCTTTAAGGAGGAAACCAGAAGACAAGCTGTTCATATACATTATAACGCTGCATCATGACCTAAATACTGCAACACAAGCTATGCTACCTTTTAATTATTTTTTAAACAAGGATGAATTCCCCCTCAATCCAGGAAATTTGTTCATATTCATGATTAACCTTCCTAGCAGTGTTTTGACACTTATTAGAACACTTGATTAATGCCATCCTTCAAACAAATTCACATACAGATGCCTTCTACAATGTGAAACAGCAAGAACAGTTTAACGCAATCTGTTGCCAAAAGGTGAAACAGCTATTGCATGTACTAAGGCCACACTACGCAAAACTCCATTTTTTAGTATTTCCAAATGCAAACAAAGCTACCTTTCACCTAAAAAGAGTTTTTCTAGCTGTCAGAAAACATTAGTAGAGTCATTTTGCTTCTTTAGAAAACAAACTTTGGTGGTGATGGATCTGTAAAACAACTACTAAAGGTTCAAGAACCAAGTTTCCCAAAGCACCCTGGCTTTCCGAAGAGGCATTTTAAACTTCAGACCGTCACTAGCAGTGATTTTAAAAACACTGTCCTACTGAGCTGGAGCCTAGAGAAAACAACTGATGATTTATACTTGAACTTCTACCACTCTGGACAACGGTGAAAATGCAGGTAGCAGCTTCAGTGATATCTGAAATAAAAGGTTTACTGAACTAGACACAGCCAACAAAGCAGCAGTCAACACAATTCTAACTTTATATAAACTCAAGTGTAGATCTGTAGTCTTTACTTATGCAGGTTTTTTATTACAAAGTTTCAACTAAATAATGTTAGGCTGAACACTAACGGGTTACAAAGCCACAGCACTCAATTACTGAGTGTTGTCAAATGAGAAAACATCAGTGTACAAAAACTTTTTCTTCTCTAATGATTTGTTGATCAAATGCCTTGCCCTCATTTGCCTAAGCACCTAATGTTTTAGTTACTTGCTCAAATGACTAGTTTGGCAGCAGGATTAGATGAACATTGTTGTGATGTGGAACATATTTCATGTCCTAGCAAAATTAGGTTAGAAAGATTGTCAAGCTTTGCAGATAATTCAGACAATTTCAGTTTGCAGTTTAACAGTTTAGATTAGAACTAACTTGATATATAATCTTTTTCACTTTTTTTTTTTTAAATTAGAAATGCTGGCATCCGCAAGATATAAGTTAAAGGCTTCACAGACAGCAAAAGGGGGAAGGGAGAGGGAGAACCCAACAGCTATGTGGCAACAACAAGAGGCAGCCAGGATTTCCAGTGTTCAACTGTTACCTTCATCTTCCTCCAAGCAAAAACTAAAAGCGGTATAGAAGATAATGCACATGTTTACATCCCTTCAGATACTTTAGTATAATACATGAGCACCAGTTAACTATTCAAATTTAAAGACAACACAATACAAAGGCTGTCAACTGACTTGTTTTCCTAATAGTTCAGAATTACTCTAAGATCTCATATTAAAAGCTTCAAAGACACTGTTGTTTCTCCAGTAGTCCTTGATGTAAATGGAAGTTTGAGTGTCCTTTAGTAGCAAAGTGAATATTCTTTAAATCCAGAACACCCCAGCTTTTGAAGTTTCCCTCTTAAACTAAGCTCCCACCTGTATCCCCAGTTCACCCTTAATAGTCATGTTACTATGGCAAAATTGGTTTGAAATTGCTTTCACATAACTAGGTTTAATACTAAACAAGAAAACCTTTCCTATAATTCAAGTGAATACATAAAGAGACAGTTAAACTTGCATGGCATTCCACACTGCCTATCATGTATTTTTCTCAAATGCAAACTTGTATCATAAAGCTTCCTTTAAAAGTTTACATAATTACTATAGTCAAGTCAAAACTGATTCTGCACCCAAGCAATTGCCATAGTAAAAAGAAAAGCAGGCACGTATCTACTGATTATTCAGTTCAGTGACACATCAAGGTCAAATGATGAGGAACCTGTCCATCACTAGGCAGCTGATCTTTACAAGACACAGTCAATTTTTTCTTCCGCTCTCCAAACTGCTATCTGCATAGGCACATCCCCACAACAGTATCTGTGCAGTGTTCAAACCATCTGTCCTCCCAGCTTTCCCTCTCTCAGCTAATTCCCACCACCTTCTAGTTCATACAGGATGGAACTACATGTACAAGCTTCCTCAAAAAAAAAAAATCACATCAGCTCACACTGCAAAGCATCTTCGGAAATGAGACTTCGTTGCAAGCACACCAGCCCACACCCTCATTACCTGTTCTCCAACCTCTGTTTTCCCTCTTTCCACTTCAGTTCCATTCACTGTGTTTGAAATTCCCTGTAAGATAAATGCCCCACCGGAAGAACTGGCTACATTTGACAAAGGTCAGAAAGCAGCTCATCAGGTCACACCAAGACTGGCTGTCCTACCAGAAACAAATTAATTTGCCTCCTCAGTATGTGGCATGTGTTACTTCACATTTTTCATCTTCAGCTGTTGGAATATGTGCAAACTCAAGCACAGAAAAAGACATCCAGGATAAACTACTAACAGAGCACTGCCCTAAAGCAGCCCAGTAATCACTAAGCTAACCAGAGCTGTTAAATATTCAGTGCCCAATACCTGTTCAGATGCTTGGCATTCTGTTCGAGGGCTTGATCACTCTCAGCAATCAAGCTACAGGAACATCTTTACACTCAAGTTTTATGCCTTTGCTGTTATTGCTCATGCACATTTAATGAATTCAACAGTACAGTACATTTGTGTTCGCTTCACAAGTAAACACAAGATAATTGTTTAGTTTTACATCTTGGTTGTCTTTTTTAAAAAGACTTCCACCTGTCATTAATCGATTAAAGAGAAAATTAGGATCACTACAATCAGTTGCCAAATCTCTATCACATATCAGCATTCACAGAATGCAACTATGCCAAAGTCATCAATACGCCCATTTGTATTCTCTTTTGTTCATGTTGTCATTTATTTATCTTTTATATTTACAGAATGCATACTTCCTGATAAGACAGATACTACAGCTGAGGTTTCAAAGTTTGCTTCCTTCACTAAGGTTTTGCCATTTTAGCTCAGAGATCTGGTCCCAACAAACTCAGGAATGAAATTTTACTTAAAAAAAAACCACACACACCAAAACCAAACCAAACAAAAAACACCCGATGAAAACTTTTAGATTAAGTTAGCTACAATCTACAGCACCTCATTTTTCAAGTCAACTGGAAACACTTTTACAGAATGGAGAAGATGTGCATCCAGGCAGTGGCTTGGAGACTCCTAGATATCAGTACTTAACCTCCCTGAGAACTAGCTGGGGACACTCCAAGGTGGAAGGAACATAATTCTGAGAAGTGGCTTTCCAGCCCAGAAAACAGGAGCACTCAAACCTCCCTAAAGCTAAGGGGAGCTCCCTAAGAGCTTGTAACATTATGTAGAACTTCTGGATGCACCTATGAGTTTGAAGTTGCTGCTTCACTGATCTGATAAGGCTTTTAATAACTCAAAGTTGGGCTTAAGGGTTTATTTGTCACTTCTGACTGCTAATGGCAAAAGGCTTGGGCATTTCTCAACTATTCATAATGTATGTTCAGCTTAGACCAAGTATTCCACACCCAAGCTGCAGTAATGTGTTTCAAAGGTTTAAATATGCCATATACACTAGATAGCCTTTACCTACTGAGCCAAAAGTCTAATTTACACTGAATATCAAGAACTGTAAATCCAGAGATCACTGTAAATAACTGAGGAGCTATGTACTGAAATAAGTAGGTAGCCCATGGATATGGGTTATCCCTTATCCATAGTTCATGAAGCTTGTTAGATGGCTTGGTAAACACACTGCACTGTGGTAGACTTTTTGGCTGTTACTAATAGTTATTACATCAGAATATCACTTAAGTGAGAGAAGAAAGTCAAACTGGCAAGTCACAGCAGCAAGTGCCACAAGTTTCTATATTCTGAAGAACTTTCAGGAGCCAACTACCTACCTGGCAGCCATCCAAGGAGATCAAAACAGACTGTGGTTATTACTAGCAGGTGCTCAGCAGGGAGCATTCAGTGTTTCTCTCATCACAGATACAGCCTTAAGGGATATATATCATTTCAGAGTGGCAGGGGAAACTAAGGCTTCCAAATTCACAAATAGGGGTTGCTTACACTATGTATGCCATCCAGGTAAGGACAGAGCATGAGTCAGATGTGTCAACTGTCTCCTGGAACAGGTTTACTGTGCTCATGCCATACAGCAATCTTACTGAAGAAATTCTCTCTGCGATATGTTAAGGTAGCTAGCATTTACTTCAAGGGCATAATGCACTGAGTATTTCCCAATATCCACAGAGCTATACTAGGCTTGATATTTACCTGCCTACAAGTTACAGGCTGTTTCTCACTGACCAGCACCTCAGTTGCCCCACTGGAAAGTGAAATAAGCCATTGGAAGAGTTAGTTCAGAAGTTTCAGCTCCACCTTTGCCCAGCATACTAGCACAAGAGACATCCTCCCATTGCACCACAGATAAGACTTCAGAAGCTCACCAGTATACTTTATCTACTGTCTTTATTCAACATAACCATCAGTATTCTTGTTACTGGAACCACCTGCTTTGCCATTCATACTGTTACTATCATCAGGAAAAACAACTATGGGAAATTTTAAAAGAAAGCACTTATATGGGGACAAGGAACAGGAAGGGACTTAATTAAGAGCACAGCCTGATAGAACAACAGGGCAAACCCAACCTCCACACAAAGGGGAACTAAAGCCAAAAAACCACATGTTCCAGAGCACAGGCAAATCTCAACCAAAATTCTGCACCACAAAGATCAGTACTACAACATGTGCAGTAGAAAAACGTTCAAGTGTTTTCCTGAAGTGATTTCCCATAACTTCTTGTTTTGGTTGTACTTTTCTATCATTTCTGAATTTGTGTGGGAGGTCAAAAGCTCAAGATTTTAATTAACCAATAGCTTGCAAGCTATTAATAGCAACATATTGCAGTCACTGAACATGTCCACCTCCTGTCCAAGGCCTTCTCCAGGGGACTGGCAGTCAATCCTTCACTGACAGTGAAAACAAGAAGTAGAACACACTGTCCAACTCACCTCTCTACACATAGTGAGAAGGAGTGTCAAATAGAAGTATCAAAGCTCTCAACCACTTAAATAACTGGTTGTTCCAGGAGTACAAAGGAATTTAAAGGCGGGGGAGGCACAGAAAGATGCCTAACCATTCAGAACAGTTCTAAAACCCAAGATCCCTCTCACTACAGTAACCCCAAAATTAAAACCAGGATGACGAAATTCTTTCAAGTCCATTCAGTAAACAGTAATTCTTCCCATCTACTGAGGCAGAAATCCTCAAACACAGCCAGGCTAGCATCTACAATTCAACTCAAGTGAACTTCCTTCCAGCATCCACAACAAAAAAGCCCATTGGTATGAAATAATACCACGTCTGTTGAGTTTCCAAGATAAGATGCAGTAACTCAGCTATACCAAATGCAGAGGAACTGGTAGAACTTGAAATCTCTTCTCCCCAGGTAAAGACCTTGCACAATAAAGCTGGCATTCATTCAAGGCACCAGACGATAAGGTGACCACCTCCACAGCCCACAAGCAAGATTTCAGTCTGTTTCTTTTTAGAAATGCTATCTTGACAAAAATCATTGACTAGTCAGCTATTCCACCTCAAGGATCAAGACACCAAAAGATACCAAATTACTGTAGTTTAACAAACACATAGGACAGTGTAACAAGCACTCCCTGTAATTCACAAGCTCTGTTTCAGACAGGCCCTTCCCCCAAATCCTGTACATACTAGACAATCAGCTAGCAGCAAATCCTTCATTTCCATCAATAATATTCCCCTGACCAGTCCTGAATAGCCTTGATAGCAAATTAGCATTTCTATGGGCCAAGACCAATTTAGCCAATCTGCCTGTGTCCTTGCAGATTTTCTTTTACTTGAAAGTTGCTTTTCATTCTGTTCATTAACTGTAAAAAGAAGAGTCTCAATTTTTCTAATCGTTATCTCTTTTGGGGAAGGTAGAGGAAGAAAAGTTTCTTCATCAAGGAGAGAAGTTCATTCCAAAGGAGAGTTTAATGGACATGCTTCTATTTATATATATACACACACACCCCCCACACACAGTGGTAAAAGTATATGAGTCTTGATAACAAAAAATGCAAGATGAATATGTGTATTGATGTTTCTTAAAACAAGTGCATAACTTTCTCAGATATGCTGATACAGGTTATCATCAGATCCCAGCCCATTCTGACCTGTGTGTACATGACAGAGAACCATGTCTTTGAGATTAAGCTTCCAATGACTACCTTACCCTCCCATATGGGTTTTTTACTTAAACTAAGATAAGTCCACAAGATGTAGCATTCACAACACTCCGACATAGACTTTAATAGGTCTGTAAAGAAGGGCAGAAGTAGCCTACAAAACCACTTTTTTTCAACAGTAAATAAAAAAACCCCAAACATAAGAATTCCATTTTAATCCAGGCTGCAAACATTATAGCAAGAAACTAATCTATCCAATAGGAGAGCGATTTACAAAGCAATGCCTACTCTGACAGATGGAGCCTGGGAAGATATGTGCCAGCTGCTCTGTTAGAAGCATTTTCTGCCCAATGCAGCAGTGTTCGTGTTGGCTCTAGACTAAACCACTCCTCTTATTAAAAAAGAAAATATATATATAAATATTATTGAAAGCACAATTTTTAATTCTCCTGCCAAATCCAGCAGAGGAGATGTCACAGTAAACATATATGTTGGCACAATACATTGTTAATGTCAGTTGTTACAGACTGTGTATACAACCAAAATAGCATGCAACACTGAACTAAAATGACAGAAGCATGCACACCCATGTGCCATTTTCACACAACCCTTGTACACTGAACTAGTAAGGACTTCAAGACTGCATACGCAGCAAGCTTACAAAATTTGGTCTGAGTCTTATTTTCTGTGTTTAACATGATTTAGACAACACAAGCTCCAGGACAGAAACCACATCTTCCATTACTGTAAAGCACTGCACAGTACTAGCACGTCCAGTTGCTTCAAAACTACACTTTTAACTTCCTTGCAGTGACTATGATTTGCCTTATGACATCAAACAGACAAATTTCTTCGGAGCTGACACAAAGCAGGCTCTGACATTAGAGACATCAGCCAGAGCTCCAAATAGAGCTACCCTCGGACTCTCAGCCAGGAAAAGAAACCCTTTGCAGTTCCATAGCAATCTTCCTTCTTCAATACTAAGACAGCTACCCAAGGATTTGGAGCATATGATTATTTCAGCATGCTAGACGGCAGATAATAGGGAATTGGAGAACTTGCGTTCCATTTGTTTCCTTATATACTGTCTCTCAAATACTGATCTTCTGTTTTCTGTTTGTAATGGGGCTTGAAATTAAAATGGCTTTCTGTTTACTTAAGTGCCAGCATCCACCCACAAATTTTAGTTCATCTAGCAAGGACATGCTCACTGATGAATCAGACTTATTTTTCACTTTTTTTGTGGGAATAGGAAGGAGATACTTTAGCATTTATTAGTTACCTTAATATCCCCTTTGTAATATAGCGGCAGCAACACAGAACCCAACTGGAGTGAAAAATCAGAACTGGGTAGATTTTCATGCCATGCAAGCCTTCGAATCGAGATAGCTCAGAGTACCTGTTTTGGGACAAAGCTCTTCAGCTCATATTGTGTGAAAAAGTTCCTTTTCATAACATCAATAACAATGGTTCCTTCTATGGATTTTTATTTACCTCTTCAGTTCACTCTCAAGGACTGGTGAGTGCTCACACAGTCAAAAGTTTTTCATCTCAGTTTTGACAGATCAAACTGAAGGAGCAAAGCCAGAATACTACAATAAATACATACCTGAAGACACGCAACATGCTAAAATTCGATCTTTTATAGGTGAGCTTCCAAGACTACCTTTCTTTCCAGATCCTCACTCTCTAGTCCTCCCTACCCTCTAGGCAGGCCTGGAATCATACCAGACAGCATTAAGCAAGCAAGGTTAAGACAAGAAGATTTAGCATAAAGGATCAAATTACAGTGTCACCTCAGCATGTCCTGGTGTCACAGATTATATGTCAACAGTGGTTTGAACCCATACAACAGGGTAACCTCAGCTGCTGTTTGTGAGACAGCTACATACTGAATGTCAGCATCAGCAAAAGGGTTGGTCCAAAAGCAAGCAGGCTCAAAGCCACGCTCTGCACCACAATAGGTTTCTCCACATGGTGATGTCAGAGATGTTGCAGGGCAACAAAGCAGGGAGGGAAGTGGGGAAGGAGAGCATGGAAAGTCATTAGCAGGCCTGTCCAGCTCCAGAAGAATCTCAAGGCACTAAAATATAGAGCCAAGAGTTACATAGGGCTTCTGACATCCAGCGAGTGTCTGGACTGCAAGCGTTCCTAATTCAAGAAGAGTTCTTATGTTTAAGAAAGTCACTTTCAACACACAGCCGCTGCCCAGATTTTACAGTTCAGGCAGTTCCCAAACATCACAGTATTTTTAAAACAAAGAAGAAAACAAAGGCCATTACAGGGTCAAATTCTCTTCTCATACTTTGTAGTACTACACTGCTGACTATTTAGTGTCTCAAAGACCCATATACTCACTCCAGCAGGAAACCTTCCAAGGGCTTGCACATATCTCACAACACTGGCACAACATGCTTAGACCAGAAACCAGTGCATCCCCACAGTTTTTTAGTAGCTTGCTTCCCAACACAAGGCATACTCTCACATAGCACACAGGCTATACAGTAATCTCATGGTAATAAAATAATGGACTGCAACACAAGGACTGATTGTTTTTACAAGAACTTGCATGTAAGTGGAGAAAAGTCAACCTAGTTTCTGTTTCTATCTGATCACATAAACAGCTAATATTGCTTAGACTTTTACATACTCCTGGACCTGACTGTACAATTTTTATCTGACAGTGGTTGTAAGCACACTACCATCCAGTTTCTTTTTGAAGAATTACTTTTTATTATGTTAAAATTTGGGCCTATGGTTAGAAACAGTATTCCAAAACCTTACATACATAACCCAGTATTCAAATGAGTTTATTGCAATTGCAGCAAGTAGAAATTTAGCTCCTCAAAAAAACCAAACCTACACAACAGAACAAAACAGATGGCTCAGGAGAATGGAGAGGAGAAGGAGAGGGAGAGAGAAATGGCAAATCAATAATATACCATTGTTTCTTTCCCAGAAAAACCCCATGAACAGGACAGTAGGTAACAAGTAGTAAATAAATACGGTAATCTCCACATCCAGCAACAGATAAAACTTAATTTATAGAAACCAACAGAAGACTGAAAGCAAGTTCTTCAATAGGAAACAGCGTCAAATTCAGGAGTGAGGGGGTTGTTTTATTTAAACAAAGTCCTTGGAGAGACAGTTGCTGTCGTGTTAGTTAGCACAACAGTAGTTCAAGTAACTTTTCCTAGAAATACAGCTGCAATGCCTCTGGCAGACACAATTACAGCAAAGTTTTCTAATCCATGTTGACTTTCCACTGGTGTTTTGATGCTACTCCTTCACATGATTTTAAAGACTGCTTCCCCCTCATGTACAACAGAGAGCAGCTTTAGACAGATACAAGAGGTGCAGAGTCATACAGACAACAGCAGTGCTTGCACTTCCATAAAACCAGATGTATGAGAATAGTCACATCCACATTACTCCCCGTCCCCACCTCCGGTAGTAACACAACCCCTGAACTATTCTATTTCAGCACTTGTAGTAGGGCCACCAGGACACCTTGCTACCATCTCGTCTATAATCAGCTTGACAGATGAGTAGCTTATTACAGCCACAGAGGAACTGTGTTCAGAGAAACAGTCCTTTCACAACAGGAACATGTCAGCCACAGTTGCATATCCACCCATACCCACGCTGCCGTCTATCTGCACAACTGTGCACCCCAGAAGAAACTGAGCACCTGCCCCCATCTAGTTAAAACACAGGGGAGGCTAAGGGAACACATGCGCAACTGCGGAGCAGCATGCGGGACAGTGCATCTGGTATATCCAACTGCTTCAAAGCTTGGGATGGCCCCTCTACACTGCAAGAGAGGCAGAAGAAGCAGTCCAGGCAAATTATATGCCAATTAAGTCTGCTGGCAAGCCTTAGCTACCAGAGATAAGATTTCTTCTGTGATGCAAGCAGATGCAAGCAAGCCCAGGACTGGAACAATTACATTTCACAAGCTCTGTTCAAAACTCTTTAAAACAGCAATAAGTAGCTATGTCAGTAGCAAAAAGAAGTTATACCTTAAAAACATGGTCTCAATTTTACCAAAGAAGATACAGTATTTAAATGCAAATAAAATCCTGCATGAATAGGGGGATGGAAAAGGAAAGACTTTTTATACAAAAGCAGCCTAAACACTGAAGATAAGTGCAAAGCAAAACTGGAGACTGGTCTTTTTACCACCTCCCCTCCTAACCAGCTCTTACAAGAGGAACTGCTTTTCAGCTTCCTACCTTGCCATTTTTTTTAAAAGAAGTTGGAAAGAAAAAAAAACAAACCCTTTTCTGTTCAACAATTACAGAAATTTATTTTCCTAGTCACAAAAAGAAAATTTTCTTATCATGAATGGCCACATTTTTGCACCCATTATACTTAATGATGATGCATTTTTCTTAACTTTCGCAGCGGTTAGTTTGCGTTTAGTCATTTTCTGAGGAGGCAAGGAGCCTAAATGAGTATCTTTTGCTCATTATTTATGTTCTCTATTTGCATAACTCCTTCACAACTGTTCCATTAAACACCTCTTCCCCTTCAAGGCCAATTTTAAAAAGCCTCCTACTTTATGAGACTGACAAGCATGACTCACAGTATTCCCCACATTCATTCCCCCAGGCCTCAGGGGATGTTATACAGCCAGTAAGTACCTGCTTCAGTTCATACTCCCCCACTCCCAGTGCTGCTGCAGTAACCCCTTACAGCAATCTGGCAAAAAACTAAAGCTACCTCTCTAGCTGTCTGCTGCAGGTAGGAAGCAAATACTAACAGCATTTACTTTTAATTTTGTCCTTCTACCACGTCACAGTTAGCAAGAGAGAGTAGCTGAAGAGAGGCACACAGTGAAGGAGGGTTACACACTCTCCCCCATTCCTCCTGTGCTTTTACTCCTACCAGAATATTAAGAGTTGCTCAAGACCCTCAACTTGCTTTTCAGTCATCCTTCAAACCATTCCCATTTTCTGTCAGCAAGGCAGAAAGTTATTCAACATGGATCATTTATCAGCCCTTAAGCCCTTTCATGCCCTAGGAACACACTCAAATCCCCTACACAACCCACATTCAGGACCAAAACCAGCAACTTTTCTCCCCTCAGCAGAGTAGCAGCCACCCACAGATACCATATCCCTGCATACTTGGCTCCTATCCCCAGTAAACAAGCCTTTCTCATAATTACAACAAATACCTTCCTCCATCTCTGAATGGTCAATATTCACTGCAGAGTACTCACAGGAGCGATTTTTACACTTCTTGTTCATGAACAGTAGGTTTCCAAAGAGGGAACATGTGCTACAAAGCTTTCCACTGACTGTTGTCCTTCTCGGTTGGTTTAAAAGGACAGACTGCTAAAGAGGAATGCAATACACATCTAGAAATGAGACAGCCACTAGTCAAGTGATACAAGACTTCTTACAAAGTAAGCAATATTGTATGAGCCCAAGCTTCAATTACATCTATGGCAACAACAGTTTTCTCTAACATTCAAAGCTAAAGACAACTTAGAAATCAGATACAAAACCCGCTGCCATTTAAGACAACATGTACTTGCAATACTCCCAGACAAGTCTCAGGCCTACTGTGGCAACCAGATCATTTCAGTGCTGGGAGAACATACGGTATGCTGCAGCAGGAAACACACCCACAGTATTTGAAGAGAGCCCTTGTAGAACCAAGCACTTCCAAACCAGATACACATTTTATCTAATGCAGCTAAAGCCAGGAGTTTGCATCACAGAAGCAACAGCTCCTCCCAGAGACTTAGAAATCCTGCAAGTGAGCCAGCAAATCAAAAGCTGAACAATCCCCAGCCAGGTCTCCAAGGATCTTGCCAACATAACTGCACTGATCCATCATATCTCTGTTTATTAGTCTGATACTCTCTGGACCTTGACTGAAGCATCATCCAAGCCACCTGCCAAAAGGCCTCACAGTGGGAACCCTGGAAGCTATAATCATATTTTATAAAAACCCTTCAGGATCAGGTCCAACTGTTTTGTGGATACATACCTACTGATGTATGTTAACAGAACACCATTACCCCTGAGAAGTCCCCCTTTCCCTCACAGTTAAGAGATCCAAAGCCCTCCAAGCAGGGGTGTTTTATTAAGCCCTTTCCACTCCTTGATCTCAGAGTTAACAAAAGGACCAGCTTCCTGAACAAGACAGATTTCTTATAAAGGAAAGGCCTGGCCGCATATATCCGAGAGGCCTCCTAAGAATGTTACCAGTAGGCAGAATCATGCCAGTCCCATTGCATACTATGTCTCCCCAGCTGCCTTCTGTTTCCTCTGTATCCTGCTCATCATGGCTTCCCTAGATGGTTACAGACCACTTCACAGCCAAGGCCTTAGCCTCAACTCTGTGCCAATAAAGACAATCTAAAAAAGAAGTGTATATAAATGCCTTCAGTAGCTGCAGGTTTCAAATTATTCAAACCCATGCTATCAGAAACTGTTTGTCTGAAAGGTATCATGAAAAACAGCTGCATAATTTAAGCTGCAAGGCAGTAAAATACACAGTTAAATAATGGAAAGAGATTAATTAAAAGAAATAGGCAAGGGAGAAGAGGTTTTCAAATGAGATCTGAAATGACACTGAAAGTCAACAAGGTAGAGAACAAGCATGTGAGTCTGTTTCAGAGGCAGATGCTGTGATGAGAGCACTCTTGCATCAATGGCAGTAAAAGAGAAAGCCCACAGTATTTGGCAGTAGGACAAGAGTAGGTGAGACAACAGGTCTAGGAAATGGCCTGCAGCAAATTCACATTAAGATCACAAGCTAGGAGAAGTACCTGGAAAGAGAGAAATGTTGTCACTAGTACCATTTAGTGACATAACAGTGACTAACATTATTGGGTGTACGAATGTGAAAGGACAAGCCATGGCATGGCATTCTGCAGCTTAGATGTTACTGCAGTAGTATGATGCAACCGCCTGGACACCTTGTACTTTTCTTGTCTATTTGTCTTACACACACGTTTTCTTATCTTGGGCTCCAGAAAACACAGAATTATTGCATGGGGACCACAGTTCAAGTATTATTTGTAGCACACCTGCTACAATAAAGTCAAATAAGATGCTCAACTGACAATGATTGCAGCAGGACAAATACTGGTTGGTGGATTTGCTGACCCCAAAGTACAACAAGATGAAAGTGAAGATATGCATCTGGTGAAAGCTTAGCTGGAAAAAAAAGACAATGAAAAACCCCACACTTGCCTGATAAAATATGGTTTACAAAAAACATTATCTTGTGAAACACTGGTGTGAAAGTAGCCACAAGAGTCTACGCTTATTTTTTTTTTCCCCAAGGATATCAAAGAATTGCTATGCTTCAAGTAGTAAACAAACAATTTTTTTTCTTGGAACTATTTATAGCCTTAAGACCACCCAGTAAGAACATTACGTTCAACTCTAAGGATGTTAAACCAGCATTTGTTTTAGTAAGCCTCCTCCGCCTGCATTCTAAGAGGCCTCCCTGCTTTCTTAACAAAAGAAGAAACAGTACCACGTTTTACTCCTATTTGTCTTTGAGGTTACAATGAAATTAGGAAAGCCATGCGGAGTCTCTTCCCCATGAGTTCTTTAACTGCTCATCACTACACTATCAGAGCCTCCTTGCACATGGAGCAGTATGTTTTCTCTTTAATTTCTGCTGTAGAAAGAGTACAGAGAATTGGTCATTTTGAGCTCTTTGGATAGGGAGGGAGGAAGGAAGAGGGAGGGAAGACACTATCACAAATATATCTGCTATCTTAACATAAGAAACATGGCACATAAGAAAGGTGTATCTCATTGCAGAAGAGACAACTGTTACTGTTCTTTCAGAATATTCCACCGTAACAGAAGATACAGTACAGCACACATCATCTGCAGCTGTTATGAAGAGACTTTATTGTAGGAAAGGCCCAAACCAAGAGAATCTTTGAATTTCAGAGCCTTTTTCAGTTTGCCAAACCCAGCACTTACTAACTAAACATATTTGATCCAGAATCTTAAGACAAGAATATTATTAAAAATAAACTCACCTTGTAAGCAGTCAAGCTTTTTCAGAGTAAAACTAACTTGTTTTGTCAGCTTAGCCAGCAGGCTGGCTACCAACTTCACATCATGTTAATACAGATTGTTGAATTTTACAAGTTGCATTTGAAAACGCTGCATTCATGTTTCACTCCAAGCTGAAATTCTCCTGCAGGGTCCCGTTGTCCCCCCTTTTATTTCACAATATTGGCATCACAGTAACAAATCTATGCTCTGCAAAGCATACATGGCTCCTGTTAACAGCATTAAGACCTTGCAGAAGTAATGATAACACAATTTGTGTTGTTTCAAGCAAAGGTGGCATCTACACTCTTACAAATTAACCCAAGGAAAAAAGGCATTCCCTCTAATACCAAGAGGAGGAGTTTAGAGTTCTGCTTTCATTTGCTGTACAATAAATGGATTCCTCAAAGAATCCACCTGTTAGTAAAATAAAAAGATACAGCACTTCTATCTGGCCCTAAGCTGATGAAACACTTGACTGAGCCCCTCCAGCGCAGTCAGAAGGGCATGCTGTCAGGCTGGAGGTGAAGGAGAAAAGGCACCTGCAGATTATTATCTTGCTCACAGAGCTCTGTTCAGGAACTCATCGTGACCTATTCTAGAGCTCTGTTCAGGAACTCATCGTGACCTATTCTCCACAGCACCCTGGTCTTGGCCCCCCAAGGGCTCTGTGCAAGTTTTGAGCTGCAAAGGGCTATTTCTACAACCCACAGGAGACACCAAGTCTCTGTCTGCAGCAGCTGCCTCAGCAGCAAGGTCAGGAAAAGGGAGGAACCACACTGAGGCACCGTATCTACTATTACAAACTCAGCAGTTACTTCCCTTTACTTCGGGGTGGAGGGAAGGGAGGATCCCTGTGACCAAGCCCATCCACCTCTGTCACCAGTGCTCAGACTGGGGGCGGGGGGCGAAGTGTGACGTATGGTGGTGGAGGGAAGAGCATCAGAGGAACACCGCTCTGGGTAACATAAATACTAAAGAGCACAAGAATGCCCAGGTAATTATGAACAAGCCTGGACACTGAGTAACTGAGGGCCCACAAGTAATTTCCTACCAAGAAACAACAAATAAAAACCACACCATGCTCTTTTTGACTTCAAATTACTAATTAAGGACTGAACACAGGCACAGGGAGAGCAAGATACCCTCTTATCCCTCAAGGATGTCTTGCTACACCAGAACTGATGCTTCATCCATACAGCTGCCACCCTGTTGTTCTGCGGATAAATAAGATTTCCATCACCAGAACTGTCAAACACAGACTGCTTTCTCTAACAAGAAAGAGAGCAGTATCTTCTGGTGCCTCTGCCAAGACAGAAAGACCCACCAACATGCAGACAGACAGTACTGTGAGCATTATGTAACTCCAGAAGTTTGCAAAGCCAAAAATAAGAACCTTGAGATTCTAATGAGAGAACATATGTAAAACTCTTAAGAAGGAATTGCTGCTAATGAGTTCAATGATGGTTTCAGGTGCATCTTTTCTCAAGGGATTCACTGCACTGTCTCTGCGGACACTGTCTCTGCGGACACTGTCTCTGCGGACACTGTCTCTGCGGACACTGTCTCTGCGTTTCTGCAAATATGCAATTTTTGCTGTGTTGTAGTATAACAGAGGCAATTCCAAAGGGTGGGGGGGGTGGGAGGGAACCAAACCCTTGTGCACAGCACTAAGTCCAAACAGTCAGGTTCTGTTCCCAAACCTGACAGCACTTCCCTATATGACCTTCCATGTGTCAGTTCTATGTCTCCATTTACACTTCTGTAAAATGAAGACAGTTCAAAATACTAAACAAAGATATTGGGTAGTTGCATCAGGTTTTTTTGTTGCAGAGTTTGGGGGTTTTAGTTGTTAAACTTAGATCGGTAGCACAGATACTAACACGAACTTTGCCCTTTGGAGCTACAATGCTTCCTACTTGCACACAGCCTGCTCCTGTACTCTTACCTTCATTACAATGTGATCCACTTTATGAGCCCTCCTCAAGGCCCATCTATTTTCTCTTTACCGTAAGAGCTACTTACTGCAACAAACCTCCCTCTGGATCTCCGGGAGCAAGTATTAAACAGTTGCCCCCTCTTACTCATGTTGTCTTTCTTCCTTCCAACAATTCCACAGGGCTGGGCACACCGAGAGCAGCACAGACAGCAAGGATTATGCTTAACATACACTGGCAGACAACCTGCAAGCCTCTTCCTTCCAACATATGTGCAAATGGAAAGGAGCGGACAGCACTTCCTTCGTGGAAGAAGCAGTACACACCTGTAAAAGCTTATCCCAATCCACTTTACTCTGCCTGATTAAGGTAGCACACCACTGAGACAATCATCTGCTGAAATACTAATAAAAATGGAGCAGGAAGAGCAGCTGATATCTTGCCAGCTTCTTAAACCAAGTGTACCAAAATTAACAGAAACATTTCAAATTTGGAAAAGCTGGTCTCATATCATCTACCTTCTTTGGACACAAAACAGACATACTATACTCTAGGGTCCGTTTCCTGTATACGCGGGGTAATCTCCTGCTGATTCAGTGAAGCTGGACTATTGTCTTATTGCTGCTCTCGAGCTAAATATACAGCTGTGTTTTTCAAAACACGGACAACGCACTGGCACAGAAGACCTATACAAGGCACAAAAGAGCTACAAGCCTAGCCCACCAACCTGCACCCAAATTATTATTATTATTATTATTATTTAAAAAAAAACATGCACACAGAACAGCCAGTGCCTTTTAATACTGATGGCAAACATTCACTTAAATTACCTTAAAAAGGAACAGCATTTAAAAGTATAAGCTAACAACTTTTCTTAAAGGATATGCTTTAAACCTACAAAGGATAGTTCATAGTACATCCATGTTTTATCTCATTGCTCTCAAGCTCTCTAATTTTGAATTACATTTTGGTGTTACAGAAAGTGAGCTAGCTTAATTTGCTTTTTTTATAAAATGTTTCAAATTTAGCAAAGAAACCAGGAACAACAACAACAAGAAAATCACTGTATTTACTCTGGATACAAACTAATTAACCTATGAACATAAAAGCATGCAAGTTCTCACAGCACATAAAAGATTTGTGCTAGTGACAATTTAAGAAGTTTATCCTTTTAAAGCAGGTCATTTCCTGAATTAGACATTCTGAGTGAACTTCTTTGTACTGAACTAAGCTAAGCCACTTTCCATATACCAGGCAATGAAACTAAGTGTCAGATCAGTTACCAACATTTAAGGGAAAAAGAAACACCATGAAAGAAGTTATTTCCTTTCTAATATGTACTATCTACTGTATAGGAAGTGCAGAACATGCAGCCTATCAAACAGAAAGGATTCCTACATGCATACTAGAAGATAACATGAGGATTTGTGAGATTTCTTGCATGCAACACTTCTGCTCAACCCCACACACTTATTTTTCTACTAACTGAAAAGCAGATTTAAATTTTTTGTAATAGCAGTCAAACTGAAATCTGTCCCTGCTTTTGTCTGTTTTACCCAGAATAGCTTGTTAACTCACCATTCAGTTTCCACATACCAGTTGGAAGCTACAGAAGGAAATAACATGACAACAAAAAAATGCATTTAGGCAACACAGCACGTACTTCCTTAAAAGGTCTTTCACTTAATTTATTTTCTAAAGCTGCTAAATCTACCCACTAGAGACCACCATGATTAGAGTTTACACAAGTAATACATATTCCAAGCTATTCATTTAGAGGTTCTCTCAGTCATACTAAAATCATATTTGAGCTTAAAAAAAATTACAAATGGATCTTCTCAAGTGGTTTAGAAGCAAAGAGAGCGATGAAAACTATTTATCTGCCTATGTATAAAAAAGGCTACAAGAAACATCTAATTTAGACACTAGAGGAGAGTTCTAAGCGGTGTTTTATAGCACAGAGAAGCCTCTCTGTGCTACACCAGTCAACTGAAGTTGTGCAAAAGTAAGTCATCAGTGCAGTAACACTGGAGACGCTGGTTTCCTGTGTCATTTAACACTTCATAAGCTAGTTATTGTAAGTAAGTTCATTAAAAACTGAAAATAATTCAGCCAGGAAACTGGCTGGAGAATCTCTCTGAAAGTTAATATTTTCAGCTGAAGAATCATAATTAGAACTGTAAGTGCTTTAACTCCGTATGTTATTTCTGTATTAGTACTGATCAAGTTCATACTGTTTAGGATACTGATGAAATTCCTCACTAGTATCTTCAAGCTTTATGCTACAGATTTTCCAGATAACCTTTCAAGGTTACACGCATGTTAAAGGGGCTAGTCCCTGATTTTATTTGTGAGCAAAAGGATTTGGGGAAGGCATTAAGTGCTGGAATTTACATTTGTGTCATCTATGAAGAAGTTTAATTTATTTCCATTATAAAACAGTTTCACCACTCCTCCCCTCACTTAATCTCACTGTACATTATTATAAAGGTATACCAATTCACAAGTAAATGTCTCCATCATAAACAGAGTCATACCAGTATTCTAAAGAATGCTAAGAAAAAAACATTTAGAAAATACTAAGAAAAATGTAATTTCTCTATATTTAAGAAAACTGATTCAGGAGACAAAACCATGCTTCCAGTTAAAGATTCAAGGTTCAAAACCTGCTCTTAAAATTGTTCAGATTTTAAGTCTCTGATCTAAAAGAAAACAGGAATCTAATTTTCTACCTGCTTGTCACTGAAGCTTCCAACCAGAAATTAACAGATTTTAAATCCTGTCACAGATTAAATACAGTAATGTACTTATAATGCCTTTTTCCTTCTAGTCAAAGTCAACATCCCCACCAATAACATCACAACTTCCTTCAATTACTACTTCCACACTTGGTTTCCTTTCCCTTTTTTCTGTCTCCCCCCCACTCCCATCCCCGCCAAGACTGCCACCATACTGTACTTTCCTTTTAGCACTGTAGGTCTTCCTTAGTAACTTATTTGCTCTACTTCTCCTGAATTCTTTTCCCTCCCTATCAGATAAACCTTCTAGATAACCAGCATACACATGGTCTGGAGGGCAAACTGTGTTACTGCATGGCATTCTGATTTATTCACAATTTTACTTAGCCAGGAACTGCTTTGCACTTTTCTAAGAACAGTGATTTTCAACTTCGGAGTTGAAAATGCTGCCATCTTTCCTAAGTGCTTCAGTATAAGGATGTTTACTGTCAACAGAGCTACATTCACCATTAGGGAGCCAAATTCCACCCAGGTTGAGTTTCTTCCCCTTTTTCCTACCCCCCCCCCCCTTTTTTTTTTTCTGAGGAATCCCTAAAGACATTGAAGACAAATTATCTTCAAAAAACCAGAACAACTGAAATTTTACCAGAATTATTCCCAGATTAAGTGAGAGAGACAAAACAAGATTCATATGTTTTCAGATCCAAAAATACAGATATAGTTTGAATACAGCAATATTGGGGGTGGGAAATTACTTTCCTGCTGAAGTGAGCAAAGAACATAAGACCAAGAACATCAAGAGTTCTGAATAAATATCTGAGTACTATTACAATTACTACAAATTGTTAGCACCAGCACCCAGAGTAGTCAGACACACTTGTTCGACCTCAATGCCACAACAAAGAGAGGGTGACAGCGCACAACAAGTTTTCCTACTAAGGAGCACATAGCCTCTCACAGAAAGAGAAAACTCTCCAAATTCAAAGCTATCTAGACTCAAAAGAGGCCAGACTGAATCAGTTACATGCTATGGGATAAGTTATGATGCATAGCCACTTCTGAACTATTTTAACACTCACTTCATGGCCAGGTTCTCTGTTCCGGCCTGCCTTTTTTATAAAATGCTCGATTACATTAAATACAAACACTTTGTATTATGTGTTGGTTAAGCCTCTTCCTCTCCTCTCCTCCCTTCCCGTCCCACAACACACACTCCCAAATCTCATAACCCAGTGCCCTGTGTCATATTGCCTAATCCTGCAGCGGCCCTACCACAGGCACTGGAAGTATAATCTGTTCAGTAGTACAACTGGTGAACAGATGGCTTTGTATAAAGTGCTGATTAAAAAAACCACCTCCATCACACATTAAAAAAAAATCTATGTAATTTTATCAATATATTTGCCATTTTTACAGAGTAAGTGAACAATGTGTGTACAATACAAGCGAGGTACACATTTTTCAAAGCTACTGCGCAAGTCCTCATTAGGAATTTTAGAACACCAGCTTCCTTTCAAAAGGGGTAAACACAGCTGTACACAGATAAAACAGACCATATCAATCCCACATCCAGCTGACCTTGATACTTGAGGTGAAAATGAGCTACCAAATAAAAAAGAAAAAAAAAAGAAAAAAGAAAAATAAAACCCACCCCAAATGACGAGATGGGAACTAGCTCAAGTATTGGGTTTTTTGGTTTGTTTGCCTCAAGAAAGAAAAGACAAGTTTTAGGACTCTGAAGAAAATGATCTAACTGAAGATTCTCTGTAGCTTTCTGACATTGGGAAAAAGTCAGGAGCAGGAGACAGGTCAAAACTTGTGCCGCAATTACCATGCTCATGTATTTGTCATATTTCCCATGAGTAAAACCAAATGAACCTCACCTCTTAGAAGCATTTATATCAGCAGCTTGCTTTGGGTGGAGCAAAGAACTCAGAAGAGTAAATAGACATTAACTCATACTACCTCACACACCACAAAAAAATACTTCTTAAAAATATGACTTGTTAAAGCAGTTTTAATCCAAGTAGCTCATTTAAAAAAAAAAGTCAATTCATATTACTAAAGCTGTGTTTTCAAATTTTCTGCTCCATTACTAATAACAGTAAGATAGCTTACCAACAACGATGGATGCCAGAGAACTTAATAACCTGTATTAAATACTCATCACAGGTAGTCTAGCGTTAGATTCAACAAGTTCACTTTACAATCTGTCTAGCAAGGAGAGTGGAGTTTGTTTCCTTTTCCCTTCAATTTTTTACTAAAAAATAAAAAGTTTAATTTGAGCATCTCTGGATAGTTCTGTATCCACATCAGTATGACTACATACACAGACTTACAGAGTTACGTGCTGCAAATCCTGAAAAAAATAATAATAGTAAATTGTGCTTAAAGTACAGTCACAAAAATAGACCTAAAGCAAGGCCAAGAAGTACTGGCAATCTAAGGGAAAAAAAATCCACACCGACTGGTGGAGACACGCTACAACCAACGGAGCCTCTTCCAGCATCGGAGCCCCGGTCCGAAATTATGGCTGTAGGGTGTTTGAATTGCGAAGCCTGCGAGAGGCACAGATTGCCATTTTGAAACCCCACCTCACGCTCACGCACCAGTGCCTGCACACGGGCAGCTTCCTGCCCCCACAAACCGCTCACTGCCGCGATGCGGACCCTCAGCGCGCCGCGCCAAGAACGCGGTTCCCTCGGCCTCGCCGAAAGCCGCACGCCGAGGAAGACGCAGCGCACGGCTCCCACCGCGAATCCCCCCCGATGACTGAATTACGTGATGTCACTCGTGTGCGGGGCCCCTTCCGCCCCCCAAACGCCCGCCGCACCGCTGCGGATGGCGGCCCCGCGCTGCCGGCGCGGCTCTGGCGGAGCGCGGCGGAGGGGCCGCCCGGCACCCGCGCTCCACGTGAGGCGCGCCGAGCGGCGCGCCGCTGCCCGCCTCAGCAACCGTCACCAACCGCCGCCCCACGCCCCGCCGGCTTCCCCCAGAGGGAGCCGAGCCGCCGGGAAGCGAGGGGGGAACCTGAGATACCGGCTCTGAGCCGGCCACACGGAGATGTTCACCGGCCCTCACGTCCCACTCACCCCCCAGCCCAGCCCAGGGAGGTCTCCGGGATGTGACTCATAATAATAAATACGGGCGGGGGGGGGGGGGGGGGCAAGGGGGGAAGGGGGAAAAAAAAAAAAAAAAGACACACCCTCCGAGCCGGACTGACATAATAACTCCCTCCCTTCCCCTCCGGAGCGGGGGGAGGGAACCCTGTTCGTTCAGCTGGAAAAGTTGAAAGAAAAGGCAAACCCGGGGGAACGGCTGCGGGGCGGGTAACCGCGGCGGGGGCAGCCGGGCGCCGCGCTGCCCCTCAGGCGGCTCCGGCCCCGCCGCCCGCACCGGAGAGCCGAGCCCAGCCCAGCCCAGCCCAGCCCAGCCCAGCCGACCCGAGCCTCACCGCCGGCCGCGGTGCGCTGCCCCGCCGCCCCTCACCTGGATGTAGTTGTTTTCGCAGTAGTCGGCGACTCGAGTGAGGTTCTGGTAGCTCTCGAGCAGAGCCCGCTTGCCAGAAGGGATTTCCTCCTCTAGCAACATCTGCAACTCTGCCATTTTCCACCCCTCCGCATCGCTTCCTCTTGCGTTAAAGAGACAGCGGCAGCGCCTGGCTCGCAACCCGCCTGGTATTGTGGGATTCCTCCTCGCCTCGCTTTCGTGAGCTCTCGCTTTCCCCACCCATCCTTCCCCCTCCGCGGGGCGGAAAAAAAAAAAGAGAAAAACGCCCCCCGCGTTGCAAAGCAAGCCGGGAGCTGTAGGCAGCGCCGCGCCGCGCAGGACGCATGCGCGGTGTGAGGCGGGGCGGGCGCTGTTTATGGCCGCCGCCCGCGACTGCCGCGGGGAGATGGCGGAGTCTGGGGGTGTCGTGCCCCGCCCGGCCGCTGCGGAGGGCGGTGGGAGGGCGGTAGTCGGACCGTCCTTCTGGGCGCCTAGAGATGAGGGAAGGTGCTTGTGTCCTTCCCTCGCGTTCCTCAAAAAAGCCCCAGCCCCATCAGTGATTCCCTGAGGCAGTGCCTCTCTTCAGGAGAAGCCAAAAGGCTGTGGGAGGGAAGCGCTGCCCTGGTTATCCGGCCTCCTGTCAGGCTAGAAATTTGTGAGATGACAAAAAAATTGTTAAAACGATAGGAGCATCACGATTAGGGGCGATTAGTCCCTTCCCAGGGGGTTATCCTGAGGGGGAGGGAGAAATACTGAATCTAAGCTGTGCAGATTTTTGTGAAGGCCTGCTCAGAAGTAATAATTATCAATTACCATTTTTGTGGGTTTTGTTCCATAAGAAGAACTTAAATATTTGGCTGAGGTAAATACATTATTCCTGCCCCTCCTTTACCTCAGTTGTTAATCATTGTTCAGGGCCTCCTCTGATTGTTGCAAAGGTGTGGAAGGTAAGGGTCTGGTGCTTATTTAGTACGATCTTTCTTGCATGTGTGATTTGTGTAAGCAAAATCCTGTTTCTGTGTTCATACCAGAAAAAAAAGCCAGCAACAGCAGGTGGCTTCTATCCTGGGGTGTCCAAGCCTGCTTTTGCAATGAGTAACAGGCCCAGAAGAAGCTGTCTCCAAGGCCCATTATTCATGCCTTGGCTTTCTGTGCTGTATGTATGCAGTTACAAAGGCAACTGGTATTAGTCCTTGAATTTTAGTGGTTGTCCCAGTAAAACCCACAGCAGTGAAGAGTCAGCATGTTTCAGAAAAAAAATATTCTCAAACACATTATAGTAAGAGCAGACTGCCTCATCTCTACATAATGGTGTGGTATTTTGCATGTCCTCTGGAGTCTATCTTCTGTTTGCAGCACTGACAATCGTTCTGGTCATGATCCTTTCGTATACCTGCTGATGTCTCTAAATCAAGGTGGAGAGAGGAAATTTCATTTCCCTTCCCCTCTGAGGTCAGCAAAGTCCAGCATCTCAGTCTAGAACCATGGAAGTGAGAATGAATGGTAGGGAGCCTGGGAAGGACCAGTGGGCATGGGAAGGTCTTTGCAGCTGGAGTTACAAAAAACCACTGCCTGGCTGGGAACAGCTAGATAGGTGTTGAGAGAGATATTTGAGTGCTGTCTGGGACAGCAGAGAACAGAGCTGGTATATTTGCAGCACTTGCTGGGGGGTAGAAATGCATCTACATTGCTATCTTCTGATGGTTAATTCATTTGGCAGTTTAGCAAAATTGTTTCCGAAGTGGCTTCAATAACTCTCTTTAGGACAACATGTAGCTTCCAATAAAACATTTTATTCTGGATTCCAAGTACCCTTTTAATGTAAAATAATTAAATTTGATCTCCAATAGTATTGAGATATAGACAAGCTTTTAATGGGTCCCAGGGCAAGTGTGATCAGAAATCATCTTGGACACTGACTTCTCCTTGTTTCCAGCTATCGTAATACAAAGACAAATTTGATTTCTCTATATAGCCTGGCTGCAAATTGCTTGACACCCATGGACTTGGATGAGTCTGTAATTGCCTACAGATCACAGACTCACTTCATGGAAGTTAACATCCTCAAATGTAGCACAACTGTTGTTGGCTCTTCTTAAAATGTTCCTGCTGCCCCTGTACCAAGAGACAGCAGATGTATGGGGTCTTGCATGTCAACTTTTTTCAGTATGAGAAAAATCAGTGCTGTGTGTTTTGCTAAATGTATTGTGCTTCACTTCAGAGGGCAACCTAGTCCTACAAGCAGATGGCAGGACACCAGCTGTTCGGGGCAGTGCTGGCTTCCAGGAAACGCACCCGCCTCAAGCAGTAGAGCAGAGGCTCTAGGAGGGCTTACAGCCCCTTCCCTCCAACGGATCTCGACTCACAATGCCTTGCACAAACCAAAAAACCTACCAACTCTACATCAAAATGTGCTCGCAACTCAAGAAGACCTTGGAAGACCGCGTCAAAGAGCGCCACCTTGTGACATCTGCATTGTGACTTTTCTTCAGCCTTCCTGGCACAGCCGAGAGTTATCCTGATGCCTGGGAGATTGACTTGTAGATACAGAAACACCCAAACTGGCTCCACGCTGAGCTAGGTCAACTCCAGCAGGACTTTTTAACTTAGTGCCATGCAACCACGGCAGTACTGCTGCGAGGGTCAAGCAATGCAAGACGCGCTGGGAATCGTGGTGGGGACATGCTCAACTAATTAGATCAGCAGGCCTTATTAGCTCCTACTGCATGCTCACCCTCCTGCTTTCAAAATGACTCTCTGCAGGGTCACTCGAATGTCTTTGCAGTATGTTCCTCATGTCTGAGGTTCTTGGAGGTTTTATTGACTCGGATGCAATAGACCCAAGCTGGCTCCATTAGCGTGTATGGTGTGTATATGGAGCTATTCCAAAGCACCGGAAAGCACAGAGACATTCGGGTAGCTATGCAAGTGCTAGCCAAATCTAGCAGAACCAGCAGTGAGCCAGAGCCAATATACCTTGGACTTGAGCTGACCTTTGCTGAAGACACTAGTGTGCATCTGAACTGCATTCATTGGGTTTTTCTTTAGGAACTATTTTATTCTGTTGGGGTTTTTTTAATTATCACACTTTCCCATTGCTTCAGACAATAAACTGCTGATTAGAAGGAAAAGTTAACTAACTAACTGAAGATACTTCAAGTGTGCCAGTGAGCTGGGAATGAAAATTTTCTTTGCTGAGGCAGCTGGACTGGTAGAGGAAAAAATGTAATGATGCTCTTCAAGCTCCACCCACACGATCACCTGAATGAGATCCCATCCAGAGTAAAATGAGCTTATATACCTCTTGGTGTCTCAACTGTCCATCTGAGATTTGCTCCTCCTTCAGTGGGGCATGATGATCTCCAGGGGCAATACTGTCCTTCTGGGACATAGCCCATTTTGACAGGGAGAGAGAAATGTGACTATATTCTAAATGCACCTGTTTAGAAAAGCATCGAAGTAGCAGCATCAAAGCAACTTCCTCTGCACTATAATTTGTGTAGCTCTGTAACTGCCTATTCCCTTTTCTAGGCCATGGATTGACAAGTGTCTTTGTTTTTCCCTTGGGAACAGTACTTGCTTCAGTAGTATTGATTGGAAAATAACTATTTTTTGTTGGACTGTTTCTCAGCTGGATCAATTCCTGATTTGGTTGTTTAGCCACACAAGCACTTTTGACAGTGCAAGGGAGGTGAGGGATCTGAGGGGGCAGCTGGAAGCACAGGGGACACTGGGCCTGTTCAGATCAGCCACATCAGCTCTGCTGCCAAATGCCAAGTCTCATGTTCTTGTAGGAAAATTTTTGTTGATTACAGTGATATAGTTACACAAGTGTGGCTGTACTGGGACAATCCTGCATGAATACTTAATGCTATAACTTTAAGGATTTTTTTTTTCTGGGGCCAAAAGTTGCCTTTTTGGTGTTTCCTACACCCAATTAGAAGTAGCTACCCAAGAAGCTACATAGCTGTGTTGGTTTGCTTTCCTGTGCTTTAGATCCAGCCCACAGAGCCTTACTTAAGAACCAGAATAATTAACCGTATTGATATTTCAGTTATCATCACAGGGTGTCTGAGTATTGCAGAGATGAGTGGGGCTGTTCCCACTCCTCAGAGACAATTTGGCAGGCTCTCTACGCTCTTGTGGGCACCTCCACGTGCCCTTTTTTCCAATTAATCTTTTTAACTTTTTCATCACAGCTGTAACAACTGGAGATGCTCTCCTCTGCCTTGCCGCAGGAGCAGGGGTGTTTGGGGTAGGGTTGCATCCCTGAGCCTGGTCCAAGGACACTGTGGCACCCCCCTGCCAGTTGCTAGGCAGCCGGCGAGCTCTGTGCGGCAGAGCCAGCACACGGCAGCCAGGCATTGCTAGGCAGCCTGAGCTGCTGGTGAGCACAAAAATAATAAGATTCAAAATTGCAGCTTCGAGAATGCTCAAGATAAGAGCAGCACAAAAATAAATAGTTCTACTGTATTTTGACATGACCTTTCTCCTCTAATGTATTCTCACTTGCAGGATTTGCCTTCTCTCTCAACCTCATTTTTCATCAAACTCTCTCCTCTTCATCCCTCCTGTGTCCTTATCTTTGCTCCTCAGCAGTGCTCTGCTGTCAACAGTCCTTCCTTTTCTCTCACCCCCACTACCCTTTTCTCAATCTGTCATCTCAGTTGTTCCCCTCCCATGTTCCGCTGGATCCCCTCTTCCTTTGGCCTCTTTCATTTTGGTCTTCATTCTTTCATCTTTCTCAGCTTAGCCTCCGGCCACCAGGTTGCCTCCTGACTTTGCCTTCTCATTTTCACTGTATCAAAGAATTCCTCCCATATCTTCTGTTCCCAGCTCCCAATCTAGGTCCCTTCTGCTGCCATCACTTCCAGCTGCCCATCACAAGGTAGGCTTATCTTCTTAATCCCTCAAAATTCTGGCAAGGCAGAGGAGGCATCCAGTGCCCTAGCAGCATGGGAAAAGTGGAGGATCCAGACCCTGGTTATGCAGCCATACATACACAGAACCTCAAGAAAGCCCATTTCTTTCTTCCTAGACCTAAACCAGGTAACATGGGTATTGTGTGACAAATGACAAGATGGCCAAGTAACAAATGGCTAAACTATTTTGTTATAAAAACATTTTGAGGAAGGGCTGGCTTTAAAGCACCCACTTAAAGCAGGAGGTGGATTTTGGGCAGTAATCCTTTTTATTAGGAAATGTTTTTTGGCCTTCTTTTGTTTAATGGCTTTGGGGGTAGTTTAAACATGAAAAGAATCAATCCTGTTGCAAGGGGTAGGCATTGAGTGAAAGTCAGCTTTCTGAATACACCCATGCAGGTTTGGCCCACTCATTAGAGGGCAGGTAGGAATTTCCTAATGAAATAGCTGTTTGTTGGAGGATGCCAATCCTTTAAAATGGAAGACTTTCTTTGATATGCATATATGAAATAAAACTTTCCCTGGGAAAGGTTTCTCACCCTGCATAGAACTTCTGGTCAAAAGCAGACAGAGAGACACCTTGCTCAGGAAAAAGTAGTATTTGGATAGTTAGCAGTGAAAAGGAATATAGCAGATCCAAAAACAAGTCTCCTGTGTCCCTGACTTGAAAACAGGCACTGAAAGGTGGATGCCCCATGTCAGCAGTGTCCTACTTGCTTAGCTCTTTGGAGTGAGCGTCCCTAGCAGGAAAAAAGCACTGCTCAAGGTCTTGAGAAATGCTTTGAAGTCTGAAAACACCATTAGCACCATTTCTGTTCTGTTTTGCACCACTTGATAAAAGCTATGAGAATAACACAAACAAAAATGTTCCAGAGTGAATGCATATACCTGTAGAGCCACGCCAGGCTTAGTGGGGCTTATTGGCTTAGATGTTATTTGCAGGGTCATCAGGAATATAACTGCTTCCTTGAGATGTAGAACCTAAGATGGCTTTGCAAAATCATGCAACACTGCAAATGATGTCTTGAGATCACTGGCTAGCGCTGAACCCAGAGTTCATAAGCTCTTCTGGACTATATTTACTATATACAGAACTGAAGTGTCTCTGCTTGGTGTTCCTTGGAGCATCTCTAATATCCAGGTTTTTCTTTCTCCATCAGTTCCCAGTCTCCCATGATCCCAGATAATGGAGAGTTGACTGTAATAATACCATCATCTAGTTCATACGCACCTCAAAATTGATCAGTCCGTGCTCATGGCTATTTCTAACTGCAGTCTCTAGCCTAATTTATTTCCTACCTTCAGTACTAAGTTTCTGTACTTTAATTGGATGGGTAAAAACCAGAAAGCAGTAAACATCTATGTTTCAGAGCTAACATTTGAACTATCTCTATGGATTTTTGAATTTTTTTATCAATTGAAATTACATACGTCCACTTTTATGCTAAATAAAAAGAAATTAAAGACTCATCAAAATGTTCTTAGCATAATGCAAAGCCTTAAAAGAATATATGCACTCTTCGCTGGGTAAAAAACTGGCTGGATGGCCGAGCCCAGAGAGTCATGGTGAATGGAGTTAAATCCAGTTGGCAGCCGGTCACAAGCGGAGTCCCCCAGGGCTCAGTTTTGGGGCCGGTCTTGTTTAATATACTTATCGATGATCTGGATGAGGGGATCGAGTGCACTCTCAGCAAGTTTGCAGACGCCACCAAGTTGGGTGGGAGTGTTGATCTGCTGGAGGGTCGGAAGGCTCTGCAGAGGGATCTGGACAGGCTGGATCGATGGGCCGAGGCCAACTGTATGAGGTTCAACAAGGCCAAGTGCCGGGTCCTGCACTTGGGTCACAACAACCCCATGCAACACTACAGGCTTGGGGACAAGTGGCTGGAAAGCTCCCCCGCAGAAAAGGACCTGGGGGTGTTGGTCAACAGCCAGCTGAGTAAGAGCCAGCAGTGTGCCCAGGTGGCCAAGAAGGCCAACGGCATCCTGGCCTGTATCAGAAATAGTGTGGCCAGCAGGAATAGGGAAGTGATTGTCCCCCTGTGCTCGGCACTGCTGAGGCTGCACCTTGAATGCTGTGTTCAGTTTTGGGCCCCTCACTACAAGAAGGACATTGAGGTGCTGGAGGGTGTCCAGAGAAGGGCGATGAAGCTGGTGAAGGGTCTGGAGCACAAGTCTTATGAGGAGCAGCTGAGGGAACAGGTTGTTCAGTCTGGAGAAGAGGAGGCTGAGGGGAGACCTCATCGCTCTCTACAACTACCTGAAAGGAGGTTGCAGAGAGGTGGGTGTTGGTCTCTTGTGACAAGTGACAGGACAAGAGGAAATGGCCTCAAGTTGCGCCAGGGGAGGTTTCGACTGGATATTAGGAAAAATTTCTTTACTGCGAGAGTGGTGAGACACTGGAATTAGCTGCCCAGGGATGTGGTGGAGTCACCATCACTGGAGGTGTTCAAGGAACGTGTGGCCAAGGCATTGTGGGACATGGTTTAATGGGCATCGTGGTGTTTGTTGATTGATGGTTGGACTTGATGGTCTTACAGGTCTTTTCCAACCTTCGTGATTCTGTGATTCTGTGATATTATTGTGAAGATAATTTAATTGCACAATTGCAATTTTTCATTGTATTTGAGGAAATGTAAGCATGGATAGGAATTAATTTGATACACTTTCTATTTAAAAGATTGGTGTTTTTCTAAGCCCCACAGTGGTTTTGATGCAGATTAAAAGCAATCATATTGTGTACTGATTAATTGGTATGCCTCTTTTGCATTTAAATATATACTTCATTGAATTGCAGCTTTCTGTCATAAAGCAGAAAAGAAAAAATAATTAAATGATAACATCATGCTACTACAGAAAGAGTGCTATTCTCCCAATAGAAATAAATATTTGACAGCAATTCTGCAGTGATAATATTTCTCAGCACAATATTTGGATGGCAAAATAAGGCACAGCATAATAGGGGTTTTTTTCAGCAAGTAAAAAAACATTACAGTTATTGGGTCTGTTCCAGCTCCCAGTGAAATAGTAAAGCTTCAGCTGGAAGCAATATTG
The DNA here is from genome assembly GCF_030936135.1 of Gavia stellata. NCBI lineage: Eukaryota > Metazoa > Chordata > Aves > Gaviiformes > Gaviidae > Gavia > Gavia stellata. Next base: position 18,593,670 of record NC_082599.1, on the reverse strand, counting down.
AGTCTATGGGGTTCTGTAGTATTTGCAGAGGAGTATCTTCAATAGGTATTGAAGGCAAAAGGAATGGGATTGGATCCACAGCAACCCTCAGATGCAGTTGTCTACCAGAAAATCATTTCCACATGAAGATAACATTGACATCCACCTTGGTATTGTCCCAGTCAGAGCCCAAACACAGACTGTGCAGATAACAAGCATAAAAAGTCATTACACATAGACTAAGACTATTCTCTGTTGGGAACATTAAAAATAAATCAGGCCATTTAGTGCAATCCAATGGAATTTAAAGGGTAAGCACTGGCTATTCAGAATAAATAGGGGGTTTCTTTCCTGTAACTTTTCATTACATAACAGAAACAATCTCTTCTGCCTATGAGATTGATTACATGTCTCAAACTTTGTTTAGATATTAATCAATCTCAGCAACCACTTATCGTTTCCCATAGCATAATGCAGTAAAAATTGTCCTTTAATTACCTCTAATGAAAGTTACCTGCAGTGAAAGTGAATATACGCCACTGGAAAATGACTTGGTTCAGAGGGCAGCAAATGCAAATAGGAACTATCTTTATGATGCACAGGCACAATTAGAAGTGAATATGTAAATTATTGATGGCAGCTTCGTGCTATGCTCAACTATTTGATGTCAACATTAGCTGTGAATGTTTCAATTTGTTTGGTCATAACCATAATAATCCCACAGTATTTTTCTGGCCAGTGTGTTTCCTAAAGGGTTGGGGACTTTTAAACACTGCCATATAATAAATATGTACTTATTCAGTATAAAAAATGTTTATAACATTCTTTAAAATAATTCTGAGTGTGAAGTGGGCTAATTATGCTTGCCATCACTTCTCTTTGAATGTCTGACCTGTTACTCTGTATCATCTGACTTGTTTGTACTTCTCAAAATTTTTTTGGTGTATCAGATGGAGCCTGTCTAGATTTTTATATCAGTTGGAAGGCGTCTCATAACTAGGTATCTTTGTGCATACACTGAGGGGAAAAAAGATTTATTTAATACTGTTCTGACTGCAAAAGAGATCAAAATGCTGTTTTACATGGAAGATACAGTATAGACACCTCAGTGTACTGTATGTGAAATTGGTAGTTCAGTTTCCCCTTGTAATGTTTTGCTTTCAGTTGCTTATACCTTTGTCATTCTTAATTTAGCCCTAGTAGCACACAGTTCTATTTCAGACTTTTTTTTTCCCTTTCAGGGAATTTGTGAGACGGAAACAAGGAGAAATGCTTTCTATTTAATCCATTACAAATATTTCAGCCCCAGCAGCTCTATATTTTGAATGAGGACTTTCAAATTTGGCAGAAGGCCATATTCAGGGACATACCTTCTGCTCTTCCTAGAAAACCTGACAACATTTGGTTAATTCCTAAGTGTCTAAAAGCAATATATTTGCATACTCTCAGTAGAGTTTTTAAGAGTTACGATATATCCACTGAGGAATTGGGCTATGCTGATGGTGTTTCACTGCGCACTGCAAGGGCCAAGGGATTTTCTCTGCGTTTATTCTTTTTGAATACACAGTATCACTGTGATGGATAACGGTACAAAGGGATTGTATCCCCTGGCACCTGGAGTCTAACAGTAGGATGAATTCTGGGACAAAGGATAGTGGAGAGGTTTGCAGGAGCCAGAAAGAAGGGGCATGTACAGGTGTGAAAGAAGAGAAGAAGAATAGGTCAGGAGGAACTATGGTGAGATGCAGATTGTTTAGGTATGCGGTGTAATAGGATGGGCTGATCATGGCAGAGAAGAACAGGTGGGCTGAGGAGAGCACTAAAAAAAGTGACTCTTCCCGCACGGGACATAGACTTGGTGTCAGGAACTTATTTTCTCTCGTTTTCTCACAATAGCCACAAAATTCACAGAAAACCATGGACTACAGTCTACAATCATTGCTAGTTATTCCTGCTATGTAAAAGGTCATTTGCTGTAGATCTGAAAAACCAAATCCTGATGTCGGTACTGATGTTGACCGCACACTGAACTCTTAGCAGGTTGAAACAATATATTGACCAGTTAATTATCTAGTAAGTGCCATCATACTATGGTCTCACACACAACGTGATACTTGGCTGGGTATGATCACACAGGCTAATAAAGGGGGCAGGCCTTTTTTATCCTAGAAATTTGTTGAAGCACACTCTCTTTTGAAAACTTTTTTCATTTCCAGTGGAAAAAAAAATGTTTTGACAAAAGGAATTGAGCTGAGTATCCTTTCTCAAATGGCTAATATATATAATTTTAAATTATTTTTATTGTGTGGACTGAAAGGTTCCTTACCTCATTTCAGATAAAAGAATTCAGTATTCAAATGCTTTCTTTTTCTGCATTAGGAAAAGAGCAGCATATCTGACATATGGTACCTCATTCAAAGACATTATAACTTCATACCTGAAAAAGCCTCATTTCAGTTAACTCTTAGTGTTACTTACAATAGCCTCATGCTATAATGCTCTATTAGAACAATAAAATTGCTATAAAGTGATCTTCCATTACAGTTCTATGGTGGATATAAGCTACATCAACCTGTAACACAAGCCTATAGCTTAAGTTATTCTGTTGCTGCAGTTGAGCTGAAAGTCAGGTGGTGCTGGTTGAAGTAGCAGTGAGTCAGTCACAACCCTGCTACCTTCCAGTGTGGTCACCACTGGCCATCAGACGCTAGCGTTTGGCTGGTAGCTACTAACCATTCCCTTGGCACATGGCAGGCACCTGCATTTTCTGGATGAGAGTATCACTTGTTTTACCCCTTAAGCAATATTAGTAAGAGTTAGCAATGACTATGAGAATGTCGTGTATATCAGTAGAAGATATCAATAGGAAGACCTAGCAGGTCATCCAGTCCACCTCTTGAATACGGCAAAGTTGTCCTCTGTATTTCATAGTCCAGCTTTTTATGCTCTCTAATTTTAAATGTTCCCACTGAAATCAGCCTGGAGGTCCCAATACATAAGCTGTCAGACTGTTCCACGGCCCACTGTGGTACTGCACAACTTGTGCAGTGCTAAGGGTGACATTGCCATATGACTTTTCACAGATTTGCATACAAATGTACTTTTCAAAGGCTTAGTGAAGCCACAGGGAAATATATTTATTTATAAGTGCCCAGGAATAAGGGTCACAGCAACAATCTAACAATTCATGTTTAATCCATTGCTAGGGCTTATTCACAAAATAGATTGTATAAATTATGCTGTCCAATGCATAACCATTTTTGTGTGAAAGTTTTTAATCAAATAAAAGGAAGTATTTTGTTTCAAAGTAGCTCACAAGCTACAAAAGATAAAATAAGCAAAAAGGCTTATTCATCATGAAATAAGGGGTTTCCTATGCAGAGTAATACCAAAACAATTTCTAATTCATGCCTTAACATATGTCTGAAATCTCACAATAGCAGGCTGGTTTTCTGTGTTTACTCCCTACCAAAGCAGATCTCTCATATCATTTATCTTCTGAATTTGTGTAGGAAAACTTCAAAATAATGAAAGAGCATGTTTTGCTCTCAGTTGGCATTGTATTTATCTATTAAAGCGATACACCAGTTGTTTCACGTGATAGTGGCTAAAACTGCAAACTGTGTTTGATATAACTCATATTTCTTACCCTTCTCTGTTGGCTAGTAGGAAGAGATTTAGTCACAAAAGGTTAGTAGGAAGAGATTTAGTCACAAGAGGGTTTGTTTTCATATAAATCAGTAATCTGAAAGCTAAATTCAGGACACAAAGGCAATATAAGTCTCTGATTCTAGCTGGAGGGTTGGTACGAATAGCATTTCTTCCTTCTTTCTATCCCGGACATTCAGAAATCTGTTTTGATGTTTGATTATATTACTCAATACTTAATCCAGGGTAATTTAGCACATCTTCTCCTACCAATTAAAGTTATTTGGTTTTGCTCAACCATTTCCCAACATCACACCTGTAGAAAGGAAAGGACAGAAATCTGTTTACAACAAAACATATCACCATGTCTATTATTCAGGGAGGGCTACATTACATGAATGAAATTATGTCACAGCAGGATGAAATAATTGATCCTATCTACCTATCTAATCCAGATCTTTAGGAGCACCTGACTTCTGTGTGGGTGTGAATGAATAAGCATGTCTACCTCATAAATACAGAAGCACCAATAAAACAAAAAGTGTGCTCCAGCAGGACAGAAATACCTGTTCTGTATTGCCAAAGTGCTTCAGCTCAACTGTGGGAGCCTAGTTCTGCACAGCGGGACGGTGTAACTACCCTAGTGACAATACCAACTGCACCATGACAGTGGAGGTTTGCTGAAACATCTGCATCCATGCAAGAAGCTTGTGATGGCACAGTTTTGTAACCAAGGCTTGGCCATCCTCACACAGCCCCTCCAAGACAAATCTGTAGTGAGGACTTGGTCAGGTCGTTTAAACTGTTTAATCAAACCTGGTTTGTTCTGGCTGAAACGGGTAGAGGAGCATTTATGAGAGCAGCTCCAGAGGCAGATTGAAGGGCAGCCATAAGCAGCTGTGGATGTGCAGGAGATGGTCACCTCTTCAGCCATCTCCAAAGTAGCTGACAGGGAATGTGTGAATGCAGCCTGTGTTCATGGAAAGAGGTTTAAATTTTTTTTTACTTTATTAAAATGTAATTTAACTCTCTCAATTAAAAGGGAGTATAACTTGAACATTAATCATTTGGGTCTATTTTGTTTTTAATTACCAGCCTTTGACTGAGGGGGGAATTCATTTTCACTACAGGGTGAGTTGACACCCTTCTTCTGGCACCATTCTGCTCTTTTGAATAGTGCCTGATCTGTGAGCTAATCTGATAAATGAAGACATTTTGTGCACACATGGTATGCATTTTAAAGAGCTTCAGTGTGTTAACAAACTGCTCTGAATATGGTGGGCCCCACCAGAAGCACATAATTTGAGGCACATGAGAAGGAGATTCTGATGTGAGAAAGTAAGGATGGTCCATTTGGAATGACTGTCCATGCACCACAGAGCTGCTTTCTAGGGTGCGCATGAGTCTTCATTTACTTTTAATACAAATATTTTAAACAAGTGTGTTCTCTCAAGTCATTCCCAACACCTTTTCTATACCTCTTTTCAATAATGTGAAATATCCAGGTCCATTGATCTGGGGACTTACTTATTCTGCTTCCTTGTACCCTCAAATTTCCCATTTCAAGACACATGAGACAACTTCATATTTTCAATATCTGAGGTCAAAAATGTAATCGTTTTATCATTTTTGTCCATATTTATTGTTATTATCAATTCCCTATAACAGTTATGCCACAGAGATTTTTTAAATGAAATACACCACAATGATGCTTTAGTGATGCAGATAACAGCATCCAGCAAACATGAAACTCCTTCACAATGATTTAGAAAATACCCACCTGTGAGTCCTACTGTGGATGCAAATCCAAGCCAAGAAATAAGGGTAATGGCAGGTGGCAGAAGTAAAACACAAGACCAGAATTTCTGACAGCTGGGGGCTCTGCCTTGTACATGTACACAGGACTTAATTTTACTGTTGCAAAATCAGTGGGATGCTCAGGATGTTGAACTTGAACATGTGCATAATCATAGACTTAGTCAGTGCAACTCCTATTTTGTCTTCAAAAGACATGTATTTGAGCTGTGGTTACACACACAGAGAGAGAGAGAGATTTGGATTCGTTTATACAGAAGAAAGGGGAAGCTGTGGTGGGAGTGGGGTCAGAAGGCTTGTGCAGCCAGGAGAGCACGCCACTGCCACGGGAGCCACAGCACAACCCACCTAATCCAGGGAGGAATGGGCTTTCCAGTCTTTTCCTTTGATCTGTTTAAAACTAATATATTGCTTTTACCAACAACTTACAATGTATTCATCAATTTTATATATAACACCACTATTTTATATACTACATACGTACAAATATATGTGTATATAGTTCATTATTGCATTGTTTCCTTTATTACAAAACAGAAATATGTTTGTGTACTTTCTCCAAAATATTTTAAAAACTTTTTGAAAAAGGAAGTCAGTAAATAGTGTCCACAGTACATTTATCATGACATAGAAATTTAGAGTTTGGGATAGACAATCCTACTAATAAAAAGCTTTAGTTTTTAAGACTTTTTTTTTCCAGAACTACCATGCAAAAGAATGAGAAAGCATACTGAAAGCAATTAAATGAAAAAAAGAAAAACCACCCCCTCCTGCAAAGGTTAGAAACGGGATTGAGCTGCTTATAATGCATGATTTGGTAAGATGCTGACAGATATTTATGCCAAGGGTTCATACAAGTCAAAGGTAATCTGCAAGGAAATTTGTATCTCCATTTTTTAAAAAATATCTTTAGAAATTCAGAGCCCCTTCCACCTGCAGGATTTCAAACAGATATGGAAACAGTAAAATACCTGGAGAGTGAACAAAGCAACAAAAAAAGATCTTTAATCACAGTGTTTAAAAACCAATTTTTTTATTTACATTAAAAGGAAAATCAAAGGAGAACTAGTTATCTGCAGGTTATAAATTTAGATCTTCTTAAATCAGAACGAACAGATTAATCATATCCAAGATTTTTAAATGAGCCAGCAAAGAGCATTATGGACTGTTAAAATTCATTCTCAGTCAGTTTTCAAACGCTGGAGAAGTTCCAGAGCACTGAAAGAAAACAAAGGTTGTGCCAATATTGAAAAAAGATATATAGGTATTGTAGTCCTATCAACTTAGTATTGATCCCAAGTATATGACAGAATGACTGATAGGAGATTCCATTAAGAAAGAATTAAAGAAGGATAATTTAATTAATGCAAATCAATAGGAATGTATAGAGAAGTACACATACATTCAGGATAACTGAATATCCTTTTCTGTGAGAATACAAGTTTGACAGATAAATGTAACTGTGTTGTAGAAATGTATTTATAGTTCTGTAAAATATCTGACTGCATAAAATTTTGATCGAGAAACTACAATAAAAATTTAGAACATAATTTATTATTGTAAAAGAAAAGAAAACCATTGTGGTGCATATTAAATTAGAAAAATGGATGACAGATTTCAAATGTGGTCATAAAGGGTGTACCAACCTTGGCTTCTTGTTGTTTAACTTATATTGGATAACCTACAAGAAAACAATAAAATCACTGCTGATAAAATTTGCAGAGCACACAGTGATTAGGAGAGTGACAAATAATTAAAAGAACAGGCTGACATGACAGAATAATCTGATAAGCTAGTTGCAAAAACAGCATAACTGAATACAACCAAATACCATTCCATCACTCCAAACAAAAGCTTTAAGAGTACACACTTATACCGTGGGTCCTCAGCTACAAGTAGGGTATGAGGATCCTGTGCTGTGAGGCCTTCATCCACTTCTACATCCAAAAGGGTCAATGAAATCTGGACATACGAATGAGAATATTGAGTTTGGAGAAGGCTATACCTCAGTCGCCTATTGCCTCTGATGTTAATACAAGTATTACTGCAGCATTGTATCTAGTAGTAGTATCTATGATTCAAGAAAGATGTTAAAACATTGGAAAGACATAAGAATGAAAGATTTAATTCACTGGAATGAAAGCATCAGTGAATTCAATTCTAAATAAAAGCAATCAAGGGGTTCCTTGATTTCTATTTATAAGGATTTGTAGGATTGTTGGAGAACCCTTCAGGAAGAAAATAGTCAGCTCTGTAATCCAGCAAACAAAGCTACAGAAAGATTAAAAACTGATAATAAAACTAGGCAAACAAATAGAAGAAATAGAGCATATTGTCTTGTTCTGTTTCTTTTGTATGGCAAATTTGTAGTACTAACTTTTGATTTCAGGATGTTTTAAAGTGATCTATATGACAATGAAGACTTGGCCTCTTTAATGGGTACATCTTTGGTTAAAGACTTATAATGCCTCCCAAAACTGCCCTCTGCCCTCTATTAGATGACTCAGTGTGACAGACTCCAACTTAACTGTTGTCACAGTGACACGGCTGCCCAGCTCCCCGTTTAGTTTAGGGTTTCATTTTTATCTTTATCTGCAGCAGATGCCTCTGTTTAGGTGCATACAAAGACTTCTGTGGATTCAATGATAATTTTTATTTCATACATCTCAACTGTCTCTGTTTCTTGGTTTTTTTTTAGAAACCAACAGTAATTTACTTAGAAAACCATTTAACAGGTTCTTTGATTTTTTGTTTTTTTTCTACTTTTTGGTGAACAAAAACTGACAGCTGTCTTTCCTCATTAACCTTTCTGGCATTTACAGAAGCTTTGATATTAAGCTTCTCATGCTGAACATATACTATAATAACCAGAACATTTTAGTGCAAAGGAAAGTGCAAAACCACTTAAGACACTTAATTTCTGAAGTTTTCATCCATCCCATTTATTAATCCAGTAATTTTCTGCTTAAGAATTCTCAGCCTCAGAATTAATTCACTGTTTTAAATAGCAAAACCCATGAGGTTCTGGTCTTGAGATGCTGTACATTGCTGCAGTTCACCCATCTCCCCCACCTCCGTAAAATGGACAGGCCTTATCACCCCAAAACTCTGAAGCAGAGATGAGTCCTTTATTTCAGTCGAGGAGAAATGATTTAACAGTATAAACTGAAACAGTTCCTGAATGTCAAATTTCTTTCTCAGTAAAGCTTCCCAGATAAACTTCCTTGGACAATGTCCAGTACCAGACCTGACCTGAATATGAGAGTGAAAAAGCTGTGGTTTATAGCTGGAAAAAGTGTCTAGCTGGCACTGACTTCTAAGGAAGTCTGATTTTTTACTAGGACTCGCACAGCAACAGACCTTGGTGCTTATGGGGATTGTAATGAAGTGGTGATCCTGTGCTGAGACACCCAATTAAACTCGGTCTTAAATCCTTCTGAGAGCTTTTTTGTTGGAGTACTCGCTCCAGAAAATCACGCCTAATCTGTTTGATTAGGTTGTTGAAACCCATTGACCAAAACCACAGTGGTATATTTTCTGCCTGAAAAAATATCCAAAATTATAGACATGGGCCTAAAAATGCTTGAGTTTAGTTACCTTTGCCAGTTATATTCCAGGTTTTGCACACTGGTAAACGTGTGTTATGAAAAAATTTCCACAAAGTCATTTTTCAGATTCACTAGAAAGAATAATATCCTTCCTTTGCTAGAATTTTAAAAGAACATGCATAAACTAAGGGTGTTTTGGCTTTTCCCTTCCAGATATTGAAAAAACAAAAATCACAAGAGCTGTCTGGCTATAAATATGCCATTGCATAAGCACATTAATATGATACAGTCACAGTATTTTGTTTGCTATTCCCAAGAGGCAAATTACAGAAGGATAGGCTTCTAAAACTTTAGCAGCAGTAGTTGTGAAGAAGCATAAATGTCAAAACAGAAATAATATACCAGGCATAATTAGATTTTTCAGAGTCAAATTCTACTCATTTGCATTATGAAAATGTGTAACACCATAGATATCCCCAAATCAACCAAGTAACTCCAAATTTATACCACTGTAAATGACAGCACAATTTGACCTCCAGATATTGTATTTTTTACTGAAGGGAAAAGAATAAGTATTTGTTATGAGCTGCCTGCTGCTGTTGTTTATAATAAGACACAGTTTGTCATTGCTGCAAGATGAAACTACATACTTTTCAAAGCTGAGTTCATGGCTGTGTAAGGGAACAGGATTTTTTAAGTGTTCTTTCTGGAATATGCAAAATCTGAACAATTCTGTTATAACTATCTGCTGGCTGTACAAGAATAATACCTTGAGGCAATAAGGAAAACTGAACTTTATTAAAAATTTCATAAAAGAAATGAATAGTAAGCTTGGAGAATAAAAGAGGGGCTTAAGAAACAATATGGCACTGCATTGTACTTTAGACCTAGAAAGATATAAACCTGTAAAAGGTTTTGACTTCATAAGTACTGTATAGTTCAATGCAAAGTCAAATGCTGCTAAATGTCTTTGGAAGTATCATATTTTGTTCTTCAAAGAGCATTTTATGAAATGGACCTAAGCTTATACTTTTGTTACTGCATCTTCTTTTTTGAAATATGTGAGAAGTGGGGAGGCATGGGAGGAAACAAAAATGCGGCTCAAAATATTGATTACTGAAGACCTGAAATACCTGAATTGAATAGCTCAAAAGAGATTTGAAATGGGATATATTACCTTTAATGCCTAAACCTTAGGCAAAGCAGCTGCCATTAATAATGGTTAAAAATAATTCCATTACCTAATCCTCACTGTGAAATTAATCGATATTTCTAGTAGAGTTATTAAGGGGTGTATCTGAACCTCACAAGGAAACTTCCATCCCCAAAAGTGTTCTTGCTTGTGTCAAACTAGTCCTTTGCCCAAAGGTCTTTCATGAAGAACAAGGACCAGCCTACAGAGGTGGACGAACATCAACTGCTGGTTTTAGCATATTCATGGTAGGCAAATAGTTCTCTTTCTCCAGAGCTGTTGACTTGGACACAAATATCCATTATTTCATTAAAAAATTCTGTAAGTAAATGTAATTCGATACTGTAAACAATGTAGAAAACTACTCCTTATGAAAAGTTCTACCCTTCTTAGACAACATCTTTCCATTCTTCATCAGCATGTAGATTTGACTTAGGAATTGTAATGCTAATTTAGTTCTTCATAATTATGACTATTAGGTTTTAAATAATTCATTCTCCCTCCTCGCTGGATTACATACTTCAAAAAGTAAGCTTTGCTAAAATTACATGCTCTTGGATCTGGTAGTTTACAGAACTTTCTCATAATGCTTATGAGACTATGGTCTACTTTCTTAAGAGCCATTTAAAAATATTTCTGTAAAATACACTGCTATGATTCAGACCCTTGAGGAAGCAATACGCATAATTGGTTCCAGCTTCTGCTTGCCACTTGCATAATTTAACTGACTCCTTTATCCCTCAAGTAAAATGAAGGTGCTCTTCAAGCTGGACTGGGGTGTAGTCTGGCACTGGAAGCAACTGCTAGAAAACTAAGACAGATGTGGGACACAAATGAGAACAACATGAAGGGACAGTAGCAGCTTACACACAGCACAAAATGAGGATTGTAAGGTAGCTCAGCACATCAGACTTCAATAGACTATCCTGTGCCATAACACCACTGGACTCGATAACCATCCCTAATCCATCTGTGAAGCGTAGGTCCAGGGTTACACTCAGGATCACGCTTGTCTGCCTTTTCTCCAGACATCACTTAAGTGTGCTCCTTCAGGCTACAACAGCATGCTTCCATACGAGATTTTATGTATCTCAACATTGCCAGGAATGCCTCATATTAGCAACTCACAGGCTCTCCATCAGTAGTTTTGTGAAACACCGAGAGAAGTGTGAGGATAGCAAAGCACTCAGACATGTTAAGCATCACACATTGTGCTCACTGCCAAATCACACTGGTAGCAGAGTACCATGGTGTCTCCTCTCTCGCACCTCAACTGATGGGCATCACTGGTCGGTCTTTCTATCACAGTTCCCAATGTTTACCTTCTCATACATTGGATCAAAAAAAGAATAAGAGCTGGTCATATTTATGATTGCTTTGGAGACTGCTCTTGTGGAGGAATAGAAACACAGCCTAGTTCAACACATAGATTATAATTTGATTTTACAAGCATGTGGTCATTCTCAACAGATACTCAGCAGACGACAGAGAAATGTCATATAATTTTCTTCCCTAACGAATGAGGTCTGGATCTTCAGTTTCAGATAAAGCTGCAGATACATTCCTGGATGTCTGCAACAGATGAGAGGGTCTCCTTTATTACCTGTACTCCACATTTGATTATTGCTAATCCTACATAGAAGTCATTGCAATGAGAATGCAAAACACAGGGATGGCAATGCTAATTAGTATTATATAAGAGCATTTAAATTAACTAGTAATTTGTGATATGTTCTTACAGGCTCACCAATGCTCAAAATTTGCCTCTCATTTACTATTTCATCCTTGTCTCAGGGCATGATAGTACTGAGTATTTTGGGTTACTTCAAGTGCCTCATTCTGGATCTGCAGATCTCACACTCTCACACATCTTCAGTGCAGAGGGCAGCTTCTGTTTCTGCACACAGCCATTAAATATGTTGTCATTTGCATCTCTTTTAAAGCCTACTTCCAGTGAAAGTCTGGGAACTTTCATTATAAAAATGCAGACTGCATTTCTCTTAAATCAATTAAAATGGGAAACGTCATTATAGATTTTCTCAGGTAAATAGAATTTACACATCAGCTGGCCTTAGAAGAGGCCCTTAATTTTTTTATTACTTTTTTGCAATTAACTCCTTGCATGCTCAAAGAATCCATATTGATACAGAGACCCACTTATCTTCAAACACACACTTCCCTTTGATCTGAGCTTCTGTCATTACTACCTACATGGGTAAAAAAGATGATAGATCTTAGCATGTAGCTCACAAGAGCTTTAGAAATCTAGCACTCAAAATGAAAAATTCGGAGAAATTAATCTGTAACATTCACGTGAGTGGAGCTGTGGTGTTCATAACATGGATTCGTCATTTGCCCAGTGTGGGAAATCCTATTTGAACACCTCTGGAAGTGTCAGCTCCTCTCCAGCAAAGCTCTCCCCTGGCCAGCTGGCTGCTGACCTTGTGGAATGTACTACTAGCTCAGCAGAGCAGGGGCTGATTTGCTCTAATTCCCTCTCTCTGGAGCATTTCTTTCCCACCAGAGGGCATGTACTGTGAGCGCACAATTGCCTTCAGAGGAATTTAAAATATATATTGTGTACTAGATAAATGAACTGACTCGAATGCCAAGATTTTGTACTCGATTCTATTCAAAGGGGCTATTAATTCATCCTGTTGCTCACTGGGTAAATTATTCCACTTACTACAAAAGCAATTGGGTTAGCATACTTTTGTTTGACTTCGAAGAGTGCTGGATGCGCAGCGCTTTTGAATAAGGCCATTCATTTATTTAGCTACTGAGCTAGCTGGTGGTACTGTACTGGTATTCACCCTCATCTCTGAACACCATGGAAGTAGTTACTCCCCAGGTTCCAGGCTTTTGAAATCTCATGCCTTACATTTCAATGTAAATAGAAGTCATTAAAGCCATTAGAAAAGTATGTGGCTGCAGTGGTAATTTAGGTGAATTATGTGGAACTAGGTGTGGGTAGGAGGATGGCTGTGAGGAGGGGAGGAGGCAGACAAAGCAGACTGCCAGGGTGGTGGGGAATCTCCTGAGGATAACCGAGGTCCATGAAATGGGTGGAATATGGCATGTTTTGAAATGTTCATTATCATGTAATTGTAGCTATACAAGCAGGGAAGAGAAAGGGTAGGAAGAAGAAGGAAGCAGAGAAAAAGAAACAAGGAAAAAATAAATGAAAATAATAAAGGAGATAACTGTTTCCTCAGTCCACACGGGAGACGCTCCCCAGGATCAGCACTTCAACGGTTTCTCGGGCCCCAGGACTGAATCCGCCATCACCCTGAGCAGCTCCGGGAGGCCCCTGGGGACGGGCTGGCCCAGGGGCTTCTCCTAGGCCTCAGCCTGGTCGCCCGGGCCAGCCGGCCGCCTTCGCGCAGCCCTCGCCCTTCGCCGCGAGGGGCTGCCGGAGAGGCAGCGGCCTGCGATGGCGGCGGGAGGAAGAGAAGGCGCTGAGGGGGGACGGGCGGCGGGGACACCTGCGTGGGGCCCGGCCGTGCCGCGGGGCGGCCGCGGAGCGCGGCGGGCGGACTACGTTTCCCGGCGTGCCGCTGGAGGCCTCGGGGCGGTGCGAGGGGAGGGGAGGGACATACGTGGGAGACATAACATGGGCGCCTGAAGCCGGGGCGAAGGTGGGAGCGGGTTGTTGGCGGGGTTGAGGGTGTTGCGGGCCGCGCTCGGCCTGCGGGGCGAGGCTGGTTCGAGGTGCTGGGCGGGTTGTGCCCAGCCCTGCCGGAGGGGGAGGGCTGGGCGCTAAGGGCGGGGGCCGGGCCGGGCGCGGCAGGGGCCGGGCACCCTGCCCTGCTGCCGGCGGGGTGTGGCTGCGTATGGCCTGGCGCCTCTCAGCCCTTCTCCCGTGCAGCCCGCTGCAGGCACCGCCACGAGGAAGGCTGAGCTGAGCCTGCCCCGCTGGACGCGGCCCGGCGGCCGAGCAGGAGGGGACGGGACGGGGACATGGCGGAGACCGGCTCCGTGCACGCCGCCAGGTTCGAGGCGGCCGTGAAGGTGATCCAGAGCCTGCCAAAAAATGGTAAGTGCGGCCTGGGAGGGGGCGGCAAGTGCGGTGCCATCGGCGCGAGGCCTGGCCACCCGGCTGGCTGCTGCGAGGCGGGCAGGGCCCGGAGGGCGGGGGGAGGCGAGGCCCCTCTCTTCTGCCGACGGCCGCTTCCTCCGGGAGCAGCGGTCCCCGGGCAGGGGCGGCGGCGAGCCCCGCCGGCTGGCCCCGGCCAGGGTAGTAGCGCCGCTCCGGGCCGGGCACCTGTCTGCAGGTGGTGTGACGCCTTCAGAGCTGTTATCATGAGTTCCCTCTGCTGAAAGAGTTACCAGAACGGAAAAGCAAAAAAAGAAGAATGTATCTTTTTGATAACAGTAATAAAAAAAAGTTGCTTATTACATAAATCATTAAGCCTGGTGTAAGTAAAACTGGGTTTGCTGAGGTACTGAGATAAAGGTCACTGTAAACTTCTGCTAATGACTAGAATTGAACCTCAAAGTATTTGATTTAATGGATTGGTTACGAATTTTCCCTGCCAGCTGTTAGTTTTGTATTTACATTTCCTACCTCTACAAAAGTGTGTTCCACAAAGGAAGAAGAGAAAACAAAAACAGGAGAAATGGTGAAACTTATTGAAAGTGCTGTCAAATACTGAAAGTAAACAAAAACACTGTGGAAGGCTGTGGTTTGGGTTTGTTGTGTTTGCGGGTTTTTTGTTGGTTGTTTGGTTTTTTTTAGTTCTGGAGTCTTTCAATAAGTTACTGTTTGTAACAGTAAAGTGAATTGCAAGGTACTTTGTTTACTGGGACCTAAATTTGTCCATGTAAACTGAGTGAAAGGACACTTGCTTTATGTTACTTATTACTCTTTTTTTTTTATTCTAATTGTAGAGTCTGACCTTAGGAGTAGTAAAGGTTATAGTCCCTTAAACTCAATCTGGAACTTGCTGTTTGTAAAGTAAATATTGTCAGTGGTGCTGGTTCATGGTAGATGAAGTAATGATGTTTCCGTTGTCTTAAATTGTACTGATGTCAATAAGACTGTAACAAATTGCAGGCTATTTTCTCACAGAAATACTAAGCTTGTGAAATACTCATAAATAGTCTTGATTACAATTTAATTGTATTTTAAAATGCTTTCACTAGGTTCATTCCAGCCAACGAATGAAATGATGCTCAAGTTCTATAGCTTTTATAAGCAAGCAACCCAAGGACCTTGTAACATTCCACGACCTGGATTTTGGGATCCAATTGGTAGATATAAATGGTAACTTTTCGTGAGTTGTTGTTTTGGGGTTTTTTATGCTTGGAGTGGAGATGTTTAGAAGAGTGGCACTTGGAGAAAGACTTTAGTGAGTTTACTTCTCTCTTAAAAAAAAAAAAAGAACATTCACAACCATTGGTGCTTGAATTTCTTTTCTGTCCTGTGTTCTAACTTTCTAGCTCAGATATTTATCTGAGAATTTATAACTTCTCAGAGTTGCAGGTGAAAACTTTCCCTCGGGTTTTGCAGGTGGGCAGGTTTTTCTTGGGCAAGCACCATCATGGTACCTCTGCATTGTTTATCCCATGTTGTAGAATGAAATTGTAGGTGCTCTGCAGAATAAGTGGTGTACGTGAGCGTCTGGAATTCTTTCTTCTCAAGTTTTCATGTATGATGTGAGCCTGAAGTAAGTTAAGTGCACATTGACAGCCATTGATATAGCTTCAAGCTCTTGGGGAGAGGTCTGGTTTATGTGTCTTTCTGGTTTGTCTGCTCAGTGGCAGGGCTTCCCAGTGTCTGTATTTTCCTTGTGCTAGGAAGACTTCTGATTCACCAAATTGCTGAGAACTGTTTGAAAAGCCATGTGACTTCTTTGCTTATTAATTTTAATAATTATTTGCCCTGAAGAACAAGTATTATTCTGTCTTCATGGTCATCTTGGGATCTGTGAAATGATTCCTTTGACTTCTTTTTTTTTTCTCCTTCCTTCCTTCCTCCCCAGTCTCCCTAAGTCAGGATGAAGGGGGTGTCTTTGCAGAGGACTAGGGCAGTAAGCTTCCACCCACCTGGTTGGTTGTAGCTGAAATGGGAGCCACCAACCTTGGGGTTTTGCTGTAAGTGGGACAAATACTATGGCAAGGGGAAGGGACAGTGTCCAATCTACTGTAAGATTGCATAAGGAAATGTTTTATTCCAGTCTGTGTTCTGACAGATTCCTTGTGCAATACTGATAAATTTGATTGGAGTTTTCTGTCTTGCAAAGCTGGAGAGGGGGAGATACTTTTAGGTCATAAGTAGCTGCTGTGGTAACTGGGGGCAATGACTAAACTATTTACCTACTAGACTGATGTGTCTTTCCCCAGTTGCTAAACTTGAAAAGGACATATTTTTCTTGTAGCCTGTACTAACTTGCTGACAACTGTTTGTAAGTGCTGACTGAAGTGTCTGTGCCTGCTCTTTTTCTGCAGCAGAGGGTCTTAAAAAAATAAAAATAAAATGCACCTAATCAAAAGGGAAATCTGTGTGTGTCATATCTGGGCTTGTTAACAACTTACTGGGTACAAGATCATAGCTGGTCAGTGGGGAGCGTTTCAGTCCCCAAGCTGTTCAGTTTGTTGCTTCTTTGTTGATGTACCACTATGTGATTATCCTAGCAAAATATATATTTGGACTTTAAAAAAAATTGTGATTTGTTGTTGCGTTTTATTTGTGTCAGAGAAACTTTGAGCATTACATAACTGACCTACTTAAGGCCAGGCTGAAAAAATCCAGTAGGCCTTGAAGATACTGAAGATGTATGGGACTTTCTTTTCTAGGGATGCTTGGAGTGCCTTGGGAGACATGTCCAAAGAAGAAGCCATGATAGCCTATGTTGAAGAAATGAAAAAGGTAAGTTTACTAATGATTGGAAGGGATCTTCTAGAACGAATGTTCTAGGAATAAATTAGGGAATGTGAGGAGGTTCTTGCTGACTACCACTGTCAAAGCTCCAGCTGAGTTATTCCCTATGTGAACTGTTACATTTCTGTACTATGCTGTTTGGCCTGTGGGGAGAAGAAAATTAAGTAGTTCCTTCTAAAGCTATAGAATTTAGGTTGTTTTCGGAGAAACACGAGAGCTCTAGCTGATATGAAGCTTAAATGACAGAGCTAAAGAAAGTGAAGTATTGAAATCATGTTAAAGGGGGCAGTGGGGAAAACAGTGGAACTTAAAGTACAACAAAAGAAAAGCTGATTTACTGCAAACTGCCTCAGTTCTCAGAGTTGAAAGAGGTAAGTGATACTTATCTTGGAAAGGAAAAAACAACCCTCCAGAAGGACTTCAGGAGCAAGAGTCTCACTCTTGTGACTGGAGACATGAGTATAATCATATATGTTGACTTAATCATATTTGATTTTTCAGGAAGAACTCAGCAACCTGCATTTTCTGCACTTGTAATGAAAATATTCCTTGTATGTTATATTTGCAGTCAAACAGTTAGAATTAAGTTATTTGGTCTGTCTTTTTCTGAATAGATGTGTAACTTGTAAACAGTTGTAGTTACTATATTAAGCAGGAATTGCAGCATTAACTAAAGTAAACATTCAGAATTAGTTTCTTGTCTTTTATTAACTAACCCTTTTCACTGAAGCTCTTCTAGGTGGTCTTTCCAGTTTAAAGATTATTTACTGTAAATCTGAAAAAAGTATAATTGTAATCTGTTATTATAATGAGGTTAGCATCAAGGAGAGAAAATGTAACTTCTACTCCAAATACACTTGCTTTTCTCCTAGGCCACTATCTTGACATTGAACTCTTAACATGTTTAATGATTGATACAACAAAAACTTTTACTAGGCAGGGAACTGGAGTCTGACTACTGCTGTTTTTCCTATCTGTAATTTTGGTAATTTGGTTCCTGCTGGTATTACTGTAGCTGCTTTAAAACGAAAAATAAACAACTCCAGAAAACACAGAAGGCCAAATATTATTCATTTGGTCAAAAATCCTCTAATTTTTAATAATTCCTTTTGAATGTGTGCCACAAGATACAGTGCTTCATTTCAAGTCTCTGGTTCAAAATGTGTTAATACTTCAGTAGAGTACCATATTTTTTCAGTGCAGTAATTGGTTTGGTCAGGACACTAAAACTAAGTGAAACTGCAATGTTTATTCTAAAAAAAACCCCATAGTAAGCCTCCTAGGAGGAAGTCTACTTACTTGATCCTAATGAAGCACAAATATTTTGCCTCTGTACAGATTAAATGTAGAGATTGGAGAGCAAATGACTTCTTGCCTTGCTCAGCTTTGAAACTGGGGAATCTGTTTACCCTGCTTTGGTGCTGTTTCAGCTCTCACATTTGAAATAGTAGCTTCAGCTTTTCCAACCCGATTTGATTCTACTTGAAATGTCAATGGAAGCGCATTTCAGATGCATCCACTGGATTGGTCTATCAGCACGTACAGCACTAATCCTTGTGGTGTTACTGTGGGCGTTCTGCTGTTGCTGCAAAGGTATCCACGTCTAAGGGGACAAAACCCCACTTGTATACTGATATCACAGGACTGTGTTTAAAGGTGTATAAGACTGCCATATTCTGCCCCCTCCCCTTGGGGCATGTCCCTAGCACTTGCACATTGTGTTTGGGCTATACATGCATCAGATGACCATGTCACAAGATACTTCTATTGTAAACTTGTTTCGTGGTTTTTTTTTCCCTTCATGTGGTGGCCTTGAAAATCGTAGCTGTTGAGGAATGTGTCTGGGTGAGGTTTTGAGGTGCTGGTGGGAGATGACCAAACATGTCTTGGTCTTAGCTAAGGTGAATCTGAGCTCAGGTGTACTTTGTTTAAGGTTAATTTATCTTCTAGGTAGCATTTCTGAAATTTTATATTGCAATACTTTTAAAACTAATTTATTTACATTTCAGATATATTGTTTTCTTATATATTAGAAATGAGTGATATCTTAGCAAAAAGAAGTATTGATGCTATATGGTGTTTCTAATTTAAAACAAGAGTCTTCATATATGAATTGTCTGACATCCAAAGAAAACAGTCATTCAGGATACATAAGAACTTATTTTGCACTTTCAGACTTTAAGATTGCATATTATGCCTAGTGGCTATTTAAGTAAGCAATTAATTTTGTTTGTGGAAGTATTTGCTCTTTTCTTGCTCACTGAAAAGCTAGCAGTTACAAAACTCTTACTTTAACAGAAACTGTGTGATCAGATTCCAAGAATTGCTCCAAGCTGCAGAGGGTATATTGAGGTCTGTTTAGAATAGATGAAGAGCAGACATTATAGAAATGCACATATGAAACAGTTTACATTGCAGACTATAGAAGTAAATACACAGTAAATCCCAGTGTTATTCTAGAATAGGTTTCTTACTTCTCTCAATGCTATTGAAGTTAAAAAATATCACAAAACTGTCCTGTCTGTGGTTCATATCCAGCTCTGTATCTGAGCACTGATCACTTCTCTCTAACAAATATGGAATGAATTATATACACTGAATAGATCAGAGAAGTGGCAATGAAACTGCAGTTCGATAGGATTGTTGTCTCTTGGTATCCTTGATTGGTTTGCAAGTGTTGACTTGTTACCTGCCAGCCTGCCTGGAGCTCCTGCTTTGTGAAGTAATGCTGTAGCTTTTGCTTCTACTGCTTAGTGACGTGCTTGGCGCTTTTGAGCAGCATGTTCTGTGGCAACTTGTACCTCCATCTGTGGCTTTCTTGGTGCTCTTCTGGAGGAGGAGGTGTACTGTAGCTGTTAGTTTGCTTCTACCTGAGTCTTTTCCTATAGCTATTGCCTCTTTAAAAAAATAATAAAAAAATAGAGGACGAAAGAGGAACAAAGCTGTTGGCAAAAAGCTTGGTTGAAAGGACTTAAACTAGAATGTGACAATAAAATCATATGCTTTTAAAATAATACTCAATTATTTAATATCTTCTGTTTAATCTATTTTAGATTTAAGATTTTTGCAGTCCTATCAGATGATCAAAGGTATTGGTTTTGTAACTTAAAATGAAGAAACTTACATCAAAAGAAGAGCTCCAAATCACTTCCAGACCACAACTTGGTTCTAGTTTGCTCTTCTAAGTATGTCTTTGTACTGTCCTAGTTTTGCTGTATTCTGTCCATTTTGTTGTTTGGGTTTAGATGGACCCAGAAGGGCACTTCTGATCTGCTCCTTACATTCCATTGAAGATGGCAGGGTTTGACAAATGTGAAAAATCCTCCTAAGAAAAAAGTCTTTCAGTTTCACTTTCTCTGTGGGAAGACTTGTCTGTAAAATAAATTGCTTCAGGTAACAGCAGCCTGTTGAACTTTGAGTTGGTTTAGTTTGAAATTGCTGAAATAATGGATTCCAAGATCTGCTAATACTGTGCTGAGGCTGTCCTTTAGTGTTGGCAAATGCATTAGCTCTCCCATCTTTTCTGCACCTAAAAAAAGTTAATACAGCTAGTTAAGATTCTTGTTTGGTAAATTAGTATTATGTTGTTTTCCTTTAATAAAAAAGTAAAAAAAAAAAAAAGAATGTGTTAAGTGACCTAGTGAAATATTACTGAGTTTTACAATGACCAGCAGTTTCTAAAATCAGTTGAAATGAATGAATCATTGAAATGATGTTTCATAAGATGCTTCATATTTTGGACTTGTGCAGATTCTTGAGAGTATGCCAATGACGGACAAAGTTGAAGAATTACTACAAGTAATAGGCCCATTCTATGAAATAGTAGAAGATAAAAAGAACAGAGGATGTGACCTAACCTCAGGTTCGGACAAATAACTTCCTTTTATACTACTAATAATCACAACTCCAGACTTTCTTGGGCTTGTTTTCTGTAAATGATTTTAAAGCTAAACATTGCATCTTTCTGTTCATTCTCTTTACCATATGGCAGTTCGAATGGAGAAAGTCTCTAAGTATTTGGAAGGTAGGAATAATAAATTATGTGTAAGTCCATCTTTTCCATTGTTTTGGTGCTGTAGTAGCTTCCTGCTAACACTTGTGACTTCTGGGCTTGCCACCTCATTAGGCTGGATTTTGTTTTATTTTGCTTTTGAGGTACAAAACAAAGTTAGACCCAGGAAGCTGCATGTTTAGGCCTTGTCTACAGGCTTTTTGAGCTGCTGAAGGGAAGCCTCTTCCCCCTCCAAAAAGGAGAGTATTTCAAACAAACAACTCCCCCAACCAAATCTGGTTTCTGCCTTTTCATTAATAAAAGAAACAACTAATGTCTACTGCTGCATCCTGATGTAGCTGTGGATTATCAAACTGCATGCCGAGCTGGTAATCCAGCTCTGTCATCTGATCTAAAACAAAAAAACCCACCCTACAATCAAAACCCATGTTTTTTTAATCATGGTTTCTCTAATACATACAGAATGTAAGATGGGTTTGTGAAACTTTCAAGTTAAGTTTTCTGAGACTCAAGTTCATGACGGGAATATCTATTTAAACATTTCAAATCTCTGACAAGTGGCAAACCTAGTGGTGTCATAGCTTTGTAAAAATCAGCGTGGTGTTTTTTATTTAGCAATACCGTTGTGAGAATGTTTGATAATAACAGTGATTATGTTACAGGTAATGTGTTCATAAGGTTGTGATATAAGGCTTACAGTTGTTTAAATCTGGCTTAAAATTACAGTTAAAAATTTAAATGCAACAGGGCAAAACTTGAAACAGTTTAAAGAAAACAAACCATTGGACAAATTAATTGGTTTAATGTGTTTAAGAAGTAGGAGTGAGTTGTTTAAGCTACCTTTTGTATGTGGCTTTTTTCCCTACCTTAAAGGAACATAGTTTTGATTTGGTTTTGGTATCAAGTCTCAGAGAAACAGAAATAGTTTTCCATTCCTTTTGAGGAAAGGTAATGGTAGAAGGTTTTAAATGGCCATTTTGAAAGCTGTGTGACTTTTTTTTTTTTTCAACTAAAATTGTGTGTGCTTCATGTCTGGGATTTAATGAGCTTGCCTGACAGCTGCATTGATGGGCAAGATTGTAAGAGTGTCAGTAGATCCAGGTCAGTGATCTGTGTAATAAGGATTTACTTGGACTTGGTGTCTATGGCACAGTGCCAAAAGCGACTTCTTAAAGTGACTTATCTAAGCAAACAGAGTATCATGGAAGTTAAACCATACCTGTTTCAATAACAAATCCAGCATACTTGTTTTTTAAAGAGGCAGCTTAAACATATGGCAATGTATGTAAAACAGAATAGCAAATTTCAGCTTTATCTTGTTCTGTCAGTGTTGCAATAAATCTGGTGATATGTCGTCATTCATACAGTTTAAAGCTGCAACATCTGATCATGCCACAACGAATTAAGACAGAATTTTCACAAAGTCTGTTTAACTTTTCAAAGTCTTAAATGCAACGGTAACCCTTTCTTCAGCACTGTTACCACTTCTCTGATTAAAAGTGAAGCTGGAAATAATTTTTATTGTTTACAGTACACGTCTCAAAATATTTCACAGAAGTATGGAAGCATGAGTACCTTCAGTCTTCCAGATACACGCTAAAGAATAGAACCAATCTGCCGAAGTTGTGTTTGAGATGCTGTAGACATGGGTGACAATACTGTTAAAAATTGACACATGGTTATGTTTTGATTGCATTAGTTCCTCTAGTCCTGTTTCTTCCCCTGTCCCCAAGCCCCTACTCTCTGTAGCTTCTGTTGTGGAAGGTGTTTTTTCATGGGCAGGCAATTGGTATGTTGTGGAAACTGGGGCCCTTCTCTTGAGTCTCTTACTTCATACTGTATTCCCCCCATCTTCTGACGCATTCTGTTCTGAGTTTGTCTTCCATTTTTCTTCCATCGCATCTTCATCTGTATGAAGATAATTATGTAGTTGTTTAAGAATTGCATGCCACTTCCTCAAAATCAACAGTATTCTCAAATTAGTCAGAGATTGTCTGGCAGTTTAGCGTACATCAGCTATGTCTGGTGTATCGTCTCTAGCAGACTGGCCTCAACATAAAAATGTAGCCTTTTAAAATTGAACTTCTACTCCTTGTGGTTTCACTGAAAATGTTAAATACAAACCATTGAAATACTGTGTTCCTGAATCAATAGAGCTTTTGGCTTTCCTTAATGAAGAACACTGAAGCCTGACATGCCAGCATTAAAATGACTTGTAACATCTACTAGACAACTAGGACAAACTTGCCGGATCCACGGGTTACAAATATCCAGACTTGGATGCGTTGGTAAAGAAAGGAAAATAGAGAATTCCCTCCAATAGGCTGAGCAAATCTGGGGGGTATTTCAAAAGCATGTAACCTGGGTAGTGTTTTGAAAGCTCATCCTGCAGCTGTGTGAGAACCTTAGGTTCTCTGGAAAGTTCAGTCAATAGTCTCTTTCTGACAGGTATGAAGTACTTCTTTCTAGAGAAAATTATTGACAAATTATTTTCAGGTCCATAAAATACCAGACATCAAAGAAGAAAGTGGGCTTTTAGCTGTCATAGCACTGCAGAAGAGAATAGGTAACTGTTGCAGTATTACAGAAGGACGCTTTTGTTTGCAGCTGCTGGAAGAGTAGAGGGAGGACTGTCAGGTAAGGGTGGGGTGCTTTAGAAGAGCAACTTTCTAACTTTTTGCACTTGCTAATAAATGCACAAGAAATCTGATGTCCAAGCCAATGCTAAAAAGACAAGCTTCAAAATGCTATTTCTCAGTGAATTTGAAATGTTCAGAGTGAGCATTCAAGCTTTCTTATGTTATACCTGAAGAAGCCAAAGGTGTGCTAGAATTGGCACCCTACTGATCTGATACTGGGAAAAAAATATTGAGAGTTTCAGAGCCAACTCATCCTTCTGAAATGTTTCCTTGAGAATGTTTGTGGATGTTTTCTTTTTTCTGAATCTTTTGTAAATCTACAGGGGGGCAAGAAAATTCCTACCTGACAGGCCTGCACTAAGTTATCTCAACAACTAAGCAAAATATTTGGAAATTGTTCACAAGTTCTTCAATAGACTTTTCCCGTTTACTCTTTCTGCTTTGTGACATTTAATCTGTTTTAAAATCCTGCTAAATAAAGATGACCCTTTGCCTTTATGCTGAGTAGTAGTACTCTTTGTAAGCCTTTGTGAAGACTGAATGTTGTCTCCAGTAATGACAAGTTATGCACTACAGAGGCTGTGGAAAGTTTCAGCATTATACTCCTAGCCTTTGTTGTCCTAGTGAGTGTTTCTCTCCTGAAAACTTTGCTGTAAGCTGTATTGCAGTTGCACCAGATGAAGCCCTGTTCAAACAAGGTGACTTGTATTGCTGCCCATGCTGGCTTTGGGCAGTGCTGATTGCAGGGTAGCATGTTTGTGCCAGGAGCCCATACAGGACACTGCCTCAGTAGCAGCTTGTGTGAATGGCAGAAGTTGGCCTGGCTCACAAGCAGATACGGCTATTTAACAGTTTGCTCAGTGTCTTCCTGCATTGGGTATGACAGCTAGATTTAAAAGATAATACTCACTGAGGTCTGTGTGCTTTTAGAACAAGCAAATACATGTGAACACTTCTATTTCAAAGGCAGTAGTTAGTACAGGACATAGGTATGCTTGGAGGGGAGGATTGCACTTGAAAAAAGTGAGTCTGTTCTTTATTGCTTTCCAGGTAGGAATGATTATTTCTTACTCTTAAATGCAATATATTTTCCAACTGTGCTTCTGTAGATTGCATATGATTAGTTTCTCTTTTCAAATAGTTCTATTTTCTCAAAGAGCTTCTCATGGTATTTTCAACATCGTTGCTTCATAATGGAGCATTTGGTGATACGCTTTTCCTGCTTGTGTGTGGGCCTCTTCTGTGAAACACCCTCTGTTTGCTTCCTAAGCTCACTCTTTCATTTCTGTTTGACTTCAAATATACTTGCTAAACTGATTTCCTTCTTTCTCCTTCTTCTTTTCCTAACTATGAGTTTTAAGGAACTCAATGGCTGTGAATCTTCTTAATGCTTTGCAAGAAAGGGGAAAAGAGCTAAAATCCCTGTTACTCTGAAATTGCCGTGCTTTAGTAGGATATGTTGAATGGGTAGCAGTACCACAGTTAAGAGGTGCATTAAGGCAGGGCAAGCATGGGGCAGGAGGAGCTGGTGGGTAGGTCAGAGAGGTTTTTAAAATTCCGTCCTTTAAACTTTTTTTCTTCTAATCTCCAGTGATAAGCTAACAGCTATAATCAAGGTTATAGATTATATTCAGGGAGGCTAGTGTGGAACTTACTATACAAATATTTTTGTTAATATCTCAGTAGTTTAATAGCTTACCTTCAGAAGCATCTAGAACACTGTCTGCAGTGTTTGCTGCAGGATGGGATTATTACAGGATTAAGGGCTAGGCCAGCAAGTGCTAAAGTCAGCAGAGAGTCTCAATGAGATGTGGATCAGTGTTTCAACAAGCTGTGGCTTGTCCTGTTGCAATATATACCTGCTTCAGGCTTTCCAGTTCAAATCTGAGCCTACTTTGTGATTTGAATTCAAACTGATGTTTTTATGCCAGTGCTGTCTAACAATGTTGGAAATTAGGGCAGAGCATCAGTATAGCTCAAGCCTGAGGATATCAACAGTTCCTCTCTCACACAGAGTAGTAGAGAATATATCACTACAGGGTGAGCAGCAGAGTATCCAAATGTTAAAATGTAAGAATAAAAATTGTTTATGTCAGAGTGGAGGGAGCTAAGAGAAACTTGCATGAAAAGAAAAGGCTCTCTGTATTCTGTTTCATGCTGGATTGTGTCCATAGGAACAGGTTTTGTGCATAGTTGATCGTTGGACCTGGATTTTGTTCCTCCAGACAGACAACAGTTCTCTGCAAAAGGGAAAATAAGTTGCCAAAAGCTCTTCAGGTTTTGAGAATCTAGCACATGTACCTGCATGCTATAAAATGTTGGTGTCTTACATTTTAGAGGTCTCACTTGTAGTTAAGATCTTGTGATGAGAGAACTGAAATCCAGATTTCTCCCAGCTCTGTTCTACAAAGACAAGCTACAAAGAAGTAGTAGACAGAGGTATGGGAGGCTGGGGAAGAACAGATGTAGGTAGTCATGTCTTGATTGCCCTCAGAAAAGTGCCCAGTGGGCATGGGCTGGTGTGTCATGCATAACTTCGTTATAGCAAAAATAATTACTTTAATCACAGCCTCTAAGATGTATGGAAGAGCCATCTGTGTTATCTGTGAGGCTGCGTTTAATATGGGCGTTGTAAAAGGCTGTTCAACTGGTAGGCTTGGAATAGGTGGCAGGAGAATATAATAATGTTATTTCCTGTTTGTTTTTTTGTTGTACAGGGCAAAACAATTTTTGATTTGGGCTACAATATTATAGACTGGAGTTTCTGGACTATAGGTGACTCAACAATATGGTTTTCTGTTGCTTTCAAGCATAATTCATTTTTCTTATAGGGTTCTGAGTTCACTATGTTCATGGTTTGCATTTTCTGGGACAAAACTCAATAGTGTAATGCTCATCTCTACTTGCAATGCAAAGTAAAAGTTCCAAATGTTGACTGTATCTCTTCCACATAGAAGAGAGCTTAGCAAGTCCTGCTCATTCTCCCAGATGGAAGTAGTACCAGACATGGGGACATCCTTGATCCTGGAATGATCTTACCATTCTTGCAAGTTACTATAAATATCTAAGAAGCAGCTATTCTTTGTGTTCATTCTCACACATGATCGTTGGCCAAGGTGTTGACAGTAAGTTGGCAAAGCCTGGATCCATTGGTCTCGCTGCACATGCATCATGTAACTGAGCTGTGTGTGCTTGGTGGCCCTGTACTGTGGATGTCCAGTGGCCTTCGTGGAACTACCTGCCAGTGCTGGGAATGGGGGGCAGCTGCTGTTCTCCCTGGACTGCTTTCTGCCGGGAAATTCCAGGCAGGCTGTCTCTACTAGCAGGAGGCTCAGGGTGACAGGAAGGAGGGAAGTGTATCTAAGTCAACCCAAAAACTCTGTAACCTTATTTGTATGGAAAGTATTCTGAAAATTCAAGGGAACAGGTACTGGTGATACGGATGGAGAAACTCCATAGATATTGAAAACTGTAAAGGTCCAGGATGACTAGTTAGTAATCCTAAATACCGTACTTGCAAGTTAATATTAATGTCTAAGAAGCTGCTATTGTCTGTGTTCATTGTTATCCACAAACTATTGTTTTGGTATTTCTAAATGGTAAATAAAAACATGGATATTGTTGATTAAATTGTTTTTTGAAATACAGTGGCATCCCTTCGAGTGTAACAGCTTGAAAAGCACATGAGCAGAGAGGGGAACAGTGACAAAACAAGGCTGTAGTCTTCTGGTGTATAGTTAAAGAGAAATAAGAAGGAGGAGAGGCTTTTTCTCTGTTATGGTAAAGTTTTAGGAATACTAAATAACAAGAAAGGCAGACTATAGAGGAAGATCTCGCTGCCAAGATCTGTGTGTTTAGTGAATACATTTTTCAGAGAACTTAAACTTAATGCACTTAAAATTAAAAGTGATAAAACAGTGGTAGTTGAAGTAAGGAATTTTTTATTTTTCTGTCTCATTTTTGACAGACCTTTCTAAAATTTCTTTTTATTTGTCATGGCAGCTTGTTTGAGTACTGTAGAACAGATGTTACAGAGCAGGCTGGGCCCCTGGAAATTGTCTTTGTAGTGTGCTATATTAAAAAGAATGGAAGGAAATGAGGGTATAGAAACTCTTGTTCTTCTAGCTGAAGAGCTTATTGCTCCCAGATGTTTGCATGTGCCCCTCCTTTCTCACTGCGATCACTCCTTGCAGTGAACTCCTTGCGGTATTGGGATACATCAGTTTTTAAAAAGGAGGTGGAGATTTGTGGAACGAAGTGTATTGGAAATGGCAGAATGTGGTTGTGTAAACTTGGTATTGAAGCAGGGAGCCTACTTGGATTAGTAACAAGCATGAAACATCAGGTTGTGACACAAGAAAAGAATTCTAGTTGCCTGATTATCAAAACAATTTTGTACAGCATATAGGTCTCCTTGAGACTTAAAAATTTTGGCAGAGCTTGAGTCTACTTAAACGGAGTGCAAAGAGATCCCTATATAAGGTGATATAAGTGTAGGTCATGGAAATACTCTTTTAGTGGCTAAGATCTTGTTGCTATTGAGCAGATAGAAAAGTTACAGTATTTTACGAAAGCATTTAATGTTTATTAAATGATGAGGGCATGCACAGCTAGTTAAATGTTTTATGATGTGTTTCACCTGCTGTTGTAGACTGTTTCCTGATCACTGGTATTTGCAAAGAGTGAAAGAGGCTGTAGGACTTGTGTGAGGATATTGTGTTGTGCTGAGCCACCCATCAGTACAGCTCCAGCAGTGTATGTTAATTTTGTATAAGAATTATGTGCCTGTTCAGAAAACCAAAAATATAAGGCATTTAAGAAAAACCTATTGGGCTAGGTTTTCTTTGTAAAATGACCCTCGAGCTGGGGCAGATCCACAGAGGCATTCGAGCCTCTAACTCCCATCTGGGTAACAAACATTGCCTTGAAATATACGGGGAGTTAGAAATCAAATACGTATTTTTGAGAAACTTGGCCCTGTTATATAGGTCATTGAGAAGAATGGTAGTGCTGCCTTTAGAGAAATACATTAGAATTGCTCTTAGGAAATCTCTTAATAGAGCTGACATAAGAAAATAAACATCTAGTGAAAGCTTGTAGAGAAGCTGTGTGTCTGTTCTTCACATCCTTTCCATCTCATCATTTTCTTTTGTTAAATTCTTCTTCCTTCTGTTTGCATGTTGTTACTATTACACAGCTCTTACTATATAGCATTAAAAAAACCCCAAACAATCTAGGCTTTTCCAGTAGAATATAACTCCTTGTGCAGCTACAGAGCAGTACAGCTTTAATTTAGAAAACTGTCACAAATCTCAGTTTGGTGTTGTAGGCAGTGACATGAAAATAATAAACTAAGAGGGATTCTATAGTATCTAAATGAGGCAACAGAAAAAGCTACTAATGTTTTGCCAGCAGTTGAAAGAATAAAGGGGTGGGTGGATGGGTGGGATTAGCAGAAAGCAAATCAGGTTTTAAAAGCTTGCTTGACTCTTACTATGTTAAAAGATACATTCCTCAGGAACTAGCCATTAACCTACCAGCCAGGACTGTAGAATTCACTACTAGTTGGCTCTGTTTAGTCTTTAACCCTATCACCCCCAGCATTAGTCATCATTGCTGGTTTCTTAGCAGATACTCAGACTAACAAGGAGGGTGGCAGCAAACCATGGGTTTACCATGTAGTAAAAGCAATTGGGGATGGACCTGACGAGCATAGCAGTGTAAGGGTTCTGAGGAGAAGTACACAATTAAGCGTGGTGTTTCAAGTGGCCAAAACTCTGTACAATGCTGTGTTCTTCAGAGTTGGCATCAAAGCAATGCCTCTTTATGGTCTTTAGGAGCACTGTTGCCAAGAATGACTTTGTGGAAGAAATATGATCCTGATGTATTTCAGTTATTCAGGTGTCCCATGGCATGATACCATAAATCTATTACTGTTGATACTTTCAGTTCCACCTCTTTATTTAAATATGTGTGATGTATCACTTAAAGTTTCCCCAAATGAATAATCTTATGGAAGTGAAGAGAGAACGTACTTGAATATTCAAAGACCTTCCCTTCAAAAAGAAAAAAAAGTGAATCTTAAGAAAAGCTTATGGTAGAGCTGGGGCTTTTTGCAACATCTTTGGTAGGGTGAGGAGGTTTACAGTTTTAATTAGCCTTCCTTCACAGCTAAATGTTCCTCCTAGTCTTGTCTTTCCTGTTTATTCCGACGACTGGGTAGGACACATGGATGATTGTGCCCCCACCCCCTTTTTGTTTCAAAGGGAAGGGTGATGTCTGCCTTACCATGCCAAGAGAGCTGCGTCTGTGCTTAATGCTCATGCTGTGAGGACTTAACTGCTACCTTATCCCCCTCACACTGCTGCTTCTCAGAAAAACATCTCGAGAATTGGGTTTCCCAATAAATGAAACGTGCTTATGAGAAATAAAGTGGGATTTTTCTCCTGTGAAACAAATTTCTTAGCAAATAAGAAGTGTTCTTCAGGGAGGAGAAAATGAGCATGTTATTGCTTATACTCGTGTAGTCTACAAGACAGATAATAGCTTTTCCAGTTCTCTTTATTGTAAAAAGAAGCATTTTTTTTTAATCTTCAGATGAAAGCTGGATTAAATAAATCCAAAACAGTGATGCAGGGTGCCCACAAAAACCTTACCTTGCAGTAAAACTAAGGTGAACAGGATATTTAACATATTCATTATTTCTATACAAGAAGTTATTTTGCCCTTTTTTTTTTTTTTAAAGCACTATGGATAAGCTTTGAAACTAGAGGAATGTGGGAAGGCTCTTCATTGCAACATTAAAGCAGAAAACCCTAAGCTCTAAATTACCGTGCAGCAAAGAAAGTAGCGGAGCTGGTTTGGCAACTCCAGTATAATTGGATATTATTTTGCTGTTAATGTTATGCCTAAACATAAGAATTAATCTTTCAAGGTTCTGACAAAGAAACATAGACATTATGCAAATGGAATGCTGTGGTGACAATTAAACCAGACAGAATTCAGCCTTGGAGTCAACATGTAAACTGTGCAAGTGTCTGGCAGAAACTGTCCTGTCTTTGTGCCTTAATCACTTTGTCCTAACATAGGAGGCTTAAATGATCATCAGGATGTATTTAACCATATCTTTTTTTGCAGGAGGTGGTAGAATTGTCCCTTAGATTTTCCATATTTTTTAAGAATATTTACCTTGCAATTCTTTGTACAGTCAGAGTAAATTGTTTGTGATCCTTGGAGTGATCAAAGATGTAGAAAACAAGGATTTAGCAGTTACTTTGTCTATTTCAAGATTTGTTTTTTTAAATATTTATGTAATTAGACATGCAAACAAATGCTCAGTGTATTTATTTCATCATCCTTTTCACTGAAATCAGAGAATTTATTTCCATATGCCCTTTGCTAGGTAAAGATCTATATAAACTTGAGTCGTCTTACCGCATTTTGTATCTGCTTAAATTGCTGCGGGAGAAGATGCATAGGATATTGTATTAATCTTCTTCAGAATCCTGTTGCTCACATAATTGAATAGAATGTTTCACTATTTGCCTTTGAATTGAGGGCAGTTTTGAAGCATTTCAGCCCAAAAGGGAACTTCTATAAAAACGCTGACTTCTGGGTTTAAAAGAACATGGCCACATTGGTCCTGCAGCTATACCATAAATATGGGTAATAGTCTTGGTCTGAGACTTGGTAGTGAAAGTGGCCTGCTGTCTCTTTCCCGTAGGCTTCCTCAGAATCATTGAGAATCTCTTCACCAGCAGTCAGGCACTCTGTGGTGAGCCACAAAAGAGTCACATTAAACCAATTAAGGAAGAGCTTACAGAAATAAAGCTGGCATTATTTGGTACATCTTCTAATATGGAAATACTATGACTAATAGTTTGAGGGGGGGGAGGGTTGTATATTTGTTCCTTTTAAAATACATCTTTTTTTCCTTTTTGAATTTTTTCCTAGACCTTAGTAATGTCATGAATTCCTCTCCAAATATAAAGGCTGTGAATGGAAAAGCTGAAAGTAGTGATAGCGGAGCAGAATCAGAAGAAGAAGGGCTTCGTGAAGAGGAGGAAAAAGAACTGCAGCTAAATGGAAAGGGTATGTTTTCTGCATTTGGGCCATAGTATCTTCCAAAGTTATTCTTAAGCACCTAAGTGGCAGAAAATCCCAAAGGATCCTGAATGCTGTACTTCTTCAAGAGAATTATATGCAAATACACGTGGATGCATGTGTTGAAGAATGGCAGCGTCTCAGCCTGGGTTATAAGATTTAGAATTAGTGCAAATTTGTAAGCTATGCCATAAAACTTTTGACTTGGCAAGGAAGGTCTGTCCGTCATCTAGCTAAAAGTCGATACCCTGTATTGTTTTGGTTTTTGTTGCCAGTGCTGTTTGAGAGCTGTGAATGGCTACATGCGCTGTAACAGTAGAATTGAAACTCACTTTTTTTTTCTTCAGACAAAATAAAACAGAACTTCCAGTGAGATTAATTTAGGGCGTCCATAAAGAGTTTTGAGAAATACCAGCATCAAGTGAAAATCAAGTGAAATTACATATTTAGAATTCTATACAGTTTTTCTCCTCCAGGGACATTAGTATAATTATTTGATTTATCAGAGAGACCTGCTTTGGATTTGCTTACTTATGTTTTAAATATTGTCTGCTCTTTATGTAAATTAAATTTTATATTTACACTTTTTACAAGAACAGAACAATCCCTGTGAATGTAGGAGTATTTATATATTTTGTTCTGCAGATACATTATACTTACAGTCCATTAGAAAGTTAGCTACTTGAAGGAATATGTTTTGAGCTATTAGATGCATAGCTTTCTATTTGCAAGGTTTTCTTGTTCTTTTACAGACTATAAGAATGTGAAACCAGAATCAGCAGCTGCTAAGGATTTGGAAAGTATTGTTACTAATGGCTGTTACAAGGACAGCTTTGTCCCAGATATGCAGAATGGCATCCAGACTAAATCTGCGCTGAATGGCTTGAACCCGGAGGAAGAAATAAAGAAAATGGAACCAAGCCTAGAAATAGTTAATAACAGTGCTCACCAAGGTATTGTCCTTGCAAGACCGTATTTTCATTTGCACATGTTTTTCTTGGAAAATATTTCTTTTCTTGAAAGCTTAATCCTGGGATTCAGATACTAGCAATGCTGTCTTTCAGTTGTAGAAACTTGAAGAAAGAATACTCCAAAAACC
The DNA here is from genome assembly GCF_030936135.1 of Gavia stellata. Taxonomy (NCBI): domain Eukaryota; kingdom Metazoa; phylum Chordata; class Aves; order Gaviiformes; family Gaviidae; genus Gavia; species Gavia stellata. Next base: position 18,560,752 of record NC_082599.1, on the reverse strand, counting down.
CCTCAAATTTAATACCAGTTTAAAATAAGGCTTTCTTTTAGGATCTCCTAAAGAAAGAGAGATTAATTCAGAGACAGAGAGGCCAAACCCACAGAAATACATTTTTTTTCTTTTAAAATCATTATACTATCTATGCAAATACTATTTGCCTTTGAAAGCTAATTCGTAGTGAAATGAAAATCACTATCTTATTTGTCTTTCTCAAAGGCTGAACATATTATAAATGCCAGTTTGTTGAAACTGATGTCTAAATAAATAGTTTTAAAACTAACAGATAACTTTAGGCAAAACTGCTTTATACTGACCTTAGGAAGGAGAGTGGAATGAACAAGGTAAAATTAAAATTATCAACTTAGAATGCAGAAATACCAAGATGAGGTATAGTTTTCCCGTTAGTAAAAGTTTTCCTATATTGATAAATATAGGAATTCCTGTAATTCCTATATTGATAAAACCTCTTTATTCAGAATCTAACTTTAGGATAACAATCGTAGATAAAAGGGGCATGAGTTGAAGCTCACCTAGACATTTTAACTCATTGCTTTACTCCTTGCCAGGGTTGGCTCACATTTACAGAGCATGTGTGCATCTCTCTTTTCCATACAGGTGCAAATGAAGAGACTACTGAAGAGGTATCAGCAACTCAGCACTTAACAAGCGATTCAGATAGTGAAGTTTATTGTGACTCTATGGAGCAACTTGGATTGGAAGAGGTAGGGACCTAGTATTCCTAGGTGTATTTTGAAACTGATATGCTTATTTTTAAATAGATTCCTATCTGTCAGGTGAACCTGGACATGTAGAGGTGAATGAAGTAACTCATGTATACCTTTCTGCTGTTTGGACTATCGTTTTTTGTTCTTTTTATTGTCAGTCTTTTACAACTTGGTTACTACTGATCTAAAAGCCTTGACATTTTTGCCCTCAGAATTTCTGTGAGGGGAAGATATCAAAAACAGTACAAAGAAAGAACTGTCAAAAACAACAGTACAAAGAAACCAAGGGCTGTGTCCACAAACTAATTTAGGGTCTCCTAACATATGTAGGGACCAGAATCCAGCTATCTCTAAGAAGCAGGGAGTGTCTTTGTAACAATAAGCTTTTTGCATGCTCTTTTCCTGGCCTGGTGAATCCTGCGTTTGTTTCTTAGAATGAATAAAGAGTAAGCCGTAGCAGGTGGTCTGTAAGTCAGTGCCTGAAAGTGGCCTAGGTCTAAAGAAGTGGGAGATGACAATGATTTCTGGGTTCTCTTGTACTCTCTTCAGCTATAATGTACATCTCTGACTTTCATATAAAAGGTGGGCACCAACTGTCCTGGCTTAGTTTTGACTGAATTTGTGTTCCTGCTCATTGTATTAACTGTAGTCTTAGTTGACTTACTGGCTTGGACCTCCTTCAGAGGTCCAGTTTAAGTGTGGATTTTGTAGATTGTACTCAAATGCCTAGTTTCCTGATTCTGGGGAGGAATATATGAATGATGCATGGGATCAGAAGGACCAGTAAACGCTCTAGTACTGCATCATTCTCTTGTCTAGCTGTTTCCTGAGGATCTAGAGAATTCCTTTTAGCAAATCAAAATTTTACCCAGCAATGAAATGTGTTGGGAAGGGTGATTTGGTAGAAGTGCTGCAAGCTCTGTTATCTGGGTGATTTTACAATCATCTTGTGTATCGTTCGAGCTTGTTTGAGATCCTTTAATTGAAGTAGGTGGATGATTTATCAGAATTTCCCAACCTGCATGAGAAAAGTTCTAGTTTTGAACAAAGTAACAAATATTCATGTATATGTAAATAAATATACAAGTAGAACTACAGATGGACCAATTCAAACTAGAAGAGGTTAATGTAAAGAATTAAATACAGCTTTTTATTGGAAATGATGTAGCAAACACTCTGTCCTTCAGTTCTGATGATACAGGTTTATGAACTGCTATTTGGCAAATGGGATTTTGGCAGCAGTTTCTATTACTTTGCCCCTACATTTGGTTATTTTGGCTTTTTCATGGAGTTCTTTTTCAGCTAGCTGAGATCCCCAGTCTGCTTCAGCATATACTTGTGCAAGTCCTTGTCCCTGCACTGAACAAAGCGTTGCTTGAACCACCTTAGGCAGTTCTGTTGCAGAACATGTAATTGTGACCTGATCGACGCATATGTCCTCCATTTTTAATATCTTCCTACAGTACCACTGATCTTGGGTGAGAAGTTGATAGAATACTATGCCTTTCTTTTGTTTGGTGAGGGGTACAGGGTGCAGCCAAGCTGTTTGGTACAGGTTGATAATAAACAACGTGATCTCTTTACCATGAGTGTAAACACTGCCTACTCAAGGTTGCTAATAGCACATGACTTTTGACAGTGTGGCTCATGAATCCAAATTAGGATACCACTTCACTGTCTAGGAAGCAAAGCCAACATTACAAAGGAAAACTGAACATATTCAGATCTTAATGTTCTGTTTTAGTGATTACTGAGTATTACTGTATGTTAGAAATGTCTAAAGTAATTACAAATGGTAACACTGTTTTGAGAATATTTGCCTCAAATGCCTCTTCAATCTGAAAAGAACGGTTAGATAAGAGTAAGCGCATTCCTCGGGCGAACAACTGCTCCTGTTAAGTCTTAATTCTGGGCAAACTATTTTCTTGAAGTGAAAGTAGAGGTGCTGCTGCTTCCTTTTTATTGCTTAACTGTCACATTTTACAGAATTTAATTACTTGCTAATGTTAATTTGTAGCCCTTGGAGATCATCGCATCAGCTAAAGGATCTTTAAAGCATTCACCCCATTTCTTGGATGTAAATCACAGTATTCTGTTAGAAAATACGGATTTTCCAAGGCGTGCTTGCATGACTTACGTGAATCTCCAACCTGGAAATACTGTAGAGGGAGCAGGTCAAGAACAAGGCGAAGTCAAGTGTGGAGGAGAAGATGGCAAAGCCAGTAATGGGGGCCCTCACAAGGAGAAGAAAGGTGGAGAAAAAGCGGATTTCTACAGTGTCAGAAGAGGCAGAGGTACTGTGCATGCCGCTTTTGTTTTCCCCTCTTCTGACTGCCATAAGCTACTGGTGCCTGAGAAGCACTTGTCAACATTGTCCAGTAAGATAGTCATGCCATATAGTGCTTCTGTCCTTCACAATAAAAATAGATCACAAAATCCTAATTACAGTGAGTAGCAATCAGTTCTGTCTTCAGAGTATTTATTTCATTCATAATAAGTATTACAAAAGGGTTTTCTTGTGCTATGGAGATCTTGTATAAGTGTATTGGCTTCTTCTGTTTTGGCTTACCTTAAACTCCAGCTGCTGTTTATGGCACTTGTCTTTTTAGAAGTGTAATCTTCAAAATCTGTCTATGCATGAGAAGAGTTTCTTTACAAGTTGCATACTTATTTTTAAATGCATATGCATTTATACCTTTATGGTGTTTTATTTGAAACCATGTAACATCTTGGAAAGGTGAACGTGGTGATCATGGAACATCAGTGACACATTGTTTTCTATATAATTGGAGTGTTAGCCACACCTTTGAGTGATTCAGATACTATCTCTAATGATTCTTATAACTTAATGAGTCTTAATCACATAATAGTCCAGATGTTCAATTTATGTTGGACCTCTGCTCTTTTTAATTCCATAATACTTCTAATACTGTCACCTAGGAGCAGCACCATATACCAGTGGTATGATCTGTAAAGTCAAGGATAGAGTTTATTTTTCTTGTACTTAAAAAAAAAAAAAAGCCAAAAGTATTTTATTTATATATAGCGTGCCGTATGGCACCTATATGTCATCAGATGCAAAAATTAAAAATAAAATCCGAATATAACATCTATGTTGAAAACCATTATGAAGAACATATTATAGTTTAACAATCTCCCCTTCTCTTTTTTGTTTTACTTATGTTTGCTACTTGCAGGCGGAAACATGATAGGCCAGCTGTATATAGTTCAAAGGAGTATTGTCGGTTTCAAACAATTATCTTTTCTCATCACTCTATTCCAGTGCTCTTTGTTTTCCAGCTGGAGACTGTGCCAAACTTAAAACACACCTACCCTTGATAATAAGACAGATCTTACTTTCTTTTCACTAGGGCAGAATTTACTGCTGAACTTGACTGGATGTGGATTCATAATTTTTTGCTAAATGTTTATGCAGTTGTAGGACCTTGAATGATACCGTCACACTGAGGCTGTAGGGAAACATCTCAAATGATGTTGCAGTAACCTGCCATTGCTTTTGAACTGTCTGAATATAGCCTATGATTTGGAGTACCACACTGAGTTTGGGAGGGAGAAAACTGAATTGTTAAAATGGAATTGGTAGCCCATTCTTTGTTTTATGTATCTATTTTTTTCTTCCTCAACATAGGGCATAGACTTCAGCCTCTAGGAGATGGTTCACAAGGTGGACAGATGGGTAGTGGAGGGGATGGAGAGCGCTGGGGATCAGACAGAGGACCCAGGGGTACCCTCAATGAACAGATAGCAGTGGTGCTGATGCGGTTGCAAGAAGACATGCAGAATGTCCTTCAGAGGTTGCATATGCTGGAGGCGGTTACAGCATCACAGGTATTATTCATTGAAGTGATTTGATTAATTTTTATTAAACTTCCTTGGTTATTTTTGTGCTTTTTTCAGATTAAAATTTCAGACAATATTTTCTTAAACTGTAAAGACTTTTCAGTTATATTCTGTAGTTTATTCCAACTTAAAATTTCTTATTGGTACCTACTCTCAGGAACACAATTCAGGACTCTTGTACATGTGAGCAAAAACATGCATTTTGACCTAGACATTAAACATATATTATTTTGCTGATTTCTGATTAGGCTAATCTTAACCATAGTTATTGATACGAATTAAACAGTCGCTATATAGAGTTTCCATAGTTAATGTTAGTAATACATGATCCCAGATAATTTCTTCATCAGTAGATCTCAAAGCATTTTCAAAGGAAGTGAGAAATTATCTTAATCTTCCAGACTGTTTGCAGGCAGAACTTCTGATTCTATTTTTCCGTTAGCAGAAGACTGATTTTTCATAGCATTCTTTCCCTGTGAAGTAATCCAGCTTTCTTGGAATTTCACATCATGTATCCAAGATAGGCAAAAGAAGTCTTAAGCAAGTGCAGATATTTATTGATGTAGTGTTTCTTTTTCCTTCTGTTTCAATGGAAATACTGTACATTTGGGAAAATAGGATATGCTGCGGATATAGTTGAACCAGCAACCAATGTTTGGCTTTGTTTGACTTGCTGATATGTTTTCATCTACCGGAGAATGAGAGAGCTGTACAAGCAGTATCCTATGGGATGCACATACTCCAAATGTAAGGCAGCCAGGGAAGAGGTTTCATTAAAATCATGATTTCGCTCTGTCACAGCTGTTCAAGAATCTGATGTTTGGATACAGATTGATTTTCTTTTTTTACTTGAGCAGTATATGGAGAAATAGTTAAAGATTCTTTCCCAGCAATTCATGCTGTGCTTGCTACCCTTACCTAAAGAGAAATGGAAGCTTCTACTTCACACTTACATAAATTAAGACAGACCTAGAAAACAGACTGCATTGTTTTCATGGAAGCACCACAATAGTGTATGGAAAGAGTCTTGAAAAGTTTCTGGTGGTACTTATTTTCTGGATTGCCTCAAAGTTTTGGAACAGAGTATTCTCTTTCCTTTATGCTGTTAGACATGCATGTAGCTATAGCTGAGGGCAGACTAAAACAGTGCTTTTTACCTTTGTATAGACTAGTGTCGAAACATGTAATCATGCAAATTAAGCTGCTGGGATTTCTACTCGGGGTTGCAACTGCTGGGACTCGACCAGAGTTGAAGTTGCGATGACAAGTTGAGCAGGGGGGCCTTGAAAAACTGTAAAGAGGTCCAGTAAGTGACACTGATTCATTTTTTTGACACACAGAGGTGTGATAAAAATGCTATAAAGAGTAATGGAAACATGAGAGGTAAGTTGGATATTAAGTGGTGAAAGGGGGGTTGCATGGGGGTGGTTCTGTTCCTTAAACTGTCATATATACAGATTGCAAAGCCTTCATAAGATGAAAAACTTCATATTTTCATTTTTTGAAGTGGAAAAATTTTAATTGCAGTTTCCTTTTTTATACTTACCAGCCTTTGTTTGTATTTAAAGGCAAAATTTGCAACACTACAGTCAAATTATCAGCCTGCATCCTCTGTCAAGGTAAAATACTGTTTTTTCTATTTGTAAAAAGCAGTTTGAATGGTGAAAAAAGATGAAATGAATATTTTATATCTAGCTCTTAGTATGTGCTTTTCCTATTTTCTCTCCCTTGAGTAGGAGATAAAAAATAATCTGAAGAAGTTATCTGAAAGATTAATCTTTTTTCTGGTCTTACTAGTATTTTCTACTTTGATACTGTAGCACTTGAAGTGATTGAGAAGTATTTATGTGGTATTCTACATGTACACACAGATTGCTGACTAGAATTTTTTTCTGTTTTCCTTAGAAACCATCGTGGTGGCCCTTTGAAATTTCTCCTGGTATTTTAGCTTTTGCTATTGTATGGCCATTTATTGCCCAGTGGTTGGTACATGTGTATCTTCAAAGAAAGCGAAGGTAAAGATGTGCATTCAATAGGGCATATATACTGCATTTCATCTGTTTAAACGAATATGTAGTATATCGTGTTATTTAGAACATAAAATACTGCCTTCACACATAAGAAGAATGCAAGGGTATGCTCTTAATAAGGCTTTGACAGTGTATCTGAAACATCAGGTCAGTATCCAAATGAGGAGCTTGATAATAATTGCTTTGATAAATCCTGTTTCCTTGAGTTCTTTGTTTCAAGACATGTCTTGCTTAATGTTCCATTGTATGTATCAGTGACTCATAGCTCTGAAGATACCAGGCTAAAGCAGAGTGTACAGTAGAGTCCTTGCTGTGGTTATGATATAGAAGGTGTATGTTTCAGTCCCAAGAACTCAAGCCAAATGCGCAACAAGAAATTCTGGAAGCTAGTAGGAGTGCTTTCCATTAGCTGGGAATTCTAGGAAGAGGCACGTGTAGTTCTCTTTGCCTTGAAAGTTTCATTTGACTTTATATGTGGTATGCTTTATATGTGGCAATTTAGGTTAAATCCATGAAGCGTGATGCAGGATACATAATTTCAGTGAGCATACACAAGTGGGTGAGGCTGGATAGCTTGGAAGTGTCTCCATGACATTCTTTGACCCTCTCACTTCCAATATCCTCTTGAGCCATTTTCACTGCTTCTAGACTCCCTAATCCCCTTGTGCCATGAGAAATTTTTTTCGTATCAAATCCTTTGCAGAGTCCCATCTGTCACCTATTTCTTATTTAACATTTACTACCACCTTACTACGATATTTTTGTAATGTCTACTTTTGACTTCCTTCAGCTGAAGGACACTTCTACTCTCATCTTACCTTTTCTCAACTCTCTAAGATCAGAAGATCAAGTGAATGTTCTGTAATTGCTATCTACTTACTTCAGGCTCACACCTGACTTTGTTAGCTTAGTATGCTCTTAAGTTTTTTCCTCCGTCAGTCTGCAGAGAGTCTGCATATGCGTAGATCTTACTGGAATTAACTTAAATTGTTCCAGCTTTTTAATGTTTGACAGTTTTCATGGTATAATTTTCTCTCATATGGTAAATCACAGAAACACAGAATGGTTGAAGCTGGAAGGCACCTCTGGAGATCATCTGGTCCAACCCCCCTGCTCAAGCAGGGACATCTAGAGCTGGTTGCCCAGGAACATGTCCAGATGCTTTTGAATATCTCTGAGGAGGGAGACTTCGCAACCTCTCTGGGCAACCTGTGCCAGTGTTCATCTCTCTTCATAGGAGATGCTCCAGTCCCTTAATCATCTTCATGGCCCTTTGTTGGACTCTCTCCCGTATGTCCATGTCTCTCTCGTACCTAGAACTGGACACAGCACTCCAGGTGTGGCCTTTCCAGTGCTGAGTGGAGAGGAAAGATCACCTCCCTTGACCTGCTGGGAGGGATAATGTAGCCCGCAATACCACTGGCCTTCTTTGCTGCAAGGGCATGTTGGTGGCTTATGTTCAACTTGGTGTCCACCAGGACCCTCAGGTCCTTTTCTGCCAAGCTGCTTCCCAGCTGGGCAGGCCCCAGGATGTACTGGTGGCTGGGGTTGTTCCTCCCCAGGTGCTGGACTTGGCCCTTGTTGTACTTCATGAGGTTCCTGTCAGACCTTTTTTCCACCCTATTGAGGTCCCTCTGGATGGCAGCACCACCCTCTGGCATATCAGCCACTCCTCCCAGTTTTGTGTCATCAGCAAACTTGCTGAGGGTGCACTCTGCTCCATCATCCAGATCATTGATAAAGATGTTAAACAGGGCTGGAACCAGTACCGACCCCTGGCATACACTGCTAATTACTGACCTCCAACTAGACTTCTGTCACCGATCACCACCCTCTGGGGCCAGCCCATGGTATTGTAAACAATACAGTGCTCACAAAGTCTACAGATCTGGCAGGGAGTTACCCTGTCTCAGAGCTGTCACTAGCAGCATTGGTGTTACTTGCACTGTCTGATGAAACCAGAGATTTCACTACTAAGGCTTTTAGGCAGTTACACACATTTTCCTTATTTTCTGCACTGGTAAATGAAGATTTCCATTTCATCAGTAAGGACAAAGTTTTTTAAAAACAGTACAATTTTTTTAGTATCTTAAATGAAGCTTCTATGAACTTTAGTGTTGTTTAGCTAATAGCTCTAGAATGGCCATGTTGTCCCTTGTAAACCTTTTTTGATCATCTATTCTGACCACCGTAGCACCCTCGATCAATTCACAGGTTCAGTCAAAAATCAGTTTTTAGAAAAGCGCCCTTTCTAGCAATTTTTCTAATATATTGTTCTAATGATTCAGAGCTTAAATGAATAAACAAATGGTACATTATTTTTAGTTTGGATTTGTCTAGCTTCAGCTTTCATCCATTGGATTTTTCTAGATCTTTACTTGACAAAGAGAGTCCATGGTGTGTTTTCCATGGGTACTTCAGTGCTATCACCAGGTCATCTCTTAATCTCTTGCTTAAACAAAACACATAAAGCAATTGGAATCTCATTTTAAATTTATTTTCCAGTCTTGGGATGATTCTGGTGGCTCTTTCCCAAATGCTGCATAGTTTATCAACATTCTTTTTGAGTTCTGGACACCTGGATTTGTATCATGGTCTACTAATGGTAATAGCAGTATCTCTGTGAGACACAGAGATAGCATAGCCCCAGATAGTCCTTGTTTTGTTTACTCATTCATGGATTGTATTAAGATGAGATGAACTTCAAGAATGGAAACAACTAAAGAAATTTCTATGTTCTTCAGCTTTCTTCTTTGTTTCTGAAGAAATCTACCCATAGCCAGAATGTAAGGTCTATCTGCTTCTGCATCACCTTTCCATCTGCAGTTCTATCCCCTTTAGCAATGGGTAGGAAGTTGATCAAGTACACTCAGAGAGAAAATGGAATTGCAAAACAAGAGTCCTTCTCTGTTGTCCCATTGCCAGTTTCAGCTTCTGCTCTGTTAAGGTGTGTAAGCTTTTAGGCAACAGCTGTACACAGTGCATATATTGACCATATCTATGTACTTTTGGTTTTAAAATAATGAACTGTCCTGGAGCAGAAACCAGGAGTCTGTGCTGCCATGTGAAGTTTTCTCATTGTGAAGCTGTGGAGCCATGACTCCTGAACTCTTTTGCACAATGGAGCAAATTCCATGGAACTGGTGGAGAGGAGGCCTTCTGTAGCCAACAGCTTTGTGTTTAGCTCATGTCCCTGGGAAGGGGTAGCTCAGCTCACTCTTAGCACCCTACTGTACAGCCTTCTGGCTGGTTTAGGTCTTCTTCTGAGCCGCCTAACCCATCTCATCCCTTTGTAGGGAACTTAGTGCGGAAAATCTAGGTATTCATATTGCAGTTTTCACTGGAGAAAGCTTGAAAACCTGAATCCTAAGGGCTCTAAAACCAGATCACAGACAGAAATATATTTTTAATAATAATGAGTTGTTTAGATTCAGCTCAGAATTTTAGAACATTCTGATTGCACATTTTCTGGAGTCACTGGAAAGCCAGCTCATAAGTGTTGGTCTGCTGTGAGCCGGCAAACCACTGACTGATGTGGCCAGGGGCTGTTCTGAGGAATTCAACTGCAGTTCAGAATTCTTAGTGATATTTTGTACTCCTTGGTCTAAATTGTGCCAGTTCTGTAAACTTGCAGATTCTTTTGTAACTTAAGAGGGCAAATTTTCAGGTATCTTGAAGCAGTGTTGTATTTTAATAGATTGAAAATCATTCACATGTAACCTTAATTGATTTGTTTCTTTAGATAAATGAAAAATCATCTCATAGGTGAAGGTACATTAAACTAATATGTTTGATTCCTCTTCTAGAAAACTGAACTGAGAATGCATGACTTTGCTTAAAGACTGCTAGGAGAAGATGGCCCTGGAAAGCGAAGGAATTCTGAATTCTCATAAATCTCAGAATCTGGGATGATGTTCCTTCTGTTATAGTAATATTTTGTACTACCTTTGAGCTAAACATTTAAGGACTAATATTATTGAAACTTGAATGATTCACAGCTCCTAGGTTACAAATAAAATAAATTTAATAATTCCATCCTCAAAACCACATGAACATTAATTATTTCAGAATGTGCTTGTGGATGGGTCTTCAGTAATTACTGGTCTTGCTGATGTCAGATGATGAGCAGAATATCATCTTTGTAAAAGAATAAGTGAAAAATATGTAAAACTGTCACTTTAATTTAGAAATAATTTTACAGTCACAACATCCCTGCCTGTTTTTCCACAGGGTTACATATTATCAGATGAAAGCACTAATAAAGTATGAATTCAATACATTGTAAGCTGTTGGAAAAATACAGTATAGCTCTGAGGAATTTAACTGGTTATTTTTGCTGCTAAACAAGTGTGGGGCAAATTTCCATGTAAATTGGTTAGAAATGAAGTTGAATCCTTCACTTATCCTTTAAGATTGTAAAGGAGATCTGGGAATTGATATATGTCTTGAAAGTTAGAGCCCTTAATAACAGAGGGACTGTCAAATGTAAGTTTGGAAACTGTGTGGTACAAGGGATCCATCTAAAGAGGCTGCACTTTATATTTTTAACTTTGATAATTGTATTCTTGTTGACAACAGCTTGTTTTAACTGAAATACATAGTTTAGGCACAAGGTGGTTTAAAATGAGATGAAAGTTAGCTCTGTAAGTACCCCTCAGATTTTAAAAAGCTCAGTGCACTCTAAGTTTTCTGTTGTCAGTTTATGTCAAATTAAAATAAGATTTAATCTAGCCCTAATCTGTTGTGGGCTTTTCCCAAGTCATATTGTGAAAAATGTCAGTTCTGGTATTTTTTTCTCTCTTACCCTTCTACTTCCTTTCAAAACAAAACTTCTCAGCTAATTTTGGTGCCGATTCTTTTTTTTCCCCAAGCATTTATTAACCAATATACAGATAGAGTTACAACCTTGTACAGTTTGCTTGATTTATACTTAACATATATTTATTTTAAAATTATCTAAATCTCTGGACAAAGAATTGCACTAAAATTAGATTTGACAGAAAACTAAGACATTCATTTGCTATAAAGAATTACATCATAACATAACCTGTGTTTAAGATCTGAATCTTCAGAAATTTTACCATATTATTGATGTGCTTTTGTTTTCTACCTGGACTACATATTACAAATAATTTTTGAGGAAAGTCCTTTTTTGTGCTTCCTGAAAATCTTTTATAGTTTGGAAAACATTTTTCATACAAGCTATACTGTATAAAAATGTAATCACAAATTTAATGTTTGTTTTACCAGAGCAATTTTAATCTTGCTTTTAGTTAAGTGAGGGTTTTTTTTTAAGAGTTACTTTTCCCCTTGTCTGATTTTCTTATTGTAAAGCTGAATTAAAAAATAAAATTATCATCAGAACCTTGTTGAAGACTGCTTTAACAATCAGCTGGTTTCATGTGCCAGAGATGAGTTTTGGCATGAGATGTAGTGAAAACTCAGGTTTGAACAAAGCTTATGCTGGAAGGGAAGTGCTGCTGTGACCTGAAGCCATTGTGCCTGTAGCTTCAAGTTCCTAGAGTGATTGATTTCTTATTGTGAAATGATAGAAATGATTATACAGGAAGGATACTCTAGCTTGAAGGTCACTTTAAAAAAGACCAACAACCTCCTCAAGCAGCATGTCTTCTGACAGGATGTAGCACCCTGGAGTGCCTCCTCCCCCAGTTCATACCCATGTTACATGTAGTTGACTAGCTTCTAGAGATGGTGCAGACATTCTCAAAGGTACTTAACTGTTAACTTCCTACTGAAATAAATGTAGGCATGTGTTATCCTTGTTATTTATTCATGTTTCAATAAATCAGTCCCTTAATCTTTTCTATTTTATCTTGAACTTTCTTAATGTTTAGTAAATGCTGTACATTGGATGCTTTGGCAGTACAGAACAGCCTGCTGGCTAGATTATGAAGCAGCAGTCTCAATCTTGAAGTTGTAATACAAACAGCATCACTTCTATAACTGTTTACTTGTAACTCATAACTGGGCCTCAGCTGCTGGGGGTAGAGTTCCAGTTAGCTGGTGTTTCATCTTAAAGGTAAGGAAAAATGATTTATTTTTTATAATTTGCCCAGATACAAAGAGGCACAGCTTTAACTTGGAGAAAGTGGCATATGCAGATCATTGGAGCTCAGAAGTGGGACATTTTGGTTAAGCTGGTGCTCTCCTCAGGAGGTCTGGCAGGCAAAACCATTTTGCATAGCACTGGAAAGATCTAGACCCAGCTCAAAATTGCACTTTTGAAGCAAATGTCCAGCTAGTTTCCTGCAGTGAATCAAACTTCATCTAAAAAGGACAGGTTTGCACTGGATGAAACCAGATGGAAGACATTCCACCTACTAATTGGTTGCCTCAGCTGAACACCTAACAGAACAGAGCCAGGTGTGTGTGTGTAGCTGTCCCACCCTCAGGGCCCTCTGTCTGTCTCCTTCTCTGGTCCTGTGGCAGCACAATAACTGCTGATGGAGACAGAGCCCCTGTCTGTTTGTGACTCATACTAGTTACCACAGAGGAGCAGACTCCCAGCAGGAGTTACAGACCATCTCAGGAATCTTTGCTCTCCTGCCATTAGATACACAGAGGTAGCTTGTAATAAAGATTGCAGAAGGGTGTTAGCAAGTTATGAACTGAAGGGCATACACAACTGTATTGGAAAGTAGTAGGTATTTCCCTACTTATAATCACTGGATAGGGGGAAACAGGGTTTCTTTGTGTAAAAGTCTACCTCCCACCCCCTCTCAACAGGGTCAAAAAGCATGACAGTTTAAGACAAAAAATACAAAAGCAAGCAACAGCAAGACTACACTATTTTATTTTATGTATTTACACAAAAGTGTGCAAAGTAAATTTTTTGAGAACATAGTAGAGAGGAAAATAATGCATTTTGGTGTAAGAGTAACCACAGGTAAACCTGATCATACTAAAACTGGATCCTACTAGCTCAAGAACACGCAGCAGCATTTCAGTATCTTGGCTGCTAACATTGCACAGTGTATAGGTGGGCCTAACAGCAAGTTATTGGACAACTATTACTACCAAGACTGTATTTCTGTATAAGAAAGTGTGACAGGTATCATCTCTACAGTTGTTTGCACACTTCTATCCAGCTAATAGCAGATAAACTCCCAAGATAACCTGGAAGCTAGAGAGTTTGTATATAGGTTATGCACATAAAGAAAGTTCAGGCCTTCAAGAGACACTATGTAACAGCTAGAGTACTTGCCAGGTGGTATTCCACAGCTTCTAAGGACCAGAAACTTTTGCCAGCTTACACAAATATTTGTTGATTACTAACGAGAAGAAACTTTATATCTCTTTCAGCTACTACATTATAGCTTTTGTACTTTTCCCTGTAGTATTTCAAGTCAAGCTATAAGTGGGGCAAAACCAATGGGATTAAGAGTTAAGGAATTCCATGTTGAAGAATAAATCTAGGATTCACCTTTTTAACAAAAAAAAAAATCCTGCCAAATCCCCACCACACACCCCAACAATCAACATGTGAAATTCAACTCCATGTTTGCCATAATTAGGATAAATGCAAGATATTGAAGAGAAGGGGGTATTGCAAGTCTTCAGTGCTAATTGTGCAGAATTTAACAGTTCTAGACAGCAGTGTAGTGAGAACTTTTTACATTAAACATTCTGATTTGTCAGTTGGCCTATTCATTGTTCTACAAAATTTGTTTTTTGATTGCATTATAAAACTATGGTAGAAGAACCTATACTTTATTTTAGAATAAGTCTTTTATAAGGTTTCAGGTTTTTGTAAGAACAAAACAGTAAGTTAACAAGATTCTTTATGCCTAATGTTTTAATGTACTCTCATCTCTAGCTCTATACACTAGCATTAGATTACCTAGAAGACTTTTAGGCAGTTCTGTAGTTCATTATGATTGGTTAAGAAAAAGCTCAGATAGAAGCTTACTTGACCCTTGCAGCTGTTTGTTTCAAGGGATTAAAGCTTATCATCTTTAACAAGTCATACCACTGTAACTATTTTTTTTCTACCTTGAGGGGAATGTATTATACTGCAAGATGGGAACCAGTTGTAACCATTTGTAAAGGACTGAAGACCTAGAGCTGTTGTGGTGTTCAGTTTACATTATTTCCTAAACACATTTTTAGAGTATTTTCCTCAGCATGAAACTGAGATTCATTCTTTAAGACTAGCTTTCTTAAACCAGATTGCTAGAAATGGAAAAATAAATTGCATAAAATACCAGTGATTACTTAAATTAAGGTATTCTTCCTCCCCCAGTTTATATATTCTAACTATAGGCAGGAAAAATGCTAAAAAGAACTTATCATATTCAGAGAACATTGTCTATGGAAACTGCTTCAGTAATGTATTACATTTGATTGCTTGTACCTTATTCATGTAACATTAATTTCAGTAATATTCAACAATTCAGAAGTTTTCTGGAACTGAAGCCCTTAGCAAAGGGAGTGAGAGTCACTATGTGTTTTGCAACTTGCCAAGATTCTGTTTCACTGTGTTTGAGCTATCACATCTAGGGCTGGGATTTGTCATTCTGAGCTGTTAAGAATTAGCTCTCTTTTTAGTCCTTCTAGGAAACTTCCTTTTTCTCCACCATTCCCATTCCTTTCCCAGCTACCTGAGGGGACAGCAGGAAGCCTAGCAGACATTGCTTACTCCGAATTCCATCAATAAATCTTATCTTCCAGGAAGCAGGGCAATGAAGGGACAACTCACTCCCCCTGCAAGAAGGATCAGTTATGGAACTCAAAAGCCACTTGGCAAAAGTCACTAGCAAAATGCTTAGCTTTGGCACATGGCCACTGATTGGCACCACCATCTAGCACAAGTGATCTTTATCTAACAAGTACAAACCTGAAAAATAAAAATCTTTAGTAAGTCAGCTGAGAAATATACCTATGCAAAAAAAACATTGAAGATAATTTAAACAGAATTACCTACAAATAAACCTCTAAAACCTCACAGATGCAAGTTTTGTGTTGCATTTAAAAGTAGATTTAAGTATACTTCCCCCTAATTAGGATTTATAATACTGAATGTATGCTTGTAACTTAAGCTCTAGTAAAAATCTAAGATCTGGTTGTGAGTTTACAGAACAGTGTTAATTTGCAATACATTATAGTCTTTACTGTATAGCAGCTTCAGTATGAGTAATACTTGTTAGCTAACACACAGGTGATTTTTTGTTTTCTATCATCTGACATGAGTGAGCACAAACACACATACTCAGCATTTTCTATTTAAAACAAGTAATTGCTAAAATGTATGCTGTTCAGTCCATGTTAACACAGCATAAGTGGTTACAATGCAACAATTTAAACAGAGCATTTGTTTAGCAGACTTGCCTTAAGTATCCTTTCCCTACCCCATTTGTACAGGAAAGGATAATAACCAGTGGAACTACTGTCAGTCTCACATGCCACATCTAACTGAGTTAACTTGAACAACACTGTCTCTTTTAACCCTTCTTGGGATAAGATAAACAGAAGACAGACATTTCAATGCTGCATTGAGACTTCAATTTTCCACCTCAAATAGAAACATCAGTTTTGCACAGTGGATATATATTCAAACTGGTCTGAAAGGACTACTCCCAAACAAGACTGCCATCACACTGAACCACCAATAAGTAAGTTACAATTAGATACAAGTATCACGCATTTATGTCCTTTCCCTATTATATTTAACTGGGTAATAACTTCACACCTCCTAACTGGAGTTACTCATTGCTATTAAAAAAAGCCCCATCATTGCCAAGTGTTACTAGCTCCAAGAAATACAATGCTCTGGCCTCTTAGTAAGGTGCAGTGAGTGAGATAAGAAGTAGCATGAAGGCACTTGATACCAGCTAAGTTTCATACAGTAGTTTCACTTTAGAATAAAGGATACAATAATAAAAACAGACTGATAGCTTAAAACACACTCTAAATTTGGCAAGGAAACTTAGTTAAGACCAAACTAGTGTTATAGGACAGCCTGTAAGTGTGCAAAAACGTGGAAAAAACTCACTTGATGCTATAAGCTAAATCCAGATACAGTCAGGTGCTGAGCATTATTCCTAGCTTCAAAGTAAGAGGTATCAGTTTCATCATCCGGCTGAGGTATAAAAGGCATAGTTTGATTCTGTAGATTATCCCAGTCCACACCATGAAAGAGGGGGTGATGTTTCAGTTCTGAAACAGAAGTTCATGTAAACATTATAAACTTCATTTTGTCCAAGTCCCATCATCACGTTGTTCCCTCAATGCATGACTGTCAGTAGATTTGCTGTATTGGCAATACACAAAAGTGCAATGGGGTTTTGATTACCCCCAGCCCCAGTGGGATCAAACTATTGGCATGCCAACTAACCATCTTCCCCTAGAACTGGAGAACCTATTCTACACAGCATGGAGTGGATCAGAGGGTACCCTAGGGGCATTTCTCATGTTAGGGCACCACAGAAATTTTAAGCATCACTTCAAAGTCTGTTTCTAATTGTGCCAAAGTTTGTGCTGAGTAAACATGTGGGAGTCACTCCCGCCCTTCTGCACTCCAGGCCACCTGCCTTTTCCTAGCTCTTGGAGCCATCCTCCTCTGCTTTGTACAGTCCCCTTTGGCCTACCACCAGATACAGAAGTCTAAACACTCTTATGGTGAAGTTACCACAGACCACCAGATTCTTCTTTCCCACCCTGAAAGTGGGATAACTAACCAAGCTGCAAGACTTTGTGACTTAAGAACTCCTCTACCCTGTCCGTTCAGACCAGAAGGTGACTTCCTGGCACACAGGATCTGATGTGTCTTTTGCATAACCTGGAAACACCACTCCCTGGTGAAAGTGGCTTTGCTACTTTGATTCAATCCAAGAAAGCACCTTTTCAGCTGAGTGGGACACAAACCCATGTTTTTATCACCTGCACCACAAAAATCAGAAGCCAATAGAAAAAAAATAATAGGACAGGTAAAAAAAGAAAAAAGTCACATTTAGAAGGAAGTAAAAGTTTGACCAATGCAAACACTCGCTAAAAATTTTAATTCTAACCACATACCACAGGCTGATAGGCAGCAAGACATTAACACTTGCTTATTATTTCTATATTTCCTGATCAAATAACATAGGACAATATTAAAGTTTATTTTAGACAAAAGCAACAAATCAGAGCGTTAGTCTTCTAACAGCTTCAGCAACCATACACCCAGCAGGACACTGCACAGATCCATTATCTCAGAACCGTACATCATTCTGCTCTTAAGAAAGTTCTCATGTACTGAAAGCCGTCTTCAGCTGAAAAGGTGAGCAGACTTCATTGCCTTCTTCCAAAGAGATATTAATGTGTACCATAGCCAGCAGTCAGCTCCTGCCCATGTCTTTGAAGAAGGGGCAGGGGGTGGGGGGTGTGTGGAATCAAACCTAAACTTTGGATACCAGTGTTCTCTGCCAAATGCTGCTTTAAAGCTTCTCTTATCCGGAAAGACTGAACTCATAGAAGCACAGCACTAGGACATGACATAACTGGGATTTCTCAGTAAGTTAGGCTTCACACTGGAGAAAGAGAGAGGGAGAGCCTGTGTGTGGGGAAGGGGAGATGACTGTGATGGAAACTCCATTACAATAAAGAAAATTAATCGTTGTCCTGAAAGCTACTTGTCCAACTTCACTTCAGTGGCCTATAAATTGGATAAAGAGATCAGATACAGTTAAAGGTCCTGAAAAAAAATTAATTTCCAAGAATTTCAGACTGAAAGAAACCATTATGTCATCTAGTTTAAAATTCTATGCATGTCAGGCAACTAGATTTCAGCCTATTATCCAGGAATAAAGACAATAACTTCTGTTTAACTAAAACACCTTCAAATTAAGACATTAGATGCTTTTTGGGAGACATTGAAGACCCACAGAATTCCCTGTTGACATCATGATCTTCATTTAAAACTGTGTGCCTTCTCTAATTTGAATTGGCCTGGTTTCAGCCTCTAGCCTTTAGCCTCTTTATGAGTAAGCATTCCCATAATAATTTCCTTCTCCAATTGATTTCTTGGGCAGTTTTCTCATAAGATTTCTTCCTCTTTTTCCAAAACATCTCACTCTAAGCTTCCTTCATGTTATCAATTTTTCTTATAGAAAAATAGAGTTGCTGTTATAACAGCAAATATCGAAAGTTCTACAAAAATAGCAGAGACTTTGTACAGTATATATTGCCTAACTCTGTGTTCCCCTCTACATTAAGTAAAGACAGGCTGATTCCTAAGAAAAAATCCTTTGAATTAACTTTTGTAAGATGCTTCTCTCCCAAATTATAGGCATTTAATAAAGGTTCCTGAAATCAGTTAGGTCATAAACTCCAAATACCTGTTATGAGTTACATAAGAGTGAACTTTGGTACATCAGATGTCCAACACTAAACATCCATAGCAAAACAGCATTAAAGCAAAACAAAAGTTCAGTTAAAAACCACCACACTCCCAAAAAATTTCCTCATATAAAAGGGTGAACTCCCAGAAGAACTACAGAAAATACCACAACTTAAGTGTTCTGGCACTATACATGGAAGCCGAATAGGCATTAAAGTTTTAGTCTAAGTTTCAGAAAGAGGACATGACCACTTGGAAATTTTTAGTTAGTTGCAGAGAACACAAGAGAATTTTAATACTAACCCTTCAGTCCAGCTCTCTTAGTACTGTCAATTGTTAGAAGAATATCTACTGCATTTTGGGCATTATCAGACAGCTTTTCTTCACCCTCAGGCCAGGGAATATCTACGGACAAAGATGCAGATGAGTTGGTAACTCAAACCATAAAACAAATGTTGGAAATACATACTTTCCCTGATTATTGAAACAGATTACCTCTTTTCAAAATATTTTGGAAGACTTGTGTTGGTGTTTCATCATTGAATGGTGGAATTCCAGTTAGAAACTCAAACAGACAAACTCCAAGGGCCCACCAGTCTACAGCAGAACCTGATAAGAGAAATCCAGGTCATTACACGAACACAAAGGTTTAATGATATTTGCAAAGATTTGAAGATTAGCCATAGCAGAAATTGAAGACTGTTTAAGTCCTGCAAAATTTCTTGGCAATTAAGGAAGAAACAAAGTAAGTTGTACTTAATAATCATGCAGAAGATTATAAATATATTAAAGGGCTCTTTAAAGCCAGTCTACTCCTTAGTTCATTATAGGTAATACCAGGGTTTACTGATAAAAGCAAGGGGGCTCTTAAGAACAATCTAATTATCAACTCCCATCACAGAGATCCAAGAGCTGACTTCTCCAAGAGATTGTTTTGTGATAAGAAACAGTTGTCTTTAACAACTGCTCTAGAGCCTGGATGAATGCTCCATGTTGTACCCCATATCTTTCTCTCAGTTCTTTGAAAAGACTCCAAGAATTTTAACTATTGAACTTAGTTTTCATTTGTCTAAACTTATGTTAAAATATCAAAGACAGCTTGCAGAATGAGCCAGCATGCAAGAAGCTGGACTTACTTTCCATTAAGGAAAATGTTGGTTTTCCACATTCCAGTTTTTTTTTTTCCAGACCCATCTTGTTAACCCACATAAAAACAAGCAGGCAAAGCAATCCTAGACACCCCTGCATGCATTCTAAGCTTTGCACATCTTTAAGCCATGCCCACTCAACTGTATAAAGAATAGATGCCGCACTTGCTGCAAGAAAATCTTTGAAAGAGAGTAAGTGTAGTTTTTCTTGGCTTTTTTGGCATATAAAAAAATCAAGACACCTCCAAGTTAAGAAAATAAATGTTTTGAGCCATTTCAAAAGGACTATTGTCTAAGTTTAGAAATGCTGAAAACCGAAATGTATAACTAGTATTCTAATGCACTTTTAGCAACTTTTAGAGCAGTAAGAGTGCCCCACCAAGCTGAGCATATCAAAGCAGTGAGATCACATCCACTGTTAGAGGTATGTGGATGTTCAGATAAAATATTCCCAGCTTCAGTGAAAGTCTAGTAAGATCATAACTCTGAACAATGTAGTAACACAGGTTTCAGCAGCAATTTTTCACACCCAAAGTTTAACTAAAGATTAGATTAACTCCTACCATATCCCTGCTAAATCACATCTATCAATATTTGAAGAAAGAAACAGAAATACCAGGTCTTGAGCATCTAAGCCTTCTTCACCCATACATAAAATAATTCAGACTGATAGCATAAAGTGAAAGGAAGCAATGAGAAGTGTCTCTGGTTTACTTCCTGTTACACAATGTCTTTAAGAATGATGACTTTAGTCCTGAAGTATAGGCTTAAGTGAGATTTCTGATAGCCTAGTCACAGTGATACTGATGTTTCCTGAATCTTTTGTGGAAGCATCACACATCCTTATGTGCAGTGTATATTGGACATATCTTTCTGTACAGAAACATTGTTCACCCAAAGAGTTTTCTTGGAAATTGTGATCTAGTTATACTTTGACTGTTCACAGTTATGCTGAACACTCCATTTCTGCACAGTATATAGTAAACTCAGATCAGAGTCCCCACATAGACAACGAAGCAAGAACATTACAATCATTGCAAAAACCCTAACAAAAAGAAATATCAAATATGATTTTCTGAAGGCATAGGAATACAGATTTTTCTTAAGGTAGTAACAGTAAAGAAAGATAGCAATGTTAAATCCAAGTTAAGAACAGAAACAAAATAGTTTTGTAACTTGATTATAGTTTAGGATTACTATAGGCAAGCTTAGGAAGTGTGGGTAAAATGAATGGATAGTGGGGTGGATTGAAAACTGGCTGATAGACAGAGCTCAGAGGGTTGTGATTAGTGGCACAGAGTCTAGTGGGAGGACTGTAACAAGTGGTGTTCCCCAGGGGTCAGTACTGGGTCCAGTCCTGTTCAATATATTCATCAGTGACCTGGATGAAGGGATAGAGTGTGCCCTCAGCAAGTTTGCTGATGACACAAAACTGGGAGGAGCGGCTGACACACCGGAAGGCTGCGCTGCCATTCAGCATGACCCGGTCAGGCTGGAGAGTTGGGCAGAGAGGAACTTTATGAAATTCAACAAAGGCAAGAGCAGGGTACTGCACCTGGGGCGGAATAACCCCATGCATCAGTACAGGTTAGGGGCTGACCTGCTGGAGAGCAGCTCTGTGGAAAGGGCCCTGGGAGTCCTGGTGGACAACAGGATGACCATGAGCCAGCAATGTGCCCATGTGGCCAAGAAGGCCAATGGCATCCTGGGGTGCATCAAGAAGAATGTGGCAAGCAGGTTGAGGGAGGTTTTCCTCCCCCTCTACTCTGCCCTGCTGAGGCCGCATCTGGAGTGCTGTGTCCAGTGCTGGGCTCCCCGGTTCAAGAAGGACAGGGAGCTACTGGAGAGGGTACAGCAGAGGGCTACAAAGATGATGAGGGGACTGGAACATCTTTCTTATGAGGGAAGGCTGAGAGACTTGGGTCTTTTTAGTCTGGAGAAGACAGGACTGAGGAGGGATCTTACCAGTGCTCATAAATCCTTAAGGGGTGGGTGCCAGGAGGATGGGACCAGTCTTTTTTCAGTGGTGCCCAGTGACAGGACAAGAGGTAACGGGCACAAACTTGGTCATAGGAAGTTCCATCTAAACATGAGGAGGAACTTCCTTACTTTGAGGGTGGCAGAGCACTGGAACAAGCTGCCGAGAGAGGTTATGGAGTCTCCTTCTCTGGAGATACTAAAAACTCGCCTGGGTGCATTCCTGTGCAATCTGCTCTAGGTGAACCTGCTCTGGCGGGAGGGGGGTGGGGTGGGTGGGGGGTTGGACTAGATGATCTCCAGAGGTCCCTTCCAACCCCTATCATTCTGTGATCACAACTACATTTACAAGCAAGTTGACAACACCAGAAATATTTAGTCAGCAAATGTTTTGAGCTCTGAAGCCAGAAAACCCTGGCTTCACTGAAGGTAATGGGAGATTTGTCATTTCCTGACATAAAACCCAGACTCTGCAAGTTACCACTGAAGAACTGAAAACACTCAATAATTGCATGGAAATTGCCTCGCAACCAAGTTTCACATTGTCTAAGTAGCATTGATTACACTTCCAAACTATTATCCAGCTTTAATACCTGCCAAATAATCAGGATTCCTAAATTGAAGTGCAAAACAACAACTACATATGTTTAGTAATTTTAGTAGTTACAGTTAAATTGTTACATTAACTAAAACAACATGAAGAGATTTATTTTGGCTGCATATAGCAGAATTTTGTTGTTCTACAGATTAGTAATCACTATTTCTCAATGAAGATCTCATCTCAATTTTCCTATTACTATTGGCTCTACAAAATATAAGTATATTTTTTAGATGGAAATAAAATGTAATTACAAATAAACAAATGTGTCAGTGATACATTCAATTTATTTTTTGTTAATGGTTCTTGCAAGTTAGCAGGAAAATTTCAGACTTTTTGTTGATCTCAGTGGAGTTCAGGATTTGAGCCAAAGAAATTTATGCACTTCAAAGTTGTGCTATTTTATTTTCTTACAGTATTTTGCCAAAAAACTTGATGGCTACTTATATGGAAGATTCTGCCAGAAGTCTTAAGTGTTTCATGAGGTCACTCAACTCAATAACTGATTTTAATGCAACTTTATAAACTTGTCTGGATGCACGTAACACTTTAATATCCATAAACATGGAATACATTCTAAGAATAATTGGAGGCTTAATCCTTTCATACTAAAATTCACGAAGTTCCCCCTCCCCACAGAATCTTTAAGTACACTCAGGATGACCAAGTTGTGATTAAGCCACATACAAGTCTCAGGCTGCTTAAACACAGCTTCCAAAGCATTAGATTAGCAGCAGGCAAGACTCTGCTGGACAGTCAAAACCTCCGGTCATGTGAAAAAAGTAAATGAAAGGAGCTGTTGAAGCAAACACAGCCATCTATGTTGGCAAAAGCTAAGCACTAGGTATTTTTAAAGAATTCACTATCATATTACTTGAAGGGTTTAGAGCTCTAGAGACACTTAGAAATGTAAATATGTCACAGTTCAAGTATCTACAAACTCCATGGTTTGTCTATCTTACCATGAGGCTTTGTCAAAAGCAGCTCAGGTGCCAGGTAGTCTGGGGTCCCTAGGATGCGTTCACCTTCTACTGGGGCAGCTCCTCTTCTTACGCTCTTTGGAGTCCTATATGGTGTGCCAGCATCTCCCTGATGAGGTGTCTTAAAAGATGCAATAAAGATTTCAGGTGTCAAACAAAACCAGCTGAGAAACCCCCATAGCCATTACTAAACCTGAAGATAACAGTTGATACTTCAGTTCAAGTCAAGAACATGTCACAAAATGTACATATGCTGAAAAAGTATGTGTTGAATGTTCTTCCATTTCTTTATCTTGACCATTTTGAAGTATAAAAAGTTAATTAATGACTACTCTTTAAGAAAATTTTCCCTAAGTTCTTCCTCTAGTATCAAATCCACAAGCAGTGTCTCAAAAAAACCAAACCACCCAAAATTAAACTCCTCTTTCAAATTCAAATCTGAAGATAACCTACTAAACAGAATGTCAAAATAGCCTTCAATTTTAGCACTGAGTTCTTAATATTAGCCAATGAAAAGCAAGCATGTATGTCAAATACCCATAAAATAAAAAGGAGAATCCCCACTTTTCTCACATACTGCATACCAGATGTACTCAAAATATATTCAATGAGCCCTTTAATTTTTAACCTGTATCCTATGGGTTGCATAATGCCGGCAGATGATTTTCTGCTCAAGTTAGACTTAGTGAATGTTTACCATCTACACAAACCTTCTCAAAGTAATTTGGGACATTATTTGAACATAAAATATGCAGGCTTGCAAAGAGATCAATAAATTCTCACAGCCAATAGGCTGACTGCAATGGAAGATTGCTTGTTATGACCTGGAGGTACTACTAAATTATCTTGCAGAGAGTCTCATTCTTTATTTTTCCATATATCCTTAATTCCCATATATCTAGTATAATTTTGTTTCCAATTTCATCTTCAGTGCAGCAGAGATGAATTCATTATCACTATGCCATAAAGGTTACGTAATCCACTATTAAAATAGAAAACAGGTAATCAGATCACAACGATGGGACTTTAAGAAGAATCACAAAGTACATAAAGAGGTATCCTCCTGTCCAAATCTAAGTTACAAAAACATATAATGCCACAAGTCATTTATTGCTCAGGAGATGAAGTGCATAGTATTGACTCCATTTCAGCTGAATGCAAGCTAAGTTTCATAGTCAATTACAGATTTATGCAGATCAAACAGAACCTAGCAATTCAGACAAAGACGTCAGAAAAAAGGCTTCCCCAAAAATAATGTCTTGAATGTCCCCTTTTGGTACACTAAATCATTCAACACACTGCTAGTTCTGTTAGCAAGCTTTAAATCCTACAACTAGAATCCAAGTAACTGGATAAAAGTCTTGTAAAGCTATGCCAAAATGAAACAGGAAACACTGAAAAGTATACTTTTACTTTTTCCACACTGGGACTCTAACTTACTTTAGGACAATAAGATTTTTACTTACTATCAGAAGGATAAAGGCCAAAGAAAAAACTTCATAACCTGCAAGTAGCTATTACTGTTCACGTTAATCTTTGTAATAGGCTCGTAATTGGTACTTGACAGTACATATTACACCATCACTTTCACCAGGATAAAAAAAGAAAATAGCAAGCACAATAGCAGTTACTAGCAGCATTTGCAGACCATCTCAGGAGGGATGCAAGATAAAAAAAGGGAAAAACTAATCAAAGACTCCCCCTTACATCAGGAAACCTATAATTACTCACAGTAAGTACCAGACTGCACTAAAAGTAGGATGAGACAAATAGCACAGGCTTTCTTTATCAGTTTACTGTAACAGCAAAGGACTTCTCAGAGAGGTGGACAGACAATGCATGTTGAGGCAAACCGATGGACATACAGTTATTGCTAAGCTCTTACAGAAATTATAATTTTGGCCACACAAGTGCAATAAGTGAAAGCCTGTCAGCAAAGGTCACTTTGACAGACTAGCTCAAACCACTTTAATTTTCCCTAAATTAACAGAAATAATTTCAGATCACTAATGTTTAATGCATGCATGAAGTTTCTACATGTCTCCTTACATACCTGATAGATCCTATACGGTCTTCCTTTCTGTAATGGAGTAATAGCTGTTGGGTAAGAGCCACTACAAGCAGGTGAAAGATCCATTATATCTAAGGAAGCCATGCTGCATGGCTCAGATACATTGGATATATTAATTGGACTATTATAACTTCGAAAAACAACAGCACTTTTTTTTAAGAGATTCAGTGCTTCCATCATCTTTTCTGAAGGAGAAGATACTGTGTCAAGGTAAGTTTCTTTCATGTGTTTTTGGTCATTATCCTTTCCTTGATGCAACAGCTTGTGGTCCTGGACAGCATGTCCTTCCTCTCCATTTTCTGAGGCATCTCGGGACTCTGGTGATGTTATTAGCATGCCTTCTGGTTTTGGTTCCTCAAAGGAGAGGTCTTTAACACTTTTGTCCAAATCTAAAAGCTGCTTTTCTAAATGGCTTTCTGTAACAGACATTTCAGCAAATGATAAGTCAGAATCTGCACTGAGGATGCCTACAGGTTTTCCATCGTCAGTGCCTAAAAAACTTGAGTTTGTGTACTCCTTTTTATCATCCTTTTCATAGTCTGCATCCAGATCACACATAAGATTTTTGGCTATAATTGGAGTAAGTGATTTTTCTGTTTGCTGGTTACCAATAGAACTCTTAACTTCTTCCGTGCTTTCGCAGGTGTCATGTAGGCATCCATCATCACAAAGCATTAAGGATTGAATTTCTGTTGTCAAACCTGTCCTTTTGTTTGCTAGAAATTCTGAGATCTGACAGCCACGTTTATATTCTGCATTGCTTTTTTTAACATAGTTAAATTCCTGACAAGGACTAGTGTCAACTAATTCAAAGCTTCTTTTTACACCTGGCTTTTCAAAAATTTCTTCCTCTTTGATAGTCTTGACAGACTCATTCTGACTTGAAGGTGACTGTTGTTGATTGGAAGTTTCTGCTGTTTCATTAGTCATCTCTCTTTTATTTATGAGGTGTTTTTCTTCCCAAATCTTATTTTCAGAAAGGCATTTTCTGACTATGCCTTTCACATCCAGCGTGGTCACAGGAGTATCTGTTATATCAGAATGTTCACTTCCCAACTTCTGCCTACTGCCAGAATCATTGCTGCTGATGGGAGAAATGGCAGACTCCAGTTCTTTTTTCTTTAAAACTTTAATACCTTTGCTATTCAGTAATTCTACATTTGAAAGGAGAGCTGACCCACTGTTACTTGTTTTGCCTGTTGTAGAACATAGTTCATCTTCATTTTGCTGCAAATGAGCACATTAAGTTTTGAGTACCAAGAAAAATAGGATTACAGCATTATAGAAATGTGTCCTTTAAAATACCTTATTTCCACTTCCACAAAGAACTGCAAATTGGTAAGCATTACTTATTTTTTATAACCACTAGTAGTGACAAGTGTGGCATGATACATTCAAAAAATTAAAAACTAAGTTAGGGATAATTTGATAATTTGACTTTAAGAACATAAGCTTGCTAGAATACAATAGAAAATGCAATCTTTTTAAATGCCTAAGGATGAAGAAATATAGCAATTAAAGTGTATTTGCATTTTTATGTTAATAATTAAGCTACAGAAGTTCTCAGTTTCCAAGAAACCCAAACTAAAGAACCCCATCATAATACCCTATGGCATATTATACTTCAGAGATGACAAAAGGAAGAAGTCTTATACTACTAATATTTTGGTAACACAATACTAAAATAAGGTTTTGGGAAATGGACAGATAAAACAAAGAGTTATAAATTGTTTTATACATAAGTTTTTGTGTGTGATCTAAATAGGAATCATGGCAAGGGACTAAACAGCACAACAGCATTTTCTTTTCAGTCTGTATTTCTACAGAATTCACTAACAGTTTAAAACAGGAGAAAGTATTTTGTATCAGTATAATTACTGGTGTTAGGGTTTTGTATCAACTAACCTTCAATAATATAAACCTTAAACTTTTTCACTTTAATAGCTAGTAGAAGTTTGAAGTGCGTTTTGTTATTTTTCCTCAAGTTCTGCCTTTTAAAGAAATTCTTTTGTCTGCATGCTGAGTTAATAAAGCTGTAGGGAGCTTTATTATTGTCAGCTTCCAAAGAGCCAGTGCTCCCAGCATTGCCCACCTTGTAAAGAATAGGGCTAAACCAGTGCTGTCCAGCAGAAGCCTTCTCTTTCATGCTTTTGCTGCAGGCTAAATGGCATTTGCTTTTCTTGTTATGTTGCACAGAACTACTATTTGTTTGAAGAAAAAGAAAGAATACTAGTTTGATCCAAAAACTCCTACTCAAAGATTACAAAACCTGCTCCTTATCCTGTAGGAAGACTTCTCTACAGTTGAAATAACAGGGGGAAGTAAGTAGAGGAGATCTGCAACAGTGCATATACAAGTACAACCTAATTTTCATTTATAGTGGGAAGATGAAACAGTCCTGACCTCTACATCTTTCTCCCACCTGGGGCTGCTGCAGCATTCTGATTCCATACTGGACAGATATGTGTGTGACTGACTACCAACACTGGAGGTACCAAACCTTTTTCTTGACTGAAGTAGAGTAGGAGTTAAACTTCTCACTGGCATCATAGGAGTTAACTGGGAAGTATCAAGACCTTGAGAGAAAAAAATAAAATCAAAATTTGATACAAATAGGCAACATATATTAACCAGCTTCACACTATGTCAAGCTTTCATATCAAAGGAAGTTATGGAAAGTTATCCATGACATCATAATTTCTCATCATCTTTCCTTCATAGCCAATTCACTCATTTTCTGAAGTAGGGACTTGCCAAGAATTTAAAAGCAATTGAACATTAGCACCATAGCCTTCTTCCTCATTTCACATTAGAAATGAGAAAGCAGCAAGATAAGACAATTTAAAAGGCTTAGTATACTTACATGTTTTGAATAATTTAGTTGAAAGAGGAGTATTTTCCTTTTGGACCATAGGTAAGGGAGAAAACACTCCATGCAGACTGTCAGATGATTGACTTGAATTGCACCCTGGCATTTTCATTCCAACAGGAGTATACTATCACACAGGAAGAAGCATAGTTAAGAAGTTAATGGATCCTGAACAAAACATCCAGGATTGAGAGTGTAACTTCACACGTTCTTTATTACATTTGCATTGGAGCTTAGCCATGCCCGTTTACCAAATTTTCTGAAGCACAGCTGATAGTCAGCAATTTGAAATCTAGTCCAAGGTAATCACTTCAGAACTTCAAGGCACTGGAAACGTAGTAAGTCATTCTACCAGCTGGCAGAAGAGGTGCATGAATAACCTTATCACTCCTATTATTACATTTACGATGATAAGTAAACTAAAAGAATGAAGTACTTCAAAGACAGTGAAAATTACTTACAAAGCCCAGAGAACTGATGAGAGACAGCAATTGTCCTGGAGTACGCGAGTAGTCTTGTTTTGGTTTTGCCATTGATGGTGTAGTAAGAATATCTATCATATTTATCTCTACAAACAGACAAAAAAATATGAAGCTGGTCAGGTTTTCCTTTTGCTATTAAATAAGCAAGATTACAGGTATTTACTTAAGTTTTATCAAGAGGGAAAAAAAATAGTCATATACCTAACAAATACACAAAAGAAGCCACCAAACTCAAGAGAAGACATACCCATACATTCTTATTCAACACAAACTGTTTCTTCCTGTACATCCATCATAAAATTACAATTTATAAATACAGAAACTGTAAAAGTCCAATTTCTTTTCCAACATATTATGTTTTAAGTGTTACATTTTCTAACTTGATACCAGCTTTGGTTTTTAGGTAGCAATTCCAGCCTGTGGGCTAAGATGGTAAATTTGATGCAAAGCCTGCCTTCTCTCCCAAAGGCATCTCAAAAAAGCTACAGACGAATTTTTCATAGGTTAAAATTTAACCTTAATACCATTTTTTTGCTCACTAGAGGTAAGTAGGCTTATAGCTTACGTATCACATTCAACTAGAAACAATAATCTATCCCATTAGAACTTATCAAGTAAAGCAGTGTATTATAGAAAATAACAGTATACTTAGGATTTTCCTCTATACTCGTAAAACCATGAATCAGAAACACCATAGACAACTCTGAATTTCTACATTCCTTTAACTGTATAAAAAGGAAGGATGTACCCACCAGCAGCTGTCTCAAAAAACTAAACTGGTGCTGTGCAGCATTTGTTTGGCTGATATGGCTAAGGGGTTGGAGGTGCAAACTAATTCAGGAACTGGCTATTCACCTGCAGCCTGTTTCCTGTGCCAGACAGTCATTTGACTATTCAGCTATATTTTCTGCTACTTGAAAACAGTATGTTCATATGCTAAAGCACTTATTTATCATCTTCTGTTAGGGACTCACCACATCCCCCTGTCCCTCACATTAATGTCTGGAAGGTCCCAGTTCAGGATGGAAATTAATATATACAAGGACAGAGAAACATGAACTTAAGGACAGAAATAGCCAGAGAAACACCAAGAAAAAGCCAGAATTATTCATTCACCATTTGAATTCTCTTAGTGGACTTTATAGAAAACTTTGAAATCCATACCCCTAAAGAGAAATGGCTCTAGGTTATATCTCATACACCCTTGTCCCAAAGAATAAATATTTAGCTTCTGAAGTGCAATGCATAGAGCAGACCCTTTAGTAGCATGTATCTTATCTGTACTTAGCTACTAGAAATCAGATATTAGGCCAACATTTGGGCTTATTTAATCACAAGCTGTCCTCTACAGGGACATAAACCATTTAAGAATATGGGAACATGACACAAAAATACATTCTAATACAACCAAAAGGATAGAGACAACTCTTACCTCTGTTCAGAGTAACTCTGGAAAGCCCAAAGTCTGTCAACTTTATATGGCCCTGATTAGAAATGAGCATATTGTCTGGCTTCAGATCCCTGAAGACATGAATATAGTTGAAGTTAGCAAAAAGATAACTGAGCAATATTACGAAAGTTAACTGACCAGAAACACTCAACACAAAACATTGATTATAGCTGTTTCTCAGTAACATCTATTAGCCAGCAGAAGATTCCAACTGGAGGAATGCACCAGAACAATTAAACATATCTAGCAGTAAATATTGTACAAACATCTCAGGCCTTGTAAAACCACCATGCATGTCAAGAGAGTTGCGCATTTTGTGTTTCAGCGGGTTTAACAAGTGTTCTTCATAAGTACTACCATCACAACATTTACTAATGTGTAGCTCCTACACATGACAAACCTCTAGTAAATTTTTTCACGTGTTCCCTGTAGCACTACTGAATGCAGCAAAGAACTCTCACTACAGGGGGAGCATTAGTGTAGTCAATGTCCCTTTGTCCTACAGTTACATGCTTGCAGTATCCAGACAGTCATTTAAAAGCCAGAGGGACAGGGGACCTAGAAGGCAGCACAGCTGCTAACGCACCACTGTGCTGGGGGAAGAGCATGCAGGCAGGGGAAAGCAGTGTATATTTGTCTGCTTAACATATATGGACAGATTTTATTTTAGGTGTTGTTTCATGACATTGCTGCAGTGTACACATGCAAAAAGAGCTTCCAGAAACTCTAGCAAATGAGATAGCTGTTACTATGAAATGGTAATTGGTTACATGTTTGAGTGAAAAATTAAAACCCTAAACTACCAAATACTTATTTGCAAAGAGAAAAAAAAGTACGTTTTACCTGTGGATTATCCCATGCCTGTGAAGATAGTCGAGAGCCAATGCTGCTTCAGAAATATACTTAACAGCCATTTCTTCATCAAAATATCCATAAATATGGAGAAGAGATTTGACATCTCCACCAATAAGGTACTCCATCACCTGCCATTCAAGTGTTTTAAATTTAACATTTTAAAAAACACATTTCAAATTTGCAAGTAAAATATAAAATAGCTTTCACCCCTAAGAAAATATAACTTCAAAGAGTGGAAGCTGATAGAAGTTTCATTGTGCTAACTTCATTTCCCACACAATACTTTTCACTTGGGTAAAATAATTAAAGCCTCAGATGACAGAGGACATGAAACATTCTCTTTTAATAGACCATTTCCTTATTTTATAGTATTTGCCTAGCCTATTGACTATTTCTGTAGTCAGCTCTCAAATAACTACTGCAGTCAGCTTTTGAATTAACTTCTGAAAGCTTTCTATATTATAGAAAATAAACTGCAAAGCACTTTGTGAAACTCAAGGCCTGAAGCCAAAGACACCTGTTCTATACAAATTAAAATATCAGTGATCTCAAATGATTTTGCAAGCGTTTATACACAATAATAAATTCAGACCTGAGCCTTGTGAAATAAGTGCAAATTTCCAGAAATGTATACAGTAAGACCTACTGTACATTTAAGACCTAAAAAAGACTGTTTAATAATACACACATCCAAAACAAATTATGCAAACCCACACGTTATTATGGCCCACATCATATTCAAGATAAAAGAAAAGTCAGTGGGGCTTCAGAAATTCACTCTTCAATGGCAAGAATGAATTTATGGGGTTTTGGTCAAGAAATCTCACCAGTACTTAAATTCTAATATACAATACTGTTCCATATATATGACTCTACATCTCCTTTACAAATCCTTCACCCTGAACTCCTCTACTTCACACAGCAGTTAGAGATTCCAGGAAAACAAGCCACAAAATGCATTGTAGGAGTGCATAGCAACCTCACCTCAGAATTTAATCCAGCTGTTCATTGTGTGTGCTTACAGCAAACCAAACAAATTACGCTAGACCCTTTGCAGACAGTCTTAATCCATACTACCTTTGTGTGGACGCAATATATAAAACCATATTCAGGTCCTACCGTACTCCACAGTGCTCCATGTGGACTAGCACTTAGTTTTGCCACTCAGTTATCCTCTTGTCATCTAGGCCAACTAACATAATGAATTTTGAGCACAGGCAAAGAGCAAAACAGGTTTCCTTTAAGTGAGCCACAGGGTATCTTTCAGTCACTTGGATCCTGCTTGAACAAAATGGTTTCTTGTTTTGTTTTCCCTAAGATTTCTACATATTCCTAAAATAGATTAGCTATTAGAAAAGACTCTCCTGTAAAAGAAGGAAACACAGGTGGAAAGATCTCAGGGGAAAAGAAATATTACACTTGTTCGACCACTCTGAGAAAGAAGAAAGTAAAAGTGACTAAGGAATACCCACTCACTACCATAAAAACATGTTTTCAGACATGAATACAGTTCTGAGCTCCATTTTCAACGCTATGATAAAACACCACAGCCATTTTTTTTACTCACTAAATAGACGTTATTGGCAGACTGAAGTGAGTAGTATAAGTGCACAATGAAAGGACTTTTACTGAGAGCCAATGCATCCCTCTCTGCCTGGACCTGGTGAACCATGTTTTTGTTGATCATGTCTGCTTTTTTCATCACCTGAAAAACAAACCAAAGTCAAGTAGATAAACATTCTTTTCTTTGCTCAACCAGCAGTTCTTTAGTAAATTCTTTTATCTCCATACTTCAAACTTGCATACATATAAAGCAGAGCTATAACTTCATATACACACAGTATTTTAAATGACAGGTTATTAGAGAACCTTTTTCATTGCTCTTCTAGTTCAGTCCTGAATGGAAATCACACTACCAATATTTACTACAGTTGTACACACTGGAAAGAGTGTTTAGGCTGTATGTGAAATTAAGCTGCCTTGACTTAATCCTTTTATCCACAGTACACAACTCAGAACCAGGAAAAATTGTTCAATGCTTAGACATGCACTTGCTGACCAAGTCCTTCCATCTCTTCAGAGGCTGAGATATATGGCCTGAGGATTGAAAATACAGTGCAGGAGTAAGCCATCCCATCTTGATATCCTCAAGTGCAAGACTGCAACTATTCTAGCCTCCAATTCTTAACATTGCAGAGAAAGCAAGTGAACTTTTGCTTAATTTAAAATTCACAATCAAGTCACTCAACAAATATTTATTTCCTTGTGAAGAAGCATCAGAGGCATGCAACTCACAATGAAGAAATAACAAGCTTAACCATGAATTACGCCCTAATTCCTGTATTGAATTACCCCACTATATATTGATGCCCACTCAATATTAATCTTGAATAGAAAAACGCATAATAGCACAGCTGATTGGTACTTAGGCAAGCATTGCACACTCATTGGAAGCTTGCCCACCTTCAACATCTTTGGTCCAGATACGTACGATGATATTAAAGCAAGTTTAATTTACCCATTCTCTATGCAACACAACTGTAGAAAGTTGAGTCTACAGCTACCATCACCATTCAATAACAGAATTTGATAACATATAAAAATAGCAAGACATAAGAAGTGTAATTTGATACCTTCTATGTAAGTGTTGACCTTAACTGTAAAAACATTTAGCATATGTTAAATTCAGTAGCTTGAATAATCCATAAGTCTCACTGCAGTAGGGATAAAGGATTTACACAAAAGCTTTTAGGTCACAATACTTTCAATAAACTTGCATGAAATACTTAAGTAATGCAATTGAACCACTCTATATGCAGCACCTAAACTGCAGAAAATTAGTTTACACAGCTACCTTCACTATTATCAAAGTTGATAGAAAAAAAAATCCAAGACATACACAGAATGCATAGAACTACACTTTTAATAAGTGTTGACCTCAACCGTAGAAATATTTAGCACATGTCAAATGTTGTAGCTGTGAACAATCCATAAACTGCAACAGTGATCAAGGATTTACACAAAAGCTTTCGCCTCAAAATGCTTGTAATAAAATAATGTAAATAGACCTATACAGCTCTGAAGAGCAATGCCTATTTTCAATGACTGTTTTTATATTTCCTTTTCTTTGTGTACTATGCAGCTGGTTATAATCCTTTTAATCACAAAGTCAAGCTCGCACAAGCCATCAGTTTTTACTACTGACAAACCTAGTTTTTAGTCCTTTGTGTATCAACATAAAAAACGCAACTTTTTTTTTCTTAAGTGTGTGCTCAGCAAAAATCCTTTTTATAATTTGTTCTCTTTATACGTCTCAGAGGCAAGGCTTTTCATTCATGAACAAATGCGAGATCGCCCTCCCAGTGGCTGGACAGCAAGTATTATAAGTTATAGCAAGTATTTACAAGCAAGAAGCCAATAGCCCACTGACGCTTTGGAAGGCTTTTGGCACAGTTTCCTCGATATTTAAGGTACTTCTAAAAGCAGTTGTCGTTATCGCATGCCTCCTAACCAAAGCTTCCAGGCGAATAGGAACGTGAGGAGGAAGCTAAACACAGCTATCCTGCCAACTCATCTCCCAGGCACTAGGCTTCTGCCAGCGGATCAGCAGCTCCTCAAAAGCTCCAGTGCCGGAAGGCAGGGGGACTCATGTCGGGGCACCCCACGGGCCTTGGGGGCTGTCCTGCACGGGGCGTCCCCCTTCCCCGCACGGGGCGTCCCCCTTCCCCGCACGGGGTTAAACGAAAGCGGCGGGCGGCGGCGCCGCGACACCAGGCAACGAGGGGGCCCCCGAAGGCGGCAGAGGGCGGGGAGGCACCCCTCGCCCCACACGGCCCCTCACCTTCACGGCATAGAGCCTCCCCGCCTTGCGGCCCAGGTACACCTTCCCGAAGGCACCGCGGCTGATAGGTTTCACGATGGTGAACTCCTCGATAGAAGGGGGCCGGGGAACCTCGATGCGCCTCGGGCCGGCAGTTGTGGCGGCGGCGCCCCCCTCCTCCTCCGGCCGCGCCTCAGCCGCCGCATCCACCGTCCCCATGTCGCGTCCTAGCCCTGGCGGCCCGCGCCGATTCAAAGCGGCGCCCGCCCCGCCCCGCCGCGTCACCAGCCAACGGGCGAGCGGGGGGGGAGGAGGGCGGCGCTCTCGCGAGACCCTTCGTGCGGCGACCGTTGCAGCCGCACGGAGGCGCCTGTGAGGGCGGTGCGGAAGGCGGCGCTGGTGCGGAGCGCTCGGCAGCCCCACGCAGCCCCGCCTAGCCCCGCCTTCCGTGCGGCAGGCCGCCGCGGGCCTTGCCGCGGGCAGCCCCCTCGCTCACGCGTCCGGGCATGGCTGGGGCGCTTCATGTGCCCGCTCCGGAGCGCGGCCGCCGTCGCCGTTAGAGACGCTATGGCTGCCGTTTGCACAGGCCTCTGCGTGGTCGCGGCTGCCGTGGTGCCCGTCCTCCCGTCTCACCCGTGCGGTGCTGCTCCGGGTGGTATGTGGTGAGCAGTGTGCTCAGTTTTGCTCACAACCAGGAGGAGTTAAATGTTTGCTATTGACACAGGCAAGCTGAATAAAGTTGGCTGCAATGTTAGCTTCGAGGTTTGTGAGTGTTGCTCCAGTGCAAGTATTTCTGATAGGCTTTTGTCACTATTTCTCGCCAGACTGTATTGCCTCATTACAGCCTTCCCAGCTTGATCAGAAGGACTCCTTAAAAATTTCCTCATTCTCTTTATTGTATATAGCAATTAAAAAAAGCCCACAGCATTAATTCTGTGGTTTGGGTTTGTTTTTTTTATTTTTAGAATGTTCCATTATGATGAATTGTCAAAGCTTTGATCTGACTAATAACGGCTCAATTTGTCATCTAGGTTTCCAATTTGGCTGTAGATTGTTACTTGCTATGAGCAGACAGACTGTCCTCTCATTTCCGTGTGATGCTTGAGGGTGTAGGAATTCAAGAGAATTCGGCGTGAGACATTAAGGAACAGTGGCGGCTCCCCAGGCACGTCTTGGTCTGGGCACTGCATGACTGCCCTGTTTCCAGCCCACATACACCCCCAGGCTGGAAGTCCTCGTCTGAGGAGGCGTGCAGGCGTTTAGGGGTTTAGAAGAAGCCCTGGGGCTCAAAGCACCCTCTGCTTCTGCAGAGGTGTCAAAACGCAGGCGCGGCCCGAGCACGGCCTGTGACCAGCCCCGCTGGCCCTCCCCGGCCGGCTCAGCTGACAGGCTGCAGGCCCCGCCGCCAGCCTTCCTCACCCGTCACCCTTTGCCACGAATCGCCCCTCCCTGGCACTTGCCAGAGGAGCCCGGCTCGGCTCCGCCGCTCTCCGCAGGTGGTGATCCCCGGGCAGTGGCAGGCCTGGCAGCTCCGCCGCCCCCGGGTGACAGCGGGCACGCCGCGGGGCCCTCCCTGCTCCTCGCCCTGGGCATCCCCGAGGCCTGGCTGCGCCCGCACCCCTCCTCCTCCTCTTCCCGCCGGCCTCGCTGCTTTCCGTGCAGGCGGCCCCGCCGCTCGGCCCGGCCTTGTCCCGGCCCGGCCTTGTCCCGGCCCGGACGCACGGCTCCCCGAGGCAGCGCGCGGCTCCCCCTGCAGATGGGCCTGCCCGGGAGGATGGTTTGCCCCTCACCCCCCTCCTCCTCCTGCAACT
This sequence comes from Gavia stellata, assembly GCF_030936135.1. Classification (NCBI taxonomy): domain Eukaryota; kingdom Metazoa; phylum Chordata; class Aves; order Gaviiformes; family Gaviidae; genus Gavia; species Gavia stellata. The sequence continues at coordinate 18,523,747 of NC_082599.1, read as the reverse complement.
GATGGTTTGATCCTGCAGGCGGCGTAGCCAGGAAAAGCGGGAAAACAAGGGTTGCTAAGCGACCTGGTGTGAGGCGGTGGCTGGGCGGGGGTGGGGGAAAGGGAGAGGCGACCCGGAAGCTCTACCATCTTCAGCCGCTTCCGGGACAGCTTCGGGCCTGGTCACTGCCGGCCGTAGGGGGCGGCCATTTTCCCTCAGAGGGGAGCCGTCGGGCCCTCCTGCTGGCGGCGGTGGCGGCTGCCACAGCGACTGAGCGGCGGAGGCTGACAGGCGGGCACGGCTTCTACGTCTGGGCAGGGAAGCGGAAGAGGGTCCTGTGGTCGCCGCCGCCGTCCCCGCCGGGAGGATGTTTTCCTTCTCAACTGTGCAGCCTCAGGTGAGGGGGCTCGCGGAGCGCACCGGCGGCGGCCCCGGCCCGTTGCGGTGCGCCGTTCTCCGCGCTTGGGGACCCTTCTCCACCGGGCTGCGGTCGGGGGCTTATTTCGTCTCCGGGTAGAGGCAGTGGGGCTGAGCGGAGGCACTCGGAAGACCCGGGGGTTGTGGGCCTCGGCTGGAGGAGCCGAGATCCCGGCTGCCACGTTTTTGGGGGCGTTGGAGAGCATTGAACGAGGTGTGGGAGACACATCGCGGGGGGCTGCCGGCTCGGCGGCACCGAGTGTCGCAGCGAGAAGAGCGGAGGGGAGGGGGGGTGCTACAGCGGCCTAGGATTCTTATCTAGGAAAAAAAACGTAAATGGAGGAGAGAGGAACGTACAGTAAAAGCTTGTAAAATCTGAAATGAAGAAGAAACCTGGAGATGGCGCTTTTTAGTATCTGTTTTTATAGTAGAAGCAAGGAGAGGTGTGTGTGTGGTGTTTTTACAGCAGAAGTTAAGCTGTGCTGTTAATTGTCACGGGTTGTTGTGGAAACCAAAAAGAAATTACTTAGAAATTAGAAGAGTTAGTGAAGGAAAAGGCCCTCAATTTTTTGTTATATAGAACAGTTTGTATGCAATCGGGAAGGCATCTTTTATTGGGTAGTGAGTTGGATGGGACTAGTGGGTTTTATGGACTTTGATCTGAAATGTTGGTTTTATTTTTATGTTTTGTGTTAGGGAGATTAGATTGTGATAGTCTTATTCCACAGTGGGATTTGATTATTCTTTCCAGATATGGAGAATGTGTTAATTGCTTTTGTTAGTGTAGAGAAATGACAGAACTTTATAATGATATTTCTAGGAATGTGTCATTCCACCTTTTCATAGTGGGAAATGCAGGAGGAAAGCTTGGTTTGTGGTTGGGATGCTGGCTTTGACCTCTAGAGGCTTTATGGTTTTACCACAAACTCCCAGAGTTTAATTATAACTTTTGACAATTAATTCTGAGGCAGTTTTCATGTCTCACAGCATTGTCTCTCTTGATCTTCTGTCTAGTCAACACAGATGGAAGTTCTTGCAGAAAGACATTCATAGGCAGAGGCTTAATCAGGTATTGTTCCAGCAGCCAGAGCTGCACCCCAACTCTCTTCCCTAGTAATGTGTATTGGGACTGAGGCATTTTGGAAGTGTTGGGATTATTTGTACCGTATAGTCACAATAGACATAGTCATGTGCTAGAGGAGGAGCCCTAATATGTTGTGCACCTGGGCTTCTGTATCTATTCATGAGGTCATGCCACTGAGTTGACTGAGTGCTGCTGAACTGCAGAATTGACTGTGATATGTGTATATGCTCCGTATGCATTAGTTTGATAATTAGGTATGTTGCTACAGTGGGATCTCAAGGAAGAAAACATAAAGGAAACTTTTGTGAATAACTTGTATAATGCAGGAAAAAATACAGGTATTTCAAGTTATAAAATTATTACTCCATAGATGAAAATAAGTATTGATTGAAAAATGATACAGGAATCAGTAGTACTTAAGAACGATGATCTCTGAATTAGTAAGATGTGGATAAATCCTCATAATTCAAAGCTATTCAAAAGCAGCCACTGAGCTTTCTGTTCAAGTTGGTTCAAGGGGAACCAGCTTGATGAGATCTGTTGCTTGGACATCTGTCCAGGGATAATCTAGAATTTGCTATGTTACAATATTTCGTATTGAAGTCTGAAATTAAGGCCTACCATTAAATAGATGGAATACCTCATTTACCATTCTTTTTCTGTTCATGTTGTTCGAAGAGCATTACTTCTCTTCTGTGGCTGTGTTGTAAAGTCTTATCAGAATGGTGATCTTAGTTTTGTCTTGGCGACACCAAGGCAGGCTCAGGATTATTTTAAGGGAGCATTTCTTCCAAAGAGGAGAAAGTTCCTAAATGACAGTAACTATAAACAGGTTTTATATGTTTCAAGAGATGGTGTCAACTTGCAGACTTTTCAGTGTAGAAGTTGTTTGCTATTGTTTTTCCTCTCTTTCTGTCCCCATATTGATTGTGTTTCCTTTTCATGTCTTTTATTGCTATGTGGGTAAAAAACACCTATTTGGAATGTAAGTTGATTGACTGTGATGGGGGCGTGGTGACTACAAGGGAAAAGCATTGTTTCACAAAGTTTTGTATTTTATTTGCATGAAATGATTGTTAAGTTCGTAGTATTTGTTAGAAGACAGCAACAATCCTTATTGTTCTGTCATCTGTTTACAACAGCACATATCTAACAGCAAACAAGTGATTAAAAAAAAAGAATTGAAAAAAATATTCTGAAGGAAGTATTAAGTGCAGTAGCAATTTTGTTTCCCTGCTGTTTCAGCTGAGAACAATATATAAGAAGCTGTATATTTTTTTTTTTGTAACTAAACATTGTCTTAGGTGCAAATTGAGGGCAGTCTTTGCATCTCCTAAGTGTTGATGATCTGTACCTACTTCTGTATTTGCAAATGTAGTGATTATTTTCTTTAAACCGTGCTTATGTTTGAAAACTAGAAAGTGTAGCCTCTTTCTTTTTTTTTTTCTCTTCCAAGCTTTGTCAGCTTCTAATGTTATGCATACTTAAACTTTCTTTTTTCTTTAAATAGAGATATCAGGTGACACTGTGGTGTTGAAGCTAAGTTCATGTGGTTTATTATGAAGTCCGCAGTTAAAAGGCAGCATACAAGATACGCAATTCTAAGTCAGGGTTTGGAATGGAGATATGTTTAAATAGTTTAAAAAAGCTTAAATCATGATCTGATTTTTTTTTTTCCAGGCTACTGTTCCTCTGAGTCACCTTATCAATGCCTTTCATTCACCAAAAAGCTCCACTACTACTGCCAGCACAGCATCCGTACAGCCTGTCCAGAGGGATGCTTCCCCAGAGCATGATCCTCAGAAGAGTGAGGTACTAAAAACCTTTGGGAAAGGTGGTGGCTTGCTTTTAACTGAATTAAATCTGAATAATAGCAGTTTAAGTGACTTTAATATTTGAGCCGTTTTATAAAATAATGTGACTAAACGAAACAGAATGTTAACACATAGAATGTAACTTTCTGACAGAACTTCAGTCAGTCGGTGCTTTGGCAGTAAGGATTCTATGAATATACAGTATTTCATTAATAAGAAAAAAAGCTAGTATTTGTCTCAGTAGTAATTTGCAAATGGGGAGGGGATTTGTTTTCACTTTCAACTTACTGTTACTTTAGAGCAAGAAACATTAACTTTTTTGTTAATAAACCCCTTATTGTCTTTTCTCTCTCTTGAGTTCTAGCAGTTTGTTTCATTATTGCTTGTGAGAAAATGGACTGTAACTTAAAATATGTTGAGGGGTTTTCAGAGATTAAATAGCATATTTGCATGTTTTCTTATTTTTCTGTTAAAATATCTTTCATTATCATTAGGTATTTTTTGTTCTTCACATTGAAAATCAAAATACAGAAAGTGCAAAGTAGCATCGGATCTTGCCACTTCTCTTTCAACTAATTCCTTACGACAAGTTTTCTAACTAAGAAAATTTGTGAGGAAAAACATGGAGTCTCTCACTAACTGCAGAACTTTGGAAATCAACATGGATTGTAGTAATCATCCCTGTGTTGTGATTCCATTGTTGGGGGTTTTTTTTTGTGATCCTGTATTTGCTTCTGGTGATAAAAATTGATTGCAGCAGGAGACCTGGATTATTGAATGAAACTAAAAGTGTGTGTCATTTATTCAGTTCTATATTTGTCTTTCTACTCAGCAAGAGAATCTGGTCTCCTTGAAATAAAGGAGTTTTCACATTTAATATTTTCTCTCTAATTCATCATACAGCTGTTTGCTTTCTCCTAGCATGATAAAAATATAAAAATAATAATTAAAAAAGTCTCTCTTTAAGAACTTTCTTTAAAACTACTTTAATTAAGTTGATTATTTAAGTTTAGGTTTATTATAGTTGAAAGGTTAAGTTCAAATTAAAAAAAGGCAAATACTGACATAGTACATGCAGTTCTAATATTGAATAAAGCTGAACTATTAGAATGGCAAAAATCATTATTTGAGAATGTGAAGCCTCTCTGCTGCGAAGTTAAATCTGTATTTGGAAGTAGTAACCTCTTCTGAAGGGTCACAGAAAATGGTACATTTAAATTTTTTAATCTTCTCCTCCCCCTTATCATTTCAGTAATTTTCCAAGCAATTATTAAGCTGAAGTAGGAAGGCTTGATCTGCTCCTTTAAACTATGTGTAAAAGTCAAATGATGTTTAAAAATCTATTTGTCCCTATTTTGAGTATAAGTGGACCAGAAGCAATCTATCCTAGCCTTTAAAACAGAATACTTTGTTTATTTATGAAATCGATTTTAAACTATAAACTTTGAATATGGTGGTTTTCTGGATGCATCTAGGAATCTGTTCTAAAAACACTTCTTTTGACATTTTATTCAAGTATTTCTCATGTATGTCTTTTTATTGGAAATCTAATTTCACCTTGAGAGTAGATCAACACAAAGCTTACATAAAAACATTTTAGGAAAACCAAAAATAGAATCCACAATGCTCTAACAATCAAAAATTAACATCTGCAAGTACATGTAGAATACAATATGTACCTCTCAGTTAAGAAAATGTTACTGCAGAAGCAATATTAAGCGGCTAATAGATATTTTAAAGGGGCCAAACCAATACGTATTTTTAAAACATACTCTCCCACAAAAAGATTTTTTTCCTATCTGTAAAATACAAGATTAAAATTACTTTGATCAAGGTTACTTCTTTAGTAACTCCAGTGTATGTGCCTTTACCTCCTTGTGTTTTTTCATAGTTTCTTTGTTTTGTAGGAAATCCCAGATCCTAGTACTTACCCTTTTCCCCATAGAAACTTTTGCCTTTCATTGTGTGTCTACCCAGCTTGTGGCTTTTTAAGATTTTGACTCTGGGTATAGTTTCTAAATACCAGTCTTTGTGCTGCTGCTAAATCTGTGCTACCTGAAAAAAGGCTAGCCCCTAGAGAAAAGGGGCTGGGGGGATTTTGCAGTTTGCTCACTTAAATGAAATATAATGGGTGGCTATTGCTGTACATCTTTCCCCCTCACACTCTCCATTTGCTCTATCATAAAGAGTTGGAAAGCTGCATTATTTTTTTTTTTGGTGCCTGCTTCAATCAGGGAGTAGGAAGTTGTTAAAAAGACTGAATTGGGAAGCAAATATACTTGTCATGAATGTACTGTGACAATGAAAATATCAATGTGTGCGAATGGAAAAGTTCTGCATTGACAGGAGCATTGACAGGATCTCCTTTCATTCATTTATCTTAATTTAAATATTTTTTTATTTCAGTCTGAACTGTGAAATATAGATGCTGTATCAAGCCAAAAAGTTAACTCAGTTATTCTTATTTTTTTCCCTAAGATAATCTTAAGTAAATTTTGAACATTTATTTCTATTTTGCAGTCTGTACTTAATTTAAGAGATCTGGGATTGTCTGACTTGAAAACTAACCAGTTCAAAGAATTGGTGAACAGGTTGCTTCCTGGGTACTGTGCAGAAAACAAAGTCTCTTCGCAGTGGCATACATCATACATCTCTGCCGAGTCCTTCTTTGAAAATAAGCATGGTATGTTTCAGAGTAAAGTGCTTATGAGAATTGATAAGAATTAGATTATAATGGTGAACACAGTTTATCTTTAATCTCTTGTGCTGTAGATAACTCATAGTTTTAAAAAAAATCTTCAATAAAAAGAGTATTAATGGTTTTTTTTTGTTGTACACAGGTTGTCTCTAGAGTGGTGCTTTTGAATCTTGGGAATTTCAGAAAATTCAACCCAGTTTTTGGAATTGTTTCTTCAAATTCAGATTTGAAGTTGGCTGCTGTTAAACTAGTCTGAACTCAGCTGTAGTACAAGTGCATTGTCTCTTAATGTTGAACCTGAGTTATGAATTTTTTCACCAAATAGAAGAAACTAGATTTTGTTAATCTACTAATGTAACACAGTCATGAACATCTCCAGTTTACATTAAGTTATTCCTTTTTTGCTTGAAGCAACATTACACAAGGACATTAATTAGAAAGGATTTCAGGGTGGCAAGCTGTTAACAGTCCATGTAGCGTATTTCATTGCTGAAATAAACCAAGAGTGGTTCCTTACCGCTCTTGGTTAAAGATGTTTTGCTGGGTTAGTCTAAAATACAGGAAGCAAGGCCATTGTAGATGCTTGAGAATGTGTTAGAAAAAGAAGCATATAAGCTGACATTTGAGATACTGCCTACATAGTATTGCAGTTGGGAGAAAGAGCATAAAAATAAAATCTCAGGGCTGCTATTAGAGAAGAAGTATTAAATTGCATTGCGATGCGAGATGTAAAAACATTAGCCCAGAGGTAGTTCCCTGAAGAAAAAAGTTGCAAATGCTTCAAAGCTTTGATAGATTAACATGGAAGCTCACCAGACTGGTTGTTTCATTCACAGTTGAAAAGGCAAGGTTACAGTGAAAACCTGCTGCAGGCAAGGGAGATGCTAAATCTTCAAGAACATACTTTTGGTGTAGGTGACACTGCATGCTATGGATGACTGTTACTATTGATATGTGTATGTTGTGAATATACTTGTGCATAAAGTGAGGAGAGTATTTATATTTTTTAAACTAATGTGTTCATAATTATGTTGTATTAGATTAGCCGATACGCGGTACTGTAGAAGATTGTGGAATATACAGCGTTGTAGAATTAATAGCTAATCTTTTTTTCTCCTTCCCATAGCTCCTTAGTATTTCAGTTGTTAGCTTGTAAGCTGTTATTACAATTATAACTTCAAAAAATTTAGTAGGAACTTTCAGCGTTCTTTTTTGCTGTTCTAGATATATCTAACAGATGTAATAACTTTCTCAGAATATGTAAAATAAACAAAAAACCCCACCCTCTTTATGATTACATAAGCTTCTGAATTACTATGGAAGAGACCACATGTAGGCTTGGCCTCAATTTTTTCCTCCTCCCTTCCCAGGTCTCTGATGTTTCTTAAATAATTCTTCTCTGCTAAATGAGGATGAGTTCTTTGAGCTTTTGGTAACTAAACAAAAGATAAATGGTAGTCCTCTTGTCTTGCAGTCTATAGTGTGCTTGAAATAGTATCTGCTAAAAACTTTTTCACTGTGATGCTCTTTTATTTATTTATATATTCTTGTTTCTGTATTGCACAAGGACTGTACAATTAAGTAGACTTAGTATAGTTTAAAATGTTTTCATATGTTACACATAGTCTGTTTTAAAATGCCTGTGAGCAGTTTGTTCTTTAAAGCCTTTGAAACTGAATGATTGGTTGAATGCTGGTCCTTCAGCTTCATGAAAGTCTTTGGATTCCTGTCCAGTCTAGATAATTTTATTCAGTTCTGTACAGATATGCAGAGTTTTCTCTCCCAGATACAGCTTCAAATTCAAGATTCTGGGTACCAATATTTTTGGAAGTTCTAATTAGAAAAAATTCTGGTGTATTGCAAAGTGCCTGACATAAGTTAATGCAAAGAAGTTAACTATCTATGTACTGGTAATGGTTAATTTGTTTAATTAAAGATGCCTGAAAGACCGTAGTAAAATAGAATTAATATTTGAGAAAGAAAAAACAACTTATGTGAGACGTAATGTTTAGTTGCCATTTAAGATAGGGTGTATTTACACTTTGCTGTATCTTTTTACAGGTTTCGTGGATGTTTTCAGTGCTTTACGCTCATCTTGTTTGTACAGACAGCATCCTAATCCCCTCCAAAATTTCTGTTCAGATGTTCGGTGTTGGCCAGGTATACAACAATAAACTACACTATTTTTAATCTCTATGGTATCTTTTTAGTCTGGGAAAGTATTTTTACTTTTGTCTTAGAGGCATCACTCAGGAAATACTGGTAAACTTCCAGAGGGAACTTTACATTGATATTAACACTTTAAATCATGAAGTTATTTTTGCATTTTAGTAGTATGTTTCCAGAATTAAGTTAGTAAACATGGTGTAACTATAGAATCTTGTTCACAGATGTCAAGTATTTGTGGATCGTATTCTTAAAAGATGATAGATGAGCTGACTACTTTTGAATCAATAAATATGTTGAATCTGGTATTCATCCAGATGAACTTTCTAAGGTGCTTGGTGACTGGTTTAAACTACTCCTGGATGTATGATAGGTAACAACAGGGCTGCATTAGCAAGAACATAATCAGGAGCTCAGGGAGTTCAGGTATTGTCCTCTATTTAGTTCTTCTGATGATACATCTGGATATTCTGTATGGTTTTGTGTCCTGTGGTTAAGAGAGAGATGCAGACAAAATGGATGTAGCCCGGTGATGGGCCACAAGGAAGGGTGCAGATTTTCGAGCGTTTAATGTATGGGGGAAGCTGAAGGATCTGAGGTTTTAAAGTTAACAGAAGAGAAGGCAAGAAGGCAATAGACCTGTATTAGTTACCCTTCTCTTGTACACATCAAAGAAGAGGCAACAATTACAAGTAAAAGCAAAGGAAATTTGTGTTAGAAAATTTTCACAGTGAGAATGGCTAAGTTCTGAAACAGATTGTCTGGAGAGGTTGTGTTATCTTAATCCTTGGAGGTTTTCAAAACTGAGCTGGATGAGATCTGGAGCTACCTGATCTGATGTTGCAGTTAGACCTTTTTTGAGCAGGGGTTTGACTAGATCACCTCCAGAAGTTCCTTTTATCTGGTGTTATTCTATGATAACAGAAGGCTTAGTTAAAACTATATAATTGACTGGTATTGGTGATTATTTTAAAACATAGTAGTGAAGGAAGATAAATATCCTTGGCTTTAGTGACTTATGTGATAAAATCTCCATCACAAGGTCTCTGATTTGGTAGAAGATGACATATAGTGCTATAAGCTAACTGTGTTTTAAATGGTGTAATTTCTTCTGTCAGTTTCTAAGTTAACAGCACACCTAAGCCATTCCAGATCTTTTCAGGGCACCTTATCAGCCAGGTTTTTAGACAAAGCTTATCTTAGAGCAGGAACCTTAATTCCCATCCTTCTGGATTAGTTTCCAAACGTTTCATGTTTGTCAGCCTGCCTGGATTTAATTTGGCTGTGTATCTCTGGACTTCAGTAAAGCCTTCGACACTGTCTCCCACAGCATTCTCCTGGAGAAGCTGGCGAATCATGGCTCAGACAGGTGCACTATTCGCTGGGTAAAAAACTGGCTGGACGGCCGAGCCTGGAGAGTCATGGTGAATGGAGTTAAATCCAGTTGGCGGCCGGTCACAAGCGGAGTCCCCCAGGGCTCAGTTTTGGGGCCGGTCTTGTTTAATATCTTTATCGATGATCTGGAAGAGGGGATTGAGTGCACCCTCAGCAAGTTTGCAGATGGCACCAAGTTGGGTGGGAGTGTTGATCTGCTCGAGGGTCGGAAGGCTCTGCAGAGGGATCTGGACAGGCTGGATGGATGGGCCGAGGCCAACTGTATGAAGTTCAACAAGGCCAAGTGCCGGGTCCTGCACTTGGGTCACAACAACCCCAGGCAACGCTACAGGCTTGGGGATGAGTGGCTGGAAAGCTGCCTGGCGGAAAGGGACCTGGGGGGTGTTGACTGACAGCTGGCTGAATATGAGCCAGCAGTGTGCCCAGGTGGCCAAGAAGGCCAACGGCATCCTGGCCTGTATCAGAAATAGTGTGGCCAGCAGGAGTAGGGAGGTGATCGTGCCCCTGTACTCAGCGCTGGTGAGGCCACACCTCGAGTACTGTGTTCAGTTTTGGGCCCCTCACTACAAGAAAGACATTGAGGTGCTGGAGCGTGTCCAGAGAAGGGCGACGAAGCTGGTGAGGGGTCTGGAACACAAGTCTTATGAGGAGCGGCTGAGGGAGCTGGGGTTGTTTAGCCTGGAGAAGAGGAGGCTGAGGGGAGACCTTATAGCTCTCTACAACTACCTGAAAGGAGGTTGTAGAGAGGTGGGTGTTGGCCTCTTCTCCCAAGTGACGAGTGACAGGACAAGAGGAAATGGCCTCAAGTTGCACCAGGGGAGGTTTAGACTGGATATTAGGAAAAATTTCTTTGCTGAGAGAGTGGTGAAACACTGGAATTAGCTGCCCAGGGAAGTGGTGGAGTCACCATCACTGGAGGCGTTCAAGGAACATGTGGACAAGGCATTGTGGGACATGGTTTAATGGGCCTGGTGGTGTTTGTTGGCTGATGGTTGGACTTGATGATCTTGCAGGTCTTTTCCAACCTTAGTGATTCTGTGATTCTCCTCTGTTCCCTGAGATGGTGATAGGGTTGGCCAATTGTCTGTAATTCACAACGTGAGCTCCTGATTATTTTAACAAAAAAATTTATGGGAAAATATATTGTGAAACAGTAAGCAGTTTGCTTGCAAGTTTAGATTACAAACATGATTCATGATCACCTAACTATCCATTTACAGTACTAAAATTTGTCGGCTTATTTATCCAGTTTGTTACTATTAGATCCATAAGTGTCTTTCATACAGTTCTCTGTTTTTTACTTTTTTGGTCAGGCATCTTAAACAGATTGCTGTTTGCATTTCTCTTCACTTTTTACTGTGGACGTTTTGGGAAGATTATATTCAGTTCAATAACTATGGTCTTTTTCATATAATAGTTTCTGAAATCTCTTAGGCCTTTTTTTTAGTGGTAGTAATGGATAGCTTTTAACTTTTTTATTTATTATTACAGTTTACATACAATCACGGACCTTTAAGACTTTGAGATCAAGAGCAAGGCGTTTGCAGTCAACATCTGAACAATTCACAGAAACAAAAAATTCACTTTCTTCACTTTTGAAGGTAAATATGAGTAGCATTATGAAGGTTTTGGGTTTATTCAGACCATCTCTTTCCCTTCAGTGAACCTTCACAGTTTACCAAGGGTGTTTTGTTTCACTAGTGTGAAAAAATGCCTTGATTCTAAAACTTAAGCTAATGCCAACATACTGTTTTTCTTACTAATATGTAGATTTGCTTCATATATCATCAATAAAAAGATTATTTGAATTTTTTAGGATAGTAGTTTCAGAGTTTTAAACTCTAGAAATAAAATTCTTGGTATTCTGTTTTTGTGGTTTTGTTAAAAATAGCTTGGAGTCAAATGAAGTATTCCTTTAAATAGCAATACAGCTAGTTTAACATACAAGAATGTTTTTTTTTTTTTTTTAAGCAGTTCAGCATGTGATTGATGCTTTAAGAATAGACTTACTTGTGGCTAGTATGTTTTTAAGATACAAAAATTTTAAACTTGTTTTTTTATGGATTACAAACTCACTTATATACTTTTAATTCGGCAGATAACTATCCAGGCTTGGGGTAGCCAAGCACTTAAGAAAACCAAGTTAACCTAGGTACTCTTTGCTTCTAATTGGTTGTATAGAACTCAGGCTAATTAAAGCATTTGATCTTATTGTGTGTGTAAATTAGCTTTGGACTCTCCCCTTCTTCTAGGCATATGTGGTTTATTTCATCTCTGAACTAGGTATACTATGGATGAAGATAAACCAGAGCTAGCTCCATGCAGTGCTGCTCTTAAATTTGGTAGGGCATATGAGATGTATTTGATCAAGCTCTGTCAAAACTATACTTACGAAGATATTTCATATTTGGAAATATTGTAAGTTGATTTCATGAAGCAAAAAGCGTAAGCTAATGACTCCCACTGAATCCAGTGTACAAAGCTAGCTGTGAACAAATATGCCTTAGGCTGCGTTTTCTGTTTGGAACTGGGGTCCAGGAGGGCTCTGAACCTGACCTGTTCAGCAAAAATCAGGGTGCCCCTGCTTGGAGCCATTGTGATTCCACACTCATGCTACTGCCCTGTGTTGTCTAACTAACCCCATAGCACCTGAATTATATGCTTTTTTTATTTTATTTTTTCCCCTCACCTGTGCTAGCCAGGTACTAAGTTACCTGTGTATCAAGACTTACTGTATACTAATGCTGCTGTGGAAAATATTTTAGGGCTTTATCCTGAGAAAGCGAAGAATTGATGTTGAAAACTTAGATACACTAATGAAAACAAAAAACATCCCAGAGGCACACCAGGATGCTTTTAAAACTGGTTTCGCAGAAGGCTTTTTGAAAGCACAGGTATTCCTGCAAAAAACACTTGGTAAGTTTTAGTTCATGTATCTTGTCCTTGCGTACAGAAAGTGGTTTATTTCAGCCCATTTTAAAACTTTTTTTGTTTTCTTTTACAGATTCCTTAAGAAGATCACGTTTGCTTTCTTTCTTTCTCTTCGTTCTTTGTTTTTACCTTGCTATATATTCGTCATTTTTACCTGGGAAAGGCTCCTTTTCTGATGCTGGTTAGTTAACTTTTTTCCCCCCACTGTTTCACTTGCTTTGTTTTTTCCATCAAGTTTAGGACAAATTAAATGTGTTTTGACATTGTGATTGTTTTAGGATAACATCTCAATTTACTAATGAAAGAGAAAAGTTATTTACTGCTTTTGGCTACAGCCTGTCAGACAATAGTGTGACAAAATGTTTATAGAGACAAAGTAGTTGTCTGTTAGTATAATTATTTTAATTCTTTTGGTGAAACAATTACATGGAACCAAGCAGAGAAGAAGTCAGACTGTTCACCAACTATGTATTTGTCTTTGAATTTAGATGATGCATTATCTAGGTAAGCAGTAGGCAAAATGGTTTGATTTTATTTGTAATCACAGCCTTGTTTATAGCAGCTAGGTACTTGTGTGGCCAAATTGTCATCTTGAGAAATCTGTTGGAAATAGCGGAACGATCAAAGGCTGAGCTAATGTAAATGGAGAATTTCAACTTCATGCTAAGTTGTCACCTGGGTCTCAGGAAAGTTAGGGTATGTGCAGAAACACTGAGGAAGAACTTCTGGCTTTGTGTACCTGCTTTTGGATGCAGGGCTTTCTGTACTACAAATGACTAAAAAGCCCTGACATCACTGAATTAACCGCAAATATTTTAAAGATTTTCTTTCTTTAAATGTATCTTATTCTCGCTGGACACTTGTAAATGAAAACATGCCCTTTTAAAAGGGCAGGTGTAAAGTTAGTGGCTTAATGGTATGCATTCAAGTGCAAAGTTCAGTCTTGGAATGAAATGACTTCATGTGTAAATTTGTTGTTCATCGTCTGCTGTTTAGTACGCTTTCGAACATCGAGTATCTTTGATGCAGCAGTTGATCCAATCCAGCTGAAAAATGTCACCTTCGAACATGTAAAAGGGGTAAGTTCAAAAGTAAAGTGTGTATGAGTTCTTGCTTAAGTAATCATTGTGAGCCTGAAGAATGTCTTACTCTGTTCAAGAAATTTCTTTGTATGAACTGAAGCCTTATATATGTTGACCACTCCAAGATCAAGGAGGGTTTTAACCACCCTTGTTCTATTTTCTATCTTTGTGGTATTTAATACCAACTCTTGATTTGTTGAATCACATTTTTAAAGGCTAGAATAGTGAAAGGTAGGCCATAAGTATCCATGTTAATCTATTTTTTGCAGAAGTTGACCAATAGAAGAAGATGGTAATGCCATTTATCCTTTCTCTCTTAGTACCATCTCTTTTGGATATCTGATATTAGGACAGAAGATACAGAGATTCCCAGAAAGAAGTGGGCATGTCAGTGCTGATGGGATAGCTTTATTTTTTCTTTTCAACTGTTCTTTGGCTGTCAGTGGCAAAAGGACCACCTCCCTCTCTCCTTCCCCTTGGACAAATAGATAGAATTAATCTCTTTTTAACTAATTAGACTAATATCTTGATGTAGAATTTTTGATTCTGTATTTATCTTGTTGGTCTGATCTGATCTTGAACTCTTTGGTTATTCCTTCAGTATTATTAACTGTAGTGTTTACTGATTATTCCTGAGAACAGTTCTAGGAAATAGGTTGAATTAAATTCACAGACACTCGGTATCCACACAAATTCTGTAGTACACTTATCTCCTCTTTCTGTTGTGTATTTTTGATCAATACACAATTAGAGACTTAGAGTTGTCCAAGTCTCTAATACAAAACTCACTTACGAAAAAGATGCAGTATTTTATAAATGCTTAGTTATATTTTATGGCATATATTTAATGTGTAGGTTGAAGAAGCTAAACAGGAATTGCAAGAAGTTGTGGAATTCCTGAAAAACCCACATAAATTTACTGTACTAGGAGGTAAACTTCCAAAAGGTAAGAATCATTGCTCAGCAGAAGTGAAAATCGTATGTAGCCGTGGCTATCTTTGTAGCTTTGTTCTATACTGAATGACTAATTTACAGCCTAGCTTCTGAATATTTTTTCCTTTAGTTAGGGAATCAAAAAAGTATACAACCAAAATGGGCCTAAATACTACTGTTGTATTTAGCTTGTATTTGGGGAAAAATAGTGAAATAATGTTAGACATAGGTAGTGGATTTCCTTGTTTGTTTAAAATATTTGAGGAACAAATGAATCTTCAAAGAGAGTTGCGAAGGCTTCTTTGTTAAAGGATACCCTTAAACGAGGTACTTAGGGGTGGGGGAGTGGAGATTAAAGTAGTTATGTTGCATGCTTCCTGTCTGACCTTCAGTTTCCCATATGTACAAATTGGTCATTACTGCCTACCCCCACAGAGAATTTGAGGTATCTGAGATATACTCAGATAGGAGAAGCAAAGATGCCTGGATACATCTTACATTTGGTAGAAATTCAATAATAACATTGGGGGTAATAAGCTATGACAGTGCAAAGCAGTGGACTGTAGATTCCAGGCAAAAGGCCTTTCAAAAATCAAACTTGTGTTTATCATTGTTAGCAGCCTTCTTTACAGCGTTAAGAATCAAAGCTGCTTTGAAGTCAGAGTAAACCTTTTAGAGATGATGTACTGAACTACAAAAATTCTTCTACTTTGTCACTGAACATAATACAGGATTAAAAGAAAAAATTACTGATAAAGTTATGCATAATTGGTATTAATGCCTTTTTGAGTAGAACTTCATGTAGCCCAGAGGTTTTTAGGTCTGTATTTTCCCCCTCCTTTAACTGTCTCTATAAAGCTACATTTTTTTAAAGTTAATAGCTTCCTCTCACCAAATTTTTTAAATTCTATTGTACCTTTTCTCATCTGAGAAAGATAAGTAACATAAGTTTAGTCTTGTAAACTTATCCAAGGTAATACAAAAATGTCCAAAAAAGAACTTGTATTATACAAATGAATATGTTAGGCTTAGACAAAACTTACTGTGCCTTCTTTAGTTATTAAACTAATATATAGTTGTCCTTTATCTTGAAAGGCAGGGTTTTTATGTAACTGAACTCTTAAAAGGCCTTTATTTCTTCAGTACGGCTTTCAGCACCTTTAGTGCTTGCTAACTGCTTTAGACTGTTCAGAAATAAATGTTTTCATTTAAAAGGGTGATTAAGCTTGATCATAGTAGAAGGCCAAATGAATCTGAAATGTGTCAACCTGATAAGTCTGTTTCCTGTTAGTGCTCTACACTGTTTACAGTCAGTTACTTGGAATGATTTAATGAAAAAAAAAAAACAAATTTCCTCTTTCAGAAATGGCTAAGAAAATGTTAGTTTGAAGAAGACATTATTGGGGATTCAGCTGCTAAACTCAGCAGTAGCTTTGTAGAATAATTTAGGCTTCTGTTTTTATTTGATAGTCTTACAAGTCTGTTGTTTCAATATGGGTCAGAGTGTATCTAGATCTGTTATAGGAAGCTTCTTCAGACTGCAAGTAATGGGCAGTATCTGAAATGGGATCTTAATGGCTTTTTGAAGCCAAGTGTAAATTATTTCTTCTAATGCATGGAGGAAAGAGTACTTGTGTAATAAGACTGTGTGGGTTTGTTGGTTTTTTGTTTGTCTTTTTAGGTATTCTGTTAGTTGGACCACCTGGTACTGGTAAAACTCTTCTTGCACGGGCTGTAGCTGGTGAAGCTGATGTTCCATTTTATTATGCGTCTGGATCCGAGTTTGATGAGATGTTTGTTGGTGTAGGAGCCAGTCGCATCCGAAGCCTATTCAGTAAGTTAAATATTTGTGGATTTTAGATCTTTTAACATGCAAGATTAAGTATTCAATATCTTTTACAAGGTTTGATTAGGTACAGTTCTGGTTACTGGAAAGTAGTAGTGTATGACGCTAATAAATAAAACTAATTGTGTAGGTAAATCTCAGAATTCTGTGAGTATCAGTTAACTGTAGAATCTTGTTAGTTGTCAGATGAAATTATAGCAAAAAATTTTAACTGATGTTACAACACTTCCAGAGAGAATAGAAGTAACTTAATTAGAAATGTAATGTCCTATAAACTAAATGGAATATTTTAAATTGTAATTTACTTACTGTCATATGTAAATTATTGTAAATTTGAATTAAATGGTAAATTTAAGATAAAAAATAGTGTTAACCCTCTCAATTTCTTCCCTCATATTTTTATATTGTCTTTTTTCTTTCTCTGAATTAGAGCTTTACAGGATCACAGTGTAGCACTAAGCTGAGATTTCCTTTCTCACACCTGTCAACAGGCCCAGAATAAAGTGCATTATAATGAAAATTTTTAAAATTAATTTTTAGTTTCAAAACTTTCACAGAAGAGGTTTTCTATTTTAAGTATGCAAGTAAATATTATCAGGGGAGGGGGGAATTCAACTTATCTTTTAAATGGAAGATTGATATTGTCAGGCATATACAATGTAGGAAGTAGTTTGCATTAGTAGAAATGTGACTTGCTTCGCATGGAAGGAATGCAAAATATAACACATGTTGTACCTTAAAATGTACATTTCTTTCTGTTGACTACAGAAGTTTAGGTGACTGACTTGTACATTAATATCAATGTTACAGATATGTCTAGCTGGGTAAGATGAGTTGCATCCTGGTGTGCATGTATGAGTTGATGGTCTTAAAGTTTATTATTGCATTTTTATTTTGTGTTTTTAATACCTGTAAACTTGAGGGTGAGGTCTTCACTGTTAAGTAACGAGCAGGTTCTATTAAAATAAGTTAGTGTTCAGACCCATCACATTTCATAATTATTTTTATTTAATAGGTCAGTGTTCTTTACCCAAGCCTATGAAATAAACTGTTGTTGGGAGTTGATACAAAATACAACAAATTCCTTAATTTATTTTACTAGTAATTTCTTGTAGCATGATAAGAATAAGCTGATGTGGAGATGAAGAACGTTGCTTCTCTTTATCTTGCTTTATTTCAAAAATATATTTCATTCTTTTAGGCTAAAATCAAGACAATTTTGGTGATGTCTAACAGAACAATTTATAATCCAAGAGTAATAGAAATAGTAGAATCCTAAATTACATGATACAGTGTCTGTTCTTTTGTGTGGTTGAAATGTCCTTCTGCTATTTTTCTTTTGTTAGGGGAAGCAAAAGCAAACGCACCATGCGTTATATTTATTGATGAGTTGGACTCTGTTGGTGGGAAGAGAATTGAATCTCCAATGCATCCCTATTCAAGACAGACCATTAATCAACTTCTTGCTGAAATGGATGGGTAAATATATGGATTCTGAGGGCATAGAAGGTGCTTGACTGACTGGTATTTCAAATATTTGGGTGAATTTTTCTTCGTTGACAGCTTTGACGTTTTTTGTAGTTTTTTTTTTAATGCTTTTACGGATAAAAATTTTAAGATGCCCTTATGACCACTTTCTGGTACTGCCAACAGTAGCGTTAATGACCTTACTGTAAAGAATATAGAAGCTTCTGAGTTGTAGTAGCACAATAGCTGCAATTATTTTAAATCGTTTCTCAATTTTTTAGGCTGGCTATATATCTAAAGGAAGAAGTTCAACTCTGAGATCAGGGCATATTTTTAACCAGTTGCTGGGTTAAATGTGGTCATTCTTGGATTGCATGTTGTGGTTTGACAGCATGTTTTCGACTAGCTGGTTGAAGTCATCCAGGATAAGAAGTAGAAGTATTTATTGACCAAAAAAGGTATAAATTCTGTCTCCAAAAAACCCCCAACATTCCCACCTGGTTTTTTTCCATACAGGTTTAAACCTAATGAAGGTGTTGTCATTATTGGTGCAACAAACTTCCCTGAAGCATTAGATAAGTGAGTATAATGTATTGATCACTTCTACAGAGCACGTATTAAAAAACAAACAAAACCCCCACAAAAACAAAAACAAAGTTGCTTATGATAATCTTCAAGTATTACAGTGTTATAGTTGGGATTTTTCCCTCTTAAAAAGGATGTGTATTGACCAGGTTTTGGCATTTAAAAGGTTGTTGAGTTAAATATGGAGAAATAAGTAACATGATTCTAAGCATCTAAAATTTCTGGAAGTTTTTCTACTTAAACTGATTAGCTGCATTCCTTGTTCGCAATGCAAAATTTTCAAATGCAAAAAAACCCCTCAGAATGGGTTGGTAATAAATATCTTTCATCTGTCTTTTTACAGACAAGAAAAACGTATTCTTTGCATCTGCACACCAGACATAGTCTATGCAGATGTCTTTAGAAATATCAAATGGATTTTTGTTCCTTATATACGTTAGTAACAGTTTACTGCAGCATTTTTAAGTCAATGCATTAAATTGTCTTTTCCCTTAGTGCTTTAATACGTCCTGGTCGCTTTGATATGCAAGTTACTGTTCCCAAGCCTGATGTAAGAGGTCGTACAGAAATTCTGAAATGGTACCTTAATAAAATAAAGTATGATCCATGTAAGTAAATGCTTTACTGTAATATATTTTTATGTAACAGTTTTTATACTGGATTAGGCCACTCACGTATTAGTCCTTTATTCCATCAGCAATTGTGGCTTTATCACGTGTCTTCAGTAAAGAACACAAAAATTGTGTAGTACGTAGTGTTACGACAGTTTTCTGAGGCAGTGTTTCTTTCTAGTCCCAAACAGTTCATAGTGTCTTAAGAATTAGGCTTCGTTTCTTCTAAAGCTGAAAATTTTTTGTTTAGTGCATTATTTTTAATAGAAAATGATTCTTGCTTACAATTCGACCATTTCTTGGTATTTCTTCATGATACAAGCTTTTTCTGGTCCCTAATGACAAGTTTGTTTGCTTTTTCCCCACAGCTGTTGATCCAGAAATAATTGCACGAGGCACAGTAGGATTTTCTGGAGCAGAGCTTGAGAATCTTGTAAATCAAGCTGCCTTAAAGGCAGCTGTTGATGGAAAAGAGATGGTAACCATGAAAGAACTAGAATTCTCCAAGGACAAAATTCTAATGGGTAGGATTTTATACAACAGACATACATGTATGTTACAATACACACAGGGTTTCTAGTGTGATTAAAACTTTTACAGAGAAAGAGAGAAGGTTTTGGTGGTTTGGTTTGGTTTGGGGTGTGTGTGGGGGGGGTTGTTTTTTTGTTTGTTTGGTTTGTTGGGTTTTTTTTACACAAACAAGTGTTCTGTTAGTTTATTCTGAATAGAACCTTTTGAGACCAGAGAGCAGTATGTAAAAATCTAGTATGGAATACGTTCTTTAAGACTTGATACTTATTTTAATCAAAAATGCTGCATGTTGTACTTGAGCCTAGAGGAACACACAGGCTTGATTTCTTACCCTTCCCATACTTATTCCTAAAGGACAGGAGAGAATAAATGACCAGAAATCTGGAACTTCTGCTTAACTAACTTCTTGTGTGATAACACAAAATTTAAACATCTGTGATGTATACACTAAAAATCTGGTCTGTTCGTACTTGAGAGAAGAAATGGAATTTTCTCAGATACTCAGACTGTATTTTAAATCTATTCTTTTAGAAGCAACTTGCCTGTAGAGTATATTGAGGTCTATTTTAGACATTAAAATCCTACTCGTAAACATTTTGCACTTAATGAGTGTTGGTTTAGTTTTGCTTGCATGCTATTCCTCAGCTATTTTGTGCTCTGTTTGAGTATATGTAGTGTGTGGATTGTGGTGGTCAGGTGTACAAAAAAAGTTTATGTAAAGATCCTCTTGTTTTAAGGACCTGAACGTAGAAGTGTAGAAATTGATGAGAAAAACAAAACCATCACCGCTTACCATGAATCTGGACATGCTATTATTGCATATTATACTAAGGATGCAATGCCGATCAACAAGGCTACAATCATGACACGAGGAACAACACTTGGGCATGTGAGTATTTCTAGAATTTTATGTTGGTTTAGTATTGTTGAGGAATTTGCCAACAATGCTATTTGTTGTAATTATGTTAATGCTTATTGTAATATGTTGAAATACTCAGTTATCAGCAATCCCTTGGAAAACTCAGTGGTCATCTTTTCTGTGTGATAGAAAGCTTTCATCCTTCATTTTGAAATAAAATAGCAGATGCTAGTATAATAGTTCACATATACAAGGAAAAAAAATGTAAGTATGTTTGATTCTGCTGAAGTTAAAATAGCACCCAACAGTGAAACTTTGAAGAATGTCTGAAGGACTGGAAAGTAGAAGTACTGCTCAACTGTACTTTCAACACAAACATCCTTTATAAAATTGTTCCTTGTCCTATGTGACTTTGTCTAAACCTAACTGGTTACCTACCTTGTTTCTAGCATAAATAACCCTAAGTTTTTCTATTCTGCCTTCAGCTGCCAAACATTTGAACAGAAAAATATTTCTATTATGTCTGTTTCTGTTGAACTTAATCCAAGCTAATGTGTTCAGTTAAAGAAAATAATTGGCCTGAATCTTCCAGGCAAGTTGATTTGTGCTCAATACAAGTGTATGGAATAAGGAGAAATGGATAGAATAGATTGTTCTGTTTCTTCTGGCGGTAGGTTTAAGTTGCTTAATTTTATGTGGTGCTCATGGCCTCTAGGAGGCTATTTCAGCTGGTAGACTAAGCACCTCCAAGCAAACCTGATGAGTGCGTAGACTAGGAGGAGGCCCAGAGCATTCAAATTGTTGCATAAAAGCCCTTATATCTGCTTTGGATAGAAACAAGAATATTTTTTAGATTATTTCAGTATTTCTTCCATTTATTGTTACCTGACCACAGTTCTGTGCCTTACAGGTATCTTTGCTCCCAGAAAATGACAGATGGAGTGAAACTAGATCCCAGTTGCTTGCACAGATGGATGTCTGTATGGGAGGAAGAGTAGCAGAAGAGCTCATATTTGGAAGTGATCACATCACAACAGGTCAGATGATTGGTAGTTAAAAGAATTTTTGATCAAAGGTTGTGGACTGGCATGTTTAACTTGGTTTCAATAACGTAATTTACAACTGTTTGCTGTCTAGGTGCTTCCAGCGATTTTGACAATGCTACTAAAATTGCAAAACTGATGGTGACTAGATTTGGAATGAGTGAGAAGGTAGTATCATCAATCCTTAAATATTTATATGATACAAAGAGATGTCTGTTCTGTAACTAAATGCCTATTTGGCTGTCAGTGATCACAGAGACTAAGTAGTTCTGGAAAAAAAGAAAGTAAACCGTATGACTGGCCCTGCTATAGAGAACTCAACTAGAAAACCTGTATATTTGACGGTTAATTTTTAAACTTGCAAGATCTTCACCTCAAAATTACCTTGAAAGTTACAAATATCTGCAGAAAATGTTTATAATAAAACCAAACATTTTAGAATTGAGGATAATCTTGGTTTTGGCGCGCGGGGTGGGGGGAGGCAGCAACAGCATTGAATTTTCTAGACTTCTATCGAAACTTCTTTAGTCGTCTTTATTACCCATCAAGTGTTAGTAGCCTGGGGATTTTGTTTCATTTTCTAAATAAGAACACGCTTTATCAGGATCTGTACTGTGACCTGTTGAAATAGAACTGTGCAGTGACTACATAGTTGATGAATAGGCTTCTTGTTTTGCTTCTGTTGCAAGCACTTTGGCAAGCATTTGATTAACGATTTTATTTGCTTGCATGTAGAAGCAATAGTTGAGGAAGCTCTTAGTGTTTTATGTGTATTACTGCAACAGTGGCAAGATAATGATTTTTTTTTGTTGTGGTTTAGCTTGGTGTAATGACCTATATCGATACGGGGAAAGTTAGCCCTGAAACTCAGTCTGCAATTGAACAGGAAGTAAGAACACTTCTACGGGTAAGATTGTCTCCCCTTCTGCTCTGATACATTTATTTTGAGATGAGTTGAGCATCAGCTTACTTGATTATTCAGTTTGGTAATGTGTACTGGTGAAAATACACAGGTGGATGGAAGTATTCACAGAATCACAGAATGACAGGGGTTGGAAGGGACCTCTGGAGATCATCTAGTCCAACCTCCCCGCCAGAGCAGGTTCACCTAGAGCAGATTGCACAGGAATGCGCCCAGGCGAGTTTTGAATATCTCCAGAGAAGGAGACTCCATAACCTCTCTCGGCAGCCTGTTCCAGTGCTCTGCCACCCTCAAAGTAAGGAAGTTCCTCCTCATGTTTAGATGGAACTTCCTATGACCAAGTTTGTGCTCATTACCTCTTGTCCTGTCACTGGGCACCACTGAAAAAAGACTGGTCCCATCCTCCTGGCACCCACCCCTTAAGTATTTATGAGCACTGGTAAGATCCCTCCCCAGTCCTGTCTTCTCCAGACTAAAAAGACCCAAGTCTCTCAGCCTTTCCTCATAAGAAAGATGTTCCAGTCCCCTCATCATCTTTGTAGCCCTCTGCTGTACCCTCTCCAGCAGCTCCCTGTCCTTCTTGAACCGGGGAGCCCAGCACTGGACACAGCACTCCAGATGCGGCCTCAGCAGGGCAGAGTAGAGGGGGAGGAAAACCTCCCTCAACCTGCTTGCCACATTCTTCTTGATGCACCCCAGGATGCCATTGGCCTTCTTGGCCACATGGGCACATTGCTGGCTCATGGTCATCCTGTTGTCCACCAGGACTCCCAGGGCCCTTTCCACAGAGCTGCTCTCCAGCAGGTCAGCCCCTAACCTGTACTGATGCATGGGGTTATTCTGCCCCAGGTGCAGTACCCTGCACTTGCCTTTGTTGAATTTCATAAGGTTCCTCTTTGCCCAACTCTCCAGCCTGACCGGGTCATGCTGAATGGCAGCGCAGCCTTCCGGTGTGTCAGCCGTTCCTCCCAGTTTTGTGTCATCAGCAAACTTGCTGAGGGCACACTCTATCCTTTCATCCAGGTCATTGATGAATATATTGAACAGGACTGGACCCAGTACTGACCCCTGGGGAACACCACTTGTTACAGTCCTCCCACTAGACTCTGTGCCACTAATCACAACCCTCTGAGCTCTGCCTATCAGCCAGTTTTCAGTCCACCCCACTATCCATTCATTTTACCCCCACTTCCTAAGCTTGTCTATGAGGATGATGTGGGAAACGGTGTCAAAAGCAGGTATTTAATGTAGCTGCAACTTTGAATCTCTGCATATCAAAACTTTTTGGTGATTGTCATGCACAAGTAGTGAGAAACAAGTTGGAGGTCTTAGGTTCTTTAATATATGCATTAACACTTCCTCTTGTCTTTGGTTAGGATTTGTATTTTGCCTCTTCAATTCATAGGAAGAAAAGTATGGCTATAAATTGTTTTAGAACAGATGTGAATGTTTTGTGTTACTTCCACATTTCATAACTTGCAGCTAAATAATTTTGTACAGAATCACAGGAATTGCCATATCAGATCAGAGTTGCCTTTTCCAGTATCCTGTTCCTCACGGTTATTAGTATCAAATGCGTAGGGAAATTTGTAACATTCGATAATCACAGAACTTCCAGATCACTCTTCTGGTAATCTGAATTAGTTTGATACAGGCAGGAGAATTATTTATATCGGAACACTTAAACGATTAACACTTTTGCTGTAGCTGTTTTTGAACTGATTTGGTCATGTAAGAACAATCTATGTAGAACTAAAAGTTAAAAGTTGAAGCTGGTAATGCTGGCAATGTGCATCTGCTTGCAGCAACTGGTAACTTGTTGGGTAGCTTTCAGCTAAACTTACATAATACTTTGAGAGTTCTATAAGCTTTTAAAAACTTCAGACTTTGAGGAACATTCCTCGAATGCTGTAGCGCTGCTTGTAATGTAAAATCAAATACATTTAATCAGCAACTTTTCAAATCTATTAAGTCTTTCTAAGTCATATGTAAAAATACTAAGGTTTGTCTCAGGATTTTATTTTTAGTCCCACTTATGCAGAATGCAAAGGTGGCATAAAGTTTTGGGGTTTTTTTGATTAATTATGCCAGCTAGATTTTAAATCTTTGTGAGACAGGAGCTGTGCTAGCTATGAAATGTAAGGTACAACTTTAAATGTTTGTTTCAAGCTGTATTTACCTGGAAGCAATTTTTAAAGTGGAATCTTGCTGTTGTAAAGTCTTAAAATCTCCTTCCACCTTTTTTTAATATTAGGACTCATATGAGCGAGCAAAGAACATCCTGAAGACTCATGCAAAAGAACACAAGAATTTAGCAGAAGCTTTATTGAAATATGAGACTTTGGATGCCAAAGAAATCCAAATTGTTCTAGAGGGAAAAAAACTAGAAGTAAGATGATAACTTCTGTGATACAGTAACTGATAATTTGAAGAATGTACATCTAGCAATGCAGTAGTCTTATGCAGCATAGCCTTTTTTCCCTTCCTGATGTGTGTATGGCATTAGTGACACTTCAATATTACTCTGTCTCTTGTGAGCTTCTGTTACTCATCTCTTTGTTGTGTCTCATCAGAATAAGACACACAAAGCAAGTTCCTCATCCTCTGCTCCCTATACTCTTCCCACAAGAAGTTATTCAGAAGGACAAATCTCAGGGTTGAATTCAGCGTTTTGGTTTAGTCAAATGTGTTGAAGCTGAGAAGAAAAACATGCAGATATACTGGTATGTTTTGGCATAGCTTCCTGGGTCGTGCTGCTACGTGTGCGTTTGAAGTGATACCCCACAATATGTGCTATGGAATGTTTATGGATACTGACAGACTGATTTGTAAAACAGTAGTATGTAGTCTAACTAATGCTCATACTCTGTTTGAGGCTAGAGATCACTTTCAAAGACGACTTCTTACTTAGAAATGTAACAAAACATCTCTAAGAACGAAGCAGCTACACAGTGCATCTCTATTAAAGGGAGTTGTGGGAGCTGTATGTTAGACAAAAACATTAATAATTGTGTTTTCAGTGCTCTTGGGGTTAAAATACACACATGTATGGCTGGGAGAGAAATGTTAATGTAAAAACAACAGGCTAAACATGTCTAAGCTTCGTTGGACCATGTTTGGGGCAGAACCGTGGCAGGGATAAGAGAAATACCTGTGACCTCTGATGTGCTGCTGACAAGATTCTTAGATTTTTTTTTTTTTGTTTTTTATTACTGCAGTAGATGGATAACAGTGCTTTGATGACAGTGCTTTTACACTGCTGGAGATTTTAGAGAACTAGTTTCTACTAATACTATGTATGGGCGTTTGATAATCCAACAGATAATTTCTTCAAAGAGGGCAGTAATTACTCACTAAAGAGTAGTTCAGAAAATGTTTGAAGCATGTGTTGTTTCAAATAACATTCCCAGTTCTGTTCTACAGTAGAAGTAAGGAAATAAAACCTTCTCTTTCAACCCTTACAGAAACCTCTGGAAATTCTAAGATAATAAGAAAAAGTTTTTGAAAAGAAAAGCAGTTTCCAATCAAGTGGAAGCGATTGCTAGCAATTATATGCCAGTATTCTTCTCATCTCATAGAACTGGTTTTTGGGAATAACACATCTTGATCATAATCTTTCTGCACAATTAAATGTAGACTCTTGGGACTATAAACTTCTGTTGCAGAGAGGGCCTTTATTAGCGTGTTAATGTTGAAGGTTACCATACTTGGACATGAAAATAGTTGGGCTGGTGCCAATAAATGTGAATGGAAATTGGTAGCTATGCTTAAAACTAGAAGTAACATAGTATTTTAGAATTTTCTGAGTGTAATGCTTGATTATAACCTAGTTTTTTAGTAAGAGCACATGCATTTTTTTTTTTCTTTCAAAACCAGGATAACTTTCTATTTGCCTATTTTTGTCAGCTTACTATAGTGACATCCCAGTGCAGTGTGGGAGAACTTCCAAATGTTATAAAACAGTATACCAAATGTCTAGGCTGACTAGTTACAGTTGTACACATATTTTAGAAATACACCAACAGAAACAGAAATATACTGCATATTTGGCATCTGTTTTTGGAGTAATAAAGGTTAATTTTAATTATGCATATTGGTTTTCTTTTTATTCACTGTAAATGGTTATAAAATGTAATAAGTTCCCTACTGTGTAAATTGAGGTGTATAAAACATTTAAACTTGTAAATAAATTTAAGAATGACAGCAAGATTGCACTCTCTCTAATTAGATTTCTAGGGAATGTTCTCCCTAGAAATTCAGACTTTTTTTTCAATTGCTGCCTCAGTAGTGGGACTTGGATAGGAACTTTTCCAGCTAAATAACGTGAACCTGCATTTAGAAGCAAAAGCAAAAAACTTTACTTTTGAAGTCACTAAAATCTATATTGAATGATCTGGTTTGGGGGGTAAGTCCTTGAGGTCTAACTTTTCTCATTCAAAAGCTTCTTGCTATATGCAAAGAAGTGAGCACAGTCTCAGAAAAAAAAAAAAAGGTGGTATCTCTTTGGGTCATGAAAGAAGATTGTTCGAGATTAGCTGTCAAGTGTAAAAGGTATCTTTACTTTCTGGCCAACTTAACAGCAGAGGTGTTATTGAAGAGTTTACTGTCATACCTAGATAGTTGTGTGCCTGCAGTATCTGGGGTTTCAAAGAAACTTGTCTCTTTAGGCATTGGGTTTGACCTCTGGTGTTCTCGGGTGCATCTAGGAGCTGAAACTCCTCCTCGCATAATCATTGGACAGAGGTAGGAGACCACTGTATTGGGTTTGCGTGGCAAGGTTTTGGTAGCAGGGGGTGTGTCTGCTGCAGGGGTGGCTTCTGTGAGAAGCTGCTAGAAGCTTCCCCTATGTCCAACAGAGCCAATGCCATCTGGTGCCGAGATGGACCGGCTGCTGGCCAACCAAGGCTGGGCCAATCAGTGACAGTGGTAGCACCTCTGAGATAACGTATTTAAGAGGTGGGAAAAAAACTGCTGTGGAACAGCAACTGCAGCCAGAGAGAGGAGTGAGAATATGTGAGGGAAACAACTCTGCAGACACCAAGGCCAGTGAAGAAGGAGGGGGAGGAGGTGCTCCAGGTGCCGGAGCAGAGATTCCCCTGCAGCCTGTGGTGAAGGCAGGTTCTCCCCCTGCAGCCCATGGAGGTCCACGGTGGAGCAGATACCCACCTGCAGCCCATGGAGGACCCCACGGCAGAGCAGGTGGATGCCCAAAGGAGGCTGTGACCCCATGGGGAGCCCATGATGGAGCAGACTCCTCTCTCCACAGGTCCTGCCAGGAGCCCACACTGGAGCAGGTTTGCTGGCAGGACTTGTGACCCCGCGGGGGACCTGTGCTGGAGCAGTCTGTTCCTGAAGGACCGCACCCTGTGGAAAGGACCCACCTGGAGCAGTTCGTGAAGAACTGCACCCCATGGAAAGTACTGATGTTGGAGAAGTTTGTGGAGGACTGTCTCCTGTGGGATGGACCCCACACTGGAGCAGCGGAAGAGTGTGAGGAGTCCTCCACCTGAGGAGGAAGGAGTAGCAAGAGACAACGTGTGATGAACTGACCACAACCTCCATCCCCGTCCCCCTGTGCTGCTGAGGGGGAGGAGGTAGAGAATTTGAAAGTAAAGTTAAGCCTGGGAAGAAAGGAGGGGTGTTTTTAAGATTTGGTTTTATTTCTCATTGCCCTACTCTGATTTGATTGGCAATAAATTAAATTAATTTCCCCAAGTTGAGTTTGTTTTGCCTGTGATGGTAATTGGTGAGTGATCTCTCCCTGTCCTTATTTTGACCCATGAGCCTTTTGTCGTATTTTCTCTCCCCTGTCCAGCTGAGAAGGGGAGTGATAGAGCAGCTTGGTGGGCACCTGGCATCCAGCCAGCGTCAACCCACCACAACCACAAAGGCAGCTTCCAAACATCAGTCGGATGGTGAGAATAACCTCAGTTCCCTTTAAGTACATGGCCTCATGTTGTTGAAAATAGGGCAGAGCTAGGTGCTTTGATGGACTGGTTGCTTTTTAAATAGCCCTAAACTGGTCACAAGCATGGTGGCACATAAAATAAGAACTTAAAAGAAAATGCAAACTTCCAGTGAAAGATGTGGCTTGCTCTGTCTGGCTGCTTCCTACCGTGTGATGTCCTGAGTCAGCTGAAAGGTCACAAGAGTTTTCTAAATCTTGATCCATTAAACTGGCTGTAAAAATAGAGCAATCAAGCCATTGGTAGCTGTCTGCTCTCTTGACCTGCTCAGAAACCTCTCCTAGAAGCAAGTAGAGCTATTTTTGCATCTAAAACATGGCCAAAGAACAGGGCGAGAGGTGAGAGTACTCACTTCAAGTAGACCACTCGCTCTACTTCCCTCAGAAGTAGATTTCCACTCTCTTTTTCCAAAAGCATCACTCCTGTTCCTTCTGTCTAGTGTTTACTAAGATCCTTCCTCTGGTGTTGGCTAATGGGAGTGCATCATCTGCTCCTTTGGTAGCTTCATCAGTGCAGAAATGGCTGTATCATTTGCCATAATAAAAGCACTAATATGGACATTGAAATATTTAATGGGAAAAGGGGGGACTCTGGTGCATGGGTTTCAGGGGTTTTTTGGTTTCGTTTTGTTTTTTCTTAAATCTAGCTTTGTGGTTAGTGCCCTGTCCTGGAAATTTAATGCTGCTGGCTGTAATACTGAGATTCAGTGATGCACCATATGGGCTGTAGTAGCACTGGGTTTTGACTTCCACCTCAGGAGCAGATTTCTTTTAAGATTGATAGTAGTTTTCAGTCTTTGACTACTATTTCAAGAACTGCTTTTCCTTCTGTGAACAAAACTTGCTCTTCAACTCTGGAGTCTTGCAAGACCTGTAACTTTTTCTATAAACATTTACCCATTATTACAAAGCTACTTTCACAATATTCAGCTGCCTTAGTGATGCAACAACATGCCCAGATTTGGTTTGAGTATCTTTCCAGGTAGGAAGGTTCCACAGAAAAACTGGAATGAGAAGGAAACATTCTTTGGAGATAGAAATTTGCAGGAAAGTTCAGGATACCTTTTGCAAAGAATTTCATGCAAGAATTCTCAGACTGTTATAGGTAGGGGTGTGGGTGGTAGGGCGAGTGGTGGTTTTGTTTGTTGTGTTTTAATCGCCACAAGGCAAAAAAGCCTATTGCTCTAGGACCTAGGGATAAAAGTAGGTATGGAAAGATGCATCAGCTGAAGTGCACTTCTGTCTTTATGCACATTAAGTACTCCTCCAAAAAATAGCTTTGTGCTTGATTTCATTTTGCTTTTACAAAGGGATGTAGGACATGTCTTAACGATGACTGTAGTTGTTACTCTTCAGAGCATCTCTACAGGTTTTATTTTTATCCATCATTGTAGTATCTGAGCAACTAACATAAACCAGTATTCATATATTCATAACAAAGTTTTGGGTAAACTCCATGTGGTCTCCGGCACTTTTTCCCCCCCCCAATTTGAGAGGGCATGCACAGAATCAAAATTTTTGGAGAAGTTTTGGGGTTTGATTTTAATTTCCTTTTTTTGTGGTAACTTGGTTAATAACAGCTTTTGGACAGAAAGTTGCTGGTGTTCTTTTATAAATGCTTTTGTTGCGTTCCAGATTCAGCCAATATTGAGTAACTGGTCAGATAATTTCTTCTTGGCTGTCAGTGATTTATCTTGAGCTTTGTTACGTAGCTTTCATAATGACTCTTAAGTGGAAATTTAAATGAATGCCTGTAGACTGTGATTCACTGCTCTGAAAATTAGTATCAGTACTTCGTTTGTCCTGGCAGTTAATTTTTAATTTCTCAGTGACTTGTCTTCCAGTCTATTGTCCCTGTAAACAGAGACATCATGAAGGAAACAGAAAGATTCTGCCCTGCCTACTGGGTCTCATGCAACTGGTCAGAAGTCCACACGGAACAGAGGCAGACCCTGGCTTTGTCACACTTGCTGCATCTCTCAGAAGAAACACTCCACAGCTGCAGATTTGGACTGAATGATTTAATAACTCCTACACCAATTTTTCCAAAATTACAAACATCAGTTACCATCATTCATTTGATTTCCAACAGGTAGCTCATTAAATTGGCAACAAACTATGTACTGTCTTTTCATCCAGTGTCCTGTCCCAACAGGTTAAAAGACCACCTCATATATTCTTAGCTCTTACTCAGTGAAAGCACCTCTGCTCTATCAACTTGTCACAGGATGGGTTGTCACTGATGAACGCAATAGAATTTATGGGTTTATAGTTTCAGGACTGACTGGCTTAAACCTGAGTTGTTTTTTCCTTTTGTACTCGATCAGGGTGTGATTCTCTCCAGTGAATCCTTGCCCTGTCATGCCATGGCATAGTGTCTTCCATGGTGGTTATTCAGGAAGTCCACAGAAGTTCAATCACTTACAGCATATCCCTTTGCAAACTGCAGCCTACAGAAGCTACACACAATCTTCTTAAAGATACATGAAGTTTAATCTTAGCAAGGAAACAGGACACCAAGAAAAGAAGGATTTGAGTACAAAATGTGAGTCAGTTTGTCTTCCCTAAGGGTTTTTTGTGCTGCATTAGGAGCCGAAGCAGACTTCGTCTCCTGAAGGCTTATGAATCATTGCAGTCTGAGGCAGTTCTGACCTATTGTAATCTTGCTGTAAAATCTCCAGGTCTGAGCCTCTTGGGAGAAAATTGTCTTCAGGCTCAGTGTTGGGCTGAGTTTCAGCATCAAGGTAAACAGGCAGGAAATGTAAACCAGTGGGAGTTTCTCTTCCCTCCTGTGTACATTGCCTGACAAACCTGTAACATAGTCCATTAAGCTGGTGCAGTGGTCAGTGTTTATAGTAATTTTAATACTTTCAGTAAACAAGTCACAGAAAAAGGTTTAACAACATTAAAGTGTTAGTCAAGCACACACAAAAATGAGAAATGCAAATCCATTCTGTGCATTTTCATTTCTTCTTCTGTTATTTTTCTTGCCTGGCTTTTCTGAAGCCTTTGCTTCCCTGTTGTATTTATTTTTCTGTCCTTCATTCTCTTCATTTCTTATACTCCCTGAAAGTCACTGCATTTTAATCTACATATAATAAATACATAATATATTACATTTAACTTAGTCATGGACAATCTTTATCATTTCTAAACCTAAACTCTAGCTTTTTAGATTTGGTGTTCTGGGGTGATCTGCCAAAGTTTCCAAAAAAGGTTAAAAACACTGGAATAAAAACAAGACCGTGAAGAGCCCCAAACAAAATAACAAGCAACATGATCTTGAAAAATGTCCTAAAAATATACGTTTTTGCTGCAGCCAGGACAACTACTCCTAATATAGTAGAAACTGCACCTTGTAATACTGGGTAACCTAGCAGGGCCAGAGCTTCGATTGCCCTTTTATTGGCTGATGACTCTCCACTTGTAACAAAGGCATAGGAAATATGAGCAGAAAAATCTACTGAAAACCCTATACAAATGACCAGGTTGATCATGGATATGGAATCTAGATTGACGTTCCAAAATGTCATGAAACCAGCAACACCAACTATAACAGAAGCTATAGCAAAAGTCACCCACAAGCAACACAACGGGTTGGGAATTAGCAAAAGTGAGACAACAAGCATTGCCCCGGCAGCAATGACAACATTCTGAATGGTGTTCTGCACTATTACCAAATACTGGTCGTAGTATATGAATGCTGGGTGGTACACCATTAATGGAATATTGCACTGCTTGGCTGTCTCTCTTAACTGATTGAGAAGATTCTTCTCATCAACAGCTGAGGTCACATTGACCGTCTGGATGAAGAAACGTGAAGCTTCTATTTTATCCTGAGTCTTGTTAATGTCCCACTCAAAACTGGGAACAATTTGGAAGAGTGTAGATAAGTTACTAATGAAAAGAGACCTATTGTTTATATTTATGAAATAATTTTCAGCGAGTTTTGTGTATTCTCTCAGCCATGACTCTGAGAGGTTCTTATCTACATAGGATATGCCCTCTAAATTCTGTGTGCAGTTCTCAATGCCAAGACGAACAGTCTCATTCCAGTAATCTACGCTTTCAGTAATGACAACCATGACCCTGGGTCCATATGCTGAGAAGTATTTGTCTTCATCATCATAGTATGGAATAATGTAAGAGTCATCACTCGCCAGATTTCGAAGATCGATGCCTTCCCTGATCTGAGTACATCCATAAATACTGCCACCCAAATATGCTCCGTACAGCAACACCACAAGTAGCTTGATCCATTTATTTGTAAAAAAGGGACCATAATACTTTTTAAAGAATATGCTCATTGGATGTTCACCTTCTGGCTGAGATGACTGCCTAGAACAGCTGCCTATACAGCAAGCATTGTACAAGCAGGACTTCTCAGCCTGATCTGTATCTACTCCCACAGGCATGCAAGTTAGCCAGTGTCGGTTTCCTTGCTCCCTTTTGTGATTTAATACAATAATTGCCCCAAAGAAGGTAATGGTATATAAATAGCAGAAGACAAAAGCAGTGCCTGTATAGAGACAAAATGATCTCACGGATGGAAAAGCAGTCCAGGTGCCAATGAAGAAGGCCAAAACATCTGTGAGAGTGGTGATGGTCACAGAAAGTGCTGCTTCTGCGTAAGTCTCGGCCAACCGAGATTTAACATCGGATTTCTCTTTTTTTCTTGAACTTTGTTCCCAGGAAGCGATCATGATGAACATGTCATCAACACCAACTCCTGCAAGAGGAGAAAAAGTTAATGCTGCATTGCAAATGGCAGCTTCCACTAACACCCAACAAAAGTACAAAATTAATCACATTTAAGTCTGCATAAAATTTTGAAAAAGAAAATTAGGCTATTAACATTGCTTTAGTGCTGATGCAAGTTAAACAGATACAGGAAAACAGATCCTTTGTGTGTAGCTGAATTTATTACATTTCAGAAACTCCTGGTGACCTGATGGGTCGTTGATCCCTCACCCTACTCTGCTGAAGGACTGAGTACTCCTAGTCCATCTCTGACAAGTGTGTTGTATCTGCTGTCCAGATGTCCAGTGATGTAGATTACATAGATTTAAATACATTGGTTATTCCAATGCTCAACTGTCCTTATCGTTAGAAGTGTCCCCCACTATCTCTGGAATCTCTTCTTCATCACCGCAACAAATCAGAGCAGTAATTTCTTGCTCTGCCTTCAGCAGACAGGGAGAACAGTTGCTATCACACAGCAGTACAGTGGTCCTAGTTCTCCAGTGGTTTGCTTTTTTATGCTCTTTGCTCTCCCCTTATCTTCTCTCCAATTTATCTTCGAGCATCTATTCATGATTTATTATTCATTTATCTTCACATTTATACTGATGCGTCCACATATATTACCCACCAGAGTCCTCGGAAACCCTGCCAGGAAGACTGGGTCCTGGGCTAGAGTTTTTGCTAAGACACAAGAGTAAGTGAGCCAAAGTTTAAAGAGGAAGAGCCAATGTGCTTCTCAGTTCTGCTAACTCTCGAGATTTTAATCACAGACCTCTCAGTATTTTGCCAATGTTACTGAATCAAGGGCTCTTCTATTCCCTGAAAATTAATCTCACAAAAAGGGGAAGCAAGACTGCGTGAATAAAGGAGCAAGCATAGATGCTATAGCTAAGCATAAATGAATAGATGAAATCACTATCTGCTGCCTGAACAGGCAATTGCCAGTAGACATGCAAAGATGAAGCATGTCAAAAGGTAATACTGGATGGCAGCGAGCCAGGCTGCTTCTGGAAAGCAAGCAGGCTTCAAAGCAATTCATCTAATGTACTGATAATTTGTTTGCTTTAATACAAGGAAGACAAAATTCTGCATGTTATTTATAAAGATCTGAAGAGACTGGCTTAAGCCCTTTTCCAGATATACAAAAGGGTCTTTCTGAAATTTAGAGCCTCTGCAGTTGATAAGCAAACAAAAGCAAATACAAAATGCATTTGAATTATGCAGGAAACAAAGAAACAATGCGTGCCCTGAGGAGCATTTGCATTAGACATCTAGTATGACGCAGAGCCTCTATCAACCCGGGAGTTCCATGTGCTTTCCTCAACATGAGACCAAGACCAAGAGAACATCACATGAATTTATCAAATAGGAGACCAGGTAAGGATTTTAAAAGCAGTAATTTATTTGCAGCAACATTATCTAATGGTATTTGGAAAGTTCAGCACTGGCTGTCAAGCAGTCTGTGCAACTGTGATGCAATGATACTAACCTCCTTGTGTTTTTAGGGGGAACTGGTTATAAGAATGGTGCATCACTTCAGTTGTACAGCTAAATGAGACTGTTTACTACATAGTCATTATATTGCAGAGGAAATTTCACATCTTATCAAAACGAGGCGGATTTCTTATTTGAAATTACAGACAGTCCTGCTCATTGCTTAAACCATATTCAGGCACAATTTTATCTGACCAAAGACTACACTCTGAAAACGGCATACAAAAACTTACCGTAACTTACCTCCCATATTCACCTCATAATACAGGTACTGAATTAAGTCAATGCTAGCGTAGCATGAGCTGCACACTGGACACATGTTCCATGGTGCTGCTGTTGAGCTACCCTGAGGCTGACTATCAGCAGAGAAGTAGGGTGCTCTCGCTGTACTGCAAAAAGAGGTGGTCAAGAGGTGGATGGTTTAGGGAAGACCTTTGCACCTGCTTAAATTGCTGACGAAGTCAGCAGTCCCACAGAACAGTACTAACAACAAACTGTTTTGGGGTAGACAAACTTATCCAGAGCTAATGAGATATGTAAATGCTTATAATAAGCCTATAGAAAACAGCAGGGGATGATACAGAGGAATACAGTGACAGCACCCTGTTAAGCTCACCTGAAGTATTGGCACTAGTTAAAGAAATGATTAATCAGCATGGCTAATTACCAGGGATGCTTGAACAATGCCAAAAATGCTAACCTTACCACCCTCTCATTTATAGTTTTCATGCTGTTGCACTGGAACTAGAGCAGGAATAATTTTTTGGGAAAAGTTGCCCTTCCGCCAGAGCCCAGCTCCAGTCCCAGTCTGGGTTCGCTGAGCTGTGCAGCTCACCAGCCTGTAGGAGCTCAGAGGAGGCTGCACCTCCAAGTGTCTCCTCCCCTCACTGCAGGATGGAACTGCGTATGATCTGATGCTCCTATCATAAAAGAGTAATACCGTCAGGTTGTTTTAACTCCACTTTAGTCTTTGTATCTGAATCTGACTTGCTTTTTCTACTTACCTAGAATAAGAAATGGTGCATTTGCCACAGTGACCACAAATGGCACTCCACAGAAGAGCATCAATCCAAAGCTGCTTAATACAGCTAAACCGGCAGAAACCACTCCACAGCATGCAAGCCAGATATTATTTCTTATACAGCTCAGCCTGAAAATATTTTAAGCAATATCTTAGTTACATGTCAAATATTTCACCAAGGTGTTTGGCATGACAAGTGAATATTCTGCAGAGATACCGACAGCATCCTGTGAAAAGAACTCTTGACGAAAGCTGCTATTTGCAGGACAGCTCCCAGGTGTCAGCACCGGATAAGATTAATTTATATAGGAGGTGCTAAATACATTATTACTGCTAGTCAGTTATATACATAAGAGTAAAGATGTGTACTGATCTTTGCATCAGTAACAAGAGAGCTGGCAAAATGAAGATACGTAAGCTCTACCAATGAGAGGTGAGATTTAGGGTGACACAAAAAACTGAATTTTTAGAAGCTCTTTCCTTTTACACGGGTTCTTGGTGTAGCATATCTCTGTAGTACAGAAGTATCTCCCAGGGAGTAAGTGCTGTGTACAGAAGCTTTCTCAACATACTGGCTACCAGCCATTTGCCAAGACACCCCCAAGGGCTGGTTCAAGCATTCCCTGTGAAATGGGGGAGACTTTGCATCTGATGTTATCGACAGCACCACACTGAGGGGGTAGAGAGTTGCCTCTTGCCTGATTAGTAATATTTTCCAAGCTGTAGTCCATTTCTGAACTTTAAGAGAACCTCTCGCTTCCAAGGCAAGAAGCATGTGTTGGTGGAATCGTCCTCGCTCTACCTGCACTCACAAATGACTGGATGCGAGATGGCTGATGTCCAGAAATTGTATAGCCTAATGGGCATGATGCTTGATGCAAGCACTAAACCAGTAAGCCCACCTTCCAAATAGAACTTCATTTCTCAAGCACAGCACACAAACACTGCCGTACAGTTGTCAAATGTACAATGGTTCACCTTCCGCCAGCACAAAGAAAGGGCAGGCTAAGTTCTTTGTGGACAGCAGGTAAGGCTCAGACTCTACTAGCAAGCAGAATACCTAAAGCTGTACCCAGACTTGCAGTAACCTATGAAGCTAGTGCTCATTTCATCTGTACTTTAACAGACCAGGTGGCAGAAAAAAAGGTGCAAACAGATCTTAACATGGTATATTTCCTCCTCCCTCCCCTGCGTCCTTCCCTTTTTAAATGGATCTTTACAAAGAATTAGTATCTTGTAGGCAGGATGAGGATAGAAGCTACGAATGAAGCAAGAAAGTATTAGACTAACCTTAGCAATAGCACCAGTTACTCCTTCCCTGCCCCCAAATGATGACTTTTCTGTTTGACTTTTAAGCATCTTTTGTGTGAATGTCTCCACTGGGTATGCCAAGTTGAGCTGGTAAGTTTTATTCAACAGAAGAGCTTGTGCAGAATTATGCTGCTGCCAGGCTGGCTAGATCATGCTTCTGGCCCCCTTCCCGCATAGGGTAAAGCAGAACCCTTTCATAATTAAAAATGCTTACTTTGGCATACTGTTTTTCAGTGCCAAAGCTACAGCACCTCAAACCTCTTACAAAGGTAAAGAGTAGGGGATTGTTTCAGTTGTTTAAATAGTTCCAAACCTCCAAAATAGTTCCAGCTACAAAAAGGATTCTTATAAGACGGGGACTAGAGAAATGACCGATGGCTTCAAAGAACAGAAGAATGGATACTAGCGTTCAAGCTGTGCATATCTGAAATGAACGCTTGTTCAGGTATTTGTCTGATACTTATCATGAACCCCATTTAAGCAGTTGGAAAAGACACACAAGTAGGAGAGAATCAGCAAAGAAATACACGTTGGTTATTATTACATGAAGTTAGCAGCTTCAAGAATTACTTCACTTTACAAGAGCAGAAACCAATTTAGGCAAGGTAAAGAAGAGCAGAGTTCACTCCTCATTGATCCACAGCTTAGAAGACATTTTACCTTAGGCAAGAGACGACTGAAAAGGTTATTGTCAAGAAATACGTTATGGAGAAGAGCGGGATCACGCTTTCGGTATTTCCTTCAAACTCCTGTTGTCTGGACAGCGAGGTAAAGTAAGTCACCTGCTCTTAAAACAAGAAGGAAAGAAAAGATGAAGCACTTCTCTTTTTCTTGGTCTTTATACACATGCACAGGCAATGCTAAACATCATGTTGGCATTCACACATTTCTGTGGCCCTTGCAACCCCCAGAAGTGCTGCTTGCACTGAGCAGAGGCCAAGGACGGTGCATTGGAAGAGCAGCGTGGAGTGGACAGACACTGGAAGCATTGCTCTGAGCGCTGCAGCCAAGCCTACAGGCCGGCCCCCGCCTTTTTCCTCCACCAGCTCCCTCCTGGCGATCGGGCAAACCGCGCATTTCGTGTCTCGGTGACCCCCGCACGGCTGTACCCAGCGCTGCGTTACCTTAATATAGGTGAATTTAAATGCCGCCAGCTGCGAGGGGATGTCCTGCAGGAAGGCTTCCAGCCACCGCTGGCTCTCCGCCGCCGCGGGGCCGTCCTCCCGCAGGTAATACACCAGCTTCAGGGCCCGCGCCGACAGCACCCACCCGCTGGCGTTCGTCTGCACGCCGCCCAGCGCGGCCCCCAGGAACATGCCGTCGCTGACGGGGAAGGTGAGGTTCTTCAGGTCGGCCGCCACCGCACGGACCAGCAGCTGCAGCAGCCGGTCGGGGCTGTCGCATTCGCCCCAGCTGCGGGCGCAGAGCTTCCTGTAGCCGCGGGCGCGCACTGCCGCGTCCAGCAGCAGCACCTCTTTCCACGCCGCCGGGGCCAGGACCGAGGACTCCATCGCCACGGCGATGAGGGCGGCGTAGGCGCCCTCGGTGGGCAACCGCGGGGCGGAGAAGTGCTCCGAGTCGGCGAGGAAGTGCCGCTGCACGAAGTCGCGCTCGGCCTTGGCGGGCCCCCACGTCGGCGTGAACTGTGCCTCGATGTCGTTCGCCTGCCGCTGCGGCAGGAAGAGAAAGCCGGCGCCCAGGCCCCCCGACACCAGCAGCGGCACCAGCACGAAGGGCCAGGGGCAGGCGGCCACGACGCTCCCCAGCCCTTCGAAGAGCCGCCTCAGGGGCCGCTCCACGCAGTTGGTGTTGCGGCAGGAGCAGCCCTCCGCGGGGCGCCGCGGCTCCGGCATGGGCGAGGCGGGGGCACGGGCTGCCGGCGGCAGCTCCCCCGCTGCGGGCGCGCCTCACGCCGGGGTCCGGCGGCGCGGACTCTCGCTGCGCGGGAGGAGAGCCGCCCTCTCCCCACGCGGGTCGCGGAGCAAGTGAGCCTTCGTTAGCGGCGCGAGCAGGGCCGTCCCGGCGGGGCAGGTGGCCGCGCCCTCCTCCGCTGTGACTCACCGGGACGTCCACCGCCTCCCCGGGAGAGGCAGGCGGGGACAGGACGCTCCCCCCGCCGCGCCCCGGGCTCGGGTCTCCGACGGGCAGGCGCGTGCTCCCGCCGCGCCCCCGCCTCCCCCGCCGGCTTTGGCCTCGAGGGAGCCCTCTCCCGCCGTGGCCTCGGTGCCGTTACGGCGTCTCTGCTGCCGAGCGCTGCCTGGAGCCCGGTTCTGCCGCCGTGCAGGCCGGCTCCCGCGGGGCAGGCTGCAGGCCCGGCTCAGCCAGACCCGGCCCGGCTCCGCTTTCCTGGAGCGGCGGCGGGGCGCGTCGGCGATGCCCTCTCTTAGCCTGTGGTGATGGTGTTTCGAACCACTCTCCCATCCACCACCTCCTACCTGTGCACCTCGGTTCCTGCCCCAGTCAGCTGCCATGGCTGCCTCTGAAGCTACGCCAAAAGCCAGGATCTGCAAAACGATCTGCAGTGAAGCAAAACAAAGTGCCTTTTTGCACAGAAGAGCGTGAGGCACGGGCACTTACCTCTCTCTGCTGCCATTGGCACCATGTTGTTTGACGGCTCTTGGAGCCGCTTGCTGATGCTGCTGGGGAGTCCTCCCAGCCAGGTGCCTTCACTGCACCCTTTCCTCTTGCTCAGGCACTTGCCTGGCCCCTCGTTTACCATAACACTGTAGTCCTGCAAAAAGAAAGGGACCTTCTGTGTGTGTAATGAGCTGAACAAAATCACTGGGGAGTCAGGTGAGCCTGTTGCAAGGGGAATAGTGAGGTACGGCAGGAGGAAAGAGCACAGCTGGTAGCAAGACTGTGTCATGCACAGTTGTCTCGTGAAAGCTCACGTGTAGTGGAGAGCTGGGATTACAAGTAATTTTGGAGTTTGCATTTGGGATCTTGTGCCTTCAACTCCCTGTAGTAAATAGGATTAATGTGATCCTTGGGTATGTGAACAGAGAACAAGCCTAGGGAAGGAAGTTCCACGGTATATAATGGAATCAATTAGACTGATGTTACAATATTAAATCCAGATCTAGCTTCCATGTTGTAAGAAAGAAGCTGCAAAATTAAAAAGTGAGGGATAAGGTGTAGTGATCCTGAGCAGGAGACCATTGCATATGGAGGAGTTAGGAGATCGCATAGCAGTGAGCCTGTGCTGTGCTGCACGCCCAGCGTGGCCCTCAGGCTGTGCTGTGCTGCACCAAGTCCTTGCCCGCACAATAACCTCAGCCAGACCATGGTGACAGAGGACAAGCAGGCAGCTCCCACTTGGTACCAGCGATTAGGCAACCTAGACTTCTTTTTCTTTACTGTTTTCCCCAAATCTGCTTCATCACTAAGGATTATTCTTCTGCCTGGGAGAAAAACATAGAAAGT
Organism: Gavia stellata; assembly: GCF_030936135.1. Taxonomy (NCBI): domain Eukaryota; kingdom Metazoa; phylum Chordata; class Aves; order Gaviiformes; family Gaviidae; genus Gavia; species Gavia stellata. Next base: position 18,483,427 of record NC_082599.1, on the reverse strand, counting down.
GTTGATGTACATCTTGCTGTGTTTGCTCTCTTGGTAAACAAGTTTACAAAACAGGGGAATGAGAGCTGAAGAAGCAAAAGACTTTGAAACGAGGTTTAGTGAGTGCAATGGGCGAGCCACAAAGATCTCAGTGGTGTGGTACGCTAGAGCTTTGTGCAGTTAACTATGATAGAAAGCATCTTTCCAAGTCCAAAAAATACCCTGCAGCCTGGTGTTCTTGACACTGGTAAGTGACAGTGATTTGAGTGCCCTCTGGCAGAGGAGAACATTAAGCTGAGATGTGCCACTTCTGGAGAGGTGTCTAGCCAATTAGCTAATAGCTCACAGACAGGCACTTCCTCTTCTTGCCCTTCTTTGAAAGAAGCAACTCTCTCCTCTCCTCTTCTGCCAGTACTTGCAAAGAAAAGTTGTAGGTATTTCTTCTCTGTCATCCTAAGGAGACAGGCTTGCCACCTGTGGGCATAAAACAGCCAGGCAGGCTCTGAGCAGCATTACAGATCTCCCACTGTGCGCAGCATTTAGCGCAGGTTGGATCCTGGTGATTCCATTTTCTGTGCGCAGGTGTTCTGCGGAAGGTACATCAGTTCTGAGTTTCTCTGTGGGAGAAAGGCGCTTAGAAGCTATTTCCTGTAGCTCCTAACTTGTTGAAATCTAAGTTTTTTAATGAATCTGACTCCAAACTGGTAGCTTCTTCCACATTCTGTTCTCAATGTCCTTGAACATATTTACATCATGTTAGAGTAAGAGCTCTTCACACAGGAGGAATCTGTCCTCAGAAAAAAGGGGTAAGATATTTGATGTCATGTAGACGCTTGATGAATTCTTGTCAAAGAGTTACCCAGCTGGATAAGATAGTCTCTCTTATGTGGAGGTAACTCCAGAGAAAAACAGACCTGTGTCTGCAAATAAACTATAGAGATACATCTATCCCCATAGCCAGGCACCAAGAAGACTTCTAGGATAACTTGGCAGTGGACCAGGTTGTGGATGATCCACTGCCATTGCAGCAGACATGAAGAGACAGTGTCCAGCTAAATGCTTTCACTGTAAAAAACAGCTGTAAAGGGTTATTGAATTTTTTAGGCTCATCAAGACAGAAGATAAAAACCACTTGTCATGGCTTTAGGAATTTATGTGTTCCCAGCTGGTCACAAGTGGTGTTCCCTAGGGCTCAGTATTTGGGCCAGTTCTGTTTAATATCTTCATCAGTGATCTGGATGAGGGGATTGAGTGCACCTTCAGTAAGTTTGCAGATGACGCCAAGTTGGGCAGGAGTGTTGATCTGTAGAAAGGCTCTAAAGAGGGATCTGGACAGGCTGGATCGATGGGCTGAGGCCAATTGTATGAGATTCAACAAGGCCAAGTGCCGGGTCCTGCACCTGGGTCCAACAACCACATGCAACGCTACAGGCTTGGGGAAGAGAGGTTGTGGATGTCCCTTCCCTGGAAGTGTTCAAGGTCAGGTCGGATGGGGGTTTGAGCAACCTGGCCTAGTGGAAGGTGTCCCTGCCCATGGCAGGGGGGTTGGAACTAGAGGATCTCTAAGGTCCCTTCCAACCCATACTATAATGCTAAGAAGAGTGGCTGGAAAGTTGCCCAGCAGAGAAGGACCTGGGGGCGTTGGTCGACAGCCGGCTGAAAATGAGCCAGCAGTGTGCCCAGGTGGCCAAGAAGGCCAATGGCATCCTGGCTTGTGTCAGAAATAGTGTGGCCAGCAGGAGTAGGGAAGTGATCATCCCCCTGTACTCGGCACTGGTGAGGCCACACCTTGAATCCTGTGTTCAGTTTTGGGCTCCTCACTACAAGAAGGACATTGAGATGCTGGAGTATGTCCAGAGAAGGGCAACGGACCGGTAAGGGGTCTGGAACACAAGTCTTATGAGGAGCAGGTGAGGCAAGTGGGGTTGTTCAGCCTGGAGAAGAGGAGGCTGAGGGGAGACCTTATCGCTCTCTACAATTACCTGAAAGGGGGTTGTAGAGAAGTGGGTGTCAGTCTCTTTTCTCATGTAACAAGTGATAGGACGGGAGGAAAGGCCTCAAGTTGCGCCAGGGGAGGTTTAGGTTGTATATTAGGAAAAATTTCTTTACTGAAAGGGTTGTCAAGCATTGGAACAGGCTGCCCAGGGAGGTGGTTGAGTGACCACCCCTGCAGGTATTTAAAAGACATGTAGACATGATGCTTAAGGACATGGTTTAGTGGTGGACTTGGCAGTGTTAGGTTTATGGTTGGACTCGATGATCTTAAAGGTCTTTTCCAACGTAAATGATTCTATAATTCTATGATTCTATGATTTGCTGAAGTTTCTTTCTGGTTCCTCAGGAGCTGGAGACAAGCTCTGGTAGTGATCAGGAGGTAGGAAATGGCCTAGTGGCAGAAGCTACCCAATCAGGGTACCCAGTACATTGGGCACAGGTAGGTGCCTTTAGGTTAACTCTTTCTGAGGCTTAGGGGTCTGACTTACAGCGTGGGAAGATGGCTCCACTAACTCTCAATTCAGAGTAGTCTTCAAGCAGGAGGTACATGCCAGTCTTCTCTCCAAGAATCTGGTTTCTTGTCCTTGTTCCCTGGCTTATTCGTGCATTTTATATTAACTTCTAATAGGATAAAATCTGAAATATTCCTTGGGGCAGGGCCAGGAACTGGACTACAGGACACCCGGCAAGTCATGTTTTTCCTGTATTTGTGCATGAAGGCACAAACCCTCTCCTGACAGTTACGTTGTGGTTACTGGATCTAAGACTACTCAAGATGAAGAGGAAACTGAGCACAGATCTCCCTTTCAATGGGCAAGTGTTTTCTGCTAGGCTAATAGATAAAAAAACAGGTGATACTGCCACCTTTTGCTGCCAGGCTTTGCAAAGAAAGTAACTGTTGTTCTCTTCCTTTCATCATACGGTTGGTGATTGTTGGGTGTGTGCTGTGATTAATAGGGGCATTGGCTCTTCAAGGAGACTTCACCTGGTTTGCATTTCCCACTGGCTTAGAAGGGATTTGGAGGCCGGATGATAAGTTATGATGGTTCTCTGTGTGTGCACAGAACCATGGGACTTCAATTCAGATATTTTAGAAGATGAAGAGATAGGAAATAAGGGAATTCAAACTTCCTGATTAGAACACTTATCTTTGAACTTTGATATTTAAACTGACTTATGATGTATGTTGGCTGTAATCTTTTTTCTCAATAGTGAAAACATAATCAAATCTGATTTTTGTGTGAATGTGTGTAGCTGACAAATACAAGTTGAAAGCACCTCATAAGGACTATGACAAAATGCGAACATGATTTCATCATGTGGATGCAAGGCACTGCCAGTGTCTTTGCTGTAAAATGTCCAGGGACATTTCAAAGTGAGGTTCCACATGAATTACAGTGTGGGATGAATGCCACATACATAAATATTTACAGAGCCACATTTCTTTGTGTTTCCCAATGCTAATGAAATGGTGACAAGCAAAGCATATACCTGTCATGCCAAGAAGAGAGCTGAGAGGGACAGCTGGTGCTATTCCTGCCTCTCGACAAGATCTGTGGGGACCCAGAAATACAATCCAACCAGCACTGGGGCATTTGTACCCTGCAAGAAGCAAGGACAAAGAAGGAAAATTCAGCCCAGATCTCCTTTAGGCATAGCCCAGGAAGGCTTGCAGATACAGGCAAGGTTTTGGTCATGGCTTGAATGTCACGGTGGTTCCAGGGCTGAACCAGCACCTGGCTGAAGACACAGCAGGGTAGGGAGAGCAAATGCAGTTTCTAGCATGTGTGACTTTCTGCACGGTGCTTTGAAATTAAGAAACAATGTATGCCTGGCTGGTGAGACTCCTCACTTCACAAACTTTTTTTTTGAAAGCTTTTTCAGTTTGCCTCCTTAGCCTCCATCTCCCTCTACTTAGATTAGGATCCATTGACGCGCAGAAACAAACTTTACAACTCGGAGATTGAGTTATAAAGCAGGTATGTTTATTTCGGCGCCAGGTGCAAGGGGATTTCTCCTCAAAGCTTGCACACCGTTTCGATAAACGTTCGGATATTTATTATACCAAAGCATACATATTCATAGGGTTACACAATACATACGTATAGGTTGGGGGCAGAGTTAGTTTAGAAGCTTGTGTAATTTTGCGCAGACTCAGATCTGTCTCTGGTGGTCTTTTACTTCTTCAGGGGTCTTATCTTCCTCTTCTTTTTCTGTCCTCTTAGTCATTTACACATGCTCTCGTCTTACTTACTGATTTCAGCAGTTTTTAACAAGTCCTAGCCAGTTCTGTGGTAAGGCTAATATGGCAGTTCCTGGTATCACTTTCTCTGCCTAGCAAATTTTAACACATACCAGTTGTAGTAAGATTGCAATTCCTGTTTCTTACCTTTTTTTAATGTTAGTTCTTGACACACCCCAGCCCTTAATAAACTTTATTTTTAACAGACATTACAAGCGCCAGCCTAAATAACAAGATAAGCAAAACCCAATAATATCCAAGTGTTTAAAAGTAGATAGTTATATCCCTGTATCACCATCTCCTGCTCTAGTTGTGCTTGCCTGTCTTATTTGCTCACAAACTCAGTGTGGAATAATTATTTATTTTGAAGGGTAGGTTGTCCTCAGTAATGCAAAGACAAACATGTTCTGGTCTGTCTCTATATTCCTCTGTCTTCCGAACATTTACTGAGACTGGAAGTGATTTAAACAATTTTGTAGAATCACAGAATAATTTGGGTTGGAAAGGCCCTCTGGCACTCATTTCATCCAGGCCCCACTCAGAGAAGGGCTGGCATGGGTGTTAGGCCAGGTTGCTCAGGGCTTTGTCCAGCTGAATTTGGAGTACCTCCAAGGATGGGGACTCCAGAGCCTCTGGGCAACCTCTTCCACTGTTTGACTACCTTCATCGTGATTTTTTCCCCCTCAGAATTGGCCAGGTTTTGGTAGCGAGGCTGCAGGGGTGGTCTCTGTGAGGAGAGACCAGGGGCTGCCCTGAGTCGGTCACAGCCAGTTCCAGCCAGCTCCAGCAGACCTACCGCAGGGCATGGCCCATCCTCAGGGGAGTCTGTGACACCTCTGTGAAAACGTCTTAAATTAAGGGTGGTAAACTCTGAGCAAAAGGAGAATCAAGGCTAGAGCAGGAGGAGAAGGAAGAAAAAAGACCAGGCTGGAGTAGGAAGGAGGAAGAAGAGAAGACCGTGCCTGGGCAGGGGCTGAAGCCAAGTGGCTGCTTGAGCAGGAGCTGAGAGGTGCAACCTGAAAGGGGCTGCTGCAGGTGAAGGAACCACCACGCACGCTCTGGCCCCAGTCTCCCGCGCCGCCCGACACCTCACCAAAGGGGCTGAGCGTAGCGTGTGGTGAGGGGACTGAAGAGCAAAAAGGGCGGGGGAAGAGGTGTCTGGAGGGAAGCAGGGGTGTTTTCCCTAAGGGTTGGTTGGTTGTTCTTGGTCTTCTTGGATACCAGAATCTGTAACTAATAGCTTGTTAATTGGCAAATAATTTACATTCATGGAAATTCCCTGAATCAGTAAACAATTTTTGCCTGTGACAATATCTTACTCAAATTTCTCTTGATACAACTTGTGACTGTTGGTGCTTGTCCTTTCCCAGGACAAGGATATTTGGACTTTCAAATTCTCAGTCAGAGCTGAGATGGCTTATTTCTGCCCCTCTCTTTGGAATGCCAGGACAGAGGGCCATTTCTATATCCAGGCTGCCCATGGAAAGTGCTTTGCCAATTGTGTGAGATGCACTGGACCCTGGAATAAAAAGAGTGACATCAAGAAGTCTTTTATCTCATTCCTTCCACTGTAATGCAGCATCTGGTATGCCTGTGCCATTTCTGAAGGAAATTTGACTACCCTGTTCTTTACAGGGCCCACCATAGTACCCGACAATAATAGGGAAGTTGTGTCCTGTCCTGTCCTGTCCTATCCTATCCTATCCTATTCTTTCCTTCCATCTGGATGAGGCAGGAGTGCTCTGTGGTCTGCCTAGCTACTGCCTCTGTTTGCATGCATGCATGCCTGGGTGAAAACAGTAGGACTTTGCTACCTGTGCCAGGCAGCGACAGTCTGTGGCCTTGAGGTTACATGACTGCAGATGACGTGGGCAATGCAGCACTTCAAACCCCTGTATCCAAAGCAAACAGTCTAATTGTCAAGCTGTGGGCTATCAGCTGGGAGATGTGTGCCCTCTGTGTCCTCACTACGTAGTGTGCAAGAATCACCTTTCATGGAGCCTTCAGGAAAATGCCCACAAAGGAACGATGTGGGTGGCCGGGTGATGCCGGGCAGCCAAATTGGAGGTGAATTCCTGGTTTCCTCCAGGGCAGCTTATCTGTTTAGAATACACAATTCCAAAGAAAACGCAGAAGTTATTCTGGCACCAGGACTCAGAACTAACAGATGTTTATTCATGTTGAATGTCTGCTCTTCCTTGCTTTGGGAGCACACAGTGACTCTGTGAAATTGCCATCTGCTGAGCACTGGCAGGATGAGTGTCTGCTGCTCCTCTGCTTGATGATGAGACTGGTATTTGCTGTGAATATGGTAACCTTAGGCATTATGTAGGAGGGGACAACATCAACACAGAGACAGCCATGTCATGCAGAAAGCTGTCGCTGCCTTACATAATGTGTCCAAGCTGTCAATATGTGTTAGGCATGTTCTGAGGCCATCTTGGTGTGAGGCTTTTCAGGAATTTCTATGTTTATTTCAGTTTTCTTTTTTATTTTTAGGAAGAATGAAGTTGTGTAAGTATTTTTACTGTCTGGGTCATGTGCTGTTTCTTTTGTACATTATAGTGATGGACAGAATTTCAGCTTATCAGTATAGGATACCAGAAAGGCAAGGTGAGTTGCCAGATTTTATTACTTTAGCTCCGGGAATATTTCTTTTCAAGCTGACATAAAGAAAAATTCCTATCTCCACTGTGATTTCAGAATCATGAGGTTTTCCATGAGGACCGCTCTAAATTATACTTTTAAAACCCTGGAGTGCTATGAGTATGATGTAACGTGAAGATACTGAAGAACCTAATCGACTTTTGTAATGGTACTTCCTTATAAAAGGTGCATAAAATTTCACTTTCCTTAATGCTTATAAATGATTTCACAACATACTTCCATGAGAACTGTAAAAAGTTTGCCTCTCTAATCATTGTCCTATTAATAAGGAGTATGTTATCTTTATAGGCTGCTTTTTTATCACATACATGTTTATAAGCTTCCTCATAAAATGGTCAGTCAGGTCTTGAAGATCTTCAGGAACTGTAAGTGCACATTATTTATGGAGAAAAACTGCAGAGTGAAACTACAGTGCCTCTCTCTTATTCTTGCTTTGATCAGCCAATGTCCATTTGGGCTTTGTAGTTTTTTTAGTTTTTTGAAACACTAAGTTATTATTTTGAATATTTATGTATCAGAGAATACTGATCTAACTAAACTTTGATTCAGTGGAGCTCAGATACACAACAAAGATATTGAAGGGGGCTAACATGAGCATTTATTTTGTTGTCCATGTAAGGGATGACCTTTCATACCTCTCCCCATTTCATTTATGGGAAAGTAATTTTATACTTTCCTGAGAAGGAAAGCTTCTGCCAACCACACAATCAATGTAATCATTGCCTTTCTGTGCCAGTGTTTCTGTGCCAACAGGATGTTAGAGAAGTTATCTCCTTCTCAGGTCAATCCAGGCTCTCCAGCTGTATATTTATTATGGGTGTGTGTATCAGAATAATATTTCCTTCTGTTGCTGATGCATACATGGAAATCCACTTGCGTGGCTCTATCTGTGCCTATGCCTATTTTTTTTTTTTTGACATTTAAACTTTTTTTGGGAGTCAAAATATTTGCAGAAATGTCACTACCTGGGTAACCTGCTTTACATACAATATCCCAGAAACCTGTAGAGAATTTCAGCTCCTTGAATTGCTGTCAGCTTGGGAGCGCATTCCCTAGAATGCTGACATGTCACACAGAGACTGCATGTCCTTGGGAAAAGACCTTTTTGGTTGCTGAGTAGTGACAGCCATGTTAGATACTACTTCTCATAAATGAACCAGAGTGCATCCTGATAGTACCTTGGTCTTCCCCTGGTACTTTCATCTTTCTTTACCCTTCTCTTTTTCCTCACTGATCACCTACTGGAATATTGTTCAGGGAAATCACTCCTGTTCAGTTAGCAATCTTCTCAGATTACTCATTGTAAGACACAAATGTAATCCTGGCCATCTTCCTTTCCATTTCCCTTTCTTCGATAGGAATTATCCTCTAACTGAGAGAGTCCTTTTCCTTCCTTTCCTAGGCCATTCCTCAAGTGCTCATTGCTTCCACTTGGAGTGGGATTGCATTGACCACCTGCATTGGTCAAACGTCCGACTCTCTGCAACACTCCACTGTCTTTGTTGACCAGACCTCCATAGATTGTAAAGGGTGCTTAGACACTCATCTCCAGTGTCACCGTACTGTCACCATCTAGAGTAGGTGGGCAATTCTATGTAAAGATGCTTCAATTTATGTGTGCTACATTTAGTATTTAAATCTGCAGCTGACTCCTGGCCTCATAGTCCACATGCCTGTCTGCCATTTCCATAAACTCTGTTTAGAAGAATAATTTCTTATAAAGGACAGTTCTGACAGTAAAACAAAAGTTAGGCTGTCCATATTCTTCTGGCTCATTTTAAGATTACAGGATTACAGAAACAAGTTTTTAGGAAGAGCCAAAGTGCCACATCTGGAGGGTAGTGGTCAAGGGCTCAAGGTCCAGATGGAGATCAGTGATGAGTAGTGTCCATCAGGGTTCCGTATTAGGATCAGTACTGTTTAATCTTCATCAACAACATAGATAGTGGGATCGAGTGCACCCTTAGCAAATTTGCAGATGACACCAAGCTGAGTGGTGTGGCTGACACACCTGAGGAACGGGATGCCATTCAGAGGGACCTGGACAAGCTCAAGAAGTGGGCCCATGTGAACCTCATGAGGTTCAACAAGGCCAAGTCCAAGGTCCTGCACCTGGATCGGGGCAACCCGCAGTATCAATAAAGGCTGGGGGAGGAAGGGATTGAGAGCAGCCCTGAGAAGAAGGACTTGGGGGTACTACTGGATGAAAAATGACATGAGCCGGCAATATGTGCTTGCAGCCCAGAAAGACAACTGTATCCCGGGCTGCATAAAAAGAAGCGTGACCAGCAGGTAGAGGGAGGTGATTCTGCCCCTCTATTGCTCTCTGGTGAGACCCCACCTGGAGTACTGTGTCCAGCTCTGGAGTCCTCAGCACAGGAAAGACATGGACCTGTTGGAGCAGGTCCAGAGGATGGCCATGAAAATGAGCAGAGGGATGGAACACCTCTGCTAGGAGGAAAGGCTGAGAGTTGGCGTTGTTTAGCCTGGAGAAGAGGAGACTCCGGGGAGACCTTATTGCAGCCTTTCAATACTTAAAGAAAGATGGGGACAGACTTTTTAATAGGGCCTGTTGCGATAGAACAAGGGGTAATGGTTTTAAACTAAAAGAGGGTAGATTTAGACTAGATATTAGGAAGAAATTTTTTACAATGAGGGTGATGAAACACTGGAACAGGTTGCCCAGAGGCGTTGTAGATGCCCCATCCCTGGAAACATTCAAGGTCAGGTTGGACAGGGCTCTGAGCAACCTGATCTAGTTGAAGATGTCTCTGCTCATTTCAGGGGGATTAGACTAAATGACCTTTAAAGGTCCCTTCCAACCCAAACCATTCTATGATTCTGTTTCAAATCCCTTTGAGGTCTCATGCATTATTGTGAATGGGCTGAGCTAAAAAAATGGAATCACCTTCCATAACCTGGGACTTTACACCTGAACAGGCAAGCAACCCTGGCAAACTGATGCACCACCTGATAGAAGGGTGCCTTGCTTACCCCCAATGAAAACCAACAGCTTCTAGCACTGTACTGAGGCCTGGCCTGTGCCTATTGAGCCACAGTCCAGTAGTCTCAGAGGACCATGGTTTAGGAGGGGACCCAAACTGCATCTGAGGACACCATGGTTGAGATAGGGACCCAAGCAACAACAACTACAGTAATTGCCCCAGTAATGAAAAAGAAAGAGTGGACAAGGAGAACGAGTCCATATCATTGATTAGTAAGGGAGAAGGAAGAAGAGGAAAGGTTTGATCAAGAAGCCAGTCGTTTGACAAAGAAATTGGAGGAAGGAGTGAGAGAATTCAGGGAGGAAGTGGAAACTGCCCGGTCCCTGACCTCATCAGAACTTTGAGACATGTGGAAAGATTACAACCACCAGCCAGGTGAGCCTGGCTGATCTGATGCTGGGATAATGGCGCTGATAGTCAGCAACTGGAAAGTAAGGAAGCCCAACAGCTGGGATCCCTTGCTAGAAACCAGGGAATTGAGAGAGGAATTGGAAAAGAGGCAGCAATTTGCAGTCTCTGGAGATGGCTCCTCTCAAGAGTGAGGGCAAGATATCCGTTCCAGGAAGATCTTGTGAGCTCCCCAGGAAAGTGGACTACTGCAGATGAAGGCATTCAGTACCTGAGAGAATTACCGGTGCTGTAAGTCATCTACAGTGATCTGGATGATGATGATCCAGAGGATGTTCTGTGCACACGGGCCATGTGGAGGAAGGTGCCCCAGCATCATATGCTAACAGCTTGGCAGCGATGTATTGCCCGGATATGGATAAATCAGCTGTGGAGAGAGTGTCTTCTTGGCTCCAAAACTTTGAAGAAAATCTCTGTACCTCCTCATTCCTATGGGCCAGCGCCTTGGCTGTCAGGGGTGCCCCAAGGTATCAGTCCTCTCCTGCCCCAGTCAGAGGGAAAGGGAGCTCCAGGCGCATGCTGTGTGTCACACTCTGGTTCTTCCTGTGTGACCAGGAGGAGGACATGAGGAAGTGGGATGGTGAACCCACTTTAAGCTGGAAGCCTGTGTATGTGAACTGCAAGGGAAGACAGCTGTTAAGGGGCTACCCAAGAAGACTGTCAGCGTAGTTGCTGTAGAGATACAAGAAGGCAATCCGTGATCTCCCAGACATAGAATGACTGAAGTCACCTCCCTTGATCCTAGTTGAAGGGACTTCTGGTCTGGCACGGCAAGGATCAGACAGTGAATACTCTGATGAGGAAGAGGAATAGAGGGTCCCTGCCTTCAGTCAGGAGGAGGAAAGGGATGGCCAGGTATACCGGACTGTGTGGATTCGATGGCCTGGCACATCAGACCCTCAGAAGTATAAGGCTTTCGTAGACAGTGGTGCACAGTGCCTCATGCCATCAGGGTGTAGGGGCACAGAACCCATCTGGATCTTCCAGAACCCATCTGGAAGAAGGGAGGGGTGGGGGAAAGGTGTTTTTAAGATTTGGTTTTATTTCTCATTACCCTACTCTGATTTGATTGGCAATACATTAAATTAATTTCCCCAAGTCAAGTCTGTTTTGCCTGTGACGGTAATTGGTGAGTGATCTCTCCCTGTCCTTATTTTGACCCATGAGCCTTTTGTTGTATTTTCTCTCCCCTGTCCTGCTGAGGAAGGGAGTGATAGAGCGGCTTGGTGGCACCTGACATCCAGCCAAGGTCAACCCACCACGCCTGTCTTCCTTTCTCAGCTTTGTGATTGCCCTTCTCAGAGAGTTCTTGTCACACAAGATACGCAAGATAACATAACCCTGGTGGGGAGTGGCCTGCTGAGGGGTAAATCCTTCCTTAGGGGGATATTGGGTCAAGGATGCATCATCTTCTTTGTGCTTTCATTTGGAGCAACATCATGGTCTCTGTCTCTGAATGAGACCTTCTCTGTGATTTTGAAGGTTTAAAGGGGCATTTTTGATTCTCCTTGGTTTTTTGTTGGTATTTTTTTAGGTCATGCAGGAAAATATGCAGGTGACAAAGACTAGACTATGATGCCTTCTAGGGTAATTTTCTATGATATATGGTGTAAAGAAATGCCATTTCAGTTTGCACTTTGAACCTTTTCTACAGCTGTCAGAAGAAATCATAAATTGTTTGAACTTTGCTCAATATTTCAGTATAATAAGGGAAAAATAATCAACTATATTTTCGGGAAGCTGTTTTATTTCAGTATAACGTCTGTAATTATGGTCACAGGCAATTGTAAGTTTATGACATTTTGCACTTTAAAACTAGCTGTATCAGCACTGAATGTTATGAATGTTTTAGAAGGGTATGCCTCATAGAATTTGTAAAGCAAAGTATGGTATAACTTTATTTTACCTTCAAAGAGAAACTTTTTTACATAGGGCAGACTCAGGTCTTCAAGGTGGCATAATGTGATTTCTTTGTGTTTTATGAATGCAGCAGAGAGAGTCCTTCTCCTCAGTTCAGCCTCTGTCACATCCGTAACATGACTTGGTCCAGAAAAAGCCCCACCACAGACTGGGAGAGAAAATTGTCAGTGAATTTTTGACACTGTGGGAAGCCATAAGCTCTTTTCTTTTATATAATATACTATATAGAAAAATATTGGTATCAGCTGAGGTTTGAGCCATAAGAGGATTCATGTTTACAAGCAATGCCAAAAGTGAAACTTGCAGAACTGCTGCATCTTTTGCCTGAGACCCTTTGACCACCCACTTTAGGGGGACTGCCAAGCTACACGTACAAACAGGGAGGCACCTAGATCGTCCCCTTTGCTCTGTATCTAAAAGCTGCATGCAGCCTTTTGCTTACTCATCTCTCTTCTGTCCAAAAGTCCTTATGCTCTGTGGCAGACCCTTGTGCTGTGCTGATGCATTGTACATGTATGTGTCTGTGTTCTGGGTCTGGTTGGGATGGAGTTAATTTTCTTCATCGCAGACCGTATAGTGCTGTGGTTTAGATTTGTGACTGACAGGGGTAGGTTATTGCTGAGCAGTGCTTGCACAGAATCAAGTCTTTCTGTTTCTCACTCTACCCCTCACAGTGGTCTGGGGGTGGGCAAGAGGCTGGGAGGGACACAGCTGGGATAGGTGACCTGAATTGACCAAAGACATATTTCATACTACCCTCCGCAACAAAGCTAGGGGGAGTTTCTGCAAAGTAGCAGTTGCTCGGGGACTGGCTGGGCATCAATCTGCTGGTGGGAGGTAGCAAGTGAGTGCCTTTGCATGACTTGGTTTTTTTTTTCTTTCCTTTTCCTTCACTTATTAAACTGTCTTTAACTTGCTTTTTCCAATTCCCTCCCCCATCCCACTGGGTGGAGAGTGAGCAAGTGACTGGGTGGGGTCTTAGCTGACAGCTGCGGTCAATCCACCACAGACTGTCACATTTACCCAGTTATAAAGAAAAATGAATCTCTAGCTTTGCTATGGCAGCAAGAACTGATCTCTGCAATTTCAGATTGTGAGTGGCAGAGCTGGGCTACTTCTGCTCTGCTACCCACTCCGGAAATCTAGCACAGAGATTTTCCTATATTGTGGTTCGGTTTTGCAAAGTCTTGAGTTTCTTCTGTGAGGTACAGAGATGTCTGTCACATTGTCATAGCATCAGAAGGCAATTTGAAAGGTGAGCAGTCCATTGCTCTCCACAAAGTAGGATGAACTGTGTCTATATAATTTCTGAAGAAATCGGAAGTTACTACTATTAGCCTTTTCTAAAAAACTTCAGCGAGGGAGCTGGGTGCTTCTCTTTTCGGTTTTATCCTGGGTGAACTGAGAATTTTTTGAGGGATTGCTCCCTAACTGTATCTGATCATCATCCTCTATCAATTTGCATACAGCTTCTCTGTGTGTGGGGCAGAAAAACATAACCATGCCTTGCACTTTGGGCCAGGGAGGCCCTGCAGAAAGAAACAGGTGACTCAGAGGCACCATCAGTCATCTTAGGCTTGTGTGGAGTCAGTAAAGGGATAATTTGCTTTTCTAGAACCATGATATATTGCACCCCTCCTTTTCTAGTGCTTATTTTTGTTTGTTTGTTGTGTTTGGTTTTTTTTTCTACCAGCACAGTAGAAATTTCCAGATATTCCTAGCACTGTCTGAATTCTTTTGGTAGATCCTCACTGATTCTGCTGGGAGAAGGAGAGGGTAAATCAAAACCTTTGGGACCTGTGTCATTTTGACCTTGCTTGCTGATGAGCACTGTGAATTTATAAAGAAGACTATAGCCAGAAAGAGGGATAAACTGTCATTTGGTGGGTAGGTCCAGTTTAAGACTTGGGTGGTGGACACTCACCTACCTGATAGGTTTATGGCCTTTAGCAGTGAATTTGCAGGCTGCAGATAGGTACTTCTGTGCACCTGGAGTTAAAAAGAAGTGAACAGCAACAAGGTGAAGAAGTGCCAACTTCTTCGAAGTAAACAGCAACAAGGTGAAGAAGTGCCAACTTCTTCAATAGCATCTTATTGATTACAGCTGCTATCCAGGAGGGGTAGAGCAGGGGCATGAGTCCCTTTAGCTGGGTGGCTGCATAAGGAGAATGAAGAGGATGTCAAGAGGGCAAGCACAAAGGAGCTTGAGGCTAGGGTGTTCATTTGGGAGGTGGAAATGATTGATTCTGGTTCCCAATCAAGACTAAGGGTTTTATCTGAAACAGTTACTGACTGAAATAATTCAGGGTAGAAGGTCCAAACCTCCCTAGAGATTCCCTGGTGCCTGGAATAGCATTGTAGGACAGATGACTTGGAACCCCATTATGGTGAACAATTTATTAGCTCTGGCTAATGGCTGAAAATGGGTGTCACCATCTCCAGTGTCACAGAGTCACAGAATGATAGGGGTTAGAAGGGACCTCTGGAGATCATCTAGTCCACCTCCCCGCCAGAGCAGATTCACCTCGAGCAGATTGCACAGGAAAGCGTCCAGGCGAGTTTTGAATATCTCCAGAGAAGGAGACTCCACAATCTCTCTGGGCAGCCTTTGTTCTGTCAACCAGAACAAAGTTAAATGAATGTCATCAGTGCTGTGTTTTGAAATGGCCCACTCATGTTGGTTGAGATAGGTGTGCTCTGGGCCTGCTAATCAGATTGACTTCATAGGAGGATGCAGCGTATAGTGTGTCTGCCTAGAATCTCATAGGCTTGTCTAGAATGTGTTGCTTGCTCTTTCAGCCCACAGCACTTTTGGGTGTGAACAGAATGGCAACAACAGGAGGTCAGGGACCTTTTGTGCTGAAATTAGGGCCATCTTGTCAGTTCACCTCCAGATTAGATGACTGCTGGGTGAGCAAGTTTTTCTTATTTTTTAATCACGTTGTATTTTAAGTGCCTAACTTTCACTTTAATCCTGGTGTAGCTATTGAAATCCAGTATAGCTACAATAGATCTATTGTAGCTACTATTGTAGCTATACTTTGCAGCTCCTTTCCTGGAAAGCCGCTTTCGAGCTGGGAAGCCCCCAACATACACTGGTGCATGGACCAGTATAGCTACAAAAGATCTAACAGATCTTTCCAGCTGCCCAGCTGCAAAGCAGCTTTGCAGGAAAGGACCTGGGGGTCCTGGTGGGCACCAAGTTGAACATGAACCAGCAATGTGCCCTCACAGCAAAAAGTGCTTTTTAGACACATGTAAGATATCGGGATACTCAAGTCAGCTTCAGACTAGCCATCTTGTGCATCAGCCTAGTAATGACATCAGGGAAGTGGGTTAATTTAGTTAAAGAAATCATTAAATAACTCCCAATAAACCCAGAATTCGGAAAAGTGAGTGACTGAGATTTACAGCTATGAAATGGAGAGCAGAATTAGAGCTTTTTAGAGCAGGTTACGAAGCTATTCAGTGGCAGAATAAACTGCTGCTTCTCAGCACAGTGGTTTTTTGTGGTCTTCTTGGAAAGAGTTGGGTCCTATGACCAGGGAAGACATTAACCATATATGAACTCTCCTGGCTCATCCAACACTGTGTTTCCATTACAAAGTCAGAAGAAGAGAAAGATGAGTTTGGGTGGTTGGGGTGAAATCAGATGAGGGAGAGTTAAAAAGGCATCTAGCAGAGACTAGGGGACTTGATCCCTTCAGAGGTTACTTCTGGATATTCTACTGTTTGTTTTGCTCTTAAGAAGATGGCAGGTTTTAGAAGGAAAGCTCAATATTGCTTTTAATGTCCTGGTGGACTTAGAAGTATTTTGGGACTGTTTGTCTTTGACAAAGCTTTTTATGCTTGCATACTTAAATGCTTCTGCTCCATAAAAGAATGCAGTTGTGGAATCAAACATGAAACTCAGGTTTTAAGTTTATAAAGAGTTTGTGATTAGTTTTCACAAATGGTGCTTCAACAAATAGATGGGACTTCATACACTAGTTCAGATTTCTTGATATTAAAGCAAACCAAACTGAGGTGTTACTTTAAAGACAGAGTTTTTTAATAAAATCTTTATGGGCTATTTCACAGCAAGGATATCTCCAATTTATTGTAAGAAGCTAGGTAAGACAGAGATTTTACTCTTGTCCTGGTGTAAAACCTGATTTCATCAGGAATTTACTACTTCAGGGAAGTAGTTTTGAACTTTAGTCGGGGCCACTGACTCATCACATGACTCATTTGCTTTTTTTCCTTTGAAAGGCGTTAGCATTTTCACCACATTTTAGCATGCGTATTTGAATAAGAAACCTCACAGAATCCTATATAAACAACTTCCAGAGACTCAGCCTATTAGTACACCCTACTGGGATGATATAAGGTAAGAGTTACATAGCTCACTGGATAGCTCTATAGATGCTAATGACATATGTTAAAATTGGAAGGTCCTTATTTTTCTGTTATATGCTATTTAAGTGCTACCTTAGGAACAATGCTTAAAAGTACCTTTGTGATAAAGGTATCTATGTTAGGCTTTGCAGCTTTAGGTTAGCAATGAAATTAAAATGTGAAATAGAAAAAACATAGAAATCATAGACAATTTTGAAAGAACTAAAAGAAAACAATTTTTATAGCATTTTAGAATTTGTATTATTGGTAAAATAGAATTTGCTCCTAGAAAGCCAGATTCTGGTCTCCTTATTTTTGCTAGGTGGCTTTTTAACTTTCTCTGTCGTAGTTAATGGAACAGAGAAGTAAATTTTTCAAAGTGTGAATCTGAGCAGTCACTTTTAATTTCATGTTTCATAGCAAACCTCCAAGAAATGGTAACTATGAATGATGTGTAGGGCTGTAAAACGGTCTCACCTCTGCTTCACTGTCGTCAGTCAATAACTGAGAAGGGCTCTTTGGGACCTACTGTGGTATCACTGAGATGAGAATCTATCACCACTGCCATGAATCCCCTAAAATCCCTTTCAACATGAATCTTCTTCTCTTTGGGGGGTTGAAGCAAGTCCAGGAGGAGTGAAGGGTTCTGAGGTGGGCATCCTAGTGAGTTCTAATTAATTTAATTGAACTGATTTTTATCTCACAAGTTCCCTTCCCAGAATTGAGGAAAAAATATCAGCTTTAAATTCAATACCAAGGTATTTAATTTGATCCCAAACAATTTTTTTTCTTTGCCATCTAATTTGTTGAAAAAATTCACATTTTATTGTGAGTTGCTTCACAACAGAAAGCTTTCCCTGTGAAGCTGCAAATAAGATGAAAGGCTAGTTATTCATATGGCTGTAGTGAGGCTACCTGGAGACTG
The DNA here is from genome assembly GCF_030936135.1 of Gavia stellata. NCBI lineage: Eukaryota > Metazoa > Chordata > Aves > Gaviiformes > Gaviidae > Gavia > Gavia stellata. The sequence continues at coordinate 18,465,909 of NC_082599.1, read as the reverse complement.
CACGTTGTCAGGAAAACAGAGCTCTTGTAGCTGTTGTTAGCTTTGACCATGGTCTGTGGGGGTTAACTTCTGACTACAGAGGAAGCGGATTTAGACAAAAGCTAGGCAGCGCTGGGATCCAGCAAAACAGAGCTCTGAATAAATGTTTTCTTTCCAGGCACTTTTCCAGGGTGTGGAAGATGCACCTTTTGTTCCTTCAGCTACTTGATTGTCTGTTGCCTGTTTACGTGGTCTGATTTTAACTGGTATTTTGCAGAATCTGTTTGGGAGATCTGCTTTGTGAATAGGACAGAGATGATAGAGCTGAAAGTGTGCCTTGGTCAATGCACAATTCAATTCTGTATGCAGGAAGTGAAGCAGGACTGATCTAAGGAGAGGCTCAAGAGCAGATCAGCTGGTGGCAGTAGCAGAGGTTAAACAGTAAAAAGGAAATCTCTGTGAATGAGGAATTCTGGGGAATTAGTCAGGGATTTTTCTCTAAAAGTAGAGACAAGAAGAAAATACTGCCCAGCTCTCAACTGTGGGGAGCGTCATTTCTCATTGTAACCAATGATAGATCATTTAAGATTAATCAAACTTTGAACAAGTATGTGCTTTTGTGGGAAGTTCACCTTTTAACCTAATATTTATTTAATGATGAATGCATAATTGTTTGAGCTGGCTGACACTTATACCTGTATTGTGCAGCCCAGGAGATGGAGATCGAGACTGCAGATGAAATTGCTGTTGTGGGAATAGGATGCAACTTTCCTGGAGGTAAGTTTTGGGTCAAAGCAAAGCAGGCTGCTGAGTGAACATTGAATAGCACGATCATTTATTCATATTGACATGGAGGAAAACAACGTGTTCCTCCCTTACTTCTGTAGAATTCCTTGCTTTGCTGCTTGTAGTATCTTTTTAAAAGGTCATGCTGTGGTGGAAATGAATTGGTTCAAAATTGTCTGCTGACAGACAGATCTGCAGTGCTGGTTGTGGGCAGGGCATTGATCTGCCCACATGAAACTCATACAAATGAACTGGATGGATCTGGGATGATTGGAGATTTCTGCATGTGCACTGGCTGGATGATTGTGCGTTGTTGCAGGACTATGCATCCATAGGGACAGGACAGATCAAGGGCCTGTCAATATCACCAGCTCTGCCTGTAATACAAATAGGTTGGATCTTACTAAAATAAAGTTTCCTGCTTTAGTACAGTATAATAATCCAGGGATTGGAATACAGTTCTGTCCTTGCAAGTCGTTCAGCCCTAAAGGTGACCATGCTAGTCTTTCCCTTTCCTTGTTCTCTTTCTTGCTTTCACCACATTTTAGTTCTTGGCTTCACTTTGTCTAAGATTCAACAGGTATATGTGGTACAGCAATAACTATGTGGCCCATAGCCAACTGTGAGCAAACATGAATGGTTCTGAATCTAGTAAAGTGCTAGTAAATACAAAGCAGCAGTCTCTTGCCTGAGCATTAATTTGGTGCAAGCCATTTGTTGGTCCAGATATGCCAGTGAAGGGACTCTCTTCAGAAATGTTGTTCTTAATTACCTCGCCATGCAGTAAATGAACACGTGTCCTGATCCTGCACTGTGCATGCTCAGAACTGCGTTTCTGAACTTGCCTCAAAAGAACCGTTGAGTGATGGGAGCTGTTAAACTACCCTGTGTCTGGCTGGTGTCTGTGGCTGTGTCTATGATGATCGAGTAACCATGGGAGGGCTTAGGTGGGAATGCTGTCCTGCGATCACTGTTACTGACTGTTAGCACAGTCCCCAGCCCAGCGCTGGCCCACGTTAGTTAGAGCTCTCCCAGTAAGTGCTTGGGCATGCCACAAGTTAGCACCTGCAAGTGACTGTTTCCAGAGTGAGTGTGGGTGAGGCCACTACGTATGTTGGGGGCAGTGGAAGCTGGGAGGAGGAGAAATGTGGCCCACTGTGTGGGTGCCATGTTAGTTGGTTTCAGGGCTAAGAAGAGGGCCTAGATACATCCTCAGTGCCTGGAGCTGGAGCTCTGGATCTCAACCAGTAGGGACAGGGTCCCTCAAAATCCAGTAGTGAAGTATTGGGCTCTGTCAGCGTTGAATATATACATACTTGTGTGTTTTATTTAGATTCCCTTCTAGTGTTAGGGACAAAGGATGACGCCTCTGGCATTTACCTGTTATTTGTAAACTCAGTCTGTCTTCAGAGAGCTAATGTCCAGAGATAACCTTTTGCTGCCAGTGGAGCTGCCTGAGGAGTGGTGCTGTACCGATACCGAAAGACCTCATCGTACCTGTGTGGTCATTAAGGACATGATGCATGTATATAGTAGATGCAGTGACATGGTAGGGAAATGGGGACAGCAGAAGATTAAGGATTTTGTGGGGTTCCTTTGCTTTTAGGCAAGCAGTGAAGGGATCAGTCATGCCTTTTCATTTTCCTTTCACCAAAGAATGATCATTTCTTTCTCTGGTGATTCTACTTGAGCAACCTAGATTTACATGTGGGAGTTCCTTGTGTGAGTGTGCATTTCTGAGTCTGAATGGGGAGGGGGAGCACATACTTTAATGTACTTTAAAACCTTTGTACAACAGGTGATGGAATTGACAATTTTTGGAAAGTCCTGGAGGAAGGCAAAAACTGCACAGTAGAAATCCCCCCTGAGAGATTTAATGCCAAAGAGTGGTACGATCCAGATGATAATAAGCCAGGAAGAATGTGTACAACGCGAGCTGCTCTTCTTGATGAGTGAGTCTGTTACTATGCGGTGCCACTGATTTTTTTTTTTTTTTTTTTTTTGTACTTAGACTAACGTGTCCAGCCTTTCACTGTGCAAGGCACAGGGAGAGCTTATAAATGGGACCTAGGAACCAGCTTTCTTTTATCTCACGTGTTGAACATGCAGCTGTCAAAGTGCAGGAATTCCTGGTGTGTGATATTGATGAGCAAATTTAGTTGCAGGCCGTGTTAAGCACATATGTACACGGCTGGGAACACATACGACCTTTGATTACATAATCGAACATGTATGTACATACCGCACCATGTGTTGAGATGTCACCTGTCATGTGACAGGGGTGTCTGCATTTTGGCTATACAGAAGTACACATGCATTGTGCATGAGGGGGTATATACAGGATCTGAGGTGGGCTCCAGCCTGCCAAATAATTCGTATTGTCTATAGTACTATGGACTGTGGAGGAAGGTAATGGAGTATGGACTCTGAACCATAAGAACTGCCTGGTAAGTCTCTTCCAGTTTCAGCCTGAGGGTTAGCCAGCTTTGCTGGACCTCAGGACCTAATCCTGTGCTTGTGGCTACAAGTAGCTCTAATTCATGTGCAGGTGTGACAATTTTGAGACAAAGTAAGGAAGTTTGGATTTGCTAGATAGTCAAGGAGGGGATCTTATGCTTCATTTGAGTGTTATGTTTGCTTGTAAACCCAAACTATTAATAATTTCATAAGTATCTTGCTTTTCTCTGGACTCATACTGTCATGTCTTAAAAAAAGAAACTTTTTCTTCATTCTGAGTCACTCCTCATAATACTGAAGTATTATGTATGTGTAAGTATCAGGTAAGAATGCTGGTGTAAAGAGAAATCCTGGAGGAGCAAACTATGGTAAGCATCCCTTCACTTGTGTCCTCATGTCTCATGTCAAATTATCCCAGAGACATGGGTACACCTGTATGGGCACTATGACTAATGCAAAGAATAGCAAATTACAGTAAGATCAACATAAGCATCTTTTATTTTAAATCCACATTCACCTTAAATCCTCAGGCTGTAGACCTTTGTTTAAATGAGAAGTTCACATGCACAGAAGCAATCTTATTGCCTCCTGAGAATAATACTTAGCAGGTTTGAATCGTAGGACAGAGAATTACTTCAGTGATTAGTCCTGTGTTAGATACTGAATTCTCCACTGAAATCAAGAAATGATAGAAGGCCATGCAAATATGATCTTGGGATACAAGATTAAGGCTGGGCTTGGTCTTTCGTAAGTGTGGGCCTACTTTGAAGATTTTTTTAAAAATAAACACACACACACATAAAGCATTTTTAATTTATTATTAGAAAAGTATGGGCATGTCTTGGAAGCATCTGAGCTGATACTCTATTTATTGGCCCATATTGCCTTAAAATAATTTAAAAGACAATATTTGTTTAAAACTTGTTGGCTAAGACCACATTAGAACAGAAGGAGTCTCGTTCTGCAAATTTTCATAATCTGAGGAGTCCTGTTGGTACTCGTGGGATAACCATGTGAACAAAAATTTCTAGGAGTGGGGTCATAACTCTGAAATGCAGAATCATTGATAAAAATACATATTTTGTGGTGGGACATAAAATATCCTTGGCCTATAAACATTTTGTTCTGAATTTCATAAATGGGAACTGTCACCACTTACTACTTTGCTTTTCATAGAATTGCAAAAAATGTGTACTTTGACTCTAGCAGTAAATGCATATTGTATATATATTGTACCATTTTCTGGTCTGTGTATTTTAGATTTAATTCATTTGACAACCACCTGTTTGGGATTAATGATCTGGAAGCTGAACGCATGGATCCGCAACAGAAGTTATTGATAGAATGCACTTACAAAGCCCTAGAGGATGCAGGAGTCCCTGTAGAAGCTGTCAGTGGCACCAAAACAGGTGTTTTTATTGGTAAGATTAAAATTTTATGGTGAAAAATGTCCGTTTGAACCTCACAAAGATTGGAGCACTCCTTCATAAACCTCTGCACTGGAGAACTTAAGGCTACTCTGCTATGATGCTACCGGTAATTTTTGCTAAGGATTACTAGGCTACTCTAGAAGTTCATTATATAATTCACGTATCTATTTTAGGTGCTCCTCTTAGTGTCTTCAGGCACTGAAGTTGAAGCAGGAAACAGTTAAACCGCCTCCCCAACCCAACCCTTCCCAGGAATGATACTCTCAAGCCAGGCCTACACTTTTTTCCAGTATACTGTTTTCCAGTATAACATTGGTGAAGGTGTTGTGGGGGTTAAGATCCTTTTAAACCAGCAGAAATCCTCATATAGATATTGGTATGCTACCAAGGTGCACTTGTCCAACTGCTTATTTTGTCAAGAATCTAGAATAACAGTACATTTTCGCTGGTGTAATCTGTGTCTCTTTTAAGAGTAATTTTCTGGGATAGTTAGGCTGATATAATTATAGGGGCAAACTCTTCAGATTAACTTTTAGTCTGAAACATGCTCTTCTTTCACAGAGGAGACTATTCCTTGCTCTCTGAATAGATGTACTGCATTTTCCACACATGCCTGTGGAGCTGGGGATCCACTGTATTTCAGGCATATGTGTTCTCAGAAAGAGGACACAACTCCTCTCACAAGCCCTGTTTTTCTCTTCTATTTCTGTCTTACTTACTGGATCACAGTGAGCAAACCAAAGATAAATAAAAAGCATTGGATGTAGTTTATGCTGTGACCTTTAACTTGGTACATCTGAGGAACTGAAGCTAATGTCTTGTACATGAGCTATCCTCATCATAACTTCTTAATATATATTCCTATAGCGAAACCAAAACAACCACTCTCAAACTGAGATACAGGGGTCTAATCAGGCTACACAGAATTTAATTGCATCATACAATGAGCTAAGCCATCAGCAAAGGCATGTCATTAACTGTGCAGGTAGAAATTTCAAGTGTTAAGTATGTTTGTGTAAGTTGGGTCCAGGGGAAATTGCTGGAAGTTTTGTCATTGACTTGTGTTGAAGCAAAGTTTCACCATAGGAGCACCGATGCCATGTAGTTTGCTATTAAAACAGAAAACCAAAACACGCTATCAGGTTTAGATCTCTACATCCCTTTTGTTTGCTTGGGTTAACATGACACATATTTGATATTTTTACAGGTCTTATGAATCGAGACTATGAAATCATAACAAGCAGAGTAGTGAGTGAAATAAATCATTATGATGGTACCGGAACAGCAATGAGCATTGCTGCTAACAGGGTCTCATTCACATTTAATCTAACTGGACCATCACTGGCTATTGACACTGCATGTTCATCTTTTCTTTTTGCTCTGCACTACGCCTTGCGAGCAATTAAATCAGGTAATGGAACTGAAGAAATTAGGATTGCTAATCCTAATTTGCTGGACAAAGAAATTAGGATTGCTACTGTTTCTGTCTATCATATTGGACATCTCAACATGAGTATGTTTCTATTTTACTCCAGGAGACTGTGAGGCAGCAATCTGTGGTGGAGTGAACTGCATACTGGATCCCCGCACCTTTGTATCTCTCAGTAAAGCAAAAATGATCTCTCCAGAGGGAATAAGCAAACCCTTCTCTAAAAAGGCAGATGGCTATGGAAGGGGCGAAGGTTGTGGTGTTGTTTTCCTCAAACCACTGAAAAAGGTAAGATTGCTTGTGAAGCAGCCTAAAATAAGACTGGTTGCTTACCTGAATTTTTTATCTTCTGCTCTAATGATTACTTTTCCAAAAAATATTTTCTAATTCAAGTTTAAGATTAATAAAGCATTTATTATGCACTTCCCCTAGCATGGGAAAGGGATCACACATTTAAAAGTCAGTATTATACTCTGTCTGTTCTTGGTTTTGTTGTTTCATTTTGTTTTCTCCTATATAGTGAAAGCATGAGATTATTAAAGATAATTTTACCTTCTTATGAAACAGGCAAAGGAAGACTACAGCAAAATCTGGGGTGTTATAAACGTCAGTGCAGTAAATCAGAACGGTAGGTCCATAACTCCAATCACAAGGCCGTCTCGAATAGAGCAAGAGAAGTTACTGCGCAGCATTTATGAAACTCGTGTTGATCCCTCAGTTGTGCAGTACATTGAAGCACACGGTACAGGAACTGCTGCTGGAGATCCTACTGAAGCTGAAAGCCTAGGTAGTGTAATTTGTAAAAACCGGTCTTCAAAAGTTTCCATTCTGAAAGTTGGTTCAGTGAAAGGAAATATTGGCCACGCTGAATCAGCTGCTGGAGCAGCAGGGTTAATCAAAGTGCTTCTGATGATGCATCATGGAAAGATTGTTCCATCCTTGCATTATTCAAAGGAGACGAGCAGCATTGATACAGAGAAATTAAACCTTGCAGTTCCCACAACTGTAGAGCCCTGGGAAGAATCCAGTGAGTATGGAAGAGTAGCTGGCATCAACTGCTTTGGATTTGGAGGAACCAATGCTCACATTGTAGTCAGGCAGGTTAAGCAGCTAGAGCCTCTTCCTGCCTTTAAGAGGCCCCTTGAATTAGTTCTGCTGTCAGCAGCATCAAGTAAGTCCCTTCAGATGACAATGGCCGATACAGCTGACCAGCTGAGTACAAGAAACTCTGTAACTCTCCCAAGCCTGGCCTATACATCTGCCTGCAGAAGAAGCCATGCCAGCTACAGGTACCGAAAAGCATTTGTCACAAATTCTCTTCAACACTTGCAGCAAGAGGTTATGTCGGCAGTAAGCACTGAACTTGCCATGTCAAAGGTGGAACCACAGCTGGTGTTTGTGTTCTGTGGCAATGGTGTAACGCTGAAGGAGTTCAGTGAGGCACTGCTGAGCTCAGAGACAGTGTTCAGAGACAAATGTAAGGAAATAGAAGCACTTTTTCAGAAACACGCTCCCATCAGCCTCCTGCCAGCAAGAGGTCATAGCCCAAAGGATTTGTTGAATCCAGAGCTTACCCAGCCCTTGCTTTTTACCCTGCAGGTTGCCTTAGCTTCCCTTCTGAAATACTGGGGCATTAAGCCAGTTGCTGCTGTTGGCCACTCAATAGGGGAAATTGCTGCTGCGCATTTTGCTGGGTACCTTTCCCTGGCAGATGCAGTCAAAGTCATTTATCACCGGAGCAGGCTGCAGGCAAAGACTGCCAGCGGCAGAATGTTGGTGGTTGGAAACATCCCTGTTCAAGAGATTGCTGAACGTCTGCATCCTTACTCAGGAAACGTGTGCATTGCAGCTTTCAACAGCCCAGTTTCCTGCACCTTGTCTGGGAATTCAGAGTCTGTGGATGCTGTCCAGAGAGATTTAGCTCAAGCTTTCAGCCAGAGAAACATCTTTCTTCATGTTTTAAACGTCCCAGCTGCATACCACAGCCCCAGCATGGATATGATACTTGGGGAGTTGGAAGAGAGCATACAGTCTTTAGAAAAACGGAAGGGGGACATTGAAGTGATTTCAACACTGACTGGGGTGGCTGCTTCTGAAAAGGACTTTGCTGAGGGCAAATTCTGGGCCCGACATACTCGTGAGCCTGTTGCTTTCACTCAAGCCATCAAAACTGCAGCTAGAGACAGGGAAAATGTGATGTTTGTGGAAATAAGTCCTCACCGAGCATTGCAGCGAAACATAAAGGAAACTCTAGGAAAAGGCACAAAGGTATTGTCTTCTTTGCAAACTGATGCAGAGTATCAGACACTCTTCACCCTGGTAGGAAATCTGTTTGAACTGGGATATAATCCCAACTGGCAGCACTTTTATAATGGGTATCAAAGCATTCCAGCGGCCATTCCACGGTATCAATTTGATCGCAAAAAACTCATGGCCTGCCTGGATATCCATCAACAAGCAAACCAAAGAGGTGTCAGCTCCAGTCATCCTTTGATTTATGGCATAAACAGTGACAACATGGAGTTTGCCTGCCTGCTGTCTCAGGACACGACATCGTACTTATATGAGCACAAGAACAATGGTGTGGCTTTAGTCCCTGGCGCTTTTTATGCGGAGCTTGGTCTGGCCTCTGTGATGAGCAGCTCAAGACCTAAAGTGCCTCTGAGTGCTTGCCAGATGAGCATCAGTTTTTCTGCACCATGCGTTCTCACACAGAGTTCTCAAGTCTTGAGTATCAAGCTGAGTCCGCAAAAAACAGTGACAGCCTTTGAGATACTCTCTTCCTCCAATGCAGTTTATGCTGCAGGCCAAGTTAGAAAGGGGTCTGAGGCTGTGGTGGAAGAAAGCACCATTTCCTTCCAAGACATCTATCAAAGATGCAGGTCAGTGGTTAGCAGAGAGGAGGTTTATGAAGCACTGTCTCAGGTTGGCTTTCAGTATGGCTCCATATTCAGGCAGCTCAGTGATGTGCATTATTGCCAGGAACTAAAGGAAGCTATAACAAGCATAAAGGTGAACAAGGAGACTGTCAGAGAGATGTACAGCTACTGTATCCATCCAGTGCTGCTCGACTGTTTTCTGCAGATGACCGCTGTCATGACCTCAAGAACATCCCAGTCCAGAGCAGGCTTTCCTTCAGGGATAGGCAGCCTGGTAGTGCTTCGACCGCTGGAGGAAGAAATGATGATATATATGAGAACAAGCAAATCCATTGGGAACTGCCTAGAGGTCTGTGGATGCTTTATGGACAAACGTGGCTCTGTTTTGGCTGAGCTTAAGCGCGTTGCCATCACTTTCATGACGCAAGCATCTTCCAGAGACAATGAGTTCATGTTTGAAAACAAGTGGAAAGAAGTCTCTCCTTCACAGACAATTGCACATCTGGGGGCTATGCCCAGGGTCCTAGTGTTTGCTGACAAATTTGGGATAGCTGAGCAGCTCAAAAAATATTTGCATCCTGAGTCGAGATATGTTATGTATGAAGACTGGGAAGCCCTCTTGGAAGGCCACGCACAGAATAAAATGAGAGCAGAGGTTGAGGATTATGATGAAATTCTGTTCCTGTGGGGAATTCAAAAGTTAAATGAAGATTTTCCAAGCAAAGTGGTAGACCAATTGGCAAAGTGTTGTGAAGCCTATCGCCAAGTTATTGTGGCATTAAGAGAGAAAACGTCCCGCTGTTCAGTCAGAGTTATCACCTACAGAACAACAGAAAGAAATGTAGACCACGTTAACTGTGGGTTTGCATTGTACGGCATGACCAGAACTTGTGTCGCTGAAGTTCCAGAAATCACATTTCAGATGATTGACCTCAGCTCTTCCAGTTCCCTGGACATCTCAGTGCTAGCAGATATTCTTGTCAAATACAAAGGTGGTGACTATCCAGAAGTTTGCATCAGCCAAGGAAGAACTTATGTGGCTGAAATCAGACGCACAGCTTTTGTAGATGCAGATTACAGCCAACCCGTAAGATCTCTCCAGCAGTCAGAAACATTCACTTTGTACACTTCTGATCCGTACACAGCAAAAGACTTGTCTGCTGAATTACCCACCAGCACTGCTACTCAGCTTGACAAACAAAGCATTGAAATTCAAGTGGATAAAATATGTCTCCACTCAGACGATTATTTTCCCATTAGTGTTTCTAGTCGTAACTTTGGTAATACACTGTACTGGAATTCACAAGCAGTAGACAAACATGGACTTTTAGCTCTTGATTTCAGTGGCACAGTAACAGCAACAGGCATTGATGTGAAGAAAGTTAAAGTGGGAGATCACGTGGTTTCATGTTATCCAGCTGCTGCGTCATCCAGAGTTCGGATTCCAGGAACAGTTTGTTTCAATGTAAAGAAATTCCCATGCTTTCAGAATGTCCCTTGTGTGTCATACTTTATCATTGCATGGGAAATCTTCAATCAGAGGTTATCCAAGGGGAAACATGGCAGAACATTGGGTATTATTTCTACAGAGCCATCATCGGTTTTGTGCCATGTTCTTTCTGCAGCAGCAGAAGAGATGGGTTGGAGAACAGTACTTGCAAGGCCCACTCCTGATAAGTTCCAGTATATAAACCGATGCAATGCCCTGATTGTTCTTCCTCCAGTAAACAGGCTGTCTCAGGAGGATCTGGACCACATGTACTTTCTTAAAGATGTGGTGATAGTGTGTGGCAATCAACAGTCTGAATGTATGCAGAATGTCAGTGGAATTGATCATGAAAATATCAGCTTTCATATCCTTACACTTACCAGCATATTCCAGAAAGCATCTCTAAAGGAATTGCAAAAGACTGTGCATGCGTGGATCAATTCCATGGATATGAAACGATTTAGACGTCTAGCAGGTTCTGTTTTTCAGCAAACAGAGAACTTTGAAAGAATGAGCTCTGTGATGTCCTATTTTACCTGCAAATCTGTCCCACTTGTTGTACTGAGAAGGCAGAAGGACATCACCATGCTTTCAGATATACCATTGTATGAATCTCAGAAGTTGTTGTTTAAGCAGAATGCTGTTTATGTAGTAGTTGGGGGGCTCACTGGACTTGGCTTTGAAACGGTGAAATTCATAGCCAAGAATGGAGGAGGGTGTATTGCAATACTCTCCAGGAAAATTCCAAGCAATGAGAAGCAAGAGGAGATGAAGGCTTTGCAGCAGCGGTATGAAGGGAGTAAAGTAGTGTTTGTGCAGTGTGATGCAACTTCGACCAGTGATGTTGAGAAAGCTTTCCAGTCCATTGCAAAAATCTTCACAGGGAGTCCAGTCAAAGGTGTATTTCAAAGTGCTGTTGTCTTACACGATGGCCGACTTGAAGTTCTAAACTTGGCTGACTTTCAGAAAGTGCTGAGCCCAAAAGTAGCAGGGACACTAAATCTTCATTGGGCTACCAGAGGCCAGGAGCTTGACTACTTTGTGTGCTACTCCTCTGTTACTTCCTTTCTGGGAAATTCCACCCAAGCAAACTATGCAGCTGCAAACTCTTTCTTGGATGTGTTCTGCCTCTACAGGAGGAACTGTGGGCTTTCAGGCCAATCCATTAACTGGGGTGCTTTGAACCTTGGCATACTGCTCAATCAAAACCATATTCAAAACATTCTGGAATCCAAGGGCATAGACATTCTGCAAGTGCATGAAATTCATGAGTATCTCAGGAAGAGCTTACTTATGAATAATCCGCAGCAAGCCATCGCCAAATTAAATTTTCAAATTCTATCTAATCATGTTTTTTCTCGGATTATGTCACTGAAAAGTCGCTTCAAATCACTTATATCAGAAGAACTTAGGAACAAGCTTGAAACCTCTGAGGAGACTCAAATACAAGTCCAGGATACTGCCTTAATCAAATCTGAAGACTATATCACCTCATTGGTGAGTGACCTCACCGGATTGAGCCCAGATGAACTAACCATGAATACACCACTTTCATCATTGGGCATAGACTCTATGTTAGCTATGACAATTCAGAACCATGTCTTTCAAGAGAGAAAGGTGGACATACCTCTTCTGAAACTGCTTGATCCTCACACAACTCTGTCAAGTTTAGTAGTAGTTTTAGAAGAAACAAGCAATGCACATGGAATAGTTGAGAAAAAAAATGCTGCGGTTGAAAGTGCAGAAAATGGGAGCTGGCTATAGGAGTCTTCTCACTCAGGAATTGTGTAACTTTGAAGATACCTGGACCCTTTGTAGTATCTCAGAATATGTCATTGCAGACAGGGTAGAACATCTGGTGGTGCTGAATGCACTAGTCTGCATCAACCCAGAAAAACCCACACCAGGTTCTTCTGCCATTGCACTAGCTGGATTAATTTCAGTCAATTGTTTGACTTGTTACTTTCAATATTTTTTACCTTCATTTTTCAATATTTTAAACTGGAAATAGTAGGTTAATACATATACATTTTCATTTGGTAAATCTGTATGTTCAATGCACATTGCATTTTTTTAAACCATATTAAAGTCCTGGTGAAAATGGTATGTTTGCACTTTGAAATGCTGAAAGTACATGTAAAGCAGCATAGGATTATCACCACTTTTCTCATTATTATATTCTTAGTGTATTATTCTTTTTTTGAATATTATCAAATGTATATAAATATGGGCACCTTTTTGAAAGACTTCTACATGTTGTGAATTCCAAAGGTTTCTTCTCAAAAAATTAAACTTAATTTTTCCTTATGTCTGCAAAAATATTAAAAATTTATCAGTGGCAAAGCATACAGTAAAGCAACTGTTTTTCTTTATTAATTAACCATCTTTTATAAAAACCCAAATAAACAAGAATAGTAAAAAAAATTAAAAAGCAAAACTTAAAGTGTATCTTTGGCTTATTTTAATTTTTTGTCCCTCATCTGCTCTCCAAGTTTAAATTTTCCTAATCCTAACACCTGCCCTTATTTTCCTCCAGCAAGACCTACCCTACACTTTTGAAAGCAGAACCCACAGAGAGACAAATTTAATGATACTTACATAGTAGTGATCCAATTCTGGAAATTTCAGCATACTTTAAAATGTATTATGATTAAAAAATGAGAGCATTGTATTCAGTTTCAAATCTGACTATAATAATTTTCATACTTTTAAGAAAACATTTTCTATTGCAAACTTAAAAGCAAATCCTATGCATCAAAGTCAAACACAGAATACAATTTGCATGCATGCCGTCATTACCTGTGACTTTATATAAGAAGTACCTGAAATTCATTGAGATGACGGTCTAATCTACTGCTTCAAACACAGATCCTCTTCAGGTAGTTTCTTCAGTTCAGACCAAATCATTCTAGATTAGTCCAGGGTGAGAACTATACTTTGTATTACACAGAAGAGGTTATAAATGCCTTTGATCAAGCAGGAGTCAGCATTTTAGATCAATCTTTTCCTACAGGACATGCTAATATTATTTAATCCTATACTGTAAGATAAATCTAGTGTTAAACCTTCTCAGCAAATTATATATAAAAGAGATACTTCCAAATCTTCTCACCAAATTATACGCAAATAACATTTTACCAGAGACTCACCATTAACATCATTGGGATATATATCCAAAAGGAATGAAACAGAGCAAGAACAGTATACTAGGTGAACTGTAAAATATTTGCTCTTTATTAGGGAAACTCTTATTCTTCCTTTGGAAGTCTTTACTAACCACAGAGTTGATTTCATTAAAAAATTAGGTATCTTGTTACATCTTTCTCCAAAGTGGAGGAAAACTTTTAAGTACTTTTAAGGAAAAATCATAGAATGGTTTGGGTTGGAGGGGACCTTTAAAGATCATCTAGTTCCACCACCCCTGTCATGGACAGGGACATCTTTCACTAGATCAGGCTGGTCAAAGCCCCATCCAACCTGATCTTGAACACTTCCAGGGATGGGGCACCCACTGCTTCTCTGAGCAACCTGTTCCAGTCTCTTGCTATGCTCATAGTAAAGAATTTCTTCCATATGTCCAATCTAAACCTACCCTCTTTCAGTTTAAAAGCATTATCCTTTGTCCTATCACTACAGGCCCTGGTAAAAAGTCTCTCTCCATCTTCCTCATAAGCCCCCTTTATATATTGAAAGGCCACAATAAAGTGTCCCCAGAGCCTTCTATTCTCTAGGCTAAACAACCCCAACTCTCTCAGCCTTTCTTCATAGGAGAGGTGTTCCATTCTTCATAGGAGAGGAACACCACTTGTTACTGATCTCCATTTGGACATTGAGCCATTGACTCTTTGGATGTGGCCATCCAGCCAATTCCTTATCCATCCAATAGTCCATCCATCAAACGCATTTCTCTTCAATTTAGTGACAAGGATGTTGTGAGGGACTGTGTCAAAGGCCTTGCAGAAGTCAAGACAGATGACATCAGTTGCTCTTCCCTTATCTACCAACACAGTCACTCCACTGTAGTAGGCCACCAGCTTATTCAGGCATGATTTGCCCTTTGTGAAGCCATGTTGGCTGTCTTTAAGCACCTCCCTGTCATCCACATGCCTTGCCATAGCTTCCAGGAGGATCTGTTCCATGATCTTATCGGGCGTGGAGGTGAGGATGACTGGTCAGTAGTTCCCAGGGTCCTCTTTTTTACCTATTTTAAAAATGGGTGTGATGTTTCCCTTTTTCCAGTCACTGAGGACTTTGCCTGACTGCCATGAATTTTCAAATACGATAGAAAGCAGCTGAGTGACTACTATGTGTGCCAGTTCCCTCAGGACCCTGGGATACATCTCATCAGGTCCCACGGACTTGTGTATGTTCATGTTCTTCAGATGGTCACAAACCTGATATTCTTCTATGATGGGTGGGGCTTCATTCCACCAGTCCCTGCCTTGAGATTCAGGGACTTGAGATGTGGGAAGAGCAATTGCCAGGAAAAATTGAGGCAAAAAATGTTTTTGAGTACTTCAGCCTTCTCCATGTCAGTTGACACCAGATCCTCTCTCTCATGTATCAGGGGTGGTACAATTTCCTTGTCTTCCTTTTCTGACTAACATACCTGTAGAAGCCCTTCTTATTACTCTTCACATCTCTTGCCAAATTTAGCTCCAGCTGTGCCTTAGCTTTCCTGATCCCATCCCTACACTCCTGGGCAGTATTCCTATACTCTGTCCAGGATGCATGTCCCTGCTTCCGCTGCCTATGCATTTCTCTCTTGTATTTCAGTTTGTCCAGGAGGTCCTTCCTCAGCCATGCTGGTCTCCTGCCTTCCTTGCCTGATCTTTTGCATATTGGAATTGATAGTTCTTGTGCTCTAAGAAAAATGTCTTTAAATAGCTACCGGCTCTTTTCTCATGCTTTATCCCTGAGGGCAGTTTCCCAGGGGGTTCCATCCACCAGTTCCTTAAGCAACTGAAAGTTCACTTTCCTAAGGTTTAGGGACTTGCCTTTACCTTTCACCTGGCCTATATCCCTCAAGATCATTAATTCCACCAGGGTGTGATCACTGCAGCCCAGACTACCACCAATCTTGACCTCTGCGTTGGTGAGAAACAGATCCAGTAACTTGTCTCCTCTGGCTGGGCTTTCTATTACCTGGATTGGGAAGTGCAAGAATCTTCTCAACTGCTTGCAGCTAGCTGTGCCATTTTTCGAGTAGATGCCAGGGTGGTTGAAGTCCCCTGGCTAGATCAGGGTCTGTGAGTGTGATGCTTCCTATAGGTTTCCTTTGTTGGCTTGGTCTCTAATTTTCACCCAGAAGCTCTCAACCTGTGCATTGCTGTTTTTCAAAGATAGCTCTGTGTAATCAATCTTTTTTTTTTTTTTTAACATAGAGGACAACCCCCTCCCTGCCCTCTTCTTCCTTGCCTGTCCCTCCTGAACAGTTTATAACCATCGATCACAGTGCTCCAATCATGTGATTCAACCCACCAAGTTTCAGTGACAGTGATCAAATTGTAGCTTTCAAGCTGCATCGTGGCTTCCAGCTTCTCCTGTTTGTTACTCATGTTGCATGCATTGGTATAGAGACACTTCAGTTGGACTGTCTCACCTTTTTGGCAGAACCTTTTTGGAGGGTTGGGGGACATTCCTCACTACTCTGGTATGTGCGCTCATCCACCCCGTTGCTTGTGAGTACACAAGTGTCACAGCTTTGGATTCCATCAGTTTGTTCGTTTAAAGTACAATTCATTAAGTCAGCCAATGTGCCAGCAAAGATTCTCCTTCCTCTTCTAGACAGGCGAATCCCACCTCTTCCCAATAATCTGTATTCATCAAAAAACATCCCATGATGATAGAAGCCAACACCCATGACTACGACACCAGTCACAAAGCCAAGTCTTGATTTGCACGATGTGTCGACTTCTGCGCGCACCTCCCTTTCTGACTGGCGAGATTAAGATCACTTGGGCCCCTGTCCCCTTCACTTGTGCCCCCAGGGCTGTGAAGTCCTGCTTGATCTTGCCCAGGCTATACTTTACTGTGTCATTGGTGCCCACACGGGAAAGAAGCAGGGGATAGTAGTCTGCGCTTTTACCAGCAGTGGCAGTCTCTCTGTGACATCCCGGATCTTGGCTCCTGGCAAGCAGCAAACCTCCCTTGACTGTAAGTATATCCGACCAGAAGATGGGTGCCTTGGTGCCTCTCAGCAGAGAGTCGCCCACTACTTGCACTCGCTCCTTTCTTTTGCAGCTTTTAGAGTGTGCAACTGGTGCGGTTTCTCCCTGTGAGTCTTGCTCATTGGCTTCATCCACTGCCAAGGATTCGTATCTGTTGCTGGTTGGTACATAGGAGGAAATGGGGGAGAAGTAGTATCCTGTCGCCACAGTTACCAGAGACCACGGCACCTCCTGGTCCACAGTGCTGCGTGCTGTTGATGCTCTTTGGCTGGTAGTCCTTGGCGGTCAGTGCCACAGGGCCCTAATATTTCTTCTTGCAACACCTCAAATAATTATTATCTATTTCTTGCTCCCCCTCCCTTGCACAGCATAACCTGCTGACTTCCTCCTGCAGCTCCTCCACCTGCTGCCCGAGTGACTTCACCAGAGCACGCCTTGGACAGGTGGAGCTCGCACCCTCCTCCACCCAGGAGTGTGGGGTACAGCCTTCGCGCCCTCCACCTGGACAACAGCTGCTCGGATGATAGGGTGGCCGTCTCCACTTGATCCAGGCTAGCCGGGCTAGGTAGATGGTTCTCATCTGCTGCAGAGCAGCATGCTTCCGACGATCTCAAAGCACCGCCTAATAAGCCCTTCTGCCTCCCTGCGGGCAGCTTTGCGCAGCCCGCTGCAGCCCGAGCCGGCGCTGCCCAGCTCCCGCCCGCCCCGCTCGTGAGGCCTGTCGCCTGCCGGCCGGCCCCTCCACGCGTGCGGCCCAGGGGTGCTGGGGGCCCAGCAGCCCCCTCAGACACCCCTCAGAGGGGCCTCACCAGCCTCGCGCTCCTCTCAGCAGGTGGCAACTGCCGCCGCCGCCACTGCCAGCCTCGCCTTCCCACGGTTTCAACTATTATGATTAGAGAGACATAAACCCTGTGGCTGCTCTCCTGAAAAGCTACGTCCTGTTCGCAGTGTCTGCGGACAGTATCTATCTGGACAGGATAAACCAATTCCGAACTCAGAAGATCATCCTAAAAACAGCTGGTATCAGCATATAAATACGCCTTGCTCAGCAGAAACTGGAGTCCCACCAGGATCACTGGGCCTGGCGCTGCCGGTGATGTGGATGGACAATGTAGTCAGGATTTAAGGCTGGAACAAGGCTTAAGCCAGGATTTAAGTGGAAATGTTTCCTGCTCGTATTGTGTTCAGATGAAAGGTAGCAAGTATTTGCTGCCGTTCAGGTTCCACGCTCAGAAAGTGCGATGAAGTGTTTGCACCGCTTTTCATCTCGTCGTGTCCCCAGTGCAAGCATGAAAGGGATTCCATATATTCATTTTGGTTATGAAATAAACCAATTACAGACAAACCGCTTAAATCCCTAGCAGAGATGAGACTAGCCGAGACACCTCACAGAGCGGACAGGCTGCTTTTTTCAGCGGCAATGTTAGTTTTGACAATTTTGACAACAGCATGTGACTCTGGAAGAATGAGGCTGACTTGTTCTTGTATCATTTTCAAGGACGGATTTAGCAGAGGGTGACATCCTCGGTGCAAAGTTAATCGCCCCGCAAAAAAAAAAAAGAAATCCTATCCCAGGAAAAACATGAAATAAATTTGAAAAGCTCTACTGTAGAAAGTCTTTGAGGCCAGTAATCTCCTATCACATCATTTGCAGCGTACATCAATCATGCATTTCCCAGACATGGACTACTCCAGTTTGTTATTACAGACTGCAGTCTGGCACACAAAATGTGGAAGAGACCGTGGATTTTAACATGTATTGCAGGTAACCCCAAACTAGCTGTTTCAGGAAAACGAAGCCAGCATGGTTCATAGACCGTTCAAAGCAGATGCACAATCTGGAGCAGATACCTTTAACCAAGGACCGTTACCAATTCCCCACGAGCCGAACTTCCTGATTTAGGACAAAGTGGAATGGAAGATAGATGCTGAGCTGAGTATGCGTAAGTCCTCCTGATAAAGATGTCGAAGTTGTGTTCATTATGCATGACTGGCACTCCAAGCTCTGCAGCTGGGACATGAGTTTCATGTACAGAATGACAACCGCTGGCCTCAGGAGCTCCAGTTGTGAAGGGAACTGTGCTTCACTCAAGGTATACAAATCTCAGAAGAGCAGACATCTCGGAGGCTCATGAGGCAGAAAGAGTCAATTTGCTGGTAAAGAAGGATTTGGAGCTGGAAAACAAGATAGGGTGTGATGTGAAAGGAACGGAGGAATGGAGAATTGTGTAGGTCCACTACAGAATGAGTGGCAGCACCTGGAGCAACAGGTGAAAGGGCTTTTCAGAGATCAAGAAGAGTATGTACAACTCCAGAAAGACTGCTCAGATGTGTCAGTTCTTTATGGGGTGGAATATGCTCCATATTTACACTATAAAAGACACTTTGAGGAGAGGTCACATATTGGGACTCGTGGAGCATTACAGTGCAGAACTGTAATTTCTTGTCATCGATGCAATCTATTGCGAAACGGTTAGGAAATCCGAAGAATGCAATGTTTCATATTGACATAAGGTACCTTTACTTCCATATGTGAACTGAGGAGAAAATAGCTGGGGTTTTTTCTGCTTTTTAAGTAACGAAGCCAATAGGTGTTGGAACTGACAATTTCTGGAAGCAGACAAAATTCACATGGTTGGAAATACTATTGGAAAGTTTTAATATCAAAATATTATGATCCAGGTAATAACCACACAGGGAAAAAAATGTGTGCAATGTGAGCTGTCTTCCTGATAAGTACGTCTGTCACTGTGATCTAAAACCTTTTAGCATGGAGACTCTAATCCTATTCCTGTAAAGTAAATAACATTGTTCTTTAAAGACTAAAAATAGGGTATTTGCATGCACACCAATACAGGTGCACATATTAGGCTATGTACCATACAAATCTGAAATCTTTTCTGCCGAAAAAACTTGTTCCCAATAATTACAGTGAATAAGGACTTGAGTTGCCTTAAATGTTATTTAGAGCAAATATCTGTTTACAGTTTGCTGCCTGAAGCTGAATTAGAGCAAACAGAAGCCCTTTATTAAACTGAGTAGACCTGCTGAAGCTAACAGATTTTTACTCACAGCTAACAGTATGAGTAACAGCTCACGGCGAGAGCTCCTAAGGTTTAAAAACACAAGACCTGGCCTGTGATTAGCAACAAGGTATTTTTTGCAGCAGCAGAATAGTGAATAGAATAGCCCAGGTCTTTAAACACAAGGTTATGTTTTTCAGCAAGGGATTTCTGACTTCATGGAGAGCTCCTTGTTAGCTGGTGTTTAGACTAGAAATGAATATGCAGCAATTCCCAGGGCACTCTCTGGTGGGAAGAAGATACTTTAGAAGTCATGTATTTTTCACACATGTAGCAGCAAGACACTTGGAATTTGTGACATGTGGACCGAACATCCAGATCCAAATCTTTTTTTGTCATAAAGTCAATAGTCTCAGAGTTGAGAGACAGAGGTTTTTTTACAACTTGAGACATGTATCCTCTCAGATACATAGAAGTAATTAAAATCTATGGCAACACTAGAGTTGTTGAACACTAGAGTTAAAACCACCATGGTAGGAACAACTTCGATAATTCTCCTTGACCTTTCTGAATTACTATTATGGCTGTATTTTATAGATTGTGCATTACAAATACTAGTGTGGTAAATCAGAACAGATGGTGCATACTCTGCTTGCAAAACCAGCTCAGTTTCAAACAAGAAAAGTCCTTCTGCTCTATGTATCAAGTTGACCATTCATCAGTTGAGCAGTCTTCATGAATGCTTACTCTGAAGACTGACTTGGTTGAAAATCAACTGGGGTTAATTAAATTTGCATCTAAGGATGTGTGCATCACATCAGTGAAGAGATTGTTCAATACTTGCATTCCTTAAGTATCTGCTTGGCAGAGTTACGAAGAAGTGAAACCTCCTATTTACAGCATCTCTATGCAAATGAGAAGAAGCTGGTGAGTTTGGGAGAGTATGGGTTTGAGCAGAGCTAGGTTTAGGAGAAACAAGGTCTCAAATGGCTTATGCAAATACAGGCTGCTGTAGAGGAGCACTGGAATTATTTCTCCTTTTTGCACTTGAAATGAATACCTCAAACTGGCAGTAGGAAACACAGCTGAGCAGCTGAATTCAAGAAATCAATTGCTCTCTCCGGGCTTGCCAATTTACTTGCCCACAGAAATGCTAAGTTTGCTAGTGCTTTTCAGAAATAATTGGTTTTAGCACTCAGCAGAAGAAATGTCTGTCTTCATCTTTTAAATGTCCCAGTTGTGTTCCACAGCTTGAATCCAGTACTAGAAACCATGGAAAAGAAAATACTGAATTTAAACCAACAGAAGTGGATTCAACACCGCCTGGGATGGCTGCTTCTGTGGAAGAGGTCACAGAGCAATGCACAAAAAACTTGAGGTTGTGTTATTTCTAGGCAAGCAATAGCACACAAATAGGAGAAAAATGGAGAGTTTGTAGAAACGTCCTCAAAGAGAGGTTAAGTGACATGTAATAGACACTCGACCGAAAAGGAGGATTACTCCTCCTTGCGCACTAACACCAAATATCACAAGTCTGTTTGACCTGGGATGTAATCCTGACTGGCAGCCCATGTATGCATCATTTGCTCTTTACCTGAATCATTTATGAGAGTGTCCCAGTGGCCACAGTACCCGTTTGATCATGGAAAACTTGTGGTCTGTCTGGACATTTCTGCTGCTGAGAAGTACTGACTCTTGAACTGTCAAAGGTTCTTTCATAGCTAGCTCTGGACTTCAAAGGCAGAGGCTGCAGCAGCAAAAATACAAAAGCCAAATAAAAAATCGGCATTTTGCTCAACAGCATTAAAATAAAATTTGTTGAACAGTTAGGGTTGCTTTTATGGAACAGAGCGGAAACCTGAAAATAGTGACTACTGCCAGTAATTGTAGCATCACCTACATCTGTCTCCTGAAAATTTTATTTTCCCTGCAAGTGCAGCTAGACTTGTTGGACATGACAATATGAACAAGTGCTGCCAAGCACCTGTCACAAGCGGGGTGCCCCAGGGATTGATACTGGGCCCAATGCTGTTTGATATCTTCATACGTGATCTGGATGATGGGATCAAGTGTACCCTGATGAAGTTTGCTGACGATACCAAGTTGAATGGGGAAGTGGACATTTTGGAAGGGAGAGCCACCCTGCAGGAAGACGTGGATAGGCTGGAAGAGTGGGCTAACAAGAACCTTATGAAGTTCAACAAGGACAAGTGTAAGGTCTTGCATTTGGGAAAACATAATCCAGAGTGCAGCACAGGCTGGGATCTACCTGGCTGGAGAGTAGATCCGTGGAAAGAGACCCGGTGTCCTGGTGGACAACAAGCTCAGTATGAGTGAACAGTGTGCTGCTGCGGCAAAGAAAGGCAACAGGATGCTGGGTTGCATCAACAAGGGCATCACCAGCAGAGATAAAGGAGTCGTTATCCCACTCTGCTCAGCGCTTGTCGGGCCACATCTGGAATACTGTGTTCAGCCTTGGTCCCTGCTGTACAAAAAAGATGTGGACAGGCTGGAGAGGGTCCAGAGAAGGGGCACAAAGATGATCAAAGGACTGGGAAGCCTGCCATACAAGGAAAGGCTGAGAGAACAGGGTTTGTTCAGCCTTGAGATAAGAAGGCTTAGGGGAGGCCTTATCACCATGTTCCAGTATTTAAAGGGTGGCTACAAAGAAGATGGAGACTCCCTTTTTACGAGGAATCACATGGAAAAGACAAGGGGTAATGGGTACAAGTTACTCCTGGGGAGATGCTGATTGGACACAGGAGGAAAATTTTTCACAATGAGAACAATCAGCCATTGGAATAATCTCCCCAGGAAAGTGGTGGATTCCCCAACATTGGGCACTTTTAAGATTCAGGTGGGCAGGGTGCTGGGCCATCTTGTCCAGACCGTGCTTTTGCCAAGAACGGTTGGACCAGGTCATCCTTGAGGTCCCTTCCAACCTGGTGTTCTATGATTTTAGGACTGATTTTAATCCTCCTCGCAATCAGGGAAGGGTGATGCGAGACCGCCAGAGCTGAGCTTTGGCTGTAGTTGGGACAACCCGTTCAGTGCGATGGAGGTGCTGAGAGGATACTTCAGCCACGTCACTTCGCCAGGGACAACATACCGCTTCCTTGGCCTGAGGAGCCCGTTCAGGTCAGGGAGACAGTCCGCCCGGGGGACCGCCCGGCTCCCCCAGCGGCGACAGTGACACCGCGGGGCCAGCAGGGGGCGGGCGCTGGCCGGCCGCGCGCGGAGCCGGGCCGGGGCGGGCTGACGCCGGGCGGTGCGCGGAGCTGCGGCAGCGGGCCGGGCTTGCCACGGCCACCTCGTCTTCCCTCCTGGCTTTCCACCGCGGTCAGGCTCTTCTGCACTTCTTCCTCACACTAGCGCCGGGCTGAGACCCCATTAGCTGGGCGTAAGGATGATGAGATGCTGTATTGAGTTTGCCAATACAGATGCTGGCTCTAGGAAACAGTTCCTGAAAACGTTTTAGCAGTCGGTAGCTTGCTTGTTTTCCTTTTTTTTTTGTCCATAAAGGTCTTTTTCTGTTTTTAATTCACAGTCTGATGTTTATTTGCCACTGAAGCCTTGGCAGCACTTTATCTGATGGCTCAAGTTGGAGGTAACTGTCAAGCAGACAAGCCAGATGGAAAGTAAACACTGAAAACGCTGGCTAGGATCAGAAATGTCAAAACCGGGGAAGCAAAAACAAGATGGGAGGCTGACAGGGGCTAACAAGAGAAGCAACTATAAAACCTCTAAGAAAAAGCGCCGTTAGCTCTGGACAGTGCGTGGGAAGGTAGGAGAGATTTGTTCCAGGATTTTTTCTTCTGTTTACCATATTGAAGAAAATCAAAGGAAAGATCCCAAGAGATAATCCAAAGCAGGACGCATTCTCCTGAAACCCTTCTTGGCAGATACTTGTTTAGCGTGATCCTTGAAAAATTCCAGCAATGGCAATTCCACAGCACCCTTAAGTGATCTGCTTCAGCACTTAATTACACTTAGTGTAAAGAAAGCTTTTCCTAATGCATCGCACTGCTTCTTGATACTTCCCTCTTTGCTGCAATTCTGTCTGTTTTCAGGGAGTAGGTTGTTCTTTATTTATGAGTCTCTTCTGAAGCTTTGAAGCTCTATATTTGGTTTCTTAAAACATTGAGGCAACTTGTTTTGTTTCGTATTTATCACTTGCTGATGACTCAATTGCAAAATCCGTTTTTATTTCCCAAAATTATTTCACTAATGTCCATTCATTATGAAACTATTTGGGTTGCATATTTTTAAAGCAGCTCATTGATATGAATATACTGCTATGAACCAGAGGCAGCTGTCTGTGAACCACATTGATAAAATTAATATGGTAAAAGTTATCCTTTAAGAATTGACCTTGGCTGTTACGCACTCTGCAGTTGCTTACATTTTCCCCTAGTGATTTTCCTGATATTAGTTATAAATTCAGGGCTGGGTAAATGGTTTGGCAAAATATTCAAAGCTTCCCGACTTGGCAGACTGGTGAGCACCAAAACCAGATGTTCATCCCGACGTTTCAAAGAAATAGCAAATACGCTTATTGCACAATGAGCAAAAGCAACAGAAATCAAATTCTTTTCACTGTACTGTGGACACACAAAAAAAATAAAGTATGAGGTGGGAGAGGACATGTCTTCTTTTCCCCAATGGCAAAGTGAAATTTTTAGAATTTCTTTTTTTTTTTCTAAAAAGCAGAGGAACAACACTCCCTTTGGCATTACATGAGAAAAAAGAGAGAATGCTGGTTCTGTTCCCTGCAGTCAGCCCACAAAAGCAAAACAGAAGATATGCATGGAAAACTAAATATCCTACTTTCTGATGGACATGGAAATACCTGGAAATTGCTTCTGGTGAGGATGGAAGTCCTAGTTTCAGATAGGAAGAGGAATGCATCATGACCTTAGATGTACAATAAGTGGCTTTGATGCTTCTGCTTTAAAGGAAAGGACCTAAACCATTGCCAACTCAAACAGAAATCAGAGGACTTTCCACATCAGTTCAAACAAGGAATGAATATACTGCCATCTCCTACAGGCTGCTGCTGCTTGCAGGTCAGGCACAGAGAGGAAACATCCATTTTGTCTCATCCTCCAGGCTTTGCAGTGACTTTGTAAGTGATGCTTGTAACTACTTGCTACTTGAAATTTTCAGCACGTAAGCATCTGGGCTGTGCATTCTTTCTGCTTCTTGTTATTGTCAGTACTAATCCTGCCATATTGTTAAGGGACTGCATCACGGCTAAGGGCTCCACTGTATTAAGCACTGTGCCAATACTGGTCAAAAGCTTCACAACCCTCAGCTTTCCAAACACAGTGGTAAATCTTTGAGCAATGTTTTCAGTCATGCCAAAGTGACTTGGGCCCCTAAGCCAGAACTGACTTAGAGAGGTAGGTTTGTATTGATAAAAGCATTTATGCCTTGCTTCATTCAGCCTCACTCAGTGTCTGTCTGTACTTCTACATGCCAAAGGGCAAGAGGCAAGGAGACATCCATGCAAAACTTTCAGTTCATTCTTCTTTTACTGCTGTTCAGTTACCTTGCGTGCACGGTGGTAGTCAAGCTGCAAGAGTAACGTTAGAAACACACACCTCTCCCCCCGCCCCCCCCCCCCCCCCCCCAAACATTTAATTCTTTGTAAGATTTACAGTGAGAGGAGCAAATGTTTTGGGACAATGACTTCTGGCTTTTCCCCTCTTAATTCCTGGTGCCTAAGTCATTTATTTACAGAGAAAATCTCCCTAAGCTGGTAGGTTCTGATCGCACTAAGTTGATGAAATATATACGCTTTCCTGCCAACTAAGGACATATTTCTCAGATAATCCAGCTGACTGGCAGGACAGTGTCTCTCAGGAAATGTTTCCCAAAGGCATCCCGGCTGATTTGGTGCAGGAACTTGCAGGAGCTCCAGGCAGCGGCTGAGACAGGGCAAACTGGCTCCGTGGCTGCCGAACTGTGAGTTGATGGCCCCATAGAGCCCGTGCCGGTGGCAGCCCTAGGGCCAAGGCGGAGAGCTGGGTGGCAGGGCGTGCTGAGACCAGCCTGCCTCCATGCTCCCAGCAGCTGGAGAAAGGGCTCAGCTCCACTGTCTTCAGATGTCTCCTCCCAGGCCACGCCATGGTGCCTGAAGTCCCCCCAGTGTGCTCCTCCGCTAGGAAAGCAAGGTGCATGGGGATTTTTAGCAAAGATGCAAGAAGTGGCTTTCTGACACTGTCTTGAGCTATTTTCTAAAAGTAATTGAATCTGTTTTCCTTCACAGCCGCACCATACTTCAGTGTAAGTTCATGTGTGAACACTCACTTAGGAGTAAGAATTTCCTATCTTGACTTAATTAAAGTTACTTAAAAAAAAAAAATCTTTAAATTAAGTCAAGCATCTTAATTTTGTCCTCACGTAGCTTTGTACCAGAATTGCTGTAAGTGTGAATTAGACCAGATGTAGTCAATTCAGTTCCAGCATGTGTGCTGAGGAAATGCTCCTGTGAACTGATCGTCTGAGGATTTTGCAATATATTTCTTGCCAGCAGTCGCAATGAAGCACTTCAAGGCCTAAGCCACAGCAGCATGGTTGGACGACAGAATCCATAAACAGCTCGCAGTGGCCTGCGATTAAAATAGAAAATGGCTTATTTAACTTCAGGCACAAATCCCATCACAGAACTTGGCCCAAATCCACATGAATGCTTCCTGAGGTCAGGGAGAATTCACAGTTTGAACAGAGGTCATGGCAATGCCTGGCTTCTTGCCATAACAGTTCATCAGAAAATAATTATGGAAGTCAAATTGGTGATGCTCACAAAGTGCCTGTAAGGACACATCAAGTAAAGTCTTGTGCTTTCTCTGCTAGCTACTTCTGTACAGAGAGACCTGTCATTTCTCAGCCCATTGATTGCTCATTCTTTTACACAGAAACAAAGACAATCCAACTCTTAGTCAAAAAGCATAATGTCCCATACATATGCCTCCCTAAAGACAGCAAAAATACTGCAGAAATGCAGCAACTAATATTTACTAATCTATCAGGAGGAGTTTTTCTCTGCTGGGCTCCAGAAGAAAGAGAGAGAAGGCTGAGGGACCAGTTTCCCTAGGCCAGAATTTAAAAATTGTCATACTTGTCACATATGTCTACATATGCATTTACACTAGCAGATATTCCCATGTTCACTCCTGGAACAACATGTGAACAGATATGTGATTTGTACCTACAAATTTGGCCCTTATAAATTGCCACTATGAGTGCACACAAAAATGCAAGCCATTTTGAGATATCGGCTCATTAGGATATCTGGTAGAAAAGAAGCAAGCAAATAAGCTGAATATTCATCTTTGATGGGACAATCACTCTCAAGTCTATGTACTGAAAAGAGTAATCAGCAGTAATAGACAATGAAGGCACAGGGAAGATAGGAAAGTGGAAAGGTGGCCCTTCACTTTAACCCCCCTGAAAATATAAATAATTTATTGTCATGATTAATATGAAGGTTTCTTTGGCTGATGTCTTCAATTGCAGAGTTATAATACTTACAGAAAAACACATGGCATCTTATAAATGTTCTATAATTTAGCGAAGCACCGGGATCTGGAAGCAGAGAACTACCCATTCACACTTTATCTCCCTGTATCATTCTCCCTCCTTTGCTGTTGGTGAATTTTTGAATTAAACTGAAACTACCTGACCTGCTTGCGGCTAAAGTCAGCTTGGCAGTTATAGAAAAGAAAACCTCTCAGAACCAAAGAGAAATGTCCCTGTTCCAAGAGGAATGAATAGGTGGCTGAACGGTGCTAGCGCTGCCTGCAGTGGGTGATTCCCTGCTCATCCAGGCTGGCTCTGCAAACGACCTCCTTCCCTTCACCCAGCAAGTCCACTGCTCCTTACCCTGGCTTCACCCCCCCCGTGGCAAAGTCTTTGTCATTTCCACTCTCCTTTAAAAAAGTCCAAACATATTCCAAGGTCAGGAAAGCAATGCCAGTTTGCAAGGAGAGAGGAGGCAGAGAGGATGGTTTGAGAGAAGCAACAGAAAGAAGGGAAAACTCCCAGAATTTGGGAAGGGTGTTGTTTGGGGTTGGGGAAGAGGGGAAAAGTCAAGTAGGCAATGGCCCTAAATGCTTGTTGGAAGGGCGTACAACAAGAATGCATTTCTTGGAGGGGTAAAGCTTTCCCATAATTAGAGCTGTCCGCTGCTGTACATTAACACTGCGTATGGATGAGCAACCCCTGGGTGAGGAGTGTCCTGTTGCTGGGGGTCCAGTGTGGGAATCGGCAGGCTACAAGGTTATGACAATATAGCCCATAAACACTGCGGAAGTGGGCCCCATGCAAAGGCTCAATTTTGTGAATCAGTTGCTTTTTTCAACCTTCTTTTCAGAAAAGTTTCTAGATTTCATCAGTGTCTGAGGCAATTTGTGAAGTCCTAAGTCTGACACCTAAATGTCTTCAGAACATCCTGCTCTTTCCTTGAGCACTTGTGTGGGGGCCTGCCACAAGTTTGTTTGTAAAACCATGTTTTAGCTGTCTGCAGAAACAACCAACAGCTTCCGCAACAAGACTAAAACCCTTTGCCAAGTCCCTATGAGATGAATTTAGCCCCTCTGTCCATAACACTCACTTGGTGACATTAATTTTTTATGTATTTTTTTAAATTATTAAAATATGCCAATCTTGGCCTCTAAATACCTGTACAGAAGCTGCAACAAAACTCATACAAAATGTCCTCTGAAATAATGATTACAGACTATCTTAAAGTGACTAAACATTAAGAAATTATCAATGGCAAATTTTCTGGGCTTCCTTTTAGCTGTCTGAGGAAAAGTTACCCCAGTCCTCCTACAGAAGAAACTGGTTGTCTGTTGTTTGGCAGCATGCACTTAGAGAAAAGTCCTAGTTGAAAATCATGTATTTCTTTTAATTTTAAAACTTGTCTTTGTGGAAAACGACATTAGATGGTAGTTTCTTCTCAGATTACCTGCATGCGCTTTTTCTGTCATAACCAATCTTCCTCAGCTCCTCTTCTCATAATTTCTTGGCTGTCCCTTATGATTCATGCCTCCTCTCAAACTCAAAAGAATTTTTCTTTCTCACCTTTCCCTACCATCCTCCAGTTAGCTAAACTGTGTAGTAACCTCTTGGGATTAAACTAGTCACCAAATTTACAAGCTAGAAGGTAGAAGGCCTAAGATGCTTTTTCATTGTAATATTGCAATTTTCAGGGAGCTGAAAAGGAATTCTCAGTGTCACCCAAAGGTCTGAAATTCTGAAAATAGGAACCTCCCTCTGCTTCAGACATCTCCAACACCCTGCCTTCCTAATTCGCCCATTAAAGGTGCCATTGCCTCACTCTTGCACAGACCAGTGACAGTGGCACCTCAAACCTTGCCACTATCACATCTTTGAGCTGAAAACCAGGAGGCAGAGCTGAGAGGGAGAGAAGAAAGAAGAAATGTACATCAAAGCAAAATGATTTGTCCAACTATATTTTACTTCATCTCCTGGGCTGAGATTTTAGGAGGAAGCTCGGCTCCCCATTTCCATCTGGTCATAGAGGAAAAAAATGGAAGTGCCACCAACAGTATAGTCAGTTTGATTGCCTGCAGGAACTGCTGCCTTGCAGATGTTTTTCTAAATGGTTGCAAGACTACAGCACTGGACCTATCACAGCCTTGGGGTTCCTTTTGAGCATTAGTTTATTCTAAAATATGACCTGAAATGCATACCAGAAAGGAGCTGGGAAAGGGAAAGGCTTCCCTTTACCTTTTTGCTGTGGAGAAGAATCATTCCCTTTCCAGAGTCCTCATAGATGCTCTTCCTGCACACCGTTACCTTCTCTCTTCATGGCCGCTTTCTCTTGCTCCCTTTGAGCATCTGGTCAACTCTGCAAGGCCATCGCATGCTTTCTGAGTGGCCATTAATGGTATTAGCAGCAGGATCACTTAGGAGGAGATGGTAGAAACAGTGTGGAACAGGGTGGAGTGGGATCTGTTTTTCCTGTTTCTGGTGCTGGAAAAGAAGGAGTGGCAACAGGGAGGTGTCCTTAATGGGAGATTTCAGAAATATAAATATTTTGTTCGTATTTAATTCTGAAAATGGAAGCCAGTCAGAGGACATGGCAGGAAAGAGCATGAGGTGGATAATGTTTTAAATCTTTGTATTTCCTTAAGGCACTTAAAATATGTTCTTATTAGAACTTTCCAAATCTGATATTGATTTTTCAACTTGTAAGTTATGTGTGACACATGTAATAACTACCATTAGTTTTGAACTTCAGTTAGCCATTTTTCATGCTTTTATCACAAATACCAAGCCATTTAATTTGTATTTTTTTTTTTTTTAGGGGCCTGAGTTTCTTGAATTGTAAAGAAAATGTGAGAATTTCAATGTTTATAATATAACAATTTTCTAGTGCTTACTACTGAAAGCCGGAAAGTCAAAACAAAGACAGGAATGCAAAATTTTCAGCAGCAATTTTTAATATTGTTGCTGGTGATGCTGGGACAATAAATGGGAAACCAGGTTTCAAATCAGGCCTTTAAATGCTCATCTATTCCCCAAAGTCTGTGGGTGGTTCAGTGTTGTCCTGTATATAGTGTCCTTTAACGGTGAAATTTGTTGATTCAAAAGATGGAAGGCTGTTTCTAACAAGAATCACCTGACACCGTACCGGACTGCCAAGAGAAATCACAGCCCTCCTTTCCAGCAGGTACCTTCTGGAGCAGACCTGGATCTGCCCGGGAGAGCTGCAATATCACAAAGGCACAGGAGGTGGCACCAACCTCCCAGGAGTGACCCCGGGAGGCAGAGCCGGGCTCAGGCTGGCGCGGGGAGATCCGCTGGCGGCCTCTGCATTGCCTCCTCCGAGCCCTCAAAAATACCGCTAGCCAAGAGGTGCTGGGGGAGAAGTGAGAGCACAGAGGAGGATGCTCACTGTGCTAAAGGCAGACGAAGCTGAGGAAAAGAATCAGTGGGGATGGTGTTGGGAACACATTCCGCTGCCTCTCAGGAGACCTGCAGCACTGAAAGCTGAAGTGGCCGTTTCAAGGGCTGTGTCACAGGCACCTACGATATTGAGGGTGGTTTTGGGAAAGGAGTGGACTCCGGGGAACTCCTTGCTATGACTGCTTAGAAGGTCAGGAATTTTTTGCTTGCCGAGGGTGGTATAAAATCTTGTGCAGATCCTGTTGTGAAGCTCTTGCTCAGGCAATATGTAAAGTGTTTGGTTAATGTAAAACACGTATTTATAGTGACTTTTTAAAGCATACTAGAATTTAATAGTTAATAGCCTGGTTAGCGATGACATGAGTGAATGAATGATAGCACACAAATATTAGCAAGAATATTATAGTAGCTGTGGAGGAATTATGAGGATGCTGAGTTCCTATAGCATAAAGTTTTATTTTGAAGGAAAAGGTATTTTTTTCTTTTTTTTTTTCCCTTCTTTGCAGAAAGTGCAGAATTCAAAATGGAAAAATCTAAGATTAAATCTAAAGCTGCTAGCTTACAAGTGAGAGGTGAAAAAGTGACAGTCTTCACAGTAATACTATTCCATATGGCAACCAGCAATATTTTCCATTCCTGTTTTTCTTTTCAAATGTTTCTTTCTGGTGCTGCTGAACTTCTTGCCCTCTTAAATGCTTTGCTTTCTGATAAAAGAAGCACTGCAAGCTCATCCTTCTTAAAAGGAGCTATTTATTCAGTGAAGTTTTTTTCAGACCACTTATGTAACTTCAAAACAATTCCCAGTGCTTTCCTTTCTCTGCCTCTTTGTGGGAAGCATCTGGATTCTTGGGCTGAACAGATATTATATAAATACAATACACTGTGCCGCTATATCAACATCAATTGGTGCAGTTGGATCACCAGTGCTGTACAGCTGCAGAAAGGAAATGGTTTTGACAAATAGGATACGTAGGATTTTTCCAGTACCGTATTTAGAAAGATTGCCACGTGAAATCCCCGTTAGGCAGCAGTACTACAAAGATAAAGGCGAGCTACATAAAATGCTGCAGCAGCAAATGTGGATCTCTCACTTTCTTACTGAATTCTTGCTTGCTGCAATCATCACCATGCCTAAGTGAAGAACAGCAAAATGTATTGGATTATCAGGCGTAGGAAATCTGATGACTGATAGAGAAAAACAACTTTACTCCAAGGCACAGATGGGAAGCACATACTGTCCTGAATTTGTCTGCTTTTCCTTTAGAGAATGACAAGTATTTAGCATTATACGTCCCCTGGGTTTCAGTGTTGAATCATGAATGTTAGCTGTGTATAACATTTCAAAGCAATCGTACTGTTAGCACAATTACAAACACACTTGATTAAACCATCCTACACTATGAAAAGAAGTTACAAACAATAGATTCAGGTCCAGTTTTTCTCGTTGGCATAGCCCTGTTCAGAAGGCTTCAAGTAGGTCAATTTACAAGCATAATCTAGGAGGAGAGAGCTGAAGTGGTGACACAAACTGTGTTGTTGAGTGAGTAAATTATACTCCATTGCTAAGGTATTTTTGGTTTTCCCTGTTTGTTTTCCTAGTACTGAGCAGTGGGGTTTGTGTTATTTGTACAAACTAGGAGGGAGACTTTGCAATACAGAAGTCCTGACACTACTCAAACATGCAGTCATATGCTCAGATCATTCCATGCTTTTTCCACTAAGGATGATGGTACCCAGCTCTGTCGAATACGCCATACATGGCCCATTGCTAGTAAAAATACTCTTTTTCCATTAATGGATCCTGACAGGAGGGAAGAGAAGAATCAGCCCACAATCTGCTGTCTTGAGGTTGCCATTGACAAAACAATTTACCTAAATATTTTCAGGCATTTGATGAGGATCGAGTATCAGATGGATTGGAAAAGGAATAGAAATGACAGGAAGATTGTGAAGATTTTTGGGAGAGACCTGAAGAATGAAAATGTCTTTTCCAGATCTTTCCAACATACCTCAAGTTGGCCAAAAAAGGGAAGGCATTTTGCATCTAAAGACTATTTTAGTAGAGAATCCAGAAAGTGCTACTGGGGGAAAAAACTTACCTTTGAAAACATCTTGACTATCAAAGGAAAGAATTAGACTGTCACTTGGACTATTAAATTGTTTGAAATATGAAGGATACTATTGGAAGGGGTAGTGGAGATGATGGATTATACCTATTTGCTACACAGTGGCAAAATAGATGCATAGTAGTGAGGTTTCTAGTGTGCCACTTCTTTATTTCTAGTGATTTATTGGCAGAAGGCCTGTAAAAATAATGGAAAATCAAACAAAGCAACCAGTTAGTTCAAAAATCATAGCATTAATACTCTTAACATGTTCAAAAGCCATATTTTTATTTTAAATAATATTAGTCACCTTTTAAATAGGGTATTCTATGCTTTGTCTGAGGTCAGAGCAGGTACATGGTGTTTGCATAACTCACAAGGTACAAAGCTCTGCTATTTCTGGGTGCTCAGAACACCACTGAACCAAGATTGCATATTTATAATGCACGTTTTCTTCTTGAAGCTCATGCATATCTCTGATTATAATTCCTAAAAATTACTTGAATGCCTGCATGCAGTTTAAAGTCATGTGTCAAAGTCAAGTCTTTTTAAAGAAGTGATTTGCAGAAAATGAAAATACACCTAGCCTTTTTATCTTAAATCTCGCCCTCTCAGCAGAAGAAAAGGATCTGAGTAGAAGAATACAAACCTGCTCTTACAAAAACCAATGGAAAATGTACAAGATGAAAAAAACCCCATCAACTGCTGATATTGGCAATCTAAATCCTTTGGACGCTCTAATACTGAGAATTAAGAGAATGTGTGTTCTGCTGATGAGTTATCTCCACTGATGGAGAAGGAACAGCCTGAAAATGTATGAAAATTTAGGGGGTACAGTCTAAAAATAATTTACCAGAAAAAATAAGTTTTGAAAAGCCCCATTTCAAAAGTCTGTTTTTATAATGAAGGATGCAAAATTACTCATCAGGTGCTTAATCACAATCTTCTATAGTTTCTTGGCTGCTTGCTAATATGAGTATTACCATCCAGACTGATTTAGTTGGCTCAGCTCTTCCCTTGATGGCTTAAATGATTTACTATCCATCCTTCTGAGAACACAGGCTCTAGGAACACTTGTTCCAATCTCTAGGACATGCCTGCTCTGTGCCTGCTCTGAGGAAGGCTTTTTTTCTTTTTTTTGGCTTTCTTATCCTTTGGCTCAAACTGCTGACAAAAACACACGCATAGGTTGTGAGATAGATGTTGCATGTGCCATTTGGTCCAGTTAAAATACTACAAGTATACTAAGGCTTCCTGAGGACTGAATATCCTCTTGCATTAGGGAAGCTGAGAGTAACACGATTGAGTAAGTTTATCTACTTTTACAACAGATAGTAGGCCTGTGACAGCTGAGCTAGGGACAGCATGAATTTAGTAGGACACATACCACATTTTGTGAGGAATAAGTGCAATGTGTATAAGATCAGAAGCAACTCCGTTGTCTTCTTGATCTTTTTAGCCATCCTTAGGTAAGTATGTTTAAGACTTCAGAGTTCAAGAGACTTGAGCTCAGTGTATCAGGTTAAAGTTTAAGCAGTCCCTACTCTGTGCCTGCCTTTCCCTGCCTGGAGAGCCTCCTGGTTTGCTCCAGGCCACCCTGCCAACATCTGTGCAGTGTGAACCATCAGACAGCTTGAGCTCAGATGACCATATCCTGGGGAGGGGATTCCACTCCCTCCTGTTGGAGGGATTTCTGCTCTTCTGTCACTCTTGGCTTAGGGTGCAGTGCCTTTGGTTTCAGCTCTCTTCTTCCCCTCAGTCGTGCAGGAATTCTGAGGAACAGAGGGAGCAGGCAGCTTTCTTTAATTGAAGCATTGTTTTATATTAACAATAGCAGCATAATAACACCTAAGAGAAAAGGATTTTAAGTAGCAGAGTTTTATATCACATATATGTGTACCTGCCATCCTGATCTCAAGCAGACTTCAATTCCCTGAAGACTGTGGGCTGTTCCCCTCCTTCAAACTGTCCCACTCTTCTGGCTCTGCATGCCTGCCTTGCTTTTAACAGCCTCTCACCTGCTCACAGCATATGTCCTTTTAATTTGCCGTGTGCATCAATTTCCTGATCTCTTTCCACTGTGTTCACAAGGAAACCTATTCCAGTGAGTTCAGCAGTGCCTTAAGGGTAAAACCTCTAAGTGAATACCCTTTCTGTCAATGGTGTTAGTAGATTTGCAGTCTTCAGCCATTGTCGTATGTCTTGCTTATTCTTCCAGTGTGCTGTTAAACGAAATCAACAGCTTTATACGGAAATACACCAGTAACAAGCACACAGTCATATTCTATTCAGAAAATAACAGAGAGCAGCTGTGATATATAAAGAGTTGGTAATGCTAACCTTGAAGTTGCTGGATCATTCTCTTGTCATTCTTTAACTTGATAAATGAAATAACAAGAAGAGAACTCAGAATCACAGAATCACAGGATCATTAAGGTTGGAAAAGACCTGTAAGATCATCAAGTCCAACCATCAAACTCCTTTGGGCTGAATTTGGTGTTTTTCATAGTTAAGACTTTTCTGTTCAATGGGAATTTTGACTTAGGAGTCCAATCCCAGCTCCTTATGTTATTAGAGAGAGAGAGAGAGTAATTGAATGTTGAAATAGAAGCAGGCAGGTAAAACAATTGGAAGCTCTCCTGGATCTGTAAGTGTAATGTTGGATTTCCTACTCCAGACACTGCTTTCCTGACTAATATGTTTCTATATACTTCTAGAAATAACCCTTTATTCTGTACAATTTGAGTACATCTACTGTTTTGTCTGCTTTCTCCTCTTCTTTTCTTCAATGTATTGGGGATGGTCAAAATCATACAGTCAGGAAAGCTAACCTGTTTTACATTTTATGTGTGTAACATAGGAGCACCAAAGGTTATAACAGTTGTTCCATTTACACACACTAATGTTTGCAAAACATGGCCATAACATTTTTGTTGATCACTGCAATATATCTTGCATGCACATTGTTTGATATCAGCAAGGGAATATACTTCCTTTGTAACCAAGGAACCTTACACGCAGTCTCCAAGTAGCCCTTTCAATAGGCAGAATTAATCCAGGTTACTATGTGACTGGCAAATCTCTAGAGAACAAGCTTAGGAAATGGCAAGGGTGATTTGAAAGATTGGGCTCTACCATCAGAGCAGACTGAATGAGCATCCAAGGCCTATACTGAGAAGCCCTGTTCTGAGGAAGGCACTCACCATATTTTAGATAAGACATAAAACTGAGACCCGTGCTGCTTGTGGTCATCAGAGAGCTTGAACTACTTTCTGTAGTGTCAACACCAATACTGTGGCCAAGAGCCACACATGTTGTTACTTTCCACCTACCCAAATCCCCCAGCTGTTTCAGTGGTATATGATACCCTTCTCTACTTCCGACCCTAAGCTCGTGTTCAAAATCATTCGTTGTTAAGCAGCTACTGTGCTCCCTCTTGGGGTGGGAATCCCTAACTCTTGGGGCTAGTGTATAACATTTAATATTTCATCCTTCAACATCCTCTGAAGAATGGAGACATAGAAGGCCAGAAGGGGTATGTGAATGTATGTGTATTTAAAAGCTTGCTCCATAACTCCAGAGCTGAATGCCTCTCATGGCTGGCAGCAGTTTAAATCTTGAGCAGAACTTTGCAGGAGACTCACAGTCGTGATACAGCAAATTTTGTGAAACTTTGACATTTTCCCTCCCCTTCCCTCAGAGGATATATTTATATCAGTCCTAGGTATGAGTGAGAATTTTGTGGTTTGGCTTCTTTGCACAGAATCTAGTCCCATGGTGTCACCAGCAACCACATCACACTGTCTTGACTATAAATTGATCTTCAAAATAATTGTCATTTCTTTTTTGTACCTCTACAGCAAAGCCCCTCCTAACTTTAGACTGGCTTTCCGGTCCTTTTGGAGCTTATTCTTCCAAAGTCACCATCACCACTATGGGAATGAAGAGAAAGAGTGGGACAAGAAGCTGGTAGCTGGTTGTTATACTGGATGTGAAAGGGATGAAAGCATTGTCCTAGTTCACTGGCCTTTGGCAGATTGCTGCCAGCTTTCTTGGCCTTTTTTAAATTATGGTAACTTTTTGGATTTTTCAAGAACAGAAGATTGGATCCTTGTGGGTATTTTCCCATTATGTGCACTGAGTTCTGTGTATTTCAACCAAATCTTACCGAACTTTTGGACATTGTGTCCTCTGGGAAAACATAATCGCACAGGAAGCTCTTCCAAGCACCCTGCAATTAGTGAAATTTTAGCTAGCAGGTAACTGATATTCAGGGGAAAACAGTTTCATTCTGCAAGTAGATAGGGCTGCTATTTATTTCTCATTCCCCTTTTAGTCTCCAATTCTTTTGCCCTTTCCAGTTTTTTCTTTATTTCTAGTGGAAATAACCATGGAGCTTTATTTGCAAGACATCTTAGCAGCAATTACTTGGTTGGAAACTTAGATGGATACTTAGGAACCTTGCTTAAGTGGAATCCATGGTGGAAGACATCCAGGAAAATCTATTGGCGGCTCAGATTGTACTGAGTAGTGTTAGAAGATTTAAGTCTCTCCAGAGATGCTTAAATCTCAACTAGATTCAGCAACTGCAGCATCTGCTGCAGCTCTTGTTAAAAAGTAAAATAATAATAAAAGATAAAAATGAAATAAAATAATATAAAAGTCAAATAAATGTAAGATACTAATAAACTATGCTAAAGTGCAATATCATTACTAATATGAAAGGTAGAACTGGCAGCATGGAATCTAGAAAGGGAACAAGAGATGTAACTGAAACCATATCAGAAACAAATTTCACCAATGTCAGTCACTAGGCAAAGATTTTCAAATAGCAGGTCCCTGTACAGGTGCATGGAGTATTGGCAACAGAACAAGAAAAGTTCAGCTATGACTCAATTTCACTGGGAAGGAGAGAAAGTTATTGATATAATGAACACAATGAAAACAGTTACGTTTCAGGACTGTCATCCACGTTTTTGTGCATCTGGAGCATATTTTTCTTGGAGCACAAGTAGAGATAAATCCTCATTTGAAGTCCAAAGAAGTCAACAGAAATCTTTAAATTTACTTCAGTGGGTTTTTCACCAAGCCTTTGACTGGCACATCATGT
Organism: Gavia stellata; assembly: GCF_030936135.1. Classification (NCBI taxonomy): domain Eukaryota; kingdom Metazoa; phylum Chordata; class Aves; order Gaviiformes; family Gaviidae; genus Gavia; species Gavia stellata. The sequence continues at coordinate 18,428,111 of NC_082599.1, read as the reverse complement.
AAGCAGAAGTCTTAAATGAGAATCAGATTAATTCTTTTGGCTTGCACTGTGGCGGACACCTTTTCTAGCATTTTGGATGGGGAAGCAGCAAAATTTTTATGAAAATGTTTTGCTTTCTTGCAATGCACATGAGGCAAATGCATTGATAGTGACAAACCCAACAATACCAGGCCTTTATAAAAAGCAAGAAACCATAGAGCCCTGGAGGGATGTGACTCTGCCAGAGGTAACCCATACATTTAATGTAAACTTGGATCATTTGCTAATCTGGAGCCAGAGTGCCCAGTGCCAGGCATTAATAAACCCTCAATGCCCAGTCATCAGGAGGGTGCCACAGGGACATAAAATACCAACTTCAGGAGCTCAGAGGTTTCATGGCATTATCCGCTATAGTTTTACCTCATTCACCAGGGCTTAAGTTTCTTTTGGGCTTTCCACAAGTAGGCACTGACCCAGTATTTGGCCTTTAATGAAGAACAGAAGCATTAAATGCTCTAAAGTTTTCCAATAAAGATGCGAGCCATTACTGAAATTCTCTCATTTTATCCTAATAACATTGCATTTCCTGCCAATAGCCTAAAACATGCCGTTATTCTCCCTGAAAAGAAAAAGGTCTTAACTCTAAAATAAGACTCTGGAAATGATATAATATAAACATGTGCTGACATTAATTACTGTAATATTTATCTATAAAACAGATGGTAGTGCTTTCAAAAATGTGTGAGCAATGATCAGAATGAATTCATTAGGCATTTATACTGCTGTCATGTACTCGGATAGGTGTTGCCTTGGACCCTGCTATATGCTAAGGGGTTCTTTCTTTTTAAGTGAGGTTTTACCAAACAGATGGAAAACATTATTAACTACTGTTTTCCTTTCTTGTCAAAGATGTTTTGTCTAATCATCGCTATAATTACACATCCACATTGTAGTAAATCATGCTGTATAAACATTTAGAACAGAGTGGATTATTAGGGTGAAATGCAAAGTATTCCAGACATTAAAACAAAACAAATATGGACTGGACTCTGCTGAATAATAACAATTTTCAACATCAAGGACAGACAAAACATAATTTAATAGCTTTGGCTTTTCTTTCTTCCATTTATGTCCCATTATTCTATGTACAGTGTATCCTGGGTGCTTTCAAATGCCTCCCTCCCCTTTCTTTGTGTGAGTATTTTAGTGAGGAGACATTTTCCTTTATATAGCACCTCCCTTCAACATCTTGCTGCCACTGTTTTCTTCTTTCCATTTAATGTATGACCACAAAAGCATTCAGGAATGAAGTGGACAGCAATGAAATCTAATGGGGGCCCTTTGTTTCCTAAAATAGCCACAAAATTTCCATTCTAGTTGAAGCAAGTGTGTTTGATCAGGGTAACCAATTATTTTGGGACCAGATCCGCAGTACTCAACTTTTCCACCTGCAGCTCCGCATCTGGCAGGTTCAGAATCACAAAATATCGACATGAACAACTGCATTTCTGTCAGGCTTGTGACTCCACTCAAAGGCTGCCACAGCCCCACGGCGGGTCACAACCTCAGTTTGGGAACTGCTGGCACAGGTGGTGGTTCGGTGCAGTTCACACCACGCAGATGTACTTGGCCCTATTTGGCCAAGCAGTGAGCGCAGTGGGGATGCATTTGATTTAACATCTATGGCATAGATGCCTATATTTGTGCTGGTCATCCTTTAAAGTCAGTGGAAAGAAATAGGAGCTTTTATGGCACTGGATTAATTGACTGTACTGACAGAGTGAATTCTGCTCTGGTGCCCAGATCTTTCTACTTCAAGGCTCTCTAAACTTCCAGGATTTAAAAGGTCCTGCTTGAAACTAATCCCTTCCTGTTATCCCAAAGGCTTGTGAATACTGTCTTATAATGTCAGAAAATTTAGTTACTGTCCTTCTGTAGACATCACGAAAGGCATCTGTTCAATTGTCACAAAGCTCAGATTCCATCAGAGACTGGAAGAACATTTATTGCATCTTAGATATGGTTCATACTTGGAAAACTACAAATACCTTAACACTGTGTACAATTTCAGGACAATTTTCACATAATCTTTTCTAAGAGTCAGGCTGCATCAACATTTTCCCCTTCTAACTTAGTTAAAGGTTATTGCACCAGCTGTTTCTTGCAAGATCAAAAATTTATGGTAGCTATAGGAGCTGTGGCCAGACACTAAAATAAAAAAAGGTTTCATTTGGTTTAGACCTTTTCTGCATACTTTTGCATCCAAAATAGAATTGTGCAGTGTCCTGCTATTCCTGAAAGACACTGTCGCCAACTGCAGAACTAGCAAAATATCAATGATACTGGGCAAATGAAGTTGGTTTACAGAGGAGCTGAAATACTGAAAAAAACCCAAACAAACCCCACAAGGAGAGATATAAGTAGCTTCTACAAAAAGCAAACTAACTATATTCGATGTTAGAAAAAATCTGTCTGTACAGAATTGATTCACCAAGCAATAACGGCTTGATCCCTTCATCTTCTGTGGTTCAATATCAAGATCTACTTAAAGGATAAAAATGCTGGAGTCTTTTTTTTAAAAAAAAAAAGCCCAGGAAAGCCAGATTTAACTTTCATGATATTTCCACAGAAATGAGTGTAATTTTCCTCCTTGTATCAATCCTGCTTTTATTCCTATTAAAAAAAAAATAATTAAGCAGTACAAAGCAATGTTTTACTGCTGCAGATTAATATATTTCAATCTACAAATATTTACATAGTATTTTGGAAGTTGATCATGGCTTAGATTTTACCAGCGCCGTTCTCATTGTTGTAATTCCTTATGTTGCCTGAAGAAAACCAAGGGTACAGATCTGGCTATTTCTACAAGCTGATTACAAAGTCTGCAACAAATTGTGAGAGTTAGGGCTTGATTAGCGTCTGCTACAATATAAAAACTCATGCAGATTGTTACTACATCAAAACAGGCTGATCATTAGCAAACCTGTTATATCCTTCCACAGATGCATTTTTTTACAACTTTTACAGGCATACCTCAAAAGCCCACCTTCTCAGCTCTCCTATGTGGGTGGCAGAGGGTTTACTCAGCTTTGTTTTGCTGTGATGAAATGACCCCGCAGTACTACGACGCCATTAGCTGGCAGGGCACTAGGTCTTTAATGTTGCTCTTTCAAAGCACATTAAGGCCACTGCAAGTTTCCTGGCTCAGGAGATGCATTTCCAGCTGCTGCTTCGCCCTGCCAGTATTGCACAAGGACTTCCCCATGTGTTCACCCTTTGTACCCAATACTGCACTGAGGTGAGGTTGACCAGATGACAGCTCCTTACTTAAATGCTGGTGCACGGTTAGGATCAGTCTGTTTGCAGTGACGTGCTCTTAGGGTCATATTAGAGCACGCTCTAACCTCTCAGTAAACACTGTTAGGGACTGCCATGCCACTTATTTCTACCGACAGCAATACATAGGCCTGGCACATTGGGCCTTCTGGAAAAAGTGGATATTCAGGATGTCTTTGCGAAGAACCACTGAAGTCATGAAAGGAAAAGCTAAGGAATGTCACACCTGGTACACAAATCCATGCCACAGGAAGAATATCTCATGAAGGCTCTCTCATGCTATGAGAAAGCCAAGGACAAAACCCCACTTCTGGCTGCTTTGAAGCCACCAGTTTGTATTGGGACAGGCTGGACAATTTGCGGAGTCATCCTCATGCCACATTTTAAAGCTGACATCAGCGACCTATCAAAGCTATCAAGAGCACTGGGACTGACTGATGATGGCAGGACCTTATACTATACCAGAACATCTTTGATATAAAGTCTACAGCAGGAGGAAAAGAAATCAGCACTAACCCCTCACCTGGCCACCCTGATAGGAAAGCCTCCTCTTTTAAGTACTGTTCTTGTAGCATGTAGTGGAGCAGATGGTCTGTAGACCCTTCTGGAGCACACATCTATTAACAGCTTTCCTGTTACTGTGGTAAAAGGGTTTCTATGATGCTGCTGGACTTTTCTATTTATAAGCTCCTAAGAGGTGTGATGATGATATATGACAGTAAATATAATATATGACTGGTGTTTAGGGCTGAAACTCTTTTTTTTTTTGGGTGCTAGCTGGATGTTGCCATTTTGGGCAGATTTGGGCCACTAAATAGCTTTTCCCATGTTGAAAGTGTATAAGGGAGGTATTACACTAAAAAGAGTGCTGTGAAAATGCTGTCTGGCTTTTCCTTTCCACAGACGTCTCCTCATTTCTTTCTGTCAACTGTCAGCCATAACAAACTTGTACCACCAAAATGTAGCTGGGGAGGTGGATCAGGAGTGGTTGAGGGGGAAGGAGCTGTTTAAGACACCGCTGCTCTAAGAAAGCAAAAGTTCTCAATCATCCAGATGCATGTCTCTCTCTTTCAGTTTGCCTTGGATGACACAAAATGGCACATATATTCCTCTTCTCTTCAGTGCACCAACTTCAATAACAGTACCTTATACTGAAAACATATTGAGGATTGTGATAATGAGACATAATTTCAGCTTGCTTGTTTAATAGTTGAACTAGTGTCTTGCTTCTCAACAGAGAAGGACAGGGAACTGAGTGTAAAAGCCTCATCCTGATCTCACAGCTGACGCAGCAAAGACTTTCTCTGTGGCCCACGTGAATGTAGGAAAGAAATGGGAGACACTGAGTTAGGTCCTGGGAATCATGAGGAGACAACCAACCTTGCCTGAAAACATGCTCTGACTGCACTTTCCTGCATTCATGGCACCTGCTTTACAGCCTGCACAGAGTGTAGGTGCTGTGAGGAGCTCCTTCCCACCCAGATTATGGAGTTTGGAGAAGAGAGACTTCTGGGAACAGATCTTTGAATTTCCAATCCTACAAAAGGGCCTATGCCTTGGCATTTGACTTTTTGAGTTACCAGAAGGATGGCAGGAAGGAAAACCTAGGGTGAAACTCAGCATACACACCTCAAGTTGGTTAGCTCCTTACTGTAGGAAGAAGAACTTGGCAAAGTTTCAGCTGGTAACCAGATTTATCTGAGCAGTGAGGGGGGCCCACCCAGTGGGTGCTGCAGAGGTGAGCTCTGCACCCACTGGTGCTGATTTCCACCGTTTCACTGTCACCAGGGAGTTCTGCAGGCAGCAACACTGCTGCTACAGTGTTGCAGAGCCCTTTACTACCAGGACCTCAATCCTCAAAAGCAGGATTGCAGAAAAGGCAAGTGACCTGAAAACAATTCCCATACCAGTGTCTAGTCAATGTGCTCTTTCCTAGTATTATCGTCACTATTTTCCTACTGTTACCACCATTGATGGGGTATGGGCTAGTACCACTGAAAAAACCACTACAAACCCAAAACCTGGTAGGTTTGCTCTATTGCAAAGCTTTTGGCAGACTGTCAAATATATCGCTAGAAACTGCCAGCTCCAATAGTGTTTTCTTCATGCTAGCCAGTAAGAGATCGATAGCAGTGCTAATCATGAAAGTAAAGCGAGATCATAAGAGAGCAGTAAAACAAGGGAAACTGTGAGTTTCACCTGTCATTCCTGTTGATTCTGGATGGTTTCTGCTAGTAATTTCATAATGCATCATGAATTTCCATAAGGCAGAGGGCCCAGCACATGCATAAAGAACTTTTGGAATTTTTGCCCATAGGGTTGAACACGTAATACAGAGAAAAATTTTGATCTGTGGAAATACGGGCTGAGATTGCAGTAGGGGACAATTAGCCATCTGGACTCAGGTATTACAGGTTGCCTGGTAAGCCCCAGTGCAGTGCAGATAACTGTAACCTCCACACATGAGCAGACAGGCCCTGTGGCTGCCCCAGTAGCCTCTTTAGCTGCTGTTTAGTAACTCTTTAGCTTCAGTAAAACGACTCTAGGCTTCTGCCAGTGTGAAACCAGGCACAGGTCCTGGCAGCTGAGTTCAGAGGTTATCTATACTTACACTATGAGTATGCTGAGTCTGCAGGAGGCTAGCTTGATTCGTAGACAAAAGGGACAGAAGATGGGCTAAATTACACAGGATTAGACTCTCATAGCTGCGTTTCAATATTTGCACCAGTGTGTGTGAGACACAGCAGAGCCATTGATTTTTCCCGGATGCCAGCCAGTGGGAGCACTGCAGGGCCAGGACATAACTGGGCGGAAGAAAGGGCTCCTATTCCCCCTCAGCAGCCTCCTCCAACCTTCTGTGCTCAGCATGGAGTTGAGAGCAAAAGGTGAAAGACTATTCAGTGTTTCTCTGCTGGGAGGACACTTGTCAGGAGATGGGGCTCATGCCAGGGCTGAGGAGGAAGCAACCAGGCAAGAAGCTTCCAGACAGCAATTATAAAACAATCCCAAAGAGCAGACTTTAGACAGCTCAGTTTAGATCATAGGAAACAATTTATGAACCTATCGTGTTCTGTTTTTCACTAGACTGAATGCTGATTACACAGACAGTACATGGTCAGGTTTCTTCACCAACACGTGTATACTTAGCACTTGCTGTGATGGAAGGTGATGTGCCAAGCAGCCGGATTTCAGACATGCAAAGGTATAGGGCAGAGAAAAAAAAAAAGTAAGGGTGATACAGTTTATACAGTGAAAGGTTTACTGAGCTAGGGCTAGGCACTCATAAAGATAGGGTAGAAAAAGCCATATTATAATACTTTTGATAAAAGGAAGTAGCATAGATTTCACAGAATTAGGAGGAAAAGCTCATATATTTTTACTGAAGTATTTTGTGTTGTATTTCATCTGTAGTGAAAGTAGAGGAACTACGGAAAGAGGTCCATCCAGCCCTTGATTGCTTACTTAGAAGAATTATTACAGAATTTATATACAGACCATGTCTCATCTCAGGCAATGTACTTTTCTGTCATTCATTCCGACACACACAATTTTAATATAACCAAGCCAATCAAAGATGTATTCTGTGGCATGATCAATATGCATGTTGAAGCAGCTTTAGAAGGAAAGTGCAATGTCCAAAAGCTGTAGAAACAATGAATAAAACTTCACACTACCAGAAGATGACAACTTTTTACTTGTTATTCATTCCTCAATTTATCCCTGAAGACTTCAAAAAGTTCAAGCAATTTCTATACTTTTAATACTTTTGGTGTTCTGCTGAAAATAATCTGTGATCCTTTACAAAGGCTTATCAATTCAAAGTTTCTGAATTCTGGATGCCTGCTAAACTTGAAATATTTAAATAGTCAATGTGAAATTCTTCTTCTGACATCTATTAGTAAAACAATAGTTAATGATCTAGTACACAGCGGTGAGAAGTATCTGTGTTCATAGCAAGTTGTCAGATGTTATCAGTCGTTGAACAATTTTCATAAAACCTTTTCTTTCTTTCCTTAAACAATCCTGTTTTTACTTGGATTGTATCAGCCTCCACATCACCACTGAAGAAAAATTAAACTAGACAACGAGCTTGGGGTTGTATATACTCCCGAAGTAATTTAAAAACAATGGAAGATTATATCACCTGTGGATATATGATCTGAGTGTTATGAACTCCCAGGACACTGCAATGAGCTCAGTAGTGTATGTGATGTCTAGAGAAGATGTCATCCACTGCCCAAAGCTGCTGGTTCCTGTTTCATGTACACAAGGGTATTATTAGGTGATATAATTTTGATGATGTAATGTTTGCAATTTTGTATCCTGTTTCCATAGTTTTGGTAGGTGGAATCCTAGGCTGAAATTACTTTTGCGTGGTTGAATTAATCTCTCCCATTAAAAGAGGCTGTTTTTATCACTTGTCTGCAGAATCTAAAATAGCAGCACTCCAAGCAGATGGCTATCCTCTTTGTCACAAGACAGATTCTGACTTGCAGATTCTATTTATGAATCAAGATAGATCTCAGTGGTAACTATTTGCTCATATAAATATTTGCCCAAATTTTCCCAGAAATAAAGGTAAACTAAAATCAGAAGAAAATTGGTAGAGATAAAAAGTTCTTTTTTCTGCTTCAGTTACGTAATTAAGATGGAGAAGTGCAAGCTACTCTAATAGTAGACTCCTGTGGAAATAAAGGTATTTTCCTATAAACATAAAGCTTACCAATTTCCTGTTGTCTGCATAACCTGAAATCGTCTGAATTCACCCTGAGTGAGGACTGCAGGAATGGCTCAAGCGGACCTAAGACTGTGCTACCACTGACAGTGAGGGGACCCCCTCACCCCCTTTGCTTATGTGCTCCTGCCACTTCACCTGTGCCAGCTCTGCCCATGTAGTGCAGCCATGGGGGAGTGAGACCAACTTGCTGACAGAAACCTTCCCTCTGCAAGGTTTGTTTTCAATCAGGAATTGGAGCTTTCCCACTGCACATGCTCAGGCGGCAGTGGGAGCATGTAGCTGTGAGTGGGAATAAAGATAAAGTTGCTGCTTTTGGCAGCAGTATGGTCTCAGAGAGGCTTCTGCAGCTTGTGGAGTGCTCCCTGAGTGCCTGTGCTGTGGAGGATATATTAAGACCATTTGGGCAGCTAATAAAGCCACCCCTTACCTTTAGTCAAAACAAGATTGTAGGAGCTGCACAAACTCTTTTCTTCATGTTGTAGCACTTGAATCATGTAACTCGTGTTGTATTGGCAAGTATATTTCTCTCCTGAAAAAGTGCTGCTGAGGAATAATGGATTAGGAAGGCGCCCTTCATTTTTAGAGATGACAGAATAATAACATGACATGCTTCCTAAAATATAGATAGTTATAAACTCAACTTTTGCCCTGGACCTATTCAATCTCTTGTACAAATTAATAATTAAACCATGCTTTAGTTTTTGCTTAGGAGTCTATAACCCTTTAAAGCCTGTAGTTCCCTGTAACATCTAGGCAGAGCTTACCTTCTCCTTTCGTGATACATATGAATATCTGAATTACACAGCAGGATGAAGCTCGTTTTGTTTATACTAGTTGAATTGATAGGATATTTTTACTCATAGCCACACATCTTAATTCAGCACATTTTTATGTGAGGAAGCAAAACTCCTTTTGTTTCTTGAAAGGGTAAATCCTGGAACCTGCACTCAGCCTGATCACTCTTGCTGGTGGAAGGGCCTTTCCATGGGAGCTGTGGGGAAAAAATGAACCTTTATGTTGCTAGTACAGTCTCAGGGCGACATTAGCTTGTGCAGCTAATCTGTTGCAACTCCATGGAGTTAGTGAGGGAATGACTGGCAGATCTGGGCGGCCCTGTTCTCCCTAGCAATAATAACATCGGGCAGAGCGTGCTCCTGCACTGTCTGCTCCCATAGCATAGAGACCATGCACAATCTCCTTTTGCTGTTCCTCAGGTGTCACGGGCAGCACAGCAGGGCCATGCCTTCAGCTTGTATTAAGGAAGAGGTAGGATCTGACTGAGTCTGCCTAGAATAGGATCTTAGCAGACAATGCAACTTTAGAATAACAGGCAGCTATGAAGAAGTAGCCAGTATTACTTATGTCTGTAATACAGGAAGTGCCTTTCTCATGTCGGCTGGTAGCCATCTGCCAATGCGCCCTGCAAGCAGAAAGCTTATGGTGCCTAAAGGTCAAAAGGAAGTTTTCTAGTATCAGCTTTCTTTGCTTTTGTAGTGCTTGTAAGACACAATCCAGCATACAGAGCTAAAGTTTCACACTATTTCTGCCTCACAGTATGGCTCTATAGCAATGTCTAGCTCTTTCATGATGCTTTCCATCACTAGAAATGTTCTGTAAAGGAGCTTATTTTCTTGTTCCAAATTTACAGATGAAGAAAGAAAGGTAATAAAAACATAAATACATAATGTCATTTTTATAGATCATCCAGCCAACTGCCTCAAAATTGAACCCTGGCCACCAAATCCCCATAGTGTGATCCAGCCACTAGGTAACAGGGCCTTCCCTTTGTGTACTCAGCCAGAGTGGTACAGCTACTGTTTTTATGGGAAGTCGTATTTCATGAAACATCCTGCAGCCATGTTCAGGGAGAGATTGTTTATTTTAAACAGAAGGGTAAAATAACAAGAAGCTCTAAGCAATTTTAAGAGCTGTTGACTTGCACATGTATTGAAGAAAATGTACTATTATAGAATCTGTGCTTGCTTATTTGGCTAGAAATTATGTTGTTGCTTAGATTTCAAGGCAGGGGGAGTTTCTGATCTGTTCATATGGTTCTAGCTCATTTAAAAACCTCCTCTGGTTTCCTGACTAGCCTCCTCTGTATTATCTCCCTTCCACAAATTGTTCTCCATGGTCACCCTTGTATCCTGACCTCAGGCCACAGCTCTCCACATTTCCAAGATCCCTCCAGCTAGGTGAGCTCTGCCAAGACTTCCCTGAGAACAGCTCTACCCTAATTCTTTCCTACATTCATGTTTCTTTGTACTAAGAAGCCAACATTTTCTGATAAATTACATCATCCTTCCTAGAGAAGTACAGGGAAATACTGGAGTATCTCAAATAGCTCAAGATGCTGACTGTTTGTCATCATTAATAAATTAGTCTCCAGCTATTTTTGAAAAGAAAGAAAAACTACGGGCCATTTCTGCCTATACAAGTCCATTAACACATCCTGAATAACAAAACATTATGTAAAAATACTTCCCTATGTATAGCGTTGCACATTCTCCATTCAACACAACACACTGAGTCAGATTAAATGAACAAAAACTTACTGAAAATATATGCTTGCAATTGCTTGTTCAGTGAGTCTTAAAACACTAAGCAACATAAGGTGATGCACCAAGAAACCACAGCTGAGAACAAATTTAAAAAAAAGAAAAAAAGGAAAGAGACAAAACCAACAGAAGACTGTAAAAAAACAGGAATTACTTGCAAGGAATCACTGCAGAGAGTGAAGGAAACAGAGTGCATGATATATGAGAGGAAACCATTATGACTTAGTTCTGCTTATACAGAAATCACTGTGAGATTTATTAGTAGTTCCCCAGGAGCGGGACCAAACGCTGTATAAGTGGGTATTGAATGAAAACAAAAGGTCTGGTACTGGACTGCTAACAGTTTACATCCTTTTATGTTCAATGTGTGCATTCAGATATTATGACATATACAGATTCAAAATAACAAAAGCTCACAATTAAATAGTTCTATAAAACATTGTTAGGTTCCTGGAAGACAATTTAACATCAAGGGTTTTCTTTCCCCTATGGAAAAAATCTAATAATTTCTTAATACCATGTGAAGAATTTCTCTAATTTCACAAACTACAGTTGCATGTAAATGTATTGAAACAGACTGCAAACCTCAGAAATGATCTGCAAGTAAAAAACTTTACATGAACTTTGTTATGTTGACATTTCAGTCAAGAAGAGATTAATTTCACTGATCTTAACAGGAGCTGAAAAAAAGCCAAGTGTCAAGTGATCGTGACTCTGTATATTCGGTAATAAAGATGAAAAAGCACCACTGTATTGTCCACTAATAACTGAATAATGCCATAGACCTGAAATTCATGGAAAAACCAACAGCCAAACAAACTCAAAAGCCCACAGAAGCCCAGAACCCCTGAATGCCCATGGGAAAGCCAAATAACATGTTTGCTGAAATGCAATAGTAATAGGTATTTATGCATTGTCAAATATTAGTCAAGACAGAGACATAGGTACTGCGCTTTGGAAAAATATTTTGTTTGAGGAAGGTGCACAGATTATTAAAAGGTCACAGAAAATAGGAAATTACTCATATCGCAGGACTTCAAAATCTCCTGCCACTTACAGGGGTGAACATACTGTGCCTCATCAGCTCAAATTGTAATGGAGATGATTTAAACCTGTATCACCTTGTTACAACAACTGTGAATGCAAAGGATACATAAAATCAAAGAGTCAAATATATACAAGATCTGCAAAAGTGTGTCCAAAGCTCAGTGTGCTTCTAGGCCCTGAGGTGGAAAGCTAAAGTGACAAATGGAAACCAAAGGCTTTAAAGTCCTTAGCAAACACTAAATGTCAATTCGTAATTGAAATGCTTGTGGGAAAAACTACTTTGACACAATAGATGGTGGATGATGGAACAAAAGATCTGACAGGTTGAATACAAGACCTTGGGAACTCTAGTAGTATATCCAAAGACTAAATGACAGATCTAAAAACTGTAACTTCATTCAGGTTACCGGACGCACTATAGACACAGAGTTGAGCAGACGAAACCAGAGAATCAAGGGGAAGTATTATGGTGATGGAGGAAACCCAGTGGAAAAGTAATCTTTTCAAACCCATGGGAAACAAAAAACTATGTGTAACTATATATATGGTATAACAGAGGAGGATTAGGTGAAAGACAAGGAATAATCCTCTCATGCCAGGAAAATTCAGTCATCTAATTCAAACTCCTGATCCAGAAGAAAATATTTTGGTTTGTTTGCAAGTGTTTTGGCTTATGTGTTGTCATGAGAAGATGACAGCAGATTACACTTAATGTTGCCATCCAGGACATAAAGTCTGATCACTATTTGACAGATACCACCAAGAAAAACTCAATAAGTTATAGGGAAAATTCTTGTCTGCATAAGTAGGGCTAGTTTTCTCTTTCAACAATTTCAGAAGCCCTGTGATTTTGCAGAAATGAATACAGTTGGACCCCGTTCTAATGAAGGTATCCAGGCATTTGTGCAGTGGAAATATAGAAATAATAGGAAATCAGTACCTCAGCTTGGTATTAAGGAGGCTTGCTCATTTACTGGCACTGCTTCTTATCAAATGAAAAGTAAGGAAAAAGATTATGAACATGAGCTGTAGATTCCCATTGCAATTTTTGCAACAGTATAAGGGTACTATTAGCATCATTACATTTTGACTGTGTCCATCTATATTTTGGCTTCAGTTTCAAATGGAGATTGTATTTTGCCTTGCTTTCTCTTCTAAATTGGTCTTCAAGGTTGATGTGTTACACAGTTTCTGGCTTCTACCTCAAGGAGCTGTACTTCAGCGGTTGTTAAAGAGCCTCCTACAAAGTTTACAGGTAACACTCAGGAGAAAGGGATTATACAAATATATTACAAAATCATTATAATTTTTTATGATAGACTCGATAGCAAGAAATACTGACTACCTACACCTCTTCTTAAAAGGGAGTTGCAACAGACTAACAGCATGCCTCAATAGAAAGTCTCATAATAATAGCATAGTCTAAGTGCAACAGAAATGTGATGAAAGTGCAAAAGAGTTACTCAACCACACTACTGCAGATCTTTCCAAAACCCTGATGTGCTGCAGTTTTTATAAGGGAAGATCTAATGATGCACAATGTTTGTTATTATGCTGCCATGGCCACCTAGTGAGGAATGTGCTTAAGAGAAAGTCAAATAAAGATGGCACAGTGACACTAACCTTGGCATAGGCCCTCTGTTGGACACAGAAACAAAGGTCCTTTGCTGAGTATGTCGGTGGATAAAATAAGCTGTGCTCTTGAAGGAGAGTAGGACGTCGCATTCTTGCACTATATTTCTTTTTAATGCTCATGCATTCACAGTGATGCCCAAACTTTGAAGGTATTCCATCTGCTGGAGGTATTGCCAGAGACAGATGGCCCATCCTGTGCCAAATTCCCATTTCCACTGCCTCCCTTTGCCACATTCATTCATAAAGGAACTGCTACATGGCTTCTCTCATAGGTTTTTACGTTCCTATCTTATCAGCAGGCTTGTGTGTTGGGGCAACCTTTGAGCCACATGGTTTTTATGACTCTTAGTATTAAGCCTTTTCCTGATTGGAAACTGGTTATTTAACATGCAAACAACAACAATGTAGTATTAGGAGTGTGCAACGGACTGCCTGACCAAGGTGATCACAGGGACAATGACATGATGAGCCTCTCAGCCACGGTGAGTCTCTCAGAGAGGCTGAGAGGACAGGGAACTCAAATAATAATGAAAAATTCAGTTACCTCCAAGGTAAGTTACATAAAATATCATGTCTAGACACGGTGCTAGGAATGAAGGTTTGGATTTCAAAAATAATTTCTCCAATAAACAGGAAGCTCAGCATAAGAGCGAAAACAATTCTTGACATTGTTTTGAATGACAGAAACGGTCTAGTTCAAAATGTAACTATGAAAAAGCCTTACTGTAACAGTTGTATTCAACAGCCTTGCAGAAATGACAAAAGGAGGAAAAAACAGTACCTAAAAAAAAAAATTAAAAAAAAGATGAAGAGCACTTGAAAAAGACAAAAGGGTAAACTAAAGGGTAGAGTATAGGCAAAATGCAGACTCTTTAAAGACAGGATACTTGAAGCCTGGTATAACTGTAAACCACCTGTCAGTAGCAGCTTTTGAAAGATGCAAAAGACCAACATGGATAAACAGCAAGATACAGGAGATTTTAGAATTAAGAAGGCATCCCTCATGGCAATGGAGGCCAACAGCTTCCTGGGTTGTATTAGGAAAAGCATTGCCAGCCGGTCGAGGGAAGTGATCCTTCTCCTCTACTCAGGTAGAGGCCCCACAGGTGTGTTGGGTCCATTTCATCACAATGATACTGACTTAATGAAGCCAGTTCAGTGAAGGGGCATGAATATGATGAAGGGACTGGAGCATCTTTCATATGAGGAGAGATTAGGAGACTTGGGACTGTTTAGCCTGGAGAAGAGAAGGCTCAGGGGGATCTTACCAATGTGTATAAATATCTGATGGGAGGGAATGGAGAAGAAGGGGTCAGGCTTTTCTCTGCAGCGCCCAGTGACAGGACAAGAGACAATGGGCACACACTAAAACATATGAAATTCCATTTGAACACAAGAAAACACTTTTTTTACTGTGAGGGTGGTCAAACACTGTAATACATTGCCCAGAGAGGTTGTGGAGTTTCCATCATCAGAGATGTTCAAAAGCTGCCTGGACATGGTCCTGGGCAATGTGCTCTAGCTGACCCTGCTTGAAGAGGGTGGGTTAGACTAGATGATCTCCAAAGGTCGCTTCCAACATCATCGATTCTGTGATTCTTCAGAAAGTTGGAGCCTCATTTCCACTGCCTCCCTTTGCCACGTTCATGCTACAATAATGGCTTCTCTGAAGTTAATGAATTCTGCACAAACACATCAGAGTTATTTGAGAAGCCGGTGTCACATCCAACTGATGCATTCTACTATGCATTCAATAGCTGTTCAAGAAGAGCCTTCATCAAAGATCATAAAGAAACTAAGCTGCCATGGAAAAACAGAGAAGATCTTCAAGTGGACAAATAACTGGTTAAAAGACAGAAAGCAAAGGACAGGAATTAAAGGGGGTGGGGATCCACAAGTGGCATCTGAGAAGGAAGATGTGTGCTGAGGCCTGTAACGTACCATGCACACTTCTGAATAAGGAGGGTAACAGGAGCTGACATAGTTTGATTCTGCTGCTGCAGAATTATTCAGGAGAGTGAAGATGAGGACTGAAGGAGAGTGGCACGGATCTTGCTCTACTGAGACACTGGGAGATAAAATGGCAAGGCAAAATTCAGCATATGTAAGTGAAAAGTAATTCGTGTAGGGAGAAACTGTCATATGAAGAGAAACTGAGAGAGCTGGGATTGTTTAGCCTGGAAAAGCTCAGGGTGAATCTTATCAATGTGTATCCATACCTGATGGGAGCAAGTAGAGCTGATGGAGCCAGACTCTTTTCAGACTCTCTTCTTCGCTGACCAGACCCAACCCACAGGGAAGTCTGCTGCCTCCCTGGGGCCCGGGGGAGAGAGGTCACTAGGAAACTCCCTGGTCTGGCACGGCCCGCTGATTACTACCTGCTGTTCGTTTTGCAGGTTGGCAGCAATGACGTTGCACAGAGTAGCCTAAAAGTGATCAAGAGGGACTTCAGAGCGATGGGGAGACTGGTTGAGGGATCGGGAGCACAGGTAGTGTTTTCCTCAATCCCTTCAGTGGCAGGGAGGAACACTGAAAGGAACAGGAAAGTGAACCTGGTTAACATGTGGCTCAGAGGATGGTGCTGTCGGAGGAATTTTGTTTTTTTTGACCATGGGGCGGTCTACACTGGGCCTGCTGGCAGCAGATGGAGTTAAACTATCCTCAAGGGGGAAAAGGATTCTCACCTATGAGTTGGTGAGCCTCATCGAGAGGGCTTTAAACTAGACTTGAAGGGGGAAGGGGATAAAACCAGGCTAGAGATGAGCCTAGAGGTGGCGTGCCGATGTTGGGGGCGAAATCAATAGCCCAGCTCAAGTGCATCTACTCCAATGCACGCAGCATGGGCAGCAAACAGGAGGAGCTGGAAACCTTTGTGCAGCAGGACAGCTATGACATAGTTGCCATCACAGAAACATGGTGGGACGACTCGCATGACTGGAGTGCTGCGATGGATGGCTATAAGCTCTTCAGGAGGGATAGGCAAGGAAGGAGAGGTGGTGGGATGGCTCTGTATGTTAGGGAGTATTTTGATTGTATAGAGCTCAACGATTGTGACAAGGTTGAGTACTTATGGGTAAGGATGAGGGGGAAGGCTAACAAGGCAGATACCCTGCTGGGTGTCTGTTATAGACCACCCAACCAGGATGAAGAGGCCGACGAAGTGTTCTACAAGCGACTGGCAGAAGTCTCACAATCGCAAGACCCTGTTCTTGTGGGGGACTTCAACTTACTGGACGTCTGCTGGAAATATAACACAGCAGAGAGAAAACAGACCCAGAGGTTCCTGGAGTGTGTGGAAGATAACTTCCTGACAGAGCTGGTAAGCGAGCCTACCAGGGGAGATGCCCTACTTGACCTGCTGTTTACAGAGAGGGTCTGGTGGGAGAAGTGAAGGTCGGAGGCCGTCTTGGGCTTAGCGACCATGAAATAATAGAATTCTCAACTCTTGGTGAAGTAAGGAGGGGGGTCAGCAAAACCACTACCATGGACTTCCGGAGGGCAGACTTTGGCCTGTTCAGGACGCTGATTGAGAGGGCCCCTTGGGAGACGGTCCTGAAGGGCAAAGGGGTCCAGGAAGGCTGGATGTTTTTCAAGAAGGAAATCTTAAAGGTGCAGGAGCAGGCAGTCCCCATGTGCCGTAAGAAGAGCTGGTGGGGAAGATGACCGGCCTGGCTGAACAAGGAGCTTTTGCTGGGACTCGGAAAAAAAAGGAGAGTTTATCACCTTTGGAAGAAGGGGCAGGCAACTGAAGAAGAGTACAAGAATCTCGTTAGGTCATGCAGAGAGGGAATTAGAAAGGCAAAAGCCCAGCTAGAGCTCAATCTGGCCACGGTCATACGGGATAACAAAAAATGTTTCTATAAACACATTAACAATAAAAAGAGAGCCAAGGAGAATCTCCGTCCTTTACCGGATGCGGGAGGGAACATTGTCACCAAGGATGAGGAAAAGGCTGAGGTACTTAATGCCTTCTTTGCCTCAGTCTTTAATAGCCATACCACGTATCCTCAGGGTATTCAGCTCCCTGAGCTGGAAGACAAGGATGGAGAGCAAAATAAACTCCCCATGATCCAGGAGGAAGCAGTTAACGACCTGCTATGCCACCTGGACACTCACAAGTCTATGGGGCCTGATGGCATCCACCCAAGGGTACTGAGGGAGCTGGTGGAGGAGCTTGCCCAGCCGCTCTCCACCATTTATCAACAGTCCTGGTTAACGGGGGAGGTCCCGGATGACTGGAGGATTGCCAACGTGACGCCCATCTACAAGAAGGGCTGGAAGGAGGATCCAGGGAACTCCAGGCCTGTCAGCCTGACCTCGGTGCCAGGGAAGATTATGGAGAGGCTCATCTTGAGGGCGCTCACAGAGCACGTGCAGGACAACCAAGGGATCAGGCTCAGCCAGCACGGGTTCATGAAAGGCAGGTCCTGCTTCACCAACCTGATCTCCTTCTATGACCAGGTGACCCGCCTGATGGATGAGGGAAAGGCTGTGGATGTTGTCTACCTGGACTTTAGTAAAGCCTTCGACACTGTTTCCCACAGCATTCTCCTGGAGAAGCTGGTGAATCGTGGCTTAGACAGGAGCACTCTTCGCTGGGTAAAAATGGCTGGACGGCCGAGCCCAGAGAGTCATGGTGAATGGAGTTAAATCCAGCTGGCGGCCGGTCACAAGCGGAGTCCCCCAGGGATCAGTTTTGGGGCCGGTCTTGTTTAATATACTTATCGATGATCTGGACGAGGGGATTGAGTGCACCCTCAGCAAGTTTGCAGATGACACCAAGTTGGGTGAGAGTGTTGATCTGCTGGAGGGTCGGAAGGCTCCGCAGAGGGATCTGGACAGGCTGGATCGATGGGCCGTGGCCAATTGTATGAGGTTCAACAAGGCCAAGTGCCCGGTCCTACACCTGGGTCACAACAACCCCATGCAACACTACAGGCTTAGGGATGAGTGGCTGGAAAGCTGCCTGGTGGAAAAGGACCTGGGGGTGTTGACTGACAGCCGGCTGAATATTAGCCAGCAGTGTGCCCAGGTGGCCAAGAAGGCCAACAGCATCCTGGCCTGTATCAGAAACAGTGTGGCCAGCAGGAGCAGGGAGGTGATTGTACCTTTGTACTCGGCACTGGTGAGGCCACACCTCGAATACTGTGTTCGGTTTTGGGCCCCTCACTACAAGAAGGACATTGAGGTGCTGGAGCGTGTCCAGAGAAGGGCGACAAAGCTGGTAAGGGGTCTGGAGCACAAGTCTTGTGAGGAGCGGCTGAGGGAACTGGGGTTGTTCAGCCTGGAGAAGAGGAGGCTGAGGGGAGACCTTATCGCTCTCTACAACTACCTGAAAGGGGGTTGCAGAGAGGTGGGTGTTGGTCTCTTCTCCCAAGTGACGAGTGATAGGACAAGAGGAAATGGCCTTAAGTTGCACCAGGGGAGGTTTAGACTGGATATTAGGAAAAATTTCTTTACTGAGAGAGTGGTGAAACACTGGAATAAGCTGCCCAGGGAAGTGGTGGAGTCACCATCACTGGAGGTGTTCAAGGAATGTGTGGGCTTGGCATTATGGGACATGGTTTAATGGGCATGGTGGTGTTGGTTGATGGTTGGACTTGATGATCTTACAGGTCTTTTCCAACTGTAGTGATTCTGTGATTCTGTGACTCTGTGATTCAGTCCCCAGTGACAGGACAAGTGGCAACAGGCACAAATTAAAATACAAGAAATTCTTTCCTTCCAAGTTCACCCATTCTGTAATTCTCTTTAAAAAATATCCTAAAAGTACATTCATAATGAAGAGCTCTGACCTGGCTGTTACCACTCCAGAATGAATGACAGGCAGGATTTCAGACAGATAATCCTGGTTAAAATGTAGGAATAAAAGGACAGGAATAAATAGGCAATGGAAAGAAGTAGAAAAAATTATAATACAAAGGTCTATGAAAATATTAGCTCAGGGCTAACTGGTGACCAGAAAAACAAATAGACTTAGAAAATATTAGAAAACACTCATAGCATAAAACAGAAAGCATCCCATTCTCAGCCCTAGGGGCACTAATTTTTTGTGTACTTTGTCTAGTTCTAGTCTTCTCATCTGAAAAAAGATACAGCAGGAAGGCAACTGTACAGCAAAGTGAAAATAGGATAATTAAAATTGTATTTGCTTCCTTATGAGGAACAATTAAATAGATCAGGACTCCTCTGGCTGAAATAAACAAAACTATGGGAGGATATGACGGAGATTTACAAAATCATGTGTGGCACAGAGTAAGCATAGACAGTTGCTCACTGTCTCGTCTAATCTGAGAATGGAAATCAAATGAAAGTAGCAGGTAGAAAGTATAAAACTAAAAGAAGGATGTATATGTAGTTACGGTGTGCAACTCTGTCACAAGAGGCCTTAGATGGTCTAAGTTATTTTGGATTCAAAATAGATGGATGAGAAATTCTCTTCTATGAGGAGAAATACAGCTATTATATATGAAGACACCATCACTATGGGCTCAAAAAGCCCTGGGTCACAAACTGCTGAAGTCTGCAGTAACATTCCGAGCACGTATCATTATATGTTCATCCTGTTCATAAGCTGTTGCCTAGGCAAAACTACTCACTGTCACTGGTGGCAGATGGACTTTGCTCTGACCTGATAAAACTGGTTGCCATAGTAGGCCTTGATATGCCTCCATTTGAATTTGCATTTCTGCATGCATTTCTTCCAATGATCGTTATAGATTGAATACAGATTGTTGTTTGGCTTAGTTGGCAACCTCTGCCTTGATGTTGTGTCTCCGTCCTTTGGCCACCAGACCCTGATTTATCAGGATTGCTTCACACAATGTTGTGCAAAGGGCGAGACACTGATGACAGTGGTTACATAATCCACTCCATCCCATTCTAACAGCTAATTCTGCAGGCACATGCGACCTAAAGGCTAGATGAGGTATGTTATCCCTTCAGAGGGGATTATGGATAAGATGGTTGCACAGTAGGGAAGAGGTTATTCCTTCCCTTCCCCCCTTAACATTAACCATGGTAAATACTGAAAGCAACAGGAGAAGGAGAACTGAATATATTCTTTATTAAATGCAAAGTCACTCCATTCCAGATTTTCCTCCCTTGAAATGATCATTTAAAGTACACCCTCTCTGAAAATGGGAAGAGTTTTTTCAGAACACCTGCTTTGTGAGAAGAAACCTGAGTTGCCTTGGTTGTGAGAAATACAGATGTTGCTAAAGCAGAAAGGTACTGCACACAAAGGCATGCCTACTGTGTCTCCTTTAGCAAGTTTACTGTATTCGTAAAACACATCTTTAGCTCTCCCACCAACATAGGAAGTCCAAAGCAAATCCTAAAGTGGCCTTTGAAAGACTGAGGAACCAATGTGGAAATAGTAAGCTTTGGAAATGTATTACTACTTTTTATTTCATTAAGACCGAGAGGAAACACTTCATATCAACCTGGTCTGTCAAATATTCTGTGATTTTTTTTTTCTGTCCTCTGATCTCAGTGGTAAATATATTATATATTGTGCTGCACTGGATACAAATATACTTCCCATGAAAGAAGAACAATTCACAGCACCCAGTGTTCAGTACGTTCATAAAGCGCACATGAAGTGCAACTGTGGGAAAACTAACGTCCAAACTTCGTTATTCTTACTGCGTCCTTTGAAAACTGTTGTCTCACCCTTTTCATTGTTGATGTGCAGTAGATGATAGATGTACTTCAAATATCAAAGCTGTTTTCTTATTACTTAAAATGACTTAATGTTTTCTAAGGAATCTGACAATCCTAAACAGGAATCTACTTCTGTATCATTATTGTTTACATGTTTCAATGGTTGCTTTAGAGACATTTAACAAAAGAGTATTTAGGTCATCCAGTCTTAAAAGCTGTCCTTGGTTTAAAGGTTCATGACAGGATGTAGAAAGATAAGCTGTCATTTTTAAAATTACTGCTTGCATTAGTTGGGATTAAATGATTAATCAATTTATCTGAACAAAATTCAATGTAAGTAGGAGGTGGCTAGCCTTTTCCACAATTTTCCAGCAGAGAAGTAAGATGTGGTGTCTCTTGAGTGTTACACCTTGTACCTAGCAAAATAACATTTCAAAGCAACTAAGTTTTTCATATTATCTTCAGCAAGCAAATTACTCTAGCACAAAATCAGGAATTTACTCATGATCATTATGCATGACTCAGTTAATGATCTTCAAAATACATGTTGGCTTTCTCTGAAAAACACTGGCATATCACTCTCATATCCAACCATAGCTTTTTGAGTGGCTGAAACACTGTTTTTCTTGTTGTTCTTCCCCAAATAGCTGGCTCCTGTCTGTTACAAGCCCAACGCTGTGTGTAATCCACTTTTTTAAACTGCATTGACTATAAGCAGTGTATTGTAATTGCCCAGAGCTAATGTGCTTATAGTCTTAAATCCCCCTTACTGTTCACAGAAACTGAGCAGGCACTGAGAGGATCAACAGATGGAAGTGCCCAGCTCTGGCTGCTGTTGGAGGGCGTGAGAGAAACATTACTACGTAGTTGCTTCATAAAAATAGGCTAGATTCTTTAGAAAAGGAGTGGCCAGCCACAGCAGGATCTTTTACATTGCAGTGTGCTCTCCAGAGAAATCCTGCCCAGAGTTCTGGGACTGCTGCAGCACTTTCACTCCTTGCTATTATTTGCTGAATGTGCAAACACATGGATGTGCTGACTGTGTTTAAGAATGTCACACAGAAAAAGAACCTCCCTCAATCTGACACACATGCTGATAGTCACTTTTACAAACTTTGCAAATTACCGCATGAAGAAGAAAAAAAGAATAAGCGTGTGTGTCATTTCTGCTAGGAGGGACTGGTGAGCTTAGCAATCATGCTTGTTTCACCGTGAATCATAACGCCTGACTCGCTGCCATGACAACATATGGGTCAGCCTCACAATCTGGAAATGGGACAGCAGGATTAGACTTCACAACAGGAGATCTGTAGATTGCTGTCAACCTCTCTCTGAAGTGGCTGAGCTTCTCAGCTTCCGCTGGACATTGTGCATAGTTGGCATAACTGAGGAAATCTTTGAAAGTACCAATGAACTAAGGACTTCGATACCTGGAGACATGCATCCTCCTGAGACTTTTGTGTACTCAAACAATCTAAAGAGAACCTAAACATTTCAAGGCCCTGTTTTACTTGTGATGGCACTGGTGAAGGGAGAGAGAGTAGGATAGCCATGCAGTTACGTAGCCACTCCCCCATCATGAATTTCACAGCTCATGCTAAGCTAGGCAGTGCTGGCAGGGAAAACACAAACCCTTAGCTCCCTTGGCAGATCAGCCCTTGCTGTTTCTGCAGTCTTCTATAGCAAATACCATTATCCCCATGTTTAACCTGTGGAAGCTAAGGCAGATGGTTCAAGTGAACTTACCAAAGACTCCCAGGTGTCTTTCAGACACAGAATGAAACTGAGGGAGCCCTTTGTTGTTTATTTCAGGTTGTCTTTCACCTCATTACTGACACACTCATCTCTGTTGCTAAGGTTACACTGCAGCTAGTTCAGCAGGGACAAACTGCATGGAGGTCCTTCTAGCCTTTACTTGCTCTTAGTGGCTGCCTAAGGGCACTGCGTTATGCAACTGGTCTAGGGTCCCCTGAGGACACATGAAGTGCAATGGTCCTTTCATTATAAACCCCAGCCCTACGGGAAGGACTGTAAATAATTCCCCATCTTTTGAGAAAGGTAATCACAGTTACTCAGTCCCAATGACCTGTTTTCATGGTCAAGGATATAGCCAAGTCTGTCACACAGTGGACAGGGAATTTTGATGCTGACAATACAGGAGCTATCATTGTTAAGATATTCTCCCTGCTTTGTCACATCCCTGAAGTAACCAAAACCTCAGGAACACTGATTGCATACCTTTACACTAGCTGAGATGGAGCTGACATTCTTCTACTTCTCTGAGCCCTGTATCAGGCCAGGAACCAAGCAGCCTTCATGCAAGACTGTAAAGGCATGAGGGGAAACTCTGAAGTGCAAATTTCATCTCTCTCTATATATATACATCTCCACACATGGCAGTGAGCTGCCTTTGAACCAGGTATGCTAGTTTTCTACCATCAGACTGCTTCCCTTGGCAGTGTATGAAGAATTAGGAAAGTACATGCATAATTATTTACAAATATTATCTGCAGACAAGTTGATCTGTTTGGTGCTATTGTGCCAGAAATTCAGAGATCACTGAGAAGAAATCAAGAGGAAACAGCATAGCATAAAAAAAATGCATTCAAAAGATCTCCAATGTTCTTCTAGGAAGACTAATTATCAGGGAGGGCTAACCAAGCTGTCACGGCTTGATCCTCCCACGTATGAGGTCAGGATCAAATGGGATAGTAAATGATAAAAAGAAAAAAAACCCTCCAGCCTTATTACAGAAATTAATTGGGTTAGTTGTCATGAGTAACTGAGGACTCCTGATGAGTAGTGAAAAGCACGCAAGAAAACAGGCAGACACCCAAGAATTACAGCAGGCTAGATGTCTCTCCCAACTCAGAGACGGCTTCATTGAAGAAACTCTACAAAAGCTTGATAGGAAAATAAATACATATTTTTCCCCGATTATTGTACATCTTTCAGTGAACAAATAATACTCTTACTTTGAAGGAGCTAGGTCTGAGCTGCTTTAATCATCCACTACCACTGGGCCCTGTAATAGGGATGAAAAACGCACAGCACAGCGTGGCTTTCCAGAGTTAAAATAGATAGAAAGACAGCAAACAGGTCAACTGCAGCAGACAGATCCAATCTCAGAGCAAAAGAACTACATAGTTCCACCTGGAGGAGGAGAACACGGAGAAACACCTATTCTCAAAGGGCATGCTCGGGAAGGTCTAAAGCAGCACATCCATGAGCGTGAGCTATAGGACTGTTCATTTAGGGCAGGTTTCACCTCCTTTCTTGCGTCTGCTTATCATTAAGGTCAAGGATCTGACTGTCATCTTGGCCAACCCTTCATTCTGAGTAATATATAGAATTATAATCTGAATCAAAACTAATACCCATATGGAACAGTTTGATTCTATGGCTACAATGGAAAAAATAAAATCCCAAAATACAAATAGTCTCTGACATCAGGGATTAAGTATCCTTAGTAGAATAGTTTGCTGTTTGGGTCCACCATCCAAATTCAAATTCTCATCCTTTACCATGCTAAGACCCCACAGCTCCTATACACTTCAACAAAAGCTACAGAGTATAGGCATACTGCTTTCTTGTATGACTGCAAAACACAATCCAAACCACAAAAACAAAGTCACATCTTCAACAAATCTCAGATTATTACTAATAAACAGGCACAGTCCTAGTATAAACACAGCCAGCCATTTGCATGTGTTTAATTATAGAATATACCTCCATAGTTTAATAGGATAATTATTGTTATTGTACTCGTCCTGGGAGTTAGTTTTCTGCAGTAAAAGAGGCAGGAGAGCAAATCCTGAAAGTGGAAGGAGCAAGGCACCAGAGATGTTTACCACACAAACACAAAAGAACTGTCACTGTGTTGACCCCATAACTTGGTTGAAGGTAACTGCCCAGCAAAATCAGGACTCTGCTAGAGGAACTGTGCCCTCTGCAGCTAGCATTCTGACAAAAACCACCACAGTCTCACAAGTACACCTGCCTTGTGCAAACTGCTGACACGGTTTGATCTCTTTCATTCAGTGTGACCACAGAACAGCCTACGGCCATTTACGTGTGCTACCGAGTCAGTCGTCGGAGATGAACAGAGGCTGCCTAGCTGGCCCAAGGACTATAGCACAGACCAAGGACAATCTCAGACCCACATCAGGTACACGCTTGATTAACCTTAAGAGACTTGCACTTGCTTACACACAGTCTGGGGTAGGTTTCAAGCCCTAATTGCAGGTTAGCCGAATTGGTTATAAAGAGGCTTTCTCACTGGAATCAGTTTTAGAAGAACATTTAGGGCTTTTAATGGAGAATGGAGGATACCGCTGGCAGAAATATATAGCGTCACGTCTCAACTGGCCTACACTGCTAGAGACAGGAAGATCTGTGAACAAACGAGGCCGTTTTTTTGGCGGTGGGTTCCTGACTTTCTGTTCTTCACCTCGAGAGGTGGCTGCTTGCTCTGCTTCAGCACAGGGAGCTGGCTAGCTACCATTGTGCAGCTCAAGCTTTCTCCTTGCCCTCTGCAATTTTATCTGGTTTCTTTTCTCCACCGATCCCGATTCTTGACGCCAACAGAAACGGAAAACCCAAGGGCAGCCTCCTCACTCTCCCTCCCCACACAGGACACTGAGCAGGAGCACCGCTCACCCCTCACAGAGGCGGCGCGAAGCAGCTCGGCGCCCCACCAGCCCTGGCCCCTCACGGGTCCGCGCCCTGCCGCGCACGCGCCCACGGACAACGCCCCAGTGCGCACGCGCGCGCTGACAGCACGGGCGGACCCTTCCCGCCCGCTGTAAACAAACGCCGGGAGGCTCGGCTCCCCTCCCTCTGCGCATGCGCCACCCGTAGGGGCGGGGGTGTTTTTCTCCCGCTCCCCCCGCCGCTGGCACACCTGAGGTGCCCGAGGCGCATGCGCAGGGCAGGCCGGGAGGGGGCGAGTGAAAAGGGGCGGCGGGGCGCGCAGGCGCAGGCGGTGCCGCTGCAGCCTGCGCAGGGAGCGTCGGTCGGGGCTGGGCAGGGCCGGGCGCGCTGACGGGATGGACGAGGACGTGCTGACTACCCTGAAGATCCTTATCATTGGCGAGAGCGGCGTCGGCAAGTCCAGGTGAGGGGGCGCCCGCCTCCCCCAGCCTCTCCTGCCACGACGCTGGGCACCGGTAGGGCCCGGCCTAGTCCTCCGCGGCGCCGCGTTGGACAACCCCACCGCTGCCTCAGCTGCTGCCCGGCCTGGGCGCGGCCTGCCTGGAGGAGGGGTAGGCCCCGCGGCGGGGGACTTCCTCGCCCCTACTCGGCCGGCCCTCCTGTAGACGGGGGGCTGCCCCTGCTTGGGGCTGCCTGCCTTTTCCGCAGCCCTTCCCCAGCCGCCGGCCCCGTGGCGGGGAGGGGAGAGCTGGTGTCTGCCTGACCCAGTTGGAAACTGAGACGAAGTAGAGCTCTGCCGGCCTGGCCAGGGGGATCTGGGCCTCCCTGTGTCCTGTGCAGCCTTGTGTCGTGTGAAGAGGGATGTACTTGTACATTTCCGTAGCACTTTGGGGTTAATCTGGTCCATAACATGTACATGTAGAGTCACAAGTAACCCAGCACTGGGTGTAGGAGGGGAACAGGGCCATACAGGTAGGCAGTGAAGTAGTTCTACCACTGATTCTTATGCTGACTAATCATACTCTTTCTCAAGTACTTTGAGATTTATTTCCTCCCCTCCCCCTATCCCCTGCCCTTTTCATGGCTTTTGTCTAAGCTACCTTTTTTTGTCTTTTAGTATTTCTGTGTTTTTAATTTCTTTTTGTTAGTGGCATAGATCTTCATAAAGGAAGTGTGATATAAATGCAGGAGGGCATCTGGGAATGCACCACACTAGTCATGTCAGATTTAATGTTTTTATGGCAATAATCTGAGTCTTCTACAGTGACCCTAAATAACATATAAGTTCCTAATAAGAAAAAAACCCTTATTTGTTAAAAATCTGGCACTCTCTTCTTTGAGTTGACTGCTGAATTGATAATCTAATACAGTAGGCCTCTGGTGACAGACATGATCTGAGCAAATTTCTTTTAGTTGAGGTCATCTCTTTTATATGTGGCCATATGGAAGAATTTTTCCTGAGACGGATAGTATGCACAATGTTTTTGTGTACCTACTTACATGCTTATTTCTTCACACCAGGAAAAATGTTAAAAGGGACTATGTAGAGGAAATAAAATTGCTATGAAATGGTAGTAACACTACAGCTGTTCAGGTACAGGAACTTAATATTGAACTATTCCTGAGTTTGTGTCACTTATCTATTCCTTAACTAGGAAAGGTCAGATGTTAAAGTTGTATTAGCATAGCATAGTAAGCAGTTGGAGTCCTGACTTCTGAACCAAATGCTGTCTTAAACTTGATTCCTGTGAGTGTGCTGTACTTTGTAGATGATGATATCTTCATGTGAAAGAAACGTGGAGAAAGTAGAGGTTGGCTGGGCTTAGCACTCAAGACTTGTAAACTGATGTTTTTATTCTAGTGGCAGTATGAGGGTTCCATATTTTGTCTGTTTTGAGTGAAACTAGTTTTGGTTGTAACTAAGAATAGTTGCCCTTAAATAGCATCCTGATTCAACTGTCTGAAGGTACCAGTAAAAACCCATGTGCTATCATTTTTTTTTTAATTTTAATTATTCTTTGGTAAATAAAGCTACCATTTGGTTTTGGGGTTCTGAGTAAGGGAAAAAAAAGGTTGGTCTATGGTTAACTTCAGAGTTGTCACCCAGCCTTACTGAAATAAAGGGGTTTCAGTAGTCACTTTTTTGTCAGTGCAGGACTGTGTCCAAATGCTAAAAATGACTTGGTTGCTAAATTCACATGCAAAAAGAATAGAGGAGAAAAAAAAATGCGGGGGGAGACTAAAAAATAAATAGAGCTTTGTTTTGTTTCTCTAGCCTGGAAATGAATGGAAGCTGTCAGTCATAGCAAACAGCTGTCTGCCACATGGTAATATACACTTGCCACAGATGCACAAGACTGGTGTTTTTAAAAACTGTATGCTGAGAATCTTTGTCTTTTGCCAAAATATTTACATTTGGCACAATTACACTGGCATTATTGGCACTTCTTCAAGGGACCCTACTACTATAGTGTGATGTGCTGGTAAATCTTACTTGTAGCTGTTCATCGATTGGTAGCAAACATATCCATCAGGATGGGGGAAATACTGTGTGTGTGTAAGTCCTTATCTACAAAAAGATACAAAATTGTAAAACAATGGTGAACTAATTCTACTATTAAACTTCTGCATCTTTGTTTCTGATGGGTGTAATCCTTACTGTTCTGCTGTGTGCCTAGTTCAAGGAGCTATTTCTGGGGTGAAAAGCTGACTTGGAATTTTCTTCTCAAGCTTACAGAAATACTGTGTGAGGCAATACGAAGCCAAAAAAATCTTACTTTTGCACTGAATCGTAGGAGGACAAAAATAGAATAAGAGCTAAGTAAACTGCTTTGAGAAGCAGACCATGTGACTGTTCAGGCAACTGACAACTTGCGTGGTACTTTGTTTTCAAAGAGACATACTCAGTAATAGATGCAGAGAAGAGGCCTGGCCTTCTAGCAGAGCTTGTCTACTGTATTATTTTCATGTGCCCTTTTTTTTTGTAGGAGAGAAATTACGGAAAAATGAGATGTGTTTTTATTTAGCTATGTGATCTTGCTGTTACTTTCAGAGTTGTAATTTATAGGCTTCCAGCAAGCTACAGATATGCTGCAATAACAGCAACTCTTATTTTTCTTCCCCACTATCAGCCTTCTGCTGCGGTTCACAGATGATACATTTGACCCAGAACTAGCAGCAACGATTGGTAAGTATGTGCTGATGCTACCTTAGAAAAATGTATACCAACTTCAGTACAAATTTGTAGTTTGTTCAGACTTGCCTAACCAGTAGTGAAGTTCAGACATGTCTGCTTCTTTGTAAGAAAAGAATGATGTGGACACAGTTCTAGCATGCAGCGCTCATTGGTGCAGAGCATTGACTGTAATGGCCTGTAGTTGTCCCCTTTATGCAAAAATATATCCTTGGCTAGGAAAACAGACGTAAATGTCACCCTTCACCAAGAAGATGTAAGTCATAGGTATAGGCAGTGGAAAGCTCTAGTGGAACAACCTGCAGTGCACTGTTTGCCAGTATTTCAGGCTAAAATGGAAATGTAAGAGCTACTGTTATGTCTCCTACTGATTTATCTGTGCAAGATAGCTATCAAGTTGTTTCAGTAGTAATATTGATGTCCAGAACTTGTGTTCTATGTAATATGGTACTTGATAGCTATCTTAAGAAGACTTAAGACCGTCTTTAGTAGGGGATGTTAGCTCTTGCAACTCCTGACAGTACTAGAGTGTACTGGGCACTGAGTGGCTTCTGCTTTTCTTCTGTAGGGAGGAAATTACAATGTGGCTTTTTCTTTCCTATTTAGTAATCAGTTCCTTGGCAGCTAGGCTCCTGAGGAAAATGGAAGAGAGCCAAGAATCTAGAGCTGCTGGGAAAAAAGCAGTGATGTGTCATTGCTATGCTATGCTACCTTCCAACAGTGAGGTCAGTTGTGCTGGAGGAGAGTGACCCAGAATGCAGGATATACTATGTAAATGGTTGACAAAGGAAGCAAAATGAAACTTCGAAGAATGTGATGCAGCTCTGTGCCAAATTAAATGTAATAGAAAATAGAGGTGATTTTTCCACACAATGCATTTCAATTGCATTTTTTTACTTTCTCTGTAGGAATGCTTCTGGCTAAGGACTTGTATCAGATTTTTTTCTTTGAGTTCAGCTGTTGGTAAACAAAGCCAGCTCTGTCTAATTGGTTAAGAAATCAATAAATTGATCTATCTTTCATTAATGTTAATAAGATACAAGAGTACTGTTTCATGTAAAGCACTGAGCAGCGGAGGGGAGAAATGTGGCCTATTTTTGTTAATTTCATTGCTCGTAAAAAATGAACTTGTGTAAGTAGCCCTACCTCAGTTCATGAAGGAGGATAAGGTGGAAGGAAACAGGAGTGGAACAGACCAGGTCATGAAGATGGCAATCTTGTATTCTAATCTAAATAGTTTTGGTATTGTATGTACTTCACATCACGTTACTTTCTTGGTATGTCAACCATGTGGGCCAGGAAGTCAGTGCAGAATAGCTACTTTATCTTTCCTGATTTTTTGGATACCAATAGACTAGTTCGGTCTCAGTGTGGGCATCTTTATTGGGTTTTTGGTTTTTTTTCTTAGTTGTTTTTTTTTTCATTCTGCTGTTTATACATAATACTCTTTACCAATGTCAAAAACTGACATCAGCGTGCTATTTCAGAAACTAAGGAATTATTTCCTGGAGTAATTTTTCCTCTTTGGGTTTGTCAAAATTCACAACAGCATGTGTGGTAACTAATTGTTGGCTGTTAGATAGCAGCAACTCAAGGTTTACTACTGGCAGATCCTACCTGCCAGTAGTAGGATCTACTGGCAGGTCTTACCCTGCTATGTTTCTGATGTGGAAAAGGGGGAAGAGTACTCAGTGTCAGCATTACTTCAAATAGAGACTGACTTCTGAAATAGATATACTAATTTGGAATGAACATGATCATTTGGCAGGAAAAGGAAGTTTCTAGAGAAATGAGCAAATGCTGGCCTAGATCACCTAACTGTTAGGCCTCTCTAGCTGATGTTTGTTTGTTGTAGTATTGTGCAGTAGAGCTACTGTGACCCCAACTGCAGAAGTCCTATAGCATGGTATGTGGAGCACTCATGTGGATTAGCAGATTCTTCTCTTTTAATTTTTTTTCCACTTAACTGGAAGGGGAAAAGAATCTGGGTTGTTCTTACTTGTTTTCTTGTTTCTGTTTTTTTAAACTACTAGGCTGTGGCATTGCTGTTTTTCTGGTGAATGTATTGCTAAAAAGCAACATGTCAGCTTTAAATTCAGGGCAGGATTTTTTGTTCATATGGATAAAGTACTTGGAGTGAGTTCTTAGAGAACTGTTACGTGCTGCATGAACAGCTACAGATCCTAGATGCCAAATTCAGGTACTCACAAGACAGTGAAATGCCAAAACACTTTGTGAATCTCAACCTGGATTTCTTTTTGTGCTGTTTAAACGCTAGTTTGTTTTGAGTTTGGGGACGGAAGAGGTTTTAAAATAATTTTAAGGCTTTTCTTTTGAGACTGCAGAGTATGGTGCTTTTCCAAAATGAATGGATTGACTAGAAGTAATGTCATCTTTCAATGTCATCTACATACTGATGGCTGAACTGGTTCAAGTGACTAGATTTTTATTTGGATTAGAAAGTGAACAGATACATGCTATAGGTTTAAAAAAAACCAAAACAACAAAACACACAGCTGCACACAAAATCACTACACTAGGGAAAGCCTTGGCTGTAGCACAACTGATCCCTTGCAGTGACCTATTAAGATGTACCTTATCTTCGTAGCTTGCACAGACCTACTGGATGGAATTTAAATGAAACCCTAAACTATTGTTTGTGGGGTTTTTTCTTCAGAATTTTGTAAAAATTCTGTGGTATTCTTAGAAGAATAAGCTGCCTTGGGCAAATATTTTGCTTCAGTTGGATTAACCATGTTTTATTCAACCTAACAGATCGCTAGGTCTTCCAACTCTAAGCTGTCCAACTTGTCAGTTACCTACAACACAAATAATACCCTCTAGCTGATTTTGCACTTCCTGTAAATACAGCATGGCATGCTGGCCTGAATGTGAGAGCAGCAGGAAGGTGACAGAGCTATTCCTTGTAGACTGTAAGTCCATAGTATGTTAGTGTGTAGTGCTGACTCTATTTGGCTCAGCTGTATGTGTCAACGCACAGGAGTACAGTCTAGTAGTGCTGTCTTGTTTATGACTGCGTTCCAAGGCATGGTGGAAAGCACTGTCAGCTTTGTGTTGTCAAGGGTTGAAACATCACTCTTACAAGCTCAGAATTTGACACCTGTCACAGAAACGTGTGTGTATTTCACTGAAGTATTTAGGAAACATAAGTACCCTGTTTGTTCAACTTAACAATATTTTCTTGAGCTCTGCATTTTTTCTACTTGTCCTCTTTTATGGCAGACTGATAATCAAAAACCTAGTTATTTAAAAGATTTATTTTTGTTAACTGGCTTTTGTATGTGTTGGGCTCCTTGATTTACTAGAGTTATATTTGCCATGTCTTGATCACTTTAAAGCATATAGTTTGGTGTGCTATTAGTTCATTTTCATACTTTTGCTTTTCAGTAATAAGTCTAACACACGGGGCTTATTCACTATTTTAGTTGCATTGCTCATGCAGAATTTAAAGCATTATCTTTTAATTTTAAGCCAGCAGCAAGGCTAACATAAAGGGCTATATGCATTTTCCATTAAATGAAAATTGCAGAGCTGTGCAGGCACAAGATACTGGATCTGTTTACTGAATGGGAGAAGGATACTGTGGCTTTAAAATACACCTAATACGTTTGTCCTAAAGAGAACTTTTTTCCTTCTTGAAACTACTATGGCATACTTTTGATTTGTTAAGTATCTGATAGGCTTGTAATATCTGCAGTTACACAGGTTTTGATGTCAGACTAATGGATAAAAGAATGTGCTATGAGCTGTTGGACATCCTGGTTGAGCAATGGTGACTTTTGCAGTTTAGGGAAAGAAATGCGCAATTACAGTGGAAGAAGAGATTCTGTTAGTCTGAGAGTTACTGCTGAGTGCTGAAAAATTGGCTGGACAGGATGTTCTTTAAGATCAATTTGAGTCAACTTGCTAGCATAGCAGTCTTCTATGAATGAGGTAAAGCTCTAAGAACTGGTGTTTAAAACAAAGTTAATAGCGACTGTTCTTTTCTGTGAACACAACTCTAGAATAATGTACTGTCCTGTAACTGTATTGTGCATGGCATGGAGCATTGCATTACTGCTAAGTTAGGGACTAAGACTCTTAGTCTCTAAAAAAAATGGAGTTCTGTTCAGTTACTGCAAAAGTTAAGGTACTTTGGCAAAATATTGCTTGAAATAAAGAGTATGGGCTTCTTCCAGTGCAGAATGTAGCCTGAAAATCACTTGACACTTCAGGGAACACTAGTGAGCTGAAGCTGTGAAACAGTGGAATAAAAATTGTGTGTATTTTTTTTTTAAATAAAGCTATTTAAAAACTCAGCTGCAGTGAAGTCATAGACCTGCTTGCAATGTGCAGTTTCTTAAGCATCCCATATACCCTCTGTGACTTCGTAAGTTGAACGTATTTTGGCAGCTGTTTGCACTTGTTTGTAATCTGCATGGCCTTGGGAATATAAGTACAGCACACTTATCATGAGGCCCTACTTAAACATTTTGTGTTAGAATAGTTAACCCAGAAATTATTATTCTTGTAGCAAGTATGATGACTACCATTTTAAGTCAAAGTGCAAAATATTTGCTCTTACACTTGAAGTAGTTCATATAAAGGTATCCACTTTCCACACTACTGCTTCATTTCAGGGCTCTTGCCTGGTGGGGAGTGAGAGTCACTCCAGAATAATTTAAACATATTTCCAATTACTTGCTGTTGGTAACATAAAGATCAAATCACAGCAAAATGGATCATAACTGTACCCAGCCTCTGACTGATGTGTGTTGCTATATCCTTTAAATTTGCACAGTCATTAACATCTTGTCCTTCTTGGCTTGAGTTTTGTGTAGCTTGTCCTTGGGCAAGTGATAGTCTGCTGGTTCCTGTGTATTTAAAATAAAAGGGGGGGTCGGAAACTGTCAGATGTTGAGGTGGATGACTGTTAATCGACAGCAGAACTGTTACCACGTTGGTGGTTTTTTTTTTTGCTCTGTCACTGAGCATGGTATTGGTGAGTCCTTGATGTTGCTGGAATCGCTGTAAGAGATATACTGTGTGTTCAAATAATCCAAAGCTTATTTGACATGTTTGTTAGAGGAATTACTCTAACAGTTAGAATGTCATCTAACATTATTTCTCACAGGATAGTGATCACGTAGTAGATGAGTCTCTGTCTATATTGGTTTACTGCTGAATGATCACCTTGATGGGACTTGGTCAGATTGTTTGAGATAGGGGAAACAGAGTGCATAGCTACCTGAATGCAGCTTCCTTTATTTTGAAAGTATGTTGTTCCTCAAGACCATGGACATACTCAAGGAGAACGAATGTATGAGTAATGAATAGAAAGTTAGTCCATTTGATTTATAAAGGTGAATATTTGTCCTGGAATATGTGCTTTAATACAGGAAATGTAGTATTTGCAGTACTTCCATAAAATATTTTGAGTCAATGGCTTAAAAAGGCCTTTAGGCTTTTGCAAAAGCCTTTCAGCAACAAAACGTTGAGTTTTGAGGAAGGTTCATAAACAGCTAATGAAACTTACTCTTCCTGTTCCTCACAACTTGTTTTCTGAGTTTGATTATTTTTTTTCTTTTCTCTTTACATCTTCTCTTTTAAAAATGGCTGTAGTATGTTTGAAGAACTAAAATGTTTTTCCTCCTCTAGGTGTGGACTTCAAGGTGAAAACTATTTCAGTTGATGGAAACAAAGCTAAACTGGCAATATGGGTAAGTATCTCCTAAGTTCCTAATGTATTGCTTTGCTTTAGGAACAGTGATGGCTTGTATAATGTACCATTTGTATAGAATCCTTTTCTATTTAATATGGAGGTTTGGAGGAGTGGGAAGTTAATACTGAACCATTCAGAAGGTGGAATGAACTGTGGGGCGACTGCCTAATGGCGTAACTCTGTTGCCTATGCGCTGTTTCTGCAGCACCAATTCCGGGTCTGGTTGGGATGGGTGTAAAGAAAAGGAGGAATAAAATGGTACTAAATCAATCGGACTTTAAAACTGAATGTGGCCATTCCTATATTTTTTTAATTAGTAATTCATCATTTAACTTCTAAAGACTTAGCCCTCACTAGTCTGAGACTTCCCTGTATACATCATTCTTGTCTGTACTTGACAGATTTTAAAAGGGTGCACTTCTTAACCTACACATTTTAGGCAAAATTTAGTAGTGTATTAATAGTTTAAGCATTATGTTGCATGCTCAATTTATGCTTAAAGGTTACCTCTCAAAACAGTTCTTAGCCTGAAAACTTCGTAGCCCTCATACAAAGACTTTTATAGGCTTGAGGTCACTGTTACTTGTAGCAGATGCAGCTGAAAGAGGGAGAGGCAGTGTTTGTAATCTTAGCCTTGGAGTGTTCAGCATCTACTCTAGTTAAAACTAGAACTTCTAAATTCATGGCAAGAAAGAAAGAGTACTTCCAAGCTTTTTTTTTAAACATTCTCCGTTCTGCAAACCAGCCTCCGCACTTGTGTGACTTGAAGCACCTTTTGAATATTCAGAGCCAGTTGTGACTTCTTGTAGCAAGCAAGAATAAAACCTTGTTTCTTACATAAGCTAGGCACCTGACCTTTACTTCCTTGGGAAGTAGTAGTGGAGCATGAACTAGATATTGCAATACTTCTGTTGCTTTGAGGGTGTTTCATATCTTGACTAATAAACAGGACTTGCATCATAGTGTGACAGTAGTAATCACTAAAATAAATGGGTTTGGCAAGGAAAATAACTCCAACAACTTGACAGAGAGACATATAGGAGGAAAAACAGACTGATAGCAGAATGATGAGTGATCATAGGATGGCAAATACTACATAGGACTGACTTAAGGTTTATATTCTTTCATATTGGTGAATATGAAGAAATAATTCTGAGGTAGATTGGAAAAGAAAAGCTTGTAAAGGTGTATCATGACACAAAATCAGTTTGAGATGTGTGGAATTGACTGAGTGACTTGTAGAATGTTGGAAGTCCAGTTCGGTTATTCAGGTTCTTTGGCAGGGAACCGTTTTGAATCCACAGTGTTTCAAGGGTTGCTTCTAACCTGGGGTAACTTGGATGAAGTTATTTAAATCTTCTATGCATAAAGTCTGCAATGAGTGTGCACTATAACTTAATCTCTGATAAAAAAGCAGCATTCTAGTATTTGTTTTTTTGCAGAGCTGTTGAAACTTTAAATTTGAGGATGTAAATTCAACTTTACTTAAAACCAGAAAAATCTCTGACTTATTTCTGCTTCTGCTCTGTCATAGCATGTTAAATGCATTTACCCTGGCACTGAATTAAATTTAATTGGACCAGAGTGGTTGAAGTGAGGGAACTGGTTTTGTTGCCATGGGTTTTGATGCTTGTTACAAAATCTTAGTTAGTACTGCAGCTATGCTTCTTTCTTCCTTGTTGCTGACATATTAGCAGCAGAACAAATGCTTCTGCAGAAATGGCTATTGTATTGCATTATAGTCCGGTTATTTACTACACCTAACAGTTTAAAGGTGTTTCCCAGGACAGACTATACAAATCTCAAAGTTAATGTGCAGTATAACAGCAGGGGAGGTTATAAACTCAGTTAATCTGGTAGTTGAACATTCAAAATAAGATTCAAAGTATATTCGTTAGAAGCAGAATGCCTGAGAGCTAAACTTAGATTCTGCTCAAATTCTGAATAATGGAACTTTCTGAATGGCTTTTTAGGATACTGCAGGTCAGGAGCGGTTCAGAACATTAACACCCAGTTACTACAGAGGTGCACAAGGTGTTATCCTAGGTAAGTATAGTTTTGCATGGTATTTTGAATAAGTTTGTGGTTTTCTTGTGCATTGGAGTTATACAAACTAATATAACCTTTTATAATATCTAATTGATACTAAAAATCATTGTATCTGTGTTGAACAATTCATACGTTAAAGGATCTTGAATTTGATGTCTGACCTCTTTCTCATGTAGTGTCAGTCTCACTGGCCTGAGAACCACTAATTTTTGCATGAGATTAAAAGCTACTGCTATTTGAAGGGATAGCTTGGACCTGTCCCTGTGCTGCCAGGAATTTACCTTTTATTTATTACTTTTGTATTTTGCCTGTGCTTACTAAGCCCAGATTAAAAAAAAAAAAGATTTTTCTCTTCTCCTCAGTGTATTCTTTCTGTATCAGTATGTATATAGCTTTCTCTTTTTTCTTCTACCTATTTCTTTTTCTTAATGAAATTAATGTAAACACTGTGGAGTCTGGCTGGGATTTTTTGCTGTTTGTGTCTCCATACTGATGGGATGTTACATAGTCAGAATCACTTAGAAAAGACTAGATAGGAGCATAAAAAGCATCAGTTTCTGTGAGAGAAACCCAGGCCAGAACCCATAATTGCAACTTCACAGTGAAGTCTCTTTTGCTTTTCTTTTGTATGTGGAAACCTGTTCACTAGGCACTGAGCTCTGAAGTTCTGCTTCTCTACCACTAGAATTGAGGGGCTAACTGAAGTAAGGGCAGGGAATAAGTTTGGGGTTTTTTGAAGTTGTGTCTGACTTGAGAAACACTTGGTAAGTTGCTGTGTCCAGTTAAAGAATTTAACTTGGAATAACCTCTGTCATTAGACTTCCTGGTAGGTTTTGGTTTTTATGTATTGTTTCCCAAGTCTGAGTTGCATTACCTTCCTCATATAGGAAGATGCTGTCAAGACGTGTCTTGTCAAGTCGCTTAATTGCTGGCACTGAACCTGCCACTTACTGTTGAAAGCTGTAAAACTAAGCAAGCATTGTCTGGGAGCTAGAAAGTTCTGCTGTTGAGATTTGCTCTCATTTTATTTAATAATCTTATCTTGACTATTTCTTTGTTAAATGACTTCCTAAAAATAAGGTTGTTGATGCAAGTCAAGCTATAGATTTGATTGAAATGAACTGTTTATGTCTGTCTGCAAATGGGATGTGAGAATGAAGGAAGAAATAGTTTCATAGTTTGAAATGGTAACTATTAGATAGTTGCTGAGTAGTGGATTTTAGGTTTAACAAGACTTGCTTTTTCTCTGCCCTTTCTGCTCCTAGCATGGCTTATTACTTATATCACACACAAATGCTAAATAGTTTGAAACACTAAAATGCTGAAAATTCAGTAGTTCACTGGTATTTGTGAGGATTTGGTGATCAGTTTACTTTTTCAGCTAAATCAGTAGAACAGCAGCAGTGTAATTATCATCAATTAACTCGGTGCAGAAAGTCATGCTATCCTTTTTGCATATCTTTTGTGTAGTAATGTTAAGTATCCTACATCGGGGTCTGCAAGTGTAAAATTCTTTGCAGAATGATAGTCTCTAGCCTGTAAGCTGGGATGTCTTAACATAAATTAGTCTGAGAACAGTAGGTGACTGAATCTTGAGTTGCTTTGCATTAGCATCATCAGTGTTTTGAGCTGGTGGATATTCAACTTTTTTCCAATTGTTGTCTTGCTGTAGTAAGTAAACTGGAATCCTTGGGACTTCCTCAGTTTTCTAATTCAAAAAGCTGTAATTTTTGCTCGTTTTGTAATGTAAGCTGTATTTCTTGGAAAATATTGTGGAAGTAATATTGCTAATATCTTTCAGTTTATGATGTCACAAGAAGAGATACTTTTGTCAAGCTGGATAACTGGTTAAATGAACTGGAAACATACTGCACAAGGAATGACATAGTGAAAATGCTAGTTGGAAACAAAATTGATAAGGTAAATTGAATTCAACTGCAGTAAGTAATATGTTGGTGTATTTTGTTAATAATGCATATTAATGCTATGTCTTATAGGAAAACCGTGAAGTTGACAGAAATGAAGGTCTCAAATTTGCAAGAAAACATTCCATGTTGTTCATAGGTATGTTATAGATATTTGCAGAGATCTTAATTGATTTTTGTTACATAATGAAAAGTACTGCTTCTGTAGGACTGATGGTCTTTATACGTACAATCCAATTAATGATATTTCTCAGCTGCAGTAGGTATAAAGATAATAGGCATTCCCATCTTTTTTAAATATGTCCAGATACCTATTCTAACTGTGGATGAGTATACGGAAATGTGTAAGGATTAAGGGTGGAATACAGACTTTACTGTAGTCTGACAAAACTTGTTTTAGGTTTGGGGTTTTGTCTGATTTCTTGTCCCAGCCTACTTGCTAAATTGATAACAGCAGCAAAATGAAAGAGGGAAAACTGGTACTAGTCGCCAGCTTTCAGTATAGCAAAGAGCTGGTACTTGACAGAAATCTGTATTAGAACTGGGATGTAAAAATAGGTAGGAATATAATTAACTTACAAATGGTGGGTGGGATCGAATAATGATGTAATCATGACTGTAGCAAATATGTTGGTCTCATCTTGCTGCAAAATGAGATGGGTCTTGTAGGCAAAGCCTTGTAATGATAAATTAAAGTGGGTGGTGAAGTGATTCTTTATGCATAACTTTACTACATGTTTCATTTAAGAATCAGCAGGGATTACTTTATAGGATGACTCCAGTAGCAAAGCAGTTCACTGACATTTCCTGTACTTAGGCTTATGTTCCCATCTCTGACTAATGACATGTCTTTTAGTACCTTGCTGTGTTTCTTTTTGGCTATAGTGTCAGATGTGGAAATAAAGTTCAAAGTTAAGGCACAAGCTGTTAAGTGCATGGAAGATGAAAAGAAACATGAAAATTAAACTATAAGTAAATATATATATATCTTCATGCTACATATGCTAAGTATCTGCATGACTGTGTAGAAAAACAAGGCAAGCCCTAGTGGGACTGAACAGTTTCAGATAGTATCTGCTGTTCTCATAGTATAGCCTGTGAGTAAATTTCTTGGGCTCAGCCAAAGTCAATGAGTGAAATTACTTAGAATTCTGCTAACTGCAGAAGAAATAAGATCCCTTATTGCTTTTTATCAGATGAGTTGTATCATGGAGGATGACCCAGAATCCTACAATGTGGATCCTTGCTTCTTATGGTATGGTGGTACTGCAGTTCTGACTAATGTACAGAACTGAAATACAGAACAGCAACCAGGTTTTTTTAGACATCTTAAGTTAGTAGAACCCTCCTTTCTTCTTACTGAAGTGCTTTCCACAGAAAAATTAAGCTCTAACTGTCTCCTTACGTTCTAGTGGCATTCAACTTGGAAGCTCTTCTATTAAGAGTCTTTGGAGGTGCTGCTTTATGTGGCGACAGAAGTCTGCATACCTGCAATTTTGGCACTGCTACATTATTGCAGAATATATTGTAGAAGTTGTAAGTCTAGGTTGTAGGTTGAGACTTAACTGAAAGAGAACTACTAAACAAGTTACTGGAAGCTATGCTAACACTTGACTTCTTGCATCCCTTCTCCAGAGGCAAGTGCAAAAACATGCGATGGTGTACAGTGTGCCTTTGAAGAACTTGTTGAAAAAATCATTCAGACTCCTGGACTGTGGGAGAGTGAGAGCCAAAACAGAGGTGTAAAGTTATCAAACAAGGAAGAAGGATATGGAGGAGGAGGAGCATGTGGTGGATATTGTTCTATGTTATAAACTTTGGGAAGCTTATTCTTTGCATATTTAAACAGATAGTGACATCTTTCTGTACATAAATTCATTAAATGCTATTTTTAGGGACCTTGCAGTTTGCACATACTTGTTTTTTGTATCATGGCAGTGAACACTTGTAGGAAAAATGTTCTGCAGCTTTCCCAGTTTGAAAATGTTATGGTAAGCATGCCCAACTTGCAATCTTCGGGTTTTTATAAGTAGCATAAATAACGTGCAGGAACAAATGCACTAAAAATTTTATGACTGTATACATTCTTCATCATGTAACTATTCTAAACAAATCCATCTAACAGAAACATTACTGCATTGTCTGCTCTGTCTTATTTTCAAATACTCTTGAAATTATAGAACTACACAGTGTGCACAGATCTTAAACAGTGTGAGCTATAAATGTTACATTTCACTTCTTCTAGTAAATGCTTTTTTATGGTATTAAAAACAGCAAGATTATATGGTTCTTAGACAAATCTGCTAAATTTTTGTCTTTCAGCAGAGCTGTCTAAAATACAAATTGGCACAGGCCATAGTTGGTATCAGCACCTTCTTGAAGAGATGCTTTGAAAGCTTCCTTTGCAAAGCTGGGGGACACCCTTTTTTCTTTTTATCATCGCTTCATTTGATGGCTTAACTGGAGTTTTAATCCTGTGATATTTATATACTAAATTTGTGGTACTCTTGCATTCTAGGTTTTTATGATGCGGTCTGCTCTAGACTTGCTGTAGAAAGTCTTCATTTTTGGCAAGGGGTGTGAATGACATCTTTGTTCTTTCATTGTGAATCAATATGCCACACTTCAGTACGGATGCCTAATTTTCCTAAATATTTGTAATATAACTTTATCTCAAACT
Source organism: Gavia stellata (assembly GCF_030936135.1). NCBI lineage: Eukaryota > Metazoa > Chordata > Aves > Gaviiformes > Gaviidae > Gavia > Gavia stellata. The sequence continues at coordinate 18,386,931 of NC_082599.1, read as the reverse complement.
GTAGCTCACTGTGGCTGTGAAGATCTCTATCACATGTCTGCTTTGTGTGGCTACTTGTTCAGAAATAAAACTTCCTGTCAGACACTAAATGGGAAGCTATAGGGCTTCTTGATCTCTGTATGGAATATACTATTGTATTGAGTATTCACTTGAATTTACTGTATCAAAGCCAATGGTTTGTTTCAGAAGACTTGTATAGACTAATAAATTTTTTTTCCACAGTATTCAACTTTTCTAACCTCTTCCTATTGTAGAGTTGTATATTTTCTAGCACGTACAGTTTAAACAAGGTCACTTCTTACAGACAAATGATTTCTGATTTCTGAAGGACGAGACAAGGATGCTGTGTTGTTGTGATTTTTTTTTTAAATAATCACTACAGTGCAATTGGTAACAATTATTGGGCAGTTTCTTGTAAATATAGTGATGACAGTACCTTTTATTATTGCAAGGTTTTGTGTAAATGTCAGCATACATGATCTGTATTTTGCAGCAGGTCTTGGCTGCTTCTGTTAAAATACACTTTATTCTTCACATGGAAACTTTTGTTTTCTATTCTGTTTTGCACTTGCTAGAAAACAATACCAAAATTTGAAGACTTAACCATGCTAGTTTTTACCAAATGTTGTATCTATAGTATTGTTAATGTAGTAGGATAATTTAAATATGTAAATGTAATATTAAATATACATACATATTGTATTAAAATGTTAGATTTGTATTACTGTTTCATGCAGAATATGTGGGCTGAGCAAATCTTGTTTGTTAGCATTGAGGTGAAAGGATTTCTGGTTTTTGTAGGCTAGCAGTGGAAGAAACTTGTAGGAGCATTAAAACTCTGAATAACAATTACTTTAGTATTATTTCAGTAATATTGGGCCAGTACCATATTGTTAGCTTATGTCTGTAATTTATTTCCGTACTTATTTTCCCCCTAGTCTGGGTGCATCCCTATGTTGAGAAGAGACTAACTTTTCAGTTTCTCACAAAAGGTCCTTTTATCACAGGATCTGGATTCATCTTTCATTCTGCCTTTGCCAGATCTGACAGCTCATGTCAAAGGGAGGAACTGCAGGGTACTCTGAATAGCGGGTATTGTTCTGCAAAAGAATCAAGCCATTTGCTCCCTCTTTCCCTGCAAAATTTTTCTGGGGAGAGAGGAGTATTCTGAAACAGCATATTTAGTGAGACTGAGAGCAGTTAGACGGCTATTTTGGTTTTTTTTTTTTTCAAAAAAGCAGCTGTTTTCTAATTGACTTGAAGATAGAAGAGCTAGTTTTATCTTTTAAGCATGTTTGGTTATGTCTCTGAGGAATGGCTTTTCCTAGAGTCTCGCCACTTTTCCTCATTGCTCTGTCAAGAGGCTATGTACTGGAGGGGTGGGTTCCTGTGCTTCCAGTATTTGTTAGAGCAAATTTAGCATCTTACTATGCTACTTTCTTTTTAAAAATCCTTCCTCTTGTCTCTTCCTTTTTTTTTGGGGGGTGGGGGGAAGCTGCCATCTTTCAAATAATGTTCCCATACTTCAAAAGTTGTTTTTCCTCATTGCAGGTCAGAATTGTATCACCGTTATCTCCAAGTGCACTTTCTCTGTTGTAGCTGTAATGAAAGCATATCTGAAACTCTTGCAAGTTGTATCATAATCTCTACTTAATACTGTTTTAAGCCTGTCTTTGTGTAATACTGAGTATTGCAGCCAGAGAAGTATGCACAAGAGATCCTTCAGTCTACCTCAGTAGGTAGCTGAGGGATAACGGAGATGGCTATTGTTTGCTTTTCATCAAGTAATGACAATGTGTCCATTTCCATCGCAGATAGTTTTATAAGAAAATTCTAAACCAGGATGAGATAACTGCAAAATCTTACATGATTATGAAAGACAGTTAAAACTGAAGTTGTTTCCAGTTCATTCACTCTGTAGTCAATATTAAAAATGCTGACTAACAGTTAAGTACTTGTGTCTGGAAGAGGTTTTCTGTAGGCTTTACACTAGCCTGGAAGAATATGGCACAGCAGTTGCATCTTCTTGAACTTACACTTGAGAATACTACTAAGTGTTGTTATTGTTTTGTCTTGGATTTATTCTTCTACTGTTTAAAAAGGTGCAACAGGCTTCTGGTGGATGTTTCAAGATGCTTTTTTTTTTTATTATTGCTAGTGGGGTTTTTATCCAAAATACAGCATCACTTTTCCTGTTCTCCTGCAATAATGAGATCAACAGCTGGCTCAGAGTAAGTCTTAACAAAATGAAAACCTGAGTTCACTAAGTCCCCAAACAATACCAATGACTGTCTCATCAACCTTGGTAGAACTTCAGGAAACAGTGTTGTTCTTGCTGCCATCGCATACCACAGTGGCAACTGCTCTGCATGTTTCACTTTGTTAGTTCCCTTGTTTGCCAGTAACCTGAAAGATACATAGTGAACTACAATAATGCTTCTAACCTTGCCCCACAGTTTAGTGTAGTAATTCTACATTTTGAAGCTGAACTGGATGCATTTTTTCAAACACTTGGAAAACTTGGGCAGCCTGTGTTGTGATCAGCACAAGTTACTGCTGTTTATCTACAGAGGATTGATAGAAATGTTCAAGGTTCAATGTGCATCCAGCCCATAAGTGCTATCTTGTTGAAAGCTCCTGTAGTAGTTGTCAGTGTCTTGCTGTCCTTCATGCAGGTGTCAAGAAGCAACATTAGTATGAGCAGGGCTTTTTCATGTTGCCAAGCAAGTTGTTGCATGGTTTTCAGAGCTAGTTGAGCCTTCAAGGGCGAAATACAAGGTGTTTTTCCTGGTCACTTTCCAACAGCATTAGCTTTGGCGGGGAAAAAAAAGAGAGAAGCTCTCCATTAAAACTGTTTAAAGTTTTGTAAGGTTTCCACATACCTTGCTCTTGAGTACCTGTGGCACCTTAATTAAAAATTGATGAAGGGGTATACAGGCAAAGGACTGTGAAGGTGTGTTTCCAAACTACTGCATACTTAATTCTGTGGCTGATTTTAATGCAAGAGTAAGAAGTTTTGTCCTTGTGCCAGTGTAACATCTGGTCCTTTCTGTTGGAGTTTAAATGGTCATGATGGTTAACTACTGAAGATTTTTTTTTCTCATGCTACTAGTTTCTGTAGCATCTATGCATATTTTATGTACAAAATGCCTAGTGAAGTTCTGGAATTCTTGGGCTCTAGTTCTGTGTTTTAGAAGCTTAAAAAACCCAAACAAACCAGAAGAAGCCTGAAAATAGAAATGTCAAATCATGATTGGAAGGAAACTTTTCTAGTGTTTTCTATGTATGATCAGCTCTGGATTTACTTGGTTCTGGGAACAAGTCTTCTGGTTGGATCCTTTTGACAGGAGTGCTTGGTTCCCAGTTCTTAATACTTGTCAGGCTGGACTTCCTGATCTGAGGAGTGTGGCTATCAAGATGTTCATGATAGCATGAAACTTTTCTTTAACATAGCTAGATTTGGAGCTTCTCATTACTATTTAGGATTAGGAGCAAAGCTATAAACTGGGGTACAGGGATGAGCAGTAGCAGCTGCCCAAACTGTGAAGGCAGTTTTAGTCATATAATACATTTGATTTATAATACATTATATAGACAAAATACCTATTACATGCCATATAGTAAACATAATATTTAATATAATAAAAACATTTTGTTATAATGTACTTTATTAAAATGTATAATGCAATATAGAAATATAATCTATTAATATTTTATATTGGTTAGAGATTATGTATCATCTCTGAACTTCAGCTTCAAACATAATGAATTATTTTAATTCATGGTAGGTATGACAAAGGTACAAAGCCTGTGGGCACGTGTCATCCAGAAAAACAGAAAGAAGGATGCCTATGGAATTAAGAGTTGGGCTTTATATACTGGTAATGCCTGAGCTTGGTATGAAATCAAAGCTGAAGTTCTAGATTAACTGGGTACTCAGGGTGCCAGAGGTCAGAGATCCCATCTGCCTAGATGTAATTTGACTTAAATTTTTCTCCTGAATGGTATCCTGAATCACAGAATGGTTGAGGTTGGAAGGGGCCTCTGGAGGTTGTCTGGTCCAACCTCCTTGCTCAAGCCAGGACACCTAGAGCTGGTTGCCTGGGACTATACCCAGATGGTTTTTGAATGTCTTCAAGGAGGGATACTCGACCTCCTTGGGAAACTTGTTCCAGTGCTTAGTCACCCTTACAGGAAAAAAAAAAGTGTTTACTGATGTTCGGACAGAACCTCCTGTGTTTCAGTGTGTGCCCATTGCTGCTGATCATGTCACTGGGCACCACTGATCCTCTTAGCACCATCCCTTCAGGTATTTATATACATTAGTAAGATCCCTCCTCAGCCTTCTATTCTCCAGGCTGAACAGTCCCCTTAATATCTTTGTGGCCCCTCCTTGGACTCTCTTCAGTGTGTCCATGTTTCTCTTGTACTGCGGAGCCCAGAACTGGAGACACACTCCAGGTGTGGCCTCACCACTGCTGAAGAGAGGGCAAAGATCACCTCCCTTGACCTGCTGTCAATGCTGCTTTTAATGCAGCCCAGGAGACTGTTGGCTGCCTTTCTTGCAGGGGTGCTTTGCTGGCTTATGTTCACCTGGTGTTTACCAGGACCCCCAGGTCCTTTTCTGCTGAGCTGCTTTCCAGCAGGGTGGCCCCCAGCATATAATATACTGGTGCCTGGGGTTGTTCCTTTCCAGGGGCAGGACTTGGCACTTCCCCTTGTGGGGCTTCATGACATTCCTGTCGGCCCTTAAAAGTGAGCTCGTCCCTGGGTGGGCTCGAACCACCAACCTTTCGGTTAACAGCCGAACGCGCTAACCGATTGCGCCACAGAGACAGATATGTGGAATTTTTCTTCAGAAGAGCTGAATTCCTGATTGCGTTTGATAACGGATGATGATGGTGGCTGTATGTGTTGGACAGTGACAGGCCAGCACTGCTGGCGAATTGCTGTAACAAACCTGATGTGTTACTGTGTCAGAATATTGTGAGAGATGGGGGTGGGGGGAAGCAATGCTATTACCACCTCAGGGGTGTGAAAGATAAGATTCTCTTGATTTGAAGAAGTAGCTATTCCTCACCACTTACCTCGCTCAGGAGAGGAGGGCTTGGGGTCATGTCATGCTAGGCTGCCTGCCAGTATTTCAGAGGTGGGTTAACAGCACTGTGTCTCTAGCCAAAGCTACAGAAAGGCCCTGCAGTACCCATGTGCTTTTTGTGCCCTTGGCCATGGCTGTAGGAAGTCTGAAAACCTGTGGGGCTGTGAATGTTAATGCAATTAAAGCAAAACGCAGGTACACTTCAGAACATGGTCTGAGAGATGTCCAAGATGCTGACTGCAGCGTTCTCACTGCGTCTGGGAGCCGGGGGTTGGAGATGAGAGAGCTCTTGAGTAGGTCATAAGGAGCAGTGACAATTTCATGGTGAAACTTGCACTTTTTTTTTTTAAAGTTTTATAGGTGTACTACCTCAAAGAAAGCACTGAAAACATCAGTTTGTAGTGGGCATGTGTATTTCTGTCATTCAACAGCCAGGAAAAGATGGACCCTTGCACTCTGTATGCCCTTGCGTATTGATGGTAACCAAAGGACATGAAATACTGAGAAACATGACAGGAGTTGGGTTCTGTTCAGCTAGTGAACCTGTACCTGTTTTATGTCTAGTTTTCCAACAGAAGGAAACTGTCTGTTTTAACATCTTAGCCTTTTTTTGTTGTTTGTTTGGTAAAGAAAATACAGCAACATGTTGGCTTAAAAATGGTTGAATTGCTTTTAAAAAGTTAGGAAGCTTAATCTCCGCAAGGTTGCGCTTTGGAGTGCTGCTGACAGTGTTGGCGAAATGCTCCTGTAACTGAGCTGCGTAAGCATAGGAAGAAGTGTGGGTAACAGTTTTAGAAGGAGTTTGAGCGATTTTCTTTTGGAGGGGTAGGAACTGGTAGGTAGAGAAAAACGTACTTTCAGTAGTAGTAGCAGCAGCAGATCGCCTCTCCTAGTACGGAGTTTGACAGAGAGCAGCTTCCTTTCCCTTCCCCAGGTGTTTTAAGCTGTACTGTAAGGCAGTCTACGCCACGTGCCTCAAAGCTGCGGAGCAGGTCTATCCCACAGCGCGCACTGGGGTCCTGCACCCCCGTTAGCTCCTGGGGGGAGCAGCCGGTGGAGGTACTCGGCTCCTGTCTGGCCTGCACGCCCTGGTGTCCTTCCGCTGGGATCCCTGGCAGGAGGCAAAGGTACAGATCCAGGTTTCATCCTGAGCTGGAATTGGAGGGTAGCTGGGCTGTATGCGCCTGGGAGCTAAAATGTCCCAACGGGTGGCAGAGTGTAGATGTAGCCATAGGGAACACAGGGAGGAGTCCAGAAAGTTGCAGAGCCCCACTCACTTAGTGCCGTGGTGTGGTACATGAGGTACAGGACCTTTCTGGTTTTTGGTGAAGTGTCAATAATGGTCTCTCAGTTTCCAACACGACCTGTGGGAGCACTGACAGTATTTAAGCTTTGGCAATAATGTTTGAGCTAACACATTGTTGGTTTTCGAGACTGCAGGTATTACTCATACAGGCTTTTCTGTAACTTACAGTGTTTGAGTCAAAGCTTGTAGGAGAGGGAAGACTTACTAAATTAGCAGATCTAGTTGGAAGAGATAAGTGTTAAGGCACAGAGATCCTTTTTCAGGTCAGTGAAATGGCTGCAATAACGCTGTTATCGCAGCGTATTGCTGTTTCTTGGTGTGAACCAGAAGATATAACAGTACCCTTTTTTGTCAGGTCTGAATGCCCATGCCTCCCTCTACGTATGTAGCAATCCAGGTAGAAAGATGAGTGAGGGTGTGAAAAGCATCAAAGCATCAATAGACTCTTAATGTGGCACAGACATGGGAGCTAGTTCAGGTACCGGAGGCAGTCTGGCTGAAGCAATGCAGGCCTCAGTAGTTGAACGTACCCCTCCAGAAAGCAGGCTGCTTCCTGGGGCTTTTCTGGTTTGGTGCCACAGGGAGCGCATTTGGGAATGGACCTGCTCTGGCTGTGAGGTTTGACTGCCTGACCTTGCTCTAGGGGCAGGAGCACCTTCCGACCATGCTATTTCATTCTCCTAGGATTGCATGCTAGCTGGCAAATGGAATGAAGGAAACTTCTGTTGTTTCACAGGCAAACGTGATGAAATATGGTGGGCTGGCTAACAGATTTCTATGGACTGAGCCAGCAGGTGAGTTTAACCCCAGGAATAACCTGCCTGGTTCTCTTCTCCCTTTAAACAGTAAGGAAAAGCCATCTTTTGGTCTTGTAATTTCCTTTTGCCTGGAGAGAAGAGGCAAACTGCGTGAGGCTGGAGCAATCAAAAAGAAGGGCAATGAGTTTTCCCCTGTAAGTTGCAGACAGACAGCAGTGATACCTGAAGGCCTGCAGTGTAATGCTTCCTTTCTTTGTGCTCCTCCAAATATGACTAGCAGCCTTCTAAGCTTAGTGGAAATTGTTTGCTATGTATTTCACAGTAGTAGACAGAAGCAATAAAAGCATTGAAATGCATTTGCCATGCCCTCCAGAGAAGTCAAAATTATTTGACCGTATACAGATCGGAACATTTTATTGTACTAGCTTGAAGTCTGAATACATCCTTTGTTTGCAGACTTAGTCTGGGAAAACAGAGCAGGAAAGGACTTTAAGACACCACGGTAGTCTTTCTCTCTACCCTAAGAAAGGATCAAGTACATTCAAACCGTTCATGTAGTTAAAATATTCTTACAAGAAACCCAACAATGAAGATTTTATTGCCTCCACAGACAACCTTTTCCACTGTTTTTGGAACCTTAATAATGGAAAGCTTATCCTTTTGTTTAACCCTTATTTCCTTTGCTGTAATGAGATCATGTTCCCTTAGCTGGGGCTTCTACTGAAACCTGTGTTTTCCAGGTGATGCCTACGTGCCTAATGGAACCAAGCTGAAGATTGTTTCATTTATGACATGTAAAGTAAAGAAGCAGTTGCATTTCTTGCTGGACAGGAAAGTTGCTCATTGTAAAGTGATGCCTTTTCAATCTTCTTTTTTTTCTTTTTGGGTAATACAGTACAGAACGAGTAATGTAATCTCTCTCTGAGTCTGTACCTCTTTTTACTGCATCAGTGTCTGTGGAAATGAACCATATCAAAAAGCTTAAACCTAGTAATAGACTTAGTTCTCGGTGTGGCTCTGAGGAAAGCAGCTTAACTGCTCTGTGTCTCTCTCTTTTGTATACAGGAAAACACCTCTAAGGCTTTTTTTGTTCACTAAAACCTGAGTTACTAGTTTAATGACCCTATGGTAGTCCACATGTTTCAGAATGTCTACTTGGAGTTTTGTCTCCTAGCTGAGTCCTAAAAAGCTGTGGTATTGTTAGTAGCCACTCCTGAGCTGAGGCAGATCCGGGGGGATGATCAGCCCCAGTTGCGCCCTGCTGCAGTGTGGCAGGAATCAAGTCAGCGGACTTGGAAATGCATGAAAACACGTTAAGGGAAAACAAATGCTGAAGAGCCCCTAATTTTTCTGGCAGATGGTGTTTGAGTGTTTTTACTATCTGTAAGTAAATCATATAATTGAGAACTGTTTCAGTTCAGTTATTTAAATTCATGTTTTCTCGTTTGCTCTGTGCTTATGCTTCTGTCTTGACCCAGGCCTGTGCTTGATGGCTCCGCACGCTTTCCTGCCACGTTTAGCCTTGGCAGCGCTCTGAGGTTGAAATCTGTTAGAGTGGCTGCTATTAATGTTAGCAACCACATGTAAGTGATTAACATTAGTGTGGTTTCCCTATACTTAGTGGAAAGTTCTAGGTCTAATGTTAATTTAGTAATAAAAGGAGATTAGATTGGAGATATTTTAGGGATGTTCAGTCTCACAGGCATGGCCGAAATTGGGAAGGGAAGAAATTACATGACGCTGAGACAGCAACATAGTTTAATGGCAGCTTATCCTAAAGAATACCATGATATTTTGTAATTACTTGCAAACACTTGCTGTCTGCATTGCAAGAAGGATTACTTTGATATCTCTAATAGAGGAACTATTAAATAAAGCAGTTGCTATCTATTAGCAAGGAGTTACATATCTCCTGAACATTTTGCTGCTCAAATCATGCTCTAGAAATGTGCACCACGCTGTCTCCTCCTGCGGTGCTCAGAAATCCATCCTGCACTGGCAGAGCAATCAGTGGTAGGAGAGGGGCTGGAAAAGTGCTTTGCAGCTTGACCTACACCGATAGTGGGGGCAAAGTCTTCGGTGTCCATCCTTGCAAGTAGCATACACTCTTTATCCCCCTTGATCCCTAGATATTTTTACGGCATAACCGATATGGGGAAGTGAGGGAGCAAATTAGGAAGGGGGGGAAATGAAAAAGTAGGCCTGTGAATGTTAAAGATAGAACCTGCTCCTTTCTGCTTCCTGCAGCCCCAAAACTGCTTTCAAGACAGAGTGACATAAAGGACTATGGATTTCTTTAGGACTGTGCCATTGCTCAAGTGCATGTGTGTGTTGTACGAAAAATGATACCTAATCATGTGTAAAATAACTTTAAGATGTGAGAGTTTGTGTGTGTTCTTGTGCTCTGTAACCTCTGTCTCCCTTGCAGACTCTCCTGTAGGCTTTGCAAGGGTTAGAGGAGTTTGCCACCATGCACAACTCTTTCCTCCAGAGCTTTTATCTTTAAAATGACCTATTGAAAAATTCCCCCTTTGCCCATGCACAACTGATTTTTATGAAGTCCTGTCAAATCTCCTAATCCTGTTTCGGTCTTTTGGTGCAATTTACTTTATCCCAAAACCCAGCCCTCCAAATTTGCCAAAGAAAACACCAGGCACTATAGAAAGACCATTTTAAATGAAGCTGTTTGGAGGACCCTTTTAGGAAAGTAAAAAAGTGAAAGAAAAAAACCCCAAAAGGCAATGTGTTTTTCATATCTTAAATATATGTTTAAAAAAATCTTTCTTTTATGCTCTGATTAGAGACTAAGTGGACCCTTGAAACCACAATCTCTTTCCTTACTGAAATTTTATATCTCTCAGTTAATAAGGGGCCATGAAAGTGCTGGAATTTTTATTTAAAGACCAAGGTGAACATTATAATAACATATTTGCAGGCGTAACTAAGAAATGCTGCTAAATGAGATTTTGCAAGCTGATATGAAAGAAGATAGTATATTTGTCTTGGGCACCTGCAGCTATCCATTACCATAGCCCGTGAGCTCTCTGCAATCATTCGCCCTCTGCAGTGCTTTGAGGCAGGCTTGCTGGGTCACTGCAAGATGGGTCTTGATGTCTGTAGAAGCATTTAGGTGGCAAACTCCCCTTGAGTATTCAGGCACAAATTACTTAAGTAAAATCCCACAAGGAGACAGAAAGCCACAGCTTGAACGAACATGCCTGAGTTCCCACCTAGCGTCCTTAACCCCAACCAGTTCTTTCCCCCTAGTACAGTAGTTGTAGCTTTCTCGTAATAGTTCGGTGACACTATAGATAAGCTTCATTTAGTCCCACTGGGAGTATGGGGAAATAGGGATTATGGCCTGACCCAGGAGCTATTAGTTTGTTGACCCAAGGCTGACTGTGCACTCTTGCTCTAGCGCTATGGCTTTGGGTAAGAGAGAGGATGCAGTTACGCTTCCTCTGGATTAAAGCAGATTTGAGTTATGGTTTTGCTCTTGGAAAGAATGATGTAGAGACAATGTGCTGGATGTATGTGCTCTTTCAACGGACTCATCTTACCAAATGATCCTGATGTCTCTGTAGGGTTTCTTTGCCCTTCTTCTCAACAGTCTGTCAAAGTTTGGTGTTTTTTTTTTTTTTTTGACTGTTACTAGCAGTGACTCACAATTTTTACAAACTCTTGATGAAAATGGAGTGCCTGCAGCGTCGTGTCTGCACTACTGTCTGAGATTCCTGGCTGACATTTACCTTGTGAGTAATGTCAGTTTAATCTATTGAGCATGGGGCTTGCAGATACCATGTAGTGTGAGTGGGTTTTTTAGAGTATCTGATCATGGTGTGTCAAACTCTGAAAAAACTGTGTCATTTTCATTGCCACTTACTTTGTGTTTGCCCCAAAGAAGGAAAGCAGATTTTCCTGATGAGACCTATTTCCAATAAATGGTGTTTAATTCTGCCATATATTCCACCCTCTGGCCAATCTCATTTAAAGACTTGACTTGTCTCACGTTGCCGTTTGTCTCTTACCTAACCCATTTTGTGCAGTTACATGTAGCTCTGGAGGCTATAAAAGCCCTTAGCAATCTTTTCAGTCCCTGGTGTAGTTCTGCTCTCTGGTTTGTGCCTTCTAGCAGCATAGTGATTAAAATAAGCTTGCTTTCTTTATTAATGACATACTGTATCATCCTTCTACTGCATTGTCTGGGAGTAATGTCTGTATAGCTCCAGATCTTCCTACTTGCCTTTTTGGATACTGATACAGCACCATAACTTCTCTACTTTGTGGAATTTCAGTGGAATTCAGTATTTATTAGACATAGCTATCAAGTGACTAGACATCTCCTCAGTTAGCTCTCGTAGGATTGGTACATGCCAAGTTACCTAAATCTCGCTAATATCACTTAAAAATCTAGATACTAAGAGCTGTTTATTCTCAGTAAGAATTCTTTAATGTTCTCCCTAATTATCAGTGGATTGGAAACTCTTTCATGGGGAGGAGGGAAATGAAGAGCTGAGGCCAGGGTAGATAAAAGGAAGTAAGTGGTAGACCAGTGATTGTATTTTACCCCTTGGTGCTAGCCCCGGAAGGGCTGGGGAGCTTGGCCTCGCTGGTAGCGGGTCAGTGTTAGCTGCTGCGGGAGGTGAGGAGGACACTTGGCTTCTCATTTATCCTGATGATCTCATGCTGATCATACTCCTTCCAAAAATATTTTTGATTTAAATGTTCAAGTTGAATATTGTGTCCTAGGTTACAACAAGAGTTGTGAACTCGCGGGAGTCCTACATTCACACAAATACAGTGTCTTAGCCTTGCTGACCACTCTCCTGTCTCAGGCAGTCCTTGTCTGAAATCTTGCATTTCTATCATGCAGTAACATGGAAGCTTGTGGAGGGATTTCCTTTTCAGATCAAAGGCAAAATCTCTCAGCAAAGCTCCCTGACATTCTGCAAATGCAGCTTTTTGTGCCTTACAGATAGAGAAATCGAACCCTTGTGTACATGCTGGCTTCAGGCTTACACTGGCTTATTTTCATTTACCTTAGTAAGCATGTTAAAAAATCACACCTTTAGTTAAACTGGCTCAAGCTGGCCACGTAGAGAAGGCCAGAGATGGAGCACACAGAATGATTGCCTTAAGACTGGGCAAAAATGATGACTTTATCCTGTAGTGGCTGAATGGCTCCAGCTGTTTTTTGTTGTATCATACAAGAAACCTCTGTCTGAGGCAGTGTCAGGATTAACAGCCTGGCTGGTTTGTTCCCTTTCTCAGTACACTACTCCGTCTCACTTCCTGGATGCTCTGAAAATTACTGTAAAATCACAGGTGAGAAAGTAACTTCCACTAAGAATAACTCGCCACAATAGGCAGATCTTTGCAAAGCAAGGAAATTATTTTTAAAAAGTTATTAATCCCAGAGTAAACCAAGTGAGATGAATAAAAGCTGCAAGGGAGGAAGAGCAGAACTGGTTTTGGACTAAATGCTTTTCAAGATCTCTTCCATAAGATGGCAGCAGCTTATTTTGTGAACTGGACTGGGAGGCTGGTGTGAAAGGGTATCTGCTGGAAGCCCTACAAAACGGCATTCATTCTTCATAGGTTTTATGTCTGTTTGCGTGGTAGACATCCCTTATTGTCCCAATACAGATCAGTTGGGAACCTTACTTTATGTGCTAAACCATTTTCTATTTTTTTGGTACAGTGATGATTTTATTCTATTTTTTCTAAATACAGGCACAGATGCTAAAAGGCAAACTCTGCAAGAGAGTTGTTAGCGTTAAATGACACTTTTGCATTCGCAGGGGTTGAGTGTGCAGGATGCAGGGAGGGTGGCAGGGTTGTTTGGCCTATTTTGGATTTTTTTTTTTTTAAAGTGTTTCACTTTGTGTAGTTATTTTGTTAACAACTGCCCAAAGCAACTTGAGTTTTGTGAGCAGAAGAGGCAGAAAAACTGTTGGGATTTTTTCTCCTCAAAAAAATCGAAATCTGTTTCATGGCAGTTGAATCAAACACTCGTTTTGAAGAGGGGGACTGCGGAGAGAAGGGATTTTTTTTTTTTTTTGCCTAACAGAAAGCAGTGGAAGGAAAAACATTTGAGAGGAACTATTTTCTGAAGTCTTATAGCATAAAGAATTTTATATTTCAGCTATTTTCACTTTCCCTTCTAAATGTTTTCCATATTTTCAGTGACACCCACAGTGGTGTGTGCAATACATTTATGCAACTTGCCTGTCTCCTATTCTTTGATGCATTTTTCTTGCAGATGAGCGTCAGGCACTTATCCCACTAATATCAAATACTTAATATTCATAAACTGCTGTGATATCCTCTAATAGAAGATTCTGTTTAAGTGCAAATTATGAATAATTTTCTCAGTGTCTGTGCCTATTCTGAATAGCTGGATAACATGGGAAGAGCTAAAAGCAGCCTACTTTTGGCTTTCCCTGCTGCTTATGCTTACTGGCTTATGTTAGTCATCTGTTTTTGTTTCCTGTGGCCCATTAGTATCCAATCCATCAAGTGCACAGGAGTCACAGTAACAAAACTGTAAACTTGAAGAGTGCAAGGAATAAGACTCTGTGGTATTTGCCTTCCATTCAATTTTAAATTAAGCTGTTCAACTTCCGTGATTCTGGTTTCTGTGTGTTGCTGGACTGTTGCAGTACAGCCCAAATGGGGTCCCTCACCAGCCGGTTCTGACATTGCTCCTCTGTCCTCTAATTCAGACTCCGGCTTGGTGAGGATCCCAGGGCTGGACCTTGTCTGGAGGTGAATGGGCCAAACACAGCAAGTGTGAGTGGTTTCCACAGGCATGCTGGGAAAGAGATGCACCCAAATTACTGATGACAGGGGTCTGATAGTTTTAATCCCGGAGGAGAACTTGGGGAGTTAGAGGCTGAGAGCATCTCTTTCTTAACTATTGGACCTGCTTTTCTACTGAAAACAGTGGCTAGGATGGGTTGCTTTAGCCCCTTTTCCTTTCTCTGAAACTACAACCAGGAAAAGAAGGACTTTCAGCTCTCAGATTTTGGCCAGTGGCGAAGTTTAAAGTCTTCGAAGAAGTTATGCTTGGCATGAAATGCAGTATTTTAAGGGGTCATTTCATTGTTACTGGTGTGCAGTTTGTGTGCTGCCTGATTTATACCAAGGAGACTCCTGGAATGTGTGTCCTGGTGACTTCTTTCTTTTTTCCAATTAACTTTAAAGAAATAAAAAGAGAGATGAAAGCAAGTTATTTGAATAACACTTAAAATGTTTTATTTATTCTAGAAAGGTTCACATTCTTTCCAAGAGTCCACTTTCTTCCATTTTCAGAATGGAGTCTTTGTCACCTCAAATTATTTGTATTGTGATAGCATCCAGAGACCGTGGTCAGGATGGCTCCAGAGGGCTTGGGGAAACAAATTGGGTGAAATGAAAAGGAAAAGTAAATGAGAGCAGTTCAGAGCGTATGGGGACCACTGGGTGTGCGAAGTTGGCTTGTGGCACCGAGTGCAGGAACAGATAACGCAGAACTGGAGCCTGGATGGGGAGGACCAAATTCAAAGTAAAGTGCCCCATTTATTCAGTTTAGGTGGAGTGGATGAGGCTGAGAGGGATGGCCCAACATCTAGCTGAGTGTTAGCCTAAGGATGGTGCTTCCCATGGCCACATAAAGTGCTTTTGCTTTTCTTTTGTTCAAAGTTTTGTTATGGAACAAGTTAATGGCAATAATTTTGGTTAGTAACTAATTCTTTGGAGCAAAAGGCTTTAAGTCAATTGTGTATCAGATGTTGCCACATATTACTTTGTTTTGGTGTTTAGCCACAAATAACTCATGACAATATTTTTGTGTTATAATACACCATAATTTACTTCTAGCAAGCATGTAATTCCTAAGAGACAGAGTGGCATTCAGCCTATACGTTCTTTGGTCCGCTCTATATTGAATCCAACACAATGGGTGCAGCTGAATGATTTAATGTCATCCTGAAAGAATTCACACAGGCTGCTGAAAAAGAAAACAGGCCATGGAAATAAATTGTAACTAAATGTGTTCTTAAATATAGGGCTACAATGTGCACAGAGATTGTATAATGCTGTCCCCCGCTGAACTTTTTCAACAGCCTTGGAGCCTTACCCTCCTGTGGGATAAGAATTAGAAAAAAAAAGGCATCCTGTAGGGTAAATTCTACTAACCAGTAAATTCTGTGAAATGCTCCTTTCATGTCAGATAGGTGGAAGTTCAGGATTCTGGGACAATTCAGGAGGAATATGAGATTCATATCAAGCGTGAAGGTATTCTGTTTATTGACACACTGGTTTAACTAAGAGTGAGAAATTAAAGAAATTGTTAAAATCTGCCTGCTTGGTGGAGGTAGCTTGGGGAGTTTTCAAGTCTGCTGTGCATCAAAACAAACAGCTTGCTAGTTCACAGGGCGTTCATGGGCTGGGGGAAAAAAGCTGTGGAGCTGATCAATAGCTTTTGAACAGGTTAGCCTGCAGTGGTATATGCCAGACCTGGCATTTTGTACAAATATAACTGTTCCTGTGGCAAGATCCTGACATGACACTAACACTAGGTGCTAGCTTGCATTACAACAAAATCAATAGAAATTAAGTGTTTCGCTTGATAAGCCCAATTAACTGCTGGACACGCAAAGAGTTGATGCTTGGTTCGTTAGGGTAGAAAAATAGCTTACACAGTCACCTCTGACTTGCACCACTTTTAGCAAACTGACTTTGTTTTGATTTTGGAGGGGTTGTGTTTTAAAATTGTCAGTTTTTAACTCAGAGAGGCTGTTTACCTTTTATTTACTGGAGGAACCATGTGATTCCTTGCATTAGAATGTTCATTAGTTCTGCTCTGTTTTAACTATGTCAGAAACCTACTAAAAAGGTTTTTTTAAAAAGGTAATTCAGAAAATTTCCATGCCAGCTATTTCAGTGTACTTCAGTTGATTTATTTTATTCTACTTCTAGCTTATTTTATTTAAACTTATATTTGAATGCTTTCCTGAATGTGGGCCCAAATAAATCATTTTTATTTCAAAAACAATGGAAGTAACTTCAACCAATACTCCAAAGGATATCGCTGAGCAAGTGTAATGCTTGCTATATGGCTCTGTATGCTGCTTTTGAAACAGTACCTATGGCAACTGTAAATCAGATTTTTTGGTACAATTGTCCCCAGTGCTGCAATAGGATCTGCCAGTTAGGAAGCGTACAGCCCCTGAATCCCACTGAACTCCGGGGGGCCTTGTGTGAGCTTGAGGATCTGCACCGGGGTGAATTTTGTTTCAAGGTGGAGGCTGTGGTGTTGAAAACGCAGTGACAAGATAGAGTTCAGAAAATGTGAGTCCTCTTGCAGCATCTCCTGCCCAGGGAATGACGTCTTTATGGCTGCAAGGGTTCAGGCAATTTACTATTTACTAGTCTTCTAGTGTTTTAAGGTAGTCAAAAGTGGATTAAAGAGGCAAAACTCTAACAGAAGTTTTCCTTACCCCACTGTGTTGGTACAGGCTGATGCAGTTTACCTTAAAGTGCCCGTTCTTGGAGAAATTGGTACCAATAAAATAAGTACCGGTAAGAAGCCAATTTATGTACCAGAAATGACTACATGTGTTACATAATTAGAATACCTGCCCCAGCTTCTGAAACCTATCACTGCTGGGCCTGCTTTTAATCTAGTGTTGTCTCTTCAGCTTACGAGATGAAATGTAGCTGGGGAGCGTTATGAGAACCAGATGGAGATCCTGGCTGGAGGGCTGGCGGGGATGGAGACTACCTTGGCCTGCTCCAAGCCGAGTGTACTGTGTACCTTCGAATGATACCTTAATCCATGATAGAGACAGACAGCTCACTTTTCCAAAATCAAAACCATATTCATCAATGGTAGCCTCTTTCCAACACGGTGCAAGCTACTGCTTAGAGAGATGCAATCTGGAACAGCTTGATACAGGCAGAACTAGATGGCTACACATGGATAAGATAAAATCATTCAGCTACCTAATAAATAAATTTGAAAGATGTTTTAAGATGATACAAATTCAAGTACTAACTTGATTTATTATCCCAGAGGGATGTTTGCTCCACCTTTCAGTCGCTGAATCCTGATTTATGATACATGTTTTTAGGCTTGATCTTTTTAAGAAAGAAAACCTTTAAAATATAGTTGGTTGACCTAGTTCTCTCCGCCCAGCTAGCTTCATGCTGCTTAAATTAATATAACTCGTTCAAAAATGTAGTTGAATGGATGGATTTTTAAGTCAGCAAGGATTCAGTTTTGGTAACTAAATGTTATTCCTACCTGGTAAAATACCAGTAGAAGTAAAGTCAATAAACTCTAAAGGCAAATATATTAAAGAATTCTTATGCATCACGATTTTCCTCTCGCCATCGAGGGAAAAGATTGTATTTTATACAGGAACTGAGATGTTTCCCTTTCTGTAGTTCTGTGTGGATTTAACTAAAGCAGCAACTAAGAGAAACAAGAGTTTCATAAAGAAAGCCTTGTTGATAATTATAGAGTGGTTGTAAGCATATGTTCATAGCCCCTATTTTTCTTGTTCAGAACTTTGTTATGGATCTTTAAGTTTCAAATGGCTCTTGATACTTCGCATGTGTGAGACAGATTTTAGGTAAATAAACATAACTTATTATTTTGGGACAATACTTCAAATATATGTGTTAAAGGGTGTGTTCTTTGTTTGACCACATATGACTCTTATAAATGTATAAGCTAACTATTCTAAACCAGATTATCAGATTGTAAATAGGATAGGATGGATTTAGAGGGGGAAATAAATACTGTTTGTAGTTAACAGTTCTAGCAAATCGCCCTTATATGAAGCGGGTATAAATTACGTATTGGTTGTTCAAAGTTTTCATCATGGCCAGGGTTAGAAAAATTAACCATAAAAACATAAAACCACTGTGTTCATTTGCCAAATCACAGGCTATATTTATGTTTGCAGAAAAGTAAGAATCTTTGACAGCCATCTTTTGAACAATCTGTTGTGGTTTTTATCATCTGTGTATTCAATCAGGAGTAGAAATTATTTGAGGAAAATGTGAAACGTTGTTTACCAAGTTCTGTAAAATATCTTGTTGGCTGGGATTTTGCCTATTGCTTTTTTAACACCTCTTGAACTCCAGCAGTGTCATTTTTATAATGTAGCCCTGCAGATGTGAACGATTTGGTGGTAGTAGTAACCTTCAAATGTAAGGCATTCATTGATCTGGAAGAAAAACTTAAATCTATGCAACCTCTTTTATTTCCAGGTAATGTTCTCTTTGGTAAACAATTTATGTTAAACCCACAGTGTCCTGAACACCAAGAATATGATTGATGCGAGCCTGTACTCTGTGTTATATACCATAGCGTTTGAACCATTGTGTATGTTGGTGAATTATTTTCACAAACCATTGATTCAAAAGGCTGTGGATTCAGAACAGCATGTTTTGAAACTTTGAAGGCTTAACAAAAGACCCTCAATCCACCAGAAGGGTGTGATCTTATGGGCACAGTTTGCAGTGCTGCTGCTTATAGCATTTGATGGATATCCAGATATAAGCTCCATAGATTTATCTTTGCTGTAATCTATTACCTCCCCTTTTTACTGGACCTGGTAGCAAAATTAATGAAACCAGTCCTTTTTGTTCATAGTTAAAAGTTTAAAATTTTGAAGAGCCAGGCCTTAAGCTGTATTCCCCCTGCTTTGAACTGGTAGGGTCTCCATTTGCATACGACACCACTAATTTCTCTGATTTATTCTTTTACTCAAGGAAGGAAAAAAACATTCAAAGCCTGTTCTAAGTTATGACAAATAAAATTACTGATTTCTTACATGCTGAGGAGCCAAGAATTCATAGTCTCACTGGTTCCGATTTTTTCTCTCTAAAGGTGTTATGCTGCTCCTTATTCATGCTTTACTTGGGATTCCAGCCATTTAAAGAATGATATCCTGCTAGTGTATACAATGCATTTATTTTACTGCACATACCTACTTTGTTATTTAATGCCACCCAGAGTTTTCAAGGTGGCTTAGAGTATAAGTAAAAGGGCAGTGTCAACTATTAACATCTACAACTTAAACCAGACCTGATACAGTAAAGGGAAAAACATTAATCACAAGATGCTTGAGTGCCAGCAGTGGAACTTGCCCTTGCACGGTAAGACAAATCATACGGGCTGATAGAGCTTTGTTTTGGTCTGACTCCTCGGTATGCCTTGAGCAGCTGGTGGCCTTCTGGTGGTGCTGCACCAAGGAAGGTGGTGGCAGAGCATCTCTGGAAGGGTGGCTGGGACCCAAACCAGGTGATGGACAGGAGGGAGGGAAGGATGATGCCTTGTGACAGAAGGTACACCAGTGGGGAGAGGCAGAGTCTTGGGAGTAAGTTATGCTTAAACCTGAGGCAGCACAGAAAGGGGAGCTGTGAATGGCATCAGATGCAAAGACTTGCAGGGTCAGAGCTAAAGCCGGTGTAATTTTTTATTTGCAGCTTCACTGCCTGTGCCTCAAAGGGACATTTTGCATGGCTTAAGTCAATGTGGAAAGCAGGAGATGGTGAGCACATGGGTGAGTTGACAGTCTCCTTTGTGTCTGAATCAATGTTCTCTGCCTGTCATTTGCTTCATAGTCAATATATTTCAGTGTGAAGAGCCCAGCTAGAGTGAATTGTTCCACAAAGAAGAAAGCTAAGCTTTTCATCGTCTAATCAATATTTCCTGGAGAGGTGCCAATGTCTATTGAGGGAAAGTATGATCTTTCTGCCATAAATCTTGTCACTTCTGACCCTAAACCTTCCCTGCCCGGACGTCCCCTCTCCTGACAAGTGACATTTAGAACGGGAATATTAGCATTTAGGACAAGGACAGTGTGTGCTACAAAGCACATACTTGGGTGCGCTGCGGATAATACTCTGAGCTACTCATGATGATAATTTTTTGGAAATTCAGAATGCCTCAGTACATATGCCAGATTCCTGGATTTTGACCAAGAGGGTATTATAAATAATAAACATCAGTATCGTTGCCATCCACTGTAGCTAACTACCATCTTGGATGCAGATTAGTTTGTGCACTTGTATTGCACACAGACATATACAAAGTCTAGATTTCTCTTAAAAAAGCTTGGTGTTTTGGTAACTAACTAAATGAATAAACATATAAACTTTCAGGAGCTGGCAGAACAGCATCTAGTTCTCATTACCCTCTTTGTTTCTCTCCACCCTTTGGCTCGCACCATAATTGAAGACAACTGCTCTGGCCACTCAGCTCAGCATCTGCAAGATGAAGTTATACATCTCAGAATTAAGGTTTCCAGACGTGGCACCCAGTTGCCAGCACATTTCTTACCCTCTGGTATGCTTTGGGCCTCCACTTTGGCCTCAGAGCTGTCTACCTGTTTCCAAGACTGCTGCTGATGCTCTTTTAGCCATGGTGGATAGAGCTGGATTCCTGCGTTGCTCTTTGTAATACTATGCAAAGGGAAAAGGATGGGGAATGCTGCAAGAGCCAATTACATGGAGCTAACAGTAAAGCTCATTTTACTTGCAAACATATCCAGAGCAATCTGGTTATTTCAGAGCTTATGCCCAGCATTTTTCTGTCACATAGATGCGAGCTGAAGAGTGCTCTCTGCCATCATGCCATGGTTCAGAGTACCTGCGTATTTCTGTAACAGCAGTAGTTGATTTTCTATTTTATTTTAAGTAGAATGGAATTACCAGAAAATTGCTAACATTTGCATAGAGAAGGTTAACTCTTTTAAGTGGCTTCATGCCATTAAGTAGGAATGTAACCACTCCAGTATAGCAGTTTGTCCACGGAGAGGAAAAATAACCCTTCAAAACCCTGGCACCAGTTCCACATTAAAGCTAAATTACTGTAGCAGATTGAAATGACAAGACTCACATTTTTAAATGAGCATGTAAACGAGGCATGTGCGCAGATTGGCATGGGACAGGAATCCTAATTTGCACATATGCCTTGGGATTTGTGCACACATACAAAAGCAATTAAAAATAATCTGGCAAAGAGTATATAATACAAGACTGAAGGGATGAGTTTAATATTCTTACACCAGTGGTGTGTGAGAAGACCTAAGCAGACTTTAAATATTCAGTATTTTCTTTAGTAGGCAGTACCAGGACAGCTGAGGACAGCTCACCACAAATGACCAAGGAAACCTGTTATGGCACGTATATATAGAGCATACAAAGTCTAGAGTATTTATATAAAAATATATAAATATACTGTAGGGTAGAGGCCTCTTAGTTGTCTTTTGTGGCTTTCTAGATGCAATGCAAGAGATTGGACAGCCTGCATTTATCAGGCAGGTCCTTTCCTGTCTCGGCAGGTGAAACATGGAATGTCATTTTGTCCTGGACGGCAGCAATGCAATACATAATTGGAAACATTTCTTGTTGTTCTCCATTTCAGGTGATGTGTCCAGTAGCGTTGCTTTATGAACAGCTCTTTAGGGGCCTATTGGCTACCAGCCGGCCCTGTTGTGCTTTCCTGCCTGCTCAATGAGAGAAGCTGGGTAGGCTCAGCAAGGTTGAGGGCAGCTGGGCTGAGGCTGACTGTGCCCGGCTGGGGCCATGGTATCCTGCCACACACAGGGGAGTTTTCTTTGTGAATAGCAAATTCAGGCTTTGTAAAATTATTTTCTTTTGCCAGCCATGGAAAAAAACACCTGTTTGAATTGTGGAGATCTGGTTGTCCTGGAGCACTGGGTGCGCAGTGGGGCACAGTGACAGTTAAGGCTGTATGATCAAAGGGAGAGCTTGAGCCTGGCACTGGTGCCATGCTGAAGACCCACCACAGCCAGCCTCAGCTGTGATGAGTGCAGCAGTTATTTGGGCTGCAAGGTCAGCAGTGAGGCTGGCTGTACTGCAGCCTCGAGTACTAATTAGTGTCTTACAGCTTGTTTCAGAACTGCAATGTCTTGTTTCCACTCAGGTTTCATGTAGTTGCTTTATATACTTGAAACTTTGATAATTGGCTAAGTTGAAAACTTTCTTTAAGGTGAAATCCATATAGTTCTCAATGAAAAGGTTGTGTTTTAATAGTTTACTAACATCAGGCTGTCTGACAGCATTATGCTTTATTGTTATAGTAGCTGACACTAAAATATGATGGCACTGTGAAATAATCGTATGCGTGATTTAGTAGAAAACTATGAATAGAGGATTGGGGTTCCATCAATCTGTGTATGAGCACAGACGATGTGACTGACCCTCAAATGCAGTTTCCATACCATACTTTTGACTCTTTTCTTCTATTTTGGGGAAAGCTGCACAGAAAGTCTTTGCTGTTGGTTATGCTCTCAGTACATATGTGTATACTCTCTTCCAGCCCAATAGCTGGCAGTGTTACAACACACCAAATAATCACTTTTTTAAAGTTGGTTTTAAAGATGATATTTAGAAAAAAAAGCCATAAAAAAAGTCATGGGGTGGCTTTTCCAATAACATCTTGAACTTGTAATTCTGCAATGTTGTCTCTGAGCCATTAATGAAATCCATATTGCAGGGATGGCCTTGAAGTAATGGAGGAAGGAAAAAGCAGCTGTATTTGCTACCCTGCAGCTCTGTGTTTTTCATTATGTTCTCTCTTATTTTTGTTTTGGGGTATTTTTTCTGGAGCAAACAACCTCCCTGGGGCTGGTCTGCTGCAGAGAGCAGGCTGAGTGCCTGGTGCTAGTTCTCCGAGAGGCGTCAGTTGTGACACTGCAACCTGTTAAGCAAAGCACCGAGGTGCTCAGAAGGGAGGAGCAGCATTTTCTGTGGGTGAAAGTTCTGGCACAAATATTTGACTGAACGACTGTGAGTATATTACCAAAAAACCAACCCAACCAGCAAGATACTGTCCGAGTTAGCCTAAAGATCCAAGCATTTTACATAGCTGATGGCCAAGACAGGTTTATCATCTCTCAAAATGACACATTGGAGTAATATTAGCTAACTGTTTGTAGCCTGGTTGGGGCGTTTCCTTCCAGACACATAATTATTACTGTCACCTTTCATTCTGTATGGTATGCAAGGCTGATGACTATGAATTTTGCCTGTATGGTCTTTAAGAGCACTGGAGGCAGTCAGCCTTGAATTCTGAACAAATAGTGATGGCTCAATTAATAACAGACTGAAAAAGCACAAAATTAAAGCATGTGTTAGAGTGCATGCATTAGCTAGATGGTTTTTCAACAAGCTGTCAGACAGCATATGTAGGAGAAGTAGAGCTACCATGGTAGAGACAGAGAGATTCCACTTAGATCACTAAAGCCCAAATCATCTTTGATCAGCTTTACAAAACTGGATTCACTGTGCTTTTTCCGTACTTCATGCAACCAGTGACTATAGTCACTGCGGTGGAGCAGAGGGTTGGAGCTCATATGGATAAAGAGAGCCCCAGACAAGGGTTTAATCCCATTCAGCTCTCTATAGTACGCAGACAAATCTTCCCCCTAATGAAAGACTACAAAACTGAAACAGAGTTTATTAGACATTGGCTACGTTTTAAAAGGATCAAAATAATATAGGCACATCGCTGCTTGATTTTTGGCTCTCTAGTAACTAATTTCTCCCAACCTGAATCTGCACATTTATAATGCAAAAAGTTTTACTTCACATTAAAGTAAGAGTGTTTATTTATGCAGTTTTATTTCCAACAAAAGCTATGCTTTACAGTGCATTATACAGAATGACAGCGGTGCACTGAATTGCAAGGTCACGCTATAGATCATACTCCCTCTGCCAAACATCCAGTAAGGAATTTTGAAGTAAGCTGTAGTAAGGGGCTGAGAGGTGAGCAGAGCCAGAAACAATACAGGTTAGAAAAATGTTTAGTTTATTTAGTGAAAGAAGAAGGAGTTTGACTTATTAGGGAGGCTTTTCCTACCGTATTCATTCTGGGTCCAGGTCCTGGAAAGAACGTTTGGGATGGAACTTCCTGTAGTTGACCCTAATCTGTCCTCAGAGCCTCATGTGTCTTCCTCTAAACTGAGGAACATTGGGTGTGTTTGAAGATCTAACTAGCAGTTTATGCTCTGCACTGTTATATTGCCAGACTCTTGCCTTATTCCATAATGTGCGTGAGGCTACGTGTCTGGTGAAAGGTGGGGAAGTGTCATCCTCCGCACATACATTAGGTGTGCGCTACTGTGCAGCTGAAAGTAGTGGGTCTAAATAGTAAGAGCACCTTATTCCAGATGTTTGCAAGGGTAATTTGTCCTCCAGACAAAAAATTTACCCTAGGACAGAAAGGGTGACAGAGGTAACAATGCAACCACTGCATGGGTTTGTGCATTTTCTGTGTATGGAAAGCAACTTGAAGATAACTTATCAGACACCTAGAAGGCCAAGAAGTGCCAAAGCCAGTGTGGCAAATAACTTCTGTTTAGGAGGAGTACAGTTTGCAGGCCCTATTTCAGATGTGGGACAAGAGAAGCAGAGAGCCACAAGAGCAAATCTTGTCACACCCACACAAAACATGAGATCAAAGTAAAATTTCAGTATTGAATAGGCTGTTGTCCAGACGTGGTTGGTGAGCTGCACCCAAAGCTCTGAGGTGTCTATAGTAAACTGGCCTCCCAACAGAATCAAAGCTGAGCAACACCACTTGTGGTATTCCTCAACAGACACAGCTGGATATTAGTTTGGGACTACAACCTATTGGTGGGGTCCTACTGCCTGAGGGGACACACTTTGGACAACATGGACATGGTGGTGTCAGTTTAGACATCTCCCTTTTGACTTGGGCTCCACCAGGTTATTACCTGCAGAAGAAACAAATTGGTGATGGAGTGAGGAGCACCTTCGGTGCATTCAGATTAATTGATTTATCTATTTATTTAAATGCAGAGAAAGCACAGGAAGCTTTTTCAGGAATTGGCAGCAGAAGACATCGCCAAGCCTTTCTGTCTCTCACTGACTTTGGCAGAACTGCCTGCTCCCTCAGACCTACTGCCTGCTCCCTCAGACCTACTTTTTAGGGCACTCGTAGCAATGATTCTGAGCAGAGGTTCTGTTCGCTGTTGCCTCTCCTTGTCTCTGTCAGGCAATCACATCCCTCTGGGTCGCTGTGATTGTCAGATGTCACTGCAACACAGGACTGATGGTCCTGGGGCCTTTGCCCCACTGTTCTCAGCACAAGTCACTACTTTGAATTCTGTTGGTGGCCTCGTCCATGGGACTGAGTACCCACACTTAATGCAAGTGTTCCTGATGTGTTTTCCTGAATATTGTCATAATTTTCAGATGAATCGAGGTCAATAAAGAGTGAAAGATGGAGAACTGGGGTAGGGACAGCCAGAACAGGGTATTAAAGTGTTGGTGACGTAAGTCCAAAACAACAGAGACACGATGAGGGCGGGTTTCTCTACATGGGTCCATAAAGGAGCTAAGTGGCTTCTGTGGTTGACCCAGAGGAAGGCTGGCTCTTCCGCCCTGAACTTCAGTGAACCCAAGCAATAGTGATATCAGAGCTGTCTATTAATGTGTGACCCATATAGGTTAAGGCTGTATTAGGAGCAACTGGGTCCTAGCCTGATTTCAAAAGCAGTTAAAAAGTCTTTCTTGATGGGCTTGTCGGTGTGTACCAGGGAGTGTCTGAAGTTACTGCTTCACTGGGAGCTGTGCTCTTGCACAAAGTGTAAAGAAAAGGCAGTAAACATTACTGCCTTGGGGGGCACCAGTCTGTGCACTGGTTAGAGATGGGTGGCTCTTGCTACTAGAAGCTTCCTTTGGAGGAAGACTTTCTCTGGACAGATTCATGGTTTTGTCAGTGGTTACTGCTGGAATTTCATTAACTCCTCAGTAAGTGAAGAAAAAGTGGGTCTGACTGAAACAGAATAGATTGCTTTTATTGAATTCTTCTTTAATTAAAGCTCTTACTGGTTTCATGCTGATTTGGTGTCATAGTTTAAATTTTTACATTGAATGACAAGAGAAGGGAGAAAAAAGCGGAAATGTTTATTTAATTCATGTTACAGAATGTAATGACAAGAGATTGTTTCCATACGTACTGTTTGTGTTGACCTTTTAACATTTGGAAATGTCAGGAAATACCATTACTGTAGGTCTATCCAGCTTTAATGCTACAATAACTTTATAGCTATTCACAAGGGAAATTATTATACGTTGCCTGAAACAGTGAAGGTATATGTGAGCATACACACAGATCTCTTTTTCTCCCTCCCTGCCAAATAGGTCTCGGCGGCTGCATGCAGTCTCTGTTAAAAATGCAACTTTTGTCTCCCTGTAATTTTGACTTTGCTTTCAAACCTGCCAGATTTACTGAGGCAGCAAAGAGGTATGTTTCTGGAAAGTTTAAAGCAACTTAAAATAGTGTAGAATGCATTTTAACTTACTGTGATCAGACAATGGCCAAAAGGGCATAGGTTTTTCAAACACAGATATTAACCTTTGTTTGGTTTGGGTTTTTCTGAGGGGGCCTGTTAAGTTTCAGAGAGGTTCAGAAGGCGGTACTTTGATCTATGCATGTTGTCTTGCCTTTAGAACCGAGGAATAGGTTCCAGCCACGACCTTGATGCTTAAGTCCCCAAAACACGGGAGGGTTTTGCTGAGTAAGGAATGCTCTCCCCGGCTGCGTCAGCGCTGTGGCACACACCCGTGTCCTGCGGCGGAGCGGCCCTGGAGCGGCGGGAGGAGGCCGTCACCTTGGACAGCACCGCCGGGCCGCTGGGTCCTCGCTGCCCCCGTGACTGCGGCCGAAACCGAAACGGCGCGGAGACCCAAGAGAAAGCCATCAACGGCAAACGCACCGCTTGCCAGGCTCTGGCCTAGAAGTCGAACCTCCAGTGACGTGAGAGGGACGGGAATTTGGTCCTTTGGTTAGGAAAAAAGAAGACAGTAGGTGATGGGAACGAACCTGTCTCCTCAAATCTCAGCTGAGGACTTCAAATACAAAGCAAGGGAAACTGAAACCAGCAAACACACATGCATGTATCCACAAAATATTCTGAAGGATTAAAATTAATATTGAGAATGGGCATGTTGCATGTTTTATTGCATGTTATTGCATGCTTTACAGAACCCAGCCACTTAAACGTTAGGGAATTACCTCTAAGGTTATAATTAACTTCACACTGCCTGCCCAGAAATATCCTGGACCTTCCACTGGCTGGTGGAGGAAGCTCTTCTGTCTTCAGGAGAATCACAGTCAGTTGTGGATCTGGTCAATTTTACTTATCATGTGTACAATTAAAACACAGCGATCTCCCAAAACACCCAAATAGAAATGCCCCCCATGAAAACTGTAATCTGAACTAATGACAAGGTACTGTTGTTATCACTTCACAAGCTTAATTGGATTTTTGAACAAAGTAATTTTGAAATACAGCAAATGAGTAGTAATTGTCAGGTGTGATTTATTACTTCGTAGAAGTTTGGAAATGAGAACTGTGAAAACTGGCTATCCTAGAGCATCAACAAATCTCTCCTATTGGCTGAGACCAAGCTCACAGCTGAAGTTTGTATGGGTTGTTCCAAAGAATGCATGAAAAAGATTTAGATTTTGACACAATTTATTGAGATTTATTTGTATATAGTCTTTTAACTATATATATTGTATCTACATGTTTTTATAAATATGATCTCATTCACACAGAGTAATCTGACTACACTAAGTCTTCCTTTGTAATTCATTTGTATGATATCAGTATTACTAAATGTTAGCTTCCAGATGTACTGAACAATAGGCTGAATTTAAGTGTTTCAGTCATAATTTGCTAAATGTTTTTTAAAACTATGGATAGTATTCAAACATAGAACGGTAATGGATTATCCTGATAATGATTTAAACTGCTTTGTTTGTTATGCATTACATCAGTTAGAGAAAAATCTAAATTAGCCTTAGAAATATATTTATTTCAAAAATATCTTTGGTGGCCTCAGGATTTATACATATGTACACATGCATGTATATCTGTATAAATGTTTGTACCTGTGGATACACACACAAATGCACATATAGGATTCGGGTCTATGCTTGATCTCAGCCAGTAGTAGAAATTTCTGCTACTTGTGGATAGCTAGTTTTCACAGTCTTTGTTTCCAAAATTTTGCAAAGTTGTAAACTATACCTGACCGTTAGGACTGGTATAGTCATGCTGTCTCTAGGTTAGCAGCTTGCATGTACTTAAATAATTATGTAGCCGAAGTAATAATGATCTTTACTTATAAACTCAGACACTATGATGTGTGTGAATACTGATAGACATGCTTCATTTAGAGGTGTAATGTGCTTCCACATGTGATTGCTTTCCCATCTACGTATTAAAAAGAACTTTCCCTTTCTTTTTAATTTGGTAGATTTCTGATGAATGCAATTAAGCACAAAAATGGTCTTTAATACATCTGATCATTAACCTACTGGTGACCTACTTCGAGATAAGATTTTGTACAGGTTTTTCTGGACTATTTTGCGTCTGTAAAGGACAGAAGATTTATTGGCCCAGGTTGTTGCTGCCAGTGCCTGAAGAAAAAACACTGCTTCAGGGTGTTGGCCTGTTGAAAGTCCCCACGTGCTAGGACTGGACTGATTCCCAGGGTGGGCCACAGGCAGGAGAAACAGCCTGCTGCAAGATGACCTAAAGGGAAACTATATAAAATAATTGCTTGGTATAGATGTCTGGTATTCCTTGTGAGAGAAACTAAAAGTTGGGGCAACCCTCTGGAGCCCTCCAAATCAGACAGGCAAGATTTGAAGTTGGGTCTTTTATAACATAAACCAGCTGAGATGACTGATGGGCTACAGACAGGGGAAGGGAGGAAAAGAAGATGAATCCACCTTCTCCTCCCTTCTGGGAGCCTGTTGATGAACCTTCTCTTCCACATGTGCCCATGCTACCATATAAATTGCCAGGAGTTGCAGTAGATGTTTAATCACAAATTGGACACTGTTTCGCTTCACTCAAATCAAGGGGTTCATTTTCCTTTGCAATCTGCCGAATTGAGCGCCTGCTTAGCCCAAAGTGTGTTTGGCATTGCCAGCCATTTGTACAGCCTTGTTACTCAGTTTCTGTAAAACTGTGCCCAACTAAGAGCTTTGTAGTTACATTGCTTTAATTGCATAGAACAGATACATATCAAACAGCAGGTGTATGGGTGAAGTTATCTAGATGAGGTAGCGGTAGCCTTCAAAGGGTCACAAAAGCTACTACCTTTGAGGTACTGAGGCCTTGGTTTTGTAAAAACGTCAACCAAGTCTCCAGCTGGCTGCGGTGGCAGGTACTACAAATCAGTTATCCAAAATGAGGTATCAGTCATTAAATGTGAGGCTTACTCCCTCCTTGCCTGCATTTCCTTTGTAGTGGAAAAGGCAAATACAGCCTTTTTGGCAGAAGCTTTTGTCAAGAGCTAAACGGTCTTCAGGCACAAGTGATAGGTGCTAAAAGGAAAAAATGTGCATGATTTGATGCATACAGATTAGCAATGAGCGCAGTGTTGAAAATTCCTGGCCATGGGTCAGTTTAGCATAACATTTGGACAACATTTCCCTGAACTGAAGTTTCTTAGTCTGGAAATCCAAACTGGTGATAACAATTAGTTGTTCCCTTTGCTTGTGCCCTTAATTGGGAATATATAGGGAGAGGTGGGGGGGAGGGGGGAATGAAAAATAATCAATCATTTTCAAACCTGGCAGAAGGTGAAGGTCAGCATAAATTTAAGCTGGGGCTTATGTTTGATTCATATTTGATCTGAACCACCACACCCCCCTCAGACTTTAATACATCTTGGCAATCAGATGTTCCAAGGCTGCGTTTTTCCCATTACTTGCCAGACAGCGGCTGGGTGGCTCCCTGCAGAAGGCTGTAAGGAACGGGGAAAGATGGGAGGTCATCAGTGACCACTAAAGGATCAAAGAGGGGGAAGTTGGGTGGTTTCATACAGTCACTCTCCTATGGTAAATGATTTTATATTGCTCAAAGTCCAACTCTGGTGCAGTCCATTTTTACTGCTTTTCTAAATACCCTGACTTGTCCAGAAATGCAGTAAAAGGCTTTCATCCCAGCCCGTTCAACTTAAAAAATGGAAAACGAAATCCTCTTAATCCCTCCTTGGATCAGCCTGCACAATGAAGTAGCCAAACTGGTAGTCACAGTATTGCTATGGTGCTCAGGCTGCTGCGATTCCTACACCTTGTCCCTCTTGGATCACCAGTGGGATCAGTCATTCTCTATTAGGTTGGAAAAGCTCAGAAAATAAGAACAATAAAAATGTTAAACGTGCTGTGAAATTTCATTCCACTTCTATAATGAGCTTAGCAAACCCTAAAGCAGAGAATACGTAATTTTAAACAGATTTTT
Source organism: Gavia stellata (assembly GCF_030936135.1). Classification (NCBI taxonomy): domain Eukaryota; kingdom Metazoa; phylum Chordata; class Aves; order Gaviiformes; family Gaviidae; genus Gavia; species Gavia stellata. The sequence goes on along the minus strand of NC_082599.1, from coordinate 18,356,454 downwards.
AAATAGCTTTTTTGTCAGCTCTCTTGGAAGAGGAGCAGAGCCAGCCGATGATACTTCTTCAGGAGCAGAAGCAGCAGCTTTCTGGGCTTGATTCCCCAAGGTGCTGACTGCTCCTGACATTTCCTGCCATCGCCTGGAGCAGGGTGCGCTGCGCCTTGTGGCATCAGGACCTCTCAGCGGGGTGGTAAGGGAGCTCCAGGGTGCTTCTACTCTTACCTATAGTGCAATGGTGGCAACACATGAACCCCTGGTAATTGGGCATGGAGGCAGCCAGCTGGGCCTTGCAAAAGAACTGGCCGGCTCCTTTTCACTGGAGAACAACTTTGCACAGCGATAATTATAATTTCAATAATTCCTCCACCATCTTCAGCTTCATTTAATTCCTCCCTTAACAGATGTCTGCTTTGAAGGACAAGAGGAGAGAAGAGCTTTTCTATTATGGGATTTTTTGGGGGTACCTTAAATAATAGCTATAAATTAGAGGAGGAGGATTGCAACCCAACACCATCACATCTCTCTCCAGAGTCCTTCTCTTTGTTCTTAATCTCATTTGACTGGTAACTACTCGACAGAGCAATAAGAAAAGCATTTGAAACATCCCATCAATCCAGAACAGATTTTTAACACGGGCCGGTCCAATTAGACTATTATGGGTGGCCAAAATAAGATCCCCGTGCTCTTGATAAGTCACATGAATAAAGTACTGGATGGCCATGTTGTATCGAGCAATTTGAAGCTGAAAGCAAGAAAGTTTCTAGTCTCAGTTTCTGTCTAGAAAAGCAGACAACACAGAAAAGATCTGCTGCTCTTGATTTAAAAAAAAATAAAGCTGGAAATGAAACAGATGAAACCATTAGTTTGTTTCACTTGAAAGCTTCTGCTTTGAGGAGAGCTATGCCATATTGTTCTGTACAAGGACACCAGATTAATCGCCTTTTCTCTCCTTCACCTTTTATAGTGATGCTGCACAAATGGTATCAAGCTGACGGAGAAAATTATAAATATACTGTGGCTGCAATTTAGCAGCATTCATCACACAAATTTAGTAGTTTTAGATGGTAGTAGGTCATCCATTAGCTGAAAAGTTGACAGTTGTAGCATAGAAGCCTGAGTTCAGGCCTCATCTTCCCCTTTCAGGTCATCTATTTCTTTCTCGGCAAAAACATCTGGTCATTTCAAAACTGTAATTTTCATACATTTTAGCTAACAGTGGAATGTTGAAAAGCTGTTCTGAAAAACATAGTTCTTTCCTGTGCCAAACCAGTTGGCCTAGAGTTAGCAAATGTTGTTATAAATCTTCCCTTTGCTTTTTCAACAGCTCTAAAACTACAGAATTAAATGCTTCATAAAGACTAGCCAGTGGACACAGGTTAGTATGCTGAAGCAGTTGAGCATGCAAAGCCACTAAGACCTCTTGAACGCTGCCCCAGTCACCCCACGGAGCTCAAGCCCGCAGAACCCCCAAGCTGCCTCCCAACCCCAAACCTTCGACTGAGGATCCTTTTGCTTTCTTTCCCTCCTCCCAAGTACAGCTTAATATAAGGCACTGAGTAGACTCAGAAAGAAAATAACAAAACAGAAAGCCTACCTGCAGTCACATGTATGCACACTCTCCATTAATGTGTGTCAGTAGAGATGGTCTTTCTTGCTGCTTGTCCTCCAAATCTTACCCCAGCCTTGTGTGTAGAGTCATAAATAGTAGGCTGAGGGATTTCCCCCCCAACACCTCATTTATTTGCCAAAAAGAAGAAAAAAAAAGAGAAACAGCAACACAGCAGTTTCTGTCAACCCAAAAGAATTAGCAATAGGAAGTGAAAATTTTGGAAGTGATGAAATAATTTTTTTACCTTTCCAAGGTAAATTTCATCCAGAGGGAACTGAGGACATCAGAGGTGTGCCAGCTGGTGTCCTGGTTTGTCCCACCAATCAACAACCCAAGAGCCTGGGAATGGCAAACCCAACTTTTTCCTTCTCCAACGGATATTTAACGATGTATGTCAAATACAAGGGGGGAACACTAGAAGTGCTCTACCCCCACTGATCCTATGGCTGGTGACTAGGGTGCACTGTGCATAGACCTGCTTTGGTCGGAAACCCTGTTCTGAGTTAGGCATAGGAATGTAAAATCCCACCTCCCCTCCCCATACAAGCCCCCTGGCTTCTGCTCTGGAGGCTGGTGCAGGAGACATACCATCCCCTACACTGTGAAGAGTGCGTGGATCCGTGGGTGAATCAATGGTGCGTTTTTAAAAAACACATAGGGAAACAGGATGACCCATTCAATCAGGGGCAGGGTTCCTGGTTTGGTGAAAATTCAAGAACTATTGAAATTTCAGGTCTGAGCCAAAGTAATTTTTTTTAATTATCATTCCGGTTTTGTGGTCCTGACGAGGACAGCAGGAATGGAATGTTCTCCGCTACTGAATCCTGACGTGCTAACACTGCTCATCCAGACCAGCAGCACCAGGATAAAGCAAGAGGAAAATACTGACTGCATGGATATCTTCTTAGAGCCATGACAAAATTTCTGGTCAGAGAGAGGCAGCTGTATTTCAGAAGAGCCCAGCAGGGCATAATACTTGTTTAACACATGGAGGAGGGAAGTTCAAGTTGCTCAACTGAGTGGCAAATCCCAAACAGGGACCCAGCTGCCAGAAGTTCTGGAGTTCGCTCACTCTCATGTTCTGCTTTGTGTAAGGATTAGCCGGAGCAAAGATTAAAATCCAGCCACTAAGCTGCAAGCTGAGTGTCTGTCCGTGGATCCGTTCACAACAGTCACTAGCCAGCAAACAGCTCTTCTCTTGGTCAGTAGAAGGAGGCAAAGACTTCAAAACACTTCATTTGAGAAAGAACAGGGACTTAAACACATGTCTTCCCCAGACTAGGTAAACAGTCTCAAAACTGGTGTTCTGGATCAGGGATCTTGCAGGCTCACTTCTTCTGATTCTTCATAAAATGTGAAATAACTGTCTTTTCATTTTGAGAAAGACATTTTTAGATTCCCCCAAAGTCATAGAAGCTGGCAACCTGATCAGGAGCTTTTGTGGTCACAGGAGATAGGAACCAGTCGTACATTATGTTAGGAAGCAGAACCATGCAGAAAAGTAATCTCTAGCCCCTTCTGCTGCTCCTGAATGTGATGCCTAGCAGCCTGGTACCTTAAATACTGGCCTGGGATGCTCAGCACACAACGACAAGATCACTCTTGCAATCAGAGTACAGCACCAGCAAAGCTATCAAGCAGGCAGATAATACTTACCGTTGGAGGGCCCGAGAAATACAGGTACAGAAAGAAAGGTGTGAATCCTGGCTGTTGGCTGGATGAACTTCCACGCTCACGTTTCAGTAGGGCCCATGCGGAAAAACACTTATTTCCAAGTCCTTCAGCCAGTCATGGTAAAATTGCAGACTAGCTCCTTATGAGCCAATGCCTCCTGTCATTTGCTGTCCAGGAATGTGGAAGCACATTCATTTTCTAATAGACATTATTTGAGCAGTGCTGTTTGCCTGCCTGCAGTCCAGGACTCTCAACACGCTGATAATGATATGGGAGAAGGACTTCTTACCCTTCATTTCTTCTTAGCCTAAGTTCACGAAGCCTTTATGCCTGAACAAACTAGTGTAAAATGCTATTTTGCTGGCATGGTGGTGTTTTATATCAAAACTACACAGATAGATGGTGACTTTGCAAGTTGTACGTTAGGTAGGAACAAGGTTTTGGTTACCTAAACAACACTTCCAGATCCTAGAAACAGACTACCACCTTGCAGATCTGACCATGTAGAAGAGAGACAGATAAGATATCTATATAAGATATCTATCACCCAGTCTCCCCCACGGCACGCTCGAGTTCCTCCACTCTGAAGGCTGGTGTTCAAGGCAGTAGCAAAGTTATTTCAATACTGCAAAGAGACCTGGCGTTGGTTTTAGCTTGCCACAAATTTAATTCCCTTCTATCTGAACTAGTTACCCTGTTCTTTCTCACTGATGGGCTTTCTGCCTGGGCATGTTTACCTGAAGCATGCTGATGTGGCAGCTGATAGTTATTTTGTAGAAAAAGTGTTCTCCAGCTCACCCATCTCACCTCTACCTTTGCCAGTGGTAGCCACCAAGGCTCCTCTTCCTCTTCCAGACACTGGTCTTCTCTTATAATTAAGGCTTCTGCATGCTCTATAACCAGAGGACCTGTACTGAATTTTAGAAGCTGTATTTGGGAAGCGTGGACTTCCCCCCCCCGCCCCCTTCTCCAGCGGCTGTAACCAGCGGCCCATTTATAGCTCTGTCTGTATTGTAAGTGCTGTGCGCTGCGTTAGCCCCTTCTGGGTTGGGAGTGGGGTTTCCTGGCCGGCGTTCAGGGCTGGCAATCACACAGGCTGCGACTGCAAGAGCCAAGGAGAAAAAATTTAGAAAGCTACTTAACAAAGAGATTGCATATGTGCTGCTTGACCTGAGGAATGAACAATTACTTTCCTGACTGGTCTAAAAGGGAGCTGCTTTATTTCAGTATCAGAAAAGACATTCTGGCTTTCTCCCCAGTTATGGGCAGAGCAATCCTTCATTAGTGACGCTGCGTGTAGACTTGTATCAGCCTTGGAGCTAGCTCAGCTCCTTCAGCTTCTCGAACACATCCTGGAGCATTGTCATTTTCTCTTTATGCTCTCCATGAGCCTGAAATGGCTCTCGCTGTCGGTGAGGCAGAGCAGGGGAAGATGAGAACCCTTGCTCACACCCCAGCACTGTCAGCCAAGATGATCCAGGGAGGTGGTCACTCCTTTCTCCCACTTTTTCAGCCATGGCTCTCCTGCTTGGCCCTCCATAGAGTGAAAACCAGAAAACTATCCCTACCCACATGGGCAGAAGGCACAAAACAAAATCTATGAAACTCAAGGCAAGGAAGCGAAATTCCTCCTTTTCATTACGTTTAAATCTGCCATTTTAAGATGTGCTGTTGCGTCTCTCCTTCCAGCTTTCTCTGCTGCCAAGGGCAGCATCTCACATAGAGCACAGGACACCCGAGTGAAAGGGGCTTCAAATCCCAGCCAGACCTTAGCATGAGCTATGGGTCCCCTTTTTCTTGGGTCCATCCTTCACCTCTGAACCCCTTGCAGCAGAGAGCATTTCTTATATGGTTAATGCCCTGTGATGGGGTGTTGTTTATGGCCAAAACTTCAAGAGATACTACTGTAATACACATCAATGCAAAGGGGCTTGTGGTGACTGCCAAAAAGGTTGGAGGAATATTCTCTCTGCAAGGGGTATCAGAAGGGGTGGAAACAGTACAGAAAGGACTGGAGGCTGAAGGGGAAGAGGCAGATGAAGTCTCGCATTCAGAAAGTGCTGGAGCCCTTGCAAGGAGCTCAGATTGCTTACAGGGCATTCTGTGCAAACTGTTTACAAAGACCCAAAGTTTAAATTATGGTGGTGTCAGCAACCATTAAAGTTTGCTGCACTGGAATTATTTTATGCTAGTCAAAATTCACCTCCTGCTCCAATACTCTTGAAAGAATTTCAAAATATAAAAAAGTTACATGACTTTTTTCTTTATTTTCCCTGTCCCCCGAAAAAGGGGGGAAAAAATCAAAGATATCCTGAAAAGAGCTTGTTTCACAATTACGCTTTCACTGATAAAGTGGCATTTCCTGCAGTAATGAGGACAGACTGTGTCATCCAGAGACTTTATCTCCCTGCCTTCTGTGGGGATCTGACCTTTTTTCCTTACAATTATTTCTAAGCATTCCCTAAATGCAGTCAGACACCGTAGAGAGTGACTGCATAGAAAAAAAATAAAAAATAAAACTAGGTAACATTATCAGCAGTTGCACCATAGCCCATACATCTTCATAGAGAAGAAAGATAAGCCTACACAAGCATTTAGGAAAAAGTAGTGTCTGCACCATGATAAAAAAGGTACATAATGCCTTCCCTCCGCCCCAACCATAAGGAAATTGTTAATTATCTGTGTTGAATGGAATTAAGCCAAAACCGGAACTTTGATGTTGTTTTCTTCAGGCAGGATCAACCATCAGAGGATTTAATTGATATTTGAGCCTTACTGGGGGGGCCTGAAGGGCTCACTCTGCAGTGTTTTTATTAGACCAACATAGTGGGGTCACTGTTGCTCAAGTCTTAATTTTACACCACTCCAAACTGCTTGGGGCAGGAGACTTCAGGTCTGGTCTCACAGCAATTTCTGAAAGGCAGAACTCAATTTGCTGTCCAGGGCTACTCCCAAGCTGTACAGCAGCACAGTCGGACTCTGAGCCCCTTCATGCAGGGAACACAGAGATGCTTTTCAATACCGGTTCTCAGCTATCTGCCCTCTCCCGTCTAACAAAAACAATGTTGTGTTTCAGTTGACTGTTGCTCCTTTTGTAGAGCTCAAAAGCAAGCCTTCATCTTAACTTGGGTTTCCCCAAGTAACACACAAGACTCTCAGAAAATAAACATTTGTAATTATCCTCGACCACCACTGGATGTCAGTGATTGCTGGACTTTAGCGGTGGTTTCAGTTAAAAAGAAAAAAAAAAAAGGGCAGCATTTTCAGACCTGCCTGAGCCACAGGCAGGACCAGAACCAGGCAGTGCAAGTGCAACCAGATGGTGGGGCAGCCAAACTGAGGACCAGATGTGCTGATTTGTCTCAGGCTTCGTACTGTTCGTACTACGTACTTCCTACTTTGCACCCACACATGCTTGTATGCACTCGTTTGTAAAAACATATTTTAAGCCAGAGAAGAGACTGATGAAAAAGATGTGCCCTTTTGGCTGATAGACACATTAGAGTTTAATGGTCTCCATTTGATCTGCTCAGCTTCAGGCTCACGAAGGCATTTCAGAAGTTGTAATCTGAAAACGTGGCATCTGAACGTAGACACAAGGAACCCATCGAGAAAGAAAAGGCTGTTTGTTCATGCTCAGTGGCTCTCCAGAGCAGAGTGAAGGAGGGCAGGAGGCATGACAGAGCAATATAAAATCTTAGGCAGGCACCCTCTGATTTTTGCAGGCATGGGCAGCAAAAGTATGTGGTAGCTTGTGTGTTCTGGGTACAATCAGTGTTGATGACTCTAAACTAAGCAGATCAGTTCTTACACAGGAGTTGGTCACAGAAGCAATACTCTCTGCTATACTGTGCTTGAAGGGCATGCTGGATGCTTCCCCTGTAGATTGCTAACTCTGTAACTAGGGAAAAAAGAGGTAAATGGAAACACTTGAAGACTGTTCTGTTAATACGCTATAGCAGCCTTCAAGAGTGGGGGAAAAAACCTGTAGAAGCAAACTGGATGACAGGAGAGAGGGAAGGAAGGTTAACATGCTCAATTTGTTCTGCTTCCATAGTTAAAATGTGAGGAATGTACACAAGCGCATGAATGATAAAGTAAATAACGACGTTGCATTGCAGAAGGCAGTTGCAGTGAGCAGCTTCCCAGCAGTGTGGGGAGCTCAGAAAAGGCTGTCAGATAGCCCAGGCACAAGGAATCACACAGGGCTCTGCAGCTGGCACATCCTCTCTGTGGCATCTGTTGTCCGCAGGGAAGGTGGGGGCTGCTGGTACTGGTTGGCACACTTTGCTGGGAGAAGGGCACACGGGCTTCCCACCCTTCCCTTGCAAGGAACTGCCAGGGACAGGACCCGATCCTCCTTCTTCCAGAGCTGCTCCCTGTCTCCTGCTCCCATTCCCTCCTCCCTTTCTCCATCTCTCCTTCTCAGACCTCCATCCCTACCTTCCTCTCACAAGAGTTGCTCCATTTCAGCAAAAGGAGCAGAGCAACCATCCCAGAAGGGTGACCACAGAGCGCTGCTAGATAGCCCTGCATGCTCGCAGGAAACTGTCTAATCCCCTCCAGCCAGCGACGGCATTGAAGTCAGGTCCTCTAATCCCCAGCAAAATGCTCTAACCACTGGGCTAGGTAGGAGCATTAGGGGTCATATCACTGGACACATTTTTAAGGAAAGGACTCTCCATGATTTTCTACTAAAGGTTGATCTAGGTTGTACATATGCTATGAGAGCAAACTGAATCCTCTGGGGACTTTTAGGAAGATAAAAACCTCAAGCCCTGGGTCCCAAGTAGTTTTAGATATAAGGTAGGACTGCTGGCCTAAGATGTTTCCAAAAAAATAAATGGGGGCTGAAGAGGGGACTTAGGCACTATGAGGGTCACCTCTTAATAAGGGACTGTTTTCAATATAGTCTATTCTAGACTTAACTATTTAAATATTCTTTGGCTTTAGACTTTAAAAACATAAAGTAATAGAGAATCCACCACAGCTCTTGGTAAGTGTTCTGGTGGAAAAATACCCAAACTCTTAAAAGGAAGTATATTTTAGTATCTTAAATACACCTTCAGCAAATATTAAATGGATTTCATGGCAGCTGGGTAGAAGAAGGAGGAAATGGTTTCATGGCAGCAGCAGTAGAAGATGCTGCTGATACCAGACTGCTGTAAGCCTGCCTTTATAATTTATGGCATTTGTGTAGACCTGTGAGATAAATGAATAGATCTACAAGGAAATAATCACAGTATTTCACTGTCCTCTACAGAAGCTGAAGAGTGTGCACACCATTGACCATGACTAGTAGGACACTACAACAGGTACCAGAGGCCAGCTGTCACTAAGAAGGTGATGGAGGGATCCTACCACAAGTGCCAAGTATGGTGAAGTAGCCCACACCCTATCTCAGCTGCCTCCAGGCATTTCAACACAAGCAGGTACAGAAGTTTCACAGTTTTTCCTACACGACAGAGAACACATGCTTGTGGCAACTTTGACGTATGCTACATCTGGGACTGCAAGCAAAGAAGAAGATGAGGCAAGAAGAGTGGCTGAAGGAACTTCAGCTCTTTGCAGCTCCCCTCTGAGCAGCTGCTTTACCCTCGAGTGGTGGCTTTGCACCATACCGCGGGTACCAGCCATACCTATAGCACAGCAGAACAGTCATGGGGGAGCTGAGACTGCTCCCCTCCGTCCTCTCACCATTGCAGCATATCTATGAATTTGGCTGCAGCCAGTGCAACACCCATGGGAGAAGTGGCATGGTGGGATCCTGCTGGCAGGCTCAAGGAGCCAGGTACCAGGGCAGGGTGGGGGTTCGCTCTTGGCCCCATGTGCTACCCCGTTGGGAAAACAGCTCAGGCATCGCTGCCTGGCACTGCTGTCACTCGAGGGAAGGAGGCCCCAGGACAGCCCTTACGCTCCTGCTCTACCTACAGAGAATACGTTCTTTCTGTTAATTATAACTCATGCTGAAAAGACACCTAAAAGTCCATTACAGAGGAAGCCTGTGGGGGTACCTGGTGTGGGGTAAATAAACCTTTCATAACTTACTAGGAAAACAGGAATAGAGGGTAAAAGTCCTTTGCTCAAAGCCCGTTACTGAAAATAAAGACTTCTTTCACGCTATTGTTAATGTAAGTATTGAGACAGTCTTCCCTTTCTAGAGTCTGATTTTCCTAGCCCACAGGGGCCCGCAATGGGTGAGTACCAGGCTTCACCCACCCTCCCTTGACACCATGCCTTTGATGCTGTCATTGGTAAGTGCTTTCATTAAATAAGAAACTGTTTGGATTATTTGCCACAATCATGTGCTCAAAATTGCTTGTTTTACAACTAAAAATGATCCCTTGTCCTAGCTGTCATCATGTTGCTCGTGAATCAGATTTAGCCTGACTGTCGTGGGATGTGAATGAATGTTGGGCTTGACTTCAGTGCCAGCTCTGCAGAACTTTGTAGCCATGAGAAAACATTTCTGCACTGATGGCCAGCCCTCTCCCACACCAGGTACTGCAAACACAGCAAAATCAGTGGGGACATGTAGATTTCCAGCCTGCCACGCACAGGGTGTGACTGCTTTGACTTGAAAAGATAGCTGTAACAAATGAAGCAGCTTTCCTTCATGACCGTATGCTTTCTGCTTTAATTTTTTGTGAGCAGTATTTTATATTTTCACATATATCCAGAGGCACATTCTAAAAGTCCCTTGGAAAAATGACACACATACTTTATTTCAGATTCAGTAATTTTATGTCACGCTACACAGAAACTTCAGTACTTTATAGCAACCGTATTTCTCTGGATACCTTTACCATTACTATTAGTAGGTTAGGGAAAGAAGAGTGAAGAAAGCTGGCAGGTGTAAGACTAAGAGGAATACATTTCAGAAGGTCTTTTTCGTACTACCAAGCAAAGTTGTTCTAGAAAACCTAATCTTCAGGCTAAAAAAGTCAGCATGAAAAAATTTCTCTCCCCTCACCTCCAACCTCCCCCAAAAAGCCCATCGTGGTAATTACTGCCTTTAACCTTACGGTCGGAGAGCTTTGACAAAGGGCAGCAGATTAATTTTAGATCTATCTACTCTGTCCTATCCAACAGCTCATAAAAAGTAGTTTCCTGTGAAAGCTCTTGTGCTCCCCAGCTCTTGGGCAGTTTTAGGAGGCAATATAACAAAAAGGACTAGGAGCACCTGTACTATTTCAGCAGTGATCGAGCCAGGTTTTCGGATAACCTGTTTGACTCACAACAAGAAACATGCCCTGAACCAAGCCAGAGCCCCTATGTTTAGCCTGATTGTCCACGTAAACTGATCTCACAACCGCAGAGCCACCCGGCATCTTCCAACCCGGGTGGCAACACAGGTTTTCTGCTGCAGCCTAACCCTTACAGCAGTGCCAGAGGAGCTGGAGCAGGCAGGCCTGCAGCATTCACACAGCGGCTGATTTATTATCCCCTGGGCACATACGCATGACTTCCACTGCTAATAATAGACACTGCTCACACAATGAGGGAGGATAGACTCCCAAACTGCTGCTGACATTCGCTTGCCTCCTGATCACTGTATCCCGCGTGCTTCTGTTGGTCTCCATCATATCCTGCTTAAGTGCTTTGCAGTCATTATGGGCTTGATTCTCCACTGCTTCTCACCTTGTGCAGTCATTTGCACCTATGTAAAGTGAGTGCAAAGTGAGTTTACATCTACTTTGCACAGGTGTAAATGATTACACTTCCATGGAAGCTAAGACTCTATATAGAAGCTGCTCTGGCCAGAACTTGCATCTCTGTTGAAGCATGAAGAATCCATAGAGGGCAGGTGATACAATTACTCAGTAGGGAGAATAATATATATGCCATGGAAAGAGAGTCCTTTTGTTTTAGTACGAGCTTGCCACATCTTACAGCACACAACCATAGTTCTCAGAGGTGCAATGGTAATACATAACATTGTATTTGATTTTTTTAAAGCAACTCTGACATTTGGTGTTTTGTTACAGGGGAAGGGAGGTCAAGCTGGAAATAAATTATGGCTAAAAGAGTTTATTGAATGAATTTCAATGGCTTGGAAGAATTTCTAGATAACACAGTTACTGCTAGCACACAGATGCATGTCACCTCATTTCGGAAAAGGACAGGTTCCGGCCTTGCCTCTGTTAGTGCTACAGAAAACAGGGTTTGACAGTTCTTTTTTGATGGGAAAAAAGTGAGTGGTAGTTCTATCAGCAACCAGTTGAATTTATAATGTAGATTAATTGATTTGAGGGAACCTCACATTGAGTTATGTAGGTGAAGAGGGCCTTTTAAAGACAATGTTATAAGTAAGTCTGCTGAATACTTACAGGCAAAGTTCATGTATGTTAATGATATTCTCGAAAGGTTTAAGTAAAAAACAAAAGTATTACCTTTTTGACCTGAGTGGTCACAACTCATAGTCCTGTAGGTAGGTGCTGTTAGGGAGAGAAATTGCTCACTAAATAATGTGGCTTTGAGTCTAGCCTCTTTATTCACAGTGATCATCCTAAGTTTTTTTCCTCAACACAGGAGGAAGGGGTCAGCAAGGGGTCAGCATTCTGCTCATAGTTCCTTGTCCCTTTTGCAGGACACTTGGCCAAAGACCTTTTTTTCTGAGCTTTTCACCAAGCTTGTTGGGTCAAGATACTTAATTTCTTGCTCTTCTGTTTCATTCTGTCCCTACTTCAGACACCCAAGTTTTACAAAATAAGACCAAGAGAGACTTTTCTTTCCATATGCACATATGTAGCGATGTCCATGTTTCATATGGAGGCTGTTGATGTTGAGTTCCACAAAAGGACTCAACTCCTTCCAGTTGAAAGGCAGCAGCTATGTTTAATCCATAAAAGCACCTTTGCTTCATTCTCACCAATGTCATGAATCTACAATGGCAGTAGTCTAAAGAGTATGTTCTAGACAAAAAGTAAAATAGTATCTATTATAGTCATATTTTAAGTAGTTATTGATAAATATTAAATTATTACATAATTATGCAACATCCTCTTGCCAGAGTGTTTTATTCCCATCCAAGCAGTAGTGAAGATATATAAATAAAACTGTTACCCCAAGGTGTGCTTCAGTAATACAATAAATCACCTCAGAGACCTGAAACTTTTGCTGCAATCAGAACACTTTCAAATCCTTTACGTTGCTGTAGCAATACTGTCTCTAATCTCTAAGTTCAGTATCTGTTAGCATCTGTTTCCTGTATGAAAGGCATTTTAAAATCCAGAAAAACAAACTGTGAATGGTCACAAGAGACTTTGTAACTCCACAAAGGCTAAATTGTGTTCTGGTGACCATTGCAATGGTTTTCTGTCACAAGCTCACCCAAGGTGTTGTGCAGTGACTGCAAGCTTAGAAGTAAACCTCTTGTTAGGAAACGAAGTCCTCCCTGATCCTGCACACCCAAGAGGAGTGGCTGTTTCTGGACAGCTCCAGTGTCACTGTGTCAGTGGAAATTCTTCCTTCACTCCCCATCTGCCCAAAACAAACTGCTTTTTTATTAGGAAATACTCTCTTTCTTTGGAGTTTTATTGCAGCCTGGCAGACTTAAGCTTGTCTCAGACCATCTGTAAACCCACCAGGTAGGGCCCATGGCTTTGGATGTGTGCAGCAGAACTGCCCCACCAAGGAGCCAGAGGAGATGGCTCCCTCAGGGCATGTCACCATTCCCAGGGTGATCTAGGATAGCCACAAGACAGATGCACCAGTGTCATGTGGAGATGCTTAAAAGCAGTTTGACTGTGTCTCTGCAGGGCTGTGCTTGAGGTATAACCCCTTGCCCCACGTCAGGGGGTAAGCAGCCGTATTCAGTGGCCACTGAGGGCTTCATTCTGCCACTGTGAAGCAGATCTTTCTACCGAGGTTCACAGCTGTTTGTCAGATCCAGAATGGAAAACTAGGCTGCAGTGTTCCTTGCAGCCTTGAACAGGACACGGGGCTGCCCTCCTTCCTCTGAACAACCAGTGAAGCCCAAGGTGATGTGAGAGCTCACTCTTGCCTTCCTGAAATTCCCAGCTGCACAGAATATCTCCTGCACTTGGCTTCAGTTAAGCAGTAAAGTGGCTGCTCCATGACCACCTTCCTATATTTTGGTCCTGTGCTGCTTTGGCAACGAGAGGGAGGACAACTCCAGGAACCTCAGCAGCAAAGGTTTGTAATCCATCCTCAGCACCAAATACCAAGCTCCCTGGATTTATCTCCACTCTCCTTTCCCTGATGGTTTTCTTCTCTATATTTACTACATATGTTTACTTCATTGTGCTTTCTGGCCCTCATTCCCTTTTTACCCCTTTTTATTTGGTCCTCATCAGAAATGTCTAGCACACAAGGGGGAACAGATTCCTGCTTCCAATATACCAACATGTGAGCAGCTAAAATCCCTTTGAGAACCTAGGTCTCAAAACAGGTTTCAGCCTCTGGGAAGTGATTTCTTTGGCTGGGAAGCTCCCATGGCATGTCACTTACAACAGTGCCATTCCCTGTTCTCTGCAAACCAGTTGTCTACAAATCAATTTGCTCACCTGTGCCACATATTTATAAAGAATTTTCACAGGCAGGGTCTATAAGACATGGTTTCCTGGCACTTACTCAGCTATTAGGCATAATGAAATCCAAACTGTTTATTAGCTCATCCGCTATCTGGGCTATCCAGAAATCTAGCTCAAATTCCAGATGTCCAATTTGCAAACCCAACTTTCCCAACTGTTGGACAAATGCACATTTCCCTGTCACTGTCTCCACTTGAGACCAATTAGTTGGTTTGCTTTTGGACGGTCTACTCCATACTGTTTTTAGCATGACTGCTCTATTAATGGTTATCCTTGAGGCAGTGTCCACTTTTTCCATGCATTTCACAGATACCAGCAGAAGATTTGTAGCCGGTCTCCTTCTGTTGTTCAAATGCGAGGATGTAAAGAAAAACCTGGGGCCTCATTTGCTTACCTCTGGGCTTCACTGACATAATGTGGTGTCCTTGCAACTCTCAGACGGGGAAAGAGGCTTTTTACTAGGCTCTTGTGACGTTTTGTTCTGGCCCAGCCTCCTATTATAACAAGTTGACGTTTTATAGCGAACTTTTACACTGTACCAGCACTTAAGTCAACTGCTTTCTTTAGTTTTTGCATTATTGCCAACTTCTCTTGTTTTACAAACCAAATCTATCACTTTTTCTAATTGTTCAAAAATGCCACAGACCAGACTAGAGTCACCTTTTCCATTTGACATATCTGTGCTTACGGGGCTCCTGGCAATTAATGTCCATCTTTCTTGCTAGCAGCTGCTTCCTTTCCTGGTTGGCTGCTGCAGAGAAAAACTCAAATGGTGGGGCAAATTCCCCAAGCCCTTGGGGTGTCTGATTTCCTTTTGCTGATTTGGCCCTGCAAGTTGAAGTCCAGCTAAATGTGTATAAGTTGTTCCACTGCCCATTTATCCTGGGAGTCCTCGTTTGCACCGGATTATGCCAAGAACAGGTCTTGATTGGTCCTCAGCCAGACCAGAGGATTCAGCTTTCCCCTTGCTGCTAATTCTCTGATCTGGCTCTTTCTGCCTGATGGCTGCCAGCATGCCACATCTCAACAGCTCCTGCAAACTCGGAGCGCTAGGTTGTCTGTCGTGGGCTGCTCTGCAGCACGGACAGAGCTGGCGTGCGGGGACTGGCTGCTGGAAACCTATTCCTCTTCCTAGCCACTCGCTTGGGTGAGACGCTGAGCAGAGCCAAGAAGCCTGTCAGGGAGTTTTCCCTCAAAGAAATCAAGTTTTGCATTATTTGAACTGGACAATCTCTCCTCTCCCTGATTGGCCTCTGAGGGTTACAAATGGAGTAGAAAATAGTTTTACTGAGGTCATTTGGCTCACCCACTTGTGCAGCCAGGTGGCTGAGTGAGGTGTGCTCTGACCTCTGCTTCTTTCATTGCTTTCTTGACACACTTTCTGAGATCTGTCATTCCTTGCTGCTGCTCACGTCTATTAGCAGGTTTTGGGTTGTCAAGACACCTTTAAGTCTCCCTGGCTCCATGGAAATCCTCCTCATTCAGAGCAGACAAGTCTCTGCTTCCAGCTATGGGGCTTCCCAGTCTGGCTAGACACTGTGTAGCTGTTGCTCCAAAAGCAATTTAATCTCCACCTACAAGTCATCTCTCCACCATTATCAAGAGACTTCTGGATGCTTCTCCCTTCTTTATTTGATGTTTTCTTCCTTAATGCTGCCTCACCCTGCTGACTGTAGGTCAAGGGAGACCTTTTTGCTGGGGGGAACTTGAATGAGCTCAAATGTGCTGGGGGTTGTCCCAGCCCTTTCCCAGCACCACGCCGGCAACACAGGTAACATTGACAGCCACATGGCTGACATGGAACAGCTCTGTCCTTCTGCCACTTGGAACTGTAGAATCAAGAGGAGTTGAGGGTCGAGGGGGAGAGGAACACTGGGGAGAGGAGGAGGCAGGAGTGCCACGGAGGGTGAGATGGAGGAGGGATGGAGGTAGAGCAAGGACTTTGGTTGCCCGCAGGATCTGCAGGATGCAGCTGCAGATCAGATGTAGCCTGTGAGGTCCATGCTTCCCACTTGGCTTTCAGATTTGCTTCCACCATGGCTGATTTTGGTGGCATCTCCATTACCCTATCTCTCTCGAGCTTGTGCACGTAGAGCTCCTCAGTTTCTCCTCCTGGAGCCTGGCTCTTGCTCCTGACATGCACAGTAATGCTTCGCACTCCAGGTTGCTCACCAAAACTCAGAGTGCTGTGGGCTGTGTTGATTAGGAGATCAAGGTGGTGATAGAGTCAGGCTTCTTTACTATGGTCCTCTGTCTACAAAGAATGTGCAGTGTGCAGTGTCCCCAGACACAGAAGGAATTAGGAGCTGTTTTTTCGTGTTACAATTGTTTTGTAATCAGCTTAGCCAAAATCTTTCTCTTCCCCCGCCCCACCTCTCTTCTTGGAGCCATAATCCTAATGTTTGTTTAGGCCCTGTCCTTGGCTTCTCTGTTCTGCTCTGCTTTCTTTCCATAAACACACAAACCCAATAACCAGTGAGATATGAGACACCTGTAAGTAGAGGTAATTTCTTGACACTATTTATGCAGAAATGCATGTCTCTATGTGGAGGCTGCTTTGTTTTTTCTGGTTCCACAAAGCATCTTGAAAGCTTTTGTTTCTTGCATTTATCCCAAAGGGATGGTGGCTCTTACAGTCCTCCTTGACTCCTCTGAGGACAATCTCAGGACTCGCCTGTCTGTGCAATTGCCATCTCACTTTAAAAGAAAAGCAGGGTTGTGGTTTTATAGGTTATTATCAGTCATTTAGCCTCAGTGTCACTAATTTGCTTTAGCACTAACTAAAAGGGCACAAGATTACTACAAAGTCAGGTATCTTCATAGTGGCCTTACTCTAGTCCAGTTAGACTGATGTCTGCAGACAAACCTCTGTCCTAGCTGAGAACCATCTTGGGACCATTACCAGAAAGTGACAGTCATGTGTAGGTCTGGGGGAAGGAGCACCCTCCTCAGCCTGTCTGAGACGGATTAGCACATCGCCGTCAGAAAGTCAGCTCAGCAGCTTCTTGTGCCTGCTGTGGACAGCAAATGGAGTCTTCAACCTCAAGAACAGTCTATCAAGGTACTTCTGCCAATGCTAAATTCAATCATTAGGAAAAAAGTACTCACTGGGGACCTGTTCAAGTGTGATGCAAAGCAGCATGGGTGGGGAAGAGAGGTAGGGAACCAAAGAGTGGTTGGACCAAAGCTCTGACTTTGTAATTCAAATGGAATGAGCTCAAACCCTTTGAAGGTTGTCCATTTGAAAATATTTCTGTTAACTTTTTTCCTCACATCAATTTGCTTATAGATTAATTTTTATAAGCTTTCCATGGGGGGAAAATTGATAATGTGACCCAAAATATTTCTCTTCCAAAAATGGCCAAGTTACAGTGGAAAAAAACAGTTCAGCCACATAAAGATGTGATAGTTATAAAAGCAATGTGAGGGACTTGCACAGCTCTCCACCTGCAGCAGCTAATTAAGAAGCAGTGGCTGAAGCCAGGTCTTTTCCCTTCCCCGGAAAGGACTCCTTCCTGTCCGCCAGCACGGCAAGATTTGGGGCTTGCTTCCGGGATTATCCACTGCCTCCAGCAGACAGCCAGCATGGAGGGACACTTAAAAGTCCTTTCCCAAAAACGACTGTTCTTTCCTGGAGGCAGCAAATAATTGCAGAATTAGGCCGTAATTCTGTCTTTCTTGTAGGGTTGCAGCTAGGTGAGTGATCAAAGCAGCAGCAGTCCTAGGAATGGGTTAGGTATTTATACAGCCAAATAAACTGGTCCAGCACCCACATGGATGCTGTTGTGTTAGGTCTTCTATTTCCATGTGGAGGGACAAAGCCAGAGCAGCTTGTCCTTGGCCATTGCCCTCTGGGGGTCGGTTCCTCCATCACAACTGCACTTTCTACAGCATCCATAGGGTACCACGTACCACAAGACCTTTCAACATCTCTGGCCACTGTCGATGGTGACCTCTCACTGACTCCCCTCCACATCTTGCTGGCCCTCTGTGCTCTGCCTACCCCATTGGGCCCATATCCTGGGACTCCCCAGGATCAGGCAAGGTAGAGAGGATGCTGAAATCTCCACTGAAGACTGGACAGCCACCAGTGGTGGGGTGCCAGCCATGCAGCTTGTCTCATTGCCTGGGGTACACGCCAACATAAGCCTGGAGCTTGACTAGCTGGGGGCCACAGCCTCTTCTGGGGTTCACGTTTGTGATCTCATTTTTGTAATGATTGATGCATGCTATATATTTGTTTATAGACCATGGTAGTGGTCAACATTTAATGATGCACAGACAGAGTGCTGGATTCAGAGACTGCAAGTGCAGAAGAGAAGAGCTGTGTGGCCCTCTTTAACTTTTCATTTACTGTACCTCCGTAGGCACGTGCTGGTGCCTCATACTAGTTTCTCACATGCCTTTAAGTTCCAAGCCAGAACAGGTCTGCATGTCTTTCCCCTTCTCGCCCTGCATAACGTACCTCAAGCTATAGCCTAAAGAAAGTCTCTGGGTACGATCACTGACTATGGAGTATGATGCATCTTCTTAACTCATTTCTCAGCCAGGGTGACTTGAAATAGCTGAGCTGAAAATACTTTCTAGCTCTGAGCACACCAAAACTTTGAGGAAAGTGTGCTAGTCCCAGGAGGAAGGCTGACTGCTCCTTCCCTCCCTGCTCTGGGTGTTAATATTATCTCTTGCTTCTGCAGCCAGCAGTCCTCAGAGGGCTGCTCAGCGCAGCCGGGCTTCCAGGGCTTCTCGTTGGTTTGAGCTGGGCAGTGCTGGCAATCCTCTGCCACAGGGCACTGGGCATGTCCTGTCCAGGGGACAGGAGAGGGCTGGGCAGAGCAGCCAGCGTGTGGCTGTGATCACAGTGATGCTGGAAACAGAGATCCTGCTGCCGCTGTGCTG
The DNA here is from genome assembly GCF_030936135.1 of Gavia stellata. Lineage (NCBI taxonomy): Eukaryota > Metazoa > Chordata > Aves > Gaviiformes > Gaviidae > Gavia > Gavia stellata. Next base: position 18,337,725 of record NC_082599.1, on the reverse strand, counting down.
TAGCTGTTATGTGTCTCTACGGGCAGGGTTTCACTTGGTGACAGACACCTAAATGGGGGTTTCTGAAGGTAGATGGCCACAGGTGTTTGAGGTAGAGGGGAGGTGTAGGCAGCGCAGCAAGGAAATTGTGCTTTAGGCAGGGCAGAATCTCTCTGCATGCTCCCCTGGCAGTTTCAATGAGATCTCCATCATGTCAGTGGGAGTTTAAGTGCCTGGCTCACATGGAAACCTGCATTTTGACTCCCAGATTTGGTGTCTCGAACTGAATCACGCCCGTAGGGGCTCAGCAGAATCTGTTCTCATGAAAAGATGCTCATGCACCTCTGCACTGGCTCATGGACATGTAAAAGCCAGGCTGCTCCCCACATCTTGCTGTCATCTTGCCTTTGTAACTCGGGATTGGGGTCTCTGCTGTCCCAGCTCCTTCTGGGCATGCTCCTAGGAAAAGCCCAAGGGAGCGTGCCTGGGTGGTGCTCTAGGCACTCAGTAAATGCCCTGTAATACCGGCTGCGGCGTCCCAGGGGCACCCCTACATGTTCCTGCGACTAAACACCATGGGAAGGCATCAGATCCGGGCTTGACCATTCCGCACAGGCTGCTCTACGTGGCAGACTAGTGCAGCTAAGACTAAAATCTGAGTCCTTTCCCTGCCTGAATCAAGCCACACATTTGAACCTGGCCTTCTACCGCCCGGCTATCTCCTGCAGCCATGAAACCCTGACATCAGTTACTACCTCTGTCCTCATCCCAAAGACACTCAGCTACCTTCAGATGGGGCCTCAAGAGGAAGATGCTAAGTGGTAGGCTCAGATATTAGGCTGAAGCTGAGTAATGTCCCACAGAGACAGCTTCAGCAGCTCGTCTCAGGGCTAAGTGTTGGGGCTGTCGCCAGCCTCTGCCTGGTGGCAGGAGAAATCCAAGTGACAGCTTCCTCCTTCCCCTTTTGGGGTTGAGCCTCAAGTTCACAACACACCCCTGAACTTAGAAAGAGAAGGTATTCCTTGAAAGTCCCAACTCAGCTGCAACAGCTGGGCATGAAACCAGTTGTCCTTGCTGGTCACTGTGGTCCGAGCCCGCAGCACTAGCGCAGGTTTGTTCTTCACTCCCTGCACACACTCTCCCAGTGCCTTCTGGTGCCTCGCACAAAACTAGGCATGACCTCTGCCCGAAGGAATTCAACCAGGCAGCGAGATGTCTAGCTGCTAGAAAATCACCTGCAATTATTCACACCCTCAAAATTGCAGGAGCAAAACGAGAGCCTGCTTTTCAAAATCAGGTCCATTATGTGTCTGCAAAGTATATAATCTCCACATAATTCATCAACACCATTAATCTAAACTCCTAGGTACTGAGCTCAATAGCGCATGTGTTTTCCATGTGTGTGTAATATCAAACAAACCTGTGTTTAACTTGTCAGAATATAATCAACTTCCATTAATTACTTCAGTATGAAGTCTCCAATACCAATGTTCTTCATATAATCACTCAAAAAGCTTTTATTGGGGAGCTAAACAGCTCAATAACACTAATTAATTGTGTTTCTTGGACAACTGAGATTGTATAAGTGGAAAGGTGGTTTTGGTACATTTCCCACTACATTGATTTTCACATTTCTGGAACGCATTTCCCCATAATAGTCATTAGTGCACAGAGAGAAGAGTTGGAAAGGTGCGGTAGAAGCACGGCATTCCTGAAATATGATTTGAGATTTGTACTGGATCTGCACTGTTTGCCAGAAATTCAAACCCTGGCAAATAACTTAGCCTTTCTAGGCTGTTTGCCCAATAGGCTGAGTGAAAAAAACAGCAAACCTAAAAATCTGCCAATATTTATGTACCAGTGTGTGATTCAATTGTTTTATTGCAGAGTAAAAGTGACAGAAGAAAGAGAGGACGAGGATGGAAACTCTGTGAGTCTGGGGGAAAAATATGAAGCATTTGAATGTTAGTGTTAAAGAATTTTAAGACCTTTAATTAAACCACCCCAAAACTCACAAGCTCAACAAAACTGAAAAAGAAAGAGAAAGAGAGCAATTGCTCTCCTGGGGCTTTCAGGGCTTTACTTCTACACATATTTTTCTAATTCCACATAGAGGAACAAAGAATGTGCTTTTCCCACCTGAGAAGCGTTGTTTGGTGATTCATGAAGCTTTCTCCCTTGTCTGAAGCAGAGATTTCTCAGTTACGTACCCCAGGGCTGCACCGTTGCTGAGCGGAAGAGAGTTGGCTGGGAGGGGGTTGCCAGTGGGGAGGGTGTGAGGCCTGCAGAGCATTTTGGATCAGCAGGCTATTACTTAGTGTCGTGTATGTATGTATTTATATATCGGGAGTAAATGAATTGTTGCACTCAATGGCATGGAAAGTAAATAAAAAGCCTCTCTCGGCTGGATAATGAATGCTGGTTGTGGGTTTGGATTCATGTTTCAAGGCTCCATTCACTGCTGCTTTTTATGTTTTCAGGCCCTCTGTGCAGTTCCAGTGTTATCTCAAAAGCACCATCTTTTTGTGTATACAAATACTCTGCCGCACTCAAAATACAAATCTTACCCACATGTTCATAGCTTCTTACCTCTGAAGTCCTGTTTCCCCCCCCCATCACAAAATACAGATTCTACTCAATGGAATTTTATGGGACAGCCACTGTCTTGGTAAATCAACATCAAAGTGTGCTTAAACCCTATGAGATTTTTTGTATTTAGTAGCTTATTCTTCGTTAGTAGTAAACATTGTCACAAAGAAGTCATCATTTAGTCCTCTGTCCTATTGAGCCAGGCTCTGTAAGTCAACCCATCCCTGGAAAAGCTTTGTCTACAAGATGGCAAAGATGTATTGGGAAGTGCGAGGGGGGAGGGAGAAAAGTTGTAGACAAATGTATTGTGATGGTTTAGGGCTTTTCATTTTTCATTGGTTTAAAGGGCAGAGTTTATTCCAACCTGTAATTAACTGAGGAATGAAGTCTGCACTTTAATTCAGTAGTTTGAAGAAAGTAATTAAATAATTAATAATAATAATGATTGTCAGGAACTGGAACATATACTCTGTGTTGCTTTTGCTGGTAATTTGAAAAATAGGTGGTCCAGCAATTCTAAGAAATAGAGAAAAACCTTGTCATTACATACGCCCAGACTGTAATTTCTTAAAAGATCAGTTATAAATTCTTGATGTTTCATGCTCTTTCATTCTGCCTATGGACTTAATACTATATTCTCCAGGCAGACCTGTCAAAGGCCATTTGATAAAAAGCCGGTGCCAAGAGACAGACAACAGTATCAGTATTATGTGTTGCTCCTGCGAGGATCTCATGAGACATTTCTGCCATTTCTGTAAGTAAGTATGTTTTCATAAGTTGGTTTTTGCAACTCTTGTTAAAGGAGCAGAATTTTAATACAAGAAAATGGATGTTGGCCTAAATAAAGAACTAGACTTGTAGTCTCACTGAAATATTGGCAAGTCACAATCAGGGTCTCTTTAATCCCTGGCACCAGGTGGAGGTAGAGGGAGGAATCCATGTTCTGTCGCTAACAGGTAATGTCCCATGTTGATCAGATCTTTCAGATCTAGGACATTTCACTGGTTTCCATCCTCCAGTGATCGGTAGTTTAGTTTGATAACTAGCTCCCATTAGCAGTATCTGTGATATGCCTCTTTCCTACCTTGAAAGCCAAAGCCTATTTCTATCATGCTGCACTTGGATCAGTTTCAGGTTTCATCATCCTCCTGAACATTTCTGACCACTTATGTGAGTCCTTCACATCAAGAATAGCTCATTCGGCACACACAAACACTTGGATTGTCAGTCTTTCCAGCGAACACCTTGTGAATCATGTAGCTGGCAAAGAAAGTGGATTGAAATTGCTATAGTCACTGGATCTGATACAATGGTAATAAAATTCTTGTCTCTTTTGTATCAAAAGTGATTGTGTGTCTCTTTGGCTAATGGAATTGCTGGTGCTTGCAAAAAAAAGATCTCTTATCATAATGAATATATGCAAGACTCTTAAATTCTGATTTACTTTCCCCCTTTCTATTTCTGGCTCAGTCTCCATCTTTGTGCATAGCTTGACTTTGCTTTGCCTTCTACTCCCGCCTCCCCATTTCCCTATCCACTTGTTTCTTTCTGAAGTGAGCTGCTCATACCCAGAAACATATTCAAAGTGTCCCTTTGAGTCAATATACCTAGTCTTTTCACTCCCAGCAGAGCCTTCCTTCTGAATGATCCATCTTGTCACATAAGGAACATTCCTGATATTTTTTTACACATCCTGCCAGCCTGCACACTCTCGCAGAGCAGCTCTGGGGATTCTCCGGCAGCAATTTCCTCGGCTTTGTGGCGCAGAGTGCGATTCCCCACTCGGACTACGGGCATTTGTTTTCCTGTTAGTTAGCCACATTGACCACAAACCAGCCTGTCAAAAAGGGTGTCGGCTAACATGTTCAGCAACCCCTTTTGAAGCTTGAGGCAAACTGTGAAATGATTTCTTCCCCTGTTGGCATCTTTTGTGAAACTAGAATTTCTCAGCAATCACCAGAGGCTCTGGAGCAAGTGTTATTTGAAGCAGCTTATAGGATCTGTTCCCGTGTTTTTCTTTGTGGTCTGTCTGCCTGTGTCAGGCTCCAGAACACAGTGAAAATGTTCAGTCTCCCATGACACTGAGTAGAGGGAATATAGGCTAATCCTGCAACGCAGCCTTCAGAAAGCTCGGTGCAGGAACTCCAGATTCTGCTCAAAACAAACATACCTTCTGGAGGGTTTCTGCCCAAGTATTTTCTATGGAGGCCAAAAGCACTTACAGAGCGCAGAGATCCTTCAGGAGTCATTCCATTGCACCTCACTGGAAATTTCCTTGCTTTCTTCTTCTGGCAATTTTAGCTTTCATGTTAAATGTACATCCCTCTCTGTCAGCTTCCATGTTTTTCAAGTCTGTTGTCTTCCATCTGGGAGCCACCTTTGTCCTTTATGTTAGGCTCTGAAAGGCTGGGAAAGTTAAACAGCCTCTGATGGATGGCTGCCCGGTCTCCTCCACTGGCTGGCTGGTGGGATCAGAACTCTCTGTCCTTCCCCTCCACTCTTACGTCTGGAATGTAAACACACCTCCCAAAAACAGAGGAATAAACCAGCTGCTATTCACTCTTTTAACCATCTATTGAGCAACAGACCTCCATGCCATGTTTATAAGGCAGACTGCTGAAATGGAAAATAAGGGTGGGAAGGCAACCTTGAGAGGCCATCCTGCCCCAAAGTAGGATCAATTACACCTATTTAATTCATGATTAATATGTCTCTAACTTGTTCTTAAAAAATCTTCAGTGATGGAAAGTCTACCACCCACACAGTCAAGATATTCCAGTGCTTCCGCATCTGATCCCCCTTCTTCTGTTGGCATGTTCTACCCAGTAACTCACCATCTCCTTTGCTGCAGTTAAAACCCATTATTACTTAACTGTACTATGGTACAAAGAACAGATTATTTCCTTCGTCTGTCTGCTGGCCACAAATACCTTAAGGTTGTTATCTTCCCTACACTTAATAACTCTAGATCAAGCAGTCTTTCCTTCCAGATCATGTTTGTCCCGATCTCCTTTAAGTGCAGCCTCAACAGAGCCCAGCAGAGCAGAAGACATGCACTTACATGTCAGATAGTCCAACACCTAAATATACAACCCAGTGTGTAATTTCTTTTTTTATAATAGCAGGATGGGTTTGGATCATCTTTACCTTGTGATCAGCTGCCATCTTCTCCTGCAGAATTCCTAGCTACCTCACCTCTGTGCAATTCATCACTTTTGTTCACAGGTCCTTGCAATACAGTTGATTAATTCTGTTATTTTTCAGGCCATTGCTCCAATGCATTAAGGTAATTTTGAATTCTAACCCTGGCCTCTGATGTACTTGCAAGGAGCACCAAGTTGACAACAAAAATGTAACAATATTCTGAACTATAACAGCTCCACTTTTTACTGCTCAAGACCACCATGAATAACTGCAGAGGCAGAGGGAGCACGCCCTGGCAGCAGCCGCCAGAGGCCTTTTCTGGGCTATATGCCCCCTAGGAACTAGTTGTATAAAACTAATAGCACATATCTCACAGCTGGGGAACCTCTGCTTTATTCCTTTAGCCAAGCTATTGATGAAAATACTGAACACAAACAGCCAAGGACAGACCTCTGTGGAAGTCCTCAATGCATACTTCCATTTTGACAATGAGTCCCTGATAACTTCTCTGAGTGAGTTTTCAACTTGTTTTATACACTCTTGATAGTAATTTCAGCTCCATGATATTTTCTCTGCTTATTTATGAGAATGTCATTTAAGACATTGCTAAAAGCCTAACTAGAGTCCCAGTAGCTGTCTAATCTACTGCAAATCTTGCATCCACACAGTTTGCTGTAGTGTTGCTGCAGAAAATCAAATTGGCTTGTTGCAATTTGTTTATGAGGAGTCCATGCTGACTGTTACTTCTAGCACCTTGCTGTCCTCTAGGTGCTTATGCACAGCTTGGCTTGGCTGTGGTTCCCTGAGATGTCAGCCAACTGCCTGGACTTCCCCAGTTCGTCCCTTATGCAGATGAGGAGCACATGTTTTGGAGAAGCAGTGGACACCCTTGTACAGTGCAAACAGCCAGATATGGGGCTACTTATCCTGCCCTACAGGATCAAGATCAGCTATGTCTCTTACTGCCCCACTACATGCATTACAAAGAAGGTGTGGGCAGGATCTGGGTGCAGGTGAGCCTCAAACATTTGTTCTGGTGTTTTCCTGGTTGATCTGCAGGGTCCAGAGAAGTAGGCGGAACACAGATGAGGGGGATATGGCTGCATCTCAGAGCACTTTGCCTGTGATCTCCCCTTCCTGTCTGGGTTGGTCCAGCAGTGCCTCAGGCTGGAGCAGTGTTGAATCACCAGTACCCAAGGGCTTGCTGCTCAGCATATCTCTGAGCTACAGCTTCTCTGAAGTGTACTTCCTACCTGAACAATGGGAGCCACCAAAACAAACTGCTGAAAGCAAGGCATCAAAGTACATTGCAATGATTCTCAGTAAGAGGTGAAGAATGGAGTCTCTGGGATCTTTCATGCTCAAGTGGAAACCAATATCAAAGCTCCATTGGTTTTGATGAAAGCAGAATTCAGTCCAGGGGCTGTGACATTTAAGACTTCACAGACGAAAAAGTAACGAGTGCTCCTGGTTCTACATGGGACTGTTTTTCTTTTCATTCTCAAAGAACAGGTTTAAAAAATTACACTTGGCGTTTGGTTTCCATGCTACCATTTTGTTGCTGTTGAGGGAATGCAGCAAGAGGTAGCGAAGTATTAGTTTACATAATAATGTTTCCATATGCCTGTATTTAATTTCCAGTTGTAAATCCAGGTTCCACCAAATCCTGCTCTCATGCTGGTACATGTCCTTGTGAAACAGATACAGGGAATATTTCATGTTATAAATTGGGTATAGAGTTCCCACCTCAGCTGCCCATTAGGAAATTGCAAAAAGATTGCAACCTTCTTGTATTTTTGATCCTGAAAGGGAATCTGATCGATGCTTCTTAGAAGATGTTTGATAATGACTTCATTATATGGAGATGCATATATAGTTATTTTCATAGTAAACAATTTTATGGCAAGTAGCCTTGTTTGAGACAGCAGTAACAGAAATGTGGTTTTCTGGGAACTAAGACCGTAAAGGAAAGTTTTTATTTAAAAGGTGAGAGAGGGTGGGTAAATATAAGTTGTAACTGTATAACACTTTACACACTTCAAAGTGACAAGAGCACCAGACTTCCCAGTCAGTCTCCTCCAGTTTGGCCCTGGGCATGGCCTGATGGGGTTACGCCAGCCTGGGCAGGCGGCTCTCAAGGAGACCTTTCTGCTGCCCACCTACAGGCACCCTTCTCAGCAGATGTCAGCTTCAGGAGTATAGTCAGGGGTTTAGAGGACTAGTAGTGACTAAGATTTTCTTTGCTCTACGTCTTGAAGCATGGAGAGACGCTGTTGGCTGATTGGTTTTTTTGTCACATTTTTTTTGCATGTGGTTTCACTGCCAGTGAAGTGTTGCAGCAGATCTTGGAACACTTTGAGTTTTCTGGTTGCCATTACATTGCTTACTGAGAAATGCATTTGTTATTGCTATTGCAGTCTCTTTTTAAGTGGTGGGGATGCCATCTTCAATCTGACACCCTTGCTTTCTCTAGCTTTCTCTATTATTTGTAATCAACAGGCACGAACTAACATCACAGAGGTTCTTCCATTACCAGAGCAGGTGTCTGCTCTCCAAGGATGAGGAGTACTAGCAAATGCTATACCCACTGTCGTCATTTTCCAGTCAAATGCAAATTCTTTTCATCTGGCCAGACAGCAGCAGAAGTCTCATGGTTTCCCTTAAACCCTGTTTTTTTGAAGGCAACAGGACAGTGCAGGTGACCTACAGCAAAAGCAGCATTGTGCTTGCTGAAATGATTCACCATAAAACCTAGTACTCTCAAAATGAAGTACTGAGATATAAACTTTTATATCCACAGATCACCATGCAAAAGTGTTCTCATTTTCAAAACACTGAGCATTAAAAAGTCTTCCATGCAACTCTGGGGGGTGTATTTTTCCATCCTCTGGAAATTTTTGAAATGTTAAAAATTTGTTTTAAAATGGGTTGGAAAGTATAAATATATAAACAAGTGGATAGGAATAACCAAAAGAACATTTTTAAAAAGTCAGTAAACATAATTTGGTAACCTCAATATTTTGGTAAGTTTCAATGATTTCTATTTTGGCTTTGATTCCAACCTTTTTTGCTACAATTATGTTACATTTCAAGACAAAAAAATTAATCTGGAAAACTAGACTTCATTTAAAAAAAAAAAAAATTTGGGGGTTTGATCATCTCCAAGCTTTCTTAAAAGAAATCCAAAGAAATTAAACACAGTTGTCCTGTTCCACACAATGTTTTCATTTTGCTGACCTCGCATTTAATTTGTAAAGATCTAGCTGAAATGCTGCTGACCACTTTTCACAACTACACTGGCTGCCATTGAGTACTTGGAACATTTTAAAATTCTGGCCACATATTTTGTGGCCATTTCACAAGATCCCCAAAGTTAGATTCACATTTTAACTGCTGTCCAAAGCATTTAGCCATGTATTTCAGTTATACACCCTCACTCCTCCCTGTGAATAGAAGGCTGGCTTCATTTTTCTCTGTATGTGGACAGCAAACGTGAATGGGAAGTTTACCATTGAAGAGGAATCAATCTGTGCAGTGCAGTGAAGACAATGAAGCCCCCAGCATGGTGTCTATGGGCCTGCCGTCCTCTCCCACCATGCTAGCACAGGGCAGGGTTGTCTCTTGTTGCATGACTTCTGGATTTCTTCTGAATGTGATGAGTACATTCCACAGTTTTCAGGTCTGGCTGACAATTTCTTAAAAGAGCACAAAAAAAGAGCTTAAAAGCCCTTAGCGTGAAGATTCTCATTCTCACACCAGTTAATATGAGGAAGATTGAACAGCTTTGCTGAACATCCCCAAGTCACAGGGATGGTCCTGAGTGAAACATCTTATCTTACACCTGAACTTCTACATCTACAAATTCCTGGACTGCAAGAAGTCTTTTTTAAGCTGGAAAGACACATTTCCCCCTTCCTAGGATGAGGTTTTCCAGGTGCTTCAGTGTGCTCCTCAGTTGATGTTGCAAAGGAAGGTAGGTAGTGGTGGCCTAAGCCCACCAGGTCTCTTCATGGTATAAGACCTAATGTCTTGTTTCTCAAGGTGTGGTTTGTCTTCCCTGACTTCAGCTGTGTCAAGTTTGGGCATCTGGTCTCAGTTAGTAGCTTATTCTCCTGTTGCAGTCAGTGAAGAGATGGAAGTGCTGCTGAAGGTGATGCCTGCTCTGGGACATGTGCCTGAGATGCAATCTTTAATTACGCTTAACATCAGATACCTACAGTCCCTTAAGTGCATCGAACTGAGTGTGCCACTTACAAAACAGCACTGGTGTCTCCTACCTTCAGAGCCTCATAGCAGCAGGGTGAGCAGTGAGGGACATCTTGTAGAATGGGATCCTCACCCCACATTCCCTGGTGCTTAGAGCATCCCAAGCAGGGAGAGACAGCTCCTTTGCATGGACCAAACCTGGGACAAGGCTTGCCTGGGCTCACACAGGAAGCCTGTGGCAGAAAAGGGCCTGCACTCCAGTTCTTCACCAACAAACGATCTTTCTTATGCTCAAGATAATGTGCCTTTACCGTAAAGAAAGAAATGTCCCTAATTTGTGGTTATTTACAGCACTGTAAATCAGGCACATGCCACGAAGTACCAATAAAAATTGTTTAAAATCAGCCTTAAATAGCTAAACTCTCAACAGCAGCTCATAAAATGAGACTTGGCAGTTCTTAGGTAGTTATGGTTAAATTGACAGTCCTTTTGGGAGTTAAGATAGCCAAAAGCAGTAGTAGTTAGGAGTGAAGTGATAGATGGTGGAGCTTGTTGGTTGAAGAGCCTCTATTGCACACACCTGAGACTTCATATATCCACTGGCCCTGGGCTGGGAGAAGGGAGATACCAGACTTTGTCACTGAACACCAGTTTGTTGAATTATACATCCTTCACCTATATGGCCCTAGAAACTGCAAAGCCAGAAGAATGAGCTTTGGTATGAAGGATCCCATTGCTGTCTGCATGTAACAGGAGACTTTTCAGACAGAAAGAAGGATAGGAGAACCAAGTCCAAAACAGGCTGAAAGGAAAGTTGAGGAAATCTGAAGAAGGGACCAACACCACGAATGAAAAAAAGTCCATCCATAAAGAAACCAGATCTCAGCTCCTTTTAAAAAGTCAGGTGTGCGAGTTACATTAGCCTCAAGCCAGGTCTGACTTCCGCTGCCAATAACCACTTCCACTGCCAATAACCCAAGCTGACATAACAGCAACATTAAGGAGGTTTGGGATTTTTTTTTTCTGTTGCATTAGGCATTCATGTCTCTTTTCCACTTCTTTTTTTTTTTTTTTTGTTCTTTTTTTCACAAGGTACTTGTGTTTTAGCCAACCTCCTCCCTTCTTGTTAAACAAGAGGAGTTTCAAGATGGGGCCCAAAACTAAACACTGGCTCAGCAACCCAGCAATGTTGAAGCTGTGGGTTTGGGTCTCAATTCTGCTGCTAATGGGGATCAAGCACACCCAGACACTGGCAAACTCTCATACAACATGAACTCACATCCAGGCTGGATTCCTGTAGCCTCCCTTGCAGTGTGTCAAAGCAGTGCTCTCAGGCAATTCATCTCTTTGCGTCATGCTTCATCTCGCTTTCCTGCCCTAGCTAACTAGGCTATGTAGGTATTTCACCAGAGCAGCTCCCAACTATCAGGGTCCTTCTACACAAAACAGCTCAGCCATGCAGAGCAGTATTATTGTCCTCTTTGAAATGCTGCACCAAAGCACAGAGAAATTTGAGGACATTGCTGTGGACAAGTGAAGGCATAGAACTAGCAATGTTCCAAAAGCTGCACTGACATATTTGTACCGTGCTGAGTCCAGTCCATGCTCTGCTGGGGACCTTGATGGAGCAGCTCAGGCTTGATGCCAAACTTGGTTACCCAGTTTCTGAACTAGACCACCTTTCTGTCCAGCCGGCTCAGAGCAGGCATGCAACTGTCTGCACTTGGCCATGGAAACAAGCCTTGGCCCTCGGACCTTCAGAAATGCTTGGATTTGTCAGGTTAGGAGCCTGGATCCCTTTGAAGTTCTTTCTGATTCTCCAAGAGTCTCACAGATTGTTCATAGTAACACAGGAAAAAAAACAGGGGTCTGTCACGCTTGAAGCTGTCACTGTGACCACTGAATTTGTGTCCACTGGACTTCAGAGCTGCTTGTGGAGTACTGGAGGGTCTGGTGCATTTTCCTGCAAGTAACAGGCCAGGGTTTAAGAAAGCATAGTCACATTAAGGACTGAGTGGAAACACAACTTGAGTTGAAGGCTTCATAGCAGAATGTGAGATTTCACAGCAAAAAATGTTGGTATGTGTGAGAAAGTCAGCCATGATAGAAGACAGCTGCACCCTTCCCTTTGCCACATAGTAAGTGGGCATCTGAGGCAGTACCCAGCCCAAGGAGTAGCAACAAGCTTTGCTGTTTTAACTGCTTTCTCTCCTGGCAGTACTGGGATCCCGGCTCTGCCATGGCTGCTCTGAGGTCCCCAGCGCTCTTCTGAATGCGGAAATTAGGAATAAGACTTGTATAGCCCTGGTGGAGCTCAACTTACAGGAGCTTTTTTGCAGCTTTGGGAGGTTGGATGACTGGTCACGCTTGCTCTCATCTTCCACCCACACAGGTGACTTACCAGCACATACACCCATCTTCTCCAGCCCTTAGAAGCCATGCAGGGGAATATGGCCCAGGGCTTCCTCAAGACCTAAAGAAACAGAGGCATCACTGAGCCTGAAAACCTCTGGAAGGATTCCTGAAAGAGGGTCTGAGCTTGGTGGCTGCAGCCTCGCTGCTTGGCAGGGCCTTGGTAGGCAGGGTGTGGTGTGCCCCACCATCACAACACCCCATAGTCTTGACTGGCCCTGAGTGATTCCTCATGCCAGTATTCACTCACTGTGGCGAAGCAGGGAGAGAAGGCAGTTCCCTGGTACTCCAGAGCATCCCCAGGGTAGCCACAAATTCCTTTTCCTGGTGCATGTCCCCTTTTGACTGATGCAGAACGATTCTCACACTCTTTCCCACTGCTGAGGATGTTGCAGAGGGTACAAAGAAGGACCTTTTGGGCATTAAGAGTACGGTGAGTTCCAGAAGCTCATGATTATCAGAGTTCCCACTCATTTTTATAATCAAGGCTGCTTCCTTTAATAGAATCTCACATTTGGTGTTGTGGATCTCCACTGATGGATAGTTTAGGTGGATAAAAACACCATTCATCAAAGACAGGGCACATAATGAAGAACTAGCTAAGTAAAGTAATAATGAAGAAACAGGTTTAAGCTCATATAGCCTTTCCGCTAACCTAAGCTAAAACCATTCTTCCTTGCACAGTACAGACGTGCTATCAACCTCCCTTCCCCATCTTCTCCTTCTATCCCACCATGCAGTGGTTACTTCATGCACTTGCACATGGGCATCCAAGTCTAGCTGCCATCCTTTGCCAAACTTCAAGTTAAAACTTAAGCCACCAAGTTATCAAATGTCCTCAAAATGGCCTATGTGTTGTCCTGGGACTTGCTCTCAGTCTCCCTGGTGGAACTGCTTCACCTGGTGTACATATTTATAGATTAGGCCACGAACTGAGAACATGAGGCCACAAAGTGAGAACTATAGCTCAGTGGTTGTAGCTGTTGTATGATGCTGGAAGAGGAGACTGTAGTCCTAATCCCAATGTATATTCTAGCTACTGAGCAACCTTGGCAAAATTGGAGCTTCCCTTACTCTCAATGGTTTGTAAGAAGTTGGGAGTGCTCGGCTCTTGCAAATGATTTGACAGAGTAGGTGGGAGCAGAATGCGTTGGTTTCTTCATGTCAGACTCGGGTACAAAGTAGATGCCAAGAAGCTCAGCATCATTAGGACGTGGGTGTTTCTACACATTCCCAACAGCAAAAGTCAGGCTGTACATAGTCCCTCAGGAACTCGCCTATCAACTGAATATCCAAATCTCCACTGACATGTTGGATGGCCACAGATGTTACAGCGGTATACATATATCACCAATAAGCAGGACATAAAACCTGAAAGTGCCAATTGCCCACCAAAACCTTAGTTATCACCCCTCCCATGCAACTGGAGGAACTTTGCTGAGGCACAGAAATTAGGAGACCAGTTGCACTGGGCTCTCATTACTATAAGCATTGAACTTCTAGATGAGCTGATTGCATCTCCTCCACCAAGGACCCACAGCCAGAGTGTATCCATTCATGGTACTGTAGAAAAATGTAGCCTGTACTCATAAAAAACCCTGAATAACCAAAGTCTTTCCCAGCTCATGGACCTTCTCCAGTGACTCAGGACAGTGATCAGCTATGACTTCCCCCTGCACTCCTCCAACGTAGAGGATTTATAAGCATCATGGCATATCGTCATTAGCAGTCATTAGCCTAAACTTGCTGAACAGTCATTTTTATCAGGGATGTGCTAAACTACTTCACATAACTGTGCACCACAAGGTGTATTAATCAAAAGACTAGCATTCCTGTTTTGTCTTTGCCTATCACATGCTTGTATCCCAGTATAGAGAAACCCTGGCTATAACAGGAAACCAGAAATGCAAATGACTAAGGACAGATAAATGAATATTTAATTCAAACCAGCAAGATGTTGTTTGCAGTTATTTATTTTACTAAAATGGTTACATATGTTGAAACAAAGAAGAGCAATAGTAATAATGTTTGTTTTTCCAATATCATAAATAATTATTGAGTCTTCATTAGCTGTTGGCTCAGCACTGATCATGATTTTTGTTATTTAAAAAAAGACACACACATAATTCATTAGAATTTGTGTTTTCAGAAAACTCTAAAGCAGCAGTAGAAAAAAAATAAATTAAAGGAAATGGTAACAAGAAATTATGCCAAGTATTTCTTAAATTTAAAACCCACTTGACGTGTTTTACAGATTATTCTTTGTGCTTTGATCATTTAAAAAATGAACCACGAACAAGTTGTTTATACAATGGCTTGTCTTCTCCAGTTTTACTCCAGAGAAGTCCCCAAAAGTACCTTTTTTACATGACAAATTTTGTTGTCATTTATACGGACAAAAACACCATGAATATTTCTAACAGAAAAGTTTGTCAAAACCATCAATTTATTGTCAAAAAATATTTAATACCAGAATAACTTATAATAGTATGAACAAAAGTGAAGTATTAACTCTCTGCTATTAGTTATAAACTCACATTATTATGTCAAAATCCAGTAAAGTATCAAAAATTAATGTCATGGAATCTTAGACACATAATGATGCAAGTCAGTAAAACATAGATACTTCAACTGTTCATACAGTCATGACATACATTTCTTGCTTGGCACTTTAAGTCAATGCAAATCAGCAATTTAGAAAACAAAGTAAAAATATATATGTACAAAATATTTTCATATCAAATCATTTTCATTGTACACTAAATAAACCCAACAACATGTTATGTTACATCAAGAAGTTTTCTAAGAAGTCACACCAAGGCTGATATTTGCAATGTATCTTGACTATTTTAGTGCAACTGGAACAGCCTCTACTTGCAAATTAGTTTCATCATTAGCAGTCCTGCTTCCACTGAAGTGGGAGTTCTGCCATTAAACTCAGTGGGAGCAGGACTAAAGTCTTGTCTTGTTCATTGATGGCTCACCAAAAAGAGAAATGAGAAAAGGGATAAGTAGGAAAAAACCTGACAGGATACCCACAGGAAAAAAATCAAATCCTAGCAACAATCAGCTCTTTTCCAGTTTTCTGTAACTGATTCAGTATAAATAATTTTTGGCTTTGCCACTGTTTATTCAAGCACTGTAAACCTCATTAGACTATTGTTATATGACTTAAGAATAACTTGTACACCTCCCAATAAAACTTAAAAATAAACCCGGTTTTATGATAGTTATTACACTCAATAGCAGTCAAGTTTAGAGACATGATGTTTAATACATGGTTTAGTATCGACTTAAAACCCTCCCACCTTAAATGCTGAGATTTTTCAATGTTTCATTTCCCATTTATGTTTCTAGTTTGGGCTTTGATAGTTTATATTATAGCTTTTTCTCACTGAAATGTGAACTGTCAATCAACTGTCCTCATTTATGCAGTACCTACAAAATAAAAATGTTTAAACCACGCTGAAGTAATAATTTCCACCATGGAAACTTTTTTAAGCTCCACTGCAAATAACAAATGGCACTATAGATTTAGTTTTGTACAAGAAGAGATCCGTTTTGTTTATTTCTATCAAAACTTCAGTAAGTCACTAGCAAAGCTTTAAAATTATAGAAATTCAACTTGAATTTACAGCTAGTCTGGCTAGAACCTTCTCAACTAGAAATCTTTAATGAGCAACACAGCTGGGAGCATATGTATAAGTTCAAAATAATCTGAACAATTAACTTATTTCCTAAATTTCTGTGTTCTAGAGTATTGCACTTTTCAAAGGAATGATTTTGGTATTTTAATATACTGCATATACAGGTAAGAAACATGCATAACAACCTCATTGTCACTTTGACAAAACATACTGTACAATTTTTATAACACTGTTGATTAAAAAAAAGAGAGAGACAATGATGTAACAATTTCATTAAGACTCGTCAATTTGTACAAGTCAAATAAGCACAACTCTCCACAGCCTCCAGCAGTAATGTGTTTAGCCCTAGGCTGCTTAAGCCCACTTGGAATAATATACAAAGTTTAAGCATTATGGCATTGTCATTTTGAGGCATAATACTGTTGTACTATGCCCACGTTATAGCTTATTTTTTGAAAGCAAGGCACTTACTGTAATAGCAATGCAAACATCTTATGCGCACTTTGATTAACATAAAATAAGTTAATGTTTTGATAAAAACAGGGGGTTTTATAATTTACATGCCTTTTACAGAAGCAATTGAACATTTCTTTTAATACAATGAAAATGTCTGAGTCAGAAGGAACATTATTTTTTTAAACTGACCATACTGTAAAAGGGGGCCTATTTTCCACATTTGCCTCATATCTGTGAATCTGATTTTGCTGAAAACCAATCCTGTGAGGAAAATGTCCGTCTGACAGGAAAAAGAAAGAGGACCCATCTCTTAAAACTGCTGAACTAATGGCACTTTAACAGTCTTTACTTCTGATATATGTGATGATTTCTGAATGATGCAGCTGGTAGTTCCCTGCAGTTTATCCTTCCCCTGGGCAAGGTTCGTTAGGGCCATAGCTGCGTTGATCTCCTTCCAGTATGTTTCATCTTTGCTGGTTCCTTTTCTGTTAGCTGCGCTAGATTCAAGCAATAACAAATATTTACACGTACAGCTTACATAGCTATGTGATGTCAGGAAACCCGTAATAATAATAATTTTAGAAAACAGTGAAGTCCCTTACTCACCTTTCACACTTATTTGGTCCATTCTCCAGATTTTCTGAAAACAGAAAAAAAAAAAGATGTCTATTTTCTTTTAACATATTTTAAAACAAGCAAGTTCATGGAATAGGCATATGAAAAAATAACCCAAGATTAATTCCAAAACTGATACCAGATTTCCGAATAAAATCTTTGTTTCAACATATATAAAGGGCCAGCTTCATGCAAGCGTCTGCCTGGAGAAATCGACACTGAGCTTGGAGCAGGGCACGTGTCAAAGAACATGCTGTGGGGAGGTTCCTGAGACATGGCCTTACAGAAATAGGCTTTAGTGAGGCAGAACCTCACCGAGCCCCACCAGAACCGCACTGGCAGAACTGGTGCTGAACCCTGTCCAGCGCATCCCACACCAGCCTATGTCCAGGAAAAGGTAATAGTGAGAATAAAGCTGGTCTTGGAGGTTCACCTACATTTTGCAGGGTGATAGAGCTAGTTTTTCAAAACATAAATCCCAAGGACATAAGGAATTGCAAAACCTAAAAATAAAAACCAGCTTCACTGCCCTTCGGTGAATGCCTTCTTGTATGCACTAAAAATAGGACTTTCACCCATGCACGCATGATGTGTGTGGTTTTTAATGCGCCCCTTGCCCAGGCTGCAACCCAGTCACAGAGGCAGGCTGAGAAGGATACAAGTAACAAGCACACCTGGTTAACAGCCTTCAAAGATGAAACTGCATCACAGGCATAAGCTACACTTCCCCATCAAGAGTCACATTTGTTCATTCACTAGGTCCTCACGTCACAGAGAAGCCAGAAATATTTACCAGGCAGAAATGTATAAGCTTTATTCAGTGGGCTTGCTATCCTGACACAGAAACACATTATAGAGGAGCGAGGAGCTGATGCCCAACTGCAATACCTATGAAGAACCAGTCAAACAAAAGAAACAGCAATGGCATGAGCACTAATGGCTACAGGACCCAAAAAGCCCCTAATGACCGCATAAATCTCATAAAGTAATAGTCATGCACTTCTTTATGAGGCTGGATTCCCAACTAAAAATCAATCCTGTCGCTAGATTTCCATCAGATTATTAATTAAAAGTTGATGTTTTCTTTAAACAGAGCTTCCAGCGGCAGAGGTCCCAAAGCACATCACAACCCTTGACAGCTCTTTATTTACAAGAGACTTTGCCCACCACTGACCAGCAGCCCGTTTGCTCATACAACGCCAACCCGCCTCGAACAACTCAGCCCAGCCGCACTCCCCAGCACTTGGAGGTGACCGCTGAAGACCACAGTCTCACCAAAGAAATGCAGGGACACCAGCTGTAAATTCAGATGTTTGCCAAGCTGTTTGATTTAGCAGGCCTCCATCCTTTCGCAAAACAGCTTTATAAACAAATGTCCACAAGTGACCAAGGTTTACATCTTGTTCCAAAAGAGCACATCTTAAATCAGTATCTCTTAAGCTCTCCTAGATCAGTGCTTGAATGGGATTCAAGAGGGGGGACTTCAACCTATGCAGAGGAGAGGGAAACACGGAAAAAAGAAACATTTGATCCAGACAGAGGTACTGAATGACACCAAAAGTCTCCTTCCTCATGCTGTACTTGGCTACACATAATTTTTCAGCTCTGCTTCATTTTTTTTTTAATAGAGACAATTTTAAAGAGGAGGTTTAGGACTGAATAGGTCAGTAGGTATAGAAATGGAAATGGCAAGTAATAGAGAAAGTCGTTGCCAGAGCAAACCTGGATATAAATACACCTCTCTCAAGCATCTGTCAGTTTCTTTTGCTGTTGGAAAATATTTCCTATGAACAAAAAAATTGCTTGTACAAACTTCTGAGGAAAGTAGGTGTGAATGGTGACACACATTCCAATTCCAGCGT
Source organism: Gavia stellata (assembly GCF_030936135.1). Classification (NCBI taxonomy): domain Eukaryota; kingdom Metazoa; phylum Chordata; class Aves; order Gaviiformes; family Gaviidae; genus Gavia; species Gavia stellata. Next base: position 18,318,815 of record NC_082599.1, on the reverse strand, counting down.
TTATTTGAAGGAGTATTTGCAAATATTTTTTACTGGTGTTTAGCCAGTTCTAAAAGAAAGCGGCTTGCCTGTGGTATATACAAGCAGTAGCAAAGCTAAAAAATACAATCCAGGTACAAAGAGCTACCCATTCTTTAACTTTGCTGAAGATTTTTCCTGAACTACAAGTCTTTTTTTATTCCATTTAGATTTTCTGTTTTTTCAAACAAATAATTTATGTCAAAGAAACTCGAAACTGGGTTACAATAAAACCATCATTGATAATTTGCAAAGCTCTTGCTAGTAACTGCTGTAAAAGCATGTTAGTACAATGAAGTCTGAAAATCCATCATTTCAAACACAGGCCCCCTTTTTCTTGCCAAAAATCCTTTTCTGCTATACCAAACCTCTGACAGCATATCCCAGTTTGCACTACCACAGCATCCAAGCAGCTCACATCTGTCTGAACAGCCCGTAGTGAAGAAAATAAGTATTACCACCATTTTGGGATGGGGATAACCACATTCAGGGAGACAAAGACTGCTCCCCTTGACATCTTGCCGGTCAAACCAACTTGATCCAACTCAAAAGGAAGAGTAGGGTTCACCTCACTCGCCATGAACCTGCCATCTAAGTCATGTATCTTTATCCAGGCTAGTTGTCCAGGCTCCATTCACAAACAACACAGACGTCTTCCAAGAAGTGGTTTCAGCCCACCCGTCTAACACCGCAGTCCAACACCCCTGACTACTGATACAAAACCAGACCGCGGAGCCCTCATCTATGGTTACCTCCTCCCACTGTTTCCCTTTGGGCAGCATTATCATCCATGTGGATATGCTATGAGCTGGATATGGGGAGGACCATATCTCTCCTTTGGAGATTAAACTGGTGGTGTAACTACAGCCTTAACTGCTTAGCTCAGCCTGGAAGAATCACAGTCTGGCCATGTCTGGCTCTTCGCTGACAAGAGGGGGAACATAGATGACAAAATTTTATCAAACTTAAAAAAAAAAGGGGGGGAATCTTGCCTGACATTTTGCTTTTTCTTCATCTTTTGCAATCTTCCTGCTCTACCCCTGACTACTAATTAAAGCTTTTGATAATTAAAGCTTTTGATATTTGACATATCTGCACAACTGCAAAGTATATTTCAACTGTAAAAACAACATTTTGGTGAGACTGTTTCATGAATACAATCGAAGAACAGCATTCTCAGTATGGAAAGCGTTTGGTTTCTTGACCGTTGCACAACGTGTTCCTAGATTTCTTCTCTGAGGCAATGAGAAAATGGCACTAGAACTGGGTAACATCTCTGGAAACGGTGACGGAAGAAATAGAAAAATGAGGTAGCATACTGAATCTCACCAAGTAGCCTCAGCTAAAGATTACTGACAGGCAGACCTCGCACTTCACTCATGAACCCTCTCTCACTAGATGAGCAGCAGCACTTTATAGAAGGTACCAAGGATGCACTATAGCTGCCCTCTCCAAGTGCTGTGGTTAACTTTAATCTAACATGCCTTAAGTAGCAGCCACCATCTCTCCTGAAAAAGTGTGGTCCTCTCACTAGCTGGATCAAGGCAGGCTGTCACACAAATTTCAACCCCTACAGACTTGTCAAGCTTAGATCAATGTGCCAAGTGACTCCAGAGAAAGCCAATGCTGATGCATTATTATATTCCACACTGTTCCCAAGACTTATTTGATAGGGTGTACACTGAAGTTTATCAACAGCATACCACTGGCCAGCACAAATAACTTTCCTAAACAAACTACAGTTGTGCTCAATAGCATATTTATTATTTGAAACCCAAAAAGAAGCTGCAGCTGAGGGTGGTTTGTTCTGTCTCAGAAAGCAATATGCTTCTTGTGAAAGGATGTTGGTAGGCTTTCAGCATATATTGAGATCCCATAGTAAGTCTATTTAATATTAAACATCAGAAACATCTTTTTGTGACAAGTTTGGAAATCACTTAAAACAGTGGTCATTTGCTCTACAACTGGAAAGTTTTAAGCACTATGAAAATGGAAACTCAGTCATTTATAATTAGGGATTGTCATTTATATCTCGCTTTCTGGTGCTTCATTCTGCTCCCAGTTGCAAGCATCCAGAGAATCAACTTTTGCCTGGCCAGGAATGTCTCATTCTGCTCTCACCATCCACCCAAAGAAACCAGCAAGGCGCGATATTTGTTCCCTCCTGTTTGTAATAGGAAGTCACTATAAATCACTTACCAATGGAATCCTGTATACCTTTCCATTAGTGTGAGTTTTCAGTATACAGTTTACTGTAGCATGCAGTGCCAAGAGTGTAGTCACTGGACAATACCAGCTTTGTGATACAGTATGGTATTTTTCAGGACTCACATAATTATTAATAATATATGTAGCATTTATTTTTTTTTTCACCATGAAATTTCTTCATAAATATTCACTGGCTGATCATGACAGCTCTCTTGCAAGGTAGCCTGCAGTCCTGTTTTAGCAGAGATGGAAATGAGTCTCAGAAGTCCAAAGACAACATGCCGAGGCAATACTTTGACCATTTCAAAAGCATTTAAGAGCAGAATTTTCCAGGATTTCTCCTATATTTAAAATGTTTTCTTTTGTTCTTCTGTTATCAGAAAGAAAATAAACCCCAGGGTTCTTGTAGGCAAACCATCCTTCAGCTGGACAACAGCATCGCTTATCTCCAGTACATTGCCATTCCACCTGACTGTTGTCAAAATAATATACAGATAATTCCCAAGAAGACATACATCTAAGGGCATACACAGTGCCCTTTTAAATACTGCATCCAGTATTAGAGAAGAAAGCCAGGGCGTAAATACCGTAGCACATATGCCTACTCCAATTTACAACATACAGAGGCTCTCTGGCTACATGGTGCTTGCAGCACATTCAAATATTTCAGAAAAATTCAGACCCCTACCATTTGCCGAGTCCAGACTAATAACTTTTATGTACTTGGATTACTTCAGGGGTGTGCTAAATAGTGTTAATTACAGTTACATTTTATTCTTTGGATCTAAGAATTCTGACCTAAGAATATCACACGTGTGTGGTGATGAACTGACTTCACCTAAAGGCCCTGCTGGGAACAGCAAAGGAAAGACCGACCACTTACGTAGGACCAAGAAGCATCCATGTTACTCCCCTGCTCGGTGTTATACACAGCTCAAGCCAAACTGCAACAACTGGCTTAAAACCCTGCTTTGTGTTATCAGGTAACACTGACAAAGCAAAGATGGCTTGAAACCAATAGAGGAAAGAACGTGTGAATGAGGGAATGAGACAGAGAGGGAAGGGTACAGAACGTTATGTAGTGGGGAAAAAGTGGACATGGAAGTCAAGACACAGTCAGTCCCACACGACTGTCATATTTCTTGAAGCTACTTGAACAAGTACAGATTCCTGACGAATCACACACCTTCTATTCTAGCTCAAAACGGAGGAGAAAAAAGACCTGCTGGCCCCAAATGGTGAACACTATAAAATATTTGTTGGTTCAGTAAAAGGTCCCATATAACTTATCTTCATTTTAGAATTGGCAATGTTTTTCAGCTGTTTCTCTCTCTGCCTCTCGTGAACTTTCTTTTGTTGGTTTTGGAGACGCTGGCTTAACATGCGTTGACCAGCATTTTCAAAACAAGCAAGAGGAGGAAAAAGAGGGAGGAACAGGAAATAAATTGGGGCAGCTGAATGAAAAATGAAGTTTACATATGTGACTAAATTAGTGGTGATATGAGCTATTTCTGAAGGTCACACACACCCCCCTTGACTCTAGCATTTTCCAAACCTCAATTTGGGGGCACATATGACTTTCAGATCTCTGGTTCTCCAAGAACAAAACTGGGTTAACTGGAGTTAATATTCCTGTACTCTTCTGCATTGACACATCTCCTTTCCTCCCGAAGGATCCCAAACTAAACCATGAATCATATAACATCACTAGTGTTTACCCACATCTGGGGAGGGAAGGTGGCTTAGCACAGGCTGCTCAGCAGCGCAAGGGAGGGGAAACTGTAGCCCACAGCACCAGGCCTGGCCCTTTCCTCTTAAAAGAAATGTCATTTAATCTTGGTGCAAAGACTGTAGCACCTTTTCAAAAACACAAGCATAGCAAACCTCAGCTCCTCTAGCTTGAACTGGAGGAAGCAGAAGTTGGCCTTCCCATGCTAACACTTGCAGTGCTCCCATTTTGAGCCTGATGTGAACAGACAAACGAGTTTCTGAACACAGATACCGCTCAGCCAGAGACCCAGACTACTAAAGGCTTTCTAGACATAGACAGGACTCAACCGATCCAGCACAGCAACTCTTAAAACCCTTTTCCATTTGCACTATCTTCCCAGGCTTCCTCAGGGACATCAGACCTATTAAGGATGAATTACGGAGAAGCACAGACAAGAAAGCTTGTGCTGGAAGAGACTCCAAACTGCAGAGTCTCTTACAGAAAATGTTCCCCAAACTCGCCCTGGTGGCTGACCTCCTGCAGACCCTGGGCCACCTCCACACCGGATCCGCTCAGCGTTGTCCCTCGTGAAGCCACTCCTGCCCGGAGCAGGTCCTGGACTGGGCAGGTCCATGTGAAACCGCCCAGTTGGGGCTGGCAGTGCTCATGCAGCAGAGCCTTTCAATGGAGGGACGAAAGTCCCCGTTTGAGTTTCAGATGACCTGCGGCTGCAGACGCAGCAAGGCACTGCGACCTGAGAGGGCATGTGATACCAGCCGCAGCTGGTCCGATCTCAGGGGAGTACCAGATTTCTACTGAAAAAGATGTATTACCATGTCCTTTTGTTGGGTGGCAGGAGGAAAGCTGTCAGACACTTGCAGGAATGAGGTCTGAGCCCAGACTCTAGAGAAAACTCATTTTCAGCAAAGCTTTCATTTACCACTGCTCTCTCCTTCTTCCAGGCGGAGGTTATGGAGCAGCTTGTAATGGAAGTCACCCCCACAACCCCGTTACCTCACTCCTTTGGCTTCACAGTGACACCAAGCATAACAACGGAACTGTCATCAGCTGTTATGTCCTTTCAGATGAACAAACTGCATAATGACAATTTATGTTCACAATGACAGCTACAGTGAATATTTTTCCCTGTTCTCCCAGTGTTTTTTTTCCAGGAACAGCTTTAGCCCTGGGCTGACCTCTTCTATTAAGACCCACAGGTTGGGTCTTGCCAACGTTGGAACTATCACTTTGCCATCACAGCTCAGACCAAGACTTTTCAGGGAAATCTTTCTTTGAAATGTGCTTCTTGCACCAAAACATCAGATAATAAGCTTTAACTGTGAGAGACTGGTATCACTCAAGTTTTTTTCCTGAATACCTGAAAACTTGAAGACTTTTTTTCCCTGTGCAGCCTGGAGCCTGCTGAAGTGGGAGTAGGCATCTAGTTACATTTTAATACATGTGATTTTTATAAAATAGGTGTACGTGCCCACCGAGACTGGGATAGGTGTATTTTATAAACCATAAAAGAGAATTGAGTTTGCAGGGCTATATTAACATTTGCATTAATAAGTGCACTGAAAGCCCCACATAATAGTAGGCATGGTGCAAATGGTCTGACAGTCTTGGGCTATGCACCTGCATGTAAGAATTTATGAGTTAGCAAACTAGATACAAACCTGGTGTAAATCACTTCATTGTTCGGGCTGTCACGGTTGGCTCTAAATTTCCCATGACCAGTGACAGTGTGTTCTCCTTGGTGAGATGCAGGGCACTGTGTGAGACCTGTTCTCTTAGCCAGATTTTAGAAGAGCTTATAATGGGAGTCAGGGCTGTGTAGTGTTGGAGACGAGCTGTTAACGAACTGACGGTTATATGGTATTATTTTCTTTTCAAGTTTGCTGCAAACCTGACTGAAATCAAATCTTTCCTCATTGAGTTGGCATGTAATCAATAGTGTAAGGTTGTCAGATTCCTTGGTGATAGTCTCCCACATGCATTTCACAATGGATAAACAATTATCTGACCTCAGCTTCATTTTTTTTGATGTTATTTAGAAAGGGATTTACAGCACGTGCTGTGCTGACTGGAAGGATGAAGTAGTTAGCCCTCCTATTGCAAACCATTATGGGTTAACAGTGAAAACCAAGTTAGGCAGCAGGGAAGGGGGAGGGTGATATAAAGAAAACAGGAGAAAGGAGAAGAGGAAGAAAAAAAAGAAATAAAAGAAAGGGTATGGGAGATGTTAAAAAAAAAGGAAATGAGAAAATGGCAAATGAAGATTCATTAGGAAAAGGAAGAGTAAGGAGTATGAAGGGAGAAAACATACCACTGTGTTAATTTTCTTTATTTTTAGTACAAAAATATCCTTTTCCCACCCAGGAATCTCACTGTTGTGCAGGCAGGCACGTTCAGGCTTTCACTCTGGATCTAAAAATTTTAATTGGGAGCTCTTAAAGCCTAAAATAAGGCTTTGAAAGTAAAATGCTAAAGTCAAATGCAGCCAGGGTAAGCACTATTACACTCCAGCCCGATTGTTTTTCATTAAAAAAGCGGGGTGAAAGGGAGGGTTTCAAAGCCGTATTTCAACCCTAGGCTGACACTACAGCAGTAAAATCTGATTTTGTTATGCTAGTTGGCTGTGGGTTTGGGAGCAGACCCTACATATGCGGTGTAACGTTATGATATGAATGCGCGCACACAGGATATTTTCAGATGCCTCCTGCAGAATTTGCAGAAATGTGCTCCCGGTTCCCGCGGCCCTGCTCGCAGAAGCCGGCTCCTCTCCTGCCCCTGGGAGCCAGGCGGGCTCAGACATGGCATATGCTGCACAAAGGCAATTTAAATTACAAGGTGCTGTATTTTCAGGCAAGTGGAGGAACTTCTAAGTGAATGCCAGAACTGATTTCCAGGGTGTGTTTAGCCAGCAGCATGGAGTAAAGAATGGATAAGTCTGTCAGGGAGAGGAAATCCAGTGCTTCTTTCACTCACGTCTAAGATACAGAGGAGACTGACGAATACGGTCTTTTAACACACGGCTTCTTCCATCCACTGCATGGGGTACTGGGATGTGCACGATACTTACGTCCAAATACTAAACCGCGGGTACCTAAGTTATGTCCCAAACTTACTGCACTCTGTGCGATCACAAGCATAAAAATTCAAGCAGCTTGTAAGAAAGTGCACAAGCACATACAAGGCTCCAACAGTCAAACAGCCATAAAAATGACTGTAAAGAGCTTAATGGCAACCCCAGACAACTGTTGCACAACAGATCCTACCAATGAAGGGATTGCATGTGAAATTTTAAAAATTATTTGTAACTATTAGGAGATACAGATATATTCATATACATACATATCTGTATCTGCTTCTCTGTGACGGGTGCATAAAAATGGGAATGCCTAAGCAGTCTGCCTTCCCACCAAGCATACTGTGAGATACAGCAGCACAATCACATATGGTATTTTCTGTGGTCTGTCTCCCCGAAGGTGCAGGACGGACCTGCTCCAGGGCCAAACCCAGAGCAGTAGGTGAGACCTTTCCCTGCACAACCTCAGCGCCACGGCACAGCAGCTGCAAGGCTGTTGCAGGAGGAGAACACAAGAACATAAAAGATAGTCACATGGATTTAACAACGCCAAGTAAATCATGTTAGTGATTGAGCGTCTCTCTGCTCCTGCTACAGGTTTGTGTGTGGGGCTGGATGAGCTGTTTTAACCAACCTTTTCAGAGATGCTACACACAGTACGTTCCCCAGTCTCTGGACTCTGATTCGAGAGCCCGGGCTCTCATCTTCAGCAGTGCTGAGCGCTCGCTGGTGCAAATGAGGTCAACGAGCACTGTGCTTTGAATGTATAAAGAGCCATGAAATCATGAGCATCCATAAGGTCTTAAGTATCTAAAATGACTTCAAATTGTAATTGTTTGGTGCCTCAGCTCCCCATTTGTGAAATCCTACAGACGTCTTACGAAAACAACTTTAATAAAGTTTCTGAAGGACCAGATGGAGCGTATCAAATGGCACATCATTCAATTAATCATCCTGTCCTCAGAGATGCTTAGCTGCATCCACATTAGTGCTTTGCCAGTAGAGAAGCAGCAATGAGCACCCAGTGAGGACATGAGCTGGGTTTTGAGGCTTCTTGCAAACTAGGTTGGTTCACATACATCAGAAAACTATCTCTTTCCTCATCTAGCTAGAAATGTGATGGGAACCCCTTTATTCAGCACCCCAAGGAATTACAGGAACCTACACAGAAAGCTGTAGTCACACACCTCCCTGACTGTATGCAGAATAACCAGCAGAAAGAAACATTGCTGAGTGAACAACAGGCAGAATAGTTGCCCATGGATTATACTCACCTTCAACTGCACAAAAATTATTTTAATGTTTGACTGCTTTTTTTTTTTGAGTCAAGTTTTTAGTTCTGCTCCCTTTGCTTTCCCTTGTGAAGCTACTGCAGTCTTCATGCTTCTGCTCACCACAACTTGCACTGTTATTATTTCCATTACAGGATTTCTTCCCAAACCTAAATATTCCCAGACACCTTCTGAACAGGCCCTCAGGGATTCTAGTAAACTGGGAGGTATCTCAAGAAGGGCTGTGTTTTCAGTTTTCCTATTCACCAAGCAAGTGAGAGGCAGCGCAGCAAACCAGGCAACGGGGGAAGGCTCTTGGAGCAGAAGAATCGTGTGCCCAGAATTATTCAGGAAGTTGTAACCATTTGCCAAGAGGTTTTGAAGAAGCAGAAATACCTCCTTCTTCTCCAAACGTCATCTTGTATTTACAAATGGTTTGAGTCCTAGCACAGTGCAATTTCAATGACTCTGCAGGAGAATTGTACTTAGAAGAGCTCAAAGACTATCCTGACTATCATGGAGATTGGTGCAGCGTAATAAATCAGCCAGACTGAGCTTGAATCCTCAAGGAGCAGCAAAACCTTAACACTGCAGATGCTCCCTAATTGAAAGTTGTAAGAGCCCTTCACAGCCAAGTCTTTGCGTAAGATAGATGAGGCTCCTGCGCTCCAAAGGAGCACGTGTGGGAGGTTCTGAAACAGTAGTAGGCCGGTATGTAACATTGCAAAGGCCTTGGATGTGAACAGCTTTGTGGAAGAAGACAGAATTGCTCTTTTGGCAAAACATGTGAAACTGTCTGTGATAACGGGAATGAGAGCAAGGATGACTGAATAAATATTTGCACTGAATGCCTTGTCAGGACAGGGGAATTGCTACTGATGTGATCTTTACTTTCAATGTTACTGCTTCTGACAGTCTTACAGACTTTGCAGATGGTTATTGGCCACTAAATCATTCTTCAAGAATGTTGGCTCCATTCCCAAACCTGAAGAGTCTGAATGTGAAGGGGTTTGTTATTCAACACACACTGCTGCTTTTGGAGACAGTGATTTTCAAGAAACCAGCAGGGAAGCATCGTCAACTGATAACAACACGGGACTGAATTCAGACTTCTCAGCACTCAGGGCCTCAGACACGAGGCACACTTGAGTAAATGTGCACCATGTAGCAGGGCATCGTGTATCCATGTAGCATAGCACTCTGCCTGAGCCGTGAGAGCAATGCTATGCCACATTGATGGACCTATATCATAGCAAAGATTGCTGCAGAGAGACAAGGCTTACTAGCTCATCCTGACCTCGATATATGCTTGCAGTTCTTGGTATAGCACAATTGCATGAATTTTGGGGCCTCTGTAAAACTCACTCCATGACGCTGCAGAGATTATTACCGTTCCGTTCAGCTCCTCTAACTGTAGGACACACTGCATAACAACGAGGCGTATTCAAACCCTCTGCCATTCATCCCAGGAAGAGCAGTTTGCAAAGACGCAATTGCTGAGCTGTAGAGGACTCTAAGCCACAAGATTTCAAGCCAAACAGATTTGCTTTCAAATAGAGAGTATCCGAACCACGGGCAATATGCCCAGGCTGTTTCTTTGAGTGAAGATGCCGATTCTCTGAGATCATTGCAAACAGCTCTCACCTGAAAAAGCTACACTGGCCACTGGAAACTATACCTAAATAGCAACTACACCAAAATAGTAGTAATAATAATTGTGACAGTAATAACACATATCTTTTAAATAATGAGTGATAAAAAGTAATCCATGCCTTTGTACTAATGAAACGACAAATTATTGAAGCACAATGTATTATTACCACAGAAAAATATATTATCCAGAACTATTAAACATACTTCTCCCAAAAAGGGACTGATTACCTTGATGAGTGTAGCCCAAGTCACAATAGCGGACATGATCTAACAGCAGTTAAAGCCAATAGCCTTCTCTAAAACCTAACTGAATTGCTTGGCTATCAGCCTCCAAGACCAAAGACAATGTTATCTAAAGCAGCCCCTCGTAACATTTTTCCCCCAAATAGGGTGAATGCTGTTTGTTTAAAAATGCCAGGTTGGTGCAGAGATAGGGTGCTTCGAAAGTATGTAAGACAGGTGCAGAAGGCAATAATGTCATATTTACTACATATTTGTTTTACATTAGCTCATACATGTTTTCCTGGAAGTCAGGAGATTTCTATTAGAGAATTCTCTCCTGCAACAGTTTGCTATATCAGACTTAAAACACACATACATATTTATGGTAAAGCCATATGGTATTTATGGTTAAATCAACTGACATACTTCAAAAAATATCAATTTGGAATAATTTGAAAGATCTGTAGATCAAAAACAACTCAGAAGCTTTATCAGCATGTATAAATAACCAGTCTTCCTTCCTGTTACCACAAATCAAAACAACTCCTTCACCCAGCAGGGTTTGCAATCAGGGGAAACTGGGCTATATATATATGCATAAAAATACGGAAAATATCTGCATTCATAGAAAGCAATTCCTCACACAGATGCAGTTGGAAATCACTGTGGACTTTTTGCTCAAGAAGCCACCAAACTAATTTTATCTCGGAGTAACTCACACTTCTGTACTTTGCTTATGTGTCTTCCCTGACCTGCTGAGAGATGCTTTCCTAAGGGTGAGCAACATCTGCAACAATCATGTATTTGTATAGATAGCCTTGTATCCTCATCTCTTTTTTAAGACTTAAGATCCTGAATTTCCACTTCTATAGAGAAAAGCAATAAGACAGGAAGCCATGGTTCCAGACATAAATAACATTCATATTTTTTACGGAATAACTATGGTAAAAAAACCTGAGATCCTTTGATCTCTCCAACACAGTCCAACTCTAGGCTTTGAGCCTTTGGATGGAGGATGAGAGGAGGACTCTGAGCAGCCACGCAAGCCAGGGAGCTACAACACAAAGGCTTTAAGCTCTATGAACTGAAATAGTGCATATTCTCTAATTAACTCGCTGCTACTATTAATAGTACTTCTGTTTCCACTTTTAAAACAATAAAAGCTTTTTCTTTTATTTTGCAAGAGTTTTTACTTTTACTTTTGCCCAAAGCTTTCTCGTAGAGCAATAGCTTATACATCACAGTTTGCAAAGTTTATGTAGACCTGCAAACAGTCTGCAAAGCAGACACAGCAAATCCCACGTGCGGACAACACCTGCTTTCCTCACCACCCTCCTTCTGCAACAGCGGGCAAACAGACTGTGTGCCACCAGCAAACGTTGTATGTGAGGGTACAGATTCATCACGGTGCACAAAGCACTCACACAATCTACCTAGTTGGCTGCCACCAACCATTTTACTTCAGATGAGCAAACTAGCAAGGTGTTGGCAAAACCAGCCCCTTGGAGCACTGCTGAGAGAGTGACACACCCACAGGCAGGACTCGGCTAGCACTGGCATACGCTACCAATCCCAACTGCAACTCAAGGTTAAGCATAACTTTTTAAAATACTTTCCTGATAGCACTTCCTAGGCAACCACCATCTCAGGCAGGAGCATCTTGAGGGTTGCTCAACGCACCCTGAAGGCTGTTGACCACCCATAGCCCCTGTCCGCAGCGAGGCTCTCCCCTTCCTCTTGCAACTTGAACACAGCCAGCTGCCACAAGCTGTTATAACTCAGCGGAGGCTGAGAGGAGACCTTATCGCTCTCTACAATTACCTGAAAGGGGGTTGCAGAGAGGTGGGTGTTGGTCTCCTCTCCCAAGTGACAAGTGTCAGGACAGGAGGAAATGGCCTCAAGTTGTGCCAGGGGAAGTTTAGGCTGGATATTAAGAAAAATTTCTTTACTGAGAGAGTGGTGAAGCACTGGAACAGGCTGCCCAGGGAGGTGACAGAGTCACCATCACTGGAGGTGTTCAAGGAACATGTGGACGTGGCACTGTGGGACACGGTTTAATGGGCATGGTGGTGTTAGTTGATGGTTGGACTTGATGATCTTACAGGTCTTTTCCAACTTTAGTGATTCTGTGAACTCAAGGCAAGTCCTGCCCGATGTTCCTAAATTTTGCAATTAGTACCTGCTTTGCACCCTCCAAACACCCAGGGGCCCACTCCATGGGCTTAGATGACACCTGGCACATTCTGGTTTTATTTTTATTTTTACAAGCCTCATTAGCCTTTGTGGTGAAGCAGAAATCCTAGAATAAGAACCAGGATGATGGCACTGTGAGTATCTGTACGCTTAGCCTCCAAGGAGGAGCTGCCCAGAGGAAACAACAAAGTGTCTAAAAACCCTGGCATCAAGGCCTTTTCCGGATGATTTTGGTTAATGTTAAGAAGCCGCATTGCTCCGCCAGGCCTGGGAGCGGTGTCTCCTGCTTTGTTTCTGAAATCTTCACTTCAGTACAGAGAACAAAGTATAGGAACATATGGGAATGTATAGGGATATCCATTGTTTGCAATTCTCAATTAAAATAGCCTCCCAGTCATGTTGTCCTCTTTTCTATCATCTTTCTCCTCCACCTCCTCCCCATTTCCAACTGCATCCTCATTTTACTTTTGCTACTATGATAGGGGAAGACAAAACTGAAGCAAGAAGAGACTTCTGCTGCAGTTCTTTCAAAAAACATCCAAGACTACCTGCTGGGATGGTACTTGGCTTGCAAAGCCAAAGCCATGCTGTAGCAACCCATCAAGTACAAGGTGCTGTCTATGCTTGGCTGCTGGCATTAAACTATTGTTGCTGTAAGAATTTGTTAGAAATTTTGAAATGGTAATTGCTGCCCCAAAAAAAGGCAGATTGGGAAGTATGACTTGTGGATACAGGGCCCAAGGATTTTGGGAAAGTTTCCCCTGGCCAAAATGCTGTGATTTGATGCATAAGTTGGTTTGTATACAGCACTTCAAATGAAAAAAATATCCCTTCAAAAGAAGTGCCTTGAAACAGAGATATTGGCCATAGATGAGACTCACTTGCTATAATTATGGAAAGACAAATTTTTGAGCAAGACTCCTGTCTGACTTCTGTCCAAAGCCTCCTCAAGACTCCAAATGCTGTGGCCTTTAAAATCAAGAGATCAAAATGATTGGTAATGGAAAAGCAGAAAATTTGCATATTAAAATTAAGGTTTAAATTGTTTGTCACTGTTTGTCAGTAAACTCAGACTCATTTCTTTTTGTGTCTCAGAGAAAAATAGGATCTGTAGAAAATGTTTAGTAGGACACTAAGTTTTAGAAAAATGGGCAAAATTTACAAATGGAAGTACTACTTTTTCAAGGATGATGAAAACAGTATCTAGATATGTAGTAGTATAAAATCTACTGCCTAAATGCTACATTTACTTGCACAGCACATTTAAAAAAAAAATTCTATTTCAAGGAAAGAGTACAAAATTTTCTCCAATTATATAATGAAGCTTCAGATGAGTTTACGGCTCTTTCTCTAACTGTTGTTCTTGTTCTCATAGACATGTGCAAGACATGTTCCTTTACAAAACATTCCTACTTTCTAAGCAGCAGAAAGGATGCCCTCCTTTGGGCAAATACACACTTTTCATTTATTTGGAGAAAAAAATATTAAAATTAAAGAGAACAAATTTCCAATCAACACTTGTTAATTTGAAACACTAAAAATTCTCCCATATTGAAAGCAGATTGCTCTGAAGAAATGCTCATTTTCAAGGTCATAACAGCGCTGGCAAAACTCAAAAAAGTTGTAGTCCAACTTGCTTGTGTTCAGCTGTGTTTACTTAGTCTCAATTTGACAAAAGTCTGCCTCTGATTATACATAGCAGTCATCTGCCCACAGATAAATAGATATTACACAAACGTTTGGAGGGAATGACATTTGGCTATCATTATTTTTGGAATAATTTACTCTACATCCTGAACTTAAAACACCAAAATGATTCATAATGTTTTTTGGACCCAAGTATTTCCATTTAATAAATAAATTGATCTCTATGACCTTTGTAGACTTTCTATTGTACATGCTAGTGGATTAAAAAAAGGTGATTTATTGTTAAATATTCTGTATGCCTGGGAAAAGTGGATTTATACAGAATTGAGACCAAAGCCAGTGGCACATCCGGTGCACTCACTGCAGCAGGTCAGAGCCCAGCACCTGCACTGCAAAGGGCTCAGGGTGCTGCTGGAGAGGGGGCTCTAACTCAGCTCCACAAGACACCCCACCCCATCACAACCTGCAAGCACATGTATACCACTCAGCTCTCTGCAGAGCATGCACCTGCAGTTAAAGTCCACACTAGCAGAAAACCTAACGGCAGTGCCTGAAATACAATGGTGTTTTCTCTTTCAAATGCACCTATTTCAGATGTAAACTTAACAGTTTTCTGCCTATTATTTGTAGGAGGAAAAATGAATACATATTGGATGCCAAAGTGAAATTTTGCCTTATCCAAGGTAGTTGTTTCATGACATTTATAAAATAGCTTATATTTTAAAGCAGACCTGCAGTATTTCGCTGATGTGGATAGAAATTTTGTCCAGTCAAAAACAGTACTTAGCCTAAGGCATTTTGCATTATAAATTATCCAGGAATAAGGTAAAAACATATGAATAAATTATAGTCACTACTCCCATTCTTTCCCTCTTCCTAATTTTCTCCTCTTTAAGCCCCTGTCAGCTCCCCAACATCAACCACCCCAAACAGCACTTCCATGTCAAGCACTGGAAGTATCGAGGGCAATTCAAAGTCCATGAGGGATATTGTTACTGTTGTATGTTTGAAGTGGAAGATGTTTCCAGAGTATGGTGATAGATGGAAGAATAAAACCTACACCAGACAGAGGGTCAGACAGATTAGTTTCTGTAAAGTTAGCATGCTTTCAAAAATGTCTTTTCAATTAGAATACCAAAATTAAGAAAGCCTCTGATGCAATAGGAACCATATGTGTTTGACATATCCAGCTTCTCTATCTTTGACATCTAAATACTCAGTTTAAAGAAAATTAAGACATTTGTTTACAAAGAAATAGTTTATGTGTTTACAAGACTAAGCTGAATGTTTTTAGATGGAACGATTATATACTAGTCATTTCCCCTCATTTTCCCTTGTTTCAGGAAGGAATATTACTGTGAAGAAGGAATGTGTTTTCAATGTGGACAGCTGGAGGTACAGAAAACAGATTTCTGTCACGTGGAACAAATGCAGCAAATTCCTTCTTTATGGGCTGTTTTCTTACAGAGACTAAGTATTGGGAGCTCATTACACTATGATGCAAAACCCCACTCATTCAGAAGTGTACTAACGATTGCGACCCAAAGAAGAGTTAATTCAGATGGAATCCAGGAAAATGAGGCAGCACAGAAACCTCATCAGCAGTCCAATCACATGACAAAACACGAGGCATCTCCAAAGCCACTGCCTGCCAAAAAAAGAAAGGCTGCTGCAAGAAAAATACTTTCACAGCTTGATATCTGGGTCTTGTGACTGCTATCCAAACAAGGAGTAAAAGTGGTACTATATAATGTGGCAGGGTAAACAGAACCACCCACTCGTCATCACCAATCATGTTTTTAATTCAGATAAATTCTGTTTCTTTAAAAAATGATGGGGGAAAAAGAAACAAAACCTTTTGTTGAACTTGAAAATTATATGTATAATCTGATCTGGCATGACATATTTTAGGTTCATATATATCATGAACTATATAGGAATGCATGATTTGCCATGCAGGATCAGCCTATCGGTCCATCGCGGGTGATGTCCTTCCTATTCTACTGACCGCCGCTCATCTCGGAGGAGCACAAAGATGTTGCCCTCAGCCAACTATGGAATAGGTTAAGAAGATTTTCTGCCTGCAACTTACAGATGAAGACTTGAAAAATTTTCAAACAGGAGATCTGATCAGCAAAGTTTACGGAAAGGAGTAGACCTGGGAGAAGTTAAAACTTTCAGGAAAGCTGGGTCAGAGAAGCCTCCATATTTGGCCAAACTGTCTTACAGTAGCCTGAAAACGAGTTACAGTTTTCGAAACAGGTCTTAGTAGGATTCGCCAAAGTCTGGGTTGGGTATGATTAAGGCAAAGTATGAAAACTCTTCTATACTTTTGGATGCACCAAGAAACTGGGAAATTAGTCAGGCTTTGTGGATGCACCAAGAAACTGGGAAATTAATAACCACACACCTCACACAAACAGACCCCACCACCACCACTGCCACCAGAACTAGACTATTTCCCAGTCCCAGACTAAGTTCTGTTTTTTCCCTGAGTTATGAGCAACAGTTTGGATTAATTTGCTTTGTATTCTAAGCAAGGTCATACCCTTTTCTGGAAGTGTATTTGCTCTTAGCCTGTGTAACATGGAAAAGAAAGCCAAGACATAGTAATTAGATTCAAAGGTGCCTTCCAAGAGTGGTAAAATATCTTGAACGCTTATCTACCCTTGTTTCTCAAACACTTTGAAAGGCAGAAATGTCAAACTTCTCATTTTTAATTGCGAAAAATGCTAATATCTCCTATGCTTCCCTAATTTATTCTAGAGACCTTCCCGGTTACACTGCAGATCCCTACCAGTATTTCCATCATACCTGCTTGCCCAGTATTTTCTCTTCTTACCTTCATTCCCTTGACCTCTTTTCTTTCCTCCATCGCTCCCCCTTTTCCTCTTCCTTTTTGTTCTTGTCCTCAATTCTGCATTCCTCTTTCCTTGTCCTCTCTCAGCACTCTCCTCTCTTTACAATCTTCCAAAAGTTTCTGTTCTTTATTTTCCCACCTGTATTTATTTCCTGGCTGTGAGTTTTCCTTTTTCCCTTCATCCCCGTCCTTTCTTCTGTCTGTTGCCTCCTAGAGCTAAAATGATACTCCAGCCACAACCTACCCGAGAAGCGAGGTGCATCTTTTAAGTCCATTGTCATTACCAAAGGGATGGAAAGTGTCTCAAAAAGAGGTAAATGACTATTCCAGTCACTGCCCTGGACAAACAAGTGTAGCTTCCATTGACAGCTGGAGGAGTTCAGCGCCTGAGTCAAGTTATTCCCCATTTGCTACCAACCATTGTTTTGCATGAGAGTCCTGCTATAACAATCTGTCCCCACATCAGTGCACAGAGAGACAGACAGAATTTCTTGCAGTGGCAGTGGGGTGTTGGTGATGAGAAAAACAACTCAGATAGCGTAAGTCGTTTCTTCACTCTTAACTGAGAACGGCACCTAACGTAAGCGAAAACTTTGCTGAAACTTAAAAGACCAAGGAAGAGGTCTGTGTAAATACGGAGACAGTTATGCACTGCTTCACCCCCTGTGTTCTGCTGGATCTCTAAGAAAATACCAAAACATCGCAAGAAAAGTTCCTTGTATGGCATGCATCATGTGTTTAATATCACAACTAATGAAAATCTCTGTCTTGGCTTCAAGCGAAGTGGTTTAACATCCTGTGAAAGGACAGAATTACACCACACAAGCAATTAGGTCAAGAGGATAAAAAGACTAAGAAGCATTGATTCCCTGAACTTCTTGAGATCTGCCCATCAAAACAGTTAATGTTTGCTTTCCAAGATGAAACAAGCTAATAGAAACGTGCACTAGCAATCATCTTTATGGCCAACACTCCAGAGAAAATCCTGGGGAACACTATTGTTTTTCACGGTGAATGTATCGCCCCTGTAACATCCCCCAGTCAAAAGCCCAGCTCCCCCCTGCAGCTGGTGCTGCCTGGGCAAGCTAGAGCTGTCTATGCACAGCCCAATCCAACTTACACATCCAATCTTTCAAAGTTTTCTGTTTTCTTTGTCTCCCTCTTCTTATATTGCTTCTAGTGGTTTTTTGTGTGTGTTTTTGCTGCTGCTTGCTTCCCACCCTTAACCGCTTTCCAACTGCTTGCCAGGCAGGCACAGCAATTCCATGTAAGGAACGCAGGGAAGAGAAGCATTCCTTGATTTTTCTGTGCACAGTAACTTGCACGACATTTGATCATACACAGAGATTAAGTCATTCATGAATAGGGCCCAAAGGGAGGAACAACTCCAGAAAAACAACCCTTTTCGCTGGTAGTGCAGCATCCAGGACTCCACAGTCATTACTGCCACACTTACAGTTTGTAGCCGATCTGGCAAAGCAAGGAATCCAACTGCAGGCTCTGTGGTTTAAATAAAATGTATCTACAGCAGCTTGGATCAATGTTTAAAAATGTTCCATGTTATTCTAGTCCAAGGACAAGCTTTTAAAATTAAAAGAAAACTTTGGCTTTAATTACAGATTAAAAGTGAAAGTTGTTTAAAAATAATGCAGTTCTGAGAAGAACAGTAATAGAAATTATTTAAAATTTAAAACTCGTTCTTCTCTCTCCCAGCATGTCACAAGTCTCCTTGTAAATATTTAAAACAAAAGTTTGAAAGTGATTAATTTGTGGACAATATTTAGGGTGCTTCTGCCTTGCTGTTGTGGATCTTTGGCATAGCTCGACTTTTTCCTACATTTATGTTTTCAAGCTAAAATAAGTGTCAGATTTTGATGCGTGTTGCAATGGCCAAAAGAGAACCACAACTCTAACTTTTACCTCCTTTTCGCCTGAATTTTCTTACTACACTTGTGATGCAGCACATGTCACCACCTTATACATAAATGCAAAGGGTTTATTCCAGATCAGCTACGAGCAATGCGATCCCAAAGTGGTTAGGTGCTACAATGGAGAAGCTGCTGCTCTTGGGATGATTTTCAGCAACAATTGCCCATCTGAAAATCATTAGTGCATAGCAGTGGATTTTCCACATGTTCATATGCTGGACAAGCAGGTTGCCCTTGAAGTATGGTTCCCCAGGGGAAGAAGGAAAACCCAGAGAAAAGTATTCTATTGTCAGATCACGGTTTTGCTAGAGCCAGACAGAAATATGGTCAAGCATTCACTTGGCTGCTCTGCTGGCAAAACTATAGGGTACCGAAATGGAGACAGCTAATGAAGAAGGCAAAGAATGAAGCTCAGGAAGAAGAAGATCTTAAAGGAGTACAGGAAGAAGAAGATCTTAGAGCAATACAGATTTTTTTTCTTTCAAAAAATCAGAAATAGGGTTAAGTATGCAAATTTAATGACTTTCATATTGCTGACCTTCATTTTTGTAAGGCCAAAAAGGTTTAGAATGGGTAGTATCTTCGTGATAGTGTCTCATCTTTTAATTCAGCTATGTTTGAAGCACCAATGAGAAAGTACTGAACGAGCCTAAATAAAAAAGGGTATGAATATAACTAGGCAGTATTTGATATTTAATGCCCCATTAATCGATAATTTGGCTTGAAGGAGGAAAAAAGTTGGCAAAAGGGAATGGAATTCTTTAGCTCCTTGTTTTACTTAAGAAAAATTCCCAACGGGCTTCACTTAAACAAAGAACTTTAGTTTTCCACTGGAAAGACAAAAAGAAAATCTTGGTCTAGTATGTCCTGCCACATGCTTTAACTACACAGTAAAAGAGTATGTACTTGGATCCCAGTCACATTTCAAAAGTGTAGTATTTATTAGCTTCTCTGTTGCCAAGTTCCACTATTATCATTTTATTATAACTAAGGTATATTTTTACTAACTAAATTATATTTAGGTCTTTAGGTTAAGCATTTGAAGGTCTCGGAGTGTCACGTACAGATGACATACAATATATCACAGGAATTTGTTGATTTTCTCCCTCCTCCTCTCCTCTATAAACAGTTACCCTATATCTGTGATCTCGAGGCATTTGACTTTCCTAAACCCATAATCCAGTTGTAAAGATACGTGGGGACCGAGGGAGCGAAATCCTTGGATGGAGCAGAGCTCGCCAAGGATGAAGGTGAGCCGTGTTACCGGATAACCCACGGCATGCATGTCCCTTGCACCCCGAGGGGCAGCACAAACCCCCCTCTCCCCACTACCCCCTTCAGACACCTTGCTCCAACCCTCCTCTGCTGCCCGTCGCCCAGCTCACCCAGACCTGGCTTTTTGCCGAGACCTCCTGTTCCCAGCTGGGGCCGTGAGCTGGTTTTTCGTACACAGGAGGTGTTGCGTGGTGGAACACAGCCTCTCCATGGGCGAGGGTGGGCAGGGGCCAGCAGCTCAAGCCAAGTTTGCCCCATCAGAGCCATGTCCCACACCCCCCGTTAAAGGATTTTTGGTTCCGGGGAGAGGATGGAGCTGCTGCCTGGAGGCTGTCGGGATGGGACAGAAAAAGGATGCGGCCATAAGGCAGGAGAGGGTTTTGGTGGGCTCACATTGGGCTGGGTGTTGCCACTGCTCTGGGCAGGGAAGGGGTGTCTCCGAGTGGCCATAACACCCGCAGAGAGATGACAGAGCTCCTCAAACCTCAGCAAGTGCAGCAGTACCATGGGGCTGTATAAAGCCTTTATTTTTCCTATTTTGTGCAAGGAATGAAGGATGAGCAGTACTTAAGTATGAGCACTTACATTCTCCGAGGGTCACAGTCTTTGATCTGTGAGCAAAGATCCCACTGAAAGCAGCTGGAGCTCACCAAATGAAGTTTGGAAAGCTTTGCAAACACATGAACATTGTGTGTCAAACCATGTAGCATGCTTTGGGGCCAAAACACTCAAAAAACAGAGCAGATCTTGGCGCACTGGATTTTTGCTTTGTCCAACATCAAGCACTTCCAAAGGCTTGATTTTAAAACATCTGAGTGCCTGTCCATTGATTATCAGGTGAAGCTAAAGGCACTTTGAGTCAGACATCAGATATAACTATTAGCCCCTTTTGAAGTAACAGGGCAGAGAATCAGGGATGTGAATCTGCAAGTGAGTTGAATGAGGTACAGAGGACTGAGAAATATTAATGACCTTTTCTCTATATAGATTCACAACAAATGTAACAAACACAGATTAATGCTTATGTGCGCTTGTAGCCAGGAGACATTATCACTCACAGTCTCATTAGACGAGGAGTGAAAAGAGCAGCAAAAATGCTGGGAGACAGTACTAAAATGAAAACAGGCTTATAAAGACGCCTGCCATTTTTATTCATTTCAAATGTTTAAACAAGCATTTCTTCACTTTGGTTTAGCCAGAAAAAAGGCCTTTGCATAAAACAAAGGTTCACTGGGATCAATACCTGCAAGTCAGCCTCGTCTTCTCTACTGACCTCCATGAATAGGATTTTGGGCTTTGCTGGGCAAGCTGAAGTAAGCACCTCAGTGAGGTATGGCATTTGAAAGGGAGGTATCTCATAAAAAAAATTTGTGGATAATACAATTGGGAGCCTCTTTTCCTCTGTCTTTGCAAAGTTCACTGCCATGGTGAACTACTGCACAGCTCTGAGCTGAAGGAGTAAGTACAGCAAAATGGCAAGGCAGCAGGCTTGAATGCTACAGATATCATAATAGACAGCTGAGGAAGTATGGGCACGTGTGTGTGTGTGTATATATATATATATATATATATATAAAAGATTGTATGGTTTACAAACAGCACTACAGTATCCGGAGCTGGCCAGAGCAGGACAGCTTTTTTGCGGGTTCTCCCCCCTTCAAAAAGTGTCTCTAAACATCCAGGACTACTGAGATTCAATAATTAGAAAGCCCATAACAATTGCAATTCTGATATTGCGGAGAGGGAAGGGCCTCAGGCTTCATCCAGCACCCATGCTCTCCCAGCTGACAGTAGTCTCACAGGCTACGCTGGGCTCTTACTGACACTGCTTTCGCTGCCAGCACAAAGAGTGCTACAGCCACCCAGAGCTTTCCCTGATGAAGGAACAAAGGCCATTGCCTTCTGGAGGAAGCTCCTATTTGAAGATGATCCCGGGGAAATGAATTAGCAATGCAGTAACCAACAGCTACACCCGCTAAACAACATGAGAGGGAGAAAAGTAGGACAACGAATTTTAGTGTGTCCATGTAATGGGCTGTCCACAAGCCTTGCTGTGGAAAGCTGTCATAAATACTTGGGAGCAGACCGTGTAATCTGCACACCAGCTCCAGGACCTGCTCCCGAAGCAGCTGCCGGTCCAGGCTCCCCACGGCTTAGCCCACAGTGGGGCAAAGCCAGACCCCACTCCTCGGGGTGGGAAGAGCAATTAGAAGAGCAGGGACCTGGGATGAAAGTCTCCCTGAAGTCAACGGCCGAGACAAATTCTCCAGCACACCAAGATCTCATTAAAACTGCCCACAGTGTCTAGTCCACAAAGAACATCTAGTGCAAGGAGAGCAATCCTGCTGCTGTTTTGCAATGCATTACAAAATACCTTGGCTAGCAGAAAGAATTTGAGGCAATTTGCTCCTGAAGAGCCAGGTCGTGAAGAGCCTTCATTTTTCCAGCAAACTGGATTTAAGTTGACAAATAGTAACCGAGAGAGAAAAAGCCTGACAAAGTAAAGGGGAGATGGAGAAACCGACAACATTTAACTTGATCTTCGATGGTGTAAATCTGTCAATACCCACAAATGACCACAAGGCCATGTGCCAGTTTTCACTCTGAGATACCGTAACTAAGACATTTGGCTGGTACCTCACATTGGAAAGAAAGTTTTTACATTTAGAAATGTAAAACATTGTAACATTTAAGGAATTTTGGCTACAGCCCACTAGCCAGCCTTCCCCCAGCTTCAGCTAAGGGATTATTTTGAATGTTGCTTTGCTTTTCATGCATCTGTTGCCTAAATCAATGTGGAGGCATGAGGGAGGGACTGAAAATTGGCCCTAGAAATAGCGGTATATTTTAGTGTCATAACTGAGAGTCTTGGCAATCCCTGTTAACTTAAAATGTCAGTGCCATACCAAACTATCTGGTCATCATAACCTCAGCTTCTGGCCATCAGTGAAAGAACAGAGATAGAGTCTCCGACATCAGGTTTCAAGGCCACTGTGAAAAATTAAGGAAAACACATTTCATGGCTCGTTGGAATTTCGCTTTACCTATTTTTGTGTGTTTCTTTTCAGCTGTTCCAGCTCTAGCTGTTTATCTGATCTCTTTCTGTTTGAATTGTTTTTACTTTTTCCAGATTTTCTACAACGCAGTTTACTTCTCCAACTTACTTTCCTGCTTTAAACTCCTGCTCCTTTTTTTTGTAGCTCACATAAAACTCACTTATATTATACAAGCCTTCTGCGTGCTTTGACTGTTAGGACATATTTCTCCTTTAACAGATCTAAAGTAGCTATCTGATTCCAATTTAATGCCATAAAGCATGAAAGACCTCAAATGGTCTTTAGTATCACTGATAATTTCCACATCTACCCATTGTATCTCATACCCAAATTTTTAAGTTTGGAGTGAAGTGGATTAAATAAAACAGAATCCAACTCTGCTTCTCTGTTTCTGGATACTTAGAAATTAGAAATTGAACTTCACAGAGGAAGGGATGTTTTTCCAGAACAGGTATTTTTATGAGCACTCCCCTTCTTCCATCAGGATGGCAAAAATCTCATACACAAACAATACCCACAGGTTCCTCACATTTTCTAATACAATCAAGGAGTTTTCTGAGTAGCCAGGTATAAACTCATCCACAGCCTAACGTTAGTCCACGTAGAGATTCCAGGTTCCCCCTTCAATCCACTTCTCAAATTGTGCCAAAACCCTCCCGAAAGCTTCTCTGTGAATACACATGGAAGATCAGAAGTCTGGTCTCGCTAAACTGCTTTCATCATTATGCTTCTGGTATTCACATTATGGACAAATGACCTAAAAAATTTCAGTTAAACACATAATGGAGTTTTTTTAAGTTACAGAATGACTTTCAGAAACCACAAACCTGCAAAGGGAAATAGGATTTGCTGGATCAGATAAGATTACTAGTCTATCTGGTCAGGCACGTTCAGTGTGTAGCTTTTTAGAAAAGAAAATTAAATGGGAGGAAGTGATGGTGAATAAAACTAATTTTGCAGTTCAATACTGAATCAGTTTTGAAGATATTTTAAGAAGAATCCAATCAGAAATCCCACTCAAAAGAAAACAATCTGGTCCTTTTATTTCCCTATTTTTTTCTATTACGATCAACAGATAAACTCCACTGTTCGCACCAGCGTGAATACAATTTCTTACGCTACCTGGGAGTGATCAAACCCTGCTTGGGAGCAAGACCCTGCAGAGTTTCAAGCGTTTGCCACCCACATCAAAATATTGCCATGGTAAGGAAACCGCATGTGCTTGTGCATACAAGCAAACACAGAAAAACCCAAAACATTTTCTTTATTTACAGCTCTATGACTGAATACAAACAAGCTGCTTTCCACTAGTCTCACCACGGGCATAAAATATTTCAAACTCCAGGACTACTGAGAAGCTCACAGTTTTATTCAGCAGTCATCATGCTCCAAATTTACAAGCCTAACTCGGATGGTTATTACTGGGATGTACCTGCTTAAATCCCTTCCACAGATGGGAGAACGAACACTGCCCGTGCCAAGTTTCAGTCTGGATTGAATTTTTACAGCTGGGTCATAAATTTGCGGATTAAAAGGGTTCTAATGGAAACACAGATACAGCCCTAACTACAGCAACATGAGCAGCAGCACTGTAACACTGCGCAGGGGACAGTCTGCACTACAAGCAGAATATACCAGGATGTTACCCAAAGTAAAGTTATTTCTCCCCAGCAGTGGAAGGAGGCTGGGACATGCAGCAACCCCACACCAGGTATGAAGTTTCAATTCAGATGTTTTTCCAGAAAGAAGTGAAACCTTTACAGGCTCACCATTTCTTTAAATTTACTGCCCCAGAATGTGAAAAGTCCAGCCCTTGTCCCCCCTCCTGCCACCATCCCGTCCTGCCCGCGCCTGATTTTCCTGCACCCCCTCCCCTCCTGGTCACACTTTGCTGCACTGCACATAGATTACTGTGTTAGTAAGTGTCACGGAAGACAGTGCTTACTCATGAAGGGGATGATAGATTTCATATGTAAAAGTAACTCACTGGGCAAAAAGGAAGGGGTTTGCCCCTGTAATTTCTCTTTCTTCTCCACGCAGGTGCCACAGGCAGATGTCTCGGTGCAGGGGCAGAGCCAGCTGGAGACCCAGGTGAGTCCCGAGGAGCAGAACGGGCATGTTTCAGTGTCGGAGCCTATGCGAGTCTTGCTCGCAACTCAGCACCGGGGTGATCTGCCTCCAGCCATGGCTTTGCACTGAAAAGCACTTTCCGGTCAGTAATGTATAAAGTACGGTGTAATTTCAAAGTCGGTCCCGATGGCGTAACAGCACACGTTTCTGTGTCTCTGTCTTTGCAAGCAATTTTTGTTCCTCTTTTTCTTGTTTAAAATTGTGTCATGTTTTTCATGTTCATTGGCCTACATCCCCTCTTTGGCACAAACAGCTGATAATAGCATTTTGCTGCCAGGTTTCCCAGGTAGGGGAGAGATCAGACCTGTGCTCCCTCGTGCCCCCAAAAGTGTACCGGGGGAAAGTCACCATGGCAGGGTCCGTCAACACAGCGCAGGGTAGCCAGGCTACGGGGACAATCCACGGGATGCAAACCCACGCTCCTGCCCGATGCCACGCTGCTCCGTCCCCGGCTGCTGCACCAGGGCTGCAGCGCTCGGGCTTTCTGCTGCTCTGCTTGAGCCAGTGCATTTTCCCATTATCTTGTATCGTTATCTCCACACCCCCCCCACCCTCCTCATTTGAGTAGGGCTTTCTTTTGCAACGCACGCAATAGTTCGCAGTGGCAGTGGCTGCAGCCGGCCAGCGCTTGCAAGGCTGAGGATCCCCTGAATCAGTGCAAAAGCCAGGCCCGCTGATACGCTGCAAGGCAGTGCGGAAGCCCGATGTTTCTGGTGTAAGAGATCTGTGCAGGAATTTGGCTACCAGGGAAAATCCTGCTATGGTGGTGGAAGGGAAAAAGGAATCACATTCATTTCACTAAATCAGTTTTCCCAAGCTGTAGTTTCACACACTCTTTAAATACTCCTTAAATTAACTGCTAATTTTCTTACTAATTTCCCTATTATATTCATTACTAGCCCTGCAGTCTACAGCTAAAACTGGAAAACAGTCTGATTTATGATCATATGCTTTTCCATGCACATAATTTCCTGAAACATTCACATTTGGGCTGGCCCCAGGTTTTAAGACCGAGCATAATTCTGAAGACGTTTTGAACAATGGGAAAATGGGGATAAATATTCCTTTCTCTTTGAACACACACCTTCGCTAAATGAATGAGGCCCGAGGCTTGCCAGGGAACAGCCTTCGCTACAGCCTGGAGTATTGGCTAACTTTAAAGAGAAGTATTAAAATATATAGTTATTAGTGATCGGTGACAGCACCATACATTTTTCCTGCTGTGTCTGAGAGAGGTCTTGGGCAAGCGCAGGGGTCTGCTGCTTTTTTGGCCACTGCTGCCAATATTTGCACTGGGGAAATTTTAATGGTCTCAGAGAAACACAGGCAGGCTGCTGTACCGGCACGGGCAGCAGCAACCTGTGGCCATGGAAACATGGCTGATGCCCTGATTTTTTTAATCTCTCTGATTTTTTGGTCAGATGTTGCCATCTTTTCCATTTCAAATAATTCATGCAAGAACATCTCATTCTCTGCGATGATAAAGCTGTCAGGAGTCGTGAGACATGCTGCCCTGAAGAAAGCTGACTTGAAGAAAATCCTCTGCGGCCAAACTACTGGCTTGAGCTAGTTTTTACTGAAGTGCGTGGAAAATTTGCCATGACATTAAAGAAGCAAAACCAGCAGCAGAGCACCTCCTCTGCTCCATGGGGTCTCTGCAGCAATTGCACCCTAATTGTAGCCACAAACACACTGCTATTAGAAACACATCTGACCCACACTTAGCCCGGTCTCCAGAATCTTTAATATTTTGTTGGGTTTTTTTAAAAAAAAAAGAGCCCAAAGCATTCACAGCCATTTGCATCTGAAAACAAACAGATAAAACAAAGATGCACAGTGTTTGCACCCAGCACCTGTGAGAAAACAAGTACTCTCTTTTCCCACAAAACTGACCATTAAAAGCACGGAGTGGAGAGAAATGGCTCAGAAAAGCTAACGTAGCCAGGAGCTATGCTTCCCCTCCTGGTGGGGCTGGCTCCAGGCAAAGCTCTCCCCTGCCCGCTGGCAGCCCCTGGGTGCCCAGACTTTTGAGAGGGTGCTCTGCCCCCCGTGCTGTCGATGCTCCCAGCCCACCCAGAGCTCTCTTCCTCCGTTCGCCCACCTGAGAGAGGTTGAAATTGCTCTCTTTCCACAAAGAAAGATTCAGTTTTGATGAAGCACTGTTTTCCAGGGTCATGTGGAAATAATCCTGAGCCATTCCCCTTGCAGCTCAAATGTTGAGAAACTAAAGGGAATTAAAAACCAGCTTATTTGATGTTTGCTGTTCAAACTGAAAGAAATGCAAAAAGTGAACAACCAACCTAACTAGTGGGGAGCAGGCAGGATCTTTAAAATTCTCAAGTCTGGTCTATCACATCTGGTATATTAAACCTGACACTGTCCCTGTAGTAAAGCCGTTTGCTTTTAATCTTTCTTTAGAAAAAAAAAAGAACAAAATAGCAAATTAAACGCAATCCTCTCCTCAATTCTCAATTCCATGTTATTTCAGTGTTGATGAATCAGGTCATGTAATAATAAAATTCCTGCAGAAATATGATCTTAACTGTGTAACCTTCAAATTGCAGTTATGCTGCTGTGTGCATTTAATACCGTACTTGACATTCCCCTTTTCCATTTCACTTCTGGATGACATTAGGATCTGCAACAAGGACCTCCTTCAGCTCTCCCAGGTTACCATTTATTTTAAAGTATCCCCAAGGTCTCCAGCACCGTTTAGATCAAACTTGCAAAAGTCACTGGTACTAGTGGTTTTTGCGGGTCCCTTGAGTTGTTTCTGAAAACAGGTTCCATTGTGTTCATATTACGCTTTTAAATTTTATAGCTCATTTTTAAATTACATGTTAATTTCTAAAAATGTTAAATTGCGAGGAAAAGTTGGCAAGGACCACACAAAATCACAGCACTGTTCTGCAGTTTGTGCGTCTCTCTATAGTACTTATGTGCATGGCTATACCCTGACATTTAAGTGCTCTGTATGAATGTGGGCCTGATCCTGCAGCGTGCTGAGGGTCTCATCAGAGGTGCTCAGTGTGCTTCAGTAAACAACACAGGATCATGCTTTATAAATCACAAACTTTGCAGCATTCAAATGAAAGAAAGAAAGGAAGGCAAGAGTAAAGAAAAAGGCAGCAGTAATGAAAACATCAGAAACCGAACACACTCCTGAGTATAAACGTCTAAAAATAGAGATCAAACATCTTCAAAAATCAACCAGTCATTCAAGAGTTTTTTTGAAAAGCCACGCTCCTTTCCAGGCCTGCAAGTCTTTAGTTTCCTCACTATTTTTATTTGTTCTGGCTTTTCTACTGTGCTAAATATAAAGTGAAATCAATGAAAATCTACCTAGAGAAAAAAGCTAGAAAACTCCCTGTCCTGCCATTTCATCTCTCTTTCTCTCATTTTAATTTTTGCTTTCGTTCACCAAACACAGCTCACCAGACAGCGATATCCCAGAAAGCTGGGATTTTTCATTTCCTTGTGCTATAACGATGCACAACATTTTGTTCCCGCAGGTGGCTGATGATAGGGTACTCGCAGAGCGGTGCAGCGTGATTACAGAAAAAGTCAGCATTTTAGTGATCCGTAAACCAAAGACTGACGTTGCCGCTTTAGATTTATGTCCAGCCTCACTATAAACATTATTAGATCTTTTCCTTACAGATTTCTGGAGTGCTTGTTGCAGTTGGACTCTTGTTTCTGCCTGCGTTTGCACAACAAATACAGATAGGCAAGTCTGGTTTTAGTTATTCCTGTCACACAGCAAACCTGCTGTGAATGACAGCATGCCAAGGAGTTAATGAAAACTTGTTCTCCAATATGGATTTTTAACTAAACAAAAACACTGAACCAAGCCTTTCAGTGGTCAGTTTAAGACACATATTTGACCAATTATATATATTTATATATTATACCTGCACTAGGATTAATCCAAACTGAAATTTTCTGCCCTAAGTGAACACACTCACGTATGTCACGTTATACACATAAGCATATCAGCTTACGACAGAAACGCTTACATACATGACATATCCGAGTTCGGTTGCACTCTTTCCCGGCTGCTCCGTTCTCCCCGCGCTGGCCGCCCGCATCGCCTCCCGCAGCGGCTCCCCGGCTCCCCGAGCCGTGCAGCCGGAGCGGGACGGAGCAGCGCAGGCACCATACCTGCGAGAGACCTGGCTGGGTCGGGGTTTGCTGCTCCCACCCCAGCACTAAAGCCGCTTCCCACGAGCTCGCAATAACACTGCAGAGGTACAAAGCGATGCCGCTCTCCTGACAGGCGGTTATATAGCCTGTCCTTGATCTTTACACGGGATTTCCCGGTGGCATAAAGCTAGAGCAGCATATGGTCCAGTGTTTATAAGCATGTTAATGACTGAAATGGGAAACTGTACAACCCGTTTTCCTTATAAACTTTAAACTGTAATTTCTTGGTTTTGCCATTGGACGCTGGACTCGTTCCCTGTTAATTTGGCACAGGCTGTTGAGACACACGCGGCCACGCTGACCCCGGGCACTGGGCAAGCAAAGTCAGTCCGGACACACTGATGGACCTGAAATCAGGGTCTGGCCCATAACGTGAACCAAACACTGTGAGTTAGCTTTCTGCTCACGATCCGCTACAAAAAGTTGCTTTTCCACGGAAGCACAATAAAGAATTTGCTTCAACACCAATGACTGCCTGCTCTAAGGAGCACAGCAACCCTGCCAAATGTTTCTCAAAAATAAAACGTCAATCAGTTTTCACCCTGTGCTTTTTGAAATACTACTCAAAATGTCTTCCTAAACTAAAATATTTAGCCGGGACTTCACAATTCTGCTTCAACCCCTTTGTGTTAAAAATTAGCTGTTTCACTTAACAAAAAATTGCAGCGAGGAGCTCCTTGTAAGTGGCGATATCTCACTTAAAAATACACTTGCTGCTTTCGGGAAGGTATGAGTGGTACAGTCAGCCATACCCTGGTATTTTGCTTAACCAAAATGGATTACAGCTATTTTTGAGAAGGCAGATACAGGTCTGCTACACGACTGCACTGAGAACTGCCATCCCAGGTATTCAAATTACAGAGAAAAGTAATAAAAAAATAAAACGTTATTTACATCTTCCTGTCTATCAATCATTTGGATAATTTAATCTCTTTCTAAATGGATTTTCATGAATGGACGATAACTTAAAAAATAGCTGCTTTTTTCATGAAGGGCTCAATTTCTGCACGTTGTAACATCATCAGAAGATCGTTAATGGCACTGTAATCTTGTAGCTGAAAAAAGCCTATTTGTACCTATTATTTCCTGAATATGCACACATATATAGGAAAGATATACCAAATAATACAGTGTGTGCACATGATTTTTTCTTTCTATCAGCAGGCTACTGCTTGTCTGCTTTGGAAGTGTAAAAAGAATAAAATTATAACCTGAGAGATGCTGGTGTGTTCTCATCAAAGGCCACAGCCCTTCAAAACTTTAACAAAGATATTTAAGAACTGATTTAAATACAATTTCAAGAGGAGTTCCAGGAATGTCCGTTATGAACTTTGAGGACAAATATACCAGTTTTTAGTTATTCCAGCCCAGCTTCTGAACTCACACAGTTACAGTGTGCCTGTCTCGGCCTTCTCCTTAAAGACCATATTTTTCAGTGCAGCTTGAAACTTGGCAAGAACTTAATCCGGTAGCAAATTTATTACACTTTTTAAAAAAATAATTGTGTCCATTTTTAAGTTATGGTATAAAAGTACAGAAAAACAGAAGTTTACATATCTGAGCTGCTGCATCTGTTCTTGAGTAACTTTTCGCTTAAAAATAAAACTTGGCAGACAATACGCCCACAATGCAGACCAAATGCATTTGGTACGTTGAAAAAAAAAAGCTAAATGAACAGAGAGAGTTAATTTTGAAACTTATACATCGTGCATGCACTGTTCTTGCTCCCCGCAAGATCCCGTTTCTCTATGGAGCCCCCACTGCCCCCTCAGTCATCCCTGGATGATCTGCACGCACCAACGTCCTCCTAACCCCACCAGAGCACTCAGCCTCCTGAAATCCTTGTGGCCCCTCCACAGGGACAAAAAAAATCACATGAAATGTGCCAGGAAAGAGAGGGTAAAGGCTGCAAACTTGAGAGGGTGGAAAGGTGAGGGGCACCCGAACCTGCCTGCCAGGGAAGCCACGGGGAACCAAGTACAACATCTATATCTATATTAACTTTAGTGCAAAGCACTCCAGTACTTTTCATCAATATTCATCCACCCCAAAAGTGATGCTGCCTGCAGGGTGGTCCCTGGCAGGATAACCCCCTGAGAAGGGTCCCGGGACAACACGAAGGGCTGCTGTGATGGGTGGAAACCCTGAGATGCTGGCGGAGACCTCCAGAGCTTGGGATGCAAAACTTCATTTTTTTCAGAGGTAAGGGGACAGCCTTTGCCTTACGTCCCCAAAGAAATAGAGAACAAGCTTCACAAGAGGAGCCTTCCAGCACTCCCTGCCCCACAGGGACCTGAGCAGGTCCTCATCTTGCCCTGATTTACAGCAATTTACTGGCATGAACCAGGCAGTCCCATGCGCCTTCCTCTGGTAACACAATGGATGATAACAATCATGCTTTTATGTCTTTATTCATAAGATTAAAATAATAAATCGTGTGTAACTTTTAAAAAAAAACATTAAGCCAAGATATTTAATGACCAAGTCTGTGGCCCCTTAGCTCAGTGCACTGTGTCTGGAGAGTGATGCAGAAATTGGTCTAAACTAATCCATGTATTCCTAAGAGATGCATGAACACCAAAGGGCCACGCACTGGAGAAGGCACTCTGTGGACAGAAATGATGCTATGCAACAGGGGAAGGTGTTCATGTGCGCTCCACTGGGGGGCATATGGCTCATCTAAGTGCCACAGCCACCGTGAAATTTCAAAGCCCTCCTCTTCCTCCCAGCTGGGGCCATGGAGTACTTTAGTCCTCCTCTAGTCCTCCCTTAACTTCCTCCCCTTCTCATTCTTTAGGCTTGTCTTAGTGCTGACAAAAATGGCCTGTAAGTGTCATTTCAAAAATCAGCCCCATAGCTCCATTCAAAAAGCAAACCAGCTTCATTAGTGGTCAATAACAGCATTCAACTTCAATACTGCTGATACAACTCCTCCAGTGAATAAGAGGGTAGACAAGAGTTATCCACTCTCATACAAGAGGACAGACAGGAGTGATCTACTCTCATAAAAGGCACAAGCAGGTGACACTTATTCCATGTGACGCCATCCACCAAAGCTGGCTGTATTAGAAATGATGCAGAAAGAATCCCTTACCTGTCCGGTAGACAAAATTGCCTTCTGTCTCTGATGATGATGGAGACACCAATTCCTCTTCAAATTCATTGGAACTAAATGAACCAGAGTGATTCCTTTGCCTTGTTTTTTCCATCATAGCTGCATTAGTAGCCATGACATGTCTCAATGAGTCATTTAGGTAACGATTCAATAAGCTGCTTTTGTATTTGGGGGGTGACACGTAATCCTCATTGGCACTTGTTTCTGGTCTCACTCCTGTTTTTATCACTGAATTTTCAGTTTTAAGCACAGTGTGATGAACCGGTTTGTTATATCCCCCTTCATTCATATGGTTTCTTGGAGGATTTTCTCCATCTGAAAACAGAGGAAGAAAGATACAGTATTGCATTGAATAGCTAATATTTAACAAGATCCTTTCTCTACATGTTTTAAATTGCTATAAATATAACTAAACCTTTACAAATTATTTTAGACTTCAGCATCAGACAATGATTTTCATTTTCTTCTGTTCACACATTGCTCACAGCAATTCCCAGGGTTCTCAGATGTTCCAGCTATTCCAAATTAATTAACTGTAGAAAACAGTGTCTGAGCCTAATTTGTTCATGAGCAACACAAGGCAGGTAGAAAAAACCTGAGAAGTGCCCTAAATCAGTGATAAACAATTCAAAATCTGGGTGAATAAGCTGAATTCTTACTGTCATAACTTGAAATTTGCTTCTCCTAAGTACGATGATACATTTAAGCGTATTTGCTTAAACTGTACTCTTTTAATTGTCCTGCAACCAGTCTTTTAAAGGGAAATGCAAACCAAGTAAATGTGAGTACAAACTGAAATCAGAACAAAGAGAATTGAAACTTGAGTACAAATTGAAATACATTCTTCTAAAAATTCCCATACACATTTCTGACGATGTTCTGCAGCATTTGTTCCTGTCAATGTATTTCCATGTCACAACCAACTAAAAAAAGCACCCACAGACATAATACAAATGTTCTATTAAAAAATATAGGGTGCTATTTAAAAAATTCCTACATTTGTTAATTTGGATAAGAAAGAGAATTTCAGTGCACCTTTAAAGGAAAAAGTTTGCTGGTAAAATACAGTAAATAAGTAACAGCAATATTGAGTTTACCATATAATAAGCCCCATTGAAGTTAATCAGATTCTCTTGCTAATCAGATTCTCTTGTTAATGACATGATATTGCTATAGCCCTTCCATCAAGGAAAGTACCAGTCAAGAGGTTTCTCATTTCCTTAAACCAACAAATGTAATGATTTTTCTCCTTTAACGCAGATTAAAGCAATAGGCTTGTAGGATGTAATGCAGTAACAATTATCTTTCTAGTAACAATGCTATATGAAACAGGCAAATAACATGCAACCAGACTGCCAGCCCGATTAACCTACACAATCCTGCTCTGCAAGGCTGCCTAGTAGTTGGGAGCTAAAACTGGCACCTAATTCACAAAAACTAAAGGCGGATGCACGGAGGGTGTTTTGTGAGAAATCAGCGCTAACTTAGGGTTTCAGATACTTTATAAACATATTGTAATTGGTTTAAAATTGATAAAAAGAGTATCAACAAACCTTCAGAGCACGAGTCATCACTGCTCACGCTGAGTCGTTCAGCATTTCCTTGAACATATTTGTTGTACAGTTTTATTCGTAAAGCCCAGCTAAGATCTGGTTGCCTGACAGTATTCTTCAGGCGACGTCTTGCATTGGCAAACCAGTTTGATACCTGCATACAAATGAATGTGTTAGTTTCCCTTGAAAATGATGCAAATAAACAAATCTAACCCATACAGTTTTGATGAGGTTTATGTATCTCCTAATAAAATGGCAAACAAGGGAAACACAAATAGGAGTCCATGAAACTGTCACTGAGCAGTGCAGGAACCTCAGACAAGAAGCCAGGTTCAGGCTTTCCACCCTTCCCAAGTGTTAGCAAACTCTCATTGTTAACAAGGTTTTAATTAAGGTGTCCCAAAATACTAATTTTATATCCCTCTTTCTTTTTTTTTTAAAGATAATGCCCTGAACTTTCAATACAAACCTTCGCTACATTACTAACATCCTAAATGAAAACTAATAGCTAATGTTAGGTAATTTGCCTTTGACATTTATGTAGGCTACAATAAGGCTGTTGAACAGAAAAACCCATTCTGAATTTGGTTATATAAAAGCCCAGATTCTCCCTCGTGCCTTATCAGTACTCTGACAGGCAGTGAGTACCAGGGAAGTCTTACACAGAATATAACCTGCTTTGAGTCACTGCAGAAATCAACTATTTGCTCTACAGAGCAGCAGCTTCTATGAACTCTTTCTGTTAGGGAAACCCTAAAAAGCAGTGAAGATGCAGATTCCTCACACAGGGACTACTAAACAAGAGACTGGCTTGTCTTTGTTCTTCTCAGCTGCAGGGCATTTCCCAGTTTGACATTACAAAATGGGTACATGTTACTATCCTTCCAGCATACAGTCACCCCAAAGTCAGGCTCCAACGCAAGGATTTCACAGTGCTTTGGGTACCAAAGGAGCAAAAGGGCACGGCATAGTCTTCTGTGCCAGCAGTGCTAATCAAGCCACCAAATGGGCTGCAAGTACTTGCAGTCACTTTGCGTGAAAGCATACCTGAGAAAACGCTGGCCTTGATTCTACTGTAACTTAAAAATACATAAAATAGGAAGTACTGATACTGACAGAATGACCTTACCATAACCTTACTACAAGCAAGAGCAGAGGCAAACTACCTACACTCTAACAATATTTGTATAATGATAAATCAGGTCTTAAAAACACTATTTACTCCTTGCAGTACTAAGTGTCTTTTAACATGACCTCTGCAAGAAGGAGGAAGAGTAGCATTACTTGCAAAGGAGAATGTAAAGAATGTCGGGAGAGCCTATAGCCCTGCTCACGTCTTTGTGTTGTGAAAGTGCACACAGAGAAAGCTGAGACTACTTGCAGTCATATTCTGACCTGGGAACAATCATACCATTTAATTTATGTTAACCTGCAAAGCAAGCTAACACGTTTGATCAATGCGTGCTACCCCCCCTACTAGAGAGCCGAAGTGTAGACCTCAGTGTTGGATTTTGGCCCTAGTTTTGTCATCTGCCTATTGTAGCTAAGGTTGCATAAACTGCGCAGAAGTATTTGGCTAATTATTCTGGATTGATAATCTCTTCTAGGGTGATACCGAGAAAAATAAACACTATCTGCTTAAAGGAAGAACAAAACTTTGGTTCAGAGTCCCACCCAGAACTTAGCAGTGGCGCCTTAAGCCTGTCACTTTGATTTTACTTAAAATCACGTTTACATGAAACAGGGTTCCACCGAAAATACAGTGAGCCCTGGATCAGCCCTCAGATGCCAAACACAGAACTTCACAAACCATGTAGTTTGCTATGACAGGTTAGAAGACCAAAACTGTAGCTGGCAGGAAAGAGTAAGCAATTTTCATTCTCTTCCAAGGCTACTTGTTTATATCCATCATATTGACACAGCAATCATAGTAAACCAGAAAGGGTGGGCTGGAATCCATCCACTTTCTAACGCCATTAACAAACTCACTCCAGACTGCTCAGCTGCAGCGGCAGTCACCTGGCTGTTGCATGATTTAGTATAACTCTGAAATCAAGTATGTAACGATAGAGATGGATCAATCCAGGGTCCCACTGAACATTATAGCAGTTACTGCAGCATCTTAGAAAACTGACAGCTTTCCAACATCTCACTAGAAAGAGGTTCATTATGCTCCATTTCATTACATATTGAAATATTTCATCAGTGAAATGCCACATACAGAAAAGAAAGATAGGGTAGTATTAGTGTGACTCATACATTAAAAGCAATTAAATTTAGCAGAAGTGATTTTTGCATGGTACTCTTGGTTTATTTTGGGCTCATTCTTTCCATGCCAAAGCTTCGCTTTCTGCATATCAATATGAAAAGATGAGTCATATTTTAAGTCTTCTGCTATGAGAGGAGGAAACAGTAGTATTTGATCATTATGAAAGTACCTTAAGTCAGCATTTACAAGAGGAGCTAGCTCTCTGCTAAAGCACAAACCAGCCAACTCTCACTCCAGAAACTTCTCCCAAATGCAATTACAACAAGGCCCGTTAAAGCTGAAGGCAAATCCACTTAAAAGATTTTTAGGTTAGATCTACAGTGTAGTATCTCGGGGTGCTTTCCTGCTTTTGGGCACTGGTGTATGTTGCTGGAAAATCTTCATCTTTAAGACATCAAGAGATTCAACATCTCTCCCACTCTTCAGTCCTGGGCAACCTCCAGGTGTGTGGACTGGAAGAGGCTGCATGGCCACAGGCTGTGCGAGACAGCGCGCTCACCCTGAACGCCAGCCAGGGGCTGGGTTATTGCAGGCTGTGCCTGGCTCCTTTAAAGCCAAGGGCAGTTTTGTCACTAATTTCAACCAGCCGCAACCGTTAACCTTGTGTGTCCATGTGGTCTTCAAAAAGTTGCATGCCTACTGCTGCAGGTCCCACTCACTACAAGTGCCTGTTTGCACCACGCTTACTTAAGCTATTACAAAAAGAAACAACCTAAGCTGCCAGAAGCCAGCCATCCTTTATGATGGCCCCAAGTTACACTACTGTGACCTCCAAAAATAATAAAAAACCCAAACCAAATGATTTACATACAAGCCAGTGGGAAAATCTTTGTCTCAGAAACCTCCCAAAGAACTAAGCATCTTGAAAAAACACATTATGAAACTCACTATTCTTGTAAAGTAATAATCATGTAGCTCTTCAAGAAGTAAAAAGACAAAACCCAAGAAGAACGATAATAGATGTGCTTTCCAGCATTCATATTTTACAGCAGCTCAGTCATTCCCAAAGAGCATCAGGTACTTATATCGGCATCATGAAATATTGACCCTCTGGCTTTGCTTCTGAAGAGACTCCTCAATTTTATTGTAATTCGTTCTGCTTCACTGCTTAAGAGTGGCCAAAGTTTCAGAAAGGGAACAGAAATCAAACGATTCTCTTCCTCCAGTAATCCAGATATGCCTTTATGAATCTGAATACTAGTAGATCCATAGCAACACATGACCAATATATTAATCCTAGTATTGCAAAAAACTTCTCGTCCACAATACTGCCATACATATTTCTTTCTGGAAGGAATATACAGCCATTTTTCTTTTTTATTTCACAAGAACATCTAAACCAAAATTTAAAATAAAATGAATCAAGCACTGTGGTAATAATACAAATGAAAATGTAGCATATTAATAGCATATTGATAGGACAAATTATTGGATTCTGAATTGGAATCTAATTGGAGTAAAACACAAAATGCCTTTTCAAACTATATTGCTTTTTTGGTTTCCTGCTTTGGCAGTTGGGAAAGTAAAAAACTTTGGACTGTTGGACTGAAAGCTGCAATAACATTTGCCTCGAGGACTCTCGAAGACCTTGTTGGTCTGCTCAGGAATAAGTCAGCTCAGAATTTGACCCAGGTTTTGCTACTACTTATTAAGAAACAAGATGATTTATGATTCCTGCGAAATCCTACCTCCTTGAAAGAGTTTGACTTTCCTTTTGCAGTACTGTCGTACACGTACCTGGAACAGCCCCCTTGCTGTCCCACTGCACCCAGGAACAGGGGACTAAGCCAAACTATTAGTGAGGCAGAATAAATTAATTTAAAATCAGCCAACTGGCTGATAGCAAAACATGAAAATAAAACAGTGGAAGATTTGACATGCAGATACTGTCCTAATAATAACAGTAGAAAACAGGGCTGGATGTTAACCTCCTTGCCTCACAGAAGGATTGGCTACATCTATGCCACAGCCCTGCAAAAAGTCCTTTACATAGATGAAAGAAAAGCACATGGAGAAGAGTTACGGCCATATTATCAATATTACTGTGACCAGCATCGTCTTCCAGACAGCTGCTGAAGAGCTTTTCCAAGGTCAGCAGCCAGGTGAAAAACAAAAAAAACCCCAACCGTTCATTCCCTAAATGACATTTTGGCAGAAACTCAAAGGGATTTTCAACAGTATCCTTTGTCTTCCCTAGGGCCTCCAACGACAAGGTGTCAGCACACGAGGGAGGCTGGGACAAGGTAATAGCTGTCAGCAGACAACAGCCTCCACAGGACTGGAAAGCTGTGGGGGCAAGCGTACGATCCCACCAAGAGCAAACACCATGGGACAGCACCGAGAAATGGAAGACGAATAGGAAATACGAGACAGGTCAGCCAACGTGAAGGCGTGTAACCTGGAGAAAACATCATACACTGATTCCTGTTTCTCCAACAACGTCTGGTGTTACTAGATTAGAAAAGCAGTCACAAGAGACCCTGGTTGATGCTTTTGCAAAGTGCTCCTCCTGGGAGAGAAGCAAAGCTTACCAACAGATACCGAAGCCCAGTCCCGAGCCTGCTCTTGGTTATACCACTCAGCTGAAAGAGCACAGCCTTCGGGGAAGCTATTTCAGATGTACCCAGTGTGACTGGGATCACAGCCTGGTGCTTTCTCTCTCACTCTCAGAGAACAAGAATTTTGGTCTGGATTAGTGTCTTGTTCTTTCTGGGCATCTGAAACGTAGATGTGGGGCGCATGTTTTGTTCTTCCAGGCTCAGGAATTACTGCTGGTCCCAGACGTGTGTATTTACCTCTCGTACAGATGCTAAGGTATTCCTGGATTAAAAGAGCATTGCACCCAAATGATGGAAGAAACATCTGGGGTTTCTTTTTGATGGTGTGCTTCTGTAAATGAAGATAGATGTGCTGGTTTGCACAACTCTTTCAAATATTACAGTTCATAGAAATAAGGCTGGTCAAATTCAGCTTCAGTGTAAATCCACTAGAGTCACGGGGGTCTAACAGAGATAAATGCAGCCTGATCCTTTTTAATTTTATTCTCCACCTTATGTAGATCGTAAAACTCTATGGAGTAGTGGCCATGGCTCACTTGACGCTTTTATAGAGGCTAACACAGCATATCCCCATCAGGATTTATCAAAGCTGCCACGAGAGAAATACTGCAAAAACCCAGCAGTTTTTTCCCTTATCTGTTCGTTCCGAGGCATTCATAAAAGAACAGGAGAAGAACTCCTCAAAATGTCATTAATGTGAAAGTCTCCCAACATGTACTCTGGATGTATGTTTTAAATCTCATGTAAAAATACAGGAATATTCTGAAAGCCATAGTCCAATAAACTACTCCTATTGAATTGCAGCATTGAATGGACAGTGTTTATGTAATCGTATTTTTAAAAGTCTGAGCAAACCTTTCATGTATATTTTTTAAAAGCAAGAGAAGTTTTTTTAACTGTATCTTCCAGTTATAACTGGCATTTTCTGAGACATTAATATTATTTTTGTCAAAGCTATAGTGTTTTTTCTAGTGCAATAGTTTCACAGTGAGGTACTAAAGTGTAAGTTTCCCATTTTGCTGTTACTCAGATTGAAGTTCATAGCACTGGCTTTTTTGAAGGAGTACTCAAAATAATAATGCTGAATTACCACCTTCTTTTTCTAATACTTCATGTTATTTTGATATCTTCATGTCCTCTGTAAAGTGACACATAATGTGTTAGGCAGAGTGCTGAGGACCCGATCCTGCAGACACATGTGTTTCTTTTTATGCACCTAGCAGTAGCTCCCAGTAAGGAAATTAGATTATTCACAATGCATAAATCTTTGCAGCATCCAGACCTGAGAGAGCATCACTCAGCAACCGATAGCATTTAACCACATATTTCAATAGAGTGCCAGATGGCAAAGAGAACAAAGAAGGAAGATTTAGAAACATTTGCAGCCAACTTCATACCTCTTACTGCAACACAACTGCCAGTCATTTCAGGGGAGTTTTACCTGAGAGCAAAACAATTACTCCCCATGTCTAATTATGCTATAACGATAACGCCTGTAAGACTGTGAAGCACGGTCACTGCATGCTGAGCTGCTGCACAGAGTGTGTATGGTAACACTAACGTCTGTGCAACAGGTGATGATTATTGTCAGAACAATAGAACCATTTTCCTTCTAGCCCATTTTCAAAAGGGAAAAGAGTAGCTCCCTACAACTTCCTCACCAACTCCTATTCTGTGCTGAAATCTCCCATTACCGATTTTTTTTACCTGAAGATTTTTAAAGACTGAGCAAAAATATTTCCACTGTATTTATGAAGGAGATGAAAGGATGGGGCATCTTTTCCTAGGAGGGAATGCACACACCTTTTGCCAATTGCCTTTAGCACTTTCCCAGCCAGGACAGCCCAGATGTGGGGATTCCTGTTTGGGGGGGGATACAGTCCTGCTGGAGGAGGGCAGAGGGAAGGATGAGCACAGGACCCCTGGCCTCGCTGGCTGCACTGATGCCCCCCCGAAACCCAGTGCTGCCTCTTGCTCAGCTCACAGAGGGGCTTTGGCTGATGCTGTCCCTGTCCCTCCCCTCCATGAAACGCCCCAGAGCAGCCGCCGGAGGTGGGGGTAGGCGGTTCCCTTACCTGCACCAGGGTCATCTGGGAGCCGAGGGCCAGCAGGATCTTCTCCGTCTTGGTGGGGTAGGGGTTGTCGCGGTGCTTGTAGAGCCACTGCTTGAGCGGCCGCGCCATGTCCTGCAGCGCCTGCCGCTTGTGCCGCACCTTCCCGCCGCTCTGCCGCGCCCTGCCGCGGAGAAGGGGCGCTGAGGGCCGCGGCCGGGGCTGCAGGCACCTGCCCGGCGCCCCCCCCCCGGCCCCGAGCTCCCCTGCGCGGCCGGCGTTACGGGTGCGGGAGGCGTGCAGGGATGCGCGCCCATCCGCGGGGCGCCCTGCCCTAGGCGGGACCCCGATCGGGGGGGGCTGCCCCAGCCCCGGGGTGCGCCGTGCCAGGGTCTGGCCCTGCCCGAGGGGGTGCGCCCTGCCCGGGGGGAGCCAAGCCCCGTCCCCGCGGCTGCTCGGGGGGTCTTTCCACGGCCGCAGCCCTCGCCCCGGGCCGGCTGCCCAGGAGAAGGCGATGCCCGCAGCTCCCCCAAACTCCCCGCTCGAGGGTCTGGGGGAGCGGACCGAGAGGGAGGGCGCGGGGCCGGCTTCGCCCGCCGCGGACGCTGCCCGTGATGATGCTGCGAGCCCGGGCGGCTTCACCGCGTGGGTTTCTGCGGGGCCAGGGCTCCGCCGGTGCAGGCTTTGAGCGTCCCGATGCTTTCGGCGCTCGGCATCTGCCAGGCGTGTGGTGGGTCCGTTTACGGAGGGGCTTTCCAGAGGGGCCAGGGCCCGCCTCGCACGGCCCCGGCCGCGCACCCCAGCGCGGCGCAGCCGGGAGCACAGGGCTGCGGTGCGGGCTGCGCCGCGGGGCCAACCGAGCCTGCCCCCCGCCCGAATTTATTTGCCAGTTATATTCAGAGATACCCGCGGCGTCGAGCACCTCCCGGGTCGTTTCCCTGCTCGGAGCCAGCGGCGAGGAGTGCTGCCGGGGCAGCCGGCGTGCCGCTCCCTAACGCCGCCGGCAGCGACGCGAAGCAGCCCCCAAAGCCCCACGCCTGCCGGGGAAAAAGGTGAAACCGGGGGGGAATGAAACTCAGCTCCCGTTAAGACAAAAAAAAAGGAAAAGGTGCTTGTTTGTAAAAATAAAAAGCGAGTGAACAAAACCGGGGGAACCAGAAGGAAAACCCAGAGGCGGGCTGGGGCCGGCGGCGCGCCCGGTGGGCAGCGCTGCGCGGAGGCTCCGGGCGGCGGCAGCTCTCGGCGACGGCGGCAGGGGGCGCCACGGGGCCGTGCCGGGCCGGGCCGGGCCGGGCCGGGCCCCGCCGAGCCGGGCCGCGCCGGGCGGCCGCGGGCGCTGCCTCGTCCAGGGCTCCCTCGGCAGCCCACCTCCGCCGCGATCGGCTGGTAATGATATTTCGATGAAACATAACCTGCGTCCTACTAACCAGCACCGCCGTTAAAAGTACGAGCTGATGCAATCGTTAAGGTGGAAATTCGGCAGTAAAAACAGCTCCTCGGGGTTTCTCGGTTTCGGTGCCTCCTGACTGTGCTCCTTAGTCTTTACTTTGTAAAGCTGACCCGAAATGTCTGGTCCGCGCTCGCCGGTTCAACCCTTCGAGCTACGGCTGACAACGCGCCGGAGCTAACACGTCCTCTCATCACCTCCTATTTCACCTGTTCCAGCACAAAAACAAACCAGCCGCAGACGGCTCGGCCTCACCTGCCCTGTTAGCAAAACCGATCCTAACATCACCCTGCCCAGCCCCTGACTGGCAGCGAGCTAGTCCGTTTTAGATCTCACCCCAGGGAATGCAGCGACAACGCAGCTCCTTCCCGTCCGCTCGCTCAGCGCGCTGCGAACCGGCCGGGACGGCGGAACAAGTGCTGGGGGCCGCGCAGGGCCCGCCCGCCTCAGCCGCGGCCGCGAACCGGCTGCCCCGGCACCGCCGGCGGGGGTCGGCCCCGCGGCCGCCCCGTCCCACAGGTTTCACACGTTCCGCCCTGCGCCTCTGTTTTGGGGGCTTAAATTCCATGAAGCGCCCGACCAAAGCGGACGAGCCCGGGTTTCCCCGGTTTGTTTGTGTTTGGAGGCAGAGAGGGGGAGGTCAAACACTGCAGGACAGGAGCGCTCTGTCTGGCACATTCCAGCCCAGTCGGTCGCCTCTGCATCACCTATTACAGGAATTTCCCACCGTAGCTGTGGAATGAGAGTCCCAGAGAGTATGGACCGGGGGCGCGGGGGAGGACCCATCTAGAAACCCATCTCGCAACCCCAAACCGGCTGCGCGGCGGCCGGCAGCGCCG
Organism: Gavia stellata; assembly: GCF_030936135.1. Taxonomy (NCBI): domain Eukaryota; kingdom Metazoa; phylum Chordata; class Aves; order Gaviiformes; family Gaviidae; genus Gavia; species Gavia stellata. The sequence continues at coordinate 18,275,517 of NC_082599.1, read as the reverse complement.
GCAGCGGCGCGCGGGGCCGCCCCGCGGGGCCGGTGCGCGGCGCGGAGACGAGCGCACGGCATACCCCGTCCGCCGGTTGCGCAGGCTGAGACTCTCCTTGATGGACGGGCTGTCGGGGAGCAGCACCTCGGCGTGGTGCGGCCCCTCCACCACCCCCACGTAGGGCCGGCCGCTCCGCTCCCGCTCCTTGGCGTCCTCCTCGAAAAGCACCTGGCCGCTGAGCTTGCTGAAGACGATGGTGTTCATGGTGGCGGGCTGGGGGCCGCCGTCGGGCTGGCCGCCGGCTCCGAGGTGCGGGCTCTCGCTCTGCGCTGCGGGGAGGCGGCAGCGGTCACCGGGCAGCCGCGCCGAACCGCCGAGACCCGCCCGGCGCGAGGGCAGCGCGGAGGCACCGGGCGCCGCCTGCCCACCCACGGACGGGGGGGGCAGCCGCCCCTCCCACGGCCCGGCCCGCTCCCACGCCCCCCCCCCCCCAAACCCGGTCCGCTCCCGCGGCCCGGCTCGCTCCCACGGCCCCCTCGGCCCGGCCCGCTCCCACGTCCCGTCCGGCTCCCACGGCCCGACCCGCTTCCACTCGCACCTCGCCGCCAGCCTCCGCCGCGCTCCTCGCTCCGTGTCGCAATAGTTCGGAGCGCGGGTTTTCTGTTGGTTTGGTGTTTCTCTCTCGCTCTCTCTCCTTTTTTTTCCCCTTTCCCTTCCCCTCCCCTCCCCCGGAATGATTTTCCCCTTCCCCCTCCCCAAACGGGGAGGGAAACAAATTGTTTTTAACGACCACCAAATGCGCAGAACCGGCGCCCGGAGGCACAGCCGCCGCGCAGCCACTCACACTGTCGGGACCGCCGCTCCTCATCCCCCGGGGGGGGGGGCACCGCCGGCCAGGGGACCCCGGCAGCCCCGACAAGGGCAGGGGCCCCGCCCGGGCAGCGCGGCGTCGGGGGGCGGTGCGCGGAGGGGCGGTAGGAGCCCGGCGAGGGGCAGCCGAGGGGACGGCGGTGCACGGCTGGGCAGTCCCCCGTGTGCACGGGGGGATCCCCCGGGGAAGGCGGCTGAGGACACCGGCTGGGGTCACGCTGCCCGCGGGAGAGACCCCCGTCGGGGGCGCGGGACACAGCCGGCGCGGCAGCAGCCGTGCTGGCGATCGCAGCCCTGCGCCGCTCATTAACGCCGGCGTTTAATGAAGCCGGACCAGGAAACAACCCCTCCGCCCCCCTTCTGCGTCTCCTCTTGTCGTGTGTCCGTCCCCCCCCCCCCCTTACAAGCCTTATAAATTAGCCCGCAGTCCAAGTCGGGAGATAGTCCGCTCCCTTTAGCATCCTCGGCGCGGCCGGCGCGCTCCCGCGGAGAGGCGATGCTCAGTCACCGGCGAGGTCTGTGGGTGCACCGGCCCCCCCGGCTCCCCCGGTCCCGCCGCTCCACACTCCCCACACCCCCCGCCGCCCTGCGGCGCAGCCAGCCCGGCCCCGGCCCCGGCCCCGCCGGGCTTAACATTTCGGTTACTGTGCGCAGAAACGAAGAAGATGGCCACAGTCAATATTTACAAGGATGTAATTCAGACGTTATTTGACCGCCGCGGGTGAACGGGGAGCAGCCGTCTGCGCCCGCGGGACCGGCGGGACGTGCGCGGCGCGGACCCCCCGTGCGCGCACCCCCGCGCCCCCACGCCCTCCACGGTCCCCGTGGGCTCCCTGTCCCTGTCCTTGTCCCCGCAAGCGTGACCCCAAAGGACATGAGTCTGCACAGCCGTTACCGGCTTTATCCCTTCCTCTCTCCGCCACCCTGACTTCATCCCCCCCCGTCCTCCCGGGCCGGAGAGGCCACCGCGGAGGGGGTACGCGGCTCTCCGCGGCCCCCGGCGCTGGAGCAGCGGGGACCGGCGGGCTGGGGGCCGCTGCCTTCCCGGCCCCGGAGCCTGGGCGGGGGCAGGTACCTGCTGCCGCCGCGGCCGCTCCGGTCCGCAGCGGGGCACGGCGGCGGCTCTTGCCCCCGGGCACCCCCGCCCGCCCGCCCGCCGCGTCCCCCCTCCCGGGCTCTGCCGCACCGTTTCTGCCCCACCGTGGGGTGCTTTCTGCGACCTACCCCCCTCCCTGCACCCCTCCGTCACTGGCGCGTGACGTCACGGCCGCTCTCTGCGACATCCCACAGCCACACGCGTTGGGAAGGGGGTCCCTGGAAGAGGGGCACCCTGGCGTCGGGGATCACCGACCCGATTGTAATTTCTCTGGTTGCTGAAGGGGACCAGGAGGGAGATTGGGGAAGGGCAATGCGCTGAAGACCCCCCATCGCTCAGGGAGAAAAATCTGTATCCCCAGGGTGGGAAAAAAAACCCACAACCAACCTGCTACCAGTCCCCGGCCGAGAAAACAAAGGATAGAAATGGGCATAAAAGACCACGGGAGCAATTCTGCACAGCCTGTGCACCCCGCGCTTCCACGGGCCTTTGGGCAAAGCCGTGTTCGAGGCTCCCCCCCAGTGCGCCCTGGCCAGAGCACTCAGAAACAGCTGGGGGGAAGAGGGGCACATGGGGACACCGTGGGACCAATGCCTCCTGTTAGTCTGTGCCAGCGTGCTTATTAGGGGCTTGCTGCAAAACACGCAGCTCCAGTCATTGCCGTGCCCAGCTGAACTGTTTATGACCTGGGAAGTACTGTTATAATTATATTACAGTAAAAGGAGACTGAGAAAGTGACAGGCTTGATCAAAACCAATCTCCTGCGGGCTCCTGCTCACTCCAGCGAAATGGGAAGGTGATCTCAACCATTTGCAGCCTCATACAAGTATTTGCCCTGTTGTCTTTCCGTTGCCCTCTCCCAGCCCCTCTGGCACGGCAGGGGTGAGCCCCTCTGGCAGGGCAGGCGCAAGGTCTGGCCCCCAGATCCTGAGGGGAGGCACAGATGGGACACAGCAGGCTTCTGTGGGCCCTGCAGGCTGAAACAGCCTCTGGAGCAGGGTCAGCCCATGCGCTGGCAGGTTACAGAGCAGGTGCTCTCGGAAGAGCCTCCCCTCCTGCCTGCCCGCCGTGGTGGGATGGATGCTCATTCCCTGCGTGGCGGCTCAGGAGGAACTGGGGAGGCAATGATAATCCTCCCGCATGTCTTCTGATGAAGGCACCGCTTGGGCATGGGCTCGGGGGATCATTGTCTGCGCTTGCAGGGTACATTCTCAGGGACATCTGTTGTCCCCAGGAGTGGTGGAGGGTGCACTCTGCCTGCCTGCCTGCCTGCCCAGAGTCGGGCAGGGCACAGGCAGCCAGGGCAGCAGGTTGCTGAGGGCTTGGCAGATCCTGCACCCGCACCCAGAATAAATCACAGCAACAAGCGCCGAGGGCAAAAATCAGCATTTGGAAAGCGGCTCTGGAAAAAACCAAAAGTCTGTGCGGGGCAGGCGCTGCCAAGCGTGGTGAGGCAGCGGCAGGAGCAGTTGGCACCGCGGCGCCTTACAAGCCTCTAAAGCAGCGAGATCTCCCAAATCATCCCATGTAAATCTCACACACACCCGCCCCCTCCATATTTTATTACTTAGATCACAGTTGAAAAGCTTAAATGAAAACAGGGTTTCTATTTCCAGAGCTTGTTTAACATCGCGAATGTGATACAAACTGTGGGCTTCATGTTTTTAATTAAGGTTACGTACCCGGCCATGCACGGAAAAGTAAGTCAATAGCTGCTGGCTACATACCGCGGCCCACAGCCGGCTCCCCTGAGGACGGTGCAGTGCTGGCTGGTGGGAGCACCGGGGCTCCCATGCATCCTGCAGTGGGGCGGGGGCCTGGGGTGCAGGGGGAGTTGGGGCACCTGGGGCTGGAGCTGCAAGAAGCTCCTTGCTGGTCCTTGCAACACCCCTCTCCCAGCCCTTGCCCACGTGCCCAGCCTCAGACAGCCAGCAGGCCAGGCTGGCATGCCAGAAAGTGGCAGCAAGGCACCTTTCCAAGGGATATCGTGCAGAAAGAGCCTAAAAGTGGTGCTCTGAGGCCTAATCTGTCTCACTGGAGGAGCCAGGAAAAAATCAACTGTGCTGTCAGGCTGAGAGGAGAAGTGGCTCCCGAGGGTGCAAGCGATGGAGCTCCCCGGTGCCAGCCCCGCTCCAGCCAGAGGAGGGGCTGCAGCCCCAGCCCAGCTGCTCCTGGTGGGCAGCCACCCCACAGAGCCTGGCTGGCCCCACTGGGGCAGGCTGGAGCACTGGTCTGCCCCCTGCCCCCTCCCTGGCCAGGAGCAGGGGTGAATCCAAAACCAGCTTGGTAGAGTCCTGTCTACGCTCCTAAATACAGTCCTCGTTTCTGGTTTGCGCTCCCAGCAAAATGCTGCTTTTGTCCCTTGCTTCGTGCTCTGGTTATTTTTTAAATGCTTTCAGCAAACATTTCCTTGGCGTTGCATTCTCACAGCTCCCTGCTCCAGCTCGGATTCCTTCACAGTAAACATATATGTTTGAAATGCAAAGAATTTCCTCACGTTCCTGGTACACTCTGCACTATGGCATGCTGGGTGGCTAAATAACTACGGCCATGTATATTGAAGGGCCTGAGAAGTTGGGTAGGTGAGAAATTGTTTAGGATTATGCAAAATGAGGTGTTATCTACACTGCAAAATAGCCACACTCTCAATGAGAGCAGCTGCAGAGACCTGTTGCCATCCATGACAGCAGCTGGGTCAGCACTGAGCAAAGTCCCGAGGCACACGTATACAAGGATGAACCTTCTTAACCAACTTGGCTGAAATGGTGCCTCAAGGGGTTTGCTCTGCTTCTGTGAGCAGCCAGAGCCGGCAGAGCCACAGCCTTAGCAGGGGCTCTTCCAGCTCAGCCTAGCAGCCCCCAAAGCACTGGGGTGGAATAAAGTAGGGGTGAAGTTAAATTTTATAACATGGAGTATTGTTAAATATAATCCTAAGGAAGGAAGAAGAACTGTCCCCTTTGAACACTTCGCAGGACCAATGCCTAGAATAGCTCCTGGCTTAGAGCAAGGGGGGCTCAGCGCTCCATCCTTGGGAGCATCAGTGTTATCATACTGGGCATATGACATCTAAGGGGGGAGATAATTATATTGGTCTACTAGAAAGCAAAGACAAGCTTTGAAGTTGCCACCTAATTACAGGCCTTTTTGCATGCAAAGAGCTGTGGAGAAATGAGCTTTGGAAGGTTTCTCAACAGCAGTGAAGGAGCACCTAAAAGAGAAAATGCGTGGTTGTTTCTCTTCTTTACGAGTATTTGGTTTGGAGGAATTGGTAAAAGGGTGTGCTGAAATGGAGACATGTATGCAGGAAGCAAATGCCGCAACATCATGTGTGACCGTCCCTAAAGCAGCTTTGCTGGTGGTGCTGCAGCTGGTGGTGCTGGCGGTGCTGCGGCAGATAACACTGTCAAACCGCAGGGCCAAAGACTGTGGGGAGCAAGGGGGGCAACAACAGCAAGAAGGTGAAAGGGGGAGGTTGTCAAAAGGACGTCCTGAAGCCTGGCAGATGTGGCCATTAACCAAACCCTGGTTTCGCTTCCAGGTCCAGCAAGACTAGGTTGAGACAAAGTCATAGACTGTAGCTCCAGTGTAGCACTCAGTGTAACTCCCACATTTCCTTACCCTTACGTCCAGGAAAGGTGTTCATTAAGGGAGCTGGTCTGCTGTCTGCAGGCTGCTGAGCGCTGCAGAAGGGTAGACCAGACTTTGCCTGATGAGAAAGCCGAAAACAAAAACTGCACCAGACTCTGTACAAACACGGGAGACAACCTTGTGTGAAGTTCTTGTCTTCCACAAACCAGGAAGGGTTGCCTGCTATTTGTGTTTAGAAAAGAGTAGGCTGAGGTTGTAGAGCGGACTCACGTGCTACGACACATAGTATTTTGTGATCTGGCTTCTAGCTCAGCTCAGCGATGAAACCCAGCGCATGGCAAGGGGAAGTGGCCAGGGGCTTCAGCTGCATGAAGAGGTTAACCATGAAGGTGTGCCTTGAACCCGGCCTTACACACGCTGTCAGGCGTGGGGGGACTGAGGCCACTCTGGAGGCAGGGAGCTGGGCTAGCAAATATGGGGAGTGGGTGGGTGCTTCTTCGGGAGCTGCGGCTGGCGGTGCTGTCCCCTGTTTCTGCTAAGAAGCAGGGGGCCCTGTGGGGTGGAGTCCATGGTGACACCCTCAAACTCTGGAAAAAACACTGGGGTTAGTGGTAGCAAAAGCCCCAGACAAACCACAGACCAAAAAAAACACCAACCCATAGCTGTTGCTTCATCTAGGAGGGTGGAGGACCCAGTTCTGTTCTGCATCTTCTTGATGTGTTTTATCCTAAGAATTAATAAACAAAAACTTAGCAAGATCTCCAACCCAGGACTAGATCTCAGTTCTTTCTACTTCCATGTGAACCCCCCAAAGAGTCAGAAAAACAAGCTCCTGACTGGTGCTCAGGGGCTTTATTTTTTCTTGCTGTTCTGTTCCACCTCCATTTTTTATTCCATTTTTTAGATTTCCATCCCCTGGCCCATGTAAAACAAAGCACCTTCTATAGGGCCTCTACTGCGCTTTGTCTGCTGCGTGCAGTGGACACAGGGAGGAGGAGGGCCGTGGTGTTTGCAGGAGCTGTGTTTTCCCAGCACCCCTTAACTCAAGCTCTGTTGGGGCTCTGTGACCAGCCATGAGGGCAAAAGGGCTCCAGACAGGTGCTGAATGCTTCTTCTGGGAATGACAACAATGTCTAATGCGGTGGTTAGCAGGAGAAGCTCTGCAGTTTGGTCTGGGACAGAGTTGGTGGCTCAAGATCAGGCCTTTTGGTTATTAAGCTTCATTCATGTGTGTGAGCTGTTCTCCATCTCATGCTCTTAGGACCCAGCTGGGATCTGTGTGTGCCCCACTGAAGACCCCACTCATCGCTCTTATGGCCCACCTGGTTTCTCCAGTTCTCTGTCCTCCTTCGATTCAAGCTGTGTGGTTTGCTCTGGTCTGCACCATCCCTCCTTTGCTGCTCATTTCTGCTTAACACTGAGGAATACAAAGCCAGAGACTCAAGCCTTAAATATGTACATGAGCCCTTGTTTCTGTACAAGCAGGAGTTGAAACATCCCAAAAGAGGCTGATTTTCCTAATTATATGTAATGTGTCAATATGGTCAACACTGGTAATTTTTCTATGTTATATATATATTTTATTCTTTTCATAACCAAGCTTCTTTTAACTGATTTTTAAAATATGTATTTAATATTCTCTGAGGAAATTCGCATCTTCAGTGCTTTTCTGGTCAGGGAACGATTCAGTTCCATTTACTGTAGTATCTCAGATGGCTGATGTCTGCTCTACATTTGAAAAACGGATGTGGATTTGTTTGGGTTTGACATTAATGGTTACAGGTCACATTGCAGAAATCACTGCTTTGAAAAGTTAAGGATAAACGTTGAGTAGTTGATAACAATAATAATTATAATTCGAATTTTTCTTCAGCCACCTGTGCAAAAATAAACACTGCACACTGTGTTATTGAATTCCCTACTATTTATTCCTGTTTTCCCATCTAACACCACTGGAAAGCATAAAGTCAGGTATTTATACTACCAGTATTCTTCAGTGTTACAGATATAGAGGTCAATCCATCATTTTAAATAATTATTTGCGGAATAGTTCAAACCGTGAGGAATTTTTGCTCAAGTCTGCCTTTTCTGGGCAGGGAGAGAGGAGGATGTGTGTGAGTGAAGGCGATGCAGAAACGCACAGGGACACTGTGATTCATGTGGCGTCTGCCTGGGACCCGTCCCCTGGGACTTACTCTACCAGACCCAGCTCTCGAGCATCCCCAAATACCCAAAAATGTGAACTAAACTGGCAAGGTAGAGAGACGCGTGTGGGCTGAGGGGATGGAAGGGGCAGCTGCGAGGGGCTGACTCCATTCCCCACTTGAGCCACACGTGGTTTTGTGTGACCTCGAGGATTTCACAATCCCCATGCCTCTCTTCTACAGCTGTAACATGGGAATAATAATGCTTCCTCCCCTTTCTCTGCTTCCTACTCTGCTTTTGGCACACGGCTAATACAAGAGGGCTTGATCTCAGTTGGAATCTATCAGTGCTACTGACATGTTAATAATACCAGCAGAAACGTTTCCTCTTTCCTTTGCACTGACAAAGCTCTGCTCGGGGTAGCAGCTCCCAACATGTCAGCCCAGAGCGTATTCACTTTCAACCCCAAATCTGAGGCGTTTTCTGGAGACAAGACAGAGAGGATACAAGATTCAGACTGACTTCTAGGATTTTAAACAGGGAGAAGTAGTCATAACATGCTTCAGTTTGATGGCCCTCCAGTTATTGCACAAAATACCTCCAAAACATCCTCAGCCTCTTGGCTGCTTGCACGGCGTAAAACCTCGTGCAGTTGAGTCAGGGTTTTGGTGATTTTCTGTCTACCAGCTCCCCCGGTAGACGTCGGGTCCTGGAGAGGACAGGCAGTAGGAGCATGTTGCCTCGGCAACACGGATGTAATCGAGGGGATTTTGTGTCTTGAAGGAAAACCCCAAAGTTAATGCCAGTTTCTATAAAAGCTGTACGGGGTCAGGCACCCGGAGCTGTCTGGGGAGAGCTCCCTCTGGAACACAGGATCCTGCTCTCTCTGGCTCTGCTCGGGAGTCACCCAGTAGCAGGTTGGTTTCCCGCAGAGGAAGCCTGAGAAAGTCTGAGGATAAAATAAGGCTGCGAAAAGATTTTCTAAAGATGACTTGTGATTAATGTTTTTGGCCTGTGTTTGAAAAATCTCCTTCCTTATTGCTTGCAGTCATATAAAAACCTCTCCCTAGTTGCTCTAGCTTTTGCATAATTGATAATTTAAAAATCTAATGGGTTAGAAGATTTCTTACAGTTTTCCAATAATAATAAATATAAATGTTTATTCAAGAAGATTAAAAAGTCAGGCAGGTCATATTAATCTGTTTAACCACTGCTGATAGCTGTATTATCTCTTTTTTAGTAGAACTGAAGTTAAAGCTCTGTAAATAGTTTTAAAATACACAAATGCTACTCTAGCGGAGGCTAAAGCCAAAGACTTAAAATGCAGTTTGGCTTTCATAGCTATTGCCAGCCTTGAATGTCAATACCCAAGGAGAGGCAACAAACTCATACTCTGTGTTTTCCTCCTTGTGTACAGAATAGATGGGTTCTGCAGGGCGCAAAACATGAGGTGTAGCAGCATAACTCATGTATAAACCGTTACTATTTATTATTGGTGAGGCTGAGGCATGCAAGCCAGCGAAGGAAATAGCTGGCACATCTTCATTAATTCCTTCTGGTTCTAAAGTAGTTTTCAGGAAATAATTCTCCAAGACCTTGGCTTCACACACAGCGTATTTATTCAGAGTTGGCAGGGGCACCAGAAACCATATAAGTCATAGAGCCCTTTTTTCTTTGGATCCTGAAGGTGTTTATCAAAAATGATTTTTAGACAGATTAGAGCCACACACGTACACAGTACCAGTCCTAAGACACTTGCTGGTGTCTTCAAGCACTTTAGGTTTAATCACAACCCCCATCCACCCTATGAATAAGCTTCAGAAATTCCTCAATGGCGTTAAGCGTTATTTTGAGAATAAGAAGCCATCTACCTTAGCATGTCAAGTGAATACTGGCTTTGCAGGGTTTTTTTCTCCAAGTTATTTGAATATAACTATTATCGTTTCTTCTGTATTGTGACTATTTGACTTGTGACCTCAGGGATACTTTTCTTGTTGCTTTGAGATCTAGCCATGACTAAAACCAGAAGTTTAGATATATATTCAGACTTTTTTGTCTGAAAAATAGACTGAAAATCTTGAATATCAGTGTCTCTCATGAGATGTCCTGATTTCATGCATTACAGCAGGGCCAGAAATAACATGAGAACAGCTTTTCTCACAGTATTTCGGTAGTTCTTTTCTGGCCTTTGCCAAAAGCAGGATGTGAAGACATGCATGAACATTAAAGCAAATTCTTATTAGGATAGTTCAAGTTCCTTTTGCATTGTGGTAAAAATTTGTGTCAATTTTTATTCTATTCAGACTATTTCAACCCTTTCAGTACTTCAAAAATCCGTCACTGTTTTTTCTTAATAAATCATTCTGCTAGCTTAAATGTGATTTGTGGGTTTTCATCTTTTTTCTTTTTTTTTTTTTTAAGCACAAGCCAAAAATATGACAAAGTGCTTAGAGCCAAATTGCGCATTTGATTGTACACATAAATGTTGGCTATCGCCCTGGCTATCCCATTGGCTTTGCAAGCATTCCTCATTTGTGTAGTATTAAGCATCCAGTGTTTGCTGGATTGGGGCAGAAGCTGCCCTCAGATGCCCCGGGGGAGGGCTGCAGTTGCCATCAGCGGGGATGTGCCCCAGGGCATAAACACAGAATCCGTTTCAGGTTTGCATAATTAAATTGTTTCCTTCAAAGCTGTCAACAAATTCAGGTGCCGGTCACCTCACAGCCTTTCCACAAAGTAGCAAAGTGGTATAAAGTTACCTGCTTCGGCTGCCAGGGTAAATACTGGGAGTAAGTGCAAGCACAAAGCCGGGGCGCAGCCTGCTCCCGTGTGCTCCCCTGGCGCGGGATGTGCCTGGGGCAGGCAGCCCTGGCAGGGCCGGGGCAGAGCTCGGTGCTGTGCCTGCCCTGCCTTCGCGGTGCCCGTAATGGTGCTTACGGCACTGTCACGAAGTGCTCCTGCCTCTTTTCAGAGCAACAGTCTAAACATGTGCTCTGCCCAGACAGTGGCTTGGCCCCTCCTGGAGAGAGGGTCTCCACCTGCACCGGAGCTGTGGTGGCATCAGCCAGGGTTGTGGTCCTCTCTGCAGAGCGAGGCTTTCCAGGTCTCTGAAAATGGGTGCTTCCCGGGGCACGGTGGAGGTCAGTGAAGCCTTATTGGACTTCACCTTCTCCATCAGATTGAAGCAAGGCAGCCTGTTTTAATAGACCGGGGGAACCCCCGCTTGCCTACCTTTCCTCTTCCCCAGTTCAGTAAGGAAAGAAACGTGGGGGCACAGCGAGCAGCTTGTCCATGCAGCAGCTGCAGGGGTACCTTGCTGCCACTGGCAGGCTTTTCTTGGTGAGGAGCCAGGCACCTCACCCATAAACTAGGTTCTCCAACCAGAGGGAAGGTGAACAGCACTTTGGACTGCCCAGGACAGCAGTGAAAGCCCAAATCTCCTCCACTGCTCCGTTCACTAGCTGCTAAACCCAGATCACCACATATAACCAGGTGGTTCGCTCAAGTACTTGGTGTTAGGAAAGCTGTCACCTCATCAAGTCCTGGGTGGAGTGGGTCAAGTCATGGTTACACACAGAGAGGAGATCTCTACTTCCGTGCTGAGACTCTCCCCGAGGACAGCTGAGGTACCAGTGTCTTACTCCAGATGGGTGAATCAAAGCATGAAAGTAACTGCCTGGCAAGCCACAAACTGCCAGGCAGTTCAGGGTTTGTGGATCCAGACCTGGGATTATGAATCCCAGGATCTCAAATCGAGAGGGAACTTCAGGAACAGCCAAATCCTAGTAGAGGGTTTTGCTGTTTGCCTTTCTCCAGGCAATTACAGGGCTAAATCCACCTGGATACAAACTACTGGAGTTCAGAAGTGACCCCCTTCTCAACATTTGTTGACCCTCCTTCAGGGGCCTATAATAACTGCCTCCATGAGTTGGGATGCAGATATCTGGGGAGGAACAGATGGTCTTTAGCAGTGCACAAGTGACACACTGCTGGTTTTATTTAAGAAGCCCTTGAGAAAGACACCCTCAATAGCTGCTGGGCCTCCTGTAGTTCAGTGAACTCAGCTGTGAGACCTTTTTCAATGCTGTCACAGCCACTGTCTTGTAAAAGGCTGTGACTGAGGTGTTTGTGCCCGCTTGGAGCACTCTCTCCAAAATAAAGGCACTTCGATTTGTGCCTGTGTTTATGTGGGAGGCTCTCCACGGATTGAGCCATAAGGTCCCAGTTAAGGTAATTCTGTCTGGCAGCAGCACTAGTTAGTTTGCAATGAACATTTACAAACCGGCCAAGGAATATGATTTCTTACACAAAAGATCCAGCTTTTTAAGGTTCTTACCCACGGAGCTGCTTCAAGCAGTCCTCATGCCTCGGTCCTCCCTTGGGTGGACTCCACAGCCATGGACCAGGTGGCTGATAATACAGAAATGCTGAAAATGCCTGAAAAGGACACAGTCATGTCAATCGTCTCCAGTGAAGGTAGCAGTCACAAACACATGGGTTTGCCAAAAGTCTCTGGCTAGCTCCAAGAAGCCTTCATTTGTTTGCTTTGCTAATCTACCAGAGACTAAGACTGCTCAGAGAGATATCAAGCCTTTTGTAAGCTTTCTTTCACCCTGCTTCTTTTGGGATCTGCAGGACAGCAGCAATCTGAGAAGGTTTTGGGAGCCTGCACAGTTATCAGACTGAGACAGAAGGAAATCGTCTGAGCTGGAGGCAAGGCAGCTGATGGAGCTAAATGCACGTTTTCATTCCGCAAGTCCTCTTGCTTCCCTGTGGCTCAGCTGCTTGTCAGGGCTGGCAAACTCAAGGCCTCGCTGCAGTGGGGTCTCTGCAGGCTGGAGGGATACCCCCCTGAGGTTGCATGCCCATGAACTTCAGTGAATGCCATGACACGCGGAGGGCTTTTGACTCACAGATCGTGTTGGGATACCCCACTGCAAGAAAAAATTCTGTAAGGTTTTTTGGAGCCCCCTTCTCATAGCAGAGCAAGGAGGGTAATCTGTATTGCCATATACTTTCAAGTCTTTATGAAAAGGGGTGCGGTATGAAGATAGTATATGGTGTATAGGGCACATGTCCTTTTCCTGAGTGGAAGCAGCACTGTTTCATACGCCTCGTTGGCTGGAATAATTCCCCAAAAGAGGGGTTGCCTTTGGATCCTGACAGTCTGGGTTGCCATCCCACCACGCAGCATCCCAAAATCTGCATTTATCAAGCTAAGAAAGTACATCATCTTTCTTTGCTTCTTAAACAAAGTCCTTCCTTAATAAATCTTTCTTTCCACCTCACTTCCTTCCACACAGTGATGTGACTGACCAGCACCTCTCCCAGCAGCTGAGGATGCAGCTGCCCTCACGCGGGCCCTGCAGCGAGGTGAGAAAGGGAGTATGTGAGAGCAGTCGTGCCGCCCCGCTGCTCCCAGGGCTGGAGCTCATTGGGTACCTGCACATGAGTGGCAGACGCGGGAATCGCTGGGAGTGACTCCCGCATCCCTCCCTTTAGATTTTCCTTGGGCAGGAGTGGTATCCTACAATTTGTCTTTGGATTGTCGTGCTGTTACCTGTCACCCAGAGCTGCCCAAGGGAACTGCTCCTGGTCACAGCAGGCTGGGTTTGCAGCACATCCTCAGCCGTCGGGAGCTCTCCAGAGGCAGCCTGCAGCCCCCTTTGGCTCTCACTCAGCTGTTTTGCCATCATTTTGTTTGCAGTTATTCAAGACACGTTTGCCCAAATCACACTTGCTCCTGGCCAACGCAAAATGTTACCTGCCCCAGCAAAGTGAGGTTTCACCTATTTTTCCGCAAACCTTATTGATTAAAACTTTGAAGGGGTACCTGCAGGTGGCAGCCACTTTTTGTAACTGAATTCCCTCCACATTCTTATTACTTTGTAAAACTGCCGCTGATTGATTTTAGAAGCACAAGATTGTTTCTTCGTTGGCCTGGTTCATTTTAGAAATGTAAATCTGGTGGACCTCTGACAATTATTAACTTTCTCATTGGATTAAATTCTTAGACAGTTTTATTGTTTCATTCTGCGGGGTTTTCCAGGGTTTTCTTTGGCTGGGTCAGCTTTTCTGAACTGCCACTTAGATTTGCTATGAAAATATATGCCTCTGTGCGTCCAGTGCACACCCTGCCAGACTCACAGTGGAAGCCCTGAGCCCAGGCTGCTTATCAAGCGCCTGCCCGGCACTGCAGGATGCTTACAGGTCTTCAGCCAGGCCTGTGGCACTGGGAAACCCTATGGAGAAGCTCTGTGCTCGATCTCAGCCCTCTCAGGGAAAGAGACACTTACTTTAGGTTGCAAAGAGATGCTTCACAGCCCTAAAGCTCCTTCTGGAGTTGAGCATTTTGGCCGCCACTTTCTGAGGCCCCATCATCACAGCTGTGCTTTGTCCTAGTTGTAATGCTTGTCCACGATATGGAATAGCTGTTCCCAGGCCACAGGGGTCCTCTCTCATGTTGGCTTTCTCCGATGGAGACTCTCTGAGACTTGCAGAGTGTCTGAGGGTGCTGTGGGGCACTTGAGCCTGCATTTCCCATCTCCCAGGGCAAGGATGTACATGGTAGAGTACAGAGTATTTTGCTCTTAAAGCTGAAATACATTTCAGTTCTTTGGGATGGTGGGTGTGGAGGTGGCAGTCATATAGGAGAGGAGGCACATGATTCAAATTCAGTTCTAGCAAAAGTTAAAGTGGTTTCTATTACACATTCCTACAAAGTTCAGAACAGATTAAGTGGTAATTAGATATCAGTAATTGCCAGTGGAACTAAAACCGTAACATAGATCTCAGTAACTGTGTTGATTTAGAAATGTCTACAATGATGAGTTTACACTGGTACTTGTAGAGCCCTAAGACTGGTGAAAATGAGCATGTCCATGTAATGGAAGTGTCTTAAAGATATGCAAAAATCTGAAAAGTAATGCCGGAGGACTGAAAAGAGTTCTGTTTTGGTTTTTTTGTTTGTTTGTTTTTGGGTTTTGTTTTGTTTTGTTTTGTTTTGTTTTGTTTTGTTTTGTTTTATTTGTAATGCTGATTTTGGAAAGAATTAGGCCTCAGGTTCCTCAGAGAAATCACTCCTCTTTGTTTGTACCTCTTCACGCCACATCAGATCCAGTGCTTGGCAGTCACCTATATTCCTTAGTTGCTGCCCTGAAAAACATTCACCTAGTCATTACATTCTGGGAAGCATACCAAGGCTGGCCCACAGATGTCCGCTTTTCCAAATATTTTTCCTTTTACATGACACCCCACCACAGACAGTTGTGGAACGGGTTGGAAGGAGGCATCAATCTCACCATAACTTCTGCTTCTGAACATATTTTGCCTCTCATCTGCAAGTGCACACGGAATATTTCTCTCCAAGATTTGCTCCAGCTCCACTTTGAATATTTTCCTGCCTAACCTCACACAGGGGTGAGGACTAGGTAGTCTGCTTTTGGAATGGTGTAATGAAAAAAGAAAGTCAGCCATAAGTGAGTTCAGTGAAGGTCTGCAGATCAAGACTGGCAGCCATGGGGACAGGAATTTTCCATACATTGGGCAAACACACCACAAAAAGTGGCAATCCTAGAGCCTCTGTGCTATCGCACCCCTTGTGACCGACAGCATTTATCAAGAACGGTGTGACTTTGGTTATCAGACTGAAGCAACACTGATCTCTTCTCTCAGAACATTAGGAGCTGGTTTTCCTTTGGGCTGGTTGCCCCCTGGAAAGTGGGCCGAGAAGACCCACTGGTTTAATACATGGTATCGTCCTCCAGTGGGTCTCAGCTTGGCTCTAATCAACTCCAGTCCCATAACCATAAACTGCTGACCATCTTACCACCAGCCTTCTTCTCCTCTTTTTTTTTTTTACTTTTTGAATGTCTGTTTGTCCCAATATGGGTTCCCCCACCCTTCCGTCATTGGAAGGTTTAATGCTGAGTGAAAAACCACAAACAGCCTTTGAACGTGTTCTGCCAAGTCTCTTTACAGTACAATACTGGCAGGAGTAAAACACTGGGGCCAGGCAAATATGCAAGCTTCATCACATTAAAGGAAGCAGAGCAGCACGGTTATTGCATCATTCTATGGCTTCCCAGACGTTGTTGTTATTTTTTCATTAGAGCAACAGAACTGCACTTGGTGCTTTTTGCTGAAGAGCCAAGGAGGCCCCAAAAGGCTGTCGATTGGAGAAGAGAATGCGGCAACTGGAAAGATGAGTGGTTTACTGCACTAATTTTATAGCGCAGCCTTTACCAGTCTGTGGCAGAGGGAACCAGCAACATGATCTGTGTTCACATTTTTTTAAAAGAAGACACATAGCCAAATGCTTAAAACTATTTGCTTGTTCAAGACAAGTTATTTGGAAATTTAACTACTACTGAATCAACCAACATTTTTCAACACTAAATCATTTCAATTCCATATCATATGGTTTTAATTTTATCAGCATCTGTAACTTTTTAATTACCGTTTTTATTAAAGCCTTTTTTTTTTCAGAAGCAGTACGCAAATCCCTAGTTATTTAATCCGGGTATTAGAAAGTGCAGTTTAAGGCTCGGCCATTGGAGCAAAATTCTGCTGCCAGAGGCACCCACTGAATCACAGGTGCTCTGTGTTGCTCTCCTGCATTCACCAAGCCCCTCGGAGAAGTGGGGTGTGTCACAGCATTGTTGGACAAAACCTTACCACCAAGATTGTAAGGAACAATTTTGCAGCCCCAAAGCTTCTAGGCAGATTCTCACCTAATGAAGAGTGGAGAAGCTTTAAAGGCACTCCAGGATCCTGGTGCAATGGGGAGTCAACTGAAAACTGCTGGTTTAGGACCTATTGTTTCATGGTTCAGCATTAGTATAATGTCATTCTGCCGGCCTTTCTCCAATACACACTCAAAATTACACCAACCAAAGGTTTTGACTGGCCAAACTACTATCTTTTGACCACATCAGGAGTCTCAAATGATGGAAAAACCCACAAGAAATTAGTGAAGATGGTTGTGCCACTGGAAAACTGCAAAGGTGATAGGATTAGGCAATATCACAGAACTTGGTAGACAAAGTCAAAGCTTCCTTACGTGGGTTTATGAACCTTTCAGAAAGAAAACATTTGTGTTCAAAGTAGAATTGATTACAGTCGTTGTAGAAGAAAGATCAAGCAGCTGAAGGGTAGCGTGCTCCATGTAGACTAGGATAAAACATATAACTTGCCAATGACAACAACTGGAAAAGAGAGAGGAACTTGCCAACTGAAAGGTGTCTGGCAGATAGCACAGAAACAAGTCAAGAGGATAAACACAAGCCATGGTCATGCTGTCCGTGGAAGTCCTTCCCAGCAAGTTGTGAGTATTACTGAACTGATAGCTAAGTGATAGGATGAAAAGCACACGTTACAATGTAGAATTGCACTAAGGAAAAGCTTCTTGAAAATGGCTGAATTTTGCCTGACTTCAATAGCCAAAGCAGCAAAACACTGAACACGGAGGAACACCTCTGTTTAAGCAGGGGAGGGAACAATAATTGCTAAAACTAATTCCTTCAAAAATGGTGCAACATAACTTCCCACTGCAATGGCTATGGCTGCAGACATGCTGGTCCTGGCAGGTGCCAGGTCACCGAAGAGCAGAAGATTAGGTTGTCTGAATTGAGAAGTGGCCAAGATGCAGCATTGCTTCCTTCTGTTGTTCTGGATCCTGAGCAGTGTGTGGCAAAGCTTCAGTGGCTAAAGAAGAGGCAAACCACAATTTACAGTGGGGTAGCAGTTAGCTTCTGACTCTGGAAATAAGCTCTGCAAACTGCCCGCATGGAAACTTGAATACCACTGCTGAAGAAACACATTACATGTTTCCATCGCAGCCATCCTGATGTCATGTGTAAAACAAAGATTATTCTGGTGGAAATGTGCAAGGAACAACCATTTAATTTATTATGAGATTAAATTCTTAAACAAACATATTATCTAGTTCAGCCTCCTGGGACGATTCACATCTGACCCCTGGCATCGGCAGCTCATTCAACTCATTTTAGGAGACATGGAATGAAAGAGGTACCGTACTTTCACACAAAGCGATCGGTTAGCCTAAAGCAAATTAGTGATTCAGTTCTCAAGACAGTCCTGTGAATCTCAAGCTCATTTACTCGCCAAAGAAAAGTTTCAGTGACGGAGCAGAATAACAAAGCCCCTAATACATCGCAGATCCATTGCACCCAGGCCGTGAAGTTTATATTTCCCTAACAACTTGGAGACAATATTGTGTGTCAGAACACATGCACTTGTCATTAGCATGAACATTAAGAGGAAATGAACATAAATCCCAGATTCAGATGTGTAGTTTGAACATCCTGGGACAATTAAATTATTGATAATGGTTATCTGTCACCAAGCAATAAATCATAAATTCACAGAGTGGTAGAAGAAAAGCTATCTTGCTGCTGACAGATGCATAGACTGAAAGATGTGGTGGGCCTTTAAGGTTTCAGAAATAATTGCATAAAGGTGAAAGATTTCTTCTCTTGCTTTTTTTCTCATCAACTGTAGTATTTCCATACTCAAACCAACACCTTCTCATGACAACTTTTCTTACTTGGCCTCTACTTTTTCTGACATTTTAATGAAAATGAGGAACAAAGCTGAAAATGAGCAGCCAGTGAAGAGCAGGCCTGGCTTTATGGCTGTAAGTTGGAGCATGATGCTCCACCCAGAGCCAGGAGCTGGCTCCCAAAATTGTGAAAAGTGATGGATACTCTCTGCTGACAGTAATGTAAATAAACTGAAAAAAACCCAACTATTACAAGACTGTGAAAATACAGGAATTGCATAGAGAAAACAAGGAGGGAGCAGACTGAGCAGTCAATGGCAAATGAACAGGACAGAGTCCGATCCCCCTTTTTAAGTCACTTCATTTTTGCGACTAAAATAAGACTCTGTATTGAATTTGTACATCAAATTGTGCTCCGCTGAATATAATATTGAGCTCCAGTGCTCAGTATGACCGTGTTTCCTAAGAGGCTACAGGTTTATGTGGACAAGTAGCAGCCGGTGGAAAGAGAAAGGAGCGAAGACATTTCCCTTCCAGCCACAGGAGCCGGGGAGCGGGAGCTGGCTGGTGCCTGGTGATACGCGGTGGGAATGCCGGGCCTGGGCGGCTGCGGCTGCTCGAGTCGGTGCCAGGGCTTGAATAGGATGGCAGGCGCTGCCAGGAGGGGCGTGTGAGCCGCAAGTGGGACCCAGCTTTGTGAGGATCCCTTTTCAGAGGGCTGCAGTGCTGTGAAACTCCACACAGCCCTGTGGAAAAAGTGGAAGCTTTTCAAATGTACACGCTGTACTGCACCGCTCAGAGGGGCCAGGGATCACATTCATTTATTCATTTTCCAACAACTGAATCTCTTTGTATTAATTACATGGAATCCACCAGTTTTGGCCAGAAAAGATGTGTTTATTTAATACTGATCCTTTGCCTGTGTGGTGATCTGCATCAATTTTGGCATTTCTTCTCCTTGTACAGAACTTAAAAACTGCATGCATGATAAAGGAAAAGAAAACAGCACAAATAAGTCCATTTAAGCCTGGAATTAACTGTCTGAAGCCTTAAAAAAAAGACTTCAGATCAATCACTCAGAGGCATAAGGGCTACCAGCGTGAGTGAGAGTGGCAAGCTGAGGCCATTTCATTGTCAGGAATATGACATTTATTGTATCATAAAATTAAGTTTACTTCAGAACTTATTCCATTTGAAATCCATGCTAAACGGTCAAGAGTGCCTTGAGAGGTCATGTTAAGGACAACAGTTATTGTCAGGGAGCTTTTTTCCCCTCAACAGTTAGAAAAATAAACCACCAATTTACGTATTTTTCATAAGCAAGACTGTAATAAACTATTTGTATCTACAGCTTCTCTCACAGAAGAGACAAAAATAAAATCAAGCCTCTCCTCTTCCAAATGAATTTGGCAATTATGATTTATTTTAGAAGTATTTTTGGGTATAGTGATGAAGCATATGCTACTACTACAGCTGTGACATCAGTATAATAATATGGATATATTTATTCAAAATAACACACCAGGCCTCTGGGGCAGAGCTGGCAAATACCTAAAATAGTATTTGCTTGGTCACTGGTTGCTGATGGAACTTGCGACAACCCCATGACCATGTTGGTGTTTGCATTGATCAAAAAACACTACTTGGATTAATATTTTGATCTCCGCATTGTCAGCACCTGTCTGTAGTTTGTTTCCTTTAAAATACTCTCTATATGTTCCCTAAGGGCCCAATGCAATCCTCCTTTTTCAGAGTTGCATCATTCTAAAATGAAATTTTAAATGGTCCTTCATGTCTGCTTCAGAGAAAACACAAATAAAAAGTTGGATTTGCATTATGTCTTCCTTAGAAGCTTCTGTTAGCAGTAAAATTAGTTGCCTTGAGTTGCCATGCTAGGTAGAAGAAAAATAATGAAATTGCAAAGTGTTTCCAAACCAAGAAAATTGTTAATTAGTAAGGGCAGTAAAAAAAATCATTCAGAAGTGAGTACTTGACAAACACAAGTTATTTAAACATTTGTTTTTTTTCAGTTTTGTCAGCAGTCTGTGCTTGTAATTAAGACCTTACTACTCTCAAGGAAATGCTTTAGTATTATTTGTTGAGCATGGTACGTACAGTGGGTCCGTAATCGATAATATCAATCATTATTTATGTGGTTATTGAAAGCAACTCTAATTCTGAATATAATTTTATGCAGAAAAATAAAGTGACTACATCAATACAATGTTGTCCTCATCTTAAAAACAAAAAACCACAATAAGATAATGTGTAAACGTAAATGTAATTCTCCACTTTTTCTTAACAGCTGGTAAATTTAAATTTGAGTTAACCACGTGTTAATTAAAACACATTTCACCAGCTACTTATAAAATTAAGCACTATTTTGTTTGATGTTGGTAGAAACAGGAAATTTGGAGTGATGTCTACTGCTACAGCTGTTTGCAGTCCTTATGTAACACCAGATGTGAGATTGATGTATCTGTATTTCGTCCTCTCCTGTGAATTGCAAGTGATCAAACAGGCAAAATCATAATGACAGGATGATTGGACAAGTTTAGCATGAAGGGAATTGTTCAAGACATTCATAAATCACTGCACAATCACACACGCAGTGAAGCAAAATTTATTGTAATGTCACAGATATGCAAAACCATTTATATCTACAATGAATTTCAATTATAAGCATATTAATTGTAGAAAAAGTCTTTGACATATCTTAACTGATAGTCTTTTGAAAGATATAATAGTAAAAGACACACAAAACTAGGTGTGAGTGTTTTATAAAACCTAGACGTGACACACCAATAATGTAAAAACAAACATAATTTTCCACAGATTTATTTGTGTTATTAAATTATGCTCATATAAATGAGTTGTGCTATGAGATACAGATGCCAGAAGGGGTAATCATGTATTTAAATGTAGCTGTATTGCAAAACAAGTGTGTTGGTAAAAGCTGCTAAAGCATCAGCCATACTTTGCTTTTTCTGCTGCTAGAGCCAATCTGCGAATGTTTGCTATGCAACCAGCTGCTGCCTCCTGCAGAGTTTCATCTGTAGAGCCTACCATAGCCAGTAGGAGCTAGCAAAAATACAAAAGAGAAACAGCATAAGAAAAACAAATGAATGTGCTATTATTTAAATAATATTCAAATAATATCTAGAACAATTGCATGAATTTACTCACATAATAAAATACTAAAAATCATATTAACAACACTGTATTAGATATGTATGTATGTATATCTATATATGTATACTTTTGTACACCTATGTGTGTTAATATATGCATAGAGCACAACGCTTTCTATTTTATCATATTTGTACCTGTAATTTGATATTTTCATGTCTGATTTTCTGTTTATCAGGTCTGACTATTGGCCGTGACTTGGATTTTTTCTTGTCAGTAGAAATTGCATATGCTTTAACTGAAATAATGGTTTTCCCCCCCCAGGTACACTAGTATATTTGTATATGCTCAAGATTTTTAATAAGCAAAACCATACTTCTTTTTTTTTTTTTGCCTTGACCATGAAACTGGTTCCATGTGAAGGAGCCCTTGTGACTCATTGACTGCAGCAGGTTTCTTTATTGTCACAGCAAACCACTCACATTTAAACTGCTTGTGTGATACGGATCTGGGCATATCATTCTTAAACATTAGCATGTAAAAGTAAAAAACAAAAGCTCAAAAAAGGCACCAAACTTTTGGAGCTGATTCAACTTTTCAGTCACGTGGAGTAGATCCTTTACGCTGGAAGTCATTCAATTTTTTCAATGGAAATTCCCTTGGAGTAAGTTATTGTTCAACACAAATATGACATAAGACAGGCCTTCATGATAAAACATTTTTACATATCAGAAAACCATTAATAATGGTTTTGGATCTCACTTCCTCAGTGTGTTGCAAGTCAGTGATGCAACTGCAAATGCAATATATGCTGGAAAACAGAAGACTCTTGCTTAGCTGAAATCAGCTCCACGCAATCCTCAGATTTCTGAAAATCTGCCAAGCTTAATGGGCGTTCAGGTATTTTGAAGCTCAGACAGCTCTAATTAAAACCTATATTTTCAGTCTGCAATACTTAGGATTCTGTGCTTACTCAAACAATGTTGAGTCAAACCACAGAGAAATCTGTTATCACTCAACTCCGGTGCATATTTTTCATACAGCTAAAATATTACACAAAATTATGAACTGCTAAATATAAAAGCATAAATTGAATGCAGACATCTAATTCGTATGCTACCTTTTTCTAACCTTCCAGCAATCGTGAGGCATGGGCCACAGCTGTGCACATATGGCATTTGCTTATAGAGATCAAAGCATTTTATACTTGAGGAAGTATTTGTGTTAGCCAAATGTACAAAACAAGCATCTTGCCAGTCACCTTTCACCCTTTGACCCCTACATGTAACTTGTAAGGGTGCCTGTGATGGGCCTGAATTATGTCAAAAAGAGTATTATGTAAATTAAGCATCAATGATATTTTTTTCTAGCAATTCTTGCTATAATTTCCATTAATGTAATCAGATGTCTATATACAAATAGCTAGACAAGAATTCTTAAAGTGTGAACATTCCTAGAGGGATATGCCAGAGTTAAAATGACATGAGAAGAAATTATATGAGAAAGCTTTATATTCCTACACTTTATTTGCCTGTAAATGTTGGGCCAGGGGCAGCAACCAGAGAAGTCAGTGGAAGTTTCACCACTGACTTCAACTGGCAGGAAGACCAAGCAGCACATCTCTGTGTAGTGATAAAGCTGCTCTACAAAGCACAAAGGCCAGAATGCAAGTTTATCAGATGCTTAACTTCTTTTTTTTCTTAAGAAATATTGCTGGATGAAGATCTTTCTTCCTTGCTATTTTCCACCAGCTGATTTCTCATCAGCTTAAAGTATAAAGTGTTTCTTTGGGTGCCTCACAACTTTCTTGTATAATTTACAGAGGAAAACTGGTATAGATCCTTCATATCCCTGACTCAAAACCAAAAATATGCATGCACATACCGTTCTAGGGTGGTTTTGGTAAAACCATAAGTTTCAAATTTGGGGGCAAGGGAACTATATGCATTATGTGATTATTCACGGCATCTTCACAGACCTAGTGGAAGGCTTTTTCAGTGTAGTGAGTGTGGAACTCAAACTTTCATAATAATTTCAGCATAGGACTTGTTATCAGTTTGTATGAGCAGAAGTTCATCACAAAAATAATGTTTTGGACATAGATTAGTAGACATACAGTAAAAAGCAAAAAACAGACCTACGCCTTTATTATGACTACATGTTAGGTAGGACACAATTCAAGGTTATTGATTTCTTTTAGCCAAAACTTCCTTCTGGGCTCAGAAAACTGAGGAAAATAGACATTTTACCATCATTTTCCATGCAGAGCTCAATATTAAGCAATAACAATACTGGGGGAGGAACTGTGCTCTTTATTGCAGGTGCATTTTGGAAAATCAGGGCTAGGTATCAAAGAACAGCCTACTACATGACACTGGTTAAAAGTACCCAAATAGATGTCTAAAGAATTAGTGGTACGAATGCAACCAATGCAAAGAACAATTTTTGTAAAGGTATCAAACACTGATTTTTTTCCTTCTGAGATCAGGAGATCAAGGATCAGTTACTCTCTAATTCATTGTTCTTCTAAGTCACTTGACAGTGGTAACATCTGTAAGAACTGCCATGTCATACAAAATCCTGTACTACACTGTGTCTCAGGATTTTCACAATACGACTTCAAAGAAATATTCTTGGAAACACAGTCTAATACAGTAGCTGCCTCTGAGGACTGAGGATATGCAGCAACATTTGTCAGTCAACTTACTCCTTTTGTGCTAACAAAAAGGCAGCTGAAGACATTATTGAAAATGCAAAATATTTCAATGTAAGTAGGTAATTCCATATTTAGGAATCTAACTTTGAAGATTTTGATATAAATCCTGCCTTAAATGAAATTATATTTTATTCTTTTTGTATGTTCCAAGAAAGTTATAATTCTTTTACTTCCTGACTGAAGTAAAGACCCTTTCATGGGTTCAGCTGAATTTACTGGCAATTTGGGTTGTCCAATTCAGATATGGAAATGTATTCATAGATAGTATACACAGACCATACCCACATACTAGATATATTTGACAAGTCCAAGAAATCTTTTTTTATTCCAGTGCACCAGTGCAATATAACATGTCCTTTTTCTTGATGCAATGCCCTTGAACTTCATGTATCCTTTCCCTTTACTGTTCAGGTATTGTTTTCTGACACATGTAAATGTTAACAGATGTGAAAAGCAGTAAAAAAGCATGTGGTATAAATGCTTCTTTCTGGCACATACGAGGCACTTTCCATAGACAGAGAAAGCATTTGCAGCACTATGTAGCCTTCATTTTCTGTTGGCAGGTATCTATATTCTAAGGCGAGAGTCCAAAATTTTTTGCACAGTTAGCACGTCATACCAGCAAATAAGCACAAATACAAGCTGTTTGGAGAACGTACAGAGCATATGTAGCATTTCTGGGTTCCAAAAGCAAAAGCAATGCACAGCCAAATCCTTTAAATATTCAGAACAATTAAGAAGATTTTGCTATTACTATCCCAGCTTTAAAATAGCACAGAATTGTGATACTATATTAGGATTGCACAATCATAGAATAATTCAGAATGGAAGGGATCTCAGGATGTCTCTAGTCCAATGTCATGCTCAAAGCAGAGTCAGCTACAAGGTTAGACCAGGTTGCTCAGGGTTTCTCAGATCCAGCCTGATCTTGAAAACCTCCAGTGATGGAGATGGCACAACCTCTTTGGGCAATCTGTTGAAGTGTTTGACTGTCCTCATAGAGAAAAAGGTTTTCCCTACATTCAGTCCCTCTTGTTTCAGTTTACACATGTTATCTCTCATCCTCTTGCCATGCATCACTGTGAAAAGCCTAGCTCCATCTTTTTGAGGACTGACGTTCTTGTAGGTACTGGAAGGCTGCTATTAAGACTGCTTGAAGCTCTCTCTTCTCCAGGCTGAAAAAGCCCAGTTTCCTCAGTTTCTCCACACAGGGCAAGTGCTCTAGCTCTTGACCACCCTGGTGGTCCTCTGCTGAACCTATTATAGTTTATCCATGTCTTTCCCATACTGGAAGGCCAAAGCTGGGTGCAGTATTCTAGGTGTGGCCTAATGAGTACTAAGGGGAACAATCACTTCCCTCAATCTCCTGGCTGTGCTCCTGCTCATACAGCCCGGTACTGTGTCTTCTTTGCTGTAAGGACACACTGCTGGCTAATGTTCTGCTTGCCCTCTACCAAAATCTCTATGCCCTTTTCAACAAAACTGCTACTCAGCCAGTCAGTCCCTAGCCTGTATCACTGCAAGTGCAAGTGCAAGTCCTTCTCAGGTGCAGGACTTTGCATTTGTCCTTGCTGAATTTCATAACGTTCCTGCTGGCCAGCTCCAGCCCTGCCTAGGTATCTCTGAATGGCACCCCTTCCCTTGACTGTATCCAAATGGTCCCCCCGCCCCAACTGCTGATTTGGTGTCATTGCAAACTCTGTGAGTAAGCAGTCCCTTGCCTTCCCCAGGTCACTCACAAACATGTTAAATGGGACAGATCCCAACAGAGGGAACCCTTTGGCACTCCCCTTGTCACCAGCCTCCAGGTAGAGTACAACCCACTAACTACTACCCTCTGAGCTGGATCATCCAACCATTTTTAATCCATTTGGTTGTTCACACATCTAGAATATAATATATCCTAATCTGGACAGAAGCATGCCGCGGGAAACAGTGTTGAAAACCTTGCTAAAGCCAAGGTAAATGACATCCACTGCTCTTCTCCCCTTTACAAACTTAGACACATAGAGAGCAATCAGGTTTACCTTTGGTAAATTTATGTTGACTGTTCCAAATCATCTTCTCCTTCTCATGCCCAGAAATGTGTTCCAAGAGGACTCCCTCCATAATTTCCCCAGAGACCAATATGAGGCTGACCAGTCTATAGTGTCCCAGACCAGGAGCAGGAATTGTTGCTCTGAAGACATGCTTTGCAGACTCTTATTGTTGGGCCTTATGCTTTCTGGCATACCAAAGTTGTAACAAAAATGGAAAGTCCTTTGTTCCTCAGGGCAACAGTAAGAGGTAAGGGGTAAGCTATACTATTTTCTTGGATATTCATGGATCTTGAATGATGTTACCTTCCACTGTCTGATAGCACAGCTTCCTTAAAATACTATCTCTACAATCACAAAATAACCAATTGAAAAATAATTATTCCTAACAAGATAACATAGGCATCAACATAAGAAGTTGTAAAAGTGTCATTCCAAAATGGGTATGGATCCCTGGATGAGTAAGACAGTAATAAAAATGGGCTAGTAATTATCTCTTCTATGAAGATGTCTTTCTAGAATTTTTCACTTCTACAAAAGAAGTAGCTCAAGGGGATTTTAAAGCAGAAAAAGCGTAGACAAGTTTTGCAACAATAAATCTTGAATCTGACAAAATCTCAGATGTTAGTGATGCTCCATGTATGGGTACAATAATTTATAAGTCCTCAGTTTCCTTTGGTCACAGTCATTGCAGCTTCAAGGCTCAGAGGCAGGAAGCAGGAAACATAGGAAGTGGTGATTTCAGAAAGAATAGAGTTTTGCATGTATTAATCATTAAATAAGGGGTTAGTCATGTGATTTTCTACAACAAGTTTTCCAAAACAGTGGCAAGTGTAGAACAATACTGCTGGAAAGAGGTTCCCTTGCTTATATAAAACAGATAAAAGATCACCCTGTTCAATACTCTGGAGTCCTGTGAACATGAATGCAAGCAATGAATAAAGAATAACTATAAAAAGAATATTTAATGCCCTTTTTTTCTGGCTTCTTTAGGTTTTCTGCCCTGTAAAACAAATTTTATTTTATTTTTTCTAATCAGAAGGAAATATGGACAACCTCCTTCAACAAGATTCATATCTATACTGGGAAGCTAGTCAGAGTTCACATAGAGCTTAACATTCCTGGAACCAAAGACATTTACTTCAATACAGCTGCTGCTTCTATCTGCTGTGCTGGTGATGACGTCTTGTAGATTGACAAAGCATTTCCAGTTGTTGGTAAGACTTTCCTTTTTTTTTTAAATTTAGATTTAATATCTGACTTTTTACATGCAACGTTTCCTAAAGGATGCTAAATGTCTAACACTGTGATTTTCTAATTGCATAACACTTCTTTTCCAAAAAAAGACATTTCTCACATGCTTTTTATAAATCTAACCTAAAAGAAAAAAATACTTTAAATAAAAGCATATGGTAGAAGCTTATCCAAGAAAGTATCAGTCTAGATCTAGCCAGCATTTTGCTAACTTTCAACACCATATTGCACACTGGAAAATATTAAAGCACCTAGTTTGAGTGTTATGTTACACATATTCCTACGAAAAGACTTCTCATAAAATTAAATTATAAATAATAAAACATACTCCACAATCAAAGCATAATGAAGGTTAAGCTAAGTCACTGTTTCTAAACTAAAATTCAGGCTGATTTCCTGATTTCCTCTTTCAGCTGAGTGAAAGAGTAAGACAACACGTACCATGCACAGCCTCCTAAGAAGAAGATGCTCATGTAAGTTCTTCAGTGTTTTCTGTTAATTTTGTTTTTCTCAGGTGGCACAAAGAGAACAGATTTCAGATGTAAAGTCCTGTGTGCCAGGGAACACTCTGAGCTAGCAGACATACAAAATCCAGTACCAAGAAATTCCAGTAAAGGCAGAAGATGGGCAGGGCAGACACCTACTGTGCTGATTGCCTCTCATATAAGGTCTCTCCTCTCTGGAACTAAAGTCAGAGCAGCCCCTGGTGTAGCCTAGTTCACTCACTTTGCATGTAAAGAGGCAGGAACTGAAGCTCTCTGGCTGAGGTGGGAGAAATCCTAGAGAGATTGCACCTGGCTTCTTTTCCCTTCCTCTTATTCCTGTCTTCCCTCTTCTCTCTCCCATGAAACACATCTCCATTCTGGCAGCCATGGAAAAAGGATAACAAACTTTGGGAGTCACTCAAGCATGGCTGGGGAGATGAGAAGGTCTAAAAGATGCAGCTTGGGCTAAGGTACACCTGAACATGGTGGTGGTCAGCCGTCTTTCCAGGAGCTGTCTCTTCTTTCTCATCTTCCCCTTCCTCCCTCAGAGAACCTGTGAAAGAGTTCAGGGGCAGGCAAACCTGTGCACTTTTTGCAAACAGGTGCAAGACCTGTTAGGATGAGAGCAAACTTGTCAGCAGTGTGTGGTGTACTTCCAGATATTAAACCATTTCACCTCTTTCAGGACTCATGACAGGTGACTTGTCCTTTGGACGCTGTTACTTTTTCCTGTGTGACTGCCTGTGACAAAAAAGCTGTTGGTAAGCTGAATCCCACAAAATGCTGGGAAACAAGGGAGGAAGAAGTGTAGGGCTTGACAGATTCAGTGAACATCTAATTACTGGTACCCTACCATGAGATGTTTATCACATGCTTCAGTGATGTCACATACACAGCTTCAGTGAACTTCAACTGATTTTACACCATGATAGATTTGAAGTTTAAAATCCTTCTGGGTACAGCTTCATTTTTTTGTTTTTTATACCTGCTATCTGTCCCTTTTTGTCTATTTTGTTTAGTCACCTGCTGTACTGCAACTAAACCAGGTATTTGGGACAAGGGCCATATTCCTCCAACACATCTGAATTGTGCTTACTACAATGGGGATAGCACTCTTGAAAAGAAATCCTCTTGAGCACACACTAATAAAACACAAAATAAGAATATAGTTCTCATACTCTCCAGTAAGGTTAAATGTTGTATTGCATCACTTTGGAGAAATACCTGAATGCCTAAAGGGAATTATAATCCGGTACGCACTTTAAGTACACATACATACTTGCAAGTTTTTATATATCTACAAAAAATGAATAAACCCTACAGCTCACTCTCCGTCTCACCTGTATTAATTGTCTATTTCTTATATAATTATTTAAAGAAGGATGACTCCCTTCTGTGCAAAGACATAATAAATGGGCAGAGAACTCTGAATATCAGCGACAAGGAGAAAGTGAAGAAAATGCTAAATGGTGAAATGCAAGATAGTTTAAAAACTGTAAACTTGCAGGCCACTTCAAAATACACTAAGTTTAAAGGTTTTCCCATCTCAAGTTGTTACTTATAGGAGGGATATTTCCAACAATTTCAGATGTAAGTCTAACTAAATATAAACATACCATGCAGAGGTAAGATAGCTAAATAAAACTAGTAATAAAAATTATTTCTAATCTTTGTTCAAAAGGTAAAATTACATGTAACCAATTGGAGTCCTTAAAGGCAGATAGTTTGAATCTACATTCAGCTGTTAAGAAGTTTGGTGCAATATTAAGAAAGAATTCAATCATCATGAACATTCCAATGTACAAAGAGTCTTATGGGACATGAAATTCTTCCCACAAAAAGCAATACGCAGATCTGATAATCCAGAAGTGATGAAGCCCAGGGTCTTACAGCATATTTTTATTTGAACCACTTTCTCTATTTTATTTTTATTTCATTGTAGTTTTCAACAGAAGATTAACATATAAAAGGCTTTTGGTGGGATAGAGAGAATAAAGAACTTTTTTGTAATCTCAATAGAGTGACATTTTTTAAAAAGCTTTTTTCAATTCACCTGAAATTAATTTTATTAAGATTAAACACAAGCCTGCTTACTTACTACATGTAATGTAAATTGGCTCAGCAACATGTTGGGGACTATCCTTCTCTTATATTGCTGCTAGCCTGATCAATCTTTCTTCTTTGTATTTCCTGCTCCTTTTCCATACTTCCCTGCTTTTTCACACTTTGCTTTCTTTTTAATTTTACAGGAGCATGACTTTTACCTTGCCTTTCCTTCCCAAGTATTACTGAGGAGGTAGTATAGGACATTGAGAAAGAATTGCTAATTCAGTTTTGGTTTTCCAAATTTGTTAACATTGCTATCAATGTGAGTACTGTCATTTTGTCTGTCTGTCTAGCTCTAGCAGTCATATGAAGATTACATGAAAGTTAAGAGGGGGCAGTTGCAAATATACTATCAGCAGCAAGTCAGAGGAAAAAAAGGAGGTTTAAGCTGCCCATTAACCCTCACATACTGAAGGGTTCTGCCTGAATTCTCATCACTACCCTGAAAACATGGTGCATTGTTTTTCTCTAGTTTGTCTGATATTCCTGAAGTGCACTATAACTAGTCTGTCTTTGAAGACAACATCGAACTGCAGCAAAGAGATACCACAGGTTCCAGACTAGTGACAAATTTTGCAATGTTGATCTCAAGTTGCATCTTATCCTGAGAACAGGGTACAAAATCTGACTGTTCTAGTATTTTAAAAATATGTTAGATCTACTGGTATGCGTGAACTGACTTCAAACTCTCTTCTGTATTGAATTCCAAGTACTGATTTCGATCTCTAAAGTTAATATAGCTTTAGATCCAATGGTCTAAGTGTCTGTCTCTCTGCCTATATATGATCATTGTAATCAAAACCAGTGGGGTGCTTTTACTAGTAAACCTTACATATCAAAGTCTGGGGATAAAAGCAGGATGTTCTCACTGTAGATCCATACAATCACATTTATCTCAAGTAATGAGCCAGGGTATTTTCAAGCCTTTTTTTTGTGGCATCCAAGAAGACTGATCCATAACATAATCTCATGTTTTTAGATGTGTGGGTGGCAGCAGTGCATACATTTACATAAACTGGAAGATGAGCGGTATTGTTCAACTTATAGGTTGGTTTTAGACTAGTAAATGTACTAGAAAATGTTCAATTAGTACACAGCATAAATAAATGTATAGATGGTATGAACACAGCTCAACTTTATTCATACAAATATGAAATTGAATGTGATGAAGCAAGAAATGAGCTGGGGCTGTTCATGGGCAAAGGTCCATGTATAGTCCACATATTCATTCATATCTGTAGATTTAAATGTATGATGTGAGAAAAAAATGAAAGCAACGATGAACATAGAGTGGAAGATACTTTTCAAGATTGTCAAACTGCCTCTTTTGTTATTAGAGAAAAACATAAGGAATAAATTATTTTATACTGAGGAGTCAACTTCCTATAATCAACCCAAATTTCTGAGTCACTTGAGCATTGCTTTATGAACAGAGTGTGATATAGTGATCATAAAATATATTTACTAGTGCTGGAAATATATATGCTTTCCTAAAGTCTGTGCTGTGGAAAAACATTACCATGCACACTTATTGTGACAGATAAATGCTTTGGCTTTTTGGTGATTAAAATGTAAGGGGTGGCTTGAATTAGCACTCCATTCAGGTCATATTCAACCAAAGTATTTGTGATTCACATATAGTTCTCTAGAGAGGAGTTAGACAGATATTTTTTGAAAAAGAAGAAAAACATCTCCCCAAAACCACTCAAGGACTCACTCTGACCATAAACTGCATGAGTAGCTGCTGGATTTTGGAAGCGTTGTGAGATCAGAGATTTTTAAAGACACTGTGTAGTCTGCAAGCAAGCAATAATATGTGCCTGCCTGACTTGTGTATGTCAGCCAGGAAATACTAGAGGCCTTGATCTGGATCCTTGCCTCTCTAAAGATGTAACAATGAAGTAGGGAATGAAAAATTCACTAATAGAAGTTAAATCTAAAACTTCTCTCTGATTAGAGCAAAAATCTGTTCCTCAACTTTTTATTGAGTAATTGCTCAACTTTAATTCCAAGCTTCAATTTTTGGGGATGTTTTTGTCTTATTCATTTGCTTGGGCTTTTTTAGTTTTATAAAAAGTAAGTTATAGTTATGCTTGGGTAAGTGGAGGTTGTAGCACATGTATAAAAGCTCTGCTAAAGCTGGTTAAAGCATGCGGGGGAAGATGTGAAAATGAATTTCCTAAAACCATGCAACTTTATGCTTTAATATAGAAAGAAAAAATTCATGTGGGTGTTCTAGCCGAATGCCATCACTGCAAAAGGTAAAAAGAATCATGATTAATATTCTAAACTCGATATGGTGGTTACTTTGTATCTGAGGTAGGATGAAATGGTTGGAAAGGTTAGTTAACTAGCTACCCAAAACATTATTTCACAACACTAATGCTAGCACAAAAACATTATTAACAGCATGTTGGACATTCTTGGGTGAGTATACTTAGCGCACACTGCCACCTAATTACAACAATATGGGGGAGCTGGTGTAAGACAAAGCACTACTCCTACATGGGGAATGTACTCTCTTTTTATCAGTTGTCAACTCTAAGAGGCTACTTTTTCATTAAAACACTGCATCACATGCTTGAATCATGATAAAATTAGGGAACTTAACATCCTTTCCTGAACAGGAGCATATTTACGCAGAATATTGGCATTTATCAAAGAGTGGTTTCTCAAAATAGAATTCCCTCATATGTATTTGTGATGCTGAAGGATTAAACAGAATATCAATTTCACACACACACACACTCCCCAGGAAGTCAACACAAATTTAAAGTTAAATAACTCTTACATTTAACTGCAAATTTTATGAGAATTCTTGGATTATGAGAAGAAGAGCAGAAAGATTAACAAAACAGCCTGATCAATCAGAAGCAAATGCAAGATCCAAGTCAGGGCTTCAGGGTGCCCCTAGCTGTATGTCACATTGAAAATTTTTCCATCCAAATTGTTTGTGAGGACTTTATTGCCTTGCCCAAATGTATGGACATCTTTTCAGTTCTAACAGGTAGTTACTGGCACTCCCTTTGCATCTGCTGCACGTGTAGTGTGCCATACTGTGCAGTGTAGCAAATCCAATGCTTTCATGAAAGGTAAGAACTTTGCCCTCAGCTGTGAGGTACTTCCATGGCTCAGCATCGTGAACTGTAGTTTGCAATTGGCTCTCATCGCTACTACCATGAAAAACTTAGTATTGTCAGCAAAGTTTGCAACCTCCCCATTCACCACCCTTCCCATTATCATTTACAAAATACTGAATGGCGAGATCCCTTGGCTGCAAAACTTGATGCTAATTCCCACACTTTGATTCCTCATTTTTAACGAGTTATTTATCCTTTCTAGGACTTTGCCTTATCGCATAGCAGTTTAACTTCATCAAGAGTTTGTGGTGAAAAGTGCTGTTGAACGCTCTCCTAAAATCCAAGTGTGGTCAATTCAACACTTCCAAATAGCAACAAGATAATTGCACGTGAATAGACTATACAACTGACAAGAAGACAAAATGCTTTAAGAAGCAAAAGACTAATAAAATATTCTCTATACAATGAATGGCCAGCAAATCCAGCACAAAAGTATGACAGATCTTCTTTAGATACATACATGCTCCATTAGCCTATAAGGCCTCTGGAGCAGCCCAGCAATTACCTCTCTTTGGAATTCTGCGAAGGAGCTAATCCAGTCTAACTACTGTTGGATTTGTGCAGATTGTACAGATACAATGTACAGAGATAAAAAGAGCAAATAAACTTGGATTCATCCCACATACTTGTGGACAAGGTAAGCAATAGGCAAGAATCGGTGAAGGACAGGACTTCCAGAGGACAATTCTGATTTTAGGTGTTCTAAATACCTTAATCTTTCTATATTGCCACAGTGCCCTAATTTATGTATCTTATCCTGAATCCAATATTTGGAACTGTCATATCTGTATGGCAGTATGGAAGCACCTTTATGAGTGCCTGCTTTCTCAATCCTACGTCATGGAGAGGTTTTCTTATTTGCATCTTTATCTTCAAACAAATGCAATAGGTAGATTAGATATAATTTAAATTCACTTTCTATCTAGAATAGAATAATTTAGGTTGGAAAACACCTTTAAGATCATTGAGTCCAACTGTTAACCTAACACTGCCAAGTCCACCAATAAACCATGTTCCTAAGTTCCACATCTACACGTCTTTTAAATACCTCCAGGGATGGTCGCTCAACCACCTCCCTGGGCAGCCTGTTCCAATGTCTGACAACCCTTTCAGTGAAGAAGTTTTTCCTAATATCCAATCTAAACCTCCCCTGACACAACTCGAGGCCATTTCCTCTTGTCCTATCACTTGTCACTTGGGAGAAGAGACCAACACCCACCTCTCTACAACCTCCTTTCAGGTAGTTGTAGAGAGCGATAAGGTCTCCCCTGAGCCTCCTCTTCTCCAGACTGAACAACCCCAGCTCCCTCAGCCGCTCCTCATAAAACTTGTGTTCCAGACCTCTCACCAGTTCGTTGCTCTTTTTTGGACACACTCCAGCACCTCAATGCCTTTCTTGTAGTGAAAGCTTTCCAGTTTCCCCAGATCCAAAGATAATGTATAATTTGCAGTATTCAGACTCCTTTGGTATTTTAACTAGCAATACTGACCAATATTCTTTTACTTTAACGTTAATTTTTTCTTCAAAACTTCCAGAGATTAAAAATTATCATAAACAGTTGCAAGAAATCCTGTACTGATTAGCAGCTGGTAAATAGAGCCAATTATCATCCTTGGAGATAAATGAAAAATTAAATAAAATAAAATTTCCAAGAAAATGAAATTGTATGGACCTTCACTCAGTCTAGGAGAAGATACATTCTAGCTTTTATATACAATTGATTGTTATATAATCCCCATTGCATCATAACCTGATCCAGCCCTCGCTGAAGTCAGTGACAGAATTCTCATCAGCCTCCTGTCCCCTGGCAGCCTCATCAGGCCTTTAGACTTTATGCCAAAGTACAGAACACTGACAAGGAACATTAACACTAGAGCTCATCCCATAATCTACACATTGCGAAAGGACTTTTGCTTAGCATCTATACCTTGAAATAAGGTGTGCCATATTACTTAAAAGATACTGCAGAGTGCTCTTTGAAATGGCAACATAGAAGAGATTACAATGACTGGGGCTTGAAGCCAGTTTGAATGGAGTGACTGATTCTACAGGAAGGAGAAAAAAAGTTGTTTTCATAGATGACAACAATGAACACATAATTCAGTATATTAAGGACTCCTGAGTGACAATTCAGCCTCTCATTACACATATGTATACATATGTATATGCATGTGTGTATATATATATATGTACCTTGTTCTTCATATTTCTTATGTTCAGCTTCTTTGAATAGCTCCTTACATACAAGGAAACTATTTTTGATCAGCTGAATGCCAAAAATAATTACCTGGCATTCTGCCCTTGTACATTAAGCCCAGTATCTCTCAATTAAGAAAACTAATTTTAATAGCTGGCAATTTAGATAAGATATTATTCCATAAACATAAAAATATTTTAATATTCTTCCTTCTTATTACTGCCAAATTAGAAAGAAACATTTCACATAGTCATGAGGATAAGACTGGTGCAGGGAGCTAAACAATTGCAAGAAGCGGCTCTGTGTATTTCTGTGGTTTGGAAATAGTGCCAAGTCGGAAGGAAAAGACATTCTCTGCATTTTCTAAAGCAAGATAAATACAGAAAAGAAATATAGATGAAAGATGGAACTGCTATCTATGGTCTCTGCCAGATTCCTTGGCTTTTTGGCACACCTATTGAAGCTGGCAGACTTAGCCAGTAGCAATCTTTTCCATTAAAAGGAGCAGCATATATTTTGGGTTAACATACTTTGTTTGTGCATTTTTAAGCTTCAAAAATGTCTATTTAAATTTTTTTTAATGATTCCTTCTGCACAGTTGGCTGCAATTGCACTTATTTGAAGTGGCTCATTTATCACTAAAAGAGCTGCAGGGCACAGCTACTGTTAAACAGCTCCAGTAAACCTACAGCTTAGTGGGACAAGCTTCTTTTTATAAGACTAAAAGATGTTTAAAATGTGCCAAGAGGAGCTTTATGCCAGCCTCTAGGTTTGTTATCCAAATGTTACTAAATTAGAGGTCTCCTGAAGCACGGAGTTTGGGCAAAGATAAGTTGATCTCCCTTAGGCTGCTGTTTTTTCTCATCTGAGATCAGCCAGATTTTAACAGAACACTTGCTATGTATCATAAACGTTAATAATGTGAAATTTTGAAAAAATCATCTAAAGTCTGAGGCTTAATCTACACTGAAGCCAAACTTCATTACCTCTGGCAATGGTGCAAAAGCAAAATGTTTTACATCTAAGTATCCCTACCTTATGAATGGTGAAATTTTGCTTATTATGAAGGTAAAGGCTTACTGGCTTCTGTTTCCTGGAGCTGAAACTGTAAGGAAAATGTTCACACCTGGCAGTTGCTAACACAATAGAAATTGCAGTGGCGTAACATTGTCAATTTTAATTAATCCTTCTGAAATAAAACAAAATACAACAGTATTGGACTTAATCTATGCAACCTCTTATATCTGAAATTTTAAAGTGTGATGTGATCAATACATTTGTGGGTGAAGGTATTGGGCGTACTTTCTGTAGCCAACAGACATGCAGAAATTTTGCCGTCTAGTGCCCTCTTTCTTGATGTCCAAGAACTGTAACAACTAATATAAAAAGCAACAGGTATCAGCTAGGAGTACGAGCCAAACATGCTGTATGTCCAGCCTGAACTGCGGAGCCTGAATAGAGACAACCATGATAGTCAAAATGTTGGTTCTTCTAAACTTAAAAAAAATATATAAATATGTAAAAATGCAAATACATACTATTGTACCCTGATAATATTTTTGCGTAGATATTATATGAAATATTCTGATTGATTTATAAAGATCTTATCTTAAACCTTGCTTAATAATTTAAAACTCTATATGCTGTATTCAGTGTTCTCAGCAAAGGCCCCCCACAAAAAACAACCAACCCCATAGCCAAATACTCCTGAAGAAGTAGGTGCCAGTGCTTTTGCATTTCATTTTCTAAACTTCAGATATATATGGTTTGTGGCAAAAAGTGGCTTTCAGAATGTTTTCAGTAGAGATTACTAGTAATTGTCTTCCATATTTTGTAATTCACATCTATTTATTTCACAAAGATGGTCTTATGAAAGTCTTTTCACATAAAATGGTTAGCCAACACTTCTTGTAGGGATTTATGACTTCAGCAAACAATGACCAATATTCTGGAAGTTCCGCACAATAAAATACACAAAATGTATTTTTTAAAACAGTCATTATAACAAAGTATAAAAGAACTCTCCAAATATTAAATCTTCATTTCACAATAACTTTCATAAATCATGGTTAAACCAACTGTTTTTATATCTTAGATTATTCAAAGGGAATGGAAGAGCCTACGTGTGATTAACCTTTCTACCATTAAGAACAGAACTCAAAAAGCACAAATACCTCTTGTGTATTAATTCATCACAGAATTCATAAAATACATTATAGCTGTTACATCTTCGCAAAAAAAAGTTAACAAACTGAAAAAAACCCCATGCATCTCTTGAGGCTATAGCCTGATGAGAAGACAGGAACAAATCCGATGGATTAATTGAAAGATATATATTCAAACATACAAATATACAAATGAAGTCCCACTCTTAGGAGCATGAGTCTCTGCTTTGCCTGCCTTATTGTACCAAGTACTTGAAAATGGGTTTTCAGCATCCCTGGTGAAGTTCCTATAAGCTACAATAATTGATATTCTAGAAGGCATCTATTAATATTTTGTAATATTAAGAAAACAGAGTACTTTCCTGTTGTGCAAATATTTCAATAAACCAGACCACAGAGTAAGGCTAAAGATCAGTTCTGTGCACTGGTAGGTTGGATAGACACTTTCAATATTAAAAAATGTCAGAACATGAATGGAAAGTCTGATCTTCTGCATTTCAGATATATACTGTAATCATTAAGTTAATGGTTCCTCTAGCCCCCAAATAATTAGTTCTGTATGTACAATGGAATAAGAACAGGAGAATATGGTCTCGTTCATAGTGCAGCACAGCAATACTATCTTTAAATAAACTTGTTTGGATAATAAAAGCAGCTCAGAACAATGCAGAGCTCAACAGAGGCTAATTTATTCTAATTTCATGTAGCCTTTAGTACAGACACCCACATGCAAAAAGCTGCCAACAGCACCAGTTATGGCTCCCATATGGTATAAGTGCCTTAAAGTCTGGGTGACTGGCTACTATCCAGTGGTCCTGTTTCCTCGGTTTTCACAAAAAGCTTACCGTGTGTGTTTGGTATTTATGCTTTACTTATAATGATTGAGTTGCAGCTATGAATTAGCTGTATACAAGTAATTGTACCTTGGTTCGCTTGAACTATCAAATATGATCAATGCAAATTTTTTATAGATTTTTTTTCTTCCACTCCATTCCTATCTGTTTGTTCACCTCCACCTTGTTGTGTGCTACATTTAAACTGAAAGTTTTCTGGGGTCTTCTTCTTCTTATGTAGGTATACATCACTGCCTAGCAAAGTGAACTACTTATCTGTGGTCAATGGCTTTAAGCATCATTACAGTACACAGAAATAAATGAATAAATAGAAAATTAATACCTTTACTATTTATTATTTAATTAGTATGGAAATCAAGCATAAACTTGAAGTCAAAACATCAAGAGATCCTCATATGAGATACTGGAAATTACCTCACTGGGAAGATTTCCCTAAATGTTTTAGAATATTTATGTACCATCTGATCAGGTACTTGCAAATGTAGAATTTCATTGGTAAGCAGAACAGGCGTTTTTTAGCTTCATACTTTACAATCAAGGCCACTGGTTTTCTTTTCACAGATCCATCTGCGTCTACATAATTCAAAAGTATTTACCACTTTGTCAGCCAGTGAACTCCTTCAGTTTTCTAATGAATCGTATCTGTGCCAAACGTGGAATCTTCCATTGTAGAAAGGCAATATTTTGTTTTAAAGGCATTACAAGAAGAGTCAATGGGTTGGTCTCTTAAAATTTTCCTCTCTAAAACAATAAAATGCTTGAATACATTTTGTGGCTGCTTTTAAATTGTGAATTATTCGTACAAAAATGAAAGCTGTCTCATCTGACATTTTAAAATTGTATTGACAACAATTCAAATCTGATTTAATCTCCTGAAAAAAAAAACCCCAACTTATATCACAAGGTCTAAATTCACTGGTGATTTACATTAACAACATTACCTAATTTTTACTCCTGTGCATGAAGGCCAACATTATAGTATGTGAAGGTCTAACCTGGGGAACAGTTTCCAAAAAGACATGGAAATCACAGTAGAAAATTGGCTGAATATGAACTTTGAGGGCAATACTGTGGCCAAACAGAATAATGAAAATCTCTGATGTTCAAACAGAGCTTACATAGAAACAGGGAAGTTATTTTACCTGTTTTAAATATTCATACAGATATTACTGGAATACTGAATTCTGTTCTGAAGTATGTTGAAATTCAGTCCAAAAGAGAAGTTAAAAAATAAAAAATTCAGAACGGACACACAAATATAATTAAAGAATTAAAAAGATGATAGAAATTCCATCAAAGATTACACTTGCTTAGCTAATTAAAAAGATGACAATGTGACAAGTAATTTGATCTTACTCAAAAAGAATGTATATGAGAACAGAAGTTATGTCATGTCGAGCTTTTCAGTTTACTAAGCAACAGTATCATACATGTAATTGCATAAGATAAAGCTAGACAAACCTTAGGCTACAAATAAGGTGCAAATGTTTTTATGGGGAAGGTATTTAACTACTGGAACAAGTTATGATGGCTCTAGTGGATTTTCCATCACTGGAATTTTTTAAGTAAAGAGTCAATGTTTTTCTAAAAGATATACTCTATTCCAAACAGAAATAAATTGAAGCAATGTCTCTGGTTTGTATGAGCAAGGCTAGTCAGACTAGATCATTAAAACGATCCCTTCTAGTATTATAATGCATGTACCTATGATTATTTAATATGAGAATAGTGTCCAGTTTACAGGACTATAATCTTATTTAGGCTTTTTAAATATTGGCACATTACCTTTCTTCCAGCCCTGCAACTTCCCCTGTACTGCAAGGTTTGTTGAAAATCAACATTCAGGAGGATATTAATTTAAATTCAGCTGTCTGAAAGCTAGCTGTTTAGTCTGAGCTAGTAACCTAGGTCCTTTCTATACTCAGTGGAGAAAACTAGACACTTTCAGGAGTCTATTCCTTCCAGATACCTTGGGCATCTATTTCCAGCTAGCACAAGTCTGCAGGTACCTCTCTCTCTTTCCATTGACTACAGAAGGTGTCATAATTTAGACTACTTTAAACTCCATACCTAAAAGTGGCCAAAGTTAGATGAAAGGAATCCATCCTTAATACTCCAAAGATCTTTTTCAAAATCCCTGGATTCAAGTTAGTTAGATCCACTAATTTAAAACATCTGGCTTTATTAGACCATGTTCAAAATGTGCTTCAGTTACTGCTGGGTAGATGGTGTTTCAGCACAATCGTAGCATACAAATGCATCTCATCTAGATTTTTCTAGGAAGAAAATACTTTTTTTTAATAGTTCTTTCTTATTGCACTATTATTCAGAATTCTGACATTCCTATCTAATAATGAACTGGACTGTATAGTCATTTAAACAAGTTCTCCACTGCCTTGGGATGGGATTCACCCCATTAAACTTAGATACCTATGGTGTAGATGTGCAGATCTGAACTTTGAACCTGCACTCCCGTTATAGCCAAAGGAGAACAGAAAATACTGCCAGTAGAGACTGAAGTGCCTTATCTTTGCATAAATGTCTAAATTAGGAGAGATGAAACACAATAAAGAATCTATTAGTCTTCTTTGATTATTATAAGAATTTGGGTGACTATTTCAGATGGGCATGTCCACAATGTAAACATTTAAAGTTAAGATGAATGATGACTTTGATGAATTTTGTTCTTCCACAGCCTGATTTTGGGTGCTTATTTTCCCTTGTTCTTAGGTTTTTTCATTACTTTAATAATCTCCTCAGAGGTCTCATTAGCTTCATCATAAAAAAACTGGCCTCAACTCTGTAGGTGATGAGGCCATTCAAAATTCCTAGGCTTTCTTTACACAGAAATAATAATGATATTCCACAAAACCAAATCCTTTATATCACTTACAAAGTCAGAACTAACTTCCACTTTTTATCTTTCTTCATTTGCAAAGTAAGAATGACCAGGAATAATCAGTTACATGTTTTTCACTTTTATATACTTTGAATCTTTCAAAATAGTTGAAGTCTTTTAGAAGGTATATTATGAGCAGTTTTGTAAGTGTCTATACACACCACCATCCTCACTTCAGAAGCATATCACAATCTACAGCTTGCGAACATAACCAAGAAAAAGTGTGACTGTAACACAGAGAAGCATTGTATTAATTTGACACGGTGACATGGTCTCTAGGACAATGATTTAAATATTCTTTCAGGATCTTCAGATGACTTGAATGCCTCCTTTAAAACATGTTTAGACTCATCTTTTCACTACTCAAGTAGTTGCACTTCGTCATCTGCCTGCACCTTGCAGAACAGTCAATTACTGTTACAATTAACCCTAAAAGAGCATCCCTATAAAAAAACGTGTACTCTTTAGTGGACAGTTTGAGATCTTTTCATGAACAAGCTTGATTGTTCTAGGGTTTCAGCAGCAGTCAACTATAGGTAGACATCTTTGTTCCTTTGCAACAGCTACATTTTAAGGGAGTTTTTCTGCTATTTCCATGAAGAATCTGGTGACGGCTGGATACTTCCAGTTGTCTGTGACTTTTCCTATTTCTCTTCCCTCTAATCGTGACAGACTCCAAGTGTGAAGAACGTTGCCTGGTATTCCTGCTTATCTTGGCTATAAACTGGCAATCCCCCGCTGGATTTCTGTTCTACCTTGGTTTGTGAACAGCTATCTCCAATCTTGAATTCAGGTTGATGCCTGTTCCTTAGTCTGATGTCTAAAAATTTCTCCTGCTTTCCTAGTGTCCCACATGTCATTATTGGGTCTTTGAAAATACAAATCTCTTTTCCAGCACAGCCATGAATTTTTACTTTAGAAAGAGGAAATATTTTTCTGGTGTTTGGTAGAAAGAAAGCATTGATTCATCTGTCACAGGTCATAACCATTGTTCCATTCCCAGTCATAAGAATATTGAGTGTGGAACTGAACATAAAGGAAAACTTCATAAACTGTCTTTATAAACTTCCTCCAAAATCACGCTGTCTGTCTGCTCAGAATTTCACATGGCAGCTGACAAACACCAGTATTTCCCAACCTTTTTGTCACATAGCCTTGCTTCAGAAAACTGAACATATTTTGGGTGCAGTTACAAAGGGGTGAAAGCTTGGAACACTGGCTTTCTCTCACAACTGTGTGCATATACCTGTTGTTTTGTGATTGGCAAATACTGTTTGCAGCAGTGGCAAAATGTGCAATATGAGAATCTGGCTGAAATTACTTTACCTGTATATTTTTATTCCTGATTTCCTGGACAGAAACATGTATATACACATTGCGTAGTGAACGGTCAGGAAGTCAGATGCTTTGAGAAAGTCTCTGACCAACTGTTCAAGCACTTAGCAACTTTGTCATTCACGCAGAGTAAATGTTTCCCTGAAGCATCAGACTTTCTGTGCATGTGAACATAGCACATGAACACCTGGGATTATGCACATATTGCAACCTAGTCAGAACTACAGCAGCTGTGACATTAATCCAACTGGGCATGATTACTGAAACACCAGATATCTGGTAAAAGGATGAAAAAATACCAAAGGAACCCAGACAAATTTTCCAGAAGTAAAGATATGATTGGTCCTGGAAAAATCTGTACATAACAACCCCTACATAAATACAAAGCATGCTTTCAGTCAACTATTCACTGGAGAGGCTAGAAGAATGAAAACACCCGGACATTCTGTCATCACAGAGCAGCATGGTGCAAAGATACCCAATAGCACAGACAGTGCTGCAACTACTGTCTCACCTGTGCCGGGCAGACCAACTGAATAGACCAGGCAAGATTCAGCTCTGTACTGACTCTTGCATTTGAGCAACTAAATCTCCTCCACCCACTCTCCTTGCCACCTGGGAATGCCTCTTCAGCCTTTCTGAAACTCCAGTAATTAATTCCTGATGGTAATTCCAACAATGCCAGCATAGAAGTCAATTTCATAGTCGTTGGTGGACTGGCCAGCTGTGCCCTGAACTCTGATGATGCGAGTGTTGATTTGCTTCATGATCTGCACAGATTTGGCAACACAGACAAAAGCACTTGGACTAGCACATCTGGCGAAACTATCATAGGTCCAACAGAACATATTTTCTCAGACTGCCCACCATGGTTCACTTATTATATGGACAACGTCACTGGATAGGAACCACTATGTCTCACTGGTCTGATATATCCTCCAAAAAGGCCTATTTGTTGCTTCACTTTGCTTTGCTGCTTTGCCATTCTAGATATAACACAACATATAAGCATTAGAAAGTGGTTGGAAACATCACAGCAGGATAATTGCTAATTAAATCAGGCTTTATTTAGGGTTAGAAACTCTAGATGACCATAGGTATTGTCCTCTCGTGGGTGGGAGAATTCCATTCCCTGAAAAATAGGGGCAAAACCAAACTACAAACTTTTTAAAAAAAGGACATGCCTATACTGCAGTCATAGTACTAGAATAAGGCAAATCATCTGACACTGACTCCATGCTACCAAAGCTAGACAGGTAAGAAAGCTCAAGCTAGCTCGAGAGAGCTAGCTCTGATGACCTGTCACTGCACTTTTGTCACTTTGCGGTCCAGGGAGAACAGGTTTTTCACAGTTTAGTAACATGGATCTCTGAGCCATGTTAACTTCAGCACATACACTGGTATTGGGTTCTCTCTGGCTATATCCAAGTTGAAAGGCAAATGCATTTTGCAATATGCCCTGCAGACCTGATTCCCAATTGTTCATACATATTGTGGTTCCAGTTCTGCACCTGCATTTTTTTTGGACACAGACCAGAATGTATGCATCCAGGTTTAGTCCTAATGTGCAATCAGTAAGTGCCCAGGCTATGCACTTGGACATACAAGCTGGGAACTGCTCCATGATCCTACTGTTTAGACTTACCCATTTTATCAATTTGCCTCGTGTTAAGGATTTCTTAAAGACTTAAAGGAATAAAGCTTTAATAACAGCTCCATTTATACTTATTGTGTTAGAAAAAATGCTATTTTAAAATATCTGGATAATTAAAAATACAGAAATATTATTTGTAAAGACTATTTTTGTTTGTTTAGATATAATTACTTTCATAGTCTCCAGATTAAATGTCTGCAGCATTTGTAATTAAGCACTTCCATGAATGTTCACTTGCATGTAATTGAAAACAAACACAGAGAAAAATGAAATATGTGTAGGTGTTAATAACGTAATTCCATGTAGTTTCCCTACTTATTTATATCTCTTAGCACTAATTACGGGATGTATTTAAAGAATTTCTTCAGCTGGATGGATGTCTTAAAATAATTAATATCTTCTAATTTTAAAAGTATCAAACTTGTTTTCAAGGCTCAATTTACAATTGTAAATTGTAACACCTCATTGTTACACATTTGCTGGGTGACTTTAGGACTTCAGATTCTACACTATACACACTGACTTCAGTAGGACACTGAACAGAAG
Organism: Gavia stellata; assembly: GCF_030936135.1. Lineage (NCBI taxonomy): Eukaryota > Metazoa > Chordata > Aves > Gaviiformes > Gaviidae > Gavia > Gavia stellata. Next base: position 18,230,797 of record NC_082599.1, on the reverse strand, counting down.
TTTACTTGAAGAGCTGGACAGATCTCTTCTTAAAAATTTACACTTATTCAGTACATTTGACTGCGCATTGGCTGACAGTCTTTGGTATGGGTGACATCAACCATCTGACTAGTTTGATTTAGTTTATCTGAAAACACACTCCACCAAACTTCCATTATTTTTGCTTTTTGGGAGGCAAGCAAGAACTATTCCTTCAGGTAAATTAGTGTCCTCCAAAGATATTTAATTTTTTACTGCCAGTAAGAAAAATGAGCAGTAAGGAATCATAATGTTTCTTTTCCTGGTTATGTATTTGGTTCACAGTCACCTCCTGGCTATGAAGAGATTCCAGTCTACCAAACTGAACAGCTTATGGCATGAATCAACAATGCAGCCTTTTAAGGTTAGAGGTGATTTCACTGATATTCTGAATCATTTCCAAAAAACCTTTCCAAGATTTTTGCATATTGTGGTACTTAGCAGGTATGAAGAATTATTCCAGGTCCTTCATGGCAATGTGCAATCACAGGTGGTTATATCTTAACGCTCTTTAACCTTGCAATTCCTGATTGGATTTGGTTGCTTTTTAAAGATTCATTACAGAACCAGTTTTGTTTGCAGTCAGACTGCTTTCCACCAAAAAAATAAGATCTTGTGAACTACAGAGGAGGATTAGTCAAACCTCATGGAATTTTGAAATACTTCAAGGCATGTAGGAGAGCACTGCATCTCTTAGTCACATACATTTGTAGACCTGACCTAAAATTCAAGTGAATTTTCTGTTCATGGAATGAATATTTCATTTCTGAATGATACAGAGTGTAATTCAGACACTTTATCTTACACATCTTCCTAAGTATCTAAACAACAGTGATTAAATCTGTTCCTCTGACAGTATTTCTTTTGAGATACCCATCTGACTAAGTACAGTGAAGAAGGTTTCTGCCACATTAGATAGGGTGATTGTTTCTGGATTCTGAATGGGAAAGCTCATTATCACAACTGTGGCCGTTTTCCCTGATTGAATATGCCATGGGTATGGCTCAATAAAGTCCATTGAGAAGCTGGAGAACACTGCTTAATTATCAAAAGACAGTGAAGAAGTGGTTTGCAAAGATCAATCATTATTTTCCTTATTTCCTATTATTTTCATTATTTTCCATCTGATAGAAATCAGATGATCTGAATCACAGAATCATGAGGTTTGGGAGGTATCTCAGGAGGTCATCTAGTCCAACCTCCTAGTCAAAGCAGGTTCAACACTGAATTCAGACCAGGTTGCTGTTGGCTTTGTCAAGTCAGGTCTAAATTCCCTTGGATGGAGATTCCACAGCCTCTCTGGGGAACTGGTCCAGTGCTTCATTACCCTCACGGCAGAATTTTTTTCCTTATATCCAGATGGCACCCATCAGAATCAATTTATGACCATTGTCTCTTGTCCTCCTACCATGCACTTCAGTAAAGAGTCTGCCTTTGCTGCCTCGATAAATTTCTCTTAGATACTGGCAGGCTGCTATTAGGCACCGTTGCCCAAAGGCCTTCTTTCTCAAAGCTAGACAAGCTCAGTTCCCTCAGAAGTCGTGTGTTCTCCACTGGTTCTCCACTGGACTTGGAGCACAATCTGAACATAGTACTCCTGATGTGATTTAATAAGTACTAAGTCACCACCCCCGACCTACTGGCTATGCTCCCGCTAACACAGCCCAGGACCCTGTTAGACTTCATCACTCCCAGGGCACCCTATTGGTTCATGTTCAGCTTGCTGAACCTACTCCCCAGGTCCTTTTCAGCAGAACTGCTACACTGGCTGTTAGTCTCAACATGGACCAAATGTAGCTGCTTCCTGTCATATTACTAATGCACATCTGCTTATGTGATACAAATACATGTGTGTGCTGGCACACGTGATGAGAATTGGTCATATATCCTCTCATATGTTCAGGGCCATCCATCAGTTATGAGATGAGAGGCACTTCCACTTCTGTTCTGTGATGGGCCCAAATATAAACCCACTTTCAAACACTCATCCACTGCATTAAAAAATACAAGTTTCTTGTACATGAGAAGTGCACCCTGGACAAAAAGTTTAAATGCAACAAACTTAACCCAAGTTCCTTTATTTTGTAGTTTCACTCTTCCTTTTATCAGTTCTCTTTTCCCTCCTTTAACATATTAAAGTCATTCCAGAATATTGTGAATAATAAAAAAGTTAAACACCTGTGGTATTTTTCTGTACATTGCTATTTATCTGCAAGTGCAAATAAATGTTTTTAATTAGTCTAAATATTTTAACTAGGACTGAAAAAGAAAGATGAATCTAGACTGAGATGGAATTATTGGGGGTGTTGATCAACAGCCAGCTGAAGATGAGCCAGCAGTGTGCCCAGGTAGCCAAGAAGGCCAACGGCATCCTGGCCTGTATCAGAAATAGTGTGGCCAGCAGGCGTAGGGAGGTGATCGTGCCCCTGTACTCGGCTCTGGTGAGGCCACACCTCGAATCTTGTGTTCAGTTTTGGGCCCCTCACTACAAGAAGGACATTGAGGTGCTGGAGCGTGTCCAGAGAAGGGCGACGAACTGGTGAGGGGTCTGGAGCACAAGTCTTATGAGGAGCGGCTGAGGGAGCTGGGGTTGTTCAGTCTGGAGAAGAGGAGGCTGAGGGGAGACCTTATCGTTCTCTACAACTACCTGAAAGGAGGTTGTAGAGAGGTGGGTGTTGGTCTCTTCTCCCAGGTGACAAGTGATAGGACAAGAGGAAATGGCCTCGAGTTGCGTCAGGGGAGGTTTAGATTGGATATTAGGAAAAACTTCTTCACTGAAAGGGTTGTCAGACATTGGAACGGGTTGCCCAGGGAGGTGGTTGAGTGACCATCCCTGGAGGTATTTAAAAGATGTGTGGATGAGGCGCTTAGGAACATGGTTTAGTGGTGGACTTGGCAGTGTTAGGTTAACAGTTGGACTCAATGATCTTAAAGGTCTTTTCCAGCCTAAATGATTCTATGATTCTATTCAAAAATTATTTCATCAGAATCGACTTTATACAGTACGTTCAGTGTGCTACAACTTATAAAACCTAAAACCCGCATAATAAAATGAATGAAAACAACAGATGGCAGGAGGGCAGAAAATGGGTTGTGTCAGTTGAATAGAAAGATAAGCAACATTAAAAAGTCATCAGACACTAGTTTCAAATTGAGCTGTAGTACAGTATATATTCCCCTCTGCTGTGTAGCCAGTATAATGCAACTGTGATGGGAAGATGTTACTTTCTAGCACTGAAAGGGGAGCTTAGATCTGACTCAAGTACTAGCATTTAAACTGAGTCTTTAAACATTTTTGACCAGTGGATCTTTTTAACCTGACTACAGATATAGGCAACTACAGATATACGTATGATAATGCAGGACCATTAGACTGTGCTAGAATTGAAACTGCTCACAATAGAGTGTACAATCATTAGTGCAGGCATAAATTCAACCTTAATAGTAACACTACATCATAAGCCAACTCTTAATTTCAATACATTTACCTGAACATGAAGTAAAATGAAGAGTCTGCAAACAGTGAATCTTTCAGGAAGTTTATGAAAATTGAGAGCTCCTACAATCTCCATCTCTTAGGCCATAATCCTTATCTCTCCTGTGCCAAAGGAGTAACTCTACTGGCTTCACCTAGTGAGATTAAACTTTGCTAGAAAAATCTTTTTGAGAGAAAAGTTCTTTCTAGAGTAAGGCCTTTGCAGAATGTGCTAATACTTAACTCCTAAAATAAGAATTTTTTAAGTAAATGCAGAATTCACTGAAACAGCTCCAGGTAAACTAAGCCTATGTATGCCGTCTTAATTTGTCCCCAAATCCAGTTACACTCAGTTCCTAGGTGACTTTCTGCCATATTAAGCAACTATCCATTAAGATAACCCAACATTTTTTTTGCAAAAGTCACTTGAGAATGACAAAATACTGATGTGATGTCACTACAAGCCTAGGTCAGAGTTAAGTCAAGTACTCTAGAGGTCAATGTCCACATCATACTTCCATTCCTAATAACCACCTAGCTGTAATATATTTAGCAGTGAAATACTGTTCCCTAATTCACTACTTAACCGAATTTTTTTAGGATAAAGTTCAGAAAATTTGAGGTATACAGCAGTATTCAAGAACTATTTCAAATGAAAGATCTCTTCTTTTGACCATGCCAAACCCCTTCAATAATTTGAACTCCAAATAAGAAAAACCTTCCACCTCACCTTCACCACTCCATTTTCATGCATGGTGATACAGTTGTTGGGATCTTCTGAAAGTTGATATAAAGCCTGAGCTGTAGCTCTATGAACTGATGGATCATTTGACTTCAAGTAACGTACTAAAGGAGCTACAGCCTTGGTCTCTCCAAAGGTAACTCTATTGCTCCCCCACACGCAACAGTGGGAAATGGCCTCTGCTAAGTAACGTCTTAATTTGTCATTGTTCTGAAGAAGGTAAAAACATAATAAATTAAAGACAACATAATGCAATAAAAATTTCACAGGAAAGCAGAATTGTATTCTCAAACATCTTTAAGGCATCCCAATTTAACTGCAGTACAATTAAAAACTGGAGAGAGCTGTTAAGGCATGGAGCTAGTAGTCCCTTATTATTCTCTTTGTAGGAAGTGCTATGAATTTTTGTATTATTTTAAAGGTGCTTTTAGACTGACTGAAAATTAGATAAGATTAGCATTAAAATGTAACATATAGCCCCATCATTGAGATTCTCTGCATGGTTCAGATTTATTGCTCCCTTGACCCTTTGTGCTTTTTTCATATGGCAGCTGCATCTCTCAAAAGCAATATTCAGCAACAGTGACTATTAAATTGAAGTTCATCTTCCAAAGCAATTTTAGTATCAGCCACAGAGTGTTTTCATGTCCAATATACATCCCATAGAGGAAGGTTTCTACAGCTCTTCCTTGTAGCTGCTGCAAAATCTACCATTCTCGTCATAACCTTTCAGTTGGGTATAATGCAGTGTGACATAAGAAACTCAAATACTTAGTATAATGTGTTCAGAAGTTACTTACTGTGTTTGCTAGTTTGGACAACAGAGGGACGACTCCATGATCTGTTATAACAGCTAAATTTTCTTCATCTTTAGCTATATTTGTAATGGCTGCACATACACTTGCTAAAACTTCTTTATTCTTTGATTTTAGCAAATTGACTATCAGTTCCAAGCCACCAACAAATGATCGAACCATTTCCCCAGCATCCTAAATGAGAATCAAAAGAAACATTATTTTTAAATATTCAATCTTTATTTATATGCAAATGTTAAAAAAAGAGATTGGCATAACATAATTATTCAAAACTGCAGCTATTGCTGTGTTGTCTTCACCAAGAAATATGGCTAATTTGAAACTCAGAGCTCTCTTGACTGACATATGAGAGTTAGACTGTTTTACATATCACCATCTAGGCAGAAATTCAATGCCTAAACAAAGGTATCATCTAGTGTGATTTTAGATACCACAGGGTATTCTTTACAGCCTCAAGCTGTCACTCCAGAAGGGTGCAAGTCTCCCTTATCTGCTGTATCATATTTGCTAGGTGGGTGCCTCGCATACCGTAGGACATGTAAAACCAAAATAGACACTCCTGTTTAGGCTCTCATAGTGTATTCTATTTCCTACATCAAGTCCGACAGCTAAGACAAAGGAGTGGTAATATTATTTTCTTGTATCAATGCAAATGAGTATTCAGGAATACTTAAGAGGGGAGGTTACAGAAGTCATGACAGCAACTGTGCGAGAACCATGGTGCACCTCAGAGTACGACCAATCAATGTAAAACGCGACTAAAGGACACAAACATGACTCTGGAAAAATGTCTAAGTATGCTTTTAGAAAAGAAATAGAAAACGGAACAGTGTGCCTTGATCTTGAATACAGTATGCAGATCTGGTCCATTTTTTCCATCTTGAAAAAGTTATAGTAAAATTAAAAAAGGTTTAGAGAAAGATGACAAGAATAATCAAAGGTAGGGAACTGCTCTGTAGAAGGAATGACTAACCAACTAGGGCACTCAAGGCTATAAAAGAGAAAAACGAGGAGCAGTATGATAGAGGTGTATAGAATCTTGAGTAGAATGGAAAGGGCACACAGGGATCTCTCTTCTAGAAGACGACCTGGGAGCATCAGATGAAATTAGCAGGTGACATATGCAGAATAAAACAAAGTTATTTTTAAACAAAGCATAGTTAAGGTGTTGAAGTCCTTGGAGCAGGATTGCAGTGGCTGTTAAAAGTTCACACGTTAGAAATTAACTAGACAAAGTCACAGGAAAAAAAAAATTAAGGGATATTCAATATAAAAGTATTCACTCTGATTTAGAAAGTACCTGAGCCACAGATTTCTTGAAGGTGGGAGAGCATTCTGGGGAGGGGAGCCACAGCTACAAGTTTGCCCTGTTCTTCTACCTGTCCTTAGGCATCCCTTGTGGGCTAGTATGAGAAACAGAATACTGACACAGCATTAGCTGTTCTCACACTCTTATGTTTATCAGTCAACTCAAATTATCACGCACATGTTTACACGTCAATGTGTAAACCAGAGAAAATCAGCAGTTTTGGCACTGTGAGACTGAACTGATGGGTATGGAATTCATATGGTTGTCTCAAGCAAAAAGGAACTGACAGTATCTGATAAAGTGACATGCAGCATACAGTATTTCATGTACCCTTAAACACACACAGAGTATGAATCTAAGTTTTGTTTAAGCACAAATTCTTAACTGGTTAAGTTACATAGTCACTGACCAATGCTGTACACCAAGATTCTGTGCACTCTGTTAAACTGAGATACTTGAAAAGAAACGTATCTCTTTCTTTGGTAAGATGTTCCACCATCTAAGATTACATTATGTCTTTTCAGTTTCCTCGTGGACAGAAACAATGCCAAAATAAAAAAAAAAATCTACTTCTTTGAAGGATTTTTTACATCTTTATTCAATCTGTGGGTAACTAAGCAACATTTTGCCAACAACCATCTAGAAGGGGTTCTCAGCATGCCTGAAAGACAACATGCAGCAGCATTTGCAGAAACTTCATTGTAAACATAATAATTAGCAAAGAGGTGGATGGAACTTCAAGTGTCCAACCTGAGGATATCAAGTATTGCAATGTAATCTGGAAAAATCACCATTTCTACTTGAATGGGCTCATCAGTTACTTTAGTTGAGTGGACCTCTATACTAAGCTTAGATATTTGTGTATATCAGGACTTCTTTATACAACCTATAATCCAGGCCAACATTTTTTGTTAGATTTTCAACCTTTCAGATGTGGAACTGGAAAGATGACTAGTTCTCTTAAAGGTCTTTGTCCAACAAATATAGAAACTAGTGAACGGCTTAATTATGGCTAACTTAAGGATTTCTGTAGAAACATTAGACTTCAGAAAAGCAAATGAACTATTGATTACGAAATAGATGCAGGTCAGAAACCACTGTGGGCAAGAACTTCAGGTGTTTTTTGATGGTCATCTGATTTTTATGGAACTATTTACTAAAACTATGCCATTAGTGCCCCAATTCTACTCTTCACAAAGGGTACTGAAAATAGGAACTGAAAATAGGTCAGAGGAGATTCTTGGTGACATCATGGTGGCACATCTGTAGGTGGCATTGGATGGCCTGGTGTCAAACTGCTATGCAGTGCTACTGGCTTGGGGAAGAGTGGCTGGAAAGCTGCCTGCAGAAAAGGATCTGGGGGTGTTGATTGACAGCTGGCTGAATATGAGCCAGCAGTGTGCCCAGGTGGCCAAGAAGGCCAATGGCATCCTGGCCTGTATCAGAAATAGTGTGGCCAGCAGGAGCAGGGAGGTGATCGTGCCCCTGTACTCGGCGCTGGTGAGGCCGCACCTCGAATACTGTGTTCCGTTTTGGGCCCCTCACTACAAGAAGGACATCGAGGTGCTGGAGCGTGTCCAGAGAAGGGCAACGAAGCTGGTGAGGGGTCTGGAGCACAAGTCTTATGAGGAGCAGCTGAGGGAGCTGGGGTTGTTTAGCCTGGAGAAGAGGAGGCTGAGGGGAGACCTTATCGCTCTTTACAATTACCTGAAAGGGGGTTTTGGTGAGGTGGGTGTTGGTCTCTTCTCCCATCTAGCTAGCGATAGAAAGAGAGGAAATGGCCTCAAGTTGCACCAGGGGAGGTTTAGACTGGATATTAGGAAAAATTTCTTGACTGAGAGAGTGGTGAAGCATTGGAACAGGCTGCCCAGGGAGGTAGTGGAGTCACCATCACTGGAGGAGTTCAAAAAACATGTAGATGTGGCATTTTCGGGTCATGGTTTAGTGGGCACGGTGGTGTTGGGTTGATGGTTGGACTTGATGATCTTAAAGGTCTTTTCCAACCTTAATGAATGTATGATTCTGTGATACACTGGAAAGAGAGTAAAAGTGACAGGCCAAATGGTCAGCAGTAACTTTGTAGAAGAAATTTTAGCCTATGCACCTCAGTGATGGTAAATGTGCAGAGATGGAAAGAAAGGTCTGCAAGTTTTTTGCTTTCTTCAACAGGTCAATAGGAGAATTTTGAATAAAAACTACCAGACACTCACCTGAAACCCTTTTGGACTGAAAGGTCTTAGGACTTCATGAAAGTGCAAATATGGATAGTATAAACTTTCCTAGGGCTAGGGAGTGACCCTGAGACCAAGTATGGTTTTGATTATATTTATTTCTTTTTGGGGGCTGATTTATGAACAGAGTAGGGTCCAATTGTATTGTGTTAGCTTTGCTGAGCAAATCCATCAAATCGCTCATGGACTTGGTAAATAAAAATTCCAGAAGATGCTGCAGTTCATCTTTTTTAGTTCTGGGTCCAAATGCCAAACAGAACTCTTAACTGTGATGTTTCCTTCTCACAGAAAGCAAAAGCAGTGGGTAGGCCCATCAGGAATGAAACATTTTCCACCACAGGCAGTGCAATTCTTGAGACTGGAAGGGAGAGGTTAAAGCCATATAGTGTGAGAGTCAAAACCAGAAGCCACAGCATGTGGAAAAAGGGTAGTATCCAAGAGCAAACTTCACGTTGAAGTCCGAAAAAAACCAGAATGAACAAATAACAGAGGTCCTTACAGAAATTAAAAGAGGATCTAAATGTTTATGCGGAAAAAGGACAATAAAGGTTTGTGACTCAGAAAAACAGCTGAGAGAAACAGAGAAGGAAGGGCAGTGCTCTGCCACTTCTATTACCATGTGAGCTGCATGTAAAGGGAGGTGGATTACAGCATGTTTCCCATGGATATGCTAGCATACAAGTTTCTCAATCATTGCTCGTGTACACATATCACAATGTAATTGTATCTACAGACAATCACCTGAATAAAAACAGTACTTCTTGATATCAGTTTTCATGTCTGTCTTGAAATTTTAAAATTTGACCAAAGGTGGTAGATAGTGGGTTACAAAGATTTCTACACAGAAATTTCTTACCTATACGTATTAGAGGGCTAGAGAGCTAAATGAGCAGACAAAGAAGAAGGAACGAAAATGAGATATTTTTACATTTACTTCAATTCCTTGAAACTTACTACAGAAGTGTGCATTACATTGTGTCTAAATATTGGCTCAACAAATGAGAAAGACTTCTGTTCAACAGGTAAACTCTACAGTAGAGATGTGAAAGGGGCCCTGCTATACATGAAAATGATTCTGCTTTTCTGCATGGTTCAGATATCTGTGTATTATTATTCATGCTCTTGAAAGATGTTTCATGAAGAGATAAGATGATCTGTATCCCATCTTAATGAACTAATATGTACATTTTATATTTTCATACCTGTATATATTTTCTTTCCAGGTGATTATAACCCTACTTGTTAAATTTCTCTTCTGACAAGCTTATACTTTCCACATTTTGTAAAGGAGTATGGTCCAATTAAATTGATGGAATAATATATAAACAATCCAGCAGTAAGTAAAAGACAAGAGTTTCAATAATCGTCTGTGAAACCAGCTAAACACAAGGACAGAACCTTCTACCCGTGATGAAAAGCAGAGGGAAACTGCAGAAACCACACGTCAGGAAAGTTTCCCAAATGTGATTGTGGGTGTAGTCTGGTGGTCTGTGCAAGACAAAGAGAAAAGTAAAGAAGCAAGAAATTTGAAGAACAATGAGCAGAAAGAAGGACAGAAATGAAAACTTTAAAATCTGTTACGTTACTTACAAGATCTTCCCCACCACCCCCACCCCCACCCCCCCACCCCCAAGAAATTTAAACAACAAATGCAATCTTTTTGGTATCATTTAGCAAAACCACATACTAACTTTGTACAGTAAATTTCTACTTTTTTTTTTTTTTTTTTTTTACTGAAAGATGTGTATTTATTATATACAATTGCCATACTTTAAAGCTATTTAAAGACAAAACTATATGAAGTTGTGCCTGTGATAGCAGAGGTCTGGATTTAATTCATTTGAATCTATGTTCTTTGCGCATACCTGTATTAATGATCAGATAGCTGTTCATACTATAAAGTCTAAAGTAAGTTCTGTGATTTTAGTTTCCAAATACTCTTGGGCATTTTCAGCTATACTTACTTTTGCAACAGAAGAGAAGAAAAATCACATATAACATGTCTTTGGAAATCTTTTTTTCACCTTTTATTTCACATCATAGAAAAAAATGCAATCTTTAAATTACACCTTCTAAATTAATTAACACCCACTTTTTTGTGAGACTTAACCCAAAGGTTTTGTCACTTCCAGCTATTAGTGTGCGATAAGCTTTTATATTTACCCGTAGTCCTTAAACTTCACTGTAGAAATGTAAATGTCATTGTTTCAAAGTCTGGGTAGTTTATATTGTGTAATAACATGATTTTGTTATTGAACTTGAAGTGGAAAGTGTTCTAATTCCAGCCCAAGACTACATTTATACTTCAGTATTTACATACTGCAAACTCTGATGTATTAATATAGCCATTAAACTACATTCACGTTCTTTAATGTTACATATGAAATTATTCAATAAACTTATTCAATAAACTTCAAGTATTTTGAAAAGCTTAGAGAACATCTTAGGATACAGCTACACAAAAAACAACTTGAAAGAAAAGAAGAATGCATTTAAGTGAATTTAGGTAATTTACTTCCCCCCTCACCTACTGTGACAAAACCTTACTTTTTAGTTGTCCTAACAAGGCTACTCAGTTCAAGTTAGGCAGGTAAAAAAAAATGGTATGGTAAGAATAAAGCCTAAGAAACAGCCTTTATAGATAAAAATGTTGATAAAATCACTCCCACTGATAAGCAATGAAGTATTTTTATTGCCTACATCTCAGTGTATGTGTTAATGATAGGTTGAATGCTTCTGTTTTAACAATAGTATTTCCTGAGCTAAACAAAGTAAGAGGCCAAACACAAAGACATTTAAAGAATCAATAACAATGTTTAAAAAAATTGGGGGGAGGGGAGCAAGAATGTTTTACTGTATTAACAGGAAATATCTTCATTTTAAATCTTCATCATTATTATAACTTTTAATGTAATATTTAACCTGAGGTGACAGATATGAAAAAATATAGATTGTTAAACCACATTTTAAGTGGCTGAAGAAGATGGGAAGAGATAACAGGATTTTTCATGACTTCATATGACCACATCTTCTAATTAGTGGGCAGCAAAGTTTTTATCCTCAGAAAGTATGATAAATTTTCTTTCAAAACTGGATTCAAAGGAAGGAGTGTGCAATCTCAAGCAGTAAAAAACCCCCTATCTGACGCAGATGCTGAGACCAGCAAAGTTTCCTGCTGTGCTAATAAAAGCCTCATCCTGCCACTCTTTAATCACATATTTTCACCTTGTTGAACTGCATGACTATTAAACAAAATTTAGTTAACTTTCCCTTCTCACTTATTTCTACACTGGCTTCTGCCAAGAGAAGAAATACTGTGAGATAGACCAGCTTTACACATATTTTTTTTAATTAGGAGCAGAAAGCATTACGACATTTGCAGAAAGACAAATTTGGAAAAAATCACTTGATCTTTGCAGTATTTATACAAGGAGAACATTTCGTATTTTTGAGTTCTCTTGTCATCATATTATATGTTTTTTTGTGGTTATTTTCATTAAGTAAATAAAGTTCATCAGCCTTAAGTTGAGACATACAGTTCTTATAAAAGAACTACTGAATTCTTTTGTAACTGAATTCCTTTCTTATTTCTTCCAAGTGAATACTGGTTTCTTTATTTGAAAGATTTAAAGCTAAACACCATATTACAAAACCACATTGTGTTTATCTTTAAAAATACTCCACTTGAAAGATAAAAGTTTCTCCACCAAAAACAAGTAGTATTTCACTCTTAGAACATCTTAAAAAGCTTAAGGTGTCAAAGCTAATTTGTCAAATTGAATTGCTTTTGCCCAAAAAAGTGATGGTATGGCTGCGCAAATAAACTTTAGTTATCAAGATTCATCTTTAAACTACCTTTTCTTTAATGAAGGAAGCTGTCCATTTCCATCCCCTATTGCCAACTGAATAACTTATTAAACTAATGCACAACCCAATTTAAAATTCAAAATAAAGAAATGCAACAGATAAATTTCTATATTATAGCTGTTCAGTGAAAAATGGAAACACACAATTTATCTAATGAAGTTTCTATTAATTTTTCTTATTAAACAACTCAATGGTATTATTAATCAAATTACCTTATATTTAAAGGCTAATTTTATTCCTGTCTATACAGCTGTGGAGGCTCCCACTGTAGCAGAACTGATGAAGAAACGCCTTGCAAGATGAGATTACTTCACTACATCTCACAAGTCTTTTTCTGTGTTGCGAAAATACAGTGTGTTGGGAAAACAACAGCAGACAATCAACATGGATTTTCCTGTCCTCTTCATCTCACTGAAGCAGCTAAAGCCAGAGCAGCAAAGCAGAGTAGCTTTAACATGACTCCAATGCTACTCTGTAGCCTGGAAGAGCAGGATTCCTTACTCCTGGCTCTTCACGGATTTGATCATCGCACAGTTAAATACTTGGCAAGTATATTGCTATTGATAGTCTCAAGAAACAAAAGCAAAGTCCATTAGCCAAGCATACAGCCCAAGAAAGCATGCAATGCAGGTTCTCTAAAAGATGGGGCGGGGGAAAGTCTACATAGTCACTCATGCAACTTCTAGTAGTCCTTTTGTCTATTGTTTTGCTTAGTTTTCAGTCTGGCAGACTACACCTACTCTTCCTCCCTTGGGTAAATGGCAAACGCCTAATTTTTTTAACAGAAGTAGTGAAACTACTAATATCAAAGTCCTTTGAGGCCACAGTAAAGAAAACATCATGATTTGCTTTAGATTATTTTGAAAAGCATTTTAATAATGGAAGTATGAGAAACAGATAACATTGAGTAACTGGAAAAACTAAACATTGTTTCTGTTGGTTTTGGATTGAATTGAATTCAAATAAGTGTCTAAGCAAACTTCTTATTAATATGTTTATGAGATAGTCGTCACTAATATGTAGTTTAATATTGTAGAGATGCAAGATAGCAATACTGGAATGTTCTGAGGACAGTCTAGGCAAACAATCAATGCAGTGACAACACAAACTAATAAATTGTTACAACAATTGTTGTTTGTGTCTTTGCAACTCTGGCATAGTTCCATAAATTAGAGTGGTATATGAGAAGGCATTCATATCATATTGTACCACTTACCATTACAGACCACTGAGAATCTGAACAAGCATGAAGTATAAAATATGTTATAGTTCAATCAAAAGCTTCTGCACTAGATAAAATGATTGCTTGAAATTTTCTGGTTTATATTATGCAGCAAATCAGACACAATGATCTCTGTGCTCTTTTCTTGCCTTAAGATCTATGGAAGTCCCATGTGGTAAGTGAGAGGGTAAAGACAGGAAAAAAGTGAGATGGACAAGAAAAAAAACAAAAAAGAGATGAAAAAGAAAAAATGTGAGTAGGATGGGGTTTAAACTTTTTATAGATTTTTAAAATCCAATTAGCAAGTCTAATTTAAAAGTACAGAAGCTACATGACAAGCTGTTGACTGGCATGTGTAGCTATTATAAACTAAGTTACAAGAAAAGCTGGTCAAATATTTTCCAGTGGAACAGTATTCCATCAGAAAATGCTAATGGAATGGAACCAAAGCCTTCCATAAGAACACAACGACTTCTTGAAAAGTTTTGACAGAAACCAGGCAGAAAGGCAGGCTAAATTACCAACGTGCCTCTTCATCTTTTCTCTTGTCAGCCAGATGGCTGGTGAGTAGCCTGCCAGGCTGCTTGGCCTCTGGTTTTCACAGAATCCCTGACTTCTTGCCTGATGGGCTGCCAAACAGCTGGAAAGCCAGGTCTCCAGGAGCTCCTAAGCTTTTTGGCTTCTTACGGTCTCCAAGCTCTCAGGCAGCTGCTGTGCATGGAACTTAGGACCTGAGGCTCCCCAGTGAGGGGGATATGGGTTATGCTCTTAGTTTCCCTTTGCTTCCCAGCTTTCACATTATGTGTTTTACAGGAACTGGACTTCCTATATTTGTAGACATTAAGGACTTCGGGGCAATTTATGGCAGTCCATTCAGGATCTCTAGGGTAACATATCTATAGGATGCCCAAACTCCTCATGATAGTTGGTTCACTAAACTTCTAGGCAGCCTGTGTCAAGAATCATTGGATAGTCTGGTTCTGCATGCACCCTGGCAAGCATGGCAACCAGCTATGGATTCACCCAGTCAGGTCTAACTTGCTGGGCTTCCTAAATCTCCAAGGTCCCTGGTGCTCTGGAAGGCCTGATGGGCAAACCAAAAATTCCTTTTTGTCTCTCTTACAGTACTCTTTTGAAGTTTAGTTCATAACAAACACTTAAAAGTTGGAAAGTCTACATCCAGATATCAGGGATTAAAAACTGCATAAAAATGAGATCAAATATAGAGAAGTAGGTATGATTTATGTTAAAAATTATCATGTCTAGAGAAAACAAATAGGAAAATGGAAAGAGAGCAGTAAGAGCACTAAGTTTGAACTACCAAGGTTTCTGTATAGAATTGCAAGCAGCATAGCAAGGAAAACAAAGAAACTGGAAAATGCTGTACATACTCAAGCAGGGAATTTTGACATTACAGGCTTAACTAAAGAACAGTAAGTAAACAAAAATGTATTGATACTACTTAAGTAAAATTTTTAAAATAAAAACCAAATGAACAACAGTGTGCATTATGGGGCATGACTGATCTTTATACACTACAGTTTTAAAGTAGTAAAATGTGTAAACAAAGCATCTTAATTCATTTAAAACAGCAAATAATTTTATTTGTTAAATATCAGAAGAATTTCCAAGTTCAACTACCTTTCTTAGTTACTTTTAGTAAAGAAATGTTCTCTGTGGTTTTATACATATGGTTACGTTAAAATTTCCATAACAAGCAAAATCTGTGTAAGAATCCTAAATAGCACGGGTCATCAGCAGCATATTTTCCACCAACAGGTTTACTCCAGACTGCTGGCTCCAGTAGAAGTCACTTCCTCAGTATATAACATGTTTGCAAGAGTGAAGGCTACTTGACCTTCACACATACCCACCTCATGACCCTTTCCTCTTAAACCTAGTTTAGTTTTGATTTTGTTTTTTTTTTCGTGTCAGCATGGACATTCTCTTTCCCTGTATGTAAGAAATACACAGACAACTTTAGATGGCTGATTATCCTTTATCACACCCATGAAATTCCACTGCAGAGCTGAAAGGGATGCAGTAACTTAGGGTGAAAAAAAATCATGCTTTATCAGAAAAGTGTGAGATGTCATTTTACAAGTACATTTTAAGAAAATAGAATAACTTTCCCTCCCTCTTCCCTCAAATCCCCAGTCTCAGACTGTTTACTTAAATTATTTTGACAGACTTTGTACATAGCTGGCTTCCTGAAGTTCTTTAAGAAAGCCTTTATAGTTGTAGCTATAACAAAGGCTAAAACTGAAACTTTGGAAGTTGAAAGCTGATACGCAAGCACAGACAAAGGACAGAGGAAAGGATGAGGCCTGACATTACCATTCCTATTCTAATGTTTGTACCCAAGATTCTACTAAATATGAGGACGGAAAAATAACTTCTACAACTTTTTTTTTTTTCCCCAAGACATACTATTTAAAGGTTACTGTGTGAGGAAATAGGTATTTTCATACAAACTCAAGCTGGCAGTGTTCCTCTTATTGGCACAATGCCTTTGGATTAATTTTATAATAGCCCAAATAACATCTTTGTAGAGTTTCTCTAAATTTTTCTGTTTGGGCTGATGTGCATTGGGAGAACACTATAAATACTGTTTTTCAAAGAAGCATCATAACCAAATATTGCCGTTCCAACATCAACAGAATTGAGTAGACTTTTCTTAGCCATTTTTCATAATCATTTGTGTTTCTTGGACAGTGCACTTACACTTTGTCATTACCAGTGTGCCTGCAGTAGTAACTTTTCCTTTTGGAAGTAAGGAACTAATTAATAACAATCTGCTTCTATTAAGATAATTCCTTTGAATAAATTACATTCTTGTCTCTTCAAGTCTTATATTTTAAAGAAATGCATGAACTAACTTGTCCAAAATCATGAGATATTTGTCTAAGACTCACAAGTAGCACTCACAGGTGCTGTGCAAATTTTCTGAGGAGAATTCTACCACCCAAATTATATCACTGCTAGCCTACCTGTAAGATCTTCACTCTACAAGGAATCCTTAAGGCTAAAAATATTTAGAACTAATGCTGGCATACAGAAGTGATGACTGATACCAAACCAGTATTATGGCTGTCAGAGCTGTAACAGTTTATGTACTACAGTGCACAACTTATATCCTCTATTTAAAACGTCTTAGATCTGTCATGGACCAAATATCACTGACCTATATCATATTGCTGTAACAAAAAATATCACTTAGCTATATCATACTGATACAACTCTATTCTATGGGAAGTACTCTGAACCAGCTACCATAATGTAACTGTCAACATATATAATCTAGGGTTACAGGAACTTGGATTCTGCTCCCTTTGCAATTAACTTCCTGTGTAACAGCAGGCAAACTAGTCAGACCCAAAAGCTCAAAACTGGCTAGCACCTAAACATCTTGAGAATTCATATCTTGGCCTTTTGTGACTCTTATCCCCCTAATGGTAAACCAGAAATGGTAGACTTTCCAATCTTAAACAGATTATGGTGAGAGTAAGTGCATGAGAGATAATCATGTACTCACATGCTATGACAATAATAGCCCTATCAGTATGATAGATTAGCTTCTAAGATTTTATAAATATCATATAAAATAACCTTTAAGTTGTATTTACAGAAAATGTCTGTGCAGAATAATGGATGCTGCACTACATTGTTATAAAAATTTGTTTATGATACTATTAAGAAGTTCTATTGCATCTATGCAATAGAAGAGAACCACTACAACTTCCACAAAAGAACACAAAAAGAAAGCAAATCCAGATTCCAAACTCACAGCTATTTGAAACATGGTTTGCAGTCCCAAGCACAGGCTTGAAAAAAGCCAGAATGCCCATAATCTTTTAAAGTCACCTACTTATTACTGCTTTTGAATCAAGCACTGCATAAACCAAACTATGCTTCTTGGAAGATCACGTAAATTGTTGGATATTATTAACTTTGAACAAAGAAAATCAAAATTTTGTTTAGAGAGAAATAGTTACTGCACTTCCACAGTGTGGCTATAATCGCTGCTTTATACATATTTCTTTCCATGTCAGAGGAAAGGGTATTATTGGTAGGTTTGTTTCAGCATGCCACTCTGCCTCAGTCTCACACAAAGAACTCTTTGTGGAGTCACAGATTAGCATTTGGGCAGGCAGCCAAGAAAGATGAAAGGAGGATGGCTACACTAAGGATGTACATAGCTTACACTCATGAAATACCCACGGGAAAAAAAAAAAAAGAAAAAAAATCCATGCAGTCTATTATTTCAGTAGCTGTCCACTCTCCCCTTAGTTTCTGAAAAAGTGCTTTTAGTGGAAGCTGTAGCAATGCAGAGTTCTACTCTGCCACTACAGGTTGCAGATTCTTACACATAATAAGTATTACCTCAGTTCTGAGATAAAGTAATATTTTAACATTCAGTTATAGCAATATTGTTCAAGAGAGAGGCAGGTATAGTCATATCTTGACAGATGAGAAATGTATACACCCCACCGTTAGGTAACAAAAAACTTCATTATACTAGAGTCTATATGTTTAAAAACAAGATGGAAAGACAATTCAGAATAACCAGCATGCTTGAAAAATTGCAAGCAAGCTGCCATTGTAGAAATCATTGTGAAGGAACAGAAAATGCTTAAGTTATAAAAATCAAGACCAAATGTTCTCACAGTACTTTCGTCCATATACCTGTATCTACATCCATCCAGCTATAAAATTAATAGCAGCCATACAGTGCTCAATTTCAAACAGGAAACACTGCCTGCAAAGGATGCTAAGGATATCTAGCACTTTGAAGGAATTTCCATTTTTTACATAGTCAGGATCTCAAATGATATGTAGAAGGATATATATTTGTGGTACAGTAAAGAGAAGATGCAAAAGCTGCATTAAATATGGAGGTAAATTAGAAACGGAAGATATTACTGTGCAAGGATTAAGGATAAAAGTCTACTTATTATTCCAGGAAATTTCTAATGTGAAACAAAACCTTCCCCATTTATTTTACCACAGGTCAGTAGTAAGAATTCACTGAAGGTGACTTACAGCTTATACTCACCATTTTATCTCTATTTGGAAACTGACATGAAATAAATGAATAGCTCAGTCTTCTGCGCACAACTGACCTGCACAACAACCACTATTCACAACTGGCACTTTTTGTTGGCAGTCTGAGCAGAAAATCTAAGGATTACATTGGCACTGAGTCTGAAATATGCTCTGAAACCAAATGATGGTCTCTTGAGAACATAGCTGAAGTACCTCATAGTGGTACAACCACCTGTGCTATTCATAGCCTGTGAGTAAAAGCTTTCTGTTTTCAGCATTGTCAGATGTTCAGCATGCTTTATTTGGGAACAGTAAGTTTAGGTCCTGATAAGTTATTAAAATATATTTTCCAAATACAGTAAGCACTGTCAAGGCAAACCAGACTGCTATAATGACTGCTAGATGGAGGACTATTCACTTTTGAAAACTGCATCCATCAATTTTTTTAAACAGTTAACAGAATTAAATAAAGAAGAGTGTAAGTAGCAAACAGCAAAGTACTGCTGGAAATCATCCAAATATAAAAATTATATGTGAGTAATATATATAACAAAACTATTACTTTAAATACTTTCTTACCTTAGCATTTTCAATGCAAGGACAAATAGCCCAAGCTGCACTTGCTTGAACATCTGGATTAGGATTTTTCAGCAATGACCATAACAAACGAACTCCATCTAGACGGTCAATTATCCTATTGCAGAAACAGACCAAAAAAAGAGATAATTAATTATGGAGGAGACAATGTTAAATTTTAAATTATATCAGTTTGTTTGGAACTCTGCTTTAATAAATACTGGTATGAATTTCTTCAACATACTGTTTTGCTTTATGTAAGAGCTTCTGTTTTATTGTCAGCTAATCGCCATCAACATAGTGAACATTGCTTACTATAGCAGATAGGTGTGAACAAATGATGTAAAGAAAGAATATTTTTTCTAACTAAATCTCATTAATGCTGTTTACTTTTTTCTCAGCACTGTCATTCAGAATGCTTATAGAAGATAAAGTAAAGTAAACTACACTATAACCAGAACTCATATAAATGTGAAAACAAGCATGTGACTTTTTAATGATCTGCATGCAAAGTGAAATCTGAATTCAAGCATACTGGCTTCTTTCATATAGTAACAAATACTTTCCAAAACAAATATTTGTGCCCCAAACTATGTACTTAACTTTTTACGCAGTCTATGCTTAATGTATTTACTTTACTCTATGACATATTTTAAAATACTATGTTTCTAATCTAGCATTAGAAATTAAAATGGTCACACTACAGTGCATCCTTTGTTGGGCATGAATAACGTGTAACTTGTTTCCCATGTGTTCCTTACCAACAAGACTAACACTGAACACTATGTTATAATTACTTAAACACACTGTAATCAAAGTATCTTCGTGACTAGCTGAAAAATGAATTATCATCAGAATCATCTCTACACCATCTGTGTTATGTTTACATATCAATCAGGCTTGGGGATCATAACTTCACATTAGGGTCCAGTGAATACCTTAAATGGAAAGGAAGGTCAAACATAAATTAATAGCCTTTAGAAACATGCCTTTTTTCAAAAAGATATGTTAAACCCAAAGCAAATGAGCTGAAGATAAAGAAAAGCAAATATACCTTCATTTTCTAACCTCAAAAGTAAAAATTCAATTGTATACAATTAGACTGCATCTTTAATTGTAAATACAAGAGAAATTTAAATACAGATTGTGCTTATAAACACCACATAAAACATCTCATTTTTGTTCATGATATATAGGTTTGCCAGGAAATTTTTAAACTAATTATAAAATCAGCTTTGTATGTAATCCTACCATCATTTGAAGCAGAAAAAATAATTAAGGACATAAATTCTGTCTAAAATAACCACGGATTTTATTCATAATGCTTTTATGCAAAGTGGTTAAACAACTATGTTTTTCAAAATAATACTTTTTTGCACAAAGCTATGCTTGAGGCACTATAAGTTATTTAAGATCTGCTAATTTTAATACAGCTTATTTTACATACTCAGCTGCAAATCAATTGCAAGAAAATCATCATTCAAAGGACAAATTCAGAAATCTTAACACATTAAAATAAAACAGTATGATCACAAACTACACAATTACATATATATGTTCAACATAGTAAAGATGACTTAAGTGAAAGCTTCAAAACAAGCTTTTAAATCCCTCCAAACTCCAAACACTTTTAAGCAATTTTAGCATTACTTTCCTGTCATTTCAGAAAGCACAAGGAATTTTTTCCTATATTGAAATTAATTATAAAAGAACCCATGAATCTTTCTTCTAGTCAAGGAGAGTACTGACCGTTTACCAACATGAGGCACTTCCTCCCAAGAGGGGCTAAATATAAATGACCC
Organism: Gavia stellata; assembly: GCF_030936135.1. Classification (NCBI taxonomy): domain Eukaryota; kingdom Metazoa; phylum Chordata; class Aves; order Gaviiformes; family Gaviidae; genus Gavia; species Gavia stellata. The sequence continues at coordinate 18,209,694 of NC_082599.1, read as the reverse complement.
AGCTCCAACAAGTATATAAAAATGAAGAGATAGAAGCCAAGCACTGAGCTCAGCTTTTTCCACCACACTTAAAAAAACAAGCTGTAGGCTGATTTATCTTTCCTTTCCATTTTTTTGAAAGCTTCCTTTTCAATTTAAAGTTTACTTTCATTTTCTTTTCAGTTTTCTTGTCTTCTCTTAAGCTTTTCAAGGTAAACTAGCCTACTCTATGGTTCATTTTCTAAAGAGGAGTTTTGCCTTTTGCTTGAAGACCAGAAAGACCAGATGTCCTACACCCAACAGAACAGCTCAGAATATCTAAAAGTGTAGTCCTCTGTCCATTCAACATGTATAAAATCAAACTAAAAAACAGTACAGACAAAACAAACAAATCTCCTAAGTACATTGTTCATCACTGATTATTGCTTTCTCTCACTTACACTAGATTAACTCAAATAAGAAGAACTCTACATACAAGAATGATGCTCTTGCATTCTCATACTGGAAGAATTATTGTGTAATCACCATACAAGCACAAACCCTTTTATTTTCAACTCATTGAGAACATATATTTGCCAATTAAAGAAAACATTGCTAAACAAGTGACTAAACCTTTCTTAGTTCAATTTTTTATCTTTCTATGGTTTCACTGCACAATGTAGCAGAGGAAGAAACTGGGTGTTAAATGAGCATATCTGCTATAAAAGCAAAAGGAACACTAAAATAAATGGCCCTGAAAAATGTTTCCTCTATAAAAGTGCACAGACATCAGCTTCCTTTCTACGTGAAAATTCCTTTTTAAAGTGGACAAAAATACACATTTACATTTCTTTACAAATAAACAAAGAAAGAGATGGGAAAATAGATCTGTAATACTGAAAATTTCAGCTCTGATGGCATTACTTTAAACAATATTCTGATTTCCTTTGTATATAGCTTTTGTATCTAATTTTCTTACCAAAATTTATTATAACATTATTAGCAGGATGCTGTAACAAAGCTACTTACCACAGTAAATACAAGCAAACATACCTTAAAATTTATTTTGGTTGGCATTCAATTCTGTATTAATCCTTAGCTAGTAGATTAGTCACCCTGTGGTTACAGTTACATAAATGATATGTTTTATAATAATTTGTTGACATTATGATGATAAAATTAAACTACAGTTATACCTGTATTAAACCACCACTCATGGGACTGTTAAAGGACAGTTCTTTTTAACAAAGATGCAGAACATTTCCTTTGAAAGCTGAATGGAATCTCATAAAAGCTGAAATAATACAATATTTAGTTGATATAAAAAATCTTAATAGTTAATAAAGTTCAAATATTTAACTACTTTATAGAATAGCTGAACTACATGTATGTAATGTATCTAATGTATAGAACACTATTAATAGTCAAAATCCTAACAGGCATGAAAGTAACCCAAAGTAGAAATGTAAACTTTATTATAGGTAATTGCTGTCTGGTTCTTCACTATAAGTACGTAACAATATATAAATAAGCAGAGTTCAGAAGCAAGAGCCCAGATTCTGAACTATATATTGCTCTATACCTTAACATAGTAGAAGCATCTCACAATAGACCTTGACCAAGATGGCCAGCAGCCACCTCTTCTCATTGAAAGCTCTGTGCCTTGTTGTAGACTGTTCTTATTTGATCACGGATACAATTTAGAACAAGGTGTAAATTATTCTGCTTCTCAAAATAACCAAAAGTAGTTGTATTGGCAGTTAGAAATAACTGGTGTGAAGAGGCTCTCCTATCATGTCTGCTGGCCAGACATGATTAGAGCAGATATGAAGGGGTATGCAGCTGACATCACTCCTACAACAAGGCAACTGCAAGGTGTATGAGCAAAACATCTTCCTGGTTTCCACATAGAACAGCTGACATATGGTGTATATAGAATATGTCTTATGTGCAAATAATTTTAATGCAATTAAAACTGTTCAGAATGACTAGGACAGCCTCTGGGAAACCTCAGGTTACAGTGAATTGGTATTTGCTATTTGACCAGTGCAGATAATTTAACAAGATATTTTTTTTAAATTACTTTTGTTGGCTGTTTACAGTCAACAGTTGTTTAATAAAGACTTTTCACATTATTTCATTTAAGAACCTTGATATCATGACATCATTGAAAATCATGAGATGTCTGTGCAAGACGTGGGTTACAATTTTAGAAATTTACTTTTGTTTTTTTCATATATCTGAAACTAGCAAAGCTGTTAATCTGAAATAGTACTTCTCTTTCAAATTCAAACTTAATATTGAACATTTCCAGTAGAAACTTCGACAAGTATTGCTTAAACACACATGCATACACACAGCCTAGACATCTGTTTGTCATATCTATCATCTTTTTCTGTTACTGTGTTATTTGCCAGAACTTTTGAGAAGTCTAGTTTAATTGCCTGCCAATTTAGACCACAAATACAAATGTAAACAAACAAAGTTATACTGACTCCGTATTGTGCTCACTGGTAAGATTACAGGGTTTAATTCTGGCAGAATGTAATCTTGTCTTTTTTGAAACCACAATTTAGCATGTTTCTTAAAATTTTCACTAGTTGCTGTGGACTGCTTTGATACATAGTATTATATACCAATGACTCAAACTCCATCTGTTTGGCTAAAATAATTGTACATTTTAGTTTTTAAGACTCTAAACCCTCAGTTTTGAATGCTAGAGATGAAGTCTATAGGTCATCAAATGAAAAGTGCAAATGAAAATCTAGTGGCAGTTAAAGAATATGCACTAGTCCTCTGTTTTTAGTAAGAGAAAAAGAATAACTTGTAAAAAGTTCCTCAAAAAGACTAATGTACATAAAAGATGTGCAGTGGCATCTCTGTCAGTGGCCGTGCAGTAGACTGACTATGGAGAACAGCTTCACGCTGTCCACATAATAGTAAGGAAGTTCAATCACATAGTAATGCTTTTTAAAGAAAAATCAACTTATTTTTTGCTGTGAGAGAAGCTGGCTGCTCTTCTTTATTTTACATAGCTCAACAGAGTCAATAAGAATCACTAAATTGCTTGAAGTTGCCTTAAAGTAAAGGCTTGGTGCAGAAAAGTAACACTATCTTACCTTCCGCTCAGCAGCTGTAGAAGGTAAAGTGTCAACCAGGAAATGTGACAGAGATAAAAGACATAGAAGCTGTATATTTACCTATGCCAATCTACTAGCCTTCTCTCTTTGTCAGTGCAGGCTTCCTCCATGGAACATATGATAAACAGACAATATTTCCCTCAGAAGTTAACTGCACTGTTTCATACAACACTCTCAGCTTTTTATTTCTTATATTAATCCCATCCTCTTCATTACATACCCTTGAATCATTAACAGAAAATACAGGAGCTCCACTCTCTGTCTGTATGGTTTCCACATACCTACTGCTGCAAGTATAATCACATTCAAAACAGAACACTGCTCAACTGAATATTTAGTCTCTAATCCACACTTTGTTAGACACAGACGCAGCTAATGAAATGTAAGAATATATTTGAAATTTGTCAATCCTTATGAGGGCTTGATACTCCCTTTAAACTTTCCTGCTTTGTTCTGGGTTTCTAGTACATATGAAGGTCAGTGATAGCAGAATCCAGAAAAATCATCACAGTTTTCAGAATTTCTGTAGTGCCAAACTAAAACAGTAACTCTTTAAACAGTGCTTGTCTGTACCAGATGACAAAGAAAACAAGCCTTAAGACCTGCCAGCCAAATTTACCAGGGGAAAAGCTAATAGTAGAGAACAACTGATCTCCTAGAACCTGTTGAGCCATACTGAGGAACAAGTGATTATGAAATAAGGAATGTAATAAGGATCCAGCCAGATGAACCATGAAGACCAGAAACAGCCAAGTATCAAACTGCAATAGGAAGTTCTCATCACCTGTATATACTTACAGGGTACAAGTGGCTTTGCTTTGCTTCTTTCTATAAGACAATCTTGGCACATACATTGGATTTGCATGGCAAGGTTTTGGCGGGGGCGGGGGGGGGGGCTATAGGTGTGGCTTGTGTGAGAAGCTGCTAGAAGCTTCCCCTATGTCCGATAGAACCAATGCCAGCCAGCTCCAAGACGGACCTGCTGCTGGCCAAGGCCGAGCCCATCAGCGACGGTGGTAGCGCTTCTGTGATAACATATTTAAGAAGGGTAAAAAAACCCTGTGCAACAGCAGCTGAAGAGAAGAGCGAGTATGTGGGAGAAAAACAACTCTGCAGACACCAAGGTCAGTGAAGAAGGAGGGGGAGGAGGTGCTCCATGTGCTGGAGCAGAGATTCCCCTGCAGCCCGTGGTGAAGACCATGGTGAGGCAGGCTGTCACCCTGCAGCCCATGGAGGTCCACAGTGGAGCAGATATCCACCTACAGCCCATGGACGACCCCACACTGGAGCAGGTAGATGCATCTGAAGGAGGCTGTGACCCTGTGGAGAGCCCGTGCTGGAGCAGGCTCCTGGTGGGACCTGTGGAGGGAGGAGCCCACGCTGGAGCAGGTCTTCTGACAGGACTTGTGACCCCGTGGGGACCCACACTGGAGCAGTCTGTTCCTGAAGGACTGCATCCTGTGGAAGGGACCTACGCTGGAGCAGTTTGTGAAGAACTGCAGCCCATGGGAAGGACCCATGTTGGAGAAGTTCGTGGAGGACTGTCTCCTGTGGGAGGGACCCCACGCTGGAGCAGGGGAAGAGTGTGAGGAGTCCTCCTCCTGAGGAGGAAGGAGCAGCAGAGACAACGTGTGATGAACTGACCACAACCCCCGTTCCCTGTCCCCCTGTGCCGCTGGCAGGGAGGAGGTAGAAAAAATTGGGAGTGAAGTTAAGCCTGGGAAGAAGGGAGGAGTGGGGGGAAGGTGTTTTAAGATTTGGTTTTATTTCTCATTACCCCACTCTGATTTGATTGGCAATAAATTAAACTAATTGTCCCAAGTCAAGTCTGTTTTGCCTGTGATGGTAGTCGCTGAGTGATCTCCCCATCCTTATCTCAATCCACGAGCCTTTTGTTATGTTTTCTCTCCCCGGTCCAGCTAAGGAGGGGAGTGATAGAGTGGCTTGGTGGGCACCTGGCATCCAGCCAGGGTCAACCCATTACGGCACATCTCCACATCCTTGTTAAGATGTGTCCTTTTGGTTAAGAACTTCAGAAAATGTTTACAGAAAGAGAATTAACTCCACACTAGTTTCTAACAAGACCACTTACTGTTTTAGTCCCAAATTCTGTAAATGGAACAAAGTGATGCTACAGACTATGTATACTTCATGTCTTTGGTGACTTACTCTCCCCAAAAAAGAGGAGAGTAGTTTGGATGTGGAGCTACAATTTCAATTCCTGCTCTACTGGTCTGAGAGGAGGAGAAGGGAGAGGAATGGATGCCCTTTTTTTTCTGAGGAGTGGCGGGAATCTAATATGTTAACCCTGTGAGAGGCAGAGCACTCAACCAAGCAAATCATTTAAACATGTGAGTAGTTGCACTAGTGTCAATGTTTTAACTAAGCATTGTTTATTAGTATTTTGCTGGATTGGTATCAAACCTATCCACACCTGGATGAAACACACCTTGGGAAAAGACAGCATTATCTCTTCTAGTAGTACAAGTCTAAATAGCACAATATATCAGGTACATGTCACAGTCCTGCTAATAATAGTAATTTGTGTGTAACGGGTTTTTTGTAGTAGTAAAAAGTATATTCTACTCTTGATCTAAGATCTTGCTTACTTGTTAATGTTTTAAAATATTTTAAAACACATTTTAAAAGTTGAGAACCTTCAATAGAGAATTGTTTTTGTATGAACAAAATTTGACATTTGACCCCTTTGTCCACTCCTTGCAAACTCCATAAAATTTTGTCCCAAACAATCTGTAGTCTCTCCTTCTTAAAAACAAGATGGACTTTGTTCATCACAATTTTAGCAGCAACTTGTGTTATTTTTGGTGTTTATACTGACCACATTCCAGTATGATGCTATCCATACTGGATATACTACAAGTGATATTCCTGAGTACTGGAGTATGTCTGAGGTTTTATAAATGTCAATTTATATTTATTGGCATCTAAATTTCTCAGTTGATTTACAATGTTAATTCTCTTAGGTTAATACATTACTCTAAAGGTTGATTTTTAGTAAGATACATCATGAAAGTGATTTCATTTATGTATACTTTTATGCTACATGGCTAACTGTTCATACAACCCATGTTTACAGTTGTGTACCATCTAGCCTTTTGCCACTGGGTGACAGCCAAAGCATGAAAACAAAAGGCCTATTCAGGAAAAGAATTCCCTGCACTGCTATATGAATATCAAGTGAATTATGCAAATCAGAACAGGAGGAGCTTAATAAAACTCTCTTTCTGACCTTTCTTACGTATATGGAGGGAAACATGTTGAGAATCTTGAGGTAAATATCCCTGTAAGGGAACAGTAAGCACAGTAAATGCTAACCTCAACATTTAACTGGAACACTTAATCATAAAACTCAAAGATCTTTGTAAGCTGTACAAATCTACAACACAAAATCAAAGAGAGCAGCAACTCTCTCAGTAAAAAGACAGTCTTTTTCTTTGGTCTTGCAAAGGAATAAGACGGGAGAAAAGGGTCAAAAAAGAGTCTGAGTTCATTAAAGGAATGATGGAGAAGGACAAAACAGATAAAATACAAATAATACTCTACTTTAAAATTTTTCAAATGATTTTTCATGACAGTAAATGTGCACATTTCCTTTTGGAATTACTTTCTCTAACTTAGGCTATTATTTATGATTTGAGAACAGATGTAAAAGGAGAAGGCAAAACAGGTACCTATCATACAGCATTTTACAATGGTGCTCTGTAAATGTGAATTTTAACTTCAATAAAAATCAATTTACTAAATGTTTATCTGATTTTCCCCAAAATGTAAAAGCTTTACATTCTATATACTTCCTTAATGACACATTTTACAGTAGGATGTAACTAACCCACACAGCCCTGTGGAAAACAAGAAGTAAAATATCCTTTTCAGTCAGATTAGATTTGACTATATTTGTACCAGAATTACTAAAAAATGGGGTTTTTAATATTTAAAATGCTATTACTATTAATAGCTTACATCATATTTTCGGGTTCTGTTGCACAAGCTCCTACTGCTTTGGTGACATTCACAAGTAGTGCTCGATCAGTTCCAGTAAGTAACTTCACTAGAGGTGGTATTCCACCACATTTACGGATAATAGTTCGATTTATCGGCTCTTGGCAACATTCTCCCAGTGCTCCGATGATATTTACAAGTACTTCTTCAGGCTGGTCAGTGAGCAGTCCTACCAAAGCTTCTATGGCTTTATATTCCCGAAATCTAAAATGTAGAAATAAAATCAAAGTTGTTATTTTCAGTATGTTACTGTTATAACTTTATAATTAATGTATAATTATAATTGAAGTATAATATTCAATTTCTGTATGTAAAGTATCTTGTTGAAGAAATCACAACACAGGTAAACCACTTCAATCAGTTCTTGAAAGTGTGCCATACAGCATAACTTCTTACTCTACCTTTTTAAATACATTTCTCTAATTTAGCTATCTAGGAATCTGTAGAGTAGTTTGAAAGTTTTTTTTAAAACTTGACATGTGGCAACATCTATAAATAGCTGAAAACATACTGGAAGACTGGCAAGTACTGTGGCATCCTAACGCCCAGTACTTTTTCCTGCCATATTAACAATAGCTAGAGTAGTAGTATATCTGATCTTCCACTTCTCTGGACCAAAGGATCACCCACACTTTTCACTAAATGTTAGCCTTCAGAGGGTTTGCCCTGACCAGTTCTGTACTTAGTTCAGGCCTAGTAAGTGCATTTTCTTAAGGTTGGAGGTATAGTTCTAGTACATTTCTATTGTACTATGTTAGGTTCCATTTTGAAATCAAGTAATAAATTGACAGAAATTTGAGTTGACTGCTACACTAATACTTCCCTCAATCTTCATAGCACTTTTGGTACTGAAAATCAAAAATATGTTTTTAAAAATCCTGGAGGTCCCATCCTACAAACAGATGCATGCTAAACCTCAGAAGTTTATCTTTCAGAACAGAATTTTACTCCTCAGTACTGGGATTGTCTTCAAAGTTAATTTTGTTCAGAACTTAGAAGATTCTTAACACTTAACAATACTGTATCTTCCTTTCATAAATTTTCTATGATACACCTTGACAATTCCACTTGGTATATCAAGCTAGATCTACCCTGTACATTATCTAATAATTATGCTTTGATTTCTACCTTTGTGTAAATACATGTAGTTCTTCCCCTAAAGAGATAATTTCTCTGAGGGTACAGAGTTCTCATTTGTGCTTCCCCCACGGCCCTGAGCTTTTGGAAATGTCTACCTGAGCTACAAATACTCTGCATTTTCCAGGAATGACTTGCACTTGTGGCTTTTCTTTCATACAAAAAAAATTAGTATTTTTGAGATTTTGATGGCAGAACTAGGACTGTTTCAATAAAAGTTAATCTTTCCAAGCTGGTTTATCAGTATAACAATTAAAGTAACTGAGAAATGAGAAACTTTCATTTTTCATGATTCAAGCCTTTGCTTAAGGAGGAATCTTCCTCTTTTTGTTCACTATAATTTGGAAGTATCCCTATAATGTTTTTTCAAGAGAAAACACCAACAGCATGAAAAAAAGAGCAACAAAGCAAGCAAACAATTTTAAAAACCTCCTGATTTTCTCTGGCTATTTTAATCTGTGTTGCATATCAACTGCTTCACAGATGGAATGATATGAGCTGGCTCTGCGATGGGCAGGCTACACTCTGACAGAACTGTTGGCTCGGGCCATCTTGTGTCCAGAAGCAGTACAGCTGCTTGCACACATACTGGAACCTGAGCTAGTCAGGCCCAGGTACCTGTATCAGTTCATTGCTGAGTCAGCATAACGTCTCAACAATGTACTTCAGGTGTAGAAAATACTGTGGAGTAGTTCGAAGATAATGAAGTGGTCCTGCAGGAACCAGCAGGGTTTGTTAGTTCTAGCTTCACGCCAGACTCAAGCTCATCTCTCCAGATCTACTTACGTGTTTCCATATCATCCTCCCTTCTTGTTCTGTAGTGCCCTCTCATCTTGAGTTTGGGTAGGGTTTACTGCTCCAGACTCAGCACTACATAATACATGAATTCAGCTCAAGTCTGGAGCTGCGCCTGGCTAGTAACCTTCGTGGAGCATCAAGCACTTGCCAAAGATATGTGGCTAGCCCAGCAAAAATCTGTTTGCATTTGGACAGAATTATTGGCTACAGCTATACTAATAAATAAAACAGGCTATGGCTCATTCTCTAGCCCTGAGGACAAGAAGCACAACATAGCATCCATATGGCTAAGATCTCTCATCCTCGCAGTTCAGGGTGGCCTCACCCATTCTGCCTAATGGAAACAATCTGTTGCCTGCACTGTTCCCAAGGAGTGTCTGGGCATTGTCTGGGAGAGCGCTTGCTGGCACAGGCCAAACTGTGTAAGGGACTGTTCTAGCAGTTAAACAGTATGGATAATCATAACATAGTGCCTGAACCCTTGAAGGTTTAGCCCTGTTTAGTTTACTAGTGTAGAGAGAGCCATTCAGTCCATCTCATCACTGATTGATTCCAAACCAGGATGCCTCTGTGCAGATACCCAAAGCCCACAGAAAAGAAGGATATACCCTTACGAAAAGCCAGGTTACTGTGCAATCAAGAACGCAAAAAGCAGTAGGACAGCAGTAGAGTATGTAAAGACCGTGGCTCTGTATACCATCAGTTTGGGAACTCATTTAGGACAATAAAAAGCCAGACTGTAAACCCTTATTACTGGAATTCTTTCTGATATTTATCCAGCAGTTATCTATCATATCTGCTTGTCCAGCAAAGCACACTAAAATTAGGGCTGCAGGAAGAGGTTACCTCTTACTGATACTCCTTCCAGCCTATGAATCTTACATTCCTCTGTACAGAGCAGCATAACTTCAGCAGGAAGCCTAGCACATACTCCAGTGGAGTAGGCTTTTTTTTTTTGAGGTGAGGTGCATGAATCTGATAAATTAATTTTAGAGAGGGGGTCAAGTATTCTCAATCATTAAGCTATTCCATGAAAGGTGGAGGGTGATAACTCCTGCTGTCACATTGTCAGATAATCACTCAGAACCCTGATACTGACAGGTTGTAGGTTTACCTATGGTAGGACTCCCATCAGTTAATTCCACTCATTTAGAAGCTGGGTGTCCAGACTAAGCTACTTTTCTGAGCCTCTTCTGTAGTCAAGGAGAGAGGCATCTAGGTTAATTATCCTAGATTTCAGTGTATTTCTAAAGTAGATGGACATAATGTGTATTAGATATATACCCTAGAATGAGATTATTTGCTCTCTGTCTCTCCTGACATAAAATGTTAAAGCTAAGTGTGCTAACTACTCTCTCTACCATGCAGCGGTGGTTCTGGTTTGTAAGCTACAGAGAGGAGGGGGGATACCAGATATGCCCACGTGTCAAACGTTTAGTATGTGGTAGTGCACCTCCTGACTCAGTGTCCTGTATCTTAACTATTCTTTAGAGGCACCAATTGTCCCCATTGACTCTTAAGATTCTAGGAACTTAACACTGTTTCCGCTGTACCCTGACGAGGTCAGGTGGCAATTTTTTAATTACTGTAAAACCTAAGTTGAAAGCCCAACTGATTATAAAGTATGTTTTTGAAGAATCATAACAATTTTGAAAACAATAGAGGCCCATAAAATCAAAACATGATAATATTATAAATGTTTATAAAATTAAATTGTTACTTTGACACATTTTCTCCACTGATCGCACATTTCCAGATTGCTCCTGTCACAGCTGCCAAAAGTTTTTTGTTTTCAGAGTTACCAAGTAGAACAGAGAGTGGCTGTAGACCTCCATGCTGCCTAACCAAGTCACGTGTTTCTTTATCTTCTGCACACTATAAAAAAAATTAAATATATATATATATATTATGTAAAACGTGTAAAATGATGTCTTCAAAAGCTAGTTGTATTATGTTGCAACTAGTAAAAACTAATACAGAAGAAAACATAAATATTTTATTAAAGTATCTGAATATGCTAACAACTCACTAAGAGGGCTTGACAGTAAACTGCTACTGCATATGCAGCAGTGCATATACTGTCACATTGTCCACCTTGTGGGCAAACAAACATAAAAAAACAGAGCAGCTCTTTGCACAGTATGCCTTGCCTCTCTCCATTGGTTACCTGTGCAATTTAGGGCTTGCACACAAGAAGAGCAAGTAGGAACTTAGTTACAATATTAAATATGCAGCTAAAATATTCTCGTAAGAATTAAGCCAAAGACTATCAACATTTTTATAAAGTAATTTCTTACACATCAGAGAAATAGTAAAACTAAGAAATATTAAAACTGACAACAACATGAAAACAAAGGGCTAATCCTGGCCCTGGTCTACTGATTATAATAATACAATTACCTTAAATATGGCACTTGCACAATGCATCTGAAGCTCCTCGTGTTCACTACTCAGATTTTTCACAATGTTCTCAATCATTCCTTCTGTCCTTATTGCAAGTCTGTAACTTGGCTGAAAAGATAAACTGCATCTTTTAAATCCTGTATATTAACTGTTAATAACACTAGTCACAATAATAATACAGTGCTACAACTCTAGGCTTTGATATTGAGAAGCCTTGCACTTTATTTTAAGCACAAGTCATCTGCATTGCCTCGAAAATACTGTTGATGTTCTTGAAGTTAATCAAATACATAAATTCATAGAATCATAGAATGGTTTGGGTTGGAAGGGACCTTAAAGATCATCTAGTTCCAAACTCCCTGCCATGGGCAGGGACACCTTCCACTAGACCAGGTTGCTCAAAGCCCCGTCCAACCTGTCCTTGAACACTTCCAGGGTTGGGGCATCCACAACTTCTCTGGGCAACCTGTTCCGGTGCCTCACCACCCTCATGGTGAAGAATTTATTTCTTACATCTAATCTAAATTTACCCTCTTTCAGTTTAAAGCCATTACCTCCTGTCCTATCATTACATGGCCTTGCAAAAAGTCCCTCTCCAGCTTTCTTGCAGGCCCCCTTCAGGTACTGGAAGGCTGCTAAAAGGTCTCCCTGGAGCCTTCTCTTCTCCAGGCTGAACAACCCCAACCCTCTCAGCCTGTCTTCGTAGGAGAGGTGCTCCAGCCCTCTGACCATCTTCGTGGCCCTCCTCTGGACTCGCTCCAACAGGTCCATGTCCTTCTTATGTTGGGGGGCCCAGAGCTGAACGCAGTGGTCCAGGTGGGGTCTCATGAGAGCAGAGTAGAGGGGGAGAATCACCTCCCTTGACCTGCTGATCACGCTTTTTTTGATGCAGCCCAGGATACGGTTGGCTTTCGGGGCTGCAGGTGTGCACTGCCGCCTCATGTTGAGCTTCTTATCAACCAACACCCCCAAGCCCTTCTCCTCAGGGCTGCTCTCAATCCATTCTCCACCCAGCCTGTATTTGTGCTTGGGATTGCCCCGACCCATGTGCAGGACCTTGCACTTGGCCTGCAGTGCTCTGCAGTGCTCTTCAAATCACCTGTAAAACTAGGTGCTGCAGTGCCTATTTTGTAGCCACCTGGCTTAAACAGAATTCAGAATATTCTGAAAGGTGTCCAGATTCCCATCTCAGAGCCAAGGAAGAAAAAGATGCTTCAGAATGGGATCAAGAAATACCCACTCATTTCATCAAGAGCCAGCAGCCAAAACAACAGATCTATTCCTAGAACAAGGTTAGAAAAACATCTTAGAATTAAAATTTTTTAGTGATATTTTCTTCCAAATTTTAATGCACAGGCATTGTAACAGGGAACCATTATTTAAGAGAGGGGAAACATCTGTGTAAGAGATGCATTTAGTGTTATTCCCAAATTTGGCCTGATAAGAAACCCTCAAAAACTTCACCTTCTCAATATAGACTTCCTGAAGATAAAATCTGTCAGTTCGCTGTCTTGTGGAGCATGCATAAGCCTGTGTAGTTCATTAAGCTAATTTTGAAAATACGAAGTGTTTTATAATGTAAAATCTTTTGAAATATCATGCCTTCCGTGTCTCAAATTCACCAAGAGAACTTATATATATTTTTGACCTTAAGTGCAATGCACCTTGATTTCAAATATGATTCCACAAATGGAGAAATAACCACTCATTTTATTGGCAATGGTAAAAAATACTTGTATTCAAATTTAAAAACTGAATATACTCAAAGTTGTGAAATCTGCCAAGGAAATCTGTAGAAAAATCACATATATTCCTTTCTTCTTTTTGCAATTGATCAGACACCCTCTTACCCAATTCACAAGGACATTATAACCACACTGCCCTACACTGCATTGGATCTTCTTGGCCACATCTGCAGGTTAGCTTTGTAGAATTTAAATGATGAACCAGAACTGATGAACCAGACTATAGCATCTTGAGTTGCCAAATTTGTCAAGTATGATGAAAAAAATGAAACTGATTAAGGATTTAATTTCTATGTTTTCTTTCACAAACTACTCCTAGCTTTTTAAATAAAAAATATGTGTTCTTTACTTCATTACAAGCTATGACCTTCGCAAAAAAAGCATTACTTCCTGATGGGGTAACTGCCCTGGTTTAAGTGACAGTCAAATATAATACTTCCTTTTAGTAGCTAATAGTTTTAATGATTACAAATAACACAGCTATGTGTGTTTACTTACCTCTGAGGCACATTCTTGTAGTGTCCCCACTACTGGGGTTAAGATGTTTGCATGTGGGCATTTGAGCCATCTAGCTAACAATGGAATGCCACCAGCTTTACGGATTGCTTCTTTATTTTTGATGCTTTTGCTGCAGCTCCAGAGTGCCAAAGCCCCACAACGTGCTATTTCAGTAGTGTTTTCTGCTTGGTATCGTGTTAGACTGGTTGATCCCACTGAAATACATTCCAACAGCCCAACCTAAAAAAAACATTTTTTTTATGATCTACAAGGAAGTTTGATATTATACTGCCTTTTAATGATGCCAAACACTACCACAAGAATCAGGTATACAACATATGACATACTTTTTTGACAAAAATATGCATATGACAAGGGTACAAATTTTAATGCCTGCTTACCAATCTCTTTATTCCTCCATGCTGCCTTACTGTCCTTCGTGCTCGTTTAAATCGAGCAACATTAGCAATTGTTTCAGCTGCCAAACATTTTAGATCTTTATCTGGAGAGTCCAGTATTTTCACCATGATTTGTAAGCCCCCAAGATCTGCAATAGCATGTCTGATCAGTGTATTTTGACTAATTTCCTTCAGGATTTTTAATGAACCAATCTAAATAATGGAAGATAACAGAAATTAAACATTATTTAAGTGTACATAAACAGAAAAATTCTTTAAAATGCTGGGTTATCCAGAACATTTTATCTTTTAAATTTAATCAGAAGAAAAGAAGGAAACTGAAAGTCAAAGAAATTTATTTTTTTTCTAAAGATCCTTGAAATCAAGAAAATACAGAAATAAGAAAAAGAAATTAATTTTCTTTATACTATAGAAATATAATAAATATGAATAAATTTAAAAATATTCTAATAGAAAAGGCTTATTCATTGCTCTATTTGACAAAGCTACTTACCTGACATTTAATTTCTTCTGTATCAAGTAAATTAATTAACACTTCAAGACATCCAATGTCTCTGATAGCCAGTTGACAAGTTTCTTGAGCCAGATTGAAATCTCTCATTGAACACAATGCGATTACAGTAGCTGTTGGATTACCTCCCTAAAATAAAGCAAATAATTAACAAATGTGTAAACCGCATTTAATATAAAACTTAATCTCTTCTACTAGTACTAGTAAAACTACTACTAAAGAAGAAACTTGTTAGATTATTTTGATCCTATGGCGTTAAATAATGCAGACGTAGTAAGAAATTGAATTATTGATAAAGTCTGCAAACGGCATATAGACTGAAGTGAGAGTAAATAGCACAGGTGACAAATTACTGATATGGCTTGCTGTGAATGGACTAGTAAATTAGGCAGTTGAGTATTGTGAGTTTTGTATGAGTGTTTGCAGATAGCAAAAGAACACACAGTGAAGTACAGACATTTCGAAGAAGCTATCTGCATTCTTTGCATTGGTGTTCACTCTGGAAGAAACCGAAGAGATTCCAGCTGGAATCTTCCATTGTGGAGGACATTTCAGAGGATTTTCCTGAAACTGAATTCACTGTAGAAAGTTTTTATAAAAAACCCCTGACATTGTGAACAATAACAAATGGCCATTAGTAGACAGTATTCAACTGACTTAAAAAGGAAACAGGGTAAAATATTTGATTCAGTGGAAGTGGCATGTATCCTCCTGCTTCAAACTGCCCTGTTACCAATGTACTGGGAAACAACAAATGTGATGTCAACTTTGAAAAGAGTTCAAGGATTATCCAAGGCCTTTTAGCCAAATATCTGTGCTGGACAAATTGGTAGACTGTAATAAAGAACAGAATTAGCAGACACCTGTCTAAATATGATATTCTTGCAACAATATGATATACTTAGAGTCACCCTGGATCTGTTAACAGAAGTCCTACCTTACAAAACTTACCAAGCTTGCAGCAATGGTGATCTAGTTGATATGTCTAACTGGACCATAAGGATTTTGACAAAAAGTCAAATGACACCTTTCAAAAAAACTAAGCCACTATATTATAAGAGGAAAGGTCATTGCATAGATTGAAAATAATGAGTAAAGGATAGGAAACTGCGGATAAGACCAAATAGCGAGTTCAATAAAAGGATGTGATTTAGTGGAGTTCCACGGATCTGTGTTGAAGTTGTGCAATTCAACATACTCATAACCACCCTGAAAAATGGAAGGACTAGTTATGTGACCAAGTTTGTTGATGATATTATGATTCAGGGTCAGTTGTGACAAACTGCTAAAGAACTTACTAAGACAATAAAATAGCAAATGAGAAAATGAGAAGTGATGCACATCAGAAAGAACAAACCTAACTCCATAAATTAAATGATAGGTTTTCAGCTGACCATTAAAAATCAGAAATTATATCTTGGGGTTAGGGTAGATGGCAATCAAAAAACAAATGGAATATTAGGACTGATTGGGAAAAAAGCAGTGAACAGAGAATGTCACTATACCACTGTATAAATACATGGTTCACGTTCACCTTAAAAACTTCATGCAGTTCTGCAGCCTCAGTTTCAGGAAGGTTACCATAGCACTGGAAAAGTTTTAGAGAAAAGCAGGAAAGATAATTCAAGGTTTTTTTCAGTCTAGAAGAGGGATGCCTGAAGGGATATGATAGAGGTCTACAATGTTAGGGGTGGCACTGAGTGGGATAGATAGGGATTGACTGTCCAATGTTTCTTCTAATACAGATATAGTCTCTTTTAATAATGAGGTATAATAGGATTCAGGTTAAAAAGAAATAAAGGGAGCTGGTTCTTCAAATAAGGCAACAGACTAGTGGAACTAGTTGTGAAAGGATTCTGTTAAAGCTAAAAGATTTCACTGAAGGTCAGTAAAAACATAAATATCTCATTCAATTTTCAACTCCCTGAGCTAAAAACAAGTGGGCGCTTGGAGAGTATTAGAAAGCTCTGTGTTTGCCCTGTCCTTACTTCACCCTGGGCATTCATTTATGGTCCTGGATTTCTTCTGCATGGTAGAATATGAACAAAGTTTCACACTACTGTAAGTTACGCAGTCAAGTTTCCCACATTTGTGGAAATCAGAGGTCAGGACATCTCGAGTGCAAAAGATGAGCTTTAACATGGAAGACTTCCATCCTGATTATCACGTCTCCCCTCCTGTTGCAGTCAGGATATTGGGATACATTGCCTTTTGATCTGCCCAGTACAGTTTCTTTTATGTCTAAATTTAAGGTCATACACTTACAAATAATGAAAACAGGATATAGCTCAATGTATGAGTTCTATCCTGCAAACCAGAGTATATAAAAAGTCTTGGGATGTTGAATATGAATTTGAGATTACAGTGTAACATTTGATTAAAAGGATGAATTTTGGGATGTATAAGTGAAAGTACTGAATAGGAACATAGGTACTATCTCCTTTTAGGCACTTGTGCAACTAATACTGAAATTCTGTGTCTAATTTTCCTTTTTACAGTTCTAGAAGGAAAGTGAAAATATGGAGATGATTCAGAGAAGAAAAATAAAGATGACTGTAAGCCTGGAAAATAGTTGCATTAAAACAGACATGAGAAGAACTATTCAGTTTATTAAAAAGTAAATTAAGGTATGATTTATTCATAGCGAATAAATAAATCTATGAGGAAGAGGAATGTGATCACAGAGAGCTCTACAGTCTAGCACAGAGGTTTGATGATTCAAAGGTAAAGGTACTAAAATTTAGATGAGGAGTAAAGTGCAAGTTTTCCATTGTGTGGTTAATTATCCTTTGGAAGAAATTACTTAGAGTGATGATAAGTTTTCCAGCAGTGGAAATTTTTCAAGATTGGATGTTTTTGTAAAAGATAAGCTCTATTTCAGTCACAGCTACTAGACTAAAAGCAAGAAAAAGATCAAAGAATACACTCTGTGGTATGCAGAAAGTTAAACCATATGATAACAATGGATTCTTTTGAACCTATAATATAGATTTACTATTAATCAAATCAGGTATGAATCCAGCTGCACAGAAAGGGCTGAGCCACCATGTAGCTGCAACAGAAGCTGGAGTGCATGAGCAATGCCAACTAGTGCTAACATGGAAGTTACAACTTAGAGCACCTAGTAAATCAAACTACAGTATCCACCCCCCACGTGCCTCTGAGTTCCAGGGAAGATCTGGCTCCCATCCAGATCTGAACTGTGCTGCCCAAGCCTGTCTCTTTCAAATTACACTTTTGAAACTGTAAAGGACTTCGAGCCAACCCTTTCCAGAGGAAAATATTTTGCTCAACTGTGCACATCATACTGAAATACAGAATATTGAAAAACTGAGTAATGTTTGCTAATAAGAAACAAATAGATCTAACAAAAACATAGCACTTTGCAGCATATGTCTTAAACATAAACAGAAACAGTAAGACAAATACAGAAAAAAGTCTTTAAATTTAACATGCTCTTCAACAGATATAGCAAAAATGTAATAGAGAATCACAAGTGAGAAAATACATCCAAAATGAATGTGAGAAAAATACTTGATAAAGTTTCAGATCAGTAACTTACATCAGACAAAACACTGATCAATGAAGCGTATGTGGATGGAGCTTCATAGCTTATTTTTACTTAAATTTCTTCTAACAATAGATATCCACAGAATTTCCCCACAGAAAGTTGTTTAAATATAAAAGTAATTTTTTAACATCTGTAACATATAGTGTCCTAAAGGAAGATTCCTACAACTTTTCATGTAACCTTTTTTTAATCATCATTATTATCTTGATTTCAGAAGAAAATGAAATGCATCTAGCTTTAAGAACATAATTTGATCTATTTTTTAAAATATGTCCTAAGGAATAAAATATTATCGCGATTTCTCAAATGTTTTCCTAGAGAAGTCAGTTTACCCACACATATCAAAGTCTAAGTGATTTTTTAAAAAATCTGTAAGATATGATTCCAAAACTATATAGAATATTCTGTAGCTCAAAAGGACCAACAGCTGTCATTTTACGAAGTCT
This sequence comes from Gavia stellata, assembly GCF_030936135.1. Classification (NCBI taxonomy): domain Eukaryota; kingdom Metazoa; phylum Chordata; class Aves; order Gaviiformes; family Gaviidae; genus Gavia; species Gavia stellata. The sequence continues at coordinate 18,191,048 of NC_082599.1, read as the reverse complement.
GTGGTCTTTTCATATAGCTTAGACTTTGAGATTTACTTTGCTTTATATTATAAAAAGTTTGCAACAGGTGTTTAAAGAGAAAACTTGCCTTTTCTATTATTTTACATAAATGTAAGAAGTATATTGCTAAACTGACAAGCGATGTCCCTTCTTTTGAGGAGTGCTTCTCCTACAGTGAAACTACATTTATACATAACATAGTAATTAATAATTCACTTATCTTACACATATAATGGTTGGCATATGACATTTAATATGGCCGAGTTTTTAAAAAATAAACAACTTTTAAATCTCTTATATTAAATAAAAATAGAACTGTATATAAAAATATATATGCATTTTATTTTTTGGCTTCAAAAGCGCACAAGCCACTTGAACTGTTTTTAAAGTAAAACCACAATAAAATATTTTTCATATGTGCTGAAGCATCAGTTCTACAAAGTAAGAAATATTACTGATGGTTTCAACAATTATTTTTTGTTTCTTGAAGTTATCATTACAGTAAGTCTTGCAGTACTTACAGCATAGATTTTAACATGCATGGAAATAGTTACCTCTCCATTAAGTTGACATAAAATCTGCATCATGTTGTTACACCATTTGAAATCTGATATGTTGGATGCAAAATAAACTCTACTGGCAGATGAACAATCAATTTTAAGGCTTGAAATTAAACACAGATTTAGTTCAAAATGTGCCTCTCTTCCTATATGGTGGTATAACGTATATATCCACAAATTAAATGAAAATAAAACAGTACCACTGCTACACTATCAGTAAAACATCTTCTGTGCAATTTATGTGTAATGTCTCTATTATGATACTGAGAGCTCACAACTGAGAATTACAGAACCATAAAGAATGTCTAGCAAAGCTTGTCTTTCTTTTGCTTTTATTTTTGAGGTGTTTAACAGACCACTTTTATAATACAATAATGCACAGATAAATCTGGTTAAAACTTTTAATGTATGTATACAAAGGCAGCTGGTTTAGATGATGATACGACTGTATATAAATTTGGTATCTGTGAGTCCAACCTCACGTTCTGTGATGGGAGGAAGAAAAGAAACAGATCTCTATGAGTCCTTCCCCGTAAAATTTCTCCATTACACTAGGGCAGGGTGTGGAGCCTGCCTTTATATTCTTTCCACAACTGAAAAGGGCATTTCAGGAATGGTGAAAGCTACAGAGGTGTCACAAAAAGCTTGCTGAATTATCTTTTCATTCTTAAAAATGTAAATTAAGATTTAATGTAAAAAGGAATATTAGCCCAGCTAGATTGACTGCCTTCTTAATACAAGTCATTGAGTTTTCATCCATTTATTTTTGTGTACCACAAAGTAACTAGCATTTGACTAACATATACTTTGCGTCTGTCTGGGGCATGACTTCGGTCTTGTTTTAAAGATGTCAAGAAATTGGAATTCTAAAGACTAATCATCTTTACTGTTAAAATAATAATCTTGCCTGACTTCACCTCTTTTTTTCCAATACATTTTGAAATTCTGGACACCAGAACAAGACTCACTGCTTCCAAAATCAATCTTACCAGCGCTGTATAACAAGGTAACCTTACTTCCCTAAGCCTACTCACTGCTCCTGATTATGAAAAAGAGCATTCATTGTCTTTGCCACAGAAGTACTGAGCAACTGTTCAGTTGCTTGCATGCTAACTTCTAATGTTTTTAGGGTAACTGTTTCCAGAAGACAGTCCCCCACTGTACAGGCATGTTCTGAATTTTGTGTTCTCATCTACTTAGTTTTGCACCTGGGCATCATGAAGCACATTTGATCTGAATGGAGACACCCTGCCAAGCAATTCAGATCTGCCTTTGAGAGCCTGTCCTATTATTCCACATACCTCGCCATTTCTGGTTTTCAAGAGTGACTTCATATTCACATCCAGAACTCTGACAAAACTGTTGAACAGTGCTAGGTTTAGTCACCAGTATACTAGAAACATCCTTATTTGGTGATGTTTCTCCAAATATGACTGTACGCATTGATTAGTCCATTCTGAATGCACAGCAAGATGCAAGATGCATAAACTTTTGGCTGCATCCAGGCCCCCTTTTCACTGGCTTGTTTAATGTCCTATCTTTCTCGATTTAAAAATCCTCACGCCTTCAGAAATTCTTCCTTAGGATCTCATGGAATGATGGACACTGCTTCTGAAGTATTCAAGTACCTTCTGACACCTTCCGGCAGAAACACATTCAAATACAGCAAGCCTCTCCCCCACCCCACTACTCAAAAATCTCAAGTTATGGTGGCTTCTCAACAATAGAAAATGGTAGAAAATAGCTACCTACTTAGTTGCTGGTGCTAATGTTTGTTAAAATTAGTATTTAAGGTCATCCTAGGGCTTCTTAAGCCACAGGAGAGTTCCAGTGGGGGGAAAAAACAAAATTAGCTACTGGGATGCATTTTAATACTCTTAAGCATTTCACTTTTCTCTCTGCAAGTTTGTTAAATGAATTTTACAATGAAAAGAACTGGCAAAGATGGCTTTGTGCTTATTTTGCAGCCATTAAAGCAGCTGAAATAATCTTGATTCCAAATATAAGTCAGGGCAGTTTGAAGGCTGGTTGCCCAGGATGTTGCACAGGTACAATAATGTTTTTAAAAGGCATTGTATCAAATAGCAAATAAATAAAAGCTAGTAGGAGGTCAGAAATTCATCCATTGTTGTTATGTAAATTCAGGAAACCAAAAGGCATGATGTAATGAGAAGGAAAGAGGAAGTTTAGAAGAGTCATCAGTGCCTTAAAAAATTACATAAAGAGTACAAAAGCAAGAATCTCTTTGAGGGTGAAGAACAGGAAATGTAGAAAGAGATTAATCAGGAAAAATCATGAACTCTTCAGCTGGCTGAAACTCAGGACGCATGCAGAGAGTGAGAAAAAGATCAAGCAATTAAGAATGAAAATAAAAGAATAATACAAGCATATACGGACACAAACCAAAATACAACTACCAAGGGGCACACAAGTTGAAACCATCATTTTGTGTGATACTTCCGTAATAATCAAGAGGAAGAAAACTGTTAGTCAACAGCAAGCTTTCAACAAATGCAACCAAGAAGGCTAAAAGCATTAATGGGTCTTTTTTATGCATTAGTCTTTACTATGCTCTAGCAATGTATACTTAAAGTCAATGATGACATAGTAAACACTTTGCTTATGCTAAGGACATAGATAACTTAGATGTTTTCATACTATCTGAGCTTCATGGAATCTGCCCTATGGTACTCACAGAATCGGCTGATGCCAAAGGCATTAATTTGCAGAACTGCAGAAAAAAAATCTGGTGTTAACAATGGAACACAACATAGATACTGTCTATCAATATCATAATGTTGTCAGAAAAAAAAGCAAACTTTACAGAGAGGCTTATAACCAGATTTGTAACCTGTAAGATACAAGAAATCATCCTTCTTCAGTTTGGCACTGATAAAACCACAGTTTAAGTACTACATCCATTCTAGGTATCATACTCAAAAAAGATACTGACCAACTTGATGAAAACCAGAGAAGCATAGCAAAATATCTCAAAAGTACGATCTACACAGAAAAACTGAAGGAATTAGAGCTGTTTACTCTAGAGATGAAAAGAATAAGAAGGTGGTTTAAAGAACAGCTATAAAGACATTCATCTGTTCTCCAGGTCCATTATGGGTAAGACAAGAAATAATGGGATTAAATTACATCAGGGCTAATTTATGCTAGGTATTCGAAAAACATTTTAATGGCAAGAATATTTAAATTTTGGAATATATTGCTTACAGCAGTTATGAAATCTCCATCACAGGAAAGAAGAGTTAAAGAAATATATGTCCAGAAGACACAAAAAGAATTGATGCTGTTTTGGAGGCAAGCAGATGGAGTAAATGACCTCCTGAATTCTGCTCTAGCCCTATTTTCTATTATTTATTTTTTGTGAAATTTTATGACCATGAAATTTTGTAAATATTAAATGTTTTTGATCAGATATTTCCCTCTCTTCTTTAAAAAAAGATGATAAAAAATAGATAATAAGATAGTAAAAAATACAGGCTTAAGATTTCCATATCACATGTCCCATCTTAATTAAATCCTTTCCTAGTGAATACAAAGCTTTAGATTTTGAAATTATGATCTCAGTTCAGTAGGCTAGGAAAGAAAGATACAAAATTTCCTCTAGAGTCATCTACACCATTAAATACCATTAAAAACAACATTAAAAACACCATTAAATCTTTTGCAGATGATCTGCCAGCAGGCAGAAACATTAGCTTTTCAGATAGCTGAGACTGTACAGGAACTGTACAGGAGACCTATGGAATATCTAACCTGGTATAGTCCACTTTATGGCATGCATTACCCTGTTCCTTTTGCTTGAACCTTCTGACATCATATGTGGCATAATTATGTCACTTTGACTGATCTTCCTACAGTAGAGACCTGTATCAGAGTTTAATATTGTCACAGTTGACACTACAGAAAGGATGCTGTTATGAGAAAGGCACCATACCTGGACTCAGGATACCAGTGGTCCTTGAGTCCTTTGACAAAATTCCTGCCTGCTACTGGCCAAATACCTTTTCCCAGTATCTTTGTTCCCCACTTTCAACTGAAACCTAAAGGCATTATTGGAGTACAAGTAATAAAAGTACTAACAAGACCATAAAGATGATTTCAAACGTGTTGCCCAATTTGTACTAAAATGCACATACATGCATGGAAAAATACAGACGTTACAGTAAAGTTATAGTGCATTTCAGTTTCCTGAGAGAAAGCAAGATTAAATAAAATGAAAATTATATAGCTTTTGTCTCACAAACATCTCCATAAATATTGTACCTATCTGGATTTTTTTAATTAATTTATTTAATTTGTATTTGGGTTTAGAGTGAATATGACTGAATGCAACCAGGAGACGAAATATCATTTTACTTTGCATGGCAATGTCAAGGATTTTTTTTTCTGTTTAGACCTATGGCTGAAATTTATTTTGCCATAGTAAAAGTTCATTTTTTTTACTGTATGAAGTCCTGGATAGATACCTTAATGTGCATGTCTGTGATAGTATGCCTATGACTGAATAACAGGAAAGAAAATGCTGTTTGTGGTCAGTTTTGTCATTCTTATGTATAATAATATCCTACTTTTTATTATGAGTATGTATAATCTGAATGGCAGTTACAATATACTTGAAAAAATTAGGACCAAACATACCAGGTCAATATATTTTTAGAAAATACTGAACAAACAAAATAGTTTTATGTGATACCCAAAAGAAAGTAGGTCACATTATAGAAACCTTTATTGTTATACCAGAAATTATTTAATTAAAATTCATTAAGGGAATTAAAAACTCCTAGAACAAAGCCATTGTTTAAGTGGAATCCTGGCCCAAAATATTATTAAAATATTGCCATTTTTATAAAAAAAAAAAAAAAATCCAAAATAAGTAGTAAAGTATAAAACAGAATTCTTCATTTACACCTTTGTGACTTTTTGATTTTCTGTTGAACTTGACTCTCTCAAATCACAGACTATTTTGTAATTTTCTGCTGGAAAATACTTCAAAATTTAAATAGATTTTGATAAAGCTTAATGAAACACTGATTATTGCAGTATAATATGTATAATATGCTTCAGCAAGGCAATTTTTCTATGCTAGTGAACCTCTAAACACTCAGTTTTGTTTTGGTTTAAATACTAGTTCCAATTTTTCATTTTAGTTTATAAAACATACAAGCTGCAACTTGTTAAGAGATGAGTTATGGTCAAGTATAACTGAGTTATGGAATAATTCCCTGCCCCATTTCCTGAATCTCTGGCATTCTTTGGCTACAGCCTGGCAGTATGTAAACCATACAGATTAATATAACTGAAGTCAGTGGATAATCACAGGCATCACAAAATCCAAAACATTCACATTGGACTAACACCGTGCACAGAAGTTGCACAGTTTGAGTTGCAGATTAATACCTTGACCCTGACCCTTCACAGGGACAGAAGTTACATATATGTTATGACCCAGACACAGTGAGTTTAAATTGTCACCGTATTTTATGAAATTGAAATTAGTTTCCAAACAAAAGAATAAGTCTATTATTTTCTGAGTGAACCAGAAGGTTTTGTTAGGCAACTGTTGATTCCCTCTTGAAAACTCTCCCAAGACATGGACCCGTTCTGTTAGCTTTCCTTTTCCGATTCACAGTAATTGGATTCTACTATAGAGGAGGTAAGAGTCAATGTAGTTCATGTGCAAACATATGAACTTTTAATTCATTGGACTAGGAATAGTAGAATGTTTTTCCCGGTAACTTCTTAAACCTCAAACTTCGAGAGAAGTGAGATGCTGACCCAAAAACCACAGAAAACCTGGCCAAGGTAATATATAGTATCTTAACAGGGCAAGTTTATCTTCCTCTCATTTGTGAAATTTTTAGTTTAGGAGTGTATTTGTTCCCCAGTTGCATCTGGACAATTTTGTAAAGACAATGGACCACACTCTTTTCAATCCTAGATAAATTTGGGGAGAAAAATAAAAAGATTGTAATGTGGACAACAGACCCACAATCCCATTGTGATTTCTAGATCAGATCAATGCAACAGATGGTAATTTGGGATTTAATCTAATTGATCCATCAGAAACTACTCTTACCACAAAATGTCACCATTCAAGAGAACATGTGAGCACTGAGGTCATTCTGAATTTTAGCTCTGGTTTAGGTTTTAGTTACCACAGGCCACCTGTAGTACCTTTGGTAGCCGTACTGGAGTACAAGCTCTCAGATGTATTATGTGCCAGTACAGATAGGTGAGAACAGCTAGTTGAGCTAATATCACAGAATCACTAAGGTTGGAAAAGACCTGTAAGATCATCAAGTCCAACCATCAACCAAAAAAAACCCAACACCATGCCCATTAAGCCATGTCCCACAATGCCACGTCCACACATTCCTTGAATACCTCCAGGGAGGGTGACTCCACCACTTCCCTGGGCAGTTTATTCCAGTGTGTTACCACTCTCTCAGTAAAGAAATTTTTCCTAATATCCAGCCTGAATCTCCCCTGGTGCAACTTGAGGCCATTTCCTCTTGTCCTGTCACTCATCACCTGGGAGAAGAGACCAACACCCACCTCTCTGCAACCCCCTTTCAGGTAATTGTAGAGAGCGGTAAGGTCTCCCCTCAGCCTCCTCTTCTCCAGACTGAACAACCCGTTCCCTCAGCCGCTCCTCATAAGACTTGTGCTCCAGACCCCTCACCAGCTTCGTCGCCCTTCTCTGGACACTCTCCAGCACCTCAATGTCCTTCTTGTAGTGAGGGGCCCAAAACTGAACACAGGATTCGAGGTGCGGCCTCACCAGCGCCGAGTACAGGGGCACGATCACCTCCCTGCTCCTGCTGGCCACACCATTTCTGATACCGGCCAGGATGCCGTTGGCCTTCTTGGCCACCTGGGCACACTAATGGCTCATCTTCAGCCGGCTGTCGACCACCACCCCCAGGTCCTTTTCTGCCGGGGGAGCTCTCCAGCCACTTGTCCCCAAGCCTGTAGTGTTGCATGGGGTTGTTGTGGCCAAAGTGCAGGACCCGGCACTTGGCCTTGTTGAACCTCATACAATTGGCCTGGGCCCATCCATCCAGCCTGTCCAGATCCCTCTGCAGAGCCTTCCGACCCTCGAGCCCATCAACACTCCCACTCAAAATATAAAATACAAAGTAACCCAGAAGGCCACGATATAAACTTAAAAACTCTTGGGTAAAAAGAACAAAAATGATGTTTCTCATAGAACAGTGAGTAACTTAGATTCATATAATTCCTCAAAGAAAGGACATATATATGTTTTAGTGACCAGAAGGCAGATAAGGTCCTTTGCACCTGTGTAGAAATTATTGGAGTTTTTACTTTGCTTTTCTGATTGCTCAAACAACATCAATCTCAGTCAGATATCACAAAATCTCCACATGTTGCTGTTTTTTTGGACAGCTAATTCTTACAAATTCCTTCTAGATTTTTATTTATTCCTGCTTTTCTCCAGAAATAGAAATCCAGAAATCCAGATAGCCTCTCTCTTTGTTCACCAACATAGTGTCAGAAGAACCGTCCTAAAAATGTGAGGATACTTTGCAGCCCACTCCCTGAAGAGCTCCAGAGACAGTGCAGCATATGGTGATAAGAAGGTAAAGAGCTATGCAAAGCCAGTAGGTCTGGTCTACTAAAACCCTTCTGAAGAACTAAAAGCAACACAAACCTATAGGATGCTGATGACATGCCTATTGTCTATGTAAACAAAGCTCAAGCACAGTCACCAAGCTGGCTAGGGCAAAGTTAGAGCACAGGTATCTAGCAGATGCCCAGCAATTAATTCTCCCATTAACTGAGGACTACCAATTAGTTTCTAAGGCTATTACCAAAAAGGCTGATCTTTACAAAGTACTCCAAGGAAAAAAGGCCAGAAAGCATGCAAACCCCTATTTCCAAATACATAAAGAATCTGGAATAAGAGTAGGCCTTCAAAAGACTACTTCACAGAATTACAGAATCACAGAATCACTAAGGTTGGAAAAGACATGTAAGATCATCAAGTCCAACCATCAACTAACACCACCATGCCCATTAAACCATGTCCCACAATGCCTCGTCCACACGTTCCTTGAACACCTCCGGTGATGGTTACTCCACCACTTCCCTGGGCAGCTTATTCCAGTGTTTCACCACTCTCTCAGTAAAGAAATTTTTCCTAATATCCAGCCTGAATCTCCCCTGGTGCAACTTGAGGCCGTTTCCTCTTGTCCTGTCACTCATTACTTGGGAGAAAAGGCCAACACCCACCTCTCTGCAACCCCCTTTCAGGTAATTGTAGAGAGCATTACACTCACATTACACTCACTGATGATTTCAAATGCACAAGACTGTGGGGATGGGAATCATCTGTCTAAATTAACTCATCTACAGCCATCCTACATTCCTGATAATTAAGATCGAGTCATCTATAGCCATCCTACGTTGCTGTTAATTGAGATCAAGTCAACAATGAAGTTGAAAACATGATCCATCTCACTCTGAATTAGATGCTTAAAATATCAGATGAATCACATCCTAAAACTGCCTATTTTTCCCACTGATCATAAGGGTAGCCTTGAATGCCCAGCTCAGCTACAAACACCTACTCTGTTTACATTTAAAGGTAGGTGAGATGAATCCCAGTCTAGGTCTGGCCTTTTATGTCTTAGCACTAGAACAAGGATACAGCCCCCTCCCTGCCTTTGGCCACTTCATCTGAGGAAAATAAAGCATATATATTTTTAAAAAGAACATGCAGAAATTAGCAGGAAATGAGGACTGAATGAGAAAGAGAAAAGGGTCTAGGATTACATTAAAAAAAAAAAAAACGCACAAGCAGCACTACTGTTTTTTAATTTAACATTGATATTTGTAAATCCTGACTGCAGACTTGGAGATGTGACATATACTGCTTATAATACAGATGTACTACTGACCTTGTCTGATAGTGTCAGACCTGCCTAAGCAATTTTGATTTTGCCTAGCACTTGGCTCACACAGAGAATAAAAGCCTTAATGTTATTACAGCTATTTTATTTTTATGGATCCAACTCATTTGGGAAACCAGTGGAAGTGAATCTGTGGAGAAAATTTAATGACGTTGAACTAGGAAGGACCTGTGCCTGTATAGATGACTGGAGAGCCAGAATGCTGCTGAAGTTTCATAAGCACTGAGCAGACAGAAAAGACAGTGTGATTTGAAACCAGCCAAAAAAGATTTTGCAAGAAAAACAAAATGATACCAATAGTTTATGAAAAACTACAAGAAAAATGTTCTCTGGAGAAATAAAACAAACTTAAAAACTGAGCTTAGTGAGACCACAGGAAAAACAAATATAGATGAAGATATGGCTGAAGCACAGGCATGCTTCTGAAATAACTGCATGTATAGTAAGCTGAGATTAAATTGAGCCTAGATCCAATGTGGAACACTTAAAACCAATGCAGAATGCTGTTCTCACTTCTTAAAACTCTTGGTAGCTTTCAGACACAATCATGTTCTAAGTCTTCAGGAAAGCCAACAATTTTATTATCTGCTTCATGATTATAAAGCTGTAAGTCAGATTGAGACAGCTGTGGCAATTTACAATTATTTTAGAGATACAGTAGTTATGGTGTCAAAACCGTAGCTCATTAATTGAATTACCTGCTTTTACAATAGAATACAATCCTGCAGAAAGAGACTCAAACGTCAGTTATTTTACATTTTTTCCCTCAGCCCTTAATTTTTGACATACCATCTCTTCTTTCTTGTTTTTTGTTGAATTCTACTTTTTTTGCTTTTTTTTTCCCTGTATTTCTATTTTGTCTTTCATCTAATCAGCTATGAAACTCTTAGGAATGGGTGACCCTCAGAACATTAATTAAACCTCCACTACACAGAAATCCATCAGAATCGGTGTTAATGGTCAAAATCAACTGGCTGTTATGAATTTTATGTGTCTCTTGTGATGAGGAATGATTGTACAGTATTTTGAGGAGAGAGCTATGCAAATGCTTCATAGTTGCCAATTATAATAATAATTTGAGAGTTCCCCATTTGCCAGTATTCCCTACCCAGTAAATTTATCATAAAAATATTTCTTTCTCATTATCAGCACTGGCTAGGTTGTTAAAAAATATGTATCTTAACTACAAAATGCAGTTTTGCCATATTTTTATCCCCTTTTTTTTCAGTAATCACATTCTTTACTGAAATTTAAAAAGAAAAATCTTGGCTTATACTGGAAGATGGGAACAAGAGATGTTCATGAACAGTGGAGAAGAGAGTGATATGAAGAGATTACTTGCCAAGGCTGACAGGTTAGCCAAACATGTGCCTAGAAACACTAGCAGGTGGCACATGATTATGTCTCATTCATTTGTTATTTTCTGAAAAATAACAGTCTGTCTCTTAGCCAAACTACAGCAAAATTTTTTTCATCTTTATCTTTCAGTTCCGTTGAATAAGATCCTTCATATTACCTGACCATTTACTTTCATAAGGGAAGAGAAAAGATTTATTGTTAGTCACTCTACTAATAAGGTTAGCTAAATTATCTGCAAAGTTGGTCAGTCCTGAAAACACAGTGGCAAAATTATTTTATATACAAAAATATTTTATATGCACTTATATATGCTTATTTTGTATTTAATAGCTAAAATATAATCTCATGCAAGCCTTGCTCATGTGATATTATAAAGGAAAAACAGTTAACTCTTATGCACAAATTGTGGAAAAAATAATATAATGTGCAACGTATTTCCTACACATGTAAGGTTATTTTTGCTCCTGCTATTAGATTCTAATATTTGCCTCTATTCCACATCTAGGGCCAGATTTCAAGATTACAGATAAATTTCTTTGATAATTTTGCACACAAAATAATTTCTAAGTTTGTTACATATCTGACCAAATTCATAACTTCTGTGATGATCATCTAAGTATCCAATCATAGCTGTAAAGTTCGACCCACTAGTAACTCTTCACGGGAAAGTGGAAGCAGAGTCAAGAAATAGAGAGTTAGTTCCTCAGAAATTGTATTTGCAGTTCTCTGTGCAGTTTGTTGTTCAGGGATATCCATACACACCAGTGATTTTAGACTTTTTCTATAACTACCACAAAACTTTTGAGCAGTATTACAATGTGTAAAATAAGTAAACAAACAATTGGTACTTTAGTGGGTACACTGTAACACTAATACTATTTTTTCTCGTCTTACAAAATTTAAAATTACTTTTTGTGTAGTTTCACTTTAAATGAAATAGTATTAAAAGACCCATTTTATTCCTTAGGCTAATATGTTCATGTCTATTTTGAGATTCTGAATTTTAGAATAAAATAGAATAACTTTTCTGCTAATCCCAAAATACAGTTGATTTCTTAATCCATGCATAGTTTACGAAGCTGATTTAAATTTTCGTAATGAGTACTAGTGTAATTTTAATAATTTGGAGTATTTCCAATACCATTACAACTTAAGAAAGCTGTACTTTTCCATTATGCAGTTAAAAAATATCATGTCTGTCCTCTATTTCATATAAATTTTGAGAAAAATCTACAAGCCACATCAATGTCTTTGCAAGTGCCATAAATTTATAATTGGTTCATATAAAAGAATTGCTGTATATACTACCTGTTAAACCACAGGAGGGTTGAGACTGCTACACAATTTTCATTTGAACAAGAAAGTAATAATTTCTTTTGAAAGGCTGGATGTTTTCTAACACAAAATTTTGTGAGGAAGATATCTATTTTTCAGACATCTAAAACGTTACACCTCAGCTATGACAAGTCTCAAAGTCTCATCTTAAGCTGTGACTGACTTTATATCAATGCATAGTAGGGAATTGTGCAAATGGTTGTTGACTGCCTCCTCCTTCCCCTCCAACTAGAAAAATGTCACATTGCAAACGTTGCATGTAGAGTGCAAAAGAACACACACACACCCCCCACCACCCCCGCAACTGCCATTTAAGATTTGGTCCTCAAATGTTCTGAAACAGGCTCCTTCTTTCTGTAACAGTTTGGACCTTCCTTGTCCACATTCCTACTTTTCATGCATGCATGGATTTCCTGCACCCTGGTTTGCCCCAAACCCCTAAATTCCAACCTCCAGATGTCTCCCTAACTTTTCCTGGGGAATAAAAGCATCCCATACTGTTTATCAACAATATCTACATGAACCTCTCATTTCAGATCCTGCATCTTAGCTCCTGGCAGAGCCTCCCTGCATCTTTTCACTGTCTATTTGAATTTCTGCATTTCTAACCTGTACCTTTCTTCCCCAAGAATGCTAGTGCCCTCCATGTACACATTGCTCAGCTGGGGATCCACTATTCCTTCCTGCAAACCAACACATAGCTGCATTTCTCTAACTGATGAATTTGAGCTTCCTAAGAAGAGGAAATAAACTCTGCCTGCAGTGCAGGAGCCACACTACATCCTCCTGGCTCACCTCCGCTCGCACTGCAAAGGGGAAGCAGAAGTGATGGGCAGTAGCCAATACTCACTGCAACACATGCACTGTAAGAACTAGACCCATAGTTTTGATCTCTTAAGACTTTCATTTCCTTTACTCAATTGCCTAGAAATAAGCGAGGACTTTTAGAGGGAGTTGGAGAGAAAGAAAAGGGCAGAGGCAGAGACCAGAAGGAATATTCCTGTACATTCCTGCCTCCCTGGCCTGTTTGCCATCTTTATGTAATGTAAGCCCAATACAGAGGGGCCTCCTGTCAGCTACAGAAATGTTGTTTGGATGCAACAGTCTTCCAAAGGTCTTGCCAAAATGCAGCTGTGGAGCAGACCTGAATACATCCAGTGTATCCCGCAGTTCTTTCAACGTTTTCCTTGTCCACCCAATGAGATTTCACTGAGTCATGTGACAGATGTCCTCCCTTCCCAGCCATCCACTGCAATGCAGCACCAGCACACACAGGCACCTGGGAGCTGGTGTTCAAGGCCATACTCGGGGCACATCCTCCCTAGCTCCTGTGCAGCCTTTCTCCAGCTCCTGCACCTGGCACAACATGCAAACAGCTGGGGAGAGACAGCAGGTTTGTCCACCTATGATTCCAAAGTAGAAAAGAAACACAATGCTGTTCTGGGAATGAGGTCGTTTGAACTGGAGTAACTCAAAACAGATATGAAATTAGTGGATATTTTACATGAGGTGTGAGACTTGACTGGTTTCACTAGTGTGACCCTGAAATATAGCCAAAAGTAGAATGACTTTCCAGGTAAGAAACTGAAGGAAGAATTCTGTAACTGACATGGTCCCGCAGAACTCTATCCAGAGCTCACCCTGGCATAGGTGTACATATAAATCACACCCTTACAGGGAACCAAAACTGAGCAACACAAGGGCTTAAGGCATTAAAGACTTATTCTGGAGACTGGAGTTATTCCTGGCGCAGTCACAACATCTCAATTTTATCTTAAAACTGTCAATAATCAGTGCTCAATGGCAGGCAGCACAAAGCATTGTGCCCAGCTACCACCTTTTTTTTTCTCTTCTTTTTTTTTTTTTTTCAGTGAACAGCCCCAGCTCTGCTGCAAAGATTCTGTATTTCAACCTGATGCTCCCCATTTCTAGTAAAAAGTTCATTGTAAAATGTGACCCCTTCACCCTATTCCTAAAATTTTTCACATGTAAAATGTAGTCCTTTGGCTAGAAATGTAATACTTCAGAAGCACTACTTTAATAAATAATGTGACATCTGAAGCAGGCTCTCCTGAGTGAATCTCACTGTTGCAAACAACAACAGAGCGCTTCATTCCAATTTTTTCTACTCTAGCCTCAAAAGATGCCTAACAACGCCATCACCAAGCTCACTGATCTTTCTTCCCTGCCTGTTCTTAAGTCGTTGGGGAGGCATGGCAAGAGCACACATGCTCTATCTTCTATTTCACAGCCCTGGGAAGCTTGAAGGTAGGACAAGGAGCCAGACCACAGAAGCAGCTGCTTCCCAGTGGAGCAATTCCAACATGGCTGCTCTTTCCCAGAAAGGAGGGGGAATGGAGAAGGGCAAAAAGTCAGAAGGGAATTTCCCCTGCACTGGAATTTTCTCTCCATGAAGAGGTATATAAATACATAGTCTACAGGCACAATTCGCAGGATCTGGCAAGTTTGCTTTATACAGGAAGCAAACATCTTTTTAAGTTTTAATGACAATCTAACATTGGTATAAAAACTAGGTATCTTTCAGGTTTTATGGAAGTTTTGTGTTTGCAAATTGATCTTTTATAGAGTCTTGCTGAACTGTGATTCACATTTACTTTAGCAGACATTCAAAAAATGGTTGCACCTACAAATTATTATACTTCCTAACTTGGTATCTCAAACATCTATTCTTTAAGGCATTTTATTAAATTTTTAAGATGTGCAAACAATGTATACAACCTCTGAAGACACACAAACCCTCTGAAATTTGTGCCTCTATATAAACACGCTGGTAGATACTTAAATATTGCAGTCATAAATTTATTTTCTCTTATGTTGCATGTGTCATGAACACTTGCCTACATGAACAACAAGAATGCCAAAAAATCTCCTAAGTCTGGCCAGAGTGCAGTATTTATACTTGAATTAAAATGAATTCCATGTGCAAGCTAAAGTAGCACTCCATCAATAAAAATTTCAACCACTGTCTGTGGTATGGCACTGAGGCATCTCTTTTCAGCTTTATCTGACATTAGGGATTTCTTGCTTTACGCAGCTAAGAATCAACCGAGAACTATTTAAAGTATATCCTCAAGTACTTTGTTTAATTTATATCTGATTGAAAGAACTATTGGAAGACTTGGGTGTGCATGAATACATACACAAATATACATTTGAATTTTCATAACAAAACTTCATATGATAGAATTTTTTATTATAAACACTTCTTAACAGGTACTCACAATTTGATCAAAAATGCTCCCCTTTCTTTTCTAGTTCTAAGCCATTAAGTAAATTTGCTTGTTGACAGCTGGAACAAAATATACTGATTTCTAAAACAGAGGAGCATGAAAAATATATTTTCCTATTTGCCATTCTCACTCTTCATTCAGAATGGTTTCATGCAAGTGTAGATATGTTTCAGCATCCAATCAAGTCCAATACTAAAATCTAAACATGACTACATGAAAGATCTAGAGAGGAAAGGGAGTTTGAGAATTATGTAACCAGGAGAGAAGAGCCTTGTCAGTAAATAAGGTGGTCCATAGATGGGCCAATGAAAAGATTTCTGGGAGTTCGTCAACAGTAATGAATTTCAAGTATCCTCTCCAGACCTTGGGTCTTTGCTAAAAAGTAGCATGGTTATTTCTCTGAGCTCTCAGAAAAGTACAAAGAGGTGGTCCATAAGACAGACAGAAGCAAACTATTAGTAGATTGAAAGATTTGAAAACAACACCTTGAACTGTGATTATATGCAAATAGAAGCAATTGTATCACGCAAAATGGGTATAAATAGCGTTTAGCATTAGCAAGTTACATACTGAATGTTACACCAGATTACACTTGCAAAGGGTTATTTTAGCATAGCCAAAATAACAAGAATATAGAGGTCCAACCTAGAAAATATAAGGCAAAGAGAATTGTAGACATACTTCTATTATTCATGCTTTTCAGTGTCTCTTTGGCTACAGCCACTAGCATAGGTCCCATATACACTAACTGAGAACAAGCAGTATGAGTGCACTGAAAACTGTTTAAAAGACTAAGTTACTCTTCTACAATGGTTAAAGGACTGGAAGGAGCCAAAGCTTTGCTTATTCCTCACAAGTATTTCTGCTGTACCAAAGGCCAGCACCATCATCTTATCAGTCGGCAGTGTATACTCTGCAGCTGCACTCAAAAAAACAAATAAACCTGCGCTTTCATTAGTAACTTATAGTACATAAATTCCAGCACAAACTTGTAAAGGAATTTCTCCTGAGGGAAAAATATAATTAGTTTTAGAGTTTTCCAGAATAGTAGAGGGTTGTAGGTTTTTTTACGTGTTTCAGACATACACAGAATTCTAAACATCTATATTTATAGGTTCCAAAAGATTTTCAACAAGTCTGTGTAAAAAACCATTTTTTTGTTTTAGAGGATGGCTGTTTATCATATGTTTTCTTGTCCACTAACAGCATCTATCCAGACATAAGACCACGATAGAATTACTTCAGTCATGCATTAATCATAGTTGATGAAAGACTTTAGGCAAGTATTCAGTTTTAATAAAAACTTTTTAAAGTTACTATCCGCATAAAAAAAAATCTTGGAAAGTTCACCCAAAAAGCAAAACAGAAACCAAATAATTAATAAAGAAATTATACCATCTTAAGTTTTAAATAACACTGAACAGATGGTTTAATCTAAGGGTCTATATAAGCCAAAAATAGCAGATTAAAAAAATGCAGGAGAAACGGGTCTGTGATAGGAAAGTCCACAGTTCCAGGATTTGAACATACTACATCGCAAGGCTATTCTAAAACATATGGAAGGTGGAAAGGATGAGGAGCTGGTCTGGTGTCCTCAGATGTAGAAGATAGAGTAGCTTTTTTTTTAAATAAAATTTATCAATGCTTATTTACCTTTAAATATTTTGCAAGTTTCTGAATTCCCCAGTATTCTGAGGGCAAATCAGTGTTTCCTTCCTGGTGACGTACAGGCTGTTCTTCATCTTCCTCAGTCTCTGAGGAACTTTCACTAATGTCTTCAAGCCTGCCTGATGTTTTACTAAAAATAAATAATCAGCATCACACATTTTAAACAGCTATAAACTAATATGAACAAGCACATTTTAAACAGGTATGGCAACACTGCCTAGTAACAGAATTAGAAAAAAATAATTGACATTGCCAAATACTAAGTATGGTGGTAACTACTGTAGATATGGAAAATAAAAAAAATGAAGGAAGAAAAATAAGTAACACATACCATTTTGAAGCTGGTTGTATTTTAACAGATTCAGAAGAAATGCCACTGGCTTTCTTTTTGATTTTCAAAGACACAGCACTACTTCTCCCTTCTTCTTCAGCATCTTTTTTTGCTGCCTTGTCACTAAAATATTTGGTTTTATTTAAAAAAAAATTATTTTATATATACATAGAACTAAAAAGCTATGGTTGGACACATATTATGTCAGTATGTATGAGCTCATGAACCTACACAATAAACTTCATTAAACAGTAAGTGTGCTATGTCTTAAGTGACTAATTTTGCTTTAATAAAATAGTGGAATATTAGAAATATTGTATTATGCTGACCCGTATGTGATACAAGAACAAAGAATGAGCATATGCAGACAGACCACAGGTCCATTTATCCTAGGATGCCATCTCCAACCATGACCAATAGCAGCTATCTAGGTAACAGTAGAACAACAATGGAAGAACACAGAAATTATTTTTTCCAGAATATTTTTCAGCAAATTGTGATTCAGGAAACTCCTGATCATACTTGCATTAACAGTTTTGGATGGATTTTTCTTCCATGAATGTGTCTGATTGCTTTTTGAACTCACATAAACAAATGGCCTCTACCATCCTGTGGCAAAGAATTTTAGAGCTTAGCCATGTGTTGTATGAAGAAGTCTCTCCCTTTGTTCTGAACTGGTCTCACTGGCTCATTTTCATTTGATGCCCTTTATTCTTGTATTAGAATGGACAGTGACTATCTGTTCCCTATTTACCATCTCCAGTCATGATTTTTTGTTTCTGTCTTATTGTCCCCCAGTCATCTTTTTTTCAGGCAGAAGAGTTCTGGTCTGCTTAGTTCTTCCACACACTGAGCTGTTCCATAGCTTTGATCATGCTGAATACAATGCATCTTGCTTTCCTCATATTCCAAGAGGACTCCTAGTCCTAGCTGGGCACAACCTCTGGTGCTTTTTTGTCCCTCGTTTACAATGTTGTGAAAACAAAATGTCCCCTTGAGCCTGGGCTGGTCATACTACCACAGTCACAACAATAAAAGAGAATACCACTCATGATTACAGCCAATTTCACTACATGTAAACCCTAACGACGACTGTGAAAAAAGATAAGCTCTTGTCTCTGGAAAACCATATTTTTTTAACTGATGACTGTGGCTCACATCCAAAATCTCTTAAAATGTTTCTTACAACATGTCAAATTGGCAGACTTGAGAAGATACTTTTTTTTGTAGGATGGCAGTCAAAGCCTTTCCTTCAGATGTTCTTCCTCCATTAACACAAAATCAGGAAACATGAAATCCGAATGGAGTTCTGATTTCAGAAGACAAATCCAACAATATCCAATATATGTACACTCTATTTTTGCGTGTCCAAACTTTGAGATAATCTCGTTAGTGAAGACTGTTGCTAAGCAGGACTAGAAAAGTGGCTCATATAATACGAAATCATTAAAAATTGCGAGTATAAGTAAGAGTCATCCTGATTTTCCATCCTGGATCTCTTTTGCCTCCCTTAGAAAGTGTGGTTGAGATTGAATTGTCTACTCTGTCTTGTTCTAAAGGGCATTTTACACCAAAAATATGATAATATCACAGTCCTGGAGGACCAGTACTGCAGATGGTTGCAAGATATTTCTCTGCCTTGTTGTGGAAATGACATAACATCATCAAAGTTGTTTCATGATAGAAGAAATCTGAGAAATCTCTTCAGTAGTCCATACTCTCTTCTTAGAAATTAACATGTAGTAAATTTTGTTTTATTGCTCCTAACTTAAGATAATAATGCAAACCTGTAACATGCAGTCCCATCATTAGCACAGTTTAGAGAGATCTATAGGAAAATTCAATTATAAAGATAACTACTTATCTGTGGGAAGCAGAAAGCCCAGTATTCTTCCACTTCATAGATGGTTCTAACTTCTTGTCAAGGGATCTCCTTCTTGCTGCAGAACTTTTCACTTTCTCACGTACATTCTTCTCCGTAAAATCATAAAGGTTCTGGGATTGGCCAGAGACCTTAGCATCAACTACTTCCATACCCTGATAATTCTTCTCACATGTTGGTTCTTTAAAAAAATTATATTCCTAATAAAAGAGGGAGACATAGTTTGTCAGTCATATTGCTATATAAATAATGCATACTAAAACGATAAATTATAAGCACAATTCCAGGATGCTGTGCTTATATGTATTAAATGTAGGATTAGATAAGGATAAAATCAGATTGCCTTTAAATGAATGAAATATTAATCTGGAACGTAGCTGTTACTGTGTGCAAATTAAAGTTCTTGAAATAAATGAACTAGCTAAATATGGAACTTCCTGAACATACTTGAAAGTTGGGTGTTGTTCAATTTCTCGTATGTTAAATAATTTGTGACACAAGCACTCTTACAGAACCTAACTCCAAATGAGTTTTAAGCTCTAGAATTGCAAAGTCAGTCATTCTGCTTTCAATGGATCATTTATATAAAAACTATTTCCCTGCATAAAGGATTTACAAAAAATTCCCACAATAAAATAATGAACATAAAACTAAAAACAGGCTATGATAAACTGCTAGACTTCAGTTCCAAGTAATTTAGTTTTATATAGTTTAGAATTAATACAAACACATTCCATTTCAGTTTTTTCATCTTCTGTCTCTCAGGGCAAAACATTGTTGAAAAAGTCACATACAAGAATGGAGATGAGTGGCACCTACCAGTCCTTCAGCTGCCTATGTCTAGTACCATGCCTGATAAAAAATATCCAGAAGAGTAAGGACTCTTGTCAACTCTTATTCTCTACTGGAATGTATTCAGTTTTTACTGGAAAGACAGCATATGATCATTACTGACTATTATTATTGCAGCTGTCACTACCAGATAGGTGAAGACATTCCTTTATGTATCTGATTCAAGGCAGTTTTAAGGAGACTGTCACAGTATGGTCTGTTTTCAACTAGTCCCTGATGTGAATCGGCTGTTCCAGGCTTGCTGACCCAACTGTCTAATCATAAACAACTAACTCATGCTAATTCTCTCATTCTGAAAATGTACTCTAGACAAGACAATTTAACACGTGATAAACTAGACAACTCCCAGGGAAATTAATGCTGTAGCTTGACCAGCTAAGCACATGTTAGAAAGTATGTTCCTACAGCACTATATGCCAATGCAGCAATTCTAAATGTTAGCTTAAACAAGGCCAAGAAGATATTATAAAAGTCAATTGGGCTTGCAATATATGTGTACGTAATGAGCTTTTTGAAGCTCTCCTCTCCTCAGAAAATAAATCAAAACTATTTCCAGTCATAATTTATTTCATGTAGGCAACCTTGGAAATATAGCTTTTCTCTGTTTTTCAGAGTTCTAGAATAGAGAAGATTTTCCTTGAAATACAAATGCTCTGCAGCTCTACAGTATCAACTTTTTTAAATTCTAGCTTTAGAATGCAGAATGTACTAACCCAGCTCTTCAGCACGGCAATACGATACGATATTCCTAAACCATTAAAATGGTGTAATTTACACTTTTCAGCATAAACTTAGGTGCATAGTCAGGGAACACTGAGTAAGTGATTTATATGACAACTGACAGAAAACAGGATAAATTCTATTAATTTACTCTTATTTAATAACTGTACCCATTTCTTGAATAGCTACAGTATCTTTATACAAAAAAAAACAGTAAAGAAAGGTATATTATCTCTATTATTGATATCACCATGAATCTATATTAACATTTAGAATTAGAACTGTAAAAAATTATTAAAATATTACCATATTTTACCTTTCATGACCATCAAATGAAGCCAAATCACTTTGAAAATACATTAAACCAGTAATTATGTCTAAAAACATTCACATATTGTCACATTTATGAAATGTAAACCAATATGTAGATATAACATTAAAAAATACTTGCCTATGGGATAAATAAAACACATTTTGGAACTTACTGTATTTTCAAACAGAACAGCTTACAAATTTAATTCCATTACTGCTAATATAAGCTACTGTATTTACGTGTACAACTTGAAATGCTCTGGTTTTGTAGAACTGTCAAATATCTATACCTCAAAAAAAAAAAAAAAAAAAAATCAGCCCTACATCCCAGAAAATCAGAGCTAAGGGATAAGAAAATTTCCCTGTTAATGACTTCCTTCTTGCAATAATTAAAATTGCATACAAATAACGAGAATAAAACTTTTGACAGGTTTTAGCCTGTAATGAATTTTACCATCAAGTTATTAGTTTGTTATAACCACACTAGAAATCTGAAAATAGAGGTTTTATCAGGAATGATGAAACAACTAAAATTGTAGCGGCACTGTGTGATTCTAGCTAATACAGAGCTCTAAATAAAAGCCAAACCACTTGCATTTTATGCTGGCTGAAGCAACACACAGTGTGTAAGCTGGATGCTTAACTCTCAGCTCTGGTATTTAAATCAGGCAGTTCTCATAAAAAAGTTGGGCTATTATTTATATTTGGGTTACAAAGAACGAAGATAAAAATTTAAGTGGTTTTGATCACAGAAAAATATTGTCATAAAAAGTTGACCTTTTCTGCAAGGATATCATATTTTCCTGCTTTAACATTTCCAGTGCTCCATAAAGAACACCAGAAGATGAGCAAAATTTTTTATGCAAAATTAGAAGCTGACCTCACATGATGGCTCAAACCTCATAATAAGGTATGATATAACAATACGTGAAATAGTGTATTACTTGCTATTTATGAAACAAACTTATTTAGTAGAAACTGAAACAAATCAAAAGAAAAATAATAAATGCATTTCAGAGTCTTTAAAATTCTTCACTTAATCACAGATTTATCTTTGATAAAGAACATAAGCATTCAGTCAGGTTTATAATGTAATTCTTACCAATGTATAATGTACGTTTGTAAAAAGTAGACTATGCACCCAGTATCAGTAAATACATACCTGTTTAGCCATATTTTCTACAAATCTAGGTGATCTCTCCCTTAAAAATGTGACAATATCTTTATATACATCACTTTTTCTTTCATAGTCAATGTCATCTTTACCCTTTAGCTGACCCTTAGAAAAAGAATAAATTTTAAATTATTAATAGTATTGCCTTACACAGGTAATTTAATCTGCAGCATAAAATAGTGCTAAAGAGCACAGAGGTCATACTGTACTGAATCAGGTACAGAAGTCTCATGCTCAGCAGAGTCCATCAACCTTCAATATCGCTTTCTAAAGATGCATGAATCATCTCCATGGATCCCAACAGATAATCAAGATCTTACATAGAATTCTGCAAGTAATTACTATCAGTTAATTGTACTGTGTGTAGCTCCACTGAAAAGAATTTATGGCTTATGGCAAACAATCAAGTAAATATGAGCTTCCAGTGCAGTATGGTAGATGTCTAAAAGGATCAGAAAATAATGTGACCTGACTAGCCTAAGCTTTATGATCTTCATCCATTAAAAACATGCTAAGTCAAAATTTCCCTGGATTTTTTAACTCTTAGGAAATCAATTTGTGGATTTATGCCTGTCGGACATCAGTCTCTCTTCAAAATGAATGTAAGAGCTCTGGTCACTGCTTAACACACATAAGGGACTATCATGCCTAAATACAACCTACCTGTAAGGAAAGAGGTAACCAAAATTAAAAGTAGAAGAAAAGAGAGAAATAATTTCTCAAAAGCTTCCACTGAAAGGAGAAAGAACTGCTTACCATTTATAAAAAGACAAAAGCAGGCTATATTAGCCACACACATTAATATTACACCTCAGATCAAGAGCAATGAGGCACTAGAGAGGCATCTAGTCCCACAGTACCTCTAAATAGGAATAATGCGAAGGACTATCAGGGCACATTTAAAGACTAAACAAACATTACTAACAAAAAGTGCAGAATACACTCCTAGTATAAAACTTATAGAAAAAGCACTCAAAACATATGGAAAAACTTGCATACATTTATTACTGCGTCTTCTCCTTCTTTACCAGTAAACTAACTCTGCAGGTCTTACAGCCTCAACACCGCTACCCTAAACCTGACGGATTTTTTATTTTAGCACATCATAGAAATATTCATTACTCTATGGAATCCTTTATTATTACTTACTCCATTTAAAAACACTCCTGCTGTGCTGCAAGTCGTATACAAAGGACCAGTGTCATGTGGTTTGATGACCAAATAACAAATTTCTCCATGCACTTGTCTCCAGGGAGGAGCTCGGCATCCATTAGAGAACATGTAATCTGTAACCAGTTAGCATTAGTATTTTCATCCAGTTTAAAAAGACTTTTAATAGTTAT
The DNA here is from genome assembly GCF_030936135.1 of Gavia stellata. Taxonomy (NCBI): domain Eukaryota; kingdom Metazoa; phylum Chordata; class Aves; order Gaviiformes; family Gaviidae; genus Gavia; species Gavia stellata. The sequence continues at coordinate 18,167,310 of NC_082599.1, read as the reverse complement.
GCTAGATGACTAATACAACATGTATACAAATAAAATTCCCAAAACAATAACTTACTCTTAAGAATTCATACTCGGTTAGGAATTAATCATGCAAAACTCTGTGACCCATGGCCCAATCCAACTAACTGCAACTGTGCTTAGTACTTTCCAGGATCTAGGACTCAGTTCACTTCCTCTACTTCCACTGGAGACATTATTCATATAATTGGAGATTATTTCTGTAAGTAAAGGCTAAAGAACAGCATTCCATATCTGAAAATACGTTTTATTTTACTTTATAATTTTAAAGTAGAAATAAACACTTTAAATTTATTACTGAAATTAATTTAGCAAATTTCACACAGAAGTCAAGTACTTTAATAAGGGTATATATAAACGTGAGATAAGATCAGATCTGGACCTGATGTATATTCCAGTGATTCCAGTACTGTATCTTCTCCTTTCCCAGAGAAATTCTTGAGAAGATTCACTTCATTATTTATAGCAGCTGGATTTAGTCTTACGTCTCTGCAATTAATAGAAAATGGTCTAAAATGTATTCATCAACAGGAGGTACTCAAATGAAAAGAGAATATTACATGATCTTTTTCTTTTACACCAAGTCTTAACAGTAGCAACAAGAATCTGGAAATGGGTCATCTTCTATTGTTTTTCTCAATTTTATTTGTTAATTTAGTGAAATTTTAGTTCCATAGATAACATGAAGTCCTTGCAACTATGAAACAGACTCAATGTAATACTTAATATGCTTCCATGAAAAAATAAACATTTCCTTGAAAATATTTAACTGTAACTTTGTTGTTTGTACAAATGACTTCAATTTGCTACCAAAACACAAAACATATGCAATAAAAAAACCACACTCGTGGGCACACACTTGCATACCTACACCTACAGCAAAATCTTCAGAAAAAAATGTTTTTTCAATAACTTAGTGAACAGTGAAAGTTATTTCAATAAATTTCTTTATGTCACACCAAAAGCATGTGTTATGGGTTGAAACCAATCTGATTGAACAACAAAACAAAAAAAATGCACTGGCTGTCATGCTTAGCTTCCATTTGAAATGCACTTACTCTGAAATGTGTTTCAAAGAACTATTAAGCAGTTGCAAATCCAGCTGATGAAGAAGAAGATTGATTTTCATTTTCGTCTCTGTTTCAGGGTCATCATCTTTTTTCATTTTGTCAAGTAAATGCAACATGGACATATCTCCTCCTTCAACAGTCCCATATTCAGGGCCAAGAATTTTCACTATAGGATCTCTGTTAGCTGTAAGCATGAAACAAAATCATATAATGTGAAAAACATTAAAAATGATTAGGCAAGACAAACAATTTTTATCTCAATTGCTGAATAATTCTGATGTTATTAATTTACAGTAAGAACTTTAATAATGTACATAGTTATTAATCAAATATTACTGTATCATGTATTCTTTCATACCCCTCTGTTGTAATCTGAAATGTACTTCTAAAAGTATGAAAACATTATGAACAAAAAGAAATTTTTCGTAAGAAACAAAATTGCTTTTCACAACAAAGATTAAGATTCATTCAACCAAGAGGTGAATACTAAATACTTCCCTTTATCAACAGCCCCCTTTCCAGAAAATATGCCTGGCTGATCACCAAAACAGTAAATCAACGTGTTTAACTCACTGAAAATTGATCATTTTGGAAATATGATTCAGACTTAATGATTTAAAGAACGCCTTTAAAGTTTTCTAGCAGCATTCCCGACGGCCCCATTACTTCCTCAGCTATGCCAGCTCTTCTTTTTGGTAAACAGTGACATAACTGCATGTCAATGGGGTTTACAAAAAAATTTTGCTTTGTTCCTGCAAATGAAGTCCCATGCATCTGTGAATGCCCCTGCACGATACCCTGTCCATATTATTCTTCCCTATTAGTCATGGCTGATCACTGTCAGTGACAGGACCCTGGATTAGATGGGTCTGAAGTTTGATGCAGTACAAGCATTTATATTTTAGTATTGCAGATGCAATTTCTACTATTATTACCAAAGAATATTACTGATCTCTTCTACCTCGAATGAGAGGAGGATATCCAGTTTAGCATATCAAGGGTCTTCTTGTCAGTTTGAAAATCTAGGACTTGAATATGACACTGTAAAAGTACTTGTACCTGTATTTTAAAAGCCATTGTGAGAAGGACCTGGAAGTGCTTACTGTTAACCTCGTGTCAGTAAGAATGTCTTAAGCATTTAAGTTTTTCTTTGGCTATTTTTTAAGGATGCAACATTTTAAAAGAGGATTAAACTACAAATGTAGGAAAAACTGCTATTAGCCTCCAATAAGACATTCTTTTTCAGAAATTTAAACTGACTGTCTGTTGCAATAGCTGGGGTATTACTCAGTATACGTGAATTTGTATATGAGATTCAACAGTTTTATTTTAACTTTATTCCAGATTACTCTGTTACTGATTTCCATGAAAATAAAAGAAGAAATAGAAAATTCATTAAGTTCTGGATCAGCACCTTTGGCCACCTTCATGAATCAACAGCTTCTTATATACTTAAAATGAAGGCATGCCTTTCTTACTTCACATTTCATAAACATGAACTGAAGGAGAAGACATACTTTTTAAGAGAGAGGAAAGATGGAAAAAAAAGAAAGGAAACCTTCAAGGCATGCCTGTGCTTCCTTTAACTTTTTTTCTGTATCAATTTGTAGCAAACGGGACAGCTGGTCCAAACTGCGAACTCTGAGAATTGATGCCGTGAGGAGAAGCAATGGTTGGCCATCTTTACTTTTCGCTTCAGACTGAACAGTTTCTCCACTAGAAAAATTAAATTGTATCTTTTTAAAATAAGAACTTTAATAAACAGCAACTTTTAGAGAAGAATCTTGAATGTTATTCAAGCTTCCCATGATAAAGAATATACAATTTCTTTAAAGTGTATTTCAGAAAACTTCCAAGGTTAACCAAATTATCCACTGCAAATCAGCAGGTGGATGCACCTGAAGGAGGCTGTAACCCCATGGAGAGCACTCTTCCCTGTGGAGCAGGGCAAGAGTGTGAGGAGGAAGGGGCATCAGAGACAACGTGTGATGAACTGACCTCAACCCTCATTCCCTGTCCCCCCTGTGCTGCTGAGGGGGGAGGATGTAGAGAAAATTGGGAGTGAAGTTGAGCTTGGGAAGAAGGGAGGGGTGAGGGGAAGGTGTTTTAAGATTTGGTTTTATTTCTCACTACCCTACCCTGACTTTTGATCGGCAATAAATTAAATCAGTTTCTGTGAGTTGAGTCTGTTTTGCCTGTGACGGTAATAGGTCAGTGATCTCCCTGTCCTTACCTCGACCCATGAGCCTTTTATCATATTTTTCTCCCTCTGTCCAGTTGAGGAGGGGGAGTGATGGAGTGGCTTTGGTGGGCACCTGGTGGCCAGCCGAGGTCAACCCACCACACAGGAGCCACTCCTAACACTAACAGAAATCACAGGGTTAATCACTGTTAAACGTATGTTGTCAAAAGTCTTAGGAATAGACAGTGCAAGTTGTATAAACCACTAACTAAATAGGTCTGTATCACAACCAAGATAGAATAGTCTCAAATTCTCAAAAAACCCTACAAAATTTAACTCAAATTTTCAGTTTATATCAGTTAAAAACCCAACCATTTCAGCCTCCCAAATAAACTAAGGCTTTCTTTATGCTAAATGAACACCATTTTGCTCCGTAGTTCACCTTCGACATTTCAAAACACACTGCAATTCAGACTTACTTGATCTCATAACCCTCTCCAAATACTGAACAGCCCAATTGCGTTTTCCACTGAAGGGGCTCTCTGAAGACAAACGCCGCTTCCTGAGGATGTCTAGTGCTGAAGTCCTCCACAAACTTAATAATTTGATTCAAAAGAGATTCATTCAAAGGGGTGATTTCGAGCACGCCAGCCCCAGAACCAGCAGCAGTCCACTGAGCTGCTCTTGCCAATGCCACTCCCATGGTCTCAACCAGTATCAAAGGTGTCCACCTTAGCAAAGAAACACAGTCAGAGAAAGACCAAACTAAGCCCTCTAATTATAAATGCAATACATTGTGGATACTGTAATTTGAAATAAACATACCTAGGATTTACTAGATTCTTTTAACTCATTTAAATCCCCAAAGTAGGGAAGGGAGACTTAAAGAAGAGACCTCACTAATATTTTTAAATAAATAGGGAAATCTGGTGAAAACACAGTTTTTTTAATCTTGATTAATTAATTCCTGGTGCTATTAGAAACTCAGGGAGCTGACAGCATTAGGTCTCTGTTACAGCTGTAACAAAAGGCTCTCAGGTTCTCCTTGTAAAGTTGATGCCACTGTTAAAAGCCGTATGCGCAGGGGACAGACGCATACAACCCCCAACAATGACACTCCCGAGACATTTTCTTTAAATGGAGGAAAAGGGGGGTATCAGATCCGCCCGTGGAGCATGGAGGGGCCGAGAGCCACCGAAGCGAGACGGGTGCGGGGAGGTCTCGCCCCTGAGAAGAGCCCGGGGCGCCCGGCATGGCGCCGGCCCACCCGCACTCCGCGGCGTGCCTGGGGCAGAGGCTGGGCTCAGGGCTGCCGTAGGAGGCGGGAGGGATTCTGGAGCCCGGCGGCTGTGTGGAGCCTCCCAGGGACGCAAGGAGCCGGGCGGATGGACGCCCCTCACCGCTCGCCCCCATACCTTGTGCCGGCTGGGCCGCGCCGGACCACGCCATCGCCGCTCGGGCCGCGGCCGGGGCCGGCAGGGTTGCTATGGGGACGGGGCCCCGCGGCAGCCGTTACCAGGAGAAGCGGGTAAACACAAGCGGCGACCGGCGGCGGGGAAGGGCCGCTGACCCCGCGCTGCCGCCTCTTGGACGTGCAGCCTCCTGTGGCGGCTGCGGGTGCAGGCCGTGGGGCTGCGCCCCAGAGGGTGATACCCTGAGGGGAAGGCCGAAGGTGTTCAACCCCGGAGGGCGGATGGATGAGTGCGGGTGGTTGCTGCTGCAACCACTATCCACAGTGTCCCTCAAAATCCGGGTGGGGCTGAGGCGGGGGCCCCTTAATAAGGCTTGCACTGTGGAAAACACACCTTTCTGACTCGGGAAAGGGGGCTGGGAGCCAACCGAGGGTTCAGCCCCGTGGCAGCCGGTGCTCCTCGGGAGGCTGGTGAGCAGGGTGGGGGGTGGCGGCTTGTGGAGCGGGTGAAGCTGAGGCTGAAGGGGGAGGACATTCCTCATTAGAAGCTAAGAGCAGCTACATTTAAAATAATAAAACAGGCTATATATTTTGGGTGTGGAATTAACTAATTAGTGATTAGAGTTACTGTACACCAGAGTTTAAAGGAAGTCCACCGAATACTTTTTAGCTTGAATTTCAGCCAGTATCGCTTAAACCTTTCACCAGCTTTCAGTCATTACAAGAAAACAACTTTAATTAATAAGGTTAACATTGACCACTTTTAGTTCTTGAGGCAGCGTGACAGATTATGCTTGAAATGTTTTTTGTTAAAGAAAATAGAATGTGAAATTAGTGTTTCTTGAAAGAAGTAAAGGAAATACGTATGGACAGTCCAATGAATGAAGTCCTTTCACATACTGAGGACAACACACACGATAAACATGCAAATAAAGCACCCCAAACACAGAATGAAAATGAATACTATTTCCCCAATCCTATTGTTGATCCATAATGTTAATGAGCCATCACTCTGGATACATCTTTAGGTTATGAAGTTGCTACTGCCCTCCCACCTGCCTGTCTCATCTTTTGTACCACTGGGCCGATAAGAACTATATTCCCTGACTTCCTTCCCACCTGTAAATACCCCCTCCAGTTCAATTATCTGGGTCCACCAAAATACCTATCAGATGATAAAAACTGGACTTAGATTTGACCTAGGAAGGAGTAAGTTACCTGTTGCACAGTAGCTGAGGTTAGGAAGCTATGTTCAGCTCTCCATATATGTGTCCTTCTGAAGGCACAGGAAAATAATCTTTTCAAGGACAATCCAGCAGAAGTACCCAGCTGTCCCAACACCGTAGAGTTAACATAGCCAAGAGTTATTTTACCAACTCAGAGCTCAGCTGGTTAAGAAACCTCTAATAATGAGGAAGGTCATGGAATGTATGTGGGATGTATCTCAAAGAATAACAGTGTGGGATTAATACATTTTTTCATGGAGATGATTGTCCATACACATTTTACAATGGATGTTTCCAATGTCCATATACATTGAAACTTTCAAGCAGTAATTACAGATAAATACATGCAGTCTGCACAATAATGACTTAAGAACAGCATTGGCTTTTCTTGTTTCATTGCTTAACTTCAAGAAGATAGAAAAGGAATCATTTGATTAGGTGAAAATGAAAGAGCATTTTTAGGAAAAAGCCTGTGTAAAGGCTTAATGCAATTTCTTCTCTTTATGGAATACTATTTATGAAGGTATTTGTATGAAGGCATTTCCAGAAAGGATTAAATCTCTTCTTTTTACTGAAATAATGACTATTAAGAAGTTGAATTTGATGGGCAGAAGGTGCAAACAGCAAAATGTGTAAGGGAGTAAAAGTATCCCCATCATGGGTGGTAGGGAGCGAAGACAGTGAGTTTTCACACAGAGCTGAGTATTTTAAGCAAGAAGTCGGTGGAGTAAGAAATAGAATTCCTAAATGAGATCACTCTGTTCCACTGAACAGCAAGAAGGAAAGATATTTTAGTGGCAAAGATAAATGGGATGATCTGCTCTCAAAGAGTATGCATCTCGACTAGCCATAAAAGAACCTTTGCTGACTAGCTTAGGCTTAGTTACCAGTGGAACTTCCTGTGGGGACGGGTAAGTCAAAAAATGAAAAAGCAGAACACGTCCTGCAATCCAGCAGCAAGGAATGCTTGCTGAGATCTGGTATTAGAAGCTAAAGGCCTATGGATGGTCTAGAGGTTGGAGGTGCTTTTCCCCTTTCTTCTTTGTGGTAGGCAAATACTGAGTTTGTAGCCCAGCTGTATTCATAGAAAGACTGCTCTAACTCTTCTGAAGACTAGAAACCATCTGATTTAATTTCTAACCTCAATTTGTATGAGTAGTTTCTGTCTATTTGTTCTTGCACCAACACTGATCCTTTACCTTATTTTCAAATGCCTACTTTTCCTCCTTGGATTTTTACACGCAGTTTCTGAGTTAGAATATTTTCTCTTAGACTTCACTTTGCTAGGCTAAGTTCAGTTCCTCTAGTCTCAGCCTACAAGTTCTTCATTTCTCTTACCACCTTAGTATCCCTTATTTGCCTGTGTTCCAGTCTGAGCTTCTTTTCCTTAAATAGATTTGACTCTGTTTCTAAGGTCATTTCACCAGGACCCGTTACAATGGCTTTAACAGTCTTCATCTCTTTTGGAAGTTCCTCAACTAGTACATTCTAGGATTGCATTTGGTTTTCAGATCATGTTAGGGATTGTTGTCACCTTGCAATTGAATAATACAACCAATTTTTAATCCATTACTTTTATCTTCAGCTGATGAGTTTGTAGCTTTCTGCAGGATTTAAGCATATAGTATTGCAGTTTGCCCTTATAAAATCAAATTCCTTTTCTAAAGAAAAAAAAATATTTATAGCACGCAGTCTCTATCTTTTGGTCCCCGTCCTCCTCTTCTTTCCAAAGTAATTTTTGAACCTGATAGCAAATTTGAACCATAGTTCACAGAGGGTTGTTGTCTTGGAAATAATTAAGCTCCTACAAGTTTTGTAAAACCTGAGGTAGTTGAATTGAGGGGAAAGCCCTTGCTGATGTAAAGGCAGGCATATGAACTGCAGATCACGTTCTGTAGCAACCAGCCAGACAAGTGTTTTGTTCATACTGTGCTCGCTAATTAGAACATGAGTAACCTCAGCCTTGCCCAGTGGGCATTTTATGGAGAAGGTGGACAGCACAAAATTAAGGGACAAAGCACATAATTCTATAAGGAATCAGATCTCATTACTTTTGCTGCTCATGAACTCTTTCCCTGACCTTCAAGTCAGATGAGAAGGTTAGGGAGCCTAGGGCAGAATTTGTGAGTGCAGGGACTTCCAGATGGTGCCTGTTCACACACAAGGACTCTGCCATGCCTGCCCTACACCTCGCTGAGTTCCGTGAACTTCATTTTCAGTGCCAAAACTCTTCAGTCATTCCCTTATGTGATATAAAAAATTTCTGTTCCTGATGTCTGCTTGTAGTCTCTGTGCTCTATTTGCACGTTGTCAGACATGTATTGGCTGTAGCAAGTCATTGCTGCAGTTACTGCATTGGTAGTTAAGCTCTGTGTGATTCCCTTGGTTGCGTTCAGGCTTGTCTTGCTGGATGACAAGAAGTCATGTCTTCTTACATCAGCTATCACTAAAAAATAAGCACTTAGGAACTCCCTCACTTAGCCAGACTGAAGGATATTTAATACCACCTTTTGCTTTTCCCAGATTTGATTGATCAATGCTATTAATACCTCCTAGCACAACAGTATAAATGGGTATCGTAGAAAATTTTGTCTGAAAGCTAAAGTGTTAATTAAAGTAATCACTTAAAGAATTATGCAAGTATTCTCTTGGTGCAAAAACTTCCAGGCAATAAAGTCGTAATGTATTCTTGAAAGCAGCTTACTCAGGAACTGGGTCCACCCATGGCATTTGCACCATGTTTGGCTAATTCTATAAATTAGTAGTAGTACCTTTATGTACTAGTGACTTTTTACTGTAAGTTATTTTTACATTTTTAATGTAAAAGACATTTTATAAAACAGTAGGTGAGATCTTTGCCTGAGCAGTCAAAGATGAGATCATTTGTTACTGGCACAAAGAAATGGGGAATAGGAAGAATTTGTTAACATGGAGAGAAGGGCAATTGGAAATTTTTTTTACAGTCTCAAAGTTGCAGCCAGAATGTGTAAGCAAATTTTCTTGTATATTTTTCCTCACATTATTGTAGACTAGGGTGTTGATTATTACTGTTAAAGTAGAACTGTAATAAAAGTTGTAAAAAACAGTTGTAGAGGCTTACATAAAATAAAAAAGCCATTCAAGATAAATAATGCCAGCTATTTCTTCTGTTAAATAGCAGTTTAGCTGATCAGCTTCATGGGCAGACAAGTTGAAAATCAGCAGAAAACAAGATAATATTTGTCAATTTCCTTTTATTGTTCATTAGCTTGCTTTTGTTGCAAAAGTTACCTATTTTTGGCATTCACAAAACAAACAAAAGTCCTACTGTTATGGTGAAAAGGGCTTAGCTAGAGAAATAAAAAATCCAGTTGTGCTGCATTTATTTCATTTTGTATCAGTACAAATACACTATTTAGGTGCCTAGAGTTGTTAACGAACATTTTTATGCATCTCAAGTTCTTGTAATCCATTGTTAGTTTGTTGTTGTTTTATTTTAAATAGGGAGTAGTGTTTTGTGGAAAGGCAGGGTTTCAGCTCAAGAGGTGACCTACATGAGAATACAAAAAGAGGGAGAGGACATGATGAATCTGTTGATGTCTTTTCTTTAAGCATGATTTTACGGAAAGCAATATTCAAAACCTAATCCTTAGAAAGCAAATGACTACTAATTTTTCACCAAGTCTCTGATTTCTGTATTGTGATCTCCTACTTACCTCTTGTTTTCTGAGCAATTATGTGCTTCAAAAAATGGCAGACGATCTGAAGTGAGGATTTTTAAAGATTGGACATTGTGCAATACACTGTCTTGGCCCTAGAGATTAAAAAATAGAAAAGACCATTTTCAAATAGGACTCAATGCAAGGGACAAGAGGTATACAATGTTGTGCATGGGTGTCTGGCAAAGAGACAGTTACTTCAAAAATCTTCAAGGAGAATAAAGCAGGACAATATTTTGGTTTATAAGTTATAGATTAACAATATCTGGATAGTTATTTTCCGAACAATGACAATAACAGAGATTCTGCTGTTCTTTTTTAGAAATGGCTTCCAGATGGGAATCATGGTTTACAGTCCAAGACTGAATGTGATTTAAGAAGTTTTTATCAGTAAAGAATATAACATTTCAGAATATGAACTGTGTTACTAGACTGTGCTTCCCTCTATTTGTAGATGGTTGTTTATTCCGTTTTGTTTACTACTGCCCAGGTCTTTTGAATATTTCTGAGTATAATTTGGAAGAAATAATCAGTGTGGTGTAATAACCAGATGATTGTGACTATGTCATAATAATATTTGGAGTACCAGCTTAGAAGACTCTGATTTTGAAACACGTAGTAAATTCATTCACGTTTTCTTTGTAGCATCAGAACAAGTTATAGGTCAGGTTATCAGGGGCCTCAACATAGTGAGCTATCTTTTCAATGAAACTTAGGCTGTTTTTCCTGGGTTTGTAATACTTTAGTGGGGGATAATTATGTTCAAAGATTTTTCTTTTTAATTCCAACATTATCTTTCTGTGTCTTCAACCTCAATTCCCTCTTCATGTAATATTTTGTCTTGAAATTTCTGCTATTAAAATATATGTACATAATAACACTGAAAGAGAAAACTTCAGAGAAAGATATTCTGGAGTAGTGTCATTTAAGTATATGACTAAATTTTGAATTATTTTAAAATGCTGACTTTTACAGGAGGAGTCACCAAAGTATCGACTCCATTAGCCACCTTAATTTGTTCATGTACCAGTACAACCCCTTACACACAGAAAGGATTAATGGCTGACTGTCTTTATTTTTTCTGATTGATTCTTCCCTGCATAAAAAAAGTTCTATTTTGCTTATATTTTCCCAGGGAGAAAGAATATCTATGCATTTTGATGTTTATACAAAATGCTTTTTTTAGAACTAGTTAATTATTCAGACCTTAATAGTATAGCAATTCAGTATTCATAGAAGCTACATAATGATGTCTTTTAAAACTTGCTCATTGGTTAGTTGAATTAGTTTTATGAATGGATGGTAACTACAAAGTTAATACAGTTTCTGTACAGCCATCAGGAAGATATACAAGCCTTTTAAGGCTTCAATGTAAATCAGGCATTCTAATTTATGTTATAAAAATCAATGGAACTTCAGCAGGGATATTCTTCTCTGAAGTAGTAGAGATTGAATTAAAACAAAACAAAACCAACAGAATATTTATCCAAAATAGTGTGTGCCAAGTGGAATGGACAAAGTGGTAACCCTGCAAATTAGAGCACCTTACTCTAAGTCAGGGGTATCCAGAAACACTTTTCACCTTTGCAATTTAGAAAAGATTTTGACTTTCTGGCCAGTAAAACAAAAAATGGAGAACTATTATAAAATGTAGGAAGAAGAATTGCCAGCTACACTTATTAGTTACATGTTTAGCCTGTGGTGCTAGACATTTGAAATAACTTGATATTAAAAGTAGTACTGCAGACAATGTGTCTTGTACTGTGATTGAAGACAGTGTTTTTAGCTTTCAAACTTCAACCCTTCACAAGTGAATGCTACTGACATGCCCCAATGCCTTTTGCTTTCTTAGTGGTTTCTAAAAATTGCCTCCTTTTTCAAGAGGAAAAAGGAAGAAAGGATTGGGCTGTTTGTTTTGGGGTGAGAGTGTGAAAGGAAGATTGTTGTAAAATCAGAAATAGAATGTCGTAAGTAGTCTCCGTTTATGGATTTCTTTTCCTAGAGGAAAAATGAGAGGTATTGGTGGAAAGTATTTTGGACTGTAACATGGTGATATTAATCGGGAAGGAGAGTTTGGCTGTTTTATGAAGACCGGATTCTCACACTAGGTGCTAATACAAACGTGTAAAAGACACTACATCGTTCAAGATAATTTAAAATCCTTTTCAGGTATTCAGCTTCCAGTTATTACTGTTCTAGCCCCATTTCACTACTTAGGCAATCACCAATAGTAATTCTGGGTAATTCCCTGCATAGTTTTTATGAAAACTAACATAAAAATATTAAAAAAAAACAAAATAGTTTTTTCCCCTGTTATATAATCAGAAAGAAAGCCAAGACTGACATCAGGGCGTTTTCTCTTCTTTGTAGGTCATTTTAAGGCATTTGGAGCAATCACTGGTTTTGAAGAGACTGCTTCTATCATTTATGGTGGTACGGTAATATTATATGGGAAAATGTGAAATTGTGAGAGGAGTGGAGATCAGAATAAAGCCAAATCGCTACAGGGTTTGAGCAGCAACTGGCTGTAAAATTAATATGGAGCAACAGTTGGATGTTGCTCAGTTGAGTATTAATCCAGTGCCTGGTAGAAAAATAATTTATTTATCTAAATTTCTATTTCATAGTGATTGTACTGTGCAAGCTATTAAACAAAACAAAATAAAAAAGCAACTCTCCTTCAAGTCCATAGAATATATTTGATGATACTGACATCTTCACTCAGCTTGGATGAAAAGTAAGTCCTGCGTGGATGAGAACAGGAATTATAGCTCCATTCCAAATCCTTTTACAGTAGAACTTCAAATTGGGGAGGAAAGTTGCCTTTTTATCAAAATTATTTTTATTGAGAGAAGCAGAAATGCGTGTTACATATACATATCTTCTTGCATAGTGTACATTCTGATACAGTTAATTCAGCCAATTTTCTGGTATTATTCTCAAGATCTGTGCCATGGATATTAGAGTCCTCCATATGGGTACATTTTTCCTCCCATTTTTTCCATTTCTTCTTCTGGTAATAACTGTATAAAATTAAGCATTTTATCTGAAATTTAGAATCATTAGGGTTGTTCTAGAGGATCTCAAGCTCTCCCACATTTTGATAGTTATTTTATTGTAGAGAGAGTTGCATCTAGCTGTTATATCTTCATTTATTTTTTAGCTCAAGCAGAGATGGAGATTAAAACTATCTATTTTAAAAAAACCTCTCTATTCTTTTTGCATCCAATTTATGCATAAATGAATATTTCAGTTTATTACAAGAGGTGTTGATTTCCAGCAAGCCTTTAACTCTGAATGTAAAATTTGGGGGATGATGCAGGCCACTTTTTCAAAATGCATGCACATGTGCTCTGTTTAGGTTTGGGAAGAATAACACTGAATAGTTCAAATATAATTTTTCCTGGAATATCAAGTTAGCATCTATTGCTTTGGTATTGAAAAGGTTGCTGATTATGATGCCAAAGGACTGTCTTAGTGGGTAGTTTGAAATAATTTCTCAGAGATGGAAGGGGATTCTGTCCCTGCTGGAAAATCATACATGGCAAGACTTTAGTATCATCTGCTCCCATTTCTGTCAATATATTTCTGTCATTGATTTCATGGAGGAAAAATTTGGTCTATCAACAATACTGTCAGACAGCAGACAGTTAAACTTAAGTTTTACCAGACTCTTTCAAAAAATCTAGTACCTGTGACATTCTAAAACATAGTTTAGTTACATTAATGACATTTTTCTGCTGAGATTTCAATGTAAAAAGTTAGTGATTTGTTCTGATTTTGGTAAAGCCTTTCACACGGGAAATAAGATTAATCTTTGTATGCCCAGCATCAGAAGCAATTAGGCTTAAGATTCTGAAGAAATCTACTGCCAATTAGCAGTTTGCTACTGCCGTCAGGTAAACATAAGCATATTTAAGCGTGGTAAGCCCAAAATTATATGCTCTAGTGATTCGTTTATAATGGTATTTTATTCTTTTGATAGTTTGGTTCAGTAACACCACTGAATTTGAAGCAGTGACATTTAAGAGTTAATAAAAGTTTTGTGCCCTTAAACTGAATAAGTGCAGAATAAAATTTGAGGATCCGAATCTGCAAATTTTTATGCAAACAGTCCTTTGCATCTCTTAGTACATACGCTATATTGCACAATAAGGACGATGTAGAAATTGGTGCCAAAGCTGGCTCATGGACTGGAAGCAGGCTAGCTTATTTGTGCAATGCTTTGCCAAAGCTAATTTACTTTGCTAAAAAACAGGGTAAATTAGACAGTGTGCAGCGTTAAGCAATGTGGTTAAACTGCTTTCAGTTACCCAAGCTGGCTCCTTTTGAGCTGCTTTGGCTATGTCTCCACAGCACTGTGTTGTGCAGCACAGACATGCCCTGACTAAAATTGATGTGTGTGAAATTTTATTCATGTAAGGAAGAACTGACGAATCGTACCCATCCTTTCTTCTCCAGAAATTCGGTCCTCAGATACATGTAGAATTTACAACTAAGCATGTCTTCAAATAACTACAGTATAACTATCATTGCATTTGACCTCAGAAATGTGATTCTCTGAGTAAACACAGAAAATGGAGGCACCGCAACTGATTATAATTAAATGTAAGTGGCTAAGCGCAGATCTGTGGTATAAATAGATGTGTTACGGCTGACAGTTAAAGTTTGAGTTCAGCTTACGTGTGAGCCTTTGCATTACTCATGTAAATCGATGTTCTCACTTAAGAGAGAAACCTCATAATTTACCACTACCCATAAAGTATTCTCGCTGTAATCAATAGTGATTCCTATATGGAATTACTGTGCAGAGCAACCTTTCTTCCATCCATATCCTCAGCATGATTGCTGTATGGTTTGGCACCACGACAGAAAAATATCCAGTGAGCTCAGTAGTCTTCTGCATGGAAGGACTTAGCTGTCCTAATTTGGTACAAAAATTCCATTCGGTTTAAAGTAAGCAAAACTGGAATTAAATACTCCACATGTTGAAGGATTGAGTAGAATCTTCAGGGGGGGAAATTGTTTGCAATCTCACTGTATTGAGACTTTACGATTAAATTCAGCAAAATTTTATTCTATATAGAAGTAGAACATGCTAATTAAAAATACTTGGTGTTGTCTGCCATACTAATAACAATAAAGGATGATCTGGTGATTTTTTTCATCTCCACTTTTGGTGATAATTATGTATGTTGCATTTGAGACCAACAGCAGACCATATTCAAATCAATCTGAAAACATTTTACAGCTTTCTGATTATGTGAGCACACCATGATGCATATACAGACATGCTGTGCTTGGCTCTTCAGTCTGCCAAACAGGAATGCTGAGCGCAGGGGTGTTTCTGAACCCCTCCACTCCTCTTGGGAGCCTGGGGGTGTCCCTGCAGGTGCAGGGCTCTGAGGCACTCTCCCAGGGCACCTCATGGAGCCACAGTCCCTGTCCGATGGGATTCCCTTCTATAAAACAGGCTGAAGCTTAAAACAGTAAGGCAGTGACTCTGAAGCATGCAGGAACCTGAGTCCTCCATAACTCACCACTTTACTAGACAACTCCACAAGTTCAGGGGCAATCGCCAAGTAGCCGTGAGCCCAGGATATGAGCGAGATCCTTCCTGGAAGCAACCAGTGGTGTCAGTAAGTGGTAGGTGTGCTCAGAGCACCTGGATTGAAGTGAACCCCTCAGGGAACCGAGTGCAGAATTGTCTTTTCATGGGGTTAAAAGAAGCTGTAGCTAGAAGTTCAGAGTTCAGTGTACTCACAGGAACCTAAGCTTTAGCACTTAGGAGACTGACAGGACCAAAACAGCGGAGCCAAGTGAATTCAGATTTTACAGTCAGTAAAGCAGAGGTTTTCTAAATCGCTTTTGTGGATTTGGATTGCCTGAATTCCACTTCCGGTGCCTTGTGTGCATCCTGAGTGTATGGCTCTGTGTTCCAACAAAAATATAGGCTACATCTCAAGTAAACAGAATTTAGAAAATAATTGGTTTTCCATTTTAGTATGTGTTTGTGATTACTAAAGTAAAAAACATTCCTGTAATTTTCTAGTCACCTATGTAACTAACACCTCTGGTGGAACTGAGCGTACCTCTTCTCGTTACATAAAACAGACCCTTCCAAATGTAATGTTTTATAAAGCTGTGATTAACTAATGGGGGAATAGAAGAGTTTTCTAATAAAATATGGTAAACATGCTAAATAAATGGCATTTTTTAAAAAAATCATAATTCTTGGCATTGGATTACAGCATCAAGGAGTGACAAAGTATATTTAAGATGACAAAGCTATTTATACTACAGAAATCTGTGAAGCTATGTGCTTTCCTGTTCTCATTGTTCCATTTCTCATATGAAAGCTACTTATTTTTTTGCTTTGCCCATCTTAATATAAGGATAGCTGTTTATTTATATGCTATACATTTTTTCATATAATTTGTGATTTATAAGACACACCACATTACATAAACCATGTTTTACTTTGAGAGTAAGCAGAAGAGTAACTCTTCACCTCAAGTAGTATCTTCCCATAAAATGTCCTATGTGTCATCTTCAACTGTTACCAGCAGAACAGTGTAGTATTTTTAAAGCGTTATCTTTTTGCTGTACAATGTTAAGACTATGGGAAAATACACAGAGACTAGCAATTGCTTCACATATCGTCAGTAAAACATATACGTACTCACAGTGTTGCTTTATTAGTAGGTTCTTCAGTGACTGTTTGCTGTTCGGAGATACAATATTATCTCCATTTAAAAAGATAAAAAAAGCACGACAGATGAAGGACTGACAAGTGCTAAACAGTAACTTTACTAATTCTTGCATTAGCAGAAGTATCTTAAACTCAGCAACTGTTCACAAATACTGCATTTGTATTTAGCTTGAAATTTGCTGTTCTTATGTACAAGGAAAGACAGGTTTAAGAAGGACAAGCTGTTCTCCAGCCATATAAATTGAACTCGTGCAGACTTATCTTTGTAATCCCTGCCTCCGCTTTTCTTGACTGCCTCATTGAGATGCATGGTGCCTGATTTCTCAGTATTCATTGCACAGCAGTGCTTACAGGCAGCTCCCGCTGCCTACAGCTTGCAGTTGCAAGTGCTCAGCACTTCTACAAATTACGCTACACCATACCAAGCACCAAGAAAAACACAATTAACAACCACATGTGCAAAGTGACTAGCATCACACAGGAAATCTGTGGCAAAGGCAGGGATACGATTCAGTTCCCCAGGGCTGCATTCATGCCTTAATCATGAAAACATGTTCTGTTCTCTACAGTTGTCTGCTTCACTCACTATGTACTTCCAACGGCTGCAATAAAGAAAGCACGGATTCCACAGAGCATGCTTGCTTTTACTACGCAATGATTCATCCTCCAGCGCAGGTCTTTTCTATATGCTACATAACACAGAAGACCCATGGAAAACTCCCTATGCTCTCAAAGGAGTCACACGCAGTTCCCTCACCCTCACCACTCGCATAATCGACCGGAGTCCTTCTCCCTTTGTCTGCCTCTTCTAACACCAAGAGAGTTGGGTGCACAGGAGTGACAGGATTCCTGATCCAATTCCTGTGCTTAATCAGGCCCCAGATTGCAGCAGCAATGAGTGGCAGGATCAGGGAAGACCATTTTGAATGTCAGTAGCCCCAGGGCTCAAGCGTGCCCAGATGTTTCGTGGAACAGCTCTGGCAGGCCAGTCGCACACAGGTGTTTATTGGCTTGAAGTAAAAATCAGGAATACCAAGAATAATTCATCCACCACTTGTCTCTTCAAACAGAACAGGAACAAGCACAATGTGCAAATCTAAATGGCAGATAACAGCAGCTATTAGCTAACAACCATGCTTTACGCACGGAGTTGCTTGCATGATGAACTATTTCTTTTCCTGGAATGAACTCGTTCTAGTATGAAAAGTGATTATGCATAAAGTATTGTTGAAGGCATGCAGCTGAGCAACCGTACAACTCATTTTTTCACTAATATCTATAATTTTTAGGAACAAAAGATGCTGCTGCTAACTGCAGTAAGTACAAATCTACTTCTTAGAAAAGTGATTTGCAGTTTACTTTCTCTTTACACTTAAAAGTCATTTAAAAGCAAAACAGATCTAACGGGATCAAAAGTAGCATTGTGTGCTTACATTAAATATATTCATTTTCACACTAAAATTACTTTAAGGAGCAAAGACTTGCTATATGTGGAAAATCAAAGGAGAAATGTAAGAAACTGTTCCAAAGAGGTTTGCTACTCTGCACAGCAAAAGCTCTGCACAGCCTCCCCGTGACCTAGACTCTGCACGATTTATTGTTTATCTTTAATAAAGTGAAATCCAAGCACCTCTTCTGTTTTGTTACTTCCATTTTAACACTAGCAGTAGCAGACAGACAGACAAAGGTTAGTTTTAGCCTGGGAGCTAAAAGAAATACTTCTAACATACATATGCACTGTTACAGTCTGACTTATAAATGCTCACTAGTAAAGTCAGCAGGAATTGAGCACTAAAACTGGAGAAGAGTAAATGGAAAGAGACCCTGTTGTATTTGCAGACTCGTGGTAATAAGGAAAGGACTCCTGACTGCTCTTGGAAACTTGTCATGTAAGTGAGCAAGGGGAAAGGTCAGGCAGTGACAGACCACTCTTCCAGCCTGAAACTGGAAGAGCAGGTAGATTTCAGGTTTTTAGATTTGGTTGTACCAAATCTAAAAACCTGAGAACAGTTTGAAACATGCATTTAACTAAAAATGAATGTTATTAAAACAAACTATACCCATCATTTAGAAATGTAATCTGAAAGTACCGTAGCTCCTGGCTTCCATTCAGATGATGTCTGGCAGCGTGCTGTGTATCATCCACAAAGTATCTTCGAGAATCTCCAGCACCCTGGCTTCAGGGACTGCTCTAAATCTCACTAAATTCTGATGATTCTGATGTCATTTTCTAAGCTTAAAATGTTCTTTCAAGTGACATCAATCATGACTCAACCTGGCCTCTCCTGCCATGTATGACAAAGGCTCCTATTTTTAAACTTTCAGACAAATACAGCCTGTATAACTTTTTTTCGCCAAAAATACGTCAGTTCAACTCTCACTATTCCGAGCATATTCTGTTCTTTTGGGATACTTGTCAGCTGGCCTATTTATATCAGGTTTGTAAGAAATTAGATGTTTTTTTAGAAGTAAAATAACAGACTTGGAGAACAGAGCTTCCACCTTGCATTATTAATAGAATTCATGATAATCTGTGGTTATATTGTCAAGAAGCACAGAGACTAATTGCACAGAGCCAACAATTCACTCAGCGTGGTGGTTAAAATGGATAAATGGATAAAAATGATTTGTATTAGTGCCTGCAGTCTCTTGTAAATGTCAAATACTTTCTTGACATTCTAAAACCCAGGCTGTACAGCAAAAGTGGGAGAGTAGCATTTCATATTAATTTTAAAATGCATAAAACTGATTATCCTCTTCTAGCACTCAGTATTTCACTGTTTCATGAAGACCCTAGATGCTGCTCATAACTGGCTATACTCTTTCAACTCATCACGTCTCTAATTTTTCTTTCAGCAAAGCAGCGAATGTTTTACTTCAGATAAATAAATGAATAAAATTTTACTTCTTGTGTAAGAAGATATTTACAGAGATTCCCCACAACCAGTTTTCCCACTTGGAAAAAGTTGTAAATATTCATCTTCCCTATTTCCCATGCATGGCAGCGTTGCCATTCCCAGGAACTAGCTGTTCCTTTTGTGTAAATCCCAATCACATGCATGTATCTTCATGTATTTCAGTACAGCTTTTTACTGTTCACTGTCATCACCTCGCAGGGTTCAAAGAACACTTGGACATATTCTCATCTGATAGTCTTTAAAACATTCACAAAGTGTTCTAGTATAAAGGATTTATGATGTTTCCTTGGTTCACTCCATTTGTGTACTTACCATACATCTGTTAGAGACTTATTTTACTCTGCTATAGTAGAATGATGCACAGGTATAATTGAACTGACAAAAGTGTTAATATTTTTCTGAAACAGATCACTTATACTTAGTACAACTGACATTTTACTCATTGTTCTCGTTAGTACCCACACTTATTCCAAAAGAATTGTGAAACGAAATCATCAAAAACCTACCAGCTGCACAAGTCTTCTGAAACCTCTGTCGTCTGTCTTACACATTACAAAAACATGCAAAAAGGCTTAGAGATAGTTTAAAAAAAAAAAAAAAAGAATAGCAAAGGAATATCCAGGTGGCTTTTTAACTGTGGTATACAATAAAATAGGGTTTGGAAAGTATTAGACAGAAATAAAATAACGAAAAAACAAGATACGCAGTTTACAAGTTGAAATATATAGTGCGGTGGCTTTGCTTGAGCTGAAATCAGTAAAGCAGACAGAGCTTGCTTTATATGGGTTTACTAACTGCTTGACAGCTCCAAGTTAACAAATGTATGACTGGCAGCTTACAGGCGTGCTGATTAACACTAGAAAATCTTTTAAGGCTTAGGGTTAATTAAGGTTAATTATTCTGAAACACTGTTTTAGAGATTTTAGTAATGATTGCCTAAAGTGACAGAGATTAATTGCTGCCTCCATTTTGAGAGCACTTGGGAAATTACTTAAAAGTGTGTGAGAAGATTTATCAGGAACACATTGTAGGTGTAAAAGAAATGAAACCCAGGATGAACAGCTAAGCAGCAAAGGGCATGCCAGTGTAACACAATCCTACAATTTGCATTAAGTAATTTAGACAAAGAGTCAATAGATTTATCAGCAATACCTATTTACTATCATGTGCTTGACAGGACTTAAATGCATTTGCATTGAAATTTACTCCCAGATACTAATCTCAGATCTTAATCCAAAGATAATAACCAGACAGCTCTTACATGTTTGATTACTCACCAAAATATTTATCATCTTTGCTGATTGCATCTTATCTCAAAGCCAGACCCTGAGCCCAGGGAAGTCATCAACTTGGTTCCAGGGCAAGAGCTGCCAACCCCATTGTGAGGAGTGTTATTGAAGTCAAAGGGACCACACATGAAATGAGGCACTAAAGCTCGACAGTAAAAGTCAGCAAGACCTGGCATTAGATTACAAGGTCTTCAGAGCAAAGGCATTCCTCATTTCCCAGGCACAGAAAGACAAGAGGTAAAACTCTGATATTGTTAAAATAAAAATGAAACTTTTCTACTAACTTCACTAGCACCGCATTTTCATCCACTGCCATCTCATCTGTGCCACACTGTTTAACTGCATGAACAATCCCATGTTTTTAAGTGGTACAGATGAAAGTCATTTGAGGCTAGCTATAGGAAGAGTTCCTACTATTGCTCATTTAGGGGTTGAAGTGGTGTCAGCTATCTGCTGATATTTCATACTTGTCCCATATACATAATACAGAAAGCAGCAGCAGCCGTTAGGTACTAATAGTAAAGCAATCCAGACTAAGCACTTTCCAATAGCAGAAAATGAGGCAATTTACCAGGAAGAGAGGGAGTTGCATTAGCATGAAAAAATTCTAAGTTATTCACAAGATGCTAAAAGAAAAGGAAGAATCATCAATCCTGAACACTGGAACCATGAGGATCCATAAGGATTTTACATGACGCTAGTGAGCGCAAGCCAAGTAACCACTGCTTTAAGTGGAGCTGTGCAGAGAGCAGAGTACTAGCACTGTCTCCCTGCAATGCTCTCCCAGATTTAGAGAGAATCTGGCCTCTTGTGCTTTCCACTTAGATTTTGTGACAGACAAGTTACTGTAGCTGGGAGTGACCCAGGAGTTCCTGCAGAAAACCTGAGCATGAGTGTCTCACTGGAGGTACTTAAATGCAGTCGCAAGGACAATAACAAACACCAAGTGTATAAATGCATCACATTTTGCCAGTGGTAGCAGGGTTAATACCAGCCACCACTGTCTCCCCCTGGTACAAAGTAGGTGAACGTGAAGGAGGCTCAGGATAAAGAGTGCACCTACCTTGTCAGTGATACACAGACACTTCAACCACGCATGTCTCGGGAATTGTTGGACTTGAACAAACTCTAAGAGTAGGCAGATTTTAATACCACTTTTCAGAAGATGACTTCTGGAGACCACAAAGTCAAAAGCTATGTTAGGACCGTGACATTGTGAAGGGAAACCATGTGCAGAGTCTGCCACGATGGAGTTAAGAACTGCACATTGGGAGTGCTTTACCTGGCACAGAGGGTAACTTAAACTGCTCCCTGCTAAATGCTTGTAAGTGAAGGGCACAGGGGTGGAGACTGCTCCTTCTCGTAATTAAGAGGGAGTAAATGACTGCTTAAATCATCTTCCCATTGCTGTTTTCACCCATAGGCTGCTCAATTTTGCGCTGGGCTTGCAGACTTCCCGGTGGTTCAGAGTCTGGCAGTGCCCCAGCTTCTTCCTTCCAGCGGTTCTGGCCAGCCTCTCCTTTCTGTTCCACATTGCCCTTGTTAAACTATTGGTCCCTGACATGGAGAGGCTTTTTGAGAAGACCGGTTAGGAAGAAAGAAATGAGATTAAACAGAATAGGTCACCTGAGAACAGTTGCAGAAATTTTGTCTTTGCTTGGTCTGGTAGCTTTGGAAGATAGGAACTCCACATCTTTTACGGATACATTTATATAAAGAATAAAGGCTTTAATTACAGCAACTCTTGCTTTCAAGAAGGCAGTAGGGAAGCCAAAAGAAAAATAGAAGAGTTTGCAGGCAGAGTAATAGTATCTAATAATCAGAAGTGTCACATAAACTTCTGAAGATTAAAAATAGAGTAATGAAGTATTTTCCTCTTTTACTAAGTTACTGTGCAATCTTACCACAAATAGCATCTCTCATTTCAAACACTGTGGTGTTACCTATGGCAGTCTCTACCATGGCAAAGAGTGACACCTCCTGCTTTGCTTGAAATAGCTTCCCTGTTGCTCCCCTGCCACGCCACAGCATCCCCCCAGCCCACGTGGCTGGCTGACAGTCATTGAGAGCGTAGTTTCAGAAGTGGGGTACATATGTAAGTGGACTTTTGAAGGGAAAATAGAACTTGATACTTCAGTTCCCACAGGATACCACCACAGAGACTATTTTCTGTAAAACGAAACCGGTGGAGTGGTGTTTTACACCACAGTATCACATAAAAGGCAAGACAGTTGGCCCAGTGATACTCCTACACAGACGAATTCCTGTGTCTCCTGACAGGTTCACATTTCTTTATCTGGCAAGCATAAAATTATAGTCTATATACAAAGCAGCCTTTTTATTTAGGGAACAATTAAGCTAATCCCCGCAAGATTTCATGTTTAACTAGGTTTGTAGTGAACAAGTTTGTAGTCTGCATTCAATCAAGCTCTTTTGACTTTCACAAAATAGGGACAAAACAGTATATTTGAAATGTAAAATCCTAAGCTTACTGAGATGTGTGAGTCCTGCCCAAGTAAAACTATGCATCTATTTGCTAAAACTTTGGTATTATATCAGTAGACTTCTTTCTTTAATCTGTCATTAATCTTCCAATTAAGCAATAAAGTGTTTTTGTAAGCCTGCTTTTTTCATTAAAATAAATTGGTATACACTACAGCACTTGATAAATACATAAACATATATACATATGCACACATGCACAATAAAATAAAGTTGCTATTGGCATAAAGGTAACATCAGCTGCACTCATTACAAGATGCAGACTCTTGGCTTTCAAAGTCTCACCTATTCAAAAGCGTGGTCAGAGTGTGCTTTTTTCACTTTGGTTTGAGCTGGGGTTGGATCCAGCTGTGGCCAATGATGGTCTGAATTCAATGAGGTCAAAAGAAGACAGTAATTCAGGTTCAGTTCTGGTTTTTGACAAAACAATGGTTCAAATCAATCTTTGGTTTTGGTTCTACTTCCTGCTTAACAGCTGTGTAAAGAAAAACATCTGGAATAATACCCCATCAGGGCCAATAACTGAGGCTGCTCTTTCATACTATCCAGATAGAACCAATAATAACAAAGCTTTCAGGCCAGTCTTCAACAACAAAAAACTCCAACCAAGCAAAAAAATCCCTTTTGTGCCATACGATCAGTAGTAGCCAGGATTGCAAATGGGACTTCCAACATACGGCCTCCATCTGCACCAGTCAGTAACATGGGCCAAGACCTGTTGCTCTGGCTCTGAAAGAAAGAGGCACAGCACAGTTCATCTATATGCAGCTAAATTCTCTCCCCCAGACAAGCTGGCCTCATGGCTGCTGGGACCAACCTTTTGCTACACCTCAGCTGTGCCTGGGCACTACCCAGCATGGGCTGAAGCCCTGCCAGGAAGCCCCCTAACCACCTGATCCTCCTGTGAGCTGCTGAATCCCAGATGTGACTGCCCCATTATGCCAGCACAGCCTCCGGTGCCAGTTGGTAAGAAGACTCGTGCTCACTAGATCTCCTTACACCTTCTTGCTGGTCTGCACCGCTCTGCCATCTCTCTGACTTTTTTAGTGAGCTTCTTTGAACCTGGGACTACGTTTTTGTTCCATGTTCACATAGTGCCTAAGACGGAGCAGTCAGTATTTGGGAGTAGAGCTCCAGAAGCTACATCAAAGTAGATTTAGTAGGGAAGCATAACCCATACATGGTATGTGAAGCTCTCAGAGAGAGTAAAATATGAGAGGGCCTACATGCACTCTGGAGTGGTCTCAACCCATGCTTCCATCTGTGCAATTTCCACATCATAAATCTGTGCCTTGATCATGAAACATGGTGACTACTCCCACCACTTGAAGCCTAACCCAATTTCAGGGAACCAGCATCTCTTAAGAACAAGCCCGTAATGCATATCTAGGAAAGGGGACACACACACCATGAAATGTCCTGAGGTCACACACAAAACAAGCAGAACCACCCCCAATTGCCATTTTCTTGAACAAGAAGCCCTGAAGCCAACACTGGCTACATAAAAATTAAAAACGCTCCTGGCCTTTTTTACCACGTGCTGCTCTTGCGTATCAAACAGGCCACAGGGACCTCTCAGAGCTATTCTGTTTTCACGGGACAAAACACTGTTCATGTGCTTCTCCATCTGGATCAAACGCTAGCTCTTCACCCCTTGTTTCAGAAACACACCGTCTCTAGGTCCATTGAGAGGGAAGTAAAAAATGTCCTTGTGTCAGATTTTTGGTGTCTCACTATTTTTCGAGATGAGTCGATTTTCCCTTTCCCCCTCCTTGTACGGATTACTAAACTAAAGCTGTACAAGGGCCAAGAGGAAAAAAAGAATAAAAGTGCCAGTGATTAAACCCAGTTCAGTAAGTTTGTGTTGAAGCTGTGATCTCTGTACTCTTGCTGTAAAAGTTAACAAAATCAGAAGTAAAGCAAAGCAACAGCTTTGCCAACATCACCAGGATGCGGAGTACTCCTTCTGGGCACTACATTTCAACTCTCCATAATTCCAACAATTTTGGCTTTGCTTACCAATAAAGATTTACTGGTGCTTATTTATATTTACCAAGGAGGGAACAGAAACCACAGAACATCGCAGCCAACTTGCTAACCTCCTTGTTCAGAGACTTACAAAAACAAAGATGCATTTCCAGGGTAATACTCGCATTTATAACATTCTCAGTCCCTCTCTTCCTCACCCACAGACCCTCTGCCTTTAAAACATGTACTGAGTCCCTTAAAACAAAGTTTCCATGAGCCTGTGTATAATCCTATAGAAAGCTTGTAACATCTTTGTTAAACCACAAATCTAAATTTCACTTGACGAAAATTATAGCATGCTTTCTGTTTTTTTAGCATATTCAAGTAGTGAATATTAATAGGACTACTGAAAAGAAATAGACCTAATTACAAAAGAAATTGTGACCTAATTTTCTCTATTTATTTCTTATGAAGGAGTTTTCAAATACTGTTTGTGCCATTTGAGCCCTTTTGGAAATCCTAAAGACATTTTTCTCCATTCTTATATTGAAATGTATAGCTGGCAGCTTTGTGTCACTAAGTCTTTAAAAATTTGTTTAAACAGACTTATGTGTACAACTAAAATAGAAGCAAAACAAAGTCTCAATAACCACAAGGATTTACCCTCTTTGTTAAAATGTTGGATGTCAGCTACACAAAATACCATAGTATTTTATTATAGAGATGTAAAATCATTCCATACCGTCTTCCAAATATCCAACTTGTATTTCAGACACAGATACCAAATGGGAAAAAGTCTCCAACTGTCTAGAACTCCAAATTCTCTCGTTTGTACTGTCATTTAACATAAGACAAAATTTAAGACCAGGCTTTAACTGCTTCCAAATGTTTTTGTGTATGTTTCTGCTGAAACCTTTAACCATTATCTAGCACCAGAATTCTTAAACAACAAATACACCCACTGTGTTCCTTTAATTTTGTGTTCAGACATTTTTCTGTTGAATGCTTGGTATGATACATTAATCATAGTAATATATGATAAATACTTAATGACTTTGAGAGCAAAAGGATCTTGGGCAAATTGCAAGTACAAATGATTTTAAGCATTGATGCACAGAAAAGTCTTAATTCTATGGCGAAATGACTGTAAATACTGCAGTAGCAAAAATAGACTCAGATTATAACTTTAACTGTAAATCTCTGAAGAAACTATTCATCCTGTGAAACAATCTCACAAAAACTAAATACGAGCTTTAATGAGGAAAAAACTCTCCACGCACAGTAGAAACCTGAACCTAAGTACATGTGGGAAATACAGAATACTGCACTGAAACAAAACAGCAGGGGCTTAAAAGTTTTCTCTCTAATCCTAGTATGTGTTAGGCTTTTTTTCTGGAAAAGACATAACACAATGCAAAAAGTAACTTAGTTTAAGCAGTACCTTCTTTGAGTCCTACAAATGAACACAACCTCCCATGGGAGGTTGGGGTGGGCTGCAGGAAAGCATAAACATCTATTTTGAAGGAGAATTAGGCAACAAAAATGAAAAATTAAGGATTTTAGTCCTTGTTCTAGGTTGCTTTATTTTTCCATTTAAAGATAATGAGAGCATTACAGTTAATAGAGAGACCTATCAAATAACTTACTACTTAGGCATTTTACCTTTTAAAGTCATTAAACCTATGTTATGGTGCAATTTACAATAAAGAGAAAAACACCTTCAGTGATATATCAATAATTTATTGTTTTGCATAAGATTTCAGGTAAGACATCAACCAAGGACCTGATGGCAAATTCAAGTATAGAGCTTGGTACAATATTAAAAAATACTACCATTTGTTTGACTATGGCAAACAGCTAAAACACAAGAAAACATCTGGACTTGACTGTCAAAACATACAGTTCTCTAAAAACCCACACAGCACAACTTGAATATGTGGAATATTGGAAACATGTTTAGTTGTCTTCGTTCCCAAATTCTTAGGAGTCAAAGGAACAATATCCCCCCCTTCCCGGTATCCCAGAACAATTCAGCACATGGACTCAACGTCCATCACAATAAGCAGGCTCCTGTCCTGTTGATGCTGTTGGGCTAAGACATTTTTTCTGCCTTGACCTACTGTCATCTTTGCCCACCTCATGGAGGCCAGTGGCTTTGATTTTTTTTTTTTTTTTTGAAGCTAACACAGCAATAATGTTGACCTTCAAGAGCAACTTAGTAATTTAATTAAAACTATTTCTCACTCCTGAAAGACTCTGTGCACTTTCTACTCTGTTGGTTGGATTTATGTTTTTGTGATTCCCTTTCTTTTGCAGGTGTTACAATTCAGGAATTAGCTCCTGGCTTGGAGATGGGGCAGGCAGCCATCCATCTAGGAAACTCCTGCCAGGGCTCTGCTGAGGATCAGAGGGTCAGTGTCTCTGTAAACGCAGCAAAGCACCGTGCTGCTTACTGCTGCCCGCCAGAGCAAACCTGTTGTAGAAGGTCCTCCTAGACCACACTGATCCAGGAATGGGAATTAAATTAATTTCAAAAGGACGAGAAAAACAGTCTGCAGGACAGCCAGAACTGTTTCTAACAGGGAGTTTGCAGGTTATTCTAGCATCTATTTCTTGAAGAGAAAAGCAGGTCCCTTACGTGAGCGTTATTGTACACTAATGTTCTGAGACAGCCCAGGTTAGAAGCAGCGTTAAGTGTTTCAGTAAGGACTAAAGCCCCTCTTGTTGGAAATGGCCAGATCCTGAGAGATGCTGAGTGCCCTCTCAGTTTGGGTTGGTTGCAAGAGATGGTGAGGGCACTCATCGTCTCGCAGGCAAAGGCAAACAGACCTGCTGAATTCCAGATCCCCTGAAAAATAGTTTGATTTTCAGTAATTAAAAAAAAATAGAAAATGTTTTCTCAACTCACATAATCCCCATGCAATTAATTTAATCAACAAATTTCTATTTATGTTATAAAATAGTTTAAGTCCACCAGGAAAATGGTGAAATTTGACAAAAGTTACGTTATAACTATTCAGGCAGAGCGTGTATCCATACTGGGATTCAGTACATCTGTAACTCTTGCATAAACATTTCCAGGGATTTTGCTGTTCTTTCTGGCATTTAATTTATTTTATACACTCTAAACCAAATGCAATGACCCACACATTAAATACTCATTTAGAATAAAACTGCAAAATCTGATGGCTTTATCACAGCGTATGAACTGAAATAAAATATTTACATGGAATGTTGAGCTCCATTTCCAGAGACAGTGTTTCAAATTACAAACTTAGTAATCTCTTCAGTAAATGATCAGATTGACAAGAAATTTAAAAACTTAACATCCCTTTTCAACCCTTTCATAAATATATAAAGTTTCACTAAATTCTTTTTTCTTTAGACAAGACAGCTATATTCTCTTTACAGATTAACATGAAATAATGGTTTCCTGTTTGAATGCCACAGATGTGATGATATGAAGTCAGCAAGTTCCTATACACATTCTGTACTTACAAGACATATTCACAACACAACACACAGGTGTTACTTGGTCTTTACAGCTGTACTCATTTCCTGCATATCAGTAGTAAATAAAGAAAAATACCAAATTATCAATATTAAAAATACATCATCTAATATACATTTGCTTACACTTCCACATCCAGTTTTAAAATGAGGTTTCCAACTGTGTCTAAGCAGTGACAAGGATATTTTTTACAGTGAAGTCTACAGCTTTAATTTATTTTTGAGTGGAGACAAAATATCTGTTACACTACTAAAAAGTATCACTACATACTAAACAATAAAAAGAATTAATCCCTTGCAAATGCTTCCCAGATCTCCAAGGTTTCCTCACTAATTGTTTGAAAGTTTCTGATAGGAAAATTATTCTAAAGGATGCCAAAAATGTTTGAAATCATTTTAAAGGGGAAAAAAAAAAGTTGCTTTCTACTTTGTTGCTATTCATATCACTTTGCCACTGATTTTACAGAATATTAATGCCAAAGACTTTGAAGTTATATACAAAGTAACTCACATTTTTCCCTATTTAAATAAATATTCCCGGGAGTTTTCTTTGTTGTGCCACAAAGCATGCGTGAAAATATTTTCAATCCATGCGTGCTCACAGCAGAGTATTTCACAATTAAGCCACTGAATACATCTTTGTTTCCATGACTATGTAAGTGCAAAGGAGTACTAAAATCACTCTGTACATATAAGACAAGGTTCACATCTAGAAAAGTAAAAACACTTATCCTGATACGTAATTAAAACTACAATGTCTTCCTTCCTCATAAAAATGTTGGTCGCTTTTGCCTGTTTCAGTTCTCTCAAGCACTTAAGGGGGTAATAACTTCCAAGTGCTGATGTGCTCTTTATGGGAGCAGTTATGCTTAAAACCATCAAAGTGCTGATCTCCAGTATTAATTAGTATCTTCTGCAAACTCCCAGTTAAAAAAGCTTGGAAAGCTTGGAAATACACAGATGATGATAAAGAGGTGTTTGGCAGTTTTGTTACACTAGTATTAGCTCACTTTACGGAGCATAGTAAGACTTCGGTTTAGTCTGAGTGTTCCGCCCCAAAATTGCGGGCAGGAGGATTGAAGACACAGGAAAACAAGACCAGTTCCAAGTGCATGAAGAGTGCACCTGCTGCTCAGGTAGAGTTAGAAAGCCCTCCTACCAAGAAAACGGCCAGTGAGTAATGTGTAACCATGCCCCATATTTAGATACTGAGACAACAGCAGATGTTTTGTCTACTTAAAACGTTATTATGAATGTAGCCAGCTGACGGGAACCCAGAAGGTCTCGGTCTCCAACCTGTCAAAAGTTGTTTTAAGCTCACTGTAAGCTGTAGCGAGGTCATCGTTGACTATCACCTTGTCAAAAAGGTGGCCATACTGGCTTTCCATCAGGTGGGCAGATTTAATCATTTCTTGAAAATCTTCTTCCTGGTAAGATCAGTGCAAGGCATAGTCAGTCCATAGCAACATCATGTAAACTCGTCGTGTGGTAAACGCAAGGCTCCTTGCTTATTTCTCATCTCATCAGGAGATGGAAACTGTACGTTTAATAAAAAAAAAAATTATAGAAATTACCACTACAAGTGATCTCAGAGAGCATTCTCATGAGTAGACTTTGCTCAACAGGCAATTCTTTCATCTCTCCCCTTGCAGTGACACAATTAATCACTGTATGGTAATTACAGAGACATTTTCTGTTAGCAGTACCAGTGGAAAATGTTTCTAGCTCTTTACTTTGATGATACCTTTAAAGTTTCGTTACCTATGTCTCAGCTTGCTATTAGCATATATTACGGTGCAGCCTTTGCTTTTAAGAGCTTGGTAGGAGCTTTCTTCCTATGCCTGGTTCAACCTGGCTCAGTGGATTTCTCTTCATGTTTGGGAAGGGAACAAATCTTAGGAATTTAATTGTTTACTTAACTATGAGAGATTAAACCCATCCTAACTAAGCAATGTCCTGAAGGCTGCTCTTAAGAATGAACTCCTCTTATATTTTATATACCATAGAACATATTCTTATAGTGCATTATTTCCAAACAATTTCAAATGCATATTCTACACAGATACAGTCTGTGACTATATCCATGACTCAGTTTGAAACAAAATCTAAAAAATCCTAAATAACATCTGAATGAGGGAAAATGATACACACTGTAAATGTAGATAAAAATTCTAATGATGATCAGCTCTGCTTTAGCTTCAGCTGAAATATGATTTCATTATATTTCAAGGAAATAAATAATTTACTGTTGGGTAATCTGACTAATATTTTTTTCTGATTATTGTCAAAAAGCAGCATTAGTTACTTGCTTCTTTCTTACAGTGTTCATTTCCCTATAACATTTAAAAAAATTGTTTCTCTTATCCATAAATATGGGCTTTCTATTAAAGTAGCATTTACTTTTTTAATTGATGCTTTATATTTGAGCTTTCCTCTAAATTTAGACTGAATAATACACTTGATAAAACAAGGAAATTCTTATACTTGGATAGAAACATCTGAGCCCAGATGCAAATTTTTTAAAGGAAATCCACAGCATTATTTCTCATAAAGGTATACTGGCATTGTGGGGGTTCTTCAATGACATAAAATCAGGGGACCATGGAAATGTAAATACCCACAAGCATATCAAACAATGAAAACAACACAGTAAATTTGCGATGTGAGAGAGGTTGGGAAACAACAAGATACTATGTGTAAGCCCTGACAAGTAGGGTCGATGAGATCCAGTGATCACCTTTATTTTCAAGGTAAACCACTACAACAAAACTCTTAACAAGTTCTCATGTTTTACCATGTCTAAATATACTTACTGTAAAGGGTTTTGCAGTTCCCTTATCATCTTTACTTGAAATAATCTTGGCATTTTTTCTGGTCTCTCTCAAACGGTCAAGTGACGGAGGCTTTATGAATGTAACAAACGGT
Source organism: Gavia stellata (assembly GCF_030936135.1). Taxonomy (NCBI): domain Eukaryota; kingdom Metazoa; phylum Chordata; class Aves; order Gaviiformes; family Gaviidae; genus Gavia; species Gavia stellata. Next base: position 18,135,881 of record NC_082599.1, on the reverse strand, counting down.
TTAAATTCGTATGTCCGTAAGTGTTTCACTGTCTGTGAAGGGGAAAGGCTTTAATTAATTAGTTTATTTCACACAATGGAATTTACTGTAATAAAAGAAACTCTCCACTAACCAAAATAAACCCATAAAGCACTTCTGAAAGACTATTTTTCATTTACTGCCATCCCACCCTGGTGACCGGCATTGATTGATTCATGTAAGGAGAATTTTCATGCGACCAGTTAAGAAAACTCTCCATTTCCACAGGGGCTGCTGGTAAACCCCATCAGCCCGGCAAAGGCTGGGCTGTGCCCTGCAATGTCAGCGGCAGTGGGAAGATGGAGGGGAGGAAAAGTTCAACACATTTCAGCAGGAATAATACTTTCTATACCCATGAAAAGTAGTGGGAAAAGGTGTCTGTGACACTCAGTCACAACAGGTCAATGATTTGTTCTCTTCGATAATGTGTGTCCGCTACATAACTGCTCGCTCCTCCTGAGCAAGTAGAGTGATGCTACATATGGAGTTAGAGGTAGGTCTACAATTCAGATTGCACACAGGCTGAAGCAGGGATGGGTTGGCCAGCAGCTTTCTGTCCTCTTCACACTGCCAGGGCCCACAGGAAAATGCTGTGTTGGAGAGTGGGATCCCAGAACTGTTCAACAAGCCTGAGTCCAGAGGAGAATTTAGTGCTTCACTGGAAAACAGGGCCGTGCTAGACATGGAACGGTCTTGCAGAGCAGCCTGGAAATATCAGCCCCAGAAGTCCCTGCCCAGCTCCCCTCCTCCCCTGGCACCGGGTCTGGCTTCCCTGGATGCTCCTCTGCCAGCACAGCCCCCCTGCCCTGCTCCTATAGCACAGCCCTGCATCTGAAACTGCCCCAGGAACTGCTCACAAGCCAGGTTTCAGAAGTCACAGGCTGGCCACCCTTGGAGAAGAAATACTTTGGCTGGCTTTAAACAAACTAGTCCAGCTCCTGGAAGCACTGTTACTAGTAGCATCAAAATTCCTAGTGGAGCTGTTCAGTGGGGTTGAAAGACAAGGTCAATCAAGAACAAATGGTTTAGAGAGGAATGTTCTTAACCATTATCCAGCCCACATCGCAATTAGTGCGTTCCTTGACTCATGTCCACCCTGCATGGAAATCCTTTGCACAAACGGTCCAGCTAAACATGTGAGAGAGAGTTGCTGGACTGTGTGGTAGCTCAAAGCCATTCTGAAACTGAAGATTCAGAGAGAACCTCTAACCCAAACCAGCAGAAAGATGAATTAAAATACAGGAGCATTTTGTAATTACATCTTTAGTATTATACTGCAAGCTTTCAATTCGGTTAATTACTGAGCTGAATACTTGCCAATAGGTATTGAAGCTTCCTTCCTCTCCTCCTTTCAGAGAGTCTTGCTGTGATAAAGGTACCCAGCAAGCCCACTCAACAGTCATTCAGCATGGAATAAAATATACCTTTTTAGAAACATTTTTTTTCCTGGAATCCCAATATGCAATGTGGGGAACTACAAGAGTCCAAAAGACACGCTTACTTACATGAGGCTGCACATCCAACAAACAAACTTTGTTTTTAGCTAGAACGGATCGAACAGAATCTAAACTTGTACCATAGTAGTTGTTCTTATACTCGCCGTACTCGATAAACCTGTGGCAGAAGGTGAAAACAACTGGAATAATTTCCATTTTCTCCAGAAAAAAGCTTATCAGTTTGGTTTATAAGATCTAATTCAGGAGCAAAAATATTTTACTTTACTTGAGAGTTTTACCATGTTTTATAAAGGAAATGCTGTCAAATACTTCAGCATGTCAATTTTAAGAAATCTTCTACTTTACCACTTTCAAATCAGTAACACCTGCTTGTATTACAGTTAAAGAGAAAAAAGTACTGTAGTCCAACAGCCCACTAATGTTTTCCATCACCTCTTTTTCTGAACTAATGCAACGCAATAAAACAGTGGATAAGCTAAACAATAGAAACTACTGAAATTTCATTGCACACTACAGAATATCCAAATTCTCTGTCTCAGAAGAGGAGGAGGAGCAACGATGGTGCTAATGGAACCAAGGAGGCTGGTTATGTGCTATAAAAGTACAAGTGCTATTTGCCAAAGAAGCAAAGCACAGTTTGAAGTTTCAATAAAACCCACAGCTTTGTGTCTAATACACTTTTGCCCTCTGAAACACTGGGGCAGAATTTCAAGCTACGATATTTTACAGGCTGCTGGAGAGCACGATGCTACCATTGTCTTCGTTTTAGTTTAATTTCTGGCAGGTTTACAGGCAGGGGCTTCACTGTAGATCTCTAAATTCAAAAGCAGAGGAAGTGCCTGGCCTGCAAGAGAGCAGAACTGTGCAAACATTGACTCAGGCACGTTTGCAACACTTCCAGGACGCCCCCTTCTAGAGCTGCAATGCTTTATTGCTATGACAGACGATGCCCTATTAAAGGAGCGCTCCCCCATCCTGAACACCTACAATTTCAGTGTCTTCTTGATGAGCTGAAGTACTGAAACTACTTGGAAGCTTAGAAACATTTGTGTTTGCACATACTGCTTATTTGCTCTGTGTTTTTGCCAGCTGCTTTGAACTGCTTATATATCAAAATGTAATTTTAACACATCTTCAAATCACTGCAACTTATATCCACTTTGACTTATTATCTAAAATTACAACCAGCCCCATTTTATAATAAAGCCATTGTTTTAACTGTGGTTCTAGTTAAAATCGCTTCAACATACTTGTTATTCTGTACGTCTGTCTCAAACAAGTGCTTGGAAATGAAAATGTATTCGACACCGTCACTTTCTTGGCTTCTCCTTGGTCGGGTAGTGTCTGCAGTTTCATTAAATGAAAAAAAAAAAAGGAAAAGATGCACAAAACAATATAATGCAAACCAGTTCAGGAAACATTGAAAAGCACACAACCCTTGTGCAATACTAAGCATAGCGGTTCCCTCACTTTTGACAGACGTAAGGCTGCTCTGGATCTGGTAGGCAGCACTCAAGCATATGACAGGATTGAGTTTAAAAGCATGCAGGAAAAGCAGGAAAAAACTTACTGGACAAGTATCAGATTATCATTTTTATTAACTAGCAGAAAAATACAATAAAATGAGGACAGCTGAATAATAAAAGGAGCAGCAGTCCATAACAATTACCCCAGCCTTGCCACTTGTTAAACTTATCAGTATACAAGACCATAAAGGGAAACAAAGCTCACCAACCTGATTTATAAAATACTATGTTCATTAACAACACTTGTATGCAAACCATGGTAATAAAAAAATGGGGTGCGAATTTTATGTTTTAGTGCTTTTCTTTTTCTGGTGATCAAAACCGAATTCCTTTTTCTTTCATTAGCCTCCGTATTTGCACTTCCTACTTTCAAGGACTACGTATAAAGGTCTTGCTTATCAATGAAATTTATTTGTGGGGTTGCCAATTATGAATAATGAACCCATTCAAAAGCCCTATTTAAAACAAATTGTATGTTACAGCATCATGCATTCTCCATCACATAGGAACATACAGAGCATACTTGCAGAAACACAGTCCTGAATGCCATTTGATATCATGCTCTTCTTAGGTTGACAAGAAGAGAAACATTTCCAAGACAAGAACCTCACTTCCCCCTCCAAGTCCTGACTTACTGAATTTTAGGGAGAGAGATTTCTTTATGTGTTTGTTTTAAATTATAACCACAAATTTGGAAGAGAAAAGAGAGAAAGCAGCTTGATGAATACTGGCAATTTTTAGGGAAATATTTTTGGGCAAATGATTGCATATGCTTCAATGTGTTAAATATTTGGGAACATCTGGCTTTTTTTGTTGTTGTTTTCAATACCCAGCTGAAGCAAGTAAGTGCAAATGACATGACTTGCCAAAACCAAATGTATTCCTTTTTCTACCTAGCAAATTCATTCATATATATACTTTATAGAATACCTGTACTTGCAAAAACCTTGTGACATTATCTCCCACACTCAGAATGTTGGACCCGTATCTTTTGACTGATCCCAATAGGAGGCACAGGTACAAGTAGAGAGCAATCCAAGGAATGAAAGTCAACTAAAACTGTCAAGTCCTCCACATTAAAGAAAACCCAATAAAGTATAGTGAAAGTTAATACAGAACAATGTTATTCAATGTTATATGAATTACACTACTTGGTCAGATGGGGGAAAGAGGAAAAAAATCCCCAAGTCAACTTTTCTAAAGGTAATCAAAGGGATTTAATTAATTTATTCTCAGGATTAAACTGCTTATCATCAGTCTTAATTTTTCAGCCTGTCTAATACATAAAGAACATTTTGCTGCCAGCAAGCATTGGTAACAGAGTACATTTTACTGCTTTACAGCCAAATCCAGGGTGTTCTTCAGCTGAGTTTCATTTACTAAACCTTGCTGACATCAATCATGTTAAACTTGTACTAAAAGTCTACTGCAATACCTCTGAGCCAAAACGTCCTATCAGTTTAATCAATGCTATTTAAAGTACAACTGCAGCAGCACTTTTAAAAATTAGAAAAGTAAATTGGATGCCAAGCATGCATTTAGAGACCCAAATTTGAAAGTGCCTTAAGGTAATGCAATAATAAAGGATAATAATGCAAGTACAGCATTAGGAGAATAGAAGCGTATTTTTACTTACGTGGCACTGTTACCCCGTAATGCTGGGTGTCACTGATGAGCAATTTCCGTTTAAGTTCATTCAGTCCAACCCCCACAGGACCTGAAAGAAAAAAATTGTGCTGTTTCCCAACAGCCAGTTCTCTGTAGTCTTCAGGTATAAGTACTCTCTGAGGTAAGACTACGTAGCAAATAGCTATAATATATATTGACTTTTAATCAGAGTCATTTGGAAACGCCCATGGTTCTAGCCTCTCCTAGAATATACAGAGCTGACAAATTTCACGGGACGTAGTTGGCAGTTACTCTGCTCTGACTTTACTACTGAGGAAAAATCAGTGAGAAAGTTGACAGCAAAGGTAACTTTCTTTTCTACAGCAGCTACCCACAACATGCACCTATCTCCATCCTCAGCCCTACTACAGACCCCCGCACTCTAACCTGCAGCTTTCCAGCACAAATACTGGTCTGGCTATTCATTTTGCCAGAATATCCCCAACTCACAGGCTAGAGGACCCCAGCTGGCATGCACAAAGTCCCCCCAAAGCCTCTGCGCTCCGTGTGTCAAGACGGCCTTTTCCTCACTCCCTTCAGCTGCTGCATCCCTTGTCTGCATCAGATGCCCCTGAGGAGCATTGCTCGTACCTTCTCCCCATGCCCTGGGAGGAGCACTGTGCTCCTTCCAGCCCCAGCTGCAGGCAGGAATACCGCCTGGCCTCTGGCAGGCTGTAGCTGTCACTCTCCTCCTTTTGACTGGGCCAGGGTGGCATCGCATGGGGAGAGGAAGGAAGGGCAGCACTCCCCAGGTCACAACCCACTTGGGATGTTTGGGTTTCTTTCTTTGTTGTTGATTTTCTTTTAAACTATGCTCGCCTCCTGCCTGCTGTCTGAACTGGTCCAAAGCAAATGTTTCCTTCTTCATGCGGCTGCCAAAGAGAGACCACTCTTGGAAAGAGGATGGCAGGAAGAAACAAAGACTGCACGGAATTTTTTTGACCCATCTCCTCCACCTCCATTTGAGTACTGCTGTCCTAGAAGCTACTGAGCAGACGTTCCTCTTGTTTTTCAGGTTGTCATTAACTCTCGCCCATTTGCCAGTGGTGCTTTAGGTCTCAGTAAAGGCAGTCTGTCCTGTGAGGTCTCAAAGGCTCCATGGGCAATTGCTGCCTGCCCCCAGAAGCCCTTTACGCAGGGCTCCAGCCTGCCTGGCCCGTTGGTGGTGGGGCCATGGTGTCATGGGTGTGTGGAGGGAGCTCAGCTCTGCATGCTCATGCATTTCTGATGGTGCAGTGGCTTCATTTCTGTAGAACCAGGCCACCAGCAGAATGCAGAGGAGAGTGAGTCATTGGAACCAGATCCCAAATAATACAAGGATAATACATGTAGTTTTAAGGAAAAATCCTGCTCTTCTAGTAAAAGTGATACATTTATTCATGGAGTGCTTTTTAACAGAGACATTTTAGACATCAGAAATACAAAACCTAATAAACATTTAAATGAAATAGTGGTATGTTGGTTAATTACTAGTGAGAGTCTGGTATCAAAAAGCAAAGATTGATGCTTCAGCACCTTCAGGTGCCTATTTGTAAAAATGACTATCTGCCCTGTCTGAAGTTAGAAACATATAATGATGAAAAGCAAATGCTTGCTACTTTGCTACTATTCCCAGACTATGGTCTCTCTGTAAAATCTTAAGAGTTTCTGCATTTATAATTTTTATATGTTTACATAAGTTAAACACACAACTACATTTCAAGTTCCATCTCTGACTTGCCTGTAAATTAATCTATCAGTATGTATAAATGTTTATTTAATATGGTGTACAGCAGCCTCTACTGGTGCATGTCTGCAGAGGAAAGCAATGTGTCATGTAGATAGATAATGGCATTACTTTTGTTCTTATTTTTTTTAAAAAACATTTTGCCTTTTTTAATAGTATAGCTATTTAAGGCAAATATGGATTTTTGTAGGAAAAGTAATTAAAATTCTCAATATATCCTAGCAAAGTAGAATGAAACAAGTGGAATTCAAGTAAAAAAAAAATCACTGTATTCCTTTCAAGCAAAAGATTTTCTCCATCAAATCTACACAAATATTATTTCCTCTGTCTACATGCTGTCAAATCAACAATATGCTTTTAGCTCTATTTATATATGAAGAATCCAGGCTTGCTTCCTGCAACAGATGCTTTGGAAACTTAGATCAAATCTGTTTCCAGACCACAACCTCACTATTACTCTGCCTCCCCTTCCAGATTACCATTTAAAAATCATCTTTAAATTTAACTATTGGAAGGTGTAGATTCTTCTTTGTCCATTCTGTCTTCACATGGCTGCTGCAGGTTGATTCCTAATTAGCAATGCCATCCATTATGCTGATTTTCATACTACATCTCCCGAGTGTAATGTACACTTCTATTCTGAATATTCTTTTCATTTTGATGCAACAGTGAAAGATGCCGGTTTCTAATAATTATGAATCTGAACATAATTTGAACTCAAGAAGAGAATAAAGCATCAGGATTGAAAAGGACAATCCAGATTCTTATAGTAAAATGCCAGGCATGTGAAATCCATGACTGTAGCTTAGTTTTGTTTCACTATAAATCACCCCAGACAGCAATATTTAGAGTTATGGTGACAGATTTAGAGATATTTTGATTAATTTTTTAAAGGGACATTTATGTTGCTTGCTGTTGCATGTTGAGTCATGTAAGCTAAGTCATGGTCAAATCCTGCACAAATGGGCTGTAGTGCCTACCTCACTTTACTGAGGGACACTTGCAGAATTAAACCACCAATCATTAAAACTTGCATTAAATTTGGTACCATTCAGACATGTCTGAAGAAAACAGAAAAAAATGTTTGATGTAAGTTCAGGTCTCGGCAGGGTTAAGCCAACCAGCATTCTTCACCCATAGATACATACTGACCTCCTAAAAACCTATTTGGGGGGGGTGGGGGGGGGGGTGGGTGTGGAAAAAAAGTGGTCTTTCAGAAAAGATCTTGGGAGTTAGGTGACAACATCCCTGCTGGGATCATAAAGACCCTGTAGAAAACATGCCTTGACAGAGGTTCTGTGGCTCAGTTATTCCTTCTCTAGTACAACTGATCACTATAATGCAATGACCGCACATGCATGTCCAACTGTACCTCAATGACATATGGTAGGAAAGCAGAACCTCATTTTTTTGTGTTACAGTAAATTACAACTAGCAGCGGGAGTGTACTTTCAGATTTGCTGTTCACTGAAGCAGGATCAGTGATTTTATACTACTGTTCTCATGGGAAAGGCTAGCCAATATGTTGCATCCTATGTGTTCATTCCTGAGCCATGCTGACGTACCCATGCCTTCAACCAGGAAGGTTTAATGAAGACAGCAATGCTAGGTCTCTTTTGTCATTGTCCAGATGGTTTACTTGAAGTAGTATGGCCATGATAGGCCATTTTCCTGCACTACTGCTGTAGATCTATTAAGTCTCCGCAAGCCACTACTGAACACATGTTAAAGGTAAGTCAGGAGATGTAGAAAGCTAGGAGCCACTTCCATTTCATCCTCCCCTGCTCTGAGACAGACCTGGCTTCCACATAGCTCCTTCATGATAAAACCAGAGGTGATGGATTCTCTTAAAAATGTAAGCAATATAACAATAGAGAACTTTTCCAGTCCCAGATTCCTTTTCTTTGCAGTGGTGACCAAAAGGACACCATTGTGGGGAGTACTGGCAGCCTAATTCAGAGACAGACAGCCTTTTCTGTGTCGCACACCAATAATAACTGCCCCTTTGTGGTTACACACCTCTGGTTCTTGCTTCCACCACTGCCCACTTAGGACAGATGCATCACCATGGGTGACCACAGCATCTGAAAGGCTTTGCATGCCTCTGGTGATAACACTGCATGCACATAACTGCGTGCATTCTGGGAGACACGCTCATGGTTTGTTACTGCTGACCTTGCTTCATCCTAGCACTGGCCCTTCAGAAAGCTCTGACTTAGCTGACACTACGCCCTGTAAAGTTACAGTATGCGGCACATCCATTCTGACTGCTAGGAAATAAAATTTGTGCTAGTCTGGCCCTCACAGTTACTGAAGCCAGTTACTGAAGCAGATGCCTTTGTGAGCAGGACTTTCTCCTCATTAATGTAAATAAAAATTCTAGTGTCTAAATAATACATTTCATATTAAAATATTCTGCCTTTGCCTGATAGGGACGCAAGGTATCATGCTTAGGATGCAGGCAATATTTCTGAAGGGAAGACTTCAAGGATTTGTTGGCAGCCTGGAAACAGTAAGTTACCAGAAGACTGGTGACATGATACTGGATAATTTTGGTTTTAGCAAACTCATCACATTCATAACAACTAAAAGCACAGCAGAAGTATCTGTATCGTTACTGCTTCAGATGATCTGTTCTTTTAGCCCCAAGGACATGCAGGACTTTATTCATGAACCTACATTTGCAGACAAGGTAAAATACTGACAAACTAATACATCTAGCTGAACCTGAGACTAGTATATATCACACTACAGGGCGCTAAAAATTACTGTTTATGCAATTTGCATTCTGTCAATTAGACTACACCAATTTAAAATTAAGCCAAAAGAAATTTCCACTTCAAAGTTGTCAAACTCCCTCTCCCTAAAAAAAGGGCAAAACAAAACCTGAAAAAACCCCTTCCAACACTAAATTATACATTTAGGCCTACCAAAACACAAGGGACATTTAATACCCCCACCAATTACAGCTATAAATTGATTATCTGTCCTTTTGTTTCCTGGTGCAAATATCCAAATTATATTTGACGGATGACATTGAACGCTGCTACTGGCACACAGAAAGCTTTTTAAATGTGTTCACTTCTACTATACCTGCGTTGCTTAGCTCTGCTAGTTTTTCCACATTTTGCCCAAGACATTTTTATGGTATTGGCCAGACTTGAGCTGCTCTTAATATCCAGAGAAAAACATTAGAATTACTGAAGTCTGCAATAAATTTCTGAACTGCTTTTGTTACTGAAAAAGCACACTTTGTTCATTTGATTTATTACAATAAAAATCAAATGAAATCTCTAGGTATTCCTTAGATCAGACATATGCAATTTGTTATAAAAAGTCTACTTATCACACTTTTGCACTGCACTCTGTTCATGTAAGTGTAAAATCAACTCAACCATGTTATTACTTGTTGTATATAGCCCACAATCTCACAGTGATCACACTAGTAGGTGGCTGAATTTCAGTGCTGGAGAGTGACAAAACTGTTTATTAAAAACTAAATTTAATGTTCCCTTGCATATGAGCGACATAAAAACACAGCTACTCAACAGTTCATAACAGTCCCTGATAGAGGGTCATATTTCTCTGCTCTGCTGCTTTCAGAATGGAGGCAACTTTACTAATGAAGCATCAACCTATGTGCTACTGCAAAAGAAGCAATAAGCAATGAGATATTACTCATTGGTACTCCAATGGTTACTCATTACTCATTGTTACTCCAATGGTTACCTTTGAAAAATTTAAGATCATGTATTTTCTCTTTTTCTAGGAGACTGAAGCAATGCATTTTGGTTAGATAATAAATGCTGTGGGGAACCCATGGCAGTGCCAGATTACAAAGAACAGAAAGCTGACTAAGGATGACATCTTGAGTCTTCTGCAGCTATGTTTGCATCTCTTCTTGACCTACAGAAGTCCACATCTCATCCACCTTTCTCTCTACTTGTCTGTTTACTTATTCTAACACAGTAGATGGTTTTGTTTCTTTGCACTTATATATTCTGTCTTGGCTGACCATGGGTATGTATTCCGTTCTTTTTTTCTTCTTTTTTTCCGCATAGATATATTGATTGATCTCTAAGAGCAGAACACTGAATTCTTTTGAGTTTTAGTACAGCTTGACTGCCAGGTTCAGATTAGTAACCATGGTAGCTATATTTTAATGTCATCTCCTTTTGTTTTAGCAAGGCTTTAAAAATGGTCTCCTAGAGCATCTTTACATGCAAGTTGGGACATCCTGTCTAGATGGGTGGACTACTAGATAGGTGAAAAACTGGATGGATGATCATGTTCAAAGGGTAGGGATTATTGGTCTGTACTCTACTGGGCGACTCATTACAAGTGGAGTTCCTCAGGGGTCTACCCTGGGACATACTCTGTTTAATGAGGACACAGAATGGGCCCTTATCAAGTCTGCAGATGCCAAAATGCGTGATGCAAGTGACTTGCTCAAGGGCAGGGCTTCCATTCAGAGGGACCTTGAAATGCTACACGCATGGGCTGGCAGAACTTTGTGAAATTTCATGAGGACAAATATGAAGTCCTGCATCTGGGATAGACTAAGCCCCACAGCAGTACAGGCTGGGGACTGACTGGCTGGGGAGCAGCCTGGATGAAAAGGACTCGGGGGTCAAGGTGGGCAGTAAGCATGAGTCCACAGTGCACACTGGCAGCAACAAAGGCTGTCGGAAGACTGGGCTGTATCAGCAAGAGCCTAGCCGTAGAGAGAGGGAAATGATTCTTCCCCTTTACTCAGCACTTGTTAGACCCTGTGAGGAATACTCTGCCCATGATGAGCCCTGCACTACAAGATTCATGTTGATAAACTGGAGCAAAGCCAGCGGAGGGCCTCCGAGATGGTTGGGACCTGAAGCACATGACCTGTGAGGAGAGGCTGAGGGAACTGGGCTTGTGTAGCTTGGAGAAGAGGTGGCTTCAGGGGGACCCACCAGCACCCTTCTGATACCCACTGAGAAGATGGAGGCCACCTCTTTACTGAGGTGTGTGGTGGGAAGACAGGTTCCCAAATTTGTTGTCATCAGCAACCTGCTCTGAATTGCGTTAATTCTGCTGAGTGGGAGGCTGGACCAGGTGACCTCCTGAGAATCTTTCCAACCTAAATGATTTTGTGGTAAACACTGTGCTAATCAGCAGTCCTCTGTTTTATCCGGTCAAAAATAAAGAAAACAACTTACCAACCAAAACTACAAGCCTGTATTTGTCATTAGGTTGTCGTCTATATTTTGCAACTTCTTCATATGTTGGGATATCTGCTGTATCATACTGATCACTCTTCTTGCACTCATACATAGATTTGTTTGTTTTTTTATCTTTTCTGCTAAGACGAAAGCTTCTTCTAAAACCAGCTGCAATAAGAACAGGATTTTTTCAAAGTAAGAAAATAAGTCTTCTCAAAGTATTTGAAAACAGTCTCTTCCAAACATTTGAGGATTGGTGCATGGAATAAAAAATGGATTATATGCTGAATAAGCCAGGTCATTAGAACAATGTTTTCCTGCAGTTTTAAACTATATCAGGTACCTATTTAAACTGCAAAATTAAGATTACCAATAAAATCGTAACAGTTGCAACAACAAGCTGTAAAATATAATTACAATAAGTTGTTAACATATTTAGATAATTTGAGTGTCTTACACATTAGTATATATACACAAGGAAATTCATGCAATCTGGACTGTTATACCACATTTAATGTATTTCTGTTAAATCACCATGGCACACAGACATCAGATACAACATATGGTAGAAACACAACTGGTGGTTGAAAAGGTTAATGAGAATTAACTCCTGGAATAATTTTTTTGTGCTTAGCTCCATGCTGACAGCATAAAAAAAGTGCACAAAGCCTTTCCCGACGATGTTTAAAAGTAAAACTAAACACTGTTAGTTAAATTCCAAAACACTATGAAACATCTTCGACAATACAGTACCCATATTATAGATATGTTAGCATGAAATTAAAAGTTAATATTCCTATTAAATTTGCATTTATAATTGCACCAACAGTGTGACATTTATAGTGGAAATTTCTGGAAATTTCACATAGCTTTTAAGTACTCTCAAAAGAGATAATCATAGGCATTTTCAAGCAGAACAGCACAAAACCACCTTCTACACTGTATGTTAAAAAGCAGTTTACTCCTCTGTTAATGATTACCTTACAGTTTTTCAAATAAATCCTTTACATTGCATTATATTACATTTTACTGGTATCTCTATGGCACCGCTTTTGTTCTAGAAGGAACTACAGGAAGGACTGCAAAGAAGGACTGCAAAGCTTGTTTCATTATTTGGGGGTAATAAAGTAAAACACAAAGTACACTTTAAATACTGGAAAAATCCCAACACCCTTTTTTTCCCCCCCCAGAACATTTCATAGGACGGTAAACACATGTAAACTTTTGGTGACCCCAGATTTTTCAGCAATATGTTTTCATAAACTTGTAAAAGCACTTATATTTAGGTGTTTGAGAAGTAATCACATTACAATTTTTTCTTCAAAGGTAGTATCTGGCAAATTCAAGACTTAGTTCTGCAAATATTCAGAACCAGATCTGAAGTGAAATCCTACAAGGCTTAGTTACAGGCTTAGCATTTTGCACACACACAGTTCAACTTAGAATAAATCTTTGCAGAACCTGGATCACGGAGGATGTTAACTAAGTTATTTTATTGATGTGAGGCCCTGTAACTATGGGAATTCACAACACATGCATACATACAAAAAGGGAAGAAAAATTTGAGAATACAGGGATACCAACCTCTTCATATTCAAAATATGAATAAGTAAAATGAAAGTAAATTAAGTAAAATGAAAATTGTTAAAAAAAGAGAAGAGCTAGACTTGTATATAAAGAAAGGTTAAAAGTAACATTAGCAATACAGACACCTGAAGTGGGTTACAAGTTTCCCGAGGCCTAATCTAAAAGGCTCCAGATTAAAAAAAAAAAAAAAAAAAAAAAAAATCAGTTCCCCTTAAAAGCAAGCTGCAAATTGTTCTGAATTTTTTCTATATCATCTTTTTACAAAATAAGGAAAAAAGAAAGGAAAGGAAGGAAAAAAAGAAAGGAAAGGAAGGAAAAAAAGAAAGGAAAGGAAGGAAAAAAAGAAAGGAAAGGAAGGAAAAAAAGAAAGGAAAGGAAGGAAAAAAAGAAAGGAAAGGAAGGAAAAAAAGAAAGGAAAGGAAGGAAAAAAAGAAAGGAAAGGAAGGAAAAAAGAAAGGAAAGGAAGGAAAAAAAGAAAGGAAAGGAAGGAAAAAAGAAAGGAAAGGAAGGAAAAAAGAAAGGAAAGGAAGGAAAAAAGAAAGGAAAGGAAGGAAAAAAGAAAGGAAAGGAAGGAAAAAAGAAAGGAAAGGAAGGAAAAAAGAAAGGAAAGGAAGGAAAAAAAGAAAGGAAAGGAAGGAAAAAAGAAAGGAAGGAAAAAAAGGAAGAAGAAAAAAGGAAGAAAAAATTCTTCACCATTCGCTACTAAACAATTGACAGAATAAAGAGCTTTGTCGCAAAACCCAGAATCCACATATCTGGAAAAGGTAAAAAGCAAGGGTAGAGATCGACTGAAGCTAAGCCAGTCATCTCCATTCCAGTTTGGTGTTGGCCTTACAAATACCTCCATGCCTCTGACTAGCTGTATCATAGCACCATTACCACCAGCTTCTTAACCTCCGCTTACATGTCAAACTGTGCAATCTTCAGGAAATATCCTTTCTGCAAAATCTTCATGATCAATTCAGTCTCTGCTCTTAGGTTTTAGTAAGACCGTTTGTAACTTGTTTCTCTTTTCTCCATCCACATTATTCAGATTCCATTACCAAACTACCAGGTGGTGGGTTATTTCAGAATTTTCATTCCTTCTTCTCTTAAAAGACAAAACCCCCAGATTTTATTTTTTTATCAAAAAGAAGAAAAAGAAGAAAATCTTTCAGTGCTGTCTTCAGGCTGATTCATTCCTTGTCACTTTTACAGGTTGCATATAAAGCATCACAAAGACTCGGGTGATATGGTTCTGCTGCTAACATGGGTTTCCTTGATTAAAACATTTGATATTTCTGTGACTGAAACTCATTGGTAAAGTTAAAATAGTAATATTGTCCTGATTTTAAGGAGGTTCAACAACAACAAATTCACCTAGGACTTAGACATTACAGAAAAGCTATTCTGTTAATTAAAAAGAACAAACAAGCATATGAGCCAGAGATCACGAAGCAGATTTCCAGTACGGCTGATTTCTTTGCAGTTTGCTGGTGAAGACACACCGTAAAACTACTCAATATTAAAACCCTGTGATACGCTGATTGCTTTGCCACTTTAAGACTACTGTCAATGTTGTTTTAAGTGTTCCTTAAGGATATCTGAATAGCCCTACACAGAAATCCAACAAAGCTTGCCTTAAGCAGCTTTCAAAACCAAGGAAAACGTACAGTACAGAGAGAAAGGATGAGACTATTTCAAATATATCCAACATTTTTATGATACTGCTACTGCATTCCTGGGAACATGATTCTCCGTCTCTCACATCTGCCATTATATATCCTCACATATGTGGCTTAACTTTACTACGACCTTCAGAAGCTATTTTATAAAGAACAGTTAATAAATATTTTCTATTGAACCCTGCATTTATAAATGCATTATATGTTGGGCAGCTATAACTGTGCAAAAAGATTAAGCTGAACTGCAACAACATCATACTTGCAAGGAATAAAAACATTTATGAACAAGCAAAAAAAATTCTGCTAATGTTTGCATATTTTACAGTTTAGGAAAGATAAAAAAACTTCATATATTTAACAATAGAGCATCATTAAAAATATAGTGAAAATCACTACAGAAAAACAAAACCAATACAGATATTCAACAGAAAAATGAAGTTTCTATAAAATGATTAAGCTTAAAAGTAAATGCCTATAAAGAACAAAGGGAAAAATAATTGCTTGTCCAGAATATTTGATAATATAAACCTCAATGAATATGAAAGGAGCTGCAGGCTATACTGTCTGTGGAATATGGATATCAGCAGAGATTAACCTTAGTTGCCAAGTATGCAGACTATAAAATAAAAGGGGAAAATTCTGTCACTAAAGCAACATAAAATTCTGAACATTCCGAAGCTTGCACCAGCTCCCTGGTTTCAGCTACATGACCAGAAGCCCACTGAACATGCAAACCCATAAACTACTGCTGGAATGTAACAGTTTGGTGAAATAAGAACAGCCGCTGGGAAGAAAACATGAAGAACAAATGTTCTCAAACTACAAATGTCTCCAAACTTTATAACACTTCTCAACATGAAACAAAAATCGTAAACTGCTGCTAATAAACTTAGTTAAGGCCCAACAACAATTGAAGAGAACCTACTTACATCCCTAAGAAAAAGAATGAAAAAAACTCTAGCAGAAAATTGTGATTACTCTTTAAACCACTAGCAATATACATTTGGTCATCTCAGAACAACATCCTTACATTTACACAGAGAAATCCACTTGGACCTCACACAGAAATTCAAACTGAAAACAGGCAATGCATGAACCTGTCTCCCTTAAAATATTTTAAAAGGATGTTGATGTAAAAAATTGTGCTTATTTAGATTTAATTATACAATTCTAAAGAAGTGAACAAAAGATCGCGACTATGTTGTGTGAATTTAAATCCAAATACATCCATGAAAGTAGAAAGTTAATTTCTCAAATTCAGAGAAATTACACTAACAGGAAATATTATAATTTAAATTCACCTATGCTTCATAAATTCACCCGTAAGGCTCCAGATTGCTATAAAGCACTTACACATGCTTTTGTTCATTTTCATTCATTAAAACAAGTGCTTAAGTATGTGTTTAAATTATGTATATTCTTTGCTGAATTTAGGCTAATCTTACAGAACAGAAATCTTATGGTGAACAAATGCTGTTTATTTTAAAATGCATTTGCAAGTACTTTTTGTATTCATATTACTGACAATGGCAAGTTTGGTACCATGGTCATTATCTACATTTGTATGAATACAATATTTTTACTAGATGTTTCTGGATTCACACACACCCCCTTCCAACCCCCCCAAATATTGGGATTTTTTATACTGGCTCATATGCCGAGTATTTCTATTGTTACACAGGAACTGCACAAACAGAGAGCAGACTTCTTGCTTCTGCTTGCTTCTCTGCTTGCTTCTGGACTGATTCCCAGCTTGCACATTTAGACAGGGTTAATAAAAATTTAGATTATGTCTGGATTTTTAAGACAAAATTGAGAATAGTAAACAGATGATATTCATCTGTATTTACTGTATGTTCATAAAGGTTCAAGTAATGTAACTAGAATTTAAGCTTGGCAAAGGCAAACTCCTAATGTTCTCCCCAGCAATTCCTCAGGAAATTACTGCAGAAACATACAATACTATACTGTGATTTAAATATAAGAATTTGGTGAAAAATAATGAAATTTATCTGAGTCACTTTAGAGGGGAAGGTTCAAAATTAATAGTAGCATAAAAGACATAAAAGATCTGACTGCAAATGGTACAGACATTCTAGCTTCTGAAAGCTGCCTCTTCTGTTGCTCTTCATGACTATCTCATGCATCTAAAGTACCTATCCTTTCAGAGGGGGTCAGATGTTCACAGAATATCCTGGTTCACAGATTGAAATGCCAACAAATACAGAGCCCTAAACCCATAACAAGCCATAAAATCAACTGAAAATTCATTAATTGATAGTAGAATTCTTGTAGTTCACTTGATGTGATTACACACTATCAAAAGGAGCATGAAAGATGACTTACTCTTTTTGGCTTCAGGAAGTAACTGGTATATCTATACTTTGAAAACTGTCTCTAGAATTTAGACACATGAACAATTTACCGTACTTCAACTTGCCTCATACTAACTCTCCATATATGTGAATACATACAAGCTTATACAGGTCAACTCCTTCATCAACGGTTAAGCTAATTCAGACTACCTTGCTCTTCTAACAGGTTACAACATACAGACAAGCAGTTACTTGGGTGTCACCAAAACACCCTGAACTTGTTGGTGTGACCGAAGTCCTTCAGAGACAATGTTTTAGGTTTTGTTTTCAGTGTAATATGTTTAATCAAGACTTTATGTTATAATAATGAAGAGACTTGCTTAGAAATTCTTAGTTACTTAGTAATCAAGGAGTGCCATGAATGTCTATGATCTTTCAAGAACATGCACATTCAAAGAAATTGAGATGCTCCAAAAACCACTACTGTAAAACACAGGTGGACATTCACAATAAGCTGTTTTCAAAAATCAGACATATTTATTTTCCCACTCTCCAAAAAAGCAACAGGCAGGAAAAAAAAAAAAAGTATTTGAAAGGGCTTCACTACCTTTAGGATTGAAGAAATATATACTCAAACCAGTGGAAAAGAAAGAGGCCCTCATAAGCAGGAAGGTGGACTGCAGCAGTTAGATATGGTAGTGGCTCCCATGTGTCTAACAGAGGGTTTATAAACTGTCTTTGCCTAGGACTCCTTGACCTTATAGACGATCCGAGTTTTCTAGCGAGCACAGCACATAGGTAAGAGTTTTGTCTCCTCCCTGCAGCTGGTCACCAATTTTTGTTCAAATTATTAGACTTTAGGCAGTGGCATTTTTCCAGCCCAGAAAGTTATTCCACAGCAGTTTGTTCCCTGAGAAAATACAACTGAAAGATAATTCAGGAGAAAAGCAACCCTAAATGTGTCTGAATAGGACTGGGCTTCTAATGTTTGTGAAAAAAAAAGACACTGGATTGCATGAGACAGTTTAAATTACAAATCACTGTCTCCTGTTACCATGTGCAAAAGAATAGTAACATCAACTTTCAAGAGGCAACCTGACATATCTGAAGAGCAGATAATTTTTAATGAACCATTCTTAATGAACCAAGGAACCTCTACTTTCTAAACCAAATAGGTAGCTATTCACAACCAATTCACAACTTCTGTCCTTACCCTAAAACTGGTCCTAACCCTAGACAAGTCTTTTTCCCCCTATTGTTCTGTCTTCTGGTGCTCCTCTCTGACACCTCACTTCCAACAGCACAGACCCAGCATGAGAAGGCTGAAGGGACCATCTCTGGACCGATGGCAGCACTCCACTGCATGGAAGCTCTCAAGAGATAAACCATTGCCTGCACTGTACAGTAGTTCTCCAATAATTTTTGTAAAGTTTTTACTCAAGTAAACTACACCCCATTGATTTTTTGTTCTTTGCATCTGAGACAACAGTAGCTTCTTCCTCAAGACTTCTGCTTCCCAGATGACCGAACCTTTTTGGTAACTGTTGACCACAATGTTTCACTGAAAGGGCTACAGCACCAAGAAAAGGTGGATTCTGTTTTGCCACCTTCATTCTTGAATAAAGCAGCAGCTCACTAAGATCTGATTGCAAAACCATGATAGTCTGATCTTAAGAACTCATGCACTCTGTATTTGCAGATAGAAAGAAAAGGTGGGGCAAAAAAATAGGTCTTTTCTGTTTTAAAGAGAAGATTTGATAAGGAAAATGCAGTTCATCTGGAATCGCATCCAAAGTATCATTTTTCAAGTATACTTCAATTTCTCAATACAATTGCAATTCCACATTAACACAATTGATTTACTAACAAATATAGGAAGTTTCTTTTCAGCATGATCAGATGACCATTAGTTCCACAAATACCACACTAAGGTTTTGGAAAGAGGCCAAAGTTCTTTCAGTTATATAGTTTGTGTATTCCTGATGTAGTTCATATACCACATTTTAAAAACAGTATCGTGCAATATGAAAACCATCTCTAATTTACAGTACTGGTCTAGGCTGTTTCAGTGAGCCCAGTGGCTTGGATGTACTAAAGCACTTTGACAAGTTTCTTCCCATTCCTCTTGTAGTAGGAGGATAAAAGTCTTGGGAAAAGGGCTGGTTGCCACAAAATCCACTCCAGCCAGCCTTCAGCTGGCAGGAATTCTGGACAATTTCAACCAAAATATTTTTACATTGCTTTTGAAATGGCACAAATTAAAAAGCTGAAACATATCATGGAACATTCACCTTTTTTAAATGTTACTTTTGTTTGAAATTTGGAATCTTGAAGCTGAAGCCAAAGGACTCCTTCCCCTCTTCTTCCCCCCTGCCCGCAATGATACACTGAGCTCAGACTAGCTTTAAAGCTAAATTTAAGCTATTGAGTTATTACAACTCATTTTATTTTGTAACGTGGAAAAAGAACTGGTGCCTGCAAACTTGCTTTGTACTCTCACTGAATCCTCCCTGAATTGTTAGATAGACATGCACAAAGAAAGAAAGTGTAAGCAAAACTTGGATAAAACCTTGAAAGTGTGTCTTTAAAGTCGTACTCAAACTTTTAATGATATAGTAACCTTTTTGTTTCATTAAATACATTGCTCACTTAATATACTTTAAAAGTCAATATTTTTCCCAAATTTATATATATTTTTTATTTTGACTTAAAAATCAAACCAGTATTTTAGTAGCTTATATTTAACCCGATAAAGGCATACACTACAGAAACCCTTTATGTCAAATCCAATGAGCCATTTTTAAAACCTTAATATTCATGCTTTTCTCATGCATAATAAGGACATTTGTATGCAGATTACCCCCAAATGCAAAATGGACACAGTAGTTCCAAGGAAAAGAAGCTGAAAGAAAGGAATAAATTGTCTTTTGCAACCAATTGCTCACCTAGATAGGATCCACTGTTGTGACCAGCACATTCAGCATCTTCTGGACGAAGGGTAAAAGCATACAGAATAAGAGCCAAGAAATAAAGCAGAATAGTTAGAAGCCCAGCAAAAAATACAGAAGAAATTACTTAAAAAATGACAACTGTACAAAGCATAGCATTAAAAAGCCTTCAATAAGCCATTTTCTTAAAAACATAAAACAACATTTATTGTTTTATATTTTAGCTGGAGATATTCTGAAATTTTGCAGCATGCACACTGATCTTTTTACCTTTTCAAGCAAAAATTGTGATGAGAGCAAACATTCTAAAAAGAATTCTAACACTGTATTATTCACACTTTATCAGTTAATAGAAAATATGATGCTACTTAAAAGAAAGCAAAATGTATTTGATGTAAATCAAGCTTTTTTTGTAAATTATACATTATCAGACTTTAGCTTTAAGTTTTGGCTCACTGGATTAGACAGAAAGGTTTTTGATCAAAAACACATCCTCTCATTTGATGTAAAATAGCTATAATGTATATTTTTACATGCCAAAGGCCCTTTGATCAAAAATATGAGCTACAATTTCTAATGCCTTTAATAACAAAGGCCTCTTAAATAAATAAAAAAATAAAATACAGGAGATCAGCTGCTATTACTTTAACATATGCTGCAAGCATAACAGTAACCGGCTACACTCAGAGGGAAAACAGTAAAGATGATACTACATGGATGAACTTTCTACCATCTCAGACAAATAATTCTTCAGTATTAATTAGAAATGCAAGACCTCTCATGGCCATGTAATTAAGTCAGAACCATCTCTTTCCAGCCCAGCCCACCCAAGTTTTGCTGATATTATTTTATGATACTACCCTTCTATACATATCTTCCAAAAGTTCAAGACAGAGAGAAAGCAGTTTAAAACAATAGTCCGAATTACTGATCTTTACATGGAGCAATTAGGAATATTCTGGTATTTTTATCTACTTTTAAAAAATGATTCAATGTATTTGGTAGCAATATAGAACCATTAGATGTATAACATCTCTTAGAAACGTTGGACTATATTCAATTTAATTCTAAACACATGTTCTCTAAATAAAATTATTGGGCTATGCAGGGAAACTTTTGTACATGTACCTTCAATTTCCTCTGAGAAGCACATAGGAAAAAATAGGAAAGGAAATCATTAAATAGAGTGAAAACATAACTTAAGAAAGAAAAGTTAAATTGAAGAAGAAAAATGCACCTACCACACTCAACCGCTTCCTCATCTTAGATCAGCCAAAAAAACAAAGTATTATTGTTTAATACTTCATAAATGGGAAAAAATTTAGCTACGTAAGCTAATCTAAAATCCTCTTGATAGTACCTATTATATTGAGGCATATACCAACATACCAGCACTGAGTTTAACTTAAATGTTTAACTACAGTCAGTTAGAAAAGAACCTAAAAAGACACTGAAACATTACATGCACTTTAAATTTCTTATATGAGATTCTTCCACTATTTATTTGGTAGCAATGACCTTACCCAGTTGTCATGGAAGATCTCTTTGGTATTAAATGCAAAGTTTGTTAATTCCATTTAATCAGTCTTAACCGAGATTTTCTAAGGATGACTACCATGAACATGATCTCAGTATTTTTCTGCACTTACAGTAACTGCTGCAACTGCCCTTGGAGCTGGGTTTTCGAGAGGTTTTTTTGTGTATTATTTTTTAACGCCTATAGTTGTAGCTAAAAAAAGCTGAAAGAATTTATATACTCTGTCATTTTTTCTCTGATGCTATTCTAATATAATCAAGCTACTTTCTGCTTACCTATAGTAGGTCAATAAATTTCTACCTCCTTGATAGTGGAAAACACACAGTTTTACAGTCATCTTTGGATTTTCTTTTTGGTTGTTATTGTTCACAAAAATATTATATACTAAGGTCTAGATTTATATAGAGATTTTACAATCTACATCTCATTCACATTTCCTTTGGAATCTGGATAAATATGCCTAAAATATAAATATTTCGAAGTGTTTCCACGAAGCATGTCTTCCCTCAGAATGTGAAGAAATTACTCAAGACATATTTTAAAATCTTTCATGAGTAACTGATGTACCAAACAAAGGGGAGGTCAAAACTCTCCTGCCTATCTGATTACATGGAAGAGATTTTCCCATTTCATGTCATGGAATGGATACAAGAGTCTTTTCTGGCAGGGGAAGAATACTGTTTTGCAGAATCACTTCTTGGCACATTTTTTCTTGAGAACTTATGTTTTAAAATATTAATTCGGAAGACTTCTCTGAATCCTATTTAAAGCTTATTTCTACACTTGATGTGACCATATGGTTTTAGTAGGTTGGAAAGTCCACTAAGGTGAGCACTGCTTGGTTGACCACATCCGCTGCCTTAAAAAAGCACCGACAGTTTTGTGAGTTGAGAGTGAAAGTGTTGGATCCTTTTTCATCTCCTGACCTTCAAAGCTCCCAATTCTTGAAGTGACAAATGCCCTAAAGCTGGACCTAGGGGGGGCAGGCTGGCTTCCAGGTACTATTTCTTTCTCCTCTGTGCTGAGAGAGCTCTTACACTTCCTGATATGCCTACAAGATTTCCATTTCTATGATTTTCAACAGGCTGCAAATGTATCTCCTGAAAAGAAGTCACTAATGTTCAAAACCACTTCACATCAATACATCTAAAAAGTCTCCTGAATTCAACAAAGTTGTTTGACTTAACTAGTGACTATGCATTTTAAAGTATTCTGTTTGGTATTTTATCATTGGAAACAGACAAGTCCTTGTTTATGAACATGAAAGACTGGACCAGGAGAAAAAAAGGTCTGTATGTACACACAGGTATACATTCACTCAACCCTGACCACTTCAGACACTTGGAGGAGACCTCCAAGTATGGGAGATAGATGGTGGAGCTACAGCAGCAGGGCTGAGAACAGCTGAAGGGAATGCAGGTTTCTGGGCTACCCCTGCTAGGGAAGGGAACCGTCTTATCCATCCATGCTGTAAATTAAAGACGTGGATTCCCAAGTGAGCCAGCTGATGCCAGACAGCACAAGCCAAAACGTCTACAAGATGAGGTTTAACACTGAGATGAAGCGAAGGAGTTCTGAACTTTTTGTGTTTTGTTAAAAATCTTCCTTCTTTGGCTTTCTTTGCCTACTCCTAAGGCTGAAGATAACAGTC
Organism: Gavia stellata; assembly: GCF_030936135.1. NCBI lineage: Eukaryota > Metazoa > Chordata > Aves > Gaviiformes > Gaviidae > Gavia > Gavia stellata. The sequence goes on along the minus strand of NC_082599.1, from coordinate 18,112,586 downwards.
TATAATGAAAAGATGTGGGAAATCAGTGGCTTCATGCAGCTATGCAAGAGTCATCAACATGTAGCTCCCAATTTGAGCTTCAGCAGGAATTTTACCAGGGCTATTGCCTGGCCCTAGTAAAGGCAGAGGTTATTTGCCAGAAAACTTTGCATTGTGATTCACCACTAACTAATACAGCTCTGTGTGTTTGAAGCAGTTGTACTCATGCAGCAGATATGTGCAGATATGTGCCTAAAGTTCCAAAGTTTAGAGACATGGAAAATTGGGGTAGATCTCAGGCCAATACGGTTTCACTAAATTGAAGTGGGGTGAGAAAGGAAATAGAGGTGTTTATCTGGAAGGAACGAATAAGAGACTAAAAGAGGACAGAGACTAAAGAGGAGGAAATCCAATGGGAAGTAGGAAAATAAAAGCAGTAACAAAATGAAAAAAACCCATAAAGCAACATGCAGCAAAAAAAACACTGGGCAAAGAAGAAATACGATCAATTAAATGTAGTGTGGTAAGAAAGGAGAGGAAGTTACAAAGAAAATAGTCATGGAACAGGCTTATGAAACAACAACAAAGCAGTACCAAGACATAAATGGAAAAAAAGAAATAGGAAACAAGCCAAATGGAAGCTTAGGAAGTAGGTGTTTTTATTCATTTTAGAAAGATTTCAGTGTAGTCAATATGCTAAAACTATAACAATGCAAACCAGTATCACATACGCTGTCTTTTTGTATGTATCTTAACTGAAATATATTAAGATTTGGTTTTGGGGACCTCACCTAAATTATATTACGTATGAAGCTCAAAACCAGTGCCACTCCAGGAACTTTCTCCGCTCTCGGGAACAGTCCAGCACCAGATTAAAATTTTTAGCTTTTGCTGACTTTCTTTCAACAACATTTCCAAAGAATCTTACTTAAATGTTTCTCAGTCTAAAATTAGATACAGCAGCTCTGTTGTAGTTTCTTATCACAAGCAAGTTACATTATCCCTTAAATTCTATTTCACTCTAGTAAGCAAGAAATGTGACGTACAACGATCTGCATTACAGTGAATATATTAAACACTCCTGATTTTTTAGTGATGAACAGTCCCACAAAGCAATCGACATTTACACTGTTTTGCGGGTTTTTATCCTATAGAGTTTTTTAGATCGAATGATACATATACGCTCATGCTATAGGAAATTTAAGGTGATCTAATTTAATCCTCTCATAACATCATCAGATAACAGTATCTCTACCAAGATAATTTGGAAAATGAAGGATAGTCTTGCGGTGAAGGACAGAGTAAGAGTTTATGAGATCCATTTCCACTTCCGTCTCATGTGGCCGTGACTCAAATGTCATCCAGCTTCAGGTTTCCTTAATTTCTCTGTGGTAGCAGGAAGTTAATATTTGTAAGGACAGGAGACTTCTGAACAAAGATGCTAATGTGCTAATTTAACTCTATAGGTCTGGTTTATTTTTTGTTTTTACTTGTAACTACCTGCAGGTGGGCAATCAAGTTTCAAATATGAACACAGAAAAATACTGAGAAGAAAGGCAGAGTTAAGATTGTGCAGCAATTATAACAAGCAAAAGAGTCCTACTACGCATTTATCCTAAATGCTTGGTCTTCAAATACAAGTGGTACAAAGCATTCATTCTTTTAGCCTGTTTAAATTCTTTTGTTGGCAGAACACCATCTTCAATTCACAAGACACTCATCTACGGATAAATTGGGTTACATCTTGTTTGAATGAACACCATTTGGCTGCAGTTAAATATTTCCTTTTGCTCATACAATGCCAATCACATATGGTAAATCAAAATTGAAAGTAAAATGGGTTTTAAGCCCTAGAAAAACTATATGATGATGGCTTTGCCACAGTAAGTATTTACATTTAGCATTAAATATACAGAACAAATGTATTTTCATGGAAAAGACATCTCTGAACAGCTCTGTCGTATATGCCACATACATACACATATTTATATATAACTATACAGACAGGGTATGGATATACACATATGCATGCACTGTACAAGTTAACAGAAGTTACAGGCTACACTAGTATAAAATATAAAGTTACCAGTAATTTTCATACCAGAGACAACACATCTATAACATAAGAATAAACACAGTAACCACTGTGAAAGCAAAATTCTGCTGAAGGAATATAATGTCTTGGCTGATTATTGTAGTTCATAATAATTGCAGAACAGTAAGTTACTTGGTTGTTATTCAAAGAAATTTACTTTTTTTTCCTCAAAAAAACAGGTGATCACTGTTTTATCTACAAATTAAAAATTAAAGTAACCTATAAATGTAAGAATGACCACGTTTGTTGGCAATGACTATTACAGTTAGAGCATGAGTAGTCTTTGTACTCAAGTTAACAGACTGGGAGCTATTAAACAAATGAGTTCTTCCCCGTCACTGCTAATTAGCCAGGATGCAGCGACAGCAGATCCCACAGAGCCAACTCCAGCTACAAAGTTGTGCCCAAGCTAAGATGACCTCCAAAAGCCAGGAATGCTGTTATGTATTATTGAGGAATACCAGGTAAGCAGGTTTCTGCAGAGCTGGCATCAGCCATGGCTCACAAGCTCAGACACACCAAAGCTGATTGCATGCAGCCAGGCACCTGTACTGTACCTCACTCCGCATCCCACAGAGCTCCCTCACAGCCCGTGTCAGTACACTGCACGTTCACTGTCCCAGCACACAGAGGGTTAGTCCTACTCACACAATTTAATGCAGCTCTATTCCTTTACTTTCATTCCATTTTCCTATTTTCTATGCTGCTTTTTCTTTTTCCCCAGTATAATTTTCCCATAGTATTAATGCACAAGCAATACTGCTTTTTGCTGAAAAGTCATTGCTGTCAAGTATTGAGAACAACGCTGAAAATGCTTGAGAGGTTTGGTATCTCTCCATCACTTCTGCGCTAACTCAGAGCCTGGGAAGTAACACTATCAATCTTGTCAGCAGGTCAGCACATCTAACTGCCACTTATCTCCTACTTTTAAAACTTATCAAATATTAATGTTGAACTTATTGAGGTTCTACCAATAATAAAAAAAAATTAAACAGGTCAGAGTTTATATTAGTAATTTTTGAATTCATCATTTCAAAATCTTTAACAAAACAAATACGTTAGTGCTTGATTTAAATGGAATCAAGAAACAACTGAACTACAGGGCAAATACTGACTATAGTAATGCTCTTGCATAATACTGTTAATTGCGCTAATTTAAAAATTAGAAAGCCCATCCTCTGTGGGGTTTTGCCTAACGGGGTTTATGGGCAGTTTTTGTCCATCTGTTCTTCCGTTGTCCTTGTTGCAATACTTGCTCCTTTTCTTCATCCTCAATATGAAACTTCACTTCCCTGCTTTTCCCTTTATTTCTACTTTTTCTGGGTCTTCCTCTCAATGTAAAATCACCTCTTGTCAGTGTAGGGTCCATCTATATTGTAAGTTTCTTCACCTTACTCCCAGATACCATCAAACTATGCACCCTCTCCATTTTCAAATAAGAAAATGTGATTTCACTTACCTTTCAATACGGAATGTACATTGTTTTGTCCTCTCCTCCCGTGTACACATGTTAAAGGTTTTTCACTTAGACTGGTGCAATGTGAGAAAGATTCTCTTACCTCTTTCAACAAAATAGCTAAATTCTGGGAGAGGAGTACGTATGTATCTTCCACAAAGCTAAAGTATTTACTTTTACTTATATTCACTTCGCACATAGTCACAATGAAACAAGTTGACTTGGCTATTAAAGAGAAACTAAGAATTGGCATTTCCATTATAAACTGATCCTTTTAATAGTTCAGAATTAGGTTGGTTTCTGTTGTTTTCAGTGGAAATAATTCTTGCTGAAAAAGTTCCTTGGAAAATATCCTCTACTTCCTTTCCTTGACATGTGTATACATACAAGCATGGTCAGCATCACCAAAAAAGCCCACTTTTTTGCTTACAAATTTATGATACACAAATATGTGTATAGATTAACAACTTTACACAACATGCATTGCTATGCTGAAAAGTATAAAAAATTCAAAATTGGAAATAGAAAGAAGGCTTCCCAAAAGTAATTCAATCTAGCTCCTCGCAGGTTTTGAAACATACTTAATTATCAAACCAAATCCTGATGGATGTTAATGTTACTGTGAATACAGTTACTGACTATGTTTCAGAGAGCTCTTTTTTCCTACACAAATACCGCAGTCCTCCCCAGTTCCAGAACTGGCTTGAGAAAAGAGAAAAAAAGTAGTTGTAGAATACTTCTCATATGTTATATAATTTTGACTAATTTTTAGATTAATTTTCAAGTAGAAGGACACTACTACCCTGGAAGCCCACCTAAGAAACCAGAGCTGACTCACATTTTCTTGGTGTCCAAGAAAGCAGAATATTTCTCCTTGATTCTCCCTATTAAAAACAAAGGGATGTACCCAGGTTTCTTCCTCATTACAAAAGATGGGAGCTGTGGAATGAGTTGAACAAAGCAAGCCAACATCCAGTGCTATTTACCATCTCTCAAGAAAGCTTCCTAGTGCAACTCCCAGTAATGTCAGGAAAGGGACTTTTATTAGCAGCTCTGTTGAAGTCAACAGGTTTTTTTCTTTGGGAAGCTGTAAGAGCATAAGCTGGCAAATTGCCCTTTCCCTCCAAACTGCTAAGGAAATTCAGGTCATACGATCGGACGGGATCAACTGCAATAGCAAGCAACCTCTCAATGTACAGCTAGTTCAGGAAGATCTTCAGAACATCAGTTTCCCAAGACAATTACCCTTCCAAACGTTGGAGAACCCTATATCTACCTGAAGGCCTGTAGAACAGGATTGAAAAAGAATCAGATTAAATCAAGCATTACCAATTTCCCACCTCCTTACATGGGAACTTGTTAAATAAAACTTTAGAGGACAATAACCAGTGGGCCATACCCCACAATATAGAAAAGGGCTAAAAAAGTCAGACCCAGCAGTCCTTTCCAATTTTCTGTTCTCTGTGTCACCTTCCTTACGTGTTTCCGTATGCTGTTCATTCAGCTGAGCAACGCATGATTTTCCAGCATCTCCCAATTTTGGCAAGGTGATTGCTCCGCACAAATACAGACATGGCCTCCACATCTCACAGCTTCACTGACGTGCTTGGTAACATGAAAAAGCTGCCTAACTTTGGAAAGATCACAAGAGCGCAGAGTTTCCCAGCTTACGTGGAATCTTCTTGAAAAGCCAAACAAATGGAAGGTTTTCCTGTGAGCAACTCGAGCAACATCCTTGTCACAACACTTTTTTTCTATGGCTGAATTCTGGTTGTTAAAATGCCTCCTCTATGAAGGATCTAAATTCCCTCCTAGCACTAAAAACATATTTAGCCTTTGAATAAAGGGATGGACCTCTACTCAGAACATCACTTCCCCTCTTCCCCTGGAAATCTGGCAGACCTAGCAGCAGATTGTCCTAAGAAATGGGGAAGAGAGAAAATGACAAACCTACATTACGCTTTCCTCCTTCAAGAGGCACCACTGCCTTCTAGATGGTATTTAGCTGGAACTTGCTTTGTTTAAAGAAAGTCTAAAAGAGAACGATAATAGGCATATTGCTTGACCCTAAGGCTCTGTCACATTTTAAAGGAAAGGTATTGCTTGACCCTAAGGCTCCTGTCACATTTTAAAGGAAAGGGGAGGAAGAGAGGAACTCTTCTCCCTTGTTTAAGCTGGTTAAAGCAAAGTGAGCGGAGACAGCAGAGACAACAATAGTAGACAACGTACTGTGAGTCTTCTTTGGCTTGTAATTTTGGCAATTCCCAAAAGGAATCCCTGCCTATTTGGATGGGTGAGATGCATCTTGTAAAACCTTTCACTTGAAGGTCACTAAAAAGATGCAGTCCATTACAAAAGGAATCATGCAGTTTTGCTGCAGCAGCTGATTTACCTCTTCAAAAGCACCAGTGCCACATTAATTGAAGGCTCTTGTTGAGGGTATTATCCAGATTCAAGAACAATAGACAGAGAGAAATAGCTATACCCTGGAAACGGAGACTTTTCCAAAACTGGGGCAGAGCAACTTGACCTAGAACCTAGAAAAACAACAGATTTACTACAAGCTGGAGGAGCTCCTCTTTGTTTCTAAGATCTATGTAAATTACAAAAGCTATAGTGCAATCATATAGTCTGTTACTGTAATTACAAAGCTAATCAAGGGCTTTGGAGTTAGCATTAGGGCACACAAACAAATAGTGAAATGGAATGAAAGGTAGAAAATGCTGATTATTAGAAAACTAACAGTAATTGTCAATCTTCAGAACACAAAAGCCCTAGCAAGGAGTTAGGAAAACTGCAACAGAAACCTCAGTGAGAAGTTTTAAAGTTAAAAGCATTTAGTTTTGCACTTAATGTGCCAGCATCCAGTTTGCCATAGTATCCATAATTTTTGATTTAATGTTAGAGAATGAAAGATGGTTGGAAATTTTAGACCACTTTCTGAATATTTCTAGTTGAACTCACAAACATGTTTGTATTCAAGATTTGGATCCTACTGAAGCGTGATAGTTTCTTACATTGTACTCACTTTGTTATGAGTCTGTACAACTGAAAGAAATAACAGGTCAAGTAAAATATGCAATAATACTTAAAACAGATGTTGATGTAAATTCCAGTGGAAAGAAAATATTTGTTTCGATGTATGCACTTTCTTAGAGCTTATTTTTCTTATATTGTGCAACTACTGTATTTAAAAGTAGAGACTATTAAGAAAGAATTTGTTTAAAAAACAGTAAGAGGTGGTTCTGTGAAAGCCTGTCAAAGAACTGAATGTCCTGACTTCTAAAATTTGTGCTGCTTCATAGGACACAAAAAATCACCAACTATATGGGGGAGAGAAGGGGAGACTATCCAACCTTTTATCTCACTCTCAATATAAATTTCACTGTATTGATGCAGTCCAAATCATATAAACTGTTGAGCCAATTCTGTACTATTTCAACAGGAAAAGAACACTCTTCAACCTTTGAAATATTATATATCAAAACATTAATTGGGCTCGATGATTCAAAAACAAAGCCAGAGGGTTGGGAAAAATTGTTAGCTGCTTTTAAAGCTTTTAATTTCAGCCCTTATATTTATTTTCCTACTGATACAATGTGATCAAGAAGCTATTGTGCCTGGGAGAAATGCATCCTGTAGTCACAGGGCTGAGACAAACTGCTATTTTATAAGGTTAGAGATCAGGAGCATGATTTTTATTCCAGGTTAACAAACTTACATGATTTTCTGTTGGAAATTTTCAGTGGCTGAATCTGCACTTCTGGTCTTCTTAGTGCAAATCTCCTATAAAATGGGAGGTGGTAGGGGAAAGACACAAACTCCTCAGTTTTCACTGCAAGTTTGGGATTAATAAACACTTAACATCATGAGACTATTGCAAAATATCCAGCAGATTTTATAATAAATTAACTTAAAACAATGCAGTCTATTCACAATCTATTCACAATCTAAAAAATTAAATCCTCAGCCTCAAATTTTTGTAAGCTCTCCAAAACCTGCTGCAGTTCTTATTCCTGCATAGTACATCAGTGTGAATACAGATACTGATGTGCTATTTTCCATACGTTTTTTCTTTCAATCTGGATGAGTGTTCTCCTATCAGTTTTTGTCATTATTAATTCTAGCCAGACAAATAAGGAAATCCAAAGTATTTCAGCAACAGGTTTCCAAGTTCAGTTGTCTTGCTGCAAATGCAGGTTTATCATACCCATGTAATCTACGAGCATTACATATGGCAACTATGCTAACTTAACAACTCGGCAAATAAGCGTTTTCTCTTACTACAAAAAATGATGAAACTATGCTTCTCAGTAGCTCACCTCTCCTGGAAATGCTTTGAAGGGATCAAGCCTGCTCTGGGATTGGCATCACCTTCATGTTTGGCCTGCCACCAGGTTGCATCATCCTGGCTCATGATCTGAAGGATATCTCCTTTTCTGAAAGCAAGTCCAGCTTCTTTACAAGGAATTGCTTTATCCTCATTAGGATCATAGTCAAATAGGGCTCTGATAAACATCTGAAACAAACCGTGTTTTATCTTTAGAATCAAAATATTAAATGTAAACCAAAGGTATCTCCCTTTTTTGCTTTTACTGTTCAAAACTGTTGATCTAAATAACGTAGAGCAATAAACATTTACTGCTGTAAAACATCCTTAAGGACGTTTAACATTAGAAGTTCATATGGGAATGTTAAATTCACTGCTTCTGCAACCGCAATCCCAATGCAATAAAGGCTCTATGATCCAAGGCAAATAGGACTTTGCAGGTGAATAGTGTGCCCATACAGGGAACAGAAGAGAAGATACTTTTGAACCAAGTGTCTTTCTTGGAAGAAAAGAGTACTTGGAAGCAAGCCAGGTCCTTGCAGAAGACTGAAGATTACCTATGTCAACTTCATGGATGTAGAGTTAGGGTTTAAGAACCATGTTACACCCACTTGTAAATCCAGCATGTGAGTATTGAAGTGTACAGTCTGCTACACATTGTCACATTCGAAAACCTGAGTCTGCAGGCATAAATCACATTCTTGGTTCTGTCATCCAAGCAAACAATATATATCATCAGCATAACAGTTACTGCAATAGCTTCTGAAATAGTCTTGCCTACCTTGCCTTCCTTCACTGGCATTTCTTCCTTCACACTAGGTATAATTTTAAATGTAATTGCTCCTTGAGACTGAGCCTGGTGAACATTTGAAAAGAAAACGCACTGAGAATTAAGCTGTACATTTCAAAGAAATCTTAAAAGGAAAATAAATTAAAATTAATTTAAAAATACTCAAATATAATCAATCTATCCTCTCTCAAGCATGATCCATGGAGTTTGACAGCTTCACCATACCATACTTTGCATTGCAAAGATTAAAATACCCACTTGAAATGCTCAGTTTCATTTGCTTCACTGGTGGGCAGAGATGGACTGTTAAAAACTGGGACATGCATGTTTCAGAGGTCCCACTTCTGCACTGAAAGCAGGAGCAAATGCTACAGCTAAAATGTATGCATATTAGAAGCAACTGCTGGACTCCTGGCACAGTCTGGACATCCCTGGAAAAATCCAACTAACATTTCATTTTTCAAAAAAAACTGATAGAAAAATTCAAATAGGCTTGTGCCATATTTATCATATAAAACTATTGAGGGGTTTTATTCTTTTGGCAACTTTAAGAAACTAGAAAAGAAAAACATTTTTGAATAGACTACGTGTACTAAATGGAAAAAAAGCCCTCCACTATAAATCTTAAAACAAGTTAGCCATCATCAACCACCTCATCCATTCATCTTTCCCTACATCCCACTTAAAGTGTGTCTGGCTGCATTTTACTTATTAACCACAATATATTCCCACTCCCTCAGTGACATTTTGCTATTGAAGGAAGTGCTAATCAGCTGGAGCCTCTGCTACTATTGCATGCAGCCGACAAGTTTCATAAAACTAGCAGAGTGCAACAGCCAGCCAACGATTTAAGCAAAATGGAAACAGGCTTGTCCACTACCAAGCGAGACATACTTCTGCCGGCATGTCTGCAATCCAAGAGCTCACTGTTTGACAAGCAGCAGCCAAGTTCTTATTTCACCAGCCGTAGGACTGGAATCAATAATTCTTTTACTTTTGAAACAAGCTCTAACTAGCTTTTGATGTTTATATTGTACCTCGAGGAGGTAAATGGGGAAATTGTTCACACCTTTTCTAGTGCTATTGTGTTTCTAGAGATTTTTAAATATTAATTTCTGCAGGAAAATATGTTTCTGTAGGGAACACAAAACCATAAAGCAAGTATGAATATCAGCGGGTTAACATTTGAAATGAATCATCTCAGTTATTGAACCAAAACTGTGAGACAGACACTCAATTCAGCAGGACAGCAAGGTATTTGTGTATATAAGACATGTCACGACCCTCATTAGTTTCTTTGCTGTAAAAATACACAATATTTCTGAAAAAGTCTAAATTACTTAATTTGCAATAGTGCCCCGTAAGTGAGTAATTAGGCTGGCTTTAGATATTGTGTAGTTCAGAGGAGCGCAAAGATAATCATATATATGGCTATATACTACAAATCAATATCAAATATAATCTTAATATACCAGTTAGTTTTGCTATCAGGTACATGTATTATGAATTAATTTTCACATGGAGTTAACATGCTAGTAATGAATACATTTAAAATAGTTTGAATTCAACAGATCATGGTGTGCCTTAAAAACTGTAGATTATACACTGAGGGCTGCAACATTCTGCAAGGTATTTATAGCCATATTACCATTGTTAACTCTTTACAAGTAATCTGTAATTGCATATATATGTAATGCATGGAAAATCATTCTTTATGAGAAAGGAAATAGAGGTTTGTAAATGATGGCACTGGAAGAAAAGGCATTATTGTAGAATATACCTTTTTCTAATAAATACACCAGAAATTGTAAGTCAAATTACTTTTTCTTGACTCCCCTAGATTAATTTTAAAATGTTTGGTATTTACCAAAATGTGTATTATTTCTTCAGGTCTTTTATCATCTACGGGAATCCCATTGACTTCCCTCAGTTCATCACCAACGTGAATAAGACCTACAGAAGCCAAACAGGAGTTGTTAGAAGGTAGCTACGTATTATACAAAAAATGCCATTAACGTTCAGCTTTTTTCTCCCTTGTTCATCTACTTTAAGCTCTAACTTAAAAGCAGGAATATATGGTGAACAGAACAGCTACTGTCTTCACAGATAAGTTTGAGATGGTTGGTTTACTCACCTCCCTTCCTTCCTCCTGAAAATTAGTACCATTTCTCTATGACTTTTCCAGACTTTTATGCAGATGTTTGAAAAATGTCTGTGCCAGTTCTTTTTCTACTCATACTACTTTCTTATTGCTACACAGCTGCAAGTACTGCAAAGATCACTTAGGCTGTGAGTGCTAATTTGTGGCACAAATGCTTCCTAATTTAACAGTATATATATCTAGATTTACTCCATTACCCCATCTAAGTATGAAACACAGCTGTCCTAGATTCTCTTCAATGAAAAGAGGCCCTTTAGAGTATAACTCAGGACCTCTTGCTTGAGCTCTTGAAGACTTTGAGCATACCAAACTTAACAATGGCAGCCTAGGATATGCTGGTATTTTGAGAATTACCATCTGAAACTGCAAATGGATATACTAATATAAAATAATGCAGCCATCCTGAGTTCTTCCATCATCAGGTTGTAATCTTGGCATATCCCATGATTTCTAAGTGTATGTCTTCAACTGGAAACAAACCATGATCTATCTCAAAAAAACCCTGTATCTGCTACTCAAAGATACCTGGTTACAAGTGGGGAAAAAATTCAGCATGAATACTTTCACCAGTATTGAAATATCACTTTGGAAAGCTGTCCAAACCCCAAAATACTTTTGTTTGTGATAGTGATGTATTTTGTGTGTACAAAATGCTCCCATTTTATCTCATCTTTTTCTGAGTTATAGAACTTGAATGGCTAGTGGAAAACAGCAACACCTTACCACCTTACCACTTCTATCTGCAGCTCCTCCACGCATTATCCTGGCCACCACAATTGCACCAGTATGTTCATCCCTTTTAATAGTAGCCCCCTTTAAAAAAAAAAAGTTATTTGGTTAATCTTACCATATTTTTAATTCACTGCACTAAAAAAACATTTGCTAGGTAAAACTGCAAAAAGTTGACATTGTATCAATATGTGAATAAGCCAGAAATGATACTTGCTCATGAAAAAAGTATACAAAATATGTTGTTCTATTACCATCCTATTAAAACGTGACTTCTTTTCCATTCAGAACTGACTCATGCAGTTTGGACAAATTATACAAGACGTTTGCTTTTTGACTTAATGTTAACTGCAGCATACCTTACTTGAGTCTGCTGCTAAAACTGTACTAAACTATTACTAAGAATTGATAAATTGTTTTTCCTGCATTAAAACAGGCCATGTTACATGCTATGGGTACAAAAAAATTTATCCATGTTCGTAATAGTTGCACTTTACGCTCAGAACTGACTGTGTACCCACTAATCATAGTTTTGCTTTACAACATTATCAATAAACACGAATTTGAGAAATGCCCCTGCACGTCAGGGCTCACCTGGAATACCCGCGGGACAGAAATGCAGAGGAGGGGAACATTTCCTGAGTTAAGTCATGACTGTTTTCATACATTACACAAACACAGCAGTGAGGCATTTAGATAGAATGACATCATGTTAAATTTCCAGCAAACAGCTGTCTAGATGAGAAAAATGCCTTTGTAACTAGAACTGCAAGGGTGCGCTGAAAAGAGGCACAAGGTGATGGGGATGCAGCAGGCAGCAGCAGTGACAAGTGAGAAGGGAAGGAAAGTAGAGGCACAGAGCCGCTGCCTAAGCTGTGATGCCAGCCATTTCAGGCAGATGGGAAGGAGCGAGGGGGGAAATGCTGGCCCTGCTCTGGAAGCCAGAATCCACAGAATAGTGAGGCGGATTTTAGCTAGATAAGTCGTACTGTATAATCACCTCCAAAAAGGTTATTTGAACCAGTATTTTTAAAAAACACCAAAAAAGCACCTTCTGGCCAACAGCTTTTTATCTCCACATATCTAACTACTTTGCCATGTCAATGTAGTTATTTACCTGCGATAGCTCTAACTTTGTTAATTAACAGAGATGTTTAGGACTCTGGCAGGTAAGTAAATTTTCTGAAAATTTTTGATTAGTGAATGAACAGTATTACTTCACCTCTGAGTACAAGACAGTGGTTAGAATTTCCTTCCATCAGAGAAGTGTTGTGCTTCAAGTAAGGTACAGAAGTACTTTATAAAGTTCCTTGAATAATTAAATTGCTTTTATGGCTAGCTTTCTATATTTTTGTACATTAAACATGAACATCATGTTTATCACTACCTCAATTTTTAAGTGTGTCATGGATGTGAACCTGAAATATGTACAAGTAAATAATGGAGGTGACATTTTACTACAGCTAATAATTTTACTGACTGTAAATAAACTTGTTTTCCTTTCCCTCTGCCTCTAAGATGGAAATACAGCACAAGAAAAAAATGGGAGATTAATTTAAATTTTACTATATGCAAGCTGCATTTATTGCACATAGAGAAAAATTAAAACAGTCACCACACAATATTCTCTTTGGCTGAAACTGGAGCCAGCACTTCACAGCAAAATTGATGTGCTGTGTTTGTGCATTTTATTTTACATCTTAAATTTATTAGTATGACATTCTGTCCATAAGCAAAGTAATTCTGCAATTTGCCAACCTTATTCTTATGTGTTGTTTATAATGTAATTATATCGGTAAGCATTCATTTGTATTACAGTTTCAAATGAGTCTGAGAGTTTCAAAAAGACGAAGATTTAGCTGCAGCTAATCTCACTTTGAAAACTCATGATTAGACTTCCATGCAAAAAGAACTGCATACAATTAGGAATATTAAACAAAGTATTAACCCCTGTAGCCTATATCTCAATATTAAGTTCTGGCCTTGCAGCAACAGCTATTAATTCGAAGTTTATTATTAATACCTGGAAAGTTACATCTGTTTAAAAGTACAAAGCATCTTTTTCATGGATATATTCAGAAAAAAGAAAAAAGCAGCATTTGGTGCTAGAGGCAAATATAAATACAGGACATTTCCACTATATTGTCCACATAAAACAGAGGCTTTCCTAATTAATCAGGGGAAAAGCCTTGAATGGAAAGGCTTTATGCCTTTTATTGACATGTCAACACTATTAAATGCCACCAAATGCAAAAGGCAAGCAATGACTGACAGCCTTCCACTGCGATCACACAGCTACCCCGGGCCCTAACCCTGATGTATGAAAACAGGTACTTCACTTCACCTTGTTCTTAGACAGACCCTAGAAAAAACTTGTGTGCGACAGAAGACCACAGTTTTGACCCAGGCGGCGTCTGGAAGTAACGGTAAGGCTCTTGTCCAAGTGGACACTTCATGCTTTATGCAATTATCACTACCAACATGCTGGCACAAAATGAATTCCTAGTGCAGATCAGCCAATTTGAAAGATGCCCCCATAAAGATAACAGGTAATTTGGAATCACCTGGGATTATCAGCAGAAAATCAAGTTTGAATTTACAGGGAAATTGTTTAACCCAAGTTAGCTCACTGCCAGTAACTCCTTTACGGCAAACTCAAATTGAATGGGCAGACCAATGAGAAGCACTATTTGAGTTTATGTGTTTTTGCTGTACCTATACTACACAAAGAAAAAAGGGAGTTCCTTAAATTACCCTTCCCTTCCAATTTAGAATACTTAAAAACAAATCAAACACAAGTGGATTTCTTTTTAAAAACCCAAAGAGTTGATTTTCTGTAAAAAGCAGCTTCTCTTGTACTGCTGCCAGCCCTGCTTAAACTATGAGGTATATATAATCTGTCAAGAATTTCTCCTTATGGGATGTTCAGGTCCAGTACTTTCAGTTACATGTGCAGTGCAGCTCCTCATTTAGAGCTTTAAAAATGGAAGAAGGTTAGATTGGACCTTGAGAGCTGGAAAATATTTTCAGTGTTGCTAGCCAAAAGTGTAAGTTACCCTAAATGAGACATATACAGATGTAATAGCATAGCTCAGTTTAAAATACTTTTAAAGGGAAAAATAAGGAGTTTGGGAGCCATATGGTGATCAGACTGAGAAAATGTTTAAAGGTATACCATGCAAAAGCACTGAAAATAATACAAGCTCCTTCAGCAAGGCTCTTTAACTGTTTTTTGGGTTGGGTTTGCTTTTTTTTTCAGTTTTAATGTAGTAACACTGATTGGTGAGCATCACTCAGGGTTTCACAGATGTGAGCTTTATTAGTTCATCCATTTATCTGCTGGTTCCAGAATATAAACATTATAAGCCTTTATTTTTAAAGGAAGAAAGACTAGCCTGTAAAATAAATTACTAATAAGAGAGTTTTAAACATCAGTGATATTTTTGCATAACTTTCTGTTAAACAAAAGCACAGGCAGATGTTGAATGCAAGTAAGTACTTCAATAAGCCTTATTTTAATTCATTCTCTATTGAAAATGCAAATACAAATATCAGTTACCTACCTTACAGTGAAAAGTTATTTAAAAGTTGATGCCCACATACACGAAGACTATGCACAGTAAAGCTGCCCCTACACCCAAATTAATCCCACCTATAAAATAGTTGGGGTCATTCACTAATAAGAACTGAGCTACAGGGACTCAGAGTGAGAGGCAAGCAGGAGCTGCAGAATCTGCATGGGCAGAACATGTAAATGACTCTTAAATCACCACAATTAATTTCACCCAAGTTCAGTTACGGAAATCAGGTATCTAGTTCAAGCTAGGTGTCTAGGCTCCTCCTATAGTTAATGAAAAGAAATAGGCAGCTCCAGAGAATGAATCATCCTTTCATTAAGGCAGGTATCTTAAATAGATGGCATGGTTCGTCGTCTGGAGCTGCCTGTTTTTCTCTTGACTGTAGACACAGCATAGAGATTAGTTTTCAAATAGCTAAATTTATGTGAAATGAATCTCTGTGACAAAGAAGCAACCATCTTAACATGAAGAAGCATCCTATTCAGAATAACTGACAGCATGAGAGCTGTAGCAAACCTAGAATATCATTTGGGAGCCAGAAGTAGTGAGAGGCCAGGAACTGAATTCCTGGTATCGTGGTTGTACATCTCGGATATCAGGAATGCTAACCAGGAACATGGCAGTGGCTGAAAAAGCCCTGGAGAGGTAGGCATAAGTAAAAACCCTCCAAGCTATCTGATAAAAAGCTTAATTATAGCCAGGTGAATTTTGGATAATCTCTGAAAAGAGATGTTTCTACTTCTCTTTAGGTAAGGTTCATAGATGTCCTAGATTACTTTGTTCAGATAAAACCTCCTAACACAATTTCACCTCATTTGAGTGAGACACTGCTAGAATGGCATTTGCTAATAGAACATTTAGAAAAAAACACAAAAAAAACAAAACCCAAAAAACTGTGGAAGGATTAACAAAAAGTTTAAATCATCTCTTCCAAAAAACTGGAGGGAAGTTCAGCACTGACTCCTGAACTGATGAAATCTGGCAAACAGAAGGCCCTCCCACAAACCATATGTTTCCCTCTCTTTTGAGATGATTACTCCTGGGAACTGAGGCTTCATTAATGTGTGATTAATATTGGCTAAGAACACCGGTGAGGTGCTTAACTCTGAGAAAAGCATGAACAAGTACAAGAGGAAATGTGGTGCAGTTTTAGATAAAAATGGTCACTAGATATAGAACGGCATCATAGAATCATGGAATCATTTAGGTTGGAAAAGACCTTTAAGATCATTAAGTCCAACCATAAGATCATCAAGTCCAACCATATATTCCAAAGAATTTAAGAGAGTGCCTAATTTTCTTCAAAGAGAGTACAGTTGAAAGTCATCCAAAGGAGATATCCAATTCAAGAACTTCCAGGGTTGCAGCTGATGTAAAGCATACTATTTTGCAGAAGAACAGTCTCTACTGTTTGAGTACAAATAGAGAATGAGAATGTATCTGAGGTGGAAGAAAAGTTCAGAGAGCTCAGTATCCTCAAGTCAAGAAACCAGACAACCTCCATCCCAGAAAAAAAATTTTATGGTACCTCCAATCTCAAGTTCAGTAGCAAGAATCCTGATATAACTATGCAAGTGGAAGTCAGACTTTATGACTGGAGAAGAGTGAATAATTCTGGACTGAATGACTGGAGAACAGTGAGTAAGTAGAGACTCTTTGATCTGTACTCAGCCAGGAACATGTAAGAACAAGCTCTGAAGGAAAAGCCATTAAAAAGACATAGAAATAAATAGAAAATGAAATTTTAAATAGTTCAGTAAACAGAGATCATGGCATATCCTTTCTTTAGTAAAACAACTTCAGGAAGCATAGATGCAGGAGATCTAATATACCTAGCATAAACCTGTCTATTTATTCTGCTGTGCCATATTCTGTTAAGACCTTATCTGAATTACTATCCATGTTTCTTCTCACCCCTACCTAAGAAAAAAAAATAATCTGGAGAAGGCAAAGACACAAACAATAGGTTTGTTATGTATTGTGGGGATGGTGTCATAAGAATAATTGACTATCAATCTGACACAAAGATTGTTTGACATTAACATTAATAATGTTAAAATGGATTGAAAGTGGGTTATGGAAGAGGAGGAGGACACTATATACTATTCTTCAAAAAGTCTTCCTGGAGAACAAGTAACATGCAAAACAGAACTCACCATAAGCTCTTCTCCAACAAAAAAAAAACCAAACCATCAAGAACGGCTAGGGATTTGGAGGGAGTCCTTTCCCCTACAGATAACCTACAATCTTCGAAATGCTGGTTGAAAGGCAGCTTTTGGAAGTCATTTAGGCCAGTCTCCTGCTCAGAGGAGGACTACTATCAATGCCAGATCAGGTCAGCCATTGCCTTATGGAAAAGATTGGAGATTCCACATCTCTGGCCAGTCTGCTCCAGTGCTGTACTTCCCACTGAATGAAATACTTTCTTAATTCTCAGTCTAAACCTCCCAGGGCTGCAACTTGTGGCCATTGCCCTGTGTTTTAGCATCTTTCACTGCTGAGAAGAATTTGACTCTAACGTCCTTGTGAGCTCCCCACTCTCAGGTAGTTGTAGGCTGCAATCAGCTCATACCCTTCGCCTCTTCTTAGTAATAGGTCTACCACACATTCCATTATAAGGCTGTTTTTGCCTTGGTAATTACACTAAACAGTCTTGATAAACTGAAGACTGAGCTCTCTCACTTTTTTTTTTTTTTTATTTTCCATGGCTGCATTCTGTCTAGTAAAGAAAGTGCTAATAAAAACCCTTATTTGTTACCTCTTTAGCATAACAGTTGTACTAAATTGGATGCACCTTTTAAGAGACTGTACTGGTTTTGGCTGGGATAGAGTTAATTTTCTTCACGGTAGCTTGTACGCTGCTATGTTTTGGATTTGTGCTGGAAATAGTGTTGATAATACAGGGATGTTTTCATTACTGCTGAGCAGTTCTTACACAGAGTCAAGGTCTTTTCTGCTTCTCACACTGCCTCGCCAGTGAGCAGGCTGGAGGTGTACAAGAAGGTGGGAGCGGCCACAGCTGGAACAGCTGACCCCAACTGACCAAAGAGATATCCCATACTGTATGATGTCATGCTCAGCAATAAAAGCTGGGGGAAGAAGGACAAGAGGGGGGACATTTGGAGTTATGGCGTGTTGTCTTCCCAAATCACCATGACGAAGCACGATGGAGCCCAGCTTTCCTGGGGATGGCCAAACACCTGCCTGCCAGTGGGAAATAGTGAATGAATGCCTCATTTTGCTTTGCTTGCCTGCAGCTTTTGCTTTACCTATTAAACTGTCTTTATCTCAACCCAAGAGTTTTCTTACTTTTACCCTTCTGATGCTCTCCCACATCCCACTGGGGAAAGTGAGTGAGCGGCTGGGTGGGGCTGAGCTGCCTACCTAGGTTAAACCACAACAGACACACAGGTACCTGGAAGAGTTTAGTATCCCACTGGAGTGAATTGGCAAGAGTGGAATCTGAGGAACAGCCCAAGGATAACCTTTGGCTTAGGCAACTCTATTTGTCCCTTTAAGAGGGTTTAAAATCTCAAAAGCCAATATACAGTATAGATATCTACACTTTTTAGAAAATTCCTCAGTTTTGTTTTCAGAGTTGCTATTTATCCAGTTCACTTTGATATACTATTAACTTATAGTATTTAACTCACAAAAATCTTAGTAGCAAATCATGTTTGAAACATAAAACTATGTAAATTAAGTTTTTTCTGACATAAATTCAAGAAAAGCCAACAATAATGGTGTTTTCATTAACACCAAAAATAAGCTGCTCAATTAGAACTCATCTCATACTATATGTTCAAATTTCTTCACACCTTTCAGAATTAATGCTCTTTCTGATACTAAATCCTAAAGCAAGTTTGTTTTCTTCCTCAAATAATTTCTTTGATTAAAAAAAAAAGAAAGCTTAAAGCTGTGATTTAAATATTTTGGGGGAAAAATGTTTAATATGTTAAAACAAAGTAAAAACTTTCCATATGGTCAAAATTTAAATTATACCCATGGGCACCTACAGGCAGTCAATACCAAAACTTATTTCTTGTTTATTAATGCCAGAAATCCATCAAGAATAAGAGTGATAGTGGGATATCTATTGTGGGGCAAGCTACCCCTGTATGTCTAACAGAGGCATTGCTCTCCCTCTGTCATCTCAAGTACAGAATCATGGCTTTCTCAAAGTAACTTTGCAGGTATTTCTTCAGGATTGCTATCCATTAAAACAAATATCCAGTACAACATAAACCAAAGCTCTTACTGGTTTGCAGGAGAAAAAGAATATAGTTAAATTTTACACAAGATGACTCCCACTCCACAGCAAATAAAAATAACCAAATCAGTAAAGCATTTTAATATTCTTGTAATACAACCTAGGTTTTGTCCTTTCATTTTTCCAGATATCCCCATGAAGATATTAACTTTCTAGTATTCATAATCCAAAGTACAACAACAGACATCTTAAATTTGCCCAGATTTCAATTCAAGTATTTTAAAATATGTTTTTATGCTTTCTTTTCAGTGTATTGAAAGGTCACATTTTTTTACATGAATGTTAACAGGCACAGTTCACAACAAAGGTCAAGATTTCTTTGGGGATTCATTCTCCCTCTCTCATTTTAAAACAAGTTCGTGATTTGAATTCAAGATAAAAGATGAATATATTGTTGTTCTAAATGCTCAGACTGGCCTACATATATAATGCTCAAACACCATGAATGAACAAATTCTTCTTATTCATTTCATGTGCTCTACTAATAATGACTGCAAGTGGAAGTCACAAGTGTATTATTGAATGTTATGAATAAACATGCGTAATGTCCGTCTATCCACATTTCAAGTTAATGTCACCCGTTCGTATTCATAATCTGAACACTCCCCATCCTGCACACAAACATAAAAACCCAAAACAAAAGACAGGGTTACTTACCAATGGTTCCCTGTTTTTGACGAGCCTGATTATTTTAACTGAATCTTCTTCCTCATCAATATCATCAGGCATGGGGGGCAAGACAGGATCGTAGTTCTTCTGAGCAACAGTATCATGTACAGAGAGCAAAGCCTGGAAACATTATTAGTCAGTATATTATTTGGCATCTGAAAAGTTTATGAAAGACAAAGCAGAGGATATTATTCAGAGCCTAACTCTACTAGCGTGATGCATGTAGATTGAATATAAATCTTGTATACAATTTTAACACATGTCAAACTGATGAAAAAGCTCCATAAAGTATATGTTTTCATATACACAATGTATGCATCTAGTAAATTGTGGATACAGAACAGTGTCTTCATACGCATGAAAATATCGAGTGCTTTGTACATTAGCTTGAAATTACAAGAATTATGACCAGGAGAAAACCCAAGTCTCCTGAAGTAAGAACATCATTCTACTTGTCCTAGATAAAAACTTTCTTCGACACAGTAAGCAGTCCCGTGAAACAAATAAGCCCCTTCAGAGGGGCTCTGGAAGCTTACCTGGTTACTGGATCCCTTTCATACTAGCTTCC
The DNA here is from genome assembly GCF_030936135.1 of Gavia stellata. Classification (NCBI taxonomy): domain Eukaryota; kingdom Metazoa; phylum Chordata; class Aves; order Gaviiformes; family Gaviidae; genus Gavia; species Gavia stellata. The sequence goes on along the minus strand of NC_082599.1, from coordinate 18,091,961 downwards.
TTCATACAAGCTCCAAAATATCTTAAGAATTTTTAATTTATTGTGGAATTCATGATTGAGATTGAGGAACATATTGCTGAAACGATTCGGTTCAGGCAGGTGCTTATCAACCACCTGTCGCATGTCTTGCCTCCTTTCTTTCTCTGTTGCTTCTGCAGTTCATGCATAGCTTGAACAATAGATTTTTCACAGAAAAGCCTAACAAAGCCTGACAAAAGGTCCAATCTTAAAATAATTTATGAACTTGCAGAAATTAAAAAATCTTGAAAGTCAAAGGAAGTTAGAAAGCTCCTTCTCCTAAGGCTCTAAAAAATCTCAGCTATAATCTAAAGTTCGCAGCTTTTTCTAGATACAGAACTCTAAAGTTCTTTTCCATTTTGAAAAGGCTTCGTTATTTGTAATACCTTTTAAACTGGTGAAAAATGGTTAAGTAATGCTTTTAGTTTTGTAGTGAAAACTATGCATTATAGCAGGTATAACAGCAACATCCATACATAGAAGTCTATCTACTGCCTTCAGCTGCTTCTGTTTTCAAGTAGTTGCTCCTAAATACTTGAATATTTTACATGTTGACCTGATATTTCTTCCCAAAGAGTCAATATTACAAAAGTTCTAGTCTGAATAGCAGAAGTAATTTGCAAATTGATAACCTTCCTGACAATAAAAAAAAAAAAAAAAGCATTTTGGAAAATATTGAGATGTTTAGGATAAAGCAGAACACATCAACGTTGTCGACATGGATGATATCAGAAGGTATCATATCATTGACTGTAATAATGAATCTATTATAACAATCACAATAATGATTAAGAAGAAACTCCTTAATAAAGAACAGAAAAATGGCTACATTTCTCTGATGCCAGTTTACTTGCTCCGTAATAAAAGGCAGATAATAGACTGAGTACACAAATGACCAGAAACTGTATGTACTCAAGGATAATGCAAATGTTTTTAAAAAGTATGACACTTCCATTACGCTATTCCAGGGGTTTTTTCCTGAATAGAGGAGACTGTAACGACGGAAAACAATTTCCAGGCAATGCTACAAGCTATTGTGTCAAAAGCAGAAGGCAAAGAGTGTATGGTAATCTTGAAATTCTGAAGTTTAAATTTGAAGTTAGGTCTTCAACAAAATAAACACAGAGGAAGATCATGCCTGCTTCATGAGAATTTGCTATTGTTTCACTAATTTCTATGCATATTGTACAAATTGATAAAAACATTTCAACACACTATTTATTTATTTCTGGTTTTCTTCCCAGATAGAGTTAAGAATTTGTACTATTTACCATCAGAAATTACCAGCTCCCTCCCACCAAAGACCAGTTTTACTTTAGATGTGAGCTAAAAACCTCAGGTTAGCAATTATGGTTCCTCCTGGAAATGTGTATTATGAAGCATTACATGCAAGCCATGCAAGTCCTCTAAAGATGTACGTGAAATATCAAAGACACACTAAAACAAAAGTAGTGTTTGCTTTTACTTCAGGCTACTTACAGTTAAGACTTCTAAAACTAGTCTTCTGCAATTACGTTTTTCCACATAAAGCTAGGGCACATTCATGCACTGGTTCAATTTAATGAGGTTCTATATTGCAGTTTAAAAAAAAAAACAGGCAGATAGAGAAAACAGATGAAAATAATCTAAAGCACCACTTCCAGACTAAAAGGTAGCAACTTAAAACATGTTCAAAAGAACCTAGCCTTGATTGCAAAACAGATTCTGTCCACTACTACACTGAATTATGCCACCAGTGTTAATAAGATACTTCCCTGCTCTGACTGCCAAATCAGCCTCCTGGACACCGTGCCCAGAAGAACGATGCAGCAAGTATTATAAATGAATGCCAATCTATGTCTGGTATTTATGATGCTTTTCTTCACTCACAACAACTGGAGCTTATCAACCCCTTCCCCCCTCCTCCCAAAAACCATACTAAATCACAATGTACTACAATTTTCCGTATAAGATCTTTTACCCAAACTCTGGTATTATTTTATCTCGGTGAGAAGACGCATATTTTAGGTAACAGTATGAATGCCAGAAATTATGTACCTTTTCTCAGTCAAGTTTCCAGAAGAGCTTCTGTCATCACAAACTTGTTTATGCTCTACACTGAACATACTAAGATTTCTTTCCTGATTGTCTTCCACCATTGCTTCTTCTAACACACTACTCTCTGACCACTGTTGTTGCTCTTGAAATAGTCAGCAGCATAGACATTGGGCAATAATTAATCTGTAAGCAAAACTTATAAAGCTATTTTGATTTCACTAAATGTATTCACCTAGATGTGATCAGAGCCTGCCCTTGAGAGAACTTCCATATGTCCTGAACACACATAAAAATGACCATATTCACAGAGTAAGGGGACATTTCTTCAGCAGCTTCTTTGTACTGTGTATTTAATGTAATGTATGCTTAGTCCAAAAAAATATCTATCAGACTAGACTTTTCTATAAAAGATTGAGACTTTTTTAAAAACAAACAAATTACAAGTGCCAAGAAATAAAACTTGGATCCTATCATGAACAGCACTTGCACAGAATAATTCTGCAGTAAATGCACAAGACAATATAAAGGTAGTAATGTTCTCTTTTTGTACATAAGAAGCGATAGATTTATTCGCTGCAGTTTTATACCCCATGATACTAATTTTTGCCTATCACAAGAAACTGCAAGAAGTACAGATGACATTTTAATTTTTTTTTTATATTTTGTTTTTGTTTTCAAATACACAGCTCTTTGGAACTATGCATGTATGATCCAAGATTAGGGTCATGTATATTTAAGCACCTCTGGAGAAAAAGATTTTATTTCAGCTCTAAGTTCTATGCTTATGATTCACTAATGTAAACATGGTCCGTATTTAGAACTTGAAAGAAGGTATGATTCAAACTCCTGCACTACCTAAATATAAATATTGATGTTCAGCTAAATTCTTAGACATGATCTAGCTGGAAATGAATACTTTCATCAGACCTCTGAAATGGCTAATAACTAGTGGTGTATTTTTCATATTAAAACTATCACTGATCATTTCACAGTTTATAAATTGAAATTTTACACTATCAACTTACACAAAGAAAATCTGACATTGGAAACATACAAAGTTCTTTTTCTTAAACTGTTCTGAAACTTTAAATGTTTATTTAAATTGAGAATGTTATTAATGAAAACATTTCTATATTTTGAAAAATGTGTATCATTTGACTACACTGACTACATTTTGCTCCTCTAAAACAATGACAAATTTTATATTATTTTTTGCTTGTTTATATTTTGAGATCTGTAAGAGTAGAAGCACCCCAAATAGCCCCTGACTCGTGAACACAGCTCCTTATGGTTTTAAATTCTCATTATTTTTTTAAAAAAAATACATCTCAATTTAAGCTTTACTTTTCAGAAATATTTTGCATTTACTAGTCTAGAAAAACATTTTAGAAAACAGTAAGTTAAAGCAAGACAGAAAGGGCAAAGAAACAAAAGCAGCCTTTTTGTATGCAGTACTTGAAAAAAACAAGATTAGAAAATTAAATAATTAATAGTCAAGATTATTGACACAAAATTTGTAGGGACTCCGACCAACCTTTATGAAAGCCAACAGCTGCAGCAGACTGCGACACTGCCAACCCAGCTGCTGGTTACCTTGCCTATGGAGCAGATTACTGCCCTGGCAGCAAAGTCAGCAAAATGGAACAAAATGGCCCATGACTTTGCTGTCCCAGTCCACAGCTTGGATCATTAGCACCGACCACCTTCTCTGGCAGTTCAAGCTGAACTCTATCAGGTGAGACAGAGACATTTTCCCTCCTCTCTGCTTTGCTGTGGTGACAGTAACTTCCACTGAGGCTGGCACAGCAAACTTACATAGGAGGTGAAAAGTAACTTCGTCAGCAACCACAGCAACGTGCCCCTGAACTTGCCTGGCAGAGCTCGTCCTCCAGAGAGCTCTAGCCAGCGCTCCAGAGAGCTATTGCATTTTTCTTTGCAATAGGGTTACAGAAGGAATACAGAAAGACAACCTAAAAATGTTGGTGAAGAAAATTATTCAAGACTGGAAAGATTGATTTAGGAGTAACTTGCATGAAGTTAAAATGAAGTGAGTGAAGTCATCCAGCAACAAAGAAGGAAAGCTGAAAGAGCTGGGAGGAGACTGAACCCACTGAAGGAAAGACCATCACAGCATCAAAATGGAAAGAGACGCATAGGAGACGTAACAGCCAAACATGTGCAAGAACGTAGAAAGCAGGCGAATAAAACCAGCAGAAAGCTGTGTTATAATGGTGATGGCATAGAGGTTCTAGGCACAAAAAAAGCAATTTGACTTGAGAACAGTTTGGAGAAGAAAGGAATAAAAATATAAGGTATTCACAATCGAGCTATACATTTAAGAACAACTGGTAAGCAGCACAAAATTAACAGGGGGAAAGAATTTAGATAACAGGGTGGAGAGAGAGCAACTTTTCTTCTTCTACAGAAGAATTAGTCTTTAAACCTACTATCTTGAGTACATAAGCTAGTTTTTACATTGATGTACTGATGAATTACATCCCACTAATTCCACTCTCCAGCAATTAGGTGGTAAAACAGCCATCAGAAAAGGGCAGCGTATGGCAGTCGTTTAACCACCAACACTGCCTGCTAAGGGAGTATGTGCAACACTAATCCTGATGCAAGATAGGGGTTAACAAGATAACAAGAGGGCAGATGAGAACAGGCATCTCAACTAACAGATAGGAACAACCACACTAGCTGAATTCTCCAGCTTGGCTAAAGCATGAAGCATCATCTAGAAGCAGAAGCAAGCAATAAAACTACAGGCAGGAGAAACTTGGTAGGGCTGCTGAAGCGACCAGAGGATGGCTGGGATAACAGTGAACTGATATTTTTTTATTTTTTTTTTGGCAGTAGAATCAGTGAGTGAGTACGCAAACTAGAGTAACCACTTATCAGTCAGAAAGTGATACTATTCCTTCTGAAGGTGCAATAATCTAATCACTTTCCTACAGAAATCTGAGATTTTCTGTTCTGAACAAAATTCCCAAGTTAAATACATACAGTACATAATAGTAAAGAAATCAGCCAACTTCCAAAGAAGTGAACATGTTTTACTTTTGCTACTGAAAATAATTCACACTGTTCATTCAACATAAGCAAAAAAACCTTTGACAGTGATGGTAAGAAAAATGAAATAAGGTCCTTTAAATTAAGCATGATTTGCAGTTTGTAATCAAGAAACGAATGGGTGCACTAATTCATGGGGAAAAAAAATGAGGGTTCATTTACTTCTTTCCATCCTCCAAATATTACAGTTTTCCTACATATTCTCTACAAATTCCCTAGAAATTATATATTGTGCGAGAAGACAGCAGTTAGGTATATACAAAAGAGAAAAAACATTCTATGCTTGCAACTATCCCATCTGTACTTTAACCAGAGTTGCCCTCTAGTTCAAGCTTGTCCAGCTGGCATTTAAATCCCTTTCTCTTCCAATTTGACTTTGATGTAGTTGGGTCACAGTAGTGATTCAAAATATTGAAAATACATACTGTACATGTGGGGTTTTGTGTTCTTAATATCTACCATATATTAATGTTCTTAGCATAGCAACATCTCAGTTGGATCAATATTCAGTATGTATTACTTTGTCCTCTTTACTATAGTGGGCTTGATTCATGACTATATGAACTTCCTTTCACAAAAGGGTAATTTCCTTGCCTGAAAACACAGTTTCTTGATTTCAGATTCACCAATCTGAACTGATGGGTTTACCTGCAGCTGGTAGCCAGACAGCAACAGCCAACAGAAAAGTGAACTTTCTGCATCTTCAGCCTCCCGCTTCCTCTGGCTCCTTCTTCGCAGCCCCTGGAGACACTTCCAGAGTCGAACTATTCACAGTGTTCACAGAAACACGCAGCCTGTCTGTGTCATCTGGCAAAGGTGTTAATATTCTTCCAGATGACAGCTCTATGTTTCTCCTTAGTTGTGGATAACGGCAGAATAAGTTCTGATTTTAAATCAATAGTGAAGAATCTGAACAACGTCTGTTTTACATTCGCAACGAGGTTCATGTAGCTAAAGTGTTCTTGAAGCTTTAAGCCCTATTTAAGTAACATCCAAGAGCACAAATAGGTGGTTTTCATGGTGGAAAATGCCAAGACAGAAGCACTCTGCCAGTATCTTGGCAATCCTTGATCAATTCCTTTTTTGAAGAAGTGGCAGCATCCTGACAATATTAAGTGTCTGCAGTGGTAGCATCCATCTTTTCTTGGTTGAAAACCACCTGAAGACACACCCTCCTACCCCCAAGAAATCAAGTGAAAATATAAACTAAAGCAAAGTAAAAGCTGAGGTTGCAGTTGCCCTTTCTGAAAAAGTGTCTTTTAGAAATGACCCAGCCTTTATTTGACAACAGCATGATGTCTGAAGTCTTAAAAAGAAAAGAAAAAAATCTACTGATCCATGAGGTTAAAATAATCTGGATATACTTAATTCCTCCAGAAAACAACAGCATATATTTGTTTCTGATAAGGAGGTCTTAAATTCAGCTATGGAGTACTCATACTACATGGACACGTAACTAAAAATATTGAATCAGTTTAGTTTTTAAGGTAATTATTTTTTCTTGCTTTAGACTTTTCCCATATTGAACACTAGAAGTAGTATTTCTATATATCGATTGCACTAAATTCAGGTATCATTCTGGATAACTGAAAAGCTGCAGTGAGTATTCTCTTCACCATTACATGGAAGTAAATCTTCTATAAGTACTTAATAAAGTTGTAACTAAAGAATTATAAAATATTAAAATAAATGTGGTGCAATAGAATAAATCCAGCTTCTTAAACAGTAACTTTTTTTTTTTTGAAGGCCAGCAAAATAGCAGGTATAAGAAAAAACATACAATTTTCCAAAATATTTGTAATAAAGATACTTACAGATTTACAAGTTACATAATCATGGGAAGAGAGCCTTGCCACTGACTAGGATCACTGACCAGGAATAAGCAGAAAGGGGAAAAAATGATTACGAGACCATACTGGACCACTATTGAAGATTCAGCAATGAACTAGAAAAGAGTAGACTGCTGAATAAGTGAATGGAGAGTTCAAACAGAAGACAGTCCGACAAACGCAAGAGAAAAGCACCACTGAAAGAAAAAGCAGCATAAAAAAATGACAACTAAAAAAGGGATTATTTGCTTCGTATTGCAGTTTCTCCATTTTCACAAGCCGAATAGACTTGCTACTTGAATGGGATGTGATTTTATCCATAATGATTCTTTCCTCCTCCTAAATTACCAGCTTTAGTAATGTTGCCAGCTTTTATGCGTGAATGCTATAGTTATGTGCATGCAATTCAACATTCTTACATGGGTTAGAGTTGGTTCCTTCATGTGGGAAAGTCTCTATATATAACCAAAGAATTTCTTCGATTTACTTTTCAAACCTTTTATTTTCTGCTGCCAACCTGCCTGGCTTCACTTTTGTTTATTATATCTATCACTTTGTTTATTATATGTTGGCTGCTAGAGAGCATTCTTATATCCATATGTCTAAGAAGATTGACAGACAAGCTGTCCATTGGACATCAGCTGAGTTATCACATGAGACGGGCCTGAAAGCATTTGCAGGGTAACATGACGGTTGTTACTTAAATATATTCATGCACTATTCTTTCATCTCCTTTATATCATTTTATATCTATGCTTATGATTAGGTTGTATATTGTTATATGTATGCTCTGTCAGCTCCTACCACATTAAGAGTGTGCCACAACTGCTTTTTGATTTTCTTTGCCTGTCAGATGTGAAAAAAAATGAAGGCTTTTCTTGCTGTTTTTAAAAGGACTATTTTGCCATTACATTTTTGTTTTACTTATTCCATTCCAGTAACATGGACATTCCAAAAATAAAGACAACAACATATTCTCCCAGTGGTCCCCACCCAAAAAAAAGTTTTTCTATAAAAAACTCCTTTGAATTATGGGTACAAGTGGAAATGGAAACAGGAAGTCAAGGTCTGAAGCTAAAAAGAATTAAGAATAAAACCTATTTTTCCTCTAACAAGGTTGCAAAACGTGTGATGGAGGGTTTCCCAAAGTGGCAAACAGTTTAAAGGAAGGAAACACTAGGCAGAAGGATCTCATTCGCTTGCCAACAAAAGTCTCCCCAGCACTGTCCCCTCTCCCCAGCTTCATGGCTGGCATGCTCAGAACATCTATGGGTTATCCATCAACCAACGTTATCAAACCATCAGTGCTGTGGTCCTTGCTTCTTGTTGTGATAATCTGCATATATTAGGTGGAAAAATAAATATTTCTCTCTCACTGCTGATACTTCACAGCACACCATCCAAAATCAAGCAAGCTCTTGCAGATTTACAAATTAATAACACCTGATTTTACAAATGAGGATTAGATAGGTAACTTTTCAGTTGACATATGAAGTACAGTGTACTCCAGCTCACCATATTAATGAAGTTAAACTAGTTTGTACAACAAAATATCTTAATACAAAAGCACAACTCCTGTAACTGGTCTGACCAGCAAACCTCAAAGACCACTGATGAGTAAGTAATGATAAATTCTGGGAAAATACGCTACTGGAACAGATATTGTAGTCTGTGATAACATGTGTGAGCATGACTATTTCACAAAGAGGAGGAGAATAGTCACCCAGGACATGAGAAAAATGGAAAACATGGGGGCATTCAGGAAGACAGGTCTCTAAAGGAACAGGGCCAAAAGTTCCTTCAAGAGCTTGAGATACAGTAACAGCCCAAATGTAGCTCATATGTTAACTGACGTGAAATTTGTATTGGGTTTTCCAGATGCAAAACCTGAACAGTTGGAGGCAAATCCCAGCAATTTCCAGTGGAAAATGCTGACTTTGCAGAAACCGCATATTTCAATGGAAAAGCCCTGACGGAAAATCCTCAGCAAGTCTAATTACAAAGGAAATGTTGGAAAGAGGACAAAGTTGAGATTAAGATTTTTTTAATTACATGTTACAAGAAATGCTTCATGAACTTTTCAAAGCAAGAACATGTTATGTTTTACATTATCATAGCCCAACATTTTCTTTGAGTGCTTTGTATGTTAAAGTTCTTGCAGAAAAATGCCTGCTGTTTCCTGCACAGTAAATTATATTGTCAATTTTTGCCAGTGACTGTAAGGCAGCTTTATAAGGCTCTGCTGATAAAGGCTTAAAATGTTTGGGATTTTAACATAACAAGTAGCACTTTGATCCGAACAGTCTATCAGGCCACTGGGCAAATCTAGTAGATGGCATGGATCATGGTATCAGCAGTTTATCAAATAAAGGCTAGAATTTACAAACTTCCCAGTAAATACAAGAAAACCAGAACAGGATAGGACAACGGTAAAGGTATGCTTCAAGCTAAAAGAAGCATTATTTCTTTTTTTAAAGAAACCTAAACAAATACAGGAAACATTTATATGAAGAATAAAGTGCTCTGGTTTCATTACCTGCAGTTTTAGCTTTGTTTAACTCATGGTTCTATTCTGAAAGAAAGCCAAGGAGGTACTCATTAGATGAAAATGTTTACAAATGCAAATTGTTTATGCTTTGTGAAACTAGAAGTCAAGTACACCTCAAATGAATTGCAAATAAAACAGCAAGCGTAAATCCTATTTACAGTTTTCTGGTGTATGCATCTTTGCCATTTGAAAGCAATTTAAAAAAAACTGAAAACAACTTAAAGAACCTCTATTTTCTCTGAACGGCACATTGAAATTGTCCATGAATAAGTTAATCCAAAAACATTCCCAGTCATACAAGAGCACTTTTCCCTTCACTCTGCAAGTTATCTTAAAACGACTTCCAAAATTCTATTCATTCTACAGTAATGAAAGAGAAGCCAAGAAAAATACTTCAAGGTTGTCCACCGCTTGTTCCCTCTACAGCTACAGCACCCAAAGTGATCCAAATACTTTACCTTCTCCTGTACCATGATGCACGGAAGTCATTCACAGTCCTGCCTTGTGCCCCTGTTCAGGTACCTGGTTTATGCTTCAGACTAGCAGCTGGCAAACCTTTCAGCACACATAAACAGAAGATAAACTCCGCTGAAACAGGCAGAACCACCACTGGCATTCTTAAGTTAAAAAAAAGCTTAATTTCCTCTGGGTCATAAGAGGTATAAACATCCTTCAGAATAGTTTTAGCACAGTGGCATAAGCTTTTAAAATAATTATTGTTCTACCCATTACACCGATGACCACAAAGGACATACTTTATATGAATTTAAACCACACTAACTTTACCCTAATAGGGATTAACTTCAAATGGTAAATTGCTCATTTCGATATGTAATGATCAGGTATGTAACTGCTGTTACAAACACAAAGTTAAGAGCAAGTGAGATTTGAATAATACATTCTGAGCCTGTCTCAAAGTCAGTATAATTGGGATAAAATTGTTCAATGGACTAAAAGATGGTCCATTCTTTATATAGTCTTTTTTGTTTACAGGCACACCAACAAAATAAGTGCCTAAAATGTTCCTATTTATATTCCTATAGTTAATTGGTTTAGTTTTTCAGATTTCACATAATTTTAAAAACAAATAACAATTATGCTCTTGTGCTATGGCACTGTCCAAAAAAAACCACAGATTTTTCCAGCTTATAAGAAAAGGAACTGAGAGCTACTATTCAAGAAAGCTTTTTAATTAAAAATGGAAGAGAATTTGATTTTCTCTTTCATTCTCAGTTTGATCATCTGTCATATCTACCACATCTCCTTTCTTACAGTGTCTGTCACTGGGGTTCTGCCCCATGACTGGCAGAATGACACTAGCGTCCACCTCCATTCCCACTGGTGTCCCTACTGACAGATAAGACCATTTTGCTAACTTGATTGTGACAAGTCCATTAAAAATCCAGAATTAAATTCCCTTTTAGATATACTTTGTGTTAACATCTTGAATCCTAGTCTTCCAATTATATATTCCAATTTATACAATTGCGTAACAATGAAAAATAGAGTATTTTATCTGTAGATAATGTAGCTAATTTAAAAAGAAAAAGTGGAGGGCTTTCAGTCAATAGCAATACTTTCAGATTCATAAAAAAGCCAAATTACTGTATAAAGACTTCTCTCTCAATTGCACTGATGCCTACCTGATGCATCATAATTTTAAAAATTTTTTTCATTATTTCCAGAATTCTGTAGAACTCCCCCCTCACATACATTCCATTTGCTGTCACATAAGTTCCTTAAATTTCTCCAAATTATAAAACATTAAAGCTGAGAATATTTACTTCTTTATACTATTATTCATATTTTTTACAAAAACATGCATAGAAGTGTCTTCCCTTAAATCAGAAACATCCTTTCCTCATGTATATCCTCACTATATATTGTAGTTTTCATGTTATAGAAAACATTAAGGAAAAAAAAGCTTCCTGTAAGAGGGTTCGTTAGTGTTATGTCAAGCTTCATATCTTGTGGATTTACAGCACACATTAACTTTAATGTTGTCATTAGACAAGGAAGTTAAGGGACATTTGTTCCTTCCTTTTACACATGGCAAAGAGTACGGAAATTCCTCATTGTGTCTCACTCAAACCTGTACAAAATCATATAACTTCACTGTAAATGCCCTATCCTTCAATGAAATTGGAATGTAAACTCCAAATCTTGAAACTACAAAACATCTTTTAAATGCTCCCTTCATAAAATAAGCAAAGTAAGCTTGAAATAGGGTTTAAAAAAAAAAAAATCTAATTCATGGTTACACCTCAGGAATTAGAAAAGTCACTCCAGGAGCTGAGGAAAAATCCAGGAGCAGGTGCAGTATCCACTCCACACAGGCCAGGAATTACCACCTTCAAATACAGCCTATTAGCCTGAACTATACAGAATAAAACCTTCCATACAGCAACACGGTCCTCCCTCCATTCCTCGTTCACATGAGGTTGTAACAGACATACCACACTGCCTAACGCTTCTAATGGAAATGGTGGTAGCACTACACAGATTAATATGCAATTAATTTAAAGCACCAGCTCCTATGTTGAACAAATGGAAAGGATTACAGAAAAGTCTAAACATCCGTCAGAAGACAGGCCAGCAGGCAGGATCTGTGCTCAGCAAGCTTTGTACAGGTGCATCAAGATCTTGTCTGCCTTGTGAGACCTGAGCAGGAGAGGGGAAGACCTGGAGATGCTGCCAGCACGCAGGCTTTCCACAGCCTGTCCCACTGCAACACAGAAACGGTTGGTGAGTGCTGCTGCTACAATACCGAGGAAACAGAGATAGCAGTGGAAGACCAAAATGTCACTCTCAGAAGTCTAAAATATGTTTACAGAGAGCTATGGCAAGCAGATCCAAGCCTGATCTGCCAGCGTTTCAAATCACACAAGCAGGTCCCCACTTAAGTCCAAACACCATTCAGACTAGAGCCACACAGCACCCTGCAGGTTAGCCCACCCTGACCCTGAATTTATGTATGTTTCCATCTTTAAGGTATATATTTTATTGCAACTGAAAAAAACCGACCAAAGAAAATCCCAGCAATCCCCACATACCTCACAGCTTTAAGAAACACAAGCACAGCAATGTAAGTTTCAGTACATCTAGTTCTGGTTATTTACCATCATTCTAACTTTGACATGCTAAAACTCTTTTAGGCTGTTTTTTAACAACAAACTCAGCAGACCTTTTAAACTTACATACGTATACACTGGAAGTGTAAACATTTATTAACAGTTATCTTCCGCAACTGATTACATGCATTTGATTGCGCACTTGTGGTTAACAATGGAAAAGAGCTGAAGATATCCATTGCTGTACTTAACACTTGCTGAATGAGAGGTAAGATACATTTCAAAGAGTAAATTTCTGGGCTGTTTAAAAATGAAATACCGCATTCAACTGGATTCGAGTTCTAAGGTACAGAAATACTGTTCCACTTGCTGATATCTTTAACAAGGTACAGCAAGATTACAGAATGTAAATTGTAACTCTTTACTCAACGTTGGAAATTAAAAACAATAGATGCTCCTGACCTGCATCCATGGGACTCTGCAATTATCTTTTAAATCTAAAATGCAAATGCAGTATCTTACACATAGGCAAACAAATCCACTTGATTTCCCAGAGCTAAGCTCTCTGTTCTACTTCCAGAGTCCTGTTTTAATCAGATGAGATAATCCAGAACCATTATTAGTTCATTTAATTATGGTAACGGATGCCACATGTTAGGGCAGAAAAAAAACCCACTCAGTGTAACTGGATATTACATCCAGTTTTAAAAAGATCAGCAAGGCCCAATTAATTTTTTCCCAAAAGAAAATGCACCTGACAAAACCTTGGAATAACTTCTAGGACATTTTGAAAATCTCAGGTCTGATAAATGTAACTACCTCAGAGAAACAATTTTCTTGTTTAAAACATTTCTCTATAGATGAAAATCATGAACGCCACAAACTTGTCAAAGCTTTACTCATCAGATGCAAACACTCAGAAATATATTCAACAAAACAATTTTGTAACACAGAATGAAAATATAGAAACATTCATCTAATCAGACAATTGCTGGAAACCTCTCCCAGCCTTTTTTGGCATGTTAACCTAACCTGTGAAGTTATAATCATCTTCCTAGACCCGTCCCTTTACACCACCAAGCTTGTGGAAGCAGTGATGTAGTGCAGTGAACTGATCCCAACCATCCTTCATCATACCGTGAAGATAGAGCAGAGCTGTAGGAAAGTGGAAGCTCTCTTGTTGGCTCCAGCTAACACTGCAGTTATAAGCCAGGTCAGGAGAGGAAAGTTTCCCCTGCAGAATAACAGAGCCAGCTTAACTTAATCCCAAATTAAGCCATATACAAGTTTTTTGATAAAGCCTATGCAACATCATTGGAAAAGATGTATCAGTTATCCCAAGTAATTTCAGATGTGTGGGAAAGAGTTGTTCTAGACATCATTTTACCCCAGGAATCTAGAAGGAAAGAAACAAAGAAACTCTCCCCAGCCATCAACCTAATACTGAAGGGCTAGAAAATCTTATGCAGTGTACGGCATAAACTCAGATACAGCTGAACAGACTTGAGGACATCTCTGGGGAGGAACTAGAAATACTGAGTCCCAGGTTGTCTGGTCAACGTGATAGAGGAGGGAGCGGTGAAGTTTACCATCCCTCACAGGCATGTTTGCCATGAGAAGGTGGATGGAGAAGAAAATGGACAGGCAAAAATATCAGGCATACTGTCAGTTCTTTCCCCTAACTCACACAAACACCTGCAAGCTATACAGGGCAGGGAAACGTGTGTGTCTTGTGCAGGATTAGGCAGTCTGGCCATACAAAGGGCTTGGTACCCTGCAGCTGGCCATCTCCTCCTGCAGCCAAGAAAGACATTTGCTGAGTTACTGCATTTGTTCAATCATATCAACCACGCTGAGGGTAAAGCACTTCTTTTCCTGAAATCCCACTAAGATTATCACATTGCATTTAACTGCTTCCAAGGAACGGACAGTGAGAGCAAGTGAGTGAATGAGAGAGAGAAAGTGAGCGAGGGAGGGGGAGCAAGAGAGCAAGGGGGTAGAGAGAAAAAGAAAGCAAAAAAGGGAGAGGGAGAGACGCAGTTGTGGCACACGAGCTGTCTTCAGACTCAATCCACTAAAGCTTCAGAAGTGAAACACATGGACAGTCACTAAGGAAATACCTACAGTGAAGCTTAGGATCTCTGCAATTTGATGCACCATTTCCTCTTGTAATAAGCCATTGGCATTGCTTACCCCTTCAGAGAAAAGCAGCTTATCACTTCGGAAACTTATCACTATGGAATAACCAACTGTGTAAAAATCTTTAAGAAGGAGACAATATTGATCTTTAAAATTTTGTAGCACTTTGAAGATACCATAATGTCTCAGGTTTTGAGATCAGTTTTACAGGGAATATAAAGAAGCGACTGTCTTAAAAAGGGCTCCTTCTGACTCTACAGTTTTCCTCCAAACTTATCAACTGCTGCATTTAATTAGCATTGCAATATGCATCTAGAGCACTAAGTTCTTCCTTCTCTTTAGAGTGGAAAAATAATGTGATAGCGTGCGTTAACAATGATACACAGGGGAGGTTCTGACTGGATATAAGGAAACAGTTTTTACTGGGAGGATAATTAGGAATTAGAAGAGGCTGCACAAAGCATTTGTGGAACGTGTGTTCCCAGGCATTTTCAAGACCTGATGGGAGAAAGCCTTGAGCAACTTGCTCTGAACTCAGTGTTGACCCTGCTTTGAGCAGCACGTTCGACTAGACAACCTCCTTGCAACCTGAGCAATTCAATAGTTCTATAGTCTACTGTCAGATAAAAGGTATCAAGTTCCCTGAAAGCACCACAGAGAACCCCAGGAGTTTTTAAAATTAGATTTTTTTAAAAAATAATATCCAACAGGAATTTTGTTCCAACTACCAGGTTGCGTTACTCACGCACAGTGCAATTAAATTAATGGTATGACTGAAAACCTTTTAGTAAAAGCGTATTTTGAATAAATTTATGAAGCGCATGAAATAAAAGCTAGCAAAAGGAAAAAAAAAAATCAAGTATCTACTTTTTGGAACATCCATTGTAAATAAACAATGGCTTTCCAATGAATTCCTTTTATAAATACCAGTTACAGCATAACTATTTACGGGCAACATTAAATGTGTTGCTTCATAACAGGTATTTCCTATTAACATTGTGTACCTTCTTAAAAGCACACATATTCATTAAAGCAGACAAACCCCCATGCAGCCTGAGGAAGCAGATGCCGATATCTATGCAGAAAGCACTTTGCACGTGCAACACATCCTCACCTTGAGATTGGGTTTTGAGAGGAGTTTCAACAGTTCTCTGATCTCACTGCTCAGTGGTTTGCTCTGCAGCTCCTCAGCCAGCTGGGTGGGAGAGGGAATTGACACAAATACCATTAGCGAAGCGTTGTTTTACCCAGTGCATCAGTGACAACCCAGAATCTATCTTGTTCAAGGTTATTACTTTCCAGTGTGTTCATACAGAAGCCAGCATGAAGAAAAACACCATCAATCACTGCGCTTCTTTTTCTGGCCCTCGGTGGACCAGATTTAAGCCAGGCCTTTTGGCTCAGTTTAACACAAGTAATCATTTCTGGCAAAGGTGCAGCCAGATCACATTCTGATTTATAGCGATGGGGGCAAATCCCAGCACTTCATTTAAGTGAATGGTCCTTTGCGTGCAGACAAAGGACTGCTTGTAAAAATGACTGGATCAAACTTTGACACTGTCTATAAAAAACAGTTTCGAATGAGGTGGTGAAATCCACACTGCTTCCAAAAACCCACAGTAGCTGTGCTGTTTAGGACTGGGATAAGAAAGCAAAGTGCCCCTACAGTGCAAGCAATCTGAACCTTTTATTATGTTTACACATACACTGGAAGGAGCTTGTTAAACGTGAAGTGGGTTAATCATAATACAGTTTATAACAGGTCATCAGCAATTCAAGCCCCTAAAATGCACAAACTATGTCCTAACAACAAGATCAGTAATTTATATTTGGTTATTCTACAAGATTGTGGTTTGGTGAACAATAGAGCAGCAGTCTACCATTTAATCCCACTGCTATTTGGCTCATGTCTTGAGTTTTTCTTATCACGGCATTCTCAACTAATTTGGACTCAAGAGGCATATTTTACTGCAGGATTTCAGACTCCAACTATTTTTCCAGAAGAAGGAAAAGCTAAAACATATTTCACAACACTGAACTTCAGTTTAAAATTCTGAAGCTACACGGCTCATAATCCAAAAACGTGATTTCAGATAATCACTTATTTTCTTTGCATTAAATCAGTATCATAAAAATGTCTCAAAGAAAGATTGGTTATTTGCAGCAAGTAATTTTATTCATCTAGCCTAATTTTAAATTTGTACTTTCATTTTGTATAAATTTTCAAAATAAATGGATAGAAGTATATTTTGCATAACTATATATAATAGACAATTCTAGAAGCAATTATAGACATCAGACATGGTTTGAATACTTTTTTTTAACCTTCAAATTAATATAGGTTTAATAGGACTGAAACAAAAATTCATCACCTACAGTCCCACAGCCTTTTAACTATAATTCTGAGATAAAAACATCCATCAAATACATCGGTGCTGATCTTAACAATATTTGTGTCTTAATACTGAAAGATTAGAAAACGATCTCTGTCGGAAAGGTCAGAATGAAATTTTTTAGGCACATAAAGCCAAGTATTGAGGTAATCTGACTGCAATCTAGTCTGCGTGTTCTACGGAAAAGCTCTGCAAAGCTGAAAATAATCTGTGATGGCAATGACAGGAGATATATGACACAGGTTCCCCTTGGTTCTCTTTTCATTCTTCAGCTTGTACTACTCATCACTAGAGAATAAAATCTGTTCATTCATGTTTCATTGATGAAGTATTGTAATCACTCAGTAAGAATGACTGTATCAGCATTTCTCTCTCAGATGAATTGTGCACAACCATCTTAACTTCAGCAGAATTGGCATTTGCTCTGGTAGTACAAATAATAAATGCAGGTACATAAGGTTTAGAACAGTGAAAAACAGAAAGAATATTTTGCTATTGCTTTAACAGACTTTTTAATCTCATAATTTAGAAAATATTTGTTCAGCGATGAAATAATTAAAAATTTGTTTTGACTCATATAATTTACAAGGTTTTTTGAAATATTTCTATAAAAGTCTTAAAGGCACATGTAACACCCATTGATAGAAGAGAAGGAGGAAGACAAAGCCATGTTTCCAGATTAGCAAACAGATATCACCAGAGCTTGTTGTGCATCTAGCAGTTTTGGACTGGATTTTTATTTGTTGTCATTGTTGTTGAAGTGCTGAGTTTTTTGACAGCTACCAGCAGCAGTACAAACTATATGGAATACTCTGGGCACACTGATACCGTGCCGATCACCTCCTATGCCAAAGAGCAGGAAAAGCTGTCAAATAACCTCTTCTGTGTCTGTTGAGGGAACCATAACATTTCACCAAGCTCTTTATGAAGAGCTGCCACTACAGAGAGGGGAAAACAAAGCAAGGGAGAGGGGCAGATGTGGAATGAGGCTGGTGAGATGAGGAGCACTGGGGCCTGGGGGTGTAAAGCTTCTGGAGAAAGTTCTGAAACTTCTTTTGCCAGAACAGTCTTTCTAATAACGTAGAGACCTTCTTTGCCATATATACCTATACTGCCAGCAATGTTTAGAACATTTGCATGAAATCAAGAGTTCTACGCTAGACACTGCTGCTCCAAAATAAGAGGCAAACAGAATCTCTGATGGGAAATTCAGCCTAAAAGTCACTGTGGGTGAGGAGAGAGAAGTTATGGCAGCTATGAATATGAAAATGTTGAGGAAATTAAGCCTCACCACAACTGTTACCTCTAAAATTGCTTTAAAAAAATAACACAAGACTAAAACCACACTCCTTAAACAGTTTTTAGTTACATTAGCAGCACCTCTAATTTGGGTTTTAAATCAAACAGGAAATATTCACTTGCTAATAAGACTATCTCCTTCTTTGTTTAACTATCTAACAGTTACTATCACTAGGAAAACAAAACATTAATTTAAAGCCTATTGAAATAAAAGTGTGGTTTATATCACCAACATGCTCTTAAATCCCTGAAGCTGACAACTAGTCAGACAAATGTGCCAAAAATTGAATAGCATTTTAATCCTGGAACCCCCTGGGTTTTGGAATTACAAAACCCACTGCACGTAAATTAACCTCCGCAAAGTTTGCTGATAACTATTGAAACACAGAAAATCCTGCAGCATGCTAGCCTAACTTCAGCTGCCAAAGGACATCCTCATTCTATGGGACGGTGCCCATAAAACCAATTGTTCAGCTACACATAAGCAAAAATGAAGAACCAGCAAGAGGTTCTTTAAAAAGAAGCTGGGCTTAAGAAGTAGGCAGATGTCTAGAGACACTCATGTCCCAACACATGTACATTTTAAGAATACTACCATATATACATAATAATACATTCATAGGGTTAAAAACCCCAACCTCTCTCAACTGAGGAGTGACAGAGTACTTTAATTTGGGGATTTCCAAAAGTATACGTTTTAAATGGAGCTGAACAAAGAATGAGATTGCTCAGCATTTCTGAAAATATCAAGAACTGAGTTTTGCATCCAAAAATAAGAAATTATTAAGAATTTTAGCCCAGAGATCTGTAACACAAATGTTAACAAGGATTATTAATATGTCACCAAGAACATAATGAAGAGAATTTCAACCAGCTTTCTAATTTTCAAAATTACTATCAACATTATTCAAAGCTACTTGAAGGTTAAAAAAATGTTACTAATATATGCCTGATGTCAAAGCTAATGCATTATTATATTTGGTATGTTACAGGATATAGCTCTCCTCTTACTGAAATGTGATTAAATTACATTATATGCTTTTTTCAATATACTTCAAATACGTTTAATTTAGTTTTTTGTTAAAACATTACCATTCTCAATTGACAACATCTAACCATTCGTAAAACTTAAAAATCGAAAGATATTAATCATATAAAAAGATAGTTAAGATTTTAAAACATCTATAAAGTATGTGAAGTTTCAAACATGCCGTATTTGAAATGGATCCTAATACATACTGCCTTTTCCAAAAAACAACCTAAGATCATCAACTGCAACAAAGATTTCTGGATTTCACCTAAACCACAGTTTATTAAACATTTCTCTATCCTGGCCTACCTCAGGTTCAGTCATAGTTTATACAGGTGTGTACACAATTCATCTGAATCTTAGAATTAACCAAACAGAAAGAAATGGCAGGTTGGATTTTTTTCTTTAAAATAAAAATTATAGTAACAGGAAATTAACTACTCCATCAATGCCGACCACTTTTACAATTTATTTTTTGGTTATGAAGGTAATTTGGAAAGCTCCAATATCAATAAATCACTACTGTACTTTTTCTTAAATAGTTTTTGGTGGGTTTTTTTAAAAAGCCTCCTTCCTAGGCATTTCAAATGCTTCATTTCTGTACTATTATCTGTCATTTTTCATGTTCTGTCAGCAGTGCTGCTATCTCATTTGTCTTTATTTTTCCAAAGCATTCCTCTTGTCTGTGACTTTCTCAAAGTACTAATAGTTGACAGCTTTTCCCCTCCCAGTAGAGTTCCAACCTGTAATTTCTATTACGTAGTTACTAAAGCAGAACAAGAGGCTATCTAGATGCAATGTTTTTATAACAGGCAAGTGAATAAAAATCAAAGTAATATCAGCAACAAGCCTGGTGATGACAGCACCTTTGGAAACAGTTGCAGCTTCTTATGATTTCAGCTCAGAGGATTACATTCATATGTTTGCACTATGAGGAGTTCTGCTTGCAGACAGTTTTTTGGGAGACCTGGTACCAGTGATCTCAGCAGGGGACACTTACATCATCTGCCAAGGCTGCTGCACTATGGAGTATGGGCACCGGGTTCTGTTTTTCATAATAATGCAGTTTTTCATGAATCTGGAAGACAATAGCACAAAACGGTAAGTTTATTTAGCAGCACGAGAAATGGTACAAAACGACCCTGTTGAACTAAATGATCTGTTGAGTGTCTGTAACTAAAGAAACATCCTTATAGTAACCTACAGGCAGCAATCTTGTAAATGTAATTCATCATCATCCTCTGCTGAAGTGCTAAGAATATGAAATCAGATGGAAAAAATGCTCAGTATGTAGACCAACCCACAGAAAAACTAAACATTTGTGATTTTTCTCTCCTGGCTTTCTCTGTCCGTATTTCTAACATACTGCTTTAAGTATCAATTACATTTTATATTGCTGCTGAAAACACAAAGCATAAAGTGTTTATCCCCAAGATGGATATAAAAAACCCTGTAAATTATGATTTATGAAGTGAAATAATACCCTGCCACCCACATCTTGACAGACAGCTTGGTGGAGTGGCTGCCGTCATTAAAATAATTCAGAAACAAGGGCAAAGTAGTGCTAATATGAACTCTAACACATCTGAAAGAAAAAGGCAGTCCTTCAGCAAGTTAAAGTCATTTAGGAGCATTTAAAGTTTTTAATGGAGAGTTACCTACATTAAAAATGCAGTGTGCTATGGTTCTTTCAAAAGGGGAAAGGACACACCATCATTTACATATCCAGCCTCTTCCCTCCTCCGCAAGTCACGCATTTCAAAATTTAATTTTTCCAGTGTGAAATCTTAAAAGAGCCAAAATATTTTAAAACTTCTAATAAGTTTATTAAAAGTTATGTCAGAATGGTATAAAGTAATATGTTCAACATTTGATTTTATTTACATTATTTTTCTGAGATACACAGATGTACAAATATTATTTTTTTTTAAATGACAACAGTAGTCTGAGCTAATGCAAACACACCCTATTCTTAGATTTCTACTTTAGTCTCACTGCTCTGAAGGAGGCATGGACTTCAGATGGTTGGAGGAGTTGCAGAAGCAGCTAAATCTGGGACTTCTGTGCTTGGCAATGAGGGGAACATGAGGTCTGGCAGAGGCCGCAGGGTGCAGAACTTGGCTGGGGAGACCCTCACGTCCTCAGGGTACAGGAACCCCAGTGATACCCTACCCCTCCCTGGCATGCTGCTGGGGGAGGAATGGAACAGATGCCAGGCAGCAAGGACAGCTGTAAATAACAACCAAACTAGTGGTCTTTGCACACTGAAAATGTTTGGAGTTGACTGTATCATATCTGTTTTGCACCGACTGTTCCCTCCAGCCTTCCCTGCTCTTCTACATTTGCTCTTCTCTGCTTACTTTTACCCCTGGCAGCACTCAATCCTCTCACTGTCCAGGACTTGTTCATCCTTCTCCCCAGCCCCTTCTTGTGATTTTAAACTGAACTCCTAACAACTACACCCATAAAAAATGCCATGACAATGACACTTGTGCTTGCCACTTTTCCTGTCTTCTGCTGTGCTTCGTAACACTTTCTAAGTCCATGTCTATTTTTATTCATTTAGACTATAGGTTCTTTGAAGTAAAGGCCATGTGATAATCTGTTAACGCAGTGTGGCATAGCAAGATCTAAGTCTTCATCATTTCCCTAATCTTAATAAGATCATTTTTGTACGTCTTTGGTTAAAGGATGTCAAAGTTCTGAAACATCAAAGTGAAGCATGAAGACAAGAAGCTGCTCAATTGCTAAGTTGTAAAATGATTTGTTCTGAACAGCAAGTATATGTACATCATCTGGAAACTAAATGCAAAGCACTATTTTCTCCAGAACATGAGTCTGAATTTTACACAGCTTATGTAGACATTGTTTACTCAGCAAAGTAAGACTAATCCATATTTGATGTCACCAAAAGTATAAGTGACTGGAAAACTTCATATTTCTAGTTACAAAGCACAGAAACTAAACAAAACTAGGAGCTGCAGCTCCCTGAGTTTAACAGAAATTTGTGATTTACTTAGACTGTGAATTTGAATAACTAAAAGGCATTATAAATCAAAAAGTCTCAAATCCATCATTTTTTTGATTGCTTCAGCCAACATCTTGATTTTATCCAGGCTGAACTTCCGTCACCTCTGAGGTTAAAAGCAGTCGCCTATGCTACCTTCTAGTTTCTCAAAGAAAATAGAAGTGCCACTGCTGCTGAAGCTGTTTTTACCCTGGACAACCTACAGGTGTCTTTAGCACTGAAATTAAAAAAAACAAGAAGAAAGAAAAACCCCAGAACCAACAAAAAAAATGCTGAGACATTCTTGTGCATCTCATCTTTAAAAAAATGTTATAAAATTGTAAATTCATGCAACAAAAAAAAGCATTTTAAGAGGAGGTACTGCGTAACTTTAAAAAGTTATTGTCTCTGCCTATAACCAGCAAATGGCTGAAAACAAATTTTTATTTTCCTAACAGTGGATTATCGGAATTCAACTAAGCATTTGAGGAAAGTCATTAAGGTTTTATTTGATGATGGAGGAGTTACAGAGAGTAACTGCCAAATCAAATCCAGAGCAAACAACAGGAGCTGATCAACTAAGCAGGAAAATTTAACTATTATTACTAGACAGTTCTAGATATTAGGTTTTGCTGCATCAGGTTGGAAGTTTTAGTAATTTACTGTACTGGCACTATGAGTAACTCCAGGGATAAAACATGACATGTTCTATGGTAACAGATACTGCAAACTCAGCACACTACCATTCGAGATGCAATACAGATGGTGTTGTTTGTTTGTTTTCAAAAAGCACCTGATTTGCTTTAATAGGTAGTATTTTGCCTTGTTTGCTGAATTAATCTGTTTTTTTTTTTTTAATCAGATCTTTATACGGCAGTATCTGTCTTCCATGTCTTTGTAATTTAAAGGAGTTACCTAAGAAAACTAAAAAAGAACTGGTCTGTGCACAAAACTGCAATCAATACAAAATACCAGGATTACCTTTCATATCAATGTAGAATTATCATATGTATCATAAAAATGCTACTTGCTACTGCTCTCCTACGAATACCGCCTACCTCTAACTTCCAGATAACTAATGTATTCATAATGTATGCAGCACTTACATATAATAGCTTCCTGAAAGCAGTAAGACAGGAGATTTGGTGCAATTCAACTGACAAAGCAAAAATTTCAGTGAGGCAAAAATGCATTTTTCAGGCAACTTCTTCTCTCCATGTGTCTAAAAATCTGTTCCAAGATCTTTTGGTCTGTAATTTTTACCACAGATCACAGTAAGGCTGACTGGCCTCTAGCTCCCCACATTGTATTTTTGGCCTTTTTTGAAGATGGGTACAACACTTGCCTTTGCCTAGTCACTGGGGTCTAGGTCATCTTTGTTGCCTTTCAGGGATGACAGAGCACACTTGCAAACTAACCTGGTGGCCTCTGAATTTCCCAGACTTCAGGGTGATGAATGACTGCATTTATGACTACCGCCTTTAGAAAAACTACCGTGCACATAGCCAAATGTTTTGGAAACTTCTCCACATGCTGTCTTTCAGCTAATTATTTTCCCAAATCTGAAATTTGTAAATTATGCTAATATATGCACAACTAGCATTATATTTCCAAAATCCAATTCTTACATAAGTAGGATTTGAAATTTAAATATCTAGATTAAGTGACCACATTGATGAAAATGAAGACAGTGTAAGCTAGGCAAACACAAAATTGAAAAGCAAAACAGGACAAGGTGGTGCAAGTACTTTGCCCCTTTGCAAATCTCACTCAGTGAAATGAAACTGTAACACAAATTAATACCATCCTGAAACACTTCCAGAGAAGTATGACAGTGGATTCAAAATAGTAGAAGAGAGAGCATTTACCTATTCAAGATAAAACATTTAATATTTGCAACCAGTTGTTCTGAGCTTCATTCTAAAGAATTCTATTTAATACCAAAGGCAAATTTATCTTGTATTCCCTGACTATACCCGATGTCCAGTAACTTTAACACTATTGCCTTCTCTCTAGTAGAAACCTAGGGAATCTGTGGAGAGTATAGGACTGTATCATGCTTAAAAAATAGAAAATGTAGTACAGCTGTTTTAAGTTCTTCTGACATTTAAGTGTAAAGCTTGAACCCTGAAAATCTCTTCACAGATGAGACTGAGACTTTTAAAGCAAGAGTTTTATATTGTAAATAAAACATGTGAAGCTGTTCTGCTGAACAGATGACTAAGTTGCTGGGGTTTTGATTTTTTTTTTATGACTACCTATTCTTTTCACTGTAGGGTACTTTGGGTAGACTTACAAGGTTCTGTGAAAACTGACAATCTACAATGAAGATATGCCCCAAGAGGGAAAAATAATAATTTGCAAATTTATACAATTTTTGGCACATTTGTAGGCAAGGGAAATTGTTTCTGGATTTTCCCAGAGAGACTGAATGAAGCTTTCTATCACAAAATATAGCAGAAATATGTCTTCTGCAGTGTCCCCAGCCTGGACTATTTCAAAACCTGCAGGGAGCTTTCTGAGTCAGAAAAACAAATATCTTAAGCAAAGAATCCTACAAAATTAGCTTAATTTCTCCTTTTAGATTTCTTCATTTCCAGGTACAGTTCCAATATCATATGGCTGAAAACAACACAAGGGAAGGGGATAAGCATGTACACAGAATAGTATCACCAGTTTCCAGTACCCCAGCTCCTTCTGGGAAGGAATCCCCTTAATACAAGAATAATTTTATTACAATTTAGTGGACTCTGGTACAGTTGTGTAAGCAGGACTTTTCTGAAAGGCTCTACAGAACACACCTACAAACTACATACCTGGCTTCAGAAAGGGTAGCTTGTATCGGTATTACAGCCCAAGATTTATTAGCAATCTTTTAGAGAGTTCTCCACCTATAACGTTTCTGGAAAATTTAAGACGGAGCTCCAAAATGGACTATTTTCATCATAAAATGAAAGAATAGAATAGCCTGTTTCAGTTGGAAGGGACCTACCTGGTGTGGATATGATTTTACTGGATGAGATATTTCTCAGTATGGAGATAAGGTACCTGCAAAATTCGGCTAATTACACACATGCATGAAAACATGCAACACCATCTTTGTTTAATGCAACAGAACAATTGGCACTGAGGACCTAATCACCACACCATATACGATGCTGGGGTTTTACTCTGGACTAGCCTAGTCTAGTATCATCTGCTGAATACCCATTAGCAGCTAATCTCCTTGTCTAGTTTCAGCAGAAAGGAATTCATCTCATGTACTGGACTGCTGATGCTTGCTGATGCGAACCAAAGCAGCACAACTTGAGAAGATGGGAAATTGCTTTAAAAAATGCACTCCTGATCTGAACTAGAATGCCAATATAAACACACATTCAAAGCACCAAGACATGTCTAGAAGACAGGCATTGAGTATATTGTTGTAGAAAGTCCATAACAGTAGGCAGAACATCTCTCCTAACTGCTCTCTTCATTACATTCTTCACAATCACAGAATCACTAAAGTTGGAAAAGACCTGTAAGATCATCAAGTCCAACCATTACAAAAAAAAAAATCAAACAGAAAAAAACAAACAAAAAACCCCCATACACCTGCACCACACAACACCATGCCCATCAAGCCACGTCCCACAATGCCACGTCCACATGCTCCTTGAATACCTCCAGGGAGGGTGACTCCACCACCTCCCTGGGCAGTCTATTCCATTGTGTCACCGCTCTCTCAGTAAAGACATTTTTCCTAATATCCAGCTTAAACCTCCCCTGGCGCAACTTGAGGCCATTTCCTCTTGTCCTGTCACTCATCACTTGGGAGAAGGGGCCAACACCCACCTCTCTGCAACCCCCTTTCAGGTAGTTGTAGAGAGCAATGTATCAAGAAGAGTGTCTGACATCAAAGCACTGACAAAAGCCATGCAGCTTCTGTACTTATTGGCTTAGTCACCTGCATGGATGCATAATGAAAGACCCTCTTATATGGAGAACCTGTTAATTATCTGCCAAAGTTTCAGGTTCATGTGCCGTTCGCAAAAAAAGTCTGCAGTTCCACTAGTGGCACCACAAAACGGGGAGATGCTACTACAAAGAGGACCATGTTTACATTAAGAAGCCACAACAGATTAAGAGAATGGAAAAAGAAAACAAAAGAGAAACTGGTGAGGCAGTAAGTGCTAGTTTTGGCTTCATCTCCAATTTGTGTCCTGCATCTGTAATTTCTGGGGCAAGAGAAATCATCCCAAGGCACTCATGACTGCAGAAGACATATTTATGAATAGTCCCAACATTTACACAGTGAAATTTGACGATGAGAATTAGGGTCTTCATTTGATCACTAATGGTACTACCTTAACTCTGGGATTTAGACGGTGAGTTCACTGTCTAAATTGACCAACAACTTTGAGTCAAGGTGAAACAAAGTACTTAGAAGGAAAAAAGAAATGATGGGCTACAATGAAACAAATGAAAATAACCATAAAAACATTCACAAACTATAATTGCATACCATTATCTATGTTGAAAGAGTATTTTGCTTGATGTAGAATTTTAATTAAAAGTTTACTTAATTCCCTCCTTTTCTCCTCCCAGAACCCTACTGTATCAGATGAAAGGAACCAAACTAGTTAGCCAATTTTTGCTTTATTTTCATCATTTAGCAGGTGTCTGTAAGCCTGTTTACACAGCACAGAAATATGGAGTGAATGCAAAACGACTCATTTGTTCCTAAACCTTTCTATAGTACTTATCATTGCAGCTTTGGCACACTAATTAACTTAAATATATGAACAACTCTGCAGTAATATGGCATGATGAACACATGAGGTGTAGGAAAACTGAGCAGCAAGTCAAATGCCAACTCATTTCAAATACCCGATGCAACATCTTGAAAACTGACTTTCTTAGTACCTGTACAGCCTTTAAATCACATTCTGTTCAGGCCAATTGACTTGAATTGCAGTTAGAGGCATAGAATATTGTGAAGAATTTAGCATTATGTATTTTAGAAAAGACAATCAAAATAAAAATGCATAAATCATAGCTAACTACTCAAAGTTTGCATTCATTCCCCATACTAAATTGCCACAAATACAAATTAAGTAATTGCACGGTGCAGAAAGGCTTTTGAGAGAATGTTACATGTATCAAAGCAAGCCTCTGAAGTCATAAAAACAGATATGCAGATACCTCAAATCTGGCCGAATTTTCCACAGCAAAAAGTTTCATCAGAACAAATGAGCAATTCTCTCTTTCAAGCCCTTGCTCCAAAGAGCAGAAGCATTAAGTTCATAAGAATTCAAAAGCAGGCTAATGGCATAGAAATACTTCTGCCCAAACAGTTAAGTCAGTAGTCAGAAGTAATTCAGAACAACAACGTTAAACAACCTTAACAAAAGAACTGAAAACTTGCACTATCATAAAAGAGTCATAAGCTTTGTTATCAATATAGCATGAAATTACTTTAAAAAAATCAGAAAACCTGCAGACTGTCTGGTATAAACTGTTGTACTGTGCTTGGCTGGGAGGGAGCTCATTTGCTTCATAGCAGCCTATATGCTGCTGTGTTGTAGATTTGTGACCAAACCAGTGTTGACAACACACCGATGTTTTAGCTGTTGCTGAGCAGTGCTTGCACAGCATCAAGGCCTTCTCTGTTCACGCTCTGCACCCCCAGCGAATCGGCTGGGGGTGGCCAAGAGTCTGGGAGGGAACACAGCTGGGACAGCTGACCCCAACTGACCAAAGAGATATACCATACCATACCCTATAACATCACATTTTTCCAAAGCAGCCATTGCTTGGGGAGTGGATGGGCACCAGTCGGCTAGTGGTGAGTGACTGCTTTTGCATCACTTGTTTCCACCCCCCGCTAACAGCTAGAACAAGGGAATAACCAACATGACATCTAAATTCTTTGATAGAAACCCACAAATGCAGACTCCTTAGCTTGAGCCTTATCTCATCTGCTGCTAAAGGGTGTTTTCTTTTGGGGGGAGAGGAGGAGGGTTATACCTGGAGACGTTAATACAGTTTGAAAAAGGAGGTGTTTCTAGCCCTGATAAAACTTGGTAACTAGTTCATTTAGCATTCCTTTAAGCAAGCAACTCATTCATAGAAATGAAATGAGGCCCAAGAGCAAACTTCATTGGATTTTGTTAAATTCTGTCAACTTAAACATTGTATCTATTGAAGATTAAACCCACTCACATCAACACTGCAGGAAACGTTCCAGCTATCACAGGAAAGAAGCCTGTTATCAAGATCCTAAAGGTGCAAAAAATGGATGTGGTTTCTGTAGAGTTCATTTTTGTGCTACAGCAGAACACACGGAACAAAAGAAACCGCTAACACTCTCTTTTCCAGGTCATATGCATACTTGAAGTCCATTATTTGAAGAGAGCAAACAAATGAACATGTATATCAAGACCAAAGTGCTCCGAGATTACCAAAATCTTTGCGGTTGTGTTAAAAGAATGCAAACAAGCTCCAAGCATAGAATCATAGCATGGTTTGGGTTGGAAAGGACCTTTAAAGATCATCTAGTCCAAGGCCCCTGCAATGGGCAGGGACATCTTTCACTAGATCAGGTTGCTCAAAGCCCTGTCCAACCTGACCTTGAACACTTCCAATGACAGGGCATCCACAACTTCTCCAGGCAACCTGTTCCAGCACCTCACCACCCTCATCATAAAAAAAATTCTTCGTTATGTCCAATCTAAATCTACACTAGCATCTGTACAGCCCTTAAAGATATGGTTGCTAAGAGTCCAGGATTGTGCTGAATGACACTTGAAAAGTGTCCTTTACCCAACATTCAGAATGACCTATATTCCAAACAGTATTTCCTCCAGAAATTTCTAATTGCATTGAAATTTCAGAAATAAATTTTCAGAACTATATGCACAATTACAGTAATTTTCTAAGTTACAAAATGTGGTAATAGAGTTATATTAGATCATATTTAAGGGCATTTTTCTTGTCAGGCTATGTTTTGTGAAAATTATACAATAGTGTGTTATCTACAGATTTACAAAGTTGTTGGAGCATTATTTTAAATCAGTTGCTACCAGTGCAAATCAGCAGTGCTGCCTGGAGAGGCAACAGCTTCAACCTACATTCTCAACAAACACTTGCTGCTTAAACTTTGATTCAGCAAGAATTTGGTTATGGAGTGCTTATATGTGTGACAGAGTTGTTACGGCAGAAGTGCCCAGTTAAGAGTCATGGCAAATATTATGTGATTATTATGAATGAGATTGTTAAAGCCAATAAAAGAAGCACAGCATACTAGAAATGAAAGAAAGCAACCTCGTGGGGAAAGAAGGCAGCTTTTCTCAACTGCCAAAATCAAATGATATATTGATTTTGTTAAGTACAAAAAAAAAGCCTTGCTAAAAATTCAGATTATGTTAGTAGTTAGTCATTCCAGCCAAATAACTAGTTTTTATTGACTAGCCAGAAATTGCAAGATAGAAAAAATGCCTGTGTACATTGCAATAAGTTGCACAGTAAAATCCTATTCTCCATGGATTTTTTTTTTAATCTGTGGTTTCTGAGTTTCCTCCTCAATCATTTAACACTGAGCCTCATTACCTCATTTTCTGTCCTTCCCCCTTGATCGAACTTGATGAGAAGAGCACATCTGAGGAAGATGATCACGACAGAGAAAATGCAATGCTTCAGGAAGAGGCAGGAAGAACACCTGCACTCAGGGGTTTACTTCAGGCAGTCTCACAGATGAAGCAGTTCCGAGACTAGTCTGACAAGGTCGCGAGGGCACCACCTGATTTGATTTTGTCTTAAAGAGATCTAATCAAAGTCTCAGGCCTGTAAGGACCCATCTCTTGATTTTTATCCTAAAATGAAAACGCATCTCATCCACTTTTGAAAACCAAGACAAACATTAAGTAAGCAATTGATGATTCTGGTGATCTTGCTCTTGCTTCTCTGTGCCGGATACACTGTCCCTGTATAATTAAATTGTATGTATTTCTACATGCACCTCCACATCACATTTCTTTTTATTGGAAAAAGTACTTCATTATCTGTTAAGTACCTAGCTATTGACACTTTCAACAAACACACCCTTCATAAACAGTGGGGGTATGCCTGCATATCTGTCTTAGATCTATGTCTTATAATATTTCTAATTTCAGAATTTCCTGTTTTCATTCTAGTGTCACCAAAGCATATGGAAGAAAACTACTAAATGCATAAATTATGCTCATATACCATACCTTCTCCTTAGCTCAAAAGCAAAGAGATGAGAGCCATTAAAAAAAAATTTAAAAAATTAAGTTCCTTGGGAATATTTTAGAGCAACAGGTATAGCACCAGAGAATCAGTTTTCCTAATGTGGAGCGCACATTGTAAGCAAGCAGTTGTTCACCTGTAAATAAGATCTAAACGCAGAAAAAATACACCTGATAGGGAGGACTGGTGAGATTGTTCTTATTACCCATTTTGAGAAGTGACAAGAACAGATATGAAAGGAAAGGTGTGAGTGCAGTTAAGTGTGGGATTAGTGGCACAGAAGTTCAGCAGTAACATTTAGTCCAGACACAGTCACTTTAAAGCAAAGGTTCTAGGGTATTAGCCTATTATAATGTGGTGAGCAACCAATTTCCTGCTTCACCACCACCTTCCTGAATGACAGTCTGTCCATTTGTAAAATGGAAAAGTAGCATTTCCTTGCTTAACGTGTGCTTAAAAGCAAGACCAGTTAAGTACCTTGGAAATAGTGTGCCACATATTTAAATTCATTTGGGTGCTGTGAAACTTGTTGGGGTAGCTGATGAAGACCAGACACTCTCATCAGGAAGAAATAAACAGATGTATCCTGAAGCTTTCATTTAATGTGGAAATTCGACAAACACAACCTCTCTATATGCACATATAGAAACTGAGCAGAACAATTTCAGACAATGACAGAGGCCATATACACAATGGCAACACCCCATCCAACCCCTTCTGCCCATAGCCAAGTAAACAGAGATAAGTTCTGTAGATTTCTAATGATACAAAATGCTCCAGGTCAGGCTTGCTCATGAAACTGTACTCTGCCAACCGTTCTTTGTGGCATCTCCTCAGGGGTGTGAGCAGAGCAAGTACCATGCACAGGATGGGCAGGGCACCTCAGCACAGCAGGAGCCAGGCATCCCTGAAACACGCAGAATCACACCATTGCTCAATAGACCACCAGTTTGGTCTAGTGCCTGCAAGGGAGCGCCTTCTAACCTGGCTTCTAGCCCTTTCTGAGATCCTACAGCCATAGGAGCAGCAGCCTTGCATTGGATTTGTTTTTTGCTTTAAATTGATTTCCTGGCTTCTCATCCAATCCTAGAGAACAAATTATTCACTTTGTCTTTGTGATGGCCTCTTCAACACGAAAACTTAGGTACCTCTCCAGTCATTTTTAAGCTAAACTCAAATTCTTTCAATCTTCCCCCATGGATCATGTTTTGCAGCCCTCTCATCATTCTAACTGCTCTCTTCTGGAATTTCTACAGGCTACTTAATTAGTGGCCTTATGTGTGATCTGCCTCGATGGATACATTTTTTGCTTAACTACTGATAATCCACAGCATGCCATCTAGCTTTCATACAGTTGATAATTATTATTCAAGTAAGTTCCTAAAACTACTAGAAGTTTAAAGAGTAAAATAGCAATTACATGAATATTCATTTCCTTATTAATTCCCATTTGCAGAGTACTCTAATGTGCTTATTTGTGATTTTACCTCCTTTATAGCTTACCTTGTGAAATGCTGCCCTTTTTCTTACTTCATTTTTTAAAGTTTTTTTTATTAAATTATATTTTAATACTTCAGAGGTTTATTTTATTTAGTCTATATCAGAAAAAAAGAGAAAGGACTCAAGAATAAGAAAATTTTAGTCTGAATGAATATGAAAGCATACGGTAATAAGACTAATGTATTAGCTATTTTATTTTTGCAACGTTAAGCAAAACAGATTAAATCCTGGCTACAAACCCAGTTATTCCTTGCAGAGTTTAAAATGTTTATTTTTCTGTAAGAAACACTTTTCACTTTGAATTCATTGTTCCTTATACAATAAAATAAAGCCGTTATTATATGAGATTTCACAGACTTCATTCAAATGCACTTTTTTTCTTGTCAGTAATAAGAAAAGGTTTTGATGACTTTGCTTATAGGAAGAGGGTCCCTAGGTAGACAGAGGAAGTTCAAACCAAAGCCAAACAACTTGCACTTGCTCCAAAATAAATTTCCCTGCCCCTTTAGAGCCAAACAGCCTACATGGCTACTGTATACAGTATTTTCAGCATTGTTTTTCTGCACTTTTAACCCCATTTCCAAAGGAAGGAGCATCAGAACAATTCCAAATTTGAATGAAGCCACTCTCTTGTGTGAGCTAAGGACATGAAGTCCTTGAACAGAAAGAACAGAACAACATCAAACTTTTTCTCCTTTGAAACAAGCAGTCTTCAAACAGGAGACCATGGATGCTGAAAGATCCCTACAGTTTCAATGCACTACTCTTCATAAATGCATTTTCAGGTCAAACAAAATCTAAGCAGTAAACCCATCAAAAGTACCAGTCTGAATTTGCTCAGATAAAAATATAGCAAATCCTTTTCTCCAAAAACACACACTGACCTATATAAAAACATCTTAAATTTGGTAAAAGTTTGAGGAAAAATTTCAGAAGAGCACTACTGAACTCAGGATTCCAGGTGACAAACTGCTCATTCCAATCTATGGCTCTTCACCCTTCTGACTACATACTCCCACTCAGTGGCAATCTTTGCCCACCGCCAGCCAGTGTTATTAATTCAATAAACACTACTTTTTGAATGAAACATTCAGATTTAAGTGAAAAAGAGAATTTGGGATCTTTATTTCTCTCTCTTCCTTTCATCAAAACAATGATAAGGATTCATCATTCACAACACAATAGACCAAATTGTTTAGTAAAGACTAAGTCCAACGCTCTTCTCTGCATAATTTAAGTTTCTATGTTCGTGCTTTGTAAGTGACCTGAGGAAATACTTCTGTGCAGCACTGCAAACACAGCAAATCAATCACACATCCAACAAAGCCCATCCACTGAAGCCCTTCAGTTTTGAGAAAGAGCACCCAGTAAAGTTGCACAGTTGTTATTAAATACAGATGAAAATAATCCTTACTGCAACGATCAAACAGCTGATATTTTTACAATGGTTCTAAATACAAAAATTGGGGAAAAACTTACTTCATTCAAGACACTAATGAACTTAGATTGATCAGAAAAAATTATATATACATGTCTATAGCATTGCAATCCCACATTCCAACAATAAACTTGTTTTTTCTTTCTTTCTTTAGGGAAATCTTTCTTTTTTTTCCCCACTTAAATACTCTGTTGATACTTCCTTTTTGGGTATCACCTGACTCTGTGTAAGTAATGCAACAAAGACTTCCCAAATGTATGCCTAACTAATTTGAATTATTATGTGTAACAAATAATCCAAATAATTGATCTAAATCATCAAAAATTAAAAACTTCTTCAAGTCTTGCTATTGATCAGATTTTAAGAAATTTAAAAGTTTCTTTAGCTTTATGACAGATGCTTTTTAAATAGCACAAGGCTAATGTTACTGTTTTATATAGCAAAAATGCTTATCCATTTGGGGTTTAGTACTTTAAATTTACAGCTCTTAATGAATTTGAAAGGAGGATTTTTTCTCAGAGAAGTCAGCTTTCTGTACTACAGAAAAACATAACCGTTCTTGCTCTTGAATATCAGATTTGAATATTTAGAAGAAAAAAAATTATCTAAAAGAGATAAAAATAATTATACTACTAAAAATGAACTGAAAAAGGACAGAAACAGACTATGTGCCTAGAATGTAAAGAACAAGGATCATGTCAACAGCTGACTGATTGGGTTTTGGAAGCTATCATTATCTGAAGTCCTTCTAAGTACAGAATACACCAGCAACACCTGTCATCTTGCTAAGAGACATCTAGGAAAACTGCAATCCTGACTATTTCATGACTTGCAATTAAATCTGATTATCTAATTCAGCAATTAAAAAAAAAAAACACAATATTCCATTATTTCTCACTGCTTTATGCTGGTATGTTGATTAGAAAAGAAAGAGCCATAAAGTGAATTCGAACATAAATTTACAATACTTTCTGTGCCAATACTAATACCATTCATGTTAAATTATTCCCAGAGTCCGAATTAGGGGACTGAAGAGGTAACTTGCTAAGAATATGGAGATAGTACTTAAAAAAAAATTAAATTAAAGGAACACTTTTCCAAATAAAGAAGCTATCAGGACACGTTTTAAATGAACAACTGCACGATCCTGCTTTGTCAAATAAATATAGCTGAAGAAGAAGCTTTAAAGTGAGACAGAACTGAAAGATGAGAGTTGTCTTTGGAAATCTGCTAAGCAGGGAAAGAAGCACTGCACAGTAAGAGCAGGTAGTCTCAAATTCACTGCAAATAGACTTCCCTGAAGCCTAAGTTTAAGATTTCATTTAGATGTTAGAAACAAAACATGTATGTGCCTAGATTGAACGCTTCTCTCAATAAATGCCTTGTCCATTCCTTCAGAAAACACAAAAACTTACATAAACATTAAAAGGTTCTCATTTGCCTACAAGCATGTTTTACTTGTAAATAATTTGCTTTGTAATCTTCATTTCTCCTGATACTACTGTTTTTAAACACTCATCACAAGTTTGAATCGAGGTCTTTACTTTTACGTCATTATATAGAACCTAATTTCCAGACATTTTTCCAAAAGCAAGTGATTTCCACTGTTCTGTTAACAATATAAATCCAGAGGAAAGAACTTTCTTATCCCTGATCACCAAGTAAACAGATTTCTAACATGAGCAAAAGCTAAACTGCTCTTCTGGTTGTCAGACAGACTTTTTTTTTTTCCCTACCAAAGTCCATTCTCTACATAACTAAGATTTTACAGAAATAACAATTAAACATTAATTAAAGAAAATAGACAAAAAACTAGGATTCACTGCATACAGGCTGAGAAAGCTTTGCATAGACTTGTGCTTTTTCACTTCCGCTATTCAGGCAGAGCCTGCTAAATTTAAATCATTAAGAGCACGGTTTATTCCTGATTAGTACAGTAAACACCATCCTTACAGTCTCTACTCAATGCAAGTTAGTCCAAGATCCAATTCCATACAGGTTCCCTGAGTTCATAATAATATTGAAGAGATCATTTCTGTACAGCTCAAAGCCATTCAAAACCCAAACTTTAATCACAGACAGGGACATCTATGCTTTGAGCTAAAATTATATATATATATACACACACACAGACATACATTTATCAATTAGCACCATCTAGTGGGGTCAGTACAATTTATGCGATATGAGAAATATGTAGCTCACTGTTCAGGTTTTTCTACATCTTGTGCAACATGTTACGATACAGCACAGGTCAAGTAATTAATAAAATTCAGATGTGAAAAAAAAAAACCCCAAACAAACTCCAAACTCTCTCATTTTAATTCATAACATTATGTTATTCCGCTATAAATTACATTTTAAGAAAAATACTGACACCGAAAGCTGCATGTACATACACATGAAAATATACTGATAAGAAGAAAAAAACCCCATCTTTTAGGCATTCATACACATACAAAACACAATTACAATTTAATTACTGTTTTCTATTTTTACTCTTCTGTTCCCCTATCACACACCTCAAGAAAAATCTGCCACTCTTTCAAAGAAGCTACTCTGAAGCATGCAAAAGATGAAAAAACCCTTTTTATTTAAGGCTTCCATCATCAGAGCAGTATTCTGCTGTAAACACAACTTAGTTGCTAAAACAGGATCAAAGTGCCACAAACACTGGATCACAACCCAAAACACTAATAAAATGACAGATTAAATACTTTTGAAAATTTCGAAGTAATTAATGTAAAAGGGGTCACCTACACTAAAAACAGATCCTAAGAACTAACCATACTCATTTATGTCATTTCTCAAATATGACATCTAGAAATTGATTTTTAGTCTGTTTTACGTTAAAAACTGTAGGGACTTCAGTCGTGCAAACAAATAATGCCAAAGAATTTCAAATGCAAAAGCTAACAGTAGTAGACCCCTCCATACATCAGCCATATGCAAGAAAGACTCACAAATAAAAAGCATGAGCACATGCGGGTGCTTAAATGCAACAGGCAAAATCTTTACCAGCATCTGCCAACAGGCAAGTGAGCTAAAAACATTATTGTTCCCTTCTCCCTCTGCCTGCTTACAGTCCAGGTTAAAAAACAAAGCAAAACAAACCAGAAAACAATTAATCACTGAAATTAAGTACATGCTTAAGAGCATTAGGACAAGTCGCAAGTGCAAAATTAAACATTTGCTTAAATGCTCCTTAATGAAGCCATGGTCACAAAATCAAAGAACGCCTCAGAGAACATGTTTTGTGTTCCGGTGTTCCCCTTGTTTCTAAAAAAAGGTGATCGACAGTTAAGCACAACTTTCCAAACAGATCACAACAAGTGGAACTTGGACAATGAGGGACAGACACATCTATGGTGCTATCCCAGACCTAAAGTTAATATGAAAATATGAAGTTGTGAAAACTTTAAAAATAGACAGCAAAATTAAAAAGCTCTTCTGTTCTTCTCTACTACACTTGGCACTAGGTGAAAGTCAGTTTTATTTTTGTTTCTGGGAATAATGCTAAAAGTAGGTGAAAATTCAGAAAAATAGAAAAATGTGGAACAAAAATATGTAGATATGGGGGAAAATTTAAGATCAATAAAAATCAGCAATGGAAGACTTGCAGTGAGTACTTGAGAAGTCACAGAACATAAGAACAGAAGATGCTGAGGCCTGCACAGTACAGCCAGGTACCTGGCTACAATTTAAACTAAACGGAAATCAAAACACCGAGATTCTAATAAATTATTTGATACCAACAAACAAGACTTATAGTAAGAATTTTAATTTAAAAAAAGATAAAGTCAGCATCTGAATTTTATTTAAAAGGAGACAGAGATGTGTTAGGAGTAAAATGTCCCAAATAACTACAACCAGAAAATTACAATAGTGTTAATGGACAGAACTAATTCTTAACCTTCCCTTCAGAGGACAGAGAAACACCAACACTGAAGTGGAATGTGTGTTGTAGGTTAAAAAGGAGTATGAAAAATAATGAGAAAATATTGGGAAAAAATGCAGTAATTTAGGAGAGATTTACTGCTATTTCCCCGTACCTTTTCAGACCACTACACTTCAGGCTTTTGCACTAAATCATCCAAACATGCAAACCCATTTTACAGGAAGCTTCAAAACAAAGCAAACATATTAATTTCTTTTTATATTAGAAGGAGTAACATAAATGTATCTGTACAAGCGTACAAAATTACAGCCATGCCATATCTTTAAATTTTGGAAAGCTGGTAGAAAACAGCAGAAACTGCCTAATGACAGAGGAGACGACAGTAACAAACATAAAGGAGCTGTATTGGCACTCCTTCTATTATAAAAAAGAATATAGAGATAAGTTTAGCAATTTTATTCTTCAAGAAATAAGGATCTATGAAAATACAGACCAGCGATACGGAAGTATCAACTACTGGGATGCAAGAGATTTCCTGAGAGTTTCCAACCAGGAATTGCCCCCCAGCCCTCTTTTTTCAAGTAGGGTGCAACCAAAGCATTAACCAGCATGACATAGCCTGATTTACACTGCCTTTGAATAAGAAAGCAGCAAAAATTTAAATAACATCAGGAAGAAGTATAATTAACCAGGTAATTTTTTTTACATTTTTATGTCATAGATGAGTTATAACATTAACAAAACCAAAAGGCACCACAGTTCCTTTTATATCATGCAAAAATGTCAATTTACACTTGATAGAACAATAAATTACAAATATTGATCCAGCTTAACTCAGTTGAGCTCCCCCACCTCAACTGAAATACACTGAAATACTCTCTAACTGTGTCCATCTTCAGATGATCAACCTCAGTGTAGGAGAGGTCACTCTTACCTACATTCTTAAAGGTTTGGAACATCAGTGGAAAAGCTAAAATAAGTAAAAACCAGCACAATATTCCCACAGAGAAGCCACGAAAGAATGGTTGTGAAAGTGTTAATAGGAATAATAAAAGGAGAATAAATGCACATAACCTAAAGGGAATTAAAGGTCCCTCATACATTAAAAATAAAATTAGCAGTAGAAAAATAAATAGAAAATAATCCAGTTCTAGTAAGTTAAAAGACCAATATACGTACTCAGAAAACACAGAGCCAGAGCAGAAGCAGGACAGAAGATATGATCAAGCCATATGTCTTACTCAGTGGTTACCTGATATGCAAAAAGAGGAAAATATTGCTTCCCCTTTGGGAGAAGACAATAATAAAACTTTGTCAGATTATTAGTTAGAATTAGTTAGAAATTGGTAGAAAGTTGATGTTTCAAGATGAAAGAGCATGGGCACACAACTACAAATATTTTGTTGCTTGGCATGTGCTATGGTATGATTTGTAGTTAGCCTTTAATGACATACCAAACTTCAACATGACCAGCTTAGTATTTCAGATGCCGATTAACATGATTAAAATCATGGGTTACTTTTTTCCTAGAATGATTGAAACTTGGAAATTCAAAATTGCACCCTGATTTACGGTTTGATCCTGATTAAAGCCATGTATGTCTGTAGTGTCATTACTGGATTATTTAATAGCTATATCTCAACAAAAACTGTTCTTTTCCATGAAACCCAATCTGTAAAGCACATTAAAATTCAAGATACTTTATGAAGATGATATCCATACTAAATGTAAAACAGTACTGAAGCTATCCCATATATATAATCACTAGCATTTATAGCTGGCATGTTTTCACTTTTTTTAACTCTTAAATGTCAATATAATTGAGGCAAAGTCATGTTTGTGAATAAATAATTG
This sequence comes from Gavia stellata, assembly GCF_030936135.1. Lineage (NCBI taxonomy): Eukaryota > Metazoa > Chordata > Aves > Gaviiformes > Gaviidae > Gavia > Gavia stellata. The sequence goes on along the minus strand of NC_082599.1, from coordinate 18,052,578 downwards.
ACACCACTGGCATTTACCTCGCGCGTGTTGTGATTTCTAGCAAAAGTCAATAGGAAAAGTTAGAATGAAATAGGGAAACAATATAGATTTACTTTCCAAAGGACAAAATAAGACAGTTTACTCCACTCAGTAAATATGTTCTTCATGAAGGGTCACACTGTACCTGAGCCACTGGGGCACAAGAGTCAGTGGCTCCAAGGTTCAAAATCTCCTCCTTTTGGGAGCAATGACTTCATGTCAGAGGTCTATGAAACAGGGTGAAGGACAAAGGTGGCAGGACGGAAATCAGAGGAAAAACAACCTAAGATTGAAGCAGGGAGCACAAAGTGCCTACTTGGCGTAACATTCCCTGAAACAAACAGTTCTGAAGCAAAAATGTGTCCTTGCTGACCAGCAGATGCATCAAGAGGGACATACTGATGCATCTAGTACAGTGACTGAAAGTACAGATAATGAAATTAAAGTAAGAAATGGAATTCAGAAGTCAAAATGGATTATTATTTTATTCCTTTGCATCAATAATATTGGTGGGTATATGTCTGTGTGTGTGAGATCCAAGTCCAGAAACTGATGAAAGCAGAGTGTCTTTATATTTCCCTAATGAATTTAATAAAGTCTTTACTTTGCTAGTAATCTTTTAAGCTGGAGTAGCCAGCAAGTAAGGGGAGACCCATAACTGGAAGGACTCAAGGTCTTAACCAGTGGCTGGGTAAAGGGCCCAGGGTCCAGGCATGGCTATTTAGTTGGACTCGGAGCCCATGCTGATATTTGAGGAATCTGTAAACATGGTTCTGCTTAGAAATCAAGAGAGCAAAGGTGTGTGTGTTTTCAGCAATGAACTTCAGCCCTGATCAGCTGGAGAGGAGAAATGGGACCAGGCTGCCTACTTTTTTGTTTATATGAGCACTGTTGGTGCCTACATCGGTAAAGGCACTGCTCTGCCTGTGGTAGCCCTTCTGTCCAGCTGGGCTAGTGGCACAGCCTTGCTACTGGTCGGACCTGCAAATGGAACAGCAGCAGCCACATACATCTCTCAGTGCACCAGACTGGGCTTTTGCAGCCGAGACAGAGAGTCCTCACCTCTTGGGGTCAGCTACACTTGGCAAATCTCATGACATCTTCAAACTCCAGCACTGATGGAGTGTAAAAGACTAAATATCTCATCTGGTTTGCACGTAATGAAATAGTGTAACTTTGCAAATTCATGCAAACAGGTGAGAGTAATATTTTCCCTAGGAATTTATATGGCCACAGTAACATGGCATACAAATATTACATTTTTATACACTTACAGTCTTAATTTCCCTAAGAGACAAGGAATTAATCCAATCCTTATTTAGTAGATGAGAAATAGAAGGAGCCTGCAGGTATACATGGGAGGACACACTGAGGGAAAAAAACGGGTCTTAGTAAGGAAAATGGAGGGAGGAAGACAGTTGCAAAATACATGACCATAATGTATGCACATGCAACTCTAAATGGCCCGCTGAGGCACCAGGATTTGTTTTCAAAAAACTCAAGGCAGCTCTAACTTTAGACCATTCAATGTTTTTAAAGCTGTCACTACAGGAATAGAAAAGATTTTTACACCATAGGTACCTTAGAGTGGTTCAGCTGGAGCAAGAAAGCATGAAACCCTTCTCTCTGCAGCACAGAAACAGACTATGTCACCATACTGAAGATGCTGTGTCAAAGTGAATCTGTATGTTTAGGTTTTACTATTGCATTGAAGGCATTCTCAAGTTATAGCAATTGCCTACTGTAAATTACTCATCCTTGATTTATTCGGATAAGTAAGCCTTATGCTTTGCATGTTTTTAAATTTTATTTCTTCAGCACCTTATCGGTTACACTGCAGTGGCTGTCCACCACGTGGATAGCACCGGTATGTTAAGCGGTTACATGCTGCTGCTCTCAACTTAATGTAACTTATGTTTGAAGTGAACTTCCACTGATATCACCACACCTGCAAAGTGAGCACTGGATTCTACAAAGATACACAGAAACGGCTATAAGAGAAACAACCTGTGGTTAAGAGAACACTGCTATACAAACAATGCTACCTGTAAGCCTAAAGGAATTGTGCACATGGAGCATACTATGCTGCTCTCTTCTTTCCATGCTTTAAAAAGGAAAAAAAGGGTTATAATAGAGATGACTGAAAAAAGTTTTTAAAAAAAGTGCTTAAGGGGGCACAGAAGAAAGAAAAGTAATGGGGAATAGAAAGAGACGAGCAAAAACTGTGCGTGTGTGCCTGTATTTCATACAAAGAAGGAAAGACAGTGAGGATGCATGCAATATTATGCATATTACTGAACACTACAAATTAACTTCACAAGGATTAGCTGGAGAATGGATACGACCAAGATTTCAAAAAAAAGAAGGAAAGTTAACGTAAGCAGTAACAAAACTTGCCGGTAGGAAACACAGGCAGGCATTTTTACTAAATCTTATTTTTAAGATTTTTATTAAATCTTATTGTATCAGTTTCCATGCTTTAGAAAGGTTTTATAACTATCACATCCCATCCTTCTTAACTCTTACAACGTTTTTGCATTGCAGAGGCTTGTTTGGGTAGTTATGACTTTCTGTTCTTAAAAGGAAAATAGTCCAAGACAGTAACAAAAAACATTGTTTTAAACACTCCCTCACATGTTCTGCCACAGAACTTCTGGTCCAAGGGGAAAGAACGCTGTAGAAAAACAGTTTAAAATTACATTATCCTTGGATGTCTTGGATTTATCAGACTACTATTACTGAGCAGCTTACGAGACCTTTGATTGGCCTTAGTATCATAGACAAAAAATGTACCGCTTTGGTCAAATAAATACCGTACAAGCTTCATAAGACAAGAAAAATCTGGGTATGAGCATAGGTTTGGGTTCTAAAACTTCTCTTCAAACTGCTGCACCAGTTTTGTCACCAGGCTGGTACATTGTCCCCTCAGTAACAATGAAATTACAAACTATTTGTCTTAGAAGGATTGATTTACTTCTTTTATGTCCAGTACATTTTGGCTGGATTTCTGCTACTCTTTGGAGGTTTCCCAGCAGAAACTTTAAATCAATTACCACTGATCCAAAAAAATGCCTCCATCTGGATTTTAACCTAAACCGAAGTTTTTTCACATTCCAAAGCACTGATTTATTCACAAGTTTCAAGTAATAGTCATAGACCAACACTTCACACCTCTTATTCAATAAGCTTATCTGCTTTATTTTTCATTTCAAAAGCTTGTTGGTACACCATACCTGTAGAGACTTCTGATATCAACCCAACTTCTACAGCTTTTATGAGACTAAACTGTCAACAAGACAATTTAATTGATACTCTGGAAACTGATCTTTTAATTGTTTTCTTAAAATGGCCTGAAAGGAGGAGTTGATGACAAGAACAAGACTTCCTTATAAAAATCTAGATGAAAAGTTGCAAGTGTCTATTACTAAACACATTAGCAACTCTGATGTAGAAACTGCAAGATGCTGGGAGAGACCAAGCTTCTGATAAAGAAGTTAACCCTAGATATCCAGTTAAACTTCTACCAAAAATTACAAAATAAAAACATATGAAAAAACTACAAAAAGGTATTTACCACAGGAGAACCCATTCAACAAACTTCAGGACAAAATGATTATTTATGTCCACTAGCTGCCTGCTTCCTAGTAAACGGTCTACTAGCTACAATTATAACCAATACTTCTACTTGAACCATCACATAGGATTCATACTTCACCACAACTGCACTAACCGATCCATTTGGCACTAACTTGACATGCATTTTCTCACAAACAAGGTCATACCATCCAAAGCTATGCCTAAGTACTTACTTTTTCCAATAAACTGGAGGTGCATTTTTTCACTTTATTAAAGGCACAAATAAGCACAGGTATGTATGTGTGAACACACATGGCAAAACAACTTTGTCTTTACTCAGAGAAGAAACAGTAAAGCTGTTACATATTATAATATGTGGAAAGTTGGGGGTTTAGCTATGATTTCAAACAGGAATCCATTTTTACTTTGCTTATTTTTGCCCAGTTATTACCTGATGTACTGCATTTTTATACAATGAGACCACAAGCAAGTCAAAGGGTTCAACACACACACACATCAACCAGAAACACCCCCAGTCTCAACAAGAGAAGCAAGTGTTTGTTCGATGCCTGGCTGCTAGCTACCTTTTCCCTAATGTTTCCATGGAAACAATATCAGCCTGAATAAAGTAAAGATCCTGTACTATTTTCTATAAAACTTTGATTACCTTATTTTGATTAATCTGATCACTGTTCCCATGGAAATGAAGTTTCAAGGCAGCTGACTGCCTCCAGCTAAGAGCAATCTCTTTACTTGCAGATTTCAGTTGCTGGCTACTGAGCAAATCTCAAAGAATTACTTTGACTTCAAAAGTAACACTTTAAATTTGTGTGGCATTTCATAAGGAATAACACCTTGCATTACACTTTTTTTGAATGCATTAATTTTGATAGAAGCAAAATGACTCATTGCTTCAGTGGTAATTACTCCAAATACGAATGCAAACTATTGTCAGTCATCAAGAGGCAGAGTATTATTTTTTCAATAATTTTCATCCTTAGGCAAGCAGAAAGCATGTGGCAAGTTTGTATTTCAGTATATGAATTAGGCCATGACCTACAAATACTTTGTATGAGAAGAGTACTGAAACTCTAGTACTCCAGATACATATTCTGTAAATACAACTCAAGCGAGAAGCTTCAAAAATTAATTGGAGATCAAGCTTCCTCTCCAGACTTTTTCTGAGAAAAAGAAAAAGTGTTACATTTTCTCCACACAGCTTTCATACTTCTTTGCAGATTCGGTTTCCTAGTACTGTCCATATATACCTTACTGCTAGACAGTTCTCTAGGGCTGAAAATATTGTGTATCGTGTGTTTTGCCAAATGGATTTGAGGCAAGACTGCACCACGTGCCTCTTTCAACAAGTACATCCTTAGAAAAATTAAGATTTCCTAGATCTATGATGATCTGGATTTAAAGAATGACAAATAACTACCACCTATTATCTAGTACCTCAATATTAATGAATTCAACTATAGTAAATTCCTTCTCCCCTTGCCAGAAACAGTAAAAGTTTTCAAACCGGCACAACAGACCACATCTGTTCACTGTTTGGACAGTCTGCATTACAAAAGTGATCGCTTTATTCTTGCCATCAGTAGGTTTTGCATGCTTTCTCTGACTGAAAGATGTAAACTATAACGTAAAAAGCAACCTTGCCTGATTCTCCTCTAGAGCATGAAGAACAATTATTTTTCATCGGATATGAATTGTTACCAGCTGCCAACCACGAGACTCACACCTCGTCCTCCAGACGGCCAGGTGGTAAATGCTTACTCACACTGCCTTTTCCTTCATTTTTTCCCCGTCTCCAAAGCAAACAGCACTTCAGACCTCCACATGAATTTACAGAACTGCAGCCCATTCCATTTACTGGGGAGGCACAGCTTTTTTGAAATAAATATGGTTGAGAACCCAGCAGTAAAGAACCTTAAGGACTTCAAGTATCAAAGCAACTTTTTAGTGAATGAGCTATCAGCTTCAATAATTCCACCCACTCCGAGGTGGTCCATACACCTTTCCAACTCTACAACGCTCTCCCCTGAAACCACAACCCACTCACTCCGTTTGATTTGAGGTTAGATGCCACACCTATGGTCTACCAATCCCCAGTCCTACTTAGTGACCCACACTTTCTCTTCTAGTGCATTTTCCAGGCTTGCTGCTCTTGGGTAACGCAGCTCCTCTGAGCTCCTTCTGAGGTAGCTGGTTTTGTCTGCCCTGAAATCAGAAATGCCTCTCACCATTCTCTTAACAGGTGTGAACATACTAGCCATCAAAATTCCCTCACAAACACGCCCTGCTCTCTCCATCTTTTATACAACATAATGGTTAACAGGAAAAAAGAGTTCTTGTGAACTGTAGGAACAGACAGTTCCAACAATAAATTATGAAGATTGTATAAATATTAGTTCTAGAGAAAGTGTAGATAAAGAACAAAGTAATGAGAAAGTAAAGTAAATAACTTTATGTTCATCAAAAAATATTTCAATATCAGCTTCAAACTTGAAGTGTGGAAGCAGTCAACACTAACATCATCGGGCTGCAATGAAGAAAGCCAATTCTATCTCAGCACAATCTCCAACCTTCATTCCACATCATCTGCGTCACACTCAGGTCTTACACTATCTAATAAATCCTCCTCAGTCACCACCACTCTCCCGGTCCTTTGACACAGATATCATTCCCCCATCTATGGGTCAACCCCATCAAACGTTCAGAACAATGAGTTCAGAACTATTAGTTGTCACACACAACTCATCAGAACAATTTATAATATAATCTGAAGTCTGTTTCCTCTACATTCTTTCGGGAAGAAGATCCAAATGTGGGGATGCTTGAGCACGTGCCCAGGCAGAGGTATTCGCCATTCGGATGCACAACGTGGGGGGTGAACGCACATGATCTGTGCAGCACATACCTGGATGTTGGCTGCAGAATGTCTGACACATCACAGGGTAGGGGAAGCTGCACCATACAACCCTTCCCTGAGTGCCAAAAGAACCTGCATAGCTCTTCCCAGGTGAAAGGTTGGACAGTTATGAGTTAGACTATCCTCTAACATAAACCAAGCCATGAAACCTTATTGAGATTCTCCGATTCTGTACTGTAGATGCAAAGTCGTTCATCCTACAGATCAACAGCTTTTTCATGGAGTTTGTGTGTAAAGCTCTGGGTAAAAACTAGAAGAGTGTATATAAACTTGCTTATTGTACCAGTCCTGACTGAAGATTTGGCACATCATCTGCAGATCGTTGATTTTTTGTCACATGTGTCAAATCAATCCCTTTTGCTTTGCCCTAGTCAGCTCATTTTTTTTGAAATGCTATCTTCACTTTTCTCATTACCAACAAAGGAACCCCAGTAGGCTGAAAGCATCTACATTTATGTATTGAAAAATCTGAGTCTTCACACTGAAAATTTCCAGTACACCAGAACGACTGTAAAATTTGGGCTATGTAATCATGATTCAATTTACATGCCAAAGAAATTATACTCTGATACAGTCAGCTATTTTATTTTTAGCGATTAGATTACTTAGAAAAAGCTGTTAGCCATCAACATGGACAATCAGTAGCACATACAAAATAATTTCTCAGAACTTCAAGCCAAGTCATGTCCAGGTGAAACTAATAGAAAATTAGCACAAATTAAGGTCTTTTAGTGCCAGCTACCAAAATACTTTGCGATTATAAAAAAATCAGATTAGATTCACCAAATATTCCTTACTTTTGCAGTAGTTACTTTCTTTTCCAGTGCCACATACTGCTTTTTGGATGTACAAACTCTTCCCTATCAAGGGAGCAGCAACACCACTTGCAGCGGCTTCTTATTCATAATGCAAAGTACAATACTGGCTAAAGAACTGTGCATGCTACGAGCTGGCCAAAACCAATCAGTAAAAAGCAATTGGTTAAGAAATACTTCAGTAGCAGCCCAACAGAGAAGCTTACTCAATTCTTGAGCATTACATCCACAATCAGAAATGTTTAAGGTGACAGTGCAAGAGGAAGCTTCATCTTGGAGCTAAACAGACAAACAGTAAAACATGTGTCCAGTGCGCTAACTGTAAGCAAACACACATTGAAATTCTTGCAGCTCCTCTAAAAATACACTAAAGGAGTAGTTAGAACAGATCTTTATTTACCCCTTCAGTTCTTCTACAAAAAATCCAAGCAAAGCACATGTGTACTATTTCAGATTTCAGCTACATTGGTGCTCATAATTACCCTGAAGGATCATCTCTTCATGTTTCTTTTCTATAAATTTCTACAGAATTACTAGGATCTCTGCTATATAAAAAGTAATGAGATGGCTAAGGATTTTTGGTAGAACTTAAGAGAGTTGTGTAATAAGACAAGGAAGTAACAAATTGAGGGAAGCAGAGACAAATTTTAAACATTCACTATCCAGAGCCATTTTTCTCTTCCAAACTGTCAACAATGGTTGTGGGTTCCCTCTTCTCTATACTTCAAACTAAAATCTAATCAACAGATTTCCTTTATTGAGAAAAAAGACAGCAAGAACAGTTGCATCAGTTTTTACTGGTCTTACTTACTACAAGAGGAATGTACTGTAGGGAACAATCCAGTATTTGCAGGGGAAAGGACTCGATGATCTAATACAACTTTTCCATTTCTGACTTCTTAGAACAGCTCAGGCTGATCCAAGCTCACAAAGAGATTTCTGTCCAACAATACTGAATGAAGAGAACTCCAAGACAAGGTTTGGGGCTTTTTTTTTTTTCTTTTTTTCTTTCTTTTCAATATTAAGAGAGCCAGAATAGCAAACCATATGCCATAGTATACAACCCTACAGAAAACACTATGACAATTAAATACCCATAAAACTTAGAATATCTGTAGAAAAAGTAGAAAGTTCATTTTACACTTAAACTTTCAAGTAATTTGGAACATTTTATCCATTTTATAACTTAGAAAAAAGCTCTTTTCTAATATTTGAAATTATTAAACAGTAAGGTAAGAAGATCAGTGTAGAAGTTTTTATTAAGCAGTGTGTCCTTCTGAAATAGAGAAATATTAGTGCCTAATTAGTAGTATACCCATGCTTATTTTCTTCCAAAACCAACACATACCAGGATCACAACATCCGTTGCTCTAAGCTAGTGCTTTTTTTTTTTTTTTAATTACAAAATATCTGTCATCATTCTCTGCCTGAGGAATTAAAAACACTTGTCTTTGAAAGACTGTTTTTCCTAGCAATAACTTCTTAAAGTCAACTGTACTTGCAAATAAGACACCAGAACGAAAGATTTGGCTCTTCTGAAGCCTTGTAACAGGGAAAAACTATGGCAGATGGCGTTCTGTCTTCTGCTCTTACAGCTCTCTTCCAAAAAGGCTATGGACTGCCTTCTCTGAAACTTGATAGGATGCTGAATAATCCTTCTAAAAATGTGTTAAAAGTCAAACAAATACCATGAGTTTCAGATACAGTTAAGCCCATCTTGGGGCAGGGATATGAACTAGATAACCTTTTGAAAGCTCTTCATGCCCTGCTTTCTCTAACTGAACACCACAGAAACCAAAAGGTGAGGTTCAATAGCCCGTGATATGCTCTGGGTCAGACCAGATGCTCTTAATAGTCTCAATTCTTATAATTAAAATTTTGAATTAAATTAGTATGGCGTATTAAAGAAGTGCAACTAGTGAACACTAAAGATGCAGTTTCAAGAATTAAGTCTATTTTAAGATAGTGTTAGACTTAATAGGACATTAAAAGAACCATTCGCAGGGTCAGAGTTACATGTACATTTAATATTTGGACCTAAAACCGACAAGATAAATAATAAAGATAGTTGGAACTTCTTGTTACAACTGCAATAAAGTGACCATTCACTGATCCCCAAAACTTTCTATCTGCCTCAAGAAAGCTTTCTCATGAATTATTTTTGTTAAAATCAGAAAGACCAATCCACCCTGCAATAACAAACAACATGGTAACTAGGGCACGCAACTAGGAGAGCCAACTTTTCCAAACTGAGAGGTGACTAAACGAGTTGCCGTCATGCTATCTTTGTCTTCTTTTGGCGGAAGGGGCAAAAGGGAGCAAGTGAACAAGTTTGAAAAGGTTTTAGGTTTTGCCTCAATAGAAAATTAGAGCAAATGTTGAAATTTCAATGTTTTGCAGATTAACATTCATTTTCAAGCCAGCCTTCTTTAATTCCCAATCCAGAAAGAAAACTGATTTAGCAATTGACCTAACATTTTGCTTAGATGTACACCACTGTCAGCCTATATTAGAAACAAAACCAGTGTTCCCCTTTCAGTGATGTTATTAGCCACATGAACAGACAGCTTCTGCAAAGCAGTACAGAGTCTGGAAATGACTGCATTTCAGAAACTTTGATAAAATTCTTTAGGCAAGTGAGTATTGCCAAGCACTGTTCCTCTGTTTGTTGCTTTTGTGTATCAACTACCAAAGAGTACTTGAGTTTATTTTGTATGTAAATTCTCAGCCAATATGAAAATAATTTTGGCCAAGTATCAACATTATTACCTCTTTTTGCAGAATAAGATAGCTGAAAGAAATGAAAAAGGTTTCTCTTAAAACCTACATTGAAATAATTCCAATTTTAAGCTTCTTCTAGATCAATGACTGACAAGGGTTTCTGCTCAGTTATGTGCGATTCTGGATATATATTCACAGCACAGGTTACTACCACCTACTGACTCATTTGAGACCTCAGAATTTCCTTTCATCTTGAATTAGCTCTGCACTGGAGACTGAAGACATACTTACTGTTTTGTAGGAGTGGAAATTTCTAACCAGCTGATTGGTCCCATTTTTCTGCTATAAGCAATTTAATATTCTCAGGGTAGCGTTGCATACTCCCATGGCATGCTTTGATTTCTTGTTGCTGATCATTTTCATAGCAGGACACTTTACTCAAGTATTCCTCCAAACTTATTTTAAGTCGTACTTTAGTCCAACATATTTGTGTGCAAAACACAATTTTAAATGGAGGCAAGCCAATAAAAGAAACAGCTTACTAGAATTTCAGTTGACTTTGTTAAAGGAAATTATTTTAAATTAATGTGGCTACTGAACTGTTGCCATACTTGACCTCAGAAAATATATTCCTTCTAATTTTTGCTGTGAACATTTGTTTATTTAAGCTAAACTCCAGGTCTTGAATGTTGACCATAAAGAAGTCTCAGATTTCCTGCTACTATTTCGTACTCTTTTTTTCTAAACAAGGGCAAACAACATATGTTTGCTGCATTAGCATTACACTGCCAAAACATCACTCTTAAATGAAATCATCTATGTATTTTTGGTAGAATCTCATTTAACAACTTCCACCCCTGACAGAAACAGAGTTAAAACAAGGCTGTTTTATTTTCACTGAGCAATAGTTTGATCACTGGTTTACTAGATGGCGCTCAAAAGATTTTTCCATATGCTCTTCTCAAAGAGAATCTGACTTAAATGTGGTTTACCTTCACCAGTGAATGAAGGCTTTTTTCACCAAACATATCCCAGAGGAAGGTCAGGTCTTCCTGGCTGTCCACATGTGGCTGCAGCTGGGCTGGCAATGCAGCCAGCAGCTCGTACAGACCTATAAAATGAAAATAAAACACAAAGTGTAATCTGGGGGTGATCTCATTAATTTCACTTAACAGTTCTGTGTAATTGGCTGCCTGCAGCATGTCATTTTAACTGAATAGGGAGTTTGGGCTATCCAGCACAACATGAACTTGTAGAACCAAAAGGAACATTTAAAAAAAATTATTAAGAAGCAAGTATTAGCAGTGTACTTTTTACCTTGTCACAGTTGTCAAGCTTCTACATCCATATATATTTACACAAGGTTATGCAGAAAATTCATAAAGGTTTTGAAAAATGGACAAAACCAGAAAAAAAACATACATTCCTTTGCTTAATCGTTATTCCATTTCCCTTGATGTTAGCCAAAGAGTGAAATGAGTCATGAATAGGAAAAACTTCCTTAAAAGAACAGAAACTGGATAGGGTGGTCCATTAAAAAAAGGTTCGTGGTTTCTCTAAATATTTCTTGCTAATATATTGCTTAATATTTTTTTTAATCCCGTGTTCAGTAGGAATCCACAGCAAGACAAAAGAAACTGCTCTGTTTTGCAGGACTAAACCTTGAATAACAAAACCAACACTGTTTTCCCAGACACACACACACACACAGAGAAATATTTCAGTAACATTTTTAATTTGCAGGTATTTGAGATTCTTCGTAGGGTTAAAGCAATTGCTGTTCCTGGTTACTTGTGGCACACCTCACCAGCGGTCTCAGAGGGGCAGACAGTAGCACACTGTTCCACAGTAGCATACAGCACAAAATATCCATCATGCACACAGGCCATCAAACTGCTGTCCAAGAAATGTAGCAACAGTGTTTGCAGCAGCCCTCTTTAGGGAGGTAACCTGGCATGAGTTGATATCAATTCATAGCACATGTTTAATTTTCCAGTGGGATTACTTGGGGTAAAAAGGACAAAATGCCTTTTTCTCCTGTCTGCTGTCTACAAAAACACCAACAGTCTCCTGGGATCCAAGATACATGGTTCTGCGATTATTTTTAGTCTGAGTAAGTGCTGCTGTTCATCACAAGGACAGATTTACAAGATATTCTACTGGTAAAGAACATTGGTGTAACTTATAGGTTAACTATCGTTATTATGACTATTATCCCCCTAAAACTTATGATTTAGAATATTTATTAGTAAACAGTATTTCACAACCTTTCCAGGCACTATATACGCCTTTAAAAATTACATACAGTACCAGATCCGATTATTTAACATTTTTTCAGTCTTTTTACTGCCTTTCAGGAAAATATTCTGGAAAAAAAAGTTCCTTCCAGATACATTCTTTCCGTGGTCCAAGCATTTTGGTTGTTGACATTCATTTCTCTTAGAATCTTGCTTTTATTTAAATCTGCTTTTGTTTGTGCTTCAGAAATACTGCAAAAAGAGGATACAACTCAAACCACTACAATTTTGCATGGATAGAAAAAGAACACTGAGCCTTGCCTAGCAAGACACGCTCAGTGATTGAGCTAACATCTAGAGAACAGAGGTTTGAATGGGACTCTTGGCTCCAGCTTTCCAGACTATTAGAACTTCAGCACTTGGCAAAAATGGTTATTTTTATCACGCAATTTATGCTTTAAAAACATTTACATTTAGAAAAGTAAAAATTTTTTTTACAATCACCCTTATATTTCTCCACATAGGCACTTTTGTTACTGCAAATACATGTACTTCAGAATAACCTGAAGGTTTTTAGAAAATGGAATAGAAAGTTCAACGTACACTTACACTGTGGCATAAACGCTTAGGAACAATTCATGTCTGCCATTCAGAAGAAAATATTAACTTCAGCCACTCCCTTCAAATAAGAGATATATAACAGAGTAAGCTTTCTTTTCCTTGATCCATCAGATCTGCTTAAATTTCGCATATAATCAACTAAAACTATTCTATCCTTTTAACTTGCTCCTCAAAGCTTTGATAATTAAAACCCTGGTGAAAATAAAATGAAAGTTCATGTTTCCTGATGGATTAACTATTACAGTAGTGACACAGGGTGAGACTGAATCTGCCTATAATGAGTCTTAGGTTTTATGCACAGAACTCCCCAGAGAAAAATCCCACCTGCCGACTCTCCAGGACTGATTAACCCCACAGGTGCTTACACACATTAAGGTTTCCATATCCAGCTCAAAAGTGTCTGTGGGTTTCACTTGTTCACAGAGCCCTGAATTGCCCCTTCTAGAGAAACGGGTGTCCATGTCCCTAGTGCACTATTGATAGCTTCAACAGCAATGCACCCAATCTATGCAACTCTCTTAGGGAAGTGGAGAAAATTAGACAAGTGCTGACTGGTTTTATACCATCCCATGCCTCTGTTTGTAGTGCTGTCCCGCTTTGGCTCTACAGTCCAGCTTTTATAGCTTTCAGCCAGCAGGAAATCAGAATCTCGCCCTTCTCCACAGCAGCAGAACCCAAGGACTAATCCATGCAGCATGCTGGAGAACACCAAGCTCCTGCTCTTCAGACTCCTCTTGAAAGTGAGCACTATGCAGCCAGGAATAAAAATGAGACAAATGAAAATCAGGCAGAAGGAGGACTCAGGGTATTTAGTTGGGAAGAACGGAAGACAAAGATCTAGAATATGTCCAAAGTAAAAACTGCGTAATTCGAGATCATCTGACTCGGCTACAGCCTCCTTCCAAACAGAATGTAATGGCAGCAAGAAGATGCTAGCATCTGTAAAGGTTTACTTTTAAAGACAGAGTCTCATTTTCTTTTGTTCCTTCTGTGGTGCCCAGCACCATGGAATCCAAAATTTTCAAATGGGCATTCATATTTTTATATATGAAGAAAACCAGTATGTGGTTCTTCTACACACTCACCCCTCCAACTAAAACGTCACATTTTATTTGTGTCTCAATTACACAAAGTGTGTTGTTCTTATTCATTGCAGTGTGAAGAGACAGTGAAAATTGTGGCTGGCATATGACTTAATTAGCAAATGGGATTTAAAAGAAAGTGCTTTTAAAATAAAATAATAATAGTTTGTCAAGTTACTGTAAACTGGTAATGAAGTTGAAACCACGATATTGGCAACTACACATTGACCTAATTTAAATTTCCAGATCTGATAACTTGTCACATCCATCCTTCCAAGACCTGAAGGGCAGTAGATCAAATCTCTGCAGCCCTGTAAGGTGTCACTGTACAGAGATGCTGCCATGCAGCAAGAGAAGTAAACTGAATTTAACAGCAAAGACTGTTTCAGTCCAACCTCAAACCTCTTGCAAAACTTCTAACTAGCATCTCAGGTGGTTCTGCAAGCCAGAGCGAAAGGCCACTGAAATAAATGTAAGTTTCTCACTGGTGTTAGTACTGCCAGGCTGTTGAAACCAGTTATTTTTTTAATCTTTACATCAGCAATTATAAAGACTGAAGTGATGCTATACTGAACACTTTTGATCACTTCTAAAAATAAAAATTAACTTTCAAAAAGGTCATAGGTAGACCCCCTATATTCAGATGAACTGTTTTGTAAATCAAAAACGCATGTTCATTGTGTAAGTCATAGAATGAGATATATCTCATCACCTCAGAGCTGAATGCTACCGTTGTAAGCATGTGGCTGCCAGGCCTTGGTTGTGCTCTAGGTCTCAATTTGATGTTTCTCTTAAAGTCCCACCTCCTTGAGTCATATGACATACACGGACCTCCTATTAAAAGAAAGTATTTTGCACATATTTTTTGAAAGACGGCCACAATTTAAATAAACACACAAAAAAAGCTTTTTACAAAGTATCTAGAAGTTGTGTTAACAAAAATCAGGAAAAGCCATGTTTTTTAATGCCTGATGTTGGCAACACTGTAAGAGTCTTGAAAAAAAAAAAAAATTTATACACTGTTGCTATTCTACTCAGGTTCTTGCAATTTTTTTTAGTCTAGTTTGCCTAAATTTAACCAGCTTTTATATTTAAAAGGAATCATATGTCCTCTGGGATTTTTCTAGTACCAAAATACTTCAGGTGTCAAAATTCAGTAAAGTAAACATGACTTACACAAGAAAAACTCATTTACTTTGATTTTTAAAAGCAGATCATTTATTCAAAGGCCCCAGAAGACCTGAGCACACATTAAAAAAAAATTAACAATGAGCTTAAACATGGAGTTGAAAGACTATTTTGCAACTATAAGAGAGGAAGTAAGTCTGGTCAGTCCCACAACTTGGGGAAAAAAACCCAAACCCCAGATGACAATGTAATTGTCCCTGGACATTCCCAAATCATTGTAACAGGGGAGGAAAAAGTGTTCTTTCTAGATTAAACAAGATCACATAATCCAGTGGCAGTAATTCCTAATAAACAAGGGAGCTCCTAGTTTTAGATACTAGTATGCTGCTATTTATAGCCATGTTTTATAAATTAGGTACAGTATCTAACATTAAGTCAAAGCCTATAGCATGGAAATATTAATAAAAGGAGACAAGCATTGCACATAGGACTACTATAAAACTCTTGTAAGACTGGAAGAGGGAGGGGATTGTTTGAAGGTGCTTATATGGTCTATTAAATCCGATTACCTGATTCAAGAATAAAGAAATTTCAAAGCAATAAATTAATACTGGACATACAATACACTTTTCATGAAATTTAGTTCAGCCAAGAAAAGTAACACAGGGAATTAAAAACCAATGACTAAATAACCTTGCCTACAGAAATAGTCCATGTAAACTATACGCATGTAGATAATCTAAATACACATACATAATCTAAAACTAAAATTTACAACAGCTTGTCATGAACAGAAAAACTACTCTGAAGATTTTGGACTTGTTGCAAGAGCAAGTAAGATAAAATGGCTGCAGAAAAAGCCTTGTAGCATTCTGCCAGCTTGGACTAAGGAAATAATTTCAAGGGAAAATCCAGCTGTGTTTGAAAACTCAGCACTGCCCCTGCTTAAAAAGGTAATAGATAAATTTCAATTTGTTCTTTTAACACACTGAAGTAGTTCCTGTCTTGAGAGTATCTTCAGCTTTTCCTAAGCTTAATTAATACAATTTAGTTTTATTTGATCTGAAGAACAGAATGTATAATAATGGCAATTCCAATTTAGAAGTGTGTATGCTAAATTTGCACATGCAATAAGATTTAAAGACTAAGCAGCAATGGAAAGCTTTTAAATCAGAAACAACGGGACATAAAAGAAATTTTCCAGTTCTAGAAAATTGCTTCCTTCGTAGTGTTATATTCTATAGAAGACTGCTTGTTCCTAGGAGGAGAATAAATGGCTAAGCAATTGATGAAAGCATTCCCGTACTGAACCACTCACACTGCAGATTCCAGATGCTCTACATTCTTGACATCAGAATGGAAAAATTTACTGTTAGTCTAGAGAAATTTAATATCACCATTCTTGTCATATCCTTCATAGCTTCATTATTAGGACAAGTCTGTGGAAGCTATAAACTAGTGCTAAATGATAAAAAAATATGGTCTCTGTGTTCCATCACTCTTGCATATTACAAGAAAACACCAACTTTGTTTTGGTTAGTGTAAGGAAAGAAATGGAGACAAATGGATGTGCATTTGCTTTCATATGTTAATTAATTTCCTGAATTAGCATTCTGAAAAATGATGCCTGACTTCAAATCAAAAATTTTTTACAGTAACTGAGGGATAATAAACACTAAAGAACATATATCTAAGCCCAGAACAACACTGTAAAATTTTATTGTATTATTAAAATGGGACACACCAACCTTTAAATTTTCCACTTTGTCAAAGGTAAAATAATCAGCACCATTTGCTGCCATTTATAATAAGCTAACATTTTTTCACATTTGAACTGTACTTTACAGTTCTATAAAGGCTCAGACAACACTTGCCTTACACAAAAGCAAACAGCATTGCAGTAGAAATGCTCATTCTGACATCCTTGCTGCTGCATAATAAAATCAGTCACTAACACCAAATATTGAAAATTATTTCATTCTGAAGTTTGAGATCAGTATTTCTGCACAGGTTCATATAAAAACATACGCAGTAAACATGTATTAGGATAACATACTGCACTGTCCTATCAGACTCCAGTTGTAAAAAGACCACTATATGCTCAATTTTATGTGCTACAAATAGTTCTTTTATGTTCTCTTAAGTAATTCCACCGAATACATGGGCTTCCTGACACTGCAGAAAGTTAAAGACTAACAATTTTTCTTTGCAGACCCAGAGTGATTAACTCATTCCAGCATGTACCTTTTTTAATTTTGCAGTTTAGTGTTTAAAAAAAAATTTTAATCTAATTTTCAAAGGTACAGAATACTGAGTAACTAGATAATCATGACATGCAAGTGATCAGCATCTTTGAAAAAATATGTGTTTTGATTTATTTTCTAATTTCAAATAAAGTAAAATGCTGAAATCCTTACGGATGGCAGAGCAATAGAAATGTCAATGTTTATTTTTTTTCCTAATGAAAACAAGAATTTTGCTGCAAGTGTCCTCAAAGAACAAGACTACATACTCATTAAGGGCAATACAGTCTTTTAACTGAAAAGTTGTACCTAATTTTTATTCCTCCAAGCTACAGTAATTTGTTAACCCACCTTAAAACAACGTTATGACAGAAAATGTTGAAAGTGAGCAACCATTTAAAGCCCACCACTTTTAAAAATATTATTGCCTTCAAAATGGAAAAGTCTTTCGTTTCGGAACTTGGCTCCTGGAGCTAAAGAATCTGCAGTTGTTTGAAACAGTTACTGGTCTTTTAGGATTTGTCTCAACATGTGTATTTCAGATTTAGCATACCACATACCGTTATGTTCTGATGCGAGTTAAATAGTTGATCCCTATTTGCATTCGTACAGGGCAAGACTGTTGCTGCAGAGTTCTTGCTTGTACAGCTCATCAAAGCTGCTTCAAAATTGAAACCCCTCAAAACGTAGTTACTAGACACTGTGTCAACATGGATACTTTGAAAGTTCATAAAATGTACTTTCATGAGTATTCAAAAGCTCTCCTATTATCTGCAAGAATACCACATACATAAAACTGATTTAAAGTGACCTATCAAGCACAAATTTTTAAGGAGCTTGTGGAAAGCTCATACAAAGATCTGACGTTCATATCTTTTTCAAAAGCTCTTGGATCCTCCAACGAAGCCTGCATACTACAACACCTTGCATAACCTGGACTAATTGACTGGTCCTTTGTATAGACATCAGTTTGGCGAGTCTTTAGTATTTCTATCTAGATCTTCATCAACACTAGAGGAGGCAATAGCAAGCACCTGGCAGGCAGTCAGAAAAGAACTTGTTCCAGCACTAGGATGTCACTGGGCACGCTCACCATGTTTAACTCTTCATCCACAGTTTGCAAGGTTAGGAGACTTGGCACTGGGGAGGGGTGGCAAGGAATACTAAATGTGGCATTTTACATCTGCAAATGGAGGACACAATATCTCATTAAGAGACTGAATAAAGACTTCTAACAACAGAAGCCAAGACTATTTTCAACTCATTTGTGCCTAAAACTGTTGGAAACACCATTTGATTACCATGTATCTCAACCTTTCATATTGTGTTTGAGAGTAGAAGAAAAAGTCCTACAATCCTAGCCAGTACTGGTGCCCAAAAATATGCCAGTATATTATTTCAGTGTTGTGATTCACTGTATGGCTGAGTTTAAAGTTTAACACTCAAAACAAGTTATGCCATTACATCAATCAGTCATATATGCATACAGACACATACACTTGATATACAAGTCTGTAGAGGTATCTAAGAATATAGGAAAGTTTCAAGAGTCAAGTACATCATCATCTTATCTTGAAAGTTTAGAAAAATCAAGCTATTTGACGTAATTAAACTATTTCATAGTTTATGCCTAAGATTAGTACGCTGCACCGAGGAGTGTTTTGTGGGTTTTTTTTTTTTTTTAACCAATGTGTTATTTTAAAAGCAAAATCATATTTGAATCCCTGTGTTCCCCAACAGGCAACTAATACTAGCAGGGAAGCTTCTCACTACCTCTTAGTAATACTAAATTTCCTTCAGATTAGCAGCTTTAGTTTTATTAAATCAGCCAATACTTGATGTGATGTCGGGTTGAGAAGCCACAGAACCTTTCATCTGACAGTAAATGCACAAAATAAGTACACTTTGCTAGCTAACCTGGATGCTGGCATAGCTACACTTGAGCGGTACAGCATGGCAGTCTGCTCTCGGCAAAGGACATCTGGCATCACTAGAAACTGTCAACCATTTGTGTAATTGCAGCTTTTGGTCCAACAAACATAGCTATACATTTAAGCCCCTGGTTAGAAACAATATCGGCTGTCGTACTTTCAAATTTACCACAAAACTACACATTGCTCACCAAAAAAAAAAAAAATTTGAGTAAAAATTGTTGCAGCTGCCAGACCATTTGAATTTAAATTTGTGTCCAAGAACTGTAACAGTTTTAAAGAGTTTACCATCAGTAAATATAACTGCACACATTTTCTGATTCCACACTGCTGAATCAGTGTAGCATATATATAGCATAATATAAAATATTAACCCAAAACAGAACCGTTTAGAGAAATTTCATTCTACTTTGAACAAGTTTTCCAACAGTCACCATAAATATGTTGATACCAAAATAAATACCCTTTCCAACACCAGCAAGTTATATTTTTAAAAATTAAATCTGATAGCAATTAAAACTAGCCATACGTGTCAGACTTTCCCAAATCTTTCATACTAATGTTAGCCTACAAGCCATTTAATGCCTCTGGCAGCTGGAGATGGGGAGAATTCAAGAATGCACGGTAAAATATTGGCTCTATTCATTAATTCAGTATAAATTTTGCCTCCGCTAGCGTATTGGTTTTCATTAAAATCTAGCCATATCTGTGCATTTCAACGTGGTGAACAATGTAAGTAGCGGTGAAATCATGATGCAACCAAAGATATTTACATACTACACTTGTGGTGGCACACCTATGCCTAAGTCGTTAAGCCGCAGTGTGAAGCAGGCGAGCAAAGGCTTTCCCTCTGCTCGGTTTCCACGGCGGTGTGTCAGCAGGGAAGCAGAGGCAGTTTGGAGCAGGATTCAATCACCCTGCAAGCCTTCGCCCTGGCAGCCTCCGACAGAAGAGCTACTCCCAGAAATCTTTCCTTCATCACTCTCCTAAATTCGCTTGCTCTTCAACTCGTAACAATGAACCCAGATCTTTGGCCACCATTTTATATTATTATATTTTTTAAACAGGCTGTAAAAATAGAACTCCCCGATTTCTATCTCCCTCCTCATTCTGAAAACTGGTTTAAAAGGCTAAAATTTTTAGCCACTTCAGATTAATTTGTCCTTCTTCCCCTACAGATGTTTCTGATGACCCCCCTCTCAGCTCAGCCAACACTTAGCTTTTTCTTCGTGTTATTACTGTTTCTTTTTTTTCTTGCCACCTTTTTATCCTTTTCATTATCAAGCATTCCGAGAAAAGTTTATGTTAAAAATGGCAAGCTGATTAAAACGCATTAGTAGTAAATAAATGGAAGACACTTCTATATGAAAACAGTAAAAGCAAGGATAGCATCTTTCAGCGTTGAGATGATTGCAAAATCGTCTTTGAACTTCACATTGCTTGCAGTGGTCTCACTTCACTGGGAGGTAATCCATATGGACTATGAAGCTATCATATCAACATAATATTCTAGCAAAATATTTCTACCAGCATTCAGTACATCCACATCAACAGCATGCAGTTTCAGAGGTCGAGATAATTCTTAAAGAATCACAGAATATGCTACTAAAAATGCAGTTTGGAAAAATACCCAACATTTAGAACAAATTTCATATCTTTATTTTGTATTATTATAAAAGAGAGAAGAAAACACCAAAACCGGGAATATTTTAAAGGGCACGTGAACTTACAATGTGGTTAGTAACAAATGTGTTGGGTTTTTTTAATTTAAAAAACTAACATGTATTCAGTTTCACAGGCTTGTAATACTGAAAAAAATCCACTATTGGCACAGCATTAGCTCCTATATGTACTCAAGAAGAAACTAATGTAAGCTAAGCCCTGCACATTTTTTCTTTTTATAATTTACAATATTCAAATTCAATAACTGCTTCTGACTTTCATTATATTTAAGCAATTTCACACAGTTTTACTTGGTGGCCAAACTTGGCCCATAAATGTGACTTTCCTGCTGATTGTACATGAATCAAAAACACCAAGTCTGCTTTGCACATTCGTGCACTAGTTTTTAGGGACAAACAGAAAAGCATTTTTAAACTCGTCAGCTGAGCAAGCTTGATAGAGGGTTGAGAGGAAAGAAATCTGTAACAATTTTACGATGTTTTTCACACAAACACAACACTTTAAGCATAATGATGTCATCTTGGCTCCACCAAAGTCAGCAACGAAGCTGCCATCGACTACTGTGAAGCCAGGACTGCAAACTTAAATCTTTCTAAATATATCAGATAAGCAAATGCCAGATCTCGCAGACTTGCTTTACCTGCAAAAGTGCACGTCTTCTTGCTCAGTCCTCAAACTCTATTTGATGGGCTTGCACACAGAGTTCAAGCAGACTTTTGCAACACAGAAAATATTTAAAGCTTCAGATTCAGCCTCAGGCAGGAGATCAGCCTTCTGTTCAAGATGGTTGCTTTAAGATAACGTCAATCTGACACTGACAGGACTATGAACCTTAAGGGATGAGCAGGATCATGTACATGTTATAAACAACAAATCATTTTTTAAATCATTATTATTATATAAAAATAGGGTTTCTATATGGCTAATGGAGAGAGGAAGAGAAAGAAGTATGTGCACACATAAGCCTTTCTCCTCTGTCTTAAAGTTAAGACGACAGGTTAGCCTGGTAAGGTACAATATTAATTTCAAAGTCACTTGATGAATCCAAATTAATTAATTAAAACAAATGTTTTAAGCAAAAGATTGCAAATATTATAGCCATGCTTTTGATTTATCAAAGTTTAAAGTCTGGCAAACGCCTCTCAAAACAGACTTAAGAGGCATGGTCTGTGTTCAGAAGAATCTATAGGTTAAAACGTGGTATAACAAAAGCATGTGTAGGTATATGAAGGAAGCAGCTGCAAGGACATGGTGACATCCCTAACAAAGTGTGTTGACAAAGTAAAAGCAATGTAAAATTAACATGAGTAGGTCAACATTTAGTCTGATCAAATGTGGCCCATCATGAACACTATCCTGCTTTTGACAGTGGTCTGATGCCTAAGACTATATTTAAGAAAAAAATAAAATAAAAATCAATGCTTCCATACTAGTGACCGAGTTTCCAATAGTCCGTGACTTGGCAACTTTCCGATATTCACAGATGGTGCATTTCTATTTACTAGTCCTCAATGAATTCTTTCAATCATTTTTAAATCCAGGTTTACTTCTACTTCACCAGGATATAGGAGACACAAAAATAAGCTAGGTTGGAGTTTTGTTTCAATGCATTAATAAAACAGAATCTTAGCAGATAGACTAAACAGAATCTTAGCAGACATCCCTACCCTAAAGGTGCAGTTTTGTTAGGTCCCCACTAAGTGACTTGCAAACTCCACAGCATCCCAGGTAGTCCTCTCATGGACTAGAGCAGTTTCAAGTCATTACATGTCACAACACCAGTTTATGCAGGCGGGGTGAGAGGAAAACTGGTTTACCCACCAAGAAACAACTTAGGTAAGAAAATCCTTTTTTTTTTTTGTGTTTCTTTTTTTAATCTAAGAGTGAGAGTAATCAGAAAAACAGGGCTCTGATTAGAAACCACCTGTATTATAACCAGGACAGAAAGCACAGTTTGATGTAATCATTCAAAAAAAATACTTAAATACATATCATCCCCATCAGGAAATACCATAAAGAAAGTGGAAGAGAATAAATAATTCTCTTTTCCCTCCAAGTGCAAATTTTTCTTTAAAGAAACAATTTACAGCTTGCAGGATAAAGCAAATGGGATTTAACAAGCAGTATTACTTAACAGCAAGATATTAACAGTGCATATCATATTTTACTATAGGTTCCCAGGGACAATGGAGATAGTTGGGCTTTATCACACACCATAATTATTAAAGGTGTATTTGGAGCATCATATGCATTCAACAGCACAGTAAAACATGTTTTTAGAGACATTTAAACACACACAATTTTAAAACTAGGAATTTTTTTCCCACTTTTTGGAGCCCTTGTCTTGTCTTTATTCAGAGAGTATGTCCATGACTATTACTTTTGGACATCTTAACATTCTTTAAACAATAAAACAAGCAAAACGGTCAGCATCAGGCACCAGTCATCACACATCGCCCTGCTATTCATCTCAACATGTTCTTGAGACTTCTGAAATGTCAGAAAGCATTTGGCCAAGTAATAATTAAAAAAAAAAAAAAAAAAATTAAGGCAGGTTTTAGAAGGACACAAAAGGTTGTGCGATAAAGAAAGCAAAGATCCAGAGTGGAAAATCAGCCCCGAGCAGACCCTGACAAATCTTCCAAAATTCTAGCATACTAAACAGCTTCAACTGCTCTTATTTCCACAAGGGAAAGAGGAGAAAAGAAAGATATGTAGAGGTAGGGTTTGGTGAGATGATAGTCAAATCCCTTAAACGCAGGATTAGGGAGACAAAAAAGCAAATAAAAACAAACACAACGTTCCCTCTCCATGGTAATAATTAAACAAACACACACAACTCTAAAGATTAATCTTTTCATTTAAGAGAAATTTTACATGGACCTGAGGTGTGAAAAAAACCTCCAACTACTGCACTGTCAGGTCTATTTAAAATAAGAATCAAATGCAGTTCCTTATATACATATTTTTTGGTTTCCTGACTTGAAATCTCCCCTCTTCGTTTTCAAAATCCTGCTGTTACTTGTGCATAAAACTATGTGATCTAGAATAACAAGCATAGGAGTGGAAAACAGGGATCTTTGTATTGTAACCTCAGCCGGATCACCTATTTGCCAAACATTCTTGAATGAAAATACTAACTTTAGTTGCCCCTAAAACAGGGACAAAAATATTGTCAGACAGAGAGAATGTACACATAACAGAAAGATGAGATTTAACCTTTGAATATAGCCTAATATTGCAATGAAGAAGGTGAAAACTATGGAAAGCTACATGTCTGCACTCCCACTGCCTGCAGTCCGTGATAGGAACTGGACTCTGACATGGAAGGCAAGGGAAGGAAGAGAACTTGAGACAGTATTTATCTTCTCCTAATTTGTTAAAGAAGTGTCAAAACTAAATAGTCTGTGTTCAGAAATAACTCCACTGATAACTGTAACTCACAGAGGGGTTAGTCTAGACTGCTGCAAATATTAAGGCATGTATGATATCATCTTTTTGTTTTTTCCTCCACCTTTTTCAAGTTAACATTGTAGGAACCATGCTCAGAGGTGAATCCAAATTCTTCAGATCCATATATAATATCTGTTTGGAGTTTTTCTTTTTTTGGGGGTTGGGGATTGAGGGGAAGACGATGGTGGTGGGACTTTTAAAATTAAATGAATTTATTTTATCTGTGGTGTTCCATATATCTAAATTAACTTCAGGGAGAAAAGGTTATGTTTAAAGTCTTAAATTAACACATCTGTTGAGACCATAATTAATTATCTTATTTGATGATTTCTTGAAATAGAGACCGTAGACTTAACAAATAAGATCTGGAGGAAACATGCAGTTCTCCTTGGCTTACGTACCTGTGTCACTTCCAGATCCAGTTGATAACGCTGGCATGATGTAGTCTGCAGAGTATCACGCAGGAACGTCAGACAAGCACTCTGCAGCCAGAAGGCAGAAGTCAATTTCAGTTTAACTGCTTGCAGCCAAGTTGTCTACTAAGATTTATACTATCTCCCAGTTTCTCCTAGGAAGAATAGAAACAGAATTTTACAATTAGAACATTGTTAAACTGTCAATTACTGCAGCTATCCAAATCCAATGATTATCACAAAACAAGCTTTCGATTTAAGACTCTCAAAACAAAGTGCTTTGCACTTATTTATGACTGTTAAGATTATTTTTTTTCCCCAGGTAAAACAAGTTTTGTTTTCTTCAATCTAGCCTATAATCCCATTCTACTGTAAAAATAATTTAACACATTTCTCTCGTGTAAATTATACTCTAACTGTAGTGTGTCAGGTATTCTGGAAATAAAGTCTAGGGTTGTTTTATTAAAACAGTGAATAATTTAAGTCACTCAAATTTTGCTACTACTTATGCCAGAAAAAAAAAAAATGCTTACTAGCATGGTAATTTATTCAGTGTTTCTACTTAACCCCCTTTCAATTGTTTTCAGTTCATTTAAGATCTGATATGCAATTTTTATTTGTCATCTGGAAATATAATCTGAATTTTAACTGAAGTTGTAAAAAGCAGGACTGGAACAAACACTTCTCTAAGGTAAACAGCAGTTCGATTCGTGGAGTTGATGGAACCATTATCACGCAGGCCATGTAAGGAATTTTTCTTTAAGTTATTACTACAAAGTCGGTATTTTTTTTAAGACATATGTTTTAATTATTGCACAGGTCTACTGATACTAAATTTTGGGTCTTTTAACCAGTTGTTGAGGAAAATTCAGAGCAAATGTAACAAAAGTAAAAACCAATTTCAAATGTAAGTGAATGTATTTAAATTCAGGTATGTAAAAATATGAAACTGAAACACAAACTTGCGAAAAGAAATTCAGAGTTAAGACTGGAAATGTTTATGAATAGCAGGGCAGGGGCTCATGTGTTTGCAGGGAGAAGGAAGGGAGAGGGGGAAGTAGAAGCTGATAGAAAACAAGGTTTTTCTCCAGATTTCAGTAAACAAAAAGGATCCTTGAAGAAAGAAAACAGCATAGGTCTGCTTTAGCATAAGAAAAGAAACAAACCGAAGAGCATTTTGCTGCTGCAGTTGCTGGGGGTTTTTTGTTTTGGTTTTTTTTTTTTAAACACATTCATATTAATCAGAATTACTTTTGAAGTCATCTTGGCTCTGAAACTGCATATTTTGGACACATTTGTACTTGGCAACAGTCTTGTGGAAGAGTAATATACAGGTGCTGTAAACACTGCTGTTCAAAATTTTGTTTTTCACCAAAAAAAAAAAAATCCCTACATTGCTAAAAGTATTGCAACATATTAAAGGCCATCCACAAGATTTTGTTTAGTAAGTTTTAAATCAATTATTAGATATAAGCTAGTTGTTAAACTCATCCCTAGGCATAAGCCTAGAGTTTAAACAATCTGGCAACTTTTTAAAGTTTTTTTTCTCCCCTAAAAAGGAGGGAAAAAATCTTTCTTACCCAGAGAAAGATTATGCATGTCAGCTTTCAAACTCCAGTGAATCTAGGCTTTTTTTAAGAAGGCAAATACAGCAGAAACTACAGCCCTGGGTAAATTCTTCTATGATGAAAAGGATCGAATAAAACTTTAAAACCTATCTATTAAGATTGTTTTAAGGTTTGGGGGTTTTCTTAGTTATATAAAAGTTTGTGGTGAAGAAAAAAGAAGTTTTCATTAAAAAAAGCATCAGTTTCAAAAAAAAAAAATTTACATTCATCAAATCAGCACAAAGTCCATTAACTTAAAATTTAAAACGGAGATAAGGAAGTTAAGTATTTCTGAGCGAAACTCATCTTACGATGACAAAGCTGTAAAATATCTATATGCAAAGCTAGCCAGGGTACAGTTTAAAAGAAAAAAAAAAGACATCGTAGCCAAGGACACGCTGTACCAATTAAGAAGGAACATATTCACTTTGCATTAATTCTGCTTGTTTTCTTTTTAACACATACAAGCGACATAAAGGAGAAGTCATGTTCTAAGCTCACTTACAGTCCCCAGCGCGAGCACACTACTACAGACATATGAAGGATGGAGACATTTTTAGTTTTCATACATGTAAGAAACTGGTTGGAACAAAATGATATACTATTAATGGGACATCTTTGAGTTATATGCGGCTTAAAGTACTTCTGTCTATTAAAAAATAAAAACGAAACATGCAAGGCATTCTCATTAAAATGCATTATTATTAATTACAAATTCAGGTTCCTTAAAAAAAGTTCACTGTGAAACGTGGAAAGTCTTGTCGATCTACATATCTGTCATGTATTTAAACTTGATAATTTTATTTTTCTTTATTTCACAGC
This sequence comes from Gavia stellata, assembly GCF_030936135.1. Lineage (NCBI taxonomy): Eukaryota > Metazoa > Chordata > Aves > Gaviiformes > Gaviidae > Gavia > Gavia stellata. The sequence goes on along the minus strand of NC_082599.1, from coordinate 18,025,293 downwards.
AAATCATTCAATATTAAAAAAATTCAAGCTCCTTATTATTTAAGGAACGTATCTATGACATAAAGTTATCCCCCCCAGATCCTAAATATATATTAATGAAAAATAAATGACCTGATGAAATCCTTACCAGTAAAATGCTTAATATTTTGCTGGAATGGAACGGGGATTTTTTTTTTTTTTTCTAACTTGCAAATTAAGCTACATTTTTGCAGTGATGATGTTATTTTCTTTGGCTTGCTTTATTTAAAATGCTTTGGAAGTTTTTGCCGGAGCCCAGCCATAGGCATTGCTGACTGCTGTATGGAATCGATTTGCTGCAACACAGAAATACCAGCTGTTACAGTATGTCCTGAGAGGGATTACCGAATATTCTTAAATTGAAGTTCAATCCATCTTTCCATAAAAATGAGCAGGCAACGCCAGGAACGTAACAGCAGTATCAAGTGCACCTGAGGCATTTACAATACCCAGCAGGACTGTTACAACCAGCCTTTAAAAAGGGCTTATTTTTGAAATTTCATTATTCCAGTTGTCCCTTGCTTCTATATATCACACTGTATCGGGTTTTGCTGGCACCCAGCGTGTGGAAACAGTGGAAGCCGTGCCGCCCTGTCGTACGCCGTCGAGTTTCCACCGCCCCGAGCCCCCCGCGCGGCTCCCGCGCTGCGCCTGACACCTAGCGGCCGCGGGGGGCGCCGGGCCCGGGGCAGCGGGCCCGCCCCGCCGGGCTCGAACCTACCCCGCCACGCGTCACAGGTCTTGCGAGCTCCAGAAAGAAGCTCCTCGAAAGGTACGGACGCGCTTTGATTACTTCTGCTTTTCATCATGTGAAGATAAAAACAAATAACTAACTAAAATTTAATAATGAATAAAATCATTTTAATTACTGCTGCCCGCAGTTACTTCCATAATAAAAGACGTTTCTATTTCTAGGACTTTCTGGTTCAACGACAGATACTAAAAATAATAAAATGAGATGTCTGTAAGAGGAACAGAAATGTTCCCCTACCTTCGGATAACTCCTGCACACTGCACAAGCACATTCCCAAGCCAGACGTGGTGCTCGTTATCTTCACTGCCAAGTTCACTAAGGTGACATAACTTACTGGGGTGCCAAATCCCCTGGTTACACATAGCCAGGAGCAGGGCAGAAGCCTCCTGGGAACAACTTCCAAAACAGCAAAATCCTAGAATTCAGATCTCCAAGGGAACCATTTTTCTGCACATCCCACAAGTAAGCGAGGCCCCTTACCAAGGGATGAGGGGATAAATGTTGTTCCCGATCACCCACGTTGTCAAGACAAGAGGACTAGTAACAATGGACAGAGGCAGTCAAATAAAACAAGAGGGTGGGAGGCAAAGAGTACCAAGATGAACAGCCTTCCGCATCATTTTAGCTTTAGTAGCTTCTTTCTAGCATCCTCTACTGCTTTTGAATGGAAGTGACTCCATTAGTCATGCATACATTTTATTTTAGTCAAGTTCATTTTTCTACAAAAGATGAGGTAGGAAAACTGATTCAGATTTGTCTTTATGGCAAGCATCATGCATTTGGAGACAGCACACATGAAGTCTTGGTTCTACCTTTGACTCCTGTCCAAACCTCAATAAACTGCATAATATTTATTTCTGAAAGGTTATTTTACAAGTTACTGAATATTTTTGGCACTTTAATGATTATAAATTTATTTTCTTCACATTTAAAAAGCAGGCTGAAGACTTTTGACTGATTTAAAACAGGTAAAAACATAAAAAGTATGAACCCAGCAATGTTACAAATGGGGGGGAGGAACATAAAACCAGGTTGTTTGATACAAGAAACACTCAACCTGTTGAGTGTTCCATTCTAAAGCATGCTACAGTTATGAAGACTGTAACCTTGATCTCCAGAACTAAATCAGCATGCCTGCAAATGGTATTTGAACTATCAGATAGACATTTCATGTGGAGACAGGAAATTTGACAGCCATTCCGTCTTGTATTCATCATGAGGCCTTAAGTAATTGAATGAGTAGGGACATGTATACAAGTCTCCAAAACCTAGTCAGCACAGGAAATTGCCAAAGGAGGTTTTCTAGACTGGGAGAAGGAAATCTGGTTTGGCAGACAAAATCTGAATTGAAAATGGTGGTCTACTCTCTTCAAAGTTGTAATGTAATGAGATCTACTGGATCCTTAATCTCTTCTGAGGAAGTTTGCACCTCCTCAATCACAGGGTTTCCAATGGGCTGCTGGAACCTGCCGGCAACTCCTGATGGGCTTCCAAAGCTGGTCAGCTGCCTTTGTAGGCAGTACATGCACGCTGTCAACAGGAACCCACAAAAACTCTTGAACTGGAATTACTGCATAGAGGACATGGCGCATAAACGTTATGGGACTTCAAAGGCACTGCAGAAGCAAGAAGCTGCCTCTGACTCACTCAGCTGTGGGTATAATGGAAATGAAAAGAGTGGCAAAAAACTCTGGGTATAGAGTTCAATAAAAAATAGGAATATCTATGGCAACTACCAAATGTTAGAGAACATGGACTGTCCCAAACTGGAACGGACAACAGCTGCCTTGACTGATTTTCTTCTGGTCTTGCCATCATATCAAACCTCAGCCATCAGAAGAATTTAAGGCTTCTGCATAATATTTTTCTGTATAATGTTCTATCAGGGTTCTCCATTTTGTTTACTTATATATTTCGCTTACACCATGGGGATGTTAGAAACAACCACACTTTGTTAAAAGGCTTTGAGAGTAATAGCTGAGAATTTAGACCTGCTTAAGGATCCATTGAGAATGTAAGACTGCTTGACTTTAAATTTCTACATTTGTGGGGACAACTTTAATAAATATTTGGAAAAACCATACCACTGAACTCATTGTATCTTGTAGTGTGCCTTGTACTTTCATGGCTCAAATTTAACTGTGAAGCCCCAAAGCCTCAGAAAAGAGATCAATCTGGTTTCTACTTATGGGAAATTTTTTACAAATGGAGGAAAAAAGATGATCTAAATGATAAAACCTACAACTACTATTAAAAAAAAGAGTATTGAAGAAGTCATGTGCTGAAAAACGTTAAGACATCAGAGATGGATCCCAGTTATTTCCAAGAGTGCTCAGGTTTCACTGTAATTAACAGTTTGACCAACACCAGAATGAAGCAAGGCTGATTTCCAGTGGCCTTCCTGACTGTGGTGTCTAGGCTACATAGTTGGGCCATTATAATATTATTCTCTTCCTCTTCAAGGATGAGCTCCCACTAGACCCTTCCCTCACTGGGTCAGTAACAGAAGACACACAATTCCAATCACTACCTGACCACCCATTTCCAAAAACATGCCAGAAACTCATATATTGAGATCTTTTCTCTTCTGTCATGTTTGACTGAATTTGTTCAAAGGGCTCAGAAGAGAGGGAAAAGAGAGTACAGCGTAAGATTTGCTTCCTTCACAACTTCAGCAATAAATAGGTTCCTCCTCCTGAAGAGCTTAATGCCGTGTCAATCAGAAAAATCTCACTTGCTTAGACACTCCAATAGCAACGCTGAAATTGATACCCCAATTTTCTTCTTCCAGACTGTTTTCCCCCATGATATTCCTTCACCCAGATAGGGTTCATAACACAAAACCTGTTTATCTAGGTACCACCTTTATCTGAACCCTCTCTAAATACACCCATGAAGTACATTCTTTCAATAATGAGTCAATCTAACTTAGAACAAAAATAGAAATAAAATATATAAGGTATTAAAACATAAAATATATTGCAGGTAATATAGTTATTAATGTATATATTAATTATAATCTATTGTACATTAAAAGTTTTAGACAGATCCTTGCTGCCTTAAAACATAGCCATGCTACAAGTGAAATACATTCAATAAACAGCAATATTGCAACAATGGCAAGACTGTTTGCAACCTGCACCTTCCCTGTCTTTTACATAAAAATCCCTACATGAGCTCTGTCCAGACTCAGATTTTAAATGTCAGTGTTGGAATTGAGCACATTGCTTGCAATGCATTAAAACATTCCTTTAAATACATACCCTAAAGCTACCAGTTTAATTTAAAACAGCATCACTGTAGTCGATGTCAGATACCCTTAGACAGATCCAGTTTTCTGCAAATAAAATGTACCAACTGACAGAATAATATTAGTTTAATAAACTAGCTTAATAAAGCTATTCATTAAAATGTGACCTAAACTATGTCTCAGATCAAAGGTTGTTCTTTTGGTTTGAGTTACTGGTTTGGGCACACTTTTAACACTTTTCCCCTAGCTGCAAACCATTCCTTTTCTTGGAAAATATCTGTCAGCAGGTACCACAGCCTCTCCATTAATTACCTGCACAAACAGTTTTGTTCTGGCATGATTTCTTGACAGTCTGTTTGAAAAATGTAAGTAACTAAAGTACAAACCTTACTGGCCCCTAAAATACTGAAAAAATTGACAACTTTTAACATTTTCTATAAATGAGAAAGTTCAGCAAAACCTGCTGCAATGAGTCATCCGATAACCTCAACGTTCCCTAACAGACAATTCCACGTGCTTTACACCAAAGGGCTCTGCAACTCCAATTTTAGACATATATACTCCATATTTTAATAGCATTATAATGCAGTTTGATCCCACATATGCAAAAGGTGACAGAAAAATCTCTGCTAGAAATAAAACTAGGATTAGGGCCATCCTTAATAAAATCATAAATATTGAATTGATTTATTTAAATAATTTAGCCAAGTATTTGTGTCAACAGTGTAATTTACTTCAAAGTCCTGTGGCTCAACAAAACATGCATGCACCAATTCTGAGGTCTGTTAAACAGCCACGTCCAAAAATCATCCTCAGAAATGTATAAATATTCAAATATTATTACTTCAAAGTCAGAAACATCCCCTACAATGGTAGAATGTTATTTTTCAAACTCAAAATTTTATACACCTCTAGAGGCGAATAAAGCACAGATGTTTTACAATGCTTCCATATTTTATTACAGAAGACAGAAATTTTGACCACCCCTCCTTCTTCAGATTAACTAATCTTCTCAACACTTCTCCTTTGTTCAGCATAACTTTCCATAATCTACTTCTGTCAAACTGTGATGATTTATTTTTTTGATGGAGGAGAAGATGGGTAAAGGGAAAAGATGAATGAATGAATAATTAAACAATATGTATTCTTTTTTCCAAGAGCAAAAGCAGAATAAACCCCACTTTCTTAACGTATGTTTTTATAAAAAAAAAGCCTCACTACAATAATTTTCATTTTAATCAGTTTCATATTGCTTTCTTTAATGTGATGTTTTAAAATTTAATATGAGCAGTCTGACGAGTATATGCCTTTAGCTCAATTTTGGAAAAAGCTTTGATTTATTAAGTGGTAATTTATTAGTTGCATCTTGAGTGCAAGTAACAAAAAACTTCCTTACATGTTACATGTGCACAGTAAAAACAAAGTACCACACGTGGACAGAGCGCTAGTCAGAGGAAGCATGTGTACTTGATTTCCAGAAGTTTACAAGCTTTGCAAGCCAAATTTCTCTGGGATGCTAAGTTTGTAGAAGAAAACAAAGGTGAAGTTGAATAGCCAAGCAATAACATGTTCCAGAGCCTCTGCACTGCCGGTACATCAAGCACACCAGACACTCCTTGCAGTCTTCTGTTCCTCCCGGCAAGCTCCCTGTGGCCATTCTTCATCCTTGAATTCTTCAATTCCACCCAACTCCCAAAAGCCACCGCAAAGCTCTCCTCATGCCTCACATGGTCCCCTCCTCCTCTTCCTCCTTGGCAAGCTCTGGGAGCACCACTGCATCCAGTCCACTGTGTAATTTGTCACCCAGCACACACTTCCTTCCAGTTTTATTTTCATTATCTTCATTTACTCCATGTCCCTCTTTCTAGGAGTGAAGCTCTGGCCTTTCAGACCTTGCTGTCCCAATTCCACCTTGCAGTTTCTTGCTTCACATCTACATCCATCTTACCCTTTCCCTGGGAGACACTGCTATGTACTCACTATTCTTGTCATAAATTCATGATCCTCCACTAACAAAACCTGATTTTACCCCTCTCTTTACAAACATTCCCACCTCCTGACTCCCGTCTCCATTTCCACTCCTGTCCCACAGCTGCTGCAACCCTAATGACCCTCTCTATTTTTCACACCATTGCTTTCCAAACCTAGATTCACTTTCCAAAGCTATTCTTAAACCAGCAAATCCTTGCTTTACTACTCTCTAAATATCTCCTTTAAGGCTCTTCCCTTTCTTCTAGAACATGGATTAGCCTAGTTCACACAGGCAAGAAACCTTAAGTTTATGACACATGCAAGCAGTGGCAGATCGGAACAGATCAGATGGGGGGATTTTTCTGCCTGCAGCTCTGTACCGTTTCCAGGCTGGAACCACCCTCAGAGCAGGACTTTACTGTGTTCTGAGATACATATAATCAACACTCAGTAACATCTGGAATACTCCCTAAAAATTTTGGAACCATCATATATATATAGTTTCCAAAGTTATACATTATAATTCAAGAGAGATATGAGTTCATCTTTACTGCAACACTTTAAAGCTTGATTTACTCCATGAGTACAGTCACTCTGCACATTTTAGTTATGTACAAATTTAATTAGCAGAAAATATACCAATTAGAAATAATTGTAAGTTCTGACTTGCCAACAGCCTAAGTTATATTCCCACTGCAATCAGAGTGCCAGCCTCTGAGATTCAAGTCATATTTTCAACTTCAAAAGCCACTTAATTCAAATCTGAGATACTGATGGATGAAGAAGAGTCAGATTCAAGGCAAGGGGTAAAATGTATGTCAAGTTCACACTGCAGTGAAGACAAGCTCTCAGATTTCACTTCATTTCTTCATCTTTATGAAGAAAATAATTTAAAATTATAAAAGGTCAATAAACACAAATGGTAACAGAACTTAACTTGGCAGTGTTACCCTCATGAAGAATTTTTTCTGTTTTTCTTGTTCAATTCACAGCTTAATACATTACTTTATGTCTTAATGTATACCAGGAAAACACAGGATATGCAAAGAGTCCAAGTTAATGTTGCTGTTGGAAACGTAATGTTTGCATTTCCTGGATTTTGCAATTTTAACTAGGTGAACAATACTGCATTGATTCTATTTTGGCACTTGCTACAAATACCAAAGTATTTTTTCTTATTTTGTCTGAAACTGTATAAATCAGAGCTAAGCAGTTTGATAGTGAATCTTTATATTTTTTTGTTATCAATAGTGGCCTCTTCAACTTACTCTACTTGCAGTTTATTAGGCAATGACAAAGGTGATGCTACACAAATCAGCAAGCATACCTGCTCCAGCAAGTGTACCTAAAAAAAAGTGTAGAAACATTTTAAAAAACCTGATGCTTTGTACATTAAAATACTAAGTTTTTATCAAGCAATGGAAAAATATTCTACAGTAAAAATGTTTCTTTGAGATGGTGACATTGAAGATTCCCTAATAGCACTGGAGAAGTTAAAACAAGAATGTGCACTGTTCCTGTAAACATCATATACTCCCTTATGCTCCTACGAGTGTGTGTAACCAGAGGCAGTTCAATCTTCCCTCTTAATTGAAAGGCTAAAATACCTAGGTAAGTCCAAAAAATAGAGGGATGGCAGGTAACTGAATTCAGCTAAGTGCAGCTACTTAAGGTACTACAGATATTGTACAAAAAATATAGTCACTGCAAAGTAACTGGTCTCTTCAAGTACATACTGGTGTGTGTTCCTTGCATTAGGACCCTTGAGATGGTAAGATAAGGAACCAAACAGTGGCTAAGGCTCACCTGGCACCCTTGGCTCCTATTTTGACAGATGATTTAAAGGCACAACACTGATAGCAGCCAGCTGAACACTTATTTTATCATCCTGCATTCTCAGAATTAGGAAATTCACTGGACTTTTTTTTTTTTTTTTTTAACAGCTAAGACAAGAGATCTGTCCCCAGTGCCACCTTTTCCAGTCAGGTTCCAACCCTTGTGAATGATGTCACATGAAAGACTCAGGTGCTGCCCTACCAAATTTAAATATCTACAGAACTGTAACATTTCTCTGAGAATTTGCAACATTGAAGAGGCTATGAAAGAAGAATAATTGAATAAACAAAAAAAGTAAGGAAACTTTCTCTCTTCTACCGCTCCCTAGATAGACAGGAGGGGAGGAAAGGGGTCACAATATATACATCAACTGTAAAGCCCTTTCAATGTTCTTAAAAGACCCCACTTCTCCTTTCCAAACATATGACGATTTATAGGGCTTTATACCAAGTGACCATCAAGCACTCACGTCGCTATTAACAATTGTGAAATGCTTAAATGAAGAGATCATATTGGAATTGCAACTTACACCTACATTAACTATGGCTGTCGTGACCATACCAACAATACCACACTGACGGAGAGGAAATCTGCTGTCTATGATGGTACAGAGCAAAGCTATAGATACATAGATATTGCACGCAGAGCAGAATTCAAATGGGCATTTGAGAGCTGAACCAAATTTTACCATGACTGCCAAGATACCAGAAAAACATTTCTGCATGTAAGTATTCAAAAGAAGATATTTTTTAACATGATTAATTGAGAACATTACCATAAAGTTTCAATTTAAAGTGCTCTAAGCCAGAAGAGGGAGCTCCTGCACTTTTCAAGTAAGTCAACATGGATTTCATCTTGTCTTTGGTAATAAGAAAGCAGCAGTCCTCATCTCATGCCAGACACATGTCTGCATCTCGTTGCTTGAAGAGCAAATATACAGGAAGAATCTAATATGAAACCAAGATATATAATGCTGTAATTATACATGACTGATACAGATTAAAAAAAAAAAAAATCGGTTAAAATTAGCTCTATTTCTCCTCCTTATAAAAGTCATCGTTTTCAAATTACATAAACATAAAGCTGAAATAATTGTCTGCAAACTGCTTAATAAAATAAGTGATATTACATGATTTATAAACAATGACACAATAGGTTTGAAAACCCACATTTCCTAACAGTGAAGGGTGTTCCTCCTATCTTTCTTTAAGATGATTAAGTTGAACACATTATCTTGTCTAGAATTACAAGAAATAAGGAAGTGGATTTTGATAACTTTAAGAAAGTTAGGAAACTGGAGAAGTGTGAACTAAAACAAATAGTTGCAATTTATTGCTGCCGAACATGGAAGTGTTGTATTTCATCAATCCATCTTTCTATGAAAGTGGTGTTTTTTAAAACATCTCAATCCAGAATAGTTATTAATAAAGCACTTATTTTTCTGGTTTTCTAATGAAGCTAAATGACAAGTATTTCACAGATTTTGTGGCCTGGTTCCTTAGTACAAAGGCAATATTTACCCAAAATAAAAGCAGACCACAAAAAAGTCAAAGGGGTCAAAACACAAGTTTTCATAGCGTGCTTCATCAGAACACATTCTTTATACCAGATTCAACACTGTGATACCAGTTATATTTTCTCGGTTGAGGGAAAATTCATGGAATAAAATGGATTGGGTATTTAAAAGACCTCGCTACAGTGAATTTCTAAGTCACTTCTCTTCAAAGTACACATACATAGTGAATTGCCTGGTTTGAGATTGACCTAACATACCTTAGTCACGGAGATAACTTGTGGTCTCTTTCAGTGAAAATAAACTTATCCACATGAGATTCCTACATGTTCTTTTTTTTAAAAAAAAAAACCTCTTTACTGAAAATGGAATAAAAACCAGTATAAATGTCCAAGACTGAGCCAGTCCTTACTTTTATCTGTAACAGTCTAGTAAAAAATGTCCAAGAAATTTGTTCCCATTGAAAGAAGTTAATCTGTGAAAACTTCTCACTAGAAAGCATATGCCAGTTTGAAGAGGAAAGATGTCTAAGATGTAAGACTCAATTTGTGGTGAATATAGGAAATCACATATTTCCATCTTACAGTGGTTTGAGTTCCAGGTAAGCACCCTGGTTTCCAACTTCACATCCCTTTCTGCTATTTTGATAAAGATTCTCAGCCTTCCAGGTTCCCAGGCCAGTACTTTGGACCTTGATATATGGTTTCATTTTCCCATGGGAACAGTGACAACATTCTGGGTTTCTTCCCAAAGCAAATGAAACAAATTTCTTCTGCTCCTTACTGATGACTGTATTTGCATTTCCCACACAACTCTCAGCTTAATCAGAAATATAAAACTTAGCATCATCATATTCCAGCAACCAATTAGCCATCTGGTCTATGCAACTTCTAATTTGATGATCTTAATATTCTTGAACTAATAGTTTGTGCTTAAAAACAGAATTGATAGACAGCAGAATCTACTCATCAATGACAAAGTCAGTCTAACTGCAATAATGTGTTCTACAAAAATCTGGAAATTGGGCCTCATGATAGAGAAAAATGATGCTCAGAATTTTTCCATTGCATCTGCTATGACCTTCAACTACGGTGGTGAAGGAGGAGAGGAAGAAAAGCCATAAAGATAAAAAGCAGGCCAAAAGCAGCAGTAATACCTGCTGACAAATTTCACATCACTATTAGCTTTTACAGTATAGCAATATAATTATGTAGTCTAAATTTCATACAGTTTCATAACTACTCTTCCCTCACTCATCGGTAGGCTTCAGGTTTGTGGAAAATACTACAGTGTAACTATTTTCCATGGTATATTATTTGCCAAAATATCACTGCCACAGCTCATTTCAGGTATAGCAGTATGATTAAAGCATACTAAGAGGGTTTTGACATGTAACTTAATTTTCACAAATATTGTAATTGTTACTCATAACATTATAAACTAGTTTAAACAAACATTAGGATCTAGAAGTTAATTCCCTAGAGTTATTAAGTGGATACCAGAAGATATTTCAGCATTATGTAGCCCACTGGTTTAAAACAAAACAAAATACCACCTTTCAACTGAAAGTAATATAACCATCATCAGCAAGGGAGTGGCAAGGAAATAGAAGTACAAAAGCACATAAGCACTCGAACAGTTTTTCAGTGCAGTCTAAATTCTTGCATCCAACAGCCCAATGGAAAAATGAACCAAACACAGAGAATACAATGACAACACACCTCCAGTAGTCTTTGCTGTTAGGCAAATGGACTAATGAGTTTGATTAGTGGTCAGATAAAAGATTTATGTAGGATTTTTACTGGCTAACATTTTGACCAAAACTTTAGAGATTCAAATTAATTTTTCAGAGGAAAATTTCTCTTCATTTAAATGTCAAGTATAGGTTAAAAAAAAATTATTCTCTTTTGAAACGTATGAATATGTTGTTACTCAAGCTATTCCTGAAGCCCAAGGCTGTGCTTCTCCAAGGTCAGCTCCTCTGGTCATCAATGTCTCTGCTACAATGCCATTGCCTCTGCCTTGCCCCTAGCTGGGAAAGTACGGCAGCAGAGGGAAGAGGAAACAAAACTCTTTTCACACTGTTTTCTAGTGTGAAAACAAGTAGGAATAAGAGAGTCTCATAATTTCTCAGCTTGTAGATACAATCCCAGCTTACTAAAGAAAGAATTTTTTTTTAAGTGCCACCATCACAGTATTTCAAGTAGAGAGTGTACACAAAAATGAAGAGATAAATGATAATAACTAAATTCAAAAAACAAAAAAACAAGGTTAATCACGCATAAAATGTACAGGTAAGTACATGTAAATAATCAAACAGTGCATTTTGAAGATCGGAGTGTGATTATGTGTTGAATATGTATCATACATGTTGACACAAAAGAGGATGAACAAGAGTTGTTAATCTTCTCCCTCCACTTCTGGCCACACGCAAAAGCCCTTCAGGCCCTCATGAGCTACAAACTTACTGAAAAAAAATCCGAACTAGGAGTTCTAGCTTAGCAAGCAATGCATAAATGAGGGTGTTGATAGGTCATTTTAAAAAACCCTCTTTTGTATAGATATGCTCAAATAATATAGAATAACCACACTGGGTTATGTCTGCAAGGGGGAAGAGTATGAAGCTGGGGGGGGGGCAGCGGGAAATGTCCTGGCCCTCAATGAGAGCTAAAGGAAGCCCTGAAAACACAGTTCAAACAAGTACGATCAGTGAATTTGCTATCAAGTTTATTTCCAAACTTTGCTAAAGACACCTGCAATATCCAATAGTGTCACCATAAAATCTAGCTTGGAAGTGGAAGGTTGCTCCTCCTGTAAAAATCTAGCAACTACGTCTTGAAACAACCTGTGTTCTCAGTTAGCATTGAAGTTACCACGTATCCAAGCCCATATTTTACAGTCATAAGTAATAATTCTCCCTCCCTTCCCACTCCCCAAAATATACCCCATCTCATACTCATTGAGTATTCGCTTTGTCCTTACTGCCTGACATATTTGCCTGATTTGCTGCAAACCCCCCAAACACTGCTCTGAAGACAGGATGATCTTTTCCTCCTCCTTCATTTCCACAGCACTTGCTCAATATACCACAAAATACTGAAACATTATAGAAGTTAATTCTCACGTTAAAAAAAAAACACCCCTAAAAATAAATGTATTTCAAAAGACACCTGTTATTACAAGCACCTAGTCATGGCCCAGACCAACAAAAAGTAAGAATCTATAAAAATACGCATACAGTATAACTGTCTAAATTTCACAGACTAACAATAGAATAAATAAAAATAGGCTCCAATGGACAGAGAATATTTCCTTGATTTTTAAATTACTCAACCAGTTCAATTCATTGACTAGCCTAAAAGCCAAGTGACCAGGTAGGGACTTTAACATAGGAATGCTTGTTTTCTTTTTCCTCTATACAAATGAAAAAGTTAAGCATGACAGGAAGATCTGCTTGTTCTACTTTCTCAAAAGACAGTAAACTGGATGTATTCTTTTAAATTATCATGGAGACTAGTATTTCACTTTTTTAAAGAAACTATTTGTATATATACTAAATAAAGTGTTCCCATAGGAATGCATACCTGAATTTTCATTTATATATAAAATTATTTATTACATTCTTTATACTTTCAAGTCAGCAATACTTACTGGCTACTTGCATGAAATTATGAGCAAAAATGTTATTATATTAAAAATTTAACAGTTTGTCATTATTCTTAGCAGTAAAAGTAAAAAAAAAAAGTTAAGCTATCCAAATGCTTAAATAAAATGTATAGAAGTACATCGTACGGTCCTATTAGTAAAAAAGTGGTGTTAACTAATGGGAATTAATGTCTTCAGAAAAAGCCAAGATATTCCAGTACAAATAAAATCAGAATTTACTTGAAAACAAGTTTCCAGATGCTTACATAAATTGTTGTCAAATCTGGTTATTACAAAACAATTTGATTTAAATAAGTTCTCTGTACAATACTGTTGTTTTACAGTTTTCATACATTTTCAAAATATTCATGCAGGAGAGCATCACTATACTTAATCCCCAAGTTCAAAAAGAAGGCACGGATGGGCTTAGGTCAGGAGTACTGATTAATCTGTACTGCCCTTTTTGGGATGCTTTAATATTTAAGGGCATTTTAATGAAGACCTATGTGTGCAACAGCAGTTACAACTAACTTAAACACCTGCTGAACAGAAAGGACTTTTGCAAGCCAGCTTCCAAAGACTCACACTGGGAACTCAAACTCAGGTATGCCTATTTAACAGCATCTCTTGAAAAGTTTAAATTAAATTACCTAAAAACACTAATTAAAGTGTGATTAAACTCATTACAACAATTCAGTTGCAGAGGCAGGAACATGATGAAATTCTCCATTCCGGTTATCCACCGCCTTGATGATACCTGACCTTCCCTTCCCTGCAACCTTTTGCAATAGCTCTAAGCTAACAATAACTGAGATTGAGGCATCTCTTCAAAGAGCATATTGTGCCATGTAGGACCATCAAAACATTTATACAAAAAGAATTAAATTAAGCTGTAAGTACAAATCTTAAAACTGCCCAATTTTAGCATACCTGACAACAATTTTAGTAATATTCTTTCAAATTTGGTTGTGAAGAAGTACAGTTTCCCACAGTCATCATACAAAAAATACATACTTTATCATGACAAATCACCAACACCTACATGGTTCAATAGCTGAATGAACCGGACATTTCTGAAACATTGCACAAATCTTTGCTACTGGAGCTTACGGTACCTGGCAGCAGTCATTTGCCACCACCTATGGAGAACAGCAGCAAGAGGGCACTCCACTTGGACTGCAGGAAAACCGGCATTACCAGCTCTGCTGTATATCCTTAAAGACCTTCTAAGCCCATTGATATTTGGCAGGCCATGGATGCAAAACTAGCTTAGCAGAAAGAGTGAAATATGGTGTAATCGGAAACATAAAAAGACAAAATTTCTCTGGCCGGCTGCTAAACAATACACAGATATTCCAAAAGTTGTTTAGTGTAAATCCCTCGGTCTCCACAGCTCTCCTTGTACTAGAAAGGAGAATCTTCCCAAACTGAAGGAGAAAATGCACATTTTTTTCCTGTATTTCCAGGAGAGAATACACAAATCAGCCTAACACCAGAGAGAGAGGAAGACCTATAACCAGGTTTGTTTATATGCCATAAACCTGCTGTCTTATTTGTCAGGACACAACGTTCTCCCCACTTCCAAGAAATTGCGTATCTTCTTTAAGAGACCAGATCAGAAAAAACATGTCATGGACATTCAGCAAAAAAAGTCACATGTAAAGTTACAAAAGGACCAAAAAAACCAAGGTGAAACTTGCTGTCTTATTAATCTGCAGTAAGGCGCTGGGAGGCTGCCAAATTAGTTAATCTGAATACACAAACAAGTTAATGATGACCTGAGGGAGCAACACGGGATTTACACATCGAAGGAAACACCATGTAGGAGAATGTTAAGAAACTGCATGTATTTCAGAGCTCTATGCTTTTATTTCAAAAGCTCTTTAATTCACCAGATGGAATCATGTAATGAAGACAGAGAAGCAGAGCCTCCCCGAGGAATCCTACTGCAGTCCCCATTCCCATCACAGGATGGGAATTCACAACAGAAACTTCAAAGAAGTAAAACTATGAAGTACCCTGGTTACAAGGGCTTTTGCAATACCCTACCATGCACCTTCTAAAGACCAAAATGGCTTATTGTGTTCAGCAAATTCACATGATCTAAACAAGAAATACTTTAATTTTTTAAATTAGAGTGTAATAGAGAGACAAAAATCATGACTTGCTCTGAGTTTCCATTCAACCTAGAATTTCCATATTTAAATACCAGACAGCAGAAACATGAATTCTCTAAAAAGCAAGGAAAGATACTTGTTCACACCTGGCTTAAAGTTGCATATGAAAACATTTTGGTTCCCAGTCAATTGCTGATAAGTAAAAAAAAATTGTCAGCCTCTCTGAGAAGAGTGAAATAATTCCACTGTTAAGTTTGAAAACATTTTCAGGAGGTGGATAACTTCCAGTTTCATAAGTAGAGACATCAGTTTATAACCTAAAGACAGGATCAGACTACTTATATAAACATGGGACAGAGAAGGCTACAAATCCACTAACAAACAACTCCTAAAATAATTGTATCATGTATTGCATTTTTCCTAAGCACGTTGTTTAAAATAAGTCTCTAAAATCATGGTAAAAAAATACAAATATCTTGCCACTTTGCCCCAGGGAAAAAAAAAATATTTTCCAGTTCTCAGAAAATATATGACATGAACAGAATCACTGTATGCCTTTTTGCTGCTACTTTCAACCACATTCATATGCTCCACTGCATTTTTATTTCATTTTGAAAATACAGTAGAATGGAAGCAGAACTGAATCCAGTACTGATGGCTGATTTATTATGAATCAAGTGTCTCCCCACTAAGGCAACCCTTCTGCAGAATCAGGAAGTTCAGAATCCAGCTGCAAAAAAAGATTTCTACATTGCATTGAGGACAGGCTACTCAATAAAAACAACTGGATTTTCTGTCAACATGATGTTTTTATTAAAGGACGATCTCAAGTACCCTCAAAAACAAATATACATTTTACATGCTGAACAATCACCCTTATAAAATAGATCCTTCTTCCTTGTCACTGCTATACCAGGCATTAAAATACTCCTTGACTCAATTTGTCTTTAACACGCAGGCATATTCCATTTTGGGGCCTATAATTTTGCTTAGTACCCTAGAAGCAGCTGTCCCAATCTTCTGTATTTCATGTAATTCATGTAATGACATAAAAAGCTTTGCTTTAACAGTTGATAGAAGCACCACAAAACGTTCTGCTGAGATCTTAAAAAGGTACACCTCACCCAATGATCCCACCAGACTTCTCCACCCTTCCTAAATGTTTTCATCTACATAGTTGTATTTGGTTGTGTAGAGAGGCTGTCATTCAGGTCAAGTTCATTTGTCACAAATCAGTGGTGGGATAATTGGCCTGTAGGAATGAAAATTTCTTACAACAATACTTAAAACACTATTTTACTGAGTGTACGACACCCACGCTGTCTGTTTAGGCAGTGCTCATTAGCCACCATCAAGTCTGAACCACAACTAGTGAAACAATGATTACTAGTCTTTCCTGAGAACTCGCCTGTCCTGATTCCCAGCACAGGGTGTGTATGGTAGGAAGGCTGAGCTAAACCTTGTCACCAGCTTGCATGCTCTACAGCTGCCTCTTCGATCCCACCAGGACAATTGGAACCCAGGGATAACAGACTCATCCACTTCATGTCAACTGTGGAAATGCTTAATCTCAATCATTCTTATAATACTTTGATGTGATCTTTATGGAAAAGGAGGTTAAAAGAAGTGAAACACCTGGGAAAGTACCTGACTTCTAGTTTAGTATAAAATTATAGATGTTGAGAACTTATTTTCAGTCACTTGTTTTAGACTTCTATCAATCCAGAATGTATCTGTAGTGCCACCGCTACTCTGTCTGTTTTGCTGCTTTCTGATCCACCTGTGAATAACATGCACACAGCCTGAAAGTTAGCTTTGTGTCCTCAACATGAAAGAAATTAATTGATAATTTAAAACTGTTTGATGACCCAAGCCCACTAAGCCACATTCTTCCACTGCTAGCAAAGGCCTGACACCACCTTCCTGTTCTTCAGCTGACTTCACATAGGAGATAAAAACAATAACTACAAAAAACCCCAAACCCTTCAATACTTAGCCAGAGTAAAGGTCCACGTAGTACAGAATCCTATCTTCAGGAGAGCCAGGACAGAATATCTAATACACATTGGAGATAACACCAGTAAAAGTTATTTCCTCCCCCAGCGACCAGCCACACAGCATCTGTTTCAGTCAGACTGACTCTGGACTATCACCAATAATACCGATAGATTCGTGAAGTTCCTTGTTGAGCCCATTTTTTTTTGTTTTGACTCTTCAAAATATCTTGTAAAAATAAGTTCTATAACTTATGCCAGCTGTAAAGCACTTTTTTGCATTGTGTTTGGTACCCCAAATTCTCAGAAATAATGAATAGTTTCCTATTAATTTCCTCCCACTACTTGTAATTATCTTTCACGTCTTCCTTCAAGCACCTCTTTTCCAAACAAAAATTAGTTTATTTACTTTTTCTTTTTCTTCTAATGGGGAAGCCATTTCATAGTTCTGATGTTCCCTGTTACCTCTCTTTTCATTACACTGGCTAAATATCCCAGGAGATTTAGAATTACATCAGTCCCAGAAAAGAAGCAAATGTTCAAGCATTCACAAAATTTTGGGGGGAAATAATTTTGCCCAGGATTTTAGAAACAGGCTGTGGATTTTTCTGTTTCCTTTCTGTCTGTACAGAGGCTCAGGAACTTACCAGCATTTCAGCAAGTATGTAGGAGTCAGGATCCAACCCCTACCCATACACAATAACTAGGCCACAAAATTCAACACCCATCACATCATATGACTTGCACAGGGTGATGGAAGAAGGATACATGCTCTACTTCTGATTACAAGATGCTGTATCTCTTTTGTCTTTCTTGATTAGGGAAAAACAAAGAACCCACAGCCTGGTCTCTTAATTTTTTTAAGCCAAGCTATTTCTTGTCACCCAGACCTCAAAAGCGGGCCTTTTCTTCATAGTGCAATTCAAAAATATGCTTACTTAGTAATAAACATTAAAAGAAAACAGTGTTTGTAAAGCCTAATACATATGTATATACACAACATTTTGCTATGTTTATCCCAGATAAAAGTGAAACAAAACCATTTACAGCAGGATGAGAGATGGCATAATGGTGCCAAGTGCAATAACTCCAAACTGCATATGAAAGTAATCACAATCAGAAAAACTGTAACGTGAATAACATCATATAGGTTGTCACAATCAGTCATCAGCTATGAAGAAAACATATAAGAAGATAATATTTTGATATTATGTTTAAGCATAGATGTATAAATCTGTTTTCCCTGGCACGTCTGTTGCATATGGCAAAGAAAATGTGAGATTCCCCACCTGCAGCTTGTGAACACTCTAGAATGCAATAACCAAGATCTAGCAAAAAGCTATCTCTCCAGAGTACTTTTTATTCATGGCATAACAGGGAAATTGTTATTTTGAAACAAATTAAGTTTTGATACACATAATATCTAACTAACTTAAAACCCTAGAGCTACCAATTGATACTTTCCATAAGATGTTTCTGCCAGAGAAGATTCTTCCCCTTTAGAAAGGAAGATGTTAATAAGTTCACACATTAAACCACAACTCTCCATCACATAATAAAGTCCTTCAAATTCAACACCTCCTTAAGCTCGTCATTACAAGTTACACACTACAATCACTTCTTAATTAATCTAGAAATAAATACAATATTGATGAAAGTGCTAAGAAACACATTTAATACAGCAAATATCTAATGGGAAACATAAAAACAAGACAGAAAGGATTCAGAATGCTCATTAAAGTGAGAAATTCCTTCCGCGATTACTCAGAAGGAAGCTGAATACAACTATTCACTGGAATTAGCAAATTAAGTTTGCCTTCTTTTCTCTGAATTCTATTAATATACAGACATCATGATGCAAAAAGAAGTCTGCACATGCACTTGTATCCATTTTTATTTTGTTTTGAACTGCAACATCTCATCTTTGCAAATATATTTACAGAGGCACAGAAACGTGACTACTTCTGCCTTTCTCTAGATGCATCTTCTTTCATCTGTCCTACACGCTTACACCTGTGTTATATTTGTGACCAATTCCTATATGAATTGGTAGAAGTTTAGGCACACAAAAAATAATACAGAACCAGCTAATTGTTTATATGACTGTTAGAAAACAAATTAGAAAATTCCTGGGTTGGGTTCTTGTTTTGTTTCTTGGACTTCATATAATCATAGTTTCTAGTACGATCATACCTTCATGTATTTTCTCCATACCTGATCAACTTGACTATCTGAAAAGAGCAATTTAATTTAGATTCGGGAGTTGTATTGCTAAAGTGACTACGCTCTACGTAAGAAAACATTCAGATTCTTAATCCCTTAGCATCTCTCACTAACACTGCAGCCTGTGACTTCAGATCCCTTGACTATTAAAGATTCGGCCTGGAAACACTGTAAAAACATTGTGCATTTAGTCAACAGTTTCAAGACAGCTCCTTCAGAATTTGACTTACGATTAAGATCTATTTCCAGGCTAACAAACTACACTCTGCCCACCTTTGAAAAGCTAGAAGAGTTTTAACTGGAACTACGAAATTAAGGTACATACCCTAAAAGTTACAGTGCAACATTACTTGCAATCCAAAATACCTGTGTGCTCCGAGTGCTTAGAAAGCAAGCGTCCAGCTATGCTGCATGATTTTGGGACTGCCATACAAAACAGATGCTTTGGAAAGACGCAGAGATTTTCCCTCAGCACTCCACTGCAGAACACAAGACCACCATTAAGTTGGAGTTAAGCTTGTCTTCTTGTTTAAGAACAGTAGCTGCCTTGCCTTCATCAAGGTCTTTTTACATGTAGAAAGGGAAAAAACAATTAAGAAGGACTATCAGAAGAAATGCATTCATTTTACTTATATCTCAGGAACATACCCCTCAGGGCAGCATGAGAGAAAGCCTCAAGCCTTTCCTTTGAAGATTTCAAGGCAGCCATTAAGGGCTGATTGGAGGTGGACCCCTACATATCAACATATTGCTGGTGAGTTAATGACAGGCATGATAGGAGTAGACAATGAAAGGACATACACTGTATGTAACTCAATAAGAAAGAGGAATCCTGCAGAAGAAAAGAAAAAGAAGAATGACATGGTGCAAGCAACAGCCTTGTAAAATCTTTGCAGCAGAACTGTGTTGCAGAGAGAAGCATGACTAGATGCTATGTATTACAAGAAGAGACAAATGCCGCAGTAATTGATGAAAGAGATTATGCAATCCAAAATATTTTCAGTGTTTAAATCCATAAGAAATAATATATCTTATAGCTATTATTACAGGGTTTGAAATGACCAAGACTTAAATATAGCCTTGACATGATGCTGAATTTGGAAAATATTTTCCTGTTTATGAGCTCAAGTAAAGAGTCAGAATAATGGCATCTTTCACAAAAAAATCAAGAAAGGACATAAGAGGAATTTTAGAAATGGTGATGAAATTATGGTATGAATTGCATTATTCAAGAAAGTAAGTAATGTGCTTTTTAAAATTACAAGTTAAGAGTTTCCAATAATTTACTTGAAAACTAATAGTAATAAAGTAATAACACTAATAAAACACATTCCAGTGCAATTTAACAATAACACAACTTTCTAGAAAGTTGACAATATATATTCAGACATTGCAAGCAATGAAAAATTTACTTTATGTTTTTGTAATGGATATAATCACAGTTTTAGCTAGTGACTGCTCTGTCAGAAGAATTAATCTTAAGCAAGATTAAGGAGCAATGTAGAAAAACCAGTCTTGAACAAATTATTTCACAATCTGCATCCAAAACACATATAAAAAGGTGAAAGTGCTAGTGTCGATCCAGAAAAACACGGCACAAATAATTCAGCCTTTCTAAATCAAATGTATTTTTGTGCACAAAAATATTTAGTATTAATTATTAAAATAATTATTAATAATACTCTTTTTTAGCTTTTCTTCTAACTCAACAACATGGTTAGTAGAAAACAAGGTTTTCTACTTCCCTCAGATCAAACTAGAATTCATTGCCTTCTTATTTTTTTATGTAC
The DNA here is from genome assembly GCF_030936135.1 of Gavia stellata. Classification (NCBI taxonomy): domain Eukaryota; kingdom Metazoa; phylum Chordata; class Aves; order Gaviiformes; family Gaviidae; genus Gavia; species Gavia stellata. The sequence goes on along the minus strand of NC_082599.1, from coordinate 18,004,182 downwards.
CCCAACAGATCAACTAATACAATACTTTTATTTGCTATTGTCTCTAGTGAGTGAGCAACTGAAAAAATAGGAAGTTCTTCCATTAAAATAATCTTAAAATAGTATCTGTCTAGAATGAGCCATTTCAATTTTCAAAAAAAAATCCTAGTGCTGTGTTTCTTTCAATTAATGATTTATCGGGGAGGATGCCTCTGTAGCTTCTAAGTTAGGACTGACACTGGAACAAGACACAACGAGGCACAAGTAAATCAAACTGAAGCAAGCCTAGTTTTCAATGAAGACAAGAAGGGTACTTCTATCATCACGTAAAATTTGGGAGAGACAGGATTCTTCTACTCCATTGATTCCAGTGAAAGCAATGCACGTTCACAAGAACTTCTAAAACAAATGTTCTTCAACTTAAATCACTAGTTCTCCTACTCATTTTCTGATCGTTTCAAGTGATTTTCATTATGGTTATGAAGAGATTAAGGTATTGAACTGTCATATTAAGGAACACAACCAACTCTCACCCATTATCTCTGTTCTCCCCAGACAACTTCCTCCACAATGAAACTATTGGAGAACCTGTTATGTTAATCACGTATCTCAGTGCAAGGTAGACACCGCCCAACTTCTTTACAATCCCTTTGGATTTCTTGCTCCTTGACAACCACCTACTCCTCCATTCCCATCCAAGGAGCTGCACACAGTACATTTTGAGCAGCAATACAGAGGATTCCTTTCCCCAGTCATCTCCTTGCCTACATCCTAATAAGGCTACTTTCATCTCCTTCGCCCCACACTTCTTTCTTCCCGTTAGATATAGAACAGTGCTTAGATCATCGTGGTCCTATATCTATCACTCTTCAGAGAAATTCAGTTAAACCAGGAAGGATTTCCCCCCCCCCCCCCCAGATACTCTTCAGTCTTAAAGAAAACACATTATTTTGAAACAATATTTTGGAAAGACAGCTACGGTGTTGGAAAAACAATTATGCATCTATAACGTTACCTTACATTGCTCATAACAGTAACATTCACAGAACAGACGTTCACTGCTTTTAGTAGTTTGAAAGCTGTCCAAAAGCAGTACTGAACTCAGCAAACTCAGTAATGTTGACCAGTTGAAGCAGCAAGAAATCTTTGTTTTAACTTTCTACTGCAGAGTACCAGGACAAATGGTTGTTGGCTACGTAACGTAAGCCTTAGCCTAATGTTCATACTTACGGCTGCTATTCTTCAGCTGTCAAACTGAAGAGGAATACCAATAAGCTACACAACTCTGTTAAAGCTGATTTAAACATAAATGAGAATCAGCCAACATGCAGAGGAATTACAAGCTCCCAGAAAAAACACTTATCTCCCAGCAAAAACGTGATGTTCCAGCATGTTTCAGGTTATTACTTAAAAGCATTTGAACTGACTATCAGTAAATACCAGCTCATGAAAGCAGATTTTAGTAAAAAGGCAGGTGCTAACATTATAATACTGCTTTCTGACTTCTAAACAAAACTGAAGTAGAACACCTCCACTTGAAATATTTAATTAGGCAGGAAATCTAAATCTCACATCCAATTTTCTTTCACCAAAACCTCTTTATCCTCAACATTACAGTAACTTCATTTATTCTTAACATTAACAGGTGCTGTTTGAATTCAGTGCCAAAGAGAGGACATGACATATGCATAATATTACATTTGGAAACATGAGTGAAATTTGGCAGAAGCTAATGTGTTGAGGTATCTCAGACACTGCACATGTGCTCCTTGCAGTGAACTGTGCCAACTATGAAAACTAAACCCCTTTAAGGTAAGACGTCTTGCAGATCAGATGTATGGTCTGCACTTACTCCATATTCCAGACAATAAAGGGCACAAAAACCAATCCCACAATGGCCCTCCAAGCACATATATTGCACATATATTCCTTCCACTTTACAGCCAATGCCAAAAGGGTGCAATCATACCAGTGTTCAACGTATTTTTCATTATTGCTACTTCACAGCGCCCAGGAATTCATGCATGAAGGCAACCATTTTCAATTCATTGAGTAAAGTTTTTCACAATTTTTTTCAATTTCTAAGTAACTCATGAAGAGCCAAATCGGCTAAATTTCATTCTTTTACAACTTTGTCCAGGTGGAAGCACAACTTTTGAGGGTTATCACACAGGGAACAAGCAACATGGAAACACACATGGCAAGTTCATTTTTGAATGCTTTGGAAATTTAACAGCCAGTAAGTTTCCCAACTAGGTTATGCCCTTCTAAGATCTCCCATTTTCTGTAATCTTGCCTTCTTTATCTGAAGAGAGAAGCAATTTTTTGCATAAGTGTTATGCCACCACTTAGGAAGAAAAACAAAAAAAATTCTTTAACTTTGGAAGTAGATTCATAGCTGGGTCTCCCAGTATAGCCTGCACATACAGAAAACTTCTTTTATTTATTTTAAATCAAAACAGCTATAAATTCCCTTTTGTTTTCCTGTTTCAGGATTCAAAATCACAATGTCTGTCTTAGAAAAAAAAATACATGAGAGTTTAAAAAAAAGAAAAAAATAGCCCCAAATTGAAACACCTCTGAAACTTCATCCCCAGAAGCAATGAGATCAATGACAGCCATTATTATTCCATTTCCTTATTACAGTATCTCAGGCTGTTAAAACATTTTCTGGACAAACATTAAGTAGAAAACAGTACTCAAACAATTGCTAAGAATCTTAAATTAGAATAAAACCACATTATTTAGATGTAGATTCTACTACTCTCCAGTAGCAGAATTTCCTTTCCTGGAAAGGAAAGAGAAGAATTGAATCTGTGTTCCAAGAAAATACCCAGCTCATCAGCCTGCAGGGTGCTTTGCACAGGAATGCCCCACCCTTCCTGATAAATTTGATGATAATGCAGCCAAAAATTCAAGTTGATGGATACAAGACACTAGGTCTGAATCTGCAGTCTGGTGGTTAGGTCACTTACATAAGCACAAATGACTGGGTTATGGCACTCTTATAAGAAAAGAAAAATGTGGGCTTGAGCTCCCTCAGGTTGAGAAGGACCTAGAATCAAAGCCTACTACTTCTTGGACAAATAAGCAAATTAACTGGTCCTTAGGTGCCTGCCTCCATACTTTCTTAGCCAGAAGCCTAATCTTTATGAGCTGTGGTGTTGAACATTAGAAGGCTTAAGTTCTTTTTTAAACCTGGGATACAAAACCTTCCACTGCATTTTAAACAGTGTTAAGCGTTTGTTTCATTTTTTCCAACACACCAGCCTTTAGGATTTTAAATGGGAAGAAAGTAGGTCAGGACTTCCTACTGAAGCGTCTTCAAACTCTTTTTTTTTTAAAATTTTGTAGTTAAATTCTGCAAAATGTATCTACCTTTTACATCTTTCATTAATATTTTAAGAATATAAATCTTTGAAGAGTACTTTGATTTATCAAGAGCCTTAGAAGTAGCAAGTATCTATAAATATTAGTCAGAAAAATATTTAAACATAATTCCAGTTTTTGATTCCTTTGTAATAGGTCTGACTTATCTTTGATCACAGATTTTCACAGTAACTCATTAAAAATGCACAAAGAATTTGTCTGTGCACAGATCAGCCACAGAATACTGAACTGAACATTTAACAGCCTGAGGAAAAAAAAAAACAAAAAACACAAAGTGGAACTCACACACTTGAAGCAATCAAACATCTGCCTGCCTTTCAACACCACTGTCATAGGATTGCCTGCATTGCTAAATTAGAAGATATACAGCAAGTCCCTACTGTTTGAACAACCTCGCCAGTCGAAGACAATGTTCAGAGAGTTTAAAATACAAAATTTTCTATCTTCGTGTTTCTGTTGGTGCACTGCAATAACAAGGAAGCTACTATTCACTTCTTTTATCAGCAATAGTACAAAGAATAAGACACACCCTTCTCAGGGAACTGGAAAAACCTGCTATGTGAAAGCTGAAAAGTCTCCAAGTACCCTACCTTCATTTTGCTCCAGGTTTCAACAACAGAACTGAACGGAGACTGCAAGGACTTGGCCTTAGCCTAGCAAAAGTAAAAGCTGAGCAGAAAAGCAAGGGCTGTGTATAAACACACTGAGATAATTATAAAACAGTAAGAAAAAACTACTTAAAATAAAAGGACAATCTTGGCACAAGAACTGGTTATTACCAACTGATGATGAATAAATTTAGGTTGAACATTACAAGCAGCTTCCTCATGTTGAGGGCAATTTTGCATTGGAACAGGCTTCTAATTAAAGCAGTGAGGGGAAAAGGCCCAGCTGCTTTTAAGACAGCGCTCCATATGTCTATGACTGTATGACATAAAGCCTACAAAAGCATGAAAATAAACTTGATGAATAGGGAGGTACTTTCCTGTCCTGCGTTCCTAAGAGAACAATAACCGTCAAGCAAATAACATCATTCCGATAGAAGTCTAAGATATAACCATCTGTCAGGCGATACCTGAGAATCATTATACCACAGAAAGCAAAACCAGATATTAATACCACAGCGGGACAAACTTTGCCAATAATAAATTTCACAGATTATCTTTTAATAAAACATCTTAGACCCATAACCTCACTTCTCGTAATTTCATGCCAAAAAATTGCTCCCTCTGCAAACAAGAGCTGCAGAAAGCACACGCCTCATGCAGTACTCGCTCCCAAATCTGAAAGAGCTTAGCCTGTTTGGTCTCCATGCAACTAGGCAGTCCTATCATCTGCACCCCTAGCATTCTGCACACATAGCAGATCATCTTACCCAAAACAATATTACATCTAACACACTCAACGGGCTCTTTATTTGCTACAGTCATTACTACATTCAGCTCAGACAGGATGATTCAAAACTGGCTGTCAACTATTGAACCAGGAAAACTGCAGCAACCATGATGGTCTAAGACAATTGGTAAAACACAATGAGTCTGCAGAACTAACATACTCTATTAGATTAAGCTTTATAGTTTGAAAGAGCAGACAGTCTTTCAGGCACACCAGCCTTTCAACTTGCTTGACATCTAAAGATGTATGTAATGAAGTATACGAGTTCGTCTAATAAAGAATATTACCTCTAGCCACAAGTCTTTCAGGCTAGAAGACTGTTTTACACTCCAGGTATAGGCCTGGCTAGGGGAGATCTTTATATCTGTTTTATTATTGCAGCATATCTGAAATTGAAGACAAGCTGCAACATATTTTTGGCTGATAGACTCTATCTGTTTATTCGCAAAGTCCCTGATCACACCATGCATCCTGTTGTTCCCTTCTAAAGGCTCATACTGAAATGCAACAATTAAGTGAATTGTAGAAGAGGGGGAGGTATGAGTGCTCATCAGGAGTTGTACATCAAAGGCAAACCAAACACGACCATTCACTACTTCTTATAACACACAAGCTCAGGACACTCAAGGAAACTACCTGGAGCATAAAAGAGCAAACTATAGGAAATATTTTTTTCTCTACAATAGCTGGTTAAGTTGTAATGGCTAAAACCCAATTATTCAAATAAGTACTTAAAACACATTTTGAGAACAAGTTCTTTCACTGCTATAAAACAAATGGTCCAGACACAGCCTCTCAGAGACAAAAGTTTTTATATCAATCTTTGTCAACAGCTAGACTGCTACACCAAAACAAAGGCTTCTTTACAGCTATTTGTTATTCTCTTTTCCCATACATCCTCTCTTGGTCACTTCTGAAGAAAGTATAACAGGTCTTAAATTCTCGTCAGCAGACCTACAATATATAATTTTTCCTTCCTTAGCACACAATTTCACTTTGTATTTAGAATTCAAAGGCAATTTCCTTTTTTCAGTTGATTTCCCCTCTCCCTATCCCTTGCAAAACCATTGTGGTTAAACACATAGAGAAGTTTTGTAGAACAAGAGTAAAACCTGTGCCTGAGCAGTAAAGTTTATATAAATTAATTTCAAACTGTGTTTTCTTAGCTTTAGTCTCTTAGCAAAGTACAGAGCATAGTAGCTGCAAGAGAACATTACAATCCATTTTCAGTTAGTTTGTCACAACACAACATTTTCCTACCATTTTAGTTCATCTGCTTATATTAGAATACCAATGCTTTTTTAAACTTGTAATCAAAATAGCATACACTTCTATTCACTATGAGAGCCTGCACATCTGATTTATAGTATATTCCAGACATATGACTGTATAATTCAGACAAGTTTAAAAACAGTATGCTGAAAGAAGATACTACCAAGGACCTCCCGCTAGCCCTTACTGAGCATAAGAGGACGTGTTTTACTTGACCTACCCTACTAATTTCAGCAAGCTGGTCCTTAGCAACAGATGCAAAGCTCAAATGACCACTCTCAAATCCTTGTTGCAGATCCACCTCCTGCCTTTGATCATTTCTTGTCTGGAAGTAACAAATAGATTTCTGCTCCTTGGCCTATGTAACAGTCTCCTCGTAATCCACCAGTGGATCTGTATAGTACCAGGAAGTGGGATTACTTATCTCAGCTTTAGCTGCATTTCTCCCCATCACATACAGAAGGGGATATATTGGATGCTAAGATAAATTTCAGTTATCTTAGCCATTTATAGACTGTTTTGATTATTTTGCTATAGGATTAGATATCAAATTACAAAACTACAACAATACGTGTGCATTCTGACATTTAAATTTTGACATTCAGCAGTCTGACCCAAAAGTGGCTAAATCGTAGGATGAAATCTACTTGAACCAGTTTTCATTCCTCTAAATATTACAAAATTGTAAACACACAAATTGCTTGAAGTGTAATTCACTTTTGCACAAACTTATCTTAAACTGGAACAGTTAGAAAGAATATTTTGTATCACAAAAGGTCCTTTACCTTAAGATAAGCATTAAAAACAGGCAAATTGAACTCTTCAGAAACACTGTAAGCACCACAAAGCATACAAAAGGAAAAGCCGTCTATAAAAAACTAACTTAGAACAGTCAGAAAACATGCAGACGTTAAGAATTGCACCTATCTCAAAATGCACTCGCTTTCTGTCTTCTGCTTCTTCCAAGCTGCACCCAAGCTGCACCCACAGACAATTTACAGAATTCCCTATCAGATATTCTGATTACTCTCCTACACTCACCCCTGGCCGGTTTCCAGGCAGACTGAATGATTTTGCTATGCCACTGCAATGACAGCAAAGGAATACTATGTCCCAAGTAGCACAGGGTTTTTTTAGTATCTTATTTTGAAACAATACTTTTTGAAATATTATCTTGAAAATATGACTGGGGCAATTCCTGTAGAAAAATTCTGGATCTCAAATGCCAAGTTTACGTTTATGCCAAGTCTTGGGGTGACAAAGTTACACAAACTTGCAGTTTTATTAGCAAGATTTTTTTTTTCCCCTTTCATTATTTATATTTAATTCCAAGTTCATAGAACTACATAGGTCATTCTGGCAGCTGGTACAATCACATGCCAAGTCATAAGCTAAAGACTCCCAAGACAAAATGTCAAATCAGCGACCCTCTGATGAGACACAAGCAATGGAGAAAGAAACCTGCCTGATCCTGACCACGAGAACACAACCTGGTTGAGCTACACTGAGACAAGGTCTTAGCATCAAGTCAAGGACTATCATAAGGAGAAGTCCAAGCCAGCCTGACCATACTATTCTCTCTTCAGTATCACCTAACAAAGAAAAGGAAAACCAGAACAAACACTGTCTCGTGACAATGCAACTTACTGACTGGGAACCACTGACCTAGACAGTGGTACCGTGACATTAATTCATATGCTAGGGCTGAAACCGGCTTCTTACTTGGAGACCAGAATAGCTCACCCATTAACTCCTTATAAAAGAGACTTTAGTTTAAAGTTTTTTCCTATCCCTCTTTTAGTTACAAGATTCCTGTAGGATCCAGTAGATTAGATGACCTTTTCCTTTAGCTTTACCTTTTCTGGGTATACAGTACTACTACTCTATTCTCATCCAACAGAAGTAGTTCACGAAGATTTTTTCCTGAAACATGCTGATTCTACCAAAAGAAAGGTAAGCACCTGACATTTTCCTTTCTTCACCTCATCATTCTTTTTGCTTTTTTTCCTTGGCCTAAGAAACGCTTCGCTGTCAAAGGAGGTAGGGAAGGCTCATTAGTGAGAGAGGTTTGCTGTAACAATTATCTAAAATTCAAGGTCAAATGTTTCTTTTCGTAACAGTTGTAGAGGTATGCTCGCACACAAGAATTCAGTCTCCTTGCAGTGACCACTGCCTTGTACTTGAGCACATACACTATAAAATAATTTATATACAGTAACGTGCATACAAAAGAAAGAGTTTATGCATAAAAACACCCAACTTTCAGAAAGAAAAAATCTAATTACCAATAAGAGGAAATTTATACCTTCCCATGTATTTGTAACTTCTAGTTTCTAAACGTGTAAGTGGCTTTGCACCAATGCAAACACTGGATTTTTGATTACCTTTCCTATTACAGTCTACAACCGGCAAAGAAAACATAACATAGTAATAAACATCACAACATTTGGCACAAGGTAACCAGGCATGAAGCTTTCACTTCTCTGTTGGGGAAGCAAGGCTATCAAGTGTGCCTGTCATGCATGCCCATATCAAAACTCATCTCTAGTCAAGCATTCAAGTGGGGAGATAATATCTCAGCATACTAGTCAAGAATGAGTTTTGGAGAAGAAAAGGTCATGTCATTACTTACTAATTTATAGTGGTGTATTATTACATACAAGGTCTTTAAAAACTGTTCCAAGAACTACAGAGAAATATGTTTCTTTTTGAAGGCAGCAAAAGAGATACAGAGGAAGAGGACACAATTTCCATTATGCAGAAGATACAAGGCTGCAACAGCAACGAGGCATTAACATTTGTTACGACAGAATCAAAAACTAGCCCTGTTTGAAAGAGGAAGAGGGTAAAGGTATGCTTTTAATTCATATATGATGGAATAGCACTAGGTCGTAAGGCCAGCACTAACTGGAGAACACAAAAGGGATGTTTACCCCTTTGCTTACTGTCCTCTCAAATGCACACCTAAATAGAAGGGAAATCAGCATTTGAATTTGACCAGCCAGTGAATCAGAAGCAGCCTACTGCAAGGAAAGGGACAAAGACATCTGGTCTTTGTAGCGAGGAAACTGTCCTTGTAGATTGGGAGCCAGGAGCAACAGAAGTGTGCTGGAATTCTGCAGACAGACCACAGCAGCTCTGACCATGTCCTGTGCAGGCAGTGGAAGAAAGACACACTCATTCTCATTCCAAACCTGAGGAACCATATAAGCTGCAAACTAGCAGCTAAACAAATTATTTAGCCATAAGTACCACAATACAAGATGAGATTTACTTTTGGACAACTGGGGATAACTTCATTTATTATTTAGATCTTCACAACGTGGGCAAACATAAGAAATCTCAATTAACACATGTAGCTGCTCTGACATATTGGAAACTATTAGCACAAACACACTGAACTGCCACAGAAAGTACAATTACTTAAATGAATACTTTTCTGTTCCTATAGTCTGTTAGTCTTAGATGGTATTAATGGGCACACCACATTTTCTTTTCAGGAATCTGGAGATACTCCATTCATATAATCATGAAGGTGTTTTTTCTTCCTGAAGTACCACCACCATTTCAACTGACCAGCCTGTGAAAATGTGGTGCCAGCAGGTGCATTGTACATGTCATTCCAGAGATTTTCACCTGTGATGACAGCAGGTTTATTTTAATAAGCTGCAGTGTTTTGATAAGTAATGCATGTGTCTATTGAACTGATACATATATTTTAAATATTAATGCTATATTCAAGCTAGATTAAAGCATTAGAGAAGACAGAATAAGTGATTTAAGAAGGTGAGAGGTTTAATTCCCTGATGTAAGCTAGCAGCATGTAAAATGGTGAGTTTGGTACTTGGATAAAGCAACCAGAATGCCTCCTGTTTTCTTTCAAATTTAATTGCTATCACACATAGGAAGCCAAAACCACTAGCCGGAACTCATTAAATAGTGTGATAAAGCTGAAAGTCTGAGGAGTAAAATGTAAATTCAACATTAATGAAGTGGCATTTACTCAACTGTCATCATCGATTACACTTGTCCACCTACTCAACAAAGTTACAGAATTAAATATTGTGTTACAGCTGCCGTCTGCCTCTATTCACAGAACAGTAAAAAGAGTATTTAACTAAAACCTATCTTCCCACAGGATGTTTTAATTCTGAACAATAAAAAAAAGAAGTCTAATACCACCTTGGTTTGCTGAGCCAGAAGTGAACCACTGGTAAAGAGTTACTGGGTTGAGACTACCTGTCTTCATATTACAGATGTTGGTTATTATGTTTCTCTGTACTTTTTTCAGTCAGTTAACATGATGATAACCAACCAGTGGTCACTCAAGTCCCACGAGCTCTTCTCCAAATATGAAAAGTAGCATTTTGCAAGGTTTCTGAAGTTTCCTTGGTATTCTATGACTTATTAAATATCAATAGCAGATCAGCCAGGTCCTACTGTGAGGAAAGGTTATTGAGTTTGCAAACCTTTCCTAACAGGTATCACTTAAGACTCCTGTGCTGTGTGGAATGTGGGGGTCTGTTTCATTCCAGAATTCAAATATTTGTCATATTAATGTCTGCACATTACTTTTAAAATCAGGTATCTAGAAAAAAAATGTTTTACAACTCTGCTATAATATCCTTCTGTACATAAAATATTTAAACTCTTCCTCCACAGCCATGTCAGCTACAGATTCTTCCTTTTATCGAAATTTCTGTATTGGTTTCTAACACCCTTCTGTTCCCACCCTAACTTTTTTTCCTTTTGAAATTAAGGTATTTAACAGCCTTAATTTACCACTGTGAACAAGTTCAGTAAAAAGCCCTAATGAGAAGGAATCTTAACTACCTTTACTAAGTAATAAATGCATATTTACCATTAAATCAGGAGTTAAAATAATTAATGTTAAATACAGTACATAGTGGTAGAAAACAGGTTTTGTAGCTTGTAGGAAACAAAAGCTGTTTACAGCTGGCACAATAAAGTTTTCAACTTTTTTCCAATTGTCGAACTGTTCCTTTGACTCCCATTTCCTCCAGTAACTGCCTTGTGAATCCTTTTCTTAGTGGCATTCACAGCAGAACTTTCCAGATCTGATTGCCCAGAAAGACGTTTTCCTCCACTGCTGCAGTCCTGAAATCTGCTATTTCCAGTCACAATTTCTCCTTTGGCCTGGGTGCTAGCATACCCACCATCCACTAGAAGTAGTTACCTTCCAGTAGAAACGAACAGAGGGGAAACTACGACAGTATTCAACCATCCACATTTGCTAGCTGTAGCCATGGTTCTAAACAAAGGACAACATGTGTCTTCTCTACACTCCTTCCAAAAACGTGTTTGCCGGAAGGCCAACTTCTATCTTGCCTCAGTACTCAGCTGCTGCACATTATTTTTGCTATCCGTTTTAACCATCAAGATTTCTTGAAGCTGGATAGTCTTCCTTCAGAAGCGCTCAGGATGTCTCGCCCAACCTGTTCCAGGTCTCAGGGCCCAGGCACATGACTCTCACAGCAGTCAGATGAGGGACCAAAGGCACCACTCAGCACTTACCTCAAAGCATGCCATTCACAGTTTTATCCCCTGAGGTTTGTTTGCCATTTTGATACCCTTGCTCAGACTGGTCGTGGTAGCTGGAAGGTGGTCCAAGTCACTGTCTATATCATATTTCAAACACACAACAAGCTTTCAAAGCAGGGAGCCATGCACTGCAACTCGATCAGGGCAGTTTAAGACTTGCTGGGCTATAGTACTTGTAGTGTCTTCTTAATACCAAGACAAGTTTCCAGCACATCTAATTTTGATGTTATTAAAGTAACAGATTTGGATCTTTGGAGAAGTAACCAATCTTTGAGTAAGAAACCTACAACAGCTCTGTAGTACAGACTGAATGTTTCTTTCCCCATAGGAAATTAAATGCTAGAACTTAAGTTGGCAGGACTGAACTTACAAGTTAGCTGTATATGTACTGGAGGTAACATAGACTTACTGAAGCAGTTAACCGTGGAGACTGGGCAGCAAAAGGCTCCTTTCAGGGTCTCTAGGATCTACAGATGGCAAGAGAGCAGCAGCAAAGCCAGGACAGGGTGTGCCCCTGGCAAGAAGCTAACAAAGGGCTGCTGTTTGTCCTGGTGGGAGCAGCAGTTACTGTGCCTTGGACTGGTGGGAAAGAAAGCATCAGGGGAGGAGCAAGGATTTTTAGATATGATCTATAGAGTTGAGATTTCATACCCTTGTTAGACTTTAGCCTCTATTCACCTCAACAAGGGAGCAAGCTGTTCATTCAGAAGTTGGTTTTAGTCAATTCCCCAGCACTGCTAGTCTCAAGATGATGCAGCTTCAGCATTCCCCCTTCCACACGCACATTTCACTTACAGTGCAAGCCTAACACAAAAGTTAACTGTGTTCACAGCTTCCCAAATGACCCAGATTACAATGAGATAATTAACTGCTCATGAACAGCTCTTCATTGAAAACGTCTATCACAGTATCTCTTAAGCCACTGAAAACCTTCATTATTGTATCTGTAAGCCTCTGAGAAGAAATGTGAGACTGTTTCTTTAGATCAGTTCTCTTTTTGCAACTCTTCTAGATAAAAAAAGCAAGGCTTTATCAGCTGAACTTGCAAGGTGTTTTCTAAAAAACCCCTCTCCATCTGCCAGTTGAAGCTTCTGATTTGGCCACATGTAATGTGTGAAATAATTATATTCCACTCTATTTATAATTGGCAATGTCAAGTCCGTTTCTTTAGATAGCATTCATGGCATATTGTCTGTGAAACAGCAGCTCTGCATTTCATATCTGAAACGACATCATTTCTTTTGGAACAGCTTCATTTGCTGAAGCCAAGCTCAGTCCACCAAACAATACATTATGAATGCAATGAAGATTTTTTATGCTCTTTATATAAACAGATGTGTATGTTTCCAAGTTCTGAGACATAACTAGTAGCTCTGAAGCAGTTTTACTCTATTCTTAAACTTGTTATACAATTTATAGTGCAATGTGTTTTGCAGTCAGTCATCATTAACCGTTGGCTGTAGTAGCAACACGTTTCCTATTTTTTCAAAACTTATACCACCATATATCATGAAATAACAGAAGAAAATTTAGTCATTCTTGACTCAAAAAACAGAGGCTGTCTTTACAAGACAATAAAGCAACACACAATTAACAATACTTAGACCACATATTGGTACAATGGTGTTTCACAGCTTTATTTATTAATACTAAGCATGATAAAAAATTATTCTTGGTCTCTCATACTAATCCACACATTGTTCAGGACAGTAGAAAACAAGAGAGAGCCTAGTCCAGTATCAGAAAACAGTGGGAAAAGAGTAATCGTAAGGTAATCCTACCTGGATGACCGTCTTTACTTCAATAGGTACTTAAGATACGCATTTTCCAGACTGTGGAGCTGAGAATCTATGAAGCCTGAAGGAAAAAGGAAAGGCTAATAATAATATTACATTGGTTCTAGTCAGTGTTGGAAATAATACGTATTTTCATCTTTTTATTCTAAATGTTAGGAGCATAAGTTTAAAGTCGTTAACTTCCCAACAACTGTTTCTCTATGAAGCCCTGCAGAAATAAGAGAAGTTAGAAGAGACTTATTTAAGTTGGAGGAAGAGAGGATTTCAAGTTGCAAATTTGTTCTGCCTGCATGCCTGTCCTAGGCAAATTGGTCTTAAAGCAGTATTTAAGCAAAATAATGGTTTCAAAATGGGTACGGGTAAGCTTTATCCAACATATAAGTATCCATAAGACTTCAGAGATGTATAATCACATTTTATACGTGAAAAATATGCAAGTTCTGGTACAAAACTTTAGGTGTAAGCCTTCTCCCATTGCACTTAATGAGTCCATATTGAAAATCCTTTAAGCGCCTGTGACTTCATGCTTGTAGTAAAGATGGTCATTTCTTTGCTTCATGATAGCTAATCACTGTGCTTTGGAAAGTCAGCAATAACCTCAAAACCATTACTAGCTGTGCACACTGACATTCAGCAAATGTCTTTTTCAACACTCCTCTTGGCATTACCCACTGCCTACTCCTTGTACAAACTGAAAACACCTTATGTCTCCTCTTGGCAATAAACTGCAGGAGCAGAAATGGAGCAGCAGACCACAGAACCGTAGTGATTCTGTAATGCATGTGGGGAACAGAAGCATGGCAACCCTGTTACCTGTATGGCAGGCACCTAACAGTCAAAACAGGGTAGAAAACATCACAACGGGCCTGTTCTTTCCATGTTCATATGTCACCATCTCTTCTGCACACTGCAAACTACAAATTTCATAGTTCTATAGGATAGTTTGTAGTTACAGTTTATGGACTGGTTCAATGACTATCTTTAAATACTGATGTCACTGAGGATGTAAACAATGAGTTCATTTCAGGAGCTTTTGGTTGCAGGCTTATTACATCACTGACTATACTGCATGTGGTTTGAGAACCAAGAAAGCTTGAATTTTTGTTCTTTAAAACTAGCAAACAACTGCCAAGGTTGATTCTTTTCTCTTCTATTAAAATATTCTTTCATTAAAAGATTACATACTTTAAAGGGGGTATTGCCTAGGCTGGATTTTAACTTGATCTGTTATTTCGTATAACTAACATAAGAACGGCCATAGTGGGATCACATTAGCCTTCACATCTGAATGGAAAAGTGACAAAAACCAAGGTGTTGGCCACAACAACAAGATGTGATCCCAAGGGATTAAATATACTAAAACCCATTTTACATTAGCAGCTCATCTTTTCTCCAAAGCTAACAACTGGGAGATAAGGTTGGTTCTACCATGATTCATAATGTAGATTGAGAAACCATTTTTTCCAGGACAAAATGTGGAGTCCTGAAAACTAGTCTGCTTACTGCTATTGCTTAAGAACACATGGAATTTGTTAGCCTTCCAAAACAGAGAGAAAATTCAAGTTGTGTTCTTTGGTAGCTAAGCATAATGAACATAGATATTCAAGAACACCAAAGTGAAGTTTTGTGCATCTTCAGACACATGCTATTTTTGCTTTCTGCTGGTTTTCCCCTAAAGGAAAGACTGCTAGCTGAAGTAAAGAGCAAGTCAATGTATCTTTATCATTTATTGCTGTCTTTGGAAACTCACTTGTCGAAGAACTTTACTGAATACCTCATGGTAATGCTCAAAAATGTTCTGTAAAATACACAAACACCAAGTCAGAGCTGTTCTCAGACCTGCCATAACAGCCAACATGACAGTTCAGACCACTAGCTCTGTCCCATGTCAAGGGATGTTAAGGATACTGCACTGCAAAAGTTATTTGAAGTGTATTAAGTCATGTTTGCTCCCCATCTCTCTACTTCTGTAATACAGGGCATGGCACTGTATTAGGTAAGTACTACATAACTTGTGATGTAAACACCCATGATCCACTGAAAGCAGATATAAATAAATTCTTTTATATTATTATATTTCTAAGACTAAAATTAGGAAGGGATGGGTTATTATACTGCATCTTTTCCTTAAGGAACAAGAAACAGTAGCAACCAGGATAAAAACTTTTCAGGAGATGGGGTCAGGAAGAGTATATACACCACAGGCTGGGATTAAACTGCATTAGCACAACTACGTGGGAAGCTTTCATGACTCCTACACATAATTCACATAGTTCTAGATGGTGAAACTTGCTTAATTCACTGCAACAGCTTTCCAAAAGATACTCTAGAAGACGACTAACAGACACTTTGCTAGCAGCAAGACAGGATTTTTTTCCTGCTTTTACTTATTATCATAGCAAGTTCTACAGTAAATCTTCATGCAGAGGAACCAGTTTAGAAGGAAGATGCTACTGAACTACTTTTTATAGATCCCTTCTGCTCCCTTCCATATGCTAGAGAAAAATGAAAGGCTCACAGGTGCCCAGGCGCTTGCCACGTAAGAAGGAGAGATTCAGCACAGGAAAGTGGAACTAAGGCTGGGGTTTCAGTGAAATGCAACGTTTCAACATCATAAGAACAGATGGGAGTTGCAGCAGATTCCAACAACAACATCTTCGTGAGAAGCACGGTACTCCCACAAGGCACTCAGGAAAGGACTGGAAGTTGCCACTTAGAAAACATACTTGTGACCATTTCCTATCAGGAGTTCGGATGTCCTATAAATGTTAACAAAAATGCAAATAAGCATCCAAAGTAATAGTACATTCATTAGCCGGCTTTCTCTGCACATAGTACTGACTTTTATACTATACTCTTAAAAACTTACAGCTCTGACACCTGCCTAATTTAAAGTTTAAATTCCAAACTGCATGCTACTACACAGAAAACATTTTATTACAAACACAAAAATGCCATACTAGCTCAGGTTCAAGGTCCATCTAACACAGTATCCTGTCTCTAACAAGGACTGCTAGTGGATGTCTAAAGAAAAGAACAAGAACAGAGTAAACATACAGCAACCCTTCCTTGATGTATGCTGTCAACTGCCAGAGATCTGCAGCTCTGGGACTTCCTCTGTCTCCTTTTAAGTGTACACACGTAAATATAAACACATTCACATTAAAGTCCAAAGCTATTCTGAGTCTGAAATAATTAAAATCAACTTTTCACCATCTAGCTTACTGTTTTACTCCTTTTCATTCTGATGAATGAACAGGCACAGTTGAAACTGATGAGTCTCAGTCATTCATTCATTCCCTAGCTCTACGAGATTAAATCCCAAAATGTAAATTAACTGTTGCTTTAAGACAGCTTTTAGAAGCTACATGTAATCATCCATTCTGAATACAAAAAAAACTTACTCAAGCCAAACAGTGACATCTAGCAAAATCCTAATGTTAATTCTAAGTGAGATTAGAGACTTGATCATCCACATCAATTAGAGCAAACAATACTTTTAGTAAGTGAATAACCTTGTTGTAAATTAAGTAAGATCCTTCTGTAAATTTGGCCAAGATGTAAACACCCCTTCATAAAAGGGACCTGAAAGATAATGATAATACCTCATAAGAAAATTCTAATTACTGTATTTTAAAATGAACACCCACAAAAGATAACTTTAACAAAAAAAAAAACATGCCTCTTAAAATGGTGCTCTTGATCTAAGTAAATTTAAAATAAGAACTCTGAACCTCATCCAAAAAAATCTAACTGTAAAAAACAAATGCTGAATTCAAGTACTGAAGATTGCCACGAGGTCTAAAGATGCTGGTCACCACTGTCTGGACTATTCAGTCTTCTTCATAAGGAAGAACTCAAAAAAAAAAAAAAAAAAATCACTGAAAGCTATTGCCCCTGAAGTTATTCTACAGTTTATTTAGAGGGAAGGCAAAGATGTGGCGAGCTGTTTAAGAAATCAAATCAAACCAAAGAAAAGCTCTGGAAATGCAGAACAGCAGTTTGTTATAAATACAGATTAAACAAAACGAAGCTAGGAATTCAGAGGTGAAAGCACAAAAGTAGCATGCAAAGGCGTCTACTGCTCTTCCGAGCTTTTCCATCAAATATCATCATCTACGTTCTTCACGTACAACATGCCAAATTAATACTATTTATTGTTCCACACAGATTAAACATAGGCATTAACAAAATCAGTAAGGAGCCGGTTTCACAGGTGAATTAAGTTTTTCTGAGCCAATTCATAAAAATACCTCATGGTACTGATAAACTTTAATTTAAAGTTTATAGGTCTCCTGAGTCCGGCTGCCTGGTCTGATGTCACTTAATGGTTTAGTCACATCCATTACTTGCTATAAACGAGCTCTCTTCAACTCCTCCCGACAGCCCGGCAGGTTTTAGAAGCGAGGCAGAGCCGAAGCACTAGCCGTGATTAAATTCACCTCTCCCCCGCCCTCTCGCCCACTGACTGGATTTCACTGCGGTGCCCGCGGGGAGGTCTCCGCTCCGGGCCTGCCTCCCGCGGGCGCGATCGAGACCTCCCCTCACAGCACCACCGCGGCTGCAAGTGGCCGCGGGAACCACCTCAGCCCGAGGGAAACCCCCGCGCGGGCAGCCGGGCACGGCCCCGCGGGGCTGCCCCGCCGCCCGGGCGCCTCGCACATCCCCGGGGAGCTCAGCCGGGCGGCGGCTGGCCGGTGGGGGCGGGGGCCATCTTGGAACCAGCGCCCCGCGCAGGGGGTGCGGACCCCCCCACACACCCCCGCAGCCGAGCCCCCACGGCCCGGCACCTGCCACATCCCCTCACACTCACCAGCCGCCCCGCCCGGCGGTACCACCGGCACGGCGCAACCCCGCCGCGCCCCTCGGAGCCCCCCGCCCCGGCGGCGCTCTGCGCCCGCCCCGGTCCCGGGGGAACGAGGGCCCCCCCCCGCCAGCTCGCGGACCCCCGCGCGCGGCATCGACCCCCCTCGCCCCGAGGAGACGCCTGCGCGCCGCTGGGGCTCCTACCTGCGGCCGGGCCTCCCGGGTGACGGCGGGCGGGCGCTCCCCAGCCTCCCTCTACCCGCGGAGCCGCACTCCCCGGCTCCCCATCGCCGCCGCCGCGCTGGGCCGGGCCGGGCGCGCCGGGCCCCTCCCAACGGGGCGGGTCTCCGCGGCGCGCGGAGCCCAACGGCCGCTCGCCAGGCCCGACCCCGGCCCTCTCTCCCCCCCGTACACAGACACACGCCAAGGAAAGGCTCGCGCTCTATTGGCTAGAGGAGGGAGGACCGCGCGAAGCGGAGAGCCGATTGGCCGCGGGGGAAGGCGGTGACCCGCCCCGCGGAGGTCGCGTGACGCCAGGTGGCGGGGGGCTCGGCGGGAGCGGGCTGCGGCCGTGCCCCCGGGGCGGCTGCGGCGGCTCCGTGGCCGTCGCGCTGCCGGGTCCTTCCTGCGTCCGCGTGGTTGTGGCTTCTTGCAGTTTGGAGTTGGGGAATTTCGGCAGCGTGGCTAAAACTGGGGCTGGGGGAGTCCGCGAGGAGTCCAGCGCGGAAGCTGAGGGGAAGGAGACCTGCCGGATCCCGCTGCGGTAGCTGCCCCCGCGGCGTGGCACGGGTCCCGCACCAGGCGCGCACCGTGCTGCCCCACGCATGGCTCACCGGTGGTCCAGGCCGTCCCCGGCCCTCCCTGGTGTGGGACCTCCTGGTGCTGCGTGTGGCCAGGGGACACCCTGTTGCTGCACAGTGCCCGGCGTACGGCGGGAGCCTTCACAGACGGTGTGATCCGTATTTGGTTTTGGCGTCCTGCCTTAGCTCTGAAGCTGCACACGGAAGATAATTTCCTGAAGTTTGTAGAGGGTGAGCTCAGGAGGAAGACAGGGTGGAGGAGCAGGATGAGCAAGGCCATCAGGTAGCGGCTGAGAGATGGACAGGGCTCGGAAGCTGGCAAGGGCAGTGGTGCCTTCACCAGAAGAACAGGCTGCAGTCCTATCTGTGCATGAAAGTATGAGACATTATTCATTCAATGAATCTATTCTTAATGGGTTTATTTTTCGTATAATAAAATATGCCAAGGATTGTTCTGGTCTTTTTCAAGTGAAGGAATACACCGGTGTTATGAATACGTGTTTGCAAGAGCAGTGCTGTCTAATGTCCAGAAAGACCAGTGTTTAATACACTGGACAGCCACTTTGCCGAAGTGCAACCCTAGCCTACGCCAGGCTGTACTGCTAGTAGTCCTTGGCTAGTGTCAAAATATGTCATTACAGGTGGTTTTGGACAGGTTTAATTCTCCTGTACTTAGTGGGACTTTCCTGCATTGTGTTCAAGTAGCATTTTGAGTGAAGTGTTTAACTGTGACAAAAATTCGTTGAGATAAACAGGTCTGGAAGACTATTAGTTACTTACGATTTTCACTCATTTCTTGGGGCAGGTATTTTATTACTAGAGACATATAGTTGCATAGTGTATAATGCAACTAATCTCATTCAACCTCCTCTGACATTTGTTCCTGTTCAATTTAAAATTATGTTTCTTTGACACACTGCAGGATTACATTATTTCATTGTGTTGTCAGTCATTTTTTTGTTTAGATCAGCAAATCATTAACAATTACTTCCTTCTTATCCGTATCTTCAGAGACTTGGGACATCATCCTTCCTTTTGTGATCCATCAGCAGCCGAAGCATTCCTGGAAGGAAACCAGTTGAACATACGTGGTTAGTTTTGGAATAAATTATTCTCAAAGACAGCAGAGTAATTACAATGCCTAGGGGTGCTAGACACCTCAAAATGTAGCCCAGTTTCTGGATTAATGCGTATTTTGTGTGGTTTTTGAGATCATATTTTAAATACTCATCTCACTTGCCTTTTAAATAAATATTTCACAAGATTAAACAAATGCCAAGCTAATAATTTCCTTGTTTTTATGCTGAGTACCACCCAAGTACTTTTTCATATCTTAAGTCTTAACTTCATTTGGAAAATTAATTAAAACTGTTCTGAGTTCTGATACTTTCTATGCAAAGTTCTAGTTGAAGCCAGGCTGTTGTAGGAGAAATTTAACTTCCCCAGGATGAAAGTGTTGACAGACACTAAGCAACAAAACTCCAAAACAAGGGTTCCGGCCAGAAGGATGAATTGCCATTGTACCCATCCAAGTATTATTACCCTTCTTTTCCTATTGTAGGATTCGGCAAGAGTGAGTTGAGCCCTCCATCGGTTTTGAAAAAGGGCGTATTCTCCACAAACCCAAAACAAAGCAATGCCTGTAAGCTGAACACTCCCATGTGATGGCAAATGACATGAAGCTAGGGAGAGAGTGAAGAGCTTTCCACAGGTCAGTGCTTTTTCCAAACCCAAGGGAGACAACCATCTCCAGAGGACATTCTCCAACATGACTTTGGTTAAGAGCTAAGCATCCCAACGCCATTAAATCGGTCCAAGACTGAAAGTCTGTGAGCCAGACTAGCAAAAGATAGCTAGGGACTTAAATTTAGGCAGGTTAGATGCCCTTCTCCCTTTAATTTTCTCCCAGGGGTTTCTCTGGTGGAAAAGGACAGGAAGAAATAAGACACTTAAGAAGCTGTTTTGACACACTAGTCCCCAAAACACTTCAGGCATGACTGATATGGCTGGGGGATTTTCTTCTGTTTTGCTGACATGGCTGGAAATCTGCAAAAGCAGCATCCTGCATCTCTCTCAGGGGAATGCAGCAGTAGAAAGACATCTCAGGTGGTACCACGTCTGCAGATCACTGTAGGCCCACAGAATCTTCCTGGTTGCCTCTGAAGATCTACCCAATCACAAGGTGATGGCACCTCTCTCTTCAGTTGCTAAGTTGTTGTTACAAGGCAGCTAAAACATATTAAATACTTTCCTAAAATTATTTTTCCGTGCAGGCAATTGCTGTATCTGTCACAAAGGTGTTACATGATCATTAATGGGAAGTGAAACTGAGCCAATTTCTCTTCAAAATGTGGCCAGGCCTATGGGACAATTTAAGAACTCCTGCTTTAGATATGTTTAGTTGTGTGTGTGTAGAGACTGCTTTGGTGTTCTTCACCTCCTGACACTGACAGTTTTGCTGTGCATAACTGAGATTCTTGCATAATTTTAACAGAGCCATCTCAGGTGTCTCCCATTCTGTTCAGAGCATTTGAGCTGTGTTCTCCAGATTTTGGCACACAGCTCGTATCACATTACATTTACAGAAGAGTTTACCAGCCTTGCTTATTTAGAAAATTTCCTAGAGAACAGGGTTGGGTTTTTTTCAAACACATGTGTTTGAATGGCTCCCAAAATATTTATGACAGCTGCCTCCAGTTAAGTTTTTTGTTTCCTTATTTTAATCTGATATGAGTATAATCAATATTATTCATTTTTCTGTTTCAAATTCCAGCATCATTGGTACAAGTGAAATAAAAAGTCATAGACATCTCTTTTTTTTCTGATGCATTGTAAATGCTTGCTGGGTTTTTTGTGTTACTGTTTCATCTTCAGTATTCCAGCAGGCAGGCTTGTGGCTAGCAGGAGGGACTGGCTGAATGGAACTGGAACCAGCAAAAAATCTGTTTCAGTCATTGCAAATTGAACTTACTGGAAAATATGTAAAAATAGATTCATTTATTAAAAGCATATTTATTTTGTTTTCTCCCTTTTTCCTATTGTAATTGCAAAACCTTCTGAAATCTGTTGTTCAGCAAAACTCTGAAGTATATGTAGGTACAGTAAATAAATTATGCAAATGATTTTATTGAAAGAACATGCACATTAATGTGTAGACATTATTTGCCTGGTCTTCCTATTACAGATGCAAAATCCAAGTTTGTTAAAGCAAAGGAGGGCTCTAGAGGCTCCAGATTTCTGACTGATATGGTAGAAATCTGTCACGTTTGTGTAGGGCACATGGAGCTTGAATACATTAATATGAATAAATACTAAAGTATGGTAAACATTATTTTTCGTTGATTTAGGTTGTTTTTCTGAGGAAACAGGACTTAACGATATTTTGATGTTCACGAGCAACCTGTCTGTGAGTCCCGCTTAGCAATTTCTGAATTTTTCTAGCTGCACTTGAGGTAATTTTAACTTTCTTCTTTCATTATATTTATAAAAATCTCAAAATACATCAGTTTTTTTCCCTTCAACTTGTAAACTTTTGCTGTCTATAGAGCTCTCAGTATTTTTCTGTGGGACTACCCGTATGATTTTCTGGTATGTAAGAATTTCTCCTCAGGATCCAGCTATCGTAAAGGTACATGTGCTATGTAGATAGACATCTTCAGGTCTGCCCTTTTTATTCTTCTGCATGCTCAATAAGCTTGCCATGGCTGTTTTTGCTGTGCATAAGCTATTTTGAATATTCAAACAGTTTTGATAAATAACTAAGCTCAATTTTGTCCCTTCACCAAATATCTCATGTTCTTCTTGCTCAGTCTTACAGTTTTCCGTACTGCAAACCACATTGATATCCCTTCTGCCATTCATACCACTAACTTCTCACTTACAAAGTAGAAACTAAATAAAGTTGATTGAGCTGAAATACAATTTGTCTCACAATTTACTTGTTTGATTGATATTTCAAATTCTGTTTTACTTCTAATCCTTTCCTGTATGTCTTCCTCATGATCTTGCTTCCAAACCATATTAGATAAGCTGTTCTGTAGTTTTTATGCTCTTTCATCCAATTTTATGCTACTGATAAATATATATATAAAACTTGTCCAATCATCAGGCTACAGTCCAATTTGCTGAACTTTGCAATACATCTATTGATGCTACTCCATCCAACTTGAGAAGTTCTGTTGGAGCCTTCTCTGACTTGGAGTCTTCCTGTTCTGAAAAGTTAATTATATTAATTATGAATGCTATTTCAGATTTTAATGGTGGCAGTTATACAGTCCATATAATTCAATAGTTTTTCATACGATTCCTCATTGTATAATCAGTGTCTGACCATTCCTTGTTTTTCTTACTGGAATCTCACACTCTAATGATTTTTAATTCTGGTTTGCAGTTAAAAAACTTCCATTGCTGACATGCAGAAATCAAACATCTCCTCAGAGTTTTGCTGCCACCTCCTGATCCCTGGCACAGCTACTGATATCTTATTTAATTTGGTTTAACCGTTCGGATTTGCTTAACTAAGCCACCTACCACCACCAAACTGCACTGAAACAAAAGCAGACATGTCCTTCATACTTCTTAATACTCATATTATGTTTTAATACAGTGCTTGGAAAGGAGAAAAACACACATGGTTGAAACTAAGAACAAAAAATGAGTGTTTGCAATACTTCCTAAACAAAGGTGTATTTCTGAGTTAAATGCTGATGTTGAAGTTTTTTATAAAATAACTTCAGGATTTGTGGAGGAGTTGTGAAAGAATTAAAAACCTAATGAATGCGAAGTTTAGGATGTATCATCCCTAATTAGTCTTCCATTTTATTTTGCTGAACTCCTGGGAGGGTGAACTGTTTGCATCACGAGATAGTTAAAAAGTCACTGCTTTCTTTATCTTTCCTGGCAGTTACAGAAAACTACTATTATTAATGAATTTGGATGCGGCTGCAAGCCAAGAATGTGCTGTTGCGTGAGCGTGATCCTGCATGTGCGTTTTAGTCTTCTACTCACAGACTAAGGAGAGCTCTGATGCTCAGAGATCAAAGTCAGGAGCTAGGGAGTGCGATCCACCAGTTGCACATGTGTTTTTGAATGGCAGACGGAAGTATGAAGAAGAATAGAATTTGGTTGGATAAGCAGCTATCATTTCATTTTAATTTGCTATCTGATTGCCGGATCTCATTTCC
This sequence comes from Gavia stellata, assembly GCF_030936135.1. Classification (NCBI taxonomy): domain Eukaryota; kingdom Metazoa; phylum Chordata; class Aves; order Gaviiformes; family Gaviidae; genus Gavia; species Gavia stellata. Next base: position 17,979,999 of record NC_082599.1, on the reverse strand, counting down.
CTACATTTTCTCCCCTAAACCTTGTCTAATCCCCTCTTGCAGCTGGGAGACAGAGTGCAGAACACCTGTGCAAACTGGAGCTAAAGCAATGAGCACAACCCAGTGCTCCTTTCCCTTTGGGCAGTGTGTGGCTATAGAATGGAAAATGGATCCCCCTTTGGCATTATCTTAAGTTACCATCACATACAGTTGACAGTACCGAGTGTAACCTTTAGGGAATGCATTAGAAAAGAGGCAACTGCTCAGGTACAGACACAACACCAAGATTAACACGAAATATACAACTATAATCTCACAAAAGCACATAATCTAATAAAGAAGAGGGAGCCAAATGTATTTTTTCACAAACTGGCATACACTTGTGGCGTGTTCTGAGTTTAAAACTTCTCTAATAAATCAATGATATTATGCTAATGGAGAAATGAGGTAGCTGATGCTGAGTGCCTCTAGCAAACAGTCTGTTCCAGGGGAAAGATGTTTCCTTTGGAGCTAACATGGCCCTCCCAATTCACAAACGTTATGTATGTGGCTGCAAATTGGGGAATATCAGAACTGGGGAGACGGTAGTCCAGAACAGGCAAAAGATACCAGCCCTGTGAATGTCTCCCTAATTAAACAATGTTATAGCAGCCATAATGCCTGAAATGCACCACCAGTGCTTGTGCATTTAGTGAGTAGTAGAGAGGATCTTTCTAGGCTGAAAAATGAGCACCTCTTACTGATGAGATGCTCATTATCAGTCCAGCTGTTATCAGTTGTTATTAAGCATACTCATTCTCTATCAAATCGTTAAACTAGTGTTTACTAGGGTTGCCTGACAAAAACTGAGCACCAGATATCAGGAAAGACACCAGAAATCAATAAAAAATTCCCTCCAAAAACTAGCAAGATCTACATCTTCCTCTTAACACCTAGCAAGGTGTGCTCAAGCCTACCCTTAAAGTCAGGATTGCACCCAGCTATGTTGCACTTAGTCTGTACCAAAAGACCACAACAGCACAAGCTTTAGAGCTTCCTGATAGGTGCCAGATGCCTTACCACAAGCTCCTGTGTTCATTCATTGGACCTGCATGACTCAAGCACAGGCAAATGCCTTGCAGGCAGTAGTGTGATAGTCTTAGTTTTACCTCTTCCTCAGTACAAGCAGAGATGTTTTGAGCTCAGGCTGCAGCAGAGCTCACATCCAGAAAGGAAGTGGATCACAGGTGTCTTCTGCATAAATCCACTGGCAAACCTGTTCTTCCTTCCCAGATGGAGCAGTCATTGCTTCTTAGACTTCCCAGAACTCCTCCCCTGTGCTGGGCACAAGCTCCTGCCTGTGAAAGGCGATTTAGGCCCAATGGGACTATGAGCCGCTCAGGATCAGCAGAAATAGGGACTGTAATTCTGACCGGAGCTGGTGAATGCCATACTCCTCCTTCCTCACACTCCTCTTGTGCCAGCTTTGGAGAGGGCTGAAGTAGGAGCTCTACTCTTTCTGTGACTGGAGGATTCTTAACATGATTGGGAGAAAGGCAAGTGGCTGCAACTCGGTTTTGTCATTTTGTCTGTGAGTGGTGGTCTTTCCAAGTCAACATTTTTACCTCTGTAGACTGGATAATGCACTGTGGTTCTTTGGTTTCTATTTTTGGTTAGCTCATCTAGGGTGAATTTTAAGCAGGCTGGCTGTGCTTGCTGCCCGCCAGCACCAGCCAGCCAATCTAGTGCAAAATCTCATTATCAGTCTTTTTATTTTCAACTGACTCAAACTCTAGTACCATTCAGGTTTGCCAAAACTGCTGTTCTGTCTCTATAGAGGAATGGTCTTTTCTACCCAGAGAGTACCTTTATCCCCATTCTGCTCTTTTTTTGTGCATGTATGTGCACATACAAGGGAGGGGTGGGAGGAAGGAACAGCTCCCCTAAGAGACAAACATCCATTTCTCTCCCTAAACTGGAAACCTATTTAAATCTGCTTGCTGGGAATCAGCCCTTCAGCTCATTCCCAACACATGCACAAGGTAGGGTGAGCAGCTCTGCCGAGTTTTTAAAGAGCCCATACAGCCTGTTACACAGGGTTTGACATTTCTGACACAAGACCCAGCTTTCAGCTCTTTGTGCCAGGCTACACGGATTCAGACTAGAAAAGTCTATACTGATTGTCTGCATCATTTCTTGCCTGGAGAAAATATCAACTGAAGTGTTTAGTCATTTCTGAAATCAAATGTAGGAAGGGTATATTGTTTTTCAATAGGAAAAAGTCAATCAAACTTTTTATGGAGAACGTTTGCTTTGAAATTGAGCAAGGGAGGCCTTTGTCGGATGCTTTTCACGACACTAAAGAAAATCTACTCTAATTCAGCCAAATTTTAGGGTATTTTAAATCTCAGTTTATGGAGATTGTGCTACTGCTTAAGGGTTAAGACTGTCCCAGAGCAAGCTTATGCCTCTCACAGTCCTGTTGTTTGTGCATCATTCCCACAGTTCCAATAAGGCTCTCTGGCCCCTCTCAGCTCCTAGCCTGGGCATGCGTTCTCCGTACAAAGCCACTACACATGCTGCAGCCTACGATGACATGATGGAGACAGAATTTCCCAATAATGGTTGTTTCCAGCTGCTACACGCTGAGCCGGAGCCAAGAAACGAATGGAGAGCAGGGACATTTTCCTGCACTTTCAGTGACCTCTCTGCTGGCATCTAGGCAATGTGAAGGAAGAAGCTATCTGATTCAGAGGCAGACAGAGCAAGAGCCAGATCTAAGGCCTTGCTGTGGAGAACCTGCAGGCTGTACTGGAAGTAGGAGCATGTGGGATGAAAACTGGGACTTGCAGAGAAGGCAGATACTCAGAACTGACAGGACAGGAATACTATTTTGAAGCCACCAATGGAAATGACAACTGTCAGAGACTGAAGATCCAGAACAAGGATATTAGCGTTGTAGACTAAAGGGATGGTAGAGGTGAATGTAGGGCAGAAGAAACAAATTGCTGAAGAAACTGGGGCACAAAAAACCCAAACAGTTAAAGAAGTTGGTATGGAGAGGGAAGGCACGCTGAGAATGCAATCCCAGGAAAGAGACTGGCACTAGAAACCGGCAGAGGTGGGTAGCGCTGGCAAGTGAACGGAGTGAGCAGTCCCAGACGGGAGAGAGCCAGGCAAGAGTCAGGAGGGAATTCACATTACCTGGGCAAGGAGGTAGAGAGGGTAAGCTCAGTTGGGGCTTCGAATACGGGGTTGTTTTTAATGAATGTCAGTGAACAAAACAAATAAGGCAACAGCTGCAACAAAAGAAAAAGCAACCAAATTATCTTCTTACTGTCCAAGGCCTGTAAGTGTTTACTCTGAGAAGACAAGAAGGAGTCCAGGACATGCTGGACTGGCTGCTGCAGCTCCTTCCGGCACTGTCAGTCGTCACAGGGGACCATGCCATGCCCGCTCGACTGGCTCTAGCAGGGACGTGGGAGCCCATGGTGGGAAGGTTTGCTGACGGCGGGAGTTCCTGGAAGTGGCATGGTGAGTCCATGAAGTCACCCGCTACGTGTGCATCTTTTCCAGGGTGGATGCTCTAGATCTTTTCGTGCAGTTTTTACCTGCTCTCCGTTTGCCACAACTTGGTGGTCAGGCTGTTGGCTGCATTCTGATGTCAGATATTAGGTGGAGAGGTTTTGGCTGTCTTGGGTAACGACTGATTTTAATCTACCAATAATAATAATCATGGCAAGATAAAAATGATGAAATCTGCTGCAGATGAAATGTATCATGGACCACAGCACTCATAAAATGAGTAGCAGATAATGATTTTTATGCTTAATGCTGCCTTCTTGGGTAGACTCTTGTGCTTATTTTGGAAATAGTGCCTGATCTTCCTCCTCTGACCAATGCGTATAGCCACGACTGTGAGTGCTCAAGCTAGGCTGATCCTCTTACTCTGGATTGTGTTTAACAAAAACTCCAGCTGTCTCCAGGTTTTCTGTGTGCAGAAGGTTGTTAACCCTTACGGCCTTTGGCATACCTGATGCTGGTCTTCATTTCTCTCTGCAGTAATGTGTCCCCATTTGGGTTGAGCCAGTCTACTGTCATTTAAGACCAACTAGGTACCATCAGCATTTAAGAATCTCTTATATGTGGTGTTTTGTAGACCATGAACTAACACATTCAATAAGGCTGGTGCTAGCACAGAGCATTGTGGGAATCACTCTTCTGGAGCTCCAGGGGTGGGTTTATGGCCCACAGCCACATGAAAACTATTACTGCAGAGTGACACCTCAGTTGCCATTGATACTCCTTGAGGAAGAATGTCTGAAGGCTTGACCAGTGGACTAGTATGTTAGATGGTACCGGAGGTTACTTTGAGCTGATGTCAGCTACACTTTTTCTCTTGACAGTCCTTTTTAACATATTTAATGACTGTGATCATGTTGGTGTTTTGTTCTGGCAGGGAATTGCAGAAAATGTCACTCATGAGACCTTACCAGGGTATGCCAGGGATGATGTCTGTCCTGCCAGGAGAGCCGGCTCCAGGTGCAGGTGGCTGCAGCTCAGGAGAGCTCTGGGCAGTGCTGTTGAAGTGGCATCTTTGTCTTCAGTAGCTTTTTGCCATATCATGGAAATCCAGCCTTGCAGCATCAGATGGGTGTGGAGATGGACAGAAGTGCTAACATTTCTTTTCCAGTTTCTGTAGCACTTACAGCATTACTTTGTCAAACCTGCATGTTAAGCTAGATTAAAAATATCCCCTAATTTCACTTTGTGATTCTCAAGATCTCCTTTTTGCTGGTAGCACCTAGTGCTATGTATCACTTCGTATGGTCAAAGCACAGTTCTGCATATCTCAGCTACAGCTGTATGTGATGTGTCTGCAAATCAAATACTAGGTTATCGGGTCAGCACCCAAAATGAGGGATATGAAATTAAAGACTAACCCCTCTGCAGGAACTCTTTAGCAGAAGCAGAACAGACTCCAGTCCTCCAGGGACAGCATTCTGCTATCTTAATTGCAAAGCAATCCTGTTTCTTCATGCAGTCACCCATGTCATTCACTGTTCATTTTCCAGTTTCAGCCACAATGGGAACAAGGGTCTGGCAGACAACATAATCGCAGAATCACTAAGGTTGGAAAAGACCTGCAAGATCATCAAGTCCAACCATTAACAATAAAAAAAAAAACAACCCACCAAAAAAATACCCAACACCCACAAACAAAAAACCACACCACTATGCCCATCAAGCCACGTCCACACGTTCCTTGAACACCTCCAGGGAGGGTGACTCCACCACTTCCCTGGGCAGTTTATTCCAGTGTTTCACCACTCTCTCAGCAAAGAAATTTTTCCTAATATCCTATCTGAATCTCCCCTGGTGCAACTTGAGGCCATTTCCTCTTGTCCTGTCACTCATTGCTTGGGAGAAGAGGCCAACACCCACCTCTCTGCGACCCCCTTTCAGGTAATTGTAGAGAGCGATGAGGTCTCCCCTCAGCCTCCTCTTCTCCAGGCTAAACAACGCTAGTTCCCTCAGCCACTCCTTTTGGTTCAGAAACTGAATCATACCCACAGCAGGACTGAAAAACAAATATCCAATCTTCTAAGTAAAAACTATGCTAAAAGTTAAAATTAGAAAATCAGCTTTGCCAAGTTTTAGTGATTGACTGTGCAACATTAATGTTGTTTTAATGTATTTTTTTCTGAATACAGATATGTTTATGTGCTCTACCTGTTTGTCAGCTCACATTCTTTCCCATCCCAGGGGGTTTTGAGAAAAAATTACAGGAGATAGGAAAAACAGCAAAGTTAATTTGGACTAGTCCATGCAGGCAGCTGGAACATGCCGGCATTACCACTTCGCTTCCATTTAGAATAGGAAAGCCCAACAGAATGGGTTAAAGGACATTTTTGCAAAGAAACTCCTGGAAGCAGCTACGTTGGGATAAGCATAAGCCTACACATACACTGTTTTATAAGAAAGGTTATAGTCCCTCTATATAAGGCTTCTGCACCAGTAAAATACTATTTGGTTTTATAAAAAAGGATTGAAAGGCAGACTTCAAGTAAGTTGACTATACTTTTCTTCAACTTGATAATTCACATGCAACTCTGGAAATGCCAGATCTGATCTTGCAGCAAATAATGTGGTGGTTTCTATTACTGAACAGACCAGAGAGAGAGAGGTGGAACTATCTGGTTCCAGGTTGTTTATGTACATGTGACAGCACTTTGCATGCAGTCAGTGTCACTGCGTGCAGATGGCCTTTAGTATATTCTACTTAAGGTACTATCTTGGGGACGTCCTGCTTTTTGCATTGATAGGGTGGGAGCTCAGAACCACTGTCGTCTCTGGGGCACTTGCCAGACACAGCATCAGAACTGAAGAGTTACGAAGTAGACAAATAAAATGTAAAGACACTGGGGAAAACTTCTGGACCAAGTATGCTGCTTACTAAACCTGTTTTGTCTTCCCAGACACCAGCAAAGGCTGGTGAAAAAGACTCTTCTAGAAAAACAAAAACAGCTTGTGTGTGCTATGTAATGTTTTTCCTTTCAGAATCAGGGTGGCAGTGTCTCTTTAATGTGCAGCACTGTGAACTTAAAAGAAATCTCATTATCAGCCTTCCTAGCCTTAAGCACTTCATCAAGTATTCAATGATTGCTGGCTTGCAGATGCTGCAGTTAAGGTGCTGGGTGGTGGGGTTTTGTTTGCATTCCCTTCGGCCCTTTTCTTGTTTTTGTATGTGACTATAAATATCTTACCCCTGAGAAAAGACATGAAAGTAATCATATAGACATTAATTAAATGCCATACGATTTTTTTTTCAAATTCTGGAGTCACAAAGCCTAACTTTTAATTACCCATTATTTTGGGAATAATAGTTTCTTCTTCAGACATACATCAACATGATCAGAAATATGTATAATTTCTTCTCCAGAATTCTTGATTTCCCCTGGCCAACTTTTAATAAATAAGGGAACATTTATGCCTGAATCAAAGAGTTATGCACCCCTGAGTAAAAGTTCCAGTTCCTCTGTTGTGGGTCTCAGCACTGTACATCTATAATGTATTGTTCACAGAGATCCTCAAGATAGACATCAAAAACTTAGGAGTATAGTTCATTTCAGTTCATTTGTAAACTTCTAAATTAAAGACAGAAAACTTAATTCCAATGTAGTCATATCCAACTGACTAGCTAAGTAACTTTTTTTTTATCCCTTCCCTTACCCCAAAATAGTTGGTACAACAAAACCATATCACTTAATTTAAACTACATCCAGATAATATTACATGCCCTTGTTGTATATTCAGGAGAAGACTCCTTTTTGCAAATATTTTTGCAAAATCCAAGCATGTGACTTCAGAGTGACAGTCAGTGTGGTATTTTGGGTAGGTAGCTTTCATCAAAGTAGAAATTAGTAATGATCCATTGGTGTCAGAAACAGCTACAAATTGCTGAGACATAGGGTTTTCAGACAGAGGATCCATTGCAGCCAGGATTCACTGGTTGCATTACTTCAGATTTCAAAACTACCTCTTGCAGTTCCATTCCCATCACCATGCAGAAAATTATTGCAGAATGCCGAAGTCTATGTAATGGCTGCACTGCACAGCTGTGGAGCCTCCGCTGTATTGAAGCCTTTGAAATAGCTGAGTGGAGGAGGAGGATGATTTTGAAGAGACTTCTGAAGGTATCCTAATGACTTTTGGCCTTTGATGTGCTTGGGTTAACCCAATTCAGTTTCTCACTACATGCAAAATATTATAAGACTTTCTAGTGTCTAGTTTCTTTCCTTTTTGTTTAGTTTCTAAAGAATCAAAGCTTAGATGTCTGTGTCTTCCCAGTAATTATTGAATTTGTTAGCAAGTATCAATCAGAGCTGACATAGGTCTCAAAGATAGTTTGAATTTACTCAAAGGTAAGTTCAATTTTGTGAAAGCTGATACAGGAAAGAAATCAAAACTGGTGACCCCACACCAAAAGGCTACAAGAGCTCAGCTATTATTAGATGTCAGGGAGTCTGTTCAGGGGGGCAACATCTGTCAGACCCAAACCATCATAAAAGCTTCCATCAGAATTTTGCATGGATGGGGGAATCACAGTACAGATCCTTGGTGTAGAAGGTGTTGTACTATGGCCATTTCTTTGTCCAATACGAAAGCAGAGATGGACTATTAAATACATGTGTGCCCCCCTTTCCTTTCTGTTGTGTGCTGTCCCAGGATTCCCCAAGCTGCACCCCTGAAATTCCATTCCTGCCTCCCAATTTACCCGCCAGAAGTTTATGGAATCTGATTTGAATTTCATGTATTTGCCATCCAAACCAGCAATTCAACTACCCTATGTCTGCTCTCCTAAATATATACTGTAAAAAAGCTATCCTGTGGTCATATGCTGTTTGCCATTTTGATTTGATTGCAGATGTTCCTGCACTCATCTAAGGCTGTCTGTGCCTCTTTCACACTTGCTCTCATTTCCTTTTCCAGCCTGTGTTCTTTTCAGGAACACATTTGTCTGAATTAGTGGTGCACCCATCCTATGACCATAAATTGGCATTCTCACTAATTTAATTCTTACCTTAAATTAAAATTTCTCTGTTTCTCATAAATATTCTAAATCTGCGTGCTTTTCTAAGCTTTACATCTTTATAGAAATATAACTCTGGGTTGTGACAAGTGGCTTTTGGGGTCCTTAGATGGGGTTTGGATATCGTAAATCCTGAAAGAAGAATATTTATAGCAATATTTTGCTGTTAGAAATTGCTACTATTAGAAATTCCAGACTGCCAAAGATTATGGATTAATCTGAAGAAAGAGCTGCATCCTGGCAGGGTAGGGTTGGTGAGCACCATACAAATTACTCAGTTTTAAGCTGCTTTAGTGATCAGAGAATAAACTGCTGGGCTCAGAGAGAGAACTGGTAGTCACATAGTGCACAGGATATTCACTGTCTTTCTCCTCAGTTTCTAATGTTGCAAGTGATGTGAGTGCAGATCTAGAATGCTGGAAAGATATTGACTAATACAGGGATGATTATGGAAGTGCTGGCTACCCTGGTCACAGATGTCTGTCTTTGGGAAAGACCAACATTTAAAGCTATATAAAGGCATCTCAGTGAGTATTTGAATTTTCAAGGCGTTCAACAACAATATCCCTCACCTGTGAAGAAGGAGCAAGAACACCAGTAGTGGCTGTTTTCAGCTACAAAGTCATATTTTTATGGAACATAAGAGCCAATCTGCAATTTCCCAATTCTTCTCATTTTTTTAATATGGCTATATCTTGACATTCCAACCTTTCCATGGCTGAAAATGAGCTTGAACTATACTTTCTGCCGCTCACAAAACTGTGTAATTCTGAATGGGCTGTTAGTGAACACCTACAGTTTCCCCACCAGCAAACAAAACTGCTGCTATCATACCTTGTGGCACATGTGTTTGTCATTGACTGGGTATAGCAGCCACAGATCCTCTGATCCCTGTCCCCCAGCTAGGTCGCTTTTGCTCCATCCTTGTCTTACACCAGCTCTGCTATATCACCATCTTTGCCTTCTCATCTCAACCTTCCTCCCTTGTCCCATGGTGTTTGTCCAGGCAGCACTCTCGTTTCTTCTATTCTCTCACCTCTCCCCCTCCAGCCTGTCCCTGCCTTGGGTGACCATTTCTTCTGAGTTGCCCCAGACCAGCAGCAGGGTCCAAAGGAGCAGAGGAGAAACGAGCTGAAGAAAACCACCTTGGTCAGCCCCAGACTAGCGCAGACTGACTGAAGGCAGGATCTCTGAAAGACCAAGCAGTGAAGCTCTATCAAGACCAGACCAATCTTGCTCAGACGTGTAACTCAGCCAGCCCGAGGTGGATTTCCAGAGTGGCTTAAGCACTCCTCCTGCCAAATTTCAAGCTTTTCCTCCGAAGTATGGGGCCTTTTGGACTGTCTAAGGAAGTGGCTGCCATTTTTTTGTTTTTTAAATGTGAGGGAAACAGCACTTTTTTTCTTATACTTGTTGAAGAGCGAAACCATTTTGGCTGAAATTTTTATACACACTCAGTCTGAGGCAATTCTTGATACACACACACACACGCATCACCCATATCCAGCCTTAGGCAGACATCTGCCATGGAAAATGTGAGTCCTGGTGGCTCAAGTCTGACAATGGCATCAGCAATGGAAAATGTGGTCTAATAGTGGGAATTGTCAGGCAGCATTTAACAGGTGAGTTTTCCCAACACCACCCTAAATTATCCCTCCACTGAATAGTTTTTAAAAGGTTCAACAAACTTATTTGTCCCTTGCAGTAATTTTCCTCTTAAAAACCTTTGGCATGCACTTGTTCATATATAATAACGATTTGAGGAAATAGAGGAAGTTAAAATCCCACCCATCCTTTTCTATCCTGGCTTATTTATTTTCCATGTGAGATTAATGAGTTTCCTGCAACAGGGCTAGATCCGCTCACACATTGTGCAGATAAGTTAATATTTATTTCCTTTTCCAAAGGCGAGCAGACACCTTCGTGTTCCCTGGTTTTTAAAAGCGGAGATCAGTGTACAGTATGTCAAACGATACTGAAATCAACCATCCTAAATTATAAAACGCTAGTTTTACCTTGACTACTGCTGTTAAGCAGACTGGTAAATCAGGCTGAGCTGTACTGCTGGATGCTGACATGGAAGCTTAATTTAACTGGCTCAATTTATTTTACCAGCAGCTACTTTGGAAAGAACACATCTGCTTCTTTAAAGGACTTTCTTTAGTTTAGCGCCTGTCTCGTGTCAGGCTCAAATGCAGTGTGCAGTGAAGCCCATGGAGGCCAGTTTCCTGGATTTCTCTTCCACGTCCCGCTTACCCTCCCAGTTCCTTCCTGCATCCCAGTGCCATCGCTCCTTTCTGCGGCATCCCCAGGTGCCTGGGGGTCCCCTCTGGCAGAGCGGAGGTGCCCGCCGCTCCTGCCCTGGTGCAGCTGCAGTGGCCAGAGCCCACTTTCCAGCGGGCACAGTTTTCTTTGCTCTGCCCGCTGGGGAGGCCGGGCATTCATCTCTCCCATATACAACTACCAGGTTTCACTTTTCTTGGACTTGCTCTGTCACATACCAGTAAGTGGAAAAGTGGCGGGTGGCAGGAGGAAGGCCAGGGAGGAGATGTGACAGGCAGACGGTGTGAACATGCACACTACGTTTCCTATGGAAACCAGGTTAAAAAGGAGCTCCTTATTGCCAGGGCATTATGTAAAAGAATTATATATGAGAAATGCTGTGTGTGACTTGGTTCAAGAGCCAATGGATGTTTGTATTGTTACTTAACCTCTCATTCTTCCAGGGGCAGCCTCAGTGCACCACTTACAGCTCCTTCCTCTCTCTCTCTGGTCAAGTCTGCCTTAATAATCCAGAGGAGAAAAATCCTTTTTTTCTTCATGTATGATTTTAAATTTTCTGTTTTAAAAGGTAAACTGGACAAGCAATATGACAAAGTTACCACTGTCTCAGGAGTTTCTAATCCCTGCTGCTGGAAGTGTGACTCAGGGCAGTGCAGCGGCAGTCAGTGGAGCTGTGCCAGTGTAAACGAGGGGAACTATTCCAACCATGTGTGCAAACTCCACCAGAGCTTTACTCACCTTCTGAAACCAAAGAGCTGAAAGTTCATTCCTGTTTCACTTATCTGCCAAGGCTGAAGTTCAGTAATTCATACTTTTACCATAATAAATAATGAAACAGCTATAACAGAGCAGCGAAGGCTTTGATTAGGCATTTTATAGCAAGTACAAGAAAAACATGGAACCTTGTGCTCAGGAACTGGCAGCTATGAGAAGCAGGAATGTCTTGGTTCAAACATGCCTGTACTTTAAAAAAAAAGAAAGAAAAAGAAACCTGGAGAGTTTCTTTCCTATGACTTTACAGGCAGTACAGTAACCCTGGCACTTCAATAAGGGAGCTGTCATAGATAGAGCTTTCATTGTCTGTGCTCCCACTGCCACAGATAAAGAATAAATGAGCCTCTGACTCACAGCGCCAGAGCAACACATCCCTTATCCAACACCCCAGTCTCAGCTAGAATGAATTTTTCAAGACACATGCTAGCTGCAATTGAGAATTTTGGAGCAAATAACAGGCAGGCAGTGTTATTACTGCATTATATACCTGTATACCTTCAGAAGCCTGTGTTTGAAAAGCAGACCTGCTGTTCTGAGCAGTATGAGCAATGAATGTTGTATTATACAGCCTCACAGAGAGCACCCTGCGTGTTCAAAGGGGTGCCTGGATCTCAGCCCTTCTACACCATTACAGGCAGTGGGAATTTTGGAGCCAGCACTTTGCACCACTCTGAAAACGGGCCCCTCCCTCCTCCCTCAGACACAACAGGCAGAAGGAAATCAGAACAGGAGGACAACTCCTTTCCCACTTGCCATTTTGAGAGAAAATAACGTGTAGATGATTGCAGAAGTTCGAAGAGAGGATTGTAAAGTGCCCTGAGGCTGCCAGGGAGGATAAGGTTTGACAGGGCTCATAGTTTTATGAAGTCAGGCAGGGACTAAAGAAGATGAAAGCCTGTCGTGCCCTCCTTTTCTCTTTTCCATACTCATCGGTAGCACATGATTGAGAACTGATGGAGTGGCTCAAGGATTCTGGGAGGGGATTTCTCATTGAGAAAGTAAGTATGTTTTTTACAAGAAATATGCCATCTAACAGTGATCCATGCAACAGTGATCCATGAAGGAGGTTATAAGTGTTTTCCCCGTAACAGGCCATTTTGATTTTTCACCCTTAATTGCAGGTTTTTTGGAGATAATTTCTCAGGCATTTTATTTTTAAGATTTGAGAACTACAAATGAAAACCAACGTGACCTAGAAATGCTATTTGCTTGTTTCACATCTGGCCTCAGCCTTGGCTTTTAGTAAGCAGAAAAATTTGATTAACAGTTCTTGAAAGTGAGTTACGATGGGCTGCGAGGACTTGACATGCTGCAGCACTGCAGCTGCAGAGCCCACAAGGGACAGGAGGGGGACATGGTCGGTGAAAAATTAACTCTTAGATCAGGGATTTGTGAACTCTGGTCACCAAAGACATTATATATTTTTATGGGACTAGTTCCCATACCTCTTTTGCTTTGATACTACACTCCCAGCTAAGTGCCTAACTTGTGGACTACAGACTCTGGCTCCATTATGTTTCCTCTCCTTCTAGCCATGTCACTCTTGGACTTGCACTGACATAGTTTCAGAAAGAGAGATATTCCCTTCCCACATAATTTTGTAGCCTACTAATTTACGTTCATTGGAACCACTGATTTATATTTTTTCAGCTGAGAAGGGAATTAAAGTGTTCCTTCATTTCCAGAGCAAGAGCCCTAACCTCTAGACCGTTATGCAAACAGTAGAAGGTACTCCCTAGTGCATTTTGAAGTGAAAGTGGTCATGGTTGCTGCTGTGTTAGATGAGAAAAAGACATGGAGCTTCTCAGTTCAGCAAGGTGGCTGTATCTCCGGACAAGTATGGTAATAGAAGTTTGGATACAAATGATGCTCAGGTGCCCGTAAACTCAGGCACAGAAACACACCTTTTTGTGATTGTTCTCTTGGGCTGAGGCATCACAAATTCTCCCAGGGTTTGCTTCAGGCACGTAGAGCTTTTTCTTGGACCTCTCCCACTGAGGTTGTCCTGCCTTCCAGATAGCGAGCCTGAGAGTCCTCTCTGCCGCCACAAAAAAACCTGAGTTGTTCTGGCCTCAACCGTAACAAGGCGTTTCTCTGCAACTTTCCTCTGTTGTCCTCTACTGCATGCCAAAGCTCAAAGCTGAATGCCTGGTCTGGTGTGACGACCTGTTGATACTGGTGCAGGTAGCAGCTCTTTCCACATTTCCTACCACCAGACTTAGTGACTTCTCTGAAACAGATGTAAACATTCATTTCCCCTGGAACAGTCTCTAGGAAGAAGGACCCAGAGAGGCTTTTTGTCCCTAAAAGGACAAACCTGAAAGTACCTTATGGGCATGGAAAGCAGTTGTGAAGATAATAGCTCCACCTCTGCATGGGATTCCTGGCATCAAAAGCTTCCCTGGGTCTTGTGAATGCTGGATGTTGGGTTCTTATGCCTTTGTGTCATTGATCTTTACAGACAAGCAGGAAAAGAAATTTTCAAATGAGAAATCGTGAAGTTTCTCATCCTTTCTAGATCTGTGGCAAAGTATACCAAGTTTCATGCAAGGAAGGTTTTATCTTACAGTCAGCAGACAAAAGTATTCATAAGGGTATATGATGAGATTATTACGGAGTGGAGACTGGCAGGTTTATAGTTGTAAAACATTGTCAAGCAAGAGCTAAAGGAGGACTTCAGTGTGAAATATGAAACTGATTTGGCATTCCCTGCGTCCTCAGGTTCCCCTAGATACATTCTATACTTACCATCACAGATTCATCCCACAAGAACAGAAAAGAAAAAATAAAGTTAAGGTGGAAACTATGCAAGTGGAGGGTACATTATCATTGCACAGAACTGACCATGAAAAAATAAAAAAAAACCCCTCTTCCTTTCAATTGTTGCTTCTTTGAAGATGCTGCTGTAGAAGTAAAACATTTTTAACAGAAATTCGGTAATTGCCAATATCCCTTGAAGGGCTTTTCAATTAGCTTCAAAGTTAAGAAGTAAATTAAAGACTTGTACTTGTCATGAGCTGACATTTGTCATGAGCTCATTTGTCATGAACAGGCTGGAGTGCCATCAAAAGTTGTTCCAGCATGGCTACACACTAAGCTGCAAGAGCCTTCATAATCAGCCAAGAAAGATGGGCAGTCCTGAGAGGTCACGGAAGCCAGTTTCTGGTGAGCATTCAGCCCTTCGATGCCCCACTTCCCTGGCGAGGTGCAGGGCATGACACCACACCTGCTGTTGGAAGACACATCCCCCTCTTTCTATCCACTGTTGTCATTTCCCTAACAGTCACACTGGTCATCAAAACATTCTTCATCAGAAGTTGGCCACATCCTCAAAACACCAAACTTCTCATTTCTAAAAAAGGAAATGAAATACCAGTGGATTTTTATTTTTTTTTAAAAGAAAACAAGGGCTTACACAAAGCAGGAGCTAAATGAGACTTAGCTAACACATGGCCCTTATGCAGGTTCCTGTACTGCAACATGTTTGGCTTCTGGTGCAATGCACAGTTGCAGGGTCTACATACCACTAACCAAAATGTGCTGGGCAGCTTTTGCCAGCGGGGAGTCTGCTTCACACGCTTAGAAACAAAAAGAAATGTTTCCCTTTCCTAGCTACTGTAATAGCTTTTCATGACTTAGGGAATGAAGAGAAAATAGGTTTGCAAATGTTACAAGCAAATACTGACCACCTCCTCTTTGAATTCCCGTTGCCATTTTGCCCAAGTGCTGCTTTCCTTTGCTCATGACTGCTTCTGGTGGCATACAACATGCCTACCTTAACCAGAAGGTAAATATCAGACAAGAAACTGCCCACCTCAAGGTTCCCATTTATACCAACAGTGCTTCAGATTTATTCTGCGGTGGGACACAGTGAGATCTGACACCACAAGAGATGAGGTCTTGTGACATGGGATGTATTTGGTCCCATGGCAGGGAAGTTTTGTGCTACAGCTGGGAGGTATGTGAATCACCCAGGCGGTCTGAGCGTGGGCCCTGCAGCAAGCACAGCCCCTTCCTGCTGAGCAGTTCACCCTGTTAACTGATACACCACACATTGCTGGTCAGCACGTCAGAAGGTCCATCCAGTTTTGCAATAGAGAGAACAGCAGAGGTGGAAGTTTGTGGTTTCGCTGCAAAAGTCTGTAAAGGGAGAGTTTCACGCGCATGGGATGCAACTGGACAGATCTATGACAATAGGATGAAGATGGAGCACTGCTTGCCAGTTACCTTGGAAAGAAAATTTATGTCTGTATGTGCTACTGTGGAAAACATGAAATATGAAGGAACAGCTCTCTGGCAAGTGAACAATGTCTTCCAATTTATGTCTCCACCAAGGACAGGAGTGTTCAGTTTTGCAGGAGTGGCGATTCTTCCGAACAAGCCCTGGCACTGCGGAATTGAGGCTGGCACCAGAATGTCTGGGAAGCCCCCCTTCCCCCTAAAGCCGTGCCACCTGTAGGAAGAAAGCCTGAACCTGCAAGAAGGCTAATGTACAAACCCTCAGTAGGCCTTGAGAGCAACCATGTGGAAGTGGCTGAACTCACTATCCCGGTAGCCAGAGGCTGTGCCGAGGACAGACGCAGCAAGTCTGGCATATTCCGGGCATGTTGGACCTGCATGCGAATCCAGACTGGCTGGGTCTGTGCAGTGGCCATTTGCCCATGGTTTCCTCTCCTCTGGTGGGATCCCCCAATGGGGCTTGTAGGCAAACCTGCAATGTAGGCTCTACTAATAAATTTTTTCTTACCCTGAGCAGTATTGTGTTTACCTCTTGATGATCTGCCCCTGTTTTTGCTCACTGGAAGCTGTAGGTTGTGTTCTTGCAGCTGTTCTCACAGCTGCTGCTGCATCAGGGGAGGAAGTGGGAGATGCTGCTGGTTTGTTGGACCAGCTCTGCTGATAGCTTGGTCTCTCCCCTATCCACCTGGATTACTGCATTGCATCCCCTGACTTTGATAAGGACTTGAGGGGATGCCACACAGCTCCTGGAGGAAGCCAGAGAACGTGTCGCTTAGGATGATGCTAAGTTAGCCAAGTTGTTCTTCTTATTTGTTCAGTGGGAGAAATAACAAATTTATCTATGGACAGAACAAGAAAAGACAAAATATAACAGGTAGAAAAATCTCAAATGTAAAAAAATGCGGGACCTGTGGAAAAAGTCCGTCCTTTGAGCAACAGACACAAGATAGTGCAGTCAGGCTGTCTGCAGATTTAAAACCTGGTTTGAATCCCACTTCTTCACTGTCATCAGTCAGCTGGAAGAATGAAGCAGCAAGTGGCCGAAGCAAGGACCAGACTGTGAAAGGATTTTAGGTCCCTGCACACGCAGGTAGGCATCCATCAGGACTCTTAAAAGTTCCCATGAAATAGGAACCAATTTTGTTGAGCTGCTGAACACCTTTAGGATTACAGCCATGAGTGATCCTAAAGGCATATGCAGTACTACAGGAATTGAGTTTTTAAAGATGAATATTTAAAATGTGTTTGCTCTGATCCCAGAAATAGCAAGGAAGTGTCAAATCAGAAAGGCCAGAGGAACGCCAGACAGCAAAGGAATCTGCAGGACGGCAGAGGGAAGCGCTGCTGCTCTGCCAGGCGGGAGCAGTTTGCACAGATTGCCACTCTGCCCTCATGTTTGCCTCAAAGTCACCATTTGCTTATTATAAACATCGTTAAATGAAATGTGTAATTCAGGAGAGCAGAACTTGGTCTACTTCCAG
Organism: Gavia stellata; assembly: GCF_030936135.1. Taxonomy (NCBI): domain Eukaryota; kingdom Metazoa; phylum Chordata; class Aves; order Gaviiformes; family Gaviidae; genus Gavia; species Gavia stellata. Next base: position 17,962,671 of record NC_082599.1, on the reverse strand, counting down.
CAAGAATTTGTAGCTTGAGAGGTTTCTGAATTCCTGAATTCCTCCCTGAGTTCATTTGCAGGTTTTGCCAGTCAATCAATGACAGTTCTGCCACAAGAATATTTCTCTCACTTCTTAACAGGTGCTTGCTGGTAAGTAACATCTATAAGCCATCTTCTGTGTGTTTTAACGTAATAAATGAGAGAGTAGTGCTTTTTACTTTACAGTGTTCAGTCTGAATGAGTTAAGCATCACAATTACAGATAGACAAAAATTATGTTGTATTTTACGGCCCCCAAAGTCTGAATCTTTTTTTTTTTGCTGTGTGGGGGGGTTAACTGCATGGATTTTTTTGATAGCTGTGTGTGCTGAATCACTCTTTGGAGGTGCCAGATCTATCCATCGACTCTAGAGGGAAGCAAAGGCAAGCTGTCTTCTAAGTTAGCCCTCTCACTTAGATGCATATAATTAGGTGGGATGAATGCTGGCCCTACTGTACGCTGTATGCTTCAATTACCTTTTCTGTTTAAAGGACGCAGCAATTCTGCCCTCACTGGAGTGTCCTGAATTAAATGTCTTGCAGCATAATGAGGGGTGAAGAATCCAAAAATGTTTAAGACACTCATGAACATAAGCTCAAAGGTCATTACGAAATGTTACATATGCTTGTCCATATACAAACATTTAAAAAAAGATTGGCCCCGTTCTATTTTTCCTTCTCTGTCTAGCGCTTTCAGTTGTTTGAAATGGTAAATGTCAAAAAAAAAAAAAAGAAAAGGTGCTGGGAACGACCTGCAGCTTGCGAAAATCCTGCCGCTGAGGGCGGGTCGCTGGCCGGCAGGGCAGCAGCGCCGAGCCGCGGGCGGCAGCGCCTCGCCCCGGCCGCGGGAGCCCCGCGGGAGGCGGGTGGGGCAGCGCGGGAAGTGGGTGGGGCAGCGCGGGAGCCGCGTGCCCCCTCCTGGCGGGAAGCGCGAGCCGCCCAGCCCGGGCTTCCCCGAAGAAGGGACTCCAGAAGGATGGGGCTCCAGGGACAAACTGTGGTTACGATGGTAGTTACTATGTCACACCACTGATGCATATTTTTGCCTATCCAAAATTTATCGCATGTTAAGACTTGCCGTTCGCAGTACATAATCTTCACGATTTCTTTTACAAATGTACTTTTTAAAAATTAAATGCTGGAGGCAGCGGAAACGTATTGCAAGTGACAAAATAAATTGTTTAATCTCCTTGCTTGATTGCAGATAAACTGTAAATCAGATTTTATCTCTTCTTAGTGAAGTAGAAATGATGGGGATGCACAAACTCCTGAAAATAACAGAATAGCTAACATCTCTGTTTTTTTCTAGAGCAAATGTAGCCCTTTGGGAAAAGTACAAGAAATCTGTGTTTCTGGAACTCTGCAGTTAATTTATTGCAGACATCTCTCTATTTTCTGTAAATGGACATATTTTGTATTGCAAAACAACATGTTGCAGTGATGAAAAATAACCTAAATACTCCCATCCAATTAACTCCAAAGGGTTTTCTACCTGAAAAAGTTCCTTTTAAAAGATCAGTTTCTTTTGCATCAGACATCAAACCTGACTATCTGGGTTTTTTTAATTTAGTTTCATACACACATTGACAGCTGTTCACAGAGGAAGCTGCGAGGGGAAACTGTGAAGGAGTTCAGACTTTTATGACAGATTGTATTTTTCTGATTATCAGACAAGAAGTGTATTTTATGAATAGCTGCTGTCTTGGTGAGAGGTTTCTTCAGAATGGGCAACTCTCCGGGCTTTCCCAACAAACGCTCCTTTGCATTGTACCTGCTAAGCACTCTCGTTCCTTGCAATTCATGTTAAATGTAAGGTAGCGTTTAGAAAATAAGCATTTTCATCAAAGTGATTAATTGGAATTTAAAAATAATTTGGAACATAATTCTGAGATGATGGAAATGAATTATTTGCATATCCTATGGGAAGCCAGGGGAACACAGCCCTTGACTTCAGCTGACGGCAGCTAAGCATCTTTATTTTAAACTATGGCTGGAACTGAGCCATAAAATACAGATGGAAATGTGGATCTGAATTTCCCCAAGGTTCAGTGTGCAATCTGCGTCCATTACAAAGATAAGTTTGGAAAGAGATTTTACACTAAGCTTTTTTGAAGTGTAGAGACTCTCCAGTCAAATGTTAGCCTGTGAAATGTAAAAAGGGAGGTAGCACATGGGAGGCTGAGGCACTGTGATGCTGTGGTTTTATATTTGACTGCAAAGATTTAATATGTCTGGTTTTTCTTGTAATGCTTGGCCTTTGAATGACTGAGAGCTCATCCAGACATCAACTGCTCCTGTGGCAGCAAAAATCCCCTTGAAGAGTTTTTATCTCGTTTTTCTCCCAAATCCGGACAATTGGGTTATGAGAATGCAGAAAATGTGGAGTCATTTAGGCAAGCAATGATGCAAACACAGAGAGGCGAGCCCCGGAAGGCAGTGCTGTGGCAGAGGGGACGACAAAGCCGGGCACTGTCACCGCTGAGACAAATTCAGCGCAGAAAAATGTTTCTGGAATGCATATGTGATTCCTCATCCTCAGCTCATTGTTCGGGAGCTTAGATCAATACCGCTCTAGCAAAGATTCCCAATGAGCTGAAACAAAACAAAACATGCGTTCACAGGAGCATGGCTGTTCAAGAGCATACATTTCCCAGTTAAAATGAAGGTCAGTCATAAATTACATCTCTGATTCCCTCTGGATTTCTCTCTCTTGCTCTGTTTTGGCAGTTTAAGACCCCTTTGATATTTGAGCAAGGCCTTTCCCTTTGCACATCTGATCTTGATTACAGTTTATGGCAATGGTAATTCTTTACCTCCCCAAGGCAGCAATTTTGAGAAGAGAGAGGGAAAGCAAGTACAGTATGATTGTGTAGGAGAGAGGCACACTGCATAGTCTTTTAACCATTTCTCCATTTTATAGCTGTGTCTTTTCCCCACGGATCGCCCCTGCATGCAGCAGCACTAATATTGAGCTCTTCCTACAGGAATGCCCCATGTCTATCAGTGAAATCACTGTATTTGGAGGCAGAAAAAATCAGGTATTTACGTATCGAAACACCGACTTCTGAACAATAAAGTTGTGGTTTGGATATGTTTTTAGATGCTGTTTCCTGGTGAACACAGAGTAATAGCGTATCACTAAGCACCAAAGTTGTTCTGGCTGCAAAGTGCAGTGGCCAGGTCTCGGGGTTACCCTCCCCACCTCTCTCCCGCCTTACAAAATGAAGGGGAGTGTTCTTGCTCAATTTCTGGAATGCAACTTTGTCAAAAAAGGGTGGATTTCCACATGGATCAACTTTGTGCCGGTCAGAATTGCCAAGCTGCTAAGCCAAAAATACACTGAGGCTTTGCATGAGGGAATGGGTTGGGTGAAACTGGGTCTTGCACTGCTTTTCCATGTATGCAAAAGACAGAGGCGAATGTTCCAGCTAAGAGCATGCTGTTGAGAGCACTTGGGACAATGTGAAGGTGGCAGAAAATCTTGGATGCTGATTTGCTTTTTCCTGTGGGTGGTATGAGGCATATTGTTACAGGCAATTACAATTGCAGTAAGATTTTTCATGTCAGTTTGTAATATATACTTAATTCCTTCATTCCTTTCACTTCTCTGGCTTGGTTATACCATGAGCTCCTCGGGTCCATTGAGGCTTTTCACGGAGTTTGCAATGTGGAGGGCTTCTTAAGTATGAATAACTGCTCTTGAAACTCTGGCACCATCAATCTGCTCCCCAACAAAAAATACGCTTACAGACTTGGGGGACGATATACCGTATGGTTTAATTGCCCATCAAGCACTACAAATGCCATCCTGTTAGCAAAATCCTGTTTAGTGAAACATTGGAATAGGCTGCCCAGGGAGGTGGTAGAGTCACCCTCCCTGGAGGTATTCAAGGAGCATGTGGATGTGGCATTGTGGGATGTAGCTTGATGGACATGGTGCTGTGTGGTGTTGGGTGGGTTGTGGCTTGTTGTTGTTGTTGTGTGGCGTGGGTTTTGTGGTTTTTCTTTTTGTGGTTTTTTGTGGTTTTTTTGTTTTTTTTTTTCCCCCCAGGTTGGACTCGATGATCTTACAGGTCTTTTCCAACCGTACTGATTCTGTGATTCTGTGAAAGACAACTGATGGGTATGGCTTCTTTCATAAAGGTGACCACAAACATCTCACTGGGAAGTGGAAGCAGCTGGCAACTTTTGCAGGTTTGGCGTTTGATTCTGGTGCCTGGCAGAAACACAACAGGCAGAATTGCCAGTGATATTTTTTGTTTGTTTGCTTGTATAATATTTTTTTTAAAAGCTTAAAACGCATTTTTAAGTATGTCTACATGCATTTTAAATGAATCTTCCAGAGTGTAGGAGAACTTCCTAGGTACACACTGTATTTTGCCAAGAAAAGGCCAAGGAAATGTGATGAACAAAGGATACTTGTAACATTTTCCCTGGAAGAAGGAAATTTCGTAACTCCTCACCCATAAGCCTTTCCTGAAAGAAATGCAAAACTTCCACAGTGCAGGAGAGGAACAAAGCTGTACCAGCTCTCACTATTCCAGTGACACAGTGAACCTGCTCAAGGAGCATTTTACAAGCCAAAATTTCCACTTAGCTAATGCTAAGGAAGGGTCCAACATGGGAATTTTCCCTTTCCTTTACTATTTTAAGTAGACTTTCAGTACTACCTTGGAATGTACAACTTCTGAAGAATACCACGTGAAGGAAAAAAGTGTTTATTGCATGTATCTGTATATTTTCACCAAGATACAAAGGCTGAAGAGTTGGGGGCCCTCCAGCCTGCCTGGGTAGCTGGGGGTGGGAGTGTGAGCTAGCACGGAGGCCCAGCACCGCGCTGCCTGCAGCTGGGTGGGTGCCCAGCCTCGAGTGGTGAACGCTGCAGAAGGAGAGCTCTCCTTCACTCTGTCGTTCTCTCATAAATCAGCCTAATTATTCGAATAAGGAGAGCTGTGTCCCTCTGCTGCGAGTCCTGCTGGTTTACAGAGAGAGGGAAGTAAATAAAAAGGAACAATGCTGGCTGCTGCTGAGGGAGGGGCCACAGGGAGGGAGAACAATAGTCCTGACTCTCCTCCCTGCCACCACCCTGTCAGGAGGGAAGAAGTAAGATGACTTTGTGCACGCCCCTGGAGTTATTCCAGATCAGAACTGAAATCAGACGCTGGGCTCATCAGCATCTGCTGAAGGGAAAAAGCAAGTAAAATAGAGGGCAGAGGCATGTTGTTTTCAAGGCTCTAAAAGAATGGTGCTAAGAGAGAAAAGTATGGGATACAAGGATTCCCAAAGTCTGTCTGAGTAACCAATGCACTATCAATACCCACCTGAGCTGTAATAGCAGGTTCAAGTCCTAGGTTTATGCCTTTGGATTTTTTTGAAAGTAAGAAGGTAGATTTTAGGTTTTGAGCTAAAACTTGTACAAACTTATCTCTTAAAAGATGTATTTTGGTTCCTTTTCTTGCTCTGTATTAGTTTTAAGTCTTCTTGCAATCATGAAAATTAAAACTTGTTTTTCTGTAATGGAATCTTAGATTCTTCTTTACTGCACAAATCTGGGAGCTGAAGCTTTAAGTAAACCACAAACTACCATGCATTTTATTATAAAAATATGAGAGCCAAAATTATGTGCAGCCCTATTCATTGTTCTCTATATTTTTGTCATGTTCCCTCTTACTGTCCTCTCGCTGTGATGACTGAAACAAATCATTCAGGTCTAGATTGCGTATTATGATGCCCACAAATCCTCCTTGCTATTGTTTGGGTCAAGTTGAAAGTGTTTGTCAAGAATAATTGTGGAATGGCATCAAAATTCATCATTTTATTTCTATTGTGATAAATTATTCTTGATGTTAGATACTGTATTTATGTATTTTTAATAAAAAACATTTTAAAAATTAGACAATTTTGGCAGTTCTTGTGATGGTCTCCTCTCAGGAAATTTCCTCTTGATGTCTCTGAATGTTCTCAGCAGCTTATCCTCTTTTTCAGGGTCAGTTTTACTAAAATGTCTTCATCCTGCCCTTTATACAGCAGACTCCAAAGAAAGCTCCATAAATATTAGAAAAACCTTCTCTTCAGTCATATTCCATTTATCTTTCCTGTATTCATTTCTGTGAGCTAAATATAATTGCAATGTTAGGAGATCCCCTAGACCCTCTTTCAGCCCTGAAATGCCCCTGCCTCTCCATTGCTTGTTCCTCTAATGTTCCTGATTCTGGGAAGTGGGAATTTCCAGGCTGGTACTTCTGGCAGAAGAGGGGCCACGTACTGCTGCTGCACACACTCTCTCCCAGGAGTTGGCAGACTTCCCTTCCCCTGCCACCCCATCGGGCTTCCAGCTTCTGCTGGCCTGGGAGCTCCAGACCTTACTCTACAACACCTGCAGATCATGTTGGGGCTGGACTGGAAGGAGCTTCCCTGACACGTCCGAGTAATACTTGGCAACTGCAGAAAACCGGGTGAAGTTGCTAGAGGTAGTAAGAGAGGAATTTAAATATTCATGTAAAGAAAGCAAGTTGCGTGCTACAGCATCTACAACCATGGTGCCTTTCTTAAAGTCATCATAATTGCATCTTCTTTGATTGAAGTATAACATGGGGTGAGTTTTCAACAAGACTTTGAGCGTGACCAGCTTCCAGCATTCAAAAAGACATGCATCAGGCCAAGCACAAAACATGAGACTGTCATTAAGTCATGAAAAAGATCTAGAATTATTTGTATTTGCCTTTTATTTCTGAACCTTTCATACTTACTCACTTTCGTGTTTTCAACCTTTTCTTTACAAGGAACAGAAATATAATTTCAAAGGGGGGAAAAGAAGAACAAAGAAAATGCCTTGATTTCAGGAGCCATGCCTTTGAGAAATGCACCAAGAATCCTGAATCTTAAAGTCCAGAGCATTAGCAAGCAGAGCACAAAACCCACTAACTTTCAGTAAGCTTTGTGGTATAAAATCCTCTTGGACACTTATTAAATTCTTAGTATTATCTTAAAACCCATTGCAGAATTTTAAAATTAGTTTTGTTACCTTCTTTGCTACAATACAGGGGACAGCACTAGAATCAGAAGTTGCAGATGTGGAAATTCAACAGTTTGAAATCCAGTAACACTGCACAACTACTTTGGTTGGGTTTAGGGGCTTTGCTCATGCTAATGAGATGATTTTTAACTACAAATTAAATTATAACTTCCCAATATAACAGAATCCCAACACAGCAGAGGTAGCATCAAGCAGCTCAAGCAGCATATACACACACACATTTATTTACTTTTATTTACACTTCACACAGAGTAGGAACAAAGAAGAGAATCCCAAGTCCTTCTGACTGCCTCAGTATGAGCCTGCCTGGGGTGTTTTTGTACAGGATGCGTTGCCTTCATTTATTTACTCATCTGCTCATTACCAGCACCCACAAGATGGCCCCTTGTCCCATGGTCCTTGCAATACCGACTAGCTTGTTCATATGTGGTGGGAACAATTGGCTCGGGAAATGGAGGCTGTGCTGTGCTCCGAGGGTCCAGACTCTGAACAGGTACCACACTTAAAATCTCAGGAAAGGTACTGTTAGCGAAAACAAATGATTTTTGACACCTATTTAAAACATTTGGCTGTGCTTTCCTACCAAATAACCAAATGCAGAAGTTATTTAAAACAAAAATGTTCATGCAATGTTCATGGCAAGTTTTAATTTAAGTCCACAGAAGTCAAGTTACACCTTGCTGTGTTTAGTCACTGCTGAATTCACCAACACTTGAAATTAAAATACGTTATCAGCACACTCTAAGTCAAGAGGGTCATCAATGTCTGAGAACCAAACTTCGCTCTAGCTACATCAGTGTAATGATGTAATAATACATGGCATACTAAGCCACTGAAAAGGACTTTTAACTAAAAATTATAGACAAATTTCATACCTATATAAGCATCAATATGTACACTGCTTTATTAAACTCATCTGAAATAAAAAAATGTATTCTAAACCGAACAGGTCTCAGACCAAAAATCCATGTTTTGGACAGGCAGTACTTGCAACCAAGAAACTGCACGCAGGAGTGCAGTTACTGGAAGAATAATTGGTCCATGATGACAAGCAAACACAGCATTTTGTTGTTTCTTCTTCCCCTTCAACGTCTGCTGGCTTTTAAAAATTTTCATCATGCAAATTCTTTCTGAAGGAAAAATATAGACCTTCCATGGGACAGCTTTAGCTGCCTCCCATGTGGCATTGGCTTTTCTTGGAGCAGATTATCCCATTTATTATTATTCGTATCTTTAAAGAGAAAGAAAACTCTTTCCCTACTCAGCCCAATAATGATGTAGGAAGGAGCAAATAAAAAATAAAAAGAAGAAAGCAAAGAGCCTTCCCACTTGCTACTTTTGCAAGCAACCCTGCTCCATTGAGATCAAGGCCAGCAATTTTGTCCTGTTGTGCTTTTCCTCCTCTTTGATGGAGGCCAGTACCAGACACTGCTCTGCCCCAGGTTCTTTCACTACATTATCAGAAGTCTGTCCTTTCTTCGTCAGAGATGAAATTATGTCTGCTAATAAAAGAAAATAGAATTCTTCTGGTCTGGGGGAGCCAGTTTATCACCAGGACTTTGGTATCAGTAAATAAAAATAGAAACCTTTATGCAAACCAGCAGGATTTTAGCCAGTGTGAAAATAACTGAACTATTGTCCTTCAAAAACTATGTTTGCATTCAGTCACCCCAGACAGCAGGAAAACCAATTGTTCCTTAAAATGTTATAAAAGTCTGTGCAGACACTGTTGGTACCCAGAGATTTCACAGCATGCAGACTTTTAATTGCCTCTCCTTCCTCTCTGCAGATGAAGGCGTCTGGAATGTTTATCTCTAGTGCACCTTACTGGGGAATATATTAGTTTGTGAAATAGAGCAGGATTACAAAGAAAACTGCTGAATAAATACGATGTTTTGATACAACTTTTTACAAGTAGCCTTACTGTGAGCATTCTCCACTCTAGCTTAGCACGTGTTTATTATTCTGCAATATAGGTTGTATTCAGAGCTTCAAAGAGCTACATAGCTGACCTATGCTGGCTTTCTCAATGAGATCATTGATCTGCAAGCTCCAGCATTATATTCCTTTTTCCTCTTTTTAATTTAAGTTACAGTCTTTTCTCAAACACAGTGCAATCACTTCTGGAACAAACTCAAGTCACTCTGCACATAGCCTTAATACTAATTAAATTACAGCATCCCATATAGACCACCTTTATTTGCAGACGACTATAAACAAAGTCTGCATTTTCTGGGACAAGGATATTCTCATTGACGAACATAATAAACTTCTGTTCTTTAATCTCTACAGCGTATCAGGGACATCACATTCCACCCAGCCATCACTTAAACCTAAAAGTCTTTTTAGGATGGGTTTTCCATAGGATGAAACTCCTCTCAGATCAGGTGTATGTTGTTTCTCTACCATATAATATTCTTAACCCTGACCAACCATAACTTACGTGGCACTATCAAATTGAATGAAACTGTGTATCTTTGCAAACAATTTTTTCCCAAGTGTGCCAGAATATGTCTGGACAATATGAAGATGCTGAAAGTATTTCCAACCCACCACGTGGCAGAAGAGCAGCATGTTTCCAGTCAGCAGCTTGGGAGAGCCCCTTGCTTACCATGTTTTTAGCTAGGAAATACAGGCAACAAAAGCTGTTGCAGCAGGAAGAGAAGGATGGGGCTACAAACAAGGGTTTATATAGTAGCAAGACTATGGGGGCTATTGAAAGCAGAGGGTACACAACCTAATATAGCTGTCAATCACAAGTCTATTTAAATTGCCCTTTCTAATGGCAGATGGTACTGAAATATTGGACAGGTTTCTACCAAGAACATTCTATACTTACTAAAATGCTTAGTATATTTATATATGTATTTTTAATGTGTACATATATATTTATTGTGATATGTGAAGTAAAAGACTACTGCTGTCAGGTGTTACCTGTCCTAGATTAAAGTAGTTTTTAACCTGAATTCACAGCACCAGCTTCTTCTCCCTATAGACAAGTCCTATCCATCCGTATCTCTAGTTCCTGACTTGCCATGCTACTTCAATACCATTAACCCAAAACAAGCTGTGGTGGAATATGGTTGCCACAGAGCCTGTTGCTGTTTTAAGTGGTCAGAATGCTGTTATGTGGTCTATATAACATTATAGATGGACTAGAAGTCAGATCCTCCACTGTATTTAAACACCAAGGAGCCTTGCTGTCTAGAAAACCCTCAAGGGTGTTGGTACAAATACCTGGTGGTCTTACATAGACTAGCATAAGGTAATACGAAGCTTGATGAAGATGAGACAGAATTGCAGGGTCTATAAAGACAAGCTATCTGAATAAGGTTAGGCTTGTGAAAGGTAATTAATTAGAAACTATCATTGAAAGTTCTTTCTGTTCCTCTGACCCATCTCCTACAGTCATCTCCCAAACACCTGTGAGTAGGGGCTTAGAGAGAGCAGGTCTGGAAAATCAGAGTAGCTGCTCTGGAGCTGGGATACTTTGTCATGAGGGGTGCATCCATGGAGAAATGAGTAATACTTTTAAACATCATCATGACGCTGCATGTGATGTGAAGTGAGTAATATCAAAAAGTATGCATCTAGTCAGTTATGTCTATCCCTTCCCCCAATACACAGGTTGAGAATGCATAATACAGTTGGTTTATGTCAAATAGGATGTGAATCCCTGGGAAGCAGTCCAAGTCAGAGCATTCAGTTGAGGCTGAAAAAGCAAAGCCTCCATTCCCAGATCTGTCCCTGATTTGGGGCAGATTACTACTGAGTGTCACGGTCTATCAAGGGGGATAAAGATATTATGATTCCCTTTAAGGTAGTTTGTGATCTGTTGATTGGAAGCACTTGCTTATATATCCTGTATAAATATATATATATACACACACTCAGCATTTTAAAACACTTTCAAAAATAAAAACAGCATGGCATAAAACCAAATCTTGTTTCAGTTAAATTGCTGCTGTACAGGTAGTTTCTTTCTGACATTCCCAAAGAAAACCTGTATATTCACATGCACAACATGAACGTGTATGGCAGAGTGCCACAGAAGGCCTCAATGGAATACCTTATTAAAAAACCAAAAAAACCAAAAAGCCAAAAAGTACATTCCAAATTGAACAAGCAACACTTGTTGCAAATCATCTAAACTACTAAGGGGAGCCACAAAACTTGCAATTTGACTAAAGCATTAAGACAACATTTGACCAGGAACTTGGTGTACTACACAGTGAATACAAACCACTTACAGCCTTGCGGGCTTCAGTGGAACTTGGGCATGTGTTTTTCCCCTTGGCCACAGGTTTTTGAACAACTTGAATCTAAAGCAAGAATGCTTTAGGCTTCAGAGAAAAGCCCCTAAAGGGAACAGGACTTTAAACAAATATCCTTCTCACAGAGTCATATCTAAGGTTGCACGTCAATAAAGACAGTTAGAATTCCCTGAGTTTCAAGAACAGAAACAGGTTACACTTTTCTAGCAAGTCCATTGACAGGAGTGCACAAGATTTTCTAAGCCTGTCTGCATGGTCAATTGCTTTTTGGCAGGGCAAATTAACCCTTGCTGAGGCCAGTACTGCAGCAGCTACACTGCTTCCAGCTGTACCTGAGCTCCTGCATTTAAAGCTAACATGATTGCTATCAGGTATCACATTCCTTGTGACTGACAGCATGGACTGGGTTTTACTCTTTTTCAGCTTGCAAAAGTAAACTATGACCATTACAACCACTTGGTTTGAATTGTCTCACAACCCTTTACCATGACCCACACTGACTCTCCTCTTTTCCACAGGTGGGTGGTCTCTACTGAAAACGCAGCTCCTCTTTTGCTCCATGCTCCCCCCGGATGAAGTATCCATTCTTTTCATGCTAGCAACAATTCTTGAGGAGGACCCTTATTTAATGAAAAGTACCTTGGGTTTGTCAATTACAGCAAGTAATCCCACTTCCTATAGCACAGTGAGGAGCACAAATCTCTAGCAGGATTTCTGTTATTGAACAACTGCATAAGCATATGAAGAATTATTGCTAGGTTTTTTGTTTTCAAACACCTGACAGAATATGATTTAGCCCTGAATACTAACTATATTTAAAAAATGCGTCACAGGAATCTGTCATGCTGATTTTCAATTCAAAGTGTTCTTACTGCATAAGGAAAAAGAGGCTTTAAAAAAAATAAATCTTGCAGAATATGAAAAGGATTTTGTCTCTAGAACTGAGAGACATGCCCAATCAGAATGGGTCTCTAAGTTGTATCAACTTGTTAATAACCTTATAACAACAAAAAGAGAATACTACAAATAATAATTTGATCTAATTCTGAATACAGATAGGGAGATTTGAAAGCATTTAGGAAAGAAATTTGCTATTTTTTTACTACGTTCAACTAAATCAACTATATGAAGTGGTTTAAAAAAACGTAAGTTACAGATCTGTCATAGACTATGATGGAAATAGTTTTTTAAAAGTGTTCCCATATACTACATACCAATGGAAAACCTCAAGCTCATTACAAGAGCTCTTACTGGAGCATGAGAACCTATGCGCAAGCAGCTCAAAAAATAACACCTATGAAGACTTAACTTTAAAATGCTTCATGACCAGTCTATTCAGTATCATACTTTGAAAAATGTTTAAGTGTTAAAAATTGTTCCGCTGCAGGAAGCTGTGTGTCTGCCTCTAAAAAGATAATAAATGAGAACACTCAACACCATTATAAATCCTTCAGAGCCAAGTACATATATCCTATAAAACACAAGTGGTGGTAAGCAGAGAGGAGTCATCATGTGGGGGATGACTCCTATGACTTCATATGCCCTGAAGTGAGGTGTGAGTAAAATGGAAACATCACAGTCCGTGGAATCATGATCAATCCCACCTCCAGAGAGAGACTGATACGACTTTTCTCAAACGCCTTTTCTTGAATGTGATCTGCCTACAGGTGCCCGTTTTCCTCCAATACAGACAAATCCTATTCCAAGAGTAACATTTTCCCATTTATGACGCTCAAATCAGGCATACTTACAAATATAAACAGCTTTGAATGATGTAGCAAGCAATAGGCTTGCTACAATTAAAATGCAAAGATTTTACACCATTATTTTCAATGCTGCTAACACGTTTTGTGTTCAAAAAACGTGTAGATGTGGCACTGCGGGACATGGTTTAGTGGGCATGGTGGTGTTGGGTTAATGGTTGGACTTGACCTTATACGTCTTTTCCAACCTCAATGATTCCGTGCTTCTGTGTAGATAAGATATCCAAGTTTGTACCAAAATTTGCTAATTTACTGTAGTGGTTACTACAGCATATCTATAGTCTAGTCTTGCACAAATAGACAAAAAAAAAAAGCAGATTGTTCCACCCCACAAGATCTTGTGAAACTACTTTTGAAACCACTACAAAATAAAAGTGTCTTATGAGCCCCACTTCGTCTAACATATTTTCGTAAAATCCAACTACAACAGTGAACTACTTTTCACACAAATCCCATAAGCTAAAGCTATGAATAACCAAATAATATATAGCTCACTTTTCTGCAAGCCTGAATCTCTCCATCATGTTTTATTAACAGCTGCCATGCAAGTAAGTTGTGTCACCTGCACACATCTGGTTTTTTACAGCTAGATACTGAACGAAATTTCATCCGAAAACCAATTGAGGAAGACAATAGTAAAGGACTACCCTGGGCAACTAAAATTAAAGACAGATTTATAAAGGAGTAAGGGGCAAAGAACAAAAAAACCCATTCCCAGCTTAAAACAAGGCATAGAACACTCCACAGTGCCTGACTCCTCCAGCTCCCCTGCCCACAGTAACGCAACAGCAACTGACAAAGCAATTGGTGCACAAACTAAACCCAAGGCTAATCTGTCCTTCCAACAGAGAAAAAAAAATGTTTGTATCTATAGCTAAAAACACACACACACATTAAAAACAAAGCTAAATGAGCGCTCTGATTTTAGGAAGGCTTGTCTATCCATCCATTAAAAAAGACCCAACACACACAAACAAATCAGTATTAAAGCATCTATTGATACTTTTTCACTTACTACTAAAAAGAAGGAAAAAAAAAGCTTCATAAAAAAAATGAACTGTTTTATCTACTTCTTACATAAAACCTCAAGAGCTCAGGATCTACTCAAAGTTAAGGATAATTTCAGCAACTGCCACGAGCTACATCTTCTAACCCAAATTGCTCCTAACAAGCAAAATCATCCAAGAAGTAATAGATACTGGTCTTCTGCACAGGACTCATCTACACGACAAATTAACTGTAGACATTTGATCCTTTTGCTAACTATCTTCTGAATATTTTTGTTCCAGAATTAGAGTACCTTGTTCCAATTTAGCTTAGTCCACTTAATCCATTTGGAGTGAGACACACTTGTACCACAAGAGCTAGATGGAATTGAGATACTTAATTCTGAAATTGCAGTCCAAGACCCAGTCATCTGGTTTTAGATTATAGCTTGCTTCGTTGTATGAATGGACAACTCTTTGGGTGTTTGAAGATGCCTGGTCTTCCTAGTCTGAAGACTTCCTAGTCTGAGGCAACAAATCTCTTGCATTCATCAAGTTAAGAGTCAAAAAATTGCCATCCCTCTTCCTTAATTATCCAAAGTCAATCTGACACAAATGCAGAGTGCATCTATTACACTGACAGTTCTTTATAAAACCCAAGTAGTTCACTGATTACTGTTCACAGGAGAGCTACCAGGGTAGGAAACAACAGCAACGCATCCTGCACAAGCCTGGCAGTACCCTTACCCAGCAAATGGGAGGCTCGGATTCCACAGCCTCCTGCTGGAACTGGCCACTGTGTAGCCGAGCATGCCAGTTTGTGTGGCCAGAAAGAGGAAGCAAAACCGTAGGTTGCCTTTGTAGCTTACTTGCCAGTGGACTAAAAGGAGGCGGGGCGAAAGTCCAGACTTCTGGTGAACCTCAGATGATTCCTAAAATTTGATTTATTGGGTAGCAGGAACTGTAAGCAGTAGCTCAGTACAAGCACACTTAAAGCAGACAGAAATTAAGAGGTAGTCCACCTCTCTTTCTATCACACCCCCTCATGCTCCAGTCTTCCCAAACCACACCCGTATTTTCTCTTTTCTTCACCCCAAAAATTAGGACCCATCCCAATCCACTCACCTCCGTTCCTGTAAGGTGATTAGCAGAAACTGCATGTGGGAAGGTACCTGAACTGAAGGGTAAGCATCTCTGCAGAGACAGATATGGATTGTGAGTGACTGCTTGTATACGGGACTTTACCCAGCGGTTCGTATAACCACCTCCACACAGAAAACTACTTTCAACATACCACCCACAAGCAGTTTCTTTGATAACCACCAAACTGTCATACATAATAAACTTAGTTTACTTGGCAGAGTCAACACTCAAATGTTTTGAAAAACCTGTTGATCACTAGAGGTGTATGTGCTAGGTACGTATTTAAGAAGTATTGCTGTAAAAGCTGGGAATCATCATCTCTCTTCCAGTTATGTACTGTTATTTGGAAAACAGATGGAGGTGCCACTACATAAATTCAGGAAATTAAACCAGTGCTCTAGATGCATTTCACTGGAGCTTTGAATCATGCACAGGTAGGAATTTCAAAAACTGTGTCACCTCACATACCAAATAAGCTACCACACACCCAACACAGCACTTTAGATTAGGCACTACAATTCGGTAACCCAAACTTTTGTCATTAAGGCTCCTAGATTGTAAGCACTCAAGTAAATTACTGGATCAAACCCAGAGAGTCATATAAAATCAATATGAAAATTAAGTCAGGAATAAGTATGATGCGTTTAAGTTTATAACCTGTCTTATTGCAGGCAAATTTTCCGCTGCAGGCTAGCCCTCTAGAGCTGCTGTAATCTGCAAATTATAATTTCTGTTCTGGCAATACTGTGTATTAATTTAGCTTGTATGTCTTCTATTCTAAACAAACTGAAGCTGTTTAAGAAAAGCTATTTATGTCAAGATATATACTCCCTGAAAAAGCAGTGAAAAAGGTTTACCACTTCAATAAAAGAACACAGTAAGTTCATTTGGGTCAATACAGAATATAATGGTAAGAGCTATTTTTGAGTAACAACTCTGCAGGTGCACTTATTTCACAATGACTGCCACACCTGGGAGTTATTCTACAAATAGGCAAGACCTAGAGATATGATATTTTTGTTTGCCATCTGCAAATCTGAATTTAAACAGATTGGGATCACTGAATGGAAATCTAACATTTCAACTTTTTATTAGAAAGTTGAGAGGCCCCAGTGCGTGTAAATAGTGGCCAACAGTTAAATTTTCCCTTAGTTTTGTAACTTAAAAAAATTAAACATCTTCAGTATTTTAGTTTTGACACTGTAATAGCTACACTTAGATGTAATAATGGTTGCAAAGTAGGCTTCTTTAGTTTTACAAGGCATCTTTTAAAATTTTAGTTTTAGCAGCCTAAGTAGAGCAAGAAAAGGCATTATTTATAATATATGATTATTCTAAGGCAAAAAACCTGTAATTATTGTCTGAGACAGATAATACAAAAAATTAACTGTACTGTTCTCTATGAATGAGCTTTCCATGATATATTTTTTTTCCACGCAATTTCAAGTTCCTTTTCAGATAATAAGAAGCAGCAGTTTACATATGCAACTCTAAAAAGTCCTTGCTCTTTAGCTAATACCTTTTCCTGAGTCTTCCTATTTTGATGTTATTAGTTACTACTACCAGACTAAGGGAAGAGTGAATGCCAAGAAACATCCAGTCAAATAAATCACTTTTTTGCTACTAAAAAAAAAGCAACATTTTCGTGCTTCACTTCACATAAATAAGGTGGTCCCGAATACTGCGGTACAACAGCAGTACCCCTGAGATTATCTAATTTTATCGCCTCAGCATTACTCAGGGAAGTCAATGGAAATGCTATACAAGTAAATTGTTGACTAGCTCAGTCACACAAATCCCTGATGTAGCATGGCAACCAGAAGAACGTAAAATTTCCTTCCTATTATTGGTGAAGAGCTATTACTGAAACCATTCACATCTACCTACCCTTTATACTTGCACCTGAGAGACACACAGTTATCAAGGAGATTACAATTGCACTTCTTTCAATGTAGTTAATTGGTATAGAATGAAGATTTGACTACAAGATACAGCTTAAAAATAAAGTTACTGGTGTAACACATTAATGAGCAAGACAAAATGCATGCATATGTACACACACACAGAGGTTTAGTAACTAATAGAGAGAGAAAACAGGATTAAATTGAGATTTCTGCCATGCTGCTACCTCCTCCCTGATCTCTGAACTATGTTCCATTTTAACCTCATCTGTAAGAATGCCTGACAGCTGCAAACTACTTCTAATATTCTTTACAATCTTATTACAATTATTTAATAGATTAGTATGGAGCTAAAGCGCACTAAAAATAAGCTTTCCTGAAGTTCTATTACTGGCTTTTAGCTAAGATTATCTTCTTTGGCCTTGTATTTAACTCTTAGTATTTTTGATGCAACCCCGATAGTTTTTTCAGGACTTCAGACACTATTGAAATACAGTCATCTTTTCCTTATCCTTAAGTGAATTAGTTGGTCCGAGCTTACATGGTGCAGCTGCCTGCAGCACTATGCCCTGCATGTGGGAGGCATGCACTTGCACCAAAACCTGTCTTTCACTATACTGTGCTCCTTTCTAAACAAGGCTTTTGAGTATAGCTTCAGAAGATGCATGAACCAGATATATTCTTACAGTTTAAGCCTACATGCCCTTCATTAGTCATGTTTTCTCACCTTATCCCTCCATTATTCCAGGTAAGTAAAAGATGATTGTAAACAGAGTCTTTGTGCATGCATCAGACAGAACTCCAAACTCCTAGAGGAAGCTAAATAGTTGGTTTCTATTTGGTCCCTAACAGTAAAGCCTAAGCATTTGTAAAGTCAAAAGAAGTAGTATCTGATCTACTTGCATCCACTAGTTTTCAGTCAAACAGGAATTCACTGGTAGCCATCCGAAGCTGACCAATAAAACATTAATTTTTTTCCTGTCTTCAGAATAGCCTTGAAGCATCACCACTTCAAAACTGACAGCCTCACGGTGTTTAAGTAATTAGATTTTTCTTAAAACAGCAACTTTATTTCATCTATTTTCTAGTGCATTTTAAAATAATAATAAAACATACAGAAAGGTTGGAAGAAAATCCCTCTCTGCGTATACTGCCGTTGTAAGGTTCTGTAGCTAACCACATTTCTCACCTAGTGGAATTTTAGCACTGTGGAGTCCAAACATTTGACTGTTTCACGTTACATTGGTTTTCAGCTCTGGCATATGCTTTAGGCTTCCCACTTCCTTCTTCAGGACATTAAGCAAAGTTCTAGAACTATCCAAAATCTTCATGTAAGCAGCTTCAGTTTCGGCAAGAATTTTATCAAGCTCATTCCGTGACGCTACCTTTTGGGCCAGGTTTTCACATACACACTCCAGTTGTTCACTCAGAACTTGGATTTCATGCTGGAGTTTATTTTTTTCCTCTTCTGCTTGCTGGATTTGTTTGTTCAGCTCTTCTTTTTGCATACACAAGTCTTCAATGCATTTCACGAGCTCGTTATTGTAACCCTGAAGAACAGCTCCCTGCTGAGTCATCCTTCACTCCCCTTCCTGAGCTCTGCCACTGCTCCCTGAAGTCTCCTCTCAGCAGCAGCCTTCTGCACTCTAAAAAAAAAAGACAACAAAAACCAGAAAGAATTCTGTAAGAGAGTTATCATGAATAATGCTACGCTAGCACAGACGGAGCCACAGGGAAAGATGCTCTGTTTAAGGTTAACATGCTAGTTCCAAGTTGTGCCACATCTCTTCCCTTTTCAGGAAGGGGGCAGGACAAAATTCCACATATACACTACACCTTTACTGAAAACTGGTCTCTCCTACGATACCCTCATAGCAATTCTTAACTCTGGTATCAAAAAACTTCTATTATATTTTATAATACCTTAATATTACTCTGAATATATGCTTTGTACCTCAGACTTCGAGGGTTTGGTCACAAATAACCAAATGACCCTCTCCCAGGAGAAAGCTCAGCAGTCACCACCAGCAGCGGCGGCGGCGGCATCCACTCGGCCTCTGATGAAGGAGACCGTCCTCGCAAACTGAGCGCCTGGCATCCACTTCAGAGAGCCTGGGGCCACCTGAAGCAAACCGATCTGGTGCTGTTGGCTACTCACGTGCGCCGCGTGACAATTTTACGCGTGTGCCGAGACGTGGATGAACCGCTTGCTCGACGGGTGCGGCCGTTAGCGCCCCTCACCCGCCGCCCCCGCCGCAAACCCCCCCTCCCGGGCCGTTCTGCCGCCAGCACCTGGCTCCCTCAGCGGCCGGGGCTGCGGCAGCCTGGCGGCGTTTCTTCAGGGGCCGGGAACAGAGCCCCACCACCGCGGGTCGGGAGAAAACCGGCGCCGCCGCAGGAGCCGGGCGGCAGGACAGGGCAGGCCCCAACCCGCGCGGCTGCCGCCACCGCCTCCCCAGGGACATTTTAACAACCTCTTCACCGCTGAGCGCTTCCTCGCAGAAGACCAGCCGTACACAAAATGGCTCCTGCCTGTACATCGAGTCCCCGGGCGGAAGGGGAGGAGGGGGTAGGTAAGAGGAGACCTTCCCTTTCCTATCTCGCGGCCGGGCGCCGCTCCCCCCACCCCACCGCTTCTCTCGCAATTGTCCCTATTGCCCCCACCTGCCTGGCGTTCCCGCCCTGCCGGCTCCCAGCGAGAAAGCCGGCTGCCCTGCCGCGGCTCGGCTCCTTCTCGGCCCGGCCCGGCCCACCCCACCCGCGCGGGGAAGCGAGACGCGGCGCTGCCGCCAGCGCGGCCCCCCGAGCGGCGGGGGCTCCCCTCGGCCAATCAGCCGGGCGCGCCCGGCCAACGGCTGCTCTGACAGGCAGTGCCTCGGAGCCGTCGGGTGAGGGGTCACGGAAATACCCGAGCGGTTCCGAACGCGGCGCCACCCTGACGGTAGCGTAAAAACATCTCTACGGAAATAACCGATGTTTTCCGAAGACAGGTAGCGTTCGGGAGAGGAGGACGAGGCGGGCCGGCCGGTGGGAGGAGGAGGGAGGAAGAGGGAGGGAGGAGAGTTACGGAACGAGCCGATGTTTGCCGAAGGGAGAGATTGAAGGGCGTTGGGCTCGGCGAAGGCAGCCGATGTTTCCCGAAGGCAGAGTCGCCCGAGAGCAAAGGGGACAGAGGGGACGGAGCGTGTCGGAAAGAGCCGAAAAGAGCCGACGTTAACCGAGCGCGGCGTCGCCCGAGTTTCCCGGATGTAGTTGGAGGAGCGGCGGCGGCGGCGGAGGGCGCAGCGGGGGGAGGAGGCGGCCGCGGCGGCAGCAGCGGCGGTGGCGGCGACGGCGGCGGAGTCCGTGCTCCCGGAGTGTCTCAGCGCGCGCGGGGCCGAGTTGCTGGCGTCTCCCCTCTCGCTGTGCGCGGAGGAGATGGGCCCGTGAGCGCTGCTCCCAGCCGAGCTGCCTGAGCCGCCCCCTCCCTCCCTTCCCCCCTCCCTGCCCCCGGTCGGCGGCGAGGCGGAGCGCTGCCTCCCCCTCCTCCCCCCTCGGCGCCTGTGGCCCGGCCGCGGCCGTCCCCTCCTGGTCCCCTCACACTCACACACACAGGCCGGGCATTGATGGTAATGTATGCGAGGAAACAGCAGAGACTCAGTGATGGGTAAATCCCTTCCTCCTCCTCTGGCCCCTGCCCCCGCGGGGTCTCCCCCTCCCCTCCGCCATGTTTGGGCCCCCTTCCCCGGCGGCCGGTAACGGTTGTTCGCTAACGTCTCTCTCTTTCTCTCGCTTTCTCTTTAGCTGTCACGACCGCAGGGGGGACTCGCAGCCCTACCAGGTACCTCAAGCGCCGGCCGCTAGGCCCAGGAGGAGGAGCAGGGGAGAAGCGGGGGGGGAGCTACTCCAGCGGAGGCTTCGGCCGCCGCCGCAGGCCGCGGTGCAACAGACGCCTCGGTCCCGTCCCTCGGCGCCGTTTCAGGCCCGGGGGGAGCAGGGGGGGGGGGGCGGCGGCGGCCGCGCGAGGGGGGAGCGGGGCTCC
The DNA here is from genome assembly GCF_030936135.1 of Gavia stellata. Taxonomy (NCBI): domain Eukaryota; kingdom Metazoa; phylum Chordata; class Aves; order Gaviiformes; family Gaviidae; genus Gavia; species Gavia stellata. Next base: position 17,941,528 of record NC_082599.1, on the reverse strand, counting down.
GGCGCTCTTCTTAGGCCTGCGGGGCCGGGGCGAGGAGGAGAGGCCTAGTGCGACCCATGTAGGGCTTGGGCCTAGGAGTCGGGGAGGGTACAGTACGAGGGGCAGGAGAGCGAGCCGGGGTCACTTGCTGTGGAGTGGAGACCCAGGGGGAGGTGAGTGTTTTCCTTTTAAAAACAAAAGGCATTTTGTTCTTCCCCCACCCCCCTCCCCAAGTCCTTTCTTCTCCCCAAAACTGCTGCTGTGGGCTGTAACCCGAGCAGGGCATGGTTTCAGACCCTGAATAACTGGGGTTGCCAGTAAGGCTTAATTTCTGCAGTTGCCAGCTGCTAGGCATATTCAGAAACCATCAAATCCTTAACCTGCTGACAATAACCTCAATTTCTGTAAGGTGGAGACTATTCCTCTGCTGGGTCTACTGAAAAAAAAACCAGTTCTCAGAATGTGAATCTGGGGAATGCCATGTATTGTGATATTGCTCTCCTTAGGGCACAGAATTGAACTGTTTTATTGCATTTCTGTGTATTTATATCATTGTGAAGTGTAATCTGACAGTCCAAGGCAGCTGTCAGTGACAGTTCATGCAAATGTAAACATTTGCCACTCAGAAGCTCACACTGCAAAATCAAGGCGATCAAAAGTGAGGCAGAACATGTAAGTTTTGGTAAATACTTCAAAATGAATTGTCACATTACATGTTTTGGACCCCCAGAGTTCTAGGGTTTTTTATTACACCTGTTACAGCGTTGCTAATAGTGAAAAAACCTTGTAGAAGTTCAAGGTAGTGGTGAAACTGAGTGGCCTTGACTATGGTATGGAGGACATACTCGAAGTTTACACTGATTCATTGTAACTTTCTGTTTATATTCTTAATACCAACTGGAGACTTGTGCTTCTCCCAAAAGTGCAGAAGCATTGTGGCCCATTTACTGCTGAAAGTGTGTAGTCCATCAGTGAAAAGACAGAGAAATTAGGTTTTTCTTAACAGCAACTGTTATGTTGGATGTAATAGTGGGAGAAAAATGGTTTGAGTTCTAATTACAGAACTTGTTGCTTTAATGTAGGTAATTAAAATTAGAAAGGCTAATGCTGATTGTTTAAATAGGAAATGAAAATTAATTAACTTTAAAAAGTGTTTTGGAAAGAGATCTAAAATTTAGAAATAATATTTTAACATCAGTTCTGTGACTTCATATCTAATGTAAATGCCTGTTCTCTTGTGATCTGTTACAGGCTCTTAAGTACTCATCCAAGAGTCACCCCGGTGGTGGTGATCACCGTCATGACAAGATGCGAGACACCACAGATCCTTCACCACCAAATAAAATGTTGCGGCGCTCTGATAGCCCTGAAAACAAATATGGTGACAACACAGGGCACAGTAAAGCAAAAAGTGTGCATACTCACAGAGTTAGAGAGAGGGATGGTGGTGAGTTATCTTTAATTAACCTTTATTTAAGCAGTTACTAATTTCTCATAAATATTAAAATTTAGCCATTCTCACTCAGGTGATGAGAGTTTTACACTAAATATGCCTTGTACTGTGCTCAGAAGACTGCAGTGAAACCAAAGTGCAAGTTTAATTGGAAGCAATCATTTAGGCATTGTAACACCTATTAATTTTCTTATTCTTACAGGTATGGTAGTTTTTCTTATAACCACAAAGATTAAATAAACTTTTTTTTTTAAATTGGTATGTCTCATTTACTTTAGACATACTGCAACATTTGATAACATGAAATAGTATTCTGGATTTTTCACTAACAATAAACATTAGCTTTTTAGAGACTTTTTTTTAATAACTTTGTGTTATTGTGATGCTATACTGTGTAGTTACATGCTTCATAGACTAAACCCTATAAGAAATTAAAAAAAGCTTCTTCATATTTAGCTACTGTGTACAACTCTTAACAATCAGAAAATGATAATCAAAAGTAGCACTTCCTAGAGTCTGTCTTGGCAGGAGCTTAGAGAAGAAGTTCACAGTCAAGTCAGCCTCCTGTGTTTTTACAGGATATTATAGACAGGAGTAATATCCCCAATATTTTTTAAGTGATGTTAATTTCAATCCCTACTTCCTAGAAAAAGGAAAGAATAGGATTTTCCTTTTGCTAAAAATGGTAACAGTTGCAGTTTAGAAAACCCTGGTTACTGACTGAATTTGGAAGCGTGTTTTCTGTTTTGTAAGTACTGTATTTGGTCCCTGTATCGAGTTATAAAGTGAAGTATTCAAGTAGAGAACTTAGAGCTTTAAATCAGTGCTTCTTTGTTCTATATGAAGTTAACAACTTGTGATGTACAGATATATTTATTGCTGCACTATTGTTACCTGTTATAATAGTTAAAGTAAAATAAAGAAAATATCTGTAAGTACCTTTTAGGAAATACTAGTTCCACACTACAAATGTGTTTATGGTATGCAGGCATTACAATTCCTATATGTTTTTGCTTCTTTGGATTAATACAGAGGCTCTGTAGACCACTAGTAATCTGGTATTATTGTGTAGAAGGATCATAAAAACAAATATCTCTTGTTAGTGCACTGATTTTCATTATATCTTATTATACTTGAAAGTATAGTAATCTCAGAATTAAATGCATGTGCAAGGCCAGTAGGCTGCTATTCTGTGCTACTTTTCAGGACACAGAGGTGTCATCTCTTATTTCCTGTTCACCTGTCCAAACATACTTGTCCTACATACTCTTGCAATTCTGCTTAGTTTTGCTACAATCAGTAATTCTTTCTGCTTCAGTGGAGCTACATTTAGTGGAGTTAGGCATGTATGAAAACATGTGGAGGGCAAGGCTCTATATGGGGAGTGTCTTTGCTTATTTGTGTGTTGGAATTGTTTTTAAGATAGGAAAGACATTCTGAAGTCCTCACTGAGTCCAGCTGGATTTAATAGTTGGGGAATGACCTGAAGCATGGATGTATACAGTAATGATGAAGGAAAATTAATTATTTGTGGTTTTGTAAGTGGAAGGAACACTATCCCATTGTACCTTCTCCTTCCCCAGGCTGTTAACACAGCGGAAAATTTCTTTTATTCTGATCTGAAAGTGGTCCTTGGCACATCACATGTTAATAGACTGGGAGAAGGAAGTAGTCCTCAACAGTCTGAGGGAAATTACTAATTTTAAAAGATGAGTATTTGTACTATTTAATGGAAAGAAGTGATTTTTTTTTTTTTTGGTGGTGTTAGTAAGGTTAGTTTGGTTCCAGTTTCAGCTTTTTAAAATATATTCAAAAAAACTGAGGTTGTGTTAAATCCTGTGTATCGCATGTAGTAAACCAAAGCTGAGCAGATGTGAGCAGGAGGATATCGACTTTGTCTTTGATTTAGTAAAACTTTCTGGCAGTATGAGTTGAAGGTAGGTGTTAGAATATAGGTGAAATGCTCTGGTATTACAGACATTTGAATATTGCTAATACGCAAAAGACGGAATCTATAATTTACCATGTTCTCTGTCTATTGGATTACACTGAGGTACTGTTACTGATAGAGTATTGCCTTAGTTTTGCAATTACAGATGTACAGTGGAAAAAATAATAAAAAAAAAATTAAAAATTGCTGAAATTTTTCATTGAAGTCCTAATATGACTGAAGAGTATTCATTGGCTTTGATGCTACTGTAGTTTTCTAGCTTGTTTTCTTTTCTTTTTACACTCTTCTGAGGGAAAAAAAAAGTTTGGTTTTTTTTTGTAATTGCTGTGCATTTCATTATTTTAAAATCAGTGGTGCTTGATTTGGAACTACTACGAAGGTGTTATTGCTGAACTTAACAAAAAAAATCTAATTGAAAAATCTCCAATATTTATTTCCCCAAACTGCATTAAAGTCCCAAACAAACAATCTCTTTTTCTCTCATCCCTTAGAAGACCAAACTGAACAAAAATCTGGAGTATTACTACTGAGCATAAAGCCGAATTAACCTAATCTCTCCCTTTCAAGTCAATGTTTAAAAAGTCACTCCTATATATCTCTTAGTGATTTTTGCTCTGAAGTGAAACAGGAAGATTCACTGGTGCAGCATGCTGATACTTGGGACTCATTTAGTCATGACTGGTTCACTTTTTTTGTGGTGAAGACAAGTGGCTAAATGTCATTTAAAGGTTTAAGCGTACATGTATAAAATGTAAAAGCTATAATTAAATTGATTGGAAATTAATAAAAATGGTATAACTTCCCCCTGCGAGTAACTTTGCTACCTGTATAAAGGTATTTGTTGTTAGAGCTTATTTTTGCAATACTCATGGCAGAATCTTTTCTGTTTGTAGAACTGTAATCCATGGTAAGAAATTCAATTGGTTTCAGTTAAGGTTTTAAAACGTGTTATGGGTAAGCCCTCCATACTGATACAGTGCAAACAAAGCATTTTTCAAAGCTGCTTACTCTATGGTTTCTGTGGAAAGAGACTACATACAGAGACAATTGTTTCTCTGGGGAGAGACTTCCAAGTTTACCTTGGACTAAACATGGTAGAGTACTTGCAAGTTTTTGTTACATCCCTGGTTTCCAAAGAGTACTTGTACATCCAGCATATCAAAAAACTGCAGTAACTTTGTTCTTGCTTTCAGGTCCTTGTGCATGGGGACATTGTCTCTGTGTGCAAGTGTTTAAAACATAATGAACAGCTACCCCCCTCAGTGCATCTCTTATTTATAGGTCAGCTGCTATAGGCAAGTGTGGAGTTTGAAGAGATTAGGGGGTCTTAGGAGACCAACTCAAGTGTAAAGTTCCTTAACAGTAACAAATAGGGACTTAAAGCTAGCATTGTTTACAGGGAATTGAACTACCAAGGGCCCTGTAGGTGTGGAAGAGTGTTTCCATTAAAGAAAAAAGGGAAGTAAAAAGTACAAAGATTTGAGGGTTCTCATGCTTGAGGATGGACAGACTGAGAGCATAGATGATCCTTGTAGGTCTTTTTAAATGCATAAATGAAGTGATATTGGTGTACAGGAAAGAAAACAAAGAGGTCAGGTAAGTAGGGTAGCTTTGGGAATGCTGTAAGGGAGATTATATATATTACTTATGAGTAAAAATTGCAAGATGCAATCCTTGGTAAAAAGGGGAAAATGATGTTTCTTTCTATTTCAGTGTATGGGGCAGAATAACCAACTAAGATACATAGTAGAACTTTGTGCAAAAAAAGTTAGTTCAGTTAAGCCCCATGTACTGGAGAGTTGTTTCTTATTGTGAAGAAGATACTGTTTTGCTACTTTTATGTCTAAGAGACTGAAAAATCTGTGTTTGCTTCATGTCATGATCTTACTGAATTGTTTAAAATAACACATGGAGAGCATTAATATACACAGCATGAAATCTTTTGCTGGATTGTGTGCTACGTAGGCTATTTTAATGACATTTGATTATTACTTCTGATATTTAAATTCCAAAATATAACTGAACTTTTGTGAGTATGTTTCTTTTGCATGGTTTTTTAGTTGGCAATTAAGAATACTGTCAATGACCACTGTTATTGACTGTAATACAGTTCTAAAATTGAAAATCCTACTGCTGTTAGAGACTGAATTGAATATTTTATCTCATGAGTTTGCAGTTCTGTTGAAGTAGTGGTGGGAGCTTCTGTCATGAAGTGTTGGCTTGCTTTGTTTCCAGTGGTTCCTGAAGGAGTTCAGAGTCCTCATAGCAAAGGGACAGTGAACAGCTGGAAACAGAGAGCTAGCTTTTCTTTTCTGTCTTGTCCTCCTCTACTGCAAGGGTTGCTAAGAGGCTAACTGCTGATTAAATTAGCGTGATCATTGACCAGCAGTCAAAAATAAACAGGGTGTTAGGGCAGGTACAAGAGAGTGGAAGCTGCCTGGCCAATGTGCATTGCAAAGAGGAAATTGCAGGGTAGGTGGAAAGAGGGAAGTTGAGAGTAATGAAGCATGGCAAGGAAGAAGCTGGAATAGATTCTATCTAGTTAGTTAGTATTAACTGCTGTTAATGTTAAAGTAATTATTCATTACTATGAAAACTGTTTCCTCACTGTAACTGTATGGTCAAAGCTGGGATGAGAGAAGTCTGTGATCACTAATGAGAGTACGCTCTCCATGAAACATGCTTTGAACACCACCCCCAACATCCAAGTGTTAAGAGGTGATTCACTCCCCTAGTTCCTTGAATATTGGCTGTGTGGATGTCTCTAAAGGAAGCAGGGTTTGGTGGTTGGTTTGTTTTTAAGATAAATACAATTGCTTCCAGGACCATTCATCTCTTAGAAGCTTTTCTCTGGATTAAAAAAAAAAAAAAGATGAAAAAAGTAGATTTCTGTGGTTTTCTAATTTTTAGAAAAGCTTTCTTCCAAGTCTCACTAGTACTACTAGTACCTTCAGTTGAGGGGGGGGTTAATTTTAAGTTTGCTTTAAAATTTTAGAAGTTTTAGATGGAAAGTAGCTTTACATTTACTCAGTATATTTGGTGATGTTTCTGAAGTGAGTTTTTGCTGGATCAGCTGTATAACCATTTTTTTTGTTTGTCACTCTGCTGTGAGGATCTCTAATAGAAAAGAAATCGGAAAGTATGTGATCACAGAATCATAGTAAAGGAATTAACTTGTGTATGTACTTTTTAAATTTTGAGGTTTACAATATTAATGTTCAAAATTGCTTTTGAAGAATGGCTGCAAATCTTGCTTTTAAAAAGCACAGGATGGAAGATACAAAAATCTAATTTTATATTCTTAATATTAGGAAAGAATTGTGATCTTAATATGATGGTATTAAATGCTAAGTCTTTATCCATTTAGGTGGGTGGAGTCCTCTGCGTTTCTTTTCATGAAGTTCAAGTATCTGTTGTGAGAGTAAAGATGTATTAATAGGAGACTTCATCTGAAGTGGAAGCTGCAGCAAATGGCAATAAGCAATGCTGTTCGTTTGTAACTTATTGCTGCAGCCACTTCCCAAAATCCATTGCTTTTAGGACTTTGACATTGGGAACTTCCAATTTCACTTACTATTCTTACTTTCTTCTACTTGCTAGTATATAAAATACAGATCTGTAAATAGGTCCCCTGAAGGTTTCCCTTTATGGTTGGTCTGTTTAAGGAAATACGTATCTTCAAGTGTTTTAAGAACTCATAAACTTAGTTTTTGGATTGTAAGTGCAATTTGTTCAAGTCAGTCTAATAGCTAGACCTGGTAAGCTTTTGCATGTAAGCTTATTCCATGTTCTGGAAAAGGGAAAATAATATCTATATACAAGATTTGTTAAATTTGCTTATCTTTGGTATATGAGCTAATCATAAGCAAATTATTTTTACTTAGCATCATGTTTTCTTAATGTATGCTTCTAGCCTCTAACTTTGCGGAAATGGAATGTACCAGCCTATTAAACTTGTACTTTTGCATTGCTTTTCTGAAGGCGAAAAAAAGCAATGAAAACTGTTAGTTTCTGATGAGCTGCCTGCTAGCAGGCTGTAGTAAAGATAGCAATTTGTAAATTATGTAGCTTTTTTTACTGGGATTACTCTGTGTTCTCTAACAGCCCCCAATTAAAGTTAGTTCCTTAACCACTGTTTGGGACACGGCTGCTTTCTAAGAAGAGAAATATTGGTTATTGACAGTTCATATTTGTTTTCCCTGCAGTTTCTACCTATTCTTTATGAAGTATTGAGTAAGCCAAGTATCATTAAAACTACGCAGAACTTGGAAGAGAAAGCTCTGCCTCTGTTTTGGCTGAGAGGAGGTGATGCTGTAATAACTTTGCTGTGGAAAATAGCAATTCAATGGCACCCAACTTAATGTTAACTACATTTGTTTATGGGGTCAGGCTTTCATATAATTTCATAGGCACTTCCACTGAAAAACCTCTCAATGTACAGAGAAATTGTTCCTTATATAGTTCTTCAGTAAGGAAGAAAACTGTACTGGCAATGAAAGGCAGTTCTCAACACTGATGCTTCTAGGCTTATGCTTTGTCAGTAGTTTGTTGTAGTGTAAAAATGAATCCTTTCTGGACTTAAACGTAGCTCTTGAAAAGAGAGAAACATTTCTTTATATTAAGATTGTTATCCTTTTAATGTTTTCTCTCAAATTATGAAGGGGTCACCAAACTTTGTTGTACTTGACTGCAGGTGTTCTCTGCCGTAACTTCAATATTAGAAGATTCTGTTTCCTTTCTTGAAGACCTTTTACAGACTTCCTAGCTTTTAACAATAAAACTACCCTAGAAAAAACATGTAAGTTCATTAGCTGCTCCTTTATCCCAATAACATTTTGCTAGTAGTAAAAGAATGCTGTTTAGTTCTGAGCTTCTTTTGGTTGTTTTACACATTTTGTGCAGGTTTGCTTTTTTACTAAAGTAGTGTATTTTTCCATTTGAAAGCACTAGTCTAATACAGGGAATTCATGTCTAGATTTTGACATGAACCTGTATCCCTTCAGTACTTTTGCCTATTAAAAAAATCCTAACTGCTATTGTGGCTTACCAAATTTTTGCTGAATATTTTATCCCTTTTCTGAAATCAGAAATTTCTGCCTGCAGTTGTATGCACAGGGAGTTACCGTAGGCTAACATTTTTATTTACTGAAATTTTTTTGGAAGTGTTGCTTTGTGAAACAGTATTTTGAAAACCATTCATCTGTAGTAAGTGGAAAGTCTGTGGTAATGAATATGTAAGGAACAAAATTGCATCAATTTCTGAAGTGTAAGCTTCTAAAATAAATTGCTGATCCTGCAAATTTTAAACACTTCCTACATTATGCCAAGACATCTCTTGAATCTGATACTCAACTATTTTCCCGCTGCAGAAAGTTTTTTCTCAGACTTTCAACAGCAAAAAAAAAAAACAAACCTAAACCAGCGAAATAGCCTGGAATTCTCCTACATCCACTTTTGCATCACTCTTTTCCTCTTAGGCAGTGTTTAATTTTTCTCCCTACTTTCAAGCTTGTGAAGCGAGATACATGTTTTAAGGCACAAATTGTACTTGCCTACTGACTAGAAGTAGACTCCTGGAACAGTATTCAAGAATAATGTCCAGTTGGAAAGTCTGCTTTCCAAGTTACTGGAAAGGGAGATAAATTTTTGAGCAGATGACTGACAAGAGACCACACTATGCACTCTTCTTATCAGATGGGTTAAGAGACATCTGGTAAGCTTTTGTGGCCTTGACTTATGTTTCCATGCATGCAGCAATATTATATTGTGTTTGAAATTAATGGCAAATAAGAAGCCTAAAGGCCTTTGTTGATTAGGCCGCATGTTACTTTGGGATAATCATTCAGTTCCTTACTGTGATGACTGTAATGAGAAGAGTTGCAAAGGAACGATATGGCAAAGTTTAATGGTGTAATTTTTTCTGCCCCAATTTTAAAACATAACTAACTTTGTTTCTGCAGCAGAGGTATGATAAAAATTTTAACATCCTGCTTTTGTCATCACTCAAAAAAAGAGATGTAATGCAGTATTGAAGTGCTTCATGACAAGGGCAAGGCAGTCAGAAATATGAACAATTAGTTTCCAGAGCTAAATTCCCAGTGTCTGAAGGGCAGCAGGAATCTTCAAGAGTCTTCTTTTTGTCTAAACTTCTGTCATTAATTTTCTGATACATGTCAACTAACTTCTCTGACCTGCTATCTTGGGTAGACATGAAATAGGCAATTCTTAGCCACTGAGGAAAATATTTTGAGATCTTTAAGAAAACATTGTTTACATTGTATGTTTTATAGATCAAAACCTGGCAACTGATATATCCCAAAACTATAAAACTTGTGATCATCAAATTTTTATTTTTTTTTTTTTAAATGTGCATAGGTTTGCTCTTGGACTTCAGTAATAACATTTTTTTTCTATCTACAAGGAAGAAATGGTAGGATCATTTATACACTATCAGTAATTTGATACTGAATGGCAAATAATAAAAACTGCTCACTAGTACAGAGCTAGCTAAGTTATGCAAAAGTGAAAATTCTGATTAATCTACAGGAATATGTAAAAATGGTCCACTGTGTAAAAAGTTACAGGAAGGAGATTATAGGAAGGAGAGTAAGACTTTACAGAAAGTAGATACTGTGCAGAGAGATGACTCTTAAAACAGACATGAAACTCATACACAATTAAGAGCATAAATATTGAGTGCAGTATTAGCCAGAAGGGTTATATGATCTGAGGAATATCAAGTAGGACTAGAGAGATTACCTTTTAGTGCTAATGTGACAGCTGCTGGAATATGGTCTCTGTTTTGATTCTCACCGTTCAGAAAGTATGCAAAACTGCAGATTTTCAGAGAAGAGCCAAGAAAATGACTGCAATTGAAACTCATGCATTAGGAGAGACTTGAAGAGCTCTTGGTATAGTTACAAAGGAAACATTAAGGGTTTGTTTGATTAATAATTACAGGGGAAAAAAATGGCATACTTACGAGTTCTTGAATGTAGCAAACAAAGGTGAAAGATCCAGTTAGCTTAACATAAATATTCAGAAAACAGAAATTTGGCACAATTTTCAGTGTTGTTAGTGACAATTGGAGTGACGTATTGTGATGAATTTTGCAGGGGTGGAAGTTTTGAAACTGGATGACTTAAAGACAATTTCTAAGGTTTGTTTCATGCAGAAAGTTCAACTAGTTGATTAGAGGTCTGCTGATAGATAAAACAGTAATGTGAATATTTCTAGTTTAAATGTTGTAGATTAGTGGACTTCAAATTGAAAGGGATTAAAAGTTGTTAATTAACTTTGTAAGTAGCATTTCTGTGATAACTTCCCCCCCCCCCAATGGTTGATCTTGTCTCACAGCATGTGAGGATTATGAACCTATGAATGTGTTTCATATTGCTTTGTAGGATTTTCGGTCATTGAGATTATGTTGTTTTGAGTGCCGTTGTGGGGTCAGGTGGAGCTATGATGGATGTATTGGCAGTAGAATTCAGTATTTGCCTGCTGCACTGGTACAGTCTTAAGTTCTTGTTTTCTTTGCCAGAAGAACTTGTTACAGAAAGGTTGACGTGCTTATCTCACATGCTTTTTAGAGTGATCTATAAGGCCTTTCTCTTCCCCCCTCACCATCTCCCAGCATACATTTGATTTCAAAGTTAAATTTGTGAATATGAAAGTTGGAGAGTAATTGATAGCTTCTTTAGATAAAGATTTCTCCTTGGGATAGAGAAATGCTGTACTCCTTAAACGTGTTGTGTGTAGATCATGTTTATGCAGGATAATGTGAAGTGAATTTAGAGAATAATGAAACTAAAATCCTCTTTTTTTTTTTTCTCCCCCAAAAGTATGGGATTACATTTAAAAGCTGGTTTAGGTTTATCAAATTCTGTAGTTTCTGTTTCCACATCTTTTCTTCTTATTTACTACAGTTAAGGTTTTAGTTTAAATGTACTGAGAATTAAAACAGATTTAGAATCTATTTTCTTCTGAATTCTGATACAGAAGTTTTCACTCAACAGAAATTATTACTGTGTCTTGCAGAACTTCTTGAAGAGGCATGTTATAGGCAGAAAGAACTCGTAACATGTATTAAATAAAGCTTTCCTTTAAACAGTCAACAGTCTTTGCCAGGACAGCTTTCAAATATTTAAGATAATAAAGTCAAGATACACAATGAATTAACCAAATGAAACTGTAGTCAGTGTTTTTTTTTTTCTTGCTTCCATATGAAGTCTACTGACCTATCTAGATATTTTTCTTGTAATTCATTGTGACCATAAAGGAAGGCGAGAGGCTAATTGGACATAGGACGAGGGCTTGACAGTGACATCTGGTTCCTTGCTACCCATTTTTCTTATTCCTGTCCTTAGCTTTAACTTTGGCTGTGAATGTGAGAAACAGATCTGGGTTTAGAGACTACGATGGCTACAGGGTGAGATGAGAAGCAGGATAAACTAGGTTACTTCTGCTTATATAAAGATTAAACCAGTTTTATTTAAATCTTAAATAAGCCAATATTGAATGGAAATCAGTCACAGATCCTTTTTGGAGTAATTTTACTAACATTTTGAAAAATAATAATAATAATAAAGCCTGATCATGGTTGAACTAGTACAGGGTCTTACTGGGGAGAAAATATAAAGGAATTCTAAAGAAATTGGTAAAATTACATTTTCCTATTTTTTTAGTATTTGTGATACTTGTTTTTTAAAAATGCAGAAAAAGCTGTACGCTATGAAAGCATTGTGTCATTTCATATGTTTATGTATTTGGTTAGAAAATGTTAGCTGCATGTGTTTGATCAGTTCATATCTTCTCTGGTTTTAGGAGGCAGTGGTTGAAGGCATATGATTTTTGTGGCTCAGGAAATTCCTACTATAAAATCAGTGTGGGTTGTTGTTTTTTGTTTGGGTTTTTGGGGTTTTTTTTGTGTGGGTCCATTCGATAACATGAAATTCCTTGTTACCATTTTCTTACTTTTAGACAGTTAACATAGCTACTGAAAGTGTAATCGAAAATGGCTCATCTATGCCTCCTCAGGGGCAGGTGATTAAAACCCCGAATGCTGCCATGTTTATGTGGGGAGGCCTGACTCCTTTTGCATGTGTATAGAGCTCAGCTAATAGAATAGAAGTTCCCACCTAGTGGTTCCTGAAAGGGGAATGATGTTGGATCACTTCGATAAATTAAGAGGAAGAAAATTTATTTAGCTGTGTCATCTTTGGATGTGTTTTTTAATCCCAAATACCATACATCTTGAATTTACTACTGCTTGCTGTTTTCCCTTGAAGAGTGTACTTCAAAACTGTCACTGTCATTACTCCGTACAGTTGTTTTGTCTGAGAACCTGCCTACCAGAGAAAAGCTTGTGAAAAGATAAACTGTGAACGTGGTCTTTAATTTCTGCAGAAAAAAAATGCAATCAGCTAATACTTAGAAATGTTTGTTAATATATAATTTTTTTTAGTAAAATCTGGAGTAATTTCTGGCCTGTTTTAGTGAAGTGAGAGCTTCAAATTTATTCTCTAACTGCCCCTAAAGATTTGAGATTTCAGTGATTTTGGTTTTGACAGTGGTGTTCTTTAATCTGCTTATTCCAAGAATCTGAAGATCAGCCTTTTTATTAAAAGAAGACATAATTTGAAAAAATATCCATAGTAATGAACATGTTAATATTAGACTTTACTAGATTCAAGCTAAGTTATTGTGTTAAATTGCCAGCATTGGCGCTTGCTTATGGAAGAGATCTCAGCATAGTTAAACTTCTAAAAAAATCCCTCCTGCCCCTTTTTCAAACCTGTTACATCTGTTCCTGTAAGAATTTCAGTATCCTTAGTAAGATTAAATTATTTTTTTTTTAAAGCTTTTTTTTTGAAAGAGAAACTGTCTATATTTCACCATAATATCATAGAAAACTGATATATTTAGGCATGTTGGGCTTTCTGAAAATATTTTGAAGCAGCAGTACTTATACTCCATCCCAGTTAAACAGATGAGTTCCTTTCCCTTGTTTTCCTGGATTTCTTAAATATCATGCTGTTTTATGTCTTCCAAAGCAATGATCTTCAGTGCTTTCCTAGGTAGATTTGTTACTGAGTTTGTTAGAGTAGCAGAGTTACAAATTATTCATGTCTTATCAGTAGCAAAAGCAGAGAAAGGAGATTATGATCTGCCCTGCTCATCTCATCTGTTATCTTTCAAACATACCTATTCACTCCCAAATGTGTAAAAAAACCCAAAGAATACTTTTTTGTTAAGGCATATAATTATAACTAATGCACATTTGTACATAAACTCTTCTGTACAAATTAGGCAATGCACTTTACCGATTTTTTTTCTACTGTATTTATTTCACGTAATTATGTTTTTCTGGATGATGGTGTGTTCGTGTCGGGTATCCCCCTTGAATAACATCAGCGGGAGTTCAGATCTCTTCTAGTTAAGTAGTTTGAGTAGTGTGCTCATTCAGACATCTGCACCTGACAGGTTAACACAGACTTAATTTTTAAAACAGCTCATTTCTTTTGAAAGAATACTATTTCTACTTGACTTAATAAAAGAAATAATATGATCCTCTTCCAATTCCAGTAGTGTAAATTTCACCTCTTTCACTGTCAAAACATGGCCTATACTAATGATTGCAGTCTCTGTATAGTCCTTTTGAAAGTGTTTGCTTAACTAGGGAAATAAAATGAAACACTTAGGCAACCAGACAGTCTTAAAACAGATTTTCAGTTTGTAGACATAACTTTAGCTTTTGTGGAGACACACATTTTCTGCTAGTAAGGAAACTCCAGGAAAGAACAGTTGAATTTTAAGTATATGTTTAAGAATTATTTAATGGGAAGAGGGAGGAATTGTCTTGTCAGCTACTGTGCTTTAGATATTTGAAAACCCTATTGCACCATACCTTTATTAAGCCATGCTAAACATCCAGTCTGAAACTAATGGTTGGACTTGATGATCTTGTAGGTCTTTTCCAACTGTAATGATTGTGTGATTCTGTAAAGCTGTGAATCCATCGTATTAAACCCACAGCACTATATATATTAATTCTTAGGTGGATCCTTGCATGCTGCATCCCTCCCACCCCAAGCCCTGGGCCAGCATTCCTTTTTTTAATGAAGAACTTCTGTGTGGCAGAAATTGATTTGACTTGTTTTTTCAGAATGTTATTAGCATCTCTTGTTTTCAAAACCAATTCCCAGTTGAAGAATAAATAAGCATAAAATTAAAATCTTTATACTTGTTGCATATTTATACTGCAATAAATACATATGTGGTATAGCATGTCCTGAACTGAGAGTACTTTGTCTAAGCCTAATCATTTCACAAGTTATCACGTAAAAGTTTATTGAGCAACTGCTGTTTCTAACACTAAATATTTTCAAGTTAGCTTGCTTATTTATGATGAGTTACTAAAAATTTCACAGACATTGCTGTAGTATTAGAAGAGAAGTAAAGTTCTCTTCAACTGGCAAATATATTAATATCACTTAAGCAGTGACCTTGTATTGAAGTGGAGTTTGGTTCTTGTCAGATATGGTTATTAAGTAACTGGAGGATGAATAAGGCTTTCTTGTGTTAACCTACAAAACAAAAATTAAATAGAACTCAATGAGGCAAAATTCTGCATGCCTTTGGAGAGTAGTAAAATTTGATGTATCTTGAGATATGAATTCGAGATAATGCAACTTACAGTTAATATTTTTAAGACACATTTAAGAAAGGAGATATACAGCGTCTTTTTTTGTTCTTGCCTTTTTTTAATGTGGTTAGGTATTGATTCTGCTACAGCATTTTTATTAAGGATTAAGTGTGATAGTTGTGTCTGTGACTAATGTTTTTGCAGGATTGCAGTAGTGTTTTGTAAAAGACACTCCTTTTTTAATCTTTCTACAACACCATGTGTTTGTAGAGTTGCTGATTCTGAATGGTGCATGCTCAATTGAAATGAAAGGAACTTTTAAGATGGGATTAAGGTTGCAAGCATTTGTCACTGCATAGCACTATCTATGTTCAGAAGAAGCTGCAACTTCATCTTCCTTATTTTAAACCGAGTAATGGAAACTTTCCTGCAAGTTAATTTATAAGTAATATTGCGTTCACAGAATCGTCTGCTTAAAGTTCTTTGTTCTCAAGAAACTATCCCCAAAACGTTAAAAGAAAATTGAGAGTTGCTAAACAACATGGCCTTTAATCTTATTTTTGCTCAGAGGATTTTGTCAGGGAGATTTAAGTTGTCGTACCTTGCTTAATTGGTTGGAGCTTCTGAGTGGGAGTACTAATTTGGTGCTGTTGATACATAGAAAATGGAGGAGTAGTCTTAGAGCTGTATTCTTGCCACTGCTTTTTTTTTCTTCTTCTTTGTAAGCAGGAATTGTTTTGCATGACCTCTAACTTTATTCAAACTTCTGTCAGTGATGACCAGTGTATGGTGTATCACTCTTTCATAGTATTACTGTGCTGTTTGCAATCTTAAAGCATTGGAAAACCCAGTTTTTAGGTGTCTGCACTTAAGCAATTTCCATCTTATGTCACTGAGGTGTATGTTGTTAAACATTGGTGTTTCTTCCAATGCATTTGTTCTATGTTCTTTGGGAAGCTCCTTGAATGAAAAGTAAAAATTGTGACACACCCCGCCCCCCCCTACACAATGTTAAGGCATTTGTTTATCTAGTTTTAGTAACCTTTAAGCCTAATTTTCAGAAAGCATTTGAGCATGTGCCTACTGGTAATAATTTAAAAATACCCCAGATGACTAATATATTTTTTTAGAAATGCCTTGAGTTCTCTAGTTTTTCTTTCTTGGGTTTTGAGACAAAAACTTTGCGAAATTGGAATTATCTACTGACATTTAATGTGTATTAGTGATTGCAGAAATATTCAGGGGATCTGACAGAAGTGGAATAATTTTGGTTTTTTGTGACATGCATGAATATACTTTTATGCACACTCTTTTCTACTAAGTGAACAGTTTCTCCATCTTTGTGGTAACTGCTTATTATCAGGTGCTTAGCCATAAAGTTAGTTTCTACTTATGACCCAGATTAAAAACCTTGGTATACTTTATTTGACATAACCTGAAATCCTGTTCACACCTTTCTCGCTGTATTTATGTAGTGGAGTTTTTATCGTTTGAGGACGATGGGATTGGACCAATCTGAGGCACGAACTGGTGGCAGTCAGTCTTCTGCTTACTCTGAGTTAATCACAATTGTGGAAGTAGTGTTGCCTGAGTTAGGGTGGTGCATTGTTGCAGTGCTGTTGGACTTCCATTACTGAACTTGCATCTCTTAGTACTGTATTACAGTATGTTCATGCGAGGGCTGATCATTTGAGTTTCATGGTGTGTTTCTGGGTAGGGCTTGGAAGGGGGAAATTCAGTCTATTGCCCATATGCTGTGCTGATCCATGCTGGAGTTAAGATAACATCATTATTAGTTCCTGGTAAGGATTCTGGCTGTCAGTTTAACGCTTCCCATTTTGCGTGTCATAATAATTAAAAAGCCCCTTTCTGTATGAAGCTCTCATTTGAGGACAGAAGAACTTCTCTTGTGCACTCTCTTACACTGTGTTAGGGATGTGAATGTTTTCTGAGCTACAGTCAAGTATGAAAGCATAGTTTGGCTTTATTCTCAGCTACCTCTAGTTTCTTTTTAGAGGAATGTCCTACTACACTTAATACAAATGTGATAATGTTAATATGTGTGGCAAGATTAAAAAGACTTTTTAAAATTGACTGCCATCAGTGATGGTGTAGCAGGGAGTTCGTTTTTTGTTTAATACATTGAGATCTTTTGGGGTCATGAGCTAGAGAGTTAGGAATATGACTGTGTTGCTGAAGTTCAGAGTACTTTTTCATGTTTTCCATGGGTAAAATTGCTTAAGCTGCTCTTTCAAGTTGATGGTTCTCAAATAAAGTAGGTGCCTTAGACATGTTAAGCAGTGTTGAGGATGTTGCTAGCACTTTTATTTTTTTATTAGGTGACCTGAACCCAAAGGGAGGAAATAGCAAATGTAAATCTGAAGAATTTGTTGTCCACTTAGAGTTCTGATTTTCACATAAAATCAACTTGTAGATTTCAATTTGTTTAAAAGTATCTACTTTAGTAACCTTTGGGTCTTTCTAAGGTGTCCTTATCAGAAAGGTTTAGAAGCTGGTTGGAACTTACAGGCAAATTCTTTCAAATTATACTGCTTAATGCACTTACAAACACTTACAGTGATGGTAAAATTATTTGTCCAGTCTTTTGCTTATTTTTGTTTTAATGATTGAGATATCAAGAAAACTGCTATTATACTAGTTTTTTTGAAGAAGAAAGTTGGTAGGGATTTGTCTAGACTGCGGTGGAAATGCATGTGTCATCCCTTTGGCTTTTTTGAAGGCTATGACTTGGGGCATCTGAGTATTGGATCTTCCAGAAACTTAATGGATTCAGTGGACTTAGAAAATGATCAGATTCACTGAAACAAGTTATGTATAAGTTGAATAGTGATTTGTCACTGCTACCGGGAGGTGGGCTGAGGGGAGGAAGAAAACAACCCCAAAATTAATTAAATAATTTTGCTGTAGCTGTAACAAGGAAAGGAGCAGACTAGAAGGGGATGGTTAGACAAAACTAAGTTTATATCTGTTCTACCAGTGAGGACAACCCAAGCTGTTACATCCATTTAGACTGAAGTACAACCCTAGGAAAACAGTCTGTCTGTTAGCTGCTGGAGTAGTAAATCACCGAATTGTTACGTGAGAACTCAGAAGTTTGAATTTAATTTGAGCCATTTGATTACTGCCTTTTGCTTTTCTTTTTGATGGCCAGATAACTGGTTTTCTTTCTAGAGCAGTTTTACTGTTTGCCCTAAAACTTTAGTTTCTGAAATAAATTGGGCAGATCTAATAAAAAATAAAAAAATGTAAGCAGAAGACAGCAAAATAGCAAACTACTGTTATGTTATGCAATGTGTAAGATAAAATTTGAAGCTAGTCTTTTTCATTTTAATAATCAGTAATATCTTGGCATTCTTTGAGTATTTAATTAGTAAAACAATACGAGTCCTTGACGTCCATTGATTTACTTCTCCTGACTTTTCCTTCTTGAGGTGTCATTTTCTTACTATCATTTTAGAATAAAAACTATTATGAAGAAAACTGTATGCTTACAGTACCATTTTCATCCCTTACTGGTCATTTGTCCCACTCCATGTATGTAGAACTCTTGGTCTGTTTATACTAACATTTTGGAATAACTTCCATGAAATTTTGTATGTATGGTAACTTGGGAGAAAAAAGTGAAAACTTCTTTACATTGAGACGATTATCCTGTGAATAAAACATTACAAAACAGCACAGACTTTGCTGTTCTGGATAGGAGATACAGTAGGAGAGGAGGGCAGGGGACGAAATAAGGCTTTGTAAGCTCTTTTGGTCATAGAGCTACTTGTTGACTGGTATAAAACATTGATTTTGGGGGGCATAATGAGTATGTAATTGGGCAGTTGGGCAGTACAGTGATCAGGCTAGATTTTCTTTCTTTTGGCAGAGCAACTGTGCATTCAACTTAGTATGTTACGAATTTCTGGAAAATGTTATTGCACAGTTGGTGTATTCTCCACAGTTGGTGTATTGCTCTGCTAGAAAAATTGCAAGTTTTTATGCTTTTAGTTGCCTGTGGAAGGCAGCCATATTTTATTTCAATACAGCAGGCCACATAAAAATGCAGCGAAGAAAAATTGTGTTTTGTCTTATTACTTTTACATGTGGCAAATAAAAATGGCCATGATAGGCTGTTCAGTTACTGCTGAGATGTTGGGTATTGTGTTTCTATTGTGTTACTTTTCCCCCCCCCATATGCAGAACTTTAGAAAGTGTTCTGCATAAAGATTTGCACTGAAGTAACAAAGATGTTAGTTGAAATACACTTTAGACATTTAATTTAGGCTTATCCTAGATAAATTTCAATCATTTTCACTGTTTAAACAAGTCTTAATTAGTTATCCCCATAAAATATCATTGCAATAAACTATCTTGCTGTTAAGTTTTCTCTGTTAACAGATAATTAGTGTCTGTCAGTTGGGCAGTATTTGTTCTGTTGAGGACATTCAAGTTCTAATATTGTCTCTAGTTTAATGAATTTGAGTGCATATTAGCTAAGAGGTGGAACATGGAGTCATAGAACAGTATGTATGGAGTTGAAACAAGTGGAATGAACTTCCTTGATTTTTCTGCTGCTCAGTGTTTCCTTCCATGCCTGGTTTCTGGGCACAGAAAAGAAGACTCTCCTAGAGCCCTTTGTGAATCCCTGTTCCCTCTGCAGGGAGTGAAGGGGAGGACTGCCTTTTAGTTCCAGTTACAGCTCTTGTACTCCTTACAGCTAGGGAGCATTTTTCATGCTTCTTGCCCAGCTGATGAGCATTTGTAAACTTTCCTTTGTATTATCTGCACTGACACTTTTTATTATGGACAGAGGGATAGTTAGGATATTAACAAGTTATTTGTCTGACTGAAAAGGAAACATAAATGCTCTATCTATGTTGGACTATATAAATATAGTGCAACACTATACTGTACTACTGCAACTACTATTTGTGCCTGGCTAAAATCTTGGGTGTGAGTGGAGGCATGTGAACTTGTTTACTGTCTAATTTCTCAGTGTACATTTGTTTGAAGAGGATGAAAAATAGCATTTTTGTTTTTACTGCTTGCTGATCTGGATCGTAGGTTATCTTTTGAAGATAACTAATGTGTCTCAGTGTTCTGACTTGTGCATTTCAGTTGGAGATTTTATATTTATGATACTGTATAATGTTATGAGCTAAAAAGAGTTTTAATTAGGATAAGACACTTGGATGCCACAGGACGGTACGGAATGGCACGGTGATGTATTTGACTCTTCTAATCAAGCAGCAAGAAAAATTATTTTATCTGGTTATAAATGGATGCTGTAGATGCTAGTATAGGTGTATAGGTTTTGGAAAGGAAAGAGTTTAAGCTTGTTCTTGAAAGATGGCAGGGGAGAATGGAGAGAAATCAGTTGCTTCATTAGAGCAGTCTGATCCTTAGCTAACTCAGAATTTCAACTTCATTTCACAGACTTGAAGTGGTGTTAATGGAGACATTAATTAAATGTGATAATTACTAGAGAAAGTTGACTATGTTGCAAAATGGAATATTTTTATTTCACCCTATGTTATGTCTGTTTTCCAAGTCCAGCGTAGTGTTAAAGCCTCATTGCAGGTCAAACTGTCTGGGATTCAGCAGTTTGGAACTGGAAACTAGTTATGAAAATGTTGTTAAAGTGAGTCTTGGCGTGGCAGAACCTCAATTCTGTAGTAGGCATTAAGTCTCAGCCTGGTTTTTGAATTGGTTCCCAGAACCATGCTTTTTGTGCTTTCTGCTGATTTTCATGCATTAATGAGGAAGATGTGATTTTTTCATTTGAAAGGCTTGAAGATGGTTATGATAATTTAACCTTGATTCTGACCTACTGTATGACCTGTTCATCACTAGAGATAGCGCTAGTGAAGGCTTGCTCATATGGCTGCACCACTACAGTTTTATGTAACTGTAGTGCTGATGCCCTTCTTGGCCATCTTCCAGTTAGGAATAGCTCTTTACAGATTTAACTGCTTCCAAAATAATGATTAAGCTGAGGAAAGTCACAGTCATGGTGCAGTAAACGTTTCCACAGGGAGTTCTGTAACTGAATTGGAGGATTTATAACACAATATGAATTTCCCTATGGTGCATCAAACGTGTATTTGCAATTGCTGAATCTTAAGGTATGCTAATAAGCATTTTAAAGACAAGTCTTTTTATCCCTCTTTCTTGAAGAAAGTGGGACTAGTAAGGAAGGTCTAACTGTAAGAGGAAAGGGCAAGGAGTGCTATAAGGGAACGTCTTGCAGCACAGTAAAGTGCTGTCTACCTTGTCAGGCCTTATCTGGGGTATGGACTAATCTTAGTGATCCTGTTCTCATTATCTGCTTTGCCAGGCATGCAGCTGGGAGACACAGAGCTGATTGCAAGTCACAGCCACCTTAAAATGGTTCAGGGTTAGGCATTGCTAGTGGTGAAAGCTAGCATACAAGTAAACGGGAACACCCCTTCTTTTCAGAGGTAGACCTTGTGAATTGCTCTCTGCATACTATTTTAACTTGGTGGCCTTTTAAAGATCTTGAGCAACTTTCCCTGGCAACCTGAGCTGGCAGTGCTTGTTTGGCTGGGTTGCCAGAATTCTTAGGTGACTACTATGCAGGTACATACCTTTTTATACTGAGGCAGCAAGGTTTTCCTATGTGGTAAATTTGGTGATATGGTTTTGGTGTTTACATATGATTTTTAGGCCCTTAACTTGTATGAAGTGCCTAAAACTCTTCTCCAGAACATTGTCTGCTTCTGTCTTGGAAGCTTCCGAACAGCAAACATCAGTGTGGCAGACCTTTCATATGCTCATTCCCTTGAAGTTTGGGTACTGATCCAAACGTAAAGTGGTATTATGCATAAAATAAAATGGAGGTATGGAGTGAACCTGCACCTGTAATTACACTGTGTAATTGTCCTAGACACCATCAGGTATGTATTTGTGGTTGGCCTTTGTAAAAGCCCATGTAGCTTGTCCTGGCAACCCAAGGCAATCGGTATTGCTGGAGCAGCCATGGCCGGTTTTTATGCAGCTGAGGCCAGCTCAGGTGGGGCAGGACTCCTGATTCAGGGCAAGTCCATGGGTGTGCAGCCTGAGAGTTCTGCTAGGAGGACTGCAGCTCAGCGCAGAGGCCCAGGAGCTCCTTACGAAGAAACTGCCGCATAGTAGGCGTTTCTACTTTTGGGGCTGGCTGTAGGTGGTGTGACTGCTGCAGCCACTCTGATACTCTTTCTGAGGTGTTCTGTGACTCAGTGCTGGGGCTGGGAACCAGGGCGGCAGGGAGCAATGTGAAATGGTGAGGGGATGCTGCTGAGCTGCCAGACCACATGGGGGCTGAAAGTCTGCTCAGTGAGTTTGGGGGGTTTGTTTATGGGCTGGATGGAATTGGCTTTAAAGGATTTTATGGATTTAATATGTATGTTGTTGGCTTGTATTCATGTTTAGAAAAATGCATGTTAGATTAGATTCACTGTGGCAGTGCGTTTAGACCACTACAGTATTTAAAAATCACCAACTATATCTTGAGTACGCTGAACAAAGTGTAGTGCTACTGCATCCATGGTACGGGGTTACAGTAAATTAACTTCATTGGTGTTTTCTGAAGTGACTAACATCAAACTGTTCAAACCAGCCATAGCATAAATTTTCATCTTGTTTTTTTCTTTAAAAAGGGAGATGATTTTACCTCATAGTAGGAATGAACTAATATGTCTGCATTAAGCAACCTGCAGAAATACATGAAGAAATTTGATTGTTTAATCTCAGTAGAGTTTGGGAAGGGAATAGTAAATAAATAAAGACTTAACAGAATGATTAATGTGAAAATATTAAATAGCTATCTCACTCCATAATCAGTGTCTAAAAAAAAAATAAAGACTGTTGGTGTGACTGATTGAGGAGTACAGTTTTGTAATTACAATATGCTTTTTGCATACATTTAGGGGAACTAAATGTGTCTGTTTTTATAACTGTATATTAAAATGTAAATTTTGGAATTTTCTAATGTACATAACATGTAAAGTCGTATAATTCAGTAGAAGCTCAATTTTTTTGTTGTTATTCGCATGCATCACAAGCATGTGATGTGAGTGTTGCTTTGACAAGCTTAAGTTACCCCCATGGTAAGTCATTCCACCTGGCTCTGAGCGTGCAAGGTACTTTTGGTATAGGACTAATTGTCTTGCTTTTGGAAGGCTGTATTGAGGACAAGGCTTTTCCCCGCCCCCCCCCCCTTTTTTTTTTTAACCCCTAGATCTTTAAAGACAATGACATACGGGGTTTAGCCAAAATAGTGTAGGAAAAGGTTCAGAGTTACTGATGGTTCACATTGCAGTAACTCATGTGTGTGCAAATCAGCCTTTAACTTTTGTAGGGTACCTAACAGGTTAGTCATGGTGTACCTCTTTGCTTTTGTGATGGACTGTTTTTCTAACCTGCAGGGTTAAAGGTGGGGAGGACGAAATTTGAAATAGTGATTTTTGTCAATGCTTGTGTAGTCAGAAGGCTCAAAAGATAGAATTTGCATTTTAATCTCTCCCATTCTGCATCATGATATATCATTTAGTCATCTTCTGAGTGTGTGACTGTCAGAAGACTTAAAAAAAAAAAAAAAATTTGTTTTAATGGCTCCATTCACTCCCACCTATCGGTTCACTATGAGCGGACTGTTCTTTGTTGTAGTTGCCCATAAGATACAGCCTTTGTCATGTGCAGAGCTCTTTGACTTTGACTTCGTATTTAGATTGCTGTTGAGTATGTGAAGCTAATGGTACCTAATGTAGTATCCCTGGGTATTTAGAAACTTCTCAGTAGGCAGAGGAAAAATAAAGGCAAAGAGAGTGTTGTATCTGGAATATCTAGGTTTTTCCCTGAACTGTGTAAGAAAATTATTTTTCTTAGTTTGATGTGATTTACATGAACATTTAAAACTTAGGAAGAGGAAATAATATAAAGAAGAATGGAAGAGTTTTTACTTGCTTAGAAATTTTTGAGGAATGGAAGGCCTTAAAAACAGGGCGTTTAAAACAAGATTGCAAAGGGTTTAATAGATGGCTTTGTTTAATTGTAATTAGAACTGTACAGGTGTAATTAGTGACTTGAGCTTAGGCACAAATGTAGATTAAAAGGTGTTGAGAATTATCTGCCTTCTCATTTCCCAGCTGTTCTTTTGTGTTGAAGTATTTTCATGGCGAGGAAGAAAACTGGGTTACCTTAAGAAGCAGTTGTTAGGGAGGCCGGAAGCAGGTAGCGGTTTGGGAAATGCTGCTTTTGGTATCTAGATGTCGATACCTGTACTGTAGAGACTGAGGTACAGGGAAACTAATTTAATCTATATGCATAAACAGAAATAGTTACCTAGAACCAGGTACAAGTAGTCTCAAAAGTGTTAAGAAAACAGCATTGCTCCAGTGAACTTGAAACCTGATTTTGTGTATCTATCTGTGTAGGCTGTTGATAAACCCATTTAAACTTTCTGACTTAATGTTGAGGGGAAAATGTCTCTTAATTTCCGAATTGACATGTTAGGACTCCTCCAACTATCAAAAAATATAAAGGCTGCTTGTTTGTTTTTAGAGGAATGAAGTTTGAGTAAGACTAGTGAAGGGACATACCACATTATTGTAACTAGAGGGCAAAGTGAGCTTTACGCTGTGTGAAAAAGAAGCATGTGTATGGTCTCCTGAAGTAATTCTGCATCTGAACTATGCTGTGGTCCAAGATGTGGACAACTTGCCTTCTCCCCTCCCCTCTCCTTTCCCTTTCCACCTCCTTAGAATGCAGATGATTGATTTCTTTGAAAACACACATAGTGACCAGTCTTTCTTTTTTCCTTTAGGGACCAGTTACTCTCCACAAGAAAATTCACATAACCACAGTGCTCTTCATAGTTCAAACTCACATTCTTCTAATCCCAGCAATAATCCAAGCAAAACTTCTGATGCAGTGAGTATTTGTGATTGGTATTCATCCCTGTGTCACCCCATTCATACACACTATATTTTCATCATTTTGCCTCAAACAGGCGGCATGTACATTACGTGCTTCATTGAGTTTTCCAGCATCAGTCTTTATTTTATAAACACTCTGTAAACCCAGGCTGCAGTTGCTATATGTTGTAAAACTATTCTAATTGATAATCATTAGAGCTTTGAGGTACCTGTTTTGAATTTTAAAATACTAGATTATCGAAATGAGGTAGATATCGAGAGAAACATTTTCCATGAACTTGGGGAAAAAGTAAAAAAATTTTACCATTCCCCATGGTAAATCTAGAGAAGACAGTATGATTTTACTTATTTAAGATGCATTACACATTGTGAATTTTAGTCACTTTTATGATCCAAGTTTTAGTAGTTAGGGTGATGTTTGTTAAAAATTGCACTGAAAACAGAATAGATAGATAAATTTGTGCAGTATAGAAAAATTTTGAAAAGATAATGATTTTTGAGGAAGTTTTAAGGTGCGGAAAACTAATGTTATCAATATTGATATTACTGTATCCCACTAAACGTACCATTAGATTTTGTTTCAGCGTTGATGGAATAAAACAGAGGAAACTATTGCAGAATGCAACACAAGCGTAGTGGTTGCATCTTTAAATTATCAAAGTGAAACAGGCATTTAGAGATGGTATAAATGGAAAGCCATGATATGGGTGCATATGAGGATGCCATGTAGTTTTAAAAATGGTGGAAGCTTTTAAATTTGTGTATTACAGCTCTCAAGTAGTCCTTTGTCCAACACTGTTTGTGTTTTAAAGGCTTACGATTCTGCAGATGATTGGTCTGAACACATCAGCTCTTCAGGCAAAAAATACTACTATAACTGCCGAACAGAAGTTTCACAATGGGAAAAACCAAAAGAGTGGCTGGAAAGGTATATGTGTGTGTTTGTTTTCATTGTAATAGGAAGAAATAATCTTAAAGCTCATTTAAAAGCAGTTGAGCTTATCGAATAGTTTACTGCTATAAAAGATTGTCATCCAAGTCTACTGTGTTCCTACCCTTATCATGACCTCTGGAACCTATTTTATCCCGTGATGATCCAGAGTGGGAGGGGGAGGTGTGGTCGGTTTGGGGTTTTTTTGTTTGTTTTGGTTTTGTGGGGTGTGTTTTTTGGTTGTTTATTTGGGGGGGGGGGGGGGGGGCTGTTTTTGGTTTGGTTTTTTATTGGTTTTGTGGTTTGGGTTGGTTTTTTGTGCAATGTTAGTGACCTGAACTGGTATACTGGGGGCTTCCTTACACACTGGTGTAAGGAAGCAATGGTTGGAGTTTGCCTACCCTATCTGTAGCAGCAAGCTCTTAGGGTAGTCTAATTCATCTCATGTAACCTCACCCATAGAAAGTGTTATATTATTAGATGATGTAAGCTCTTACTTAACTTGTGTTTTCTTTTCTTCAGAGAGCAGAGACAAAAAGAAGCAAGCAAAATGTCAGTTAACAGTTTTCCAAAAGATAGGGATTACAGAAGAGAGGTGATGCAGGCTACAGCTGCCAGTGGGTTTGCCAGTGGAAGTATGTGGTCTTCTTACAGTAATATATTCTTGCCTTGTTTGCATTACTGTTTTCTTTTCCAAACTTTAAAAAAAAAAAAAAAAATCTCTTTCTTTAGCAGTTTTTCTCACCTTTTTGCATAAAAAGGCCGAAGCAGATAGCACAGACAGCTCTCCCAAATGTTGTTTCTTAAAATAACTTTGAGCCTTTACTAGTACAACACTTGCTTAATGCTTTTCATGGTACTCTTCCTTTTTGCAGCTTTTTACTGCCTAATTTAATTATCTTTATTGGTAGTTACTGAAACAACTTGCACAGTTTATGGTATAGTTGGACTGTCGTGATCATTGAGACCTGTCAATGTCATATTCTGAGCTTAAAAGTAGAGATGCAGAGGTGTCTTCTAAAACCTTGATTTCACATCTGAAAATAATAAGCTAATTTAATGGATTATGATATCGGAGTTTTCAGAGCCTTGTGTACTTCATTGAAAGCATATTTTTACCATGCCAATACTCTTACCAAAGCCTTTCCTGGACTATTAATTTCTGTTACTTGGAATTTCTTTTCCTGATACCTAGCTTTAATCTTTGTCAATTTTTCTGGGAAATGGTTGTACTGTGAGATTCTTTCTGTATGCTGATGTATTTTGGGTAAATTAGTAGCATAGTTCTCAGGGTGGTTTAAAAGTAGAAGCCAAACTATTAATCTCCCCCCCCCCCCCCCCCCCCCGCCCCGCTCCCACTTGGGACTTGACAAGGTAGAGGTGTATAAAGGGCTGTTTTTCTGTGTATGCTGAAACATGCTGCATATGCTAAAGCATACTGTATGCTACAAACAGATAGCAGAAATGCATATTGCAGTAACTTTGTTTTGTGACAGGAATCAATAAAAATCAATAAAAATAATTACTCTATGTTTGCTTGGTATGTTCCCTGTGTAGCATATTTGAAAGTCTGTGATTGTGTGACAGATGCAGATTAGTCACTCACTGAATAGATAGTCTTGAATTAATTCAACTGAAAGTAAATTCTTTGTAGTAGTACTCAAGTGACATGAAGTAGAATTCTTTGAAGGCTAGAATTTGAAACTATTAAATTATACTTGATGTTCAGGATTTTCAACAAACAAAAGAAAAATGGCACATATTATTTCTTCACATTAACTATAAGATGGAAATAATAGATTTTGATTTAGATTTTTTAGGAGACTTCAAAAGTTAACTTGACTGTAAACTCGTTATAAAGCAGCCTTTCATCAAAACGGTGCTTAACCGGAACTCTAAATCAAGGAAGGGTCAGAGAAAATACATTTTGTCAGTGAGTAAAATTAAATTTTGCCTTTTTTGATGCTGATCTACTTGAGGCTTTTTTTAATAAGAGGTTGATCTAGTTGATGTGCGGCTCTATTAATCAAAGTAACTGCAATCTTAGACAAGTTTCTAATTTAATCTTTTTCTCTTATTGCATCGTTACTTGGGGAATCCTGAAAAAAGTGGAAGAGAAGCATTCCAGTGACGCCAGTAGTATGCTCCCACAGAATATTTTATCTCAAACAAGCAGGCACAATGACAGAGACTACAGACTGCCAAGAGCAGAGACTCACAGTAGTTCTACTCCAGTACAGCATCCCATCAAACCAGTGGTTCATCCAACTGCTACCCCAAGCACTGTTCCTCCTAGTCCTTTTTCTCTACAATCTGATCACCAGCCAAAGA
This sequence comes from Gavia stellata, assembly GCF_030936135.1. Classification (NCBI taxonomy): domain Eukaryota; kingdom Metazoa; phylum Chordata; class Aves; order Gaviiformes; family Gaviidae; genus Gavia; species Gavia stellata. Next base: position 17,913,298 of record NC_082599.1, on the reverse strand, counting down.
AATCCTTTGATGCTAATGGAGCATCTACTTTATCAAAACTGCCTACATCCACATCTTCCATCCCTGCACAGAAAACAGAGAGAAAAGGTATGTCTAATGAAATTCCTTCTAGTATTTAAGATGATGCATTGCATTTGTGTTGCTTGTTCAAAGTATGTTAGTTCTAGAATGTAAAGTTATTTTTCCTGTTGATTGTGTGCCTAGAACCCCACTACTATTTTGATGTGTTCCCTTAAACCATGTTTGCTCTATCTTACACAACTGCAAATTGACACTGCAATATTTGCTGTTGACTGGCTTATTCTGTAAATTATAATTTCAAGTGATAATTTGAAAGACATATTGTAGTAGGACATATTTTAATTTTTGTCCTCCCTCATATTTTGGATCTTTGCCATTATTTGAGTTCTGAACATAAATGTAGTTACACCATTTGAAAGTAATTTTGGACCATTATATTTTATGAAGTGCTGTTACTGTTTGCAATGCCAGTGTCAAACTTTTCAATAAACACAAGTGCAATTCTTACAGAAAGCAACACAGTTTTCTACTTTTCTGTAACAGCTGCTCTTCTGTTCTGATCTGTGTTCTGTGATATACTGGATCGTCAGTTCTAAAGCTGCTGAAAGTTTGTATTTCTGCATAATACGTGCCAAAAACATCTAGAGTCATCAAGCAAAGATCAGGACTTTACTGTGTGTTGTTTGTGATCTTTCAAAAGTCTCTATTTTAATTGGATTTACTTCATTATTAGGAAAGAAGAGCTCAAGAAGATTGAGAGAATGGAGATGTGTGTTATTAGTGATAGTGTGATACTTTGGTATAGTCCAGCCCTTAGAGAGTAACATTGTGTAAGCAAATTCTATTCTGGGGGCTTTGGAAGGGGGAAAAAGTAATTTTTGATAAACAAGTCTGGTTTTAATTTAAAATATTGCTTAATTAGTATCATACAGAATTCTTTTTTGAAAGATGGCTTGTTGCGCTGTTGATATTTGCAAGTCCGTCTAGTTACAGAAGAATAGTGCAGTGCTAAAAAGACCAAAAAGCCTCGAGTCTGACGTTGGTCTTGTACTCTGCGTTTACTTTCCTGCCTTCCAGTTTTCTTTACTAAAGAATTCCAGTTTTTGCACAGAGGTAGGTGCACTTGGCCATCCAAAATATCCAAACAATACCATACATTGGCAAATACTGCAGTGTAAGAAAGTTGTGCGTGTAAAGAAATTTTGTATGTTTTTCTTGAGACTTTATTCAATTTTTACATGACCTAGTACGTGAATGTTGACTATAACCTACAGAGGAACAGAAGATTTTTGGCAAGCCTTTTTCTATTCAACACAGTAAAGCAAGAAGTAAGGTATACTAGTTTGTGCATGGGTCTTGTACTGAATAGCTTAATTACCTGCTTCAGTTCAGCCTCCATGTTTTGATTGCAGCTTGATGCACTTTTAAACACATCAGTGCAAAACATCCATGTCAAGTGTTCTCTCCTTTAGCATATCCTCTCTATTTTCATTACTATATTTAAAATATACTTAAAGAAAACCCTTATTATTAGCCAATTCTAGCATGTACTTGATTCCTGTTTGGTGTGTGATCAGACTTCAAACAGGATATATTCTTTCCCTGCTTTACTGCCTACCTTTATTAGTTGCTTCCACTTAAATTGAGCATCTGAATCTTACTATAATAGCAGGAATTTCCCATTGTGACAACTGCTACAAATGTTGACAGGGAATTCTAGTGTTTCTTGCATATGACATTCATTTGAGAACATACAATTGGGTATGAATAGTGAAAATGATCGCACAGGGTGGTCTTGACACTATAAATCTAACTTTAGAATCCATGTTACCATGGATGGTTCCATGTTAAATAATCACTTAATTTCTGTATTCCTATGTAGCTTTCTTAAGTTTATATGGGTTAAATGGATAGATTCTCTGTAATACTCTTGCCTTGTTGATGTAAGTGTTTCATGGCACTTCACTGTGAGCAAATATAATACTTCCTGAGCTTCAGACAGGGTGGATTACAGAAAGTTAGTAATTGAAGAACTAGAATAGATGAATGTTAGGCTTGAAATACTTATTTCAGAAAATGTGAGTTTTCACATGTTCCTTGAATACCTCTCTTCTTACAGAAACAGAAAAATTCAGTGCCGCTTATATTATGATATGAGATAATTCAAAGAGTATATTCAATAGTCTTGCCTTTTTTCTTTTTTTGTGAATGTTGGACTTTTTTTTTTCTTTTTTAATAAGAAATTTGACCAGTGTAATTTCTGTAGCATGTTATGTATTTAAATTTAAAAGAAGGGAGGGAGCAGTGCTGTACATGGGGATGTTTTTGGATAGTTTGCTTCTTGTACTAATTTTCCCAGAAGTGACTGTGAACCTGTAGTACTATAAGTATGCAGTATTTAAAATTATTTGTTTGTAGCTGTTATACAAAATTAAACAAAAAAATGGCCTGAGACACTCGGTTCAAACAATCTTCTGAAAGTATCTTTGGGAAATTGGAAAATAGTTTGAGGGGTTTATTTTTACACTAGTAAAGCAGACAGCCTTTGATCATTTTCTTTTCGCTAGCTGTGCCATCCCTCTCTCTTTCTAAAAAGAGGTAAAGCTGTATTTTTTGCTTACAAAAATAGCTTGGTCCAAATGACTGATTAGTATGTGCAGTAGTCCTTGCCTGAATGAGTTCTTACTACTTGTCAATGTGTTGCTGGCAGCCTTGTGCCAGCATATATGTACCACTGTTTTAATAGTTCTGTTCTTAGTGTGTGTTTTTTAATGCGGTAATAGTTGTGAAAAACAAAACAACAAAAAACCACAAAAACCGACAACAACGCTTTTTCAGCTCAATCTCTTTTGCTGCAGGGGTATGTTGTAGTCCCACAAGGAGATTGAATAAAATCCCTGGCTGAACTATAGCTCAGCTGTTAGCGGTAGTCCTCTGCCCTCAATGGCTGGCAGTAGTGGAGAGTTCCTGGGGAACTATTTGACCTCTACCCTTTGGTTTGAATGTTCCAGTCAGAATCTGCTGCTTCTGTTTGTGCTCACTGTGAGTGCTTTATGCAGGTAAAGTGTGGGGTTGCTTTTCCTACTTTTTGGCTGCTTTATCTGTAGGGAACATCACATTTTCTAATTTAGTTACTGAATCAAATGTTGTATTGTCTGTATCTTAACAGTGTGTGTGTCTGTAGGATACTTCTTCTCACACCTTTCCTCCAAGTCCCATCAGGCAGCACTTTTGTTTCTAGTGCAGCAATACTCTGAAATTTTTCGGAGAGAACTCAGCAAGCTGGCTAGTGCACTGCAGTGTGGGTTGTGACCCTGATGCTGACAGATCAAAGTGGTTGGTCAGCGACAGCTGAGCTTCTTCCTCATCCTTTTCTCACCCCTGTGGTTTTCTTTCTTGTAACAGTTGCTAGTCTTTAGCAGTCAGTTATTAACATTGCCCCTGGTATCACTGCATCTTCTTTGGCTGAGTTTTGCAGTTCTAAGTATATTACTCAATTCATACAGTGGTTAGAAAAAATTACACTAGCAAGACTGTTAGAGGTTTCTTCCAGTACGTTATACTTTACTTGTTTGCTGAGCATTGCTCTTAGATTTAGTTTGGCAGCAGAGATAAAATACAAAAATTCAGTTTTAAGATTGGAGTAATCAAAGTGAGAAAAATACGGAATTTCTTGTATTTTAGAGAATTTGAGCGTATTTGAGAATCCAGTTACTGTTGTTCCCGTAGTTTCATTTGGCCAAGTGTGTTTACAAAACGCATTGCTTTTAAATGTTTATGTATTTTGTTGTGGCTTCATGTCCTTAGTAGATCAGAACTGAACTGTGTAAAAAAAGCTATATGTGACTGTAATGGCTCACAGGACTTAGTTGGTGGACTATACACTTAAGGTACTTCAGCACGGATGAATGTGTTATGATTCTTAATCATTAGCAGTAAATCAACCAGTTCAGTTAGCTGTTCTAGGTGGTAGTTGTTTAATCAGTATAGCAGAGGTGAGGTTTATGGGGCAATAAAGCATTGGATTTCTGAAAATTTTGTAATGCAGTTTTCCTCCCACAGAGAGCACGCTGTGAGAGCACACATGCATGACTGTTGCTAGCAGAGCAAAGTTACAGCTCAAGCTCACAACAGAATTATTGGGTAATATTGTAGTGTTGAATTTGAAGGACTTCGAATGCGTTGGTTTTGGTTTTAATAGCATAAAAAAATTACATTGGTAGTAAAAGCTATTGGAACACTCAAGGGGTCACACTGATAATTTGGGAATTATCCAGTCAACAGTAAGTGGGTAATTTCCATGTAATTAAAAAAAAAATCTTTGTTGAAATAAGTCATCTGTCCATACATTCAGCAGAATAAAAGCAAGTTATATATAGCAGTATTTTGAAGCTACTCTTCGTATAGGGAGTACCGATATGTTGTCAGAAGGAGGAGTGTGAAGGAAGTTACTGCACGAAAAATGCATTTCCACTTTTTGTTTCTTTTTTCCCCACTCACTTATCTGTAACACTAACATGCTTGAATAACTTGGCACACCGTGGGTGAGAAGGGAGCGAGCAAGTACTAGGAACAGGTACTTAAAGGACTCCAGCCAGTAGAACGGGGTGACTGAGACACAACAGAGGAGTTGGGAGTGTTGGCGTCAAGAGCTTTTTGTTGAAACAGAGTAGCTGAAGAGTCAAAAGACTTAGTTTTTCATCCCTCTGCATTAAACCTAGTCTGAATAACTTCATTTTAACTTTAACATACTAGGCTGAGAATTGCCTTTCGGAATGAGATTCAGTAGTGGATCAGGCTGTTTGTTTAGGAGCAAAGGTTTGTGTCATTAGAGACAGAGATTGGTAACAGCAAGATTCAGCAGCATTTTAATATACTGCCTCAAACTCTGAGAAGCTAAGCGTTTGCTTTCTTCTATGTAGGTTGTAATTGAAGAGCATTGTGGCACAACTACTGAAAATGATCTGTGGTATTTTTTCTGAAAGGGTTACTTGACCTTGTTGTTAAAAAATCCACACTGCTTGGAAATATGCAGTGTAATGTTTCCATTCTGACTTGACATGATGTTTGTGGAGCAAGCAACAGCCTCCAGTTTACTTCAGTTCAGATACCTCTTTGTGAAACCTGCAGCAAAGACGCACCTTTTTCATACAGGTTCTTGTCATACTGCCTGATAACGCAGACTTTTCTCCTTTTTGTCCAAAAGATGTGATGGCAGGTCACATTCCAGCAGAGTAGGTTATGAATAGAAAGCTCTTTCCTAATCATTGTGGTCTACAAAATTTATTTTCATTATTAAAGGGTTTTTTCCTGTTCCATTTTAATGTAAACCCAATTAATAGTTCTTCACATTAAGTTAATCTCCACATCTAGTTGTTTTTGTTTACCATCTGATTACTTTGTTTTCCTCCTTTTTTTTTTTGGATGGATTTATTTCTTGCTCATTTTTTTCCCTATCGTTAAAGTTGATGGTCCAGAAACCTGTTTAGTTCGATATTGTAGTTCTATATGTACACAGCATCTAATTAGCTTGTTCACATAATTGTCAGAAAGCATACTGTATTTTCGTATTGCTGCAACAATGTGAATTGTTTTTTTAGATGTTTTCTTAAAAGCTCCAGAAATTGAAAATTTAATGTGCTTAGTTTATCATGGAAAAATGGGTGCAAAGTCATATTTTTAAAACAAAAAATAATTTTAAAAAATCTAATTTTTAATTTTTTCTTTATTCAGAGGAAGAGCTAAAACATAAATTTTAATTAACAAAGTTTTCAACAGTTCAAAAGATCACAGTGGGCTATGTTCTGCATTTTGTCTTAAATTTTATTATTATTATTGTTTGAAAAGTTTTCCTTGGTACTTTCACGATAATAGCTGAAATTTTATGGGAGGTTGAAGAGTCATTTGCATAGCATTTGTATGGCAATTGGTGTTGGCAATAAAGAGGCTGCAGAGTTGCCCTGTCCAATAGCAGGCAACTTCAGTCATAGTCGAAGACTTTTGCAGGCCTTGCAGCATGGTTCGTCTTTTCTTTAAGAATATTCTTTTGCATAAGACGCAGACCAAATTTGCATTTTCAGTTTGTAAAATTTCAGTTGTAGTTTCAAAATTAGTCTGATTGACATATTAATGGTTCAAATTAGGTTTATGAATTAACTGCTGTGTAATCAAAAGCCTTATTTTGCAGTAATACTGTAGATGGCTTGTTAATGAACATGAAGTTATGTTGACACAGGTGTAGAGACCAGTGTATCAGAGTTGCAAAAGTAAAGGACTTAGATTTGTAAAGATATTTAACTTTTCTCAGTATGCTGTGTTCATTTTGACTGTGTTTCATGATGGTTGAGGCTTCATATGCATTTAAGAATTGCAGGACTGTATAGTTCTAAGCATATTTTTAAAATCCTAGTAAATGTTTTAGGAACTAGGCAATAGTGTTTAAATGTTGAAAAGTAAACTCAACTGTGTGGCAAAACATACAATGAAACAGTCTCTCAAAGCAGAGCAGAAAAGGGGAATTGGAGAGGAAAAGGAGGGAGCAAGAAGTTTCTGCTTCTGTTTGTGGAAAAAGCAGGGGAAATGCACACACCCCAGTGAGTGGTATCTGAGGATTTTTGTGAAATTCATCTTGAGTTTTGACTAGTTGTGTTAACTTCAAAGGCAAAACTTGCAAGTTCTGATAGTATCATAAATTAAACCAGTTTTAAACCTTTGTATTTATATTATAAAAAAAATGGATGTGTAACTATTTAGAGGCTTTGTTTATCGGCAGTATTTCTTGGATTTATTTCTGTGAAATCAAGCATCCAGTTTGGAAGCCATGGAGTAAGATAGGTTGGTTTAAATTAAGGTAATGAAAGTTGTGATTATACAGAACTGATCTGTAGTCTATATTTTTTTAGCATGTTTGTTTTCATCACAAAGGAGTTTCCCTTTGTAGAGAAGAAAATAGACATTCAGGCTACTTAATACAAACAAGAAATACTTGTTTTTCCACAGTACTTGTATTTCCACAAATATTTTTTACATTTTTTTTTTTTGGGCAGAAACAGGTTTATACCCTTTATTTCACTATGAATAACTTAAATTACTTAATTTATGAAGTGCAGTGATGCTCTGAGCATTCATTGTACTCTGCATCCCCTATGATGTTAAATGTTGTAATACAATGTATATGTAGATAGTCATGATCATAGAGATGTGTTCTTCCATAACATTTGGACTGTTAATTTTGTAATGTTAACCATCTCAAAATATCGGAATGTTAGCATTAGACACCATCATTTTTTCACATCATTTTCTCTAGATGTTAAATCTGGGTGATCGTACAAAAAAATATCTTTCACAGATATATTTTAACACATACTTAAAATACCTGCAGTAATACAACTACGGCATAGTGTTTCCATATTGTCTAAAAGAATTAACTGGACTGTGTTTTTTTGATGTAATTCAGTTTGCATTTTTATAGCAGAGAAGCTCACCCAAACTAAAGTACTTTTACAGACCTCTTGGAATTCAGTGGTTTTGTATTACATATTTTGAGTCCTTTTTTTCAAGAAATGAGTAAATACCCAGAACTGGTCTTAAGGTTTGTTTTTACTGTGTTGTTAGCTTGAGTTGGCTTTTGATTCAGTTTATTTTGTGTTCAAAACTGCAGCATGGGTGAAAAAGACTTCCAGCTGTTTGGTATGATGGTGTGGTTTGAAGCTCAGGTCTTGCTTAGGTGAACTAATAATATAGTAGTGAGTTGTTTCTTTACTTAAAATAACTCAATCTAACTGTGAAGACAAGCCTAACTACATTAAATATGTTTTGAAATTTAGTGCTGGCAGTTGTCTAGTATTTTTTTCCTGTTTTGTTTGTTTTTAAATGAGGGTGTTCTGTTGGTTGGTTTTGTAAGGTTCTCAAAACTGTAGGGTAGGAGACTTGTACATATAAGTATTAACATGCCCCATTGTGCTTAATTCCCTTGCTTTTGTCTGCCAGTGTATCTCGTTGTCCTTACTTGGACTACAACAGATCCAAGTTCAATTTAAACTTCACATGTTTCTGTTTAGTAGGATAAGATTCTTGTTTGCTTGATGGGTCTTGACTTGCAGTTGTCTTAATGTTTACTTTGAACACCATAATGTAAGATTTTGTTATGTATTATTTCTGTAACAGGGACTTTTACTAATGACTTACTGTTTTAAGGGGGCACTAATACCTAATCAGCTGTCCTAGTCACATGTTACTGAAAACCATATAAAAATTTTGTTAATGGCTTTTTTTCCTTTTCAGTGTTTGTAACATTTGTCCTTTTGTAAGGTCGTCTTATGAAAGCTCCTGGCCAAATGACCAGGTTCCTTTGCAGATACATTGAAAACCAACCTGTTGTCCTGAGGAGCTTGTAACTAGATAAGGCCTCCTCTTTTTTTAGAAGTTTGCCTGAAACATCAAAATACGTCTGTGTGCACTGGCTGTTGCATCCTTGCAAGCTGTCAGTTTTGGATTCTTCAGTGGTTTTTTTTCTGGTTTAGACTTGACTGGGAAAGGGTTTGGGGTGGTTTGGGGTTTGTTTTTTTTGGGGGGTATTTGTGACCTGTTGTGAACTATTTCTACTGTAACTGTATGGAAGTAGAAGTCCCCTTTCTTTTCACTGAGATTTCTAATCGCATTTGATTTACGTACTAATACTCCAGTCACTTTTTATTTTTATTTTTTTAGGGTTCTTCTCCAAATTAGTCTCAAAAGTTGCAATTAAGGCTGTCAGAAAACAAAAGCTTTTGAAATTTTCTAACATTTTATTCTTATGTAGTAAAACAAAACAGATGCCTCTTACCTTGACCATCTCTCCAAAGAAAAAAAAAACGCACATTCAGAGTAAAAGAGTTTCCCAGACAGTTATTTTAGCTTTCATTTGGATTTTTGCTTGAAATGTGGAATATCCAGGTTGACATTCTCTGCCCAGTTTGAGGTGGGTTTAAAATCCAGGTTTTCAATATTACGGGCAAGCATCCTGGGTGAGATTCTTGGATCCATATCCATCTTTCCACTCTTCATCCAATCTGTTTGGTGCTATAGACGCATTAGTCTTAACTGAATTTAGGGGCAGAGGTCTCTCATGGGTTTAATGGGGATGAGAGGATGGGAAGCTAAAACTGAAATATAGTGCTCCAGGCTTCTTAAAGGAAGGATATTTGAAGTGACTTGTGGTACATCTATAGTAAGTGGAAATACTTTTAGTGCAGGAATTTCTCACAGTACTGGAATGGAGGAGAAACTTTCGTGTTAACTGGACGTCAAACTTAAAATTAATTTAGTAACTCACATTAATTAGAACAAATTGCTGTACAGTGTAATTGACTTCAAGTACTAAGCATTTCTGGGGATAATTGTTGATATTTGCTAAAATGAGATTAAAAAAATAAAGGATATAGGTCTTGATGCTTTGGGAGAGGCTGACAAGTTTGAAATTAATTATGGACAGATATATTTTTAGATGTTTTTGCACTCTGCTGTGGGGATGTTAACACCTCTTGTTTTATGTTTCTAGTACCGCTCATTATCCTGTCTGAATCCTGAGCAATGTAGCTGGATTGTGTATGATAGACTTGGTCTTTATTTTGTAGCTTCTTGCAGTCCGGTCTCTGAATAAATGAAGTATGGCTTACACTGTCCCCTCAAATTTGACATACTAGCCTATCTGTAAAGTCCGTGGACTGTAAGGTTTTTGTTCATTTTCCAAAGAAAGATTGGAATCATGGGTAAAAACATAGAATATGAGTATATGCACAGTAAAAGAAAAAAATCACTGAGGAATTTTTGGCCCAGGTTTGTCCTAAAAATTAGGGGGAAAAAATTCCTGTTTGTTATACAGGCAGCTCTCAGTCCAATACCTTGAAGTGGAAAGATTTTTTGTGTGTGTGTGTGTTCCTAATAAATATTAGGTTCAATAGCCTAAATTACACTAGTTATCAAATATCTTCAATTTTTGTTATATCCGTGGGGTTTTGGTTTTGGGGGTTTTTTTTGTAATTTTGTAATGATATTTAAGCATTTGATCTTCTGAATTTAATATGAATATTGAACTAGTGAGAAGTTGTCGGGTTATATTGGGGAAAATGAAAATTACTGTCTTGTCTTCTGTTCAGAGTCTACATCTGTGGACAAGTCTGTATCCCATTCTTGCACAACTCCTTCTACATCTTCTGCTTCTGGACTGAATCCAACTTCTGCGCCTGCTTCATCTGCTCCTACAGTTCCTGTCTCACCTGTCCCACAATCACCAATTCCTCCGTTACTTCAGGACCCAAATCTCCTTCGACAGCTGCTGCCTGCTCTGCAAGCCACCTTGCAGCTTAATAATTCTAGCGTAGATATATCCAAAATCAATGAAGGTAAGGATTCTTTAAAGTTGATGTAATCTCTTATTTACACACACTGGTATATTATTGGATACTAAGCTGTAGTAAATGCAAGCCTTACTTTAAATGAAAAGTGAATAAATGAATCCCTAGATAAAGTGGGGGTTGTTTTTATTTGGCTTTTTTTTTCCTGTTAATCCTTTTTAAATTAGCCAAGTAACGTTTAAGGTTGTTAAGCTAATAAATGCTGGTGTATGTGAACAGTCTAATTGAGACCGGTGACTTAATTGCTGAATCAGCATTCATCTGTTGCACAAAATTCAGAGCTTTTTGTTCTTTTGTTTTGTGCAATGTTCTTTGTTTTCTATAGTTTGTGCTGCTATTCTAATAATGTGTTTGCAAATACTGAAACTTCTAGGGATTCTTAAATCTTGTTGCGATCAACTTTTTTTCTTTAACAGAATATGCTAGCCTCTCTGAATAAAGACAGCGTATCAGTAATTCTGCTAGCAAGTTAAATTTTGTGCATGTAATTGGTGTATCCCTTAGATTTTTGTCACGTTGGCCTAGTTTATTAGAATAAAGTTTAGAACTCGCTGTAGTGACTTTCGCTGCAAGAGAAGGTAGAGTTAATGCATTTTGAATGTAATTTTAGGTAATGTGGTGTCTGCATGTAGCAGGTTACTGATGAAGAAAGTGGTGTGGAATTTTTTGTTTGCTTCTTTGAACTTCTTGTGCACTGATCACTGATTTAAATAGGAAACAAAACATTTACACATAGTGTCCAGAGTTAATTAACTTTTTAAAAAGTGCAAATCATGAAAGTCAAAATGGTAAAATTTTCTTAAAATTTTACTATTCTGTACATTACAATTATTTATAAGGAAAAGCTGTCAATCGACTTCCTTTTAATTAGCAGATATTATGGCTTCATTCAGTACTAACAGGTGAGTTGGTTATTGTTTTTTCCTGTGCAGAAGAAGAGAAGCTTTTAAACTAGTGCACTAGGTTGGACTAAAAAAGTAGGAGTATCAGGGTTGTTTGTGTTAACGAATGAAGGGTCCAATCGAGACTCCTATTGTATTTTATTAGAGAGCTGCCACTTTTAAGTTCCTAGTCATTTTCTCTTGCCATGTCTGAGCAGCAGCTGTGTCTGTTTTGGAACAAGAGTGTTTAGCATCGTTCTGATGGCATGAGGGCCTGGCTGGCAGGTCCACATGGGCAGAGTGACTTCACCTTGCGCAGCAGGACTGCCCTTACTGTGTACATGATGCAAAGTTATTCTGTGTTTGTGCTGGTGAGTCAGTTTTTTCAGACTTGTGCATGGGTAGTGTATGTTCAGGAAGTATCCCACAGAGCCTGTAGACCTTTTTGAAAAGCTTAGTTCAGAAGCTGGGTCTCATTGGCTCATACTGTAAGATGTTCTTCCTGTGCAGTGCAGTTTTAAAACAGTTGGTTGAAAACAATTTTTTTACTGGGGGGGACAGGACACGACAGCTAAACCCAAAACAAATAAGTTTGGTTGTTGGGGTTTTTTTTTGTTTGGTTGGGTTTTTTTGGTTTGTGTGTGTGTTTTTTGTTTTGGTTTGGTTTTTGTTTTTAATGAAGAAAACACCGAGTGTTCTGGATTTTTAACTTGAAAGGTCTTTTCTTTTTCCTTGAACAGGAAGTCTTCCCCCCTGCCCCCATCTCTTTTAGTGAGTTACTGATACTGCTTTTTTGCCTTTTTTTTTTATTATTGTAGTTTAAAAAATCCCCACACATTCTGCTTACTACATTAACAAATTGAAAAAATGTTCTTTTTATGTTTCCAAGAATTATTATTGATCCATAAGATCAAGCTGAAGAGTTAGTTTCTAAAAGAATTTTTTTAGTGTATGTCTCAAAGATAAAACTACTAAATAAAGGACTTGGTTAGACATGCTAAGCATTCACAAATTGAATTCAAGTCACTGAAAAATAGTTCAGGTGGCTCTTTGGTCTGTTGTGGCTATGGGAACAAAACCAGAAAGAAAATGCAGCTTAAATGTATTTAGCCAGTTTGAACAGTTTAAAGTGATGTTCTAGAATTGCCAGTAAAATAGACTGTTTGTTTTTAGTTTTAACAGCAGCTGTGACACAAGCCTCTCTGCAGTCTATACTCCATAAAATTCTTACTGCTGGACCATCTGCTTTCAATATCACTTCCCTAATTTCTCAGGCTGCACAACTGTCTACGCAAGGTATTCAGAGTCGTCTTTTCACTTACGTAAAATTGTTATGCTGCATTTTATAAAGACTAATAGAATTGAAACTTGCAGAAGCTGTCTCTTGTCGTATCTTTGGCCATCTGGTCTGGAGGATGTCGAATGACTTCTTTTTCCAAAGATACAATAAGAAATTGTTACTTGGAGAGCAGGAAGCTGACACGCAACTAAATAAATGTGCTTCTCTGTCTCGCCTTTTGGGATTTTCTTTGTATGTTAACTAACTCTATAAGAGTAATGTGAAACATGTGCGAGACCCTCTCAATTTATTCTGAATCTTAATGAGACATTATTTAATGTTCAATATAAAACACAACTCTTCCTTGGTTTAACACCCTTTCTGTTAACGCTGTGCAACTGGAACTCTTGGGGGAGGCCTTAAATTCTCAAAAGAAAGTTTATTTTCTGGTGGGCTTTTTTTTTGTAGTCTTCTGTAAATAGAATTTTTCAGCTTCCAGGCAAGATATTCCTTCAGGTATCTTCAATACATTCTGGTTTATAACTTAATAAAGCTAGAAACTTAAACCAAAACAGTAAATGCAGTCATGTTATTGAATAGGTAAGCAGTATTATGCTAATGCTAATTTTTAACCAGTAATTAAAACATGGACAGGGGACTGTTCGTAGATGCCTAGAATGGGTGAACAGGTTTCTAGATAAACTGTTCATGCATTCTTTTGGTTAAATTGAGTTGAGCACTCTAAAACAGGAATCACAAATGAAACTAGCTTTAGTCTTTTCATGTGTAAAAAGCATTGCATAATAGCTTTTCTTTCCCCCTCCCCTCAAGTTTTAAGAGTGGAGGGTTTGGGGAAAATCCAACTTATTAGTTAGGATTGTTGTTGAACATTTGATTATTCCCTAACTGTCTCAATGTGAGTATGTTTGTATATTACCTAATACATACTGCAAAGTACCAAAAGAAAATCTAATTTACATGTAAGATAGGATATGCTTTTATTAAAAACAATCTTTCTTTTTTTTTCTTTACAGCTCAGCCATCTAATCAGTCTCCAATGTCTTTAACATCTGATGCCTCATCACCAAGATCATATGTATCTCCAAGAATAAGCACGCCTCAGACTAACACCGTTCCACTTAAACCTTTGATGACTACGCCACCGGTGTCATCACAGCAGAAGGTAAGTTCCTTTTTATTTTTAGTGTAGTAAGAAACCATTATAGGTAATATTAAATATTGCTGCTATATATCCATGTGCTAGCAGTTATATATAGGATGATAAAATATGTATGTTACCTTTCCCAATAGAAACAGAAACAACTGGAAGCAACTGCTTGGCTGTGGTTTGCAGTACAACTCTAGCATGGAATTCTAGTACATTTCTCTGTTGAAGAAAATCTTGTGCTGGCTTCAGATGCTGTTCTCAAATTTGCTTTAGAAATGTTCTAGGTGTTTACAAGGTCAATAACATTATGTCCCTTTCCTTTCCCGCCCCCTCACCCCCATTCATTCAGAATTCCTTAATTGGATCAGTGACTAGCAAACATCTATTGAAGATAACAAACAAGCTCCTAAGGTTCTTCCTAAGGATGAAGTAGAAAACATAGTTGTCTTTTTTACTTTTTTTTTTGTGTGTGATCCCTCTAGTGGGTCACTCTTCAGAGGAAAAATGTCTTTTGCAGAATCTGAGCTCAGTATTCCGTATCCTACAAGTGGCGATACCAAGGAATAAATACGGTTGAAGCTGAGATTATTTATAATAGTAGTTGTAATTAGAGGCACTCAAGATGAACTTCCCCTTTAGGGTTTGTCTTTTTCCTTGTTTAAAGACTTGTGATTCGTATTATAGGGCAAGGGTGGGAAGAGGTACTGGGTTAAAGGACCTGTTTTGCAGGAGGATTTTGTAACTAAAGGGGACTGAAGGCAGAGCTATTGATTTGCACCCTCTGGTGGAAAGTAACCTTTTACATTCAAGATAGTTTTGTAGTGATAGGTAGAGCTGCAGGTCATAACACTTGTGACTTTTAGGCAAGTTTAAAAAAGGCAAAACAAAAATTTAGCAGTTTACAGTGGTGTTATGGCTGTGAAAAATGGAAGTCCGTTGAGGAAGATTTGGACCCCTACTAGAGGTTTTCTGTTTTCATGCAATGGGAGCTTGTCCTGTCTCTTCATTGTACAGATCTTTCAACAGTAAGACCCTCAGATTTTAACCCAGTCTATCAGTGTGTTGCTCAGTGTATGTAGTATTTTACCAGCATTAGAAGCATGACTCTGGGGTGAGACCAGTGTTGTTTGAATTGTTTTTTATTTACTGAAAACCCTGTTCCACACACACACACACACCCCCACCTCCCACTTATCTAAGACATCTTTCTTTCAATTTTCTGCTTGGAAGAGAACCTCTTCTGTCTTGAAGGCCTTTAAGAAATACTTTTATCTTCAGGAGGACAGGTTGCATTCCTCATTTTAGTGTAAATGCCTCATTTTCTTACATTTTGAATTTTTTCACGGGTACAAAGAAAACCAAGTGATTCTCCCAGTTTGTTGTGACTGACAATGGTACAAGGAATTGTGAAAGCCTCGTGTGCGTGCTAATCCTGCCTGTTGGCTTTGTTTCTGCCCTTGGAGTGCATCCTGAATCTATGTGGTCACATACCATAGCTAGGTGACAAGTAATGAAAGTATCAAATAGCAGACTGGAAACAAAAAAGAGAGACGTCTGGCACTTTCAAATCATGGGATATGAAAAAGAATCTTAAGTTGTTTACTGTCAGTAACTGGAAGTTGATCTCTTCTGGTCTCTACAACCCAGAGATCTGGATCTACTTTATTTATAAAGTTCTGATTATCAGCTACATTATAAACATGGCAAAAGCTTTATCCTTTGGGATCTTCTTTACTTACAGTGTTTTCTGAAGGAAAACTTGAAGGAAGGACAGCTCAGCAGGATTTTTTTTTCCTCCCAAGACATTTATCATTGTTTTATAAACTTAACTGCTTTAATATTTATCATCCTGCTACAGATGTTTTCCTAGAACTTGCAGACAAGCTTGAACACACTGCCTTTCACCCAGTACAAAGGCCAGCATTATACATGTGAATTAGGTGGTGTGGTAGTAAACTATGCCTTAAGAGAAAGTGAAGGCAAGCCAAGTGTTCTAAGTAGGACCAATCTGTCTTGGTAGACCAACTGTATAATTGAATATGCTTTTGGACACACAAGCCTTCCCTCTGGTTTTCAGTAGAAGCAAAAAAACTTCAAGGCTAAATGCAGGTTTAAAAAGAGTTGGTCTGAGTTTAGTGTAAGTCGTAACTACAGCAAGGCTGCCACTCCTCAAAAAACAACAAAAAAAGTGTTGGTTATTTATGCTTTGTTTGAGACGAGAATCTCCACACATATCCAGGGCTCTGTGACTGCCTGTAGTTAGTGACTTAGCATGCAGGATTTCACCTCTGGTATTTTCAAAGGAGGGTATTGTATGTTTTATTGATGCGTATGGTGGTAATGTCTATATTTTGATAAGCATACTGTGACACATTTTGAAATTACTTTATTTTAATCCATCCTTCCTTAAAACTGCACCACAGTGAGGTGAGATTGCACATCTGGTTTATTTTTGAAAAACATATAATGTGGTTGCAATCAAAGTGTTAAGTGTAGTAAATTTCTGAGTTATTCTAAGCTATAATGTCTTTGCTTCAGAATGCCATTAATCCTGATGGACTGTTTGTTGTGTGTTGTTATATACATTGGCAAGTTTTCACTCCCATACCTCTGTGAGGAAGTTATAACTCTTAGTATACTGGGATATCATAGCCATAAAAGCTTTCTATTTCCTAGGTATCTCGAGTAGCTTCACAGATCAGCTAAACAGAATTAGTAGTAACGCTTGACAGCAGGAGCTTTTCTTGGTTTTTGTGTTCCTCAAATCTGGTGCTAACAAAAGAACTGTTGAAATTATTAACATGAATTGTTTGTGTGTTAGTCCCGGAAGTAACAGTTTCTGGTTCAGCAGCAGATACTTTTACGGTTCAGTAGGGAAAGAACTTTCTTGATAGTTCTTGTATTCACATAATTCAATTCCATAGGATGGGATTGAGATGAGGATTTAGGTAGTAATAGCTCCAGTGTAAGCACGTCTGTTTTAGTAGTCCTTTGGATATGTCAGTCAAGTTAGCTTATCCAGTTCTAAGAGTTTGAGGTAAATTATGCATAATTGAGATGTGGTGCTGTGCCAGGACACACTTGGTTTCAGAGCACAAGCTCATTGGTTTAGGATGCTTCTATGCAGCAGGTGTAGACAAAGCTGAACTGGCACCGTGCAAGCAGAGCCCAGTGCCAGGTGCTCACATACTTGTGCTGGCTCTGGGAACAGTGTAGTGCCATTTGCACAGTAGGGCTTGTTACTTAGGACTGCCTGAACACGTCTGTACTGCTTGTAAGCTCAGCTCAAGCTGATATGTCTGCCTGGATGTGTGCTGTATGCACACGGCAGCTCAGGTGTCACAGATGCCAGGATCCTAGGCATCGCATTTTGCTATTTAGCTGTGCCTGTAATGTATGGTTAGAAAATGTTCTGAATTTCTGCGAAATAACTGTGTAAACATATGTTACGCCAGCCTGTCAAGCTCAGTGAGGATGTTGCGTATGGAAGTTTTTGGGTTTTTTTTATTTAGCCCTCATTATTTTTCTGTTCCTGGTACACTTACTTACAGTCTTTGAAACATTTGGAAAACAGGGAATAGTTAAGAGATTTTGTGTCTCATTTATCTCACAAATCCCAGTTTTTCTTTACAATCCATTTTTATTTTTATCTTTACCAGCCAAGAAGCTGGTTAGTTTTCCAGTTTGGATCTGCAAGGTGATTGTGTTATCTCTGATGGACTTACCTTTTGAAATTCTTCCTTCTGTTCAAACAGCCTCTTGTTATGTCTGCTCACAGGGTGAGCAAAATTCAGGCACTGGTAACAAAGTTCTTTATGTCATACATTTCATAAAGTTACTTGGGTAGTCTTTTTACATAAATCAATTTATGAACTGCTACTATTTTGCCCCCCTCAACTGTGTAATTCTGTTGATTTCATCACGCTGAGTGATCTTAAAATGATCTTGCTTTATCTTTCCAGAACAATGACATTTTCATGTGCTATTCAGAATTTTTTTGGCTTTTGATGATAATTTTAAAAGGTGGCCTTTCCTCTTAGACATAAAAGTAGGTTTGAGATTACATTAAGATTTCCTGTATATTTAAATAAATCAACTTATGTTTTGAGTTTACGTTAGCAGATACTGTCTGAATTGCCGTCTGTGGTTTGTTTCACAGGAGTCTGTTTCTGAAACGGAGAGACTTTCTGGAGGTTCAGATGACCTAGTTAGTAATTTACACCAGCTTGATGTCAGCAAATGCCAGACAGTCTGCCTGATCTATGTTTTTTGTCTTTATGAATCCCTGAAACGCATTTTTCTTCCCTCCCTCTTTCTTACAATTGTTAGCTTGATTTTTCTGCCATGAGGGATAAATTTTGGAGCTGCTTCCTCTCTTGTACCTACTTTAAAAGGGACAGGGGTATGCAGAGTATGGGGCAAAAAAAAAATCTTGAACTCTTGAATTTACTGTAACTTAGGCACTAGTATATTCCCAAACGTTTCACCCTGTTGTAGTTCAGGAATTCACAGAAAAAAGACCATATCTCACTGCTGATGTCTTACTATCTTAAATGTGAATGTGTACTACAAATGAAAAGCAAAAAGCTACTGGTGACTTTTTTAATCATTCATTAGTTTAGAACTGACAGTTAAAAAGGGGGGGAGTAGCAGACTGATAAATATGCTTTAGATTTTTTTTTTTCCATTTCTGATACAGATGTTAATAATACCCTTATGACCTAGTTCTGCTTTTGACTGTGCGATGTATTTTCAAGTAGGTAACTTTTAACTTTTTAGGTGAAAATTTTTATTTGGATAATGAACAAAATCTTCTGAGGCTGAAACTGAGCTTGGTGCTCATGTGGAAGATATGGTCAAAAATGAAATTGGGTTGAACTATTTTACCTAATAAACTAGCAATATTTTGACAAGTCAAATGGATCTAAATTTGCTTCTGTTATGTCTGTTAAATACTTTTTCTATTTTAGTAAAAAAAGCTATCTGTCACAGCTGTGGAACTAGAGAGGATTTTTTTAAAAAAATTCTGCCAACAAAAGACCTTGTATCAAAAAATCCCACTGGTCTTGTAACTTGTAATTTCCGTGTTTTCCTCTGGTTCTTACACTTCATATTTACTGTGGAGGAAATCTAATGAAGTTTTGAACTTTCCAGGTTGCTACTCCAGGTGTTAAACAAGGACCAGCTTCGCAGGCAGCACCTCAGCAGCCGGTAATAGCTGACAAGCAGGCAGGTCATGAACCTGCCTCTCCACGAAGTCTTCAACGCTCAAGGTATATTGAAATACTTCTCTGTGCTGTTCTCTGTGCTGTCCTCTGTTTTTGCTCTGTATCCAATGTATGCTGTTTGAGTTGCAATTTGTGAATTCTTCTTTGGCCTATTTATTGAACATTTGATTTAACTCTGCTACTGAAAGGATGTAGCTAAATATCTCTGTTAGAGCTAATGTGGTAGATTCTCCATTTTTAGGACCACCACTAGACTTCCATTCACAGAAGCAAAATAGAATTAAGATTTCTGCCCTGTCACTCTGGAGTCACTTTTACAAGTGATTCCTTGTATTGTGCTTTCTGAATTTGGAGGTTTTGTTTCTTTCCGTGCAGTTACGGGATTAAATGCTTTAACTCTATGTGAATTGCTTAGTGTTAGATGTTTGTGGTGTCTTGCTGTAGTTTAATTTGATTTTTAAATTTAGTAAGAACATTTGTCTATTAGGTGATTTTGCTGCTTTAATGAAAAACATTAAAAAATGAAGTAAGTTTCACAAATGCTTTTCCTTGGCCAGACTTTTTTTTTTTCCCCAACATTGCAGCCTGTTCAGTTGTTGCATGATAGGAACATTTAGCCCCGAATTTACAAGGTGTATCTTGTCTGAAATTTTTCTTTTGGGAAGATGGGCTTTTCATTGTGTAGGATGCTGTGCACTTCATGTTGGTTCCAGGGACTGTAACCGAAGATTTTTTATAAGATACTTCTGTGATGGAGTCATGGTCTAGAACTGTGGCAGGAAGAGATTGCAAGTTGACTTTTTAAAAAATGTGTCATTGCAATGGATTCCTGTAAATCTACAAGGTGTTGCATTTCTTAAAAGCTAAATTTTTGGAGTGGTTGAATAAGGTGTGTGGTATGGTATTAAAAAGGGAAAAAAAAACCCCACACCCCAAAATGAAAAAAACACCAAAAACAAACAAAAAAAACCCCAAATACCAACACTCTTTCCTTGTAGTTTCAGGTATGCTGACGTGGTGGTGCTTTCCAGATTATAAAATAGTGAGGTCTTTTTATCTGCCATTCTGGGACTAATAATAAAGGGGACCTTCAATTACATGTCATCGATGCGCTAACTTATTGTTAGATTTTCAAATCCATGTTGGTTTTTGTTGTTTTTGTGGAGAGAAGGGGGCTGGTTTGTGTTTGGTTTTTTTGGGGGGTGGGTTTCTTGTTCGTTTGCTTGGTGGTCCTGTTCCAGTGACTGGCTTTACTGGAGACGCTGTGATATTGGTCAGTTTGAGGGTACAAGCAGAAGCAAGTCAGAAGTTTTTGAGTCTTTAATGTTGGCTATCTTACAGACACTTGATTCTAATCTTTGGCAGATGTCTAATCTACAACTCATTTTCCTCTATGGGTAGAATAAAGACATAGTGTACCAGCTCCAGTCTCTAGGAATTACGGATGGTGCTGTTTAAATCTTTCTGAATTCCAGTACCAAAAATAAAATTATACTTGGCAACCAGCTAAACCTTTTTAGTAAGGGGACTAGACCTTTTTATAAGGAGCGGTGAGGTTTTGGGGAATAGCTGTCAGTCACAGACCCTTTTATCTTTTGCTGATCATCCTTTCCCCATAGGAAATCTTGCTAAGGAAGATAGTCTTATTCTTGGAAGCATTCACTATGGGCTGGAGGCTGTGTGAAGTGCTACTGGTGGGCATTTGGCCTTCTGATCCATACACCATACCGTGTGTGGGGGGGTGTGTCCCCTTTTGGGTTATAGGACTTCCTACTCTGGCATAACCCTTACCCACATCAAGTTCCCTTTAGGGATCTACTGGCCCTCTGCAAACCATTGCTCCACTTGGCATCAGCATTTTGCTGGAGAAGGGAAGCTGAGCTTGTCCCAGCCACTGTACTGCTGAAGCAGAAGGGTCATGCAGGTAGCACTGTCTTGTATTTGAGGAGGAGGCAGCACAGGAGGCAGTGCACAAATGGAGGAGAGTGTGCAGCCTAGTATCAAAGGTATTGTGACAATATTAGTATTGTTCAGTATCCTCTGTCTCTCAAATTGTTACACGTTTGTGGCAGTGGTATATTGTGCATCATGAGTTCATGCGTTTCTTTCGGAAGTGTCTCATTTGCAAAAAATGGAAGATTAAGGAACAGGTGATTTGGAAAAACCTGTGCGACTGGTATTTTCTTCTGTTCAGTGCCATGGAGTTCAATGAAAATGGACCAGTTCAGATGTAGATTTACTCATCCACAAAAGATTTCCTGTGTCTGGGCGGTATTTCTGAATTCTTTGTAGGTGGAAGGAGTCAGTTGGATTGGGGTCTGCTCTTGGGTCTAACTCCCTTTACTTTTTTATAGGAATGAACAGCAACTTAACAATCTGAACTGTGGACAGGTGGTCCAAAAAGAGGCTCTATGAATTAAGGTTGCATTTTTCTACAGCTTAAATATAGATTCATTGTGCAGAGGTTAATCACAACTATATTTCCTTTGCTTTTACTATTACTAAAAGTTTTAAGTGAGTGGAGCTAAAATTATTTTTAACTTGTCTGGGAGGAAGCACTGCCTAAGAACATATGAGTAGCTATTGATAACTTTAAAGTTGGGAACACTTCAGTCATGTAAGTTAGGAAATTAATGCAGTGTAGGCATACAGTGAGTCTTTTTGTAAGAGATGATTCCAAAGACATGCCATGAATTATGTCTGCTTTAAAAATGGAACTAAACTGAGTGCTTCCATAATTAATAGTTTCATCAGGTTGCTAGTTTCCCTTTATTTCCAGAAAGGACTGGGAATATTTCTCCTTTGACTTAGAACATGCAAAACTGCTGGAGGGGGAGGTGTTTCCTCCCATTTTTTTGTAGGTTGTAAGATTTTGTCATTTTTAGTAGTGTATTTCCAAACCATCCTGTTTTCATACTCTTGTTACAGATGTTTTTGCCTCTCTGGAAGCATTCCGTTACCTGTGGCATAGTCAGTCTTTAACTCATCCAGCAGCTAGGGCAGGTATCTGGCTTTATTGGAGCATTTAAAAGTATAGCGGTAGTTTGGAATGTCTATCATTGCTGCATTCATAGCTCCCCCTGCTGCTAACATAGCTGTGCTAGGTTACTGTGTGACAGTACATTTTATTCATAATTAAGATACAACTTTATTTTTGAGAAACCCACAGATTTTATTTATTTTCCTGAAATGTTTCTGATGTGTGACTGATTTTCATTGATGAAGTAGGAGTCAGAGAAGCCAGGTTGATAAATGGAGAGGAGTCCATTCATAGGGGAACTTTGATCCTGTTAGAACTAAGGAGTAAATAAGCATTGAACATGATGCCTCAATTCTACTTGGTTAATAAATCTAGCCTATCTCTGTACCATCAGTATGCTGATGCTCTATGAATACATAGAAACAAAGAATAATTTAGGTTGGAAGGGACTTCCAGTTGTTGTGATCTAGTCCATGTCCCAACTCACAATAGGACTAGCAAGTTTGAATTGCTAAGGGCATTGTTTAGGTAACTTTTTTAATATCTCTGAGCATCTTCTTCTAAAGCATCTTCTTTGATCATTATGGTGAAATGTTTTTTCCTTATGTCTAATTAGAATTTCCCTTGTTGCAACTGGTGTCTCTGCCTCTTGTCTTATCACTGTGCATCTCTGAGAAGAGTCTGACTGTCTGCTCTCCTTATAGGTAGTTAAAAACAGTAAGAAGATCCTTCAATCCCATTCCCTCAGCCTTCTCTTTTCCAGACTGAATAAATCCAGTTCTTTTAGCCTCTCTTGATACAGCATGTGCCTCATTCGCTTAGTCATCTGTGTGGTCCTCTGCTGGATTCCTTTGGTGTGGCAGTTTAATTCTTGTCCAGTTTTGGGCTCCCCACTACACAGTGCTCCAGGTACTGTGGATCTCATGAGCTCTGAAGAGAGGGGAGGAATTGCTTTCTTCACCCACGGTCTTGCTAATACAGCCCAGCATGTGCTTGGCCTGCTTTGCCACAGGCATACATTGCTGACTCGCATTCAACTTGTCCACCAGGATCCTCAGGTCCTTTTCTGCAAAGCTGCTTTCTGCCCAGTCAGCCTGTGCTGTTCCATGGGGTTGTTCCAGTACTGTGGCACCGGGTTATTCCACCCCAGGTGCAGGACTTGGCGTTTGCCTTTTTTGAACTTGGTTCCTGTCTGCCCATCCAGGTCCTTCTGAATAACAACCTACCCTGCAGCGTTTTGACTGCTCCTCCTAAGTAGGTGTCATCCACAAACTCACTGAAGGTGTGCTGTGTGCCACCATCTAGGTTATGAATAAAAACATTAAACAGTATTGGCCCCGGTATTAATCAGTGAAGGACAGCACTAGTCACTGGCTTTCGATTGGTCTTCATACTGCTGACTGCAACATTTGAGCCCAGCAGTTCATTCAGTTTTCCACTCACCTTACACATGAAATATGGACTGAACAGTTTGGCTATAACAATACTATGTGAGATGATGTCACAGGCCTTGCTGCACTCAAGGTAAACAACATCGCTGCTTTTCCCTTATCCTCTGAGCCAGTCATGTCATCATAGAAGTCAGTGAGGTTGGTCAGGCATAATTTCCCCTTGGTAAACCTATGCTGGCTTTTTTTTTTTTTTTTGCCTTTTAGTCTTTCATGTAACTGGAACCCCTTCCAGGAAGACTTGCTCCATAACTTTCCCAGAGTGTAAGGTCAACTGGGCTGTAGTTCCCCAGGTTGTTGTCCTTGTGCTTCCTGAAGATGTTTGCTTTTTTTCCCCAGTGTCAGGAAACTTGCCTGTTCCCCATGCTGTTTCAAGATGATGCAGCATCTGAGTTACACTGGCCAGCTCCCTGATTACCCTTCGGTGCATACCATCTGGTTGCATGGACATATGTCCAGTTGGCTTAACTGCTCCTTAATTTCTTCCTCTGCTGTAGGTAATACTTTACTCACACTGACTCTGCTGATGTGCTTGGGCATGTGGGATACCTGAGGGCAGACCATAGCTGTAAAAACCCAAGCAAAAAAAAGTTGCTGACTCTCCTGGCTTTTTTCATGTCCTTTGTCTCTAGGTCCCCTTGCCTTCTAGAGGGACAACCCACCTGTTCCTTAACCTTTCATTTGCCCCTGATGTACAGCCCTTGTTGCCCTTCGTGTTCTTGGCTAGTTTCAGCTTCTGCTTCAAAATCTAAATGCCATTTTTTTCCTAATCAACTGAACATTTCCACAGTTAAGTGTTTGCACTTGTAAGTGGTTTTGAAGTAGTTGAGCCAATTACTGAAGAGAACACAAAACCCAAAGAATACTTTCTCCCCCCCACCCCCCTGGTTACATCATATATTCCCTTTTGCAACTTCTGCTGCCTGAAATCAAGGGAAGTTTAAGTATACAACTCTAACAAAGCTGCCTGCCAAAATCTTTCTGTGTATTTTTTTTTTTTTATATTCTAAGCTTTTAAACAAGTTCAGGGGTACTGAAAGGAATGAGGTTAAAGTCTTTGATGCTGCAGAGCAGTGTGCTGTACCTAATTTGTTGGCTGTTTGTTTGGAAACCTGCTGTAATTCTTTGCAAGTGTGAGTGATTAGGATAAGTGGCTGGGCTTTGGACTGTAAAGACAGTTGCATTATGCTTGGATGTTTTCAGTCATCAAGGGCGTAGGTTAGGTGATGAATTAAGATTCCTCTCAAAATTGTTTTTTCTTCATACTACTTTATATCACTTGCAGGTAAGTAGTAAGAAAGTTTTTAGAACTAGACTGGAATTATGGCCTGTGTTGAAAAGCTGCTGCCAGTGGGAGAGTGATTGTAAACATAATCTTACTAGTAATGGCTAGGTACTTCCACAATTAGTACTACTATTTCTCAGTATATGTAGTGCCAAAGAACATCATAACTGTGAGGTACCATCACTGTTACGGTGCTAGCAATGTTCTTTTGTCCTGCTTGAGATCATTGCTTCCTTTGGCTTCCCTTACAAGCGTGGAGAGGGCAGAGTAGACAGTTTTCATCCTGACCTGTCCTTGTCCATGTTCACATGGGTAACTAGTGCTGCTCCTGCCTCTTCTTAGCAAAATAGAAGAACAGAGCCCCTCTCTGTGGGGGAGGGGGGGATGGGAGCAATTGAACGAATGCTGGAAAGGGAAGTAAGAGTGTAGAGGCCTTGTTTTTGCAAGGGATGGGGGAGTAGAAAAGGGCATGTGCTGAAACAACAACTTCCAGGCATCCCCACCATGGGTTATATACCCCTCCCAGCACAAGTTCTGGTTTCCTAGAAGATCAGATCACCTGGACAGCAGTGCTTGCAAGGAGGAGACAAACCCCCACATTCTGGTCCTTCGTTTGATAACCATGATACACCAAATAGCAGTTTTGATGCTGGTGAAAGTTGCAGTGGAGTTTTCTATTGCTGATAATATGGAAGTTGAAGAACAGGGATGAACTGTTACATGTAGCAGAACTGTATAGCTGCAGCTCTGGCAGTTGTGTCAGACGTGGGTGGAACCATATGATATCAGCATGTCGTGTTCATGCTGGCCCTGATACCTGGGCTTCTGGACACATGGAAAGTAAATTTAAGTATCAGTGATTTTTACATATTTTGGGGGAACTTCTGTAGCTTGTTGGGCTTAATGTTAGGTGTTCAGGTTGTATATCATAGCTTTATTAAGAGAAGTGATATAAGTGAAACAAAAACCCCTACTTCTTTACCTAGAGAGCTTACCATCCAAGTGTAACGTGGAGGGTGAGTATTTGCAAATTGGGAGTACAAGAGTCCTTGTGGATTAGTCAGTCATATCAGTTTACCAAAGATTTACCTAAGCAGTACCCACCTTTTTTAGTCATTGCAGCAGGAATAAGCTTTTATAAGGAGATGGGAAGGCCATCTCCCATACTTGAGGAGCATCATGAGGTAGAGATGAAAAATGTAAAGTGGAGTGAGAGGATAATTATGAGAGGAATGCAGTTTTAAAAAAAAAATATAAAACAACATTTCTTTAGAGCAATGGCTAGAATACTTTGTAGATAACATAATCTTGAGCACTGTGCATAGCAAAAGACTGCTACATCAAGATCAACGTGAGAGTTTTTTAGTAAAAACTAGAAAGTTTTTGACCAAGAATTATAGTTGCAAAGTAGAATTGGAAAAGCTATGTATTGGTGTAGTGTTCGGATAATGTAAATGTTGTGTTTGCTTGTGTATGAAGAGGACAGTCAAAGGCTTTGTCCAAGGCACAGAGTTTTTCATTTGTCTTACAGTACACATACCAGCTGAACGTGTCTCCATGTATCTGTTCTCCAGCAACAGGTTAACACACCAACCAGAAAAACGACTGCTTTACTAGAACATACTCATGCTGCCAAGTTGGTAGCTACAAACATACTGCTCCCATGATACTTTTGATCTCTTGAGCACTTTAAGTGAGGATGTACAGTATCACAAAGTCACCTAGGTGTTTGTGTTTTGGCACTAGTAAACAGTTACACTCCTCACAACTTTTATGGCTATATTTTTAGATCAGGACATCACACTTTGTACTTAATGATTATTGTGACACTTGCCAATATTCTGTTGAATAAACCTGCTTGACTCCATCTAATACATTATTATTGAAAATTTTAGGTTTGCAGCTGTTTGAAGGAAGAACATATATGTATATATTCTCTATCCAACACTAAAATGTAGGCACAGCTTACATCTCGAGTGGCTATCGAAATTTAAAAAAAAAAACAAAAACCACAAAACACCCTCAACTGAACAAAAAACCCCCACCCTGTCATATTGTAAAAAAAAGCCTGTTATATTGTAGCACTCAAACAGTTCCCATGCAAGTAGGAGGTTTGTGGAAAAGTGGCACTGGTTTGGTCTACCAGGAGTATTTATTTGTGGTTTAAATGCTTTATGTATTTTTGTGGCTGGAAGCAATGAACTTTAAGTGTTTATTTCTCTATAGGTTTACATATGTTTTTAAATGCTCACTTTTTTAAAAAAATTCTTTCTTCTAGTAGTCAAAGAAGCCCATCACCAGGTCCAAATCATACCTCTAGCACTAGCGCATCAAATTCAACACCTGCACCACAAAATACATCTGTACGACCTACTTGTTCATTAACACCTACGCTAGCAGCACACTTCAATGAAAATCTTATAAAGCATGTTCAAGGCTGGCCTGCAGATCACGCAGAAAAGCAGGTGAGTACACTTGTGCTCTGTTCCCTGTGAGAGTGAAAAATGTATAGCTTAAAATCTGGTTTTCTTACACAGGTTGCTTTTTCTAGGAATTAAAAGTATTTAAAAAAGCCCTGATGTGTGGTCTTAGCCAGAAAGGAGGAGAGGGGAGAGAGATTAGGCCAGACCTAGAGGTTTTACATGTGATTGTCATTTAGCAGTTGAGTATTTTCAGTCTCGCTTAAAGTACCAGTGCTTTTGAAATTCTCTCAGATGAATAGCTATCCTCATAACTATTTTCTTACTGCCAAAGTTCTGTTGAAATTTACAAAGAACGTAAATTTCAACAGATTTTTATAATAACGATATTTTTGTTATGTGGAAAATGTTATGAATTAAGTGACAGAGTTAAACTATTTGAGACTGCTCCACAGTTTGAGTCACTGAGTTGTTAGCTCTGCACAGTGAAAAAGGAACTCTGCCGTGTTTGTTGTACCCAGTTTTTAAGATGACGTAGAGGGCTCAGACTGAATTTGTGCTATTTTTACATAATGGGAAATCCAGTAGAATTGCCATCCATAATTTATAAATAACTGCATGAAACCTATCCTGTTGTGGTAATACAGGGAAACTGGATGCGTGTCAGCTGCTTGGAATGTATTACTCAAAGGAACCGTATTGGTTGAGTCTAGTTAAAGTCCTTTCACAGGCAACTCTGTCTGACACAGTCTGTATGGGATATTAATCTTACCTAGCCCAGCTTACTTGGGTCTTTTGAAGGGTGGTTGCATGCTGGCTGAAGCTTACACTGGAGGCTTTTGGGTAGTAACAAAGTGCAGTCTAGACTGATACCCCATTTGGACTCTGTTTGGGGTTCTTGTTTCTTTTTGTTTTTTAAAATTCAATTTTAAGACATTACCAACCTGTACTGAGTCAAATGACTGAGCTATTGCTGCAGAATGTGCGTTTAAGGAAATGGTGGGGCACAGCCACTTCTCTCTGTGGCCTTGGCCCATAGTTTTGATAGTGTTATTTTCACTGGGTACTAGACTGACATATATCTTAATGCAGAAAATATAGATTTATACAGTTCATAGGTAATTTTTTCCCCACTGTCAGTAATAAAGAGATCAAAAAAACCAGCTAATGCTAGGCGGTCATGTACTCAATTGGATACTTTTACCGTTGTGCCAAGTGTTATATGCTGTATTGTCCTGTCTGCTATTTCGGATGTTTTCACATGACAGTGTTGTTTATAGACTGGTTTTGAATAGTAACACTTGCGGGACTTAAGTCAGATATTTGCTATAAAAGAAGTGAATGAAAGTATAGGTGCAATAAATAGTGAAGAATGTAAGAGAGATGAAAGTGGAGAGGCTAAAATATACAATGCCTTGGTTTCTTCAGATTTCTAACCAGATGCATAGCTTAAATTTAAATTGGGGCATAAAAGCGTGTGCCAGAGTAAGCTGAAAAATAAGTAAGTAAATAAGTTAGGTGAGCCAGGACAGGTATGTGTTAAAGCAGTCAGACTTTAAGAAACGTACTGTGCAGTAATTAGTAAACTAAAACAATTATTTAACCACTAGCAGTTATCTTGCAGAATTCATAAGAAACAGTTAATGTGGAAAACTGGAAAACAATCCAGTAATGTCGTTAATTGGAAAATAATCAACATAGCTGTCTAAACTTTAAGGAATGTGAGAAATGGAATTGTTTGTAGGGGGTCTCAACTCAGTAATTGTAGAGGTACTTTGAGTATTGAACAGTATCTTAAGTAAAAAAAAAATTATGAATTTACCTTTTTACAAACACTTGACAAGAAAACCATGACAATAGTCAGCATGGACCTTTTAGAAAGAAATTATGTCAGCTTTGGGGTTTTTTTCTTTTGATAAAGTATCAGGATTTGGTAATACAGGAGAGCAATGCATGTTATATCCTGATTTGCAGCAAGACTGTTAATACCTTTTAACAAGACTCTTCTATACAAAAATGATCTTAAGGCCTTTTAAATGAGATTATTTTAAGATGGGTGACTGGCCAGCTTGAAAGAAGTATTTTGAAAGTTGTTATTGATAGTTTGCTATCAGTCTCAAGGCTTTGAAGTTGTATAGGGAGAACATGCAAAATGATGTCCTACTGGAGACGAGGGTACTCCTGGATGTCAACATGCTCCAGAACAGAAAACTTTTAATGCAGGGAATTAGAACACAAAGTGCTGCTTTGAAATGGAGAAATGCCAGAAATTGATGAAGACCTGTGCTAAATACCATTATTTTTGGGAAGGAAGAATCAAGTATACATGTACTTAAGCAGATGTTGTGGATTAACCCCAGTAGGCAGCTAAGCACCACAGAGCCGCTCACTCACTCAGAGGATCGGGGAGAGAATCCGAAGGGCAGAAGTGAGAAAACTCGTGGGCTGAGATAAAGACAGCTTAATAAGTAAAAGGTGGGGTGGGGGGAAGTGGTGCAAAAGCAGTCGCTTACCACCAGCTGATGGATGCCCAGCCAGTCCCTGAGCAACAGCAACTCCTGGAAAACTGCCCCCCAGTTTTATTGCTGATCATGATGTTGTATGATATGGAATATCCCTGTGGTCAGTTACACAGATGCTGTGTAAGCACTGCTCACCAATAGCTAAAACATCGGTGTGTTATCAACACTGTTTTGGTCACAGATCTGAAAGGTAGCACCCTATGGGCTGTTACGAAGAAAATTAACTGCATCCCAGCCAGGCCCAGTACAGCAGAGAATAACATTGCTAAACAGTAATACTGCAGGGAAGGATCTATTTGAAACAATTTTTATTTTTTCAGCGTGCCACATGCAAGAAGTCCTCTTTCCTTATTGCAGCGGGATACACAGGTTTTCAGAGTAATTATACTAGTCTCCTTGGTGCTGTTGAGGAGTTCTCTGGAGTCATATATCCAGTTCAGTGACAAGACTTTATGAAATGCACAAATTGGGGATAGGTCATGCCTTCTAAATTTACGCTTCTGCTTGTGTCCACCTGACTAAGTGGGGATATTAAAATAATGGAGTTTGTCTGGAAGAGAACACCTGAAAAGGGTTGCAAAGTTGTTTGGTTTTTTTCCTGTATAAGGTAGCTGGAAAGAAGGTGGCATTCAACTATTTTTGTCACTGAGGCTTAGTTTAGATGGGAAATTTAAGTCTGCCATTGAAATAGTGGACAGAGACTTTTAACTACTTGAATGAATTACTTTGGAAACTCTGAGCCCTGTCATGTACTATCTTTCAAGATGATTGAGCAAACATTTGTTAGGATCAAGGAAATCTAAACCATCCCTGCCTTAGCATGGGCCTGGGTTAGACAATCTCTTGGCAGCTAGTGTTGTTCATTTCTGATTCTGAACGGGCTTTTGTAGAGAATTTAACATGCTTCTGATTTAATGTTCCCTTTTGAAGTTAGAGTGCTTTGCCGTTTCAAGACACACTCATCCAGCAATCCTCTGGCTACAGCCAGTTGTTTCCAATGCATGATTCAAAATCCTAACCTTTATGTGTAACCATTACAGGCATCAAGATTACGTGAGGAAGCCCATAACATGGGAAGTGTCCATATGTCAGAAATCTGTACTGAATTAAAGAATTTAAGGTCTTTAGTTCGAGTATGTGAAATTCAAGCAACTTTGCGTGAGCAAAGGTAAGCGTGAGCTCTGTGTTTATTTTCAAAATGGTCGCTTTCAAGGTGATATTAGAATTCCCATTCTGGCATTGTTTTGCATGAGCTATATTTACTGATGACTTTATGTTAATACTTACCAGGTTTGCAAGCTGTGTTCCGTGTGTACGTTCTACCTGTTTCCCGCACATATACCTCTTAGTCTCCAATGAATAGAACCAGATATGCACTTCTGTATGTATTTTCACTTAGAAAAGAAGTATCTTTCCAGATACATTAGTGCATTAGGAAAAACTGATTAACTCACACCAGTTCAGCATACTTCTGAAATATCTGTCCATACATGATGCATAGATCACATAAGTACATATCTGCATGGTTTATACTGGTCTTAAACACTACAGTTTGCATGAGACATTTGTTAGGTCTAAAGCCAGAGCAAATTTGAACAGGTGTCGTTGATATCACAAGCTAAGGAAAAATTAATGTCTGTTACTTAGGTAGGAGGCATCTGAGAAGACCTTGGGGTTCTTTAGTGAGATGTTGATTATAGCAAATTAGACTTCTGCTTCTTAAGTCAGCAGTAGTGGGTGTCTTGTGTATCACTGAAGCAATACGCAACCACGTTGTTGAAGACTTATGCAAGATTGAAAAGTTTAGTCTTACAATACATGCTGAAACCTTCCAGCAGTAGCCATGATCTTGAATCTACTTTCATATTCAGTTTCCCTTTTGAATGATGTTATCCCATCTATTAAGTCACACTACAGTTTGAATACAGTGGTTCTGATTTACTATTTTAAGCCGTTTTAATAGCGTTGCATGCTATTTAAATAGCTAGTTTTATCCTAGAAACTCTTGCTTTTTGGCAGTTAGTAAAACAATCCTTTAGACAGAAGTAGGCTATAATATATTTGTAAATCTTTACTTACGAAGAATCAAAAATATCAATTCTTTCTGAAATCTTATTTCATAACTTCATTACATAAATTACAATTTTTGTAGTATATTTTATGAACTGCTTGGTTTCTTACAGGTTTCATTTCCTAAGGCTTCATTTCTGTGCACATTTGATCTGAAACAACATGTCAAATGTCATTGTTCAGCTCACTAAATAGCACCTTATTTCTTGTACACTGTGTATCCTTAAGCTATCAATGGATAATTATTATTATGACTTTGAATCTGTGATAACATGTATCTTTTATTCTTGCTGCAATCCCAAAGATGTGGAATACATGGCATAAGTAACAAGTTGGCAGGGGGAGGCTTTTGCAAAGGATGGGATTATCAAAGGCAATACGTTTGAATGATGATACTATTTCTATACTTTTGCACAGAAGAGAAGTATGTAAATTTGTTCTGAGAGGGAACTTTATCTCTAGGCAAAACGAGTATATTGTTTTAACCATAACTGACAGTATGTGAAAAGGCACTTTTCATTGACTGTTATATTTTACATGCCCACGCCTTCTAAGTTTAATGTTTTTTTCAGTGTGTCTAAATTGTTTTTCACCTACTTTTCAGTAGAAAACTCATTTTTACTGAACTGGGCATATATTTGAAAAGTGTTCTACAAAAGTGTGTTGAAGTGGATGCTTTTTCTGCATCAATTAAAGTTGCTTTGGACTTTATAGAATATTTTTATGAAACATCAACTTTCCCTGAATATTTTCTTAATTCATTCACATGCTTGCATTACACTTCAGCATCATGAAAAGTTGTTTCAAAATAGTCATTAAAAATTCTGGGAAACAGTTAATGTAAACCAAATGTTCATTAATCACAATAATTGTTTATGTTGGTTCAGTAGGAAAAATGTATAAGGGAATTACTAGCAATATAATTTATTTCTAAGCCAGGTGTAGTTACAGCTTTTTTTCCTTAGATGTCTTTTAATGATGAAATATTTTGAGATTGGAGCTTACCATAACTAGAGACTACCACTAGCCACAAAGCCAAACACTAGCCACAAAGCCAAATACTAGAAAAGAAGTGTTGCACCTAGAAGAAACCTTGCTTGTTTAAAAAAAATTTATGAGCACTTTGGGTTGTTGTACAGTCTGGAAAACTGCATGACACAGGCATAATACCATTCTTCAGAATATTCAGTTACTCAGGGTACTCTTCCAGTGTCCCGCTTTTCTGGGAGTTAAATTCAAATGAAGAGCAGGCTTAAACATAACTGTGTATCAGTCATAATGAAATACAGCAACTTAATTTTCTGAACTAAGGTATAAAACATGGCAGGTCTCTGTGATCTGCATACAGTGTTTCTAGGTGATTGAACAGATTGGAAATTAATTTAAAAATATCTGAATTTTATTAATAGAGCTAAGGAGCTTGGTATCTTTCACTGAAATTGTAGAAGTACTTGTGTTGATACTTACTTATTTGCATTATATAAAAGTACTGTTTATACTAATTTATTTCTTTTCTCTTGCAGGATACTATTTTTGAGGCAACAAATTAAAGAACTTGAAAAGCTAAAGAATCAGAATTCCTTCATGGTGTGAAAAGTTGTAAACAATTGCACATGGTTTTGAGTACAGGAACTATTAAACTGATGCCCAGTCTTAACACTTTTGAGCTGCATTTGAGTAGACTTTGGACCGTTGAGCTGGGCAGAAAAAAAGTTGACATGGGGAAGGGGACAGGAGGGAGTCAAATTCAGGGGAAAGATACAAGAATGATTTGTAAAACCCTTGAAATGTAGATTTCTTGTAGATGTATTCTTCACGTTGTAAATATGTTTTGTAGAGTGAAGCCATGGGAAGCCATGTGTATCAGAGCTTAGACATCCAAAACTAATCAATGCTGAGGTGGCTAAATACCTAGCCTTTTACATGTAAACCTGTCTGCAAAATTAGCTTTCTTTTTTTTTTTTTTTTTAGTTAATTTATCATTCAGAAATCTTGCATTTCCTAAAATTCAATGCAAGCGCCAGGCGATCTGTGTCTAAGGCTGCAACAACTTGGGTAATGTACAAAGTATCATGAAACAACTGTTTCCACACTTGCACCGAATCGAGAGCAGTGCTTCTCCATTTCTGTTTTACAGAGAAATGTTTTTCATTTTCTGTGTTCCATTTCCCCGTGAAATCCTAAATCTGATTTTATCAGTTTTTTAATGCTTCTAATTTTCTCTTTTCTTAAGGCACTGTTGCTATGGCACTTTTTCTATAATCTTTTCATTCCTGTGTACAGTAGCTTAAAATTGCAGTGATTGAGCATAACCCACTTGTTTGTATAAATTATTGAAACGTATTTCCATTTGCACCCTGTAAGAATGGACTTAATAGTACTGCTGGGCATGTGTGCTGAAAGTACATTACTTGCTCAAATATAAGGAAATAGCCCAATGAACATGTTAACATGGTTGTGGGAGGGGAAAGAGGAAAAAAAAAAAAGCTAGTCAGATGTGAATTGTATCTGTTGTAATAAACATGTTAAAACAAAGAAACACTGGTTTTCATTTCCTTTGGTCAACACATTAAAATTTCGTCTGTTTGGGGACTCTTTATTAGAACTGTTCTTGTTGAACATTTTTGTACTTAAATAATTCCTCAAGGGAGGTTTTGTTTAAAACTTGTAAACAGGAAAATGTGTATAAAATATTTAATGAAATATAAAATTCAACAAGAATGATTTAAGACACCTCCCCAACAGTTGTCATATGTTAACTCCTGGTTTACCTGTCTTGATATTATGACATTTCATTTCGAAGGATGTTTGTGTTGTAGCTAACTGTTTAAGTCTGGTGCTGACTGCTGTTCTTAACCATCACAAAACGCTGAATTTGTGTAATTGGAGCAACCCACCATTTGAAAATGGTGGCAAAGCTCAGCTTTGTATATTGTTTCCTAAAGTATATTAAAAATAAAAAAGAAACTATTGCTACTACGAAATAAACGTGACTTTTTCTTTGCTTAAAAACAATGAAAAAAATAGTGATGGCAGTACTAGTTTAATATTTGCAGACGTGTTAGTTACAGTAGTCCGTTAAGTAAGAAAGATTGTAGGTGATGGATTAAAAAAAACCTTAATGGTAAAGGTGTTGACATGTGATGCTACATGTTTTGTTCCAACAAACTACTGCCTTTCAGCACCAGAAACATTACTTGATTTTTACTTTGCCTTGTCTCTTGTTGAGTGGGCTCAGACTGATTTTTGAAATCAGTTTTTCATCAGTGGAAGCTGAATGCTCTGTTGTAACAAGACATTGCAAATGGAGCACGTTGAAATACCTTAACTAACAACACCACATGAGAAATCAGGATAGATTAATGTGTAATTGTTTCTCACTTTTTAACCCAGTATGTGCTGTTGTGTTTCATATCATGCAAATGTTTGGTTTTGCTCAGAAAATGGGAATAGAATAATCTTGAATGAATTAATTTTAACATACATTGTTTCTGCATTTATAGAGACCCAAGGCCAAGTGACAGAAGGCTTCCTGAAACTCTCGTACTTGCCTAACGTCCTATTTCTTAAATGCTCATTGTCTTGAGGTTGCCCTAGGGTAGGGAAATGCATGTGAAATGGATGAACGTATAGAGGATCTTTCACCAGTGGTTGTCCTTAGTTCTGGTATTTTGCTGATTAGTTACTTTCTGAGACAAAGGTTGCTTCTGTCTTAATAGATATGCTGGGCCTATTTTCCACAAGCTTATTTTGTTTCCTTTTGATTCATTTATTGCGCTCTGTAACATCCTGTCTCAATAAGCTTCACAAGTTAATTTTGTTTTGTAGAAAATTACTTTGGATTTTTTTTTTTAAACCTCTGGTTTGAATGGATTTTCTTACATGCTTAGCTGCTGCCTCTTGATCTTATTATTCACTGTTTTACAGAAGAGTCTCTCTTCCAGCCTAGAGAGTACTAGTCTGTTTTATCACAAGAAAACTTTCATAATGTACGAATGGTCACAGATAACTTGGGAGTAACACGGATTAACATGATACTTTAACCCCTTAAAAAAACATGCATACACACATATACATCACACAGAGACACACGCTCTCTCTTCAGGTGATACCCTTCATAAGTAATGCAATAAAGGCTACTTCTTTGTCAGCATCAAATGGCATACTGAAAGCTTGTTGGCTTCTGTGTTTGCTCACCATGCAATAGCTTTCCTCGCCATCCTCCTCACCCTTCCAAAGCCTGGAGCTGTTGTTGGCTGAGGAGTGACAGCTTGCCAAACTTTCACTAGCATTAGACAAGTTGGGGAAGAGGATGGCAGGCACTGCTTTAAAGTAGACACTAACCAAATGGCAGGGTCTGGGTTTATGTCCTTGAAAATGGCTTCACTAACATACAAATGCAATTTTGGCTTTACTGTGCGATCTGGAGACCCTCTTCAGAGACATGCAGCAGCTGGCCCTCTGTATATTGCGTGGGGGTGGAAAACCCAGACTTTTCTCCCTCCTATCAAATCTCTAGCTGAAGCTGGACAACAAAGAAATGGGTAGGTGCACTGAGACCTGTTACTAGATTACTGGTTTATCATTTATTATCCATCCTGAAGCTGATGCTAGTCTTTCAAATGTAGTTGACATTGTTTAATGAAAGGGGCTTTATTGGATAGTTCTACACCTGCAAGTGAAATCAAGTGAATTTCCCCTGGGGCAAATCTTGTTTTCTTCCTAGGCAGGTGTTCAGAAAGTGTTTATTGGAGTTGTGGGATGTGTTTTCTATATTAATTACTTGACATGGGTGGTCAAGGAATAGTGATGAGAAACTGATGAAAGAACTTGTTGCATATGTTGCTTTTGGTTTTCCTGTTAGCGCGTTTGCTAAGCAGCCATTTAGTATAATAGAGAAACAGGCTTTAGAATTACTTAGGAGATTGACTGAGCCTGTGCAATCATACTGCAAGCAGTGCAACTGGGGTAGTATTTTGTCATCTGTGGTGGCATGCTGAAGAACTCCAGCAGAAGAAGGGGCTTAATGTAATTATAAAACCACATGGCTGATCCAAGGGACTCCCATGTTTGATGCTTTTACAATTGCACCATCTTTTTTTTTTATTATTTTTTATTATTATTAAGGCCCTCTGATATCTTTGAAGGTCTGTGTATTTTTTGTTTTTTCCCTGGCCTTGATCCTAAGATGCTGTGGCCAACTGCTCAACTTTGGTCAACTTTTCCTGCTTGCAGGGATGTAGTGTCTCCTTTTCAGACTCATTTTATTAATTGTATCTCCTTTGGTAGGAGTGTCTTATCTTTTTGTGGACACCAGTGCTGTCTTTACAGCAGTTAAAAACATACTCAGAAAAGGTACATAATTGAGGCCGGAGACAGTTAAAAACATTTCCGTTCCTTTTTGGAACAGCCTCATTGCAGGAGTGTCCCCAAAGATACGTGAGAAAGTCTGCAGGTCAAAGATGACCACATCTTACTGTCATCCTTTCATTCTAGTGTCACCCTGCCTATGATGACATCCTGAGGACTTACCAAAGCAGAATCCTTTGTTGCTGTGAGTTTGGCTGCAGTGGCCAATATTGCATATTCTGCTGCAAGGAAGAAGTGATGCATCCTAGGCATCATGGTGCCTTGGGGGTGCTCATGAGTCAGCTGGGTGTAAAGGGGAGTCACTTACTCTAACCCTAAATTAACATTTGACTACTGTATATATAGTTAAATTTCAAGTCCAGTCTTGGAATTAAGAGCTGAACGTTTTTGTGAATACACCATCCCTATTGCTGTTCCTAGAATAATACTCTGTCCTCACAAAAACACAATCTCATTTACAGATGTAAGATGATAATGAGGCAATTCCGGATGTTTGAAAAATACTGCCTTGACTTTTGAAAGTTTCCTGCAGAGGAGTATTCTGAGCTAAAGTGCCATCTCATTGACATTAGCACTGCTCTTCTGCCCATAATTACTAATTAATGATATGTGGGGGGTTCTTTTGGGTTTTGTTTTGGTTTTCTTATTTATTTTGTATTATTTCATAAGAATCGGAGCTTTTGATGTAGGAGGAATTTGTTTCTTTGCCTAGCCTAACTTCTTCTTTGGCAGTTGTTTTCTTTTGCAGTTAGTCAAGCAAAAACTTTCATTTGCGACTGAGATCCGTACATATATGTTGACTTCTTTTGCAAAGAAAATTGTTTTCAGCTGTGGTACAGTTTCGGATTTTCTTCCATCTCCTACAACAGGCGTTTGGAAAGATTCAGTCTTTCATAGGTGTAGGCGCCAGCTCTATTCTTCTAACCTTCCTGGATGCTTGTGTTGCTGCTGCTGTACTAATTTGGCTGGAATTGTTCCTAGAAGATGCTCCTTGCTATGCATTTCTGTGTTTCCCAACCACAGCTTTTCGTTTGAAGATTCTATCTGAGGGGAAGGACTGATGTAGACTTTCTACCAATTAGGGCTCCAGCTAGCTGAGGATCTGGAAATCATGAAGCACTTTTTTCATCCCTAATGAAGACACTAACCCATCTGATCTAGGACTTTCTAGAGAATGAACTGTCAGGTTTTGTCTCCCATGGGAACTAGTAACATCCTGGCAAGGCTTGTTTCACCCTGGACAGGTCCGGCCAGGAGCTGCTGGGTCATATGGCAGCTGTACTACATGGCTCCTTATACCAGACTTTGCACACCAGGTTTGCAAACACAGCTTGAACAACCTTACCTTTCCAGCATTTATTCAATACATGTGACAGTATTTTGTCACCTTCTGTTAGTCACACGTGCCAGAGACCGTTTGCAAAGGGATGCCGTTCTACTTCTGCATACAGCGCCATGCTCAAAGATGAGTCCCTTCGCTCGGGTTTGAAATCTCAGAATTCGGACTGAGTGAAAAGTGTGCGTTTGATATAGTGAAGCTCAGAATGGTTGTTTATGCTCATCTTCCCTTTCACTGTATGTTACAAGAAAATTAATCCAATTAATTATGGGTAATACTGTCACAGTCATTTGCACCAGTAGCTAGAATGGTGCAAGTCACTTAAATTGATTCTCTCCCTCTCTTCCTCCCAAATTTCTAAAGTTGGCACATGGAGGTCTGTTAGCATGTTGCCTTTCAGAGCTCTGAACAGCTTCCTTCTGCCTGGCCAGGCAGATTTGCTGTCAAGACCTTATATGCTTCTCTGTCCAAAAATCTGTGATTGGATCTCTTTTCAGTGTAATTGGGATGCTGTCAGAGTTTGACTGGGGTTCCTGTTCTTCTGCTAGATGTGTCCTCATTAGCAGCAGAAAGCTTGTGTACTGGGAAGAGTTATTTGGCAAAGTGACCGAAGCCCGTGGCAGATGGTGCTACAGAAGGTGAACGGGTTGTCAGCAAGGCTGGATTACTTGATGGTGCCAAGGGGCTCTGATGTCCGTCAGCTCCATCAAGGTTCCTTTAGCTGCTGCTCTGCATCCTCAGAGTAAAGGATTTTTCTTTCTTCCGCATTTTGATTGAACTTTTTCTTCTTGTTGGGGATTCAATTCCACAGTAAGTCTTCTATCTTTTTTTAAATGGAAAAGCTATTAAACCACTGACAGCATGTCCCCATCTTCACTTGCTAAATAAAACTGCCTTTCTGCTTGCAATAATATTGCCAGTAGAAGCATGGGTAACTGTACTTCTTGATACTGTTATTTTTTTAGGATAAAAATTCTCAGAGTTCACTTTGACCTAGGGTGGTATCCAAATTTCACTTAATTAAAAAAAAAATTAATTCGTTGTATATTTTGTTCTCATGTCGCCTGGCATCTCTTCACCTGAACAATTAGAGACATGGCAAGGGGGGGTGGGCGTGCGCAGAGTGCATACATGTAACACATAGTGGTAGGACAAGACCTTGAAGGACTCTTGTTTGCTTCATAGGTGGTTTCATTGAAAGAATTGCTTGGTGAGGATGAGGCTTCACACAGTGGGAGAGCTTATCTGACATCCAGCTCCCTGCAAAAAGAATAGACCCTTATTGCTTCTCCACTCCTGCTGATGTGCTCCTGCTGAGTCCTTTTTCCCAGCCCTGAAGCAGTTCAGGGAGCAAAGCCCCAGCAGAAACCTGCCCTGTAAATGTGTCTGCTGACTTCACAGGCTGAAGAGGCTCACACCAAGGGTAAAAGCAAGGGCAGGGCTGGCACCTTCTGGTGATGAAGGGCAGGTCAGAGTAACTCTTCAGGCAGCAGGAAGCTCAAATGGCAAAGACCACCTGCTCTTAAAATTCTGAGGCACGTGTGCGGAGAGGAGGTTTGGGGGCATGGAGACTGCTCCAAGTTAGGCATGTTTATCTGAGGTTTGGATGCATGTATGCTTTTGTCTGAAAATTTCACCTCTATGAATGTTTACCCGCTGTGCACCTGAACAAAATCCTAACGTAACAACCGAACTGCCCTATTAACTGCTACATGAATTTTCAACTAAGCATGAGTAAAGGTGTAATTATCAACCATGCTCTCAGTAATATATTTAAAACAAAACAGTTTTGTTTCAAATTTATATGTTTATATGTTAAATTTATATGTTTATGTTTTATATTTAAAACAAACAGTGCATCTTAATAGGTCTGGAGGAGTGTCTCCAAGGAGATGCTATTCCTCTTCAACTGTTATTCCCTGTTAAACTAACACGGAGCCACTATTGTCGCCCTGGATGATTTCTTTAGATACCAAACCTCTCAAGAATGAGGAAAAATCAGCTCGGCTGTCCTCATCTGCCATCTGAGGAGTTTGGAGTTTTTTTTTTTTTTTTTTTTTTTTTTTTTTTCAGTTTTCCTGAACTCCTTAGTTGTTCCGTGAGGATTTTGCAGGCTCCCCGGTGAGCAAGCATGTGTCCTCGCTGCGGATCCCGAGCAGCCTGGCAGGCTGGGGATCTCCCACCGTTCGTGGGCCAGCTCAGGTGCTTGGCAGACCTCTGCCTTGTGCCAGTACACGGAGAGATGCAGCTCTTTCTCTGTGTGTGCTCTCGCACGCTTGCTCGCTCTCGCGCTCTCTCTCTCTCCAGACAATCTGCCTCACTTCTGTGGCAGCTGAAGCTGTGTTTGGTGCCTGCTCAGGGGGAGAATGCAGTATCTGAGCTGGTCCAGCACTGCCCCTGGCTCAGCAGAGACAGACTAGTGCATGGCCTGGTAAAAGGTCTCTGCTTCAGCTGGCACTTCTTTACTCAATGTGAGTTTTTAGTGCTGTAGTAGCTGAGGAAGCTCCAAGGTGCAGGAATCTCTCTGGCACCCACAAGGGATCCAACCCTGGAGGGTCGGAGCAAGAGAACCACCGAAATGATGGTTCAGGAAAGCACATCAGGGTGTCAGTACTCACCTGAACCGCATCGAGCACTGTTATTATGGCCAACTCAGATCTAATTTTGGCAATGCTAGGCCAGACCCCTGTTCCTCTGGAAACTGGGTTCCTTTGGCTTAAAAATCAATGTTACCAATTTTGGAGCTTTGATATCCCACCTAGAATAATCTTCGGTATAAGCCCCTAAATCTCTGTATTTTTCTCCTAGCTAATATGCATGGCTTTCTTAATTGTTAACATATTTGAACTTGTTTGTTAGGCTGGATACTAGGAAAAATTTCTTTAGTGAGACACGGTGAAGCATTGGAACAGGCTGCCCGGGGAAGTGGTGGAGTCACCATCACTGGAGCTGTTCAAGGAACATGTGGACGTGGCACTGTGGGACATGGTTTAGTGGGCATGGTGGTGTTGGGTTGATGGTTGGACTTGATGATCTTACAGGTCTTTTCCAACCTTAATGATTCTGTGATTGTTTAATTCTCTAGTGCCCAGTTTCAGTACTGATAATCCTTGACCAACATAAGATTAAGCGGAGTTTATATGTTTGGTGTAGATTTCCGATTGATTTTTTTATCTGAAATGGTAGCAGTTTTTCCAAGCTACTTGGGATTAGAGGTATAATTTGGAATAGTTTATTGAATAGAAAGCAACATTTTGGTAGCTGGTTCATGGGAATTTGCTACGTGCTTTTGCAGTTTCACATGACTGATCTTTATGGTATTGGTAAAGTGTAATGGTCATCTG
Source organism: Gavia stellata (assembly GCF_030936135.1). NCBI lineage: Eukaryota > Metazoa > Chordata > Aves > Gaviiformes > Gaviidae > Gavia > Gavia stellata. The sequence continues at coordinate 17,871,549 of NC_082599.1, read as the reverse complement.
AGTTTCACAAAAACCTGTCTTGTGCAATGGAGAATGGGATGATAAACATTATCCCTGGATAGTACTTAGTAAGAGACTTTGCTTCAGGCATGCTATAGATTGATTATTCAGCATTTTGTAGTCTGAAAACCGGTTTCCGTTATCATGCATTGACACAAATAGCTGCTACTATTTTTAGGTGAGCTATTCATGTCACACGAGTAACTTCGGCTCACATGCAGTGTGCCCAGCCATGGGCACTAGATTTTGGTGGATCTAGTATGAAAACATCAGGATGTAGAGAGGCTTAAACCTACTTCAGGCTTGTTCAGTTATACATAGTTTTAGACGAGGACCAACTAAAAGAAACCTGCCATTAACTTCTTAAATAGTCATTTAAAAAAACCTCATATTTTTAATGATGTTCTACTCTTTTTTTACTGCCTTGTTCAACCCCAGTGGGATTTGGATTATTACAAGAGTTTACACAAGGGAAATTTTGTTAGGCACATTTTTTCAGCAATGGCTTCCCTGTCTGACAAGTAGAAATATATTAATATAACCTCATATTTTGTACCTCTTCATAGTAGAGGTTATGAGATTTTTCTCTTTAGAGATCTCTTTAGGGATTAATTCACTTAGAGTTATTCAAGAGAGAGAATTTCTCCCTGGGAATCTAATGTAGTTGTGATGTACTTTTGTAATGCCTTGATCTTTTTTTGTGTGCATCAAGCAAAGCGTATGTAAATGAGAAATGTCTTAATAAACAGTGTATCCTAAAAACCCTAAATTCAGAAAAAGCTGTGAGAAACTATAACTTTCCTGAGGAGAGGAAAAAGTTAAAAATTAAATCAAATTTGCCTGTTCATTTTGTTACAGACTTCAATTCTGCACAGGCTTGAGGTTTTCAGTGAAGTTGGATTCAATTTCATTAAATACCATCTTTTCTGTGTGCTTTTCCATTTTATGGAATTTCCTGGGATGAGTGACAGGACACTGCTGAATTACGGGGAATAGCTTTAACTGAATCTGCTTTTCAATACTAATCTAAAACTCAGAGGTTCTTCATGCATTTTAATCAATGCAGAAGTAGGCTGCAGTGGCTTTAAAGAGACTTCCCTGAACTGAGAACCCAATCTGCTAATTTTGTCCTTTTTGAACCATCCAGGCCATTTTATTTGAAATGTTACTCTTCCTTTTTAATATTTGAGGGTTGTTTTTCTTCCCACCCCTACTTTTTACATCTCTTAAGATCCTTACTGCACCCTGTCGTAGTGAATCTTCATCTTTGGTCGCGGACCTTGTCCCCTCTTCAAGCCATGTAATAGCCTGTGCCAGAAGTGTCTTGCTGTGATATTTCGGTCATGCAATTTCTCTTCTTCCAGGTACGATTTTATCATCCGCTGCAGTCTTACCATCTTCATAGAATAGTTTAGGTTGGGAAAGACTTTTAAGATCATCAAGTCCAGCCGTAAACCTAACTCTGCTAAGTCCACCACTAAGCCATGTCCCTAAGTGCCTCATCCACACGTCTTTTAAATACCTCCAGGGATGGTGACTCCACCACCTCCCTGGGCAGCCCCTTCCAATGCCTGACAACCCTTACAGTGAAGAAGTTTTTCCTAACATCCAACCTAAACCTCCCCTGGCGCAACTTGAGGCCATTTCCTCTTGTCCTATCACTTGTCACTTGGGAGAAGAGACCAACACCCACCTCTCTGCAACCTCCTTTCAGGGAGTTGTAGAGTTTGGGCTGTCATGGCCTCATTTTCCTCTGCCTAATTTTGTTTCCCTGCTGCCCTTTGCCTCCTTTGGTCAGTGTCTCTCAAAACCCAAGGTCCTTCTGTTGCCTAGGGGCAATCCCCTTACCGCCCCCCCGGTTCAGTCTCTCGCTGAGTGCTCAGCGGACAGCACCTACCTTGGTCTCTAAGGGAGGATCCTCCTCCCCTTCGTGGCTGTCAGCCCTTACACCGGCAGCTCTCGGTCAGAAACCAGCCCGCGCTGCCCGGCACCCGCGGCGCCTCCGGCAGCGCCCCAAACGCCCCCCGCCAGGCGGCAGCCGGCGGGTGCCGCTAGGTGTCAGTGCTCGGCCGCCGAGCGGCGGCGCTGCCCGGCCACCGGCCCGGCCGGGGCCCGCTCGGCGGGGGGGCAGCGGCTCTCCCGCTGCGCCCCGTCCCTCTCGCCCCACCTGCCCCCTCCGTCGCGCTCTCCTGCGCCCGGCGGCCCCGCCACCTGCGCGCGATCAGCGGGTCGGGCTGCGGCGCGGCGAGAGGCGGCGCGTGGGGCCGGGGCCTGGGGCTCCCGCTGGCCTCGCGCGCGGACGGGGCTCGCTCGGGACGGGCTCCGTCTCTTCCAGCGTTTCTCTCCGAGGCAGCAGCAGAGGGGTTGTGCTGTCTCAAAGCCTCAGCCACCGTCCTCTCTGGGGCGGTAATCCCCTGCACAGCTCTTGGTTGGGGCATCACAGCGGGTTGTTTTCTGGGCTGAGGTGAGGTTTCCCCTTCTCCTCACCACCCACACCCTAACCGTATTTCCACGGTATTTCCCAGCAGGGAGCACGCAGCGGCTCGTTTTGAGGCCAATTGTTTGAACTTCTGCAGTTCTTCACCAGGCACAATCCCCACCAGCTCCCTCTGGAAACGCTCTTCCAGTCTTCGTCCAGTGCTACCGCTGGTTTCCAACCCCCAGGGAAACCAAACTTCTTCCTGATTAAAGCTGAAATGAAGACATAAGGCTGGGTGAAAAACTGAATGTCTTTCATAATTTATTTTTTTTTTTGTGCTACTTGCGCTTCTTACTGTTACCTGAGCTGCCATCGTACCCTTTCTGCTAAAGATGTTTTGGGGAATAGGATTTCTAAAGGGTGCTTCTTAAAAATAAAAAAAAAACAAATTAAAGTCAGTATTTGGTGTGTGTGAGTGTTGCAGATACATCTATACCTCAGAATTTCCTCTGTGCACAAGGGCTTGCAGCAGCTGGAGGGAAAAGTGATGCTCTGCCTGCCGTTGGTGTTCAGCCTCATTTTTCCTCCTCACAGTGCTCATCCAAACCTGCCCCTGGAGACCCTGGCCTCAGCTACTGTAAAATAATGGCAAGCAAAAGCCTGTTAGGAAGGAGCAGGGCTTTGGGTACTCCTGTATCGTCCTGGAAAAGATGCTTGATTTTAAAGCCTGTCTTTGAATTGGTTTTGCAGGTTAGTGCACTTTTTTTCCCCCCCTTTGAGTCCCTCCTTTCTTAGCTGAAATAAACAGAGTTTTAATATAAAATATAATAGAAATATAATAACATAGCATTTGCTAAAACAATAAAAGGGTCCAGCCATGTAGGCTTTATTCTTGCCTACAATTATCTGGAGTGGATTACGCCATTTTGCAATGACTGCTGATTTCACCAGGGCTGCTCCGGCGGTGCTGTTCAGCCCTCTGTCTGGTCTGTCTGGATGCTTTTTCTTTCAAGAATTTGGTATACTTGAGGATACAGCTGGGAAATTACTGGGGAAAACATTGTTTTCATGTTGGTTGTTTTTACTCTAAGTGTTGACACATTCTGTCCCTCCAAATCTCGGTGATTAAATGAGGAGGCTTTTGACCCTGGAGATGACAAATAAATTCACTTGGTTTGCCAAGCTAGAAATGGAGTGTCTTGTGATGAGAGAATGGTGATGAATTTTTTCTGCCTCCCCTACCCTTGTTCTCCCCCTTCGCATCCATCCTGCTTCCCCACTTCCGTACATGGCAGAGCCGCTTTGTTCCCTTGATCGGTGGCCTTGCATTTCGACATACAGGAGTGCTGCGCCTGGGTTTGCATACCCAGCCCTAAACCCCAGTGAGCCTGGAGGTTGCCGTGTGGTTTTAAGACTTGCTCCTACCTGGAGGGACAGGGTTTGAACTTGCTTCTCTTTTCACTCCACCGTCTTGGGAGTCTCCAGCATCAAGCCCAGAGAAGGGAAACCATCAGCTTGTTTCTCCCACACTACCAAACAGAAGACATTCACTCAGTGTCACCACTGATGAAAGGCAGATCTGAGCAGCTCTGAAATGGCAAGGTCCTTTGGTACCCGCTCCCCTCTCTTCATGAACCCTTCTGGTCTGTTCGCTCTCCTGTAGTGGGAGTAAGGCAGAACCCCCTCCAGGCGCAATGGTTGCCCTCCAGAAACCCCGGAGGATGAGGTAAAAGGACAGGAACTGGTCACCCGGGACTGGCCTGCCCTCCTCCCAGAGAAATGCAGCTTGACTTCCAGCTGACCTTCAGGCTTTTACAAGCTTAAAGAGAGAGAGTTACAGAATTGTTAACAGCTATTTTATTACACTTACAGATTGTGTGAGTTGCGTTTTATTGGAACGCAGCACTTGGCAGGTTCTGCGTTTGGCTGCAAGGGGAAGTTGAAAGGCTGTGGTTCCTCTGACATGTTAACCCCCTGCTTCCAGCATCTCCCGCTGTGCTAAGCTAAGCCAAATGCTTGGGCACAGCTGCAACCTGTTTCATTACAGAGGTGCCATGCTGAAAAACAGTGATGTGAAGCCAGTAGTTTCTGACCACAAGAGAATATGCCATGGGGTTGAAGGTATTTGGGGACAGAGGAATACTTTTTGATCAGAGTGCCATATACTAATGCTATGGGTTATTGCTCAGCTTTGAGGAGATGTGATGCTGTTTGGGACCTTGCAGGGTCAGGCTCCAAAGCTACTTTCTTCCAAATGTTTTTTGAACAAGAGGTCTACTCAGAGCAACACCACCTTTAGAAAGAAAACCTCTCCTTCCTTTTTCTTCTGTAGGCTTCATTCTGCAATCTGATTTATTTCATTTTTTAAACGGATGCTTGCAGTGATAATTCACATAATAATGCCTTAAACAGCAGTAAAAGGCCTGTGCCAAAGGCATTCTGTGGAGTAAGAATTCGAAGTCTTGGTGGAAGAGCGGCAGTGCTCAGCCTCTACTGGGGTGGGACCCTGGCTCCTGCTGGCAATTGCTGGAGGTGCTTTCACCGTGCAAAGCTGGTAAGAAATGGGGACTGCAGGCTGAGTGACTCCCAGAAAGACATTTTCACAAGGTGCTTCGATTCATGGAGGAGAGCAGTTATGTGGGGATCCCTCGTTTCTTGAAGAAAGGTTAATATGTGCTTTTGAAAGTGTTTTTGATTAATATCCATAGTGGGTATGAAGTGGGACTGTCCCCTTGGACCTTGCCAGTCAGCTTTGTTTTCCTGAATGTTTCTTCTCATTTAGCATAGCTTGTTGCTCTATGACACCAGCTCTCCTCTGCAGTTCTGTCTAAGCGTCTCGCGCTCCTTACAGGGCTGCATAAGTTCATTTTATTTCAGGGCTTAGCAATTTGGGAGGCAGAAAATTTGGACGAGAGGATGGGAATGCTGTGACTGACCGTTCTCTTTGCTCTGCTTTCTGCCCTGATTTTGCATCTATCTGTCTTCACGAAGGAAGGAGCCCTGGCAGCTCCCACAAGAGGTGGGATGTTGTAGCCTGTAGTCCCAGTGTATATTGGAGGAAAAGAAAATCTGTTGACCAGCCTAGCTTGGGAGCACAACCAGAATGTTGCAATGAGATGGTTAAGAAGTCTAATTGATCGATTTTAACGTGACAACTGAGACTTGGCTCCTGTATGTTTGGCTTCCCAAGTCTGCTTGGACACAGGCTGGTCTCTCTGCCAAAATACCTCCTCTGTACCATAAACCCATGTCTAGCATTAAGAAAACATTTTCCTGGGTGTGACCTGGGTGGAGATCCTGTTTGTTAGCTGTTCATTCATGGGTCAAACGTAGTCATGCAACAGCAGCTGGAAGGGTCATGAGGGTCTTCTTGTGGCTTTGGGTTGTGCCAACAGTTGATCAGTGCTCAGGCTGAGTAAAAACTCACCTAGACCTGGAATTATGGGAATGGTCCTCATAATTTTAGTTGAGAATAGGAAATAGTGGCTTCTGAGTCCCAAAAAGATTTGGGGCATTTCAGAAAGTAGGAAACAACCCTCACTCTGCACAGCCCAGTCCGTTACAAATCAAGATGCACTGACAGCCACTAAAAGTACTGGGAAAGGAAGGAGGAAGCTACTGTGATAAGCAGGTATCTTAGCTTGATTATTTTTCCGTTTGAGCCTCTACCTGCAACAACTTAGTGTATTAGATGAATTAGCTTTTCTAAAATTCCCTTGGTCCTCCAAGGGAACAGCAGGAGCATGCATCCAAGTCATGAATTTTGGGGTAGATTTCCTAATCTAAGTATGCTGAACCCACATGCCTGTGTAGCTTTATCTAAGTTACCCATCAGTGACATCCCTACAAACTCCCTTCACTTTCCTGTCCCATCACCATCCCCCAGCAATCCCTTGCTCTGAGAGCTCAGCACTTCTGAGGTCCCAGGTCCTGCAGCGGAGGTACCAAAACAGCAGCATTGGGTACCATGGAGAAGTGCAGATGCCCATTACAAAATATTTTCAGTGGTATGTTCAAATTAAAACAAAAAAAAAAAAAAAAAAAAAGAGTTTTTGGAGATGTCAAAAAATGTGGAGACTTGACAGAAATCTCTTAACTTAAATATGCAGGAATGTTTCTTCCAAAGATAAGATGACATTGAGACACAAACTTGAGTCATTTATTCCTGTTTCTTTGGCAATGATTTTAAAGCATCAACTGTTTCCAAACACAGTATCAGAAACAGTGTGGCCAGTAGGACTAGGGAAGTGATTGTATTCGGCACTGGTGAGGCTGCACCTCGAATGCTGTGTTCAGTTTTGGGCCCCTCACTACAAGAAAGACATTGAGGCGCTGGAGCATGTCCAATGAAGGGCAATGAAGCTGGTGAAGGGTCTAGAGCATAAGTCTTATGATGAGCGTTTCAGAGAACCGGGGTTGTTTAGCCTGGAGAAGGGGAGGCTGAGGGGAGACCTTACCGCTCTCTACAATTGCCTGAAAGGAGGTTGTAGAGAGGTGGGTGTTGGTCTCTTCTCCCAAGTAACAAGTCATAGGACGAGAGGAAACAGCCTCAAGTTGCGCCAGGGGAGGTTTAGGTCGGATATTAGGAAAAATTTCTTCACTGGAAGGGTTGTCAGGCATTGGAAAGGGCTGCCCAGGGAGGTGGTGGAGTCACCATCCCTGGAGGTATTTAAAAGACGTGTGGATGAGACGCTTAGGGACATGGTTTAGTGGTGGACTTAGCGGTGTTAGGTTTACGGTTGGACTTGATGATCTTAAAGGTCTTTTGAACCTAAACGCTTCTATGATTCTATGGCCCTGTTTTGGTAAGCTTGACACTTGGCCACCTGTCCACATTTGGGCTAGGGAGGTATAACCTTGATCTTAACCCAGTCCTTCTGAGATTGGAGAAATCTGGTGCCCTCAAGTAGGTCAAAACATGAACTGTGTGAAGAACTGACTGTAAAGAAACAGGGGTACATAGTTACCATCTTTTTCATAATGTTCAACACGGGAAGAACCAACCTCATTATGTTTTCAGAGATACTGAAAATAGACAATATGTGTTCAACCAGATAAGAAAAATAGCTAAAATAACACAGATGAAAGCTTTTACCTGCCTCCTTTTGAATGTTAGTGTTTTTAATGCCTAACACACATACTAACAGCTAACAAAACCAATGGTGTGCATGCTGAGGAAAAAGATGTGTGTCTGAAATGTTGGGCTTCTCTTACCCATATGCAGGTGCCTACTTAAAGGAGAGACCAACTCCCCTAGGTGAATCTCAGCTCTGTTTCTGATAAGACAATCTTGTGAAAAGAGCTGATCTCTAGAACTGGTGCAGTTAGCCCAATTTCTGTTGTTGTGAGACAAGCTGCACTGGCAGCCAGAAGCGATATCCTTGTTCAGAAACAGATGAAGGGGGTTTGTTGTGGCTCTGGTGCTCCTCCTCTTCACCTGCTTTAAGACTCTTTCTCATTTATTCTTTCCAGATCATGAGAAAACTGGTCTGACTGAGCTGAGTTTATAGGGTATCCCAGCACAGCCATATAATCCCTCCCGCCAGAGCCATCTGCTGCTGCTTCTCCAGCTGCATCAGTTTAATGAGAGGTAGCATCTCTGCCCTCTTTTTGCAACCTAATAAGAGGGCAGGACGCAGCCGGGCTGGGAGAGGGTCTGTGAACCCTCAGCCCCAGCAACTGTGAGTGAATAAGGGTCAACAAGGGGGAGTTTCACACGGCTAACAGCTGGGGCTGGGTCGCAGTCTGCAAGGCAGGAATGATGAAACACAGTGCTGCTGGAGCTGAGACCTTCCTTGACCTGCAGCCGTGAGGGCCAGGCCCACATGGTCACCACAAACATGCCATGCTTCAGCCTGGATCCTGGCCTGGATTACCAAGGTCTGAACTCCACACTTCTCTGCTGGTGAGGAGAACCACATCCTCCAGTGTGGAGGGTAGTGCTAGGGAAATTTCTGTAGAAGCAGACTGCAAGAGCTGGGCAAGAAAAGGTCAGATGGAGACAGGCCCTTCAACCCAAAGACCCAGATAGGGTGGATGTAGAGGCCTCCAAAGGCAAAAGCTAGGAAGTTGGAGGTTTGCAGCAACATCACTAATGAGAGAGGAAACGCTGCTCTGCAAAGAGAAAGCAGTTGCTGGTTTGGCGGTTGTACCTGCTTCTTAGTAGGGAAGATTGACTAGGTTGTTGCCCGAACACGAAGTGAGGACCGAACGTCATTGGTGCAGAAGGAAACACCACACACCTTAACCTCTGTGCAATTTCTGGCTATTACACTGAAGAAGAATCAAGGGATGGGACCCCCTCCACCGCTTTCACAGGGATTGCTGGCTCTATCAGTGATGACAAAAGGGGGAAAGAAGGAGTGCTACAGCTGTACGTGTTTCTGCAGGCTGCCATACCAGGAAAATCAAGTGGACCAGGTTGCCTTTCAGCAGGTAGCAATGTATCCAAAGCACAGAGCATGATGGTCACGGGGAGCTATAATCATCCGCACGTCTGCTGGGAAAGGATGAGTGGGATGAAGAGTGGCGAGAAATTCCAGCGCTTGTTGCCATAATGAGTTTCACACATACATGGATATATTTCTACCTATATGAATGAGATGGAAAATGAATTTTTTCCACCTTCTTTATATATATAAAGAAGTAATCAAAAAAGAAATTCTAGGTTTGAGTCTAACCAGTAGAACAAACCAGGTTGACTGTGAAGATAAAAGGTAATGTAGGTACTGTTCAGGAATACAAAGTGAGAGAAGAGCAAACTAAAGACAGCAGTCTTGAGTAAAATCAGAATTAGTAGGTAATTTTAGGGAGGAAGCCTAAAGGAAAAAGTGGTTAAGCAGAACTGGTAATTCCTTTACATAATAATAAATTAAAAAAAAAAAAAAGTGCTAAGAATACCAAAAGAAGTGGTTTCAGCATGGACAAACAAAAGAAAAAGCAGCAAGAGCCGATACTGGCTAAAAGGTGATCTCTTCTTTCACAAGGTAAGAGTGTATGGAAAGTGAAAAGTGGGTTTCTGGAAAACCGTGGGATGAAACTCATCAGTGAAAAGAACAAATGTGCACGTTCAGTCGGGAAAGCCCACTGCAGGGACACAGCTGGGGAACAGCTGCTGGGGGAGCAGCCTGCAGAAAGTACATTGCAGGTTGACTGAGAGTCCATCCTGTGTATTACGAGCTGAATGTGGTCACTGGTAGTGTATCTGCCAAAGATGGCTTGCCTAGTGATGCCGGTCTTCCCAAACTCCCTCTAGCCAGTGGAGTCTCCTCCTACAAAGAAATTTGGACTGCCTTAGCTAGACAACTATTCAGGAACATCCTCTGGAGTAGCCTCTAGGTTTGCAACAGGGAGATTAGCTTCTTTGTTATGAAGAGATTTTCAGGATGTGTCCCAGTGTGTTGCTGTTGCAGAAAAGCAGCAAATTCAGAGGTATAAACCATGTTTCAGTCTGCAAGATACACCACATCAGGCAAGGAGGGCCTGAGGTGTAGTGTGATGTCTGTATTTGTAGACTATACTTTGGAAAGAGTCTGGAGAACAAGGACCATGATCTCCAAAACATGACCTTCCAGAGAGGCCTGAAAAAACAGGGGTAGCTTAGCCTGGGGAAGCCTAAGGGGGAGAGAGGGGAACATGCAATATGCAAATCTTCAAATATAGAGAGGGCTTTTGTGCGAAGAAAAATGTGTTCTGTGTCCTTGGCAGGTAGTACAAGGAATACGCGGTTTAGGCTGCACCAAGGAAGACTTGGGTTGCTGTTTATAATAAGACACAGTAACTAAAGAGCTGGGAAGAGCTGCCCTGGAAAGCTGTGGGGCCCCTGCGTTGGACGCCGGTGAAAAGCATGTGGAACAAGTATCTGCTGTAGGGAGACATGATCCCGCTCTGGACAAGGAGAATGGCCTTGATGACCTTTTAAGGTCTTTCCTAGCCCCATTTCTCTATGGTTGTTTTTTTAAATCAACCATTACTTTTATTTTTTCTTGGTTCTGAAGTGATAATGTATGCCAGGATACTTCATTGCTCTTTCCTTGTCATTTCTTGATGATTATAAATGAACTTCCAACATCTGTAGAACTTGATCACTTCAATTTTAGATGCTGAACAAGTCTTGCACGTTATTTTATGTACTGGAGCAGGAATCCAGTGCGGGGTAGGGCAGCACTTTGTATAACTGAATGCTTTCTGAAGCTGGATTGAGAAATATGGTTCATTTCTGTTCCTTTCCTCTATTCTTAAGGGGTCAAATAAGATGGTATCAGATGGTTTCCACAGGGATATGCCTAGTATTTCCTAACGCTTTTCTGTTAAGGCACCGTTCAAGAGAAAACCAGGAGAAGAGGAGATCTTGTGTATTGAGGTCTACTGGACTCCTGCAGTATAACACTCTGTCCACAGTATACTGCCTTCTGCAGAGGGAAAACAGCCTGTTGAAGTAAGTGTGATTTTTTTCCAATGGGGACACTTTCATCAATGTTACTGCCAGACGTGCAAATTCACCGACTCATTCTAGCTGTAGGTGCTGCACGGCTTTTACCGACGACTTGCTCTGCTTCCCACTTCTGCCACATTCAGACCTGGTTTGTAACTATCGCTCTTTGGTAATGTATAAGAGCGTTTCTGTGGCAAACGAGCTTAGCGCCATTAAATTCCCCTGAAGAATCCCAGTCTTAATTGTTAAGGTTGCTAGAAACGAGAAGCTCGTGAACGAGTTATTGTGCTTTCTGAATCAGCTGTAGGATTGTTCTTGGTAATGGTCCAGTGAAGTTTAATATTGTGATAAGAGCCATGGGGGCTGGTGGCAGAATTACGTGTTTCACAATTTATGGAGAATCAGTTGTCATTTATTTCACTTCCTTCAGAGTTGGCATGTGCGTTTCTATTCAGGATTGTCACCCGCACCACAGCTGAGAAGGCACAGGTCTTTTAATCAAATATCATGAGAATGAATCATTTTGGCTGTTTTTTTGTACTGGGCTTTGGGGATCTTCTGGAAGAAACATGCTTTATAAGCCGAGGGTATCTCCTGACATATTATCTGCCAATCCCTGCTGGTTGTTGGTGGGAAGTCATTGCATACCACCACGTTTTTAAGCAATCTGTGCTGAGAGAGTCTGAGGCAGCTGTGTAGTTTTAAGGATTAAGGTAGGACCCTGGCACAGTTTCCATTTCGATTTCTGACAACCCCTTCTTTCAACACAAATGAAGTAAATCTCTGACACAAACGTAGTGTGGAGGACTGCTCCAGATGTGCCAGCAAAGAGGGAAGGAGCATGGTTTCTGAAAAAGCCATGTCATTTGTGCTTTCCTAATTATGTCATTGAAATCAGAAAGGGAAAAACTCAATCAGCCACAGTGAGATATTCCTCATCCAAAAGTGTTCCAGTAGGATGGTCAGGGATGGAGTAGGCCATGGGGAGACTTGTTTTCTGGGCACAGTGAAAAATCCTGAGCTTGGCATGCTGGAAATAATGATCTGTTTCTGGAGCAAGGTACCAGGTTTTAGGAATGAAAGTATGAGTGCTGTTGCAGAATTGCCAAGAAGGACGCAGAGGGCCCCTTTCAGCAGAGAGAGGGATCCTGACCACGCTGTCCTGCACAGAGGGTGTCCCTGAAGGCTCCTGCCCTTCTGCCAAGCATCTGCTCCTCAGACTTCAGGTGCACCTCAGCCTCTTTGTGCTCTGTCTGCACCTACCCCTCACCCCCAGTTCTTCCCAGCACCCCCACAGTGCCAGTTGGGCTTGTCAGCTGGTCAAGCTGCAAACCAGCAGAGCGGACAGTGAGGACAATTTTTCACATGTAGGTGTTTGGCGGTGCCAGTGCCTGTCAGTCAGCGTGTCCTTAGCCTTCATTACCGCATCTCTTTTTCCTGGCACGTCACACCTTGTTCCTTCAGCACGGTGCCGGGGCCAGCTTTTCTCACTGCGGGGTTTGCGCTCGGATCCACTCACTGCTTTTCACTCTGGTGGCTCATTTCTCGTCTTTCCCCCCTGCTAGCTTTTTGGGCTCCTCTCCATTTTGGCCTGTTTTCACACCGCTTTGCCTTGTTCAACAGCTTAGTACATCTTGCCGTTGCTACTTTCTAGCCTCATGTGTAAATACAGCGAAAAATAGTGTGAGCGAGGGAGGCAAAGGTGAGTTCAGGTTTTTGGGAAGAGGTGTGAGAAGCACGATGGTAGGGATGATCTTGATCTCCTTTGGTGCTGACCATACATGAAGAGCAGAGATTTACATGGGAGCACAGGGAACGGGGTGAGTAGTTATTCTCAGCTCCTCGCCATTTGCCATGACTGCAATATTTTCACCACTTTCCCCAGCCCCTCTGCTGAGGATGGGGAGAATAACCCAGCCTCACCCCAAGCACAAGGCTGGCACTGAGCAAAGAGCAGCCCCGGAGCCATGCGAAGCCCTGCAGCCCTGCTGCTGCCCAGCGTGCCCATGGTGGCCATCGTGTCTCGCAGCCCTCGTGTGACAGGGAAGCAACCTGAAACGGTATCACAGGCAGCTTTACGTGGCACAGCTTCACAGCTGGCACAAGAGTCCCAGTATACATTTTCAATATATTTCTCCAGAGATGGAGAATGAGGTGGGGGGGAAGGTGTGAAGGCCAGGGGAGAAGGAGTAGTTGCACAGTAAATCACTTAACGTAAGGGATGAAATGTGGATTGGTCTGCTAACTCCCCGGGAGTGGCAGAAGGAGGAGGAGGTGTGCAGTGCTCCGGAGGAAGGCTCGCCTGGCAGGACCCCCAGCCTCCTGTCCACAGCCCCTGAGCATCTTCAGCTGGTGCTGGTGGTGTTCTCGTTTTCATGAGTGACCTTCCCTTCTCCTTCTCCCCTGTTTCTGCCTCTTCTTCTCTCTCCTGCTGAGCTCCCCTTTTGCTTTAATGGTACAAAAATGTCGTCTAGTGCTTGCAAGGCGACTCTGGGCACTTGAGTGCCATCTCTACCGTGGCAAGGGGGACTGGCAGAGAAATCCTGTGCCAGGCTCCTCGGGGCTGAAATCGAGCAGCAGCTCCTGCTACTGGAAATAGAAGTGTTTCAGTCAGCATTTGCATCATGAATTAGCCGATGTTGTTTTATCCTGAGCGTTTCGGGAAGGGCAAAGAGATTGGGTCAAATGAAACGGTGCTGGCCGGACGTGGCACAGGGGGCAGGGCTGGTGCCAGTGCTCCCCTCTGCTGCCCCTGCTTTGAAAACAGCAGCTCACAGGGTCCTCCTTCCCTTGGCACAGATCTTGAGTCCAGCTTTATTTATGAGAATGCAATTCAGATGACTATAACATGTATTTATTTAGAAATGCAAGTATCTAGGGCTAACACCAGGGATACTAATTAATGCAGATTGTTGTGCCTGATTTTTGTCACACTAATACGCAGTCGCTAAGTGTTCAGCAGCAGTTTCCCTCAATTGGGCTTCCAATACCAGCCCTTCTGTTACTCCCACGGTTAGAACAAGATGAGTTTAAAATCTGCACTTGGGAGGGAAAAGGACATTCCTCTGTGCGTTATCAGTCTTCCTGCCAGGCTCTCTAAGCAGAACTAAAGAGGCACACTTAATATCGTGCTGAATGTGTCTTTAAAGAGACTGATACAGTTTTGTTTCATTAGGACTCTGGTAGTGAAGATAAAAGTGAGAACTAGATTATGATTGAATTGATTGAAAAAGGAGGCGGTCATAGATGTGCCACTTGGAGGACATGGTCCTGTCTGCCGGGGTAGGGGTGTGCGGCAGGCAGGGCTGCAGCAGGCGCAGGCAGCACACTGCTACCTACCATCGGTAGCAAAGGCAAAGAAGATAAGACAAAGCAGTTGGCTGGCATGTTCACCGTCTATGGCAGGCTGGTATATTTGCTGAAGGCCATAATTCAGCCTCTTCGTTGCTTTTGGTAGGTAGGAGCTTCATCCTCACAGCCCAGCTCACTTTGGCTCTCAGACTGCAACAAAGCCGCTCTCACTACCTCCTTTTTATAACTTTGTTGTGTCTATAAACAAAAAGGAGGAATAATAAGTGAAAGAAAACTGTTCCCTCCCTAAATGTGTGACAGCAGTGAACACAAAAAAGTGGAAGAGCAGCACGTTGGAGGTACGGCAGAGGAAGGCGATGGCAGCCTGCAGGAAGCAAGCACCAGTCGTGTTCTGCAACAGAGATGTGAAGCTGGAGGCTGCAGGCAAGGCTTGGTGGTGGCTGCCTGGCAGCACTGGCTCTGGGGCTCTGGGCAGCACTTTCCCACTCCCCACCTCCAGCATGTTTAACTCTCATGTTTCACTACTGCCTTGCAAGCGTTTTCCTGTGGGGAGGACCTCAGTTTAATGTCCTGCTCTGCTATATAATACTCTGCATTATAAAGGACGCTCTGAGAACAATCAGGACTGCTTTCTTACTCTGGGACTTCTTAATTTTGGTTTTAGTCCCGTGTAACTCTCAGTGTCTTGCACTCTTCCCTTTAGTGCTTATGAAAACAGGAGCCACACTTCTTCCAGGGGGGGTTATCAGCTCTCTCAAGTCATCTCCCCAGCCCCCTCTCTGCCTCTCGGCCCTGGACTGTGAGGAATTTGAGTTTCTGTTCCACTTGGTATCACTTGCTGCCAACACTCTGCTTCCCTCCACCCATCCTTTCCTCTGCCTGATCTGCCTTTGATCTCGCAGTGCTCCTACAGATGAACCCCTGTGGCATCTCAAGAAGTTACTGGCAAGAGCTGTGTATCCTTCCCCTCTGCCTGAGATTATCCTCTCCGTCAGAGGGTGACAGGGCAGTGCTCAAACCTGTTCCTTGGGTGCTTCAGTCCGGGTCTGTGAATGGCAGGGATGGGCAACCCCTCTTACAGTCCCTGCTGCAAGAGCGGGATTCCCTCAGGGAGAGCTGGCAGAAAGCTGAGGATATGACCACCCTCACCCTCCCGGGTTAAACCCACCAGAGATGGTGGGTTTGGGTCATCAGATGCTGCCCTGCCCAGCAGCTGGGGCGTTCAATGCCTCCAGCCTGTTGCATATCTGCCAAAGCTCGCTGCAGCTCCTTTTGCCCTGTTATTTCCCCTTTTTAGAGTTTTTCTGTTATCAGAATTACAAGCTGTCTCTGATGTAGTTACTGCCCTAGAGCCAGAGGAGGGAAGCCTCCATGCTCTCCCTTCGTGGCCTCCCCGGCCAGCCCAGAGCACATCACCACATGCTGCTAGAATTTAAGCTAGTCCATAGCCTTTACTGACTCACGGCTCCTCACATCCCCTGTCTCAAAAATACTCTTATCCCTTCTTCTTTTCATAGTAAAGTGAGAATTAAGGTTTTATTCTTATTGCACATCTGTGCTTAGATGCCCTGCTGACTTCTTTTTCAAACAGCAGCTTTCTGGGGCTGAATTATTAAGGTCTTACTAAGATACCTATCCATCTTCTTGAAGCTGCTGGTCCTTGCTCCGAGACCTAGCTCTGCCTTTGGCCTTTTCTATTGCATTTGCAAATGCCTGTCAGAACTGGAACTTGGTGTAAACTGGCAGAGTGCTGCCTACTTAAGTAGCTGAGACTCCAGTCTATTATAATGTGTATAGGCTTTCCCAGCTTGCATTGACTGCCTTGTCTCTGGCATTTGGCTCTGAAATATGCGGCTCAGAAAATAGAGGTTGAGCAATAAATATTGACTAATACTGAGTAACATCTCACTGGAGAGTTTCTTTATTTGCCTCAAAAGCTTTTAGAGTGGCCGTTGTGGAGGTGCTGCTGACAAAAGTTATTTGTGAGAGCAGAGAACAGCCTGCGTAGCCCCCAGCCCCTGCAGAGCAGCCCCTGCAAAGCATCCCGCACTTTGACTGCTGGCCTCCGAGTCCTCCAAGGAGCTGACATCTGTGATGAGACCTCATGGACAGTCTGTATGGCATGTGCAAATATGAGCCTGAGATGCTTCCTTAGAAAGGCGATAGGCTCTTTTTCTCAAAGGAGGCTGTGCTTTGACTGGCCAACATGGTGTCACTAGATGTCCCATATCCAAACTAGAGCCTTCTGCAATAAATGTTACTTGAACTGTATGTTCTGTCCTGTTACAGTGATATTCAATTTGCAGGTTTTTTTGGCTGTGTTGTGACTCCAGCGCTACCTCTCCTCTCCCACACGCATGCTATGCTGTGTCAGGACATAACTAATGGTTTCTCGTGCTTGGGATCTAAAGTGAATTCCTAATATTTGCCATACCTTATCTCTAGACACCTGATAACTCAGATCTGATAGGTGGTGCTTGACTTTCTAAGTACAGTTTATGAATTCTGACATGTAACACCTTTATGTGGATGTTTCACAAGGTGATGGCTGAATCCTGGACGTCAACCCCTGCCTGCAGGACGCGGCGGGGGGTAGGGGCTGATGTGAGCCCCGGTGTACCGCCGGGGCCTGCACCGCTCTAGGAGCTCTGGCAATGGGCTTGCCTATTGCTCTGCCCGCAGGCAGCTGCATCCTCCTGTTCAAAAAGCAGCTGTAGCGCTATCTAGCACCTTTCAGCCCTGCATTTGCCCGGGACAATCGCTGGGCTGGCTGTACGAGAGGGCTCCGGCAGCTCCTGCAAGGGCTGGCTCTGCCAGCAGAGGGCAAGACGTGCCCGCGCTGAGCCCGGAGCCGCCGGCCCGCGGAGCGGGGCCCCGCCGGCGCTCCTGCTGCCCCACCGGCTTTCCGACCCCGGTGCCACCGCTTCGGCCCCGGCTGCGTTAATCTACAGAAGGGTTCAACAGGCCCGTCACGGTGCCAGCGGCTTACTGACCGCCCGTCCCCGGCTACTGAAGCTGCGCGGGGGCCTCTGTGCATGAGGAATCAAAGGCGAAAATGCAGTTCCGCCTCCTTTAAAGACCCTGCAAAAGCTGGTGTGGCTTTGCTCCAATGTCAGCGAATGTGCAGGCCAGGTACAGAGTTAGAGATACAGAAACACCTGTACCGTGCCCAGGCAGAGCGACAGGGGAAAGCCACAGGGCAGCAGGAGCCCCGCTGCAGCACCCCTCTCTCCCCCCCAGCTGGGCGTGCTCCCCCACCTCTCCCTGCCCACCGGGGAAGCTGCGGAGGAGGGGGCCGGGATGGCAGGAAGGGGGGTGTGCAGAGGAGGGATGAAGGTTAAGGGGCCGGGGCTGAATTCGTTGCCCTGCCGTGGAACAGGACATTTGTCCTTGGCCGAGTGATTTGGCGCTCAGCGTGTGACTTCCAGTGCACAGTAAGGATAAAGACGCTGAAGATGCTACAGACACAGGGGGTCTCCTGTGGAAGGAAAGGGAGGACTCCCTGACCCCGAGACCAGTCAGATCTAGAGTGACTCTCCCAAATGCATCAACTCCAGCGCTGCTGAGCTATCAGCACCGGAGACAGACCCGTCTCGGGAGCATCCGTGCTGAAGCAGGCGGGGGGCTGTGGCCGAGGAGCCTGCACTCGGGAGATAAGGCTTGGCTGTGGCTGCGGCGAAGGGCAGGGCTGGATGTGGGCTGCAGGCAGGGAGCCGGGCAGGGCTGCGGCGGGGCAAGCCGGGCTCAGGCTGTCTCCTTCATGTGTGTCTCACTTTGTATTGAATGATGTTAAGCAGAGCTGGAGCTGGCGCCTCGGCCTCATTACCTTCAATTACAATAATTGTTGCCTCTCTCCAGTGTTTTGCATTTCTCCCTGGGGGAATCTCTCTGCTGCTTCTTTTCCAGCCTTGCTCCGGCTTCCACCTATCGATTGGATCGCTCTGGCCCGGGTCCTAGGAGCGATGCCTCCAGGAGGATAAATGTAAATCGTCCTATTGATTCGGAGGAGTAGGAGTGCAGCTCGTTTGGGGGAGGGAGGATTAGTTTTAAATGAAAAAAAGTGAACTGATGAGCATGGCAGGAAATGCTTCACTTTCTGGGCTCCTTAAAAAGTGTCTCTTTGTCATGCCCTGTATCTGGGGGCGATGCAGATTGGTGCCACCTGGATGATACACCACATGCGCACGGAGAGGTGGATGCTGCTAAGCAGACTCCAGCCTTGGTTCTTATTTATTTTATGTGAACAGGTATCACCGAGCATCTCTGGAACACAGCTCCCCTCCTCCGGTTTGCAGGTAACTGAGTTTCACTGGGGACACGCTAATTGCTGCTGAAAGTGAGCAGGCGTGTAGCGTGGAGGCCTCCATCCACCCCTTTGAACTGCCCCAGTGACGGGGGATAAAGCTCCCCAGGAGTTATTCACCTGTGGGAACCTGCTCGGCCGCCTGTCTATCACAGGGGAGCGGCTGGGGAAGGAGCCAGGCTTTGGGCTCTGCCTAGTCATAGCTTCTGAAATGGCTACTTGATTCAATACATCCGTGGCCAGCCCCAGAAGTGGGAAGCTAAAGAAATTGCATAGAGTCATATTATGTTCCCTGCCCCTTGGGCTTTATGTTGGGCACGGCTATGCTAGCTTAAGCCTTAATTATTTTTTAAAGGCAATAATCATCATAAATAAAGGTAATTCAATGGAATTAGCTTGTGTGTATCATAACCAAAATGCTAGCAAAATAACTGGGAAAAGAAAGTTGTTTGTTGGCTAGTGTTGAGCAGTTAACAAAAAATACTACTTTGATTAATATTGTTTCAAAGATGCTTTAAACAGTCCCAAGGCTTTTTACTTCATACCATTTCCAAATGAGAAATTCCCAGCTGAAGCATAATTGCAAGGTGCAAAAAAGAATGGATATGGTGCACGAACATTGCTTTTGACACCAATTTGAAACGACTGCAGTGTAGCACTACTAACCTTTCCTTGCTAGTGAAATCAGCATCTTCTGTGGCAGTACTGGCAAATGCCAGCACGCACATGCAAATCCAGCAGTATGCAAATCCTCAGCTCCCCAAGGAATGTGGGTTTCCCCAGGACAGGGCTGCTGTGATGCCCTGACTGTAGAGGTGAACTTGGATGGATTTCCAACCTGCAGTTGTTATCCAGTTCTTTTGCCTAAATTTTTTTGATGGGGGAGGAGGTTGGTGGAAGGGTTCAAACAGGCAGAAAATACTGTGTTAACATGGCTGTTGTTAGAGGTAGACTGAAGGGTTACATCCAAACATTTGGGGGAAGTGGTGGCCAGTTGCCAGCATGCCAGGCAAGTTTATAGAAGGGTGAGGAATTTGTGATAATGTTCAAAGCTACCAGATGAAGGAATTACTTTTCACTGCAAACTGTTTTTCTAGGGCTAGTCACTTAAACCAGAGGCACCTGCAGGCTGAGTTTTCAACTCCATTTAGTTAGTTTTGCAGGCACACTGCTGCTGATGGCACATACATGGTAGGCAGGAGCAGCAGGGACAGGCGTTGATGCCAATTCACGTGAAAGAAGAGAAGGGGAATGTATGAAAGAAGCAGTACAAAGGGAAGGGGTTGATTTTTTTTTTTCCCCCCAGAGTCAGAAAGGCTTTTCTCTCATTCAAAGTAATATACTCAGAAAGTGCTGCCAGGTTGGCTTCTGTCTTGGCTTGTCTTATTTTCCTCCTTGATCTAGGAAAGACCTAAACCCCTCATGCCAGTCATTGTCTTGTGCCTGTGCCGGGACTCTCAAGCACATGGAGCATCTGGAGAAGATGGTGGATGTGGTTTGGGATTTCATTGGAGGGATTTCACCAGCTGACATTAGGGGGGAGACTCTTGCATGGCTGCACTGCTCACATGCTCCTGGTGGAAAACAGAGGGTCTTTTCTTGAATGTGATTGTAGGGGAAAGCAGGCCCTGTGCTGAGCAGTTGCTTGCCTGATAGGAGAAGCCCCGGTCTGGAATAGTTCAGGACCTTGGATGCTCATTTGAATTGGTCTTTTAGAAGGACTCATCGGTTCTTAAGTCCTCCTGGCAGAAACTTGGCACTGCAACTACTAGCTTGTGAAATGAAGTAAAAGATCCAAACCAGCATTTGAGTGGCCTGCAAAGCCTCTTTGGACAGATCTCTTCTTTTGGTTGGGAATTTCATCTTCCTAAAGATAAAATTTTGCATTTGTTACACAATCTGGAGCTGATGCAGAGGGGAACATGCTCCTGTGAGATGCTTCCCAAAGCAGTCCCTTTCCCTGAGGTGCCCAGAGGCTGATTTTGCAACCAGGTCCTTTGTCCGTGTTGGTTTCAAAGGGCTTCGCTGTATCTGGTGGGAGGGAGCAGCCCTGTGCTCTGTGGGGCTGTGCAGCCCATACCAGTGGAGGCTCCAGGCTGCTCTCCCATGGCTGCTGGAGACACGTCATGCGGCCTCGGGCTCCTGATGCTTTCCTTGGTGGTTCCTTGTAGTCATTATCCCACATTCCTTCTGGTTGCAGAATATGTTGTTGTTATTGCTTTGTGCTGGGTCTGTCTCCTGTCCCTTTTATACAGGCCAATCTGGCTCTGTTTGCTCTTGCCTCTAAAACAAAAGCAAATTAACGCTGCAGAAGCTGCATTATTTTGTTTACATTATGGCCTGTCAGAGGACCCCACGCAATCCTTGCATAGCTCCCTGAGCAGAGTACCAGTGAGTGAGGAGGCGCAGTATGTCAGTCAAACCCTCCTGACACCCTGGCTTGATCCACAGGTTCCCAAAAGGGTCTTTAAATTAGTTGCTTTTGGGGGGAACCAAAGCTGGGGAGTGATCCCTGCAGCCCCTCCGTCACTTGTGCCACTTCAAGCACGCCTGTAGCATACGGAATTAGCAATTTTTTACAGTAAATTGTAGCTCACAATTCAAACTTGACAGCTGCCAATGAAATTTGCTTCTCAAAACTGATCTCGAGCACATTGCCTTCTGGTTAGTCTGTCCATGCTCCCTTGGCCAGGATGTTTATAATATTCAGGGAGTCTCTCATGTTACTTAGTGCAGTAATGTGGCTCCACGAATAAAAGCCATTTCCAGTCTGTCGGTATCGCATGTAACAAATGAGATCTGCTAAATGCGCTTGTCACCAGTGGTAGGAACAGAAGAAACAGAATCACACATGTTGCTGTAGTGATTCTAAGTTATAATGAATGATATTTTTGTATGTTTGCAAATGAGTGTCTGATAGCTGGTGCCAGAGTGGGAGATATGGCTTGGCTGATCTCGCTGTTTTTGTAATTTCTAAACAGAAACAAGAATTAGAAAATTACTTTGTGGTGGAGTGCAAATATGTATAACATAAGTGTAAAGACTGCGGTGCAGCACACGTGTATCTATCTTATACATATGCAAATCGCAAGACTCGCAGTAAAACCATTATAACGTGTGATGGCATCAGCACTAATTAGCTCGAGATCCAGTCTGTTCCTCTCTGCCAAAGTAAACCGGGGTTATCTCAGTCTCAGATTTCATATTTCCTCCTTTCTCATTCAGGGGAGGAATGTCTCTGTCACAAGGTATTATGTCCTGAATTGAAAACGTCTTTAAAGACTCACAAAACATTTCAAATTAAAATTCTGAAGTCATTTTTGCTATTAACTTATTATCTACACATCATCCAATGGCTTTAATACTAGCTGCGGACCCAAATATTTAAAGCATTTCATCCATAAATGGGAAACAGTCGGTGTGCAAATGCTGTAGAAATCAAAGCTTATAAAATGTAATGAGAACAGAAGGGAGAAAACTAAGTTAGCAAAGAAATTTTAACTATGGGCACTTTGTTTTCAGGACCAACACGCGAAGGAAAACTGTCCAAGCTAAACACGACCCACGGGAGCTGTGTCAGAGCCCGGTGGTGGAACATCACCTTGTGCTTCCCTCCCCAACAGCTGTTTTTCGAAAGGAAACGTTGGAAGGAGAGTCGAGTTACCGCGGGGTGTATTTGCCGATGGCTCTGACCCACGGGCCTGCCGTTGCTGCGTGGACGTGACAGCAGCATGGAAGACCCCGGGGGGCAGCGTGGGAGGCGCAGAAGCCCCCCGGCCGCATGCTGCACCCCAGGCCGCGAGGGTGGTGCGGGCTGGGCGGTTGTTGACCGCCGCCGCACCCCGGTTTCAGCCGAGCTGCGGTGACCTCCACGCCGCATCAAGCCCAAACGCAGGTTTCTCACAGCCTCGGGAAGAACGCCGGCTGCAGGGAAGCTGCTGGCACCCCGGGTGTTGCAACGCTTTCGCATCCCCGGGTAGCCCTGAGTGTCGGGAGTGGGAAAGCCGGGGAAGGGCTGGCGGCATGTCCCCGCTGAAGGCCCGGTGGCAGCGCCGCGAGCGCGGGGCAGCGCGCGCAGACGGGGCGGGTTCAGCCCGGTTCCGTTTGGGCTCTGCCGGCCCCCGTGGGGCGAGGGGTCTGCGGTGCTCTTCAGTCGTTACACGCGGCTCTGCCAAGCCTGCGGCCAGAGCCGTTACATCTGCTTATGAATCCCGGCGTGGCTGCCTCCGTAGGGGGATTATTTCGAGGGATCTCCGCGGAGCGCACCCTCCCGGCCCCGGCGAGCCCCGAAACTAATGCAGCGAGCGAGGGCGCTCCGTGCCGCCAGCGATCGCTATCTCGGCAGAGCCCCGGGGAGTCCGGGGACGTGCACTTAGTGCCCATTATTGAATTAAGCGGGGTTAATAGCCCGCGCAGCCGGCCCGCCCGGAGCCGGAGCCGAAGCCGCCGCCGCCGCCCGGGGGCGCCGCGGGCGGGAGCGCACGTCGCGCCGCGGGGCCGAGCCCGCCGCCGGGGGGGCGGGGCGGGGCGGCCCTGTCCGCAGCGCGCCCCGTCCGCCCCCGAGCGGCGCAGCCAATGGGGCGGGGCGGGGCGGTGCAGGGGGCGGGGCGCCGCGGCCCGCCCCGCGCCCGGCGCCGGCGGTATTTACGGGGCGGGAGGCGCCGCTGCGGTGTCAGTGAGGCAGCGCCCGCCGGGCCGGAGTGTGCTCGCCGCCGCGGCTGCTGCTCTTCCTGGGGCCGGGGCCTCCGCCGCCGTCGCGGCGGAGGAGGAGGAGGAGGGAGGGGAAGGCAAGGTAGAGAGCTGCGGCCGTTCCTCCTTCCCGCCGCAGTGGTGGCCGTGCAACGGCTCTGCCCGCGGGCGAGCGGCTCCTCGGTGCTCCGGCGGGGCAGGGGCGGGCGGCGGCTCGGCCGTGCCTGCGCTGCGGGCTGTGGCGAGCGGCGCGGCGCCGCGGGTCGGGCGGGCGGGTAAATGGATCGCCATTCCAGCTACATCTTCATCTGGCTGCAACTGGAGCTGTGCGCCATGGCCGTCCTGCTCACCAGAGGTGAGGCCGCGGCGGCGGACCTGGGGCCGGGGGAGCCTGAGGGGACTTGGGGTCTGCAGGGACCCGGCGCCTGAGGGGAGCCGCGCCTGAGGAAGCGGGGCGCCTGAGGAAAGCAGGGCGTGGGGGACCCGAGGGAGCCGGGCCCGGGGGAGCCCTTCAGGCGGCGGCGGTGTCAGCGCGGCGGCGCCGGTGCCGCGGCCGCCCCCCAGGCGAGGCCGGCGGGAGCGGGTCGCGGCGGGGCCCGCGCTGTTGCGGGAGCCCCTCGCCGACCCTCTGTGGGCGGGCGGTGGCGAGGAGTCGCCGGGGCTGCGCCGTCCCGACCCTCCCACCTGGCCGCCGTCGGTCAGTCCGAGCGCGGGGGCCCGCGGTTGTCGGCGCGGGAGCGGCGCCCCGGCCCCGGGCGAGCCCGCGGCGCCGAGGGGCGGCCGCGCCCTGCCCTGTCAGCCGCCCGCCGCGGGGCTGGGGGCTGGCCGCCCGGGGAGCGCCCTCCCGGGGCAGGGGCGACCCTCTGGCTGCCTGTAGTCGCCGTGCTGCGGGGAGGGGGTTGCAGGATAAGTTAGCGCGGTGATGCTGTGCGACGGTATTTATTTATTTTGGAAGGAAGGCTGTAATTAACCCTAAATAACAGCCCTTGCAGCGTGCAGGGGGGAGCCTGCTGGCCCCATCAAAGCGGGCAGAACAGGGAGTGACTGAGTGATGTGAAGTCGCAGATACTGAAACTATGTGCCTGATAATGATATAATTAGGGGATCACAGACTTCTGGCTGCTGTTGACTTCAAAAGCTTCAAGAGAAGCCTGCAGTCTCTCCTGTAGCCATCTTGACTAAAAGCAGACATTTTTCTTTAATAGCTACATACAGTAACAAGAAAGAGGAGGGAACAGAAGGGCATTGTTCACTGTTTCAAAATACTAAATACCCTTTCTGGCCTTTTGCATAGCACAGGAAGAAACTTTATGAATTGACAGAAATACAGTTTTAATACAGTAATACAAAGTCCATTCTGTTTCACCAAAAACGTGGCTTTAATTAAAAAGCAGTTGCATTAACCTGATGACTAGCCTGTCAGATTTTGTTTGTAAGATTATCTTGGGTCAATAAAATGTAGAATTTTAAGTGTGATTATCTAACAGTTAAAATGGAGGTATGTGTGTTATTTCACTTTCTTCCCATGCTGAGACTCATGAAAGGACTGTCAGCTCTGGAGCGCTTCCTTGTTTGCATTTTTTTTTTTAACTCTCATACAGTGAGAAAATGATAAAAATTATTTTTTCTGGGGGAGCAGGGGGAAGACCTCACATAGAATGCTTAGAAGTCTTTTTCCCATAGCATGCAGGATGGCAGTGTGTGTGAATTAATGAAAAATTAGGTTACTTGGTCTAAAAGCCCAAGGGAATTGGACTGGAGACAGTGAGACACTCCATCATTTGGCTTTTATTAAGCGGAGTTATTAAAGACCAGCGGGAACTTCAAGGACTGGAGCCTGCAGTAGCATTTTGGGGAAAGTATTAAGGTTGGCTGAAGAGGGGAAGTTAACTTAGGATGATTTTTAACATCTTTCAGAATACTTCTTTGGTATGGGGTGGTAGGAAGCATCATAGGAAGGGGTGGCAGAAGGGAAGCCTGTAGATTGATTTTTTTTTTTTTTTTGAAGTGCAGATTGTAGGAGGAAGACAGCTGACAATTCAGTTGACTTTGAAAGCCTTGGTGCCACTAAGATGGCAAGTACATCAGGCACATTAGAAGTAGTTTTAAGTCCACTCTTCTAAGGATGGCTCAAAAATCTGGCTTCCTCCTAAAGCTTGGATCGATGGCACATTGAATTAAGTTTGAGTTGCAACTTGCCTAGAAAGAGTAAGTTTTCCCTACAGCACAGGACATGTATAATTCGTACCAGAGCAGTTTGGAGAGCCCAAAATGAAGAGTTTTATGAAGGGAAATTTTTTATCACTTCCTTCAGAAATTTTTGAGGTTTCCTGAGAGATTTTTCATAGAGCCAGTAGAGGATTTTCAGTCTAAGTGTTTCCCCTTTTGACTGTGTGTTGGATTGCATGTAAAATTGGGGAGGGGTGAGGGGGAGCTTTTAGCCTTGCAATTTCACCCCATTTAATAACTTTACATTTGAGTTGAGAGACATTGACTCTGAACAGATTAATTATAAACGGCACTGTTTCTAGTTTATAATACTGATAAAAAAGCCTTTTTTTGCATGAATGGCTACTTAAAGAATTTCTTTCTGGAGAGATTACAAATAGTTGCCCAGTTTCACACAGTAAAAACCTTCCTGACTGGGAGACTTAGATGGTAATGCTTCTAGCTAATAGCTTTATAAGGTGTTAGTTAAACCTTTTAAACTTTGGCACAGTATTGAGAGGTAATAAATAATTGAGCAGTTCCGATTTTTTCATTTGTCATACGAATATTTAAAACCTAGTATTTTTGTTATGTGCTTATGCCCAGTTAAAAGAAGTGTTACCTTTATAAAAATAGAATGCTGTTCCTGTAATTGTGCTTTAAAATGTAGATGTGACTTCCTTATAGGACTGAAGGTGTGTATTGCTTTTGAAACTGGGATATCATTTTAAATGTTGTTTAATGCAACTGCTGACAGCAAGTGGAAGTAGCTATAAAATGGTCTTGTTAGTTACTTACCTTGGGGGGGGGGAAAGCCACTGTGACCTTCCTCCCCCCCTGCCCTCCCCCAATCCCTGTTTTAGTGAAATGTTCCTGCTTTAATTCAAAGGACTATAGTACTAGTAATTAAAACAAGTGCCCCAAGGCATTTGCAGGATTTAAGGTTACAGCGAGGTAGGCACTGTACAGTGATGGGAAGGAAACAACCCCTGCTCTCATGGATTTGCAGTCTAGAGGAGTACCCCAAAACTGGCACAGAGATCTGTTGTACGATGCTTGTGGCTAATAAGAGTACCTGGTGAGGTGTCCTTAAAGGACCAAATTCTTACTTTTCTTGCACAATTTTTATTTTTTAGGTGAAATCAGATGCTACTGTGATGCTGCACACTGTGTTGCAACTGGCTATATGTGCAAATCTGAGCTTAGCGCCTGCTTCTCCAGACTGCTTGATCCGCAGAATACACATTCCCCACTTACTCATGGCTGCTTGGACTCTATCGCAAGCACAGCTGATGTCTGCCAAGCCAAACACACACAAAACCACTCTGGCACCACCACCATGTCCACATTGGAATGCTGTCATGAAGATATGTGCAATTACAGAGGACTACATGATGTTTTGTCTCCTTCCAGGGGCGATACTTCAGGTAGGGCAAGGAAGCTTCAGTGAAATCTCTCTTCTGGCCATCAGGCTGGTGACCATCAAAACCTTGTATGTCTGCTATTGATTTAGTTGTTAATGTAAGTAGAGACACCAGAGGGAGAAGTGGGTGGCTGGATGCAGGGGAGCATCTCAGCTGAGTAGCTTTTTTTTGTCTGCATTAGTATTAGAGGTCTGTCTTGCCAACTTGACATCGCTTCTAAGAAGCAGTGGCGTTGCTAGTTAAATCGCTATCAGGGTAAGAAATTCCACTTTACAAACAGACGTAGGAAGTCATCTTTTTCTTTATAGGGAGTATTTTCTGTAGATACTACAGAGTGTGCAACTGTGGCTCCTTAAAATTGTCAGCGTGGTGTTTAAGGGAGTTGCTTATATATAAACCAGTTGTTGATTCTGAAGTAAGCTTCACATCTTTCCCCTTTGCAGGACAAGGGAGCAGATATCAACATGACAGCAGGAATCTTATCACCAAGGTGCAGGAATTGACCTCTTCGAAAGAGTTATGGTTCAGGGCAGCTGTAATTGCTGTTCCTATAGCTGGTGGGCTAATCTTGGTGCTCCTTATCATGCTGGCCTTGCGGATGCTCAGGAGTGAAAATAAGAGACTGCAAGATCAACGACAGCAAATGCTCTCCCGTTTGCACTATAGTTTTCATGGACATCATTCAAAAAAAGGGCAGGTGGCAAAATTGGACTTGGAATGCATGGTGCCTGTGACGGGTCACGAGAACTGCTGCATGACCTGTGATAAAATGAGACATTCAGACCTCAGCAATGATAAAATTCTTTCGCTAGTCCACTGGGGAATGTACAGCGGACACGGGAAGCTGGAATTTGTATGACCAATTATTTTTTTTAATCTGAGCTAAACTTAACTCTCTGAACTCTTGAAGGCCTTTGGGTTCTGCTGGACAGGAGCACTTTATCTTAAAACAAAAACTCTCATAAATCATCTTTGAGAAACAAAGGACCTCTGCAAACAGAATCTTGGATATTTCTTCTGAAGGATTCCAAAAGTTGTTTTATTTGCACAGAGTAAAATACACTCAAATGTATTGTTTGCTTTAAAGTTATGAAAGCAAAAATTAGAAGTTGTAAACACTGTCACCAGGGTTATCTGAACTGTAGGGAGCTGATAACTGAGTTATTATAATAAACTGTATGCAAGCTCCTATGTTTCCTGACTTATTGTAAAGATTTTTTAAATATATATATTTTGTCTGAAACTTGCTTGTGACTCTTTTGTTCTGGAAAACAATTTTTTTTTGGGGGGTAGCAGGAAACAAATTGGGGTGGTATGCATGGTAATGCTGTACATAGCAGATCCTGAAAACAAGAGTCTATTTTCCTACTCTGGAAATTAGATAGTTATTCCAGAACAAGGGTGGCAGCTTTATTGTTTAATACTTCAAGTAGCAGTGAACCCACATCCTCAATTCTTGGCTATTGCATTTTACTCATAACCTGGGTGAATTCTTCTGCAGCTTTGTGTCATAACTGTTTCTTCCTCTCTGTTAATGAAGAAGTGCTTCCTCTCTCTGTGCAAGACATGTCAGAAAGTGGCTCCTAATTCTTTATAGCTGTTTTTCCTCCCTTGTCTCACAATTCTTGTTTTCTGCGATACGTTTTCCTTTTGTACCTTTTACTCCCAAATTTTTTTTTGGGGGGGAAGGAAGCCCCAAAACCACAAGGACTGTTCTGCTATGTATTTTATTTTTTTTCTGCTGATAACCCCTCTGGGCACAGTGGAAAACATCTGCCTTGCTCTTCTATAGTGTAACTCCGTATCATGTGCTGCTACTTTTGTGTGGGTCTGAAGAATCAACAGTGTACTCACTTTAATCTCTGGCTCCTCCTTTATGCTAGTCTTGCATAGGTGGCTTTTCTTCTCTGCTGGTGTTTGTGCACTTAGTTGTTTCTTACTCCTTCAACCAGTTGGCTTCACTTGATCATTTCATTTATTCAATGCCTAGTTGCTTAAAAAAAACCCGAAACCCCTGGATTATCCCAGGAGCTTATTGTATTTATTTTTCTTGCTTTATTAGACTTTGCAGTAACTAAAGTAGACTTGCTTAAAAGGCAGATGCCACATCATGGTGAAAGAAGGATCCAAAACGCTCCTGCAGGAGGTAAAACTTGGCAAGAGTCTAGTATTCATCTACATTTTTAAATAGCTTTAGAAATGCTTCTGCCTCCTTCTGTTCTGGTTGTAAAGTTGAGCCTGTGGTGCTGCCAGTAGTGAAAAAAGGGGATGGCACAAACAGGGTTACAACCAGCTTGCAGCAATGATCTGATCTTATATGCTGCTTACTATGGTAGAGTGCTTTGGGATATGCAGCCTGAAATGCAAAGGGAGGTAAGGAAGGGAAACCTGCCCCTCTAAGTCACGAGCTGGTGTTCCTGAAAGGACACTGAACTATGTGGCAGGCTTGTTGGAGATAGGTTGGTCACTTGGCTGTACAAGCAGAGGTATTGCTATTGCAAACTTACCCACACAGTTAAACACTCATACCAAGCTTTGGGAATGCCAAGGTCCCACCATGCCCATGTTTGTGATGTTAAAGTGTAGTTTAGAAGGATTAGTTTCATCTATGTACTTCTAGCTGCTCACTCTTACTTCCTTGAAGTGCCTGCAGAGTTGCTTTTAATGCAGAGAACTATGTTCTCTGATTTCTACCTTTTTCTGCTGCTAAAGTTTAAGAAATTGCGTGGCTGCAACTGCTATTTGGAATCTGGCCTGTGGTCTTCTGGCTGACCTGTCAAAGCGCTGCTTTCCTATAAGAGCTCTGCCCTTCCTTTGCACTGATCTGTAAGTCTGGGGCAGTTGTCTGCTCTGCTGAGTGTATTATTTTTGGGAAAGACTGGCTGGGAACCTGGTGCTGAAAGAGACAAACCTGAAATACTGTCTGTCAGGCGTAGCTGCACTAGTAGTTACTACGACTAGACAAGTTAAAAGATCTGATGGCTAAACCTTTCAAGCGCTTTCTCCAGAAATCTGAGGGAGCATGTTGTATAGTCGTTTAACATCCTGTGACCTTCACCACTTCATTGCTGCTGATTTGAATACGTAAGGGCCTATTTATGCTTGCCATTAAAAGGCTAGTAAGAGCAGGATACTCTAATTGGCCCCTTGCTGTGGAGATGTTTTAAAGAAGAAAAGAGATTGTTTGCCTTCCCCTGCAGCCCTGGGAGCAGGGCCACGGAGTCGCTGGGGATGGTACTCGGGTTAGCAGCTGCTGTCTCCTGTGGCTGTTCTGTTACCTGGTGCGGTATGTATCGTTTAGCTGTGGTAGCTGATATGGCCTAGAAGTTTCTGGGCTCTGAGTCTTCTAAGGATGAAATCTGGATTTCCATTTTATTTTAAAGCCCATATATGCAGGAATCTATGTTATGAGCTCTGGTGTCTGGCAGCAGCTGTGGGAGTTACGGAACGAGCCCCAAATCTTTTCACTGAAACTACTGCCTGCAGAGTCCGAAGGGTGTCGGGGCAAGCAGTAGCCATCTGCATCACTAAGTAAGTATTTCTGTAGTAGCTGCTTGTATTACCTGCAGACTTCAGCAACACCAGCTGTCCATTACATTTTTCAGAAAACCTGTATTCCTGTGACAAAGAGGGACCTTAGTGATGTTCCATGGGCTTCCTGGCTGCTGGGTGCTGTACCGGCGTGGAACAAGGCAGTCCCAGACACCCACTACGTGTGACCTAGCGAGGCAGGGAACAAACATTAATAGCTGAAGAGCCTGGCCAGAGGCTGGAGGCCGAAGAGGTGAGACAGTAAGCGATGGCTATCCTTCAAAAATGCATTTGACTTAGGAGCCTGTATTTGTCATTGTGCTATGTACTCTCGGATTTCCCCTGCAGACAATAACAAACACTCCTTTCTTTGAAACCACTGCAAGCCCTGGAGTGTAAGAAGGACAACCCTCTCTATTTTTAACTGAAAAAGTCTCTCGGATCGGAATAAATGAAATCAAACGTCCAAGATGTAACTTAGCTTCCCCCGTGCCTCTCTCTTTCCCTGATTCTTTCCTCAAAACAATAATGGTTGTGGCTTTTCTTAATGTCTCTGCTTCTCCCAACTTTCAGAGCCGCTGGGTTGGTATGTCTCCTCTTAACTCCTGCTGAACTGATTCTATTAAAACCCCCTTACTCCACAGGGGGCTTGACCTTTTTCTGAAATACCAAATGTGTCTGCTTTGGAAATCACAAACTTCTCCTCCTCTAAAGAGCTTGTAAATCTGGTTTCAATATTGGGTGATTACAGGCTGTGCGGAGAGCTTGAAAGTAAGCAGCCACTTCTGGTAGCAGAGCGCTGGAGCTGGGCTGCCTGAGCTGAGCTGCGACTCTCATTTTTCACCCCAGTGTGTGTTTAGCGTAAAGCCCCTGACGCCAGCAGATTCACCCCGGATTAGTGGTCGGGTGAGTGGCTAGGCTCTGGTGGCAGGATGGCTTACCTTCTCTTATCAGGACCCTGGAATCCAGTTTTTGTTGTCGTACAACCATTTGCTCTGTTGTAAATCCAGCGATGTCACTGCAAGTGGATGCTGCCCTGGAGGGCAAACACCCAGAAAAGGCTGGGGAAAGAGCGAGGTTTTTCCTTAAGTGTAATGGATGTATCTGCACCTTCGCCTGCTGCTGTCGTGGTCGTTAAAACAAGGTATGAACAGGGAAAATGTATCACCAGGCTGCCCATGTGGGATGGGATGTGCCTGTTAGCTACCGGTCAGTGGGGTTCCACAGCAAATAAATGAAAGCAAAATTTGGCCTTCTCATTGAAAAGGAAGGGGATAAGAAGATTATCTCCCAAGGAAAAAAGATCTATCGTCAAAAAAAGACCTCCGTAATAAGGCACAAGTTGAGTGAATAAAAGAAGACGGTCTCTGAAGGAGGCAAAGTTGTCTTTATTTCTTTTTTCAGATGCTTTCCCACGTGGAGATCAATGGAAGCATGTTTGCTTTGTTCCAGTGGCTGGTCACTTTGCAGGAAAAAACTCTTTCTTGTTTTGGTTCTAGGAGTTACTCGGGGAAATGGTATTTTGGATCCATCACTGTATTTTATTTCTGGAAAAAAAAAAGCTGTAGAGAGGTGCTGTAAAATTACGGTTATCTCTTGGGAGGGGCCCAGTGTCTCCAACATTACGAATTCTGTCTCCCTCTAAATAAACAACCAACCTCGTTTTCTTTGTTTCACCTCTAACCCTCGTCCGCAGCCTTTACAATCCCAGGGGGTAAATCCTGAAGTAAAACAAACTGCAAGGGAAGGAAGCCGGGAGGGAGCTGCAGTGCCTGCAGATGAGCAGAGCCTTCTGCTCTCCAGCCAACCTTGACAAAAGGATTCAGTCCTCAACTGACCTTCAGGGAAAAAGCAAAACAAAACCACCTTGACTTGAACTTTCAAGACTGTAGGAGTTTAATGCTTGGTTTGATATCTCCTAAAGGGAGCTGGGAGTTAGAAATGCCAAACACCTGTCTCGCAAACCCAAATCCTAACAGGTTACCAGGAAATCGGAGCCCCAAAGCAAATGGCTTTGAAAAATTCAGGATTTGCTCATCACTGTTTCCAACTCATCCATTGTTGCTAAAAGGGCCTAAAAATGTGCTTTTTCTTCCCCAGTGTGATTCTCTAGGCAAATATATAACATCCAGTTAAGCAAATAGTGAGTTCTGTTGAAACATCAATATTTAGATGCAAATTTTCACTGAATATTTCCGCCTGGAAGCAGGTCCTGCCCCACAGCCCAGCCCTGCTCTCTTCCCTGTAGGCAGGAGGGAAGTGAACAAGTCACCCCGACTTTGTAAAAAAAGACACTGGCATGAATTTAGGGTGAGACTTTCTTTTTTTAAGAAGTTTTTATTAAAACTGGAATGTTAAACTATTTTTCTCTTTCTAGTTATCACACTATTATAATACATCAACAGCTGTGCAGTTGGGAAAAGCTAGTGAAATGTATTATTTCCCTCATCTTGGCTATCAGCTGTATTTAAGAAATACTGACTTGAGACAGCTTGTTAAAAACGGTGCCTCTTCTTTAATTGCTTTTTCACCTATTGGATTAAACTTCCACAATAGTGTCCATGGAGCAGCGGGGAGATGAGCGCTTGCCTTTCTTTTAATTACCTTTCCATTTTTAAAAGCAGGGCAACCAAAAAAGGTAAAACCTGCATCGTGATGAACTTCCAGTGTCTGTCTGCGACAGGGGCTCCGGATGCAGGGAACCATCAGCCGGGCAGTGCCGGTGGGAGTAGCCAGCGTGGCCGCCGCGCCCGGGGCTGGCCTCTGTTTTCGGGATCGTTTCACCCTGACGGCCTGTGGGTTGCAGAGGTAAATCCCCTTGCTGTCACTCGGGAGGAAAGTATTGGTGCAGTAAATCTCCTCTCGGCACTCGGCTGTGACAGCGGGGAGGGACGAACAGAGTGGGCTCAGGGTCCTGCCCAGGCTGGGCGGTGGGGATGCTCCTATTGGTGTGCAAATCAGAGCTTGTGTCACGCAGGTTGCTTTGAAATGCTCAATTTGTTTAGTTCTGGCTGTGAAGTAGCTATTTCATCTGTGGAAGAAGATTTATTAACCAATTTTTTATGGCTATCAACAATGGCTTAGCTCCAGCAGGGTCCCTAGGATTTTTATGAAGTGCAGTGGGTTCCAGAGGCAGAGGTGTTTTATATTGTTCTGGTATTTTAACCCAGTGAACTAAGGCCTCTATCCTGCAAATACTTAAGGATGTTCATAATTCACTCCGGTCCCAGGGGGGTGTTTTGTCAGGGCGGCTGGCG
The DNA here is from genome assembly GCF_030936135.1 of Gavia stellata. NCBI lineage: Eukaryota > Metazoa > Chordata > Aves > Gaviiformes > Gaviidae > Gavia > Gavia stellata. Next base: position 17,837,972 of record NC_082599.1, on the reverse strand, counting down.
GGGTTTTGCTGAGCTCCGCGCTGGGCACCTGCAGTCGCAGTGGGCCTGTTGCTGGGGGGGCCACAGCAGGCTCTCGGGGGGTCCCTCCTGCCATGGCGTTTGCTTTGTCAAAGCCTGGTGGGGAGGGTTGAGAGTTAATGCTGCAAAGCCAGCGTTCAGTCACGCTACTGGTGGCCATCAGGTTGGTGTTTCCCCACAGTGGTGGCCCGACTGCCCTGGCTGAGGGTGGCGATGGGGGAGCGAAGGCCCACGCTGCACACAATTCGGGGTGCAAATTAGCATGGATGCATGTTTGTCAGGGTCAGCCTCTCACCCGGCTCAGGAGCCTTGTCCTGGGCTGCAGCCGGTTCTTCCCGCAGGCGGTGTGGGGAGGAGCACCCCGACAGCGCGAAGGAAAGCAGGGCTGTGCTCATGGGGTGCTGGGCTGGCTCTGCTGCACGGTGAGACTGTGCTCAGGAGGGGGCACGTTTTAAAGGTTTGGAAGGCATATCTGGTTTATCTTCCCAAACCCAAAGCAATGTCCCCTGGCAAATCCACACCATCCCTGCCCTGTGCTTATGGGCACCTCACTGGCACGTGAGCCCCCGGCCAAGCCGCAGCTTTACGTGACTGATTTCCAGCCGTGGGATGATGCATTTCCATCCTCCCACCCCGCCAGGCAGGAGCCCTGTGCTCTCGCCCGAAAGCCCACATGGTGCGAGCGAGAGCAGCATAGAGCAGCAAGTGCAGAAGCACGGAAGCTTCTGCAGCAAACTCGCTGCTGGTGGGATTGCTCTTTTCCATTTCTCGCTGCCAGAAGTTTCCATCCCCTACGGCCTTTTATTTTTTTGTGCACAAGAAATCACAACACGATCGCTAAGCCTGCAGAAGACCATCTCTCAAAGGCTACCAAGTGCCCAAAGCTGCGTGTTCAGCCATAATTCCCCTCCTTCGCACACATGCACGAAGACAAAATTTTTAATTGCATGAACGCATGCAGTGGTTTTCCCACAAAACCTCCTCCTCAAATCTCACTCCCTGACCACCTGGGCCCCTGGTCTGGCTGGCTGCAATCTCTCCTCAGCTCCTCATCTAGCAGCGGTGCTCCTCTCCTCTCCGACTCCCTCCCTCCCCTGGATGCCTTTCCCCGACCTCTCCCCGCAGGGCCGGAGGCGCAGGGGGCCCTGCCTGCGCCGGAGCAAACTCTCCCTGGCAACAGGTACCGTTCCCAGCCTCCCTAGCTGTTATCAGTCTGCAATAACCTTTCCCTTATTTGATTTTTTTTTCCCTAGGGGGACTGTAAGGGACAGCTACAACTGTGTTTCTTCAAACCCAATTCCATCTGCCTGCTCGCCAGTGGGAGGGCGGACAGGAGCGTGGTCCCCCCACGACGGGCTCCCGGGTGGGCGAGCGGAGCTGGCCTCTGCCAGCCTCCACCGACAAGCAGCCTCACCTCGGGACGGGACAGGACCAAGCGCCGAGGTCTTCCTTTTCATAAATGAGAAGTATAAAACCAACTCCCTTGGAAGTGATCTTTCATGTAGCTTTTATATCAGAAGCTGACCACACTTTTTCTGCATCAACAGATGACAGAAATAAATTCTTCTTTTTGTTTGTAAGAAATGCACCAAATTTGGGACCTTTTTTTTATTTATCATAATGAAACTTGCCATAAGTTTCTTTTTTTAGAAACATCCTATCCCAAAGCATTAAATTTCTAATTATGTTTATAGGCTAGTGTTAAAACTGCTTTACAGCACCTTTTTGCTGCAGGATGGATTGGTTGTGGGGTTCTGTAATCTCTGCCTTCATTATACGCTCTGTTATCTGTGTCCTGATTACTGCTGTGCTTTACTGACTGCGGGACGGTTTTGTCTGTAGAAAGGTTGTCACCCTTTACCTCTTTGAAACGAACTTCGTTCCCTTGTATCTGCTGGTGGCAATCAACACTCCTGTCTTTCTCGTGCAAGAGAGAGGGGTCCCCCTCAGCCCTGGGGACTTCTGCGGCCCCAAGCGGCTCTGACCCGTTCCTCAGTCCCCCCCCTTGCTGTCCCCACTGGGTGAAGTGAAATGCTGGTGATTCTGCTGGCATCTTGCAGCTTCCAGGAGAGCTGCCTCCAGGAGGCATTTTATGGCAAGCACCTTATCGTAGATTATGGCTGAACGTACACAAGCACTCCTGCTGACCAGTGTAATCCACTCTTTACTAGCATAATTTGACTTTATTTTCTATTTACACAGGCAGGCTTGGGTGGAGTGTTATGTACATGGTATCAGAAAAACAGTCTGCTCCACCTTGGGGCTGCATGTGTGCTGGAGCCAGCACACCCGCCGCCCCGAGGGCTTCAGGAGCTCTTTGTCCTCGCAGAGTGTCTTCTCGCATGCGGGAGGCATTCAACTTTCTCCTATCAGCGTCTTAGCAAGCAGATTATAATGGCCCAGTAATTTTCAATACATGGCCAAATATTCAATGACATTTCCTGTTTTTAAATGGCAATCGATGAGCCTGACGTAACAGTCCTGAGTACAGCACCGAGCGGGTGCCCGTTGAGCATGGCTAATCTCTTACCGAAACAGTGGATCTCTTCTGATACTGCACCCTATCTACATATTAATATATGATCATTCATGAACAATTTGCAAATTTGTAATAAGTAGTGAAATACCCTGGGAACTGTTTGCTTGCAAATAGTTTCCAGAGTATTTCATTACATACGACAATTTTGTAAGTAAGTAGTTGCCAGTATTGGGATTCCTGAGTCGTCTGCTCTTGAGGAAAGCGCTGCTGCAGGACAGATGGCCTGGTGTCTGCTTAATCACAGCTGGGAATGCTTTCAGTGGATTTTTGTCCCAGCACCATTTGATAGAAACATCCAACAACAAGATTACAGGGATCTGCTACCTATACAATTCAGCGAAAATGAATCAGAAATACAATACACAGGTGTAGTTTCCAGTCTTTACTTAAGTATCTTATCCCACTGACTTCCTCCACAACCAGCCATTTTCCTCCTTTGAGTAAAAGTTGCCCACCTGGACTTACAGATACTAAACACATCTTTTCTTGTCATCATCACTGCTGTTGCTGTCACTAAAGAGTCCTCTGGGTTTTGCATAAGTGAAAGAGTTGCCAAAGGTCTCCCGTCTCTCAGGAAAGCATCTTACTTGCTGAGCTTTGGGATATACATATTCTAAAATACATAAAAATATGTGTTTATAAAACATATAAATAAAATCATCTGAGTCTTCTGGCTGAGGCTGGAATTATGTAATTAATTTCTATATCGGTACTATATAATTTATTTTATAATTGTGTGATGTTTTTATACAATTTATGTGATGTTTTATACAATTAATAACATATTCAACAAAACCTGAGTTATCTGAGTGCCCCGTCCAGTTGACCGCACACATCTGTTGCTCTTCGCCCTGCTTCCTCTGGCCAATCTGTTCTTCAGGTATGGAGAAGACTTAATCTCTCAAGGACTTTTCAGGTCCATTCCAGACATGAGCTGCAGATCCCCACTAAATATATCTACATGCATTGATACCTGCATATGTACAAGTGTGTGCAAGGGACGATAGGTATGTGGGTACCTACAAACATAAGTGCTTCCCAGGCAAGGACGTGTAACAGCAGCTGGTTCTCCAGACCAGCCTTCGAGATGCTTGATGTTCCTGCCAGGAGACCTGTTTCCAAGGGTGCTGTGTTTCTGGGCCATGTCCTTAGATATGTCAACCTTACAGCTGATCTTTCCAGAGCCTATGGAGACTTCGCCAGGGCACCGGGAAGCAATCTGCTTTGCGTTGTGGCAATGCTTGCTGCCCAGAGCGGACCATCCCTCTTCTGTAGACAGGTTACAGAAACTTTTTGCCAGAGACTGGACCAAATCAGAAATGACTGCTTGGAGTTTCCTTCCTTCTTTTCCCACCAGCCAAGAAATGTTCACACTATTTCTTAAGAATAAGAAAAAAGACTTAAAATGCTGCTCTAAAACTATGTGTGTGGGGGAAAACCCCTACTTGGCCAAAGGAGGAAACAGTAGAGACATAGCAACAATTACTGCTAAGCCTGTTTATGTTTGTTCTCCCCAAAACACGAAGAATGGGAGTAAATACAGTTACTCACCAGCCACTGGTGGGGGAGTGGAGGCTGATGAGTCACGGCCACACTCAGCTCTGTCCCGGGAAAGGTCAGTGCCAGCGCCTGGGGCAGGGGCCAGACCGCAGCGGCTCCTGCACCCCTTCTTCTTGGGGACAGTGACCCCAGGATTGGGGTGCTGCAGGGGACCAGGTGGTGGTCCTACCACCCTTCCTGCCCCGGCTGTGCTATGGGATGCTCACCCATATGAGAGGATGTGATTGCTCCTCCGCAGGACCTCTCTCCTCCCTCCGGGCGATGCTGCGCAGGTGTTTCAGTTTGTGATTCAGCTGCGTGGAGGATCAGGCCACTTCCTCACTCCTGTCCGAAAAATTGTAGCTGCAGATGGCACAGGTCTAGAGAGGCAATCAGGCACTCCAGAGGAAGGGACCTGAAGGAATCTTTCCAGCCTGCTGTCCATAAAGTGAATTTTTAAGAACCTGTTCCAGTTGGTGACTGGGATGACTCCCAAGCAGATATGTCTTACCTGAGACTTTCCTGCCTAGTGAGTGTGCATTGTTATCACGCGAGCATCTTTTGAAACCTCTCTCTGATTTCTGTGCTTTGCCCCCTCAAGGCAAACAGATGGAAGTTTAATCCTCTCCCCTTAGTGTCTCTGGATTGCAAAGCTTTTGTCAAAATGGAGCCTGAGATCTTAAAACCTAATGCTTTTTCCTAGATATTGAGATAATTGCTATGGGCCGGACGCAAGGAGAATAAAGAAGCCAGGCTAGGCAAACGGGAAATGGCAGAAAGTGAGAACGAGATAATGGAAAAAGTAATTCAAAATTATTTTCTTCATGTTTTCCTGTACCGATACATTGCTAGGACAAATGGAAATGAGCTTAATGGATTCTTCTCTGCTCTGAAGGTTTGAGACCAGGTGAATTGAATTTCTGCCAAATTAGGGAAGAGTCTGGGCATCTCCTATCCAACAAGATGAGAGAAAAGGGAAACAAAAGAAATAAGGAGTCTTTCCCTATTCCAGATTTCTAATAGGTTAGGAAGCAATGCAGGCGGACATGGCAAAAACTGGTGTGATTCTCTTCCAGCTTGCTTCTTACTGAAAATCAGGCCAGGTGTAAGATACACACAGCCAGGTACAGAGAGGAAGCAAAGCTTAATTGCTTTGGGTTGGGTCGTCCTTGGCTAGGTGATGCCGTGGCTGGCCTGGCCTGGTGTTAGTGATGGCCTTTTCTGCAGGGGGATGCTGAAGGAGCTGACATCCCTTCCAGCCACACTCCAAGGGTGCTGAGGTCCTTCTGCAATGGCTCTCCTGCTGGGGATGGCTTTTCACCTCAGAGACTGGAAAGCAGAGGCTCTTCACAGTGTACCTCTGTCAGTGTGTGCTCATGCCTATGTGGGTGTATGGAAGCCAGAAAAAAAAATAAAAGCTGTGCAAGGGATTTTACTTTCGAGGCCAATTTGCTGTACAGATTTTATTATTGTAGATCTATTATTTGTGTAGCTCTTGCTATCTGAAAAAAATGGATGACTGTAGGTGGACGTAAACTGATGCTTTCTCCCGAACAGGAAGAACAGCAGTCCTGGAGATGCTTGGTCAGATATCTGTTGCTACAAACCAGCTTTGTGGCGTTGACTTCAGCAAGGCAACACCGATCTCTGCATCTCAGGCTTTATGAGTGGGCATTTCCTTATGCGTCATGGCTGTGGTTTTATTTAATCCTCACTGTACATAGTCAATAACAGGAAGACTCTTGTGACATTTTTAATTGGCAGCAAGAGATCACACGCTTGCAGAAAATGTCCTGTGTAAAACCACCTCTTGAGAGCAGTGAATGTGCAGAGGGACAGCAAGGGGAAGGTCCTTTCGTCTCTGGGTCCCTAGACACAAGCCGCATGCCACCCGCCCTTTGGTTTGGTGATAGAAACTTTCCTCAGCAAGAACCTCAGGATTTGGCTGCCTATCCCCATCAAGAAAACATGAGAGAAGTGGGAGCACCTAATTCAAGTGTTTGGTGGTAATATTAGCAGGGAGGGTATTTTTGTTAGATGGAAAATGTATGGTTGTCCCTTTTAAATTGGATGTACAGTGTAAAGTATTGTGGTGTGTCACATGAACAGCTTATGTACAGCTCCCAGGTAGATCAGTCCAAACAGTGTAAAGGCAGAGATCAAACCTAACTTTTCCTGTATTGACATAATGCACATTGCAGTTTCAGTCAACCATAGCACACAAAAAAATTAGAAGGCAAACTACACGAATGATCAATGATGCTAATTACAGTTTTCAATGAGGGAGATAATAGCAATGCAAGAGAAAGTAAATACTTATTAGCTCTAAGGAGCATCCTGTTATCTGTATGAAAAATAAACACATTTATCTAGGCATCACCTTAATGGCTCAGGCTATGAAGAGGCGGTGTGCTTACTTCACCCAGATGTTGGCATGATTTATCATGTCTGGTGGAAAACAGAAGTAGCTCCACTGATGCTAATGAATGTAAAACTGGTCTGAATGGCCAACTGGACCTTAATATTCACCTCAGCTGGTGCTGGGACACCAGCCTGTTGCCTTACAACTACACCAGGTGTTAAGTATTACTTAGCAATATGCTATGCATTATATATGTAACATGGTACATTATACAACCCCCCTCCCTCCCAGCCATCTGTAACCCTTTTGAAGATCTCATTAGCCCTAATGCAAAGTCAATGGACATTTAGTTTAAAGGTAGGTAGGACGTGCTGAGGGCCTCTGGAGCCAAGATGGCATGGGATTTAAGTCTCTTCTTTGAGATCCACACGACAGTTTTGCTGAAAGCTGTTGTGGTTTCATGTTTGGAGGTGCTAAAAGTCCCAGTGGTTACAGGGTGGGTGGCAAGTGCTCAACACCTCTGGATGTCAGGCCAGGCATGTCCTCACTGGCCACCTCTCTTCAACCATCTCCAAACGATTCCCCAGTTTATTGCCACTAAATTATTGCTTCAGCCCTGTCTCAGAGGCTCTCCATTAATGGCATAATGAACTGATAAAATGCTAAGTCAAAGGATTCAGAGCTAGTGTGCAGTAAACATAAACATATGTTTAGCATTGGGTTATAAACTACTGTAGCCAAAGTGGGCAAGTGTTATAAACTTCAAACACGAAACAGATGCAAGTTAATTAGAGGCATGAAAGTGATGACAATAGAAGTGAGCTGTAGCAAGGAAATGAAATGTTAGTTTAGGCAGAAGTTGCTGCAGCTCTGCTTTACGCTGAAAATGCCTTCGGTCTCTGCTGAAGATGGGAAGGCATAGACATATTTTATCGGGACAGCCAGGCACATTGCCCTAATTCCAGAAATCTAAGTCACTGCTACGAGTGAATGCTCAAAGGAAACTCAATCTGGCAGACTTTTGAAAGCTGGGAATTAGCTTGCCATGAGGTTGGCTGTGGCTGAAGCTGGACAACAACATGTGTGAAGGTCCCGTGCCCTGTGCCAGTACATACAATGCCCAGTGTAGCCACGGGGAAGCAGGTGTCCTACCTGCGTGAGCATCCCCTGGGAGAGGGGGACTGGGCTTCCCGGGCAGCACCATGAGGTTGCAGCCCTCCTGCCCCTCAAGGGCTCAGGTCTGCCCTTTCCCTTCAACTTCCCAGCCCTTGCTTCCAGCCAGGAGAGACCTCCAGCCCTGCCCAGGGGATGTTAGGTGCCCAGCTGATGGCATGAGCCCTGGTAAGGAGGCAGAGGTGCTTCACCAAGACTAGGCAACCCCTGAGACTGCAGGGCTGTCCCTGGTCCCAGGGGATGCAGTCTGCCCCTGCCTTGCTCTTGGCTTTCCTCCTCCCTGTCACTGTAGACAACAGATTTAGTGACTCTCTTCTTGCCAATAACTCAATAACTCTTCTCCCTAGATGCTTATACTCTGCCCATCTGTCTAACATCTGAGTAGCCCTAAAAGCAGTGGTTTGGAGCAGTTAGTGCTGTTTTATTAGGGTCTTGTGAGCCGGTGTCCTCCAGGGCCATGCAGTTTTCCGTGGCTTGCATGGAGATTGTGCAGTAAGAGGTGTGTCTGGTGTTGGAGGACAAAGAGAAATCCCCAATAAAAGCATAAAAACCAGGAGCTCTGAGGTAGCTACAGAAGCCTTGGATATGTTTGTACCCTTAGTCTCAGACGAGCAAGTGTGAGTGTGCCTCTTAGTCCTGTGAAAGGCTGTGCTCTGGCACAGACAGACCGTCTTTGTCCTCCTGGAGTGCTGCTCTGATGTTCTGCCCTCCAACATTTTCTACACCTCTGCCTCAGACAGACTTGGGAGCCAAAAGGGCTACCCACAAAGAAGATGGTTTAAAATAGCTCCCCTGACAAAAAGGGCATTGCTGTTCAGCCTCTCCTCCTTTCCTGCAGCCCTTACCCGTCGGCACCAGCACTGCTGGACGCCGAGCCTCCGTGCCCACAGCTCCCAGGGCCAGCAGGCTGCTTGGACTTCTACTGCGGGGGCACTGCATCCCCTCGCCCCACCTGCTCAGCCCATGAGCATCGCCATATACCTCCGGTGCCCTGTCCTGCCATCACAGAGCCAATGGAGCAGAGAAGCTCACCCTGGCATTTGCCAACCCTGCCCAGTCCAGCCCCGTGCCCTGGCACCCCTTGTGCAAGCCAGGGCCTCGGAGAGGTACTTGAGGGATTTGCAGCAGTTAAAGTCCTCTAAATGAGGTTTTCAGGTTGGGGCCTGAAACTGTAGCAGTTGGGAAAGCACCCAGTGGCTGTGCTGTTAGGGAGAGCTCACAAGCACTGAAATAAAACCGTTGCCGATTTATGGTTTCACCGAAGGGCACTGTAATGTTAGGGTATTAGCTCCTTGCACACAAACAGCGATGGGCAGGGGCTTGCCAGGAGTACTTGGACCTCCAGGAGATAAACAGGTAATGGTATCACAGTGCTGCCATCCCGACGGTAGTCAGATGCATGGCAATGAAGGTGAAATAACAGGCACATTTACTCGTTCTGTACCAAATTACATGTGACTGGAGCAGGAATTACACCCAAGTGTTATCCAGCCCTCCCTTCACCGGAGGAAAATCTGTGATTGGGAACAAACAGACCACAGTGAAGCAAAGCAGGAACAAAAAAGGGGTTTCCCACCATTTCTGGAAATTGAAATTATAACAAACAGAAAAAAAAGCAGCAGCCCAGGGAAGGTTGTAATTACTGTACAATCAGCTATTCATTTAACAAAATCACACACCAGCACAGTGCTAATAGGAGGGTCTTGGCTGGCAGAGGGGTGCAGAGTAAAGTGGAGAAGCTCAGATGTTGTTGATATTTTTATTTGGGGAATGCTTTTCCTCTTTAATTGTTTTAGATGAGATGATTAAAAAAAAAAAAGAAAACGATCGCTGAAAATGACTGCATCTGGGGGGAAGGATGGGGAGGTGTGCTGGCGGGGGTTCCTCTCCATGCTGGGACTGAGTACCACAGTTCCTGTGCTGCCCTGGCAAAAGGCGGGCAGGGGTGTGCCGCAGTGCCAGCGTTAGCTCCGTGGCACGGGCAGTGGCACGGGCATGGGCTGGCTGGGCTGACACCCTTCTCCCCCCGCGTGCTTGCTCTGGGAGAACACACAGTGGGTGAGCTGGGAGAGAGAGCAGAGGCTTATCTCAAAACTCAGACTTGCAAGAATTTCTGATGCCCTGAGCAAACCCTGTAAGTTGGTTACATCCTTCGAGTCTTGGGAAAAAAATAAGTAGAGTTTTGTTAAAGATTCCAGGTCTGTGTGTGTTAAGTAGAAGACTGCAGCGATGTCACCTGTGACGAAGCACTGCCATACAGGTAACTGTTAAATGGGGCTCCTTACGCAAGGAAGGGTTACTCACGCAGGCAAGGGAAAGGACTGGAAATACTTTGCCACAATTGTGTAAGGTCATATTTCATTTCCGTAGTGTTTTCTCTCCCCAGGAGGCAGCTGGCAACCAAAGCAAAGTTCCAGTCTCTGAAGAATTCCCTTATTAAAGATTACGCAGCTCCCTTGCTGCTCCAAGATGTCTCTTAGGAACTGCTTAATTCACTCAGAAGGTATTTTCCTTTGTGTATATGGTGGGGTTTTTTTTGAGTTATTGTTTTTTTTAAAATTTAAAAATATATTTCCCCTTCCTACCATCCCTCCAGGTCAGGGTAGATGTCCTTTGACATAAAAAGTGGTTTTTGGCATGTTGAATTAAACCGTCCTGACTTTGACAAAAAGCGACTTCGGGGCCAAGATAATTAACTGGGCTGATTGGGGGACTTACCTCCCTAGTTCAGTCTCAGCAGCAGTGCCTGCTACAGAGCTTTGATAACTGCGACTGGGCAGCCCACAAAGTAAGAGAGTTTAGTCACCTTTCAGGACCTTTTTCTATCAACCATACATTATTATTTGTTCTTCATTTTTACTTGTGTGCTGCTCCAGCTGAGGAGAGCTATTAGGCCATTTTCTACTAAAATGTTGAAATTTCTCCTTGGTCATAACTGAAGCATGCAGCCCTTCAAATGTTCCCGTGAACAGGAGCTGGTGGCCCTGACCCTGCAGACAAATACTCCTGTGCTGCCCTGTCCCTCAGTGGTGGTCTATGATATGTGCATTATTTTTCCTACACTCTGAGAGAGAATGGTGTGTGAACAACCGCTCTGTATTTTCCCTCAACCAGTAGAGATGAGCAGCACTGGGACCTGGACTGACAGTCTGAGGAGGTCAACGTGAACAGCAACCCAGATACTGCTTTTTGGCTTGTATTCCCCTTGGCATTCTTCATCTGACACTCAGGCTCTTCAATACACTCGGGTTTTGACTTTCCTGGGTTTCTCTTTTATTTTCATGGGAGGAGCAAGGAGGGCCAGGTGCTGCCCGTCTCTCGCAGTAGCAGCATTAGCAGGCTGCAGGCTCAAGGCAGGCCAAGGAGGTGGTTCTCCATGAGTTAAGTAGTCAAGCTGTGGAGGTCCTTGCTGCAGGAACAGTAGTGATTACATGTGGTCAGATGGTGATTAGACATGCCGGTGGCAGAGAAATCCCTTGAAATAAAGGGCCACTGCCTCCAGCTCAGGACATGTGTGAGTGGCAGGTTGCTGGGGGATAGGAGGCTGTCCTGGAGTAGGAGCTCTGTGTGCCCATTCCTTCCTGCATCCCCTCCTGGTGATGGCAGGGGATGACGACCATGCTAGCTGGAACTATGGTCTAACCCTGCAGGGCCCATCTTTTATCCACAGCCCTTGATGACAGTCCCTGTTGCCTGTTTAAGCCCTGGGAAAGGACAGGTTTGATCATATAGTTTTTTACATAACCAAACCAAGAGCAGGTTGAACAGAGCTCTGCTCCTGCTCCAGTTGAGCTTGCTTATTATCTGCCTTTTCTGCTTGCGAACATGGGGCTGAGGCCAGGGCTCAACCAGCTAAACAGGCTGGGCTCAAACTTGACATGACACAACAAAAAAGCCCAATGGACTTCAAAACCAGATGCGAAATCAGATTGCCAGGTGGGTTAGAAGGGGGGTTCTAGCATGACCAGAGCTGCACTGCGACAACTCACTCCTTGCTCCCAGACCTCTGGCAGTTGCCAAGGCTCTTCCACTGAGCAAAAGAGCTAATCTGTCCCTACGGAGAGCTGACAATGGGATGAGCGAGCAGCACAAGCACTGGCACCACCTGTGGGGTAGCCAAGGGTTGAGGAGCCGCAGGGTTACCTTGGCTTTGTCCTCCAGGGTGGATAAAAGCTGTCCTGGTCTCACAGTGCTCGGTGTGGGGGCAAAATCTGGTGCCTTCCCAGGGTGGCAGGATGGGATCTGACTTGGTTAGTCCAGCTGCTTTTGGACAAATGCACTTGTAGATGCCAAATGAATAGTCTCTTAACACAAGATAAGGAGTTTAGGATGGAATATGAATTTTGCAACCCTCTTGCTAGCTTTTGCCCGTTTAGGAATAGTTTTTTATCTTATGTTGATTCAATTTTCTCTGTGATCTAATGCTTGTTTGAAAAAGTGGTAGAAAAAGAAACAGTAGCTGCCAGGTTTTGCACATGGTTCTTAGTCCTTCAGTGCTGTTAGCCCACAGTCAACGGATGTCAGCTGTATGGACCTAAAGTACAACTGTCTTATGAAAAGAAGCTGATATGAAAGTACTCAGACTACAGTGTTACATCCCTCTTATCTGCAGTTTGATAGGTCCTGGTACTTTGGAAAAATCTGCAGACTTCCTGACAGTCTGAATTAGGTCTATAAGAAGCACAGGAACTTGTGATTTTTGTAGAGTCCACCAATGGGAAAAATGCACAGGTCCATATAGAGTCTGTCCAAACTGTGCTGTGGCAGCTGTGCTCAGGGAGGATGCTGTGGGACTGAGCTTAAGAAAGTGTGCTGGGAAAGACAATAACATTACCACCCTGTTAGACAGTAACATTACATGGCCTTGATATTAGAGAATTTGCTATGATGGTGACTAACTGGTATGTTTGGAAAAATACAGAATTTTTTTCACTGGGAGAAATATCAAAAGAACAATTTTAAATTCCTTCCATGTCTTTGAATGACAATCTGAAAACACAAATGGCCAAACTCCCCATGACTGGATTTAAAAGTAGCCTGACTAGGAGGAAACCATTTTATCTCCAGCTCAGAGTGTCGCGGTAGTGAAACCCTCTGCTGTGCAGCCTCTCCCTCCATGGGCATCCCTGGAGCCCCCACTGCCTCCTGCCAGCTGCTTGAAGGCAACCCAGAGTGCTTAGGGGTCTTTCCCAGGTAGTCAAGTTTATAGTGCAGGGACTAGACTCAGCAATGGGATTAGGTGACACACTGTTCAGCTTCTAGTTACTTTTTCAAAGCAAAAAGGACTTGAAATCCCTATTAGTATGAATTGCCACTAAAGGAAGTTCTGCATGAGTTGCCTTTTACATCCTGCATCTCCCCAGCAGGCTGGCCCTCGGTGCACATTTCTGTTTCTGCTCTGTTTCTGCAGAGAAAGAACAGCACAGATTTGGGTGGCATCATCTCGTGCTTGCCAGTAGGGTTCCAGTGCTTGCCTGGAGGGAGTTGCCTCCAGGACTGCAGGACTGGGATTACCATACAGGTTTGTGTTCCCCACCCATCCCTCCTCCCCTTGGAGTGACAGCAAGGGTGTCAGCTGCATCATGGCTTTTGTTGCTTGGCTGCTTGCCCTTCAGGCCTCACACCTTTCCACAGCTACTTCTGGGTTGTCATCGAACGGGTCACAGTCACTTCTGAGCCAGACTGGGCTGACGCAGCTAATGCAGAGAGGCTCCACAGCTCAGTGCCATTTCTACCCAGGGGTAGACCTGCACCAACTTTGGCCTAACATGAATGCCAAGAGCTGAATTTGGATCTGCTGGCCAAGGCTTTGATGTAATGTTTACCGTGCAATAAAGCTTCTCTGACATAGACGCAGTGAAAGTATCCTGCCTGGCTGAGTGTAACAGGACATATTCTCTGCACAAGCTGTGTTAAGCTTTGACTTAGAGTCTAACAGGTCTTAATGTCTCTCCTAAGCTTTCCTGTTGAATGTTTGCAGCATTTCAGGAGAACATTAGAGATTATTTAACTGAAATAGCTTTGAGAGATTTGAAGGCTCCAAAGATCAGCTGACTTTTACAGGGAAAGGAGAGTATTTAAAACCAAAGCGAGGGTTACTCTGAAGGTTCGTTCTTTATTTGAAGACAGCTTAGGAATGATTTAACAGGGTTAACTTCAGAAAGAAATATCCTGAAGTCCTCTAGGAGACATATTCTTGCAAGGTTGCCAGCTAGTTTGTAACTGAGATTCCTCATGCTCTGTGGGGGTAATTACTGCAGCTGGGTTGGAAAGGCTTCGGTATTAAAACAGCAGTCAATGAGCTACTGAACACAGGCTGAAATCCACAAGGAGATTCTCAAAGCCTGGGCTGATTAGAGCAGAATAAATCTCCTTCTTCAGGACTGCCTGTCCCTGCCTTAATGCCTCACACTAAGGGGGATACGGTATGAAATGGGGTAGGCTGGTGTAAGCGGGTCATGCATTTTATCTGAGAAATGAGCTTTCCTTTTTCTGGGAGGCTGCCTGGAAGAGTCACTTAAAGTGAAAGCCAGAGGTAAGGATTTCAGCACCAAGTTGTGTAGTATCCAGTAGCAACAAAAAAAAGAAAGAAAAAAAAGAAAAACCTTTCTTTCTCTGCCAGCCATGAATTTGTTTAAGCAGATAGAATGTCCTCAAAGCCGCAGGAGCCAAGTGACATCCTTCTAGCAAGGCTTCTTGCGCAGCTGCTTACCTTCAGTAAACCCAAACCAAAATCCATATGCTTTAAGCCCTGTCAGTGCTCCTGTTGTCTGGGTGGGTGCATGGAAAGGTGCTTTACCCCACACTCCTCTGTGGGGTGTTGCCCAGCTCCATCCTTCCTGCCCCACGGGTGAGGGTCTGGGGGGGCTGGCAGGCTCCCGCGCTGCTGCGGCGGCCACGTGCCTCCAGAGGGGCTTCGCAAGGGGCTGCTGCAATGCTCTGCTCCCGCTCTCAGTCAAATCCTCCTGCTGTGGCTTTCTTAGCCCCTCACCTCCCTTGCTGGCAGGAGGGCCTGGCGTCCCTGTCATGGGCACAGAGGTATTTTCTCCCTCCTTTGCATTCAGAGGAGCTGCAGAGGGTGACAAGGAAAGGGAGAAGGTATGGCAGGAGCAAACGCTGATGTCCCCGCTGTGCTCAAGGGCCGCCTCTGATTCACAGGCGGGCTCCAGCTCAAACGTTGTTGGGGTCACCTTCACGCTGCCTCTGACACCGACCTCGGCAGCCACCGCTGTGAGCAGCGAGGACCCCGCGCCTCGTGTGCACCAGCTACCTGGCTCTGCACTGGGGGCAACCCTGGGATAAATAAAGCATCATTTCATCAGCTGTGACCTCCTGGGTGGTTCTGCGGTTCTCAACATATTTTGTCTTGCACATGATAGAAAGAATGATCTCTTGGGGATGTATAAGGCCCCGTGACTGTGGCAACTGAACACTTCATCAGGATCTCGAACTTCTTTATCCTCGTAGACCTGTTGTAAGGAGAGAAGTGCTATTATCCCTCCATTGAGGAGGGGAATTTGGGAACAGCGCAGCAAAGCCAGGAGTTGATTTGCAGGGTTTGGGGATCCTCGGTGTAGCTGGATGGGTGCAATGACACTGTTCTAGTAAATGTGTTTTCACATTAGAGCTGGTACCCACGAGTTATTGTGTTGAATGTTGGGATTTGAACTTAGAATGGTCCAACCATAGAGATGTGAGTCACAACACTTTTTTCAAACCCTGCTGCAGTGCTGGGTGCTGGTACACATGCAATTCAACAATACCTGCTTAGAGAAATCAGAAAGGACGTAGTTAGCACGCACGGCCTTTTTTTCCCACTTCCATCTTGCTCGGGTACATTGATTAGCTTGAGTGTGTTTGGCTTATCTGGCATAGAAACCACAAAAGGATATTTTTACAGGTAAGCAGCAGATATATTTTACCAATCATATTCTGAAAGAAACAGTTAAAAGAATCAATTTCCCTTCTTTGTTTAAGTTTAGAGAGACAACTGGGAAATTATCGTTAGGGAGGAAAGATTAAATACTATCAGTCTGGAGATATATGAACGCACAGTTTGTCTGGATGTGGGCATGGTCTTTTCGAAGCCCATTTGAAGTTTTTTCTTGGGAGCATTGGTGAGTTCTGCCATTTCCAGCTCTCCCTGGGCCAAAAATGGCATTAAGCTGCGACTGCAGGGCACGTGCTCTGCCAAGGAGTCCTTTCATTAGGGACCTTTTAGGTTTTAAAAACATTGTCCCTCAAACAACGAGAAACAGGAGTGAAAGGTGAAGAATAAATGTTTCTGACAGAAGCAGCATGGTGACCAGTCAGAAGTTTGGAGGGTGCCTGTCCGTGCTCATCGCACCGCGGGCATGGAGAAGCAGGAAGGATTTACAGCCTGATGTGTCCTTAGAGCCTGTTTCAGGGTCCTCACTCCCACTTCCCATCCCTGGCCCAAAGAAAAGGCACTTTCCAGGTTTGAAGGTGTTGGCTATGTTCTTGGCAAAGCCCTGCAGACCCTGGCCACCTGGAGACAGACCAGCAGGTAGTACCAACAGCAGGGCTCTAACAGTGTTAAGAGACTTCCTTGAGTTTTTGGCTGTTGAATAGCTCATTCCCTTGCTCTTACTGTAGGACTGGGAAGCAAGTCATAACAAACATGTGTGTTTGAACAACCACTCGTTTTCAAAAGCTGGAGCAATTATGATGACTTGAACTTGTTGGCTAGTGGATCCCAGGGCAATCCTTGTAGAAAGGAAAGGTTTTTTTCCCTCCTAGGCTTCTGGAAAAGCTGGGAGTGCAGTGCCTACCAGGATAGCTGCCATTTTTATTCTTCTGTTTTAAGGTTTGGTGAGACCTTGCAGTGTTAGGTCAGGTTTGGGACCTTACAGCTGGAGTGACAGTCTGGTCCTTTCCTTGAACCGCAATCAGAACTGGCGGGAAGCATTTGGACAGAAGGGCTTTTTTATTCCTTGTATTAGAAGCTTTTGGATGGCAGTGTGCCAATTTTGACTAAATTCTACTGAGGGAAATATCTCAGATCCAGCCTGGACAAAAGTCATTCTGCAGAAATGCCGCTGACAGGGTGGGTCAGATTGCTCCCTGGTGGGATGGGGCTGCGGCCCTGGTCCTTTGTGCCGGGGCTGCTGGAGGTGCCTCTCTATGGCTCTGCTGTTGAAGCTGTTCCTCCCTTAATAAGCAATAAAAGTCTCGCGGAGAAGGAAACTTGCCCATATCATGTCTCAGGGCTTACCATGACTCTGGTGAAACGTCTCAGTCGCAGGAGCCCTCATTGCGCTGCGCTGACTTCTACAAGCACTTTTTTACAAGCGTGTGTAGAGGTTTGGGGTTTTTTTTTCTTTTTCTTTCAAAAAAATTTCCCAAGGTCTCAGCTATGTTCTGATGCTGCATGAGAACATTTCTGAACTCTTAAAAATGTTTACTGAACAGGAAAACCATTTCTTACCCAATTCCAACTCTGCCTGGAGCTCTGTGGAGGCATTGCCCATGCCTCCCGGAACGGCGTCACCTTCTGGAAACAGCGCCTGCGAAACCCTCTTTGTCTTTTTTTTCTTTTTTTTTTTTCTTTTTCTTTTTCTTTTTTTCTTTTTTTCTTTTTTTTTTTTTTAATATTTAGCCTTGTCATCCTGCTTTGCGAGCTGCAAGCATGGTGTTTCCTATCATTTTAAAAGAGACTGTTCATTGAAAGATATAAAAGTGTAAACAAAAAGTTCATGTTTGTTGGCACAGTTTTTAAATGCAGACATCTGGGTTAGAGATGTGAGAAAATTGTAAAGAATTTGGGAAGGTTCAAAGGCTCATGTTATTAAAGTTTTAATAATCTCCTTTTCTGCCTAGCCCCAGCCCCCTGCTAGTCTTTGAATCTTGAAGGAAAATGCCGTCTGAACAAGATTATAGTTAATTAGGGTAGGATCTTCTCTTTGAAAGCCTGTAGGAAGCTGTCCTGCCCTTTTATTTTTCAGACTAGAATGAGCCGTGTGTAGGAGGAGATACATGGCAAAAAGCACTTGAGTGCAATGTTTTAATTTAAAGACTCCAGGGGCTCTGTTAAGTTTCTATAACACAGACGATGGTATTTTCACAATCACTTTGTTATGTAATCCCTGGAGAAATAATTCACCTGAGGTGAAATTCACACCTCGTAGAGGGGCCGGGGAGGCCTGGCAATAAACACGCGCGCCTGTACACACACGCGCCTATAGACACACGCTCCTATGGACACATGAGACTACAGACACACATGCACGAAGCCCATCATGCAGCTCCTCTGGGAAGGCTGGGGTGAGCGGATGGGACCAGACATGTCCCAGTCCCCACTGCCCGCCTGGTGCTGGGTGACGAGGAGGAGAGGGAGAGGACGAAGCCTTTGCTTTGATGGCCATCCATGGCTTGCCCCAGGGCTGGGTCCCTCGGGGCAAAGGAACCCCAGCTCCGTGGGTGCAGCAGCCAAGGGGGTTCGGTGGCTCCGACCGCTGGCCCTGCAGTGCCGTGGTGTTGTGCGCGTCTTGAGGCATGAACTGTCACCCCGTCTTACTCCTGAAGTTTTACATGTGTCCTCTCTGGTGTCTCCCCAGCAGTGCCAGCAGAGAGCCCATGGCACCTGCTTGCGGCTGATGTGCTTTCCCTGTGACTGAGCGGGCAGCTTGCAAATACGGCAGATCTTCATCCATCTCACCCATCCCCTGCATCTCCGTCTCTTGCTGCTCTGCTGGCTTTTACGGCCCCTTCTCCAAAGACCTTCAACCTCTTCTCCTGCAATGGCACACTAGGATGCTGCTGGAGCCCTGGCTGGCATGCAGGAGCATGGCTCCTTCATCTACAAGAAGCTGCTGAGTCTTAGGAGCACAAAAATAACAGGCTGGACCCTGCATCGTGTCACTCAGCCTGCAAGAACTACAGGCGACAGTGTACAGACAACCTAACTGTGTCTGTAAGGACTCTGCTGGTCAGCGTTCTCAGTTAACCCAAACAGAGCCCAGACGCTGTAAATGGTTCTTCATGGCCTCAGCCTCAGCCATTGCCAAGTGGCAGGAGGGTTGGGGCTGACGATTTGTTTTATAAAAGGAAATGTATCTTTTTTTCTGAGTTTGCTATAAAAAATAAAGCCAGTTATATTTCTGGTCTATTTTGTTTTTAGTGCTTGCAAGATGTCCCGAGGGAGCTATTTTTTTAGAAAAATAGGGCGTTAAGAACCGTAATTTCCCTAACATAACAATTCTATATTTATTTCACTTTCTTTTTCTTTACACTCCCCAGCTTATAATAGCAGTGCTTTTCCCCATCTCCTCCTGTCTCTCTAGTCTGCTAACAACCCAATTAGTGAGTGCCCAGAGCATGAAGCATTCCTGGCCTTGCTCCTGTTCCAGCCAGTCATTAACTAGGTGGAGAAGGTCTAACAAACACTGGAAAAAAAAGTGAATTTGTTTTTTAGAAGTTAGTTGAGTTTTACAGCATTGAAATAGAAAAAGTAGTAAAAGAGGGGAAGGGGGGAGTAAACACATTGCCAAATACTAAGTCAATTAGCTTAGTTGAAGGGCCAGGATTTTCTGATGTAGCCCGGAGTCTGGAATTGCTCTCACCAGTAAAACACTTCCAGAAGGTCCAAAGAGCAGCTATGCTGCTTTTTTTTTCCCCAAAGATTTTGGTATTCAGGTCTAGAACCCCGATGTTAACAAAGATATTATTTTGTCTTTCTTCATATCACTATATCTTGGATGCTTTATACTCCATTATTTGGAACTTGCTCCATGCCCTGTTTGCTCCAAAATGCTTTACTGACTCTGAAAACAAAGTTCCTCAGCTTTAAGTGCCTGAAATCAAAGGCTCAAGAGTCTCACAAACAGCATCCCCGGTCAGTCTTCTGAGCCTTTATTCGGGTGACCAAATACAGTTCTTTGATGTGAGGCCACCAGCAGCACTCGAACTCTGCAGCACAGACGCACCGTTTAGCAGGAAACAGTGCCAGATGAGTGGCAATGAAGTGACAGGAGAGAGCAGTCCATGGCTCTGAACATCAGTAGGCAATACTGTCCCTGGAGACACACGAGCATGCAGTGCCGCTGAGAGCACAGTGACTAATCTGTGCAGCACCTAGCTCACTGGGCACAGACAAGGGAGGCTGTTTTTAGGAACAGATATTGTGCAAATACCAGTCAAGCAGATCAGGACCCCATTGCACTGGTTCTTTACAAGCTCAGCAGCTGAAAAGGACCATCATCCAGTTTTCACCTCATTATCACACAGGCAAACTCTCATTGAGAGAGGTCTTAGGGGAGACTTCCTAAGAAATTCAGGGTTGGAGCCAGTTATTACTTAACATACAGTACCACACAGAGTCCAGGTTTGCTAAATTCATGCTTTTCAAATGAGAGGTTGGATCACTCTCCCTAAGCATAAACCCTCCCATCCCCGAGGTATATTCCCACCCGAACCTCCCAAAGCAGCAGAGCCCTGGAGTGCCCTGCCTTCAGCTATATGACCGCTGAATGAGCGGATGGCATGGAGCCCAGAAGTAGAAAGACCTGTTTGCACTGATTATCCTAGGTGTCATTAGCAGGATTCTTTACAAACAACTCCCTCCTTTGAAGGGCAGACATCCCCTTGCCTGTGGAGAATGACTGCAAACACTAGCTGCCAGATTATCCTTCCTTTACAATGACCTCTCCAGTCCATGGCACCTCTTCGAGCTGACTGCTCTCAGAAAAGAAAGCTGAATTTTCTGCTGGTGTGTTGACCTGTCCCATTGTCGTTTATGCAGTACGTCTTTTTTTTTTTCCCCCACTGGTTTTGATGAGAAGATCTGTGAAACAAAACTGAAAAAAATCCATTGTCAGAAGGGTTCTGTGACCCGAAGGTGCTAAGCACCTTCTAAGTGAATGCCTGGAGCCAGGTGAAGCAGCTATTGGGAGAGTCTTTAGCTGAAATTCGTATTTGGAAAGTATGACATGAAGAAGCTGAAGAAATGCAATGGTGACAAGTGCATTTGTCAGGCAGCCCCCTTTTGAAAAGTGCTAGTACACAGGGTTGCTGTTCAGAGAAATAGAGGCGGGTGTGATGTTCTTCAGCCTTCAGCTTTGCCTTTGGCATGAGATTATTCCCCTGGGAAAGATATAGCACACCATTAAGTTCCTGTTTGTAAAGGTAATGAGGAATAGTGCCTCTTGCTGAAGAGGCTATAGGCTATGGACATCTTTTTTCTCCTCTCTCATTACCTCTCGGCTTATGTGATAAATGAAACTCCTACAGAAGAAAGCCTAATGTTAGCACACAGTAGGGGAAGAGGTAACAAGGTGAAGAGTGGCAAGTAAACATATGCACATCATCCTTGCTAACTTAGAGCAGAATCTACAGTTATTTCCAAATGCTGAAAAACTCATCCCAATTTTTCCTTTTCTGTGTAACTTTTGCACTATAATGGGTTGACAAGTGTATCTTCTTTTCCCATTGTAGACTACACATTGGTCAGTGGGTAAGAGATTGGCCTGTGACATAAAGCAACGCTGGCATCAAAACTTGTGTAGTAGCGATCACTCAGGTCACATCTACACAAGTTCCTGCATTAGTTCAAGTGTGCTGTGTCTCTGGGACTAATATGACTGCAGTTATAAAAATGTGCTCTGCACTACTAAAGTTTCTTCCCTACAGCCTGGAAATGTAAACAGGTTTTGTTGGTTTAAGCACGTTAGTGTAACACACTTTACCTAACTAAAATGGAACAAAGCCTTAGGCATAACTTTGCAAAATAGGTACACCATCTCAGTACTTATCAATATTATTCTATTAAATTATGGAATGTGCTGTTGCCCTCTATCACACAGAGATCACTTAAGACAGGATTCTGTTCTTTCTTTGTAATATTTGGAGCTGAAGTAGAGAAAATCTGTATATGGTAAAGAATTTTTGAAAGAGTCACCTCTTTTTTGGGGGGGGGAGCAGTAAATACAAGTTAGTTTTTAATGTTACTTCATATGTAAAAATAATGAAATAATGAAATACGGGCCAAAGAACACCTTCAAATTTTACACACTTCATAACAGTTATTTCTTTAATATGATTATCCTACCTGCTTCAGTCATATGACAGGAAACTCAGCCCAGTAACCTGCTAACTTGCATGCGAAACATAAGAATACCAAGGAAATTTACCTTCATCAAATGCATGAAAGGCAGGTCAAAAAGACAGAAAATGTTCTCATAGTGGTCATTAAAAATTGCTAGATGATGAAACTTTGCAGAAGAAATGTATGCGACAGAGTTCCGGAATTCAATAATAAGGACTTTTCAACACTATTTCTCATAGGAAATGAGAAAGGGGGTGCTGAGGTGAGACCTAGCCTACAGTTTGAAGGCAGACTATGTTAAAGAAAGGAAATAATTAACCATGAAAGGCACCGAGTGGTTTAATAATTGTTATTCCAAGAAGGAAAGTATCAGTACAAACGGGACCAGAAGGGAAAGTTGGATAAACATAACTGGGGTATATGCCATTTAATGAGCTGATGGGGCTACACACAGGAAAGATCTATTCATTAATTGATTTGCTAGGTAAAAGAGAGATAATGTTCGCAAAGGATTGAAGTAAACCATCGGTAAACAGGAATCTGGGATTAAATGTTCCTCTCAGAGCATTTTTTGAACGCATAGTGCTTGTTCATCTCAGCCAGCTGTCCCCAGCTGACAAGTTGGTGCGGATGGGCCCATCCAGCCCTGGCCCTGCACTCACTTCAGCTCAGTTCCCCGAGTGGCTGAACAAGCTGCCCGGAGTGGTGATCTTGGTTCATGACACCTCTGAGGTAGGCTGAAGCTCCGTGGCTGGAGCGTGCCCCTTTACAACTTAGGTTTACAACTGCTGTAACAGGCAATCAAGAAAAAGGTAATGGAATTCCCTGAATGTATAATGTACCTCTGAGAAAGCAATTGTGGGAAAAAAAGAAAGAGGAATATGGGAGTGGTCACTTCACAAAGCATTACAATGAGTGCAGTTTCTAAACATGAGTAGAGGATGAAAGAAGAACAGGTGGGCTTTCACCTTTTCTGCTTGTAAATGAAATGAAAGAATGAGGACAAGAGAAAAAGGTGACTAGACTGAATTTGTAGAGAAGACCATCTGAGAGCCCCCCTTAGTTCACTCCCATTTTGCTTCTTTGCATTAGACCAATGGCACTCAATTAAACTAAAGGGCAACAGCCCTTCCAAACGAAGAAGGGAAACACTTCAGTACAGAAATGATACTCGGCCTCATGGAGCTTACTGCTCTAAGGAATTGCTGAGGCACTGAGCTAGCAGGGTACACAGGAGGATTAGGTTTTCCAGGTGATACTCAGACTATCCAGGATGGAAATGTTTGGATCTGAACAGTCGGGGTGGAAAATAATAAGGAATATGAGCAGCTGTGTATGAGAGGTGAAGGGAGTGACTGGCAGTGGGATCTCCTGCTGCTTCCCCCTGGTTACCCCTACCCAGGAATCTTGCATTCACGTGGGGAGCACCCGCTCCAGATCCAGCTGGGAGAGGATTTGGCACTACCTGGGCTTTTGGTTTCTCCAGCAGGAAAATTCACCTTTTCCTCTGAGTAATGAGAATGCAAACCATAAATGGGAAGAATTTATACCTCTAAGTGGAGAGCGTCTTTATTTAAACCATATCCTTCCAAGCCTGTGTCTGTTTCTTCAACCCAGATTGCATAACCAGTAGGGATGAGGGAACCTCGGAGTCTTTGGATGCAATGTGGAGCTGCTTCCTTGCAAAGAGCATTAGCTCTTTAATTCTTTTAGTCTCTGTTTATCTACATTTTTGGTATTTCACATCAGCTTTGAATTAATTCCAAGACTAGCTGAAACTGTCATATCTGCCTAGTCCTGGGTACAGGCAAGTGCTACTCTAAGGAAGGAAATGATTTCGTTCACAGGGGAAGCAAAATTAGGCATAGCTTGCAATAAATTTAGATAAATTTCTAACTAAATTTAGAAATTTAATTTTCCTACCTGGAAACTGGCTGGGAAAGAATACATTTCTTTGTGAGATTCCTGGTAATTAACCAGGCTTTTTAGGGAGGTTTTTCTGCTTCTGAATCTGGCTAACAGGGCAGTGCAGAGATGCATGAAAATTTAGAAAAGACCATGAAGCAGATGAAACTTTTCCAAACCTCTGCAACATTTCCTATTCTACTGAATTTTCAGTTCCATTTTTCTAAATGTCTTACTTTATCTGAAGAACCTCTCATCATGGTTCTGGGCTTTCCAATAGGTCCTGAAACTGTGTGACAGATGGGCTAAATGCCATGTCTTTAGAAAAGACTCCAGGATCTTGGCTTTGTGTAACTGAATGGTGCATAAAGTCCTTCATTGTCTTGAGCCAGTGTAGCTCAGCAATTGCTCTTCATCCTGTGTCTCACCTCATGCCAGCCCAGGCAGCCTCAACAAGCCTATGCTCACCAGCTGAGACAGGTCAGGGGTAAGGATTTACCAAAAAAGCAAAGGGGCTTAGTGGTAGAACTGCATGTCAAGGGAGTTTCTTTAGCACTGTTTGTGGGTTGTTTTCGGAAAGTGGTTCCAGGCTCTTCTATTTCAGCAGGCTTCTCCTTTGCCCTCCTTTGGATCCCTTCACTTTCCCTGTTTTACTTTTTGCTGCTCCTTTTTGTTGTTGTTAGTAAGGAACTGGTCTCTTGGTTTCAAGTTTAGGATTGGTTTAATGGTATGTTGATCAGCTGCCCATCGGTAAAACTCTAGTCTAGGGTTCAGCCACACAAACGAGCATGCACTCTGTTGACTTCAGCGGCGTTACTCTGATTTCAACAGCTGAGGACCTCCCTCTAATTCCATTGAACAAATTCTGACACATGAAATGTTTTTTTGTTTTTTTAAAAAAAACACAAAATCCCTTGCTGGCAAAGTGCATCTGTTCTAAGCAGCATTGGAAAAATGCAGTTATTGTGGACTTGGTCTCATAGTAACAGTAACAATAAGGCTGTGGTAAGAGCTTTGGATTCACTGGTGATGTTGGAAACATGAAGAGCACATCCCGTGCTCGAAGGAGCGCTCTACCTCCGTCAGCACGCAGATCCGCAACATAGCTGGTGAGGACTTGCAGCCCTCAGTAGAGGTGGCTGGCGGAGCTATGGGATGCAGATGCATATGTCTGGCCTGAGAGAGGGCAAGGAGCTCTGGCCCATGAACAGATGGAGATAGCGCTGAACAATGGGACTGGCAGCGGTGGCCGCTCCTCGCAGAGGCTCTCACAATGCAGCCCAGCTGCCCCAGTGCTGCGCATTGTTCTCCTTTGGTCGAGGCCCCTATTCAATTAGCGAACAAGAATCCTTTCCCCTGCTCCGTTGCCGGCTTGATGCTATCACACTGGTCCTCGGGTAACCACAGTGGTTTGACACAACGCAGCTCCGGTTGCGAGCTGTGCTGCACATTTATGTGGGCTTGCTTGGAAAGGACCCTCGGACATCTGGTCTGAATCTCCCTCCCATTCACATCCCTGTCCCCTGTCACTTCCCAAGGGACTATAAATAACTCCTGGGGTTGATACTGCATGCAAGGCTGGACTTTGGGGACCAGCTCGTCCCTTCCCTCGTGTGTGACTGGTGGGGAGGGCAGCAAGCGTGCTCCTCCAGCAAGGCGTGGGCAATGGAGGGCAGCCAGGCAAGCGCATTGTTCCTCTCTGCGGGGCTTTGCTAGATGTCTTTTCTTCCTTTCCACCCTGGCAGCAGGAGGAACCAGCCCATGATTTCTCGTGCAGACACGTAGTGTCAGACTTGGGGACCGCTGTTCCTGCTTCAGGTCCAGTTCGCCCAGCAGGATCCTGATTGATATCTGTGAAAGATAATGCTTCTCCATACAGGTTTTAGCAGAGGAGAGGCTCTGTGGGACTTAGATAGACAGAATAGATACAGGGCTTGGCTTTCTCGAACCAATCCATCACACTTTTAATTGCCTCTCAGTCAGTGATGCGTTGTTGCATTTGTTAAAGGAAACCTAGAAGAGGGTGTGTTAACTCTTCTCCCCCCTACTCTTTGTGGTTTTGTGGGAAGACTGAAGGAAAGTTAGGTCATAGAAATACATTGTCTAACATTTGTATTAGGATACGTGGCTTCTGTTGCAATGTTGTCAGCCCTGTGGCTGGAGGATCTCACATTTCCTGGATGTGAAACTGCATCTGAGCATTACAAAACTTGGCTTGTTAGCTCTTCCCTTTTCCTCCTGCACAGTCTCCCATGGGTTGCAGTAAAAGCTGATGAGAAAGAGACAGCATGAACTGGGAGCCCTTCTAACAAAAGAAAAGGGGCCACTGGAGCCAGGCACAGGCAGTGTTCTGGTGCCAGCAAAACCTGTGCCAGTGAGGAGAAACACGCTGGATGCTGGGGAAGGGGAGGATGGGAGCCAGAACGAAGGCAGGGGAGAGAATGAAGCACTGCCTCTGATTTTGTGCTTCCCCTCCAGGAGAGGGGAGTTGGCATACCTGACAACAGGACTGAACAAGAACAAGAAGGGCTACTGAAAACCGTCAGATTTGTTGTCCTTTCTCCTTTCCAAAGCTGGTTTCAGCCCCCCTGGGACTTCATCCTGAGTGCCAGCTGCTCAAAACCATTGCTCTGCTCCATCTCAGAGGCTACTCATGAGGTCTCCTGTGGATGATGTTTTTCTGATGTTAGGACACTTCTATCTGCTTCGCTTGTTTCTGTTAGTCAAACAATGTTTTACTCTTCCACAGTTAACACCGTGAGATGCAGGTCCAAAATCCACTGGTCCTGAGGGAGATCTCCCAGCCTGGCAAGTTCAGGTCAGGCTCACGGAGCATGAGAAGTCATCCTTACAGAGTGCTGGAGGCTGCAGCCGCAGGGATTCCCTCAACCCCCCGTTCCCCACCAGCTTCTTTGTGGCTTGGGAACAAGAAAATATTTGGTAAACTTAGAGGAAATATTCAGAAAGTTCTGTGCAGAGAGGTGGATGCTCAGGGCTTTATAGTGAATAAAGTGCAATTCATCTGAGCTCCAGTTCTGGCTAAGGAGAAACTGTGCTGTTGTGAAGAGTGTGGTCAGGCCAGGGCAGATTAATGTCATTCAAAAGCAGCGTGGATGCTATACCCTCAGTGTCTGGCATGTGGATAAATGGTGTCACCAGTTTAATCTTCATAATAAGTACACGTTTGTTCTCAAAAAAGACCAGTGGCCGGCTGGTGGCATGGCAACAGACCATGACACTGCCATATAGGAGACTTGGGTTTGGGGGAGGTGAAGGGGAATGTTGCCTCTAGGAAATTAAAAATTATAACTACAGCCTACTTAGCAAATGTCTGACTACGCCCTTATAACTGTACCACAGTGCATCACAGGGGAAGAGTTCTTATTTAAATGTCAAATAGCAACTTTTTTCCCTGATGGGTTTTATAGGTGAATGGAAAAAGTCTGGCAGCTAGAGGATTTTTTTTGTTGAATCCTTTTTGTTGTTGTTGTTGAAACCATTTTGTTTTAATGGGAATATACCGTGTTCAGTGATGCTTCTGAAAAAGCAGAAGGTGTTTCAGCTCCAGGCTGGATTTATATATGTAGTTTCTTGCCACAGAAGAAGTCTGAAGAGAGAGGACACATCCAGGATATGGTGGAAGAAGGGCGAGGAGTTGCACCTGGGTTTTCTTCAGTCTCTGTGGCTGCTCTGAGACATTGGTGTTCCCCTGTGTGTATATGCCTGGCTGACCAGGCAGTGTGCTCCAGTCTCCTCCTCTGCCCCTGACTGACATGACAAAAGTTTTGTTTTTCTGAGAAACCACAACACTGCTGGGACTTAAAACATGCCACCAGTCAGGAGAAGAGCTCCCTGCCTAGCTCTCCATGTGGTCTTTGACCATGGCTTTCCTGTTAAGGTGATTATGTAGTCCTCATATTTTTCCATGTATTTTCATACATGGAGTGGTTGAGCATCACTTTCAAGTCCAGCGTCAGTTTGCTAGCTTAGCAGGGGATGATCTACAAATCTCAGCCCAGAAGAGGCTTACAGCTACTTTAAATTATTATATGGGAATAACTAATGGTTATGACCTCTAGAAATGTAAGGAGAGGCTCAGCTTAGCTGATGAGTAGATTATGCAGCTGTATCTACATGTAAGTGAAACAAGACAAAGCTGGAATTAATGTGTGAGCCATTAGGTACAGCTTCCCCCACTCCTGTTTATCTTTGTCTGGTTTTAGACTTACCATTGAGAGATTCATAAAAAATGTGTGCTATGCTTCCTGAAGAAGATAAGCTTCCCTAGGCCCCCTTTCTATTTAATTGCTCTTTAGTGAAATTGGACTAGCTGAACAAAGTCAACAAGGCACAACTAAAGCTTTTGTGGATCTCCTTGTTAAGACCTGTTTTCTAGTATTTCTGCTTGCAATGATCTGTGTTTAGGCAAAGAAGTGGCATGGGATGGGTACAAGGGTGCAAACTCAGAAGTGGGCAGAATGAATATGGATTTGTTTACCTTCACTAGTCTCAGCAATCGCTGAGAGACCTACCAGGGTTTCTAACTGGTGACTTGTTTTGTGCACATACGAAAATTAGAGGGAGGCAATGAGAGTTCAAACCACGGAGCAGGGCAAGACTGCAATATATCATGACACAGCATACATCACCTTTATATTCCTTTAGATTGCTGTGGATATCTGCCACAGAAAAATTTACAAGTTCCTTCTTAAAATCAAAATCGATCTCCTCTGGAAGGGTACTCCAGCACTCTGCTCTGCTGGATAATGGATAAGCTTGTTATGCCTCTCTTAATCTACTCATGGCGAGTGTGGTCTTTTGCTTTAAATATTTCTCCCCTAGTTCTTATTTATGCCAATCATCTACTTTCTTACCCTCTGTGTTGCTAGATGAAACAAATGCTTCTCATCTCCTCTTGTAAGGTGCTCTCCAGTTTTCCCCTCATCCTAGTAGCCTTCCTCTTCATCATGCATTAATCCAGCACAAATCCTGGGCACACTGGGGTAGGTCCACCCCAGAAGACTAAACAGAGCAAGGGATTAGGCCAAAGACACCTGCACACAATTTACTGTCCGCAAGGTTTTTGCCTGTATTAATTAGCACTCTCCCAGGCAATACTTGGGCTTGGTTTTGGAGCTAGCAAAGGCCAGGGACCATGCCTAAAAGGCAGTTTGAGCTTGACTCTTTTGAGAAGGTGGGAGGGTGTAGAGGGTTAGACATGCTCTGTGCCATGCTGCTTGGCCTCCAAGCCAGAGAGCAGTCCCCGGCATGTTTTCTTCTAGTAGCACACACGTAGCCTTGGTGACGAAAACTGGGCATGGTCTTCTTGATGAGGTCCTGCCAGTGCCTGGCATTTATTGATTTCAGTAATACTTTCCTTCCTGTAGTGGAAATACTTTACTTCATTCTAGGTGACATTTACCTTCTCCAGTGGTCAGGCCACATTGCTGGCTTGTCACGTACACAGTTAGTACAAGCTCCTACTCATGATTTCTTAAGTGCACACCCTTTTACCTTATATAGTAAAATTTCCCTCCATGTCTATTGTTTCTGAAGACTATTTGGCTCTTCTTAGGTAAAATTCTGCTGCTTGTCAGCATGGACAAGCCTCCCCAACCTCAATCATCAGAAAGTTTCGTTAGACACTCTTTTGTGTCAATATTGTTAAAGGAATAAACAGGATTGATACTGACTCTTGCAAAACTCTGCTAGTAATTGTCTTCCTTTTGTCTCAACCCATTGTCACCTCCCCTCTAGCCAATTCCTTAACTACTTTGCAATTCTTATCTTAATCCTCACTTTCTCTACTTGAACTAATAGTTTGTATCTGGCAGGGTATCAAATGCTTTATTCTAGTCCAGGTAAATGACATCTTCCCATACTTCCGTTGTCTGTAAAATCAGATAAGAGTATTCTGGTATACAGGCAGAAGCTGCCTTTGTTAGGGTTATGTTGCATTTTGTTCCAGTTTTAGTTTGTTTCTATGTTTTCAGTTTGTTCCTTCCCTCAAAATACTTCCAAACCAGGGATTTACTCCATGGAGCCTGGAAGACATTCATAGCACACGCAACCTTTTTTTGTAGCCTGCGAGGAGACAGATTTTTCAACCCAGGTTATCTTGAATTAGAGGCAATGAAAATCTGCTGCCCAGTTCCCACCCCTAAGGCCATGGTGTTGATTTCCATATAGCTGAAACATAGCACATTGCTTCTATTGAGCCTGCAAGCTCATTGCAGAGTGAATTTTGATATGTGTTTCCAGCTTGACAGTTCTTCCCGGGAGCACATGAAGGGCCTGTTGTCCTGTGGGTGAACATCAAGAACTAGTGATGCGAGGCCCAGAATACCACCCACTAATCACTTCTGCATCTCATTATACTTTCTAAGTCAGATACTGCAAATTAGACTGTTATACTTGTATTTTCCCTTGGACTGCCCATGGAGCAGACTTCAGCTAGTGCAAGGAGTAGGAGATGTGGAGGCACACATATGGGCCAGCAAACCACCAGCACAGCCTGACACTGGTGAGTTTCTAGAGCCTGTGCTGACTTTTCTGCTGCCACATCTTTCAGTTGAGCAGTATAAATAAACATGAATTGGCTTCTAATTTACTTCCTTGGATCAAGTTCAGTGTAATGATAAAGCACAGTGAGTATACAGGTTTGGTGCTGGCTGGGATACATTGCCTGCACTACCATCCTAGTTTTAGGTAGGATGTATGTATTTGCTTTTGGCACACAGGGTGTAAAAATTATTGTGGTTCTAAAAATATTATCTAACAAATGTCACTGCAAATTAAAGCAACCACAGTGGAAAAGCTACAAACCTATTCCATGATTATTACATGCCTCTAACAGCTATCTCTAGCAGTGGAGAGAAGATTCCCTGTGGGTAGATGAAGTTTACACTCAGGAGTTAAGAGCAGTAATTAAAACTCTGTAAGTACACTCATTAATTTTCAGCTTCTGAGCTGAGGTGACATGTGCTGCCAGTAACAACTAAACTAATGCTACTTCAGTTACGTCTCTGTTTTCCCCCCTCCGAACAGATAGGGGTACAAAAGGTGTGCTAAGCCAGCCTCACTTGTACTATTTATTGTCCTTTTTGCTGTTTTTCTTCTTTTAATTTTTATTTATGAAAGTAGGACACCTTCCAGCTGAGGGTCTGCACATCCAGGGAGAGAGTGGGGATGCCTGCAGGTCCCCTCTGCTCAATCTGCAAAAGGCAACAAAGGAAAACGAGTCTGCCGGTGTTATACAGAGATGTCCCTATGTGAAATTTCTAAAAGGGTTCACTCCTCTGAAACCTTCTAGGGGCTCTCAGGCTAAAAAGGGACTGTGAACCTGAGCTCAAGAGTAAGGCTTTGTTCACAGGGCTCTCAGCTCCTTTCTGTGTGCTTATTTATTTATACAATCTCCCTTATCTTTTCTTGTGTGCCTTGCCATTTCCTTGAGCTCACATCTCTGCTTCTTGACCTATTCAACTTCTTTCTTTCATGACGTAAGTGCATTTTCACATTCTCCTTCATTCCACCCCAGAATAAAGCCCAAGTTTTCTCCTACATGCTTTCTGAGTGATTTCTGTGTGTGTGTTGTGTTTTGGTTTCAAGAAGAAAAGATCCGTGTCATGGATGGTTTTGATGGTTTGTGCTGCTGCACTGGGGAGCAGGGCTGGGAATCCCCATTGAAGGACCTGTGCCTGCTCTGGCTAGCCCTGGGTCACCCCTCTCCTGCCACTGCGAGTGTTTTGTAGATATCCACTATGTGGATATATGTGGTGGTATACATGTGTAAGCACATTTATCATACATACCTAAGTCTCAGATGTGGAGCAGAAGATCACAGAATCACAGAATCACTAAGGTTGGAAAAGACCTGTAAGATCATCAAGTCCAACCATCAACTAACACCACCATGCCCATTAAACCATGTCCCACAATGCCTCGTCCACACGTTCCTTGAACACCTCCAGTGATGGTGACTCCACCACTTCCCTGGGCAGTTTATTCCAGTGTTTCACCGCTCTCCCAGCCCTTCACCTTGCAGCACCTGCATCTCATGTCTCTGTGGAGCATCAGTGCCCTGCCCCAGGCTGGGGCAGCAGACCAGGAGGGATGCTGTGGTCCTGCACTGCATCTGAAGCGTCTGAAAGCACTACAGCCCATGTCCATTGAGTGACCACAGGTGCACACGTACCTTTCACATGACCCTGACAGACTGGTTGCCCCCTCCCAGGCACTCAGGCTGATGCACGGAGGCTGATGCTCTCGAACGAAGCTTTGTTCATAAGGCATTCAGGGGAGCCAGGACAACCACTAGGCATTTTATATATGTGTTTTATTGTTATTGAAATCTGAAAGACATACACACATCTCGATTTTCATTATTTAAATCCACCTTGAGAGACAGCAGGTTTCTGACTTCTCACCTCATACCATGTGCTTCATGGTGTGCGGCAAATTCTTGACTGTCCTTCCAGATGGCATGCAACTCCCATCCCCCAAATAAAGTATAGCAGAATTAATATTTTAGTACTTAATTTTTCTTTTAGCAATTTAGGGTCTGCCATACAAACTGCTTGCTTTGATCACTTGGAAAAAAATACTGATAAAATAAATTAAAGGAAAAGTCTTGACTTAAGTTTAAAAACAACTTCCTTCTCATTAGGCTTTCCACGGGAACCATGTATCATATTTATTTAAGCGTTGAAGAAAATATTTAGCCTATCCACAAAGGTTAAGTAATCAGCTGATAAGATTTGTAGCTAAAGTATGTTTAAATGTACTCATTAAACATAGTATGTGTTAGGTAATTTTTCAAAAGCTCTGCTACATGTAAACCATTAGGAAGTGGAAAGGAAAAAGTCAAAAGGAACCAAAGCATTCCTTGTGAACAAATACAGTTGTGCATTGTATAGACTGCAGCTAGCGAGAGTCAAAAAGTCAGAATAACAAGACCCAGAAGAAGGCTATAATGATACAATTTATTCTTCAGCAGCAACCAAGAGAACTAACCCCAGCATTTTGCTCTAAAAAAAGGACTACATATTTTAGCTCACCTTGTAATTTATGTCTATAATAATTGGAGAGGGAAGGTTGAATGTAACTTATAAAAGGCTCAAAGCCTGTGGAAACAAACTTTTCTTGGTGAACTGAATTTACTTTCCAGCTCTGGCAGAAAGTATTTTTTCATCTGATTGGTTTTACTGGTACACAGAATGACTCCATACTAGATTTGGGTAAAAGAAAAAAGTTACTTTTGTTTAATAAATAAAAAGAGGCCCTTTTAGAAGCAGACTGTTTGGAGTTTGTTTTCTATAATCTTTTTTCCCTGATTTGAAGTTCCACTTTAAGAAGAAGCCAAAAATGTCAATCCCTTTATCTGAAAGCATCAGACAAAAAAAGGTGTCTTTTTGCTTAAACAAACCTTTTCCTTTGAAGATTCCCAGCCTGGTCTTTGTGATGATGTGTATGACATCTCTGGGCAAACAAATGAGAGAGTGAAAAGATGGCTTTTTTTATACAGACTGCAAACTTGAGAATTGAGCTCATGAGAGGGAGCAGATGCCGTCTGGGGGATCTGTATTAAAGATTAGATTCTGCTGCTTTTATTCACAAATGGTCTTGTTCTTTGGGTAATTCCACTCATTCCTTTGGTACTATGCCTGATGGTGGACAGTAACTTGCAGTGGGACCAGTCAAGGGTTAGGCTGCTGCTCCGTAGGTGTGTGGCAGGATTTGGTGATAGAGCATTGTAGTAAGAATTAAGGGATCAATGCTGTGTAAAGGAAACAAGCCCTTGATCTGTTGTTTGTGCTTCGGTTCAGGAGCTATTGTGGAGTTGCCTATTTCTCTATTTTGGGGTAGATATGAGAGAGTAACAGCCAGGAAGGGCTTTCTGTTTTGGAAGTACTTGAGACTTATGCCAGAGCCTTTTTTCCTTCTTCCTCCTTTTCTTGGTTATGCAAACAGCTGCATTTATTGCGTCACCAAAACGCAAACGCCCTTGATCACATTACAGCGCACTTCTGGTCTTATGGTGAGAATATGGATGCGCAACAGGTCACGTGTGTGAGGTCTTATTGCTGGACACACTGTCTAGCCACATGATGAGGCATGGAAGCAAATTCCTCTCTCTCACCTGTGTCAAGCACTGGGAGATACCTACTTTTGTTGTTGTTTTATGGATGCATGTCTGTTACAGGCGCAGGCGTTTTTGGAAGAAAGGGTGATACGGAGTGGGCTGTGGGCTTGGTGCAGTGTAAAGGGACAGTCCCAGGCTGCAGACACATGGGCACCACTGGGGCAAGGCTCTGCCAGTAATACCTAGAAGGAATTAATTCATCCATCCTGACAAAATTATAACTCTATCCAGAGTGGGATGGGACATTGGTCAATGCTGGACCTCTGCAATGCCCTCTGTCTGTTTTGTTCACTGCAGGAGGGAGGAGGTTGTCATGGATCACCTTTGTCCATGAGCCTGGCAAGATATCACCGTCTAGCGAAGCACAGTTCAATGACCTCTTTTATTGCATGACTGTGGAGGTGCATGTGGACTTTTTTTTAAGAGCAAAAGCATTTCTTCAACTCCTGGGTTTTGTTTGCTTTTGAAAATCATTATCTGACCTCTTTTCAACATTGCAGCAGTGTTGTGACGTTACTTAGAAAACCATTTGGAAAAGCTGGAGGGACAAGTGCTGCCTGCACCCATGCTCTGACACAGCTGCTCCTCATGGCTTTCACCACTGCTTGTGGGCCCTGTGCGGAGAAAAAGAGTTAATGGGGAGGTTTCATAATATTTTACAGCACAACAATCAGTCATGGTAAACCGGCTGTCGCGTGAACCGCTTCCTCACCCAGCCTTTAATGACCTTCAGACCCAGTTTGAATCACAGGTCATAAATGCTTAAGTACCCTGGCAGCTCTTGGGCATGTGGATGGCCCTCAACATACCCAAGGCAGAACAATGGGGAAAGATATATACACAATATGCATACATACACATAAATAAATAACATTTTGAATACCAAGCATAGATCACAGGTTTGCAAAACTGTGGTTAAAACTGGGTTGGTTAATGTGAAAGGGGCTATGCCTATCTAATACTAATCTGATTGCCGTGTGTTGCCTGAGGAAATGTGTTCAGCTCAATAATTGAATGACTGGGATTTGGCTCTGCACAAAATTTTGCCTTTTCATC
Source organism: Gavia stellata (assembly GCF_030936135.1). Taxonomy (NCBI): domain Eukaryota; kingdom Metazoa; phylum Chordata; class Aves; order Gaviiformes; family Gaviidae; genus Gavia; species Gavia stellata. Next base: position 17,803,177 of record NC_082599.1, on the reverse strand, counting down.
AGAAGATTAGAAGCTTTTTTTAACCATAATCTGTACACTTTTCAGTGCAGCCAAGTTATTAGGTTTTCAGGGGTTCAGATTTTTGTCAAAAGCTCAAACATCTCAGTAGAAAGCAGAAACATGGCAAAAAAGTCCAGTTTTGTTGAAAGCAATTTTTCACTGGTGAAAAGGCTAGACAAAAATCTCCACACAACCTTAAACTGTGTATAGACTATGATATGGTGTAAGACATTTAAATTCACTGACACCATTCCACTGATGGCTTGTTTGTGGACGCCTACCACAGAGAAAGAAAACTATTTAGTATTATTTTCTGTCCAAGCTCTTTGGACAGACCCAGGGAGACACCTGAACACATGCTTAACAACTTGGCACAGGAGCTGTGCCATTGACTTTAGTGGTGTAGCTCATGTGCTTAGGCTTAAGTGTGTGCTGGAAAACAGAGATTAGAGTGACTGAGTTCAGAACTGCAGCCATGAAAAGACCCTTGTATTTGCAGTCAAAACTTAAGTGGAGCACAGGGGCTAAAACAATACTACTAGGAAGAGTTGTTTTTGTTTTGTTTTGTTTTGTCTTGTTTTTCACCTGGCTTGTGAAGGGACACTGCTGCCATCACTGGCCTGCATGACAAAATCAATCTCCTAAATCTACGAATTACACTGTGCATTTCAGAGAAAGCGAAGTGTTAAACCAGAAATTACAGTGAAGATCCCCCCTCCCTTTCCCCCACTTTCTCCTCTGTTCCTTTTGACATCTGAGAGGAGAGACCACAACTGCATACCGTTTATAGATTTGCCTGATTAAAAACAGTTTTCCCTATAGGTCACATCATGTAAAAGACACAAGGTTTTTGTCATGAGACCCGCTACTGGCAGAAACTGTTTTGCTGCTATTGCTAGTAAGAAATTAGTAACTAGATCCCTGTCCTGTTTTATGCCAGCTTTATAATTATACTATTTCAGTGGTAAGCCAGGCATTTGGGCCAAGGGTAATTTAGAAATTCTAGATCTCTATTCAGTTTTGCTTTTTATGTTCATCTTTACTGCAGCTATGTCTTCTTGCAACATATAATCTTCCTGCATTTTCCTCCCTTACTATGGTTTCTGTGACCCACTGTCATAATATAACAAATGCATTTTATTCAGCACAGCTCTGTGAAATCATAGGAAACAATTACTGGCTTTAAACAGCATCATTTTCTTGTTCTTTATGTTTCTGTCCTCAGATAATTATGCATAGCTCACACTGCGTTGTGCGACTGGCAGGGCAGAATTTGGCCCTTCAGTTCAGAAATGCTTTTGCTTTCCTGTCATTTCTGTCATTTCAAGAGCTCTGTGGAGCCTAATTGACTTTCTTGAATGCAGTTTTTTATAACCTATAAGACTGTGGTTGGCTGGGTTATCCTTTTGGTGTGGTAATGGTCTCTGCAGTCTTTACTCAGACCATGATTACACAAAGTATATATTTGTCTTTTTCGGCTTATATATGCTGTGAATGTCCTGAGCTAATGGTATCTCTGAGATGTGGTTTTTGGAGCACTAGTGTGTCCATTATGTAGTGTTTGCTTTCTACAATGAAACATACAGCCAAAAATAAAACTTGCCTGTTTCCTTCTGTGCAAGCTTTCCCCTCTCCACTTTTTATCATGTTCTTCTTATTCCCTTGCCTGTTCTGCATGATTTTTTTTGCTTTTATGTTCTTTGGATCTCTGGGAAATAGACTCTGAAAAGCCTTCCAAACCTTATGGATTTCAGCTGAACCATTTCTCCCACTGCCTATGATAAACTGATCCATTCATTGATCCATTCATTGCTGGCTGGGTTTCTTTGTATCCTACCTGGAAGACCCAGCTCATCCCAGCCAAACACCGAAACCACTTTCCCATGCTGAATAATGATTTTGTTGATGGGACTTGCGAATAACCACCTTGTGCCTTCTCGTTTTTGGCCATCTTTCTGTTTTTATTGGGCATGTATAGTTCTGGTGGAGTACGAGGAGCACTGTACATAGAGTCATGCATGTATAGTATTCCAGGGCAATAAGGAAGAGAAAATATAAAGGCAAGTGGGGTGACTTGTGCCCCCAGCCCTCTGCAGAGAGCCACAGCTCGGGCACGCACCTCCTCGCACCACCGCTCACCATCAGGGCAGGCAGTGCCTCCTCTGCAGACAGATGTTTCCTATTTCAGGAGTCTCAACATTATGGCTTTTTTGATTGTCTTTTCACCCCCAGATTTCGTTTTAGTTCCAGGTAAAACATAGTTAACCATTTTTATAAGTTATTTAGTGCCACTGATGGGATGTCTCTGTGTGTGGGGGTGTGCGTGCCCACGGGTGTGCATGGGTGTGTGACTGTGGGGTTTGTATGAGGAGTGGGCTTGGCACATGGGCATGGAATAAATCTTGAAGTAATTTTCACCACAGAAATTGGTGAATGAATTACTTCCTTTTGTCTGTGGCTAAACATATATGCAAAGCATATTTGACAAACCAGTCTTGAAATACACCTCCTAGCAAACATGGCAGCTTTTCTGTCTGCCTCTTCTTCCCCCTGTCATGCAAACGGATTTCCACGCCTCACAACATGGGGACACATAAAGCAGAGATGCCTGGGAATAACATCTTTAGCTGTGGCGCCCTCTCCATCACAGCCCCCAGCCACTCCAGCTTACCACTTCCTTTCTTCTTTCAAGCAAAGAGGTTAAGAATTATTTGTCAGTCTGTTTTCTGAGACTCAGTAGCTTTTCCCTGTCTTCCATATTCATCTGAGCTACCAGATAATCATGTGGTGAATCGTCTCCCCGCAAGGTGGGCTCTATGGAGGGCTGAGCATCAGCCCCTGGGCTGCCCTCGCCGTGGAAGGAGATGCGTTGAGACACCCGGGAGAGGCCTCCGTTGCAGGGCTCCTGCGGAGCCCGGCCCAGGAAGACCTGCGTTTACTAGAAGCGCTTGCTGGGGAGAGATTACCACCCCAACTCCAGGGAAGCTTTTTCACGTAACCTAGGATATTGTCTCCGGACTGAACTTTTGGGGTGTTGCCCATCATCAGGTTATTGCTTCTATTTATATATTTCATTCTTCTGGCTCCTAGCAAATAGACAATAAACTGTACTGTGCACTACCTGCTGCCTACAGGTTTCCATTTGCAACATTCTCCTTTTGTCCCTGGTGTCAGCATTTTGGCATGTATCCCTTCCCAAGAGGTGGGCTGATTGAGGGGAACCAAACCACTGCTTTTTCAGCTATACATTTCTCAGTTTACATGGCCTGCCTTCATATCACCCTCAAATTATTTATTCAAGCCTCAGCTTAGATTCTTGATGGCCGATTTCTTTTTCCAGAATAACTCCAGTGCTTTAGATAACAGCAAGACCCAATGCACAGAAAAGCTCTTTCTCTTTCATACAGTCAGGATGGTTTGGTAGTAGACAGTTTCTTTTACTTTTACTTATATATGTCTGCAGAGAGCTGTTAACATGAGGGGTGTTCTGGCAGAGGTAAGCAAGAGGGGAATCCATCCATTTGATTCCATGGCATTTTAGGAAAAGTCTGTTTTTTTGAGGGAAAAACCGTTACATGAATGGTGTGTATGCATTGAGTCAATGGGAAGGCAGGAACGAGTAAAGATCTGACTCCTCCGTTACCGCCTGAAATTCTTTTCTCACCGAGGAATTTCTGTCAGAGACATAAGTAAAGAATATCTATCTGAACATTTATTTATTTTTTTGTGCCATTTAAGCTGTTATCATTTGGACTAGTTTTATCCCCTTCAGGGTCGGAGCTCTGTTCTAGCATCAGCAAAAATAATAGATTGTAAAATGCAAAAGCTGTGCTGTGTGTGTTGGCTGGAAAGCTGGGGATATAGTATGTTCCAATGAAACACTTATCTTCTAAATTTTTTGCCACTTCTAGGGGATTTGATGAGGCTGAGTAGGGAAACTGGCTGAGCCGTTAACTGATATCCAAACTCAGATGATGTGTAACAGGGAGGCTGATGCTTTCAATATGTAATTTCTCATTAGTCTTTTTTTGTTGTTCTTTCCTATCATCCTAATTTTTGCTGAAATTCCCCACCCATCAGAAAAGGCAAGTAGAATTAAGCATCTGATTTGGCCTGAGCAGCTCTGCTCTGCCTTTTCAACTCATGACTGATCAAACCAAATCTGCAATCTCTGGCACAGGACCTCAAAGCCTGGCCGGGGTCTGAGGAGCTGCAGGAACTACTGTCAAGTGTTCGCCCAACCTCTGCGATTTTACCCCTCCCCTTCTCATAAGGACGTGTACCCTGAGATCAAAGACCCTTCAGCATTTTTATGGGAAGTCAGCTGTAGGCATGGAGGCTGATTTGGAATACTGAGAAAGCTCTGGATTCTTTGTGGAGAACCAGTCAGCTGCCTCCGCAAAAATGTGTCTGTCTGCGCTGATGAATCCTTTTTCCTCTCTCCGACTTTTTCCAGGATCCCTGCTTAATATAGGGTGTGTTTCAACAAAACTGCCATAAGGTTTCTCTGACAGTATCATAAGGCTGCGATATGGAAAGAGCCAAATTAGGAGAAGGGATAAGAAAGCACATCACTGCTTTACGGCACAGCTGTCTCCATCTGATGCAGACTTTAACTGGGACAAGGAGAAAAATAAAAAGGGTTGGGAAATGCTAAGGTGGGCTCAATCAAGGGGAGGGAAGGGTAAAGCAGACCACAGCCTGTCCCAGCATGGAGTTTGGCTGCTGAGCCACGACATCGGCGTCGCTCAACTTCAGGGACTGTTTCAGTATCTGCTTCGGGTGACCTGCAGCCGTTACAGATGGAGCCATTAAATCGAGGCTGCTCCAAGCACAGCTACTGCGCACGGTATTCCTCCCGTAATCCTCCCAGATGTCTTTCAGACCCCAGGAAACTCAATGAAAGATTTTATGACTATTACTCCCAGTTATTTCACTATACAGGAAAAAAAATTCCCAACCCCAAACCAAACTTACATCTAAGATTGTTGGTTTTATAGGTACCACCATGTAGCTGAACTGCATTTTGCCTCACTGTTTTTGTAGTTGGGAGTGAGCAGGGGTTTTTTCTTCTCTTTTTTTGCTTTATGAAGGTAGCAGGAATGAACTGCAGTGTAAATTGCCTTCTTGACTGCTCAGGGGACCAGCAAAAAGTTGATTGCTTCACAGAGGTCATTTTCTGCAGGGGTAGAGTAGAGCTGCAGCTAGTAAATTTGAGGATACCCTAGGGGTGGTCCTTTAAGACGGGTAGGGACGTAGCGTGGTGGACTCTCACACAAGTTTCGCTGTATTCTTACAGCTGGATAAAAATCCTAATGAAAATGCCAAACCAAACCAAATTGTGAGAAATTTTCAGTGGAACCAAGCCGCTCTGCTGATCTGTTTGTGCAAACACAGCCTTCAGAGTTGCTGCCACGGGGAACTGCTGCCCTTGGACTGTGGCTGGGCTGTCACTGCAGAGCAGCAAGTGATGGCTTTCTGGTGAAATGTGCAGTTTGGGCCCTAAGGTTTGAAGTGTGATAAGTAGAGGCAGCCCTGGGCAACAGGTCAGAGAAGACGTCTGAGCTAGGACACGTCTTCTTCAGCTCAGATGGATTTTAGGGGGTCGTTGCAGAGTATTGAAGGGGACTGCCTGTCCTTGCGGTTGGTGCTGCTGATGAGTGCGTGCGGCCATGGGGTTGCCTGTGGCCTTAAACCCCTGCTGCTCTGGTGCATCTTCTGTTCATCCCCTCCCTGAGCCTCTCTCCTGTCCCCTCGCTGCCCTGATGACCTTTTGTTTAGATCAGCTATCAGCTGCCACTTTGGAAAGCAAAGCAGCTCCCAGAGCTTTTGTACTGATAATGCAGTGTGGGCTGCGATGAAGTAATTTCCTCCTGTATTTATTTTTATTTTTTGGCTGAATTATTTTTAATGCTTGCTGCTTTGTCCATTCAATAACCCCTACATGGCTCTTTGAGTCCATCCTTTTAACCCTTTCTTCCCATCCTAGCTCTGCAAATTCATTTTCTACAGTACGCTTGAATAGCATTGACTTAACCCGCACGCTCCTGGGGAGAGGATTCTGCAGAGCCTTTCCCCTCCGTTCCAAAGCACGGCTAGAAATACAGTTGGCCCTGCTCTTTGTGGAAAGCACATCCTGCCACCCAGCCCTCAGTGGCAGAAATTAAGCCAGATATTTCACCCCAATCATAACGGGTTTTTTATTGACCACAGAGAAAGGGTTATTTTCTGGGACTCCAGATAAGGCTGGGGCCAGGAAACAGATTGCAGTTGTCTCTTCAAATTCATCTAGTCTTTACCATAGTGTTTCGTTATTTCCTCCCTTGTTATCTCCAGAGCAGAGGCTGTCAGAAAGGGGGCTGGTGAGGGCAGCTCAGCCTCCCTGAAACAATCTTTTCCCACATCCTCACGATTTCACTGAGGACAGCAAGCCAGGCTCCGGGTGCCCCCGTGTCCCCTCTCTGGCAGCACATGAAGAAAGTTGTTCTTTTCTCCCCACTCAGCCGAGAGAGCTCTAAGAGCTTTCTAATCAGCTCACTGTCAGCCTGTTTCCTCTCATCATTTAAAAAGAGCCCGTGCTAGGTTTACAGCTGCCAAAGCTTTTGCTTGGATTCAAAACATGGGAGCGTTTGAGAGGCAGGTTGTAACTGCCAGGGCAGATTACCAAGGAGGCAGCAGTCTGGGGAAGATGGGTCTTTTCCTCTCATCAAAAATACTCTGAGTGGATGAGAAATCATCACCCTGGCTAACAAGTTTCACTTGCAATTGTTCTTTTTGAAAATTGGCTGCTTACTTTGTTGCCTGTTGTCAGTGAGATGACCCAAATGTCTGTGTAAAGAGGTGAAATTCCCACGGGAGATGAGCGGCATCAGGCTTTTGGTTCTCTTCATGCATTTGCAGGAGAGTGCAGTTTTCTCCTCGTGGTGCTTTTAGAAACCTCACTGGCATATCAGTTCTCAATGCATGCACTTCATTGACCTGTTTCTGCTGCTTCAAACATGAGTATTGGCAGGGCTAAATGATGCTAAGATACATCCTGGCTATGAAGAGGCAGTTCCAGCTTTTTTCACAGGTGCCCAAGATGCCTGTGAGGATTATGAAAGGCAAGTAAAAGCTTTCAAAAAAGGATGTTGGGAGCCACTTGTTCTGGTGTCAGCCTGATTTTTCGGAGAGGCTGTGCCTCTCTTCTCCAAAGCAGGCCTCCAAAGCAGGGGTGTTTTGTGCACAGCAAATAACACAACAGCGACAGGCAAAATCACCAATTACATTTGAAAATCTTGGCTTAAGTTATAAAGCATTAATGCAAGCACATACCCATTACATGCAGCAAATTTATGACCTATGACAGACTTCTTTCTAACTGAGGCATGTTACTGAGTGGATATCAACTTGTGGTATTCAACAGGGAGCTTTCTTCTACTTCCCCTTGACTCTTCATCTACACACAGAATGAAGGTGGCCTGCACTGGCACAGAGCGAGGGCAGGCAGCATGTTGGTACAGCCCTTTGGAAAACCTTTGTCAAGAGTTATTGCCAGGAGTGGATGAGAAGGGGATGGCAGACGACAGCCTTTCTCATACATTTGAGAAGTTATAGGTAGCTGTGCCTGGATACCAGGATCAATCTGAAGGGCAAGCTGAAGTCTATACTTCAGAAAAGTTTAAAAAGGTGCATCCATCCAATGCTAGATGTACAAGACATGGTGCCTGACTTGCCCTGCAGTTCCTTATGCACCCTTGGTGTGGGAGGGAGATAATATGCAGGAGGGTGAAGTGCACCAGAGGGTCTCTGGGACATGTGGAATACAAGGGTGGTGGAGGTCATGGTGGCACAGGGTTGGGATTTGGGGTGGGATGATGTGGGTAGGGTCTTCTGGATGTGGGCTGCATGGGCTGGAGGGGGAAGGAGGGCAAGACCTGAGTCCCAGCTTCATGGGTAGATGGGAATGGCACATTTACATATTTTGGAGCCACTTAGGATATCCTTCCAAGTCTTGCTGGGAGCTATGCACCCTCTAAACCGAACCCTACCACTTAGTACATGCTTTTAGGGAAGTGGTGTGGTGTTAGAGCCCTAAAATAAAGCCCAAATGCCCCAAAGATGGTACCTGTACAGATTGCATAGCAAAGCATGGAAATGGGGAAAGGGGCCCCTTGTATTGCTGGCTTTCAGCATTTGTTAGAAGAGATGTGCACTTGAGAAAAGGGCTTGTGTTATGGGCAATGACACTATTCCCAACGCATTCCATTCATACCATATTCATGTGGAAAAAAATTCCTTTCTGCTGGAATGTCACTGACATTTAGCATCAGTTATTGAGTGTATTTGATCTTTTATGTTCTGAATTTCATGAAAATCAAAGTGGATATATTAGTCTTCTTGAAAGTGTTGGACAGCTTCAACCACGGAAGTTGCACTATATTCTGCAACTTGGGGTTTACACAAGAAAATGCTGCAGCTGAAAATACACCCTGACATAAACCTGTCTGGTTTTTATAGCACTCTCCTTTTGCCCTACTTTGGTTGTCTGAAAAATATAGTATCTATAGTAACCTGAATTTTAAAGTGATGATACCAACATTAATAGGACAAATTATGATGCAATATTTAGGCTTCATTAGTTTCTTTAAAGTACTTCTTTCACATTACAAAATTTCATTTAGGAAAACTGGTTCTGTTTTTTGATGTGGGTTAATTCCCCTCCACCTATGATTACTGAGCTTACCATGTAAAAAGAAACAACTGTTCTTTCTAACACCAGACTACCTACAGGATCAGCAAATTGGTTTAATTTCTTCTGGTGCTAGAAATATATAAGCTTTAATCATGAATTAGATACACACCCTCTGAAATATGTTAACTCATCAAAGCAAAGGGCCCACTAGCCTTTAAAGAGAAGCCTTTATTATACATGCTATATAATACCTGATATTTATATTATATAGTTTGGTTTTAGTTATATAGTTTGATGTGTATATACATGTGTTTGATGTGTGTATATGTATATACATTGGTTTCAAACCAGGTGTAATGCTGACCTACAGGAGGTCGGGCTGGGCCATCTGATGTTCCCTTTTAGCCTTCTCTAGAAGCATGGAGTAGTAATGTGGATGCTCTGCTTATAACAATTCTTCATGGATTTTATATTTTCTCAATCTCAGTAATGGCTTGAGTCTATTCAGGTTCATTTTTGACAGTGACTATTTCACTGAGTGAAGCAAATATTCTTTGCTGCACCTTTCCTTTGCTGCATTACAAAGAAAGCATACAGAGGGTGGAAGCAAGGACTGGTAGCCTAGGAGGACTACAGAGACATTGGCCAAGCATCCAGGGATGAAGTTAGGAAAGCCAAAGCTCAAATGGAGTTGACTCTGGCCAGGAATGTCAGACACAACAAGAAGGGCTTCTATAGGTACATAGGTGACAAAAGGAAGTCTAGGGAAAATGTGGGCCTGTTGCTCAATGAGATGGGTGACCAGGACATAGAAAAGGCTGAAGTACTCAATGCCTTCTTCCCCTCAGTCTTTACTAGCAAGACCGGCCTTCAAGAATCCCAGGTCCCAGACACCATGGGTAAAGGCTGGAACAAGGAAGATGTACCCTTAGTGGAAGGGGATCAGGTGTGGGACATGGTTTAGTGGGCATGGTGGTGTTTGGTTGATGGTTGGACTTGATGATCTTATAGGTCTTTTCCAACCTTAATGATTCTGTGATCCTGTGAGGTCAGGGAATATTTAAGCAAACTGGACATACATATGTCCATGGGCCCTGATGAGATGCACCCACGAGTGCTGAGGGAGCAAGGCAGATGTCATTGCAAGGCCACTCTTGATAATCTTTGATCACAGCAACTGGGAGAAGTGCCCGAAGACTGGAGGAAAGTAAATGTCATTCCTGTCTTCAAGAAAACGGACCCAGGGAATTACAGGCCAGTCAGCCTTCCCTTGATCCCTGGGAAGGTGGTAGAGCAGCTAATCCTGGAAACCATTTCCAGGCACATTTAGGAGAAGAAAATCATCAGGAGTAGTCAGCATGGCTTCACCATGTCATGCTTGACCAACTTGATAAACTTCTACAGTGAAATGACTGGTGTGGTAAATGAGAGGAGAGTAGTGCGTGTTGTCTACCCAGACTTCAGCAGGGCCTTTGACACTGTCTCCCATTAGATCCTCGTAGGCGAGCTGTTGATGTATTGACTGAATGAGCAGACAGCCAGTTGGACTGAAAACTGGCTGAATGGCCAGGCCCAGACGGTGGTGATCAGTGGCATGAAGTCTAGTTGGAGGCCAGTAACTATCAGTGTACCCCAGGAGTCAATACTGGGTCAGGTGCTCTTCAACATTTTCATTAATGATCTGGATGATGGACCAGAGTGCACCATCAGCAAGTTTGCTGATGACACAAAACTGGGAGGAGTGGCTGATATGCCATAAGGTTGTGCCATCCAGAGGGACCTCGACAGGCTGGAGAAATGTGCTGACGGGAACCTCATGAAATTCAACAAGGGGAAGTGCCAAGTCCTGCACCTGGGGAAAAGCAACCCCAGGCACCAATATATGCTGGTGGCCACCCAGCTAGAAAGTAGCTTGGCAGAAAAGGGCCTAGTGGTCCTGGTGGACACCAAGTTGACCATGAGCCAGCAATGTTCTCTTGTGGCAAAGAAGGCCAATGGTATTGCAGGCTGCATTATCCCTCCTAGCAGGTCAAGGGAGGCGATCCTTCCCCTCTACCTAGCACTGGTGAGGCCACACCTGGAGTGCTGTGTCCAGTTCTGGGCTCCTCAGTACAAGAAAGACATGGACATACTGGAGAGAGTCCAACGAAGGGCCACAAAGATGATTAAGGGACTGGAACATCTCTCCTAGAAAGGATGAGGGTGTTGGGACTATTTAACCTGGAGAAGAGAAGTCTGAGGGGGGTAATTTTATTCATGTATATAAATACCTGAAGGGAGGGTGCAAAGAAGATGGAGCAAGGCTCTTTTTAGTGGTGCCCAGCGACAGGACCAGATGCAATAGGCACCAGATGAAACACAGGAGGTTCTTCTGAACATCAGGAAACACTTTTTCACTGCGAGGGTGAGCAAGCACTGGCACAGGTTGCCCGGGGGCGGGGGGGGTGGAGTCTCCATCCTTGGAGATATTCAAAAGCCAGCTGGACAGGGTCCTGGGCAACTGGTTGTAGGTGGCCCTGCTTGAGCAGGGGGGTTGGAGCAGATGACCTCCAGAGGCCGCTTCCAACCTCGGCCATTCTGTGATTCTGTGGTTATATTCATTTTTAAGTCCTTGCTCATGTTTGATTTTTCTCTGATTAGTGTGTCAGGAAAACCCTTTACTCAGTTGCATCTGCAAAAAGTGCTGCAAAACATTGTCCATCTTGTCCCACTTTGTGCATAGAGGAGAGGGGGGTTTACTTGTGCAGTGGATGTATTTTCTATTTTTAAAAAATCTGGCCCATTGTTTTGCTTCTACAGCAAATCATCAGAGCATCTGAGTCCATCTGCTTGTAAGAATCCTTATTGTTCCTCGGGGAACAATAAACAGCATGCTACCAAGAGCCCATGAAACTGGATTGTAGTTTTCATGTATTTCTGTTCCCAAACAGACAAGTAACTGAAATGTTTGTGTGCAGTAGAAGTGTTGTTCGGGGGTTTGCCTGGAGGTGTTAGGTATCTCTGGGCTTCCTTTGGCTGGCAGGGAATGGGGGTCCTAACATAACCTTGTACCTGTCGGAGAGAGCTCCTCCCCACATCCCAGGGTTTGGCATTAGTAACTCCCCCGCTGGCCCTGTTAGGATGGAAAGAAACTCCCTCTGACCTCTGAGGGTCCAAACCACTGCTCCTGGAGCAGGTCTTCCCTGCTCCATTTGGCTTTGCCATCTCCAGACAACAGCTCCATCTTTGACAGCCTCACTCAGATAACCTCCAGCACCAGACAAAGCTAACATAAGGTGAAGGTTTATTTCACCAAGGGTGGTCCTTGTCACAAACTCAGAAGCAAAGTATCAGAACCCCAAAAATGTGAATACAGTCTGAGTCAAGGCTTAACCCCCAGGCTGCCTAGCACTGCTCACGTGTGGTTTCCGAGACTCATCCCAGCCCCCCAGAACGACAGCAGGTGGGCTCAGGGGGCTCCATTCTCCCTACCCCCTGCTAGCAACTGAATGAATGAAATGAGCTACGTGATCCAAGGGACTGGCAAATGCTGAGATGATGTTTGTTTTTTTAATAATCACACACTATTTAACCTCAATGACTGTGGGGAATAGATGGGACTGCAGCTGAAGGTCAATCCCCTCAGGCCCTGAATTACGATGTCTGAAGTCACAATAAATTTTTCCAGGCAAGAAAAATGAGAGACAAGTAGTTCCCAGGTGAGGATCCAAACAAATCAAATGCACCTTATCAGCCACATTGTAGCTCTTTATGCATCACAAGGAAGCAGAAATAGCTCAAACCCATGAAATATCTTCCAACTATCTGTAGTTACCTGGGGGTCTTTGGCTTGGTTCAGTCATGAACGCCAAGAAATTGTGTTTGTAACATTGCCAGCTACTAACATGGGAGCAACTCTGCGGGCACAAATTGAAATGTGACCTAATCAGAGAGCTGCAGGAGAAGCAAGCTGATTAAAAAGGAGGCACATTGGGTCTGACGGAGATCAATGCTGACAGGAAAGGAAAAAGAGATTGGTAGTCTCCTAAAGCTTGCTTAAAATCAGTCCTGTCCAGTCGGGAAGGCTGTCATGAATGCAGCAGTGAGTTCTGAAATGAGACGAACAGTTTATGCCAAAATAATGCAACAAATTCCAGCCACAAGTAAATGTACGGACCCAAGTTCTGCGCTCTGCCTGAGGCCCTGATCTTGTGGACGATTACATGCATGAAAAAGCCCATTGAATGCAGGTCTATTCATGCATGCATAAACACTCACAGGACTGGGGTTTTATTGTGCATCCCCTGCAATCTACTGGATGGGATAGACATTAGCCTGAACTGTGGCCCATGTTTTCTCAGGGAGAGTTAGAAAACTAAACAAAACACATAACAAACCTGAGGCACATTTCATGTCTGAGTCACTGAAAGTTTGTACAGTAAACACATGTATACAAAACTGGACAAGTTTATTTTCCACAAGGCAAGCTGGTTTTGTAATTTTTTTTTTTAACTTATAAGGAAAGGGAGGAAATTCCTCCTCCCTGCTTCCCTGCCCATACATTTCCCTCATTCGTGAGTCTTTAGAAGGCTATGAAACTGCACCAAGAGCAAACAAGGACTTTCTTTAATGAATAAATATTTACGACAGCCAACTTGGATACCTAAGGCTGAGGCTGATTTCTCTGAAACATGCACCAGAAACTCTCAGGGCTTGGTCCTGCCCGGACTGAAACATGCTTCCTGGAGCAGCAGCTGCTCCTCATAACACATGTCTGAAATCCTGAGCAGGACCGCAGAGCACTTTGATGGAACTGGGTTGGCCAATTTGTGCTGGATAATTCAAACCTTTCTACATACGCCATCAGAATGAATCTGTTTCACTTTACTTGGTGTCCCTGATGTAATTCTGCATGTAAAGCTGCTCGTTTGTTTGGCCAGTGCTTTCCTTGGGCCAAAAAGTTGACCTCTGAAGCATGAGCTTGGCGTTGGTCGGTGCCAACAAAGGTGAATCTCTTCCCATGGGGCTGATCTTGACATTGCAGTATTAGCGCTTACCTCAGCTGGGCACCTGGGAGTAAATGCCAGAGTATGTCAGGGCTTTTCCTGATGTCCTTGGTCAGTTCTGATTCCTGGGTGGTAAAAGCGTTGTGATCAAGGGGCAAAAGAAAATCTTTTGCTTGCGGTAGAGAAAAAATTGCACAAATTAAGAACTTAAAATATGAGTTTGATATAAGGCTGCTGGTAATAAATAGAACAGAAGATCTTTTGGCAAAACTGTAATGTAATATGTTCCCAAATGAAGCATATTTGTAAGCCTACTGGAATGCCATTATCTGAGAAGCCCTCCTTTTTATTTATGATCTTGACTCTCCACAGCGTATAATTTAAGGTCTCATTGAGTTGTGTAAAGGGCACAGGATCAGCATTCACAAAACATGAGATAACTTCTCAGCTCCTTCAGTGAATGACCTTGTCAGCCAACCCCTGTCACTTCGCTCTGTCCATCCGCTGCTCCTCGAGGAGGAGGGTGAGCACTGGGTCCGGGCTGGTGGGTTGCATGGAGCTACATTTCAGATCCCAGTGCTAGATACGATGGCAAACCACTCAAAAACGTACACTATGTTTCCTGTAGGTGAGTTTCTAGCATCCACAGATTCTCTACATCTTAAGCCTGGGATCAGATCTGGGAAGATAATGCATAAAACTGCCCAGGTATTAGGACCAGAGAGGAAAAGGCAAGAGGGCTACCTGTCTATGTTGGAGGCAGCCCTTTGCCCTCTCCGGAGCAGCTAATTGCACCAGTCTGAAGTTTCTTGTTTCATCGTTTTTTCTATCTGTTTTTCTGCTCAGTGTAAGTTAAGTTCCTTGATAGTTTAAGCAACAAAGATTTATGGAGAAAATAGATCATCCCAATTCCTTATGAGGGAAAATATCACCCCAAGTTTATTTCCACCTTTACTTTCCAGCTGCCTCTCCTTTTCTGTGCACTCAGTTGTTTTGGCTGTGGCTTGGAAGCCCAGCCCTGCTGCCACATGAAAGCTCAGGGAGCCAGGAAGGATCTCATCACATTGAAAAACTGAACTCGTAGCAGGGCTGGAAAAGCCTCTTGGTTCTGACTCAAAACATTTCTAGAATGGGGTTTCAGGGCTCACACTGGAAGCGGTTTGCTGCAGTCAAGCTGTGCAAGGTGCCGCCAAACACCTCCTTGTCCATCTCCTCAGTGCCAGCTCAGCAGCGCCAGTGCCATGATCACATGCATCTCCGTTTCACTGCTGCTCTTTCTCTCCTCTGCTTGTCACTGAGCATTTGGCTAGAATAAGGGAAGGTGCCACATCTGTCCCCTGTCAGTGCCCTTACGTCCCCCCTCCCCACCCACTCTGGCAGCCGGTGCCTTCCTGATCGCACCAATTACACAGGATGAAAATAATGCTGAAAAGACCAACCCCTCCCAAGTTATTATTGCAAACATGCCTGGCTCCCTGCACCTAGCTTAGGTCTTTTCAGTACCCTCCGCTCCCACCCTTCACTCCTACACCCTCCTGGTCCTTCCTGGGTGTGCAATCCCTGTTAGCAATGGCCAGCGAGCTCCCTCTGTGGCAAGGGCACATCCATGCTGCAGCACAGCCCTCTGCCCCATGTCACGGCTACGCCCGGCCATGACTTCCCAGTGCATCCACAAGTTATGCCTTTGCGACCGGGCTGCGAATTTCCATATGCATCTGCTGCAAAGGTGCCTTAAATATTGAACCTGCCCAACTCCCGTCGCAGAGAGCGCTCCAGTGGCAGTATACGATTGTGTACACAGCGATAAAATCCTTTATGGAGGTTGGCATGTTTATTCTTTGTGGGTAACAATTTTGAACATGAATTCCTCCCCAGTTTGATTTCAGAGGTGCAGGTACCGGCTCCGAGTTGTAGGCTCTGCCTCCCCTCTACCCTGCCCTGCCTGTGCCTGCTGAGCTTTGCACTGAGGCTGATGTTCTGTTTAAACTCTCGGTAGAGGAACACTGACAGACAACTATTTCTCCAATAGTTAACTGAACACGGTAAAACAGTTTGTTAACTGAAAAATCAGTCCAAACTTTAGAGCATGATAATTTAGTGCAGATGTACCCCTTGGATACCAAACACTGCTTCCCTCCCACAACGCAACATACTTTCTGCCACATTTGTCATTGAAAAGCTTTCTTTAAAAAAGGGAGAAAACAGCTAGGTCAGTCCAAAACATGTAGTTAGTTCTCCTTTAACTCTGAAATGGCAGCTGAATGACAGAAATACTTTAAGAACTAGAGAAAAGCACTGTAAATCCCCCCTTCTCACTCAGCAGGTTGTTACTATGGAGTGATACAACTGCAGGATACAAGACCAAAATAAGAACACAAAAAAAGATATTAATGTGAGCCAGCTTGTTCTGTGTATTAGTCTGTGTCCTGCTGTAACATCCTCTTCCTGACATTTTTGAGATGAAAAAAAAATTATACAGTACAATTAGATTATTCAAAGTTTCTTATTATTCCAAGTGGGGTCATGGGCTCCCAGCGTGAGTTTCACCAAGGACATTCTCCTTGCCCCTAACTCTGCTCATCCTGGCGAAGTGTACTTGAGCTGGACGCACAGAGAACCCCTTGTTCTGCAGTTTTCAAAGCGTTTTTTTGTTATGCATGTGCTGCGCGCTGGGAGAGGAGTTGAAGCAGGAGAAAAGGACATTTCGTTTGGGGGTAGCACCCCAGCCCTGCACAGGTGGAGGTGGTCCATGGGCAGGAGCCGCACGGCTTTGGTGCATCTCCTGTGGCCTACTATGCATTGGAGAAAAGCTCACATTGACTCAGTGCTCCTGGCTTGCTTGCTTTCTTACTCACTTATGCAACTCAAATGATTGCTAAGAGGAAATGCGGGTAGTAGCATTTGCTTAAAACACAAAACAAACCCCAAAAATCTCCCTGACCAAATGGCCTTTCCCTCTTTTAAGATAACACACATCAGAGTGAAATGTATGGTTAGCCTTGCTTTTTCTCAGCTTAAGTGCATACTTGCCTGCTGTCTGCCTACTGACCATGTCCAGTGTAAAAAATAAACCAGCTGTGCTGCCACTCTGATAGGTAGCAGTCCAGGTTCGCCTCTGGGCAGATATTTACTGCTACATCTGGCTTTGCTTTGCCATATTGTTAACCTCCCTTTTCCTTTCTACATTTGTTTTGTTTTTATTAAATTTCCCGTCTGAATGCTCTAGTCTGTATTTCTAATGTCAACAATTGCTTTTATCACATATAATAACTTCCTTTTAGAAAAGCTGTACCATCCTACATGCATTTCAAATTACATTTTATGGACAAACATTGAAGTACAGTATTTGGCAGTGCATGCAATTGTATGTATTTATAGTAATCTAATTCTGAGGTATGAGAGCCAAGAAGTAAGTTGGTTGCCATTTTCTTAATCATGTATTTAGTTGACAATGTAGTTACTTCTACTAAAGCTTAATGAAGTTTGCATTGTGATATTTTGATGTTTATAAAGTAAATTATGTGGTATGCTTAAGCATGCTATAAAAAGTTATAAAAATACAAACTGTTCCTTTGACTCACCACAATAAGTAAAATCTGAAATCACTAAAGAGGATAAACATCTATTGATATATAGATTGGAGAAGGAATCTGGACATCTCTAAATAAAGAAGACAGATGAATTTATTTTTATTAAGTAGGACCCAGAAATTGTATCTTGTCTCTTTTACCAATAGTGCCAGAGGCTTCATGCAATTCATTTACCTTTTGGAGCTTCATGTCCCACATACACAATACATCACAGAGAGACTGTGCGATGGAGTAGTGCTTGTAAGAAATGTTGAGACCCATTTTTTGGAAGGTACCAGAAAAGGCCTTATTTATGTGTTGGTTCATTTTGGTTGGGAATTTAAGGTGACAGAGCCATTTCTGGCAATCCTCCTGTGGGTGCTCTTCCTCTGGAATAAAACTGCCTTATAAGAAATGGTCTGGATCCACTCCACTAACTTGTGTTTGCTTCTCTGGCATATACTATAGTGAAGAAAGGTAGGATATCCATAATCCTCTGTTTAAATGTAGCATCCGTTAGCATGGACAGCTCAGGACAGCTCAGGAGAGCAAGGACCATTGCCTGAGGTGGGCATTTCATTGTCTTCCCAGTTAAACATATCCGTGCCTACTGCAGAGGAACAATTTCCTCGCGTCACTCACATGGGCCTGACTTGGCCCATACTTTTTTGCCATCTGCAGTAAGGTTTATTGTCTTCCCTAATTCCACTGCCCAGTATAAAAATTTCTCACTGATAGCTCTTTTCTGAGATATTTTAGTCACTAACTGGCTTCCTCGTACCTTTTGCAAAGTATTGCTCTCTCTTGCTAATGTAGTCACCATGCCCTTAACCAAAACCCCACCTAGCACTGTGGCTCTGCCTGAGGTTCCCGGCAGAGCTTGGGAATATGCTGCCTTGGCCTCCCTTAGCTCACAGACACTTTCCACAGCATCTCATCCCCAGCAGTCACATGAGCAGTCCCACTCCTTTTTGTCTGTGAGCTGACAGGACTTCGTCCGTCAGATCGTCATGTTTAAGAGGTGCTTTGGCAGGCAGCTGTCAGATGCATGAGGGAGCATGTCTGCAGCCAGCACGTCTCCTCTGAGCTTGTATGTAGCTTGCAAAGTTGAAGCCTGCAGCTCAAAAAATCGTCTTGCTATTGTATTTTCTCGCCCCAGTACTGTTAGATACTATGCCCTTTCCCATGTGCTTTTTTTTCATGCAGACATTTTTTCACATGCTTTCTCGGATCACCTCTGGAAACCTTCTTCACCTTCTTATCTGCTTTGTTCTGTATCAGATTTTCTGGGAACACCACGGTTTGTGAAATAGCTTAACGTGAATAATGGTCCCACTGGCTTTTAGGCTGAATCCTTTTGTGGACAGTATCTGGAGTATCCATTGCTCTGGTAACTAATTCCTTGTGGCTCTTCTAACACTGTGCTCAGATCACTGCACAAACATTAGACCCATTTGCTGCTGTGTGCCATTCTTTGTGGATCCTGATCTTGAGCTTGACACAGTTTTATGCTTTGGGTCCCTTTTCTGGCTGGTAAATTTAAACTGCAGAAAAAAACCCCTGAAAGTCAGTTCCAAGTCTCTGGGCAGTCTCCTGCTCTGAGCATCTTCACACAGAATCATACAGAATCACTAAGGTTGGAAAAGACCTGTAAGATCATCAAGTCCAACCATTAACTAAAACAAAAAAACCCAAAAAACAAAAACAAAAAAACCACACACAAACAAAAAACCACACCACACACCACCATGCCCATCAAGCCTCATCCCACAATGCCACGTCCACACGTTCCTTGAATACTTCCAGTGATGGTGACTCCACCACTTCCCCAGGCAGTCTATTCCAGTGTGTTACCACTCTCTCAGTAAAGAAATTTTTCCTAATATCCAGCCTGAATCTCCCCTGGTGCAACTTGAGGCCATTTCCTCTTGTTCTGTCATTCGTCACTTGGGAGAAGAGACCAACACCCACCTCTCTGCAACCCCCTTTCAGGTAGTTGTAGAGAGCGATGAGGTCTCCCCTCAGCCTCCTCTTCTCCAGACTGAACAACTCCAGTTCCCTCAGCCGCTCCTCATAAGACTTGTGTTCCAGACTCCTCACCAGCTTCTCTGCCCTTCTCTGGACACGCTCCAGCACCTCAATGTCCTTCTTGTAGTGAGGGGCCCAAAACTGAACACAGCATTCGAGGTGCGGCCTCACCAGCGCCGAGTACAGAGGCATGATCACCTCCCTGCTCCTGCTGGCCACACCATTTCTGATACAGGCCAGGATGCCGTTGGCCTTCTTGGCCACCTGGGCACACTGCTGGCTCATATTCAGCTGGCTGTCGACCAACACCCCCAGGTCCTTTTCTGCCGGAGAGCTTTCCAGCCACTCATCCCCAAGCCTGTAGCGTTGCATGGGGCTGTTGTGGCCAAAGTGCAGGACCCGGCACTTGGCCTTGTTGAACTTCATCCAATTGGCCTCGGCCCATCGATCCAGGCTGTCCGGGTCCCTCTGCAGAGCCTTCCTTCTTGTCCTGGAATTGATCCCATCCTACCCTCCAAAATGGTAAATGGCTCCACTCTGCCAGGGTGCATCTAGATGGCCCAGAGGGAACACAGGTGCCAAGGGCAGTCCGGTGTCATATTTGAGAGCCTGGCTAAGGAGTGGTTGATGGAGGTGCCACTTTGCATCTATGCTGGATTTGTCACTCCACTGTACAGCTTGTGTGCATCAAGCCCAGCCACACAATAGGGAGCTCCCTGATAATGCTAACATCCTTCTACTTCGTGTGCACAAGCCATGTTGTAGAGATGGTTTGGTTTCACCATAACCAATGCTGGGTGGAAATGCTCTCTACAGTATTTCTGCCTCTTCCCCCCATCCTTTAATGCTCACGCCTGCCCCATGCATCTCCCCATATGTGCTGGCTCACCACTTTGGAGGCTGTGCTGTGAAGCCGTTGTTTGAGAGCAAATCCAGCTTTAGAAAGTAAAAAAAAAGATTTTTTTCTTACATTTTTTAAAGCTGGATTGGCTTCTTAATCCGTATTTGAGCTTGCCACAGGAAGAGCGGTGCTGGCACAAAGTCAGAGGCTGTGCAATACGGCGCCAGAGTGGGAATGAGAAATGGGAATGGACACCGCATTTGGGAAAACACCCGAAGTTGATTTTGCTGCATGTTTTACATCATGAACCCACAGCCTGTGCCAAGCTGATCTGCACTCTCTCTTCTAAGGTGACGAAAAGTCGCCAGCCTCTTAGGAGCTTCCAGCTTTCCTGGCCACGTCATGCAGCAGGATCCAAGGGCTTTCTGACATCACTGGGAAAAAATGAATCCTCCCTTCTAGTGCTTTCTGCATTTCTGTTTCTGTGCTCTCTGAGGCCACTGGTCCGGATACTGAGGTGTATGTTCTGCCTTGGAAGCATGTGAGGAGTTTACAAGAGGAGCAAACTCCCTGTTTTGCTGATGGCCTTGGGGAAATGGGAGTGGACAGCAGGTTGCTGCTCATCGTCAGAGACCTCATGGGTCCTCCCTGGGGTGGGCTTTGGATGGGATCAGCCTCTGTGTGTTTAGTTTTTGCTTAGAATAGATGCATAATAGATGCTTCAGGAGAAAACACTTGTTAATTAGAGGTGAAGCCAGAGATGGGCAGACTGGGAAAGGTCAGAGCTCTGGAAAATATTTGTCAATTTGAATCTGTCTAAAATTGGGCAAAGTAAGTGTGCATGTGGGGCTAACCGGATAGTTTGGTTAGAGAAGTTAAGCTTCCAGGGCTTTCAAACCTGGTCTAACTGGGAGGTTCTCCTTTCAGGACACCACTAGTCCTTTCCCAGCCTACACAGGGTGTTGTACAGCGCCAAAACTTTGGCCACACTGCTGCCTGGGCTATTCCAGCCACTTACTCTCTAGAACTGAGGTCAGAGCCTCCGTGTTACAGCCCAAGTAGTGGCAAGGCCCTTTCTGTTAGATGTGTTTGAATTAACAGTACATTCATTTGACTTGGCTTACGTGCTGTCCTGTCTCTTAGTTTGTGCTGTGTTTGCTGATACAGTTGATTCCCTTACCCGGTTCCCAGACCAGCTGAAAGATGCTCCTGAGGTTTGCAAGCAGCCAGGGCAAGATAACTATTTAGAGAGAAGCAGAGTAGAAACTCAATAGGATTGAAGAGTTTTAGCAAATGTTTAAAATTTGCTTTTCTAAACTACCTACATGTAGGTTTTGTATCCTCAGAAACAGTTAGGCAGTTATGAGATATATTGGCTGGGTGTAAAGTTTAAATTGCACCTCATCCTTTCAGAGACACATTAGAAAACTTTGTGTCTCTGCGTTTTTTTGCACAATTTGCAGAGACCTATCCTGTCTGATTTAGTTGCCTCTGGCTAAAGAGCCTAGAAACACTGTCTCCCAGCACCTCCAGGAGTCTCTCATTTCATACAAAATACCTCATGCTTGGGAAGATCCAAGTGCATGAGTTTAAAATCAGGTTTCCACAACTGTGTGGCGGAGGGAACTCAGGGGAGGGCACAAAGAGCCAAGAACATGACTGAAGCAGTATCACTTTGAATCCAGAGGGAATACTCATGATATTTGCTCAGTTTTAGATTGGAGCCAATCTGACACAGCTTGTCTGTCAGTTGTGATATAAGTTTAAGTTCTGTTTTAAAACCAGTTAATTTATTCTACAGGTTGAAAATGCTTCAGCCAAATTGTCTTCATTATGGAAGCAAATTCTTGACACATCCCAGCTGATGATGGCAAAGAGACAAACCCTTTGCTTTTTTGTTTCATTTTGCTTTGTCGCAAGAATGTTTGAGAAATGCAACTCCCGTCCCTAATGAGGAGCTAGTTTTCGAACATATCTCCACCTATCTCAGAGCATTGCTGCTCAGGAATTGGGAAAAATTTTGTGTGCACACCAGAAGAACAGAAATGATGCTCTTTTTGCTACTTTTCTGCGGCATTTTTACTGTGGGAGTTAATATTTTCCTGCCGGTGTGCCCTGCTGAGCCTGGAAGAGCAAAGGCGAGAGCAGGCAGCAGCGGTCCCCGGGGCAGGGAGGCATTTTGCTCACTGGGCATTTGGAGGTGTTTGACATGCAGGCACGGGTGTACAGGACCCATTGGTATCAGCCAGGCTGGCACCTCTTGCTGTAGCTCCGCCAAGACTGGTGACAGCCACCATCCCTCTAGAAGCCGCAGGGAGGCTGGTGGGAGCGTGGTGCCTTCACTGTGCTGGTGGCTGGGATGGGCAGGGGGAGAGGGGAGAGAGGTGCAACAGCTCTTTACATTTCCCGTGTAAACCCAAGCCTTCTGCCCCAGTGCTCACCCCCTCACCAGGGGGGTCACCACAAGCAGGGACGCTTCATGAAGATCACTGATTCTCTGAAACCTGCATCTGTCAGCGTACAGCTTGTTTGTGTTTCAGTGAATCCTGGGTCTGGTAAGCATGTTTTACAGGCCTGCTGTTGCAGTCTTTATTGCTAACAGATTTCCCACCACTGCATTCAAGCAGGGGTATTTCATATCTCTGCAACTTAGGATGATGTTTCCTCTTGTGAAGGTTGCATTTCATGTTGAGACATTTGCAGCCTGCTGATCAGTAAATATGAACGTTTCTAAATCTCCTTGTCAGAATAACAACAGCGGGAATGCTGAAATGGTGAGAGAGGGGAAAAAAAGCCTTCTGGCCAAAGACTTCTGGCTGGAAGGTCATCTACACTACTGCTGTCATAAACAGTCGCACAAAACCATGACCTGATTTAGGTGGATAAGAAATCAAACCAAGTCTCTCTTCATAGCTCGTCTTCACACGACCCATTGATGCCAATGAACTGGGTGAAGTCCAAACTCATCACTTGGATGGGCCTGAGGAGCTCATTCAGAAATGGCTGTGCCTTGAGAGCCACCATGTTCTCCTGTCTTCTCACAGTGCACTCCTCACCAGCTTTTGGTCAAGACCATTGCGGAGTCTCTCTCTCCCTCTGGTGCAGGACCATGACCCCACCTCGTGGTACCTGAGCCTAGGCACTGCACGGTGGTTTCCCCAGGACATCTGAGTAGCAAATGAATAATGGTGGTAACCACCGTATTTAGTTTTAGTAAGTGCACTGTTGAAGCTTACAGCTGAGTTAGATACCCCAGACTGTCTTCATCATCCACCAGAGAAATTGGTGCTTCTAGGGAGGTATTTTGGATGGAAAGGAAGCACATGCAAGCAGCTCAGCGCTGCTCATCCAGACACAGACATCCATGCTGTGACTGAGTCCCAACTAATTTGGAGCTAGTTATCCGTGCATTCCAGGGGAGGGAGACTGGTGACTCCAGTGGATGGTGACTCCGCTGTTTTAGAGGCCTCCCTGGCACTGCCCACAGAGGTAGCCTAGATGACCCCAGCAGATTGAGCACTCAACTTTCAGATGTTAGATGAGCTCAATCTCACTCCGTCTGCTGATGCAATTGGGGCCAGAGAGTCCTCTGGAGAAGGCAGTGCCATCCTCTGTGTGGGGTTCACGGTCACTCCTCTGATCAGGATTTGAGGGAGGTGAGCCCCATCTCCAGCCCTCCCTGGGAGTTCTTGTGTTGCTCTGGACAAACCCTTCAGCTGGGGATTAGCAGAGACCTCTCTCATGGGCTGGCAGTAAAACACTGTGTGAAGGGTCTACAGGGTCCTCCACAGCGAGGCAGTGCTGGACACCAGGGTACTCCCATGCTGGAAATAATGTATGTTCCTATTAAATTAGATGTGAATTTACTTCCGACTGAGAGACTCACTCAGATCTTACTTCTGCAGAGCCAGAAGTGGGCTCGAATGCTTTTCCTATCATGGAGCGAGGCAGCACCAGGAGACATGTCTATTCTCCAAACCAGAGAGAATCACTTAGAAACTGCTGATGGGGGTAGAATCTGAGGTGGTAGAAAATGCTGGACTTTGCCTCTGGATAGAAGTTCCTGCGTGCGCTGAGGGAGAAGTTGTGTGTCAAACTTGCCCTCCTGCTTTAATGAAAAATGCGTTCTGGAGGCCAAAACATGAAGAGCTCTGTAAATAAAAGGCAAATAGATAAGATGCAGTTCCCTATGATCTCTCCAGAGCCACATTGTCTCATCTTCATCATTTAATTACAGATGCAAAGTTGAGTAAGTTGCCAAAGTAAACTGTCCTGAAACAGAACAAATATTCTGGGCACAGAAGCAGTCTTTTGATAAGGTTTTACATTTATCTGTGAAAAGAAATGTGAAGAGATTTGCTGGCAGCATTTGTATTTTTTGTAAACTATGTGCACTTCTTTTGGGGTTTGTTTACTGGCCTGGGTCTGCTATCTGTGTCTCAAGAGCCCTTAGCAATATTGTTATATTTTGACAGAGCCTTTATAGCAACCATAATGTAGTTGCTGTATTTCGAATCACCTTGCACGTTAACTAAACAATCCAGAATGTATTTGTCACAGCTTGCAAACATTTCTGTAAACAGTTGACTTAATTTCTGTTCTCTCAAAACCATATTCAACAGCTTTCCTCATTATTTTTGTCTGAAACTCAGCTTGAAAGAATTGCTCTGAATTAGATGTTGGGGGAATAGGTTTGAAACTTTTTCCTGCTAGTTCATTAACCCAGTTTAATAGATTCTGTGGGAGATTATTTTCTCTATACAATGGTTATTTAAGCAATAGTTTCTACTTTTTCAAAATATTTATAAACCAGTAAGTTCCTCTGATATATTTATTGGTACCTTGGAGCAACTTATTGCACATATAACAGAGGGGAATGGATAAAGTTACGTCTATTATAAAACTAGGGTATTTTTATTTGTACTTTAAAAACTTTTGTGCAACTTCTGAAGCTGGTGTACAAAGGAGAGGGTTATGCTCTTGTACTTGTTTATCTTTACTTTGTTGTTAGTGAATTCTTTCTGGTGTCATGCTTTGTGCGTGGCTGAAAAAAGTCATTAGGATTAGAGTCAAACATTAACCTTGTGACCTTCTTGTTTATATACCTACTGTAAGTCTGTTCTGCTTGTATTTCTGCAGTTAGTAAAAGCAAACTTGTGTGCACAGTCCCTGGATGGCAGTGGGCAAACTGAAATGTTTGTCAAGATCACTGATACCACATGCCTTCAAAACCAAAGCTTCAAAGGCATGTCAGTGCCTGAGATTAACCGAGAAGGTGGCTTTTAAAATACATGTGTCTGCCTCCTTTCAAAAATAGTAAGCTGACAAAAATAGCATCTTAGCCCAAGGTGGTGATGCACAGTGCAACGAATGGAAGACAAATACACATTTTAAGATCGACCCAGCTTGGTAAATGAATACAGGCTATAAAATTCAAAGAAAAAAGACATACCATCTGTCCCTGTCACAATCCCCAAGACAATGTACCTGGGAAAAATTGGACAGGGCTGGAAACTCCAGATGTTCCTGTTGTTTTTGCACAGCTGCTGTTCTCACCATTCCTTAGGCTTTTTGGAACGTGTCCTCCTCTGCACTTGCGGGAGAGGGAAATCACTGACTGGTCTTAGGGTGGAAAATGTTTGAATACAACTACAGCAGGTAATACCAAAGCCTTGGCTTTTTCATCTCCATGTGTAGGTGTCAGGGTTTCCTGAAAAACAGTAAATTCAGAAGGTTGTGGAAAGCTTTTAGGCTTGTCTATTTTCACCAGTGAAACCCAATAGGAAAAGATGAATATGCCACGGTCCCTCACGAAGCCGCGCTGCTGAGGGATGCTACTGGGGCAGGGGTTGGGCACAGATGTTTCTGCGGGGCGGAAGACTGCAAAGTGTTGGGGGGCTCCGGCCCCACTGCCAAAGGCTGGGTGCTCCTTCTGCTGCTGGCCAAAACTGCTTTGCTGGTTCTTTGGCTCTGCGGCTGCAATGACCAAACGTCACGGTCAGGTCTGTCTCTTCTGGGACTCACTCTGGGGTCACTAATTCCCAGTGAGTCCATCTGGCACAGCTGCCAGATTAGCCCCTGTGTCTGTCGCACTTGCAGCTCAGCTTGCATCTGGGAAAATGGAAGGGGAAAGACAAAAATCAGACTGCAGCTGGTCTAATGTATTTCTTTTTATGCTGTGGCAGGCAGCACTGGATCATGCCCTGGCTTGCCAGAATGGGCTTGCTCGCTGGTTCGGACGTGGCCAGAGGAGACACTGCTGCAGAGGCGCACTCATCAGCCAGCAGCTCCTCACTTGGGGATGTCCCACGTGGACCTGCTGGGAGCCTGGCTCCTGCCAGGCTGCTGCACCTCAGTGTCACCATGCACACCTTGACTAGGTACCTATAGACTCAGGCTGCTGTCGCTGCATTGAATTTTATTGCTTGTACCAGATGTTGCACCTTATCTCAGTGAGAATGAGAGCTGGACTACTCCTCTGAGTGCCTGCCGTCATGTGCTCAGAATAAGGATTGCCACTGGTGAGAAGGTAGCTGCCAGGCTGGTGCAGCCAGCCAAATCCCACCAAACCGCTCTTCTTCCCCGTTCCCCTAATTAGTCCATCTGACTGGGCCACCTCTTCCCTACAAGCTCCTGCCACTGCAGTTGCAGCTGCTTCCTTCACTGGCTTCCCCTCCCATCCCAAGGCAAACGCATCTTGCTCACCCCCTTTCCTACCCTTGTGTGCATGTTCGTATGTCAGCTGTGCCAGATTCAGAAGAGAATATTTGATTGCAGCAATGTCCTTATGAGAGCAGAGCATTCTGTAATCCCATTATCAAGCACATCATGTGTTTTGATCACATAGGAAATTAATTCAGTCTATCAGTGGATGTTTATTGTCAGTACAAATCTCAGCAAGACTTTTTTAGAAAAATCCCTAACAAAGCACTTTCTTTGTAAATTGGTACGTTTTAAAATAGATACACTTTTTCCAATCAGTGAAAGCCTCAGTACTGTTAAGTTCCCAAACACTTAACAATCCTTGCAGATACCACTGATGGCATGGCAAATTTTGAACATATCCTCGGTGGATATGAAATACAGTTATCAGTGCAGTAAGTGTTTGAGTAGGACTCCTCCATGGAAAAGTAATGTCAAGCAGAGGTAACTTGCTGGTAAAAAGTAATCTTTGTAAATAATTATTTGTGCTTTTCAGTGGATGAGGGATACTGTCTCCAAGGTAGGGCCTCCTTTCAAAGTGCAGATAGACACAAGCCCAGCCTATTCTGACCTGGGAGGAGATCTTAGAAAGTCAGGGGGATGTAAACTTAAATTAAATTTTTGCTTCAGTGGAAACCAAACAATGATTTTATATTATTTTCTTGTCTTATAAAGCCAACTTCTGAGACATTCAGACCTTGTTTAATTCCTGCTCAGTCCCCAGCAGATGTGAGAGTGACAGATGACTTTTACAAAAGGGATAAGTCTTTAGGAGATGACAGATGGCTCTTAACTGTAGACAAATTTCTCAGGGATGCAAAATAAAAGGACAAAAGAGAACAAAGAGCCAGCTGTGAGTTAAAAAGGTACTGATGTAAAACGGAGCTATGATGGCAGAGCAGGCTGTGCTTGGGGACCCTATGGATGTGCAGGGAGATGCAGAGATGGAGGGGACAAAGAAGGAAAATTGCTGGAAACAATGAGCCTTGGAAAGTGCTGCCTGCTGTCTGTCCCTGTCCTGTCCTATCCTGTCCTGTCCTGCCAGGGTCCTCCTCCCTATTCCCGAGCGCTTGCTCGGCTCATGCAAAAACTTTTATCTTTATTCCTTACTCCTCTTTAAAACTGAAATGTTTAACTCCAGTTCTGGGTCAGATGTTGACTCTCCCAGTTAGAAAATGAGAATGCTTGCTGTGTGGAGAAAATGTTTAGATTATATAGGCAGACCTCCTGTTTGTGTAAAAACAAGAAGAAAGTTCGTTAAAGAATGGCTGTTAATCATGTGAACGAGATAATGTATAGAGATAGTCTAGGCATGTGTGTATACATATGTTCGTGTGTAACCCCAATGTAGCCCTCCATTGGGATCAGGCTCCTTTGTAATCTTACAGTAACTTTATTGGAATGAGAAAACAAAGGAGAGTATTGTTTTCTAGCAATATGTTAGCATTGTAAAGTAAATACTCCAGCAAGTATTTACTAGCAGGAATACTATTACCATGGTTAATGAAACTGTAATCAGTAAATGGAGCCAGCTGCAAACATTGGGGTTTTTTTCCTTAAAATGTCTACATGTCCTAATATGCATTTTCATCCCTCAACAAAAAATATCTATTTTTAAGGCTACAAAGTGCAAGGGGGCCTATGAGACCCCGAGTGCTGTGCTACAATCAATAATAAAAATGCTATATAAAATGTTAGCAGAAAGTATAAAACTTAACTTCCGATATGGAGGTCTAACCTTTTCTAAGTGCTTTGGGGTGTTAAAAAGGAGCCTGAGTCTCAGAAATGCTAACTATCGAGAATATTTAGGCTATGTGGTAAGTGTCTGTCATGTGTTCCCAATAAGTGTGCTATCGAATAATTGACCTGAACACTAATGGCATCCTGCGTTGGGCAGAAAGGCTGAGGGATGCTCACTAAAAACACGCAGATGGGGACATCTCTGCAGCACTGCCCAAGCATGGCCCCCGGTCCCATCTCTGCCACCACCAAGGGCAGCCCCCGGCCCCTGGCAGATTTTTGCCTGCTCAGGATAAACAGCCTGAAGAGGATTTTGTCCAGCTTTCTCCAGCTTTCTAACATGGTATTTCCCTGTAGCTGCGTGTGGAGGTGGCCTTGGAGAGCATGGACCCAGGCTTTGCAGCGCTGCAGGAACCACCTCCAGGAACCATCCATTTCAAATTTAAAGTTTCTCTTTCTCTCCCCCAGCCCTCAGACTCCCCCATTCTGTTGCTGGGATGTTTTACAGCCCTTCGGCTCTGCAGAGGTTTCATGTAAAGCCTGCGTTTGCCTGCGTGGGTAATAGGTGGCTGTGGGTTAAGTACAGCTATTTTCCAGTGTTGTCCTAAGTGAATTTGAGGATGGGTGAGGGACTGTCTCTCTGTTGGACTCCAGAGGGAAATCAGGATCTTAAATGTAGGGGCTTTAACCTGCTCTCTAATCAGAAGTCTATTGTAGGTGGTTGGAATAGTTCCCTCTGTGAGAAGTGTCCCAGACATCTCTAAACACATCACCCCCCGGTGCAGCTTTAATTGCACGCAGAGAATTGAGTGCCACATATCAACTCATTAATGTTTCTGGGGAAGGAGAATAAACTTTGCAGCCAAGAGTAGTTTTCCTAAGATTGTTTTCCCAGTGTAGCTCCCTGCATCCTTGGTTGTGTTTATGAAAAAGCATGTTTGTTTACATGGAAAAGCAAACCGCAAGAGTTTTCTCATTTGTCATCCCTCTGTTTCTGCAAGTATACACATGTCCCTGGTAAGAGCCCTGCTCGGGCACTGGCTGGGGTTCAATGACAGTATCATGTGTTTGTGATGAGCAGTCACATACCACCAGGAGTAAGCAGTTGATGCAAAGGGTTAACAGACAAGCCATAGGATTGCTATGGCTCATCCATGGCAAATCCAGCACCCAGCTAAGTCTTTCTACTAACTTTGGGAGGGTTGATGCAAACTCTTACATTGCTTGCAGTTAGCTCATTGAAAATTAAATGTGGTTCCAAAAATGGTGATAACAAGGCCGAATTTCCCACTATACACAAATCTTTCAAGTGGGGCAGCAGAGCCAGCACCATATTTTCCATTTTGATTTCCATGATGAAGTTTATATCTCAGACCTTTAAATATACATCAGTGAGGCATCACATCACCATCACAAATAAGGATGTTTGTTTCTCTGAATCATGCGGGAAAGCTTGCAGGACAGGCCTCCATGATGAGAGGCGCAGACCCCCAGGCGCATGCGTGCTCCCGCCTCTCGGGCAATGGCTGGTGAAGGGTTGACCATCAGCTTGTGGGGCACAGCCGGAGTGAGCGGTAGGCCACGTACAAGTAAGACTCTGACGTTAGACTCAGCTAGTACTCCAGGTGACACAAAACCCCCGTGGATGTGTATTGCACCTCACAGCGGCGGTGCCCGCAGGTGTGCAGGGGTGTTGATCGACAGCCGGCTGAATATGAGCCAGCAGTGTGCCCAGGTGGCCAAGAAGGCCAACGGCATCCTGGCCTGTATCAGAAACAGTGTGGCCAGCAGGAGCAGGGAGGTGATCATGCCCCTGTACTCGGCGCTGGTGAGGCCGCACCTCGAATGCTGTGTTCAGTTTTGGGCCCCTCACTACAAGAAGGACATTGAGGTGCTGGAGCGTGTCCAGAGAAGGGCAGAGAAGCTGGTGAGGGGTCTGGAGCACAAGTCTTATGAGGAGCGGCTGAGGGAGCTGGGGTTGTTTAGCCTGGAGAAGAGGAGGCTGAGGGGAGACCTTATCGCTCTCTACAATTACCTGAAGGGGGGTTGCAGAGAGGTGGGTGTTGGTCTCTTCTCCCAAGTGACGAGTGACAGGACAAGAGGAAATGGCCTCAAGTTGCGCCAGGGGAGGTTCAGGCTGGATATTAGGAAAAAGTTCTTTACTGAGAGAGTAGTGAAACATTGGAACAGGCTGCCCAGGGAGGTGGTAGAGTCACCCTCCCTGGAGATATTCAAGGAGCGTGTGGATGTGGCATTGTGGCATGTAGCTTGATGGACATGGTGCTGTGTGGTGTTGGGTGGGTTGTGGCTTCTTGCTGTTGTGTGGTGGGTTTTGGTTTTTTGTGGGTTGTTTTTTTTTTTTTTTTTCCAGGTTGGACTTGATGATCTTACAGGTCTTTTCCAACCGTAGTGATTCTGTGATTCTGTGATTCTGTGGCTGTGCCAGGAGCTGGCGGATGCCGTGGGCAAGTGGGCGAGTGGGGAAAGTGGGACAGCGAGGCAGGGCTGGTGCTTAGGGCAGAGCCGGACGCCTCTTCCCTGAGAGATGGCTCATCAGGATGGCGCTAGGGGTGACAGACTGGTTTTACACTGCGCTGCTGTGTGAAACTCTTTTCTTGTCCCATGCAACTCCTTTGACGGCCTTCGGCAGCGAGACCTTGAGGAGAGGGACACAAAATATGCAGAAAGTCTCTTTCTTATTACTTGATCTCATATTTGCTTAACTAGCTCTTAGGAAGCTCTTCATTAGAACCAGTACGGAGCTGATGTGCAGCAGTGCCCGTCCCTCTGGTGACAGCCTGTGCGGGCAGTTTGGTCCTGTGCGACATGCTCCTTTCTGTACCCTTACCATCAAACATCCAGGTACGCTGCAGGCTCAGAAGAAACACGTGCCTTGTTTTTTGTACTCCTCATGCTTTAGAAGGAAAACTGGTTTTAGACTGAATATGCCCAACAGAATTCTGGAAGAATAATTTATATTGAAACAGAAGATGTGGGTAGAAAGAAACTCAGAAAATACACTCATTTTGGCTAGAAATTGTATTGCAAGTTGTTCCAAATCAGAGGTTATTTCTTGGTCCAGTTTCAAGTTACAGAATACGGTTTAAGGTGTCTTATTCTTTCAAAAATGTTTAAAAGGCATTATTCAAACATGTCATGCGGCTCTTTCGAGTGAATAACATTGCATCTCTGTGTGAACGCCAGGGTATGTTGCAAGAAGACATTTCTGAGCACCAGACAGTCATGTTACTTAATGAAATAATTTTTTCTTTTAAAGCTAATTTACATTTCATGCTTTTGGCTCCTCAAGTACATACTGGAGTCAGAACTGGCTGTGTGCCTTTAGCTTTTCCAGACTACGGAGAAATTAAGAAACAAGTGAACAAAATGAAAAGAACAGAAGGAAATATTGATTAAAAAAACCCCCTGAATAGGAGATCGCAGGTGTCAGGGAAAGCAAGGAGAGGGGAGAATTGAAAAGGGGGAGAAAGAAGGGGAGGGGATAGTCTCCTCAGCATGGGCAGGGGAAGCCCGACGGCCAGACAGCCCTGCCCATGGGAGGGAAGCAGCTGCCTGTGCTGGCGAGGAGGGTTAGCAGGCGAGGAGGGAGTTAGTGTGCTCCCTGGGGTGTAAATATCTTTTTGTAGATGTTAGATTCTTTTTCCTTCTTCTGTCACAAGAACTTGTGCCAGTTTGGGACCTTCCCAGGGTCAATTCTGAATTTTCTAAACTTTCTCTCTGTACAGTTGCTGCTGAATTTTTTTGTTTCCCACCCAGACTGTTCCTGTGCCCCGTGCTCGTGGGTCTGTTTCTGCATTAGAGAGGCAGCGTTTCTGCCCTGCTGTGGCGAGACTCTCGGTCCATGGCATGGAGAGAAACTGGCCTCAGGACTTCCTCTCCCCACTGCCCTGGGACATCTCCTCGCTGGGGCTGGCTTCCCTTCCTGCAGCGTGCACCCGACCTGCCCACAGGCTTTGCAGTAGATGGGGAAAGGAGCTAGAAAGATGATGAGAAAGGTCTGGGTGAATATAGGTGGGCTTTTACTGTGCAAACAATCCCTGCAATGCTGGTCCATGGCTGAAGCTGCTGGAGGAAGGCACTGGCAGCACCACTGTACCCCTTTGGACTTGCCAGCATTAGTGGAGTTTGCTCCCAGCTCTGTCTGAAACTCTGTAGCTCCAAGACAATAAGCCTTGTCCTTATGGAGTAACATTACCATTTTTCTCCATTTTAATTACCCAGTCTTATCCTTTGGGACTGTAGCCCTGTAAGCCATGTGATGGAGTTAGAGTCCCAGCCTGCTGTTCAGAGACAGAAGGAAAAGCTGTAGCTCACACGCTGGGGGCAAGAGCTGGGAATCAGGAACTGTAACAGGCAGCGTCGAAAGGAGAAGCCCCTGTTTGTTTTGAAAAATTGTGAGGGCTTCAAAACACCCAGGAACTTCGGGTGTCTTGGTGTTAATAGGATTGTAATTCAATATGGACACAGAAGGCAAAATAATCATTAAGGGTCGGGTCTCCTCTGGGATGCAGCAGTTCAGACACAGAGCTTTCAAACTGCAGATAATTTGAGGCTCAAAGGGATGGCTGTAGGCAAAAGCTCAGAACAGCTTTTGAATTGTTGTCATCGCATTTCCTGCGTCCTTTGTGCTGAATCTGAAGCTTTGGTGATACATGAAAGAGCCATGTCCTGGCATTGCACAGGGAGCTCTCATTTCAGTCCGCGGGACGCCTTTCTGGGTGCAGAATTTATCATGATGGGAATGCCGGGCTGGGAGGGCTCACCAAGCACTCCCCAGGAGGGTCAGCTACACCTGGCGGCAGTTCACCAAAGCTCTGGCCGGGCGCCTCAGAGGAGCTCAGCAGCAGGAGACGTCACTGCCGCCTCCTTCCCCGGCCACGCCGGCGGACAGGCTCGGCTCCATGGCCCAGGCACCAGGGTGGGAGCATTGCATCACATCCCCTGATTTCTGTCTAGCCTCTCTCTTTCCTCACTTCTTTCTCTCTTTTTCTCCCCTGCTGTTCCTTGGTTTCATCAAATCTCAGAGGGACGTCCAGAGAGCAGTGCCACACCAGTGCCAATGCTTTGTGGTCTGAACTTTCAGAGCTCGCTGGAAAGACGATGGCTTGGGTTTGGCACCGTCGCTCCCGCGTTTCGCAGACATGGAGCGATGGCCAGGAACATCTGCCGAGGGAAGGTGAGCATGGCAAGCATGGGCCCTCACCGAGCTGCCCACCTGGGTTGCGGCAGAGCTCCCCTGGCCAGCCACCGCCACTCTCTGCAGCCACAGGGGTGAAGCAGTAGGACACAGTTAACTGCTAGCAGGGACATGTCAACACATGGAAGCATTTATGCCCGTTCTTTGAAAAAAAACAAAAAACAAAAACTCAGCTCTCAGTTCACAAAGTAATACCAGATTTTTCCTATGACAGTGTTTTTATTCAGGACATTTACAGTTAAAATGCTGCTGGAAGTCGGACAGGAAAATCAAATTGAAGATAACTCTAACTTAATTATGAAGGCAAAAATGCTTCTTTTGAAAACGTAAACATGTTATTCTATTTCCTTCTAACTGAGTCAAACTAATGTTCCATTATTTATATATATTTCTCCTTCTTGCTCTGTTGTGATCATTACTCATTTTCCTGAAGTTCACCGTCACCTGAAGAGGTATTTTCCTCTTACTTCTCTGAATTACTACACGGGTCTATAGAGAAGCATTCAATTGCCAGCTCCTCTTGTTAATTCTGCCCTTTGAAACTGTTACTGAACATACTCACTTTAAATGATGAAACCCAAATAAAGAGAATCTAAACCATGCCAATTATCCCCTGTTCTGACATGAGCTACAAAATACTTCTTTTGCCATGAATTTAAAGCAATATACCCTCTTATTATGCCAGAGGTTGTTATTAATTTTGTTGAAAGAGCTTATTTCATGAGCTGTTTTACAGATCTGGCATCTACATTTCACATATATGACCATGTAACAAAACAGTCTATGTTCTCGCATTATAGCATCTCAAACATGAATTGGGCAGGGCTTACTCGTATTAAACAACAGCTTCTTCATGATAATAGAGAATGTATCAAACTAATAAGATGACCACTTGGCACTTAGTTCCACCTGGCAATTTAAATGTGGGGTTAGATAAACGCTACCAAATGCATTTCTTTTTCTTCCCACCATTCCTTTGTGAACATTTATTTGCATAAACATGAATGCTTTGGAGATGGTCTGAACTGAAAACTGTACCCATGTTTCAGTCCAGTGATTGCACAGACTTAGTTTTGTGCATTAGTTTTTCCACCACTAAGCTTTACCCGTCGTTATGATCTAATTTTTAGCTTCTTTCATTAAAGCATCTTAATCTTTTATTAAGAGCACTGCTGGTCAACCCCAAGCCCCAAGACCTAAACTGCAAGGTTTCTGCTTTCCAAGAGGAAAGATGACTCTCAGCAAGCACCACTGTGGTTTGAGTTGTGCCTCCTCTGCAGACCCGCTTTGTGACTCTGAGTGAGACATCCACTGCCATTTTTTCGCAGAGGAGACTTGCAGGAATTCAAACGTCACCAGGAAACATTGTCTGGGGCTCAGGACTGCCTGAGGAGTTGTCTAACAACCCAGGTAGAGACTGGGCCCTTGCCTCGCAGGTGCAGGACACTGTTGTGTTATCTCTACTCTATTGTAGAGATAACACATTATCCTCTGGCTCATCGCAGCATTTGTATTGTGCATAAGATGTAACGGAACCATACAATAAACAACTACGAAATTGTTACAGTGACAAAGTGCCCCATGGTTTGAATAAAAGCACGTTTGAAAATATCTGTAGGCTTTTTCAGAGTAAAGCTTTCAAAAAGACAGTTTGCTTCTTGTTGCTTTTCTGCCAGTCATGAGTTAATCCTATGAGGAAGGGAGGGAGAAAAAGCAAAACAGTTTTACTGTTCGACAAGACAAAAGACCACAGCAGCTCTGGAGTCTGAGCTCTTGACCGCTCTTTCATCTGAGGTCTTCTCCAAACCTGAGCGGAGTTCAATGATCAAATCCATAATACCCAAAAGGACGCAGCTACCTAAACTACTTGTAGCTACACTCTTCTCTCTTGAGTAGACCCAAGTGCTCCCTTGGTCTCCTAGCGAGGTTCAGCACTAGAACACATGCTTGTACAGGAAACCTAGTTCCACTTTAGTAAAGGGACCAGCCAGACTGCAAGACTGTACATGCTGGTTCAGAGGTGCTTATGGTCTTGTCAAGGGAGATGATAAGCAGACTTGCTGTAGCATGTTTACTCTTCTGGTAAGTTTGTAAAGGAAACAAGCTCGGTAACTCAAGTAGTAGCAGTGAATTTACAAGCTAGCCCTTAAATGGGGGGAGGTTAAATGCAGAAAGCTTAGTAAATCAGATGCAATATCTCCTAATAATGATACAAGATCCAGGCCTCTGTTGAGGAAGCAGGTGCTTGTGTTAAGTTCACATCTCCTCAAGACAGCATTTAAGAAGGTGCCTTCAGTTCAGAGCCTCTGCGAGTGCTGCCTGGAATGACACCCCTGCGGGACCTGGGCTGAGAGCCCTGCTGCTGTGGTTGCTGGTCCTCCCATGGGAGCTGCTGCTGCTGTAGGTGTCAGCAAGACTTTAAAAGGCAAGTCCTGTCTGGTAATGTTGACAAGATGACAATTGGGTCAATGATGTTGTGGTGGGTTGACCGGGGCTGGATGCCAGGTGCCACCAAGCCGCTCTATCACTCCCCTCCTCAGCAGGACCGGGGAGAGAAAATACAACTAAAGGCTCATGGGTCGAGATAAGGACAGGGAGAGATCACTCACCAATTACTGTCACAGGCAAAACAGACTCGACTTGGGAAAATTAGTTTAATTTATTGCCAATCAAATCAGAGTGGGGTAATGAGAAAAAAACCCAAATCTTAAAAACACCTTCCCCCCACCCCTCCCTTCTTCCCGGGCTTAACTTTACTTTCAAATTCTCTACCTCCTCCCCCTCAGCAGTGCAGGGGAATGGGGATGGGGGTTGCAGTCAGTTCATCACATGTCTCTGCCACTGCTTCCTCCTCAGGAGGAGGACTCCTCACACTCTTCCC
Source organism: Gavia stellata (assembly GCF_030936135.1). NCBI lineage: Eukaryota > Metazoa > Chordata > Aves > Gaviiformes > Gaviidae > Gavia > Gavia stellata. The sequence continues at coordinate 17,766,539 of NC_082599.1, read as the reverse complement.
CTGCTCCACTGTGGGGTCCATCCCACAGGAGACAGTCCTCCATGAACTTCTCCAACGTGAGTCCTTCCCACAGGCTACAATTCTTCACAAACTGCTCCTGCGTGGGTCTCTTCCATGGGGTACAGTCCTTCAGGAACAGACCGTTCCAGTGTGGGTCCCCCATGGGGTCACAAGTCCTGCCAGCAAACCTGATCCAGCGTGGGCTCCCCACAGGGTCGCAGCCTCCTTCGGGTATCCACCTGCTCTGCCGTGGGGTCCTCCACGGGCTGCAGGTGGATATCTGCTCCACCGTGGACCTCCATGAGCTGCATGGGGACAGCCTGCCTCACCATGGTCTTCACCACGGGCTGCAGGGGAATCTCTGCTCCGGCGCCTGGAGCACCTCCTCCCCCTCCTTCTTCACTGGCCTGGGTGTCTGCAGAGTTGTTTCCCTCACGTATTCTCACTCCTCTCTCTGGCTGCAGCTGCTGTTCCACAGCAGTTTTTTCCCCACCTCTTAAATACATTATCTCAGAGGCGCTACCACCATCGCTGCTGGGCTTGGCCTTGGCCAGTGGCGGGTCCATCTTGGAGCCAATTGGCATTGGCTCTATTGGACACGGGAGAAGCTTCTAGCAGCTTGTCACAGAAGCCACCCCTGTAGCCCCCCCTGCTACCAAAACCTTGCTATGCAAACCCAATACAGATGTCTAGATTCATTGGGGATGGGACGCTGCAGCTGCTTTTTGACAACTCCACTAACACTCTGATCTCAGGAACATGAGTTTTTAAGACACTGCTTGTGTTACAGTCTGTGGTTGCTCTGTAAAAATCTGGATCCAAAGGTTGACATAAATTTAAAACACCTTCTTTTCATCATGAAAAACGTATATATATAGTTGAGCATTTCGGGAACTGTCCATGCTGTACCTGTCAGTACTTTTATGAAGATAATGTCCCACACTGAGGAGTGAAAGCAAGGAACGAGTAAGCCATATTAATACACTAAATTACTGGAAAATATGAAAAAGGGGGAAATGACTAGGTTGCGAAACTCATGGTTGGATCTGGCATAACCAGACTGATACTTAATTGTTTGCATGGAATGTGCACTGCCCATAATTGCCAGTTGGTGTCTTCAGACATGTCTGGGTCTTCATGTGCCTGGCATTTACACCAGAGTTTTTATTGGCATGCAGAGATGTAGAGGTGGTGGCATTGGGATGTGGATGTGAGAAGGAAGGAAAAGAAGAGCAGAAATTAGTGTGTTTCTTGCTATAAACCTGCTGCTAATTGGGCTTTTTCAAGTAAACCTAGGGATAATGGAAACACTCTAGGATGGGTCAGGAGAAGTTTAATTAGCATCTGTGAACACCAATGTTCCCTGCAGCCTATGGACTCCATAACAGCAGATTGTTTCCGACTAGGAATTGCTTGAGATTGTTTCCTTTCTTCCGGCACAAAACAAGAAAGGATTAGATGCCCACAATCTCTTTTAGAACCCATACATGAACTTTCCTATTAGAACTGTATATTTCAGTGATCCAGGAATACTCATGGAGAAAAAACTTTCAAGCTACCTTTTCTGTGGTCACAGAATCTTTGGGTTTTGACAAAACAAAGCCTCAAGGGAACAAGATAGGAAAGTCAATTAAAAGTAGAATCATTTGCAATTAAACAAAAAGGAGAGAATTCCCCACCCCGAAGTATTTTCATAATCAGTACAAAACAATCCTAGTTGGGGGAAAAGGTGCGGAAAAATAACTGTGAGTGATATATTGCTGTTATTTTTACATTTCCTTAATATAAATTCCTTTTTAAAAGTTATTACTTTTACTTTTTTTCAGTCTAAGTCTTTCCCTTCCATGCCAACCTCTTAGCAGACCTTCTTAACAACGGGCCAATCTGAAAAGGTTCAGATATGCTCCCGATCCGTTTCACAAGTGCAGGACTTCTTAGAAAACTTCATCCTTTAGAGCCTTGGGAATGCAGCTGGAAATCTCATGAAGGCATGGATTTCTTGTGGGATTTCTTTGGTGTTTCCCTTGGTCAGGCAAGTGATAGGAACAAACATTTCTCACTACAAGCTGTAGGGAAGCTGTTCCCAGTCCTGGCAGAACCAAAACAGGCAGGAATGACTAAAAATGAGAAAAGCAAGGAAAATAAAGCTTAGCTGGATTTCCATTGTTGTGGTACTTATGTTTGAATCTCTTTAGTCTGCCCTAGTTCTTAAGTTAGTGATTTTTAAAATGGGATTAATTTTTTTTCCTTGCAGTTTTTCTATGATTGTTTTCCTGATAATTTTTGAAGGAATAAATCAAGCTATCTTTATTAATAAAATTGCCCAGCCTCCTCACTGCTGAAATAAATAACATAATTCTCTGCCTTTGACCTGGGAAGTATTTGTGGAGCCAGTTCCCAAGACTTCAAAAAAAAAGACTGAAGATAATAAAAAGATATGTCAACATCTTAGGCTTTCTTTCTACTGCTTCATTGCTACTTCAGTGATCAAAAGGAGAAAAGTCATTATTAATGTTTAATCTAGCTAATACTCTCATGGTATCCCAGTTTGACTTGGCTTCGATTGCTCTGCTTGCTTTGCCTGGGGTAGGCTGATATTTGCCATGAATCCGTAGTCACAGAAAGAAAAATTATTTATTGGTTGTGATGGATAATAATAAAGTGACACCAAAACAGGATGAGGTAAAGAATTTCATTAAGATGGACATGTTAGAAATAAAATGATGACTTGGGGAAAGAGATGAAGGCAGAGCAAGCCAGAGCCCAGCTATAGGCTTTGATTTTTATATTATTTCAAAAGCAGCTCCACTTTTAAAAAACACAAGCAGCATTCAGCACAGCCATTGTTCTGGGAGGTATCTTCTAGTCCGGATTTGGATGCTTGTAGCTTATTTTGAAACACTGCTGCATTGTTTCTAATGCTGAGGTTATGATTGTTCTGGGCTAGGAAAATCTCTTGTGGTTATGAAGTTTTGAACTGAAGAAACAGAAATCTTTCCCAATTGAATGCTACGAGGGATGCGTCCGTGACGCCAAGGCTACCTCTGACCCCTGTGAAATCCAGGGAAGAGTGATTCAGGATGCAATGTTGACTGTCACTTGTGCATGGTATAATTTTGGGTGAGATGGCCGGTGCCTTGTCTCAGCAGGATTTTCAGGAGACATTAGATGAGATTCATTGGAACTTAATTTAGCTTCCTAAAAGCACAGTCCAACTACCTTTCTGGACTGCCTGTGTGTTCAGGTTAGTGAGGCTGCCACCTCTGAAAGGCAATCCCACCCAGCTAGAATAGGCACCTGAGCAGGGCGGGGAGGAACCACTTTACAGAGGCTTTCTGTTTTCCTGGCTGGAGATGAAGCCTAGATAACTGGCTTGCTTAGGTAATGACCAAAATGTATTTGCTTCATCTGCAGGTGTCTTGTGTATGTGCACCTGAATAAATCGCTTCTTTTGGAAGAGGGGGATGTGCAAGTCAGTGTCTAAGATTTTTGAAAATCTAGACATAAGATAAAATTTTGCCATGAGGTCCCTATGGTAGCAAACTGTTGATGGCCCTGTTGATGCTATGTGGGCATGTTGTGATGGCCAGTCCAAGGACAACTTGTGCTCTTCCTGACGCCAGAGCCAGCTCAGTCTTGGTCACAAATGGCAGCATCCTAGTATAGGGAAGGGTTCCTTTTCTCTGTGGCAATGGAAGATAGCAGAAACATATCAACTTCTTTAGGTCTTCAAGACTGCAAATGTTTAGAAATTGTGCCAGCTGTGTTCCAGTTCTTCGGTCTGCTTTCTCCCCTTGGTATTCATCTGTTGTCACCTCCTCTTCCCTCCTTTCCCACTGACGTCTCCGGAAGCATAGGCAAGGCCACCAGTTCTGATCTGCAGTGGTGGTGAGTGCACAGCACCACAGGTTGCACTGAGGGGGATGGATACTCAGCACTGCTCAGGATTAGGCCCCTACCATGAAACAGCCTAACAGCTTTGGCATTTGTTCTGCCATGTGAGATGACACATCTGTCCTTAGCTGCTAGACTGCAAAATACTTACAATGTTTTCATTAAGATGAAATGTATAGGGAGCACAGGGAGGGAGTGCCGGTGCTCTCACATTGGATTAGGCTAATAACCCTGTACACTGTTTCGGTATTTAGTGTGCTTGTGGCATTTATGATATTAACTGGAAGTCCAGACAGCAAAGCCCCAAGATTACATTTTGCACTTTAGCTAAGTATTTCATCAGAAATGTTAATAATCTCTCGATTAAGCACTTTAACAGCAGATTAGGTTTAACAATGGGGCTTTTGCAGCCACAATCCTATCATAACTACAGCTGCAAGACTTGTGGCTGGAGAAAAACATTTCTTATTAACCCTTGCAGCAAAACTATTTAGGAGTTCACCTATACCATTAACACGTTCCAAAGTATTTCATTTTGAAACTATCTGAAATGACCATTGTTTTTTAAATGTGCAGTGCCCAGAAGGCTGAGGAACCTGCTCTGCAGTTGGGGTCCCATGCCTATTCATTAAGAACAATAACTTTTATATATTGACAGATTTTTGTCTGCGGGAGTAGAAAGTGATGAGTACAGACACAGTTATCATCAGCTTAGGTAGCATCTTGCAGTTCTGTAGGTTCTTAAAGAGGTGGAAAAGTCTCTCACTTGCCAGGCAGGTATCAGAGCTGCTTTCCCACTCAGAGAGGGGAGTAAGTCAGGAACGGCTCAACTGACACTCAGGATCCTCAGCTCAGAGATGTACTGCGTGGGGAGGGGAGAAAATGTTGCTATAGGATGTGCATTGGTGTGTATGTCCTTAAACATCCACCAACTTCCACCCTGCACCAGTAAAGCTTCAGTGACAGCACTGTGTGCCAATGTGGGACATCTGGAAAAGAGCAGGGAGAATGATCTGAAGTCTACAAAAATGAACTAGACAAAGGATTAAATCAATTAGTGTTGTTCGGCCTCAAGAAGAGAAGAACTAGGGAATGGGAAGAGGAAATAATCTGCTTTCCACGCCTGTGCTGGATAAGACATATAGTAGACCTGAATTACGTCAAGGAAGAGGTAGCTTAGATGTTTGAGAACTTCTTCAAAGCCATGTTAGCCATCTCTATCATGCCATTATCTGGCTGCCAGGGGTGAGTTGTTCCTGCCTTGAAACAGAGGGTGGACTCAGTGAGTGCCCATGAGCAAGCCCTGTGGCTCTGAGCAGGTGCCCCACTAGGCTGCTGCCTTTGTCCCCATGCTGCTCTCAGTCTGTAGCCTTAAAAACCAGCACAGACTCCCACACCACTCTGATGAAATCAAGCAGAAAAAGAAGTAGAAAGAAAAATGAATGCCTTGGAAAATTCCAGAAGTCACTGACACTTCTTACAGTATTTAACAAGCGACAGACCTAGATGTCAGAGAAATTAGACATGCTACGATTCTGTGATCCTTTTCCCAGAATGTGTCAATATCCCATTAAGAACCACTTCAGAATAAGGAAAGAAATAAGGAGGTATTTTTAAAAAGGAAACAACCTTCAAGCTATTTCTTTTACAGAACAAGAGGTTGCACATATGCCTCAGGATTTTTCCTAGATCTATGTGGGGCTGAAAGAAATGACCTACTTTTTAGGAGGGCACAAGATTTTCTCCATGCAATCTGACCTCAATCCTCAATGACCTTTTAAACTTGTAGTTATGTGCCACATTTGGTGTACTCCTTGACGTTCTTTTTTTTCGTATTTAAAAAAGTGTGGGGGGAGGTAATGTTAGCTAATCCCCTTGTTATAATGATCAAGAGACAGACAAACTTCATTAATGGATGGGCATCAGATTCATTTGCTGTCAGCATGCGTGAGAGAAAAGATTTAATATTTCAAACCTTTAAGATCTACAAGAGAATGTATCATTAAAACATGGTTCACTGATCATGGAGTGCTTGGAGCTCTGTAGGAGGATTGTGGGTGTTTTAGACTATAGAGAATTGTCTGATATTATTAGTTTAAGCAGGCCAACACTTACTGTGACTTGAACTGTTAACGCTTCCTTTTCCCTTTGTTTCCTTGTTCTGTTCTCCCTCCAGCATTGTTAGTGACAAAACAGGAGACCAGAAGCTGTGACCTGCTCCCTGTCTCTGGGCATTAATCAGTTTAGGGTAATAAATTCAGAAATTTACCTGAAAATAAAGGAACCAACAAGAGCTATTGACATTAATTCCTTACCTAGCTGCTGCTTTTGAGCTAACACCCAGCTTGGCTGCTGCTTGTTAAACAGCAGTGCAAAAAAACCCACCAGATGATAAAAAAGAAATCTTATTACGTGGACAGGTCTTCAGCAAGTGGTCGGGTGATTTAGTTGGAGTGTTGTGCCTTGATGTGGCTAAAAGGAAAATAATGAAGCCAAGCAGGGGGTCAAGAGCAACGCGAAACAGTGATTACAGCTGTTTATGTCTCTCTGTTGGCATGGATACAATCAAATAAGCTCATTAGACATTTTGAATTGCAGAAACATAGCTCAGAAAGCAGCCTGAAATAATATCTGCTATTGCACTTGTGCGGGGCTTCCCTCTGTGCTGTGCCAGCTAGTTTTAGCCTTCTGATCGGCGATAGGTTCTTTTAAAGGAGTAAGTGAAGCGAATGCAGATACATGCAAAGATTTTTAAGGAATACAGAGTGGACATGAATCTGATGTTAAATGAAACGCACGTCAGATGTTAAGATATTAGGGGAAAAATTCTGAAGGTTACCTTTAGGACAAGTCAGTTGTTTTTATATGGGGCCTTTTCAAGGTAACCTGAAGAAATGAGATCTTCCCCAAGCACGCTTGTGTGTGCTGAACTACTTACACCCCACTGTCAACCTTGCCCTTAAGGGGTGCTAATGCAGTGCTAATGTAGTCACTGTCCAAAGGTTTGCAAAGCCTACCCCAGGACTGCTGAAATACAGAAGGAGGGGAGAGTGGTGTCTGTGCACTGCTTAGCTGAACTTTCAAAGCAGAGGGCTTTTATAGTATATCCTTTAATTGCACTATAAATATTGTGCTCCTCTTAATTATGCTTCCTCCTCTGTCCTTTGTATGCTCTGTGTGTAGGATTGCATCTAATTTGTGACTGGTTTTGGAAAGCTGGTGAGACTTTTGCCAGCAGTCATGTAAATGAATAACTTTAAGGTTAAGCCATTGATTGTAAGGACCATAAAGCTCAAACTGTGTGTTCTCTTCGTTCATACTAAGCCTCTCATGCATTGATCTCACTAAGAATTAGGCTGGGGACTTTGCTGCTTCTTTCCTTTAACGGTAGATGCAGGCCAACACAAATACCAAGGATGGGTTTAAACTGTGCAGTCAGGCATCATGGTAAAAGATGCTTTGTGTTTGAAGAACAGCAAGGGGATGTAAGGATGAAATTCACGTATGCTGGATTCTGATGAATAGGACTCTCTCTAAGTCTGAGGAGAAACCAAGACACTTGTTGGATTTTCCACAGTGAAGTCTGGGACTGTCTGCAAGTTGTGCGGACTTTCAGAAGCATCCACAGCACTTTGCGAAGGGGGACCTGAGCTCATTGCCTTTTCACAGATTTACTTGCTCTGCTTGTATTTCCCAGGGCTGATCTGAAACACAGATTTGAAATGGTTGTAAAAAGTGATGCTTACAAGGAATGCTGCATGAACTTCCTTTGACCACATCTAAGCTCCTATCCACCAAAGGAGAGCCACAATTTCAGGCTCTGCAGGAATGTATTAAAACTGATTTTGACTAATAGCTGCAAAGTGGTAAAAAGGGGGGACTTTATATATACCCACCTAAACAGAGCAGCTGTATGCTGCCCATATGACTTAAATCAGTTCCCTACACCCACAAGACCTAAGAACTGTACCTCCTAGTACAGGCTGCCAGGTTGCTATCCTGGGTCAGATTTTCCTCTTTCGTGACCAGCAATGGTACAAAGCTAGCTCGAAACACCTTATGGTCTTCTGCCTAACAAGTTTCCAGAATTTTTAATTAATCTTTTATTAAATATCTATGTGATTGTTAGGCCTGGGAGGTAAACATGGAGATGATTGCAGCAACCGTGAGAGCACTTTCTCCTGCAGAATTTATGGAGACCAGAAACTTCTGCAGCTGTGGGTGCTCGAGCTCCAGCTGCCTTTCCATGACATAAGTGCAGATGAGACTTAACAAAAGACTCATTTAAAGATGTTGAACTTCATCAAAGCTCAAAAGCTCACTATGCCTGTAGACAACCCTGTGCATCTGACTTCCTTCATCACTTACTTGAGATTGAACAGTGTCACAGTGGCTGATAGCTGTTCTTTCAGATGGGACAACCATTCACAAAGGGACAATCTCCACCTCTGGCAAAAATGTAAGATTCATATGTTCCCTAGACTTTGAGAAACTTTCCAAAGTTAATGCAGCCACTTCCAAGGGGAGCTTGGGACAGGCTGACTCAGTGGCAGAGTTTCTGCTGCGCAGAGCAGCCAAATTCCATGCATGGGCCTCTGAGCTGCAGCTGGCTCCCGGCTCATGTTCCCACATCTGTGCTAGATACTGCACTTGTGCAAGGCTGATGCACTCTCGCTTTGCCTCCCTGCGTTTGGGCCATTTTCTGCTAACCAGCAAGGTCCAGCCAGAAGGGGAAAGGCTGCGGTGCTGTGGCTGGGGAGGTGTTCACCTCCTGGGACCTTGTGCTCAGAGCACCCTGTGCCTGCGAAGCTGGATATGGAAAAACAGCAATGCGGTATTTCACCCTCTTGTAACACATGTGTAAGCTGGAGTTGTAAAGGTGGGTCTTTGGTAGGCACAAAAACCATCCAACTGAACAAGGAATGAAAAAGCTCAGTCTTGGTACAAGGAATATGGGAGAACAGTGAAATGCTTTAGTTTGGCTGCCTCTGTAGATGGGTCTGCTGGTAATTACCAAGTAATTACTTCATCCCAATGAAGTCAAGGAAGTGCCTCTTTGGTTGGGCTGAATTCTGCGCTCCAGACCTGGCTCAGGGAAGGCAACATGGTGGTCAAACTCCTGAAATGCGCTGGCAAGCCACTCTCATGTCTTGCAGAGGTGTCACGCAGGCAGGAGCAGGGACAGACTACCCGAATGAAAAAATGCATGATACAGATAGAGACGTGGGTTGGGAAGGCCTTGGAAACCAAATCTAAGCCTGTGAGGTTTCCAATTAATTCAGACTCTTTCTTCAACTGATGTGGTAACTTGTTTTCCCACCATAACTCAGTTTGGATTTTCCTAAACTTGACAGTGTGGCTAATGTGGTCACAGATTTTATACGCCACCACAAGTGTACATATTTAATGCCTCAGCAATCAAATAGGAATCTGCCGATCGCGAGCACGGCAGTCAGCTGTGTCGCTGATGGTATGTGCTAGCGCGCTGAGCTCAAAGTAAGTGGCTGCATCAGATGCTGCAGAAATAAAAGGGACCAGGGCGGGTGAAAATCGGAGAATTGTGGGACATGCAGGCTAAGCAGCATCTGGAAACTGCTGTACCAAGACAGCTTTGCTTTGATGTGTGCTCCTTGTATAATTACTATGTTAACTAGCTGACAGGAGAATGTTGTGGTGAAGAAATGGAATGACTCAGAAAATGTCATTGGTATCACTGGGAGAGCAATCAAACAATGGATGGGGCAGCCAGGGAGGCTGGAGGCACTGAATGTGGCCCCGGCAGCTGCTCAGCAGAGCTCCTGGAAAAGACCATACCCAGCAGAGACAGCCCAGTGACACGGGGTTGTCTCTGAGCAGAGGTGCTGGCAGCGGTGACACAGCCTCTGCCCTGCCCAGTGATGGCCAGGCTGGGGTGTGAGTGTCTGCCACAAACCAGAGTCCACCCAGCCTCTTCATGACTATACTTAGAAAATCCTCTATCCAGGAGTTAGGGCTGTGTGAGGGGTGAGGTCAGAAGAGCCACGGCAGCGAAGCACACTGCCCAGATGTATTGGGTTTGCATGGCAACGTTTTGGTAGTGGGGGGGGCTACAGGGGTGGCTTCTGTGAGAAGCTGCTAGAAACTTCCCCTGTGTCTGATAGAGCCAATGCCAGCCGGCTCCAAGACAGACCTGCTGCTGGCCAAGGCCGAGCTAATCAGCAACAGTGGTAGCGCCTCTGGTATAACATATTTAAGAAGCGGGGGAAAAACTGGGAAACAGCAGCCGGGAAGAGAGGAGTGAGAATATGTGAGGGAAACAACTCTGCAGACACCCAGGCCAGTGAAGAAGGAGGCCCGTGGTGAAGACCATGGTGAGGCAGGCTGTCACCCTGCAGCCCATGGAGGTCCACGGTGGAGCAGATATCCACCTGCAGCCCATGGAGGACCCCATGCCGGAGCAGGTGGATGCCCGAAGGAGGCTGTGATCCTGTGGGAAGCCCATGCTGGAGCAGGCTCCTGGCAGGACCTGTGGAGCCGTGGAGAGAGGAGCCCACGCTGGAGCAGGTTTGCTGGCAGGACTTGCGATCCTGCGGGGGACCCACACTGGAGCAGTCTGTTCCTGAAGGACTGCACCCCGTGGAAAGGACCCACGCTGGAGCAGTTCGTGAAGAACTGCAGCCCGTGGGAAGGACCCACCTTGGAGAAGTTCGTGGAGAACTGTCTCCCGTGGGAGGGACCCCATGCTGGAGCAGGGGAAGAGTGTGAGGAGGAAGGAGCGGCAGAGACAACCTGTGATGAACTGACTGCAACCCCCATTCCCCGTCCCCCTGCGCCGCTCGGGGGGAGAGGTAGAAAATCGGGAGTGAAGTTGAGCCCGGGAAGAAGGGAGGGGTGGGGCAAGGTGGTTTTTTTTTTTAAGATTTGGTTTTACTTCTCATTATCCTACTCTGATTTTGATTGGTAATAAATTAAACTAATTTCCCCAAGTTAAGTCTATTTTGCCCATGACAGTAATTGGTGAGTGATCTCCCTATGTCCTTGTCTTGACCTACGAGACTTTCATCATATTTTCTCTCTCCTGTCCAGCTGAGGAAGGGGAGTGAGTGAGCAGCTGTGTGGTGATTAGTCCGGCTGGGACTAAACCACGACACCAGGTCAGAGCTCCCTGGGGAGAGGGAAAGGCACTGTCTCCCACCCTGTGGTGGCACCAGCCACAAAGTCAGGCAGCACTGCTGGAGCTGCAGACTGGCCTCATGGTCCCTCAGGGATGATAGCATCTTTCTCTTCATCAGCATCGCAAGCTTTGCAGGCTCAGGTCAGGGGGCAGAAAGCAGTCAACGTGCTTATGGAGAGTTTTCAGACAGCCTTGCTGCCCCCAGGAGCAAAGAGGTGCCCTGGAGCCTTCCCTGCCCTGGGATTGTGGGCAGGGCTGCCACGGCATTGCGCAAGTGCCAACCCTGCAGTCATCAACCTCCACCTTGGTGCACCCGCATCAGGACATTTCCTGCCTACTTTGGCCTCCCCTGCAGCTGGGAATAAGTATCCCCTGCTTTTCTAACTAATACTTTGTGCCCATAGTTATTATTAGAAATATATCTGATTCTTGCCAGAAATAAAAGTAATTACAAGCTTCAGGCAGGCACCTTTCTGTCTACCTCCTGCAAATATTTAAAATGGGATTTTGTTACCCAATGCTTTTGGTAATTAGTTGTTCAGTAGTATTTTTCCACTGCCCACATGTAGCTGTAGATTGTGAGGACAGGATCTCCAAACCCAGCACCCAGAGGGGCAGATCCGAGCAATGCTCTTAATTCTGGGCTCAGTGCTGGGATTCTCATGCAGATATTGTTTTGCTGCCTGTGCTATGAAGTGCTGGAAGAAGATGTGTTGTGTGTGGGACTGTGCTCGTTTTTTTCCTTTTGCACTATAACATTGGCATAGAGGACTTCGTCTTTTCAGGTTTCTTTGTTTTCCTGTACACACACACACACACACACACACATCTTTTTTAACTTGCTGTGGGAACAAGTTTCATATGAGTTTTTCATCTGACAGCCTCTGGCTGAAAATGTTTTTGGCCAGGGATTAGTGGATAAACAATCAGTGGCAGAGATTTTTATATACATATTTTTAACATAGTTTTCCAACTGTCTGCTTTGTTTTCTGATCTGTAGCAGTCCATCTCTATCTTCCCAGGCCAGCACTGACCCAATGAAAGGATCGATGGCAGCCTGATTCCTGCCTGTGGTGGTACCTCCATTTCTGGAGGCTCTCCTCTGGTTCTGCTCCAGCACTCTCTGACCTCGAGGAAAATGATCCCTTTGTATTTTTTAAAAAGTGTTGGCTTTGGCCATGTAATCATGGATTCACTTCTGGGTGAAACAGGCCCTCTTCTTGTGTGCTGATTCTTTGCTATTAAACACTTCATAGAGGCCGATTAAGCTGTGCTTTGTTTTGCTGTACAAAGCCCCCAATGGGTGTTAGCTCTCCCTGCCACCGATGATGATCTTTCATAAGCCTGTGCTGCAGAATTTGCTTTCTAGGACATCTGTATGGATAGAGAAGGAGATAAGTCTGTTGTACAACCTCCCTGGCCAGTGTGGACACTAGACTGGAGAGCTGGGGCCCTTGCCTCATGTTTACCTACAGCAAAGCTGCACCTTGTGTGAAAAACATGTGAAGTGCAACCTTGTTCCTATCTTGTGATCTGAAGTGCCAGATGCAGCAGCCACAAAGAAGTGGACCACCAAACATGACCTTGGCAGAAGCATTAAGCTCATCCCAGGTACATAAACGTGACATGATGGACGACAGCTCCACCTCCTAATCACCATACTTCTTAGCTTGCTGACTCTCATGTTGGAATACAGAGATTTTACAAGTGTTAGACTTTATATCTCTCACTGTCCCCTCAGAGGGAAACGCATTAAAAAAAAAATCATCCTACAGATCCCCAAGAAGATGTGAATAACATAGTTTGGCAGCAAAGCACTTCAAGAAGTGAAAGCTCTGAGAAATCTTGCCAACTCCTCAGTTATTTCTAACTTGGTTTCCATCACAGTGTGGAAAAGGTTTTGGCAGGGCAGCCCTCAACAGGAGCTGAATTCAACAGGCAGAGGCTGCCAGACAGTGACAGTGGGTCACTCGGCACCCTCGGAGCAGAGCGCAGGCGTGGTACGTGGACCCCAATGCCAACTGCAGAGAGAGGAATGGGCTGTAGACACAGTGCAAGAAAGGGCAGGTGGGACAGAATAACAGGACAAAGTTAACGAGATTTCCAGTCTTCCCAGGTGCCTCCTAGTCTCTACCATATTTTTATGCAACTGGTCTTGGTCTCTCTTTCCAGGAAGCCACCAACAGCCTGCATAATATTGTATATAACATTTTGAAGGACTCGTGGGAAGGCGAGAGGAAGAGAAAGCTTTGGAAATCCTTAGAGGACTAGTGGAGCTGTGATGGATGGTATATTTATTCAAACAGTTTTACGTTTGCTTAAGAAAACCTGTTTTTCCTCCAAATGGCCACAAAAGGAACTATTAACCATAAAAGTCCAAGGAGCCTGTGCAACTTCCATATGCTTTCCTAATATCCCTAATGGGCAGTGTGCACTTTCCAGGCTCTAGTTAACCTCACCAGGATAGGAAATGCAATAAAATATAATTTTAAGTTTTGTAGTTCATTAAAATGGAAGAGTTTCAGAGTTTCAGGGAGCAATTGAGACCCCAAAATGAGACACTTCAAAGCACAGAAGCTGGAAAAGCTGCTGGGGAAGCAAACACACTATTTATATCATCTAATAGTGACACTTTTCCACACTGAGTCAATTTATTCTTCCTCCTGATGTCCTTGCTCTGAAACTCACAGGTCTTATATTTGTCTCCTTGTACAGTATGCAGGCTGTAATTAACAACTTAGGTAGGTTTGAAGCATTATTTAAAACAGAACAGCTTTTTGTGAAAGGAGCCTGAAAGCAGTGTCTGCTGGCTGGGTATATTGATCTTATTTTACTCTGTCTCACATCAAGGCTCTGTTACCTTTGATTAATGCTGCAGCTCTCCTGTGCACAGATCTGTTCACTCTGCCCGGCATGGGCAGGTGACAGCGAAGTCTGCCCCGCGCTGCCTAAGCCTGCTCAGGGACACTGGGCTCTGCCATGATTTGGTGTCCTGCCGGCATCCTGTGCTCTCATCCCTCCTGCAGAGAGCTTCCTCTGGTGCATGTCTTTCTCCTTACTGCCCAAAGCACATTGACTGGCAGGACAACTCATCCAGAGAGCGAGCTTGGAGCAGCTACTAAAAACACCCAAGAAAACCCCATCCCACATTTGCAAATGCTGTGCTGGCACTTGTGCAGCCAGGGAACAGCAACAGGCTTGTCCCACTGTCCCAGCCTGAGAGCGCTGGTCCCTGGAGAACGAGGAGACACAGCCGCTGGCAGCCCTGGCACGTGACCTGCTGTAAAACAATTTCCTCTCTGCAGCAGAACAAGTGACCTATATGAAAAGGCAAAAGGGACTGACCAGTCTTGAATTTCAGCTATCAGCTGACTGCAGTGAACTGCTTGCAAAGGGTACAGCGGCCAAGAATTACTCATGGAAATAATTCCACAATCAGCTTTGAATAAGCAATAACTACAGGGAAACTGTAAGCTGTTCAAACAACTCAGAAAAAGGACCTTATGACATGCTATCAACTCAGCTTCTGCCCAGGGCTTCATTTCATGCCTTAATTACTGTAATCTCCAGCTCTGTGGCCTCGATGGCTCCAAACGTACACAAAGAAAGGAACAGCCTCATGCTGCTGTTTTCCGAAGTGCTCTTTTGCTCCCGTCTAACTACCGCTGTCCTCTTAAGCTTTGTCTACATTGCAAACCATGCATGTGTGTGCACCACTGATGCACCTGGGTTTGAACTCGTCAGCTCGCACAACAGGGCCAAACTAACTGCAGGAGCGTTTCCCTGGGATGGCAGCTGAGTTCAACATTTCATGCTGTGCTCTGTGTTGCTGCAGTTTATTGCACAAGCAGTATGTGAGCTTGCCAATGTAACAGCAGCTTAGCTGTCTTCAGAAACAGTAGCCACTTCTCTGGATGATGGTGCAGATGTCAACTGCAGGTGGAGCAAAGCAAACTTCCTGTCTGCACCTGTAAGGCTATCTACTGCTTCGCCCTATGCTGTCTTCCAGCCCCCGTTTCCTATCCTGAAATTCACCCCCACTCTTGCACCACCATTACCTTGGTTTCTCCTTGTGCCCTTTTCATGCATGGTCCCCCATGCTCCCGCCCACCCTGGTGATCTCTCAGAGATCCCCTGGCAAAAGCACAAAGTACCTCCCCCTCACCTGCTTCAAATTCTCTCTCCACACCAACATTTGAGGGGAAGGTCCCATACTGGTAGGCTGATGAGGACACCTTCCTCCTAGAGCTAAGCAAGGCTACATGATCTAGCTGCCGCATGTCACCACATTCCCCTTAACATCCCACCACAGAGCTGCCCCCTACAACGGGAGAGGGCTGTGTTACCCCAATAGCTCAGCAATTTTCTTGGGAAACCCTGTGGGGAAATACCCCAGTGGTCTTCTGGGATGATGTGTTTCTTTTATACTACTGTTTATCTTGGTCTGCACCTCAGGGTGTGTTTAGACTAGGTTAAAAGTTGTTTTAACTTGTATGGGGAAAATCCCTATTTGGACCAGCTTTTGGGGAAAGCTAACCCTGAAGTTACCTCACAGCAGCAATAAAACAGTTAGAGGCTGACTGAAAACTGAAGTATTCTTGTTAAGAGTGTCTAAATCCATTTGCCAGACCTGTACACCATCAGACGTTGGAGTATTCTGAGATTTAGCTTCGAGTGCCCCCTTTCCCCTCTTAAATGTCATATAATCTATACAAGACAAGAGGTACTATTATGAGGGTGGTTTGACCTGCTGCATTAAAACACAGATCGTAGCTGAGGAATTTCTGTATGAAGCCTATAACCTCTGGCTGAACTGGAGTGTGCCTTTCAGAAAGGAATCCAGGCTTTTGCTGAAAGACCCCCGAGCCCACACAGAGCACATCCGCTGTAGGTACGCTGTTGAAATACTCAGCTGTACTCTCTCTCTGTTTGTGTTTTTAAAAACAAAAGCCACCAACGATACTTGTGGCCAGATTCCTGTGGGGGACTTCAGTATACAAAGTGCCAGTTACATGCTTAAGACCAGCACAGGCTGGTGCTTCCAGAGCAGCGATCCACTGCTTCCTAGACTTGCCAATGATTACAGTTTTAAAGGTAGAGAAGGTCCACACAGATGAGCCCTCGTATCATAGGCAACAGGCTGGTCAGACTTATGTCCAAGCCCTAGTAGATCTGTGCACCATCTATTTCCCTGCCCATCTTGTCTCTGGAGTTGCTTGAAAGACACGTGGTCATACAAAAACACGGAGACCCCACTTCTTCCTTCCTGCTGCCCGGTAGCGTATTAGTGGCCCCATTGGGAGTGTGGGAGGCCAGGTTGGTGCTCCTCTCCTACCTCACCTGGAGTAGAGGTTTGAATTGTGCTCTCTTAGAGATGCCCTAACCACAGGATTTTCGGGGATGCTCCCATAACTCTTCCCAGTTAAGCATTCATGGGCCAGAAAGTATTAGGAATTCCCCTAATATTCAACTACGTATATAGTACAACTGGTTAACTGGGAGAGAATGAGTGGCATATTGTAGAATACTGTATCATTGCAGTGAACCTAACCCTACTCTCAACTTGAATTTGAATCAAATTCCAGCTACTGTCTTTCATCATATTTCTGATGTCCAGATTAAAGAGCAATTAACTGCGTACTTTTAACCTCCTGTAAGTAGCTGGCCTGCAGTTCTCTGGTTGCTTTAATTTGACAAAGGCAAGTCAGAGCTCCCTGTCCTCCAGACCTGATGGTTGGTATGTGGTGTCTCAGCGCTGGTGTAGTAGCTCTTGCAGTGTACTGATCTAAACAGAGCAAAAGGACTGTTCCTCAGTCAGATTGGGTCTCTGCTCACTCATAACGCAGCTATACAAATAGCAGAGATGAGGGGAATACCCAGAGGAGTGGGGAGGAGAGGGGAGTGAAGATCTGGGCTGATCCTTCCAGTGGCAGTGAAGATCCCTCCAGGGTGACAGCAGACTCGTGTTCCTCAGTGGGCCTCTCTGAGAGATCCTGCAAACTCCGTGAACTCTGTGGCGGCTGAAACCCAGGCCAAACACAAATTAACTGAAACGGAAAAACTCTGCAACTCATAGCCAGAGCTGGGCAAGTTTGGCAGAGCTAGACCCAAATTTCTTTGGTGCATGACAGTGCTGAAGGACATGCTTCCAGTACAGCTAAGGAGAAATCTTAGCCTCTGCTTTAACTGGATTAGCATGCACACGGCAGCTTACCATGGGAACTGGGCTGCCCATGAGTTGCATTACCTCTGGCTTCTTAAATCCTTTTCTGAAAGGGGAGGAATAATTCTTCATTCTTCTTTTGAGGACAGCTAGAAATATTCTGAGGTGCTAAAGGAATATAACCAAAACATGAGACACTTCTCTCTACTCCTGTGGCTATTACAAGGAGCAGAACTGCTGCAAGGACATTTTGTGAAGGATTTTCATTGGTATTTTAAGCTGCTTTTCAGTGCTAGATCGACTCAGACTTGCCCTGCAGTGTACCGAATTGGCCTGGTACATCTGGTGAAGCTGGGCACCTGCTGCTTTATTTCTTTCTTCTCTGCTCTTCCACCTGACTTCTGTCAATACTACAGACCTTTGGAAGATGTTTCTGAAAAGGTCATATCTGTGGGTATGGGGATTTGGGAATGGGTAGAAAGAGACTTCCCGCTATGAAATTCAGATTTGGTGAAACCTTAGGTTTTCTAGAGTTGTTCCCATCTTCTCAAAACCTTTCCAGTGGGAACAGCAATAATCTCTGTGGAACAGGGAAGGATATCCTGCCTGTCTGTAGTTAAGATGGACCATGTCACATGATTCACATCCAGGAAAGAGAGGAATAGCTCCTTCAGGAGTCTTTACAGGGTATGGTAGAGAGGAGTATTTTTTGTTATTGTAGAGGTATGCTGCTCCAGTGCTCTGAAGGGCTCTAGGTAAACTTTTAGTGGACTTGTGGCATAAGTCCTCCTTCCCTGCAGTCCAAATCCATGCTGTAAATCTGGAGAGACAAGAGGACATGGTTAAAAGTTTCAGGGATTGATCTAATATTTTGCTGCAAACAAAAGACGTGCTCACACTGTTGACCCCAGTTGTGAAAGCCCTCTGTCTCTGGCTTGTCTGACAGTCTGGGGAGCTGAAGCAATGTGCCATCTGCTAGAAAACTAACTCAGCAGAAGGATCAATTAGTCTTCTGCTGGGTTAGTGAGCTAAACAGGTCCTGCCGTGACCTGGTGAGTGCTGCAGAGGGTGCAAGGGGAGCAGGAGGAGTAGATGCAGGAGGAGGAGTGGTGGTGGGAGAGGGCTCAGCTGAGCTGTCTCTGGGGGTAGCCAGACATGGGGGTTGTGCAGCTGCCAAAGTCCATGGAAGGGCCTTGATTCTTGGTTTTTACAAAGGGATGGCACATTCTGGAATAACTTACTGGTTGCAAGAAACAAACATAGACCCCTCTCCAAGTTTTATTTTTCCAATTTATCACTGAAGTTCTGTTGGAAACGACAGCCACACAGGTGTACTCAGGTCACAAAGAGGAAATTCTTGAGCAACATAACCAGCTGGGGCTCATGAAGGTGCTTTGCAAACCCAGGTCATCTAAGCAGCAGAGCCCAGTAACTTTGGTAAGAATTAGTTTTCTTTTGGAATATTCTGGGAAAGGATAATTCTGATTTATGACCAGCTGGTTACATTTCTTCTTTTATAATCACCTTTTTAGGTGTCTGAACATCATTCAGATTCCCACATTAAGCAATTAATTCCTTGATTTTTTTTTAACTCCACCACACTGAGATGAACTTTTCTGTTAGTCACCCCTCACCCCCAAATCAATTAATCTTCTTGATAAAATCAGCAAACCAACTACATCCAATGCCAGCAATATCTGAACTTTATTAGGTCACCCAAAGTAGTGGATAATAAAGTGAGAGATCTGGTTTTAGCTGAGACCACATGCTGAGTTTCACTCCAGAGTAAGTCTCTGCAGTGGAGCTATAAATCCCTGGACATAGCATTGAAGTGCTAATGGACCCTCAGTTTCAGTGCCACTACCAGGCAATAATATCTGTAATAGCAGCTAACAAAGATACAACCAACCAAGCTCTTCAAGGTTCAGCAACTGCTCCCAGGGTTGGAGCAGAGCTCATTTATTTTCTTCTCTTCATTCCACTAGAGCAGCTCCAAGCCATGACAGCACATGGGGATAATTGAAGCAAAAGTGCTCAACCCTGACTGCCCAATCTTCTCATAAAACAATCCCAGGATTGTTCTGGGGACCGTTGGCACAACAAACCTTGCACTGCAAATTTTGCTCCATAATTAGCAAGCAGTTGCTGTCATGCCTGTCAGATGGGTTTATGTGATGAAGTGAATAGAACAACAATTGACTGTCTTCCCTTGCAACCAAGGAGAAGAAACCACTTTGAGTGAAGCTGACAATTATGTAAAAGGAACTAAATGAATTTGGCTTACAGTTCACACTTACCCCTCACAGATGGAAGGCAGGAACTCTGAGGCCCATTTCTGAGTCCTTGCCCCTTTGTACCTGACTAGTTGCTGGCTAAGTGCCTAATGAGGCTCAGAGGAAACAAAACCAGTACTGAGGGCTTTTTATTGTCTGTCTTTTCTTTATAGAGCAGGGAATTACCATGTGGTTCGCATCCAAGTTCAAAATCTGATCTTATCACCCAAAGTTGATGACAGACACGACTGTGCTTTCACAAAAACAGAAGGACCAGTAATACCATGAGTTGGACAACAAAGATAGGTAGAAAACTGAAGAAGTTTTGAAAGTTTGAGGTACTTCATCTACACATATGCCTTCCCAAGCTACCTAAACACAACGCAGTCATGTTATGCATTTCCCAGCCACCCACTGATCGTAGTGGTGGAAGCAGCAATGTAGAAGGCAGTCCAGGTATCTGCTAACATATTACCATTAGTCATTTCTAATCTTGTCTAGGGCAAGCCTCATGAGGAATACAGAAACTCTGGCTCTCTGTGGGCAGTAACAGCTGGAACTGCTACTGGAATTGATAGAAAGACAGGCTTAGAGAATAGGAAGTCTTAGAGGTTAATACATGATGATCCTGATCTCATTGCAGTAGGAAAGCACTTAAGACCAGGGATGAACAAACTGTGCTAGTTTTTGCATTCAGAATGGGAATTCTTTCTTTTGCTCTGAAATGCACAGGGTGTTGCTCAGGAAATGGTGTCCCAGTACAATATGACATGTGGGAGCATGGTCTGGGTTGGACTGCAGGCAGAAAGATATTTTACTACGCTCCGGGCCCATAGAATTGCCTGAAGACCAAGGAGCTCCTGTCACCTATATCCAGGCAGCTCCTCTGAGCATCCCAGAGTCACCAGGGACAGATAGAGCATTGCTGCCAGGGACCTCAGTGAATTCTGACATGCTGGAAACTGCCTGAGTGAAGTGACTAAATTGGTAAAGACAGAGTTTGGGATATGTAAAAGGAATGTGGGGTGAAGCACAGGGATGCAAGAGCTGCCTTTTCTTTGCCGCCACCCGAGTCTGTCCTTCTGAATAGCCCTGGCCGCGGACGATGCTTGAATGAGGCATCAAACTGCTTCACTGCTCTCCTCTCCCTGGTGCAGCAAATCCAGGCCCCTACATATGGCACCCCAGCTCTTGCTGCACGTTGTCTCTCCTTCCCCAGCACTCCTCATGGTAAACGCTTCCTTTTCTCAGGGTCTTCCTGACTTCTGAGTTGCTTGCTGCTCTATCATCTGCTCTATCTGTTTACAGCAGTATCCTTCTCCTTTGGGAAGCCTTGTCTAGTTTATCATTGAAAAGGCACTCGATTTGTCACCGGATAGCAAATATCTGGGTGAGGATAGCACTGAACCCTACCAGTGCTAACTTTACGTTTTCCTCCTTTTGCATTCATTGGGGAGCTGGTATGAAGACCCTCAGATCCTACCTGTGTGTCTAATGGACTCCAGGGTTATAAGCATATTCAACAAAATGAGGACCTCACATATGTGGACATGTACTCTTGCCCTCTTCTTATACACCCTCCTTCCTGTGTGTCTCTGTGGATTTATGCTGTAAAAGTATTCAAAACAGATCTACCCCCTGAACACACCAAACCTGTAAAGTAAGTCTTTGAAATTCCTGTTTATAAAAATCTGGTGAAATTCAGGCCCAAATATGTGGGCAAAATCCCCGTGCTTTCAGTGCACAACTCAGTTGTCTCCATTCCAGCTGTATCTGTATCTTTCAAAGCGACACGACATTTTTCTAACTAGCTGTAAAATTAGCTCATTATAAGTTGCAGTTTTCAAAACTGGCTGTAGATCTTGGAGCTGAAACTGTGTCAAATACTGAAGGGTCTGGCTTTTTTAAACTGTAAGTGTTTGAAAGGGAGAGAGAAGAGAGGATTGTACTTGAGAAATATTTTCATGTAGTGCAAAAAAACAGCTGGCAGACATGGGCAACTCTGTTCTGTGACTTTATAGAAGCTTTTACCAGAAACTTTTGTAAAAGGAAAACCCAAGAGGACCTGGGGAAGGGGGGCTGTTTGTCTTTTCTGCTAGTGATAGCTAATACACATCAGCTCCCCTGAGGTACCAATACAGTGAAGGCAAGACGCATTAGTTTTGTCATGGAGTAAATTTACTGAGATGTTTAGGGCTGACCCATCAAATTTATCTCATGATAAAATGAAAGTGCTTTTATTTTGTCTGTTTACTTTGACTTCGTTAACAGGCGTTAGCTACCCTGAGGCAAAAAAGCAGCTTTAGCACTAAAGTCAAGCCAGAGGGTCCCGCTAAATTCGCTGGAGAATAGAATGTGACACACTGTTTACTTTCTCTTCCAGATGCATTATTTATATGAATGTTGTAGCAATTATGTGATTATACAGAAGTTAATGCACAACAATAAACCAAAGGATCGTCAGAGAAATGCTAATGGCAGGGAATGTTTTTTGTTTAAATCGTGGATTCACATTTCTTTTTCCCTTTTCCTTGAGGGCTACAAGAAGAGCATATTTGCAAACCTAATAGAAGATTCTGCAAATGTCAAATCTTTGAGTATAGGAAAGGAAATTAAATCCATGTTCCCATCTCTCTGTCTCTCTCCCACCTCCCTTGAAATATGAACAGCTTCAGAAAATAGACTCATTTGTTTCACCTTTTTGTTTTGGCCTAAATGGTTATGTGAAGTGTAACAAGAGTGACTACATGGCTCTGGGGTGAGGCCCAAGGGCCCAGGGACCAGGTAGGTTTCTCCTTAATCCTGCCAGGGAGGGTGAAGGGCTTGAGGAGGACTAGACAGGTCCTACAGGTCAACACCTGGTTGCACAGATGGTGTTGGCAACAGGGATTTGGCTTTTACAGCCAAGGGACTCTAAGAATCGAGGACTGCTAGGAAGAGATGAGATCCACCTGACCAACCAGGGCAAAACATCTTTGCCAACAGGCTGGCCAACCTAGACAGGAGAGATTCAAACCAGGAATGACAGAAAAGGGAGGTGACAACTCATAAAGAAGTGGTGAAGTGGCAGACCAGAATGGCAAGTAAAGGGCACAGAGTGGAGAGGACAGGAGAGACCTCAAAGCCAACAAATAAGACAGAGATGACCCCACCCCTAACATATGCACACAGATGAGTATGCACACAGATGAGGAAGAGGAGTACAGGAGAGATGGTTGATTTGCAAGGGTTATCTCCTGCAAACTCAAGAACGGTCAGTCTCGATGTGCAGGAAATCAAACAAAGGCAGAAGGAGGCCTGTATGGATGAACAAGGCACTCCTGACAAAACTCAGGCAGAAAAAGGAAGCACACAAGAAATGGAAATAGAGTCAGGTGACCCAGAAGGGATATGGAGACATAGTCCAGCTGTGCAGGGATGGTGTTAGGAAAGGCCATTTGGGGGACCTTGAGAGGCTGGAGAAATGTGCTGATGGGAACCTGGGTCAGGGCAATCCCAAACATGGATACAGGCTAGGCAATGAATGGATTGAGAGCAGCCCTGCGGAGAAGAGCTTGGGAGTATTGGTGGATGAAAAACTGAATATAAGCCGGCAATGGGCACTTGCAGCCCAGAAAGCCAATCTCATCTTGGATTGCATAAAAAGAAGCGTGGCCAGCAGGCCAAGGGAGGTGATTCTCCCTCTCTACTCCACTCTTATCAAACCCCACCTGGAGTACTGTGTTCAGCTCTGGGGTCCTCAGCATAAAAAAGACATGGACCTGCTTGAGCAGGTCCAGAGGAGGGCCACAAAGATGATTGGGGTCTCGGAAGAACCTTCCCTTTGAGGACAGGCTGAGAGAGTTGGGGTTGTTTAGCTTAGAGAAGAGAACGCTCCGGGAAGACCTTATATCAGCCTTCCAGTACCTACAGTGGGCCTACAGGAAAGATGGGGAGCAACTCTTTATCAGAGCGTGTAGTGATAAGAAGAGGAGTAATGGTTTTAAACTGAAAGAGAGTAGATTTAGATTAGATGTTAGGAAGAAATTCTTTACTCTCAGGGTGGTGAGACACTGGAACAGGTTGCCCAGAAAAATTGTGAATACCCCCTCCCTGGAAGTGTTCAAGGCCAGGTTGCATGGGGTTTTGAGCAGCCTGATCTAGTGAAAGGTATCCATGCCCATTGCAGGGGGTCTTTAAGGTTCCTTCCAACACAAACCATTCTATGATTCTATGAACCTCATGAAGTTTAAGGAAGGGACAAGTCCTTTATCTGGGTGGGAATAACCCTATGGACCAGGGCATGATGGTGGCCAACCAGCTCAAAAGCAGCTCTGTACAAGAGGCCCTGGGAGTTCTGGTGGACACCAAGTTGAACATGAACCACCAAACTGCTCTGGCGGCAAAGGCAGCTAACAGTGTTCTGGGCTGCATTAGGATGTGCATCAATAGCAGGTCAGGGGATGTTCTCCTTCCCCTCTCCCCAGCCCTGGTGAGATACATGTGGAGTACTATGTCCAGTTCTGTGTTCTCCAGTACAAGACGGACATACTGAAGAGAGTCCAGTGAAGGGCCATGAAGATGATTAAGGGAGTGAAGCATCTGCCATATGAGGAGAGGCTGAGAGAGCTGGAACTGTTCAGCCTGGAGAAGAAAAGGCTCACAATGATCTTGCTCAAGCATAAAAATACCTTACGGGAGGGAATGAAGAAGATGGAGCCAGGCTATTTCCAGTGGTGCCCAGTGATAGCACAAGAGGCCACTTACGGAAGAAAACCAAAACATTTTGTGGTACAAAACCTTTCTGTTGATACTCAATAGAACATAATTTTCAGAAGTTTTAATTCACTCTAAGCTAGGACTTGAGACAGTGCAAGCTAGAATTGTCGGAGCTGCATTTTTAATTCATGAAGGTTTATTTGATCTGCTGAAAATTATTAAAGCTATACAATGTTCTCACAATAAAAGATCTTTTTTAACATCAGCATTGAATATGTGTTTTATTAAGGGAAAGTATGAATTATTAATTGAAAAATTCCAAAACTGTAAAATTTCCTTCAAGGGGCTTGCCAGTCTGAACCCCCCCCCGAAGAATTAAATGATTGCTGTTCTCAACAAGAAGCAGTGTTTGTGAAGTGCTAAAGGAAGCAATGGCACAATGCTAAATCACTGCCCAAATAGAAAGAGTCCAATCATGTATCTCTATCTCTTAAAGGCAGGTGCAAATACCTTCACTTCTACTTGCTTAAGTTGGCCAATAACCCTATGGCCTACTCAGTTGTCAAATGAGATTTGTAACTGTCTTTGAAATTTTAGACACTGTTTATTTAAAATAAAAATTTGAGGTTGGACAGACATGACCTGATACTTCTCCATTAATCATTCCATTGGCATATTATTTATAGTTATGTTATACAAACTTCTGAGTTCAGAAACCTGTCAAAGTGAATTGGGTTCACCTTGGTGCAAAATAGTTAGAATGTCTTTCTTTTATTCCCTCCCAGCTCCCCCTCAAATACTGTATTTGCTGCTCTTTTCCCATTGAACAGTAATACATTAAGCATTTAGTTAAGGTAGTTCCACGTTCGGAGCACTAAGAAGAAATCCTTTGCTTCAAGAGAGTTAAAGTGAAATGGTGGGCAGGGGAAAGGGCTGTGTCAGGAAGGCGTCTTGTACTCCCAGGGCTTTGCAGGAGCTTTCATGGAGCATGTGTTATGAGGAACCCTCTGCCTGGTCTCAGTTATGCCTTAGCAAGTGTAGCCTCAACCTGCTCAGCTTCCTCAAGACTCACAGGAGGCAGCACTAGTACAAAGCTTTCCCTGCAATGTTTTCCAGCCCCTCTGCCTGCAAAGGTAGTGGTGCAGGACTGGGGCCCTCAGGAGTTGTATTGTCTGCTTCAGCAGCAAGGGTCAAGGTGAAGAAACAGAGTACAGCTGTCCCCCCGGCTGTGCCAACTCAAATGCAAGTTGAATTACTCCCTTGCTTCTGTGCCTTGATAATGCAGATGAAGGTGTGAAATCCGAAGCCACAGATTTTCAGATTAGCGGGCACAAAAGTTGCAGCATGAACAAACCGATGGAGAAAACTGCATGTACTGCTAGAAATATTCTCCATTAAAAGAACATGAATTGGGTAGTTCATGGCCAAGCCTTTGCTTCATGTATTCCTTAGAATGCGAAACATAATGAAGAAAGCTGTGCAGACCTTTATTAGCATAAGTCCTGTGTGGTGGTCTTTTAGCTGAAGTACTAGGCTATGCAGCATCCAGGAAACTGAGCTCTGCATCCCAAACCTTCCCGCTCATTATCAGTGCCTGCTTGATAACATGTTGCATTGCGGTGCTGAGCACAGGCACAGTGGGAGATAAAGCGAGAGCTTTTTGAAAGTCAGTGGGAGTCTGACTGCCTTGAAATCAATGACAAGGGTTTCAGTCTGGAAATGTGCTGCTGCTTAGCAGGAGGTGGGAATGATGGTGACGGCTTTGAGAGCGTGGTTCTGTTCCAGCCCCTTTGCCGGGTGCAGTGCAGTTGTCTCCGCCAGACCAGGGATCCCCAGGGTAGCCCCACCCTTGCGTTGCCTTGATCTGCTCTTTCCTCCCCTGCCATGTGAGGTAGCCATGGGACAGTAGACACAAACTATGGGCTGTAAAGCAGGTTTTGTGGTTTCTTTGGACTTTTCAAATTAAGTGAGACAGTCCAGGTTCGTTGGGGAAATCCAGTTTAGAACAGGGTTTTTCAGTGGTGACTCAGAGCTGAGTTATTTCTAAACAGTGAAAAACATTATGCCCTGCAACTCATAGAAGATAAGTAACTAAAATGTTATACATACTGGAATGTGTTGTCTCTGGCACTGAAAAGATCACAAATTTTGCATCTGAAATGATATCAATGAATGTTAGAGGCTGAAATTCCGCTCCTATTTTGAACTGTACAGCCCCAGAGAGGTTGCTCTTAGCTGTAAGCCATAATTTTTTGATTAAGAGTTTGCTTTGTTTCTGTTTTATATCCTACTACTGTTAACTCTTTGGGGCCCATTCTGCTCTCTATTGAAGTTAATTAGGATTTTCACATTGAGTTCAGGGGAAGCAGGACTTGACCTTGTTGAACGTCAATTGGAAATGGAAGCCAAGCTTGTGTTCTGGATACTATTATTCTATTTGCTGTTGGAGACTATGCCTGAGTTATATGAATACTAAAAACTTGGCAGGAATATATCCCAATAGATTACTTTTTGACTCTGAGAAGAGTTCAGTGAATATTATTAAAGTTCTAGCACTAGCCTTTTTGCCTCTGGCTTCAAATTGGTGTCTTATTCTCTGTGGACATCAGTATAAGACCCGGAGACCTTAGGCAGCTGGCTAAAATAGTCTCAGTTCTGTAAACTAGCACTAGACTTCCTGTGACATGGCAGTGTGCCAGAGAGGAGGCAATGCTGCTACCTGGTGAGCAGAGGAAGCATGATAGCCTGTGCATATAGCTAATGCTCAGCCTGGTAGAAAGAGCTCTTCTAAATCTATGCATCCACATTTTGGCTTTACTCTCCTCTTCATCAGTAAAGATAGTAGCTTAAACATCCCCTTTGCTGGAGCCCCGGCCTTATGGACAATCTGAGTTCATAAGCTGCTGCTTTGTTGAAAAGAACACAGGTAAGGAGGGTTAAAGGGATCCAAGGAAACTCTAAAAACTATGAAATTAAATTAATTTTACTATTTTGGTAGCACAGGAAATATGCAGATGTAGGCAAAATAACAAACATGTCTACATGAATTTCTTTTTCTTGGATCCCTCACTGAGCTTGAACACTTTTTTTACTGGAGTACAAAGGAGTCCCTGTTTTTGCTTCCTCTCCTCCAGATCAAAGATCCTTTTTCAGATGAATCCAGGTTATTTCTTCCTCACTAAATAACAATGTCTGTAGTGTAAGATGTCTCAGAATGTGGCACAGTGATGCAGAAAGGGTAGTGGGAACAAACAGAAATGTTACAACAAGCAGAGGGAGTATTGCTTTATCCTCTTCCTCACTGCCATTACCTCCCATTTCCTCCCTGCCTCCTCATTGCTGGTTGTCCAGTTGTGTCAGGGCTCGTCAGCTGTGCCAGATGCCTTGGCTCAAACCCTAAACCAACCTGAAGGGACTTCAACCCGTTTCAGACACTTTCTGGGAAAATGCTCAGAATCTTTTCCTGGGTAGACCTCTCTTATGGATACCTGATTTAGACTAAATAGACAAGACATTATTACATTATTTGACTCTACAGAATGGCAGTTAAAGTACTTGGATGACAAGGGAAGGAACCATGGCATCCAAAGCCTTCTTCAGGGCAAGGTTAGCTCCTTCACTGTGTATGAAGGGCACAATTTGAGAAGCAGGAACTGGGATGCTCAGAAATGCAAGCCCAGAAATTTTACACTTATGCATGCAGAGCACTTTACTCTTGGATACTCATGTGGTGCTGAGTGAGGGCTTTGAGAGCCTAAATTTTGGACTTTACCACCTAAAGTAGTACTTAGGCAGCAGCTAGGTATTTAGCTCACTCTGTGGATAGAGTCCATAAGGAACTAAACTTGGACTTGTGGAGTTTGGGGTTGAGGTTATAGGGAGTGCTGTATTCTAAATTTGAACTGAAATACTTTCTAACTTTGCCACCAAACATAAAACCCCAAATGTATGTTAGGCTTGAAACACTTTATATGTAATGTGAAGCCACATGAGATTTATTTTTTCTTTCTGAATGCTTGAGGCAAATCATGAGTCTTTCGGATTTAAAACTCAGAGAAAAACAGGCATGTTTCTGACTTCTAAAAATGCACTCTAAAGAGAGGAAAGTCATTAAGTTCAGGACAAACTCAGTGACCCTGTACAAAGGACAAGGAGATCCTGACAGCCAGTCTAGCCAGTAGCACTACATTGGATAATCTGAAGACAGTGTGTACAAGGTGCCTTAAAACAAAACCTCTTCTTCTAGGGCCTGCTGTGTAGTCAACAAACCTTCCTGACCAGGACTAGCTCCACTTTGCAGGGAATATGTTTGTTTTCAGTTTACGGGCACATTGCTATTTTTCTTTTGGCAGGTCTCCCACTCTTGCCTCACCACATTGCTTCATACCTGTCAGCTTCTCTTTGTACCTGGGTGCCCTCCACTGCTCCTTGGTCATCTTGACCAGATGTCATTGCTGTTTAAATGGTGGCAGGCAGCCAGGGAATGCTCCTTTGCAAAACCAGAAAAAACAGTGAATTCACAGCCAACACAATAACCCTACATGGACAACTTTGGAGTGCCTGGAGTTGGTTGCCATCTTCCAAAACTGGCATGTTCAGTCCTGTCTGCAGGAGAGTCACCAAAATCCTA
Organism: Gavia stellata; assembly: GCF_030936135.1. Classification (NCBI taxonomy): domain Eukaryota; kingdom Metazoa; phylum Chordata; class Aves; order Gaviiformes; family Gaviidae; genus Gavia; species Gavia stellata. The sequence continues at coordinate 17,737,728 of NC_082599.1, read as the reverse complement.
GTGCATACCTCAGGGTAGTCAGTGGAATGGGTGCTTCTGGCTGTGAGTCAAGGAAGAAGAACGTTGTGGGGAAGTACCTGAGATCCGGAGATCACCATGCAAACCCCAGGCAGCCTACAAAGAGGAGCAGTAATACATACGCTCTGCACTGCCATCCAACTGCAGCGGGAGATATGCACTGAAATGCTTGCTTATTTTGGAAAAGGCTGAGAGCTTTTCTTTTTCTGCTTGGCCAATCTTTAAAATGGTAATTTCCCTGTGATATCAAATCCCATAATCATCAGTCACCCGGATAATCCTGATAATTTTCTTTCCGGAGCTATTTCCTGTTCTTTCTCTCTCTCACCCTATTATGATCCCCTTCAAGAAACGGGCACCAGAGAAGCCAGAAAGTTCAGTGTGTTTCATGTCAGGCATGTTTATTGTAGCAGAACAACTACCACAGAATCCTATTAGTTTTATAGTGTGTTTTTATGCTGATCTGAAGGTACCAGATGAAAGTGTAATGCAACGATAGCACTCCAATTTGACATGGGTCATGAAGGGCAAAATTGCTCACTAGGGACTACCATTTGAGCCCTAGCTCACACCACCCAGCTCAGTAGCAATATTGGTCCTCCTCTCATCTTCTCATTGCCGTTTGGAGTCCAAACCATCTTTGTGTGCCAAAGATCTTCACTGGGCTGACACTGCGAGAGCAGGAGGACAGCTGGCAAGAGTGGTGAGGGCAATTGCTTGTTGGCTGAATGCTGCCACCTAACAACAAAGTGCTCTTCTACCATCTCAAGGATTATACAAAGTGGGAAGTGTTTTCAAATCATCCTCCTGTCCTGAAGCAAACCTCAGAAGAAAAGGGTAACTGCCACCTCAAAAGGAAGGAAGAAAATTAGCATTTTATCAGTGGCTGGGTTAATTTTCTCTGACTCCACCTATTTTCAAAGTAGTTGGTCTAAACTATCCCTATACAGCCACTGGAGAAAGACTGCCACATCCAAAGAGTTCAGGATCTTGTCCCTGTTAGAGACTTCTCTTAGGATGGGAAGCCACACTAAGCAAAACCCCTCCGAATCAAGGTCTGCTCACTTTCCTCCTCTGGCTCCTCAGTTTGCTGTGTAATCGAAATCTCCGGAAGCTGCTGCCAAAGTCTACCCGCCTGCATGGCCACAAACGTGCAGGCATCACTGTGCTCATATTAATCATTGCCCTTATCACAGTCATGGCATTTATACTGAGCAGATCAGAGCATGGCACAAAGGCTGAGTGCCACACACACTTTGCTTGGTGACAAAGCCCATTTTAGTGTGGTTATGGCTGTCCTTTCCCACTGAGTGCCACAGAACAGTGGCAGATCCAGTGTGTATTGAAATAACATGATTTTTGTCTATTACAATACACAGTTTAAACCTTCTCTTTCATTTTACAGTATTAGGGCCCACATTTTATCTCATACCTAGGCTCCCAAGGTTGAAAGGCCAGGATTCACATGATCCTTGATTAAAAGACACAACAAGCTTTAGCAACGAAGGGTTGAACAATGACAACCTCTCTCCTGTAATCTGGGTGACAAAGCACTGGGTCAGAGTAGCAAAACCCCAACACTGGGCAGTTTTATAAGGAGATTTGATCCATGTCGGTCATGGAAGCTCTGTTTTTACTTGATCCGGGCACTGCAGAAGTGGTCAGATGACACAACCTCTTGCAATCACTTCCAGTTCTCCTTTTTTCCAAATAGCATCTGTAAACTAATGCAGTGCTATCCAGCCTGAAAAATAGGAAGCCTGGCTATGGCTAGGACCTGGGGGTGTTGATTGACAGCCGGCTGAATATGAGCCAGCAGTGTGCCCAGGTGGCCAAGAAGGCCAACGGCATCCTGGCTTGTATCAGAAACGGTGTGGCCAGCAGGAGTAGAGAGGTGATCGTGCCTCTGTACTCGGCACTGGTGAGGCCGCACCTCGACTGCTGTGTTCAGTTTTGGGCCCCTCACTACAAGAAGGACATTGAGGTGCTGGAGCGTGTCCAGAGAAGGGCGACGAAGCTGGTGAGGGGTCTGGAGCACAAATCTTGTGAGGAGCGTTTGAGGGAACTGGAGTTGTTCAGTCTGCAGAAGAGGAGGCTGAGGGGAGACCTTATCGCTCTCTACAATTACCTGCAAGGAGGTTGCAGAGAGGTGGATGTTGGTTTCTTCTCCCACGTGTCTAGTGATAGGACAAGAGGAAATGGCCTCAAGTTGCGTCAGGGGAGGTCCTGACTGGATATTAGGAAAAATTTCTTTACTGAGAGAGTGGTGAAGCACTGGAACAGGCTGCCCAGGGAGGTGGTGGAGTCACCATCACTGGCGGTGTTCAAGGAACGTGTGGACGTGGCATTGCAGGACATGGTTTAGTGGGCATGGTGGTGTGTGGTTGATGGTTGGACTTGATGATCTTACAGGTCTTTTCCAACCTTAATGATTCTGTGTGATTCTGTGTGACTCTGTGGTTGCTGTGCAGCTGAGGTAGTGAGGTTCTTAGGTAGTGACTAACAAGCGGCTGGATTTCAGACTAAGATGGATGTCTGTAGTCCACTAAAGGGCCAACACAGATCTGCACAAGGTACTTGTGGTGTTCTACCAAGAGGCCATGCAGATCAGGAAATGTCTACATACTTTATTTAGGCATGAACAGCATAAACTGAACATGCAACAGTGCATGCGAGTGGAGCTCTCAGATGTATGTCTTGTGTATAGATGAAGTAATCCACCAGCTGAGAAGATGCATAACAGAGGACAATAACAAAACCCAAATTCACATGCCTGCAAAAGGAACTGACTGCACATATATATAAAGGGATGTAGTTTGGATTATTTTTCTGGGTTTTGGTCAGTTAAGAACCTCATCCTCTTTTTTAGCTGTTTGATCAGATTTAGCTCCCCATCTACCTGGGAGCTATGCAGGTAGGTAGGGAGCTGCAATTGTGTGATGAATCCAGTGCTGGGCTTTACAGCTGGGAAAGGTTTAATCTCTATTAAGGCTTTATTCCTTAATCCGTAAAGAAAGGAAGATTAGAAACAGAGTCTGGAGCAGCCGTGGTTCTGGGAGAGCAGCTGTCCTCAGGAGTGCAGTTTCATGGTGGGCTTCCCAAGGCTCTGAAGGTGGTCAGGAGACAGGACAGCCAGAGGGAGGATGGCAAAAGGTGGCAGGTTCTGCTCTTCTGGACTTAGCCAAAGCCTGTGAATATTTTGACTCCTTGCTCAGCTGGGCCCAAGTTATTAGTTTAATGGCTATCCACAAATGTTTGCACAAAAGGCTGGGTTGCCTGCTTGCGCAAACTTTTCGGAATAGTTAATCTTCAGTCAGTAAATCATGGTTTGGGAGCAGAAATAAAATAGTGACTAGCAAATAAGCAGTGACACAGAGCTCTCCTCAGCTGTGCCAGAAGATGAGCTGAAACCTGCACGTTCTCCTGTGGCCACGGTGGGTATGGGCAGATCATCTCCTACCTCCTGGCCTGTGACACAGCTCTTCCTGGTCATGTTCAGGCATGGTAACATTTTCTTATATGGGCGGATAACTGTTGCAACTATAATTATAGATAGTAACTGCATTAGAAAAGATAAAGTCTCCTGGTGAGTGACTCATGAACAGGAAAAAGGACACAGCTTGTCAAAGGCATCTGCAACTAATGGCTAACTCTGTTCTTTCCTCTGGTTCAGTGAGGCTATGAGTTGCAGCTCCCGACCTGCACTTGGGCTCAGCAGCGATTCAACTGCGGAAGCTCAGCTCAAGGGATAATGTCAGAAAATTGTAACCTGAGAAAAGATCCCTTGAACAACACTGTCAGGCATTTTGGTGCTGGTCTTTGTTTGTCCCTCCTCATTGATTTGTTTACACTGGAATGGAAAGGTAAAATAATATTCAGTTTTGTAAACAGATCATCAGTAAAATACCCTTTGTTAATATTAATAAATAGCTTGCTTAAGAAAAACCCCCAAGTCCCTGTGGTAGGTATTAGCCTTTGGTTTCCAGTTACTCAACCTCTTTACAAGTCTTAGGGTTCTCATAAACTTTGAATGTTGTAGTAAAAATATTTATAGGGTAAGTCAAAGAAAAACATAAAATTGCATTCAAGTTTTGACAGGAGTAAAACTACTTATCCTGCTTATTTTTTATTATAGAAAACTGGATGCTGTGACCTCACTAAAAAATGATAGCTATTTAAGCAGAAAGGTTGGAAAGGATTTTGTGCATGTTAGTATTTCCTTTCTGAAGTATTAATATTTACCTTGGGAAACTCTTAAGTGCTTAATTGGAAAAGACAGACAAGAGGTGTTCGTGGTGTCACAGGCTATTTATGGAGTCACAACAAAACTCTGTGTGATAATTCCAGATGATACTTCAGTCAGAAGCTACGTTGACTTGCATTTTCACTGGTCTAAGATTTGGGCTTAGTAAAGGCTAGATCCACCACGAATACCTGAGTTCCACCTCAAGTGCTTCAACTCAACAGTCAGATCCTAGAAAACCCACTTTCAACTTTGTCCAGTCCTGTAGATGCCTAAAGCCCCTACAGCGTCTCCATTTCCACTGGCACCCCACCCTGATCCAGGCATCACCAGGCTGCACAGAACTCCAGATAAGCCTTTGCCTACCTGGCCACTGCCTTATCTTGCTTGTGAAGTGTGAGCCAGCTGGCAGGCTCGGAGCATGCTTGGTGCCTCAGACTTTGCATGGCAAACAGCACAGGACACGATTTCCAGGACTGGGCTGCCTGCCTGATGCTCTGTCCTGTATCCACCTGTACTGGGAAAGGGAAACCTGCTTTTAAATTCTCACCTGGTTTCAGGTCCTCTCAGATCCCAGGGAAGTGCTTGAGACAATCTGAGATGTGTTTTCCTCCATCTCTTTGTTGACTTGGTTCTATGTTGTCGTAATAGTTAGACACTTTGGGGGGCTGTAAGTGAGAAAGAGACCCTGATTAACCTCTAGGTTGTAAAGATACTTACATAAGGTATGGAAAAGCTGCGGTCAAGTCAGACTCAGGCTGAGAGAAATAAAGGATGCTAGGTTACTGCTCTCTGGTAGCCAGGCTTTTTAGGAGACCTGTCAGTGAACATCTTAAATCATTAATCTGGCTTAAAAATTCAGGCCTAAATCTCATAAAAGAGATGCAAAGTTTGGACTGGGCTGAGAAGAGAAGGAGAAAAAGGTCTGCAAATGCTTTGCTTAAAATGCCTGTGTTAACGGTGAGGATTTCCATTCTGCAAGAGACTGTCCAGTTGAGAAGCTGCTTGATGGGGACAGGGACAGCCTAATCACAGCTCCTGAAAAGCAAGCGTCACATAGCACACCTAGTACAAGTCTAAGCATAAATTATCAAGTGACCTGAGCTGCCGTATAGGCATTAAAACAAGTGGCTGGGGTTTTTTTTAAGATCTGAAGTGAAAAATTTGGTCATCACATCCCAGAGCACTTGGGCTGGTGGCACCTCTGATCATCCAGCTTTCACCTGGCCTCCTCCATGGGAGAGCAGCTGAGCAGCTGCTGGAAAAATCTTTTCACAAACATTTTCAACAAGAAATTCCATTTTATCCCTTTCCTGATGAAGATTGGTTCTTCTCGCTCAGCAGCAGGGTTTCAGTGATGGCTCATGGTGGGCAGGCTGCCAGGCACCTCTTCCCCGGACTGAGAGCTGAGGGCCAGGCACCCACTGCAATGGGAATCTCCCAGGATATCCTCTCCTGTAAAAAATGTTGTGTTCCTGATTCATCCTAGGTTTTGGATTAAAACTTATGTAAGAAAAAGTGAAGTTTTCTTTGTGGCAAACACCCCCACCCCTCTTTAGTCTGGGCAAAGCATCCCTGTGCTGCTCTGCACACCGGGCTGCGGGTGCAGCTCCCCTGCAGGGAGCCCGGTGAGGCCTTTGCTCAGCCTTGCTGGGAGGGAGTCGGGTGGCAGCTCCTACGGCTGTACTTAACACCCGCAGCCTGACAGTGTTAACACACACCTGGAGCTTTTTATTGCTATTATAAAATGGGAGTTTAGTTAACTTACTGTCCCACCATATTTAGACAGAAAATATCCAAAGGTTTCACTACTACAAGCCAAAAACTTAAAAAAAGGTGCTATAATAGGAAGTCCCTGTCTCTGTTTTGAGACCTCTTTTTCATTAGGAGGTGACCAATATATGACTGTCCTTTCTCTTCGTTTGTCTTTTGTAGATGAGGCATTATGACTTCTCTTAGGGGTGGTTTTTATGGGTAACAATACAGAAATAATTTCATAAGAACTCTCACTTCTTGCAGCATCAGCTACAAGTTACAACATAAAACCACCAAACCCTTGAAGATTATGTGAGAGCTATAGTTTGATGAGCCATTAAATCAGGTAACCATTATTCCAGATATTTCAGTTAAAAAAATGTTTTAATGTTGTCTTTTTACTGCACTGCTTACTTTGCATGATCCTGTTTTTAATCAGCTCCCTCAGTAAGAACCACGGATAAATACCACCTTCACATGTGCGCACAAGTTCTGAACTTTGAACGAATGCAGTATGTTAATACATATTAATCTGTTTACTTACTTAGTCTGTGTCTGGTCACAGCCAATAAATCCACAAATCCAGGCGCTGCTGATTGTGCTGTGGGCATGTAAGCACATAGTACACAAAGAAAAACCTGGAAATTTGTCAGCTCATGGAAAGCTGGACCTTACTTTGTAAAATGGGATGGTGCATATGCTGAAGATGTGCCTTCAGAGGTGCGCTGCTGTGTGCCACGCAGTGGTAGCTCATTTGGCCTTGCACACATTGCAGAGCAGGATGCTGCTCTCACCTCAAGGATGTGATCCCGAATTCACTGACCTGCTGGATGTTAGTTATGAGCACAGCCTCAGTGAGTGCACCCAAGTCTCATGTAAGACATCAAACCAGGCATCATGGCGGGTTTATGTGATCTTTTTTTTGCCCTTGATAGAACCTGAAAGGGGCTGGGTAAGACTCATGTACTTTACATGTACTCAGAATTGGTTTCTTTGTAGGATGGACACATAGATGTTAATTAGGTACGAAGATATTGTGCAACCTCACCAGGGAGGCATGAGGTACTGCCTTGCTTTGGGTGTGTTAGTGCTGAGCTTGATGTTGTAATGACTGTGTGCCTCATTTGAGGGCTTAGGGGTAACTGGCCTCCAGGGATATTGCACTTTGAGTTTGAACTGTATACTAAAATCATCTGACTTCTTGTTTGGAAAGAGAAAAAAAAAAATCTTTGCTGTATTTTTTGTCACCTTCTGAATGGGACAAAAGGCTGAGAAGGAGAATCCAGGTACATGTTCCTCTTGGCACAATCTCCCTGTCTCTCCCCCATGGTTGTCTTTGATATTAAGCCTCACTGGCATGCAGATCTGGGGCAGAACCTTCTGGAGTAAACCCGTGCCTTAATTTGACTGAAAAAGCGCTACTAGTTGGGGGCTTGGGGGACGTGGGTCTCCCCCCCTCCCCTCCCCGAGCTCTGCTTTCTGTAAGTGCCTCTGGAGCTTGCTCCATGTAGTGTACCGGGGGTCCAGTAACACTTTAGTGAAGACGTATGTTAATGCTGAGTGAGCAGAAGCTAACAGACTCGCAGAGCAACCTTGGCAGCTCGCCCCATTTTTCAGATTTCAATGTACCTACAAAAACTTAAAAACCCAGAAGAAAGCCCTCTCTACATTTTGGCCTAGAGCAAATTCTGGTGTAAGTAGTTCATCAAGACACACTCTCTTTAGCTCCTTAAACACACAGCTAGATCAAAATAAAGTATGAAGAGCATAAAGTAACTCACAGACATCGTTTATTAACACTGAGGCCTGCTGCAGGAAGAAAGTGACCTAGTAAATATCTCCCTGAGTAGTAAAATAGCTGCTGTAAGGAGTTATAAGAACTTTTGTGAGCTGTAATTCCCTAAGGAAAAAAAAAAAAAAAAGAGGTTTTTACAATCTTTCATCTCTGCTTGAAAGCAGAAATAAAAAGCCTGCTCCTAAACTACTAGGTGCTTGTGAGCAGCCTGCTAATAATGTCATCTTCTGTCTGGTCTTAAGGAAAAGAAGAGATATGGAAAGAAAACAAACTCACAAACAGCGCTGGTCAGCTTTATGAGTGCTACAACTTCAAAGACTGGAAGAAACGCTCCCCAGACTGGCTATTTTGAGGATCAAGAGTTCAGGAGCTTTAAAGGACCTTTATTAGAGAAAACCCTGCATGAGAAACTAACAGTTCCTGATGATACTGCAAATGGATATCTTGCACTGGCAGTCCTGCATGTAACAAACCTACTCTCATTCTGAGGAAAAGTCAACAGTATGAGCCTACTTAGTTTTTGCTTGTCTATATTGTATTTTAACCAAGCATATTTTACACAAGGCTGCAGTGTGGTGATGTGTGCGAATACCATCCATCCCCTTTTTACTGCTGACTAAACTGAGATGGAGGGGAAGTGCAGCCAAAATTTTCATAACCAATCTTAGGTTTGGGATCCTTCCATCTGGGTTGCTGAGTGTGAGATACACAGACATGTCTATCAGGGCACTCCAAATCAGCGTGATGGAAGATTTGGAGGGTACTGCCCTGTCCTGAGTGGATGCTCTATGTAGAAAGGAGGAAAGAATTGCAGAATGTTATGGGGAAACAGATTTCGTAATCCAAGTGGACTCCTCATTAAAATGTCCATTCTCTGTTTTGAAAATGAGCAGAACTGTGGCAGTTTAGCCCTTTTGGTTTGCTTTTTTATTCTTGCAAAGTGTAATGCATTAGTTTTACGTTGCACATGCAGTACTTTTGGCAGTGTGAGAATAATGCAGATGTGTAAGTTCCTTAGAAGCTCTGTTATCTTTATCAACATTGAGCAGAAAAACCAAGGCAGAACATTTATGCTGAACTATGTCCAATTAAATGTATTCTTGCTTATCCTCTCTCTGTACCCATTTTTTTTCCCCATGGCAACTGCTGATCTGAGTTTAGCTGCACAGTGTCTAAGAAAGTTTACAGCAAATGTTCTAGCAATCAGAAATGTGATCATCCTCAAAGGATTTAGGACAGTAAAGGGAATGCATATCAAAAGAAAAGCTAGAATGATTTCTCCATTTGCTCCACAAACAGCAAAATACGCTAAAAAGAAATGCAGCAGATTGTGTGCTAGATGCCAGCACTGCGCTTGCAAATAATGAGTTAACCACTAAGTTGACCGAAATAAATGTGCATTTTTTTTTCTTTTGCGGACAACTGAGACTCTAACAAGAACCACGTCTGTAATAAAAGTTATGATGTCTCTAGCAGGAACTGGTAGTGCAAATCAAACATACCATTAGCTTGTCAGGCTCAGCCAAGTGAAATAACAAGCAGCTGGGTAGTGCTGTACACTGAAATGGAAAACTGTTGCCCCTTAACAGAAGATTTCCTCAGAGAAAATTAAGCATGAGGGGCAGCGACAGACCTGGTTATTCATGAGCACGGTGTCATGCGGAGGTCAGTGGAAGGACCTTACTTAAACCATCATTCTGGTTCAGGAAATGCTGCCTGACTCCTGAAGTTAGCAGAGCAAACTCTCCCCAACACCTCGATGAGTAAATCAGGGTAGTGGGGAAGTGCCTGGCACCAGGCAAAACGGAGAAGGAAGGTGCAACATGCGATTTCCCATCTGACTGGCCATGCTTGGCCATGAGACCCAAGTGCTTTCAGCTCTGAGGAGATGGAGGGGAGGACGGAGTGTGCCTGGGTAAGGGGGGAAAGGGGATCTCTTCTTGTTTCTAAGGGTACTGAATAATAAACCTGGAAAGTGAAATGTTTCCCTGTGGCAGACGGGGAATTGGATGCAGACTGCGCTGGGCTAGATGAGTTTTTGTACTTTGGGCTTTCAGTTAAACCCAAGCTGTTTGTGTTGTTGCATGCTCTTTTACAAGCTTTTGGCTGATGGAGCCTGGGTGGCAGAGTGGAAAATTGTTTGGGAGGTTTGTGTAGCCGTGTGTGTGTTCTGCGGCCCCAAAGCCAGACATTGTTTATTGAGTCCTGCAAGGGATCCTGGTAATCGCAGCTGATTTGCAAAAGCATATCTGTTGCCCATGTGTATCAATTAGATTGCAGTATTTGTGTACAAATCACAGTCTTGATATTGATCCCGCAGCTCGCGGCCAGCTGAGAGCATTTTTACGCTTGTCTGGAGGGAGGTACCGCTATTAAGCCATGGTACTCCATTTCCATAAATTTCTGCTGCCCCTGCAAAGGTGCACCCAGCTTTCAAATGCAGGTCCATGTCTAGCAGCTCCCTCCCGTTGAATTCCAGCCCATGAAATGTCCACAGACATCTCCATCACAGCCACCTGCCAGACCCACCGAGATCCTCAGCTCCTTGCCTGGGTCATGAAAGCCCCGTATCCATTTTTGGGCCAGCGGTCTGTACAGGAGAAGGTTGGGCTGCATTTCCCAGAAGCCAGCTCTTGAAAGAGGGAGTTTTAAAGGAGATAAATTTGTTTTTTATGGCTCCGAGTGCTGTCGGTTCCCATCCTTTTCTCAATGCTGGAATATGCCCAAGTCTGAATAGAAAATGAAGGAAACAGCATTTTGACCAAAAAGCTTTCTTTTCACAGAGCAATTCTAAACCACTTCCATGTGCCCGTGGCACATGTAGGCACTGCTTCCACCGGCGACATGTCTAATCCAATCCCAAGGGAGTGTAACAGCATCTCTCCTGAAGAGGAACTGCCAGGCCATTTCTGGGTCGGCAAAGGTCCCCCCAGTTACTGCCAGGCACTCCAGCTCTCAGTCTCCTGGGGGGCGATACATGCTTCGCAGGCTCAGCCCCGACTGACACTGCCCAGGGCAATTTTCAATGTCCAAATTTTCAGAATAAAATCTGGAGTGTAAAAGGCATGGCAAGCTTTTGCCCAGCTCTAATAACTAGAATTGGTTAGAAAAGTGCTACAAGTATATTGCAAAAGAAAATCTCCAAATGCTTTTCTTTGCAACTCTTTCCATATTATTTTTTATTTAAAAATACAGTTGTGTTAATTTTTTCATTCAGTAACATCCCTCTTCCCTTCATTTTTCCCTGCCTCGGAAAAAAGGGAAAAAAAGGAGGGAGGAAGAAAAGAGGGTTGCTGGGATGATAATGACTTGAAATGTTTTTCTTGAAAAGTTAAAACATTTTGGAAAGAAATTTTCCACATTTCTTCTTGCTTTTGAAAGATCCTTTTTAAGAAAAATGCTTTAAACTCCAAGTATTGGCTAACTTTATAAACAAAATTCTTTCCCTGTTTTATTAAGGGAAGTAAACAAAGCACAAGTGATGGCTGAAGCAACAGTTTCCAAGATGATTGACACACGGGAACTTTTATCTTTTCAACTATAAACTTTGATTGGTTTTCGTCCCCCCTGCCTCACTTCCTCCTTTCCTCTTTCTAAAAATTATTGCCCTTCTGTTTGTTTTAATGGTGTTTATGTAATGTCATAAATATTCTTGTTTAGAACTGTAATTATTCCCTACGATTAATTCTGTTCATTCTGAGAGGTTGTGCAAGTTTTTCACTGGAGGGTATGTCTTTTATGTTCATGCGTTTCTCTGTGTAAAATGCAATGTGTCCATTACTAAAGCTGTGCCTGGGAAGGCAGGGTTAACGCTTTTCCTTTTTCCTGTGGCAATGTTTGGAAGCATTTTTGTGGAGTGTTAGTATCATTCCTTTTCGGGTTGGGATTAAGGTAATTGACAGGGCGTTGGGCCAGGGGTCCTTTAGCTGTCCAGCCTCGGCTGCATGGGGTGGAAGCATGCCATGGCCAAAGTCACTTCCTTTCTCTTTCTTTTATATCCCATTAGTCTGCCTGTGTTTTCGATTTCAGAGGAATTCCTATAAATACATCAACTGTAGCTGCTAATTGTGGGTAAAACATCAACTATGTGGAGGCGGTGGGAGTTTTCCCAAGATAAGGGCTACGGGACTCAGCCCTCTGTATTCTCCGAAATGTATTTGCAGTACGTGGAGATAATGATCAGCATTTTTGTGACAACTGTTCTGTGTTACGTTAGGGCAAACAGTTGAAATCAGACCTTAAATAACAGGCTGAGTCCCATCCAAGACTGCAGAGGTGACTGACAGTGCATAAAGGCCAGATGCGTGTACATGGTGCCCAGCACGTTTACCTTTGGTGTTGTGCCTCACGTAACGAGTTAAAAGAAGATGGACAGCAAGACTTTCATGCCCCAGAGCAAAGGAAAAAAGCTTGGAGGAAACGAGTAAAAGTTATACTGTAGAGAATGTATAGAATATATACTCAAAATACACAGCTTGTCTGCTTCAGTGTATTTCAGGCATATTTTTACATGGTATCATGTTTTCCTAATGTCTTAGCAGCTTGAAAAGCCTAATCTTCTGGAAATGTTTGGCTGTCTTCCTCTTAGATGGTTTCGCAAGCAATCCTGTTAATGCCCAGATGAATTGACTGTGATTATTCAGCATAAAATGAAAGAAGTTATGTACTATTTGGGGAACTTGTAGAATTTAATTTTTGTTCAACTCATTTGCAGAAGCCCTCTAGGCAGCTTCTAGTGCCGTCTGGCGAAGGTTTGTAGCAGGGGATCAGCATGCTGTTGTTTAACACCCGAAGGAGAAATAGGCTGAAAGCACAGGGCCCTGTTTTTGGCACTGCAGGAGGCCCGCAGGCACCCCTCGGTCCCCAGAGAAAACCCACTTGATGCCATGGGGATCCTGCGGTCATGGAGGGGGTCAGCCGGGCTGGAGGGGAGAGGACAACCTGGCAGCTGCAGAAAGGAGAGAGCGTTGGACACAGCTCTCGCTAAGCCAGACCATGTTTTTGCCATGCTCATTCAGTTATATCTGTATCTAAAAAAGAGAAGAATGAAAAAGTGACTAGAAATGCACTTTAAATAAAACAGTCTATAAAAACAGGCAGGAAACCATTGGGAGACTTCAGTGGAAAATCCCAGAGGAGGCAGGTGTCCCCACACACTCCCTTTCCAGGCCTCGTCACAGAGCCGGGGATCTCATTAGGTCATGTTTACCGAAGGCGCTTGTTTTCTGTCTTCTGAGTCAGCCAGCAACAGGACATGGGGAGGACAAAGCCTGTCCAAAGTGACCACCGATGGAGCCAGCCCTATTCATGGATTAGGGCTGCCATGGAAACTTGGTTTGCAGAGCTCACCACCGCAAACATGGAATGAATGGCCAGGTCAGCACCCGAGATTAAAGGGGAGGGAAGGAGGGGGTTGAGCAACTGTTTGCTGAACTCATTTCAGGAGCTTTCTCGGAATAGTCCAATATTCCAAAAATTGGAATGAAGAGTTTTTTGTTAAAACCGGAGCGAGGATTCCCCTTGTTTGAGAAAAGGGTTGTGTCCTTTGGATGCATCCAGCGAAGGACAGCAGGAGAGCTTAGCTAAGTATTGATTTAACTTCAGAATGACCTTAAAAGACCTAAAAGAGGTTTAATGATCAGCCATATGCTGAAAACGAATCCCAGAGGGCTTATCATTTAATGTAATGATTTACACAACGTGTTATCAGCCACTAGATTAGGACTTCTACTTGTGATTCTGATTTTGATCATTGTGAAACAAAACTCATATCCAGGTTTTGACTGTACTGATCTATTGGCTACCTAAGCCTAGATGTGTTAAAAGCAAGATGGACTGTTTCACCACCTGGAAAATAAAACTTCTCTTACAACCTCAAAGAATGAAGTTTGCAGCAAAGTATATTTTAACAAGCACCTCCGCTTCTCTTTTTTTTTTTTTTTTAATATCTGAAATGATATATTTTTTCCCTCCAAGTCCCATAGCTGGGGGATAGCCTGTGATTTGGGAGACCTAGATTTACATACTACTCTCTTACAGTCTTCCTTATGACCTAGAACAAGTTCCTCTGTCACAGGAGTTCAGAAAAATGTAGGTGTGCTCTCTGCAGCCTGGCAGTATCTACCCCATGGACTACCTGCATGTTGTGAAATGCTCAGCTGGAATCTGGGCACCTGGGAGCCAGCTCTGCTCTGAAACCTAGCACAGATGCATGGAAAATACCATAAAAGCCAGAAGTGCAATTCATCGCCTCAAACTTTAGACCTGGAGGGAGCAGAGATGGCTAATGTGGTTTTATTAATTTCTTGCTTAAACCATTGCTCTTAGATGCAGCTGTGAACGGCACTCAGTCAGGTTAGAGGAAAAAGCTAGTACATGAAAGTCTGGGAGATAGCTGCAGTGCTCTGGTAGGTGTACCTTCCTAGTTGGATACTGAATGTTATTCCTTGACTGTGTTTTTCAGCCAACTGGGCACCCATTTTGGAGAACTTTTGTTTAAAACTTATGTCCTTAGCAAGAGAAATGTCAGAAAACTCGTTACTAAACTCAAAATTGAGCCCACGGATACTTTTCCAGACAGTAAAATATTTTCTCTCTCGGCTGAAGAGACTGTGGTTTGACATTCTTCGCTCTTCACAAATCCAAGTTAACCAGTTCTTTTTATCAGAGTTACTCCTATTTGCTATGAGGCAGTTGCTTAATACTTGTATTAACTATCTTGCTGAGGTTATACTGGTTGGTCATTCCCCAAATTTTCCATTTCTGCATAAGATAGCGTGTCAACCTTTCTCTAGTGCTCTGGGGCCTCATAAAACCTCATGAGTTTCTAATGGCTCAGCAGTTGTCCTGGGTAAGCTGAAAACTGAATTTCCTCATTCCTTCCTTGTGCTGGTCTTATGCAGAGAAGTTTGAGTGTTTAAAACTCTGCTGAATGAAAAAACTCAAGTAGGGGAGAAGTGCTGGAAATCAAGCAAAGCCAATGCAAAAACCTTCACAGTCTTTATTGGAAGGGACACCTGGAATGGTGGGCATAAAGCTGAAGAGGGACAGATTGTGGGTTATGTAAAACTAGGCACTAGCAGTAAACGCAAGAAAACATCCAACTCTCATACAACACCCTCTAAATTATCTGTTTGCAGCAGCACACTACAGGAATATGAACTAAAAGAAGAGAAACTGCAAAAGTTTGATCTCCTAATGTTAATATTGGAGCACCTGCAGTCATCTATGGAAATGCAGATTTTTAAGTTCTGCGTGGGCACGCTCATCTCTACAGAGCTGCCACGGGATCTTGCTTCACACATGCACATGCAAACCTCAGCCACCCTTGTTGCTCTGATTCCTCTGGGAGAAGTGACCTGAACATTTGTTTTCTTTCTCAGCCTGTGGCTCAATATCTAAAAGTCCACATGCGTGTGCATCTGGCTCACTCTGGCTGGGATGCCTCAAAGCTGCCTTTTCTGCTTATAGAAATGTTAATAGTTTCTTGCTAAATATGCTAAAGAGGTTCCTTAGATCCTCATTTACACGTTTTGTATTATCTGTGTTTTTGTTTTTCATGGTTTATTCTTCCCTCCCACAACTTGCCACTATCCCCTTCATTAACCCGCCTAACTGAAAGCTGACGTTTTCTGATTTATTGTTCCAAGTCCTCTTAAAGTAGCCAGTCAGAAGAATAGCTGTGCCCCTGTTTGGTTAAAGGAAGATATCTAATACCAAATTTTGTCTTTCCTGTGCTTAAAAATATTTTTTCCTCCGCTCTCAGTAAGAGATGAAAAGATGACCCTACAGAGCAGAAGTCTCCATTAAATCAGCCAGTGGAGAGGAGGCAGGCTGGGTTTTTCATTTGAGTTTATTTTGTTTTGTGCTTAAATCTATTTTGTTAACCCATGTTGGAAAAAAAAAGGGGGGGAGTTGCTAAAAGAAGGGCAATTGCATCCTCCCACTGGAATTCAGCCTACAAGCTACCCTTTCTTTGGAGCTGGTTTGATTTCCCTTGGATTTTGCTTCTGCAGGCAGAGTGTTTTATCTGCCTTTTAGCCTCTGACCCAGAGGTGTGACCTTTTCACTTTTATCTCTTTTGGAGTAAGCCTGGGCCCTGTCAAAGTTCCCCGAGAGACTAATGGTAAGTGTGGAGCAAGAAGGGTCATTTCTGACAGTAAAGAGGACAGAGCGCTGTGGTGGGTGATGGTGAGGTGCCCCCAGGCTGCTCTCTGCGACAGGTACCTGCAGTTGTGCAGCCACAGCAGCCGTCTCTGCCGGCACCCCTGATGGAGCAGCAATGACGACCTGACTTCAGGCAACCGAGGGCTAATCCCTCCTAAACCTCTCTTTGCCTCCCACCCTAGCCATGCAGCAGCCATAAATAAAGGCATAATCAGTTTCAGGAGAGATGCTTGCTTATCGCCTTTTGTTTAAAGCAGACAGATTTAGTCCTGGTATAAAACGGCTCATGGAAATAATATTCAGCTGTTACTATTAGCCTTTATGCTTTTTAACTCTCCCTTCTTTCTATAGAGAAGTCTTTTCTGTGTCCTTGAATGCAAGAAGCATTGAGCTTTAAAAATGTATGTTCAGTTCTTGTATTTCACAGATCCACAAAACCTGGGTTCTGGGATGCCTTACAGCAGCAATGTCAGCAACAGCGTTTCTCAAACTGCTCGAAAAGGAGAGGGAAAATCAGCACAAGAAAAATGTATTTGTGACGCAGAGCTGCCTGGGAGGTCTCCTACCAGGATGTTCCTAACGCTGGAGCAGGAAGAGAAGCTGCATAAGTGACGTGATCGAGTTTCCTCTTCGTGGTGCTGGTATCTGTTTCAGAGCCTCGGCAGTGACTGCTGTGACGGGTCCCGCTCGTCCTGCTTGAGCATGGAGGGACAGCAACCGTGCAGGAGCTGCAGAGGCTCACCCTGCCTCAGGCTGCTTCGTGGTGCATCTGTACGTATGGAACAAGCACTCCTTCAGGCTGCTCTATTTCCTGACCTCAGCGGAGAAGAGGGAAAGGAAAAGGCGAATAACAGCTACAAGCTGTGGGATTCCCTCCTTCTGTTTTGGAAAAGGAAGTGCAGAAGGGAGTCAGAGAGCCAGGGAAAATGAGTGAGGTGGTTTTTGTGCTTTTGATTCAAAGCCTGCAGTCTGCCTGCGTGCTTCCACTTGGTTCCAGTGGGTGTGAGATTGGACCAGAACTTGTTTTGTAAAAAGGGGAGCGAGGGGTGTGCAGAAAATTCCATTACAAGAGAAGGTCTTGCATCACAGGGAAACCTTTCTACCACACATTGTGAGGAACAAAGTCCGGCTGGAGATCCCCATTGCAGGGAAGTGTGGGGAGGTGACGTATTCTGGTAGGGAAAGGGAGAGTTTTCAAATATTCGGTTTTTATTAAAAAAATTCCCACAGAAATTTTCTGTGGAAAGGAAGGATTTATCACAGAAATTCCCCACAAAGAATACAGCTGCTCTCTATAAAAACCTTTCCAGTTTTAAATAGAAACATTTCCATCTAGCTTATCCTAGAGGTGACGGCTCTGACCCTCAGGTAGCCTCCGGAGGGTGATGCGGATCACGAGTGCCATCCTTATAGACATGGCTGGATATAGCTACAAAAGGGGGCATAGCATGTGTTCAATATCCTGTAAGAAACACAAGATAACAAAGATTAGGGAGTCCTTCCCTCTCCAGCTCTCTTGTGCCCAAAAGCCACTTTGTGCATGTGCAGTAGCTCTAATGAACCAGAGCCCATCAGAGTAAAACCAATCACCCGTTAATAACACAGCCCAACAAAACCAAGATGCTTTTCTAGAAACAATGCTTTTGCTCTTTTCTACAGCACAAATGCTCCTAAGCATGAAGATGGCTTGTACGCTCTAACGCACATGGCTCATTTCTTCATTATATTTCCAGCATGTGTGCTTTGGTGGAATCCACTCATCTGCAACATCTCTGCTCTCCCCACAGACCAGCCCACTGCATGTTGGAGGCTGGTGCTCATGCCAGCTTCCATTGTGTGCCACATCAGTGGAACATGAATCATGGCTGGTGTTTGGGCTTTCCAGATGAAGTTTCAGATTTCCAGCTCTTCTCTTCTTTGATTGTGACAGTGCTCTTATTTACCTTGCTGTTTTTTACTAAAAAAAAAATAGATGTTAAGGCAGAAAAAAGAAAAGTTCACCCAGAAATGAACCATGAATGTCCACCTCCCAGTTGTACAGAAAATCCATTCTGCATTTATTTCCTAAAATAACTTTTTTGAAGAACCTTTTTTTTTGCCTGGGAGATTAAAAAAAAAGCTTATTGGAACTCGTGGGTCGAGAATTCATTTGATTCACATTGATGGTCTACTTCAGGCTAATGGCTGAACTTGGCTTTAAAAAACCACTGCATTATTGTAAGGAGTTTGTCTTGCATTAAATGTAAATAGCCTTTCAATGGTCATGATTCATTGTGATAAGTCATCATAAACCGGTGTAAAGAATAATATCAAACAATAAAAATGATAGTTTGCTACTGTGGTGGATCCTTATATTTTCAAATGTCTAATGTCGATTTTATCAGGTCTTTCCTGGAAGCAAAAAATCTTCTCAACCTCCCATGGAAGCTGCTCTACAGGACTGGAGCCAGCTGCACTATACAATCTCTCCTTCTACTTCTTGTATCTTCCTTTCTTGAAACTTTCAGCTGCCACCAGATGACAGTAACTTCTGACAAAAACTCTAGTGCCACTTCCTCAGGGTAGGATGCGAAGCTGGGTATCTTTTGCTGTTCTCTAGCTGTACATGCATATCTTTATGATGGGCTGACCCCCAAGCCCACAAACCCACAATACCCCCTCCTTCCCCACCAAGTAATTTATTAGAAGTAATGACTCCTGAAAACAAAAGTCTCCCATGTATCAGACAAAAGTGGAGAAGGGTACGGTTTGGGTCTAGAAAAGCCTGGGTACAACTCTTAGCTTTGCCACATAACTTCTCTGCAAGTAATTATGCTTCTTTGCACCCCACACATAAAATGGAGATATAAAAATGGTCAGTCACAAAAGTTGTCTCAAGTCTTGCCTCAAAACTTGCCAGGTCTCTAAACTGTCATGGTTTGTTTACCCTCTGATTTTCAGCCTGTGAGATAGGAGAATTTGAGCCATTTTCAATCTTTTTTCTGAAATCACTTAGTTAAAAAGATCTCGGGCAACAGGGTTTTGGCAAAACAGGATCACACAATGAAATTCCCAAAGTTGGCTCTTGGGGCATCTCTGCCCAGCTTCAGGCTTTAAGCTTGACACGTTATACCTGACAGTGATGTTAGCTGGGGTTTTGATTTTGGAGGCATTTTTATATGAAGACAGCCAGAACGCAGACTCTGTTATGCATGCATGAAAGTGCTTAGTTGGGATGTTATACTTCATTTGGGCATATACCTGTTACCTGTTGGGATAATGGCTTTAGTTGATGCCCACTGCCTCTTCACCAATAGACTTTATTTATAGCAGTGCACTGGTGAATGGTGAATTTCTTAAAGCAGAGAGGCTCCTCAGATCTGTACTTGTTCCAACCTTGTCAGAGGCAAATATTCCAACATCACATGCGTTTTTGCAATCCCCATTGCAGACATTTAATTGCAGGATGATTCAGGGCACTCTAAGCAGCCAAATTTCCCTGTACAGTCAAAGAGGAGCAGTCTCTCCAAGGGTGTTTCAAAGCACGGCTATTGGCTGCCAAGTGCTAGACAGTATGACTGTCTCTGTCCCAAATAATTCAGCCTCTCACAAGAAAATCATGAATCAGGCTGAAAAATTGCAGGACTTCTTAAAAACAGAAAGGGTAATTTTGTTTGCTTTTCTAAGTGCACTTGTGTCAGGTTTTCAGGCTGTTCCTCTCCAGTCTATGATGCCAACACATTTACTATGTGATTGAGCTCTATGGGGGCTCTTGGTTCCTGACTCTGGGCCTCCTGCAGTAAAAAAAGTAACATATAAAAACAGAAAATCTCAAAAAGCAGCTGATGGAGAGGCCTTCTTGCTTTCCTGCAGGCTGTTCACCTGGCAGCTTGGCCATGGCACCAATGGACAAGGACCTCTGGTTCGGAGTCCCTCAGGGGGCAACAAGCAGGGACCATGGGGTTTGGGTCTCCTTGGGGCCATGTTCCCAAAGTTGATATGAAACAGGATTTTTTTTCATGGAATGGAGGAGAATCTAATTCCTTTCCAGCTTCAAAGGGATACTACAGGGCTGGATCCTGCAGCGCTCCGTGCACAGAGCTGGATCCTGCAGCGCTCTGTGCACAGATGAGGTGGGATCCAAGTATCTGACACACGCAGAGAACAGTGTCAAATTCGGTCTTAGCTTATTGTAATTACAGATTTTCAGCTGCAGTGAGCGCACTATTGCCTTGTTCTTCCTCAAGGCAGGTTTCTGTTCAATTATGCCAACCACCGCTTGAGGATTGCACATTGATTTTCCAATCCTGTCCTTGGAAATTTGGTGTCACGGCTTTGATAATACTAGTTTGCAATGTTGACTCTTTTATGCCTTATATTATCTTCTCTTGATGATATTCAGTGTGGTTATTAGCACATGAAGACTGTACTTCCTGGGATACACAGTGATTTCAGGCAAGCAAAGGGAAAAAAAGTGAAAAAAGTGGTTCTGGAAATATTCATTCTGTTGCCTGAATGTAAAAGGTAGCAAGAGGCACATGAAAATTTTCATTAGCTTGTGGGAGGGACACAAAGGCTTGGGTTATAAGGACCTATTATTATTTCAGATTACATAAGGCTAAAGAGAAATCCTTTATGAGACTTTTAGGATGCGGTCATCTGTTCCCTCCCCAAGCTACAAGCTCTCTGTCTCCCTCTTTGATGTGAGTAGTTCTATAAACTGGCTTCTGTAATTCCCATCAAACCTCCTTATAATATTGTTCATTCTAATAATGCCACTGATAACACTAAAACCAGCCAGTTCCCTAGGATACAGTGCAATAAATGTTTTATATAGTATCCTCCCTATAAAGTATGCTGAAGAAAACTTGACAATGAGAAGTGGAGTAGACGGGAAAACTTGGGGTAACATAACTTTCATGTGGGCAGTGGGAGAAAGTTTTGTATATTATAGAAAGGTTAAATATAGGCTGAGTCAAGACAAAGAGAGTGAACTGTGGTAGAAGTGGGAGATGCGCAATGAGAAATGGTTCTTTTTCTGACAAGCAGAGAAATGGAGAATATATTTTGAGATTCAGAAAGGTGATAACTGAAGAAGCAAAAGAAGTAGTGAAAAAGCGTATCAAGGAACAGACATGGGGCAGAAGGACTGGAAAAATGTCAGTGTCTGGGGGCTCAGAAGATGAGGCAAGCCTAAGATTTTGAAAACTAAGGAGGACTTCGGCACTGGAAGGGAAACCACTGAACAAGAGCAAAATGTTCTGCTTCCAGCAGGCAGCACTCAGGCAGTGTACTGACCACTCCCCTCTTTCAGATACAGGATGATAAGAGCGTGTCTGAGCCCGTCTACATCAGGCAACTCACTGAACACACTAATGTGATGGATCTGATCTGGTTCATTTTAGATGGAGGAGGCTCAGGAGGCTCAAGACGAGATGAACCAGGTAGCATTCACTGGATGTAGGTGACTGCATTGTCATCATCTTAAAACTGGATCTTCTCTCCGTACAGGAGCTTCTAGCAGTTGCCTTGAAGAGCATTGATTGAGCAGTCCTCTTGGAGGAAAATGCAAGATCTTCTCAAACACACTTTCTTTTACTGCACTGAACACGAGGCTCAGTAGACATGGTTGTTGGCAATGTGCTGTAAGACAAAAGAAAAGGTGGCTATGAAAAGCTGTGGCATCTGGGAGCCTGTTTCCAAAGTGCAGGCAGCCTCTGAAGCCTGGCCTTATGGGGAAAAAGGCAATCTGAACATTTTACATCCCAGCAGCCTCTCTGCAGCAAACAGGCACAAGCCCATGAGGATTTAAATACAAATGTTTCTGATTTTGACCTGCCTCTAATTCCCTTTGATCCTTAAGACTAAACTTTGTTCTTCTCGTACATGTGTGGTGCTGGTACTTGTAGAACTGCTCTGTTCTGGAGGACTAAACACAGCAGCACTCAGGATGTGTCCTGGGCCTGTCCTTTATTTGATAAGGTACAAAAACATCCTGCTGCTTACTCTGTCAAGGGTTTGTTTCTCTGTGAAAATCCTTTTTCTTTATCCTTGGTTTATGATTGTCTGAGAAAATATTATAATGAGCACTGAAATGCTGAATGGGATTCTCCCTTGGGAAGGATGCTGCCACGCTGATGCTGCTGTCCCTGTGCCATGCCCTTCTCACACCCTGACTGCTTGATGTCAGGAAATCCTGGCTGAAAGGAGAGTCTAGTCCTCAGAACAAAACCTGAATCATGAAGTGCTCTTAATCTCATAGTAAATTTAATTTATATTTTCCTTTTGTCTCACTTAACTCCTGAGAATATTCAAGTAACCTCTGCCTCTAAACATTGGACATTTCCATTTTCATTCTAGCATCCCCATGTCAAAGACACAATTGAGCTTTCAAGGGAAATCTGAGAAACAGAAGCAAAAGAGGTAACAGGCTTCTGACGAGGTGATGGTGACAGCCCAACTGGCTTCAGTGCATTTGAGTCCTCCCTCTTGGGAATTTTTCCCACCTTCACATAAAGGGCCAGTATCTGTTACAGCCACACATGTCGGCTCTACAGATGCACCCTGTTGATTAGGTGAACTTTGTATACCTGATCTTGGTGGTGTTCAGAAGCCTAGACACAGACAAGATGTTCTTATTATTCATGCCTCCCCTACTCAGGTGCTGTGTGTTGCTACTGTAACTCAACCCCTGAAGATTTAGCAGTGAAGACCCCATCCTGTGTGCATACCACCAGCTGTAACACTGGTTATTGCAAGCTTCTCCATGGTTGCAATGGGGCTGCCTACAAAGGCAACCTCTGTGTGCTGGTTGGGCACACTTTAAAACAAAAATGCAGGGAGGATGGAGAATATGATAAATATTTTGAAGGATGCTGAAGCTTTTGAAAAGCTGAGGCTAATCATGCTTTCTAGCTGAAGGCATGGCTGCTTCTGTTGCAAAATGTTGAAATAGGATAAATTCAGTTATTAGATTGTCATGGTACTTGAATCATAATGCATTGATATATTCGGAAACAATCTGGAGAAACGGGCTGAGACTGAGACGACAATGTTCACTGATTGCATAATCTTAGAGAAAACAAGATAGTTGAACTTTGTAATCCTGACAAGTGGAAAGGTACGCACAGGAGGTTGGGTTCTGTAAATAACTGTATAAATAGATAGTGGAGCATAGCCAGCAGGTTGAAGAAAGTGAGGCTTCCCCTGTACTTACTAGACTACACCTGGAACACTGTGTCCAGTTTTGGGCCCCCAGTATAAGAAAGGCTTTGGTAACTGTGAGTCCACCTCCTGCTGAGGGCCACCACGATGGTGGCAGCTGGAGCAGTTACCCTGCAAGGAGAAGCTGGAGATCAGGTCTAGCCTGGAGAAGAGATGGCTTTGGGAGTCTTCCAATATCTCATGGCTTTAAGCAGGCTGCTGTGTTCAATGACCTCCCAAAATCCAACCTGAGCTCTTCTATTATTCTCTAATCCTTAGGAAAGTTAGTTGCAGTTTTATCTAAACATCAACTTCATGGATGGGAGCAATCATAAGAAGTAAACAGAACATTAGGAATTATTAGGAAGGAAGCAGAGAAAACACAGAAATTATCAACATCAAATAGTATAAATACAAGGTATGCCTGGATCATGAATGTCATGTGCAAACCTGTTTTCCCACCGATCAAAAAGGATGGAATAGAACTAGAAACTGTAGGTGGAATGGAAAGAAGGGTAATTAAAAGCTTGAACAAGAAACAGTAATTCAGCCAGGACTATTCTATTTGGAAAGAAGGTAACAGGGGAGGTATAATATAGTGAATAAAATCATTATCATGAGAACATGGAGAGAGAACCACGTGGCAGGTTCAAAACAGTCAAAGTGAACCATATCTGCATTGTAGATAGGATGTCTCAAGAAAGCAGCTGGCTTGCAACTGGATAGGAGAAAAAGACTGAATTTTATCCATGACACATTGTCAACATTTCCACGCAAGTTTTTCAGAAAATGAAGAAAATCTAAATAAGACTACATTACAGCAATACTGCTATTCAAATGGATCTGGGCAATGCATGTATTTAGCAGTTTACAGGTTTATTAAGTAATGGCTTCACCTTCACTTACTGTTAGTCATATACCTATTCCAGTACAGCTTTCTGGAAATAACAGGCTAAAATTTTATTCTATAAAAGTCAGAGGCTTTGCTACAGAACTCAGGACTAATTTATTACTGTATATAGCATATACCTATTTATATGTATATAGTGATGCACCTTCTAAAAGGTGTTTTGCGTTTACCTGGTATTGCTATGCGTGTATGGGGCAGTCAGGGTAGCTGGCCAAATGGTGTGTTAGCCTGTGGCCGTGCTTGCAGGCAAGGGCGCTGCAGTCCCTCCTGTTGCTGCTCTCTTTTCAGCTGTGCTCAATGTCATGGCTGCCAGATGGAGCTCACATGCCATCACTGGAAAAGCCAGTGGTGCACGTGGAGATGGCTGCGTGACACACATTTGCCCACACCATAAGCAAAGACATTCCCAGTCCCAGCAAATGTAAGCCTAAGTCCTTTGATTGCTACTGTTTTCCTGCTCTTTATTCATTTGCTCAGGGTTTTCTTTTTCTGTCCACACCGTATCAATTTTCAAGTCCACTTAAAATTTTGCATTTTCTTTTTTTTCTGAAGATTTCCACTTTATATAATTTAAAAATACTTCTGTGTGAGTTTACAGGCAAATTTTGTCTCTGTATTTTGGAGTAAGCAGATCAGACCCAGCACTGAAATTTAACTACCATCTTTTTTTTTTTCCCCTGGAATCCAGCTCAATTTTTCATGTAGTTACCCGGTATACAGTTCACATACTGATTGCATTTTGTTGAAAGTCTTATTAATATCTCTGATATTAACAGCCATAAGAACACCCATAAAAGAAAAAAAAAC
The DNA here is from genome assembly GCF_030936135.1 of Gavia stellata. Taxonomy (NCBI): domain Eukaryota; kingdom Metazoa; phylum Chordata; class Aves; order Gaviiformes; family Gaviidae; genus Gavia; species Gavia stellata. Next base: position 17,712,852 of record NC_082599.1, on the reverse strand, counting down.
TGATCTGAGAGGGTTTCATGAAAACCTTTAGTTTCTGATCTATTTGGTTGCTCTTGTATGCCGAATGTTCCCGGTTTCATCCAGGACCAGGTTTAGATGGGTTTATAAAATAAGAATGTTTTATTACTCACACATTCCCATTTCTACAGACTGGATTTAATTCAGTCCCCTTTGGTGCTATGCCCAACATCAAAAAAACTCAATTTGAAGGTGGATTCTGCTTCTTAACTCAGGACTGGGAAACTTACGTTAAAGAAAAAAAAAACCCACACCATTATAACTAGACGTTTTAATTTTGTTCCACATCTTTAAAGTTCCTCTTCCAGGTTTGAATAGGTTCAGTCTCAGATATAGATGATCTTCTCATTATTACTGGAAACTTTGAAGCTGTTTATCCCCAGACAGAGAGCTGAAGGTAGGGAGTCTGCAAAATTTTCCACATAGCACAGGAATATGGGGAGAAAAGAATTCAGAAAGGAGACGCAGGGCCTTTCTCACGAACTTGAAATCCTGGCAAGCAGCTCCTTGAAGTTGTAATTGAAAATCAATCTGATATATAATTAAATTCTAGTCATCACATATGCACCAGCTAGTCTCTTCAGCTCTTAGCCAAGGCAGCGGAGGAGCAGGGCTATCGATCAGGGAGGGCTCCTGCGCCATCAGCAGCACTAAGTGGCTCCGCGCGGGGCTGGCCTGATGCACGACTGGCAGGCAGTGCCGCGCATCTCTGAGACTGGAGGACAAACAGCTGACTCCAGTGAAGGTGTCCAATATTCCCTAATCATTTAAGTGCATTGCACAGCGAGCCCGGACTAGTCCCACAGTCTCCGTGCTGCCATCAGTCTTTCCAATAAATGAGCTTTGAGCAGGCTCCGGAGAGAAAAGGAAAGAAGGCTGATCAATTCTTTCCAATATTAGGTTTTCATTTTAACTTCTCTCCCTCAACTGCTACTTGGGTTAGGTGCTCTGTAATTATATTCATCAAGGTCTGTCAACATAAATTGACAGCCCTGGTTTAAGGCCGTAACTCTAGTTTCTTTACTAAGTCAGACAACTAGCAGTGATCATTTCTTTAAAGAAGAGGAACTAGAATGGCTTTTCTCAAATTATTTATTGTTTTTAAAGCCAAGCCATGCAATCTATACATGGCCCTTGCTGATCTCCCTTTACTCCTGACAAAGAGAAAAATTATCTTGTCTGCTGCTCTAGATGCTTTTGATATTAGCATTAATATTAACTGACTTGTGTTCCTCTTCGATGCTACATTATTAATTTGTCTAGGTGTTTACAATGCCCTCATCGCTCTATGTGTTGAACCCTGCCAAAGTGTGCATGCTCACACACAGAAAACCTTGCTAACTCGGAAGTAAAATAGCATCAGTAAATATCACTCTTATACAGAACAGGACCATTATATATAAATGGAAAAGTCATCATGTCTAATGAAACTAATGGAATTCTTCAAAAATGTCACTAGATAGCTGGGCAGGGGGACTGATTGACATAATTTACTTGAGTTTCCAAAAAAGCCATTGATAAACACCCTTAAAAAGCCCCTAAGAAGGTAGGCATGAGACAGGGGGAGAAGAAATATCCCAAGCCAAACAGTAGCAAGAGCAGGGCTGAGAGCAAACCTTGTGAGCCCAGGCTGGTGGGTGGGGGCTGCAGGCACTAGCCTGTTTAGACACCTCCCAGTCCTAATTATAGTGCTGTTTTTCGTGCTTAAAACTTTAACTGTTCATGCAGAAATTTTCCCTGCTGGTCCCTGCCTCAAGATGGTTTGTTGTCTCTAAAAGAATTGTCTCTTCAAAACCAACCCAGCTTCTGTAGCAAGGGAATCGTGGAAAAAATGTATTCCTTTGCTACTTGAAAGAACGAGCAAACAAACTCCAAACCAGTAACTTTCTGTCTGAGACTCCAGTGCCCCCGGGCTGTGTCTGGTGTGTGCGGGATGGACCCCCATGCTGCAGTGGTACCCAGCCCCCCTGGACCTTTGCACCCTTCTTCACACGCATGCCCTGCCTTGGGCTGCCCTGCTCACAGCATCCCACCCCAGAAGTGATGCTGCCTGGTGTGGGGAAGCCCCCAAAAGCAGGAAAGACATTCAATGCAATGTGGTTGCTACTAAGACAGATATGATTCAGTGGAAGGACAAACTTATCCTCGTGTTGAGCATGACTCTGAAAGCAGTACAGGTCGTGGAGTCTAGCTGGGCAGCTGTGTGCAGAGAGAAGAAAAGTCCTTGTATGTGTCCCCGGGACAATGAAAGGATTCAGGAAAGGACAGCAATGACACACAGCAATTATTTTATTTGGGTGTTCTCCTTCTGCCGTGCATATAGCTGCTACACTGTGTCCTTGAACAACAGCCAAACCTGGACTTTTTCAGGACATTGGTCTCATGTGGGTTGTTGTGCTAATCCTCTGCCTTAGGAGGAGAGGCATGGGCTGCCCACTCCTCCTGCATTTTTGCTGTTGTCCCCATAATCATTTGCCTTCCCCTGTTTTCTTTTCCTGAGTTTCACCACTCTGCATCTCAGGGGCAGCTTTGTCTTTTTTTTTTTAGGGATGAGCTAAGCCCTGCCTTTAAAAGGATTGGTTAGGGACAAGTTAAGATGGCCAGGTAAGAGGAGAAATGACAGAAAAACAAGAGATGGGGACAGGAGGCCTAGATAGGAGTTGCTGGGACTGCAAATCAGGCAGACTGATGCTGCAATGGGGTCCTGGGAAGCAGAGCTGTGGTCAGCAGACGCTCGAGGAGACAGCCAGGGAAAAGGCAGCCTGGAGCAGAAGGGGTAAAGCCCCAGCTCAAGTGGGCTATGGCACATTTCCCTTGAGAAACAAAACAAAGATTGCTCAGCCTCATCATTCATCTGACATCCTCATGCAAACCACTGCACGCCCTGCCACTTTCCTCTTCTGTATTAGGGCTAATGGTTTGCCACTGCTGCTTCATTTTCTCAGGTGGCTAAAATCCACGTACGAAGTCCAGCTGTCACTGAGGACTGCAGCAGTGTCACAAGGATGCTGCCTACGGTTGTATTTTATTGCTTTTTCTAGAAGGTCTTTGCTGAAAAAAACAGCGTTAAGAAATATAGTGTAAAAATGCTACCTGCAGTATTAAATTGAATGTTTATGATGCATAATTCCTTCTTTGCATTGTGTTTTTGGGAAATGGAAAAGTTCACTTGTTTGTGCTGAGGTCAGTGAATAGTTTCTGCAAGAAAAAAGGTAAAAGGAAAACTGGAGCTATTTCATTTTGCCATGTTAAATATGAACTTGAAATGAAAGATTTCATTTCCCTACACTTTCTTATTAAATGAAGATCATAAGTATGCACAAGATGTTTTGATTTGGATTGAACAAAATGATCTCCTGGTGGGGGATAGCCCCATTTTCCAACTGGGAAGCTAAGACACAGTGGCTGAGGTCAGTGACTACTTGCTGAATTTGGACCACCTACCTGAGATGCCAGGACCTTGATTTTCTAGTATTTGGTATCAGACTGTACTATGTAGGTGCAAAGCACAGTTTGCATTGACTTGGTTCATGACTGAGAGCTTGGGAACTTCAACAAATCAGACCCTGAATCGCATCAGGCATCCAGGAAAAGGGACAACTCCCTGTTCCTCTTCAACATGCGTGATCGTGCTGAGAGCCTTGGGCTTCCTCTGATCACTGTCTCTGCGATGGAACACTACTCCTTTAAAAAAAAATCATGTTCACATTTCTAAACTAAAAATAAGGAACCTGAGGGCCTGATGCTGTGTAGTGCATTTTGCTATACAGTGAGGATCCCCCACAGGCAGCTGAAACACCATTCCTTTTTCTTCTCATTAAAACAATGAATTCCACTTGGGTTTGTGTAGGCTGCCTGGAAGGAAATGCACAGAGAAATAAGAATTTCTATTTTGACCCTTCCCAGCAAATTCAAGTCCTCCGTTACAAATTAAAAATGAGCCCAGGGGCTATGGAAATACCAAAGAAAAAGGGCTGTAAAATTGTTTTCCTTTAGAAGGAATAGAAGACCATATGCAAATTCTTGAGCATCCTGTAAGGCGCTCTTACATGCTCACTAGAAACAGGTCTTTCCTTTATATTCAGAAATAAGAACTTGTGTAACTACTTTGAGTTGGTTGGAACTGCTGTTTAATGTGCTTGGATAGGACTCACGTAGGGGCAGCGTGACTGGTTGGGCTCCAATATGATCGCAGAATCATAGAATAGTTTGGATTGGAAGGGACCTTTAAAGGTCATCTAGCCCAACCCCTGAGGATTTTGAGCAGTCTTTCAGATTAAGCGGTACCCACAGGTATGATTAGATTGGAAGCTCTCTGATGTAAAAAGCCATCATTTTGTCCTGTGGTTGCTGCGCACTCTTTCAGTATGGTGCCCATTCTTATATGTTGGTAATCATGTCTATAGCCATGTGGTTTGCTGTGATTCTCCCACTCTGCAGTCCAGGAAAACCCTGCACCGGTAGCTCCTTAGTGTGCACTTCACCATCACGAGTCCCTGGCCAGGTATCTTTTCCCCACTCCTGATATTTTTTTTCACTGCTGGCTATTTCTCTTTTTACAGAATATGATTTCCTCATGACAGAAGCCAGGCCTTTTGGAAATTTGCTATCAACTCTTGGCAGTCCTTAAAATGCTTAACTAATAAAATCATGGAACCTGGTGCTTTTCCCTTTCCAGTGAATGGGAACAAAATATGAATTACCTCTCTCTCAAATTCCTCTACCTGGCTCAGTCAAATTTTGTTCTGATGAACCTTAAAAACCTGGATTTGAACAGCGATATGTATGGTAGTTGCTCCATCTTTTCAGTGCAGCACAATTCCAGGTTTAAGTATAGCCTCTTCTGCCCTGCCCCAGCCCCATTTCTGTTTCCTTCAACTTCACTCGAGTCATTTGTCTGCCTGTCTCTTTCTCTCTCCACTCCTGGAAAGCCATCAGAATTGATTTCTGTAAGTATTTTAAATACTTCTGCTGGTCCCTGTAGGGCTGTCTCAGAGTCTCCATAGATTGCTGTCTCTCAGCTGGGATGGTACTGGAAGATTCTGCATTCACACCGAAGGAGAAATCCCTCTTTCCACATCCTTCTGTTTCACATTTCTTTTCTGGGCTTCTAGGCAGAAAATTTTCCTGATGCTTTGAAATAAATAGTCAGTGGAAATAAATATGAAATCCTGACTCCATGGAAATCAATAGCAAAATGCCTGCTTGACTTCAAAAGGCTGACCTACAAGGTTAATGGCACTAATTTAATGCTGCACATAAGATAAAATCCACTTGTGAGCCTTGTTCTGTACCTGAGGAGCTGAGGGTCAAAATGTGACATTGTTACTAGCTGGTTTAGTTGAAACAGAACCTCATTTTTCTCATGGCTCAGACAATTGTGGACTTTGTCATCCTTTTCCTATAAGTAAGCTAATCTTTTTATTGATATAGTGCACACCAAGTACTACAGTGATTTGCGATGTGGGAAAGTCTTTTGCTACAATTTCAGCATGGGTCTGAAAGCAGCTTTAACAACAGAAATGGAAAAACCAGTTCCACAAGCCAAATCATTATTCTGAGAGTTCCTCCAAATGATATGAAGGACTACAAGCCCTACAATACAAAGAGATTGCAGAAAATCTGTAGGCAGCATGTGAATCACATTGTCATGCTTCTTTATGGCACACATGGCATCACACACTTATTTAAGTCAGAGCCCGGCAGATCAAATCCATTTGGAAGAAAGGTGATCGGTTCTGTGGAGCTGCTGGCATGAACCAAATAGGTGTGGGAGACATGCCTGCAGTCATCTGTGAAAATGTCAGGGCAGAACAAGGGCATTAGGAAGACTCCAGAAGCTGGATGTGAGGTTTTAATTTTTGTCCCAACCGGACTTGGAAAGGTATTTCTCTAGATCCAAGTTACCCAGTTCAAAGCCTTATTTCTTTGGGTCACATTTGCACAATGGAATTATAAACACATATTTGAGGAAACCTGAAATTAAGTAGTTAATTACTAAGTTTCAGGATTTTTTTCTTTTTTTTTTCGAAAGAGGGCCTAGAAATAAGATCTGGGTGGCGAAACGATTCATTGAAACATTTTTGACATTCAGTCAAATGTCTTAAGTACTCTGACAAAGTGGTGGGATTTGAAATTGCTTTTGTTCTTGTTAAGGCATTGTTCATCTCTGTCTGCATAGTCCTGCCTACCCCACTTCTCTCTCCATAACAGCCCTGGTTTGTGCAGAGCAGAAGAGTGCAGGAGAAAGCCATGGCAGGGCCCAAACGGCTTTCCTGCTGAAACATGCCTGCACCCCACCCAGACGGAGGGATGTCTCAGCCAACTTATTGGCCAAATTAGAATAAGCAGGTGGTGATGTCCATCTTTAGGTGCATTTCAGTGGCTTTGCAGCCTGAAAAGTAATAAATATTGATGTAGTGCTACTTAATGCCTTACCTTAGCAGCCCAAAGAAACGCAAGACCAGCATCTTGATTTGGCCATACAGGGAACCCTGTCTCAGAGCTGCCTTGAGTTTGTTGTTGTTTTGTTATTTGCACAGACTGTACTGGGATATCAGGCTGGGCTTTGTAATAACTCTGTCTTTGGGCAGAGGTCATGGGATTTGCCAGCAATTATGTTCTGTCCTTGGTGAACAGCCACACTATGTGCAGAGAGGTTTCAACATAATCTCTATCTCTGCAAAGGGAATTTCTTCAAAGGCTGCTTCCTAGCACAACTCCTGCTACACCAGGCTGGGGATGGGAAGGCATCTCCTTCATCATGGCCTTTCCTGCCGGTTGTGAGGGGACTATGTGAAGGTCTCCAGAAGCAGAGTGGGTTGCATTAAGCCTAGAAAATTGCAGACGTTTCAAGCTAGAGTTATGAACTTACATTTTTTTGCTACTGCAGCATCTAAAAATTGATTCTCAAAATATGTTATCCAAAAGTCACAGTTAACAGTTCTCTGTACTACATAATTCAGCTATTGCCTATGTGTACTTTTCATTCTAAAATTGCCCTATTTTGAAAAACTTTCTACAGGAAAGGCAACATCAGAATAATATACTAGTAAGTATGTATACTATGGTAATGAATTCTCTGTTTAATCAATTATAGCCTAACACAATTCAGAGAATTTGTAAGATTTTCATGCAGTGCTATAGGTGCCACAGGTACTGTCTGACAAGGGGTTGTCAGAACTCGTTATTACATGGTGTGGAGCAGTTGTGCAAGTTATCCTGCGGAATGGAAAAAAACAAAAGGTTAAATTCACTAGCAAAGTATGTTGCTTAAATATTTTCTAAACTTTATGCTTACAAAAATTTCCTGTGTACTCAAAAATCATTATGTGTTTTTGACGGTTTCACAGCATCATAGAAACTTGTTGAAAAACTTGCTGAATTGGATCTCAGCTGTAATTCTTACAGTATGATAGTGGATGATTTGGGTACATCCAAATTATTATTTAACATCCCTTTCCTCTTTGAATACAAATGAACTGTCTCCTTAAAACTGTGATCTGATTAGCTGGACACAGAGAGTAAAGCCTTAGTTTATGTGACTACTTTATATATATATACATGTGTTGACCTAAGTTTTTATGAAGGAGAGAATGACTTCTCTATGCTGTTCTGCATCCCAAATTACTCACAAAATGGCAGTTTCTCCTTTTCTGAGCAACGGGCGATACCTTCCCCAGCCAGCTTTGGGCTCTGACAGCACAAATGAGTTCATGCTAACAGCTTTATGTGGACAAGCAATCTACCTTTATTGTTTTAAGCTAGCAAACAGTGTAATAATATGTATTACCTGAAATCTCATTAAAAGTCTCATTTTTTAATGAACTGTGTGGGCGAAAAGAAGTGATTCTGCTTTTCATGTGCAGCACTTCGACCTGCCCAGGCTGCAGCGCTTGCACTATGTGCATCCCCCACTGGACAACTCTGCAGAGGTAGAAGTTGTGTGACCACATTTTCCCTGTTCAAGTTGCTTTCCTGCCCGTACTCTTGTGAGAAGTCCTCTAACACCATTATACTATCGGTTCAGTGGAAAAAACCCCCTGCAATTCAGCCACACATGCATGCAAGGGCTTCCACTTTTATTTTTTGATTGAGCCCTGCTGTCTGCTCTTCCACTTAAAACTGACCAGAACATTTAATCTGTGATCACAGAACATACCTGAGGTAACCACAGCAGTGGTAAAGTGATGTGTGGAATCTATTTAAAGTGTTTAAGCTCATTTTCATGACATTTAGCAACTGGAAACAACAAAAATCTCATGTGTACTTTGCAGACCATCACTTACTGTGTCCCCAGCTGGCAAAATGCCACTGCAGTACTTGCCTTGCCCCATTCCCCAGCTCTCCTCGCTTCCCCTGTGCAAGGGGCCAACAGGCAAACATTTGCAGCTGTCAGAGTTTCTGCCTCTATTAAGGATCTCTTTAAGACCAGGCAGCTTGCAAAATGAAGACATAGAAATTAATATAATTTTCTCTACCTTTCTGAAGCTAATCATAGTTCTTTGGGCTCTCTTCAAATCACTAAGTTTCATCAACATCAAATAATAAGGGATGTCTTGTTTCCATTAGGGTTAATATCACAATTTTGCCTGATTATTCTTAGTACATAACTGAGTGGAAACAATGCATCTTTTGTAATAAAGCTTCTACCAGAAACCTTGGATGTTTTACAAGAAGGAAACATTGGCTAAGACTGCAACATAAAAATGTGGTATATGATTCCCATATAGATGTGTAGTATTAATATATGCTGCCATGCCAAAAGCTTGCTGGTATGCCACATTCAGAATGGGACGGATGAGGGAAATGTATTTTTCTGCTGCTTTTCCATGCCTTTTTTTTCAAGTGAGGGATGTAGTACAATATAGTCATGAAATAATACACTTAAAATCACTTGTGCTCAAATGAAGCAAAGGGCTCCAGAGCATTCACTGCATCCAAAACTATGCCCTTACGGTTTCAATTAAAAGGAAATTATTTGCTTTGTGAAACTTTGCCTGGATCTTTAATTCTTCCTCATTGTTTGAATACAGCTCTAAAAAGCTACTGTACTTGAAGCTGCTAATCAGATTTAAGTTGGTAACAGTCATATGTCATGTCATATCATGTCACACGAAAACTGGTGATTCAGTCCAGTCTGCAATAATGAAGGTTTCATATCATCTTCTTTCTGGCCTTTGTAATACATAGTTTATGCACTCCACTGCCCAAGAGTATTTGCAGGTTTTCAGATGACTTTTTCTGATACTTCCTGACAAAGTGGCAGTTTAATCTTTCAAAACATGACATTGATTACATTAGTTTTGTGCCGAGCATGTGCTATTGATCTTTCCTTGACAAAAGAGGAATGAATATAAAAGCAAGTGCCAATGGCCAACTAGTCATTAACTGCTAACTTTCCTATACTCCTTAACTGTCCAGTATAGTAAGTTCTTTCAAAATGGAGCATGGAAGGAAATTACATCCAACCCAAAATGCACAGTGTACATACATCACTCTATGCCCAAATCCCCGGTGTGTAGCGGTGGTTTTGTGCAGTTGCAGTTACACAAAGCAGACTCAGTGTACATAGCCGGTGGGTCCAGAGGCTCCACCTTCTGTTTGTTCACTGGTTTTCTTCTCAAGAGGTCAGTCTACCATACCTTCATCTTCTATTATTTTTCCCTGCATTGGCAGCAGCTGTGATGATCCAGAGTACTGCATATTTACTGTATTGTCCCCCAAACCTGCAAGATACCAGCATCCTTGAGCTGCAGCTTCATGCTGAAGTAAGCACTTGTCCCTTCCGCCTCCCAATGTGAATTACTGCATCTGCTTTCAGAAGAGGTCCACTTAACACAGCATACAGCAGTCTCCTCCTGCTTTACACCATGCTCCTACCTACTGAGGGTGGGAATACTCTCGTTGACTTTTTCACATAGTGGTATTTTCCGCAATTCCACATAAAGAAATGAATTGTTGCTCATTTAGATATGGCGATATGAAGTTGTGGGTATCAGCTAAGCAGCTGAGTAAAAGAAGGAGCGTTTTCTTGGAAGTGCCGAGCAGGAGCAGATGTGTATCTTGTCAGTTTGTCACTTTACCTTATGATACTTCGTTGACTAATTGATATTGCGACAATGAGGGAACTGCTTCCAAAAGAGTCAATTACTTAGTCCAAAATGGCTAATAAAAATGTCCTATGAATTGAAATGTAGTTCAGTTTGAAAGAAAATTATATCTCCCTGGAGACTAGTAAATGGTTTGGGAAAAATGCCTTCCACTGTTCTCTTCTTTGTTGCGACAATATATGCTGGAAAATATCCTTTTATTACATTTGGTTGACTTTAAAGACATACTGGTTCAAATAAATTGATAGGAGAATAAACAAAGAATGACTTCTTGTGAATGCTGCTAAATTAAAATCGACAGACTGTAGGCACTCAGGGCATACGAGTCTTCATCTACTCAACATTTCCTTGGGCATTTTGTTTGCCAATTTTGCAGCCATCGGCAAAACAGCAACTTTCTTTTCATACAGGCTAGTTGTCGTTGCTTTGTGTTCTTGTCACCCCTAATATTTTACTAGCTTCTGTTTTATTTCTTTTTCATCCACTGTCATATCTGTTCACATCAGTCTAAGAAATCTTTCCAAGAGCACTCAGACTATCAATAACATCTGGTTTATCTCTGTATTTTCCCTAGGTTTGATGTCTTCAGCATGATAGTTTATGAGTGTTTTTCCACCTTCATAAGTCAGAGTACTTTATGAAAATGGGTAAACAACATTATCTCCAGTTACCAGCTGGAGACAGTGATGCAGAGGGAGAATGTGTGGCTTCCTGAGGCCACAATGAGTCAGTGCCGAGCTACTCAAAGATCCTAGTCTCCTAATGCCCAGCCCATGTCTGACCTGCTATGGCACGGCTGCTGCAACTGTGGGAGAAGTGAGGCCAGAGACTCGTGCAGCACTGGTTGTTTTCTTTGGGTCTGCTGGGCATTGGTGTTACAGGTGAAGGAAAATATTTGCCGTCAGATTTGCAAAAATGAAAAAAAGAAAAGTGTTTATTAAGGTGTTCCTTAAAAATATTTATTGAATATTATCAACAAAACTTTTGATGTGAGTACTAAATGCAGTTCAGCTGCAGTTCAGCAGAGATTCCCCAGTTGGTTTTGGCTGAGATAGCCTGATGCCAGCAGCCATCTGGCTGTATCAGTGCCTTGCCAAGACACAGGGCATTGGATAAGCTCAGCTATTCCTAAGTTATATTGATGCCATTTCTGAAGATGAGCAAGCTTGCCTTCCAAACTCCCAGGATGTGTCGAGGCATTTCTTGCCCAGTAATATGCACAATGGGTTAGTTGTGCTGTGCTCTGGGAGACAGACTGTGTAAAGACCCCAGCCTTTATTCCTAATTATAGAGGGATCCCCAAAAAGCTGAGATACTTTTCCAAAAGCCAGAGAAATCTGCATTTTCTTTCCCATCAACCTAGATTAATGATTTCATAGCTTGTTAGTAGCCTCTAAATAAGGTTAGCCTCTGGCCTAGGAAGTTTCTTATGATTCTTCTCCAGCAGAACTACTGGTCTAAACTGCCCTGTTGTAATCTTTCTAGAAGCATCTGCTCCTTGCCGTGGCCAGAGACCTGAAACTGGACTAAGATGGACATTTAGCCTGTCCTGATAATAAAGTAAAATTGAACTTTTTTTGGAAACTTCCATGCTCATGCACATAGAAAGACAGAACCAGAGAATAAGTACAGTCATGTGGTGCACCTTTGGTAGACTATGTCATGTATTAATGCCCCAAGTTTGTTGAAATCAATAAATTCTGTTTGAAATCCAGAGCAGTGAATGGCCTGGATTTATCTCATTTGTTTAGGGTATGATGAAGAAATGGAAGCACAGCATCCTTTGATGTGAATTTCATTCCTAGAATTAAAATTTCCTGGTTTTCTCTGTTGCTGATGCTTTTAATCTCTTGAATTGTTAAAAGCCATCTCATTTTAGGGTGATATAGTTTAACTGAAATACTTAACTGTCAGTCTTGAAAATATAAATATCAAGAAATATCTAGTCCATTGTGGTTGTCCTGTCAAGACTCCCTCTGCACAGATTGCAGCCAGTTAAATGACGGCACGAATTCTTCTTACAAAGGGTTTTGGGCAGAGAAATATCAGTTTTCTTATGAACATGAAAAGCACGTTCAGTATTTGTTGATAAAACACCAAAGAAGCAAGGTTGTTTTTGAAGGGTATTGCTGCTGCTTGTGTAGGAAAATTCTGCAGTTCTGTGTTTAGTGAAAATATGCAAGTGTGCTTGGATTGTAAACCTGAGCGTCCAGCACGCCTCCTGCTGTGTTTCTACATGATAGTCCTCTTTCACAGTTGCTGTAGCAGTACTGCTCTGCAAGTATGAATGAATAATAAAAGTTATGACTCCAGTATGGAGATTTTATATGACAGTGAACAACTGGTTTAAAGTTCATTCTGGCTACTGTCACACACAGTCGGCTTTCTGGCTCCCTCTTCTCGGGCTGATGTCTTTGGTTTGCAGTAGGCATCCATTTTATCACCAGTGATTTGTGAGCCCATGTAGGCACCCATGACATACAGCAGAGCCCTTAGAGTGAAAAAGCTTTTTGTTTTCTTCTCCTCATCTTCACTGAGCATCTGTTTGGCTGCCACTTGATAAGATGAAATTAAATTAATGAACATTAATGCCTTGGATGCAGGAACAAAATACACAATTGTGAAGTAACTGATAAAAATGACATAACGTTATATGCAATTCCTGCTTAATACATGCGATATGGTTTCTGTAAGAGTCAAACGGTGTCTTTCAAGTTAATATTTTAATGCAATATGAGGTCTTTGCCCTGAGAGAGTCTAACTGGTAAAATCCCAGATGGGCTCCACTCTGTCTGTTGCTTATTCTCACAAGACTATCATGAGGGCCATTCAGAGAGATGTCTTTTCTCTTTCAAATTAACCCATCATGAATAAGCAGTGGAATCTTACTATCACATCCCTGAAATCCGGACAGTATCATCTTTCTATTTCCTTTTCATTACTAATCTAACTGACAAGATACCAGTTTTAAAGAAGACCGGTGGAGGAAACAGATACGCTGATTTTGCATTCTGTTGCTTCTTTATCCTGCATATAAAGAAGGTCTGAAAATGTGTTTATTTTGTGTGGTTTTTTAATACCTTGTTGAAGCTGCCTGCATGGTTTTATTGGGTGATTCGTTGATGTGACAGAGGAGAAGCTCTTACTGGCACCCTTCTGACGTTGCTTTTCAGGCCATTAGATAGATATCACCTACAGTGGGATTAGGCTGTGCTTGAGAGCCTGGAAGACTTAGGGTTCTCTAGGGGAACTTGAGTTTGAAAACAAAAATATCACAAAAGCCAAAGCACGAATTCTATTTCCCTTTTACATGAACGCTTGGAGTGGTGAAAATAAAACCATAAAACCTCCTGAAGAAACTGGTGGAAGACAGCTATCTCATGGCATTTGAGCATGCCTTCCCAAACCCACAGTGGGGGAAATGGCAGGAGAGGAGGATGTATGAGTAGGAGGGCTATATCAGGGTGGGGCACAGCCCACACTGCTTGCACATCTCACACTGCGGTTAGGCACACAGTTTCTCTGAGAGCAAAGCTGGTTAAAAAACCCCTTCTTCAAGCCACCATTCTGCTTGCCTGCACTGCAGTTCGCTGTCTCCTTCATGATGCCATTATACTATCTGCAGGGCTTTCTCAACCAGACATGGAAATGATGCATTAAAGACAAAAACAACCCCCACAAGCCCACAACTTTTTCTTGGAAGGTTTCTTAATTCAGATTGTTTCCATGATTTGCATTATAGCATGGTTTAACAAACAGTTGCACTGGTGCAAGCAAAAAGATGCTGAAATATAGCACAAGGACAGAAACAACAGGCCGGGGGCAAGAGCTTCTTAAACAAGCTTTACTGTTACGGAAAACACTCTCCTAACTGCAGCCTGGGGCAGTGCTGTACCAACTGGGCAGCTGTGGGAAATGCTTTTGCAACTGAAGCCTCCTTTATTCTTTAAAACATTGTTGTTCCCAGCCCCTTCTGTAATAACAACACCAGCAAAAGCTGAAGTGTGGACACAGTTAGAAAAACCCACGCAAACAGCGGTTCAAAAAATTCTGGAAAATAATTATTTTCATCAGTCTGATAAACTGCTTCTTTGCTTCTGGGGGGTTGGTAGGAGAGCTACAAAATGGAGGAGGGGCCTCTGATGGGAGTACAGAGCTCTCTACCTTACACTGAGACATTTTTCAATTTGTATGTTAACTACCTGAAGGGATCTTAGATTGCCTTCCCATTCACCATGAGGTAAGCTCATGGTGTAAGACAGAGCTCTTCCCATACTGTGAATGCACCAGGGTCGTGGTCGGGGCTTTCCGAAGCTCTGCTGCAGTCCCGTGCTGACTCCCTCTCCCATAGGGTATGTGAGCAGTGGTAGAGCCACTGTCTTGGCCATCTCCCCTTATATCTATGGCACTGGAGGAAGAGGAGGAGGTGCAGGGAATTGGGTCAGTCTGGCAATGTCCTTGCTAGCATCCCTGCTCTTTTGCCTAGGGGGTACTTGGGCAGGCAATTAAGTGTCTGCACATCTTCACTGAAAGTGATCCATTTCAAGTTTCCCATTTTAACCTTGCCTTTGCTAACTCCAGGGCATGAAAAAAGAAGTCCCTGTAACACTGGTGATTCCAACAGCTGCAAGAGTCTTTGCATTTAAGATAATGCTTTGCTTACTAGTTTTAAAAATCTGCTTTTCTAAACTAATATTTCCTTAAGCTGTAAGATCTTGGGCACATGGAGCTTGTCTACTTTTGCATTTGTACATTTCTTAATATATGGGGAGCTGATGCTATTCAGTGTCTCTGCCGCAAGCGTAACACATGCAATAGTGAAAAAGAAACCCCAAGGCTTGTCAGCCCTGATACGGATAAAATGCAGCTCTGGCCTATGCCTCAATGCAAGCTGCAAAATGTTATTCAGCCACTTGAGTATGAAGTACTTCCTCTCCTGGCTGCTAATATCTCTCAGCAGCTTCCTGAGAATAAGATTATAAACTGCATATATGGAGCAATCCCACATGTGTGCTGTTCCAGGATAGCCCTAATCCTTCCTGAAGACACTTGGAGTATTTTTACTCCTCACTTCTCTCCTGTTTTGTGTCCATCTGACAAGCTTGCAGTATTTGTGTTTGTTCTTGAGTGACATAATTATGAAAAAAATCAGATGTCTCAAAAATTTGGAGACTGCGAACAAAGAGCTAATCATAACTCTTCAGTGCTCACATATTACTCTAAGAAGGGTTATCTGGGTGCCTTGTTGTGCCTTTGCATAGTTTTTTCTTTTTAGTCTATTTTTTAAATTTTTAATCACAATTTCCTAGATTTGGATTGCCTGTCTGGTGCTAATAATAGTATTTCTGTAATATTTTACCCCTAAGCTATGATACAATCTCAGACTTACTTAACACCAGGTTAATACAGATTTTAAGAGGTAGAGTGCCTTCCAAACTATCCGCATTGGATGCAGGAGGGGCTCCGAACTGTGATATCCCATTGTTCCAACATATGGAAATCACGAAAGCCCAGTATCAGAGTTAATATCTGCTGGTCAGTTTGGATAACTATTCTGTCGTAGCCTACGGAGTTGCATCACAGATATGTTGTAGCATATAATAATAATAAAAAAAAATGCAATAGAGATAAAACTGGTAGCTGTGATTCAGTTTTAGTATTACTGCTGACACAGGAGAAATTAGGTTGTGATTCTGGCTGTTTAGGATGGTAAAAACAGTCTAAGAAGCTAAATCAAAGAGGATTTGAGGGACTGTAAGGGCAATGGATCAAAACAAAAGCAATTCTCTTCTTTCCCCATCTCTCTCTCTCTACCCTCTTTGAGCCTGTTCTAAGTCGCCCCTAGCAATTATTTTTTAAAAAGGATAGTCATGTTTAGTAGGGCAGCCGCCTTCTAAACTAATGCCAGTGCATTGGTAATAGCAGTTAGGAAACAGGCGAAACACTGAAAAATCTGTTCTTTGTTTTCTGCAGGAAGAGATTAAGATCTGATGGTAGGGATTTTTCTTAAGCAGCAGCAAGTAAATATATTTATTAAAGATTACTTCAAAGCCATGTATATTCCAGCTTTGTGTATAGTCGTATTCTGTGCTAAAGACTAAATCATCTGCATTGGAAGCAATGGGATTTAGATAATGTTCTTTAAGGATTATGTGCTGCATGGTTTGAAATAGGTGAAGAAGAGCCACTACTTCATTGTAATAAAGGGACCAAAAGTGCAGGACTGCAAGATTCTGAGCCATCTCAGTCCTGCAGATCACTTAAATCCATGCTGAACTTAAAGCAAGTGAATGTTGCCCTTCAACCCAAGAGCCTGCAAGGTCTGCTCACCTATAGACAATGATGTAAAGAACTATGATTACTTACAGCCTAGAAGGAGGCAAAGTGATGGGCATCACGTTGCTTGCCAATGTGACGCCCATCTACAAGAAGGGCCGGAAGGAGGATCCGGGGAACTCCAGGCCTGTCAGCCTGACCTTGGTGCCAGGGAAGATTATGGAGAGGTTCATCTTGAGGGCGCTCACAGGGCACGTGCAGGACAACCAAGGGATCAGGCCAAGCCAGCACGGGTTCATGAAAGGCAGGTCCTGCTTGACCAACCTGATCTCTTTCTATGACCAGGTGACCCGCCTAGTGGATGAGGGGAAGGCTGTGGATGTTGTCTACCTGGACTTCAGTAAAGCCTTCGACACTGTCTCCCCACAGTATTCTCCTGGAGAAGATGGTGACTCGTGGCTTAGACAGGAGCACTCTTCGCTGGGTAAAAAACTGGCTGGAGCACTGAGCCCAGAGAGTCGTGGTGAATGGAGTTAAATCCAGTTGGTGGCCGGTCACAAGCGGAGTCCCCCAGGGATCAGTTTTGGGGCCGGTCTTGTTTAATATATTTATTGGTGATCTGGACGAGGGGATTGAGTGCTCCCTCAGCAAGTTTGCAGATGACACCAAGTTGGGTGGGAGTGTTGATCTGCTGGAGGGTCGGAAGGCTCTGCAGAGGGATCTGGACAGGCTGGATTGATGGGCCAAGGGTGATGGTACGAGGTTCAACAAGGCCAAGTGCCGGGTCCTGCACTTTGGTCACAACAGCCCCATGCAATGCTACAGGCTTGGGGAGGAGTGGCTGGAAAGCTGCCCCGCAGAAAAGGACCTGGGGGTGTTGATTGACAGCCGGCTGAATATGAGCCAGCAGTGTGCCCAGGTGGCCAAGAAGGCCAACGGCATCCTGGCCTGTATCAGAAACAGTGTGGCCAGCAGGAGGAGGGAAGTGATCGTGCCCCTGTACTCGGTGCTGGTGAGGCCGCACCTCGAGTACTGTGTTCAGTTTTGGGCCCCTCACTACAAGAAGGACATTGAGGTGCTGGAGCGTGTCCAGAGAAGGGCGACGAAGCTGGTGAGGGGCCTGGAGCACAAGTCTTCTGAGGAGCGTTTGAGGGAACTGGGGTTGTTCAGTCTGGAGAAGAGGAGGCTGAGGGGAGACCTTATCGCTCTCTACAATTACCTGAAAGGGGGTTGCAGAGAGGTGGGTGTTGGTCTCTTCTCCCAAGTGACAAGTGACAGGACAAGAGGAAATGGCCTCAAGTTGCGCCAGGGTAGGTACAGGCTGGATATTAGGAAAAATTTCTTTACTGAGAGAGTGGTGAAACACTGGAATAAGCTGCCCAGGGAGGTGGTGGAGTCACCATCACTGGAGGCATTCAAGGAACATGTGGACGAGGCATTGTGGGACACAGTTTAATGGGCATGGTGGTGTTAGTTGATGGTTGGACTTGATGATCTTACAGGTCTTTTCCAACCTTAGTGATTCTGTGATTCTGTAAAGAACTATAATTACCTACAGCCTAGAAGGAGGCAAAGATCTGCCTTGGCTCGCAGGAGGATGGATGAGCTCATGGTCGGGCACATGCTGGGGTTCCCAGCAGACACAGCTGAATGGGCTCTAAAGTTGCTACTGCTTTCCCAGCAAGAGAAGCTATTCCCGCTTTCAAGAGTTTAGAAGAGATTTTTATAGGAATTTGAGCTTTACCCTTTTCCTCCAGAGGAAGTAAGCACCTTTAAAAACATTCTCTAAGAGAAACCAGGGAATGAGCACAACTATGGGAGAAAACAGATGCCTGGGATCTCGCTGCAGCTCACTTCTGCGGTGCAGTGTTGAGGTGATAGGGGAGGGAAGGGCACTCGCAGCCAATTTGCAGTGTTTGAGATGCACTGTTGTGATATACTCCTGTAGGGTTCATTCTTTATCAAGGTATGTTGTAGTAGGTGTATTATATACCTGCTCTGACATGTTCCTGCAGAAAATATTCTAGTCACCAGCAACTGACCCCATGTGAATTTAAAAACTCATTTATTAGGAAATCAGATGAAAGGTAGCTTTATGCAAGCCAGCTACAGTTGTGAAAGGAAGCCACAGTCTAGATGAAAGGGAGTCCAAAGTAAAACATGTACTGTGTTTGGTCACATCCCTGGCGTGACAGAGGACGGCTTCCTACCCACAAACGATGATATTGTCTTCAGATAATTGCTTCCTTATCAGATAAATCACTGAATTTCTTATTAAGAAATGGGTATATTCTTCTTGGGGACGCCGTGGTGCCAGTCCATGACATGTGGGTGGGGACAGAGCCCCACCGCGACGCCAACAAACCCGGCCAGCTCCTCTGGGACGCCGGGCTTGGCGCTTCCCAACAGTTTCCTTTTGTTCGCCTTAACGGCAATTTCAGGCAGCGCTGCAAATGTCCTGTAACCCCAATGCCTCTCACTTGCTCCTGTGTGCGGCACTGGGACTGCGGGTTTTGGTGCTGCAAGCTCTCCCTCTGCACCCTGCGAGGAGAAAACCACAGCCTTGTTGGAAACTGCTCAAGTTCATTTGGATAAAGGATGTTTGTGTCTCTGTGTCATGCATTTGTATGTGCGCACAAGTCAAAATAGGGGGTCTGAAACTCTTATGGAGTCCCACAGCCATGTCTGAAAAGCGCAAGTGCACACTTCTGGATATTTTGGAAAGCTCTGCTGTTGACCCTCATAGATTTGCATGTGCATGTATGACAGGCACCCCTCCCATGCTGCAGTCCCATGTGGTGTCACTCACTCTGCATCACCAGACCTTCAGAAAGTTCCCCACGAGGATGAGAACTGGGAGCTCAGGGTCATTTTTAATATCTGCCTGCAAACAAATCACTTCTACACCTGGAGGAAAGGCTGCAAGTATATTTCTGTTGTTCATGGCTCATTTTCAAAATGAAATTAAAGATCAGAGACAAGACCTCCATATGGTAAAACTTCCCCCAAAGTGAACACTGGAGTAGGTAACACTGAGTGGCTGAGGAGGTGGCCTGTAAGGGAGGCAGCCTACTGAGCACAGCCAGGCACTCCAGAGTGCCATTTCACCCACATGCCCAAAGTACCATTCCAATGAAAAGGTGCAGAAGTATATATATATGAGGATCAAAATTACCCATCATTTAATGGGAAAGTGATTTGATAAAGACCAAGATGGTCAGGCTGGTGTTACATTTGTGTCTCTTAACATGCCCTCATTCAGATGGTCTCTATGGCTCTGAATGGCTTTTGTTACTCTGGAGTGGAGTAATGCTTTCACAGAAGAACGTTTTTGCAAATAATAGTGAGTAGTACTAATGAATGAATAAATTTCCAGATTTTGCTATTTTTTCAGATAATTCACAAGCACACATGTAAAATTAATCCACTCAATGACTAATTGTCAATTCTCCAGCTGCAGTTGGGTTGATCAGTGATTTTCTTTTTAAATGAATAACTAAATAAATGTAGATTGCTGTTTTTAATTTTGTCAAGATTCCTCAAGAATGAACCAGGGAACTACTGTCGATGGTTGGCTATTTCTCCAGAAAGCTTTCAACACATCTTGTGGCCTCTCCTCCATGCCAAGTACAAAGTATATGAGAGCCTTGCTGTAGTAAGCAGTTTACCAGATTAATTCTGGTGGGAGGCTTTACATTTATTGTTACGACCTTTTCCTGTAAGCACTGATGGGGAACCTAGAACAAATTATTACATGCTGAAGCTCACATGCAGTAATTTGATTACAGAGAAAATATAATGAGGAACTTATTTGTATTAGCCTAATGCCACTGATTAAAATTGAATTAGTCCTGATTTACACCAGCCTGAACAGAATTAAGTCAATAATGCTCATCTCCATTCAAGGAAGTACTGTGAAAAGATGCCTAATCAGTATAACTACTGGAGGAAGGGTCATTTCTTCCTTATTAGTTCAAACTTTGTCTATCATGAATGGTATGGTAATTTCTCTTTGTGCTGCAAATGAACTGTCAGCCTTTCTAGCCCATGCAGTAACTTTCAAAACCGATTATACTCGAGATCAGTTGTTCATTTTGACTTTTAGCACTTAGTGTTTGTGTGAGAAGTGCCATAAACTATCTGGATCTAATGTACTTAATGATTGCAAAGGAACTGGTAATTCAAGTCTTGCTTTTTAAATAAAATTTTTATCCTATCAGTAGGTTTCAGAGATGACTGTAGCTGGAGCATATTATCTCATTTTGAATGGCCAGTTTAAGGAGAGTTTCTCATTCAAACAACAAAAAAAGTCTTTTCATTGACAAATATTGTAAATCTTTGGATATCTGCTTTGTGCCCTTAAGGGACAGCTTACTGCAACTGCCCAAGTCTGTAAGTAGAAGACAGGATATTGTCCACATAAATTTTAAAAAAACTTTGCAACCCTTAAATCAAAAGAAGTTTTCATATTTTTCAGAAGAGCAACTAAAACCTCTTCAGGCATAATTTATGCTGTTGACAGCCCTTGCATATGTAACACCAGGAAGTCTGGTTTTAATTCATGTAATATTCCTGGGGAGGTGGGTGGCTTAGTTAATGAACTTGATCTTTCACCTTCGGAATCAGATTGAGTTCCCTTGTTGAAACACGCCTGTCTTTAATTTGGATGCTCGTTTACTTATGAAGGTTACCTGCTGACCTACAAGAATCAGAAATTGATGTCTTAACACACATCACCAAGTCCACAGGCTGACGTTCAGTAAGACGAGCACAGAAGCAGTCATCCATGCCAGGCAGAAAGCCAGACGGGCATCCTGTGGTGGACCAAGAGAGCCACAGGCGTGGGTGGAGGGGAGGAAAAACATAGCTTCACCAGGTTATCGTGGCAAGGAGACATTTGTTGCTACCTGCCTCCTGAAGTATCTAAGTCTATCCTCTCCCATCTCCCCCACGCCGTCGTGGTTGGTCTGCTAAGGGGGTTGCCAGAACACAGCTACTCCAAAGGGAGCAGTGAGTGAGGCTCAGGTAGCAGGGGGATGGCTGCTCCTTGGCGGGTTGTCCAGGGCAGTCAGGGACACCACTGAAGACACTTGCAGACAAAAGGCTTCAGCATTCACAGAGCATGCCCCTTGTAAGATGGAGGACATCAGAAGCAGGTATTTTTTTAAAGCAACTGAATCCCACATGCTAACCCAAACCCCAGCCTCAACCTGACTACAACCAGGAAACAAAGCCCTTCAATAACAAAGAATATTCAGCCTTGATGCCCACATACACCTGGTCTCTTTTCCAGCTCTTATGTCCCTGGGGCATTCAGCAATTAAAAGGTTCCTGCATGCCTTAGATTCCTTGGCTCTCATAGAATCATAGAATTGTTTAGGTTGGAAAAGACCTTTAAGATCATCAAGTCCAAGCATAAACTTAACACTGCGAAGTCCACCACTAAACCATGTCCCTAAGAGCTTCATCCACACATCTTTTAAATACCTTCAGGGATGGTGACTCAAGCACCTCCATGGGCAGCCCGTTCCAATGCCTGACAACCCTTTCAGTGAAGAAGTTATTCCTAATATCCAATCTAAACCTCCTCTGACACAACTTCCTCTTGGCCATTTCCTCTCGTCCTATGACTTGTTACTTGGGAGAAGAGACCAGCACCCACCTCTCTACAACCTCCTTTCAGGTAGTTGTAGAGAGCGATAAGGTCTCCCCTCAGCCTCCTCTTCTCCAGGCTAAACAACCCCAGCTCTCTCAACCGCTCCTCATAAGACTTGTGCCCCAGACCCCTCACCAGCTTCATTGTCCTTCTCGTTTGGATCCATTGTGAAATACCCAGAAAACAGTCCCTAAAATAAAGGACAGCATCAGACTTTGACTCCTGTTAACTCAAGACAGTTCAGTGTCCTTAACATGGTCCCGGACCATAAAGACAAGGGGACCAACCTCTACCCCTGCCCTAGCCAGCTGTGCACAAGGAACCAGGTCACTTTGTCAGAAGCTGGGAAAGGCCTCCAGCTCCCACAGCAGCAGAATTATGTTCCTTTATAGGCCATGGAAAGTATTACAATAATTATGACTTGAAATACAGTAGATTCTGGATCACTAGGCTAATATCTTAAAGTGCTAGACAAGGACCTAACCTACCAACAAGTGTCTGCTCACTGACTTCTGTGCTCTACCTGATAGAGCAAGAATAGCCTGTCTGCCTGCTTTAGATTTTGAAACCCTAAACCTAACCCCAACCCCAACCTGAAATGTACCCGTGTAGCAGTTAAAACAGCAAAAGACCCTCTGCCTGATCTGCTACAGTCACCTCTTACATCCCATCTCCCTGTCTGACCACTGCAGGATGCTGCAGTGATGATGTCCTAAAATGCTTTATGCTCCAGACTCCTAAACAGCTTTAACCTCAAATGTAGTCAGGGGACCAGTCACTTCTGTAAATTGTGATGTGAGTGCAAATGCCCCACTAAAAGCAGCTCTCTCCCTGCCTTTCTGGGCTCTGCAGGTTGTGACAAGAATAACCTGTCTGGCTGCTTTTGCTTCTCTGACTTAACTGATTTCAGGAATGGGATGGCCCCATGGGCTACATATCACTTTAGGGGTGGATTTCTCATTGAAGAAGTTAATGCATTTAAAGACATTTTTACTGAGGCATTCTGTAAAACCTAGGCAATAAACTATGGGGGCTGAAGGCTGTTGTGTCCTGCTATATAATTGCATTTCGCAATACATTTCACGTTAGAGTTAGAGAAAAGGAGGCAGCCAAACAAGTTATACTAGCTGAATCCTGCACAGACCAGAAAGATGGGGAGAGGATTCATACTAAAGGGGATCAGGGCTTATAATGTAGCTTATGGTCCCCTGGGAAGTTATGATGTTAGGGATGGGATTACAATTAGGATATGGGGATATAAAACATCTAGACAGTTTTTATGCAGGGCACAGAGAGTAAGAGAGACATCTGGTTATGGGCTTAAGGTTGGGGCTGTCTTGGAGTATATTTACTACTGTCAGGATGATGGTTAGAGCTAGGGAGAAAACCTAAAGCAGCCAGAGAGACTGTCCTTGCTGCATCTTGCAGCTCCTAAAAAGGAGGAAAGGACAGAAGTTACAGACACTCAGGTAAGGCAGGGCATGGTCCTGACTACATACTGCCTTGGTTGTGGGGTGCAGATCCCAGTGCATTTAGAGACATTTTTCTTAAGTTGCTCTGCAGCAACAAGGCTTTGGGAAAGAAGAGTTCAGCTCTGGAGTTTGGAGTCATTACATCATTGTGCATGACCCAGTGTCTTTCATATTCCAAGAAAAGGTCCCATCAGGAATGAGGGAATGTGCTAAGTTAATGTCAGGTTTAAGGTTTGAGTTGGAGAAGCAAAAGAAAATATTCTTGATGCCTTCTGCAGAGCTAGGAGAGTTTTATGGAGAGGAGTGGTATTTCAGGGACAAGGTCCTCTTATCATGACTTCAGGTAAGTATGGCCTTTTGGTTATTTCTGAGCTTATGGATAGGGATTGGTTGTGACACCCAAACACCTTCCCTGTGGGGTGGTGTAGGGGCCAGGCAGAGGGTGAAAACCTTATGATGGACTGAAGGCTGTCCCTCATGTCTCTATGTACATGGAGAGTCTTTGTACATCCCAGGCTGGGACTTCTGGTTGGGAGTAGGGGTGAGGAGCCAGAAGCAGACAAACACGCTTTTCTTGCTGTGCATGCAGAGCTCAGAAGAATGAGATGAGAAGAGGTGTTTGGCAGCCCCGAGCCCTTCTGTGATGATGTCAGGGAAGGTACTGCTCCCCATCCACCTGACTTTGGGGTCCAGGTCTTGATGTGCCATCTTGCATGCTACAGGCAGTAAGGGTGGAGGCAGCTGATAGAAGGATTGAGAAGCTTAATTTGAGTCTGAAATAAGTCCTGTTTAAATGCATTTCAGGCTGGGTTTGGGTGGGGATTTGGGGTAAAGCTGGAGGGAGCAGAGTGGTTTAAGACATTTAGTTATGAAAAACACAATATACTCTCAAGGTGAGATGTCTCTAGGAAGCCAAACGGTACTCGAAGTCGTAAACAAGCTCCTGGACCTCACATACATGACTCCTCCCCATGATGCTCCTCCACCTGCAGGATGCAACCAAAATAACCTGCCTGGCAGTTTTGCCTCTGTAACCCTAACCCTAGTCTGAAGTGCACCCACATAGGAGTTCAGAAACTAAGAGTCAGTCTAAGCCCTTCAACTCTACTGTTAGCTGCTTCTCCCTTAGTGTCTGCAGGATGCATACTAAATGTTTTAGCTACATTAATCCCTGGACCACAAAAGGCTCCCCAGTCCGGTAGGTCATCAGGGAGCCAAACGCACCTCTCCCTCTAGCCCACTAACACTCATTCTTGGGTCATCACAGCTCTGTGAGAGTAAGTTTGAGTCTATTAGTTTCTCTAACCCTAACTCTAACCTTAAAATGAGATTTTCTCATGGGACAAAGTGCTACCTTAAAATGTAACATATGACTTCAAATTTGATTTTCACAAGTCCTTTCTTAAAAAGTCCCTAACTTCCTAGACCTATATAGTGAAAATAATCTGCCTGACTGCTTTAGGTCCTAACTGTAACTCTAAGTCATAATCTTAGCATGAAATGCAGAAGAACAGTAGTTCATAGCCTGGGACACCACAGAAGGTCCTCATACCACCAGTAATCCCTCTTCCTTTTTTGTCCCTGAAGAAAGTCACAGTAATGATAGTGCTAGCTCTAACCTTATCACTGGCTCTATTTACCCAGTCAGGAATTCAGATGTTCAGAGGTAGCGTAAGGCCTTCACCTCATAAACTTGCAGTATTGTCTTACAGTGTGGGCCTTGGAGGACACCACAAAAATAGGGTCTTTAACTGCACTAGGTTGTAGCACCTGAAACCCCCAATGTGATATGTAGCCAGGTCATTTCTTCTTCTAACTCACAAGACAAACCCCGGAAACCCTCCTAACATCAGTCCTATCCCTAACTTTTTAGACTTTTCAGGATGCTGCAAAAACAAACTGGCTGTATGCTGTAGGTTTTCTAACCATAACCTGAGTCCCCACTGCCCCTGGGGTAGCTGTGAAACTGCACTAACACCAGTCCTGTTCTGTGTTGCTGTGCCCTACAGGGTGCAGCAAGACTAACTCGTCTGGCTACTTTAGGTTGTCTAACACTAACCATAACCTGAACCTTAACCTGAAACGTACTCTGGCTTGTGTAGTAGGTCACCCAACAAGACACAGCACAAGGCCTTTAGCATACCTAGCAGCAGCATTGTCTTGTGCTCTTTTTACTGCAATATATCCCAATAACAATGCTGAGGAATTCATTAGGTCCTCGAACTGAAACTTAAACCCAGCCTGTCCATTGCCTATATTCAATGGCAACACAGTGCAAAGAACCCTGCTAATACTAGTCTTCGTCATATCTGTCTGGGCCCTGTGTGACACTGTTAGAGTAGTGTGTGTAGATCCTCTAGCTTCTCAAGCACTAAACCTAAGTTTAATATCCACCTATTTGGCAAGGCTTCTGGGTGAGGAACCCCACATTATACAGCATTGAGTAGTACCACTCTTCTCCACAATGATCTGGGATCTGAAAGATGCAGCAAATGTAGCTTGTCTAGTTGTGTTTTGCTCTAGAATAAAACCTGATCCTATCTCTAAGTCATAAAGAAAGGAAGTGGCTCATACAACAAAAAGCAATGTAAGATGCCCAGAGCCCCTCTACTTCAGTTTTTCTCCCAGTCTTCTTGTCTTCCTCCACGCTTAACAAATACAGTTTGCTCTTCAAGATGATTTTTGTACTTCATCCCTAATACAAACTTGCAGGGTGCCCAGGGACCTGCCGTTACATAAAAATGAAACAAGCTGAGAAGTACTTATAGTACTTAGTATATTAGTTGCTTTCTAGACGCTGCAGAATGAGCAATAATTAATTTATAGAGTTTTACATTCCATAACACTGATCCTAATCTTAACTTTAAAATTACTTAGATGTTGATCTATATTGTCAAAGGCAATGTGGTATCTTCAGTACCACCAATAGCTGTCTTGACTCATACCATCTCATTTCTTCAGTACACCAAATTAAAAGTATCTGGAGGCTTCCAGAGGCTCACTCATACCATCCTCCCTGCCAATCCTTTCTGGCTTTTGCATGAGGAAGCAAGAAGTGTCTACCTGTGTCTTCAGGATCTGGATTACTTGCCTCAGTCCTAATCCCAAACATAAGTGTACTCATGGGGCCAGATGACACTTTAAACCTTAATATAAAGACTTACAACACTAAAATGAGTCCTCACTGCACTTTTCTAGACTTTTGAGGGTGCAACAAGAATGTCCTGTCTGTCTTTTTAGGTTCTAGAATTCTAATCCTAACTGTGACACTAACTTTGAGTTAGAAACTGCCAGGCCTTCATTGAAAAGCAACATAAGGTGTAAGACCCCACACTTCTTCTCTAGTTATATTCTGGGGCCCTGCAAAGATATTTCAATAACAACTGTAGAAGCTGTAGATTTTTAAATCATTAAAATGCCCTTGACCCCCTCCTGTGTGAGAGACTGGCTGGGCTGGACTCTGGAATTGTGCACTAACATGTACTTGATAAAATAGTCTATTGTACTTAAAAAAAAAAAAGGTATTGAGTGTAAATAATACTAATCTTTTACCTATCTTCACTGGCCTAGCATTCTTCAGTTAAAACATTTATATCTGATATACTTTCCCTTATCCACACAACAAAATTAAACAAGACCTTCAACACTACTAATAATGGTCTTGTCCTTAACTCTCTGGGTTCATCCTCAAGCATGCAGCAACATGAACAACTCCAGATTAATTTTATTCTGAATCCCCAACCTTAAACCCTAACTTGGTCTATAGCCATATAGAAAAAGAAAATGTAAGGCATCTACTAAACTGATTCTACATCTTCTGCCACCTATTTATGCCTTGTAGCTTTTTCTATAGGCTATATTATAATCATTAGTCCTATCCCCAAACCCAACTGTCTCTTAATTATACCCAGAGGGGTATCCTCCACAGTGACAGTGACTGTAATACATTGATTAGTGTCTGTCAGGTCTTGTCCTCTTTTTGAGTTTGGGGGGTTTTGCAGAATTCTGTTGTAAAAGAAGTCCTTTAAAGTTTATATAAACCATCTGCTAACCCACTACAGCCTAACTTTACTTTTGTCCAGGACCGCATTCCTCAAGTCAAGGAATATGTAAGACCATGACCTTTCCAAATCATCTCTCTTTCTAACTCTGGGCAATATATTGGACTCTTTAAACTCTTGGTTTTGGAGACTGCATCGAGGAGACAACCCAGTCCCTAGGTCAAATGGCAGTGTCCTTTGTGCTCAGGGATACTGATAGCCTTGAAGAGGCATATGGAAAATGTTGCACCTGAGACATAATAGCAAGGTTTTAATTTTTCATCAAGATCTTGAGACAGTTGTTTTTTCATGGAACAAGTTGGAGAGGAATCTGTCCTGGCAGTCATGGCCAAGTGTCCTCTTGGAGAGATCTGGACAATGAGAGGATCATGCCCTTAATGACAAATGAGGAGCAAACTTCACTGAATGTGTGGAACACTGTAAAGGTTAGGAAAAGACTTTAGATGTTAAAAACTTGCCATGAGAAAAAAATGCTACTGGTAATTCCAATATTCTTGTAACCAGATACCTAAGCCAGAGTGAGGGGGAACAGGGGAGATGCATCTTCCCATGTATTGTACAATGCTTCCTTAATTCTGGAAAAAAACAACTGCTTTGGTGTTTCCTGGATCTCTATGACCTGCCAATGGAGCTTTTCCCCTTCACAAATTCCGGGAGATGTTCTCTGGTACTTAATCCTACTGCTGACTTGTGCCAGAAAATTAAGTTGGGAAGCTCTATTGGACAGAAAGTGTTTGGGACCAGAACTGGAAGAGCAGAGTTGCAGGGCCTCAATATTTCCACTTCTCTGTGCCCCGCATGTTCCTCCTCCACTGAAATTCAGCACTGCCATAAAGGTAAGGAGACAGACATCACTGCTTTAGCATTCCTGGTACCTCCAGGAGTCAGAAACTCATTGTTTATGTTACTTTTTTGATTGTCAAGTCCTGTTATGTCGTAGGGAAATTTCCTTGCATCTCTGTTGGTTGGCCATAGATTTCATCACAGTAGGGTAGAAAATGGGCTGAGTTCAAGCAAAGAGAATTCCTTATCTCCTGCAGACTGTCTCTGCTGTGGGGTGCAGCTTTCAATGGTCTCTACTGTAGCAGAGAGGATTTCTCCTCATTGGTATCATCTGGGTTCAATTAAATTGACATTCTTCATCTGGAGAATTCAAGAGCAAACTTCCAGCTACCTTTGGCTTGTGTTACCATAGACATGGCTGGAGAGGTAACCTATAGATGTCTTTGACTGTAAGTCCACTGTTGTTGCTGAAGTAGGGCTTTTCTAAATTTTATTGAGCATTTAAGGAGATGGGTAGATTGAGATTTAACTTACATTAGTCATGGGTGCTGTTCAGTGTGGATATTTTACACACAGTGTCTGTTATACTGAGGTCAGTATTTTGTGACAAAGCCAAATTTTCCAGCATCAGTGACTTAAAATAATATTGAAACCAAAGTGGAAACCAGCTAGAGAGTAGAAATAGCATTTGATCACATAGATCTACATAAGGGCTCCAACAGCACTCTAGGCCTGGATCCTTATCTGTCTGAAGGCATCCTTTCACAAGACCAGATCAACTCCCACATGCCCCATATCCTATCCCACATCCTGGGCTAGGGAGGGATTTAGAGGGGTGACTCCATCTCACAGCCTGGAGGATGCAATAGGCACCATGCTGCTGACATCTAGAAGCCATTACAGAGGGGCATGAGCCTCAGTCTTCACATTTCAAAAGGGTGCCCTCCCTTCTATACTTTAAAACTGGGAATGGACTGTCTTTAATTAAATGGGTGTTTAGATAATTCAACTACCGTGCTTCAGGTGGAGTAGTCTCTTAGCTCTTAGACGTTTGGGCTCCAATGACTTCAGAAAGTCTAATGGCCAAACAGGGGTGCCCACAAAGTTAGTCAGTGACTTAGCAGTGCTTTGGGAGGATGTGGTCAAGTAACAAGGCAGCTAAAAGCACGAGCATTTCTGAAGTCATGTGTCTTTATACGTTTTGGAAAAGTTGCCCTCCTTTCTTTGTCTTTTGAAATTATCTCACATATGGCAAATACTACTCTGATTAACCAGAAATGCATAATAATCCCTGGTTTATAAAAATGGTTCTTCAGCATTTCCCCTTCTCTCTACCTAGTCCAGAGCTTTGCTCAGGAAATTGGCATCTTCTGAATCTTATCGAATTGAGACCAAGCATGATGTGTGCAGAATTATTACAAGGGAATGGCAAATATCACTTCTCTGCTGTTTTTTAAGGATGGAGGGATTACTTCATTGAGTCATATTGCTTCTTCCCTTTGCTTTTATTAAAAGACTATTGCACCGATAAAAAATCCAGTACTTTTTTTTGAACTGTTCTAGTAGAAATGCATTGACCAGTGCATGATGAATACATAAAACCATGTCATGGCAAAACTCTCCATAACATCCAGTAAAAGTTTAGTTATTGGTCCCATGCAGTAAAAAGTGTCAGCTTGTACAAAATAACAGTTCAAATGCATGCTTTAAGCTGGTAACAAATGCATGGTCTATTGAGTTAACTTCACCAGCAAAGAAAAAAAGAGCTGCATTTATGTATGGACAAACTCTTGGAAACTTGATTGAAGGGTGGGATGGACCTTTGGGTGGAACTTGCTCTCCCATAAGAATCAGTGCTCCAAACCCCTGTGCTCAGGACTAACCAAGCACCGAGCCAAGTCCCAAAGGGCTATGGAGACCGTGTCTCTGAGGCATGACTTGAAATCACTTTGACTCCCAGTGACCACTCTGTGCAAGGGCAGCGGGATTTGCCAGCCCTGGCTCACCACAGCTGTTCCCCCACTAAATCCCAGCTGCTCCCTAGCGTACAAGAGCTGGGAACAACTAAGCAGAGGAGGGAGGTCTTGCCAAATTGCCAGGAGATATATGGGCAGAAGGAAGAATTTCTCTAACCCTCTATTAAGTGGAGGCTCTCTTCTTGTCAGAGAGCAGGAGGACGAGCATGTATTGGAGGGAAAAAAGTGGGTACGGAGGTGAAGGCAGGTGGGAAGGAATGTTGATGTAAAACACAAGTCCATGTGGGTGAGTATGACAGCAGCCTATGCATCGCCTGCATTTCCTGCCCTTGATAGACAAATCAAACCAGGGAAATTATTGGCCCAACTGCCAATCTGAATTACAGTCATTGGAAAGAGGGCTAGGATTAAAAATACACCTAGTCACTAGGTGATAAGCATCCTTGGTATTTAAACGGGTTGGGTACTATGAAGCAGACAAGAGCATCCTGGTCTCTCCCCATGGGACTAAAAGGGATCTTCCAGGTTGAGCCCAGTGCCCAGCTCTAGGAGCAACCAACTGTGTAGTCCTGTTCATAAAATTATCAAGCCTCATTTTAAAACCAGTTAGGTTTTGTGCCTCCACTATTCCTACTGGTAGGTAGTTGCAGAACTACAGTCCTCTGATAGTTAGAAACCAGCTTCTAACTTCCAAGCCAAGTTTACATACAGCTGGTTGGTTAGAGTTACATGGAGCAGACTCTTGTTCTGTTGCTTTCTCTAAGAATTTGTGTTGTTTGTGAATGGAAGGGACAAGGGCTTGGTTTGAGAATTGTGAATGAAGTGACTCCGTTATCTAAGGAAGACTGATGGCTTCAGACTCAGCTAGACCCTGAGAAGGCTTGCAGGTGCAATATATACAACCTCCTGGCAATGGGAAGTGGTATATAACATCCCTTAGTTATCTAAGGTGGCTTGTCCATCGAGGCATTAAAAGCAGCTGCCTAGGGATCTCAGGCACTTAGCATGCAGAAATATAATTTGACCCAAAGCTCAGCTGAGACTGTATAAAATCTTAATTTGGCCAGCTCAGCATGAGGGCAGTTTGATCTATGAAGGCAGGTCTGTGACAGAGGTAGGACTACACCAGTGACTAGTGCTGATGCTCTGTTTGTCTTCATCTGCTGTTCCTCTTTATCATGCAACCTTCCCATTATCTGGTGACAAAGATGGGTTTGGGGACATGGCTGGGGACATCTGTGTTATCGCTTAAATGCAACCCTGTGTGCAAGCATTAGTCCGTCTCACACTCTGATTTTTTGAACCCAAGCTCATGTTCATTTTGGAGCCTTTGGAAGAGACAAGAGTGTGATCTGGGAGGGGACTTTGGACAGCTGATTGATTTTGCCTGTTAGCTTGTGGCAAAGCACAGCCCTCTTTGCAGTGCAAATGGGACATTTGCAGTTGTGGTTGTCCAGATGATCCTCCAACCTGTATATCCAGCTTGTGGCAAAATGGCATCCTTGTGTCAAAGAGAGAAGCTGTCTGGGGCCTTTGCTAGAAGTACTTAATGTTACCTAGGGGAAGTTGCTGTGGGATTTGCAGACACAGCATAACAGGCACAGGTGCTCTTTTGGGTCTACGATGTTAAATCAGAGCTTCTGAGAGATGGCAACACAGTGCTCTTTGCTGCTTCGTTTGGACATAACCTGAGCCACCATCATTGTGCTGCTGCATGCAGAGCACACAGGGAGATGGGACCATGTACCTTCAGTGCCTAGGACATAGGGCTGCCCCACTGCTGGGACTCTTTCAGCCTCTGGTTTGGGATAGCAGCTGTTGGTGCTACTCAGTAAACCATGTGAGCAGCTGCATAGAGCCACAGATTTTCCAGGGGTGAAGAAGATTTTGGCCCATGACAGCAACTATGGTGAATGCAGTGCGTGGTCCTGGGATGAATGTTAAAGTTTCTTGCCTGCCTCCCAAAACAGAGTGAGGCCATTTCCATCCCTAATTAGCTCTATATAAATTGGATTTGCCTGAGTCTCCATGGAGAGCAGGGCAGCCTCAGGAAGCCATTCTGCTCGTGGCCCAGGTGCTAACCAACATCTGTGCTGTCTCAGTCTTGCCTGGGCTGAAGTTGGATACTGTGTCAATAAATATGTATTTATTGCTTTACACACATATACCTTGCACAGAGCACAACCCACATTTACACACGTATTTGTCTCTGTACTGTACACATACAAATTTCTTATTTTCTGAGGCCAACATTTTAACTGGAAATAATGTCTGGAAGCAGATGGGCTGAGCAGCCTTTGATGAGCAAATGTTTATTGTTAGCTTCAGCAACAAGAGCAGTCATCAGTTAGGGCGAGGGCCACTACAATTGAAGAATTTCTATACAATTCTTTGTATAGAAAAAGGCTGGGTTGACTGAGGTTTAAAATCTAGTATTGTGCAAAGGTTTTATCTGCCTAGCCAAGTTTCTTTTATTGGTCTAGCTGGGAAAAAAGTCAGATGCATGCAAGCTTTCAAGTGCCTCTGAAGCATTTGTTAGGGCTTAATTTGGCTACAGACTTCATAAATGTTTTGTAGGGTCAGGTTTTTTTCTTTAGGAGTCTTTTAGTTTATTCTTTTCAGATTTAGACATTAATATTACTTTCTGAATGGGACACAGCCTTGTAACAGGTGGAAAACTATTTATTTTGGGACACAATAGGTAGCACAAGGTAAACTTGGTATATAAGAAATAGTTCAGCTCAGAAACAAGGTCAAAATCACTGGCTAAGTCATTGGGTATGTGGAAGGGGGGATTCCACCTGTGTCCATGGTGTAGAGTCACTGCAGTGGATGAAAAGACACCAGGCCTTTGGGGAAGGGATAGTGCTTGAGTCCAACCTGTCCGTGAGGACCAGTTCCCCAGCCCTGCTCAGAAGCAGGGAAACTGTGAAAGAGATGCCACGTGGAATTTGCATGTTGTGAAGTCCAGAATTTCTTTTCATGAAAGCATGCTCTTTTATTTTTTTTCTGAAATCTAATTTCAACATATGATTTCATTCCTGTTTCATTCACTCAAAGTCCTATTTAGAGAAATGGTTCCCTAATTTATCATGTGAAATTTTCAATACATTTCTAGAGATCCAGCTACAGTTATGCCTCTTGGTTCTCCTCTACATTAATCCTACAAAAAAAAGGTGACTGGGTTAGTCAAGTGTGATTTACTTTTTACAAATCCATACTGGCTCACAGGATTTCTGTGGTGTGTTACAACATGTACCCTCAGAGGATTCCTAAATATAATTTCTAATTTATAAGTTCAGTCCCACAATACAATTTTTTCTGAAAACAATTTCCCAATTTTGTTTGGTACTAACTGTGAAACAAAAAGGAAAACTCTTGCTTTAGAGACTTTCTAAACTCTACCCATTTTATAACTCTATGAGGATTAAAAAATCTCACTAGATGTGGGGTTTTTTTGCTGCAGTTGCCAATATAATATCTCGATAAAAAGAAATGCGGGTTCATTTTGGTTGTATTAACATTTTGGACACTTTTATAGTACAAGTTCATGCATTCTTTGACATTGGACTGACCTGATGGGAGGCACTATGAGGTGATATTTCTGATGTGAAGCTGTTCAAGAATGAAATGAGTTTCAGAGTCCTATGGCCTGGTCTCCTCTGTTGCTCATGTTTGCCAGCTCTGCGCCTTTTGTGACTGTGAGGCGAGCAGGGATGAGCCTACAAATGTTCCAGCTTTGTGGGGAATATTTTACTTGCAGAGCTCTCTCATAATCTCCTTTCTTTGAAAAGTTAATTGAAAGTAGCATATGACTATGAACTCCTACGGCAGCTACCTACATGAGAGGAGGTGGAAAGACAGAGTGAGAAAACTATATACGCATGGTGCTTGCCTTTGCATATTCAGCTTCTCTTCACATGAGACTGATTGTTGTCTCTTGATTCCCATGCACTGGCCCCAGGAGGCTGCTGCCGTGCAGCCCAGCATGGCTCTTCCCATTGGACTGTGCCTTGGGTGGCAGGACGGAGCTGGGCGCAGTGTTTCAGTGGGCTCTCCTTGGTCCCCTGCCGCGAATCCAGGCAGCCAGCCAGATTTTCTGCCTTTACCTCCAGGATTTGTGCTACCTTGGAGGTGCAAACCAACTGGAAATCCTGCAGATAGGATCAGTGGAGATTTTCTTCCACGCTGAACAGAGAAGGGAGCTCACCCACAATTCAGATGAGCTGCAGTGAGCTCTGGCTGCCAGACCTGCCCAGCAGGCTGGGTTCAGCTCCCTGGCAGGGGGACGGCTCCAAAGGGTTAAACCACCTTTGTTCCCACTCTCTGGACATACTTTAGCTGTTGCTGGGGATCTAGCTGCCCAAGATAAAAAGATCATAAGCTCACATTGTTCTTAACTTGCAGTGTTTCTCTGTAATTCTCTAATTCAAAGCAGACTTTGCTCACTTTTGTACTCTTTTTACAAGCCACAATGATGATAGGATTTCCGAAATCAAAGCTGAGTGCTGAACTGAATTAAGAGAGAAAAAGCCACACTGCCTGCTTCGGGAGAGCAGAGGATAATTGCCGGAGGATCCTCCCAGCCGGTTTGGCAGTAGTAGTGGGGAATGGTTTTCTTCTATCAAACTTGTTTTATTTTTATTGTAAAATAAACATTTTCTGGGCATCGGATGGCAATTACTCACTCTGCCCCTCCAGGGATAAGGTCCCACCAACCGCACATCACAGAGGAAGGCAAAACTTTCCCATTTAGATTAAAACGTACATCAAACAAAGCAAACATCAATGAAGAAGCTTGGTGTTTGTCCCTCTCAAGACTGGCTCACACTATTTCTGTAAACACTAAGTCTGTATTAACACATGGGGCTTTGAACTTTGATTTGATGGATAAACTGCTCTTCAACTTTTTGCCCCAGTATGGCAACAAGGCTTATTCCACACTCCTTTACCTTCTTCTTTGCAGGGGAACATGTTAGCTGGGGCAGGCTAATCAGTTCAATAACTCCAAGTACAGTATTACAAAAAGTTAATTAAATGGGGTAGTAAATTTATTAAAAAATAACTGATTATTAGGTAAGGTCACTTACCCTGGCAGAACATAACAAAAAGAGTAATTAAATAAGCTATTTGAAAAATAATGTGAAATTGAGCCTAGAGGAACAGTTATCTTTCAGGCTGATCTACACTTAAACTGCACAGCTCTGCACACAGACAGGGTGATCATAACTCAGAAAGATGTGATTTCTCAGCTCTTTAAGGTTATCCTTCCTAAATGTCTTCAACTAACACTGAAAACAATCAAGTCATACCAAAAGGTACGTTAAAAAATAAAGGTTTCTACAAAGTTACAGCTGCCCTGTTAACAATTGTTTCCTGCTTCAGAGGGAGAGAGTAAAGCAGTTTAAATGCCACTTCAGGGTGACTGTTTTGCTAATGCTGCCTAAGTAATGGTTACCATTTCACTTTTATTGTGCTCTTGTTAATTAACTCCCACAATTAAAGAAAACAGAAATTCAATAAGAGGAAATAAAGAGTTCTTAAGTTATTAAATGCTATACATCTGTGAAATCTGGCAGAGAAATATGGTTTCAGTACTTGACTTAGCATTTAATGGTTCTTTATTAAGCTCTGGGAACTGAAAGGAATCTTCTTTGACCTACATAGCCAGGACAAACCTATTTTAAATGTTGTTAAAGATAAATAAGGAAGAAGAAATACTGTCTGCATGTTGGACTTAAAATGGTGTGCAAAATCATGGCCTGTCAAAGTCAATGGAAATTTAGACTCGTACTGGCTTATGATCAAGATCTGTGACCTCTGATGGTACAGTGGGCTGCCCAGCAGCAGCAGACCAGAAGCAGGTCTCACTGTCTCCTTGCCTGTTCGTTTTGTCCTGCCAGGGCAGCCACCACTCATTTATACAGGGGTGAGCGCTTGAGACCCATCTCTGAACAGGCATCACTCAGATGTGGAGCAGGTAGACAGATGGATGGATGGGAGGATGCTGCGAGGCAGCCCAAGCTGGAGCAGCGTCTATCAAGGAGCAGGTCCTGCCATGGACCATACCCAGCTCACACCTACCTGCTGGGTTAGACATCGGTAATGTCTTTGGTCATGCACGCAGAGTCACTACCAGGACTTGGTTACAGCTTCATTTCAGGTTTTCTGGTCCACTGCAGGTGTTTATGAAATCTAAAACAAGAGAGCAGAAATCTATTAAACACTTAAACAGAAAACCATAAATTAACTAAATTGTCCAATTAAACAACTTTTTTTCTTTTACTTTGATGATCAGGCAGGTGTATTGGCCTATTTATTATCCAGGCTGCCAAATCTATAGCTCTGAAGATTCCCAGGATCGAGGCTGTGACTGCAGTGTGATGCTATTTGAGTGCATGGCAGTGACCCCAGGCATATGTACTTTTGCTGTTTGGTTCTAGCACTGTTTTATTTTATTCTCCTGAAGTTTACATAGGATAAGCATTTTACTCCAGAAACATTTGAACAGTAGCCCAGTGGAATTGGCTTCTTTTACCAATATGAAAAAGTATATTAAAAATTGTGCTTGGATAGCACATACTGAACAGCCATGAGTGAAATTCTCTTCCAGTAAGTTTTTCCAGCTTTCTCCATGGCAAAAGGCACCCATTTACTCCCACATTCTTCAAATTCCAATGTTTACTTCTGTTGTATATTAGTGAATTTTTTAACCAAAAATATTTCTGGTTTAGGCTGTAAGGTTAAGTGCTGTTTGTGCTCTGCATGTATTATCTGGATGCATCTCTCTGACAAAAGTTGAAATCTGCATCAGCTTACCTTCCTTGCACTCCACCTGTTTTTTACTATTAGCAATGACCGACAAAGCAGAAAAGTAGTGAGGTTATTTTTTTCTCCTCTGTGGTATATAAAAATGTTCTCTTTGCATTAGAAGTCCAGGCCTAATCTGCCCTTGAAAATGCTATAGGTTGCTGTGGAATGAAAAAATTGAACACAGCAGTCTCAGGAGGTAGGAAATTATTCTCATCCTACCGTGTTCGCAAATGCTAAGCCTGGTGTGTAGGACAGCTGTTCCTTAAAATCCAGAATCATAGAAATTGCACTGTGTATTGTTTTCTGCTTCATGTGTTGTTATGTGATTCAGCTATGTTCACATGCCTTTTTGTTCTATTTTTTTAACAGTAACAGTATGTGAACTGTGCAAATGTGTATGAACTTTCCATCGCTAGTCCAAGATTAGCTATAAGTTTTTAGCATTTATTTTGCTGACATTGTAACTATTATTTGATGTAAACAGATAGGAATGGCTGTAAAAATGCAGTCTTGAGTGAATCAGGCTGACCTGTGCTTTTAGTGCACCATATTTAAACACGAAACTGACAAAGATTTCACCATTCCTGTACATGTCCAAACATATCTTGTAAAGTTAATTGTTTACATATCTTTCCTAGGTCTATGGTAATTCACAAGATAATAATATTTAAGGAAAATCCAATTAAAAAAAATAATCTTTTTTAGCCTGTGTGGAATACGTATGTTATGTTGACTTTGAGTTACAGTTTTTTAGGCCTTTCACAAAATGTTTCAGACCTCATTACCAAGTGCATACATACTCACGATTCAGCCTGTGAGAGCATTTGAGATAAAAACCATCAGGACTCGGAAAACCATTCACAAATTCAAAGAGCTGGTGCCCACAAGCAACCACTCAGGCGGTCTGACGTGACCTCCTATATCCACAGGCTGCAGATTTCTTTTGTCCTAAAAGTTGACTTCATGCATGTTGCTAACACGCACAGGCACAGGCGCACACACTGGCCCAAATCTCATTGCAAAGACCCCAAGCAGTGATGAGCCTACCACCTCTGGTAAGTCAGGCCAAGTTTAGTTACTCTTCCTTATTGGCAGTCACTGGTTCTGATGTAGTGACAAGAGCGAGGAAGCCCTCAGCTTTCCAATGCTGTCTGTGAGCAGCATCAAATGGTATCCCGACTCTTGGGTATCTTTGCTACAGCCGACTCAGCCACGATTGAGTCCCCTTGCAGCTTCTTCATTCCTGAAGTGGCCACACCAACCTGCTGTGAGCCTCCCTTGTCACTGCCTGCATTGCTTCAGTATCTGTCCTGCTGCCCTCACCATTGCATCGCATTGGTAAAAATACTAACATAGCAGAGATCATAAGAGAGCCAGATTTTTAATCTCAGGCGTGCCCATTTATTTCTGTATAAATATTTGAGTTAAAATTTAGTGTAGTACCAAACCAAACACTTCGGAGAAGTTCAAATAAACTGCATCAGTCAACATGGTTGCCTTTATCAACAAGAAATGTCATCTTCTCCAAAACAGAAATGGTTTGTTTGACAAGATCTGTGCTCCATGAAACTGTACACGCCTGTGCTGGTTCCGTATTACTCTCATAATCTTTTTTTATAGAGAATATGTTCCATTATTTTGCTTGGGTAGAGAAGCAATGTAGCAGTTCCTGGGTAGATGCTTTCCTCCTTTTTCAGTCTTGGAAAAGTAAGAATGTATCAAAGCCAGGGGAAATGCCAATGTGTTTACTCCTAAAGTATTAATTTCAGCAATTCCCCAGCCTTTAGGACCCCTTGGGGTAAGTTATTTGGACCTTTTGATTTAAGAACATTGAATTTTAGCAGATTCTGGCTTGAATCCTCCTTCATGAAAGATGATTAGCTTTCCAGTGCATGTACGTCCTATGAGTTGTATCAGTTCTCCCACTTTGTTCTGAAGGCAAAAGCATCTATTAAATGTCCACAGAGCCTTTGTTGGAGCTCCTTTTCTTCCTAACACATTTTATACATCGCATTATTATTGCCAACTGATGACTGAATTTTCATTAATTTCTTTACCTTTTGTCTGTTTTATCAGTTGTCTCCAATTTAAATTTGTACCTCACGTGTTGCTATTAAATTTTCTTTTATATTCAAATGTAAATGTTTCACTTCTGTTGTTCTGTTCAGATCTCCTTCTAACCAGGATATTTTTGTGGCCAGAATAACTGTTTTTCCCCTCTCTCTCCAGATTGTCAGTCTGGGTGCATCCAGTAGTATGTCCTTGAGCAATTTCCAGCTTTTGCTAATATTTCCCACTTCAAATGATGTACATTGCAATGGCAATGAATCAGGAACTGACAGACAGAATTAAAACCAGTGTTCAGCCCTCCTCAAATTTGTAGAAGAAGTAATGGAATAAACAATGTCAGAATAATTTAATACTGAGAGAAGTAATTGAATTAAAGCCCTTTTGTGTACATAATGTCAAAATGCATAAAAGAAAGTAAGAAACCCATATGTGGAAAGGAAATACAGATTTTCAGCAAAATCAGTTTCAGAACATGCAATTTTCCTACAAATTTGCCTGTTTTGTAAATGCAGACAATTACTCACTTTCTTGCATAAGACACAGCTGACGGCTAGATGCTCACCCTCTGAGCTAAAACACAATGCTCAGTCTGTATTGCTGTGTCTGGGTTTTAATGCCCAAATGTCTTGGGAGAACCCTCTTTTCGGATGCAGTGAGTTAGCCCTGGAATTGGCTTCCCCAATGAACTTCATTGTACTTTATGTTATTTTATTTTACTCTCAATAGCTACCCCAGTTTAGGTGCCTATGGTTAGCTGAGAGGAGTGCCATCTGCGTGGAATGCTGCAATGGAAGGTGGCATAGGGCCACTGGGGCTTGGGACTGCCAAGCCACATAGTGCCCAAGCACAGCACCAAGCTCGCAGCCAGGCTGGGAGGCAGCATGGGGCTACAGCTCAGGCAACTTGCTCTGAGCCCTCCAGATTCTCAAGGGATCACTCCCCAGATCTGGAGGAGCTGAGATGCCTTGGGACCCGTAAAAGTGAGGCTAAAGCCTGGTGGATGAAAGTCCAGATATTTTTCCTCATCTATGCTCCCTTTGGTTAGAAGCGGGCTAATATCTTCATGTAGGTAAAGGTCACATATTGCTGAAAAGAGACTAAATAGGAGGAACAGAGATAAACATGACTAGAAATGAGAATTTACCTAGAATGTTATAGAGCAGCGGTCATCCTATGGCTAGAGTAGGTCTGGATGCTCTGAAGCAGCTTGGGTGGAAAAGAGTCTAGTCTGGGGTAAACACAGAGCAAAACTTATGGATTAGATCTGATAATACCATGCTCAAAAGGGGACAGAAATATCACAGAGGTTCTTGGAAGCAAACTGGAATATTATTTTTGCAAAACCTTTGGAAATGCCAATGTTTGTGAGGAGTGTTCATGGTTAGAGTCGTACTAAGAATAATATGCTTTTTTTTCCTCTTATAATTTATAATTCAGTGGATATCTCTGACCTTTTTTTCCTACTGCTTCATTCTAGTATTACTGTTGAGATTAAAATGGCCTCATTTCTTTTAATATAGGCTATTATCTGTCTGTAGCTTTTTAGGCTAATCTTTCTATAACTATTTATTGATGTTTGACAGCTAGCATTTCAGAGTAATGCTTTTGTTTCTATAATATTATGCATCTGATGATGTAAAAAATTTAATTCTTAAAAATAAAAAGTATATTGAACAGATTTAATGATTTTACCGTCTTTCCTTATTATTTTTTTGTAGTTAAGCATTAAGTTATGGTGAATTTAACTTCATAATTAAAATATTTTACTATGTACAAAAGAAATGCACAATCATCAGTGTAATGTACATGACCCGCATCTTATTTTCTGGTAAAGCATGCCCAGGGAAGTGGTGGAGTCACCATCACTGGAGGTGTTCAAGGAACGTGTGGACGAGGCATTGTGGGACATGGTTTAATGGGCATGGCGGTGTTGGTTGATGGTTGGACCTGATGATCTTACAGGTCTTTCCCAACCTTAGTGATTCTGTGATTCTGTGATAAAAACATAGCAAACTCAGTTATTTAATCAACATACCAAGTGTATGAATGGAAAATGGGAACACATGTTTCCAGGACCCTCACTGAAACTTTTCTCTGTATCGATCTTGTGAAAAAGTTGCAGGCAACCCCCCGTCTCTGTTTTTAGGGAAGTTTTGAGGCATACCACACCAGAAATGCATACTATAGAATGTCAAAAGGCAGCACCAATTTCACTAATGGCAGGCACTTTGTTCTCAGGTTTTCCTAATACTTTAAGAACCAGAGACTACATTAAATACTATGCGCAGCTTGTGGCTACAAGCCAAAAGGAAGCCCACATGACATTTAGTGCCCTTGTCTGCAAGCTGATAAGAGAGTCTGGATTCTCTAAACTCTTTAAGTGCTCAGTGTCAAGCTGGAATTCAGTAACTGCAGCCCGAACAACTTACGTTATTTAAAAATGCACACTTAGCTCTAAGAGGTTTCCAAGCACTCTAATGCTGGGGTATTCGAAAAGAGTAATAGGGTGCTTTTAAAAAAGCTTTTTATTTTGCAACTTTATGTTCTTCATCTTGTTCAAATATTATTTACTTTAGAATTCATCTGATAGACTCATAAAGTTAAACATGCTACTCAATAAAATGGGACAGGGCTCTGACAAGCCTCAGGAAACTTTAAAAATGTTTGAAGTGTTTAGACTTTACTATATCACAAAGTAAATTTTGCAGTTTGAGTGTGTGCTCCAAGATCACATAAAAATGCTAGACACAATTATTTCTACCCAGTCATTTGACCTACCCAGACCTGCTGGTTTGCAATGTTATGCTAATGAGCCGGTGTGTTTGCTCCTGCCTAGGAGCTCCAGAGTTGTGATAACTCTGCATAAAATTGTGCTGGACTATCTCTGCAGGATAATCCCAAATATCACTGTAGCAGGCTCTTAGTCCATCCCAGATAGATAGGAAATAAATTGTCTGGTCTTTGTCTTGCCTGTAGACATGCAAGTACAGCTCCTAACTCACTACAGGCACTACTACATCTTTGCTTGCAAGGACATCACACTCGTTTAGCTCCTTTCCTCTCCATCTGCCACTGCAGAGCCATGGCAGGGAGGGGGGATCACAGCCACATGGTGGGACTTTGCACAGAATTGCACTGCATCCCTAATTC
The DNA here is from genome assembly GCF_030936135.1 of Gavia stellata. Lineage (NCBI taxonomy): Eukaryota > Metazoa > Chordata > Aves > Gaviiformes > Gaviidae > Gavia > Gavia stellata. The sequence continues at coordinate 17,670,465 of NC_082599.1, read as the reverse complement.
CTTTCATTAATGAGCATTTAAGTGAAACATGCTCTGCCCATGGCGTGGACTGAGCATCTTCCACCATCTTCCAGTGAATTACTGGAAAATTGAATTTCCAAGAAAACAAACTATTTTTGTGTCTGATCAGGAAGAAGAAGAGAATTTACAGCTAAAAATTAAAAATTAGGCACCCTCTGAGACAGAAAATAATTTATTCCTCAATGAAATTCCTAAATTCCTAAATCCTAGAGCTCCTTACAAGGGAGCTGTAATGGATATGCTTTGTACCTCTGTTTTTACCTGCATAGGGTCATCTGTCAGCAAATTTAAGTCATCTCCTTCCTCTGTCCCACACCAGTGAGACTTAGGGCACAGGGGGAATTCCTCTGGCTTAATGTTAGCATCTTCAGGAATCACACAAAATGGAAGAGGATTTTAAATTACTTTGCCTCCACTGTAGAGGCATCCAGTGCAGTGTCTGAAAGACAAACTCCATATACCAAAGTGCATCACACGGTGCTAGAGAGGGCACTGAAAAGGTTCATCCATCAGGGGTGAAGCTTTCCACCTCCCTGAGATGTAGATGCTGGCAGCTGGGGCCAGCGGTTAGCAAGGTGGATCCACCTGGGAGTTATCCTATGCTTCAACCAGCTGGTGTTGTCCAGCTGAGGAGCATTATGAGTGAAAATCCTGTGAGGAAGAGTGTGGACAGAAAAAATGTGAGTGGATTCTGGGAACTCTTTAAAAGGAGCTGCTTAGATGGACAAAATAAACATAGCTAGGGAAGTCAGTCAGGAGGGAAGACAACTTTGGGTTAAAGGTCATTCTGGTGCAGTGGTGAACTGAGAACAAGTTATAAATAAAATAAATAAAAAGTATCCCCCCAAAATGCCAATGAACAGAAATTGCAGGTTCTGTAGTAGAAAACACTGAAGAGGGAAGATGAAAATATCACTGGCATGGCAAGCTGGCACCAATATGACTAGTGAAGCAAAGGACACTGAAAAGAAAAACTTCTTACCTGTATCAGGGGAAAAAAAATAGAAGCAATGATATAAGACCATTATTTGAAAGAGAGACAGTAATGATACAGAATAAAATATTCAATAAACCCCACTATTTTCCATTTAGGAAAGAGCAAGATAATGGGCTACTACCACATGAGGATGATAAATGACTGCAGCCTGTTAAATACTAAGTAGGCTGTTGGGCAACAGCTATTAGAAATAAATATTTTTAATAGCTGGCAGATTAAATCTTTAATTTGCTGATTCTTATTTGTTATAAATCTTGAAATAACATGTTAATTTCAAAAGTGGCAAAGAATGTTAATTTGACTATATTTTAAAAAATATTTGGGTGGGTTGGGCAGCTATTAATCTGAATTTCATATCATGGAAAACCTGATGCTAGGTTCAATTACAAAAATTATCCAGAGCTGCTAGTCTGTTTTAATGCGATAAAATTTGAATTTTCCAATTAGGAGCAAAACTATACAGCAAAAGGAGAGGCCATGTCCTAAAAGCAATATCTATGAAAATTATTTAGGGTTTCTATGGTTGAAAACAACTCCGTATAGCAGGGCTGTAGAGCAAGGAGACCTAGCATGACCTAACATGACATGAGTATAAGGAAGAGCAGTGAAAAGATCAGAAAGGGGGTTACAAATCTAAGTATAGCACTGATCATGCCACTCCTGCAAACCCTTTTCCAGGTCCAGTGACTTCACAGGGTGCAGAAAAGAGCCAGAAAAAGATTTTGGAGATTGAGATAATGCCTTATAATGAGGTACGTTAAACTGCTCATTCTGGCTGGTTATTCAGAAGAAAGATAGAGAAGGCACGATCATTTTGTCAAATACATTCATAGGATATTCAGCAGCTCTTCCAAAGCAAAGAAAGGCATTGAAAGGGGAGAGAGAGACACAAATTTGTATCTGTGAGGATGATCATATTGTAGAACAAACTTCCAAGATAGGTAGGGTATTCCTATGTCTTGATGTCTTCTGAAAATCAGATTTGAAGTAGAGGCTGAGTGCAAACTGGGAACAACCTGTTCACATTTCACTGGATATGGTAATTGGATGGCCCACCTGCATACAAACATTGTTTGTTCCTGTAGAGCAAAGTGTGGGATACTGCAGATGGAGAGGTGATAATGTGGTTATCTCAAGGAAAAAAGAGACAGCAGGAGCCAGAGTTAGGTTAGAAGGGGGAATCACATTGAACTAAAAAACCAGCTAAATTCATGATTTGTAACATCCAGTAGAGTTCTACCAGTTTAAAATACTTCATAGCTTTTTCTTGAGAGCCAGGACTGAAGGGCTAGAACAGCTGTTGCATGAGAAAAGCTCTCCTCCTGGTGAGAGGTCTATCTATCGTCCGTGTGAGTTCACCCCAGTGCATGGTGGTTGTTCCCTTTCACCTGCGTGATTTCCACCAGGTCAGGCATGCGGTGAAGCGTACCGCCTCCAGGGAGGAATGGCTGTAGGATGCAGGTTGCTGACGGTGTGGCCTTGGAGGGCCTTTTGTGTGGGTAGGTTTTGTGCTTGTTGCTCAGGCAGAGTCAAGTCGTTTCACACATCTGACATGAGCTTTGAAGTTTGCAGTCTCCATTTCAGACCTGGTGAAGAGCTTGCAAACCCCAAGCTTTTTTCTAACTAGATCAACTGCTCTAATAAAACATATTATTTCTCCCTACAAACCTCACCTTACTTGTTTCTAGCTCTTTAAAGTGTATATTGTGTGAGGATGTGTATCGCATACAGAAATTGCATACAGAAATTTGATTAACGCCACCAGGTTTTTCCTCCTTTTGCAAATTCTGTTGCTTGGGGTTTGTTTGGGGTTTTGGTTTTTTTTTGGTCACAAACCATGAAGTAACTCAATTTTTGAAGAATTTTGTCCAGGTTTCCTGAAAAAATGTGCAGACCTGAAACATACATCTGGATTGAGTTGAGACCTTGGAATAAAACTGCAAACCACAATAATTTCTTGCGGTTTCTAGTAGCACTGGTATTAATATCACCTTGAAGTTATATAGCATACCTCTGAGTAGCAAAGGCAGATCTGCACCAGTACTTCAGACTGCAGTCAGACCACCAGCTGCTCAGTAACCTCTGCTCTAAGCACAATTTGAAGCAAGGTGTCCCAGAAGAAACCACCAGTGATCCAGCTCTAAAGAGCAGGATAAATGCTTCTTTAACAATATTGAACACTGTGTAGTAAATAGACAGTTCCAAAAGTACGAAAGAAAATCTAGAACAACATGGAAATCCCAGCATCCTTAGCTAGCTGCTCTAAAAAATTCCTGTCAGTGGAATTTTGTTCTGTTTGGTGCTGTAACTTCAGAAATCTTGCTTCCCATAGAGTTTATTTTCTTGCTCCCAGGCTTACAATGTGGGCCTTATATGGAAAATATTTCTTCTATTTCTGTCTGTGCTAGAATAGCACAGGCTTAATCTACAAGTCTGATCCAATGACTCTTACATTCCTTCATCACTGCATAGAAAAAAAGAATAAGGTTTTGATTAAGCAACAACAAAAAATTAAAGTGCAATTAAAAATCCAGCAAAAAAAAAAAGCATAAATAAATTAAAACATTAAAAGAGAGAGGAAGTAGTTGCATACTGTCTTGTGTTCATGTGGTATGACACATTCAGGTTCTCTCCAGAGGGATAATTCAAATACCGAGTTTGTAAAATGCATTGAAGGGGCTCAATGAAAGCCAAACTGTCTCTGAAAAATGGGATTCCTAAATTCACATCTTCTGGAAAAGAAGTAGGACACACCGCTTAGGCACTGTCATAATAGTTTTTTTGACTAAGCTCATTTGACTGGAATCCCTACATAGACATCAATTTTAGGATGGGATAATTCAGCCTTTGGTGAGACCTACCCTTGCTGTAGCAGGACCCTGGTGAACCAGACCCTATATTTTAGGTAACTGTGTTTAGGTGTGATGGATGCTATCAGACATATTTACAGGCTTGGATCAAACTTGTTCTACCCCTGCTTCTCAATTTTCCCCTGTCTAGATCACTACACAGATGAACTTGAGGTTTCTGAAATATAAAGTAACTAAAGGCTGCTGGGGACTTTTGGTAGTATAACTAAATAGAAAGACTATTTTTGCAATGGCTGTAATGGAAAAGCTGCAAGGTAAAATTCAAAACTGTTTGTCAGACTGAAAACTCTGCTATAACTTCCCTAGTTCTTACACCTGAAGGAAACCTCACCTAAATGTCTAATAGATTCAGTCTGCAGTGAGTATTCAAAGACATGCATCTCTGTCGCACCTGCCAAAATCATGTAAGTGCCAATGGGCACTTGTCTGTGCAAACTGTGTATGTTGGCATGCAATAGGCCACTTCAGAGTCCCTAAGTGCCAGTCTCTGTTTTCATGCCAGAAGCATCTCTTTCTCCTTAGGTGGCAATTTTAGAAAACAAAATAAATTGTCTCTGTCTGCAACTTTAGTTGGGCTAAATAACTGTACATTAGTTCAGAAAGAAAATTAGAAAAAAAACAAATTGAAATTTGGGATGAAAATGGACACTTTCAGGACAGCCTTAATTCAGTCACTTCTGTCACATTTTTTTCTCCCAATTGCATATCTGGGTTATAGAGTTATTTCTTTATCATTTCACTGTACAAATGTGTGATCTATCCCGTTCTCTCTCATACTACAAGAAGATCTCAGCTTAGAAGGTGTGGGCTTACTCTACTCACAAAACGGCCAAGAACAAGCCTCTGGCAGGAGAAAGGTGTGAAGAGCTGTGCTGTGCTCCTGAACGTGAAGGAAGCATGCAGCAAAGTAACAGCAGTAATGTGGTGAGTAGATTTCATCACATGAGAGGGCTGCAGTAGTTTATTTTTAAAATGCAGACATTTCAGAGCAGACGAAGAAGTGCAATAACCGAGTTTCTGATGGAGACCTCATATTTTCAGAATTATACCAGTACTGGGTAACGGCTTACCAAAGAAGAAAAGCATTCCTTATTTTCGTCCATCTTCTGCAGCAAATTCAAAAACTAAACAGCTCTGACTTTTCTTTCCTGGTCACAAGAGGGCTGATTTTTAATGATGCAGAACAGAGACATAAAAATCTGAGCTGACAGATATCCCCTATTTCTTTAAAAAATAGAAGTCTCCAAAGGAAAAATTCTCTCACTTTCCCCAAATGTGCCAGATTATTTCCTCTATTAATTTCTAATATCTTCCCTGATTTACCAGCACAGCTTCACAAATTAATCATGAGAGAAAAATTCCATGTGGATTCTCCATGTACAAAAATTTTTGATCTCCATTCACCCTTCCCACAAGCTCTGGGATTTTTGTCTTTTTTTTGAATTTTTAATTCTACGATTCCCTTTCAAAACTGGTTCCACAAAGCGTCAGTTGTAAAAGTGAGAAGCGCACCGAGAAAACATTTTGCATAGTAGTAGAACATGTATAAATTGCACCCCGATGTTTAGGAGGGCTGCCTGCCGGCTGGACTTGGCAGGTACCGCAATGCTACGGGCACTGCTGCTTTCATGACCCTGCTGCTATGTATCGGCCTGTGCTCTGCTCCGGGATGACCACAAGAGCCGATCGATAGTAACACAGCTCTGTCTCTCCTTCTTTCTCACTTAACAACGGCCTTTCGGTCTAAAAGACTAGCAACGCATGGTCTTAGCTCAGGGAGTCAGAACAACTGACTTCATTTCTGGCATTGATCTTCTCTGATGGATTTTTGCTTCACTATTCCTTCACCTGCAAAATAGAGTCAGCACCACAAAGGCACAAGGACTTCAAAATGTTTATGTTATAAAGCTGCAAAGGTGCTCTTATTATTTAGAAGTACCTTCTCTTCTTCCACAGGTGGATGAAATTCAAGAGTCTTCAGACATGCTTTTGCAGTGCTGCAAATGGAGGAGAGACGCTTGCTCCTGATGGAAACTTTGGAAGACGTCTTTGGCTGGTTCCTCCTGGGAAGGTGTTAACACCTCTCTGTGAAACATCGTCAGTGTGGGACCTCTCAGAAGACCGTCATCTTGGCAGGAAGCCTGTTCACTAGCTGCTGAGACTGATTCTCTGGTGTCTTACATCAGGCACAACTTTTTACTCACCGTGCAAGTACGTGTCTTACGATACTAGTAGTATGGGGTGGCAGGCAAGGCAAATAAGGCAGTGGAGAATGAGAACTGCTGAGATTTTGGGCTGGTTTTATGCCTGCACCCCTGGCAGTGGAATTGCATTTCTACAGCCACTTTTTAGTCAGAAGCACTTGGGAGTGTTTCCAAGTATGTAGTAGCTGGAAACAAGGAGTAAAACCTTTCCAGAAGCCAGAAACCATTGATTTCAGTCAAAGGATTTCTTCCTAAAACGTACAGCCTGCTAGAGAAGATTTCCAGTAGTCATTAAAGGTGCCCTAGAGGTTACCAGAAGTGAAGTCTGAATTAAGACTAACATGGGGTGTTGCATCAGGTGAGATAAAACACAGATTCCCTCTGGCTGAAGTCATGATAAGCCTGTCTCCTAAGAAAATAATTCTGCGTATATCTTGCAGGTGCCTGCTTCAACCAAATAAAAGCTTGGAGAGAGATTTCTTTACTGTTCTGAAGATACTTAAAAGTAATAACACCTAGGTGATGTAAAAGCCTAATGAAAATCTCCAGCTCATGCTCAAGAAAGTCTCTGAAGTAAGAATAGCAGCATTTTATAATTCTGGAGGTGTATAAATTAGTATAAATGGACATCTTGTAGAAGCACAGGGACAGGATGGGGATATATATTTCAAAAGTATATTAAATAGAATATAATAATATATTGCACTACACACAAACAAATCCTCTCTTTACCATGTGCTATAAAAAATTGTTCTTTGATGCTTTCTGAAGCAAGAGACATTCACTTAACTCAGTGCCTTTCTTGTCCTGCTAAACAGAGAGACGTCTAACTGTCTCACAGAGGAGAAGTCATTGCTCCTGCTGTTAATGAAACAGGATTCATGATAATTTCGAGACCAGGAGGAAGCCAGTAGTTTTGATGATCTGTTCTTTCTACTTACATACTAAATAATTCGGTTTAAAAATAGTTAAGCATCTCTTGTTGCTGTTCTAGTTTGGATTTTGTCTTTTGGAAGAGGACGGTTAGCTACTGTGAGTGCAGAACATCTCCAGCGGATGCATCTCTGAAGCTGTGGAGCTTTTTTCATTTTATATATTTATACACCCATCCTTCCACCCTGGGCTCCTGCACTGATGAAGAAGGGAAGCACTGCATCCATGGGAGGGAGCGGATATCCCCTATCCTCACCTTGGGAATCAGATTGCAGATGCTCAGCATGGCAAAGTGCTGGTGGTATGAGGAGTGGGAAACAAGGGGAGAGTTCCCCCTCCAGCTTCCTCACGCTGTGTCCCTCCTCCTCCTCACGCCCCGTCCCCTCTCTGTGCACGGCCTCACACACTCACCTCAGTGTGGTTTGTCCAAAGGAAGCTGAGTCAGAGCGAGGCACTAAAAGCGGGAATTTATCTCCTCTTTCCATCAAGCCTGCCTGAAAGAGGATGCTGTTTGACTAGTGGTCCTGCAGGAAACTTTCTTTGTGGCAGCTGCTGGTTTTAATGAAGCAAGTCAGTACATTGCTTTGATGGCATCTGCTTCTTTTTCACTCCCGGTGCAAAAGCTGGTAGGCTCAGCCCTGAGTAACAGACGTCCTCTGGATACAGGCAAGCATAAATTAAGGTCTCTGCCTAATCACAGACTATGAACCTCAGCATTCCTCTGGTATTTTTTTCAATTTATAATTGATAATACAGCTGTGGTGTGCTGCTTCCGAGGCAGCCAAACTTGGAAAAACACATTTCTCCATATTCCTTGCCTTTCTACCAACTGTGCCAGGAGGCTCTCTGGGAGGCTCCTGGAGCACTGGGGCCATGTCAGGCCTGAGGGTAGACACAGCAGCTGAGCCGACTGGGATTTCTGAACTGGGATCTGCAACTGTCCTTGGGCACTGAGATGCCCTGGAGCTTGTTGGGTTGTGTTTGTACCCATGTGATGAGGGAGAAATGGCTGGGGTAGGGACGTATGCAGCACCTTCTGGATGGGGGACTAACACTACAAAGAGTGTGAAAAAATGAAAGTCCCAGTTCTGCTATTTACCAGAAGCTTTCACATAAGATGAATCTGATGTGCAGACAGATGAGTGAGCTAATATATAGCTGGGTATAAGCCACAGCAGATGCGTCCATAACACGTCACTGAAAACAAACACAGTTCTCAGCTGTATATCTCTCACTTTTGCCTCCATGTCCGTGGACTGTGACTCATCTTTTAGTTTCCTAGTGTCTGTTACTTTCTTTCCTTTCTTATTTTTTAGGCAGGCTCTGTCTTCTCTATGGACTTTATTTCTGTTCTTGTACTTTTTCTGAGCCTTTCAGTCCTAAACACTCTTTCATTCTCTTTCCACCTTTCCTCTCTCTCTCTCCCCCCTCCACTTTATCTCACCTGGCTACTCCTATCAAGATATTTTTTAAAGTAAATAAAAAATTAAACGCTTCAAAATCTCTTCCCTCATAGACCTCCTTGCCCCTGTCATTGTGTCTGAGTGAGACATGCCATCTGCGAGTGTCCCTATTGCCTGCAGTGCAGAGCTAACTCTTTCACTTGTAACCCTGCTCAGATGAGAAATGCACTCTCATCACTTGTTTCAGTCAACTTTCTTCCCAACCGGTCAGCCTCCCCCCACTTCCCAGCTAAACCAGTTGAACCATTTTTGCTGGTTCTCAGTGCAGACCTGCAGTTTCACTGGGAACATGTATGCTCTTCTGTCTCTTGTAATTACTGGATACATCTAGTCTTTGTTCCACTGCCCTCACATATGGCTTCATGAGCAGCAATTATCTCATACCATTGTTTTAAAATCCCTAGTCAGTTTGTGAGGTACAGCTCCAGACATGCCATGTCTTAAACATCAGCTTCGCCACAAATATGTAGTGTAAGACAGAGGCAGTAACCCAGCGGCTCTGTATCAGCTATGTGTACACATTCCTCCATGCAATCACCATCGCCTCATTTCCACCTTGTCCCAATCTCTTCTTGGCCTTCTCAGAGCTCCCATAGGCTCTCAGGTGTTAATCCTGTTTGTGGTTTCACACCTCCCCATAAGCCCCCAAGGACCACAGATGTAAGGAGTTCAAAGGCAACCTGGTCTATGGGGCAGGAGAGGAGCGAGGCAGAGGCACTAAGCTTTCCTGAACCCATTGCAATTTGTCAAGTGACTTGCAATGGCTTTCTTTGCAAGTACTTGTCCAGTCTCCCCTTGAACTGATGAAAATGACTTTTGTCCTTTGCGTTCTTCTGCGAGGAGTTCCACAGCCCTGCAGCACTGCAGTTGTGTCTTTATGTAGTCATCTGTCCTAATCCCAAAGCCTTGCTCCTCAATAGGAAATGGTCAACTCAAGGACCAAAATTTGACATGTGAAATTAGGACTGTTTTTCATGGTGTTTTATTGCTTTATCTTTAGCTACGCTAAACTTCACCTGACATTTCATACAGTCTCATAAGATGCTTCTGCAATTTGTCACAACCTGCCCTTCTTACTTTAAACAACTTTGTATCATCTGTGACCTCTCACTGCTCATGCCCTTTTCCATGTTATTTACGGGTATTTTGAAGAGAACAGAACTCAGTGTAGATCCCTGAAATTTCCACGGGTAACTTCCCTCTATTGAGTGAAATAACCATTTCTTCTGTGCTCTGTTTCTTAACTTTCAGCCATTTCTCTATGCCAGGACTTCCCCCTTCCCCTGGCTCCTTAGTTTCCCTAAAAATCTGTGGGGAGAGACTTTACTAGATAACCTTTATCAACACGTTTGTTACTCCTTTCAAGACCTTTGAGAGACTGGAAAGGCAGGATTTCAAGAAGCCATGTTGGCTCTTGCCAAATAGATCATATCTATCCAGATCATATTTTTTTAAGGTGTCCACTAGTTTGATCTTTTATTACAGCTTTTATTATTTTTGTTGGTACAGATCTCGGGCTTACATGCCTTTAGGTCCTCAGATCCTCCTAACACATTTCTTAACCTTTGTGACGCATTTGCTTCCTGACATACCAAGGAAGTGTTCAGGGAGGTGGGCACTATCTCCGTAATTGAATCCGGCCATCCTTAGGTTGTCTTGAATCTCTTGCCATCTGCTCCTGGCAGTCTGGTGGGCCCCATCGCATCTATTTGTGCCATGGCTTCTTCCATGCAATCCCCCCAAATTTTGGAGATACGCTGGCCGAGTCCTCTCCCAAGAAGTTTCCTGTGTGGGAATGTCCTGCCTTCTGTCACAAGAGACCATGGGCACCAAGAATTCTCCTTGCTTCTCTGCAGTGGTCTTGTCCTGCCTGAGTATTGCTTTTAGACCCCCGGGCTTCAGCTGGCCCCGCAGACTTCTACCAAACTTTTTGATCCTGATGCATTGAAGCAGTGTTTAGAAGCAGCTTTGATTACTTGTATGCAGTTGCTCCTTAAACTATTTCATTGCCTAATTATATTTTTACATTTAACCCACTGGAGTGTACCATCGCCATCTGGATAAAGTTTCTTGCATGATGCTTTTGGAAATCAAACAACCTCTTTCACCCGGTGATTTAGCCAAGCAAACCCTTACCTTTTCTTAAGCCTCTTCTGCTGGGTGCTGTGCATGTCACTCCACTCCCAGTGTGGCGCCTGCCATCCAGCGCTCTCTATATTGCAGCAAAGATTTAGCTGCCTTAACTTCTGTTTTTAGTTTCCTCTTTTATACAGTTTACCTCTTTGCATTTATCACATCTGTGGAAGAGTTTTGGGGCTCTGTTGCTCAAGTGGGGATGCTGGATCAAACTGTGTGATGGTGACTAACACAGAGGGATGTTTCCGTTACGAGATCTTGAACCAACCCTGTACATCGCTCTGTCATGAGGACAGGGCTGGATTTCCTCTCTAGAGTCACTAACCTGCTAATGCCAGGATGCTGTCAGTGGGAACATCCCAAAAACTAACATACACTTTGTGTCCCCATGTGGCAAACAGCCAGTGGACATGAGAGTGACTGAATTAGTCCACGACAATCACTTTTCTGCTCTTGATATCTCTCTGATGTCTCTTCAGCACACTGCACTGAGTGTTGCTGTCCCTGTAAGACAGACAGTAATACAGACCCAATACCACATTATTCCTTTTTAGGCATGGAAAATATATGTTTATATGTTAAATATATGTTTAAATATATGTTAGAGTAGTCTTCAGCAAGGTTTCTGGGAACAATATAGTTGGTGCTGGAGTCCCAGATATTAACCTATATTTATTCCAATTACATTTATAGTCTATTTTTTCCTCTGATTTTCTATAGATGTTCTTGCTGGAAGAGCAATCAAGATACACATTTGTAATAGGTCCTTGCCACTGTTTTTCTCTTAGACCAGTAGGGTTCGTCAACATAAAAAAATTTCAGTCTGTTTCCTGGTCAGACACGCCTTGAAAATTATATACTTTCAACATAAAGCGTAATTGTGTATGTGAAACTAGTGCTCATTTTGCTTTATAACATGCTTCTCATAGCCTGTGGTCTCCTGTCATCTTTACCCTCTCCCCTACTCCCTTACAACTGTTTCGAGAAAGAAGTAACATCAGAAGTCTGCAAATGTAACTTTTAACTGCCTGTGCAGTTTCTAACACAACCCCTGCCCATATTTCAGCCAAGATGCTGTAGCATCCACCGCTTCAGCACCGAATGGCTGTATTTTCACAGATGTCCTGGGCAGAAGAGCATCCCGGCCACCCCGTCTGCCCCACAGCACACAGGGTCTGTCTGACAGAGTGAGTCCTGCTGAGCTGGGGGTGAGGGGGACCACACCACCCTTTGGAAATTAAAAACAAAAGGAATATTAGAAAGAAGCTGAAAGAGCATGCATCAAACAAGAACCTCCTCTTCCATCATCTCCTCCTGTTGTCGCTGTAATCCCCAATACAAGCTGGCTGGAAATGCAGAGAGCCTTTCACAAGATTATCTGTATCAGTGCAGGCTTTGAAGTACGGGCTGCCGGCATCTCATTACTGACAGAGATCAAAACCCTGAGATTAACGTGGTCCTGGGCCTGCTGGACTTCATTCACACATCACAGAAGTGCTAAGCTATCAAAGCGCAGGGCAGTGCTTGTGCGTTACCTTCTCAGCCATAAATCCAGCAGCACACACCCACTGCCATTTATTTTTTTAAACAAATGAGTCCTTTCGGTCTGTAAGGTGCCTTTTTTTTCATGGCGCTGAATGCAGTTTGGGAAATTGAAATACTCTAAGCTGAAAGATAAATGGAAGCAATATCCTTGGAATATTTGGGCCGGACGCTGACTGTATCTCTTCAGGGAGGTAAAGCAAACAGGAAGCCATTTTACCCGCAGACTTGCTCACTGATGGGAAATCCCAGGGTGTAAAGGGCCATCCTGGTGCCAGCCATTTTCTGCTCTCTTCTGTCACTGACGCTGTGCAGGAAGCACGCCAGCCAGCGGGGTCAGGGCCTGCTGATAGGGGTTTAAATTAAGCTTACAGCCAGCTGTCCCCTTCATCCCATCCCACCCCAGGCCATTAGGCCCCTCAGGCAGGAGATGCTGGAGGTACAGATGGTTTTGCTTCCACCTCGAAATGAGCAGAAGATGCGAGCTAACTACGAAGCCTTTCTAGCTCCAGTCCCGCAGCTGCATTTAGAACATGGTTGTGCTGTGGGCGCCAAGAGCTCGAAGGCTCAGGTACGCCAGCTTTCCCCAGTGCTACTGCAGCAGCTGGAAATTCCCAGAGGCCAGAAACCCAGGCATTTACCCTGTTCCTGGGCTGTGTTTTGTAGACCGTGCTTAGCCTTCTGCTGCCATTACCGTGTAGCAAGCTTAAAGTGAGCTGTGAGATGTAACACCAGGGTTCAGAGGCAGTTTTATTCATGAAATCTACTGACATGCTCCCAAGCACTGGGAGAGGCGGACGCTTGCCTGGATGGAAGTTTTACAGCTGGATCCACAACTGCACTTTGCTGAAGGACCGGTGACCAGGCTCTGAGTGGATCATGCTGGGAAGGTTGTTTGACTTTTAAGTTATGGTCACCCACATGCCTAGCAAGCACATTAATGCCATGTGCAAGACTTTCCCACCCAAGAAAGAGCTCAGATGGTCAGGTTTTCTGAAGCTAGTCGGAAAAAAAGGAGAATCAGCTCTACCTGCTGTGCCACCATGGGCCTATGCACAGTCTTGAAGATAACCAGGAACTGGTGGAGATGGTGTCAGTATCTTAACAAGATGAGCTACTGTTGCCTTGCACCTCAGCAGGGTCTAGCGTGGCCACCAGCCTCTAGTTTGCAGCTGGGCTGTAGCTGGCTGACCCGTGTGTCTGAGCAAGGTCTGCAGCACCCTGCAGACATGCCTAGTTAGGTGCATCTTTCCCCAGGCACCTCTGACATTGTTTCCTTGTCCTTTCATTATCTGACATGGAGGATATTGTTTTAAAATGCTCATACCCGCAACTTAACAGAATTTTGATGAAAAAGCCACAGATACACCAAAAAATCATACCAATTCTCCTGTGTCCCTCTCTCCTTAATATGTGAAAAAAACAATCATCAGTCAACTCCCTGCTTCCTAGTCGGTGAAGGAAATAAAACCCCAAGACTTCACTTTCTACACAAATCAGAAAGTCACCATGGTTTCCTTTCCAGCTTGTAGATGTTTCAAAGGAAGGTGTAGTACACCTGGTTGTGCAAGCTATTATAATTTTCTTGGATTATTTATCAGCCTCCTGATAGCATATCTAGAGGGACTGTGCAGGAGAGGGTACAGGGATATATGCTATTGTCTCACATAACTTTCTTACATTTTAGTTCCAATTACACGGTAATTGCTGGCATCACAGCATTAGTTTCTGCTGTTGAGGAGAGCCTGTGAAAGCAGCAATGAGAAGCAGAAATGCTGGAGACTGCTTACTGCTGGGAAAGGACCAAAGAATGCAGGAAAGAGAAAAGGGGGGGAAAGAAGGAAAGCATGAAGGCAAACATTGTTCGTAGACACTTAAGTATTACTTAACAGCAAATTCTTTGCGGCAGTCTGGAAGGTTCCTAAAAATATATTTTTATCTCTTTTTGTTGTTTGAATTTGGTAAAAATGCAGAATGACCTCTCTTTTGGCCAGGAGAACCTGCACACCCTGGGCCCGTCCCCCCATGGTACCTGAGACCTTCAAGGGATTTCCTCCCATGACCTTCCTGGAAGGGACAAAGGTATTATTTGCGGTTTCCCAGTGGGAGACTGATGCACAGCAGGGGCTAGAGGCTTATCTTTATGGGCAACTGTATGGCATAACTACACGACCGTAACTCCCCATGTGGGCCCTTACGCTCCAGTGTAAGAGCACACAGACGAGGATGGTTAGCAATATAGCTACAGCATTAACAGCACTCTAACGTCTTACTCAGGAGCCTATGGGGCAGCAGGGACTCGAAGCAGAGTTTCTGAGAGTCTAGGACAGTGCTCTATCCACTGGAAGCCACTTCTGTGCAAAACCTGAATGTGCTCGGTGCTATGTAGTGATACCTGAGATAGTTTTCAATTCTAGGGCTCACTTCATGCACTGTAGGCACAGCCTCAACCTTGGGACACCCTCTCCAAAGGCAGAACACAAGTTATTTTTTTCCCTCCCAGCTCTGTTCCATTGAAGGAGAGATCTGCTCTGTTGAAGGGGAGATTGACATCACCTAGGCTCAGAGCAGATATGCTTGCTTGGATGGGAACCATGAAATTCTAAAGTACAGCTGACATTTTAAAGTGGAACAAGAGCTGGAAAACTCTCAAGACATCAATATCCAATGCAACCCAATACCAGGACAGAGGGTAAAGCAGGGGAGGGCAGATCCTTTAGGTTTGCAGCTCTCCCACCTCCAATGTTGCTCCCAGCAATGACAAATATCTTCTTAAAAGTCCTGACTAGGGAAAGCCAAGCCAAGCTGAGTGCACTTCCAGTGTGCAATTAACATAAATACACTTTGTGCTAAACTGCCCAGAGATAGAAGCAAAGGGCTTGTGAAGGTCCTAATTGTTTTAGAGGGAATACATGTCACAGAGAGAAAGACAAAGGGGAGTCATGTCCAAGAAGACATGAGAGAGAGGCCAAACCAACAATTGCCTGAATCCAAAACAACCCCAGAGGCTGTCTCTGCTGTCTCTGAAGACCTGCCAGCAGAGTCAGCAGTGGAATTTGCCAAAAACTTAGCCTAAATCCAGCCACAAACCTTGCTGCTCATTGCAAACGATACATCTCAGTTGGCATTGTGAACCTGCCACACTTACTGTGTGAGTGGCCACAATTACTGACTTTATTGCTGGAGTCCAGTAGATGAAAGAAGCAACATCAAGCATATCACCAGAAGCACCACATTTAAGATGAATCTTTGTAATTGCAAGATTTCTTAGGAACAAAAATGTTTGCTTTTTTATCCTAGCTCATGGTCAGCATAGCGAGTGGCAGTATGTGGCAGTATAGCAAGGGCACAGGGGAGACCTTCGAACTGAATCGATGAAGAACAGCAACCAGCCCTAGCCCTGCTCATTTCTGAGCCTGCCCTCCCATGGGATTGCCAGTGTTTACTCAGACCATCTCTCAGTGGCCACCAGATGAGACTCAAAATACAAACTCCTCCATCTGCAAACCCCATCCCTCCCCACAGTGAGTATGTCTGTGCTTTCTTGCTGCGGTCAGGCAACACCATGATAGCTGTGATCAAAAAGCACCTTGTGGGCCAGCGCAAAGCCTGTGCAGGCAGTGATGTGCAGGCAGGGCAGCAGGTGGGGAAAGCTCATTCTGCCTTTGATCCCTTCTGCTTGTGTCCACTGGGATTCGATGCTGCGCACGCTGCTGGTTTGCTGAAGTGCCCTCTGGCTCCATGGTGCTGTGTCAGGTCTATTGTCCTTAGGCTTTCAACATGCAGCAAGTGTTTGAAACTGGGATCCTGACAGCTTTCTGTGCCAGGACCTTTTATACGATGCTGCAGATGAGTCCTTTGTCCCCAGCTCAGACTTTCAGACTCCTCTGGATCTAAAGTTTCAAAATTATCTCTCGGACCAGCTCACTGCACTTACTCCTTCTCCAGATAAACAAAGTTTATTTGACTTGGAAAAGAGACAATAGTTTTCTTCTTAATTATGAAAGATGCACTGTACAGAATACCTCTCCTAAAACTGTGCAAAATTGCATTTAGGAATGTTAACAATGAAGTTACAGTGCTATGATCTGAGCAGGAATGCAGCTCACAACTCGGGAGCCATTTGTCTAGCCTTCAAACTTGTTGATGGTTTTCATCACTTTCCTTTGTCACTGAGACTTCCTTTATTTGTCTGTACCTCTTTCTTTTATACTAGATGCAATCTTTTACTATGTAGGCATGAACATAAATATTTAGATATAACTGGTGAAGCTTTTAGATGTTTTCTCAGGAATAAATCTTTCTATGAGTCCTTGGTTCAAGATGGAGGCAGGAAGTAATTGCCCATGAAATTCCCTGCGAGTTGGCAAGAGGAAGGGATACTTCACATCTGTCGAAGGATGGCTTTGGGTAAATGGGCTGCTGGAACCAAAACTGCTGCTGAAGAGCAAAACTGTTACGTGAAATGTTTTGTGAGATTTTGGTCTGTTTCCCAACAGCTTGAGAGCATCTGAAAAGGAGAAATATCAAAAAGGTTGTGCTCGTGTGTTGAGGCTTTCTTCCTGTACCACACTAAATGCAAAGGGGAATGTGTGTCTCCATGTCAGAAGTACCGGCTACGTGTAACAGTTCAGTAACTTTTGTGGCTCTCCTTTCACTTCACTTCTGTCTTGGGCCAAAATCCACTGAAGTGAAAGGAGAGCCACAACAAGCCCCTTACAGGCTTTGGACCAGACACATAAACAACAGCTGTGGCTCTGGCTCAGTCGTTACTACAGCTGACCAAGTTACCATGTCAGCTGAGGCAGAGATTGTCCACGGGTATATGCAGATTAGTCTGTGGAAATGCAAAGTAATCTGATTTTCTCAAACGTTCTTTCACTTAGGCTATGTGTAGTTGCATTACTTGGCATTTTGAGAGTACATACAGCTCAGCTGATGCTCAGCAACTGAAGTCTCAGGAACTTGACCTTGTTGCTGGGCTTTTAAACTTTCAGACTTATCCCATTTTCAAGAGTGAGTCTCCTGTTTCAATGGTCTGACTTGCTTGCTCAGCTTCCCTACATTTCAATGGGGTTCCATTAGAGACTTTTTTACCTTTCCGGTTTTTTGTTTTGTGAGGAGTGAGTAACTTGAAATGCTTTGACGCTTATTGTCAGCCCAATTTCCAGGCATCAGATGCTTATGCTTCCAGAGTCAGCTGGAAAATCCAGGAAGATTTTTTATAAAATGGCACTGAAAAATGTTGAATTTGAAAATTTTCCATAAAAGAAAAGTTGCACATACGTGTCTTTGTTGACACTTCCCATTTTCAAACACTAACAGTTCTGTTTAGGAAACAGAACAGCATTTCACAAAGTATTACAATTCCAGTTTCAGTTTGCAGTGGTATATTTTGCTCCAACAGAATAGAAGGAATAGCTTCCATCCATGGCTGCGAGTCTTTCCTTTAACAACTGAAACCGCAATCGTTCACCCAAATCTCTTGTGTTTTGGCAATCCGGGAGCGTTCCTCCTACCCGCCCTCTGTGAGTGAGACTCAGTTCTCTGCTTTACAATGGCCAAGAGGTTCAGGAGCCTTCTGAGAACAGCCTCTGAAGTGCCCCTATTCAGAGATCAGACCAGCTCATGGCTCCAGCTTAGGAGATTGGGGGGGGGGGGGGGGGGGGGAGGTGTGTTTGAATTTGGTGGTGTTTTTTAAACCCTATTGTGTTATTTGTCATAGAGGTACCACGAGGTCACTTCCTTCTGGATTCCTTATCTGCATACCAGCACCTGGTAACTGAGGACACTAAAGGTACGGCAACTCAGCTTCAGGAAAAACAAAATTAAAAACAGCAGAAGCAGATGCCAAACAGTAGCTGCATCTGGATTTTGGGTGATCGACTCCACATGTATTTCCCTGTTACTGCACAACACAATACCCGAAGCAAACATTTTAGTCTTCCTTTGCAGCCCAGGACCTCTTCATGTCTGAAACCTGTCTTGAGCATGTTGAGTGAAAAATCTGCTAGACCACAACTGGTACGAAATTGGTGGTGCAGTGGTTACATTGCTTATTGGAACTACCTCCCATGTGATAACCATACGAAGGCATTTCACAAAACGCATGCCCCACAAGCTGGGGAATATACAGCAAAATGTGTAACCTGACACACAGTGTGCCCAGATCCCAAGGATCTGGCCCTTGCTATATTTAGCTTATTGAAATCAGGAGGTCTTGGTCACTTTCAGCAGCTACCAGACAACAAACTGGATGTGAGGCTATTCTCAGCTTTTCATTCCTTTCTTTTTTTAATGCTATTTTTTCCTTTATGCAGATGTTTTTAATACAGCATCCTGAAATGCTTACAGCTGTCAGTGTGTAATGAGCCTCTAACATGCCATTTCATACTATCGCCTTATGTCATTAAACCGTACCATTTTAAAAAAAAAAGATGTTTTATTTATATGCTTAGCAGTATTTCTGGAACAATATAATTCCTCTCTGTCAGCATTTATTGTCAATCTTTTTTATACGAAGATTTGCATTTGTGGGGAGAGATATACACATACATATATATATTTTGTATTACTTTATTGTTACAGCTCAGTAGGAGATGAGCCAACAAGAAGCTTTTCTGAACTTCTGGTAATTATTGCAGTGAAAACATCTCTACGACTTGATAAACTGATTACACAAGTTCTCGCACAGGAGTTCTTGGTCCTTGGATCGAAAAATTGAGGAAAAGGCAATTTGATTCCTCACAAGAGTAAATCTGCTCATAAATATAAGGGCTAGATAAAATGTGTGTGGGTACATTTACCATAATTATTTTTTAAAAATCACATCAAAGTATTTTAGTAAACAAAATATGGTTTTAATTTCTTTTAATGATAATTCCGGATATACAAATAAAAGCAGTTATAAAAATCAAAGAAATAATGAAAAATAAAGGAAAAGCCATATTTTCCAAAGAGCAACATCTCTCATTTCAGCACGGCACTGAAGCCGCTCTCTGTTCAAAGCGCTTAGCCCTCAGCAGAAACCACTGCTCTGTAGTTTGAAAGCACAGCCGTTACAACTAGACTCCTCAACTGGGTGCACTAAAAGCCTGGGACCAGAGCAGGTTTCAATCAGGTTTGAGAAATATGGCCATAAATGCCGAGCGATCCCTCTTCCGTTACTACGTAGTCGGCTTTACTGTGCAACTCTTGGCTTAGGAAGAGTTGTGCATGTTCCCAAAGCTCCATTATAACCCTGCTGCTGGTCTGCCCCGCAGCCTGCTGGGGTTGTGATGTGGCATCCTGGGGCTTGACAGACATGGCCTTTTTTTTTAAAGTCATTGAAATGCTTTTTTATTCTCCTCTTCTCAACAACAAGGTGCCATCGCACCATACAGAGAGCATACAGATCTTGTGTGTCCAGCCCTTCTCGGAGGAAAACTCACTGCTGCCACCCCCTCACCCTTCTCTTTTCCCTCTCTGAGGACACCTGCCATGGCCTCCTGTGTCTCTCCAGGGCTGCCCCTTTCTCCCTGCCCCTTCCAAACCCCAGAGTCTCAAAAGGCAATGGGCCAGTGGTCTAAGGATGCAGTGTGGCCAGCGTGGGACATCTTTCAGCCAGGACAACATTATCTGGAGCTCAGCATTGCTGCTGGCCTGGCCTGGTTTTGAAATATTGCCTAAGGTGCTGAAAAGTAGCAGATGGGCTCCTCCACATCACTGTGAATCAGAGGAAATACTAAGCAGCACTTCAGCTGCGTGGGAGCATCTCTGGCTCTGGTGCCCAAGCAGAAGCAAACCTCCGGGAGCCGTAGGCGTAGCCTGGCTGGGAAATGGTGAGTGCGTGCCTAGAGAAAAGGCACGCAGATAAGTCCTTATCACTGTGATGAGAGTGCTCTGGAGGAGTAAGCCTGAGTCCTGGCCCTGGTGGAGGTGACAGAACTGCTTGCTGTGTCCCTGCCCGTCCCAAGGGCTGCCCCACACCCAGGCAACACAGTAGGTTTCTTGAGCACCGAAAACTTTGTTAGCTATTAGTTCTTGCAGCATCCCTGGCATTGCTCTGAGTGGTCTGACCCAAGCACAGTGGCTGACATAGCAGGAAGAGGGGCTATTCCTGTATTTCACAGTGTCTAGTATGGTGCTTTGTTGGCTTGTAGCAGGAACCATAGGTGGCCCTGACAAAGTACATCGCAAGCAAGCGTAGACACCGCAGCGTGGGAGAAGAGCCAGAGCAGACATGCAAGTCTCAGCTAAAAAAGTGTGTGCTGCTTGTCACAGCAGTGTACCAAATCCCACACGGGCGTTTCATGGTGGTCTCTTTTCTGGAGTAACAATAAGTTGGATTTGAGTAGGGACGAAAGAGGCTTGTGGAAAGGCATCACTGCTGAGGTGCCAGCAAACAAACGTTGCATGACCAAGGGCTCTCAGCACCCGATGCCTGAGCCTCAGCTCGGGAAGACCAGCTCACCTAGGTTCAAATACATTGGCAGAAGAGGGAACACAGCTCCACAGAGGTAAAGGCCCACTTACAGCCACACGTGCACACTCTCACACACTCATGGCATAATCACAGTGGAAATCTCATCATGCTGGAAAAACAGGCTAAAAACCAGCAGCAACGGGTGCCTTGGAGCAAAGCAGTCTCCCTTGGACATACGCAGGAGCTCAAGCAGTGGGGAGGCAACAGATTGCTTCCCTCTTCCCCTGGGCAAAACAGGAATGAGTAGAAGATATGGAGTATTTTGGGTGCCCTGAGTTTTCCAGTGACGCTGAAGTGAGTCTGCTCAAGGCCATTTCAGGGGACCATGTCAACATGTGAAAGGGGTCATTTATTTTATGAGGCTGACAGATTGAGCTGAGTGATGCATTTGACCACACAACCTCTTCTTTGATGAGGAGGAGTTGCTCTCAGCCTGTACTGAGCACAAACTTTCTGCTTCTGTGTCAGGCTTGGAAAAGGGCATGTGTACCTGAGGGGCTTGTCCATTTTTTCCAGCTCTGTGCTCTCTCCCTGAAAACCTTGCCTTGCCACCACAGCTCCCACAGTGCTCATGCCATACATGGATAGTCACCAGGGTTTTACAAGCGGGAAGATGTTCTCCACCGGCTCTTGGAGTTGGTCAGAGCTGGGATCCGCTCTGGCAAAGAACAGCCCTTATTTGGAGGTCTGGCTCCCTATGGCTGAGAGGGTACTGGTAGTTCGTGGAGGCAGCTAAATCGTGGGTGTGTTTATTGGAATTACAAATAGCTTTATACAGACGGGTTAGCCTGGTCATTGGGAATTTGTATGGGTAATTATGGGCTCATTATTATCTTCCCTGCAGGGAAGACACATGACCCAGTAGTCTGAGGAAAAAATTGGGCGCCAGGAACTCCTGGACTCTAATCCCAGCTCTGACACTCCCTTCTCTGGCCCTGGGCAAGTGACTTAACTTTGTGCCTTGGTTTCTTCGTCTGTAAAATAGGGATAATATCTCTGAGGAGTGTTGTGAGGATTAATTAGATAATGTTCACTTAATGCTTTGAAGATATGAAATGTGAAATCTTATTATGCAGCTTGGAATGCTTTCCAGGCTCTTTTGATTTCTGACCGCACGCTTTCATTAGATCACCTCCTTCCCTGCGGAGGTGGATTCGCTTGGGAGCCACCCCAGCTAATTTGGGAGTTGTTTTTTCCCAATAGCTTGGAGCGGTTCCCAAACGCTCTGACTCACACTGGCTCGCTGGAGAAGCTGCCTCTGACACCTGACCCTGGCTGGGGAACGCCTAGGTGTGCGCTGGCTTTCGGGAGACAAGTCAGGGAGTGGCTGGAGACAGAATGAATCAGGTTTAACTGTCTCTAATGAAGCCAGGGTTGGATTTTGCCCTCTGGCCTTCTCCAAAAGCATTTGCACTTCTGGGATTCCTGGCTGACCAAGGATGCAAGGAGCAGCTCCTTTTCTGCTGTCCTGCCAAAGGCGCAGATGCTTTCTAAGCATCCTCTTAGACCCTATTTTTGTCTTGATGTCGTGAGGCATGGATATTTGAGATAAGGGATTTTTTTGTTGTTTTTTTTTTTTCTTAAGGGAATAAAATTATCTCCTTGGTCATTCCCTTTACATACAGTCAGCTTCCTTAGAAGAGTGATTCCTTGGGAAAATGTAGGTTTCTGCTGTGCCAAGTGACTGTGCAGGACACAATAAGGCCAATTATTGCTCATAAAGCAATAGCCAAAGCAGGCCTTATTCCTGAAGTCTACTCTTTTTAATTGTTCAGTGGTCTTATCAGCCTTATCAGTCTGCTCTGCAGTGGGAAACTGCCCCTTCCCGCACGGCCCTGTGCTGCACACCTTCATCCAGCAGCGCTTGGGCCATGGCAGCTGCGATGACAAGGAGAGATGGGAGTGTGCCGGGTGCTGTGGCTGCCCCAGCCACTGGGACGGGTGGCAGGAGCCCTGAACACCCTGGGCTGAAACACAACAGCTTTGAAAATCCTTTACCTTACTCAGGAGCAGCGTAGGCTATGGCACAAGCATCTCATCAGCCTTTCGGGAGGAAAGAAGTCCTCCCTGGGTGTAGCCTCCCCTGGCACAGAGAGTTTGTCACCCGCAGGATCTTGCCTGAAGATGCTGCGAGGGTTTAAGTTCAGCTACTCAAAAGCATGAGCTCCCTCGAGTGGAGCAAACACCCCACTGCAGCGGCCGGCGGGGCGCAGCGTGGGGCCCCGCTCCCTCCCAGCCACACTGTCCACCCACCGTGGTATGCAGGGACAGGGGGTTTGCAATGCACAGGAGGTATCGGCTTGGTTAGCTCAATCAAAGAAAAAAAAAAACATGCTGGAAGGAATAAGCAGCATGGAAGTAAATGATGAAATGCAGTAACTTTCAGAGCTAGATCTTGCTTCCTTTGAAGTCAGGACCTTCCTCAAGGCAGGTTTCCTGCTTACGAAACTAATCCCCACCACTGCAAAGTGTAGAATAGTCACAGAATCACAGAATTTTTGCTGGATTTTAAAGTAGCCCCAATATATTTGCTCATCCACTACCTTGAGAGTGAAATTCATGTTCAAAGAGAGGTCCTTTCTGCTCACTGTTGGCCCCCCACAACATCCTGAGAAGAAGTTTTGTGAGGACACAGGTCTTCAAACAGAACTTGGACTCTAAAATTTCTTTGTGGTGTGCCCTCATCTCTAAAGCCTGGGAAAAGAGCAGTTCTCTGCTGTACATCTCAACTGTCTATATTTCACTGGGTGAGTGAAAGAAACCCAAACACAAGGGTGGAGAACACCTGGGCAGTAGCTTTCACTCTTCACTCTGTAGCTCATGAGTATGGGAGTGTTGTACTGGGGTGTTGGTGGTGGAAAGGGGGAGAGAGGTTGTCCACTTTTGGGATGCAGATCATTTAACACCTTATCAGGCACAAACAGCATAGGCTGTACCTAGGAGTTATCAAACAACCAGAACAGATTGTGATATGGTACAAGGAGCTGCTGGTGTGGCACTCTGCTTGAGTGCGTTGTCACGTTCTGCATTCAATAGATGTAAGCTGTGTCCCTGAAAACGGCAGAGGGAAAGAGGCAGGGAGAATGAGCCACGTCCCACCTGGAATAAACTTACTGGCCAGCTGACGGTGAAAAATGTCTGTCCTGGGCATTGCTGCAGGGTGATTAATGAACAGCAAAAGAGGAATCCAGCAGTACTTTCAGACTGCAAAAGCACATGCCAAGGTGGACATGGACCCCCCATCACAGGGACTGTGATTGGATCCTGGGAACATGGCCAAGGCTCATGGGCTTTCTAGTCACTGTCCTTTGGCTCACCTGTGTTCAAAATGCTGATACCATTTAGGCACATCCATGCAGATGCATGCACAGGATGCTGTAGTCAGCACCCAGGTACAGAAACAATTTGTCTGTAGAAAGCAAACCTGTTTCTTTAGCTAAGCTTTGATTATATATGCTATCTGCTAAGTCATTGAAATCTCTTGGAATGAATATATGGAAGAATTATTGTAATTGAATCTAAGTAGTGCTCAAATTAATGTAAATATGACGCATCAGCCTAATAATTAAAGTTGTCAGGTATGAGTTTTATTCAGAGCTTGAATTAGGTTCGTGCTTGAACTTGTTGATTTGCCTTGAAGCTTGTAAGGCTGAGCTCAAAAGGCAAAGTATTGTGGGAATGCCGAAAACAACACAGGGAGGCAAAGGGCTCTTCTGCTCTGCTCTGGGGACCTGTTCTCATACCATCTGCAGCACCTGTCACCAGGTACTTTGCACTATATGCAGTAGCCCCTTTGTTTCATTTATGGATGCATTTCACAGAATATACGTGGCAGCTACAGCCCCCAAAGGTCATCTTTCTCCCAGCCTGCAGTAGCTGAGCCTCACTGGAGGACACGGGAGGAGCTCCGCGTCTCAGCCTGTCTGGCTGCGGGGGCCGGCAGGCATGGCTGGAGCAGGCTGGCTCTCCCAGGGCAGCTTGGGCACCTCCTCAGTGCTCCAAGCTCCAGCAAGCAGCGTTAGCAGAGTTTATTCCCTTGGGAACCACTGTCTCACCAGCTGGGAGCCACTAGGCTGGGCTTGTGTAACCACGAATTTCAGCTTGAATGACCCCTGGAAGCAGCTTGGTTGAACTTGCTCTGCTATGCCCAGCCTCAGAACAGGCTGCCTGAAAAAGCACCGTGTAGGAAACAAAATGAAGCATTCCTATGGATACACCAGCTCAGTATCTGGCTCCAAGTCCTTTTATTTTCAAGGCATGGTTAGGAAAAAGAGGCTTAGGTTCAGATTTCAAAGTTGAGAAAATAAACTAAGAATGGTAAAATGTTTCCTTCAGAGAACAACATTGCTAAAAAACTGGACCACACCTTCAACACATAAAAGACCAATTAAAAAAAGAAAAAGAAAGAAAGAAAGAAAAACCCTCCAACCCCCCCCCCCCAAAACCACTCTCATTTTTTTCTGATCCACTTGTACTTGCTTTGTGTGTAACAGTCAGGCATTGGGATACAAGCATAGATGATGCATGCATTTGTGCACACTTGCATCTCAAGCTCACAGAAGCAGTCACATTAATGAGGCCCAGCCAAGCCTTTGCTCCTAATATCCCATGCAAAAGTTAATCTGGGAAGTGAAAAATTCAGAGGGAAGTTAGACCCCCTCCCTACACAGTCTGCTGGATTGCGTCCGTGGATGAGCTCTCTCTGTGTCCTGTTTCAGGGTGGTAGCATTGCCTACGTTAGTGACCTGCTCTGTGTTGGCAGCACATAACAAGCCCTGCAGAAAACCACTGGCAGATACATGCAAAAGGAAAAGACCATGCTCTTGATCATCCATCTCAATACCTCAGAATAATGTGAGGGTCCTACTTTGATCTGAATCTCTCCTGTGTAACATGAAGCCCTGAGTGCCTTCATGACATGTCTGGGTCTATGTGGTACATGATTATGGTGGTTCCTGGTGGCATTTACCGAGATGTGGAAACTATCAATGACAAAGTTGACCAAGATTTCATTTTCCTGTGGGAAACACCAAGATGTCATTCTCCTGAGGGCAATGTTCTGTTAGCAGCAGAGAAAGCACATAGAGACAGACATGTCAGCTAATTGTCTGCGACTCCTGGTGTGGGCAAGTCTCTCTACCAGCATCTCAGCAGCATACTCCAGGCCCCCCCCTATTTTAAATGTAGCTTCTAGCCACATGAGCTCCAAGCAGCTTGAGCACTGCTAGGGAGGCATTAGTATATTTAGGGCAAAATCCTGCTCTCAGACACTAGCAGACCAGCCCAGCTGCACTCACAGACAAGGTGGGACGTTTGGCCTCCTGGCATGGTGGAGAAGAGCCACAGGTGTGTACGTCATTGCTGCAAGGAAAACTGGCTTGGACAAGGTATCTGCACTGTCTTGCTCTTTGGGGTTTGTGTAGCTGTAACCCTGCCTTCTCCCGGCCAGGGCCAAATCCTGAATAAATACTTAAACAAGGCATGATGACATGGAAGCAGACCCAAGTCCTTCCTAGATGAAAACATTGCCCATGTTGTTACTGACATTGCTATGGGGGTCGGACGAGGTCCCCATCCAGCCTGCTAGCAGGGCTGGGGCATGGGGAACAGGGGCAAATTGTCCCAGGAGGGAAAGGGCAGGGGCAGGGGCAGCGGGGACGGACCATGACATGAGGGCAGTGAGACTGTCCTGGTGGCTTTGGGCTCCTCTGCTTCCTGAGATGACATTACAGCACTGGTATTTGCTGAGATGTTTGGCAGCATGTCGCTGGTAGCTCATGAAAAGGCTTTGTACGAGGGGACAGCGTAGGCTGCCTTGCAGAGAGGCTGCCTTCCCACAACGCCAATTAAGTATAATCTCAGCGACTCAACTGTCTTTTTCTGGAGCTGGAGCCATTTAGCCCACTCAGAGGCATTTTATGCCCTCGCTGTTGAGCCCAGTGGAGCTGAACGTAGTCCTTGTTTTTTCTAACTCACACAGAGCTGAGATCACCAAACTCCTATTTAGCCACTCTTATATTTAGCACTTCCTCCTGCAGCGTCACCACCCCCTGCTCCTCCAGGACAGTGGCTCCCATCATTTCAAGGCACTTGCAAATGAAAGGGGAGCACAGCAAAGCAAGAAAATAGACTGAGCATCATTTCCTCTCTCTGATGCAGATAAACATGGTCAGCATTACTGTGTACTCATCTCTCCTTCCAAGCAAAAGTAAATAAAATAAAGAGCATCTTCTTTATGAAAGGCAGCACCAGCTTTCCTTGCGGAAGTGCCCTTTGGGGGTCATGGGCCCTTGTGCTGAGCACTGCTGAGTTGCACACTGCGGACGCTGGCTCTGCACCTCCTGGAGGGAGACGTGTGCTCAAGCACCCTGCCTTATTTTCTTTCTTTGAGCTTTTTCCTGGTAAAGATTTCTTTATGGTGCTAGCTGTGTGGGGGGTGGGGTTGGAAAGTGGCCCAGAAATTTGTTGTTATGATGACTTAGTATATAGTGGCTGCTACCAATACCCATGGTATACTATGGGTTTTCCACTGTTCAAGAAGGGGCAGCCCCAGCCCTGAGGAATAACTCCAAGCTCAAGAAGTGGATCAAAGAGACAACAGAAATGAAGGGTAACAATTCCTGTAAAAAATCAACTCTATGCGCTGTGGGGAGCAGATCACAACACACTGCTGCATGGGTGACCCATAGCCTGTCCCCCCCAACACCAGCTAGTCAACTGCAGGGGTTTTGTGCATCTGTCGGTGACACAGGAGCTACGCATCCTCTGACCCCAAAGTTGGCATCCTCCCTGGCCGTGGCCCTTTGCCCAGCTAAGAGCGGGGTGACTGTGGGACCCCCAGCATGGCTGCAGAGCAGCAGGCACATTGCTGGGTCATGCAAGGATGTGTCTTATCTGAGGCCTTATTCAGAAGAAGCAGCATTTAATAGTGATAGGCACTAATAGAGGCATGGGCTATAAGCATGACAATACGGCATATCATGTCAGAACATGAATTAACCCCACTGGTGAGGAGGATGGTGCTACGTCCTTGCAGTGAGGATCTTCAAAAACATGCTAGGTTGGAGCCAGCCCCTCCTGGTTAGGGCTGGGGTTTGCTTTTGAGATGATTGTCTTTTGTTGTGGAGAGACCTCTCTCTCCTGGAGTCAAAGTGCAAAAATACAATCAAACTTCTATTATGCCCATAACTTGCCTGTGTGATTTTATACTTTCTTTATGCTGGTTGATAGATTGCTCTAATGATTGTGTTGATATTCATTTAATGGTACTCATTGGCACTTTCATTTAATAAAAGTCTTTTCTCGCTTTGAACTGCAGTGTTTTCTCAAATGTGGCCTGTGGTGGTTTGCATTTGCTTTATTATTAATTAAAAGTAAACGCCTTCCTTGAGAACATTTCATTGCCATGCAGATGAAGCCAGCACCTTCAAATGGATTTTTCCAACATTTTATTTCTTTAAATGTATTACCTCCTAAAGCCTGATGAAGTAAGAATTTGAATAACTATTTTTGAAAAGTAGAATTCACTGATAAGGTTCAGATAAGCAGTTCAGATTCTTATCTTCTCAATTTAACTACTTTGGCTTATTTAAATAGGGGGGAAAAGCAACTTGCAATTCAACAAGAACAGCTTCTCCAGAGGTTTTCACTTATGTTAGTCTTGGACTGGGTTCAAACGCTGTGAGGATGCCTTTATCCTGTCAGCACTTCCACGCTCTGAGTTCTCATATTGACTTTTCAGCTCATGCAAGCCTGACGAAGCAGTTGTCGTCGCTGCAGTTGTGTCCAAATACGCAGAGCCAGTTTTTCAGAGTCAGTTCACCTGGGGATGCTCAGGACTGCCTGCCAGCCTCAGCTGTCTAACTTGTGTTTGCATTTTGATGCCAGGTACCTGAGGAAAAATTCTGATGCCATGCTGCTTCCTAAAGAAATCACCTCAGATGAATGCTTAGTCTTTGAAAGTCTCTGAAATTCTCCTTTCCAGATGAATAACACATGCCATTGCGTTTGTGTGTGGGATTCAACCCCTTTTCTCTCCTTGCTCTCATTTTCCTGATGGAGGCTGCTGATCTCATTACCATTTTTCCTCTATTTTTCCTTTCTTTTTGTCTTTCTCTACATTGCCTTTATTTACTGACTCCTACTCCTGTTCTGCTTGACCAAACTGACAACTTGTTTACATTCATAGGTCCCTGTAAGACCCAGTTTCCCTACAATGTCCACAAAAGGAGCTGATAAAAAAATCATGCATCTAAATTAAAGCTTTAGGTGCTTCCTTCATTTGGGCTTTCCATATGCCTGTGTGCTCTAGTCTTGTCTTTGAACTTTTTATTTAGTCTCTAGAGCTGTGTCCTACTTTTTATGCCTTGGGAAAAGTTGAAAGGAATAAGTGATTAATAATAAAATTTTTAAAGCCATAATCAAAGGTTATAGTTCCCATGATGAAAAACCTCTCTCCTTTCATTTGACTCCCCTGAAGTTCCTGACCAGGAAAGATGAGATACACTAGTGAAGGAATGTCTGGAGCTGAGGTGTCACCATGACCCACCAGACCCTTCACTAACAACAGCCAGCAGCCTCCTGCATGGGAGAGGGGAATGTACCGAAATGGAGCCCTCCTTCTTGTGATTTCCAGCGACGATTTGGTTTGCATGCCGGGTCTGTGTCCTGGGAAACACTTGAAAAACTCCAAGATCCCTCTGTCCTTTCCACCAATGTTTCCACCAATGAGGAACAGAGCACGGAGGCTGCTGTGGCCTGGCCACGGCTCCGCAGTTTGGCACCAGTCTGCTCTAGGGCAAGCGGGAGCAAGGAGCAGAGTTGGACTCCCCTCGGCTCATATATCCCACTACGGTGCAATGATGATATGCTCCTGTCATTTTATGTGCAAGCCACAGGAGCAAAATGCAAGGGGAAAAAAGGAAAGAAAAAAAAAAAGGGAAAAAAAGAGCGGACTTGCAGCCTGTCTCAGGGAGGCATCTTATCCTGAGATAAGCAGGTAGAGCCATGCTGCTCTCTTAGGTGGACATGAAGTACCTGTGCACAGCAGAGCCCAGGCTGCAAAGGCCACTAAGAGATGGTTTGCAGTGAAGGCACCAAGACAGCGGTGCTGCTCGGCCTCACAGGGATCCTTTTGTCGTGAAACTGCAGGCACTGTGCCCAAAGCTAGTGCCAGCGGTGTTTGTGTCTGGCCCAATTTAGAATAACTTTAATAAAGGGAAGGTCAAAGATGAAATCTCAACACCTACAATTGGTATATCTGCAGTCACATTTAAAGCTGCCTCAGCTGATTGGCTGATACCTGGCTCTCTGAGCACCCACAAAACCCAAGGCTTTAGTGCTCAGTACCATGAAAATCTCTGTGCTTTGGTTTCAAGCACTTAATCATGAAAAATGTGGTCGAAACATTGGGAACAGTTAGCATGGTGGCTTGTAGCTCATCTTTCCTTTCTGAACACAAGGGCTCGCTGCGGACAGGAGTGCAGTGGTCACTGACGGGGAAAAGGGACAGAGTCTTCTCATCTGCCCATCAAGGACTGCTTTTCTAGGCGTTTTTAGCTGCTGTCCATGCAGCCTTTGTTGTCTCATTCCCAGGGCTGTTTCCAGAGCTGGCAGGCAGCTTGGAGAGGGGGAGGTAAAGCAGCGAGATGGTTCATTGTGCGAGAGGGAAGGGAGGGCAGTCTCTCCATTGCCTGTATGTTTACAAACAGAAAGTCTGGTCTGGAAATCCAAAATAGCTATGGAAACTTTTATTTCAGCTTACACCTAAAAAAACCCCAACACTCTGAAGCTCAGGCTTTATACTCAGTGAAGTTTCTTGCACAATCATTAAAAATTTGGGCTGTTTGCACCCTTAAGCAACAAATCTGCTGCAGCTACTTGTGCAAACTGAGCGTGAGTGACAATTTGCTTCACTCGGGAGGTTTGTGTCTCATGCAGCGGAGGATAGGGACCAGCAGGGAGGAGATGAGCATGCCAACCCTGAAGCCATCTGCACTTCATGAAGCCACCCCACCAGGACAGCATGGATGTGGGAGAAACAGCACTGAATGCTGGAGGAGAGTCAGCAGCACCGAATAATTTTTATTGGCAAGCTCAATATATTCCAACCAGCTTCGGGAGCATTGCAGAAAAGCCTCGTGGAACAGATCCTGCCCTGCTGTCATATTTCTGCAGGGTTTCGGGATGAGCTGATCCATCACTCAGGGTTTACACCCAGAGAAATCGGGAACTAAGCTGCTGCACAGCACCAACCACTAATTTTAGTAACAGCTAGCTAAACATTGCATGAACAAAATGAATTATTTCATTTTCCAAGATCTACCAACTAAAATACTTCTTGAGGAAAATCTTACATGGGTATCTTACAGACACTCACACTTCCAGCATTTTAAACTGCAGCACCTCTGCCTGGTTTCCAAGGATAATGTCCTATGTGCTGTTTCTCCCATTTCTGCCTGGATCCACAACAAACGTGAATAAGCTGCTTTCAGCTTTGTCTTCGGACACTCTATCTGCAAAACATCATCCCACCGATTCAATCTGTGCTTTCTTTCTCTGGCTGCCACCTGCTGACTCACCCCCGCTGCCCAGTCCTGAGGAACACATCAACACTACCGTTTTGTCTTTCCTTTTGGGAGAGATCTCTGTGCTCCATTTACAGACTCTCTTCCTTGGGCTTTTTTATTCTTCACTTCTTCCTCAGGTTTCCCTCCCTTAGGAGCTCATCCTTTCGTGTTCTCAGACCACAAGCTGGAAGCAGAGATGAGCTGTCTGATGCTCACCAGGGGTGGTTTCCTCTGGATGTTCAGAGGATCGGGGGTTTCTGGACAAGATTTTCGAGAAGCAGACCCAAGACATGAAGTTTCAGGCTTACATCCACTTCTGTATCTTTTCCAGTCTCAAAAAGATTTCCTCTATTATTCTGTAATTAACCCTAACCTAGTGAATTCCAAACATTCAAGCTTGAGTAGAAAATAACTGCTTGGATTCAGTATTAAAGGATCATGGTAGCTTTATAACCACCCTGAATATTTAAAACATCTGGAATCTGGAGTACCTCGGTGCTCAGGGCTTTGGCTTTTATTCCATCAATTAGTGGAGATTAACTGAACTAAGTGAGGTGACTTGGATTTCCTCCTCGTTGTGTCACAAGGGCTGTTGGATCCCGACAGGTCTTCTTTCCATGAGCAGACATGATTGGCCATCACACACAGAGGCTGTTACTTTATAGACCTATATTGATTTTTTTTTATTATTTTACCTTGCAAGAAGTTTGGGAGAGGATACTCTTTTTGCTGTAGCCAGCCATGACTTCTAGGGGTATATTTGCATTTCTACAAAGGTGGCAAATCGTTTTTTCTGTGGAGGTGACTGTCTGCTGGCCACACACTAGCTTGTTTTAAATATGCTCCTTAGCATATGTGCAGCCAGCTCACCTTGGCGGAGCTCAGAGTAAGGTCCCAGAGCTGAGACTTTCTTCCACTGGCAAATCCACAACCTCCTCCTTGGGTACAGGGATATATGTACAGAGTTGTGGTTGCTGCAGAGCTTTACACTGTCCCTCTGCTCCATTGTCACTAGGACTCAAAACGGGGTAAAAACAAAAGCAAGGGTGTTTAGCTGTATTTCCAAAGCTGGAGGTACAGAGCAATTTTTGTTTTGGTGTCACTGTGCTGGGGCACCTGTGAGGTGGTGCTTGGGAGCAAGAATCATTTTTATTTCCCTACGGACCCTGGCACCTGAGCTGACAGCCAATGCATTTTAAGATGGATTTGAGCAGGACAGGTACTCCTGTCTCGACTCCCACCATGCTCCTTGGGACTGGGTATGGCATTGCTGGAAGGTGACAAAGACGTCCTGACACTTTGACAGTGTTTGTGTTCCTGCCCTCTTTTGTTCCTGCTTCTAACTTTGGAAGAAAATTGCAGCCTGGCACACCACCTTCCTCATTTCTGCTTCCTGGGTTTCATTATAGGAAGTCTGGAGCTGTCACGGCTCTGGAGGTGGCTGCACAGCATTGGAAACCCATTGCAGACACAGAGAAACATCCAGGTGAAGGCACGGCAACATCAGCGTTAAACAAGGCATCCTAAAATCTGTTTCAGAAAACAAGTGCAGACTGTATAGTGCAGCGTACAATATTTTCTTTTAAAGTTACGGTAATAAAGAGGGAGGAAAAAAAAGACAAACTGGCTACACAGCGGCTTTTATTAAGTGGATTAGCTCAGTCCAGCCCTAAGCCAGTGCTTTTTCTTTCCTGCAGGGTCTTAGATCTGGGGCTTTTCACAAGCCATCCATAATATGTTGTTAATGACTCCGGTAAAGTTCTTTGTAAAATGAGGAAAAAAAGGATGCTGGTGCCTGATTGTTCCCATTTTCGTGATTCTACAGGCACAACCTCCCTCAGCAGTGAAGTCTTCCTTGGCTTTTATCATCCAAGATTACCCTAGCACTGATGAGTTAACAAGATCTGACAAGATCACAGCACAGGGCAGTATACCTGCAGGTAAAACAAAGGTCACTTTGGAGTTATTTTCTCACAGTCTGGAGCACATAAATGTTCAACTCTGAGAGGTTTTTCAGCAGCAAGGGGAGACTGGTAGCCCAGTAAATGCAGTTGTGCCTGTTTGATGGAGGTGCGCTTGGATCACCTCCACAGGCTGCTGGAAGCCCAGTCTGAGCGCGTTTACACACCACCACCAGCACAAACCCTGTGTGATTGTATTGGCAGATGAGTTAGTGGCTAAGATAATTTAGCAACCAGCTGTCAGATGCAGGAGAAGCAAGCACAAAGCCAACTCCTTCTTGTAACCCAAAAAGCAGTGAGAAGTTATCTGAACAGCATGTCTGTTGAAAACTGCAGGGTCCACCGTGACCCACAGTTGCGGGAAACGGTTGCCGGTACTGCTGGGATGAGTGTTGCTCTCTCTGCGTGACTTGTCCCTGCCAGAGCAATCCGGGGCTAACGCACTACAGTTGGACCATGCATCTTCAGAGGAGGACCCAGTCTTCGTTATGGACTTCTGTATATGCTTGCCCTCATTTTACACTGCTTGTCCCCATTTGCATTCCCTCAAAGAACAGCTCCACTGTGTTTATCCTTACTAATGTCCACTAATGCTAATGTCCGATTTATCTCAGGCCCTCGGTAAGGTGTTCTCATTTAATTTTCTCTCCCAGCTATCATATCTGTGTTTGCACAATGGAAGAACACATTTAAATAACTATGTGAACAGCAAAAACCACCCAATTACACTGAGTTTAGGTAATGTAAGCCCCTTTTACTTCCATTGCTGGGAGCACTGGGAAGGCAGAGGTGTAACACTGTTGTGATACCAAGTTCTTTACAGAGCACTTGGCTGCCGCCCTTTCTACCCCTAACATGCCTCACCTCCCTTTTAGCTCATCAAATCACGAATAAACTCTTTTGAGCCTGGATAGCAGCTGTTTTGGGCCGATCTGGTGCTGGGCAGAGACTGTCAGTGTAAGGTTAGCAGTTTGCCACGGCTGCACTACGGAGCAGCAGGATTTGAGGACAGCCAGGTGTGCCACAGCCATGCAAACAGCACATATGCTGGCAAGCTTAACATGGTTTTTCTGGAGTTTTTTCTGTGATTTCCCATCTATTTTGGGTATGATTTTCTGAGCTCTTCCTGTCAACTGCTGACTTTGTTTGTCATTCATGGAGGCAGACTGCAAATTTGCAAGACCTGTTTTCTTGAGCCAAAGGCTGAATGCAGATAAGCATCTGCTGGGTTCACAAGTGCCCAGTGGCAGCAGGAAAAACAGCACCATAAAGACTGGGACCCATCTGAGCGCCCAATATGTGTTTGGGCTGGGCTGGCAGGAGGAATGCCTGCCTCGAGAAGGCAGGGACGCTGGTCCTCAGCAGAAACTCTGGTATCCAGTGGTGCTGGAGGGGGAAGCACAGCCTTCCTGAAATTGGAGTCACCCCCTGGGAGGAAGAGAACTGCCTGACAGAGACCACAAATGTAGGAAGGAGATTTTATTTTTTACCCCTTTACTAGGCTCTGCAGAGCCATCAAGCCTGCCTGAGCAGAGCGGTTGGTGCACTCCTTCGCAGGCAGAGCTGCCTGCAGTCTCGCAAAAATTCTGCGGTGGAGTCTTGGAACAGAGACAGTATAAAGCCAAACTGCATGTTCAGCTAGTTGCTGCAGTATGCTCTAGCTACCTCACCTTTGTCTTTCCTACCAGTTTCACTGATGTAGAGAGGTGAGACTTCCTCATGTGACTGGATTATTATTTATTAGGACATCTAGGACACTAGCACTTTGGGGTGCCCCATCCCAGGGCTTTAGGAGGTGTGCAAGCACTGTGAAGGCAGTCCGTACCTGAAAGAGCCCATGCTATAAAACACGGGGTAGTGGCTAGATAAAACAAGGAGACTGGGAGGCGGCAAGAGAAACCAGTGAGACAGGTTTGGGCAGCACCTCAGCCAGTAAACTCAGCACGCCGGTGTAATTTTTGGGGGAGTCGTGCTGGTAAAGGAGTGATTTGAGAGAGGTTAGCTTAGGGCTGTTTCTAATGGGGGCTCCTCCGGTAGTGAGAGACAGTCTGGGAGGGAATCAGCAAGCTGCCGGAAAATGTGCTAGGGCTTTGCTGCGTTGGGGGGAGTTGGCAGTACAGTAGCATCTGAGAGGCAAGATGCTCTGAAGGCCATGGAAGCCAAGGCAAGTAGATACAAGCAAATTCCCATGCAGTGCCCTGCCTAATAGATCTCTTTTCACTCCGAGGGTCCAGAGTGTCTGACTCCAGCAATCTGCAGGGCCGTAACATTGACCGCAGTTTCCCGCTCCCTCTCCCCTGTAATTTTCCTTCCTTCCTTTGTGCAAATAAAGAAAATGCACTGGGAATTCTTTTGAAGACAGTATGGTTGGGGTTTGCACTGGAATTTCATAAGGAAGCTTACGAGACATTATAAGATGTCTTTAGAAAAGGACTCTTTGAAGCTTTTATCTTAATGCATTTACCTCTAGAATATACAGACTTTGCATTCAAGAAAAGCACTTTACAGGGAGAAAATTAAATACATAATGACTTGCAGGAGACCAGGAGACTATATCCTGAGGAGTTTTACTGTGGGCTAGCACCAGGGAAATTAAAACGCTCACATACTCTTGACCTTGATTTTGGCGTTTCTGTTTCATGACATAAAACAATTGAGTTAGTAGAAATATTTTATTATTGTCCCCTACAAATGAACTAGAAGCAGAATGCTGTAGATCAGTATCGCTTATAATGGTGTAGTTGGTAGAAAATTCTGTTTCAATGTTTCACTTCAATTATAAGAGCTCATATTGCCTTAGGTGAATGTGGTAAAAAAGAATCGCATAATAACAGGTATTGTGCAATGGACTGTAAAACCATCAGACAAGGGTGTAGGCTTTTTTTTTTTTTTAAGTGAAAACCAACTGAATGAAGTGCCTGAAGTCTTTTTCTGTTATTTTCTGGCATTCTCCTGAGTGGTTACTTTCTAACACATGCTGAAGACATGCTGTAACTTCAGCTAGCAAAATGCTGTTGACTTACATGAAAAAAAGAAAATTATTATGTATAATTGGATGAGTCACATAGGTTAGGAAGGCAGGAAACTTCAAATACAATGTGTTCTTCTGACAATAACATACATCAAAAGGAGATAGTGAATGCTGAGGCACATGTTTCATGGAGAAGGTGGCTACTGAGAGGGCTGGTGGTGTTTTCCTTATGCTAGTGTAAATAGAGCAGTGTAACAGCACTAGCATGGTCTCAGTTAAACATTTATTAAACTAATGAAGCTGTCTCTAGAAAGGAGGAGACTGCATTAGATTGGTCTAAGGCACCTTTACGCCTGTGTATCCATGGCCACAGTGGTACAGCACACCTAGCTAAACGCGTTTCACCAGACCATAACCAACCCTCAGAGCAGATGTTGGCATAAGGCACCCTTGAAATCTTCTCTGCAGCTGTGAAAAGATGAGGATGTTTAGTACTTCCTGCAAGGCTGCTTTGGATAGCAAATGGACAAGTGTGTACTCTGACAACCAGATAGTTACGTACAAAAGATGCTGTAAAAACTATGGCTTCAGGGGGTTGCTTGGTAGATCAGGGCTACACATAAAATTAAATGACTTAAAAAGCATACTGCTGCAGAATTATAGTTCAGTACAGGCACTGCACTTCCCAACTTTTGATCACCTATGGATATTTCACCTGTACCTACCAGCAGTGGAGTGGCAGTATTGCTATAGGAATTACTTGTTTTTTCTTGTCATGCTATCCCTTTAGCCTAGAGCAAAGCATGATGACTCTGAAGTTATGGGAAATAGTTACCAAGGCAGGTCATGGATCAGGTCATCTCCCTTACTTTGCCTCTGTTAGGAGAAATGTGTCCAGATCTGCTGGGAAATAAAGGGAGTCCAGGTTGAGGTCAGGGCTCAAAGGAGGTGATCCCTCCAGGCTACCTACCCAAAGAACAACCTGTAGTCATGCAGCAATGCCTGGAGTAAACAGTTTTAGTAGAAATATAGCAGAAAAAAAATCTGGTTTGCAATTGCACAGAATAATACAATAATAATATGAATTTGCCATGGAATTAATTACAGGTTATAGTTCTGTGCTAATTTGTGCCTCATAAAATAATGAAAACAGCACTGAGGCAACAGCTCTGTCTCTTCTGAGTCACTATTTCAGCTATTACGTATCTGAATATTGTGAATCAGAAATTAAATTGGGATTTAGGGCTTTAGCAAAACTGGTGTTCCCGTATCTAGTTGCTATCATGCCAGACTTATTCTTCTTGTTGGAACATGTTTCATGATGTCTTGCTTTAACATCTGTACAACCAGTTCCTATGCAAAATCTTGAGTTATAAATAAACCATGTAATATATAAATGTGTGTGTGTGTGCTTGTGTGTGTGTGTAGACCTATATGTGTACATAGAGGTTTTGCTTCCTTGTGAATTCCCAAATGCTTTTAGAGACAGACTACTTTGCTTTAGTGGCATATGCTGCATGCAGGCAACTCTGTAATGAGGGAGGGGGGTGATTCCTGCAGCTCTCTGTGTCACTCTCTGCCCAAGCACAATTCCTGCCTGCTGAAAATGTTGATTCCACATAGACTGCTGCTCCCTGAGCAGGAGTAAGAAGTCAGACAACATAGCAACTGCTTCCTATCAACTGATACCTACAATCATTAATCTCCTTCCACACCCCCTCACCCCATTCATGACCTGTTTTATTTTGCTGTTAATGTTTCTCACCTGATGTTCAGATTCACTCCTGTGGTAGCATCACAGCACCTAACCTCTAATACTTGCCACTTGGCTGTCTGCAGCCAAACCAGCTGTGCCAGATGGCTTATAGCTGGTGGGGAGAACCAGGTACCTTCTGAGTACGTTTCTGGCTTTTCTATCTTAGACATCTACCTGAGGCAGAGAAGTGCCACAGCCCAGTCCACCTTGCCTATGCTGACTAGCTCCCCATGGTAGATGAATGGAGCCAATAGCAGTTAATGTTAGCCAAGATGAAAAAAATTTGCATTTAGCTAGATGAATCTCCCACTGGGTATTTAGCCTTCTGCTACTGAATTGTATTGATTTTCCCTGATACATTCTTTCTTACCTGAACTTTTAAAAATGGTTTCTCAATGCAAAATTTGCTTTGCTTTTGATGGATATACTGTTATTTTCAGTGGCAGAATACTCTTTGGACAGCTTGCGACTATGGAAGTCCTTGGTCTCAACATTGAAAGAGACAGGGATAGCTAACTTGCCTGTACAACAAAGCACTCCCATAAATAGCAGGCTTATTTGGTAAAGGGTGGTTTTGTTAGGTGGGGAAGGGAGAGACATTTCAAGGCAATTTTGTATCACTAGATATTTAGGTTCAGAAATATCTTTATCCGCTTTGGGAATGCACTTCCTGTTTTGACTTGCACTCTAAATATATATAATTTTTAAATTACAGGTTTACGTCAAAAGAACAATTTAGTCAAGTATTACTTTCTTTGGAGAACACATCCTTGTTGTTACTCATAAATTATGGCATGCATTCAGGCATAAAGAATGTACAGATCTATTAATCAAAAACCATGATCCACATTATGGGTTCTCTGCAGGAAACAGCTCTTCTGGACATGGGGGCAGTTGATACAAAGCTGGAAAAATTAATGGCAAAGGAGACCTGATTGGAGGTGCAGGAAGGACACTGCAGGACAATAGGACATGGCAGAGATTTTGGAGGATACAGTTCATGCCTTGACGTAGCCGTTCTGCACAGCCTAACGGAGGTGGCCCACGGTCAAGGTATGTTTAGCCTCTTGAGCAGAGGTCTTCTTATGCTGACACTGGGGGAAACAAACCAGTAACCTTACAGGATGCAGCAAAATCAGCCAGGGTTCAGTGTCATTCAGCCACCCCAGCAGTTGGGAACTGGAATTTGGCCTTCGCTACTGGGCTGTCTCTGTGCTGCATCTTGCTCTAAGCCCTGGATTGCAAAGAACCAAATGGAAAGATGCCCCGCATTGTGGGTGTCCTGGCATTCAAACTTTATTTGTTGCAGATAATACTTTAACACTCAGGTTTACTCACTAGGGACTGTGCATTGGGCATGTCTCTGACCCGCACTTCTTTCAACAGGTAAGAGTTTGCTGCCTGATCTCTAGAAAAGGACAGGGCACGTCAGGGATGCAGTGATACTGGGATTTTGTTCAAGGAGCAGCCTGCTGCAGCAAGAGTGGGAAATGTACAACTGGAGTAAGCTACACTCCAATGTCGAGTCTATGAGAGTTGCAGCTAAGGGGCAGGAAGGACATAGGTGGTGTAGACACTTCTGATTGTGATTTTTTTCCAAAGCTCAGCAGGCAGGAAGAGATCCAGAACTTTGTTCTGAGGTTCTTCTCCAGTGAAAAGTTTGGACATATTTGTTTCTCGGGGAATTTATCCCAACAGATTCAGTGTATGATCATGAGAAGAATGTCCCACCAAAAGAAATTTTTCATATGTGTTTTCCGGTGGCTGTTGTACCTCTTGAGGTTTACAGTGATCCATTTAGCAATGTGATGCTGTGTCACAAAATGCAAGCACTGTGTCTGATTGTATTAGCAGAATTACCATGTGTAAAATTACATAATTATACACTCTTCTGAATACTGAATAGGGCATATCTGTATGCAATTCACAATATCACGCTTGAAAAAGTGTGTGTTTTTCTTCCATATGAATTGCCATAATAAAAGCTGAATCTGTCCCAAGGAACATTCACTTGTGTTGGTACTATGTCCACCAGCAAAAGGATGATGTAAGGCCTTAAACAAAACCTCTGCCTGCTGGGTATGGGACTGGTATGGGCTGGGTATGGCCACAGCTGTCTGGAGAGGCACCTTTGCTGAACTCTCCTTTCCGTAGCTTCTGCTGTGAGTGATACCCTGCTAACTCAGTGCGAACTTTGAACTTCTTGATGCAACTCCTTCTATGGAAGTCAGCTTAGAACTTGTACTAACGGCATGGTTGTGTCATTCTGCTGTAGCTGCCTTGTGGAAAGGAGAGGGTTAATTTATATATATTGCTTTCACTTACAACATTTTATGAGACAAAAATCTGAGAACCCCCTTCACCCCTGACACACACACACACAGTAGCATTTGATTTAATATAGGTGTTGACGTGTTTCAGTGTCACATGGGCCAATGTCACATGAGTAAGTTTTTGATGGAATTTGTGTGTTCCACATGACAAACCCAAATGCTCACTTCCACTGTGTACACCCCTAACCCATAGCCTTTCCCTAATTTTGGAGCAATCTGCACATCCTACACAACCCTGCCCCAAGGAATATTTGGTTCCCAGTATAGAGGATAACAACATCTGTTTATGACCACTGTGGTAAAGAGAAATTGCCATAAGAGCTTGGCAATGAGTTTTGAGTTTTCCCCGTTAAGCTGATTCAGCAAAGCTAAAATGAAATGGCCTATCAAAGCATGCCAAGGGGAACCATTTACCGCTTAGAGAGCTTGCAAAGTGTCTCTTTGTTTGTTTTCCCCAATATCTCAAGCCCAAAGCTTCCAGGACCATGATAAACAATGCCTCATTATGTTTATGTAAAAGAAATTGAAATTACTGTGCATAGCTATCAGTCACAGACCAGGCCTCAGCCCAGAGAGATTTTGGCTGAAGAAGGCTTTGCAGTGAATGTATCCACCCTCTTGCTCCACAGCGCTGTGAAATCTCTGAACCAGGGTCAGGGTATTACTGGTAGGACAGGATGTGCTGAGACCCTTGCTGAGCCCACCCACACTGCAGCAGCCTTGCGGCTAGAAGATCCCCCAGCTTCCTCCACTTACTTAATCTTTCTCATATCATTATACATCCCCTTCAGAGCCAAGTTCCAAAAACAGTGCCCATCCTTTTCCTTTTCAAGTTGGTAATGTTCTTTTGTCCGGCACATACACACATGCACGCACACACACACAGAGAAAATGGTTCCAGCTGTTGCAAATTATAGCACAGAAAATACTTTAAAAAAAAAGAAAAAGTGAATGGAAGATCAGCACACAATCCAGAGAGCGAGGGAGTAAATGTTTCTCATTAGTGATTAGATCTTTCACATGTTTTCCTGCATACTTGTGTTCCTTGGTTAGTTCCTTGCTCTCAGTTGACTTGGGTTGGACTGGAACACTTGCAGATTGTTTTTTAGGAGCCTTGATCTTCTGTGAGGACATCTTGATTGCTTTTTTCGTTTGAAAATTGAACTTTGCAAACGCTTATCCTGTCTGGAAAGGACATTTAGGTCCACATCTTTGGCCGGAATCTTGGGTTAGCTCGGTAACATTCATAGCAGCAACAATGCTTGTATTAAAGGCCAGCATAGAAGCCTCTTGCCAAGTCTCAAAAGGAACGTGTAAGTGATGTTTAAAAGTTACCTGAGACTTTTGCTGGCCTAAATAGTATCAGTCCCAGCAATTTTTCCTTGGGACAGATTCAGATTTGTACTAAGATATTTCATACATAGGACAAATGTTGTTTCTTTTCTGTAAGTATGTCAATTAATCAAGAGACCAAAGAAACGTTGTTCTTTGAGTATCCAAAAAGATTACAGCTGCCAGGGAAAATAAATTTATTCATACCTTGTTGGATTGTTTTACTCCTGCATGATGGCAAGTTTTCTGATACCATTGATCTGTTTGAAATGTGTTCTGGATTTCTACATCTAATAATAAGCAGCATAACTGTTGAATACCAGATGGGCTAGAAGCAGACCTGGTACAGACCTACCAGAAAGGAAAATATGTCATTCACAAAATATGAAATCCATGCCTAAGGACGGTTGTTTGCATTTCTCCCATTATTGATCCCCAGCCTTCAAACCTTTATTTTGTTCATTGAAATAGCTCATCTGACAGGCTGAGTTGTGCTCATATATGAACAATAAAATAAAGCCAAGTGCTAGAAATACAGTACAACAGTCGCCAAACTGTGCTGAGATAAACTGCTAAAATCAACAAGTGCATTGTTTTCCTTGAAAACACTATCTGTCCTGAAAATAAAGTTCAAGACAGTCATGTTTAAACCTATAGGCTTGGGCCAATTTCTAATCTCGTTTACACTGATGTAATTGACATCAGGAGCTGGCTTGCGGTGTGCTTACACTACATCTCAGTGCTATTAGCAGCAACTACAATAGAACTGAGGGCAATTTTTGAATACGTTCTACTTTACGCCATATCTCCATGACAATGTCTCTTAGCAAGTGAGACATTTCTTCTAACTGTCTGCATGAAAAGGTACAGATCTAATTAACCCCCAACCATAAAGAAGCTAACAGATATCACAGCTGAAATTTAAAATATTCCATTGACTGAAGCTTTCCTTTGCAAGAAACATTGCACTGTCTGTAAATAATTTTTGCTTCACCACAAAGAATACATTGGTGCACAGAAAATTTCTTTCAGGAATGGCTAGTTAACCTAGCAATTTAAAACTGCTCTGAGTGCAGAGTGTGGGAACAGTAAATAACCCTGGTTTCTGCTTTTCTAAATCTGTTACAGGAAAGCATGATCTGTTAACTCCTTAGTCTGTGTATAACACTGGGGTTTTGTGGAGACAAGACTGAGGGCTTCTCATGTCTTCTACCAATGCCCTACTCCAAGCCTGGATACAAGGGCCAGACAAACAGACGATGGACTCAGGCAACACATGCCAGAGGGTCCCAGTCTGCTTGTATGCAAACTGGCAGGAATTTTTTGATGATATTGCAAATTAAAAATTCTGGAACTTGAGAATACAATATAATGGCTGAGGCTGAAGACCATACAACCTAGGAAACCAGACCTTTTTCAAACATCACCCAACTTTCTGTACATTTATTGTACCTGCCAGCTCACTGTTAGGTGTCCAGCAGCATCTCCAGCAGTATCGCAGGGCAGTAAGCACAGGGTTCTGTGTATGCAAAAAGATAATTTGGCTTCTCTCCACATCTGCATACATTTAAATGTTCATGCACATTTGTGTG
This sequence comes from Gavia stellata, assembly GCF_030936135.1. Taxonomy (NCBI): domain Eukaryota; kingdom Metazoa; phylum Chordata; class Aves; order Gaviiformes; family Gaviidae; genus Gavia; species Gavia stellata. The sequence goes on along the minus strand of NC_082599.1, from coordinate 17,627,322 downwards.
CACTCATTTACCGATGGGCCCAGCCCAGAGCACCCCTGCTGATTCACTGGCATAACTTCACGCAATTCTCGCTTACCGGTTTTCATGAGGTCTCCCAGCAAAATGCCAAACATACTTGGCACTGTTTTGTTGTGAGGTCTGATGAGATCACAGAAAGTAAAATGCCCTCAAGACATTGCAATAGAAATTAACCAAAAGACTTCCTCTTGGGGAAATGCCTTACCAGGCATGAATCAAATGTCAGCAGATTGCAGAAAGTCCTTCCAATCCAGTGCTATATATGGATCATAATCAGCAGGACGATCTCAGTCTGGGTCAAAATCAACACAAGCACAGAAAAGGGCTTTTTGGAACTGAATGTGAATGTATCGTTGGCAAATAAGAGTCTTTAGTCTTCACTTTGAGTCCATGCATTGTGTGCTGGTTGTGGGTTCATTTAATTTAATTTGGTTTTTTTAGTTCATTTCACACACAAAGCTTTCATGTGGAAGTATCCATGACTAGTGCTTTCCTCTGTCTCCGTTCAGCCATGAGATGATCATCCTGTTATCTGCCAGGAGTAATCAACCTGACAAATTGTAACCTAGTGATGATTGAACTTGTGAAATCTCCTATTTGCACTGCGGCAGCACAGCATATCTGGACCTGAAGTCTTCAGCCACTTGGAAATTTCAGTTAGCAGCAAGCAGCATGTGCTACTGCAAACTCAAGCACAAACATTATTTTCTCTCTGTGCTGGCTATCAGGCCATATGTATAGTCCTGGGTGCAGGCATCCCAAGCCCTGATCGAGGACTCAGGTAAAAACCACCATTTCTTTGGCACAGTTCACTTTCTCTATGTCTCTGTGAGAAGCAGAACTTCCTCAGGAGCAAGCCTTAGCAGAACAAACTCACAAAGGCACTCACAGGCCATCACAGACCTCCCCACTCCTGCTTTTGGTTAAGATGCACTTCTTTGACCTAACATGCACGTTGAGCGACAGATCAAAAGAAGCACCAGCACACCCACCCCCACCCCACCCCCCCCTCTTTCTTTTCCTGAGGGAAAGGATGAAAGATGCTGACCCACATGTGGCAGAGTTTGGTCGCATCACATAGCACAGGCAAGCCTGGCATGTGGGTATCGTGGTGGTGAGGGCAGTACAGCAGCCATCAAGAATAGAAAATAGTAAAATAGGGCAGCCATTCTCATACTTCATGGGTCTTGATGGTGACTGGAGGAATGTCCTGTTTGTGGGAAGAAGTGAAAGCAGCATGCTGGTCCGTATATGCAGCCAAGTGCAAGACCTTGAGTTCTGCAAGGCATCTGTGTTACCACTAGAGACCTCACTGACTCCCATGAGAGTAGACAAAGCCATGGTCCCATGAGAGTGGACAAAGTCGTGGTCCCATGGGGTGCTAAACAGGAGGATTTGGGATGCAGCCCCAGGCTCAGCAGCCAAGCAGCATGGGCAAGCTGCTGGGAAAGGGCAGCACTAAAGGTAGGTGGGAGCACAGCAAGGAAAAAGGCTGGTAGCACCAGTGGAGCAGCGGGGGACTCCATTTTGTGGGTAATTTTTTATGGGGAAATCTGACAAGTTTGAGAGACAGCGTAGTGAATGGAGAAGAGAGAACAGAGCTAGAAGTAAGTCAAAGCTTGTGAGCGCAGGAGGTAGGACCTTCTCCTGTGCTTGTGTTCTGAGGTAAAGAGAAGGAATGACTGTGTGCACTGGCTGTCTGAGACAGCAGGAGGTGAGGTGTGAATTTCCATAAGCATTATGCAAGCACCACCACCACCATAAATAAGCCCCGGCTTTTAAACAAAATGTCTCCTGACTGCAGATGGTAACTTGGGTGCTGTGTTTAAAAGCGCAACCTCCTGCTGCCCCAGCAACATCCATGGGGATGGAAGAGGAGGTGTCCCTCACACCCTTCCCTAGGCAAGGCGGAGGTCAGCTCTCCATGCCCTGTGCAGAAACCTCCTGGATTAAAGGTCTATGGTTTAGCAGGGTGAACATACTCCTTTCTCTATCAGAGACAAATGCCACAACTTTTCTCTGCAGAAGTGAGGACCTCCAGTGCCCCTGTAGCACTGTGCGAGGCCCCCGGTCCAGCACAGTGCTGTGCACACATGCATGCCGCTGCTTCCAGCCATAAACGTTGCCCAGCATTTCTCCGCCAGTGCTAATTAATGTGGGATGTGCATCTGATCCTGCAAATGGGGAGCATATATCAACATGTATCCTGTTTCTCTGAGCAGAGCTGTTTTCTTTATCCCCAAAAGGACCAAATAATCAGACAAGTTGAAAGCTGGTCTGTTATTAAATACTTAACAGCAATACCCAGCTCCTACAGCCATCACACTGACCCAAAAAGCCTCCAAATCTTCAACGGTGTAAAAATGTTCTGCTGTTCCCCTCCCCTGACATAAAGTTTCTCAGCAACATCTGCAAAAAGGTTATAAGTTTGCAATGCAAAACTAGCTCAGGATTGTCAAAACACAGAAGTTTAAAGTTAAGGTGCTGCTTCTGTGAGTCACAGTGATGAGCCTGCGTTTAAAGAAGCGATGTGCATTCGGAAGTTAACATTAAAAATCACAGGATCTTTTCAGTATTTTGGAAGTCTGTTTTGTTTTGTAGGAGACCTGTCCTTTAGAGCCATATTTTGGTTTTTGAGATCCTGTCCTCAGATTTAGAATGAAATGCGGCTTTTCATTAAATATTGAATGACAGGAATTACATTCCCAGTGAATTAACTGCTAGCCCATGCAATTCAGTACAGGAAGGTCCTTTGCAATAGTATCAAGTTTGCTGCTGCAAGTTGCAAACACCTCACCTTTAATATTGCCATATTTCCCTGGATATAGTACGGCCTAAATCTAGGGGATAAATCCTTTCTGAATAGCAGCAGCTCTTTCTATTTCTGCTAAAAATTATAATACCATGTTCTGCCACTCCTGGTAAAATAATTAAGCTCCTACATAGATTTATGATGTGAAGGCACCAGCAAGCCCCACCACTAAATTTGTTATGATCTAGTCAGTAAGTATATTACATCTAGTGCGTCTTTAGATATATTGTCTGGGGTACTGTGAAAAATACCTTACATTAAATTACCCTCTATTTCTTACAGCCTTCCTTCATCTGTCCCTCTCCCCCATAGCATGACGCAAGGCATGCCCATACAAAAAAGTGGCAGAGAAGTAAAAAAGACATCCACATGGGTTTGGCTGGATGACATATCAAAAAGTGCAGTTTTTACAACTAATCATATTACGAATTGGGATAAAATGAAATTAATAACTTTGAACAGAAATGCAGATTAGAGAGAGAAGATCAGAAAAGTTGAAGCTTTTTGTTCTCATATTATTAAAATGAAACAGCATTTTTCTTTCAAAACCTCATTTTGAAAACCAGCAAAATTATTTTTAAAAGGTCATATCCCATGAAAAGTAAATGAAATATCTCATACTGGGTCAAATAAAATGTTTGTTTGATCAAAACTGTTTTTTTCTGGATTATGCAGTTTTGCAACTTATCAACTATGTAATTATTTAAATTGAAATAATCTTGCTCTGATCTATAAAAATATAGACCAAGACTAATTTCTTTAATACCCACCCACTTACTTTGGAATAATATCAAAGTATCTGGACTAGTATCCAAAAATTTGATCAACATCAGAGCATAAAATGCAGTTTTATGCACTCTGGTTAAAGCAATAAAAAGGTAGTTATAATTAAACCCTTCCTTTGAGCAATATTTTGTTTTTATTGACTATCGTTTGAAAACAGGAAGATAGACAAGCAACAGGAACTGGAAATTATTACATCTCATGCAAGACTGATTGTTAAACAAATGCGTAATTTTGTTCATTGTTGTTAAGAGAGCTGATGAAAACCTTCCTTCATCGATTCAAACAATCTGTACACCATGGCTGAAATTGAAGTGTCTTGGTACTGTCGGCACAGTGATAAATGGTGTGCTGGGGTCCCCGTGGCTGCATTGCAGGTTGGTAGAAGACAGAGGCTGGTGCTGGGCACAAATGCAATACAATACATGGCAGAATGACCCAAGGGGTGACCACCAGTGGAACTCAAGGCAACTTGGAGTACAAACCTTGCTGGACTGAGGGACATGCTGAGGTGCTGTCCCGTTTGCTGCTACTGATTGCAGGTGACATCTTTTGGGCACTCCCTCCAGCTCTGACTGGAAAGCTTTATGTTTTGTTTTGGTAAGGCACACCTTCCCTGCTGCCTCTGAGGTGCACACGGGTTCTGGGCTCCTGCTCCTGGGGCAGGTTTCCATGTGGTTCTGGCTCCTGCAGCAGCTCCCGAAAGCTCCTGAGCAGCTAGAATGCTGCGCTCCCCCAGCTCCCGTGTGCCATGCCTCTGATCGCAGGCTGAGTGGTGCCCATGCTGAGCTTTTCATCCCAGCCTTGGGACAGGGAAAGGACTATCTTCAGAGCTGTAAGAGACTATGGATATGATTAAATAAAACAAACAAAAAAAAAGCATGGTTGACTATAAAGAGAACTGAAACTGATACCAGGAAGAGAAAAGCAATAATAATTGCAGAGAAAAATCTACCAGTGATCCGTCAGCAGGAGACCCCTTGGGTGCTCTTTTGGTTTTGTACCTAGCTGGTACCTTCTTATTCAGCCTTTGCCCAATATAACCACAGCACCATCCTGTTTCTTGGAGCCCTGGTACATTTTTTAAACCCATGTTTTCTAGTTTGGTATTTCACATATAGTCTTTCATGGTGCTGAACATAAGGCTGTTGCAGCTAGCCCTGCCATTATGGCACTCAAATGTCCCCAAGGGCTCCAAACCTTATGGCAGCCAGCTTTGCCAGTATTGGAATCAGGGAATGCAGCTTACATACTACTGTGTACAAGTAATAAGGGTTCAAAACAAGTCTCTAAATCCCAAATGCTGTGTGGTTTTATACTCATTTGCAGTGATAGTTCTTTTCAAACTCTTAGGGCCACTGCAGCTTCTCTAAGACCCCATACCCTATGAATATTATTGTAATCTCTTGTGAAAGATTGGAGAACCTTCAACTTATTTTTCCCTTGGCAGACGGTCTCTCTCTAAAGTGTTTCATGTCAAGATACTGGTGAAGGACTATGTTTGGATTGTGCCTCTGATGTCATAGGCTACAGTGATAACGATCATATTTGTGATATATCTTGAAACAGGGAAATACCAGGACACATTACACATACTGCATTCATCAAATGCATTACTATGATCTGCCAGGGCAAAGTAGCCCACTTAATAGTGGTATTTAGTATACAAAACAACACTTAAAGATAGTTTTCATTTTAGCTTTTCATTCTCCCTCAAACCATCAGAAATACCGTGTGTGTGCAACTGAAGCCTGTGTTAAATTAAGCTTAGAGTGCATAAAGGTGAGGACTCATATTTACTCACTTTGGATCACTAAATCAAGTTGAATTCTAGCCTGCAATGTAAAAAAATATTTTCTCCTTATTAAATGATAGTTAAACATAGAATATTTTGCTCTTTCCATATAATTATGTCAAGCAACTTTGTTTGCAACAAAGAAGAAACCAGAAGTAAATGCAATCTTTGAGAACCACAGAAAGCCCTTCTAATTTCAGGAGATATTACTAGCAGGCATCAAACTAGACATATAGAATTGTCAGTCCCTAGAAATGATGAGCATCATCACTCTGCTGTGAAAAGTGACCTCTAGTCTAAGAATTCCACCCATAAATAGAATGAGTTTGAAATACCAATCACATTTAGGTTTCAGCAATGTAACTTGCCAGCTAATCCTATTATTCCTTTTTTTTTACATATTGTGTAGAAAAGTGTTAGAGATCAGCGTGGTCTATTGCCATGACAGCCAGACAGAAGTTCCCCGCTGCAAACACACACTTTCACCTTCCTCTTCCTTTAGAGGAGGAGAGCCTGATACAGGTTTCTTAAGTTTTGTACATTTTGCCAGCATGTGACAATCTGCTGGGCAGTTTGGCTCAAGGCCCTGCCAAAGGCACCCGTCATCATTGTCTGATGATGTCTGTCAGCCTTTTCTGGAAAAGGATGTCCACTTCTGTTGATACAGTCCTTCAACGTCAGAGCCTTGGTTTCTCTTGATAAAAGCAGTGACTCGAGGGAATCTGAATCAGTCATGAGCAATCCTATGTTCAGCTTCATCTCCTGACTCTCAGTTACTCTACTTCAGTCAGCTTTAAACAATGCCTCTCCTTTCCTAGAGTCCCTTGCCAGCTGTTGCCATGCTAGGTTTAAAATGAGCTATGGATTTCTGGTTCTTTTAATCTTTCTCTGTAAACTGGTCCCTTCAGTACCTCTTGACACTACCAAAAATCCTAAACATTGTTATTCTTTTTCCCTTTCTTTTTATTACCAACATTTCTGAGAGTCTTGAAGGCCATTTCTCTTGTGTCTTTTCTGCTGATTACTGACATTAATCTTGCCTGCACTTTCTCATATTTCACCTTTCCCTTTCACCCCTCTTCTCTCCACATACTTCTCTGCCATTTACTGCCTGCACTAACGAGGGGGTGGCTCTTGGGTGGGACCTGGGTTTACCCTCCACCTCACCAGGACATACCAGGGTGTGCCATTCAGCTGCCGTGGGCTGGGTTTTATGCAGAAAAGCTCAGTGCCCAGGACAAGTGGGAACCTGGCCAGCCCCAGCAGGTCCCTCTGGCTGCAGGATTGCAGGGCAGGACTCTGGGATGCTCTGCAGAGTAAACCTGCTGCAGAGTTTATATGCAGCGTAGCACTTGACCCATCAGATATGATGGTTGACACTACAGGCATTGGATGGGGAAGATCCTGCCTTGTGCATTTGTCTTTATTGCACCTTTCGGTAGTTTGGTACTGAGAGCCTTTTCTCCTGCCCCTCCCACACAGCAAAATGCACAGCATCAAGTTTGGCTGGTCTCTCTGGGTCCCCTCACCCAGAGAGCTGATGGAGCACAGAGCTGAGCATCCATGAGGTGACAGCTGAAAGAGCAGGTACTCAGAGCCCTCAAACCATTTTTTCCAAAGCCGCATTGCTGGGCAGGGAAAGGACCTGCGGGGAGACAAGAGTTCATCACATCAGCTCCATCAGACGTCCTATGTGCCAAGGCACCAACATCAAGGGTTTAAATTTGCAACACCTGCTCTGCTGGATTTGCAGCTGGAGGCCAGTTTTCTCCCACAATCAACACTGGCTTCTGGGTGCAGAGGTGCAGCTACCTAAATTCTTCACAGTGCTTAATCCTTCTTAAACACTACTGAAATTACCTGCAGCCGTGTCTCTAAGTACTGTATGGACCCTGGGCCTTGAGTCTTCTGTTAATCTACATATTCGGTCTGCAGCTGGTTGGATCACTGGTGGGTTCAGCAGAAGGGGCTGATGCAATACCTCCCAAGGCGTGAGGAGCACCCCAGCCTCTGCCTCGGACCTCCAATTTTCCTCATGGTCCAGGGCATGTGCCACATCATCCTGTTCTCCAAGTTAGTCTCCTTCAAAATTTCACAGCTCAGGCAAAACCAGGGACGTGCAAGAGATCAAGGAAGAGGAGGATCTGAAGTGGGGACCCTGACCAAAAGCACGGGAGAGTGATACCTGGCAGGGTTGCAAAGGACCCAGGACTGAGTTAGGTGGGAGGCAGATAGGAAGGAAGGTAATGGGATGGCTTCAGGTGGGGCTGGTGCAGTGAGAGCAAGAGAGAGGGACAAGGTGGGCAGCAGCATTTTTTCAGACTGATGAGAGAAAAACATGTGCCAAGAGACACAAGAGCAGAGACTTCAAGCAATCAAGCTGGGGGAGACTGTAATTTAAATCTAATGGATGTAGGGTTGGAGGCAAAGGAACATTAATGTCATTTTTCTAAATCCCAGACTAAGAAACGGATTCCTTGAGAAAGCCTTGGGATTAACTGATAGCACCACACAAAATACGCAGACATAGCTTACATTTTTCTCAGGCTTTAACTACCTTAATATCTCAGATAATAGCAGGATGTCAGAAAAATTTAAAACACCCAGAAGCCTTTGGAATTTGAAAAGCTCTCCCAGTACTTAATTAGAACTAGTTATTGAATCTGGAAAATTATTTCACTACAGACTCTGACTTTTTTATTTTTTCTTTCACCTGCGGTTCTCCATAACGGAGTTCACACCATTCTGTGGGAGCCACAGGATCCCCTCTACTGGGCAAGACCACCAAGTCCAGCATCTTATCTTTTGCAAAATGTTTCAAGGAAGGTATGTTCTTCTCCAGGCCTGCAGCATACTGGATCAGCTAGGCTTGGCTTAGTTACAGGACATGGCTGTCAAACCCCATGCCTGGCCTTTGCAACCCAAAGCTTTCCTACCCAATCAATCAAAACGATGAACGTTTTGGAACTAAGCAGCTTAACATGTCCCATGAAGACAGTTAACACTCTGTGATATTTTATTCCCAAGCTCATCCCCAGTTCCTTCTTGGGAGAAATGAGTCAGAAAATAACCAAAGCAACAACCACCATTTTATGCCACATGATGCTTTTTCAATTAAATCATAACACTTCAAGAAACTGTTTTGCTTTAGTTACCATTTCTCTTTCTTAAATGGAAGAATAACAAGGAGAATATCTCAGTAATTTTAAAAGCCAACAGTGAATTGAACATCAGATGCCCCAAATGAAATGTTCTTTTCTACTTTTTTATGCATAGGATATTGCTAAAAGGGGAGAGTGGTGCTCCTAATTGGAGCAAATAGGACCCAAAGGTCATTAAATGAAAATATTTTACAAAGTGAATTTCTGCTTCCCAAACACCTGTAGTCATAGATTTCCTTCTAAAAACCACAGGATTCAAGAAAGCTCAGTGTATCTGTAGGACCATTCATGGACAAGCCCACAGGAGGTGAGGGAGCTGTGGACACAGACTGAACTGCTGACGTATCAAGCAGGCAGCTCATGCCAGCTTTTTTCTTCTGCCCTAGGAGTCCTTATCCTGCCTGTGTGCCCTGGAGGAGGCTGGGGAGAGGATGCAAGAGGAGCAGAGCTGCTGCTCCTGACAAGCCACAATTTTAACTCCAAGGAAAAGTTAACAGGGAAGTCAACAGAGTGCTGGCTTTCAGTTACCCGGTGCTCTCTGCAGCAGAGGGTACCTGAGGTTTCTTATCAGCAGGTCATTTCAAACACTGACTGCACTGCCAGACTCCACCACTCCCATCACCACTCTTGAGACAGGAGGCAGAAAGGAAAGGACAGCTGTCCCTCAGGATGAAGGACTGCTGCCCTCTAGGTTTTCCTGATCCTTGGAACAGGGGTTGCATTTTTAAAATTCATAATACTCCTCCTCAATTCTCCCCCTGGGGATTTCAGAGTCCACTGGCCTGTGAGTGCCTGTGCTGACGGGGATCTTCGGCTGCCTCCACTCTTCTGTGTATTTAGACCGTGCATGTCTTTGTCCTCCTCTGCTGCAAGTGTGCTAGCTGTACCATCCCTCTCTTTCCTCCCAAATGTTAGGAGGCCCATAGAGATGCTTTCTGCAGTCAGGTGTGAACATCCTGAGCACCTCATAGCCTCACTTCACTTCAGCGTTAGGTACCTTTTCTGTCTCTGTCTGTCATTCCTGAGGCTACTGCTGTCGCTGCCTTTAGTAGCAACAACCAAATATTTTGTGCGTTATTTTCTGCAGCCCCACACAGATCCACCAGCACCTGGGGCAGAGGCAGACCCTGATCCCCTAGAGCTCACCATGGTGTTGGGTCCTGTGTTGAGCCTGGCTCAGGTTACCTCTCTGCAGTGGGACAGGTAGGATTTATATGACCCCAGTGTAGAGCATCAGAGCCTAGAGGTCTTCAGCGGAGCTTGTCTCCTTTAGCTCCATTTAGGAGCAACGTGCAAGGAGAGGTGCTCGTATAGTATAATTCAACTAATCTCGTTTATGCATCTGCTTTAGGATGGAATTAATTGTGCCCCAGATTCACTGACTACCGATACTCATATTGCAGTGACCAGCTCAGATACAGATGTCTACAAGGTTGCCAGATGAACCGCACCCTGCGAGACAAGTTGCTCTGAAAGTGTGTGGTTAACTCAGCAATCTCCCGAGATAGGCCTTTTTCTGTTTTACTTTATACGAACTCATGGCAGGCTGATAATAAACTGAAATATATTCTTAAATTAAATAAGAATATTCATGAAACACATGGCACCAGGTTGAACTAAACTGGTGCATATTCTTACACAGGTAAGGTATGTGATGGTATGTTTGATCTGTTCATTATGAACAACTAATTAGACTGAAGTAACATTTTGCAATTAACAAAAATGTACTTGAGACATGCAGAAGAGTTCTCTCCCCTAAGACTGTCACAGTATCAATGCCAGTCTGTCCAGGTGGTCAATCTCATAATTAACCAAGGATTTTCTCATGTTGTTTTTTTCCCCCGTTCTTTGTTTTTTAAACTTTCTTGCTTGATCAGGAGCAGTTCATGCCCCACACATTATTCACAGTTCAGAACTGGAGCCACGTCAGTTATCCCAGAAATGCCCCAGTTGTCTCTGGGCTGACATTTCTCTAGACAGAAGGACAACGACGAGCAGTGACTCTGGCCATAAATCTCATGCATAGACAGCAGCTTAGAGAAAAGTCAAGGACTGGAGTTTTTTAGAAAATGTTGAATGTTTTTTTACAGGCCACACTGGTGTCACCAGAGGTGCAGTTTCCGGGGACAAATCAAGCTAATTCAAGGCTCAGGGAAGAGTGTAGATTTGTTTTAGAAAACAAGTCTATTAGACTCAAAGCTTGCTGAATCTCCCTTGTTGTGACAGCTCAGGTCAAATTCAGGTGACTTGGCTATAAAATGAGAATGACGCACCTGATGAAATGTATAAAAGACGTTGATCTGTGTGAACTCCCACCTCGGTGTATTGTGTTCACAGAGCAGCGCACAATGGTGAAGGGAACTGAAAGGACCATGTTCACACAGTTCCACAGATGCCCTTTCAAAGAGCAGGCTGTCAACTGGCTAAATCATGAGAATTGTGCTGAAAGACCAAATTCTGAAAGGCATCTCTGTCGCCCGAGCCAGGCAGGCTGAATCCACTCTCCCCATGGCCGCCTCTGGAGCTGCTCTCACCGTCCTCTGCAAACACTGAACGCAACCCCCTGCCCAAAGTTCAGCATTTTCATGCCTTCTGCTCCTCTGCAAACTCATGAGCCACAGGCAGGGCTGTTTCAGGCCTCCAGACATGGAGGGCAGCAGCATCAAGGCCCAGGGCTGGCAGCAGGATGATGAAAATCTTGACTGCGCGTTAGAGTTCCTATAAAAACAAGCCTCTGGGGAATAATCTCATTACAGGTAACTATAGCCTCATTATCTTGCTATATAAGCTTACTCCCTTAGTATTACCTCACTTGTTTCTTGTGTGCTGTGAACCTGTTGTTTCTCTCATGGTCTTTTGCCTTACACTCCAATTATAAGTGGGTTTGGGCAGGCACCATCTTGTGAAAATGCTTGTCTGGAGGGACCTGCTTTGCAGCAGGGGCTTGGAAGTGCTGCTGTATTACAAGAAGAAAACAGCCATCCTGTCCCTTCTGAGAAGTCCTGGGCGCTGGAGGTGCGCGGTCAAACTGCGAAGGCCTTCGTGCTGAGGGACCTCGCACACAGGCTATCGAGGTGGCAGTGGGGGGTGAATGAAAACAACATGGGTTTCCAAGCAGAAGGAGGCTATAACACAGAGATATGGGCATTAATAAATGGATCAAGCTGGTAAGTGGATGTGGCAAAAAGATGTGTGGGGAAAAGCTTGAACCTGACAAAAGAGGCAGCTGGCAGGGAGATTGCCAAGTCCTCGGTGCCACGGGTGCATAGTCAGTGACAGATCCACAAGACATCTCCAACATCACCTTCCATGACTGTAAATAGAGAGACGAGTAGAAATCTGGAGTTCATTTCTGAGGGCGTTCCGACCTATTTTTTAATCCGCAACAGAAAAAAGCATGTGTCTAAGGGTTTAAAGAAGAGGGGAAGAAGGAGCAGTATGGAAGGAGCCAAAGAGACAGTGAGGAACTTAGTGGAGGATTGACTCAGATTCCTTCTCAGAGGATGGAGAGGACAGCTTCCCACCCTATTATAAAAATTGTCATCATCACCATCCCACTGACAGATTTTTGCTTTCCCAAGGATAGGTTTTCTTATTCTTTTTTTAACACTAGAGGCTTCAGACAAATTAAGGCAAAGGGCATAGTCCATAACTCAGTCTATATGGTGGTCTCTGTGCCTGGAAAGATCACTAAGTTATTCCCCAAACCAGACTTATAAAAACAGACAGTCCTTGAGGGCAAGCAGTCCAGGAGACAGTCTTCCTGGAAAAGACATTTTTATGCTACCAAGAATGATCATAAACACACTTATTCAATGCAAGGCTAAACGTGTCTTAATTTTCTCCAGGTTCTAGATAACAGGGTTGGTCTTAATTAAAGGGAAAAGTAGACCGAGCCAAAGAGTATGGAGAGCTGATCTGCACGCAGCCTGCTAGGCAGAATAACACTGCCAGTTCACCTGGAGGCACAACAGGGACCTGGCAGGGACCTGGCAGAGATGACAGCCCAGACTCTATGCAGCAGTAGGGGCATTCCCTTAGTAAACATATTCCTCATATGACATACTAGGCCTACCTAAATGACATTTCAGGCAATACATACACAATCTGGCACAGAGTGGAGCAAATACGTACCAGCAGAGGGAATCAGTTAAATCCCAAAGTTGTGGGAAACTTACCCAAGCACCCTCTTACTAGGGCTCATGGGATGGGAAGAGACATCCTAAAAACTAATAATGGTCCTTCCCCTTACGGCTCCTTACTCAGGGGCATCTAGGCTGCAGCAAACTGAGAACTAGCCCATCAAGAGGGATGGAGATCATCGGTTCCTGAAGTGGGCATTTCTTACAGTCACTGGCCAAGCAAGAAGCTAGCGCAGAATCTCAAGTGTCACTGCTACGGGTACCAAAGAATAGGTTTCCATTTGAAAGTGTATTTTTAATATGAGGCTATTGAAAATGCCTTGTAGCAGTGAAATCTAAATGTTTAATGAAAGAACAGCAGATGAATAATCACAATAAAAGTGTCTGTTACCATGGACAGGGAAATAGAAACACAATGGGCACTTGATGAGTAGCGATTAGTCTGGCTCCACAGACTGTTTGGGAAATAGAGAAAAAGAATGGATTGTACTAAAAGACAAAGTCAAAAGACACATTTGGGAAGCTTAGGTCAATGAAATTAAGGATGGCTACACCAAAAAGAGATGCTGTCTCTGTGGATCTATGGTTGAAGTGAAACTTTTAAGTACAAGTCATGTCTATGAGCCTGTAATTACAGGGTGTCAGTCATCACAGGGATGCAGAGGGGCTGAACTCAGACTATGCATACCTCCCACATGGTGTTTTCTGACTCTCTGCAATTGTTCAACCTTATTGTTTTTTTAATACATTTCCAAACCCTGCCCAGATATTCCCAACTCAGAAATCGCTATGACACTCACTGCCTGAGGGGGACTCAATAGCTGATGCAGAGCTAACTTGTCCCCTGTTTAGTCTCATAAAATAGTGTGTCTGACTGACCGCTCCAGGAGTGACTGGAGTCCTTTGGAGGTCTCCCTGTGTGAATTGGGATGTCCTGACCTAGCAACAGCCAAGGAAGAAGCAAAGGCAAAGGAGATGGATGTGAAAGTGCCAAGTCATACCTAGACAACACATGCTGACACAGCTGGGAAAATCCAAGCTAAGACTGTGAATGTGGAAGAAGAGACAAATACTGAAACAAATGGACCTCTTTGGAGAGGCAGATGATAAGCGGCAGAGCAGACACAGCCAGGGGACCACAGCCCCAGCAGCTCTGAGGAGCTTTCCTGGGCATGGTGGACATAGTTTAGGGGCTGGACTGTCCCTTGTCATTTTGACTAGTCACCCCTGCATCAGCCATGGAGCATCTGTTGAGATGTGATACTGGCTTTGAAGGAAAAGCCATGGCAATACAAAGGCTCATTTCAGGGCATACAGTAGTGGCCTTGCTCCATAGTGGGGATAAGCAAACTACAGGATGGGCATAAAAATGAACAGAAAGAGGCAGAATGGGTAATACCATCATTTGATAAAAAATGACTGTTAATTCTATATGGGATTGTAATTAAAGCAAACAGAGCCATCATACCTGAAGTGCAATGTAAAAATTACATTGAAAGGAACGCAGGAAGATCATTTGCCTAAGAAAAGGGCCAGAGACATTTTATACCACTTCAAAGGAAAGGGAAGCTGAAGAAGATGTTAAAGCTTTTCCACGTACACCAAGTACATAGTCAGTTCAAGTGAAACTATCCACATTAGCAGAAATTCCCCTTTTTCTCTACAGCAATAGGTTTGTTTAAGCTGCATAGGAATCAATCCCCCACCCTGCCAATATACTCTAGATTATATTTCTTATGACCTTTGGCTAAGATTAGTAGAAAAACAAGATATCCAGAACAAATCTTTTAGTAGACATGGTAGTGATACAGTGATGTATAACAGTGGGCCACACTTCACTGGGAATGACTGGGATTTTTTTTTAATGGAATACACCCAAATTATAACTTCTGTGGGCAACAAAGTTGAACAAAGGCATTAGTGAAGTATACACCAGACCCTGATCCGGATATATACTTTTTATGCAGCACTGATCCAACCATGGACTATCACCAATACTGGGCAAGAAACTGGCATTTCTCATTTCTGCATGATGAGAAAAACAAGTTTAGGTCAAGCAAACGCAGACAATTTTTAGAATTTGTAAAAAAAAGGAAGAAAATATAAAAGGTAGGGAGACTCAACCTGAGACTTTTGATTTTACCTCTAATGGAACAATTAATTTCAGAGTATTTAATCCCTTAAAATCAGTTCGCCTTTCTTTTTGAAGTTCAGATCAGTTCTTGGATGAAAAAAAGGTTCTGATGAAAAAAGTAAGCAAAGTTCTGTTTGAAATATCAAACCAATAAGTTCTTCATCTTGCCTTCTCAAGTACATCACAGAGTGTGTCAGAAAGAAAACTTTCTCCCTGAAAGAACACCCTGGGAAAGGCATCCACAGGAAGGAACATAGGCTGCAGACAGCAGCAGCAGCCTGGCAGCCACCTGAGCTGTGACTCTCCCCATGCTGGGGGACTTGCAGGCAAAACCTTTTTTCCCAGTCCCAGGGAGCAGATGCACATGGGCACGGTGAGAGCCGTGTGACCTGCGGAGGTACCAAAGGCGATAGCTGTGTCAGGCTGGGAAAGCTGGTACTCAGCTTTTGACTTTAGTGCTCTTCAAGAGCAGTGGCACTGCTATCTCTGCACAGGTGCCTGGGAGATGATTGATTATAAGCAAGAAGCCTGTGGTAGCTGTGGGATTTTATTTTTGTTGTGTTTGACTGGGAAGGTATGGGGTATGGTCACCTTAGAGGGTTCTGGCTAATGCCAGGTTTTATCCAGGGACACAAGCCGAGGGAAGCTGGTGTCTGGAACTCAGTGAATTACTTCTGTGGTTTCCTCATCTCCATGTGATATATGGACCACTCACCCCTGTCCTGAGCCCCTCCTGTTCTCCTCAAAAGTAAGGAGATGGCAACATGCAGCTCCAGCACTAGTTCTCCTGCAAATCCAAGGGAAACACTGGGATTCACAGGGACATGCAAAGTCCACTCCTCCTCCTGAACTCAGGTGGATCTCCACAGGCTCAAGATCTGGTGTTTCGTATTACATATGAGAGCTATTTTCATCCTCCTCAGGAAGTCTTTATTCTCAGCGTGCTGGTTACAGACCCATTCAGAGTAAGGAGTGTAAGCTGATCTCTGAGCTCTTGGTGCCTGCAATGCTTAATCACATCCCACTCTAAAAGGAACCATCTGACGTCGAGATTTGGATGATAAGAATATGGGACACATTAGTCATGGAAGAGCTGACATACACAGAGCAACAACAACAAGGAGATTACTTTGATATGGCTGTCCTTCTTAGCATATGTGGACAAGGAAAACTCTTAATACCTAAAAAATAGAGACTTAATTCCTTTTGCTTCTGCTAATAAGTGTCCTGCCCTTTGCTATATGAGAATACCACCCTATGCAGCAGATGCGTACAATAAAAGCATAAAAAGCATAAGAAAACGGATGTAAAAGAGTGTATAGATAATTTCCCCAACTCACCAGGTCCTGCCTTTCATTATTAAAGATAATTGTATGCCTGGTTGTTTGCAGATGAACATTGCAAAACCTGTGCTCTAAGCCCTTGGAATACACATACAAGAAGTGTGATAGTTTTTAATTAAATCAGTTCTTAGATGAGCAGTAAAAGTCTCAATCTGGCAAAGTGCTTAACAGCATGCCCCCTCTGCGCACATCAGAAATCAAACACAGCCCCTATTTCTAGACATCAGGGCTTCCTTATCCCTTGCTGCAGTTGCAATGGAGAACACGACAAGTCATGGTAAGACCAAGGCTTGCAGAGACACTGCGCATAAGGTGCCTGTGCTGGCCTGGGCTGGGTGAGCACTTGCAGGGTGACTATCCCAGGTGCAGGAGGGTCATTGTGTGGCCAGGAGTGGATGTGAGACAGCTACTCTGTCTATTCTTGGATGTGCAGCTACTCTTTGCTTGCAGCTGAACACTAAGGGCCAGATTTGGAGACTTAAAAATACTATAGTGCCAGCAAAGGCAAGAAATGTGACTTAAGACATCAGAGTCTGGCCTCAGCTTTAAGGAGAGCAGGTTAATGGTCATTGAGGAAATATCATCCTGCACCAAGTGCCTAACATCCAAGTCATTACCTGTAAGATAAAACGGGTCTCTGTGCTGATCACCACTGCCTCAGGTCACCTCCAGGCCGGCTGAGCTAGGCAGCAAAAAGCTGGTTTGGGAGCTCAGGATAACAGCTCTAAAGGAGAAAAGTGAAGATGAGGTGAGTGACAGATATGTGAGACCAAACGATGCAACAAATGTGAGAAAATCCTCTTAAACTGAAGGAAGTCACTCCCCCAAAAACCTTATACAAGGTGACTGAACATGTATCCTTTTGCCTACTGTCAGGGGTGCTCTCCAAGTCCCAGCATGGCCTGGAAAAAAAAAGGACTTCCTGAGAAAACTTAGAGGCAGGAGGGAAGTGCTCCCACCATGGCAATGCTACTGGGGAGGATGGAGTTTTTTCGCCTTTCAAAGAAAATTTATCAGCTAGGCACAAGAACTTTCATTTTTGTTTTTCCTAAATAATCCAATGCATATTGCCCTTCCCTTTTTCCTGGGTGATGGAAAAGAGACATTTCCCCAGACCTATGCATCAATCCTGATAACAACACTTTGAAATTCATGAACAAGCCATTAGGGTCATAAAATTTGCTCTTCCACCTTCTAAGAATATTTTAAGATGCAAATACTCCAGATAGCCAAAGGTGTTAGGACCCAGAAACCAGCAGGAGTTGTGTAAAATTCAGCATGTTCTGCATTTGTAAAAGTTATCTTAAAAACACAAGGGAAACTAAACCCACCAGAGACCTTAGTGCATGTACTCCCTGTACAGGGATCTCAAAGCAAACTGATCATGTCTTGGCAGGTACCTGAACTGCAGACTCTACTGTATGAAAAGAATCTTTAATTAAATACTGACATTTAGAGTACTTTATTTTTTTTTTTCAGAGGAACTGATTTTGAATGACTGAACAATAATATTGTGAGAATTTTTCCACTGACATTTCATTTTTAAATTGAGGTGAATATCTTGCATAAACCATCATAGAAAAATGCATTCAGTGAATGAATGAATGAAAAGCATTAGCAAAAAAAGTTGGTAAAAATTTTAACCTACACTTCCATAAAAAGAAAAGATGATAATATTTTCCATAAAAATGTGCTGAAATAAATATTCTTCCCCCTTCTCCTTTTACCATGCTCAGTATCCAGCAACAAATTAACTTAATATTACACAGGACATTCCTGAAATAGGCATTAGATTCTTGGAGATCTCAGTAGCTTTCAGCTAGCATTGCCAACTCTCACGGTGTTTAATGCTTTTTTCTAAGTCCCCAGATCCTGAATTTATGTAATTAATTGAGAATAGTTGTTTTCTCGGGCCCTCAAAGTTGTCAAGAGATGGAAACCTTGCGGTTGAAAAAGTATGAAAACAGAAGGCAACAGCAAACAATATGAAAGTTGGTAATACTAAAAACCTCATGAGTTTTGGGTGCAGCTCCTGATTTCTGAATGCCTGTCTGATAATGCCTTTCTTGGCCCTTGACAGGACTTACTAGGTCAGGGAAACACAGCTATACTGTACTAGCCAGTATCAAAGTCTCTGCTTCCAGAATACAGATATGCTTTAGTTTCATCTCCAGAAGAAAGTTGCACAAAAGCCAGGTTTGCTTGCGCCCTGCAGCTTGTTAAGCAGGGATAGGTCTGGACCAAGGCACAAGGAGATGATGAGTGATGCCTGTACACCAGGACCCTGCTCCAGCCTGAAAGCTGGCTGACACACAAGCTTTTTCCTTTCCACATCAGTCCTCCTGCAGCTAAACATTTAAAAAGCATTAAACTGATTTTTTTATCCCCTGAACTACCTAAGAACATCAGGTTATGGAATTATTCTGGTCATGAGTGTGTTTCTTCTGTCTTGCTACACACACACACAGAGAGCACAGACGCCTAAATAGCCTCATTCATAACAACGGCATCACATTTCAAAGGCAAGTGAGGCCCAGATGATTTTTTTAATTCAATTCCCCTCTGTGCACCTCTCTCGGGTGCTTATATGAATTAAGTCCCTAATCTTCTGAGCTTTGCCCACCATATGTTATTAGAGCAATTGGTTTTGCAGGGATACCTTTGATTTCATTAAAATAATCGGTGGTCAGAACTGTTCTTTTAGGACTCTTACCAACTGAGATGGTCTGTTCCTTCATCATACCTCCTTAACCCAAATCCTTCAAAACCTCTAGGTAGGAGGTACAGCCCATTCCCCAGTAAACTTCCTTCTCCAAAGCCACCTAGCAGTTAGGGGAAGAACAGCAAGTCATATTTGCTATGAAAATGAGATGAAAACCGAGATGGAAAAGCAGCCTGAGATGCTCCTTAGGGGGATACCACACTGGCAGGGCCACTGACCACCCCAGGATCCACCCTTGCCACCCAGAGCCGTTGCTCCTTCGTCTCCCATCCCACCCCTCACGCTTGCCTGTGCAGGGCAGCTGCACACCAGGAGCATGGCCAGACCTACGTGGGGAGCACGCTCGTGCCCTGGACTGGGGACAGGCACCTTAGCTAATGAACAGCTTTGCGTGACCAGGAGTAAAAACTCACTTTGTTTTAGTGAACAAAGTTTTGGAGAAACTGCGATGCTGCACTTTGTTCCACAAAGTTTATAGTTCCTCACCTCTGGCCTCGTTTAATGCTATAATTACTCTCTAAAATTTCTCTTTATTTAACGTCACCCAGCCTGTCTTCTTTTGTTACCATTTATTTAACTAAAACAGGCAGAGGCTGATACTGAAGGCAGGCATGGAGCCAGCATGTTAAAACCTGCTTTTAATTTAAGGTTCTGGGGCTAGTTTCCTAGCCATTACCACATTTCAGAGAAAATGAATTTTCTTTCTCTCTGTCAAATGACGGCTGATCTAGATCTAATTAGGGTCAGTTTCACCTAAAGATGAGTCATTTACATTCTGAATATATGGCTTCCAAATTATCGTTTTGGTTTAACATCAGACATGAGCAAACCCATGCATATCTTTTTTAGATGGCACTGAAGATAAAAATCAATGGATTTTCTTCCACAAATACCTTTCCCAGAAAAAAGATGGCAGCTGGATGAAGAAAAAAAGATACAGTTCAGGATAAGGACAAATAAGATTAAGGGTAATTGCAGAATGTAGTTTTCTGAACAGCAGAAAAAGTGGTCTTTTTGAGACTTACTTACTGGAAAAAAAAAAAAAGCTCTGAATGTTCAAGCATTTAAAGGTAAACTTTTTGACCAAAAAATTCTGGTTATGCAGGGCCATAGCTCTTTTTTGGAGCATAATATGGGCGGCTATTGGCAAACCCAAATGACTAAAGAAACAAAACAGATTGCAATGGAAGCAACTGGAAAATATGAAAAAAGAAAGATTATTTAATACAACACTGTAATTCTTTAGCAGTATTGGCAAATTCTAAACCCAATTAGGAGAAAAGCTCTTCTCATTAAACATGCCGAAATACCATCCCCTTTTCAGCTGGGAGTCGTTTGTGTAATCAGTATGTCTTGTAGCAAAACTAAAAGAAAAAAACTCGATAATACAGCATCTTGTATCCTTACTTTGCCAGGAAATCCTGAAAACATGAATTTCTGTCATCATTCTCATTTATATTCTGCATCTCTCTTTGGCCTCCATTCACCCCTACTTCCATTATACGTTTCACTGAATGACCCAGAGCTAGCACACATATCTCCTGTGTTCTACTCTGAGACCTGGCCCATTACCAGGATAACACCAAGGCATTCAGCTGAGGCTAATGGAGACAGCTGAGACCTAAGTACTTCAGTGTTAGGAAATAATAAGGTCACTGAAGTACGCCATGGAAGGTAAATCTCATGCATCTTCTTATAAGATCCAATAATATCTAACATAACTTTGTTATTTTTTGTTTTAAATAACTTTGTCAGCAAAAGAACTATTGTTTTGTCAGTATTGGCTTCCTCAGAGGAGGTGTTATCAGTAAGTTCACAAGTAAATGCTCATCAGAAGTGCAGATGACACCAGCTCTCTGCTGTTGGGATTAAGCAAAGCAGACTTCTGCTATCAGCAAGGAGAAGCCGAGTTATTTAGGGCCGCCTATAAATCAGTGAAACACCAGGAGTATCTGGCATTGGTGGGACTCTGAAGACTTTGCAGATCCTTTCCCCACTGTGTTCCCAACTGTGGAACAGCAACACTGGTGCCTTTGCAAAACTCTGCCAGGTTAAAAGCATCTTTCATATGTGAGCTCTTAGGACTGAGATGAATTTTTCTTTTCACCTTAAAAAAGGGCTTATAATCATTACCACTTGTTTTGGTGGGGATTCAAAGGAGCAGAATGAATTGCAAAACTCAGAGATGCAATGGAGCTGTTTGTTGTTTTACAAAGAAATAGGGATAGTCCAGGGCTGTATTTCCTACATAATTTTGAATCATTACATTTTCCCCAGGGCCTGAAGCCTTTTGTTCATTCTAGAATCCAGCAAAATCAGTATTTTTGTATTTGGATTATTTCTCTGATATCAGAAAGCCCTGAGATCCACCATTCGCCACACATAGTCCCTGCCCATCAAAGCTTCAATGATGTACACAACTTGCGTCGAAGACAGAGCAGTGAAACTTCGGGGTGTGCCTACATGCAGCTCAGGATCAGGTCCCCACAGGAGTAAACCCATGAGGCCAAAATTGCTTATCCCAAGAACACAGATAGATATCAGGTCCTCTATTTAAACCTTTACCAAACTGTAATAGCAGGCCAGGGGAAACTGCTATTTTGAGCAAAAAATGTTCAGCCCTGTATCTGAAAGCTGAGGATGGGTGTTGCCACCTCCTACAGCCATATGGCAGTGGAAGAAGAGAGCCCATGTAAGCTCCTAGGTGGCTCGGAGACCAGCAGCATGGTTTCCAATGCAGAGGAAGGGATGCACAGTAGTCTAATTGAAGCCTTCTGAGAGTGAATGGCTGTGGAAATTCAGTTATGGTTTTCAGCAGGATGGTTATCTTACTTTAATCAACTGCAAGCAATCACTGTCTAAACTAGCCTCTGCTAACTTCGCATGCAGTTTCCGTTTACAACAACCAAACTCCTGCTTGGAGCCTCAGCTAATTTGAGTCAGCCATACTTCAGTAACAATAATTTCGACATTATGTCACAACTTACCCGAGAACAAAAAGTTCACCCCATGCCAAACTCATCCCTGGTTCACCACTAAACTCCGTGAAGTTATTCCAGCCATGGACTTGGCACAGAAGTGGTCTAAATTTCCAGTCTGATCCTATTGAGCGCTATGTCTGATATTCTGTTTCACATGTATTGAGCGCTTCTCTCTTTGATTTTGTGAGCTGTTTATTTTATATCTGCCTTGTTATTGTGGTTCTTATTTACAAGCTGCAGCCTGGCATTGTAGTAATTGCACGTACACATGCCCAGGCATACACAAATGCACAGACCAGATCATTGCTGGACTTGATCAACTTTTACTTCTAAGAACTTTTCCATCTTCTTTCACAAGTGTTGCCTACATCAAACAAGCACTGCAGTTTGCAGAAACATTGTTAAGAAACTAGAGATGAGGCCCAAATACTGCATCTTCAGCTAAGGCATGGTTGCAAATACACAGACAGCATTTTCAATGCGGGTGTGCAAATAGCTTGTCTACAAAGCCTATATGGCACCTTGAGAGATTTTATCCATCAGAACAGGCAAAAAGCTCTTTTAGAGAAAAAGGACCAAAAAAAAAAAAAAAGAGAGAAAAGCCTGGGAATAAAACATTAGCAAGTTGCAAGATCTGAAACCATTTAAAATCTCATAAACAAACAAAAAAAGAAAATTTCTAGGGGCAGCAGTCCTTTAACTGACGGCTTCATAATAACGAACAATGACAAAAGTTTGTAATTAGATGTTGCCTTTCATCTGAGAGATTCATCAGCTCTTAGCAATTACTTATTATTAATTTGACAACAGTTTTTCTCACAAATGCACAGCTGCTGTGTGCAAAGGAGAGGAGATAGGGAAGTGTGCGTCTAGGAACAGAATACATCTGAACTGCAGTTGCTCAGGCTTTTAAGGAAAGCTCACTAGGGCCTAAATGTCTTCCCCTAAGCTGAACAGAAACAGCTGCAATACAAAACTGTTCGCTGCTTACTCATCCGTGTTGTTAAAAATGCCCGTACTTTCAGGCACCTTCCACTCCCACTCACTTGCCTAAAACCAGAGTGTAAAGACTGGCATGGAAAGAGCTGTTACAACTGTGAGGAGCTTAATTGTAATTCAAACATACCTGGATATTAGAACAGCTTTTGATCTAGAGGTAAATACAAGCAAGTTGCTTTACCTGACTAAGTGCATTTCAGACATGTAACTGCATGAATGGATAGGAAAGTGCATTCTCCTCAAAGGATATTAGTGGCGTAATGTGCGTGACGAGAACCCAGCAAACTTCACGTGCAAGGAGGTACAGCCAGTTAAACTATAATTCAGGCATTTCCTGCATGCCCCATCTTTACGAGGCTCTTCAAAGATTCCTCGCAGGCATCTTTCTCACACTTGCTCACGGCTTTCAGTAATGCTTTCTGTGCATGGAAGCCATTAGCGTGAGAGGCAATGAGGTCTAGTGAATTATTCGGGGGAGCCAGGGCTTCCCAGTGCACATCCTTGGGCTGCCACTGATTCACGAGGAGATGTTAAGCAAATGCTTTCACCTCCCCATTTCAGTTAATGAGCATCTATGTCAGAGAGCTGTCAGCTAACATTGACGTAGAACTTTGAAGCTGAATCAAGCTAAATAGGCATTGATTTATAGTCAACGCCCCATCAGCTGGGGAAATACAGGGCCGGAATCCCCCTGGTAATGTAAAACTCCTGAAGCATGATGCACAGATACCTGAACAACTTGACAAAGACTAGGCTTTGGTCCAGCCAGGCTGGCTCCTGCAGAAATCCTTCACTCCCCTGCACCTGATTGTTGCAGGGTGAATTCACTGGGAGCCAAGCCCAGGCTGCCTCCACAGGCAGGCGCTGTTCCGTTGCAGAGCAGTAGGATTTCTGGCACCCCAGAGCATGAAACATTCAACATGGTGGTTCCAGGTGCTGCCTCCACCCATCGTTCTCTCTCCCACCCCCCAGGGCTGGTGCCAGCAGCTCTGGCTTGATTGACTTGAGCTGATTTTGCATTCAGGTATCTTTGCATCGTACTCCAGATCCTGTAGAATGCAGCACAGTGATACCAAACTGGTCTGACAGGTAACCATCTCCCATGCACCAGCTTTTATTAGTGCTACTACAGGGCCACATTGAAGTGATGCAGCTTCCAGACTGTAAGTGTGGGGTCTAAGAGTTGCTTGCTTCTCTCTTGTTTTATACTACATATATTGGACTGGACTGTGAATGAGAAACAGTTCTGTGTATGGAGCATCAAGCTGTATAGATGTAGAGTCAAGAGAAGAATGGAGGGGGCAAACAAAACGCACACTGCCTATCTCTTCTAGGCACATGGGACACATATTTATCAAATGCAGGGGCACAGGAAGGGACAAAGCAGCTTGTCAGAAAATGTGTGGCTGCATTAACAGTTCCCAGCCCAAGCAAACATGCCTCAATGAGGAGCGAAATGAGGCAATGAGGGTTATACATATGGATCACTTCACAGTGCCAAGGAGATGAGTGCATGCCTCTACCCTGTGGCTGCCTTCAAAACTTTCCTTTTGCTGTTGTGTGTCTGTCCACCCCCAAATAACCACACAACAGTGTCTTGTGCATGAGGAGCTATGGGGGCAGTTGTTCAGAAATGTAAGACATGATACATTGACTTGCCTCACTGCTCAGTTTTCTGAGACAAAGACTATTTTTCACCAAGTTGATGTGTTCAGGCTGACCTATTTATGGGAATGTGTTTCCACAGCTCATCCTTGTGTCAGAAACATGTGCAAGTCTCATAATGTTAAAGTGATTAATCAACATCATGGGCCAGACTTGACCCTCCATGGATGGCCTTCATTGTTGAAGAGCTGGGGACAAGGGGTCGCACATATTGTTAGACCCGGTGTCTTAAAGCCTCAGGCTTGACGGGTTGTGTACGTGTGTGCATGTGCTTGACTTCATCCAGGCTCAGTCCTGAAAGAGATAAGAAACCTCAATTTACTGTTACAGCCATCAGAAACTACAATCACCTAACACATTGCTTGCTTTGCAGCCCTGTGTGCCCCTAATTTAGAACTTGTGATAGCTAAAAAAAAAAAGAAAAAGCCTAATCCCAGTTCAGGGAAAAAGATATAGGCATGGTTGGCAAAGGCTGCTGAAAATAGAGAAGGTCCACCGATGTCATGTGATGACAGATGCCTGAAAACTCACCATGTACCTTTGTGGATCTGTGCCCAGTAGAGTCAGGGGCAAGACCCTGAACAACAGTTCCTGGCCTATAGGAAAAACTTGGTGCCCTTGCAGATTAAGCCACAAAAATTTACAAGAAAGGTCGATAAATGATAAAAATGCTGAACAAAGGGATGCAACAAATTCCGTATTGCCCTGTAGGAATTTAGTGCTTGTCTCAGGGCTGCATGGGAAGAACCACAACCACTACCCACTACAGACGGGGTAGCAAGGTCCCTCACAAGCTGGAGTGGAAGGAGTTCTCATCTCTACCAAGAAAACCCTAATAGCTCCAAAGCAACCTGTTCTAGGGCTCTTCCACCCTCCTGCTCCTGAAGGTGGGCATGACACAGCCAACGACACAGGAATCTCTGGACAGAGGAGGACAAGCAAGAGGTCTGATTCTGTAGCCTGTCAGAGCATCAAGATACCTGGGCTCTTGCCTCTCTATTCCTGATGCTGTTCATGTGATGAGATGAAAAGCCAAGAGACCTATAGATAAAATTCAGGAGTTCAATGAGTTCACTGGAGCATGAGCTTCAATTCAACCACCTGAATTCTGCTTGCTTCGTGCTTCAGGCTCCTCAACACCATCTCTGAGGACCTCCCCCTGCATTCCTTGCCAGTTGTGGCTACTTAATGACCTTCCATTAAATCAGTCCTGTGTGTTTTAATACACTCCTGCCCCAAGAGGGTAGTGATCTTGCCCATGCATTTGCTCATCTCAGGATCTGAGAAGAAGTAGTAAATATACCCAAGTCAATTTAAGACTGTGGGATCTTGACTTCCAAAGGAGTTTGCTTGCTGCTAGCCAAGCCCCCAAGATGTTCATTAGTAAGGTATGACGATGACTCAGGTAAACCCAAGTATTCTGATTACTTGTTATACCAGCTCATGTTTCTGAGCTGTAGCTTTCCAAGTTGCCTGACTGGACAGGTACTAACTCACACCAGCTTCCTTTGAAGCTTTAATTTGCGGCCTGGATGCACAGCTACACCCAGGGCCACAACTGGATTTACAAGGCCTGGGAAAAGACTGTAGAAATGGAGGTACTTTGCTCTCCTGCACATTATCCTTCAGGGCTCAGGGCTTCAGTTTAGCACCGGCAAGTGTGAATTTGGTTGATCTGAACAGCCTGAGTGATGAAAGCTCTGGTTGGTGATCTGCATCTCCAGTTGGGTTGGAGCGTCCTAAGAACAAGAAGTGGGATCTTTAATGCTGACATGCATTCAAATAACCATTTCTAATCCTCTTTTCCAACCTCTCCTGCCAACCATAGGAAACTTTTCCCTCACACGCCCTGGCTCACCATACCTCCACAGCTGGTATTCACCAGCAGGAGAAGGGAGGAAGAGACATGGAACAAAATCTACATGTATTTATGGCCAGCTGCAACCAGGACAAGGCCTCTTCGTTCTGCCATCTCTGCTGCTCAGATGTGCTGCTGCATGTCTCTGGTGCAAGACTGGCAAACAGGCTCTTTTCCCACGACAAGCTGTGCTTTCCTGTAATGTGGCCAGCTCTCTGCTGTACAAATCTGCTTAGGATTTTACAGATTTGGCTGTTGATCAGTCTGATGTGACTGGGAGATGGGCATGGAACTATTCTTTAACTTTTTTCAGTAAGATTTTATTGAAAAATCAAGATTATTTCAATGAATCTGATGCAACGTTAAGGACATTTTGAGTCTCTATCTCTAGTATCTTCTGCATTTTTGCCATAACAACAGCTAAGTGATGATGTTTTCCCATGATGTCATAATGAAGAGCCAAACTGTAGCTCTTCCAAAACCCACTGCTGCATCTTTCTTCTTCTCTACCGTGGAGCAGCATTTTTGAAACTCAACTAAGTGGTCACTTACAGCTGATGCTCCCATAAAGAAACTTAGCTAAACTAAAGCCAAGAGCACATTCAGAAAGGTCTCGCACTCCCTCGTCAGCAGTTGATTTGGATGAAATGCTGAAAGCCAATATCTAGGAACCCGTAAAGTCAACTGCAAAATCCCATGGGCTCAAATAAATGAATTTGGGATTGAAGATCCATTGCAGTCATCTGACAGCCTTCCAGTGGCTGCAGGCAGGTTTGCATCAGACCCCCTTTTTAGCTTGCCTTCATGTCTCAACATGCAACATGTGAAAGCCTTCTGAAGGACCCATGTATTCAACAACACAGTCTTGTGTCTGGATGCAACAAAAGCTGCAATAAGAGCCTTGTGATGTCCCTTGTGTAATGCTCAGCTTTAAACATTACATCGGGGGAAGACCTTTTATCTCCATTCTGTAGGAAGGAGGGATTAAAGTGGTCATGAATAGAATAGGTTTCAAGACTTCTTTTAGGCAAAGAGTTTGAGGGGATGGATCTGATAAAGCTGATTAGTGAAATGGCATAATAAGTGTTGGTCCGTGACTATAGAGGAATCTAAATTTCAGGTGCAGTATGCAGATAAGGCTCCTTGGCAGGGCTGCAAGATACTTCTTTGCCTCTTCTGGAAAACAAATGTATTATTAACAATGGTTCTAAAAGAGGAGGAGGAGAAGGCGCAGGAGGAGGGAGGAACCATCAAAGAGCAAAAGTTTTTAGCCAGCAAGGGAGATGCATTTCCCATGCAGTACAGGAGCTGTTATATTCTGGCATCCTCTCCTAAAATTGGCCAGGAGTGCTTTGGTAAAGCTGGAAAGGCAGATTTCCACATCCCATTGCAAGAGACATGAAACAAAACCCCCAGGCAGATTTCCACTGGCAAGCAAGCAGGATGCAGCACAGAAATAAATAAATAAATTGCTATGAAATCATGCTGGGAGGAATATCGTGGCTTGGCACGCAGACACCTCTGTCTAGAGGAGCCAATGCTTGTCAAGAGAAAACACGAGGGGAATAAGAAACTCCTTACCCAGTCTGCTATTAGGAGCTAGTTATCACAGTGGGAAGGTCCAACAAGGATGGAACAAGCCAAGTAACATTTCTAAAAGCTTAAGCAAAAAAGCTCACCCTGTTGAACATTTGCACCTGGATCCCAGTTCCAGAAAAGCTTCCAGTGTTTTGGATCTGTCAACAGCAAAGCTTCAAGACCCCAAGATTCAGGCTTGAAATCTCTTCCCCCAAATTGGGAACAGTTTGATCCAAAATTCTGGTGTTGGGTGTCTCTACCTAAAACAAAGAAACACCTACTATGTTCTGAGATATGCACCTTGCTGTGATCTCAGCACCACGGTTAGACACTTAATATGAAAATGCTTCTTCCAGTGAGATACTCTCTAGATGGCAGCCTGCCTACTTGTTGATAAAGCTGAGGATGATAGAGCTGGGAACACTCTGTGGTGCTAATCCTGTGAAATCTTATTTAAAAGGCAGTTTTGGGGTTCATAAACAATTTAATAACTTTAGCTTTTCAGAGCTGTTGTGTCTCAATAGCAGGATCCTTATAGGACCTGTTAAATCTTGATTTTGTTTCATAAGAGAGAAAGAAGAAATATCAAAGGGGTGGCAGCAAAGGCTCGGGGGGGATTTTATCCATGTGTGTAAATACCTGATGGGCATAGTAAAGAAGTCTGAGCCAGACTTTTCTCAGCAGTGCCTAGTGACAGGACAAGAGGCAATGGGCACAAATAGAAGTACAGGAAATTCCACTTAAAAATAAGAGAAAACTTTTTTACTGTGAGGGTGGTCAAACACCGGAGCAGGTTGCCCAAGGAAGTTGCAGAATGTCCATCCTTGGAGGTATGCAAAACCCAACTGGACACAGTCCCAGACAACGTGCTCTAGCTGACTGTGGTGTGAGCAGGTGGTTGGACTGGACAATCTCCAGAGGTGCCTTCTAACCTCAAATGTTCTGTGATTCTGTGATTTTCTGATGTGCGAGATGCTGACCTCTCCAGGCCTGTTGGTAAGTTGTATTTACTGTGCAGCCCAACCAGCAGCCCACAGGTTTGTCCTTCTCATGTAAAGTCTGTCTAACTTTACATGAGGCTCTTGGAAGAAGCTAGGAATGGCTTTCAAAGAGGTCAAATCCTGGCTTTCTCTGCATAGCAGAGGAGCACAAGCCCCCAGAAGACTGGCCTGCAGTGTTGGCATGCTGGCAAGTGCTTCCAGCCTTGCACCCCAGACAGTTTGAGCACCAGTTTTTAAGACAAAAAGGGCAGAGCAGAGCTCACCCCGCCTCCCCAGGCACAGCCCTGCCTTGCCCTGCAGCCCTGTCCCCAGGAGGGCAGCTGGGATGGGGCAGCTGAGGCAGCTGGAGGCAGATGCTGCCTGCGATCTGGGAGAAACACCTTCCAGGAGTGCCATCTGCTGGGTCCTGGGCAGGCAGCGTGGGTCAGCTCCGGTAGTCGCCCTTGCATGGGTATCAAGGAGGCAAGCGGGGCATTTCAGCTTGCAGGGGGGTTTGTCCTCTCTCCCCAGGCTCAGTGGGAATGCCTCTTTGCTGAAGGTCATGAGGAAGGCTGTGTGGAGAAAGAGCTGGCTGGTTTTACACAACCTGATTGTCACTGTAATGAGAAATAGCAAGAGAATTAGTCCGAGAAAAGCATGCTTTTTGAATAGGAGCTTGCCTTTACCATCTGAGCCTTGTCATACTCTGTCATGCTACTCCACGGGACTTGGAAGTTCACCCCAGGAGCTCTCTGCTTCTCCCAGCTGAGAGGTGCTAGCTGGGGATGACAGAGAGAACAATCCACAGTGCTAATACTGCAAAATCCTATTTAAAACCCAGTTTTAAAGTTCATAAATTATTTAAATAACTGTAACATTTTCAGAGCTGGTGTATTTCTGTAGCAGGATCCTTACCAGGCCCTAGTAATAGCGTCCTTTCTGATGTGACGCCCTAGGGAGTATCAGATTCCCCATCTTTCCTCCTAATTGTTGCACCCCAGGACAGGCACTGTCAGTGGTGGGTCTTGGTGAGGGAAAGGGTGGATCATGAGTGACGCAGTGCGGGGAAGAAATCCCGCAAAGTTGCTGCCCAGAGGCAGAGGAAGCTCAGAAGTGAAATCTCTGTCAATCATCAGCTATCTGCAGTTTTGACCAGCTTGTGCACTGCCTGAACTGGCAAACCAGCCCCTTCTGGTTTTAAAATCACAATATCTAAGAACTAAGTTGGGATCCAGGGGTGGTATTCAGGACAAGCCTCTGATCCTGACCCTTGTTGCATCTCTTCCCATCACACACAGCCCTGCACTTGTAGGCAGATGCCCTGCGAACAGCCACAGGAGCAGCAAGAGAAAAGCAAGGAAGTCTCTGGTGCAAAAGTAACATCTTTGGAACAGGGAGTGGAGCATGCCTGATAGCTCACGTCGCAGTCTGCTCTGCCATGGCTTCCCTGGGCCAGGTGGGCTACATCCTTATGGAGACTGCCTCCCAGATAGGACAGGAGACACCCCATCCATGCAACCTTGCAGCTCTGGTGATTTGCTCTCTAAGAGGTTTATCCCGGTGGTACTCATTTTGCTACTGTTCTACATGTAATCTTAATTCAATCCTGATCCAAAGTGATGCTGAGCACTCTGTTCTGCTAGCAAGCTCTGGTCTTCATAACACGTAATGTGGATAGGTGGGTGAAGAAGTCTTGTGGATCTTTTTCTTGACAGTACAATCCTGGTTACACTCTAAGCTGAAGATGTGTGGTGGCAGCAGTTCTTGGGCAGTGATTGTGATCCTGAAGAGTAAAGGGATGGCTTCGGTGAGCAGTCTGCTTTCTCCTTTGCTGAAGAGATGCTTTGAGGGGCAGAACTTATTTCTTCCCTCTGTCTAGTAGCGTTTTGCTTGGCCCATCTACTGCTATCTTCCGAGAGCAGAGTGCTTTCAGGAGAACCCGGATCCTGTTGCACTCTACAGTATTTTAAAATGCCCATGTGTGCAAGACTTCAGGGATGGAGCATGAAAGGTCTGCAGAGGTCCCTTTGCGACTCCATGAAGCCATATGAAACAGTTCCTCTATTCGCCAGTAGCATTCACGCACTGAGGTGCTAGGTAGCCTTTCTGCTGCTCTGTGAGGCAATGATGGCCCAATGAAGCTTTGGAAATCACTTGCCTGGCAACTAAAGACAACATCACAGGAACAAAACCCATATTTTCCTGCAGTGTTTCTGATGAGCAAGCTCTTAGAGTGCTTCACAGAATGATTCATCCCTCTAAGGAGAGTTAAGCAGGTTATAGATGGGATTTAGGGGGAGATTTTCTTAATTTCTTTTTGTGAAACTCTCCCTCTGGAGATTCCACCCAAAGGTAAAGAGTGACCAGCTGGCTACGAGAGGAGAGAAGCTGCATAAGGATGGAGAGTAGTCTTAACAGGGTGGAGAGTCAATGCTACTAAACTTGCAGGTGTCAGGCGTTGAGGAAGTATTGAACAGTGATGAAAGCTAGACAGTTTTTTAGACCAATCTGCAGTACTTGGTTTGGCACGTGGTTTAACAGCTAACAGAAGTTCTTTTACTGAGAAATGTGGCCATGTTGGTCCATTTGGTCCCAAATTCTGTGGCTCACTCCACTGACAGGCTGGGACTTTACCGTCTGCAGTTCTTTGACAGCAAGTCCAGGCTTCAGACTGCTAGCTGCTCATGTGCTTGGAGAGATTTTCTGGGGAAGAAAAGGAAAAAAAAAAAAAAGCATTAATCTTGACAAAGAGAGAATGGTCACAGGAAGAGTCATGCATCTCCCTACTGGGGAGTCTCCCTTTGACTGTGGGTAGCCAGGCACAGAGACCTGACCAAAGCTCTGCAGCCTGCTGCCAGCCGTTTGCCACCACTCCCCCCCCCATCCCCAGCAAAGGGAACAAGGATCCACTTCTCACCAGCTCAGGCCAGCGGGGAGCTACCCTCAGCCTGTCCCACCACCCCGGGACAATATGAGCTGGGGAAAGGAACTGCTCAGTCTTTCTGAGGGCTAGAAACAAGGTTTTTTTGTTTGTTGAAGAAGGAGCAAGTGAGATATGCTGTGCTGGTCTGCCTTCAAATGACTGTCCCATCCCTGAGATAGTGGTGCTTATACAGAAAAAACCCTGACTGTGTGTAAAGAAGAATATTTCCAGATCCATAAATGAATAATAGAACCCATTTAGAAATTACGTTTAATTAGAACATTTCAGCAAGGTAGTAAAGCAACAAGACTTTGGGCAAATGTGCATCAGCAGTAAATAAGCAGTTTCTAAATTAATAGTGAAAATACCAGGAACATTTTCCCATACGTTAGTGAAATATATCTATTTAGTGAATATCTTGAGTACTAAACTACTGTGCACACTTTCTTATCATTTGTGCCACCAAGATTTTTCATCTATTGATACATCTCATTTTAAACAAAAAAGCCCATTCTCGGTTCACTGCTTTTATTATTTTACTGGAATTAGAGCTGTGAAATTGCAGTTCCAGTTTTTAATGAAATGGAATATTCTGCTCTCAAATTAATAGTTTGAACTGGTTTGTGCTGATGTAATCTAGGCTGAACCCTGTGTTTATAGAAGCTTAGTGACATGCTAGCTTGTATCGGACATTGAAACAGGATCTTCCTTCAGTTCTTGATTTCAATATCCCACCTTCAAGTCAATTAGTGGTGGGTGGGCACCAGTCTGTAACACACACCAAAAAGACCCTGATATAGCAAAGCTTTTGGATCTATTTAAGCTTATGCTTGCTTTCCTGACTGCAGAAAATGTGTGGTAAGGTGTTTCACCAAACTGGACCCCAAATACACTCTTCCAGAGAAGAGGTAAACCACAGACAAATGAGGGTGGGTGAAAGGGAATTCTGCCCTTCTTTTCTATAGGGTTTAAATATGATCCAAAAGTTCCCTAGCAGAGGACATGGATCAGAGCTGGCACAGAGGGCAGGCTGCCCTGAGCTGGGCTGCGCAAGGACAAAGCCCAGCTCCTCGCCCACTGTTAGAGCCCAGGCACTGTGCCATCCCGGTTGCACGGCTGATGAAGTCAGTGAAAGCAAGTGTGCAGGAGGGCAGACACCGTTGCAGCCCCATGGCCGGTTTCATTCTGCCATGGGTGTCAGCAGCTGCCATTCGAGGGCTGCTTCTTCACCTCCTGCAGCCCTCTCACGAGAAGAGCATTGGGCACTGCATGGAGCAGGAACGTCTGCTCTGATCTGAGGGGCTGGCAGTGCAAGATAATGCTAAGCAGAGTTAAACATTTTCATTCCACCTATGTTCTCATTTGAAAGTGTGGCTTTTCTAAAGGCTGTTTTCCCGTTCCGGAAAGTACCATATTTTGAGGGGGACCCTCCCCCTCCCAAAAAACCCATAGAATAAAAGTTTTGGCCTTGAATAGACATATTCTTTGCTGAAGAAAGTGTTGATGAATTTTTTTTTCCATTTTTCCATACTGCTCTGAATAATGCCCATGTTCCTGGCATTACCAGACATTTTTCCCACCTCTCCTCTTTGAGGGCAGAAAGAGATTTTAGGGCAGGAAATCTTTGGAGCCAGAGTTTCGAGGGGAGCTCAAATATTATGGGAAGACACAGCAGGCTTCAGCTGTGCTTCAGCTTAAAATCCCTGGACTTTCCCACTGTATCACAAAACACCAGCCAATTAGAAGAGCTTCCACATGATGCAGAAATAATTTCTAAACTCCTGGACCTGGCACCCATTCCTGGCCATGGTACAGTGGAAAGAATAATGACAAAAATGGAACACATAAGCATGAAAATAAATTCCCTATTACAGCCATTTTCTGCAATGTGTCCTAAAGAAATACTCCATGCTTAAAAATATTTTAAAAAGGTAAAAAGGGATTTGGAGCAGAGTTGACATCCGTGACAGAATAGTTTAATGTGTTGTCAGAAATACAAATAAAAAGTGTTAGTTTATAAAATAGTGGATTTGTTTGCTGGCTTTGCATACTCTGCTTAACACAGTCCCATTGGTGAACATTTCCTGATAGTCATGCAACTTCCCGGTGACATTTTTTGTTGTTGTTTTTCTCCTTTTAAATAAATCAACAGTCAGGCTACTGTGTCCGTCCTGTAGAACAAAGCTGCATACTTTCAGTCGGTCCCTGGGTTGTTTACCCGAATGACTTCAGAGGAAATGTTCTCACGTTGGCATCGACAGAACCACAAAGGTTCATTGAGATCAGACTGAAAAGTGGGCGCTGTGAAGCCTCCTCCAGCTGTCCCCCTGGCACCATTAGGAAGAGCGCTTCCGAATTGCCTGCGAAGATCTAGCAGATGGATTCAAAGGAGGGCTGGATTTTCCTAATCTGAATCCCCGTGCTTTGTTAATACAATTCCTTAAAAGTTCCCCCGAGAAGGCCCAACAACCAAAATCTCTAAACAAGGCTGCCCACCCCAGTTGATATATATGCACTTTGGCTGCATTAATCCTGCCATCCAAATAGGTTTCACGGGGGCAAGTGGGAAGGAGTGGGAAGATTGCTGGAATGGGCTGAAGCATAGACCACGCAGGCTTCAAACATAAGGCAAGCATTGGGCTCAGCACATAGTATTTCCAAGTTGCTCTGACTTTACTTTACCTTGTATGTAATCAGCCTGCTGCTCATACACATATCCAGACATTTAACTTCATTCTGCAAGTTGCCCCTATGGAAAAGCTTAGCCCAGTTGAGTTCTAACACCAGTATGCGATGTGCAAAGCTTCACATGGTATAAGTCAGGGATGAATTTACCCCTTTCTTCCTTTTCTCATGAATATACTGAGTTTAACCCTCTTTTTCCCATTCAGGCTTTATTCAAATTGGAAACAACCATGACTGGAAGTTAAAGTGCTGCAGGTAACAACAGTACCTGAGCTACCCCAGTGTTGCTAGCTGAGAAAGCGGCAGCATTTACTTGATGGCACTGAAGGCAGCCAGGGTGCTGCTGTTCCCGTGGCATCATGGCTTTGCACATCCTGGGTCCTGAGGCTGTGCAAGTATTCATCCCCGGGATCCAGCTACCTCTCCTGTGGCCACAGAGATACCTTCACCTTCTTTTAAGATTATTGATGTCTTCTGTGCAGCTGTGTGTTTGTTAGTAGAAGAAAGTTGTGTTCTGCTGGGAAGATGGAGGCATTTTACCAACTTAGCTGACATGAGCACAAGGACTGCTGTAACTTGAATCTTTTTTGCCTTTCTGTTTGGTGTTTTTGTGACAGTGCTCCTCTGGTTCTCCTAGTGCACCTCCATTTTTCAGGTTTTGAGTGTTTGACACAGCTCTAGGGGAGAGGAACCTCTGAATCTGAACACAGATTCTGTTAAAATTGCATGTATGCAGGGCAGCCAGAGAGCCAGTGCCACCAAACCCCTTGGAGCATCCCCTAAGGAGAAGGACAGATGCAGATGTGTGGCTACAGCAAAAGAAAAAGCCTTGACCCTGAGCCCAGAGGTCCCTGATCCTCGGGCACTGCAGTGTCTCAGTGTTCCAGTACTTGGAAATACTGCTGATGCTATTTTAACTTTGCAAAGTTCATCACAGCGCCAGGATCTGGGAGGAGGTTAACATCAGGTCCCTCACTTGCCTCTGGGATCCATGAACAACCCCCAGAAGCTGGCCTGATGCATGTGTTTTGGGAGTATACAGGCTTGAGGGTCAAAGGTTTCCTTTGAACTGCCAGCCATTACATTAAAGGACGACAGGATAAAACAACCACACAGCCAGAGACATGGATTTTCATTCAGTCTCAGATACTGTGGCACAGCACACCAAGGTGAGCTCATCAGACATGCTCATCTCGCCAAAATACAGTTTCCCAGTAAAGCAGATATTTTTCTTAAAGTACATGACCTACTCAGATTTTCCTTTGAAGAAGCAAATTTGGGACCTAGGAGTCAGGCTGGCCCAGCACCTGCACAAATGGCAGGGCTCCTGCCACACTCTGCAGGTGGCTCTGGGGCAACAGGGAGGTTTTGCAAAGCCAAGACTCTGCTCAGCTTACATTATGCCTCCCACAATATCTCCCTATACTGCAGTTGAAAATCCCATCCTTGAGAAGAGCTTATTGATTTGGCAGAGGATTAGAAGATGAGGCTGCATACCTACATCCTGACTCACTGTCATGGCAGAAATCTCGCATTTCCTATGAGGTTTACTATCATGGTCAGTGCAGAATAGGCAGGTTGACTTTTCAGCCACTGAAAAGGCTCCTTGACAGTCCTCAGTGTCTTTTTGACACTCTGATGTAATACTGCCCTTCTGACAAGCACATTTTGCAGCAACTACAGTTCATAAATCACTGGCATGAGAATTGTTAGAACACCTTCTATGTCCAGGAAGATGCCTGCTATGTCTTTATTTGCAGGCAATTGTGAACAATTTTATCTTCTCCATAACTGAAACACCCCAAATGCTTCAGCCTGGCAGCAGGTCACAGGTGGCAGAGAGATTTAATGCAGTACAGATTTAATGCTATGTTCAGATTTCAGATCTGAACTTCTGCTGCCTCATACCTTCAGTGATATTTTCACTCAGGCAAAGTAGAGGCCAATCTACCATCTGGAAAACCCTAAGTGTCGGCCAAGTATAACATGGGTGAGAAAATAATTGGTTGCCAAGAGAAATTGGGGAGTAACATCAGTGAATCCAGCAAGTTTCTTGAGAGACCTGCTTTCCTACTAACGAGGTCTGTAGCATACTGAACAGCGGCTGAAATGGAAATGTGGAAAGTCCAGTGTCCTCCTGCATTGGTACACAGGAAAAAAGACATCATGGGTTACTGCCACACATTGGTCCATCTTGGCTAGTGATGTGGGGTGCATCTGCAGCCTTTTATTTTGATTTTGTTGCACCAGCTAGGCGAAGAGAAAGCAAATAAACTGCCAGACATCTCACCTAAGAGCAGAAATGAAAAGGTTTCTCCAGTCATCAGAAGAGAAATCTCTCTTGCTTTACTTGTAAGATTGTTATTTTTTCAGATGAAATAGTTCATGAGACTTTTGATGTCAAAGTTTGTGTTTTGTGCTTCATTTCATAAAAGTTATTAAGAAGGAGGGTCATGTTTTTCCTTCCTCTCTCTCTCTACCTCAGAAAGAAATTCCAAGATCAGTTGTTTTATTTCCTGGGGAGAGTGGTGTTGCAGGGGAGAGATCAGTGAAAATCATAGTGATCTTGGAAGAAGTCTTTCTGTGTATCTGGTGTCTATACATGGAGCGAAGCAGATGCTGTCAGACTTTCCCAATTAGGACTGTGACATGGGTGAAATACGCAATTCTTCTTTCTCACAGATAGCTGTAACCCCGGTTCATTAATCAGCCATCACTCAGGCAGGCTCCAGCGAGGAATGCTGATAGCATCGCGACCGGAGCAAGCAGGCTGCAGCAGGGAGAGCGATGCTGACAACACCCTGTGCCGCAGCTCCCACTGTGGGGGCTACCAGCATCAAACCCTGCCATGTCTCAGCACTTTTCTATATCCTAAAGGTGAACTACAGGCGATCTCAGATCTGGCTCTGAGCTTTTAAACAAAGGGACCTTTAATGTCTCAACAGGACAGAGCCAGGAGCCCTTCCAACCTATATGAAAGGCTGTCATAATTAAAACCAAACAGAAACTGTCTGAATTCCTTATTAAGGACACTTACCAGAACAACTTTAACCCCTGAGTAGCCTAGAAAGCTTTTAATGTTTATAAATGTTGATAGGAGCATATATGCAAAAGCTTTCTTGGTTAGTGCCAAGGAGCCAAATTTGGAGCTGGTGTAAACTGAGGGTGGGATGCCGCAGCTGTGGCTTACCCAAAAACATGGCTTGTTTTAGTGCCTTTCTTTGTCCATATTATACCTGAGAAAAAAGAAGTGAAAAAGAAAATGAAAAAAAAAACCCAAACAAGAAATTGGAAATCTGTTTCCTTATTTGAAAATGAGCTTTCTGGGTTATTTTCAGTTATCAGAATTGGACAAACTCCAGAAATATTTATCTTCATCTTTCTATTGGGGAAAAAAATTGTACCAAAACATCCTGCCACCTCTCGTGTGGTATTAACAGATTTGATGCAGTTAACTCATGTGGTATTCATGGATAAACACACATAAACATTCAGTCTCCAAAATTACTGAATTCCCTTACAAATAGAACAAAAATTACATCAAACATTATTTTCTCTGTTGCCAAACCACAAATAAATTCAAATACCCTTCTAAGCTAATAGCATTGCCAGTATTCTCTTGAGTGTGAAATTTAGGCATCAGGAATGGTCACAGTAAAGCACATTCACTGTATTTCTTAGAGAGGCATGAAGACTGTTGAAGAAACTACAAAGCTGGATCTGTGACTTTGTTCAAGAAAAACATGATCCATTGATCAATTGAGAATGCGAGGGTGTCATTAATTCAAGAGAATTCATATTATAGCTCTTTTTTCTCTGCAATTTCAGTATTAAGAAACAGTTTGATTTGAAAACAAAGAAAGATTTTGTGTGTGTGTATGTACATGCATGCCTGCATATGTGTGTATATATATACATGCAAATATTCCCAGCTTGTTACATTAAGCTTTTTAGCTGCATAGCTTCCACTGAAGGAAGTTTAATAATAATAGTAGTAATAGTAATAATAAAAAAGTAATATGAGTTCACCAGCTAAAACCAGTTGCATATGAACTTGAGAAAATCCCCTTCAGATATAAACCAAAATGCCTTCTTTACCCCCTACATCAAAACTACATGTGTTCAGACAAGCACCAACAATCCTTCCACAACTAAAGTGTTGTTCTTAAGAGATAAGGACATGGATGAAGCAGACCATTGTGACTGGAAAAAAGCTTGACACTGCAAAAGAAATGCCAAGGCATTTACAGAAAATAAAATTCAAGGCAAAGCCAAAGTATGGTTGTCAACATAGATCATTTCCCAGTAACAAGGGTCAGTGCCATTGACATTATACGCTGTTGAAGCCAATGCCATCCCCCAAATATTTATAGAGCACGAAGGAGAGTTGTTGTCAGCCAGAAAAAAGTCACTTTTAGGCTAGGGGTGCAATTACGCCTTTTGCAAGGGATTCACTGCCTACATGCTGGTGCCTTGCAGATGCATTGAGGGTTTGGTGCTGTCCCGGTGTAGAGTGGTGCCAAGCAGGAGTCCCTGGCGGAGATGCAAGGGTGCAGTAGCTGATGCCAGGCCCTGCTCCCCGCAATCCTGGGCACCGTGCACTGCTTCTGCATGACATGGAAGGGCACTTCCCAAAACACAAACTCATTGCCCTCTGGTGCACATCTGCCTGGCGGACGTCTGCATCTCCCCTGGAAAAGGTGTGAACGGCATCCGCACCTTGGCACGGGCTGCACGGGACTGTCTGCCTCCATGGGGAGGCTTGGGGATGCAAACCCCCACCCCAGGCAGGGCTGTGATCCTGCAAGCACAGGTCCCCACCAGTCCTCCTGGGACCCAAGGCTGAGTTAGCAGCTTCATCAAAGTCAGAGCCTCTGCTTCGAGGAGGTGTCGTCAGATGCAGGCGTTAGTCTGGCTGACTTCAAAGACCCACTGGAAATGTCATGACACAATACTTATTTTTAGGCTGTCATTCCTGTCAGGTGTGCTGTGATGCTACCTAGCCAACTTCAATGCAAGCGAGACTTGCTACCATGTGTTTTCAAGCATGCTGCCACATTTAGAGATGCTGATGTCATGAGACTGAAATAACGGAAAGTGAGAGAAAAGCAGGCTTATGTGAGGAAGATTTGGATGTTGATGTCTGACATACCTGGAAATGAGCTTTCTCTTCCCAAAAGTGCTAGAGTGCCTGCTGCCCTCCAGGTTTTCTTCAGAGAACATAACCAGTTTCCTCAGGACCAATTAAACTGACCCATCCCTCAGCTGGAAACAGGATGGTCATGGACGTGCACTGAAATCTGAGTCCTCAGAAAAGTTGCGTAGCTGAGATGTTTCCACCAAGCTGACACAGGCTTAGAAGCAAAGGACAGCCTATGCCTGCCCCCTTCCAGCCAGGTGGTCATCTCTGATGGGAACTCTTTGCGCTGGATTTGGTACTAGTTCACGTCAAAGGGACATACCTCTTGCTCGGTTAGACAGACACAAAGGCTCCCATCATTACCACAGGGGACAAGCTCTGCTCCGCAGTGTCTGCACACCACCGCTGCTGTGCAGAGTGGGAAAAATATTCCCATAGCGTGTGGAAGACTGCTTAAAGTGGCCACGGAGAAACATTTCATCGTAATACATAAATTAATGGAAGAGTTTAGAGTTCATAGTCTAATTAACCTAAATCCTTTATTTTGCTTTAGCTGTAAGAAGCTCTGGATTCTTAGCTAGTTTTTCTTGCCAAACAAAATCTTTCTTGCTGCTTCATTACTGACCTAGCAAAGTTAAGTGGTGTCATTTTTATTGAAAAAACATGGTCAAGTGTGTCACAAACTGAGAAGAGTAATGTAATTTGCTACTGCTCTGCTTCAAGCGGTAAGAGAGAACACAAACAAGTTTAGCTAAAAAATGAAGACCGCCAAAAGCTATGTTTCTGTTCTGTATTGGCTGGGTTTTGGAGATGAAAGAAGGAGAATACTGTATTTTGAAACCAAAAAGTCTTACAAGTATAAATCAAAATCTGCCCGCTGTGCAGCATATAGTTAGTACTTTCCTGAATCTGTTGTTGTGCTGGCTCTATCACGGGGCCGATCTTTTCATTTTGTTTATATTTTCCTAATGCAAATTGTGACTTCTACCCTGGGAACATGACAAAGCCTTTCTTCACAAATGCAATGAAGACAGGAAACTCACGGTTCCCACAAAACAGCTTTGACTCTTACTAGATGTGATAATTTCGTTAGCACGATCCCAGACATCAGAACATGGATTAGTGAGACAGACTAATAAGCCGCAGGGGCTCCTGTCCACCCATGGAAAGTGGTTCATCTGAGCAGGGTCCAGTCTGCTCTTTGTCACCCTGGGTCAAGCTGTGCAGCTTTTCCTTGCTTAGCGTGAGTTTCACGGAAGCAGATACGGAACTCAGCCTCCTCCTTCGTTCCACCACTGGGAGCTCCAAAATAGGACTCCTGATCATTTGTCTCCAGACGATGCCAGGAGATGCATCAGCTTGTGCAACTGACTGCTCAGCCCCTCTAATCCCTGCTGTGCCTGCAGAGCGGTGCAGACACCCCTGCGCTGGCCCACGGCCAGCCAGGATGCCAGCAGCAAGCTTGCTGGCAGCAGCAACCTCCGCAGAGTAAACCACCGGGATATTTACCCAGCTTCTTGGGTGGGTTTTGCATCCGGCAGAGTTTTGTGCTCTCCCAGCCATGCTTCTCCTATGCCTTGAGCTGCCTGGTTCCAAGCACACCGAGGTTTATCTGCTCCGCATAGAAATGGTGGTAGCCACTGCAGTTTCACAAAGCCTTCAGCCGTTCCAAAGAGCAGATTTCCTTGTGATACTACCACGGTCCTTTTGCTGGTATCCTTGAGTGCTGGATCACTCTTTTAAATAAAGCCTTCAGATCCTAGAGTTTTATGATTACATGTCCTTACCATATTAACTTCCAGCTCCTAATCTCTCATTACTACTGTCAGACAATGCTACAAAACAGCATTGTAGCTGAAGCTGTGCTGTGGCTGACCAGCTGGTACCAGAAGAAAGCACATACAGATAAGATATGTTGTAATGAAGGTATTGCCAAGATTTATGGTTAGCATTTTGGGGTCTGAGCCCTTTTATACTAAGGAAAGAAAAACAGATCCAAGGCAAAGTAGTCAGGGCTGGATATTACTGTGATATGGGGCCTGCCCAATGGCTCAGCTTTTCTTCCGGCACATGAGGGCATGTTTTCATAAAAATGGCCAGAATTACCTTTCTCCATGGCCACCTTCTCACTGCTTCTGAAACAGAACCCTATGCATTCACAGGTGATAGCTTTACCAAGTGGGTCAAACAGAGTCAGAGGGCTGGAAATTTTCTTTAGGAACAAATTGCCCTCAGTCTATACAGATTGGGCCAAATACATGTAAAATTTCAATTACAAGTCAATGGGGTCATCATTTGTCTGTACCATGGTTTATCGGTCAGAGGAGCTCAGCTCTTAGTGATTGCCTTTTTGCTTCATGCCTTAGTTTCACTACAGGTAGACATGTGTAAATTGCTCCAACAACATGTAAAAGCATGGAGGGTTTTTTAAAAAGCCTTATCATTAGACAAAGGGAATAGAAATGTTGGTGGGATGGGACCTGATTAATTATGTCTTTCATACATGGAAGAAGTAAAATGAAAATGTGAATTGCAGAAATGAACAATCAAGTGAACCTTTGTTCAGGATTAGAAATAGGCAGTTGGGACCTAATTATAGAAAGCGATTTCTGAGTAAGCGAATCCTGCAGGAATAAATGCTGTGCAAAAATAAATCTGAGCATAGAAAGTAATATATGAGTTAGAACACAAAGGATTTGGACCCCTAACAAAAAGGTATTTAGAGACTAATACTGATGTTGGCTGTCATTCAAAGCCTACCCATTGAAAAGAAAATAATAATAGATTAATAACATGAAACATTATTGAGCAGACTATGCCAGTAGGGCCGGGAACAAGGAAATTTCACAGGTCTCCTCTCCTGCAGGAGGGCTCTGATGCCCACTATGGGCTGCCAGAGGGCAAATTCCCCATGAGGCTTGGGATCTGCAGTCCCCTCCTTACCCCATCTGAGGTGAGAGGGTGCCAGACTACATGATGGAGGAGCAGCTGGTAGCTCCTGTACAGCGACAATACCTGGCTTCAGAAAGCTGAGACTGGAGGTGCCCAGACTGGGCTGTGCTCCCCAGCACTCAGCCTGGGTCCAGAACAATGCACAGCAGCTCCTGTCCAGCTGGGGCTTCCTTCTGCCCCTGGAAATCGAAGCCTGGAGATGGGAGCATTGAGCCTCCAGCATGCTTTCTGCATGGGGCAAACACATGGAGGACACCCCGTTTGCATTTTATGAGCTTAAATCTAGTCTTGTTGTATTTCCATGCCTGCAGAAGAAGAAAGAGGGATATCTTTTGTCAGTTCATTCCCAGGCTCTTAAGTCATGGGGTTAGGGCTGCGGTACTAGGCAGCCGACATTTCTGCAGCAGCAAAGATGAAAGTCAGACAAAATAATCCAAAGAAGTGCTTAACTGTGACTATTAAGTCCCAAAGGATTTATCAGAGTTTACTTTCCTCTGACTTCTAGGAGACACTTCGGCTGAAGTCCATTAAGCAAATTAA
Source organism: Gavia stellata (assembly GCF_030936135.1). Taxonomy (NCBI): domain Eukaryota; kingdom Metazoa; phylum Chordata; class Aves; order Gaviiformes; family Gaviidae; genus Gavia; species Gavia stellata. The sequence goes on along the minus strand of NC_082599.1, from coordinate 17,584,111 downwards.
AAAGCAGAAGGAAAATAAACACAGATTAATGGCGATAGGAATTTTATGAAGGAAAGGAAACAGCCAGACCTTGTGACAAAGCTGCTGGGCTGCTATTCAGGTTTTAAGGCCCCCAGACCTTATAAATGGATGAGATTATTCTCTTCACGTTGCCCTGCTGGTAGTCGTAAAAGAGAGTTAATAGAATTTTTTTTCCCCCACTGAGAAGTCCTGTAGAATCTTGACTAATAATATAATCTATAAAGTTTAAGTTCAGTGTGTGACATGCAGCTATTTGTTCATTTCCAGGTAGGGAATCGAGCTGTAAATCTTGTAGCGACACAGATACTGTACTGGCTCTGTGGCATTTTGTCTCCTGCTGAAACTGAAACCCATCTGAGCAGCTTCCCACACAATTAGGGACTTGCACGTCAGAACAACCAGGCAGGATTTCTGCATTTATTACTTTGGCATCATGATTAATATTTAATCCAGAGGAGATATCACAGACATGTTTGAAAGCTAATTTTTCTTGTTAAAAAATACTTTGAAACCAAGAAGATGAGCAAATTATGTCATTATGGAGCCTTGTTATTTATTGTCTTTAGATAATTTAAATTAAAGCAAATGCTCCCATAAGGGGGAGATTCCTTCCGCTGCTCCTCTTCTGAGTGATTTTCTAATTTTCATTGGGCTTATCAGTGTTCATGGCCAAAAACAATGAGATACCAGAATGGTAAGAGAAGAGTGAATAAACACCTCCACCTTGCTGTGTAGCCAGGCCCTGGTTCAGCCGTGCGGTGGTACAAGCCTGTGGGGCAGAAGTGGCTTTCGTTGACTCAGCTGGAGATGCCAACACACCAGGAGCAAGCACTGACCACTCTGGGACGTACAGAAAACCTCTTCGGGTCCTTATCACAAACCTGAAGAAAATGGGCATGCTCATATTTCTTTTTACTGCCTTGACTGGAAGACCCTCTCACTAATTGTCTTTACAGCATCTAACCCAGTACAAGTGGGTAATTTGTTGCTTGCCTCTGCTCATTGATTCATCTGTGTGATAATTCTTGGTTTGCCACTTATTCACGGGCAACTCCCTGTAGAAACTAAAAATATTTTGGACACAAATTTACTTGAATTTTGTTGATGGGATCCCACCTCTGCCCGCTTGGAGGCATTGGAAACAGTTCTGCTACTATTCTCCGTGAGAAGGTGATATTTCTCTGTCTGTGCAAATATCCTGCAATATGAGCTTAAAATATAGAATATACTCCTGCCAGTAGACTCCCCTGCAGGATTAGTTTCCAGGTGAAACAGAAAATGAACCCCAAAGGACTGTCCCTGAAAAGCACAGCCACAGCTATGATGCTCCCTGGCTGTGCTGGATCCCTGTTGCCCTGCCCCATGCCACGGGAACAGGGATCCAGCACAGCCAGAGAGCATCATCCTCAGCTGATGGGGCAGGGAGGGTTCTGGAAGAGTGAGCAGTTGCCAGGAGACACCCCTGGCCTTGCCCACCCCAGGCCTGGCGCTGAGCCCGGTTGCTGGAGGTACCGATTTCTCTAGGTATACATGTTCTTTTCATTAAGCATCCCCTACTGCCCTTTCCTGGGGAGGATGATCGCCAGAGGCAGCACCGGAGGTACCCCTTGCTTCTGCCCCTTGCTGCAAACTGCTCTGCAGGGCTGCAAATGGCTCTGGTTGCAAGGGCACCTGGGCATAGCCGGCCGGGGCTGCGGGACTGCACTGCGCTGCACAGCCAGAAAACAAACAGCCTGGCAGGTTTGGTAAAAGAGGGTGCACAGGGAGGAGGAAAGGAAGAAAGGACAGATGAGAGAGAAATAAGTCCAAGGACAGGATTTTAATTCTGTTTGTTAAAGCTCAGGTTTGAAGTCTTTCCTCAGACAAACTCCCTGGACTTGCAGATTGTGACTCACTGCGTGTGCTGGTAATTGTGTAAAAGGCTGATGCGCAAACTGCGGCTGAGGGTTAGTGAGTTTGGGTATGGCTTCCCAACAGCAATGAGGTCACTGCACATCATGGCTTCTGCTCAGAGGCTGACCAGCACCAGGGTAAGAGGCCAAGATGTCTGAGCAGCTAAAGCATGTAACCCTTCCCTTAGTGGGTCCCATTTGTCAGCTTTCCAGTTCCCACGGGACACCTGACCTTTCACCACTAATATAAGAAAACTGCAAAATGGCAGTGCCTGAAGCTCTGTGTTTTCCACGTCTGCACCGATAAAACTTGTTTGTGGCCTGGGCTGTCTGGCACAGCCACTGTGTACGTGCGTGCCTGCACGCATGGGTGTGCACACCCCAACAGCAGGCGGGAGCAGCCCGGGGTCACCAGGGCCAGCCGTGTCACTACCTGCTGGGGAGCTGGCCTTGGATAGCTAACTGTGCTTTGCTGCCTGCTTATGCCTTGTTTTTACCTTTCGCTCCGGGGATCCTAGTACTCGAGGACCAGCAGCCCTGCAGGAATGGGGTCTCACCGGCTGCTGCTGCAGCTGCTGGCCTTGCTGACCACGGTCACCAAAGCCAAGGTGTTCAGCCGGTGCGAGCTGGCTCACATACTCCAGGAAGAGGGGCTGGATGGCTACGGGGGCTACAGCCTCACCGACTGTGAGTTTCAGTGCCCTATCTCCCCACAGCCTTCCCTTCCCTGCTGCTGCCATCCCCACGGATGGCAGCTGTGGCACAGCCTCAGTGCCTTCTGCCCCTGCCAGGGCTCTGCATGGCCTTTTATGAAAGCACCTTCAACACGGCAGCTCAGAGCATCAAAGCGGACGGCAGCGCAGACTACGGCATCTTCCAGATCAGCAGCCAGCTGTGGTGCACCGACGACCGCAGGCCCTCGGATGACGGCTGCAGGATCGCTTGCAGGGGTACCACAGCACTGCTCTTCCAGATCCAGCACCAGGAGCAGAAGCAGCAGCAGGAGCCCTCCTGCTCTGCCCGACTTCACCCCCTGGCCAAAACGGAGCTGCAGGGGCATGCGGGGCCCAACCTGGGCAACTCGATGCCTGCGGCCACAAGAAGTTGGGGGTGATGAATGGCTGGGTCCAGCTCCTCTTTCAATCTGTACAGGGTGTGGGTAGCCCTGCTGACTCCTGAGGCTGGGGAGTGAGAGGCCATGGCCATTGCCAGCGGCGCTTCTCCCAGGCACCATAGCATCGCTGCCCCCAAGCCTTCTCCAGGGTTTCACCTTGAACCTCTGGGCCAGCTCCCTTCCCTTGCCCAGTATACAGCCTTTCCTCTCCTGGGATACTAGGAGCCCCAGGCTTTTCTGGGTGTTTTGACTGTGGGTGGAAGATAGGCAGTCCTGATTTGGGTGGGTTGTGATGTGGGGCCATATGAGATAAATGCATCCCCCCAGTTGTGGAGTGAGTAGGGAAAGCGATCACCCAAGGCTGTATTACTGCCAAGCAGATCCAGGTCTTGGCTCGGGGTCTGCCACTAGTGGGGAGCTCCCAGGCATACAAGGGAAGGGTTTTGCTCTGTCTGACCAGCAGACATCCTGCTATGTGAGAAAACCCAAGGTCTGGGAGTCTGGGGCTGGACCTCCCATTCCTGTTCAGACCAAAACCTCCTTTTCCAGATAGGCAGAAAAGGCCCCTAGTAGCTTTTTTTTCCCCCCAGCAGAGCAAGCAGGAAGGGATTGAAATATCATAAGCGTTGATGGATCTGCCTCCCATTTTTCCCTCTCCTTCCATCTCTCTCTCACATATCATTTCAGAGGCAGGCACACCAGCAAATGCAGAGGAAAACATACATTTATGGTTGTTGCTGGCCGTGCAGAAGCAGATGAGGGTGCCTGCCTGGCGGGATTCAAGCACGTGAGGCTGATGGCAACCCGGCAGTGGGGAGAATGAGCAGCATCCAGCCCCACACCAATGCCCAGGACTGCTCGAGTGCCCGGCCCACGCTGCACCCAGTGGGGAAATCTGTTCTGGGCTGGTGTCCTGCCCTCAAGTGAGTTCACGTGGCTGTGCTTCTCTCCCTGCAGATCTGCTATCCAGTAACATAACTGATGACATCATCTGTGCCAAAAGAATTGTGAGAAACCCACCGGGAATGAATGCCTGGTAAGGGGCTTTGGGGACAGTTTCTCTGGCAGGGCTCGCATGTGTTTCTGAAGGGGAACGGCTGCCATTTGCCCGACTGTCACACAAAGGCAGCACAGCCACACCAAAGAGGAGGAACCACAACTTCAATGCTTTGCAGATGGGTGGGAATGGAGAGGCAAACTTGCACCACTTCAGTCTCTGCAAAGCATCTCACAGGAGAGTCTAGGGAGGAAGGAGCAGAGAAAAAATGTTTCAGAAAAAAATCTTGGGTGAAAAATAAATGGTCAGTAAACAGCCCATCAGCTAGTGGTTAGCCCTTGAAGATTTCTCTCTGTCTTATGCTTTCAAAGTCCATCAAAGAGATCCTTCCCATACTTTTTGCTGTCTCTTATCTTAGCTGGAAAGACCTAGCATGGAAGCAGTTTTTCCCAGAGCATTTGAGAGCAATTAATCACTGAAACAACCTGATGAATCTAGATGACAGCCCTTGCTTGGTGCAGCCCTGAACCATCCCTGGGACTCCGGGCTGTTATAACATAGGAAGCCTGTAAAGACAGAGTCCAACAGGCTGAGAAAACAGAAGTGGGGGCAGAAGACAATTCCAACGATCGTATAAATATGTGGTTGTCTGAAGTCCCAAGGCATTTTGTGCAAAAATAGTGGCGTTAACCACTGAATCCTGAATACGTTCCAAGTTGAGGGACAAGATTCTGCCTTCAGATTCCCCCTGCCCCCTCCCCGCCATTGCAGTTGGACTCATTAGCTGCTTTTCCTTCCTGTGGTGGGCTGCTGCAAAGCCTGGCTCACCGCAAAAGCAGCGTTTCTGAGTAGAGGTGAGGTAAGTAATTTGTGCAGCATACACAGTGAACAGTCTCAGGGCCCCTGTGGTGAGCACTGCTGTCACATGGTCCACTGCATGCTCAACACACTGTGACCAGCTGCAATGTCCCAGCGAAGGAGGGACCCTTGTAGTGGCAGGAGGTGGCAGCACCTGCCATTGCAATTCATTGTTCCTAGCCAGGACTTAGAGAGAGCTCAGGTGGCATCAAGGGACAGCGATGGCTGCACTCCTCACTACAAGATGCTCAGCCACAATTGGAGGGTCTGCAAGTCCTTCTCCAGGGCTAGTGACAGGAGGTCCCTCATTGGGGAGGACTCTACAAAAAACAGAGCCTGACCATATTGGATATGAATTATATCAGTCTAGTACCTCAATAGGCTCTCTTTGTTTCTTCTGTCCTCAGGGAGGGCTGGGCAATGCACTGCAAGGGACGAGACCTGTCTGAGTGGGTGGAAGGATGTGACCTGTGAGAAAGTCCCCAGCTCAGCCCTGCTGCAGCTGACAGGCGCTGCCTCTCCTCTCCTGCAAGAGGAGAGCTTCCCCCTTGCTGCACAAGACTTCTCAGTTACTATTTGCAAACCCAACTCATTCCACAAGATATAAAGTAACTTTAACAATATAGTATGTTTGTGTTTTTTTTAAACAAACTCAACTTTCCATTTTCACATGTGATTTAGGGTCCAGCCCCAAAAGATTTTCCCCAGGGGCTTTTTTGTGCATGTTTGAATGGGTCAAGGGGGCAAGGGTCAGGAGCTGGGTAGATAGCAATACCCTTGGACACCGCTGATTCCTCTGGAGTTTTCAAAGAAACTGAAAAAGGGAAGACCTCAAAAAAGGATGCAAATCTGCAAGCTTTCCAACACCTCTTATTTATGTATTTGTAATAAAAATGCAGCAAAACACAGCCCAGAATCCTACTAGGTAAAACTTGTATCCGCTCAGCAATGTAAGCTGTCTCTGTGGAAAGTCAAAAGTGGTGCACAGCCCTTTCACAACTGCCAGGGCAAAGGAGGTGAGTGAGCTCTCCTGCCCGCGGTGCAGCTTGTGCTGTAACTGGCCTGTCCCGCAGCTAGATTTCTACACCGGTCCCTAGCTGTGCATAGAAGCTAGCCCTATGCCGGCGGTGTTCCTCCACCATGAAAAGGCCACAGTGCAGTGAAAGGAGCATTCTGGTGTGGGAGTGGCTGCGACTCGCAGCTGGGGGGCTTCAAAGCAGGGACACAGAGGGTTAAAGAGAAACAGTGGTGGTGGTGGTGGTGGTGGCTGTCACCACAGATGAGCATTAACTCTGTTGTTTTCTTTGAACACTTGAAAAACTACAAAAATACAAAGGAGTATTTTTTTATTATGTTGTGGTGGCTGTTCTTGTGCTTACAAGGAGAAAAGAGAAAAAAATCAGAGTAACCTGTTGTCAGTAGATGGGGTCTGAATCAAAATCTTACCTTCTAACACTGCTGAGCTTTGAAATCCAAGCCTAAGTCTAGAGATGTAAGCCAAGGGCGGACGCTTTAAATGTGTGATGATCGCCACTTCACCAAAAAAATTTCATTCAAATCAAGATGCCAGAACCTAACAGAAAATATACTTTAATCTTTGAAAGATCCTATTCATTTCTGTTTTAAGGAAAATCTGGGGCAATTTTTATACAGTACCAGGAATTAAGGCCAAATTTTTTATCTGTCACTTAGCTGCACATTTTCTGTCTTTTCTGGAGATGCTAGATATCTCAAATACTTGAATGTTAGTGCTGGAGTCCTAGAGCAGATATGGAAACAGAGGGGAACTGTGTTCACTTCTGGATGTGATCAGCCACAATTCTGTCAAACCATAGAAGCTCAGGTATCTTCCTCAGCAAAATATGTAGTTGACTCATGGCAGAGCTCTGAGGACACAGGGCAGCTGCCTTGTATAAGATGTGAGAGATAATCTGTCTCTTCCCTTCCACTTAAGTCAAAAATCCAGGTGTCCAGCTTCACTTTTACTTGGAAAGTGAGTACGGAACTTGCTTTCAACCGTATCTGTCTGAAATCCTAAGAAAGGCAGAGAGTATGTTTTCCTTGTTTTCTTGATGAAAGCAAATTTTCCGTTTATTTCTAGGAGGTGGTATTTGCAGGGGAGATTTGGTAATCCGTATGAAAAAACAGTATCCCCCAACCTGCAGCCCCCCTGGTGACATGAGGACTGCAGGTAATCTGGCATGCTGTCATGTCTGAGCGCTCAAACAACTACTTGAGGACCTTGCCAGCACACATGGACAACAGGGATCATGAGATCATCTATAGGCACATTTTAGAAGAACAAGAAACCTCCTACCAAGATAGAAACAAATTAAATTAAGGGCCTGATCCTGTTTCCCCATGAATTTAAAGGAAGTTTTACCACTGATTTTAACAGCAAACAGGACTGACCTTGTAGGGTATGTCATCAAACAGCTCTGGATTGCTTGAGAGTATTTCAACACTTCCATTATACACCCCATCTTTCAAACTTGGACATAAATATTCACTTGGCAGAAATCTCAGCCTACCAGCAAATTAGGAGATTTGGTTTTAACATTTTTTCACTCACAAAGAAAAAAAAGAGAAAGAGTTCTTCTTGGATGTTTTTAAGTTACTGCTGCTATGCAATAACGTTTACCGTCTTTGCACTACTGTACCTTAAAAGATGAATTCACTTATTCTTAAAGAAAAAAATGCAAAATAAATTAATTAATCGATGTTGCAATCACTATTTTCAGCTGCAAGGGAGGTAAGTGATACCAGGGGATCAGCCAGCAGTCAAGAAGCCACTGCTAGAACAGGGATGGTCACTTGGCTGATGTGCGGCTTGTGGGCCATGAGAGCTTGCGAGCCATCAGGCCATGGCTCACATCATGGAGAACAGGGCTGTGTGTGACCAGAGTTGCCGGGTGATCCACGTGCGTGCATGGGGATGGAGCAAGGCAGCTGGGCCTGTTGGAGTCAGTGTTATGTACCACCCCAAAACCCAGCTCTGTGTCCAGCCAGCCATGCCTACAGTGAAGCTGAAGGCTTTCCTATCATCTTCTGGAAAGCTCTTTGAGACCAAATTATCTGTGTAGCTGCTATAGGGACTTGAAAGTATGAGGTTCATGAGGTCAGAGAGGAGAGCTGGTCCTCCGCTCCATGATCTTCTCCATGATCTCCAGCCCCACACCCCCAAGTCCAAAAAACAAAGCTGGGGGTGCCAGATCCAGCTGCACAGTGAATGCAAGAGACATCCCGGAGCACTAACACATTCCTGTCAAAGGTACCACTGCAAGCTCAGTTTCTCTGTTTACTTTGCTACTGGCCAAATGCCACTACCTTCTTCCAACCTGAGTACATAGCCAGATTTTTGGATCCTGCAGATTATATTCATTAGGAGAAGAAACTGAAGATGTATTTAGCTATTTCCTCAATGCAATCCCCTTTCTTTACAGACTTACAGAGAGTGTGCCAGGCACAGGATGACTCATGCAGCCGAGGACAATTTTTTGCTCCCAATTCAAAATGAAATTTCTTCTGGTGCCCTCCCAAATTACTCCTTCTGTCAAAGCCACTCTGTGTGGTCTGGCATGCCAGATGCCAGCCTGCCTCTCCTCTGCATCTACTTCTGGGCTCCCTGCTTCCCTCTTTTACACACACACACACACGCCCCACCATCACTGGTCCCCTGTGTGTGCGGGGTTGGGGCAGGTACTTGCCATCAGCTGCAGAGCAGCTCCTCTCCAGGCTGTGCTCCCTGCCTGCCACTTGGCTGGTGTTCTGCTGTTACAGCTACTGATCCCAGAGCTTACATAAAGAAACACAATTGTTTTTACACAGATCCTGAGGGAGAGGCTGGCAATGTAATTTAATCTAAACCAGGATAAGACAGTAAATATTGTTGTGTTTGCATAAGGATGAAGTAGGGTAAGTAAAGCAAAAGAGGTTGCGTAAAGAAAGACCTTTATAATTCACAAGGAGAGGAAATATTGAGAAGGTACAAAGTTTTGTAGTTTGGCCATCTTCACTGAAGAATAATATATTGTTACAGAGACTGGGGAATCTGTTCAATCCTTTCAAACAATTTAATCTCCAAACCCTCACCCATATTCATGGCCTGTGCTCCTGTGTGAGTGATGTTAAACAGGGGAACCTGGTCCTTTGTGCTCAACTGTGTGTGGAGCCTGTCTAGCACAAAAATCAGAGTCTCTGTTCACCACTTCTATCTCCAGCAGATCTCTCTGGGACTGAGGAGCTCAGCCTGGTGGCCTGTTCAAAAAGATCAAGGGATGATGTGATTACAAAGTGTAAGTACTGTCATGGGAAGAAATTCTGGGCATGGCAGAGCTCTTTAATCCAGCGGAGAAAAGCATAACAAGAACCGATGGCTGGGACTTAACTCCACGCAAATTCAACTGAGAAACAAGTTATAAACTTTTAATCGGTGAAAGGAGATTAACAGCCAGAATAAACAAGCAGAAGAAATGGTGGCTTTTCCAGCTCTTGACATCTCCTGACAGAGACCAGATGCTTTTCTGGGTCTGTGATGGTGGAAGGCAGCTCCTGGGGCCCTGCCAAAGGGGACACAGGTGAAATCCTGCAGTCGGGTGTCAGTAATGGCAACTCGCTCATCCTCAGGCTGGATCAGGCTCAGATTTTACCCTGCTCCAGATCAGCTTTGCGACACTTGCCATCCCTCTTTGGATGAGACAGCTTGCCACCACCAGCTCTGATCCACAGCTTATTGCCCCATCCCCAGTACCTGCTGCAAGTCCTGCCTCCATGGAGCGGGGCCCAGTGCCATCCCATGGGGACCAGCCTGTTACTTTGCCTCTTGCTGCTCTCCGTGATCTCTCTACCCACCATCCACAGGGAAAGGGACAGCTGGTCAATCTTGCTGATGCTGACAGGGTCCCATGGACTCCTAAGGGGGAGGGAGGGAGGGGAAAACCATCCTGGACATCTAACAGCTGGAAGGGGGAAAGTCTTAAGGGTCCCTGGATTCAGTATTTTTGTCTAACTTGCATGGCAGGGGGAAGTATCATTCATGCTTTAGATCTCAGACATTGTAATTGAATTTCCAAGGTTATTAGATAATGGGTGAGTGTGGTTTTACTACAAGAGCCTTGAAATTTAACCCGGTCCTTTTTTTCTTGTGTATCAGTGCCTTACTGAAAATGTAGGCTTTCTAATACTAAGGGGTGTGCCACTGTGTGGCTCTCAAAAGGTATTTGAAAATCACATTTGGCCCTCAGTGAGGAAAAGATGATCTAATGGACTCTTCTGGCCCAATGTCTATGAATCCTTTCACAGTTTCCCAGGGCACCCACTGTGTTTGCTCGTGACCCTTCCACAACAATGGTGGGCAGGGACTGCTGTTCGTGCAAGGAGCATCGCCCCCATCCGCCTGCAGCACATCCCGCTCTCCTGCCCCAGGTGCTGATTCCCACTTGGCTGGACCATGTCCTGGCTCCCTGCAGGGCTAGTGCAACTGGGGCTGCTGCAAACCATCTCAGAAAAATTACTTCAGATTTGTGCCAGATTCATTTTTCCCTCAAAGTCACAGGACACTTTCTGTCCTGAACTACTCCTTTCTACATGCTGATCTTTTTTTAACTGTTCTGGGCTGATGTCATCCATGCTGGTCTCAGCTAGAGGAGTAATCTTTGTGGAAACTTTGAACAAAATCCCTTCAGCGTCTTTCAAATTGTGGGAGAGTGGTAAAATGGACTTTTATAATTGTTAAAAGGATAATCAGTTCTTTTGGCAATGCTACAAGAAAATAGATGATGTTGAAAGGTTAGCAGTAAGACAATCCTTTTGGGGGTTTGTACTGAGCTTGGTTGAAGGAAATAAAAAAATAACCACATGAGATCTACCATGGCCTGGGATATGCTCTAGCTTTTAATTAAGACAAAGAAATGCAACTCATAGGTAACATTGCTGCACAGTTTTACTGGGTTTTACATAAGACAGCAGCTCTGTGATGGCTGTTTGGATCATTTTCATGAAAGAGTTTGTAAATGGAATAACCATTAAACACATTTCTCCTATATAAAAAATTCAAACCACAAAAATATTGAAAAATCCAAGCATCAACCTCATTCCCTTAATCGCTTAACATTAGGCTACAAGAAAATCCGTGTGGAAAAAGGTAAATAGAATTTACAGGCAAGATGATTGTCAGCAAGCCTGGCTGATTTTCTGCACTGATCTATACAGCTTGTGCTGGTATTTTGTGCTAACCAGACCCCTTTGTTATCATACTGCTCTTGCATTGCACACTGGTACTAGCTAAATAATGGTCCCACAGAAGATAAAAGTAGTAGCCCCATTCCTATCACCCACAGATGATTTTGTTCTTTAAAACTGCAAAATATAATGTAGACAAACCAGAAAAGAATCAGAATGTTTGTGCCACAATTTAACTCCACAATTAAAATAACAAAGAAAGCAAAGTGCAAAATGTGATGCTGTTGCAGCATATGTCATAGCGGCAGTGCACATGGCAGATCCAGTTTTATATGGTTAAATCCATAACAGCCAACTGTTTGTTGGAAGCACTATTATCTAGAGCTTAAAATGTGCTGGTGATGCCTTCATGTCAGCATTTTCTGACTATTAGCGATTTCATTGTGCTGCTCAAAGTTGGCAGTATTTTGTATTTAAGTTCAGCTACTATGAGTTTTGCTTGTGTTTTACTAAAGAGCATTATAACACAGACCCTCAGGGGAAATTCCATTCCCCTTATTAAAAAATTGTGGCTATTTTATTTTCCTTATCTCTGCCATCCATTTCCTTTTGTTTCTCAATGCATTGCTGCAAATCACAAAGACATTTCCTTGTCTGCTTTACTTTGGACCCCTTTAATGAAAGCTCCCACATAATCAAAGTCACAGGATTCATTTGATGAAGTGAACTGGTTTTGCTGAAGGGTCACTGTTGGAGATTTAGCATTTCAGAAAAGCAAAAGATCTAAAGGCAGAGAAATGGACAACAGTTTTTACAAGATATCAGATAAACAAGCAGTAACACAGAATGAAATTCAGCTCTCACAAAGCAGAACAGCTCAGTGTGATCTGTCTTAACTACAACCAGGTGATCGGAGCCAGCCTCCTTGCAGAAAAGTGAGCCTTGCTTCCTTTGCCTCATTAGTCTGTTTTCTGTGGCATGATGTCATGGCCAGGAGGTACTTTGTACTCACCGATGCAGGGCTACAAAGAGTGGTGTAACATAAGAGAGAGAAAAACATGAGAGCAAAAACATTTCCCTGTTCCGTTGCTTGTAGATACTACTCAGGCTGCTGCTCACCAGGCAGCAGGAGATCAGACTTTCTGACCCTGAGAAAGAGTGGTCATTGCCTATTTGCTTTCATTGGGAGCAAAAAGTTTGAATAGCCAAAGTTTCTCAAGAAATAGAAAGTTCTGGCAAATGTCTGTGTAAAATACATTTTTCTGACATTGCCAAAGCAAAGTATTTTCTCAAACCAAAAGGCTGTGTTTGGTTGCGTCCCCTTGAGTTACTGCTGCTGCTGCTAGGACCTGCCATTCAGGTTCCTCAGGTCCCCCTAGGCTCCTCACCAGGGTACACGTCACCATGCGAGCCGTGACCAAACAGCTCGCAGAAAGCTCTCCCCCTCAAAGGGGCTGCATGAGCATTGGAGGAGATCTTCCAGGAAGGAGCCTCATCCACGTCATCATCAAGCAGACTCAAGACACATGTCCCGCTACAGGTTCAACAAGCTGAAAAGTCTTGTTCTGAAGAAGATTGAAATTAAATGTTTTATTTATTTCCCACCTAAATTCAATAGAAAAGTGCTCACCCCTACCACCTTTTGGCCCTAGGATCTGGGCTGCTGTAAAGGGCCACAGCCTGGGGTGCCTGGGTGTCAAGAGGAGGGAGCTCAAGGAGTAGGAGATAAGCAGCGGGGCTGTTCCTGTCAGTCTTAGACTTTTCCATGTGGACTACAGTGTACTTTTTGGCAAAGTTAAGCATTTAGAGCGGGATTCAGCTCACCTTAAAGTAGATACCTCTTGCCTATTCAGCTGAATAATACACAGAGGTCTTTGGACTCAGTTTAGTACTTAAACACGGGCACCAAGAGACATTGGAGATATTGGGAGGTTTCCTGTGTGGCCTCGAGCTGCAGGTGTGTGAGCATGCAGTTCTCCATAGGTCCTGCACGATACCTCCCAGCCAGTGCAGATACCCCGATATCCTAAATCATCTCCGGTGTCACTAGCTGGTCATATTTAGGCAATTGACTCAAACTCTGTTGACCACATTGACTGTATCTCCATTGACTATAATGAGATCTAGATATCTAGTGTTCAGACATCTACATTTAACTGCCTGCATGTGGGTGGCTAAATCCTACACTGAACTCCAAGGTGACTGTATCAGGAAAAATACTGTCAATAACACAAACCACTGCAAGAAGAACACTTGCAAATTTGAGGGTGACTCGAATGAAACACTGTCATTCCCCCCAAAGCAAAGAGCGGCTCCTGGATTTTGCTTAGTTTTCGTCCCCCAAAGGACCTCTTTGATTCTGCTGTGGTTTTTTCCTACAGATTATACAAAGGAGGGTTTTAGTAAGGGTTTGAACCTCATGGTGCTCTGACTGGCTTAATCAGTTCCCTGTTCAACATGCCATGTCCTTCAAAATGAGCGTGCAGGTTGGTGAGAGGCATACCTCTAGCACGAAATTAATCAAATGCAGAGGCCAAGTTCTCCAAAAGTAGGTGGTTCCCTTGAAACATACCTTTGAGTCTTCATCATTCTTGCCCTAATTTCCAAAGTTTGGACTTCTCAAAATTTGCCATGACTAACTTACATTTACACTAATCAGTGTTTAAGTCGAGAAATTGCAATTTTCTCCTCCAAGACAGATGTAAGCAGTGAATGAGCTGCTAACATCTCATTACACGCAACGATGTCATTATGTGGAAAATAACACAACAGGGATGCCTGAAGCAAGATTTTTAGCCACTGAGATCTGAGAACTTGGTCATAAAATACTGACTCAAATTGAAACAGTCAGGATGAAATTCAGTGCTTAATACCAGCAACTCAGACACTACTATGCTGCATGGGCTTGTCATTCTCCTTGTTTCTTTAATGTACTTAAATCATGTTGAGGTAATGGGAGTGGCATGGTTGGGAGCTTCAGACCTGTTTTAATTCAATTGTAACCTTGGCAAACTTTTACATTTTGACAGATCCTCTAGTAACATGCTCCAAAACCCCATAGGAGCCTGCTAAACTTTGTAGGACCTGCCTTGGATGAAATATTCTCAGACAGGTAGTTAATGGAAGGGCTTGTTCTTTTTTGGAATCACTTGGAGTTTGGCAAAGTTCATCCCTGATAAACCTAAGTTCTGCAAACCCTGGACAACTAGGAAGACATCTGAGCATACTTAAGACATCTTATAACCACAAGTAGTGTGTGTTTCCCCCTGCTCTGTTGGAGGTGAAGAACTGAAGAACAGCAATAATAGATGTACCCAAGGCTGTATGTTGTGTGACAACACAAGGATGTGAGCCCAGCTTTACACAGCAAACCGCTGTGGTTGCTGGAACATCTGTCTTCCTTCTTTTATTTTATCTGTGCTCTCCACAGGCTTCATATGAGGCAGAAGATGTGGATGCCTGGGTCACCTGAGGGAGCTGCTGAGGGGCAGCTCAGGTGAATAAAATCCACAAGCCAGTTAAAATCCCACTGGGTGAAACACGAGCCTCTCCTGCTCTAAGCTACTCCTTATTCTTAGACTGTGTCGCTTTCTCCAGGGAGGAAGAGTTACTGTAGTCCTCAGGCGGAGGCCAGCACTCTCAAGTTGTTCCAGCAGCCGGAGAGAGAAAAACTCAGCCTCTGCCTAAACAAAATAAAACTCAGCACCAAGGGAACAAGAGCCACAGGCTTGCTGCAATATAGCCCCTTGGGTGGGTACAGCTTGGGATGCTGCCCCCATGGTGTGTGGTAGCGGGGGTCTTTGTAGCTGCAGGGGTGGACATCTAATTTTTCTCAGGGAAGCCTCTCTGAGTATGTGCTGCTGGTCCTGAAGGGTGGCTGTCCCCTGTCTGGACAGCAAGGACTGCCACCACAGCCAGCAGCCCTCCTGGGACCTTTGAAGGAAGCAAGCAGAAGAGAAATATTTCCTGCTCCTCATCGTGAAGGATTCAGGCAGGGGATGACATGGAGAATATATGGGCCCTTTATGCTTTTCCCTGACTGCTGTTTGGTCAGAGAGCCTATGGATGGGGTAGGAGTGCTGTTTATGGAGTGGCTTACAGACACAAAGCACTCTGATTTTGGAAGGAGCTGCCTTTACTTTGCAGCCTGGCCAGGCCAGGGTTTCTGGGCACTTTGCTTACCCATGAGCCTGGGAAGGGAGAAGGGGGTGTGCGGCCCCGTGCACCAAGCCTTGCCCCGTGAGAGAGCTCTGCAGCCGGGGTGGTACCCGCACCGCCCCGGTTCCCAGCGGCTGCTTTCCTCGTCTCACCACACACCCATCCACAGGGGTGCAAAAGCCCAGAAATGGTTAAAACGCAGCAACATTTCTAACCAGTACTCCACATTTTTGAGAACAGGAGACAGGCAGGCAGACCTTCGGCCCTTTCCCCATGCACCTTTCCTTCACGCATATGCAAAAATCATTGTTACCGCGGGAGAAATCGCAAAAATCTCTCTCTGCCGCGGAAAGAGCACATACGAAATAAAGCCTAAATTCACAGAGTAATCAGAATTACTCTTCAAAACAGTATCTTGTTACCGGCTAAAA
The DNA here is from genome assembly GCF_030936135.1 of Gavia stellata. NCBI lineage: Eukaryota > Metazoa > Chordata > Aves > Gaviiformes > Gaviidae > Gavia > Gavia stellata. Next base: position 17,568,460 of record NC_082599.1, on the reverse strand, counting down.
CAAACAGCATGGTTACCGCCAGGGGAACTGCCAGGCAGCCCAGAAGGGCAGATCTCAAAAGATTAAATAGATGTCCATAAAAAAAAGAAGGAAAAGGGCTCTTCTACAAAAGACTGCCTCCATTGGAAATTAAAAGGAGCAAAGTGGGAGAGGGAGGATTACCCTCCCAGTGCAGCAATTAATCCCAGGAGGAGAAGGGGAAGAAGATCTGTAGCGCTGACCACGGCTGCGTCCATGGCCAGCCGCGGGGCCGGGGCTGTCGCCATCCTGGCCAGCCTGCACTTTTGAACCGTGCCGTTGAGTCAGGCCCTGCAGACCCACGGGAAGATGGAAACAGAATGACTGGACCTTTGAAGTCGCCAGGATGTAATAGCGAAAGGAGACGAGAGAGCCTACGCTCACAGTAACCCACTGTCTCTCATCAGCAGCAGCACATTAATTTGCTGTGTGAGGATCATGTGAGAGAAGCGACAGAGCAGCTTGTCAGGAAAAAAGCACCAGGGAGGAGGCCCAGGGAGAGGAGAGGGCCGGGGGCCGGAGGGGGAGGGTGGGAAGGGGACTTGGGAGAAAATTGCTTGAAATTACAGTATTCAGCTTTTGCTGACAGTATATCAAAGCTCAACTTCTGCCTTTATGATATTTAAATCCCTGCCGCTTCCCCAGAAAAACAGCATTGGCACAATAGAAACATTATGTGCCGGCGTGGGGAGGGGGAGCGCCGCTGAAACGGGACTCGCTTCTGGTCGGGATGCTGATCGGGACTTGGCGGGCCTGACGGCTCCACCACAGAGACGAACAAAGTGCCCGTCTACAGCGACAATGTCCCGAGGAGGCACTTTGAATTCATCTCCTGTTACACAGTTTGAAGCACGCACACTCACACACACCCCTCACACACACACTCCCACCTCACACACACACTCCCACACACTCCCCCCCGCCCTCCCAAGGGAGACGACCCAGTCGTTGCACAGGCTAGGAGCACTGACGATGCAACAGCATTAAAATTAAACTGGATGATAAATCATAACTGACAGCGCAGTAAGAGGATTACAGCTCCGGCCAGGGATTTATGCCTTCTCCTCGTTACAATGCTTTGGCCTCCCTCGTGGGATCGGCAGCCTCTTTACCGGAGGTGCCAAATGCACCTTCAAAACGACTGCCTTCCTCCACAGCCGGCGACTCCCGAGGGCCAGAAGGGAACAAGAGGGGACACAAACCCCTCTTGGGGCAGAGCCCTGGGAGATGGGTCAGGGGGGTGGCAGAGATCCTGACTGTGCCAGAAGGACGTGAGCTGCAGGAAAAGGACAGGGAGACGCCAGGCAGTGCCTGGTGGAGGGCAGGTCCCGGGAAGGGTGTCTGCCCCCCAGGGGGGCTGGCATGGCAGCCCCAAAGCAAATTTCACATACATCCACGTGTTCACAGCCAGGCACTAGCTGCCAGGAAGAAGCAGTGTCAGAGCTCCTCCCTGGAGCCAAATAATAGCCAAGTCCCACCGAAACCCCGAGCCAAGAGGCTTCTCGGAAGTGTGCCTCTGAGCGGCAGAGCCGAGGGGCCGAGAAGGTGGTTCCTCCTGGCACAGGTTTACCACCAGGCTGGATCTGCCTGCGCTGCCCACACGAAGCTCAACACGAAGGGGTGGAACAAGTTAGCAAATGTTAGCTGGTAAATAAATTATCTTCAAAGAACCATACAAACACCAACGCGGCTCGGTAAGACCCCGTGAGGGAGGCAGCTATCTCCCCCTCTCCAGATGGCTGGAAGGGGTGGGGGTGCTCTCATGGCTGCCCTCGGGAGACCTTACGTATGCTGAGGGAATCTCTGCTGGAGCACGACTTGCCCAGTGTTAGCTGCCAACCCCCAGCTAAGGGCTCAGCCTATGAAAACATCTATTATCTTTAAGTCACCATTTGCCAAGTAACAACATCAAAGGCCTTTGTGTTCATAAACCTAAACTGGTTCTTTATTAGAAGAACAACAGATCCAGCATTTGAGCCTTGTGCAGACAGACTTGCTTTGCCACCTCCTTCCTGCCCCTGTGCTCCCAGGTTGGTGACACCTTTCTTTCCCAGGATATGTATGGAGGAGCAGGGGATGATGAGGAATTAGGCTGGAAGCCAAAAGCACTTCCCACTCTGCGTGCAAAACCTGCAATGACCTCCTGGAGGAAATTAAAGTTTCTTTCGGTAGGAAAGCCAGTGGGGTTACACCGGGGTTGCATTTGGCCCAAGGATCAAAAGCCAGACATGTATTTTACACTTCGTTATGTTTTACAGACACAGCTACAAGCCACAGAGGCAGAAAAAGCTCTGCCTTGTCCCCACAGAGATGGACAGCAAGTTAACTCCTCCTGTCACTTGAAAGGGGGCAAGCACACCCAGGTGCTCCTAATGCACAAGTCATGAGGAAGCCTGACACCAAAAGCCCTGCGCAAAGGTAGCATAACCTTGCAAAGCAGGCACAGCATTAATTCCTCAGTCCTTCGGCCAAATGCATCCAAGGATGGATAATATGACAGAGGAGACTGCTAATGGGAAGGACAGCACCCAAGCTATTGCCTGAGGAATCGTGAGGAAACGCAAAAGTATCCCAGCAAGACCAGAGCATCAGACCTTCCCCCCCACTGCCTTTCATCATCCCTTGTATATTCAAGGGAGCTGTATTTCCATGGATATCTGCCTTAGAAAAATAATCTTTTGCCTCTGAATTGTCTGTGAAACCAGCAGAAGGCAGCAAATCTGGCTTAATTTCCAGTGGGGGTGGGGAGTGTTATTCAAGACTACCAAGACGGAGCAAGGTATTTCCAGGAGATGTTTGTGACAGCCCAGCCGATAGGCCATGGCTGGCACACTGCCTAGTGAGGCTTAGAGCCCAGGGAGGCATCAGTTCGGGGCCCCACTTGGGGTACCTTTTGGAAAGAGCATGTCTCCAGCTGGAGAAGCTCAGTAAGGAGCAATAAGCTATCTGGAGAATACCTAGAAGTCTTATTAGAGGAAGATTTTTGTCCAACAGCATTGCTTTTTCTGTTTTCTGTTCAAATCAGTAAAAAACAACACAAAGATAAGGGAAAATCTGATCCTCGTGTGGGATGGGCAGCAAAAGGGCATTTCTTCTGCACTGGTTCAGGGCAGCAGTCCATCTCCTGCGGTGAGATCTCCTCCCTGTGCTCCTGCGGTACCTGGTGTTCCCACAGTGCCGGTGCGGATGCCCAGGGAGTAGGGTGAGCACGGAACCAGCAAGCACTGACACAGCCTCTGAACACTCCCCTGACATCCAGCAATTCGTAGCAAAGGCACTTTCTGAGCATGATACAGGTTTTTTCATTGCCATTGCTATATTTTTCTTCTCTTAATTTGCCTTTTTGAACCCATTCAATCTGTTAGCACCCAGAACGTCTTTTAGCAAGGCGTTCTACAGTTTCACTATGCTATTTTGTTTGTATGATGAGACTGGTGCACAAACGACAACATGTCCTAATGTTATCATTAGGACAAAGCCAGAGTCTATTTTGCCTTTGCTAGAAGCTCCACTAAGGTTAGGATTCAAACCTCTAACAGGTCCTCTGCATTTCAAACTCGGCTTCCATATGGCAGCACTGCATTTTTTAAGTTGTTATTGGGATTTCATAAATCAAATTTATTCATGGGGAGATGACAGAAGGTGCAAGAGATGTTAAATTATGCAGCATAGTGGGCATGTACAATGGATTTGTGAGAGCTTTTACCTTTGCACTCTTCCTGTGCCCCAAGGGTAGAACAGTAAGGATTGGCCTGCGTATTTGTACATCCTGCGTGCAGCTAGAAAAGAGATGGAAAGCATTTTTCAACCATTCATTCCTCAGTTTGTTTCTGTATGGAGGGAGAAGAGCAGATCTTCCACACAGCCATCATGCTGCTCTGAGTGCATGTAAGAGCACACTGAGCACGTTAGCTGGGAATTGCTCTAGAAGCTCTAAGTATTGTTATGCGGTTTCTTCCCTTTCCAGGCATCTTTGTTTCCCTGATTTCTGGCCAGGAACACAACCTGGAGTGCCCAAGTGCTGCGGCGAAGCCAGCTGTCATGACATTTCCAACCCAACCAGAAGTGCAGGAAATCTCCCAAGAAAGCTTGTTTTTATAGGCTCCCAGAAGGCTTGCATATGTCAGATATGCTTATCCAGACCAAACCCAGCCTTCCTGAAATTCATCTCTCACTAACATTAATGCTTTTTTCCATGTCAAGTTAAGCAGTGTGAGATTTTTGGCAATCAGGGAGTAGTAAAGATTTGTTTACAGCTGTTTTGGAATGGATGCTGGTTTGTTTATTGCAATTCATGTCAAAGGAATATTTCATGAGAAGTAATATATTCCAACTTACTCATTTTTTTCACGATTTTCATTTACCGTAGGGCTTTCATCTCAACAACTCGTGTTGTTTAGCAGTGGCCAACCACATAAAGCAGATGGAGGGGAGAAAAAAATAAGACATTTTGTAAGATGTTATCCCCCTTCTTGAGAATTCCAAAGGTAAAATCTCAGACTGATGCACAGCAGTTCAAAAACAAGGGAGGACCGTTAAGCTGTCATATTTCCTTACTTTTTTCAAGTATCAAAGTTTTACAGAAATGGTGACTCAGTGTAAAACCTTTGGTTGATCCTATCACATATCCTTGTTCCTTGGCCCAACTACCTTAAGTGAACATTATTCATCATGCTTCCAGTGCAAATATGCACTGCAAGAAAGTTGAAATGAGTTTTCCACAACCATTTAGGTATCATCAGGCTTAAACAGTTTTTGCGAACTTTGATTATCCAAAAGTGCACAAAAAGGAACTTTAAAGGGCTTTCAATGCCTGACATTAATTTCCTTAAATATGTAAATATTAACTAAATATTTTTTGTAGGGTTGTCTGGTTTGAGGTGGTAGGAGGTTGAATAAGTATTAAGCCCCCAGGTAAGATTCCTTGTTTAATGAAAAATAAAGCTGCATGGGCCCACTGTTAATACAGAAGGCACGATTTCTCCTAAAAAAGAAGTTTGTTATGCATTCCTTTTTATGTGAAGACTTCTAAAGTCAGCAAAGTTTGTGTCCTCAGTAAAATATGCAGAATTGGAAGATCCACTGAGAGCTGCAGAACTCATCTCAGAAATGCAGCTCTTTAGGCTCCATTGTCATTATCTGATCTAGAATGCAAGATATATCCTGTGTTGGAAGATACAATCTACGTTTCCCAGTGTGTTAATAACTTGACCCCCTCCAAAGGTCCTGCTGTGTGTATTAAAGCTGTCTATTAATTCCCTTGTGGACTGCTGGTTTTGGTATTTAATCTCCAGGAGGAATTTAAGAAGGTCAAAGTCCCCTTCTTTGAAGAATGCCATACAAGTAATAAAACAAAGTGAGTTTGCCCCTCAAAGAGCTAGAAGTCTGGGAGCTGTGTTGGCAAGAGACCTTTGGAGTATTTATACCACTATTAGAAAAGAGGGGGAAGGGCAGGGAGATAGTTACTGTAGTTTAATAAGTATGGGAAGATGGTTAATATATATGGAGTTTCAACCCCACTGTGACATTTGATTTATGTTAAATACGGTGAAGGGGTCAAGGTCTCTTTTCACACCACTATAATCCTATGGACCCCCTTGGTCTCTGCATGGTAGCTAGAATTTGGACGATGGTTGATTTCTTGGAGTAAATAAGTTTAGCATGTAATAAAAACTCAGCAAATTTCCCATAGAGGGATCTACTCACAGAGTATCTGTGCTGGTAGGACATCAGCACGAAGCATCACTAAGCCCAAAGACCAAATAGAAAAACCCCTAAGAGGTGTATTGACAGCACTGGCTCAATCCTAAAACCCAGCATTGAGCAGACCTTCCCCTGTCTGCAGAGGCCTTCTGAGACAGCAGAATTAGGGCCTCTCCACTGCTGAGAGAAAAAAAACCAAAACCCACACCAAAACATTCAAGGACTAGAATTTACCAAGTTGTAATACAGAGGCTCCTTGTTTTGAGACCCACTGGACATTTTATGCTATTGTTTCGCAACAGCCATGGAGATATGGTCAAAGTTCCCAAAGGTCATTTCAAAACGTGCATCTGTTGCGGTGACTCTGGGCACAGCTGAGGTTACCGCAGGTGCGGACGGGTTCTAGGTGCTTGTACAGCGCCCATGAATGATTCATGCCTCGCAGAGTAAGGCCTAAGATGGGTTGCCGATGTTACGGGATATTACCCCAGATCTCTGATTAGGTCACTGGAGTTTCTAGCTCAGCTTTCCAAGAAAAATGGACTAAATATGATAGCACTGTTTGTTTATGTGTTTGTCTATCCATCTGTCCCTTCAAGCCTGCTGGCCAATTCCAATTAAGTTTTGGCAGTAGAAGAAGCTTCAGGGGCTCACACTCTTGCAAGCTGATTTAAACTGCGTGGGGTACAGAGAGCCTAGAAACACCCCCTCAAAGTGAAAGCTGCTACATAACCTCAACCCTGTTCAACTCCAGGAAATGGACAAGGAAAGGAAACACCAAAACTGAGACTTTGTTTGGTTCCATAGCTTGTGAAGCTACTTCCCATGAACACTGGAGGCCAGGGAGAGACGTAGTGAGCAGCCTTGTGAAAGCCTGCAAATCCTGCTCAAAAAGCTGTAATGCCATTTCCCCATTATCCCGGGAAGAAAACACCTTTTCAGCCCAGCATTCATAAGGAGCTGATAGTTAAGGCTGCAAATACAAATTCTCTACCATAAACACAAAACCACAGTGCACGGTCAGGAGTCGATGCTGCAGGCTGTGCTCCCCAGATGCTCCCCTGTACCTCGCGGGAGGCAGCCTCCTTGCCCCAAAATCTCCTCGCAGCCTCGGACATGGCCAGGCGCTGTCTCCACTTGGCTCCCCTCGCAGCCCAGGTGCGGTCAGATAATGGTTCCGACTTCCCTTTTACTGCTGCTTTTATTTTATCTGCAGTGAGATACCATCAGCGACAAGGCAAGTGTCGGGAGATTTCTTTGACAGTCCTCTCAGACATCTGATTACAAACGGCCCTGGCTTATCCAACGCCTCGCCTAGCTGATTACTTCAAAGGGACTGGCTCTCCCTTCTCTTGCTTCTGCTGCCCAAATAACTCCTTTTCCAGGGATCTGGTTTTGGCCAGGCTTTTTATAAAGTGCATCAGTGTCACTGTCTGCACAGGGCTGGATCTGAGGAGGAATCTGGGCTTCTGGCCTGACAAGCCCAAACTTGGGGATGGGCAAATCTGTTGGAAATTGAGGTTTTTTGAACCTTTCAAATGATTTTTGTGTGTTCACGGAGTTCAAAAATTGCATCGAGGTCATGAACCTTTCCCCTCCTCCTCCTGTCATTTGAAACTAGGGTTTTTTCCAAGACTGATTCGTTCCATTAAAAGAGTATTTTCCTAACTAAATGGGAGTTCTGTGCTACTGCATGTCCAGACAGGAGATGTGATGAATCACAAGACGGAAGAACAACTTTGGAAGGAAGAGCCCCTCACCATGATTAGAAACCATGGATAAAATCCTGGCCCAGCGAAACTAGCAGCAAAATATTATTGACCTCTGTGAGACCAGGTTTTCACCATCTACTTCTTTTTTTTTTTTCCACTGGAGTTTTTCTTCTCTCCTCCTCCTCATGGGATCTGTGTTTGTTTTCCTTCAGCCCACTCAAGAGGTTTTTTTTCTCCTTATTCTTGAATAGCCTTCAGATTTCTTTTATCCGCGACTGTTTCTTAGACTGCTTCCCTTTGGTACAGATCTGGCTCCTGAAACATCTGAGTTGAACTTTAAGCAGGCTGAGAATGAGACAAAATAAATTTGCCGCTGGAAACTTCATTCTTTCCACAATTTTCTGTGGCTTTCACCACCGTGCCAGCAGAAAAATAGATGCCTTACATGTATTTTGAAAGGAACTTGGTTTGTGGGGTAAGTGTCTCACAACCAGAACAAGCCAGGGTAGCTACAAAGCTCAATGCACATAGATGGCAGGAGGGCAGTGTTAGGGACCTTTTTTTTCCCATTAGGCTGGCTCTGCACGGCAGTGAGAAGCAATGACCACCAAAACCACCCAGGGCCAGCATAGTCCCCAAGGTTGGCACCATGGGCACTGTCCCCAACACCTGAAACTCTGTTAATGTCGGAGTTGTGACACTCATGTAACAAAGAGTGGGATTTCTCTCTCCTCCCCATGGTTCAAGAGCTGAATCTCTTCTTTATCCCCCTGTTTATCTCTCTGTAGAGCTGAGAGCCTCTGGTCACAGTGCATAGCTGCACTACCAAGAACATGAGGGCACAATCCATGCCCTTGAGAGTTTAACAACTTAGCTTAGCTGTTAACAGCTTAGGTTAACAGCTTGTAATTAACTTTGCCAGGTTACCAGTTAGGTTTCCCACTGTCCACAGAGTGCATTTAGTGTTTGGAATCTCAGTTACACCTCCTGTGCTGGAGATCAGCCAGGAAGTTTACTGTAAAAAGACATTTCAGAAAGGACTGATTTTGCACACCAACACTTTGCTTCCAAAAAGTGATTTGATGTAAATGACTGCTGCCCATAATTCCTTGCATGTATTAAAACTTTGGAAATCCAACTGCTTTTTAGCTGATAGCCTGGGAAGTTGCTGGGCTGATAGTCAAAGAGCCTGAAATCCTCTGTGCATCAGGCATTAAGAAAGCAATCCCAGCACTTCCCCAATTCAAAGGGCACCTCTAGCTTTGTTCAGCCCTTTACGTGTCCCCCCGGAGGTGAGCAGCAGATCTTCCAGGTCCTGCACGCCAGCTGCTACTGTAGAGAGGGATGCTCCAAGCAGCGGAGCCCCACTGACCATGCTCGTCAGGTGATGGATGTGGTGTGCTCCAAGCTGCTCTCTGCTTGGGCCTGTTTCAAGTACCTGGGTTATCAGAGCACTGCCATTATAAATGTAAACTGCAAATGGAACATCAAACAACAGCCCCGTCCTGCACAGCATCACTGCCACGGCTCGGCCAAGGAGGAGCTGCCTGATCATTTCCAGCTCTCAGACTGCTGGGGAAGGGCTGGGGAGTGACCGGGATAAAGAGCAGCATTCACAACAGCCTCCAACCCCTTCTTCAGGAGGGCTAAGGTCACGCTTTCCTCCTACACTCAGCTTTGTTACATTAAGTATAATTCTCTTTACTTTATGAAAACAGGTTAAGAAGAAGAACTGGAGATATTTGGATTAATGTACAAGAACAGGGGGATTAAGAGGCCCTGTCAATTAAGGTGATCCCTTTAAGGCTCTGCCCTTTCACCCCTGGAGCTTGGCTTTAATTCCTGCTCAGACTGATGTGACTAAACCCCTTCTAATCTGACAGCTGATACAGGTCAGAAGTTAAATGTGTCCAGGCAGGAAAAGACACCGTTCTCATGGTCTCCATCACCAGGAGTCACCCTGACACGGCAGCGAGAGGGGCTCTGCATTGACAGGCTTTTTTGGCACCTTCTGGTGCTGACTCTACTAATTGGGATTCTTGCAAATCTTACCCTTCACAGTTTTGTCCCCACCACTCTCCATGATGCTCTGGCCCCATGAGCGTGCTGCAGGGCATGTAACACCTTGTTCCTTCCCACTGCAGGGTTCATCCTGGCCCCCGGGGGGGAGGTTTTGGCATTTTCCATGCGTGGCTGTGCAGTGTGGCTGGTGCTATCTGTAAGCAGTGGCCCTGGTCCAGCTGCAGCATGTGTCTGTGGATGGAGAGGGATCAGGCTGTGCCATGCGAGCAGTCTGGGGGTCATCCCACCCAGCCCTGCAGAGTCAGAGATGTAACTGCTATGGCTCCTGTGACAGAAAAGTTGAGTAGATGTCTCCAGGGATTGTCCACCCACCTCGTTTAGACACCTCTGTTGGAAGGGGTTGTGTTTGTGAGTGTCTGCCTCATGTACTGATGGTGAACAGGACTGATGGGACTACCTCAGTCCCCTTAACCAGCCACTGGCACCCCAAGGCCAGTCAGATGGATCTGCTTCTCATTACAGAGGCTTGCAAAACCTGAACCAAACCAGCCCATGTTGTTATCTAAAAGTGAATGTCATGTCCTAAGGAGGATTCTGAAAATGGTTTATGAGTTGTGAGATCTTCCAGGTTCCACAGTAAGCCTCCATCCAAATCCATGCCTCAGCAGTACTGAGGTGGCCAGTCAGGGCCGAGCAGACTACCTTAAATGAATAAATGTCTTATTTCTTAGCAGTATGAACAAAGGAATTGTGGTTCTCCAAGGCTGTATTTTCCCCTGCAGACAATCCCTCTGGGCTGGGCTTGGACTCTTGCTGGGGTCTGTTTTCACTCTAACATCTTGCACCTGCTCTGGTTCAGAAGAGGACTTTGAATCCCAGCAAGCAGCTCTCTCACACCACGCATTACGGATATAATTCACAGTGTTCATGCTGAGAAAGCAGAAGAGCCTTGTCCCATCTCAGACAGTTAACAGGTATTTCTGGGTCAAAGCCATGCAATGGTTTCTTTCCACTTCTTCTGCGGCTGGGCACAGTGGCAGCGAGGACGGGGAGAGCAGGGAGCTATAGGGACACAAGCAGGGGGGAGTGGGAGCCCAGGACCCGTGTCCCTGGGAAGTTCTCTTCTACTGGTCTGTTCCTACTTTTCTACCTGTGACTGCTTTTTTCTTCCTTCCTTCTCTTTTCTGCTGCCTGGGGTCTGACAGCCTTTGCAGGTAACAGCCAGACATTTGTCTCTTCATCTCCAGAGCCATGGTACTGCTGTGTGCCTTCAACAAGCCAACCACAGAGGCTCCTTCTGCTGCAGCTGCAGGGTCCAAAGTCCCACTTGCAGCCCTGTCTTGCAGGACTAATTTCAGCAATGCCTCAAGATGCTTTTCCTGAGCATCTTTTGCAAGAGCTGGAGGAGCCTGCATGCCTGGCCTGGCTCAGGGTCAATGCAGGATTTGCCTTCCCCCACCCCGCTCCCCAAATGCCGCAGCCCCAGAGAGGTCTCCAAGCACACCCTTGGGCACCCCTGGGTTACAAAACCTACCACGTGTAGGAGGGTCCAACCACAAAAAGGAAGCTTGGCTCAGTGCTTTGGTATTTTAAGAACAAGGAACGGAGGAAGACAGACACCATTTCTGAGCAATCAAGATGGGGAGAGGGCAGTCACTGTAGTCAGGGTGGGTTTGCCATACTCTACCTCCATGCTCAGCAGCTTGTCCCAGCACATGGTCTAGATTAAGCCCCATTCTCTTTTTTAAGCCATTAAACCGTCACGAGCTCTCCAGTCCCCCAGTGGGCTCATCTTGGAAAATCTTGCAATAGCTCCAATTTCTGCCAAATTATTCGGATCTTAGCTTTCAACTTGTCTTTCACCCTGGGGGTTTGGCTTCCCCATTGGTAGAAGGATAAAGGTCTTGTACAAAGCCCTTGGGAGAGGTGTGCGTAGGCTCACTGATGCTGATTTGAAGCAAAGACAGAAATTGCGTGGGGGTGTGCGTATGTAAAACTTGATGCTCCAGTTCACCTCGGGGGCCACCCACTGACTCCAAAATGAATTATTTGCTCATATATTCTCCCCAAAATAAGACTAATTTGTGGGGAGGGGGTGGGGATCATAGATACTTCGGGGCTGGTGAAATTTGCTGTTCAGACAGATGTTCAGTTTGTACTAAATCTGGTCCAAACCCATGTTTGAATGCTTTCACAGAGCTGAGTTGTTGCTCTGGGAATGACCTGATCTCTTAGCTCATCCGTGCCGCATGGAGAAAGTGGTGTTCTCAGGAGTGTGATACGAATTCCTGACCCTGCCATCAGCTTTATTTTCTCAGATTAAGGCAGCTTTGGTCACTTTGTAGTCCTCCAGCAGACCGAGTGCCTCTCCTGCCAGGATTGCACGGTGTAGCTGTGACCAGCTCACCAAGGCACGTGCGATGTGTCTAGTGGCTGGCAGCCACCTTGGCAAATAGCCCATGGGAACCGGCCAGACCTGGGCTCAGTTAAGATACATTCACACCACAGCGTGACAATTTTGGCACAACAGAGGAGTTAAGGGAGCTAAGACATGCAAATGAAAGCTTTAACAGCACAGGCACAGCCATCCCTGCCTCAGCCAAGGGAAGCACTGAGACATGCACATGGCGGGGAGCTCTGTGCCCAGGTAGCTGTGGAAGGGGCACCTCGTTACACCTTTTTTCATAGTGATCCATCAGTCCTGCGTCTTCACTGCAAGGCTTATTTTAGTGCCATGGAAATGTCCTTAAATTCATTAGCAGATGTACCATATTTTACAAATGGATCCTTTAAAAGACTAACTTCATTGTCCAGCAAGCTGCGGGTGCAACCTTTTGAGTCCATGTTAAACAAACAGCTGTTGAGCAAGACAGAAGGGAGTCAGAAATTAATAAAATCTTTCCTAGACTAAATGGTGAAACGCTGCATAGCGGGTATGTCATCTAATAAATACACCTGTTGAATGAAGAGCTAAGCAAAGAGAAGGAAGGGAAACATTGCCTGAGGCCACCCCAGGCTGGCTGCCAGCTGCTGTTTGAGCAGCGCACACAGGAGGTGTATTTCTGCTGCAGAGAAGGGAAGGGAAGGAAAGGATGCCTGGGAGAAAGGCTTGTGCCACTCAAGTGCAACCTGTGCTAGTCCAGGTCTCTCTCCAAGAGCCCAGTCCCTTAAACTCACCCAAACAATCTAAGCACAGGCAGCCCCTCTGATTTTGCAGCCTGAGTTTCCTGGAGGCTGGCCAGGGATTAAGTCAGTAAATAAAAACATGGCATTTTATTAAGTCTCAGCCAAGAAGAGGAAAACAAAGCTTCATGGCCTAGCATTTTGCATGCAAAGATTAGCTGACCTCCTTCAAATGTTTGCTGTCACCAGGTTCTCTAGCTGGGTCTCTGTAGAGAGGGAGGCAACTGATGAGCAGCTCTGCCAGCCACAGGGTCATGGTGTTTAATGCGTCCACAGCAAGTGGTGTCCCTCACAAGTCACAGAGCACCATTGCAGCCTGTTCCGACAGAAAAGATAAGAATGCATAAAGCATATTGTGGAAAGAGAGGAAAAATACTCTTGAATGCTTCAAGTCCCTGGTGTCGTTTAGGACATTGTCAGGGTCTGTGAGAAGTTCATCACTGAGCTTCTTCTCCAGAGAAACTTGCCATCACATGCATGTCTCCTCTGGTCCTTTATCCTCACTCTAGGTCATGCCTTCCCAACCCTTCTACCATGGCAATGTCCCTCAGTCTGAGTCCCTCACACAGCACATACTGAGAAGAGGGTGCCCAGACCTGGCTGTTGACACGGCATGGCGTAAAGAAGATTAAATGGTATGCTTTACCCCTGCACACTTCCCTGTAAAGAAATATTCCTAAAGTGCTTTGAGATCCCTGGATGAAAGGATCTGCTAATAATAATACTTTTTTACTGCAAAGCTACTGCTAAAGGTTTGTCAGCTTTTCCTTTGTGATGATATACATTGGGGATTACCACAGTGTTACAGAACACCTCCCCAGGCTGTTACTTGGCAAACCATGTCACAGTCCTGAGCCACTTAACTTTTTATTCATTTTCTGAAAGCTTGTGTTGGCCGATTTTAAGCCTGAAAAGTGAAGAAACAGAACAAAAACAGTAATACCTGGACTGTAAAATCTGCACCCTGTTGATTTACAATGAAATGACTGTCTGGATTAGACTGACTATTGTTTTAGCAACACTCCACATCACCACTGAACGGGACAAAAAAATAAATAAAAGGATAGAAAAGATATTTTCTTTTATATGAAGGCATGGAAAATCATGGTAGCTTAGCATCCCTTCTCACCTACAGCTTCCACCGGAGCAAGCATGAATCATGCGGACAGGAGCACAAATAAATCTTCCTGTAGACAACCTTGTGTCTGTAATGTCCTCATCCAGTTGGTCTTTGCCAACCAGTCAGAGTGTGAAAATGCAGTAGTTGTTCAGTGAGGTGAGGAATGGTCACTTTTTAACTATAAGAAATTAACTTGTAAAAATGGTTTTAAGAAATAGGGCGTTCTGCAAATACAACATGCTCTGCACAAACACTGTGATGGAGATGCTTCCTGCATGCATTTGGTGGCTCTGCTCTTCAGTGCTGCCTATGGCCTGGGGCATCGGTGCAACTAAATCCATTACTCACATGCTCTTTTCCTAAGCATCTTGGCATGGATGGCCAGTTTTTGCAAGGATGGCATGAGGGCAAGGACTCTCACATGTCTGCGAACCATGCAGTGACCACAGCTGTTCATAGTTGCACTTTGCCTGTCCTCTGGGGAAGCACATCAGACTGATCCAGCCACCCAGGTCACCTTCCAGCAGCTCTGGCATGACTTTGGAGCAACACTGGGTAGGGGATGGAAGATACTCCTCCCGGACCCTGCGGAAACTAGAAGAAATTAAATAGGATTAAACAGGAACCAAACAGGAACTGAAGAATTTTTTCTGTTGCTTTTACCAGCACCAAAGTGGAATCTGATTGTAATTGTGTCCTATTTACTGACTTGACCAGTACAGAGATGTACGTCCGCATAAAATAAAGCAACTTTTTATAATCAGCTTCTGAGAAAAAGTAACAGGGTGGGGATGGAGAAGCAGGGCCTGTGTGCAGCACTTTAGGTAACTGGCTGACCAGTGTCTGGACTTGCTCTGCAGAGTGACCGACCTCAGTTCAGGGGCAGTGCCCTCATCCTCAGCCATGTAGGAACAGGGCAGCTGAGAATGGGTCCTCTCCCCACACTTCAACAGCTCACACAAGCTAGTAAAGACCCATGATCATCCCTCCCTAGCCTGCTCCTCAGATTTGCTGTCCACACCTTACAAAACCATCCCCATACTTCTTTCATTTCTGGGAACACTCACCAGGGCTATATGACTGGTTGGGGTCCCTTTCTGGAATTAAATTTCCTCTGCAGTACATTTAGGCAACTGGATCTTGGTGGTGGAAAAAACCCAGGAGAATCTCACACAGGAGTTTTTCAAACAGCAATGTAAAAATGGAACCTCGTTGTTAACCAGAAGAAGCAGAGAAAGCATCAGTCAAACTGTTAGGTAAAGCCAAAGGCATTGCCCTCAGAGATATGCTGCGTTTTCTTTTTTTCTATATGAAGAAAATGCAGGATAAGGACGATAAAGTATGATAACAAATGCACAGTGTCACTGAAGCCCCAGTGCAGAATTTTAATAGAAGAAGACATTCTGCACTCATGTTCAAAAATGAGCCAACTTTTGTAATACTTGATGATGCTACTTCATGGGATGCTTGCTCGGATTTCATCTCTGAAAGCAGAAGATTATTTAAACTACTGTAGGGTTCAAAATGCTGCAAAATTCCTGACTCCATTCTGGAAAGCCAGAGGTCAAAATTACAGTAAATCAGAAAGCACAAGAGACAAAGCTGCCACTTCAGCAACTGTCATTCAGGATGATATCAAAATAGAGATGAAAGTCTAATTTCATTGTAATGTATTGCACAACACAATACTTTTCCATAAGGAGCATTCACTACATTCTTGCAAGACAAGCTGCTCTTGGACTGTAATATTGGAGGAGTGAGAGGAAAGGCTTAAATATTTCTTTTTAAAATCAGTGATTCTTTAAGTTGTTGGCATGCTTGGAATAACCCAACAGAAAATGAAGCAAATATAATGAAAATAGCAAAGCTAATGACTGCAGGAGTCAAGGAAAGCAAAGAAGCAAAATAAGAGAGAAAACTGAAAATTCAGTCTTTGGGAAAGGTGTCCAAGAAGGTGACATGGTCAACATCAAGGCACTGAGCTGACAATGTCTGCTTAAGCCAGGAGTTTAAAAACACTCTGCCAATAAACTGCAGCTTGCAGCAGAGATGCTGCCAGGAGAAAAACCTCTGGCACAACAGGTAAAGCACCTTATTTCTGTAAAGGATGGAAATAACCCAAACAAAGTGAGACTGGTTCTAGCTGTAAAACTATAACGAAATTTAAAGAAATACACTCATCCTACTAGACTGTGTGCAGCTGGGATGCTGCAGCGACTCTTGGAGTGAAGTGATTTCTGCCAGAACATGGACCACAAATCCTGGTGTTTCAACTGAAAAAACGATGCCTTTAAAGACATTGGACTTACACTGAAGCTGCTAAAATGGCAATAAAAGTTCCTCAGTATAAACAAACCAAGCATGCATGGTGCTTGATTAAAAACGTCATCTTGAAACATCAAACATCTTTTCTCTTTTTCCTGAATCCTTTCTAGCAGTGATGAAAAACCAGGAAAAAAAAGCTGAGAAAAGTAGGGTGACACACACTCTGTCTTACACGTATATCCAGACTACATTCTTCAGCAAGAAGGCAAAATTTCACCTAATCAAACAAAGTATGTAATTGGAAATGCTTCAGTCAGAAATTGAAAATAATCACCTTTTATACATATGTAAAATCAAAGTTGGACATGTTTTTCTATGAAAGATCTGATGAGAATTTGGAACTTCTTAAGGCTCATGAAATCTACCAAGAAAAGAAGAGTGATCTGGACTCAGAAACACTCAAGAAAAGATTAAGCTCAGTCTTGGTTCATTTAGCAGATGAGCCACATTTCAGTTAGAAAGAAAACATATTAAACGACTGGGAATGTCATAAAAATGTTATGCTTCAGCTGTATTAACTGGCAGAAATTTTACTTGCAGTTCCAGTAAGCTATGTGAGTGCTGAAAGAATATTTTCAGGACTCCAATTTATCCCTTCACCACAGAGGTCCAATGTTACAGAGCAAATATCAGAAAATGTTACTTCAGTTTTCTCAGATAAATTATTCAGGAGAAGCATGTTTGTTTGACAGCATTAGAGCATTAGAGTATATTCTGCAAAATTACCATGCAAGAATGAGAGATCAAAAAAGAGATTCAAATTTAAACTTCAACATTTTATTTATACTTCTATTAGGATTAAAACTAACTTGAAGGTATAACCAAATCCTAAGTTTTTATTTTATTTTTCATACCATGAACCAAAGCAAGAAAAAGAAACCAAAGGCAAGGTAGAACGAAATAAAGCCTTGCTTGACTTCTGGATGTAAGCCCCCCCACGCTCCCCAAATCCTGCGGTCCTGCACAGCAAAACCGTAGAGGCTTTGCCGCAGCTGTGCTTACAATTGCCCACACTGGGAGGTTTGCACAGGCCAGCACGGCTGCAGGTCAAAATGCAGCTTTGCACAGATGAACCTGCTCATGAGCAATGCAAAGCAGCTCAAAAGGTCCTCTCTCACACTCTTCATCTGTAAAAATAACCTCCATGGTTAATTTCAGTAATTATTTTAGTAATCAACACAATTATATGACACTAGAAAGCATCCAGAGAAGGAATGATAAACTAATAGGGATATTTTTTTAACTGGAAACCACTTCACAGTAATTAATTCCTGGTTTGTGTTTGACCATTGTTACTCTGTGCATAGGTTGAAACTTGAAAGAGTATTTGTATTAAAGTACACACGTTCCTTAGCATGCAGACCCTACTAAGCTCATTTCCTATCCAAATGCAGTGTTCAGTTTAAAAGTTAATTCCTCCCCTACAGAGGTTATGGGCTACAGCAATATTGCCTCCTTTAATGAGGGGGAATACTGCTGTACCGGGAATATTTCCATGGCCAAATTAAATTCTTGAAGTACGCCCAGCATAGCCGTGAGCCCAGTTCTGCAACCTTTCCTTACCTCTCTTTATGGCCTGACCTCGCCACAGCAGAGTCGAGCCCATAGCTGAGAACAAACCACGGGGCCCAATTCTATCCTCCGATATGCTTAAGCAAGTCTACCTTCTCAAGGAGGCTGCTCAGGTACTACTGAATGTGTTGTCGGACCGCACTCTTTGTAGTCTACCAGAGTAGACTGAAAGTAATGTATATTAAGAGAGTCTTTTAGTTTACCGTGTTTAGTCTTTTCCTTTTTTTTAAAAACCTTTTGTTTTTCTAAGTCCTCAAGAAAGCCTTTTCAGACTAACACAAAAAACAAAATTAAAGAGAGAGGACAGGAAATCTCAGACATTCTTCTTTGGTTTGAACAAGTTTGATTATCCCTTAATGCTCACAATAAAATACTGAGAACTCATGATAAAAGAAGGTAAGGCTTTCTTAACTGAGAGAAAGAATGAGACAATATTTAGGAGAAGCAAGGGGTTCTATAAATAGGTTAAAAGATGCACACCTTGTTTGAGAGAGCTTTCAACAGAGTACGCAAATTAAACATTTCCAGAAATTCTGTTGGGCCTACGTAACAGGGTGGTATTGTGGGCTGTCAAAATGACCTTTCATATTTTAAAAAAAAAGTCTGTATATATAATGGAAAATGTGCCTTGATAAACATAAGGTACTTTGTTGACTGTGGTTGAAAACTGACTGTTGAAGTAATCTCACATGGACACAAAATGAGGCCTTGTTTTATTTATTTTTTTATTTTATTTCTTTAGCAAGGTCACAGGTTTACAGACATCGCATGGAGAAAATGGAAACTTGTACCTCATCACACTGGTAAGCGGAATCCCGTATAGCTCTCTGGCACACTCGCTGGCCAGCTCAGTCACAGTTTTCACTGATGCATCTGCAGAGGAATAAGTGTTCTCATCTGAAGACTTTGGACATAGTGTTACAGTCTTGTTGGACCCACCTTAATGAGAGTCTGCAGAGGAGACACAGCCCACCCCACCCTCACCTCTCTCAGCCCTTGGGCAGCCCAGTCCATCAGCCTACCTTGTTCAAAGCTTCTGACATTCATCCTAGGTCAGCTAAAGAAATGTTCGGGGTTTTTGAGTGTCCCAGCTTCTCTTTACTTGGTAGAGGCAGAGAAAGATTTCTGTATGCACAAAATCCCCACTTTAGTGGACCGATCTGGCCTTCCTCCACTTGGCAGGAGAACAACTCAGGAGCCACAACCGATAAAGAAGAACACCTCTCCTGACACCCTCAGCGCTGCTCCATCCCCACACTTCAAGACCCTTTATCAAAGGTGTTACATTTAGTCCTTGGCCTGGAAAGTAAAGGTTTGTCTTTCTTCCTGCAATTTAGGGATGCTTCCTGATGGTTTCTGTGCTCTTTCTTATGCTTTGTAAAATCTACTACCTTTCAACTCGTATCTCTTTCCTCGTGTACACAGCAGCCCTTCCCCTTCTCCTCTGCTGCCCCCAACATGCCGATACCATTCTGAGGAAGGAATTGCAAGCTCAGCTCCATCACCCTGTTCTGATGTAACCTCGTAATTGTGGCTCTGACTCACTGCAGCACTCAGGTGATGGCTTCTCCCAAAGCACAGGAGAATTCCTCTTGGTCTCCAGTGCCACATAGTGCAGGGCATTGCACAAGGAAGCACAATGAGTGCTTTATGAGTAGTTTGCCTCTCTCTGTCTCCATATCACTGTCTTTCAATGACCATCTTTACAAAACACATTGACGTCTGCCAGTGAAGAACATTGCAGGTAAGGGAGGAAGAATCACTGTGACTTACTTGCAGTTCTGGGAGGAGAAAGGTGCTATCTGAAGTGGGTTTAAGTTCCTGCATTCTCCAAGGTCGGGCTTGATTTCCCTCTGTGGCAGTAACAATGCCTACTCGACAGGATCCACAGTCCAACGCACTATTTTATTATTGAATTATAGACCTAGAAATGCTTGAAATAAAAACTGATTAGTTCAAACACTACTTCTTTAGCACATCACCATGGCAACTCCCCTTTCTCCATCTGCTTATTTATGATGGTGATGGCCTCTGCAATAAACTTTGAAATAGATACATAGATAGAACCAAGTCAAAACAAATTACAGAAAATGAATGTCTTAACTGGCAGCAAATAAGTCCATCATCCTCTGCCCCAGGATATCACTGTTGTCTAGGCCCAAGATGAAAAAAGGCATGGCCACCAGAACTAGCACATAAGCAGTATTTAAGCACATACATAAATGCAATCCACAAAATCCCCACCCACTTGCTGTGTTACCCTAAAATCCGCAGATACTTCAGGATATTTTTACTTTAAAATTCTCCAGACACCCAGAGTTTTCACACACTCCAGCAGTGGCCTCCAGTATGGCCTGACTGGGCAGCACAGTACTGGTGGTGATAGTACATAAATGCTCCCCAGTAGAATCTCTACTTGGAAAATGCTAGTAAAAGCTAAATCATCTCAGTTCATTGCAGTCATTCACTTAATCCCTCCTTAGCTCCGTGAATCACTCCCAGCTGACTGCAAAAACACCTCATTATCACATGAAACGAGACAGGCTTCTCACAGCCAACCTGGTAGAAACCTCTCAAAGGTGCCCACACTCTGCTGTGAATGAGCAAAGTGAATAGTTGTCTCTTCCAAGAGACACCAACAGATCATTAAGGACTTCCATGTGTTGCAAGAGCAACAAGAACAGCAAGTATAGGTAAACCCCAAAGTCTGCATTTGAGCCTTGATCTCTGGGGTCTGCAGAGGGAAATCAGCACCATCAGAGGTGATCTGTCACCCTTCTGAGATGCCCTGCTAAGCATGGAGGTAATCCAGCGATAAGAGAGATGGAGTCCACACTAAACCTTCAAGCATTGGGACCTAAATAGTCCCCAGAATCAGATCACAGAGGTGTTGCAAAAGCAGTTTCTGCTCCATGAACAGCAATTTCATGTGCACCATTCTTTGCATGATCGTCCCTAGGTGACTGGGCTGGAGCTCCAGATAGCATTGAGTGGCGAGATCTCCCACCCTGGTTCCCTTCTCTCCCTACTTCTCAGCCCCGGGTAGAGGCGCAGCCGCCAGCCAAACACAGATCCTGACCCGTCTGACAAAACACAAGCGTGCTGGAGAGCAGCCTCCCCTCTCTTTCAGGTCAGTGGGGAGCAAGACTGTTATCCTTTTTCAGATGAACTTCAATGATGAAAATCACTCTGTCTCTCCTTTTTTTATGACTTTTAATGTTGGCATCACAGCCCTACCCAGGGATGAAGGTGCTAGGAAGGAGCCACCCAAACAGACAGCCCTGTGACTAAGAAGGGTATACATGCGCAAAAACGTAGCAGGTAGACCGAAGCCTTGAAAATGAGAACAAGCAGCGATATTTTGCACTGTAAAGCAAACATGAGAACTGCTAGATCCCATCCAAAACACATACATGGTAGGTGCTATGGCCTGAAACACAGCTCCTGCATGCTGTGCTCCTTTATGTTCATAGACCTTTTCCCAAAGCCCGAATTTCTCTCTGTTTGTACGGATGCACACAGTTCCGGGCAAGGCTGCTCTTGGGACACATGCCCACATAGTCAGGCAAACAAGGATCTTCACAATCAAAGAAAAGCATTCACAATTCGCCCGTCTTCATTTTACTGTTTATAAATACCCAGTTAGGAATTAGAGGAAAACCACTGTGTGGTTTAAGTAGCCAGTCTTCTACCGCAAAAGATGAATAGTGAATAGCTGAAGTGAATGATTCCCAGAAAACTCATAGTCTAAAAATGGTTTGTCTGTGTTATTCAGCAAATGCTTATGAATAATGAACAAGCAAACAGAAGTCAGAACATGACAGAGAATGGATTAAACTAATCAGAGCATTTATCAACAATTAAATATTTATTATCCACGAAATATATGTATGTATGTTGGGGGGGTATTTATATACCTCACACTCTTGTGCAAGCATAATAAACAAGCCAGAGCACTGACAGCAGTCTATCATCTATCAGATGGTAATGAGCCACGCTAATGGGAGTGTAGGAAATGACTGTCCGCAGGTGCCGTAGTGCAACACCCCTGCGTCAACTACATTTTACGTTCTTGTTTCACCTGTCCCATATGCTACAAGCATGTTACAAGCACGATCAGTACTCATATTGAAAACTTGACTGCTATGCATCAGCAAGGCACCTGGGTGTGAAAAAAAGGCAAGACCTGACAAACTGCTTCACAGTGTTCCTTATGATACTGATGATAGCGGGATGATATTGAGCTCGAGGTGAGAGCTGAGACAGAGAGTCATTTTATGAGCACTGCCGCTGAAATTTCCTGGCCAAGAGACTCTCAGAGTGGTTACCTACAAGGAATCCTGCCTCTCGTCTTACAGACGTTCTCTTCTTGCTGCAGTGATTTATCAGCCCTCAAAAGTAATCTGGAAGGGACGGGCACCTGCATAACAATTTCGTCAGAGGTACCACACATATTACAAGACCCGGGCTTGCAAAACCCTTTGTGACAGTCCTGAGTGGTAAGCATTATAGGGTCAACCACAAATAATCCAGAAGTATTTCTTTTCCTATTAAGACATCCTTCCTATGTCATCAAGCCCTGTCAAACTGTCCAGTAGAACTAGGTGAAAACCAGATATTTTTCTTCAACTGCCAACTGGAAAGAAGTATTTAGGGCTGATTTGATTTTTTCATTTTTAAATATAGCCTGATTACAAAATGAAAATGTTTTCCAGGCCTTCTCCCCACTTTTTGTCAAAGTGATTTATCAAACTTGACCCAAATTGGTTCAATTGCTCTAAAACTGCTGTGAATTTATATATTAACTAAAAATATTTTCTGCTCAGCTCCATCCAAAACATGTATAACACTTGTAAGAACTAGTGGGGGAAACTGTGACTGGGACACAGAAATATTTAAACATCCAATGCAAATAAAGTGCAAATGTAATGGCCTCACTACTATAGAAATGTCTTGGCGCATTTCCACCTGGAGCCAGCAAGATGATTAACTGGCCACATGCGCTAATTATTTGAAGCTGATGTTTACATCAGCACTGTGCAAACTGGGTGCCGTTCCGCTTGCAAAAAACCCACTCGACTGAAGCCTGGAGACTGGATCTTCTGTGCCTCATGAAACTTGAAATAAGGTACAGAAAAATGAGCCTCTGGGATTTCTAAGCAAAGCTTTGGGCAGACCTGGAGAAGCCAACAGCCTGACCAGGGAAAGCCCTTGCTGTGCTGGCTGCAATAGCCCCCAGAGGCCTTCCCCAGAGCAGGAGACACTTGCTCAGGGAGTCCCACCATTTCTGTCCCGCTGGAAACACCTCTAACAACCTTCTTCCTTGGGACTCATATGGGAAAACATGGACCTCACTGCACGTTACCTACAGATGTCTTTACATTTGGAGGAGCATCTGTGCAGTGGTGGTAGATTAGCGCAATGCCAAATCCAGCCAAATGCACTTTTCTGACTGTGTTCTCTATCATTCTGCAACTGGTTCTTGCACAAGCAATTTACAATATACGTTTACATGCAGTGGGTGAGTTCTCCTCTCAGTTGGAGAGAACTGGGAATAAATCCCCAGAAATCAACATAAAAGTTGCGTGCCAGGAGGCCTGGAAGAATACACATGAAAAAAAGGCTGTTAGTTGCTGTGTAATGATAATAGGCAGCTATAACAAAAATGCAAGTGTTTTGCAGTGAAAACCTCTGCACACACACAAAAGACAGGCTTCTCCCAAACATCTTTGAAATCCAGAGGCCACATTCTGCTCCAAGTCTGAGTAAATAAGGTACAAGGCTACTAAGGTGAGTAAAGCTTCAGCACCTCCAACATCTGGCGTTGGAGCACCTTTGGTTGGAGCCCTGTGCCACAGGGAGTGCTGCTAGGTAAGCGAGGACACAGTTCTCTCTTACACATTTCTGCCCATAGAAGTCTTCAGACAGCATCTAAATTTGCATCCCTCCCTTGGATGGAAACAAACAGGTTTGTTCTTCATCCATGTCGGGAGTAGGCAGAGCAGGATCAGGCCTGAGCTTTTGCTGAAAGGTACCTGTTGGCCTGGTTCTCCTACATATACTGACAGCAAAAACTATATTAAAGCTTAGCTTAAAGGTTGTTTGACTTGAACACAACCTATAAACCCAGTTTCGGTTACAGGAGTGCTCAGGGGCTCTGGGCAGTCTTGCCTCTTTTCATATATTCCCGTCAGCTGTGGCTGAGTCTTATCTGTTCTCTGTTTACTATTTGCGTGTTTTAAAACCAGGGACAAAACAACTGCCAAGAAAATCCTGGCACATTTTCGGTGTGTGACAGCCACACTATAAATAATAGAAAATTAATGTTTTCTCTTTTTTTCGTATCTGCTTACAGCTGGCTTGTCCCATGTATTTCAGGCAGCAAAATTAGATCAGTAGCAGCTTTGTCAAACTTTTTTTCTCCTTACAAAATGTTCAGTTTCTTTCAGAGCCTGTCCAGTCAAGTTCCCATGAAAGGCTGATGATAAACTGAGATGTTCTGGTGCTCTTCAGCAGCCCTGTGCCTGCGGGGATGGGACGGATTGCTTGTTCCTATTTCAGTGCATCGCTTCGTGAAAAAATGCTGGCAAGGAATGAATGGGAAAAAGAGTAGAGGTCAAGTGCAAGCTTTTACAACTCTTTGTTTAAACCTGGAACGAGGGGAAAACATCCCCCTGAGGTGACGTGCAGGAGGGCCCGTCTAACCACTAGATGGCGCTAGAAAATAAGGTAAGGGGCCGGAGCGCGGCCCTGCGCGCCCGCCTCCGGCCGGAGCGGCCACCGCCCGCTGGGGAGGTCATGCACGGCTCTGCAATGTGCCAAGTGCGTGCTTTAAAATCAGCCGGAAGCCCACACGCTTCCTGCTCTGATCTGAGCTCAGTTTGGTCTGCTTGGTGTATAGGTGTGCCCTAAAAGAGAGGGTTAGTCCAGCTGTAGCTCGGTGCCTCCAGTGTGTTGCAAACAGCACCCTCAGGAGCGGCGGGGCTGGCCGGCACAGTGCCTGGTGCGGGTGCAGGCCTCAGGCTCCTCGGCTGTGCCACACGCCGACCCCCTGCCCACGGCCCAGGGGTGTGTGGGCACTGGCTAACGCAGCAGCACGCTCGCCAGGCTCAGCGGCCGTGGCCAAGGAGAGCTTCTGCAGGTCAGCAGCCAGCAAGACAGAAAATCCTTTCATTCAAGCCAGCCAAGTTTCAAACACCTCCTGAAGGAGAAAGCCCTGCCAGGGCTGGGCCCAGCGCAGACGTGTGCGCGCACCTGCAGGAGCCTCCCCGTGGGCTCTGCAGCTGAGCGTGCCCCACTTCTTACACACAGGCTTTGCACCGTTCCTCTCCGTTTTCCAGTCCAAGAAAATCAGAGTCAGGAGACTCTGGTGTGTGAAGAACATGGGTGACACAAGTGATGTCTGCAGCTGCCCAGGGGCTGGGGAACCAGCACTGAGACAGGCGGTGGCCAGCAGAACATCACTTGAGGGAAGAGCAGCCAGTGATGTACTGAAGCCTGGGAGCC
Source organism: Gavia stellata (assembly GCF_030936135.1). Classification (NCBI taxonomy): domain Eukaryota; kingdom Metazoa; phylum Chordata; class Aves; order Gaviiformes; family Gaviidae; genus Gavia; species Gavia stellata. Next base: position 17,543,299 of record NC_082599.1, on the reverse strand, counting down.
CCAGACCCCGGGGGGAGGTGAGCAGGACCCCTGGGGGAAGGGCACCAAGCAGATTGTGGACATCAATCACTGTAATGCTTTCTCTCATATTCTAATAAAACCATTTCAGTTTCATTTTCACTTGAAAAGTTTGATCTTTGTGAAGGCATGCTCTTCATACAAAAAATTCTCACTTATAGTTAACGCAAGGTGCTGCTTCCTCATGGGTGCACAAGGAGCTCCCACAGCAACTCCCATTTCTAAATGTTTCTTACTTAATTTCAGCTTTCATTTTTTTCCTGCACTATTTTCAATTAATTGCAGAAATGAATCACTATTCTAGTGGACATAAGCTGGATTGAGATGCAGACCGTAATTCAGAATTGCTCTTTCTGATGAAAGAGAGTTTCCCTGATAATACATGATTGACAGTAAGATCAATTTCTAGCGCTGTTTGCCAGTGTTTTTCACCTTGTGCAAAGAATATTCAAAGCCAGAATACAACGCTCTCACATAGCCACAGGAAAATGACAGACATAAGATATAAGACAAGGTATAAGTGAGGAATCTGGCTGCTAAAGCTGCAATCTTCTATAGTCTGGAAAAGTTTTCTGGGTAGAAAGCAGAGCCACAGGTCAGACAGATTTCTGCAGCGGTCACACAAAGGCCAGCTGAGGTCAGGTCATCTGCAATAAGCAGATATTTCCATGCCGAAGCACTGGGTAATGTGGTCCTGGCACATCCCCGTTCCAAACACATGGCCAATATTGCTCTTACAAATCATTTATTAAAGCTTGGCCAATCATAATAGCAAATTTGTACGCATGTGAAGATCTCTATGTTTTGCCAAAAGTAGCTCATGCATGAAAAATATTACATAAACTTTCTGAACGTATATCAAAATAAATATTACAAATTACAGGAAATATGCTAAAATGACTCCCATTAAAGTTTCAGGATTTGTTTAGGATTACTCTGATGGTTATAAAAGTGTCTCCTCTCATATCCTTCAGTCGAGGAACAGCCTTGCCTTGGTCATTTTCTCCCCTTAAAAACATGCCAGATTATTCTTATATCCAGCAGAACTCCTAAAAGCACAGCGCAAAGTCTAGACACCTGCACTGGTCCAGACCAAGTACACTGCTGAGCTTCATCCCCCCAGGTCAGAATAATCTTCTGTGCCAATTTTCCAGTGCTGATTGACACTGCCCCTTCATGCTACACAGAGCTGAGCCTTCAAGCCACCATCTGCAGTGGTCACCGTGTGCCTGCAAGTCATGCCAGCACTTTAAAGGCAGGTTTCGACACCCTTCACAGAGGATGACAGCAGGACTTGAACTTCCACTGTATGTGGCAAAGAGGGATGAAGTCACTTGATGCCTGTCAACCTGCCCTTGCTACAGCTCTGGTAATACTCATTTCACAGCATGATAGTGACTGCACTATCATGACATGCTTATGGTACTTATGGTCCTTCTTAAATCTGCCTCTTACTCTGCAAGATGGACATGGCAGGGTTTTGCCTCACAAACTAAGATACCTACATTCAGATGTGAGCTGAATTTCACCCATAAAGCCTGACACAAACTTGTCTGTGTTAGCAGCAGAGTGTCCTTTGACTTCAAGGGGTTTGGGATTTTGCCCCAAGCCTGATGAAAATGCTGTGATATTCACAGTTTGAAACCTCATATACTACAAATAGTCATAGCTCACTTAAAGTCAATCAAAAAATGTTTGAAAATGTTCAATAAGTCCTAAGTCTACCCTGACAAGAATAATTTGTTCAGCTCTGGTCAATCTTTCACAAGAAGCGATGCAGAGAGAGTGGAAGCTGAAAGACAGGAAATGAAAATGATGACAGAGGTAGAAAAAGAGCAATGGGAAACACTGGAACTATGTAACTCAATGAAACAGAAAAGTTACACGTTAAGGATGATTTTAAAATTATCCTTAAAAACAAACAAAAAACAAAGGAGTTTTTATATCACATTATCTCTGGCACTTACTGCCTCATGATTTCATTGAAGCCAAGCATATATCACGTTTCCAAGAGGGCTTAGATTTGGATAAACTAGATCCATATGAAGACATACATCGTTAGAATGGGAAAAGAAAAATCCACCTTTTTTTTTTAATGAGAAACTCTCATGAGTCAGTCAAATTATTCCATAGCTGCATATTACAGGATTTTTTTGTACTTTCCATAAAGCACCAACTATTTGGCACGGAAATACTTTCACACTGCCCATGGCCACTTTCTTGGAGAGAAAGGGGGCAGGAGAAGAAAGGAGTGAAGAAACCTACCCCCAAGTGATGCAGAACTGGTCAAGCAGACTTTGTGGGGGCCATCCCAGTGAGCTCCTTTGGCAGACAGCCTTGAGGAACTCCAGCTCGCCACATCCCATTGCCTTCAGGCTCGTGTAGGTGGAAGGCTACCATGGAAAAGTCCAGTGTGCCCAGAATAACTCAGCGAGGAGCCAGCATCTGAAGTTTAAATAACTCACCCAAGGTCACATACCAAATCAATGGAAAACCTCGGGCTTCAGGAGATCCCTGTCTCCTGGTGCGTTCTTTAGCCAACACTGCCAACCTATCTCCTGCCATGCAAATGCAGCTAATAAAAAGATGGGTGGGTGCTGTGTGGGGCTCTTTCTCCATAAATGTTATCCACTTATCTCTCCTGACGCGCTTCAGACAGCACGTTAAACACCCCTCCGTTCGGCCAGTGGGTATTTTCGGTGCCGCCCGCCCTGCCCAGACCGTGTGCTCACACGTGGACGCAAGCCAGCCGGAGCCAAGCCATCCCCTTGCCACTGCAGCTCCTCAGGGCACGACAGCATCTCCCCTGCGGGGTACCCCCCTCCGAGGGGGACGGCTGGTTTGCCGGGGCGAAGGCGGGGAGGCGCGGGCGGAGCGTTTCCCAAAGGCAGAGGACGCGCTGCCACCTGCCGACCGCCGCCGCGGGGAGCGCGGAGCTGCGCGGACGGCCCCGCCGCCCGGCCGGGGGAGGGGGCGCGGGGGGCACGGCTGGCCGCGGTGCTGCGGCGCTCGCAGCCCTCTTTGGTGTGCTGAGGCGGGCTGGGCAGGGCGGCCGGGCGGCTGCCTCCGCAGCTGGTTAGCCATCGCCATGGCTCGGTGCCCTGGCCGCTTCAGGGGATGCAAAACACCCCTGGCATAAGGGAACAAAAGCCCCCGGTTTCTCTATGAAACCCGGTTCTGCTTTAAGGCTGTGCCTCGCACGCCATGAACGGCCTCCGGGGCTGCTCTGACCGTCACAGCAGGGCACCATTGCTGGGGGCCGCATGCTGGCACCGCTCCCAAACTCACCCCGGCGGGAGAGACCCCCCGGCCAAACCTGGAGTCAGAGGGGAAAGGCTCTCCTGCCCTCCAGAACCATCGCTTGGAAAAGTGGCAGGAAAGGGGAGGGAGATGGTGCCCAGGTGAGAGCGGAGCAATGTTCAGAAATCCCCACGCAGAAGTGTGAAAGGAGAAAACAACCCCTTCTATTGGGAAAACACGGTGGCATTCACAAAATGCAGGTGGAAGTGGGGAGCTGGGCACCAAGAGATCGGCCTGGCCAGTGCTGAGATGCTGCAAAACCAGGAGTCAGGCCTGCCTCCCTCCATCACCTAAAACTACCTTAGAGACCAAAGTTTTCTAATACAAGTATGGGGATGATGGGGTTATTTTCCAGCCTCTGACAGCTTGAGGCACACAGACTTCACAGCAGCGGATGTCTCTTGCAACCGTTGGGACTAGGCTATTTTCAATGAAAAACAAAATTTTCGTAAGTATTTGCTGACTCCAAGAGTTAGGGAGTCTAAAAAAACAAGTTCTTGCAGAATTTGGGGTAATTTGCAAGCTTTAGTGTTGCTACAACATAAATAGAGAAGTACTGTTATTTAAAGAGGAAGGAAAATTGTATAAAGTGTTTTAGGGGAGGGTTTAAATGTCTTTAAATATAATAACTAATTTCCCTGTCTGAGTACTTTCACTCTATAGTCACACAAGACAGAAAGTTTTTTACCAGTATATATTAGATCAGCAGACACTAAGTTTTATTCTAGCTCCAAAATAAATTCATTGGAGTTAGAGATTTGTAAAGGTTTTGTAATGAAAGCATTAGAAGTGTTTAGTTTTGTAAATGCATGTATAAAGAAGTGACACACGAGCATCCTCGCAAAACCAATTCCCAAACCCAAATTGCCCGGCTGCTGAGCTCACCTATGCAGAAAATGTCAATACGCTGTTCCCACAAGATCCAGCATGAAAACCACCGGAGAGCCTTCCATCCTCCCAATGCCAGCTCATCCCCACCTCAATCCCAAACAAAAATCTTAATGGGAAACATATGATTTTCACTTAGTCCTAAATAGAAGTAAACCATTTCTGCTCAAATTATGAAGAAAACAGACTACTTTCCCCCAAACCCCAGGAAATGTCACTCTGAAAGATTTAGCAAGGTAAAGTTTGTAAAAACTTACACGGATTTAAGAGCTGCTTCTAAAATCAGCTGCCAATAACAGATTTAGAGGCCCTTAAACCAACATAGTTACAAAAAATACTAATAGTGAAAAAAAATCAGAAAACTGCAAGTGACTGAGGACTCTTTTCATGAGAAACCACTGCAAGCTAAAGTTTTGCTAAGGTGCCAGTGGTAAGTGGTTTCAGTACGACTTCTATTGAGTTTGTAGAAGACAGGACCAGCAGTTTATACTTCAAGGAGATGACATTGTATACTGATGATTATTTTTATAGGTCTTGTTGTTGCTATTGAAACATGAAAGCGCTTATCTTTATGTCGTTTCCTCTATCTCTATCAACTAGTTGGAAACTCTATTTGATTTTCCAGATCCTTTTCAGTCAAATGTTATTTAATGAGGACTGTAGTGTATACAGAGCAGAGCAGCCAAAGGGCAGTTTTTAATTTGCAGGCTGAAGGAAGCTGTATTATAGCCAGGCAGAGAGGAACTTCCTGGCCCTTTTTTATATAAACTAATAAAGTTTTTTGAGAGGAGGCGGCTAATCTTCTCCTTACTGCATGATTTCTCTTCACCTGGAACAGGAACCCTTTGCCAACGAAAGTAAAGCTGGTTGCAGAAAATGGCTCTGCTCAGCCTTCATGATCCTGTCTGCAGATGAAGGCAGGAGATATCAGGATATGTTACGTATATATTTAAGTCCTTTTACCGTTGTCAAGGAAGTGATACGAGCTTCTGGGAAATCCATCTTTCCGCTTTAATATGTCAACAGGTTAACAGTGTTGTGCAGACTGTATGTGGCTGCGCAAGCAAGGTGATGTTTATACGGCCGGCTAGTGATAATAACGACTTGATAGGATAAGTTCTGATTCCTTCTGGGCATATTATCTTTCCATCTGAGCTGTAAGCACAGGTATTGACTTAATTTATGCTCACTGGCATGCTTTTGTTACAGAACACTAATTCATTCAGCAAATTCCATTTATAGGAGTTTGTACATCTTCACGTTTACTCAAAACCCACTGTACACTACTTTTCCTTCACAATGAATTTTGAGTTTGAAAACAAGCGCTCTGTTTAAAATCCCCTCCTTACTAAATGCTGGAGAAGTCTTTGAAAATTCGGACATCCCAAATGACGCAACATTTTTCTTCTTGTTCTCTGCCTGCGAAGAACCGCTTGGCTGCAGCAGGGTTTTGGCAGGGGGCCTCCAAGAAAGGTCCCTGGGTGCTGCCCACCCTCCCAGCCTCCACATATGGAGTGGGTGGCCCACGCTGCACATCATGGCCCCGCTGCAGGACAGCTGCAGAGCGGGGACTGCGGTGTGGACCATTAGTGAGAGAGGTCAGACTGACTTCCTATGCCATTTTTTGGTCTTTCCATCCTGTCCTAGGGCATGTGCTCTAACAACCAGTTATATCACAGCAGGAGAAAGTACTGCAACCCTGTGAGATGCCTGCATAGCTCAGGCCTTCTGCAAGCAGGAGGAATAATTGGATTATTTTTCAGTGCCAGGAGGGGAAGAGCCAGGGACAGCCCAGTGGTCTTCTTACCAACAAGAACTGAATCAATACTCAAGGACTTGGAAAATTATTTTTTTCTGACCACAAATTCTCCAGAAGCAGCTAATTGACGGGGGAAGGATATGTTCTCATATCTTGGAGTTATTTGCCAAATGTTGGAGGAGGGATCCTGAATAATCTTTGGTCTGTAGGGTTTTTTCCTGTGTATTTCAGAATGAATATACCATGTCTAAGCTTTTGATCTCTTTGGGCAAAACAGCGACCGTCAACTTTTGTTCTTTGAGAGATTTCAGAAAGAGATTTCAGTAGTAAATGGGTTGTGGGTTTTGGAGGTGAAACTACCTTCTTACAACCCTTCTGCACTGCTGGCTTGAAATGCACTGAAAATTCCCTGTACCTACTGGGCATTTTTTTGGACATGAACTAATTTTCTAAAATACTACTTTGAAGTGATGACACAAGCTAAGAACAATCCCAAAGACCTTGTTTTAAAATGCTGACCCAGATTAAAACACAAATAAATAAAACCAGTTCAGCTCTGGTAACAGGGAATAAACTTTTTTTTCAATTCTATATCTCTTTGTAGCTCTCCTTGTTTTCAAAGGTTACTTGCCTCAGTTTATTTATTTTTATCCCAGCTTTTATGTTTTTGTCCCTTGCCTTCCACCACAAGTGACCTCACTGGAAAGTCCAAGAAAGCCTTAACATAAAGTTTGCAAATTCTCCCAAGGCAAGAAAAGAACCCTGTTACTTCCCATTTGGTTATACAATGTGGTTCCATAAATGCTGATACTGTTAGGAAAGAGTAATAGCTCCAGCTCTGGGGTAAAATGCCAGAAAAAAATCCTCCGAGCCTCAGTCATTAAACAAAATGTTGATTGTATTTTGTATTTTTCCCCTCCCAGAGTCTAATGTGCATCACTCATTGCATTGCTTTACCAACCTTGTCCCCTCTTAGAAAAACCCACACTTTTCTTTAAAAAAGTCATTAAACAAACCTAGCAAATGTAAAACCTCTCTTCCTTGGGTGGTTTTATGGATGTATGCTGATTAGGTCTGCCTCTGTGCACCAGAAACTGTGAGGCAGTCAGGTGTCAGGGAAGTAACCTTGGTAAACACCACAAAATCCTTGGGTAATACAAGAAGCCTGCTCAGAGCAAAGCGTATTACAACAAGAGCTGTGGACTGCAGAGGAGAAAGCCAGGCCACCACTGCAGGGGAGAAACCGCCCGAGTCTGGATGTGGTTTAAGGTGGGAGGAGGTGGGAACCCCCGAGGTTGAGGAGGGCAGGACAGAGGGCAGAGACACAGGCCAACGGCACGGGCATAGTCTGGAGAGCTGGAAAGCGGGCAAAAGCAGGTTGGTCCAACACACAGCAGAAAGGCCAGCCCCGACCTCTCCAGGCAAACCGCTGAGGCTGCCGATGTGATGCCTGTGCAGTCCTGAGGGTCTCCAGGCACCAGAAACGTGCTGCGGCTGGTCTGATACCAGCCTGTGAGAGTAAACACCTGCTTCCTCCTGCGCAGCTCAGAGAGGGAACCAACCTGGGAACCAACCTGGGGCCAAGTCACGCCTGGTGAAGTTCTGGGTGGTGTTATTAAAGGGGAACAGTCATTTGGGTGAAAGTGAGACCAAGAACTGAAGGGAGAAGTAGAAATGCTGCGTATCAGCAGAGGCGCAGAGAGAAGAAAGTGCCGGTGGCATTTGCACAGCAGCGTGGCAAATCAGCGGCGTGGATATGTCTGGCGTGGATCTGCCCAGCATGCCTGGAGACCTCTCGGTGCCATCCGGCCACCAGCATGTGTGAGTGCCCACAGCTGCACTTCAGTACCCCATGGGGAAGTAGAAAAAGGAAGAGACTGGAATGGAAGAAGAGTGGAATTAAAAGAAAATGAAACTGGGCTCTAAAATGGAAAAGAAAGCAAGCCACAGTTGTCAGGGTGTCCTTCCACAGTACACTGAGACTGCAGGGTTGGGATTGGAGGCTCAGCAGCAGTGCAGCAGAAAGCTCTCTAGTGCCCCATGTCTGCCTGTTCGCTCCCAAATTTATTCAGTTTTATTGTGACATTGTTTTTAAGCCAGATCTAGTCGCAGGCAGGGGTGAGAGGGAGACATATTCTGCATGGGGATGGGAACAACTGCCTGCAGCAGGGCAAAGAGCTCCTTGTTCCAGCTTTGCATCAGGGACACATTTGCATGGCACCGCCTGTGTGAACCACACCAGGAGAGGTGGCAACCTGCCTCTGCTGCAGGGCTGCATGGAAGGACAGAGCCCAGGAGCTAGCAATGCTGCTATTTAAATGTTTTGTGTTGTATTTTATTTTTTATCTTGTGAATCTGGATCTTCCTGCTCCTACTGCACATGTATCTTGCATCATCTCCTAAAAGTTTTCTGTTTAAGAAAATTGAGCTACAGTGGATTAAATTTACATCGCTGTTGAATTGACAAGCGCTTGCCATTTTCTAATGAACAGCTTAACGAGTTTATATTTGCATAGTGGACATTTACGTGCTCTATGGTTTATGTTTCTTCTCTGCATCACATTAATTCTTACATCTGATGACTTTAAAGTTTTGTCCTCTATTTTGTGGCAGTAAAGCTGGACTGCTCATAAACTGTTTGTAACACCAAATTAGCAGGACGTTTATATTCCTATTTTAATCTGTGAACACAAGGGAGATCACACTCGGATTTAAACCGAGCATTGCTGAAACCTTGTCCATTGGTAGGTGAACACTGGCTAATGTTCCCTGGCTGCTGAGTCCATAGGGCAGCTGATGGCTGCCAGCAGAACAGAGTGACAAGGTGTCAGGCTCTGTCTGCGGGGCCCAGGCACTGTACCCACTGGTGGCATGTAACCCCTGTGCCCTCCCAGCCAGCTGTGCAGGCTCAGCCCCATTTTGGACATGTGGCATTCCCCGAAGAAAGCAGAGAGCTGGTACAATGCAGAACCAACCTGTCAGCCCACCGAGGGGAAAGCAGTTGCAACTGCCCTGCTTTCAGCTGTCTTTCTTTCTTCCCTATCTCCTTTTGGGTCCCAGCCATGTAGCGCCCGAAAATGTGGCTCTCGCAGGGACATCACTAGATGGCGATAGAAGTTTTCAAACCGAGCTGGAGTCGTCTTAGGATTTGCACAAGGCTAATAAGGGATGTGGTTCAGGCTTTAACTCCCCCAAAACGCTCCCAGCACCAGGAGGAATGAGACTGACTTTGGTAGCACTGCTCCTGGAGTCCACCTGATCTGCAAAAACCTCTCAGAGAGAGCAAGAAAGAGCTTAAATATTTTGTTAGTACTGTCCTGTACAGTGCCAGAATGATAGTCTAACTTCCCCCGCCTATACATAACCTTATGGGGCAGAAACTATCATTTGGGCTGCTGATGGGCCTCTTCAGCTCCAGCCATCACACCCTTTCTCTCCTGAGAGGCAACAAGCCACATTATGCTATACTTACCTTTGTTTCAAGGCAAGAATCCAGCATGCTGGGCTGGAGATGGAGAGGCAGTTGCGCAGCTGGAAGGTCTCCGTCAGCCAGCGGGGCAATGCAAATATTCACATCCCATTGCACCCACTGCAGCTCCTGAGCGTGGCCAGGTAACCTGAGCTTGGTCAACAGCCCAGATTAGTAACAACTGAGGTGCCTAGAGCGGCATTTGCTACATCATTCAAGAATAAAAGTGTTTGGGTTCACTCCCAGGCTGCAGCACGCTGCCTTCTCACAGTCAGCGATCCCCACAGTACTGCCCCAGCACTTCTCCATCGTGAGCTCAGGCTCAGGTTTAATTTAATTGGACCCTGTGACATAGACAGAAAGAAGAGGCCATGGTTTAGTTTGACAGTCTTTTGGTTTCTAACTACTAACTCTCAGTTGGAGGGCAGAGAGTCTGTCTGCACAGCCTTCCAAGTTTTCTTCTTCTCCAGGGCTTTGTAAGCACGAAAGTGCAGATGGGCACCGAGGCATGAGTGACCAGCCAGTGTCCTGGGAGCCTGCAGCAGAGGAGGGAGTTGCACCAGGGCTGCACCCCCACCCCAGCCGCTGAACCACCCTTTCAGTCATGGTTGGATCGTTTTCAGGAAAAAGAGTCTTTTGGTGGAACTGAGAGCAGAGAAGATTCATCACCCCCTGCAAACACTGCTCAAACACTGCAAGGCTCAGTAGGCACGACACTGCTCTGCAGCACCTTGGGGAAATGCATCGGTGAGAATCCGCCGTGCCAGGGCAAACAACCTGGCATGTGCTGTTACTACCAGGTTGGTATCAGCATGGCTTTGGGTAAGGCTGGTGCTCACAGGTGACAGCCCTAATAGTTGCTCTGGTTTTCCCCAGAAGTGGAAACCAAACCACATACCTCCCCTACCCTCCATCACTGTTCATAAGCCAGATCTCTTATAGAAAACATGGTGTCGCACTGTTTGAAAGAATTTTATGGGTTTTTCTGGTACTGATTCTCATTTCTCTTGGCAACCCAAGTGTGTTAGCACCCACCAAGCATCGAACTGTGATGTTAAGTGTTGGAAAACCTGGAATATCACAGAAGCCATTGAAAGCACATTTATGTGTTTCTAAGGTGGTGTTATGGAAAGAGGATGAAACCACGTTGTGTCTTTCCCGACACACCGCTTAGACTGGTAATGGGAGTGGAAAGGCAGGAGCAACCTGGGAGGGTAGTGGGAAGAGGCACGGCCGGGTAGCAGGGGGGCTGCTTGCGGGAGAGGAGCCATTGGTGGGGGGAGAACAGAGGAAACAGAGGGAAAGCCCTTGGGGCACATCTGGTGCGGCTGCAAGGGTGGAGGGCTACCTCAAAAGGCAGGAGCTGGTGCACTGAAAATTCACCCACCAGCTGAGCTTGGCTCCTGCCAGGGCCAAGGGTGCTGCTGGGCAGGCCCTGTGGTTGCAGAGGGTTGTTTGAGGGAAGGTCGGGATTGCACCACCCACTTCTACCAGTGGAAACCGCTCACAAACCCCTGCTTAGCCTGACGGGCCTCAGGCTGAGCTAGCAAGCATTTTTCTGCCAAAATAAGGGGCTTGGGATCAAATGCCCCCCTCTCTGCAGCCAAGGCAAGGTCCTGGTGGGGGGATTTCCCTGGGAATTCCTCTCTGAAGGACATGTGTACCTGGAAAAAAGGGAAAAGGAAATTCCCACAAGCTCCAAAGCTGTGTTTTAGCCATTCATAGTCAATGTCAGCAATTCATATTTAGTCCCTGCATCCAGATGGGCAGCCCCCAGCCAGGCTGGAGGCAGGTAACCTGGCCTCCACCCCATGCCCTGGCAGAAATAACTGCAGTCACACCAGCCTCCTCCCTTCAGGCTCCACCGAAAGCTTAGACTGAACTGGGAAGTTTTAGCTTTTTTTTTTCCATTGCTAGTTCAAAGGAGTAAATGTAATTCTCTTTCTCCCGTCACCACTGTTTTCGTGTGTGCTGGAGCTTCTGTTTTCCAGTTACCACCGAAAGCAGAAGCGAAAAGCGGCAAGAAAAGCCGTTCTCAGGGTATTTTAGGTTCAAGCAAACTCAGGAGGTTTTGGAAACAAAACAGGGGCATTATGAGATAATTTCATTTGTGCTTAGCTAAAGGAAAACCAAATTTTGACACTTGCCTCGCTGTGAACCAGCCACATACTTTCTCCTCCCTCTGAAATACCCACTTGGTGTCAGCATCCACAGCTCAGTTCCAGTTTTGCCTAGCAGAAAATGTTTATGAGTAATAATGTTTTGCTGTTCAGTCAGAATTCCTGCTTGAAGGTCTCAAAATAACTGCAAAATTTTACTTTTGCCCAAGTAAGAGCTAAGAAACAACAGATTTTCTGAACACGAGGCCTTACCTTACTTGCCCAAGCTTATGCTCTGTTTCTGCAATAGAGCCCAGATACCCTGTTTCCTTAAGTAGGTGATATTTCTTCACATTTTCCTTCAGCAATTAGCCATGTTTTGATATAGGTAGCAACTGTATCTTTTTTGCAGTCACTCTTTTGTACAGATTTGGTGTTAGCCACCCAGGGAGGCAGCGGCAGAGCTGAGAACCATGCTGGAGTCCCTTAACCGGAGGCGCAGCCATGCTTCAGCAGCTCACCCACCTTTGCCAGCTGTCCGCCTACTATGGACCAAGGATGCAGTGGGGAGTACCAGGTCTTGCTATGGCCACTAATTTCTTCAGTCACTCAGATATCATGAGAAATGTTGGCATAAAACCCAAGAGAAAGGCTCTGATTTTTGTGGTTGCTTTTAATCAATACTGAGCGTACAATGCTGCAGTGCAATGGAGATGGCCTGGACCCAGAAACCAAAGAAGAATGAAGAGGTCTCAGAAAAAAGTGTCTGGTCAGGATGGAGAGATGAGATCCAGATCTGTTTATCTCCCTGTACACTTCCTGCAAGGGAGGACAAGTAGTTTCTCTGCAGAGCAAACATGTTTGCCACGAGCAGTGACACAAAGTGAAGATTTGAAACTGCAGAGATCTCCTGGGGGCAGTGAAGGCCTATGGGTTTTTCTTTGTTAGACCAAATGACTGTGAGCAATTCATACTGGAATAGGTGAGCACAGCTACAGCAGCAGGCTATGGAAGATGCTTAAAGTGAAGAAGTTTTAGGTGATGTCCAGTGGAGTTTTCTGGCCACAGACAAGGAGTGCAAAGTCCTGGCTGCAAAGAGAAAACAAAGAGATGTTTCAAGAGTTTGTGCTATGAGGACAATTTGAGGATGTGAGACCTTAGGGAGACATTCATGGCATGTATGTAGCTGAAAGACTGACCTTTGGGGGTTGGATCTGGCCCAGCTGATCCTAGTCAGTACTTCAAGTTTAAAAAAAAAAAAAAAAAAGAAACTTCTGAAACTTAGATCAGGGCAGGGAATTGTTCTTGCAGCATATGACCTATTGTCAGATCAACCTCCCATTCAGCTTCAAGTTTCAACGGATGAAAAAAACTTTGTTTGCTGTGCCTAGTCTTACTAGATAGGAAGAGGAAAGCAAGATAGAGTAGGAGGTACAAGAAATCTAGAGGGTAGGAGAATGTGCATCAAGGAGAAAGGAAATAGTCGTGCTGATAAGGACAGTTACTAAGGAAACTTTACAGTAAGTGAAAGAACTGTGCCTGTTTCCACTAAGAAATATGGTGATGTCAGACAGAAAGAAAGAACAAAAAACCCCAGGAAATCAAGAGGATCATATGTAAATGCAGGCAGCCCAGGTGATAAAATGGAGAAGTATCTTGATATACCAGCGAAAGACATGAAATCAGCTAGTACAGCGATAACAGCAGCAGGAATATCACCCAGGGTTATAGGGTCGATAGCGAACAGGAAAGAGGATAGTACCAGGGGAGGGGATGGAAAGTGTTCCTCACTTCAGGAATGGGAAAGAAAACAATTTTGATCCATGTAAAGATCAATTTGTGGAAGTGATCATAAAGAAGTGCTAGCAGGGCAGTTTTAGGAATCTGTTGCAAATTCATTAAGGTCAAATTTGGATTGTGATAGCACTTTCCAAATATTATTAGAGAGGAAGTAACAATGACAATTTTGGAGGCCAGCAGGTGTTTTCCTCGTAGACTTGATGTGCCAAGGTGCAGGGCCAGCGTGTGATGTCCCACCCCCCTGCAGAACCAGTCATGTGCCTGTCATGCAACCGTGGCACACTTGCCCACAACTTCCAGGTGTATGGATGGGCAGCTGTCGTATGCCCAAGAGGTCTCTATTTGGTTGCATGACAGAGGCACACAGGCCACATAGGAGAGAAAAAACACAGAGCCCTTGGTAGCCAGAGCAGCAGGGAATGGGCCACGGGCTGGCAGGGCAATTCCCTGTCCAGGTGTAAATGTTGACAAGCTTATGGGCTATATGTTATCCAAACCCCCACCACGTAGAAGAAGCAGAAGCTGTTAGGAGAAACACCCCTCAAAAGAAAGAGGGTATGGAAAGGCTCCATCCCTGATGGGATGAGTTAGTAGCTGAGTAAGGGTTTCAGGTGTAAGCAGGAGCCTGCAGAGGCTGGGAAAAGGTCATGCCTCAGACGTCTCAGAGTGCAAGGGGAAAGTGAGAGCTGTCATGAGGCAAGCCAAATCAGTCAAAGGACATCAAAACAAACAGCAAAGTATGGGTTAAATGAAGTGGAGAAAGAACTCACCGCAGGAACTCTTCCTTTTTTGTGCCAGGTCTGCTGCATGATGCAGCAGTGCTGGGGTGTTGCGAAAACCAGCAAGATTGTACAGACATTTTCCCTGACAGCATTTTTACTCTTAGTTTCTCCTTAGTTCTAATTTTCCTCCAGATTCTAGGGAAGCCTGGGCATAGAGAAAAAACAGAGAGCCTTTAGACATTATCAAGGGCTGGCATCAGCTGATCAGGTGCTGGACTTCAGTTCCTACGTCCTTTTTAGGATCTGGCTCCGGACGCCTTCCTCCTTTGATCTCTCAGGAAATCCCCAAGCTAGAAGGGCTGAAAATAAAACTAGCCTAGACTTACCAAAGTACAGAAAGGCACCTGAAAATGTAACAGAAAAAGAGCTTTTCTCTGCATTCAGGTAAAGTCTGAAAGTGGTTTTTAAAGTAAACTTTCCCCACTGCCAGCTCATTTCTGCACTGATCTCATGCATTAAGGCCTGAGACAGACTTTTCCAAGAAAGTTGTTAAGGAGGTGCAAAATGGAAGCAGCCCCCGGCCGGGGGGGTCACCTCCCTTTCCCTGCCTTGGTAGCGAGGAGGGTCGGAGGCCGGTGCGGGTGAGGCATGGGGAAGGAGGCAGGGCAAGACCAAGGCCTCGGTGCTCGTGGGTGCTCTCGGGGTGACTCCCCCGGCAGCGAGCACACACAGCTCCCGGCTGCCAGGAGGGCACCAAAAACCATCGGGGCACCAAGAGGCAGCCTGGGAGGGAAGGGAGCAAAGCCAGGGGCTCGTTGGTCTCTGCAGGAGAAGGATGAGAGCGGGGCACATCTGGGACTGCAAAGATGTGAAAACACTGGATGAGGCAGATGTAGGCATAGGCAGGGATGTGGCTCCTAGGGTGGCTACCACTATGCTGGGGGCATGGGATGGACCAGAGACAGTAGCCGGCTCCTGTGTCCTTCCGACAGAGCACTTCCCACTGTCACCAGCAGAGACGGGAGAGACCCTCTGCTGCAGGTGCCCCAGCCATGGGGTGCTCACAGTGCCCACGCTGCCCGGCCCCGCTCAGCGCTCCTGCTGCACTCCTCTGCTTGCAGCAGAAATCCACGCAGCTCACATCCATGAGGCCAGTTTTCACAGCTGGTATCACTCAGCCCTGGCATTCGGCTCTTCACGTATTTCTGAAGTACTTCATCCACCGCTCTCCATCCCTCCTGCTCCAGGGAACAGGGCAGGGCACAGGAGCTGTGGGAGTTTCTGTGAGGAGTCCCTTAGCTTGTGTTACGCAAAAAGTTAGACAAGATGATAACTACCCCTTTCAGTTTTAAGGTTTCTGAACCATTTCCTCTCTCTGTCTCACGTGATTGCTCTGTTCATTTTGCCCCACACTAGAGCTTTCCCCTCTGCCTGAGTCAGTCTGCAGCAAGGTCTGATCCCTGGGGCATCTCCACTGTCCCCACAGGGACTCCGCTGTGGAAAGCCTCGCTGTGGAAAGCACCTTGAGGGCCGGGGAACCACAGCGGAGGAAGGCACAAGACAGAGAGCATGCCATTGCCAAAGCGCCCAGCCCAAACCAGGGGGGCCACATTCCCTCCCGCAGTCCGGGGGGCCATGGCTTTCCTCTCCAGGAGTGAGGCAGGCTGTGAGCTCTGCCTCGCACGGGGCATGTGGACACGCTGCTCTCCAGACACAAGCCTTCCCTTTCCACACCCTGTGAAAGGTGAGACAAGTTTCAGGAACAAATAAATAAACATTATACCCTGCATGGCTCTCAACAGCAAGGAAATAAGCTGAGGGCTCCAGCGCACATGGCTGGGAAACAATTTACTGATAGGGACAAATGCAGGAATATATTCTGTCCCTGGCAGCACGCCCGTACTGTCAGTGGTGTGACACCGGGAGTCAGCTACCCGCCAGGAGCGAGTCTGTGGGAGTTGTGGAGGTTGTGACTAATCCTGCGTGCACTACCCTGGGATGGAAAGCTATGTGAAGCTCATCACTAGCAGTAACATAGCTCCTTAAATATATGTGACTGCCTGTTGTCCAAGCAGATGCAGGACAGACATGTTCCATATGGGGTTTCTGAAGTGCATGCCTGGGACTACGCTACCGGCTGCCGAGGAGGAGGAGGTGGAGATAATTAGAAGGACCCTGCCGTAAATGAGTAGCTCAGAGCTCAAGTGTCTGAGTGACAGGAAGCAGCTCAGCTGCCGTGGCTGGGGCTGGGGCAGGAGCAGGCTTGCTGAATGCAGGCAGCTTTCCTGTTTTGCTAGCTAGATAGCTCCATGTAGGCTGCATGGGACTTGGGCAGACACAAAGCAAGGGGCATGAAAGCATCAGCCTAGCAAAGCTGCAAGTGTCTTAGAGTACCTGGGGACAGGGTGGCACAAACCAGTCTGTTTCTTTACTTAGGAGGGATTTAGACTTAGAAGCACCAGCCTGCTCAGCGAGGTGCAGAGAGCTGCTAGCTAGTGTCCTGCAAAACAGGGAGGCATGTGCTAGATGAAGGCCTGGAAGAGAATTATTATTTCAAAGAAAAGACAAACCTGTGTGCATTTTATGGATAAATGCATTAGGCAAATTAATAGGGTCAGACTACATCCCGTGTCTCCTGGTCAGCTTCTGCCTCCCCAGTGCCCTTTTGGTACATGCATCACCCTATGGCTTTGACTCACAAGTTGGCAGTGGAACGGCTTTGGATTTACTGTCTCGTGTCCTGAGAGGAGACAAGGTGGAGGCACTGACATCACTGGGAAAGTGGAAATAATCTTTAATCCTTCCGCTCTGTATTACAGCAATATGCCAGTGCTCCTACAGGAGATGTGCTGGGTGCCATGGCTGCTCAGCACCAGCTTGTGGGTAGCACAGGACCTATTTCCACAGCGGTCAGCTTCCCAAAGTACCTGACATCTGAGCCAGCCCAGCGCTGCCAGCGCCCTGGCTCAGGGCAAGCACAGTGTACAGGCCATCTCTGCTCTTCAGCACGTTTTGGTGACAGTGCAGCTATGCCAAGTCTTGTCCTCTGCTAAAGGTTTGTACCCTTCCAGGCTTTCTGTTTGGCTCCTCTCCCAGTAAAACCTTCCCTTGCAGGGGCTGGCAGGAGAGAAGAGAGTAACCCTCATATCACAGCACTAGTGCTTAGGTGGACTTTTCTGCTCAGAAGGGCACTGAGGTCCTGGTAATCCCTCTCCCAGCAACGGAGACGGAACAGAAGATGACTGAATCAAGTGGTGGGGAAGCATGGGGGGACAGTGCCCCGCAGATGGCAGGCACGTCCCTGCTCCGCAGCATGTCAAAAGTTGCCTGGATGGGGGAAACAAGGCTTCCTTCTGTAGTTTCTCCCAGGCACAAGGAATAGCCTGGGAAAGCTGCAGGGACAGGGAGTAAAAGACACTGTGTCATGGGGAGATGGAAATTATAAAAGCCATTCCCGAGACCTTGCAAGACTGGGAAGGGAGGTGAAGTAAGCAAGCAGAGGAGAAGGAAGGGTCCCATTGCTCTGGGACACCAGCTGGAGGTGAGGGTGCAGGCAGATGCTGAAGGGTGACAAGGTTTGCCTTTTTGCTACTGCCTTTTCGTGCACCAGCCTCTGCTCTCCATCCAAAATGTCATCAAGCAAGGGTCATCAGGCAATGGGATGCAGGGTAGCTCAGCTTTCTCCTGCTGCCTGCCACCCCTGAAGGTTCAGGTCCATGTGGAGCAGGAGGTATCTCTAGTGCAACCCCTGCTCCACGCAGGGTGGACTGCAAAGTCACACTGAGTTATCTGGGTTGTCCCATTCAAGCTTTGAAAATCTGTCCCTATATCTGCAAAAATACCAATTTACAAATTTAAGGCAACTGACCTTATAAATTAGGCTTGAAATTGTGCATGCAATCTCACGCACTCAGTTGGTTGCTCATATTTTCAAAACTCTGGTCTGAAACTTTTATGTCACTGCGAGTGCGTGACTTCAGCTTAATAGTCACAGCCTCACGGGACTTGGGAGAGGAGCACCCAGCAGGGAGTGTTACGAAGATGGGTCATCCTCAACAGGCCATTATTTAATAGCTGGACATGTTTCCTTGGTGTGTAACCTCTGCCTCATTTCGTAATCTTTCAGGGGCAGAGGTGATGTTGCCTGAGACAGCATTTGCAAATACAACACCGACAATATCATTTTGGAGAAGTTGATCTGTCTTCATGGCTTCTGGTACTAATTGCTCCTGTGAGAAGCTTGACTCTGCCATGATGACTTTTCGCATAGCAACACTATCCAGTTCACTAAAACCATTTCCTAAACATAAATAAGACCTTTTCTGATTAAAAAGGCACAATGATGAAGTACTGTAATCATCACTATTGCAAAATCTAGAAGAATAGTATCTACTGAAATTCGAAGGCTGGGCATGCAAAACATTAACATCTAAGAGAAGGCAAATTCCAGCTTACAACAGCTGGAGTTAGCTGAAGTTTGCAAGGAGCTGAAGTTTGCAAGAAGCACCACATTTCCTTGCCTAAAACCAGAATTTTCCTCCTTTCCCCGGGCAGCTGAGGGATGAAAAGCCTCTATTGCTCACCATCTCAAGCAGGCCTTCCTACCGTGCTGGTTTCATCTCTCATGTGTCCTAACAAGTGGTCTGGAGGTGTGCATGCGAGTGGGCTCCTGCCCACAGATCTGCTTATGGAGGGGTTTGCTAAGTGGCCCCTCCTGTCCTCTGGGATGCCAGAACACGAGGCATGTGGGGATGCCGGGCATGTGCACTAACTCTGGCTTCAGGTCTCTGAATGTGCAACGCTGCCCAAGAGCTGGCCTGATGAATCGGCGCTGGAAGTCACCCCCCTTCATCATGGAAAAAGGAATCCTACTGGCCCCGTTTACAAATTTCATGGGGCGCAGGAGGAAATACCATGCCTCTCTTTAAGATATGCATGCTCAGAGACACACCTCGAGGCCTCCTCCTTCCAGGTCATTTCTGACTTCTTATCAAATCTGCACTTATTCACGTGGACTACAGGGAAGGCTGAGAGAAGATGCTGCAGTTAGTATCGGAGTCTTGCTGCAAGGCTGGAAAATAAAACCTAACTGGGGTAGTAGTTGCATAAAACAGTGCAGAAAGGGAGCCGGACGTTCCGGAACATTTTTAACATTATTTGGGTCATTTCCCTTCCCTGAAATGTTGCTCTTTTGGCAAGATGAGTTACTGATGTGCTGCAGCCAAAGACTTTTTCGTATTTCTGTGGAAGAGCCAACTTAACTTCAAAGGGTACTTCCTTGCTTGCTTGAAAAGATCTTTTCTTACACACAAAACGGTTCAGTTTTCCCTGAAAGTAACCCAGTGCATACATGAAAATGGTATTTGGCTAACTCTGCCTGAGGCAGTGAAACCTTGTTTTCTGTTCTTTCAAAACCACCTACACTCAAACCCACATGGATGCAGCATACGTGTCCCTCCACAGCAGGTCTGCAGGGCGAGCAGGGAGCTGGTTAGACCATACATCGTTACACTGGGGTTTTGGACCATTTTTCAAACACATCCCTTAGTGGGAGCCTTTGCTAGCATCCTTGGCACCCTGGTGTTGCCACCTCTGCATGCTAGAAAGCACAGCCGGGGTCCCCATGGTGCCTGGCCCTGGTGCCCTGGCAGGAGCTTGCCCGGCAGGTGCTCCTGGGGGTCCAGGTTGTCCGTGGGCCACCAGCATCTGGGGGATGGGAGCATGGTGCCACTGGGCTGCTGTCAACCCCGGGACATGGCCACCCTCCCAGCCATGCCCAGGGCAGCAGCTGAAACCCACCATCTCCAGGCACGGCAGCGGGAGCTCAGTGGGTTAAGGAGCCCGGGGTCCCCAAACAGCTCCACCTGTGCCACTAGTGACGACTTCATGTCATCTCTAAGCGGCTGGTGACCCAGCACAGAGGCAGAGCTTTGGTGCCAGCCTCCCCCAGCATCCCTCTGTGCCTGTGCCAGAGGGCCACCAGTCTGGCTGGCACTGCGGGATGTACTGTGCAGTTACTCTCGGGGACCATATGGCGTTGCAGAGGGAGACCGAATGCTGCGGGATGGGAAGGGAAGCTGGCACAGGTGATGGGGACACCAAGTTCAGCTTGGAAACTACTATCATTACGCACAAAAATAAGGCACAACAGCTCAGTGGCTGGAGGGGATCTCTGTACTGCTGGTGGATAAAGGCTCCTGAAGCAGCATCCGCAGTGATGGTGTGATACAGGCACAGGCTCTGCTCAGGGTCAGCTCTGCTCAGGGTCAGCTCTGCCATGAGCTTACGTGTACCAGGACCATACACAGCAGCTCCTACTCACTTGCATTTGGACAGGCGAGAGAGGAACTGACAATGGGAAAAGACCTACACTGGGAAGACCTACACTGGGAATTCACACACCAATTTTGAAGATTTCCTCTTCGGGCAAACTGTGGGTTTTTTTCTTTTCTTTTTTTGGGGGGGCAGGGGAAGAAGAAAAGTTGACCTAGGCTTGCTGTAAGTGAGAGTTACAGGAGAAGGCAAGCCTTCACACAGCCAGCAGCCCCAACAGGCCCCAGGTTGCTCATTGGCTCTGTGGAGCTTCAACTCTGACGGAGGTTGGATGGACAACTTCCTGCCGCCTCCTCCTCTTGGGCTCCGCATACACCTCGCCAAGTCCCTCCCAGCCTGTCTCTCATTTCCATCCCTCACCCTTCTTTGGCTGCATGTCGCTTCAGCGTGTGGCTTGCTATCAGCACGAGGGGGGATTTTAAACTTTTCAAACATCACCATTTATTTGAATTTTTCGTATTGGCAAAGCTATGCCTAGTGTTGCAGCCTGAAAGTTGGGCATTGCCCGCTGTGCGTGGACACCAGGGCAACATCATTCCTCTGAAACGGGCTCCTACTAGAACAAGGTCCACACTTGAGACCGAATTTATGGGTGGCTGTGATGCTGCTGTTGCATGTAGCTTTGATGAGGATCAGCTATGCACAGCCATTTTCTCTTGCACACCTCACTCTGGAGCACTCCTGGCTCATCCCTAGCTCTCCCCGCTCTCACAGCCTCTCTTTGGACAATCCCACCTTCTCCTGGCACTGCTCAGCCTGACCACGTGGCCGTGCCACCCCACCGCTCAGGTGGCACATGGTGCTGCCTTGCCCGGGAGATGTGGGGCACGGGTGAGCAAAGGCTCGTGGCTGTCATGGCAGCTCACCTCCTCCCCAGTGAGTCACTGTGCCCCAGTATCAGTCAGCAGGGCTATTTCTGGTGGCCAGCCTGAAGCAGCACGAGTGCACGCATGGGACTGTAATGAGCCACTCCCAAGGGCTGGCTGGATTTTTTTGGGCGTTGCTGAGTTTGGCCAGCATGCACCATTTATAAAGGACTTGTTTTCCCGTTGCCCAAATGATTAGCTTTGGATGGTGACAGTTTTAGAAATGGACCTTGCTGGGCCTTTCCTGTAATGAAAACAAAAGGATGCTTGGACTCCAAATAGTGCTTTGGTGCTCCTTTACTGGGAATTTGCAAAGTCCTTCCTACCTGGGCATGGGATGCAAAGCAAGCGTAGGAAGCAAAGTCCTCAACCCTGGTGTCTGAGCCAGCCTTAGAAGCAGCTTGTACGGTCCCAAGGGAAGCTGTTTCCAGCCATTCACACACAGCACTGTGCAGCTCCCTACACCCCATCCCTTCCCAACCGACACGTTTGGTCTTCCCAGCTGCTGCAGGGGTCATGCCTCCAGTGTCCCTTCCCCAGCTGCCTCTTTGCTTCTGCCATTTAGCCAGAAGAGCAACACACTGTTTTCCCCAAGGTCCCAACAAAGGGACTAGCGCTTGGCCAAGGGCCTCCCCCGCCATCCTCACCACCGCCACACACAGGGAGCGTCTGGCAAACTGCTCTGTACTTCTACTGCAGCTTCTCTCAAAATTCCATTTGGGTTAACAGGGAAGCTCATTAACCTCCAGGCAACAAAACCCTTATTTCTCCTTCTTCCAATTGCTCCTCTCAGACTCTTCTGTCCATTGACATTTTTGCAGGATTAGAAAAACAAGGGCCTGAATTTAGAAGGAGTTAAGAAACCTGCAGAAACCAGGCAGCGAGCGAAACCCTCTTGCTTGCGGGAGGCATGGGAGACAGGAGGGGGAGCGGGGAGTGCAAAGAAGCACCAGCTACAAGAAAACAGGAAAAAAGAGACTTTGACTTTTCTCTCTCCCCCCATGTTGTTTCAAAGGCATGACCTAAACCTGACCTTCCTTCATGAACAGAGTGGGGAGCTCAGCACGTCTTCAAAGTATCTCCAAACCTACTGTAGGCTTCTCACACCAGGAAGCCCCGCGAAGGAGGACAGTGGAGGGCTCAGTCTTGGTCACAGGCTGATCTGAGGACAAGAAACCTGCTAAACCCAGGAGGAGAAAAGACACCTCTGGCTCCCTAATTTCACCTATTACTGCGAGCAGTGGGTTTCTCCACGCACTTGTATTTTCCTTTGCAGTTAGCATGAGTCTCAGTATTCCCCCAAGAGAAAATGAAACTACACACCAGAAGTCAACACAAACAGAGGCAGACCATGTGCAGAATCCCACAGCTCAGTGCAGACCAGCCATCCCCCTGGGGCTTTTGCTGGCAGGGTTTTCCCACCATCCCTTTTCATTCCCTCCCCCTCACCTCCAGCTTTGATTGCTCCAAGCACACAGCTGCTCAGGCAACCAGAATAGAGAAACAATCTTCCCCCTCCCAGGTTATTTCCCTGACCTCCCTCCCCAGGCGGTGACACAAACAGGTGAACCTACACGATGCAGGTATCAACCACCATGGGATACGTTTGAAAGATCTGATATGCTTGGGATATGATGTATTGCTCCAGAGAGAAATCCCTGCTTAGCTGCAGTCTGAGGCTCACCTGAAAAATAATCCTCAGCTATTAGAAAGCTCAGAGAGCTGGTAGCAATACTTGGTGTTCGGTGTACCTGAACAGCTATTTGTTGACTGTGTACCAGTCCTCTGAAGTGATATTTGTCATGAAGCCTCATACTGTTTAGACCTGTGGATGTGCCTATACAGAGCTATCAGTTCACTCAGCCAAACCTTATCACCTATGTCTGGCAATACATAAACTGTAATTACTTTGAATAACCTGGTCACTTATTACTTGCATAGTGTGAAGATATGCAGATTTCCATGTGAAATCCTTTAACTGGGTGGGGGAGAAGAGCATGGCATTAAAGAAAAAAATAAAAGAAAAAAATCAATATAACATTTTTCAAGCAATGGTAAAAGCCCCCTAACAGCCTATAATTGGATCTCATTGTTGAAGTATCTAGGCACTTGATAAGCATTTGCATAGCATCTAGCCACTACTTGGTGGGGATAAACACCTTAATTTGATAGAAGGGAAACTGGGGAAGAGATTTTAAGCCCACCTCCAGTTACCTGAAAAGCTGCTTCCCACTAATTCTGTAAATCTCATCAAAGATCAAAAGCCATCAGCAAAAGATCAGAAAATTGAACCCAGGTCTCCCAAGGGAAAGGTGAGCATCCAAACCATTAGGTCATGTTTTCTTTAAGTCACCTGCACTGAAAGTCTGATCCCTGAATATCCTGATCACTACAGCCAGGGTAAATATGAAGAGAGCTCCTCTACACAGCTCTGCTCAAAGCAGCTAGTCATCTAGAGATTTTGCACAAAGTACTGGAGCAGGTGGGTTATTCCCAGCAGGGTATTTTGCAGCAATTAACATCAGGACTGAAGCGCTGCATGTTGTACACAACCGCTGTGCAACATCCATGCAGTTGAGAAGGAGTGTTGGGGTCTGAGAATGAGATTTTGTCAGAAACACCCAGCATCTGTTACCAGAGTCCAAAATCCATCAACAGTGACCTTCACAGAACTCCCCAGTAAGTGCAACAATGCGTGTAGTGTACTGGAGCCAAGGTAGGGGAGGTTGGCCCAAATACAGTCACAGCCCCACACTGTTTTCAAAGATGAAAGAACAGAGTGACCACATCTCAAGGCACTGAGCTGGATTTATTCATTTGACCGTATCAGTATCAAACTAGAAATCATCTGTTTAAGATCATGTGTTACATAGGAGCAGCATTAAATAATAGACGTATGAAAAAGAGACTGTGCTTCAGAAAGGATTCAGTGTAAAACATACATAGTATGCCATTTTAACACAAATGCTTATAAAGAGTCATCCTAAGCATCAAAGAGAGTTTTATAAAAGTTTACGTTCTCATCCCATGGGATGTACAGAACTATGCAGTTTACATAGTTTTACTATCATCCAAAACATCATGTTTCAAATGTATGAGGCACAGCAAGAACAATATAATTCCATTTCCATAGGAACATCAACACAGCTTGTCACTAATGACACACTTTCCAAGCCATAGCACTCACGGCAATTATACACGTGTACAATTTTAAAGTATTAAAAAGCAAGAGTCTGGAGGAGCCTGCCCACTGTTATCAATAGGGAATAACATTTGCTCTACCCTTGAAAGCTACCCAAGATATCCTTGCAGTAGCTGTAACAGAGGAAGCAGGTAGAGTCACTGCCATGCTTTGTCAGGGCCAGCTTGCCGTGCTATTCCCAAAGTTAACCGATATAGCCAGTGAAGGATTCCCTACACCCATGGAGAAGGGTAATAGCACCCTGCTGAGCTCTGACAGCCCAGGGAAGATGCAAAGTTAAAACCATCTGTAACCAAATGATGCTTTGGCTCCAGAGATAGCTGATAGAAATTAGCTCAGCTTAAGGGAGGCCCTGATTTCCATTAAGAATGACCAGAGACTGGCCAAGTCTCAAAGACAGAACAAGACTGAACCAGTCTTTGACTGGTTAAATCAAGGACTTTTTTTTTTTGGAAGGTTTCTTTAAAGACAGCTCAGGTGGACTGAATCTTACAGCCCACATGCTCAATTTTTTTTTTTTGTTGGAAGTATTTGCAAGCATATATTACAAGTTTTATAAAAGTGCAAGGCTCAGCACAGAAAGATATCCTGGATTAAGACATTCCCAGCAGTGTTCTTTTTGCCTTCTCCTTGTTGGTCAGCCAGTAGACGCACAAATATCGTTGCTTGCGATCAGCTTATCAGAGCCCCTAAGGGTTTAGCTTAATCATCTGTGCAATTAAACACTGTTCACATTTTACAGCCTACAATGGCAACATTTTCATGTACAAATTTGAAAATCAAGTCTTAAAATCAAGGTCCATTTCTGACCTGCTGACATACAACGTTACTGGGTCAGTCGTATTCTAAGGCTGGTGGTCCCCTAACAATATTGAAGTATCCAGCTAGAGCGCCAAGATCTATGTAGAGTGATCTTTGCCTCTTTAGCAGGTCCGACTCTTCCATGCTCCCAGTACATAATGAGGAATCTAAAAAGGAAAGACAAACCATGTCCTTATTGCACAAATAGCTACATTAGTTCAGTTCCATAGCTGCAGACATTACTGGAATAATTGCCTAATATTTGCTTTTATTTATCTGCGATTTAGAAAGCTTCATTTTTAAGGACAATATAACATAAACCTCATATAAACCAAAATAAAAGATACCAAATCAGCCCACAACTCTAGGGCAAAGAAAGGTAAGCAGTTTGCTACTGAAAACAGCAAGTGTTTTTAACTGTTTAAAAAAACCCTCCATCAGCTGGGACAGCTAGGCAGAGCTTCCTCATCCTCTGAGCCATAGTGCTAAAAGAGAGTTCGGTGCAAGAAGAAACCCTGCTAGCTTTCTGCCAGTTGAGAATTTCCCTTCATTAAAGGGGAATTTTCATCTAAGCAGATGACATCCTCTTTGGGTAGCTGGGTGTGACAATAGAGAACAAATATGGGACCATCAGTTTCAATTTTTTTTTCTTTTAAATCAAGGTCTGAAGAAACCTTTGCAATGGCAGAACTCCCCTGAATACTTGTGTAATGAGTGTCCTGGAATCTCAAGCACCTAAAGTGAAGTTCCAGTTTAATGGTCAAATATTTTTTCATCTTCAAAATAATTGATTCAGATAGCCTGAGCTGGTCAAAGGATTACGCACGCACAAGGCAAAATCCAGAAGGAGCAATACCATTCTAGATGCAAAGACTGTGATTGATTTAAACATTAAGTGGATTCATTGCAACAGTTATGCATTACAGCACCCAAAACTTTGCATGGATACCTTTTCAAATACTTATCACAATCAAATAAACCACTTGTCTGGGGTCAGTTTTTAAATGCTTTTTGTTAGGACCCTTCAAACACATTTTAGAAGTAGAATAAAAGCATTTTGAAGCCTGTTAGCAGGTTGCTGGCACCAAATCTCCCTTGGTCTTGATATTACCTGAGGACACACCGAGTTTTCTAACTGGTTCGTGTATTACCCTTCATAAAGCGCTTATTAATGCCCAAGGGAACCGTGTTCTATCCTACAGTCATTTTTGTTTTTAGAACAAAGGGCTTGTACTGCTGACACACAGCAACGTTACAGTTATGGTTTTGCATGTGTCTTTAAGGAAGCAAAAAGTGTTGGTTTTGGTGGTGGTGGTTATTGGGACTTTTTTTTTGTTAACAAAAAAATCACTAGTATCACTAAAACATCTCTACTACTGTGACAAATTAAGGCAATTTGGGACAGCAGCCTATATATACTTCGTGAAGAAGTGCCCTGAATGACTGCCAGGGCTTTTTCATGAGCCAGCCCTTCCGGAGCTGCAGAATTCAGGCTAAGTTCTTCCCCTGTTGAAGTCAATGGGTGTTTTACATAACACTTAATGAGCTCTGGGTCTGATCTCATACAATTGGGATTTTTACTGGTCTCTTTCCATAAGCTTTTTGAGTTTCGTTTGTTTCTAAACTCACTCACATCAAGTTTTGACACAAAGTAAAATCTAGAAAGTGCACGGCAAGTAAACCTGATATTGTTACCTGTAATGTTTTCTGGCAACTGCAGCTCCTTTCTTGCGAGTAGTCTTTTCCTTTCAAACAACGCCGAGTCCAGACTCTGGCACCGCGGTTGCTCTTCTGGGGGTGGGTGTAAGGCTTCGTGTTTCAGTAAGTCTGCTGCAGACAGCCTGTGATTAGGATTCCTTTCTAGAGCTGCTTCTAGCAACTCCCTCATGGAAGTACTGCAGTCTTCAGCAATGTCCTCTAAAGGGGGAGCTTGCTTGTGTATCTGTTGGAATAAAAAAAGACCATCGAAACAGTTATTCCAAAAACAATGGAAGAGGAAGTCACAGATAACCACGAGCGGTCTGGGAATTCCCCACTTACAACTCATCATCTCCCTGAGCTGGGCTGATCAATTAGAACTGAACATGTAACTGCACAAAATCCACCTTTTTTAAAATCCCATTTTATCGTAAATTTAAAAACTCAATGCAACTCCAAGCAAGCCTAAAATCCTGTGCAATGCAAATTCACCAGATTTCTGTACCACGCTGGAAGAACCAGAGAATCAAATTTGCCAGGCTCCACTCTTTATCTGCAGCTTCTAAGCAAAACAGACAAGTAGAACACCAATGGGCTTGTTTCAATCAAGTTTCACGCTGTTCTAACCCTGTCCTTGCAGTAAACTCAAGGCCTGTAAATCGTAACACAAACCACAGAAATTACTCCAGCTCAGCCTCTGTCTTCCCCTAAATGATCAAAACCCACTTCTTCCCTCCCTCCCCCGAAGCAAAAAGGATGATATCATCTCTCTGACAAATATTTTGATAGTTTTTATATGACTGGAGCTTTCCCAACTAGAGTACAGGAAACCCTTCAACTGAAACTGAGCTACAGCTTTGCTAAGGACACTTACAATATAGAGGTAGGATGGATATGCAGAACGAGGATATCTGTTCACCCAGGGTGGGATGCCAGTTTGCATATGAATAATAGTAGCTCCCATGCTGTAGATATCCGCTTTTGTTGTGTGGCCTCTGCAGAGGATAACTTCAGGGCTCATGTAAATCTGTGAAGAATAGTCAAAAAAAGATTAATCAACAGGGGACAACAAGCAAAGACTAATTGTGACATTTTGTGATCCAGGAAACCCCCCTCTGAAGGGATGCATCCCACTAGTACCTGAAGCCTAAAGACCAAGCACCATCTGGGGAATAAGATATTTCTGCTCTGCACATTACCACAATCACAGAGATTTTCGGGTCTGGCACCTGGACAAACTCATATTCCAGGTTTGCCTTCCCCAGACAGGCCACAGCTCAGTGGCTGTGGGACTTAGCTGAGCTGTGAGAGGCTGAGGTTTAAGCCATGGCTCTGCTTCGTTCAGCTGGGTAGCAGGAACCTCATTCCTCCACAGCAAAAGGAGGTGCCTGAATTGCTAGTTTGTTTTGTGGGGCATTGCTGGGACTGCTCCATT
The DNA here is from genome assembly GCF_030936135.1 of Gavia stellata. NCBI lineage: Eukaryota > Metazoa > Chordata > Aves > Gaviiformes > Gaviidae > Gavia > Gavia stellata. Next base: position 17,514,909 of record NC_082599.1, on the reverse strand, counting down.
CTGCTTGAACAACATGGGCATGCACTAGGCTAAAGAGAGAGGGTGATCCCACTTCTAGCCACCCAGTTGAGGGTAGGAGTCCACTCCTCAAATCCCAGTTACATTGGATACTACACAACTCTTCTGGACAGAACTGACACCTTCCTGACTTCCTTACTCTTCTCCTCCTCTCTCCCCCTTATCCAATAACCTGCATGATGGGACATTATCCTAAGAAATGGGATAGGGAGGAACAAGTGAGGTCTAAGGCAAGGCATAAATTAAAAGCCAGGTCTCTTAAGTCCTGCTGCATGCCCTTTCCACCAGGTTACCCCACAGCAGCTATTAAGGCAAGCATCGCTCTTCCATCTTTCTTTTAAACCAAAAATTCTAATCTCATATAAACCAAAACACAGTTTCCATCCAAACATTTCACTCAAACGTTTGGATTTGTCAAGACTCTGAAGAAGGATCTGGTGGGAAGCTCCTGCCAGCTCCAGGCAGCTTGGAGCGCAGCTGGAGGAGAACCAGTGGGGCAGGATGCAGGAGGCACACCCCGTGGCTGGCAGGAGCTGCCGCACAGCTCTGCCACCGCCACTGGCCGAAGGAGTAGGTTTCATCACAACGTGGGCACAGCCCACAACACACTAGGTTAGCAAGCCGCCCTGTTTGCTTCTGGTTTCTACTTTTCCTTCACCCAATTTCCCTCTAAAGGAGTCAAACAGAACTTTAATTAGTTCAAGTCATCCTGCCACAAAGAATCACATTAAAAGCCATTAACTGACACGAGAGCAGGAAGTTAAGTCATCACCGCATGGTTTGACTACTTATTACCACAGATTGAGAACGGCTGTAGGGCTTACACAAATTCCAAGGAATATTTCCCAGTAAATCACATACCATATCTGCAAACAGAGCTTCAGATCAGAAGCATGTGCGAAGTTTCAGCAGGCATCTACAGCTGCTACTTACTCCTATCCATTGCTTTCCTCAGTGCTAAGAATAAGTGCGTCTGCACTTGCCACCTTTAAGTCTCATAAGGGGCAAAGAACAGAATTTCTATTTCTGTAAAAAAAGTCATCAGCAAATACAGTGCAACTTGAGTGAAATCTATATAAACAAAAAGCAGCTGCCTTCTTGAGGAGAAAACAATGCTGGAACAAGAACCTGTCTGCAGTTATAGTCAAAGTGTGAAAATGGTCAAGATGCACCTTGATTGCACAGGGATAAAAAGCAAAAGTTAGATGTGCACCAAAGCTGTGACTTCAGACTGATTTAGACTAGCCTAAGACTCTGTTGTCACCAAAGTAGGCAGCCCAAGCCTCAGGTATCTTCCCATTCTCACTCCTTCCTACTGCTGGGCTTGCACTTGTCTGCCAGTCAGACCAGAGACACAACCCAGCTAAGAACCAGTCCTTTTCTTTGTACTGTGCTAGTTTTAGTGTAGCATTCCTGCAAATGAATCACACCTTCCACATTCAATAAACCTTAGCAGACGACTTTTTCCTCCCCTTAAATGGTTGTAACTGAACCTTACATATTTTAACAAAGTGACAGAAGCATAATAGAAAGTGTAGCAAATGCCTAGAAAAAGTATTTCCTGCAAAGCAGTTTAATCACAACCATGGTATATTGTGCTGCATGCATTGTACACACATTGTTCAGAAAGCCCAGGTTTTTCATGCTACACCAACTAAACAAAATTTAACTATCTTTCAGTCATTCTGCCCAGAATTGCAACTATTCATTTTTGTAAACACAAAGAAGATTCACTACATTCAGACTTTCTGTGTTATAGAAGCAAATAAAACCCTTAAACCACCAGAGGAGAACATGCACAGGAGAAAGATAACTCCAACTGCCACTTCCTCCGTGGACACCAGTCCCTGCCAATATCAGACATAAGAGAAACCAGCCAGTTCACAGGCACGATGCTGCATGGCAGCGATAGAGCCCTAACAAGGGGTTGCACAACTATGTGCAGAAACAGCGCTCCTGGACAACTGCACCACTTCTTAAGGCTGCGTAATAGAGGGTGCAAAAGTCAGGAGGATTTTGGAGAGTCAAGATCTTACTTCGAAAAAAAATCAAGAAAGCCAATGCTATCAAAGACTACAGACGGCATTTGTGGGTAAGTAGATTAGCCACCCCACAAGGCTGAACACAGGCACTGTGGAGAAGAAGATGCCTAGGAAGAAGACTGTGAGCATCTGTGATGTTCCTGTAAGTCTTTGACTGGTATTTGAAAATCTCCTTTCCCAGCGCTCCCTTTGCAACCTTACTTCTGGCCTGCGATACTGCAGCAGAACAGCAGGATTGCTGGTTCCGGGGACTGGCTAACCTGTCCCTGAGACAGCAAACACCAAGCACCACCATGTTTCAGGGTTGTGGGGATTATCTGCTTTCTGAGGACATGACAGCAGGTGCTCAACAGTGCAGAATAATTTTCTTCCTACTAAATGAAGAACTAAGTGTTTTTCGCAGTTGTTCTTACCAACATGAACTTGGCCAGTCCTCCAAGAGCCAGAAGCACATAATCACCAGTGCACCCCACAAACATGGAAATTTCCTGTTTACACACATCTCCTCCTTGGGAAATACCTACCAGGGCTTCAAACTCATTCCCACTATTTTTTTAATTCTCATTAACAGTACACAAAACCGCTCCAAACAAACAAACATACAGAAAAAATAAACCAAAGCAAAATAAAAAACCCACAAAGCATATACATTAAATGCCAGAAAACACATTGCTTCCAGTACAGTAAGTATTTTAAGCTCTTAACTCCCCTGACTTCCAAGACAGTGAAAACAAGTGTTCAAGTATTTTCCCAAACATCTTGAAAACAAATAAACAAACAAGCCTGACGTTCTGTGAAATCTTGGTTTATTCTACCCTTCCAAGGACTGAAATGCTCTTTGTCAGCTATAGAAGTATCTCCTCTAAGCACATGCCTGTACTGTGGAAGACTATCAAAATGGTAAGCGCCAACATTTCAGCTGAAGTGTTTCCTGTAAACAACCTCCTCCGGCAACAGAGAGCATGCAAAGCCACATTTGCAGCAGCTATCCAAGCTAATTGTTGCTGCTTGGTGATTTGCTAAAGCTGCAGCTCTGGAAACACTTCAGTGTGAGGGTAGCCCAAGTGTCATGCAGGATCTCTCTGCAAATTCAGAGTGAAAGTCACTGAGAACATTTAAAAGTCCCTCACCTCCATCACTGTAATGTCCAAGCAGTTTACCAGATAATCATCAACCGTGCCATACAAAACCCCCGAAGGACAAGAGGGTTACATGGAGATGAGGAACAGAGTTTAGAAATGCTAAGGGACAAAACTCAGAGGTCTGTAATTTCTGCGGTTTCAAAGGAGGAGTCAAACAACTGTGATGAGCAGGCCACCCCAGCCCAGAGCTGGTATCTCAGAAGAAATCTTTGCTAGAGCAAAGAACAAATTCCTGTCTGAAGCGTCTCTGACCAGCAGCTGATTCACTGCAAACAACCCTCCTCAAAGTACTGTTCCCTTTGTTTGACTTCAGTGAACCCCGATTTCTCTTTGACTTCAGATTTAATAATCACTAACAAATGGGACTGCAGAGAAGGTAACATGGCTTTCAGACACCTGATTCGCCATTCAGCAAGTTGAAAATAAAACTATAATTGAGATTATACTAATGTTTGTTTGTAACTTTTTGATAAGTTATTAGAAAACTCTTGTACCCAAGCTTCTACCCTCAAGCTCCAAATTTGAGCTTACGCATCACAACCATGGGAGTAATACAACATAAGCGCTTTTGTCCCTCCAGCTTCTTACCTCTGTTCCTCTAAGGTCTTTGGGATAGTAAATGTCTTCAGTCATTTGAACACTTAGGCCAAAATCCACCAAAACAGCCTTGGTTGACATAAAGACAATGTTGCTTGCTAAAAGAAAAACAAAAATGACAACATTTAAGTTTCTAGCACATTGGGCATTTATTTTACAACATGCCTGTTTCATTTGGATGTTAGCCTGAAAAGGGCAATTAGCACAGTCCTCCTCCTAGCCAAAACGGGTCTGTTAGTGATTGGGGCCAATTTTAAATCATACCTTTAAAATCAAACTGGACTGGTTTACGTAAAAGACGAATCAACACTTGGTCATTTTCCTAGCTTAAAAAATAAAAGAGAGAGAGAGAAAATGGCTGAGGGTAAGGCAGGAAGGTGGAGGACTGGTAGGCACCTCAGCACAACAAGGCTTGCTCTGAAGACATTTAATGGTCTCCAAGGTGGAAAGCATGCGGTGCAGGTCTGGCTATAAACAACAAAACTGTCGGTCACCAAGAGGTTTCTCTACACTACCAGTTTAAATGAAGAGAGAAGTACAGAGGAACCGAGGCCCCTCCACAGCAGCCACAGCAGTCTCCTGCACTGGTCAGCGAGAGCAGCTCAGCAGGATGACAGAAGAGAGACTATGGCTGCAAAAGTAATAAAAGATGGAGACTTCCAAACTCCCACCAAATTGCAGCAGTATCTAGGAGCTTAATTCACTTTCCTTCACAAAATTGCCTAAGGCACAACTTTGTACTCAGAGGCTTTCTTTGCATGTGTATTTCTGATCAAATATTTATGAAGGTAGTGCTCTGTGTAAGCCTTGAGAAATTCTTGTTTGCTGTTCCAGAAGACAGGGACAAATGAAGTCTCCAAGTTATACAACAGAAACGCATTTTCTCCCAGAGGAAACTGTGGGTCATTTTCCATCCTGACAGTGGCCACCGTGACCATCCACTGGGAAGACGCGAGCTTTGATTTCAGCAGTACCGGTTCCTGAAGCAACCCTTCACATACCTGCCTCCTTACTACTGCTACAAAACTACGTAAATAAATTTGTAATTTTAGGGATACCTTTCCCTGCAGGCAGAAGCCTGGCCAGGGTTTGCACCCAGGCACCTCCAGCCCCGGGCAGCCTCCACCTCAGCTCCTGCCCTGCATCCGGTAATGCAGAAAAATGCTGGCAAAAGCAAAATGCACTCACATCCACCACATGCACAAAAGGCTGGTTCTCCTATCCACGATGTAGATGTAGTCGGTTGGGTTTTGGCTGGTTTGGTTTTTAAACCTTTTAATTAATGTCTTTGTTACTGCCAATTACAATAAACCCATAGGAAAGACTCCTACTACAAGTGAGAAACCACAACTAAGGGAAAAATTAAGCAGTTTTACAGCTGTCAGAATCTCAAAGGCTTACATCTGAAGTACTGACCCACATTAACTAAAAAAAGCAAAACTGAGATAAAAATTTAGCAATTCCTGATAATCGTCTTCTGTCAACTATTTATTGCAACACTTCATTTTGAATACTTCTATTTTAAAACCTCAAGTTTAGCAAAAATTAACTTGCAGAAGAGATACATCTTCATTAGAAGCACTGCTACTAGAAAGGCAGAATTTATCTGTCTGCAGGGGGAGGTGGTGCTGGGAGAAACAATATTTAATATTAAGTGTAATGCATTAAAATTTAATTTTAAAGCCATTTAATATTAATGTGTTTAATTTAGGTTTAATATCAATACATTTTGATTATTTACACATGTTAATACCCAGAACTTTTTAAAAGCAAATATATACTAAAAATTGCAGTAATTCTTGAAAGAAAAAAAACCAGTACAAATTATGTATTTAGTTCCAAAGTATCTCAACCTGAGGAACAGCCATGCAGAAACATAAAACCTAAAAGAAGGTGCAAGTGGAAGGTGGGCATGGGAGCATTTAGGATGAATTTACATGGAAGGAGGGAAACTTCTGGCTTAAACCAGACTGATAATTTTGCTAACTTTCTTAAGGTTTTTATTTCGTGTTGCTCAAGAAAGGCAAAGGAACTATGACTTTCAAATCATCCTCTCCACTGAAGTGAATTAATAAATAGTGTAAACAATGATCATCTCTAGAACCTGACCTTGTCATTTGTTGAGCATTATCCATCCCTCCCTCTCACAGATGTGAGGCTATGTGCCCCAGCCCAGTCCCAGGCTCTGCACCAGAGCCCCAGCCCAGCCTGGACCTGAAAGCACTCCAAGGAATCACACACACACATACGTTTGATATCGTGGTGGATAATCCTCTTGGAGTGGAGAAAGTCAAGTCCTTTCAGAATATGCTTTGTCACCCAAATGATTTCAAATTCTCTCATAGGACCACAACTCTCCAGCTTTTCCATGACAGATCCTCCCTCTCCGGCTTCCATAAAGAGATGGATCGTCTCATCCCACAAAATAGCACCGTATAATTCAGCAATGTTTTCGTGACGGAAACACGCCTGTATTTCAACATCTGATGGTTTGAACTGTTCCACTGGGACCTAGAACATTGAAACAAAACCACAGAAAACAGCTCAAAAAACAAGTTATCTGTACTAACACTAGTTATCCTATAGATTAAAATGGAAGACGGAAGCAAAGCACTCCTATCCACTTGTTAAAATACGGAGCTTTATTTTGATCCTGTGACTTGTTCTTCCTTTCCAGTTGAGATACATCCTGTTTAAAGTTGAGAGAGTTTTTGGAATCATGCCCAAATAAGAAGTGCAATCTTCCAGAAAAAGCAATGTAGCAAGAGTTATTCCCGTCAAAATCCGGTGGTTACGCAAAAGCTCTATGCAAACTTCCTGGTGAAGGAGATAAAAATCCCACTGCTTTTTCCATTAGCTTTGTGCAGTCTCATCTGCTCTACCAGAACTATATACTCGTCTGACACGTGGATCGGTGCTTGCAGAGCTCAGCACAGTCTACAGACTAACCATGCTCAGGACCATTACTGACCTCAATTCAGTCGTTATCAGCACTGTTTTATGGCTTACAAGAAATGAAACCTGCTTTAAAGTGAGCACCCAGCACTGTATTTCTTTAAAAAGTACTGGCGGCAGATTGCTAAGACAACAAAAAGCAGTGTTTGCTTACACACGGAAATGCTACTACCACTCTCTTTATTCTCCTTCCCTCAGACTTGTGGCTGTGAACCAAGAAAGAGGCTAATATTTTTATTGCAATAAGAAATACTGTTTGTATTTTCGGAAACATTAGGATGCTTTAATACTGCAGTGGGTTATGCAGGAGCGGCAAACTAAATCTGTCCCCATGTGGATACACTGGCTGCAATGGAAGGACGTACAATTGCCTCCCCAACTCTTTCACACACAGAAGTAATACAGGTACTTATTCACGAGCCAGGGGATATAGAGCAATGTCCCAGCTGAGCTTTTACTGGTCTTAAATATTAACTGCCCAATTCAGAATAGTATGTTGAAAGGTAAAGTTGAAAGAAAACGTTGGATAAGAATAAGGGGGTGCTCAGAAGTTTTCTTGAGACATCTCACAACCTTAAGCTCAGTCAGTGCCCAAAACACAATGAGAGTTGCACGTAAACTGAGATCTCAGGGACATTAATAGCACTAGAGTAAAGAAAACTTAAGTCTGAGGACCCCAGTTAAAGGACAAGATCCTAAAACCATCTGCAGCAACAGGGTTTTGCTATTGCCGACAGCAGGGACGTGATCTCATGCTGATATTTTACCACCCTGAGTACAGCAGGACAAGTAGAAATTCTTCTACCCCCACACTGTAGCAGGCCTGCCCACGTGGCAGTTACACATACTTCCAGATACTTTCAAAATGCAGAAGCTTTTGCAGTCTCAGAGCCAAAAAATTAAAACAAGTTAACAGTTAAAAATGTGCATTTTTGCTACCTTGTGTAAGCCAAAAAACCAAGCTGATCATCAGCCTAACAGTGGAATTTGATGCAGACATATTTGCAAATATGCTGTATGTACTATGTCATACAGTATTTGCTCAGAGATAAAACTACTGAACTAACATACCAGTTTGCACGCCATTCGTTTCTTGGTTTCTCTATCTTGGGCTAAGTACACCTTCCCAAAAGCTCCCCGAGGAATAAAATCAGAGCCAATGTTCCTGTAAGTCAGCTTCCACGGAAACAGGAGCACATCCGAGTCAATTTGATAGCGCCCATTCTTGGGTGTGATCTGTGGAGTTACATTAAAAAAAAAAAACAAATCACAATGAAGTTAAAACTACTTCAAGCCTAATTAATTTTATACGTGTAGTAGAAAAAAATATATATATATCTCACATATATGTGTAGGATGCATACGATCTGTTCAGCAGTCTTTATTTAGAAACACCAAATGGGAACAGCATGTGAGGTGTGGCATTCATTCACAGCCCAGGCATCTGTGTTTCTTTCCAGTGACTAACTTACGAAGTGTAAGTTGCAATTAATTGTCTTGAAACAACAACAACAGCAGCTGGGTTAATGAAATTACCCACCTCTTGTTATTAGATTTACCTGCACATGGTTGTCCTTCCTGTAATCTGCTAACTTGTTATGCCACATACCTGTTACTCACAGGCTATCTTATACAATGTGAGCAAGAGTTTCAGCATTTCCTAGTATCACATGTACTGCTAGGGGAACACATTTTAATTTTCCATTTTGTATCAGAGTTTCTGCCGCTTAGTAAAAAGTCGAAGAAGTCTGCCGTGATTTTACCAGCCACCTTCTAGTTTTATACTGTAGTTCAAAAAAAAAAAAAAAAAAAAAGCAGGAGTCACACTATCTACTTTAGGTGGGTAATGTTGGGAGCTTTCGTTCTCTGGACTGTCAACAGGTGAGGAGGGCTCCTCGAGGAAGCGATTCAGAGCATCTAAGTCAGTATCTTGCTCTAAATCTTGCTTCAAAACAGCTCCCTCCCTCTGCATATGACAGAGAGAGACATCAAACTCCTAACTACAGCCATGTGAATACTGCTTGAGGTTTGATGTTATTTCTTCGGTCTCTTAATATTCTTGCAGCTAAAGAATTAGTAATGTTTCCTGTGAATACGCTTCTAATTAATTCAGGGATATGCAGTATTGTCAGTATCTGGAATATCATTAACCTGTTTACTATTAAGATTCTTGCAGATATGTAAAAGCAGATCAAGGATACTTATCACTTCATGTCTGTCACATGGTCTCATGTACTCAGCTCTTCAGCTACCCCTTTTAAAATAACAGCATATTAGCAAGATTATTGGGTTTAGATTTATTTTTAAGATGTAACGCACATAATCTTTCTGTGCTTTAACTACCTTCACGTTTTTCAATTAGGGAAGTATCTTCTTGACTGCTAAACTGTCATTTGTGACTAGTATCTACATGAAATAAGTTGATTCTTAGAAGTTCTTAATTTTGGGGAGGATAAGCTTCTTAATGGTTGGGGGGGTGGGTGTCTTTTAACAAAAAGTATTTTGCTTAGGATATGCAGAATGAGCCTCCCCTCTACTTATCAGAGCCAAGGTAAAGACTCTAGCAATCCGTACATCTCGTAGCATCCTGCTCGCTTCTGCATTTCAAGGGGTTGAGACTAGCTAATCCACATGGGTTATACCTATCCTGGAAATCCAGGAAAGTAACACAGACCGAGTGGAGTGGATTTGCAGAGCAAGAGAGCAACGACCACCACACTGCTCATATTTTCAGAAGGCTTTCAGGACTACTTCCTAGCCTAGTCCTGTGAAGTGAATGCCCATTTGTAGCTGTAATGCATCCTCCAGTTTAGTTTCAACTGAAAGAAATCCAGCTTGTGCGCTCCAAGACCCTTCGTGACACGAGACATGGTGCAGTCAGTGGGAGTCACCAGGCAATCAGAAACACTCCTGATCCTAACTAGAATGCTATTTACAATGTAGATGCACCTGCTGAAATGCATGTACAGGTAATGCCCTGCCTCCAGTCCTCAGTTGCTCAATGGATCATGTGCACTTAAGAGTACTCGGTTCATACCAATTGTATGCATCTATAGAAATAACATACAAGCAAAACAACCACGAGTATGCAGAACAGTGTCTATCGTAAGTATAGGAAACGTTTAATATTACTAAGTGTCACTTCAGAGTTACAAAGTTTAAAAAGTGACTGTTTTGCAATACTGCAATGTTCCTTCCAAATCAGAATAAAACAATACCTTGTGCTATTTCACATCTGAGTAACCAGCAACCCTCAAGCAACCGCCGTTCACATACAAAACATATTACATACAAGATTTTTAAGATGATCTATGTAGAACATCTTAAGAAAATAAAGCAGCAGCACAAACATATATGAATAAACTTCCATTTCATAACTGATTGTTTCCAGAGCAGCTGATTTTAAATAGAAGTCCAATGACACTAATATCTACAGATGCTCGTACAACACAAATCATTTTGGGGAAAAAAAAGAACATATATCAAAACAATGCATCTATACTTGAATTTAGCGGTGTGTGATATCACATAATATTGCAATTCTCAAAGTCACACTTGATACTAAATGCTTTTTCTCCTTATATTATTACTTTTTACATTTTATGCAGATAGAATGAATTCAGCAACAATACCAAAACAGATCCTAGACCTTTATTGGGGAGTTTTGCATAATGAACTTTTTACTGCATAAACACAAGGCACTGGAAAACCCTTACCATTTCCCAAACCTGTAAGCCATGACAGTTGTGGCTTTTACTTTTTTACTGCATGTCTCAAGTTTGTATTCAATGTTGGGAAATGTTTTCTAATCTCCAACCATACCAAGAGGCAACATAGAGTGGATCTTTCTGAACAAAAGACCTTTCTCCATAGCTGTCTGAGACTGCAGATGCTATAACTGATAACTTCAGAGACCCCCTCCAGTCCCAGGTTTGCACAGGGAACAACAGCCTGACTGTTACTCTTGGGACTGGGGGTGATCTTTATTTAGCTTCATTAATAACTCCTAAGGTCTACTAATTTTCAAGTAAAAAGAAAAGAGACATACCATATTCAAGAGGATTCCAGATTCTTGCTGTCTGCATCCTTTAAATTGTTTTGCAGCGTTAGACACCTGATTTGCAAAAGCAAGCAGGTCTTCCACAGTCCCGTATTTGACAGACGACATCAAAGAAACCTCCCTTTCACAAAACAGTAAAGATTCCGCACGTTCTTCATTTTGATTTGCCTCTTCACACATTGTAATTAAGCTGTCTTCATAGACTGCAAGGTCTCCACCTGGATAAAGGTTTTCCATGATGTCTATCACCTCAGACATATTTAAATTAGTTAGCAACAAGTCAATCTCCTCTTTGCTATCACTACCCGTGCTCATATACTCCATTACTGTCCACTTTGCAAAACCACTCCTGAAAAAAAAGAAACAAGCAAACCTGAAAACACTTTTCACCTAAATTTGTTTTAGCAAAGTAAGAATGAAAAGAAGTCAACAGGGACATAGACAGCTCATCATTATACAGTTAGATTTAAAATTATTAATTTGTATTATGAAGAAAATCATAATTAGTAGACTGGGTAAAGAGGAAATGGAGAAAAAAAAATCTTTGCTAGTGAAATTTTGTTCAGAAGTCATTAGTGAACCTCCCCTGTCATTCATTCTTGGAATTTAGTTTGATAAAGCTTTTGGTTAGAGGAACTGGCACAGTAAGGAAGCACAAACTAGTTATATTTTGCTGGATATGCAAAAATGAAGGAGCACCCTCAATACAAATGAAGGAATTCATTATTTGGAAATGAATGACAAAGGGAGATATAAACGTACTCAATTAGTTTATCCCCAAGTTTTTATGAGCAATTTATGTGATGTGTCCAGAAAGAAGAGAAGGTCATGGAGCAAGATCATTCCACTAGTAATAAGCATCTGTTAGTATCATTGCATAAAGCACAAGTTAAGTCACCACCTGAGATACACAACCCATCTTTTTTGCAAGTAACTGACCAGAACTAGGCTTGAACTGAAATTTTCACCAACTCCAGAAGGAAGTCAGAAATGGAGCTATCGTAAAAGCAATGAGCTTTTGAAGCAGTTTCTAGCAGTTTGTTCTACCCTCACTATCCCTAACAATAAATTTTTAAGATCAATCTTGGCCATTTTGCAGTGAAGTGACTTTGTAGTGAAGTGGACTTTCACTACTAGAAACTGCATTCAACATCCCAAGTCGTCCTTTCCCATCCCAGGTTTCTAGTTTAAGCCAGAGAGAGTTACTCTATTCAAGTTAAAAACATGCATGGTCAGTCATTAAAATACTTACACAAATAGTTTTCAACACATAAATGTCTAGGAGCACTTACCTTGTATTTATCCTGGTTACATCACACAAACCCATCAAAAACGTCTCAGTATAATCCCTAAAGTCGTCATGCTTCTTGAACCCTTATTTACCACTGATGATAATTTCACAGCGTTCTTTAGCAGTCTATTAAAAAAAGCAAAACAAATAAAGCCATGGCAGACCAGCTGAAGCAGAAGGACTGGTTTATACTCATATGATCATTTGCTTCACAGACTTCATGGAAAGAACAACTAGTAATCACAAGGCTGAGATAACAGGGGATTTTTTTGCAGAAAGAAAAAAAGATGACAGCTCAAAAAGAATCAAGCTACTGTATGATCATCCAGATTTCCAAGTAGTAGTGAAAAGTAAGTTTTCCATGATTAGGTCCTAAGTTTTATTCTTTGCTAACACCAAAGAAGAGAAGGATCTCCTTTTCCTCTAGCAGAACCGAGTAGAACATGCCCTGTTTAGAGAGCTCTCATTTCCCTTTTTCATAGTCCACTGCAACCATCTATTTTGGGTAAAAGATAACAACCAGACAAAAAGATACTTGAAAAAAAAAAGAAAAGCAGCAAGCACAACCTATTTATCTCAAGGACAAGCAGCAGACTCGGTCCCCTGAGGCCACGAAGCAATGCCGTTTACCCCGGTAAAGTTTCTGGTTATGATCATTATCTTTCTTACCCTCCCCGCAAGGACGTGGAAGCCTTGTGGCACATATTTCTCATGGGTTAAGAGTATTTACGTCAGCTCTAACGTTGAAGAAAACCGAGTAAAATGACGCGGCTGACTTGGCAAAGAAACTCAGACCACGTGCTGCGAGTTCAAAAGGCAGGACAGGACAGCTCAGCAGATGCAGCATAGGAAAAGGCAAGGGGAGTGCCTCCAGTGCAACATGCTCCCTTTTGAACCCCTGGGGTGATGGTGGCAGAGCAGCACCGCACCTCCACCGTCCCTCCAAGACGGACACAGCAACTTTCACCAGCACTCTATACCAGGTCGCCCAGCCTCAAGTCAACCTGACAGCACCCCTAGCATTAGGGCAGCCGGGTAGGAAACCTTGTGGTCACTAGCACTACTCGAGCGGTGAGCAGCCAGACTTTGTATCCGGGGTGCTGAGAGATGTCAGGTTTTTCCAACCTACGCAAGAAATAAAAGATGCTAGGGGTGTTTTCTAACCTGTAGCATCCCACCTTCGTGCTCTATGCCCAAGCTAAAGGCTGTTAACAAAGCCTGACATTATTTACTCTCTATTATAAAAGAAATTGCTGGTTTTCCCCACAGCAAAACTTTTATTCATTGCTTTTTCTGGTGCTGAATTAATGGGGGTGGGGAGAAAAGAAACAGTCCAGTCATAAAAGAAACAGAGACTCTATGTGAAAGCCAGGTCAAGTTAGAAACTAGTCCTGAGGGACTTTCTGAAGAAAAACACGAGCCTTCAGATGCTCTAGTCTTTTGTGGATAGAGACAAGTACGTACCGCAATTAAACGAATTCACATTCAGGTAACGTTTTCATACATCTGTAGAGTTTAGACCAAATGCAGCTTTCCACAAGCGCCAGCTCTGCTCTGTTCCTCAAAATGTTCCCAAACTACAGCACAATACTAATAATATTCTCAACAGTTTCACTACTACCCAAAAAGCTCTGAATAACAAGAAAAAGTGACAATAACCTGCATATTCTCACCTCTGTGCTTGTAGTGCTTGAGAAAAGCTGCAGACCCTTCATTTTTCCCTATATCTAGCAAATTCTAAACAGTAAATGTTCACATAATGACAGCAGTGTCTAGACTCTGTAAAGCTGATTTTTTATGCAGCAATTTATATATTATATTTTCACCACTGGCAAAAAAGGTGTCCAGTTACCAACAGGGAATTCATTCTCCCCTTTTTCCCTAAAATCCTGTACAAGTATCTGTGCTGGGCACCTAAGTAATGTTCTAAATCATTCTATACAAGTCAGTTAAATGAAGAAATTGCATCACTAAGCATGTTTTACTTATGTTCTCAGTTAAAAACCTGGTTACCTACAGCGGAAAAATAAAACTAAATGTAAGCACTTAAGTCGGTTGCTGAAGCACAAGACTCTTTCTCCAGTTCTGCCATTATTTCAACATCATCACATGAGTAATTTGCAAGCCAAAGGTTTATTTCTCTATTTATCACAAGTAGCTTTTCCTTAAACCCCTTTTTCTGAGAAGCGTGCTGCTTGAGAGCATCCTTATATCCACCATATTAAAAATAAGAGTAACTGGATACCAGACTTCAGAGCTCCTGCAGGATTTTTTTGTGTCACAGATCAACAAAGCAAAAAACCAAACAAAATATACAACAAAAATTACAAAAAAACACCCCCCAAACAGAAAAACTAACCAAAACCTGCACAGACTGGCTCAACACAATCATACAGCCATAATAAAGATTTCTTGTGCCCCTTTTAGGGAGTAATTTTCTGGTCTAAGTGGCAAGTAACCATCCACTAGCGACAAAAAAAGTCCTTATTTGCTTTTAAGAAAAGTTATCGACAGACCTTGAAAAACACAATCCCTTTGGAAAAAAGTTCTGCTATTAAGAAACAAGAAATATCATCAATTTCAATTTCTACGTAATTTCAGATTTTCAGTTGGGTCAAAAATAAAAACTGAAGACCTCCTAGCGCTGACAGTGGCGACAAGTTCACCTGAGGCAGGGAGGTGTCCCAGCGCCCCCCCCCGCCCTGCAGCCCCCCGGGGACAGCACAGGTGCTGCAGGTCAAACCACTCGCGCGGCAAAGGCGATGCTGTCCGGGAGGCGGAGGGCAGCCAGGATCCCGCCCGGCTCTAACCCCCCGCTTCTCCACCCCCCGCTGCCAGCCGCCCGAGCTGGAGGGCGAGCGGAGAGAGACCCGAGCCGCCTCCGCAGCCCCGTCCCGCCGGGGCTCTCCCGGCGCCTCCCCCCGCGCTGCCCCCCCGCCGGGAGGCCGCGCTGCCCCCAGCCCCCTCCCAGCCCCGCTCCTCCCGCCGCCCGGCCCCGCTTACCCGCGGGGCGCCGGGAGAGGCCGCGCCGCCCGTCCGCACGCAGCCAGCGCCGGGGCCGCTCCGCCGGGTCCCGCGGGAAACTCCCGGAGGCGGGGAAGGGCGCAGGTAGCGCTGCCCGCCCCTCGCCGAGGGCGGCTCCGGCCGACGTCTCTATTTCGGTTGCCCGGAAGGCGGGAGCGAGCGCCGCCCTGCCCCGGGTGCAGAGCAGGGGGCGGCCGGGGCGAAGCGCGGCTCCGGCTCTGCCGTAACCCCGGCGAACGCTCTCGTCGTGCCCCAGCGCGGCCCTGGCGGTGGCATTTCCTGATGGCACCTGCGAGTCGCTGGCTGGTGGCGTCGGTGAACCCCTTTCCTGCCGCCCCTGACGTTCCCGTGGGCAGCGTGCGCGCCCAGAGGGGAGCCCAGCAGCTCGCTACACATAGTTCAAGCATTGTCTGAATAAGCCTTCAGCTACAGCTCTGGGGGAATTTAGGACAACAATGTGAAAGATTCGTTAGTGGCGGTAGGATTGAAATACTCTGGGAGACGGTGCTGTGAGTTTGGTAATTGCTAAAACTGGGCAGGACTGCTGATAAAAATTTCTGATCCAAAAGGCAGTAACTCTTGCAGGACTGTGCTGCCTAATAGCTCCTCTTCAGTGAATTAGTTTTTGATTAAGGAGAGAGGTGGCACCTCTTGATCACCAAAAACAGTTGCTGCAGCACTAGAAGTTGATGAGTTGAACCTGTCTCCAGATCTCATGAGACACGAGCTGTATTTTCTGTCTATTATCTGCACTACAATGACTATTTGTTTACTGAAGTCAATGGCAAAACTTTCATTAGAAAGTTTCAGGACAAACCAGAGGCTTCAGTGTTTATTTACGGTACATACAACTCCTTTTCTGTTTATACTACCCAGACACACTGACTACCTTGTTTAAAGGCTACCTCTCCTATGTTGTTCAAAATTGTCCAAAGTGTGGCACAAATGACATTCTGAAACGCGCAGGGATTCAGACAGACTCACTACTTGATGTTGGTTTCCTCGGCATCACAATTTAGTATGTGGAACGCTGCTAGAAGGGTTGACCTGTGTTCACACATGGTTTCTTCTCCAAAATATACAGATGATAAATACATTGGCAAACCTCCATAAAGAAGTATGTGTCTTCTTCGCTGAGTTTGACATTGTTCAATTGCACTACTGAGTGTCTTTGCTAAGAAACGTCTGTGGAAAAATGCAAGAAAGTTGAAGATGATTAAAGGAAGAAAAAACAGAGGAAGGAAATGAAGGGGATTGTGAAAGAAGGTAGGCTACAGGAGAGGTAAAAAGGAGAGAGGCCAGGCCTAGGAGAGGGTGGAATTGGCAGCACCTTCAAGGTGGGAGGTTAAGGCTGAGTAACACATCCTTAACATGTAGCAGCTCTCATGCTAGGATACCTTAGGTATCCTCTTCCAGGAACTTGCTTGGGTTATTAGTTTTCCTAAATGCACAATTAATTTTAATGAAACCATTTTCCTTTTTTAGACCAGCTTCAAAGGGAAAAAGAGGAGGAGCTTCTCTCTCTCCACATCAATGAATTTGGGAAGGACAAGTCATAGAATTCCAGAGGAAACTTGCGTACTTACCATGGAGAGATGAAGGAAACACAGGTTTCTGCTCCATGGCATGCGTACATAGGATATAAATTGAAATGCAGTATTTTAAAAGCAATTTACTATCTGTCTTCTGGATCATCCTGGGATACAAAAAAAAAAAGATAATAAGGTTATAGCAATTACTTACAGACCCTGACTTACCCAGAAGCTACCACAAGTGTAGTAGCTCAGCAGTGAAGACCTGCTAACACACGAAGTAGTCACATGGCCCCTAACATACACTATGGATGTCCCCACAAGTTCTACATAAATGACAGTTTTTAAATACTAAAGAAAACAACGCCTTCTCCATTCCACATCCAGGGAACCATATAGCAGGCCAATGACAACTTCCTGGGTGCCCTGCAGCTCTGCGCCCCAACCACTGCCTTTCTGGCCCCTGCAGAACACGCATACTGCTGTCTCTACAGTAACCCCGCTTTTGCATCCCTGGCATGGGACTAGACAAAGGTTTTATTTCCCCGTCAGGTTCACCTCCACGCCCAACTTTACCCTCCTGCCCTTGGCTGGTGGGGCTCGTGCAAGGGGTGACCGCAGGCCCCAGCAGCCTGGCATGCAAGAGGCCCAGGCCACTGTGTGCTTCCTCATGCCAGGCAGGCAGCTGCCTGCACCCACACGTCCTGGGCCTGGCCTAGGTAGCTCAGTTTATTCTCCCTGCCTGGAACAGGCCGCTGCCCGCACCCACACGTCTTGGGCCTGGCTTGGCCTGGGCAGCTTGGTTTGCTCCCTCCGGCCAGAACAGACGGCTGCCTGCACCCACACGCCTTGGGCCGGGCCTGGGCTGGCCGGTTAGGTTTGCTCCCTCATGCCAGAGCTGGCAGCTGCCTGCTCTCAGACGCCTCGGCGGCACCAATAGCCCTTCCCGGCCCGGTAAACGTCGTGCCCGTAACCCAGGGGCGGGCCGGTGCACCTGGAGCCGCTCCGCGCCAGACGGAGGAGGCTGAGCCTCGCCGGCTGCCGTCCAACGCGACGGACAGCGCCTGCGCAAAAGCTGCTGCCGGCGCGGCGTTGCCCGATAATGGCGCACCGCGCGGGCGGGCGGGCGCTGTCCCTGCTGCGGGGCCGCCTGCGCCTCCCCGGCCCGGCGGCTGCCGGCTGCGCGGGCCGCGGGCAGGCCCGCCTCGGCTCCTCCGGCGCCGCGGTGCAGAGGGCGCCGCAGGCAGCTGGCGCCGAGGAGGCGGGTGAAGGTAGGGGTGGCCGGGCCGGGCCGCGCCGCGCCGCGTTCCCCTCAGGGCCTGCCTGCCGTGTGGGACTGGGACGGGACGGGACGGCACGGCACGGCTGTTTCTCCCGGGGGACGATGAGATCAGGGGAGGGCGTGGGGAGTGGAGTGGCCGCCTGTCGTGTTTGCGGCGGGCGGTTCGGCTCCGGGAGAGGCGTCCCGGGCGTTATGTGCTCCTCGGGCCCCGGCGAGCCCCTGCCGGGGGCCGTGCCGGCGGCAGCGAGGTCGGCCTGTGCTTTCCCGGCCGTAGCGCCAGGGTGCAGTCCAGGAGCCCAGAATCCGCTATCGTTTGTCTAGGGCTTGCCTTATTAAATGTAGATACCTGCTAGAGGTAAATGAAGTGACAGTGGTTATCCTGAGACACCCCCTTAAAAAGACATAGAAAACGTTTGATTGATGCTGTGTCTTTAGTACAAGCCAAGAACTAGTGAGGACTGTCCACTGTTGATGTGCTGTTACTTGGGTGTACAGTGTAACTTCCAGTTAATGCATTTGTGAGCCTGAGGCCTGTGCTTCTGCTCGTGTTTTAGAGCTTGAAAAACATTAAGTAGCAACCTTTTTTTAAGGAGAGGAGAAGATCAGGCTGTATTATTACAGTTTCACAAAACCAACAGTCTTTTGCTGTTCATATTCTTATACTAACAAATGTGCTGCAAATTGGATTAAGGAACAATTCTAGATTTCAGTTAATCATTTTTGTTTTGGTATATAAATTTGATCATTAGTTTCATCTGGTTTGCTGCATGACTACGTGAATGCTTGCATTAGCATCAGCGTGCAGAGGGCAGCATTAGAATATGTATGAACATCATGTGGAGGGTGGGGCTGTTTCTTCCAGCAGCAGTGCTGGTGTGTACCTGTTTAAAATGATTGCGAAACTCTGGCACTAACTGGAAATGTTGTATGGAACAGGGGAAGAAAGCAAAGTGGACTGCCTCTCATGCATTTAAAATGCTTACAACCAACATTTGGATGTGATCATCTGCATCTGTGCTGTGCTCGGACTGTGCAAATGGCAGCAAAGCCAGGAAGAGATGTCAAAGCACATCTTCTGCTATAGTAACTAGCATGTACAGGTAGTAAATCAGGCAAGAATCACATAGCCGCTCTGGCCTAATGCAGAGAGCTGTTGGAGTGAGAAGATGTGGGCTCATCTCCTGATTGTGTCACTCATCCATGGGACTTGTCCTTTCTGCATCTCAGTCACTTCATACTGCTCTGCCCCCATGTCAAATAGGATATTTATCATCTTCATAAAGTGCTGCTTTGGTCATCTGATGAAAAATGCTATATAAAACTAAGGTATTGAAACACTACTTTGGGTATTTATTTTTTACAAACCTCAATAAGAGGCTTGTAAATTGTGAGAGCTCAATAAACTTGTAAAATAAAAGATTTTTTTAAAACAATAACAAATACTAACAAGTGTCGTGAGATGATAGTTAAGATTTTCTTGAGGCCACAATATCCTGTGGGTTCCTGAAAATCAAAAGCATAGAATAAAGAGCTCTCCATTGAATCTGTAGCAGATAGTAGCTGCAGGGAAATAACTGTGTGTTCTCGAGCTTCTCAGTCTGAATTACTGGCAACATTATCAGGTAGCAGTTTCACAGGCTCTGGTAATGTCATGTGATCAATGGATAAGATTGAGAGTTATGCAGGGAAGTCATCATGATTTCAAATCTGAGATGGGGCCCCTTTGCCTGTCTGCAATCAAGGAAAAAGTTTCTGTGTTTCTGGATGTTCCAGCATGTCTCATTTCCATGTTGATTCTGTAGGCTGTCAGCAGCAATACAGATTGCCAGTAGTGTGGTGAGATATGACTGATCTGTGGGTTTATTGTAGTAGAGTAGATGAAAGTATAGTATTAAATGACAATTTTGAGTAGGAGTTTACTGTAAAAGAAGGTGATGAGCTGTAAAAATAAGCAAGTGTTGAATTGTTCCGAAGGTAAAAGTGCTGGTTTTGTGGTAACTGAGAGAGATTATCTTTTCTGTACAGCTTGCCAAAGGTCTAGCTTTGCCTCATACCCTAGCTGGTATTTCCAGACTTGTATGTAGAGTCCAACTGTGTGTGATGAGTTTTTTTGATGGTGAACAGCATATCAAAGAAGAGCAAAGATTCCATGTATCATCAAGCTTCCTGCAGCATGAAGGGAAGTTAGTATTGTTTTCTTCCTACATTTCCTATTCCTTATTCTTACAAATGTATGCATTTGTGGAAGAAATACGCTTATGTTTGTGTCTTTCATTCGTTCTTGATTGCTTTCTGTTTTGCTGTGACCCTTTTAGAGAGCCAGGGCAAACCTTTGTTCAGTTGTTCCATCCCAAAGGAGGAGAGTAAGTGTACTAAAATAAGTTTTAAATCTTTTTGTTTATATAGAAAAATGTTGATGCT
Source organism: Gavia stellata (assembly GCF_030936135.1). Taxonomy (NCBI): domain Eukaryota; kingdom Metazoa; phylum Chordata; class Aves; order Gaviiformes; family Gaviidae; genus Gavia; species Gavia stellata. The sequence continues at coordinate 17,494,545 of NC_082599.1, read as the reverse complement.
TGTTTCTTCTCACAGATGCTGAAGTCAATATCAGAAAGAAGACATTCACTGAGGTTCAAACAGAACGATCGGAGCAAGCAGAACGGACTATTTTAATTAAGTGCCCGCCAAAACTTAATGAAAAAAAATTATTGCAGTATTTATCCAGTCATGGAAAGATTAACAGTCACTTCTTTTTTGAAAATCGTGTAAGTAATTAACAATGTAAACTAAAATCTAGACTTAGACAAAAAGAAATACTAGCATTTGGTCAAGGCCTCATACATGTAAATTAAACAAATTATATACAATTAATACATTAAATTAGTTTTTATCTTTGTTAATGTTTATAAGTTGCTGAGCAACAGGTTTGTATTCATAAGTCAGCTAAGCGACGCCTTCTCTGAGGGGTAGGTAGCAGCTTGTTTTGCACTTAATCTTTGAAACTTCTACGTAGCACTGTTCGTTGTTCTAACAGTAGAGCTTACTTTTTTTGTGTGCTTCTTGAGCATTACAGTTGTGAAGATAAATAGATTTTAGAACTTTTATGTTTAGTGCTTGCTGCCAAGAATAACATATCTTAAATATTTTTGACCTGTTGTGAAAAAGTGTCTAAAAATTGTTGAGGTACAGAACCTAGCATTCAGCTTCAGGACTGTTGTATTAAACTGTCTCACTACTCCCAGGAACATCTGAATAATACCAGTACAATCAGTTCAAGGCTTGTATGCGTTCATCTAACCCTGTCTATTTCCATTCTTAATGTTTTAGGGTATCCATGCTTTAATAGAATTTTCTGAAAAGGACAGTATAACCTCATTACAGGATGCTATTGGAATCCCAAGTGCTGCAGAGCATCACGTTGTCCCATTTAAATCTAGACTTTTTACTTTCATGCTGAAAAACCCAGTGAGTCAAGCTGCTGAAGAGACACCAGTTCACCTCTCTCCTCAGTCTCACATTCCAGTGAAAGAGCTTATTCAAAAGCTTTGTCATGCTGAGAATGTAAGTATAGGTTTCTAGATCTCTCTCAGTTAAAAATGAACCATGTCTATTTCAGATTTGCAAGTGGTCATTTGCAACTTATAAAGCAATTTATTGCTATTAAAATAAAAAAAGTAACCCCCATTAGAATTTTGTGTGAATGGTTCTCCTACAGTGAAACAAATAGACAAAATTAGTCATTTCAATTGTCAAAATCATTTTTTCCCTATGAAATAAACCAGTTTGAGATTTAAAAAAAATATATTTTAATTGCAATGATATTAAGTAGATGAAATATGTGTTAACAGATAGAAGATGGGTCATTGTATTTTTACAATGTTCATTTTCTTAACTAGTTAAGCAGTCAGATGTACATTCTACTGAACGAGTATCAGCTTACAGAAGAAAATATCAAGCTCCGATTTCTGGCCTGTTCTCTGGTTCGGGATTTCGCACGTGCATATTTTCCAGACAGCACGGTAAAGCCATTTGGCTCTTCAGTCAACACCTTTGGCAAATTGGGATGTGATGTGGACATGTTTCTGGACTTCCATGATATACAAAAGCATGCTACAAAAATGGTAAGATTATGCTGTGTATCTTCAATCTGTTGGATTTCTTCAACAGAGCAACTCATTTGCTGTTTCACACACAGGAATCAGTTTATTTATACTTAGGTTTTACATGAGTTCATACTATAGACTGTGAACAAGTTTACTTGAATGTTTGGACTTGAAGGCTTTCAAAAGCTGGATGTGACATGAAAGAGATCTTCCTTGCAATAGGAAGAAAATTATTCGGTGTTTACGTGGACTTTGTACTGTCAAGGTGAATTTCACTGTGGAAAATAACCCCTCATCCTCTGAAATGGATTCAGCAATGTCATACTTTCGCATCCTGCTCTTGGGTTTTCTTCTCTGGAGCTGCTGGGCTTCATCCATGCTTTTTAAAAGCTTGGCTTTGATTTTTAGGGTCCCCCGTGTTCTGAAGCATAATAATTTTGTGCATGTGTGTGTACATGTGCATTTTCAGAGGGTTGTCCGGTTCTTTTCCTTTGTTTAAAGAGCTGACTTCATGCTATAGAAAAGTTACTGAATTATGTACATAAGAGTGTGTGGAGGTATGGAAGTTTAAGACCTCCTGGCATAGTTTTGGTGAATAGTTGCAGGAGGCACACATGTTCATGTTTGGTGTCTGTCCAGAGAAGATTACCATGTTAACAGCACTTGATTTTCATTGTGAAGGGAATTAGTTGGCTTACTCCTGAAAGGAACCTGAGGGTAAGCTGGTATATGTGAACTGTAGATGTTTTAGGGACCGGGACCCAGGAGCAAAAAAGGAACTGAGCCATATCAATTATGCAGGTATTTCAGTTGTCAGACTTTCATAAGATACTTCATAATTATTTGAATACCTCATTGATAATATAACAGTGAGCACCAAGACAAGTGGTGATTACTAAGCAAGCGTAGAGGCTTGAAACTGAAATACACGCACTTGAATTTGCTGACCAAAGTACAGAATTTGCATCAATACCTCGAGAAGCTGGAGGATTACAAGACTTCCAGGAAGCAATAATCAATGAACAGTATTGCCTTTTTCAGTGCATATACTAAATTTCATCTTAGTCATGTCTTAACCCATACTATGATTCGGAAATCTTCACTATGTAACCAAGTTCACATGTTTAGTGTTGGGATTTGGGCAGCTTCAAATCATGATGGTTATTTAGAGTAGATTGTGTCTCAGTCCTTGTATGTGTAGACATAAAGAATGGGTAAGGACTAGACAAGGCATTTTTGGAAGGCTGCTGCTCTTGCTGCTGTTTTTTGACTGTGGACAGTGTAAATGTCCTTTTGGATTGGAGAATGAAATATGAAAGAGAGATGAGAATCAGGATAGGAAGAAGGGAAGGGAAAGCTGGATCAGAAGTGCCCCATGGAGAAGCTGGGATTCTTCATGGATTCTGAATGGGTAATTAAGTAAGTGATTCTGGCCTTTTGAAAACTTTTCTTTTTATTTGTATGGTGACAGATAGTTTGGGGAAAACTAGCTTTGTTTTCCTTAACAAAAAAAAAAAATTGACTTAAGCTTTTGAGGATTAAAAATTCGCTCAGCTTTAATGTGCAATTTGTGTATTGCCATGTACTTTATTTTTAAAAAAATATCCCTCAGTATTATTGCAGTGATCAAACACAATGAAAGCAACTATGTCACCTGAAAAGTAGGATCATCATGCATGTGTGGGAAGTGTTAAAATCTAGAAACCCTTTACATTTAAACAGTAAAGTTGCCCCTTAAATTTTGAGGGAAAAATCTTTCAAGTATAAAATGCCTGTTTTCAAAGCACGTTTTTTAACTAGCTGTTTTCTTTAGTATTCATCCTCTGTAGAAATAGAAGTTCTATTGTGAACTTTTAGAGTTATTCGATGATGGACAGAGTTGCTAGCAGTTGTGATTACTTGTGGACTGTTGACAGACTTACTACTACAGGGGTGCTGCAGCTCTTCAAGAACTGCTCCAGCCTGGGTCCTTCCCACAGGGTACAATCCTTCAAGAACGGACCGCTCCAGCATGGTTCCCCATGGGGTCACAGGTCCTGCCAGAAAACCTGCTCTTGCATGGGCTTCTCTCCACGGCCTGCAGCTCCTGCCAGGAGCCTGTTCCTGCACGGGCTCTCCACAGGCTGCAGCTTCCTTCAGGGCATATGCGACTGTTCTGGCGTGGGTCTCTCCATGGGCTGCAGGGTGGATATCTGCTCCGCTGTGGACCTCCATGGGCTGCAGGACAACATGCATCACCATCTTCTTCTAGGGAATCTCTGCTCCGGTGCGTGGAGCACCTCCTCCCCCTCCTTCTTCACTGACCTTGGTATCTGCAGGGTTGTTTCTCTGACGTTTTTCCCCGCTTCTCTCCCCCAGCTGCTGCACAGCATTTTTTACCCTTTCTTAAATATGTTATCACAGAGGTGCCACAAGCATTGCTGATGGGCTCAGCTTTGGCCAGCAGCAGGTCTGTCTTGGAGCCGGCTGCAACTGGCTCTGTCCAACATGAGGAGCAGCTTCTGGTGTCTTCTCACAGAAGCGACCCCTGCAGCCCCCCCACTACCAAAACCTTGCCATGTAAACCCAGTACAGTAGGAAAATAAGATATTGGATATATCTCCTGTAATAGGCAACAAACAATACTTCATAGGAAGGCAAAAGTCTCATATAGTTGGCAATACGATTTACAGAGATAATGATATTCTCCTTGGCAAACTGTGTTACTGGTATACATAAGTTGGACTGTCTTGGAACTAGTGAAGACAGGGGGAGTTAGCTTTAGTTATAAGATGGTATAGCAGCAGTGGAAGGAGTATCTTCTGACTTCTGCACTATTGCAGCCTTTCAGGAGGTACCAGCAGTGGAGGAGGACCAGGCATTTCAGCACCTATTTACATTAAATAATATTTTTTGAGTCTTACGGCAGACCGATTACTGACTGCGGATTAAAAAAGCAGCAAAAGTGGGAGCATCCTTTACCAAGAGTGCATTATCAATACAGTGTTTGACCACAGATACGGCATTTTTAACATGGGGGCAGTTTGGGAGATCAGTGAATGTGATATTTCTAGAGTAACAGTTTTTGCCTTAAAACAGTTACGTTTCTTGCTGAGGGTACTACATCAGTTTACCCCAAAGTAGTAGTTTACTTTATCTACATTTGCTATATTGAGCAACGTGGCAAGAATAGAGGGAGAACCACAGGGTTGGAGCAAGTGTATCAGTACTTGATTACCCCCAGCTGGCACCAAAGCTGTATATGAAGGTCCTATCAATTATTAGGAGCATCTGTTTTATCATTACAAAAAAAGTCTTCATCCAGCTTCTGAGAGATACTGAGCTGCTCTCTGGGAAGGCACATTGTGATTTTTGTCAGAAACATAAAGGTCTGAACACCAGCACACCTACATGTTGGCCAAGTCCCTATCTTTTTCTTTCCTGTTACCTACCTCAATGTTGATAGCTATAGGCTCCTTTCAGTTAGAGCCAGCCCTGCTGTAGCATGCAGTTACACAGCCAAATGGGATTAGGGGCCTCTGTCCTGGTATGTTTGAACACAGGTGCTGGCTGGAGAATGGTTGGCAAGAGGAGAGCAGAACAGTCACCTCAGTGATTGCCAGAGCAACTCAGAAATTCAGCACCTTTGTGTGAAAGGTTGCAAGGTCCGTAACTTCTGAATTGTTTTACCTGTCTGTGAGTGCATGTTTTCTTTGCACTAATGGGGTGACAACAAAAGTAACCTCCTCTGTTTTTGTCTCAGAAGACTAGTTAGGTCACGGTGTAATGCTGTTTGTATAGTATACGTTCACCCTTGACACGTTCCAAGAGGGAGGATAAGTCAGTGTCAAGTATTGGATTAGGAAGCAAAATTAGCTGAGGCTTAAAAACTTAGAAAGATTATAAAGAGAACAGAGATTTCATCGGTATGAAGTTATTTCATTGAGGTATGAACTACAAATATGACAATTCAAAATACAAAGACCTATAGGAAAATTCATGTCTGATGTTGTCAGAATACATCCCCATGGGTTTTTTTTATTTGTCAGAAAAACTGTATTTGATGTGATTATTTTAAGTTTTACAGAAGCTTATCTTCATTTTTGAAGGATTAAGTAATTTGCATGGTAAAAGTTTTTAGATTTTTTAAATGAAAAAGACATTTTCCTTTACACTGCTACTCGATTCACTAATAACACATTGTTTGAGGATTTGAAATGGAATTACTGATGGTTTGAAATTAATGGTGGTTTGGTTGTATTTTGCCCCTCTTTAATTGTATGTTCCTCTTTTCAGTCAGAGCATATATACTCTCTTGAGAATTCCAGAATTACTTGTTTTAGGCAATAGTGAGATGTAGTAGTATTATACCCTCATCTGAACAAGTAACTGTACAGTAAGTTGATCAGTATTAACCTGGAAAAATTGAATCACTGAAAAAGAATATAAAAGAGAAAGCAATATGTTTTTACCTTTTTTAAGTTCTGTGGGCTGCTTTGAACAATTCTTGTCTTTCAATCTCTAATTGTACAAACTCCTTTGCAAATTGTTGTAGTCTTTCAGAAGTATTCTTAAATGTCTCTTTGGTTCCAGAACTAACAGTTTACTTTAAAAATTCTGTGTTAGAAAAAAGGTCCCTTTGAAATGGAATATCAGATGAAAAGATTACCGTCTGAAAGATTAGCAACTCAGAAAATTCTTTCTGTGATTGGTGATTGCCTTGATAATTTTGGTCCTGGATGTGTGAGCATACAGAAGATACTCAATGCTCGCTGCCCACTGGTGAAATTTTCCCATCAACCAACAGGATTCCAGTGTGATCTGTCAGTGAGCAACAGGTGAGACCTGGTTTTAAAAAGTTTAGGAAGAATACTAACGTACCTACGTTCTGAAAACCTGTAACGAAAACTGTTTAGTCTACTGCTTTCTGTGTTCTTAACAAATGTGAATGTTGGCTCTGAAAGTGAAAAGGATATTTTTGACTTCTAGAAATTAGGTTTTAATGTGTTTAAGATATCATTCTCCAGCATAGGAAATACTTGCTAGCTGAAACTGAAGACTTGAAAGCCACTCTATACAATAAGGTTGGCTTATAAGAAATTGAAAGAAGGCAATGCTCATTAGTCATTACTTCCCTTCATGTATATGGGTATATGCACAGCCTTCTTTTGATTGCTTTTCAGATTAAGCAGCTCTATTGTGTTAATTTTCAGTGATTGGGCTTCTAGTTATTTTGGTGTTCCTTTTTTCTTCTTAAGGGCCTGCATATACTTGTTTGCTAGCAAGGTATCTTGTATGCTGAATTAACTCACTGCATCAGAAAACAGAGTCTGAATTGTTACTGTCATTTAGGACCTTTCACAGCAGTCCCCAATAGAGGGAGCAAGCTTCTTAGGAATACCTCTGTTTGCATCTATTTTTCCTCTTCCAGCTTGCTCTCATTTGGTTGATAGTAAAGCATATAATTTGTTTTGCTGCCACTTATTTTATTAAGAAATACCCGCCTTAATCCAGTATCCATCCGTAGCCCTGGCGTAAGGGTACATAATCAAAAATGAGTTACTAACCCTTTTCATTGTTGTTAGGGAATAGTAAAATATGAGTGATTATCTTTCAGAATACTTTTGATACGACTTGCAGTGCAGATTTTGTGATTTATCTACATCAGATATAATCAGATACTAGACTGAATTTTTTTAATTACCCAAAGTTCTGTTTCAGAATATGCAGGAGGTGTAAGACATTTGCTCCGTACTGCCTTAACAATAAAATTACTTTAATATATGCAGCCGCAGTGAAAGTCAGCATGCAGTTCTGTGAAAACTTCCTTGTAATTCTCTGCCGATGGTTTGGCTGGTTGGGACTGTGTGTATTGTCTTGTTATCATTCGGAGTAATAAAAAACCTCTGTGGACACAAGGAGCACTTCACAGCTGAAATTCTAGAAGTCTAGGTGTTACAAAACTTTGACATGGTAAACTTCCCCAAAATGCCATGGTGGATTTTTAGAAGAATTCAGTGCAAGATTGAGAGTAAAAAGTCCTGCAGCTGTAGTTCAACAAGGACTTTAGACTAAAACTGACCCCAGCGTAAGTTTTGCTCTCGCATCATGCTTCCATTTTTTCTTCTGATTTTTCTTGCCCTCCCATTTATACATCACACGAATGTTTGTATGACCATATGATGAAGCAGATCAAAAACTGATCCGTCTGAAAACCTTTATCCTTCCAGAATAGTTGTTTTTTCAGTAGGACCAAACATTAGTCATTTGAAAATTACCAGGTTTCACTGTGTCTCTGCACTTCACGTATTTTTCAGTGCATTATTTTACTACTTTTTAGATTAAAGTTGTAAAAGAAGTTCCAGTTGTACTTCATTATATATTAGGATAGAGACACTATCTAATGTACCTCAAAGGCAATTGTGGCTAAATTATTTTTTTCACCTTGATTCTGCATAGTTTCACTCCTGAGTACTTGATGGTGTTTTTTTGATTTGTTGTTTTTTTTTTTTTCCTCCCACTGTGATGTGGAACAAGGAAACAGGAAACAGTACAAATGCAGTATTATTATTTACCTATAACTGTATCCTTCTTACTATGAAAAACTACCAGGTATTTAATCCTGGACAACTTCAGGCATTCTATTCTATTTTTTTAAATGGATAAAAGTTAAATACTGAGAGAGTGGTGAGACACTGGAATAAGCTGCCCAGGGAAGTGGTGGAGTCACCCTCACTGGAGATGTTCAAGGAACGTGTGGACGAGGCATTGTGGGACACGGTTTAATGGGCATGGTGGTGTTAGTTGGTGGTTGGACTTGATGATCTTACAGGTCTTTTCCAACCTTAGTGATTCTGTGATTCTGTGATTCTGTAAATGTTCTTTTTAATGGATACCCTCTTCCATTGTAACTGATGCTCTAGGGCTGAACAACAAACACTTCATCTGGTACTTCACAATTCTCTCATTATTTACATGTCTCTTACTTTTCATTTCTTCTTCAGCATTGCTATAAAAAGTTCAGAACTCTTGTATATCTATGGCTGTCTTGATTCCCGTGTAAGAGCGCTAGTGTTCACTGTACGATGTTGGGCCCGTGTTCATGGACTTACAAATAGTGTTCCTGGTACCTGGATTACAAACTTCTCTCTAACCATGATGATCATGTTTTTTCTGCAAAAGAGGTCACCACCTATCATTCCAACACTAGACGAACTTAAAAACCTGGCAGGTAAGGACAGCTGTTTCTGTGTTTATTGAAGTGACTTTCACATTTTTTCTCTCTAAAGTGATGAATAAACCCAAGCAACTTCTTTATGCTCTCAAATACTAATGCATATTATGTGTACTTTAAGATTGAGGGAATATACAAGTTTTACTTGTATTTTTTGGTGAAAATAATGCATTTTTAAAGGGAAAATAAATCAATTTTCAATACAATACTAAATTCTATTTAGAGGGGTTAGGCTTGTTCTATACCTGAGATAATTAAAAGTCTTACTTGCTCAATGCTCCCATGCTGGCTGTTTTTTGTGTATTTTGTATTTTGTTTTTTAGAAGACTTGTAGGGTCTCAAATGTCTCTGCAGTTATTAAGGATTTTGTGCAGATTGATGTGATGTGTATTGTTTTATAGATACCAAATGTTTAAAAGAAAGGCTATATTTTTTCCTCACAATTTGTAATATCCTTGAGATTGTTCAGGCCATCTGCAAATAATTCTTGTATCTTCACAAGCAAGCTGTTCTGGCTGTTTCATACATAGCTTTCAGGGTGTATTATCTTCAGTAAATCTAGTGAAAGCATAGAGAATGACACCCCAAGTTCTTGACTCCTCACTGATGCCTTCTGCTTATTGACATGCTCCCTTGGAAGCTTTGAGTGCTTTGACTGGAGAAAAAGGTCTGTGTTCAGTTGCTTTAAAATCAGTTTAAGCATTTCCATCAGAATTCTATAGAATTTCTGTACATAAAACACCTGTCCTGAAATTTTAGAACAATATTCCTAATTCTTTTTAAGTTTTTCAGAAAAAAAAGGTGGACGCTTTTTGGGTTTGATTTTTTTTTTTTTTTTTTTTAAATCCTCACATAGGTATTAACCTCAGAGATTTGTGCTGTTTGTGTATAATAAAGCTTTGTATGCAGAGATATTAGGTTTGTTACTTAAAAGAAGTAACTTCAGAGATACAAAGATGTCATATACCTTATTCCTGTAGGCTTTTGAAAATATGCCATTTACTCATTTTCCTTTGCCTGTTCATAGACTTTTTTGTTTTAAATCTTTAACCACTTAAGTTAACTCTTAACCTAAAAGTTCACTTGTGAACTCCTAAATTGATTCACTTTATATAATAGCATTCATTGAATTCAGTCATGTCTGTTACCTGAATTTTATTAAATACAATGGCATTTATTGTTTATCAATTCAAAATATGCCTGCCATTTTTGTTTCAGATGAAAATGACAAGCACGTAATTGGAGGATATGATTGCTCATTTGTTAGTGATTTAAGCAAGATTAAACCTACAAAAAATACAGAAACACTTGGTAGGTAAATATTCATCCACTTTTTTAGTTTTTATATAAGCATATTGAAAATAAACTTTTCCTTAATGTTACTGATGGCTGTTGTTTTTCTTTGCCGCAGATGTATTGTTGGGTGACTTTTTTGAATATTTTGGAAACTTTGATTTCAGAAGGAATTCCATAAATCTTCGAAAGGTAAATGAATTTTAATCTCTCATCATTATCAATTGAATTTATCTGTCTACCGTTTGACCAGCTACATATGCTAAGCAACAATTTGTCATTTTTAATTGTATATACAAAGTACATTTAAATTGATTATATCCAGAAACTGAGTCCTTTCTGTGAAGGAAGAGAGTTTTCCTCTCGGAGCCTAATTACTTAACAGCACCGTTAAGAACATTCACAGTGTCATTACTTGGAGGTGTTGGAAAGCACAAACTCTGATGCTAAGCCTGTATGATTTTTCTTGAAAACCCTGTAATAAAAGTGGCAGTTTTAAAAAGTAGAAGCTATGTTGCTTCTGTGAGACAAAAACTTTTAAAATGTCATGATGTATATCATAGCAAAAGTCTATGACAAACCCTGTACGCCAACAGGCTTTGCATTTAAAGTTGGGAATCCAGACCCAAACAGTGTCTGCATTAAAACTTACAACTGAGTTCTGAAACTTTGCTTTTGGCACTTGAGTTTCCTACTGCAGTTTGTATCAGCCTACAGTAAGCGTACTTACAACTCGGTAAGCATGACAGATAACCCGATCATTCTGTGCTTGCCAAGAGGTCTGGACTATCACTTTGGTTTACTTTGTACGTTTAAGTCATGCTATTTATTGATATATGTGTGTGTGTGCAAGTATAATAGAAATATATATATAAATGTAACTAACTTAAATTGCATCTGTTCCTGCTGGGCTGCTTACAGAATGGGGATTTCAGTGCCATGTTGCTGTGTGGACACTCTTGTTTATGTTCTGTTTCCTACTTGGGCACTGTGGATTACTGGCATAAGAGCTCTTTTTGCTGCTGTACGTTGATCCTAGAAACTGATTCATTAAGCTGGAGAACTTTTGTTTGCCATTAAGCCTTAAAAAAGGCAAGCAAAAATGTACACATGTTGGAGCCTGAGCTAGTCAGGGGAGATGTCTGTGCTGCTGATGTTTTTCTGTTTAACTAGTCAGTCCTTTTGGCCCTGGGGCAAGCGTGTGTAGTATGTACGTGGACACTTCCTGGACTAGCATTAGCTGGCAGGCTCCTGCTAGAGCTTGCGGTGGAAGGCTTGCAGAGGTTCTGTAATACGGAGCGGGTCAGCTAAGGAGCACTGATAAGCACTGAGATGGAAGTGCATTTAAATAGCAAACTACACAGTTGTCAACAACTTATATTGTACTACACCAAGTGCCCAAAAGTGGACCATGACCCGAATAGTTCTGTACTTAAAAGACAGACTGAACTGGGAGGAATTTCAGCCAAGGCAGTAATCCTGTTTTGTTACACTAGCTCTTAATGAGCATTGTGAGAGGAATGGTTTGAACAGTTTTAAGTGCTTGTAGTTTATCAGACTGGGCTATACAGGTTAACATGACATGCTCATGCTACCCATACACAAATGGAGGTAAGAGTAGGAGGTTGCAGTGAATGAGTTCTGAAGTTTGTGGAAAAGCAAGTGGAAGAGTGGCCAAAAAGACAGGCTAAACTGTAGTTGTGTGTTCCCTGCCTTGAAGGAAATGTCAGCTGAATGTGACAAGGAAAACCATCACTAAGAGGATTCAGAGAACAGGAGTCAGACAGTCAGGTTGACAGGAAAATTAACTTGATTAATAATGGTTTTGTTTTTTTTTTTTCCCCCAAAAGTTCTCTACTAGGTCAAAATACTTTTACTCTTAATGTAATAAGTGATTTGTTACTTGCTCAGCCTCTAACATATATATGCAACTTTGGCTTTTTCTTTACACTGTCTGCAGGGAAAGGAAGTAAATAAACCTGAGTCGTCTCCTCTTTATATCTGGAATCCCTTTGAACAAGACCTTAATATCAGCAAGAATGTTAATCAGCCACAGCTGGAGAAATTTGTAGCTATGGCCAGAGAAAGTGCCTGGATTTTACAGAAGGAAGATAAAACTCAGCGAGTGATCAATAAAGAGCCTTGGGGACTGGCAGCCCTACTGATACCATTTGGAAAAAGTAATCCCAGCAAGGTGAAGAATAGGATGAAAGGAATAGGAAGTGAAACAATCAGAAGCCTTTTGGACTCTTTAAAGTTAAATAATGCAAACAGTCTACAAAAAGCAGTGGGAAAGTGACTTTCAGCACAGAAACACGGTAGCTGATATTCTGTTTTAGGAATTGAATGTGACATATAGTCTGAAGAACATTACTTTTAATATTTCTGGTATGGTGAAATGGAGAGTCAAATGACCTCTGTTTTCCATCATGATGCTTTTTGTACAGGTCTGCTTTATTTCTGTATATTTTTCTCCTCCTTACTCTTCACTTTTCCATCTGTTTTATGAATCAAGAGCATTCAAATGCAAGTTTTACAGATACATTTTGGAAGTAGCCTTCTGTTGGGCAACTCTTTAAAAAAAATGAAAAAGACTGACAGGAGCAGCATGGGAAAAAGCCTTTTGGAATTCTGTTGGCTAACATACAAATGATAGGCTAACTAAAAGCTCAAGAAACAACCACCTTTCCATGAAACCACAGTTTAAAAGAAGATGAATGTTAGAACCATTGCTTCCATTCCAGTCATGTCCTGGAAGCCAGTAAAACCAAAATGCATGTATCTATTTTTGCAATTGTTTTCCATTCATGTAGATAGTGCCAAGACAAAATAAAGATAATGGAATTAGATAGTAGGGTTTGCAGTTTCGTAAAGCATTGCTCTCCAAAGGTAGTGTAACTATTTTGTGTTGGAAAAGTGGTTTTGCTCTTGTGTTTCCCACCTGATCTCAAATTTCTTCAGTCAACTCTTTTGTTTTCTGTACCCATAGGACTGGTTCCCACCCACACTTGTATGTATATACACTCATTTTTCTCATTTTGCCTTCAACTTCACTTTAAACCTGTATTTCAGGTTCAGGCAGGGGCTTTCGCATGCCCTTCTTGCCTCCTCACTCTCCTCAAAGTTGCTGCTTACTAGGCGACACCAAAGCCGCCTTCTAACTGTCTGTTGCAGAGGGATCTGTCCCTTGCAGAGATCCATAGAGAACCATATATTATGCTGGAGTCCTGTTCCCAGTCTTGCCTTGTTTTTCAGATACTCAGCAGAATGGTGACTGTCCCCCTTCCAGATCAGCTGGGCCACTGAGTCAACGCTTCTCATTGTCTTAAAGCATTGAGTTCTCTGTCCATCTGCCACGAAAGAAAGTGTTTTCAGAGGAAGGGGGAGAGGGGAGGGAAGGAAGTCAGAAAGGGAAATGGAGGGCAGGGAAATGGAGGGCAGGCAAATGTCAGATTTTCCAGGTACATTTGTGAGTATTCTATCTGTCCAGTTTGAGAGCTGCTCGTGCATTAAAACTAAATGGCAACGGTGATAACTCTACAGACTGTTGTCTTTATTCTTAACAGAAATTCTGTACAAGAAATTACTGTAACTCAGAGATTATCATACAAATGCAACATTGATGTTTATGATTACTGTTTCATTTTCAGTTATTTTTTTAGATGCTTTAATGTTGCAGTGGTATATGATTTTGTGGAGACTTTCTTTCTAATGGTGTAGTCTGAACAGTTAAAAAGTGTGTTTTCTCTTTTCGCTGAGGTATTATTTGTTGGAAATACTGTGGGCGGTAATGCATACTTCCAAAGTACTTGTAAAAACTGGGCAAGGAAAAGTACTTTCCAGCAGCTGACAGACTAAAGGGTTAGACCTTGAGTGCAGGAAGACCCTGTTACAGATCAATTGCATATTAGTTTATCATGAGTTTAAAATAATACTCATATGTCCATTTCTGATTCATGAATGTTTTCTTGAGTAATGACTCACATAGTCATTATCTTGGTCACAGGAATTAATTCTCATATTAACTTCTTCAAGATTGAGCCTTGAATTTCAAACTTAGTTTTCTACCTAAATCCTGGTGCTAGTGTGTGAACTTCCTTTTGGAGGCTGGTATGAAGTTTATTGTAACTTGTTATTGATGCTAACCCAAAGCCTTTGATAGTAAGCTTGGCACTGATGCTGTAAGGAGTCTGTGGCTGCCTTAATCTTTACAGAACCTAGAGGTACATTTTCTGCTGTTTGCCCAGCAATATGCTTTGAAGCTTTTTGAAGATTAGGGCAGTACTCAAGTACTTGTGAATTTTCTTTTTTCCAGCTAAACAAAATAGGTAATACTGCAGTGCAGTAATAAGAAAATGGCTTATCAGGGACAGAAGCATACAGCAGAACTGTGGCAGTGTATACCTACTTGCATTATATTCACAGTGGTTCACTGTGACATACATAGGAAAGATTTTATAAGAATTTTGGCATATAGACACAGGACACTGGTAGTCAAATACCAATAAACTTTGTAAACTTTTGCTGTACATGCAGCGCCTTTCAGCATCGCTTGCCTGTCCCTTTTGAGAATAGTTCTGAACCCTTGTCATGGCTGCAGGCCAATTTCTGAAAAGAAAGAAGCCAAAAGCAGCGTTGCAGCAATGGAAATGCACAGGTGATTGTTTCAGATGTCTGCAAGTCCAGGGAGCTGGAGGCCAGCTGCTGAGCGAAGCCTAGAGACTTTGAGGAGCAGCTATCATCGATGATATAAGTAAGCCCAACTGGCAGCTTTCACAGAGGAGGCTGCTAGCTGGGGAGGGAGAACTGACCGTAAGCTTCCCTCGAGCATGAGCTGTGTCTGGGAGAAAAGCTGTGTGACACTGGTGAAACTGAAGCCACCTGTGGGAAGAGAACCAGACAGAAAAGAGGAGGACCAAGATTTGAGGGAGTGTATTCAGCAAATCAAGAGAGATGGTGTGATTATAATTTCATCTTTCATGAGTGTGATTATAATTTCATCTTTCACGTTGAAGATGGTTAGAAACAATCAATATGCTTCTGTCAGTAAAAACAAGGGTTGGATATTTGTCAGGAAAGGACTATGGTGACAATCTGGCTTTGAGAGCTTGTTCATATGATTGAAAAAACATGTAAACAATGTCTCAGTGAGAGTGAGGCAGTAAGTTTTAGTTCTCAAACTTGGCACTGATATGCTATATTGTGGGGTAGGACTGGGGGGGAGGGCACATGTAAGGAACATCAGTACGTTAAACACATTTTTGCCCCTCTGCCCCTTCCCTTTGCTGGAAATACTTTTAGTGGAGTCTCACATTCCCTGGCTCTTAACTGGTTAGGGAAATTGAAAACGTTTAGCAGTTCCTTGCCCTGAGAAAATGTTCTTTGGGACTTTAACTTCAAGTTAACATTTGTTGCCAGGGATTCCCACCCACCCCCCCACCCCCAAATGTTTGATGGTCACAACAGTTGCAGGAATGGGTTCTACAACTGCCACTGCTCCATCATTCCTCTATAGCTTCCTGGGAATCTGCAGCCTTGGTCTACAGTTAGCTGCTGGGTGAGCGTCTGCGTGTGATGCTCATAGCTAAGACACAGTCACAAAACTGAGACTTCTTGGCTGGTAGCAGATACTCTATTCTTCTGCCTCAGCTTCAAAACTACAGTTCCTGACTGAGATTCTGTCCTTTAGACTTTGGATCACAGTATAATTCAGGTTGGGAGAGACCTCTGGACCTAGTCCAGCCTCCTCCTCAAGCAGGGTCAGCTGTGAGATTAGGCCAGGCTCCTCAGGGCTTTATCTAGTAAGGCCTTGAAAATCTCAAAGGATGGAGACTGCACAACTTCTCTGGACAACCTTTCCAGTGCTTGACTGTCCTCATCACCCTGATGGGCTGGTCTGTAATACACTGCCACATGCTTGTCACTCGTACTGCCATCCATCACAAATGTTCAAGCTGCTCCTTCATGTAAAGACCCCCCAGTCTTCCCTTCTTCCTTCCCTGTCTTTTCTGAGAAGCTTGTATCCATCCATCACAGTGCTCCCACCACATGTGAGCTCTCCCACCATAGCTGTTATTCCAACAGTGCTGTAGTACCAGTCCGAGGAGCTTTAGTTCCTCCTGCTTGTTCCCCTACACTGCTACACGTTTGTTTCTGTACATTTAAGGTGGGTATCTGTTCATCCTTTTTTACTGTTCTTGAGGTCTCTCTTGTTCCCGTCACCCTGCATACTTTGCTCTCAATCCATGTCCACTGCTGCCTCACTTACCTTGGTTATAATTGTCCTCTCTTGTTGTTCCTAGCTGAAAGCCTTTATATGGACACTGCTTTTATCCAGCTTACAAAGTCCCCTTGACATTCAAATCCTGCCTAAAAATTAATTTCTAAACGGATCTGCAGGAAAAGAAGAGGTTGTGAGGACCAGATTGGCATGACAGAAAAGCAGCAGAAAATACATTTGCACCTCTGCAGGGGGGCATGATGGAAACATCTGAGCGAGCCTCAGCTGTGCTGCTGCATCTGCAGAGAAGCACGTAAGACCATGTGGAGACACTCATGCAGGTGCGGAAGAGGATGCTGCTGCCCAGCAGAGCTCGTCAGCTTGGATTTGGCACGTTGCTGATGCTGTTTCTTCTGGGTCCAAAGCAGTCAGGCTCTCAGCTGTGACATAGCTGTACTCCGTGCTCGTGCTGGGTCTGTGGTCATGGAGGAAACGTGATCTTAACAACAGTGTGTCTTCATTCTTGCAAATTTATTTCTAAGTTCAATTTAGTTTATACTCTCTGGGGGGTACGGGCTGCTTTTACTTGACACAATTTTGTACCTTTGGAAAAACGAAAGATAGTCAAAGAACCTTTATTTAAATAATTTTGCCAACAAACTAGTTAAAGGTCCATGCCAAGTTCAGCTGAAGCAAGTTTAGGATTTTCAGCCTGGGCTGCTTTGGAGATCTGGTGAATCAAAAATTAGGAAGTTTTTGAAAGTGAAATCATCCTGTTCACTGCAAAGCTCTCTCTTCCAAATGCTTTGTCTTGCTTATTGCAAAATTACCACCAAGGTCCTATTCGAGTACAAAATTCTTCTAAACGTCATAGGTAATTTGAGGTCAGTTTGTTTAAAACAAGGGTTACGATTTATACAAGGCTAACCTGTGCCTGGAGATAAAATCTCTTCCTCCATAAGTCCTCTTAGTTGAAAGACTTGATTTACTGCTTTTACAGACCTGTTTCTCATACTTTCTTTAAGTAGAGGCTTGTTTTGCTCTCTTTTGCAGGACCTTCCTGCTTCTTTCCCCCTCCCCATTGTCTTTTCATCATATCTGATCTGTAAAAAATAGTATTTCATTTGGCCCACAGTATTTTGTGGAGCCATAGTGAATACAGCTGCATTCAAGAGACAGGTAGTCTTTAAAATGCGGCTCTCATGTTGCAATACAACTTTTTTTGACTGCTTAATTTCTTGCGTAGGTTGAGTCTCCCTATTGCCTTTTCCATAGCTCGTGGAGGGATCAGTTATCTGGACTTGATGCTCCTCACCTATATTAAGCATGTATTTTTAGGAAGTCTGTTCATTTTAGAGGCTTGTTTAACACAGTCTGCAGCATTAGAAAGCAGAAGTTCCCTGCAAATTTTTTGAGAGACGCTTTACCCTTCAAAATTATTTCTGTTTTCCTCTGTTGTTATGGGGAAAACTATGTTCAATTTGTTTCACAGAAAGACTTCAGAGGTAGGTTATTGTTCCCATGCTGAGCTCTCTTGCGCATACAGATTTGTAGTCAATGTAAACAGCGCAGCCCTGTACAGGAATCTTGCATGGAACAACTCCCAGAATATGTCTTCTAGGTATTATCCTCGCAGCCCAACGGGGGAAGTAAAAGCACCAGGAATTACTAAGGCATAGCCTCCCATTTGTGTTGCTGACTCCACAGGATGGAACAATTCCCATAATTCTGTATTGCTTTTTCTCATGTTGGACACAGGCAAAACTCTGCTTTCCTGCAGAGAAAAGGTAAATATGTTTGAAGTTGTATTGCTACATTGAAAAGCAGTATTATTTAAATTCTTTCTGAATATTTACATCTTAAATTTGGTTTTCTAAAGTCCTTCTCTAGGAGCTATTGCTGGAGATTTTCAGGGTGAGAGGAAGAACTGTGAGAATACATAAAGGCTTCATATTTCAAGTAATTAGATAAATGGTAATTGCTATTAGATTAATTATGAAAAATAATTATATAGTGGAAAGGAATACATGTAACAGTCCAACAATAACAAGGAACACTGCCTTGTCTCTTTGAACCAATTTTCCTCCCTTAATTTTCTGTAGTCCTCCCAGTGGTGCACTACTTTTATAAAAGGATGGGATTTGGGAGAGCATACTGAATGGAAATGACAATATCCAATACATGGGAGGGTGAGTATTTAGCCATTGCAGTAAATAAAAAAGAAGGATTACTGACTCCACCATGAAATGAGATTCAGAGATTCTGTGACTCCAAAAATACAATATAGAGAATTGTTCTGTGGATCTTTAGGTGATTCATACTTCTTCCTTTGAAAATTATCTTTGGACACCTATCTAAAGAAGGTTTGCTATAATTGCTTGTTATCTGAGCTTGCAAAGTAAGGTCTCATTTGAAATGACCATCATCTGTTTCATTGAGACACTAAAGACCTTAGCTATTACAGTCCTGCACTAAAATCCATGTTTAAGAGGGTTTGCATTGCAGTTGGCTTAGGAATGTGGAATATTATCATTTTCAATTATCCTAAAAATGCAAATGCTTACAGATAGCAATAAACTTTCAAACTCCTCCCACTTAGGCTGTATGATTTTAGTTCCCCTTTTTACTGTAGACAATATTCTGAATCTTTGAAATGTTTTGCAGCAATTAATTTTGTATTTCTTCTAGGAGATAAATAATAAATCAAAAGATCTTCTCTGTATTTGTTCAGTAAGTTGCTGTTCCATTGTGCTGTTGAAGTCTTCGATGAGATAAAGAATAAAGTATCTGGCACTTTCCTTCCTCAGATGTGGGCAGAGGTCTGTTGCATACTGAAAAGAGGATGCATTTCATAGAGCAATGGTGTTGAACTGTTGATCTCTGGGACCCCTCAGTGTCCAGGGAACTATGTCTATAGAGCTCACCAAAAAAAAGGAAGAAAACAAAACCCTGAGAAAGTCAACCTGATTGTCAGCCAGCTTCAATTCACCCAACAGAGGTTTTTAACTTTGGGCATTTTCCAAACAAAACAAACGTCAAACCAACTGCTGTTGAGTCATGGTTGGAGATGTAGCATTTCCTTCATTCCAACATCACTTTATGATTAATAATTTGTTTAAGTAAATGGTGGTCTGTGAAGAGTATGTCTCTGTCACTTACAAAACATGGTTTCTAATGAAGAGAGAAGAAATAATATTTTGGATGTCTGACAAACTCTGAAAGCTATCTCTTAATGGGGAGAGAAGAATTTTTTTCTAGCAGGATATCCAAAGTTTCTGAACCCTGCCCTGGCAAAAAACTTGCCTTTTATCCTTATGAATTATAAAGGGAGAATAGGGGCGCCTCAGTTTGTCTTCATTTAATTTTATCCCACATGTATAGGGTTACAAGTATGTGGCAGTTAGGCATAAGTGATAGGATTTTATGCTCCAAATGCTGGTAAGAGAGAAGTTTCAGATCACATAGGTTAATGCAGACTTGATTCAAAGACACCTAGTCCAAATCTCCTACACTTTTTGAGCCCCCACCCACCACTGCAGCAGAAGACTATAAATATTAACTATTGCCAGCTGCTCACTCCCCGTAGGGCTGCCTTCCCCTGAAGTTCATCTTTCTGATTCAGTGGGGACCTTTCATTGCCAAGCTGACCCAGGGACTTGTGAAGCCTGAGAAGGCAAAGAACAGTTTATCATCCCTGTGCCCCATTCCCGGCAAGTTTTTTCCTCCTGACTCCAGTAACAGCAGGACACAACCCTAAAATTCTTCTCAGATACAGAAAGAGTGGGCAATGATGTTACAGCATGGCCTTTTCTATTCCTCAGATTTGTGCAATTTATGTTGTTGGGGGGACAGACATTTTTATCTGGCATCTTTATTCTGTTTTTCAAAAAAGATTGATGAAACGATTTTTTTTCCCCCTGGAGTTTAATAAGCTAGAGCTTTCAGAGTTGTGCTCTACTTGCTCCCCTGTTTGTCCTGGCAAAGAGCAAAATTTAAAGCTGAGCCTTTTTTCTGCTGGGTGTTTTTCTTTTCTGCAATAAACACAAAATATGCAGTTGGTGTCATGAGAGCAGTAGGTGCGGGATTCAACTGACGCTTCCCAGAAGAAAGGTCCCCATCTTGCCAGGCTGCTGAGGAGACACGACAATAATTCATTTTGGTGATAACGCAGCAGGAACACAAGTCCAATTGTTTGCTATGTAGGTCAGAATGGGGTATGCTGGCATCTCTGTTTGCAGACTTTACAAAGAAGTCTGGGAATGGGAAGCATGGCAGGAAAAACCTTTTTCTGATACTACTTAAATTGTTCCCCTGGCAGAGGTGGACTATAAACAGTCAAATACTTGCTGTCTAGCTGGCATAGCTGGACACTGTATATGAGGAGGTTTAATTTTTCAGATGAGACAGCTCATTTACTCTTTCCCCAAGATCTGCAATTAAAGTCTGTGTCTGTGTCAAGGAGCAGGCCCTTAGAAATACTCAGTGATGCTGTT
Organism: Gavia stellata; assembly: GCF_030936135.1. Lineage (NCBI taxonomy): Eukaryota > Metazoa > Chordata > Aves > Gaviiformes > Gaviidae > Gavia > Gavia stellata. Next base: position 17,473,800 of record NC_082599.1, on the reverse strand, counting down.
TCAGCATGAGTTCCTGACAGCAGTTTATGTTCATGTAGATATTTCATGTACTGAACAGCCAAGGGAAATTGGCAGGTGACTTGGTTAGCTCAGGACTTTTCCTGCAGCCCTGTGCCTTTTAATGTCTGTAATAGTGCTTCAGAAACTTGTTCGCCTGTCAGTTTGGGTTTTGCCTATTCAGTCAACACAGGCTTTGCCAGTTGGCAAGAGATGAAGTTGTTGGGGACATAATTTTGTGTAATGCATTACAACATTTTATTGGACACCCCATTGCACATCATGACGACATATCTTCTTGTGGGAGTCTACCAGCTCTCCCCTGATGTCTCTTCCTTCTAGGAAAGCCTCTGGTCACTGAAGATGAAGAAGCAAGCTTTTATCTCTTTCCCTATGTGAGTGCTCCAAGGGAGGGACCTGGGACTGCTTTTGTTTGGTAGGTTTGGATGGCATCATGCACTCTTCGGAGCATGGCCTGTCTCTGCACGTGCCCATGCAAGCACCTCAGGCTCTAGTTTCCAGGTTTGCCTCTCTGGTCCTCCGTTACCATTATCTACACAAACAGCAGCACTACAGCTAATACTGCTCTATAGCTAGGAGAAGCTGAGGCACATACTGTGCCTTCCTATTTTGGGGAGAGTAGCTCTTTCCCAAATGATGCATCTCCTTGAACCTGACTGTCAGCTTCTTCTCATACCAGTGGGAGAAAGGTGCAATGCCTTACAGCATTGATCGAGTATATGTTATAGCAAACATTACAGCCAAACCCCGTACTTTTTTAGGTTCCACACCACACACATTCAAGGAAAACTTTACTCTCTTTGTCCCATATCTTGAGAGCTGAATAGATTTCTGAAGCAGCGGGAGGCAGTGTTCCAAGATCACATCATGTACGCTTATTTCTTCCTCTGGAAAGAAGGAAATGAATCCTGATAGCTGGACATGATGCTGTCTAATGATCATACTTTTTCTTGGCATGTTTGTTAGCACAATGGGGACTTTTATGAGACTGTTCTCCTCCCTCTATCAGTCCTAACCATTTATAGCAATTCTTTTCTTTGGGGTTCAGTTAATTATCTTATGAAAATCTGTCTCATACAGGAAAGATACCAAATCAGGTGATAATAAATTTGAAATAATGGTATGTGCTATCAAAGATTTTAAGTTGCAACACAATTCAGAATGGAAGTGGGTGGTAACTATGACGTTTTTATTTCAGCCTCAGCATGAGAATTTGATTTACTCTGTTTTTTTATTACTGGTGAGGCTTAATTTAAAAAAAGTCAGGGAAATTCTGTCTACCTGCCTAAAGGTCAGATTTCTCTTCTAGTATGGGCTGAAGCCCTAGCTAGTGTTTGTGTATATATCTGTAGCTTAATGGCTTTCAACAGAAGTCACAAGCTGAGGATCGTCATTGTTCTTATGAATAAAGGCTTAAAGAATAATAAAGGAAGGGGATTTTGTTTTCCGCTATTGCACTCTTACGTGAAATGCATGCAAACACAGAGCAGAACAGCACGTTCTGACACAAGAGAAGCATCTGCATGTAAACGCAACTTGAATTTTCAAAGGGTTCCAATGTCGAACCCCAAATCTTTTCGGTATCTTTGAAAAATTACTGAAAAATCAATTACACAGCAGTTTATGCTGGGAAGAAGAAATGGAGCATGTCTTCTGTTGAAGCATCACGCTGTGATGAATGGCCAGTAGGTTTGATGAACCAGTCATCCCTTCCAGTCCAGTCTTTGTTTCTGTAAATGAGCCAGCATATATCTGGAAGAATGTGAAGTTGTCTGGAAACTTGATCCAACTGATCCAACAAATAGCTCAGTTGATGCTGTGATGAAAGCATAGCTGACTATTTGAAATGTTCAAATAATGGTGATGTTTTTAACTAAACAAGATACTATAACCTTGTTTAACACTGCCACTACTGTTTGTTGCTGAAAGAAGTAGAAAAAAAACGAGTATAGATCATGAGATACACTCTAATCTTTCCATTTAAATATCTGTAACACCAGAATAAGGAGTAGCATGATAGGATGGAAAAACATCTTTTGATAAGACCTTACCACACACACGTTGACTTTCAGGCTTAAGGATTATATTTAGATTTGGATGGTGTAATAATTACTGTTCTATTAGGCTATTTTTATATGCATCCATTGAATGCACTAATTTAAATAAAACTACTTCTAAAAAGTGTTGGGTTTGGTCTGATTCCTGTAACAATTAAGAGAAACAAGGTCCCCCTTGATTTTCTCCATTGGCACTAAGGATGCAGCTGACAAGATGCTCAAAACCCTGCAAAGTTCAAGGCTGGATTTCTCAGTTGCTCATGAAAATTTTCTTTTTCCTCCCTCACAGGACTAAGGCATTTTATACACAGCTGTGTGAAAGCCTCTTGTTGGGCTATAACAGCCTATCCTACTGGTACCATTTTCAGAAACAAGCTCCTGTTTATAATAAGCAAAACATATTGAGATTTGCAAAACCACTCTGTTACAACTCAGGGGGAGTGTAGTGCTTTCCTCCCTAGCAAGGTCAGCTGTTGAATCAAGAGCAAGCTCAAGGCTGTTAAACTATTCATGTGGCTCAGCTGTGACAATAGTCCTGTAAGTCGACTGAAAGCCTTTTTTTAGTGTATTTACCTTGCTGACAGAGGGCAAATTCAATCCCACTTTTTTGGCATAGATAAACAATGGAGGCAGAGTAGGGGAATTTACCCTAAATCATTAAAAGTAAAAATATGTGGATTAAGTTCTGCTGTAGTATAAACCATGCAATTCTAGCGATACCAGGGAGTGACTGTGGCTACATCACTTCACCCTCTAGTGAAAACTCTCAACAGCAAAACAGATACGTGCTGTGGTGGCTCAGCACAGGCTACGACAAGAAAATAATGGAAACTGCTACATTTTCCCGTGTCTTGGGAAAGAAACTCGTGCAGTGCTTTCCTGAGCGAGTTCTGGCTGCAGCTACTCGAAGGCAGCAGCTTTGCACAGCCTTGCAGCTGAGTTTTGCACACCCTTGCAGCTGCGGCTGCCAGCGAGGGAGCTGCCCTCCCCTTGTTTCCTGTTCCTGCATTGCCCTCTTGTGTGGGCACAGGCGTTTGCATGTCCATGCAGCGGTCACCCCTGGAAGAAGGTCCATAACAGTGACCCAGACAAAGCCCCCAGTTGCCCAGCTCCTCTGTTTAACGAGCACAAGGAAGCTACAAGCTTGGTTTTCTTTTGCTTTTATGAGCTCTTACAGCCTGCCAGCAGTAAATATCAGACCAGTTTCTCATAACTTATGTTCTCTTTATGTTTTAATCATAAAAAGACTGATGTGGGCTTTATTCCCAAGGCAATCGCCCCCACCATCGCTGTATCATGCCTCGTGCCCACACAGCATCCCGTGACGCAGAGAGCTTCTCGCAGGGTTGGGCTCAGCAAACCGCACTCCTTGTTGGGAAATCCCCCTGCGTAAGCGAGTCCTTCTTGTGCAATAGGGTGGACCTTGCAGCTTTTCCTTTTCTAGCTGTAGAAGAGGTAATGTGGAAAGCTCTGTCCTCATCCAAAGTGACTTCAGAGCTGGGAGCAATTATTATACTTCAATGCTCGAATAAGCTGCTGCTCTGGTTGGGGAATTTCGAAATGTCTTGTGCTCTATCAGGAAGTTTTAGGGTACGTGCTGTGTCTCACAGAGGCTTTCTCAGCATCCTCCCCCCTGCTGTCCCTCCCCAGGGGACCCCCTGGGCAGCAGCATTCCCCAAATCATCTGAAGTCCCTGGGGATGGGGCAGCTGGCTGCTCTGCTGTCTGTGCGCAGAGAAAATGACTCCCAACTTTCCAATAAGGGGGAGAGGAAACTCTTAAGGTGCGACACTGCTGGGTTTAGCTCCAATTCTGAAACCCTGGGCCGAAGTGCTCCATTTCACCCTGGAAATGGAAATTCTGGCCCAGGTAAGTGAATAACACTGTTAACGTGGAAAGAGCCTGCTTCTCTCCTTTGCCCCTCTCCTCTGCAAAGTCCACAGCGTGTTTCTGTGCTGCTTGGCCCTGTTAGGGCTATAACGCAAAGCACATTTTCTTTTGGTGTAACGCTGGAGGGAGAAGTCCCTTCCTACACAGACAGCATGAAAAGTGTGCTAATTCTGTTTTCTTCCTTTTAAGGCATTTACACAACTTGAAGAAATTTCACTTGTATTTCAAAACCAGTGAGCAAAGGCAGGCGGATGGTTGCTGTCAGCACGTGAGAGTGACTCCGTACTGCAGCGTGTGTATGACAGGGAGGTAGGGATACGCCGAATGGTCAGATACAGCCATGGCTTCCTCTGCAGTCAGGGCCAGAGCATCCTGCAGCCGCTCTGCAGAAGGTGCCTCCCTGGAAATGGAATGCACAGCAGCAGCCCAGGGCAGGCACTGCCCTGCAACCCCCTCTGTTTCTCTGCCTTTTGCTTCACGCTTTTCATGATGGTAAAAGCACACAAGTCAGGGTCTGGGCTGTGTGCTGTCCCCCCCTCCTCTGGCCTGCTCACACCTACCTCTGAACCTTACTCTTCTCTCTCCCTTGTGTTGGGAAAAGCCCTGCATAGGTTTTTTTTTTATTGAGATGGATAATTCCTGCTCTCTGTCTACTTTTTCTCTCACCTGCCAGCTTATTCAATGCTGGGCTGCTGCATCACTTACACCTTTCTGGTATTAAGTCCATGTCCTGGACAAATGTTGTCCCTCTTCTGCACATTCAATAGCTGGGAGAAGGGCAGATCCTGGCAGTCAGATGACAGCAAAACACCATCTTCTGTCTTGATTTTGAGTTTATCCCCAGCATTAATAGCAAAAAACTTTTATCTGCATGGAGTTTAACCGTTACTACTCCTTGATAATGGCAAGGGTAATGGGTTGGAAAGCTCTCTGTCCCGTAGATCTTAGGGATGACACATGGACTTTGCCTTGCACTAGCCTGTGATACGCTGAGAAAGACAGATTGGGTGGTCTGCCCCCAGGAGTAGCAACTCAGTGGGTGGGGAGATGCCGTAGATCATAATTTTGGATGACTTAAGTACAGCACAGAAGACTAAACTTCACACTGCTGTTCCCTGTCAAAAAACATTTACTGCTTAGCTGAACCACAGCCAAGCCTCCTCATCGCTGCTCCATGAAGTTACATGTGGTGCCAGGGGGTGCAGGTTGTCCTGCTGTCGGGGTACACGGCAGTGCACCGGCTGAGGTGCAAGTCGCTGACAAAGCCAAGCACATCTCCCTGCCGGGATGTGTGATCCCAGCCAAGCAACGACTGCGTTGATGGGCTTTACTGGAGGGTGTTTAGAAACGTTCCACCACAGTGCTTGGAAAACTTTTAAAAGCAAAGAAGGTGTCTGGCTCTGCCAGCAAAAACATCTCCTAAAAGGAGAAGATAAATTGCTTTTTCTGCGCGGTGGGCTCACTTTCCAGAAAGGCAAATGCCACCAATGGTGGTGGGAGGGCTAACAGAGGCAGCTCATATAAGGACGTGATTTCTTTCAGGATGAAATTATGCATCTGTTCTGCCTGCCACAGACCTTGCGGCATTGGCCGTCCCTCCCTCAGTGTGAGGCCATGAGGTGCTGTGTAAAAAGTACATATTTTTAACATGGAATGGCTGCTTCTGCAGGAGCACACGTCAAAGGCACCAAAGCATTCCTTGCAAAGCTCTGAACCAACATGCCTGGCCTTTTCTCCTGAGGCTGGAGCATGAGACTATTGATTAGAAAGGGCTTTGCTGAAGTCCCAAGTGAGCTGGGAAACCTTTTCCATCCCTCCACAGATTTCTCTAAAATTGAAAGACTCTTCCCAGAAGGTTTGTTCATACTCTCGTAAGCACGAACCAGAATAATGATGCCATTTGTTCTGTGGCATTTTCCTATAAAAGTCTTATTATTCCAGAGTAATTCTCTCAAGCCCTGTTAGGTACATGTAGTAGCTGCATTGTTTAATCCCTGTGAAGGTCTATAGATTTTTTCTTTTGGGCTGAGAGCTGATAAAGTCTGGTATATCAGATGCTTCTTACAAAAAAAAAAAGTGTATCCTTGTATCAGCGATTGAATGAAGAGATAAAAATCGTAACAATTTGAAACTGGGTATCATTGGACTCACAGACTGGATGAGCTTGGCAGGGACCTCTGGAGATCGAGTCCAAGCCCCTGCTCCAAGCAGGGTCAGCTAGAGCAGGTTGCCCGGGACCGTGTCCAGTTGATGTTGAATGTCTCCAAGGATGGAGCCTCCGCTGCTTCTTTGGGCAACCTGCTTGAGTGTACGACCACCCTCACAATAAAGCAGTTTTTTCTTGTGTTTAAACAGAATTCCTTGCATTTCAGTTTGTGCCCATTGCCTCTGGTCTTGTCACTGGGCACCACTGAAAAGAGCTTGGCTCCATCTCCCTTCAGCCCTCCCATCAGGTACTTATACACAGAACTTGACGCAGCACTCCAGGTGTGGCCTCACCAGTGCTGAGTAGAGCGGAAGCATCACCTCCCTCGATCTGCTGGCAACGCAGCCCAGGACACCACTAGCCTTCTTTGCCAAAGTTCCCCAAATCTTTTTCTTGCCCTTTCTGAAGAAGGAGGAACATTTGGTTTCTTCCAGTCTTCAGGATTCTCTCCTGATTGCCATGACCTTTCCAAGATTACAGATAGTGGCCTCTCACTGACATTGGCCAGCCCCTCAGCACTTCTGGGTGCATCCCATGAGGTCTCATGGGCCTGTGTGCGTTCCATTTTCTTAAATGTTTCCTAACCTGATCCACTGAGAGTAAGTGTTCCTTGCTCCAGATTTTCCCCCTGGTCTCAGGGAAGTCTGTAACATCCTATAGCAAGGATGCACTTTTCTGTTAATTCTCTGCAATGCTCACAGCATACTGAGGGGTTTTTTTTATTATTCAGTTCTACAGTATTCTCCAGAAAAAAATGACCTCAGCAGCAATGTTTCTCTGTAATTATAACCTCTATATATCTACCTTCCTTCCCTCCCTTTTCCTTCCACTCACCTCCAGCACCTTATTTCTAAATCTTCCTGCTTCCTCAGTGCCTATGGGAGGAGATGGGCCTTGCAGCATGTCCGTGGGCTCACATTTCCTGGTCTGAGGGGCACAAGGATTGCACGCTTAAACCCCTGTGGTGTATCCTTGAAAATTTCAGCTCAATTTTGCAGAGGAGGAGAGCTCTGGTGAAGGTTTTCCATTAACCTCATCCCAGCCCCAGCGCTGACATCATCAAATCCCCAGCAAGGGGTACCATTGCTGCATCTTCGCAGTGAAAAGGTAAAATGGTCCTGTTTAAAGGCACAAACTGAACTTGCTACCCAGGGTGTGTTTTAGAATACTGCAGAATTTTCCTGAAAGATTGATGGTGTTAAAAAGTGCTAATGGCAGGCGAGAGCAGCTTTTAGCTATACAGCTGTCAGAGGGTGGCACAGGACGCTGAGCTGCTCCCCTGCCCCACCTCCCTGCTGGGGCTGGGGACCCTCGCCCAGCTGCCCCATGCTTGGGATGGCACGGCATGGCACGGGAGCCCACCTGCCCCACCACGGCGAGCCTGGCACGAATTGATCGTGCTCCCGACAAGCCTTCAGCAGGCTCGGGGAAGAGTTCCTGGCGGTTGCTGTCAAGCGTGCCGGTCCTCACGCTTCCACAGAGCAGGCGTACTCTGAACTGACAGGTTTTCTTCCAAAGTGCTCATCTGCCTTTTATGTTTGACTCCTCAAGCAGAACAACACTCTCTGCATTAATACAGCACTGCAGCTTTTTCAGAAATATTGGCCTGGCCTTTGCCTGTCCGTCTGCAGAGCCCCTCAGTCGGCTGGTGGAAAGGATGAGTCCCCCTCCTTGTTTCTCTCCGCATGTGCCCACATCACCCCAGCAACCCACCTCGGCCCCAGCCTGCTCTCCATCTTCCCGTCTTGTCTGGGTGCCAAAAGCTGCCTCTCTGCCCCACGCTGACAGTTTTTTCCTTCTCAGCTCTTTCAGTGAGACTGGATCCTTCCGTAGTTTTATCCGTGGAGTGACAGTTGGATTTTGGACACTGCTAGCTGGAAAGATTTTCTATCCAAGAAAATACTACCCACTGCTCAGGGACAAAAAAAGGAGCAAAAATTTAGGAACGTATACCCCCGCCCTGGCAGACTCTTTGACAGCAAGCATGGAGAGCCAGGCTTCATCTCCAACTTGTTCCTACACAGCCAGGCCATGGTTGCAAGCCCAGAGCAGGTTGCATTTGGCATAAAACAGGTGTCTAAAGCCAAGTACACAGTCAACACCACAGGCATGCTGAATCCCCTAAACAGGCAGAAGTGCGAGTCTCTGATTTCAAGCCCATGCCCCTGGCAGTTTGAGATTCTTCTTAAAAGATTTCAATTAAATTCCATGTTCTGGAGCGTATAGTTTCAACTTGGAGAGAGAGAAGGTCCTACCTATAGGATTGGCTAGAAAATGAGGTGCATCCCGTAAGGTATTTTTTTTCTGCGTGTAACAGAAAATGAATTACATGGTGTCATTCTCTATTAAGCTGCATATGAACAAAGAGTGATTTCTACAGAACCCAGTGGGTTAATCCCACTGCCAAGGCCTGCCCCGCTATGCGGACTGCCCAGCAGCGCACTAGAAACTGGTGTGGAGGACGTTGGTGTGGGGCAGAAACCAAACCGACTATGCAAGTGTCTGCTCCTGGAAGAGCCATAGGCAGGAAAACCCCACCATGGTGAGCTGGGCTGCTCTGTGGCACTGCTTCCAGAGGGAAACAGTCCGGATCCATGCACAGCCTCTGCTTTGCCTCTGACGTGATGAAGGAGAAGCGCTGCAGCAATCGCTTGTGCTCTGAGGTTGATCATGTCTGACTTTCTGTGACCATGTTCAATGGATAGAGATGATATTAGAGTAAATTCCAGTGCTCTTTGGCTCTCCCTGGTGCTGGGACGGTGATGAGCAATGACAGTTGCGCCACTGCTGTCCTTTTCCGTGGTGAGTATCAGAGATGTAAGTGCAGAGATGTGGTATGTGCCAGTTTTTGCAGCCCAGTTCTGGGAGTCTTTTGGCCCCCAACATTCTCGCTGCCATGTAAGAGAAATATGAATTGCATTGGAAGGTGCCGTGAAAAGCATATTTGTGTGGATCTGTAGACATATATATCAGTATTTTTATCCGTATTTCTCCATGGAGGTGTGACAGATTAGTTGTTTGCTTTGGGGAGCTGGAGGAAAAGTCAGAGTGGACACCTTATCTGTCTGCACCAGGAGACAGGTAATGCCGTGTTTGCTCTGTGATGCTGTCTCTCTTCAGACCCATGTCACCCTCCAAATGCCACCAGAGCCACACTGCCGCATGATAACTCGCATTCCCTCAGCTCTGCCCTCTTGGATCTTCTATCCGTGCAATCCCTTCACTTGCCGAATGGCAGAGCACAAATCATGGTCACACCCATGATGAAACACCATTTGTGTGAAGCCCAGCGGGAAATAATCACAAACCATTCAGAATGCAATAAAAACATAGAAGCCCGCAAACAGTTGTGAAATCAGTCTGCATGTGTTTGAACAGACTGTGAAGGGTGCTGTGGGCAGGACGGTGTGCCTGCGTGTGCGCCTGCTGCCGGAGGGCTGGCTGGAGACCAGGCATGTGCTGCTGCAAGGTGAACGAAGGCATCCCAGCAGTGGCATCAGCACAGTGGTATTCGGGCTGAGGTAACCCACCGCAGGTGATGTCAACGCTGGCAGCAGAGAGGTGGCTTCCTGACGTCTTTGGGTTTTGTTTACAAAGCCTTAGTCTTGGTCGGCAGCAGCCACACTGACATGGCCAGTGGGGAGGCGGTTGTATTCCAGGCTTCAAAAAAAGAGATGCCATTTTCCTGTCTTCAAAGACACCGATCTGTATAGGCACTGTGTTTGCAGGAGATGCTCTCTGTCTTTGGGGGGAGAGCTTTTAGCGAAATAGCTTCTCATCTAGCATCAGTGCCATATGGGACATTGAGCAGCAAAAGGACACTGGGAAACCAAAGTGAAGGACAGCCTATTTTGCTTTGAAACTTCAGTAGCTGGTTACAGAGAGAAAACAGTTTTAATAAAAGGTCCAGTGCATCCAGATTTGGCAGCGGGAACTGCCCAGTGGAGTTTTAGATGTTTTACATATTTAAGAACAGATGTGAAGCTGAAGTTCTGTTATTGCTGGGCATTTCTTAGCTATTCTTTGCCATGAGATGTTTCATATGTTTTATACCCCAGTGCACCTCCCCTCCCATCGCTATAGTCCTGAAACATTTAAATTAAAACTTCATTCTGTAGAAGTGGCAAAAGAAAATGTATTATTTGTCTCCCATCACCCTCTACTCTCTCTCCTATCTGCCTCTTGCACACAAAGTTATTATCCCAAAGGCTGTTTTGGGCTTTCTCTTGGTCTTTGTCATGCACGAGGTAGAAGCTTGGTGCTAAATTTTTTCTGCCAGCAGAGACTGTGGTCATTCCTACCGTCCACTTCAGTTGTGCCAATGCAATTGCTTTTTTGGGCTGTAGCATAAACTATGTCAGTGAAATGAATTGGGTTAAGAAATAGCAAGCCAAAGGAGGAAAACTGCAGCTGTTTAATATATGTTTAAGCAGAAAAAATAGTTTTTCTTACCCATTTTATGGAAGTGAAGTAACTATCTGCTGGCAAGTGAGGTGAGACGCCACGTTAGCTGTGACCGGCAGCTGTGCAGCCCCTGGGCCTGTGGGCTCCGTGCTGGAGGCTGCTGGAAGCCCCAGGCAGGTCTTGGGACCAGGGCTGGTTGTGCTGACGTGGTAGGTTGCCCCTTTGCTCCAAATCCATAATGAGCTGATGGCCCAGGTGACACTGGGACCCACACCCCAGCTAACAAGGGATGGGTTTGGAGGTCACCAGCACCAGGAGACCCACCGGCAATACAGTGTTGTGAAGTGTGTTACCACCAGTGTGGCAAAATACAGAATAAAGCCATGAAAATAAATACCGCGAAGGAGCAGGGGCATCATGGGGTCTCATGGTTCCTCCTTGTGTTCCCTTTCCTTCCAACATGCTCCATTTACAGTCTGGGACCCCATGCAATCTCCTCTGCTCAGCTTCCTTCTGGTGTGTCACCAAGGGGTGCTGTGCCTGGCCACGCCAGCAGCCACTGTCACAGCAGTGCCTTTATGTTGCCTTTTTCTTTCCCCTGCTCTAAGTTTCTCTTCAAACATTACAGCTACGTGATCCCCGTGTCAAGAAAAAAACAACAAAAAAAGATAATTTCCCACAGCCAGGAAGCTGGCATATGTCTAGTTATAACAAAAAAATGACCGTAGCCTGATTTATACAGATGACTTCCTTTGGTTAGGCTAAAAAATGTGACTATTTCAAAGCTGATTTATATTTCTAATTGAAGTCCAGAATCTTAATCTCTCCTACTGTTTCCCCCATCTGAACCACGCTTGGCTGTGTGCAGAGCGAGGCATTGGGGTCAGAGGTGGAAGTCAGAAGGAAGAAGGATCAATTGTTCCTATTGCAAAAGTAAACAGCAGTAAGTGCTCAATTGTTTCTGTATTTTTTAATCAAGTGGATTTTTCAGGCTGCTCCAAAGAGCCCTCGGTGTGTGTGAGCAGCACAGACTGAAACCAAATCAATCCACGTCCTCCTCCTCTCTTCAGGTGCTTGTTTTTCTTGTCATCGGTCCAGGGTGAAGACGAGCTCCTCCAGTGCTCCGGGCCTTTGTGCGGGAGAGGACTGCAAAAAACCCGCTTCTCAGTGGTATCCAGCCCCAAACTGGGACAGGTCTGGAGAAATGTCAGGAAATCCTGCTGGGTCACCTTCTGAGTGCAGCAGGGCAATGCAACTGCATGGCCAGCCCAGAAAGCCTAGTCCTGCCTTCGCGGCTGACAGCATCATCGGGGGACTGCAGCACAGGGCTCTGACCCCTGGGCAGCCCTTGGAGGCTGCAGGGGGGAAATAACCCCATTGAAAAACAAGCCCTTTGGTGAACACAGGAGCTACTGGTGCCTTGTTTCCAACAGGTTTGTGCTTCGTGCTTGCCCTGGGAAAGTGTGGTCTCCTGTGCTATACTTCCCAAAGCAGGTGGGCTTCACCCAAAGCAAAGAAAAAGAGGGTTTCCCAAGAGCCTTGTTCCATATTCAACATCAGCCATGCTCCATATGCCCTGGTCCTGATGCCAGCCAGGCTCCGTGGGAGTATCCGGATGGAGGCAGGGCACACAGCTTTGCACCACGCACCGGGGCCGGGTGCTCTCCCTGTCTGCAGCCCCTGAGCACCGTGGAAAAGATTACCCATTTCGGAACAAGCCCTCATCAGAAATAAAGCCACAGGCTGGGCTCCTGGCTGCCCACACGTTCACATGTCTTCTTGTCACCCTCAGTCTGTCCAGGAATTTCCCCTCCAGTGGGATTTTTAACTGCTCCCTCCTTGCCCTCCTGGAAACACACTGTTTGCTTTAGCCCTAGCCCGTGTCCTTCAGGAACATGTCTCAAGTAACTGAGGGCCAATGTGGGCTCTTCTTCAATCTGATTTCTAGCAGACCAGCTGCGTTCAGCAGGAATGAACCCCTGCCACCCAGACCAGCACTCTCCTTCAGGCCCTCCTAAAAACGCTGAAACGTGCAGTTCCCCACAAAGATGAGGAGGTTTGATGCTCTGAGCCTGAACTGGGCTGCCACGGTGATGAATGGTATTTCTGTGCTTGAAACGGCCTTGTGGATGGTGAGGCTGGGAAGGACTGGATGAGTTTCCAGAGGCTGGCTGTCTTGTATATCCTACAGACGATTTTTTCTCCCCTTCATATTTTCTCCCAAGGTTTCATGTGTTTTGACAAACAAATGTAACCAGGATGCTGAGGGATTAACCAGGATCAGAAAGACTTTCATGACTGTTGGTGATTTTGGCTGTTATATTTCTTCTGCATTTCCCAGAGTCACTGGAAGACTGCAGTGTTCCTTCATGGGACATAATGGTTATCATATAAACCCAGGCTGCTACACTGCAGGTTAACTGTGAGCAGTGCAGAGATGAAAAAAAGAGTTTAGCTTGGGCAAGAGGCACACCCTCTATTTTGGCAAGAAGCAGTTCAAATTCTTACTCTGATTTACGCTAGTTTATAGAAAAGGCTGCACTGAGCTCTTGAAGCATGTGGTAGTATTTAACTGTATAAAACTTGGAACCAGCTTCAAGTGCTGCATGCGGGGAGATCAAAGCTAATAAACGATATATTTTATATAGGGAATATCTGTGATGAAGAAACAAATTCATCTCAGCGATAGCTAACAGGGAGAACCTTGTTTGAAAACAAAGGCTGGCGGTGATGTTCCTCTGTTTGCTTGTTTTGCAGGGAGATTGTTTATTAGAGCCACCATTTTAATATAAACTCTGCAAAGGCTTGTGGACTTTGCACGAAGGCGCTCGTGCTCTCGAGGCCAAGGCTGAGGCGTGTGGCAGCAGACGGAGCTGGGCTCTCCAGACATGCGGCGCCCAGGGCAGCAGCTCTGCCTCCCCTGCCAGGGAAGGGATGGAGGCTGCACCTTTCTTCTCAGGCAGCAACATGGAAAATACTTTCCTCCTGGTGTAGTCAGGCTGATATAACTGCCTCTGGACGTGTTTTTCCAAAAGGGGAAGAGGGAGAAGAAAACCTTTGCTTGGCTGTTTTTTTGGCATAGCAAATGACCAGTTGCCTGGTCCCATCTCACTAGGAACTGGCGGGGACCTGCAATGCCTGTCCTAGGGAGCCCGGGGAAGGCCATGGTCCTCCTGCACCCCTCAGCACTGCTGTCAACCTTCCAACCACCCCCAGGGAAGGTCCTTCACTGTGGAGGACGGCAGCTGTTCCCTCCACCATCCTCTTCTGCGACCTCCCCTCTCCCCCTCCCCGCTCACTCTCCCTCACTTTGTGCAGTTCAGCTTTTATGTCCTGGTTATTTATGTGAAGCCGGCTCTCCAGGGCTGCCCCGCGTGGCTATTTTAGTCATTTCCTCCAGCCAGTTCCTGCAATTGTTGGGCTGGCATTGTGCGAGTCACTCACCAGGCTTCCTCCCATGCTCCCTCCCAGCTGGGAAAAGCCTCCTCCTGCTAATTTTCCTTTGTTAACCAAAGCATCCTGAAGTAATCCCACCTTGAACACCACAAAGGCCATGCTTTGTGATGGCAGCCCCGTGCTCTGCAGGTGCCTGCACCTTCGACAGGGGCAGAGGACGCCACTGAGCCGTCTGGCAAAGCTACCACAGATGGGAGAAACCAGCTGGGCTGACCTGCCCCTTCATTTTCTGCCTGCAGCTCCACGTGGTCGCACTGTGCCTGGGGCTCTTGGCTGGCAGTAAAGCCAAATATCAACCAGAGAGGGACCCAGAGCCACAGCCTTGCTCCTGCTCTTCGTGGGCAGCCCTAAGCCTGCTGGGGAATGCTTGTCGCCCTGCAGTGAACTTCCTCGTGGCCTCTCTGTCAGAGACGTCTCAGCCGAGACTGTCTGCTTTAGTAGGCACGAGGCACAATCAACTACACAGCCCAAAGCCACAAGTCTCTGTGAGCAGAGCCCTTTTGGTGACAGGGATGCTTGGTGCTGGCTGTCACCACTCCGTGATGGAGAGCAGGGCTGGCAGGAGCCGCCCCAGCACACCGCATGTGCACAGGGTGGCGAGAGGCTGCGGTGCATCTGGGTACCACATGGCCCTGGGAAACCACGGCGCACACCTGGCCAGGCACGCTGGCTTGGCTCCCCTGCAAATGAGCTGCTAGCGTGTGAGCGCTGAAAGTATCCAAAATATACGCAGGGCAGGTATCTAAATATATGTGATGGGCAAGTGTTAAAAATCTGAAAGAAACAGCCCAGCATGTTTCTTTACAGTCTATCATGTTTCTTTTCATCTGTTTGTTTTGCTTTGGTCTTTTTGATGTTGTCATCCAAAATAAAAAGGCATTTTTTTCCCCCTAAGCACCAGACTGGTATGCGACTAACATTTCTGCCCCTGTAAGAGTGGAAAACATCAGTGAGCTTGAGTCTAGCAATTCCTTCCCTTTATTTGATGGAGTCATAATGTTTTCCACCTTTGTGCTGTCCTGGACAGACTAATCCTCAGGGATGCTCCTTGCACACCAGCCTTGCCCCCATTCAAAGAAGTCTAGCAATGTGCTGTAGGAACCTCTGGCCACTGGTCCCCACTGGAGATGCCCAAGGGCACCCTCCACCCCAGTGTTGCTGCCTTGCACTGAGTCTGGGTGAGATACAGCAACACGGAGTCCTTTGGAGTATGCCTGTACATGCCCGATGGGTGGGTGCTGAGCAGGCAGCCCCAGAGCAGCCAGGCAGGGGAAGGCATGGACCACGAGCACGCTTTGCTTACAGCCAGCCAGGTGGGTGCTTTTCTGAAGCTGTCCCTGAAAGACTAGGGACCATACGTGGGCTTTGTACAGCTCCTCCTTTATACAGGAGGAAATCTGGCATTTCTCCCCCATTACCAGCTGAGGACATTGGCTTGTCTGATGTTATTTCTGGTGCTTGTTAGGTTTGCTCTTCAGTAACCAGTGACATGTTTCCCACTGGGAAGGTACTAAAATCATCACCCAGCTGCAGGGGATAATTATTTCTGCTGGAGCAACCCTGATGTTTCTTATTAGCACCAGCAGTATGTGTGGAAACCTGTGCTTCAGAGGGAGCAGATGTCAGAAGGGTCCCCCGAGAGTGCTGGGAGGGGAGGAAGGCTGGACTGCCACCAGCAGAAGCATCTGCCAGCTCTGTGTCTGGGTAACCATCCCCGGCACTGCCAGTCTGAGGATTTTCTAGCACATGGGTACATGGCAGAAGGTGGGAAGAAAAGGAAAGGAAAGGAGTTTAGAAGGAATGCTCAAGAAAAGGGGCCTGTGAACAAAATCCTATGACTTCTTTTCATGGCTTCACTTCAGATGTGCTGATCTGGTGGCAATGCAGGAGGAAGGTCCAAGCCAGAGTCATCTGGAGGGATGCCATGAGCCATGGGTTGGGCTTGGCCTGTCCTTCAGCACCTCACAGGACGGGGCCGTGAAGAACAACTGGTTTAGATCTGAGGCAGTGTGCATGGTCTAATCTTACTGGGTTCTTTTCAGTGGACATGCAAGGGGCCAAATTTCCTCTCCTAAACACTGCGTCCTTACCCCATAAGGAACACAGGGCCACCCTGTACATATGAAAAGGCAGGCGGCACATCCAAATTACTTCATTCGTCTCCAGAGACATCAATTCTCTCTCCACCAGACAGCTGCAAGGAAGCTTCTGGCTCTGAGCCTGGTGCAACAGCACAGCAACACAAGGGTAATACACCCAGGCCTTTCCTTCCCTTGTCATTTCTCAGAGCATCCGGGATCTTATTCCTAAAAACCAAAACAAAATCTGAAAATCACCTGAAGCTCATCAAAATCAGGAGATCGGGAGGGCCAAAAGTGCCTCCTCACAGCTGTTTGGGGTTGTGCTATATGTGGGGGCTAGCCCGCTTTTGAATTTGTTTCTCTAAAGCCTGTTGGGATGGTTATTGTTGGAATAGGCTGCTGTGGGGCCCCAGAAACACCCTCCTGAATTCTGGTGCCACACATGTCCAGCTGATCCTTGCTGAACTTCTCTCTGCTGCCTTTCAGTAGGTTTACTGGGCTGTCACAACAGCAAGAGCATTAAGGAGTCTGCTTCCTTCTGGATTTAATAGGCTTGGAAACCCTGAAAACCTTGGGGTTTGAGGTGAAGTAGCTGGTGAGCTGGAAAATGTTTGTTTTACTCCCAGTCCTGCTTCCTCTGACACTTGAAACAGCCGGAGAGACAGTGAAGGATTCATTGCCTTTGTATCCCCTATGCACACAACCTCGTATCCTTGTCTTCCCCAGGGCTATGGAGAACAAGATCCCCGGAGGTTTTTTCCAAAAGATGAACTTTTCCAGTGCAGCCAATGGTTACCACGGGGTAAAGACCAAAAGATAAAAGGATTTGAGAAGTCATATCCTGGGCCTGCCTCACACAAAGCTCTAGTTTTGTGCTGATCTGCATCTACTACCTAGGTCAATAGAGTAGGTATCTTAACTACTCAGGTAGTTATATTAAATGTAAGACTGGAGCATCTTGTAATGCTGAAAGTGGTTCTCACATGAGCTCCCTTCTACAGACAAGAGTGGAAAAATCATAAGGATAAGTAAGTGACTTGTCAAGGTCAAATGAATGTTTGCTGCAAAATGGGGTCTCCTGAGTTCCTGATTGCCACCAAAGACACTGCAAGACCTCAGCAGGACTGCACGTTAGGACAGGGATGCTCAGGAGTGACTTAGACCCCTTACAACCTCTGTGCATTTTGAAATGTGTATGTCTGCTCTGCTTTAAAGCCAGCCCTTCAAGCTTTAAGATTTTCTGGCACTGGCACAGGGATGCTCCAGCTGACCTAATTTTACTGATCTTTCTCATCTATAACCTCTGTGGTTCGTTGACTACAGGGATTGCTGGGTTTCTCATTAGTGGTTAGAAATTATTTTTATGCTCTTCTTCACTCAGCACAGCACATAGAGCAAAATCTTCCAGAAGGTTATCCTTCTGCGCAGGTCAGGGCTGCAGTCCACGGAGAAGCAGGTTCCTGCTGCAAACTCACCCCTTTTTCCTAAGAAAGTTGCAGCCAAGAAAACTGGAATCAGACCTACAGTATTCACATAGAAAATTCTCCCTGTGTTGACATCTTATTTTTTATGTAAGCTGCTTAAACTCCGGATTTCTTTAGTCAGGCCGGTTCTCTAAGCACATAGCCCTAAACTGCTATTTAATCTCTAGTGGAACTTTTGGGCCTCTCACAGGTTGGCAGTGGAGCTCTTACTGATGTGTGTGATAGCAGAGGGGCTCCAGGGTGCTTTTCTGTCACCCCACCCTCGCTATCGATCGTGGCGATGCTTTCCAGGCTCCCTCGCACCAGCTCGGGTGAGGCTGTGCAGCTGCAGAGGGAGCAGGCAGCGTTTCCTCCAGCCGCCGCAGAGAGCCCTTCTCCCCAGCCGTCCCAAACAAGCCACCGCAGTCCTTCCAGGCTTACATGGGGAGAAGGAGGAGCAGTGCGGGGATCCTGCTATCTTCTGCAAGGGAGTGAACGCCCTAGTGTCAGCGAGATAAGAAATGGGGCTGAGGTTACCATGCAACTCCCTCTCCCAACAGCTAGCAGGCGGTGGAGGTTGTATCCCATCTCTGGGACAACGCTGTTCCCACCACGTCTACATCTGCACTCTTCTTTCCAGACTGGGGCTGAACCCTCTTGCTTCTTGTTAGTTGATTTTTCAGTTTCCTTGCTGTCCCTTTTGATGTCCCATGGCCACCCACAGGCAGGGGGTCTGCTGGGGACCCTCACCCACCAGATGCCAGTGTTGTACCAGGCACCACGTCGCAGAGCCCACAAGGGAGTGGCGAACAGCAACACCTCAGGTACGCTGAAGATACCCTGCAGGATATTTTCCATTCTTCATACATCATGGTGCTTCCCTTTACTTGTTTCCTTTTAAACACTGACTTGCTGTTTCTTAAGGGGGGAAAAAGAAATTAAAAAAAAAAAAGGGCAACTATTAATTAAGCCTAGGATTTCACAAATACCTTCTCAAAGGCTTTTGGTGAAGATCAAGTGTAGTATAACATTAAATATTTAGTGCGTCCTCTCAAAAGGGATTTGATCTTTACATATGAAAAAGGGATGAGACTTAAAGATTAAACAGATCTTTTTAATATCCAGTTTCAGTGACTCAAAATAACAATGCAAGCAGCAGTGACTGAAGAATTTGCATGTGGGGGATTAGGCACAGTGATTAGACATCAGGGACAGAGCACAGGTCTGGGGAAGCTATGCTGTATTGAGGGTGTCACTGGGGCGGACATGGAGATACTTGGGAGGAGGTGACACGAGGCTGGAGAAACACTGACAGCCAAAAGGAGAGGGGCCGGAAAAAGGTGTCTGTACACATGAGGAAGGGTTGTGTAGCATTCAGGTGTGGTGACCTGATACTTTCCCAGTTGGCCATTGAATGATCAACCCATCCTATTACACTACTGTAGTACCTCTCTGAATGCAATGAAGCCCAGGAGTCTTCCCAAAGGACTCTGAGGACTCCCTCCTGCTAGAGGGACACTGGATCAAAAACACCGCTCCTGCCCCTGGTAGTGTATTCAAACAGAAGACTTTATGCTATAGGTACATATATTTATACACACATGTGCACACAAGTTAAAAAAGAGAATTTGTGAAATATGTTTCTCAAGCAGACCAAAAAAATATTTCAAAAGGCAGAAGAAAGGGAAAATTGCAACAAAAATCTTTCATGCACAGTTATTTAAAATTAAGGGTTAAAACAAAGGGATGCCCCTGCTGCCACAAACCCTTCTCTTTTTCTGTTTTTAAGCAAGAAAACCATGAGATGAAGACAGCTCATGTTAGAACAAGCAGGTTGTTTTTTTAAACCTCTCTAGGAGGCCTTAACTAACATGATGTGGCAGCAGCACGAGGTACAACACAGAGCCCTGCCTTGGTAGAGACCAGTCAAACACGGCCAGAATTGTGGGGAGGCTGCACTTTGCGGCTGCCCTGGCTCAAGCACCTTTTTCACTTGAGTCTTTCCTAAACAATGCACATATAGTGTTTGGCCTGGGAAAAAATGCTTGTCTGACCTTCTGTGAAGTTGATTTCAGCCTTTTTCCCAGTCCAGCTCTGTGCCATTCTTGTGTTCGAATGAGCAATAACTACCTACATGGGAAAAAGGTGGTGGTGGCTCAGTCAAGAAAACAAGCATTCCCCAGCCTTTCCACAACATCCCAGTTTCAATTGTGTCCTGTTTTGTTCTGTGGAGCAAAACCCTGAATGATTTCAGTCATTTCCCTTTCAAAATAATTGCTTTCCTGACGCAGCCTGGGACAGTCCAAGTGAAGAAATATTTTTCTTTCTAGCAGCCCCGGTGAAGGAGTGGCAGATACTGCAAATGGAGCCGTGGTGAGCTCAGCATTACTAATGCCTATCAGATCTAGTTCTCATCACTGTAGTGCGGCAACTTGCAAACCTTAAAAAAAAATGTACTTAAGCTGGTGAAACCTGTCCTCGGTTTGCCATTTAGATTTGCCAAATATAGAATCAGAAGAGACTGTTACAAACATTTACTCTGACTTCCCAGGCAGCTCAGGCCAGAGCTTCCCTGAATTAGTTTGCCTTTGAACTACAGTATTTCTGTTTAAAAATGCGTTCTAGGAAAATTTCTGGGTTTTGAAAATCCACCCCAGCCTATGCTAAACCATTCCTGTGTTTGGTTAATGTCATTCCTAAAACACCTTCCTTTTGATCTAAAACCCCTGTGCTCTGACATCCAGCTCCAGATTTTGCTGCACTTTGTTTTCCAGATTGATGAGCTTCCTGATCACATTTTTATTCTCTTTAGCATCAGTTACGGTGGGGTTCACCTTGCCTTCCCTTGGATAGCTGCAGTGGGGATGTCTCCCGCAGAGCAAGTCACCACAGGCTCTTTATACTCAGTTGAGGGGAAAAAGGTACTTCGAGGATACAAACTTTGTCACCTGTTTTAGACCTCTCCTTCACCATAAGAATTGCACACCTAAAATGCTTATTTCTCTGCATTGACTTCAAAGGAAGTCTAAAGAATAAGCTTAAATATATCTGTGCTTAGTCAGATGGGACCCACCCAAGCAAGTGGTGATCCCAGCCCTCTGAACTCATCTCTGACAAACTCCAAAACCACACTAAAAGCCTCAAACACTGTTTTACAAAGCGGAGTTATCGCTCCTTCCAGTTACGCCCATCGTCCTTCCTTAAGCCTTTACGGTTTCCCAAAGCCTTCCTGCAGTGGTTGCTACTATGATTCACAAGATCCCACCACATCCCACTAGCACAGCAGCCTGAGCTAGGGAGTAAGCTCCCTACCCATGACAAGGGTGTGGCCTTGTTGTCATTTTTTGGGCTTTAGTTTTACTGCTTTGCCTGTGGCTGTGGAGAGCTCCAGGGTCCATTTAGCAGCTCCGTGTTTGCAGTGAGGCTGCCACCTAAACAAGCACGACCTGCTCCCAGGGCATGGCACATCTCCTCTTCCCTTGCAAGACAGCTTTGCTACACTACCCCAACCGCCTTGTCCAAAACATCGTGACGCGCCAAAGACATGAAATAGAAAGGGAGACATTGTTGACTCAAGGCCAGAAAAGAGTTTCCTCAGCTCTCAGAGAGAATAGTCACTAAAGGAAAAGCTTCTCGGTTTGGCGGGGTGAGCCCTGAGCAGAGATTAACCAGTGTAAAAGACGGTTTCTGCAGGAAAACAGCGTCTTCCTGCTGGCACAGCAGGTGCACATCTGGCTTCCTCCGTGCCCCACAGCAGAGGCAGGCGGCTCCGCAGCTGCAGTGACACCAGCACCGGCTCTGGCCGTGCTGCTCCTGCCCCCGGGGACAGGCACGGGAGCTGCTGGGCTGTGGTGGTGCATCCCTCCCTCCCTGCTTCCCCCGGCCTGCCATTTCCCCTCTCTGCTCTATTCCAGGTCTTCCTTTTGGAGAGGCTTTTTCCTGGACACCCTTCGCCTGCACCATTTATGTGTACTTTCAGCTCAGCCGAAAATGGCTGTTCCCTCCCAGGCCTTTCTCCAGGACACAGTGGACAAGAAGCAATCAAACAGACCAACTGTAGCCAAAACAAGAGGGTCCCATTTTCCTTCCCCTCATCAGCTCTTGGGACATTTTGCTGCTTCTGCAAATTCAGAGCAATCCTTGCTTGCTGTGGGGCTCTGTCTGGGTCTCTGCTCGGTCCCCAGAGTGCCTGGCGTTTCCCTGGCAGCCAAGGGGATGAATAGTTTTCCTCTTCTTTCCCAAGCAGGAGTACCTGCCTACACCTTAGCCGAGCCTGCATGCAAACACAGTCCCTAAATGAGGGACTGGAATTGCTACCACTGCAAAGCAGCTCAGCAATGTGCAGAGCAGGAGGGAGCACAAAAAAGACAATAAATGCTCTGTAAGTGGATGGTTTGCATAGTTGGAAAGATCACCTGGAGACATTGCTGACACCCCAGCACTTGGGCAGCTTCAGGCTCTTCGGAGCAAACAGTGCAGATCCAGCTGAGAGACAGCTGCCCTCCAAGCCTGGAAAGCCAGCCCTGTCCCTGCCAGTCTTGCCTCCTCCATCCCTGTCCCTTCCAGACCTGTACCCTCCAGACCTAACCTCCACCACAGCCATTACCCTTGATATTCAGAAAATCCATATCTGATGTCTATTAGGTTTCCCCACTTAAATACATAAAATGTGATGTACAGCCACAGGCTGTCCGCTGGGCTCATTTTAGCTACCTGAGCTGGAGGTAAAGTGAGCCCTGTTGAAAGATGGCAGACGAAAAGTCGGGAACCAAAGTGTCCTCTTCACCTGCACGATGGGGTGACGATGGGTTGGCATTGCCAGCTTCTGCCCTATTAACTGCCAGGGTTTAGCATCCACCCTTGGGGAAAGGGGGCTTGGCTGAGCCTGACTCACACCCAGCTCACGATCTGCAGCCCAGCAGAAGACAGGCGGAGGGCTCCCCGCTGTACCAGGGACCTTGTCCAGGCTGGCCCACCCAACCTCCAGACCCATAGCACTGCCGTGGGGACATGGCGTGCATCGCCCTGCTGTCTTCCCACCCACGCCCACGTGGACAGGGAGAAACTTCAATATGTTTGCAAATTCGTATTGCTTCAAAAGTAGTAGTGAATTATATGAATATTAATGTAAGAGAATATTACTGTCAGAGAACTGCTGATTTTTTTTGCTTCCTGGCCTGGTTTTGAAAGAGATCCCTATGTTTCTGTTGAACTTTTTCCCCATTAGTTTTACTGCCATTTCATCCCATGCTGACTTTCCCTCAGCTGTGTCTTAGCTTTTGCTTTTACAGAGTTCATCAATAGCAGAGAATTCCCTTAAGAGGAAAACAAACCCTTCATTGTCTGCAATTATTTGTTGCTATTTTTTTCTGTATATTCTTCATCACTGATCTATGGGAAGGTCAGTTGTTTGTTTTAAAAACTTGTCTATTGAGGTAAAGCTAAAAGGAAATCAGACAACCTACTGGACAAAACTCTTGAAGGCAATGAAGGGTTCCCAACTGGTAACAATCCTTCCCTTGCTAAGGAAAGCTCCACCAGTGCAACAGCTGTTGAACACAAGTCTGGGGAAATGCATTCCCCCGGTCATCTTCTCATAATACAGATCTGGTAGGTTTGAGCCTTTAGTCTTCCAATCATTTCCTTGTGTGTTTAATTAGCATTGATCCTGAAATATAAAGCAGTCCTTAAGAAGCATAATATCTGCTAGGTAAATTGTATTGTTATGTACAAGTCAATTACGTACGTCTTTCTCAAAGATAAACCTTAAGGCTTGATATATGTTTGTATAAAGGCATCATACCTCCTTGAATAACTGGGGAGAGTATTGATAGTAAAGCTGTTACTACAAGATAACCCATTTAAAAAAAATCCATGTTTGCTCTGATAACATGGAGCAGAGCATGAACATTCTCATTGCAGGCAATGAGACACCGAAACAAGGCAGATGGTTTTGGTGAGGGCTGTAAAGAGTGGCACAGACAGAAAAGGGTGAGTTGGGTGAATTAAGAGCAAACCTCAAATACCAGTAGGGGTAATGTTCCTTTGCAAGAAGTGTCTCTGCCTGTCTCTAAGGCAGAGTCCACAGAGGTGAAGGAAACACTCTTTCATTTTTCCATTGAACTGCATCTATTGAAGGGCCATTCAAATCCATCCCAATTGCCAATGGCATCTTCAGATAACCCAAGCTAATATAACACAGCAGCCTTAGGCTGAATCCAAACCAAGAGCACAGCCAGGTCAGTTATATTACTTCAATTTGTGATTGTCCTCGTAAGTCCTTCATAAAATAAGGTGACTGTATCTAAGGTAGCTTGTAGGTGACAATGCATGCTGATTTGTGAGAAAGGATTTTCATGGCCTGCTAAATGGATTCTCTAGAAAACCCATCAGCAGGGAGAGTGTGGAGAGGACATCATTACTCTGTCCCTGCAATCAGTGGGGTGTGCAGAGCTCATTAGACACTGGCCCTTCATTAGGGCTTGCGGCTGTTCCCTGCACACCAGTCTTTATCTTCCTCTGTCCAGAGTGACCAACAGTAGCACATTTCCCAAGAGACCGCATGCCTGACATGACCAGCTCGGGGTGGTGGTTCCCAGCTCACAGGCAGCGGGTCCATGAGCCCTGTAGCCACACTGACAGGGAGAGAAGTATTTCTGCAGCATCGCATATGTGCAGCACGATGCCAGGCGGCTTAGGGAAAGAAAGTCAGTGTCTTTGATTTAAGGCTCTTGAGAACTGGGCTGTTCTCTAATTAATTGCCTATTTAATAATGATAATAATAATTAATACTGAACTCTTATCTAATCTTTTCATTAGTAGAACTGAAAGCACAATACAGAAAAGGTGCTTATTCCCATTTTACATGTGGTGAAAGTGAAGCAGAGATGGGTGTATTGCCCTCCCCAGTGTCACACATCAGTTTACTGGCAGATCTGGGAATAAAACCTCAGTTTGCCAAACCTTGGTCCAAGTTGGAGCTCCCAGGTCCCCTGATGGGGTTTCCTGAGTGCCCATGAGTGCTTCAATGTCTTTCCCATTGCAGCACTTCCAGAAACTGGAGGAAACCACTTCTGGGACAGGTTTCACTCACTTCAGTTCAAGGTCACACTGAAAATCAGCTACTGGATAAGGATTGTCTCCAGGGGAGCTGATGGACTGTCCCTCATGGCAGTACAGAGAGTAAACCTGGCTCTCTGGATGGTTCAAAGGCCTTCCGAGGGACATGTTTCCTATTTTGAAATGAACTTCACTTCTTTCTCTCTCTTCTCCTTTCCCTGTGTGTGCCCTGTACCACTACCCAAACACAAACCACCACATACATTTTTTTCTTTCATGGCCCCTTGTGCTGTGGTAGCATTGATTCCCACCCCCGTACCCCGCATTTTATTTCAGGATCCACTTTCTTTCTGCATCCTTTTCACTCTTTCCGTGGCTCTTTTGTATGAATTTGTTGTGTATCCTCAGGTGAGTGTCTTGCAACACCTCTCCAGTTAGTGTTTATGTTCACCCTGAGCCACAAGTGGAGGGTAGCTTTATGAGAATCGCTCTGCTCTGTCCACTTGTGCAGCGTAAGGAGAGACACTTGGTGAATGGTTGTCTTACACCTTGTACACCATTTCTGTAGCAACCAACATCATCATCCCTGATGTGGGTATTAAGGGTTTTGTTGAGTTTGTGTAATGATGGCAAGACCTCCAGGAAGCCTGTTACCCTGGAGGGATTCAGGGGTGATTATCTGAAAAGGTATATTTGGGGATTTTTTCCAAATGAGATTTCCTGTATTTCTCAGATTTGATTAGTTGAATTCTTATTTTAAAGAGAAAAAAAGGACTTAAAATTCACTCTCCAGTGAAATAATACTTGCATCCTCTCCATCAATGAGTGAGCTTCCGCATATATGTTTGCCAGAACCAAAACTTTTGCAAAATCTCCTTCAGGCAAGGCTGTAGTGTCCTGAAATATAACAGGTTTAAGCAATCATTTTGTAGCTGGATATTCCTCAATTCCCCTTGCATATCTAACTAGAAAGGACAGATGAAGAACAGCTTTAAAAAGCTGGGAGAAAGTGGAGCGTTTCTGTATTAGCTATTAGCAGGTCAAAGGCTTTTCCTAAGGAACCCTGCCCATTTAAACAGAAAACTGAGAGCACACAGAGTTTTTTTCTCCATCTTCCCTGCAGAGAGTGAAGTGAAATCTAGGAACTAGTGCTAAATTGTTTTCAATTTTGGTAATGGCTTTACGTAAGTAGCTATTTCTCCTCCATGTCACTACACTTGAGAGCAGTTAAATACCACCCTTGTCAAAACAGGCCCTTGTCCCTTCTGTCCTTATCCCAGCAAAACTCCCAGTTCCCGGTGGAAATCATGAGTCCCATGCTGCAAGTGAGCCTTTGCACTGGTCTCTGCGGTCCCTGCATACGGGCAGGCGGCAAAGTGCCTGCGGGGCTGCCAGGGATAGCACACCGTGGCCAATCTGCCCAGCTCGGCCAGGGGCACCCCAACCTCCCTCCCGACACATGTCCCATCTTGCCTTTGTGCTCCAGAGAGTTTATTTAAAAAAAACAACAATTTATTTCAGACTTTCTGAGTGTCTGAAGACAATTACTAAAATAACTCTCCACTCTGTTAGAGCATCCAGTGCCTCTAACAGTACGGCGGTGCCATGCTGCATGAGAACCAAACCTTTGGCAAGAGCAGCTCCTGATAGGTTCAGAAAGACATACTGAAAGTATAAGAGATGAAAAGTGTTCCTTTTACTATCTGACATCTCTGAACACTTCACAAATGAACCTTCAATCACTGTCTGAAACACTTAAGGATCCTTTGCATGTTGGGTCCCTCCCAGGGTCTGAAGGGTCCCCAGCACGTGCCAGGGGACGGTCCCTATCCAGAGGTCAACATGGACAGTCTGGGGTCAGCTCGCAAACCTTAGGGTTAGACCCAGGTTCATCTATGGCAAGGACACAAGCATTGCTTTCATTTGAATGTAGCATTTGTGAGGAAAGGAGTGGAGGCAGGCGGGTGATCACCTGCTGTGGGGTTAGCAGCACATTTTGGCTGATTGAATGTCTGGCTGCTGAGCTGCCCTCCGCCAACCCACCTTACCAAATGAGGACATGCACCAAGAGGAGACAGCTCTTTGTCCCACAGGAGTGGCTTTCTGACGCTGAGATCAAGCGCCTCCCACCTCTGCTTGGCAGGGGTTAACCAGGGGGACAATCAGCTGTGCCAACCTCATGCCCAGGTGAGAGGCACCAAGGAGCTAAGAGCAACCAGGTTACCAGAATCAGCTGCAGCTGCTGCTCCCTCTCATTGCTGCCAGCAGGACTTAGATCCCAGCAGAGCTGCGAGATCTCTGGACAGAGGAGCACTAAGGGCACCTGCAGTCCACTGCTGTCCTTCAGTTAATGAGTAATGACAAATTAAAGCACATTATTTTCGAGGGAGTGTCTGCCAACACGCAGACGTGGAGTCTGCTTGTGGTGGGAAGGGGTCCTGTAAAGCACACGAAACGGCCCCTCTCCAGCATCTCCTTCATTTCTAGGGCTGCTGCAGTCCCTTCCATATGCTGTGGAGGAGTAGGCGACCCTCCTTCCGTGGGTACGTCTCACCTTCGTGGCACCAGCCCTTCTTCCAAAACCGCCTCTCCAAGGGGTGAGATTACCAGCCTGGCTGGATGGAGCTTTTCTATCTCCAAGAGATCTATCAACAGCATACATATGTAATTTGGCCATCACACCAACAGCAAAAAGAAAATGTTGCTTCCTTTCTGCACTATTTTCCCCTGGTGTCCTTTCTGTGTTATTTTGTTCTTTTTCCTCACTGCAGTCATGTCTCATGTTGAAGTGAAGTCATTTTAAGACTGCTTCCTCCTCTTGAAATTAGGAGGAGAAAGAAAGGGAGAAGAAAATCTTTCTTGCTTTGCTGTCAGCCCTCCAATATGAGCAAGTAAAAACTATGTTCTGTGGTGGCAAGTCCCGTCACCGCTGTGGCACGAGTACCTTGCCTATAAAGGTACTGTCACACTGCAAATCCGAGATACAGACTTGCAAGGCAGTCCCATCAATCTAACTGTCAGGCCAAAAATATCTACCTGCTCTTCTTTCAGCTAAGTTATGGTGGTAGTTATAAGCTTTCAAACACAATATTTTCATTATATTGATATTTTCCAATCATATGTTGAAATATATTGGTAGTTAAAAAAGCTGATATTGGTAAAAGGTATTATATTTTTCAGAACTATTACTCTCTGTTGAAGATCAACAAATAAAATATTCAAGGAAACACATTAGTTCGTCAATGGGAGACAATAGCCATCAAAACAGAAACAGCCACCCCGCAGTACAGCTGCAGCAGCAGAAACTCCCCGAAAGGGCTGGGGATCCACAGGAGGGGATGCCCCAGGCATGCCCAACATCCTTTTGTTCATCAGCTACAGATGTGACCAGTGGGACAACTTGGTTTTTTGGACTCCCTCCTCTGGCTAATCAGCTTTGCCGTCTCTGCTTCTAAACTGGCGAAACTTCTTGGGTCAAATTTCTGGGGATTTTTTTTTTAAATATCACTGCTAATTGACTGCTCTAGGAGATGAGGGAGTTAAAGGATTTAAATTGATAATGCTCCAAGTACGCAGGAGAAAGTAAAGACAGCTTTATGGCTAATAACACTCGGTGAATGAAGGCTTGGGGAGCCCAGCTCAGCCGGGGGTACAGGCACAGTCCCCCAGCATGACCTTGAACCAGCCATTTGCTCTCCTCTCACCAGCTCCTCACCTGCAAGATGGTGAGGACATGTTCATCACCGTTTGGGAAGTGCTCAGAGGTTGGGTAATGAACACCACTAATGAACGGAGGCTGAAAGGGGACATGGCACTTCCCAGTTCTGGCTTTTAGGGCACTCGCTCCAGCTTTTCCTCCCCTGGGAGGGCTCCAGGGAGCTCTGTGAGCAGCAGGAGATGCTTGGGGACCTTGATCCTGTGGCTGGATTTAAGCTGCTTGGCCAGGGAGAGGCACAGTGAAGGCGCAGCATCCCCGTGCATTGGAGCAGCTGTCTCCATCCATAGGCTCAAGTATCCACACAGCAACTAATTAGTGTTATTTATTAGTGCTATGTTCCCCTAGCTGGGCACGCTGCAGATTGCCTCTGTTATGTCCCTCCCTACCACCCCAGGAAAAGCCCTGGAAGCAATGTGCCTTGCAGCGTGCCCTGCAGGTCAGCTAATCCTGCCCCTGCAGGACCGGAGTGGAGGGCTGAGCTTCAGACAGGGAAACCTCATGCAAAAAAGCATCTGTGCAAGGAAATGATTAAGGGTTTTCGCCTTCTCTGCAGTGAGGTACTTCTTGCTGGCTGATGAGACCAGCCTTGCTGGGGGTGCTGAAGCTGTAGAAGCTGAGAGTGATGCAGCAAAGTCCCCTTGCTGGCACAGCCTGAGCGGGAGCTGGTGGTGTGAAACCTCCATGCACCCTGGCTGAGTCCCTCCCTGCCCACAGCACAGCCTCCCCAGCGTGGCCACCAGCTCATAAGGCAGACTTGCCTTCACGCTGTGCAGTTTGGAGCCCTGAAGGCACTGTTCAACAGAGATACCCAGCAGGGAGCCTAATGAGAAACA
Organism: Gavia stellata; assembly: GCF_030936135.1. Taxonomy (NCBI): domain Eukaryota; kingdom Metazoa; phylum Chordata; class Aves; order Gaviiformes; family Gaviidae; genus Gavia; species Gavia stellata. Next base: position 17,444,616 of record NC_082599.1, on the reverse strand, counting down.
CAACATGCCACCAGCGCACCATAAGCACCATGCTGCTCCGAAGATGAGCACCACATTTATGGAAACATCTGCTTACACCGCATCTGCTGCTGGCTCTTCTCTACAGTGACCACTGGCTGAGCATGCAGAAGCAAATGCTCCAGAGGAAAATTAAAGAGCAATTTGTTTTTGTCTGGCTGAAATGAGAAAAAGAGGATCCAGCATACATGCTCCAGTATCAGAGACTCCTCTCACAGGTGAGAGGATGGGACTTTGGCTGTGCCTAAGGCAGGACTGGTATGCAGGAGACATCTCCCCGGGGTACTCGGGCAAGTGCAACCTTGCTGTGTCCCCCAGGCAGCTTGTGCTTCAGCACACTCCTGTACTTGAAGTAAGCTCTGTGACCAACCTGTTAAGGAGAACCCCATCCCGTGAAGTATTTTATTTAACCATCCACTTTTCCCACTGTTCCTCATTAAAGCAATTGGTAAAACATCCACCCACGAAAGTCAAGTTTCTCGGCATAATTTTGAGATGTGCCTCTTAAGAGTCTGGTTCATTTTTTTTTTTTTACTTTCCCACTCTGCTGTGGCCTCCATGCGGTATGTAAATCCCATTTAAATTGGAGAAATTTTGACACTCCCTGGACCACCTCTGAAATGAAATGAGGCCCATTGTCAGAAGATAGGCCTTCAGGAATCCCAAATCTAGGGCTTATTTCCTTTAATATAATGCTTTAACTACCAAGTGGTCTCCTGCTGAGTTCAAAGCAGTGCTCCTGCTGCACACCTTACACCTCACACTTCACTCCTGGTGCAGACATGTCCCCTTGTCTCAGCCTGTGCGTGCCCTTCCAGCACAGCTGGTCCAGCAGTGGGGTGCCAGTCCAGCCTGATGCTTACTTAACATTAATATATTGTGTTAATTGTAGGTCATGGAAGAAGTGCACGTGGCCTGTGACTCAGAGAGCTTCCCCAACAGGCAGAGGAAGGTCTCACAAGTGAGACAGCACCTCACGAGAGAGGGCAAGCTGAGGGCTGAGCTAAAATAAATCACCCAACAGCTTGTTAATTTGCCACCTTGATTTTGATCCCCTCAGTTTCATATTTTTGAGCTCAAACAAGAGAGTGACTAACACTTTCCTTAAATAAACTTAGGCGTTTTCCCATAATCAGATTATTCCAGGAACCGGAGCCTTAGAGAAAAGCCAGAGCCTGTTACACGATGTGCAAACACAGAATGCCCTGAGCATCACAGTGCTGTCACTTGGATAGATGGGAGGCACATTTTTGCCCTTCGGCAAGGGTTTTGCCCTTTGGGAGGCTTATCCTTCATTTTTAATATTTGCATTTTGATCCAGTTAGCTTCGTGAAAATTTAGCAGCCTAAAATTTTCTCAGAGCCTCAAGGGACCAGTGGTGGGAGAGCAATGCAGGAGGAGGAGAACACACCACGACAGCACCAGACTGCAGCAGATGGAGAAGGGAAGCTGTGAGAGGAGCATGGTCACTGGAAGGACAGTGCTCAGATCCTGGCTGTGGCAGGGACTCTCTGCAGTTTGATGCTAAATTCTGTGAACTTGTTTTTTGCCAGAGGTTTTGAGCAGGCATTGGTAAGACCACCAACACCAGACCTATCACCTGAACTATTCTGCTGTGAACTTCTGGGTTAGCAGAAGCAGATGAATCAGGCACAGATCAAGAGTTGTTCTCTGTGTAATCAAGCTGACAATGACGCACAGCGCGTCTTAAAGCCAGCAATTTAACCTCCCATGTTTCTGTTTCTTCATCTGTAAAATGGAGCAAACGAAGTATTATTTCACTCAAAAAGCCTGAAACTCATGCTTGTGTGACATACTGAAAAGCAGTATTATGATTAATCTTGTATCTGCAGATGCATAGGAAATGAAGATAAACAAAACACTCTGGTCTTTGCTTTCCTAAATTCGGAAATCATTTTAATCTTCAGATTGATGCAGGCAACACTATGTTGCCTTTCTTTAGGAGGCATGAAGGGTCAGTAAAAAGTAGGTTGGGACTTTGAGTGTCTAATTCATGCTATTTTTTCTCTGCTGTTTTGCTTAGCAGTTGAGTCTAAATGGGAGGACAAGGAGCGGGTTTGTTTTCAGGCAGCTTGGTTTCCACGGGACTTCGAGTTATCGATCACTTAACACCATTACTACAGCAGCTGATGTGGCCTTGCTACAGTCATATTCATGGCACCGCCTGGGTTTGCTAATGCACAGATTTTTGCTATCTTAATATATCAACGCTGCTGGGGTTCATTGTTAAGGCTCCTCTTGGATTCATTTCCTTGTGAAAGCTATACCAATCTCCCATGCATAAATAGCATGGCACTGCAGCACGTCGTGAGGACTAGGTCTGGTTGGATATTTTCCAGCTGAATGTTTTTTTCTATTTGAAAATGCCAGTTGGTCAAAATGGGAATTTTCTTCAGAAATATGATGGTTTTGATGGATTGCAGCAGCCGGGGGAGTTAAAACCCCTTAGTTTTGCTATGGGGGCTCCTGCTAAAAAGCCCCTCCACATCCCAGGACGCCAGATCTCCACAGCAGCTCATGCATTTGCAGGGCTGCAAACAAGAGCTGATTTTGCCTAAGGGCCTCCTTCCCGTTTTCCTGCAAGCAGCCCTCCTAGGGAAGCTGGGCTCGTGCAGGCAAACCAGGCAGGCACCTCTGCTTCCTCACGGCAGAGCTTTCCTAAGCTTTTTCAAATCTCATGATTTTTCCTGGAGTGGAAGATTGTTTTTCTGTCCTGCCTCAAATAAGAATCCTTAAAAAAACCTGTTTATAGCCTGACTGTCATTCGGGAATACCAACACACAGTGATGCATTGGAATAATCACTGGTTAACTGCTTTGCTTCTGAGTATTGATAACAAGTGCAACCATATCTCCTTCAAACAAAGGTGTAAACAAAAAGGAAAAGAAGAATTCTAATGAGCTCAAGGAGACAAACCTGACCTATAATGGAAAATGCTGCGTGGGCCTGAATTTCAGCAGCACACCACCTTGCCTTCCCCTTCCCTGCTGCCCTCGGGCCCTGGCTCGCTCACATCTGGGCAGGGGAGCCACCAAGCAGCGGCAGGGCACAGCAGCCTGTCTTTGTGCCTAGAGACCCAGTCGTGCTCTGAGAAGAAAACACCTGTGATTATCTCACTCACCTCCTCATGTGGCTGTGGACAGGGCATAGTGTTTCTTTTTGCCCCATCTGCAAACCGGGATCAGGATGCTGGCTAGGGCTGTTGCTGACCCTGCTGTGACAACGTCACATCTTCTGGAGCCTGGCCTGATTAATTTAATTTGAGCTGCCAAGTAGTTCTCGAGGGTAAGAGCTTCAAACTGCTCCTGTCTTAAACAGATTTGAAGAGATTAGCTAAAAGTGAAAGACTCCGTATCCAGGCCACTCACTCCCTGCATACAGCCCAGCACAGTTTGACGTTGCTTTTTTGTAGAGATCCGAAATGCATTGCAAAGTGGGTGGCAAGGAAAGAGACTCACCCGTTTTGTTACTTAAAGCATGACAAAACCAGCTTCAAACTGAGGAGCATCCGTATGAGGGGGTAACGCATGCAACTAAGATACTTGCACCTAGTTTTTGCTCAAGTAAATCTTCCCACTCCTGTCTTCATAAACGCTTTTACTGGGTGGGAAATTTCACTGCATCACTGTCACTGTCCAGGAGTCCTCCCTGACCACATCTTGAATGGCGATTAAGCACTGGAAACTTGCATTGCAACAGCAGCAAGGGAGCAAGCACGCGAGTGCGGCTCTGTGCTATATGAAGACATGTAACATAGATGCAGTTGCTAATTTTTTGGGATGCTTTCGCCGTACTGAACTGACCAGTGCCCAGAATAAGACTTGTGGCCTCCTGTGAGTTTTGTGACTTGCTGTGGCAGGTGGAAACGGCAGGCCATGAGACAGGGCTGACCCTGACTCCATCAGCAGCTGCTTCGTTGTAAGCTCCCCAACAGCTAGTGCAGGTACATCCACAGCACAGTCTGCAGGGCAGGCACAGCTGCCCTCAGAGCAGGATTTGGCCCATAAAGTGCCAAATGCCCTGGCTTTAGAAGGAGCCCCTGGCACTTACAGTTTTTACAAGGCACCCAAGATTTCAAAAATATCGCCCTGTCAGCCCTGCAATTTGTGCCTGTGAAGGATGGAGCTGGGAGCTCATCTGCCAGCCTCTGCATTATTCTCCTTAATTTTACCATGCTTTCTTGTAATTTTTGGTGGGAAAGGTTGCTGTGAGATCTTCTGTCTCAGTGCAAATCCGAGCCTGATTATCAGAACTTTGCCAAAAATATCCTTGTTTTTCTCCATCGCCTCTAAACATTTGTGCACTGCCAGTCAATGAGTGACCCACATTGACAGTGTGAGGTTTGGGTTTCTGGAGTACGAACAGGTAGGAATGAGCTTTGATCTGCTAGGGACCATGTATAATTACAGTGCAACTACCTTTGTAGCTTTGCTTGTGAGTAAGTTTCCATAGCTCCCAGGAGCAGTTCCAGCATCTGAGAAATCCTATGCTAAACACCAGTTTTGGAAAAAAATCAAGCAGAATTACCGTGGCCTTAAAACTGAGGAGAGTTCAGTTTGCTCTGACCTTAAGCTCAGTTTCATTATACCTCCTGGGAAATCCTAGTGTTTTGCTCCTTCTGATGCTCGCTCTAGACAGAGCATCCTCATACTTATTCTTCTTCGTCATTAAAACCCAAAAAGGATTTACACTGCCTTTCCCAGAAAATGTGCCTTCGAATCCTCCAAGTGTACAAAGCAGAAATAGGTCCCAAAGACCCAGGATCTTACAAGAGAAAACAGATTAAAGTTCATCAAAGAGGAATCTAACATGATGTTTTATTTCCCTTTTTAGTGTCCTCTGTACAGTTTACTTCTTTAAGTTCTTTTCCTGTTACCAATGGTGTATATTTGTGTAACAGGGGCAGGCAGGCGTGTGTCAGATGTTCGTGCCCTGCTGTGCCAGAGAGGTTGGGACACCTCACATGAGAGAGAGGTCTCACCACCAGGAACTCATGGTTGGAATAGAAAAGCCAGACGAAGGGCTCCAAGGAAAGCTGGTTTCTTTCAACATGCAGATGGGAATGGAGGCAGAGAGGTGTGGGGATAGAGTTTCTGAAGAACTCAGGGCTGCCAAGCACAGGCAGTTTTTCAGAAGAGCTGAGCTCCCATTTAGTAAGTAAAATAATGGGCTAATTCTTCCAAAGAACTCTGGACAAGGGGAAATGAGCTCTTCTGTGGATCTTGCCTTATATAGTTATTGTAATGACTTGGCTTTAGTGCCAAGTGTATGAAAATCCATCACAAAGTGACTTGCCAAAGTGATACGGGGAGTCTGCGATACATCTGGGGATCAAATCCTGATCTCTGAGACAAAGTACATTGTTCAGGCCTCCTACTTGTCTGGAAAACACCAGGTTTGGCCTTGGCTTAGCTGTCTTGCTTTAGACCAAGAAAAAGAGCTCAAAGCAGGCCTTGCAATTCCTTAGGAGCCTTTTACACGTTTCCCCGGGGAGCTCTAGAGAAGGACCTGACCTCTCTATGAGGAAATGTCCTCAGGGCTGGTACAACTGTGATGAGGTAGAGACAGCCCCACCTCATCCTGCCTGCCCTGAGCAGTGCAAAGGGCTTTGGGGCTCAGTAGGATTTTAGATCTTCCATACACACTGCATAATTTTTGAACAAATTCCTCCAGGGCTGCTAGGCATGATGAAGGCTTGGAGAATGTCTGTGAGTAGGTTGGTGAAGCATCTTCCCCCGAGTCTTATAATAACATATGCAGGATAACTTTTCTTGCAAAAAACAAAGGCAAAACTTAAACCCTGCTCTGCAAGCAGTGCGAGTGGTAAGCATTGGTGTGGTGCCACACTTTCTGCGTTTTATTCGTGACCTACCTTTTTTATTCAGTAGGATCTCTAGCTCAGCATTTCCTTCAGACAGGCTTTCAGACTGCAGCCTGAACAGCCACTTGGCTAATTGTAACAGAAACAAGTACAGGTAAGTAGCTGAAGGCAAGGCATGGGAACAGAGGCTTTCTTAGAGATGCAGGCTGCAGTTCTGGATGCATTAAAAAGAGACTTATTTCCCTCCCAGCTGCCTGGATGCCTCCTGCCTTGTTGAAAATAGCAAGGAGCCACAGAGGCCACAGGACAGGACTCCAATTCATGTCGGACCAACGCTTACTTTCATTAGCAGCAATTACTCCTTTTCCTGGAGGAGCAGCTGCCAGGCTGGACCCGCTCCCTTCCCAGTGGCTGGCTCTGCATTTTGCTTTCATGTCATAGAGTGACAAGCCACAACCACCACCAGCCATCCGCAGCATGGTGGCACCTTCCACTAACATGGCTCATTTCACAGTCCGTGATACAGGGACCTGCCAGAGGTCCCTGGGCTCCTGCAGTCAGAAGTGTGAGAGAAAAGAGAAACCACTATTATTACCTAACAAGAACCTTCACACGCTTTGCCTGAACATCAACACTTTCTGAAGTTCAGCAAAGAGCTCTGCTAACTCTGTTTTCCTCATGAGGCTCTATTTTCGGGACCTCTGAGGTTCCTGCTCCAAAACGCCGGTTTCCTTTCCTCTCAGCCTGCTCTTTCTCCATTTTCTCCACAGTGTGCCCTGACACCTGCAGCTGAACAAGGAACGCTGTTATTTGCTCCCGTGGCATTGAATACACCCTATAAACCAGGGATTTTATCCTGCCACCTTGCAGCTGGACAAGTTTGTGGGAAAGAAGTCTGTGGGCTGTGGGGAGCATATTGTGACCATACTTTTCTTTTGAGTCACCAGAAGTGCTGCACATTGGCCTCCTGAGGCACACCATTCTCTTGTGCTACTTCTGTTCACACTTTCGTTATTTAAAGGACAGCTTGGCAACCTGTTGCTCCAAGACTGATTAACAGTCAGCATCCTAAATATACACACCATCACTGTGGGCACGACAGCGCAGTCCATGCAGATGTGGAGCATTGCTGCTGTGGGAGCACATACAACGCTCACCCGTGTGGTGGGTTGACCGGGGCTGGATGCCAGGCGCCCACCAAGCCACTCTATCACTCCCCTCCTCAGCAGGACAGGGGAGAGAAAATATGACGAAAGGCTCATGGGTTGAGATAAGGACAGGGAGAGATCACTCACCAATTACCGTCACAGGCAAAACAGACTTGACTTGGGAAAATTATTAGTTTAATTTATTACCAATCAAATCAGAGTCAGGTAATGAGAAATAAAACTAACTCTTAAAACACCTTCCCCCCACCCCTCCCTTCTTCCCAGGCTTAACTTTACTCCCAATTTTCTCTACGTCCTTCCCCCCCAGCGGCACAGGGGGACGGGGAATGGGGGTTGCAGTCAGCTCATCACACGTTGTCTCTGCCGCTCCTCCCTCCTCAGGGGGAGGACTCCTCACACTCTTCCCCTGCTCCAGTGTGGGGTCCCTCCCACAGGAGACAGTCCTCCACGAACTTCTCCAATGTGAGTCCTTCCCACGGGCTGCAGTTCTTCATGAACTGCTCCAGCGTGGGTCCTTCCACTGGGTGCAGTCCTTCAGTAACGGACTGCTCCAGCGTGGGTCCTTCATGGGGTCACAAGTCCTGCCAGCAAACCTGCTCCAGCGTGGGCTCCTCTCCATGGGTCCACAGGTCCTGCCAGGAGTCTGCTCCGGCATGGGCTTCCCACGGGGTCACAGCCTCCTTCAGACATCCACCTGCTCTTCTGTGGGGTCCTCCGCGGGCTGCAGGTGGGTATCTGCTCCACTGTGGACCTCCATGGGCTGCATGGGGACAGCCTGCCTCACCGTGGTCTTCATCACGGGCTGCAGGGGAATCTCTGCTCCGGTGCCTGGAGCACCTCCTCCCCCTCCTTCTTCGCTGGCCTGGGTGTCTGCAGAGTTGTTTCTCTCACATATTCTCACTCCTCTCTCTGGCTGCATCTGCTGTTGCAAAGCAACTTTCCCCCCCCTTCTTAAAAATATCCCAGAGGTGCTACCACTGTCGCTGATGGGCTCGGCCTTGGCCAATGGCGGGTCCATCTTGGAGCCGGCTGACATTGGCTCTATCGGACACAGGGGAAGCTTCTAGCAGCTTGTCACAGAAGCCACCCCTGTAGCTCCCCCAGCTATCAAAACCTTGCCATGCAAACCCAGTACAGCCCGTATTGTGAAGGATTTCAGAAAGGAGCACAAGAGCAGGAGAGGCCTCAAGCTGCCCCAGTTTGGCTTGGTCCTTCCTGGTCCTGGATGAGCACTGCTCACAAATTAAAGCAGGAGCTGACACTCCTAAAATTACCTGCTGCACCCAAAAACTGCTTTGGTTTGGGTATCATCATGTAACACAGTGTTGAAGATACACATACCTGACTGCAAGAAAATCCTTTGTTAACATAGAGAAAACCCTTGATCTCATAAATCAGAACTCAGTTGCCTTCATTTTTGATCCCGAATGTCACAATAAGTAATCTTCCTTTCCACAACAAAGATGAGTATATAAACATTGCAGGAGATGCAAAGAGCTCCTCTTGCAACAGCAGAGCTTTCTAATAACGCAAGTTCTCCAAGGCAGAGATTCCAGTTTATAGCAGTCACATATCTAGTGCAAATGCTCTCTGCTGACGGATGAGCCTGCCTGTTGGGATTTAATATGCTGTAGGACCTCAGAAGGCACCTCATAACAGAGGCATATTCAGTAGTAGCAATAGCATCTACCCATCTGACGGCACTGGGGAAGAAGATAACATCTTCTGGAGTGGAAGGTCTCACTGGGCAGTGCTACTGGCACTTCCCTAGTGCTAAGCAAAACCGGCTCTTCTCTAGGAGTATTTTCAGTGTTGTCCCCAGTGAAATTTAGCTGTCTATACAGCCTGGTTTTCAGCTATCTCATCCAAAAGCTCCCTTCAGGAAATGCGTGTTCTTCCTTCTGAGATCCATGTGGATTTTTTCATTCTGTCTCATACTCACAGCAAGCCAGAAGAGTCTGGGAGATGGGATGTAGAAGAGGGGCAGATAGACAGGGTAAGAAACCTTAAATAAGACATAATCAGATCATAATACCTCTTTCTAACATTGTAATATAATACTTCTAACTAGACAGGAATTTTCCAATCAGATCTATTAACTGAAATCCTCCCACCAAAAAGAAGCCCTTTCTGAAGCAAATCACTGTAAGGGCAATATAATAACATTTTATATTGTCGTGGTTTAAGCCCAGCTGGCAACCAAGCACCACACAGCCGCTCGCTCACTCCCCCCAGGTGGGATGGGGGAGAGAATCGGAAGAGTAAAAGTGAGAAAGCACATATATCCAGAAAATTAGGACAAAAATCTGCTCAATACCATTGACAGTTTGGTTATGTCTTCATCACAGAGCTAATGCCAGTGATTAGCATCAAAGGCAGTGCTCCTGGGCCAGCCTGGCTTTGATGTCAGCAGTCACCCCAGAAACTGTACTGACCTTACTGTGCTGTCGTAGTGCTGCCCTCACCTGTGTGGGCCGCCCAAAACCCATCTCCTTGCCAGAAGGTGAGCTGTTCTATGGTACTTGCCTAGTAAGAAGTCATTTAAAAAACCATCCTTCTAGGCACACTGGGGAGAGCATGCTTCCCAGTGCCTTCTAGGCATGCAGGGAGATATGGGAAGACTACCAGCAGCTGAATGATTTTGGCTTCATCATCTTTGCAAGCAGGGTGTTCCTTTGCAAAAGCCATACCTCCACTGGGCCAGTTAGCCCAGGTTTGAAGCATCTTCAAACGCAGGCATTCTGGTATGAATGGCAGGAGAGTTAGGGATACACCCAACTGAGAGGCCAACTTAGCTACATTCACGATACACTCTTGAGCATCTGTGGAAAATAATTATCCTTATTTTCTCTAAATTTCTTAATTTAACCAAAAGAACTTGCTAAACAACACAAATTTCCACCCTACTCTGAGCGTTTGCAGATACAGGCCAGGCTTACACTTCTGTTATTGAGAATTCAAATAATTAAAAGTGAGCCTTGTCCCGAGGCAGCCCTGGGCACTGCCACTGAACCCTGCCTGGGACAATTGTGAGGTACCCTAGGCTTGAAGGTGACCACAGCTTTTCTTATCGCATGCTGAGCACAGCAGGTCACCTCCGCTGAAGTCCCAGTAGGTCCTTGGCTCATGCCTGGTCCCTGGTGATTCAGTCTTTTAATCCTTTGCTCCTCTGCAGAGTCCTGCAGTTCCCCAAGACCCACCACTGCAGGGTAAGAAGAGGCTGCACCATTACGGTTAGTGTATATTATATTTTAGGTTTTGCCCAGTACTCATGTACTAACATTCAATGCAACTTCAGATGTTTCCACCATGTGGAACAAAGTTGATTGTTAGGGCAGTGGTAAGCTGTGAAACTTAACCCTTCCTCCACAAGTACTCATTCCAGAAGGAGATTGATCTGAATTTGTTCATCATGCCAGAGCCATGGCAAAGCCTGCAGGGCCTGGCTGTGGTGTTCAGCCCACCCCAGCATGTCTCTGCTCTTGCTCAGCAGACCTGGATCTCCTGGGACCAGGCTGGGGGTACCCCCACTCCATGTCCCCTAGACTTGCCACCTCCCCGTGGGTGCCTGTGTGTACTGGTTTTGGCTGGGGTAGAATTAATTTTCTTCATAGCAGCTAGTATGGGGCTGTGTTTTGGGTTTGTGCTGAAAACAGCGTTGATAACACAGGGATGTTTTCGTTACTGCTGAGCAGTGCTTACAGAGCGTCAAGGCCATTTCTGCTCCTCACCCCACCCCACCAGCGAGTAGGCTGGGGGTGCACCAGCAGTTGGGAGGGGACACAGCCGGGACAGCTGAGCCCAACTGACCAAAGGGATATCCCATACCGTATGACATCATGCTCAGCATATAAAGCTGGGGGAAGAAGAAGAGGGAGATGTTTGGAGTTATGGCGTTTGTCTTCCCAAGTAACCATTAGGTGTGATGGAGCCCTGCTTTCCTGGAGATGGCTGAACACCTACCTGCCCATGGGAAGTAGTGAATGAATTCTTTGTTTTGCTTTGCTTGTGTGCGCAGCTTTTGCTTTACCTGTTAAACTGTCTTATCTCAACCCACGAGTTTTCTCACTTTTAGCCTTCCGATTCTCTCCCCGATCCCAGCGGGGGGGAATGAGCGAGCGGGTGGATGGTGCTTAGCTGCCGGCTGGGGTTAAAGCACAACACCGGGGCTGCCTGCATTGAGCAGTGTCCCACGTAACCCTCAACGGGGATCAGAGTCCTAGTGCCATTAACCGGGAGATGCTTCTTCCTGGGTTGGGTGCAACTTCCTCACGGTAGGGACAAGACCTGCTGTATTTGGAGAAGGGAAGCAATGCCCATGCAGGGTCAATGGCTGCCAGCGCCCCTCCTGTGCCAGCCAACAGGACCTGGATCCCCCAAATGGGGCACCTACCTGTTTTATCTTGGGCTTGTAACTGAGAGCCGCACACACTTCATTTAAGGGGAAACTCTTTGGTGGAATTCCCTGGGTTAACTTGCAATTAACTGTAAGCTCATTCGGTTTTAGCGCATCATGTCGTTTGGTGGTTTATGTTAACCAGTGGTTGCAATTGACATAATTTTAGAAATAAACAGAACAGAAGCAAGCACTGCAATCCAGAAAGAAAATAGTTCAAGACGCATCAACTTAAATTCACTTTTTTTCTTGTAATTTTTTTCATTTTCAGCAACTGTCACTATTTTGTGTCTTATGGTACTTGATATTGGGAGGGGCTAGTTCAGGGCCTCAGTTCCTGGAGTACTTTGATCAAAGAAAACATTTGCTTTCTTTTACAACAGAAGTAAGTACCAGATGTCGAAACTGCAGAGCAGAAGTGTGAAAATGTGGTCTGCTACCATTCCCAATGGGCTTTTTTCCCAAAAGCTTGTGTTTTCTAGATCAATCTTGCGGTTTTGGGCAGATCCTAATGGAAGATCTTTTAATGGTGTGGATTGGCAATATCACTTGTAGAAGCGGTTCCCTAATTAAAAAGAAATAGAAACTTTTTATCTCTAATTCAGTTCACTTTATAAAAAAGGGAGAAAACACGCAAAATAGATGGGCAACTGTTCAGATTCGTTTAATATGTAATTTCCCATCAACAACATCTATTATGAATTCTTCATCCCATTATCTCAGAAGGGGAGGCCAGTGTGGGAGTTCTTGCTGCTGCAAAATTGTACTTCATTGTACAGTTCATTGTGCTTCACATTTCCTTTCATTTGTTGCTCAATTCATCTAAGCGCTGACTGAAATGCAAAATTGAATCCCTAAATAGTTCTAGCATGGGCTGTGTTTTATTTTGCAGGCTTTAATGGAAGGCAGGTGAGCACCACAGCTTACAGACCTTAGTCTGGTGTGATTAAGGTGCAAAAATATCCAGCATTGCACAGAGGGTGCTGAAAGGGAATGTTCCTCTCACAGACTGGGAATAATTTGTTGCTGTTTACACTTGGGAAACAGCCATTCCAGCGAAGATCTGTAATGTTAGGGTTGGATGAAGAGAGAAAGAGCTCTAGGAAACTATGCAGAGCTGACTTTGTTTTGGAGGCAGCGGGCACGTTTGTGGTCTGCACTGCAGCAGGAGGACATGTCAGGCAGGGAGCAGGTCTGAGCTGCCTCAAAGCACGAGAGAAAAATAACAAACTTCATCAATAGGCAGGTTGCTGTGTCAGAGTGTATGTTCCAAATGCTGGCTGCTGTGTCAGAGCCTAAATATGGCAAAGGTTCCAGACAGAATGATTTTTTTTTTTTTTTTGATAAAAAAATACGAACTTGAAAGAACCGGTTTGTGAATTTGGGCCCAATTTGTCTAGAAGAAAGGAAATGAACACCAAACCCATCCCTCTGTTACTACTTTTCTCTGTATCCCAAAGAAACACCAGCAATGTGGAATGCTGAAATGTCTTGCCTTGACATTTTAGAAATTAAACTCTTAATTTCCTTTATGTTTGTTTTTAAAGTGCTGTTTCTCTGTAAATTGAGTACAGTCTGACCCAAGAGATAAACTAGAAAAACCAAACCATGCGTTAGGATCAGATGCTTTCACTTCATTCAAAATTATTTTTGCTTTCTCCCTTCCCACTTTTTTTTTTAGTTTCTCTGGAAAAATGGACTTTTTTCGGGTCAACCTGCAGAGCAACTTCTGCTGGCCTTTCTTCCTCCTGCTGTTTCCTATCAAGCCAGCTAAGCACAAATGAAAAATAAACCCCTCTGCAGCACAGAAACTTATTTTGTACATGCAAATATCCTCCATCCAGGTGGAGCAGGGAGCACAAGAAAAGGAGACGGGTTGTTTTCTTCTTAAAGTCCTCTCCAGCAGCTTGCAATGTTGGTGCACAGGTCTGGTACCCGTCATACAAGTATCTCTGCAAACTGGGAGACCTGGTCTCTTCCAGCTAGAGCTCCCCCCAGGAGGGCTGTAGCAACACCTGCCCCTGCCCCAGGAGCATTTCTCATGCCTGCTTTCCTTTTGGGGTCCCATGCATGGATAAGGTAGAACCTGTAGCTGGGAAACACCAGTGGAGTTGATCTTATGGCAGTTACAGCCATGCCAAAGGCGGCCAGCTGGGGTGGAGCGAGCTGCTCCACTGGTGAAAAGAGAAGTTGGTTGATGGGCCAGAGGCTTCTTGATGGGAGGTTTGGGGACATTTTGCTTCGAGCTCAGGTGCACATTCCTGCCCGTGGCACAGATGCTTGGGATCCCAGTTGCCTACCATGCAAAAGCTCAGGTGAGCCAGGCTGAGCCAAGCATCAGGGGGAGCTCAGAGAGGTCAGCCTGAGCTCTGGGAAGCAGGCTGACAGCTCCGGAGATGTCCCAATCCATTCTGGGAACCTGTGGGCTGAGCTGGGCAACACGCTCTTAACCACTGCTGGTCATTAAAGATACCAGACCTGTAGACCAGAGCGAGCTCTCCTGCAGCCAGCGGTTCCCGGGTGACCCAATGAGCTTATGCCCCATGCTCCTGGCCAGCACCCCAAAAGCTGCCAGCTCCTGCCGACGGACGGGAGCCATCCGAGCTGCAGCTGGATGCTCTGCTGCCTCTCTCCTGCCCAGCACGAGCAGTGCTGCCAGACAGTGCTATCCTCCATGCCAAGGCGGGAGGTCCGCCCGCGGTTTTCAGACGGGATGATTACGTCTGCAAAGCACTCGGGAATGCTTTGAGATGAAGAGCATTATGTAAGTGTAAGATAATGTTATTTATAGAGCCAGGTTTTATTAGAAATGGAATTAAACTTGTGTTCCTGAAGCCTCTGCTGTCAAAGTCAAATTGGAATTTGTCTCCTTTCCCCTAGTGTTTTGCATCCAAATTGTTTTTGTCAGTTCAGCCTGAAGTTTAAGAATGTGTTTTATTTACAAATCATACCTCTCAGAAAGTTAATAGATCTCTTTCTCATCAGCTGTGAGGTGGCCCTGGAAGCCTGGACTGTAGCCATGCTTTGCAACCACAGCAGCTGTGGCACCAGTGTCATAAACCAGGAAATGAAGGCAGAGTTGGAGCTGGATTAAACAACAAAGACCCCAAATCAGTGTCCTGGGCACAATATTTTGCCTGCATTTAACAATCTGCGTGACAATCCATGAGCATCAGGGAGGGTATCAAGCTTACATCCCTGTTGGAGATGGCACTTGTTCAGCGGGCTCAGACCTGCTGGAACTACAGACCTCATGGCCTTTGAAAAACTTGCCTTACTACCTTAATGAGCTTTGTTTGCTCTTTTGAAATGTTAGATTCAAATCCCTCATATCTGTACTTTTTACAAGGCAAGAAAACCCAAATTGCTGGGATGCGTGCTGAAATCCATCCTAACAGGTGCTAGGAATATTGTTTTATGAGGTACGGCACCTTACATAGGTTAGTTTGCGCAGTTCATCTGTTGCCCCTCACTTGTCGTAGTATCTAGCATGAAATTCCACACATGCCTTTTATTTAGGAAAGAACACAAAAGTATGTTATCTTATTCCTCTGGAATTTTCCACAGTTATTTAGCATGTTAGTTTAAGCATAATTGGTTAGTGGGCTCTTGAAATTTATATCTTAGCAGTACTTATTTACATCAGGCTTAAGGCAGTTCGTTTCAGTTGAGGTAAATGTGAAGCATTAGATTGCAAACGTACCTAATCCATCTCTCCTCCCCCATGACTAGAAATCCTGTGGTTAAAATAACACAGCCTCTATTCAGAGCACAAACTTAGAGCTGCTAGCGGGAGCAGGCTTGGGGTTTAGACAACTTTCAGCAGATGAGTCTGTTCAAGGGTCTTTCTCGGGTTTATTTTTCATCCTACTTCTGATCCATGAGAGGAAACCAGGCTCTCTCCTCCGGGCACGCAAGGTAAAGATTTTCTGCATTCTGTATATGGTTGCATGTGCTTGTAAAGGAGTGTATAAATGTGATTGCAAAAATGCTGTTGCAAATGTAATTGTAGAAATGTTGCTGCTTATAGAGAAAGAAGCATTTGGCAAATGGCTTAACAACCTTTAACTGTTAATCTGGTCTTGTGGCTGTTTCCATATGGCAGTGAAATGATGAAATGATAATCTTGCACGGAGAAGCAAGCAGCAGTGATTTTCTGTCACACTTTAGAGAGGCTGAGCATGTAGGCAATGTAGGAAATAACAAACCCAGGTACTATTGCGATCAAGCCAGGCTAAAGCAACACTGGCATTTTGTTGACTGTCAGGTATAGTCCCTCCTGGGTTTGTCCAGCTGCTGTGTAATCCCCGTGTGGGAAGCCGAGGCTGTGCCGGAGGATGGCACTGAGTCTGTTTACAGAGTATATGCTAATGCTGTTCCAGCGTGACTCTAGCAGTAACAGCGGAGCGGTGGTCTCTGAAATGTTTTGATGCGGCGTGCCAGATAATTAACTGCCTTTATTTGCTCTTATTGCTTTCCAAGTCACAGGGGATTAGGAAAGCATCATCTTTTCCTTGAATCCTTATTTTATTTGAAATCCAGGAAACAAGCGTGATGTCTGTACTAATGCCCATGGAACTGTACTCCCAGTGCCGGAGTCCGTTAACTCTCCCAGTCCCGAAGCCCGTGCTTTTCCCCGTGCTGTTATTCACGGGGGATCCCGAGTACCAAATCAGTCCTCCTGCACCATGGTGTTCAAACACAGCGGATCATGTTGCTGGATAATATGGAAACACCGTTACTCAGATTTTTGCTTAATTTAAAAAAAGCTGCCACTCCCTGCCCCTCCCTGCCCCTTGGCATGGGGCAGTGTGTGTGCGTTGAGGGGGCACTTGTGCTCTCCCTCTGTCAAGGTAACGCTGAACAAATGCTGCTCCAGGTGGTACCTTGCCAGTGCTGGAGAAAGCCTTGTCTCCCACCCAGAGATGCCCCCTTTTCTCTTCGTCTTCTTTCCACTCCCCCTTCCCTTCCCTGAGTGAGACAGGGTGGTTTCATAGAGTCCTGCCTGCAATAACTGGCCTCTCCTGGTCCCTGCTGTCCCACAGCCGTGTCACTCCAGCAGCACGCACTCCACTCCTCTGCTTCTCCAGAGAAGAGGAGGACCCTGCTTGGCATGCCAGGTCCCTCGCAGCACCGAGCTGCCACGCTGCGGGGAAGCCTCTCGGCTGGCAAAGGTACCCATGTCCCTTGAACCCACAATGCTGCTTTGTCCTGGAAGAAGAAATGCAGCTTTATCACTTGTGTGCCCGGCACAAGGAGGGGCAAGCAGGGCTATAAGGAATACAAATGCACAGCTTTTCATCATACTTGTGTACAGCATGCCATGTCAGAGAGGCAGCTCGGAGGAGAGAGAATGTGTGCAGAACAAAGAAATGCGGTCAGGCAGCAACTATAAAATTTCAATATAGAAAGTGGAGCTGATGTCATTTTAACGTCCCAAGCAGTGCCAAGAATTCTAAGCTCTGTATCAAGATTCAGTGCAAATCCCCCACATACTCACAATTTGTTCATGTGGAAAAATGAACTTTTATGGAAAATATTCATGGAAACCTGCCAGAGGAGTGTGTTGCTTTATTTCTTTTATTAATTTTGAATGCATTAGTTCAGAGACCAATCCCATTTTAGCTTCAGCTGCCTCTATCCAAGAAGCAGAAGCTCAAATGCAAATACTGGAGGCGAGGGAACTGTGATTTTTTTGAACGACCAGTTGTTAGATGGGAAGAGCTGCTCGAGTAGGAAGGGGCGTGGGAAGGCTCAGGGGGATGACTGAGTTAAAGCTTTTTTTCCTGGTGACATATCTGAATCGTGATAAGACACACCTGAATGGAACAGCGTCATCCGCTGTTACAACTTTGAATGCATCAAAGGTGGGATTGCATGCATCTCCTATGATTAAGGTTACACATATGTGTCCTGCTATAAGACCGCATTTGCAGTTGCTTATAACTTTGCCAGACTTGAACCGTTTAGACTGAGTTCTTCCAACTTGATTGTCTGCCTCAGGCTAACTTCTTTTCTGGAAAATTTCAGCCAAAACTGTCCAGCCGTTTCCAAGAATGAGCACAGGGAAAAAGGCATTGTTGTCCAACTGGAAAAAAAGGAAAGGAAGAAACAGGAGGAGGGAACCTGGTGATCCTTTCCTTGGACAGTTCTTATCCCTCTGCTCTTTGGAGTAGAGATCTGAAATTTGGCAGCTTTCTGTCAGGACTGCGATTTTATTTTTTAATTTTTTTTTGCTTTGTAAATCTCCTCCAGTTTGGCTTAGTGATAGCCTTTGAAGGGAAAAAATAGCAACTTATTAGGGATGTGCTAGGGCTGAGTAGTCAAAATCTGCTGAGATTTCTTCACACATGAGCAAGCTCAGCCCGACATCCTGTGAGCTCCCAGTGCCGACCCCAACGCTCCTGTGCACCCAGTTGGTGCTACCAAGTCCCTGCTGCTCCTGCTGCTTCCCTGCAGCTCTGCAGGGACTGGGCTACTCATGTCCCCTCTCTGCAGCCCAAGAGCCAACCCCAGCCCTAGGAGCAGGAGAAAGCTGGGCTCTCCCTGTAATGCTGCTCAGGGCAGAGGGGTTGGGCAATGGAAAGGCACTCTTCTTTTGACACCTTTACTGCACAGCCAGGAGGCAGCCACAGACCCTGGGGATGCAAGGCTAAGGGAAGGTCTGGTACTAAAGGGAAGCTAAAACTCAAGGATGGCCTGGGACTGGGATGGGGAGTACATGGTGCAAGTGAGGAGCCAGGGGCTCGGAGGGCTTGGGAGCGCGGCAGGGAGATGTATATCAAGGTATGAACGATAGGGAGAGTCTGGACATGCCAGAGCCTGATGTGAAAACTGAGCTGCCCCATGCATGGTCCCTTCTTGGGAAGAAGAGCACTGCCTTGCAGAAATGGCTTCAGTCCCACTATCCCTGCAGGGTCTTTTCTGCCAGGTCGCACTGAGGCTTTCCCCAGTTGACAGTCAGTAGCTGTGGGGTGTGCCCCCCTGTCTGCACATGCCATGAGACCCCAGCACTGAATACCTGCTCCTGGGGTGGGAGTAGATGGGCATGTCCAGTGCTGCCTGATACTGAACACTTGCACAGCCCCAGCTACGTCTGTTGGCCACCCCTTGGTCTCAGCTCACAACCTTGCAGCACTGGCTGTGGGACCCGTGAAGTCTGCAAGGGTGGATGCAGGTATGGGCGCAGGGAAGGCCACAGTGGTGGGGACAGCCAGGGGGGGCAACCAAGCCAGACCCCTGACAAATTGGTGCCTGATGTGATCAAGCTCGTTGCTTGCACATCTGTCTCTTCCCTCCATTTCCATTTTGTTCAAGTGGCTAAAGCGGCACCACACCCCTGATAGAGCTAACATTGCTTAGAGACACTTGTGAAGCACCCAGATACTAGAGGGAGGTGTGCCACTGAAATTTTCCCAGTGTTGGTAAAAGCAGTCATTTTTATTCAGAGGAGAACTTGGGTAGCAAATACAGCCTAGGATTGCACTGAACACTAAGTTAAAAACAAAATTGTGTGATTCTGTGATTCTGTGAAAAACAAAATTCTTTTTAACGTATTCTCTAGTAAAGACAGTCCATCCTGTACTATAGGATAAAGCTGAGACCTCTGGCAAAATACTGGGTGATCATCTAATTAACAAGTGTATCATAACACATAGCAGAAGGGACTCCTAATTCTGGCATCTCTTGCCTCATGGGTTTTTCAATCTTAACAGTATTCTTATAGCCTATTTTTGTATGCAATACATGTGCAGCATTTGCAGACAGATGGTGAAATGTCAGGGTTTCCATTTTGCCACTTGACGTGATTTCCACATTGAAAGGTAGGGAGCTACAGTCTGCTTGTTTTCACTCCTGATGGAATGGCAGGGAGAAGTGGTTTCCTTCACTTCTTTTATGGCTACAGGCTATGGAACATCCCATATGGCTCTTCTCCCACAAAGCCACACGGTGAAGTTTCATCATCTACATCAGCTCCTGGGAGCCCCCCACAAACACCAGGACTCAGCTGTGCGAGACAGTGTAGAAACAAAGACCAGAAGAACAGGAGCTGACAATGTGAGAAGACCAGAGCTGCCTACAGATAGCTACTGAGAGATGAAGGAGTGCTAAGAAGCTGTGAGATGGTTTTGGACAGCGTGGCAGGCAGAGCTTACTGCAAACCAACAGCCTCACCTTTGTCAAGGATGTCACAAGAAGGAGTTTTAAGCAGGGATTCACAGGAGAACTTAAACAGAAAAGGAAAAGGAGTGGTGGATGCTTACAGGCTTCTGCTCCAAGTGTCATGGAAGAAAACAAGAAAGTGCTTGTCTGGACGCTGTGGCAAACAGTGCCCTAAATTTTGACGCTGAATGAGAGTGGATGGGTGGAGTGGAGACTGGCAGTCAAAGGACCGGAGAAACTTATTGGGGGTGTACTTGTGGAAGTTGTCACAGAAGAAATAAATCCAGGAAGCTGTTGCTGTTACAACTTTGATGTGATGATTACAAGTGAGGGGGGGGCAACATCCTGAATGAAGCAGTCAAGTCTGTGCATAAGGTTTCTTGCACAACTCTGGAAGAGCTGCCGCCTCCTAATCTGCAACCGTGGCTGGTCCAGCCAGCTTCTTTCACTGTACATAGCCCAGGGAAAGTGAGGTCGCCTCATGGGTGCTAACCCAAAACCTTCATTGCTTGGTGAATTGCTTGACCTACTTGAGACTCAGAACCTGCTCTTATCCCACCTCTGTTCCCAGCCAGCTACCGGCTATATGCCATCATGCTCTTCCTACAGTTTTGGTCTGAATTAAACCAATATGTGTAACATGACTAGTTCAACAATCACAACACTGTGCCTTGGGACTTAGCCTTTGCTGGAAACTAAAGTACATGCAACTAATTCTGCAGTTCCTCAATGATCAAAATGGGACCTCTGTGTAATTTCTATTTCTCATTTGTTTCCAAATAGTTATGAATCATGAACTATTTTGTCTAGGAAATTAATGCTTTTTTTCCAAATGCTCTGCTTTGACCTACTCTGCAGACCCCCGTGTCTCCACAGATTGTGTGGGCCAGGTCTTCTGTCCTGAGCCATGCCAGGGTCTTGGGTTTCTGAAGGTGGTTGTACAGTAACATCGAGGTCCCCAGATCCTGTAGCTGGAGAGAACCAGATTGATCCCAGCCCTGAGAGAAGCCTGCTACCCTCCTGCAGTTGCACCCCAGATATAAATTTGTCTTCATGTTATTCTGCTGTCCAGTGACGTGGGATAGGGTGAAACATCAAAGAAGTTTGTTCATGAATGGGTGCACAGATTTTGTCTCCTACCAAGATACAGCCCTAGCTGAGTACTCTTGTAGCAACCATCTTGATAATCCAAAGATTGTTCTCCTATGTAAATCATGTCCTACTTCCTACAGGGGAACTGCCATGTCTTCAGATGCATCCATGAAATATGTGGGCTACGTGACCTTTACAGAATCCTCCAATTTCAGGGACACTTTGGAAAAGCAATTTATTTGGTGCTCTATTGGCTTGTGACTTAAATTCAGAAGGGTAGTGAATACACAGTTATATCAGAAAAGAAAAACTCATTTCTGATAAGGCAAAGGCCTTACCTTTTTCAAAAGGAGGAGACTAGCACAGGGTAAGGAAGATAAGCATTTCAGCCTTTTGCACTGGTGAAGACCATTTGGGAAACCCCTACCCTACCCAGGTTTCCCACCCTGAGGCAAGTGTCGTGGGTTGCCCTAAGTCCTTTTCTATCAATTCATTTATAACACCCTTGTGAATCCCATAGTCCAAATCTACATATGCAACTTATGACATATATGGGTTCCTGATAAACTCAAACTCACTGAGGGTTTTTTAACTGCTTACAGCCTTTTAGAATGTTTTCACTTTGTTTTAGATGTTTTGTCCCTCAGCAGTGAATTTCTCTTGTTTTCGTTTCTTTTCTGCTACTGCTGGTTGGATGTTTATGCTCTTGGCATTTTCTACCTGCAGGGCAGAAAGCACCTCCTTGTATCAAACCTCTGACAGCGCACAGCGTTGAGCTTTGGCTGTGCCGAGCTCACCACACAAGGTGACTCCGGCTTTGTAGCCACAGAGCACAATAAACTCTCGCCCGAGTTGCCATCCCTGAGCCTCAACCAAGTCAAGCGGGGTTTTAAAGTGAACCCATGTTGCAATGTGCAGCCCTTTAGTATCAAGGCTGTGATTGTGTGTCTGTCAAAGATGGGCCAACACACGCGATGGGTCATGCATGATCAGCCATACCCACCTTTGTCCCCTTCTCCTCAGGCACACAGTCCTGCTGCTACATGTTGCGTCACCAGCAGCCAGGCAGGGTATCACCTGCAGAGCTAAACCCTGCACTTGCTTCTATCCCTAGCCATCTCATCGGACAAAACGCCAATGGGGCTTGTGGAATGGCTTTCTTGCACAACGCATCCACTGCTGGGACTGCCAGGGTTTGTACTCCTGCTGCACTTTGGCACTAGGCAGAAATGGTGTTGTCAATAACCTAGCTCAGAGAAACAGAATCAAATGAAATTGCTTTTTCCTCCTCTGCCGCCTTTGTTCATAACGGTTTGCTTTGGCCTCTTGCATATATGTAATCAAATGTTGCTGCTTTCCACATGCTACAGCTTACTGTGTTTAAATTGAGAGGAATCTCCCTTAAATATTTATTTAAACAATAACATCCCTCGAGCTCTTTATAAATTGCTGTACAAGATTGCCTTTCATAAAAGACCCCAACCTTTTTTTAAAAAGTTATTTGAATTGCTTTCCTGCCTCACCACTGTGCTGTGGGCCAGCACCTCCTTCTGCCGGGGTTGCAGATCCCACAGCTCAGAAAGCCGGTGCCTGCTCCACAGGGCTTACAGACCCAGCCCTCAAATCGTGCCACCAGCTCCCAGAGTCACAGGGCAGAGTTTCAGCAGTCATATTTTTTCTGTCCCAGGAACTCAACAGCCCTGTAACTTCCAGGAACAGGCTTCTTTCAGACACAGGAGAGCTGCTCTGAGAGACGACTCTTCCTACTGGTACCTACACACAACGGCTGAGGCTGGAAACACAGGGGTGCCAACCCTCTGCGGCTCTCACCAGACAGGGGGGTGAAGCTGAGGCTGCTGATACCTTTCAATAGTATTTAAGTTATCACTTCAGAACCTGCATTTCTGGGCATTTTCTGAGCAAAAGACCTTCAAGACACATAAAACACACTCTCTACTATTCAGTTGGAGTCCGTGAATTTAAGAAGGACTCACCATCCAAATTAAAAAGAGTTTTCTATTGTGCATAAAAGAGGGGATTCAAACTCTTCACTTAGCAGGCCATTTGTTTGTATTTAATTTTAGCTAAAGGCAGACTTCCACCAAAGTATTGGTTGTATTAATGTTATCTGTTAAAAAGTTTGCCCAAAATTATCAGTGTTTAAGAATAAGTGGTGGAGAGCTACAGTGTTTCTTCTGCATTTCTAATTCAACATTCCTCCAGCATCTTGATGAATCAGATATTGGCAAAGTCTCCATAGTCAGCATGGGTTTGGGTAGAAAGTGGATTACTCACCAGCTAAAGTAAGTGCAAAGGAGATAATTCATTATGCTGTTCCTTAGCTATAACTGAGGCTCATCCCCCCGTTCTAGGCTCTGTGTGGGTTTAATCACGGGACCTAAACAGGGGAGAAGTACCAGGGCTTCTCTGAATCATTTTTATTCTTGTCCCAGTTCTTTGTCATTAATTACATCAAGGCGTATTTCCATGGAGACTGAGAGTGGTGCCACCAGCCTGCTGTCCCTCAGGTCCCCCTGAAACCTTCACTTGCTTTGCTAAGAGCAGTGCGTCTCCAGAGGGTCCCTTGGGAGGAAGAGGCAGGCTGCGCTTTGCTCAAGATTCTTCTTGTTCTGAGTGCAAATTTCAACAAACTAAATGAAAAGATATAACCTTTCAAGAGTGAAGGCTATTGGTGAAGCTGGGGGATAAGCTGGGGGATCAATTAGCCTTTTCTGGTGGCGGAGGATGATTGCAGAAACAGTTTTGAACATCAGGAGGGCATTGAGTATTACTTTCCTCCCATGGTGAATGCAATATGTGGAAAGTCTGCCTCAGACATCCTTTTCCTTTTTCCAGTCTGAACTGGAAAGACCTCCTTGTACTTTTCTCTCCATCAGACAAGGCCATCATCAGTAACACGGATGTAGTATCACAGTTCAATAATTTCAAATCAATACTTCATTACTTTGCTCTATTTGGAGGAAGCACATTTTTCTCTGCATGGGTATGTGGAGCCTTTTTCCAGCTCGCATCCACCCAGTCATCTTGTGTTAGTGTTAGGGTCCATTCCCTCCTTTTAATTTCCTCCCATTCTTTATTCACAGCATCTGGCATAGACCTTTGACAGTGAATGTATCTGAAAGAGTATTTCTAGAATAAAGTTCTTAAATCTTTCTTCTTTTAATTTCTTGCCTGTACTAGTCAATCTGAACAGCTGCTTGGTAGCAAGAAAGGGCTCGTTCTTCCTCTCCTTCCAAGCTTTTGCCTTTCAGTAGTAGCTCTTGCATAGCTCCTGCATTGCACATGGCTGTACTGGGCCCAGCGTTTCCATTTCATGGGAACTTCTGAGAGCCATACCCTTGTCTTTGTACACAGTCAGGTCAGAGAGTAAAATTGCAGAAAAACTGAGGGAGTTGCATGGTCCTGAAGATGTTGTTTCAAACATGTCCAGGTCACTTAATTTCAGAAACAAAACAGTTTGATGGTTCAGAACTAAAACATCTTGTCTCCAGTTTGAACTGAACCAAAACCTCTGACTTCCTCTCAGTTTGATATTAGTCCATGCCCTCTCTTTTCTGCTCTGGTGTCTCATGGGGGCTTGTGCTTATCTACAGTAGCTATGGCTCACCAGCTGGGCTGCATGCATCCATGAGCCACAGCAATCACACTCCTGTGTCACTCCACTGGAGGTGGGAACACCTCTTCCACCAAGGAATAGGCTTTTCTTATGATTCTGCATGCCTGTAATGGAAGGTATTCACCCAGAAAAAGGACTTTGGTGATGTGACCCAAAGCACTGCAGCAGAAACCCCATCTCCTCCTGAAAGCCCCTGGAGACCCGAGGTAAAGCACTGAAAAATGCCAGGCTGAGGAAACCCACCCGTGTACCATGGCCTGAAGCTGTGCCAGAAGAAGCAAACCCGTCTGTGTACCATGACCTGAAGCAAGGTCATGGTACACAGACCTTGTGTACCAAGGTCAGAAGAAGCAAGCCCACTCATTTCACTGTACTCTCGCAGGTGCTGGAGCTGCCTCTTGGACATGGTGAGACTCACCTCCCAATCTCCGCCCTCCTAGATTTGGAGAAGGGTCTTGAAGTGCAATACCCCACATGCACGCTGGCTGTCCTACCCACAAAACCAGCCATTTCCTTCTGCCTAGTAAGTGCTGGAGGGCTGTGGATAGCATAGGCACGGAGCAAAAGAGATCCGGGAACTGTGACCACTGTACCGCGCACCCCTGCAGAAGTCCCTAATGTTTGCATGGCCGAGGTCTGCTCAAAGAAGCATTGGTTTAATTCGGCCATGTTTGTGTAGTTTTATGAGCACTGAAACAGCGTGAGTCCAAATGATTAACTGTTGTTATTTATTAGGTATAATACTGCCCAGTCCTGGGGCTGAATGCTCCAAACTGAAGCCCAGTATATACAATCAGTCTTGCCTCTCCCCAAACAGCACCCAGCATCAATCATGGCACTGTAAATTGTTTACACAAAACTGCAGACATCATAACTTACTAAATAACTCTCTTGTCAGTCAGATAAGTAAATATTTCGAAAGACTGTGAACACCATGGCAAGCTCCAACTGCCCAGACCAGCTCCAAATGGATCCAAGTTACCAGGGGACCAGATTTGCCTTGCCTTTGATGTCCCTGCTCCAAATCGGGTTGAGAAGAGATCTGAAAACAAGCCTCCCTAAGGGAGGCTAATGCAGTTTTAAAGATGCTCAACTTTCTGTAGAGATAACAGGCGGAAGAAAACCATGGAAAGTATTTGCAAAGAAACTATCTTCCTGAAGCTGTAAATTTGAACTTTTGGGAGACAGAGCCTCCCCCTCCTTCTCCACATCCTCCTCGCTTAACCCAGACAAATGAGGTGGATGCCAGCAAACCTCTGCTGCAGAAAGGATGGAGCTTTCACTCCTTGGGCCATAGCTAGAGACCACAGGGGTGGGTCTCTCACACTGTTAGTGAAATGGACGGTGGCAGCACCTTTACACAACCGCCTCGCAGTGCAGGCAGCAGTCCCACGGGCTTTGCGCGCGAGGAAGGGAAAGGTGCTGGCGTCGACTCCCACACCTCCATTGCCTGCCCCTGGTAAGTCCCCATGCTTTTGAAAACACACCATTTCACGACTAACTGCTTCTGAAACATTCAGCTCTCTGTTTGGTTTAGGATGTCGTTTTATGAGATACTTCTTTCCAATCATTTCCAACAATTATTTGGGAACTTTTTCCTTTTGAGTTCACCGAGTTGTACCAGTTCACCTCCTCTTCAAAAGGGATCGTGTTACAGGCAGGAATGCGGAGTTGAAAGGGCCTGAGCCTTTGCAACAGGAATTTGTTTTGGAAGCAAGCGAGTTGGAAGGAGAGGAAATGGGCAGCCCACCAAGGGCTTCGGCAGGATTATCCCACCCTTTCAGCAAGCCATAGCCGGGGCAACCCGTGGGCTGGGGCTGAGCCTGCTTCCAGGGGAGGCAGGGACAGTCAGACCGCTCTTACCAGCAGTTTTATACAGCACAGGATCTGGTCCAGTTGTTTGAAGCCTCATCTGAAAAACCCCCTCGGGCACAGACCTCACTAATGTGGTAGACACCACGAGCGTTGGAAACCTTTGTGTGGGTGCAGCTGGCTGCACGCTGCTGCAGTCGGGTCGCTGGGGTGCCGAGGAGGGCAGTCCTCCATGCAGAGCCCCATTGAAGGCCATGCACCAGGTTCGTTATCAGCTGAAAACTCATTGACTTGAGGCTAACCTGATGCTGAGTCATTGGCTCAACTGTGTGTTTGGCGTTTACTCATTTGGTACCTGACTGGGACCTCCTTTCATGCAATTCCTTTAATAAGATTTTAATTCTTAGTCTTTTGGGTTACTTCAATACCTCCTGTTGCTGGTGCATCTGGGTAGTTTTCTTAAAATATTTGTTTCCAAGCACTGTGTGTATTACTTATTTAATGCCAAAAGCATGTGTGAGGCTGTCCATGTTTGCAAGAAGGCAGGGTTTTCATCCCAGAACTAAATCAAATGCTGCCAAGACAGCACAGTATAGACATAAATAAAACATAGGTTGTAGAGACAAACTGTCAGTGGTTCTCATCTCCTTAAATATCTGTTTGTGTTTGTGCACAGCCATACTTACTGGCACTCCTGCCTCAATGTATTCAGTATAAACTGATGATTGATTGAGAAAACAACTTTAAAAAAAAGCGTAATTTGTTACTGCAATAGCACAAGTGGGTAGATGCAGAGGGGAGATGGGAAAAGGGTGCAGACGTAACATTGACCCGGTGGTGCACACACCAATGTGAAATGCAGTCAGTACGGTCAATATGTTCACATTCCACAGGTGCGGTGAGGTTTTACACATTGGAGTAAATATTTCCTAATTCCTAGACACACATGAAAGAAAAGAACAGTGCACAGAAGGAAACATATTCAGGGAACCTGCCAGAAAGAAAGGTGATATTTTTTAAAAGAGAGCTGGAAACGGTCCAGCTCTGGATCCAGATCCAGCTCTAGCCTCCAGACACGGATACTAACCCGCAGTAATGCGGACACCACCTGAGTGCCACCACTCCTATGGGCTACATAGCTGTACTGTATTGCCTACATGGCTGCCAGTGAATGGGGTGTCCGAGTGTGCTGTATGTACCTGTGGACATTACTGGAGGAATATCCTCCCACCACCCAGAGTCCCGAAGGCCCGGGATTCCCATACTGTGCCGGACCCTGCAGCTCACATTGCCCATTACAGTCATGTCCCCCCTCCCATGCTGGGGGAAGGGGTGATCCATCTTTTCCATCAACCACTGCCTGCCCCTGGATGCATACCCTGCTGGCTTCTTTCTGAGTAGGTGATGTCTTGGTAACTATGCTACTTGAGGATTTTTTGTAAGCTAAAGGTACTATGCAGCTATTGCTGTTTTAGTGTTCCTATTGACCAGCACCTATAATGGGAAATTTGCAATGGGGGTAGATTTGCCCTTAACTAAGTGCATTTCTCTTCTTATCTTCGTTGCAACATGTCACTGGCTTTTCATCCATTAGTGATTTTTTTCCCCTCTTAACATTGTCTCTGATTTCTGTGTCATGAGGGGGAGTATTGTCAGATCACATTCTCATGATGGGAGAGGCAGAAAATCCGTTCTGTATATCATGTGCCCTTGGCTCCCAACACCACAAAGGATTTCTTCAAGCCCTGCTCATTATCTCGTTTTATACTTTAAAAGAAAAGCTAAAATGCTGGTGACAAATGGCCTCGTTTATCACATTTAATTGACTGACTGTTCATTTAAGCCGCTGAAATACACACTTTGGGCCAAAGCACTGGAAAAAGAACATGCCATTTACCCTGGTCTGCTGCCAGGTCACATTAAAAAATGTTCAGGAGGTGTTTGCTAGACCAGTACATGGAGCGTGCGTCCTCCAGCAGTGCATCTCCAGCTGTATGATGTGTTGCTCTTTGAAAGGAAATTGAGCAATTGCATCAGAGGTACTTCTTATCCTTTTCTAATTGCACTAACAACTTTACTAGAAACTTGTGCATGTGCAGCACAGGGTCTGTGCCTTCTGCAGAGGATAGGACTTGGCAAAAGGTGCAAGGGTCCATGAAGTAGAAACATAGCCATTCTGCAGGTGACCGGCCATATGCACAGCTCTTACCACTGTGAGGTTGCTAATATTTATTACAGTAGCAGAACTGAGTTGCACACACCTAAAGGAAGGCACCTTGCTCCTAACCCATGCTTCCTAGCCTCTCACGTGTTTGCCCTGCCACAGCACAGCCCCTGCCCTGTTTGAAGCCCTGTCTGTGCCAGCCTGTGCATGGCCTTTTGGGGCCCCAAGTTTGGGGTCTACAAAGCTTTCCCACAGCAGGTCCCATGCTCTGAGTGGCTTCTCCCCCCTCTCTCTGCTCGGTGTGGTGCAGCGCAGCCTGCAGCTCCCACGGCCCCCACCCTGCGGGTGCTACCTGCTGTGCCACCCCAGGCTTTACCTGCGGTGTAAGTGGGGGCACTCTCACCCCAGCACCCTTTTCTCCTGGTTTCTACCAACCCTGAGAGTGTCATCCCTTTCATGAGCAAGCAGCAGAAATAGGGTTGGAGTGAAACCGTTACAGGAAGGGTGAAGCCATTACAAAGTTGTATGTGGAAGGTGTCAATACTTCCCTGTTGACTAGGGGAGTGCCTTGAATGGGACCCTGGGGGTCTCCTTTCGTCCCAGAACTAACCTGCATTTTCACTGACAGCTTGGGCATTGGAAAAAGAGAGCAATATGCTTGGTGCAGCTATGGCGGGTGTTGCGCTGGCTGTAAGTTGCAGGAATCACAAACTGGAGACAGGGATTGAAAAGCCCTAAGATGCAGTTTGGGAAGGATGAATGCACACCTCTCCCCAGTGTCTCTGAGCCAGGCTGGGTCTGACTGCCTGGGCTGCTGATCAGCTCCAAGGACCTGCAGGTTGTGATGGGTCATGGCCTGACTGAGTACCTATAATGTCATATTGTTGCAAAAAAACCCCACCAAACTCCATTGTGGAGTACATAAATAGAAATACAGCATGCAAGACATCTCCCTTGCTGCTATTCAGCTCCCCCTGTTAGTGTGAGACTTCACCTAGAGATTTTTTTATGGATAGGGATGCTATTCCTCAAGAAAGTTGTATACAGGTACTTGTATTGCAGGAAGGTAGGCTAAAGAAACTGGGTTTGATTAAAGAACAGATGTCTGAAGGGAGAAATAATGGCTTTCACGCACATAAGGGGCTGAACAAAAAGAAAGTAAATAAGCTGCTCTCTGTCCCTGCTGTAGATAGCAGCCACGTGCTAAGATTTCAATGAGGGTGTGTACTGGGTCTGGCTGGCAGAGAGTTAAGAAAGATTTAAGGCATATTTAAGAATTGTTCCTAATAGTAAGAGTAGTAAAACGCTGAAATACTTTGTCTCAGGAGACTGTGGATATTCTGTTATTAGAGGATTTTAAGAACAGGCTACCCAGACATCTGTAAGGACTGACCTAGGCGTGGGGTGGAGGGATGGACTGGAGCCAGCCTGAGTCCCCGGGGATGCTTCTGCATGACATTTTCATCATATTAATGTGAACACAAGAGACTCCTCTTACAAAGTACTAAAACCATCACCCTGGTTTCTAAACAGCCCCCAGAAAAGGTTTCGGTCTCGACTGAGCCCATCTCTGTTTGAAGATGGAAACCTTTTGACTCCTTTCCCCATCCCACCCTGAGATAATCCTGCTGCAAAGGGAGCGCTGAACCCCAAAGTCACAGAGATCTTCTCCCCCCTCCTGTCCTCTGCTGGCCTGGGAGCCCCAAGCTGGAAAGGGCAGCGGCAAGATCCTTGCCTGGAGAGGCACCAGGGTCCCGTGCCCTGGGACAGCCGGTCCGACATTCCTGCTGCTCCCCACGGCAGCACACACAGGACAACCCAGAGCACACACAGGGCACCCCAAAGCCCAGCACCACCCCCACGGCTGCTTGCCCCTGGGGACACCCGGTCCTCCCTTCGCAGCCCCAGCCACCCCACACTGACCACTTGGGACTCGGCATCGCATCCTGAGTAAAAGATTGACACAAATCCCGCTGTCCTGATTAGCAGCCCGTCTAATCCCCGTGATGTCAGCAGGGCTTTGCATGGCAGGATTTGGCCCACTGCCCTCGTACGGGCACTGCCAAAGAGCTTTGGGTTTTATTCCCCTGCCTTCTGGCCGGTGGCGGGCAGGAGGAGGTTGCAGGTGTGAGCGTGCAGTAGGAACCTGCGCTGGGGTTTTAGCCACCCAGCAAAATTCACTGCCAAGTTTTGTTTATCTTGGTGGGAAAAAGGGACAGAAAGGTGTTTCCTGAAGAATGCAGAAAAATCCCACCATGCAGTTCCTCTTTAACTGCACAGTATATATATATATATATGGGTTTGATTATATCTATGTGTATAAATATATATATTGCAATTAGACTGTTTTCATGCTTCCTACAAGCACAGTTTCTGGGCCTAAGACAAGGTACACGTGTAGTGGGGGAGGAAAGGGAGAGACGGAAGGAGAGGAAACTGCCGCCGGACACGGCAGCTCTCCTCTAACCCCCATTTTTTACACTGATGGAATGCACCCAGTGACTGTTTCTACTATTTAAGGAAAAAGGTTCCTATACAAAATCCTGTGGTTTTGAAGTGATCCTTTTATAGGCATAAAGAGATTTTTCCACATCCCTCTATTTGATTTTGTTTTTTACTCAGACCTGGCTACTCAGATAGATACTTGCAGAGTATTATGCACTGGAATCAGATACTTTGTTCCTATTCTTGGTACTGGAGATCAAATGTCCCACCAGTTTACCACATAAAGCCATAGGGATGCAAACTGAAGTC
Organism: Gavia stellata; assembly: GCF_030936135.1. NCBI lineage: Eukaryota > Metazoa > Chordata > Aves > Gaviiformes > Gaviidae > Gavia > Gavia stellata. Next base: position 17,413,569 of record NC_082599.1, on the reverse strand, counting down.
ACTTTAGCTGTAGGGCAGTGCAAGAGAGAGTTGAATTTGGTCCCATACCCATCCCGAGGGACTTTCAGCTGGCAAAATCACACAATTGAACGCGCTGTATGTTCTGCAGCGGGTTCACCGTAGTCACAGCACTCTCTAATGAGTTGTTTACTCTCGTGCTGCTCAACAGCGGTGAATATTAATGACATTTGTAATCTCCTCAATTTGGAATGAGATTAACTATATGTTAACCTTGAGTTAACAACACAGGTTTTTAGGGTGTGTATCCTAAACAGCAGTTGGATGCAACACACAACCTGCACCTGGAGCAGGGACCTGAAAACTCATCTCTCCTGTCCCAGAAGTGGGAGATGTGGCATTCACATGGGCCCAGAAAACAGTGAGCACATCCCGCATCCTGGACAGCGAGCTGCCAGCAGCAGTGTGGGATGGGGAGGTGGCGTGGGGTGCCTGGGCTGAGACTGTGGGCACTCGTGCGGGAAGACTTGGCCAGGCAGCATGCGTCGCGTGCAGGGTCTCTCTCAGGTGAGAGACATCTAGCCCAAGGGCAGATGCTGACCTGCTTGGCCTGGCCAAAATGTTGGGGCGTGAGGAAGCAAAGCAAACCTTAGGGATTTACAAGGAAGGCCACAGACACCTGAGAGCTCCCTGAGTCCCTCTTCAGGCACCAAGGTCCTTGGGGGCATCTGGACACAAGTGTTAAGCTGGGGACCCAAAAGCAGCGTTACACAGCTCAGTGCTTTGTAAGGACCAGCACAATCTTCAATTTCTTACTCCAGACTATCCAGTCACATACTGTGCTGGAGGTAGCTTTTCTGCACAAAACTACGAAACAAGGGATTTACAGAGCCCCAGTAGCAGCTCAGAGCCAGATGTCTATTATCTCATCACATACATATGCTGCGCAAAGATGCCGGCGCTAATACTTTCCTTCACTACTGCGGAGACATGCCTGGTACCACCAGTTTGCACCGACATAAATAACAACCTGTCCAAGCATCTTCCCTACAAGTGCTGGGGGAAGGGGGAAGGACATATGTTCCAGATGGAAATGCAACCGGGGGTTGTGCCCTCGGTGGCTTCAAGTTATATAATTTTATCTCAATGTGACCTGAGTGGGAGTGATTCCTCCACAAACTGCATCGTATTTGGCTGCTTGCACACCTACTTTTTTATGAAAGTAGGGACGATGACAAAACTACAGCAAAGCAGCTGAGACTCCCAGTATATGGTAAAATAAATTAACCTGCTACATGGTTCCCCCTTGACAGATGAGGCATGTTCACTTATTCCTGCTTTAAGGTGATGAAAATCTCTGACTTCAGAAGAATAAATCCTGGTTTACTCCCACACCGAATGAGTGGAAAATGCTGAAGTTGAATCTTGGATAAGTGGTACAGGTCTCAACTCTCCAGGCTTTGAGGACTCTCAACTTGAAATCATCTTTTAACTGCAAATGAAGCCACCACGGAAAAGTATGTGATCCAGATATGCTTCCAGTTCATCTAGAAGGAACGATTAAGGCCAGGCTGAAGATATATTGACAGAATGGGGATGGAAAACTAAGTGATGCCTGCCCACAGAGGGACAAACTCATAGCACTCTCCCAAATTGTGGGTGGTCTATTGTGCATCGCTCTAGTCAATGAGAACATTACACTCATACATGCAAACCTAATTTGAAAAACCGTTATTTAAACTGAACAATGAATGTATTGTAACCTCATCATTCACACACTCTGAGCCTCAGCCCTCCATTCTTCTCCAGTACATAGTAGCCTCTTCAAAATCCTGCCATTTGATTTTAAAAAAAGAACGCTGTGGGCGTAAAGTTAGCATAGAAGTACACAGACCACTGATGACTCTGTTTTCATCCGCACGGAACATAAGGCAACCAGATGATTTATTTTTATTGGCAGTGCAGGCCGATAAGCTTCCACTATTATGAAGGAGAGAAGCGCGGGTTGGCCCGGGTTGTCAGTGAGAGCGCGCCCAGCAGAAAGACTACAAACCCCAATTCAGTAATTACATCCTCCTCAAGGACATACTGCTGAGGAAGGCCAGGATCTCTGCTTCTCCCATCACACCTGGAAATAACCAGGAGTGCTCCTAGTCAATGAGGGACTTGGACTGCTGTTGATTTTTGTAAATGTGGCATGTCATGGGACGTCACAGCTACACTGCAACTGAATCAAAAATGTCCAACTTAAAATAAGAACTAAACACTGAGGCTGAAAAACAAATCCTCTGTAAAGGTGCTGAGACCTGGTGCCACAAACCCCTTTCCCAGACTTTAGCGGGATGAGGGCAAGGGCAAGATGGAGCATCTCCACTTGGAGAGCTGCAGTCTGGGGAGGCTCACCAGCTCCCTGGGAGGCTCACCAGCTTCTCCCCCTCTCCCAGGCATGCTCAGCTCCACATGGTCCCCACGGTGCTTGTCAAACCTGTTCACAATCCCCCACAACCTGCCCCACTGCCCCCCTTGACTGCCTCATTGCCGCACTTCACCTCCTGCCTGCCACCGGCAGGGAGAGTAACCCACGGTTATTCTCATTTTTCCCCTGTGACCACTTCAGCAGGGCTTTCTGGTGTACAGAGCTCACTGTAACAAATCTTTTCCCTTTGGCTGTTGCTCTCCTGACTTCTGCAGAACAAACATTTTGTGATCACCTGGAATCTGGAATAAAATGGACAAACTTTTGATGGATATTCCCACTATTGTTGGGTTGCAGTTAATTTATCCAGATCCTACACTTCCTTTGAAGGAGACATTCATTATCATGCAAGTTACATTTTTACCCTGTTCCTCTGAGATCTCAAGTGGGAAATGAACTTTTTTTTTTTTGATTAAAGATTGCTAGAGAATTCTAACAAGTAAAAAGACCATGAATACAAATGGATGATCAGGGATGAACATCAAATGATATTAACAGCCCTGCAGAATTGCTCCATAGCTTTAAATTTCAGTGTTGTGGGTCTGTGTGCCTCCACAGTTGTACTTGCTCTTCTTGGACAGTAACATCGTATTTTGTATCCCCTTCTGCTGAGGAGGAAACAAGGCAGCTCTCCTGCAGCTTCAAGGCCAACAACAAAGACATCCCAAAGAAGAACAAATCACAGCTCCATATACAATGCAACTGCTTTGGGCATGTCTGAAAGCATCCACAGTAGGGAGCAGAGCTGCTCGGACTTTTGTGACTTAAAAATGTTCTTCTCAAAATAAGGGGTTTTGTCTTTTTTTTTTAAGTCACTTGTTGTAGGAAAATGTTGCTTTTGAATAAGCGTTTTCCAGTGGATTTAAAAAACAACATCTGTAATTTAAGTTTCCAATTTTTGAAAAACAAAATGCCCTGAGAAATTTGAATTTCATTTGTCCATCTCTGGTATCGGGTACCTAACAACTTGAAAAATATGAAAGAGAGTTCTTTCTATTTGTTTTTTTCCTCTTGTTTGTCCCTCTCTCTTTTGCGCTCAAAGCCTCTGCAGCTGCCCAGGTGCCTCCTGCCTTTCCTGCACGCCTTGCCGAATCAGTTCACCTAAGTGGCATCAGGACCTCACCACCAATGTCCCTCTGGCACAGCCTGCATTTTGGAGAGGGGTGAGCATCCCCCCGTGCCAGCCATGCATGGGAGGAACCGCACCCTGGGTCACCCATGGGCCCCGATGGGACACCCCAGGTCAGACCCCCGGTCAGGTGCTGTGTCCAGGGTCTGCTCCTGCACTCCTCTTCCCTGCTTCACAGCCAGAGCTCAGCAAAGGTCTGAGTTTCCTTTAGCCAGCAGCTGGGCGCGCTCGGTGCTTTCTGCTGCTGGCATTGAAGATCAGACCTCGGAGGGCAATGTGCTTTCCACGATGAAATCTGGTTTGAAACGGTAAAGATCTGAGGGCTCCCTCAGCCAGAAAATCAGATTTGGCTCACCTGAATGTCATGTCATCTGGGCTGGAGATAATAAACAGCTTGGGACGGATGGGGACAAACAGTGATGGAGTTGCTCACAGGAGCCTGTGATGTTGGTTTCCTGCAGGGTCGATCCCTTCCCGCTGCCTCAGCGCTGCCAGCGCTTGCCTGGGGAAAGGGCAGCTGGTGCTGGGGATGGACCCAGCTCATTGCATGTCCCAAATCCATGGGGACTTCATGGCCTTGAAACACCTCGTCCATCAGGACTGGGTGAAAGTGGCTACCAGGGCCACACACTGCCAGGGGCAGATGGACAGACAGCACAGCCTCACAAACCTCCTCTCGGTGGGAAATGCAGCTAAAACATCTAACCGGTTATTTGTACCTGTCGGTCAGCAGGCCAGGTCCTGCTGCTGCTGGGCTGCCAGGTACTGGGGACAGCAAAATGGCCTGTCTCGTGTTCCCGGGGTTGCCCTACCTGCATCCCTAACCACATAGCCAAAGTCCTTGTTTTTTCCACCCCCTAGAAATGTCTGTAGACGTGGAAAAGGTGGATTCTGCGAGGGAACCTTGGTATACGGTAGCTCTAGATATGCCGAACTGCTCGAAGAGAGAAGTCCCTGCTCTGACCATACGCCTACCTCCCCAGAGAACCCCACACATCCTCCTTCCCTGGGCACATGCTGCCCAGTGCAGGGTCTGAGCACCCCCACACTGAGCTCAGAGTTTCTTTCCAACGTGGGAGAAGGTGGCAGACACCCACACGTGCCGTGGGTCGGTTCTGGGGCTGCCTGAGCAGGCAGGGCTGTGCCCACGCCGTCAGGAAGCCGTGCGGCGAGATACCTCGCTTTGGAAGAGAGGACAGGGACAAAGGCGAAAAATGCAAAAAAGGTGCTGAAAATGTGACTGCCGGTTGCCATGGCTGTAATCCCCCTCCTAGCCCTGCACCACCACAGCTGAAGTAAAAAGAGAAGGTGGTTCAAGGCAGCTAGGGGCTCTGCCATGGGTCTGCCGTGGCCTTCAGAGGACACGGGGGGGGACAGCGTGTGTTGTGAGGGGCTCCTCCCGGCAGGCACCGGTTACGGCAGCGCTCCTTCCCACGGACGTTTCAGGGCCCCCGGCATGCCTGGATTTGGACCCCTTCTGCTGCCAAGGCATGAGTGCCCCCAAAGCAGGGACCCCACCACTGCACCCTCCACTCCTCTCCTTTTGGGCATCACACCACGAAATGGGTGCAGTGGGAAGGGACCTTCAGAGGTCATCTTGGGACTCAGGTCACCAGCCCTTACCCTGTTTGCCCATCTCCTTCTAGTCAAAGATGAAATTATTCCCTTCAGCTGCCAGAGGCTGAAAAAAATATGACTCAGATCTGATTTTGTACCACTGCAGTTAGATTCTCTGTCCTGTGCAGGGGAAACAATGAAAGGTGAAATCCCTGTAGGGAAGGATTTACGAAATTCTGCGGGAAATTGGTATAACAGATAATTGTTTCCTGCTGAGGGAATCTAACAGAACTTTGCAGAAAAGCTGCCCTTTTCAGCAATATCCACTGCAGCGTACCTAGGCACAAAAGTCTGTCTCTAGCATAAATGTGCTTTGCTGCACATATTCCTGCTGCACCTGAAATCTAATATTGGTTAATTCCACTGAGATTTCCTTTAAAAGAGGCACCATAGTTTAAATAATAAACCTGTTAAATTGCAAATGAGGTGAAATGATGGGTGCTTTGGCCTCTGGAGAACAAAGACTTTGATTCTTAATGGTAGCTATTGAGACTTACCTGTTGCAAACATGTAGGGGAAATTTATTTACTACCAGAACAAACCCTCCCCTCCTAAGCAGGCTCATACTGCCACAAGGCACCAACTTTGTTTCATAACATTTGGCTGAGGATAAAAAAGACACTTATGAGCAGCTTCTTTTTTGTATCTGGTTCCCAGTATTTTGAGAATATGTCCTCTATTTCTCCCTGTTGAAGGTACCTCATTAAAATAAGCCAGCACTAATAGAATAATAAATATGACAATTGATGTAATATTAGCTTTATGTAATCAACTAGCAATTGATGTAATACTTACCATTGTATACGGTCATGGGTATGCTTGTACAAATCCAGAAAAACAATTTTTTTTCTCTAAGCCAAGACACCTTTGGTAAGCTATTCTGAGCTGCAATAGTGTTAACAGTGAATGGGAGAGTGGGTCCTCAGACAAGCTCTCCTCTTCACTCTTCCACTGAACTTACCAAAGCAGACAGATGGCACTTGCTGGATCAGATACTGCTGTTCATTGAATAAAGCCCTCTTGCTCAGCTGCCTCTGACAGCTCTAAACTTGAAGCAAGAGAGACTTTGACCTAGACAAAAGAAAACTTCTGCTTATAATTAGCACAATCAGAACAAAACCAACAGCACTGTGACTGTTTTATTAATAGTGTGCTTTGCTGCTCCCAACCTTTGCAAAATCTGTATATCTGGCTCTCCAAGAATATTACTACTTGGACCTATTTCATATGGATTGTAAAGGATAAAGACGTTCCCGAAAGCTCACTTGCCAGCTCTGCTACTCTGCCAGCGCCAGTAATTTGAGAAGGTATGATGGTCCCTTTGAAATATGTATCACAACATGGCTGGAGTACAGGGCGCAGCCAGATACACATGCATGGACAGATCTACAGACGATTCATTTTCCATCCCACAGTAGCCCTTATCTTCCCTCTTCTGCTGCTCTGCAGTTTTTTGCTGAGGACACACGTAGGCAGAGAAGACACCAAATCTGATCTTCGAAATATTTTCAGAAACGTGCCTCCACATCAGGCTCTCCTCCTGATCATAGGAAGAGGAGCCAGCAGCAGAAGGCTGGAGCAGGAAGGAGCTCAGATCTCATGTTTTCCTTACATGTCTCAGTAATAGCTTTATGAAGAATTAGAGCATTTTTGCAGGACTTAAGAGTGCTGACGGCATCTGTTTTAACATGATAAACCTTGCTTGTCATCCCAAATTTACTGGCTATCAGATCAGCTCGTCTGTTAGATTGGTACAGTGGCTCCCTGACATCATCAGGAGTGAATTTGTTACATCGATTAAGCCTTTTACAGTCCAGCATGGATTTAGGTAAACTGCAGTAACTGAAGGGCTTAATGAGAAAAACAGCCTGCCCGTGTAGAGCCCTACCTGAGACATATATTTGGAAAGTGCACGTGTCTCTTACATGGACCCCTAACTGCTTTATCAGAAGAGAGGAGAAACCTGGCAAAGCTTAACGATCTCATGGCAAGACACGTGAATGTGGTTGAAAGATGTCTGTCAGATCACCGAAACAGATACTCAGGCTGAGGGAAAGGGTGCTGCCATCCCAACTAAGGCGTTCCCAGCACATGCGCCTCAGCTCATCGTCTAGCCAGAGAGCTTCCTGGGAGGTAATCGGCTTTTTCAGGAGCAGGGTGAATAAGCTGTAGTAGAAGAGCAGCTACGCGCTCTCTCACTCCCTGTAAGTCACAGGAATTTGATAACCAGATTTCTGTAACTATTTTGAGCTCTGTCTTGAGGAAGGAGGCACATGGACAGACATACTCTGCAATGTAGCAGAAGAGTCGGTTAATGGAGGAATTTTATACCGTGTTAGGAATGACTTTAAGCCATTCTTGTACAGCTTTATTGACAGGTGGCAGTATGAGTGGCTTTGAGCCTGGCGTTCCATGACCCATCCAGCTTCCACACACGCAGCAGCCGCCAGACTGCAGAGTCCACCTGGCTCCACCGTTCCCTATCAGGCCATCAGTAGCAAGGGCAATGGAAGAGGGAATATCTGTTTTCTGCAATGGTTCATCACTTCTATCCTGGACCCCTCTTACGGAGTGGGAGAGGGGGAGTACTACATGGGAGAAAGCGTACCGAAGCCAGACTAGTGGCAGCCTCTTCCCTTGTCACCCTTGTGCCAGGCTTGTCATGACTCTTGAGCTGCAAAGAGCCAGCCAGCACCACCCTCCCCATGGTGGCTATACCGATGGGGAAGGGCAGCACCAGCCATGGTTTGAGCAAGAGCAGCTCCAACTGCTGAATTCAGAGCCCAGGGCACAGCCGCAGAGCATCTGAGTAATCCCGAACACGGCCACCTCGTCTGCAGGGCTGGATGGCAGAGAGGCAGGAGGCAGGCTCCAGTGGCCAAGCCCAGCTAAGATGGGAGCACCTAGGGTCACCCCCATTGCAGAAGTTCAACTTTTTAAAGAGGTTCTGGGAAGGGGTGTACAAAAGGGGGAACCTAAGTCCTTAGGCAGCTGTGAATTGCTGTCTTGGATTTAGGCACCTAAGTGCTTTTTTGGACTTCATCCCAAACACTTCATTGAGTGAGTGTTGCATTAACAACAGCCCAGTCAGAGGATAAGCGGCGACAGAAACACTCCAAGCTGCTCTTTTAATGCATCCTAGGATGTGAAAAAATGATCACTGCAGAAACAGCTGTACTGGGTTATGGTGTCATTGCCCTAAGCTGTTTCCTTCATCACTTCTACAAGGAAACAACCCCTCAGCAGAGCTTTCCTCACTGGCTTCACTGCAAAACCATTAGCCTAGTGCACTCCAGAAAACTAGCCAGGCTAGTACCACTGACGGTGTTGAAATGGATTTGCAGCTCCCACCATCCATGCCTCTGACCCTGTTAGGGAGGAAGGTGGCTCCTGGCGGGTAGAAGAAGACAGCATCTTGCAGTATTATTGTTATTTCGATAGTGATTGTTTGCTTCTTTCCTTAAACATGGAGTGGCCACTTGTAAGGACCTGAGCTATGCTCTGAGCTTCGCAACTCACTCTTCAGCTTCCCTTCTGAGATGTGTCAAGTACTTACCTGGTTTGTGGTGCTGCTCATGACCACTAAGTTCATGTTCAATAGAAGAAGAACAGGGGCTTTTCTAGAAATGATGGGAATTAAATGTAAGACTGCATGTGCCGTTTTTCACTTTGGGCAAGCTTACTCCGACTTTGGAGGATACACAGTCGCAGGTGCACGCTGCCTGCAGGGCACAACAAAAGGAAGAGCTGAAGTAAGAAGACTCATTTCTATTTTAACTTTCTCCTTGGAGTGGATGCAGCTTGGCTTCTCTGATGTTGCCTGCCTAACTGTAAGTTGCATATGCAGGGGAGGGTTTAATCTCCTTGCAAACAGCAGTCCATTCGGAGGCTGGCTGGCTGCTTTTCTCCCAGAGGACAGACAAGGCACTCCAAACCAGCTTGAACTAATTATCTCCTTCTAGGTTCAGGTCTTTGTGAGGTGAGGGAGGTCTTGGGAGGTCCCCCCCAATCTGGGCAGGGGGATGTGGGACCCCTCAGAGTAGGGACTTGCCTGTGGGGATGACTGTGTTTGGGCAGGGTGGCGATGCAATTAAAGAGCGTGAGTGATATAAATGTCCCGCAGCACCCCAGTGTTTAAACTGCGTGCCTCCTAAGGAGAGCCTGCGTGACGCTTCTGTATCACAGCGCTGCAATATGCCCAAATATCAGGGGTGAAGCTTGAGACAATGAAAGAAAGGATGTGATAAATTAAGGCTTCCATGGTGGCTGTTTCTGATCCAAAGCACAGAAAATATGGTGTAAATAGAGGTGTGATTTCCACTGATGAGTCTGAAAGCCCTCTAGTGAATGAAGGGGCTGCATAAATTGTACAGAAGGTGCCCTCAGACCAAAATAACCTAGAAAATGCACACAGACACCTTCTGATTCATTTGAATGAGGTTTTGCCTAATAAAAATCTATTATTTTGGCGCTTAGTTCCATTTTCCTTCTGGTCCTGGATAGAAGGAAATGGAAGAATTCATCTTGACAAGAAAAGCTTTTTGGATTTCTCTACCTTCCAAGAAAGATTTCTTTGTAATATCAGTATCAACTTCTGCAAGATAATTAATAGATTTCAATGACTTTCAAACCCAAATACAATCCCTACAGACCTGCCAACCTTTATGGTGCAGGCTGACGTTCTGTTGTTGGTGCTGCAATCCTATGCACAGATGCTGTAACTTAAAGGTTATTGAGCAAAAGCATGTTTCTGTAATGCTGCTCAGATAAGTTCTTGGCAAAAGTATTTTTCCAACAAAGTGTCTCCTCTCTGGTCCCTCCAAAAGCAATTGCAGTGGACAGCAGGTAAGAAATGGGGATGACAGCAGTATCTGCAGAAGTGCATACCCTGCTGTAAAATAATATGAGAGCAAATAAGAGTGAAATTCAAGACTAAAATATACATGCTCCAGGCAAGTTTATTACTGTGGGTCTAAAGACACATCCCCACTCACTCCTCTAAACCTGTCCACCAGCGGGTGTGAGGCGGAAGGAAAGCAGCTTGGTGAGCATGACTGTGCAACGGGGATGCTCTGTGCAGCTATATTTTTCTTTTTTTTGGATTCTCACTTGAAGCAGAGGTGGGTCTGTACCACCTCCACAGATAACAGCACACTCCCTGTGTGATTTCATAGCTTTAAGTCAGGCATTTGGAAAAGATTTTTCTATGAAGAATGGATTTGAGCCATAATCTTTTGACCCCCTGGCCCATTCGAGACGGCCGTGACATGTCATTGCTCTCTGATAACGATTCTCCAGGCTGCCTCTGCCTGCTCCCGTGGCGGTGAGCTGCTCCGGGGCGGGTGCGTGTCCCTGGCCTCAGTCCAGAGCTCTGGGATCTGTGTAATCTCCAGTGTCAAGATGTGTTTGGATACGGAAAGCTGCGACACTCTGGTATATATCAGCTAGATAACAGGAGCAACCCCCCTCCCAACAGGGAGACAGATGCCTGGTGTTGGGTGTTGAGCCGCCGAGGGCCGGTCCCTCTGCGGGCTTTCTGCCTGCTCTTTAACCCTGGATGACAGTCACATCTTCAAGGGGCTGTTCTTTAGAAGATAAACATAGCTTTTCTGGTTCAAAAATTACAAGCCATTCTCAAATTTTTTCTCTTTAACGGACAAGAGCTGTAATTTCAGCTTTTTGGGTGAGGCTTTTTGTGGGAACGCACTGGCATGAAGGGGTCTCACAAACTCTTGTTGAACTTTCTGAGTACTCCCGTTACAGACAAGCCTTTCTTCATGCTCTGCCCTTGTTACCGTGCTCAACTTCTCTTATGAAAAAACACACACAACTTACTGTAGATAGTTTTCTCCCCTTGATCTCTCAAAAAACAGCTCATGTAAATCTACAGGAGGGAGGCAGCATTTCAGAAAGGACAGTGCCACCCTTTGGAACGTAAGATTTAAAAATAAACGTTACCACAGCTAAAAGTTGAAGTTGGTGAGTTAAATAGCTATTACTTATGGAACTAATAGGAACTATGCCACAGAGCATTTATAAGAAGAGCCTTTTTATTGTGTGCTGTGGTTTTGTATCAAAACGCACCATTTCAGCGGTGCTCCCCCCTCCCCAGGGCAAACCGGTGCTCCTCGGGAAGGGCTTGCTGCAGAGGCTCCAGCACGGGCCGTACCCAAAGCCGCGCTGCTCAAGCCACAGCAAGTGCTGTGAGAAGGATGGTCTCTCAATTTTGAAGCTGCATTTATCTCCTGCCTTCTAAAGGCAAGCAGGAGGACTATGATGCCAATAGCTGACCCCCAGCCTAGAGCCACCAGTCCAACTCCCCGACCTGCTGCATGCCCCTGCCTGGCTGCACACAGGTCCCTCAGCACCTCCACGCCTCTCTAAGTGGCAGTGAGTGGGGCTGGTGGAAGGGGGTAACCTGCTCCGGGGCAGGTTTCCTTCATTTTGCCAATAATTACAACCTGGCCAAAGCTCTGAAGAGTGCAACGCCTCCAGACTCTATTTATTGATATTTACTGCTGTAACTATAGGTTCTTTTCCTGTCAGTATATATTTTTGTTTGTTCCTTATAGACCTCAGGGCTTCAGTTCTATCTTACAGCAGTGATTTTCACAGCGTAACTGTATCAGTGGAAATAAGTAAGAATCCTTCTTTCAGTACTGTATTTGCCATCTTCCAGCTAATTGTTTATACATATGTGTTCAGGAAAGGGAGGAGACATTCCCAAACTATCTCTCCTGTTTCTATGTTACTTCACATACTTTTATCACCCTGCCCCTTGTGCATCTCCTCCCCCAGGTGCCCCACTATTTCAGACTCTATTCTCCCAGATAAAGAGCTGCTCAGCACACATTATGTGTTTGTGAGTTAAATTAGCAATATTGCTAAGAGTATGTTTGCAGCTGTTTTGAAGATGAAGTTGCTTTTTTTTGAAGTAGATTTGCAACTAGTTTCATGAAAAAGGCTAAGAATTTTTAGCTAATGCCTGTGGGCAACATGAGTTTGCTCTCATCCTTCGCTGTAACTCCAACAGGTCAGTATCTGCTTTCACCACAGTAAATCTGGAGCCACAGTTGGATGGTGCTGAGGTGTAGCTTGAAATTCGGTGAGAGGACAGGGTGCATCCTACTGTTTGACTAGACCTACACTGGATATCAAGCACAATACAATGGGTTGCTGAGTGTTGGCTGGTAGCTGCTGCCCACTCACAAGTAGCGGTGAGCAGGGCATTTTCCCTGGAGATCATCAACATCTTGTGGTAACACATGAGATCCGACCAGAGTCTGCTTTTCTTTTACCTTATTTGAAGTGTGTTTTCCATCAGCACTAGTCCACACAGTGATGTTAACAGGATCCACAACTCTTGCTAACCCCTTCTTTTTGACTAGAGAAATCAAGCTAAAACCTTGCCTGTGCTTGGAAAAAGACCACTTCCTGGCTGCACCCATTTCAGCCATGACCTTACTTCCCAGTGTCTGCGAGACTTCACTCCTTAACAATTGGAACTCACATCTCTAGCAGAAATGACTATGTGGCCATCACAGCTTGGCCTCCATATGTACTTTCGTGGAGATTGATGGAGCTGTGATAACATCTGTATTGTACCGTTCATGTATCCTTGTACGTAATGCATCAAATCTTTATTACTTTATTAAGCGAATGCAGGGATTAGCCTTCTCTAGAGTAGTAAGTATCCAAATTTTAAACTAGGAAAAATAGGACTGATCCAGCACCAATATGCTTTGCTACTGCATAACTATTCCCCTTTCATGTTCCCCTACCTTTGGGGATGACCCTCTCCATCCCCAGTCCCGACACCTTGCTGGGTGGCCAGCTGGAGCTCCTAACCCTTCTCGAGAGCTTTTCAGCTGAACGACTGTACAAATATTTTGGTCAGGAAATTCTCCTGAAGAATGAGGCCTAACTGTTCTGTTCCTCAGCTGGGCGACGGGGGTAATTACCGTGATAACTTCCCATCTCTCCTGGGTGTTATGATGAGAAACTCATTAATATTTGCTGAGTACTCTGAGCCAAGTCCTTGAATGAAAAGCTGTAAGGATTATTTTAACAATACTTAACACTTCAAAAAGTGCCAAGCAAACTTCAAAAGTTTTGGGAGCACTACCTAATTTTCCCAAATGTAAAACAGCTAAATTCTGAAGGGTAATTTGTGTGCCACACCTCAGCTTTTTTGGCAGTCTTCACAATGTTCAGGTGTCTTCGCACACACAGTATGAGCGTACACTTCCTCCGTGTTACTATTCTTTTATTTTTTAGCTTTTTTCCCCCATTTTTTCCTGCCTCCAGCACACACTCATGTGTCATACTTTCGGACTCTGAGGTACATCTAACAGAGATGATAGCTGAGTCTTTACCTTGAAGGATAATATGCTCCATTAGTGCACTGAACTCACTCCTCCCCAGCAGCCTGGGGCCCAACACCTTGCACAGACGCTGACTGCTGTGCATTAAATGGCCCTTGCAGAATGGTCACCACCCGGCATCGTGAACTATTTCCCTCTATTCAATACAGACCCACACCCATTCCATCTGCTTCTTTGGGATGCTTAGAAAGTGATAAAGTAGTTCAAGAACTGCATCCCCAAATACCCGGTCAAAATACAGCTAAAGAAGCACCAAAGAACTGGCAAATGAAAACATCCCCTCTCCATGGCAATGCTTAGTGTTTCCCTTGATGTAGCTATAAAATATCCGAAGCTCCTCTATTTCAAACTAAAAAGAGGTGCCAATTCTATAAACAGGTGATTACCGGCAGGATGGGTGATGTGACATGTTCTCTTGCAAAAGGGTAATAGCTGTTTTGTTTATGACTAGCATCTGTTCTAAGAAAGTTTAATATATCATGGCTGTAACATGCCATATAGGATGGACAAGAGGAAAAAATAAGCACAGGTTTAATAGCACATCTGTGGCTAGTTAGTTATGGTAAACTTCAGGTATGTGGTGATTTCAGCGTATGTTCCTAAATGCATTCCCGGCAACTGGATCTAAGACAAAACCTGTTAACAGTCTTTCAGGGGATAATTAATGCACCTAGTCACTTCAAACAACACCAAATTATGAAGAAATCTGCTTGATTTCAATGTAAAAACCACTAACGTAGGATCACCTCCAGAAATGAGGCTCCAAGCCTCCAATAAGCTCTGTAGGAATGGCAGGAAAGCTTTGGCCCCAAGCAGCAACGCTCATGATGGGACATAAAACATAAACAGAGGACTCCCGATGAGGGAGGTTTTGAGGCCAGAGAGAATTATAAAGGCATAAAGCAGCAATAACTTGCATCGAGCAGAGCAGGACTTCCCATTCACTCATCACACAGCAATGGCACATAGCAGTGCTGTTGCTGAAGAGCTGGCGGACGTGCAGCATGCCTGTGTGTTTTTCCTTTTCCCCTCCCTGTGCATTAATTCATCTGTATTTCCCCCATCTGGCCTGTCTCGCTCGTGTTTGTGTGTCTCTGTTTTCCATGATTTCTGTCCATAACGGCCACTCATTCAGACTTGCAGGCGCTGCTCTTTGTTTCCTGAGGAGCCAAGTCCTGGTGTTCCCTGCTCACCCAGGCACGCGGACCCACTCTACCGTGTCCTGTGGGATGCTGATCTGAACCTGACCGCTGTGACACAGGGGACAGCTTTACTGCTTGCTGGGTTCATGCAGCCCCTCCATGCCCCTGTCCAGATACCCGCCTTTGCCACACACAGCCGCTGCTGGCATTTGATTCGTGGTTTCTTTGCCCTTCTCCTTTCCCCCTGCAAGCCATGCAAAGCAGAGGGGCAATAACGGCTCTCTCCTTTGTTGCCCCATTGTGTCACCCTGCCCCATCACACTGATTTTCACCCTTCTTAGGAGTCCTCAGTGGCAGGGCAGAGGCTTCAGTACTCTTTTCTCTTCCGCAAACCCTGTTTGTGTGCTTCTTTCGCAGTCATTTTTAGTTCTTTGAGCCTTTTCAAGGCTGAAGCTCTAAACTGAAGAATGTCCAACTGCAGTCCCCTTCTCCAGAAAGACCCAGGAGAGGGAAATCTCCCCAGGTGGCTGCAGGACCGTGGGCATTTTGGGGGAGCAATGCTCCATCAGTTGTGCACATTGACCATCAAAAAGCAGAATTGCTTTCCTGCCTCCTCTGCTTTTCCTCATCCTTGCCCTTCTCCTGGCAGTCACAATCTGCATTGCAGTAGCCACCTGAGACCACATCCCCATTGATCTGGGCACTGAGCTAAGGCAAAACCAGAAGCAACATCTGCCCAAAGAGTTTGCCCTCTTACAGGCAGAGGGCAAGATGCAGCAGGAGCAAACGGAGTCCCTGAAAGCCACATGGGTGCTGAGGAGCACAGCCCATCACAGGCAGTCAGAATTCCCACACCACAGACTAATGGCTTCATGCGTTACACCAGCCCTCTGGGCAATCCCGCTCGGACAGGGCTTGGGGCTGCCAGCTGTCATCGGTCGTTAATCGTGAATCCAGCCTGAGAGACCCCTCAGATTGTCTCAAAATTCATGCAATTTGCTTTCTGGTGTCTGACCATGGAGCTACGTTCAGCTCAGGTTTTCAGGTTTTTCTCTGTAACAGGAGAGCCAGAAGCACGGGCGGCTGTTTTCTTTTTTTAGGAGGAAAGCTCTGTTTCTCAACTCAAGGCCCTTTGACTTGACTCGGGGGAAATCTTCAGTGACTGCAGGACTCCAAACAAATCTGCAGAAGTGCCTCCTTCCAAGGGCTGCACCTCCCTTTGCAGCCCACGAAGTGTTCTCAGAAGAGGTGTAACAAAAAATACCCCCAGGTGCAGAGAGGCAGCTCTGAGGTGTGCCGTCCTCTGCGCTTTTATTGTACTCTCCGCAGACTGTGACCTCCTGAAGACTAAAAGGTGTCCCTTCCTTTCACCTTGACATTTTTCAGTAAATGATCCAGATTTCCTTCACTGGAGCGGCAGCTCCAGCTCCAGCCTGTGCCCCCCCTCTTCCCATCCCCCAAAGCCAATGTCGCAGCAGCTTTCCCAATGGAGAGCAGAGCGCTCCGGCAGTAAGGACCTGCTCTGTGCAGTGCCTTGTAACTACCCAACAGGGAGCAAAAGCTTTTTGGCTCGGGAAGGAGGGATGTAAACAGGACTGTCTCCTACAACCAAGGAGACCAAACAGCTCT
Organism: Gavia stellata; assembly: GCF_030936135.1. NCBI lineage: Eukaryota > Metazoa > Chordata > Aves > Gaviiformes > Gaviidae > Gavia > Gavia stellata. The sequence goes on along the minus strand of NC_082599.1, from coordinate 17,397,234 downwards.
GAGGTGCAGCCATGCAGATAAGAAAATCATCCTGGAATTTTTTTTCATACAAGACAGTAGAGACAGGTATTTTAGAAACCCACAACTCACAATTTGCCTGTCAGGGTCAAGGTATTTAAATAATAAACCATAACTTGTGCCAGCATGGCTTCCTTGATGGAAACCCATGCTATCGTCACACCCACCAGAAGCTGCTCTGTGACAAAACCTAAGCTTTCTATTGATTGACTGTGTCAGCTACAAGACTCTACCATGGGAAAATATGGAGGGTTCCCAATCAGCAAAGCCACGGAGAACTCCGCAGGTACCCTGCAGGGATGGGGTGTAAGGTGCCTGCACAGGGTCCTTCTGGAGGTCCCCCTGCCACCGGTGGCGTTGCCTTTGGTGGATGCTTCACGTTTCAGCGGCTGCAGACTCAGAGCCTCACTGCTGGAATACAAAAGCAGATGTCCGTAGAAAAGCAGGTCAATGACGATTACTCCCAGCGCCCTACGAAACCAGGGCACCGGGAAACCTGTACTCAGTTCTGGGCTGTTCTGCAGACTTCTCCCCTGACCTTGGACTCATCGCATAACTTCACTGCTCTTGTTTTCCTGCTATTAACTAGAGCACGTATTGAATAGGACTCAATTTATGAACATGTGTAAAGCACTTTGATAGCCTAGGGTAAAAAGTCATTTAAGACATGGTGAGCAGCTGATGGACCCAAGCAATTCCTGAAGTAAATGATTCACAAACACGCTCTTTCAAGAGTGTTATTAAACCAAAACACATTTGCAAATTATTCACCTGTTTCTAGAGGCTGAATAAATGAGGGGGAGGGGAGAGGTGGGGAAGCAGGCAACCAGCAACGCTTCAAAAATGCTTGCGGATGTCCCAGTGAAAACCATGGTGAGGACAAGCCCTTTGGGCACACAGACACATGCCGACAGGCACAGTGAGCTTTGAAGGGGTCTGCTCTGGTGTCTCTCCATCCTTGATGGACCCCAGTCTTGCCTTCTGCAGATTTTCCTCGTGCTGAGAAAGTTGATGTCTTTCTTCACAGCTGAGCTGTGTGTTGAGCTCAGCTGCGGAGGGAGGGGGCTGGAGGTGCCTGTTCAACTTTTCGGAGGAAACAACGTGCCCCATGTAAGAGCCTGTTCCGGGCAGGGCTGCTGCTGCCGGGGAAGGCTCCTAGGTCAGGCCCTCCCGGGTTATCTTTCTGGAAGGATGCACTGCTGTTGCACATGTCCCTGATGTGGCTTTGCAGCTAAGTGTCCAGGGAGCAGGCCTGAGACGGGCGGGCTTTGGTGCTTGAAGCTAGCCAGACCTTCCCAGGGCTTGGCTTTTTGAGTTTGCAAGTGCCTCACGCACGTTTCACTGCCGGTGCAGGACATCAGCTCCCCAATGCACAAGGAAACATGTTTGCAGGGATGGATTAAAGGAGAACCTGTGGATCCCAGGCTGGGAAGGCAGCGTGTAACGCCTGCAAGGGCTGGTGCTAAGGGCGGAGAAATGTTTCTCCAGGCCGTAAGCATGGCTCCGCGGGCGGGGGTCTGATGCACTGCTGCCCCGGCAGCTGCCCCAGCCCCACTGCGTGGGCTGGGCTCCCTGCGGGGTGATGCGGGCACCGTGCCCCGGCCACCCGGGCTGTGCCAGGGCTGCTCTGGGCGGGGACGGGAGAGCAAAACCAAAAAAAAGGCAAAAAATAAAAAGGGGGGGGGGGGGGGGGGGGGAAAGAAAGAAAAAAATCCCGCAACGTCCCTCCGCTGGAGAAACCGGCGCTTCTCGGCTGGGGCGGCGGGGGACCGCAAGGGGCCGCCCGCGGGCGGGGCGGGGGGCGGGGCGCGGCGGGACGGCCCCGCCCCCCGCCCCGCCCCCGCCCCGCCCCGCCGCGGGCTCGGCGCCTCCCGGCTGCCGCGGCCGCTGAGCGCGGCGGCCCCAGCCGCCACCCGAGGGTCCTGCGGCGGCCGCCCGCGGAGGTGAGTCCCGGCAGGTCGTGGAGGGGGTGGTGGGCAGCTGGAGGAGCGGGCGGGGAGAACGACGTGGGGGCTCGGAGGTGTCCCAGGGTGGGCGGCGGTGCGCGGCACCGCGGGATGCGTCCCTCGGGTTCCCATCCCTGCTGCGGCCGCTTTGCACCTGCTCGTTCCTCTCTTGCCCCCATCGCCCCCGTCCCTCGAGGGGCTCTCTGCCGGCATCCCGAGCCCTGCGCAGCGCCCAGCTCCCCTGGGGAGCTCGCCTTGAGCGGGAGTCCCGGGGAAGTTGGTCGGTGCCGCTCGCTGGAGCCGCGCACCTTTACCTCACGCCGGTCGCTGCGCTCCCCCGCGCCCGGGACCGGGGCACCGGCAGCGGCTCGGTGCCGGCTCCCATTGACACCCACCAGGATGTGGCATCGGGGTCTGAAACATCAACTGCCGCCCCTCTCGGTGTTTGTTCTTATTCCGACATTTACACAGCAGTCAAACAGCTCTTTTGGGTGATTTCCTTTTTCGTGCTTGTTTTAAACCATGCACTGGTGCCAAGGAGATGAAAAAAAGCTGTTATGTCAGAAGGAGATCTGTGCTGTTATGTCATTTCATAATTGCCTCAGAATTACAAATTATGGCTTTGGTCTGCTGCGGGATCTGTGCCAAAGAACTCTTGCATCTATTAAGTGTTTGGTTTTTTTCCTTTCTTTTTTGTCAAGAGTTGAGAATAATGGCTTTTTTGTGGCATGGACGCTACACATTAAGTAACTCCAGCCCGTGTCTTCAAGTGAAAATACGATGTAAGTGTTCTGAGTAGTCACTCTGATCCACGTAGTCAAGACATTAAATCTTGGCTAGTGACAATGAGAATTGTGTCCTGCCGAAAAAGTATTCAGCTACACTTCTTTGCATGAGCTGGAGCATTTTCTCTGTGTTACTTTAAAGTTCTTATTCTTCCCAGAAACGCTGTTGCTGTTTGTGGGTAACAGACACATGGGAAATAGCAACCTTCCAGCTTCAAACTAAAGAATATCAGATTAATGACAGAGAAGGGTTCTGCAGTTCAGAGATGCAGCCACTGCAAGAGCCTCAATTTGTGCCAGCGCTTAGTTGGTAGTCACAGAGGCTAGATCTGCCCTACCCTACGATGCTCTTGCAGTTCTACCACTCACCATGGAACCACTTGGAGGAAAAAAGTGTGGTCCTGCCAGCTATTCCCTTTGCCAAGGATGCTGAGGGCAGCAGGAGTCTGGAGGAGAGTTGCTGCCGCGGGGTAGAGAAGCTGGGCAGGGCTGTCCCCCTCAAGGCGGGATGCTCTCCTAAGCTGTGCCACTGCGCCGTGTTGTAATAGCAACTAAAATACCTATGTAGTCTGTTGTTTCAAAGGCTGGGCCCACTTCTGCATCCTCCCTTCCTATGGTGATGTTCAGGATTTCTCCCTGTTGCAACATGTATTCGCCAGCTCTTGGAAAAGACAGATCTTTCAGAGTCTGCCGGGCTGTGTGTATCAAGTGGCATATTACAGTGGTATATTGTTCTTTAGATGCATAATTTCACTGGCCTCTTATGACCTAAAAAGCACACAGAAAATAAACAAGGGCATATTGTTTGGTGGGAAGGATGCACAAAATTCTTCTGCTTTAGCCGTTAGTTAGGGAAAGATTACTTTTAAGTGTTTCTCCTGATTGTCAGAGAAATGACATGGCACATATGAGCTTGGTTTTTGCCAAGCAGGCTTTATTTGGAAGGTGAGGCGTTTCTGAACTTCTCGGTCACCTTGGAACTAGTTATGAGTGCATAGCAAAGTCCTGCCCAAATCTTCTCTTCTAATTAATTTGGCTGGAGGCCATCCTAATTAACCTTGAGGGAGTTCAGGGGTGGGAGAGCTTGGTATGAAACAATTGTTCTCTTGTAATTTGCTGTTCACAATGTGTTGACCAAGCCACGAGCTGCATCTCTAAAATCCTCTGGGTCTCTTGCAGAAGCCATTACACCAGTTTATTTGGTTTTTAACAGATGTTGTTTTCCACTTCTTGAGTGGAAAGGGTTATCTCACTTTCTGCAACCTTGTTATTGTGCTTTGTTTCAAGAGCCAGTGGACTCGGGCTTGCTGGGGAAGCTTACTCACCAGTTCCAGCTATGAAGGAAGGGGTTGGTCAGCCTTTCAGCCATCTTGATGCGTTCGTTAAGGTCTCTGTGTGAACTGATGGCATCTTTTCACATCTACCTAGAGATAACACTCAGTGCTTCTAGTATTGGCAGTGCCTGCAGAGAACAAAAAGCAGCAGCAGCCTCTTCGTCGCCAAAGTCTATTACAGTTAGGATATTAATAGAATTTGTCAGCCCTAACTTGGACCATCTCAAATGGTGGGGCAAGGGAAGGGGTTTTGAAATCTGAGCTAGTCAAAAAAAGAAAAAAAGTTAAAGGCTGAGTTCTGCTTTTTGAAAGCACCAAGGGCTCCCTGCAAGTCACCAAGTGTGTGATGAAGGGAGAAAAATTAACAGCCATTTCTGAAATTTTAGAGTGGTCCCTCTTCCCCCCTCGTGATGATGGCTGCTCACCTTGTTGGTCCAGGGGGCTCATCTGTGCTCAGGAGCTGGACTTACCTCACCGGCAGGCAGCCCTGCCCAGCACATGCAGTGCCTCAGCAGCACAGCGGCGCTTGCGGGTAGGCTTCTTGGGTGTCTGTCTTATTTTTTCCTACGCTAATGCATACAAATGCTACTTTGGCATTTATTTTCTGGTAGAGCAAGGGGTCGGGGGGAAATCCTGCTGAGACTACAAGGCAGGACACACAGATGCAAGAAAGAAAGATCAAAGGCGTCTATAATACAGGAAGAAGCAGAGGGTCAATCCAGAAGAGAGGGCATTTGATTATACATACAAGGGTAATATAAAAGGGATAACAACACAGGAGAGGATGGTAATGTCTGAAAATGAGTAAACAAACAGATGTGTAAGGCTATGCTGAGAATTTATTTACTCCAGCAGACACAATCCTTATCTCTTTGAAAAAGGAGAAGGCCACACCAACACTGGAGCGCCTCCGCTCCCGGCCACGTTTGTGAGCGGGAGAAAGTGTTTGTTTACGGATCTCTCCTCCGTGAGTCCTGGCCTGATGGGCCGGCCCGTCCTGCTGTGATTAGTAGGATGCTAATGTGTGTAATCCTTTTGATCACAGAGCCCAGGCTCTATAAGTCATGTCACTGTCACCTCAAAGAAGTTCAACTATGTGATGGATCCCTTATTAAAAATCTGTACTTTGAACGATTTAATACAGTTATTATTGAGATCCCTTTTTTTTGTACAGATGGAAAGCTTTTCTGTTAAAAAAAAAAATGCAAACAATAATAATGATCCATGTAGTTCTAGTGTGGGAGTAGCTTATTAGCACTTTGCCCATAGGTATTTTAGGTGGGATGATTAGCCCTTATCATCTTAATTTTAAGATGTGAGCAACAAATGTGATTCCGTGTGCTTTGTTCCACTAGAGGGGATTGCTCCGTACAAAAGTGTCATAAACAGCATGGAAAAATTCGTCCGAGTCCTAAAAAATATCCTCTTCTGCAGCTCCGTTTTGGGAGGGAAAGAGTTGGCTAATTACACTTTGTTTAATAAATGTACTATTTTGTTTTCCTGTTGTGACAAACAAAAGCTGTCATTTGAGGAAATACACCATATGCTTGCCAACTGGTCGAAGGACTGGTTATATCTGGAGCACAGAGTAGCAGTGAGTGCTCTTTAACAATTGCTCCTTCTCTGAAAAAAATCTGGACCGATTTCAGTGGAGTAATGTGCTGCTCTGTCATCGGTGGAAGCAAGCTGTTGACATTTTGAAAACCAGCTAATATGAGCAGCGGTATCTGTGCATGCTTGGACGTTTCCTCTCTCCCTTTTATGCGTTTACTTCTATTTGGATGCTTATAAGCCTCAGCGAATCAGTGCTCAGACAGGGCTGGATTGGTCCATGGCAAATTTAAAAATCAACCTTATTTTGCATACAAACTCCCATCCATGCACTGTCAGACACGTATTTCAGCATTGTGTGAACCCAGTACTCAAACACCCACGTTACTTAAAACAAAAATCTAGCTCTCTGCCATTTTTTTCTTGGCCAATCTGAGAAGGCAAACTTTGAGATATGACCTGAAACCTCCTAACAAACAGGGCTGGCAATCCCCGGAGAGCAGCCATCACTCGTTAAGGTCTCCCCCAGGAGATGCTCTGTGCTCTTTCTCATGCCACAGTGGGTTTGCTGATGCATTTGCGCCGGTGAGGTACAAGACAGGAAAAACTACCTTCTTAGAGTTAAATAAACTCTTTAACACTCGCGCCTCTTCTCCTCCCCGCTTCCTAATTTTATTGGAGACACGTCGTATCATTAATTTGTTCTCTGGCACAGTTCCTCGGTGATTTCAGTGAGGACTTTCTGCTCAAAGAATGCAAAGAGGATGTGAGCTGTAATTTTCAGTGTCTGTGAATCTCTGTGTTAGAGAAAAAATGTGAACCCTCCTGCCCACAGGTAATGAGGGTTAAACAGAAAAATTCACAGATTTCTTTTTAATTTCTGTGAGATGAATGGGAGAGACATGCAGGCCTGGGAAGAAGTGTGGAGCCAACATAAAGTTGGCTTATCTTCCAGCAATGACTTTGGCACATCTTCTTCCCCTGTAGTCAGCAGAGATGATTATGCATTTAGCACTAGTGGCTTTGAAGCCCTCAGTGTTGGCTGCAATGGGAACTTTTTTGAAGCTTTGTCTGGTGTGTGTCCATGATCTGATACAAGTCCTCTGGTCAGGACTCTGTTCTTGTGCCTCCACTCAGGTCATCTGCTGCCTCTTTTCTGTGTGGGATTCTTCAGTGTGAGTGTGTCTCTTGTGTCTCGGTCTCCCTATCCCTCCTATCCCTGGAGGAGAGGCAAAGTTTCTCTTCCTACTAAGTGGTGCTTGCCACCTTGCCAGGCCTGCCTGCCCTTGGCACCCCCTCGCTCTTCCTCGCAATGCAGGAGATGTCAGGAAAGCGGGGTGCAAGGTAGGTAGGTCATTGGTGGCATTTTGTGATAAAGTGTTCGCTTTACTTTGGGCAGTAGTATCGGGTGGGAAAGCCACATTGTAATTCAGGCAAGGTGATTATTTGTAAGACTGGGAATCTTGTACAGAAGGGTTTTGATTTTGATGGAGAGAAGATCAGACTGGTAAACAAAGTCTTGTGTACAGTGTATTACCTTGGGGAGTTGTGCTTCTGACCTCACTTCTTTGTACATCCCCAGAAGACTTCAACTCCCAAAAACCAATGAGCTGATCCTCCTCAGCTGTAAGTGGCTCACCATGGAGGTACATGGAGGTTCATGTGAGCATACAAAGCCAGGGAGCCAGCCCCATAGGATAGAACAGAGGCCAACAAACTATAACTAAGGAATCAAAGTGGGAAATACTCAATACTTGAAGTCTGGAAACTCCAGGTGGGGGGCATGCCAAAAAAGCAATACCTTTTTTTTTTTTTTTTTGTGGGGGTGGGGGTGGGGAGGGGAAGGAGAGGAGGAACATCAAAATGTTTACTTTTCCATCCCAAATCTCTGGGTTCTGAGGCAGGATCTGCTTCATCTGCACTGTTTCTGATAGATCTTAATTTAGCCTATTCTTGAAAACCTCTGTTGATGGAGATTCACAGCCTGCCTGCATAACCAGTGGTTAACTATCATCGTAACTAGACAGTTCCTCCTAATGTCTAACCTAATTCTCCCTTGATGCATGCTAAGCCTGTCCCTTCAGTTTTCTACATCCACAGGGAGCAGGACAAGATTATCACCACCTTTTAGCAGCCTGACATATTTCAAACTTGTTTATCATGTCTCATTCTCTCACCCTCAGTCTTCCCCCCTTTTCTTTCAACTAAACAAGCCCACTTCTTGTACCCTCTTCTCAAGGGGTCACACCTCCTAAACTTTTCATTCTTGTGAGCAAGTGGCAGGGAGCAGCATCTCGCTTGAGGTAGGGCCCAACACTGGATATAGGGCTGAGAGATGTAAAGAGCCTGACATGCGATGCTCCTCTTTGTGTATCTCCAAGCGTATTTGCCTGTCTGCACCAAGCCCTGTGCTTCTCTTGATGTCTTCTCTCTTTGCATCTCTAGCCCCTGAGACTCTTTTGCCATACCGCTCCATTTTGCACTTTTGCATTGCATCCCTCTTCTTCGGCATGGTGCTTTACACCTGCCTGTATTGAATCTCAGTCATTCATTTCAGACTGGGTCTCTAATTTATTAAGATTTTATTCTAATTGTAATCCCTGAAAATGCTCGCAGTGCTCCCTACAGATTTGTAATTGTAATCCTTATTCTAATTTACAAGTCATTAATGGAAATACCAAATAGAACAAGACCCCAGGCAGAGCCCTTATGTGTCTTTTCAGGTTGACATTGAATTTACTAACTGTTCCTTGAGTACAGATTTGAAACATTTGTATACCCACCAAGAGTAAATTAAACCTCAATTGTATTCACCTGGTTTGCATATAAGACTATCACATGCATCCATCAAAAGCTTTCCTCGTTCCAATGTGCGACTTCTACTGTTTTTTCCTCCCTAGTCACTACTCTCCCAAATCCGTTAAAGAAGAAAATCAAATTGATTACACTTAATTTGTTCTTAACAAGTCTGTGTTTTGTGTTTTCTGGTGACTTTATCATGTGGGAGTGGATACAGCTGCAATGCAGGGTGGAAAGCAGGGAGCTGGAAACACCGCTGCTTCTCCTGGATCAGACTCGCTCCCTCCCGCTCCGCAATAAATCGACACCTGTTATAAGTATTTACAAGTGGGTTGAATAATAATTTGTCTGAGTCGATATCAAAGCCAGGCTGTTTGGTCTATGATACCTCAGATCTGTCTCCTTCCCGCTTTTGTTTGAAGTTAGATAATACGTTTGGCCTTCACCCACCCTTTGAGAATTTCTAGGAGGTATTTACTCATGGCCCAGAGGCTGCCCTGGCTAGTCCCCTACTCCTTCCTTACTCATAGCCTAGGCTTAATTAAGCCCTGCCAAGTTGAACACATCCAACTTACATTAATATTCTGTGACCTCTTTTTCCCGTGTTCTAACCTATCTTTGCATGAAATACCTAGTATTTTATCGTAGTGAACATTACTGTTGACGGCTCTTCAAGCACGTGAATTTTATCTTTCCTGGTGGAGCGTGAGTCTGCAAGCCAGTGAACGTGGTGGTGGTTGTTTCCACAGCGGAGGGCAGGGGCACAGTGCGCTGGGGCAACTGCATGCACAGCAACCTGCCGTTTACAGTCCCAGCTGACTTTATTGTCCCCAAAAAAGATGACATGATCAAGGTAAAAGCCTCATTTAATGTGTTTATTTTTGATAAGCTGTCTCATATACACACATGCAAAACCAGAGTGAGAAAACAGGAGCGATTACAATGGCCAAAGACTTAGATATTCTCCTGGGATGTAGCTCAGGGTTATATTTAGACTGAGTGAGCAGTACCATCTAGTATTAAAACTTCTACTACAAGAACCTGTTTTTCATTGCTGTAGTCTGTCAGGCTTTTATCACTTGATCTGAGACTTTCAGGTTGTGTGTCTCTCTCTCAGGCTAAATTTATTTTAATATCGTCAGCTAAACCAATTCAATCATTTCCAAGAAAAACTAGGGGGGAGGAGGGAAAAGAGAAGGAATGTTGGTTTGCCCACATTAAAAAGGAGAAAGAAAAGAAATCTTCCAGCTGTTTGACTGAGAGCTGTGGTGCCATCATGTTCAGGAACAGGATCTATGGTGACAAGGCTCAGAGACGTCTGCACATGTTCTTGCCAGACGTCTCTGTTTCTAGCCGCTCTGTTTTCCGAAGATTTTTTCCTCCCGTCCATCAGCACCTTGCAGACTCTGGTGCTGAGCAGCCCACTCGTGACCCAGCCCTGAGCAGGGATGCTGCTCGTGCCCTAACCATTTCAACAGATGTTTGAGCACAGCATGTCTGCATAGCCCTGGCACAGTGCCCCTGCCCAGGGCTGTGGCAGTGGAGCTGGATTGTCCCTGTAATGATGGCTCCTGCTTTTTCCAGGGACAGGTGAGATGAGATTTTGGACCTGGGAGCAGAGAGCAGGCACAGAGGTGCTTCTGCTGGAAACATAGATGGGCCAGAGGCTGGTTATCAGGAGGGAAAGGAGGAAAATTGGGGTGAGGGATGTGAACAGAGGACTGGTGGGGAGAAGCTGTAAGGGCTGCATGAGGCTGGCTAGCACGGCGGTGGGCTGTGCGGGAAGAGCGGCCGGACTGGTGCGACCAGGAGATGGGAAGGCAGGGGAGGGATGCTGGAAGGCAGTGGGAAGGACAGGTGGCTCTGCCCAGCAGAAGGTTGGGAAGTGGGAAATTGAAGGCACCGATGTGCATGGTGATGAGGAGCTAACAGGGGTGGGAGGGAGATGGGGGCTGCCTGGACAAAAGCATTGGTGCTGGATTAGATGGGCAGAGGGACAGAGGAGAGCAAGGTAGACAAATTACTGCAACTGATTTTTTGGCTTATCACATGTCATCATTGTGTGGGCACCTGACTTGCTACACTTGGCTTGACGTGCAGAGGCACTAGGTTCTTTCAGCAGTTGCTTTGAGCATACCTAGTTCAGTTCTAGGCTAAGTGCTTTGAAAAATCAGGTTGTAGACACTTCAGGCTGGGTGCATAGAATGGAGAGGGTTGTTTTCACTTTGGTCTATCTGCATAAGTACTTCTGTCTGGCACACGTCTGATATGAAATGGGAATAATGTCACCCAGACATGAGTGAAGATAAGGTAGTTTAATGTGTGACCCATCTGGATAATATGCTTTGTAATTCAGATGCCTCTTAGTAACTCTGTCTTCAGAACAGTGTTTGGGTAGCTGCTGTAGATAAAGCCTAGGAAGACTAGCATCATCTAGCCTGCGTATCAAATGAGGCAGGAGTCCTGCAGACTTCAGTAGCCTGAAGTCATCTAATTACAGACTGTGGCAACTCATGCATCCATGCAGGGTGCCTTGATTTTGGCAATTCTTGATGTTTGTGTGCTTCATTTTGCAATATGAATCAAGTTCCTTTGATGTTTTCTTTTCTATAAAGTTGTACAAAATCGCTTCCAAAAATGTTGTAAATAGTTCTGCAGAGGTGGGCAGGGCAAATCATGCGCAAGAAGGAGTTTCAGGGGTCGTATTCAAACAGTTAAAGGGTTGCCACCTTCCACTTTATTTCAAGTAGCAGAGGGTGGGAGAGATGTAACAGAAGGCAGCCAGGGCCAAATTCTCTGTCACTGCTGGTCTCCCACCCAATATGTGGGTGCTGTGCCAGGACGCTCTCTGGAACGAGGGCTAACCAAAGGAGCATGCCGATGGGCTGCTCTAAATGCAATGCAGAGAGGATTCAGTGGCACGCAAGCCATTTCAGAGCATGGAGGTAAGAGCTGCTTCTGCCACTGCTGCAAGTGTTGGCATTCATCATCGCTGGTACTGGTCATCATACAGGTGGTGGTGGTACCTCCCAAAATAATATGGCTTGGGAACCCCTGCCACTGAAAAAAACTGCAGATAAGGCAGACCATCAACAGAAACCAGGGCATTTCCCCCACCAAGAATGGGCTCCAGAAGCAGCTCAGAGGAAACTCTAGCACCAGACTTCTTCAGGGTGTCTTTTCTGTAGTGCTTTGGGCTTTTCTCAGGGCCAGCGATGAGATCCCCGCTCTGGGACAGACCACCCCAAGCCGAGGTGCTCTGATGATGTTTCTGTCTGGTGGTCCCATTGTGTCCTGCTTGCCGAGGCTGTGGGTCCTCATTGTGTCCACTTACACGGGGGCTGATGCTGATTTCCACCAGTTAGCCTGTGCTTGTTTCTTTGCATCTGAGAGTGCTGCTGAGAAGCTTCCAGAGAAAAGCTTGGCCCCTGTTTCCAGTGTAATGCTGTACTGTCTGACAGGGACAAGTCGGAAATGCTGGCAAGATAGCAGGCATCCTCAGGAAGCAAACCCTATCAGAAAGCACTGATGTCATTGGCAAACAAAACAAATGAGCACTGGAAAAACAAACTGTTTTCCAGCGTTGTTGATCTTCCCTCAAATTAGAAGCTCTGCACAGTCTTTACTCTTTGGCCCAGTCTGACAGATTATTTACAGGACAGAGCTGCAGCAACGGTTTTGTTACTCCTGCCAATCCAATTCCTTTGATTTTATTTTTCAGATTTATTTATCTAAGGGAGGGTGGGAAGAGTGCCCCAGCACCACAGCCAGGTTTGGAAAACTGGCCAGCATCCTTGTGGACTTGGGTGCTGACATGGTTGATGTCCTGCAGGCTTTGCTTGGGCAGGGCCTCTGGCTTGCCTGCCCCCAGCCAGGTCCAATCCAGGGGGATGGTACCTCCCTGCAACTTCTGCACAGTCATTCGAGGCATGTGTCCTGTCAGTGTCCCGGCTAGCGGCCACCCGCCACCACTGCTACCAGCTCCTGGGAGCTGGTGCCATGGGCATGGAGCATTTCTCCATGTGGTGGGTCTGGGGAGAGCTCCTCGGGGCCTTTGGTGCCAAGGGCACTGTGGCAGGCAGAGGGGTGCAGGCTTCTCCGCCTTGTTTGTTCCTACTGTGGAGCTGCGATGGGCACAGTGATAACATCCTGCTCCCAGCTGCGCTTTCCCACTGCCCGTAGCACCGCAGGGTTTTCCCTTCCACACGTGGTGAGTTTGCAGAGCAGGAGGAGACGGTCGCACCAGTTCCTCACGCTGCATTTCCACCTCGTTGCTTCTCACCGCTGGTGCCAAAAGGAGGATCAGAGTAAACCCCATGGGCTGGAGGTTTCTTGCCCACTCACCTTTGCCTCTCTGATGGCACCATTGCTGCAGCGGACGGCAGAGAGAGGGTTAAGCTGTGTCCAAGCCAGCCTGACAATAATAGCAGGAAAAGCACATTTCTTCCTTGCACCTGCAAGCACTCCGATGGGCTTTCTGCTGTTTATGGTAGTCACATTGGATCTTTCTCTTGTTAGAGGCTGAACAGCTCTAGCAGCCAGCTGTTCCCCTTACTCTGCTTGTACCCGGCTCCTTCCACGGTCCGGGGCGGCGGGTGGATGGAAAATCAGCCTTTTAGGTCAGCCTTCAAAAATAATCCATGAAGCCTTCCCTTCCTTCCAAGGGGGAATGGTCTCGCTCCTCCCTGCTTTCTGCCTGCTTGTACTTACTGCTGGCTTGCTTACTCAGAGCACTTAGTGGGAATTTGGAGTCCTGTTCTAGCAAGGGATAATCCTAAAATATCTTCGGCACAGAGCTTTATTTCTCTGTTTTTAAAGGGTGTGTAGTGTTACATGTGTGAAAAGGGAAGAGATTCATTAAGCTCTAGAGACAAACCGGTTTAAGTGCTTAGCAGGCTCTCAGGCTGAAAAGCCACTTTTGCAGTGTTCCAGGTTACCGGTTAAATTATGGCTCTGCATAAAAATTGTGCATGTTTTTCCACACTGCGGGCTGTCCTCAGGCGAGCACCAAGGCTGCTGTGGGCAGTGCATGGCAGAGGCAGCTGGAGCGTCCCTGTGTGCCCAGGAGCCGCACACCAGGCTGGCCTGGAGCGGCTGGCCAGACCGGCTCTGCAGTCTGCAGAGCATCCAGGAGACAGGGCGGGAGCAGAAAATGGATGGGACGCTGGATAGGCAAAAAGTGGCCATAATATATGGAGTGCTGCACTACAGAAACTGGTTTATATTCTAAGCCAACACATCAACTGCATAAATGTAGCCTGAGAGATTTAGTACTAATAAATGTGCAGCAGCCATCTCAGTAGTTGCTCCCTCTAAAGTAAATTATTGTAAACAGCATTGAAGAAATTTCTCCCTTTCTTCTTGCCCAAGGAGAGCAGTAGAGCCTGGTGTAGCAAATGCATTTGCTTTTCATGATCTTTGCAGACACGGTCTCCTTTTGAGCAGCTGCCAATGCTGGGTTCCTGTCCCTCATATAGACCTGCTACTAATAAGGACACACAGTACTCACCAGGCGTGTTAAATGAACTCTTCATGCAGGGAAAATCATCTTGAGTGTTTTATGTTTTACATAACAAATCTATTTCTGTGTGTTTCACTTCTTCTTTATGCACTTTTTTTCCCTTTCTTTCTTCTGGTAACACAGTTCAAGCAAGGAGGAATATACCAGAATGGATCCATTGTTGTGCACAACCTACAGAATAGATCATTACCTTCCACTAATTTTAAAAGTCTGGAAGAATGGGTAGTCCGTAATTGCCATAACAAGCTGCGAGAGTGGTATAGACAATAGAGATTGTTTCCTGCCAACTAATTCAGTTTGCTGTATCTTTGCTGTAGTCAGTGCAGAATTGAGGGCTGTCACTGGGAAGAAAAATCTTGACTGTCCTGTGTCTTGGAAACCACTGAGACACAATAGACATGGGCATCTCAGGTTATTTCCAGTCATTCTACGCATTATTCATGTTGAGGATTACTGATTTCCAGCAGGCCCATGCAGGCCAAAAAGAAAGTAATCTGTAAAAAGGACTGTTCAACTGGGGTATTGCATATTTCCTGGGTTTCTCATGTGGTTGCATAATTAATTTTTGTTCTCATGCATATTTTGTCCTTGTTCATGTGAACATTTTTTCTTAATTGGAATATGCAGAGCGGTAGGGAGAGGCATATTTCCCGCTAATCCGCCCCCTCCTCCTGCAGCAACTTAAAACAGAGCACACCTCTCCCTGACTGGGGAAAAATTGTTCTTTAAGGAAATGCCTGACTCAAATTGTGGGCCTGCCTCTGGTGCAAAGATTTTTTTGAGATCACTTAGTGAAATCTGAAAGCTGCAATCACCAGTGAATTCTTCAGTGAAACGGACTGAGTCAGCAGCAGTAGGCATCTGCTGCTTGGCTGAGTGCGTGGAGGTGTATTGTCTGGGGAAGGTCAGCACATGAGTCACCAGCATCTGCATGCGCTTTTCTTCATCTATTTTATTATAAGGGTGGAAGACTGAGGCCAGGGGATAAGACTCTTTGCTTCAGCAGCCTACCAGCTGATCAAAGATATCTTCCCTTGTTTAAAGCAGCCTTCTGTTTGTTTTTGGTTTTGTTTTCCAGTGATGGGTCCTGCTGGGAAGAGCTTTCTGATAGCCCAGCTGTGAGTGAAACCAGCACAATATGTTCAGTGTCGAGGACCTCCTGATTTCTCATGGATATAAATTGTCAAAAAATCCCCCTGTTTCATATGAGAACAGATATGATGGATACCAGCATGAAATCGCAGGGAACAGATCTGCTCAGAGAACGCTGAATGGGTTTCAGGCAGAATCAAGAGCCGGGGCATACAGCAAGAAACCTCTGGTGAAAAGCAACTCGAGCAGCAGTGAAAGCAGCCATGGGAACCAAGGGAGGCAAGCGGGTCCTGGTTACCACCATGACCTTCAGGGTTTGTCCACTTTTCATACTTCAGAAGGGGGGTAAGTTTCAGCATCATGCCATGGCTTTGCTTTCTCTTCCTTTTGGTCCTGACAGATAACTAAGCATGACCCTAACCCTTGACACCATCTTCCTGTGAACCTTTCCTGCTCCCATACTAGTGACCATTTCCATGCACTGCAAGTCCATGTGAAGCAGTGGCACATCCATTCACCTTCTGCTAGAGCGAGGCCTTTGAGAATATTGGGGTGATGGGAAGTGGCCGAGTGTGGGAAAATGTCATTTACTAATATGGTCTGTATCAGAAAGGCCTCTCTGATGGGCTTAGAAAAGCTCAGTCCAAGTACAGAAAAAAAAAAGGGGCAAAAGCTCTTCCCTTTCTTCATTTTTAAAAAACTGAACCCGCCTTCTGCCACATACACGCCCTGGGTTTTGCTGTAGATTCAGCCATCTGCAGTTCTCAGTGGGTTCCTACATGCACCGAGGACTTTCTTGGTTTTTTTAAGGCCACTCTCATGGAGTAAACATGAGAAGGTGCCTGTGCGTTTCTTTTTAAAACCGCTCATAGCCCATGGAAGCTCTTGTCATCACTCCATAAAACGTGCTTGTACAGCCGTGGCTTGCTTAACATGGAGTACGTGCACGCTGGGGCTGGGGCAGGCTGGGCAGGAAGAGCTGTGTGTACACACCGTGGCTCAGCCATTGTTCTGCGGCTATTTGAGTGCTGCAGATGAACAAAGGAAAGGGGCTAGAGCAGGACTGGAAGCCAGCCCAAGTGTGACGATGGTTTATGAGTAAAAGCCCCTTCCTCCTGCCGAATGGGCTTGAAACCGAAAGCAGGGCAAAAAGCTGTTGCCTTGGGGGCTTGTCCTCTTACGAAGACCTTCAGTAACATGTGGCAGAGGCACGTGTCCCCTGACTGCTGGGCTCGTCTGCTCTTTCCCTTCATATCTCTTCCCCTTGCAAGCCTGTTTGCCTGGAGCAGGAATGGCTCCTGGCTGCCAGCTAGGATAATGGGCAGGAAGAGATGTGAGCCCTGTAAAGCAGTCCTAGGGCAGCAAGTCCCAGCCGTGTGGAAGGTCCCCAGGTGGAACCATCGCTTCTGGAGAGTGAAGGACACAGATTTAAAGGTAATAAGGAGGATCCTTCATGGTGTGTTTTGGGTGAAGTAAATTGGATGACAATAAAGTGAGGAAAGGTACTGAAAAAGGCGTCAAAGCAGGGGAAGAGAGCGTGCAGATGTGTCAAGGAAAGTGGCCCTTGGCCTTGGAGCTGAGTTTACAACATGGAGAAGAACTGGTATGAAAAAGATATGGCTGTGCAAGGCTGGAAGCGACCACAGCACTGCTGCTCCCATGCCCTGTAAGGCAGAGCCTGCCTGGGTGCACAGCAGTGTGGGAGGGCTGCTGCCTCCCACCTCTCCAGGTGCATCAGTGCAGTCTCTCATGTCTGCCCCATGTCTCAGACATGGCAGAGGTATCTGTAAGTGCTGGTGTTGGCAAAATACAAAACAATGCTCTCTGACAGTTTAAATGTCTCTTTCTAACATCTCAAAATGCAAGGGGTGAAACCTGTCAGTCTACAGCATAGTTAGATATTATATCCTGGTTTTAAAAAGTGGGTTTTCCCCATAAAATAGGGAACACAGCCCTAGAAGTGGCTTTGTCACACTTTCACAAGTGAATAGAAATAGAAATCTTTTCTTACTGTTATTGTTACAGCAAACTCTGATTCCCAGTGAGCCTCTTGGGACCTCTTACAAGGTACTAGCAGCTATGAACAAGGGAAAACCTTTGTATCAGCCATCCCTTTCTTCCCATCCCTGGGTGTCCAGAGTATCTCTAGTGCAGAGCGCAATACTGCCGCTGTCCTGCCGGTACAGGAAGGGAGGAGTGAGGTCTCTGGGCCAGATCCAGGAAAGCTGTCTGCGGCTTCAGTGCTGCAGCACCTGTGTTTCAGTTGCTGAGCTCCAGGGTGACAGTCTCCCTCCAGACCCACTCTTCTGCCCTGGAGAAGCATCTGAGGCACGGGGCTGCCAAGCAAGTGTGAGCCGTTTTAAAACTGAAGCGAAGATTTTTGTGATGGCCCACTTTGGGGTGTTTTGGCCTGTTACGGGTGGGCCGTAGTGAACTCCACCAGGGATTTTGATCTTGCTGTCTGGTTTCTGGACCGTTACAGGAAATAGGTTCCTGGTTCTCAGGCTGGGACAGAACTGCACACTGCAGAGACGTGGGGACTGTGAGGCCCAAAGAGGGGACAACCACCCAGCAAGGTCCAGCACGAAGACACTGCTCTTTGGGCATTGCAGGCTTCCTGCAGCCATCCCCTGACACTGCCTTCCCAGTGCAGCACAGCGGCAGGAGAAGGCCAGAAGAGGCAGTGTGTGTCCCAGCTACCCTCACAGACCTTGACCAGCTCCCCGGCATTTTGGAGCATGACTCAGGCTCCTTACATGAGGAATTATCTACACCACTCTCATGCTCAGACCACTGATGTAGAAGAACTGATCACCATCCAAACACCACAGAAGTGAGCGGTGTTGCCCACCTCATTGCTGCCTTCACAGACAGGTTTGCAGGGCTCAGGGTGTTTCATGATGGCAGGGGATGAAGCTCTTGTCTCCACTTATTGGAATTGTTCTGCTAATCAATCCTTGCTGAGAAGGAGGAGAGAGGCTTCATAGCAACTGCATGTAGGCACATCACACCACCCACCGGTGCTGCTTGCAAGGGGGGAGTGATGCCCCGGCAGAGTGGGGAAGTGATGTTTTGCTCCATCCCGTTGTTCTTCAGGCAGAGTGTGGGGGAGCAGATGGTGGGAGGGCTGTCCTGGCTGTCTTTGCTTAACTGAGCATTAGGAAGCTGCACAGTAAAGGTTTGGAAGAGGAGACGAGGCAAAGAAAATGGGAAAGCTGACCCTATGGGTAAAGATAAGAGGGTTCACAGAAGGAGAACTCCCTCCTGTGTCTCTTCTGAGTGGAAAGAAGAGACACTCTGCTTAGCTATTTGTGTGAGAGGAACTATGTTAGTAGCTAGCAAATTTAGAGGTAAATAGATAACATCATTAATGAGATTACCTGCTGGAAAAATTAGAAAAGTGTATTGGTGTTTCCCAGTGTTGAGGCTTGGGAGAATGTGTGTGAGGATAGGATCCCAAAATAGAATAGAAGCTGCCAGTGTCCACAACAGCCCTCTGAAAATTTCCACCCCTTGCTGCCAAATCCTGGAAATTTCTTAACAGTGCATCCTGGTTGGGCACAAAGTCTGTCCTGGTGCCTGCGGCTCACCCACCCTGAGCTACTGGGTGCCTAACGCCTACTGCTTGCATGCTGGCAGCCAGGAACAGGGACAGTTTCTGCAGTTGCAGCCACAAGCAGTGTGGTTGTGCTGCCCTGCTTCCTGCCTGATGCTTGCCTGCCATACCTGCTGCATGCGGGTGTGCAGGAGCTACTCTCCGTCTTTGGGAGCAGAGGAATCTGCAAGCTGGAGCTAAGCTGGAGGGTCCTTACGGAGACTGTGGAGGATCCTCTTCCCACTGTGCAGAGCAGTGCCATCCTCTCCAGAGGCCTGCAGGGCCCACGAAACAGATTGTCTGTGTAACCACCTATAGTGCCTGAGCCAGAAGCTGGAGAGACTGATATTGTCCACCTTGTGAATAGACCATAGGAAAGATCAGGTTTAAAATGCTCTAAATACTTCCTTTTAAATGTCTTTTCTACATTCACATTGCAATGATGACATAGTACAGGTCACAGTGGTTGTATCATGTTAAGAAATTTTTTACTGGAGACTCGTTATTAATCTTTTCATCTTTAAAAATAAATTTAATCTTTTAAACAGCTTTTAATAAATGGAGGAACATCCTTTCTGTAACTGAAGCTGTCCTAACGTAGGGCTAATTTACTTTAATGTATGTCTAAGCTTGGGTTTTGTTTGTTTTTAAAAAAGCAAACTAACCAAAACTCTTCTGGTTTAGTGGTTTCCTAGGAAAGAGTTGAGTAATGCTTCCTTCCCTATTCCTGATTTCCTATTAAATCCTTTAAACATCCAGCCCATTCCATTCCTGTGCTGTTATTTGCAATTGTTGCAAATCTCAGTATTGTTGTCTACCATACCTCCTTCCCCCAATGTTTTTATATTTGGGATGATAAGAATCTGGGTTTACTTGGGGTTTTTTTAATGATGAATTAAGCTTTGCAGCAACATCTCTGGAAATTTAAAGATCAAGATTTTTAGATGCTTTTCTAAAAGACATGCTACCACTGAAGCAGGAATCATTTCGGGGAAGTCTGATGGCCTGTGTTGAGCAAGATGTCAAACTAAATAATTGTAATGGTCTCTGCTGATCTTGGAATCTATGACTCTGTACTTCCTGCAATTTCTGTAGACCCTTACATGGTGATGGTTAAAATCAAACAGAAAGAGCAATCTGTCCATTCCCTTCTCACTAGTGCTAGACCCTGTTTCTCACCTTGTATTGTAAATGCAGATACAAATGGTGCCATAGCACCATGGGGATGAGATGAAAGAGTAGATTCGATAATCTCAGAAGGCGGCAGCATTTGTTCAGCTGCATGTTTCCACATGCAGAGAGGCATGGAAATGGTCGTTGTAACAGCAATCAACTTTCCAATATAGGAGGTGTTCTGTTATATCTCACTGATTAATGAAGAGGTCTGTTACTTCCTGGGCTTCAGCAATCGACCTGTACTTTGTGCTTCAGAATCAGAACATTTTGTTCAGATGTTAAGTCTTAATCCAGTTGAATTAATATGACAAGATGCTCCTTTTTCCAGTTTGGTTTTTAAACTTTTATAGTCATAGGATGAAGTTAACATGCATACAAGAAAATTGCTGTGGATCTGGATTGCTTAGTTTTCATTAAGAATTTTGAATTGTATTATGTTTTCACGAACTGCTGTTTGAATAGATCATTGTTTTTAGTAAAAAAGAGCCAGATGACACTGTTTATATACCTTGGGGTGGAGGGAAGAGAAAGAAATTCTTGGATTCTATCTACATACTTGTCCTATTTCTGTCAATTTTGATTTTTCTTTCCAGTCTTATGCTGGTGGCAGCTACATAGTGTAAAGACAGATACATTGTTGGACACCTTAGGTACAAGAATAGCAGAACACGGCTCAAGTAAAAGATTAATTATTTATATAGGAAGGTACCAATTTTGTTCAGCAGTAATATATTAAATGGTTTACAGTCTGTTCAGAACACACAAATAACGTATTCTGTTCATGTAAATCTGTGTTCTGAATTTCTAATCTGCAATAAAATGTCTAATGTCTTTCATATTTCAGTAATAGATTGCTGGAGTCGATCCCTCTTTTACTTAACAGTGTTATACTTCTTTTGAGGTATTTTAGATTTCAAATATCCGTTCCATCTTATTCAGAACTGTGCTGATACAGCACCATTGTTGTGGCATCCAAAACACTTTGAAGGAATTTGTTCCCTTTGAAAGATGAACAAGAATCAACACTGGAAATGACATGTTTAATTTCAGCTCTTGCACTAGGATGCAAGTCATGCTTCTTACAGAATATATCTTATGAAATAGCCCCCTACCTGTTCTCCCTATGTCTGCTTTTTAGCTTTGGATTCCTATTAAACTTGCATACCACAATAGTCCCCTTGACGTCTATAGATTTTGATGTGGCAGAGTACAGAAATAAGTTCAACACAATCATTTCTGGTTTTCTGATGTCCATCAAGGAGGGCTGCGCATGTTTGCACAGCACGTAACTGTGTGCATTTGTTTGTCTTTCTAACAGCTTTGCATAGCTAACAACATGCCAGCAGAGCATCAGTCCCTTCCTTTACTCATGTTAATGACTGACTTTTAAATCCTCTCATTAAAATCATAAAGTCATCTGGTTGCGAATAGATTACACAAACCCCATTGGCATAACTCAACATTTGACCTCATAATGGCCTTACCCATAAGGGAAAGAAAGGGCATCTGTGCAAACTGCCTGTGACGCTGCGTTTCTTTTTCAGGGTTTATGACAGGCCTCAATTAGCATGGTCTTCCCAGCCTAAGAGTGATAAAGATCTTGCCTACTGGAGAAGACGAGGACAGGACTTCAGTGAGCTACTGGGCTATTCCCAGAAGGGTGGCATGGAAATGAAAGGCCTGGCTGCAGCCCCGGGAGCTCCCCGGCACCCCAAAGAGAGTCAGCTGAAGGTGGGGAAGGGCGCAGGGTATGTCAGAAGAAGTGGCTTGCAGGAGAGCTGCGAAGTGCCCGGAGACTGCAAATGGCAAAGTCTGGGAATGGAAAGCTGGAACCAGCCAAAAAAGGTGGGGAGGCAAATGTCTGAGGGTGACAGGGAGAAGCTACTTCAAGAGCTGTATTCACTGACCCTGGGAGACAACGTACTGAGTGCCCACAACAAGGGGAAATCGCAGTCATTGCCGAGGGTCCTTTCGCCTGAGAGCATGAGGTGCGTGGAAATGCCCTCCCTGACCAACAGTAACAACTCATTCAGTGTAACTAAAACTCCCTCCTATCCCCCAAACAGACTGAGTGTGGAACCAGCCAAGCACCATGAAACAGGAGGCCATTTCCTTCCCCTGGTGAAACCCAAGTATGGGAGACCCCTCAAGCCTCCATCCTACGAACAGCAGCGGCAGACAAGGGCACCTACGGAAACCGTGGTTTTCCAGGACCACTACCGGAAAGATGAACCTGTCCCCTACTTAGCCAAAGTTCATGAGCCAAGGCAAGATGCTTGCATTCAAGACTCCGGTTTGGAGCCCCCAGTCTACGTACCTCCTCCATCTTACAAATCCCCACCTCACCAAAATGTGACCCCACAGCCCCTCAATGAAGTGCCTACCAACAACGCGTATGCCAGCGATCAGCAGGGTCCTGCGGAGCAGGTCATCCCCTGCCAACGACCAGCCATGAATACTTTTGAAGTGGGGGGTGACCCTTGCAAAGGCAACCATCTTCCTCACAGGAAGCAAAGCCATGCAAGGCACCCCGCTGACTACCTGCATTCTGTTCAGTATATTCCCTTTGATGATCCTCGGATACGACATATTAAAATTGCACCACCAGAAGGTCTGCAGGACAACGCTAAATACACTGAAAATGCACGTAGTCCCAGTTCTGGTGCTTTGCAAGAGAGAGATCTTGAAGTACAGTACAACAGTGCCTTCTTGGATGCATCAGACTTGTCCAATTCTGCAAAGGGAGAAAGAACTTCCAGCAGTTCCACCCATAGCAACAGATGGTTGGCACCATCCATCCGAGATCAGAAAAATTGTGCCTTGCCGGACCAAAGAGATAGTTGTAGCACAACTAATCACAGCCCCCGAAACGAAGCTAGCACGGAGTACACAAAAGACAAACTTTCTGTAAGAAATTCACATATGGACAGCACCTGTGAGACTGTTACAAAAGTGAAAAAGTTTGAACCTGGAACTGGGATGCAGAGCAAAAAGAGTTCAAAGAAAAAAATGAATGAAACTATATTTTGTTTGGTCTCTATCCCAGTTAAATCAGAATCCAATCTGCCAGATACAGATAGGAACAACAACATAACCCAGAGCCCTGATAAGAACGGGTTTGATAACAATGGGGCTTTGCAAGAACAAAGTCTCTTAAGTATGTCTTCAACAGACTTGGAGTTACAAGCGCTTACAGGAAGCATGACCAATAAAAATGAGTTACAAAAACAAGAGTTGTGGAGACCAGAAGAGTTCAAACAAATGAATGACCTCAGATTTATTCAGCCTGCAAAACACAGAGAGCTCAAATACTCTGGCTCCTGGCCAGGTGATCAGTACAAAGACCAGCAGACACAGACCAGTTTTGCTGAAGAACCTAGAAGCCCACAATTTTTCCATGGTAGAAAGACTGAGCAGCCCAATAGTAACAAACTGTTGTCTTCAAAGCTCCCAGGATGTACAGTATCCACAATAGGGTCAAAACAGGTAGGGTTGCATTCTGACGAGAGAAGCTACAGACAGAGCACTTACAGCATGAAGGGTCAGATGTACCTCAGCCAGTCTAGCAACAGTGCGTTTTCCAGGACTGCCACCTTGGTCCTTCAGGCCCCCTCCCCAAAAGCCCACCGGAGTCAGCCCGTGCCTGCCCAGGAGAGGGAAACCGGCCTTCTTTCCAAGGGAGATGTAGTTAAGGGAGAAGCAGGTGCTCCCTGCAACAGTAAAGAGCTGTTTGGGCAGTTCCTGTTGAAGCCTGTAAGTCGCCGTCCCTGGGATGCAATAAGTGAGCTAGAAAGTTTTAACAAGGAACTGCAAGGGCAGGAGGAGAGCACAAGCAGTGAAGAAGATTTGGAAAGTGCTGCAGCTTCTCTGCAGGCAGGTGCCCTTACGCAGAGGAGAGCATCCAGAAACGAGAAGTCGAACCATGAGCCAAAACATGGTGGGAAATCGGTAACAGTTGTGCCAGAGGTGCCTGTATTTAAGTCAGGAAGAGTTAAAAGTAAGTCTGAAAGTTGGAGCATGGGGACGGAGCATGGCAGCGAGCTGGGCTGCATTGGCTCTCAAGGCTCCTCGCAACCAGGAAGGAGCAGTGAAGGAGTTGGGCCAGCAGATGGAAGTCTGATAACAGAGATGAGGACGGGGGAAGCCAAGAGCAGAACAAGCAAGCAGCCAGTTCATGTGGGTCCCCTCCAGAGAGTTTTGTCCAGTAGCCCAAGCAGTTCATGTCACAGTAATCCTTTCAATAACCCTGTCTTGCAGGAGATGAGCGAAGACCAAAATTACCTAGACTTTGTTAAACTGAGCAAAGGTGCAACTCCCACAAATGATACGGTATTAGAGAGCGGCTCAGTAGTACGCTTGTCAGTAACGAAGAGGAACCAAGGGCGCTCTGAGCCGGATTTGAGGTCAGTGGGACTTGATGTAGCCCCAGGACCTGGTGCTAACAATTCTGATCACTCTTCAAATGCAAATGCAGTGGAAATCCCTGTGAATGAGTCATTGCAGGCAAGAGCTGCAAGGATTTTAGGTATAGATATAGCAGTGGAGTCTCTCCTTCCGGATGACCACGTTGGGCCCCACCCAGGCACTAGCCCTGCAAACGGTGCCCAGGACTTTCAGTCATCAGTAGGGAGCACAGTAAGTGACAAAGAAGGGAAAAAAGAGGGTTCTTATGAAGGCAGACGAAAGTGTGGCTGGACGGAGAGTGCTCTCTTTGTCGGAGCAGGAGGCCGATCTTTATACCCTGATGAATGCCAGACCACTCACCAGGAAGCCAGTGCTGAAACACTGGTAACTGAGCAAGTTCTTGAACAACCTGTGAGTTCCAGCCAAGGTGAGGACCAAAACTTGGTTTGCAAGTCAGCTGTGTATCAGCATTCAGAAAAGAGAGTGAGAAGCACCTCGAAAGTGATAGAGACACTCCAAGGCAAGCTCACTTCTCCACCGAGCCGGACTGCCATGGATCGCTTAGTGCGAATGAAAGAAGTTGACTCTGTATCCCGGATGAGACGTCTGAGCATTAAGAGTGCAGAGTCAGGAGAGGAGGTGGACGAGGAGAAGCTGTCGAGGGTACAAGAGGAGAGAGGAAGCAAACTGGCAAGCTCAGGGGCTGTTTCCAAGCGTGTTATCTCTCTCAGTGAAAACGGATATTTAGGTGGAATAGACAAGAAGAAGAGCGACAGAGATTTTTCTTTAGGTAAGACCCTATTATGGGAGATCCAAGTGGGTACTGTTTCCTTATGTAATGGGCATGATCGGTTTGCTTATGCCCACATAATGCTGCTCAAATAGTAACAGGCTGTAGGTGGTACTACCCCATCTGGTTGCCACCCGCTTTGCTCTCCTTGTGGAAGAGGTAACATGAGTGTTCTCTGATCCCATTTTAGGAAAAGTTACTGTAAAACTCACTTGTGATACTGAAACTCATTCACAGAGATTGGAGTGCTCTCTGAGATCTTATCTCTGTCTAATTGTTTCAGGGAATGTCCAGCTTCAAACAGCAGAGTTCAAAGATAGTCACTCTAGTGCCAGTGTTTGGGAACACGTGGTGATTTAATCATAGCCTCTCCTTGAATACCCATTTTTTCCCTCTCTGATACTTAAGTAGACACATACTATATCAGAGTTCAGAAGAAACTAAAAATAAAAATCTGATGTTCTTGTGCGAAGACTCTGGGAAATGGCTGCATTAAGGGGCCTGGAAAATTCTCTCTCTCATGAATATTTTCCAGATCAGATGTTGAGAATAACTTTTATCCCCAGGTCAAATGGAAAGCTGACTTTTTCAGTGAACACCTTTTTTTTTTTTTTTTTGGTGCTCCTCATCTCTCAAAAGCATATAAACTTGTGTAGTCCATATGCATCCCCAAAGTAACATGAGCTGTTCTCTCTCCAAAACAGTTTTCATATGGCATTGTGTTGAACAACTGAAAATCAGTTGTTGCCATAGATCTGTGTAGAGGGATAAATCTCCCAGGCCACCTATCTAGTCCATTAAAATAATTGGAGTGAGCAAATGTATGGTGTGAAAGTTGTTAAATTAATATTAATCTCCTCCTTCCTTTTTCCATCCTCTCTGTAACAGCTGACATTCTACCTTGAAATCTGCACAGGTTATTCATTAAACCTCATCGATATAAATCTGTTCACAGTTTTCCAGTACAGAGGGACTGAAATGAAATGGAGCATACTTTAAAGTGGATTTATGTACTTCCATCTGAAGAGAAATATTTGTATGAGTTCTAAGTATTGACTCCTGCAGTCTTGCAGTCTTTCCTTTCATGTCTTTTTCTGTATCCCACAGCTCTGTGTCTCTTTCTGCTCTGAACCGTATTTCCCTAGACCAGATTTTCCAAACAGGCTAATTCAGCTCCCTTGTACCCATCAGGTCTAGTATGCCCCACATGCATTTCACATGCTTTCCTCCCTTGGGGTTTCTGCTGGAGTGAAGAAAATAACTGTTGTGGTGACGTAACTTCAGGGATGTATCAAAACAGATTGTGTGTGTTTTACTGGAGAGTTATTCTGCAGTAAATTAGGTCTAAATTTATCCCTCTTGCTAACAATGCCAGGCTTGTATTCTGCAGTGTGTTCCCATTGCAGCAGTTCCATCGCAGACGTAACAGCCCTCCCCACGTCTGGATAGCGTGGATGTCCCTTCCTGCTGCACACATCCAGTACCACAGGGTAACATTCACTCACATGGGGTGGGAAGGCATCTCCTCCACTGGCTTCTTCCTATCCAAAGAGACCCTGATTTGTTGATGGCCACAAGATCTTCACCTTACCTTAATGGGGTGGGACTGAAGATTCATGTTTGTAGAAAGGCCTGATGATGTGTCTTCCTCTGTTAACTCTCACTCCAACTTCCAGACTAGCTCACTGCCTACATTGAAAGCCAAAATGAGAATCCTGGAAACCCATTGTATTTGTTGCTTTTAAAGAGTAAATATTGCTAAAGGCCATTCTATTTGGAGTGAGGTGGGGTGACGTTTGTCTTATAATTGCAGACTGGGCCCATCGCAGAGGCTAGAGGCCTTAGCAGAAACAGGTTTTCACAGGTATAATGCAGCTTGGCAGATGAACAGTCATCTCTCAGAGTAAGAGCTCTGCCGAAACTCAGTGTAAGAAGCTGATCTTACTATGCAAATACTGCCCTCCAAATGTTCCCAAATGCACTGGATGTCTTTTCTCCTTTGTTGTTTGAAGACTGCTTCCATGAGGCTGCTGATCTGGCTTTGTTTCTGTAGAGAGCATTTCAAATGAGCTTAACCAAATGTTGAATAAACATTTCTGTATCAGTGCTAGAACTCCAATGTTTGTCCCCCTGGAAGTGTGATGTAGCCTGGCAGTCTGGCCCTTTTGTGTCCTCGGTTTAGGTGCTGAGGGTGTGGGTAAGCTTTCAAGGAATAAACTGAGCCACGCAGAGGCTCCATGTCTTGTGGCCCAATTTTCTACCCCCCACCACTCCCCAAAACAGTGAGCACCTGGAATTTTGTGGGGAGTTCTATTAGTGTCAGTGTGTCTGGCTTGAGGAAAATCAGGTTTCTGAAATGTAAATCCATTTTTATTCTTAGGTCAGCCTCACACAGAACAGTTCAGAATTTTTGTATGTTCTAGCAGTTTAGATGGCAAATTATTTACAATTGAAAAAATGTTACTACTTTAGAGGCATCTTCCCACACCATCAGTGCATTTAGCTTAGAAAGATGCAGCATTATCCTGGAGTGCACTAGCCCTCAAAAACTTCTTTCCTCTTGATTTTTTTGCATTCATTTGATGTCTGTTCTTGAAGTTTGGAAATACCAGAAGAGGCTGAATAGTGATAAGCATTTCTGAAAACATAGGTGTTGCTGGCACAGACTCCTTTCTTGGCTGGCCTAGCAATTTGAGGAGAGTGGGCAAGAGAAGCAATAAAGGATCCTGCACCAGGAATCCACCCACTGGGGCCAAATCCAGAAGTTCTCTCCTAGCCAGTCCCCTCCTTGATATGAGTCTGGATGCTGCAGATGGACACTTGCACACAGGAGTAAAACTTTCCCTCTGGAGATTTTTATGCTTGTTTGAATGAAGACATTCACTCAAATCAACATAAAAGTCCTGAGGGTGAACGTTTTACTCCAAAGTGTGATACTTACGTGTGCAACTATTTTCATGTTCAACTGTTTAAATGCGAATGCTGT
The DNA here is from genome assembly GCF_030936135.1 of Gavia stellata. Classification (NCBI taxonomy): domain Eukaryota; kingdom Metazoa; phylum Chordata; class Aves; order Gaviiformes; family Gaviidae; genus Gavia; species Gavia stellata. The sequence goes on along the minus strand of NC_082599.1, from coordinate 17,369,237 downwards.
GGGAGTACAGCCTACGGGAGGGACGTTTAATGTTAGCACAGGTACCCAGGTTGCGTAAGACCAGCAAGTAGCACATGGTAGCACGGGCTGCAGTGCCGGTTTGTCCAGGCCCCTGTGTGCCTACAGATCCCTCCGCAAGTAGCCCTGGTTCCTCCGTGCCATGACCATGCATCCCAAGGAGCCTAGGATCAGTCAGACATGTGCATGACGGCATACGGCAGGCAGACCTCACATGGCAAAGCCCTTTCATTGCAATCCTATCCCAGAGTCACAATGGTGAAGGAAAAGGCTCATATCTGCTCACTTCATGGCCAATGTTGGGATAAATCGAATAAAAAAATCTGATAGAAGAGTGTCCTAGGGACTCCAGGAAAAGAAAAACGAAGTGTGATCTGTCCTGTGAACTGACAAGAGGTAGGCTGAAAATGAAGACCAATGTTAGTAAGCCAGTCCAGTGCTTTAGCGAATAATGGTCAAAACGTGAGCTGTGGTTTTGCAGACTGAAGTGAAACTAACCATAGTCACGCAACGTAGCTGTGCTTTCCTGTATTCTGTTGAATTAATCTGAAACCAAGGATTTGCAATCGAATGAAAAGACCCTGATGACTGGATGGCATCATCACTTCTTCAGCCAGCCTTAAACACCCTCCTAGGATGCTTGACGCATTTACCTGTCCTTAGTGTTCAGCACAAGGAGGGCAAGTCTTATGTCTTTCTCTCCCTGTCAAAGCATCTGAAAACTAGAAGTAATCACTTAGCAGCCATGTGCTTGTTCCTTACCTACTCAAGGTTTCCTAAATTATATTTGCATGCATTTGATCCAAGTTGCTCCCGAATTACACTGGTGTAAACACAGAATTTGGGTCGGGACTGTAGTAGGTATCTTTAAGGCTGTAAGTCCAGTATTAGCTTCTTTTTTTAATAAAAACTAGGGAAAAGATGCCTCATTTCTACAGCTAGCAACATTGAATAGATGTCACAATACATGACTAATAGTCTTTTCTTGTCTTTTTTCAGATACATATGACCCCACCAAAGTTGAAAAGGTGTGAGATGAATGGAGAGGAGAATAGAGATTTCTGCTCTACTAAGAATGTTTCACTGATTTTTTTTCTGGGTGCTTTTTGTTTGTTTTTTGTTCTTTGATGCTTGGCAATTGCCTACATTTGTGGTGTTCATGGTGTACTCATAATGCCTTTACCACTGCCACTAGAAATTAGCTATTCATATCTGAAACTGTTGCGGAGACCACAGAAAAATCTGACTTCTACATTGGAACCATCTGGCTTTGTAGCATTAAGACTTAATACCTACCATTGGCGAAGAGTTTTTATCTGAACTTTATTTCAGTCTTCAGCAGGGATGATGAAATGCATGAAGTGAGGCTTTTGAGCTTTCTATTTGTTGTAAATGTAAACGTGAGAGATGAGTGAAATGATTTTTAAAAGAATGTGAATTTATAAGCTAAACTTCTAAGTATCTACAGCCTAAACTTTGTTTAACTTAAGGGATTTTTGGCCATAAGTAGAAAGTGCTGCTGCACTATGTGGGGGAAGGAATGTGAGAGAATGGTAGGGAAGGCTGATTGATTGTGAAACTATTTCTGACTTCCAGAGTTTGAATTTACTCAGATTAAATACTTATTTGCCACCTAGAGAGAAGAAAAGCAAAAACCCCAAAGCTTCTAAAAGATGGAAGACTTGTAGTACAGTGTACAGAACGTGTAATTATAGTAGCTGGCAACTAGTGTTTCAAACCAATGCAAAGTATACCACTGGCTGTTTTGCACTCAGTATTACCTATTTTTGTTTTGCTGTTTAGAAATTCTTTATATGAAAGAATAGTAGCTGGTTTAAAATAGCCCATTTTAACAAAGTAACTATATTTCTTGTTACAGAATACTATCTATTTTTCTACGATGTAAACAATTGCTAACAAGTGGCAAGTATAAAAAAGTATTATTATTATTATTATTGTTATTATATTTTAAGAAGACTTATCCCTCTGAGTGAAGGTGCCCCAAGCAGATTTCACTTGTATATCGTAATGCACACACCATATTGCCACATACTCAGTAGTGCTACCTTATTTTGTTCTGAAAAGAGCCATCTTTGTATGTATGTATGTATGTACTACAGGGTTAATTTCTATTTTTCCCCACTCAACCCTTGGATCATTCTTCTTGGAGCCACTTTCTGAAACACAGCTGAGAACCATCCAGGCTGATGTTGCTGCCATTACATTCCAGTGACAGTGATTACCACAAAGTGGGTTTGTATCTTTGTCCTGGTGTCTCTGAGCGGCTCAGAAAAATACCTGGTTGCTTTCTTTTACTTTGTTCCCTTTTACACATTATGGGTTTGGAATAGGCCAGTGTATAAAAATAATCAAACCTGGGTTTAATTCTTCCCTGAAGTCAGCTGATGTTGCTGGGGAGGAGTTCAGGTGTCTTCTTGATGGCATTTAAATACATGCTTTAAGTATATTTTATCTGCACACACAAATGCATGAATTACAGAGTTTATAATAAAGCCTATGCATTCTGCTCTTTGATACTGAATTAGCCTGCATAGTACCTGTGTCTTTAAAGCCTTTATGTCCACTCCTGTGTGTTTTTTTGTAAGTACCTGTGTACTAACATTCTTCTGATTACTTGTTCATGTACTTCACCAGTCTATTCTACTGGCCTTTTCTGGGTTTTAGCATAATTTTATTTTTTAAAAGCTTCTTATTTCTTGAAATGTTTTTTCCTAAGTCTGTAATTTGGAAAGAACGACAGGGAATAACACTCATCCTGTGTTTTGGCAGCAAGAATTTCTTGTCTGTAACACATGATTCTGTTACATATGGACTATTTAAAGCTTGTTTGAAAAGAAAATGTGGTGTATAATTTATTTTATTAACTCTTGTGCATGCTGTGTAGCAATACTTGTTGACAAAGTGTTGCCACCACTCTTACTGTATCCACCTTTCTTCATCACCATCTGGGACATCTGGGGACTAGTAAATAGCTACAAAACATGTTTCTTCCCCTGCCCCCCTGCCCCAATTCTGCCCATAAAAAAACAGTTCTTAAAAAGAATTGCTTCACCTCTCATCATCCCACTTACTAGTAAAGCTGAGAAGCCTGGCAATAACCTGAAAGTTTTAATTTATCCTTGATTTCTGGAGAACTGTAAATTGTCCCATATAACAAGTCCTGCTACCTTCAGTTCATGTCTCTGTGGAACAAGAGTTTTCTGTGCATTTCATTTTCTTCTGATGGGGAGGAGGTTAATGGATTTTGCAACATGTGTGTTTCATCAGTCACATCAAGTAATTACTTTTCCAATGTTTGTAAACAGCCAAGATCTTAAAAAAAAAGAAAAAAATGAAAGAAATAGGAAGCAGCAATATTGTGGGGAAGGTTTTATTGGCTGAGAATGAGAAATTAAAACCTAGAAAGTTAGTAAGCTTTGTTTTGCAGTAGTATGTGACTGGCCAGTGAATGAAAGACTACAGTTAGTACTGCTTTAAAAATGGTGTATTCCTCTAACAACACTGGCTGTTTCATTCCATACTGATACAGACAACTAAGAAATACATGCAGTACAGTTTTATGAATGATTGTGGCTCACTGTTTTTACAGTACCTGTGCCGTAATTAAAATGTCAGCTATCGGAATGGGCTGGATGGTACCATAGCTGAACACCTTTCCAGAAACCTTTTGCTACTTGCCAACAGCAGTCAACAGAAAGCTCCTTTTACACCAGATGCCATTAAAAAACAGTAAATGGTGACTTTCAGTGCCTGTCTCAATGGGTGCATTAAACTGTCATGGCAACAGTTGTCACTGATAATGGAGAACGGCAGCAGCTCAGTGCTGAGTGGACGGAGAGAAGGAGGATGTGGCAGTCTTTTCAGTGCGTCCTGCAATACAGTCGTGTGACTGCAGAGCAGCAGTGAAGAACTGTGCATTTATCTTTATTCTCAGCAGGAAGAGCAGAGCTAGAACCTCAGAAATCATGTTGTTACAAGCTGTTGTGTATCCAGCTTGTGCTGTTGCTATACTGCTGCAGCTGGGGAAGCTGGGGTTGGATGACAGGTTATCAAAGGGCTTGGTTGGGAAGATACTGGTTTCATGAGCATTCCCAGAAATTCATGCAAAAACCCCATGCCTGGTTTATACATTTCAAAAATGTTTAATGGGGACACTCCTCAGGAGATGGATTGCTAAACAGAACCTGCCATCTCCTTCTGAAATCCAGAACGGATGGTCAGCCTAAGGGGTTAGTGACAGCACTTGGTGCCAGTGCTAAGGTGCCAGGAAGATAAACAGCTAACCCAAAGTGTCAGGCTCTTATCTTCTGTCTGAGAAAGAAGAGTCACTGTCAGCTTCAGGGGCTACTGAATCGTCCGACGCCAGCTTTACTTGCCCATGCGGATGAAGAAAGACAAGTCCCTCCAGTGCTGCCGCGGAGGGGTGCGGAGGGAGGAGGTGCTGAGGGGCTGCCCGAAGGGGTGCCCGGAGGGGATGGCACGGTTTGAAGGTGAAAGCGCTCCCTCGTGCGGCTCCCCTGAGCACGAACTGGAAGTTTGTTTCCATGAAGAACTGAGATTTTCAGACCCCACTCCAGCCTCCGTGCTAGAGGCATTTTGAACCAGACAGAAGTGTGGTCCGAGAAGAGCTCTTAAGTATGTGTTTCAAATCCCACTGCCATCGCAGCTAAACTGGGGGTGATGGGGGAGGCAAGGGAGGGAAATCCCTTTGAACGCCTCACGATCACCAGTAATCAAAATACCCGGTGATATGCCTGACTAAGCTACTAACTCAAGAAACCTTCCCCAGGAACAAGAAGGACTGCTGTATTTCATACCACACGTTTTACCGCAGGTTAGTCTTTACTGCAAACAACTGCATCACCTATCGAAACCATCAAGTTCCCTTGACTCAGCTCCTGATGTTGGGAGCAAGTAGTCTACATACTGAAACATCCAGTAACTCTTGAAAAATAACTAAAAACTCCTAAAGAGTAACAGAATTAATCTGTCACCCTTAGAAAATAACCAGTCCCATCAAGCATATTTGCATATAAATATTGGAATTTAGTAAAAATATTTCTGTTTAATATCATAAATCAATATTAATGTCTAGGGTCAACATTCTGTTGCCTTTGCCACATGGACAGCCAGCTGAATGTTACTTTTATAGTAATCGACCTTCTCCTTGGGTTAAAATGTTGGTATTTTCTTCACTGCCCCTTTTCAAAGGAAAAACTAGTGGAGTGATTGGGAGAAAAGTAGAAGTTAAATGTTCTTGCATTTTAAATGGCAGAAGTTCTTGCAATTGCAAAGTGGGCACATCTGTGCAGGTTCAAGATCTGATAGAGGCAAGTTTATGTGAGAAGTGAATCTCTACTTGGCAGGATCCGTCAGCAAAAAGAAGAGAGACAAAACAGTATTAAAAGGAATGGAAAGGATTGACAGCTTGTCATCCTTTTGAATGTTTTCTGTAAAGCTGTCCTTTCGGAGGACATTGGTATTTTCTTGGTTGAGGATCAAACGAACCCCTAATTTCCCTCCACTGGCAATAAGCCATGATGCTGCAGTCTTAATTTACTGGAGTGAGATTTAATTACAAGTGGAGTCTACAAAGTTTAAACTTCTATTCTTCTGCATAATCCCAATAAAGGATCAAGCTGAAGATTTCATAAGATGATGACTATACCATTGAATTCATTAGAAAAGTTGGGAAATTGTGATTTAATTCTTATTCAGACTTGCATGAAAATGTTCACTGCACCTCCCCCTGGGGACTATATGAAAGCTGCTTACCATCAACTCTATTTTTAAAGAAAAAAAATGTTTCAAACAAAGAAAAAGGGAAATCCTGATATCAATAGCAAAGTCCAAAACCGCAATGCTACCTCCCACCCATGCTGAAAAATATGTTTGCAATATGGCTTGCAGATCTGCACAGCAGGGAGAGGGTGAAGGGAACTGAAGTCAGAATTGACCGACACATGGCTGAGATTAGAAATAAAAATGAAATTTCCCAGCCAAGAGAAACCGCAATAACATACAGATTATAAAATGAAGGAGGAACTTTCCACCCTCAACAGCAGCAATCTCAGCTTCTTTCAGGCTCTGGACCAGCAAAGAAAATAATCAGAACCATTTCAAAAGCCATTCCTAACCCGGAAGGAAAACAAGGAGATATATGTGCTAGACAGTATATCAGTATCCTTGTGTCTTTGTCTTATACAATGCAGATAATCCTCCACACTGACTTTCAAGATACTGTGGCCTATCTCCAAAACTAATACTATGACATTGCCATGGTTTTCTGCTCTAACTAGCCCAAGGACAGATTCAGAGGGATAAAAAGAGGGGAAATAGGAGTAAGCAATTACAATACTATTTATATGATACCAGAAGATGAATGTGTTTTAAGAATTTTCTTTGTGTTTTTTTCTGCACAATGCAAATACTGTGTTTCTGGGCTTACATGTAAACTGGAGGGGTGCTGTTATTCAAGAGGAGACATTCTCCAAATAAAGATTTTGCATGGATACGCTCCTCTGTGATGTTGCTGATGTTGTTATCATGGGGCAAAATGGAGCATGTGCTCTGATGTTTGCATTGCCTTTGAGAAAGATAAATGTATTGGTGAATTGTTAAAAGCTGCAGTATTCTCCAGGGGACTGCTACTTCAAAACCTGATGTTGTGACTGGTCTGTTACACCATCAGGTACAGAAATTGTGTTTAATTGAAAAAAATTACTTTCCACATCCACACTTTCTCAGGTCAGCGCAGACTGTAGGTTACTCATTTCCAAGTTGTGTTCTGTTTGTTTGCTCCCTTTAGGGTATGTTCTGCCTCTGTGCCAGAGTCGATTCCTCCTTTACTGCCTGGCAACCAGCCATCTGCACTGGGTAAACCTATGGTGTCAGAGCATTTTCCACTCCATATGAGTATTTTCCACTCCCTTTGCACAAGTTGATATGGCACTGGGATAGTTTACTTTGGCTACGTTGCAGTAAAAAATGGCATGCTCTCTATCTGTGCTGATAGGACTTAAAGAGAGCTAAGTGATCAAGTTAATATAAAAAAACTATCTTTTTTTTTCAGGCAAAAGCGTAGGCTGCTTATGGCTAGAATACGCAGCGCTGTCTTTTGTCACTGGCTCGCAAGCACATTAGACCTTACTGTCACGTTCACATATATTGCTGTGTAGAAGCAATGGATTCATCCTGCTACTCCTCACCTGTCACCAACAAACCTGTGGAACAAAAGACCCGACAGATCTGGGGAGGCTGAAGATGGAAATCGTGGCAGTTTTGGTCTCCTTTTCTTTCCACCATCCAGCCAATCTGATCTCACTATACCCTCTCCTTCCCCACCTGCTTGAAGTGTAAAAACCTCTAGTCCAGCACAATCCCATCTTCCACCCAATTTGAGTCTAGAAACCAATTTTCTTTGCAGTTCATTGCAATTGCTGATGGGTGGGTTTTTTGTTTCTACTCTTCAACTTAGTTTTGGTCCCTGCATCAATTCACACATACTGTTCATTACTTGTTCTGGAAGTAGCCATATACATAACAGAATTGGCCTATTTGCTATCAGCTACAACAGGAAGAAGTCCCCAGACTGCCTAGGGACCAAATCATCCTGTTACCCCGAGACCTGATGCTTCAAAGCAAGGGGCTGGCCATGTGTTGGGGAACCTACACACAGACCCCAGCAGGAAAGGTGAAGGCATGAGGGCAGAGACCTTTCTGCGCTTGCTCCCACCCACCTGAACCCACCCTCTCCGCAAAGAGGAGGGCAGCTGTAGCAAGGCTAATGCTGGCCCACACCAGCAGGGAGCCATCTCTTGCTTTTGCTCTTGGATGTTACCTGCCCAGCACTCCCATGACATGCTTCAGGAGGGCAGGTGTTCTGCTGTCTGCCACCAGGCAGGGACAGGGGCTGGCCAGCATAGCCTATGCTCCCTCCAGACAAATATATAGGTGCTCAGGGCCACCCTGGTCTGCAAAGCAAGTCAGTGGGAAAACACAAGGGTGGCTAAGGGTGAGCCGATGCTGCTCAGCCCTCACTCAAAAGGTTTCTTGCTAAGTCAACCAGAAACCCTCCCAGCTGCAGGGCTTCCCTTCACCCCTTTTCCAGCACTAGTTGGAGAGCCATCATCTCACCCACCCTTTGCCACAGTAGCCCACACACGCCTGACCCTTGGTTAATGGTATAAGACCCTTAGCTCTTACCTTACTTTACACACACCTCATCTTCTTTATCTCTCCCACTGACGTCTTATAGCCCTAGAGCATTTTTGAACTTTTCTGGGTAACAATGATATGCATACCCAGGTTCAATTAAAGCTGTATTATCTCTCTCTGCCTGCTCTGAATCTTCCCTTTCTTGGGGAAAAAAACCCCAGCTCCCTGGGAATCCCTTTGCACCACTTATGCAGTGAGGTGCTAATGCCAGCCTGCAGAAGTGACATAGCTCAGGGGGCGATGCAGAAAGGAAGGAAGCCAACTCCCTCCTTTTACCCCTTAAAATAAGAACACTTCTTGTAACAATAATTGAGATCAAGGCAAATGTTTGCAAAAAAATAATGGGAAAAAACACCTTAAATCTCTTTGAGATGCTATACTGCTGCTCTCTAGCAGTGTACTTCAAAGGCTAGCTGTAGCTTACTTTGCCATTGGTTTAACAGCCAGTTCTTCGGAAATGCTGGGTGGACAGGTATTGCCCTAACCAGGGAGCTTCAGCTTCTCCTCTTACCCTCTCCCTACTTCATTCAGCCTACAGAGTATTTAGACTCTTTCCATGTACTGACCCAGGTACAACCTTTAGCCTCAGTTTCACTGTAGTAGCAACAACAGCCAGCAACCTGAAACCCGCTGAGCAAACAGCATGGTGACCTAGCCAGCTCATGTCGTTTGACGTGGCAGGGTTATGACATTTTGTGGGCAGGAAGGCTTGTCATTTGTCCCAGTTTCTCATTATTATTGTAGCATAATGTATAGGGTACAAAGGAAGTCCTCTGCTCTCCCAGTGGTGGGTCACACTATAAATACCCCAGATGGCACAGGACAAGGATGGCTGTAAAACTCAGGATGTGGGTCACAGGATGGCTGTCTGCTTTCTGTCTGGTAGAACACGATAATAAACCCCTGCAAAGAAGTCTGATAACGCCACATGAAAGGAGTACAAACACTGTGGAGGAGATCTTCGGTTGCTGTAAAATGTTGCTGCTCTTTTCACTTCATGATATGCTGCTTTTCTTATTTCCTTCCCTTCTCAGCCTCCTCTTGAGTGCCTGAGGCTGAAAAGTATCCACAAAACTTTTTTTCCTTCTGCATTATTTTTCAGATCCTTCTCCCTCTCAGTGCAGACACACCTCCGTGTTCCTGCAATACCCTCCTTACCCTAAGCAGCTGTCATACAATTTGGTCACTTCAGCCAAAGGTCCCCTGAAGGGTATCAGCACCATGCAAAAATACAGGGCCTTTTCTCCTGCCCCCAAGAATCAGTCACTGTGGGAAGGTGAGTTAGGACAGTCAAACAGAGGCCACTGAGCTCCTGGGCCAGATTTTAAACAGAAACTTTCCTTACGTTAAAATTGTATTTCATTCCCCTGAAAAAGTGAAAAACAAAATTGATTAATGTTGTCAACTTTTGTAATAAGGAGATGTTCGTGGAGAATGTTGTGCCTTTTATTGCTGTGTACTTTGTTTTTTTATTATAAAGTTATTATTGGCTATGGTGTTGGTGTTTTTATAACCCCTGGATAATGTTTTTGATAACAGATTTAGAAAGAGGATTTGGGGGAAGTGGGAATAATGAAACAATTGTGGATACATTTCAAACCTTCTGAAATGCTCTTTGAAAACCCTCTTTTTTCCCCCACAAAAGTAATTTTTCATTTTTTTATCTGCTTACACCTCCAGGTTCCCCCCACCCCCAACCTTTCATACCACAGCCACCAGAGCCTGGTGTGCACACAGCTCTACAGAGCAGAGTATCTATTCCAGCTGAAGTTGTAATTCAGTGGTTGGTAGATGTAGGTATCTACATTTATATCTGTACAGTTTTGTTGACTGCTGAGAAATTATACTGCTTTAGCTATGTAAGTGAAGTAGTAGGGTTTTGTAATACAGGTCCACATTTCACCAGACAGAGTTGAAAGGTGTAACTCATGCCTTCTAAGCCAAAAATTTATTTATCTCTTTTATTCTCCTACCCCCAGAGATAGCAACTGCCCTCTACTGCTGAATCAGCAGGATATGCCCTGTGACACAGACTTTAGCTGGCTGAAGAGCTCTTAATGGGTCTGAAAACCATATCCTACCCCAGACTCCCTGCACGCAGCATGCGCGGGAGAGGCAGGGAGCCAAGCAAGCAGCATGGGAGAGGGAAGCGGAGACCCCTGATACACACAGCTGTTATCTGTGATAAGCTGCATCCTGTGCCATGCTCCACCTCGCTGCAGCAGGGAAGGCGTTTGAACTCCAAGACCCTTTCTCAGTTCAATCCCTATCAGACAAACACACAGCAGGCAGCTGGAAGAAAAAAGCAAAGTTCAACCCATCCTCAATGACTCAGTTTCTGAGACTTCTGACCAATTTCCTAAAACTCTGCCTTAAGGATTGTTTTAGGCAGTGTCGGCACATTTGAACCAGATAAATAGTTGAAGGACTTCATAATAGCTGTGGAGCAGTGAAGCGAAGAGATCGAGCTGAGAAGGGAAACAAAAAACTCAATTACATGCAGGCAGGGCAGTAAAAAAAGCCAAACTCCTTTCAGGAGCATCACTTGTTTAAAACGGTTGCAGCTGACCTCTGATCTCCTGTCAGCCCATAAACCTCACTGGAGCGTGGTTGTTGGCTTGCACGTCCTCTTTACAGGTGGTTAGTAACTACTGCTCTTGCTCTGACAGTTGGGTTTGACTGCGCTTTTCAGTGGAAACCCCTGGGAAGGCAGTGTGGACCTCCTTCTAAAATGCCCTCCTGAAGAGTATTAGCAGAGACAAGAATCATGGCTGTGACGTGTGTCTCCCTTAACTTCGGGTCATCTTTGTCAAGCACTTGTTCCCCCTTTCTGTGTCCACCCTGTTTTTACACAGCAGGGCATGACAATTGTTCACGGGCTTCAGTGGCCCATCAGGTGGCCCCTTCCCCTCCTGTCCAGCCAGCTCGCAGTGCCCCTTCAGCAGGACTCAGATCGCACTTCTCCATTTCTCCCTCACACAGAGGAGCCAAGTGGAGATGAGGAGGCGATGCGGCCCCTTCCTCACAAATCCCCTCAGAGGCACGGCCGCTGGGCCATGGATGCCATGCCACCACAACCCACAGACATGGCAGGCATCGCGGCCCTGTGTAGGGCTGCCGTGCTGCCCCGATCCCTCCTGAGACGTGCCCGGAACCTAAGCTAAAATCTGAGGAAACGTGAGAGCTTCACAGAATCACAGAATCACAGAATCAGTACGGTTGGAAAAGACCTGTAAGATCATCGAGTCCAACCTGAAAAAAAAAAGAAAAAAAAAACAAAAACAAAAAAAAGGCAAAAAAAAAAAAAAACACAACACCAAAAAAACCCACAAAAAAAAAAAACACAAAACCCACGCCACACAACAACAATAACAAGCCACAACCCACCCAACACCACACAGCGCCATGTCCATCAAGCTACATCCCACAATGCCACATCCACACGCTCCTTGAATACCTCCAGGGAGGGTGACTCTACCACCTCCCTGGGCAGCCTATTCCAATGTTTCACCACTCTCTCAGTAAAGAACTTTTTCCTAATGTCTAGCCTGAACCTCCCCTGTCGCAACTTGAGGCCATTTCCTCTAGTCCTGTCACTAGTCACTTGGGAGAAGAGACCAACACCCACCTCTCTGCAACGCCCTTTCAGGTAGTTGTAGAGAGCGATAAGGTCTCCCCTCAGCCTCCTCTTCTCCAGGCTAAACAACCCCAGCTCCCTCAGCCGCTCCTCATAAGACTTGTGTTCCAGACCCCTCACCAGCTTCGTCGCGCTTCCCGCGCTCGGAGCCACTGTGCCGCTGCTGGGGCGGGTGCCATTTTGTGTCGCTGCTGCGTCCAGGGGGCTGCAGGTCTCTCATCTGGGGGAAGGCTGCGCTCGGGCTTGCTGCCATGGGGGTTTGCTTGTTTGTTTGTTTGTTTTCTGCAGGAGAAAGCCTGTCAGTGAAAAATTACTCCACTTTTTTTTGTTTTATTGGTGTTCTATGTGTCAGGGAAAACATGACGAGAAGAGGTCATAGTTTGTAAAGTCTTTGAGGCTACTGCCCATCCTGTGCCACCCCGCTCTGCACAGCCTTCTCAGGGGTCCCCCCAGCGTCCCTCAGGATCACGGGGCTTTATCAAAGCGTGGGAAATACAGGTAAATTCAGGCCTTCCTCGCAGCCTTGCAAAAAAATGCGCCGCACTCGAGCGGGCAGAGCCGCTGAACCCCCGCTGCTGACGGGCGCGCCTCCCCCAAGCAGGCGGCGGGCCGGCGGAGCTCGCTGCTCTCCTCCCGCCGGCTCTCCGGAGCCGTGCCGCCGCGAGGGGCCTGCCCGACCCGCCGCGCCGCGCTGCGCCGGCCGCCGGCGGCAGCCTTTGCAACAGCGCCATCTGCGGGGCGCGCCGCGGCCGGGCTGGGACGGGCTGGGAGCCGGGGCGCTGGGCGCGGCCGGCCGGCTGCCGCCGCGGTGGCGGCAGTGAGGGCGCTGCCTGGGGCGGTTCAGCGCCTGTGGGGCCGCCGCGGGCGGGGGATCACGGGCAGGGCCAAAGAGAGGGCCCCGGCCCCGCGAGGTGCTAGCAGGCGGGAAGCGAGCGTCTTGGGGCTCGCGGGGACACCGTGGTGGGCGTGCTGGGGATCACCCCGCCGCCCCGGCACACGGGTGAACTGAGGCAGAGGGTGCAGGAGGACTGGTACTCCTGAGGGTCCCTGGGGAGCCGACCTAGTACCAGGCAGAGGAGGGACCTTGGCCCTTTGGCGGAGCAGGGTGGTCCTTGAAAAGCTGCTGCCAGACCTGACGTGACCAGCCTGCCCCAACAGCTCATCCCCAACAGGCCGAGCTGGCAGGGAGGCCATTTGTCACCCTGACCCCGTTCATCTTCATCCTGGCCTTGGGGTTACTGAGCAGCACGGGGGACAGGGAAGAGCGCAGCAGGGAGGGGGTTGTGTGCTGGCCAGGCACCTTTTACCAAAGATCAAAGGGGCTTGTGAGACAGCTGAAATGCAAACAGGCTGTGATAGGGCAATAGGATTTAGCAGGAGTGTTCAGGGACAGGTTGGTGTTGGGTGGGAGACAGATGGGATAGGTGGGAGCTTGTGGGCTCCAAGTCCTGTTAAACCGGAGCCTGGATAAGGGGCAGAAAGAGCCAGTGGCAGATGAGGGTGGGGAGGCCAGGTAGATTAGGTGTGGTGGCTTGCTGCTGTAGCTGATGCTGTGACACACTGTTAGAAGCATCGTTTGGCTGACCCGGAAGGAGACAAAAAGTTCATAAAACCTTCCACTGGAGCTCATGCTTCCTTGAATTTACCTTTGAGGCATGTATCAACATACATCTGTCCTGAAAGCACTTTCACTGTGACTTTCCTTAGGACAGGCCTACCTGGGAGCAAGTAGCTGACCTCAGCAGTTCCCTTCAGGTCTGTAGAGGCACTCCTTACAGCACCTGGCTCAGCATTGCTCTTCATAGGTGGCCAGTCCATCTACTACCATCAGCCAGTTTGCCTTTCTAGTATCCCTGAGACATGTGGGTTCTGCTTCAGCAACTTTCCCAAAAGTGTGGGGACCCACAACTACTCTATGAGAGGATTTCCCAGCACTAGGAAGCGATCAACAAAACATATGTGAAATTACTCAGCAGTGTCACCACATTCACCGGCTACCACTGACCTTTTAAAACATCTGTCTCCACTGACATCTGCTCCTGGTTCTGAACACACCACCTCTAGTTCCACTTTGGCCAAAACAACATCATCATCATTTGACTCTTCAGTAAACCCCTTCGGAGCATCCTGCTTTCCTCCCACAGCCATCCTTCCTCCCTGCCCTTGGTGTCATGCCTGGCTTATTCTCATTTACACCTTGCACTCTGGCCAAAACCCTCTGGTTTTAATTCCTTCCTCTTTCTAAACCGGTATGCCAGTAATTAGTAATTTGTTTACTCCAACTAATGGCCTATACAGACACAATTTCTCTTACTCTTACCGAATATCAAATTATTTATACAAAATAGGCTACTTTTAGAAGGAGAGACTAAGACGTAACTCAGAATCTCAAAAAAGAATAAAAGCCAATGCATGGCAGCCAGACTTTCTGCTCTGCCTGGTACATACCCAGGTTATGAGGTTGGGTTTACATACTTCAGGCTGCTGGACTCTTCTGGCAAGGGAGAATCTTTTATTTTTAATTAATATTTCAAAAGACCTGGGGTTTATTCCAGTGATGGTTCTCATGGAGGCAAAGCAATAAGAGGCTGTTTTCAAAACTGAATTAACCACAATTTTTTCCCACTTGCCAAACCCTAGCAGCTAGAGCTCCATAGCTCTTTTCATGCTAGCCGTCCTATACTCCAGTCCCAAATATGTAACCCATAATCAAATTTGACTTTGATACCACAGCTGAATTGTCCAATCCCAGTCCTGTGGTTTCAGACCCAGTGTAGGCAAATTTGACATTTCACCCTTGTATGGAAAATAGCTTGAAGGCAGCGAGTAAAATGAAAGTCTGTGGAGGTTGGCTTTGTTTTTCATTGTTGATTGTGTCGAGATGGCTAAAGAATAGCTGGGAAAGGATTAAGAATGTTAGCTTGATGCTGGAGGAGGAAAGCTCTGTCTTGGAATTTCTTTCATGGGGAGCTGGGTCCCAGGATGACTGGGAACACCCACTGAACCGAACAGCTAATTGTCCGGCTGCTCTGTAACCTCACCCATCACTTACACATTTTTCTCAATGTTTGAAAGAGATGTTGCCAAATTAACCCCATTTTTCCTGAAATCCATCTCAATCCCAAGTTTACCTTAGATTTCCTCCAACCTTTGAACTCAGTGAACCTCTGTTGTGGGGAAGGGGACATTTATATTGAAACATGTCACAAGATGAGCTGGGAGGAAAAAAAGGGAAAGTTTCAGGAGTGCAGTAGCATGAAGGTAATTTTTCACCCTTGATTCTGATGTAAACAGGTTCAGTGAACCTAGCAATGGGCTTTGTGTGCTTTCCATCTTATAAAATGGTGAAGCATTTTGAGATCCGAAGGTACGAAAAGATTGTACTAGCACTACATTTTTATGTGTGCGTTTTCCATTCTTTCTCATCTGTTTTTCTTAAAACATTTGTTTTTCCAACTCTCACCACATCTTCTCTTTCTTGTCTTAGCTGGGAGATGGGCAGATGCCTTGGTCCATCTCCTCCTCTATGGTGACACAAAAGGCAGGCAGTGCCATCACATTACCTGTGTTGTGTTAGCCTTGGCTTGTTACACAGTCCTTGGAATTGCCAGCCCTTTGCAAGTCACGTAACACAGCATGTTTTTTACTATACTGATCCCTTTGGTGTTACAGACTATAGGAGGCAGATGAAGGCCAAGCACTGCAGATCTGCCTGGGTGGGAAGAAATACATGACAATTGCACTCCTTTTGTCTCCCCTTCTCCCCTCACTTCCCAGTACTGCCTATGATAAGGCAGGGTATTCATATAAAACACACTGGAGAGAGAAAATCCATAGTCATGACAGCAGGACAAAAAAATGAGAAATAAACGTAAAAGGTTTCAAGTCCTGCAAATAGAAACTCCTCTTGTTTCAAATGAGTAATAGATCAGACTCTCCTCTGCAGCTCTGTAGAAGCATTTATCTGACTTTTTTCTGAGCTGACCAAAGTCGGAGCACAGGCTGCCCTGCAGGGAAATGCCTGCCAGGCACCACCTCTGAACAAACATTTCTCAAATTAAGTCTTATTTCACGAAAAAAGACAAACAACATCCAGCCATCAGATATTTGTATTTGATAGATAAAAAGAGCCAAGCAACTCCCTTCAAGGACTTGGAGCCAGGAGGGGGTGAACATCTCTCCAGGGACACCTAACACAAGAGCCCCACTTCCTCAAGCACGTCCGCCTGGTCTCGCTGCAGCAAAGGCCAGGTTTGAGTCTGGCAGCTGAGAATCTTGCCCTCTGGTCGGTTCCCAGCACCTGCAGGATGCTTCCTGCCTGAGCCAGGCCAGCTGCTTTCCCCTGTCTCTAAAGGGCACAGATTTCTCTCACACTGTTTTTCTGCACAGATTTATTTGCATAAAATGAATGTTCTTTAAACTCAGGTTCTTCTTTTTTTTAAGATCAAAAGCCTAGTGCCCTTCACTGCAGCTGTGTCTGTCTTTCAATGTGTAAGCCAGTATTATTTTAAAGATCCACACAAACCAGCTTCAGGGAGCTCTTCTCTCCTGCGGTACAAGAGGCTTTCGGGAACACATGTGTCAGTGGAAATGAAATCCAAAAGAATAGAGATGAGCGTAAAGCAGAGAATCCGAAACAGCATCTGGGTTGATAAATATTCAAGCATATCTATCTCACATTAGGTATCTAAATCAGAACCTTTTTGGAGTCACTGTTTCAGTTGCCACATTTTAGCCCTTAGAAAGTGAAAAGCAGGTAAAGAGAGGCAGTGCTCACACAGAGACAGTCAGTGTCAAACTACTGCTTTTCCTTTCTCTTCCAAACAGGGCTTTCTGCAAATGAACAGTAGCATGTTTGAAGAAGCCATCTGTAGGAAGAAAGAAGCTGATTTCTTTGAATATTTGTTGTCACCTTGATTTAATAAGTGATCAATTATAGTCCATGAATCAGTCCTACAAGTTGTTAGTGTAGAATAGAAATCTAGTGATTCAATCTGAAGAGATTGGCTACTCATATTAACCAAGAGACACTATCACTTTTTGGCTGCAGATTTAGTTCAGTACAACTCTTGGTGTCAGTCTAATCTCAGTGAATGTCTACAGGAAAATGTAGACAATTTTCTGCAGTCCTTCTAGGTCTTTATAAAACACCAGTCCTTAGCTTATTAGCTGTGAACCCTATGTGGAGAAACTCTTACAGATCTTACATCAAGTGCTATTTTGGAGAGATCTAGCAGCTCTACTTATTATTTGGGTTGAACAGTTTTCCCTGTTTTAAGACCCCAGTCTTCCTTCTTTGTGATTTTGCCAAACTTTTAAAAATGTTTGGGCAGGACAATTTCCATGCCAGACATCCAGCTTGAGCTACTTCCAATATCCAAGTTAATGATGAAAACTGCTTTTTTTCTCGTAGCCTGAAATTCTTGAGTGCCCTTTTTTGAGTGGGGGGTGGGATGGGTGACAGTTCTTTCACTCTCCAGAAAGGGCTTGCAATGTGGCAACAGAACTGGCTATAGTGCAGAGCATGGAGCAAAAGAACAGCCTTTGAAACACCAGAGAAGTCCTCAAGGTACGTTTACAGACTGTGATTTTAGTACCTCCCAGAGTCCATCCTCCCTGTGCACAAATGGAAGGGAAGCACACATTGCAGCAAGGAAGCACAGGGATAGGAAGGACAGTACCACCCCAGAAAGCCGGATTGTCCTTGTCCCTCTGTGCTCAGGTGACGCAGGGCACACCATTCAAATAGTCTTTGAAGAGGTAGGTAGTGCCACTGAAAGCCAGTGGGAGCTGTGCTTTGGGCAGATGAGGAGCCATGCTTAAAAATCCTGAAAAATCAGGTGAGACACACTTTGAACAGAACAAACAATTTTCTGGCAAGCTCTGGCTGTCATGATTTATATGGGTGAGTATAGATGGTATCTTCACTCATGGAAACACTAATCTCACAGACTGTCTTGAAAATAGTAATTGTTTTCTGTGGAGGAGAGACACTGCAGTGATGACTGCCACAGAAGGATAACATGGCTGTGTCATTCAAAGTGCTAAAACAGAGCGTAATGACCTTATTTCTGGTATTGCCTAGCTTTTGAATACGCGCCTTGGCAACCTTTGTATTGTTAATCTAATAGAAGTTTTATGTGTGATAATATGACTCTGACAGGCTGGAATGCCAATTATTAGGCAGGCTTCTTAATCTCTTTCTAACTTTACAGTTCCAACACAGAAAAAGCCCGGCCCTGAAATTGGGCTGTCAAATACAATTGATCTAAAACTATGGTTTTCAGCCATCATCTCTGGATCCCTGGAACGACTCCTGCGGGGATTGTCCAAATTAAGTGCTTGTTGTCAGCCAGCTTGCATTTGAAATGCAGGATCTTCCCCTCCACTACATGATTCTGTAGACGTTTGCAAATGAAAAACATGGGTTTGAAGCATCTAGGCTGATTTTCCTGGTGTCCTATTGCTGGTGGCTTGCCAGTGGGGTGTGACTGGGTACATATACCTGAGTGTTGCCATATTATTAGAACAGAATAAGCTGCTTGGAATAAAGATTGCATTGGACGATTTCTCTTTTTTGTGTGTGTATGAATTGATCACAAGCAGGTTATGACCATTTAGAACATTTTTGCCTTGTCAGAATTACTTGGTGGTCCCTGGTCAAAAGCAATTTGGGAGCAGCCTATAGCTAGTATGCAGTGTTTGAACAGTGACTGAGTTGACCGAATTCATGACTCATAAGGATGGTTTTGCTCCATGTTCTCCCACTGAATAAGTGAAGCTTAGCTTTGGGTTTTGTGCACAATCACTACCCTTGTAAAAGTCCAAAATTGCCCTTTTTTGTGAACATTTCCAAATGTTGCTTAAAAATCTACTGCTTGGCACAAACAATAGACCCTGTCAAGTCCAATCTGCACTCAAACACCTTCAGGGCCTCTGGAAACTAGCTCCTGATTGCTGGAGAAACATGAACAACTTAAATTAAAGGCAGTAAATCTTCACCTCACACTTCCTTTTTATTGAAATGCCTACAAACTTTTTTGGCCTTTATGATATTCCTATAGTAAGTGAATCACTTGTAAAGATGTGAATGAATGTTTTCAGAAAACGTTTTGTATCACAAGATCTGGCGAGGGAAATTGCTTGGCTGTGTACAGGACACCTTCTGGAAGAGCTGTGTGTCACTTGTAGGTCACTACAGCATATTGGATATTGCAAGAGTAAAATAACTATAACATAGTATCATAAATCAAAACACACAGCAATTTCCCTGTTGACTACTATAAGTCTGTTAACTCCTGGGTGTCATGGATTTTAACCAGCTCCAAAGGGGCTGATACTAAGCTGTGCATTACTCATTAAGTTTGTTAATTACATGATCGCCCTTTATGGATTTTGAGAGACAAAACCCATAAAAATTAGAAGCTTCCACAGTTTTTTGATAAAATAACCTAGCTGCTCTTTTAAAAACAGAAACCTAAAGGGTTCAATAAAGGAACAGGATATTTTACTCAATTGTTTTGCACTCTAGAAGTAAAGGCGTCTGTTTTAACAGGAGGAGGAAGGGGACTAAAAGGATTTTGGCCTGTCCTCCAGATTTCCACATCTGGAACCAGCTGTTGTGTTGCTCCTGGCCACTGTAGGTAGCCACGCTGTTTGTATTCTGCCACATGGGCAACTGGGATTTGGACGTTGCAATTAGGCTTAAATCAGGACCCTGACTGACCACAGGGGCCAGTCACTCTGGCTCCCTTTGTAGTCAATGGAAAGAGGAGGGGCACTTGGGGAGCATGTTTTTTTAGGCATCCATTCTAGGATGAGACATGACATGCCCAAGACTCCACTACCCATATTAACTAGGTCTCTTTTTGCTAAACATTATTTATCATGCTATACCCAGATGTCTAGCATGTCTCTTGCACTATGGCTCCCATAGTCGCACTACAGCTGCAGCTCCCCCTGCTAACCATGCTGGGCTGTACTTGCAAGTCTGGCTGGAAAGTCACTCCAAGTACAGAAGACATCTACAGGGTCTCAGCACTTTGCTGAGCAGTTCTCCAAGACAGGAGAGGCTACACTTACGCGGCAGTGAGCTGTGGGAGCTGCCCCCCCCCCCCCCCCCCCCCCCGCTACCTGCCACATCCCCTGGAGCTGCCAGAGCACACAGGACAGTGGCAGGAGCAGAGCAGTGAACAGAGCACTGCAACAACCCCAGTGCGATGGTGTCTTGCTGTGACATCTCCGGGGACATCAGCAGATAGGAGGAGATTGCATTCCTTCTCCCCCAGATCCGTATCTCGTTTCCATACTAAACTATTCTCACTCCGAGGACCTTGCTCACATGCGTTTCTTCCCATAACTCAGAGTTTTTTCTTTCCTCTGTAAATCACACGCATAACGCACTATAGAGCCCCATTTATGAAAACAAGATCTATAACAAAACCCTCTTAACACCACTAAATCTTCTTTTAATGAATTAGGCCTGTAGCTTCAATTATGAAGCTGGGCTCTGACGGCTGCTGAGCGAGCCATGCCAACAACAACACTGAGGCAGATCACTGTCATAAGGGTGTTAGGAGAGTCTCAGGAAAGGCTTGGACTCTGCCTCTTCCCCTTTAAGCACTTCCACATCTGCACTGCATTATATCCCCATCCAGATGGCTTCGCTGGGATCTCCAATGTTCTTGGGAGTATTTACATGATCAGAAAAGAAACCACTAATTTATTTGTTCAGTCTTCCACATAAATATACCCATAGCTCAGTGTGAAACAGCTCACATTTATCTGGTTTGCTTTGTTTTCAAATGCACACACCCTGGATTTTCAGTTTTACAGTATATATAAAGAATTAGACTCTTTAATTAGATTGTAAACCCTCTGGATCATTTTTTTACCCTGGTTTTGTGCACTACATACCATCAGAGACTAGTCTCCTTCAGCATTATTAGAAATAGATAGAGCACTTCCAGGTATCCTGTAGGAACTGGATGGGCCACTTACAGGGAGGGGTACATCTAGTGGCTCCCACATGGACAGCCGATGTGGGAAGGTGGAACATGCTATTTCTGTCCTCTCCCTTGGGTAGTACATTGGGGCCATCCGTAAGACAGGGTGTTCCCTTCTCTGGCGGTGAGAAATTGCCAGTGGATGCTGAGATAAGAGATGCTCTTATCCTTCTGGCCTTGGGCACAGAGCAAGGGGCAAAGCACAAAGCAAATACTCACCCTCAAACATTCCTGCCCTCCTCTGTGACCACTCTGATGATAAAGGCACTGGGCTGGAGGGACCCTATTGCCTGCTCCTGCTCTGTACAGGACCTCAGATTTCCATCTTTAATGTGGAAACCAGGATGATTTTCACCCATTCTTGTCATATTGATACCAATTACAAACTTTTCTTGCTACCTGCTTCTTCTGTTGGCCTGACAGAATAGCTCTCTTGAGTCATCTTGGTGCTGTAGTAAAACTCAATATTGCAGAGGACATCTTTGGCTCCATTTTATTTTTAGTCGGCCTGTGCTTGTCCTGTTTTTGGTCTTCCTGCAGCAGGCTGAGTCGTATTGATTTAGTGATGGAAGATCCCTTGTTGGAGAAATGGGAGAAAGGAATATTAAAACAATAAATTTCACTTACTGGAATGCTTGGCCTAGAGACACCTGGTCCTGTGGACTTTCATCGCTGAAAGTGGATGCTGGTGTAAGCAGAGCTAGTGCAGCACTTATAGGCACTCTTGTGTACTGCAAGGTGGGCTGCAGGGTGGGGCGATGTCTGAATTGATGACAAAACCAGACACCTAGCTTGCTAAAGAGAGATCGCTGAGCACAGAGGGGAACGACTAAGGTTTTTGTGTGTTGTATTATCCCCTTCCCCTAAGTTATGTGGTTTATTAGAACTGGTAAAGAAGAAAAAGGTATTGAAAGTATGAACATTTCCAATACAATCAGCTGAAACTGGACTTCTACACAATGTTAATGACCCAGCTTTGTTACTGCTTTTGTTTCTGTAAAAGTGCCTGGCTTGGACAGGAGTTTCAGTTTGGGGAAAATTTGGAGAAATTTGGGGAATATTGCTCTGCAGATTTTGAGGTTTTCTTAAAAAAAAAAAGTTGTTTTTTTTTAAATATCACATTCAAAGATTCAAAATTTCAAATTGGGTTACTGCAAAGATGTATTTCTATGCGTTCTCTTACTTCAATTCAATCTGTAAAAAAATTCTGATGAAAACAGGTAGAAAAATGTAGAAAATGTCCCTTCTGCTTAGCCCTACTCCAATCCTGAATTAAAGCACCATCCTACACATCATTGCTTGGCTGGGGAGGGGTGGCTGTGCCTGGTTGTGCATGCAGGTCCTTGCTGGCTGCCTCCTCTGGGTTCTCACACTGCTGGAAGAAAGCCAACAGCTGTCACCTGTGTACGTACCCAAGAGTGATAGAAAGGCTGCAGATGTTTAAGCTCCTGAAGGACCACAGCGGTTTGGGGTACGGCAGAGGAGAGGCATGTGGGTGTGCATTCGGCATGGCCTTCTGGTGACATCCACATGACATCTATCGTGCTTGGGAATCTGAGGATGAACATTTCCCCTGACAGCTCAGTTTCTGAAAACCAGCTGCGGGCACATTGGTAAGGTCAGGCATTGCTCATGAGTCAAAAAATGAGACAGTACTAAAGCTCACTCTTTATCTATATATCAAACCCTAAATGTTCTGGTCTGGAAAATCATTTTTCTGGTTTAGACTAACCATTAAAGACCCTGGACTTGGGGTCAGCTGCACGACCCAGGAGGGGATTTAAGGGAAGGGTGTGACTGAGAAAGCAAGAGAAAAGCCCCTAGGACTGCGGCCAGTTTTAGTCAGAAGAACTGCTTTGTTATTGTATTACAGCTGCATGGTGTTTTTAACTATAAACCATGCTTCAGACCCAGGCTGAAATGGGCTCGGGTGCTGCAGTGATTCATACAGCAAAATAGTTTACAAATCCCACATGAAGTAGTGTTTGAAAGTCCTTTGAAAGCATTGTTTGGACAGCAGCAGGGCTCTTTTCAAGCTCTACTCTGGTTGCAGCTCTAATTTCTAAAGGTACAGCTATACAAACAAGTGACTGTGGGGATGTGCATTTGCATCACATCATGTTTTCCACAGCTAGGTCCCATTCACAGCCTGGGGTAAGTGAGAAGTTGCCTAACCATAAAGGGAAATTTGCTTCAAGGCAAGAGGCTGCCTCTGAGAAGTTGCCACTAGCAGCTACACTGACACTGTAAATCCACCCCCTCACTTCATTCAGAGTAACCTGTTTGTGTAGCTGTACCCTGTGTTACCAATACACTTGCTAGAAGTGCAGTTTCATGGCTGCAAGAAGCAGCCATGAGGAGATAGATGCAGAGTGTGCTGGGTATTGGAAATGAATACAGCTGCTTAAGCAGCCAATGGGGAAAGAGAAGTCCAGTGTAAGTGTCACTTTACAAGCCTATGTATTACAGTGTTATCTGCCTCCTCCATCCATTGCTTGGAAAATTCTGGCTAGTGGGATGTTTTCCAAATGAATTCTAATCTTGACTCTCGCAATCAAAGGAGATGGCTGAATTTGCTGTCTGCTCCATCAGACACAATGCAGTTATTGGCACATGGAACTAGCAGGGATCTGCTGAAGACACTTGCAGCCTAGCAGGAAAACGGCTCCCACACTTCTGACAAGCTCCTATGGATAGTGCGTGGCCTGGGTTGGTGGAAGCCCTATCTCGTGTGGAGAGGCCATAGACTCAGTGTAGACTTCATTTTATGGACTTCACAGAATCACAGAATCATTAAGGTTGTAAAAGACCCCTAAGATCATCAAGTCCAACCATTAACCCAACACCACCATGCCCGTTAAACCACGTCCCACAGTGCCTCGTCCACACATTCCTTGAACACCTCCAGTAAGGGTGACTCCACCACCTCCCTGGGCAGCCTGTTCCAATGCTTGACCACTCTCAGTAAAGAAATTTTTCCTAATATCCAGTCTAGACCTCCCCTGGCACAACTTGAAGCCATTTCCTCTCATTCTGTCACTAGTCACTTGGGAGAAGAGACTGACACCCATGTCTCTGCAACCTCCTTTCACATAATTGTAGAGAGCGATAAGGTCCCCCCTCAGCTTCCTCTTCTCCAGACTGAACAACCCCAGTTCCCTCAGCCGCTCCTCATAAGACTTCATTCATAGACTTCATTTTATCTGTTATCGTCTTTTATAGGAGCAAAAGGGAAACAGTGCGTGAATGGGACAAGGATTATACTATTAAGTCTATCTATATTCCCCCACAGCTAGGACTTCTAGTGCCTCTAATTCCCTAAATTAGTGATGAGATTAAATAGTGCTGGAGAAATATGGGCTAAGGTTGGAGCTCCAGCCAGCCAATATGTAGGTAATAATTTAAAATGTATTATTCAAGAACACTTTATTAACGTTCACATTAAGTCATTATAATTCTTTCAGTACCAATGTCCCTGCTTCACATGAGAGGTGTTTAATATTAGCTGCTGTTCAGCCCTTTCCAGCCAAATAAAATCAGTCTTAGTTCATTCTGTCTCGCTTAGATCAACAAACATGGAACATAATGAACTCGTCCTGCTCTATGACTTATCTTGCCAGGATGGGAAAGGGAACGTACTGCAGCAAAACATTCCCCAGCGCTTTCCTTTGACAGCACATGGTCCAGCTCATGCAAGGACTGTGGCAGCACCGCAGGATACTACACCCTCTGGACTCTTCCATCCACTTGTACAGGAGAGCCACTGTGCCTGCCCTCCCCACCGCCAGCTGCTTTGGAAGGCAGTACGGCAGGGCAGTGGGTCCTGTGGTTAGACTGCTTTCCAGAAAGGCTCTAGGAGGGATATTCCCCAGCAGCAGCCTCTCTCCTGCCCCGTGGCCTCTGTGCAAGGCACAGGGTGGCTGCTGGGTTGGACACTGTGCGAGCAGCCCTGGTGCTGGGCTGGTGACATGGGAGGTCCAGGCTCTGCAGCAAGTAACAGGAAACAGGCTCACCTCTTGACTGAGTCCCACTCATAATGATGGAGACAGGAAATTTTGGGTATACCCACTGCCGTCTCTATTAAGAGTTTGAAAGTGGGGCATGGGAATGTTTTTGAATTGTGAAAGCAATGCCAGGAACAAAACCATAGAATAATGTCAGGTTCTTCTGATTAAATCTAAAATTTTCCCACTATTACTTGAAAATTAGAAGCAGACAAAACTATCCATCATGTTATAGATAACTTGGCTGCAGAAATATGGCATCAGCATATGCTGAAAAGTAAAAGCTAACATGATTAGTAGACTATTAATTCTAGCAACAGCCTTGCCTGTATGGGATCCATGTGTTCAGAAAGTAAGGTCTTTGGAGCAAAGACCAGCTTTTCTGTGTATCTGTAAAGCAGGTGGCATACGTCTGGGCATTAGACTAAAAATCTGGATTGCAAAATTGGCAATGACCTTTGAAAATGTTGGCCCATCTGAAGAGTTGCCAGAGTCTTCTGCTTCTATTGATCCAAAGCTTGATGATATCCATAAGTTTCATTCCACTGAGCTGGTTAGGCTGACTTGGATCCAGCATCCGGATATGTCCATCCAAAAATTAGGTTTTCAATGCACATTGCAGCTCCTGGAGTTCATAAAAGCTGTGATTACAGAACTGGTAGTCGGTGCTGTACATGATGCAGTTTGCATGATAATGCATTGGACATTGGCCCCCAGGCCTCACAAGATTCTATTTTTTTGCGGTTGGTGTTTCCCAGGTGCTTTAACTTAGCAGCTGCAAATACCCCTTTCCTCATTCGTGAAGAAAAAAAAAAAAAGGGACTTGATTTAAGACTGTTAAAGACTTGGTACCTGCTAGTATGATTAGCCCCACTGAACTGCATTACTTTTCTTTTCCCAGGGAAAATGGAGCAGAAATTGCATCCTGCTGAGTTTTGGAGACAGTTTGGCAGGGGAAGGTCCATAAAGAAAACACTATCAGCAAAGGTCTTGTGAAAAACAAACTTCAACATCACTTGATCCAAATAGTCCCATTAAATCATGTTAAATGTTTTCTATGCATCCACAAAGGGTATGACAGCTGGTGTCTCCATATCACTGCAGCCTGGGTTAAGTTACAAATTATACACATACCGTCCTCTGCTAGCCTCCTTCTCATAAATCCAGCTTGGCCCTTCCAAATCAATTTGGCTATAGCATTTTCTGGCCTGATCTTCAGTATTTTAACATAAATAATGTGTGTTGCAGTTCATCTGTCCCAGGATTCTCGTTTCCTTGGTGGGATCCATTCGTATTCCCTTTCCTGGGAAAGGCAGCAATTTCCTCATGGTGGGTGAAAGCTTGACACCCCGGCCGCTCTCTGCTGAAATAGCTGTCCCTCACCCAGGAACATGCTGTGCTGTGCAGCTCCCAGCCGTGCCTCATCTGACCTCCAAAAGTCACCCCATACCACGGGTCAGTCATGGGAATTGTGACAGCCCAGAGCAAACCCATAGAAGACCAGTAGACTCTTTCCTATCTGTGACTCTCCGTCATTTTGATGACACCACATTTCATTAATTCCAGCAATTTTTATGTGAAAAATCTTGTTTACAGGTGAAGAGGAAGCTAACTTTATACTGACTGAAACCTTAACAGTAATTCAAGAATCACCGCTAGTCTAGATCTAGTTGTTACAGATAAAGAATAACAGTGCAGTTAAAATTGTTTCACACGTACTTAATTTCTACCCCTTTTCCTGGTGTCAGGCTCACTCATCCCCTGCTCTTCTGTGCGCTGAGGTGGATGGTCCCAGTCTGGTGGGGCTGGGGGTGTTGCAGTGAGTCGGGGGCATCTGGAGTGCTTTGTGGGGGGGAGCATGATGTTCAGATTGATGGTGTCTCCTTCCTCGATCTAGGATCCACTTGGAGTCATTTTCATAAGTTTGCTAATGTGTTTTGTTACACCTTTCTCTTTCTCCTGCAGCTCCATGTTTCATTGGAATTTACTATATGTGGTGCCTTTTACATATATTGGGTACTATTTCTTTGTTATCTTTTTTATCCTAAACCCAGTTTTGTCCAGCTCCACTTTTATTGAACTGACTATGGGAGAGATATTTATAGGATCATTAGTGGGATCATCAGTGCCAGCCTGTGCCGCATCTCTCATCATCCCATGTCTGTGCTCCTCTGTGCCGCATCCTGTGTCTCCAGACCTGTCCTCCTCTACACTACATTATTATGTTAGTCATAAATATCTCATTCTGCATAGAATAACTGCTATCTCTATAAAAGCATGCTTGTACCATGCAAAGATATACAGAAGTAAAACAAATTATCTTTGCACACGCGGTCACTCAAGAGAACTTGCTGCCACAGCTAAATGAAGCAAAACAAAGTAAAACAAAGCTGCAAGCAGGTCAGGAAAAGTTCAGACCAAGCACAGCCCAAAAGCCTCAGTTCTGAGGCCTTACAAATTCAGTGCAAAGCTTCTGGCCTGCTCCCGAGAGAGGCAGTGCTGTACTACAGGGCTACATCATTGTGCAGTGCTCTGCTCAGCTTCATGGGCAATAGCTTTTCCAGTGCCTCACCTGGAAAACAGACCATGGGCTTTGGAGCATGCGAGGATGGATGACAGTGACATGCAAAGGCAACAGCATGTTTTAAGCATTATACCAGTCTGTGCTTGCTTTTTTGATTAGCTGTTTGAAAGTGCTGTTGTGGGTGATGGAACAGGTATCTCTTGCTTTTTGTCTTTTGAGCTCTTGAGCTTCTGGCCTGTTTTAACAGAGGCAAAGGCTGGGTTTGACAGCCCAGCTGCGTCCCAGCAGGCCTGGGAAGGCGTACCTCCTCAGGTTTACCCCTGCTTGCTTCCAGGAGACAGCAGAGTGCTTCACATTTGGCACGGGCAGCTTGTCAAAATTCTTTTATTTTCCCTTTCAGACACATCATTTCCCAGATAAATAACGCCTGAGAACTTCTGGCATCACTGCAGTATATTCATGTCCTGTAAAGACATACAAGTGGCCATGTCTGCATCAGGCTGGCTTTCACTGAGTTAGAGTCATGGGCACTTGGCACTTTTAACCCAAGCTGACAATCAGTCTCTCGCCCTGACAGTCCTGCTGTAATAAGACACTTAGTGCCACCGAGCGAGGAAAATGCCACTTCTGTTTGCAAAATGGACACACTTCCCTGGGTTATAAATGAAGCGAGTCACTGTCTGTATGGGCTGGCAGTTATCTTCTGCTCCTTGCTACTTGATTTACTGCGTGTGGGAGCAGCTTAGCACATCAATATTGCAAATTACATACCAAGTGGCTAGGTGAACTTCTGAGTTCACATCTGGGAAGGAAACAACTTTCTAACAGAGGTTCAGCTCTCCTCTTCTATTCTTCTGTTCAAATCATGGCACTCAACTGATCAAACAGCATTTGAGCAGCGGTTTTCACGCAGCTCCAGTCTGCAAAGTCTATTCAGGTCTTTTTCTTTTTTCTCCCTCTTCCTCTCCTTTTCTCTCTCTTTCAACAGTTAAATTTTACATCAAAGGCTGGGTGAAGCTTTGAGACTAGTATTACACCATTCACTGGTTAAGTGGAAGCTGCTTAAAATCTTGCATAATTACACTGTCTTTGCATATCTGTTTTCCTCAGCCACCCTCCTGGCTTGTGGAATCTGTGTCTCTTAAAAGTACCAGCGCCAGGCACAGTTTAGCCAATGAAAATGCTAATTAGAATGGAAAAATATATTGTATGCGTCCCACATGTCTAGCTTTAAAAAAATGTGAAAAATCCTTAGCCTTAACACTCTAAACATGTCAGATACTTCTCCCAGACGATGTCTTCGGAGCCCGAGTAAGCCTCAGCAGAGAGAGATTATTTTGTTAATGCTCCCCCAATAATTAGATCCACATGCATGCACAATAGACCATGAGCCCTGTCTTGCTTTTCAACTTCAGGCCTGTGACAGTGGTTTATGTTGAACTTCAGGGTGTGCTTTAAAATAACACAAAAATATGTCTACTAAATATTGAAGCTACCAAATGAAGCCTCTGGGCTAGGAAAGGCCCATGCTACCGTCCTGTGCCTCCTTGTGTCACGTCCTGCACACTGGCAGAGCCTCTGGTTGCACAGCCAGATGCTACATCTCCTGTAGGACCTCCGTCTCACCCAGGGTACAGCAGGCTACCGTTAATTAACCAACAGCTAATCAAGAGATTGGTTTCATCCTGTTCCTCAGAGGGTAACCCAGCACTTTGGGTACTGCAGCCTGCTCAGCCTAGGGCAGGGTCAGAACACAGACCCTGCAGCTGGAGCTCAGCAGCAAGTTGCCATCACTTAGGGGAGCTGGTGAGGATGTGGCTGTCCTCCCGTCTTCTCCAGGCATCCCCGTCCATCCCAACAGACCTGGCTCCTTCCTCTGTGTCATCCTTCCCTCCTTCGTGAGGGCAGACCCCACTGATCTCTCTCCGTCCTTCACTACCCATTAAAGGCAGGATGCTGCATCCCACCCCTTGCCACTCTGTTGGCAAAGGTACGTTTGGGAGCCCAGGAGGGAGCATGTGCCTGGGCACAGAGGGACCATGGGGCAGCCTGCAGCTGCTCGGTGTCTGCAGCAGCAGCGCGGCCACTGTGGTGGCACATGTCTGGGGCAGCGCCATGCAGCAGTGAAGGGGCAGCGGGGCAGGCTCACTGCGGTGGCATCTCTGGAGCCTGACAGCTTCTGTCTCTAACAAGCATGCAAGAAGTGCAAGTTCTCTGAGGCAAGAGGGACCCTTAACTCAGGGAATGTTCCCGGGAGGGCATATATTTGCAATGGCAATGCCAAACTGCTGCTCCAGCACATAGTGGTAGCTTGAGGAGGGTCCTCAGAAAGGCTACAAGGAAGGTTGTTAATGTTTACAGTGAGTTGAGCAGTGTATAGTTTATTTTAGCTTTACTCTTGGAAATGGATTAATTATTTTATACTGCACTCTCCGGGTCACAGGGCCCCTTGCGATGCCAGCACTTTGCTACAGACCATTTCTGAAAGATAAAGGAGGCGAGACCACATCTCTACCCACTGGAGGAAGGGCCCACTTAGCCCCTTCCTTTTGCCTCCCCCCCTGAACCTCGCACTGTGTCCCCGAAGCCACACTTGTGCCCACAAGCCTGGCTCGCTGCTCTGGCTTTGGTTGGTAGTGAAGAGGCACATGGGGATGATTTCCACCATACGCTTGGCATGTGTCAGGACTCACCTTCCCTTCCCTCGGCCCCAGGGCTGCTGTGGAGACACAGAGTTTATGCATTAGCGCAAGAGGAGGGGATCCTATTCTTTGGAGGAGGAGAGCACTAAAACATAAATAACTGCAGAAAATGAAAATTATGTTAAGAAAACAAGTCCAAAGGTTTAACTGTTAAAGTGGAAAAATAACATTTCATAAACATGATCTTCCTAATGCTGCATAATACACTTCTCTGTGTCACGCAGCACAATAATTTCCTGTTCAGCTTCACTTTCTGAGCAAAACCAGAGATCAAGATTGGCAAGCTCTAACGGGAGAGTCGGGGCTCTCCCCGCAGCCCCTGCCACCAGAGAGGGCCTGGTTTCTGCTGTCTTACTCTCAGCATAAGCCGGTTCAGCCACCGGGTGATCCTCTTGAATCACTTTTTAACCAACTCAAGAAGACTTCTATGGCAACAGCCTTGTTTGTGTGTGAGTAATGAAGGGGATTTCTAGCAAAGTAGTGAAGGGGGAGGGAAAAGAAGACATTTGGCCAAGACTGCTTGCACAAGTGAAAAACAGATTTCCTCCACATCTTGCTTCAGAGTAAGTTTTTGGAGAACCAGAGCTCTATCAACATGTAATTACCATTTGCTTCCTCTACAGATTTCTTTTTTTTTCCATTGGGGCATTGCTGTTTCTTACTCCGGTAGAAGCTAGCTTGCTCTGCAGACTGAAGTCCCCTTGCATCTACCTGCTGCTGTGTTTGCAGAGGAGACCCAGCTCCTGCGCAGGGTCTGTCCTCCCTCCGCTGGCACTTCCCTCCTTCCTCTGCCCCCACAAAGAGCTGACTTTCACACGTTGTACAGCATGTCTCGGCGCCTGAGGTGAGAGGAGGTTTGTTGATTATACACGGCTGAATCCAGATCGTTTTTTCATTTTGATAAAGCTATATTTAGGCTGTCCAGTAACTGCGTCCTGGACTTTCTAAAATAAGTCAATGCACAAGGCCCCGATTCAGCGGCCGCCTGTGCCGGTGCGGAGCCCTGCCTGCCCCCGGCTTGCCTGCAGTCTCGGGAGGCTTTGAACCGCCGCTGGCAGAGATCTGGTTGCAAGTTCAGGGTTTAACAAGTCTCTTCTCCCGCCCCACTCTGCCCTTGTGTCCTGCCTGCCATCTGCTGACCTGCACTCAGGTTAATATAGCTCTGGAATGAATTCATCTGAATTAGAGATTTGCACTTATGCAGAGAGGCCAGAGCTCCTGGGCTATTTTCCTATTTTAACCATCACTCGATACCCATTTAGATTTGTGAAAAAATAACTGCCCTTCTTTGAACTCTGTAGGAGACAAGTCAAACAAAACAATCGCTTCTATTGCAAGAAGCAGAGTTTGGTCCCGAATCTGTATTTTTATCCCAGGGATCCAGTTATAAACTGAACCAAGGGAAAGGACTGTAATTTTCATAAGTTGTTCTGCAAAAAATTGGAGAGCCAGTCACAAGAAATTTTCTCCTTCCCTGCCGAAGACTTTTTTTTTCCTTATTGTGTACCGGACATTGTGGAACTAGTTAGAAATGTCCATCTGCAGGATTTAGGCCTGAAGGCTTAAATATGAATATCCCCATATTTCAAAACTACAAAGATCTGAATTTAGCCTGTGCCTTGTAGCTGCCAATAGTTGGGTTTTTGGCCATACACTGTCACTGCAATAGAGAATTCACAGCTAGAAGTTTCTTGCAACTCTCTTTTCTCTGAAGGCTTTTCTGTGTTTCTGTACGGCTCACTGACATGTTTATCTTACGGACTAGCTAGTGATGCTCCTGGCTTGCAGACACCAGCTGTGGGCTGATGCTAGTAGCATCATTCAGAGGTTTTTGCAGAACTGAATTCCCACTGGGCTGGCAAGGCAGAGTGCCAGCAGCCAGGCTGGCCCCACACAGGGTGCATCGCAGAGCGGAGTGGAGGATCTCCGACATGGAGCTGAGTTTCATACCTAAAATGTCAGCCTTGAAGACAGCCACATTCTCCTTTATTTAGAAGTCATTTGAGACAATGTTAGTAATTAATTGGCTGTTAAGTTTTTGTGGTTGGGATAGGGTTTTTATCAAGCTTTCAGTCAGACAGCATTGAAATTGAAACATGCAAAATAACTTCAAACCCCCTTGGTCTAGTCCAGCTCTGTGTCTCTTCTCATGCTGAAGTGTAATTGCATTCTCCGTTTACCAGACCTCGTGTAGCTGAAGTATGTATGGGTGACATTTATAAATAAAAGGTATCATTGCTGTAGTCATGTAGATTTTAAACAGCACACAGCTATTCACTGAGGTGCAAACTTGCCAAAATCAGGCAATGTGAACATCCAGAGGTCAAAGGAATGGTCAAAGCCTACCAAATTGCAACATTTCTCACAAAGAAAAATGCTCTAGTGCATCAGCTGGTGGGAATTCAGTGTCTAATCTGTCCCCTCATTGACTGGAGTGATAGGGACACTGCAGCTGGAAAGATGCCATTCTGGGAAGCTATCACATCTAGTCTGTAAATTAGTTCTTGGAGATTTTCAACAATTTTGTCTAATCAGCTTTTTTATTGTTGTTTTCTTTTTAAGAAATCTTGTGACTTCTGCTCCAGTGATCTGGCCAGACCCAAGGGCGAGGGGCTGAGAAGCTTCAAATCAAATCAGACGTGAGAGCTAAATAAATTGGGGTGTTCTTGGCAAGGCTTCTCAGAAACAGATGTAAAAAGAGGCACAGAGGAAACAGCAATGCCTCAGCTGCTCCTAATGAGAGCCCCAGCAGGGAGCTGGTTAACCCTGCTCAGGGGCTTGCAGGCTCCGTGCTAACCGGAGGAGAACCCAAAAAGGCAGTGTCAGCACATGCAAGAGTTAAAATGGCTCTTACCAACCTTGTGAGCTGGCACCCCACGCCGCCAGTATTGTGCTGTGGAACACAGCGCACAGCCTAGCAGGGCTTCACTGTCTGTCTTGTGAGCTCTTGTGCAGTAACCATGAAATGATCAGTTCAGCTGTTTTTGGCAGAGCTTAACTAGAGAACATGCCTGAAAAAATGCACGGGCTGTTGCTGTCACCAGTGTGGTGTGTGGCCTGTGCTGGCATGAAATTCAAGGTATATGAAGGATTCAAGAAGAGTCATTTTCCAATGGTGCCAGCTTTGGCACTGACGGTGCTAGCAAACTCTTTACTGAAAGGAAAAAAATAGAAAATATGTCATAAGACCCTCCTCAGCAGAAAGGTTGCTGCTGCCCTCTGAATACTGGTTGGAAAAATTCCCATGCACTTCAAGTGCCTGCGGTTATATTAGTCATAGGGCAATGAGAAAATAGCCTGCTCTGGGGGCTAGGCTGGTTGTGCCTGGGGGAGTGGGACAGAGCTGGCTTCACCCAACTGCTCCACCTTTTCCTTCCAGACTGACACCGAAAGGGGGAGAAACCACTGACAAACACACACGGCCGCTCAGGTCTGAAAAGTCAGCAGGGCAGATCCATTGCTGAAGCCTTGCTGAGGAGGGCACGAGAGGAATATGTGCACTGGTTATTTTCAAGTACTGAGAAGCGGTATTTTAGGAAGTATTTTGAAATGCAAACAAGGAAAGCTTTACTGTGTAACGTTTCCTGGGTTTGAGGTAATCTTTGTTACAAAAGCAAGTTGTCACTTGTAGGTTTTGTTTCATTCCTGTTTAACCAAACTCTAGATTGCCCACATCTGAAATACTCCTATATTGTGATTCTCTCATTGCTAGAAAAATAAAAAGAGAACTCTTGACTGGCATGAAAGCTCTTTTCTTGCCTTTTTTGGTAGTGTCCTACTACAATAATTCTGTCAAAACACAAACAAAGGGCACTTTCTAATTGCTAAGCAAAAGGCAAAACAAAAAGCATAAAATATTCAGTGGGGTAACCCTTGCTTTAAAGATTGTATTTCTGAGCATGGTGTCATGTTTTTGTACTAGTGGTAATGCTCTGCAGCTACTGGGGTGGTGACATTTGAAATTCTGATACCCAGCAAGCAGGTAGAGAACTAAATAATGATGTAAAAATGAATTCTTTACATGAAAACACCCACAAAAAGCTAACCAAAATGTATCCTTTTTTTAGCTGAAAACCAGGCATTTGAGTAAGTATATTCTACAGCAGTAACTTACAGGTGTTGTGGCTCACATGCCTGTTCCACTGCAGGGGTGTAGCTCCCGCACTGGGCTAAGCCTCACACGGTGCCCCAGTCATCACTGCCTCCTAAGCCCGAGGGGCTCGGTGGGCTGGGGAGGACCCTGAGGAACAGAAGCATAGGGCTTAATCTAACAGCACTTCAGGAATGGCAACACTTAAAAGATTCTGTTTTCTTGTAGTTTCTAGGAGTCGACTCATTCCATATAAAGCCAACACTGTGAAAACATTAAAAATACAATATTCCCCGAAGGAATCAGACTGCCTGGAAAAGTGTTGGCCACCTGTAGTAACAAAACCAACATGCTGCTGTGTTGCTTCTGGGGAAGTACCCGCATAGCTGAAGACACACCATAGTTAGGACAGTTCCCGTGCCTCCATGTTCTTGACCAGAAAGGAAGGGCTGAGCATGGACGTAGTGGACCACAGCGGTATGCAAGGCAAGTCACGGGCTGCAACAATGACGAGCAGATGGCCAGAGGTAGGTGTTTAGTATATCTGTCTCATGGTTTTACAAAGTGAATTTGGTTTCTATATAAGGAGCTGTGTAGGTACTTACAATCCATTAAGTTTGACAAGGAACATTACTGGATGTAATACTCTCTCATAGTGGTCTTGCTGGGGTTAGAAACCATGTTGTAACAACTATTCCTGTTTTGTTATCCTTGCTAATCACCATTTAACTGCTCTCTTTCTCTTTGTTTTTTCCCCTACATTTCTTTTAGTTAGTACTTGCAGCATCCTGTGGTATTGGGGAGGAAATTTGGACATGAAGATTCTCAGCAGGGAGAAAGGTCACTGTAGCATTGAGAAGCAGCAAAAAAAGATATGCAACATATAGATTATTTCTTGCTTCCTTGCCCTGGGTGGGCTGGTACAAATTATATCTTCTGCTAAGACTACAAAAGCTGGAGAGCAAGCATGCTGGATACCAAGGGATTTAGCTAATAGGAATCAAAATGTGTTTGTATTAATTGCTCAATGCTCAAATGTGTTAAAAATATCCATACAATAATAACAATCTTTTTCATAGCTTATGTATGACTTGGTATTTCCAAAGACACTGTTAAGCAACAATTCTTGCTGAAGTCCCTGACAGCAGAAGACAGCTTGTATGCACACTAAAATGGATAGCTTGAATGCAATTAGACATTACATTTTCTGGCAGCAGTCCCAAACTCCGATCCAGAACTTGGGGAACTGATAAAGTTATGTATCCTAGCAGAAATTTTGGGAAAGATTATCTTGAAGGAAGGCTATGTTTGCTTAGACTTGTGGTACTGCAGGCAGGGGGAGCATCTACAGATACAAAGCAAAAAACCACCAGCACAAAAAATTTGAAGGATATCTGCAGATCTCTCATATCAGCATGTTTTATGAGTGTCCAGGATTGCTCTAAATCTTCCTTTGTCAAAGTGATGTCTCGCTCCTGTTGAAAACAGCAAGAAAATAAATTAAAAGTAAACCAAACTGTACAACTTTACCAAAATTAAATGCATTGTGCCAGCTGTACTACAACATCACAGATGATATATGTTTGAATCTCTGCATAGTTACTATGCATGTGTTTAAGCAGTTGGAGACAGCATTGACCTTCCTTGCAGGGGAAAAAAAAAAAGAAAAACCATTCCAGATAACGAGACCGCAAAGCAACTTGTTTGGAAAATGGTTTCTCAGTGTGCTGCCGCGTCAGCAATGGGTTGAGCCAATCCCCAGTCCTAAACACTAGCAGGACTGATCTTGGCTGAACTTTGTGACCCTTGTCTGTCACGCTTAGTGAGAGAGGAGCCAACAGTCCCTAAAATACCCCTTCCCCCAGTCACTGGGCAGTTGCCCTCCGTTGCTGGTGTGCAAGGAAAGCAGCACTCCTGCTCCTCGCATGCCAAGCTGCTGGTGATGGGGCCAGAGGAGAGTGCTGGAGACCGTACGGCAGCTGTGCACATCAGAGGACTCCAGTGCTGAAAAGTGACTCAGCCAAATAGTTCAGCTCTGGTTGGCCTTAAAGATAAGAATCATGGAAAAGTATAAGAGTCCATTAAAACTCCCAGGCTTGTCAACATAGACAGCAGTCCAACTCAGCCAACTTGGTCAAATCAGGGGAATGCAGCACGAGGGCTTGTGTGTCTCTCTAGCTTGCATGTGCTAAGTGACCAACCCAAACTAAGTCAAAGCAGTTTACCTCCTACTAAGAGCACAGCACGTAAAAGTTACGCTCGTTTAACTAACACAGACCTTTATGCCATAACAAGACTTGCACTTCACGAAACATATTTGAGACCTTGAGAAATACACCTGAGAAACTATATAATGATAAGAATAAATGTAGGTTGTCTTGGAATAATTGCATTCTCTTATGTGCCCCTTTGAAACATTTAACACCCTTACAACCTTTTCTGTAAAGTTTGTGGAACTTTATGGCCCTTGTTACTGAAGTCGTCAAAGTCATTTTTATCAGGGAGAGGTGGAATCCTTTCTCTGCATCACTTCACACTGAACCTACATCAACTCTATTTGATTTTTTGTTATTCCTTGTGAACATGACCCGAGCCCACTCCAACATCAAATAGAGAGAAAAGGTCAGAACCATAAATTTTTGACCTTGCTCAGTGAAAGTAGACATTACACTCAAATCCCTGTTACTAATGGTAGCTATACTTCATGACAGCGCAGGCAGTGCTAAAGGGCACCAGCAATGACATCTTTCATCACTTGTGCTAAAATGCTCTTCACCTACTGCCTCTTGCATGGGGTGCCAGTGAAATGAGATGTAAATGGATCTGTTGACAAACAGGTTAAATGTCAACACCCATGGTGATACGTTGTTAGGAGTAAGGGCACAAGATACTACAGAATTGTTTAAAAGGGGCAAGTGCTGAAAGGTGAGCAAAGTTGTCATCATGCTTATTTACTGTGTAAGTACCATGGTTTGACTGGTTGGCTCTGGTTCAGTGCAGCCCCCATCCTAATCTCCCTTTTCTTTCAGGCAGCCTCGCTCCAAACTTTGCTGCTGATCGTCCACATCCTTGTGGTTCCCCTGTTAGTGTTGCAATACAACGGGAGGAGTTAGAGGACGTTCACAAAGGCACCGAGCCCTCTTGGGACCAGTGACTGGGGACTAAAATGCCTTCTGCTTGCTGGAGGCTGTTCTGAGGGATGGTGAGAGCTTCGGATAGGAGATGTTAGATATTGTGCAACTCGGGGCAGCTATTAGATGTAACACGCCTTCTGTATGCTCTGACTTGTTTGCTTTAGAGGGAGGCTTTTTAATCACACTGGTATTTATATTGTTTTGCAATGTTTTTGTTATTATTCTGGATTGCTATCCAGGGCTTATGCTAAGCAAAACTTAATGCAGTTATTCTCATTTGCTTTTCTACTGTAATAAGCATCTTGAGACCCTCAGAGTTGCTACTGAGAGACGCAAACTGAAAGCCTCGCTTTCTCTGATGATGAAATGTTCAGTCTTTTACATGGGGAAGGAGCTGGAGTGAGTGACTGCTGCTTGTTTCCGCTGTGCCTCGGGCAAAGGAGGAAAGATGCTACAGAAATATGTTAGGAACATACACATACAAGGTGGTACTCGTGATTGACTTAGTATCTTCCAGGCAAAATAGTTTATAAGCAGGATAGCAATTAGACAAATGACCCATTCTTTTTGTAAAGCTGTTATTACTATGCTATGTTTAATATACAGTCATGCCCCCATGTCCCATTAAGGTCTGCTGTCTTGGGTGCTGTGTAAACATGGTAGAGTATGTAACAGGCAAGATTAGACTTATTCCAGTCAGTTTTTGATGAATAAATATTTTGAAGGTATATTTTAATGATATGAATGGAGAAACTATCCCATGAAAGGATGTTAGTATGAAATAGCCAAAGGGAAAAGCAACTTCTAATGAGATATGAGAAGCTCTGAAATCACAGGGTTTCCCGTCTTAAGCTGATGGATTTGTCACTTCCTCCCTTGGCTTTTTCCCAAATGCAGATGCCAAATGAAACAAAAATAATAGCTTCAGATGAAAATCTTCATAGATAATGACAAGAATCAAAAATCTCCATGCAGAGCATTAGGAAAGTATCTCCATGAAAATATAATGTCAGTATAAATTGTCAGTATGTCTCTTACTAGAAAAAGAAAATATGTTAAATAATAAAAAGAAAGCATGACATGTAAGGTCAGCAGGAACTTCTGTGGAAACAGGGCTGGGTTATGTCTCAATCAGCAATCATCTCAGATGTTTCTTACAACTAATCCTGAAATAACTTCTTCAGCTAGAACAATGCAACTTTGAGATGGGAAACCAGGGGAAAAGTGAGAATTCCTGACACTGAAGAAATAACAATACATATACTTGATAGTTTCTATACTTAGGAATAGATTTTATTTGGTGCAGTAATTAGTGGGAATGCAGTATTATTCTAAAGGGATTTTCAAATATGAGGATTAAATGTTGGTTTGAAAACCAATAATAACCACTTACATTCTAGTGTTAAACCAAATAAAACTGAAAGAGCAATGGGAAGGATCTAAACTTTGAGGCCATAGGGCAGAACCTATCACCTCACTCCTGGGGAAACCTTTCCCTGCAACATCTTTACCCTAATGACAGCTTCAGGCTTCGTCCCTCTGTGGCCATGGCTTCTGGCTGTTCTCCCACAGGAGGTGCTGGGCTGCAAGTGTGATCCAGAGCAGCAGTTTCTTAGTCCCCCATAGAAGAAATAAGCTTCATGGAAATATCCCAGATGACGAGTCCCACTCGTTATGCTACATGGCAGCTTCCAGTGCCCTGCCTGGCCTGTTCTCCAAGCTTTCTGCATCCTGGTTTGGATGCATCCTCCAACTCCTCCTGGCTTTCTGCTTCCTTTTGCATTTTCCCCGTGTTATTCTTAGGGCTCCTTTGTTTTGCTCTCTAACCAGGCAGCTCCATCTGGCTCCTTCTAGTGCTTATTCTGTTTCATGATTTCCTTGTGTGTCCCTCAAAGAGTGCCATGTAGAAGCATACACATATTGGACAGCTCTCTTATTGTTTGCAATAATAAGAAAGGGAATATACAGCTCTTTTATATGAAATTTCTTGCAGGATTACAAAACTGCCCCCCAGGTGTGGTGCTAAAATTCTCTCACTCTACCTCAGGCTATATACCCCTGCGTGCCCCTCTTCGGAAATGGCTTCATCCTATATTAAAGGCAGTACCTGGAACCTGGTCATCTATAAGATGATGCTTGAGTGCTCTCTGCTTCAGTATTGCATCAGTTTCGCTTCTACCTACTCCTGCTTCTCTTTCTCTTTTCCCCATGATTTTGTCCATGTTTTGAGCCTGACCTCCCTTTCTCTGCTTGTTCATCTCTCCTGTGCCTCCTGGTCGGGTTCTGTCTCTTGACAGTCTGTATGTTTGTGACAGGTGACTTCCTGGCTGGACCTTCTCTCCAGACCTCTGTTGAAGCCCAGGATCTCTCCCATCTTTCCTACCTTCTCTTTTGCCACTTCTTGGACCTCTCAGTAGTCATGGGACATCTTTTTCCAATTTCAGCTATGCATAGCTGCAAACTTAGTAGTTGTCTCTCAAACCCAGTAACAGCAGTAAGTAT
The DNA here is from genome assembly GCF_030936135.1 of Gavia stellata. Classification (NCBI taxonomy): domain Eukaryota; kingdom Metazoa; phylum Chordata; class Aves; order Gaviiformes; family Gaviidae; genus Gavia; species Gavia stellata. The sequence goes on along the minus strand of NC_082599.1, from coordinate 17,329,383 downwards.
TTATACTGTGTTAGCATCTTAACTGGTATTTAGGCTTTATTGAGTTGCTGTACAAACTCAAAGGGAAACGACCTTTGGCCTGACAGCAGAAGCTGCTGAAGGTGGGTTCAGCAGAGTGCCTCAGGGCAGCGCGTATCAAAGGGCGCCTGTGCTGTACCGCAGAACGCTGCCTTTTCAAGTGGGAACGTTAGAAACTTTTGTGTACCATAAATTTACAGTCTGTATTCTGCTCTCCTGTCACTGGGTTGCCATACAAATCCCAGCCAAATAACTCATACTGCATACTAAACAGTGGTTAAACACCACCACACATAACACAAACTTACATAAACTCCTAAGGTTACCAAAGATTTAACTCCTCAAAACAACAACATGTAGCAGCTCTAAGACCGTAGCATGAACTTCCCCAGGAAATACCTCATCACGTTCTGCCCTCAGTATAAACTCTGTTTCTTTGATGTTACCTTCTCTTAAATGTATAATAACATGTGTGTGCTGTTAGAAAATTCAAATCATTGTATACACTGGAAGAGAGTAAAAGAAAGCAAGCACGTGAGAAGCTAATCCCAGCGGGGATCTCAGGACGGAGTCGTGCTCAGATGTGGTGATGGGATTGTCTAAGTTTCAGTGTAGGAAGGACAGAGTAGCTGAGTGGCTTGCCAGGATGAAGAAGTAACTTCGTACTGACGTGGGAAGGGACCCCACCAAGTCTGACGCCAGGCTCTTGGCTTGACTTCTTTTTGCAATTAGGAAAAGATACCCCATATCTTCCTACTATAACAGGCACTATTCAAAATAAGACAGTAATAACAAATGCAATGTACCACAGCCTAAACCTAAGGTGAGGGTAGAGATAATATTATTCCTGCAGTACTTCTTTGTGGTCAGCTGTGGCCGCGTGCAAGGCTCCTTAATGATGACAGTGGTAACTCCGGGACTTGATTAACTTGTCTTTATCGGTGAAGTCAGAGCATATTATTAGCAAATGTATATGGATTCTGTGTTTTGCTATAGCACATATTTGTATATCCTTTTCTGACAGTTGAAGATGTGCTAAGTTTCCTTGACAGAAAACAGACATTTTAATAAAATGGCTGCCATTTAACTAGAAACTCCTGGGCAGAGCTCTATGGGAAGCAGTTCCCATGACCTTCAGGAGGGGAAGAAATGTTTGTCTTTTAATAGGGCTCCATATTGTAAAAAAATCCTTACCCTGCAGTATACAGGCTTTTTTAACACAACCCTAGTGATGCAAGTCCTGAGGAACTGCATATGCCATTTGTGCAAACATATTGCAAATTACACTCATCTTTACTTTCAGAAAAAGAAACTTTGAAATACTATTTCAGAGCAATGAATTTGGAACAGAGTAAGACTGAAGCAGGATCTTCTGTAATGCATCTAATTTCATTACATTACACATTTTAATCCTGAAATGACAATTGCTTATTGATTTACTTATCCTGTTTAAGCAGCTGACTGCTAGTCTTGTGTATCTGGCAATTCATACTTCTACTCTACATGGGTTTTGTTTTGGATCATCTCTAAGTTCACATTTAATGTATTTATTCTAATTTAAAGCATGTTTTACAAAAGTAACAAAACATATAATCCAGCTGTCTTTATTCAGTGTATTCAGTTCACGCTTAAGGGTCACCAGCTTGAATTAGCTCCTTATTCAGCATTGCTGGATTGTTTATAGGCTGCACATGTCACTGAGCAATTGTAAGGAAAGATTTATTTATGAGCTGCCCTACCTGGGATTGCTCCCCAGCGGCAAGACGAGAAGTGAGCAATGGGAACTGAAGTTGCAAAGGAAGTTACACCATCTGTCTTAAAAGCAAGACACAGGTGAAGGATAAGGAAGGGATGAAAAGAGGCATTCATAAAAAGCTGATTCATCATTAATCCGCTTGCACTCAAACTCAGACAACAATAGCTTGTTTTATGATAAGGTGCTGCCCTTCTAGAGCTGCATTCCACTTTGGGAGGGAGAGTGCTACAAACTGAGGGTGATTGGCTTCATTTCACCAAAGAACTTGTGTTGAAATTCCGCTTCTCATTTGTGGTTGGCACAGAAATGAAATGTATCTTCTGGGGCAAGCAAAAAAGGAGAGAAGCTCTGCAGAGTCCACCTAGAGTGATCCTGAAGGTTGTTGGTTGGTCAAGCTGGATGGATGGAGTGCCCACCCCAGCCCTGCTCAAGCCACCTGGGTGTGAAATCCATGCAGCTGCCTTAGGCAGTGTTGTCTCTGAGCCCACCAAGGGTCCCTGCTACTTCTTCAGCAGCATCACTGCCTCTCCACAGCTCCAACTCAGTCCCACAGCTTTGTTTATGTACATGTTGTATGGCTTGTGGTTTTGTGCTGCGTGGGTTATGCCCACCCTTTACAACTAGAAGTTCAGCGGGGTTAAAAATTCCTGTCTCTTTCTTGCACACATACAAATAAAAAGAATTTTGAAGTAAAAGCACAGCATGGTCCCTTCTGCCTGGCTCCTCTGGCAGGGGCTTTTGCAAGCAGTATGCATTACCCTGGCATTTGTGGCAACAGCCTTCGGTTTTCTGAAGAAGTAGCGGCTTTTCTTGCAGTCTCCACGAGCAGGACGGTTGCCTGGGCCCTGGGCACAGACCCCACCCAGGGGTACCCACGGAGAGGGAGCCCATTGCTCCAGCAGAGGCAAACACCTCCTGGCAGAGCAGCATCCGATCATGCTTGAGTCCTAAGGTCCTGGTTCAACCCATCACTTATGCCTATATATAACAAGACTTGAATATGCACATAAGTGCCCAAAGTGTAAAGTAAGAGTCCAAGAGGGCTGAAGTTTTCCTTTAGGCTTCTAGCAGCTGCAGAAAGAAATCCCTCTAGAAAAAAAGAGGCTTGTACGCCTTTTGCCGAGCCTGCTTTCCAAAGGAAATGAGGCTCACGTGGTTGTACTCTCCCTGTCAGACTCCCTTCCTCTCCTCCAGCCAGCGCCTTTCCATCTTGTGTGCCAATTCAGCCAGGATGGAGCAGGATGAGGGTCCCAGAGAGGCTCTTCCTCCCTGTCCTGTAAGACCTGGGGCCTGCACAAAGGACAGAGACTGAGGTCAGTGCCTGCTCTGGGGGAAAAGCCCTCAGAGAGTGCTCAGAAGTTATCCACTCCATTTAGATCGCCTGTTGGCTCATGATTATCCGTGCAGGTGGACACCTGATATTTACACCAAAGAACACCTATTTCATTCATGGGTCATGAGAGGGGAAGGGGGAGTTGACTGGACTTCACAGGGTGACACCAGGCTGCTCAACTGCTGATTAAGTTGGATTTTCTGTGTTAGAGTTCAACAGGGAGAAAATCCCAGCATTTTAACAGATTTTAATTGCAGAGCAAAGCAAAAACAAAACAGGGGTCTCCATTTTTCATCACATTTTCCACACCTGAAATGAGAATCACTGGGGCTTGAGGCTTTGCCAGTTAAAACATGATAATATTGAAGACCTTTGTTTTTAGAGAAGGAAGCCAGGTAGGAAAATGACATGCATGGGAGAAAATTTCTGGCTGGGTATGTAAATAGCAAATACTTACCTCATGCACTTGATGACAGGTTTTCTTGGAAAGATTCAATGAATCCTCTGTGCAGGGAGTTGTCTTGTCACCGTGTGAAACATGGGGATATTTTGGTGCCCCAAGACACCAAAGCCAAAAACTAAAAGCTGGCAGTATGCACCAGGTACTTGGAGCTGTGATGCCAGTCACGCAAGTGGTGCGGAGGAAACAGAGCCGGCGTGACTCAAGACTGGGTCTAAGCGCTTTGGGTTACTCAAGTTACCTCTCGTGTAAATTGTTGTCGTGATAGTGACTGCTGCAGTAACATCATTGACCTGTCAAGAGACATGCCCTTGAAGATAGACAAAAGAACTTAGCACTGCTGAAAATGAGTGAAGAAACCATTTTGTACCGATAATTAAGAGTAGTAACAATTGCCATTTGGCTTATTGTAGGTATTACAGGAGAGGGTCTTGAAGAGCTATTAGTGAACTGTCACATTTCACACAACATGTAGAAGGAACAGAGACCAAAAATTGTCAGCAAATTCTTTCATCTTGTATTTAATTCTTATTTTAAAAGTATAATGGCAAGACAGAAAAGATGAAAAGCAATATAATTCCATGTATATATTAGCTTTCAAATACCTTACTTTACATTTTTATTTCAGCAAACAAAATTTCATTGATCAATTCAACCACTTTCATGGAAAAAATGTTGACAAAAGGTTGAAAGTGAATTACCAAGCAGGTTGTGCATGTTTAAGAAGAATTGTGCTACGAAGTGGTCTAAGCTCTATTTTCAGTCATATTCTTCAATTTGTTAAAACACATTGAGTTTATTATGCCCTTTCCCTCTTCATATGCAGGAACAGAGAGAATGTTTTCCTCGTCTAAACAAGCTGGGGCAGAGCTTTACATACAGAGAGTTTTATGAATTGATTAGAAAAAACCCCATGGACTAAAACTGTCTGTAAGTATCATCTTAAATAAGAAGACCTGAATTACGTATTGAACGGCAGTAGCAATGTATATTGAAGAGGAAAATGCATCGTTTCTAATGGAAATATGTGCCTCTGACTGCCCCATTGAACAAAGAATTGTTCCACATTTGTGTCTGATTTCCAACAAATACAGGCTGTGCTACGAACCACTGTGTTGCCAAATACTAACCTCCACAGCAGCTATAACAGATATTTGCTTGCTGACAGCCACAGTCACCCCAGCCTGTATCACAGGTCAGAAGTGAAAAGCCCGAGAGTGGGCCAGAGGGTGGTGGGCTGCAGGGCTGGCATGGAAGGCATGGTAGAAAGACCAAAATTCAGGAGAAGGGAAGCGTAAGAGGATAAGAGGAAATTAAGACCACAGCTCAGGAAAAGAGATCCCATAAGATTCTAAAGGAAAAAAAAAAACAGAATGAAAAGAAAGTGGAAGAGCAAGAAAAAGCTAGTATATGGCATTGGTGAGTAATGGTCCATGAATGTACCATGAGATGATGCTAACCAGCAGACCATGTGTAATTCAGCCAATTAGTTGACCTGCGTCCAGTAAAGTCTGATATTTCTCCTGGCTCACCACTAATACATTGCAAATCACAGTGTATGCCAACCGCAGTGCCAAGTAAGTATCAGTGGTTATCAGCCTGTGTCTTACAGACACGGGGCTTGTAGAAAGTAACAAAGAAAAGGAAGATTATCATAACAGGTTTCAACTAGCTAGAAGGTTCCTCTCTTCAAAAATATCAGAGCAACTCAAGCTATAAAGGGTTCAAAGACAGTGGTGTCATGGGTTCCGTGTCAGAGCTGCTGGATTTTAAGTCAGTAGTAAACACTGATGTGCAATTTCCGTGTAGCCAGAGATGAGGTTTTCCAATGACCATCTTAACCACAAACATCAGGAAAGAGCAGAGGCTGCTTCAGAAGTCGCTGCCGTGCCTGTTTTGTGTTGTCAGTTGTCATTCATCTCTCAGCACAGGCATTGCAGGAGATTTTGTGCTCACATGCGATAACAGCACCTGGATGATAGTAATGGTGCCAAAGTGAAAGGAGGGTATATATAAGACACAGTCCACTTACTGGGGTCTGTTCCCTTCCAATTAAAGTCTCTGAAATTCACTCAGTAGCCTAACATCAGCAGATATAGTTGTACTATCCATAATTAGATGTGGTTCACTGATATTACTAGCAGCGCACAGTACCGCTGTACAAAAGAAAATTCAGAAACAGTACATTAGTGTCTCTATGGCATTCAGATGAACTGTGACCTCTTTAAGCCTCTATGATATGAGGGCTCATTACACACTCTATAGCTGCAGAATATCCCCCTCTTCCTTTCTTTCGTCACGACTCCATTATGTTCTTGTGAATAGCTTCACACAGTGAAGAGCTCAGCTGAACGAAGAGCACTTTTCTGCTAGCCACAACCACAGCTGCAGCTACAGGACAGAAGAAACCTGACAAACCTTTATCTCATTATTGCTGTAATCTGAATGCTGCCTCTGGATAATTATCTCCCTAATCTCTTTTTAGCTTGCATTTTAAGTCTTGCTTGAAGGATGTTTGCAAACTTAAAAGGAAACTTTGAAAAGGTTAAAAAAAAGCTTTGATTACACCCTGACATGCCAATAGACTGCACAAGAAGATGAGGCACCCAAAGACCAGAGGCCTTGGGCATTTATTACATGCCTTCACAGCCCTTTAGGAATCTGCACTTGCTCAAATTCATCCAGATGGTATAAACAAGGACTTCAGAATAAACTTTGTTACGTTTCTAGCCATATTCCTGGGGCTTCGCAGTAGCATGGGTGTCCCAGCACCAAAACTAGAAGATAAGACACAGGGCAGAGCAAATATGGGAGTTCCAGTCCGATTAGACCCCTTCGATCAAGTCATGCTTGAGTAGACAGCATTTCCTTCCCCCGCCACCACCATCTTGCACCTTTCAAGGATAAAGTCATCCATGGCTTTAAATAAGAGGTCCACATCCCAATTTTCTTACGGCTGTATGTCCCGGCTGCAGTTCACATAGTATATTCCAGAGGCAGCTTTAAATTAGCAAGTTACAGCTCCTGTTGACAGTGGGATTTCTGGGTATGGAGTTCAACACAGAGCCCATACTCCCCAATACTTAATAGGTTCTCTAGATATTCTGGTTGTAGGTTTTTGGAGTAGGAACCCTTCTGCGATACAATTTGTCCATCACTGAACAAAACCAGATTCTAGTCAAGACTTAAAGGCACCAATTATGGAATAAACACTGGTTAGTAAATTGGGGTTCAGGACTCCAGTAGCCATCTCCTTCTTAGGAGACCCTTAGCTGCTGGAGGCCACAGCAGGGTTCACAGGTAAGTTCTTTTAGAAGGCCCATGCTTCATCTTGGTGAGGTTCAGCATCACTAGGGTTTGTCAGAATTAACACAGAAGAGGGCCTCCACAGTCTTGGACATCTCAGTGATAGTTTTCCCAGCCAAATCATATGTAGAGTGTGTGTGTGAGACTTGCACAGCTGGGTCCCATGGTGCACCATCCTACAGCCTTGCCCAGATTCCATCTGTCCGACACAGCTGGTTCACACACTCCACTACTGACCAGCTGCATCTGCAAGGCTGGGTCATGAAGCAGAAAGGGCTGTGGTGGCAATGCCACAGCCTGGAGTTGTGCTGCCCAGCAGAGACTTTGGTCAAAACCAGCAACCACCTTCTGTTGCTTCAGTTTAGTTGCACAGTCTCCCACCACGTTGTAAAGCATTTCCCTCACAGGATCCAACATGGGAATATTCCATGTGTCAGAAAGACCACTATTGGTGTGGCTGATAGCCTAGTAGGTTCATGTTGATAATACAGCCCAGGACTAAAAGACATTGGTCTCTTATCCCAAGTGACAAGTGATAGGACAAGAGGAAATGGCCACAAGTTGTGCCAGGGGAGGTTTAGATTGGATATTAGGAAAAAATTCTTCACTGAAAAGGTTGTCAGACATTGGAACAGGCTGCCCAGGGAGATGGTTGAGGTGGTATTTAAAAGACGTGTGGATGAGGCACTTAGGGACATGCTTTAGTGGTGGTCTTAGCAGTGTTAGGTTAACAGTTGGACTTGATGATCTTAAAGGTCTTTTCCAACCTAAATGATTCTATGATTCTATGACATGCTTCAGCTTCGTCAAGTCCCTATGCAGCACCTCAGGATGCAGCAAGCTTAATCCCTACCCCTGCTTTAGCCAGAGAAGACTCTTTTTTCCAAAGAGCAGAACCCTGCTACTGCTGCTGAGGAGCTGGCCCAAGAGTTGGCCACAGCATTGGGAGCATGTGCGTCCCTGTGGCTCCTTTCAGCTGCTGTCAGCAGCTCCAGGGCCCTATGAGGAAGGCTGTGAAGCAAGAGCAGGATAAATGAGACTTGATTTTTCAAAATCCAGGTTAATCTTCAGAGACAGCGGCGAGAAAAAAATAACATAGCAGCTTCCAACTTGCATGCTCACTGAATATCATATGGAGCCCATAATCGAGTGACTTTTTTTTTTTTTACTCTAGCTGCTCTTCATTGAATAAGGAAGGTCCTCAGAGGTCCATCCAGAGGACTTATGCTTTGATAATCTGCTCTATTTTGTTCCCCCAAATTCCCTTCCCTCTGTAATCACTACAAAGGATCAAAATTGCCATGTTTAAATACTATTCTCCTTGTGAGAAACTAACATCTGATCAAAGTTTAACAGCGTGAAATACGTTTTTTGTTTTTGCAGTAAACCTTCATGTCCCTTGTTGTCGATCCAAGTTCATGAAGGTTTATTTTCAAAGCAAATCTCTTGTTTTCTTTCCACCAGAGAGCTGTTACAAAGCCAGCTATTGTTACTGTAGAATATAACTTCATTTTTTGTAGTCTAATGTTAGAAGCAAATGGTTTTCATCAAGTAAAAAGTCATTGTATACATGCATTATATAGACAAGTCTTGGACACAGCAAGCAGTTAATGGTTTTTAATTAAATAGTGTGAGACCGGACACTCAAGGAGTGACCCGGGGATTACTTGTAGAGGAAGTTTCTCTCATGACTAATAGTGACTACAAATAAGATGGGGTATTACAATAAAATTCTACTGCTGACAAAAATATTAACAGTAAACGACGACAGAGCTTTCATCTGGGACTAGGAGAGCATCTGGAATACATTAAGACTGTAAAATTTCCCTTTAAGTATGAATTGCTAAAGTTAAAGCCAGCCACCCTGAAACTATGGCACTCAGAGTAACTCAGTATTTTTTTTCATTAAAAATTACTTAAGGAGATTTACATCTTCCCTTGGTTGACATCACGATGTTCTGCTTGTCCAGACTTTGAGTCCTGAAAATATGTATGTGATGAGAAGGAATGGAGAAAAAAAATGGTCTCGGATGTGTCCTGCCTGTGTTCATCTGGGAAAACAACCCCAGTTCCAGGCATCCTTCTGCAATGCAATCAGTCAGATGCTCTTTGTGACCACTCTGTGCAGATACCCACTGCTTATTAATACCATATGTGAAGATGATGTATCTTATGTATCTAGAGATGCAATATAAGCACCAGATACTGACAGAGATAAACAGGAGAGACGTGGGATGTGCTGGGACATTGTTCCAGAAAAGAGGAAAGTTTGCTTTAAACAAAAAGGCAGTGTGCTAAAAGAAGGATGAGGTTATAGCAAGGTTCCTATTTCCCATTGTCCTTTCTCCCTGTTGCCAGTTCTCGTGACATCTCTCACTGCAATCTTGCCTTAATTTAGACTGTGAATTCCTCGAGACAGAAATTATCCTGGAACTTGTATATATTGCATGCAGTACAAGAAGTGCTCTTGCCTTGCCTGGATCCTCAAATGGTGTTTGGGAGGCAGCTGCAGCATAAACAGAGGAGCTGGATGTCTCCACAGCTGAACTCCAGAGCATGCGCAGTGTACAACAGGCAGTGGTCCTGGGAGGGGACTCAGCCCCCTGCTCCTGTAAAGCCACACCAGCTGGTCTTGAACCACCAGGAATTAGGAATTACTAGCCCTTGTGTACAGCCCCCCATTTTCAGAGTAAAACCCGGGAGATGACATTGGTTTTGGCTACATTGGGAGTTCCCAAAAGGCAAGCCAAGGTCTGTAGAACAAACTGAGAGACAAGGGCTGCACTCCTGCTGTCAGCAAACTGGACTGAAACCCACAAAGCTTCTCAGGTTGGGATTCATCTCACCTCCCAGGAGGCCCCAGGTCATGAAGATCCAGGGTAAATGATTCTTCCATTTTTCTTCACTTGCTTAGTAGGAATGGAAATAGGAAGGACTAGTTGCTCAGCAGTTACCTTCCAGCAGCTAGCGCTGAATAAGATGAAGCCCATCCACTGTGTTCAGAAATCAGCTCTGCCAAAGGGGCGGGCCTCCTCCCCTACGTATTCCACCCTGAGGAGCTTCCCGGCTGTTTCTGGAGGAGACTCGGTGAGGTGAGTGCAGCAAAGCTCAGTATGTGAAGCACAGGAGGCCTCGCTCCACCATCGGCATAGCAGTGGTAGGTCATGGTCCTCCCTGAAGCCAAGCAACCCACGGTGGAAGACATGCATAAATATAGAACAGAAGGATGGTCTAGAATAAAAGCCAACTCACTGGGTGGCCTTGGTAAGCATGTGATGTCTCAGTTGAATATTTATGTATTTATTTCCTTTTATGCATGTTTTCCTCAGAAGAGGGGAGGGGTTTTACATGTCTTTGCTATAGACCTTCAGCCCAAATCCTAATGCTGGGATAACAACCCATAGTCACAAATCAAAAAACCGTGTTAGGAAGAAAAGATGGATCTTCTCTCTCCTTCTCTTCCCACCTTCCTCCAGCTTCCATTTCCTATTTCTTCTGACCATGTATTTGTGTAGGTGAAATATTCCAAAGTAGCTGTAGCAATAAGATCAAGTTTTTCAGAAACTGGCAGGGAGTAACTATTATATCCATTGAGGTCCTTACACACAGGCAGCACACAGGATCTGAACTCTGATGAGATGGTAGCTACTTTTTTGACATTTAAGAGGGAGTTTTGAAATGCCAGCCTGCAGTGTTAAGGACAAAAACTCTGTATGTGTCTCCCAACAGGGAAATCTGAACCTCTTGTTCTACCCCACATCTCATCCTACCAAGAAGTTGGTGAACATTATCAAAAAAACAAAGCTCAGAGAGAAATTCTCATCCTGGAAATGTTCTGCAAGGAGGAAGATACAGATATATACTGCCCTGAGCACCAGTCCTTACCACCTGGCCCCATTTCTGGACATGGTAGTAAGGGGGTGGGATGTGCATGTGTAGGAGACAAAGTAGGGGAGCTCTGGAATAAGCCGCTAATGTCCTCAAATTTTCCTTGCTATCAGTAAGTCGTTGCTGCTAAAGGCAATGAAGGAAACCTGCCAAATACAACAGCTAAAACCAACAGCCTGAAAAACATAATATTTAGGGAAAGATGTGTGTGGGGGCCAGCTTGTGCCAGCTGCCAAGTCTGCAACTATGAGAGGCCTGGGGCACGGGGAGATCTCCAGGAGAGTGCCTGTTGGTGGCCAGGCCCAGGACAACCCCCCTGCTCCTGTGCAGGTATGAGACTGTGACCCCCAACAGCTGATGGATGGTCCCACTGACAGCGTGGGTGGTTCAGCTTCCCCTTCCTTCAAACCAGTCATCCTTTGCAAATGGAAATGGAGATAAATACTGATGACAGCCCCAGGGTGGGATGCATGGACTTGGCCAGCGGTGGCTCAGACAAGGGCTGAGGTCATCACTCCAGCAGCAGCTCCCAGGGCCTTAGCAGGAGCTCAACATCAGGCTGGAGCAAAATAGGGCCTTAAGGAAATCTTGGACCTACCAGGGTCTCCCAGAGGTCCATCAAAGAGAAAAAGGGAAGGAGTTCTTCTCCAACACAGCCCTGCTAGGATCAGTGCAATACAATTTCCTTGTCTGAGCTTCTAGAGGGATGTTGGGAGTGATCCACAGCACGACACAGGGGTGGGGAAAACCTTGAAAGTCTTGAGGAGACAGGATGTGAAACGGGCAGAGAATTCCCTGTCCACATACCTGGGGTCTAATTTGGGGCTACAGTGAAGATTTTTTTCCCCACATCAGGATGACATTGCCTGCTTCCCCTACTGGGAGATTTTGGCCGAGGAATTGGGTGTGGCTGTTAGTGGGGTGAATCCTGCTCTTTGCTGGTGTTAGCTCTGTTCCCTGAGGATTTGTGTGCTTTTGTCTAACGCACGTCTATGGGCTTGAGCGACAAGTAACTAAGCAAAACTTTACTGGCTAACTGACTAATCTTCAGGCAGTCTGGTGACCTTCCGCTCTTAAACTCAATGAAATCCATGGCTTTGGGTCTACATGATATCCTCAAAGCTGCTTCTCTCAGCCAGTCCTGCAGTCCTTGGCATTAGAGTCTGCTGAGAAGACTGAGACTTGAGGCCAGGATGTGCAAAACCATTAGTGGTTTGGGATGACTAGTAGGGATGTCTTTCAAAAGATGTGAACTTTGGAGCATGCTAAGCACCTGTTCTCTGGAGTCCGGCCTGTTCAGACACCAAGCAGAGCAGATGCATATCCAAGGGCTCAGAGTTACTGGCCCCACATTTCATGCAAGCCCTGCAAGGCTCCTGCCCCACAGGACAGACCCTATTGTGGCACAGCAGCTCCTGTTGGTGAAGGTGGTGCTACAGCAGCAACACAGTTCACTGCACCTCAGAAAAAAAAATACCTGCTCATTTTTGATGGCCATCTCAGTCCAAAGAGTCATAAAACAGCTTTTACTAACTCCACAGCAGGTTCTTCCTAAGAGGTTTCCTGAATTTCTCAGTATCTGAAGGACTCTTTCTCCCTGTGGGGCTCCTGGGAGCCATTGCAATTGTTCCTGGCCCCGCTTCTCCTTGCAATTTCTATTCTGCACACGCTTTCACTTGCCTGCTATTCCTGTGTCCATTTTTATCTTCATGCCAGACTTGAGCTGCTGCTCATTGTAACAATATTTCCTCATAAGGCTGTGCTTAAAAAGTGAGGAGCTTGTATTTGTTGGTGCTGGGTGGTGGCATGTGAGGCTGCACAAAGGAAAACAAATGTTTGAGATGTTTGCGAAGGTGCTGTCATGAGACAAAACAGGGCAGTCGGGCCTGACATTGCTACGTTTACTTGTGCTTGGATGTACCAGAGCTTGTTCAGTCTCTTTAATAACCCTCCCCTGGGAAGTTTCCATCATCTCCCTCCCCTCTGTGTCCTCCTGCCAGCTCTGCTTGCCGCCAGGGCTGTGCTCTTTCGAGAGATGATGGGGAGACTCACCCCCACCTTGGAAAGAGTCTGACCAGCCATTGCCACCTTGCAAAATCAACTTCTTCAGCCCTGTTTGTCACACGGGTGACACAGCTGGCAACACCCAAGCTGCTTGCAGCCCCAGCAGGTCTATGCTTGCCCTCCTCCAGGGAAGCGATCCACTCAAACTCCAGAGCTTTAAACATTGCAGAGACTTTGTGCTGGCTACAAGCCAGTAAAATATCCTCCCTCTCCATGCAAATAAAGAGACAAATATCCCATTTACTCAGTTCAGGGTGAGCTGTAAAGTAGAAGGACAAAACCCTGTCTCTCAACCTTCCTTGGAAAGCAGCTAGCTGTCCATCCAGGAGATACCACCCATCCACAGCACGCCCTGCTGTGCTTCCTGGGAGCAGCATGTCCACCTTTGACGGACACCCTCAGGGCTGCCCATCTGCATGCTCCTGGGGGCTGGGGGGAGCGGTGGCAGAGGAGGGGGCAATGAATTGGCCATTGCACCTAATTAAGCTTGCTTGCTCCATAAGGAGCAAGCCTGCTTTGGAAGCAGAGCTTAAAACCTGTTTGCTTAGGAGGTTTGTTATCGTTATGGACGTTAACACTGGAGTTACGCTGAGCAGCAGGGCAGAGAGTAAAACAATATTTTATTCTTAAGTTAAAGCACTTTCATAAGGGCAAAATAAGTAGTCTGCTCTGGCTACAACTTGCCTAAGCAAGGGGTGCTGGTGGGGTCGGTCTGCGGGAGCCCACAGTCCACGCCTGCCTGTGGAGTGGGCATGCCACACCGTTGGGTGGTCGCATCACCCAGGGCCCCTCTTACTGCCCCTGTCCTTTGGAGACCCTGATGATGCTCTGGGATGAGGAAAGGAAAGGGGATTGTTTTAATGGCTGGCCAACACTGGGGAAAATGGCTCTGTTAAAGCCCTCAGAATATAAGACTTTCTTTCTCAACATAGGAAATTTACAGCTGTGGAGCTGTGATTGCTGGAAACATGGTGCCTTCTCATACAATATTTCAAGTGACTGATGGGCTAATTAAAGATGAGTATAAAGGATGTGGGGAAATACCCGCATCTGTGAGTATGAGATGGGTTACAAAGCACTGCCCAGGTATTTAGGAAAATACTTCTTTTGAACTTGGAAATATTTATTACTTTTGTGACCAGTTGTGCTCTTCTCCTTTAAAATAAGTAAAAATGCTCTCAGATTTTTAGTTCTAGTGTTTGGTATTTCTTGGTTTTGCCTTCTTGTTTTTCCCTACTAAAACTTCAGTACTGATTCCCCCTGGGAATGAGACATGCAAAGGGAATATGTTTGGAGAAGAATCATGTTCTGAACATGGGAAAGTGAGGTCCCAGGAGGTGAAGGGACTTGCCCCAAGACCTGTAGGAAGCTTGTCACACACTGTAGAACCAAAGGCCCTTTCAAACCCCAATCCTTTGTCTTAGTTGCAATTTTCTTGCAAATATTTGGGACTCGGATTTCAAAGTTCAAGCTGGGTTAATCACAAAGAATGCAGCTCTTCCTGCTCCTCATGCAGGGGTGTAAGGTAACAGCAGCTGCGGTGCCCTCCAGGACACCCCATGCATCTGCAGGGGTTTCAAGTAACATCTGGTCTTTAAACTCAAAATCACACATACAGATTAATGATTACCTGCCTGCTGTCCTGGCTTCCAATCAGTTCCACTTTATTGACTTAGCCCAGGCTTGACAATGGTTTATTAATCTTGCCTTTGTGTATACAAAGCAGCCTTATTATGATTATATACTTCCCCCAGCTTTATTAACCAAGGTTATTATCGTAAGGCACTAAGGACTTTGTTAATTTGGGCTGCTGTTAATAGTCTGCAGACTGGAGCCCGGGTGTGATAATTATGGGAGCCATTTCTAACCCTGCTGTGTGGGAAGTTTCCCATAGGGAGAGGTTTGATAACGAGACGCTGTCAGGTCCCAAGGAGAACATGGGAGTGGACCTGGTAGACTGTCAGGACCTGTTAGGTGCCTGTCCAGTGGGCTGCCATGAGAGACTGTACAGCTGCCCCACTCTGGCACCCCAGCGCAGTGCCTGGGACTGCAGCCCACAGGGTCCTGCCTCTGCTCAGTGCCCAGCAGCAGCCTGCGCAGAGCCGGCGTCTGCCCCGTGCATTGCCCCAGCGCACCATGCCCCTGCCCTTGCCGCCTGCTCCGTCCTGCCTGTGTCCTTGCAGAAGGGTGGGCGTGCAGGCAGCTCGGTCAGGGTACAAGGGCAGGGTTTTACCTGTGTGGCAGAGCTACCCACCTGGCTCAAGGTAGCTAACATGTTTGGGAAAGCTGCTCTGGGCCATTCCCGAGAGCTTGTTCCTGGAAACAGATAATTCAAAACATTTGTCTGGAGGATGGTTCGTGGGATAACCACAAGCATTTGTATCATGGGGCAAATATTTGAGGCACATCCAGATCAGCTATTACCAATGTTATTGTTTTCAATCATCTTTCGGAAGAGTCCCTGGGGGGTGGCCGTGCTGGGAAGCAGGGGGGAGGAGGACTGGGGCGCGAGGTGCACCCCAGGCTGATGGCTCATCTGCTCTTTCCAGATGCAATGCCCACTGTGAGCACAGATGCAAGAGCTGGGGACTGTGCGGCAGATCCTCCAAAGGTTTATTTTTTGGGACGTAACCTGCATATGAGGAGAATCAAAAGAAGTAGAGGGAGTCAAATAGCAGCTGTGAAAACGAGAACTTCCAACAATACAACAAACAGAAAATTACATTTCCTTTCATTGTGTCAAAGGGGCTGAGCTTCCAGCCAGCTGTGGAGGAAATAAGGAGTTTATACTATTTGCAGTGTTAGTGAGGACCAATGTACAAATTTCCTGTCTGGCTCTCTGCAGATTAACAAAACTTCAGCAAAGAACATATTTCCATTTCATTTCATTTTTCTGTTTCTGTGGGGAGAAGATGTACCCCAAGCAGAGCAGTCACAGAAGATGTGACTGAGAAGGTGTCATGGGAAACTGAGCACACAGGAGACCAAAAAAAAAAGACAGAAATACCTGTGATGCTGGGACAACACAGCTCAGCCCCTTACAGCTCTGGGCCCAGACAGAGCCGCAGCTTGCAGGCATGTATCGATGTTTATGGTCTCGCAGATAAGCATATGCCATTTACTCACAAGTCCAAAGTTTTTCCAACACATGTGTTGCCATGCAGAAAATTTCCTCCCCCCAATGTTTGTTTGAAATTTCAAATTATTTACATGTAAATTTAAATAATTAAGAGAAAAATGCTTTATTCTGGCTTGGTGCTCACTTATCCAATCTGTGTAAGCAGAAAGCATAGCCTGTATGTGCCGGAGCTTTTTCAGCGTCTCCCTGCACTCCATCATGGGGTGCCAGCTGTGGACAGAAACAGACCCCGCAGGAGCCTTGGCCCTGCGTGATGGCTGGTGTCCACGCTGCTTTCCCAGCTGCTTGCAGCATCCCATGACTGACGCCACTGGGCAGGGAGAAAGCAAACGTGCACATTCAGCATATTGCAAGTGAGGTGTATATAAAATGAAGCAGTCGATGATAGTCATTAGCAAACTGCTCAGCACAGTACAGGCTTCCTGAAGCACCGTGAGGAATGGTTAGGGGTGCAAGAAGACCTCAGGCAAAGTATCCCAACATCACAAGCATCACGTTCTCTCTTGTTTTCAGACAATCCCACCATAAATAAAACTGATATTATCAGCTCTGTCTTCCTGTCCAAAATTACAACTTCTGGGTTCCTAATTTAATGGCAGTTCCTGCCTGCCCTTCTCCTATGTTTGAGGCATGTTGGCTGCTGGATCTCTGGTCTTACTGTCTTGCAATAAATGGCAGAGCAGTCAGCTGCCCTGTTCCCAGGATGCTTGGAGGCATCGGGGAGAATTTCAGGCAACAGAGGGAAGAATATTTCAAGCTTCTTCACTTGAGAGAAGGGAAGGAGCATGGAGGAACCTCTGAAGAAAAAAAGCTGGATTTCAGCTATCGTAAATCTTCGTGAATTATGGACGTGACCTAACCCTCATGTCTGTAACCTGACAGACCCTCTCCCCTGCCTGAGCTATGCTGTGTGTTTCCAGGAGTCCTGTCCCTCTGCTGTTGTGTGTTTGTGCATCTATCACACCTGTGCGATGGGCACTGCTTCATGGAGGTGGTGGGTGATGGCCAGGAGTAGAGGGGCCAGGGGGCCAGGCGGAGGGACATGCTCCAGGAGGCCCCAGGGAGAGGGTGCACTAGCTAAAAAACAGTCACTAGGAAAGAGACAGGGATCTGCTTTGGGAATGGCTACGAGGTTTGCTGGCTCCAGGGTCTCCGAAGCCCATTAACTTCTGGTGTGGAGCAGGCTCATTTGTTTACCTTCCCAGGAGATGAAAAACAGAGTGAGATTTTGCAGCACTCAGATTCCCTGAATTTTTTTAAGATTTTGATTAATCATGAGGCATTTTGGCAGCCTCCTCAGATACTCCATAACCCCTATTTAATCAGTCACCGTCTAAGTGCTTACTCTGTCTGGTCTCAACTGGCATGGCTTGACTGCATGGGGTGGACTAGTGGGCCTCAAGGTGCTGGTGGGGCAGGCAGCTGGCTCTGCTCAGGGTCCGTGCCGATATCCCCTTGGTTTCTGTGAGGGGACACCTCATGATAAATGTCCTTACATGGATGTAGAACATGGAATAACCTGAATTTATATTCTGTGGCATTGCGGTTGGCTTGTAGGGTTCGAGGCATAAAAAGATCCAGACTTCACGAACCTGGAGGCCATCACTGTTAAAGCTGGAAAATTATGCCATTGGTATTGTGACTGTCAGAAGTTGTGGAAGTGTTGCCAGCTGGGTTATAAAAGTAGGGAGTCATCGTCTCCCGCTGCAGTGCCAGGCAAACAGACGGCAGGAGACCCCCGAGCTCAGGCGCACGCTGGCTGTGTCTCTGTAGCAACTTAGGGCAGATCAGGATGGGGCTTTTGAAGAAAATGTCTCCATGTGTCATGCTTTGTCTGGGATCACAGAGGATTTTTGGAGGATGTGAATTGGATCCCTTTCAGATAAACAGGGATGTACTTCAGCCATGCACGCAATGGTGCAGAGGCATTGGGACTGTAGGACCACATCCAGCTAGTGCAAAGCAAGACTTCCTTGAAATGCTTATTGTGTAGGCATGGCCCTCAGCACACTTTCCACTCCAATTTTACTCCTATTGGGTGACACTGAATAGAGATAATGTTACATAGTCAGTGCTGAATTGGTCAAAAGGATGAATACCTTTTTCTTTTCCCCTCTGCATGGTGCAGGGCTTTTTAGTGCAAGAAAGTGTTGTCTGGTAATTCTTGTTAGAAAAATACCTTTCTTGTGTTTTACTGAGATGGCAAAGCTGTTTCATAAAGGTGCACAGGAAGTTCAAACGTGACCCTGATTTGCAAAGAAATCTTTTTTTTCTTATGCAGAATGAATGCTGTGCTTCATTTTCCCTTCTACCTCTTTCCTTGTCTGAACCCGGGAAATTTAACGTTCTTCTTTCCAAGAAAGTGAATCCCAGGAATATGCCTAAAGATGTCACTTTACAGACCCTGGGTAATAATATAGGCCACTGATTAGCTGAACAAAGTAAAACCAAGCATGTCTGGAAAATCAGAATGAGCAAAAATTGGCACAAGAATAAAGAAGAGAGCTTCTATGGAAAAAGAAATGTAAGTTTCATTTATTTTATCTCTTACACTGTAGCAGCATTAAAAAATGTATGATTCCCTGCTGCTTCCAAGTCCTTTTGGAATCGCCACATTTGGGAACATCAGGTTTCCACCATCACCATGTACCCATTTCTCAATTTCCTTCTGTGATGATGACTGTGGCTAGTACATGCACAGTATCAGAAGTGTCATCCGGCTCTTCTTCAGTAACTGAAGCACGTTTTCCTACCAATCATCTTCTTTGTGCACCAGTTACCTTGGAGCTGTAGTCTTCTAATTACCTATCTACAAAAGTAACTCTCCTTTTTTTTTGCAATGACAGCAAGAAGCTGATGAGCAGGTTCCTTTCTGATGTATGGTTTGAAGACCCTGGCTGATTAGCGTTGTACGTAAATGTTAAACATAGAGTCAAAAGTATATGGTGGATTGCATCACCTTAAGTCTTGAGCATTTCCATGTGAGGATGATACGAACGGGGCTGAGAACAAGCACAGCTCTTGCTGGGAGGTTCAGTAGATGCTGACTGTTTATAGACTTCCAGAACAAGCCCATTAAAACAAATATCTCATTAGAATGAAATATCTGTGGAATCATGTTTCTGACACAGTAAATGACAAAGTTTACTGTCATGTATGTTTCAGACAGTGAGTTGAGTATTCAGTGCTTTCCCTGTGCATACCAAAGGCAGTCTATGCACCGCACAGGTATTTGCAGGTATCAACAGATTCAGTTGTTCCTTGCCTATCTTTTAATCAGGGACATGGGTTTCCTCTTGAAGTGCAGGTGCTTTTCAATGAGGCAAGGATCTTTCAGAGAGGTCCTTCTTGCATAAGCTTTCGATATCCTATTATTTTCAGACACCAACTTTCCTAAAAAGAAGTGCTAACCTTCCTAATAGCCTGATAGTCACTCATTTACCTCAGGTGTCATAACATAACTTGAATTTTTTTTGCCATCCTGTATGTGTTCCAAGTCTTGGGTCACCATTATGGTTCTTGCTTCATTTCTGTAGTTCCTGCCACTAATAATGTCTTAGAAACGAGTTTCCCAGAGCAAGGTCCGTGGTGGTGCCATGCAGGAACATTTTCCTGTCATTTGTGTGTTCAGCCAGTGTCACTGACTTTTGTGTTTGGGAATTCTCCAGCAAGTTGTGTGTACAAGAAAGTCTGCTGCTGTCTTACTTCTGTGTTTCTCGTCCAGGCAGTAGGCAGTCGTATCTACACACTAACTGCCATCAGATTTTAGGCGCACTACGATCATCATTCTTTCTGCCAGTGGTAAAACAATTTGTCTCTCATTCATTGTTACAACTGAATGACATGAGAGTATTAATGATGCAGTCAATGAACATGCAGCTGAGACAGTTGCAAATTTCATGTTAAATGACATTTAGTTAGTCATAAAAAAGGCTTGTTCAGATAACCAACCAGTTAACTGCCATGCAGACAGCTTGCAGTGAGTGTCCTCGGATCCCTTTTTCCCACAATTGCTGAGTAGCCAAACAAGTAAAGGACTATTTTCTTTTAAGGTGTCCTTCAAGGCGGTATTTATTAGTAAAAAAAAAATAGGAATATTAACATCTAACTGGCACAATACTATTATCCAAGGGAATACTCACATGCTCTCTCCTCTGTGAAACACATTTATTCTGCAGCTGTCAGAAGTAGGATAGGCATATGTGATGTGAAAGATAGATACTGAAGGGATGATCACTCAGCTTTCCAGATCAGGAGCTGGTCCACACAGATGTGTAGCGAGACTCTTTGTAGCCAAGAGTCATATAACTGGCACTAATTTTTCTCAAAGAACTCTCAAGCTGCTGGGACAGACTGTCCACATGTGAATTCAACAACTGCAGTGGAAGAAAATATTCCCCTTGTCTTGTTTGCTGCTGTCCTTGTAGCCTTGTAGAATTTCTAACAAACATTGCAGATTGTTCAGCAATTTTCCTGTGCGCACCTTCAGATTTGAGAAACATCAAAACTGTCCTAAGCCAGAGCCATTTAAAAACCCCGAGGAGCCAGTGTAAAATCCCTGATGAGTGATTTGTATGTATGTCAATTTTGGTATTTTGATGCTGCCATCTTCCTTTCACTGCTGGTACACAGCATAGTAATTGCACTGCTGGATAAGGGGAAAGAAAGTTGAACCAGCGAGAATAATAAGTAAGAAATACACTGTTCGGTCCTCTTGCAGCTCCTGCTCTACAAATGCTGCTGTGTCCTCTGTTTAAAGGTTGATGAAACTTTTAAGCACGCAGCAGCCTAAGTTCCCTCATGTGTTGTACTGTTACTTTCTATCTGAAATGGTGAAATGATATGAGGAAAGAGTAATGAACCTCAAGCCTTCAAAGACTGAAAATATCAACTTTAATAAGGCATTGAAAGTTTGGGACTTCCCTGAAACTTACCTTGAACCAGCTTTAGCTTTTCAGTCCTAAGTTCCCATTTGTATCTTTGTGGGAACTATCATGACAAACCAGTACACCAGGGTGTCTCTGTAGCTCTGATCCTCGTTAACACATCCAATAAAGGAACTGAAGAAGAGGGGTTTTTACTCCTTTTTTAGATTCTCAGAAGGGTTTGGGCCTTTTCATTGTGTGCGAGCGGGAAGTTTGCAGAACAACAGATCCATGATTGCTAGATCCAACTGCTTTATTAAGAAACTAGAGGTGGGATTCAGCTCATGGATCAGGACACTTGTGCCCACAGGTGATCTAGGTGTTTAAACCCCGTTATGGTCCTTAGCAATCTAGCCAATACACCAGTGGAGTAGGCAGTCACTTTGACTAGACACCTACATGTGATCACCAAAGGCTCTCCAACTCCTTTGATGTAGTAGGGGGATCCCAGACACCTTCATCTGTAGAGACTCCTGCTTTTGGTGTCTGGCTCTGGGGGCTGGATTCCACCCCAGGGTTCACAGCCAGATCTTGCTGCCTTTTGTGGGCAGTCACCAAGAGGGCCTGGAGGCTGGAGCACACAAGCGGTCCACCACGTAACATCGTGAGGTATGAACATCCTGTGTTCTCATAGTCCAGATTAGCTGTCCATGTGCATGCTGTCACCCCAACAGACTTGTAGTTACAAGCATCAGGTAGGTGATGCCACACTGCAAGAGCAAGAACAAGAGCATCAAAATCTGGACCTCAGGTTGTGGATAGTAACTGCAAAATTCCACTGAGAAAACTGGAAACAAGAAATTATCCTTTAAATTTAATAAAATATGTCACCCACATTAAACAGGCAGCATAATACAGATTTAAATACAACTGATAGTCTAGAACTAGATGGAAAAATCGATTATATGTTCTACAGAACTGAAATGGAGACCTGGCTGGAAGTCTTCCAATGGAAAGATTTTTTCTTGCAAAGCGCTAACTACAGTTAACTGTCTTGAGAATACTTTTGGCCTTCAATAAAAAAAAAAATCAACTGAAGAAAAAGAATCGAAATATAATTTTAATAACATTGAACATTTTTCTATTTGGATATCATCATTCTTTTTCTTTGTATTATAGACTATAATCTCTTCCCAAAAGCTTATTTCAATGAAAGTCTTCATTTTTGCTAGCACAAGATGTTTTAACCATCTTGTATTTTTTCACAATTAGGATTCATTTGCAATATTCATTCTGGAATGAAAGAAACTTCAAAGATGTAAAATGCTCTCTGCAATGAAAAATCTAACTCCTGGATTAGCTGTTACTTTCCTCCACTGAAATAAACTTCACTTACTGGCTTGTTCTTTTATTTATACAAGAACACATGTCAGCTTTTGAAAACAAAGGACAGTTGTTGACTAGGACATTCTTCTCACACCTTACAATATGTCTCTATAAGAATGCAAGCAAATTTTACTTTTTTGATGCACACCATGTTCCTACAAATAGTTACATGATAAACATTTGTCTAAGTAACTCAGATTTATTAAACTTTGCCAGAAGGTTTGAAATCTACATTATATTATTTATTGAATTTATATTTAATTTTTCTTTTCTTTGTTCATCCCTGAGACTCAGGCTGAAAATTTCCCCAGTCTATATGGAATCCCTAATGAGGACAAGCAAAAAAGATTTACAGTTTTTAATCATGTGTCTGGATTTTCTTTTTAATTTATGGGAATAGTAATGAAAAAATACACCCCAGGACATGCAGAGAACTTGTCTGACAGTATGTCAACAGGGACTGCATATCTGAAGATAAAAAAATGGAGAAAATGACTACTTGACAGATTCTAAGGGAGGGAAGAAAGAGAAGCCAAGGAGAGCTGGCTTTTCCTCAAAGAAGTGATAGTAAGGGCACAAGGACAAACACTTGTAAAAAGAAGGCAGCCAAGGAACACCCTGCTTCACAGCTCAGCAAGGTTGCAACTGTTGGCAAAAGACTTAAATTTATTGTAGATTTTTTTATATCAGTCTTTGCTGCAACCAGGTAACCAGTGTGATCCATATTAGTGAAAAAGAGGCAAGACTTTGGCCTTTAGTAGTTAATTTTGATCCTCTCGAATTTTTTTTAATCAATAGTAAGGAAATAAATAGCACTTAGCATGGATTCGTCAAGAACAAATTTATGAAATAAATTGAATTTCATTCTGTGCTGGGGTAGTGGGCCTTGTGGGCAAGGGCAAGCGGCTTGACTTTAGCCAGGCACTGAATGCTGCATCTTGTCATTTTCATAAGCAAGGCATGGAAATGTGGTGTCGATGGAGGGAGTGGACATCTTTGAGAGCAGGCTAGACAAATATCCATAGGGAACGGCAAAACTTTTGGAGAACCAGGAAGGAGTAAGGGATTGGTGGGGTACCTTCCCCTCTATTTTTCTATGTTTCTGTGACTTTGTATGCACATAAAGGATTATTATTACCTGCTTTTGCATTCTGTTCTTGTCCTGACCTGAATCCCAAGCATCTGATTGACACTGAGTTCTCCATAGTACCTGTTGAATTACATTGCAAATGTTTCTCAGTTCCAAGTGGCATCGAGATCTGACGGCCTCTTCTGCCAGAGGAGTTTCTTTTTTCTTTAAAGTCATTACATTCAATGATGACACAAGGCAGAGAAAGGGAATTGTTATTTATCCCCACTTTGCAGACAAGAGAAGCCAGACTCCACAGAATCCATAGCAAAGCTGGTAACTGAACCCAAATCTCCCAGATCTCCAGAGAGTATCTTATGTGCACGACTACCCTATTAATCCTGCGGGCAGGACAGGCTGTCATGAACCATTGACGAGCCTCACATCAGCAACTGCCATCTTCTCTCTTTCTCAAGGTGAGTGAGTACAGGAGCGATTAGGCTGAGTCTGAATTGTGAAAGCCCAGGAAATACCCCGGGGGCTTGAACAGCCCAACGAATCCAAAGTTTAGATCTCAGCATTGCAAGCCAATGAGCCTTTCAAAGCTCCCCTCAGGTTGTCTGGAGCCACTCCCCAGCCCCAGATTTAGTTCCCTCTATACACTCTGAAAAATGTAGTCTATTTAATATTCTACCCACAACTTGGCTTGAGGCTACTTGAAGCTATTGTTTGGGGTTTTTTTCTGGTCTGTTAATTATACCTACAATTGGCAAACTACCATTTCTGACGTAAAGCTACACGTGATGTCTCTCCAAGCCAAATCACATATGATCTTAGGCTGGAAAGCTAGCAGCTAGCAGCCAAACACAGCAAAAACTGAACTCTGGAGGTACCCCCTGAGCATGTGTAGGCAGCAGCTAAGACAAAACGAGAAGATGCCAGAAGGACAGATCCTGAAGTGCTTGCTCAGTTTTTATGGCAAGCCTTTACTCAGGCAAAACTCTTACTGGTTTTAGGGAAGTAAAGGCTTTGGAGCTTGGATTTGCAGTGCTTATAGGCAGATGACTGTGAATCCAGAAGCCCCCCTGAGGGAAGAACGCCTCTGTGTTCCCTATTTACGTTGGAGATGTTAATACCAGGCTGTGCTGCTTCTCGCCTCAGTGCATAATGCACGGCGCCCTGTCCCTGGTGCAGAGAAGAGTCCCCAGGATGACTGGGACCGCCAGCAGCATGGCCACCTCTGATAGCTCAGCGCTGGCTGTGTAAAGCCGCGTGGGGTCTTGGGAGCACCCCTGACAGGGAAGATGCTCCCCTGGCTGCCTGCGCACCTGGGTGCGTAGTGTGAGGCAAAATGGTTTCAAGCGAGCTTCTCTCATGGCAGCAGAAGAGGCAGAGTTGTACGTCTGCGGGTCTTTCTTTCAGCAGTAGCTGGAGTTGTGTTAGCTGGTGGCGTTAGCTCTGGTGCCCAGCAGCGCTGAGACGACACTGCTACACATCTCCTCCTCTCACGCTGCATCACCAGCCCCACTGGTTTGGAGACGTGAGAGGTCCTTGCGGAAGACACCCAGGCATAGGGAGACCCATCTCACACAGGGGAGCTGTCCCTGCAGGCAGCAGGGATCGGCTTGCAAGGGCTGCCTGCCTCTGCAAATAAAATTAAATGCAAACAAGCCTCCCAAAAGCAGTACAGAGCCTTGATCTCCTGCCCTTTGTGAATCCCACATGTACAACAGCCCAAGGTGACAGGGAATTTTCACTCAGCACTTCCCCGTGATGGCACGGTGATGGATCAAGGGAAGCCCACCCCCGTTGCAGGTCCTTGGTAGTCATGCTTCACTGTGGTTGGGTAGACCAGAGGAGAGGAAAAGGGCATGGACTCAGAGCTGGCCACGAGGTAAAGGGCAGGCAACCTCCAAGAATTCCCTCTGAATTCATGCATTTTCCTGGGAAACCACCGGATTTGGCCACCAAGGCCTTTCCCATGGGAGAGGCCATGTCTGTCCTCCCAAGTGACAGCCAGCCAGCAAAACCCACAAGGATGCTTGTGATCCTTTCTCTTGCAGCCCACACCAGGAGGGACAATTCAGGCCTAAACAGTTACAACTTTTAGCAAATGCAAGAAGAAATCAGAACAGAATAAAAACTAACCAGAATGGAATAAAAAATATTTTCATTTTGCAAAGTCTGTGGTGAATAGTTTTTCATGTTTTTCACAATTTGTGGAATGTTTTCAAAGTATTTCAACTTTCTGGTAGTTTAGCTTTGAGTCGCTGCCAAATACAATAAACTAAGTGGTGGCCACATGGTAGCACTTTTCCCTATTTTTTCACTTTTCCCTTTGTTACCCTAAGCTTTCAAGACATTATAAAAATGTGGAAGTTCTGAAAATTTAGAGAGCGGCAGAAGGAAAATGAAAAGAAAAGTGACGAGTGGGGAGATGAACAGGGGTTATTCAAGAACAAAAGGTCAACAGGTTCTGATCTGGCAAATGGGTCTTTTCTCAGAAATTTGAACAGACTGAATGGAAATTGCAGGGCCACCCTCACTCAGTTTGTGTAGCCTCTGACTCCACTGGCAGATCCACTGTACAGAAGCATAAAATAATTTTGTGCCACAACGTTTGTGCCTTAATTATAAGTGCATTTCATGCCATACATCAAAGAAGTCTGAGGCAACTTAATTTGGCCAATTAGTTTGAGATCGGGGCCAGTGACGTCCCTTATGTAAACATTTTGGAGCCAGTGCAATCCATTTCCTTCTTTGCACAAATAAACCTCTCTTTTCTGTAAAATTTTGAACACAGAAAGAAAAATTGTCTAGAACAAGTCCCTTGGTAAAAAGGATTCTTTCTACAGCTACTCAAAAGAAGGTGTTCTACAAGCAAAACTGTAAAGTCATATAAAACAATGTTCCCGTCCCAACAATGAAACGGGGTGCTCTGGCTTGCTGCTTGTGCAATGGCAAATCGACGTGGAGGGGAAGCCCAGCGATGGCTGGACCAGCAGCAGCCAGCATGGTGGTGGTGGTGCTGTTCTGGCTGGTCCCTGGTGGGTTTGGGGACCGAGGCCAGACAGGCACTGCTGGAGGGCTCGCGGGGTTTTGGACAGCCCGGCGGTGAAAAGCTGCTTTCCCAATTTGGCAGCTGTGACTGGGCTCAGGCTCAGTACTTTGGTAGTAAAGTTGCAAATATAACACAGAAATACAGAATTTAAAAAAATATTTCATCTTTTTCCTGCCCACTTCAATAGATTTCCCAACAGAATGTTTTGTTTGTAGAAAATAATAGAAACTTGACTGCTGCTTTATATTAAAAACTTGTCATTCCCATGTCACTCTTGCATGATGCAGGGTGGAGTCCACCATGATCTGGCAAACAACAAGGGAAGGGGAAGAGGAAAGACGTGACGAGGGGGTTGGCATATTTGAGCATTTACCTCTTACCAAATTAATCTGGAGCAGCAGCGTTGCTGGGAAATAAAATAATGTAAGAGAATTTACAGAGCAACATCTGTTTCAGAATTCATTATTGAGGAAAAGGGGAACACAGGTACACCAGGGGGATTTGGGAAATCTGAGATTACAAGCAAATGTGTCACTCAACGTCCGTTATTTTCTGTTTCTTCCAACTTTGCTCAACAGATGAAAAGAATTTGAGTCCAGCTAAAGAGTGTATGTGAGGCTTAAAAGTATTATGGTACTCATTATCCTTTATGCAATCCGTTTTAATGATTTGTTCTGTGGCCATATATAGGATCACAAATGCAATAAAAGTGGGAAATGTTGAGTTAAAGCAATGGTCTGGCATGGTGATGTCAACTATACAATAAACAAATGTCAATGCAGAGCTGTAGATAATCTTTTTATCCTAATCTTGAATTGATCCGATACCAGATGTATACACACTTCATGAAAATTCCTTAGCTTTGAAGGAAGAGGACAATAAGCTGTAACATAAAGTCGAATATATTTATATGTGTGCTTCTCATGGGTAATATATGTTACAGGCAAGAAGGCAAAGGGCCCTTGTCTTTCCTGCAAACAATGCCTATACCTCTGTGCCAAGCATGACATGCTTTCGTGAGCGTGGAGGCTAAAAGAATCACTCTGGGCTGGTAAAGATCTCCCCAATGGCAGGTAGGTCATTAAAGGCACAAAAAAATCTTTATAACGAAAATTTCTTTTACCATATGAGAGAGATCTGTTCCAGTTTACACAGGGAAAGTCCCAGGTTCAAAATGCTAACTGTCCCCCAGGACACCTGAGCTTTCTCTCTGTACAATGCAAAGAGTGAAGTACATTGTTGTGAAACATCACATAAACACACAGACACACTGAAATAGCAATCCTGGGCAGCTAAATCTGTCTTTTTGTTCCGGGCCTCTTTTTAATTCTGTTTCTATGAGATATTTATGTCCAACAGAAGCTTTTACATTATAACAATTGCATTTTAAAAAAACCCAACAACCCGTTGCATCAATCGAGCAGTGTCTTGGGGCTGGCTCAAGCCAATGAGAATCTTTCCATTGACGTCATTAAGCTTTTATTCAGGCTCTTAATCTGCAATCAATCAACCCTTAATATTATTCCGCACCGAACTCCATGCCTTGTTTTGGTGATAGAAAAAAACGAGACCAAATGCTTGTCCCAGCTACCAGTGCTGGCAAAATTGCCTGGGACATGATTACATTTTCAGTGAGCCTCAGTCAGGAGTTCTCCTGAAACGCACTATTTTGCCTTTTCTCCCTTGTGTACATTCCTCTAGCTTCATGTTTTGGCTTTGGTGCTACACTGGGCTGTCACTGCTGATCTAAGCCGAGGAGCCCAGTCCTGTGGCATCCCGAGCGCTGCTCGGGACAGGCAGCCGGAGCCACGGGCTGGCTCTAGGGGCACGCGGTACTTCCCAGAAACAGGCTCTGATACCTCCTGAGGTAGCATGAGGTATCTACTAATGGTGCTGAGAAGCTGCATGAGATTGTCAGGAAAAAAAGTCATATAAACCCTAACCTTCCTTGGCCTCTCCCAGTGCTGTGTTTGGTACATCTTGTTAACATTTCCATCTCCAATGCCTACAGCCACAGCTGTGTTTTCCTGTGGGGCAGTGACTCTGCACAGGCCGCCACGACAAGGAGCATCCGTCTAGGGGCTCTGATGATAGGGACTTTATGTTCTAGTGGTCTTTCTGGTATGCCTTCATCATGTGTCTTCTGTTAAAGGAAAGGGAATGGGTGCCCGGCTCTAGCCCTGCAGGGGCGGTTGCACAGGGCTATATACAGCTCAAGAAACATCATCCCCCACCCAGGACTATGGTGTGGCTGTAACTGGAGTGAAACAAGTTTCCTCAATTAGCAGCAGAAAAGAACAGGCAAAAAGGAGGAAGCAAAAAGTAGGGCAATATCAGAGGTGTCCGAAATGTGCTTTGGGTACACTGGACATCCAGAGGTCACCTGGAAGAGGAGTGACAAAAGGGAAGGCTGCACACCAGAAAGAAGGTCAAACGCAGGCAGTGTGGAAACGTGCACAACAGTGACCGCAGAGGTGCCAGTGACTGCAAGGTCATGGGTGGGAACGGTGGCCTGCTGCTTCCTATTGCCACTACGTGTCTGTAACACATTTGGAAATCATTCAACAAAGGCTTGGCCATACTTGCTTCAGTGCTTAGGTGTCCCTGAAGGAATAAAAAATTAACCAGCAACCCCATGAGGTCAGACAGCTGGGGAGAACAGTTTTAACCTTGAAGGGCAGAACATCCAGGATTGCTCTTGAGGCTTAGGACAGCAGAGCTATAGGTACCCACCTATATCTGAAGGTGTCAGAGTCTTTGCCCAGTGACTAAGCTGGAGGCCAAAGGGGCAGATTTGGAGGAATACAGAGCACCCAGATCCAGACTGCAGGTCCAGAGAGTGTCCACATATCTAAAGTAGACCAGGAGCAAAGCAGGCACCACTTCCAGGTCTCTCAAGTCTTGGTCCCACATCTTGCTCATGCTGACTCCCTCATTCATGCCATGGGCTGAGGGGTGAAGTGTGCAGATTTGGGATAGGAAAGGAAACTATCATGGGACACAGAGATACAGAGCTCAAGGCTGGTCTGCCCTGCTAGCAGACGGCAGCCTTCTCTCAAACCAGTCAGCAAACAGTGCCCAGCACTGGTGTTGGGGACTGGAGAGGCAGGAGTGCCCCAAAGGCTGAACTGGGGGGTCAGGGAGAAAGCAGCGGAGTAGCTAAGCTCAGAAGCATGCTTAAACTGCTGACACATCTGGGTGAGGGTTAAGGTGGTCTGGGCTCTCTCACAGAAGGCTTTTTTTTTCCTAGGCAGTGTATAGGAAAAGGGCCATGGGTCTGTCCAGCCCTTCACTGGGAGCAGTGCTGCAGGCGCTCAGAAGAAAATACCAGTTCTTTCTGTTCATCCAAGAACCTTGCTGTATGAGTAACTTCATTACAATGCTAAAGCTTACGTACTGCTAACCTAAGACTTAATTTGTGGCAAAGCCATAAATTAAATTATTCTCTTCTCTCATTGTTCATCGTTTCTGGGAAGATATAAGCAGATACAAGTCACAGCTAGAAAATGAGGAGTAATTGACGGAGCAGCCAGAGGGCTTTGTTGTAGCCACGTTCATTTTGTGCTTGTGAATCATGCCAACAACAGTAAATATATTTACACACATTAGTAGCACATTCAGGATAATCTCTTGGTGTGTAAAGTATGTGCAGGTACTCTGATGCTATATATTCTGCAGTGATATGCTGTATCAACAACACACATCTCTGTTTCTGAATTACTGCTGAATATTCCAGGTGCTTTATAAGACTGAAAGCCTTTGCACTATAAATCACAGGAGAGCAATAATTTTAGCCTTTCACAATGAGAAAGCTTGTTCTGGAAAAGCTTTCCCTCTGAAAGGCCCCCTCTTGACTTTGGGTGGTTTGTGCTTGCAGGTGTCCCTACTTTTCTAGGCTAGAATTTATAGATAGAAACTAAAAAACAGATCTATGTCTTCAGTATTTACCACAGGTGTGACTATAATATAGCACTAAGGTAACGGGGCAGTGAGACCTTTCTTTATGTGGCTTATGGCCACAGAAAATTAAAAAGTTTAAACCGAGGAGGGACGCAACATGTTACGTGCAGAATTGTTTCTTGTTCAGTATTGCTACTCCCTGGTCGCAGGGGACCTGCTAAGAGCCCAGCTGCTGTCACAAGGGTCCTGCCATTTCAGGTGTCCTTAGAGACCTACCATCTGGACATGCAAGAAATGCAAATGTCAGTTCACAAGACACAATTTTCTCGCTCTCAGCACTGCAGGAAAAAAGCCTGGAAAATATGAAATTAATTTAATTAATGACTCACAGAAATTGAGAGGAAAAAGTATCCAAAGTAAGTTATGGTACAAAATACCATGATTTTTAAATCAAATTGATTGGGTGTGACTGACCAGCCTGTATTCAGAGGTGTGTCAGTCCTACAGCCAGAGAGGCCAGTCTTTCTCCAGCATTGTAAAACTATTCAAAATGGACTATACCCTGATTTTGCACCCTAATAATGCAGCTTGGCCAACTTCTGTTGAATTAATCTTCTAACTAAACAGCTGTAAAGCAGGGCTGATTGCGTTGGAGCTTGAACATCTCTGCTCAGCACATGCAAAACAGAGGTCCGTCAAAGAAGAAGGAGATGGACCACAACCTGTCTGGGAAATGCAGGAGGGCTGCGATGTATGGCTGGGCAGCCCAGTATGGGAGGAAGGCTGCTCTGCCCACCCTGAACCTGCCACCCGCGGTAGGTCTGCCCCGCTTTGCATTAGCAAGCAGCAGTTGCTGGAGTCAGCTGAATCATGCAAAAGGTTTTGAGGAAAATCATGGCTGGAGCTCTGCACACAACTGCTTTGTTTCTGACACACTGACTAACTGGAAAAGGAAGAAGAAAAAAATAATCATCCATCTGGGTCAAACGAAGGAAGAGGATTAAGAAGCAGCGCCGAGGGCCCCGAGGTACCTGGACAAGCATTTCCTCAGAGGGGATTAGCACAGCCAGGCTCATGAGCTGAGTTTCCAGCTGATTTGCTTCCCCCATCCCCAGCCTCCCCGGGTTGGGACACCTGCAGAAAGCTGCCGGAGTGCCACGGCCGAGCGCCTGCTCTCTGGCCCCTGGCAGGGCTTCTGCCTCTGGGCGGAGGAACCCACCAACCTGGGGCAAGCTGCAACTCGCCTTGACCCAAAAATGATGGCAGGGAGGGGGACAGGCTCTTTACCTGGTACTGTCCAGCCTTCTGTTCCCAGCCGCCAAAAGGTAAGTTAAGGAGGACTGGGGTTGTGCTGTTATTCTTCTGGATAAATGCTACTGACGTCTGGGCAGCCTCAGCTGGCAGGGCTTTTGGATTTCTATTCTTATATTTGTATATTTTAAGCTCAAGAAAAGCAGCTGAGGTCACAAGCTAGGTACTTTCAGCAGATCCCAGGGAGAAAAAAAGCCAACAAAACTATCTAATAAAAGTTCCCTTAGAAGGCGGCTATCTCAGCATGCCTGCTGCCCGCCTCCAGCACGCCGGCACTGGGTGATGCTCGGCAAGGAGGACTGCGTTGGGATGGGGATTGGCAGCGCTCCCGCAGGGCGAGCTTCTGCAAAAGGAGATGGGAAAGCAGGGCCAGACCTAAAAAGCCGTGCTAGTCCTATGGCATCCGCAACCGGAGGCCACTTGCTGACCTCTGCCGACCTTGTGCCTGAGATGTGTTCTTGGTTTCGCCTCTGCAGGCACCCGTTTCACAAGGGCACGCTATAAACTTGGCGAGCATGTCGGTGCGGGCTGAAGGCAACCAGCAGGAAAACAACCCCAGGTCTGTTTTTTTCACTCTTTCTAAATATACGGGCAGTGACAGGTGTAAAATTACACCAACCAGGCAATAACTCAGACCTCTTTGAGTGCCAATTATGTGTCTTTTTACAACATTGGGCCTCTGCCTGAACACATCATTTAGGAGAAAAATATGTTGTAAAAGTGTATTAAATCAAAAGAATGCTATAAAAATGGTTCTTACTATTGGTCTCACTTGTTTAATATTCAATCTTTTTCTCTGCTCCTCCCCTGTTCTGGGATAAATGAGCTCTGGATGCCCTGTGTTGCGTGCACAATCTTGTAGATTTAGCGAATAGGCCATCAAAAATAAATATACAAAAATCTTAGCCATGTATGGTCTCCAGCCAGGGAAAATGGCTTACAAAACCCAGAAAGATGACCACCCATAAAAAAATGTTGGACACTACTATTTTGATGGCAGGGACTCAAGCTACGCAGTGTACGGCACAGTTTACAGAAGAGGAATCTGCTAATTTAACACAGCGGCTTGGCAGGCAGAGCAGCTTGCCGCCGGGGCACATGGTCAGGCTGGATTATGCCCTGGTGCCAGTGGTTGCCACCAGAAGTAAGAGTTTAGCCTAGGCTTTGTGATTTGGACAGAGGCGGAGATGGTGGGATCCTGCCTTTGCTAACAGGAATGGTTTATGTAGGGATTCATTTGCCAACTTCATGAGTGGAACCACTGCCTGCCCTGAAGCCTGGGGGACTTCTGCGGCTGACCAACGAACCCCTTCAGTGGAAGAAGACTCAAAGAACATAGGCAAGGATGATGTGCTCATGAAACTCAGAAAAGCATGTAGGAAGTGACCACAGCTGTTGTAAAGGAAGTTGAACTTATCTCAACACAAAGGGGACTGGAGGGTAGCCTTTGTTTTAGATAAACAGCTATATCAGCTGTTTGAGTGGGTCAACTGGTTGTGTAAATAATGGCCTTCTCTAAAATAATCAACAGGGAGCATTATCCTCCTGAGCCAGCCAGACCAGCATGGGGGAAGTGCATTTGTGGCTCAGCCCAACACAGAGTCTAAAAATTAACCAACCAACAAAACGAACCCTGAAGAGAGCAAAGGGCTTGAGCTGCCTTCAGCCAGTAATGGGAATCATACTCGTATTGCAATCCAACTGCATGTTGCAACTGCTGTGTTGTATTTGCATTGTGATTTCAGTACGTTGCTGTATCGCTCTGTTAAATCAGAATGCCATGCAATATCAAATACCTACAAATAAGTAAATTTAATATTAAACATCAAACCCTCCTCATGTGGAACATCTAAAAGAATCTGGTCAGAGGGTATTGGACTCTGACAACTTCATGTCTTACTCTCACCAGCAGACAGGCTTAGGAATTGATTTCCTCAGCCTTCTGGAGCATGTTACTCCTGTCAGTAAAGCTGATTGCACATTCTCTGTAGAGGTTATCACACTTGGTGTCACTGCAGCTTCCAGTGTTTCCCTGTAATTTCCCAAACTGCAGACTATTAAGAGAACTAATGTGAAACCACAGCTTCTTCGCAAACTTCCCAAAGCATCACACAAGCCTCCAGAAACCCTCTCGCCTTCATGCCCCCAAGTTTCTACCCAGGCTCATCTCCCCCATTTCCTTATCCCTCAGGTCACTCACACTCAGCATTGGGACTCAGATGAACAGAAAAATTGTGTGTTTATTATTTGTCCATGTTCTGTACAGCTGAAGGGGGAAGGCTGAGCCCTTGTTCTTGAACAGAAGCATGCAGGATGATTCAAAGCAAGATGCCCATGTTTTTATTTACATATTTATAATTATATCACACACTATAACGATATCTTATAATGTGGTATTACAATAATACAATAATATATTTGAGTAATTTTTATTATTACATATAATGGTATATTTTTATATTTAAAGGTGTATGTTTATCTTTTTCTGCCAACCAATGCAAACACTAGACTAGAACCCAGAAGCCCTAAAATAGTTGAAATGTAACAAATGCACATGGAAGTGCCTTGTCTTGTCGCACAGACATATTTATAAGAAATCATTTCACACATACAGTTATGCTGCTGATTGATAGACATAGTTTCCTTTTGCTGACACTGTATTCCTCAGTCTGTGGAAGCTGTTTCTTTCCTTACAAGCCCCATTTTAATAACACTTCAAGCCATTTCAAAATCTGCACTGCAAGCACAGTCAAGGGGTGTAGAGCAGTGTAGAAATCAGGGCGAGAAGGACGCAGCCAAGTCTGATATTTCTGAGCACAACTATGTGTACTGCTGTGATTAAGAGGTACCCCTTTTGGTAAAGGAGCTGCAAAGCAAGACTCAGGGGTTACACATTCCCATGTATGGGAGAAAATGCACATTTGTTAACATAAAGAAATAATCTGTACCAAGCTTCAGACACATATTCCCTGGGTTGCTAGCTTCAGCTAGCTCCTTTTAAACTAAGGTGACTTGCTGTAGGGTTTTTGCATATGAATCCATGACAAAGCCTGAGGTACCCACTCCACTTTGACCTTCTTAATATCCTCCTAGCCCCGGGCCACCTTTACCCTTTCTTAATTTACTCCCAAAACCCTAATTCACAGCAACCTCATTTCAGCCAGGGATAACGAGATGCTTCCTGAACTCTCGGGTCATTTCTGAGCATCATCACAACCCTTCCTTCCCTCCGATCACCATTGCCAAAGCCTGAGCTGGAAGTTTATCCTTTTAGACCCATTTACATTTCAAACTCAGATCAACAAAAGCAAACAAGGATAAAACAGATTTAGTGGAGCAATCAAGCAGTGAAAGAGGCTGCCCTTCCCCACAGGAGGAACCTGCCTGTGAGGCCCATTTGCTCTCGCAGGCATTGCAGAGGGAGGTGGGGGGAGAGCCGGGGTGCTCCTGGGTTTGGGACATTTATGGTTCTTAGGACTCCAGCAGGTTCAGATGTAGCAAATTGCTGGACAGTGGTATTGAGCATCTTTTAGAAACCTAAATAAATACAGTCAGAGTAACGGTCCAGTGGTTCTGAGACAGTCAGCAATTAACGGCCCTCTGGGGAAAGCCTCTGGCTAATTGGTTTATAAAACTCATCAAACTGATCAACATCAAAAACCAGGTTAGGAGAAGGAAGGAAAGTGCACTTGTGAAAGGAGATTTTAATTGCTATAAGAGGGCAGCAAAAAGACTGCAATAGCTGCTTGTCTTACCTGTCCACCTTGGAAAGGCCAAAGCCTGCAAATATAATGCCACAGATATATTCTGTAGGATGCCCTGGCATCAGCTTGAATCTATTTGCAGGAAAACCCATGAAATATTTATGTGCTTTGGGTCCGTACAGAATACTGCATTGGAGGCAGGGCAAACTCTGAGGAAAAATGCCTTTTATCTAAAGGGTTTGGCTTGTTAGTAAGATTGGACCAGCAGATGGTAAATACCAGTTTGTAATACAGTATAATGCAGTTTGTTGCAGAAAAATGTAGCATAATTTAGTATGAGAGCAAGGCACCAATCACCCAGAGCAATGAGCAAGGAAAGGATTGAGACTATTATGGAAAAATCATTGAAACCATAAGGCCAGCACACAGCTGCAGTAATAAAGTCTATCATAAAGTGGAAGGGACTGTAAGAAAGAAGGACTTAGTGTAGATGGTATTAGCCAGAGCCGCATCTGCTCTAAGCCCCATACCACATAAGGGGGCTGTTAACGGCGCAGGGGAGTACAGGGCAGCTCAGGGCCTGGGCATCTATTTTACTACCAGGTTTAGGGGGAGGAGGTGACCTACACGGAGGTTCCAGCATCCCACAGGATGCTCTCCTACAACAGAGAGGGAAGTAGGCACGGAGCAGAACCCAGGTTTGTAACTGTTAGGTCTTCAAGTCCTTATGTAGACAAAATTTCCTGTATTTTTCACATGTGCTTTCTTTGTTCAGCTCTAAATAAGGCCCAGGTACATATTTTGCTATTTGTGTGACCAATCTGCAACTCCGGACAATTGCCGGTGCCCTGATGCTGAGCGAGCATCGTACAGAGGCATACCAAGTAGCCAGCACCCATGAAAGCTTCCCACCATCCTTTTCTAAAACCTACCTGACCCTCAAATTCCACAAAACCTGGGCTAGATTTCTCCAGAGAAATATGGGAAAATCTCTGATTTATTTAATACCATTATTCTGAATTTTTTGACAAAGTGCTTTCTCAAATGACCACGATTTTCTGATTTGTTAAGCAAAAAGATTCAATTTAGATCTGAAAGTCAAGCTGAGGCTCCCCTCCTTGTGTCTCATTCCCAGCCCCAAACAGCCTGCAGACCAGGCTACGCTGAATTACCCCTGGGTGTTGCACGCCATTGTACCCCAGCCCTCAGCACCGGGGACCATCTTTGTCTTCTGTGGGATTGCAGAGTGATGGATGAGCTCAGAATCTAACTGAGCAGGTATTAATGAAGTTTAATACTGTTGTTGGCCAGCCACAGTGACAACCACTTGATAGCTAAAGAAACGATTACATTCCACAAGAAACCATATAATTAAACCTACAGGAACCTCCACATCAAACCCAAGTACGTGTCACTACCCCAGATGAAAGTACACATGAGGCATAGAAGGGGGAGAGCTTTTACTGCCTCTCCTTTTACAAAGGCTTATGTGTTTGAGAAAGAGGCCAAGCAGCCAAGGTGAGCTAGCAGAGAAGATGTAAAAGAAGCCCTTGAAACAAAAACACCCTGATAGTGCAATATAAAAAGCTATGCAAGAAAGAAAGGGTGTCTGACTGGGTTGGAGGTGTAAGAAAGAGATTATCCCCTTTTGTCTGATTTTTTCTGTGATTTGTGACCAGTGCATGCCCTTAGTCCATTAACAGAGGTGCATCAAAAGAAATACCTTCCTCATCACCGCTTTTTCTTTTAAACAAAATAGTCCACCATTCCTTTACTTGGCTAAAAGCTTATGGTCAAAAGGGAAGGGCAGTACTGCTGCTGCCTGAGGTGCAGGAGTGCAACTCAGCCTCTGCACCATGAACGCAAAAAAAGGAGCATGTGAAAAAAATTCTCACAATTGAAGTCACTGGACTGGTATTCTGATTTCACACATGGAATATATCTGCTAAGGAAGCAGATGCCAATTTTATACAGTCAATCTTTAGAGTAAAACCACACTTTAAATAATGAGGGAGTGGGGAAGTGCATCAAAGGTTGGAATGAAACTTCACGTTACCATGAATAAAGGATAGCAGTGCTCTGGATGCCTTCAGAGCTGAATCTGTGTGATTTTCTCATAAAGAAGTTAAGTGAGCACAATGGAGTTGTGCGCACATTAATTCACTTCCCACAAATAGAGAAACATGAGGCATCCCGAGCCCTCCCACTCTCCTGGACCCAGGCCCAGTTACCCAAGTGCACGTCCTGGTTGTGTGTCGAACGGCACAATCTCAGAGTCACTTTTAGCCAAACTCCCCATCTTGGCCCATGTGCTCAGCACCCCGAGTAAGGTGGAGCCCACTGCACCCCTGCAGCACAAGGGCCACCGCAACAAGCTCGAGCCCACTTGCCAACCCGCAGAAGGGCTGGCTGGGGGTACCCATGGCAGTACCTACCAGACCTGAAAGGGACAATGCAACTGTCTTCAAACCACTTCAGAGCAAGGCTTCCCGTGTGCTGAAGGTCGGGGTCCCAGTTTGCCCAGCAATGTGGTCTCCCCTCTCCTGTCTATCTTCACTGCAGACTTGATCAGCACCAGGGTTACAGCATTGAGTTGAATGACTGTGTTTTCACCAGCGCTGTGCTCTGTCCCCGTGTCCCTGGGACATCCTGGAGCATATTCCACATCTCTTCAGGCAGCAGAAGTGAAGCCACGTTACGCCTCTGCAGCCACGGGGTGCGGGTGAGGGTCCTGTCCTGGAGGGGCTCTGGGGGACGGTGCCGTGGGAAGGCTGGACGCACTAGCCTGCTCCCTGAGCACTTTGGCTTCACACCCCCCTCCAGGCCAGCCAGACCTAGTGGAAAATGGCATTCACTTTGTATGAGCAGGATTTGCCTCAGGAGAGGGGAGAGGTTAGGGATAGAGTGTGCCAGAAATTATGATCAAAACTGTGAGCCAGCCTCGATCCAAACAATTTTAACTGGAGACACTCTGAGATAGAAAATACAGCCCTAATGTATGCTCAGTTGCAGCTGCCCCAACTTTGTTATTACTATCATCCTGAAATGGGAAGTGGAACAGTGTAAGTGACCTCTTTCTGTGTGATTTTGTGATGACTACAAGACAATACTTTTACTGTTATATTTTTACATTATGCTCTACTAGTGACTTCCCCTAAAATAATGAAACAATAACAACAACAATTAAGGAAGTGTAAAATATGGTTTGTTTTTAAACTGTATTTAAAAAAATAAATTAAATTACTTTTTCCAGGTGGACGACTTCTGAAATTTCTTGTTTGAAAATAGCTGTTTTTATTCGTGTTCAGAATGCTCATTTTTAAAACCCATATTTCCTGCAAAACAGGAATGCGAGGTTTGAAGAGTTGAGCTCTGAGTGACAGCCCAGGCTTTGCCGTAGGGGAACACACCTTCTCTGTAGCCTCACTCCAAACCTCCAGGACAGCAAAGGGAAGGCATCAGCCATGAGAGCTCCATGGGGTCGAATCTTTCTTGTCTCTGCATAGCTTTTCTCTGTCCTGTTAACCACAGCAGCAGCAGCACACACAGAACATACATGTGGGCTACTTGGCCATTGCGGTAAGTAGCACACAAACCCTGGCTAAAAGGACAGTCCAGCCCGGGCAGAGAGGACCACTGCCCACTGGTAGTGCCTGGGCTGCATCCGAGTCCTCTTCACATAAGCACTTTCACCCGGACGGTACAAATTGCCGCTGTTGGTACAGATCCTCATCTGGAGCAGGATCACACCTTTGCCAATTGAGGCGAAGCCCCAGATAGGATTCAAGTCATGCGGGCTGGAAACAGCATTCTCATGAAGTTGCCAGACCAGGGCAGGCACACCTTTGCCTCCTCCCCCCAGCCCACTCCCCCCGGCAGCACCCCGCTTCTCCCCTGCCTCTCCAGACAGGGGGTACCAAAGAGGTAGGAGGAGGGCTGGCAGTCACTGCAGGACTGGGGAGTAGCATCACAGCTACAAAATCCTCCCCTGGGCCTTCTGACCATGTAATCCGCAGCTTGCCTTTCGTACATCCAGAAGTGTAGAGGGGTTCAGGCACAGGTGAAGGATCTAGTTTAGACATCTGCACGCTGGAGCGATGCCTCCCTTCCCACCTCCTGTAGTCTGAGTATATAGCGGGTCCTCTCTGCTCATTAACTCTGGGAGAAATCCCTGAGTGCTGCCACTAAAGCTCATTACAGCTGCCAGAGGCAACAAAGGGAGTCTTGCGGTGAGCAGTTACAACAGTTTAGCTCCACTCGGCCTCCAACACATCATCATGTCCTGATGAGATATCCAAAAACAATGTGCAGCTGAAAGGGATCACTACAGAATTGGCAGCCCCTAAGGGACTTTTATTTTATCAATGTACTTCGGGATAATTACCCCAAACAATTTTAAATGAGGCTAAGGAAAATACCTCCACCCTTTTTTTTAACTGCAGCTGCTAATTTGTAGCAGTTCTTAAAACAATGGATCCTTGTGTGCTATAAGAAACTTTGATCTGGCGTGGGTCCTTTCCTGAGGAGGCTCCAAGAAGAAAAAAGAAGCCCAGCTCATTCCAGGACAAAGCAAAAAGCTATGTTTTTAAATGCTCAGCATAACTTTCAGATTCATTTTGAAACATCTGCATAATCCAAGTACAGATCAAAGCCTGGATGCCTGAAAATATTCCCCCGATGATGAATGCAGCATTACAGAAGCTTCATACATCACACGACAGGTGGTGGGACACCGAAGGATCACATTTCTGGAGCCACTCAGGATGCGTGCCAGGAGGAATTTCACACATGAAACAGATCAAGCAAAAGCTGTCTTGAGCTCCGTTTTGAGCGATGTACAAACCTCTCGGTCCTCACCTGGCTGCTGTTGCAGGCCAGCACTGGAAGGGCCTCAGGAGCCAGGACCTGCGCCTCGGTGCTGGGCTCGGGCTGTGCTGTGCAGGCAGGGACCTGGCTCCAGATCAAAGCTTCCCGGGCTCATCCGGGCAAAGCACTTGAGTCAAGGAGCTCTCAGGTACAACCCGCATGGAGCTTATCTTGGGGCGCTGTGCTGACTGATCTGCAAGTTACAGCAGTTAAGGTAATTAAATTGTCAGTGAATTTTCTTGTCAGTGAATTATAGATCCCTTTAGGCTCCTGCTGTCAATGATGAGGAAGATAGTGGTTACTGTTAATGGAGCCAAGGTTGGTAACAAGCTGCCCCCTAAGGAATGTTCCGCTTTGGGGGCAGGCTTTTTAGGGAATGTTCAAAAAAGAAAGATTTTCTTTATTTGGGACAGAAATTCCAGTGCAGTCACAGTACATATAGCAATACACTCATATATACATATATTCATGCACATGCACAAAAATAAATATTTTTTATATCTATAATGTACATATTTTTATATATATGCAGTTATTTATACAAGGCTTTTCCCACTAGATTAGTTCAGTGCAAAAGATATCTCGGGTAATGCTCTTTGCATTGCGTTTGCTTTAGCTTTTGCACTGGAAGGATGAAAAGATAATTTTCATTAAAATTTTAAAATGTTTTGTAAGCTTGTTTAATTTGCCTTTTGTGATCCACTCAGGTTGTTGGGAATGGGATTCTGTGAGCGCAGAATTTTAAAGGGTACTGTCCTCATCAATCACAATCCCAGCACACTGCCCTGGAGAAGAATTTATAAGCGTTGTACTGCATAAGCATAAACCCAGTATAAGTAGATTTAATGGGATCTTCCCCTGGCATGAATACATATTCCTTCATCCTGGGCTAGAAACACAAATACAATCTATTTACTTTATCTAACTCTCATCAAGAAGTTTGCAGTTTGCAGTGAAACTGTGACCACTGCATGTAGAAATCTTGGATGAAGAAATTCTCTTCTCCCAGAAAACACATAAACAAAAGTCTATATCCTCCTTTATTTTGATGGGATGGCTCTGCCCTGCAGCTAACCTCCCACACTCAGCTATCATTGGAAAACATCATCGGGAAGCAACACTGGTGTGTTCCTGGATCCGCTTGGGAAGCATTTCTGAATGGTTCTCGCTAGACATAACTATTGCTAGGTGGCTAAATGCACATTTAGGGACCCAGGCTTAAAAACTGGCCTTGGGACTGCATGTTACTTCAGTTAGAAACAAGAAGCTGGTGTCATTAAAAAGAAATTAAAAAGAAGGATGTTCACAAATAAAATAGCACCCTTCAATAAACAAGGAAAGTGTGTTGGCTCCCAGCCAGCGGCACTTACTCCAAAGCAATTTCAAGATAATGGCTCATTCATTAAGAAGTATTGCTCAACAGCAATGTAGCAAGGGTGATGTGCAGGAGTCAGAATCCCCTTTGTGCCAGGGCTGGGGTCTGGGAACAACCTGCCACCCCTCCGCAGGGTGCTACCAGCTGCAGTCCCCTTGATCAAGGCAGAGCAGAGGGTACAGTACAACCCCACAGTATTTTGAGATGCAATGCCCCTACTAATCAGGCCTAGAAACCTGCAGCCTCAACAGCCCTGCTTTTTTAATGTAATATAAAGCAAAGTGGTTTTCAGAGGGGTCTGCACAGAACTCATTTTGACTGCATTTTGCACTGCCTGTGATTTCCTGCTTTGTATTTTTGGGTAGAAATTCTTCATACTAGGAGAATATCCAAGAGACTGATTTATTTGTAAAACTTTGTACAAGTGATTAAATATTAGATAAACATAATTATCTCTCAACTAGCTTATAAATAGATGCCTCAGTTACTGCACTGCATTCCAGGCCCCAGGGACATGGATCTTATTAGACAGCCTTAACCAGACAATATGGACAACCTTATTAGGAAAGGGGATTGTCATGGGCTTGCTTGTGATTTCACTTCAGTTGAAGGACTTTTTGACAACTTATTCTTGAGGAATAGTTGCCAAAAAAAATAGTTTTAAGATGTCCTTGAAAGAGAAAAAGAACAAGAGAGAGAGAGAAAAAAAGACAGAGGGAGGGAGGGAGGGAGGATGGAGAATTATTAAGTATTCACCTTTTATTTCCATATGTAGTTGATTAGCAATGAAATTAACCACACAA
The DNA here is from genome assembly GCF_030936135.1 of Gavia stellata. Lineage (NCBI taxonomy): Eukaryota > Metazoa > Chordata > Aves > Gaviiformes > Gaviidae > Gavia > Gavia stellata. Next base: position 17,287,079 of record NC_082599.1, on the reverse strand, counting down.
AAGTAATTGGAACAGATTTAGGGAAACAGAGTCCTACCTAATATCAGTCACACTGGGGCATCTTCTGATCCTATCACAATCAGCAAGTAGCAATACTTTGACTGACTTAGCAGAAATGAAGAGTAGCCCTCATAGAATCACAGAATCACAGAATTACTATGGTTGGAAAAGACCTGTAAGATCACCAAGTCCAACCATCAACCAACACCACCATGCCCATTAAACCATGTCCCACAATGCCATGAAGGAAGCATGGACTTCCGCACTTCGGGGGGTTTCAGAAGCTAGGAAGCCCATCTCTGCCTGTGCGTTGGTTCAACAAAGTATGAACTATTTCTGTTGTTTTGGAATATTTCTCCTGCTTTTGCACCCAAAAGCCACAGCCAGGCCTGAAGCTCCTTTTTTCACATAATCACAGAATCGCTAAGGTTGGAAAACACCTGTAAGATCATCAAGTCCAACCATCAACCCAACACCACCATGCCCACTAAAACATGTCCCGCAATGCCACGTCCACACGTTCCTTGAATGCCTCCCGTGAGGGTGACTCCACCACCTCCCTGGGCAGCCTGTTCCAATGCTTCACCGCTCTCTCAGTCAAGAAATTTTTCCTAATATCCAGCCTAAACCTCCCCTGGCACAATTTGAGGCCATTTCCTCTTGTCCTGTCACTTGGGAGAAGAGACCAACACCCACCTCTCTGCAACCCCCTTTCAGGTAGTTGTAGAGAGCGATGAGGTCTCCCCTCAGCCTCCTCTCCTCCAGACTGAACAACCCCAGTTCCCTCAGCCGCTTCTCACAAGACTTGTGCTCCAGACCCCTCATCAGCTTCGTCGCCCTTCTCTGGACACGCTCCAGCACCTCAATGTCCTTCTTGTAGTGAGGGGCCCAAAACTGAACACAGTATTCGAGGTGCGGCCTCACCAGCGCCGAGTACAGGGGCACGATCACCTCCCTACTCCTGCTGGCCACACTATTTCTGATACAGGCCAGGATGCCATTGGCCTTCTTGGCCACCTGGGCACACTGCTGGCTCATATTCAGCCGGCTGTCGACCAACACTCCCAGGTCCTTTTCTGCGGGACAGCTTTCCAGCCACTTGTCCCCAGGCCGGTAGCGTTGCATGGGGTTGTTGTGACCAAAGTGCAGGACCCGGCACTTGGCCTTGAATCTCATACAATTGGCCTCAGCCCATCGATCCAGCCTGTCCGGGTCCCTCTGCGGAGCCTTCCGACCCTCCAGCAGATCAACACGCCCACCCAACTTGGTGTCATCTGCAAACTTGCTGAGGGAGCACTCAATCCCCTCGTCCAGATCATCGATAAAGATATTAAACAAGACTGGTCCCAAAACTGAGCCCTGGGGGACTCCACTTGTCACCGGCCGCCAACTGGATTTAACTCCATTCACCACGACTCTCTGGGCTTGGCCATCCAGCCAGTTTTTTACCCAGTGAAGAGTGCACCTGTGTAAGCCACGAGTCGCCAGTTTCTCCAGGAGAATACTGTGGGAGACAGTGTCAAAGGCTTTACTAAAGTCCAGGTAGACAACATCCACAGCCTTTCCCTCATCCACTAGGCGGGTCACCTGGTCATAGAGGACATCAGGTTGGTCAAGCAGGACCTGCCCTTCATGAACCCGTGCTGGCTGGGCCTGATCCCTTGGTTGTCCTGCATGTGTCCTGTGAGCACCCTCAAGATGAACCTCTCCATAATCTTCCCCGGCACCGAGGTCAGGCTGACAGGCCTGGAGTTCCCCGGATCCTCCTTCCGGCCCTTCTTGTAGATGGGCGTCACGTTGGCAAGCCTCCAGTCGTCCAGGACCTCCCCTGTTAACCAGGACTGTTGATAAATGATGGAGAGTGGCTTGGCAAGCTCCTCCGCCAGCTCCGTCAGTACCCTTGGGTGGATGCCATCAGGCCCCATAGACCTGTGAGTGTCCAGATGGCTTAGCAGTTCTTCACTGCTTCCTCCTGGATCACAGGGAGTTTATTTTGCTCTCCATCCTTGTCTTCCAGCTCAAGGAGCTGGATTCCCTGAGGATACCTGGTCTGGCTATTAAAGACTGAGGCAAAGAAGGCATTAAGTACCTCAGCCTTTTCCTCATCCTTGGTGACAATGTTCCCTCCCGCATCCAGTAAAGGATGGAGATTCTCCTTGGCTCTCTCTTTGTTGTTAATATATTTGTAAAAACATTTTTTGTTATCCCTTACAACTGTGGCCAGATTGAGCTCTAGCTGGGCTTTTGCCTTTCCAATTCCCTCTCTGCATGACCTAACGAGATTCTTGTACTCTTCTTCAGTTGCCTGCCCCTTCTTCCAAAAGGTGATAAACTCTCCTTTTTTGAGAAGAGCTGCACAAAGATAAGAACAGGCCTAATTTTGTGCCAAAATGATCTGCAGCAACAAACTGGGGCATGGTTACAGACATATTTATTGGCATTCCAGCACCATGACTCACGTGGAATTAGCTTTCTCAAAGCAGAACAATGTGAGCTGAAGAGGTTTACACTTGAGGGATAAACAGACAAAGGAGATGGATCAAGGATCCAACCTGCAAGAGAACAAATTTAGAAAAGAATTGGTGCAGTAAAATTTTGTTAGTTACTGGGCTTTTTCTTTTTTTTTTTCCTTCCTTCCCCAGCATTGAGGGTGAGGGTTTTGGTCAGTGATGCTAACCTTTAAGAGGTAAGAGTGATGCTAAGCTTTAAGAGTTAAATGGGTGACAGCAGTTTACCCTGCCTTTGTGCAAGCTAGGTTAGTATACTTCTTTTTTTAACTTGCACTAAGTCTAAGTGTGAATATTCAGTGACTAAAATGAGACAAAGGATTAGGCCATGAATTAGGGTTTATCCTAGAGGATTTTATGAGGGTTTTAGTGAGAGCTCATTATCAAATTCACAAAATCCTCCAAAGATCAAGCTTGTATGAACTCTGAGCATGGGACTGCTTGCCTTATAGGGACAGTTGATTAAAATCCAGGTTTTCATGTAAGAAAGCTTCTGGCCCACCTATTTTATCATTAGGGTTCATTTAAAGTCTGGGGAGCAGACGCTGCCTTTTGAGAGTCCTACAATAACTTCCCACATTTCATTGAGTTTGCATTCTCAGGTGTTTTATCCTCCATATCCATTCACCCCCTACCAACTGGAAGCTACTGGCAAGTTTATATAAATGTAGTCACTATTTACATGCAGCCTGCTTCATTTCTTCAGGATTCAGCTCATTTCAGCTAAACGGTGCTAGAAACTGCTGTCTTGGTGTGCTGCTAATGGGGCAGAGCTCCAGTTAGCTGCTGGTGCAAGTGCAGAACAAACCAGTGTCCTGTGAAACATGCAGCTGGATGCCAGTGACACCCAAAACATGCTAGAGATAGAGCAGATGTCAGCAGCAGGAGGAGCAGTGAGGCCAGTAATCTGGATCAGGCCTTGGACCAGATGGCTCCAGGGGCCACAGCCCGAGGGTCCGTCTGCGTAGGATGGATAAAAAAACAGCTCCGAGAAGAGCCAGAGCTGGGACTGCAGCAGGGTGAGCGATGCCCTTTCTATTTTGTTGTTGCGGGGCAAAATGCCACATTAATATAGTTGCTGTGAAGGGCAGTGCATGAAACGGGATCGTTTTGCTTCAAATAATGGTGGGAGGTATTTCGCTTCTTGGAGGTCCCTTTCTCTCCTCCCCCTGCACCACCTCTGAGCATGATCCAGACTGGATTCCAAGTGGGAGGAAGAAAGGAAGCACACAATTATTGATTTGCTCTGCCAAAGTTTGAACAGATTTCTTCTAAAACAAATGAAGGCTTGTTTAACTGGCCTGGAAAACATGAATGCGTACGATGTTATGTACTACCCTCTTTGTAACTCTGTCACACTGGGAGGTCGTTATAGTGTAAGACAGAACAACATTATCCCAAGCAGCCTGAATTATAAATCCCAAAGGCTGTATCACACTAAAAATTCCCTGGGTGATGGCAAGAGTTGGTCTCTTTGCCTTACCTAGGCAGGAGACATCAGCCTCCTACCTCAGCATCTCATTAATTTCTGTGCAGCTGTCTTTTTGCTGGTGGTTGAAGCTTCAAAATATTTAATGCAGGAGAAACTCAAGGCATTTGATCAGAATCTGGAGTAAAGCAAAATTCCTGTCACCTTGCTTTTAATTTGTCAGTCCCTTCCACTCCCAGTCTGGCTGGTGAATTAGTAGGTGTTGAAAAATCTCCTCCTCACAAAGAAATGATCTAGCAGTGGAAGATCTGTCACCAGCAGACCAGGTGCTGCTTTTCGAGACGTGCACTTCCACCCCAAATGAACGTGAATCCACTTTCGGAACCAGTTCTTGATCTGACTGTCCTAAATATCCTGGTGTCCCCCCAAATTTTCTTAATCTTTTAGAAAGGCACTGAATCTTAAATGCCTATGATATTGTGCCTGTGGGCTAACAGCAGCTTCTCTACAAGGCAATGGGCAGGGGCAGAAAGGTGGCTACAAACCATCTTTGCCATCTTTGCTAATCATTTTAGATCAGTTCTCAGCCTAGCTTGGCTATGTTTGACTCTGCGCTAGCTTCCGAGAGCAAAATAGTTCGCCAACTGTGACTCCAAGTGTAGTTCATGAAATAACTTACATTCAGGTCACTTACAGTGAGGTTACAGTGAACCTACAGAAGACACAGGGGGCTTCCCACAGTGGCAAAGCATAGAAAATGCCTTGAAGAGCTAAGAAGAAGTAATATGGCTCTACTGCAGCCAAGCCATGCTCCCCAGAGCATGTACATAGGCAAGGGTGTACCAATTATGCGGTTGCTACTGAGCAGTAGGTATTTTTGGCTTTGTGGTGTCCTCAGATACGATCCTCTAAAGGCTACAGTGGCATCAAAAGGTTGGACATTATTGTTGTGGAATTTGTGAGAAGGACTGAGAACATGAGAAGGGGCATTTTTTTTCTTCTTCTGTCTTCAGGAATATACTGGCTGAAAGAGGTAAGTAGAAAGAACATACAAGTATGGCTGATGTCTGTTTTAAGACAGATGCAAGCTGTGAAGGAGGAAACAAACTCTAACGGTTACAGTGAAAACGTTTAAAACCAAATTTAACCTGAATGTTTCTCTTTTATCAAATACATGGATAGACTTCTGTCAGCCACAAGCAGTGGAATCAACTAGCTGAAGAGAGCTACCCCATCCAGAAGACATACCCCAGGATCTGCCAGTGTCATCAGCTGAGAACATTTCTAGAGAAGGGCCCTGTTTTGGAGGTAGACTGTAACTACCTGAAATGCTTTCATGAGGAAGTTTTTAGATGTTTTTTACACTTCCCATTTCCTCCTGGGACCAGGACCAAAAAGGCTGAAATATCATAAGAAAAGCTGGTTTTGCAGGGGTTTTGACCACTGCCAGAAGTCAGACAGCTGGAAATTTTTATGTGAGAGAATGTTTTACTGGTTCCTTATCTGCTGAAATATGGGGTAAATGTAAATGCCAAATAAACATTAACTTTCAGGTACTTGACTGAAGCCAGAGTCTGAAAAATATGAAGACTACTCAAACCTTCTGACTATTAATTTTCTTTTGAGGGGACAGCATGTAGAGAATAGAGGCATGGCCCCAAAAATGGATGCTACTGACACTACTGTCAAGCCTCACACTCTTTAACAATGCCCTTTAAAGAATACTTAAAATAATTCTCCAGTGCTTTGCTTCATCTGGGTAGGTTAGAAACCAAGGCAGTTCAAAACATTCCTTCCTGTTCTGTTTCTAATAACTTCTACTTTGGAATAACAAATAATTCAGTGCAGTGATTAGGTAATCTATGGAATTAGTGTATCATTGCATCTTTGTTTGAACCATGACTGTGGGGAAACAAACCTCCATGGGCCAGGCCATCAGCCAGCTACCTGGCTTTAGGAGGAAACTTGCCTTGGGCAGGCTACCCTTAGGCTATCTTCTTCCAAGGTTACTTGCACATTTTTCTGAAACATCTGGTATTAACCACTGTCAAAGAAGAAACTAAATATGATGAATCGTTCATCAAATGTGGAAAATACAAGACAATTAAGATGCAAATGTTTCCCATGCTAGCTTAGTTTTGTGGCAACATTTTTAATATTGAAAAACTCTCAAATGTTCTACAAAGCTCCTTCCCTTTACCCAACTGTCTTTTCCAAAGGAGAGACAGCCAAGGCCAAAACAGGTCCTGTCCAAGCTGAGTGCTGACTGTGCTCGTTGTACCAGCAAGATCCTCTTTTTCCTCCCGTCTCTGGTTCTCAATCTATCATTTTCCTCAGGCCAACGCTAGCTATCACAGCAGAATGAGGACAAGGATCCGATCTTCTGAGCACACGTCTAGAAACTAAAATCTCCAGCTTTCTATTCTCTGACTTGATTTGCCACGTCACCTTGTGAAATCATTCAGGGAGAGATTCTTATCTGCGTTAGGCTGGTGGAGTGTAGGGATGGCATTTCCATTCAAGGTTTTCAGACCAGTTTACAGCCTCCCTGTGACTGTGTTTTCATATTTGAAAAATAAGTTAACCTAAGAAGAATTTTATGGGGATTGCGTAACAAGGCCTGTTTATTTACAGAAGAAACGGGTAGGAGGTAAAACAGAGAAGTGAAACCTCTTGCCCAGGCTCATGTAATGTGGCAGTAGCAGAGAGATGGGAATAAGCCGGCTCTCCTGAATTCAAGGTAAGTGCACAGCCCTATTTCCAGATTTCCAGAAAGTGTCTGCGAGTTAATGAACCTGCTAGCTGTTTGTGCATTCCCGTCATCTTAGCTCTCTATCTTGATCCATCATCTTAGCTCTCTGTCTTGAAATGTTCTGCTGTGTTGAAACAGCTTGACAGCTTGAAGCTGGAAGCCAAGTGAAGCCAGTGATCATGAGCATTAGACAAATCTTAAGAGGCTCCCCTATCATTACACAGAAAGGGAGCTGCCACGCACTGCTCAGGCAGTTCTGCCATATACATGGATACAAATGACCAGTGCCAGTGTACAAAGGTAAATGCCGCCTAATATGTCTTAGTCTACAAGGTGCAGGCTTGAGATAGCTGCCTAGCAGAGCAGCAGATGCACCACTCCTGACAAAATATATGCACATGTATGGACAAAAGAATTTATTTGCCTAAAAACTGATGCCAGAATGTCTAATTGCCTTGGAAGCAAGGCTCTTAAAATCAGCAGAAAATCCAGTTGTACCTGGATGCGTAGTGAAAATACGAAGGGATCACAAGACCCCCATTTGGGGTTAAAAGCTCTGTGAAGAAGCTGGCTGGGCATAATGTGGACTTGCTGAGGTACTCTGCCTGGAGGGTGAAGCCCGGGACAGAGAAAAACTCTGACTGCAGGTGGGTCAAGCGGGAGGTGGTGTTAGGGAGTTCTTGGCGTATGGCTGTCATCAGGTATACCAGGAGGCATGTATGGAGGTGTCTCTAGGGCACTTCTCAGCTCTGTGCCCAGCTCACTAAGGAAAACCTTGGGCTAGAACCTCTGGGCTTTCCTACAGGGAATCTGCTGTGCTGTTTCAGGAAAGAAAAATATAAACTGTTATTCCGTCTTTGGCAAAAGCAGGAAACTCCATTGTCAGGGCCAAGTAAGCTTCTGCCTTGCTTATAGTCTACAGGCTTGTTTTTTGTTATGGTTCAACTCCAGCCAAAGCACACCTGAGACTCTCAATTACTGTAATTAATATTATTGCAATGCCCCAAGCAGAAATTAGGTCCCCACTGAATAGTATGCTGCCCAAATGCATGCACAGATAGAGTTCCTGGCCTTAATAACTTGCAAGTTGAAAGGACAAACAATGGTCAAGTTTGTGGGATATAACAGCAGAGACAAATCGAGGGAGGGGGTGATGAAAGATGCATGGCTTGTTAGCTCCATTTCTTTCTGACTCATTTGCTTTACTTATATTACATAAACCTGGATTCAGGGGATGTCATGGGGAAAACGTTGAAATAGGAGACGAGAGGGACTATTGGAATAGGAGGAAAGGTGGGGGCAATTCGAGCCTGTTGGTACACTCAGGACCCTGACTGAGATATGGGAAGAGGGAAAACAAAGGAGCAAAAGATGAATAAGAGGAAAAGCTGAGCTCATTCATCCAACAGCAACAGAGCAGGAAACTGATGGCTTCTCTTTCTTCTAAAAGCTCTTTACTTAAAACAATGTCGGGTACCAGCCTTTCAAGTTTTCTTTGCACAGTTGCTAGAAGGGATCTATGCTGGCTCTTCTCCTGGCCTGGAAAAAGAACCAGCAAGGGAAGCGTGCATCTTGCCTCCTCTGAGCCGTCTCCACAGAGCCTTGAACCAGACTAGTCTCGAAAGTGCTATAGTAGCTGGCACAAACCCTTTTGGTGAAGACCCTCACAGAAAATCAAGCAATCTCATTAGCTTTGGGCAGAGAAGCCAGACTTTTCTCTAACCCAAAAGCCAAGCCAGCCTCAGTAATCCCAAAGCTTTTCAATAGGGAAAAAACAGGGAGAATAAGAGGGTCAAAGTCTTCTACCTACCCAGTTCATTAACTACCCATCTCAAGACTTGCTGTCAGCTTTCCAGGCCTCCGAGCTCCTGCTGTCTCAAAGCCATAAGTGCTGTTGGCTCTCTTCTTCCCATGACCAACTCATCGCTCCGCTGCCTGATCTTTTAAACATACCAGGAAAAGCATACATGATGCTAAACATTGCAACTGTTAACATTGCAACTGTTTGTGTGAAGGATCACTGCCTGGGTAAGATGTATCTATCCTTCTCCAGGGACAACAATCCACTGCAAACCATCTTCAGTGAAAGTATCCTTTACATCTGATTCCTTTTCTCACCGTCCTCTGATTTCAAGGTATCCTTTCATGCTGAACAGGTGGCAAGTACTTTGCTCAGTACATCATCTTTGTGTAGTAAAGCTCATTTACATGAGTCCATATGCTTTCGTTCACTAAATGGCTATGAGATATTTCTAGTGTCTTCCCAGAACATAGCTCAGCTGAGTGTCTGATGCTCCAACTCAACATTTTAGTTTTGAAACTGTTTAGCAGTGTCCCTTTCTAATTATGAGGTTTATTTGGTGGCTGTCACCATGATAAATAGTGCTTTACAAGACTTAGTGTGAATACAAACCACATGAATAGCTTCCTAGTTTTATCAGGGTTTTATTGACAAATGGTTTCCAGAGCTTGTTGCTGACCGTCGTCTCATAGCAAACAATGGTGCCTCCTTATGCCAAAGTTTACCCTACATTAAGGTTTGTCTGTAGCTACAAATCTAAAACAGGCAGATAAAAAAATAGAAATGAGCTAATTTGCCAGTGTTTCTGTATTTAAACTTTCCTCTCCTTTGAAGTAAATCCACAGGTATTTAATGACACTGGCTTCCAGAGAACACAAGTATTTCCCCAGATAATTATCCTTTGGAAACTTCTGCAGTAACTCTTTTTTAAAACAAAACAGGCAGACTGGAAAGGCTAACAGGAGAAAAAAAGAAAGAAAAATCAAAAATATTACCAGCTCGACAGCACGGAACTAACAAAATCATGCAGGAAGAGCCTTGAGGCTCTTTTTCCAAATAAATTAAACAGCTGGAGCCATAGTTGCTTTTTTCTTTTTCTTGGGCATGGGTCATGTAAATGTGAAATGTTTGGAACATAATGGACATCTTGCACATATGCACTTCAATAGCATAATACATATGTAGTAGGGCAGATACTAACGGTAGCTACGCTTGCTGCACACTCACCAGAACAGAAGTCCCGCCTTTGCACAGTGCACACAGGAAGAACTTCTGGGCATTAGCAGCCCACCTAGCTACATATATATGCCTACATATTTGGTTCTAAAATACAATAATAATTGATATTATTGTAATTTCTATAATATATGACACTATTTTATAATAGTATTTATCCTAATAATTTATAGTGTATTTTGGGTTTGCTTTATGGATGTAAATCCAGAAATTCTAGAAATGTAGTCAGATTAAGTCACTACTAAGCCAGCTCGATTAAGAGGTTGTTGACTTCCTCCTTGTGCCCGTTGCCCCAGTAGTTACACCTGGTCTAAATGGATGGGAAAGGACTCTTTGCCACTGGTCCCTAAATGGACAGGAGTCCTGTGACATGACTAATCAACTCCACTTCCTTCAATAAACAAGGCAAATCCTGCTACGTATGAAAACCAACCCCAACCTGGCAGAGGTTCTTTTCTCCCCTGCAGCTGGTGTTGCAGTTGGTGGTGTCGCTGATTACAAGGCTGAGATAAAAATATATCAGCCACACGAAGCGTATTGGCACCAGCTCAGCCTCAGAGCATGGCTGCAGCTTTCGGGGTCAGGGCAATTGCTCAGCCCTCCCTCCCAGACGCAAAACAGTGACCAGTAGGCAGCTGAGACTGCCAGTCCCCAGCTGTCCCTCAAAAATGAACACCCATCCCTGGACTCTCCGGAAAGTGTGGTCAACTTTCTCCCCACTGCAGGGAGGGCGTGAAGCATTTAGAGAAGGAAGTCAGCAGGCACTCAGCACTGACCGCAAGCTTGTGCAGGGCTACCGCGGCGCAGCTGACTCCCTCCTCGCTGGCAGCCTGTGCTCGTGGCCAGGCGGAGAGCACAAATTGGCTGCTGACCCATTTGCAGAAGGGCCGGTGGGAACAGCAGGCACTCATCCCAGTTCTCAGGACAGTGCTTACTCCTCCCTCCAGTTTATAACTTCTTTTCAGATTGACACTAACGCTGTGGCTTCCCTGTGCAAGAGCAAGTGATGGATAAAGCCAGGAGCACAGGCCCAGTTTCTGCTACAGCATTTAAAATAGTTCCCGTGAACATGGAAGTAGGACTGGGCGCAGAGGATGCTCTCTGGTTTGAATGTGCAGTTAAGGATTCTTCTACCTTGGTGCCATTCTACTGAAATCAAAGAGGAACTGGTATTTTAATTCCAATCATGCCTTCTGTACTCTAGTATTTTCTGCCAAAAAAGACATTCAGTGCCCTAATCTTGATCACGCTGTCATTGCTCTTCCCTGGCACGGCTCCAGAAATGTATGCGTAATTTTTAACCCTATGTACACACTTATTACTATTTTTGAATTTAAACAGTTTTAGGTAAGAGATACATTCTTCATTCACCTTTGAAAAGGGAGTTAGGAACTTGTTTGTGCTACCTGCCTGGGCTGGTATCTGGGTGGAATATGAGTCTTACGTCTCTTGAAACAATGTCTGCTTTTGATATGGTTGCTAAATCTGGTTCTTTTCCTTGTTAAATTTGGCTGCCTTGATGGAGTAATCCATGCTTCCACAGACCAGATGACTAGAAAAGCTGGTTATATTTTTCAAGCAGTTCTCTTTTGGGATGATCAGGTTACAGTAAATGCATCTGCAATTACACAAATAAAAATGTATTTTAGCTTCAAGGGCTTGGGATTTTTTAAGGCAGCAATTCTAAGAAATTGCAGAATATGTGAAAATTATAACGTGTATTAGTAGAGGCCCACTATGATGGTTAAGAGGCGGGAGGGCATGACTTACAAGGAGAGGCTGAGGCAATTGAATTTGAGAAGAGAAGGCCAAAATGGGGATCTAATTGCTGTTTTAACTACCTATTGGGTAGTTATAGAGAAGATGGAGGCACATTCTTCTTAGACGTCAGCAGCTGAAGAGGCAACAGAAACAAACTGCAAGAAGGAGATTCTGATTAGGAAAAAAATTCCTTGAGGGCAGCCAAACACCAGAACAAGTTGTCCAAAGAGCTTGCAGAAATGTCATCCTTGCAGATACTCAAAACTCAACTGGACAAGACCTTGAGCAACCTGATCTAATATTGAAGTTAGTCCTGGTTTAAGCAGGGGATTAGACTGGACAACTTCCAGAAGCTCTTTCTAACCTGAACTGTGCTTTGATTCTGTGAAAAATATTGTAACTAGTTGCCAAATCAGACACAAGGTGACAGGTATACCCCAACTTGCACAAGGAAAAAGAAACTAAATTAATTTTCATTATGTCAAGAAGTAGTTCTGCCAATATAGGAATATAGCCTACAAATGTTATATTTATTATGGAGTTATTTTATTTTCACTGGTTGTATCTGGGATACCGTATGTGACAGCCTATGCCTGAGGCTCCTGAGGTCCAGCAGCTTCCCAGTAAAGCCAAGATCTTTGCTAAACTCTCGTTACCAAATATCGGAATAATTTCTCAGCTCTGTATCACACTGGTTACAGAAGATGGTCCTGAAGGATGTGTTTTTGTTTGTCTTTCATTCTGGAATGCATAGATCTCTATTTAATCAATCACAGAAGTCGCAAGGCTGGACATACACTGGGCTTCAGACTTTCAGTGATACGTTTGGTGGGGTGAACATTTTGCTTGCATATGCCCAGAAACGGTGACTGCCTCCATGAAAGAAATGTGGAGAATAATAGACACATTCTTTCTGATTAGCAGAGTAAAGAGTAACTCTATAACACACCCTGCAGCTATGATAAAAGAGATACAATTGGGGATGAAATAATTGAACTCAAATCTTTACTGACGTGGAGAATTAAACACTATATGATGATTTCTCTCTCTCTGGGGCATGCTTCAGAAGTGGGGTTGCACCAAATATGTGGAATAATTTAGGTTTGAACTAACAAGTAATCACAAATTTAAGACTTCAGTACGTGAAGTAATTTCAAACCTCCTCCAAAAAAGGCAGGTTTGGGAGGGGGGGGCTCTTTTTGGGGTAGTCAAATCTGAGTTAAGCATTTTGTCTAACTCCATAGTTACAGTCAACTCAGAGAAAAAGGCATGTCTGGATGTCAGTTCACTTTATTCAAAGATATGTATTTAAGACCATGATGCTTACAGCTGGTCAAATGAATGCCACCCAAAGGTTTTTGTTCCAGAATACTGAAAATCAAATATTTACTTTGGAAATAAGGAAAATATTTTGACTTCTTTCTTAAAAAAAAGGGGGTTATTTCTTTAAACAAGAAAGTGTTTTCATAACAATTACAAAATTGAACAGTTAGCTCTATTTCAGGGCAAAAAAAAACCCTCAAAGAATTATTTTGCAGTTTTTTGGGTTTTGCTACAAAATAGAAAAACTCTACCTCACTGATTTCCATTCTACAGGTCCAGTACCACACATACTGTGGTAGGGTCGAGTCAGTATTTACAAAGAAAAACAAAAAAACCCCTCTTAAGTAGCAAATATGGTTGTTAATAAGCTGAAGAATGTGATTTGTTAATTAGTAGTATTATTAATCTGGTGCCTTATTTAGCATTTCCTCCAAATGCCTGTGGTTACAAATATTTCATACATTTTAGGAAAGTGATTATCATCTTGAAACAGAATATGCTACAGTTTGGTATGTTTATTGCCTGATTTATGATTCTATTTTAAATTTTAGAGTCATCCTGTCAGGGAAAAACAATACTTGAAAATACAAACATACAACATGGATAAATTCACTGAAATGAGCTGTTTCAAAGAGCCAAAGGACTGAAAATTATTTGTGCAAGGTATTCCACAAAGAAAGTACGTAAAAAGCAAAACTAAAAACATTAAAAAGCTCAATTCAGATTTTTTCTCTCTCCAGAAATAATGGTAAATCCATAACAAACAGTTCAGCCAGCTCTAGACTCAACTGGGGTCTGATCCAGTCATTATTTTGGTACTTGAAATCAAAAGGGATTTGATGGGAATGTGTGATAGATTATTTTCTGCACATTTTTAATTGGGTGACTTCTTCCCTTAAAGGGTTCCTAATTTTTCACACATGTCTCCAAACATCCTCTGCCAATATTAAATTCTGCTCAGATGGATTTTCTGTTAGAGAAAAATTTGGCAGTTACAACTCTCTGGCAGTAATCCAGTAAATCCAGATGGGAGGAGCCAGCAAATGGAAATGTTTTATGTAGATAGGATGTTACTTCTTTGTGCATCCAGATTTACACATTGTTGGAATAAATAAAGTAATGAACTTTCTTTTGGTTCCTTTTTGACTTAAAAAAAATATCTACAGTAGCACAGAACCTTCTTCCTAATCTTTGCAGTTCTCTCTGGTCTTCAGTCTACCAGAAATTACCTGGCTGTATCTATTATTGTCTACACAACTCTCTACCTTTGTCCATCTTAGTGTGTACAACCTGACCAAGGCATTTTTAGAAACGAAAAGTGATTTGGTCAGATGGCTTGAATTATCCATAGTCTTCTTAGGCAGGATCAATCTTATTAAGTAGGGGAATGCCTTAGGATATTATATCCTCTTTAGATACTCCCTCTTTTAATCTTCTGAAAAGGGATTTGAGAGAAAGAAAGCATTTGTTAAATTTACTTGAAAAATAAAAGTCTCAGACTTTGGGTCAATAAATTAGACACTCAGTTCAGAAAGAGAACTGGGATTTCCAAGTTTGTAGATGAATATTGAAGTATGCCAATAACGAGCAGTTGAAATAATAAAGTTGAGCAAAACAAGGCAGCTTTAAAAGGCCCCAAATGGTTACATTCAGATTCCACGATTTTATGAGTGATTATTTTTGCCACAGATTTAAATGAAGTCCGTCTTCTTATTCCAGCCTGCTGAAAAAAGTGACTAGAAGAATGGCTTGTACGATACCACTGACACCTCCTTCGTACAATGATGTCAGAGGGCAGACATAGGTTTACCGCTAGAAAGCTCCTGTAAGTAAAACTAGTTCTGTTGCAGGGACAATTGCATGTATGCTGGAGTTATTGAGGACATGTTCATCACAAAAATCTGCATAAATTATTTCTTCTCTCAAGTTTGTTTTTTTTCTTACTTTTTTGTCTCTCCTGCTAGTTTGGGTTTATTGGGGTAATTACAGAGAGGTTAAATACCATTCCCCATTCTAAAGGCTCCGCAGGCAGGGCTGTGGCAGAACTGGAACATCTGTTTCACAGGAAATTCTGACATTTTGAAACATATCCAGGTTTGGAGGGGGAAAAAAATTAGAGAATTTGTGAAGTCCTGTAAAACAAAATGTTCCAAAAAAGTCATGTCAATAGAAGTATATCATTTTGTTAAAATTAAAAAAAAAAAAAAAAAAAAAAAATCCATTTAGGTTTTTTTGTTTGCTTGTTTGATTGCTTTAAAGAATAAGATCTCTTCTGAAAAAGGCGTAATAAATAAGAAATATACCATTCCAAAAGCTTTGCAATGAGCCTTAACCAAATTTTCTTTTACTAAGTATGAATACTTCCAATATGAAATATCCACCTTGACATATTCCCACTGATGAATCAGCATTTTCAAATGGAAAACATTAATTTAGGAAATATTTGCCCAGCACTAGGAATAGATTGGGGAGCTGCTTCAGAGTATTCCTTGGTTACTATTTTTACTAAATTTTACTAAAAATACCATAAATGTTACGTAAATGTTCTCCACATCTTATACTTGGCACATCAGCTAGCAGCACAGTCACCTGAGGGTCACCTCTTTCTATGGGACTGGAAAGAAGCCTGCCCTGGAATCACCTCCTGGGCTCCAACCAGAACATCACCTGAGATGCTGTTAGCAGCAGGCTGCTCCTTCCCCACTTTGGGCTTTTTTGTGCCACCTTGGCAGCATAAAAAGTTCATACAATAGCGGAAAATAGAACTTCAAATCTCCACCAATTTTCACAACTGCTCATTTTCACTCAAGTTCAAATGTTAACCAAGGAGCAGGAGGAACAACAACAGTGGATGTCTGAAGAACAAACTTACACAGTCATTGTCCCCATCAATAAGATGCTTATCTGCTTTCTCTCGCCTTTGGTATTATTTCCACTGGGAAAAAATAACTTCGTAAGCCTGCAGAAGTACTCTCATTATGGTAGTGCAGTCTCTCCTAGGTTATCTGAACTTCCCCCTTCATGCTTCTGTATTTGATGATCTGAACACATGCAGCACCACGAACCCCATCCATTCATAGATGCCAGCATTGTTGAGGAGAAGTAATATTATTCAGTGTTTTCCTCACTGCTTCTAGTGTAAAATACAACACTTTATGGCTCTTTCATGGCTCAGTTGTGAAGTAATGAAATATAATTATACTCACATCAGACTGGGAAGGGTTATTTGCTTTATTGAGAATGATTCAGAAGAATATAGGGAGGTGGACCGGGGTGTAAAGACAGCCGACAATTATGCTTAGTAGAAAACCAGAGAAGCACAGGAAGAAGATCCAACTGCAATGTAAGGGGATGCAGTTTCCAATAAAGTGAGCTAAGCCTGCTCAAGCCAGGCCAAATCTGCAAACCTACAAGCAATCCCACCCAAATGTGTTCATTATATAGACCTGTGCAGCACATTTAATGTTCCTTGACTTGTGACGTCTGTGTTGCAGGTACTGGCTTTTTTTATTGGTTTTGGACAGGCTTCAAGATCATGGATTTACAGATTATTTGAACACACTGAGCTATTTTAGTTGACTAAAATGTAAACATTTTGCATTTAATGAAAGATAGTTTTAGAGCCTGATTTTCCATTGCCTTGTACCTTATGTAGCCATTAGTTCACAGCAGGAGAAAGGTCTCAAAGTGCAGTTTGGCAGCTCGCTGCTCATGACCTTCCCATGACATTAAGCCCACTGAGCTTTTAAAAACCTTCTGCTGTGTGATTGCTTCTGCTCTGGCTCTTCCCCACTGTCACAGCCACATGATGGGATTCAGAGTTAATGCAACAGGTCTCCAGGGATTTTCCCAAGCATAGGTGCTCCCTTGCTCCTCTTCAATTTCAGTACCCAGACTTTGGAGTATATCAGTGCAGAGATACTTGTTGCCAGATCGCGCTGTATTCCAGCTTTTTTTTTTTCCCCCAGCTATTATAGCACGTGGTAGGACCTCAAATAGCTGAAGAAAATGAGAAGCAAAACCAGAGCTTCAAGTACTAGCATCTTTTGCCACAAACCTCTAACAATCACACCTTGTGAGCTGTGAGCTCATTCCTCAGCATAAATCTAGCATATCTTTTCAGCATATGCTTAACTTAAAATCTTCAAGTATAACTATTTTATTCGAAGTATTACTACTGCATTCTTAGAGAGTTCTCATGTACTTAACTGATATGTTCAGCTGGGGCTAAATAAATAAATAAATAAAATACAAGGCAGAAACGGATTTTTCTTTGATTTGAGGTGCTTTCACTGTTGATTTGGAGAATGTGTTTTATCACTAAATAATTTCTGATCTTTGCAAAATGATCATTGTTATGGAAATTACTCCTTGACACAGTGTCAGAGCTGGGACTACTATGTTTTCATGTTTTGCTGTTGCTTACCACCAGGCACAAATCTTTGCCAACAATATTTTTAGGGCTGGGGGAAATGTGTGTGAAATTGTGTCAGCATTGCAAATGAACTTACAAGCATGTTTTTCAAACTTTTTGTACCTTCTGTGTTACTGCCTACAATACAGTGGCAATATTCTGGATCACTTTGGAAATGTGTGCAGTGGTTCTTACACAACCTGTACATATTCAGAGACTGAGTTTTCAGCTGAATGACACCCTAACTTCCATTTTTGTGGTTCTGAGTTATAGCTGATGGCCCATGCTGTGTTTTCTATCTAATCTTGCTATCTGAGTCACACTGTAGACAACCAGTGAATATATAAGAGCATTAGCAAAATCAGGTTATACTAAAGACAGTATTGCCATAAAACAACACATTGACACGGATCATGTTTTTCATATGACAGATCACAATACAATCATGCAACAAAGAATAACTGCTAGGTCACCAAAGTACTTGCTGTATCACTTGGTCGTAAACAAGAACTTGTTTCACAAAATCCGTCTTTCTATTAAATTCCTGCCTTGAAAGCTTTATTTAGACCTAAAAGAGGTTGGGGGGTTTCATTAGGAGACAAAACATCTCTGCTTGGTCTTTTTGTTCCTTTATGAATTCAGTTTGCTGAAAAAGCTCTGAGTTGTACAGTGTTACTTGTTCAAATTAGGGCTTTCCTATTCAAATAACCTTAATCTATTTCTCTGAAAAGGTGAAGCCAAAAAATGGCATCTTTATTTCACACAGACAAGATGTGAACACACTGGCTTGGAGGAGGATGGGTTCCATGTAGCTCTTCTGTCTACAAGGCTGCAAGTATTTTCATTCTTGTAGACAGAAGTCACTCTAAGCTCCAATTTCACCTTCTACAGTCTTATATCCTTTGATGTGGATTGCCTATAAGAAGTGTCTCCACTTCATTGTTTTCTGGGTTTTTTTTGTCTAGCCCCTCTCATATCTGTCGCTAACACATTAGTGTAAGAGGGAAAATAAATAATGACTAAGCTATTAAACTGCAGGATCCTAGTGAAAGATTGCAATAAACTCAGACTTTTCCTGGGAGTGCTAACACAATTCATACTGTATGTTTGTATGACATTGGCAGCTATAAGACTTGGGCTGAATTATTTTGAAAAGGTTGCTCTTTCCACATATCTTTCAAGTATTTGCAATTGTGGGTCTTCATGGGAAGTCTGTGTTTAAGCACAAGAGTGCTCCAGACAAATTATTATTGCTAGTGGATCATTCAGGACCATACACTTCCATCTCCTAGCTTCAACTGCAATGACTCTACCTCCAGCTCAAGAGACCAAGACACAGTTTCATGCGGAGAATATTACTGGACATTTGAGTAGTGGCCAGAGCTAGCCTATGAAGACAATGGGTCATGGATTTCTGATTCAGTGAGCCACAATGAAAAAAAAAAAATTTAAAAACTTTCACAGTTGTGATTTTTCCAAGGTGTTTTGTTTCCAGCTTATATTTATTTAACAGTTTTGCAGTTTTGCAGTTTTGCCGCGCTTTTAAAAATTAAGCCAAATACAAGATGGACCTGCCATTTCCAAATCCAAAGTCAAAACGTATCACTTAAAAGTATCAGAATTAACATTGAATGTTTCTGATTCTTCCCCTCCTATTTTTCCAGCTGAAACAATTAAGAAAATTAGATTGATGTTCCCAAATACTCTTGTCCCCTTGAATGCAACTTGTTTAATGACTTGACTATGTAAAATAAAATCCTTGTTACTCCAAACTAGTGCAAAGCAATCCTTTCTCTAAAACCAAGAAGTTCTGCAGCAAAGGGACTCCCAGTAGGCAGTCTGCTCTCAGACTACCCCATACAGGCAATCAAATGCTGTGCACACTGAAGCAGTTAAAGCTCGAATTGTAGATGTTTGCAAGTAAACACCTTGCTTTCATACAAGGCTTTCATAGAGGCTAATGTATGTTAAGACTTTGTGAGTGAACTGCTGAAAGTATTGTATTTTTATTTACATCATTGTTCACAATTTGAATACTCCCTCACAGTGTTGGAAACACAAGCACTCCCATGCAGAACACCTCCTCTGTGGAAACAGAAGTTGGAAGGGCACATGGACAAGGCAATAAACTGGTAAGCTCAATTGGACAAGTGCAAGGACTTAAAACAAGGACTGGAACCTGTAGGGTTTTCCATGTGCGAAGAGCTCTGCATGTGAATGGACTGACACTGATTTTGCTGCATCTCTTTTTTACCTGTGTCATTCCAGAAAGCAACAACAGACTACAAACTCATGCCACAGTTACATAGCCGACTGAGGCCTGGAAGGCTGAGGAATTCCTTTTATGCCCTTTGCATATACCTGTATTTCAAAGCCATTAACATGGTAGATGATAGTCTTCATTGTGCCACAGTCACAGCACAGGTAAATGACTGTATCACTGTCTGCAGAGAACATGTGTACCTTTCTGAAATCACTGGCATGCACTTGAGTGCAGTCCAGTATTGTCAAGGGAAGGCAGTACTTCTGGAATATCAACATTAAATTCCTTTTAGACACTACAGACTGTGCATATTTGATGCCAATAACTCAAAATTCTTATGAACAGCAAACTGGGATTGCTAATGGTGATGTTTCTTGTTATTATGGAATTACTGTTTTTGTTCCTCTTGCATGTTAACTGTTTCACTTTTTAATATCTGCTGTGAGACTGCTAGGTGGTACTGGAAGCCAAAGTTGAAGAACGGAGTTCAAAATCCCACATATTATTCTAGAAGCACTATTTATTTTAATAACTATGAGCTCCATGTGACGACTGTTACACCAAATAACATGAAGAAAACTCTGGCAGACAGGCCCACTGCCTTTGCTGAAATCCGTACGGCAGTGCCAGCTACTTTCTGAAGGATATTTACTGAGGCTTTCAACTTTTTCTTGATGTTCTTCAGATGCTGTCAGTAGCTGAAAGCTTCATTCATTGTGACCCTGTGCTCCAACATTCCATCGAGTTCAGCGGTTTGGATGCAACCTCAGCTGACCAACTACAACAAAGTCTTGCTGAATTTTATGCACTGATCCCAAACAAAACTAAGTTTTTTCCAGGTAACAGTGTCTCATCATTGAGAGACATGCAAACAAGTAAATTAAAAAAGTCAGTTGATTTGCACCCAAGAAATAGCCAGTAGAAATCTATGAGCATGTGCAGAATAGAAAATAACTGTAAGCCCAGCATGTCAAAGTATCAGATGTACAGTGCATAAATTATATAGTTAATCTGACTTTGCACAGTAAGTGGGTTTAATATTGGTTGTGCAGTTCATCTGGGCAACATATGCTCAGAAGGTCTAACACTGTGGAAGCACTGCATACTTTGTGGAGCTGATCTGCAATGCACAGTGAATGTGTCTAGGATTTCCAGATATCCAACAGCCCAGGCAGAGTTGCTATTCTGGTAAGGCTGTTCCAGACAATTGTGAGCATTCTCAAATTCTGCCCCAACAAAATTACTAGGAACAAAAAAAGGATATGTCTGGTGAAAGCCAGATGTATGGTAGGTAAGAAAAATAAAAAAAATTCCATTCCTATATATTACGCTTCTATTATTGACCTTACATCAGTGCCTCAGACTCCTAAGTCATCTCCTCAAGACCTATGAGACATATATTTATAGATGAAAGTATCAAAGCATACAGAAATAACACAATAACCTAAAGTATTAAATAAATGTCAAATAAAGAAGTTAAATAAAGTTAAATAAAAAGCCAAATTAAAACCCCCAAAACTTAAATAACATAGAACTCCAGTTCTACACATAAGTTTCTTCCTAAGCAGAAATACCTGATACCATTGTCAGATCAGGGAGAATAGGCTGAATAACCTAGGCTAAACCACTTCAATGCGTGTGATTCCCATGCACTTAAACTGAAGCAGTGTATGTTCACTGGATATCTGAGAACTGAATGTGTTCTGCATACAGCTGTGAACGTTCCTTTTTCAATATTCTTTCTCCTTCAGAACTGGAGTTACTCACTCCAGTTGTGAGTAAGATGTTCCTGAGAAGTTAGGTGAGCATGGTAAAGCAGGTCACTTGAAGATGACATGTTCTGGGCCAATAACCCCATTCATTCACCCGGGATTCCTTTTCCTTCAGACACTGTCTAGTGTTACTGTGTTTGGTATTGATTGTCAGGGCACTCAACATTTGGTTGCTGTTGTTTGATGAAAGCAGCTAATTGGAATGCTTGCTCTGAGGAAATCCATTTACATACATGGACTCCTTTGTACCTGTGCATATGTAGGTGATATGTTCTGAAACCTACATAAGGAAAACTCACAACATGCTGTTTAGGTGTAGCATAAATGTAGGTATTGTTGCTTTGCTAAACATTCACTCATAATTTGCAATTCAACTCCATCACCTGAAATAAAATACTGGCGACAACTGTAAACTAAATGTCAGCCCTCTTTCTTGTCAGAGAAGACACCTTTTCCATTCAGCAGAATTAATCAACTTATCTTACTTGAAAAATATGTATTTCTGGAAAACTCCCAGAGAGTTGGATTTTTAAAGCAGTCTTACAGAAAGTCAATAGGAAATAATATGGAGTGATTCAAATGGAAAGGATTGAACAGTGGAATATAAATCCTGATACAAGATTGCAGATGTTTTAAATACAAAGATTTTTAACCCTGATATTCATCCATGTTATACCAATGATATGAACAAGCAGAGTCAGAGACCTGCAGTAAAGTACAAAAAGTATATTTTTATCCTGTACATGAAATTGAAAACAAATCATATGCTACAGCACAGTTTCTTCAAACATCTTTTTCCAAAGCCAACGGCTTCATGGTAATATAATTTAGGTGATGAGCATGCTTGGATAACTGCCATGTGGGCCACAAACTACCTACTCCACCAAAAGAAACTGCTGTCCCAACTTATCCCAGCTTCCTTTGCACCCCCCATTTTCATTTTTTCCAGTGCAGTAATTGCAATAGCACTGACATGAGTCAGGACTTACTCCAAAATTCTCCATAGCTCCTTTTAGAAAATACATAGGGGTATATACTGAAAGTATCTCCTGACAGGAAGGAGATCTTTTAGGGATTATGTTGCCACTCCTTCTCCCCACCTGCCCTTTCTCTTCCCTTTATTTTTTGTTGCTTATGAGACGGATGGTTATTATCAGTTTATTATTACTGTTTTTCCACAGACTTTCTCAAATGTCAAGTGAATCTGATCTGGAGTTCAGGCCCATAATTACACTGGACTGACTCCAGGAACTCGTAAATAAATCGGTGGTGGCTGCAATGGCTGCCAGAGCTCTGTCATTCTGCTCTTCTGAGAGTGGACAGAGGCTTTGGCTCTTTTCTAAAATTCTACACTTGCCCCAGAGTTTTTCACACCTTTGTTTAAAAGACCCTAGGCTTCATCAGTCTAGTTTGGCATAGTCTTACACAGGAAGAGAAAGCTACTAGCCTGCCACATTGTTGAATACGTTCATTTAGAAAAACAGCTGAAATGTAGATTGTTACTTTTTTCTGCTTTCTCCATATGTGGAAACCTCGCAGGAACAGGCATATTTCTGTCTCTCTGCTCTGGCCTCTTTGTTGACATTAATAGTTTACACTGGGCTCTACAGTGAGGCATATCTTTGTCGTAGTATATCGACTGCGCTGAGCTACAGAGGCCAGTTCCAAAGCTTGGCAAGAAAGTCCCTTAAGTGCAGAGATGTCTGGATTCAAGATCATGGATTTAAAAGGAGCGGGCACAACATTCATACACAGACCTGGCTTACTGAAGTCTGAGAAGTTTACCAGTAAATTTAAATGTTACTTTCAAGCCTGTTTCTAGTCATATCAATGCATATACAGCATAGCATTTGGTTGCAGAACAGAATCTCCACCTAGTGCAGGCTTCAACTTAACGACGCTACAGATGTTTATCTTCTGATACCCTCAACACTTTTTTCCTGAAAAACTTCAAATAAACTACTCAAGCACATCATGAGAGCCGAATCAGGATATGTAACCATTCAGAAACTAGTTCTTTTCCTTCAGCCTCATCCGCAGTTAGAACTAGTCCCTGCATCAACCATCGAATAGTGCAGACAGCAGTGTAGATCACAACTTGCACAACTTTATCTACAGTGGGTTTGTACCAGAAGCTAAAATAATTCCTGAAATCAGAGCTAATCCTGAGTGCAGACAAGACCTCAGACTGCCAACTAGTTCCAAATGTTTTTAAGATGTGAATACTTGTACGCTGCCAGTGAGACTGAGATGACCAATTCTTTTCACGCAGGTCACTCAAAGGCAAGCAAACAGTAACAGTATTTCATCGGTGCTAACGTGGTTCGTATTCATACCAGTCACATAAAGGTGAAAATTGCTGGACTCCTTCATAATAGGTTGAGTCATTGTGTCTTTTGCACAGTACTTTCCAAAACAAAGCAAGATACTTCATGGAGTGAAAAACATTGAATTCTTTGGAAAAGAATGTCATTTTTTTCCTATATCCCCCCCAGGGAGCTCCATTGTTTAAATAAGCATTGCTTGTGCCCCAAAGTACGGATGTTTTTGACTCCCATCATAAATCAAACATGCTTGTGCCTAACACATTAAAAAAGTGGGGAAAATCATCTTTTCAGCTGACATGGATGAAGATTGTTGGTCTGACCCAAATTATACTTCTTTAACAATCTTAATTCTTTCCTGGTTCTTCTGGGAACAAAAGATTCAACAACATCATTGTGCCTCCCTCTCCTCCCTTGGAATTCAGATCAATCTTTTACTCCTTTTTAAATGTAAATCTGAAATAATCATGTATCTAGATCACGGACGAAATTTGCAGGAGAAAAATCTCTGGCAGAAGATGGCAGGGACTGTGCCTAAAGCTAAATCCAGACAAATCAGTTCTGAACTAGGTGAAAACAGAGTTCTTGTTAAATCGCTTTCAGGTTTTCAGTTGTAAAAGTTCCCTCAAGAAAACATTCTGGTATTTGAAAACAAGTAACGACAGCATCATGTCAATCACAACAAAAGAAAATTTAACATTTAAATCACTTTTTTCTCCACTCAGACAATTCTCTCAGGCCTGTGTTACAGGGCATCTTTTGCAGGATCAGAATTCCATCTCTAAACCTTGACAATTCTAGTGAGAAGGTGCTGCCTCTTCTTTTCCTTAAGGAAAGGGAAGGCCTTTGATAGCTTCAAGCAGGGGTGCTGGACAACAGGACAAATTGTGTTGAAAGGCAGCAGGACAAACCATATTTTCAAGGTCACTTTTTAATCCAAGATTTTTAATTTTGCTATGGTTTATATTTGACCTCCTTTCCATGCTAGCTCTCCTCCTTCTCCCCCTCATTCAGACTGGAAGGACACGTCTACGCTTTCTATTTGATGTGGGTTTCATGTAATTCATGTTTCAAAGTAATTCATAACCACCAGGCAAAAGGCATGTGCCCACACCACATCATTATCCTGCAATTAAAAAACTTCTGCCTGCCACAAAGCTATAAAGCCCAGCAATGTTTCAAGCCAAGCCCTCAATATTCAGTTCTGAACTATCTAGAGCACAAAGCTGCTGTAGTGCTGCAGACAAAGATACTTTGTAGTGTGCCTTGTGAAATACTTCTTGGGTGTTGATCTGGAAGTTTTTAGGTTTGCCTCATCTTAGCACATTTCCACACCTTAAGATTTTCTCCTGTTTCCCTGCACAGACTTCATGGAGATATGGAGGAGAAGATAGCTCCACTCTTGCATATGCAATTGAATGAAACAGAAGCGTCTATTCTGTTCAGTTCCATGCGTTCTCTACCTAAGTTCTCAGGTTTGACATATTCTTCAAATGATTCCTCCTTTGGTAATTGTCTATGTGGTATGTGCTGTAGTCATGTTTCATGTTGCTTTGTAAGATCTGATCAAGTGACGCAGGGCTTGAATTCTCCACATAATTCGCTTAGAAAAATGTTTGTCTAAAGTAAAAGATTAAAGTGAGAGGAAGATAAAAGAAGGGATGATTCTACCTTCTGGGCTGTTTAATATCAGAAAATTTGAATGCTCCATTTCCCTTTTACTGTGTGGACAAATACCTGTGCTGCACCACTGAGGTGAGGTCTACAACATCATAATTGTATTTCCTCCATGTTCCTAACGATGCCTCAATTTTAAACAAGCGCATCTGAGAAAAAAAAAATAAGAAGTGGTGATGACTTTCTGCTTCCCCCAGCTTCTACCCCATGTGGTCCCAGTAGGAAGGAGAAAGCAGGACATTCATTGAATTGTTCCTCTAGACAGCCTTCTCCCCAAGGGCTTCCCTGGGCTCCCCCCAGGCCCTGCTCCAGCCCAGCAGGAACAAACTGCAATTTGGTTGAGATAGCCTGGAAAGGTTGTGCAAGTTAATAAAGAGAACAAAGCCCTATGTCTCTGAACGTACACTACAGAGAAACACTGTCCAGAAGCGTTGCTAAACAGGAGCCATCCATACACTTAGGCTATCGCATGACTAGTGCTGTTGAGCCCTGCCTAGCCCCTTTGCTGCACTGGAGCTCTCTCCTTGGGCCTGGTCCCCTTTAAATAAATAATTAAATATTCTCTGGGCCAGCCATGATGAAAGGGCCCCAAAAAACTCCCACCACGCTTCAACACGTTGGCCGGAGAGGCCGGCATGGTTCAATGAGGTGGAAGGCCCAGGTTCAGGCCCGGGTACCCTCACACCTGTGTGACAGAGGGCTCCCGAGCCAGCGGCACGCTGCCTCCTCACGCTCCCCGGCTGGCGGGGCCGGAAGCCTGAAGCAGATCTGCCGCTGACTTGACCTCCAAGGTACAGATGTGCTGGGACGCTGCGCCTTGGCACCCACCGCCCCACGGCATCCACCTGCGGTATCCCCCACTCCCCGTGGCGCTCGCTTGGGGAGAGGTGCCCCAAGGCCGGCGTGGATGGCGTCTGAGGCAGGGCCCAACACTCCCCTCAGGCCTCCGCCCAGCTCCGGCCCCGCATGGCTGCCAGTTGCGGCCCAGCGGGACGAGGACGAGCTGGTGCCGCTGCGGTACCTCAGTTTCCAATTAATGGCTTCGCCCGGGCGCCGGTGGCAGCTACCTTTGCCAGGGGCTCTGGCAGGTGGCTCCGGCCGGGCGAAACGTGCCTCTCATGTCGCTGCCAGCGCGGGTCACCCGCGCTCGCTCGCCCGCCCCCGCGCCCCGCCGCCACGCCTCGCCCCCCGCCACGCCGGGCGCGGCCCCTTTAAGGAGTGGAGCAGCGCCTCCAGGAGGCGCGCGGAAGCGGGGCGAGCCGGGCGGGGGGCGCAGGGGCGGGGCCGGAGCGAGGGGCGCGTCCCGCCCCACCCCGCCCCGTCCTGTCCCGTCCCGCGTGGGGCCGTGTAGCGCTGCGCGGCCGTTGGTCTCCGCGCGCCCGGCCGGGGTCGGGCACATCCGCGGCCCGCCAGGGCGCTGAGGCGAGGGGCGCTGCCCCGCCCCGCCGAGGAGGCGGCCCCCTGCGGCGGGGGGCTGCGCCGCTTCCCCCGCCCCACTCCGCCCCGCCGGACGGCCGGACGGAGGGACGGACGGAGGCCGCTGGAGGCTGCGACTGCCCCCGAGCCGCCGGCTGTGAGGTGAGTGGCGGCGGCCGCGCTCGCCGCCCCTTCCCCGCGGGAGGGAAACCCGCGCGGGGCTGGGGCGGGCGCTGCCCCCGGGCACGGCCGCCGCCTTTGACGAGGCGCCGCGGGCTCCTCGCTCGTCCGGGGAGCGGGCTTCCGTCGCGAAGGTGCTGCACGGAATTTCCCCGCTTCCTCCCTCCTCCCCTCCCGCCCGGGGCCGAGCTGTCACTCCGGCTTCGGGCTTTCTCCTCAGCGCGGCAACATGTGGGGGATGAAGGGCTTGCGCCCTGCCCGCCGTCCTCGCCGCGGTTTCCCGCACGGGCTGCGGCAGCACCTGCTGTCGGGCAAAGCGCGGCGGTCGGGCGGCGGGAAGCGCCGGCCGGCGCCGCGGCCCTTCTCCTCCGTCCCGGGGGAGGCGGGCGGCCGGGCGCGCTGCGGGGAGCGCCCGGGTACGGCGGCGGGGAGCTGTGCGGGGGCATCCTCGGAGCTGGCGGGAGCAGTGAGCCGGCGGCGCGGCAGAGGGTGCTCGCCCATTGCCGCGCTCGGCGCGAGGGCCGCTTTGCAGCGGGGCTGAGAAATTTTTGAAGTAGTTTTGTCTGTTCTTTCAGCTGGAAAAAAAGGCATCGGCGGCAGCAGCAGCGTGCACGTGTGGTGTAAAGAAAGAGGGACTTTATGATGCTGGTTGGTTACAGCGCAGTGGGGTACTGGGAAAGGCTGACAAAATCAACAGGGTACTTGTTTACTGATGCACGGAACCGCTTTGGCCCACAGCCCAAGAGCTCTGTTGGAGAGGTTGAGTACTTACCTTCCCTGGTTGAAATGGGGCAGCAGTGGGATTGCAGCTTGCCCCGAGTCCAGAAAACAATGATATGTTTACAAAGGGGGGAAACAATGAAGTATTGTGATTAATAGGAAAAAAAAATGAGTAGGGTATGCTGATAGTTATGAGTGCGGTGCTTGTAGGGTTTTGCATAGAGCATGGACACCCAGTGCTGCGGAGCTGACTACTTAATGACACCTTTGGATCCATTTTACTAATAATGCTTCTTAAAGTCTGCACGTGATTGTGGATTATGACTCTTAAGGGAGACTTAAGTGGTCTTGCAAAGACTGAGTGTACTCAAGTTTATTACTTGGCAGGGGGCAGCAGCATGAGGCCTGGGAAGCAAATAGGAAGTGAAAACTTTTCATTTAGTTCTGGTATTGTTCTGGGTCTTCAACAGTTGTTAGTGTCATCATAGACTGACCTTAGCTCAGATAGCATCTCCTGTGCTCAAAGATAGTACTTTTATTCTGGTAGATACGAAGTTCTTCTGGGTGTGTGAACAACCCCTCTGATAGCTTATGGAAAATGTTCTGAACTAGTCTGGTTATTTTTATCGTGGCAAGTGTGTTTCTTTAAGAGTAAACCAAACTATATCATACTGAAAAACGTTCTCAGCCCATAATTATCTTAATCTCTTGTGTTCAAAATGAAAACAAAAGCCACTTGAAAAATGGAAACCTCTCTTGACTGATTCAGGTGGCTAATGAGGTTTACAACAACAGAACTGTGTGCAGTGTTACTATGTTGAGGTGTCATTACCTCTGACCAGAATGCACAGCTCGAGATGAGGATGTGCTGTCCTCTGGCTCTGTGTGCTGCCCCGTGTAACCAACAGCGGTAGAGGTCCAGCCGGTGTTTTCGGAGAAACAGTCCTGGTTTCTTGCTGGTCTGCACCAACCCTCCACCAGACAGAGGTGCCTGTTGTGCAGACAAGAAGAAGGAGGAATAATGGTAATGTGCTCAGCTCTTGAAACGCAGGCCTGACAGCTGTTCCTGCCACGAGAAATTCTTCCCTGGTGGGACGTTCAGAGGCTTGATATGTCATCCTGTTTTCCTGTGCCTCTTGAGGCCTCAATAAAAGGGTGTTGGCCTGATCCTTAAATGCATCTGGCTGTAGGTAATAGCGTGGTGAGATGTAGTAGAGTAGTTTGCTCTTTTTCAGTTCTGCTTTCTTTACCTGTCTGAAGACTTTGTTGGATGTTATTGTATTAAGTGAGATGCGTTCAAAATTTTTCTTTGCTATCCTGACAGGAAATACACTTCAGCTTTCACTTTAAAGGAGTTGAGGGTTAATTATAAGAATTAAAGAGCTGTATCCTAGCGCGGATGTGCGTGCCTGTAAGTTTATCTGGCCATGATATCATTATTAACTTCTCTGATACAGACAGGACCAAAGTGTCTGCCCTATGTAGAAACTTCTGAAATCGCCACAGGAAAGTCATGGGCTTTTCAGCAGTAAACTTCTAAACAAAATTCCTGTCTTCAGGTGAGTGTCAGCTCCTGCTAGGTGCAGCCTGACTGTATTCCCCTGGGGGAATCATTTCACGCTCTTTGTTTCCCTAGAAAATTTATAGTTCCCAACTGTACTGCTCAGTTCTGTGTGGATGCAAACCATGCTGACTCATATGCTGAACTGTTGCAGCCTTGCTCCATGTAAACACAAGCACACTTCTAAAATATTTAATTTGTAATGTCTTCTGTGGAGAGCTATCCCACAGCTCCTGGCATAATTCCCAGAAGCAGCAGATTCTGGGGTACTGGGAGTTTCAAAGGCCATTGGTGCCCAGCGGGATAACCGTCTGAACTAGTTTAGTGTAGTTTATCCTGGCACTGGGACAGTTCAAACTGAACAGGTATTTAATCTTACTTAAAGCAAGTCTACTTTGAACAATACTTGGTATTTGTGTAAATGATTTAGAACCTGTTGGGACATGGCTGTCAGGAGATCTACGTGGTAGGGAAATCTTTGTTATAGCAAGCAAACTTCGGTGTAGATGCACCTCCTAACAATTTTTTAAAAAAACTTATCTGTGTGCAGTTATAGTATAATTAGGAATAAGCTATTAAAAGATTTGTTTTCTTAGTTCCTCTGTGGCAAATAACAGCAGTAATTGTTTTGTGGAAGAGCTGAGTTTATATCCACATGTGAAATGCTTGTTAAAAAGAACTTCTCAGAAAGATGGAAACTCACCCTCCCATTCACGCACACAAATACCCTGATAGGTCTTTTAATTGAAAATAAACTACAATATATTATTTGACTACAAAGAATAATTTCCAAGTACACTTATTTTGTCTGTACCTGGTAAGTACAGCATTGGAATTTTAAGATAAATACCTTCTCCTTTAAAGCAGTAATTAGTTTAGTGGAGAATAATTGATGAGGAACTAGAGTTCCTTGTTTCTTTGTGGTTTTTTTATTTGGTTTTGGGTTTGTTTTTTGTTTAATTTATTATTGTGATCTTGGTTGAAAGAATAATCCATTATGGTAAGTATGGAGAGTAATCTGGGAGAGGTTCAGTGAAGCTTATGGGTGGTCCAGATCATGCACATCTCACTTGCTCATGTAGGCTGACTGTCAGTGCATTACCTGTAATTGTTAAAAATCATCTGTTTGCTGAACTGTGCTAAGCTTCGCTGATGTCATAACTCATTCCAACATCCTGCACTTGTTTCAAGCTTCCATTCTTACATCTTTTATTTTGAGAACAAGACTTTAGAGACACTAGAGTAGTGGGATGCGCTCAAAGCTGGATAAGTGAGGGTAGCAGAACTGGTTCACAACTCTGGAGAAAAAGCTCCTGGTGCAGGTGGGGCTCTAGAGCTCATACTGAGGTCCCTTGGGGATACAAGCCATCACTCCCTCTTCCACAACATGGCAGCACTTGTGGTTGCTCCTAGCATCAGTGCAGCTGGAAAAACAAATCTGTGCTCTTACCTTTACAGATGGTAGGATTTGAAGGTAGCATGTCTGTTACTGCTTTGCCTGCAGATAGGGCGCTTAGCATAATAGTATTTTGGTACCAGAAGCATCTTTTCTGGAAGTGTGATTCAAGGCTCTACTTATTTTCCTTCTTTATTCAGTACGTATATTCCATTTATATGGGGAATTTCTTAGAAATATGACTTAATTCACAAATGGATTTCACTAGAAAGTCTCTACCAGAAGTCTGTAATTGAAGTGTACAGATGTGGCATTTTGTTGCTTAGGTGTGCTGAGAGATGTGCTTACCATTGACAGAGTCCCATTAACTACAAGACAGAATCTCACAACCTGTCTTTCAAAATCCTCCTTTCTATGATGGCTATTAGTGGCATTTTTCTTTGTAAAAGTGAAGGAGGTTAAAAATTGTGCCTGCATCTATTATTGTTGCTATGACAGCTGTCTTTGTCCAGTTTTAACTATCATATTCTGAATAACTCTTAACTAGGATTGTTACATTAATGACTACATGCAGAGGAAGTAGAAGAGGAAATCTTTCAAAGCCGTCTCCTTTTCTCAGTCAAAAAATGTTTCTTTTGAGTTATACTATTTTTAATCAAGATGCAGTGGGTTGAAACATGCCATTACTAACTTTGTTTTGGTGCCTAGCATAATTAGGAGTGGTATGGTCACAGTATAAAGTAGTAGCCAGTTTGTTAGCACTATTTAATCATGGTTTGTCTTGAGCAAGACAGATGGTACCACAGATACTGTGCTTCTGAGACCTGAAAACTGGGAAGATCACTTGAAATAAGGTGATGCAATTTTTGTGCAAGGTCATGTACAAAATTGTGTTGTCTTCAGATGGCAATTGTGAAACAAGTGAGTACTACTTGCAACATGCTATCAGTCATTGCATAAGCAGCAGCAAATAAGGAGTAGCCCTCTGTCTAGGTGTAAGGAATGGGATGTATTGTCTTCAGGTGCCAACTAACATTTACACCAATGTGTAACACTAGTGTAAAAAGCTGTGAAGTAGTCCATGTTTATTCAAACCCTCCTTTCTAGCACGCTGAACATTTTTCTCTGAAGTGGATAGCTAACTTCTGCATAGTCAGTGTCTATATTCAGAGTTTGTATATGGCTGTCTTCTATGCTAGCTGGAAAATACTGTCATGAGAGAAGCTGGGTTTTTTTTTTATATGTTAGATGGCAACCTGTTGGTCTGAATAATGCATTGTTGGAAGCTGTTGGTGGTAAAGTAGCATCAGTTTGGAAAGCTCTAGGACCCTAATCCAGACCTGTTTTAAGGGGTAACTTCTATATTAGAATCTTGTAAGGTTTAGTCCAGTTGGAGGGCCAGCTGTCTATTTTGGAAATCAGACTGCTGCCTTTTAAGATGAAAGCCATATTTTTGCGAATATGAACTCTTTTGTATCTGCTCACTGTGCCTTGTCTGAGGGAAGGAGCAGCTGTAGTGCATTCGCCAGACCTGCATTTGGCTGTTGCTGCCATTATGCTGTGTGTAAACATGTACCATTATTTTGGATCACATAGCAGCCTGTTCAAAAGGGTCTCGCATTCCCCAGCTGTTCCGCAACTTTTCCATCTCTGAGCTTGCCAGCTGCTTAATACAGGCAACTGTAGCTGCATTTGTTTCTTTGGTGTTAAGTATTAGTGGAGATAAAACTGACATCTTGTTAAATGCTAGGTGCTGCGAGCCTCTTTCCTGCTTCTAATGGACTTAGAACAAAAGTAGACTGTTCTTACTGCATCAAAGTTGTCAGAAGTTTTCTTTGCCACTAGTTGGACAGATTGCATAAAAATCTTATTTTCTTACATTTGGCACAAATATGAAATACCATTGTGTTTACATGTATATGTACATCCACAGCCTGTGGTAGTAACTAATCCAAAAGAACGGGGGTATGAAAAGGTGCCCCTTAAAGCCATGTCAACTGCTCTTTTGTTACCCCACTTCTCTGAACAATGTTCAGTTTCACAAGGCATCCTCTGCTTTCTTGTCAGAGAACCTTTTCATTTACCGATTCTGGAAATGAGTTTTATTTCAGTGGCAGCACTGCTCGGATCAGATGTTGAGGAAGGAACAGGGGCTCTGAAATGCCTTGTATCTGCAGTGAGTACTCAGTCCAGGTGAGGGACCATAGGCTGAGCCCTGCCTTCTGGATTTTTCCATCCAGCTGGCTCCCCCTGCTGTGAAAGGGCTAGGGAACATCTGGAAAATGTTCTGTGGGGCTGAACTCTACTCTGCAGCAGTGAATCCCTGACTATCTCCCTGGAGATACAGAACTTAAAAGGCAGACTATCTTCGTATGGTGAACTTCAATGAAAGTTTTGAACAGAGTAAATTCAAGCAGTTTTGGAAAAGGGAGATAATTCTGTTAATAACTAAAGTTGCTGTTCTAAACACTTAACCTGTTCTACAATATAGTTTGAAACTTTGGGTGAGAAGGAGCATAATGGTTGCTGCAAGAGATTGTTAAAGATAGTGATAAAGCTAAGTTTTTCAGAGGCTTGAGCTGATTTCATTAACTAGTATTCCGTACTCCCATACAAGGGGGTAAATCAGGCATTTTCTTGAAAACATATTTAATGCAGCTTGTAGTTGAAGAACATAAATTTGAATTTTCCTGGCTATGTGAATCGTTTCATGGTGAAGGAGACCAGAAGGGAATGACTTGTGCATTCTTGCTGTTGACAGCAGAAAAGGCTGCCTCTGCCCCCAGGCTCCTAGTTATCCATTGTAACCAGTCTGAAAACTCTATTATTCAGAGAGGAAATTTTCAGGTGACTGTAGATATATTTCTTTTTTCCTACCCTTTTTTTTTTTTCCTTTCACCAGGCCTACTGGTGGCTCTAGCTAGTTGTAGCTGGTTGTAGCCTTTGTGTTAATGTTAAACATCAATACTACCTAAATTGTACTAATAAGAGGATGACTCTGGCTTAATAATAGAGCATTGCCCTGTAAAAACAAAACAAAAACATAAAAAAAGTCTCTTGATTCAAGGTAGCGTATTTCAGGATCTGTTTTCCGTATCTCCAAATAGCTGAGAGTTTGAACTTTTCCATTCTAATGCTAGTGTCTTAAAGTTGAAACACTGTCTTTGGCTAGATGCTTGCTCTTGTCTTCTGGAAAATTATTCTTTTAGACTCAGTGTTGGAGTACTAAATCAGTGTTTGTCTGAAATAATAGCAGAAATACAAGCTTATAGTTTGAAATGATCATATTAGATACATACTTACATTAGCTGAGCAAAGTCATGGATATTAGCTTAAAATGTATAGTTAATACAGAAAATGTAGAAATGAATGTCTGTTCTGGATTTAATAACTACATGTGTGAACGGTTCTTCAGAAAACAGGTAACAGGGGTTCTCATCCAGAACAGTAGACTGTCCATGATTCAAAAACAGAGGAAGATGACTGAGTGTGATACTGAGGGCAGGGAAGGATGGGTGGGGAATGGAAGAGGAGTATCTGTCACAGACAAGGTTAGGGAGTGCGTCTTAATTTTTTTTTTAAGTGCTGCTGATTAATTCATAACCCCTT
Organism: Gavia stellata; assembly: GCF_030936135.1. Taxonomy (NCBI): domain Eukaryota; kingdom Metazoa; phylum Chordata; class Aves; order Gaviiformes; family Gaviidae; genus Gavia; species Gavia stellata. Next base: position 17,252,938 of record NC_082599.1, on the reverse strand, counting down.
TGTAGTGAGTCTAGGGAATGGACATAGAGGAGATTGGGAGGAGTGAAATTTGAGAAGTATGAAAGTAAGGAGGTGTTGGTTTGTCCTCAGTTGAGCAGAGGAGGAAGACAGTATCAATTATTACAGGGTTTGGGAGAAACAAAGATTTATTTCTCATGGAAGGTGGTGGGAAGTCAAGTGATAAGACTTTAGATGGCAGTAAATTGCTGTTTAAAAGCAATGGGGGGAAAAGAAGGGGTTACCCTTGCACCCACCTCCAAAACCTGTTCTTAACTAAGTTGGTGGAAGTTCTGGAAAGGCATAAAAATGGAGCATTGGAGAAAGCTTTTTGTTAGTTGTTTTTTTTTTTCTTTCTTTCTTTTAAATGAAAGGTTCTGCTAATATTGTTAACTTGGCTTAAATTTGCTCCATCCCCTACAGGGGAAAATATTTATTTTAAAGTTTCCTCTAAACTTAAATTGGCTTCCCAGCTAATTTAAAGACATGTCTGTCTATGTAATGCCTTCCAACTCCAGGAAAGCTGACGACTGTAAGGCTTAGCGGAGGAGGAGACCTTGTGGATTGCACAGGAGAGCAACATTTCCAGCAGCAGGGAAATTGCTGTTCTGAAAATGTAACTTGAATTAATCCCTTCAACCTTCATTTCCTTTTGCTGTTGTTAATGATTTCCTTTGTACAGCTAGTGGTAAGTGCTGCTTTGCCTGCCTCACTTCACTGACTCTTCCACTGCTCTCTGGAACTAAAAATTGCAGTATGTGTTAACTTAAAAACAGAAATAGAGCAGCAGCAGGTAGAGCTGCTTCCCCAAGCCGCAGGTTGATATGTGATGAGAGCTGTCATCTCTAACTTTGGCAATTTAAGTTGTTTCTTTCCAGGCTGGTCATTGCAGCTCTTACCGTGGGTTGTCTTGCACACTGGTGAGCTTGAGTGCCTGTTATCTCACAGGCTGTGCGGATCATGACTCTGCCCTGTATATAGCTGATCAGCCATCTGTATGGCACCCCAGAGCCTACTCACACACAATTGTCTGTATCACTGGAAAGATTCAAGGGTTTAAAAGAAGCTTACTTAAGCAAAAGTTGCAATAAGGAACAAAATTACAAAAAGAAAACAAAGTATATTTACTGAGGTAATAATATCTGTCAGTAAGGATCTGGCTTAGTTAGTCTGCTGTTGTTAGGGTTGCCTGTTATAGTTAATTGTGTTCTGGATGCTTTGCCTTGTTTGTGTGCTGGACGTGAGGCTGCACTCTGAGCTGTAATCAGCGTTTAGGTGTTAACTGCTAAAAAGTAGCTGTTTTTTCTTCTTCCACCTTACTCCACAAGACTGCTTAACTTACGTATTCCTGATTAGATCACGCTGTTGGCTTTAGGCTTAAATTACTTTAGTTAGAGTTTTCTGTCATTTGTGGTTTAAAGCATATACTGTGACAAATATTACTTCAAAGGAGTTTGTACAAAACTTGACCCTTGTAAAGCTCAGAGAGTAAAGACTCCCCAGAACTCTATAAACACCCTGACTGTGGAATTGCACCAAACATCTCCTGGATGTTCATCCCAGTGCCTGTCCTCTTCCTTCCTGTTATATTGTATAGTGCCAATAGTTGACAGACAAAGGATTTGTTTATTCTTAAATACACTTGTTTGTCTTGTCTCAATAATATTTGGTGCATGCCTGACTTTACAACTTGCATGCAAATGCCTATTTTTGTATTGTTTTTGTGGGTTGGCAACAAAGTTGTTCTGGCTTCCTACTGCACGCAGAAGCCTGGAGTATGGAAATAAGTTGTTTATATGGATTCCTGGTATGGAATGCAAGTTTAATTCTTCTAGCTTGAAATTAAATTACATTGAATAAAATGAACTTTGAATTTAAGTGGCACTGAACCCAGCTGAACAACTTTCTAGGACTTAGATTAATAAAAGCTAACTATAGCATAACTAACTACTGCTAGGTATGCATTTCAGGTTCTTAAAACTTGTGGTTTAAGAAGGGAATGCTCAGCTAATACTTCTGTAATAAACTTCATGTCTGAAATGCACTGTGTTGTGTACCCTGCTGAGATAGTACAGCCACAGACAACTTGAAGGGATTTGTGTGGGCAGAGAGATGGCAGATGAAACATTCCAGGTGAGATATAAATTTCCATTCTCTGGTTTGGGAACCTAATCTGCCTTCCAGTAGGGAGCTAGGGAGCTGTGAAAAAGAAGTTAGCAGTGATTTTGTTTCATCTGACCTACTATTGGATTGTTGACCTAGTAGCCTTTTAAAAGAAATCTTTAAAGCAGTATTTGGTTGGACATGCTCTTTCTGGGCTCCCAGGAGGTGCTTGTCAGCAGCAATCTGCTGAAATCAAAAGCAAAACTCAAAAAGGCCCATATATGTGTGTCAAGTAAGGAAGCCGAGGACCAGAGTGGCTTTGTGCTCAACTTCAGCCTGGCCGAAACATCTTTCCAAATGCAATAAAGAGAGGGAACACCTTAAATACTGTCTCTGAGAATTATGATTACTTGTGAAGTTCCTCGAGTAACATACAAATGTACTTTCATGATGCAATAGTAAACAGTGTCCTTCCAGTAAAACAAAAGCTACTTCGTTAAATGTTTCTTATGCAAAGAGTGACATGAGAACTTATAACCATGCCAGTCTCTGCTGAAACAAAGCAAGTAATCTTGGTGTTACGGAGGTTAGTTTCTTAAGGAAACCCTGAAAAAACTTTTTCCATGAACAAGTTAGTATGAATTGGCATACTTTCTTGCACAGGAAACCACAAATTCTTATTGTGGAAAACTTCTAACTCTTGTAAAAAAGTCATTAGTTTTGTGTATTAAAGTTGTTCAGAATGTTCTAATGTTCTTGGTGTGGCCTCTAGAGAGCTGCTGTAAGAAACGCTACTTTCTTGATAAACAGAAGATCACTTGCTCAAATGTTTCCAGTCACTTGTATTCACTGTGTGTGCTGCTGGAGCTTGGATACTTGTCAAATACCTACAAGACTAAGACCGTCTTTATTCCTCAATTATTTTTACCCCCTCAAGTCTCTAAGTATGACAGTTGTAGCAACTGAACATGATCCCTGTATTAAATACAGCAATGTATTTGATGATTTCCTTTGTTAGGGTTTCTGAAACTGGTGTACTTGAAATTGCCCATGGTGCTTGGGTAGCTCCTGGATCAGCACCACTCAGTGTGCACACATGGATGTGTGCACCCGTGTCCACACATACATACATACATATGTGTGCTTGTGTGCACTCCTTGGCAACACTTGGCCAACGCTTATGTGCAATGTCAACGTGACTTGCATACCTCTAGTTTGTGATACATGTACTACAGGCTGGGAGCTTCAGGTTTAGGTGACTTGAAAAAATACTTGTATCACTTCACTAAGACTATACTGAGCATCCCTCCTTTTCTTTATGCTGGTCTCTTTCATTATGACCTGGTCTTCTCAATCGCTCTTTTTGTTTTTTCTTTTTTCCCCCAATGTGTATCCTGGATTTCAAATGATAAGTTTTTCAGACTTTGGCTGAGGTAAACCTCTCTTTCTTAACTGAGAGCTCCATCCTTAATTTGTTCCTTTCAAATACAATATCAAGAGTATAACTCAAATTACACAGCACGTTCTTCTTGTTTTTCTTTTTAATGAAAGAAGAAAGAACAATGGGTGGGGATGTAGCAAATTACCTAAGCTAGCAGTGATAAAAGTGATTTTTTTTTTTTTTCTTTGCAGAGCAGGCTGCTTGTTTGAAACAGATTTATCCCATCATCTTCATTAATGTTTTATACTTTCGACTCTTTTGGAGTGTTAGCTGGGCTCTCAAGTATTGGAACGTTACTGCTGCTATTTAAGGCAGGACATCTGTCATGATGTGTCTAGAGTCTGATTTCCCCAAGCCTGAACAATTCTTGCCTTTATGCTCTACCTATGTAGCTGTTGCTCTTTCTACAACCTAAAAATACTGCAAATAAATAAAGCTACAGAGAGGTTAAATGACTTTTAAAAAGTCTGTGATTTCTGAGAGCAGGAACTTGCCAGTAGCTGTGTCTTGTGTTGTCTGGACAATGCTTTGGCAGAGTTTTAAGACTTTGCTAAACTAGGCCAAATTAACTTTCCCTTCTGGTCAGGCATAACTTTCTGTACTGGAAGGGTGTGCACAAAATAAGTTCATGCTTCTCACAAACAGTGTTAACACTGTCTCATGCTGCACACACCAAGGCTTCTGGGATCCAGCCCTTGCAGCATCCTGTTGGTGTGCTACCCTCGGCTTGCTGCCTTGCTTCTGGAAATCATGGCTTGCATGTGGACTTCCTTGGGCTTTGGGACTTTTCCCTTGCAGTAGCCTCAGTGTTGGCTGCCCTCTCAGTTGTGGTTTATGTCCCAACAGCAGTTCAGTTTGCACACTTTTATTGTAAATGCTATTTACAATATTATTACGGTATTATTGAATATTCCCTGCACAGAATAGTGAGGTTACTCTGTGGAGCCTCAGAACTAATTTCTAGAAGGGGCAGACTTTGCAGGGTAATCCGGAGAAATGATTTCCCTTCTCCCACTGAAACCCTACTCTGAAAACTTTGTTTTAGAGGCAATTGTAATGAGCTTTGAAACCTGTATTGCAGTTTTCAGGCCAACTCTTTATGCGTGTGTGGCTTTGCAATGTACCATTTGGGGGATGAAGTTTTATGAGTCTAACAGCTCCCTACTCCTCACATTTCCCTCTTTCCTTCCTGCTCCCAGCTGTATGCCTGTGCCGATTATTCTGGGGTGGCTCGAGTCCACTCCTTCAACTTTGTAAGCTGCTTTATCTCTGGTTTTGGTTTCTGGGTCAGCACATCAGTGTTCTGCTGTGTTAGTGAACCAAAGAAGCTCTCAGATCTCCAGTGCATGTGGGAGCTGGGGCAGTGGGCGTCAGCCCAGCTGGGAGTGGGGATGGAGAAGGAAGTGAGGGCTGGTGGCAGAAGGCCCCTCGATCAGCTCCTGACTTAAGAGCCTTGCTCTTCATACTGGTGGGGCAAAGTGGGTCAGTGTCAGACTGGACAAAAAATATGTGCTCTTCACAGTTCACTTCATCTAACATGGATCCGTGTACGAACATGGGTTTTCCCATTGTACCTTTCAGCTGTGATTTGACAAATTAAAAACTTTCAAATGGAACGCTGAAGTAGTGTTTATTCGAAGCTTAAAATGCTGGAATTGCTCCTTTTCCACGCTATTTTTAAAAAAGTTGTTTAAAGGAAACTTTACATTTTTCAGGGAAGATCACAGCTGGGAAAGGCCAGAAACTATTGCAGTTGTGTAGTGTTGTTTGGCTCTGTTGGATTGTGGCTGTGTATGACTTATTAATCTAAAATGGCAGATCCTTTACTTATAGCATCTTTACAATCTGATGAACGAGAGCATCTAGCATCTTTTAAAGACAGCATGAGCTGATGTATTTTGGAGTTAACAACAGTCATGGTGATAGCATCTCTCTTCTGTATTGGGGAGTAAATTAAAGAGAATGGGGAAGAAATGCTGGGGAGGAAGGAGATTTGAAAGTTTGCTAGAGAGTAATACATGCCATTGAACCTGATGGCTTTGGCTTGTGATCATCAGTGAAGGCCTGCTTTTTCACCTAGTTTTGCAATTGGGGATTTGGTTTGGCACAAAGGAGACAAGTGTCTTGTTTGAGTTAGCAGAATACAAGTGTCTGGTTGGAAACATTCCCAGCAATGATCTGATTCCTAGCCTTTTCTGTAACTGCTCAATAGTGCCACCAATGCATATTTGGCAATGAAAGAGTTATGACAACCTGCATAAACTCCAGGATTTTTGAACGTCTCAAAAAACACTTGAATATAGGGTAAAAGCCTATCATTTATAAACATTGGCTTGAAACAAAGTAATTGGATTTAACAGGACAGCTTGGTGGATTGTCAGTTCCAAGTGTGCTGGCTTCCTAGGAACTGCCAGCTGAGTTTAACAAAACTATTGCTTCTGCCTACTGACTTTGTAGCATCACTGGTGCAGCTTGGTAAGTTGACTGCCAGTGACTGCACACCTACCCTACATTACAGGAGTCTTGTCCCCCAAGACATCATCTTCCAGACGAAGATCTCCAGATTATTGCTAGGCTTTGTTTACAAAGGACACCTGAGATGGATCTACTGGCTGCTGTAGGTGTTGAATTGCCTCAATGTTTTAGAGAAGGCTGTGCTGTACTATCAGTATGTTCTCCAGGATAATTCGTCTATACATTTTTGACCAAAATAGAAAAGGCTCTATCTTCTTTCACATCTTAACAAAACTTCTGCTCGTTATAGAGTAAATTGAAGTATTTGAGTTAAAGCAAAAAAAACCTCAACAAGCAAAACTATCTGATTTCTCACTTCATTCTGGCAGTAGATGCACATCCAGTGTGCAAAGGGGAGACTCATGGTTGTGTTAAGCTCCAGATGTGGGAGGGTGTTCTGCATTACAGGTGGATGAAATCAGTTTCAGAGCCATCTGGCAATGAGCAGAGTGCAACTGCTTGACTGCCTTGAACTTTATTTCTACAAACAAACCTCAGTCACAGGTTTCATTTTGAGGAGCGTCCTGAAAAGATTCTCATTAATTTGTTTACATTATTGTTTTGTGACCTTATTGTCCAAAATATTACCTAATTCAGATCTGAGATTGAGACTCAAAGTTAAGGTAGTATCTCCATAGCAAAGTCCATGTTGTTCAGAGATGTTTCAGGGTTAATTGTTAACAGAGTTGCCCTCACCGCTCAGCTGAGCTGCAAAGTTGGTTAGCTGAGCACTGCTTACAGCACTTTAGTTGTTCAATTGCTATTTCTGATGTCTCAAAGCACCACCATATTTAACGTAATAGATGTGACATTGAGGACCCTTGTCCTGAAATGTGCTGCTAGAACTTCGTTGGGACCGTTTGGGTTATGCTTACAAATATTTGTATTTCTCCAGATCTAATTGCACCATCTATTTGATTCATTCTATTCAAATAGTGTGCTTGAATTAAAGGAAGGAGAAGAAACCAAACTTACTTTGATCTTTGAGCGCCACATCTGAAATTACTTGGTTGCTCATGGCAACCTGAGTATTGTGTTTTGGGTTTTTTTTAATCCTCTTAATAGCTTCTCTATTGAGTGCTGTTGTTTAGAACAAGCATGTATTTGTGTGTGCACCTGATTCACAAGAAACACTCTTATGTTCCAGTTGTCTTAGGCACTTTAGAGTCTTGCTTCATCTTGTCTACTGCCTTTGCCTTATTTCTCTTTCTTTCTTGCGGGGCACTATCCACTTCCAAAACCTTGGGGAGGGGTTTCCAACTACAGCTCTCGCTCTCATGTGTAAGTCAGTCTTCAGTCTTGTTCCATAATTGCTCAGTGAAGAGAGCTATCTCATTTGTTCTTGAGGAAGTTGAGATGTTTTGAGGTGTTGCAGATCAGAAGATGATTATAGTTCTGTAAGAGTTCCTCTGTTCTCCAGTGTAACATAATGTTGTCACTAACAGATTGACCATTTCTGAAAATTCATAGATGAACAGAAGTGCAGTAGGCTACGTGAATCCAATATGTTCCTAATTATGTTGTTTTGTTAGAAAAATATCCTTAGGAATTCTTACATTTATTGACTATAGTTTTGATGAAATTAATTTCATCAATGAGGGTGATGTTTTCAGTCTTGCTGTCACAAGATGTTTAAGCCCAGGAGATAAATCTAAACACAGGGAATATGTCTTGAATACATTGTTAAGTGATGGTCTGAATAGGCCAGCACATGACCTACTGGTTAATGACCATGCAGCATTAGTCATGTCGTTCTGCCTTGTCTGAAAGAACTAAATGTTTAATATTCCTTCCATTTCTGAATCTGGCCTTTCTGGAGACTGTAATTAGTTGTGACTTATCTTTGGTAGGATATTCAACTGTTTCTATTTTGGATTTTTGGGTGTTTGGGGGGTTTTCTTTGTTTTTTTTTGGCTGTGTTCCTCCCTAACTTGCTACAAATACTTCATTGCTAGACACTCAGGCCGTGTCCAGTTGATCCGTGTAGTCCGAACAGCCAAGATGTCTTGTGTTTTGTTGGAGTTGGATGATGTGCTTCTGCATTTTAGGATGATGCATAATAACCTGACCAGGAGAGATGACTGTGGAAAAGAGGAAAATAGGATTCTGAATTAGGTGACCTCTTGCTAGCTTCAGGGAAAGAACTGCTGGAAAGCAGGTATACTTTTAAGGGACTGCTTTTCTATTACGCGTCTCTCAAGAGCTGCACAGCTTTAGTTCTCATTTAAAACTTCTGGGATTACTCTGCTGTTCCTGGTTTTATCCAGATACACGAAGCAATTTTTGCCATTGCTGTGCTGACCCACTGAATGATGCTGTTTCGGTGCAGAGTTGTAGTAGTTGCTAGTCTAGCTTAGGCAGGAAATGGCCAATGTATCACTACTATCTCTTCCAAACGCAAATTCGATTCCTCCTTTGCAGAGATGTAAAAGGAGCATGTGCTAATGCTCCTGTGCAAAGCAGATCTTACAGTATAGCTGAATGTAGCTGAAGATCAGAGCTACCTGCCAGATTTTATAGTGTGTGATACACAATGAATCACATGGACACCAATTTAATGGAAGCTTGGTCTACTGTACTGCTGAAGACTTTGAAATCAACCCTAATTGCCCAATTCAAGCAAGAAGGCTTTTTTCTTTTTTTTTTCCTTAAATTCTTGAAGTGTAGAAATGGACACCTGTGTCTGTTATCCATTTTGTCAGTGCTGGCAAGTTTGAAACTGCAAGTGTTGCTTGTGATGAGCTGGAATTCCAGTGGTGACGCTGCCGTCAACTCCCTTGGTACCTGCCGCTTCCTGTGCTTGATGCAGCAAGTCTGTTTCTCTGCAGTCCTGTGGTGAACAGTTGTTGTAACTGCCACTTCTCAGCATATAGGAAGTTCAGCACCTTTAAAGCAGTGAATATGTTATGCTACTAATAGCTTTGGACTAACTAAATTAAATGGAAACTGAGCAGTTCCTCACTTAAAATGTGCTCGAGATCTTGTTTGTAAACCCTCTTAGAGATGAATGATGCATCTGCTTTTTCAGTATTTCTCCTATATTTAAGTGCTGAGAGAGACAGTAAAGTATCAAAATTGATGAAAGCAGGTGAAAGCTGACTTGTTTTGGTGAAAGGGAATGCACTCCAGCTTGAAGGAATGATTCTCTAGACCTTAGTGCTTGGTATTAACACTGAAACTTCATGTATTTTGAGTGCCATAGACTTAAGCTACAATAAGGCGGTAACACGGCAGCAAAATTAGTTGAAGTGAGAGAAACTAGGCAAATCAAATAAAAGTTTGTGGTACCTTGTGGTAATGAAGTCTTGAATGTATGGGGTTTTTTGAAGAGGTGGTTAAGAACTGTAATCTGCAGCATAATCAAATGTGTCTTCTGAAGGAAAAAACTGCTATTATTATAAATCAGAACGTGCAAATGTCTCTGAGCCTGAAAGAATGTTTCAAAAAATTCATTTTGAGAACTTGGAAGACAATCTAATGAGCATATGTGGAAAACTGTTCCATAGTACTTACTAGGTTGGCAGAAGTAATTGGTTTACATGCTGGTAAAATATCTCTTTCATAAATGTAGCTACTCGACAAGTCTAAGAACATTACAATTTGGTTTTGCAGCCTTTTCAGAAGATGTCCTAAATAATAGATGCCCTTGCCAAAGGAGTTGAGACACACTGTAATGGAAACACCTATGATGTCACATTTTAGTTGTACAGGAGCTTATTAAATAATGAAACCTTTAAATCTAAGATCATATTTTATTTTGGGTAAGATTGGCATTTATTAATTACAGGTGTGCTCTTTTTCTAGGGGTTTGATGAGAAAATTTCGAAAGTCGAAAATGTTCTTGCGCAGTTGAGCATGGCAATTTCCTGTAAGTCTCATTAGACATCCGTGTTTGCCTACATTAGGATATGAGTTCAAGATGGACTACTGTGACTTGAATCAATGGCAGCTGGTTTACAAATATAAAAGGAATCTTCTGTTTGCCAGGTATATCTTAGTCAAAGTTGCTGAAGTTATTTGAATGTACAGTTAGTGAAACCTGTACACAGGGTCCTGTGTAGAGTTTAGACTATTTGTCACTGGGATACCCACACTCATACTGTCTAGAGCATGTGGCAATCGCTGTGCTTTTAAAAACTGGATTTGGGGGGTGAACTAGTTTATGTAGCTAGTACTTGGCTTTTATTTTGGTACCTCTAATTGATATGTTAAAGATGAGAAAGGAATTCAAGCTGAAGATTAAGGAGTGAGTGTGCCTAAGAGAGCTCAAGCAATGTGATTTGCCCTCTGAACTCATGACTGAAGCTCTAACTATAGTACATGTTTCTGTCCTGGGGCACTCTGTCAGAAGAGATTCCCACCCCTGTTACTTGCATACTCGCACATGTCAGAGGTAACTCTCTCAGTAAGAGCGCACATTACAAATAGGCACAGTCCTGATTTATAACTGAGGTCTGGCTGAGCAGAGCTGTACAAGTGCAGGTTAGAAGTCACTCAGATAACATAAATCCAGAACACTTGGGTCTGCCACTTGGCTGGTACAGGAAGTGGGTGTTTTACAGCACATACTCTCTAAACTGTGAAGAAGAGATTGAAAACAATAGTTGACTCCTAGACTTGCTGTAAACCCAGTTTTAATCTGTTTGTTTGTATTGTGCTGTTGATGGGGGTTTTTCTCTGCTTCTTTTAGCCTATAGGTAGGGAAATTCCCTTGAACTTAGATGAAATTAAAAGATGATGCAAATAGTTACTTTTTGCATTCACTGAGGTTCTTACCCTTCCACACTCAGCATAGCAGGTTACCCAGCTGAGAGGGAATTGCTTTTCTATGATGTGTCTAGCTTTTCAGAAGCTTGTTACCAGCCTAAAAAAACCCATCTCACTTGCAGTCATTTAAAATAAAAAGTGGCAGTCTAAAACTCAATTAAAAAAAGAAATCAAATTTACCCTTTATGTTGTAGCTCTTTGCGTACATTTCAGAAAATGCACTTACCTGCTGCTGGCTAGCTGGCAAACTGAACATCTGCCCTAAGCATGTAGGTTACGAATTTGCATGGAGTTGGGGAAAAGAAAGAGGGCATACCTCTGTGCAGGGCAGGACTAAGCTGGTGTTTCTGCACTGCAGTTTCTCAAGCGCCTGAAACGGGGAGGTCTGCTCTTGTTCAGATGTCTTCGCCGGCAGTGAGGCGGGAGAGGAGTGCTGACTGAGCTTGCCAGCAATGATAAGGCCTCCAGGTGGTGATCACAGTAAACATGCTGTGAGAATCACAGCCCTGCTTTCCCAGGAGTTTCACGAGGCAAGGATGTACTTCTGTCACTTGTCCTGTTGGAAGTTTCTTGCTGCTAGCAGCTAAATGACATGCAAAGCAATCGGACTATGGCTCTTCCAGTGTTACTGGTGTTCTGGCTTATGGTACTTGCTTCCGTTTTCAAAACTGAATTTGTCAGCATAGGCAGACTACTTCACTCTGAAAATGTAAAATCTTATCACAAGTACTTCTTGTGTTGTAATAAACATACATAACTTTCCTCTACAACAAGAGCTGCATATCATGCTTGCTTTTTTTCACCATTGTTTATTCAATAGCCTGCCAAGCAGCATAGATATCTTCTGAACAGATTTATGCAAAAGTGGCAAATCGAGTGGTAATGATGTTGCTTCCATTAAATTCAGACTATTGTCTTTTACATACAGTATTCACGGCTGTATTACTAACAAGGCTGCTATTGGCTACAATGAAGTACATCTTAGACTTAAGCTATAATTTGAGACAGCTATCTTAAAACAAAAGAACCTAACTTAAACTGTAAACAACATAAACTTTTTAATAGCAGAGACAGTTAGGAAGGAACTATGCAAATCCCATAGGACAGATAATCTCTATGATAATTATGTAGTCCACTACGTGAGTCAAATTTCCAAAGCTTAGCTCATGAATAAGACCAGATTGTTTGTGATGTGATTTCATGAAACAAATAAGGAGACTGAAGGCTCCAGAGGCTACTTAAGGTTTTGCAGATGGGTTAATAGCTACTACTTAATTGTATGTGTGAGGAGATACAGGGCAGTTGTAGAAAGAAGGTCTAAAAGAAACTTGATGTTAGGTATGTGCTGAATTTCTTTACCAATATAGCTGTGTTTCCAACAGGTCGCTTTTATAATCTTCTGTTAAAAATAGCCTTTAAATGCCAGATGAGGTTTTTGCTACTTATTCTGCTAGATAATGTACGTTGTTAAATATTTTCTGTCTGCTGTATTCTAATCATGCTAATAAAGTGAACACTGGTGGTGTTTCTGTTCTGCTTTGGTACTATTAACATATAGCTGTTCTGATCCCATACACCCTAATTCGGCCACTTAAGACAGCTGTGTCAATAGAAGAACTGGGAAGAAAACAACACTTATAGCGGCCTAGAAAAAAAATGTTCTCTAGAGCATGCGTGTTGGAGGAGAGATAACTGAGAAGACGTGTTCAACCATGGAGTTGATGGATTTCTTAACAGATTGTCTTTCCTGGCCTTTGAGGTAGCCAGCCCCAAACAGCAACAGAGGTACAGCCACTGCACTGAAGATCATAGGAAGCTGTAGCTTCCCTTTGGGGTGCTTTAAGAATGGATTGGGCCTCCTGCCTTTCTTGAGAGATGAGAAATGAGATACAGCTTTTGGAGACATCTTATCTAGGGAACCTCCTGAAGAGCCTGTCTTGCCTTTCCCCTTTTTATGGCTAAGTGTTGTCTAATCAAGATAAAGCAGCATGCATACTTCTCATATAGGAATTTGCAGTTGTTCACATAAATTTGCTGTGTGATGCCCCACACCCAAATACAGAAGGAATTACAGAAACAGCAGCAAATGGTGATCTTGTTGAACATGCAGACGTGTAGAAGGGAAGGCCCCTTCTGTGCCTGTTCCCTCTTACCTCCCTTGTACGGGAACTTGCTGCAAAATAGAGGCTTATCCTGGAGTCTCCTGCCTCAGCATGGATCCTTTATAAGCTTTATTTTATTTCAGTAAGTCTCTGACTCTTAAGTCCCTAGAGAACTTGGAAATGTGGGTGATGGGAGCCACAGACTTGTCCAAAATGGGTATTCTGTGGAAAAAATTCCCTTCCATAGGCATATAATCTAAAAAATTGTTCCAGTGAGTTAACATGTATCTCAGTGCCTTTTTAAGCTTTAGTTATTCATCGTCACCAGACCGCTGTGAAATTGGAGATTTCTCTTCATCTTGAATGATGGACTGGTAGCTGGATTATGGGGGCTAGCCTACCGTGTTCTCACCCACATGTACCAGCTTCCCTTGTTGCAGCCCTTTGCCTTTCTGACCCCGTATTGAGTCATCTGTGTTTAATGTGTAAGGAAGCAATGAAATTATTTTTATGGTTGCTGGTCTGAAATGAGTCAGTGCAGGGTCAAACATGTTGTGGAGCAGGGAAGGGATAGACTCACATATCCAGGGAGAATAGTGGGAATCTGGCAGCCAGCAGCTGGCTGAGATTGCCATGGAACCACAGACCAACCCCAGTGACTTGTCAAAGGTCACACAAGCTTCTGTCAGCAAGAAACTGAAACTATCTCTCTCCTGTTATAGGGTGCTGACCACAGGTCTGTCACATGCAATAACTGGTAGGAAGTGACTTCAGATTTATTCTACTTGAATTTATTGTTTGCTTGCAAATACTGATGTATGAATTAATAGTTGCTTTCTAGTGTATGCCAAAATCCAAACATACTGAGCTGGTCATAACTGTAGATCTTCGCATATAAGCTGGGTGCATTTCATGAGGAATACATAGTTAACTTCAGGTACCTTCCCCTTAGAAATGTGCTTGTTCGATAGACAGTGATCTGTCGACTACAGCGTGTTTATGTTTAAGGGCTACTGCCTCTTAATAAAGATAGCTCAGGAATTAGTGTCTGAAATAAATCCTTGTGTGGTATTATATTGCCAACTCAGTAAAAAATCAGTCAGTATGCAATTGCTTGATAACTTGCACAATCTGCAGTGTGTGCTGCATTTATCAATGGCCTAGTACAAAACTGAGAATGGAGTATTTCACTAACCCTGGACACAAAAATTTCTTAACAGATACAGCGTTTTGAGCTATGTTGCTTATCATTAAGGCAGTGCTGTATGTAAGGGTCTGAGGGCAGAGCTTAGGTCATGTATCCTGGCATCAACTTCTGTGCCTTGTTTTTATTTGGATTTATTTGGGAAGGAATAAACTAGGAAACTTCTTTGAGTGAAGAGTTTACAGCTCTGTGCTGGTTATGAAGCTGTCTGCTTCACTCCTGTGTTTTTACAGTTTCTTAGAAAAAGGGCTATCAAAAAACAATTCCGGACATGATTATATGTAACATGTGCATTTTCATTACAGAATACACTACCATTATTTCAATTTGAAGGGCTTTCTTCTAGCTTTGGCAAATTTTGTCAAGCTACCATTTGACTTAATTTCTGTGTGGCTTTTTTTTTAACTTTCATTTCTTGAAACCAAAGAAAGCTTGTTGCAGTTTAAAAAAAAGAAAAGAAAAAAAAAGGAAGGAAAATATTGGAGAAATCTGTCTCTAGCAATGTAATATATTGTCTGATGTTCTTCTAGGAACAAATGCATCATGTGGATTTTTATGTAGGAGGATTTTTAGACTTTTAATGGTTGGGTGTTAGCCACAAGGTTCATGTGACATGACAAATGTGGAACATCTGTGTACTGATGCACATCACTGTTCTAGAAGTCATTCCCACCACCACATGCATTGAATTAAATACAAGAATTTAAGGAAAAAATAGTTGGAAGAACATATTCTGTCAAATACAATGGCAAGAATCTGTTGTGCAAGCTGTCAGAGCTCACTCACGCACTTCTCCACGCACTTGTTATTCGGAGGTCTGTCTGATGTGCTCTATGCATTAACTGTTGCCCCTTTGCACTGGGAGAGTGGTATCATGCTTTCCTAGTCAGCGACAAACTATTTTCTGGATAGAAAGTATAGTTTAGCATTTTGGATTTCTTGATATAGTTCCTTGTCTGAGTGATGTATGGGCTGTATGTGAGGTAAGTAGCTGGCTGAGTTGGCATACTTGAATTGGAAATGAAGTGTGGCTGAGTGGCTTTGACCAGGATCTCTCATCTTAAAACATGAATCTTACTCATAACTCTGCCTGAAATGACCTTACTTAGCAACCGATATCCTTGTAAATCCTGAATGCTACTGTTTGACTCCATGCTATAACTGGAGTAAGAGTTTTTGGCTATAAAATGACTGTGATGTACAAAAGAAAAGCAATTCTTAAAGGTAAAATTTGACCTTTAGCGTTCTGGACCAGTAGCTAGAAATCCCATTTCTTCTAGGCTGCTTACCAACTGCATGAAGGGTGCAGTGCTTCATTAGGACTTGTATACTTAGTGCTATCACCTCGGTCTGACAAGAGAGCTGCCAGGTTTAGATTACAGGATACAGTACATCCGAAAAGCAGACTTCAGGATGCAGGTCACAGCTTATGTCGAGGTGGAATTCATTGTTGGGGTGGCAAGAAGCTCACTGCTATGCAGAAAACAAGTGTGGTAGATACTAATAGTTGTCTTCCTGATGACTTGCATGTATTTCGGAAGTAGTCTGAAGCTTTAGATGTTTAGGTTTGAACACATCATTAAGTAGGGGTTTTTTAAGTAATGCAAAGCTAATCTTTCAGATGTTGTTATTACAGATAAGGTTTTATTGAATTCTGGTACTCACAGCTAGAAACCAGTCTTAAAAACTCAGTCCTTACTTTCTAGGTTACCTTCACAGACTTGAATCTGGGAGTGCAAATGTAAAGAACCTCCTTCAGTTCATCTGAACTTAGTTGCAAACAGCTATCTCTGAAATGATTTCTGAATACTTCCTTCATATGCTGAAATTATGATGGCTGTTTTCATGCTGTGCTTAACTCTTTTTGAACTTAATATTTCTGAAGCTTTTAATATCTTGTTCAAAGATATTTCAGTTTGTAAGAGCTTCTACTCTAGATTTCATGTAAAAGCTCTTGTTCCAACATAGCCACATAGGCCTGCATTTCAGGGGCAGTGTGTACAGACATTGGAAAGCTTGGACACTTTGAAAATGTCACTTTACTTGGAAACAACTTCTGAATGATGCCCGGCTTTTAAAGGAGGTGTAAGAAGTGGTCTGAAGTAAAGGGAACATCTCTAGGATTTGCTGTCCAGAGTCAGGTGCTTAGGACAGGCACTTAGGGAGTGGACAGAAGTGGTATACAAGCCCTAAATAATTTGGGCATCCATTTTAATTGTCCTATTCAGCAATGCTGTCTTAGAATTTGCTACACTTTCATTAAATAGTTTTTATCCTAAAACTATAGTTAGCTCATAACAAAATGCAGATTCTTTAATCTTTAAAGTTGGGGGAGGGAATTTTTTTGTTTGGGTTTTTAAGTTGATAGTTTTGAAACTAACTTAATTTTTTGTTTTATTTTGTTTTTTTTCTTTTCAAAAGCTGTTGGTCAAAACCAATCAGCCACTCTCCCACCCCAGTCTGCCTGGGCTCTCTAAGAGGCCACCCCACCAGCTGACTCTGTGAGCCCTGTGTCTTTAGCGAGTGAGGACCCATGAGGATTTTTATATCACGTTTCCAGCAGACTACTTGTCTTGAGTGCTGGCTACAGTAAGTACATCTGAGTCAGCAGCTCTGTCCACATGCCTTCTGAAAGTCTGATACAGAACCTGGGCTGATCTAATTGTGATCTGTCCAGTACAGGACTTGCCCAAGCTGAGCATTTCTATTAAAAATGTTTTTTTTAACTGAGCTTTGTAAAACTGTAGTTAGGAAACAATTCTGTACATCCAGAATGTTTAGATGTTAACTACTTTGAACACCAGCTTAATTTAAATGCAGCTTTGATGTAAATTACTTTGTGTAAACACAGCAGTAGCTTCACATCCTTAGAACAATTTAAGTTTTGTAGCTTCTTTTATCTGTGCTCGAGTTTTGTTAAACAACTGAGAGTAATCCTGCGAGGCCCTTCTGACTTCAGTCTGTTTCACTGCATGAAAATGTCATTCAGAGTGCCGGAAGAATAATTTGATAATGTTTTCTAAGGCTTTGAAGAGACTTCTGATGTCTTGAGTCTTTATTACACTAGAGGTCAGTGTATGACGGGAGCTTCTGAGAGGTGGTATAGAGTTTCTTGCAGAATCCTATTTCATCAAATTTGAAACCAGATTCTAAGAGAAACTGTAGCCTACTACTGTGGAAAAAACTTCACATTAACATGTCTTATGACTTTCTTGGCTAAAGGGCTTTTTTGAGCTTCCTGCTTTTAATTCTCCTTGCTTAAGGAGTATTTGGCAAGTATCAATAACAGCACTTTAATGTGGTAAGCATGAATATGCTCACTCAATTGTTCCAATGTGCACCTCAAACATTCGTCTTGCATTGCAATAACACGACTTTTTTGGTTCAGATATATTTCTATATGCCATGCTATTTATAGGATTCATCCTTAACTTGTGCACTGTAGTTATTAAGTGCATGGTGGGAGAATTGCACATGCACCTATTATTCTTAGTGTAGCTCTCAACTTTCTGTGTTCTGAGCTGATAACTTTCAGGTGAATGGCTTCACTTTTGGGTGTTGAGGCATAGTCAGGCATGATTCTATCATGATACTTGTAGAGATTGTTTCCTCGGCAGGTCGTCTTCAGTTCTCCAGAAAAGTAATTTCTTTAAACCTCTGGAGTGTGCAAAAGCAGGTTGTTTCTGAAAACATCATCGGGCAGGGGGACTAGAACAGATGGTCAAACTGTGACAGTGTTATGTGAGGTCAAATGGGAGAGAAATGCACTGAAGGAGAGTCCTGCTGACTGGAGCAGATTACATCACAAATGACAATTTAAGTAAGATGGTGGAATAGGGAAAAATAACAGCAGGGTGTATTTGAGCTCTTGAATGTGTTTTCTAAGAGAACTGACTACAAACAAAAGTGCCTGTAACCTGTTACTCTTGTGTAGGGTTATTCCGAAATGCCTGGAAAACAAGAAAAATAAGAACATGGGGTGTTAAGAGTTTACAGGCTAGCACCCATATAGAGGGTTAGTGCAGGCATAGAGCTGAATTTTGCTGTTCTTAAGTGATTTTCTGAGTGTTCAAGAGAGACCTGGACCAATGAAAGTCTTTGTGGCCTTTCTTTTTGGTGGGGTGGAAGGGGACACTGTAAAAGCATAACCAGCAGTCTGAAAATCTCCTTTGCACTTTGCTGCTGCCCAGTATGTTTTGTTACATGTCTCTGGAGCATTAAGAAGGATGACACCTCAGCTGAGATAGTGTGAAGGAGGTGTTAGACTCCGGTTTAATTGAACTCTCTGTGAGGATTCCTGGCTTCGCAGGAAAATTGTTGCACTCCTCTACCTCTCTCCCAGGTTTTTCCAGGCTGCATTTTTTTAATTCTCTGTAAGAAATGAAAATGCACCAAGGCTTTGCAGAATGGGGCCTTATCAAGACATCTTTAAGTTTTGTGGTGCCAGCCTTCACTGGGCTGGGTTTGAAGAGCCTGAGAAGAGGATTACTTTGCAGAACTTATGTGATATGTCATTAAGCAATAAATAAAACATCCTAAAAATGTCTTTCCTTTTCCTATCCTTTTGACAATGGAGGGATGCAACCTTAATTTGTTTCAGTGAAACTCTTGAAAGTCTGTTCTGCATGTAAGAGCTCCAGAAATACAAGACTTATCTTAAAGAAGAGAAAGCTGTTGTAGCTGTCCTGTAGCCAGCCCTAGTGAATAACCTGATGGGTCACTGCACATTCTTGCAGAGCAGCTATATTTCTGTCTGCTGTGTACATAGTGACAGTCTTTCCTGGTTCAGCTTTGAGGTGTTAAATTAGTCCAAATATTGATTTGATCTGCATCCAGAAGAATCTTTGTCTAGAAAAACTGGAAGTTTGATTATTCTCCTGGATCAAAAGTGATGGATCTTTGTGGTTAAGCAGAAGCAATTAGCCACTAGCCCCTCTTTCTAGTTCATAGTATCAAGTATCCAAATAATATTTTGATGTCTGTCTTTCCTTCATGATGTACTGACTAATTCCAGGATCCATCTATTGTGTAATAAAGCAGAGTCCATCAAAAAGGCAAAAATTAGTATTTGGAGTGTCTTTTCCTGCTTTTGTTCTAAACTCTCAAAATGCGGGAGTTATCAAATACAACATGGTTCACGTGGCTTGCCAGACACTTCTCAGATAAACTGGAGAGAGTGTAAAAATTGCAGCCGAGGTCAATCTTTAAAAGGTTGGAATTCAATTGCCAGTTCTCACATTTTGATTTCAATCTCAAATGTTCCCTGGTAGATGCTCTGTATTTCTTACATCTTGTTTGTCTCATCATGTGTTCTTGCCAAAACTTCTTGTAAGACTTCTGACACTAACAAGGATATGTAGAATATAGTGACATAGGCAAATATAAAAAAACCCAAACAACTCTGTCAAGATAGTTCAACTCACACCAGATATTCAAGGTTCCTTTAAAAGCATAGATTTTGACAGGCTTCAAAGCTGCAGGCCTTCAAAACTGCAGTGCTGCAGTCTTTTCTCTCCTGTTCCGATGCACAAATGTAGCATTTGCCAAATCAGAAGAAATAATGAAATATGCTGGTGGAATAGTGGCAGTGCACACCAGGTTTAATGCATGCTGTGCATTATAAATGTCGCCTCTTCCCACCTCACAGTGGTTTCCAGGAAACCTGTGAAGTAGTTGACTGAAACTGTAGCTGGATTTCAAATCCTTGGCTTTTCTGTCTTTTTAAAATGTTAATACTTAAAAAGGAAGAAGGTAGGAACAGTAGAAGTATTCAGGCAACCCTAAGGCTAAGCTGCAAGAAGGAATTAGGTAACTTTGACTATGTGATGGTGGAGGAACTAGTTTATCTTTCTTTCAACTACCCCTTGCCGACCACCTTTCCTCAACTTTTCTACCAGGCTGAAGTGAATCCCCACTCATTTACCCTTCCAGGAATGCCCATTTGAGGTGAATGAAAGTTGGAAATGGGAAAACAATAGCATGTGGTTTACTATATTCTGGGAACTTTAGGCTAGTTTCCCACCTGAAATACAAAGATAAATGTGGGTCGATCATAAAAACTGGCTTAGTTAAAATGTGTGAACAGCTGCATAACATTAGGGAGAAGACTGAATTGCTGCCTTACATGTTTCTATGGTCTCTAAGGTAGTCTATGTCTGGGGGTTTGTTTGTCTTCTAAAATCAGAATTTTTCCCAACTTAGACAAAATTCCTGTCTTGTCTGTCTTTCTGTCTTTTCAATGAATTATTTTTGGTTTGACCTCAGTGGAAGCAGAGCAGTGACCTGACTGTGCTTAACAGTTGTTGCTCTGGTCACTTAGGATATCATTGAATTCATTTGCCTCTTAATAGATTAAAAAAGGAAGTTTAATAAAGCAGCAGTGAAAGTGAAAGCAGTACATTTGGCACCTAAAAATGTATGTAGGTGAGCTGAACCTCACCCTGCAAAAGTAAAAATGTTATTTTAGCTACCAGCTATATTACAGGAGGGAGACAATAATCTGTTCAACAGTACAGACTGTTTCACGGACTTCAGATCTGCATTGGAGAACTCTTCACTGCTCTGTAGAAAGAAACAACTGCATTGGTGGTACAGAATAGAGTAACAAGCCCGGAGCAGTTGATTATTTTGAGTTTTTGAGTTCAGGGGATTGGCATCCTTAAGGACAATGTGGTGCTGGGATAATTCAGGTAGTTAGAAACAAACTAACTTGGATACTGCATCAACATGAATCTCCAGATGGGCTAAATCATTAGTGTTACAGGCAGAGCCAGAGATATATTGTATTTGCCAAAGAACAAAATAAAAGCACTTGTGGTTCAAAATGTGGGCATCAAAAATCAGGCCACGTGGCAGGTGTTGCCCGCAGAGCTGGACTTGCTGTCCACTGGGAGAGGTCTAAGGTCTGTCTCCTGATTACTGTGGTTCTAGGAAGAGAGCTGGCTCTTCCAGTTGCATCCACTGATATTTAAAATTAAAGATTTTGAGGGTAATAGTCTTTTGGTAGATGCTGCTGTTTTGTTGTTGTCTTCAGTGCTGCTTGACCTTATCGAAAGGTGTAATACAGACTATTTCCTGTGAGGTGGTTAAGTGAAAGCTCAGCATTTCTGGAGAAATTGGTTGTTCAAAAATGTGTCTCATGTTGAAGGCTCAGAATCTAGTAACTGAAGGGTCAAGTTCCCTGGCGTTCCTACCCAACTTGTAAGACCTTTATTTTTCCGTGAACATAGCTACAGTGCATCAATACCTGGGCTGTGAAAAGTGCTGTTGCTTGTGGTGATGATCTTGTCTATATGAGTGGGCAAGGTAGCAATATACTCTGAACTGCTTCATTCCCTATAGTCAATCAGGTTGTCCACTTTGTGCAACTACCTGGTAGTTCTGAAGTTTTTTCATACTCTGGGATGTGCATTTGTTGTTCTTACTCATACTTTTTTGTGTTTATTTCTTGTAGGAGGAGGACTGCCCTTTGGATTGTGAGCTACTTGGACATGGTGATGCAGATCTACTTAGAGGGTCAGGCCTGGATCATTGAGATTTAAGGTGAGCCTGTGCTGAAAAATGGTTGCAGATGTGAACCAAGAACTATGGGTTGTTGTTTTTCTTCTTTTTTTTCTGGAGTTGTTTGTATTAAATGTTTAAAGAAGAATATGTGTGTGCCTCCTAGTACCTATGTAGCATTAAAATGCGGTAGTATAATAGTTAAGATCCCAGAGCTGTCTTTAGGACCTTCAGAAAAGCTGGATGGTATTTAAATACCTAGGAGATGCTAATGCTGCTTTAAGAAGAAATGTTATTCTATATGAAAGTGACAATAAGAGTTCCCAAAAATTTCATCTCAGTACGTACTGAGGGGCAGCATGCAGCTGAGATGGATCCCCTGTTCTAGCCGTTCTATCATTCCCTCTTCCAACTGTTGTATAACAAAATAGCTTCAGCCATTCTAGACTATGGACAATTCCTTCAAATATAACATTTTAATTCGTTACAGATCTGTAGTCTACCTTTCATGTTTCCCACTCTTCATTTTGCAGACTTTTGGTGATATATTTGCAGTTTAGATTTGATTCAGTTTTTTCAGTTCTTGACTATGGGGAAAGCATTTCCCTAAGCAAACACAAACCAAGAACAACAGGGACCTTTTTTTATGTGTCAGTTTGTGTAGCAGGTTCTGTCAGTCCCATAAAGGCAGAGCTCCCATAACTTGTGTAGTGCATGGGATTAATCTTGCTCTTGGAGAATTGTGTAATTTTTATGAGTGATGTGATTTCTTGGACGTGATCAGGAAGATCTCACTGGTTTGTATCAGCAAAATAATACATAGGTGATCTGTCTCTTAACTTTCCTAAAACAGAACTGATGTCTAATTCTGGCCATACTGTCTGGAAAGAGCTGTCATCCTACTAGTTCTCTTGCCACATGTAGCCTGTGTTTTTTCTTGGAGGTATGGTAGGCAGTGTTCTACTTGTTGCTCCAAAATCATGAGAGAACTGTTTTCCTTGTAACTTGCCAACTTCTGAAGGCTGGGGGAACACAGTGTAGAGAGTGGAAGTTTGAATAAAAGCTTATTTTAATGGTTTTTACATCTTCTTAAAAAAAAAAAAGTGGGGGACTGGGGACAGTGGTTACTCTCACGCATGCTCGAGAGTTTGAAATGTTGGAAGGGCTTGCAGTAGAAAAGCGAAACCTGACTTTGATTCCCAAAGATTTGGGTTGGGAGCATGGTCATGGAAAAAGTGGATTGAATCTCGACAATTCTGAATTAGAGCATTTGTATAAAGTCTCCTCCAAAAATGTTTAGAGCAAGCATATTCACATCATAGTTATTAGCTGTATACTTTCTGTGCAGTGAGTAATTTAATGAAGGTGAGCAGAAGTAGCCTGTTCTTGCAAGTCTAAAGCATATACTGAAAATTATGTGAACAGTCCTGTGAATTTAGGTTTTTAAGGGTAATATGTACTCAGATAACTTCTTCTAGCAAAGAGTCAAGTAAGTCAAGCCTCCGGAGAATTTGTTGCTGAACTTGCTTCTTAGTATATACCATCATAAAATGGTTATAACCTTCAGAAGATGATACTATCAGACCATGTGAATGTGTATTCTGGCTGTATTTAAAAAAAAATCAACAACTAAAATCCATGAGGATTATTTTAGTAGACAATTTAAACAACCAGAAATTGTTAACAGTACACAATTTAAAGACTTCACGTGATTAAGATAAGACAAGACATAACTTGAGAAGGTCTGATAACTAAACCACAGGCTATTTGGATATCTAATCTTCAGATGAACGTGTTTAAGTTTTTTTCCACAGCATCTTGCAATACTGTGCAGTATTTACTGTACCCATAACTGGCTTAAAATATATATTCCATAAGCAATTACATGGATTCCAGATTATCAGACCGTAAAATGATGGAAGAAAATTGGTGATCACTGGAAGTCATGACCCAGCTTTCTACTTAGTTGCTGGAGTTGCGTCTGGGTAAGAATGTCCAGCTGACTTCAGAGGCTGGGAAATGTGTGAGGCATGATCAGATGAGTCACTTATACTCTCTTTTCATATCATGCTAGTAGACACAGTTTATGAGCAGGTATTTTGGTTTTTTTTAATTTACAGTGTGTTGGCTTTGCTAGCTACATACCGTTTATCACCTACTACCTGTATTGTGTAACTTCCACAAAAGACAGCAAAGCCAAGTTGTCATATACAAGTTCATGTGCTGTCTTGCTGGACACTTTAGCAGCCCTGCTTACATATGAAGAAACATGCAGTGTTGCTTCTAATACTGGCTTGGTTTTAATTACAGAAATTTCATCCAACTCTTGTTGTCTAGTGTAGCTTGCAAAACAGGGAATTGTTTAATTTTTGCTCTCTAGGTTACTATTGAAACACTGGTGATGCTCATTTTTTATAAATCCCCTGTCAGTGCAGCAGTATCCTTCAGGTTAATGTCACATGTTAAACACCTGTGCTATGTTCTCTCTAACCTATCTGGAAACTTCACGCTCTCCCTTCTGAGAATAAAAGCAAAAACATTTATTTCCTATTTGTTTTCTCAGATGTCAATAAGACTGTTCCCCCCTACTATGGTTTCATTTCAGCTACCTTTTTGAATATTTTGTAAGCTGAATTATTAATTCTTGCACCATTTTAAAATAATTCCATGTGGTACCTCACAATCTCTTGCTGACCCAAGCTGTTTTGAGAACAGCTTGCTTGAACTTCTGTGCTTTACTGCTACAGAACAGTAGTACTAGACTTGTTGCAAAAGCTAAGCTTACGGGGAATGTCATCCTATTGAAAGTGGTTTGCTCTTACACAACGTATGATAATGCTTTTGTTAAAATGTGTGTGTTTGGTGTAGTACATGTTGTGCCTAGCGTTCTCTGGCAATATTACTCATGCTCAGTTTGCCTGAGGATGGAAGTGTTAGTGTTGGATTAGTCTGGCATCCTGTGCAGAGAGTCGAGGTCCTCAGTTGTGCTTAAACGTGTGCCAGCTCTTCACCTTTTACCTTGTTGGTAAGGACTGGTCTTTTGCTATTTTCTCCATACAGTTCTTCTCAGGCTTTGGGTTTGCGTTACTTGAAGGCATACTCAGATCTCTGATTTTGGTTGTCATGGATTTTTGTTTGTTTCTTTGGAATATGGGGAATTTTTAGTAAAGATGTTGCCAGGTGAAAAAGGGTGGGATAGGGAGAGTGCAAAAGGATCTTCCTTACTACTACATCTCTCTTCAATTTGATAACTATTGGTAAGAAAGGAAGCTATGCCCGATGTCACTCCCAGAAGTTCAACATGCATCTCTGCACATGGCCTGGGCTATTGCCAAATGTCCTTCACTATTTATTATGGTCAACAAAACAGCGTGCTGATTATTTGAGAGTTATAAACTTTGGATGAAACCACTAATCCATTCAGTCTGACATCCTTTCTGACACTGTGTGCTTCTTTCTGTAGTAAGGCTTTTGAGGAGCAGATTGTCCACCTGGGTCGTTTCTTCCTGATTTCCATTCAGTGAAAGATTTCAGATTTGTTTCTAGGATCTGAATTACTCATGCCTTTTTCCAAAGCTTTTATTACAGTGTCCTACTGAAAATGTCAGAAATTTTCATCTTTAGGAATATTTTGTTTCCCCCAAACTGTAATGAGTTAAGAGTGTTGATGGGAAGCCATGCAAAGCAAGAGAAGGTCAAGAAATGTGAGAAGTGATGACTTAATTGTACTGCTTTTTCTAATTTCTTTGAATTGAGGATTCCAGCTTCGTTAGTGGCTCTACAAACCTTGGTGTTCGAGACTTGCAACTGATACCTTTTCTAAAAACAGAGGAGGGGAGGAGAGGGAGCACTCTGTTTATTTCAACAGCCACAAGCAACACTTCCAAAATACACTTGTGGTTTTATCGCAGAGTTATGAATCTTAGGTTATCTAGTAGTGACTAACATGGTGAGACAGCAGCCTAATATGTCCACGCTTTAATTAGAAAAGGTGGTTCTTATCGGAGACAAGGAACACCAGTGTTTCTTTCACTGTGTTTGCTGAATCCCTAAGTACAGATATGAAGTCTGTCAGCAGTTCACACTGCAAGATACAGAAACTCGCCTTTCAGGGTCTGACTGCAAGTTCTTAAGGATTTTGCAGTACAGAAAGAAACACACTCCTCTCTCTCTCTACCTTCTCTCCTTCCAAATGCACTCTTTAGGCTATCCTATGGTTTGATCAAAGTTAACAAAGGGTTGTGATATCTCTTGATCAGATAGATTTTTCATTTACATTGTGGTGAATTTTTTTAATGTTGTATTATCTCAGTGGAGTGGTGGTTCACAAATACATTGTAACAGCTTTCTAAATTCTTCAGGCAGAGCCTAGGTTATACCAGTCGTTACATCTAGAGAACCCTACAGGTTAAGAAAATACGACATTTTTCTCACTGCAGAGTTTAACCTGTAGAGTCTGGGTGTGCGTCTTCAGTAAGACAGCAATCTTTTACTGTTCTGCCTATTCAAAAATAAAATGGAAAAGCAAATCCTCCCTGGCAGACCGGGAGATCCTCAGTTCTGTGTATACAGTTTGCATTGAAGATAAGCTGGGTTGGAGGGCATAGGCTTTGACACAAAACGTGTGACTTTACTCCCATAGACAGACAGTGCAGCCGAACTGGGGATAACTGAAGTCTATGGGACTGTCCTCCCTGACTTGCCACCTTCTCATCGATTCAGAGCACAGGGAATTGTTTGGCCCTGTGGCAATAACACCAACTGTAAGATGCATCTGCTAGAGAAAGAATGAACTGTTTGTTCTCCTAGAAAGACAAAAACTGTTTCTGTTGGGTTTTGTTTTTTAAAGATAAATAAAAGATCTTCTGTGGGTCATTTTAGGCTCTCACAGAAACTTGAATATGCTAAATGAGTGCGGTTCCCCGGTTGAGCCAATAGGGATGGCCAGGCACAGGCAACACTTTTATCCCATGAGAGGGAGGAGGGGTGAATGAGCTAGAAGATATAAGCTGAAACAAAGCCATGCTGTCCTTCTGAGTCATTCACATACACTGGATGGGTAAGGCTTCCTGCTTCCTGGGACACAGAAGTGGGGTCATGATTCTAACAATGGATGCTGGTAAGTAACTTTTTATTAGATTTGTCTGTCTTTTTTTTTCAGGGAAGTCTCTCCTTCCCCCCCAGCTAAAAAGAAGATATCTGCAAACTGGGAAGCTGAATTGTTAAATAAATACATGCTTACTCCAGACTTCCCAAGCAGGCTGCAGTTTACTGTGTGTTACACTGGTGTTACTTTGTGGCTGTTACTCACTGAAGCACATAGCCTCTCTTGCAATGCAAGACCTTGGTAACTGAAGTGTGTCTGTTAATTTGTACCTCTGTCTTAATTGGGACAGAACCTGTGGTCTGAGAAGTGCATGATGTCTCACTCTCTTTGATAATAGAGGTGATAGTCTCTGGAAGATACATGCTAGATCTTACGCTTGCTTTAAAGAGCTAGTGGTGAACTAATGTATTGGCTGTGGCTTCCTCTAATCTGTTTACAGAAATTTTGTGTTGGGGAGGAAGAGGGAGAAACTGCTGCATTTCTGTGGTAGTCAGTTCTGCTTTGTGTGTTTATAGCCAAGGAAGTCTATGTGAAAAGAGCACACACAGAAATTTTTTTTTCAAATTAGCTTTAACATTGTTCCCCGTGTGATAGGGAGAATGAATGCAAACAGTAAGATGTAGAGTGGTTTCCATAAAAGAAACAAGCAGTCCCGGTTCTGCTCCTTGAGAGGGGGTGTATTTCCATGTCATAACTCACATCCTTCAAATTCCACAGTAATAAAAAGACCTTGGATTTTAAATGGTTATGGACAGGGCGTAAAGCACTAGTGGTTGTGCTCTGACTGCATGCTCACGGCTGCTCTTTCTCTTACCAGCTGCAAGCATGCCTGCTGCATTTTTAAGAGCTCTGTTGAACTTTTGTCAGCAGTTGGTTCAGCTAGTTTTTTTCACCTCAGTGCAGACACATAATGTGACAAGTCCTACAAGCCTTGTTCAGAGTGATAAACTTATTCGGGCAGATCTTGCTGGTCTGTTTTATCTACTTGTCACATGCCCAGTTTATTCCATGCTAATGAAAAGCTCACTGTCCTCTGTGCATCTGAATTGATTAGGTTAAGCATTTGCTAGGGCCTAAAGGAAAAACTCTCTGTGCCACCTTCCAGCTCTTTCACTTCTCTGATACTTCCAGAAGGTGACCCAGCTGGGTTCTTCATGCACAATTTAGAGGAGATAGCAAACCACTTCATTTAACCCACTCACAGTTAATTGAAGTTGCTTTGTCATCATCTGTGTAGGCAAGATTGAAAACAGTGACTTTTTGTGTTCAATGTGTTTTACATGCTTTGCAAATGAGTTAAAATTCAGGCCCTTTAACAGAGATGACAAAATTTAATGCAAGCTCAGGAAGGAGTAGAATGGCATATGCCTGACAACTTTCCATGACATGGGGGATGGTGATTTTTGTATTTTGACCCTTTCATTAGAGTTGTTTCTAGAGGAGCCAAATTTCAGGCCCTTCTTAAAGCAGTTTAAATACCTGGAATTAGCAATCCCCTTCTCTTCCTGCTTGTACAAGAAGGACTGATGCATAGGTGGTAGATGTCATGCCCAGTATTATAGGAGGATGCCCTGGCAATGTTCAGGATTTATGTGCTTGCGGGAGATACAAATCCAGGCTTTGCCCACAAGACACTTCTTCCCTTTTGAAGTACCAGAGTTCCTGTACTGCGCTAAAGTAATTTAGGTCTTTGTTTTGGAAAGACTGTGGAGACGTTAATAATATATGGTTTAAAAAAAAATCTTTTATTTGCATATACTTACGTACTTGTGTTGTGTGGTTTCTTTGCACTGTGAGGTCAACCATAAAGATAATGCTGCTCACCTGTGTTTCACTGGATACAAACCTGTATCTTTTCCCAGAACATTGTCACTGCACTAGTTTCTCAGGAATTGCTGTGTTTTAGTAGTCCTAGTGGTAATTTTCAGAGTTACGTTTACTTGTATGCTTAGTAAACATACATTTTGGAAGCTCTCAGTTCCTTAAGAATTCTTAAATTACAGTTCTCAGCTTCTCTGTGGGCAAATGGTTCTAACTACCTGAAAGGAAACATTGTAATACAAGGATTTATAACAGTGAGTTCTAGTACTTCTCAAGTGTATTTAAGTTACAGAAAAAATATGCAAGCAGTTCAGTGCCTTATGCCTTAATCTGGGACACAGACAGTTTATCTGCTTGGTTTTGCCCACCTTTTAAAGCTGAGCTTGCTGTTCTTGCAACTGTTTGCTTGTTTCAAATTGTATGTTTGCATTGCGAATCAGGGCTGATAATTTTTTTTTTAATAGGCATCAAATTCTTAAGCTGTTTTTTAACAGAACGAAACTTCTGTTCCTTGAGATAATTCTAAGAATACTTGTCCACTTGTTTCAATTTTTACTAAATGCATTTTGTTCTGCTGCATTTGTATTTGCAGCTTTTAATTTCTCGCAAGAGCAGGACTAAAAAAGTTTTGGATGGGGGGGGATAAAAAGGAGAGCTGCAAGATAGAGTTGACAATGTAATTGGATTTGAAGCAGCTACAGGCTGGGACTGTTGCAACAGCTGATTTGATCCTTCTGAGTTTCAAGAGCTATTTATGGTAGATTAGCTGTATCAAAGCTCTACTGTTCCAACCATAAAAGGTTGGTCCTATGTGAAGTTGCCACACTGCATTTGGCTTAGTCCTCTGAGGTTGGAGAGCCTATAGCTTTTTCTGTGGATAAATCCAGTGATGGATGGAAATACTAAAGGCAGATCAAGGAATAACATTGTTGAGGACTTCAGATGGCAGCGAACTCTTAAAAGGAGATTTTCACTAATAAATTTTTTACTCTAATGTTTGGAATCAGCACTTGGATATAGCTCTTGCATATTTACTGCATTTGGTGAACGCATGCTTTTAGGAAAGCGCTGTTCTAAATTTATCTGACTTATCTGAATCATCTTGACTGCACATGTACTTGCCAGCCTTGCATGTTGATATTTGGTAACTTTTGTGAAGTCGGTTTTCTGTTCTCTTAGCGGGTGAATGTTAGGTCCTTTGGAAAGAAATCTTAGCTGAAGTGAGAAACTTCTCTAAAATATGAATTATGAAATTCCTGGCTAAAGAGAGCTTCAGGTATTGATAACTATTTTGAGAAGACTTTGATCCCTTCTGCTGCATCTGTACCTTCTTTCTTTCCTCCTTTGTGTAAAGGCAGACAAGTGGACTTTTTACAGGATTCTGAAGTAAGTAGCACCTCATTCGGAGAGCTTGCATGCAGTACCTCGAGCCAGTTGTTTGAGAATATTTACAGCTTTGTCAGGTTGAAATGTGAGTGGGCTTATTCCAGACTCTGCATGCCAGTCATTCAGCCTTCCTTAAGGCATTTTGTGTTTTTATTCTTGTGGTTTTGCTTAGAGGATGAGTTCATTCTGCTATGAATGGAAAGTCCTGTCGCTGGTTGGTTTGTGTGTGAGATGTCTCTCTTTTCTTTTTCCATTTTAATACGTTAACCGTAGCCACAGTACTACAAACAACTGTAAAAACGCTTCTATAAAACCAAAATCTTTCAGTAGTCATTTTCTCTTGTGTTTAACAAGTTCTATAAACACAAGTGGATACTGTTGCATTGGATATTGTTGTATTTTGAGACCTGGAGTGTTCTGAAGAAAGCTTCCTCCAACTTACCATTCTCTTATTTTTAAACATTACCAGGACACCACAGGTGAAAGTTGCTGGCACTGTTTTACCTTCCTCTCCTGCAGCAGGCATAATGGAGTGGAATGGTGAGCTCTCGAAGGAAGCAGTGTGCACAATGGTCTCACCTTATTAATTCACTGGTTTTGCTACTTTCCCAGCAGTATCGGCTGTTAAAGGGGGGGAGCATAAGGGGCAGGGGGCGGGAAGAGGAGGTTCCTTGCTTCAAGGATGTTCCAGGTGTTGTATTGTAATCTCCAGAAACACAAGAATAGTGTCCTTGCCAAGGACACTGATTTTTTGATTTTCAGTTTCCCTTTCAGAAACTAGCAATTTAAGGCCATCTTATATTTTCTTTGGATTACAAATCCGTATTTCTGTCAAATGGATCTATAATTTTTATTCTGAATTATATAAACTTGTGTTTTAGCTTAGAGAATATTGGAAGACAGAACATGTCTGGAGAGTTACTGTTTAAAAAATTACTGCTTTATCAGTTTAGGGATAGGAATATTTTATTGGAATAAAACCCCCATATATTTAATATTTCTCACACAGACCTTGTTAGATATACATTTAATACTCACCTCTATCTGCATATTTTATAGGCGATTGAATCCTTCTACCTGCAGAGGCAGGGAGGGTTAGGAAGAAACTGCCTGATCAATATCCTCCTTCAGATAACCTGTTAATTTTTGTCTTGGATTAATGGATATGTACTTCAGTTAGATACCTGACTTGAAAATGTTTTTACATTGCTTCCAGTAAAATTAGTATTTTTAATAGGCATCCTTTATTATACGATCTGATTATTTTTTTTCTTTGGTACTTGCATTTCAAAAAGCAAGTTGACATAAATGGCTCCACCATTTTAGCATGCCTGTGTTGTGCTCCTATAAACCTGTTAAAAGATGTCAATGCCTTAAAACAGACCACAAAGACATCAGATATGGAAGTTAGGTACCCTAGAGTCTGCACAAGAGCAGGAAGACACTGTTAGAGCTCTTAACTTGAGTTTCAGGCTCAAAGGCACTAAGGGTGCAATGCAGGAAACATTTTGATTGATGAGAAGTAACAATATCATCTCCTTTTTGTGCAGCAGATGATTAAACTTGTTGGAACAGGTAAATTTTCTTCCTTGCTATCTCTGGGAAATTAGTTAGTCAATTTAAGTGTTAGTTCTACCTCTTCCAATGCTGTTTTGTCTTGATTGCATTGCTAAATTACATTCTTGGCAAAAATTTCCATTGGGAAGGAGGATTTCAGATTTCTAGGAGCTTTATTCAGAAGGACTGTAGCTTTGTACTTGGCATTTCTTTGCTAAATTCCTTGTGTTTTAATATAGCTATGCCATTTTTACTTTTTATACAGAGAAGACAGATTATACTACATCTGTACACGGAGCTCCCCAAAACTATCTAGTTGAGGAAAAGTGAAATGGTAGTACACATTTCTTCACAGTGAGTCAAGGTAGAGTCAGAGGTGGTGGGGTTGAGCCATTTGTGACCAAGACATTTCCAGACAGGTCGGAGGAGTCTTTTGTCAGTTTTCTGTGTTGAAAGGGTTTGTGCATTATCTCACATATATCGTAACACATTATGAGCCGAGGTTTCTCTCTTGTTTAGATTTATGTTGATGAAGTGGTTTGAAAGCTTTATATAGTCTTAGTACATTTGTTTATGCAAAACATTAATAAGAATGCGTAGAATTTGTGGTTTGTAGGTTTGGTTTTTTAAATGCAACATTGTCATTTTCCTTGCTTAGAACATGTTCACAAGATCAGCTCTTGTCTATGAAGCCTTTCATATAATGAACATAGGTGAAAATTGCACAAGCTTATTTACTTTAAATTGCCATTGTTTGAGTTCATGTTTGTTCCCCAGTGTGTTGGCTGTTGTGCATGGCAATTTCACTAGAATTTTAAAGAGGCAAAAGCTCTGGAATAGTTTACAGTAACAGGGTGGCTGAGATTATTCACTTTGCAGAGGCATCGCAGTTCACAGTGTGTTTTCTTGCTGAATGCATAGGCTTCTTTTTCTCCACAGAGAAACCTCCATTTGGCATAATGGAGGGGAATGGTGAGCTCTCAAAGGAAGCAGTGTGCACAATGGTCTCATGTTGTTAATTTACGGGTTTTGCTGCTCTCCCAGTTAGGCACTTTAGAGTTAACAGACACATTGGAAGGTCGTGATTTTTAATGAGCAAAACATGTTCTAGTTGGAATCTGCCTTAAGCAGATAAGAATGCATTGGGTAGCTGGTGATAAAAATGCTTCTGATGTCACTTACTCACATGGTGGTGTGTTGAACTGAGTCTTTCAGTAGAGAGGGTACAGCAATTATGCATTAAGTCTTTGCTGATTTATTTGGATTTAGTTGATGGGATGGTCTCTCTTTGCTCTTTTGCCAGTTTTCAGAGTTTAAGAAAAATAATCTGTAAAATCAGATTTCAAAGACCCAGATTAAATAATTCAGATTTCCAGGCATGTCTCTTCAGGTATGCAAAAAAGCATCATGATGAACGATGAACTTGGACATGAAACATCATGTGTCGTAATAACTAAGGCCAGATACGTTTCTAAAGCAACTTAAGGCTCCATCAGACCATTACGCAGGAAATGTGTAATTTTGCCACAGAACTAAGCCATTTGACGCCAAAAGCTGCCATGCTGTTACTAGTGGTCTGTTACAAAGGAACTGGATTCAGGTGTTAGTCAAGAGATTGCGTGGCAAAGTACTGCGAGAAGTTAATAATACTTCCATGGAGTTAATGACTGCCAAATGTGCTCATGGCTTATACCTGTAAAACTGTTGGCAGTCAGCAAAGACCTGCAGGATTTCATTCTTGCTCCATCATATCAGCCTTAGATTTAGACAACATTACTGTCTATTCCCTAAAATAACACAAAGCTAGCACTGTCTCCTATTAGCTTGCTGCAGAGGGAGGGAGGAGCGTGGACTAATGTTTCAAAACAGTTGCACCAAATGATCTGGGGAATATGCAAGTCGTATGTGCTTCACATGTGACTTTTTCAATCTTGCCCTTTCTGACAAGAAGCCCAGTTAAGCCTCAGAGACAGCTAGAATAACTCTTTAACTCTTAGAAAATAATTGCCCAAACTGTTTATATTAGAGTGAAAAATGGACAGTATTTCAACGTTGTTTTCTATTAAGTGCCAACTGGCCTCAAAACCAAGGTGAGATCCTACTGGAAGCAACGTTTCAGGCAGCTGTTGGCACTCCAGTGGTGACTAGGGGTTGGTAATGCCAACCCTGTAGCCACAAGTTAGGTCTGGGAGTTGAGATACCTGAGTTCACTTGGCTTTGGTGTCAGTCATCGTAACACCTGCTTGCCTTCAGTTTCCAGTAAAAAAAACTTGCCTGATTTGTTAACACAGGCAACTGAAGCTGAACAACTGAGGCAGTTGCTCCAGCAGCATTGGATTTCACTTTTTCTTCCTCTTCGTTGTGAACACAAGTAGCTATTTTTTGCAGTGAGTAAAGCTAACCTTGAATGATATATTTCTTATTGTAGTCAAGCTATCCAGAGCATATAACTCATTTGAAAGAAACAGGCTCAAGGATTCAATGTTGGTAATTCTAAGCAACCTGATAAACTCTTGAAGTTTAGGGAAATGAAGCCTTAACCCTAACTAGAGTTAGTTCGTACTAAAACTACTTCAAACAAAAAACATATGCTAACACCCTGAGTTGCACTCAGTGAAACCTGCGTGAATTGTACAAGCTGACTTTGAAAACACAGCTCAACCCCCATCCTTTCATTCTGATCAGATAGTAAGGGTCATCTTTGCAAGCAAGGAATCTTTACGTTCATAGCTGGAGGTTGTGTTTCAGAATGGGAAACTTAATTTTATAACTGTAAAATGAACTCAAGTCTTTAAAGGCTGCATTACAGTTACAGGTTTAAATAAAAAAAAAAAATTCTGGGGTTGAGGTTTCTCATGTTTTCTTACTTCCATTTCTTATTAAATTATCAGTGGGGAAACTAGTAGAAAAAAACTATACCTTATAAAATAGCACAGAATACATTTGGATTATAGAGCTCTACCTACTAAAATATTCTGATTATCAGTACAAAGATATCTAAAGGTATGCTACAAATGTAATTGCAGCAGATGCAATTTTGATATTGCCAAAATGCATTTGTCAGTTTACATGTGCAAATATTGGAGTTACAGATGTTTTAACAATTGCTTTGTTAGTATTTGAGGTGGCGTGAGTCCTGCCACTCAGACATTTAAAACTGAACTGAAAAATTAACACACAAATATTCCTGTACCTCTGCAAAAAATCAAGACCACTGTACTTTCAGTCAACCTTAACCAACTGTACTGAGAATGAACAAAACCATTAGAAGGTTTTTTGTGGTCAGTTCTGCTTATGTAGCCAGTCATCTAGAATTGTGCTTCAGCTGGTTACAGTTATTTTGTACCCGAAACACTAGTGAATCAGAACACTTCCGGAAGAAATGTATTCTGCTTGCAAAAATTGTTTGTATTTGGTGTGTGGACAACTTCGACATTTTTTTCCTAGCGGAAATTTCTAGAAAGGATAAGGGTCTCTTGGCTTATTCAGAGCAAGAGAGACTAACTGAACTAACCATTGGCATGTAGGACTCTACACCAAGTCTTCATCTAGCTACTAATTGCCATATGTATTTGAAGAGTGACCGGTCCAGACAGAGATCTCACAGAGATGGAAATTGGTTATTTAAGCTATAGAAAACTTGGTTAGGTTAGATTCTTTGAAAGAGTAGCAAAGAATTGGTTGTATTGAAGTATCTCAGAGCTCAGAAGAAGAGATTTGATGATCATATGCTCACATGTAGCATATTGTGCCAGATAAGAGAGATAAGTGTTCAGCTCACAGGAACTCTGGTTAACTTAGAGTTGTGAAGTTAAAAAATCTCCCATACATGCAAATGATTGGCGTTTCTCTTCTGACCAGAGGCTGGAAGCCTTTGCTGATCAGTCATTAGATGAAGTCACAACCCTTTATTGTGTAAGGGTTCTGTTTAGGTGGGCACAGGAAAAATGATCCATTCTGGCACTTACTCAGAGCCGTAAAGGCTTAGTTCTTCCAGTGTTAATCATGTTTCTGGCTATTTGGATCATGTATATTTGCTGGCTATAAGGATTCATAATGGTTGAGTCAAAGGAGAAAACATAGCATCAACACACTTCAGTCCAACATTTTGTTCTCTGAGCTAGTAATGTGTGTCAGAAATATTAATGAGGAGGATTTATAGCAATTACTAATTGCAGAAAAACATAACATCATCGATAAGACACTGTGTTCTTCATAGCTGCCCTGCTTTAAACAAGGGAGTTCAAGAGCAGCCTTGCTGTTCACTTGCTTGTAGGCTGGTGTTTAGGGCTGTCTTGAAGTTGGTTCAGGTTTCAGGCTGGCGAGTTTGAAATTCAGATCTCCCCATTTCTTTTGGAAATACCTAGGCAATTCGGACACCATTTGGTGAGGCCAGTCACATTCTTTCCTACTACTGTCAGGAATGATGATTGTTGTCCACCTATGTTAGATACTCAAGGGCACCTATAGGATCATGTTCCTGCAAACGTTCAACGCTATGGATACCAAGTTCTTCTGACTGCTTTAGGCAGCTGATGGTTTGGATCGTCAGATAGGAATAGTGGAAGTGGCAACCTTGCTTTGAAATACCAGTTTAGGAATCCCTCCCACTCGCCCTCCCCATTCCCAGTTTGCTCCTGAACCACCCTCTCCATGTGCGTCAGTTGGCTACATGGCTGCACAGATCGGGGAACTGCTCAGTCTGAGAACTTTTTTCCCCTTCCTCTCTAGCCACGTTCCCCAGTCCTGCTCACTATGGCTATGCCAGTGCGGGTGCTGATTTAGTGGGGGTGGGAGGAGTCAGGGTTAGAAGAGAGCTGCTCAACGTGGGAGTGAGAATGAAGGACAGGTGAGTAGGGAACACTGTGTTGGCTCTGGGTAGATGTCAGGAGAAGGGACAAAAACTGTGGGCCCTGTGAGCTGTGAGGTACCTCAGTGCTTTGCATTGTTTTCACCACATCAGGTGGAATGTCAGCATCTAAATGTTTGCAACTTGAGGTGTATCATACTGCGTTCACGATAGTCTCAGTTTGCTTGATTTAGAGGCTTAAACAGACCATGGTAAGGCAGACAGGACAATGTGTTGCATGAGTGTTGTGCTAATATTCTTACGCCGAAG
Organism: Gavia stellata; assembly: GCF_030936135.1. NCBI lineage: Eukaryota > Metazoa > Chordata > Aves > Gaviiformes > Gaviidae > Gavia > Gavia stellata. Next base: position 17,216,320 of record NC_082599.1, on the reverse strand, counting down.
AGAACTTCTTTCTCATTTTAAGACACCATATTGGTTCTTGGACCAAGCCTACTGCTGTTTCTTCTAGCCTGGTGTTGAAATTGCCCAGTTGTCTACTTGCCTTTGTGCCATGCTTCTGAAAGAGCATCGTGGGGACTTAAGCCTGAATAGTCTTTTACTTAAAATTAGTTAGTTCTGCACCTTTCGTTTGAGATTCAAGTAAACCTTTGTCTTGAATTATGAAGGCTTATATACTGCCTATGCTGGGTTGTTTGGACTTAAGTTAAAATAGGTGTAAGTAAAGCTAGGGTGTAATTTTGAAGTGCAGCTATGAAAGACTTACGTTTGATATGACAGAAACTTCGCAGCTTGATTGAAGCCAGCACAGAATTAGCTAGTTTCTAGTGAAACATTTAAATGGATTAGTATTTCTGAATTAAACCTAGGGCCAGTAACTGAGTAGACTTTTATGAGTGACTTGCAATTGCCTGTGATGATGCGAGACTGAATGCAGACAATGAAATGTCATGACAACACAACTCTGGAAATTAATTGTCAGGAAAAAAGTGACTCCACGCACATTCCTCTCAGCAAACACTTAAGATAAATCAAGAACTATTAGGCTTAGTTGCCTTGGCTTGTCTTCCTGGCATTGCAGGTAGCCTTCCACAGCAGGCCACTTGTTCCCTATGCAAGACTTTGGAGACAGAGAGAGAGGGGAGAGAAAGCAGGAGTTGAGAGAGATTAAGGATTAGGGGCCAGGCTTTGAGACTGAAACCTAGAGCTGGTTTCAGGGAGAACCAAGGGAAGTGCTTAAAGAAGAGGAACTCTCTCATGCTTTTGTTTTTACTGTCTTGATTGGATAAATGGGCTAGTTTAAACAGGATCTTCGGGTCACCTCTCTGCTGGGAACAGACGGGGTTGATATGCTGGGATAATAGTCTAAGATTTAATCTGAGTATTGCATCATGGGATTACACCCTAGGAGGCGTAAATGACTCGTTCTCAACATGACTTCACTTACATGTCGTGTACCCTGACAATGCCTCGTTCGGTAGCTTGGGATATTTTACTCCTTATTCATATCTTTGATTCAGTGGCTGTGAAACACAACCTGCTGCTTGACTTGTCGTCTTGAGTTGAAATGAACTCCAGATTGATTAACACTTCTGAATTGCTTCTCCTGTGACATGTGACAATTAGTTGAATTACCAAGTAGTTTTCTGGTGATTGCGTTGCTTCCACAAACATGGATTTTTGTGTTGAACAGTATTTCCCTCTTAGCAGGGGAGCAAAACTTAAGTGTGGCCCTTGCATATTCCAAGACTGGTGGGCTGAAACCTAACCATGAAAGCTGATGGAGCTGAGATGTGCCCTTCTGCCTGCAAAAGGATGCTTTACTGCAGCTCCTGCTGGGCAGACGTGTGTGAATCTTCCTGACACAGAGGAGTAATTTTGTCAGTTCGCTGGGGGTTAAGTGTATTCAGTAGAATACAGTAAAAAACAATGTAGTTGGTGGTACTGTTCCCATGGCCATCAAGCTGTACTCACTGTGGGTGGTCTAGCAAGGCAGACAAGCTCTAAACGTTTGGAAATATTTACATAATTCAGGACCCTGACCCTGGCCAACATGGCTCTATATCCTACAAGAGTACCAGGTGCCAAAAAAAATTGGGCATTCAGTTTTACCCAGCCTATCCTGTTTTTCCCTTGTAGCTACAAGTCCTTCCTAGAACCACCTGCCAAGTGTTGTAGCTGTTTAGCTTTAAGAGTTGACAGCTACCCAAACCTGGTTTTGTTGCAGGCTAGAGATTAAGCTTGCAAGTCACTAAAAATAAATAAATGGGGGGGCAAGGGGGAGGCACAGAGAAGAGGGAGTAGTTTTGCATGGAGACTTGGGGATGGGGTGTTTTTTCCTCCTTTTGGAGCTCTTAAAAAAGCAAAAATCTAGCTTTTATCTCAGGGTTTCTTGAAGTAAATTATTTTAACCTTCTGTTGTTTAAAATAATAGTAATAACAACAAACCCATTCTGCTTCTAAAGAAGATCTCTTATATGTGAAAGGTCCCCCTTCCCCCTCCACCAGAAAGGATCTATCCCTGTTAGGGCAAACAGGCAGCTTGTGACTTTGACAATAGGTCTTTGTGTTCTGAAGACATAGCATAAATTATTCCCTCCCCAAAGAGGCCATGAAAGAAAAAAACAAGGCCAAATAGCCTGGTTTCTCCACAGAAGCAAACCAGAAATACTGTAATTTAACCACAGTGATGCTGCGCCTGCTGTACCCTGACCAGTGTCAAGGACTGCCTGAGGTACAAAAGCTTTTCACCCAGTTTTGGTAAGAATTTACAATTATGTTCCCAAACATACTCTCTGGCCAAAGCTGTGGCCTGGGAGCTAGAGGAAGCATCAAGTGAAAAATTGCAAGTGATGGTGTTCTGTAAAGCCATTTTATTTATGGTACTTCAGACTTTCTGGACTGTCCAATAGGCCATTGTATCAGTCACAATTTTAGCCTTTCCCTTTTTAAAACAGGATCATGATTACATCCTTCAGGACTTCTGACCTTTCTTCTTCACAGTCTGAGTTGCTGGTCTCTAATTTCCCCTCCCTTCCCCTTTGAGGATTATACCCTTTTTTTATCACTTAAGTTATTCTTTAACTGCATTTCTCTTCCCCTTTTCCCCTGCTAACTTTGAGTGGTCTATAGGTTCCGTTTGGAGGCACCTTTAAATATTGAATTTGCCAGATGGTACTGTTGGAAATGACTCTTCCAAATTAAGAGATTTTCATTGCTTTGTAAGTATTTGGAGCAGAAACAGAAAGCAGAAACTTTGAATGCTCCTTTATGACAGATCAAACCTCTTACCATGTTTGTTTTGAAGTGGTGGTGGTGAGGGGAAAATCACGTAATTGCATCAATTGTTCTAAGGTAAGGTTTGAGGATGCGTTCAGAAAGATCTATTTAAATGACAAATACTATTTGGCTTTCTAGTTTTGCTTTCCAGTTTGCATGAGTATTAGGAGGAACCTTCTAAATAACTGATTAAAAATACACCTGGCTTAATACATTTAATGTAGCCTTAAATTTCACATGCCTTACAAACTGTGGTCTTAACATTTGTTGCATGATTCAGGTTCGTAAGGGCTTTCAATTTACCTTCACTATGAACTTTTAGTGAGCTCTCCTTTCAGGCCTGGAGATGCTTTACTTCTGGGGATGGTTGGGTCACATGTCTGTGAAATACAGTAATGTCCAAGCCAGTGGTTTAAAACTGCAGCACTGTCACAGTTCTGAAAAAAAATAAACAACTGTCAAACAAATTATACATTTCGGTACAGAAGAACTGTTTATGCCTCGTGGTAATTGAATAATGTGTCACAAACTTTATTTAGCTGTTGCAGTGTGCCAATTTCATCTGACATGGAGCACTTGCTGAAGCAAGCTGACGACGTGAAGTAGTTGCCTGTACATATCTTGTAAACTCCTTGTGGTTTGGGCAACTGTTCTCTCACATTGGAGCAGCCTTTGAAGGGCTGGTTGTCGTGTGCTTGGCTTTTAATTCCAGTGGTATATAGGTTCCAGTGGTATATAGGAGGAGAGAAACAGGAGGAGATCAGGGAGAAACAGGTTTTATAGCCTAGAACCTATGAGGCCTGTGAAGAAGCATCACGTCCAGTGGAGGGATTAATAGGCATCCTTAGCAGTAGCGCTCAGATGTCTGCTGTGTCTATTAATCTCTATGAAACGACCTAGATGGTTGGACCAACTGCAGGCTTGATGCACTTTCTGACAGCATAAAATTGGCTTGTAATAAATACGCTAAGGAAGCAGCACGAATAATGGAACCTATTTGGGAACTGACATGCCATTGGGTTTTCATAAATCCCTGGAAGTGTAATGCTGGCAAATGAATATTCATAAACCAGGCTATTAAAATTTTAAGAGAACCTTGAGGGGGTGATGATGTCAGACTCCAGAGTTAGTTATAGAGATGGTAAAATTCTTGGCTAACTAGGCTGAACATGCTCTCAAATAGTTTTTACAGGATACAACAATTAGAGGGAGCCACGGCGTTGGATGTAGGTTTGGAATCTCTTAATATATTCCCTGAACTGAAAGTCTACCAGTGTAGAGAAAAGGAAGTATTTACATCTGGTTACTGTGGAAATAAATCAGCTTCAAGTAATTGAGTTGCTGATAATTTCTTTTGTGCTGATTTTTGTCACTGAATTGGTCACAATTTCGGGCTTGCTTGCTTGCCATAAAGTGCCCTGCTGGGCTAGGACGCATGTGGTGGCTCTTTTGAAAATTGCCAGTTGTTAAATGCAATCTGTAGCATTCACTAGACTTACTACGGGGAATACTGACACTACATTAACTTTACTTACTCAAGGTAGCAATCAGTTTTAAGGATTGTTGCTTTGTTTTTTTGAAATATTTTGAAATATACTTTATCAGAAATAATGCTCCCAAGAGCTCTCACCAGCTGGGGAGTGCAACAGGAAATCGCTAGTGTCTAATGAAACATGCTGCAATTTTGAGAGAAGGAAAATCACTTATTAACCTCAGCTTTGAGCAGCCTTTGTAGCGTGACTACAGAGGCAGTGTCTGCTTTTGGGTGTAAAATGCCTTTTTGACAGAGGCCTTCAGAGTCCTGTAAGAGGAAGACATATTTATCACTTACCTAATCTTGCAGTTTGCGTGATTAAGTAAGCATGAATTCTTCCACTCTTATTGCTCAGTCTTGAGACCTTTTACTGCAAAGGGACTTGTGCCACTGAAACTCTTTCCCCCACCCACCTCTTCCCGCTTTAAGCTTACCAAAGATGCTTTAACTGTGTGGCCTCTCTACATGAGAGCAGGCAGGAAAAATAAAAATATACCTTTGCAAAATGTGTTTCATGATGGAAAACAAAGTTCAAGACTGTTCTGCATGAGAGCCTTTTGAATGTAACTTTCAGGTGGGCAAAATTGTGTTGATTGCATCTGTGCAGATGACAGCAAGGCTACTTGCTCAGAGGAAGAACTGAACAGATGCCAAACCTTCATCACAAGTCTGTCCTCTGGGAAGAAAAGTCTCGTTTGTTTGAAATGCAGACTTTTCCTTAGCAAATTTAGTTTTTTAGTAGGTATTTCCCCTTCTTTTTCCCATAATTGCCTCATTGTTATGTTGCTGTTGTACTCGATTTTCTTGTCTGAATTGTTCAGACTTACTAGATGGGGAATCTGCATTTTCATGCAGATACAGACCATGTCTGGTTCAAGACAAGAGATTCTTTGGTTACCCTCCCAAGGTAAGCAGCATCCACGGGCCTAAGGACTGATATTATCAAATCAACCATCCATCAAAGCATGGATGCAAATGGTTTCTGTCATAGCAGCCAAGTGTTTCTGTGAACACTGTGGTCTCGAAAGGTTGGAAGTGAGAAACTGGCTTGGTGGTGATGGTCCACCCAGCACCAGTGCTAGGCATCTGCAATGAAGTGGACAACAAAAATTCTTTTTCTGAGGAAGATGAAAGTACCTTTAAATAGATACTTCCTCTTACTGTTTTGCTTTAATGCCTTTTTGTATGGTTCCCGCATCTGACCTTGGCAATATCTGAGAGGAAGAAGATAGGGAAGAAAACCTGAATGAAGCTTTATCAAGTCTTTTTTTCCAAAAGAAAAAAAAAAAGAAAAAAGAAAATTGCTGAAGATACGATAACTTTCCTAGCTGAGAGCATTTCTTGGTGTGAGAGAAAGCAGGGTGGAGAAAGGAAATGCAAACTTAAAATCCCTGGGGTCTCCTTTTCTCACTTGGTCTCCTCTGCTGCTAATGTTCCTGAGACTCCTGGGAGATAGGCTGGCCTCAAGTTTTAGTTCCATTTATTTTTGTCAAAGTGGGCTGGTCAGTGGCTGTATAAAAATAGTCTCTCCTCCCCATCTGTGGGAAGAAGGGGGATGTGATCTCAGGGAGTCATCTTGCAGGTACCGCAGTGAACAGACGAGCGCTAACGCCAATGTGTGAGCTGCATCTTATTCCTGCATTTTGGTACATTGAGGGTGCCCAATGTGGAGCTTTATGTCCAGTCATTTGTCAGCACTTCAGTTAGCTCCCGGTCTCTCTCTCATTCATAACCAGTGCTGCCTGTGCATTTCATATGACTGTGCCCTCTTATCTGGAGCCAGTCCTTGCTCTCAAGAGCAAATACGCTGCAATCCTGAAGATCACACTGTGATACAGGCAATAAGTGTCCTGGAGAGTATAGTTGTGTGAGCTTCAAGCTTTGCAGGATTCATATGAGCTCTGGTCTCTGCCTCAAAGCAGATACTAGAATTCTCTTTCCTTCAATGATTAATAAGCAAAAAGGGTTTTTTTTTGTTGGCTTTTTCAAACCGTAAACTCCGCATTTGGTTTTTGTACAGTGACAGTTAGAGGAGCATATGGCTGTATTGACTGCGCAGAGCTGCCACTCATTTTGCCAAGTTGTTGTTAGTTTGCATGTGGCCATGCAGCATTTATGAAAAAGCCCTGCCCTGCCCTGCCTGCTCCTACATTGTTTCCAAATAAAGGCATGTCTGAAAAGGGAGTTAAGCCTCCAACTGCCGAACCTCGAAAAAAAGGACCTTTTACCCATGGATTGAAAAGAAGTGATTTATCTGCAACAACTGTTCCTTCCCCATGCCCCCCTTCCCTTTCTCAAAAAATGAAAAAGTTGCTTTTAAATTTCAATCATGCAACCTGGTTGTCTTACGCTCATGCTCTGTAGCAGACAGCTTAGGAACCTAACCGTCAGCCCTGCAGTCACCTCAAACTTATTAAAATGTCCAATTGATGTAGTATTTTTTGCATTTAGAGCAGTTTAAAAAGAAGATGCTCATGTTCCTGAAAGGTATTTGATAAGTGAGCCTTTCACAGAACCACAGAATCAGTAAGGTTGGAAAAGACCTGTAAGATCATCAAGTCCAACCATCAACCCAACACCACCATGGCCACTAAACCATGTCCCTTGCATTATAAACTCTCATCTGTGTGATGAGTGGAGAAGTTGAATGGCTACCTTTATAATGCAATGTAGTAGTTTGGGTGACTTTGTTTTTTTATTATTTCTTAAGCCAGAAATACTCTTTATAAGGGTTTAATACAAGATTAAAGTGACATAATGGTGTTTTGCTGTGTATGATGTAAGGACATAGCTAACATGAGATTGTTAGGAAGACATAATTTATTAGACCAGCTGGTATGGGGGGGAAAAAATGAGACAAGCTTGCAGGCACACCAGCGTTTCATCAGGTCTGAAATAGAAGCAGCAGATTTCAAGGTTAAACAGAAGTTACAAAAAACTGCTCAGTTTAATCAGACATGCCTTGAACTGTCAAAGAAGAGCTTGCTGGTATGATACCTCTTCAGTGGAGGGGGGAGGGCGAGAAGGTAATTGTTTTACTGGAGAAAGAAATAAGGAGTTTACAGCCTGTTAAACAGGGTGAGGCTATAAAACCAGTATCTGGAGAGATTGTGGCTGTTCTTGGTATCTAAGGGAATTAGGAAATTTTAGTTCTTTGTCTTCCCTTTGGAAGGTTTTAGTTTTGTAGGGTTTTTTGAGAATCAAGATTGCAAGATCAGTCATTTTTAGACAAATAGAGTCACGTTTATCTAAAGGAACTTTATATCAGGCAAATCTAGTTTCACGCATTCTTTGTCAACTGGTTTCCATCCTTAGCCTACACTGCTAAATTAAGAGGTTACCTAGTAGTCAGTTTGTAATTGTAAAGGTAATGGCAGAAAGAAGAATAAACAATAGAGGTGTTTTAAAAAAAAAAAAAAAACAACAGCAAAGTATTTAGTTCCAAAATCAGATCAAATCTATTCTAACAAGAAGCCCTGAATGTTACTGGGTTTTTTAATCTATTGTTTTCCTCAAGCAGAAACAAAATTCGGAGTTGAAATATTAAAAAAAGATTTCAAGGCTTTGCAGAACAACAGATGCTTTACTTGTGCTGCTAACAGAGTTGGCAATGTGCTGTTTTTAAGCTTTGAATTAGGATGTTTTATCAATGTGGTTTCAATACATGTGATGATGCACTGTCAATGTATATTGGACTGTACACTGTGGAGAGCAGAGGAAAACTATTCAGAGCTCTTTTTCTAAAGCTTCTCACTATTTTTCTGTAGTGCTGTATCCTAAAGTGATTAATATTATAATTAAAGCAGTGTCAGATGAAACATGTTAAAGTAGAAGTCATTATCTTCTAACTTGCTCATCTGACTTCTTAGTTCTTTTTAATGGGCTGTCCGTACAAATGCCCTCTAAGTTAACCTCTGTATATATTAACAGTTGCTTTTAAAATTATGGTATCTGGCTTTATCATGCAAAACTGACCTTCAGTATCAATTATAATGCTCAAAACAATTGATGCTGTTTGAGTGGTGTCAGGAGTTTCGGGAACCAGCCTGTTCTTTTTCCTGAGTCGCACGGCTGTACGTTAAGAGGGCAGAGCTGTTTGCTCAGCTGTGTCCTGTTAGTACCACAGGGGCTGGATAGGTAACCCTTGCATTTAACCCAAGCTTTGAGTAGGTGGAGGAGGTCAGAAAAGCTTAATCTAATTTAGATGAATTACTTGCCAGGAAAGGGGTGTAGCTGTGGTAGCATTTGTCTTTCTCTGCCAGAAGACAGCTTCCTCCAAACTGCTAAACCAACAATTTGAAAAGAGTCATCTTGTATTCGGAGCAGTTTAGCAGCAAGTATATTGAGGGAGAACCGCAGCATCTTCTACGACCCTTGATGTTGTAGGATATGGCAAATCTGTGTCTCGGCTTCCTTGAAGGCAGTTTTACAGAAACTTTCAAAGATTAAGATATGTGAAAATATCCCTTTCACATGGTGCTTCAGTCATGTAAGTCTTCGGTCACGTGGCTAGTGTTGGAGCCAAGGTTTTTGTGTTTTGCTCTCAAATTTTTCAAGAAATTGTCTGTGATTAGTTGTGAATGCCCTCCACCACTACCACTTCAGTAGCAGTACCACTGCTGTAGTAACCTGTCTCATGGGTCTCAGGAGATTTCCTGAAAACCTAAGCTGGACCTAAGACTGGTCTTGAGGCATTAGATGGCTTGAGTGTGGCCTCTGTGTAGCAAGTTCACTAATATTAAGAGCTAAAACTAATATATTGTTTTAATATTTGACCAAAAAAGAGTAGCAGCACTAGGCATTCAAATAATTTTTGATGTGGAACAAGTTACAGGAAAACTGTAATCTAACTGGAGTTTAGTAGAGTGTGGTGGCTCAGTTCTAACAGTTTGTTTGTATATTAGCTGTATGCTGTACAAGTAGCTGGGTTTTTTTATGACAAAGGTAGTCAGCGTGCTCTATAAAGTTGGAGTAAGTGTATTTATAGGACCCCATCCTGATGCATTAATACTACCACTGCTTGGAAAGAGAGAGAATAAACTGGCATAACACTTGACGGGATTAAAAATGTGAAGGGGAAAAAACGGTATTTGTAGCAATTCCAGTAGATGGAGATGGGTATAACTATATATTATTCTGACATAATGGGACCCAAAGTCTGTTCTGAGTTATTCTTACCATCTTATTTGCCAAACCCTATCTCTTAGTAAGGGTAACTGAAAGGAAGTCAAAATCCTGCTGCAGCCTCTAAAATTTAAAACTGAAACAGCCTGTATGGAGCTCGCACTTGTTTACTTTCTTCACAATCTAAAATATTAAGGGGGAAAAAATAAAAATGTCTATTAACAGGAGCAGTTAAGCCTTTAGATAAGGAAATAGGATGAAAATGTAAGTTCTATTTTTTTTTTGGGGGGGGGCATTTGTTACTGTATTTAACAATGGATGTTCCTTTTAAGATACTTGCCACAAAGTAGCAAACGAAGAACACCCTCAGTGGCATGCTTCACCCATTAGAAAGAAAGCACCAGAACTAACAGTTTATAGCTAACACAGAGAAACAACTGCTTGACTTTTTAAATAAAACAAGGCAGTGGTCTACACTGATGTAGATTTCTGGCATGGTAATGATTCACCTTGGCATCCCTTAGTCTCCTCCTTTCTCTTCCCTGTCTTCCTATGTTTGGAAGTCATTTTTCAAGGTTACTTACCAAGCTGCCTGCCTTCTGCTTCTCTTTACTTCCCAACCAATCACAGGACCAAAAGATAGGATAGGTAAATAAGACTCTTTCAATCAAGAGATGTATGTTTATTGTAACAGAAAATTTTCTTATAGTTAGTATATGACTATGAAAAAAATCTTTAATAAAACCCTAACGAACCAAACTTTTTTCCTGTGAACGCTTTGTAAAATCCAGTTTCTATGCAGATGGTTTTTACACACCCTTACACCGTCGAAATATCAGAAACTCTCACACTGTTCCTCATAATGACTTACAAGAAATACAGATAATTATTGGCAAACAAAAAGCTCCCAAAAAAGCAACTAGTTGAGAACTTACATATGCCAAACTGTTTAATAGAATACTTTCATACACAAAGACATACCCCCCGCCTTGAGAGAAGAAAGTGAGAATTTCACTATAAAAGTGAAATTATGCTTTCCAAGTGAAATCCCTATATAGTGTCCTCTCTAGGAGCAATCCTCTAGTTTTGTTCAGCCTTCATGAAATAACATTCTAGTGCTCTGGATCTCCTTGGGTAGGTTTTTGTTATTTTACTGCATATTGTGAGCTAATGCAACTTCTGGACTTGATCCAGTCTGTGCTGTCTTGACATCTAGACTTTGGGTATAAGCTGCTGATTATGATTTCAAACTTCCCAGGAAACGAAAATAAAGAGCTGAAGAAAGTGGTGCAGCTTTTCACAGTGATCTTATGCATGGCCACATGCTGTCAGGATGTTTAAGTTTCTTGTACTGAGTTTTAATGCAGGCATACTTTCCATGGGAGTTTAAAATACTGCAGACTGTGACTTAAAGCCATTGTCAAGCAATACACTTACAAGATAGTCTACATGTCTTTAATTGTAGCCTTGACTGAGCTTTTTTCTGTTTACTTGACTGTTTAAAAACTTGATTTTTTAAGTCAAAGCAAGATACGTATATGCTGAAGTGCAATACAAATTGTCAAATCATTTATTTAGAGAAGCTGCTGGATTACCTACCTCTTCTACTGCTTTATTTTATTCAGTTTTTCCATTAGTACTTATAAAAAAATCAGGCCAGGTGTAGAAAGGCAGTGAGGAAAACAAGCATCTTGCTTGGACTTCAAAATCTTTTGTGTGGAGTGTAGATAGTAAATGTGCCAGTAGTGCTGGTGTGCCGAAATAAAGTTCCTAAATGGCTCCCAGAGGCTCCCTGCTGTAGAAAAAAAGATCTATTTTCATGCCATAAGAATAACTTTCTGCAGGCTCTGTAAGCAGGGCACTGTGCTAATGATAAACTTGGTGCATTTCAGTGAATTTCTTGTGTACCTGTCCCATGCATGCTCTGATAAGGTGCTGAAGCTCATGCACCACTGCCGTTTATTGCTTGGATCATGAACTGTGGGTCCAGCCTTAGCTGTGGCTGTGGGGCCTGTGAGGATGACAGGGCATTTTAACAATGAAGCTTCTCAGGGTCCATGCACCCCAAAATTCCTCAAGGCTTGCGACATCTCATTGCTCCTGAGAACTGCAAGGTACTTGATTTGGAGAGAATGTGGTGTGGGTGGCGAAGAGAAGTCTTGCTGCAGAACTTGCCCTGTTTCCCTGCTGGGTTTTGGAGCCTATCCTGAGCTCTGTCCTCCTGCAGTGACTGAACATGTTGTTGCTGCCTCTTCTGAGCTAGCTGAACATTTAGCTCAGCACTAAACTGTGTTCACATGTCACAGGCCCCTAGTGACTGAGGAATCTGTAGCATCACTTGGCACAGGGCTGTGTCCCACTGTGTCCTGCTGGCTAAGAAGCATTGTACTGTGCGTGTCCGTGATTTCGATGATAATGCACTATTCCTCAGCAGCGGTTTTGCCTCACTTTTAGACAAATACTACTGTAGGTATGTTTTCAAAACTTGGGTTGTAAGACCTGCCTTGCAAGGACCTAGTCCAGCACCCTTCTGTAACTGGTTGTTAGTGTATTACTATAATAACTAATGACCATCAAGACATCTAGGGAGTCCTTCATTCTTTCCAACTCTAATTTGTTCAAACTGTCTCTCTTTTAAGGGAGGTCTCTTTTTTTTTCCATTACGCACGCTCAGTGCCTCTCTTCAAACAGCACAGCATTCCTTTGATGCTATTCATGGGACAAACAAGTTGACTTATGAAGGGAATTTGTCTGCAAAAGAGAAGGGTCCAAGACTATCAGCATGCTTACAGTATCACCCTTCGGTTGTTGGCCTGCTCCATAGGGTGCTGCTGAAGTTAAGCTTTGTGTGCTTCGGGTTGGTTCAGCTCTCATGAATGCACATCTTTAGTTTCCCATGTGCAGATCTCACCTACTAAATGGGAGAATAAGTATCAAGTCTGCTAGATTGGACAGCCCATTACCAAAACCTCCTGCAGAAGGAAAACAAAACCCTGCTCAAGAAGGTGGCCTGGTTTGGGGAGGGGGTGGAGTGGGTAAACAGAGACACTGGGGTGGGTCTCTAATGGGAGAGTTTTGAGTGGGACCTGGAGAAGAGCCAGGGCAGGAGTGGAAGTAGAATTGGAAACACTGAAGAGTACAGGTGCGTTGGGATTACCCATAGGATGGGGTGCAGGAGGAAGGCAGAGGTATACAGAAGGCAGCAGAAATAAAATTAGAAGAGAGGGATCGGCAAGGATGAGAGCTAGGAGACTAAAAGGAGTGGAGATGGGAATGGCAGTTTGTTAGATTTGTTAACTTTGGGGCAAGTACAGCTAAGTTCCTCCCATGTGGCAGTAAAAGCTGTGGTGTGGCAGAGCCCTCCTTCCCATCCATCACACAGGCATCAAGGTTGCTCCAGCCTTGGGGGGTGTCCTCTGTACATTCCCGAGGTGGCTCGGGGAAGCTGGACTGTAACAAACCTCTCAGCTCCCCAAGCAACTCCCCTTGTTCTTTCATTTGTAGGCTGCTTTCTCTCCTCACTACATTTCATTTGAACAAAGTCATGATGTTTTGCTTTTGAGCTTGAACTGACCATCTGTACACCAGGGGAAGAACACTCCCCCCGTTACCTCACTGAAACCCCATCTGTCTTCTCAGTGAATGTTGTCTGCAGCACATAATTGTTGATTACGTGGTAGATGTGTTTCCTCTCGTGTGACCAAGGGCTGGGGTGGCAGTTGACTCTTCTAAGGTCACTGGAGGAACTGACCTGTTTGGGGGAGTGTGTGCGGAAAAAATTCTTCAGCCTTGATTTAAAGTAGAGGTCTTATATAAGCCATTACTCTGTTCTTTCAGCATCACCTTTGATATGCATGGATTTTGCTGAAATTACTTTTCTACCCTGTTCTTGAAGAATTCAGTGAGAACTTTACTCTCTAGCTCTGCACCAGCCAGGTATAACTGAGTGCAGTAACTGCTTTGTCCTGGGGAATGAAGAAGCCATGCTTCTTCGTGGGGGTGACTTCTCTACCACTTAGGTGTCCTTTTGCTTTTAAGATATTCAGACCACAGATTAAAAAATATTAATTCTTTTTTCATTTTTTTCCATCTTTAGCACAGTGGAGGAGATAATGCTGTGTTTCTAAACTGTCCCAAAAATTCCTTCCTGAAGCCTGTCTTTTGGAATTCTTAATGTCTGTGAGCAAAGATGGAAAATGGGAGTGTTAGAATGGAGAAAAGTCAGCTGTTACTTTATCTCCCATTTAAAATTAAAACTGCAAAAGCATAAAAGCATTTGAAGGCATTTGCTAGCGTGCAGTTACACAAACGGTCCTAAGTTAACTGATGTCAAATAAGCATTCACCTGTGAGGGTGTCACAGTGTTTTTTCTGGATGTGCCTGAGTCTGTTGAGATTCTCCCTTTAAACCAAAAGTAGAGACAGTGTTCCCCCTGGTACTTTTGAGTTTGTCAATGTGTGCTCTGAGAGACTAGAAATGAATGGTGAACCCATTTCCTCTAGCACGTAGTGCAAGCCTGATAGGTTTTCTCTCGTCCCAGCCTGGATGTCTGTGAAGCGTGACTGACTTCCATAGTTCAGGGCTATCCTGACTTCTTCGTAAAACTCTGTTAACAGGTCTAATGCACACGCACCAGTCCATCTTATTCATAGTGTGTTGTTTAGTTTTCTACAGCATTCATTATTGATATTAGATAGTCATAAGAGCATACTGTGCTGCTGATCTAAGCGAATTGGACACAGAGTGCGTTAGCTTATTTTCGGACTACTTATGTGTAATCGTGTCTGAATGGCCCTTTTTTGAAGGTGTGTGTGCCCCATTTCTTTGTATCAGTGAAGCATATACTGGGTAAGAAGAGACTTTTAGCAGAAAATCAGCAGTTCCGAGCCAAGATCTGTGTGTGCATCTGGGCATAGCTTCAGCCCAAAATGATAATGGCTAAGCTTACAAACTGTCAGCATGATTCCCAGCTGCATTTTTTACCATGCACTATTTAAAGAGTGAGTTGGCCATATATGCTATCAGTTTAAATTACAATAGTGTGAACCCCAGGTTCATTGCAGGAACAGGACATAACTGTGGCAGATTGGTTTCTTTCAGTGGGGTGGTAATAATGGTTTAGTTTTACTCCCTGCGTGTTAGAGATTTTTCTAGCTGTGAGAATCATTTGGTAAATGTATCGTTACATCTGGCAGCAGTAGGTAGGTATTTAAGCCTTACAGGGTGGTGTCATTTTTCTAGTACTAAGGAGCTGTGACAGAGAGCTTACGAAATGCAAAAACTAAAAGTTTCCAGGGCAATGGGCAGGATCCTCAGTTTGCTCTCCAGTGCCCTCCTGTAGACCTGTGCTCTCTGTGCCTGTCCCTGCTGACTGGGGACAGCCTCTGCCAGCCCTCCGGCAGCGCGCTTGCTGGGGATGCTTCATTCGAGGCAGCAAAGTACTTAGAAGATTGGATGCCAATTTTAGAAATATCAGGGTGCAAATAACGTCTGAACTGTCCTGGTGTTTTACTGTTCAGTGCCAGAAATGGGGGGAATGAAGGACAGAAATGCACTGTCTTTACTGACCTGTAGGGAAAAAGCTGCTCTGATGGCCCCTTGCAGGGGGCTTACAGCAGCGCTGCGGGAGGAGGTGACCTGTGCTGCTGTCATCTGGCTGCCGGCTCTAACCACAGACAGTGGTTTCTTGGCTTTCCTTGCAGACTCTGTGCTGAGAAAGAGGATAGGATGGTGTCCAAATCTAGCATCTTGTAATTACCTTGGGAGAGGTATAAAGGAAAAACTAGTCTGAATCACAAGGGAGGCAGTGAGCAGCAGAAGCAGCGGTTTTTTGCCAGATAGCTATTTTGGGGAGAATAAATCATTATTGAAGCCATCTGTCTGAATTGCAGTGAATCTCACCATAACTGATCAAGAGTGTTAAATAATTAAATAGTAGTGTTCAAATGAGTACCTTGCTTTCATCTAGTTCACTTGGTTCTGGTGTTTGACAAGTACCTGTCTGCTGTCTTGGAGCTGTGAAGGTGGCTGTTTATACCTGTGCTGCTGGCCTACTTTCAAGCAATTCATGCAGTGAGAAACCTGATTATTTTTTCCTTCTAGTGGTCCTAGAATGTGCTGTGGTGAAAACTGTACCTGAACTCGGAGTTTCACGGTGCCTGTGGTAAAACTGAGGTGTGTCTCCCTCAGCTGTGAGCCGTTGGCTGAGCTTAACCTCTCGTGTAGGAGCAGCAAGAGCTCCTGACCAGTGCTGGTCTGCCGAGATTCCCGTGGCTCTGCAAGCGCAGGGATGGCAGAGCGCTGGCACAGCTGCTGAGGAGGGCTGGCTGAGCCCCCTCAGCCAGCTGAAGGGGTAGGTAGGCTCCAGCCGCTGCTGCGCTGCCGGCTTGCAAGGTAAACACTGGGTGACCTATAAGCCAGCCAGTCAACTCGCGCGTGGCCTTATTAGGCAAGCTGCGGTGGCGGTGTCTGGGGACAGAACACGCTGGATGGCGGCGGAGAGTGCGCAGCCCAGAATGGATCCAGCCCAGACCCCGGGAGATACGACCCAGTATTGCAGCGCTGACAGCGTGCTGCCAGGGAGCTGCTGCTGTCTGCGTGCAGCTGTCAGAGACTGAACTCTGCTTGGCAAATATCGAGAATTATGCTAGAGATAGCTTTAAAAAAATAAAATCCTTTTGTGTAAATGTTAATAACTGTAGTTCTCTTTCCTGATGTATTTTTCATGTGCTTGGTTATAACCTTACGACACCAGTTCACGTTGTCATTCCAGATACTGGAGCACTTTGCGGTGGTCTTTGCTAAGAAATGTGTTTTCATTTCTTGTGCTGCCTGCTTTCAGAGGCACACCTGAACTAAGAGGAATGAAATTTTTTTTTGGTATGACTTCAGGACTTCTTGTACTGTTTTATGCCCTTTATTGGAAGACTGTTTGTTACTGGCTAAAGCAATGATCCTGCTCCCAGGAGAAGGGGAATATTGGCACCCACTGCCTGTGTGCAGACCAGGACTCGACTAGTTTGCTTCATACCTGCCTCATAAAAACTGACTTTCACATGGAAGAAGGCTTTTCTTTTTTTTTAAAAAAAAAAAGTCTGTGTTTTTCCTTTAGTAAAATACCCATAGATTTAGACAAGTACAGTATAGGCAGGTGCTGTGCAAGCTTTTCTGAGCAGCTCTGGGAAAGCTCTTCAGAGCTGACTTGTGATTAACTTGCCATTAGTGATTGGTACCCTCCTGAGCACTGGGTACGTTTTGTGATTTTTGCAGGGGCCTTGGGAGTGTATGAGGGCAATAAAGAGAAAAGGCCATGGTTGCTATGAATTTAAACCTGCTCTTTAGAGAACAGGCTCCAGAACTGCAGCATCACTGCACTAACCAGATTTTCTTTCCTCAAGAGTTTTTGCTTAGCCATGCTGGATGCAAATTAAGCCTGGTACATATGCTTTTTCATAGTGACATTATTTTTAGTGACAGTACTTGTAGTTGAGCTGTCCTACCTTGACCATCAGCTCTTGATAAAGCACATTCTTTTTCTTTATTCCTTTTACTAAATATTTAATTTTCTGAGAAAGCATTGCAACATGCTATAAACAGGATGGGAGCTGGGGTCGTGGATTTGTTGTCTGCAAGTCTGCTGTCTGCCTGAGGCTTGAAAATGACAGTTATATTTCAAGGTAAGTATGCAGGGATATGATGTGGCCTGTGAAATGTCACATCACAGTGGTAAACAAAATTGATGTTTTCCTTAGATGACTATCACGAAAAGCCAAAGAACTTTGTTATAAATTCTTCCTTGTGGTATGCGTGCCTCTCTCTGCTCCCTTACTGGGCTTTTACATGCGTGCAGAGATAACAGCACAGAGGTGTTCAAGAGCAGCCGGGAGAAGACTCAGTAGTGTGGCTGTGCTTTTTGCATCACTTAACTGCACGAGGCCACTTGCCACTTCTAGGCAAGGAGACAGCCTTGTGCTGGTTGTATTGCACTCTGGCAGAAAGTTTTCTGGAGACTGAAGAGACTAGAACTCTCAGAAGATGGGGAAATCTGTCCTAGAAACCCTGTCCACTTGTTTGGAGGACAGGAGTTTTGCAGACAGTCTCTCCCAACAGTGGTTTAAGCCCTTGGTCATTGCAGCAGCAAAGTTCTCATTCACTGCAGCAGTAAAGAAGATGCTGCTTGTGTCATGACTTCCGTGAAGGATGTCCACGGAGCCGTGGCTAACCCTGTGCCTTCACAATCTGAACTGCAACTGCTTTACAGTGAGCCATGGTATGAAATGCTCTCAGGTACTGTTTTGCTAGGTAAAAAACCATGTCTCCTCAAAGTCCTTGGGCTGTTTAATCATTTAAATTGTATGTACTGCTGGGACAGGAGTTCCTGTCTTATGCCTCATTTCCAGCCATTTGCTCAGCCCATGCCTAATCCTGGCCCTGTGCACGCCTGACATCATCTGTTACTGTTTCAGGCCCACAGACAAACAGGTCTGACTCAATTTGAATAATGTGCCTCACTGGTATATCTAATTACCACATGTGAGAGGGGTGCGTGGCCTTTGAACTTCCTTTAAGGAGCTAGTCTAGACTGATCCTACTCCTAAAGAGGAAAGTCTTGAAGATCTTTAATTATGCTACAGTCTTCCCATACGGTTTTGTGAACGGTGATACAAGACACAAGAATGTCAGGGGACATTACCTTCATGTTCCTTATTCTGAAAATGTGTTGCAAGATTGAAAAGTACCAAAATCTCCTTTTAGGAGATTTTTGAGTGCTAAAATTAATTACTTGAGTGAGATTTCTTCAAATCTGAAATAGTAAGCCAGAGACCGAAAGGTTTTTGAGCATGCATGGAAAAATACCTGGTTTTCTCCCTTTTCCCAGAGCACATGAGTAAATATTCACTACAAAAAGACCATCCATGTTCTTCTAACACATCTGTCATCTTGTCCTAAAAAACTTAGTCCCCTTTATGACACATACTAATCAGCTTTTTTCATCTCCTTGCACATGACCTGTTTTAAAGTACACCACAAAGGTGACACAGTGCTGCAGTTTATCTGAAGATTTGTCCAAAACATAATCACTAGCCAAAAAGCAGAAATCTCGCTAGTATCATTATTCAAAAACTGTTGCACAGTGGAAGTGGGGGGGGGGGAGGGGCGGGAAGCAAAGTAAAAAGAATTAAACTTGCTTCCCACTGGAGGGATGATACCATGTCAGGAAACTTTATTCTACTTTAAAAGTCTGTACAAATGGCCTCCATTTAGGGAATGAGAATATCACTTGCCCATGTACATGGCATTTGGATGGAGAAGAGAAAACTGACTGGCATTACCAACCCAGAATGCATACTGTGTTTGCAAGCTAGGATGCTTGAACATGACTTGAGATGATAACTTTCTGTTAAGTGATTATGCTACTGAAGTAATCTTCTGTTAGATTTTTGGCCTGTCCTTTAGCTTTGGGCTAAATTATTTCTTGAACACCCTGGCGGAAATTACTGGAGAGTGAGAAGAAGGGGAAATAAGAAAAGGGAGGCTCTTCCAGTGCCTTGCCACTTACCTTTGGAAACGCATGCCTACATGCCAAAAACTGACAGGGTGGCTTGGGATGGATGAGTAGCCTGGAGCCTGGGCGGGGATGTCAGATGGAGTGATGGAAGAGCGTGGTCTGGTTCAGCCCTCTCTTCTGACCTTCATTGCTATGATCATCCACAGCATCTCAGATCTTGGCACAGCTCACTTTGACTTGCTATTCCAAAAGCTGCTGTCCAGAAGAAGAGCAGTGGAGTAAAATTCATGAGCTTCTTTAGACCTCTACCCATGCAGTGTGAATGAAAATATGATTTCACCATCTTGTTTATATGGATCATCTCAGTTTTCCATGCTGGTCAGACTCCTGTTTACCTAACTAGCATACTTGCTGAAAGTTTCTTTGCAGTCACTGTGGGTATTCTTTCCTCTGCATTCTTGATTTATTTATTTTTTTAATTTTATTTTTAGGCTTTCGTCAAACAGCTGTCATGGGCTTCTTTGATTTTTGTTTTTATGATAACTGCAAGTCACAACAAAGTATCTAGTTCTCCTTATTGCAGAGGAGCACTTCTAAATATAATTCATAAGAGATCAAAATCCAGAAAGAAAAAAGACTTGATCTTGGGGGGACCTGATTCATAATTCTTCAGTGCTTTGGGGTTGGCAGCCCTGTAAGTTGGGAACAGTTTTGCAACCCGTTTAAACTCCAGCTTTGATTACAGTGATTAGTTTTGCCAGACAAAAGGAAGAGATTTTTCTTCTCTTCCTGTGGGAAGCTTCAGAACAACATTTAGCTGCCAGCTGGTCTTTCATGAGCAGTCTCAGATTTGAAATGTATGCATGCTTAACCTCTAGCTCTTTGCCCAGACGACTGCAGATGTAACTTCCAGCTGGGCTGACCCCCTTTCTAATGGCTGAACTGTTCTCTCTTTGCTTATGTTGGAGGCTGCTAATGATCAAGAATTAATGATGGCAGAGGAACATCACTACCGATTTGTAACACAGCCTTGATAACATAGTTTGGGTGAGCATAATTCTAGGTCCTGGAGACTGGATCTCTTTGAAGGACAAAATACTGTTCCTCCTTCCCTCATCAAGTATTTGGAGATGGATTTCTTTGCTTCTGGGAAGGACTTGCTTTTAAATCTACTGTTTCCAAACAAGCAGCAAAAAGCTAAATCTAAGACTTCGTTTCTTTATACTATTGCTTGACCCTGCTGTCTTACTGCTTTTACCAAGGTGTCTTCTCTACTGCCAAAGCTGGTTAAGGGACAGCACAGAGACCTGTCTTGCAATAGGTGATCCCTTTTTTCTGGAAAGGAGGGAGAAAAGTTGTCAGTTACCTATAGTTGTAGCTTGCCGATGATCTGTGTGAAGTGCATAGCATTGGTGTAATAACCTAAGGCTCCAGCATCTCCTGGCATTAAGAGTTTTAATATTGGAAGCAGTGTTGGCACATACCCCTCATCTTGAAGGGAAGCTGAACAAACTCTGGGGTCACAGATTCTGCACAGTAGCACAGTTTCAGTATTAATAGCAGTGACATTAATGTGAATTCATAGATACCATGCACAGAGCAATGACTGGTGATCACCTTCCAACCTAACATGAAGAGAGCTTGAAGCCAAACTCTAGACTATGGGTGGGGTTTTTTGTGAAGACCTTGATACAGATGTTCCTTTTATTGGATATTTTACTTTCCTCTATAACAATTCTCTTCAGTCCCATGAGATGGCCCCTGTATTCTTGACCTGCCAGCCATAAATAGTAGGGAAAGGAGCTCTGCTTGTACCAAAGCCTATCACAAGTGTTCCTTCCCAGGTGGTAGCCAGAGCTGTTGGAGAAACTGGCTTCTTACTGTGTTCTGTGAGTAGAATTTGAACAGCACAAGCAAGAACCCATTTAAAATATAGACTGCAGCTCTGTGTGCTTTACCTCTGTACCTTGTTCACCAGAAGGATGCTGAGGACAAAATGTTGGAGATGATATACAGCAGAAGAATGTGGGAGCCTGTCCCCTCCCTCCACCAATACAAACATACCTCTCCTTCTCTGTCATACGGGACATCACCAGACACGGGGATGACAATCGAGCTGAGCTCACCTCCTTGTTAGCCAGAAGGGTTGATCCCTTTCCTGATCATAAGATCCTGTGCCTTTTTCTTTGTTCTGGCACCTTCTGAAAAGCATACCTAGCAAAAATAAAAGGGAATGTTTACCACCAGTGAAGTCATCTGACTGGGTCACTAGGGGAGAAGGACCTAGCAGAGGTCCCACAGAAAGAAACAGGTAGGACTGTCTTCTTTGGCAGCCATGAGCTATTGCATCAGCTCAGCTGTCAAGTCTGACTTCTCCTTCAACCTTGCTAAAGACTGCAGCCATGAGATTTATCAAATGGGTGTTATTTATCTGCACTTTATAAGAAACAGTTCCCTTACTGTGTACCAGATGAGTTACAGGTGCTTAAAAATGCTCCAGGTAATAATACCTCTATTCACAAGATCAAGTAAGCAGTCTTCACACAAGCAGGGTTTGGAAAGAAGGGACCTTTTCAGAACTGGGTGTCTCTTTTATTGATATATCCACACAGATACTGGTCCAGAATGTCCCCATTAACTGTTACTAGCAGCTTCTTTGTTATTTCTGCACACCTGCACTTACGTCTAGGACATAAAGCAGATTTTCAAGTTAATGGCAAGTTTGGGCCAGTGTCGACAGATTCCATTTCTTGTTACTGCTTTTGTATCTACTAGGCTTGAGTACAAGTAGGCCTTCACAGTTGGTCAAGAGAGCACAGCAGTGTTCGGTTTGTGTTCTATGGGTAGTGCTGTGAAGTGGTTAGAATTAAATGCGAGAGACAGTAAGGTTACAGGCAAAAAAAAAAAAAGTGGTACGTAGCATTAGATATTTCTGAACAGAGGATATTGGTGAATGAGAGGCTTCAGTGCTATGTTCCATGTGTTGGGTGACTCTTGTTCCAGGGTGCTCTGTACTGTTGAAAGATCAACTAATAAAAGGTGTTTCAGTTAAGGTGACTCCAACATTATTAATGTTCAAAAATAAATAAATACAAATAGCAGGGCCGTTAGACAAGATGGAGCACCTGCTCTTCTATCCATTGCAAGAACCTGCTAGCATGAAAAGCAGTGTTTTGATGACCAAGACAGGCTAAATACAACTTCATGGTGAGCCAATAGAAATTAATAGGTTTTTGATAGATTATATTTTTCACTTGTGGTTAAGCAGTCTCTTTCACAGCATCATTGCTTACATTTTGCCTGTACATAGAGGTTCCCAGCATGGATCAGGGTCCTGTTGTACCAGGTATCATAAAAACAGGTAAGAAAAGTCAAGAACTTCAGTCTTGTGTTTCTAGGCTACTTTTTCATGGTCCTGACAACCCCAGCCTTGCGGTGAGTTTTCTACTGATACTAGTTGAAATCTTTTTGGAGGGAAGCTAGTAGGCAGTTACTGCCTTTGGTTGGATGGGGTTAAGTGCATGGACCTGTTTCAGTCACATATTTGATGCTTTTGTGTGTGTGTGTGTGTTAGATGATCTGGTAGTTCAGTGTGGAAGACCGAGCCAGGGTTATTGCACCATTTTGAACAAATACTTCCAGACTTTCAAAATGAACTATAAAGGGTTCCGACTCTTCAATCCAAAATCCATAAAATCTGTTTAATAAAAAAATATGGTAGCTAGACAGTATTTTTGTGCAATTTTACACCTTCTGGCTCAAATTAAAATATTTGGAGCTGTGGTGTCTGTTCTTAAATCCCCACCCCCACCAGTAATTTTGCTCATATGTTATCCATAAATCTTGTCTGTTTTAAACGTTCCAACTAATAGTTAGGCAAAATGTTTAGCATAATGATATGATTAAGAGAGTCCATTTTTTTGGCAGCATGGATGCTGTTTCTCTTAAGCAAGCATTGCAGTTTATCCTGATTAGAGATAGGAAGGAATTATTCCTCCTCTTGGAGGGTTGGCCTCTTTTTTTTTTCTTTTTTTTTTTTTTTTTTAAATATGAGGATTTAGGGGTTCTGCATTCATTTTGCAGGAATATAATGTGTGATTTGGCTGGATCTTTGAAGTGGTAATATTATAAATCTCCCAATCACCATTGCCCAATCTGTTTTAGCATTCATGTGCCTAATTTCTGTTTGTAATCTGATTACTGGCTTGAGCTGCTCCAGCTTGCAGCCTATTGCTATGCATTTACTGTACTCCCTGGGACGCGATAGCCTGACAGCTCCAGTCCTGTGCTATGAAAAATCTCTACACGATATTGCTAAGACAGGCCTAGGGCTGTGGCTGGTTGAGAATTAGCTGCTATTGTAGTTTCTCTTTGCCGAATCCTTTGTTTGTGCAACCATGTTCAGAAATCCTTGGATCTCCAGCTATTTGGGAAATGTTAAATACTCTGAGGAACAAGGTAAGAGTTCCAAGTAGATAGAAAAAAAATGCAGTTCATTTGCCTGTATTTAATCTCTCTTCTATGTATGTATGCATGTGTAAATATTGTTTGACTGGATCTTCTGCAGCTACATTAGCTACTTTAGCAATCAGTATGCAGTTAGTCACCTAGGCTACTTCGTTATTTCCTAAAGGACACTTTTGAAAGATCCGATTAGATAGATCTTTTAATTAGCTTAGCTTGCCACCGACTTACGGCCTGTAAATATGCTAAGTAATACTGGAACGTTGCATCTATTTTTTTTTTTTAAATTCAGCATTTTTAATTTCCTATGTTTTAAACTATAGATAGTGGTTTTTTCCAGTAGTTTGTACCTAAGAGGGTTGGGGACTGGACTGAACAAATGGTTAAACTTGTGAGCAAGTTTGATTTACACTTTAGTAAATATACTCTTAATTTTAAATACAAATATTTAAAAATGTTTTAATGTGGTTATGAGCATGTTTAGAATTCTTCAGTGAAAGAAGGAACAAAATGCTGTTGCAAAGGTTTTCCTTCTGTGTATCAGGTACAGTGAGGGGGTGGGTTTTTTTCTTTAAATTAACCATTGAATTAAGACTGTGTTAAACTGATGTTTCTCTTGTGGGCATATTTATTTTCTTTTGAAGCAGGGTTGTTTTACTTTTTCTCCTGTGTTTGTATTTAATTTTAAGACTTCCATATTGTAGTAAGTAAGTTTTATTGGACTTTAATCCTCCCACATGGGGTTTAATTTGAACAGGAGGAAATACATAAAATATCAAAACTGTGTAACAGAATGTAATTGTCTGGTTGGGTTTTCTGTGTTTGAGGGGGGGGGGAAGAGAGGACCTTGCCCCTGTGAAATACAGCAAAGTTTTAAGATGTTTTTGAGGCATTATAGATGTGGTGTGTATGAATGTTACTGGATGTGTTTAATGGGTAGCAAGAGTCAGACTGGCTTGTGTGCCCCCTCTTAGCAGCCCTTCTCCCACCCAAGCAATGAAAGCTATTTTCTTCCCTTCTCATATCCCCTCTCCAGTTTTGGCTAGGGTAGGGAGAATTTCTCTGTGGTCTGCTTGTGGCTTTCATGGTGGACAGCTGGTTTAGTGCCAAAAACTATGGGATGGGTTATATCCTGTTAGAACGGCTATAAATTTAAGATATGGCTGGTTCTGATTAGCTAAGCTGATACTGAGCTGGGCTTTTTAAGTTACTGCATATTCTTCTCACAGTAATGTAAATCTGGCCTTTTTAGAGGATACTTATGGCATGGAGTATTCTTTTTAATGTTGTAGTGTAAAACATGATGATTTATATACCATTCATACTGTTTTTCTTATAATACTTTGTTTTGGTCTAACAAGATGTTTCTGTGTAATCTGTGTGCTTTATTCTCCATTTACTTGGAAAGGGAAAATGAATGTTAACAAAAACAGGAAAAAGTTGACTATTAAAGTTGAAGAATGCTTTTAACAAAGCTGCTTGAAATCTACAGTGACTTGTAGCAGATGCCTAAAAAATGCCTTTTAGCACATTTCAAGCCTTTTTATCAAGCTGTTAAAATGGTCTTTTTTCTTTTACTTTTTTTTTAATGTGTTTACCTGGAGAGGTAGCAGAAAGCAGTGAAAGAGAGGAGGAGGGTGAAAAGTTTTGAAAGGCATAGACAAAAGATACATTCTCTAAATTAAGACCCATTTTGTCAGCTATAGTAGGTTTCATTAAACCCTTTCTGCAAAAATAAGAAACATCCTACCTAGATTTTAAAATATTTTGTATAAGTGAAAAATATTTTTTGCCAGTTAATTCCTCTTTGAAATAGTTAAATCTCAGTTCTGAGGTAAAGTGAAAGGGCTATTGCTGCTTTTGAAATGTTCTGAAGTCCAGTTTGTGTAATATTCAGGTCTGTCTTGAAAAATGAAATGAACACTGCATTTGTGACCAACTGTTTATTAATTCAGGGTCTTGGGGTAGTTGACTTAATACACCTGGGACAGAAGGCAATTTTCCCGTTGGGAGTAAATTATTAGTAGCTTCATGTGTTTTTCAACAGCAGTCACAGACCAGGTGCTCCCCTGCTCCCTGGCTAGCGGTTCTCCAAGCTCTCTTAATAGCATCCTCATTGCTGAATGGAGGCAGCTGGTACTTGGAGCACTGGTCCCCCTTGCCACTGGTCATTGTTTAGACTCTCTGATGATGCTCTTGACTGCAGAAATGAAGAAGTTAAATCTGGGGGAAGAGAGGGGAGATTGCCTATTGCTTGTTATGGTTCACAAAGGTTTGGGAATCTAGTAGCTTTGTAATATATACATTTTGAATATAAAGCTGCACCTGACACAGTTTTGCTCTCAGTGTAAACACGTGTTCCTCTCTGAAAGTAAGCCTGTTCTAAGGCTATTCAGAAAAAAATGGGAACTTCCAAACAGTAGACAACCTTCAAAAATATTTCTGTCACGGATGTTCTGTCATGTTGCAACAGCTGGGTATCTCCGACTTCTGCAGTGAATATGCAGTTTTTATAGTATTGCTAGGCTGCAGCCAGAAAGGCTCGCACTGCTTGCAGCATTTCTCATTTGCAGAGTGCTTCATAAACATGTCTACCGCCCATTTTATAAGCTGGGAAACTCAATCAAGGAGTTTAAATGATAGCCCCAAGCTGCAGTGCTACACCATGAATACTGGGATTAGAACATGGCAGTTCCATGAAGTGTTGACACTTTTGGTATGTTTACTGTCTGTATTCATTTTTGCAAGGCTTTGGTTTATCACCATCTTGGACATGCTAGCTTATGCTCCTTTGACTAGAGGCAAGGCCTTTGTACAGTCTTTTCCAGTGGAAAAGGACTATGATTGGAGACTATAACCTAAAAGTTTCCTAAAGGTTCCCCCTTTATTAAAGCATCTTCACTATGGTGTGGGTTTTTTTCATTTCACAGATTTTGACAAAGAAAACTCAGTCAGATTTAAACCTTCACGATTGCTCCAAAGGAAGAGAGCGTTAAGGTAAGGTCAAGTTTTTCTTGCCCAATGAATATGACTGGATGCACCATCGATTGTAACTTGCAGTCATTGCTTGAATCTACGTTTATTCTTTTCTCAGGGAAAATAGTTATTGGTCCTCTTGCAGGACCAAGCTTTGGCATAAAGCAGATGATCTGAACAGGTATTGAAAACACCAACTGCCTCCTAAGTAATGTGAAAATTTATAGCTGGCACTGCTAAGGGAAGAGTCCAACTCTGCACTGAGCCTCCTGCCACTGCAAATGCCCATTTTTCCTTGCATGGCAGAGACACAGTACAGATATTTAGTGAACCGGCTTGGAAAACTGTTCTGTCTGAAAAAGAAGGTGGCTGAAGTGGGTGATTTAATTATACAGCCATGCAGAGAGCTTTGCCAGCACATGGGAGGGGGACACTGCAGAGATGAATGGAAAGGTGACGTTGCTGCTTCCTTGCAGGGCCATGCTGTGTCGTGCCCGTAATCTTAGGGCACAGTTCCACAAGGCTGAGTAAGGGGATATAGTTCACAGTTAAGCAAGGTGGCAGGTCATGTTCCCTCTCTTTTCCTATCCTCGCTCCAGCTGCTTTTTGGTGTCCACCTTTGTGCTTGTTGGACTAATTCATAACGGCACAGAGAGGATGTCAGGGAGTTGGGAACTGACTCTTGCCCCAGCAACCAGCCGTTTTGTTGACTCAGCTGCACAGGAATCTACCAGCCTTAGGCACAGAGGCTCATGTTTGCAAGCATCTTTTCAGTCAGCGCACACCTTCTGGTGTGTACCTGATTCCCTGCCATGTTGTTTCTTAGGTACTGTAGTGAGATGGAGGGAATAGGTGTACAAGACACATTGTGTTATGGAAGGCAGGTAGGGGAAAGTAGAAATGAGAGTAGTAGAGAAGGATATGGCTGTAGAACGGACCTTTTGCGTAAGAGTCCAGGGAAGGAAATTCTCCTGGAGGTGGAGAAAGAGAAGAAAAATGAATGCCAAGCACTTAGTTGGCAGGTATACAAGTAGATTTTCATGCATGTGTTTCAATCACAAAATCTCAGTATATGCCATAGCTTTAATCCAGATGGCAGGACAGTGTTACCAGTGTCATTTGGATCAAACTGCTGCTTGCTTTTGGGCATATAACTAGGTTAGTGGGACAGCTATTTAGAAACTGTATGCTGCTGCAGCAGATTAAGTTTTCAGCGTGGAATCCCTGATGTATAGAAGCAGCCCACTTCCAAAGTCCACTTACTTTGGAAGTTGCAAGAGTGGTATAACTATTGAGACTGTCAAATACTCTACTAATGCCACACTATACATCATTTTTAAAGAAAGACTGTTGAGGCGGTGAAATATTGTTGCCTATGTTTTAATAGGAATTGTATGAATTCCTGAACGTTGGCGAGTATAATGAGTTTGTTGCGAACCTGAGGCCAAACCACGCACAAATCCTGTGCGAAACCAACTTGTGGGACTTCATGCTGTTGATTGCATTTCATGAACCATGATCACAGGCTGTGTTTCAGGCAAGCAAAGGAGGAGAAGTTCCTCTTTCAGTATCGAAATTTAACAGGGTCTCTAAGAAGAAAGAATTCTTGCAAACTTCTAAATTTTTTTTTTTCATTTAGAGAAACCCAAATATGCCTTAAATTATTTTAATAATGAATGTGCGTAGCCTAGCAGTTAAGTGCAGAAACTCCTGGTGCTGCCGCTCAGAATCTGCACCTAGATTTATAACATGACTTGAGAAGTTAAGCAAAGGTGAGTAGATATAGTTGTGATACTTCTAGACCATGGTTGTGGATGAGTTTGAAGGTACAATATACTTGGCAATCCAAGTCTGACTGTCTGACTCTGCTTAAGCAACTAAATTGTTGCTGCAACTGCTGCTTTAGCAGAGAAACTAATAAAGCAGGGAGACATCTGGATAGATCCCTCTGAGGAAAAAGGGAAGTCTGGTGAGGAATTACTTATGAGCGTATTTTTAAAAACCTTTATGAGTAGTTTCCTGTAATATTTTTTTTTTAAACTATTTGGAACTGCTTTAACATCATTCCGACTCAATTTAGATTCCTAATGAATGTTCTTATTGAATACTGTGACATGTCCTAAATATGCCTACTTTCATTTTTAGAACTAATTTTATATATGTATCTATAAATACCCAATTGTTTGGCTTGACTGTATCATCTTCAGAGCAGTGCTTTGTCTCTGAGTTCTCCGTGCAAGTTAAAGCAATGTAATTGATACATCGGTTTAAAACATCTTGTATTTCTAATACGCAAATAAATATTTAAAACAAGCAATGCCACCAGCAGCTTTGCAAGACAGAGCAAAAATACCTCTGAAGAGGAAAACCTCCTCCATTGTGGATAAAATAGTAGATGAAAATAGTTAATCATTTAAAAATAAACAAGTAAATAAAAGTTGACAGTCTGTCCAGAGGGAAATGGAAAACGAGGGCATAAGGCAAACTGTGAAGGGACTTTGACAAAGCAGATAACCTGTGATGCCATGTAGCCCAGTGAGGGTTAAGCTTAAGACATTAGCGGTTATTAAAATAATTTTAATGAAATATGCCAGTGAGCAAAGGAAGCCACCCTCAGTACAAAGGAGGAGGGAGCTCACGTACCGGAAGAACTGGATGACCTTCAGGAGTAATAGAAAAGGGTTGTAATGTAATAATACTAAGTGCACAGTTGTGCTTTGGGGGCTGATAATTTTTTCCGTCACTTGCAACTGATGAAAGCAAAGCCTTGGCCTATTAGTTTCTTATGCGGGACTGAGCAACCAATATAGTGTAGTTATAAAAAGGCAAATGTTTGGTGGATCTCGGCATTCATCTGGCTAGTCATACAATAATGCTTTCTCTATTAAAATTCCTATTTTTATGACTCTGCTAAGACCCAGGTCTGGAATCAAGACTGTCCAGTTCTGGACACCATGTACAAAAAAGGTTACCTAAAACTGGAACAGGTAGAGAGCATTTTTACAGATAATCAATGAAACTGAGAGCCAGTCTTGAGGAAGCTGAGTAGATGTGGAAAACTGTTAAGAAAAATAAGTAAGGTCACCAACAACACTGGCACAAGAACAAATAGATGGAAACCCAGTGAAAGACATTTAGACTGGGTTTAGGGGGGTCTCTGGCTTCAGAGTCCCTGGAACTCCCTGGAGTTTGGAAGAAGGGGCAGGAGTGAACCTAGCTAGTATACAGTATTTAAAAGTTTGTTGAGGATCCCCAAGCAATGCAATAATACAGTTCTTTTTAGGACCAGCGGGCTAGTGCCAGTCCTGATTCTGTATGTTTCTACCCTTGGAAATTTGCGTGGGACTGAGGCATAGTTGTGGATGTTAGTGCACAGTTAATTTAAACAAGGATTTTGCTGTAGGAGTTAATGCTTTTCTATACAGAGTCCCATGTTTATGGAAACTTAAGGTGCTGCACTATCACAAGCATTATGGAAGTAATTGGAGATGCTGCTAAATAAAGCCCAGGTATTCAAAAGGCATGAGCTGAGTCCCTCAGCACTTTTGATTCAAGTCTTAAGTAATCAAATTGATTTGACAAAATAAATTTTAATTTTGATTTATAGCCTCAGACCAATATTATTCATTTTTCAATCTCATCCTCGCCCAAAACGAGTAGAAACTGTTTTCAAATGGAAACTGGAGGTCTTTCCACCTAGGAGTTCTCCAGAAGCTGTATCTATAAGAAAATAACATATTGTGAGGCTAATAAGAATCATGAGTGTTTGCAGTGTGGTGTTAGGCATATAGAAACATGCAGTTAACTGTCTGAGTCTCTGCCCAGTCTCAGTTGACACACGCACCTATTTGCTTGTGGCTGCTGTATGCAATTTTTTTATGTTGTTTTTTTGTTTAGTTCCATTAAAGTGTTTTCTGTAATGGACAGCTTATTGCAGCTCTTCATCTTCTATTTCCTATTTTCTGTAGTGGCTAACATTGCTTTTCTTGGCAGTACCTGGAATAATTTCTGTAAGTGCAGTTGTTGGAGACAATTTGCAGCAGGTGGCATGGTGCCTGAATGTGACACAGCCCAGTTTCTTTATTGTCATTTCAGGGATTTTATTCTGTCCTCAATGTCTTCTTACAATGGATTATTATTTATAAATGGTAAAGAAGCATATACTTCTTGAAGTTCATGTAAAATGTTATTAGTCATTATATGTTAAAACTCTTTTCAATGAGAAACGTTCTTCTGGAATAGTGAGTACAGAACTTTATTTTTTTTTTTACCATTGTTTCTTTTCTAACCAAATACCCTTGATGAAAGGGTATTCAATTCTGTAAAAAGCCATTTAAAAACTGTCCTAAGGAAGGATTTTTCAACAGTAAGGCTGTGCAACTTGTCTTATCAGAATTACAGTAAATCATATGGCACATCACTACCATGGCAAAATGAAGAGCCTAGGATCACTGTGGGTTTTTGTATCTGTTACATCTGTCTACATACGTTACTAAAAACCTTTACTAAAGGTTTTAAGACTAGTATACGTTTTCTTATGCCTGGTTGGGATAGTTTAGAAGTCATAATGGCAGAATACATCAGTTCTCTCTCTAATTTTAATAGAGAGAAAAATCTCACTCTTTTTACTCACAAGGAGGAACACTTCCTCCAAAAAGTCTCTGTAGACAGTATCTACTTTAGACCATTATGACACCTACATTTTACAGTTAAAATTTGTATATTTAATGAACATTTTTAAATAAATACTTTGTCTCATGTAAATGGGCATTTTTGCTGTTTTGAAATGACAAGGTATAAAACTAAATGATCTGCTGCTCATATTAGTGTATCATAAGCCATATAAGATCCAGAGATCAGTGCAGTAATAATAATAGGGCAGTTGTGCAGAAGGCTTCTAGGTGGAGTGTACATACAGTACTGGATTTCATGAAATATGTTTTAATACTTATGGAGAATCATTCAGTATAGATTATTTCAAATGTAATTGCTAGTAGAGCGTTTTGAAGGCAGTCTCCAGTCAGTAACTTAATGCAAAAATGTGTCACAGTCAGTTCCAAACAAGTTTCAAATTATGTTAGGTTTGGCTTTGTGAGTTTCTTGGGGTTATTTCTTATTTCATTCTTATGGAAAATATTTTCTTTGGTATCTCTGTTAGACTATCTTGCAGTAAATTGGTTACATCTTGGCTTTATTTGACTTGTAGCAGAAACATCCACAGTTCTGTAAACCAGATGTTGCTTTCAGTTTTCAGAAGGAGTTCTCATTTGAAGATAAAGAAGAACTTGCAAACAGCACAAAGGATATTGATGCTAATCTCTTAGCAGTACTTCCGAAAGGTAGGTAAGGGAGACACTTTATGAACACAAGTGGTAATTTAACAGCATGTGAATTTTAGTCTGTGCAAGTGCAAGGCACAGTTAAAATCACTTAGGCACAGATGTTTTGTAAATGAGTTTTCTTTTCCCTATGAAGTATGCATACGGGGTGAAACAGGGGACGAAACACAATGCTCTTTTACAGGGCCTTATTGCATCCCTGCTTCATAAATTTCAGTTTTGTTTACCTAGTTTTCAGTACGTTAAGAAGTAGTTGAAATTCAAAACTTCAGGGAGGTTT
The DNA here is from genome assembly GCF_030936135.1 of Gavia stellata. Taxonomy (NCBI): domain Eukaryota; kingdom Metazoa; phylum Chordata; class Aves; order Gaviiformes; family Gaviidae; genus Gavia; species Gavia stellata. Next base: position 17,184,260 of record NC_082599.1, on the reverse strand, counting down.
CTTTGTACAGTTAGATTAACACTGAATTCAAAGGTATTAACTTGGCTTGTAGTCACAGCTCTTTCCAGTCCCCTTTGGTGGTTGGTAGAATCACTGTGCTTGCATGACCAACTGACTACACACTGTATTTTAGTCTTGCATGCTAAAGGACCTGCACTACGTATGGGTTTTGGGATTTTTTTTCCAAACTTCTGTCTTAGTCTGAATAACTTATGAAGAAAACAGCAGTTCCATCTTTATCTTTTGACACAGTTGAGGTAGAGGCAAGAATTAATTCTTCTGAATTATTTAGATGAAATCACAATCTGCTTGGAAATAGTTCTTGACCAGTAAAGGGTGACATTTGACTGAAGAACTACCTGTAACTGGCATAAAGATGTTCCCTTCACTCAGGGATGTTGTGGATCTCAGAATTTCAGTTAAAATTGCATGTGTGTTCTGATGGTATTTTTACCCTTTTCAGACAAACGACAAGGCTAGATGCACTAATCCCAACATAAAGGAACTGGCTTGCTCTTCTAATGTCATTTGTTGCAGAGTTCCTGTAGAAAGGAGTCCTTCTTCTAGCATAACATTTAAGTGGTGTGCTTGCTCTTGTAATATAATCATTACAGATGTTCAGAAAGAGACTTCATTGACCAATGATGGAAAAAAGGGATATTTATACAATATAGACTTCCTGAGAGCACTAGTCAGTAAGAGTACATAGTCCCTCATTAGTCCATATACTTAGCCTTACAGTCAACTGAGTTCAAAGAGTCTAGCTGTAGTCTCACATGTTGCTGCCTACAGTTAAGCATTGAACATGTTAGCATGCCTCTGGTAGCGTAAACAGAAGATAAACACTTCTCCAGCCTGGTTTGTAGACCATCATCTTTCCAGGTGAGGAGAGGGGGAGGTAGGAATGAGGCTGATAGGCTTCACTGTTGTGTTAAATTTTCTTCAAAATGAAAATGTATATATCTGAGTTAAAATGGTTTTTTACCATCTCTGAGGAATTAAGCCTCTGACAGGTAAACTTTTGATCCACGTCTATTCAGGCTTCACAAATGTATGTGCTTACTCTTTACCAGGGACTTTTGGAAGGCTTGATTTAGTTTTTACAGCTTCTGTATTTTAAAACAGTCACATGCTTGCAACTTTATCCACATGTATCCCCTCTGCTGTTATCAAAGAGGGCTTTCAGCAAAAATATATTTATTTATATTCCATAACAAATATTTCTGAAAGATTTCTGAATTCTATAAGAGATCTTTCACCTTAATTTAAGGAGTTTTTTAAACATTTTTATAAGGTGCACTCCAAATGTATTTTTTGTTTTTTATTCTGGGACGAGATGTGGAATGATGCTGCTTTTGCTAAATACTGGTACTATAAGATAAATTCTACTCAGAAGGTCTACAGTTACCAAAATTAAGATGCCTCTTGACAGTCTACGTTAGAGGGTATCCTACCACAGGATCCTGCTCAACATCCTAAAATAAAGCCTGAAGTTCAGAGCTGTTCCTGAACTGTGGCTGTTCTTCCTGTTGCCCTTAACTATACTGACCAACAGTGCTTACAAAGTGTGTTGGCGTGAAGTAACTTAGGCAATGAGCTTTTACTGTGAAATTAATTATTTTAAGCTTCTTAGTCTCTTCTTGTGTGCTGAATCAGATCTTTGTGTTACCTTTTAGGTAGAAGTGTTATTCTTTAATGTGGTCATGGGTGTCTTTGAAATGGTGTAGTTTCTGACTGTCATGTGGAAAAACACCCCATGAACAGATGGGAAATTGGCACCAACATATTCATATTGTAAACTAAAAAAGAGAAACCCAGTCACCTAAGCTTGCAAGGGCCAACCAGTGTCCTTAGGAGTGAAATTTCTCCAACTGGCTTCATGTTTTGAAGTCAAATATTTCAGTCAGCAAAAAGAAATCACTAGAGTAGACGACTTCCTGCATTTTATCTTCTTATTTTGCTTTTTTGTGCTTCCTTTCCCCACCTCCCCAGAAGAAGAATATTGCTGAAACTACTTTCACAAAAAAGCTCTTCAGATGTTGGCCAACCTAGCTGAAATTACTGTCTGGAATCTCAAGTGTGGAAAAAGTGTAAGGCAGCATAGAGTAGTCCCATGCTATTTTTGTCCCATCTTGTTTGGGAAGGTGTTGGAGAGATGCTTCATGAGGCCAGTGCTCTTTTTAGGGCTGCAAAGCGGTAGTAGAATCTCTGGAACTTCAGCTAACAGTGTTGAGCTAATGCTGCTGGGAGTTCTTTGGATGTTCCACATTTCTTGTATGCGGACGACTTATAGTCAAGTTTCCTTTTTTTTGGGGAAAAAAAAAAATAGTATATGAAGCTATGCTTTAAAGCTTTGCTAAAGCTGTGTAAAAGACCTGTTCTCTGATGATGGTTTTAGAGACTGTATAAATCGGTGACTAGGGAAGAAAAATGATCAGGATTTGGATGGAATGTGGTTTTATTAACTGTGAGCTATGGAGGCCTTTGACCTGTCTGAAGTGGCAGAACAATTATGGGTTTTGTTTTGACCATTTTATGTATGTATAGCCAACAGATGGAACAGAAAGACTCTAACAGCCAGAGGAACAAACTTAAACAGAAGTAGATTTGGCAAAGGTGAGAGCAAAGTATTTATGAGAAATCATTTCCTTTGGTGTGAATGTGAGACAAAGGCTAGTTTCATACGGTTAAGTTCTCTGTTTAATACAGTTTCACTGCTAGCACAGCTTGAGTAGGCAGGGTAGCAGCAGGAACTGCTTATTCGTAGAGAGAAAGTCTATGAAAACACAATGTAAGTAAGTGCTCATCTTTACTTCGGTGTTGGTTCAGGATCCAGATTTTACATTGCCCAAGTCCAGTTCCCATCTATCTCCAGAGATCTGTGCCTGGAGCTTGCTGACTTTCAGGGGCTATCTTGCACTGTCAACCTGGTCAACATCGTAGACTTCAATCTGCTTTGCTGCAGATGTTGAAACTGGGGATGGAAGAGGTGTCCCTTGGGTTAGCACTGTTAAGTGGCTGCATACTTAGCTACTCTGCACTGCTAGTTGCATCAAATGTGTACGTATTAGATTTTTTTCATGGCATGATTACAATCTGAGCTAACCTGGCTTGAGAAATTGAAGCAGATAGCTTGAGTCTGCTTTCTGTAAAAATGTAGACTAAAGGAGTTGTTTTGGAGAGTGGCCCAGTTGATTTCTTTCCCTTGGTAATCGCACATTTTCAGCAGGCACCCATCTGTTGCCTCACATGCTATGTTTATACCTCATTCATTTGCTTCTCTGAGTAGTCATGATCAGAATACATTCATTCTTGCTGATCCGAGACATTTTACCTGCAGTCCTAGTAGCTTTTCAGCATGCAAGTTTGATATGACAATGTCAATAGTATCTATCTGTATCTATGAGGTATGAGCACTGGTATTGACTACAGCAAACTTCCTGGATATGTGTCAGCTAAGCTGAAACTCTGACTTAGCTATGCATATAAGTTCTTGCAGTAGAGGAAAGGGAGAGAAGGTGCATCTGACCTTTAAAAGGGTGGTTTTTCAATAATGTTTATCTTCTAAGTATCTAGAGCGATGAAGTCTGGTAGGGAAAAAAGCTGATAGATTTACCTCTGTAGTGGTGTGGAACAGTGTCTGCTAGACACTCCTGACTCATCAGGCATTTCTGATGGCAATCTAGGGCTGATTTAGCAGGCTGTAGACTTTAGCTTGCTTTAACTTTTGATCCCTGGGTCAACAGGATCAGAACCCCAGAGGTGCGTTGCATCAGAATATGCACACACAGCTTTTAGCACCACATCTTTGCTAAGGCAATGATGGGGGGGGGGGGGGGGGTGTTCTTAAGCACACTTTTTGCCCTGCCCAAATCCACTGCATCCTTTGACAGCCTGGATGGTTTCTCTTCCTGGTGGTAAGAAGTCACACCACGCTCATTATGTAGCACTCACTGCTCCAGTGCGGTTTGCAAACATCACTGATAACTGTGCACATATGTGTATATATATAGGGATTACTTCATCTGTCATGCCTCCTGTTGGTTCACTACTATTTTGTAAACTGTGACAGCTGTCTACTAGCACATAACACCACCAAACAGTTTAGGGGGAGAGAAGGAAAGTATGTCCTATTAAAATCACAAGGGAAAATTAGAAAAGTAGAAAGTGATGAACCATGCAGGAGTGTCATGAAAGTACACAGTAATTTTCATTCCAACTATAAGTCACTGGGATTCTTGGGATTTGCTCAATATAAGGGAGTGGAGGAAGGTAAGGAATAGGGGACACTGTTTCTCTTTAAACATAGTCAGTCCCCAACCTTTGTGTAGACAGGGTGAGCAGTAATTCCATGCTACCTGGTTTTGAAAGGGGTTACTATAGCGTGTAAACTCGACCTCAGCTGATCAAAATACAACTTGCCCAGTTTATACTAGGTCTTGAAAACTACTAGGATGCATAGCAGATTCTAGCTTAGCCTGGAAGTACCTGGAGGGGAGGACTCCTTGGTGTTTACACCTATGTGCCTAATGCACTTTTGACAATGCAAGCTTAATAAACTAGGAAAACAAGAGGAAAATGCTTGTTCCCTGACAAAAGCTTTTTCAAACCTCTTAACTTTATTTGATTGTTCCTTCTTATTCTAAAGCATTTTAGCAAGTTTCTGTGAGTTTCTGAAACTTAGTAGCTTATAAACTGTATAATCTTTTGTTGTCTCAGTTTCAGAATTAAGAAAACTGTTTGAACCAAACAACCAAGATTTTTTGGAAATGAAAAGGTAAAAAAAAAGTCTTTGGCCTGTAAAACAAAACACAGCTTGTTTTGTTACCTCCTCTTAGAAACTCTCCCCTCAAATCTTCAAAGATGCCTGATTTCACATTTTTCACATCTTTTTCAGAAAAGAGAGAATAGCTAGACGCTTAGAGGGAATTGAAAATGATACACAACCAATGCTTCTACAAAACTGTCCAGGATCAGTCACACACCGTTTACTAGAGGAAGATACACCAAGGTATATGCGTGCAACTGATCCATACAGTCCCCACTTAGGTAAGTAGTATATATCAGTCAATCTTGCATTGCTAAATTACTTCATGTTTACTACCCTATCATTTGTGCAGTTCATGGGGAAAAGTTTTATAGAAAAGGTGTGGTCAGCGTTTTTTTTAACTTGCCTTTTAGTTCTCCAGTTGCTTATTTGAAAAAGGTTGATTATCCATATTGTGTTAAAACAATAATAATTTGATATGAGACTCCTAAAGAATTACAACCAATACACATTTCTTCATCATTTGTATGTGCTTTTGGAGACATAAGTGTAAAAAGGTAATGTGTCTGTGCAGTCACTAGTACACTTTGATTTGTAAGAAAATGGGAAGCTTTTAGTTCACTCAATGTGAATGGTGGGTAGGGTACTCGGAGTTTTGGGGTGGACTTGCTCATATACGTTGTACTTTTGGCAGGAAGATCAAATGAAGAGGAGGAAACTTCAGATTCTTCTGTAGAAAAACAACCCAGATCATCCAGATACCGAGCAGAAGTCACAGGAGGTAATACAGAGCCCTTGTATAGTACAGGAAACATGGATGTCCAGGAACTAGAGTCAAAAGCAGAAAGAATAGCTAGGTACAAGGCAGAGAGGCGGCGCCAGCTGGCAGAAAAATACGGACTATCTCTTGATTCTGATTTGGATTCTGACTACTCATCCAGATATACACGGGCAAGGAAAGATCCCGACAGCGTGGAAAGAAAGGGAGCGAAAAGTGAAAGGCAAGATGATGAAAACAAGGACTGTGGCTCCCTGTATTTGTCCAAGACTGAGACGAAGGAGTCAAAGAGTCTGATTTCTGAATCCAAAGAGTACTGCAGACATGAAAAAGATGGTGTTCCAGATAAAGAAGACCTCTCAAATGAAAAGAATGATAGAAAAGCAGATAATGACAGTGCCATTAGACAGGCTTCTGACCCTTCAGCAACCTTGGATAATTCTGTCTCCCTTTCACTTTCTGGACGAGAATCTTCCTCCTATAACGAAGTGCCAATATCGTCAAAGCAAACCCCCAGAGAGTCCCTTTCTTCACCAAAGCGGGCAGCCTCACCAATCCATTTGCAGAATGACCAGCCCTTGCACAGTAACATCAGACAAAGGTAAGCATGATATTTATTTGTTTGTTTATACAGGAGATTCCTTTATCTTAGCCACCTTCTGCAGCGGTGTCTACAGTATTTATGAGAATGTATTTGTTACCCTTGAAGAATGTATTTAGTGGCTTTGGATGTCTCAGGCTGGACTGGTTGGGTTTATTGAATCACAGTGTATTTCTGATACAAGGAAGTGGGTATCTATTTCTATGATTAGATATGTCCTTGGTTTCACTTTATATTTATAGAATATATGCTAAAATTAGGCCCTTTGGGGGTGAGTGGAATAGCTGATGTTTAAGATACTTACACAAACTAGAAATTGAAGCAATTACGATTCTAAATCTGCTTTTATTTTTTTCATAACCTGCTAGAGCAAGCCTTTAACTTTTTTCCTCTGTATCCTGTAATTGTTTGGGTGGGGGTTTCCAAGTAAAGGCAAGTTGTTTCTCAGTGAAGATTTTAATATCTTCGTGACGGCTTCTGCCAAAATAAAACAGGTCTCAGAGTTAAAAGCTGAAAAGTGTCTTGGGTCATTTGAAATAACAGTTGATTTGTTTTCCTGCTGTGAAAGTGTAAAAAACCTTTTGAACTATGATAGTTAATCTTTCAGATAATATTGGGGGGGGGGGGGGGGGGTGTGACAGAGCAGAGGGGAGAGTTAAAATTCCGTGCTGAATTTGGAAAACATGGCCTCCCTCATGGTATGCTGAATTACTTCAGATTTGACAAATTTACTCCAGTAATAAGGTAACCAGATTCTTCCAGAAGGAAAAAAAAATAGTTTTTACTAATTTCATGTTGTAGTTTCACACTGTAGTGCAAAAACAGACTGTCAAAGTGTTATGGCGACTGAAAACAATGTGTGACTAAGAATTTTTTAAAAGTATGATTTTCTCTAAGTGTGATTCTTTAATTTCTAGGTAGGTGGATAGATGGAAAATAATAACTGTAAAAATTTAAAATGTTGCAGCTAAAATTGATGTAAATTGTAATGAGAACTTAAATGTAAACACATCTGCATCATGCTGAGCAGTGCTGACTGCTTCTAAAAAACTGAAATGAACTGCCATAAACGGAACCATTTACACTTCTTGGCATTTTTTGCAGTAGGTTCAGAAACAAGCTACTTTGACTGGACTTCATTATCCTTCCCATCAAAATCATAAAACCTGATTCTTATTTGTTGTGGCCTTTCTTATTAACTTATATAAGTATACCTTAAAGTTTGAATGAGGAAGCAATCTTCCACTTCAAAGGTTAACCACCTGGTGGATTGATTAAGTCATCTATTTACAGCACCTGTAAACTGCTCAAATGTAGTTAGCCTTCTTCTTTTGTTTCACTTTATTGCATAGGACACACCAGTAATAGTCTCATAACGATTTTTTTTTCATAGCTTTTCATTATTCAGGGGACTTCTAATCCTGCTCACCTTCTTTTGCATGGATACATGGCTATACGAGCTATCATTGGACTCTTCCAATTAGGCCAAAATTTTAAAGGAATATTGTAAATTCTAAAAAGCCATCAGAGGGCAACTAAATCAACATACTTAGGAAGTACTATCTTATATTTAGTTTATGTTTTAAGCTTACAATTCTGCTACTACAGTAAGGAAAATAGTCAACTGAGGCCAGAGTTGTACTGAAACTCCTTGAGCTGACTAGGTTATTCCAGGCTCCAAAAACTTGTCTCTAAAGCAGGCTCAACTCATATGCTACAAAATATTATCCCTTATCTTCAAATGGTCAATTTGAGATAAATCTCTTGACTAATCCAGTTATTTATAGGAAAGGATATTGGAGCAACGGACCTTTGGCAGGTTTTTCGTTTTATAAGGTGAAGGAAAGGACAAAGTTTTCAGCCTTAGGAAAGCAAAGAATAGCCCATTAAACTTCATAGTCAAGAATGTGTCTGCTGCAGTGTGAAAAGGGGGTTTATTTTCTTTACTCTCCTAAAGCAATCCTAGTCCCTGTTTCTGTGAGGTCAAATCAACGAAACGCCTTCCAGGTTGTTACCTCTTCTAACACAGGAGAAGCTGTGCTGAATGCAGCATTGGTGGGATGGAAGTTGCCCTGGTGAAACTGCATGCTGGCTATAGAGAGACACCTGAATCAGCTCATTCACAGATTAGCCTTTAATGTGGAAAAATCAGGCCTCCTTATAAAGCTCTTTCATTTTTAGCTAACAAGTGTGGTTTTTCTAATACAGCTTTATAAACCAGTTACAAGTTCAGACTGAGCAGGCTGAAGTCATTATAAAATTTTTCACAAATTCCACCTGTTTCTTTTTAAAGCTGCCACTTCTGGCATTACCTATTTTTTTGTAATAAAAGATGCTGCAAAAGTTTGACAGAAAAGAAATAATTAAGGGAATAGTGTTTTTAATGGGGCCATACTTTTTAATTTGTTACAAGTTGTATGTCCCTGTGAGATCTAATGCTGTGTGAAACGCTAAGGCAAGCACTGGAGACAGGCCCCTTCTGCAAGGTCTTCCTGTTTTTGAGACTTAGTTGTTCTCTGTTTTCAGATAATGAAATGGTAAGATCCATTTTCAAGTGGGTTCTGATGTTAGGACAGTTCCAGAGTTTAAACTCCATCCCATTTGTGGTATGGTCTTTTTTACTTCTCTTCTCTGTAGTAGTGCCAAACTAACAAATGAGGGACTGGGGCAAAAGCAGCAGGAATCAATCGTAGCTTAATACAGATTGCTGACTGCATTATCACTGATTTCAGATTCTTTCTGGACAAGGCTTGGGTCAGTATTTGTGTAAAACAGGTTTCCCACAATTACTGTCTGTCTTATCTTTTGAAGGACATCATCTTCACCCACCAAGATGTGGTGTAGCTCTTACAGCAGCCCAGAGTTTAAACTTAGGATTTGGTCTCGTTTGGATATGTGTGTAGGCAGTAGGTGGTATTTTAAGGGCCAAGTTGCCAAGAGCGCGTTCTTCATTTTAAGACCCCTGAGAACTTCCAGTGCATACTCACTGGTGTGATATTCAGAGATTTAAGAATAACCTCTCAGAAACTCTTGTCCCTGTTTCTGAGTGGTAAAGAAGTCATTGCCTATTTCCATGCAGTCTGTTTAAAGTTACTGTGTGGTAGTATCCTATAAGGCCATTTGCACAAGCCAAACAAGGGCTAATGCCAACTTTCCAGGTGGCTGCCGTTTTGAAGTCAGTTCCACATTATATAGGTAGCAAAACTGTTTTTCTTAAATTAATTGGAAAATAAATGCAGCTTGCTTTGGAATACATATGAAAGCTTTGTGCCTTCAGTCCTAAGACGATTTAATAATTAATCCTATTATCCATCACTGAGAAGACAACAAAGTGCTGAGAAGGTATCATTTGACATTGCCTGCATTTGGCTGCTGAAGTGGCTGATTAAATTCAAAACATGGCTTGTGTTCTTCTGACTGCGCTCTTCAAAGGACAAATAATCAAGTACAAATGATTGCTGCTTGGGCCGTGCTCTCTATAAAAATGTGCCAAAGTACACATTAAGAGACAAGAAGGAAGTTTGTTTGCTTCGAAGCAATTCCAGCTACCTGGTCAGCTCCTGTGAAAGGTTTTTACCTCCTACTTGGTCAGTTCATTTAGGAATTTAAAAACACTTGGAAAAGCAAAAGGTGTTTTAACAGTTGGTGTTTGACTTTGTTCTAAGCTTGATTTGGATAAGGTGACAACTGTAGGTGAGTTCTCAAATTTAAACTTACTTGTAGTAAATGCAGTCATTGATTTGACCTTTTTCAACTATTTTTATTAGAGGACCATCTAAGAAAAATTGAATTAGATGACCTGGAGCTTAATTTGGGATTTTCATCCCAAATGGCTCTATTGCAATGCGAGGAGTTCTTTCAGATATAGCTATAGGTAATGGAAAGCAGCCTGGCCATTTGTCACCTCCAGGGAGTTTGCTTGTAAATGTTAGCGTGGCCGGAGAGTTTGTGCTTGCAAGGTTAAAAGTATTTGATCTACTGTTGTTGAGGGACTGTAGATGAAGGTGGGCAGTAGGAAAGTATTTGAGAAACTGTACGTAGGTAGTCTACAGACACACTTTGTTGTAGGGCTTTTAAAAGCTTGCAGTGCTCTTGTTTCTTTTTATGCTTTCAGCTCCAAAATGAAAACAGAATAAAGTCAAGACAAGATCAAATTGGGGGTTACTTTGTTTTTTAAGCTTTTCCTTTCCCCAGTCACCCGGTGACAACGCATGTTTTACTTGAGCTAACTGGGTTTGCATTTCTGAAGCTTTTGTGATATGGGACTACAAGAGAAGAGAGGGGTTTGAGCTGCTCCTGAGCATTTCTTAGGAAGTATGACATAGCCATCTGAATTTCTAACTTCATTAAATTCATGTTACTACTTCGTTTTGGACACAGCAGTCTTTACCACTTGAAACCACAAATTAAAGGAATGGTTTTAGCAACTTTTCCAGGTGTCCTTATGTAAACCCTTCAAACTGATTTGCAACGGCAAATGGCAAAAATAAGATTGTGTAGTTGCTTTCACTTCTCAAATTCTGGACAATGTACGCTTGGTAAAGTTACCTTTGCAGGATATTTAACTCAGAACACCTTTTAGATGTTTGTGGAATCAATATGATAGTTTGTTTCACGGTTTATCACCTTTCAATTTGATTAATGTGCTGTGCTTTTATTTTCGTGAACACTCCTCTGTAATTGAGCAATTAGAAAACAAAAAAAGCTGTGGGGAGGGAAGACTGGGAGAAGCAACGGGAGCATGTGTTGAGATCTCAAAAAATTACCTGAAGTTCTGTTTTCTGTAGTAGTGCAGGGAAAGCAAAACCTGAATGGTTTCTTCAGAAAGATTCGGAAGGGGACACACCTTCACTTATCAGCTGGCCCTCCAGGTATCATAAAACGTAGCTGTGTGGCTAACAATCAGACTACAAACCTCCCCTTTCTTTCCCTTTACTCTGTCTTCATTTAACACTTGCCTTTAATTTTCCTTTAACAGCAGCAAGTTAGAAAGTGTTGTTTCTTGTGGATAAACAGCTGTTGAAACTTTTCTGAAGCATCTGCTTTTATTGTAACTTATAACCAATTGGTATTTTGATGAAGAAGTACAAATGCCTCTAGCTTCTTCCACAGCTATTATCATTCTGGCTTCCACTGTTTTTTTTAATTTCTTATTTTATCCTACTTTGTACTCTGCAAACCACCAGATTTTTATACCACGCACCAATCCATCTTAGCATTCCCTACAATTAATTACTTGAATTCCAAAGGAGATGGTACAAGAGAAGTAAAAAAATCTATATTGAAAAGTAAAGGAAGATCTTGATCAGAGCTAGAAGCAGCTGCTTTCTCCCAGTTTGGTAACACACACAGTTAGCCCACCATGAGAAGCAATGCAAGAAGAATCTTTTCCATGTTCCTGATTAAAGTAATTCTTATAACCCAGTACTAACATCAGTGTGGGTGTTCTGGAGAATGCTTAGTACATGTAGTTTAAAGTATCACTTTTTCAGACTGAGCACACTTTCTGTGCTTAAGTAACTTGGAGAAGTTTCCCTGATAACTGTACCAATCCTCAGAGATAAGAAACACCAAAATATTAGAAAAGTTGGTGTTTCAGATAACTTTGGATATCCTGAATTACTCTCTCAGATATTAATTTGCCTTTTTTTCTAAATCTTGTTTTTTTAATAATAATGTAAACTCCAAAATGTCTGTTGGTAGCAAGCCTGGAATTGCACATACTTTGAGCTGGATTACTTACTTTCAAATAAAGAGCTAGTCTTCTATCGTACTTGAGTTTCTTTCCTTCCCCAGAATTAAAATCATTTTTTATACCCATTTGGGAGGGGAGGAAGTACAGGGCTTTCATTTTTAATACTGTGTATGCTATATTTACAAACGCTCGCCCTGTAAGCTGTCTGAACACTCGCTGTGGCTGTAAAACTGCTGAAGAGCTTACCTGCAGTTGTAGTCATAGACTAAAGGCTGCCTCCAGCTGCACGTGCTTGCCCTTCCGTTAGTGGAGTTGCATTAAGTGTCTGAAGGTAGAATACGACTCTGTTTTGCACGGATGTTACACAAGTCTAGAGGTGTTTCTAGAAAATAAACTGAAGTAAGGTAACTTTTGGGAACATTCCTGTAAGTTTTGCATGTTAAAAAGTAGTGAAATGTTTTAAAATAGAATGCCTGTTTTGTGGGGGTTTTTTTAATCTTTTTCTCCCCTGCAAGCCCTCTGAATAGCAACAGCCATGCCATGGTTCACCTTGGGCTTTAAGGCTTTTCAATTAAGGCAATTTCAACATTGTTTCTCACTTACTGAAACAGGTTACACTACGTGTAACATTTTAGATGTCTTAGGTGATACACAAAAGCACAAGTAAAAAAGTCTCCGGCAAAACATCTGAAGGACTAGGTAGAGGTAACGTGTTTTTTCATCCCTTTCCCCAGTGCAACAGCATCTTGATATGACGTAAGCTGCACAGCGTTTAGACATCTTCAAAAATATTACTACATACATGATTGCCAAGGGAATTTGCAATTTCAGGCTGAGCCCAACACTTTGATAATATAAAAAGCAGTTTTGATCATCTAGTTTGTTTGAGACTATGGGTATGTGCTGTTTGACAAACACAGTTGTGACCACATGGAAACATGCTGTATGTTTTCAGAGCTTGCTCAGTTACCTTCTCAGGAGTCATGCATGTTCAAGGGCCTGTGAATCACTTGAATGTTTTTGAGCAATGTTACTGCTAAGATTTGGGGGGGAAGGAGCGGGTTGCATCATAAGATTGCTTTCTTTTATGTATTGATTGCTTTTTATTTTAATATGGTGTTGCTGTCTGTACCTGCGGTAGGTGTCTGTGTTCCTTCCCAGATTGGGTACTGCCGTTCACAGCTTTAATCCTTTTTCTTTCTTAAAGAGTAAAAGTTAGAGAGAAACTGGTGAAAGAGGAAAGTGCTCATGGAAGCCCTGAACTTGTCACAGACACAGTATCTCAGAGAAAATCCCATCCAGTGCCAGCCCACTACGTGCCTCTTCAGACAGAAACGTCTGCCTTTGATAGGGTTATAAATCATCCCGTCAGTTCAGCCCGCCAACCAATACATGGCTATATTCAGCCTGCTGGCATTGCTCACACAGCTCAGCTGATGGCAATAGAAGAACCAGCAAACATCTCTGATGGCAGTCTCCTCCTACCAGACAATGTTAGCCTCTTAACAAAATCGTCAGCAGCCACTGTGTCAGAGAGTGAAAAGAACAAGGCACTTGATTATGGAGCAAAGCCTGATGAAGAAGATTCCTTGGAGGGTGAACAGGCTTCCAAAGGCAGAAGACCAATTTTGCCATCTGAGATTCGCAAGCAAGGGAAGAACCACGAAGGCCTCTTTGGAGGAGGAGAACTGGATACCCCCGTGGGGAGTTCCTCTTTCGCAAGCAAGCTGAAAGTTAACTCAGAAGTTCAGAGGGAGCTGGAGTGCAATAAGAGGCAGGCTCCTGAGCAGCAGTTTAAGACCCCTGAGAACATAGAAAGGAGCGAAGCTGTTATGTACATACAGAGTGGGTCTGTATCACAGCCTGCCAAGGCAAAAGCTCCTGTTTGGAAAGTGTCGACAGCAAAGCATAAAGTCCTGACTTGCTCAATGTCTGACTATACTGTGGCTCCTAAGCTAGAAGCTTTTAAAAGTAAGGAGAGCATGGAAGCAAATGCACCAAACGGTGAGATTGGCATGGTTGACACAAAAGTCTCTGTTGCCCAGCTCCGTAATGTCTTTCTGGAGACTGCTAATGCCAACAAGAAAACGGAACTGTAGGTGACATTTCAGACGTATTTTAGTGTGAAACTTGCACGTCCTTGGCAAAAATTACACACTCAACAGCAGTTGTGTTCGGCACTTAAAGCACACAGCTTAGCTCTCACCAGTGTGTACTGGAGGCTGAGATGGTTTGAATCCCGCTTTTGTGCTTCTGCTTGCTAGTGCAAGTTGTGATATGGGGTAGCTGGAATGCGTACGTCTGCGCATGTTACCAGAGGAGCATGCAGAGTGATCTCTAGTGAATTGTTGAGATGCTTAAATCTGTGCTTTACCTTCTCTCTTCTATTTTCTTTTCTATGCACTTTCTATCATGTGGTTTAAAAGTGAATCTCGGTTTAAGATGTCAACGGCAGGTAGCACTTTGTCTTCCAATGGTGACCATGAAAGAGGGCCACGAAGGCCGAGGCGCTATTTTTCTCCTGGTGAAAATAGAAAGACTTCTGAGAGATTTAAAACTCAACCTATAACGTCAGCAGAACGAAAGGAAACAGATAGGTAGGCACATACATAGCTCTGTGTAGCATTCTGGGGCAGGTAGACATGAACAAGCTTATGAAGAGACTTTGTTAATTTATTAGCATAAACATTTTGCAAGGTTATAGTTTCTCTTTAAAAACAATCAAGTATTTGTTGAACTGCTTATAACATAAAAACCGAAACACCACCAACAAAACCAATTCGTTGCAAATTCCCCCCCATGTAAAATGGTGAACAGTGAATCATCATAAAGTATTATAGCTGTCTGGTTCTGTCTAATGATAAATGCTTTTGTCTGTTTTTATATAAAGAATTTCCTTTCCATCTACACTGCTTTATCATTTACTTTTTTTGTAAACAACCAAAACTACATATTTTATGTTACAAGAGCTGGCAACAAACCTTAGACTTTTATCTTCTACAAGATGAACTGGAAATCATTTTCCTTTACTGTATTTAAGTTTGGCTGCAATTACTTGCCTTTCTGCTTTATTAAAGGACGTCAAAGTGGAAACTGCTGAAATTTGAAAAATAGATAAAGTTTTCCCACTCTTAAGACTTTTGAGGTCCTGCTACTTCAGATGGAGTTTGAATTTAATTTTTGATGTCTCGTTCCAACTAACTTTTTCTGTTTGATAATTTTTCACTAGGTCAATTTTGAGTGCAGAAATACCAACTGCTGAAGGTATGTTACTATACTATTTTCTAAGGAAGAGTTGGGAGCAAATGTATTTTGTTTTCTTTTAACTGGAGAACTATTTGATAATGCAGACAAAGTCCACTTGAAAATAACTATTATTACCTATAATATGTTTGAAGTACCACTTTTCCTTGGGCCATGTCTACTACAGACTTGATTTCAAATTCATTTAAGTCCAAGAGTCTGTCTGTGGATACCAGACTTCATATGGGAGGCAAGGGGGTGAATGGTTTGACGGTTTTCAACATAGGGGTTGGGTTTTTTCTGATTTAGATAATAAATAAGCTAGTTGATGGGGGAAAAAAATGCACATTTTAATCAGTGGTCTAGGACTAATAACTAAAAAAGCCATTACTGTAGTATGAAACTGGTATTGGTAATGTGTTTTCTAGCTAAGCAAGTTGCAAGATGCTGGCTATTAAATTATATTATTCAGTCTGTCATCTTGCTTCTTTTTCCCTCTTGTCACTCTTGGCAAGTCTGGCACAAATTAAGGAGGTAATCTCATGAGTAGCTAAATTTAGATTTAATGCCTTATGCTATTTGAAAGTTGATACACTCCACAGCTTTGCGAGGCTGGCTCTTGGATCTGGAGGATGCTGATTTCAGCTCCTAAGGATACCAGTTGAGCCTCTGAAAAATGGGACACAAGGTGGTAATCACCACCACCACAGATGGGAGACAAGGAGAGACAATCTTGTATGTTCAACTAGTAGAAAATAGATGTTCTATACAACAGGATGAATACTGACTCTTAAGACAGTCTTTCAGTCTAATTATTTTCTTAGTCCATGTGATTTCATAGACTAATAATATAGTAAGTTTAATTGTTCAGAAAAGGTTGTTTGGATAACTTGAAAGTGCATGAACTGGTCTGAAGCCAAGTCTTTTGTTGTCAAATCCTGTTAAGAATTTTCCTCTGATGCAATACATGTAAATACAAGTAAAGTTTACACATGGTTCATGGCAAGTCTTTTGTTAAAAGGGAGTAACAGCCAGCTTACTTGCTGGTGGTGCTTCTTGTCTTAGTAGAAGATAATTTTTGAGGAGTTCAGAAATCATTTAGTCAAAAAAACCCTTGCACTTAATATGAGCTTGATTCATTACATTCAGCCTCCTTTTTTCCTTTGTGTAGACGAAGAAAAATTGGATGACCGAGCCAAACTAAGTGTAGCTGCAAAGAGGCTGCTTTTTAGAGTAAGTACTGCATTTTCTTAACAGAAGGCGGAGTTAAATATTTCATATACAAGATGCTGAAGAACCCAAACTGCATTAGAATGACGTGTAATGCAGTTAACCAAGTCCAAGCTATGTAACTTTTTTTTTTACTTCATCTCGTCTACCTACACAGTAGGCTCTAAAGCCTTCTTTAAAAATATAATTTAGAGAGATGTGTAGTTAGTTTTAACTCTGTGACGCCTACTGTGCAATTACATCCTGCTTCTAATTCAGAGGTGGGCATTTGGGAAATTTACTACTTGGCATGCAAGAAAGCTAAAAGGAAAGTACTGGTTTAGGACTTTTCTTCCATGATTTTAATTATGACATATGTCCTCTTAGGAAATGGAAAAATCGTTTGAAATGAAAAATATTCCTAAACCACCTACAAGAAGTTCAGCAGTAGAGAGAAGACTGCGGCGTTTGCAGGACAGATCGCACACACAACCAATTACCAGTGAGGAAGTGGTCATTGCAGCTACGTAAGTCTTGTACATATGTTGGCTCTAACTTTGGTTCCTGCTTTTAAATCTGGGAATAAGTTCCATATATGTGGTGTTTACAGCTTTGTAGCAAGGAAAACATTTATTGTCAAGGCCAACTTCCTTGAGAACCACAGGGGAAACTATATTGAAATGCCTTTTTAGAAGTAAAGGGACTAGAAAAGCATAACTTCTATGAACTGTAATTTGGCAGAAAGCTTATGAACCTGTAGATTAGGTAAACAGGTTTAATCATGGCATGAAAAAGATACTTTGCGCTGAGGGAAATCTGCACAATTTCTTATGGAATGTATTTGTATTGGGGAAAACCTTTTACACTCTGAAACTTCAAATGTACTTTTTGGAAATGCATGCCTTGCACTCTGATCATATATAATGAAATTTTCCTGAAAAAAGGAAAGACATTTTTGGAGAAAATTAAACAAAGGTGAATGGGCGTTTACCTAATGATCTACTAAAAGATAGCTTATGTTATGGGTAATAAGTAACTTTAAAGAGACAACCTGTTTGCTCCTCTAGGTTTTTACTTCTTTCAAAGTATTTGAAGTTATTTTACAAAGGTTGCAACAGATAACTCAGTTAATTAAAAATCATTGCTGTTTGGTTTTTTTCTGTTTTGGTTTGGTTTGGTTTTGGTCTTTTCTGTAGTTAACACTTAATGTATTGCTTTTCTTAATGCTTTTTTCTTCTCTCTCCCTGTGAATTTTCCCTCCTTGGCAATTCTTTAAAGTGAATCTACCCCTGCTTCACGTTCTGTGAATACCCACACAGTAGTGACAAGAGTACCTAGTCCCACTGTAGTTAAGAGCACTGTACAACCTATCAGGTACTGTGGGGGATAAACATGCATGTTACATGGAGCACAAGATTCCTCAATAGCAGATGCATCTTTAAAGTGTTGAATGCCTTTTCAATGTGTCAAGTCAATACTAGTTTCAAGAATATTTAAAACATTTGTCAACTTCATTTATGTTTGCATGATAAAACAATGCAGCTTTTTTTTTTTTTGTCAAGCATCTGTTTTCAGGACCTTTCTAACCACACTTACCTGTTCTAGAAGCATATTCTTCTTTGTGAAAGAAATGAATTTGCATGTGAGCAAACCTAGCAGAACCCTCTTTGCTCTCATACTTTTTTTTTATATAGTAATGTCATCTTGAGATGAAAATACCAAAGCTGGGTGCTTGATTTCACAGGCAGTACATATCCTTTGTCTGTCTCTACATATATTTTTTTTAGCTTGCAAAATTAAAAGAAAGATAAGAAATTGCACCACCTATAGGTAAAGTTGCAGAATACTGTTTGCCTGTTCTGAATGAAAGAATTTTAGCAGAGACCACGACACAAAAAAAAAAAAAAGAGAATACTACTAATTCCATAAATGTGGCAGAATCTAGCTAGAGGTGAATAAAATATATTATTGTAGAGACAAATGCAGTTACAGCTTTTATGAATGAATGTGTCTGCCTTCAGCATTGGTCAAACAATCTTCAAAATTAATGGAGTATATTTCAAAACTATTCTTTGTTGTTGAGTTACCCCAGATAACTCAAAACGAAAGACAGTCTGAATTCTATACCACTTCAAATTATAAGAGGCATTACAATATATGCTGACCAAAAAGCAGCATTAACTTGGAGTTTAAATCTGTCTTTTAAATGTTTTTATTGTGTATGCTCCACAAATTATTTCTAATAAAATTGAATTTTATGTAAATTGCACTGTAGGACCCGTGTTTGTTCTACAGCAGGCATCTTAAATGTCTCTCCATAGCTCTGTATTTTGTATAAAGAAATTGGTCTGAAAAGGTCTCTCTTCAATCTTGAGTTCCCCTTTTAAAAAATTGTTGTGTCCTAATCAAATGAATTTGTGAATGAAAATTTAACTTTTTTTAAATCTTCAGCTGTTGAATTAGAATTCATCATGCCAATGTTGAACCACTGCATAACCACTTAGGCTGCTATATTACATTGGCTATTGTGCTTCATGTGCAGTTCTTCTGCTTCTATTAGGTTGAGATTTTAAAACTTCATAATGGCTTCTTCAAAACTCATTTCCAGTTCTCTTTCTTCAGCTTGCAGGCATCAGCACACCAAAAAATTTTAGCTAAAGAGGAGATAAGAGCAGCCAAAGAGGCCATGGGGCAAGATCAGTCTGATGAACCAGATTCTTCCAGCTTAAGTTTGGCAGAAAAGATGGCTTTGTTTAACAAACTGTCTCAACCAGTATCCAGGGCCATCTCCACAAGGAGTCGAGGAGATATTAGGCATAGGAGAATGAATGCTCGTTATCAGACTCAGCCAGTCACTCTTGGAGAAGTTGAGCAGGTAAGTGCAATCTTAGCTCTTTTTCATTCTATTTTTTTTATTGGATAAGATAGCTTCAGTGTAAGACACCATAACAGCTGGCCTTTTCTTTGCTCTGAGCTACACACTGGGATCATGACATATTTGCAGGAAAAAGCTTGTCAGGAAGCAGTCTTCTGACACTGAGGAACGACATCCTCTAAAGTGTTCAACTTCATTGGTGTGTTTTCCTTTTTTAAGTAATTCAAGAGTATATCATCTTCCTGATTAGTGCATGCCTTACCTTTCACAGTGTCGGTCTTTTCCAGTAGAATGTTACACATCATCTAAAAGTAAATTCCTGACCAAAGGGGTAAAAACTGTGACACGTATCATTGTGCTTTAGATGTATTTTCAGGGAATTTTGGAGCTTTGTCATGTGCAACTTTCAGACTCTTTCCTGAAAGCACAATACGTTTCCATTTTTAGTCAAGACATATTCTGTCATTTTGCTCTGGGAGGGGGCATTGATTTTTATTTTTTTTCCCCTAAAAGCAGAATACTTTTGAAATTCAGAAAGTCATGGTCAAAATGAATTTATTTAATATGTGCAGTGGAATTGAGCTTCCTGTTCTGGAATCCTTCATACAATTGGAACTGCAAAGGAATGCCTTTTTAGTGAAGTTTGAGCATAAGATGTCCCAGCAGTGGCCTTTCAGAACTGATATTCACAACAGCAGAAACATCAGTCACTTAGTATTACAGCTCTAAAGGAAATCACTTTAACAGTGAAGCACAACTCCTGTGCATGTTGTATTGCTAGGGATTTAGATCAATCTGAGTGTGAGGAAGTTACTACCCTTCACTTTCTATATCCTTTATTCATGATTATACATTTTCCATGTTATAATAATCGAATAGTGAGAATGCAGGATTTCTTTAACTATATGGGTGCAAAGCTGTACACGTATAGAATTGTACTTTATGCCTACTTTACTTAGGCATGAAGTAGTAGTAAATATTTGGCAAATTTATTTTAGTGAGATTTCCAGACCTTACATAGTCCTCTTTCCATTCATTTTCCACATGCCAGCCACTGTCTCAGCCTGGCCTCTTTGATGACTGTGTCACTAACTTGCTTGGGGGCCAGGAAGGTGATCAACAGAAATGGGCTGAAGCAGATGAGAAAGAAGTGACAGTCACATTAGTTCGTCAGACTTTTACAGAACAAACTTGCTCTTCAAGCAAGGAAGTGCAGAGGAAGCATGTTTTATCATCTCTGAACCTAGCAAAAGAAACCAGAGTTGACTCTGAACCAAGTTCAATGGGAGTGTATTTTCAAGAGGACTTTCTATAGTGAGCTGTTCATTTGGAGTGTTGGGATGTTTTGAGATGTGGGATGTTACAGTTTTTCTAGGAAGAAACAAAAGAAAGATATCAGATAACTAGAGGTTACATTACCAAAATACATAATTGCAAATGTAAATATCTTGTTATTAAAGCTGAAATCCCTTTGCTGATCTCCTCTAAATTTCTAATTCTGATAGATGCAATGGAAAAAGAGTAAGCTGGTAACTATTTTCTTAATCTTTCTTTGGAATCCTTGAGCTAGCGTGGTAGTCTTTGCTCTACTTTCTGATTTGTTTAATGGATGTGTTGTCCACGCTTTATGGAATTTGCATGTGCATTTTAAGTTTTCAGTTGATTTCCTCCTACTGGCATGATTTTGTCTGTTCCTTTTGCACGCTGTTCACTAGCCCTGCAGTTTAAGTGAACAACAAAAAAAGCCAAACAACCAACCTCTCCTGATGTGTATGGAGGCATGTTTGTCAGTCTCAGCTTTTGTCTCCTTTGGACAAGACAAAGCCAAGCCCTGCATTTCATAAAAATTTTGCATCTTAATTGTCTCTAGGAAAACTTTATAAAATTATGATGTTAGAAGAGTAGAATAGGTAATTGTTCCAGTGTAGAGGCCGGCAAAGCAAATTGGGAGGGCTTTTTAATAAGCTTCTTAGATTCAAATACTTTGCTCAGAGATGTACATGACAGCCAATGTTTGATATTTGAAAAAGTCTTAGACTAACAGTCCTGCATGAAGGTGATTTATGTGGCAGAAGCGTCAGGAATGTCTGCCCTACATAGGACAGCACGGAGCAGAGTCTGTCTCTGGTGCTGAGCTAGCTCCAGAGTTGGAAGCTGCATAACCGTATCACAGCAGAGCTGTGCCAAAGCTAATTAGCCCTGCTGAGGTGCAGAGTTGATTACCCTGGGCACATGGCATGTCATCCGGTGTCTGGAACCTAAACTAATTTCTTTCCCCAGTGCTGCACAGTACCACGTCTGTATGAAACTTTTCGTGGAGCCCTGACACAATGTCATGTCGCATGCTACACATAAACCCTTTATTACTAAAGATGTTGCTGTTCACATGCAGTCATTTCTTTCCTGGGTGGAATAATCCATCTGCAGCCAAATTATGGGGGCATTGTTGCTCTGCTTATCTGTTTCTAGTCTATATTTATAGAGCACTATATTAATACGGAAGCACACTTCTGAAGAACTGGCATGATTAGCCTGTTTTCGTAAATTGATGATTTCAGTGTTTTTGAGTCCTTTTTTTGTTTGTTTGTTTTTTTTATTTTGTTCATAGGTACAAAATGAAAGTGGAAAAATTACTCCCCTGTCAACTGCAGTTGCAACATCAGTTTCAACAATGGCATCTGCCCTTTCTCCGCTGTATGCTGGAGACCTGCACGTGAAGCCAGCTAGTGATGGAAGCGTGAGCACTGCCACTAATGCTGATTTGAGATTCCACTCTTCAGCAGAAAACTCAGACTCTTCAGGAAAACGCACACAGAAGTCAGAACAGTGGCAGCCCTCAGTGGAAGCGCTAGAAAGCAACAGAGCATCAAAGAAGCATGAAGAAGAGAGAAAGAGGCTTCTAGCACATGAAGCTAATGAAATTACAAAGTACAGCTCCTTTGAGGAAGAAACCACACATCCTGTTCCTGAAAAACCAGGAGACTACCATAAAGAGACAACATACAGCTTCCTGAGGAAGGGCAGCATGGAACTGTTTAGTTCACAAGCACTTTTTCAGCCTCTTGAACAGAAGGAAATTGATACTCACATGCAAGGTAAATGGGAAGTCAAAGAAGGCCAGTCCTTTGAAGAAAAGATGGATTTGGAAAGTGTTATGAAAAGCAAGACTTTGCAAAGAGGTGCAGTATATACTTGCTTTTGGTGTAGTCTCGTTCAGCAAATGATGGTGTTTCTCTAGTTTTAAGCATCTTCATTTCAAGCATTATCAAGGCTGGTTATTTTTCCTTTTTTTAAAACTGCTTAAAGGTAGAGAAATACCTGTGAAATCTTAAGTTTTGCAAATACAGTTTTTTCTCTTTGTTATTCTTTCAATTCTTCAGTCTTTAAAGATGGCTCAATTTTATTCAGATTTCCTTACTTTGAAAGAAGTGGTATTATATGCTGAAGCTAAGATTTATCCTTTCCTCTTTTGCCCTTGCCCCTGCCCTCCAAAATGCTGAAGAAGCTAAACTTGCTGCTCTGGGTCAGGTGTCTGCTCTTAATTGTTGCCTTCTTGTGCATATATAATTATGCATTAACTACATATGTACATATGTAGCTAGTAGTGGATAATTTTCAGATAACTAATTTTACAAAACTACTATTATTTTCTCTTCAATGTGGTGATGAAATACAAACCAAGTAATTCTCAGAGCAATTACATTTCTATATGCAAAGCATAATTCAAACTTAAAATTGGGTGAGTTTATGTATTAAATAAAGTGCTTTGGAAATAATCAGTCAATTTGGTTGTTGCATAAAACCTTCTATTCTGTTGAATTTAGAAGGATGTTGTATTAGTTTTCTCTTATGATGGCGTAAAGGACCACAGTATCCTGTAGTGCTAGAAGCACTTTTGTGTTCATCCTGTGAAGTTAATTTATTTTGAATTTAATGGTCTTCGAACAGGCATAGGGAGGAAGGTACAGTTCTGCCTGTATTCCTCAAAAGCAGTATCCGTTCTATCCAATTAACTTTCGGTGACTGCAGGGGAGACAGAGACTGGGATAAAACAGGAGCAGTCAGGTATCAGAGGGGTGTTGTGCTTGTAAAATTTCAAAAAGAAAAATGAAGATCAATTATGTTTCCTAGAGGATAACTGTAATGGTGCATTTATCTTTCATCAAGGAAGTTTTTCCTGTGGTTTAATTGCTACTTGAAAAAACAAAACCAAAAAAGCCCCCAACACCCTCCTAGAAAATAATGCCTTTATCAAGCTATTAAATGTCCTCCTAGTATGTTACTTATGCATTAAACTGCTTTGCCAATAAGTTAATTTCTTATTTAAATTTTGTCTACTTCTCTTCCCCTACTCTTTGTTCCCCTCTCACTGTCCATTTGTTTTCCTGTTGGTGTGATGACAGGAGCAGCAGTTTGTGCCTCATCCATATGAAGTTCAGAATTGTATATTCCACAGGATATTCTGTGGCTTCATGTGAACTTGAGTCAAAAATGGCCAGTCGATGCAGCAGATAATACTGCACGATTAATCTTTTTACTCTACCTCAGGCAGAAATTTTTCCTCTGTTAGGATAGCATGTGATTTGAATGTTAAAAAACAGATTTGCTGCTTCAGTGTTAGTAACATAAAATATGTTTGAGACTAGTGCTAACTCTAATTCAGCACTTCTCTTTTGAATGGGCAGACCACGCTGAACCTAATTCTGAACTCACCAGCACATCGGCAATGAGGACAGTTTCACAAACTGCAGCTGCGGCATCCTGTAGACTGCAGGAGCTCTCCGAACAATTGGAAGGCAAATTTAATAAGAATTCCTGTGAGATGTTTTCCATTGGAGAGAACAAAGCACAAACAACTGAGGATGTCCTTGATAATTCCAGCAAAACTATGTCAATTAAGGAAAGGTACTTAAATTTCACTTTTTTTTTTAAATGTTCTCTATAAATACAGTTATTAGACTGATGGTATAAAAAGAAGCTTTAAACCTGTTTCTGAAAAAGCTAAGCAGTGATTATTAGGCTTTATTAGATGTCAAATACTAACAGCAGAAACATGCAGCTAATCTGCCTGCCATACTTATAAAGCAGATAGTGGTGAATGAGAGTTACTGTTCAAGAGAACGTGATAATCTGATTTTGAAGAGCCACCTGAATAATCAATAAGTAGTTCAGAAAATGAAAGTTGTAGAAATGCATGTTCTCGTGGTATTTATACTGATATACTCAATATACTTACCTAGGTTCTACTTTCACTTATAACATGTATAACGGGATTATTTTTTTTTTAATAGCTAGTTTTTTGTTGGTCTATGGGAGTAGTCTCATTTAAATAAGCCGACTACAGGGAGTCAGGGATAGACTCTGTGACGTTTCCCTCTTTACGTCAGAAAAATATGGTTGCCATTTTGACTTTTGAGAACTTACTGTAGGGATTTTAAAAGGGTAATAAGTTGAACAGGTTTGTGGGAGTATTAGAAATATTTTTTCCAACCCAACATGATTCTGATCTGAAACAAAATGTTAAGTGTTCTGTGCTTGTGCGAATAGTAGGAGTTCACAGCTAGAGCTCCAATACCTGCTGTAGTACTTGTAAAAGTCATTCTAATTTAGTTAAAACTTTGATAGTATAAACCCAGCCCCAAACTGTGAAAGGATCTGGTAGCAGTCCAGTAAGTAAAATTACGATTATTTGCTCCAAGTTGACAAATAGGCCTATTTTTACTTCAGTTTTCTGCAGTGAAAGCAGACCCAGTAAATAAAAATAGCTGTTTGATTAAACTTTCACTGTGTAAAAGTATTCCTGCACTTTGTGAGATGGGTGTGATATTAGGAACTCCAAACCATTGTTAGTTTTTTTTAAACATAATTCCAAAGTGTACTTCTTAAATTAATGTATTTCTAGGACATGCTTGAGTCATCCTCATTTATAGAGCATCCCCACTCCCTGTTAGCCCCTTAACATAAAGACGGGGTGCAGGGGCAGCTACAACAGCTGTGCAGTCTTAGTCCCCCTTCTGAAGGATATACTTACCTTTTTCAGTTCACTGTTGTTGTTTTGTTTAAAGCAACCTTCATCCCTCCTGTCCCCCTTCTCTAAATATGTCAACTGTCTGGGCAGATAAGGTTTAAGACCAGTAACTCCTGGTTTATAGGTGGTCAATGATCTGCCTTCGCTGATCCTCCAAAAGAGGTTGGAGGGGAGGGAAGATCCAAGTATTAGCAGCTGTTTCAGTCCTAAATTTAATGCTTCAGTTGAGTTGATCTCTTGAGGAACTGATGTTAAAGACTGTCAGTCACACTCGCAATCTGGAATCGCTTTCGTTAGGCCTCCAAGACTGCCTAGTCAGTCCCAAATCTGACAAAAGAAAATACCTGCTGTCTTGCTGTGCATTTGTATATTCTGACTCCACAAACGTCTGTAAATGGCAGAACTGGTATCAAAATGTTTTAGCCTTCCAAAATACCACATTAGTCTACTTCTTGGCCCAGAATTAAAAAACTACAACCAGTCATTTTCTTTTGCTTGGCTGTAGCTGATGCCAAGTATTCATAAACCTCAAAGAACACTTCTGCTAAAGATTAACTATTACACTTTGGATTTTTTTTTTCCCTTTTACATTCACTAACTTCATCCTCCCATCCAGTGGATTTTTCTGGCTGTGTCAGACATTCTTTCACCTTATGGAAGAACAGCTTTTCCACAGATGTAATGATATTTGGGCAGGATGCATGCATGCTGGTCTGGATAAAAGTGATTTTCCACAAAGACTTACTTCACTGAACTAATATTATCCTTGTGGAGTGAGTGCATACCTGGCATTTTCAGAATTACCTATATTAAATGGAAGAATGAAAATCATGATTTTTCAAGGAAGAAAAGACACCTATCCTCTCTTCTTCTGCAAACATACAGCTTGGAGGTGAGAATGAGCAAAGGCTCATATCTTTGAGTAGTTTTGGCTGTGTTTTATTTTAGACAGCCAGGGCCAGTCCACTCATGTGTTATATATGAGTGGTGGAAACGTTTTTTTAATTGTCTTGCTTTCAGGAAGAGGAATGTCTTGGAGGACTTCAAATGGAGCATCAGTTGCATGTAACTACCTGTCTTTGAGCATTTACGGAGACCTAGGTTGCTAGAAGGTCACACTATCAGCTCCGCTTTAGAAGTCAGCTGCACGCCATGATTACCATTTAAAAAACCTACAGATAATTCTAATTTCTGGTAGACCTCTTACCGTCATTCATTACTTCTCAGGAAGAGCCCAGCCGAAACTTAATTTTCAACCTCTTTTGATGTATGGACGCCAGAGCAAGTCTTTTTTATGCAGGCTAGTCCCCACTATAGTGAATTTATGCACTCTTTAACAGTTAGCTTTCTTTTTGTAGTTACTTATCTCATATTGGCTTCCAGGATTTATGATTTAGCTGAAAGGAACTGGTCAAGTGCAGTCATTGGAGTATGTGTGAAAGTCAAGCCTGTGTCCAGTTTAATCTGTCTCAAGGATAACACTAGTAGCTAAGATACTAAAATATTGCCACAGAAGAAAGTTGTGTCAGTTTTCACATTTTTTGCCAGGACTTTGCCAAGGCCTTTCATACAACATTCCTAGTTTAGCCAAAACCATTGTTCAAATCTTGTTTCTATTTCCCTTTAGTATTAATCCAACATTATGCCTTCAGCTGTGAAAGCTTTTGCTTTGAACCCATCTTGACACCTCTGGGATGACGATCATTCTATCTTGATGGCAGATATTCTATCTCAGTAGCAGGTGAAAGGATGCAGAGCAAGCTGTCAAAGATGGGCAGGTATATAAAAAGCTTTTTTCTTTCAAGAAAAGAGTAAAACTGATATTTTTCAGATTGGAAAAGGAACTTTTGGAGGCAAAAGCAAAATGAATAGAACTGTGAAGGTGAATAATGAATGATTATTCATTATTTATCAAAGTTGGAAAACCAGAGGTGTCCAATGAAACTAGTAGGCAGCAGGCCTTAAACAAATCCAAGGGTTAGACCCAATAGTTGCCTTATTTTTGCAGTCTTTCCAAAGAATTAACTGCTGTCTACTTTGAGTTAAGCTACTGAGCTGGTGGGCTTGCTTATGTGAACCAATTCAGTAGTTCTTGCATCTTTATTCATACGAAAGGGTGCCCTCCAATTGTTGCTGAGTCAGGGCAGTCTGAGTTTATTGCTGTTTTCATCATTCAAAACAAATGCGTGGCTTTAGGTTTTACACAACAGTGAAGTTTTCAATGGCATACTGGGCCTACATACTTCTTTAAGTGGTGATTTCATTGCTCAAAACAGACAAATGCGTGTTTTCATTCTAGGAATAAGTGGTTTCATTACATATACAAGTGAAGAGTGGAGGGCTAGTATGAATCCATCGTTATCACAGAGGAGAAAACCAAGTCTCCAGAGACACAGAAGCATTCTTAGAATTACAGATTTTCTCTTCCTGATCAACCAAGCTGTTTGGGGCAAAGGTCTAGGGCAAATACCCTGCAGTAATGTCAGGTTAAAAAAAAAAAAAAAAAGGAATTTTTTTTTCTGCCTGCTATGCTGAGCAGCTATAGACATTTTTAAAAATAAACGCATCTTAGGCCAAAGCTGATCAAAATGTCTTCCAGCTTCGATTATCACAGATCATTTCTAAGCAAAGCCGACCTTAGAGAACATAACTACTGAAGGTAATTCAACTGCATGGTGGCAATTCAGTCCGATCTTGGTCTCCTCCACAGTTTCACACATGCATGGATGCAATCCAGGAGATTAGTTCTGGGCAGTGAAATCTTGTATACGTTCTGGAAACAATGACCATGGCCTCAACTCCTTATTGTGAGTGCTTCTCACCCCTACTCATCCCGTGCTGTGAGGTATGAAGCAACCAGGCAATGTGAAGCCTGCCAGCGCTGTCTGCCTGAGCAGGAAGAGAGGAAATAACTGCTTTCTTGAATACTAACATTCTTACTGCCATTGTATTCTGTGGATTTACTGTTTTCTGCATTCTCAGTTTTTCTCAAATGACTGCCTTCGGACCAATTGGTCATCCTTGAATAGGTCAGTAGGATGGTTGCACCCCCTGGATTTTTGCAGGAAGCAGCTGCCTGAAACTTGACTTCTGGCTAGACCTATTCGGTCCTACCCCTTGCTTCTCCACAGAGTTTCAGGAAAGGACTTACTGTGAGGGTAACAGTAATTGCATCTCTAAAAAGGAATCTCTGTATCTTGTGGTGAAAATAGATTACCAACACTTTAACTACTGAACCTGTTCAAATATTAATAGGGTTAAGGGTTGTGTATAATCCTTACTGAAATGCCCTAGATGAAGGAAAGTTACATAGTAAAACTTAATTCAACTAGAATAAAAATTATTTAGTGGACCAATGCAACTGTTTGCACAAGTACTGCAGGTATACATTTTATGGAGTACTAAGAATGATTTCTGAAAGCTAGAAAATTCATGCAAATATTAATTTCTGAGGAAGGTAAGCTGAAGATCATGCCTGTGTAGACCTTGTATTTCTAACTGACTTCCCCTACCCTGAAAACTAATCACCTCAGGGTTTGTATGTGCAAATACGTTGTAATTCTAGCAAAATAAATCTACATGCTGTTCCCACCAGAGCCAGTCAGCGTCCCTTTGTGCTATATTAAGAATTTTGCTCAAGATTAAGAAATAGCACTTTTAAAAGATCCTACTTACCTGAGATTAATGGTAATCCACATTTTAAATATAAGACATCCTTTAAACGAGTTGAATCTTGTAGATGGATTTCACAGATGTATTATAGTTAGCACCAAGTTACTAGTGCGTTGGTACTACTGATTTGTGTCATAGCAATGCCTGAGCTAAGCAAGGAGATACTAAGTGATCCCTAGGAGTCTGATAGTAACCTCAGTCACTGGAGTTGTAGTGAAAGCAGTAACTGCTGCATTGTCATTTGATGTGCCTGATGAGACCTAATTGATGGGTGCCTGCTGAAAGACCTCTTTCTTCTTGGGTTTTAAAGAAAATAATTTTTTAAATCATTTTTTAATGAGTGCAATAAAGACCAAAGGCAGGATTCATCTTATTAACTTTGGACGTCTACAGCATAAGCATCCATAGCTGAGCTAGTCACTTTCCCTGCCTTATTGACAGAAGGGAGGGCAAAAAAGCAGTGATTCATCTAACCTGTTTATGTGTCTACTTTAGAATGATCTCCATTGTATCTTGGTCTTCCTTGACTGTATTGGCAATTTCCACTGACTATACAAATTAACTGGGGTGCCTGTCTCAGATCTAGATGTCTGTGTTTTGACAGATGATTCCCATTCAACATGTTCAGTAAAGGCTTGGTGTTCATTTGTGGGCTTCATATATGTATATGAAACGTAAACAACTATAGTTAATGTTAGAAAACTCAATTTCAATTTCTCTTGAATGCAGCATTAGTGAAACAATGAGGGTAGCTTTTGAGGATAATGGGAAGTACAGTGTTTAAAGCTACCTGTTGGCATCATTTTTCTTCTAGGTTGGCATTGCTGAAGAAGAGTGGTGAAGAAGATTGGAAGAGCAGACTCGGCAAAAAGCAGGAGTATGCAAAAGTGTCTGTCACTGATCGTAGCGCGCAGATGCAAGAAGTTGAGCAGCTGTTGAAGAAGGTAACTCTATCCTTGTTTGGAAAAAACATCTTGCTTGAAATGCTTCAGCGTTTTGAACATGCATCCAATTAGACAAGCATGCCTAATATTAGCTACTAGCTCCTGCTATTCCTCTTGTTGTCAGGCTTGTTTGAAAAACAATTCTCCCAACATGAGAGCTCTTTAAACAAGAATGTCTTCACTATCTTGGGACATATAATATTGGTTACAGTGTCTTTACATCAGCAGATTATGAACCAGTAAGTAGGCCTATAAGGCTTCTGGAACATTTACAGGTATAATGTTTTAAGCCTTTACCCCCCCGCAGTGAAACTGGCTTAAGACTTTAAGTTCAGGTGTTTCCTTTAGTATGGGTGAGCCTATAAAAATTTCAGATTCCTAAAGCTGTGTTGTCTCTGTGCATATGCATATACTTTTTTTTGAGCAGTGATTTTGGATCCTAGAAACACTGAGGAAATGCAGGTACCAGAGCATTCATGAGCCATTTGGCTTTTGGTTATCTTGCATGATCGTTGGTGTTTGTGGATAGCCAAAACCATCTGGACAAGGATTTTATCTGTCTTGTCAGTGTTAGTGAATAGAGTGGGAGATAGGTAGAAGGGTGTAGAGGAAAGGGAAGTCCACATTGTTAGCATGTTCTTGCTGTGTCTATACATGAGTAAGTTATGTTGCCCAGCAGGAGTGGATCTGTAACGCAGAATGATTGCTGATGAGGACCTGCTATCCATGCCATACTAACTTGTTTTGCTTCAGTGAAGTTTTGCTTCAGGCTAAATTTAGTCTGCTCCTGTGGCCTGTCTGCCTGTTAGCAACTGGGAATCCAGGAGTGCACTTCAGGGCTTAGTTTCATGCAAAAGTCCGTGCATTCTGCAGTGTGAACCAAAGCACAGAAAGTGAGGGTGACTGGGAGATTTGCTTCAAAATGGACTGCTGGTTCAAACTACAGGACTAATGTAGACTTGCTTCCCTTCTAAGTCTAGTATTTTGAAAATGACAGTGTCAGATAAAATAGGTTGTTTCAAAAGCCTTTAATTTTTGAAGGAATATTTTCATAGAGGACAAGTTAAGATAACATTTGTGTTATAAATTTTACTAGTGGGCACAGTAATCTTTGGATACAATTATTTCGTTGTGAAAATGCTGCTTCTATTAAACAGTAGAGGCAAACAATCTCCTGTTCCATCAGTATATTACAAGTAAGGAGTTGTTACACAGTCTGTCATTATTGAGGATAAATCTGTGCCTCAACATGTGACTCATCAATGGTTCTGTGTTAACTGGACAGAAAAACCAGAAAGTTTTTACATTTTTGCAGTTTGGTTTATGGGTTTTGTTTTGGTTTTGCCCTGTGGACTTGCTCAAAAATCCAATTGCTCGTTTGAAATATGTCCTAAACCAAAAGTAGTTTCAGCGAGGAAAGCAAAATTGCGGTCACATTTTTAACAGGCTAGTCTCCAAAGTGACAACTGTTGAGATCAGATAACAAATGTACTCCAGCTAAAGACAATGGGATTGAGAAAAAGCTTTAAGCAGCTGCCAAGATTAAGGCAGAGACAAAACCTTTGTTCTCTCTTCTCCCTCCCCAGCACCCATATCCTCCCTGCTGTTACCATGTGCAGCAACTTCACTCAGCATAGCACAAGTTAGGCTTTTAAAGCAAGTAAGGAAGCATGAAGTGCTTGAAGGGTACAAGCTTTGATGTGACAATGCTAGCAGTGGGAGTTTCTGTGACACTGGGTCACCCACTCTGTTGGTTCATGTTAGCTCTTGGCTATTTAGATCCTAAATCAAAGGATTTGCATGCCTGCCAATGGGTGAAATCTTGGATGTGTAAGAAAAGATGTTAGTCTTATTAGATGCAGAACTCCCTGAACTATATTGATATTTGTGATGCTGATTCAGTATGTGATACATGATAAATGATGTAAAGCTTCACTAAGTTGACCACACCGCTTACAACACACCATGTCAGCTGCCCTTAAATCTGGAAATACTATTATTGATAATTAATCAATGTGATGGTTATTATACTTTAAGAACCCTGAAGCATTGCGCTACTGAAGTCTCTATTTGTAGAAGAGCTTTGAGACTACAGTGTACTTAAGATATCTTAGCGCTTTCTGTTGCTGGATTGCAATAAAAATGCAGGAATTGTGTTGATTACTATGTTTTGAGCTAGTTAAAATACAATTTCCACACATGGCAGTCATGCATCGACAGCAAGGGTGTGTAAACTTATGTCATGCCCTGCTGGTTCAAAATAATGCCTGAAGTTTTTAGTTGCAGTATGTCATTCCAGTTAAAGTAGTCAGACACTTTTTTAGGTTTTCTTGTGTGTGTGTCTTTTAAAAGGTTATCTAACTTGTTCTGGAGATTTGATTATTGAAGCATAGCTTTATAAAATAGAAGTTATTAGAGTAAATTTAGATTTCTTATAAACAACAAAAGTTGAAAGACTCATACTCTTAACAAAATAGTTACCTTAAATACTGCTGTTTAATCACTTCTAGTCAAAATGCTTCTGCACAGTTGTCTGCACGGTAAGATATTTCTCCAAATGTGTTATAGTCATTTATATGTAGGCTAAACTGTAGAATAACCATAAAATTCATGGAAAAGCTGACAGAGCAACCTCAAATGGGGAAAAAAAAAAAAGGGAATAAGGAATTAATTCAAGGAGACACAGATGAGGGGGCAAGCTGAGATTTACTTGGAGGTCCAGCATCTGTTTTGATGATTGCTGCACATAGGAAGAAAATTTGTTGGAAGCTGTGAGGCTTCTTAAATTATTTATATGTACAGTAAAACATATTTGGACAATTCAAAGAATAGCTCTAGCATCAGGGGAACAACTGTACACTGAGGAATGTCTTACTGGAGAAAAAAATCCCTTTTATTTGGGAAAAATATTTTTGATTTAGTGTATTTGTATTCATCATCTTAGGTTGGATGGAAGACTTCCAGTTTTTTGTGGGTTTTTTCATGGGTAGAAAAATTAACTAACTTCAAAATCTTTCACTGTTATCAAAATAGCAAGATTTACTGGAATGAAAACTCCTATTTTATAGTCAGCCATTTTTAACAGAGTCCCTGATTAACGTGATTCCCAGCTGCATTGCAGTCGCATTAAAGCAGTGAATGACATTTGAAATGCACTTAATTATTATAGCAAGTTCAAACTGCAGCTCAGTACTGGTGTTAAAGGCTAGGGCTGAACAGTCAATTCAAAGTTACTCGGAGATGAAGTGTGTAAAAATCTAAAAGGGGGTAAGCCCTTAAAAAAGTGACCTTTAGGCAGAATACTAGTCTCCTGCTGTGGTAATAGTTTTATCCATTTTGTACATGGCATCCACCAAGTGCTCGCATCCCATTCTAATCAAAGCTGAAACTGTAATGATTAGGCTTCATTTTGAGCTACTCTAATGAGCTGCAGTTACCCATATTCCACGTTTGCTTTAACCTATTGAAAGGAAGAAGAATTATAGATGATAAAACCATGTCTAATCAGCTTTGGGTAAGCCCAGTTCTGATGCAGGGGTTATTTGTAGGCTTTGTTTAGAATGGTGAACTCACCTTCACTGAGTGCTGTGGGCTTAGCAATTCCCTCCAGATGGCTTTTGAGTATCCCAGTTTTAGTAAGCATTCTTTCCTTTCATCCAGAAAATAGATAGCTTATTATTTAGCAGGGTCTGAATAAACTTGCAGCAGAATTATTCACATTGTGGTTGACATGGTTCATCAATTTAATGGTGCATGAAAACAGAGACATAAAAATTATCAGCATATGAAAAGTGTATCTTCTGGTTGTGCTGTTTCGTTCTGTGTTGAGTTGTAGTGATATTGTTACTAACTTGTTTAATTCCTGCATGGAATGGCTTTGGTAAACATGCTGTTGTATTATGACAATATTTTTGATCTCTGGCTTTCCAATAGGGAAGACATTTCTAGAAGATTAAAAGATTCAGATTTTCTTCATTTTAAGAAATTAGGGGAAGATGAGTTATTTCCCCTCCATCTCCATTTCTGATAGTCCAGTTCTTTTCTAATTCCTTTGCTTTGCTTATGTCCTTGTCATAGGAACCTGTCTATGCTTCTACTTACTCTCCTGCTATGCCCACTCTCCATAAATCTCATCCTTTTCTACCTATTAATCAGGTGAGCAAAAGTCTGCACAATTTAAATGCTCAACAATTTCAAGTAAGCAAATTTTGACAGGTTTTTTTACTTAGGAAATTAATAGTCCTTTTAACTGATAAACCAGCTTAGTAAATGCTGCTTTAAAGAAACATAGTATTATGCCACTATGCTGTGTACTCTTCTTCAATATAATACATTCTGTTAGTGTTTCTCTTATGGTTGCTTTTCTAATCTGTTAGACTATGTAGGTGAAAAAGTAAATGAAGATGACATTATTGCATTCATTATAACACTGAAAACTTGTAAGTTGTTAAAAAGGGTATATAAAAGGAGCAATATGTAACTGCACAGCATTTATTCTAGGATAAAATGTTGTGTACCCTGACTTCTCTGTAAGTAATATGCATATACAATGTAAGACATAAAATCATCTAATTTCTTGACTGTAAAAAAGCAAGCTGCTTTTGTTCAGCAATGACTTTCCTGTAGTGCTTTTTCCTAGTCCCTGTCTAAAGGATTTTTGCCTTGGCACATCCTGCTTCTGTTCTCTGACTCTCCCATCTTCCTGCTTCTCTCTCTCTTTCTTCCTTTAAGGTCTGTAGTACTAGTTCGAAAGAATCAAGGTCTCTGATTTCTGATGAACGTCATCCTTGGAGATGGAAGGTGAAATGCTCTACAAACTTCCTGTTTAATTATTGGAGGGAGGAGTAAGACAGAAAATTACATTCAGATCTAAGATGCACGTTCCCAAAGCAATTTGCGGCAACAGAGTTAACTTTGTGTTTGCTTGGGAATAGAGTTCTGCTGCTGTCCCAGTAAATGTTTAGAGAAGCTTTATGTGAAGTGCTCCTCAAAATCATGTCCATAGCTCTGCAATTCCATCATAAACAATTTGAAGAACTTACTTACAAAGAACAAATACATAACGAGAAATACAAACTTCCTTCAGTTAGAGCTACATAAAAAGGTGTCTTTGAGCAGAAGTAGAATACTGGATCTCGATCTAAGCAAACAGTACCTGTTTCACATGGTCAGAGGTAAAAAAAACAAAGGCAGGAGTGGGCAAATAAACAAGTTGAAGAAAAGCACGAGAAAACAAGGATAATTCACTGGAAGGTCTCCACAGATCTATGCAAATCTAATTCTGCTTTATTACACTTCCTTGTCACTTGCCTCCCAGCTCAGATCTGTGATTGTAGTACTACAAGGGTTCTTCATTCCCACAGGAAATACAGGGTATGTCACATGTGAGGAGCATTCTGGCCAGCATGCATAATGGCAGTGAGTCCAAGGGGCAGATATTCACTGCTAGAACAGAGGATGGTGATTATGGCAGAGGCTACTGGAACCGTGACAAAAAATTTGACTACTGATATTTACCGTTTCCACATTCACTTTCGTAGCTGTTTCTAACTGTTCTTGCATCGAGTCTATAACTCCTTCTCAGACTTAAAACAGAACTTTTAGAAAAATATGCAGTCTTTATTCTAAACTGTCAACATACAGAAAATTCACTGCAATATTAAGTAATTTTTCATGTGTAAATACTCGTGCTGGGTAAAACTTAACTCTTAACCCTCTCTTCAGTAAAAATAAATACCCATCTGATTTGATCTGAGGTAGATGTTTTTCAAATCTTGAAAAAATATTTTAGCCCTTTCCTGAAACGTTTCAAAATTGTCAGCATCCTGGATAGAAGTGTAGAGGCTGGAAATGGATGAGCTATTGCAGTACAGATTGCCATTCAGAACAACTGTTCCATGGGAATTTTTCTCATCTTTTTCTGTCTTCCTAATTGGCTGGTTTTTGGTTGTTTCTCTTTTCAAATAACATTTCTCTTAACAGCCTGGTTTACCAGATTTTTCTGATAACCTTTTTTTACCCATCTATGTGATTATGTCTTCTTTATTGCTCTTCTCTACATTGGTGTCATCCTGAGGGTCTTCTCAGTGGAACTGTGTCTTTTTTTCCATGTGCATGAGAACATTTTGATCAAAGTTGGGACGAATCAGATCACTGCATGGCTCTTTTCTGTTTAGAAATAATTTTTCAGTCAGGTAACTAGTTTGCAGCCTGTAAGCTGCACTGATATTTTTATATTGCTCAAAAAAACCCCTCAGAATGTCATCTGTGATTAAGTCAAAAATATTAAAGAAATCAGAGGTAACTGTGTTAACATATTTAATCATACTTGATCTTATCAAACTTACCATTTTGATTAAACCTGTTTTCCATAATGCCATGTGGAATGGCATTAATTATGCGCCTGTGCTTTGATTCTTTATTGATTGTCTTACAGCAGTCTTCCCGTGAGTGGAACAACACAGCTTGTGTGACCTGTACCTACATGCTTTAGTTCTACTTCTAAATATTGTCCCTGTCTGAGCTTTTATCAGTTCTATATATTTTCCCATTTTCAAAGGCTATTTTTTAAAATCACTGCTTGTGTTTGGGGCATCTCCTATTCCAGTTATTTCATGTTGTTGGATGCCAATTCATCTGATCCTTTTTCTGTTTCACTTCATTTTGGGAATTTATCGTTTGTCTGAAACAAGAGATATCAGTGAACACATGGATGTATTTTTCATTACAAATTAGGATATTTCATTGAATGTAACAGCCTTTTCTTTTAATGGAAAAATAGCATTGGAGCTGTTGTCTTCCAAAGCTTTTATTTATTCCTGATACACTAATATAATTCTTGTTTTGGCTTTTTATTGGGGTCTTTTGCTCCCCTTATCAAAATGTCACAGTTACAAATTTGAAATTTATTCTTCTTTCATATCTTAATTTATTTTTTCTTTACCTGGAAATAAAATTTGCACTTAAAAGCTTGTCAGGTTTTACCTTTCTTGCCATATTTTTTCCCAACCAGAATGTGCTTTGACCAACTCATTCCTCCATAAGTGCTGTCATCTGGCAATTGTGAAGGCTTTCTAAACTACTCCCAATTACCAGGTGTATTTGTTCAGAAATTTCTTTTGACAATTGCATTGGCTCATGTTAATTTTCCAGCGATAGAAATTATTATTCTTTCTTTTAAGCATCACATATATTTTTGTTTTTCACCAGGACTGTTACAGCGAATTAAATGGGTTAGGGGGTTAGGGGTTGCTTGGTTCAGCTTCTCTCTTTTTTTTTTTTTAGTTAATTTGTTTATTAATAGAGGAAAGTGGGAGTCTTCATGCATTAGGAAGAGATCTAATATGGAATTGCTCTGAGTTTTGTAACATACCCATCCAGTCTGATTTTTTTTTTTTTTTTAGGAACTCAAGGATGTTTTGCCCAATAGAGCAGCTTGAAATCTTCAATTCAAAAAAAAAAAAAAAAGTTTGTTTCTACTGTTAGACAGCTACATACTCTCTTTTGTCATTTGTTAAGGGTCCAGAATTTCTCATGATCTTTCTTACAATTTACATGTGTGATTAACACATACGCATTCCATGTCCATGTCTTCAGAATTTCCAGTAGCTCTGCAGACTCTGGAGCTTCAGGTATTTGCTGGAGACAAAATTCAAAATTAAGCCCCCTGTCTCTTAAAAAAAAAAAAAAATACACGTGAAAGAATCCATATGACTCTACTTCTTCCTGCTTCTCCCTCACTTCCCCTCCTATTGAAATCGAAGTCAGCATCCTCACTAAGTTAAAAGTATTTGTTTTGTACATGAAATTTCACTTATAGTTTCATTAGGTATATACTAATTTCCTGCCAAGATCTCCTTTAGTATGTTGCTGTGGGTTTTTTTTCTACTAGCTGTTCATCCCAGAGGTGCCTGTGCTTCAGACATTGGAATGGGTAGAGATTGGGGGAAGTGAACAGAGGTTACTTCCAGTGTTTTTATTTAAAGCATTCATATGCTGTTACAGAAGAGGAAGCTATATTGAATAGACTTGCATCTTATTATTTCGATTGAACATTTCAGAGTTCTAGGGAAAAAATAGAGGTTTTTCTTTGATTATCATGACTTGCAGTCATAGTGTCTGGCTGCGCAGCTATCTTTCCTAATAAATCAAGAGCCAGCATTACTGCAGAAGGCTGCAGAGGTACGCGGAACCAGAGGAAGGAGTGGAGGGTTCTCCTTGTACAAGCCACTTCTTGGCTTGTCTTTACTCTTCTGGCTGATGGATACTGTTCCTGGTAAATGCTGAAAGCTACAAAATCTGTATTTCGGTGCGTCCTCTGCAGTCACAAGGGTTTTTATAGAAAAGTGACTGATTTATTTAGTCTGTTTCATTTTAAGAAAAGAAATAAATAAGAATATCTGGGTTTCTATCTCTTCCTTGTATCTTGAAATGGAGAAGAGTGTTTACTTTATGTTCACAAGCTTTTGGGTCCTTGTTCATTTCCGCTCCGTGGTTGTATGAGCTAGAGCTGTGATAAAGCTTTAGATTTTCCCGTGTTTTTTCAACTCTAGCAGCTAGGTTGCAAAGAAAATTGCCAAATGGCACACAATTTTGAAGTAATTCTAGAGTTGACAGTCCCATGCACTAAAAATACTTTTAAACTTGATTTCTAGGCAGTATAATCTCTGAAATGTTGCTACTTTTTTAAGATAAGTGCATTGACGCAATATTTCTTTGGCCTGACCTAGCTACAGCAGAGTATGTAAATTCAGTATCTTTCCTATTTAATGTACCGTCACCAATCCTTTGTGTTAGGAGGGCACTAAGATACTTAGTGCTCCTCGCTGCTTCTAATCACTCAAGCTGTTGGCTGCTACCCTCTAAAGCAAGCGAGGAAAGCTGAGGGTGACCTAAAAAAAAAAGGGGGGCGGGGGGAGACGATCACAGTCATTGGAAAAATATTCAGTAGAGCAAGCTGACATAGGAACTAAAGTGAGCAGCCTCTAGAGAGATAAGGCAGCTAATTCTGCCTGGAAAATTGAGTTACTGCAAGAGAGTGATTCAGAAATCACAAACTGAAGTTACACTTCTTTGTTGCTATTCCCTGTGCCACCTGCAGATTTGCACACTTGAAAACATCTGCTGAAAGTCAGTTTAGTCATCTCAGTAGTGTAGCAAGTCATGCTTCAAAAGAATAAGGTCTGGAAAATTATATCATACACAGAGTAAATGGTTTGCTTTGCTTAGAGGGAAGCCATTTGCCTTGGCTGGTAGTTTCAAGAAAAGGTCAAAGAGCACAGACCAAAACCTTATCTTCAGAGTGTAATGGGGCAGCAAAACAATAAAGCTTCTCAGGGTCTGGGTCACTAAGCTGTGTCTGTGACTTTCCTTTAGTAGCTTGTTCTCCTGTTCTTTTCCCTCTACAGCTAGCAGTTGAAATGTTCAGCCAGTCCTTTGCTATATCCTGGTCAGTTTATCTATTTTTTAAACATCTCTTTCTCTTTTCCCCCAAAAAAGCAGAGAATGGCAGATAACCAGGAGAGTCA
Source organism: Gavia stellata (assembly GCF_030936135.1). Classification (NCBI taxonomy): domain Eukaryota; kingdom Metazoa; phylum Chordata; class Aves; order Gaviiformes; family Gaviidae; genus Gavia; species Gavia stellata. Next base: position 17,144,920 of record NC_082599.1, on the reverse strand, counting down.
GATGACCATTGAAGAAAGGAAACACCTGATTACAGCTCGAGAAGAAGCGTGGAAGTCTAAGGGTAAAGGAGCTGCCAATGACTCCACGCAGTTCACTGTAGCTGGCCGAATGGTAAAAAAAGGTCAGTGATGAAATGATCCTAATATAAATAAGCCACTGCTTATCTGTCTAGTCAAAATAAAGCCAAGCTAAAGCTATGCAGAAACATTATCCATGTTTAGCAAGAGGAGGACTGTTTATCTTCAACTGAGTATCATGTCATGAGGCTGTTCACTCTAGCTTTTTGTGGCTGTTGGTATTGATCCATTTTGTTCTGCACTGTTGCACTACCATCCATTTATTACTGGGCTCTGTCTGACTGGTGGTAGTCAATCACTTGAACAGTCATATGTTTCGTTTTTCCTTCTAATACAACCCTGAGAGCACAGTTGGATTATTCTTTCTTATTTATTCTTCCTTGAAAACCCAGGTGCACTGTCTAGAGAAAAGTTGTGAAATCTAGTTGTTGCTATTGCTGGCACTTCCCCTGCTCCTAGGATCACTGGGAATATTTAGCAAACACGTGTTATTTTTATGGTTGCTGTTTTGGACAACAACTTGAAGCGTTGTGTTTGGCTGAAGAAATCACTGAACAGATTTCTGCATAGAACCAGGAAGTAGAAATGACAAGGGAGCAATGTTGACGTTTTGGGGATCTCTTGCATTCAGTCACTGTTTCCAGATGCAGTCATTCTTCTAAAGTGGACAGGGGTCTCTGAAGGCTGTACATGGTAGAAATATAGTTATTCATGCAGTGCGCCTGGGAAGATGATAGCTTTGGGCAGAAGGCACCTAAACTGATCTCTTGTGGTTAATGAATACTAAATTTTGTTTTGTTACAAGAACATGGTTATTAAACACAACGACAATGAACCTTGAGTTAAATGACAACAACCAAAAAAAAATTATTGTGGGGTGAGGGCAGTGTTGCAACAGGGAGTAGCTCCATTTGCAATTCAAGCCACATTCTGTTGGCAGATAAACAGATACATGGTATTAGAAATTACATCTATTAGTAACATATTTTAGCTGCTGCTTATATTGTTTTGCTGCTGCAAACACCAGTGGTCAGTGTTTAAAGACTAACCTATTTTGGAGGGTCGCCAAGAAAAAGTGTTCAGTTGTCCACAGACTGCTTTTTGAGAATTTTTTTTTTGCCAAATAGATTGGCCTTTTGAAAGGAATAGAAGGTGATAGCATTTGCCCTTCTCAATGGGAAAAGAAAAATACCTTGAAAGGATCTCTTTAGGTGCTACGATCATTCTTTTGGAGAAGCAAGGTAATCCAGTGACAGTGTCATCAATAAAAATAGCCCAAGTGGGATTTTATTCAGATGTGTGCTATTTTTGTTGCCTAAAAGAATAAATTATCATGATGAGTTTTTAATTTAAGAGATGATGAGAAAGCAATGTAAAATTAAAACCTTGTTATATACATGTGCACAGATGCTGTATTTTAATTGTGTCTTAGGGCTGAAAATTTTTCAGTCCTAATTGGAAGGTGATCCTTTACTAACATCTGAAGCAGTTCTCAATGTGGCCTTGTGGATTAAGTCCTGAGAGAGCTGCTTAAGAGCTGTGTCCTCTCAAATACATCTTGATGAATGCTTTACCAGTTGACTTAAAATCTGCTGGAATTTTGAGTCTTTTAGGTAACAGGGAAAAAAATTATTTGTGGAAAAGCTACTTGATTGTTCTAAATCTATCTTGGTGTTTGATAATTATGACTTGCTAGGAGTTGCAGTAAAGATAGTGGAAATATGGTTAGAATATATTCTCCCAGCACAATATCGGTTTAATCTGATCAAAATAACTAAAGGCTTAAACTTATGTGGCTCAGTAATCAGTTAAGATATGGCTAAGTGGAAAATAGATATTAGAGGAAAGTTTAAATGTTCGTTTCCCCATTTACTGAAAGTCTAGGCAACAAGAAGTAATAGATGCAATTCCTTGCTTCAGTATGCTTTTCTAACTAATAAAAAACATGATACCTTTAGAGTGCCATTTCTCTTACTGGAGCAACATAGATTCACATGAAAAGAATTAAATAAAAATCATCTTATCCACTGGGTCCAGAATGAATTGCTTTATGATAGTTACTGAAAAGGAGAGAGGAGAGTACAACAAAAGGAAGGAGTAGTGCTTGATATGGTGGAGACTGACTTCCATTTCTACTTCCATTTCCATGTGTTCTTAAAAATGCAACAGGGCCCAAGAATTGCTGCTTAATCCAGGGACAGCATTCACAGGTCAGATGCATCCTGCTATGTGTATTGATAGAGATGGGTTTAAATTAAAAAAGGGGGGTGAGAACGTGGTGGTGGTGAAGGTGCCAACCAAGATCTTGGCAGTTTCCCTGCCAACCATATCTTTTTGTTCAGAACAGTTGCATGTTTTTTGAAATATGGCTTGTGGTAGAACTGGAGTCCAAAATGTAGACCAAGTGAACTGCTGCTACCTTGAAAACAAGCAAAACGACCATATTCAAGAGAAGGCATGTATCTGTGTTAGCTTGCTTACAGACACTTGGAAACAAAGCTATGTTCTTGCGAATGGGATGGTTTCTGAGGCTGCTGTTGATTTAAGGAGCAAGCAGGACAGTACACTCTCTTATCCCTAATACCACAGTTGTGGAGGCTGGGGAAGTATGAGGGACTGTAGGAAGTGGCCAGGCTCGTCTGCTTTCCCTAAATAGCTTCCCCTGTCATCACTGTTGGACATGTGGGCTGACCCGGCATTGCATTTCCTATGTTCTCTGTTCTTATGCAGGCCTGGCTTCTCCAAGTGCGCTAACACCAGTAGCATCCCCTTTCAGTAACCGGCAGAAGTCTACCACTCCAGTTACAAAGCCCTTGGAAGGTAAGGAATAAAAATGGCTAAAATACGTTCAGTGTTTTTTACTTCCTGTCAATTAAAAAATTTTACTTTCTGGTTTGCTTAGAAATTGAAGCCAGGCCTGATATGCAATTGGAATCAGATATGAAGCTTGACAAGCTGGAGTCGTTCTTGGGAAGGCTGAATAACAAAGGTTGGTAGAGTTACCAAAGGTGGCAATGTATCCACTCTCCGACTTCAGTAAATCACTAAGTACTTCTTAGTTAAAATACCTGGTAACAGAAACTGAATGTTTTTTTGTTCAGTCTGCACTTACTGATCACACAGTTTATTTTTGTGATTCAGTCTTTGCTACATTTTAACAAAAAAGCCTTACACTATTGTTTTACAAATGTACAATAGAATACATCACAAATGCCAAAATAACTTTCATCTTTCTGTACACACAATGTACACATACTTCTTGAGAGCAAAATATCTTAAAACCATACAGCCAGTCTGAACCATATTGCCATATACAGGGAAACAGCTTTAAACGTAGTTTAATCTTATTAAAGTCAAGATAGGACACTAAGCTGCTCCCAAGCACAATTTATTCACCTTCCTACATTTTTAAAAACTGACTCTCTGTAGCAGCTCATACAGCCTCATTGTACAGCTTGTTGGCTACCTGTGAAGCTGGCTAGAGTTCTCTGGTGTTTCCATCTCATATGTCTGTCCTCCATTTGTAAGACAAAAATCCTTTTGTAATTTGTAGAGCGTCAAACACCATAAAGAAACATATTCACATTTCAGCAGAGGAGGCACTAGCATAGGATAATGATTGTGCTATACTCACTAGTCTGAAGTAGTGACTTTTCCACTTGTAGTTCTAGTAGATCTTTTCAAAGGAAGGAATTATGTGGTTGGAGGCAAGATGGGATGTGCAAGACTGTAAAATGCTTATATCATCCTACCAAAACAACTCATTTTTGATAGTGCCTAACTTTTTATTCAGCCATATTTCCCAAACATTTTGTAATAAAGATTATTGCATAGGAGTAGCAGTTACACTCCATTTTTATCATTCTTTTCCAACAGACTTTTCTACCATCTCTCCTTCAAATGCTATCAATTTAAAAAAAAACCCAAACAACAAAAAACAGAACACCACCACCACCCCAAAAAAACCCCACCCTAACAAGCCATGTTTACCTTTTCTAGAGTTAGAAACTCTAGTATGATTATTTATTGGGTGAGGTGTTTTTTTCCTGCAGTTGCTGGGATGCATGAGACAGTGCTGACAGTTACAGGAAAATCTGTGAAAGAGGTGATGAAGCTGGATGATGATGAAACGTTTTCCAAATTTTATCGCCATGTGGATTTCCCTTCCTCCTCAGTGCCTTTGGACCTTGATGAGGACTTTGATGCCATCTTTGATCCTTGTGCACCAAAGTAAGAACTATTATTTTTGCCCCATTGTTTTGAATGCAGACATAGAGGCGGTGGTCACAATGTTCAGCTTTAAGAGTCATCTTGTAGATACCTTAGGACTGGGCATGTCCATTTCTTCCACACATTTTTGAAATAACTCTTCTGAATGCATCAAGGAACTGATCCTGATTTCCTAAAAATGTCACACCCAAAATCAAAGCAGATCTCTTGTCATTAGATGATTCTGACTAGGAAATTTAACCGATGATTATAAACACTGCTTGTTTTTCAGGTTAATATCTTCTGTAGCAGAGCACAAACGTGCAGTTAGGCCTACGCGCAGAGTCCAGTCCTCAAGAAACCCCCTGAAAATGCTGGCAGCAAGAGAAGATATTCTCCATGAATATACTGAACAAAGACTGAATGTTGCCTTCATGGAGTCAAAGCGAATGAAAGTAGAAAAAAGTAAGCTAACAGGATGATTTGTACAAGACACTGTCTTGCTATTTTAATTAAAAACAAAACAAAAAATCCCAACACAAAACCACAGCTGAAGGAATGCAACATATTGTCTGAGAGGCAATAAATTGATTGAGGTACAAGGTTGAATGTAGCCTGTCTAGGAGGTCTGGAGAGAAGGGCATGTGTGACTTCCTCAGGGAAGGCTACCTACAGCCGCCTCCTGTGCGTAGGTTTAATTATTTATTTTTAGCACAGTCACCTTGTGCAGAGAGAGAGTGCCACTGTGCCTGCAGGGTGAGGACAGGAGATCAAGGAAAGCAGATCTAGCCTTACGTTGTGCTGGGGGGAAGAGCTGGCAAGAAGAGATAAACTTTTGTTCAGGTACACTGGCCTCAATTTTGGGTCCTAGTTTTTTCTCAGAAACTGGAATTAGCCTTCTTGACTCCGAAAGATCAATTTCCATACAGGATCAGTGCTCTGTGGCAGGGCTTTGTGTTTTACTTGTGATGTTGCTTTCTCCTTACAACCAGATGGACAGTAAGAGACATTATTGTAAAATTTATTCAAAGGTTTGTCAAGCCACTTTTACCTTTTTGGGTACAAGTTTTCCTTACAACATTTGAATATAGGGAGATCATCTTTAAACATTGCCTGTATTGATGAAAACGCTAATTACATGTGTAATACTTTGTTGCCTTTTGATGAGAAGCATTTCCCTGGGTTATAAATTTGTAAAGTGCTTTGTCTCTGGTTGAGAAATAAGCAAAAGTAGCCAAGAATTTAGGCCTTAAGTTTACAGTATAACATGACTAAGACTTTGAAATGTAAATGGCTGTTGCATCACACTAGCTGAGACAAATTTGAAGGGAATTTCAGTTAATTAGCCTTGGCTACTCTGCTGTCTTTTGTGATTAATCAATTATAAGACATTGAAGATCTACACAGTACTTCATAAAACATTGGGTAAGACATGTTTCCTAGCACAGTTGGTATTTCTACCAAATAACATAATTCTGACACTGACAGTTTACTCTTGGATGATATCTAGAAACTTAGCTACTACTAAACCCACAAAGCTTTTGGGCTAGCAGTTAATCTGAGTTCAACCTGGTTTTTGCTGTTGCTATTGAGAAGGAGAAAAACTGGAAATAATGGGAGGAGATAATTTTTTTAATGCAACAACCAATTTTTTTATAATTTTGTCTTTTTTCTGTTTTTTTGTGTGTTTTTTCTCAAACTTCTTTTTATGTATAAGTGTCTACAAACTCAAATTTCTCAGAAGTAGCACTTGCTGGCTTGGCAAGCAAAGAGAACTTCAGCAACGTTAGCCTGCGGAGTGTTAATCTAACAGAGCAAAACTCTAACAACAGTGCTGTGCCATACAAGAAGCTAATGCTGCTGCAAATTAAAGGTATGCCAGAACTGCTTTTACTTTCCATACATAATAGGCTGATTATAACGTATGGGAGTTGCTACCACAGTTCGATGCTTAGCTTGTTCTAGATCTCCAGCTCGAGATTTATGTCCAAACCCTGAAAGAATAAGTGAGAACTGTGTCACAAATGCAAAACCTTACAAATAGGTTTGCATTGTGGCCTCTGGTGTGTGTTTTCCAAGGAGAAAACAGAATATTTCAGGAATTCTAGCCATCTTCTGCGGAAATTTTTTGAACTGTCCCATTCTTCCAGGGCTCAGTATAACTTGGAAGTGACATGACAGTGTTGTTGCTCCACTTCCCATTACAGTGCATAGTAATGCATTTGGTTGTGCAAAATAATAGCTGCTTTTTTGGCAAAGTAAAATTCTTAAAACCTTTTACTGCCTACAGAAATTGTGCCATAGCTTCACTTAAACAAATGTAAAGGATTCTGGAATTTGGCTGCTGTCTGCCACTTACTTAATTTCTTTCCAGAAGGACACAAAGTTTTTAAAGCAAGAACAGGAAATAATAGAAATATTAGTTGATAGGAGGCAACAGTTTTTTTGCTTCCTGTGAGTAAACCCTTTTTCCACAGGAGTAGTTTTTTAGTTCTTCTTTAACAGTTTGTTTCCATATATTTTGCTAACTGTGCTGGGATTGTTTGCATTTCATTCAAAACAAATTAGATCTTGGCATTTGATAGCAGTAGTCAAAGGAATATAATTAGCTTTGTTTTCTCTTTAGGAAGAAGACATGTTCAAACAAGATTAGTTGAACCAAGGGCCTCATCACTGAACAGTGGAGACTGTTTCCTGTTGTTAACTCCACATTTCTGTTTCTTATGGGTAGGAGAGTTTGCAAATGTCATAGAAAAAGCAAAGGTTAGTACTAGTTGGGGTTTTTTATTATTTATTTTTAGAACTGTCGCAGCATATGTCTCTCTGATGTAATTGAGCCTTGGAGCTGGTTGTCTCAAAAAGTGGCGTGTAACTGATAGTGAGAGGTAGATAGGCAGGATTCCTGTAAATGCATTTTAGCCTGTGCAGTGAATGCAAGCTGACATAGAAGTGTCTAGGTTATGAAGCTTCAAGAGAAAAGAGGATATCCTCAGGAAACAGATTTGCACTCAAACAAAAAATAGTCTGAATTGCAGGATGTCCTTTTATTCCCATGTTCATTAAGATCAAGTCTTGTTTTAAGGCAAATGAAAGAATGAATGTATTTCTGTAACATTTGCTCTATTATATCCTATCTACTTTTGCCTTCTCCCTGAACAAGATATGCACAAGTATTCCAAAGACTTAAGCAATCCTGTTCAGATAACTGTTAATCTCTTAGGCTTCAGAACTTGCAACTTTAATTCAGACAAAGAGGGAACTTGGCTGTAGAGCTTCTTATATACAGACTATAGAAGAAGGAATAAATACCCATACCCATGCAGCCAAAGACTTCTGGAAACTCCTTGGTGGACAGACAAATTATCAATGTAAGCATTCCTACACTTACAGTATCTGATGTTTTAGCACAGTAAATAGTTGAGTCGGTTCTCTTTAATAAAGATAGTTGGATGTTAAAATTTTTTATTATTTTTGACAATTTTTTCCTTAAGCTGCTGGAAGCCCTGAAGAAGATGAAATGTATGAAGCTGCAATAATAGAAACAAATTGCATTTACCGCCTCGTAGAGGATAAACTCATTCCTGAGGATGACTACTGGGGAAAGGTGCCAAAATGTACCCTGCTACAACCAAAAGAGGTATCGTGCCACTTACTGCTCCTGTGGTAAGTGCAGGAACATACAACTGATAATGACTTTCAGTAACTGCAAATGCTCATGTAAAGGCTCACTGAAAATCGGGTCCTCTGTGTTTCTGAAAAGCTTCTGAACACTTTGCTGTCTAGAGTGTGCTGCAGGTCTCAAGAACTTACATCATATTATCTTTAAAGTGAAATACTATTTTAGGAAGTGTAAATCTTTTTGTCAACAGCAGCTAACTCCAAAGTCATGAAGTGCAAAACAGGTAGCACTTCAGAAAAACAAAACAAAACAAAAACCTGTTTTCCTTTTCAAGCATTTTTATTTCTATCCTTAGCAAACTTGTCCTCTTCAAACAACCATTTCAACCATCTAAGCAGGAATGAGAGCATATTTCCAAAATAAAGACACGATGCACTTTCTTGAAAGTATTCAAGTTGCTGCCTGTTTGCTGAGCCAGTTACCCATGCTGGATGTTCTGTCAGCCTTCCCTAGCTGCAGGACGAAGCACAGGTCTAAATGTCAGTGAAAGCTGCTGTAACTGGACAGCAATCAGTTATACAACAGAATCAGGTTTTTAGTAATAAGAGCTCTCTAAACTGCTAGTGGCCTAGCTACCACCTAAAGATACACATCATAGCATTCCCCATACTTGCTTCCAGTCATCCTCAACAATTAGATGTCACAGTGCATACCGCTGCCCTGACCTTACTTGCATTGCAGTGCTAGTTGTTAGTGTCACTGCAGAAACTCAGATATCTGGAGGAGTTTGTGTTAAACACACTGTCAGCTTGCAGCACTAGGAAACCCCAGGATCAGGGTATCACATAATCTAATGGTAGGTTGTTTTTTTGGTTTGGTTTGGTTTTTAGGTGCTGGTGTTTGATTTTGGCAGTGAAGTATATGTGTGGCATGGAAAGGAAGTTACTTTAGCACAAAGAAAAGTGGCATTCCAGCTGGCAAAACACTTGTGGAATGGCACCTTTGACTACTCCAATTGTGACATAAATCCTCTGGACCCAGGGGAATGCAATCCCGTCATACCCAGGTATCAAAACTTGAGTTTAGTCTCATTGCAGAAGCTTAGTTTTCTTGCCTTTATTTCACAGTGTTTAATTTTATTTTATTTCTTTTGTTTCCTTGTACAGAAAGGGACAAGGACGCCCAGACTGGGCTGTGTTTGGCAGACTCACAGAACATAACGAGACCATACTGTTCAAAGAAAAATTTCTTGACTGGACAGAGCTGAAGAAACACAATGAGAAGAATTCTAGTGAATCCCTTCACCAGAAGGTGCATATAATAAGCATACTAGGTATTTCATACTAGATGACCTAGCTGGGATGGAAGCCAGGGAAGCTTGTTCTCAAGGATCCAGAGCACTTTCTTTATCTTGCGGGCTTTGACCTAGTGGTCAGAACATCACCACCTACAGTGAAGCCACAGAGTTGCTTTATATTAATGCCGAGCACCTCAACAAATACTGCCAAGGTGGCTTTGACAAGGCATCAAATGATGACAAGATACCAAAGTACTGAAATATGCAGGAGTCAAACTGTTTGAGTGGAACTGTGAGGTAAGAAGAAGAAAGCTATGCTCAAAGAAATCTCTTCTGTGTTTTTTGACAGGAGGAATCCAGATCTGACTCTAAACGATACGATGTCATGCTAATGGTAGCTGTGCCCCAAACGACTGTAGGCACAGTCTTGGATGGAATGAATATTGGCCGGGGCTATGGACTTGTAGAAGGAGAAGATGGGAGGCAGTTTGAAATTATCACTGCATCTGTAGATGTCTGGCACATCCTGGAATTCGATTATAGTAGGCTGCCTAAGCAAAGCATAGGGCAGTTCCATGAGGGAGACACATACGTGGTGAAGTGGAAGTACATGGTGAGCACTACAGGTTAGTGAACATTTCCATTTCATCCTGCTGAAACATGGAGAAGTGCAGCTAAAACTGCTGCTGTTAGTGGTAAGATTCAGACCTAGACTTCCTTGGATGTGAAACTGTTTTAAAGGTTAGAAATGCTAATTTAGCCTTCCTAGGCCTTTAAGAAGTACAGCTTATTTTATTTTGTTTAAAAGAAAGCATTAAAAAAGCTATAGTTATTTTTCATACATCAAATGTAATACTGTCCATCTCTCCTTTTACCCAACAGTGGTGTTGTACGTGTTCACAGGACAGCTCATTAAGCCAGAATTGTGCCCACAGCTTAAACCAAAATAACTAGGCAGCTGGACTAATGACAGTGGTCTGAATGTCTTGCAAGAGAGGTAGGCTTAGCAACAAGGAAAGCCTTTGCTGGGTAATGGAGAACAGTAACAATGACAGGAACAGCCCTTGCCAACTCATTGCCCTTGCTGTCCTTTTTACTTTTCTGGAAACCCTTTGCTATGGGTTTCAGTCTCAAGTGGAAAACTTTAGCAGTGTTCTGACAAAGAGCCTGAGAACAGCAGGTAAATGTTGAGAATCAGTCAGGTCAGTATGCTCATTGGAACTCTCCCTTCTGGCACTAAACTATAGGTGGCTTTTGTGGTAAGTAAAATAGAAATAGTCTAAAAATGATTGTTCCAAATAGGAAAATATTAAAATTGGTTGAAAGCAGTATAACAGCTATACAGCTTCAAGCTTTTAGCCAAAAAAATATAGGTAAGTCTTATTCAGGATCATTGAGTTCAGATACTGGCAAATCCAAGAGAAATACAAAAGCTTTTAAGTCTTAGGAGAAGTGGGTAACATTAATACTGAATTGTAAACAGACTCCTAATCCAAATGGATGAAAATATACTCCATCCTCCAAAACATAATATATTTTTATGTAGGAGGCAGTACTTTTATGGGCTGAATGTGCACATAAGAGTGAAAACCATAAATTTTAGAAGTGACAAGTGGTTTGAGTATTCTCAACTTGAAAAACCAGGATGCTTTCTCCTAAGTATTTCAGTTGGATGCTGCTCAGCACTGCTGAAATCAAGGCAGAAGTTTTAATATTTTTTTTTTAAATCTGGTTTAAAGCTCTTGGGTTTTTTAAATCTTTGATTTAATTTTATTTGTTTATTCAGTATTCACTGGAAAGAGTAAAATATTCCATAACTGGCTGTATTGTTGAACTTCACTTGCTGTAAACATTATTTGCTTATCGTAACAACTAAATACCGATCCTTTAAAAAAAAAAAAAAAGAGTTGCTGCTAACCCAGTTTACAGATCAACATGAAATACTGAGTTAATTTTAAATAATAAATAAATAAAGCTTACTTAATCCTAACTTTTTATGACTGCAAAATACTGCTTTGGTATTCTTTTGTTCTGTAGTTTTCCTTTCTAATATCACTTTACCAAGAAAGACTTTTCTTTTATGTCTGTAGCTTTCTCCTCTGTTGCTGTTTCCAGTATCACTCAGCAGCCAGCTACTCTCCTGCTGCCAAAGAACAGTGTGTAATGTGGAAAATGAGCCATAATGCACTCTTCTGGTAACATGACTGAACATACCATTTCACGTGCAAATTGGCCTAAGTGATATGAGTTATTTTTCTCCAGATAGTACCAGTTCTTTCTACATCTCCTTCTCTGGCCAACACAGGCATCTCTGCCTGTGGGCTTACATCTACCTGATGAGATAATGCCAACTTTGCATGGGGATGTACTGGATTGTAGACCTAATGTTCCTCCAATTGGATATTTTATCTTTCCTGTTCTGGATGGGATAGTGCTGAGCTGGCAGATGAGATTAAACCACATGCTGTTTAAACCTATAGCCAGAGTACTTTCTTCAGCGTATGCTTTCTGTTTTGCAGTTGGAAGCAGGCAAAAAGGAGAGCAACAAGTAAGGGCTGTTGGAAAAGAGAAATGCGTATATTTCTTTTGGCAAGGAAGGCACTCCACAGTGAGTGAGAAAGGGACATCAGCACTGATGACAGTGGAACTTGATGAAGAGAGAGGAGCACAGGTGAGCTTCCTGCAGACCTAGGTGGCAGACCTGGTAAGACTTGCCTGCCCAAGTAACCACCAATGGTAAATGCAGATTATCTTTTTTGCCTCCTCTCTTTCTGTAAAGGTGTTCTTGCTAGTACAAATAGCCAGATCTCAAAATTACTTTTGGTTTTATTCCAACTTCCAGAGACACATAACCTCCTTTATGGATTGTTATTCCCAAATCCCACTTCTAAAGATGATATTTCTGAGAATGGCTGAAGAAGAATGTCTTCTCTCCTGTCCCTGCAGGAATAGGTGAAGCACAGTTAAACAAATTTGTGCCTTCACTTCAAGTACATGTTCAGATAACAGGACTGTCTTCCTAGTGCTGTAACAGAAGTGCTTTCTGCCAGGCCAAGGCAGGAAAATACTTTTGAAATTTATTTGTTTATACTTTGTAATTACATAGTAGATTGCCTTGTTTTGCAGATTCTAGCAACTGCAGATTCAGCTAGTTTGAAGCTCAAACAGATGACAGGCTAGCTTGCTTTGTCTTTAGGCGGAGCTGGGCTTTCCTGTGGCTTGACTGTTACCAGCATACAAGATGGGAGGTTTAAAGTTAGTTTCTGTACCTTGATAATGCTGTAATTAGTTTTTTAACAGCAACATAGACGTGACCAGGAGTTCATAGAGGAGATACGTAAATACACTTGATTCAGAGTGTGGGATTCTGTGCAACATAGCTGATTTAGCAGTTGGCTATATCAATTTCGTAATCAAAATGCAATGTTTAATGAGCAAAGAACATGCATGTTGTCATATAAACCAGTTTTACAGCAAATTTTGAACCTACTTCAGTTCCTACATTATCTCCATAATAGTCTCAAAGAACATCAGGCAAGACGGCCCACTCCTGTAAAGAATTCAAATAATGGTTAGTTTAAACTAATTTAAATTAAAGTTTATTTGGTATTCCTTATCCTCTGAAACTCTTGATTGTTGGATTCCAGCTAGAGGTTTCTTTTAATATGCAAGTCACATATGAAACCCATTGCATGCTGATACATAAGGTAATTTAAACAACAGTCAGCAGTTGTAAAGTAGAAGGAAAGCCATCTTCATGGGTGGCCATAACTATATAATTTTTAATAATCCATAGAGACTAGTTTTTCTGAGTCTGTATACTTGCTTCATTCTTTTAATGAAGAGTGGTGCTTTCATTTTTCAGGTACAAGTGCTTCAAGGGAAAGAACCGCCATGCTTCCTGCAGTGCTTCCAAGGAGGGATGATTGTGCATGCTGGAAGAAGGGAAGAGGAAGAAGAAAATGCACAAAGTAAATTACTGTTAGTTAAGAGCTTCTGCCCCAGAATCCTTTTTTTACCTGTTGTGAAGGGCTTTGAATTCAGCCTCAACTACCATATTCTGTAGAAAAGGGAAATTAATGCCATGAAACCCATGAGACAGCTTTGCAATGCTTTGTTTCAAGGTAGTTTGTTTCTTCTTTGAGCATAGAATGGATTTTGTCACCCTACAGCAAGCTGACTTCATTGTATTGATATGCATATAAATTGTTTTAGTTGTTTTTTAATTAAGCAAAGTGCCCCTTTTGCTTTAAAATAGGTTCTTTTCTACATAGTCTGTGCAAAAGAGTATTTTTATGAGCAGTTCTCCCTCTCCAAGGAGAACTTTCAGTTTTTGCTACCCATTCATTACTTTTTGCAACGTATTCCTTGAATGCTGCAGTTGATGTAGGAGAATTTCAATGCAAGTGTAGCTTGGACATGTTCCAGTTCGCATCTGAATGTGACCTCCTGTGCCTAAGGTGCACAGGGGAAGAGGAGCTGAATAAAAGGAGTACTGTATTTGTTTCCCTTTTTTTCCTGTATGAAACATAGCAGAAACTTGACTCTTCTGCACCGTTAAGCTCTTCAGCTCTTAATACTTGTACTCTTGTAGCAAGGTTTCAGAAGGCATCTTTTCTGCAGCAGGGTTTCTCAAGTAGTGTTAGCCAAAGCTGATGCTTAGCTAGTTTATTCTGTGATGGTACAGGCATGCAATATGTGAAATTAATCCAGTATGAGAACAGCTGTACCAGAGCAGAGGTCTTGAATTTTCAATCCCATGTGACTGTATAATACTGCTGCACTGTTCCTGTCTGCTCCAGGTGACTGGAGGCTATATTGCGTGAGAGGAGAAGTTCCCAATGAAGGAAACTTACTTGAAGTAGCATGTCACTGCAGCAGCCTGCGTTCCCGGACATCCATGATTGTCCTCAATATAAATAAAGCTCTTATCTACCTGTGGCATGGCTGCAAAGCACAATCTCACACCAAGGATGTAGGAAGAACAGCAGCCAATAAAATAAAAGAACAGTGAGTGTCTGACCTATATTTTGGAGATGTTTCTACAGGCTACCGATTTACTTAAAACAGTCTGCCTCAAAGAAAAGTTGAAATAAATAAAGCTGTCCTCTGAGTGCAACTGCAGCATGTGCATGCTTGGTAAGGAGGAGGAATGACAGGTAGTTGATTCGGTGGAGTGGGGAAACCACATGTTCTGTAATCACTTAAGGTCAAATGCACTTATTCTTCCTACTGTAGTAATTACAGTTGCAAAAAAAGTCTCTTTTGATTTGGAGGAAGATGCTCAATATCTAAATAGCAAACTAAATCCCAGTTGATAGGAGGATTAGAATCAAGCCTTGTCAATAAGGAAGAGGAAATGAAATTTGGGAAAGCATGCGAGGAGGACAGCAGTAGTTACAAAAACAGGCAGTGAGAATCCCTACTGAAAGCTCATGCAAGCATCTCCTCCACTCTGGGTATGTGATCAGAAATGGTATGAGAATGGTTGCTAAAATTTAGTATCTTGTTTATTGATAATTTCTGTCATCATTTTCAAACAACCTATTTTGACATGAAGTGTGCAACAAGCCTATACGGTGCTTTTGGGTTCTAATAATGCGAGTGGCCAGCAGTCTGTGTTAGCTGTGTTTGGGGCAGGAAAGCTGGGTTCACTCTCTTTCTTTGTGTTTTGTAGATGTCCGCTGGAGGCAGGGCTGCACAGCAGCAGCAAGGTGACGATACATGAATGTGATGAAGGGTCAGAGCCCTTGGGATTCTGGGACGCATTAGGAAGGAGAGATCGAAAGGCCTATGATTGCATGTTGCAAGGTAGACCTGCATTCCTGGATTTGGCACTCACATTTTACTTTACTGGTCTACGGTACTGTGAGATTTAATGTAAAGCTTTTGAAAGAACTTCTTGGTAGTTGAGATGATCCCTTCAGAGAGATGCTTCCAAAAATGTACTGAGTTAAGTAATACTGTCCTAGAAGGAAAGTGCTGGAAAACGAAGTGTTTCATTTTGTTCTCTCCCCCTTCTGCAGCCCCTTTGTATTCATACAGCACAGAGCAACAGTTAACAGAGTTAAGAGTTACCAACACATTTTGCTTCTCTTCTGAAGGGATTTAGGAGGCAGTTCTGCACGCATTCTTGTCCAGTCTTTGCTTTGAAACTGCCAACAAAGGTAGCAGAGGGATTGATTTACCAAGTGGAAAATTTGTCAGCTAAAAAGTAAACTCTGAGATGGGCTTGCTTCACTTAAGCTGCAAGCCAGCCAGTTGTGAAATGGCTGATAGTAACTAGCCAGGATTAGATTCAAACTGATGGCAGCCAGCCTTCTAGCTCAAGTTCTTCACAGCTGTTGCTAGTCCCCCAAGGCATCTGGTTGTCTTTCTTGATTCTTAAAAGAACAGAGAATTTACAGTCATTCTAAAAGCTTATTTTTTATTATTTTTTGCATTCATCTCTGGCATTTTCTATTGGAAATCTTCTTAATTTTTGTTCTTTAAAGATCCTGGAAAGTTTAATTTCACCCCCCGCCTATTCAGCCTCAGTAGTTCATCAGGAGAATTCTCAGCCACTGAGTACGTTTACCCTTCAAGAGACCCTGCTGTTATCAATTCCATGCCATTCTTGCAAGAGGATCTTTACACTGCCCCACAGCCAGGTATATGCTTTAAAATACTTAAGTAACAAGAAAACATGTTTCCTGCATTGGGCAGTGATTCAGTAACTATAATCACTTTTAACTTGATTTATCTCGAGAAAATGTGTGCATGTGATGCTTATACAGCATTAAGCAATAACAGTAATTTTTCCGTGATAAAGATACTGAGAACTAATCAAACGTACATGTATCCCAAAAGCATGCTATAGAAATACATTGTTTATATCAGGGAATCTGAGTTCAGCTGAATGAATAACCAAAAGGGATTGGTAAGCTTTGAAGTGATCCTGTCCTGATACTGACAGACATGTAAGACAGGGGTTGTTTAGGGGATTCTGAGAACGAGTAAATGGCTGATGATTGATTTGTTGTTATTTTAGTAAGTGGCTGATGATTGATTTGTTGTTATTTTTTTGGCTGTGTAGCACTGTTCCTTGTTGACAATCACCATGAAGTGTACCTATGGCAAGGCTGGTGGCCTGTAGAAAACAAAATTGCTGGATCAGCTCGAATCAGGTGGGCTACGGACAGGAAATGCGCCATGGAGACAGTGCTCCAGTACTGCAAAGGTAACAGATTGCTGTGCCTGGCTGTTCTGAGTCTGTCATACCTTTCTATGCCTTACTGTCCCAAGCCAAAAAGTACTCAGGTGCTTCCCCAATGGAACTGATAAACATCAGTGTATTTGAAGATACATTCTCTGCTCTTTCTTAGCAAACCATTTGTGTAGTAATGGCATTGTTCCCAAATTGCCAAGGTACTCTGCTGACTTAATTCTCAGAGGAAAGGCTTTATTTCTTTTCTCTGTCCCCACTGTGGGAGAATAGTTCAGACATTAGATCCCTAAAAGTGAATTCTGAGGACACAGCCTCTTAAACCTGACTACTTTCTGTCTAGCTCCTTTTAGATTTCATAAGCTTCTGTGTAGCAAAAGACTGAACGGAGATACTGTTTGCTGACATTAACTGGGTTTTGATTTCGTGGGGGAGGTGGAAAGACTTTGAAGATTGAGAACAAGTCTCACACAGAAACAGGTGGTCGTTGGAAATTCTACAAGACAGAGTTATTGCCGCTCAGTGTGCAGTGATTCAAGCTGCAATTGGTGATCATGTAAGAGTACACTGACCAAATTATTTCCTGCACTAGTAGAGTTTCCTTGAGACACCGTAATGCTTTCCTCTCACTTCATCTAAGGTTATGTGAGGCTGGGAACAGACCTTGCATCTTCTGAAGGAGGATGAATAAAGAAAGGTATGGGGTTACCATCCAGGAAAGAAGGCGTAAGTAACAGCCATGTTCTGTTAGTTCAGAGCAGTTTCTCACTGTCACGTTAAAGGGCAAGGCAATTTGGCAGAAAATAAACCCCCTTGTGTTGCAGCTTGTCCTCAGGTATCAGAGGGGCTGGGGGTGGCTAGGCTTAGATTCTGAGTGATGCCCAATTCTCTGTGTTACAAGTCCAGTCACGTCCAATGCATTGAACTCTCACGATTACGGATAGACTCGTAACACCATACACTTTCAGTCTAGTCGCGTTCCATGAACTAGCACGGCCACACTTAAGGGATTTGGTGGCGTTCAATGAGAACTCTCATGGCTAGATTAGTGAATAGTGCAGTTTATTGAAGCAACAGATATACAAGTTCTTTTGGATTGCCAGTGATAAAATTACTGCTTGCAAAGCATATGCAAATACCAAGAATATGAGTAATATAGCCTGGCTACAAATGCGTTAAGTTATAAAGGAACTCTATAGAGATTTCTAAGTTTCCCGGGGAAGCACTCAGTATAACCAAGTGTTCGAATCTTACCCAAAGGCGCCCCTGTTTCGGGGGAAGAGAGGCTCAGCCCGTCGACTGATCCCAGGTGTCAAAGGTGGTCTGCAATGGTATCTTCCCTGGCATCCCTTCTCTCTTAAGCCATTTTCATAGTATTTGTCCTTACAGGTGGAGCTTGAGTGACTCTAGTCATACATACCTCTATTGTAATTGGTGTAAAAGTTTCTCGTTCTGCTTTTGAAGGTATAGACTAAGAAAAACCCAGAGCGCAAGCTCAGTGAGGGGTGGTCGCACCTTGAAGGTGGGTAGCTTTGGGATGGAGGTGTGTTTTTTGGTATTATAATGAGATTATAATGAGCAAAGTTCACCCAAAGGATAGTATTTTGTCAAAAAATGACAGACTGTTGGCTCAGGGTGGTAAATATGCAGCTCAGGGTAGTAAATATGCAGCTTGTCAGTTCCATAGTACCTTCCAGTTCCTGTCAGTAGGGCTTAATTGGTGCAAACTATGCCCTCTTGCAAGGAAAGCCTGATCGCTTATAGACCTTCGGACTTCATGATGCCACTGATTTCTTCTGTAGCAACTAAACTTGACAACTTGTGACAGAGCTGGGTGGTATCTGTCATCTTTTCCCATAGACTTTTGTATATTTGACGAGGGAAAGCAGTACCCTTGTTGGATTCCAACCTTATGAGGATAAGCCAGTATCTCCTTCCCAATCTGCAGGTCGAATAGGTTGAAGCAAGTCTTGTGTCTCGTCTCAATTGTCTGATGTCACTGAGCGGAGGTGGTAACACCTGGCAGGATACAGCTGAAAACCAGTACTGGAGACACTGAAACATGACCTTTATTGGATTGCGTTATTGCTCTACATGGTTCATCCTCTGGTACCTCTGGCACTGCCCTGCCAAACAGCAGCATTTGTTTAGGAATGGGATGCTAAAGACAGGGCAGTAACTGGAAGAGTCTTTGGCAATGACTGCTGAATTCCTAAAGAAGAGGCCAGTTACTTGTTCTCTACCACCTCCACACCCAGGTTTTGCAAGTCACAAGGAGCAATAAGATGCATTTCTTTGAAATCATTTCATATAATGTGCTTCACAGCAGAAGTGAATGTCAACATAGAGAAACAGAGCCCCATGCAATGAAGTGCCCAAAGTTGCTCAGCAGGCTAGTGTGAGAGATGGAAGCAAGATCCCGGTCTTAGTGTTCCTGATGCAATGCTGTAATCTTCTGGTAATGAAAATCACGTTTTCTGGCCCCAGCAGAGATGGAATTAGATACGCATGCTGAGGTTTGGATACTTTTCCAGATTTCTTGAACTTCATTGAGTTTGATGATGGGAAAAGGGATTAATACCTTCTGCACTAGATTGAATTTGCTGCATCTGAGTTGGAGGCAGAATGGAAAGCTCTTCAGTGACTCCTTATGGGTCTGAAGTTTAGCCTATGTATCATAGGACAAGTTTTTTTGCTGGGTGCTCGCTTCTTTACTGCTGGCTATGACACTGCAGCAATTGTGGCTTTAACCTCTTTGCAATGGGGTAGTTCTCAAGAGCTTTGGGCTGTGTGGTTGGATAGGTACAGAGCAAGTTTGTTACTGTTAAAGACCAATTCTACTTATACTATTTCTGTGCTAAAGCTGATGTGAACTTCTTTAGCAGTTTTTTACTGTTTGAACTATGCTGTTCTGGTGGTCTGTCACTTTCATGATCTGGGATTCTGTCAACCACTTCAAAATTTCATTGCATCAAACTGTCAGGGCTGACTAGCTCTTATGTGTTGTTACTTACCAAGGTGCAAACCTTGAATTTCAGGAGATACCAATGCTGGTGCAATTATTTTGACTACCAGAATATAGTTGAGTGACCAGAAGCATTAAAACGCTTTTCTCTTATTTTTCTCTCTCCATTTCTTTCCTTATCTATGCCCCTCCCCACCCCCCACTTTTTTTTTTCTTTTCCTGGCTTGCAGTGTTTAACTACATGGTGGTATGAAAGAGATTGATTAGCAACTCTGGATATCCCTTGAATATACCTAGCAGTTCTCCTTGTGCATAAATCTTATTTAACCTGTCAAAATGTCTTGAAAGTTTTTTCTGTGGTTTTATCTGCTAAATCAGCAGTCTGGAAGCGGAGCTGCAGACCGCTAGGAGAGGGAAGAATCTGGTTTGTCCTTCAGTGATTCTTAGTGAGGAGATCAGTTTGTGCTGAGGGCAGAGTTCATGCAATGAAAATGTTTCTCCACTTACATACAAAATCATCTTAGCTATACTGGAACATGAGCAAACACCACTCTCCTATCTCTTGGCTGAATTACTGAGAGTTGAGCAGTGCAACTAGAGCAGATTCACATGTACTTTCTAAATGCAAAGTTTTTAAGTGCTTGTTGAATCATTCATGGGAGAATGAACAAATAAACCACAATGAAAATATGTGGAGGAGAAGGCTTAAAATCAAGTATTGAAATGATAAATCTCCTGGCTAAATTGTATAGTTAAAGCACTCACATTCTAATATGTTTGTTAGACTACTCCACAGAGCTTTTACCTCTAGTATTCAGAGTTTCATGTGAACATACTCTCTCTAATCAGTTTGATCTCAACATCTGATGTAAAGCCAAACCTGTAATGTTCAGGTTTTGCAAACCTAATGGAACAACAATGTCCAGCCAGGCTATTTGCATTCAGCACAGGTGTTGCATCAGTTCCCTGGCATGCTCCTTGGCAATGGGGAGGAGGGGGCTGTGTTCTTTTAGACCCTCCTGCCTGACAGCCCACACGCATCAAGTGCAGGTAGGGACTACAGTAAAAAACAGCGTCTTCTGCAATGCATTTATATGCTCTGGAGGAAATCTTAGTGCATGAACGATGCTCAGAGATTGAATGTAGGGAATAACGGAATTTTGCAAGAAGCAGTTTTTAGGGAAGCTACAGCCCTCAGAGTGAGATGGTGTCATGTCGCTCTGTTAGTTTCACCTGATTCTGGACTTTGCAACATCTTCAGCTTTTCCATTGCCTATCTGGAAGAAAGATTTGATTAGACTGAGCTGTTTGAATCCAAGTAAGATGAAGGTACAGTATTTGTTTGAATGATAGCTCCTCCCAGTCCCTGACTGCCTGTCTGCCTCTTTCCAATAATATTTGGAGTTTATCAGTGCTTTTGAATCCTTGGGGAATTAAATCATTCAACCAATAGGGCCTTTTTTCACCAGTGCTTGGCATAATGAGTTTAACCACTTAATCTGATATGGTATCACTCCTTGGCAGGGTTATGTCCATGTCCTATATAGTGTGCACACATACATGTTTTAAAGAAGCAGGACTGCCTTTGAAAATCATCAGTAATTACCACCCAGCTATTGCAATACCTCTGTTAACTTTCAGATCCCATTCCTTTGAATTTGTAATAACAAAATGATTGTGTTAGACCTCAGTATCCCAAGTTAAGAACAGTTTAAACATTCTCATTTAAGCATCCAAGCTTAAGATTTATTTGCTGCTGGCAGGACACTTCTGCTGAGCATACCAGGTTTCGTTTACCTGAATTTGGCTAATTTCAGACCATCACACTCTGCTTACTCTATTCTAATTCTATTTCTGTCAGATAAGAAATACATTGGGTTAGGAAATAACTGTGAGGTATTTTCAGCATACACGGTTTCATCTTTGTGGTCAGATATAGTAAAAAGCAGGTTTAAGAATACTGAAAAACATGTTAAAAGGTGCCATACTACATTAAAAAAAATCCCGGTGAAATTTATTCCTACTGCCTTAAATTACTTTAGCTTTTCAGGAAAGAATCAATTAAACATGCTTATGAGGTAGCTTTGAATAGTGTGTGACATTGCAAAATATGGTACCATTTGTAATTTCTCTCTTTGTTTTGTATTTTTTCTGTTTTTAGGAAAAAATGTAAAGAAGCCCCCAAAATCCTATCTAATTCATGCTGGCCTAGAGCCTCTGACCTTCACCAATATGTTCCCAAGTTGGGAACACAGGGAAGACATCGCAGAGATCACAGAAATGGTAATCTTTTCATTGCACAGACTATTTCCGATTGCTAGTAATTCTGTCTTGTGTTGTCAGTAACATTGCTTGTTTATGCTGTCAGGCCCCAAAATCCAGAGGATGAACGTACGAAGTACAGTTCAGGAAAAAAATAACAACATAGCAAAATTCTGACCGGGAGTGTGGATATCAGAGGCATTCCTCGTTGTGTTTTCATGTAACTTTTCATACTCTTTTTTGTTAAATACAGGAGGGAAGTGTTATCTGAATCATCTCTTAGAAAGAGATGTGCTAGAGTTTAGCAGAACAACTGTTTCAATCGTGAAACATGCAGCAACGTGCAGTTCTGGTCTGTCCTCCAGACTGGAAGTGCAGGGGAGCAAAATGCCCTGCAAAGGATCAGCTGGTTCCAAGAGCTCCAGCATTGACTTCCCCACCTGGGAAGCGGAGTCACAGCTGAATTACATATGACTGCTTTAAAAGCCTTCAGTGAAGGGGCATCTCAAGACAAATAACATTTTCTGTTTTGTAAGTCTTCTGCAGCCATCCTTAGTGGAAAATGCTGGCTTCATGACTAAACACAGAATTCAGCCTTAAACTGAGATTCTGAGAGTACAGGATGTCCTTCTGCTAAGTGTAGACCTTTTTTTAGCTGTGAAATTGTTGTAGGGCAGGGCTGTTCGCCTATGTGTGGACCTGGATGTATAGCTTTGTGCTCTGTGGGCCAAGCAGTGCAGGTTGATCCCATGCCATCTCCAGACTGCAATGGGAGCAGAGCAGTTGGTGGTTTCAGCATTGTGGTCCTGTTCTGTTTTCCTTTTCTCCCTACAGGATGCTGACGTTTCTAATCAGATAATCCTTGTAGAGGATGTGCTGGCCAAGCTGTGTAAAACAGTATATCCATTAGCAGATCTCTTAGCTAGGCCTCTACCTGAGGGAGTTGATCCACTGAAGCTTGAAATTTATCTTTCAGATGAGGACTTTGAGGTAAGGAGAGGATGGGTGCACTGTTACTCTGTGCATATGTGTCTAACCGTGCTGTGAAGTCATTTGACAGTTTTGCTACTTTTAAGTGTTTTTACTAATGGCCTATCTTCTCGTTTTAAATGCAGGTTGCATTAGAGATGACAAGAGAAGAGTACAATGCACTGCCATCTTGGAAGCAGGTTAATCTGAAGAAGGCAAAAGGACTTTTCTAAGTTGTGTTTATTGGAGTGAGCACTAAAGGGAAGTCTGTTTTCACTTTCTATGCCCTTTAGAAGAATTGTACCCCACATTTACAGAATAAATAGAAATAATCTGAAGTTATTAATGACTACCTATCTGGAGGTGTGTAATATTATAAAAGGCCAAGAGAACTCTTTGGAAATGGAATTCAGTTCTGACTCTTACAGGTAATGTGTAAAGCTCTGCTTTCCTATGCACTTAAACAGTAGTTTCTTGAGCTACTGCTGCAGGTGTCCTTTGGCTATATACAATACTGGCCATTTTTGTTTTTGAAGAAGTTCTCTTTGTAAAGTGTTATTTTGTTAGTTTGTGGATTACAAAGAATTTATATTTATATAAACACATAGAACAAGTATGTATTTAACAATGCAATATATATTCACTTTCAAGACCTTCATGTCAAAACTACAGAAAAGTAGCTGGATGGCAGTTGCTTGTACTGAATTAGCTATACCACCAATATGTATCTCCTACGCATTCTGAAAAGTTTCTCCTTGCAATAGTTAATGAATTGTTCTCAGTGCTGCTTCAGGTGCTAAACTGAACAAAGCGTTTGTATTTATAGCATGGATTTCTTGAGAAACTATGCGAATCAACCTTTATACTTTATTATCCAAAAATGTATAGTGCCTTGTTTTTTGTGTACAGTTTATATACAAAAAAAAAAAGATTGGTCTGCATTTTGAAGATGGCTTAGAATGGTCTCCTATGTTACTTTTATAATAGTAGAAATAAAAACATCTCAGTTTCTAATACTTGTTGTAAACATTAAACATGTCTTTTGTGATATAAGAACCGAAAGTAAAAGCTTCTGAATAAACTCTTAGCGATGCTCTGACTTGTCGTTATTTTGTACTGTAATCTGTACTAAGTCATTGGAACCTTCCATAACATGGTATTTTATCAAAATATTTTAACCTTAGATATCTGCGGCTGTTGTACAGAGTTATAATTCGAGAAGCTGACAATGTAGAAAATAAGCAATGTACAAGATGAAATTAGGTTGTGCAACACTTTATTGCTGAACATTGGAACAGTCACACAACTCCTGTTTCCTTTGGGTTTCCCTGTTTTATACATGAAACCAAAATTATTATGCTGGTTTTCAAACTTTGAAAAAATCTTTTCAACCTTTGTGCAATTGGGAGTAAAACTTGAACTGAAAATGACTATGGCATCATGTGCATTCTTTCAACAAGCACCACAGTCAAAATCATTTTCACTCAGCTAATTAGGACACTGAATAGAGTAATCAAGTAAAAATTTGCTATTGTTTGAAATGTTTTTCAGGCATTTGGCATTTCTACAACAACTTGTGTGGTTCCCCTCTGGTATCCTAGTGGATGTCACATTTTCATTCCTGCCAGCCTAAGTTTCCTTCTGCCCTGCAGCCGTTCAAAGCTTCTCCTGACTCGGTAAAAAGTGACCGCCTGCAGCAGTGCCTGTTGCTGCTCTTGTCATTCTCCTAGGCCCAGGGAAATGAAGGAGGATCTTTGAATGTGTGAGGTGTAGATTTCGTCAAGATCTGCAGTAAATATTGCTCCATAGTTAAAATTAATCTTTTTTTGACAGATGGGTTAAGAAGTTGTAAGCTAGCCTTTAAGTAAATAAACGAAAAGCCTAGAAATAGGCAAGTACTATTCACCTGACCTGAGATATTATAGGTGAATTTTCAGCACTGGTGTATTGCCTTTCATGACTAGTTTCTGTCAAGAACTGGAATGAAATAACCCAAGAAAAGGGTAGCAACAGTATTCAGAGCCAGGATACTTCTTACATAGCCTCCAGCAAAAAGATGTTTAGATGTCTGATTGTTCCTCAGAAGTCCTCAGCTATGTGTTCTGTATGGGATACACTGTTAGTTTGAAAATGCAGGGCTTTATAGTGACAAGTTTATTTTTTAAGCACTAGGAGGTTTCCAAAGTCACTGCTGTATTCATCTAAGTATTCTTTGCACCCATGTATTTTCTTCTTTCACCCTCTCTGGTGATAAAATCAAGCAGGAATTAAGTTTGTTTATTCATGTTCAGTCTGTACCATGGGGGTAGCAGGTTCCTCTGTTTTGATTTTTTTCTCTCCAACAGAGTGCTGATTTGCATAGAATGATTGACCTTGTTTTTCCCTCTGCCAGGGTAGTATAATTTGCTTTCGTTTTTTGAAAACACCGTCAGTCCTCCAAGCGCTGCTGAAGGGCAACATCCACCCACAATTAAAGCCTTTAGAATCTCAGCTAAAAGACAAGAGAAGCCATCACAGGGATCTGCAGGCAGTGAAACATAATTCAGTGTTGTCAGCTCTCAGAGTTCCCGTAAATTTTACAGAATTTGGTACCTTGTGTCCCAGTTCCAGGAACCTGGGACACAGAACCCACCTACTCAAGTGCTTTGCTCATAACATTGCCTAGGAAAGACTCAAGGTTTTGCAGAAAATATAATATTTTATTGTCGTTAATACACTTGTTATTTATCAAAATGCTTTCCTGGAGTGTGAAGCTGACAACAGAAAGCAAGTCAGTTAGGCCTCAGACAGAACTGGGAGTTAGGCTTTAATTTTCTGCTACCTTCCTTCTCCACTGTGGGGATGCCATTTATGGTTGAAAATTGCAAAGGGCCATTAAAATCTTCTTGAACTCTTTTTACAGCCTTGCATGGGAAATACAGCTGAAACAGGTTTCGTCTGAGTATGGGGAGAGGGTGGGTTGCTTGTTTGCATGAGTTATCTAGGGTTGTTCGCTTATTTCAAATAGACCCCCAAGAACACACTTAATGTCTAGGGTGATACTAGGCAAAGTATCTGGCAGAGGGATGCTGTATGTGAAACAGGCAGTACCCTGAACATGGCATTCTGCATTTTCTGTTGGTCTCGCAGCTTCCAGGCCTTGAGCCATGATTCTTATCTTCTATGGTTTTAAACTGCTCAATCCCGACTCTTAAAAATTTTGCTTTTTGATTACACAAGCATTCCTGCACGCGTAAGGCTTTGTTAGCAGTGAAATAGGCTGGAAACGTGAATAGGTTAGTATGCCAAACCAGCAAATAAAACATGTCTGAAAAATCTGCAGCCTGTATGCTTCAGCCAGAAGAGGAGGGAAAATGGAAGGTAGGTTGGGGGGGGAAACCAAAACTAATCTTCAACAGTTTGGGGGAACTTGTTTCTGTCCACCACCGTCCCACCAGTCTCCCAAACAGGTACTTAGCTGAGCAGGAGTTGTGGACCCATGTGCGCAACTGGTGAAAGCTGATTCTGTGGTGCTTTCGTGGGAGGGGGGCAGTGGCAGGCTGGTGCGGTGGAGTCTGAATGCTGCAGAGCCCGCTGGGATAATGGCTTTGGCTGGCTGAGGCACGCTCCCCACAGGGCAGCATTAACCCTGCTTGACTGGAGTGGCAGGAAGAACAATTTGACCAGCCTCTGCTACTAACTCTCAGTCTAAATTTCCCTTTTGGATCAAGTAGCAGTTGAGGAGAAACAGCTTAAATAATATTCTCCAAAGTGCCTGCTTTCCACATCCCCTTGTGCAGAAACTGAAGTAAGTTTGCAACAATAGGTCATTGCTGCCCAGGAGTAGGAGAAAGCAGCCTGTACGCCCAAGTCACCGCTCAAACATGTGAGGCCCCTGCTCACCTGATGCACTCTCCCAGTATGATGCTGGGAGCCAGCAGTGGATGCTGCAGGGAAATCCCTTTCGGGCATGGCATGAGGATCGTGCTCAGCCGGTCAGTACTGGCTCTGGGGACACACGGTCCCCTTTGCTTGGCACAGGGCAACAGCACGGCGTTGATCACACAAGCCCAAGATGTTGCTATGGGTAGATGAACACTTTCAACCTTGCTCCTGAGATTGAATGTGTGAATTGATTTTTGATGGGGATGAAGGTGGTTGGGGTGCAGTGCTTGAAATGCCAGGTTGGTTCTCCCTCCTCTGGTCTCATATTTATATGCCCTGTGTAAGGTTAATGCTGATTCTATGTTGTTTTTCTGTGATTTGATCAATGGAGTAAGACAAGCACCTGGAAGAACAGCTAATTGTGAATAACTCCTCTTTCTGCTGCTATCCTGGGGAGTTAGTAGCTAAAACTGCCCAAAGAACAGTCTGGAGAGTCAGTGCAGTTTCCTCATTCATGCTGGCTCTGTGGCTAAGTTTTGTTAAAACCTGTGACTGTGGGGTAGTGTTGTCTCAGTGTTAGTTTTTCTCTATCTAATCCAACTATCCTGGTCCTATAATAATAATACAAAAAACCAGCTAAAATATTTGAATAATATTTCTCCCTTCACATTAAGCCTTAGCATGTGTGCTGTACTGGGTTCTTGCTAGCAGTACTTTTCTGGGCGCTGACTTCGGAACTCGGAGGTGAACAAGTGCAAAACCTCTCCATGGACAGAGGCACAGCCTAGATACCCGAGCAGTACGTACAGCCCATCCCAGAAAGAAAAGGGAGAAGCAGCAGCTCTTCCTGCCAGCGGGCAGGAGGCCAATCCCAGGGACCATGGTGGTCAGCCACTGCCCTACCTGTGAGGGAATCCGCTGCTCACAGGCGTGGTACCTACCTACGGGGTGATACCTCTCCTCTTCAAAATCAGTCTCTTGGTTTAGCAAAGGTGCTGGCTGCAAGGCATCCCACTTGCTCTGTGGCTCACAGGTGGTCTTAAACTCTCCGTTTGGCAGCCCTGGGACCTGCTCTGTATCAGGAATGTTTCGTGTGGGATTTTCCAGTTTGTTTTTGTGAGACTTGGGGGTAGATGGGGGAGTATGCAGCCAAGTGCCAGTATTTCACCACCTGTGCAGCTGGCAGCCCTATCTCATGGGGAGGACAGCCCTCCTCAACGTTCCTCTGTGCTCTAGGGTGGCTGAGAGCAGCGTGGACTGGGAGCCAGTCATGCGGGGACTATTCCTAGAGCTGGAGAGCCACTGAAGAAGCAGCCGTAAAGCTGCATGCTCTGGAGGTGAAGCAAAGTAAATCTTTATCTCTGGCTTGTGCTTCTCCTGAAGTGCAGCATATTTCAGAGGAATGGTGAAAAAGAGGGAGCGCCATATGCTGTGTGCACACTATCATCTTTCCTGCAGCTGAGTTACTTTGCCTCCGGCTGCTCCCTGCCCTTTATTCCTCAGGGAATCAGTGCAATGTGCCCAAGTGCCAAGGCAGCAGGCACACGAGATCAGCAGCAGGGACTGCATCTTCACACTCCTTCATGCCAAATCTTGTGCTCTCCGTAAGGATGTGCAGCCCAAGGGGCAAAGATGGCCCCATCCTGTTTCTACAGACGCAGTTACAAGTACGGGCAGCCCCGTGACTTGAGGTCCACATGCAGTCCTGATGCACTGACAAAGCAGAAAGCACCAGTTACTCTCTTGGCAAGACCATAAAGTGTCGCTTGTATAAAGCTTTGTAAACCACTCCTGCTCAGTGTAGCCCCTTAGACTAGCACAGGAATATATTTTCACAGCAAGGACCAGACTCTGGACAAATTTTTTACATTCTGTTGCTAAAAGATACATTTACACAAAAGAAATAGCTTTGTTTTCTACCCTCTCATCACAGTAAGGAACCGGGGTATGTGAAGAAAACTTTCCTTTCTCTTTCCAAATAGAAGGTAGAGTTGGTTGTAGAGATTCATAGTAAAAGCTGCTGAATGTGCATCTGAGGTCCCTGGCTCTGCTACACGTGTCTGCACACACGCAGTCCAGGTCCTGTGCTGGCAAACCCTTGCAGTCATGCATTTCTACACTTGTGGCTCTACCAATCCAACCAAGCAGGAAGGGACCTTAAGGGGCTATCTAGCCTGGCCGCCTACACCACGGCTGAAAACATTACCTAAACCACCCCAAGCTTCTGCTTTCTCCTCTGCAGGGACCTGTCCATGGAACCACCCACCAAGTTGCTGAACCAGAGAAAAGTCCTACAGCACATGCACTGCTGGAAGAGCAAGGGGAGGCAGAAGAAAGCAACCTGTAGTGTCCTCATTTTCCGTATTACTAGCTGATACCTGCTCAGCTTCAATTTTACACTCCCCTAGAGGGTGGTGTTCCCTCAGCCTCCCCCTCTGCAGCCTGTGGGTTTCAGGCTGTGCTAACCAGCACATCCGTTTTCCAGTGGCAATTGTTGAGCCACTGGTGCTGTGATAGCAGCACTCTGATATTAAATCCCTTTAATTTAGAAATATGCTGTATAAACTGGTAACTGTTTACATGTAGGGCTATTAATTGTCTTTATGCAGCCAGTAAACATATAGTAGCCTCGATGAGATAGCTACTCTAGGTAATGGCGTCTTGCTGTGTAGACAGGCACCTGCTTCCTAGCTCCAGAAATTGGATGCTATATATAATAATGTTGTTGAAGTGGTAACACTTTATTATAAGTGGCTCTGTTCATTCACTCTATGCTTTATAAATTGCTCATGACTTATAGACAGAGAAGTAATTGATTTGGCTTGGCTTACTTATGGGGGCCCATGCAATATTTTATCATTTCACTTCTATAGCTTTTTTTGAACTTAAGTCAGGTATGTAAGTAGTTTCCAAGTAAAATCTCAGCTACTTCTAATGCTTTTTCTTTTTGCAACTCTGACTGCTACGTTCATTTCACTGAAGTCTTACAATTTAAACATCGGTGTGGGTGTGGGGGATGTGTGTGTGTGTGTGCTTAACAATTCTAACTATTGTATTTCACGAATACGATAGCTGGTGACTTACTGCACAGTTGTGGGGGTATTTTTCCCCCCAATTCTTTCCAAGTGGTTTATTAGTGACCTGGGAAAGATGATTCTCTATTTCAGAAAAGATTTTCAAAATTTGGCTGCAGACCAGAAGCAGACCCATGCTGCACCGTACCACACCACACCAGTGGAATAAATACTAAGGAACGTAGCACACTTCACAAAAGGAAAACTACCAGAAACAGTCTGAGGGTTTGACTTTATCCAGAAGCCTCTGGTTTACTTTAGTATCAAAATTTCCAGCAAAACAGACTTAATTTTTGCAATGCTTTTTGATTTAGATAAAGCCATGTGTTCTGCCAACACATGACTGCTGGATGAGCGAAGACTTGCAAGGACTTTGCAGAAGCAAATGCAGCACTTAAGGCTGGGAGTAATGTGATGCACAGAAGGACCAGCCAAAATTACACAGGGCAGCAAGAGGAATGAACTTTGAGAGCCCAGAGTCTGAGCAACGGAGGGACAAGTTGGAGCCCCTCAGGAATGACTTGTGAAGATGAGATCCTCTGGAACCACCACTGGTCTTGGTACCAGTTTGGACAGAGTAGATACCACAGAAGAAGATCTACAGTTTGTCCTTAAAATATGTGCAAAGCCTCCATACAGTGAGGTTTATGAGGAGCCCATATTGGTTGGACAAGTAAGATACCACCTTATCCAACACTCCTCACTTGTTGATGTTCATAGACTGTAAGACCAAGTGCTAGAAGAATATGTGGTTTTGTATTTGAGGATCTTACCGCAGCTGACTCATTTCTGATGACACAGAACAGGCAGTGGTCTGTGAGAGCCTAGGAGCAGCATATCCGCTTCCAGGTTGTATCTCTAGAATGAGATGGCCCTTACAGGACACAGCTGAGTGTGAAAGCAGAGCTTCTGGAAACACAGTTGTGCATGCGGCCTCCTCGCTCTGTCCCCTGAGGGATCTCTTACGCGTTTGTTTCTTCCTGAAGGATATACACCAAACGTTCCCCTTTCTCAGCCAAACTCATTAAGAAAAGTTAGAAAACACTGAAAGCAGCGTTTCCCAAAGAAGCAACTGAGCCGTGCATGGAGAGGCAGGCAGAGACCAGCGAAGGCTGGCGGAGGATGTTTGCTAATGAGAAGGTGCTCCTGGTAGATGGGATAATGATTGAACCTTCTTGGAAGGGAAGAGACGAGGAAAAACCATTGGAAAAATGACAGCACAGAGTGATTAAGATGTCTTTTCATTTTATATTAAGAAGTGGCTGAAGGCTGCCAGCCTTGTTTGAATTTAACAGGAGCTTGTCCTTGTTCCATGTTCACGCTGCATCATGTGAGCCATGGCCATAGGATCTTGTGAGGGCAGATGACTGGGCAGATGACTGGCCACTGCACTACAGAAAACATGGCTGGCCAACACTGTGCTTTCTGTTTCCCAGGAGTAACATAGGTAACACAGGCGTGTCGCTGTGCTCCTGCCCCGTTACCACCTCTGCTGGCTGGGACAGCCGGCCTGCTCACGCTGGACTGCCTCGTGCCCTTTGCTTGCGGTGAGGACACCATCCCAGTAGAGGCTCACGTCCTTCCTCTGGCTAAACCTGAGCTGGACGCAGGCTATTGTATTGCCTTGGGGGACGTCACCAGGTGCCCTTCATCGGGACAGGCGTTTAAAAATCCTGGGGTGCAGAGGTGAGACAGGGGACATGAGAGCTGCCTGTCCCTGAGGTGGGCTGAGTGCATCTCACCGCAGTGCCGGGGTGTCACTGTTCGCAGGGCTGAGCAGCCACTGGCTCAGGCTCAGCGCTGCCAGCCTGCATCTCCCCACACGGCTGGCCCACGGCGCCTGTAATTAATTGCTGGGTGAACTTTAAGCTATGGCCACAGGAGAAAGTGCCTGTGGGACGCAGAGCAGGAGAGTGTGGCTGCCTGACTGTCACCTCTCCTGCCCTCACGCTGCTTTGAAGCCGTCCTGCCTCTCAGTGCCGGGTTCAGCCGCCGCGGGCCGGCGTTCATCTGCCGCTGCCTGGTGCCTCGAGCCAGCTGTCCCCTCGGACGCCGCCGGAGCCGGGGCTGCGGGCCTGGGGGCGCCTCGCCTCGCCTCGCCTCGCCTCGCCTCGCCTCGCCTCGCTTCGCCCGCCCGCCGGGCGCCCGGGGAAGCCTTCATGGGCCTCTCCACAGCTCCCCAGCCCTGCAGCGGGAGGCGGCGCCCGGCGCCCCGAAAGCCCGCCTCAGCCCCCACCTCGGCCGCCTCCCTCCCGCCGCGCCTCGGGGACAAACCCCCAGCCGCCCTGCCGCAGGGCCCAGCCCGCTGCCTCCCCGCCGGCCTCGGACGGCAGCGCAGCCCCGCGGGCCGCCGCCATGGGGTCCCGCCGCCGGCAGGTGGCACCGCCGCCGCACCGCCGCCTGCGCTGCCCACGGGGCCCGGGCTGCGCGGGGAGGGCGGCAGCCGGGCGGGCGGGCCCGAGGCTGGGCCTGCCGGCTCGGCCTGCCAGCGGCGGCAGCGCGGGGCAGCGGAGGGTGGCCTCGCTGCAGGCGTTTGCTGTACTTGGGGGCGGGGGCGGGCAGTCCTGGTTACCGTTTGCGCCAGCGAAGTCTGTAACGTTTCACTCTACGGGCTCGGCCGAGTTTATGGTGGTCAGGGACGTTAAGCTCTGCCCCGCGGAGGGGCGTGCGGCAGGGGAGCGAACCAGGTGGCAGGCTGGCATGCTCATGGGTAGGCTCGGCATCGGCATACAAGAGATACTTGAGGGGGTGCCCAGAAAACGATCCCAGGGCTGCTGGCTGCTGCTGCCTTCCCAAGGGGTCCTCCTCCCACACTGGCTCATCGCTGCTGGCGCTGGGCTTCGGTGCCTGGCCCACACTCCCGGGCGGGCGGGCGGGGTTGCAGAGGAGTCCCACGGCCTGACACTGGCTGCCGTGTGCCCGTTGGCGCTCCATTATGAAAGGGCATTACCACGCTGCACAAGCCCCTTATCCAAAGCCTTTAGCAGCCGCGTTTCCCCCCGACATCCCGCTGTGGGTGTTAGAGCTGTCCTGACCCAACCCTCGTCCCACGCAGGCGGCACTAATCCCAGCTTGGGGACAGCAGCTGTGGTTGACGTGAACCACACTCCTCCACCCAGAAACACAAGAAAGGGGCAAAAACATCCGTTGGCCATGAGAACCAGAGCGGCCCCTCGGGGACCGTGGCCCAGGGGACAGAAGAGAGGGAGGGGACTGCCCTCCGTGCTGACACTGGCACTTCAGCAGGGGCAGTTTTGGGGACAAATAATTCTCCCTGCCAGCTGATTATCTGGTAGCTGGTCTAAGCAAGTTAGTGCTGAGGTCCTGTCCCCTGCAGCAGCTCAGGGAATGACACCCTGGCAGACACAGCTTGGGTTTGTGGCATTCCCTGCTTGGAGCACGGCTGCCCGTTCCCTCTCCCTCAGGACCCAGCAGTTTGGGCTGTTCAGGCTGGGACTGTGCGCAGAGCACACCTCGAATGCCAGGCGCTAGGGAATTGTGATGGCTGCGTGTCAGTGGGTGTGGGTAAGGCAGATCCACACCTCCCTCCTCCAGCCCCATCAGCCACGAATGCACACACATTTAGTGGCTCTTTCTTCCCTACTCCAGCAAAATAATTGGCACATTGACTACAGAAGCAGTGGCTCGCAGCTGGCACAGATCAGCCACGGCTTGCAGGCCCCAGCCGCTTCACTTTGAATTCGCTTGCTTGCTGTCCTCTCTTCCTTCCCCCCTTTCCTCCCAGAGCCGCACAAAGAGAGCTGGCAGGGCCACCCCCCACCCTGGCAGGCACCGCTCACCTTGCCAAGCGGGACCCCCTCCGTGCCCGCTCCCTGCCACCTCCCCAGCTGCTTCGCCCCCCATCACGATTGTGTTCACTTGCCTTTGGAATTGGCAGGAGACATCAGCTACGCTCAGATGATGAAAAGAGAGGGAGAAGCACCTGCTGGTGTGTGAGGTTTGGGTTTAGAGCAGTGCTTGTGCTGAATACATACACCCTTATTTGGGTGCTTGGGGACAGAAGCGTTGCAGAGGGGCTTTTATTCTGCCGCTGAAATATTCAGCCAGATCACAGCGCAGCAGTTTGCAGAGAAACCACCTCCCCCGTCCCGCACACACACAAAACTATTATTTTTAAGCATTTAATGTGCTGAATATTCAAGTGTTTTTTACCTTGCAATGGGAACACTGTTAGGAAGGGCTAAATGGACTAACCAACAACAGCCTTCTTGCCCCATTACACCAGTGACAGTGTGTGTTGTCATTTGCATATATCATGTCTCTTGAAAGCACTTTGGGACCAAAAAAATTTCAACCTGTAAGACACTTTTTAATACCTAGGAGGAGATAGACAGTCTCTAACATCAAGCGAGAAGTGAGGGACATTTGGCTGGGACATGGGAACTAACAGAGTGAGGGTAAACTACTCGTGCCCGATGGTTGTCAGCAGTTTGCTCATTTCCAAGGCATAGATCCAAATGGGTGACCAAAACCAGTCTTGGACTTTCTTCTCTCTCCCTTGCTATGACTTATTCATGGGGTTTATTACTGTATATATAGAAGGGGGAGGAATGTGGGTCTTGCACATTTGGCCTGAAGCAAGTAGTGGTTATGAGCCCCGTATGTTCCGAACCAGGCAGCAGCCCAGGGCTGTCCGTGCACAGAGAGCTGGTAATGACACAAGGTGCAGCCTGGTGTCACACAGACATAGCAGTGGGTTTGATGGCAGTACTGACGCATTCGCCTGGCATTGCATCTGAGCTAATAAGCCCTGGGTTTGTGAGCTTGGGCACAGCACTGCACTGACATCAGGGGACCTGCGCTGGCTCCCAGCCCACCAACTGGGATGCCTCTGGTCTGTTTCCCCTGATTCTGGTGCTGCGTAAGCACAGACAGCTTGAGGGCCAGGACAGCAACAGCATTCAAAGTCTCCTTTCCTCTCTTTTTGTAGCACTTACTAAAGCTGAAGCCCCAATAGTTCCTCAGCTTTTGCTCCTGCCTACAAGAGGAGGTGGCCAGGAATGGGCAAACAAAGGGAGGGCATGGAAGCAGCTATAAATGGCTTTGTTACTGTGAATACTGCAGTGCCCTGCCAGCCCACTCTTCCTTTTGTCCATTTTCAGCCTTCAGACTTGCAGAGGATCTTGCACCTGAATCCACCTCATGGCTCCACACAGGAGCTAAGAGGAGGTTTTGGGGAAGCAATCACCACTGCTCAGATCTATAGTCAGCAGAGCTCTACTTGGTTCAGCTGCTGGATTCTAGGATTGGAGTCACCTCATCCAAAAGGATGCAGGTATATCAAGTCAGGTGAATTGTATCCAAAAGGTTTTTCCCTCTCCCCTCTGACTCTAAAGGAGCCCGGGGTGTATGGCTCCACTACAGTGAGGAGAGAGGTGCTTAAGTTTTCCCACTAACCCAGGGCTCTGTGCAGGAGGTCTGCTTTGAGCCCTTGCTTTTGCAGCAGGACTCCTCACCTTCCTGCCTAGAGCTGTGCAGGAGCTTGGGGTTCTCCTCCCCTCCCTGAGGCACTCCAAGGCACAGGGGTCTCTACTAATGATCTCTGCACAAGGCACACCAGCCCTGGCTTCTCTTAGGCTGGTGGAGGCAGTACTAGCTTGTATTTACCCCATAACACTGTAATTGGAGCTATGGAGAGATTTGGGGTTGATGTCTGGTATGAGAGGCTGCAGAGCCTTTACCTTGCAGGTCATCTTCCTGACCATCCGATGCCAGCCTGCTGGGGCAGGGGGAGAGCGGAGGTGACCAGGCTCACCTAGTAGATGTACTAGGCACTTTAGCACTGTACTAAGGGTCTGGGGGCCACATCACATCGGCCACTTCATGGAGCTGGCCCTGCCTGCCCAGGTATTGGGCAGTTGGGTACTGGGAACGCTCCACAGGTTGAGTCCGACTTAGTAAGTATTAGTCTGAAGAATCATTTGCAGGCTAGTGAAATGTAAGCAGTTTCCTGCTAAAGAGCCATTTTTTCTCAAAGCTGAAGGCAGTGAAGTTAGGAATGCTCACTTTGTGTCAGCAGACATGATGCCTCAGTCGTCGAGTGGGAAAAAGCCCCGAGGAAGTGAGAGGTGCAATGATGAAAGGCCATGAACAGCTGCTGAAAGTGTTCATGAACCACGAGTAACTTCACATAAAGAACTAAAACAGAAATAAAGCCCAGTTTGATTAAATGGTTGGATTCAGGAAAGCAGGTTACCTCCTGGAAAGCAGCTTATGTAGGTGTGAGGCGATTCTGGCTATTTCTGAAGAGGTAAAATATGCAACAGCTTGCTGACTAAAGCACAGGCCACCCCCCTCAGAAGTAAGGCCACAGACTTCCAGTGACCCTTGTCATCACCCCTTCAGCCCCTGTGCCCTCGGGGAGTACTAATGTTCTTCTGCCTGGTCTCTGCCTCCAAAAACAGAACACGCACACATGCACAAATGCACACACATGTGTGCAAACAATTCCAAAATTACTGAAATTCATTCACCTACACGAAAGCAATTTCAAAGCTGAAATTCAAAGGTGGTGAAGCTTTCTGCTCTTGGTCAAATAACGCCCAGAGCTCTGTTCTTTAGGTAGCACAATGGCCAAAATCAACAGTGGGAACTATAAGGACTTGGCATCTGAAAATCAGGACATGTTCATTTTTGTGCCTCACCTCAAATAACTGCTTGGAAATAATAGCTGATGATCTCCCCTGAGGACCCAGGGGCACCTTGCAGGTCACTGCAGGAGTTGCAAACCTTCAAGTCCCTGTGACCACGTGGATCAGCTGGCGACTGCTACCGATCCTGTGTAACCAGGTAGGCTGGAAAAAGAAAAGTCATTTGCTAACTCACAGTTTGTTGCTGTGACTTGCGAGAGGTGGGATCTTGTGGTCTGGGTGATTTCTTTGCAAAATGGCTGGCAGAGAGCCTGGATACACATTTGGCTCATCTCTGCTTTCTCTGTAATTTGGCCCAAGCAGTCGAAAGCAAATGAGGGAGGGTGTAGCAATAATATGGGGGAAGCTGGAGAGATTAGAAATGTGAGCAGGAAATAACCAAATTAGACAGCGCCTGGGAAAACTGAAGTTAATACATTTGGGGGAAATAATCCGAAACGCTGCTCGTCAATAGGAGAGGAAAGCAAACGTCTGACAGCAGCCATTGCTGCAATGTGGGACAGGACAAGCCTGTGTGATTTGGGGCTGCCCACTGAGGTATCACATTGCAGAGTGAGGATATGCTGGGGCTGCAAGAGGGCTCTGCCAGAGCTGCACCTGGGCTGTTGCAATCGTTGCTGTGCACCTCAGGCCCGGGGTGATGCAGACAGGCTGGAGGGCTTTCAAAGAGCTCCACCACAGAGGAGAGGTAGGAGGGAACGGCTGGATGAGGAAAGCCTGAAAGAATTCAGCATAAACAACTTTTCCAAATGATGACTAAAGAAGGAGGATATGATAACCCTCTGCAAGTATTTGAAGGCTATAAACACCGAGGGTGGCTCATTTGGGATAAGATTAGATGTAATGGGATGAATTTGCAGACATGAAAAACTGTTTTATGCAAGGACACAGGTACAAAGTAACAGAGGGTAGTAGAGTTTCCCAAAGTAGGAGTGGAAGTCCCCTGGGCGTATGCAAAACTGCTCCAGGTATAAAAAGAAAATAAGGCCATGTGCTGTTGGAGCAGTCCAGCACAGGAGAAGTAGATGAGCTAGCTCTTCTACCTTCAGGTCTTTTGCTCCAAGGCTTGCTGTGCTGTAGAAAAGCAAAACTTATATTCATGCCTGCTTAAAATTCCCACCAGAGGCAAGCTGAGTACAAAAGTAGGTGACAAGAGTCTCTTCCCTTTGTTGGTGAAGGACATTGCTCATCATAACCTTGAACTTTCCCTGCAGTAGGCTAGTACAACGAAGGAGGTGCGATATCCTGCTTTGTGTGGGTTTTGTTGAGGATGGCCAAAAGGACGTAAGAAAGGATAGTTAGCTGCAGCCAGCTATCACCTGCAACGCTGGCGGCATGCCAGCAGTGGGGAGGTGATTTCATCACGCTGCATTCTTTCTGGAAGTTCAAATAAGTCAGGGTGATAGTGACAAAATGTTTCTCCTATCTCATGGCCCTCTGGGAAATGAAACAAATAGTCTTTGCACATTTCCAAAAGGAACTTCTATATCGGGATCAGTGGCATAAAAATTTAATTCATGGTCTTGTTCCAGCAGAGAGCAAGGTCTGGTTGGACCCCTTCCTATCCATGGATAGGGATCCTTATTCTGAAGCTTTTCCCAGCATGGCTGGACCATTTTAGAGAGGCAGGAGACACATACAGTGCTCTATTGAGAGGTCCATCCTACACGGCTGTCAGACCACCTTGCACTATGCTGTCAAATGTAAGATCTTGTAACACTGTGGGCTCCAAGAGTGGCAGGTCAGCTCTGGCCAGCACAGTGAACAAAAAGACAAAAAAAGAAAAGTAAAAAAAAAAAAAAGAGTTTCAGAGAGATTTGCTTCATCTTACAAACTGTGAGGTGGCTCATGAGAGGAGCATAGGTCCCTTTACCTCCCACTCAAGTTGATACAGAAGGTGAAGTCACACCTCCTGCCTTTCAACACCTGTCTTGGATGTCCTGGGTCACCCTTTGGGTGTCATTTGTGGTCCTGTGACCACACAGCAACTGCTCAACTTCAGGTGCTCTGAACTGTACTGCAACATGGCTAACAAATACAGTATAAATATCCACTGTATTTATTTTCTGAATAAAGCCAATGTCCAGGCATTCTGTGATTTAAGTGGAACAAGTCTTTTGTTAGGAAAAAAAAGTTGTGAGGCAATTAAACAAATTTAGAAATAAATTTTCCATCCAATATGAGTGTTTGTTGGCCAGGTATCCAGTGGCCAAGCTATAATTAATTCCTAGGATTGCAGCTACAATCAAACCGGGGAAGGGGCACTCCTGTTCCACCACTAATTTTGCTTCACAGTAGAAGTGTGGCACAATTTTTCACCTTCTGTTTTATTCAGACCTTTTGCAGGCTCTGGCTTTTACAGGCATTTTTAAGGAAAAACTCAAGACTTGGATGCAGTCCTATCACCTGCTGATGGCTCTCTCCACTCCAGTCAGTGTGGAGGGTGTTTTTTTCATCTCTGTCTCTCTCTTCCTCTCCCACTCCCCTAAATCTGTAAAATCTGTAAGGGCCGGGTTATTCAGGGCTGCTCAGATCCTGTACTGTGGCTCATTAAAATGTCAGACTCACCACTGCAAACCCAGGGCGGTCATTCCTATTGACATCAATGGACAATGAAGTCAGTGGGAGTTGGGGAAGTAGAAAAAGCCCGCAACTTTATGATGAGATTAGTGATCAGAGTAGCTTTAAATTACGTTAAACTCCTCCCATGTCATTAAGCAGAGTTTTCAGGCTGTCCAGTCCAACACAAACACACAATCATTTCAATAAGTTTTCCCTTCTTGTGTGACTCGGGAAAGAAATGTGTGTCTGACACTCACCCATGCTCCGCTGACAGGCTGTGCCAAGGCTTTCATGTCACTGGTGATTGGCAGTACATGAGGAAAATGGATTTTGCTGCTGTGTTTCCAGCTTTTATAATGCATCACACAAACCGTTTACTAAATACAGAGCAAAGTGAAAAATATATCATTCTGAGAGAAGCCTGAGGTGATGTGAAAGCCGAGAGCAAAACTGTCACTCCACTTCTCTGGGACAAAACCCTTCCATTGCTTATTTTCAGACTATAGAATTGAGTTAGCATCTGCTACGAACTGAGTTGTTCTTCATGTAGTTGCTTCCAAACCTTATCTAACATATTTCTTAATGGGAAAACAAGACTGCTCACAGAAATAGCACAGAGCTTGAAAATAAGCGTTGACTAGAGTTAAAATTTCAGTTTGGAAAACTAAACTATTGCTGTGTGTCACCTTCCTCACATTTAAAAGGACCTATCTGCTTTCCCATTCAGACAAATACATGCCTTTCCCTTAGGTGAGACTTTTATATCTCCAAATATGTCTAATAATGTTTCCAGTTCAATTCTGGAAATTATTTTAATGAGGACTGTCTCTCTTCTAATAAACCGATATAATGGAAGCTCATTAAATATAATCGAAAGGTTTCTCATGTAATAAATCATTGTAATATTTTATTGTGTATGAAAGTGTAGGTGATTCTCAGCACTGCTAAACATCCCATACTTGAACTACTGTTCAGGGATATTACTGAGGAATTATTTTTTTCCCTGGGTTTTCCCCAAAGAAAAGCAAAGAGTTAATGCTTCTGCTTCTGTTCTCATTTTCTGCTGCACCAGACGTTTCTTAGGGAAGCTGAGGGGACCTGGCAGCGACCGTGACTCGGGCTCGGTGCGCGTTGCCCTGAGGTTCGGTCCTGGCGCGAGGCGGCAGCAGGCAGTGGTGCTGCTCTGCACGGGCACCAGCTCCTCAGGGAATTTTCATCTAAGTGCTAAAAGGGGGCAGCGCCTGTGTGGCACAAGGCATTTAATTAGCATGTTAAATACTCACACGTATGTGTCAAAACAGTGCCAGCTGAGCAGGAAAACAGCGTAACTCAGAGTTTGAAGGAAACAATCATATTTGCAAACATTTTTTTCCCCCCCTAGGTCGATTGTTGCCTTTTGAATAGTAAAGGAGATCTGGCTTTTTGGAAGCTGAACATACATTGAAGGCCCTTATTAAATCAGCTGGCTGAACTGCAACTGCTGAAGGCAATGGTGAGAACTCGCCAGCTTCTTTTGAAAAGCATCCTCTTGTTCTGGGCATGGTTTAGGCTATGCAAGTTTATTGCAGATGCTGAACTCTCCCCCAGAGGGTAGGGGCATGCACTTTGGCATACATCATTACACATTTCTGGGACACTGAAAGCCTGCCAGCACAAGTTATCTTGCTCCACCTGGAACCAAGTGAAAAGGAGATTTCTTTCTCTTTGATTTCTCCATATCTCAGCCAGATGAATTTGGAAGCTCAACCTGCCAAATTCGCATGGTTTGAGAGGTTTCAGATTAAACCTATGCGACCTTACTGTGCTTTCCAGACCTTTCACCTTGCATTCTTCCTCTAGCAATCTCTTCCAACCCCAGCGGCCTGAGGGCCTGACACAAAAAATCCTAAGGAAAATGCCTCAGTCCCAGTCCTTTAGCTGCCACCTGGCATGAAGCTGGCCCAGCACACACACACTCATTTCTCCCATGTGGGCCATCTTCACTGGAGGTCCAAGGGGCAGTGTCCTGCTCAGGCAGCAAAGGGCAAGCAGGTATCTCACCCGGCGTCCGTTAGAAACAGGCACGGTCCCACTGCAGCCTCTGTTGCCCTGCAAACATTTGTACCCGGGACATGACGTGCTCACACTTAAAAAAAACCCCCAAACAAACAAAAAAGCCAAACCCCTCAGCCCCCCACCAAGTTCTATTTCAGAGACACTATGAGTGGTTTTGAGTGTAAGGAGCAGCATCAACATTTGAACCACAGGTCTAGGAATTGCAAAGTGCTGCTCCCCAGGTTAGAGCACTGCTGGTCAGGAGGAGCATGAGTGCAGCCTTGCTGGTGGGTGCTCTGGGGACCCACCGGGAGGGAATTAATGCTCCTTTGGGCGTTACGTTCTGCCACGCTCCCTTCCCCGTTATTGTGGAGAGGCAGCCAAAAGGAAAGCTGCTGCCAGTGGAGAAGAGGGGCCTGTGGTGACAGGACAAGGGGCAACAGTTTTAAATGGAAAGAGGGTAAGTGTAGACTGGACATAAGGATGAAATTTTTTACAATGGGGGTGGTGAGTCACTGGAACAGGTTGCCCAGAGAAGTTGTGGATGCCCTGTCATTGGAAGTGTTCAAGGTCAGGTTGGACAGGGCTTTGAGCAGCCTGATCTAGTGAAAGATGTCCCTGCCCATGGCAGGGGGGTTGGACTAGACGATGATTAAAGGTCCCTTCTGACCCAAACTATGCTATGATTCTAAGAGCCATCTGCAGCAGAGTGCAAGTGAGGTGGGAGCTGACGATATTGGGCACGTTGCAGGATCAGGCTGTGCATAGAGAGAAGACCCTGCAAGGCAGCCTTGATCAGGCGTGTTTTGGTCATTGAGTACTGGTCATTTGGACTCAATACGCTCTAAAAACATATTAGGTGACATGGTCCTGGCTGCTAGGAGCTGATGAAAATGAGAAGGTACCTGGGGAAATCTGGGAGAAGCAAGAAAACAGGAGGGTGGAGACAAAATTGCAATTTTTTAATCTCTTTCTTTAGAGTTTCACAGTCTACTAGGTTTGGCCTAAGCTGACATGAAAGATCTGGTGTGTTTCCTGTTACACATGAAAAATGACATACACACAAGAAACATCAATATTATTATAATTTTTTAAAATTGGACTTCACACATAATTTTTACTAAAAATATGTATTTTGAGATTTATAGTTCATCTTAGCCTGGCTTTCCTCATTGAGCGTGACCAGAGTTTCGGGAAGAGTGATGAGATACTGCGCCTCACAGGCAATGCCCATCGCTGCCCAGAGCTGAGTCAGTAGTGCCAACATACCACCTGCATCTTTAATAATGTCAAACGGCTTCAAAACACTGACATCTGCTCATGAAGTTTGCAGTTTAAGTGATTTCTCAGATACTCAAGTCAACACTCTCTACCTGGAACCTTGCTCGGAAAATGTTTGACATTTCTATAGCAGGCATTTGCTCACTTAGGAAAATATTATCCAGTGAAAATAAGGGCTTTGCTGCTCAGCCAATTCTTACGCACACCACAAGTGAGCTCCCCATCCTCTCT
This sequence comes from Gavia stellata, assembly GCF_030936135.1. NCBI lineage: Eukaryota > Metazoa > Chordata > Aves > Gaviiformes > Gaviidae > Gavia > Gavia stellata. The sequence goes on along the minus strand of NC_082599.1, from coordinate 17,102,600 downwards.
TTTCTCTACGTTGTCATGTTTCTACAAGAGAGAGACGCACCACGGCCATCAATCTGCTTGCGGGTTTTTCCCCTCCTGCAGGAACTCTGCTTTAGTGTGCGTACACTGGCATATTTTGTTTTATTTTTGCTTGACAACTCACTAGCAGAAGACCAGTAAAACTGGGGTTTTTTTCATTATTTAACTAGGGATACTTATAATTGCTCAATAACGTAACAAATCTTGTAAGGGGATTTCAATTTTCACTCAAATACCAAAATCACTGGCAGTAGTTCAGTATTTCTTACAATTTAAGCAGACCTTTTTAAAGCCCAGCTGTATTCTAAAATGTCTCATCTTTTTTTAATAGCTTTGTGTACATACTGTGGGGATTGGGCCGTATAATCACATAAAGACCTGGATAAAATCCAATCCAGATCAGCTGCTATTACAAGAACAAATCAAAAAAGGTTTGTGGTTTTTTTCCCTTTTTCTCAAAACAAGAAACAGGGCTGGAGCTGCATCAGCTGCCAGCAAGTCGGAGGTTAACCCTGGCATGCCGAATCTGTGGTTAGGTTCATCTTTTACCACCAGGCATATTGGCCAAGAAGGGCATGTGTGTTGCAGTCATGCACACACTCACACACGCACACACACGCACACATACACGGAGAGAGGAGGCAAACAGCATGATGGTCGTGCATGGCCATATACCAAAAAAACCCCAAACCTGCCCCATACACCAAAACAGGGCTGTTCAATGCCGAGGTGATTATAAAGCCGAGCTGGAGTCAGCACCTTGCTCGCTCAGCAACTCCATATGTATTCAGCAACTTGCCAAATCAGGCCCTCCCTGTGCTTAAGTAAATCACAGCAGCGGCACCAACAACCCCAGTGCAGATCTGGGGGGAGCTCCCATCCCTGCTCTCCCCACTGCGGCTTTCCCAGCCCCCAGCTCTGCTTCAGCCACCATACATCAGCACCAGGGAGCAGAGCCTGATGACACAGCATGGTCCAAACACATATTTCTTCCTTATAAAACCACAGAACAAGACATTTGGCTTCTGTTACCAGAAGGCTGGGGTATACTTAATCCACCCTATCTTGCATTTTTAATTACATCTCCACTCAAGTATCCGAGTCTTTCACAACCCCAATACTTTTAAGATGCAGGAAAAATATTACAGCCCTGTTTTCACGGAGAGAGAGGCTGCGGCATAGAGACTCTGAGTAAGTAGGGCAAACTTCAGAGAAAACCCGTAGCACAACTGAGAACAGAACCCAGATGTACCCAGGGCTCATGCTTTGCTTTAAATACAGCACTAGGATCCCTCTCATTCATGATGCCAGTATAATGGTATTTCCTCTCCTGGAATGGTGCATTCAGCTTTGGCCAGCACCTCTCTCTCTCTCTCTCTCTCTCAGAAAAGTCAGAGGGAGAGAGGGAGAAAAAGGCTTCTGCACAACCAAAACAATGTTCATTGTGCAGAGGACCTCCATACAAGGCGAGGAAGAGGCGCAGGAGCCCACAGAGGACTGCGAGGTGCCCTGTGCTTGGGGGAGCCGTGGGCAGATGGGCAAGCCGGCAGCACAGGGCTGGACTTCAGCCAGCCGCAGGGTACCAGGGCTCGCCATCAGGGAATTCGGGCTCAGCCTGGGTCTGCTTCTATTTTCTCTATCTCCTGGAATGAGCCGTTTAACACTTTGGGGTTTATCTACCCCAAGGCATTGGCTGCTCCAAAGGCATTCTTAGACCTCTTGTATACAGGCAGTTTGTGCACAGTATCATGTGTCATGATGAATGTGCTGTGAAGTCCCACCTTAATACCATATACAATGTTCCTGGCAGAGGTAAGCCCTTAGTCAAGAAGAGCAAAGCTCAGCTTCATCAAACCTGAAAACCCTCAGATGCACAGAGGTGGTAGAAATGCAAAGTATTCTTTTTCCAAGCCATTTTTTCCATTCATTGTTCCATCATGACCAGTCTCAAGTACCCCCACACTTAACTATGCAATAGTAAAACAACACTTACTCAAAGGAAAAAGAAAAAACTTCGAAGACTTGAAAAATAGACAAGAAAACAAGTTAATGAGGTCAAAATAGACTCTTCAGCGTGTTAGGGAAACACCTTCTGGGAGGACTTGAAAAAAATCTTTCTTTAACAGAGCTTTTGACACTGTATAATTACTTTGTGGAGCTCTTCCAGTTTATGTTCGCAACCTACAGAAAAGAGTGTCTTGTTTAACAAAAATCTCGGGTTTTTAGAAAGCCACGTGGCTCAATATTAGAGTTGGGAACACACAGTTTTACTGAAGACATGGTTTTTGACTTCAGGCCTCTGTAAAAGCCACTAAAATGCAGGTACATTGCATGCTGTGCTGTAGGGTAGCTGAGCAAGGCTCACAGCCCAGGCTTGGATGACGACGACTGCCTCCACAGCATGGGGAAGGACCCAATGGGCCCCCTCACCTGAGCTGACTGCAACGCTGTGTCCTCCAGCCAGTGGTGAGCCTGTGGAGGAGCAGGCAGCATACCGCCCGTGCCATGGCTGATTTATGAACGGTGTCCCTGACATCCCCTCTTCCTTCTGCGTGCCTTGCAAGCAAGGTTCATGACCCCTGCCTTCAGACACACATGAGGAATTGAATGAAGAAGCCACGGCTGATGTCCCGATGGAGGCGGTGTTGTGCTCCATGCACAGCTGTCAGACAGACCATGGTGCGATGGTGGCGTTGTGAAAAAGTAGCCTTGATCTAGCAGATACACATACAGGCACCAGTGAAGATGCACAATGGCCATCAATAAGGTGAAGCTACCCAAGATCGTACCCAGCATCCCCAGTGGGTTGCAGGCACACATGCCAAACCAGATGCTGCTACACCATCAGCATTTTTGCTCGCTCAGTTGTGCCTGCCTGTGCCAGTCCTGCCAGGCTGCCGAGCCATTGGACCATGAAGGAGGACAGAAATGAAGTTCTTCATGAAGCTTGGCCCCCAAAGGAGTGGCTCTTCAGGGCATTCCTCCCAAACACAGATTGGGAAACATAATTCCCCAGTTTCCAGGTACTTCTTCTAGGCAACTATCCTAGTGTTCCTGTGCCACCCCATGATAGTCTAATGAACCTAGCAGTGGGGACAGTCGTTAGACAGGCAGGTTGAGTACCTTAGGCACAAGGCCATCAGACAGAGATGATTCAGCCCTCCGTCAGCAGAGCAGCTCAGGACTATCAGCACTTGTCTCTATGCTTGGAGATGAGGAGGGCCAGGAGACCCCAGAGCTGCATCAGACCCCAGGGCTCCTTCAGCTCTTTCATCCCAAACACCACAAATCCCAAAGGCATCCTCTCCTCCATCATATCCAGATTCTTTACCACCTCTGGAGGCCGAGGTGACCATCCCTTCCTGAAACCACTTCCTTTGACTTACACCTTTGTCTCCGAGAAGTCCTGTTTTCCATCTAGGCATACACAGTGGTCTTAGCAATTTGTTCTCCTTAAAGCCCGGAGCCCTCTGCGAGAAAGCATCTTTTCCCACACCTGCAGGTCTTGTACTCACTTTGAAATCTGAGATATACTTACGGTTCTGCTCCATTGCTTTGTGCATATGTTAATGTGAATGTGGGATTTCCATGCAACTAGAGACGGAGATTTCCTTTGGTAACCACTTCCATGATCTGTTTGAACCCTGTAGCTCAGGATCCCTTGGCAGCCTCTGTCACCCATTTTTAGTTTGCACTGCTTTCTCCTCTACCATTTACCCTCTTGTGCTCGCAAGGAGCCTTCTATAAACATTTGCCAATTTTCTCTAAAAATCTCTTCTGCATGATGTCTGTGAAAAGATTTCTAAAGACCAGTGTTTGCTATTTGTGATGCTAATTCTGTCTCCCTGTTCCCTCAGCCCCGGGACTGCCTGTACTGTAAACTGCCTGGGCAGGACCAACATTTGTCCTTTCTTTGGCACAAGGGGATGGTGGTCCAGGATGACTGATACTCTGTGAGACAGTAATAAGAGTGATAAACAAATAATCAGACTAATGCAAGGGAAAGTACTTACTGGAACAGTGGTAGTAGAGGTCAAGCAATTCCTCTAAAAAGCAAGTTATTCCAATTACCATCTTCCTTCACCCAAATTAAGCCATCAGGAACCTATGCTGGTTTGACTGACCACATTTACCCTCATCGGAACCTGCTTCCCCACTAACTCTTCAACTTCTGATACTCTTCACTTTGAGAGCCCACAAACATAAATCTGTTGTTAGAAATAAAATTTAATTTACAACATCAAAACCAGTCACATTTGGAAACAGTCTAATTCCCTGACCCTCAAAAGCACATCACATTATAATTTATCAACCATCACATTTTTAATGATGTCAGACATTTGTCATAAAATCACCATTAAATTGGTATCTAATGGCTTCTAATAAATGTCAAAATGAACTTGCAGATGCCTATTTGAAATATATTAGGAGCCATTAAACAGCAATTAAAAGGAAGTTTCACAAATAATATTTTATATTAGATATGTCACAGACCCACACAAGGAAAGGACAGTGACATTTTGAGGAACCTCTGAAAATGCTCCCTCATGCCACGTATTTCTGCAATGATGGACTGCCTACCTCCCCGGAGAGCATCCCCTGCTTCCTGGGCATCCAGAGCCCTCCCTGCAGGATGAGGCCTTGGCTGCTCGTGATACGGATGCTATGAGTCACTGCCGTAAAGCCCAGCATGGATGGGCTCATCCCCTTCTGCTCCAGAGGCAGAAAGGTGGCCCAGACCCTTCCCCAGCGTTGCCCTCCAGGCTGCCAAGAGGTGCTGGGGCAGGCAGGGACATGGGGTGAGAGGGGAGAGCTGCCAGTGGGGGGAGAGATAAACAGCACAGTGACATTTGCTAGTGTTTAGAGGTGATAGGCAGGGGAAGATCTCCAAGGGGAGTGCAGAAGATTTAGGGAAGGATGAGTGGGGAAGGGGATATGAACAGCCACTCTCCCTCTGCAGATGTGAGATGAGTGGGAAAGAGGGGTACAAAGTTGGGTCCAGGGAGAAGCTGAGGCCACCTAGTACTGAAGTTTGCATATGCACTAAACCCTGAAGTGTGCAGAGTTTACTCCTGGCTTAAAGAAGGGAGCTCATACCATTGGCACTACCCTCCCTACCACCTTTTTCCTCCAGTCCACATATTAACGAAGCTCACCCTGTGTGGTTGGTGCCATCTGGTATGAGCAATCCTGGGCTCTCTCAGGAGGGCACTGAAGACCACCTTTGTCTTCTGGCTCAAAGCTCCCCAGAAGCAGTTGTGCGCTGAGAGCCATTGATGGTTCATGTTATGCCCATGAGTCCATGCTCCTTCTGTTCTGGAGCTGTTAGGTTTAAAAGATGCATCTTACATACATATTAAGTACATGTACACACATATATATGATTTATATAGAATATACATCATCTCATTAAAAATATGCCCAGGCCTGTTGCCCCTGGTTTCTCTTGCAACACAAAGCTTACTTTCATCTGCTACACCTTGAAAATGTCTGACAAACATTTAACCTTTAAACTTTAACCAGAATTTTGTAGTATTCACATGCCTATATCAGTCCAGCCACAGTTTAGAAATAGTTAAAAAGAACTCAATCCCAGCTTGCTCCGTTCCAATGTCAGGTTCCCTTAAAAGAGCAGCTTGCTTTCTCCCATTTTTTTTTTCATGTTAGCCCTCACAAACAGGAGGGAGGGAGGAATAGGACTAGATGTGACCATTAATCCTGCCAGGGCTCAGGCCAGTGCTGTGAGAATTAGGTAAGTGGGAGGCTGCGTAGCCCGATGGGGACAGCACATTCTGCCGTGGTCGGGAGAGAGAGCAACAAACCAGCGCCTTACACAAGTAGATATCAGCAGCCAGTAATAGATCCATTGTGTCAGTACACAAATATGTTGTTATGCTCCACCTTCCGTCCTATTTGTTTCTTACAGTACTATGGCTACTTTCCTCTCCCATTTATGTAGCCCAGAATTGGTCCTGACACAGAAAAGCAAGAAAAAAATCCTGTTCCCCCCACCCTCCCCGTCGCTCATGCTGTGAAGGACCTGTTTAAACAACTGTGGAAGAGGCTGTGTATTTGCATATTAAATGGGATCAAGAAAATATGTAACATATGTTGCAAACAGAACTAATGTCTAAACACACATGTAAACCTGGGCTAACGGGTCCTGCCAAAATATTTTAACCATCTGTTTTTACTTAGCTGTTTTTGAACAAATTATGTTTATTATGTTAATTTATTTTACTGTCAACAACACCAAATGACAGAGTTGCTGCTAAACAACATCATTATATATCACATTCTGGCATAATACCAGCAGGTTTTTTTAATGCGACAGGAATAAATGCATATTAAAATGTCAATTTGTTTAAAATCTACTTCAGGATGGTAAATACATCTGCACAAATTCATCGTGTTCCAACAGGCACTGCACAGAGACTACTTAAAGATAAGGCGCATCGACAGGACTTGGAGAAAGAGGCAGGAGCGCAGAGGTCCTGTCTGGACTCCTGGCTCCAGCTTTGAGGTTGATCCCAAGAGGAGGGAAAGGGAGGGCGTGAAGAGGGGCCTAATTCAAGTTTTAAGAAGTTGTGATTAAACTTCCCACGAGTCTGTCTGCATTTGCAGCATCCAGAAAATCTCCCTTAGACAAAGAAAAACTGAAATTGAGATCAACCACGAAATAATATTGATCTTCATCCCAGTTCCACGTCCTCTTCCCCAGCATACGGTGTTTGTGTCCGGGCAGGAGTCTCTGCCCCCAGGCTCTGCCCCTGGGCTGGTGCAGGGCAGGGACACCCAGTGCCGCAGGCAGCTGCTGCTGCAAACCCACATCCAGTGCGTGAGGACAGTGAGGGGTGCTCTGGAGACCCCAGCATCCTCTCAAAAATCCCTCAGCAAAGAAGTTGCACGGTATTTTCTGTACCAGCTCCTCTCTCTTGCTCCAATAATTTTCTGCTCATTGCCCAAAAGCAAATCTTTGTTTTGGCAGGATTTTTTTGCTGACCCCCCTAAGAAGAAAGACCTCTTCTCTGGAAGCGGAGGGTCCATCAGTGTCTTCCCTGCCCTCCTGCCTGCCCCCCTTCACTGTCCACAATTGTAAAATCATTCCTCTTCCCATTTCCAAAGTCAGTACCTGTTCTCCTAAATCAGTCTCCTCCCTGAGCCCTGTTCCCATGTAGAAAGTTGCTCACACCTTCCCTAACAAAAACAACTTTTTCTCCGAATAACTAGTGCTAAATCCCATCTTCTTCTCTCACGCAGGCAGTGTGATCTCCTCTGGCCTCATTTTCCTTCCAGTACCGTTCATGGAATGGCGTAGGCTGCTTTTTTTTGCCTTATTCCCCTCTCAGGGCCACACTCATGGGGCTGACCTCCCCTCACACGGTGAAGGGACCCGGCTTCTTCCAGCTCTGGGCCTGCACACACTTTTACACCACTCTGCAGGCAGGTCAGGAAAGTGGTCAGAAAACCCCACCCTACCTCAATTCATCCTTTGCAGCAGTGGGAAAATAGACTATGGCCCATACAGCTGGAAGCAGAGATTTTTATGTGCTCCAGAAGACGACTAGAAAAATTGGAGAAGTGGGGAGTCCTCTGGGTTTTCAGCCAAAAACCAGACAGAAGACGAACTGACTTTCCCTCCCAAATATTCCTCCTTTCTCTCTTGTGCCCACATCTGAAGCGCTGAACCCCACACACCACCCTCGCCTCCATCCAGTGCAGCCCTCTGGGGCTGTCTCAGTGATGGCCAGGTAGTATAAATGCAGCAACTGGGACATGGTAGGACAGGCTATGGCATTTTCTTTGGTGTTTTTATATGGACCTCAGAGAGAAGAGAGAGCAAAATGAGCCTGAAGTCTTCAGAAACACTGAAGAACCAGAATGGAACAAGATGAAAGTGGAACAAGCGGAAAAGCCCAAGATGAGAGCACGAGCGCAGGGAGTGCTCTCTAGCCATCATGAACCACCCTGCTTCCAACAGTTTGCTCCGGGAGCTGAAGGAACTTGTGACATATAAGCCAGTGACAATGTGATATATTACAGGATATGGTACAACATAAAATACAATCAGACCATGGTCCTGCAAAGACCCATGCATATGCGTAACGATGCACATGAACAGTCCTGCTGAGGCCCCAGGAATTACTCCGGCGCAGATGTTTGAACACATGCACAAAACCTTGCAGAACCAGAGCCCAGGAGAGGTATGGTCAAGGAGGAACTCTCCTGCCCTGAGAAATCCTAACACAGCATAACACTGCCTCTGATATTGAATCAATTAGCTGAGAAGCAACTAGTAAGGAAATACAATATTGCTTTCTGCAGATTAAGGAGCAGGCATCTTGGGGCAAGATTTTGTTTAAGACAAGGAACAGGCTCCTTTTGATTAACCTCAGCCTTTTGAGAAGTATAGCAAAGAAATACTATGCACATAAATATTTTGATATCTCGCTAACAAATATTATAAGCCATGCCATGTTTAAACACCCTTCCCTGTCATGACAAGGGCTGTTCACGTAGGATGGTAAAGGAATCATTGTTTATAATGTCCACTATAGCACTAGACTTTGTCAAGTGCAGCGACATGTGAGAGGCAATGCCACACAGTGCAAAGCTTAGGGGAATTCCCCCTCCCCTCTCTAAATTCTGGTTTTATGAAGGGAAAGGTTACATGGTTTATATTTCAGGAGTTGAAGTCCTGAGAAAATAAACCTCAGTCCAAGTACTTGTCCAGCATACAACAGATATTCCATAAAATGTATGGGCTGATTTCACGCATATGGCTGCTCATTTTACAAGGGGATGATTAAGATGGTCATGGTTATGTTGGCTTTTAGTCCACAAATGCCTCAGCTGTTCTGGATTCATTTAAAATCATAATGTACCTCTGTGTGCAAAAAGCAAGCAGCCAGCACTCCTCTGCTCTCGCCGTCCTGCAAATCCAGCTCTGTGCTTTTGACGGTGTTTCCAACATGGTTCATTAGTCGTTATTGACTTAGGCGGTCCACCTCTTTCTTCTTGCAGCCTGCCATCTCCCTCTGCTCTGGCACCAAAGAGGCCCGGGGAGTGGGCAGGGCTGCCTTTGGGAAGAGATGAATTTTTATTGCAGTTTGCTGGCTTCCACCCCCCTTCCTGCTGCCTTTCTTGCTCTTTGATATCTCCCAACTGGTGTTTCGCAGCCTGCCTCCCAAGGGGTGCCAGCCTGCCTGGCCCCGGCCTTCCAGCCAGAGCGCACCGAGCCGCTCTGCCGGTGCTTTCAGAGGAGTAATTTGTTGAGAAGTGTTACTAGTGCGAGTGCAGTTCAAAAGTGCTTTTTCCCCCCACAAGACTGAAACTTCAGTGCTTGCACCTCAACCCAAAAGAGAAACGTGCCTGGTACCATCAGGAGAACCAGTCTTTCCCCCCTGAGGATGGAGAAGGCTTTTGTGGTGTGTTCTGGGTGGTGCAGCATCGCGCGATGTTATTCCTGACGTACCCCATCCCCTCTCCGGGAGTCACACAGAGAGTGATTAAAATTGCAGGCTGTGACTGAAAAAACATAACCACCTTCTCCCATTTTAATCTGATTTGGTCATCTCAGGCTTTTCATGCACACTCTATTTGATACTTCCTGCTTCAGAGGTTTTTCTTGCTGCAGCTGCCCAGCATCCCTTCCCCTCACTCTCCTCCACGTCTTTTCCTGCACTTGGTTTATCTCTTCACTGTAAAAAGGAAAGGCATTTATTGCTTCATTCACATTAAGTGATTATCATGTAACAGAAATAAACTGCTTGTTCCTATATAATCATAGATTGCTTTGCAGAACGCAGGCTTCAAACAGCAGAGGTAGAAGTCTGCAATGTTTTCCTCTGAAGCAATCTTTGTTTCTTAAAAAAGCCAACAAAACAAACTCTAAAACCCTGAAGTCAGTATCTTCCCGCAACTGCAGCTGATTTCCTGTGTAAACTAAAACCATGTGATATTCCATAAGTGCTTCCAGCTCTAAATTACAGGAAATGAAAACCATCATGGAAAAGGAAAGCTTTGGACTAAATTCCCAGATCAGATATCATTATAACTCCATTTCAGTCTGATTACAATTTGGATGCTTTCTAACATACCTGTTAGTAATTAAAGGAGCTGATAACAGCTGTTAGAGCACAAGTCACCCAGGGCCCCACTGCAGGACAGAGACATCTTCCACACCCAGGGCAATGTCTCAGAGGTGCCACAGCTGAAATCATGAGCTGAGGTTGATCAAGGGAAGCATTTTTATGTAGTCTTTGTGAAGGTCAGGCTCTGAACTTTCAACTGTATTAAACTGTGTGTGCCATACGCAGTCATGGTTTGCAATTAGCTGGCCACACACCCACATCTGCACATATACGTGCTGTTTCACCATCAAGGGCTGAATGGCTGTGCATCTCTTCATTGCTCAGTAACATTTTTTGCAACAAGGAAGAAAGAGTTGTGCAAGGGAATATGAGCCAGTGCTGGTACAGAGCATATGCATTACAAGCACATAGGAAAAGAGAGGAACTGATCTCACCCCGTCCCACCTGAATTTGCAGTACATGCTTGGTCCTTTGGCAGTGGTGCTGTCTACTGCTACTTAGAAGGCTGAGGGCTGCTCTAATCCCATAGAAAGCTGTAGAAGAGATTTAAACCATATTTGCATGCTACTGTAATATGCACCATGGAGTCTGAACGTACAGGAGATCTCCATGTTTTCCCCATCGGTCCCTTGACAGAGAACACCCACAGCCCCTCATAGCTGCGTTGAACGCACCACATAGTTAACAGCCCTCCGCCTTTCAGGTGGATTCTCTGTAGGTCTGACTTGCTGGCAAGACAAGTGGCCAAGCTGAGATTTATGGACACTTGTCCCAGTGTTCTCATCCCGTAAATGACTGCAGAAAGGAGATTTTCATTCCTGTGACTAGTGCATTCTCTTAATTTCTGCAGAGTATTTGTGTCCTTCAAGGCACTAAATCAGCCTGGCACAACTAAGAAATAGGAACTTCAATTAAACAAATTAATTGCAATGCTCTTATACAATTTGTTAATTGATATGCTAGGAGATTTTTTAGTTTGTTCAGCCAAGATCATTATAATTTTCCTTTTGAACTGATGCAGTGAATAATTATCAGACTGAAAAGAAGTTGAGGCGAAGTACTCATTTTAAGGACGGTTCTTGGGTACAGTATTATTCATTTCTTATTTCAAATGTCACAGGAGCAAAGCATCTCTCTTACTATGGAAGGGAGTCTTGCTGGGTGTCAGACCAATGCCTGTATTCCACAGTCACCCTTTCAGATGTTTTAGCTGTTGCTGTCACTTCCTTACATGTAAAACATTTGGGGCAGCCTGGATGCCCTGCGCCTCTGGATGTTAAATTCTAGTCTGTCCTGTTCCTGGTATTAGGAAAGCATTTCTATAAACAGGATATTTCAGCCATCAATACATCATTCACATGTAGGTAATCCATTGATTTCTGTCTTGTTACCAGAATGAGGCAGATGCTCCAATAGGGCAGAGGGTCACACGCCCGATGCCAAAGGAACCAAGACAATTTGCACAAATTGAGGACTTCAGCCAATACTTTTTATAAGCTCTTCTTGCTGAAGGTCCCAAATGAGAGGCTTCAGTGCCAGCAAAATCAGTAAAGTGAACAGCTTTACCTTGTTCCCTACCCAGCAGACATTTCTGTTAGGGTAGGTCATTAGTTATTCCTGAGGTTGTTAGGTTATCACATTGAATCTTAATCCATCTAATTCATCCCAGCACACTCCCATTTGTTTCTAGTGCTTGCCTTTTAAAATACCATTAAATCATGTCAAAGGCCCTCTCTGCACCTGCCAAGAAAGCTGCATGCATTCCCCAATTTTATTTGCCAGGTGAATTGTATTTAGTATATTCCTGGAGAAGACAGCTCACTGCAAATCCTGTTTCTTCTTCTCCTATTTCTCCTTCCCAAGCACACTTCCTCACATGCACTGGGGGTTTTATCTTTAAGATACCCGGCTGAGCCTGGGCTCAAGTCAGTCAGTGTTGACCTGAACAGATGCTGGTGGGTTTCCACTGCCTCGAGCTAGCCTGGGTGTCCCACTTTCTCTTGCTGAGAGAAGTTATCAGGGGGAAGAAAGAGGAAACTTACTGCCTTTGATAGTGTAATGCGAAAATAAAGGAATCCCAACACCACCTGCGCTTCTTGTGCATAAAACCCTTTGGTTAAAAATTCTTAGCAGGATACTAAAAATAGAGATACTCCACTGAGATCAGTGCACAGCTTTAAACCAAACATAAATTAGTAAAGAAATGGCATACTCAGTCCTAGATAGCTTGTAGTGAATTAGACCAAGGCTTTTATAGAACAAAGGAATCTAAAAAAACCCTAATCTCACTTTGAAGGAAAAAGGTCTCTGATCACTCCACCTGCCTCTTCTCTCTGTGCCAAGAAAAACTCGAGTATACACCAAAAATACTGAAGGAGAGTTGAGTGTTGCATTAAATTTATGTACCACTAGAGACTAGGGTTGAATGTGCTGACTGAACTGATTCTTATAACTTAGATGGGAAAAATCCATACCGCAAAACACCTTACTTAGGTTGGTTTAACAAAAACTATTTACCCAAGAAAGAAAAAAACCCTGAGTGCTGATAGCTTTCTTTCTCACCCAAGAAGCAAGAAATGTGCATGGACAGAGCCTGATAATTTTTTCTAGCTGCAAAATACAACAGAAGAAGGAGGGGAGTAGTTTGTTAGACCGGGTAAAGGATTTTCCACAGAAAAGAAGCAGGATTTGCAGAGCTTGTGTTTGTGCATGTGTCATTGATTAAATGTTTACAATTGGTACAAGATTTGAAGGCACACAGGGAACCAGGACATCCTGGGGTCGTGCTGATGTTGCCTTAGTCATCATGGTGAACCTTAGGGAATGTGTTGGGCCTTGTATTTCTGAGGCCATGTGTCTGGGCCAGACCTCCCTGCTCTCGAGCCGTGATGTGCCCGTTACCTTATGGCAATGCCTGTTTGCAGGCTCTCAGCTTATGGATACAATTAGACTGTGGATTTTGGTTTGGGGGAGCAGGCAAGGAGCACAGGCTGGAGACGGATGAGGTAGAGAAATGCAGAGGGTAACTGGGTTGCTGCAGCCGCGTTCATTGGCAGTGACTATAGGGCGAAAGTCACTTCCACCCTAAATTACATTAGCTGAAGAGAGCAGACCCCTAATCTCACATGGCCAGGCCGTGTCCCCACACTTTGTCCAGTGAGACCCATGCAGGAAGGTCATGACCTGTGTGTCGGGATGAGGAGTTAGGGAGCACCCTTGGGAGGGACTGGGGCGCGCGGGGCAGGGAGAGGGCGAAGGGGCTAAAGCTAGAACAGGGCCCTGGGCAGGCTCAGCACCAAAGATGTGCAAACCTGCTTTAATTAAAAATTCAGGACCTTGAAACCTTGCTGGGAAGCCAGAGTGTCCAAGGGTGGCATTTGCTGCAGCCGTGGTCTGTAGCAGCATGTTCGGTGCCTGTGCCCGCACAGGGCTCTCCACTGAAATTGCCAGGGAGGTTTCCAATTAGCACCAATTGAGGCAAGTTATTTTGGGGTTTTAATCGGGCAGACATGCCTCCCCTGGGAAGCAGCGTGGGACCGCCCGCTCGCATTGCGTAAGCCGCCAAAAAACCATTAAACTTATAGTAACCACGCTCAATCACTACCAACCCACGCTAGATTTGAACCATCCACTGAAAGGTGAAAGGTTAATGTGAGCTAATTTTTTTAATCATTGCTGTAACTTTAGGAAGAAGCTCTGTTAACCTTTTGGGGACTGCTGACTGCCTGCCTGGTGTTCGTTTGGCTGATCCTACGGGCTACAATCATGATAGGGTAGTTTCCCAAGAGAACAAATAAAATCCAAGAGGTACATTTTTCTTCTCAGCGCTTGCCTGCTATAACACTGCACCCTTCATTAAAAATGTGATAAGCCATGCAATGTATTTTCCTGTATGTTATAGCCTTTAATCTTTAATGTTAATGACAGAAATGTTACCATTAGCAGGACCATATTTTGCTCCACACTTTAGACATTCTTTTGTAACCACGTTTTCCTGTCCTCTTTCAGGCAGATGGTAACTATTTCAGTTTGAATTCCTTTTTATATTAACATAAAGAGAATTTGAAAAAACAAACTAAGCTATAATATAACTAAAACAGAAGAACCTACGGCAGCAAAATGTCAAACACTTTTTTCCTAGCCATCACCACCCTTTGACTTCGCTGTTACTAGGTATGCGCTTTGAAACTGAAGTCAGTTCTGTAAATACTGCTGACGAAGAGGAATCAATCCACCACCATCACCAAGTCATGTTGACCTGAGTTGTGCACTGCACAGATCTTAGAGGACAAATTATTGGCTGATCAATTAGAAAATTCATGTGTTTACGAAGCATGTGAAAGCCATGTTGGAGTGTAGGGTTTGGTCCAACAGTTAATAATAAGGCTGGTAAAGAAATTCCTGAAGTCTAATCCCAGCTACATGTTTCTCTGTGTCCTTTATACAATTATTTGCACCTTCCTTTGTAGCTGTTAAATGTTGATAATAGCACTGATGCCTGTATGTCACACCAGTTTTGCGAGGCGTCATTAACTGTGTTGCATCTACTTAAGGTTAGCATCACATTTCCAATACAGTTACAGCCAACACCCCGGAAATGCTATGGGATTGACCACAACTCTTCTCAAGGTAGGAAAGCAGTTATGAAGAAATAAATACATCAAATCTGAGGTGGGGACCAGGGGGTGGGGGCACAAGGAACATCTTTCTTATTTATGTGCAGGGTGCCAAGCATAACAGGGTCCAGTCTGCTGCATGCCATTGCTGTGCCCATAGGGACATGGGAGGAATAAGGCAAGATTTCAGTCCTCACCTTGATCCAGAAAGAGTTTCCTTCAAAAATGATCTTTCAAGCACAAGGCTTGGGGTTGTGCAATACCCTCCCACCACTTCCAGCCCTTCCTGCAGGCGGTTCCTCGGTCCTTGGCAGTGACGGAGGGGTACCTGGGGCACCAAAGTGTGTTCTGGCCAGGAGGCACCTGTGGACTTGAATAGCCAGTCTGGGGGACGGCCAGGGAATAGCGATCTGCATGACAGGCAGTGGTCTTCACAACTCATGAGATTCCTGGAGATGTCAGAGCAGGGACAGATTTTAAGGAAGAAGATGGACATTTGGATACTATGGCCTCCAGTGACTTCTGTTCATTAAGGCTAAGGAAGGGGATGGGGTACCTATGCAATGACAGACATTAGTGACACTATCACAGGCAAGGACAAGTGATAAATTGCTGATAGCGGATCAGAGGGGACAGACTCTGCTCCTGCAGTGGCCCCACTTTCCTTTTCTCCTCTGGAGACTGGGCCTGTGGCCTGAGACATCTCCTTGCCACACTGATCTGCAGGAGGAGGGCAAGCACAGTTTCTCCTGTTTTGAATCATAGTTTAATCCTGTTGTCATGGGCTGTATAACTCATCCTTGAAAATCATTATATCTTAGCACTAAAACCTTTCTCCAGGCACCTCAGCTCCCTGGAGCAACACTCCTCCATGCCGGGGCTGTAACTTGAGTTTGAGCCACAGTGCACTGGGGAGCAGCGGGGCTGTGCGGGGAGCCCAAGCTGTGTGCTGCTCAGCATGAAGCCAAAGGGACAGGGAAACCTGAGGTTTGAAAACAACTCTTGCCTGGTCAACATGTGCCTGGTGAGCCATGGGCTCTGTGTCACCGGGAGCACTCTCCCCGACAGAGCGCAGGTAAGCCGGTCACTGGTGAGCTGCTGGTGGTGAGCCTTCATCCCTCTGATGGTGGGTTTGGGTGACAGGGACAGGACAAAGCCTTCCTGGAGCCAACGGCAGAGTCAAAACTTGGTGAAACTCTTGAATGCAGGAAGACACGGGGTCATCTGTGCTTGCAGAAGTCCCAGCTGCTCTCCAGCCCCTTGGCTGGCAGCAGTAGCAGGACCAGGACTGCCCTGCCCGGCTGGGGGGAAATCCAGCGAAATGGAGATGCTGTTGACAAGCAGCCCAGTCCTCGTGATCACAAGGCACTAACCCCTGCCAAGTTGCATAAACCTGAGCCCAGTGCATTTACCCCCATGACAGCAGGGGAAGAGCTCTGGCTAGCGGGCACCACCCGAGCTGCTGCAGGTTATTTTGCAGAGTCGGGGGCCTGAAGGCTCCCATCTGATGAGAGCAAGAACCACCAAGGATAAGAATCCTCCTTACCCTGAATAAACAGAAAAGTGCATCTTTCACAAGCTGGAGTAATTCAAAACTAATGGAGGTTGTCCAGCACAATACTTTAAGTCTTCGGAAATGTTTCACCTTAATGCTACTAACAACATTTTACTGAGCTGGATCACAGCAGTCACATTTGACTAGTTTTTATGCCTTAAGTGTGAGCGCTGCTTTTGATGTCTCAACTTACTTGCAGACGTGTGCATGTATGCTTAGCTATAGTGGTGTATCCATTATGTGTCTACATGATCTTGAAGGGAATACAAAATTAGGAAGACATGGATTACTAAGAGTCTTATTCTGAGAAATTGTTTGCATGTGTGCACACATATTCTGCTAAATATATGTAATGAATTCTGGGGGAATAGGTAGACAGGTGTATGTGTTCCCTATTTACCAGACTTTGACACTAGGAATACGGTATTTCAAATAAAAAAACCAGCTTCTCACAATATCAGGTTATGCAGAGAACTTTGTTTGAGAATTTCAAGGTTTTGTTCCAAAAATTTATTTATTAATTTGAAAGTGATCACAGCCACTTGCTCTGCCTTGGCACTCCAGTGAGGGCACGTGAGCCACATGGACAGCAGGGAAGAGGCATCCGCCTCTGTTGGGGATTTTTCTGGTTTTCAGCATTTTTTAGGGCAGGGACCATTATGGCTCTACTGAATTTAATGTTGGCAGTGAGTGCAAATATGATCTGAATATCAAATCAAACCTTTCATGAATTAGGCTCGGCTGAGATGGGACAGGTCTCTGGCTGAGCAATAGGGGACTTCAGAGACCTGAGTATCATTACTTCTGAAAATATAAGCCCCTACAACCCGCCAGGTTTCTGCATAGTTAGATTATTTTTTCCCCATTTTATTCTATATTAGATTTGGTCCTGAACACCACACATTTTAGGCATTGATGGACCTTTTCTGCCTCTTATCTGTAATTTTTGCTATTAATTTTAAGCGCACAAAGCTAATATTTGAAGATCAGCAGCCTCATAGCCATAGTCCTTTTTTGAGGAAAACCTGAACTTTTCAAAATTCCATTTAAAATTCTAGTGGTGGCAATGTGTAAGGACTGTAACTACCGAGGGTCCTGCAATACCGGGACAGCTCCAAGTAGCCATTCAATGGAAGGATGCTCCCTTTAAAGCCTCCGTGTGCCTGACCCAATAAATCAGTATTGTTTCAATCTTCTATTTTCATTAACAGCTCTATATTATAGGGTTGACATCATAAATCTTAACAGCCGCTGAGGCTCTGCTGTGATTGATAGTGTGAATGTTTTTCTGTTACTCACATTTGCAGCTATTGTCCGTATGATCCCTGCTAACGTGTTTGGAGGGTGTTCTATATTACACCAAATATTGGCACCCTTTTCTGGATTTAAGAGGAATATCCCTTGCAATTATAACGCAGTAGAGTTAAAATTTAGGTGGTGATCCACATCTAGCAGAGCAAGCACTGAATCAGCAATGGGCTTAATTAGCACAAGGGAGAAACTTTTGCCCTCCAAGGAGCTGCGGGGCTCTTCCTTGGGAAGGGAGGGAGGCATATGGACCCTCCTTGTCATCATCAGTTTGGTTGCAATTTATTTTGTTACATAAAGTTCCTGCCTTGGTGATTTTATCTGTCTATTTCCCTGTAAAACAGTATGCACTTTAGCATACTCATTAAATAATAACAATAAATATTAATTATAGGCAGTTCTGGTTTTACCACACCATACCTGTCAAAAGCCAAAACTTTACTTCATCCTTTACTATAATATTATAAAATACATGTTCAGTTTTCCCATCTTTTAACGGACAGCTAATATAAATAGTCTCCCTTTTTTGATTCTTGGAATCTGAGCAGCTCGATCTCTGCTACTAATGTCTTCTTATGTCTCCAGAGGGAATAAAGCAGAAGAAAGAAGATAATATTTAATCAAAGACAACTCAAAATGGTAGTTTTGCTGTGCAGACGTAAGCAGAGTTATTGGTTCTCTCAGGATTCCTTTTTAAGAACCATAAAAAAATACCGCACTTAAGAAATAAGAGTTAATACACACTTTTAAGAAGTGTTTTTATGTTTGAGGAAAGGATTCAACTCTAATACATTATTGGTTGAATCTTAAAACATTTATGATGTTATGAAGACAAGGTTTTTATTATACATTTTATCTTCACTTCTTCATTTATTCCTTACTGTAAAATCAAATAATCAGCCATACCTTGATATTTTGCTGCTGTAAAATGGAACCTAAACAACCCATGAAAGTGGAAAATTGTTCAAGTAATGTGTGAACCTGTAGTGATTGAACCTTAACTAAGTAATGGACTATAGGAGGTACCCATCAGATGTTTTATGTTACTCCAAGGTCTCTTTCTCTCATTCATGGCGTAAACAAGTATGGAGAAGTCTTCACGCCATTAACATTGTTGGACAGTAGCATTTTCAAAATGGGTTTCCCACATGTCTTCTTTTCTACTTGGGAGAAAATGGTATGATCAAAGCTACCCTACAAAGGCTATCAGACACTACAAACGAGGTATCTGCATACTGTCCAGCAGAAAAAATATGTGCATTACTGAGACAATTTATTTCAAGATTCCTTTCCCACTTTTTAATGGCGTCAACTGGAAATTACTAGGGAACTTCCAAGTGTAAATTTGGTCTGAATTGCTGGAGACTAACCACATGAAAGGCAAATATAGAGTAAAAATAGTATAAGCAGCTTAAAGGCTTATAACTATAGATGAAAGATTATATTCTGCATGGGAGTTTTGCAGGCAACTCAGACAAAAGTGTTCAGTGTCACTAACCCGTTTGTCTCTTCCCATCACAAAAAAATGTGTATTTTAGGATGAGAAACCTCAGCAAATAAAGATGGAAATGTTACAAGCTGCTGGACTACCTCATTTTCTTTTAACCCTGTACCATTTTGCAAGTACTTTTTTAGTTCCCTTTCTGAAAAATAAATAAATGCAGACTGTGCTACTTAATAGCATTAAAAGCATCAGTCTGCTCTGCTGGCTGGATCTGGATCAAACCGTGGAGATCAAAAAGAATATAAATGTACCTGATATTCCAGCATATCCAGAAATAAACCGCATGCAATAGAAGGACTAAAGAGAAGAAGAATATATGTTGAGTATTTTTTTCCCAATGTTCCTTCACAGTTACTGGATTAACTCACCCTTCATCCCTTCTTTACTCATTCAGATCTTGACTCTTTTATCCTCTGCTGGCAAATTGAAGGTCTGCCTTGTGGTCAGAGGTTACTGAATTAATCACTTTAAACAAGAGCTTTGCTGAGGTTTCAGAATTTCTAGTGTGACCTATTTCTCCTCTCTGTTTTCCACAGCTTTCCCAGCTTTTCTCCTGTTGTTTGTAAAGGAAAAATCAGTGGAATAAGATCAAGAGTCAGAAAATGCCAGGAAATGAGCAGTCTTGTGGCCCAGTTTACAGGAAGGCGAGTGGCTGGTATTCCAAAGCCAGGAGGGCTGGCTTGGTTGCCAGCATCTCTCCGGTGCAGGATCTGGCCGCAGCAGTAGAGGAGGTAGCGACCACAGTGCCGGCGTGGCTGCCGGTGGGACTTGCAGGCTGAGCCATGCAGGTTCTGCAGCAAAGCCCCGGATGACAAGTGTCCTCCTAACGTTAACATTGGCATCCACCCCCAGCAGCTGCAGAGGCAAGATCCCTACCCCGTTACCTGGTTCAAACAACTGGAAATGCAAGATTCTTAATCTTACAACCAATATAGTTTTCAAATTACCATTATACGAGCATTGGAGTTGCTTAGAATTTGGCGGTTTTACTTGTTGGGTACCAATAATCAGCTCTGCAGGGAGCAAATCATCAAAATAAAAGAAAGCCTTGGCCCAGGACATTTTGGAAGTCTGAACTGTGATCAGACAAGATGAATCAAGAGGAATTCATGCCTGCTCTGCTACAGAAATTGAACTATGGAGACTGCACTTGTACAGCGGTACTGTCTGGGGAGCGGTCGAGTCTCTTGCAGCAGTGTGCATGCACAGGGACGAGTGTGAGCTAAACTATCACCAGGCACTTCTGTACATCAGAAATGTGTCCCTTTTCATGCACTGTATAGCCTCTATAGCTAAGCAGTAACTCTGGTGACAAAAGTTGCCATCCTGCATGTCTATACCATAAACAGTGTTCCTAATACGAAAGTGCGGTGTGCACCTTACCTAGAGACCAGACAAAATGAGGGTGTAGATATATATTTATTTTCGCAGTGGTTTATGCCACATGGTCAAGAACAAGTCAGCTGGAAGAAAAACAGCCATTTTTTTTTATCATCGTGTTCATTTTCCAGCTGAATCCATCCCCCTTTGCAGGTCCCCAATGCAATCGCACAAATGGATGTGTGCTTGGGCAGGGTGGATGGAGAGACTTAGCAAGGGTCCTGGGAGATGTGTGGGCAGGACTGTCCTTGGATGCCAAAGTACTCTGAGTGCCTCATTTATTGACCTGTCCTTTGGTCCAGAGATTTCCCCTTTTGCAGTCATCTCCTCTCTTGTAACATGGTGGGGAGCAATTTCCATGAGCATTAATATTCCAGGGGCATCACAGGAGCAGCAAATCCTTTGAAAAGTAGAGAAGCTCTTTCTAGCTATTTCCCTTTGGAGCCAATTCCAATGCAAACCTGCAGCTGAACAACTGTCCAGTGACTAATGCAACAATTGTACCTTGACCAGTTGCAATATTGCACTTGGGACTTTTCTATGTACTCCATTTCCACTGAACCAAATAGGATTTAAAGAAAATGCTGTAAGATTTAGTGAAATGAGGGTTGTGGTTGGGAGCCAGGGCCCAAGCATATTTTCCCTTGGTTTATGGTCTCTCAGATATATGAAAAGTAATGAAAAAAATAGCATTTCTCACTCACGCGCACAGGGAAGTTGATGTAGATGGGAAGAAAAGGGCACTGTCTGCTCAGCCCTTGCCCCATCGCACCCTCTCACCCGCCGGCACTGCTCTCAGGCATTCTGCAAGCATTAACTGCCTTTAACTGGATTACTCTATTTCCTAGTCCTTCGATCTCCAGTACACCTTGAAAAATTGAATTTAAAATGTAAAATAAAAAAAGAACTAATTCCATTAACTCAAAATAGGTCTCTAATTGACCTCTTAATATGGTGTATTTAACATGACACTGTACCATTTTCATATGTAAAGGGGATGATTCTTAATAATTCAGTGCTTCTATTTTCATTCTATAGAATACATCTTCCAAGGGAGCGGGGAGAAAATTGTGAATTCCTGACATTTATCACTCCACCACAGAAATGAAACTGCAGCTGCCACTGACATGAAACAGGACATTTTACACCTGCCTTCTCATGCTTTGCTTTTGCAGTGTTGGACTCCAAAAACTTACACTTTTTATATTAGTAAACATATTGGAAACATGTATGTGAACATACTTTTTCTTAATCTTTGCAGTAATAGGAGGGAGAAGGTGCTGACAATCAGCATTTCCTATCCCAGGATCCAGCTCAGACTCACAATTATTCTGAGGAATAAAGTGTGTGCCGAGCATAAGTAGTTAATTTGATTTCACTTGGGGCTCGTCGGCAGCCTCTGCCCCTGCCACCTCCCTCTCCCCAGCCAGCCCAACCCCTCCACCCCCAGGACGACACTGCGCATTTCATCTAAACCCTCTCGGATTAAGCGGGCGTGTAATTTACTCCCACAGTAAGGTCCATTGCAACTGCGGAGGTGATGTAAAGGGGAGTTTGTTTAAACAAGAACCTGATCCTTCATGTTAAGACTGCAGACCTGCGTGAAAACCCCTCTTGTTCAGGCTGTCAGCAAAGCCTTTAATTTGCATTCAGTCCTGCATTCATCTGGGATCTGTGTGTGGTATTGACTGATGTTTTATTATTGTTCGGTGAATAAAAATATTTAAATGAAGA
The DNA here is from genome assembly GCF_030936135.1 of Gavia stellata. Classification (NCBI taxonomy): domain Eukaryota; kingdom Metazoa; phylum Chordata; class Aves; order Gaviiformes; family Gaviidae; genus Gavia; species Gavia stellata. The sequence goes on along the minus strand of NC_082599.1, from coordinate 17,080,391 downwards.
ACAACTCAGTTTCAGGAAGGTCTTTATACAGTCACACAACATGCATCTCCCGCTGCTGTGAGTGTAGGAGGCAGGGTGTTTTTCTACCACTTAACATGTAAAGTCTGACATATTTTAAGAAGATTATCAAAATGTAGCTTTAGAAATCACCTTGAACATAAAAACAAAGAAACAAATCAATAGTCTTTTGAGAATTTCCCTCAGCTAAACTCTTCCAATGTGCTGGTTTTACTTTTATTACTCCTTTCTGCCTTTGACTGCTGGGGGGGATGGGGACACACAGCAGCGGGGGCCTTTTCACCCAACTAGGGTATACGGACCAGGAAAGCAGGATACATCCTCCAAAACCAAATGTCAGCTGCAGTTAAGGTGAACTGCTCCATTTTAGGAGGCAGCAAGTTACCTTGTGCTTCAGTGGAAACCTCAGCACCAGCACGAGAGGGGAACCGGGAAAGGAGGTGGGTCTTCACCGACATGGAGTGTGACAGCTCTCGGGCCACCGGTGCCTCCTCCTTCGGAAATGCTTTGTTAGAGACCACACAAGGGAAAGCGTCATTCTCAGCTCTGCAGTATTTCCTCTTCTCACGGACTTTGTATTTTATATAGCTGACAGTATGTTTGTTACAAACCAACCTTCAGATGCGTGCCGACAGGACACGCTGGAAATTGTGCCTCCAGACCAGGGGATTTCTTAACCATAGGCCTCCAACATCTGCTGCACACTTGTTGCACAGCTGGAACACAAACAGAGATTTTAATTTTGCTCTTTGAATTTTGCATTCCTGTTTTTAAATGCTGTTTGTGTAATTTATGCCTTGCAAGCCCACAGAAGTTTGGTGGAAAGGAACCTCTTCTTTATTTGAACTGTCTGAAGTGCACTATTTCTTTTGGCTTAATTTTTCCCTGCTTCTAAGCTTATGTATTATCATCTGACAAATTGGATCTATTCTTTTCCAGCAAGTTATTTGAACACTTACTTGTAGCTGCTTTTAAGAACAGTACAGCTTTCAGGTACTTTCATTGTTATTTTATGTGCCAGATGTCGTTTGTTTTCCACAGCTGGAGCATTAGAAAGATGTTGCGTAAGATCCATCAATTCTTTTACAAATATAAATTAAAATCTACAGATAAAAGATAAGCGGGTCCTGCAGAACCCAATACTGCCGTATTTCACTTGTCTCTTTGTGCTGAAGTGAGTTCAGGCTTGCAGTCACCTCCCTGCCAAAATACAAGCTCACTGCTCATCTTCCCTCTCCCTGGGCTTCCCCAGCCATTCTGCTTCTCTGCACTTCATTGACTGCATTTGACTTAACATGCCCATTGACCACAACTTGAAGCACAGAAAGAAACCCTTCTTTATTCAAACCTTCAAGGCAAGCTGAGTAAGCCTTTTGATTACCCTCCATTGACTAGCGTCACCCACATTAGCAGATTTACTTTTGATACTTAGAGTTTCATTAAAGGTAAGATGTGCCCTGCAGTTTAGCCACACTCTGTGCAACCTCTTTTTATTTCTTTCTTTTGGGGGTTATTACACAGAGGAATAGTTGATGTCTTTAAGTTATTATAAAGTGCCCTGAATACCACCTCTGGGGGCTGTGGGATGAACCCATGGAAGGATCCCCCTGGCTCGGCACATTGAGGTGATACGTTGTTGGACTCTCTCTCCCTTCAAAGGAGGTTAAATGCAAACAAACACATTTAGCTCAGTGGGGATCAAGCTGGGCAGCCAACACGTGCATCCAGCTGAGAGCTCTGTGAGGTCTGGGTGACACTGACTTTCTTCAAAGGAAAAGACAGAAACAAACTGATTTTATGAAACCCATGAAAGCTGCCTTTGCAAATCACAGCTAGAGAAATGGAGGTTTCAGTTAGGCAGAAAGCTAAATTTACTCCCAAGCCCCATGATAACAGCGACTCGTCCTTCTTTGAGAATTGCTTGTCCCTGCGTATCTGTGTGTGCACCGCTTCAAATGTTCATGAGATGGCATTTGTCACTGTGTGTTTCCTTTGCAAAGCGTCCTGTCTCACCGGGGTAGTGCACACAGTGGCAGGGCTGCCAGGGTCCATGTCTCAGTTGAGGACAAGAGTAAATAGCCCCGTACCACATGCAAAGCCAGACAGTGCATAAATTACTGATGTGCCCAATCTGCAGAAATCTACAAAATAGCATCCTTGAAACATTCTACATATTTTAACATTTTAATTAAATACATGTTTTATGCATTCATGCCATAAGTACTTTATGGCCACCGACTCTGCAGTCTTCTGGACTTAAAACCTCCAAGACATACAAAAGGGAATACCCCACATATGGGATTAGAGGAGTCTTCTTCAGGTGCCAGGACTCAATATCTTTCTGTTTTATTTTTAATGTTATAGATAGGGTAGATCAGGAATTCACAGACCAAGTCATTAGGGCTTCAAAAGGTTTAAATGCAAGCCACTTTGGCATTAGAAAAATATGAAGTACATACACAGCATTTTCTGTTTTCAAGGTGCCTCTAGCCTTAGCTAGAAAAGTCCCTCTGTCAGTCTTGGACTTTCCCCCAAAAGCCAACAGCAAAGGCCCTTACTGTAACTGCTGGAGTAGCACTGGGCACAGATCATGTCTTGACTAATGGAATGTGATGCAACAAAAAGCTTTAGAGATAATGAAACCATCTCTTAAAAGTAGTGCATTGAGAAGAGGCTGCACTCTGTTACAGGAAATTATGCATCACTGTGCCTGAGCTCCCAGCAGGCAGGACCTTGTAGGCAGCTCTCTCTTCACCCCACCACACAAACCCCCCAGCCAACAGCAGTTTCCCTGCTGCTCACTGAAAAACTGTGTGTCAAATGGGCCAAAAGAGATTTCACAGCTTTGGCACTTGCCCCTCAAAGGGTAGGCTAGCACGGGTCTGTAGAGTGGGAGCAGAAAGCCTTGCCTGCTGCTTATTTCATTATCCCCGATCTGTTAACGCAGGGATATAAAGACATGAAGTGTTTCACAGCCGAGTGCCATAGGTGGTCCTTCCTTGGGGAATGTACAGCCTAGACAATTCATGGATGGAGTTGCCATGAGGGTGGGTTCTCAGCAGAAAAGGAAAGATGTGTTTTAACCAAACAGGTTCAATGTATTTTAGCTTGTTTGGTCAATGTTCAAATATTACAGCTCCAAGGTTCCTGGGTTTCTAAACTATATTTCATCCAGGAATTTGGAGGTAGCCCATGGGGACAGCAACACAGAGGAATCATGTCTTGAAAAGGAAAGAGAGCTGCAAGTATGTGTCTTTATTTATCAAAGATGTTCTTGGTAGCAACGCAGTGAAAGTACTAGAAGGAATGGGGAGCACAAGGAGGTGGGTATCACCTTGGCAAGAGAGGTCTGCCAAGGAGGTTGTTAGGTGCAGTCTGTGGCTATACAGAACTCAAAAGTGAGGCTGGGAGCCGCAGAGATGCAGGGTTAGGGAAGTGCACGACAAAGTCAAAATAAAGGAAAATTATTTCAGTGGGACCAGTTTGGGTAAGACAGGATTGGCAGACTCAAGGTGAGGCAGAGAAGAAAGAGCATGAACAGGTTGCATTAAACTGGATCACAAGGTAACATGCCATAGGAAATGATTCTGGTTGTGCATTTCTTTATATCTCCTTTACAATTCTATGCTAACTTGTCATATAGGTAAATCTTAGTCTCATTGGGGCTGAGAGCTTATTTTCCTAATTATCTCTGTTGGCTCTGCATTACTATAATTGAAGGGTTCTGCTCTTTTCACAGTATGAGCTCAACACCAAGTACAAATTGTTAAAGAGGAACCGATGTGCAAGCACATGCCAGGAGGACCTGACAGCTCATAGTGCAGCTCAGCCACTGGCACAAAACCAGCACTCAGCTGAGCAGTGAGCATGCAAGCCATTTCTCTGATTACATAATTTCTTAATATAAATATCTCTAGAAGAAAAACATTAACGTGACTTCGACAGGAAATTTCTTGCCCTGATCTCAAAGCACACTCCAGAGGTGGTGGTATCTAGTCACAGTTAGAACTGGACACTGAGAAATTCAACAATGTCTGTGCATCCAGATCTGGATCACTGCAAACTTTTCAGGAATGCTAGTTGGGAAGAGCAGGGGATCAAAACACTATTGCCCATAGCATTTATCAACAAACATGCTTCTTGTTTTTATAACCTCTTATTTGAGAAACCACATTAACACCTGAATGCTGCCTCATTGCATTGTGCAAAGCATTTCTAAGATTTAATTTCATGCATTATTCAGGTTTATATCATTAACCTGAAATCATGCTGGTCAATAAGTTCTTTGATTTTGATGTTAACTTTCCAGTATCCCACTAACTGTCTCTCGACAGAATTAGTGTTAGTGCTCACTGTAGTGGAGCACTGAGAACTGCAACTATTGCAATCTTTTCAAACCAAGATCACTTGAAAAAAAATTTTTTTTAAGGAGCTGAGATAAAGCACAGGATTAAAAGAACAGACTAATGAAATTATTATAGACAGCATCTCCATTTTCATTCTGACCGGTATTTTGCAATCAAATGCAACACCTTGCATGTGCTATATGACAAACATTTATTTTAAAGAAAAGTTCCACCGGGCAGGTAAGTACTACACTGAATTAAAAGGTACCTCTCTGTTTCCTACAAAATTTAAAATGAATAACCTAGGAAAAATAATTGCCTGACTGCTGAGAAATGATACATAAAGCACGGCCATAAACGCGTGGTATACTCTATGTATGTATTTAAATGTTCCCGAGTTACCCCTGATTACGGCTTGCCACATCAACAAAACATCTGGTCTGGTATTTTTCTTACATTGAAACCTCTTGGCCAAGCAGGAATTTTTATCTCAAAAGCAGCTGAAACCTTTGTTTACCGTCTCATAGGACATGCTGTTAGATTCTCGTGCTGAAGATCTGTTTTAATGACGTGCTTGATGGGACTGAACAGTGTACGTTCACCAGCTTTCACCTTCACTATTAATAACAGCACAGTTCCTATCTGAAATGTCTTCTATAATTGTGTAATTACACAGCTCATTTATCCAATTGTTAAGCCAAGAGTCTGATTAAATATTAACAACTGCTTGGTTCTCTTAGTGTCATTAGTTGGAAAGCAACCCTGTAATCTCAGGTAACACATGATGGTAATTATCCTTCACAGTCACACTTAGCTGAAAATCCAGCACAATCAGGGCAGATAAGGTTGCCCAGCAGAAAACGCATTACCTCTCTGTTCGTCCTTACCTTAATGCCGCCTGAGCCACGTACCACGTATATGGACTTTCCACCACAGAAAAGCAAACAGGTACAGAGCACTGCAGAGGAGGGTGTTGGATGGTTTTGCTCCTCTGATCCCATGCTGCATGTGGAGAAATTGCAGCCTGGCTTCCGAAGTTATAATGTGATTTTTTATTTCAAGCCAAAGAAGGGCCAGTTTGGTTTTGCCCAAGCATCCCTTCCCATAGAAAGCAAGGGGGAGAGCAGAGCAGCTCGGCTTGCGGCTGGCAACGCGAGAGCTGGGAACGGTGCTCTTGCGTCTGGCCTCGCGTCAGAGGGGAGCGTGCTCTGTGAACTTCACAAATTATTAGGCAGCCTTAGCTGAAATACATAAACCAGGAACAAGCTGTACTTCTGCTGCGCTTTGCATGGGAGTATCACCAGGCTCCTTAAAATAAAATGTTGCAGAAGAGAGCATCAAAATGCTATAAACAACCCAAAGCGATGGCAAACAGATGTTTTGTTCAGCCCTGCGAGGAGCGCTGTGCGCCGCTGCCCACAGCCCTCACCGAAGACCTCGGGACCTGGGGGACCCTGAGCTGTGCGGGGGAATGACTGGGCACCCTCTACCTCAGGGAGCAGGACCACGTCAGGGGGGACGTGGAGAATGAATTGGAGAGCCTGAGCCGTGTCATGGGGGCATGCGTGGGGGTGGGCATTGCGGAAACCAGTGCAGCAGATCCCCCTTTCCCAGCTGCTGCAGCAGCGTTAATAGAGGACCGCCTGGAGCAGCGGGGCTTTCCCCCCGTTAACATCTTATTACGATGAAAGGAGCAGTTTATACCTCCGAGAGTTATTGCTTCCAGGCTGCCTGTAAACTCAGGTGAAACCTTGCATCTGGTTCAGGTTTTCAGGTTTTCCGTTGCAGCGGAGAGGACAGGACCATAATTCGTGTGTGAGGAGAGCGGGGCTGGAGGTGGCTGGGATGGGGGGCTTGCCACCCGCCGAGCTGGGGCCACCAAGCCACAGCCTGATGGCTGCTGTGCACAGCTCCTTGTCTTCCCTCTCCTGCGGTTCAACGCAGCACAGCACAGCCAGTGCTGGCACGCTGAGGCGTCGGGCACAGCCGTGCATGGGGCTGAGGGAGGGGAAGGGGTCAGGGTTTGCTCTGAGACCTCTCAGAGCATTAGGGTGGGCTGCTCCAGAGCAGGGGACGCAGAGGGGCCTTGCAGCTGGTGGCACTAGAAAGCTCACGAGAGAGCTCTCTCATCCGTAATACGCTGCAGTTCAGCTCAGGCTCCCATACAGCACTGGCAGGTGATGAATTTGAAATAAGATTTGCAAGATCAGAGTCAGAAATCAATAAACTCCATCAGCTAGGATCTAGCAGCTGTCTGAAACAACAGGTTACAGCAGCTGATGAATACTTTAAGGTGGGGGAAATGAATTAAAAATAAGACAAAATATGATCAGAAAGCATGCCCTCCAGCTGCTAGCCCTGTAGGAGAGCAAAACCCAAGAGAAATAACCACATTCAGATATATCCCTTACAACACAGCTAGAGCAAGCTCTTCAAGGATGGATGATACCTTTGTAAAGTGGGCAGGTTACGCTACAAGTTACCAAATAGCTCCTTGTTCAACTTTTAGCTGCCCGGTTTTTGATTCATAGAACTGAATTATCAATTCCTCTATTCTTTCTGAAAGCCACTTTAAACAGCCCTCACCCACCCCTCTGCAATAATCTTTCTGTCATACTTGCACCACTTGTGTAAATAAAGGCTTCAGTGAAATACTATCGATACTCATGACTCTCAGCCCCAGCACGGAATCTTTGGAAGCGGAGTAAATGCTTGAGCTCACCTCACCAGCGTGCAGCTTGCAGGTGGGACATGCAATAGGACATCCTCTGGCCTGGGAAGTGTTGGGGAACCCCCACGCGGTCTCTAGCCTGTCAGCACGTGGCAGAGGCCTCCCTCTCCATCATTCTCCGTTCCAGCCCAAGCCATAAGAAATGGGATTTAAGCCAAAAGATGTTAAATACGGACAAGAAAGGCAGCAGAACAGAAACGTGTCTGGGAGGCAGGGGTGGCCACTGAGGCAAGCCTGGGGACATCAGAGTAACCTCCATCCTCCAGGACCGGAGTGGGATTTTCCCAACTTCTCCAGCATGGGCTGGGACACGGCACCGGGGCCTGCAGCTGCTGAGCCAGGCTGGGTGGGGAAGCCACGGACTTACCTCTCACTGGAAGCATTGCCTCAAAGCCTGGGAGCGGGAGACCCAGCAGCCTGTGAGAAGAATTAATTTGTCACGCCAGCCAGGCGCCTGCGTGGCGGCATTTCCCCGCACGTGGCACAGGTCACCCACGGAGGGAAACCCTGCGGTCACCTGTGGAGAGCAAGCGTGGAGCTGCGAACTCGCGTGCTTCCTTCCCACCAGAGTCACAGCGTGAGTTGGGGTGGATGGGCAAATGAAGCCTTTGTGGTCAACGGATGAAAAGCATACAAAATATTGGCAAGGACACCTGTTTCCAGCTGTGCTCGATAGCTTTAGCGGGCTCCTAATGACTAGAAAGATAATCTCAGGAAAGGAGGCACTGACGTGGCCACCGTTCCTGGAGAGGTTTCTGGCTCATTACAATCTTTGTGCGTTACACTAAATAAACCACTTAAAATTATGTTGTTGCTACTTAAAGGGATTATAACAACTGATCATCAGAAAACATCTAATAGGCCTCTGACGAAAAGTCAAAGAGAATATACACAAAACCAGATTTTCGCAGCACATCACTCGCTATCTTCTGTACTGTTGCAAGAAGTTTCACTGAAAAGGAATAAAATTGTTCAGTTGAGGCTGACCTGAATACAAGGCTTTTTTTCCTTCTGACCTTGCACAGACATTTCACAAACAATTGTTTTCCAAATTGTTTTCCAAAACGATATATCAGTCTTCACCGACTACTGATACTGATGCTACTTGCCAGGAGCCTGCCCGTCCTCCTGGTGATGCAGAGGATCCGAGAATGCGATCGCTGCTCTGCAGCAAAATCGCCCATTTCCCCTGAAAGACGTGACTAGCCGTTCAGAAAGCCAAAGCAGCACCGGTTCCAGCAACAAGGCGATTCCAGCAAACGGAGATGTATGATCTCAGGGAGCCACCTGCAAAAGCCCACCCGAAAGTGCTCCCCAGAAACCTTCCGGCCTCGTAAACCTCTCACGGGCCCCCGAAGGCCATAAATTCTGCAGAGCCTCTCACAACTGTTTCAAAACACTTAATGTTTTCCTTCTGCTCTGCGGTTTCCCTGCCCATGGTGGGGATCTCTGCACCCACCTGATACTGAGCCTCGCTGAGTATTGCTCCATATGCGAAAAGCCACTATGGAATTGCGCTAAATTGTCTTAGCTGATGTCCACCTAGGTAAGAAATTGATGCCACTTCCTTATGACTTGATTTATTTTAAATTAAAAGGGAAAAAAAAAGCAATTGAGATAAGTATTTGAGACAGATTTTCAATTTCTAATGTCAAGCTTTAAGAAAGCAGCGAAACAGATTAATGACATCAGCTGAACTGCAGAACTGGAGTGTGGGACAACCATGACATTTCTTTCCATAAAGATAAAAATGCTATTTAAAACCCAGCATCCCAAACACGAAAAAAGCTTGTAAGGAAGACGCCTTATCCTGTCACCTCAGAGAGGGTAGCAGGAGTAAGCACTGAAGGAGTTACTGAAAACAAAACTGACCGGCAAAGCAAAGTTAACTCTTACAGGTAAGAAGGTGTAGAGCTGTGGACAGACCCAGTTAGACCCTGCAAAGGAAATTAAATGGGAAAGTGAATGTAAAACTGGAAGTGCCCATATCCCACCTGAAAAAGATTTTGTTGCACAGAAACTGGGAATGACCAGCCTGTCTCTGCTGCAAAACATCTATCAAATGAAGAGCATCAATATGTGAGCCAAAAATACATCATAAAGAGGGAAAACCAAGCAGTCTCAATAACTGTAGCCATTTTAGTGTGTCCTCAATGTTGAACTATGATTTGGAAACATTTATGAAGTCAAAAGATAATGAAAGACATGAACGTCCGTGTATACTCCGCAAAGTTGTCTACCCTCAACCTAATCTCACACCATTTGCCTTTTGCACAGTGGGGTGTGCCGGGTGTAAGCCACCTGCGCCTCAGTTCAGAGGTGCCATACAGAAACCAATTGTTTAACCAAGCACTTTTGTCGTGGGCAGAAGCTGGCCAAGAGGAAGACGACCGTGGGCTGTGCTGAGATGGGAGCCATCAGGTAAAGAGGGGTACCACCATTTTTGAAGGCTCAGCATTTCAAGTCCTTTTAGTTAATATTTTCTATTAACCAGGTAGGAGAATGCTAATGAAATCTGTGGATCTAGCAGAGTTAGTTGGTATTGTAAGGGTGATGGGAATACTGGAATATTGTGTATAGGACTTAGATGACTTTGTGGGTTGGAATATCAGAAATGGATTTAATTTGATCGCCCCAACTCCACATCATGCACCTGGAGACACCTAAGTGGAACTGTAGCTTTCACATGGGGACTTGTAATTTGGCTTTGACAGCAAAAGAGGAGTGCTATTAGCTCACAAGATGATTACGAGCTACCAGACCAATGAGGCAGTAAGGAAGGAGATCAGACTTTATGACCTGAGTAGTTTATTCCTATTGCTCTGAGCCTCACCCACAATCACACAGGCTTTCTTCTACAAGGCGCTGAAACAGCCCCATTTTCCCCCGCTGCCTGCGGCCCCCATGGCAGCCACCGTAACCCTCCCACCTGGCCGTGGCAGAGCTCCCGGCGCTGTTTGCAGGGGGAGTCGATCTCTCCTTGAGCTCCAGCTCAGGGCACTTGCACCTAACGTGGAGAACGAGAGACAACAAAATAAAACCCCGTGAACCCTTGTACTGTCTCTGAAGCTTGGACAAGTCTGTAAGCCCTCCTTGCAGCTGGGCAGTGAAAGCACTGGGCTGCTCTTCCCAACCTGCCACCATCTCCAAAATCCTTCCCCCCTTTGCCACCGTCGCCCCAGGTCTCGGGGGTGAAGGAGAGGGCTGCATGCTCCCTGCTCCCGCTCATTAACCAAAGTGCTTTGGGTGTTGAAGTATCAAAGTGCAGCAAACTGAACTTTACATCGATTATTTTAACATGAAGCCTGTATCAGATTTCACTAGCAAAGCATTTCATATGGGATAAAAAGTATTCTGTTCCCAGCAGTGAGTCACGTTTTTCTTATTTGGACACTGATGGAGGCTGCAAACAGTGCCGGTGGTGGTAACGCCGTGCCTAGGAAGGCTGCGGCTCCGCAGCGATGGGAAATGCTGAAACAACAGCGGTAGGCTCGGTGTGCTTGTACCTCTCCCCTTCCCTGGACACATGTCTGCCCAAAGGAAGAGGGATTCCACTACGTGTCCATGGGTGCGCTTCAGTCAGTTTTGATGCTCAGCTTTACCACCTGGTAAAAAAACACCCGGGTTTTTGTTTGTTCATTTCTAACATTTTTTTAAAGTTTCTTATACATTGAAGGACTAAAGGGGATTTTGCTGGAAAGGACTGCTGCACACAGACAGGAGGGCAATACAGCTCATCTGAACAGCACATCTGAATCAGCACATCAGAAAACCAAGCTGCTATTACATTTTCAAAGCTATTTGTCCAAGTATATTTCAATCTTTCTTTGCCTGAAATCCCCGAAAATACTTCCAGACCTGCTTGTCTTAATTACTTGTCCCAGACCGTCTATAAAACATCAATCAATAACCAATGCTCCAGGTAGAAAAACTCTGTGTGAGGGAGAAAAATCTAAAGCAAACAACATACATTTAAAGTCTACAAGAAAGAAATCACTCTGTGGCCATCCACGGCCAGTCATTCTTCAGTCAGTAATTGCTACTTAGTGTTATGATGTACTGCTACTCTTTGCAGACACTAGCTGAAATTTTTTACAGCCTACAGGAAAGAAAATTACAATAAGGGATTTTTTCTGCTTTCTACCTGGAGCAGCCAACCCCCGCGCTGCAGTCAGCACGAGCGCAGTGAGCCTGTGCATTGCGCACCCGTGCAGAGTCTTTGCACGTGGGATAAATCATGTGTGAAAGAGCAAAGAGGAGGGGAGGAAAAACTCCCCAGTGAATTTAACCCAGGATGAGGAATCAAATACTCTTTCCTTTTAATCCTTTGCAGTGACTTTGGCAGATATTAAAAAATCATATACTTTTTCAGTTATCTTTCTTTGCCTTCATTCTTACCAAATATCCAGTTCTGGAACTACTTCTGATTTTCTTCAGCTCCTCTCTAGCTTTTATTGCCCTGGTTCAGTACCTTCTGCAAACTGCAATTTGGTGGGTGAGTTCAGACCAATTTATTCTAACTTGCAATTGCATACAACAATTAACCTCTTTCTCCGTAATTATGTAAGTAAAACTACTCCTTGGTTTTCCTCTGTCTCAGTTTAGGGTTCTTGACAGAACTTCATTCTTCATCCCATAATTACTAATGCTCACAGGATAATAACCTACAAGTGAGGATATTCACTGAAGTCCAAGCAAGATTCTTGTACTGGGATTTCTTGACCTGTTGTTTGGATTGCTGTAATCAGCACAAGGAACAGGATTTTTCTTGTGACACACACAATTTTCTCATGAATTAATTAGAAGAGATAAGATACGCTGTTCTGTAATTCAAATGTATTCTCCCTTTTCATTGCATGCTCGCGTGCATTCGCCCAGTGCCGCGGCTGTTGGCTAACAGGCAACCACCACATGCCAGAAGGGGCCGGGTGTCACAGATGTCCCATCCCGGGTGTCAGTCCTGCACAGGCTTGCGGTGAGAATACTATTAACTACCACAGAAATACCCAAGGTGCCTAAAACCCAAGTCTTCGCAGATCTGCTGTAATGGCCTGCTGGGCGCCTGCTGCAGCGCGCCCCTCCGCAGGCAGCTCCTCCCGCAGGGTCCTCTGGCTGGAGGCAACACCACCGCCTCTGCCCGTGCTGCGACCCGGCGCCGGCTGAACAGCAGAGCAAATCGAGCTCTGAGCAGCTACAGCACCCTGTTATCTGGGAGACGCAGAGGCTGGGACAGGGGACCGCAAGGCACAGGACGCAACACGCCTGGCTCTGCGCTTGCCTTACCCGGGAGCAGGCAAGCCGAGATGCATGCTGACCTTGGCCCCTCCTGAATGAATCTCACTCCTGAGACACATTAGCCTTTTGCGGTCTATGAAAATGTTTCCAATATATAATATTAATATTCCACCGGTTGAAATATGGAGCAGCTCAAAGTTCTCCCACCCAATTACAGTTCTGGCCATTAGTACAGCAAGCTATTAAAACCAAGTTAAAGAAGGAAGGTGGCTGCATTTACCATGCTGCTTTATTTCTCGGAAGCGTGGCATTTAGAAATAAACTAATCACTTCAATCTGACAGCGAGCAAAGCACTATTTGCTGTGTTGTCTGAAAGCCTTGAGAAGGATTTGGATACATTTAAAGGTTTATTAGAATAGTGACAGGGTTTGCCTGTATAGAGCAAGGATGCTGGATGGCTGTGCTGAATTGATACTGATGTGTATTAAATCTAACAGTGATATAATGAGGGGCAGGAAACTTGAAAGGTGAAAAGGTGAATGACAAGAGACTTAACGCTTCATTATAATGTCTTTTTTTATTTTTTTTTTAAAACAGGAGACTTCTGTCACTGTAAACAGAAGATTCAATCGCTTTGTAGACTTAGCAGTGATTAAAGTTCTAGCGTCTATTCTCTACATCAAATCACTACTATGGCATTACGGCAAAGAATAGAATATTGCAAACGAATGCTGCACAGAGAACTGAGCAATGATTCCAAGTGACAAACTTTGTACCTGCACCTCTCCGCTACCTCAGGGAGAACTTACTTTCTCAGTCCTCCAAAGCTAAAAGATCTATTGTTTTCTTCTGGTTTGCAAGTTGTTCTTAATTATGTTGCAGTTTCATCAGAGCAGTTGAACAGCAAGTCTACTCTATCATGAATTTTATCTGAAAGAAGTTATGTACACTCATATGTATGAGCACCTGCATATGTCAGAGATTTCTTGTTCATTTTTTCTCGAGTCTTCATTACACTGTGTTTACAGTCCACTCTTTTTTTTCTTTTTTTTTTTTTTTTTCAGTCTGGTGTTTTTCAAAACCACTGCCACATTTTAGGTACTCCAGAAAGACTGTGACTAAGAACAAATGCCTAAATTTTCTTTTAAGTGCGCATGAATCCTAACAACTTAATGAGCTAGAAAGCTTTAAACCTGAGAAAGCTTTCCCATGCCTCACAGCAGCCGTACCTCCTAGAACAAAACCTTATTCAATGCTGAGTAAACAATAATGCACTTCCCCCCCTCTTAAATCTAACCTGTGGATTTATCATTTTACTTTCCTTGGACACAACTGCAAAGGGGGAATTATTTTTCAGAGCTGACAGTGGGAATGTGGAGCCCAGGAGGCAGAGAGGCCCAGAGACCTGACAGTCTGCTTGAACTGTGCCTGAAAAATGTGATTCATCGGAAGGCTGCAGAGAGAAGGGGGAAAAAAAGATGAGCCTAATTGGTTCCGACTACAAAAGTCAGATCTCAGTTTTCTCTAGAGATGTGCATTGCAGCAAACACTATTAGTGAACCTGGACCCTGTTTAAAAGGGATAATTTAATCAAGCACGACAATAATTTAAGAATATGACACTGTTAGGAGATTTACATATAATACTTGATAGTAAAAACTATCAAATGTTTGTCATTAAATGATACCGAATGAATCATTTGGGAGAAAGACGATAGGTGTTAGCAATAGCCAAAGGTAGCAGTCTCGCATACAATAAAGCTTCAGAATAGACAATTTATTGAGCACTAATTCAAACCCAGATCCTATCTATTATGCACAAAATGAAAACATGAGACAAAAGCTCAAAGGATAAAGGATGCCTACAATGAAGATAGGGGAGCAATTTATTATCAGGTGATGGACGAAATGATTTTGGTGTTGAAATACCCTCTTGTGCTGCAGGTGATGCTGAATGTTTCTAAATGCGAACTCTTGGCATTTGTTTCTATATACGAACAATGAGGAGCTTTTGTCAAGCAGCGTCCCCAGGACGGCTGGCCGAGGCACAGCCGGGAGGCTCAGCCCACGCTTGAGGCGAGCAGGTACAGAAACCACTCCAGATTTACCCCGTGTTCCTCTGCCCGTGTGCGGAGCTTTCAAATGGATCCTCTAAGGGCTTCAGGCTTCTCATTTTTTTCAATCTCTCACCTTACATAAGCACTTCATTTATCAGAAAGAAAGAGGAAAAAATCCATTCCGTGTTGAAATAGACTGCCACCTGCATTGCTTCCTAATGTAAGCAAATCCCAGTGGAAAGGTTTAGCACCAGCCTTTTCTGCTGGACTAATAAATCACTCTCAGAAATACCGTTTAAACCCTACATGTGGCATTAACCAGCAAGAGTAGCATGTTTTTTAAAAGAAATTCCAACAATTAATCCAATTTCCTGGAAGAACTCAGGTGGCCACTGTGTATTTCAGGATTCAGATCAGCCATAGATATATTAGCAATAAAATAATCAGTCTTACTGCATTTTAATAAGAAAAATAACTGGAATACACTGTACAGTGTGACACTAACACACAAGTTAAAAATGTTCCATAGACTTAATCCTTTTATAATTTTGTGTGTGATCGTGCGTGCGTGCATGAGGACACTGGAAATGCTGCTCTTGAAAGACATGAGACTATTAACCTGTGTCGACATTGCGGTTGTCTCCTGGAGTGCCGGTATCCCATCCATTTATCAGCCCAGCTGTCTCACAAGGTAAAAAGAAAATGGTGCTTTGAGTTTAACAGGATGCAATCGACTTACGAAGCACGGCTAGGCTCTGCTCTGCTGTACTCGGGAGAGTCTAAAAAGTAGATTAGGAGAGCAGCACATGAAACAGCATGAAAAACCCAAATTCTTCCCTGGAAAACTTCCTCTCCAATTATTCACAAAAGACAATAAAAATAAGTGAGCTTTCAAACAATCTGTACCACTTCTCTATTTTATAGTTCGCTGCAATTGCTTTTAATTAACTTGCGTAATTTAAATGGCCCGAATTCTAGAGCCGGTTCCCTTTAAAAAAACGTCTTCTCGCAAACTTTGATTAGCTCCAGAGAAAAGACGGCAGATGACTTTAAATGGCATGAAGGTGGATTTATTGGCAAGAGTGTCAGGTTTGCACTTAGCAAGGAATTGGCAGATAGCAGAAAATATCTGGACTGGATTCAAACTCCAAGGACTCAGAGCTGAAAAAGGATTTATTTGAATAGCAAAGTATAGCACTGTGTTTACTTCAGTTAAAATTAATAAAAGCTTTTAACTAAAAACATGAAGAAATTAAACTTCCAGTGGAGAGCAACTGCATTGCTTCAAAGGTATGGTCACAGGGATATTTATTGCTTTCCTCCCTCACCGTGTCATTTATTGCTTCTAGCAATAGGAAGGTAGATTGATCTCCTTGATCGGGTGTGTGTTCAAAAGTCAGATTAAACCTGAAGGTGCACAAAATCACTTAGCATACAGGAAATAAAATGCTTTATTTTTGTCCTAAATCAACTGCAGAAAAAAGTAGTATATTCATTGCATATGAAAGGCACAGAGCCTCAAGCCCCAGAAAAAGCAGAGTAGTCAAAGGAGTGTAAGCGGCTTCGTGCAGGTAGACAAGAGGCTTGGCCATGGTCTACAAGACCAAAAGGGTTTTGTGCCAAAAGAAGTTCTCACTACTGAAGGATCACCAGCTGCAACTGTAACTTTGTTTTGGGGGGATTTTTTTGTCCCAAGTTTCGTGCTTTCTTTACAAATGTCACAAAATTGCTTATGACGATGCTTGAAGTTATCGGCTACTGTACTGAAGCCTTGTGCACGCTCACGACTCCACCACTGGAGACGGACCAGTGGGAACAGCAGCAGAAGTGGTGTCCAAAAAGCCAAGCATTGCTCTGCTCCTGGGCTGGTGCTAAGCCCTGCTCCGGGCGGGAGGCTGGCCTGGCTGACCTCTGGGGTCCCCTGCAACCAACGTTTTCGTGAAACATTCTGCGAAACAGCATTTACAACTACTCAATCCCAGGCTTTTGGCTAGTAGCAAAGATGCCAGACTCAATGCTGATTTTGTTGAATCAGACATTTATAAATTGCATTCAGCCAGAACAGCTCACAGAGGATGCTGAAAAGGTAGGGTGGCTAAGGAAAATAGACATAGAAAAAGCAAAAAAGCGGGAAGAGAAGGAGGGAAGAGAAGGAGGGAAGAGAAGGAGGGAAGAGAAGGAGGGAAGAGAAGGAGGGAAGAGAAGGAGGGAAGAGAAGGAGGGAAGAGGAGGGAAGAAAGGGAAAAAGAAAAATCTCAGTCTCAGTGTCGATGAATTGCTGCTTTACACCATCAGATCTGCATGAGACACCTCTACAGAACTTCCCTGATCCTAGTTTATGATTCTAACTTGGTGATGGGACATTCTAGTCTTTTCCATCAGCACATAAAGATCCCAAACCACATTTAGCAGCTTCTTTTTCTTATAGCAACCATTCGCTTTTTCCCCTACTACTTACCAGTGTTGTATTTGCGGAAACCGAGTAAGCCATTTTGTTATTTTCCTAAGTACTGATGCAGCATTTGATTTCACTTTTATGGACTAAAGCTAAAAGATGCTTTCCTCAGAAAACTGAAAGACCAGATTTCAGGTTTGGCAGCAGCTGGTCTCAGTAGTCAGCATGTGGCTCACCTAACTACAAGTGTGTAACTGAGACACCAAAAGAAGAGGACTTTCACAAAGACAGTTATGCCATTTGGAAGAGCTCATGCCCAAGAAAGCCAAGGGTGCTCCAGACTGACATACCTCAAGTGGGAGCAGACTCTGGAACCATGTAACCACAGGTGGTGGAAGGGAGAAGTTCAGACTAAGGCTACAGGACACTTCCACGTATACAGGCCATCAAAGGCTAGTCACACTGAAGCTTGACCTTATATTCAATACGTTGTGCCAACCTTCATCATCACTACTTCCTTCACATATTTCACAGAATCACTAAGGTTGGAAAAGACCTGTAAGATCATCAAGTCCAACCATCAACCCAACACCACCATGCCCATTAAACCATGTCCCACAATGCCTCGTCCACACGTTCCTTGAACACCGCCAGTGATGGTGACTCCACCACCTCCCTGGGCAGCCTGTTCCAGTGCTTCACCACTCTCTCAGTAAAGAAATTTTCCCTAATATCCAGCCTAAACCTCCCCTGGCACAATTTGAGGCCATTTCCTCTTGTCCTATCACTTGTCACTTGGGAGAAGAGACCAACACCCACCTCTCTGCAACCCCCTTTCAGGTAGTTGTAGAGAGCGATAAGGTTTCCCCTCAGACTCCCCTTCTCCAGACTGAACAACCCCAGCTCCCTCAGCCGCTCCTCAGAAGACTTGTGCTCCAGACCCCTCACCAGCTTCATGGCCCTTCTCTGGACACACTCCAGCACCTCAATGTCCTTCTTGTAGTGAGGGGCCCAAAACTGAACACAGCATTCGAGGTGCGGCCTCACCAGCGCCGAGTACAGGGGCACGATCACCTCCCTACTCCTGCTGGCCACACTGTTCCTGATCCAGGCCAGGATGCCATTGGCCTTCTTGGCCACCTGGGCACACTGCTGGCTCATTTCTTCCCCTTTCCTCCACTGAATTATGCTGTAAGTCCCCTAGAAACTGTTTGAGTATCTACATGCCTTGGACCATGATCTGGTCTGGCACAACAGTAGAAATATTTAACAAAATTCAAGTCAAAGAGAAGGTATGGACATTTTTTAATTCTTACTTCCCTTGGCCACTCTATATACCTCTGGATAGGAACAAACTGTTTGTACCTACCAGTAGAAGACCTATCATCTATAAATTTCCTCTACAGTGGTGTAATTGTGCAGACAAATCCACGTATGGGACAGTTTGCTTACAGATCTCTTTCTAATATTCTTTTCACGGATTTCATCTGTTATTCTAGATTAAATTGGAAATTTCTGCACAATAACTTCAGAATGTTTCTGGATTTGTCAGCAGCAGAAATCATAATTTATCCCACCATTTCTAATGATGACATGGAAAAGTCAATAAACTGCAAAAAAAAAATGGAAGGGAGAAATCTTCCCGTGTATTCAACAGCACCAGACCTACCACATTTTAGAACACTCCTGGTACTACTACATCAATAAAACTGTTAAACAAAGCACAAGTAGAGAAGTATGCTATTGTCATTTTTTAGGATTTCTTGAAGGTTTGTCAATAAGGTATTAGAAATTCACTCAAGTCTGAAAACCAAGTTAATTTTACACTCAAATTTGCAGTTTCTACTTTGGAACTGCAGAATGGTCAGCCACATAAAGTCACACACTGAAGTCCAAATCTGGCATGTTGCCCCACGTTGTGCATGTATAGGTAAGGCCACCAAGACTATTTTGATTCCGCAGACGTGTCTGCCTGTACAGAGAAAGGAAGTAAACACATTTTTTCCTGAAACTTGCTTGCAGGCTCAGGTCTTCTTCGGTATTCCTAACCAAGAAAAATTATGGCAATTTAATAAAACATGGAGAAAATCCTACAATGTGACAGATCAGCTATAAAAGCACACACTGAAATGAGGACAACCTTTAAACCATCAGAATTTTCTTCATGAGACCAGATTTTTTCTGTGTCATACTCAGCACGCAGAGATTTTCATTTCTCAGAGCTATAAGGAATTTGACAAGTAAACCTACTACAGTTAATAGCATTTTAATCTTTATGCATAATAATCACAAACCTACATTGTACAGGTTTGATAATAATAACTGACAGCTGAATTTGAAGTATACATTTTGTTCCAAAATAGATGCGCATGTAGGTGGATGTGTTGTAAAAATATAATATACTACACGGCTGAGCCTACATAAGCTGGTGATTCTCAAACGTCAGCATCATCTGCACAAAGTTAGGGTTGAAATCTCCTCTCCTAAATACCTGTTCATCCTTCTTACGACACTTTCTCTAAAGAGCTCAGTGAACAGTAGATAAAATAAGTATCTAATGAGGTATGACAGAAACTCTGATGGAGCTAAACAGCAGAGATCTAAATTCTAATAAATAAACGAAGTAAAACATTTACTGCCAGCAACTATGTCAAGTTAGCCATAGGAAACTGTAGCTCTGCAGCTGGAGAAGGGCAATACTCTGCAAGCCAGAGAAGCAATGGAACTCCTCCAGCTTTGATTATTTATGGTGTGATGATGAAGGAACAACTTTCCATGTGAGCAACAGCTTTAGAGTTGAACAGTGAAGCTGAAACAAAGATTTAATGAAAAATCAGAGGGGAACAAAACTACAGCTACAAAAACAATAACATTCATTTTAACAATTTAAAAATATGATTTATGTGCAAAACCAGATGTTAACTTGTCCAGCTTCAAGGTAAACAGCAAACTGTATTCATAACAACCCTTCCGCTGAGCAGCAAACATGCACTATTTAATGTTGCTGTAAATAAGGCTCACTTCATACCTCCAAATGTTATCAAAATGAACACAAATGCAAAACAAACACATTTTAAACAGAGGACACATCTGTATTTAATGCAAAGCTACTTTCAAAAATCCCAACCTTTCATAATCTACCATAATCACAATAGCCTGAAACATAAGAATGCTTTCAGGCTCAGAAAAAAGGGCTTCTAATTTTAAACATTTACGAGGACACTGAGAAGTGGCTTAGAACCATACTTTAAAACATGTTTTCAGGCTTTAAATTGCTGAAAGTTGAGACCCCTTTATCCATTTGGCCTGGACTAGAGAAAGGGAGAGAAGCACAAAAATATGATGAAAAGAAAAGACTGTGCATGAAAATTTCCATTAAAAACAAAATGCAACCCACTCCCTCATCCCAAACCTCCTTCCTCCCATCATCATTGCAACTCCCCCCTCTTCTACACGAAAGGGAGTGACTCTTCTTGCCTGAAAACCACCACCAAACAACCCATCACTGGCTCTGATGCACCACCATTTTTAGAAATACTTTTTGAAAGTATTTTTGAAGGACAACTCTGCCATCATTGGTGATGTTCGTAAACAGGAGGGACTCTGTGTCAGAGCTGCATTTGTTTCAGCTCATTTTAAACTATACCAAGGAATGGGTGGTATTACAAGAAAGGTGATTTAATGTCCATTCTAAATAATTAACATGATCAAACCTTTTTAATGTTTTTTTTCCCCAACTTTTAAAATGCGTGCTTTATGCCAGGAATGAACTTCCCTTTGATATTTTATAACTATGTGAAGGAGGGATTGTTCTCACATTTCTGTTTCACAGAAAACACCAAGCTGTTTGATTTTAAAAGTTAAAAGATTAAGAAGGGGGAAAAAGTGCTTCTAAATGCAAACACACTCTACTAAGCTAAATATAGTCTCAGTTTGATATGAAACACTGACTTTAAAATTAGCTACTCCTTTCCAAATATGACATACATACTCCTCCATCTACCCAATGAAAATAAATACGAATATATTGTACGTATTAAAAGATGGGTGTGCCATACCCAAGAGTGAGAACAAGTAGTATTTTTAAATTAGTTCAGCATACAAAAGTAATATATGAAAGCAAAGAAACAACCACAAATACGTATTTATAGCAACAGATCGTAGGAACAAATTTTGAAAATCCACAGGGATTCTTCCACCTTACCAGGCACCTGTACAGTTCTATGAGCATTTTCCTTTTGTCTTTTATTTTTCTTGGCTCGAGTCTTATAGTTCAATTTCAGGGCAAAGCACCATACAAGAAATCATATTCAAAACTATCAGCTCATCAAAACTGCCTTTACTGTTTAAAAACAAAACAAGTACACAAAATATTGCAACATCTTCAGAAATCTCACTCAGAAAACCCAACATTTTTAGATCTCTTCTCATGTTCTCATCACCACAATTTTTGCAAAACAGTAAGAAGCCACTCAGGACTTTTTAGGAATGACTCCTTCATCACTGCAATCCCTCAATTATAGTTTGACCACAAGAAGAAATGGATATAGTACTGTAGAGACAGTATTGGCATATATTTCAGTTTGCCCTCTGACGTACTCTGGCTTCTATTGAACAGTGATATAGCGACTTCTTATGCTGCCTCCATTATTGCTCCCAAAATAATTCAGAGGTACATAAGGCTTTCAGTAACAGCAGTTTAAACACCAATTTCAAATGAGATTCAACGGTCCAATGACCTTTTCATCAAAACTGAGCTCCAGAACTCCATCTCCTTACAGCCTGAACTGACTTGCTCCCTTGGAGATGTGCTGAAATGGTCACTTACCGTGCCTGCTCTGTAGCAGGGGACACAGCATGCACTATTCCTGCATTACAGGCTGCTACAGCTTTGCATCCTGGTAAGGCAAGTGTTACTGGCTCCTGACATTCGAAGGTTAAGGTGCTGCATCCAATGCCTCTAGTACAGTAAATCCGGCAACACAAGTGAAAAAACCTCATTACCTGTACCATAGACTAAGAACTGAAGGAACAATTTCCCTTTCAAGCCACAGACTGGGTCAACTGCAGAGGTACAAAAGCTATGTAAGAGTGCTAAAGGCAGAGTGCTAACGGTGTTGGCAACAGTAGTGCTGCTGCCACAGGAGGTGCAAGGGATATGCTAAAAGTTCACTGTGAAACATGCAGTCTATTGCAGAGTGTCAAACTTCCCAGGAGTAACCAACTCAGCTTACTGTTTTTAAAACAAACTTTTATTTTTCCATAAAGCCGTCAAGCTTTGATGGTTCCATCTTCATGGGTGGCAACTAACTTGTCTTCAACCCAAAGAGCTACAGGCAAAAAACCACATGTAGATATTTCACTTTAAAAATGCAAAGATCCTTGCTGTTACCAGGACAGAACATAACACGTAAAAGACCTGCCAGTAACAAACCTGCAAGCAATGAACATGGTTGAAGACACTGAAATCAAGAAAAAAGAATTAAAAGCTCTTAAACTATAAAGCTCCTGAATGCTGGCTGCATGTATGCACAGTCAAATCATCCAGAGAACTGCATGGAAATCTGTATTTACTATGAAATCTGGAAGCACAGTTGGGACTGAAATTACACTTTCAGTCTGGTTTGTTATTTCACTCAAAATTGAGATTACTTCATATAAACTGATTTATTGCTGTGTGTATAGTGTAATTTAACTTGAAAATATTTTTTCTTCATGTTAACCATTAGTATTGAGTATGCTGCTAAGTTCCCTAAGCATGAATTTTAAGTACAGTGTTTCACAATTGGCTTGCATGTACCCATCTGGAATGATACTGGATAAATACATTTTCTATTTAACAAAATAGAGGTTAATATAACTTAAAAAAAAAACCCAACAAACCCACCAAACAAACCTCTGAAGTGATACATCTCGAGTTAGTTTAGCAACACAGCAAAAAACCATGAACAATTTGGTAAGGTAGTTGATGTTTTTCATAGCACTGTAGAATTGAGCTTCAATATTCACCATTATTAGAAAGTTCAATAATTCCTTGTTTTGATAACAAACTAAAAATTGTCCATAAAGTGGAAGGGTCTTCACAGTTATGATGACTCTGCCAATGATTACAAAGATCCTCTTTTCTTCCAAATAACTGTTTGCATAAAATGCAGTTATAGCCCGCTTTAGACCAAATTTCTGTTTTTTTGCTTGGTGTACCAAACCCTACATTTTGCATCTCCTTGGCAGCTTCACCGCTTCCTGACTGAGTCAGTTCATTTTTAGACAACATATCAACATTATTTTGATGGTGAAAGTATATCTGCCTTTTCAGTTTTGGAAAAGTATAAAAGTCCTCCTCATGGGCACTGCATTTTGCTAAATGTCTTCTCTCAATGCGCTGTTTCCAGAAGTGGGTTGCATGTTTGATCAGTTCCCCTTTAGCTCCTCTAATTCCTTGCAAAACCCCTTCCTTTACTCTTCCCTGAATCTCTTCTCCATGAGAGCACAATAAGTGAAACTTCATTTCACCAAAAGACTGTGCAATAAACTGGCATCGACCACATTTGATCTGTAATTTCACTTCTCCTGGGTTATGGAATAGGTCCTCAAAATTGCACTTATTTCCCCTGTTAAAAAAAGGAAATAGGAACTATTTCAGTATTAGCCGTGCACAGAATAGAGATGGCAATTTCTGTCCTTATAAGTTTCAAGAAGAGATGACATTCATGAAACATTCTTTTATTTAATTAAAACCAGGCACTGCTGCTACAGTATCTAATTTATTTGAAAGAGAAAAAAAAAGAAATAAAATAAGGCTGATTAGGAAACAACTAAAACCAAATGTTATTCAACACTGCTGAGTTTAAGAATTGCCTCCAAAATTAGCCTTAGTTGAAATAATCTTTTAACAACACTAACCTTTTAATAAAAGGTTAATAACGTTTTCTTAAGTTCCTGATTTAGTGAGGTCAATCCAAATACTTCTAGCTCTGTGCTAGAAAAGTGAAAATGAATATTACGTGTAGCGCACTACTAAGAGAAACTAACTTGTTTACACTGAGTGATCTAAGGTCAATTTAAGGCAAAACCACATGTCCCACCTGCCATTCCAAGATGGAAACAACGAAACTTCAAAGGTTCTTTTTTTTTTTTTCCCTAGAAGTTTGTAACAGTTTAAAAAAGTTTAAATACCTAATTTACAATTGGACAGCCCCTCTCATTGATTTAGGACAGCTCTGCAGTATAAAGGAAACAGATACACACAGAGCTGGCAAGTACGTGGTTTGAGTTAAGCCAATCAAAAGATGACCTCCACAGAAACCTTCTCACAATGTCTATTGTAATACCATGTAATACTGTGTATTTATACACATTAGACACATCACCCAATGAAACAGATAAGACAAATGATTCACTGTACGAAGGCTAGTAAGGCTGAAAGAAAAGTGCTGGTGCTTCTTAGGTTCAATACCATAAAGTTGTATAACTGATGCCCCAGAGAATGGAGCTATGCAAAGCAAAATGTGTAAAACTGAACTGTAGTGTCATAGTGAGGTGTCAGGTTAAAGCCCTGAGTTTCTTGAAGCATACTTCAATGAAAGTAAATGCACAGTGGAACAAACAAAAAAGCCAACATTTACAGTGTGTTAAGAAATTTCACCTCAAAATCATAATGCAGAGATAAAAGAATGTTCCATCCATCTTAATATGGTAAATGTTAACTTTTCTACTTGGCTAAGTGATCGCAACAGCAGCAGTAATCAACACACGTTGACAGATTAGCTCACAGCACTCCACAGAGAAGGAAATGGGATAATGATATTTACTAGGGTAAACAAACGACAAGCTAATTCTCAAATATGAATTGCTTTGCACTTATTGCAGTTGGTTCACTTATCTACTGGTGAAAACCCAAAAAGGGTAGAACACGGAAGACAGTGCAGGTTAACAGAAAAAGCATTGGCCATGAGAAATCAACTGATCAAAATAGCTCCACTGGCAGTATATTGGGTATTACTAGAATATACGCAAAATTACTTTGGATATTCAAGTGTCAGTAATAATTTATATTCAACAAATCAGCTAAAACATACCAGATGGTCTAATGGATTGACTAGATTCCTTAATAAAATATTGAAACCATTAGGAATCACACCTGGGGAAAAAAAGATGAGGAAAAAGCACCGATTTTCATAATGGTGATGTTTATGAACTTCCACTGACAACCTGAAGTCCTGTTTTCATTAGCGTTTAATTAGTGAAAACACTCACCTCTCTGTTGCTTCTTCTGCCTCTTTTATATTCGTGTCTCTCTTCTTTAAAGCATCTTGCAGCTGTTGCTCGCTTGTAGAGGGCTCTGTGCTGATAACAACCCTGTGCACTTCTCTTAGGTGGCCAAAATACACTTTTGCATGGCCAAAAACTTTAGCACAGAATTCACAGCACACAAGCTTTTTGGGTTTGCCTTCGTTGTGATGAAGTTTCATATGTGTGCTGAGGCTTCCAGAATGAATATATGCTTTCCGGCAAATTCGACAGCTGTAAGGCCGTTTATTTGTATGTGTGTTCATATGGTCCTGAAGATGGTGTTTAAACTGGAAGATATGGTTACAAACATGACATTTATGCAATGGCTTTGGTAGTACGGTTGAACATGCATTTCTACTTAAATCACTTGATTTAGCTGAGGTAGCGTCACTATGCTTGTAACTTAAATATTTATTGGGAAGTGAACTATTTAAAAAAGCATCTTGGTTTAAAAGGTCAGGAGACGGTGTCTCTACTATTGCTGCAGAAGTCAGTGGTGCAAAAGCCTGCACAACTACCACTGGTTTTGGTCTAATGCTACGGTATTTTTTCACTGCCTCTGCTTTTTTGTCTTCAGGTGGCTGAAGATCAACTTTTGCCCTCTCTCTTCCTTCTCTAAACTTATTAATGATGCATTTCCTTCGCTTGGTCTGAAAAGCCAATAAATCATCTGGGGCTCTTCTTTTCCTGCCTCTTCTTTTAGAGGCTGCACCATTCAATTTTTTAAGACTGTCGACATCCACTTTATTGGATGGAGAGAAGGTATTTTCTCGAATGGTTTGTTTGGAGACTTGTGTAAATGGTACAGCTAATCGTTTATCAGATGCTTTAGTAGGAACATGAAAGGTTTTCACCAAAGCTGGTATCTTTTCACATTCAGATCTTAGTGAAGGACTAGATACATCCATATCATTAGTATTCTGCTTAGGTTTACAGAACACTGAATTTTTCATCCTTGAGTAAGGCAAAATAGGAAGTTTTCCTTTTGGTGCTGATGGAGTCATCTGTATTGTACTGCTAAAAACTGCCGGTGACAGGACAGCAACAGAATTTACAGAATTTGTGGGGTTTTCCTTCAGTTTCTCAGACGTTATGAATGACTCTCTTGTGGTTTCAGATGCTGTCTTCACAGAGCGTAGACTTAGTTTCATGGGATTAATTGTACTTGCCAGCTTGAATAAAGAGTCTTTAACTACAGATGGTCCAGAAACATTACCATTAGCAATTTCAGTTTTGTTCACTAAAGGAGATCCAGATTCCACACAACTGCTTTTATTTACTAATGTGTCAACTGTAACTTCAGCTGAGTCATGGTCTGTTAGCATCACTTGCTCAATTGAATCTGAACTAGAATAAGTTTCAGGACAGTCTTTAGTTAAGGTAGTCATGGGAGAAGTCTGTGATGAGATCGATGCTTTGGTAGGAATCTTGTCATCTGCTCCCAAAACAGAGATTTGTGCCATTTTTTTGTCACTCAGCAATTTATTTCTTACAGATTGGTACCTTGGGATAGGCAGCTTTAGGTTTTCAGAAGGGGACACGTTTGACTGCTGGACTTGCTGCATTAGGGCAGGGGCAACATATGGCAAGGCCAACAGAGAAAAAGTCCCCTCATGACCAGCCACCTGCATGACAGCATAGTTTTGAGTTGGTACCACCAGTGGTTTAGAACCTGCCGCTGAAATAGGTGTATTGTGCTCAGGCAAAGATGACTGAAGACAAGAAAACACTCCAGAGGTTAAAATTTTTGGTACCATTTTTGGGGCAATGGTCCTAAACTGACTTTTCTTCTGAAAACTTCGTATTATATCCGAAGGGGATTTGTGTTTATCTGTAACAGCAACATAAAAAAAAATGTAATATAATACATAGTATTTCTTTTTAAAAAAATACTGTATCAAAAATAAAACTGCTTACAAAGGGTACTATTACACACAAACTTATTAAAAACATTTACGTATTTAAATGACCACTAAATTAAGTTTCAAATTGCAAAAGTTTTACAGACAAAACAAAAATACTCCCTGAAGCAATGTGCTTGAATATAGATATGCAAAAAACCCAAACCCCTCTTAATCTAATCTTAAATGGATGTTTCATTCTATGTTAGAAACTACATGGCATTTCAGAACAAATACACTTATAAGCCTCTTCTGCGCTGGAAAAGCTGCACTAGCATGATGGCAATATTCAGCTGGAAGAACTAACAGGGACAGGATTTAAATTCCATGATGCAGAACTTTCCTGAGCACCTGCTCTGATCATGTCTCTCAACCAGAGTCATGCTATCTTTCAGAGTTTCTGTAACATTTAGAATTTGTGTATTTTATCAGATACAGACTAAAGCTTACCTGATGAAGTCTTTAAAAAATTATTGCTATAAAACATGCAAATAATATGTAATAAAATCAATGAGGACTTGAGAGAAGATGTACCATTGTTAAATACCCAATCACACACATTGCTTATGGGATTTCACTGCACAACAGAACCACTGTAGTAAGTTATTCAAATATTTTCTTGAAAGCTGCAATTTATCAAGGTTATACCACAGTTCTTTCCCGTTTCTACTTGCGTTGGTAAATGTCGCAAACATTTTTAGTAAAGGAGAATGTGAGGATAATTAAAGGAAACAAATAAAAAGGTAATATGTGTAAGATATAATCTGCATTGAGCAGCAGAGATATATGGTGACCTTTCAGAGGCTCCATAAAAAAGAATTTGATACATAGTTAATCGTACCACTACCATTCCATGTAACAGCCTCATTACTCATTCCCAAATTCAATTACTGATGCTTCTAGTTCTCAAAAACTGGGATAGGTTTCCTGAAAAAAAAAAATAAAAATCCCCAAGAATCTCAACCACTGAAAACTCAACTACAAAGATCCCAAGCAGTAAGGCAATTGGGAAGGCAACAATGTAAGAAAAATTCATTTTGAGAGAGGAATCACATTTGAATAGAGTATGTAGAAGTAAATGCTGGGACCTTGAAATATTGCAGTAAGGTAATTCCATAGGGAAGTTTCCATTCCTTACCATTTTAAAGCCTTGTATTACAAATGCATTTATACATTGTTATGGACTTAAAGAGGTAACTGAATTACTACCAATCCTGGAAACTCCAGTAAGCTTATCTTAATCCTGGATGTCCTTCCCAGACGTTACACACTTTGCAACATGCACTGGAAGTTACAGAACTATCACATTTCATAACCAGAACTCCTGGACAGATATATGTGCATATGCTCATGGTATGCACATGTGCAGTAAATCCACTGCCTTCAGGACATGCTAGATTCACTGAGCAATCACATATAAACTGTACCGTTCATAAACAGTACGTCCGATGCTTCTCGTAAGTCCTTGACCTACAGCAGGTTCACAGAGTAACTATGCAGGGCAAAAACCTTTGATCCTTTTATTACCATCTACAGCATTAAACCAAGTCTATTATGCAGCTTCTTGATCCCTCAATTAAGTGAAACTACTGGGCACCACCATAGCATTCTTTCTACTCAGTGTCTGTAGAGATGTCCAGAATGTCTAGATATTCTGTGCAGACTGGACTACTGCATATATGGAAATCCTGCACAAATATGAAGACAGATCCCTAGATAGAGCGATAAATCCAGGCCTACAAAGTTTGTGCAACCTAGAAAAAGCAGAAACATGGTAACTTTAAAATTCTGTTTCCCTACAGCCCTTTTTATTCTCCAAAAGCTAGGAGCATGTACTATTTCTCACTAAGAACCTCCATTTTTGCCAATCTACAATCACTAAATACATAGAAACCTTTATCTTTTCAACTGCTAAGATGGCTAATAATACTCAGATCTTTTTTAGTTTCCTGCAGGGTATCTTTTCGATGCTGCTTTTAAGGAAACACTTTTAAGAGCTTTTGAGAAGTACAATAAAATGATGTAAAGTACTGTAACCATTAACCAAACTAGCCCTGAACTTCAACGTTAGTTACAGGTCAAATTGTACAGCTTAAATACAGTAGATGACAGAATGATTATATTTTTCTTTTAGGGGACAGAATCTACTCTTATTTTTCCAGATTATGCTTGCCATATACTGACATTAAAGACTTTTTCCAAATCAGCAGTTATTCAGCTTGCCACAATATTCAACACAAAGTAGTTTCCATTCTCTCACATGTTTGGCTTGTGCCTCTTCCTTTTTATTTCACAAATCTCATTCATTGATTTGCTTAAACTTTTTAGGAAAGCCAGAACTTCAGCAGACTGCACTTGTGCTACTTTACACTCCAAGTTATAAGGCATGCACTCTCCAACCAACGGTAGCAAATGATGTGAGCTCAGGAAAAGATGGAATTTTTGCTGTGAACATGCCACCTCTACAAAAGTGCAGAAAGAGCAGCCAAAGCACCACAAAAGAAAGGTTAATTTGAGGTTAGGAGGAAATATTTGTAGAAATAATGCATGACACTAGCTTTAAAAATAAGCATATGCTTCTCAAATTGAAGTGACTTGCCTATTGCAAAATTATGCAGTAAAATCACTTTTCTTTAAAGAAAGTCTCTCCACATATTTTCTCAGCATTCCACAAGAAAGTATCCTCTAGAAGCCAAGACCTTCATGATTATCAACCAGAAAATGCTCTTTGAAACAAGGTCTGTTTAGATCAATATTCTTCTTATGCAGTTAACACAATGCTAAGCATTGATACAGCTGTTTGAGAAGAGATTTTGAGAAGAGATTTTCACATACTCTTTTTCCAGCTAGCATAATTTTATCACAAATACATCTTCCAGGCAAGCTATGTTTGGTATCAGCCTTCAGTACAACTTTTTTTTTTCTTTTTTTTTTCCCCAAGTTTACATTAGACAGTTTAGTGGACAAATATTCATTGCAGTGCTTCTGGTAAGCAAAGGATACTCAACTCTGTATTTTCCTCTAATCCAACACAGCTGCTGTAGTTAAGCAGCTTAGCCAGTGTCTAAATACAGAGATGGACTAGATGCAGACTAGCTGTCTGATGATCCTGCAGACTTCGTTAAGATTTTGCTTGTGGACTAGGAAAGCCAATTGGAAGAACTGGTAGAAGACTATTTAGCATTTTGAATCAGGAAAAAGCAACCAGTCAATTCACAGACCAGAGGTACTACTGACCCCACGCAGAGTGTCCAAGTATCACTAGTGACCAAAACTATTTTTTCCATTTGTATTTGGCAAAAAGTCTCAGCAATTCCCTTTGCACACAGAGATCATCACTGTAATTCATGTCTTCGTCCCCCTGTCACTGAAGGACTTGAATATGCTCTGTCTGGCTGGCTACCAGAAGGCCACTTGGAATATGCATCTTGCAAGGACATTCCACTTCTGTTCCACACCTTCTTCCAAATTACTTCTGTCTCTGATTCAAAGGACTCATTTTGACTTGTCAGTTGTGACCTGAGGAAAAGCCTTCATGACTATGCAAACCCATGCAGTCTTGCATCTAAGAAGGGGAATTTTCAGTTAAGGGAGGCTCTGCAATGCCATTTTTGAGGATGGCCCTTGGTTTTAGACAACATTCTATCTACCAGTCAGATTACAGGTCCTTCACTGGAATGCAACGATTTTTATACTTTCTCTAAAATTTTCATTAAGAATAAAGGAAATTAATGAAAACATTAGATTTAGTATCTGAACAACATGAACCTCATTTTTAATTGCTGTGTTCTCAGTCTTTCAAATAGGCATGGAGTTGGGGCAACAGGTAGACACTTATAAATAATTAAGCACAAGGTTAAATCAAATGCAGTTCAACCCATTTACTTTAAAAGACTCTGTTAAAAGATTAATGGTTACCATGCTAGTACCTGCAAATATGAAATCACTCAGAAACTTGCAGGATGTCATAAGCTTTCACCCCTTCTAAATAACCTTAAAATTGTATAGGACTGGGCAGTGATACACCAATAAAAAAATCAACGATGCATCGAAGTCTCTGATACAGCCATGCTGGGAAGAGTCCTCTGGAAGAAAGAACGTCTTCCATGGGGCTGCTGTTCATTCATGGTTCCCCTCCCTTCCTAACTTAAAGTCTGATCTACTCCATGCTGTTCTGCCTTCTTTTTGTACATCCTTCAGTTTGTTTTTTATGTAAAGCATGTAACATTGGTGATCTCAGACACTGTAGAAAGCATCAGAAGAAATTTAATTTTCTCCACTAATGTGGTCTATTTTGAACATTAAAATAAACTACCAAAATGCCAGAAACCACTGTGTGATAGTGTTAATTTTTTAAATAACCCTTGTAGGACCACCTCACTTGTGTAGGTATGTACTTAATTTGTGCATGACTGGACAAGTGACAGAAAATAACACAAAAAAAGGATCATCTTGTGTTGAAGGGAAAGGCAGAATACAGATGAAAAAGATTAACGAAATATTTTATTAAATGCATGTTTGTGTTGCTAAGTCTTTTGCTGACTTTGAAAGGAAGGATATCTATTCCATGGGAAAGAAAAAAAATGCACAACTTTCCAACAGACAATACTAGATTTATTTCTGTCAACACCAGTTAATCATTCATTTTGCCAAATCTCGATAGACACTAAATACCTGTGGATACTGTCTTGCCAGCACAACTTTCTTGGTTTTGCTGACCCAGCATACTTTGTTGGACACAATGTTTCTCTGCAGGATTAGCATGCAAAAAAACACCACCTGCAAAAGTGCTTCAGTTAGTTATAAATAGATCCCAGGTCAAAAAAACCCCAAACAACCCCCAAAACCAACAAAAACCAGAAAAAGACAATATAAAACATTAACGTCCAGTTAATGCATTTAGAAAGCTACTGCGTCGTGTTCTTTGCCATTTTTCTCTCCTCAAAAAATGTTTTAAAATCGAATATATTACACGCCAAATGCAAGGTGATAGCTTAATAATTGAGTAAAGCTGGTTAATGTGGTAAACAGATGGGATGCTTTAGCTTCAGTGTCATGGCAGACGGTCAACAGCACCAAAACAAAAAGCTCAGAAAAATGAAGGTTCGGCAGCTTTAGTGAGGCTTTTGAACATGGGGGCTAAATTCTATGCTGATTTACACTTTCTGTAATCCCACATAAATCAATGGAACTGCAGATATTCTAGAAAACAGAATTTGGCCTTCTGTGTTCAAAACTAGTTTTGCTACACACCTATATGAAGTAAGGTTGGTAATAAAGCCTACAAATCAGGAGTGCCCAACTCTATTCATTACCACAATTAATTTGCAGTTGTTTCTATCTTTGCCTACTAATAATTATTTGGGTGGAATGTTGTTCTGGGTATTTGCCTCGGATAATTTTCTAGAATTAATTTCAACAGAAAATGCCCATCCCCAGGTATGACTGCATTAAAAAAAAAAAAAGAAAAGAATCTAGTAACACATCTGTGCATTAGACGAAGACCTTGATATTTGACACAGCAATGACTCTTTTGTCTGTGAAAACCTGCCCAAATTTGGCAAAGTTATAAGCTGTTCGCATGTGTTCAATAGATACTTTAAGCAGCTAATTTTTCCAATGATTACATTCTATTGAAAGTGCTCCTGCTTCAGGCTGGGTTGGATTTTTCCTAAAACTATAGCTTTAGGTCCAAACACTTAAGTCGGCACAAGGAAATGGCCTCTCCTTACCTCTTAACTGCTGAGCTGACAGCGTGGAAGAGAAACTAGGATATCCACATGGCAAGCAGGAAAAGGACAAGAGAACTAGAAATTGAGACTTCGAAAGTGTCTCGGCCAAGAGTCCGGGTGGGATATAGGAATTAAATGCAGACTTAAGATGGGTAACGAACATTACTATTACATGTGATTTGGAAAGGAGAAGCATTTAAGCCACACGGATAACCTCGTATCTTGCATTTATCTTTTTAGTACCTGATTTTTTGAAGAGTAATATAATTATGTCTACATAGGAGACCTTTTGTGCAATTTAAAATAGATTAGAAAAATCAACAAAGTATTCTAGTAAAAGATTGGAAAAATCACAGTACATCATTCACATAAACACTAAGATACAGAATGTACAAATACGCTTAGGAAACATGTTCTGGTATACCACAGGAAGAACAAGATGAAACAGTTTGTTAAAATTCTAAAAGAGAATATTAGACCTCTTTAAAGCTATTTATAATTAATTCTGATTTGAGCATCAATGTGATTTGCTAGTTGTGCACTAAGCATTTTATCATTTAGAAAGGTCGTCTTTGCTTTAAAGTCTGTGCAAGTTTATTATCTTAAGGGATTAGGATTATAGTGAATTTCAACAAATTCTGTGAGCAGTGGGATACTTCCTGGATTCCTTAAATAGTCTCCAAAACACTCCTCTTAGCAGAAGAGAGCATTGCAACAACAACGTTACACAATAAAAATGGGTTTTTGACATTAACTGGACTCCATTAAAGCAGATGTTCAACCTTAAAATTTCTGTGACATTTTTCAGTGTGGGAAAAAGCTAAAACTATTTTTGGCATCAACAGCCATTTTAGCGAGATGACATACAGTAATCCAAGATCATGGGTACACAGCTCATATTTAGGGAAATTCTTCAGTTTCCTGTCTAACTCAGTCTTTTTCTTCCCCAAAACAGCCTTATTGCACTATCAACCATATACTGATATATGCCAAAGCTTATACAGATCTACTTTCCAGAAAATTAGTAACTAACATATGCAAAAAAAAAAAAGGATGGAGAAAAAATATTAATAATCCCTACTGTTACGTAACTCCACTTTCTCAATTTCCAGAATTGCATTCCTCTGCTGTTTGAAAGTATACATTGGAGTTGCTTCATTATCATTTTGTCATCTATCTGGATTTCTGTAAGGCCTTTGACAGAGTCCCACACAATATCCTTCTCTCTAAATTGGAGAGAGATAGATGTGATAGATGGACTATTCAGTGGATAAGGAAGTGGGTGGATGGTCACACCCAGAGAGTAGTGGTGAACGGCTCAAAGTCCAGATGGAGGTCAATGATGAGTGGTGTCCCTCAGGGGTCTGTATTGGGACCAGTACTGTTTAGTATCTTCATCAACGACATAGACAGTGGGATCGAGCACACCCTCAGCAAGTTTGCAGACGACACCAAGCTCAGTGGTGCGGTGGACACGCCTGAGGGATGGAATGCCATTCAGAGGGACCTGGACAAGCTCAAGAAGTGGGCCCATGTGAACCTCATGAGGTTCAACAAGGCCAAGTGCAACGCACCCCCGGTATCAATACAGGCTGGGGGATGAAGGGATTGAGAGCAGCCCTGTGGAGAAGGACTTGGGGGTACTGGTGGATGAAAAGCTGGACATGAGCCAGCAATGTGCACTCTCAGCCAAGAAAGCTAACCGTATCCTGAGCTGCATCAAAAGAAGCATGGCCAGCAGGTCAAGGGAGGTGATTCTCCCCCTCTAGTCTGCTCTCATGAGACCCCACCTGGAGTACTGTGTCCAGACCTGGAGTCCTCAGTACAGGAAAGACATGGACCTGTTGGCACAGGTCCAGAGGAGGGCTGCAAAAATGATCAGGATGGAACACCTCTCCTATGAAGACAGGCTGAGAGACTTGGGGTTGTTCAGCCTGGAGAAGAAAAGGCTTCCAGGGAGACCTTACTGTGGCCTTTCAATACTTAAAGGGGGCTTATAAGAAAGATGGGGACAGACTTTTTAACAGGGCCTGTAGCGATAGGACAAGGTGTAATGGTTTTAAACTAAAAAAGGGTAGATTCAGACTAGATATAAGGAAGAAATTTTTTACAATGAGGGTGGTGAAACACCAGAACAGGTTAGCCAGAGAGGTTGTAGATGCCCCATCCCTGGAAACATTCAAGGTCAGCTCTGAGCAACCTGATCGAGTTGAAGATGTCCATGCTCATTACAGGCGTATTGGACTAGATGACCTTTAAAGGTCCCTTTCAACCCAAAACACTCTATGATTCTATTTAAGGTTTCTTTCTGCAATTAAGACTTCTTTCTGCCAACACAATCTCGCCAGCATCTTGGCTCCAATATCTCTGTCCTTAGAGAAAAGTATAACGTAAAACAATACCCACGCAAAAGCAGATCTGTTAAACAAAAGTTAACACATCAAGAAATCAATGCATCTAGATACTGTATTATTAGCATTAGCAACAATAATAATCTAAGACACCATTTCAGATTTCTCATAGATTTAAGATTTCACATATCTCCGTACTGTCCCCACACAAGTAACTTCTAAAATATGTATGAAATCCTGCTTCTATAGGGAATAACAAGTGGCCAACAGCTTTGAGGTAACCTTTTTGAGTTGTAATATCAAGTGTATTAGCCACATCAATATTCAAATGCAACATCTTATATAAAATCTGGGCAATGCAAGGCTTAACACAACCTCCTATAAAAAAAGCTATTTCTGTGCTACTATATAAAGGAAGAAAGTCTTGGAAGTCTTTCCTAAAGTCAGAACATAAATACATAAGAGATTTTTAAACACTCTTTTCCAATGCATTTAAAATGCATTTATTAGCAGATCCATATGTTCTCTTAACACCTCTCATGCAGTGTTTGTGAACTTTAAAAGCTTTCCATTTTTTTGAAGGCACAGTCTTTCAAGTTATAAGCTACTCATTTCATATTAATAGGTTTTAAGCAGATCAAAATATTTTCATATCAGGAAATGAAAACTGACATAAAGAGAGCTAGACATAAAGCACCTGTAATTATTAATAACTTTTTCCACCTTTACAGCTTGAAGAAACCACACACAGATTTTTCTCACTATGGCAGTAAGAGAACTTACGAATAAGGTTTATGCAGATAAATCTATGGGCTCAAGATGGTACCTGGCCTTTTCAACCACACAAATCACTATTAAAGATGAAAACACTGGTTCTTTTCTCTATAAGCATGGAACTTCTGTCTGAGAGATACTGTTAGATACATCAAAGACTGTGTTTCAGTTTCTATATGCCTCTACTAGTTTCAGCAACCAACCATGTCAAACTTCAGGTGGGCATTATCTAGGAACCATGCTGCTCCGACAGGACTCAGTTAGGTAGAATGGAAATTATTTTGGTATCACTGCAAATCCAGTGGTTTTATCTTTGTTAGTTTTGCCTAGTCATTGTGTTCCATAGAGGATACCATCCCTGGAGATTTGTGAAGCAAGACTTCAGTGATGCAGCCACTTGGGAGAACTAATTGTTCAGAAAATAGCTGAAGGAAGGGGATGGAAGCACTGGTCACAAACTCGTAATTCATAAACCTTCAATGGCACTGCAAATATAAATTAGGTACTTCAGAAGGTGGGGATAAACAGAAGATTCAAAAGGAAAGGTTGTAATTGGATTTTTAAAAATTATTTTCTGGGAGAACTACCAGTTGAAATTTCTTTTAGCAAGCTTCAAGAAAGATATGGACCTAAACAGTAATTCATTCACTGTAAAGTCAATGTCAATGTAAAGTCCTTTTAAAAAGGACTATCAAGATCACATCAACCTGGACAAAATCTTGATATGCCTAATGTAAGTGGTAATTAATAGACTTATTTTCTCCTTAAGTGCAGGAAACAATAATGACCAGGTCTGCTACAAAAACAAAGACAGAATTCTTCAGAAACTATGGAGCACAAAAAGGTCAAGTAGAACCATTTTATGAATAAATCATGAAATATTTTCTGACTAGACTCTTGCTCCCCTTTCAAACAAGTTGAGAACAGAATCTATCTTCGTCTTACTGAGAGTTCAACCCTCCTCCCTTCCCTCCATGGGACAGAAAACACATACATTTGATTGCAGTAAGGGAATTATGCCTCTTACTCCCAAAATTTATTTTTCACAAATACTGATGTGCAAACAGAGAACACAAGAGAAGAGCAAAATTGTTATTCCTTTTATAGAGTATAACTTTTTTTTTTTTGTGAAAAATCAGAGCCCTTCTTTCTGATGAGAGCATGTATGCAAGAGAAAACAAAACAATTAATTCACCACGTTGGCTCAATAGAGCAAATATATTTTACTGGAAGCATTAAAAGCATCTGTATGGTGACTTCTGTAGTACAAACCTCAGAAAGTGCTCCCTCATAAAAGATGAGCAGAGGATCAGAAGACTGTCAGTCTTGGCCTGGCCTATTTTGAGTCTTCCAGTATGAACTATGCACAGGGTTTATCATTCCCCAAAGAAAGGGCCCGAACACAGAACACACTGTTAAACTTAGATGATAGTTGGAGACTGTTTTCTGAGTAATTTTGTAAATAGCTTGTTTCTTTTGAAAAATGACCTAAGTGATCTAACTTTTGAATGGGGAATCTCTAGCCAGGGTTTTTGTTTGCTCTAGCTGTCCCCTCTTTTCTTTCTTCATGACCCAAATTTCTTCAGAAAAAGACTCTACAGGTCTGGCTGAGATACGCAAAACATTGCTACCTGTAGTCAATTCCACTAAGGATTAAAACAAAAACAAAGATTAGAGGATCTCCACAGGACTTCAAATAGATATGTGTATTTTTTCAAAGACAGACACAGCCCTGTGCAGCATAGGAAAACTAAACCATCTTCAGAAAGACTATGGTCCTGGCTAGGAAGAAATTATTTTTCAGAACACATAAAATTATCACTTGCTGCTGAACCTGAACATAGCTAGGCCTTTCTGGCAGTAGGATGTAGCAGAAAGCAATTTTAATTACAGTATCTGAATGTTTTCCCTTCCCCTGTGCATAATTACAATTATTTGCAATGCTTATTGGCACTGCTAAGCTTGTCCATGCTAGCCACTCTATTGCTTAAAGGCAGCACCAGTTCTCAAAAGAAGGTACTGGATGTGCTGTAAAGGAATTGATTGAATACACTGCTGATAAGTGATAATGTATCAGCAAACACTTGTAATGGGTGCCAGCATACAAGGGAATGAAAACAGGAATGTAGTCAACAGGAATGTAGGCCAAAGACGATGTCCTTAACTTGCCCTGTGCCGAAATATCAGTACATTTCTAATTAAATTCACGTGTATCTGGCATGCGCCGGCAGACAAAGGAGCCCCTTGGAGCGGAGTCCAGCAGGGGGAGTCGGGCGCCCGTCACCGCTGCCTCTGGCCACCGCCGGAGCCGGGCAAGCCTTGCTGCGGCCGGGACTCCACACCGGGGCACGTTCTTCTGTTCCTTCTTTTAAGTGCCAGCTCAGTTTAGATCTGCGACTCACGTCGACTACCCTACAGTAATTTTCAAACAACAGAAAGGCTAAACTACTTGTTTAATAATTTTGTAACACTAAATACGACTTCTATTGAAAAATCCCCAAAGTCATTAAATCTTTTACAGCACCGCACACAACCTCCGAACAACTTCACGAAAAATTATGTTATGATTTCAAAATATTCTACCTTTGCAAACTTTTCAGTCAAATCAATGTTTTGTAAAAACTTGAGAACATGTTCAAACAAAGCAATTGAACCTTCCTGTTAAAAGTAATTACTTCTATTAAACTACTTAGTATCTATAACTGCAGTACAATTTTTGCATGAGAGTTTTCTTAAAAAAAATCCCTTACTGATTTTGTGTTAATCTAGTTAATGTCCCAAATAACACGTCCATGTTACTAAAACCATCAGTATTTATAACAGACGTTCTTCTTTTGGTAGAAGTACTGTTACAAACATATTTCCCCATCCCAAACAATATCCTGAAATCTTTGTCAAACTTTCTTGCTTTCATCATTGCTCAGCTCAACACACAAGCCATCTGCATAAATAAAGATGTAAGCATCTGCTGTATGGCAAATGGTCTCAGGGGCAGATGTTTTTATCCTTGCATTCATGTCACTGGCTTGGATACATTATTTGAACAGATGTACACAATCTGAAAGTGTTGTGTCCCACAGTGAAATGTCTCCAACTGCTTTCTATCAAAGTACATAAATGCTATTTGCACCTGCATTTATGTTAATGATATAAAGGCAGCAGGGGTTCCAGCAAAGTGAGAGTTGATGCTAAGAAACACATTTACATGGCTAATTGAAGTTTAGGATCTCCCTGCACCAAATGACCATACTAACATGCATACAAAATGTACTGAACTATACAACGACTTTTTTAAAAACTATATGGGTTTTTTTTAATTAAAATAAACATACCCAAGGAGCAAAACTGTGATTTCAGCCCGTGATATACTTTTCCAAAGTATATTTAAAAAAAGACAAAAAGATATTGAATTCCTAGATAAACCAGGACAGCCTTATATTTTGCGCAATAATTGTGTAAGATACACAATTTTTTCATGTTAGACTCATTTAACAAAAACATTTTATAAATCTGACAGTGCCACTCATCCAAAGGTATTTCAGTTCTCTAAGGCACACTGGTAATTTATGTCATTTTGGAGCACTACGTAAAAACCCAGCAGCTGCTC
Source organism: Gavia stellata (assembly GCF_030936135.1). Taxonomy (NCBI): domain Eukaryota; kingdom Metazoa; phylum Chordata; class Aves; order Gaviiformes; family Gaviidae; genus Gavia; species Gavia stellata. The sequence goes on along the minus strand of NC_082599.1, from coordinate 17,040,952 downwards.
AACAGCAAATATTAACATGAGTGTGAATGACAGAATATAATGCTTCAATGGTAATTTCATAATTCCTAGGAAAAAATAAAAATCTGGGAAGTTAAATATTTATCATTATTCAGAAAATTGCATCTGTTTGAACATGGACTTACAATTACTTGTTACATAAATGATAATCACCTTTCTTATAAAATATTTTAAATTGAGAAAAATATAGATGCCCTGAAGGACTATGTATCAAATTACAGAACTCCTGCTATTACATGACAAATAGTACCAGTGAAGGGTTTATGTTGTCAAAGAACTTGCACTAACCATTACTTCCATACTCAACTGAAAAATAACAAGCACTTTCAAAGTACAGAAAGACTGACAAAAATGCTATACTGAATGTAACTGATGGATAGGTTCTATTTCCAATACCATTTATTTTCAAACCTTTTATTTGTAAGAAATGTACCAATGTTATAGTTGTACATAAATCATTGTAAATTGCTAATAGTCTCAACATTTTCAAAATGCCATAACGCATTTAGGAAACAAAAGTGATGCTTGATACGAGGACAAAGAAGAGTGATAGCAGAAGAATAAAAAAAATATACTGAGACTAGTATTTTTGTAGAATATCATGATTTCACACTGATAGTCCTCTTGGTCTGGATCTTTTTGGATTTTTATTTAGGAAAAAAACCCCAAGTCTTAAAACAGGCTTGTGTCACAAAGTGAATTATACACCAGTTTCAAGTTTGCAAACAGCTTCACAGCCTATATTGTCCTCCTGTTATTCAGAAATGGCTTTAACATAAAGGTAACACATTCCATTTGACTATAACAGTGGTCAAATTCCTGTTACTTAAAGGAAAAATTAAGTTAAGGCTTTTAAGTAATAGAATTAATTATTTGAGTCATAAGCGTAGGGATTTAGAGCACACTGCAGGGTGGAAAGCTTTCCACAACAGCAAGTACTGTCTCTCTTGAAAGAATAGTCCCACTAGACACAGAACTCATCAACTAAGTTCAATTTGCATGACATCCTCCTGGAATAGCTTCCTCAGAATTATTACACTATCATAAAAATACTCAGTCTTCACAACACAGGTAAGTATAAACTTACATGACAGTAAAAGCTCAAGGCTTCAAGTTAAGTAACATATAATGCTTTTCTTAATTAACATAAGTACTAACAATGGAAACTTAACTGACAACCTGCAATGGTTCTGAAAGGTCCATTAGAGCTTACGTCATATCCATCAAACATTCACTCACATTTAAGAAGTATCATTAAAAATGTCATTCAAGTTAAAAATAGTATTTAAACATTAGCATTGTGACACAGATCAAAAGGGAAAGGAAATTGAAGTTATGGCTACACATTTAGAAGCTTGGGAATACAGTTGCAGCACAAATATCCTTACTAATAATGGAGGGAAATTCAAGATGCTAATCCTACTGAAAACTAAATCAAGAAAAGATTACTTTTGAAGAGACAAAACATAGGAGAAACATAGTCAAACACAAAAAATGTTAGTAAGGATAGGAATGCTGAAGAAAAAGCTCTTAAAATCTAAAAATCTAAGTTTATACTAGGAAAATATTTATTTTCTTGTTTGTGCTAGTCTTGTAGCATAACTTGCAAATAGATTGACTCCAAATTATATGTGGGTCAAATATGACAATAATTTTCAAATATAGGAGGATTAATAAATTGTACTAAACCCTGAACACTTCATTCTGCTGAATCAAACAAGAAGCAGTTTTATATATTTCAAGTTTCAACTATAGGTAGTAACAGTAATTAGCAATGTCCTAAAGAAGAAAACAGTTTTAGCTATTGTGATTGTTTAAAGTGATAAATGCTGCAGTACAATGACTTTTTTTTTTTAACCATATTAGGGTAGAATAGCAGACACGAGTTATACAGTGATTTATTAAAGTTGATAAAATTTCTTCCACATTTTGAATCACAAGCATCTAATTTCTTAAAAAAAAAAAGTATAGAAAGTATACTATACCTGCAGAAAAAGTTAAAGAATTCTGCATTATGCCCTTTAATAGTTACGACAATGTTCCTGGAAAGAAGAAATACAGATACTTAGAAGTTCTGATAATTTTTCAGAAACTAAAAAAAAAAACCAAAATAGGACAATGGCAATAGTTTTCCAAAATTATATTTCAGAATGGATCCCAGTATGCCCATACCTCATGCAAAACACCACCAGAGTTTTAAACCAAGCGTTTCTCTGGATTACACATACCCTTATATGCACTCTCTGTATTTCAACACTGGGTCCTAACTTAGGCTTCTTGTAATTGAAAACCCCCATTAAAGCCAGCAAAGAGGACATGTAATGAATTCCAATGTGACATTCTGAAGAATCAGACAACAAAGGGTTAAGCAATCATTTTCCTTCAAACATCTGAATGCATGGACCCCATGTAACTGACTCAGAAGCAGAATCTTCCATGCATACTACAATGAAGATATTAGCTGGCATTTGTTAAGCAAACATTACACTGCCAGCTCTCCTGAATTTAATGTTGGTACTTACCACAAAATTTGATGCATAATGTTTGACATAAAATGGCATTACATCAAGTGGCCACCCAGTAACTTAAGACTTGGCTATTTCTTTTCAGTGCAGTCAGACTGTGTTGGTCAAGCGTGATTCTTACCTGAGTGTTGAGTGTAATATAATGACAATATAAAATTGTGTTATTATCCACTTAGATTTTCTTGATTATAAAATGGTCTACCTTTTGGAATGGCTGCATAATAGTTTGGTTCGGCTGACCACCACTAACATGTTAGAAGTCACACAGGGTATAAAACTCTTGTCCTCCTGATGCATTTGGAGGCTTTGGGAAGGTAACAGACAAGTCCATGGACTGACACAGATGGAACTCCAACTACTTGTGGGTTTATGTGGATCTAGGCTTTCATACCACTGCATATCTATAACACTTCCCATGAGCAGAGCCAGCTGTGTGGATGTGGAGTTTGCTTACTTTCCTGGCCAATTTAACAGCCAGTAGAATCTTACATAAAGAACACTCCAGACATGCATTCAAGAGCCCCCTTCTGAGCACATGAAGCACCAAAAGATTGTTTTTGGATAAATACAAAAATAGTTAAGACAAATTCTGACACTTTTTGTGTTTGGTAATTAATACGGGGTTTTTACTATCATGCAATTGACTCTCAAAAAGCAATGGAGAGGTTCCAGGAAGGACATGGTTCTGTGGGCAGCAGTAAAGTATAAAAGAGGCAAAACCAATTCCATTTCCAGGAAGTGCAATACCAAAGCATAAAAGAAAATTGAGTGGGGCTGCTGTGAGGAGATCTCTCACACAGCAAACAGGTGAGGCTCTTTGGTACCTGTATCTTCTGTGCTGAGCCATATGTAATAAGAAGCTCTTCTATGTCAACCAGCACCTCCTGGCACAGGTTTGCCGAGGCCTATCAGCAGATCCCAGGCTGCCTCAAAGAGCCTCTGTCCGTGGTACTTAAGCAGTCAACCTCTGATCTGTCAGACCCAGTACACAAACATATGTCGGCCCATCTAAATGTAGTTTCACATCATGATAACATATAGACAACTCCCTCTTAACCTAAGAATGGAACAGACCACATTGATGTAATTTTGGAATGGCAAAACACTTCTAGGAACCAGCATGGATTTTCAGCTTGTTACCCACAGTGTAAGACACTTTTCTTTAAGGCCATATTGCTCAACAAGATCTTTTTACAGAATTGAAGTCAGAAGTTTTTATTCCACTTTAGGATTTCCAACACTTAAAAACATACTGAAGTAGTTACAGCAACGCATGTTCTTGTAAAAACAATGTAAGAAATTATGTTCAAATGAAGGTTCTCAAAATTATTACTCTGAAGTCACATTTTTATAGGTTTTCATGGTCCCTCACAGTTGTAGGGAGCATTAAATCATTTAAGAGGGTGCCCCACTTACGGTTACTAAGTCTTCTTAGAATTATAGCAAGCAAACCAGGATACAGATCAATAATTCTTAGAACACCATGTGGAAATACAAGCTCCACATCTTCCAAGCATTCACAAACCCTAACACTAGGACAGAAAATTGGACCATACAAATCCAAACATTTTCTACAGGCATCTCTGATTTGAATTCAACCCTAACTGCATTAAGATAATGGTTTTGATCTAGAAAATCCAGTGCTTATTTGATAGATGAGTACATTGATCAGCTACTGTCAATAAATTAAAAAAAAGCATCATTTCTAAACTTAACTTTTCCTCTTCTAGCCATTCAGGAATAATTTTTTTATTGTTGTTATACCAAAGAACCTTTCACTGTGCTTTATTTGGGCAGATATTTTATCAAGTAACCTTCCTTTTTGGAAAAACTGAACAGCTCAAGATTTTGAAGTCCAGGCAAGATTCTTCTTATCAACCGTTCAAATTTTTCTATCCATCGTTGTATGTATGACTGTATTAAAGCATGTTTTCTTTGAATACAAACACAGTTTACAAAGTAAACCACATAAATTTGTGTGACTGTCCTGTCTGCATTTTACACTATTTTCAAATTTATCAACAGTTATACTGTGTTTTTGATCACTGTCTAGGGCTAGTCTTGGAACCAGTCCCACCACAACTTTACTACAAATATAATGATTCACATTCCTTTCTCATTGACAATTTCTGATATCTTTCAGCTAGGTTGTAACATGTTAACAGATACTTAATAGCAACACGCATTTGACATGTGTCCTAAACACAAACTGTAGTCTTCTCAAACAGTTCTCAAATTTTGAATCAATGCACAGTACAGAAGTTGAGGGATATAACATCTATACAGCTACCTACACCCGCCCTCAGCAGACTTTTTTTTTTCATTTGACTATAAAACTGGCTTGGCATGACTACTTCCCATAAAAAACATGTTGATGTTCAAAAAAGAGCCAATCTTAGAAATAAAATTATTAACTAAATTTTGTACCTGTTTTACAGTCTTACATCCAGAACAAATTTTAGGTTGGACCCCACTAATAATTCAGGATGTCCCATTGTTTTTATTGAATACTGAGGAGGCAAACATTCTTACAGTCTTCCTTGGTTATATTTGAGTCCAATACTGGTTATTTTCAAACACAAGAAGATGATGTTGATTACTTCTATCTGGCACTATCATCAATTTTTCTCCTCCTAAGAGCCTATCCCAATGAAAAGAACTTTTAGAATTCTATATAATCTTAAAATCTGTTTTGCTCAGTTTGTAACTCTGCTGGAAGACACTAAATAAAATCATTCAAGTCACAGTACTCCAGTACTCAAAATAGTTTTCTTGAAATCTGCTGCTGACTGCTCAGAGATGAAAAGAAATCTATTACAAGAATTTCAAGTGAAGTGGAGTTGAAGTTGGACAGAATTAAGAAGTAAAATTTATCTTAATGCCACTAAATAAGCTCTGTCATGCCTACACTACTCTTTATGTTACCACAGAATGAAAGGATAAATGAATTTTCAACCAGAAGAAACAAAAATATCAAATAAAATGGAAAAAACCTACTCTGTAAATTGGTCTTTAATAACCAAAGGAAGCAGAGCATATACATGTAATAATTTAAAAGCAATTTTCACAGAAAGACACCCACAGGTCTTTTATATGAAATTGGTGTCCTGATAGACAGACTTAATCTGAATATCAGGTGAACCCAATTAACCTAATTTGATGCTTGTCCATACTAAGGCATTTATTTTAGATGTTACACAAAATCCTTTAGGATACTATACAGAAAACAATAAATAGGCTGTAAAGGTTATGACATTAATTCTACTGTCATTCTCATGCTTTAAGCAGGCATTAAAACTAAAAATCTCATCCTCAGGGAATGAAGAACTATCTGAAAGTAATTACAGTACTTATTATCATAACAGTATTAAACTAAACCACTATGACCCTAACTGAATTTGGTTTTGGTACCTTTTGTTAAAAGAACAAAGCTTCTCAATGACGGCTGCACCTTATAATGCAGTGAACATTAGTTCAGGTACTGGAAGAAAGCATTAAATCAAATCTTATCATTTCATATTAAGCTTAATTATGAATTTTAATTTAAAACTAGGCATGTAAAGAAGTGTTAGTTAAATATTATGATGTAATTTCATTTCAGAAGGAAAACATTTAGCTAAAAAGAAGAATTAAACACTTACAGTTCAGAAAAGACATTCTCCTAACAGAAGCCCATGAAATGTCCATTTATATTTCAAAAGCTATTTTATTAACTTTATTTTTCACACCTGTTCTTTCACACACTGTGCCATCTTGTAAATGACAGTGCCATGCAACCATTATTTCCCAAAATTTAGAAACTTTTCAACTGAAACCAAGCTCCCCCAAAAATATGAATGAATCATATCAGCATAACTTCCAGGAAAGCTAGCAAAATCCATTGTATTTAAAGGCTGAGTTAGACTTGAAATAAAAGATTAAAACATTGAAGCTATGCAAAAATACTGAGGAAGGTAAAAACGAGACATGAAGACTGACTAGTGTAATACACACAAGCATTTGTTCGAGCAAATATATTTGCCAAAAGCCTGCAGTGCTTGGCTACTTTATAAAAAAATCAAGCACAAAGCATAAAGCCAATTTGTTTAAACAACAAAAAACCCTCCAAAACCCCAAACCCCAATAACCAAGCAATAGCTTATTTGCATTTCTGAAAACTTGCAAAAATATTCTGCATTTCACTATCCAAATCTTCAGTTGCAGAAGCCTGATTTATTCTTATTTAAAATTTTCTATTCTAAATCATACTTTCGCACTAGATTTTCATCCTACATCAGCAGATCCTCATCCTCCTATTCTATATCTGAAGAGATACACATGTAGTCACAAACAACAGCTTTCTTATAAGAGAAATTACACACTGCTTATGCTTCCATACTTAGGTAATTAATCAGGGAGAAATGTGTGTCCGTGGCAGAATTCCTTTGGCTGAGCCCATTAGGTGACTTCAGCAGACGGCCAAAAAGAAACAGAAGCCTCATTGCAACCGGTCACTTTTCCCAATACAAAGCCAGCAGAACCTAAACGCCAGGCTATTTTTAAATTTTTGGTCATCCTGTGAGATAGACCAATCTGAGCACATTTCCTGAACTTCAAGCCTTACATGCACTGAATGCCACAGTGGCAATTCTGGGCAAAAATTCTTCCCTTCATACTCTGTTAGGGGATGTATGGAATGGTTGGCTGGCATACCTACACTACGCCCATCTGTCAGAGTGGAACTGTGCCTACACGACAGGTTCTATGCTACTTTCAATAACATGTTTCTGATAATAAAACCTTATTTATGAAACAACATAGGGCAAATTCAACATTTGGCTTAAAATAAAAAGCAAATGAAAAGTGATTGCTTTTCTTGAGGACATAAAACTTTTGAAACCAATTTCTAAGGTTTTCCAATTGTATGAATAAAGACTAGCACATACATTGCAAGAAATGGGGATGTTCCACAGATTTTCTACTATCGCAGACAGTCCAGCATACAGTCTCAGTAAATTCTTATTTTACAACTCTAACTAGGTCCAAGAAAGCAAATTCAAGGACCTGAGGAAAAATTTATAAAAGCTAAGTTTCTCAAAAAGGACACCTGGGAGAACAGAAGGTCAAAAAAGGAGCAATTATCTCGTCTTCATTTTATGAAATGCATATGTATTAAATAAATTGTAGTTGAACAGTTTTTACAACTGTAAATAACCACAACTATTTTCCATATGAGAAAACAACTCCATTCTGAAAAACTAAAAACGAAGAGCAAGGAACAGCACAGTTGCTATTAAGCCTAATATTAAACAATTCAGAGAATGCCAAAAAATAACATCTTTTTTTCCAAATTTCCAATTTAAAACAATAGAATGTCATTTTATGTTTTCCTTTAGTAAATACCTTCTCAGTAGTACTGCTCTGAATGCCGCAAACTGGAGTCCTGTATGAGTTCCACATCTGTATTAGACATTTTTGCCATTATTCTGTATTAAAAGGTCAAAGCTTCTGATTTTAAAATATAGTCTTGGATCTTACTGTTGTGAAAGTAACTGAAATGATGAATCAGTACAAATTGTCACATTTTCTTACTGACTCTGAGGGCAGCTGGAAACGATAGTTCTGGAAAACACAAACTACTCATTTCCCTTTTGTAAGGTACTACAAGAAATCCATGCTGTCAATAGTTCTTAAAATTTAAATTCAAATTAATTTAGTATTTAGAAAAAAATCAAGAAACAGAAACATCTAGCACTCTTACTTGGCAATGACTACTCTAGAATTTACTTTAAAATTCAAACTGTGCAATTCCTTCTACTCCTGTTCCCCCCCCCCCCACAACGTTATCCCAGTCCTAAACTAAGCATTAATTTATTGCTTGGGTCCAAACCACTAAGAAGTTTTGCCAGGATTCTCTATAATGCAGTTTCATAAGACATAATTTATATATCTTACAATTCTGTTAGGAATATGTAATGTCATTCATAGTGGAATTGCAGTACACCATTATGGTTTTCAGTTTGCAATGCCTGATTAAATTGTGAGACTTTTTGACTTTGCTGTTGTTCATAATTAATGACTGCTTTGGTCTAATAAGGACAGAATACATAATTTATCTTACACTATGTATCTGCTGCAGTGCATTAGCTTTCTTTTCAGATAAACAATATCACAAATACTGAACAGCTATTTCATTGCAGTTATAATAAAACTTACATAGAATTAGACAAATATCTGCAACTGTGTACACAGCTACTCACATAATCATTCAGGTTGGCAGGGACCATGCTATGCCATCCCGTCCAACTTCCCTGCTTAAAGTCGGGCCAACACTGGGCTTAGGGCTTTGTCCAGACAGGTCTTGAAAACCTCCAACATCAAGAAATGCCTTTCAGAAATGAAATTTTATTTACCACTTAAGAACAAAGGATAGCCTGAAAAAATCACAGTAACATTTGGTCTATGTACGTAGGACAGATTGTTCCAGCAATTCCTGCTGCAATGTTCTTACCACGCTTCAGAATTGGTGCTAAAAAGGTGCTCAAAAACACCTTCCTGTATTTCATGCTATGCTGAAAGAGTAAAGAGAATGAGACTGAGTGACAGAGAACAAAGATATTTTATAATAAATTGCCATATATACTTTTTATGTACTTGCCCTTACACTACAGATGAACGGGTTATTTCAAAGAGTAGAATGAGGTTAATGTATGACAAAGGTACCAACCAAAATAATTAGAGATGACTAAAGGAAAGACAAAAACAACATTACTTGTATATTACTTGCTTTTTTTGATCTTCCTCAACTTTGCCATTTGAGGAATAAGCTATTACTGGTAGCATAATGACAATCTTCCGGTGAAAATGAAGTTTTAAGATTCTGTTAATTATCAATTTAGACTACGGAAATAACCAGCCAGGACCACAATGCTGAAAGGAGAGCAAGTGTTCCATTTTCTTAATTTGGTAGTCCTGACATATTTTATTGATATTTGGTACCTCAGAACTTACTCACACATAGTCAAAATGTATTCTAATGTCTCAGATAACACAGCCCTTAGAATTCCATTAATAATTTAAGGATTAAGACAAGAGTACAACACGTTCACCTGCACAATCTGACTGACTAAAGTTTGAAATGTGGCACTAAAGTCTTCGCAGAATCATAGCTGGCCCTTAAATTATGGAAAGACTAAACAAGAAACAATCAATTCCTAATCACTTCTTCTATTTTGACTATGGTATTTTGGGTTATTTGGACACTAACCTGAATCCCTCAGGGGATGAAAATAAGATAAAACTTATTGTGTCATTCAGGAAGGATTTTGTACAGTGTTTTTATTATTTTAATAAAGTCTGGGCATGTTGTTAATGTTCTATTTCGAAGAAAGGTAACCAACAGCTGACAATAAGCAAAAAAACACTCCAAACTTTGCGAGGTGAATTGCCTTTGCAATTCTGACTCGAATAATAGAATTATTTCCGACTTTACAGATGCAAACTTGAGCGTAGCACTAACTTTTGCCATGGTACTAAATAAGTAAAGTGAGCACATCTCTAGTTGCTCCTATAAAATTTCCACTACAGAATTACTTAAAACATAAGCTAGACAGCTTTCAGTCAGCTAGACAGCTTTCAGTGAGAAAGCTACATTCTGACATTTATGTTTGTGCAGCAATATCCCCCATACTTTTTAAAATGCAGTGTATTTTTTGTAACTTCAATGTGTCTTACTTGCAGACTCAAGCAAAACAAGTATTCAACAACTGGGAAAAAAATAAATAAAAAGGAGCTTACTATTACATGGCATAGAGGACAAAGTGAGAAGGCAAACCGATGACTGTGCCTGATCAAGCAATAAATGAGCTAGGCCAAGACGGTATGGATTTCCAGGATGTTAGAATTTAAATTGCCTATCAACTAACGACTTTTAAGAGAAAGATCCCCCCCCAAAAGGGATCACCTGTAACACACACATTTCTAAGGCGGAAGCTAAAGAAACAAAGAAAAAAAGGCTATCAGTGCCAAAAAAAAAAAGTAACACTGACCAATGCCTAAGTCCAATCAAAGAATACTAGATTCTAAGGCCTAATTTCTCTCAAACAAAAAAAGCTCTTAGTAAGAATTATACCCTGAAATACTTAGTTTCTTACGTTGAAGGAAAAGGCCTATTTTCTTCAGCTGAACTCAAAAATAACCTCCAAATTCTACAGAAGACGACGAATTCACTTTAGAATGTGTAACTGTTGTGAGGCACAGCTGGTCCTTGCAGATTGCCCTGTACTGAAAAACGTACCAGATAACTAATCAGATGGTGTGCTAAGAACTGTTTTGACTGGTTGTGTGCTACACTGATTCTACCCCCAAACTTTTGCTCTAACATTGCTAACCTAGACCGTGTTTCAGGGCTAAGGACCATTTTTTCTGGATAGCTGAGTGCCCAGTATGCTTTAAGAACACATATACTTTTACAACCAGCGATGTAAATATAATAGTTGGATTTTCTTAACAATGCTGAACATTAAAAACATTGCCCAACTCTGAATTATATCCTATGTTTCCCAAACATGATCCTACTCACCAGAAAGCAATACGTACTTAACAAGTCACACTTAAAAACCCATAAAAATCTAATGACTGGTGTACGGAACTTAAATTCTATATGACTTCCACCTTTACTGCCTCCTAAGCATATAATAAACTGTCCTACTTTGGAAGAATAATCAAATGTTAAGTTTACAAATTAAAGCATAATCTCACTGAAATTCCCTCATAAAACTCAGAGTTCCAAGTTTAGTGCAAAAATGAAAAGGTCACATTTTATATAAGTTCTGTGACCGTGAGTACCCAAAGAATATTGCATAAGTTTTATACTTGTAGATAAAAAGAATTGCCAACACACAACCAATGTTACAGAATCACAGAATGATAGGTGTTGGAAGGGACCTCTGGAGATCACCTAGTCCAACCCCCCAGCCAGAGCAGGTTCACCTAGAGCAGGTTGCACAGGAATGTGTCCAGGTGAGTTTTGAGTATCTTCAGAGAAGGAGACTCCACAACCTCTCTGGGCAGCCTGTTCCAGTGCTCTGCCACCCTCAAAGTAAAGAAGTTCCTCCTCATGTTTAGATGGAACTTCCTATGACCAAGTTTGTGCCCATTACCTCTCGTCCTGTCACTGGGCTCCGCTGAAAAAAGACTGGCCCCATCCTCCTGGCACCCACCCCTCAAGTATTTATAAGCATTAATAAGATGCCCTCTCAGTCTTCTCTCCCCCAGACTAAAAAGACCCAAGTCCCTCAGCCCTTCCTCATAAGAAAGATGTTCCAGTCCCCTAATCATCTTTGGTGCCCTTTGCTGTACCCTTTCCAGTAGCTCCCTGTCCTTCTTGAACTGGGGAGTCCAGAACTGGACACTGTGTCAAAGCTACCTTGCAAAATTAAGGGCAGTTCAACTTTGACAGCTGAAGAAGTGGACTACAGTTGCAGAACTCTTGCGAAAACTGCAGCAAGAGATGCAATCACCCAGCTGTGTGCTGAGCACATGCAGAAGAGGTAGCATCCTCCCTCCCTGCTGCCCAAAATATTTCATAGAGACCCCAGCAGAGAAGTTCAGCTGTTCACCTGCATTCTTTGCTCAGTCACATCTCTCTCATTTTCTAGGAAAGGACTGTCACTGCTTCGATGGATTCTCCTGCATGGAATGCCCCAATTCCCTGGTTGAGAGCTCCCAGAGGTCTGACACAACTGACAAAGCAACTGCTGGGCCAAGGTGACAATCAGAACGTAACAGAGTATATTTTCTAGTCAATCTGGTATAAACACATTTCTTAATAGCAATCGTAAAAGTTAGACAGACAAAAATATTCCACAAGCTTATCTAGATTTGGTGACATTGCTTGATTGATTAGCATCCAGAAGCAACATAAAATAACAGCTGTTGTTCAAACTGGTAAGGCATTCACCATGCAGTATACAGGATAACATTTGCAAGACAAAGTGTATATCCATATTCCATGATTTACTTAAATGACACCTGTACTTTTACTTTACATTTACTTAAATTATACCTTTTTTGCAGGATTTATTACTGTCTATCAGCACAATGTTACTGATGAAACATACCTTCTTATTACAAAAACCTTCACACAGATAAACATACAAAAAAGAATAAATCAAAGTCTAACCTGTCCTAGTTCACTGCCTTCACTCACTTATCTTGTGTTGTTTTCATTGTGCTAATACTCCTTGCCAATGTAATTTTCATTTTTGTATCCACCACCCTGTTTGCTGTTTAAAAAAATATTAAAGGCACAGAGCTTCAAAGACTATCAGATATACTTAATGAAGTGTCCTCAAAACATGTTCACAGAGAAAAAATGTGAAATAAACATGTCAAAATTATTCCTGGCCACTGTCCAGCATCCAGCTGTGGTGTGCAGACTATGCTAACCCTGGGAACATTCTTCTTTCTCTATGGGCCTCCAGATTTGCCTTCTGTTCCTAAGGATATTTGTATTCCTCATTCAGATAAATCTCAAACTAAGCAAGACCAAACTGAATTAGTACTTCAAAAGAAAAGCAATTAAGCATGAGCAAGCTTTTAAAGCAACTATGCTTTTGTGGCTTGACACACAGTACCTTTTCATTAATTTCCCATAAAAACCATGCTGTGGGACACCTATACTGAAGTTCTCCTCACGTACGGTACTTAAATAAGCAAACACCTATTTTTTTGATTAGTGGCACTAATTCCTACATGGCCAAATTCAAACTTTGGTAGTCATTAAGTGTCTCTAAAGTTCAGTAGAGTTTTAACTATTTGAGATACTGCTCAAGGATGCACAAGGAAGTTAGGAAAGGCAAAGCTCACCTGGAGTTGAAAGTAGCAAGGGATGGGAAAGGTGACAAGAAGGGCTTCTGCAAGTACACCAGCAACAAAAGAAAGGCTAAGGAAAATGTGGGCCTAATGCTTAATGGAGAAGGGGACCAGGGGACAGAAGGCATGGAAAAGACTGAGGTACTAACATAACATTACCAACAGTGGATGAAGATGCGATTCAGTAAGAGAATGCTCAAGACAACCGGACATGTACGTATCCACAGGATCAGGAAGTATCCAAGAGCACTGAGGGAGCCGGTCAGTGTCACTGCAAGGATGCACTCTATCATCTTTTAAAAAGCCATGGCATCAAGGGAGATTGCCAAAGACTGGAAAATGGCACACAGCACACACATCTTCAAGACAGGCAAGAAAGACGATCTGGGGAACTACAGGTCAGCCAGCCTAATCTCAGTCCACAGAAAGGTTATGGAGCAAAGCTTCCTTGAAGCCATTTTCAGCCATGCAAGGTACAGGGAGGAGGCTGGGAACAGACGGCACAGATTTATCAAGGGTAAATCATACCCGACTAACCCAACTACCTTCTGTGATGAGATGACTAGTTCTGTGGATAAAGTGAGGGCAGTGGGTATTGTTCATCTTGACTTTATGAAGATCTTTGACATGGTCTCCCACAGTATCCTCACAGCCAAATTGGTGAGATATATACTGGAAAGTGGATGTTAAGGTGCATGGAAAACTGGCTGGACTGTCAGGCTAAAGGGTGCTGGTGATCAGTGGTATAAAGTTCAACTGGCAACCAGTTACCAGGGGTATGCCTCTGGGATCAATCCTGGGGCCAACAGTGTTAAGCACCTTTAATGTCACTCACAATAAAGTGCACTCCTAGCATGTGTGCAACTGATATGAAATGGGGAGGGCAGGGCCTCTACACAGAAGAGCCTAGACAGGCTGGAGAAAAGAGCTATCAGGAATCTGTGAAATTCAACAATGGCAAAGGCAAATGCAAGCGCCTTTCCATGGAGTAACCCCATGCAGCAGTACAAGCTGGGGGCCGACTTGCCCATTCTGATGAGCATTAATCATGCAATTCTTCTTTAAATCTTCACTGACAGCATACTACCATCTGCCTTTTCAAGGTGCTCATATTATACTTTCTAAATTTGGGCACGTTAGTTCTCCTTTCCCTCCAGCCTTCTAGAATTTTTCCACTGTTTCATGTTTTGTTAAAACTCAAAATTAGTAATTCATATAGGTTCTAAGCTTTTTTTTTTTAGTATCTGTAGGTGTCAGTTCAGCAGACTTAAAAACATTTAACATTAATAGTTGCTGGTACAGTGATAATACGTTCTTTCCATCACTAATGATGGAGGAGGTGAGATGTAAAAGCATAATCCAGCCTCTTTCTCAATACAGAACATAATATTTATTGAATATTTATGCCTTCTTCTGCATAACAGAAATTTATCATCCCTGCCCGTTATTGGACTTCTATCATTACCAAGCTTTTGTATCCTTCAAGAACACCCTCTGTATTTAAAGAACTCTATTGTACTCTACTGCCCACAGATTTTTATTAATATCTTTACATCTTTAACCAACTGTCTCCAAGCCATGTAGTGCTTGCTCCCCATTCTTTAAACTGTACTGCTAACTTCACTTCCCTTCTTACCTTGTTTTAACCAAACAAATCATGGTTCCTAAGAGAAGAATTGCTCTGGGAGTATCTAAATGAACAAGCAATTGTCAAGTTAGTCAGACTCTTACGCTCAAGTATTCCTTGCTTTTAAGTTTGCTCTTGTTTTAAAGATTAAAGCAGGAGATATGTGCATGCAGAACTTGTTCGTGGCTCCTAACATGCGAAATTAGCTCACAACTCCTAACACATCTGCACTATTTATTCTACATGCATCAGGAAGAAAACCTGTACAGAATTTAACAGAATAATGTGGCTTTTATTTGTTAGAAAACTGTCTCTCATATCTGTATGTATGTATGAACAAGTACTTTAGAAGCTCCAGAAATTGATCAGTGGCCACTTGATTTATCAGCACAAACTCTCTGTACATGCAACAGGCTGAATTCTCCTAATTTTCCTTTATTCAATACAGAACTAGTTTTAAGGAACTACTCATGTTTCTAGGATCTGAACTGCATTTATAAAAAGCCTTCAATATATTTTGTCAGTTAAAACACTGGCACAGTACCAGTCTACTTGTCTTCTGAATTGTAAGAACTCTTAAAGTAGGCAACAGAATGTTTAATATACAAAACCACAGAAGAGTCTATAAGGTTTTGTTGTGACATTTTAGTTTTCACAGAGGTTCTCCGGTAAATGCTCATTAAAAATATTTTAACAAACAAGTTATTTGGATCCACTCTCATTTTCCTTAAAGTTATGATTTGGTGGTTTTTTAATTTATCATTTTGTTTATCTCAAAAAATTAGCACTAAATAGCAGAAATATACAAGTCTGGACAAAGAACACAACATCCCATAAAGATTTAGGTAAGAGTTTTAATATGGAAAGAACATTAGAGAATGCATTTCTGTAAAAATAAAAATCAATGCTTCCCTTGCAGCAAAGCAGAAAACCCTGCATATTATTTCTATCACATTCACTTTCTCTCTGTAAAGTCCATTTGCCTTTCACTAATAGTGAAATAACGTAAGATCTGTGTTGCAAACTTTGTATTTTTACACGTGCACTGAGCGCATGCCAACTACCTGCATCATCATCTGCATCAAAATTCGTTCATCCAGACCAACTACTTTTTTTTTTAGAGCACGGGAAGGGAGGAGAGGAAAGAAAAAGTAATGGTGGTAACTGCCAAAGACACTTCCCACTTTCCTTCTACAGATATTTCTGATCTGTGTGAATTCACTTACTGCATGCAGGCCTCATGATCCATAGCATGTAAATGTCAACGATCATGCTACAAGTTTGAACTGAATTAACCTTAAAAAAGAAACATCCAATGACAAAGAGTTCCATTCAAACCCACAGTCCTTTGATTAATCTAAAAAATAGGTACTTCCATTGATGACCATTATCTTTAAAGATAAATGGGTAACTCATTTTTTCAATATTTCAGGCTACATAAATACATAATTTGTAACTATTTGCAAAACTGTCCACTGCAATAGCTATAACACCTACTGTATTTAAAGGTGATGAAAATCCACAGACTGGAAACCAAATTCGTTTTGTACAGATGCAAGAATAAGCTTTAAGTTTCTGAAATGCAAAATTTCGGATAGGATTTTTAAAAGAAGCCTTCAATAAGTAACAAATTTAGACATTATATATACATTTAGCAGATCACATAGAAAGCATAAAACTACTTTGGGAACCAGACCAGATGGCAAGAACAGAACTCTTTCTACACAGGAGAAACACATGTATAATAAAGATGCAGTGTATTCCTGTTTCCTTGCAAATTGTAAAGTATCGTTTAAGTTCTCTATTTTCATGGCCATTCATCTAAAATCATACAATTAAAAAGCCTTAAAAATATAGGCAGAACTTCAAAAAATTCTGGGGGGTACTTAATCTCAAATGTTAAAAATGTCATGAGGCTTCATTTTCTCTTGGCACAGAAAAAATGCCAGCATGTGTATTACTATACTTAACCCACTTTTCTTCATTTGCTAAATAGTAGTCTCTAAATGTGGTAAACTGGGTAGTAAAACTCAACATTAGCTAAGCCTATCAGGCATCTTTTGTTCCTATATTTATCTACGCAGGACAGAAAATGTTTTAACTAGTTAGTAAGAGCTGCAAATAAGCTATTTCCATCCCTGAACTTGCATGCTGTCTGTAAATGGCCAGAAATAACAGTCATGTGGGACCTTGCTTGTTACACTACTGTAAACATGAATAAATTGCAGAGAGCAAGGGTGTTTACAGGCTTTTTTCCCCTCAAAAAATCACTGCCTATTTTATTTAGTAAAAATCCAGTGATTAAGTATAAGCTGGATGCATGATCTGTGAACTTTGAAAAGAGATACTTCCAAAAATACATGAATCATCCAGAAACAAAAAAAGGAACTGTTAAATATTAGGTGTAAGTGGGAAAATTACTACCCCAGTACCTCAATCGTTTTGTTTCCCATTCCAGAACAAAACAATGCCACCTGAAATTCATTAACGAATATGAACACATGCACTGGTTTCAATTATTTCAGATAAACAACGAATTATTTTTTTCTTAATGGGTATGATTCAGAAACCAAAAGAGTTTGTCCAGATCACCAGGTCCAAGACAACAGTCCACCAACTAACTTATTACAGTGGTAGAGATTCTCACCATATCGAAAGTACTATTTTCAGTGCCAAATCTTTTAATGCACAGTTGCTTTGGTCAGCTCAGCATTACCTAATTTTAAGCCTCAGAAATCATGCCCATTTCAGTTTTTAAATGAAAGATGGCAGTTTTACCCAGGATACCTGTTTTTTCCCCTTACAAGCAGTGCTCAAACCAAGAAATTCTGAGTAGGCAGTGTAACAGAAGAGAGATTTTTGTCTCAAGTAGCAACTATACAGTCTGACAAACTACTCTATTCCTCTTTTCTTCCTCATACACATTTTTGACAAACTAAGAAATTTGTTTCCATTAACATTTCAAGAACATTTTCAAGCTTTTATACCACACATTTTCATTTTCAGGCAACAACAGGCAGGAGAGTATGTAATCCTTCTAACATTTGGGTTAAAAACCTTATTTCCTACCAAGAACAGGAAACTGTAGCTGCATTGCCTAATTTTTCAACATTCTACTATACGTTGCCAGTATTTTATAATAAGGCTTAAACATTTTCAGAGGGAAAATATGGTGATGATTTAACACTTACAAATTTCCAAAGTGACAGGGAGAAGCTAAAGAAAGAACTAGTCAGGAATGTGAAAGTCAATGGCAGCCTTAGCTGTAGGAGAGGTTGAATCTTAAGATCCTGAGAAAAGCAATTAAGACTAGTTGCAAAATTGCAGTCCTGGACTTGAGGAAACATTTCCGTTTGTTCAGAAAGCTAGTTGGTGTGACCCCTTTGAAAGGGCCACCCTGAAACATAAGGGAGCCCTGGAGAACTGGTTGATATTCAAGGTCAACCTCTTCAAGTACGAAGTACAAGAATGGTCCAGCATTTTGACATGCAGCATGTGTGGAAGAAGCCAACATGGATGAACAGAGTACTCCTAACTGAGCTCCAAGACAAAAGAAGCATAGGCAAGGTAGAAGAGGAAGAAGCTAACAGGAAGAATAGAGAAACATTGCCTGAATTAGCAAAACAAAGATAATTTGGAATTGCAACTAGCAACGGACGTTCCATAGATATACAAGAGCAAGCTGAAGGAACTGAATACTCCCTCTATTCTGCACTTACAGGGCTGTGCTCATGTTTGGGTTCCCTGCAAACATACCTGAGTTCAGCTGTAGGATGAGAAAACTAAGGTGGGAATCTTACTACTGTCTTCACCTACCTAAAATAGAAGGGTGTATGGAAGATGAGGACAGACTGTCCTTCAGGCTGCACAAGAGAAGGACAGGAGGCTACAGACAAGTTGCCATGTGGGAAATAGAGATATTAAAAAAAAAATTCACAGTGAAAGTGGTCAAACACTAGAAAAGGCTGTCCAGAGGCTGTGTAGTATCCATCCACAGAGATGATCAAGACTCAACTAAACAAGACTTTAGACAACCTCACCTAACTATGAAGGCAGCTCTGTTCTGAGCTGGGCATTTGAACGGATGACCTCCATTGGTTCTTTCCAAAATAAATTTTTCTGTGATTCCATAGTGTGTACCCAGAAGAGCACATTACTTTTGGCACACCCTTTTTCAACTTACTAATTTTGCTTTCCAACATGTATGTCTGTTAAATAATGAAACTTTCAAAATAAACAATGATTCAAATTAACTTTGATATTACTGATTTCTAAAACCTCTTACTGTGCTACCACAGTATCCTTACACCTTCTCCCCCTTCGTCACTGGGATCTCTGCTCCATTTTTCACCTTTCTCCCTAAAGCATCGATATAGAACTCTAGGAATGAAAATATGTAAATAAATTAAAGAATAAATAATAGCAAAAATATGCGCATCAAGTCAGTAAGCATTACTAAACACACACGAAGCAGACAGATGGAATTAAAACGCAGTACATACACAGTCAGTGTACAAAGGACTGCCATAATTTAAAGATCTTATACGTGCTTAATACTTACATAAGAATGAAGACTATAGGCAATTCCTATAAAAGAAAAATCAGTGTTACTATATTTACATATAAATATATATGTATGTAATGTGTGCATAAATACCAAGAAGCAAAGATGAAATGTAGACCACAAAAAAGCTGATGTGCAACGCAAATCTATTTCGAAGTCAATGTTGTGGAACTCTCATGTAAGTAACTCAGCAAATCCAGTATCTAGAAAAAATATTCTGAAAGACAGTTGCACAAAGAGCAGGTGTTCCGAGATTCTCCCACCAGTGGATACATGGCATTTTCTGAATAAGGACAAATCCAAGAAAACTCGGAGAGTCAATCATCCTTTTTGCGCACCAGTGGTAAATAACATAATTCTATCAGAATGCTAATCAACATTCTAGCAGTACTTAATACTTTGTTATATATAGTTCAAGTCACTCAAGAAAGCCAGGGATAGAAAAATTGCCCTCAAAAATCTAGTCAAGAGCTGCTCTGTGACTAAACTTCAATTTGTGAACATTGAAAGTGAGAAACTACCGCATTTAAAAACAAAGTGTCTGTAGTTCTACGGAATGTGCTATTACACCTGATGTGTGTTAAATTTGTTTACATGTTACTTTTTATAGCCAGTTTCAAACTGAGGCACTTAAGCTTGCCTTAGATAAGTAAAATGAATTAATTACTATCAAATCCTAGACATATTTATGCATTTTGTCATAACAGTAATTTGCATGTCTTCTCAAGGAGAGAACTTGTAGAACTCTGAATATAAAAATACAGTTGACTACATTGTCTGAAAGCTTAAAAGCTCACCTAATTCAAATTATTCCTTAATTCTACAGTAGCTTGTTAAAACCAAACAGCTTCTTTCTCTGCGCTAAATACACTTAAGATGATGTCCAGTTCTTCCCTGTATCACAGCTACGTGCATCACCTTGCCTCCAGCACATTAGAGACATCTAAATCCTAAAGTTTTAAGTTAAACCACTAGAAGATCAACACACACACACACAAGATCAAGGGCACCAGCTTACATCCTGTAACATGCTTTCTACACAAAAAGCGGGAGGTTATTTGCATAGGACTCTGAAACCACATATTTTTCATAGAAGAAAATTCATTACCACTCAGGGTATTTTCCACTGCAAAGGTGAAATTTATAATGGAGAGTCCGGTCAGTTACATTCTAAGCACTTTACAAAAGTAAATTCAAAACAGGTTACTTTTAATTACAACATAACGTGTAATTCTTCACTGTCTTCATCTGAGCAGGAGCAAAATTAAACAGGAAAAGAGAAAGGGAAGATGATCTATACATCCTATTAGACACAAAGCAGGCTTCAATACAGTTGCACTCACTTTCAACTATCTAAATTCATCAGTGTTTTCATAATATAGTCAGAAGTAAGCTGTTTGGAAAAAAGCTTTAACCAAAGCACTACTCTGCTGTACTTCATTGCACAGGAAGCCTAGAATGCTTACAATGTGTTTAACACATACCCAAGTGGACGTATTTAGGTAAGCCCTCTTTATATGAAGTTTCCTACAAAATCTCAGGTACCTGGAGATCACATGAAGGCTATTATGAAACGGCAAAGGAACAGTCTAATTTCAAGATATCAGTAGTATCTTCTTCTGTCTGTTCAGTTATACTCACTTGGTGCTTCATGTTTTTCTTTCACGTGACTACTGCATAAATACTTTATGCCAGGACCGGTTTTCTGTCTCTCAAATAATATGCCGGTAAGAACCTCTGGGTTCAACAACAAAAAAAGGCATATCTAACAGACATGTTCCCAGTTATATGACAGAGTACGCAATTAAGAACTGGGCAGCATACTGACTGCATTCCAATTATAACTAAGCCATCAAATTCAAGAAGACTTCCTGATAAAAATTAAAAAGACATTCTCATTAAAATATATTCTTCTTATCCTTCACTAGCATAGCAGCACTGTTAACCACATGCACACCAACTGCTCTAGCTTCTATTTGTATAGTAAAGCACAGGCATTGGTATACATGAGAAATAAACTAAGAAAAGGGCTTGAACTGCTACAATTTGTTACCTACATAACATTTTCTTCCAAGCATAATCCCACTGAGCTCAAACACTGTTATGCATTCACAAGACTTCAGTCAGTCAGTTACTGGGAAGACTTCTGAGCATCTGAGTTGCAAGCACAATACCACAGCTAAACAAAATATATTATTTGCAGCCTGAGAATTTCACACAGCAGCCAATTAAACGCACGAGGTAGTAAGACTAGGATTATGACAAAAAATTATCTGTAACAGGATAATAAGCTAATGAGATTGCTCTTGAATTAAGTATGAAAATTTGGCTGCTTCTTGAACCAATGGTGCACAGAACCTCCAGCTACTTCCTCTGACATTGTCAGTAACAAAAAAACCCACCCATTGATGTAAATATATCAGGACATTACAACTCCTCACACCCTAAAAAAACATTGCCATCACCATCCTGCATCTTTCTTGGCACTGTGACAAAATAGCATAAAGGTAATGGAAAGCAAACTTCACTCGCATCCTTACAGGTGGTTCCTCCAGATTAAAGCTGAAGAGCAACTGAGGAGTGGCACGAAGGAGCTTTCAGTGCCTTTGCAGAACAAAACACTTCAGTTCCCACACCTCTGAAGCCAACATTTTTCAGCAGTATGCAGTCACTTCTATTTAAAAACAAAATAATACCTTGTGTTTACTGCTTATATACCACAAACTGAAAATCAGAAGAAATACAGGGTAATTGAACTATGTGGGAAAGACAGAATTGAGTAATATCCTCTTGTTTTTTGTAAGATATGCAGCTACTACAAAGAATTCAAAAGAAAAAAAAAAATCCCGAAGGCTCAACTAAGTAGTTCTACATTCAAGCAAGCTTAAAATGATTTGCCAATTATATGGTCAAAAGTAAGAAGCTACAGTCAAAATCTGTCTTTTTTATATCATAACCTATTGTCAAAATGTATTAAGAAAAAATAATCTTTAATGTGAACTCGCAGTCATTCAACTAAGGTTCAGCAAATTCTAAACCCACACAATTGATTTGTCATCTATTTGGCTGCTAAATCTGACTCTGAAAGAGTGATGTGTTACCTTATTATTATTTTTAAAAAGATTTCTCTTGGGTTTGCACAGCAAAGGAATGAGTATGTAGCCTATCTTGCACAGGAAGGAGAGATTTTTATCCTTAAAAACAGGAGGTTCGCCCACATGATCACCTGGGACAAACTTGGCCAGTGCAAGCAGGCTAGAAGGTTATAGGAGCCTGGGAATGTTTAACATCAAGAAAGTAATTACAGCCCAGCAAGATCAGAAGGAATTACACAGGAAATGTGAACAGTAACCCTTTCATGCCAAAAAAATCATGAAAAAGTGAGCTCTCGGCTGCCAAACTATGAGGCTGTACAAACCAACTGCAGAATGCAGGAATGGAAAAAACACTATGTATCACCAGGCTATAAATTCCCAATGATGTGATAAAGCTATACTTCCAAGAAAAGAACAAAACCTCTGGTCTTTCTTTTTGCCATGTATATGCAGTGTAATTAAAGCCCAGAAGAAACATGAAAACATTTCAAACACCATGCAAGAATGGTCAGTTGTCTCTTCTGAATTTTTTCTTTTCATTTTATGCTGACCAAACAGTCTCCTCCCTAGAAGGTGGTCAAACATCTTGTTCTTATTTAGTCATGGGAAACTTCCTTCCAAAATAAATAGCATATTATCCAAGCAAGAATGCTAACTCTCTCAGTTATCTGTTCCATAAAAATGAATCTCCCAAATTCTCAAATAAACCCTATAGCTCAACAGAATGGGCTCAAGCTACCCTATGTATTTGTTAGTGAAGCAATTTCTGTTCTCCAGGGACACGAGGGAATTTGAGTAACCTGACTGTAGTTCAGTCTAGTTACAAAGCCTTCAAGTGCCATTTTGGTAAGTGAACAGTGATTATACACGCATGCTCTTCACATAGACTTGGGAACCATTTTAGTGAAGGAAGAGACTTTTTTTAAGCTCCACACTAAGGAAAATGGTATTCCTATATATCTATCAACAGATAATGCTGCAAAGTATTAGCACATAACCCTGATCACAGAATCACTAAGGTTGGAAAAGACCTGTAAGATCATCAAGTCCAACCATCAACTAACACCACCATGCCCATTAAACCATGTCCCACAATGCCACATCCACACGTTCCTTGAACACCTCCAGTGAGGGTGACTCCACCACCTCCCTGGGCAGCCTGTTCCAGTGTCTCACCACTCTCTCAGCAAAGAAATTTTTCCTAATATCCAGCTTAAACCTCCCCTGGCGCAACTTGAGGCCATTTCCTCTTGTCCTATCACTTGCCACTTGGGAGAAGAGACCAACACCCACCTCTCTGCAACCCCCTTTCAGGTAGTTGTAGAGAGCGATAAGGTCTCCCCTCAGCCTCCTCTCCTCCAGACTGAACAACCCCAGTTCTCTCAGCCGCTCCTCATAAGACTTCTGCTCCAGACCCCTCACCAGCTTCATCGCCCTTCTCTGGACACACTCCAGCACCTCAATGTCCTTCTTGCAGTGAGGGGCCCAAAACTGAACACAGCAGTCGAGGTGCGGCCTCACCAGAGCCGAGTACAGGGGCACGATCACCTCCCTACTCCTGCTGGCCACACCATTTCTGACACAGGCCAGGATGCCGTTGGCCTTCTTGGCCACCTGGGCACACTGCGGCTCATCTTCAGCCGGCTGTCAATCAACACCCCCAGGTCCTTTTCTGCGGGGGAGCTTTCCAGCCACTCTTCCCTAAGCCTGTAGCATTGCATGGGGTTGTCAGACAAGAGATGAGCAATAAAGCAACCAAACACTAGTGGTTTTATTAATTTGTTGATTAAAACAATGATTAATATATTCTCATTATAGTAAACAAAAATAATAAGCACCCCTAAAATGAGTATTAGTGTATATCTGACCTACCCAAAAATGAGACAGAAAGGTACTTTTATGATTAAAAAATTCAATACATTATCTTATTTAAGCAACACGCTTGTTTAGCTGTTCTTAAAATTACAAATCAGAACAGCATCATCACACGTTGCACTTGCAGTGCATCTCCATACCAGCACCTTAGCTTCTTTTCTTCCACCTTGTCACTCAGGTGTTCCTCTCTACCCTCCTTTACTAACAAAGTCCTCCTTTTCTCATCTGTTCTGCTGGATTCTATTTTGTTTCTTTCTCCTTGCCTTCAGGTCTAATGCGGGCCTTTGCCATCACTAACGCTGCGTGCACAACCAACTCCTGCATGACTGAAATCTACTCAGCTACCTGCTCAGTGGAATCACTAAACAAATAAAATTGAGGGGAAAAAAAGAAAATAAAATACAAAAGAAGCACAGGAGAATTTCAAACATGGGCATGCAAACAGGGCAGATACAGTGCAGTAAAGAAGTAACAATCAAGAAGGCCAAAAAGTCATCACTGACATTATGGCCTGCACAAGTAACTATAACTCCCATTCTTCAGGAGATAAAACTGAAATATGAAACAATTATATTTTCTATTATTTTACTGAGATGGAGGCTGAAAAGAGACAAGCACTGTGACCTCATTCTGGAGACAAAGGGAAAGTTCCATTTTCTCCTGCACTAAACTTAATCCCACTTCTAA
This sequence comes from Gavia stellata, assembly GCF_030936135.1. Lineage (NCBI taxonomy): Eukaryota > Metazoa > Chordata > Aves > Gaviiformes > Gaviidae > Gavia > Gavia stellata. The sequence continues at coordinate 17,015,707 of NC_082599.1, read as the reverse complement.
GGGTTGGTGATTTGCAAAAACAAACTGAACTAACTCTCCCAGTCAATACACGTTCTTCTGAGATTAAAGTCACTCCTCCTGAATTTCTCTGTCTCCACAGCAGATTAAATATTCGGCAGTACAATATCCATACAAGATGTTAGCCAAAAAAACTGCAATAGTAGATGAGCCACGAAATTTTTAATGGCTATATTACAGAATCAGTACGGTTGGAAAAGACCTGTAAGATCATCGAGTCCAACCTGGGGGGAGGGGGGGGGGAGGGGGGGGGGGGGAACCACCCACAAAAAAAAAAAAAAAAAAAAAACCACAACACAACCACAAAAAACCCACGCCACACAACAACAATAACAAGCCACAACCCACCCAACACCACACAGCACCATGTCCATCAAGCTACATCCCACAATGCCACATCCACACGCTCCTTGAATACCTCCAGGGAGGGTGACTCTACCACCTCCCTGGGCAGCCTATTCCAGTGTTTCACCACTCTCTCAGTGAAGAACTTTTTCCTAATGTCTAGCCTGAACCTCCCCTGTCGCAACTTGAGGCCATTTCCTCTAGTCCTGTCACTAGTCACTTGGGAGAAGAGACCAACACCCACCTCTCTGCAACCCCCTTTCAGGTAGTTGTAGAGAGCGATAAGGTCTCCCCTCAGCCTCCTCTTCTCCAGGCTAAACAACCCCAGCTCGCTCAGCCGCTCCTCATAAGACTTGTGTTCCAGACCCCTCACCAGCTTCGTCGCCCTTCTCTGGACACGCTCCAGCACCTCAATGTCCTTCTTGTAGTGAGGGGCCCAAAACTGAACACAGTATTCGAGGTGCGGCCTCACCAGAGCCGAGTACAGAGGCATGATCACCTCCCTGCTCCTGCTGGCCACACCATTTCTGATGCAAGCCAGGATGCCGTTGGCCTTCTTGGCCACCTGGGCACACTGCTGGCTCATATTCAGCCGGGTGTCGATCAACACCCCCAGGTCCTTTTCTGCAGGGGAACTTTCCAGCCACTCATCCCCAAGCCTGTAGCGTTGCCTGGGGTTGTTGTGGCCGAAGTGTAGAACCCGGCACTTGGCCTTATTGAACTTCATCCGGTTGGCCTCAGCCCATCGATCCAGCCTGTCCAGATCCCTCTGCAGAGCCTTCCTACCCTCAAGCAGATCAACACTCCCTCCCAACTTGGTGTCATCTGCAAACTTGCTGAGGGAGCACTCTATCCCCTCATCCAGATCATCAATGAAGATATTAAACAAGACCGGTCCCAAAACCGAGCCCTGGGGGACTCCGCTTGTGACCGGCCGCCAGCTGGATTTCACCCCATTCACCACAACCCTCTGGGCTCGGCCATCCAGCCAGTTTTTTACCCAGCGAAGAGTGTACCTGTCTAAACCACAGGCCGCCAGCTTCTCGATGCACATCTATCTACAGCACATAACACTGTTTGTTGCTCGGTCAGAAAAATATTTCCATATTGTTGCAAGATATCCTGTCTTCAAAGCACTTGTACATGTAAAGCTTTTTCAGTGAGCTACAACAGTTCTAATGTGCATAAAACCACAGCCTTTCTTTCAGCAAGGTGAACTGACAGGTCTGAAGTCCCTTAGATGCCACCAGCTAACTACAAGAACTCTTATCATGCAAATGAATTGATGTCAACGGCACTGGGAAGTGTTTCCTGTACCTCCCAAGTGTAGGCAACATGTCAGAAGCTGAGCATTCCTTTCAATACATAGATTTGTAACTGATTCATCTGCTGAACCCCTGAAGCAGCACTGTGGCTCACAACAGTATGCACTGCTAATATAAGATTCCTTTGCAAATCAACAGCATTTTCCACCTGACCACATCTGCTCTTTACAGACCCTCTTTAGAATTTACATTTGAAAACTAGTAATGTCCCAGTACTAGTAATGTTTTTTAATGGAGAGGTTACTAGCATTCATCTTATTTCCAGAAAGAAATACAATTCACTTTAAAAACCTGAAAGAACAGAATGTCTTATTCTGGGTCTGTGAACCCACTTTATAATGAAAAAGTGAATTCCAAAGATACTAGTTTTGAAAATTATTAAGCTTCTAAATACAATTATTTGTAATACAACTAGATTTCAACAGAAATCTAAAACTTCCTCTTTTGAGGGCATCTACAGTCAGTCAACTTAACATGTGCGTTAATATTCACACCCAGTCTCTTCCTAACTGCAAGTATATATGCTAAACATTTTCTCCTTCCCAATATAAAGCGGCTTTCTAAATATCATTGCCAAAGACTGAATTATCAGATAACTACACCATTCACAGATGAGTATTGGAGAGAAAGGCTGCTAAAGAAAACCTGAAACTCTTCTTTGTAAATATCCTCAAAAAAGCATGCATGGTTATTCTCTGCCAACCAGTACTAACCTATACAAATTTTTGAAGTTTATCTATTAACTTTTAATTATTAATAAACATTTTGGAAATAGTCTTTCTAGTGTTTCATGTATGAAATGTTACAAAGTGACAATTTAAGTAAACTGTTTTCATTATTGAACAGCACATACCTTAAAACATAACTCCACTTAGACAAAAAAGGCTTATACTGCTCAAGATGATTATTCCTCCCATCACCGAAACACCCAGGGTTAAGTAAGACCTGGGATACTTAGCCTGTCCTATTTCGCTGATAAGACAAGGCAGTTCCAATAGTATATAGGTACAGTCCACTGTCCAAATAATGATTTTTTTTTTTTTTACTTTTTGTTTTCTAGGAGGAAGATGCTTTGCAAATTATTAGATATCACCATCAAGACATTAATCTGTTTCTTTGGCTTGCATTTTTGATGGTCCAATTAAAGCCCATTATTCCACAACTTCTGTAATCAACATTTTATAGCTCTTGATTTTTTTGCCTTTTGCCAAAATGAACAGCTTCCTCAAACAGGAAGAGACATATGCAGAACAAACCAATTCTACAGTCAGGAGTTTCCATCAACTTAGTTAGCAGCATTCTTAGTCTAAGGAATTTTTCTTCTTCTCAGAAGTTGATCAGGTAAATCTTTCGAAGATATCTGCATTTCTGTAAGTGCAGTTTGATTTTAAAAGCAAAAGAGAAAAATAAAAGAGTTTGCTCTACTTTAATCTTGAACATGAAAACAAGCTTTTGTGTCTCAAAATTGAAAAAATTCACTTTCCAATGAACATCAATATTAGATAGCAAGTTTGAAGATTTTTAGATGCAAAAACACCTTCAAAAAGGTTTCAAAACTTTTACAGTGAATAAGATCAATTACCCCTTAATAATATCTCTAACCAAAGGTTTTATGACAAAAAGAGTGTGCCTGAAAACACGCTTACATTTACATTAAAGGCTACTGGTAATCACATAGCTCGTTGTTTAAAGATATGGTCAATTCGTTCTTACTTCTACTGCTAAACACAAATCTGAACTATCCACCTTTCTATACCTTATTAAAATCAGAAACAAATTACTGGTATATTTCAAATGCTAAAAATCACCACTGTACCAGAGATACAAGTATGTTAAAGAGTGAAAAATATAAAAATGCTATTTCTTCAGTAGTGTTCCATTTTTTGAATGAAATGTGCTTTTCTGCTTCACTGAAGCAAGATCACACACCTACCAATGGGCTTCTATAAGTCCTACCCAGTACTTGTAAGGAACAAAGCTAGACCTCAAAAATGTGCATGAGCACCCAGACCTTACATTAGAAGTAGTGTTCCTTTTTCTGTAAATTTAAGGTATTTTGACCCCCAAATTGACAAATTGTCAGAAAAGCCACATTTTACTCTCCCAGCATACTGTCAGGTTAGAGCAGAAATTATAAATTAATTTGCACCAAGTGTAATAGATTATTATGGTACGGTATTGATACGTAAAGGACATGAGAATTATTCTGAATAATTAATGGTATACAAACAGCTCCAAAAGTAGTGTTATCACTTGTACCTAAATATGTCTAAAAAGACTATGAAAATTATGGCTTAAAAAAATGTAACAGTTTCAGCTTCTTAATCAGATCTCTGGCTATTAAAAAAAAATGCTCAGCTGTCTAAAACTTGTGCCATAAATAATAATGTCTCTCAGTCATAAAGAATTGTACCCAAACTAATCAGAATGATTTTCAAAGGCAAATGAACTACTTACAAAAACTAAATAATTATGCCTCTGATTTACCTGAACATTCCTTCTTACTTTTCCAAAATTCTCCAAAAGGCAAAATAGGAAAAGAATGTTTTACATTACTGTGTACAGAGGGAATAGGCTACCTTGTTTATTTAATGACTGGTTGCATACCTTTCGATTAATATTAGACATTGTTTTATGATTTTGCTAATGTCCTGCATCTTCCATGAGAAATGAATGTATCTGCATCAAATTACAAAGTCCAGCAGGCATTAGTTACGTTTTCCGATGTCTATGCTTCTGCAGTGCAAGGATACTGAACTGTTTTCCAACGGACAGGTAGCCTGTCCAGGATAGATATCAGATTGCTCATAGCTGAGTGGAAATTTCAGAGCACTACTGGAGAGACCTGAGAGTTATAACACTGTTTGTAAGGGGAGAATTAGGGCAACTTGGTCTGCAGAACCCCACTTTCAGAAGTATGACATCAAACATTACCTCTGGTCTCGGGACAGCATCCTAACAACCCAGAGCAAGAAACTTACCTAGTCTCTGTTCAGCTTCAGCTGACAGACAAGATATAGCTACCAGCTCTCCTTGCAATACACAGCTATCTTCACAGCATGCCAGTACATAAATGTAGGTTTAATAGTTGCATGAAATCATGAAAAAAATAAAACTAGTATGATCCTTGCAGATCCTGATCTAGCCTAAATGGAATTTACAGTTTCGTGCTTCTTTTAAAGTGGAATCTTACCATGTAAAAGAAACCTTACAAATACTTATGATTAAATGATCTAGAATCAAGTCTTCAAATACAGAATTTGTAATTATCAGGTTTTCTAACATTTTTTATGTGGTCACAAAGTCTTTCAGACACTGCAGTAAACAAAGGAATTTGAAAGCCAGGTGAAAAATAAATGGAAGAAATTAAGTACAGGACATACATAAACGATGCTAATGAAACACACCAAACTCCGTTACAGTTTCAGCATGTCACCTTAAGCAAAAGAACATGCCCTAAATTGGTCGGAAGTACAAAATCCAGCACTGGACTTGCCCACTGTCTGAATAACCCTCACAGCAGCTGTTGATCAAACCTGGCTTCCTTTACATTTAGGAAATCAAAAAGGCTTCACCCAATCCTCTTGGAGCAGCTCTGACCACAATTACTTCCAGGCTTGTCACTTTCAAGATGTTGAAATTAGCTACCTAACCAAGAAACTCAACATACTACTGCTAACACACAAGGTAGTTTGTCCTGTTTTCTTTTAGCAGTGCATTTACATTGTTCATCAGCAAAAAAAATGGGAAGATTTGTTCCCAAATCTGAACACCATATTCCAATCACGACTTTGTAAGCCCTGAGGAGAACAGAGCATGTACATTACATATCTTACACATATAATACTTTTGACAACTTACCCCGCTATACTAACTGCTTTTTTTTAAGAAGTCAGACTTTTTCATTCTATTCTGATTAAGTGCACAATAAAATACATTCCTTCTATTTCAAATCCCATCTCTCCAGAAAATGGTAAGAGCTACTACAATCACCACTAGAATAGGAAGACCCAAAGCAAGAGGCAACATGGTTTTCTAAGAAGCTAACACAAGATTCGGGAGCATCATCTCAAGCAAAATCAGAAGATTTATACTATACTCCCCTCCAGATTATTGTATAAGTAACACTTTTTCACTGCAGAAAAAAAAAGTCCCTCAAGCTCCACAAAGTATTAAATACATCATTATACATATAAGACATCATTATACATATAAGACAACAGAGAACTGGCACAATTTTCAATTATAGCAACCTGCAATCAAAATTACTGCAAATTACATAAAATGTATGTTTTTATAATCTATAAACTATATTGTGGCAATATATACTCTTGAAGTACAGGTAGATAACGAGTGAAAAAAAAGATGTGAGAAAGATAAACAAGTAATCATTCTAACAAATTACACAAGGTGTTTTCAGAAATGGACCCTTAATCAAGGCAAAGATAAAATACTTCCAGCCTTAAAAAAAAAGATGCAGCCACTAAATTTTGAAGCATTCTGCTCATTACAAAAGTGAAAAGAAAGAAACCAAAGCAAGAAACATTCCAGGATCCCACATACATCTGGCACCCACCTGCTTATGCAAAGACTGGCCACATGTAGTGGTGGCTTTTAAATGTGTATTTTTGAAATAGCGACAATCCCCAAATAGCAAAGCTTACTATTTAGATGTTACAACCCTAAATAACGTTTTAAAGTTGACCATTATTTTAGGCTTATCATCCCTGACAGATTACATCTCAGTTACTGATGTTTTTTTGCCTTGACAGGGGAATTCCATTTTTAAGATTCATACAGAGAAAATGTTTTGGTATAAATCGTGGCTATTCTAAGCCATGAAAACGTCCCACAGGTCGCTAAGCTACTATCTTTCAGGCGAGTTCTCCATAATTAAGGTATCAATTATAATTTCACAGGCATATTATATTTTATAAATAAACTGTTTCCACAATTTGAGCTGTGGGAAAGAATGCCTGCATCAATGCACCAACCCTTGCAGCACAGCAAGTTTTGAACTGAATGCCAACTCTAAATGTTATAATACAGATTCTAGCAGGGAAAAAATAGGAGGAAGATTTCCCCCTCACCCCTCAAATTCCCACAAGCCTTCTGAATCTTTTTATTCCTGTCACGTACCTCCCTGACATCTGCTCTTTGCTGCTCTAGAGCCAAATACAACAAATTTAAGTCAATCTGTTGCTAAACACACGGAAAGTAAAAACTGTAGCCTCCATTAAATGAAGTGAAAAGGACATTTCAGTGGGAATGAGCAAAAGCTGATTCTGTAGTCTTTTCCTGCTGAACACTGCTTTTGATGCTTTTATCACAGAGTTTTGTATTTGAGTTTGATAGAGACTGAAAGCAAACATAGTTTCTAGGACTTGAACCATGCCAAGAGAAAAGACTGGCAGAGAGACAAGCATGCTCATTTAATTAAGATACCCACCCCCACTGCTATTTTTTATGATTTTTTACATACTTGCTGGAAGTTGGCTGGATGACACAGAAGGCCAGCGTTAGCTCATCTCACCCTCTCTAAATATTCCATCCCTCTAGGTACAGAACAAACTTGTGTACTGACTTGGATTAAATTATTGCAGAAACACCTACTTAATGCATGAGCCCAGGCAATAGAAAAATCAAAGCTGAACACAAGTGTCTCACGAGTGGCAAGTCACAAAAAAGAATGCCCTACATAATACGTCTCCAAGTTGATGAGGACCCCAGTGTTACTCCCCAAAACTTCCTCGATGTCCCCACCTACAAGAAAAACAAGGTAAATAAGTGGATACTCCCAAGAGAACTAGACGTAGTACCCAGTGGGTATTTCACCTAGATATATCCTAACACAGGGATAGAGAGCAAACAAATTAGTGAGACACGATAACCTATTTCTCCTGTAAACAAACTGGGGACAAACTTAATTCCTTTACTTCCACCATCAATACACAGTTTTTAGATGAGCTTTAGAAAAAATCATAATGGTAAAAATAATCTTATCAATGACAAAAAGCTGAGGGGTTATATTCTTTCAGGAAAAAAGGTAACCTGAGACTGTGTAAATATTCTTGCACTCTCAACTATCCAATTTCTATTAGAATTTTCCTAAATTAAAATTATCCCTAGACTGCAGAGCTCACTGTCTTATCAATTTATTATGAAATACATCCTTTCTCAAGTTTCCTTTCTCAATTTGCCACCCTAATTTCACAGGATGTCCCCCTACTCTTATAGCATGAACCAATAGAACAAAAACTTTTGAATAACTTTTCTGAAACCATTCATCATTCTGTGTACTTGTGTTATACTTCATCATATTCGTTGCCTTTCAAAGGTTAAACAATTTTTTTTTTCAGTGCCTGTTCATATAAGCAGATTTCCATCCCCAAAGATCACTGGTTTAGCCTTTTCTCTGAATCTCCTCTCCTCTACAACTTCCTTTTAGAGGAGGTATCCAGCACCACATACTGTCATATAGTGTGCCATCACAGTGTAAGACAGTGATTTTTACCATAGCATTTTATTCCCCATGCTACTCTCCATCATACTTTGATTACTCTGATTGCAAGTAAAAACACAGGTATCAGAAGTTAACAGAGCTCTCCGAAACAAGATTCTTAACACACAGCCCCCTACTTTGAATATGCGACACTATGAAAATGTGGAGACTTATAATTTCGGGCCAGGTAGTCTTTGCTTTTTTGTCCTTCAGCGTAATTTCTTCCTAATATCTCACCCATTACAGTTCATAAATCTTTGTCATATGCCCATCAGGGTATCTTCCTAGAAAGAAAATCACGGGTTTACAAGAGAACGTAAACACAGCCTAAGCAAAGGTAACTGCCCTAAAATGCAGACGTGTGGACTTTTCACCTTTAGGCCTTCAAGGAGGCGCCACGTATGCTTCAGCATAAGAACAAGTCTGTAATGTAATACAGCAGACCTGACCTTTGAAAAATTAAGACTTTAATAGAAAAACACAACACATGTATTTTTGGAAAACATGAACGTTGTACATCCCACTTACCCTACAAGAACTACAGAAAACATGTAACATCCCTGAATTAACTTACTAAAATATCATAAAATATGATAAGATACTATATTGACCCTTAAGGGGTACATATCCAGACAAAATTAGACAAAAGGTTCCAAGAAAAAGGTGCATTTGAAGATCTGAAATCACACCTGCCTTCTGGAATCAAAAAAAAACCCCAAAAATCAAAAGTCTAAGATTTTTTTTTCTCAATCACGAACAGTATTGTAAAGTTTGTTTAATACTGCCATTTAGGGAAAAACATAATAGAGTGATTGACCCAACTCTCTGTTCTTAAATGCTCTGCTAAAAGAACAAACTATTTGTGAAAATAACAAAAAACAGCTGAAGGTATTTGAGTGGTCACAGTTTCAGTCCTGTAATACAGAACACTCCCTTCTTTCTAAATCCAATACCAATTTGTTTTCCCTCTTCAGTAAAGCCTAAAAATGTGTTGATGACAAAAGCAGTAAAACCCACTGAACATCCATATTATTAATTTAGAACATTTTGCTAGTAGACTAACAACTTAAAAGTGCTTGATTCATCATACACAGAGCACTCTTGTATACACAACAGAACTACACAGGTTTTTATAGACTGATCCTTTTTGATTCCCCAACAGTATTTTGGGGGTTCGTATACTTTTACCTTTAGGACAGTGCATATTATTAGCATTGACTGATGTTGGACTGAATGCCAACATTTGAACTTTACTGTCTTGCTTCCTAAAAACACGGATCTACCTTATTTCGTCACCACCTGTTCTGTTTTGACTGAGCTGAGCAAGACCGAGAACTGCTAGAAGCTCATGTCTTGGTGTATGTAGCACTACTCCACTGAGTATATCGGCAGCCTGATATAAATCTGAGATTACAGGCACTCACAGAAAATTGACAGACTGTAACCTCATTTAGGGAGGCTAACCAGTCAAGGACAGCCAAAAAACCCACAAAAGTTTTGTATCATTACTATTTAAAATCAGTGACACACAGAAGACTGAAGTGTGCTCAAAACTACACAATTCAGTAACAGAAACATCTCTGTTTTCTATGGTCCATCCAAAAGAACCACAAACATATACGTAAGAAAAGCAAAGTGGCAAAGCAGCATGGGTACAACAGAAATTACATCGGTCTAAACTGTAATCTGTCACCATGCATCATTTTCAGAACTTTGTCCCTAGGGTACAGTCCTTAGAAGAGAAGAAAGAATCCCTTGCGATTGTCCTTTTACAACAGATGAATAATGCACCAAAAAATACGATGACACACCTTTAAGTGTTTTTGTTTGGTTTGGTTTCTGCTTTTGTGTCAGGTAAAACCATTAAATATTTCCTACAAACACTTCAACCTTCAGTTGCTGATAACCCAGGGCTTCATGCAGAAGACTGAGTATGGAAACGTTGCTCTGACTGATCTGCCAGCCAAACTCAAACAGCAAAAATTTTCCATGAAACTATACCTTAGAAGCCACCTAAAATCCCAAACCAATTTCACTGATAGGTCCTAGTACATCTGCCAGGAGTGGTTTCTTTCCCCCACAACTCCTATACCCATCAAATAAATTTTCCAAGCTGCTTTGCCATCTCTTTTGCACATGCTTCTCCTAGCAAAACCAAGCAAGCCACAAGAATACTCCTACCTCCCTGCCTCCCCAGTGACTTGCTGTGACAGATGCATTTCAGCAGGGCTGGTACAGTCCAGCTCTGAAGCTCACCTCAGCACATGACCCCTTCTTGGCATTAACCATGACACTTTTTCTAAACCAACAATCTTGCGCTTAGATTTTCTGAAAAAAAAAAATAAAGGGCTAAGCCACAGAATGAAACTACAGGACGCATACACAGAAATTAATATCCTATAGCAGTCTCTAAAAGTAAAAGTCCCACTTCAAAGAATACTCATTACTCAGCAATTCATTACTCAGCAATGCATAATTTTACTCTTTATACCATCCCATAAAGAAAAAACCTCATCATTCTGCAAAAAAAACAAAGCTTTTTTTTAAAAAAAACAAGCTTAACCACAGATGAAATGACCACAATGCATTAAAACTCTGAAAAACACATTGAGCTTCATATTCATAATATATTATTTCCTTTCCATTTGTGCAATAGTTGAAAGTATACTGACAGCTCAATACTAAGGTTGTTCTGGTATCAGGACTTCGGCTAGTCTCCCTTCAGACAAGGCTTTCAGTACTGTATGCCCTTCAAAAAGATGCAAGAAAGAACCAATGATACAAAGAATAGTTCACAGTTGAGGTGAGGAAATAGTTCTTTCCTAAAATGGTAAAAGACTGAAGTGACAAACAAAAGATAGTCTCTCCCTAATTTATGCATTTTCATATCCTTGTTTAATACACAGTACAGTTCTACCACAGTTAGGTTTATGGTGTTTTAATTATCAGATTAAGATATATTGCTCCACAAACCACGGTTACATTTCCTACCACATTTAATTATGCTATAAATACCCATGGAATCAGTCCTTTAAAAAAATAATGCTTGAATACTACTTACACTAGGTTTAGTCAGCTTATTAAGGACAAACCAATACCTGCAAATACAGTACTATAATAAGTCAAAGACACACTTAATTAAAAAATATCAGATGAAGAACAGGATGGTTTCTACCCAGCTGTTCTGTGTGTTTTCATGAATGGTGATGTGACCAACAGTAATAGAGAGCAAATACAATACAAAGAAGACAGCATTCTCCAAACGCCTTTTTAAGCTGACAGTAAGAACCTGTTTGTTACACCAGCAAGAGAAAGCATGGAATCAAAAAATAATCACAACTTTTTAGTTTCAAAACTAAAAAAAATATAAATCTTTAAAGATTCACATCATATATATTCTTCTTAATTGTTACATTGTGAAGAAGTTTGCATTTCATTCAACTTTGATAACAACAACATGCAAATACATTTCATGAGAAAGTGCTCAACTATTATTCAAGCATCACTGTTCTCCTATTTGCCAATGTTAGTCTTGCAAAAATATATGTTCATGTTTTAAATTTTGTTTAAAAAAAAATCTTTTTAAGTAAAAACATGTTCTGGATCTCTAAGTGAATTATAATGACAAACATGAAGCATTAAGTCTAAGCAAATAAGGACAAAATCTTAACTTGACTGCAGATGAGGATGAGCATCAAAACATCTTTTACTGCTGCTGAACCACTAATATCTTTTACGGAAATTCTGAAAACAATCTGCTTCACTGGAGTACACTCCCACTGGAGTACACCCTCAACAACATTAAAGAATTTTAAAAAAAAAAACCAACAAACAGCAACTCAAACACACAAACAAAAACTGTCTAAGTAAAAAGGAAAGTACATAGATGGTAACTGAATCTTTTTCTTCTTTGATCACATTTAACCATTTAATCACTGAAAAGAAGATTCCGAAAAACTTCGTGGTATTTTCTCAGTCCAGTTTTACAAAAGAAAAAGCATACAAATCCCAGGGAAAGGACACATTGAAAAATTTCCATTAAAGGATGCAAAATTAAAATGCATCAGCTAGGTAAGGCTGTCTACATCTACTCATGTAACCTGTGCTAAACATGTAGCAGCTTACCACAACTGAAAGCAGGTAAGCTACCTACATCTACCACTGGAAAGAACCCTTTCTTACCATATATCATTTCTTTGTGTTCAGACACACATAGAATCAAAAATGAAAATATTCTGCAAGAATATTAACCATATTCTTTCAACATACCCACCTTATACATTCTGCTGCTGCTATGGCCAATAAAATACTTCATCCATCTTAATTCCTGTTTCAAGGAAAACAAAAACCAGAAAGTCCCAATACCTCAGGAAATGTATTTAGCAAAGGACAGAAAATCATATTAAATAAAAAACAAGAGGCATACATTTTAAAAAGTGGTAAATAAACAAGAATTCTACTAAAACATGTTTGCTCTCAACAGATCAAGTACAATGGCATCTCCTCTGAGGCTTACCATACATTAACAGTACTTGAGATTAGAAATTGCAATAATATTTGAATAAATATTGCTAAAATAACTGATAAAGTTCACACATTCCTGATTTGACCACGTACTTTTAAACTCTGTAAGTTTCCATAATTGTAACTGCAGTAATATTTTCAGCCAACTTCAGATCAAAGTTGTACTTTCACCATTTGACCTGACAACATCCATCTCATTAGGTGCAAGTAAATACACAATACCATCACCAGTTTCCAAGACATTTAAAACATTTAAACCACTACCATAAATAGCATATTACCTCTGCACATAGAAATCCTCGAAACACCGCAAGTCACAGATGAACAACACTCCTTCCATCTAAGGCTGCATAATCATTGAACCTGTACATCAAAAATATATATGTATGACAATCACTACATACATCTATAAGTTTCATGTGAGAAAGTCAGAAATACTTCATCATGCGTTGTCACTATCATTGCTAGTTCTGATATTCTCACAAATGAGATGTAGAAGATACATAGGAAACTGGTATTTCCTTCATGAATGCTTTGAAAAACATTTAAATTACAAAATTCTAGTTACCCCAAAAGCTATTACACTTTAACAGCCTGCCCAAAAGTTAAAAACATTTGAACCATACCATAGTGCTAGTTTTCTTCTGATCCTCCAGTTATCATTGCACAAGAATATTTTTTTAGTTAAACACTAAGAACATTATATCAGATAGTCACAAAAAATATTTGAAACATACACCGTAACTGTCTTAAGCTTTTTTCCTTCCTTTTGCTTTCTGATTTTTGACAAACTTTAAGTTTGAAAAAATCCTATTCTTCTAGCTACTGAAGCAGAAAAAAAAATGCACTCATCCCTGAAATATATAATTTGCTTTGCATAAAAATAACATTTAAAAAAAATTAACTTAAACTAGTACTAAAAATAACTAGCTACAATAAGGTTAGCAAAGAAAAAAAACACCAGGAAAAGTAGCAGCTCAGTGTTTCAGTTGCTGAATCGTCTTGTGAAAAAAACAAAAAACTGCACACAAAAACTACTGTGATCCAAGGCAGCTGTGCATTTACCTTACATTATCCTCCTCTTTCCTCTTTATTATGGAATAACAATATGAAAGACCATTTTTAATGACATATTACAAGTTCAAATAAATCAGTACAAGCAAATTCAAGACTATGATTTCTAAACTAAGCCAGCTAAACTACACAGCATTTAAGGGCTAGACTGTTGAGACTTCAACACACGTTAAAAAGCTTCAACGACATATACGGAATGTGGAGAAAAAGAAAGGAACAAAGCAGTATGAAGAGCAAAAGACTAGGAATAAAAGGTAAGATGTATCACAACCATTTTAATTCAGGCACAGAACTAGGTAAGTCTTTTAACAAAGCATGATTTTGGACATAACAAATGTAAAGAAGCCAATCTCTCACATTGTTTCAAATCCACCACACTGCAGACATTACTGCAGTCCCTCCAAAACTCTCTTACGCTGCTTTCAAACACTTCCCTCCTTATTCTGCCAATGCCAGCCTCATCACACCACTTATAACTTGGGATATATTCTTTATTTCGTTATTACCAATATAAAAAGTTCTAATGGATTTATAAGTCGGCAGGCCTCAGCGCCAGTTACGCACAAACACTACACCCATTTATTGCATTCATTTCTGCAGCCACAGAACAAATGAAAACCCTTCGGCTCTCAGGTTCCTTCCAAAACCTAAGGAGCCCGAGAGGACTGCACATAGTATTTGTACTTTTATGGCAGCAGCAATAAGGTTTATGAAACACCACTCAGGTCTAAGAGTCAAGAGCTCTGTGCACAGTTCTGACTCACACTGGCAGGGGGATTTCACACCAGCCAAGTGCTTCCACAACTCAGCGTCACAAAACCTGAGGGCATCTACTGCCATCCTTCGTATATCCAACATTTTATGGCCACGTGTACCAAGAAAAGCGTAACTGAACAGCGTAAGTAACTTTCGTGACTTGTAGAAACCTTTCTGCAGATCTTTATTATAACATCGCATCGGATGGTCGCAGGCACGCACGCTCACTTCTTCTGTGCTTGCAGGGAGCAGACCCCACCTGGAACAGGAGTCTCGGGTGGCTCACCCAGCGCCGGGCAGCCGCCTCAGCGGCCCTCGCAGGCCGCGCACCGCCGCTCTCGGGCGCCGGCAGTGGGAGGCGAGCGGGCCCCGCACGCACCCCGGCGGCCCGCGGGCGCGCTGCCAGCCGGCCCCGCTGCAGGGGACGAGCCCTCCCTCCGCCGGCTGGAGGCACGGCTGAACTGCGGGCTCGGGACCCGCTTTCCCGCGACTGGGCGAGTCAAGGGCCTCAGGGGCGCGGAGCCCCTGCAGCAAGGCCCGGCGAGGGGACCCCTCGGGCTCGCCGGGGGCCGAGCCGCGGAAGGGGCCCACCTCCGCACGGCGCTGCCGCCGGGAGCCGCTGCCCCGCCGCTTCCTGCTTCCCGGCCGCCAGCGGGGCAGCCTCCCCAGCCCCGCGCCGCCGCCCGGCTCCTCGGCCCGGGGGGAGGGAGCGGGTGCCGCCGCGCCCCGCGTTGTCCCCAGCACCGCCCGCCCCCACCCACCCCGGGCCGCAGCCCCCACGGCTGCTGAGGGAAGGGAACTTACAAGCGCGCCCCTCTGCGTGCCTGCGTCACGCCGCCGCGACGTCACGGCGACGGCGCTGTGTGGCGTCACAGCCTGCGGGAAGGCCGTGTGCGCGCGGGCGGCCTGCCCCGCCACCGCCCGCCTGCGGCGCAGGCGCACTGCTGCCGCTGGGCGAAGGGTGTTGGCGGGAAAGCAGCGGACGCTGCTGAGGTGGGCGGCGAGGGGTGGCGGGGACGGGGGGCCGCGCCCGGGGCCTGCGCTTCTTGCTGCACCCGGGCCTCAGCCCCACTGCCGCTGGGACACAGGGCTACATGGCTGACTCCCTAGGCACCGCTGTGCTTGAAGTGAGGCCTTCCCTTCCCAACTAGCTGTTGGTGTGGGGGGAGTCGGGCTCCCAGCCGGTCCCAAAACAGGCTGTCATCACGTTGGGGTGGGCGTGGGGTGGTGGGATTGGGGATTTCAGAGACGCAGTTTGGAAAAAGGAGTCTCGGGAAAGTACAGGGGTTGTTCTGGTAAATAGGCATGAGGGACCTGCAAGCACCAGGTCAGAGGGGAGCACAGCCAGCTGAAGATGAGCCAGCAGTGTGCCCAGGTGGCCAAGAAGGCCAACGGCATCCTGGCCTGTATCAGAAATAGTGTGGCAGCAGGAGTAGGGAAGTGATCATGCCCCTGTATTCAGCACTGGTGAGGCTGCACCTCAAATACTGTGTTCAGTTTTGGGCCCCTCACTACAAGAAGACATTAAGGTGCTGGAGTGCATCCAAAAAAGCTGGTGAGGGGTCTGGAGCAGAAGTCTTATGAGGAGCGGCTGAGGGAACTGGGGTTGTTCAGTTTGGAGAAGGGGAGTCTGAGGGGAAACCTTATCGCTCTCTACAACTACCTGAAAGGGGGTTGCAGAGAGGTGGGTGTTGGTCTTTTTTCCCAAGTGACAAGTGATAGGACAAGAGGAAATGGCCTCAAGTTGTACCAGGAGAGGTTTAGATTGGCTGTTATGGAACACATCATCTTGAGTGCCATCACAGAGCATGTATAGGACAACCAGGCAATCAGGACAGTCAGCATAGGTTTATGAAAGGCAGGTCCTGCCTGACTAACCTGATCTCCTTCTATGACAAGGTGACCCGCTTGGTGGATGGGGGAAAAGCTGCAGGTGTTTACTGTTGGAAAAGGACCTGGGGGTGTCGATCAACACCTGGCTAAATATGAGCCAGCAGTGTGCCCAGGTGTGTGTCGGTCTCTTTTTCCCAAGTAACGAGTGATAGGATGAGAGGAAACAGCCTCAAGTTGCTCCAGGGGAGGTTTAGATTGGACACTAGGAAAAATTTATTCACCAAAAGAGTTGTCAAGCACTGGAACAGGCTGCCCAGAGAGTGGTTGAGTCACCATCCCTGGAGGTATTCGAAAGAGGTGTAGACGTGGTGCTTAGGGACATGGTTTAGTGGTGGACTTGGCAGTGCTGGGTTAATGGTTGGACTTGGTGATCTTAAAGGTCTTTTCCAGCCTAAATAATTATATGAAAGAGAAAAAATGAAAGTGTGACAGAAATAGGATAATATGGGATCTAAGGGAAGACTGAAGGGAGAAGCGAGTTGGACAGCAGGGAGGTGAGAAGGTGCAGAAGAAAGAAGGGAAGTGTAGAATATGTAGGTGAGAAAAGAGAAGGGAAACATAACATTCAGGGAAAAAAAAGAATATTTTTTTTTCCTTTTAACCATCTGTTCTTCAACAAAGCTGATCCTTGTGGGGAAGAAAAGGACTTCTGCCTGCAGGACTTCGAAGATTAATGGGCATTGGGGCCACCTCCTTTTCCAGTAGCACCCTGTGATGCAGGACTGTCTACATCTTCACAAGCTTCTCTCTCACATGTGCTCTGCCAGGACACGCCCATCTGCTGTAAGCCTGCACTCAGTGCAGCTGTTCTGTTGTGCCGTAGCCCTTTGCTGGAAAAAGGGGGTGACAGGGACCCCCCCAGCCACTGCTGGAACAAAGAATCTGTGAAGTAGCATTGGCACAGCTCCTGGGAAGTGGGAGCAAAGGAAAGGGGGAAGATGGCATTAGGCTAAGCATTTAATTCTGATGGGTTTTGCTATTGTGTGCTTAGAATCATGATGCTGCTGTGGTATTAAGTCCAAAAGCACCAAAAATGGCAAAAATAGGGGTCAGTGTGGGAGAAGATGCAAGGAATATGGAATGCCTTCCAAATATCCACATTTCTCTACATGTACCTAAGGCTAAAATTTGAACTGTGTAGGTTTACACAGCATGATGACAATTAGAAATATATTTAAAATGTACGTGCAGTTTTCTGAAAGTCTGTTTCTGCAGTTCACTGCAAAGCAACAGCTAAGGAGTCGGATATTCTGAGTCTTTGGCCCTGAAAACTGTTTTTCCAGTGTAGCCAAACAATAAAAAGAAATTAAAAGTTTAGGCTCTTTTTGAAGTCAGATTTCATGAAAATATATGTGAATTAGAATTAGTTATTTTGAACATAAACACAATTTTATGAATACAGTAACTTCATCTTGGCACATGAAATGTGAGGTGATGAAAACAGGCAGACTGGCTCAAAGTAATTTCAGAACCAAGGTACATTTATGATACGATACTGTCCTTCAGTGGCGTGTTCCACTTGGAGGCTCTGTATCTGAAATAACTGTTCCTGTGCTTCAGAATACTTAATTTAAAAGTCATTTACAATTTCAGCAGGAACTGAAGTTTAAAAATAAACATACTTATTCTTCACCTTTTTATCCCTACTAAAGCTGAAGTGTTTTGTAGTTACAGAACCTATAAAATACAATGAATTTGAAGGTG
The DNA here is from genome assembly GCF_030936135.1 of Gavia stellata. Taxonomy (NCBI): domain Eukaryota; kingdom Metazoa; phylum Chordata; class Aves; order Gaviiformes; family Gaviidae; genus Gavia; species Gavia stellata. The sequence goes on along the minus strand of NC_082599.1, from coordinate 16,997,566 downwards.
AATCCTTGAAATGGTCTTAAATAATAATAATTCCTTTTCAAGTCATACAAGTCTTAACTGTTGCTTAAGCAAAACCATTACTATATTCAGTATATGTATGGCCTTTCTGAACCACAAATGAGGCAGAATTAGTGTACGATGTTTCTTGATGTACTACATGCCACTTAGAGAGACGCAAAATACTCATTCTGATGTGCAAATGTGTTTGTGTCTTTACCAGCTATTAGTTTTCATTTAAAAATATGATAAAATACTATGATGGATTTATCTGTTCCTGTTGAAAAAGAAAAGAGATCTGATGACAATATAAACTTCCATTATAAACTGTTTTCTGTATTCACAGAAAAGATCAGTTATTTCTAATAGAGAGTATATTAATTTTCCTCAAAACTCACTTCATGATAAACTATAGAAACTTTGTAGCAGTGGTAATTAATGTCAGTCTGGAATATCAAGTTTTAAAACAATGCTGGGAAAAATAACTCATTGTAACTTATTGAAGATAATATTTTGTGTGGAGTAGCACCTCAACATCCTAGGTTATAATATTCTGAAGTACTGTTTCTTGCATATTTTACGGAAAAGTGTATCAGTGATCTCAAAGCAAAGTCACAGTATGAGTTTATACTTAGAATTGAAAGTAAACAGAACTTAGTAACCAATGAACAATCAATACAATAGAAAAAAATGAAAGCTATGATACCTGATGTAGATATTACTTTCTCTTTTTACAACCTACAATGGACAAAGAGATACTGTTTTAAAGATTGCATTGGCAATGATTTAGAATAAATATTATGTAGAGAACATTCTTCCTCCATCATCTGTAAATTGTAAGGGTGGTAGTGGACTATCACATAAACTGAAGGGTGTACCTACATGATTAAGAATTTTATGATGTACAGTATTTACATGCACTACTTAGAAGAGTGTTAGTAGTTTAGGATAATGAAGTGGCTAAAAAAATGTCATAGTATTAAAGCCAACACTAATTTTTTCATATTTAGCAGTGTAGTATGTTTTCAGGATTAAATTAATAGAGGTGTTTGCACAGTAATTCTTTTGCCATATATCAGTGCAATTGGAAGTGCCAATACATTGTAATAAAGGGGTGAACCACTGTCTTCTGTAGTGATTTGAACTGAAGCTTTTATGGGGAGAGCAGCTTGAACAGACAACTGTAATACTTCCCTCCCTCCCATAATCCATGAAGTTTTAGAACATTAATCATTAGTTTGCTATTCTCTTTTGCACTTTAGTGTACATGGAGGAATTTTATGTCACATTTAGAGAAAATCCACCCACATGCAGTAAGGTATTACTACATAGTACTAGTTTGGTTTAGACCAGGTAGAGAATGGTTTAGGTTAGTTTTGGTTTAGATAGTTAAGTTTGGAGTACTACAGCAGCCTTTGAGAATGCTATGCTTTTTTAAAGATGATTAAGGTATTTAAATTCATGGCACGAGAGCACAGACTCAAAGAGTTCACAGAATCACAGAATCATTAAGGTTGGAAAAGACCTACAAGATCATCAAGTCCAACCATTAACCCAACACCACCATGCCCACTAAACCATGTCCCGAAGTGCCACATCTACACGTTTTTTGAGTTTGGGAAACTTGGACATCACCAAACACAAGCTTTGAAAAACCTCCAGGTACCAGACTTCTCCTGCTTCCCACAGATTAGGCCTCCTGCTTGCTATTTGTACCTGTTAAATATATAAGACAGTTAGGCTTTAATGTCTGCACCTCAGTTCCCTTAGCTTTGAAACAGCAGTGATAATTCTGACTTAAATATTGTGAAGATACATTAATAAATATGAGGAAAACTCTTTGAAGTTGAAAAATATAATGAGGTTTAAGTATATTCCTTTTTGTCATCATTAACCTGTCAAACCTTTAAATGCCGAAACACGGCTCTTGGGAAAAAAAAGGAGAAATGCCAATTAAGATAATAAAGAAGGCAAGATCCAGATTGGCTAAGCAGAACAAGCAAGTAAAATAAATATGGGGAAAAAATCCAAGGAACAAAGCAGATCTAAAAAGATACAACTCAGAAAAATGAGAAGAAAAGCTGAAACAAATGCTGCCACCAATTGGAAGGGCAGTTAGTATGTTACTAAGAAACACCTTTGCATAAAATTCAGAGTGAATGGGTGTTAAGACAATGCTTCAGAGAATCTGGGCAGCAGTTTATCTCCTAAAGTCTCAAATGGATCAATGGTGCCCTGTAAGTTCCTGTTTCTTCTCCTCTGAATGTAAGAGGAGCCTATGGCAACTACCTCAAATAGATGAATCCCAGCTCTTTAGAGTTCAGGGTTGGCCAAATGGAGGTTTTCAGGTAGTGATTTTGATCTTATCTTAGAACCAACTGCAAAAGAAGACTAAGACTGGGCAGAGGGCCGTTAAGTGAAGCAGATGAGAGACTTCAATCTGCTGAAGTGGGAAAAGATAGGCTTGCGGGAGTAGGTAGAAGGAGGAAGGATCAAATTTAGGGACAACAAGCAGAATAAATAGTCTTGCACACAAGAACACATCCCATTCCAAATCCTGGAATGGATTCAAGATGCTTAATTTTCTTATTTCCCCTTACAATAACATATATTTGCAGACTAAAGGTCAAAAACATACAACTTCATTTGCACAGAAGATGAGAATCCATCACCGCTGGTGGTCAGCCCAGTAGCCAAAACAACAGAGGTCTGTACGGTGGATCATCCACCTAGCCGTAAAGAGAAAGCAAATACACGGTAGTTGCTCACTTAGTGAACCTTTTGTTCTGTTTTAAAAAAAAGGTGGGCAAACATAACTAGGAACTGTATCATCATGCATAAGTGCACGAAAGCCAAAATAATGCTGGTTGGCATTTCCTAGCTTCTCAGGGTGTGATTTCTCAACCTCCTAATATTCTTTCAACATAGCTTTTGTGTTGTGATATGTGGAAGGCCAGAATTTATATCCATTATTATTGTTTCATAGAAGAGAGTAGGAACATATTTTAAGTATTTATTATCCTTCTTTTGAGGTGACACTTTCAAAAGCTTCTAAGAAATCATAAAGTCAGAAATACCTCTCTTTGAACTGATTTTGTACCAGCTTAGGATGACAGATTTTTCAAAGACAGCAACAGATTTCAGCAACGTGAAAGGCTTGACTGGTGATGCCAAATAAAAATTATTTTAATAAAACCAAGCTGCTTGTTCTAAAGTTTTAATTTTATGCCCAACAAGTTGATCTCTGTCCTTCAAGGTAATAAAATACTGTGACAAGCCAAGAACACATAGTTCTTGTCTCTTTTTTTGTTTTTCTTAATGAGAAGCCAAGGAAACCCACATGACTGAGAGGAAACCGGCAGGCTTGCAAGCAGGAAGAAGTAAACTCACTTCTCTCAGCATCGCAAAATATTTTTTACTACTGCCGTGGACTAAAAAGCACGTACAAAGTACTAGGACAATGGGAAGCAAAAAAAAAAAAAAAAGCAGAACTTTTTGGAAATTGAAAGATAAGAGATATAAGTACATAAATAAAATATTTTTAAAATGTGAGGATAGAAACAAATTAAATTATACTTAAAAATATGGGGAAAATAAGCTTTCACAAACAGAATAAAAAGGGGGAAGGGAAACTGGAAATAAGCGCAAGATTAAATGGGAAGGACAGAAATGAATGATTCAGAAGTAGTGAAGAGACTGTTTCGTATTCATTTGGAAAGAAATTTCCATAAGGGTTGGACAACTTAGAAGTAACAAAAGGTTTATAAAAATAGCTGTTCCTAAAAAGCAGTTAAGGAAACATTTGAAAAATGTGCAGAGTTGTAAGTCCGTCAGCTAGCCCAGCTGCTACGCATCCTAGGGGATAAAAGGTATTTGCTATGAAACTTCCTGTAGCACTATCAATGAAGCCTGAAAAGAGGGACAAATACTAGAAGACTGAAAAAATTCAAATATATCCTCTTTTTCCAAAGAAAGCATAGAATGCCCTTTGTAACTGCAATCCAGGAGATAGTACTTTACCACTATATAGCTTATTCTAGAAATGCTGTATAGCAGTAGATGATGCTGTGCTTCAGAGGCTGAAGGATTAAATTATTTTTGCTTAGAATTTTGAGTTAGTTCTTGAAGCCGTTACGCTGACGATGAAGAGATGCTTCATAAAAAGAAACCTTTGAATGAAGATTACAGCTCACAGAAAGAGCCTTCAGGACAGTGAATAGAGCAGGAATCCTGTGCAGGTAGCCCTCCTTTTAACACCTGAATATCCATGGCAAGGATACACTACTAGCTTTCTAGAGTTTATTACGTGTTCTCATAAAAATCTTCGTTTGTGTGTGTTTTTGCAATATGTCTGTGCTGTGATACACGGGTATGTATCTCTGTTTCAGTTTCATAATGTGGAAGACTTGCTTGTTGGGTCTTCACTTCTTGCAGGTGATTGTCCCAGGATGCATTTTGCACAGGACTTACTGGGCCTGCAAAGGTGGCATACATGCAGCACAGTCTGCAGAGTTCAGGGTGAGAGAATTGCTCTTGAATCACAAGGTGGTGATGAAATGGTTGTGAGGAAAATTGCAATCTCCTGTGTTGCTTCCAGACTTGTTTTGTATCATCCTATAGGTCTCTGCAAAATGTAGGGGAATAGGTTGTGTGGGAGGCTGGACTGTGAAGAATTTTCTTCATTTTAACCTCAAGAAATTTAAAATAGTTCTTTAATACCTCTTAAAGCAGTTCTTACTTAGTATTTCCTTTCTTTCATTTTAAAGAAATAATTCAAATATTTTCTCTGTACGACACCCAGTGAGCAAGAAAACGATACTCTCCTTTTGTGCTTAGGCACCGAGGCAAGGAAGCCTTAATGTTATTGCAAGGTTTCTCGAAGGACCCCAGCCAATCTGTTCTGCCCAGACTGTTAAATAAGATGGAGGCTCCTCTTAGAGGCAAACCAGATAGGAAAAGGATCCTGGTATGGAAAAGCTGAGCGTCACCGAGCTATTGGCAGTCTTCTCTGGAAATCTTTTTTTTTTTTCTTGTCTGCTCTGTATAATATATATTTAAAGCTGTGTTTTTTGTTGTTTTCTTTTACCATTACTGGCAATCCGTAATTTCTACATCCCTCATCTTCAGTGTACTTCACTACACAAGAGAGTTATAAATAAATCTAAATTTATTTGGTCAGCTTCTGTGTTTATATAGTTCCCACTGAAGTGAGGTCACTGAACTAGAGAACTGACACTCCGACTGGTTCTCAAACCCCTGTAGCATCACGCTGTCATTCTTGGCACGTGAAGCATGACCTCTTGTCCCACAGTGGCCAGGCATATTACCAAGAGGTTTTATCATAGTCATTTACCCCACGTTCAATTAGAATGTTTTTTTCACAGTGCATCTACACGGCAGTTTATTTTTCATTTCCGTTAATAACTCTGTGGCCTACAGATAGAAGTGAGAAATCAAAGGTCCTCATAAATGCTTGTGTTTCTGGAAAAATAGAACATGGAATAAAACCCTGAAAATTATATTAGTATTTTATGTACTCCTATTCCCCACCTGAATTAAAAAATCTTGGGAACCAGCTTCGGTCACTCTGAAGTATCATGTGCTGAAACCTCATCACAGCGACACATCACCAGCTAAGTTTAGAGTAAACTTCTGGATGCAATCAAGTGACCCATGGCTTTGGCAAAGATCTAACTTGAAGTCTCATGGGGAAATAATTTCTGGCTCTTAATTTAAGACAAGGCCAAAGGAATTGAGCTGTGCAAGTCCTACAGTTAAAACCCAGAAATCCCATTTTGATTTGAATAGTGAGCTTCTCTGTTGCTAGGAGGTATATGTGTAAGAGTTAGTGAGGCTCAGATCTCCTGCTATTTTGCCCTTAATGTGGAAAAATCGATCACCCTTTTTAAACAGCAGACTTCAGATAAAACATGCAGTGCCTCGGTGGTTGTGAAAAGGCTCTCTTTTTCTAAGACTTTGATAAGAAGAGGAAGTTAAACAGAATTTTAACCTTTTTTATGAGTACATTTGAAGTGACTGAGGACCTGATTTTCATTTGCATCAAGGCTTCTGCGTTAAGCTTAGAAAACCTTAAACAGGCATAAGCTCTAATTAGGCCCAAGTCCCCTGTCTCTCCTACCTTTAGCTATGTAATGACTCTGAATCTTTAATGTCTATAGATGCAGCTCCAGGGAAGAACCTCTGATGTCCAGCGATTCAACTCTAGGGAATAGTGACAGCCTGGCAACAGCACAGAAATATGATTAAACAAAAGTCTGTCCTCTGAAACCCCCAGAAAATCAGTATGTTTAAAAGCAATCCAAATTTATTCTTTATACTTCCTCTTTTCAGGATTAATATCATACATATATATGAAACCGACTATTAGAGTCTTTACTCAATGGTGAAGAAGCTTAATAAATTTCATAGTTTATTATCTGAGTATTTTACAGAGTTGACACATTTACTACTATTTTATTTTTCGTATGTATTATTTGTACATAGCTATATTAAAAAGGTATAAAGTCCACCAAGAAAAAGCTTGAGCTGTACTTTAAATGCGCAAAGCCAGTTTACATGTTTTACTTATTAATACAGCAAGTGCCTAATTTCAGTATATGTGCGTGTGAAAATAATCTAATACTCATATAGTACATTGTGATCCTCAAATAGAAAAGTTATGCAAACATCAAACCTGATTTTAGTTTTAAAACCATAAACAGTATGTTCTTAAAAGGATAGCATAAGGCAAGTAAAGAAGTTGTTCCAATAATCTTAAAATTCCTGAACCTTGATTTCCTATACATTTGTCCACCTCAGTCTCATTCAGGACCATCCTGATGCTCCCAGTTTTTCAAGGGACACCAGTACTATGGCTAGCACGCTCTGAGCTTGCTGGCTCATCAGCCAGCCGCTGCCACCTAAAATATGTCACAATTTATGTCCAATAATCCCCCACAATGGCACTATTTTAGCTTGCTGTTCTCCCCTACCTGCTTATTGCCGCAAAACCAGTAAGAACGTCATTTTCTTTTGAGACTCCACCTCTTTCAGATGTAGAGGAAGTTTCTCGGTGGATTCCTATGTTACTACCAGGGCACTGACAGGCAGGAAAAAAAACCAAACCAGATGAAAAGCAGTATTGCAAATGTCTCATTTCCTTAAGCAGCCAGGTTAAGAAAAGAAGCTTCTAAGGCCTGTGACAGTCCAGCTCTTGGCCATGAGCAGTCTAGCAGTGAGAGGAAGGAAAAGACCGGTAATACCAAGCTGTAATTCTTCAGTGCAAATCCTATGCCAAGACATCTGTGTCCTGAATAGAAAGAAATGGAACCATTTTGGTAATTTGTCTTCTGGGTTAAGGGCAAAATATGTCACAAGAAGGATGCAGGATATCCTAGGGAATTCCTACCAATTATAGTCCTCATAGTAACGAGAACGCAAATGAAGGGAGATTTAATGTACTCACTGAATTACTTAGCAGATGTAAGAGAGAAGAAAGGAGATGCCTGGTCTCAGGAACATTGTGATATCTCTGGTACAGAGGACAGCAAAAGAGTAAGACAGATCCTGGTCGTTACGCAATAGAGGCACCCAAAGCATGAGAAGGGTCCATTCAGTTTGAAAGCTACTGGGATTGGGGATTGTTTCCATGCCGAGAGCTTGTTGGGTCCTGAAGTCTCCCGTGGCTTCTTCCTCCCAGGACAGGTTCCACAGCAGCAGGGCCAGTCGAGAAAATAGTGAGGAGGTCGCTTTTGTCTGGCACAAGCAATCTAGCTAGGATTTCCAGCTCATGGAGTAAAGCTTAAGAAAGGTGTTAGCCTAATAATGACAAGTATACTATATATAATTGTCATGGTTTAACCCCAGCCAGCAGTTCAGCACCACACGGCCACTTGCTCACTCCCCCCCGCCCGCAGTGGGGTGGGGGAGAGAATCGGAGAAAACGTAAAACTCATGGGTTGAGATAAAAACAGTTTAATAGGACAGGGGGAAAAAAAGAAAATAATAATGATAAAAGAATATACAGAACAAGTGATGCACAGTGCAATTGCTCACCACCCGCTGAGCGATGCCCAGCCCGTTCCGGAGCAGTGGCCGTGCCCCCGCCCCCCCCGTTTTTGTTCAGCGTGACGCCATATGATATAGAATATCCCTTTGGCCAGTTTGGGTCAGCTGTCCTGGCTGTGTCCCCTCCCAGCTTCTTGTGCACCTGGTAGGGCAGTGTAAGAAGCTGAAAAGTCCTTGGCTTAGTGTAAGCACCGCTCAGCAACAACTAAAATAATAAAATAATAGTGTGTTATCAACAAAATTTTTATTCTAAATTCAAAACACAGTACTATACCAGTTACTAAGAAGAAAATTAACTCCATCCCAGCCAAAACCAGGACAAGGTTTACAGTTGGATTTGATGATCTTAAAGGTCTTTTCCAACCTAAACAATTCTATCATTCTATGATTCTATATATAATAATATATAGTACATATTATATTATTATATTACATTGTAATAATATCATATTAATAAATACAACAATACTATAATAATATATTAAAATATATTAATTGTAGCTAAATTTCTCTGTAGAAACGTAAGGAGTATGAGAAATGGACAAGAATGGAGTACTGAGCAGATCCAAAAGCTGATGTATTTCAATCATAAGGTGTACAGAAACAACCTTCTTTCAGGTGTGCAAGAAAGGAGCACAGAAAAGCAGCATCAGTTAAGAACTACAATTAATGTGTAAAGCATTCTTACCGACAGCATTCAATGGGCTGCCAGTTCATTTGGCTCACTGTATGTCTTCTATTGATTATATTTTCAGTTGCATTGAGATGTTTACCTGGCTTCAAAGAGCAAGTGGAAAAATTCTTGGTGGAAAAATTCTTGGTAGAAAAATCCACTGAGGGCTAGTACATGCAAGAAAATGAGCTCCATGTTAGGTAGCCCCAGGGCTGCAAATTATGGAAAGTGGGAGAGTATTCCAAAGAAGTACTGAAATATGCTTTTCTTGTAATACTCTTCCCTACGTATCTGCTAGGAGATATCACACTGAAATAGATTAATTTGTTCATACTTGAGTTACTGAGATTTAAAGTTGGATGTTTCATACGATAGTCAAAGGAATAATTCAGTAAAGCTCTCTTTGATAACGATGATAACATATACCCTGCTGTTTATTTCCTTTTAAAAAAGCAACAACTATCTTTTAATTCATGAACATGCATATTACACAATTTAAGTTACATGAAACTGAGAGTCAGAACATCATATCTAGAGATGAAATGTGGTGGGTATAAGTTACACATCTGGAAGACAGGCTGGGTGTGAGGGAGTCAAAATCTGATTTACACCTGGAAGGAACAAGGAGAAGGTATAAGTTTTGCTATTGCCAGGTTTTTTCCCAAATGTCACACAAAAAGGTTATTTAAAGCATCGCTAATTAATTGATATTGACACCCAGTACAAGATTTTCAAGCCTTTAAGACGTGTCATCCTAGATAGATTAAATGGGTGAATCTGAGAAGAAAACAAAGGTTCTAATGTACGTGAATGTCTGTTTAATATTTTTATGAATTATATGTTTTAAACTTGAAAATGTAGTCAGAATTATATTGAAATAAAGCCCTAGGAACAGGAGGTGAAAGCTGAAGTTTAGTTACTGTCACTAATGATTCTAGTTCTGATGCTTTCATGTGTAGCACACTAAGCCAAATGTAGGTGCATAATGAAAAATGTCACTGAATTGAGAATGTTAATTTTTCAGGAGATGTTGTTGAGTTGGTAGTTGTCTTTTTTAATATATTTAGCTAAGAACAGGTACCAAAGCATGTTCTATGTTATGTATAAATAACTACATCTTTCCCCCCACGCAGAGAGATCATGTCTCTGAATTTGCATTGGTAAAATTCAAGATGCCAGAATTTACACAATACAAAACGAGAATATGGGAGAAGGGCTGTTTTGATTTTTAACATAAAAGCTTTTCTCTCTACAGAAGAGAGAATGAAACAGTTATTATAGGGGTACTCCTAATTGGAACAGGCTGAAGAATAAACTATACAAAATTAGAAGTCCTTTTTACTAAGCAGTAGACAGGAAAGATGCAAAGAGTGGGTATGCCATGAGGGACATCAGTGGGAAATTCCCGGATATGTCCACTTGGGGTTGTGCCATTGGATTAGTTTATTCATTCATTCAAAGTGCAGTAATTAAACTGCATTAAACAGAAGTGCACCCATACCACCACAGTCAAGGTATTTTTCTTGTTAATCATACATTCTCTACAGCTCTGCATCTATATGAATAAATCCTTCAGTATTCCATGAAGCTATTCCATAGTGCTTTTTCTGATGGTGAATTCTAGGACGCCTACCAGAAACTACAGGAATTTGGAGATTGGACTTAAAACTAACAACTCCCATGATTTCTTCTGCTGGCATCTAATGATTTTGCCTGTGTCGCTTTTGCCCTGCGGACAGGCAGTGTAGGGGATGCTGCTGAGTGCCGTGAGCGTGTCTATCAAAGTGTACATGCATTGGCAGACATGCAGACAGATGGATTTGGCAATGTAGTTTCACAGGGCTTCTGAGGACATCGGAATATGCTTAATGGAGAAGGAGCAGAAGATGAAGACTGAAGAGCTATTTTTCTGGAGTCACTGCACATGATATGAGACATGCTTGTGGACTCAGCCAGCTAGCAGGGCTCCTGGGATAGGTAGCGAAGCAAGACTTGGATGACTGGGACTCCTAGCAGATCGTCAGAACACCAAAGGACACTTCCTAGAAATCTGTGTCCTAGAAGTCACCTAAGACTTGCAGCACCAGAGCAGCAGGGTGAAAGCTGCCCACAAAGCAGAAGAAATAGGTTGCTCTTGCTCTTTGGGAAGCAGGCTACCCCCACTTACTGCCTGCTAGTAGTTAACCAGGTTGGGGCTGGCAGATCAGCTTCTGGGCTTGTTGCCATGGAAGATTGAGATGTTTGTTTGAGCAGTGCTGCTCTACCAGGTGTATGCACAGGAGGAACTGGCATCCCTTCAGAAAGCAGAGGGGAGATATTTGTGTCCGCTGGTTTTTGGGAGCACCTTTACTGCTTCATTTGCTCTGACAGTGCCTTCTAGATGTTCGTGTTCAGTGACTGCTAGATGGAACTGAACGTACCACTTCTGAAGTACAGAACTGAGCCCAGGACCTCCACAGCAGTCCACACACATGCATGGCAGGGCATTAATGATTACTGCCTGGCACCTATGGCTAAATTTGCCTCAGAGAGCAGTAGAGGTTAAAAGAGAAAAGGAGTTCCCATCTAGCTGTCCTACACAGTTGCCACTTACAAACATTAAAATGCTGCCAACCCTTTCAAGAGCTAAAAAGGAGTAGAAAACCTGCTTGGTGATATTCTAGGTGAGCAAGGTAACAAAAGAAAAGGCAGAAACTTCCTTGATGAGACACTTGGAAAAGAAACATAAGGATGCCATGTGACTATACAGGCTGACAGAGGCAGTGGAAACAGAAGCTGCTCCCTAGTAGGCTGGACACTTTAGAGATCTTCACTGTAATCCTCCTTTCTCCCCATACCTACTCGTGGTTTTACATCCTTATTCAGCTGTGAATAAGAACCCGTGGTTTCACTTCTTCCACTTAAATGAATGAAAAAAATCTTTAGACAAATACTGATCCCAGTTCCACATGTGTAAAACAAGATTAACTCAGTTGACTGTAATGGCATCAGTTTGGACATACTTTACTGAAATTCATCAACAATTAGATCACTTGGCTTAAGTCAAATGTATGAATAACAAAGGCATTTCCAATGCTTCCTCTGTAAGGTGATTTCATTTGGCCATTCTTGGACTCAGTCTTTGCCCTGAGTTCAAAAAGACCTGGATTTCACCCAGAGGTGTTCCATCAGCATAAATCTGGCTTGAATGATACCAGAATAACCTGTACCAGCTTCTAGTGAACCACACAAACATCCTTTCAACTGCAAGTTTGGGGCTTTTGGTACACCTGTCTCGTACTCTACTAAGATTGAAAGGGAACACTTTTCACTAGTGATGGGAAAACAAGAGAAGAGAAAAATATTTGCAATTCAAAAAGAACAAAATGGAAAAGCATTGCTTAGAAAAAAACCCCACACATCCTTGCATAAATATCCTTTGTCTGTGGGTCAGGGCTAGCTTGTACTGTACTCTTTGATGTGGGATTTTATTTTCATACCACTACAGACACAGACTTTTTCAAAGCAAAAACTGTACTATTTACTGCATGCCACAGCTCTTTTTAGAAAGAATTGCCACAAAATGTAATTTTAAAAGAACTTTCATGTGAGACCCACAAACATCTAAATGTACTTACTGAATAGTAACATATATCTATAAAAAACTAAGCTGTATTTTTTTTCCTTAATATTATCAAGTTATTGCATAATTCTTTACCTCAGTAGACATCAATGCTCCATCCTTTTCCTGTATGTTATGGAGGGGAACAAGAGGTTGCTTTGATTCTGCACTACCTTGTCTTTAGGTATTATACGTATTATGCAAAATAGATGCAGGCTGCTAGCAGGTACTCGAGCAGCTTTCTATGCACGGTTTGCAACTGGTTTGCCCAGACAGCTGCATATGCAGCAATGCATGGGAGAATCAGGGCCCCACACTCAGCTGAAGACATATCTGGACTGAGGGCCCTACCCCTATATGATATAAGTCAGCATCATTCTGTTCTTAATGGAGCCAAATTTCAGTAGACAAGGATGTGACTATAAGGGTCCTCAAACTGGTAAAGCTGAGAAATCGCAGATGGAAACTAGAACAGGAAAAACAGTATAATGTCCAACTTTTCATTCGATTATACTGAAAATTAATTGTCTCCATTAAATGTGATTCTAAAAGGTAGAAGACAGCTGCTACAAAATAATAATTGCTGTGTTCCTTTTTCCTACTCATGAGCATCACTCTCTCCTGAATTCTGGGCTAGAAATCTGTCTTTCCTTAGAAAGATTTGCATAAGACATGCTTACCCAGTCTTGTAAAAAATCTGCCCTAGAATCACAGAATCACAGAATCACTAAGGTTGGAAAAGACCTGCAAGATCATCAAGTCCAACCATCAACCCAACACCACCATGCCCACTAAACCATGTCCTGCAATGCCATGTCCACACGTTCCTTGAACGCCTCCAGTGAGGGTGACTCCACCATCTCCCTGGGCAGCCTGTTCCAATGCCTGACAACCCTTTCAGTGAAGAAGTTTTTCCTAATACCCAATCTAAACCTCCCCTGGTGCAACTTGAGGCCATTTCCTTTTGTCCTATGACTTGTCACTTGGGAGAAGAGCCCAACACCCACCTCTCTGCAACCCCCTTGCAGGTAATTGTAGAGAGCGATGAGGTCTCCCCTCAGCCTCCTCTTCTCCAGACTGAACATGTAAAGAATATACTACTTCTTAGTCTTTGTTTTGGTGATAAAGAAAAAAAGGAATTATGCATTTAGACACACAACATCCATTTTGACTGTCATCTGACTGGAATCCCTGTTTATTTAATTACCTCATAAATGTGCATGCAGCTTCTAATGGGTAAGGTTATACCACTGTCGTATTGAGCAGCACTGCATTACTTGGATGAATAGCTATGCCAGTTTACAGCAGTTGAAAGGCCAGCCTTTGAAGTTGAATGTTTTCAGTGTCTGCCCTGTCTAGGATGCCCAGAACTATAGTTTTTATAATGTGCTTTCCATGTTGAAGTATAAGCAGGCCACTGAGTGTAAGAAAATCCCCAATTTTGCTCTTCAGCGCTGTTGTACTGTGACAAAACACAGAGGACTGGAACTAAGTTGGATATCCCTGCCTTTAGCTAATTAGAGCTGTAGTATAGATAGGCCTTGCAAAGGGTAGAAGGGACGCCAGCATCTTGCCTTCTCTCATCTCATTTTGTGCAGCTGTCCTCACCACTTTTCTTTTTTTTTGAGATAAACACAAGTGAATATATGTGCATATTACCCACAGTATTATTTTATATAACTCAAGATTTACCAGCTATTTATATACTACATATAAAGACAAGGTGAATCTTCTAGCAGAAAATTTAAGATGACAACTGAAAGGCTACTTCTAGGAGAAAAACATATTTTCAAAGATGTGAAAGCGCTGTCTGCTGAGCAGCAAAGCTCTAAGCAATGTATGTCATTTTCTCGCAGACCCCTTTCCTATTGTACTCCCTTCTCTGCCTTTATTGATGCTACTACGGTATAAAAACCCAGTGCTTTAGGGTAGACCTCGGAGCTACGGTTTCTAGCAACCTCTTCCTTCCTTATTCTCAGTAGCAGAAGCTACTGCAAGGTTACTTTGCAATCAAGAAAAGAAGTTTGTACAATGCCCCAACTCTGCAGCTTTCAACTGTTGCTCATTTTTCCAGATTAGTGCCTTAATTAAGTCCAAATGTTTTTCATTTTCTCCCTTATGGTCCCTACTCTGAAACCTGATGCTGGCCATGGACACTGTCCTCTTGTGACCTTTTCTCTTCCTGTTCCTGCTGCTGACTGACTTTTAAATTGCTAGCAATTGTAAAAGGGTGGTGGTTGCACACTTTCTCAGTCTCCGCACACACCTGCGGGGCTGTTCACTGTGTTACTGAAGTCGGAACCAGTCAGGAGTCTACTTTGTTTTTTTCCCCTCTCTACAAGGCAGCAGTGAGGCAGAAGAGAACAGATTTTTGCCTGGTGGATAAAGCAGTTCATACCATCCACCTGAGTCACTCTCAGTATAAATTTTTAATACAGTGCAGCAGTAATTTATCACATCACATAAAACGTATAAACCAGATTTCTTACGACCGGCCATTGATTTCAAGGCGATTACTTTTAGGGAGCTATCTTGCAAGTTGGGCCTGCAATTTCACACAAATTTTTTTAACAAATCACATGGGTGCCCATGAGGGCAGGAAGAGAGCTCAAAATATTCAACCCAGAGGAAAGATTTCAGTAAAACAGAACAGCAGAAGTTTTAACTGACTCATTTCAAAGTTAACTTGTAAAGATGAAGTGCAAATTTTGCCAATACTGTAAGTCAGCTGTGCTGTTGACTGTGCTGAAGACAACAGAGAAAAAATAAATCAGAAAAAAATCTGGCCCAAGACCTTTAGGAAAGAAAAACTAAAGGAAATAAAAAAGGGCTTAGTGCTTTTCTTATGGCGTGAGTAGCCCCAGTTACTGGAACTACACTGATGTAAAATTGGTTTATGTAGCAGAAAAATCAAATCATATGTCAATTGGAGTTGCATGACTGATGGTAAACATAAAAACTAAGCATGAAAACCATGGTCAGTGGAGAAACTGTTACCATGTGAAAAAGATGTCAGAAGTATCTTGAAGAGCACTTGCATGACATTACAAGTAAGTTATTTTTTATATCTGCAGGAAATAAAAGAGAGAACTTGTAACACTTATATTTTATCTTAATACAGACAAACAGCATGTCTTGCCTCTCAAATAAAACTTTGTATCACTAACCTCATTTTTCTATATGAGGTGTAATAGGATTTGTAGAAAACATGCAGATGTGTCCATAACAATTGCAAGTACCAGAAGGTGAATGATGTACAGGAAAGGTAATTGTTTATTTTTTTCCATGCAGGTTTGTTCGTTGTTCCCCTCAGGGAGACAGATGTGCAGACAGTATGCGTTGAGTGAAATGAGTACCCTTTCCTTTTTGACACCTTTAAAATTATTAGAATTAAATCTATACTTTGCTAAGTGAAATGTTTCAATTTAATCAAACTGTGCTGTCATGACCATACTTACATTAAGAGTTTAAGAGCCCTACTTTGCCCTCAGCTAATCCCTCACATATGAGGTTTTCATGGTTAAATTGTCTCCTGTGTAAGTAATCAAGTACATATGAACTCTGCTGCTAGGGAAATTGAGCACAAATCAAAATCTCTAAGAATGAATTGCTAAGAAGAGTAGGGTTAAGGAAGAGAGGAGGAGCTGGCCTCAGTCATCAGGTCCTCCTGATTCTCTTTCTTACCTTGCAACTTACTCCCGTGAAAATCTTAAAGATGAACAAAATTGGCCCCTGTACCGTGAATTTACATTCAAGCCATGTACTCCTGATGCTACCCTTCATTGTTCTCATCATTCTCCTCTTTATAGTTTGAAGGGCAAACACCCGTCATCTTAACATTTTGAATGTGCTTTACCATTAATCTAGTCTCGAAATACTCTTTTTTTTCCAAGTCCCTGTTCAATATAATCTATCTAGGAACAATAGCATAGATAGGGATAGAAACAGTGATCCTGTTCGTCCTTCCTGATTTTATTTACCACAGTTAGAATAGGTTTGACCATGTAAAAGGAGTTACATAGTCTAGATCAATGCTAAGAATTACTGTCCCTCAAAACAGTCTATGGAGCTGTATTTTGTGCCGACAACATAGGGAAAATAATGCTGATCCATGGAATAAGATGCAAGACCTAAAGGACAGCGTCACTGTGTAAGAGTTTCCAAGTGGCAGGGAAGTGTGCCCAGCAGGAATGAAAAGGGCAATAACAGCACTTCCAGTTCAGAGGATTTTTTTTGTGGGATCAGTGGAAAATGTTGTCATCAAAAATGCATGGACTATAAACCTGAAAGCAAGTGGGACAGGTCCAAATTTTAAGGAGGACAGAGGTATGGTAGCCAAAGCAGGACCATTGTGAATTTTAACATTAAAAATCCACAGAAAGGAAGTGATAAACAAGTACAATTTAGGCCTATAAGTAATGAATCCCTCCCAAAAGGAGCATGTGAACAAATTGCAAAATTGAATTATAAATGGAGCACAGTTCCATAAAATTGAATATATGGCTAGAAAGATAGTCAAGAGATCACGTAGCTCACATCTTTGCCTACTAATAGGAAAAACTATTTCCAGGTGAATTTTTATGGCTGTTTGTCTCACCTGTTCCTAAAAATCTCCAGTGATGGAAATTCTGTGATTTCCCTATTCACAAACAATCTAATCTAGCTCTCTACCACTAGCAAGTTTTACCTAATGCTGAAGCTAAAAAATTTGCTATAATCTAAGTCTGTGGTGTTGCAAAAAAAACCCCTTATTTTTTTATGGGACCTTTTATATATTTGATAATAGTTATCATGTATAGTTCCTTTTCCCTCTGTCATCTCTCTGTGTTGTTTAGGCTGTGCAAGCATGTTTCTCTCAGGCTTTCCTCCCAGGTCGTGTTTCCTACTGCTAATCATTCATGTTGGTCTCTCCATTGGATTGTTCTGAACTACTTTCCATGCTTTTTGCAGGGCATTGGTTAAAACTGGGTATGATGCTCCAGCTGATGCCCTAGCAATGCTCACTAGAGCAGGTGAAAACCTTCCTGTACCTTCTAACTTACACTCCTGTTTACACAGCCCAGTATTGAGTCTGCCCTTTTGAAACATCAGGACTGTGTTGAGTCCTGCTCAGCTCATGACCCACTACAATGCCAGATTCTTTCTGAAGAGCTGACAGGCAGCCAGGTGCCCCCGCAACCCATATTTGTTCAGGTGATCGTTCTTGCACAAGTATAACACTTTAAACTTGTCTCTATTAATTTTCATTCTGGTTTTGCACATTATTTCTTCAATAAATTTCTTCAAGATAATTTTGAATTCTAACCCCATTGTGCAGTCCATCTGCAGTCCCTCCAGCTTCATGTCATCTGCAAACTTATTAAATATATTGCATTATTCAGGTCTTCAGGAAAGCCATCAAGGAGAAAATGATCCAGAACAGATTCCTGTGGAAGCCCTCCAGAAATATACCTATACTGTAACAGAGAACTGCTGATAGATTTTTTTTCTGGATACAGTTTTCTAACCAAGGTTTTACACCATCCACAGATGGAGTTTGTCAAGCAGGTACAACTGATCTGAAGAACCTTGTCTAAGAATTCCTTAACCTATTCTCTGTTCTAAGCCCTGCAATTGTTAGTCTTAATTGTGCTAGAGAGCTGGTTAGAGCTGATCATTTGAGTGAAAACTGATGCAAAATTGTCTACTTCAGCCTTCTTGGTTTTCGTTCATTTTTAAATAGAAACCATCACCTTCCCTGGATTCACCCTTATTACTGCTGAACTTGTTGGCCTCATGTCTCTTGCTCTTTGCATCTAATTTTGGATCAGAAAAAACAGAATCAGAAACGACAAAGCACAGATTTTGGTCCTACATCATCGGGCTACTTTTCTTCAGTTCCCTGAGTAATCTGACTTGGTTTCATTTTACTTCATTTGGGCATATGTTATGAATGATCATAGCTTAACCAGTTCGGCCTCTTTTTACAGTGTCTATGCTTTCTCTGATGTGGAATAATGTCTACTACTGTCCTCAGAAACATTTCTTTGAGAATTTACAGCTGTCTTTAATGCTTATGTTCACTTAGCTACCAGCTATCTAGTAGTTTATTGAAGCCTCCACACCTGTAGTCCATCACCTTTTTTTGCTCTTCATTTCCTTTCCAAGGATCATATACCCTGTGACTCCAAGGTTACTCTTACATATTTTATCTTTCACCTTCACGCTCTCACATAATTCTTTTCTGCTTAGTATCAAATCTGAAAAAGTCCACTTTCTGACTCCTTCCTCCACTTTTTTAAACAACATTGCCAGTAATTCCAGGAACTCGCTGGACATCAGCGTTCTGTTGCATTCTTTCACCAATGAATATCTGGATTGTTAAAATCTCTCATTAATATAAAATCCTCCTTTGCCTGATTCTGCTTTTTGGGCACAAAAAGCCTCAAGTCTTCCTTGTTTGATATTTTGCAGTCCCCACAATCAAAAGGCTCATATTCTTTTACCTTTTTACGTTCTCAGAGATTGTAACTTCCTTCACATTCTGGATCTCACAGCACACATATGTACCCTTGAATGCAGAGTGGTATATCTCATTCCATCAATTCTTGCCTGTCCTTCCTGAGCAAGCTAATGCTTTGTTTGTTAATATTCTAGTCATGCCACCACCTCAGCGCAATTTGTGAGTATACCGGTCAAAGCAGTACCCATTAATGGGTTAAAAAAATCTTAGCGCCATTAAGAAGATGCATTTCTTGGAAAGTCCAAGGACTTAAAAAAATGAAAGAGAATTGGGAGAAGTCTTCTGGAGAAAAAGGAAACTCTCAGAAGCACAGGACAGAGCAGAGAGAGTGCAGCATGACAACAGTTCACACTACTCACCTTAAGGCAGGAGCTAAAATGGGACTGGATAAGTGGTCTGAGAGATCTGAGAAACCACGGGTGACTGTGCTTGTTGGACACTGCAGCAGAGAAAGACAGAGGCATTCACTTATATAGAGAGAACCAAAGAAATGAAATAAGTATGTTAAAAAAGGAATATTTTCCGCTACCTACAAGGAGAGAAATCTTTGGAGACATGGCTTGTGCCAAATATTTTCCTATGCTTGATACATCAGCAGGATTCTGGCAGGTGTCCTTAGGAAAACAGAGCACATGTTTGTGCACATTCTGCATGTCCTCTGGGAGTCACTGTTTCTGCAGACGGCTGTTTGGGTTGCGTTTGGCACCCATGGTATTTCACAGGAAAACACAGGAAAAAAGCAATGGTGGTGGTAAGGGTACTGAAGTAATAGGTGATATTTTTACCTGGGGAAAACAGTAGAAGAGCATGACCAGATGCTCTGAGCATCCAGAGCCAGAGCTTTACCTAAATGCCAACAGTAAATACTGTTTAGCAGAAATAACACATCTGGGAGAAACATTAGGCAGGATGCAGATAGGCCACTATGAGGCCATCACTGACACATTTGCTTCAGTAGGCAAGAAGGGTAAAGACTGCATTCCCCAGCTGTCCCTGGCAGGCAGGGGAAGCGCTGGCTGCTCGAGCCATCCAACCCCAAACCCGCAGGGTGCTCCTGGACAGAGGCGTCCTATCACTGTGGCCACAGTGACTCACGGTGAGGGGGGCGCAGCCCGTGGTGGCTTATCAGCAGCTGTGGCAGCTTGCAGAGCAGCTGGATATTATTAGGCAGTGGCTTTGGTTGGAGCACAGTTCTACTCCAGCATGTGCAAAGCCAGAGACCACCAACTTGCACATAACAGGTACGAACAGAAATGGTGTCACTGCACTTACACAGAGAAGAAGGCTTCAGCCTGAAATCATGGGTATAAAATAACTATGTTCTGTAGAAAGCTGAAGCTGTGTTGGCTGCCCCTAAGCCATTATCTGTAAGGACCTGGTAAACTTCCTGGAGGGATTTGAAACTTACATTTACAGCTACAGATATCAGATTTAAAATCAAATGCAAAGCTGGGAAAGATTTATAGCTGCAAATACATATTCTATATCACAAAAATGCAGAGAGCAAAATCCAGAAGTAAATGGTCAGCCTGATAAAAGAAAACTGTGCAACCTTGGGCAAAATGATTGCCAGAAGTTCAAGTACATACAAGGCAGAGCACCACTATACTTTTTTTACACTCTTCTCTAAGTAACCACAACTGATCTTTGTTGGTGACAAGGTACTTGGCTAGGTAGACCTCCTGTCTGGCAGTTATTTTGTTCCTCTGAAGTACTCATGAGAACAGGGTGTACAGAAGGCAGTGAAATCCATGAGCAGTAGTGTAGCTGGTACAGCTTATTTCCTTGCCCTGCTATGATGGGGTTCTTGTTGCTTGGGAAGTATTTCATTTAAAGGCACCAAGTAGTGATTCCAAAGGCACCACAAAAAAATGTGCTTAAAAGGATACGTGAAAGTCAACTGACGGACTGAAAAATCTCAGAGAAGGGCCAGGGATGTTTTGTATGGGCCTTAAATAAACAGTGCCATTGTGGGAAGTTAAATATGGTAGCATCTGCCAGAAATATTATTCAAGCAAAAGAGCCTATGTTGGTAGCAAAAGAAATATCACCCCCTTCTCTCCTCCCCTGGCATGAAGCAGGCATAGGTTTGTTTATGTTGGCTATATAAACTTTGTTGCTCCAAGAGAATTATTCTCAATTCCTGAAATAGCCTCATTTGAAGATATTAGAATAAAAAATACGATCCCATGTAGCAACTTCGTTTCAGCACAGCTGAGATTTCTCCATTACCAGGCATTATGCTGAAGCTGACATAGGGATTTGGATGTGTGACTGACGCAGAACTAGGACTGAATCAGTCATATTTTTCAAGAGAGTCCGGTACAGGCAGCGACCCCAGGAGAGTGAGAAATCTGAGTCCCAGAACATAGTGTAAGCAAAACAAAAAGGTTTACAACCAACCTGAGAATATGAGACCTGTGGAGCACGATTTGTCCCTCAACTGAGTAAACACAGTAGCTGCATTTTACAGCTCCAAATTCAAGAGGTCATTCCTGCCTGAAAAAGTACCACCATGTGCTTAATGTCCATTGAAAACGACTGTAATGTGAGCCGTAGCCAGTCCAGTAGGCAGGTCACAGAGGAAAAATATCTTCAAAACACACAGAGATTTACATGCAGAAAGACGATGCTCATGTGTCTAGAGAACCACAAAGGGCAGAAGAGGTACAAAGACTTTGCCTAATGCAACTGCATCTGAGCAATGACTGGGAATCTGCTTCTTACATAAAGCAAAATTGCACAAACCACAATTTCTTCTCTCTGGGAACTAACAGAGCAGTTGAGCTAACCTGTGTGCAGCCAAGTTAGCCATTTTCTGCAAGGAGAACATTACATTTAATCCAACGAGGAGGTCCCCATTCAGGTCTCTTCCAAATGCTGCCTTCAGTTTAATGTTTAATGATTCAAGCTGCCCTCATACCTTTATGAATATATGAAAGGGCTGGAAAAGAACTATTTGCCTCTAAGATTCATTACCATCAGATAAACCTATTATATTCATGTGGTGTATGATACTAAAGAAAATTACTCTACTGGGGCATAGCTCAGTGCTGGCAGGAATCATGAAAGACACTCTTAATTTCTGGAACTGCTGTGAAAGACTGAAGAAATCTGTTATTTAAGTATCATAATAAACAATGTATACATTTAAATTTTATTCGATAAAAGGACATATACTAACATTCAGTTAATAAGACCTTTTGTTTCAGGATTTTTTCCCCAAGCATTTCATTCAGGTCACGCCTTGGAAATGAACAATGAGAACATAAAATTTAAACTTTTACATTAAGTTACTCAAGAGTTGAGTAGACTGATTGCATGTGGAGAAAAATGCAAAGGATATTCTTTTTTCCACTTAATCATGCTGGTTACATTTTTCTATTGTTCTGACTTGGAGATATGCAGGAAGCAAACAGTATTTATAGCGTAAAGTAAATTTCACTCGCTATCATTGCTTTCAAATGGAAGATGTTGTGAAAATGCCACAGGCTGAGATTTTTATTCATGTAAATATGTATCGTTATGTTTCAAGTGTTTTGCATGCCAGGAGAATATAAAGAATTGAATTTGACAGTTAATTTCTAATCACCTCCTTTATCATCCATTGCAGTGCAGTAATAAATCCTACTTCACCTCTCTCTTGGACTCTTTTCATTCTGGTCACTGTGTTTCCATGGCTGTTGTTTTCATACCTCAACCTCCTTTTCTAGGCTCTAATGTGTGCTTCAGGGTCCATCATCAGAACTCCACTGTCTTGCAAAGTCCACAAGCACCTAACAATTAGAAATATTATATTAAAGAAGGGAAGGAGGTTTCTAATTGGATTTTTCTAAATGTATTTAGTACATTTGGTGATGTATATCCTTATAGCATGTCATCTTCTGGCATGATTCACACGAGAAAATGGTTAGCAACTAATAAGTTGGTGAGACCTTATCTGGAACACTGTGTCCAGCAATTGTCCCCTGGGTCAAAGATGACCTGGGAACAAGGGCAGCAAAGAGGTGCTGTGATGATGGGGAATGGAAAGCCTACTTTGCATAAGGAGACCAGAAGAGCTTGGCTTAGCGTAGCAAAACAAAAACTGATACGGAACGTCATTGCTCTCCATAAATACACCAGGAGGTTAAACATCAAGGAGGGAAAAGATCTTTTGAAGATAAAGTACAGTGTTGGCACAAGAACAAATGGGCATAAACTGCCCATGAATACATTTTAACTGGAAACTGAAAGACGCTATCTAGCCAGTTGAGCAATCAATGCTGGAGAGAGCAGACTTCCAGTGCAAGTATGGGGGCATAAGGGGGTTGATGAAAGGCATTGTGTGATGTGGCCTGGGGCTAGCGGGGGACTGGGCTTGGAGACACAGGGGGTCCCTTCCAGCCCTCTGTTCCTTTGTTTTAATTTTCCTCAAAGGTATTTGGAGATTCTGCATGGTGATGTCTCACAGCTGGTAAAGGATATGGCTCAGGGAAGAAAAAGAAATAAGCAACATGTCTTAGCTCGCCAGATGTATGTTATTACTTTATTCCCAATTCACAGGAAATGAACAATCATTTAGTACTGACAGGTACATACTGGAACTTACTATCTTTCTTTTCAACCTTAAAATAATGTACTACAGAAGTTTAGTATCAACCTTAAAGTAGACTTCACATTTTTGCCAAGGTTACTGTGATATCTTGTGAAACCTTTAGGGGAAAACAGAAGAAGGAGGCAGCAGGCAGAAACTATGTAAATTGCTGCCAGCATGGCTGAAATGTTAAAGGTTAAAAAAAACATCACCCAAAGCTCTCCTGCTCATAGAGATACCTTAGTGAAAGATCTTTTGGGAGCTGCAGAAGGTTAGGTATGTCTGACTTTAATTGGGGTGTAATCCAAATTACCTTCTTAATAGACAATTAGACTTAACACAAAAGTAATGGTAAAAGCAGCAAGTGTCTCACTGAATCCAAGGACTACAGTTTGTTAACTGCATGAAATGGATTGGGTTACAGCTATATAAGGGTATGTCATTATAGGTCTAAGGCAAGGTCAATATGTTCTGCATTTGTTTACCAGGATGATTCAGTTTGGTTTTTTACATAACTTTTTAGTGTACGCCTCTGAGGAGGTGAAGGTTAGGTATGATGTCAACTAAAGAAAAAGTCAGGCCAATACTTTCTAATGTTGGTAGAGAGTTCAGCATACCTTTCTTTAAAAACAGAGAAGGCTGGGCTCTCAGAAGCAGGCAAGTATCCAGCTCCATCAGCAGCCAGTTTGTCTAAAGGAGGAATCTGAATGGCATCTGAAGCCCAGCAGGCTGCTGCTCAGAGTGCCGCTCTCCCACTTGCTCCTTTTCTGCTGAGCAAGTAAAGGCCAAAAGTGACACTGGAAAGTCTCGGTTTCCCCACCCAGCTCTTGAACTGGCAAGTCAGGATGGTTTCTAAATAGCAAATAGAAACAGAACCATTCAGGTTGAAAAGGTCTTCTGGAGGTCACCTTCTCCAACCTGCTCTTCAAAGCAGGGTTAACTTGTCCAGCTGAATTTTGAGTTTCTCTAAGGACAGAGTTATTACAACCTCTCTGGGCAACCTGGCCACTGTTCAACTGTTCTCACTGGGGCTTTTTCTCCCCTATGTCCAATTGAAATTTCCCATTCTGATGTTTGTCTTACCTCTTATCTTTCTGATGTGCAGCTTCAAAAAGAGTCAGCCCCATCTTCTCTACAACCACTCCTTAGGTAATTGAAGACAACAGTAAGATTTCTCCTTATCCTTCTCTTCCCCAGGCTCAGCAAAGCCAGCTCTGTCAGCCTCACCTTGTGTACCTTGTGCTCCAGCCCCTTCAACATTTTTCTGCCTTTCTTCTGGACTCTCTACCATTTATCGATGTCTCTCGTGTACCAGGGGAGCCCAGACTGGACACATTATTTCATACAAGCTCTCATGAGTGTCAAGGAGAGGAGAATAGTCACTTCCTTTGACCTGCTGGCTTTACTCTTCCTAATACAGCCCAGTATGCAGATGGACCTTTGCTGCCACAGGTCACACTACTGACATGTTCAACATGTTGTTCAGCAGGAGTGCCAGCTCCTTCCCTGCCGAGCCACCACCAAGCCAGCTGACTCCAGCCTGTTCTGCTGCATGGGGTTAACTCAGCCCAGGCATAGGATATGCATTTTGTTGAACTTGAAGAGTTTCCTCATGGCCCATTTCTCCAGCTTGTCAAGGTCCTCCTGAATGGCAGCTCTGCCCTCCAGTGTATTGACCACTCTTCCCAATTTGATATCATCTGCAAATTTGCTGGGAGTGCATTCTAGATTGTTGTCCAAGTAACTAAGGAAGACAAACAGTATCAGCCCCACTGTTAAATCCAGAAAACCACTCACCTGGTTACCAGTTAGACTGTGAACCATTGGCTGCTGTCCTATGAGCCTGATGAGTCAGCCAGTTTACCACACATCTTCAAGTCCAGCCGTTCAGTCCGTACCTCCCCAGTTTGGCTACAAGGATGCTATGGGAAATAGTCTTCAAAGTCTGGCTAAAATCAAGGTAAATGCCATCCACTGTACTCCCCTCATGCACAGAGGCAGTCATCTCATCAGAAGGCAATTGGGCTGGTTCAGCACAATTTGCCCTTAAACAATATAATTTCTTTTTCACTCTGAATTTCATATAGAAGTTCTGAGATTACTGTACCACCTTTTCCAACACTCTCCTCCAACACTATCTTACTATCACTTCTAGTATATCATTAACATGATTGGTTTTCATTCTTGAGGCAGGATCAGCTACCCAAGAGTTTCAGATCTCTTTCACCAAGACTCAAGCTGTCCTGACAATCATCCTGATCTTACTTGGCTTACAAATCCGTGCAAACACCTTTAAAAAGAAGGCTAAGCAGAGGCCCCGGCCCTTGCTTTATTAATTCATTTTAGACGAGCCAGACTTAGAAGATACAGGTAGGAATACTAGCTTCACTTTTCACTTTCCATCTTTGTATTTTTCCCCTGTGTGTACTTACATTTGTTTCACTAGAGTCTATAAAGTCTATTTTCCTCTTTTTATGTTGTGCTAGGAAGGATATAAATGGACTAGCACCCTTTTTTAAGCTTATGCACATTCTCATTTTCTTTTCTGCATTTTTTAATGGATATTCACATGGCTTTGACCGAACTGAAGTCTTGCAAGTAACTGCAAGGCTGAACTACTTGCAGGTAATTTTTAGTACCCTCAGAGGAATGCAGTTAACTTCAACTCATCTCCAGTCTGAGTTGGTGCTTTTTGAAGTAGGTCTTCATGGGGTGAACAGGAAGACTATGAGGGTTTTATTATAGTTGGCTTCCTTTACTGCATTAGCGTTTATATTTTCCCAGTAGAAATCCCCAAATTGAAAATATAGAGGTGTCAGCTAGCACCACTTTAGTTAAGGTTGTGTCAACATTTCCTATAAACGTTGTTTTTCTAGGGTTTATAACTAGACCGTAAAAATGTGCTCGGCACAGAAACTTGGCATAGAAGAGTTCAGCCTGGGAGAGAATTTTCACAATTAAAAAATAAAAAGTCCGTTCAGTTAACTAATATCCATGTAATTAAATGGAAAATAGTTGATTTAAAGATGCATTTTTCTTCGGCGTAATTCATGGCAAGCTTTTATTTAAAAAAATAAATTCATCAAGGGATTATTCCATTAATGTTGTCTTGTTGCTCTTGGTAATTTTGAAAAAGTCCAAATTACTGAACTATTGCACACTAGGAAATAGTGACTACATCTGCAAATGCTAGTTTGTATAAAGCTCTTTGCTACACATAAGGAAATATTTTTAATAGGCGGGGCTAATAGTGCATAATACGAAGTTTGCCCAATATTTCCTATTATAAAACCGCATTTTAAGACTTTGTAAAACTTTAACCATTTGGGCTAATACTTTATATTCCAGGTGTATGCCTAAGGCTGAATTTTTTGAAAAATTTTTATCAAAACAGTTTAGCGGATTCTGGGAACAGGAATTGAGAAAGCATTTTGTTTTGTTCATGTGACAAAAAATGCTAACAAACTGCTTTTCAAAAGGTCTAATTTCTCGTGGTTTTGTAGCAGTGACTCAAAATGTAGGAGGGGAGGCAAAGCAGTCTTTTCAGTTGTGAAATGCCTATTGCTGTTTTTATACAAGTCTCTCATTTAGGTCCAGTTAGAAACTTTGGAAGTAACACCTACTTTGCCCATGCTCAGTAGAGACATTTTTATTTTAGCAACTAATATCTCCATACATCCCATCTTTAAGGTGCACGTGCAGGTTTCTCAGGGCTGTTGGAGTGGAGCAGAGAAGATGCTATTTGTCCACGCAGAGTGACTGCATGTGCTCCGTGCAGCTCCTGCCTGGGATCAAGCTAATGTGTGCGTCATCTTCACCACAGGCTGAACATACTCCATCTGAAGTCAAAGAAAGTGGATTTCTCCAGTAATGGTTGCTCCAGGTAAAAGTCAGGGATGGGACCTCTCAGAAACATCCTTGCCAGCATTGAGGCAGTGTAAACAAGGAATTCTTGAGAGCAATTGGAAAGGAAGCAAAAACTTGACTGAAGGAAAAACACAAATAGATGGTGGGACCAAGAGATAGAAACTGATTAGGAATGGGAATTCACTGACCAAAGGTGTAGGGAGGTGACAGTGTTGGGGTCTGAACTGCTCGGTTAAGAAGACTAAGGCTGAGAGCCAGGATCCGGGACTGTAGTGGATGTTGTGAGAGAACTAGGCAAGAAACAAATATTCTTTCTTGAGAAGTCCTTTGCTCTCTCTGACATTTCCCTCATGCAACATCACTGTCGTCTTCCGCAAGCCTTTCCTTTCAGGTGTCAAAGCCTGTCTCCTGCTCTGACTCAATGGTGAAAGAGTGTGGAGAGAACCATGCTGATCCATGGTCCTGCATTTGACTTGTACCCTACCCACCTTATGAACCCTGTTCCCTGTGCAGCAT
The DNA here is from genome assembly GCF_030936135.1 of Gavia stellata. Taxonomy (NCBI): domain Eukaryota; kingdom Metazoa; phylum Chordata; class Aves; order Gaviiformes; family Gaviidae; genus Gavia; species Gavia stellata. The sequence goes on along the minus strand of NC_082599.1, from coordinate 16,969,767 downwards.
CCAAGGGCATGGTGTTGAAAGTAGAGACGACAATGCCCCAAATGAGTTGGCTTCACCCCAAACCTGGATGCACCATGTTTAGTATGTAGCACTTAGCAGGCAAGGTTTCCCTTACTTTCCCTGAGATGGGAGCAGATCCTACTGCCTGAAAGACTTCCCTTCCAGTCTCTCTAACTGCTGCAGAGGTCTCTTGAAAGAAGTGTCCCTAAAGAAATCTCTCAGCTCTAATCTCAGGTTGAGGGTTAGAGCGGTCCAGATCCAGCTGGCATCCTTGAGACATAGCTTATATCTCCAATGGTCAGGCAAAGACAAAATTTTAGACACACATCTGATTTTCAGAGCATGAGTTGTGGATTTTGATTATAGAGCCAAGCACTGCTCCAAACTACCAAGTCCTGAATGGTGACTGATAGAGCCTGTGTTGGTAATTCCAAGAATTCGTCGTCTGGATGAATTTCTCCTTCTCTGTTGTAATACTGTAAAGACACCAAAACTACATTATGGTGTACTGTTAGTGTCACCTTTTTACGTAGGCAATTGATGTGACGTGACTGAAGTAAAGATGTTCAGCCACCACTGGGGAAGGGCTGCTCCATGCAGCTGTGAAGAGGAGAGGATGGTCTTCTGAGTGGAAACAGCAGATGAGTGCTCACAGGGCAGCCTCCTGTAAAACTCAAGGCGATGCTATGGATAGCCCTAGAGTCCCTGTTCCAGATGAAACACCAAACCTTGGTGTCCTAAACGTGTTTCTTCTGAGCAAATAGCAGAACAATCGCAGAGTGAAAGATCTAAGAGAAAACCTCTTTGGTGTTGAGCTCCCCGAGTTGGAAATGCTGTATATCCCTATTAAATACAGCCAGGCTGTTTGAACTGCTGTATTTTAGTAAGCAAGCAGTATATCACAGCAACACCTGAGGGTGCTGCTTTGATCACAGCCTGTCAGCATTTCCGCTGTGAACTTTGTTTATTAGAGGTTGCTGCAAAAGATCTCTCCATGCTAAAATTTCAGTGCAAAGCCTGTGCCAGTCATCAGTTAAGAGAATCAGGAGGGTAGAAGCTTGCATAATAGTGCCATATTCCTATATGGGATTTTTGTTTTAAAATCTGAGGCTTTTTTTCTTTTCTGAAAACTAAAGTTTCTACATAATCTCCAAAGTGCATTAATCCTTACTGCATACTGAAGAAGAAAATCAAACATCTGAATTATTAACAGAGGTGCTTGAATGGCTGAAAAACTGCTCATCAAATTTTCATCCATTCATTTTGTACAGTTTTCAGGACACAAACGAAGCATTCTTCATCCTGTCTTTCTGCTGGACTCTGAGGTGGTTAAATCACATCTAACCAGCGTGAAAGACAGGGTGGGGGAGAAAAGAGAAAGGAAGTGTCACATCCTCCGTTCCAAAGAGCTAACACGCTCGCAGCCATGCTGAGCCGAATGCTTAAGCCCTTCATCCGCCTGCTTTGGAGCAGGGGCCTGGGATCGGGTCCTTCTGCTGCGTACTGTGATCAGTGGGTCTCACTGCCCGGGTCTCTCCCAGGCTCCCCTGCTGAAGCTGCTCCGCTTTGTATGAGCTGATTAAATATTCAGAGGATGGGAGTGAAAAGGGCTCTGCGGCTTGGGGTGGGGGTGCTTATCCAGGAGGCTGGCTCCTAGTCCCCGTGCCAATGAATATTTAATCACTTTGTGCAAAATGGAAGAGTTTCAAAAGAAATCCCTGAAATCTGTAGCTTGGCAGCTCGGGTATTTAACTGAGAAGAGTCTTGGGTCGGAGCCCCTTTTCAGTATTATGCAGGAGAAGGGATTTAGAAGTAAAACCCTGGGAAGTGCTTTGGCCACTACGATATTCTGGACACAGCTTCAGGGTCGGTGTGTGAGAGCTGGCTTCGGTACTCAGCTGAGTGGAAGGAGCGATGTCCTTCCCGCCCCGAATTAGCCAAGCAGCGCGTCTCCCGCAGGCGGGTGCGGGCAGTGCCGTGCGTGCTTCGCTGGCTTCCGAGCGCTGATCCCCTCCAGGCGACGTGCAAGGAAAGCAAGGCACCTGCATTGCACAGGCTGCGGTGGGGAGCTAAAACTTCACCGTTGCAATACTGCTACCGCTAAGTCCCTCTGTGACTTTTCAATTCGGGCTGTCACTTAGCAGTGTCATTTTTCACCTGCCTGACAGGCATTCAGCTATTTCCTTTGGCAGCGGTGAGGTTGTGTGCTTGCTGCAGGTGAGGCACAGCCTCTGAGAAGACTGAGTCCGAGTGGGTCCTCTCCGATCGGGATGGAAACATAGTGTTGGTCACCTTGCACTGCTGTATTCTTGGTCTGTGCTTGTCCTTAGGAAAACAGGAGACTTTAGAGAGCCCAGCATCTTTCATCACTACAATATTCGTGGAAAAATGAAGGAGTCTAATTGTAGGTCATTTGGCCTCCCGTTTTGTGAGCGCAGCAACCTTCCCTGCATATTCTATGACTGCATAGGAAAAGGTAACTATGTTATCATAGACTGAGTCAATATCTACACTTGTGTCTTTTTAACCTGTAGATACAAGTATACGTACAAGTAACATGTACATACAAGTGTATACATACATCTATATCAATAAAACTTTGGTGTTTGCACCACCTGGAAGTGATCATGCCTGGACATTAACAAAGCTTTCCTCCCCAGCTCCCTGACAAACTCTGCCATAGCTTATCCTATCCCTTCAGCAATCAAACAACAAGTTCATTATGGATGAAACCACAGCCTGGATTCAGAGAAGTGCTTAACTTTCCATGCGTGAAATCCCACCCCTATTTAGTAACACACTGGATTTCAGCAAGACCCAGCTGCTGAACCAGGACCCCCACCCCTGGTCATGCTCGTTCTTCTCTGAAGAAGCCTGGGCCCATCAGTGCTACTTGCAGGTTATTGGTTTTGTATGGGAGCCTGATGAAAAGCCGACTAGTTATTCTGTGTCCAGTTTTGTGCTGTGGTGGATGGAAGTAGCAAAGACTGAATAAAGGACCCCAAAGGGGCTCCCTCCATCCCGCTGCCGGAGCCCGCAGCGCCCTGCCCTGCCCTGCCCTGCCTGCAGCACTAACCCTGTCCTCCCTCGGGCTGTCCTCCCTCTGTATCTGGGACGTGCATCCCCGGAGCTACTGGTGGGTCCCTGCGTTCCCTGGGGGGCTGCACTTGCGTCCTGTGCCCCCGATGAAGAGCCTGGCCTTGGTGCCTTCCCGTGGGGCTGCTGCTCCCTCCCCAGAAATGCGACACTCAGGGAGCGTCCTCATCTGCTTTCACTCCTCCTCTGCCAGCTCACAATCTCAGTGTGAGAAACCACCCAGCTTTCAAGTGAAATCGGACCCCACACTCACGGTGGAGGTGACCAGATGTCGCGGTTTCACCGGCAGCACGGGCCCTGGGAGGGGAATCGTCAGGCCACCAAAACGCCCTGCTCTGCCAGTCCGCCCTGTGCAGATGGCCAACTTGGAAATCCTGCCCCAGCGCCGTCGCGTGGGAGATGCCGATCGGCCAAATCTGCTGCCGTCAGCAAAAGACAAAACCTCTCGCAAGCCATGCGGCTGGCGATAAAAGGGAGCGGGCGCGGGAGCAGCCCTGCAGAGGCCCCTCAGGAACAATGGCAATCCTTTTGGGAGCCGGCGACGGAAGGCCGGACAAAGGCGCATGCTGCCCCCAAACTCCAGCTGCTGCCTCAGCACAAAACAGGGGGGTGCAAATTTGGTTTCTTTCATCTCAATCCTCTTAGGCAGTGCGAATGCAGAGAGCGGGTGCGCACCCTCGCGTGTCGCGCTCCCTCCCTCTGCCATCCATGCACGCAGCCTCGATGGCCAGGTGACAATTTATTGCCACTTTATTTGACTTTATAGGAATGAGGCGCTTTCTGTGGTAGGAGCAGAGCAGGGAAACAGGCAGCAGAGGGGCACGGAGAGTATCGTCCTGCGAAATCGTGCCTGCCCTACCCTGTTTTGCCTGGAAGAGGCTGAACTTTTCATATTCTGAAAAGCCAGATGAGCAGCACAAGTCATTAGTCACCCAGGTATTTACAGTGTTTTTCCTATTTCCTTTCTCCCATGGCCTCTGTGGTCAGCAGTATAAAATTCCTAGGCACTCCCACCTAAACACAAGTTTCCTGTTTATGCTCTCAGTGGCTTTTATGTTTAGCTGTTAAAACCCGTTGTCTAAAGTACCATAAAACAATATGAACAGAGACTGCAGGTGAGCAAGGGGGGGAAAAAAAAGTGAAGCCATGACCAGGCTGCACGGAGGTTGGTCTGGACAGGGAAACGGGGCCAGGGGGAACAAAGGAACAAAGATCTCCGGCAGCCAGCCTGCTCCGAGTGCCGCTGGACACGCCGGCACCGCCGTCTTTCTACCACAGCAACCAAGGCCGAAGAGCTGGGGTGGCTGAGCTTCCTCATCTCAAATCGGCTGAAAGCACCTGGTATTAAAAATTAAATGTGTCAGTGGGTAGTATAAGTTAATCAACGTTTGTGGTATTAAATAATGTGGAGTTATGACACTTCTTAAATGATTTTCATTACAGTAACCACTCATGCTGCTCCTGTTTGGTCTCTGTCAGCATTTACACTATGTAAGTTCCTCTTTTAATGTCAGTAACGTCTGCTTCATCCTGAAACCTGGGACAAAAGTTGTCGGCAAGAGCAACGCTGAGATGCTCTGAAGCTGTGGGAAGGGAGAAGCTCCAGCTGATCATCAAACTTACCGCTGGAGCCACTGCAAATTCCCGCTCTGCTACAGGCTTTCGTACGCCTTGGTCAGACTGCATGAACATTTTCAAGTCATGCTGACATCAGGAACATCCAATTTAAGATATTTTGTTGTGATCACATGAGGTCAAAATTGCTGAAGACACAAAACTTGATAGCAGGTCACACTACAGATTTAGATAGCTCTTCCCAGAGCCTTTAGGTAACGTACCTATATCTATATAACAAGGTGATATTATACATGGCTCAACTAATTTTTAACCCTGCCCTCAAATATGTCAACTGTTCAATATAACATTCTCATTGGCTTTTATTACCATAGAAATAAAATGAATAATCATAAAAATACAAAATAAACCTTAACCTACCAGAAATTTCATTATTAAAACAAACATTATTTCTGTGATAAACTTTTATTCACAACAGTATGATGTAAGGGCCTTTGTCAATATTGTCTTGGATTTTTTTGGTTGATTTGGTTTAGCCAGACACTTACAGCTATTTAAACATAGTTTTGTGTATTTAATTATATCATACATGATGTCATTTTTTACTACAGACGCCCTTACATTTAATTTATTTCAGCCAGTAATTAGTAAAGAATAATTAAGCTTTCACTACTATAACTGCTTTTCATTATTCTTGTACCCTGTTGAGCAAGATACAGCAGCAGCAGCAAAGTTTATGTTTCAGATATTAAGATTTATTTGCTTTCAGGTTATACATCAGTAATTTTACAGAGTTTCTGTATACAAAGGAAGGACTGGAACAAAACACATTAAAGAACCTATGTATTCCCTTACGGAGATTAGAATGAGTGAAGAATAGATTCACTGTGTTGAAAATCACGACATACACAGGGAGACTGTTTTGTGTGTGTGTGTATATATAGGGAGAAATACTTATTATCTATATATTACATGGATATTAAGATATATCTTTTCAGGGAAACTAAAAGGGTTCTAAAATGTGTAAAAGGGCTTCATATGCAATATATGTAGCATCTTTTAGATGTCTCTGTACTGATAACTCTCTCATGAGTGATCTGTAACTTCACAAACATTTTTCTAAACACGGTTATTGGCCATAGGTGATCTTCTTATTCCCAAATACCTTTAGATTTTCTGTGTATGACGCACAGTGGCGCAGTGGCCACTGTTCCTTTGTTCCTATTGAAGGTTTGATTTTTTTATTATTCTAAGCCTAAAATTCAGGCCCCTCAGCAACTGCCACATGGGAATGACATGCTACCTGAAGCGTGGCATGGACTGAATATGCGTTTGTACATGGTGCGCACCAGGTGGGCTCCCAGAGCGTGTTTTCAAGCGTGTGTTTCATCTGAAAGGCATTGGGTTCATCTCTTCCAGATCTGCTCCATGAGTCAAAAGGAAGCACAGTAAGTGGGGACAACTGGGACGCTGGCTTTGAAAGTTGGTTCCTGGTCCAAACTAAGACGCTGATGTAGATGCACCGAAGTGTTCAAGTTTGGACTTTACTGTCACAGTTCCTTTGGATCCTCCATTTAAGTGCACAGACTTCACAACAGCGTGTTTCCAAACTGCGGCTTTTGATTACCTCTTCCTAGCCCTGATTAAATGAGTGTCTTCCCTGCAGCAGTTTGCATACAGTCCTCCTTGTCCCCAGCTGACATCACTCTCTCCCACTGGAGAGAGGGGGAAAAAATCTGTTTGAAAGCACCTCTCTTTGGCCTGACCATCAATGGAAAACAAACGAGTCTGCAGGCCAAGCTAATTTGTAGATGTGATGAAGCATTACAGTAAGAGACAGAGGGAAAAAAAAAGAGATGGGAAGTCTTTTAAAAAGTCAACAAAAAGGAAATACTTTAATGTAGTCTTGATTCAGCAAATCACTTTGGTTTCATGCTCAACATCCCGGTGAAGCTGTCGGCACCTGGACTCTGTGTAGGCAGAAGGTAGACAGGAAAATGACTCACTGGTGCAGGAATACAGCAGGGAAGCCACCGAGCATCAGCTGTGGGAACCTTTGAAAGGAAAAGAAAATGTCTCAGCTCACAGAAGGTTACAAACCGCCATGCTTGTTGCAATATGGACATCTGACTGGTGGCACCATCCTAAAAGCAGCTGAGAAAGTAGGAGGGGAAAAGACTACTTTAAGAAAAGCAATCCGAAACCTATACTTAATTCTAAAAGCAATAAAGCTTTTGCCTGTACCGAGGCAAGACCAGACCTGGCAGAGTGTGATCTTTGCCTTGCTGCTAGTTCTCAAGTGAAAGCAAACAGGAGTTTCAGCAGAGTGCATTTTGTTTCCTTTACAAGTTACGGGGCTGCTACGTAGCGACTGGGGACCCTTCTTGTGGCCATCTTCCACTGTTACCAGTGATGATACCTGAATATGTCCTTCACTTCTCAGTCTCTTAGAAGGTATGAATGACCTTCCCTTTCTCCTGTCACAGAGGTTCTAGTGCCAATAAAAATATAAAATGGGTGTAACAAATTTGTTGTTTCTTTTTCAGGTCACTCAACAGCTATGCTCCTGAAAACTGGAGGACTCTCGGGGGGGTCTCCAGGCTGGCAGTGCAGAGGGGTGAACTGGGGCAGAGGAAGAGAGACCCCTGACTGCATGGGCTCACTTCCCAAGTGCTCAGACAAGTGGCAATGATCCTGTTCTCTGTGGCGGTGGTGCCACCACCTTTGGTGGCTCTCACAGGTAGAGCTGTGTCCACCAAGCTGCAGGTCCAGAGCAGAATTATCTCAAGTGACTTGCGGCTGCCCCAGCAGCATCCCACCCAGGTGATGGTATCGGTGCTGTGGCCGTGCTCCCCACCTGTGCTACTGGCATTTCTAGGACCATCTCCTACCGGTCGCTGAGCTGCAAGGGGCTGTGCTGCTCCATGCAGCAGGCAGGGTAGAGGGAGAGCAGCATCTTCTCTCTAGCCCATGTTCCCTGTCGGGCTAGAGCTTTGTGTGGGTAGGCAGGAATGAGGTGAGGGGCAACTCTTAAGAAGCAGCCCAGCTAATGCTGCAGTCGAGACACCCCCTGCACCCATGGAGGGGAAGCGCCATTTCCCCCGTGCCCAGACACCTTTATAAAGAGAGCATTCATCCGCTTCCTCCCTGCGCTGCATGATAATCCACAGCAACTCAAGAGATTTCCTCTCTCTTCTCTCACTCACCACAGAGTTGCTCCTCGCAGCACCACAGCTGGAAATTCAACTTTAAAAGAAAAGCATTGTTTTATGTTCCACTGATGTTCAAAAATGGAATACCAACATGGGTCTGGACACAAATCCGATCTTCCCTGGAGAGGCTTGGGCTGGGCCCACTTTTAACTGCAAAAAGTAAAAGGAGTAAATACGTGTTCCCTACATCATGTAGAAATACCACTCTTTCGCCCCTGAATTTCGCATATCTCTTATTAAAGAGAAAAACAATTTCCACTATATGCTGTGATCATGGCTATTATTTCTGCATTTTGACTCAACCGATATCACAGGTGGTCCAGCTCATACACGAAGCTTGACTTGTTCTACCTACAGCTACAGCTAGGTGGATCTTCTGTAATGACACATGAAGACAGGTGGACATAGATATGGACCCCAGGCCAAGTTTGACTCAAGTTTGCAGAGAGTCACAAGGCTTTCAGCAGACATGGACCAATTTCTGCTTCCAGGTGGGAGTCACACAAAAATCTGGCTTTGTCTGTTTTTCTGAAAATCCCAAAACAAAGCACAGTTCAGCAGTTTGAGAGAAGTTTGGCTCTGTCCTTATGAACTTAATAGGGAACAAATCCATGCAAACCGAAACTGCACAAAATAGCTTCAAGAATCCCTGAAGCTAGGACTGCTGAGATTAATTTGCTGTCCCAGATTACTTCCTTAGTGTCAGTACACAGTGATTTCTGTCGGCCAGCTCCCATGAAGTCAATAGGAGTTTTGTAACACGTTCCATCTCTACAGTCACTTTCCATTATCCATGGGTGGCTTCTCCATTGGCAGATGAGCTGCATCCCGGGCCTGAGCCAGCTCAGCCAGCTCCGTGCAGCTCAGCCGAGCCGGGGCTCTTAGCTCAGCCCTGGCCCCATGTGCCTCTGGGTGACCATGGAGCAGACGCTGGAGCTGGCTGCTGCTATCTGCTGTGAAGTCGGGAGAAACTTTCAGAGGATGGGGAAAGGGGAAGGGAGGGTGACAGAAAGCAGTAACAGGGCTCAGAACAAATAGTTATAAGCCTTTGGAAAACAGTTAGATGTGAGATGTGTAGGGAATTCACCCTTCACTCAATCCACTATTGCCTGCATTTTTTTAACTGGAAGGAAAAGGTCTCTTACGTGCAAATTCTTCTTGGTGCTTGTGAGCCCTAAGGCACAGGGGAGGTATTGCAGAGCTGTACCTCCCTGTGGGCACCAGCCAGTCTCATCCTGCCTGGGGGAGGATGCTGCCTGCTCTCATGCCCATAGACAGACATTGCATCACTCCTCCACCCATCGCTGGGTGTTGGCGGGGCGCAGCCATGGACTCCAGTCCCGTGAGGTCCTTGCCTGCAGCCCACCATTCCAGGCAGCGTTCAGCCACTGATGGTGCCAGCACAACTCCGTGTACAGCCTCGGCCAACTTTCTCTTCTTCTACCGGAGCTCACCACGCAGATCTGCTGACCTGGGATTTTGGCTGTCTTGCACATGTTGCCTAATTTACACAAATGGAGCAACCTCAGGTCTGAGCTATCATTTGCAGTTCAGGCATACCCAAAGTAAAGAATTGATTGAACAGGGGTGAACCTTGCTCAAATAAGCAATTTCTACTTAGTCTCTTTCTGATGAAGAGGAGAGTGGGAAAATGAAATGCAAAAAACATCTGTTGCCCAAGTTCATGCTGATGCTAAACAGCACTAATATATACAGTCCTGGCTTTACAGAGGATGCCACATACACTACAAATATGTATTTATATACATACAGTCACATGTTGCATGGCAAGTTATCTGTGGGATGGTGTCTTGGAGCTCTATCAAGTCAAGGAGGAATGCAACCCCATAGATTTTGGGGGCAATTCAGAGAAGAGGTTTTATTGTTAGCTAATCCAAAGGAAAGAGTGTTAACAAATACTTGGAGTGTATGTGGTGAAGGTTAAAAAAATAGTAAGCATGGAAAAAAGAGGAGCTCAACCTGTCAAAACCATATAAAATAGGTCCCTTTAATCAACAGTCTTTTTATTTCCAAGCAATGAAACTGGTGTTCATGGAGCTCTGCACCTCCTAGCCTCAAGTCCCCTTGTTTTCAGTGAGTTTGTGTGGCGAGGCAGCTGTCTGTACCAGCATAGCACGGACATATCTTTCGTGACTGTCACAAACAGCCTTCCCCAACAATAACAGTACAATATTTTCTTCCCACTGGACTTTTATATCACACAAGATTTCCCGAAGGTATGTAACTGCTCTAAAAGATATCAACCCACTTCTAGCTGGTTGTGAAATGACAGGGACAGACAAAGTGGCCTGGGCTAGGACACCTTCCCTTGTGCTGTATTTCACTGAGCATACAGAAGCCCTCAATTGTTCCCCACTGAATTCAGAGCTGAAATGCCATGTCCACACAGAGGTCCATTTTAGGGCTTGATCTGGCACTTTCTGTCCCTCAGTGATGGACAGCTGCTGACACTGGCTCCTTCGCAAACCAAACTGTGTGGTAAAAGAGAAAGTCCACTCGTTAGTTCAGAACAGAAAGAACCAAAGTGCCCTTTAGCAGTGATTTGCAGATACCTTCAGTTTCTCCAGATGTCACTGAAAGCAACTCTCTCCTTCCAGCACTGTGCAGTTTTGCACCCTCAGGGATGTCACTCTCAAGCTGTGTGGGGGCTGGAGGAAGGGTTGGGACATGCCCCACAGTCAGGCACCCAGCAGTAGGGCTGAAACTCATGAGGGCTTTCTCTGGTCAGTGCTCCAGGTTTTACTCCGCAAAGTTGCAAGAAACTTCAGTAGAAATCCTGAAATTACCTGTGAGGAGCATGTGCCTCATCAAAAATACCCAGGAGAGGACAGAGAAGGTGGCTTGCTGCTCTGTAGCAATTTCACCAGCGGTCCCTGGGAGCATGTTCTGCACAGTGCTATTGAGCTACATTGCTTTTCTGCCTTCTGTGCGAAGATGGGGGGGACACTGAATCCTAAGAACCAGAGTGAGCTAAAAGTGTCCCCAAACCACAGCAGTAAACATTGCCCTAACAAACTACTCCAAACTGAATGGTCACACAAGAGAAAGCTGTAAACCTTGAGTAACCTCACATGGCTGAGAGTGCATGACTGATGTCAGATTTGAACAGAAAGACTTAAATCACCTCAAGCTGAAAACTGCATTAAGGATAAGAGAACACACAGAATCCCTGTTCCCTCCTCCCAAACAGGTCTCTCCTTGATATATGGCTCCCAAAGTATCAAGGGCAAGAGGTTGCACAAGTAACAATCAGCTCAAGGTGTGTGGGATGAGAGGAAAAAGAGCCTCAGACAGATACTGCTGGAGATTTGGCAGTGCCTCGTATCAAGCAGAGTGAAAATTTCAGACATCAGCAGTTTGGTCTAAACCCACTGTTTTGCATGGGGGTTTTACAAACCCAGGCTTGTACAACAGATGTCACAAAACGTCCCCAGACATGTCTAAGAGACAATTCACAGGCATCTCCCGCCTTCCTACACATTTTATGGATTTAATCCATAATCCAAGAGTTTGATCTCAGGCATGTAAATGTTTGAACTAAATGCTTGATTTGGACCTGGCTCCTCATCCTGTCTTATTTCTGCTTGGGTTTGTTGGGAATACAAACCTTCAGACTGTGGATGTGTCATCTATTTTATTTCTGCTGACTTTGGCATGTGAACATATCCTGCTTGTAAAGACGACAAGGCCGGTCCCCGCTGTGGCCAGCTGGATGTATCTCATAAGGGACTACCTCCCGTTGAAGTAAATTGTTTTTTTTCTCAAACAGAAGCCAGGAGACTGCTACAATAAATGGCCTGAAATATTGGAATGCCTGAAATCTCAAAGAAAACAGGTTGTCAGAGCACTACACTTTGTGCCTGGGGAGAGGTGGCCTGCTGAATTAGCCCTCTCTAATTATGGAGGATCCAGAACTTCGTACTGCAGGTTCATATTAATTGTTAGTGATAAATTTGACAAAACCCACAAAAAGTAAATAAAATAAAATAAACTGTCTGCTATTTTAGATGCGTGGTGCATAGATGCCTTGCAGAATAAAGAGGATGCTGGGAACTGGAGAACTGTTGCTTTGGGTGTGGTAAATGATACCTGCATCCGACCAGTCCTGCACAAACCCTGTGTGCCCAGAGATAGCAGTGGCCATACTGAATACATTTATTAGTGTTATTTCTAAACGCACAGTTATTGTTTTGTCTTAACAAACCCCACTGTTGTAGATTCCACACTTGGGTGTTTGATACCTCAGCCCATAAGGACTGTGCAGCTACATTTCAGGGCGAACACAGCCCCGCTCTGAGTGGGGTTTTGGGGAGGCAGTAGTGTAGTTACTTCACACGCTAAGGGGGGACAGGCCACTTCAACCAAGGATGTGGGGAGAAGTGGGAAAGGGCTGAAGCTCCAGCACAGTTAGGTACTGCCGATTCTCAAAGGACTCATTTTCACAGAGGGAACCTTCATGATCATCTCAAGGGGGTGCCCACGTGCTGTAGCCTGGCTGGCCAGTACTGCCCGAAAAACCACGGAGATATGTGGGGCAGGAGCAGCTACACAGCTATGCATCCCTGACCATGCCATAGCTCTAATTAGGCCTGTCCTATATGAATTTATGGGGCAATGAAAGTGGAGAAAGATGTTCTGCCTTAGTGTGACTTCCAGGAATGTGGAAAGGGAACTAGTGTTGCTACTGTAGCATAGATCTACACTGTAGATCCCTGTGCCTTAATTTCCCCAAGTCGAAAACAGTATAGCTACTCATCAAATCAACAGATGAGTCAATATTTTCACATTTTCTCCTCTTTTAATTTTCTTGGGCTAGATACAAAATGCACTTGGCCCCAAGGGTAATGGCCTGAAGAAGAGGGCAGATGCTTAAGCCCATGTGCATGTCACCCCTATCATCCGTCTGTTGCATTGTGGCTACATTACCAGTTAGAGAAGCTCAAAGAAGGTCTGAGAGAGTGCACAGGATCCAGATGAAATTTTACTTACCACATATTTGAATAATTATTTCTACAGCAACATGATTCACTTCTCATTCTTTGTAAATTCCTCCATGATGTACTCCTAGGAGTCCACTATCTGTTCCAAAAGCTGTTGTATCCTCTTTTTAATGAGTATCAGATGCATCCTTGTAATTTGGACCAGCTCATTCAAGTTTGGTCTGCTGCAACCCAACTCTTAGAAATATGTTCTACATTCAGTTGGGAAGAAAATTACACTAAAATCAAAGCACAAAAAGAACTGGGCCCAGTGGTCCAGTGCTGTGTTTGGAATAAGATGCTATTCAACCTGAAAGCAGCTGAACAGAACCCTAAATGTTTTTGTTTGATGCAAGAAGGTACCTGCCAGAGTCGCATATGTTTCAATGTGTGCCCATACACTGAATTTGTCCTACCACTTTCTAATCTGCTAGATCCCACCTCCTCTTTGTCCTCTCATTTCCTTTCCCTGGAGTGGAAGGGCTCAGTCCTATGGACTGGGATCCTGGAAGCCCAGACACATCTGAAAACAAACAAGCCTTTCTTGTCTGCCATTTTGCCTCTAAATTCCCCTTCTGCATTAAAGACCCACTGTGAATACAAACATATATTTTTAAAGAGACACAGTTTTGTCTTGCTGATCACAATGTAATTAGAAAGCTATTTGGCACATACAGGAACTTCTGTACTAATTTGGCACTATCCCATTCTGCTACTGGCAGCATTGGTTTTGCTCCCCGTTGGCGATTCTCCTAGATGTCTTACAGCTCCTGGAAACATCAGCCATGCCTATTCAGGGAATAAGTCTGGCAGGATGCTGCTGACACCTTGTACAGTACATCCAGCAGCAATGTGGCTGTGTGATGTTGGCTCATTATCAGACTCCACCACTGTATCTTCTGATGGGGTATGGCATTATAGAGACAGGTGCACGGTTTGCATTATGAAAGCCAGCATGACATTTCCCATTGACTCAGCTTCAATTGCTGGGTTTTATCTGAGTTATGCTTCAAAATGGGGTCCTATGTCAATTCCTCATTAGTTTTTTGCTGAAGAACTTAAAGGAGAAAGCAAGGATTTTCCCCTCAGTCCTCACTTGCTTTAATGTGAAAGGACACATCCAGCTCCTGAGTTATGATGTTTCATATTTCAAAGGGCTCAGATAGCCTTCTTGATGATCCATGGGGACATGAGGCCCTCTAATACACCACACTCTCCTGCAGTCTCCTGTCACTTACACCAGTAATGAAAAAACACATATTGCTGGTTCCTATGTGGCAATTCTGGAAGAGAAGAGCTCATAACCTTTACACAAGAATGTTCTTATCATGGTAACTTGACCAATGACTACTTTTTCCCCGCTATTTGGATATTTTAGCTGTCCCACTAAATCAGAAACTCCATGCTCTCCAAGTGAACACACATTCAAAACACAGCGTGCTGAAGCCTTCTCTGGCTCTTCTGCAGGACTGAGCCCTCCTTCTTGGGGCTATTGATTTTCACTCTCAGCAGTCCTTTGAAATCCAGCCTCCCTTGTCTGCTGTGTTATTTGAGCTTCTTCCAGAGCCTTTTCACTGCCTTCTTCAGAGAATTTTAGAATAGGGGGATATAGAGCTACTTTCTCTTACTTCGCTCTTCCCTCCTTTTTCTCAGTGTCTCCTTGGTGTGAGCAGCTATTTGTACTTCCTCATGCCTGTTGAAACACTTCTCGCAACTCCTGTCAGCACCACGAGCTATTCTGAGTATTGCCGACAGCAATCACTCACATATCATGACCTATCAAAACCAAACACATGCAGATTTCATTAGTTTTTTTCTTTTTGCTTTTTTGAAACTTCTGGAGTCAGATTTTTAAGCTTGTTCCTACAGGTATGAAAGCAAGCAATTCACTTCCTTCTTTTAATGAAAACTTTGATTTCCATACAATGTTACTGTCACTGGGAAAGACACAACAAACAACACTGGGATGAGCTTCACAATAAATGAGGAGGGTCGCACAGCAAAGTATACCTCCTAGTGCTCCTGCGGCTTAAATTGAACCCAACCCACCATACCAGGCCAGGTCTGTGCTGCCTCCAAGGGAAAACATTTTTGCTCTTAACATCATTTGCAGCCACTGTAACTACTGCAGCTGCAGACGTCATTTGTATAAATGGCTGGTGTCTTTCTGATCCTGCAGAATCCAGTAAAAAATTTCATTAGTGAATTCTACAGGTTTGAACTACCTTACTTATTCATGGTTCTCTTTATCTGCTTTAAACGTGTTGCCTTGTAAATGCGAGTGCCCCTTTTCCTTGTTTTCTGGGACAGACAGAACAAGAGTGTCTGACTGGCAAAGATGTTTATCCTCTGTGCTCATGAAAATGTGGGAGGAATTAGGTCCTTCCTGCAGATTTGACTGCATTCTCCAGAACCTAAGCTTTCATTTAAAAAGCTAATGAAGTGTTTAGCCCTTCTGGTTGCAGAGATAACCATGCTTCAGTTTGCACTTTGCAGAGGTTATCTTGTTGTGTCAAAGCCAGAGAAACTGCAACTAAACCACAGAGTTATGATCTTCCTCTATTTATCTTAAAAGAGACCTGACCGTAAAATGATGCACACGGATATTGGAGCACCACAGACCTGGAGACAGAGAAAAACTTTGCTGAAGAGAGGCCATCTGAGAGGTTGGTCCAGCCTGGATGGGGGTTCCTGTGTGATTCTACCACCTCCTGCCTCCTCTCCACTCCTTATTGCTCACTGGCATCACTCTCCTCCAGCTTCATCCCTCAGCCCTTCCTTGCATGGTTCCTTCATGAGTCCTTTTCCATATGGGTTTATGAACCCAGACCATAAGTATGACAATAATTAACAAATATGAGAGGCAAGACAGGCCATGATCCTGGTTGGAAAATGACAGAGGGGAAAACTTAGGCAGAAGCAATTGGAAATATCCTGAAAAGGAGCAGCAGGGCCAATGCTAATGAGTGCTCAGACACCCCCTTATGCCGACCCAAATCTTTCCAGGCTCCCAACTTTTGGTGCATTGCCAGAGGGACTAGCTGGCTCCTAGATGCAAGTGACCAACTTCATCATCCTCAGCCCATCTACTCACTTGGGAAACATGAATTATTCAAATACTCTTTTATCAAGTTCACATTTTACATGGCGGTATCTAAAGTCACATGCAGTAATGAGACTGATGAGCCACCCCTCTGTGTGCACATGTGGCTACATGTGCAGCCACATCTGCACACCAGGGTAGGTACGTTCTTATTCTCTTCTTAATGCATTCCCGTACTTCAGCATCTCAGGCACATTTTTTTGCTTCTGCTACTTAGTATATTCGCTGAGCTGTTCACAATAATGCTCAGTTCTTTCCCCAGAGATTACAGTTAATTCAGAAGCCATCAGTGTGTCAGAGTAGTTTAAATTATTTCTTTCAAACGCATTACCTTTTAGTTCAAGTTCATCTGCCATCATGTTAGGACAACCACTGGTAGTATTAGAGTTGTCTGTTTTTCAAACAATCCTGTGCAGCTTTTCCTTTCTGATCAAGTTTTTATCAGCAGCATATTTTGACATTTCATTGTTCGTCTAATTCTTAGTGTTATTAGGAAATGCAGTACTTAGCGAATCCACTGAAACTATGATCACAGTCTTAAGACATAGGAAATAATTCTAAAAGTCTCTAAAAAAGCTAATGGGTGCATTCTTTATCTGAAAGTCCATATTTGTCTCCTATCTGTTGTAAAAATTTCCTCATAGGAACTGAAGGAAATCAGTATAATATATGTACAACATAGTCACCCGCACATGGATAGATAAAAAATAGTCCTTATAGACATCCTTAGGGCACTTCACTCTTAATATTTTTCAACCTCAGGCTTCAGACATTTATTCCCACTGCCAGCTTTTCTCTTCAGCAGTTGTTAATCCAGGACAAGATTTTACCTCACCTTCTTGTTACCAGACTTCTTTCATAGTCTCATGGGCAGAATCCTATTGAAAGCTTTTCAACACTCTAAATAAATTATATCCATCATCTTGCCTTAATGTACTATTTTTTTAACTCAGAGAATTCTAGGAGTTTAGGAGAAGTGTAATTTACTTCTATGTATGTCACACCAGTATGTCCTTATCAAATTATAAAGATTCTTGTGCTTTATTACTCTAATGATTTTCTCAATTTTCTATGCACTGAAGTATTTGATTCAAAAATTATCCTTAGCTCCTCTTTTAAATGTGGGCTCCATATTGGATGCTTCTACTTGTATCAGTGCCTCAGCTTCTGCTTCACATGAGGGAAAATTCTCTCAGCTTTTTTATCACAAACTACCTTCAGATATTAAAGTAACCTGGTCAGCTCTTGGAATTGGCTGCAGCAGAGAAAGCAGCATAGCTTGAAATAAGAGCTTTCAGCAATTTTTTTTAAAAGATCATTTACGGATCTCTATCTTACTACAAATGTTGTCCACAGTTTTAACAAATCTTGTTACAATAATTCACTGGGTGTTATGCACAAGCTGCTGTGGTACAGTCATTTTTGTGAATGTCTTTATTGGGAATATTATTGCAAACTGAGAAAAACAAAAGCTCTGTGGGAACTTTAACTCTACCAGCTAGACTACTGTACTTAGCTATGAGGACTATTATTAACCCAGTTACAGAAACAGTTACTTGAATAATGAATGCACTATTACTGCATGCTGTAGGCTGTGAGATTTGAAAAGAAAAGCTGAAAGTGTTCACTTAAAGCAGTGAAAGAAAAATAAGGATAAAGGAAGTCTGGCATTTTCTTTTGTCAAATATTTAATTTGTCTCTTAGGTTAGTTTCGGAAAGGTATTGATCAACATCTGGGGATAGTGATGTCCTTCCCAAAGACTATGATGAAAATCAATCCATGTGAGGAACTTCACCTTTGCAAGGCTGGGATATAAGTTAGCCCTCAGGCATGAAACTCCTAAATTTTTCTTCCCTGCAGAAGAAAAAATCTTCCCTCTCCCTGGCTTTTATCCCACACAACACAAAGCAATTTTTTCTCAAACCCCCAGTGCCAAGGCAATCACTGGGCAGTCCTCACTCCCACTCAGGGTCTGAGTTCCCACTGCCTAGAAGGATGCCCAACAGCAGCACCGAAGTGTCAGAAATTCAAGGACCACAGTGCCCCGGCTGGCTCTGGGCAGAGCAAATGGTACAGAGGACCCAGCATTATCCTGACCCCAAGCCTCAGGTACTCCCTCCAGGCCACGTCCAGTCACTTCTCGTTGCACTTCCCTCAGAGTGATCATCCTGGTCATCCTGGTTCCCTTTCTGGAGCTGCCCAAAGGCTGTTTTTATTACTTAGTCCCATAAACTTCCCCATGTGCAGTTTAAGAAAGAGGAGCAATGTCTCTTGCACCCTTTCCCACCATGCATAAATAAGCTGTTGCTGGAAGGTGATGGGCACTGGTGTGTCGTCCCACCAGGAGACACAGTTGTTTGTGTGTTTTGTGCAGAGAGAAAGGACTAACCTGAGGGGGCAAGAGCACTCTGCCCCATCCATCGCCTGGGAGAAGAGGGGTCACAGGAGAGGAGGAAGACATGCATCAGCTCAGCTTACAGCCTGATCTGCAGGAGGAACATGAAGGATGTCTCCTACCTCTTAGCCTGTAACCTTCTCCAGGGCTCCTCTGCTGCTGAAACAGTTCTGCTTTGGGCAAAATTTTTAAGTCATCATGGAGACAGTGTGAGGAGGACTCACTAGCCCTCTGGTCAGACACCCTCCTGAGGCCTTGGTCCTATCGATCTTTCAATGCAAGAAGCTGAGAGTCCCCTTGAGTACTTTATGGCCATCTCTTTGGGCATTTCTGCAAGGTCTGGTCCTTTCAGAAGGAGAAAGAATTTAGAGCTGAGTCTTCCA
The DNA here is from genome assembly GCF_030936135.1 of Gavia stellata. Taxonomy (NCBI): domain Eukaryota; kingdom Metazoa; phylum Chordata; class Aves; order Gaviiformes; family Gaviidae; genus Gavia; species Gavia stellata. Next base: position 16,951,002 of record NC_082599.1, on the reverse strand, counting down.
TCTCCCAGACAAAGGCCAAGGTGAGGTAGAAGATGAAGGAGGATGAAATGACACCTCCCCTTCTGGATAATTCCTTCCTTCTCCCTACCTTCTTGCCAAAAAAAAAGAAAGAAACGAAGTGAAACTATTTGAAGGCCTCAAGCTGAACTCACAGTTTCAGGACATTCAAAACCACATTTCTGTGTAAATTTAGTCTTCCTACAAAGATTTCACCAGTTTCTCCCTCACTCCAGGTTTTATTCTCTGACTGGTTATGGTGTGTTTAGAGCCCAGCAATGAGTCTGTTAACACTGCTGAGCCTTGGGTTTATCAGGGACAATTTTCGTCCTCTGTAGGGCTGTCCATGAACTGTCGCGAGATATTTCAAGATCCTTGCGATCTCATCTGCACCCCGCCTGCCTTTTACTTTTTCCATCTCTCCAATTACATCATTAATGCACATTTTAATCATCCTTTTTTCTAACACAGTATTTTGATTTAGCCCAACAGTTAAATTTTTGCCTGGGTGAAAATTAACCATTTACTCCCATTTGTTATTTTTGATTAGGCTGAATTCACACACACAAATTTTGCATTGATAAAACTGTCAGTTAGGAAGAAAGTTTTCCTAACTTAAGTGGCATTATACTGTAATTTATCCCTTCCCTATCCACATGGTAATAACCTATTCTGTTCGCTTCCCAATGGATTCACTGAATCCCTTGAAGGCAGCCTGTTGCCAGCATGCTACTTCTTTTTTTCCATGTTATTTATTTATTTATTTGTTTCTAAGGCTACTTTTGCTGCAAACACACCCTACAATCTTTTCATATTTATGGTATTTTTTAATCTGAGACTGTTTATGTTTCTTCTTGTGGATTCATGAAGGAGGGATCTCCGTTTTCTAAAGGATACCTGGTTGGCTCCTACAACCTGTTCAGTCTTTCTGCTTAGCCATCTGGCAGAGGGAGCTGGAGGGACCCAGCCCTGGACTGTGTGCTCGTACTCTGCCAAACACGGTGCCTGCTCTTCTCCACTGTGGGAATCACCCTGCCATGTCCCAGGGCCAACCTGAGCTTCATATTTATGCTCTCATAGCTCATTCATGTGATGAGGCTGAGATAGATAAACATTTACCAAACAGGATGTATTAGAGAGCAACTCTAGATCAGATGAAATGTGCCGTAGAAAGCAGAGGAGCTGCATTGCACATCACTGGGAAGACCTCATTGCTTTGAAACTTCTGGCTTTAATACGCATTTTTATTGGCTTTGCTTACCAGCTTTTTTTTTCTGTCTCGACTCATCTTGCCACCCAGAAAAGAATGCAGAGTTTGTACAGTGACACAAAAGTCATTTAAAGTAAGAGTAGATTAATTTCTATATTGCAGTCATTCCAAGAAACAGCATAGCTAATATTATGCCTGAGGGTAAAACATATTTGGAGTGCTTTCATATTTTAATGAAAAGTATATTCCACTGAGTATTAACACTAAACAACATTACCTAGAGATATGTTAATAATAGTTTTGTAGCTTACTGGAAGATTAAGATTTGACAATTCCCACAGAAGCACAGCATTCTATGTAAATTCCTCTTAAACCTTGACAACAGTTCTACAGAACTGATAATTTATTTATTTTTAAAATGTCAGCAGGGTATGACCACTGAGATGAAACTCTCATTTTCAAGAACATCTTCAGGGATGATGGCAAATTACAGGCACTCAGAGCGATGCACTTGGCATTAAAGAATACAGTGTATGATCAAATATGACAAGTAGAGGACTTGGGGTTTTTTATAAACAGAACAATAAATTTGCTTAAAAGGTAGATAAATTGTGATAGAATGTAATATTCTGTACTATGATGTTCTAGTCCAATGGCTCTAAACAACTAAAGAATTTTATTTGGTTTTTATTTCGGAGAATTTAAACTGTCAGCTTCACAGCTCTCAGTCTGTGTTAGTTATCAAACAGGGCCTGGTATTGCACTAGACAAAGAAATAATAACGTAATAATCAGCAAAACAGTTTTATGCAACTGGATTGTTTTCAATTCTCCTTCCCAAGGAAACTGTCGTGGAATTTCCTGCTGCTGCTTTATATAAGACACTGCTGTGGGGTTTATGATTTCTCTCTTATAAAGTACTTTTATCATTTTATCATTCATTCTTCTTTGAGATTTTTTTTCACATTAAAAAATCTCAGACTTTCCACTGTGTTACAAAAATGATCCTGTGATCAAAACATACCAATGACACACATAAAATTTCATTTGCTGAAATAAAAACACAGATACTTCAATAAAAAAATCCACTTTCCATCAGAGCAGCAATGGTCTGGGAATTACCCTATCAGTAAATATGCATCCAAAGATCACAGAAGATATGGAAACATTTTAAGGGCTCAAGTGTAAGTTTTTCCTGGTAACGAATAGCATGCTGTACTTTTTTATTCCTTTTGGCAATACTGGCTTTGTAGAAAGATGCCTTTTTCCAAAAAAATTAGATACAAAGAAAGAAGTGCTCATTGCTGCATAGCTCCCACATATAGATGCTATCACACGTTTTAAAGGCTTTAGGATCAGACCCTCACCTGGGATAGGTCAGCATGGCCCCACTGACTGCATCGCCACTTCGAATCAGTTGGGACTTCAGCTTTCATGACTTTAATGAAGTCTCTGTACTGTACAGTGGGTTACAGATTAGAAACACTTTTAGTTTTACTGAGTACATGAATGTTTCCAAAGTGCTTGATGTTGAAACACAAGTGTGTTGTCTACAGAACAGATGTTTCCCCCTGTTTGGCCACCATGGTGACCACTGAGAGAAAAACCACTGCAGGGCTGCACAGATATGGTAGTTTTGCTTTCTCAAGAGCCACTTATCTGAGAGTATCTAAGCCTCATGCTCAGGGTCTCTGCGTTGCTTGCCGTGCTCCCTGCGTATGCATTTTCCCCCTGCTCACTCAGGTGTAGCTCTTCTGGGAGTGTGCAGGACCAGGGCACACACCAGCTGAGACCGACAGCGCAGGACCAGGGCACACCAACCGGCACCTACAGCAACCCTATCTGTAGCACGAGGATGACCCGACAACACACTTAAGACCTAGTAAAGCTGTCCTTATGCCAAGCGACACAACCAGTGATTCTGCAAAAGCTCCTGAGTACGCAAGTGTCACTCCTTCAATGGGAAACTATTTTTCATTTCTAAACTAACAAGGGCTGCAGTGAGGGAATGGCAGGTGCTGACTGCCGAGTGTCTGAGCCCAGCGCAGCGCCGGGTGCCTGCCATGGCTCCAGCAGAGCCTGCCTCCTGCCTCCGTTCGTTTACCATACACCCAGACAGACCAAAACCCCAGAATTAAAGTAATCCCACCCCTCAGCTGTGGCAAAAATGACTCAAATGCTGGAACAAAAATCTGGGAAAGGCTCAGATCCATCACACCACTAGGACGCTTTTTGCTGCTTTACTGGGGGGAATCTTTCTTTAATCTCCCCAAGACTCCCTTCAGTAGGGGAGTTATTTAGTATGAAAAGCTGCTTCTTTACCATCTCTACTCCCAGTCCCAAAACAGGGATGATGATTAAGGAAAAGAGGCCTTGAGAATGCATTTATAATCCCTCCAGTGTTCTGCTGCTACCACAGGACTCGGGACGTTCAAAGCAGCAGTAAGATTCTCAGGATTAATTTTACATACATCAAGAATGGCACCAGTCCATTATTTTCCTCCTCATCCTGAGCTACACTGGAGGCACCTTGGCCATTGCTGAGTTTTGGCCTGCAGCCTATAGAGTGCTGGTTCAGCATGAACTCCTGCTGTTTTCCCTGTCAGGAAGCCTGAGATGATCATCTGCAATGATCCTTGCAGACAGTGTGGGTTAAAAGCCTGGTTCATGACTATTTCGTTTCTCATGCCCACTCCACAGCTAGGTGAACCTTGTGTTTTCTGCCCACTTCTTTCTTTCTGTCATGTCCAAACACAGAGCACCAATGGCTGGGAAAACACTCTGCCAGGGCTTCTGCCTTCATTTCAAAGCAAAGGACTGACTGGGATAGTGCATATGCACCTGGAAGTGTGGCAGGATCACAGCAAGGGCTGATTCCTCCAGCAGGCACCTGCAGCAATTGCCTCATTCTCCAGCTATTGCCCATGATCCTCCAGCCTGCAGCGTGCAACCCTGACAGAGAAATTTGGGTACTCAGCAGAGGTGAAACACACACCACTGTCAGCTGCGGCTGCATCCCACGTCCTCCAGCAGTCCAGTGGGCTGGGCTTTAAGGTTGAGTCCTGAACATGGAGGAGATGCAAATACTTTCAGAACAAGCATGACAAAAGATTGGATCAGAAATCTATATCCCAAACAGGGTAAAATGTCAGACTAGACTGGAGGGAGAGCCTTAGAAAGAGAATAAATCTGTACAAAGAGGACCGATATGCAAAAAGAGAAGAACAGAGCTAATCTTAGTACTGCCAAAGGAAAACTGAGATTGATCTCACAAAGCTTGAGGCAAAAGAGCAAAAGTTCTTCAGCAGCATAAAACAGGGAAAATAGAAGTGAGGCACTATGGATTCACACCTTGCCTCAGTTTCCCACAAGGGTGATGAGCTCAATCATGAGAGCAAAAGACAGACCATGGGAACAAGAGCTGGAAATCATGGTGGAAAGAAAACTGAAGGAATTCAATGCACTTGGTTCAGAGAAACTGGATGATCTCATCCTCGCGTTCTGAAAAAAAACTGGCACAAAAAATGGCAAGACGGGTGCTTCAGAAGGAAAACAAAGTGCTCAGATCAAGTCTAGACTCATTAGTCTGTCTCAGCGGTATTCAGGGTTTAAAACAGATTCTGAAGAAAATCGTAATTAAAGACATGAGTGTGAAGGGAAAATGTGATAAAACACAACAGGAGTGATTTTTAAGGTAGCTTCTGCCAGATTGCCTTTGATAAGACATTAGATTTATCTAATAAAGAAAATGTTCCAGTCAAATTCTCTGGACTTTAGTAGGGTATTTTGCTATAGGTCATATGGAAATCCTTTCTTTAAACTGGAAGAGCTGGGGTCAATTGGGAAAGTGACAGGTGACTAAGAAGCTGGCTTAGAGATAGGAGTGTGGAAGGAAAAGGAGGCAATGAGTAATCCTGCAAGAAGTATGTGGCTGGAGGGAGGTTACTAGGCGAGACTCCAAAGTCTTAATATTTTGATAATGACCTTGTCAAAACCATTAGAACTGTGCTGATAAATTAGCTGGTGACCTAATGTTAAGGAACATCATGAGTACAGAGGAATAGCAGAATACCATACAAAAAGAAGTAAACGGCCCTCGGGGCTAGAGTAAAGGAAAAGGATGAAATCCTACAGTACCAAAAATGAGCTCATGCACTTGGAAGCAAAAGGTCTTCGTACAGACCCAGTGCTAGCTTCAAACTAAGGAATTTGCTCAGTCACACCAGCCTAACAGAAGAGTTATCTAATTCTCATTGACTGGAGTGGGAAGCAGATTCCAAAACACCCTTGAATTATGGAACGTAAAGCAGAAAGACATCAAATACCAGTCCTTTTCCCAGGCAACATTCATGTTGCATAGGCAAAGCAAGAAAAGGTAACATTTGACACTGCTCCTGGGTGAACGGGTGCCCCCTCAGGAGCAGCTTCATAAAAACCTCCCGTGAATCACAGCCTCAAGCACAGGACCTGTATGGCCTCTGGAGCTCCCTGTGCTGGCAGGTACCCTGCCACTGGCTACTGACTACCCAAATAGGACAGTCTGTCACCACTCGCCGTCTGGGCACGAGGCAGTGTGGGGTCACAGCAGACTTGAGGGTGTCCAGACTGCAAGGATTGCCTTACCACAAGTTTCTCGACAGTCATGCTCAGGAACAGGGGGTTTGGAGCAGGTTCAGTAACAACAGATGGTCAACCTCAAGGGACAGGTTTTGGAGCAGAGCTCTCCCAAATCCCTCAGTAAGAAATAGCAGTAGCTATTTTTTTCCCCTAATGTGGACATGGCAACCTTCATTGCTTGGCACTTTTTTTTTGTCAGTTTTCATGTGCCATGGATGGCATGGGCACAGATGACATTTCTCAGAGCAGTTTCTCTCGAGGCCCTGCAAAGCCTCAAGGAGAAGCACTAGCCAAAACGCAAGCAGAAGCAGACTCTGAATTTGTTCCATTGCCATATTGCTCTGCCACCACAGAGGCAAGCAATTGAATCCAGATCTAAGCATACGTGTTTGCAAAATAACAAATGCATTTCCCAGAGCTAGAGATACTTTGCATAAACTGAATGGAGGCAGTTTGGAGTAACTTGGCTATGGATCCAGCACAGAGACAGAATTTGGGTCTTCACACACAGCAGGCTAGAGGAAAAGGAGCCTTCTTTTAGCTTGCTGAATAGCTACTGAATAGTATTTTCAATAATCTTTACAGAGCATCTGTAATGATCAAATCTGATTCTATAAGCAGTGTATAAAGACCTCTGAAGGACTGAGAAGGCAAATATTCTAAACATCAAGTTCTAGCAAGGTGTGTAGAGGGCCAGTTCTGTATGTGAATAAACTATCAAGGTATTTATAAAAAGCCAGAAAATAACCTACCCAAAAATCTCTCAGGTCAGAAAAATAGATTTAGTGGCTATTTTTCAGCTTTGAAGGAAAGGGCGTCATAGCTTTATGCAATTTCCACACATTAAGAGCTCAAAATTACAGTCAAATATGACTTTGCAGGCATTACTGCTGCAATACCAGGACTTGTCTATAAAAAACACACAGAAAGAGTTTGTCTGAAGAACAGGAATTCTGATGACATGGTATCAGCAAGGAGCTTGGTAAAGACCCCAAACACATCTATAATGCATGGGCTGAAATCATGGTTTAAATTTATTGTTCAATTACAGCTTCAGGCTTTTGGAGTTCACTGCTGCCAAGAAATATATATGACATTAAATTATGGAATATTTTGTTAAATATTTTAATACGTTTGAGTACTTGTAACATTTTATTTAAGCATATTATTCAGAGAACAGAAAACATTGCTCTTTCCTAATTAAAGGTGTGAGTCAGCAAGACCAATAAATGCTTACTCCAGTGTTGGAGGAAACTCTGAAGAGGGAGAGAAATCCTATTAGAAAGTCCCCTATTATCCTGGCAATGCCTGCCTGAGTGACATCTCAATGTATTTTTGCTGAGTTAAGCCTTACAAGGCCCATCCACTTATGGCACAAGATTTCATTTCACCATTAATTTATTTGATTAGTCAAGAGATTAATAGGCATGTGAGATGTTAGTTAAAATTTCAGAGCACATTGTGAGGCTCTGTCAGCTAGAGGAAAGCTATTATTAGCAGAGCGTAGATGCTATTTGAAGGGTGAAGGGCCACAAAAACGGAGGTGGGAAGGTTTTGTGGGAAGGGCCATGCAGACAGTGGGCAGTGCCTTCCTGCTGCTTTGGCCAATGAACTCTGCAGCAAAACTCATCAAAAAAAGAACAGATAAGGGAAGACAACTTAATTTCCAAAGAATATTCTGGCAGGGTTTGAGGTGGTTTACTTCTTGTGATCACACCTGCAAGACGCACTTGACCATGTAGCTCTGGAGAAGTATGAGGAGTAGCAGACTAACAGTTTGATCTCTCAGTTGTAAGGTTGGACCCTCACCTGAAGAGCTCAGCAGGTGCAGGCCTGGCCAACCACATCTAGGCTAGGCAGGTGTACTCCTTGGTGTACTCATGATCTATCATCCAGAGCAATGAGAACCAGTTTTCTTTTACCTTTTCCTTCCTTTGGAAACCACAGCAGACAATGAGTGCATCCAGGTCTCACCCCTGTATGGTCTTAGGACATCAACAGGCTGTGTAGCTAGATATGAGAGGTAGGAAGTGCCCTTGATCCTGCAATTCAGATGGAGCTGTGTGGAGCAGCAAAGCCAGTGCACAGGATTACTAAAAGAGTTTCACCTTTACTCTAGCTCTTTTCATTGTTGGGTGGATCAATCATTAAAGCAGCTTGGATGGCATTTTCGAATGTTAATGATTTGTGAGCATCCAACTTCCTCCATTGCATTCAAGGACCATTAAAGATGCTGTCTCTGATCTAAGCTCTGTTAATAGGAATCCAGTATTTAAACCGGGGTCCCCTCTTAGCTGCAAATTTTTAATAAAATTTCTAAATGGCAACATTACTGTCATTAGTAATGAAGTAGATACAATTATTGCTAAGTGAGCAGTCGATACATATTAATAGCGTCTCATTCAAACACGCAGGAAAATTGCATTAGTTCCAGAATGTATCCTGCAGGGAACAATCTCTCACTGCCACAAGGCCAGATTCCCATGTTGTTCAAACCCATACAACTAGAGGAATAATTCTGCTAACTTCTGATAAGTTTGAGAGAAAAACATTTTCAACAACTTTCCCCAAACCAAGGCTCTGATCCCTTGTGATTGAGGGGTAAATCCACAGTGGAGTATGGCCACTGGAATGCTCTGCACCCCACTTCTACTCTGCAGGCTCCCTGATTTTCCCTGCAACCATCACCCTAAGTTAGTCAACTGGCTACACTTCGAAGGAGAAGATGATGTCCAGAACCCCTTCAGGCAATAACAGCATCAGAAACCATATTTCTCCTTCCTGAAAGGTCCTCCTGCCACTAAAACACCAGGTAAAACCAGGTGTCACGGAGCAACACAGCCACCTGGTTCTCAAGCCCTGCCCAGCTGGGTGCTGAGCCTCAGGAGAAGGCTTCCACGTCTGGGCCGTGCCTGAGCAGAGACTAGTGACATGAAGCTCTGAGTCAGCTCTGACTCCTAGAGAGCAGTGGCACCTCTGCTATTTCCTATTGCCTTGTTCTAGGTAGCTCCCACAGCAGCAGCCAGGGTTTTCTGAGGACCTTAACCCTCCCACACACTCTATATGTGTAAGCAGGCTAGATCTAACTCTTGCAGGCTAGGTTTAACTCTTGCTTCTGCATCCTAGTCCCAAACACCTTATTTTAAAGTATTGTCTGAATTGGAGCCACCTAAAATGGCTTTTTTGGGTGGTACCATAACGCATTACTGAGCCCCATAGCCTTTTGCATCTACCAGTGTTTCATCTGACTTACAAGAATCATAGAATCATAGAACACCAGGTTGCAAGGGTCCTCAAGGTCATCTGGTCCAACCCTTCTTGGCAAAAGCAGTCTAGACAAGATGGCCCAGCACCCTGTCTACCTGAATCTTAAAAGTGCCCAATGTTGGGGAATCCACCACTTTTCTGGGGAGATTATTCCAATGGGTGATTGTTCTCATTGTGAAAAATTTTCCTCCTGTGTCCAACTGGAATGTCTCCAGCAGTAATTTGTACCCATTACCCCTTGTCTTTTCCATGTGACTCCTTGTAAAAAGGGAGTCTCCATCTTCTTTGTAGCCACCCTTTAAATACTGGAACATGGTGATAAGGCCTCCCCTAAGCCTTCTTTTCTCAAGGCTGAACAAACCCTGTTCTCTCAGCCTTTCCTTGTATGGCAGGCTTCCCAGTCCTTTGATCATCTTTGTGCCCCTTCTCTGGACCCTCTCCAGCTCGTCCACATCTTTTTTGTATAGCAGGGACCAAAACTGAACATAGTGTTCCAGATGTGGCCCGACAAGCGCTGAGCAGAATGGGATAACGACTCCTTTATCTCTACTGGTGATGCCCTTGTTGATGCAACCCAGCATCCTGTTGCCTTTCTTTGCCACAGCAGCACACTGTTCACTCATACTGAGCTTGTTGTCCACCAGGACACCAGTTCAGTAAGAACTGAACTCAGCTCCTCTACCTACTTTTAAGGACTATTTGAACCAAAGCTATGCTCTTTAATTGTAACTACAGCCACCTCTTAATGCAATAAGTGTGGTTTGTGTCCAAAATAATTAGCTTTTGTGGAAGAGCTTGTATCTCTTCCTTGGGCTTCAGGTAATGCTCTCTTTAACCATGAGGCCCACATACAGAGATGATGATACTCTTCACTGTAGCCATCCTTCCAGGAGACTTTCCAGAATCTACAGTGTTGCTACTGTACAGATCTCCTGAAAACAGCAGTCTGCTGAATTTTGCTGAATCTTCAAATATTTTATTAAATCCTTAGAGAAGCTGTCGCTGAAATTAAAGCTTATATACAAGACTCTGGTAGGATTTGAAAAACACAATTCACTGAGAGTCATGAGAGTCACTTGAAGCAAACCTCTCTGAAGTGGGTACAGTCATTGCTCTGGATGAACATATGTTTGCCTTGTCCCTGTAGGAGCGGAGCACATTCTCCACTGACGCACAGTCTCGTTGTTCTGAAGAGGGATTTTCTGAACATCAGCAGCTTGTCCAAATGCTAATCCTGAAATTATTGAAGCAATTCTCTAAAGACTATTATTTTTCCAATACATGTTCTAGTGTTATCCTGAACACTGTTTTTCTTTTCATTTATCCACAAAACCTGCAAGAGATTTTCCTACTTAGGGCATGAGTCTGCACCTTTTGAATTTAGTAGGAATGTTATTACTGAAATAATATAAATTAAGATTTTTTTTTTTACCTGGTACATAAAATAGGACATTTACAACAGCCATGATTTATAAACATCATGTATTTTCCCTCTTTTGATGGGGAGTGGCATAGCAGTATTGCCAGAAGAGAAATATTCCCTGTTCTCTTTCCATTTCCCTCTCATGCACACCCGTTTATAGCGAATGTCAGGAAAATTACAGCACCATAACTGAGAGTTTAGAAATTGCCCAGAACTGTAAAAATGCTGGACTGAAAACAGGCAGGAAGAGTTTCTGATTTGCTGAGCACTGACCATGAGTGCCACAGTAGAGGAAGATGGACATGGAGCTTGCAGTAAGAGACTGGCAGTCTCTTCAGTGAACGCTCATTCACTGTAACTGAAAATATCCCAGATAACACATATCCCCAAAGCCATTTGGGCTGAGACATAGATCTCCTCCTCCTAGTACCAGAGCTGGATTTCTGCACATTGACAGTGTCAGTGTTAGCGCTACCAGCCATCACGCTTAACTCTTTCCCTTCTAGGCAACTCCAGTGGTATAATGCCATATTTTCTATCTGGAGAAGATTGCTTTTATCTCACAGTTAAAGCCGCCAGTGTAATGTTTTCAGAGGACTGGCAATCCAGGCTTTACCTGGAATGTATGATTGCAGGCAGAAGAGCCGATGGTAAATGCTGTGGACTAAGCAGGCAGATCCAGACATCAAGGTCTTCAGTGTAAGCATGACAGCACTACAGCCTTGATGCCATAGTTCCCACCACGTCCTACATCTTCCCTTTGCACCATGTCTTGCTTTCATTACCTCTCTGTTTCTGTCTTCAAACATTAACGTTGCATGGGCGTGGGGTGGTTTTAAACCAACCTTGTAATTCCTCCATGATCCATCAGGGGAACACCAACACATTTCTGCACAACACATTTTCTTAAGAATTTCATTTAAGACCAACCTATTTATATGGCAGACATCAGATCTGAGCTTCTCAGATCAGCATTGGGAAAATGTATCAGAATAAGGCAGGGAATATCTTGGGATACCTGCATTGCTTTTCCCATATATATGGGAAAGGTGTGGATTCAAGTCCCTCTGACTCTGTGATTTGCAAGCAGAACTCTGTAGTTTTCAGAGCTTCAGTTTCACATGCAAAGTAATGAGTCCCTTAATCCTGAAGATTTTCCCATAGTCTTCCAAATGCTGGTGATTATTTAGCAGCAGCAGTGGGAATTTTCTATGGGAAAATGTTCAGATAGGTGGATTTACTTACTGCTTGAGGAATACATCTGTTAGTGTGGCTGTTTTCCCATAGAACCCACCGGGACGATGCTGCTCTACACCCCCACTCTTAAAAAACTAATAGTCCCTTCTAAAAGTGAATGTGCAGAATGCAAAGTGACCCATAATGATTCATAATTTTCTGGGAATAAGCAACCCAAAACCGAGTAATCAGCATGGGCAAATACCTTAAGGACAGCAGTTTTGCTAGTAGCCACCTGCGGTTAAATATTTTCCTTGAACCTCATCCAGACAACCCTGTCACGACCATGAAACCACCATGATAAACGAGAGATGACACTGTGTGAGTCCAAGGACATAGCTGAGCTTTATACACTTTGTTCCTGGAAATGGGTCAAAGATATTCCTGTCCTTCTTGTCATTATCCCAACATGAAATTGGGAAATAACCAATACAATTAAGTTCTCAGAACAAATGATCTGAGTGAGGAGCTTTCACGCTCCTTCTTAACTGATGCCTCTGTAGAGTTTCCTTTGAATTTACTGATTTTTTCCTTTGAGTTTTTTGCAGGTGGAAATGTTTCCTGGGAAAAACAAGGCTCCTAAAGAGAAGGAACTGCGTTGTTGCAGCAGCTGAAACCTTGGAGCCATCCACAAACATTTTCACAGGCTGAAGGAGTGGCCAGGCAATAGGCGTTTTCAAATTGCTGCTATCTACCTTAAATCATCCAGCCTCCAGAACAGCGCCGCGTACTCCCAGCCTCCAGTTTTTGGCCTGAGGTGTGGGTTTCTTCGGCCTCCTGGAGTAACTCCAAATCCCAACCGAGATGACAGTGCCAAGGCCTTAAGTGCTGCAGCCCTGCTTCTATCACTGCGCGGAGCCAGGGAAGAAAAGCGATCTGGGTCCTGCCAAGCAGACCACAAACGACTTGCTGAGCCCATTGTTGTTTCATTTCCCTCAAAATAGGGGTTTTCTTCTTGTCCTGACCATGTTTTGTGCCCTTACGCGACGCTGATTTGTTCCCAAATGTGAAAGGAGACCCAGGGGGCCTCTGAAACGGTGGGGGCAGGAGGCTTGTCAAGCAAAAGGAAAATCTCAGGCTTGCTTTCCCAGCCTCACCGGAGCTGGCAGCCGTCTCTGGCAGCAGGTGGATGCCCGCCCTCCCGGGAGCAGACCTGACATCCACAGTGTTTCGGGTTAGTCTGGTCCCGGGATCCCAGCTTATTAGTGACACAAATGACAGGAGCAGGAAAGGCTCTCTTTGGCAGCACATCCCTCCTGAGCCCTTTCCTCATCACACTTTCCACCTCTCCTTGCAATCTGTCAGTGGCACAGGCTCTGCTGGGATGGAGGTAGGCAAAGAGAAGGAAAGTATTAGGGGCAGTAAATAAGTGCATGTTAAAAGTTAATGCCATCAGTCACGAACCTCAGAGATGGAACATTAACAATCTTTGAAAGTTATTATGCAGAAGCAAACTGCCGAATGCATAAATATTTTATAGACCTTAAACTATTGAACAGTTATTGGAGCTGGGATTTAATCTCTTTCAGCCTGACTTGACAAAATAACAAAAAAGGGATCATAGTGAGAAAACAGGCTGTAAACCGGTATGATGAAACCTTGGAGTCTACCCAGAGCGTCCCATTCTCCTCCCATACTGGTAATTGTTATCAATGTCATTCACCAACTTTAATGAAGTTACTCTTTATTCACACCGAAAGTAAGTATGAAAAGAATAGAGTGCAAGACTTTTTATTGATCTTTGAAAGATTTGCAGTATTTGAACCTAATCACCCACAATGCTAAGGGCATCTTCTGCATGTTAAATATTCCTAGTACCCTTTGACTGCAGATATAGTTTCCGACAGATTTTTCATTTCATCATAAAACCAAAGGGATGGACTCGATATATGAGGGCCTCAACACAGGCCCTAAAATTCTTCCCACAAATACACAGGAAAATTCCCAGTGTTTTCTTGAAGGAGTGGTTTATACTGTGACAATAACGCCTTCCATCACCATAACGGCTTTATTCGCTGTGTAAATTTTAAGAAAAGTTGGGAAACACTCAAGCATAGCTTTCCACCTCATGTGACTGAGCTTCTCCCAGCTGCACAGAAAATCCCGTGCGTTTTCTCAGCCGTACAAACCAAGGATGAACCCACTAATCCGCAAACTGGGCTTTGCGAACCCTTTTCTTTTCAGCTGTTTCCCGTGTACAGCGCAAGGGGCTCCGCTGTCAGACCCCGGACAATTAAAATTTGCTGCCTGCCTCAGCAGCAGCTGCTAAAGCGCTTCCACCTCCCGCGTGTGGCCCACGCCGGCTGCCCGCAGCGAGGGGCTCCTGTCGGAGGGCTCAGCGGCGGCGGGAGTGGGGCCCCGGCGCTCTGCGGTACGTGGCAGGTGGAAGGTGGAGCCGCCTCGGATGGAAACACGGTGTCGACCACTTCCCAGCGAGCGGGCACAGCTCGCCCTGCCTGCAGAGTGCCCCTGGAAAAGTCTCCCTTTTTTCCCGGGAGGGGAAAAGCAAGCCCTGCCCATCCCTCTCCGGCCGTAGGGAGCCTCTGACTTCTCTGTTGTGACCAAACCCTCCACGTGCTCGCAGCGCGGAAGGAAGCTGCGGCACAGAAAATGGCCTGCCCTTAAGCACAGCCTGACAAATGTCTTCTTTTTTTTTTCCCTTTTTAATTTTTTTTTTCCAAATCTATGTGTGTGTAAGGCAGAAAGGTCTGCTTTCCTGGAGTCGCTCTGTAAATGAGTTGACAAGCTCTGACCCTGAAGTAGAAAGGCAAACTCCTCTGTTAATCTATTAGAAAAGGGTCTCATTCAGGTTAAAGGGAGACTGGTTTCTAGCTCCTGTTTTCACTGAATATTTTCACAGATTTTCTAATGCAATACACTGGAGCAGATTTTGCAGTAAAGGTTAAAAATCCTTTCCTTTAGGAAAAGTGTCCCTTTCTGTTACTTTTAAGACCTATCAACATTGGTCGTTCTGAGGAGAGGTGCCCAAAGAGTGCTTATACCAGCACTGACTGGAAAAACATTGGGCAGGATTAGACCATGTCTGTATGATAGCATCGTAGCTGAGACCCCATTAAATTAAATTAGACTCCCCATTAAATTAAATTAGACTCCTCTTTACTTCTTGGGCTCACCTGGCAAAACGAAAATGAATTGCTGTGATTTACATGCTGCTTTGGCTTGTGCCATCTTTCAGCCTCTTGACATGTAAGAGATATACACATTTAAATCCATGTGAAATAAAGTAAATGAAGGTGGATTGAAGGAAAACCAAAAAAGGATGCAACTTTCACCAACTTGTACATGAATTTGTCCTACTAGTCTTGGTTCTGGCAAAGGAGGGAAGCCTTAGAGGGCACAGCAGGGTGAAAGCCCTTCTCCACCCCTCCCCTCACCACGACATGACACCTCCCTGCCCTCTTTAGCAGAGCTAGACCCATTGCCACTTCTGGGTTTCTTTGGTTTCCTCACGAGATGTGGAATATTTTTTATATTCACCACCTCCCTTCTTCATCCTTCCTTACTCCTACCCCGATGACAAGCATGGAATAACATTTCTTTTATTACCACTGAAGAAAAACTTGTTTCCCTCCTGCGTATCTGTGAAGTTGGGTAAAAAAGACACTTCATTTTGACTTTCTGCCTACTTAATATCCCTCTCCTGTTCTTATACAACAGCACAGCATATTATTAAGAAATATTTTCTGCATTGGAGCAACTGTTTCCAGAAGCAGCTGGTACAGAAACATTCTGTTAAACTTAGGCTGTGTTTTATTTTTAAAGTTACTTCTCTACAGTGTAAATTCTGACTCTGGAAATTTCCTTCCAATGTTTAATCAACCCTTGGGAAACGCGCTTGCAGCAGCTGTTCTTTTGAAGCTGGCACACCAGATGAAGCTCTGTGTTAGATAAAGTGTGTTTCTCATATCTCCATTCAGAATAGTCAACATTTAAAGGCTGAGTTAGATATCTTCCAGCTTCAGCAGTGCTAACAAGAGTCCACTCAGCCTGTAACTTCAGCTGTATACTTTCAGACTTTCAGGGCTTCATAGAGCTTTAGGGGTTCAATACTGCATCATTCACTAATTGTGAATTTGCCTTGGCCCTATCATCTTCGCTGGGTTTTGCCTTTTGTCTGATTTTTCCTCCCATCCTTTCTTCCTCCACTTTCTTCTTTGTTGACAGACACCTGCTTGCTAATGTCTACACATTTGAGGGGGGCATCGTATTTCCTCTGTTATGTCCACCTTGTATGCGTTCAGGAACTGTTCTGCATGATGTTGAAGCTCTCAAAAGCCTCAACCTTGGGCTGCAAGAAGTCCTACATTGCTGAAATTTAACTTTATCTGAGAATCCTGCTGAATTAAGCTCGATGTCAATGATGCTGGAGGGAGATCAGTCTTCTTCAGAACAAGTCCCTGTCTGTGTAGGGCATTTCTGGGAGAGGTGCTACAGTTCTGCCCAGGGAGCTGAAGGTACCAGTTGCATCACAGGATCCTTTCTATTATAAATCCTCTAAATCACTGATTTTTCATAAGAAAATATGAATAAAATATAAAAGATATATCCATGCACTTGCATAAGTTAGACAATACTCTGCCTCCTTGGGTTGTGCTACACTTTCATTGTAAAATAACAGTCTGGTTTTATACAGCACAGTATAAGGTTGATTTACTTTTTCTGCAACCTTAAATTCACGTAAATGTGTCATTCAGTAATATTGATTTCTTACTGTTATGTATACTGTCATGTCAGTATCAGAACAGCTCAGTGTGTCTTTGTCAGCATGGGCCAACACTTCTGGTCCTAAACGCAGCATTATGAGTAAAAACAGTTTCACTTTTAGAGGTGCAGAGAGCAAAATGCCTATCGTGGGAGTCACCCGGTGTAGAGATGTCCAGCAGTACAAGGACTCAGGAAGTTTTAAGAGTCTCCAGACTCCCAGTTGAGGGTCTTTTTCAAGACAGATGGATGTAAGTAGATTACAGATGCCAGCAAATGTTAACTATTGTTTCAGGCTTAGGTTCTGTTTGGCTGGTGAGCTGCAAGGCGACCTGCCAATAACTGCTGTCTTGCTCACGTATGGTCCTGTAGATAACTAACGGCCCCAGCCCCTGTGTGTACAAAACAGAAACAGACCCCCTCTGTGCTACGTCTGTAGAGGAATATAACAGCAATGGCTGGTGAGAGCATGTCAGAGGCAGCAGAGGATGCCATAGGGATGGTAAAAGTGGGGGACACGACAACTGAAGGCCAAAGCCCTTTGGTGCTTGGCGGGAGCTGGGAGGAGAACCTCGGCTGTCCTGCACAGCGGGGTGTGATCCCTATGCTCTCCCCCTCTTCAGCCCTAGACTCAGCTCAGCCTGGCTAATGCCGTGTGGCACTCACACAGCTTGGAGTTTGTTACAAGAGGAAAGCCATCCTGATCCTTTCCAAGGTCACGAAGGTCTACTGACTTACAAAGTGTTGTCAGCAGGATTTGATTATTTATAATTCCCAAACCAAAAAGAATTGGTCTAGACCCTACCAAATGTTTTGAATAACTTACATCTGCTCTTGCTGTGAGATAAAAGAGATGATAGTGAAAAAAGTAAAACAGAGACACAGCCCAAAATATATTATAGCCTGGCTAAAATGGCCAATGAAGGTTTTTGAAGTTGACCATACATGTTCTTAGCAGTTATGGTAACAATGCGACTCAGGCCAAGAGATCAATAGGAGGGGAGAGAAGAGCAGAGGATGGAAAAAATTAGCAATCATGCACAGGTGGACAGTCCCACTGACATTTGGGAAATAAAGGCCCACATGATTATTAGGTGGCAAATATGGAACAGTTTGTCCCGTATCTTAAGAAATTATGTAGAAGTCAGATGAGTGGAGTCCTTTGATTCAGCCTTTGTGTACTGCCGCACATACTTTAGGGCTCAGCAACTTAGAAAGTACCTAAGAATTCTTCCTTCAGCTTTTTTTTCCTCTAATGCATCTTCAAAATATAGTCCAGTATATTTTTCTTTCAGTGCTTTGATATCAGGGTGTTGTATACAGTTTAAGAAACTGAACCAAAAAAAAGAAATTTAGTAATATGTACTAATCCTATGCTGTTTAGGAGCTTGGCAAAAATGCTATTGAATATATGCTTTTCAAGACTCCTAGCTTGGGCAAAGCAAAACCAAGTACGTAGCTCATGAAGACACTCTAAAAAGCTTCATTCTCACTACAGCATGTGTTTTAGATGGTCTTTAATACTTGGTAATCTACTTTCTGGTTTCCTTCCAGGCCTCTTCATCGCTATCTCCACTTGCTGCAGAAATCAAGTACTTGTGTACGTGGGAGGCATGGCATAGCACGGATTTATCATGGAAAAACAGAGCACTCCTTATTGGAGGCACACTGTTAATACCTCTGAAAGGCTACAGGGCCTGTTGGAGGGGACTTAAATCATCCGCTGGTATTTATTTCAGCTCAAAGTTATGCATGCAAAACAGCCATAAAAAGGGTGGCTCAATGAATCTTTCCTGCCCTGAACTTGCACTGCCCCTCCTAGGTGACCTGCACAGACACACGGCACACGACTTCTCCCACCCCGTCCTCTTCCCTTCTCCTCTTCTCCTGGGGAAAGAACCACGAGGGGAAGCTTTCAGCTGCAAACCCGCTGGCCGTATCCTTCAAGATGTGCGAGCCTCCGGCGGGGACCCAGCGACCCAGCAGCACCTGGCCGGAGCCGTCCCACTCCTTGGCTCAGAATTCCAGTGGGGGGATGCCACCCCCAGTGCCAGGGTCCCTCTGGCAGCCCTCCACCCCATCCAGCCCCCCAAGCAGCGGCATTGCTGCTGCTTTGGGACATTTAGCTGAACCTCGGGGGTTTGCCGTTCTCGCCTCACGCCACCGCCTGAAACAGTTGTTACGTCTCAGCCCAGATGCTTCATTTCAGAGGTGAACGGCGTGATTCCTGTATACATTTGCTTTCTCAGTTTGTCAAGCACTTAAGTGCCTTTCATCTTGAAGTATCCTAAATGATAATATGCACTTATATAGCTCAAGCTCCTCTAATGAATGAGGTTCTTCATAAACACTCGGTAATTAGGCCTCACAACAGCCTGACAAGCTGGGAACAACTCTTTGCAGTGGTGCAAAGGGATGAGCTGAGGCTGTGTGGAGACAGGCAGCGTTCAGGCTACCAGCTAGACACACAACAGCCCAGCAGCCACGAGGCACTGGGAGCTGGGTCTGCACCGAGGATGGTCTCCCTTATGTCCAGGAGGAAAGAGCATAGAAACCACAGCCTTTTTCCCAGAAATTACTTTTTACCTTTCTCAGCACTGCTGTCATCTCTCACTGGCAGGTCTACTGTGGGAATTTCATTTATCTTGATTTTTTTTAGCGCTTTCAGCACTGTGACAATCAGGAATTTTATGTACCACAATTGTAGCTTTCAGCTAAAGCAAAGGACCTCTTCTGCAAGGTCTTTCATTGTGTCTTCCATAGTTTCTCTTCCAAAGATATGATGAAAACGACTTGCTTGAGTCAAATGAATTGGCACAGCTCAGATGCATGCGGCTGCTACTCTTCCTTTAGCAGTGTCTTACACAACTTCCAGATACTGAACTACCTTTTGCGTGTCATCTTCCTATCTCCTTGCTTCTGCCACTTGCTTTTTACTAACCCATAGGATTCAGGTCACAGACTCACAGAATGACAGGGGTTGGAAGGGGCCTCTGGAGATCATCTAGTCCAACCCCCCAGCCAGAGCAGGTTCACCTAGAGCAGATTGCACAGGAATGTGTCCAGGTGAGTTTTGAATGTCTCCAGAGAAGGAGACTCCACAACCTCTCTGGGCAGCCTGTTCCAGTGCTCTGCCACCCTCAAAGTAAAGAAGTTCCTCCTCATGTTTAGATGGAACTTCCTATGACCAAGTTTGTGCCCGTTACCTCTCGTCCTGTCACTGGGCTCCAGAAGACTGGCCCCATCCTCCTGGCACCCACCCCTTAAGTATTTATAAGCATTAATAAGATGCCCTCTCAGTCTTCTCTCCCCCAGACTAAAAAGACCCAAGTCCCTCAGCCCTTCCTCATAAGAAAGATGTTCCAGTCCCCTAATCATCTTTGATGCCCTTGGCTGTACCCTCTCCAGCAGCTCCCTGTCCTTCTTGAACCAGGGAGCCCAGAACTGGACACAGCACTCCAGATGCGGCCTCAGCAGGGCAGAGTAGAGGGGGAGGATAACCTCCCTCGACCTGCTTGCCACACTCTTCTTGATGCACCCCAGGATGCCATTGGCCTTCTTGGCCCCACGGGCTCGTTACTGGCACATGGTCATCCTGTTGTGCACCAGGACTCCCAGGGCCCTTTCCACAGAGCTGCTCTCCAGCAGGTCAGCCCCTAACCTGTACTGATGCATGGGGTTATTCCACCCCAGGTGCAGTACCCTACACTTGCCTTTGTTGAATTTCATAAGGTTCTTCTCTGCCCAACTCTCCAGCCTGTCCGGGTCAGGCTAAATGGCAACGCAGCCTTCCGGTGTGTCTGCCACTCCTTCCAGTTTTGTGTCATCAGCAAAGTTGCTGAGGGCACACTCTATCCCTTCATCCAGGTCATTGATGAATATATTGAACAGGACTGGACCCAGTACTGACCCCTGGGGAACACCACTTGTTACAGACCTCCAACTAGACTGTGTGCCACTAATCACAACCCTCTGAGCTCTGTCTATCAGCCAGTCTCCTGCTGAGATACACAAAGACCTGACAGTAATGTTGTTGCCTTCCTCCCATGATGACCATGAAGAAATAAAATTACCCATTTCTCATTTTTCAAAGCCCTGAAGTTCCTCACCCCAGCAGTACAGCAGGAGTGCGTTTTGCCTTGCTCATGCAGCAGCAAAAATAAGACACCAGCGAAGCATTGCGGGAAACATGTCCCCATGCTTTTCCCAACCCTGTTGTGTCTTTCCTGGTGCTGCCGAGGTGCCTTTTTGGTAGCCTGCCTTCCTGTCCTAGGGGGATGGTCCCCCCTTGCCATTTGGGAGCTCCTTGCTGCAGCCTCTAATTGAGTTTGCTCTTTTGTTCTCCTGCCAGCTCCCCCCTTCACCTCCTTCCCTCTGTGCTGAGGGTGTTGCTGCCCTCTCAGCCCTGCTCCCTGTCTCTTTTTAGCTCAGCAAGCCCCGGGCCTGCCCCGGTCCCCGGCGGTAAGGGAGACCAGCCCTGTCCCCCCGCCCCCGGCACACACTCACCAGCAAAGTTGCACTAATGCTTTTCTTTTCCTCCTTTTTTTCCCCCTCCCTCTCTCTTGAGGTGGGATCTGTCTCTCCTGATACCAGATAGTGTGAGCAGAGAGAAACCAGACTCAAGGCAAAATTCCCATTAACTTCAGTGGGGGCAGGATTTCACCTCAAGTGTTTCATGTTCTGGGCACTGGACAACAACATGAAAGGACTCCACACTTGTAAAACCTGAACTGCTGCAGCCATTTGAGCCAAGCAAACGCAGATGCAGTTCCTGGTGCCCCCTCCAAGCCCCTTGCTGCGGCCACGCATGCTCCTTCCAAGACCTGTGAAGGTCGTAAATCTCTCCTCTTAGCTGTTTATTGCCGCCATGTTGGCAGCTATTGCTGAGTGCGTAGTTACCTCTGCATAGCCTGAACTGGGCTCTGACTTTTACTGCTACCGCCCAGCAGTACCTCGAGCCTTGTTGTCTTTCAAGTGTGCTCCCCTCCAGTCCAGCCTTCCACATCTTGTTTGTGTTATTGCTACTGATGGGGCTTTACAAGCCTCTTTGGCTGCTTGAGTCCTGCTGGCTGGTGCCCTGCTGCTCCTCTAGCTTCCTTGGACACTCATTTCTCCAGCATTCCTGAGTCAAATAAGTTAATTCCTGAGATCTTCCTATGTCTTCCTTGTTCTCCCGTGCACTTGCCAGCTGCCTTCTGCTGATCTGTCTTCAGTTTTATCCCCACGGCTGTCCTGAATACCAGCCATGCCCCGTGTCTTGGTGCAGATCACATTGTTGCCTTTTGCCTGATGGTTGGTCATCCACTTGGTCACTGCCCAACAGTGGCCTTAGCCCCGGCTCTCTTCATTGTTGCGAGCCGCTGGTCTATCCCAGTGTCATTACATCTGTGGCTGCCGACAGCCTGTCTGTCAGCTTACCCTGGGGTCTTGATTTTCCTACTCATCGGTCTCTTGCTGAGCTGGTGTTTAGTCCCTGGGAGGGTTGCTGCAAGAGCACAGCATTTCCAAGTAGACATCTCTTCTTGTCTGTGCAGTTTTTGCTCCTGGCTCTTTACTGTCATTCCGGCCTTTCACTTGTTTTGTAGGTACCCAGGGGAAGAGGTCTTGTGCTCAGATTCCCATGGTACTGAATCATTTGAATTTTGCTGCAGTGCATTACAACCTACTGTCTGAGAAAATGTACCTTGTGTTTCATGATCTCAGTTCTTGCTTGGATGCCCTCCACATAGCTCATTTTTTTGAAAGAGAAGTAACAATTTAATACAGCCATGTAGTTCCTGCCTTTAAAATGGAACAAGTCAGTTCTGACTCCGTTTTAGGGCTGGTATTTTCCTGGCCTGATCCTTCAGTGCTCACACAGCTCACACTGTTTGATGTACATCAGCTGAGCATCCCAGCCTGGCTGGCAGAGATACTGACTGGCTTGCCTGCATGTTCATCTCCTGATGATAGTATGCTGGGACTACTGCTCTGCCCATTGCAGTGAGCACACATGGTCTCTTACCAAGCAGCAGGTGTAGTTTCTTTGGCACTATCCCCTTACAAGTGGCCATGAGCTGCCTTACTCTCTATAGCACCCGGAGTTCTTCAGGGCTTTGTTAGATGCTTAGATATTCCCAACACAGTGTCATCATGTGTTAAATACTATTTACTTTCCTCAGAGAAATGCAGTTTGGATGTTGTAAGGGCAGTACCTTATTTTCCACTGTAGTACTAAAAAAAAATTCATGCGGTTCCTTGGTGTAATTACATGTGTCATCAGTACCTGTCTGGAATACTAGTGATGCTCAAAAACTCAAAGCTGAACTAATGGACCCAAAGAAAATAGAGGGGAGAATCTCCTCTCTCAGTCTTTCTCTCTTGTTGGGTATGCTGGGACTCTGATAGCAAATGCCCAGGGCTGCTGGATTTTGCTCTGCCTTATTCTCAGTTGTCCTCCTGAAGCAGCAAGGCTGGAGCTCTGGTTGTCCCATGGGACTGAGACTGGTGGTTCACTGAGGAGGCCCCCAAGGTCTCCTCGTGCCTGTTCTGGGCTTTCCAGAGTGAGGAAAGACAGCTGCCTCTCTGCATAAATGGCCAGATTTCTTCTTTTGATTGGGGCTTGTCAATCAACGTTCTTCAGAAATCAACAGATATCAGATGTAGAGGATTAGCATTGGGCTAATTTTGCCCTAATATTCTCATTCTGACCTTTGTGCTGAGGTTGCAGAGTGCAGCGACACGTTCCTGCCTGCCTCCTCTGGCACGCAGCTCCATCTGCAATACCCCCGCGATTCCTCAGAGCCGCTGGTGCGGGTCAGTTTGTGCTGCAGCACCTCTCCGCCTGGCCTGGTGCCCAGGGGCATTTCTGCCAAGCATTACTTGCCAGGAGCTGCGTCCGGCATTGGTAGGTGGCTGAATGGCTCATCTGTCTCAGAAAGCCAGGACCCGTTACTGTCCTGCAAGTGGTGTACACTATTCCATACACTGTTAGTTAGCATTTCCTCAGTCATTAATAATTCTTTTCAATATTCAGTTTAACTGCTTTCAGCCAGTGCAGATACTTTGGTTACCTGACGATTTTCTCCCAGCTACAGGCAGACTCACTCCGCGCTGAGATTAGAGGATGAATGCTGCCTGTTTTTGACGGCCTGACTGTCCTTTATCACTGTCTCGCCAAAACAAACGGTCTGCAGCTTGGCAGTCACGGGTGCACCCTGTGGAGCGGGGCAGGGGAGACTATTTCTAGCTTCAGCCACATCTCGGGCTCTCAGAGGCTGCAGTCCCCCAGGGGCTTCTTCACAGGAGGATCATTTTGATGCTACCCGGCAATCCACCCAGCCCCTCTCCTCCAGCAGAAGAAGGGGCTGCTTCTGGTGCAACAGCTCTGGCTTTAGATGTCTCAACAGCCGCCTGCATCTCCTTACTGTCCACAGAATGGATCTGTGGTATGATCCAGCTCTTGGTGGCTTTTCTCCACCTAACCCAGCTGCTCAGCTCACCCAGCTGCACCCACAACCGGAATCAATGATTTTTCTGACAGTGGAGGAGAGGACAGATAGCTTTCTCTGGTGTCCCCTATTTGTTCTGCCCTCATGTCTTCAGTTTTTTCACAGGAGAGTGTACTGGCCCTCACTATTTTTTATCTATGGTTTAGAACTCTTTATTTCACCTATCACTCCTGCAAGCTGGAAGCACATGTCTCACAAATGACCCTGTCATTAACTGGGGAATCTTTAATGTCTCCAAATTCATACAAGATGCCAGATTTCTCATCTGCCTAGTATAAATCTCTATTTTCCTCTTGGGCAACCTTGGAATACACTATTCATCCAACACTGTTACCCACTCTTTCTGTGTTTTGGGCATTATTCTTTGCTGAAATCTCACTCACTCCTTGTAATTTCATGTGTGTTGAGAGCAAGAGAAAGGAATTAAATTAAAAAGCTTTACCTTCGATTTCTTCTTTTCATGACTATGGCCATGGCTCTGTACAAGCATTCAGGTTTTGCTCTCACTTGCCCCCTACTCAAAGTATCTTTTGCCTGGAAATCCAGCACTGATATGTCCTGACTCTCATTCTGCCAATTTATACTGCTTTATCTACTCCTGGAGTCTGTTTATTAATCCCACAACCTGCTAACAGCATGTATCAAGTGTTGGGGCCAAAGCTGGGAAAATAAAGGCGATGATATATAAAGATGTTGCACCTGTGGCAAACGCTGAGCCATGTGCACATGGATTGACCTTTTACTGCCTTCTCCAAAATACTCTGCCTTGCAGGCTGTTTTCCTCCCCCAGCTTCCGTGCAGGTTCATATATCCAGAGTCTAGCTCGAGACCTCCTACCAGCATGACCTCCTACCTTGAAATCACTCATTTTATTCAAACATTCCTCCAAGGTAGTCTGGGTCTATTTCACAAATGGGGAACCAAAAATTCCAGAAGTTCAACTCTTTTCTCAGAAAAAAAAAAGAAAAAAGAAGAAGGTTTATTTGAATAAAAGCAATTGATAAGAAAGAGGTGAAGAATATTTTACTCCTGTATCATGATATAAGAGCAGAGAAGAGAAAGTTTTAAAGTTTCAGTGAAGGAGAAGGCTGGATACCGAGATTCTTTAATTTTAATTTTGCATTTTTCTAAGTAGCAAGAAAAAGAGTACAAAAGTAAAATAAAAACTATCAGTAATATAAAGAAAGAAATGAGCTTCAGACTGAAAGATTTGTGACGACATCTGGACCTGGTGCTTGAAAACTAGGTGGCTGAGGTCATTCCATTTTATAAACCCAGCTTATGAACAGTATACACAGCATATGAACAAGTGCGAAGCCTGGAGTCACATAAACAGTGTATTTCATTCCTGGACATTGAAATAACAAAAAGGGCAGAGTCAAAGGGCTCCTCTCAGCATATGTGCTTTAAATATATGTGGAGGGCCCATGTGACACTGAAATAATAACACTGGGAATACGGAAAATGAGACTAAGCAATATTTACATTACCCTTTCTTTTTTACTGGGGTGAAGGGTTAAATTTGGTTAACGATAGGCTGATTTGGTCAAGCATACGGGCTCCATCACCTTTCCAAACCTCTCTGAACAAATAAAATTAATAAAATGTTTTCATAAGATCAAATTCTCATTGTAATCTGAAGCCATTTCTCCCAGAAAACAGAAAACACATGTTTACTTGTTAAAGCAAGCAAGAACACACTTGCTTTACAGTGCAAACTGAAATAAAAAATTCAAATGGACTGTTCCTTCAAATCTTTGGCATCATTCTCTCCCATGCGCCTTCCCGTCCCAGCCAGGAAGTCACAGCTACCCACTAGTGCACAGGGATTAATTGTGACAACTTGTATTTATTTCACTTATGACTGTATTAGCAAGAAGCCTGCTCTAGTCTCAGTATGACAAAGGAGAGCTCTATCTGCAGCCATATATTGGCCTCATGCTTTTTGGTTGAAATTAGCAATCAGGGTAAGTTTATGGGCAGATCTACATGCAGAAAGCTCTCCACCATCTAGAAAAACCAGGCCCATGTTTCTCAAAACCAGGGATGCTTCTGAGACAGACAAGTCTGAGCACACCAGCATAATGCTCTGCAAGAGCCGAAAAGACAAGCAACCTTTGAGAGTTATTAGGAGAGAAACAGCAAACTGACCAGAAAACAGTGTGCCACTGCATCAGTCCTCAGTGCTCCTGCTTCTTAAATACTGCATGTGGATCAGGTTCTCTCATTTCAGACAGTACACAGTGGAATTGCAAAGAATAAAGGGTGTATGATGAGAATCAGAGGTCTGGAACAGCGTTTGTAGAGGGAACCTGCAGTGGCTCGGACTTTCAATTTCAGAAATGAGGTGACTCCTCTTTTATAGGGTTGTAGTGGAAATCTATGAAATTATGAATAGTTTGTGGGAAAAAAGAAAAAGGGACAATTAGACACTACCTGTCACAGCAGAATTGAGGGCTGCCAATGTGCTTATCCAACAGTAAGTTTAAAACAATCAAAAATAAGTCCTTTTTCTTGCAGTTCATAATTAATCTCTGAAATTTATCATCACAGGATGTAGCCGAAAGTATAGCTGAGTGCAAAAAAGTGATTTGTGATTTGTAATTAAACACTTCCATAGAGGATATGTCTATCTATGGGTGATGAGCACAATGCTCCAGACTGAACTTCCTATCGTAAAATTACTTAAAATACTGATTGTTATGAAACGGGAGGCTACAAAGGAGGCTCATTCTGTAGTTGTCCCTTTCTCCATGGGGCTCTAACATGACTCTTAAACACACTAGGGGCAGGACTGGGGGTGGAAGGGGCTGGGTTTGATCCAATTTGCTAGTTTCTGTATTCTTAAGAGAGTTATGGGCAGGTGGCCACCCAGTATGCAACCAGGTGAACACCTTCATAGCAGAAATCTGAATATACAGACTACAGTCATCGTGAGCTTGGAGCTGCGAGGAAGGAACGTAAAGGAAGACCACATCACCAGACCTGATTGCTGGGGATGTGAACATTACCCTTCACGGGGGATTTGTGTTCAAACTCAGCTTAATTCACTCTTGTCTGAAGTTGAGTGAACTGTCATGATGATATCTTTTTGATAGATACTTATGACCTTCACCCAGCTGATGACCCAAACTTTTTCAAAGAACATGCTAATAATTTGCATGATTCATACACAAAGTGTCTGTTGTTTCACTGAAAATTGCCACAAGGCAATCTTTAGCTGAGATTGCCTTTAAAATAAAAACTTGTCCACTTAGACCTCAAAGCTGTTTGTCAACTTTGAAAATAATAATTGGAAGCTCTTTTCCCTTCTCTGACCCATGTTTGGTTTTGTTGCATAAAATAATTTGTTAACCAGTGCTATCTTTCTGTCAGGTCGGACCACGGTTCAGATAGCAGTTCTGTGACAAATAAGCCTCTCAGAAATCATGAACCAGAAAGCAAATGAAAGATCATACATAGGTGATGGATGAAAGTGTGTTACCAAATTGTGATAGCTTTCGATCCAGGCAGAGGCACTCAACAGTTAGCCAACATGATTTTCAAGGTGTTAATCTGGGTCTGCAGGTGTTACAAAGAGAGCCAACTTCTGCAAGATAAATTAATCTAGTTCACATACACCATCCCTAAATAGGGCCAAAGACAAAGTAGAAGAATTGAATGACTCAGGGAACTGTTAAGGAAAGAGAAAACCTTTCACATATTGGGGGCTGGTAGCAATCAAAAGCTGTTCTCAGCTGATGGCTGTGCTCATTTGATGGCATACACGAATTGCAACCAGCAGAGCCCAGATGGCTTTCCTTTGGGTGTCCGGATAAAACCGAGGATTTATTAGGCCACAAAAGCCACACGGCTTTATCCTGATGACACTGGTTCTTTGGGCTGGAGCTGATGCACTGCTTGTGGGACAGAGAGGAAAAGGCTGGACCCCCACTGCAGCTGCTCAGGGGATGGGCAGAAAAATCTGTCCCTCAGCACACTTGTTCCAGCTCAGTTTTACATGACCACTACGTCCAGCGAGGAGAAAGCCTCAGGTAGAAAAAGAAATACTGTGCAGTTAATTTTCTTCAAACTGTCAGACTATTTCCTGAATTCATACATTCAAAGAAAATTTTCCAAGAAAGCTGATGAGACTTTTTTATACAAATTGTCACTTGAGACCTGTATTTTCATTCTTTGAATTTTGCCAGTCATTTCAAGGGTTTCAGCACCAAGAAAAACATCTCGTCTCCATAACCACAAACAAATAACATCACAACAAACGAGGTACCTCTTCCAATTTCAGACTTAGTCTAAAAATTTATCAGAGCAAATATTTTATAAGATTTCTGAGTGATTTGTTTTTGCTGCCATGAAAGTATTTTCTTATTTAGATTCACAGGTTCAACATTTCTGCTAATGTTGCATTTCAGACACTATCATCTGCTAGGTGGATGCTCCTGCTGTTTTCTTCCTTCAGGAGTGGAAGTTGGTGGCAGTAGGCACTTCAGCTATCTGTGCTTTTTTAAAAAAGGTACCATTACAGAAAAAAACCTGTCCTGCTTTTCCAATATAAGGGTGAATATACTTGCTTAATGTATGCCTCTACTATTCTCACAAAATGTATATGCCTTCCCTGGCCAGAAGAAAACTAATGAAACAAAGTTTTATCCTCCTGCATTCAGGAGGGACATTTTATATCCCTGTAACTCTCTTGAGTTCTGTAAGTATGCAATGTACACTTTTGTCTCAATTTTTAAAAATTTGAATCACATTTTTTAATTTGCCTATTTTTCTCCCCAAATCCTTGTTATGAAAGCTTGCATATTTTAATATTAATATTTATTTCCTTCCCATTTCTTAACGTTCCCCAGAGACAGCAAAATAGCTTTGACTATCAGTTAACATAAATTTTAAAGTGGAGTCCAAAGATTTAATTGAATTGGTTGTGTCAGTGACTTGATCACCTAATTGCTGGGATTCTATTTCTGTGATACAGATTTTCAGTGAGTTTGGAAGATCAGTTACATTGCTGGAGACTGGAAATAATCTCCTTCCAAATGACATAAATAGTTGAACAATACAGGCAAAATATGCCCTGAATGTACATCCAATGCAAACTTTGGCTTAAAGAAGTCAGAACACAGTGTCTGTTTTTCTTTAAATTGATTTTTATAGAATACTAGGTGTCTATTTGAGTTATACTTTAAGATGATGGCATTATTAATATTATGCTTTTGCATGTATATTCTCAAAACCACATTCATGATTTTTTTTTTCCTAAACGTAGTCTGATTTTACTTGGATTAATGATACGAGAGCAAACAGCTCATTTTTAACCACATGCAATCAATATCACGATCTTCCACCACCTGCAGTGCAGAAACAGAGAGAACCTGGAGGGTTGAGGCTTTCCAAAAGGAAATATCATAAGATGAAAGTCAATTAATCTTTGAAAACTACATCTCATATCTTTGTCTTAAAGATGGATTCTAGATAAAATCTCAACAGCCTGTCCATTTTTACTTAAATGAAGCATGTTCTTTAATGGTTGATAACAGTATCACTCAGAACCTCTATGTTATTATGTTTTATGCTCGAAATGGTTTTTATAATTGCCGGTTGGTAAGTGTACATCAAACCTGGCAAACTCAGGCAGTGCTCACTCAGTTCCTCAGTTTGGCTGGGGATGAAAAGAGAGCCAGAACATGTTCTTCAAACCGGAGGAGAAAACTTGAGGTGTGGCATGGACCAAAAGCACAGAGTAGATGTGCTTCATAAAAAGGTGCTTTGCCTGCTCTTCTACTAGTATTCACCTTCGAATACACTAACGCCTTTGGAAATGGTAATTTTGTGGCAAATCCAAGGATGTAAATTTACCCAAGTTATGCTCCAGTACTAGTAGGAGAAGAAAGCCCTGTGGTAATGCCAGGAGGTCTCTTGGAAACTTTGGGTGGGGACTTTGGGTAGGTAACGGCTGCCGAGGAGGTTTGTGGCTGCATGGCGGAGGCACTGCTTCCCCATTGCCCACCGAGGGCTGCGGCTGAGGAAGGACGCCTGGCCTCAGGGACTGTAACATTATAAATTCCCAACAGGCCCAAGGGGGGAGTATGGCAAATTCAGTCTCTGAATGTGAAACCCGATGACTTTAACAGCCCTGCTGTTTATGGGCCCTTTTCCTATGCGACTGATAGGAAATCAAAGGCCAGCCATGGTCGCGGGGCCCCCCAAGCACAAGGCAGCCCCACTCTCTGCATGGCCCCGGGCTGCAGGAACGGTGTCCGACGAGGTGCCCAGGCACGAGAAGTGAACGGGAGAGAAGAGTCAGGCCCTGGCAAGGACTGTAAGAGGCAACGCTCACGCTCTGGGAAATGGAGGTACAAGTGTAAGTGAAACAGGCATTGTTCTTCATCGTCAGAGCAGGTCTGGGGTTTGGTTATGAACCATGAAGAGCTGACTGGGAGCTCAGCTGAGCTCTGCTCGCAGCAGGAGCAGTGGGAGTGCTACCTGGAGAAGTGCAATGCACAACAGTTCTGAAACTTCACCTTTTGAATTAAACTCACTGCAGTGTGCAAAACTTCATGAAACATTTTAGGCTTTGACACATTTGGGTTTTATGGTGACATTAAAAGGGCGAGGCTGGAGCGATGTGTCGGGCAGGTGCCTACTTTGCTTCTCTATGCAGGCCAACTCCGTCGCTAAGAACCTAAACAATTTTAACTTAGATACGGCCAAACAGATATTGCATTGTTCTCAGTTTTTGTAAAATAAATTCATTGCCAGACTGAGACCTTGTGTGCCAAGTTTCAGACTGGAGTGCATTTTATGGCTGAGTTATAAACCCCTGGAAGAAGAAGTTTGTAACGTAAATGCTGACACAGCCAAGCTATAATAGAGTGAACAGTATTGCAATGATATCTTATTTAGCTGTAACAAGGAGCATATAAGGAAAACTAAATAATGTATTCCTGCTGCTACAGATAATTTAATCAGTAAAACTTATCTCTGATTTTATTTGGTAGGTTAAAACTACAAAGTTTGTGCATTGATTAAGGAAGAATAGCAATAGTCTGTATATTCCTATGCATAGCAAGATTTACATATTTGCACGTGATAAAGCACTCCCATATTTACTTAAAATTTATTAAACATTATTTTACAGAAAAGGACAATTGAGAAAGAACGGAAAAGCCTAGCAGAGAGTAAGCAAAACTGCAGCAGCTTATTGCAAATGACTACAACCGTTACAAAAGGATCATATAGGTGACTGCTGTATGTGATTGAGTACCCACATATTAGCTGGTGCTGCTTTTTTTCCACATCTGAATAATTTACAGCACAAAGCCCAGAAATACTCTGCTGTAGTATGACATCTGCTTAATTGAACAGGAAAGCATTGCATTGAGCTAGCAAGTTAAAAACAGGAGGATGGTCATTCACAGGTAATCTAAAGAAAGCAGTCTGGAAATTATGGCCCCTGACTGCCAGTCTCTGCCACTAACTACACATACAGCACATCTGTGAGAGATGTACATGGTGTAGAATTCGCTTGATCAAATTATGTCTAGGTTGGTCCTGTACAAGAACCAGCACCTGTGCTTTGGCATTTCTGTACTGTGACCTCTCTGATGTCCATTACTGGGTCTGGAAACCTGGGCTTGGCAAGCTGCACTGCAAAAAAACCCTAGTAATTCTGAGAAGTGGTTTTTCAGGCACCACTCTCACTTCTGGATGAAATACGGTCAGCCTTCTGGAGTAGACAAATAAGTCTACCCATGCAATGTGTAATGTTTTCTTTTGTCCTTTATAAAACTGAAATAATATTTCAGGAGAAGATTTTGCTATCCTTTCTCCAGTGTGCCTTGGCAGGCCCCATGCAGTGAATAGTTTCTCCAACTTCAGTGGAATGCCTCTTGGATGGAAGATAGGGCTCACGGTGACTTTAGCTGGCCTGCTGCTGCTGTAGGAATTCAGGAGCATGCTCTTGCACATTATACAGGAAAAATTGCACAAATGTCCAATGACAAGTGTATATTGTTGACATTGTATCCAAGAAAAACCATTGTACACATTAAAGAATGTGTCTTTTTGGCACTTGCTGAAATAAGAACAGTCAAGAATTTATGGTCTGGGCTCTTTTTAAGTCTTTACATGATGAAACCAAGCGACAGTTTCTGAGCATTTTTGCAGCACTTCCCTGTATTGGTCCCCTTCCCTGATCCCCTCGCCAACAGTTCTGTACAGCTCACTGAGCGTCCGCTTGAGGTCAGCCATTGCTGGTAAATCTTACACTTTTCTGCTTAGGCACAGGAATCAAATGAAAAACTCAAAGTGATTTTCTTTTTTGTAACTAACTTGTTTATTTCTCTGCCTACAAAGCAAATGCAGTCTTGCTCTGTAATTTAATGTCCGCCTCTTTTTCCGCCAAGGTTGGTTTGGTATTTCCTTTACAAACCTCAATTGTTGGCATTAAAAACTTGGCCATTTCAACTCTACTGGACTAAAACTTGGCAAACAAATTGTCAGCGAGCAATTAAATTGTTCTACTAAAATTTCTTTCTTTTTATGAGTAATCTATGACCAGTCTTTATCCCTGCAATCCCCACTACACTTCTAAGTCCCCCGAAGGTGAATCACTGGAAGCGACTGGCTTGAAAATGCTGCTGACTCCCCTTACAAACACTTAAACCAGAGACTGCAGAGCCCAAGCTTTGTACCAAAATGCAGTTATCATTCTGTCTGTCTATCAGTCTGCCTGCAGGCAGCCTTTCTTATGCTTCTCCGTATCAGGCAAAAGTTTCTCAGCAGAAGCTACAAGGTAGAGAGTCCTTACCGAAGTCAGAAGGGCAGAGAAGCAAGAAGGCACGTAGTAAATCTCTCCTGGTGCAAGGTCTGGGCTTGGTCACCTCAGTGCTCTGGCAAGATATTCCTTCTTAGAAAAGGAGACATACCATAAAGGAGTTTCTACTTGCAGTAGTTTACAGGAGGCTGCACCAACTATGCCTAAAAATAGTGGGACTGTGGTGGGGGAAAGCCCAGAGGAAGCACCACAGAAGAAAAGCCCAGGAGGGTGCTCACCCTAACCCAGAGCAACAGCTTGCAGCTAGAAGAAGGAACAAGAGAAAGGGGCTGTGTTGTGGGGCTGGGTGAGCTGGGAAGCGGGAAAAGCCCTGTACCGCTGCCGTAGGGCTGTCAGTGGGAGATGGCACTGGGCAGGGCAGTGCCAGCCCTCCGCCACCCCTGCCTGGCCCACTGTGAGTGCCAGGGCTGGGACACCATTCTACTGGCAACCTCTTTAAAGCCTCTAGTCAAGCCCTCGTTGCTGCTATTCAAGTCCTCCCAGAAGGATCGTGCTTTTTATTTGCCTCTTCTGTCTGGAGAAACAGAGGCAGCCAGAGCTCTGCCGGGCTGGTGTAGCATCCCCCTGTTTGAGGTGGGATCTGATTCTGGTTTTTTAGCAAACATCCCCCAGAAACCGTATTTGGCCTCGCTGGTGGTGATCGAGGGCTGGCAGCACAGTCTCAGCAGCGTTTCCGTCCCTGGCGTACTTGTTTTGAAGCAACAGTGATATCGTGAAGAAGACTGAGTAACTATAATAGAGAAACGTATTTTAACAGGATGTGCATCAGTCTCAAGAAGTACAAACAATTTTAATATAATTCTCTTCCCTCATATTTCTCCCTCCTGTGAAATAACAGCAAAAAACTGACAGTACGGTACAGGAGCATTACAGGAGATGTGACTGGGACACGGCTCTTCCAGATGAACACCTATCAGGATCCAGTGCAGGGAGAACAGTATTTTGCAAATATGTGAACTCAGCTCTAGGTGATTGCTGGGCAGATCTAAATGCATAAGTGAAGCAGAATATGCTGCTTTTTCACTGCTGCAGGAAAAATTATGAATCATAAAAGTAGACCCACTTTAACAAACACAGGGCCTACCTCAAAGCATTCAGCTCACAGTGCAGCCCAACACTCAGTGGTGATCACCGGCTTTCCCATAAGCCCGCAGCCATTTGGAGGGTTTCTGAAAGGCTTGAGGGAGTGCTGAGGAATTAACAGAAACTCCCTCCTCAACATATGCAAGATGTACAGTCATACTTAACTTCTCGAATCAGGAAGTTTAAAAATTATTGATAAAAATTATCTGATTTGAGATTATGAAATTAATTTACATATAAAAAATGCTTAATTTCGGTGCAAGTGTGTTTAACTTTATTACCCATGACTACTGAATCCCTAATACACTGGTTGCTAAAGGGTCACAGCCATTAAACTTCTTTGCCAACTGAATGGTGAGGACCATCTGGTTAAGCCCTCATCCAATATGAACATTGAAAACTCTAAAATGTCTCTGAAAACAGAAAAAATTATGTTTAGCTTTATCTTTAGCCCATTTTGATAGTGACTATGCTGTGAAATAATAGTCATACTATATGATTATCTTGTGAAATATTTTTCCAGTTTCAAGCCCATCGCTGCATTTTGTTTGGGATGCAACTGTTTCCTTCCACTGCAGAAGCCATCAGAAGAAGGCGTTTGTGCTCATCTTTCATGAACCTTTTATGCAAAAATAACTTTGGTAATAGGAAGAATTTTGCCTAGAAAGCATCTTATATAAATATTTATACCAGGTTTTGTCTCTTTCTCTGAAGCTTTAGGGACTCTTACTCCTTGGCTGAAGACACTAGAGTGAGTGGGCCATTAATCAGATTGAAATCATAATTTCTATGTTCCTGTAGAATGAATTCAAGGGAAAAGGCAATTTGCCTTCCAACCCTACTCTGCTGAAGTAAGTAGTACTGATACAACACCTCAAAGATGCAATTTGTTACTTAAAGAGTACCCAAGTCCACTTCAATGCTAACAAGAATCAGCCCTGACCACCAGCTGACATCCAGCTATGTGTGGTGTCTCGAAGCGTGGGTTGACACTCACCCAGCCCTCCTCCTGAGTGGGTACATCAGAGTGGCATCTCAGAAGCATGGGGAGCTCCCTTAATGCGGACAAACCCTCTGCCAGCCAGCCCCACTGCCACAGCCAAGTGCAGCACATTTGCCCAGAGCCAGCTGGTAATTAAAACCTGATCCTAGGAAAGAGAAAAAAAAAAAAAAAGCCAGGAAAAATAAACTAAGTGCTTATTTGTCTGAGAACCATGGGTAGAATAAGGTGGAGCTGCTCAAAGAGGCATAGCTAAGGATGATCATATTTAGTTATCTTCCTCAGTAAGCCATGGAAATGCACGTGCAAGTCCCATCCTCCCCATCTCTGACCCCCGTCACCTCACGGAGGCTATGCAGTTGGTGGGAGCTGGATTCACATTGGAGAAGCAGGGAGAACAGGGGAAAGACTCCCTGACCATGATCTGGTCACAAGATTCCCAGGATATGTAGCAGAGACTACCTGATCCCTGGCAAATCACACACACAGGTAATTGCAGTTTTTAAAGGAAGGTCTCTTCTATAACTGCCCATTTTGGAGGGAAAGGAGATATTCGGAGGACTGTAGTTTAAATTCTGGATAGCAACTCCATTTTTGGTCTGCTAGCAATGATTCCTGGTCTGTGAGCAATGAAAGTCCGCTTGGGTTTATGTTCTTCCTGACTGACATGGGAAAAACTGTTCAAAGCCCAGTATGCCAGCATGCATGACATTATTTTTCTGAACCCAGTTGCAGAGTATTCTCTTGGGATAGGTGGCATAGCATCTGACTCATCTGCTGGTAGGGAGTGCTGCTAAGTGACCATAAGTTAAATAAACTTGAATTCCTCAGTCATGACTGAGGGATAATGAGGAAAGTTCCCTCCTGCTCTGCAAGTAGCTTCTGCAGGTGCTGGACATCTGGAACTCCCTCAGCTCCCAAGATCTATTAACCACAGAGAAGAGAATGGATTTAGTAGATTATTGTGGTTTTGGATGATACAAGAAATCAGAGACCTTTCTGATTAACAAATGCTGTTTGTAAGAGCTAGCTACAATTGTTGTTCCCATGTTAAATGGGTTTTCTCTAGTAGTTACCACAAAGTCTTTGGTTTTCATGAGAAGTATGCAAGCTGAACAAGTTACCTGGTCAGGGCAGTCCACATAAAACACCCAAATAAATTATCAGGCATGTGAGTCATTTATTTTATCATATGTTAGGAAAACAGAATATATGTATAAAGCCACATAATTCTGTAAAGATAACTAACTTGTGCTGAAATTCAACAAAGCTTGTTATTTTTAGTAGTTGCAGATCATAAGTGGACATTTTACAGAGAAACCTACAAAAGTTAGTTGTACTTTCTGGTAGTAATTACCTCCCACAACTATGACTCACTTCTGCAGTTTAAATGCAATGGTTTAGTGTCCCAAAATCAACAGTTTTATAAATAAATCTCTGAATCACAGACTGAATGCCTGAAGTGTTTAAATATTTCTTGCTGGCCTGGGAAGTAGTTTGCATTTAAGGCTTTTACTTCATAACAAATTCCCAGTGAGCAGTACTGATACTAAAAGGGAGTAAATACAGACAAAATCGGAAGGCTGCAGGGAGCTCTGTAGCAGAATAACATAAACTAAGTTTTCCCAGTCTTTAGTATTTCTGCTAACGTGAAGTGGGATTGCCAAGTTAGATGTGAACAGGACCCGGGATGGAATCGATTTTCCTGCTTCACAGCATCCTCTTCTATGGAAAGTGTACCTGGAGCTGAGGTTGCCGTGCAGCATGGCTTTCTAAGCAGAACTGGGGGGGACTGTTTCAGGTCTCCTGGGGAGGCAATTCAGACCACCTCCATAAAGAAATGCCAGCTATCACCTCACTGAAGAACGTTAATAAAAGAAGAGGCCTCTCCTCAGAAAGGCAACTCACTACAAGGCTAAAGAAAAAAATAATTTCACCTTCAGATCATTGGATTTTATATTGTGAAAATTATAGCATTAAATTTTTTAAAATGAAGTGAGGTGCCCAGAGGTTTTTCACCTGTTCGAGTGTAGGTGAATGCATCCATGTTTGCTTCCTGACGGTTAGCACAGAAGTGTTCCTGCAGGAGGGCTATACGCTGCCGTCATGGTGCACGCACGGTCCCACTGGGAATCTGTTACACAGTCAAGGGAGCAGAGCTGCATCAGGCATCCTCCGTCCCGACCGCTGCTGCTCAAAAGCAGTTTTCAGCTCTTTCTGGGTTCGCTTCCTGCTCTGCAGCTGTTCTCACAGCCGGTCTGTCTGCCTGGAGCTGGCAGGACGCGGGGAAACACATCGGCTCGGTGGCCGCCAAGGGCCAGCTCCTGCCAGGGAGCCGGGACTGCTGCCGGAGGTCGCCGAGCCTCCGCAGGCATGGAGGGCTGGCTCCTGCCACTTCTCCTTTCACCCCCGGCTGACCCACTGCTCCCAGCCTGAGCGGCGGTGGAAGGATCCGGCTCATAGGGAAAGTCCAAGCCATGCACCAGAGAAGTCTGGTCCCTGGCTCCGCAGGAAGTTTGCTGACAGAGCCGCGCTGCCGCAGCCATGCTGGCAGCCTTGCCTCATTTAGAAACAGCGTACAGACGATTGAAAAGGGAGGAAAAAAAGAAGAAAAAAACGTCCAAAGTAATCTTACCTGTAGAGCTTTACCCAGAGGAAAATAAGCTCTCCCAGAAAAAGCAGGAATTTTTGTTATGTTCTTGTGGGCAGTCTTCTAGTTTCACTGCACATGACACTCAGATTTTCCCCAGTCAGAAGGAAAAAAAACCCAAACCCAACCACTCCTTTAGCTGATATTGCTATACCAGCACAGCTTTCTTGACTAGAGGTGACCTAAATAATACTAATCTGATCAGATATAAAAGCATGAGTATTTATACATGTACACATGTAAAGAAGTCCCGATTCACACACTGTTAAATTTGCAAAAAACACCCAGGAGACAAGAAATGCAAATATGCAGTTGAAACCTATGAACCTTCTATCTCTATTTAATTACAAACTGTCAGTTAAAATCACTACTGAATCTGAGATTGCTGGTGAGAAGTTATATATCATAAGTGACAGCACAGAACATGCAGTCCTTTTTATTTATACTTAAATAGAGAAAAAAATTAAAGAGAAAAAGGAAAAAGCAAGAGAACAGAAAGCTAAAGAAATAGGAGCTGGATAAAAGAAAGGAGGAAAGGAGCAGGGACATTTTAGATGTCATCCTCTAGCAATTAATCAAAGATTTCTAAAAAGTTCAAGCACAGACTCTGCAGCCTTATCTTGGTTTCTAAGTCTCGGTGTGATCTACAAAACAGCCCACTTATGAGTAAATGCATTCACCTCTTGGCTGACTCATCCTCAGACATTTGCCTTTCTCCTTTATTTATATTTCAGCTACCATAAAATCTCTACCACTTCGTCAAACACACCTCAGCGGGACACGTGGATCACTGCTGTTTCTGCTGCATGACCACTTGGAGACCTGCTGCACTGGCCCCTAAAGCAGCAAATCCTCCACCTGTGAGTTTTTAAAATATTTTCTTGGGAACAGGATGGGGGAATTATGTTCTCCCAGTTGACCTCCAGCAATTGGAAAGTCTGATAACTTTGTCAGGCTTGGTTATATTAATTTATATTTATTTTATCTAGAAATAGATGTTCCTCTGATATTATGCAGGCAAAGATTAGAACAAAGCACATCATTGCATATATTGTGAAGCTCCATTTTTGATGACTGTGCACAATATCATTTAATCAATTGCATAAAAACCCTACAGTGATTCCCTGTGAGCTGCAGACTCGGTCTGTGTTGCCAGCTACTGCAACACTCACTTTCCACAGGCTACCAGCCCTGGTGCAGCAGGGAGGCACACACTGACTAAGACTATCTGAATTGATGCAACTCAAAAAAGAGCAAGGCCTCCTGATTCTGCTACTTAGAGTTTTACATTATTACTGTACATAGCGTACCCGTGCCTTGAAGAAAATGAATAGTTAATAATGAGGATAAGTTGGCATCCTCAATATAACATATTTTTTTCAGAAAGAGTCAGAAAGGGGGAGTGAGGTAATAGAAATGAGCTGGAACTTAAAAGTAGAAACTGTTTGATCAAGAGCTTCAACTAACAAGAAGAACAGAATGGAAACAACAGAGGAGGGAGATAAGCATGAACATGCTGGTTGATCACAGGATTACTGCAGCCTACCAGTCAGTGCGGTCTTGAGAAATGACAAACATGATCATAGGATGCCAAACATGATCACAGGATACAAAAAAGCATTGATAGAGTATAGGAAGAATTCAGGCCCTTGTCCAAGGCACCGGTGACACCTCTCCTGACATCTTTTGAATAACTGGGTCGCTCATATTCAGAAAAGACAAAGTCAAATTGGGATAGGTGCAAAGGAAGGCTACAAGGTTAAGCAGTTTATTTTATGAGTAAACTGCCTTATGAGACTAAAAAAACCTGCTAAATAAAGCCAGAGAGGAGATATAATTGCTCTCTTTAAATCTCTCTTATTGATGTTATTGATGCTAAAGAAAAAAAGGGCACAGATCTAGAAATACCATAGCAATGAAGCACATTTGCAGAACTAAAATGAGTTTGAAGACCCATGCTGGCTTTTCTGAACAATGCTTGAGAGCTGTGCAGGTACACGAGCCCTCCCAGAGCCGAGTCATGGATCTCAGACTGGGTGTAGGCAGGCACCGTTAGCTGGGTCTAGAGATGGAGCATATGGCAAATAAAGCTGGCAGATTACCGGCATCTGCTGTACCTGAACTATCTACCTGTTCCTGCCTATTCCTACCCCTTAGTCAGCCTTACAAAGAGTCTGAAGCCATGGGGGTACTTTAATAGCCTACAAATGCTGCCCATTTATTTCCGAGTTCCTCTCCCAGAGGCAAGGAGGTTTCTCTTAAATAGCCCTGGGAAAGACTATTTATCCTCTCTTGCATCAAGAGTCTACGAGGTGGAGGTAAAGGATGCCTAAAATATAAACACGCCAAGGCTTAGCCCTTCAGGGAACAGGGCTCAGATACAGCCTCCCCTGCTGCTCTTGCAGAGTGTAGCTGCTCTGCCATCCCCTCCGAGAACAAGCGAGTCGCTACAGGTCACGTTTCTGGTTGGGGACAGTGAGTTCCTGTGCAGGTTGTGCCTTAGCCATAACCGCAGCACAGCACCCTCTGTCCTCGCCCGCTCTCACCTCCCTGCAGAGCGGCCGGGCATAATTGGGTTCCTATTTTTGGTCTTGCTACAGAACGCCTGAAAAGGAAGGAAATTTTCTTCACAGTGAGAAGAGATTTGAAAGAGAAGAAATGCTCCCAAGTCGACTGAGCTCGGTGACTCTTGTGGTATGCTCCCTAGACGTGCTCAGACACATAATGTAGATGCTCCAAGTCTTACCCCTGGTATATCTGCCTCTCCAATGCTCTTTGTAGACATTGGTCTTCTGCTTGGGATCACAACCATGAAATACCTCAAGAGGCCAGTGTGCTGTCCCAGCTCTGGCTGCAGTGATGGAGGGGACAGCTACGTAACTGACGGAGGCAGGAGGCTGGCACATCACCCTGGGAATGCAATCTGAAGCAGTGAAGAAAATGGAGTCTGATTAATGCATCCGCAGTGGAAAAAATGGACAGTGATTGTCCTTTGTTTCTCTATTTGTGACTTTGCAATGTGGATTTGATTACAGTGGTCTGAACTCAGCAGATTTCCTCCCTGTGAACAGTGGAAAACATTGATGCTCTATTTACAAAGAATTTCTGGGAAGCCTGTTGCACATACGTATCAACAACTACTTGCTTGGATGGTTTTTATTTAATAGGGTTTTGAAAAGCATATGGAGAAAATTTCTGCTGTGGTGCATTTAACTTAGAAATGTGCTGCGCCTGGAGGGATAAGCTCTTAGGAGTTACAATGCTTTTGTATCTGGGTAAAGTGTGCTGGTGTGTAGGGATGTGTATTTGGGCTCTCATCTTATTGTAATCTCTGGGGCCTGTGGCTGGATTGTACCTTGCTAGAGAGTTCAGCCTGTATGTAGGCAAGGCTCTGTGTAGAACTTGCATTTGCTAAAATTTTTTGCTCAAGGCCTTGAGTTTTATAACATTTTTAATGACGTTTGCTCTTTGGAACAATATCTACAATATGTTAATTTTCCTTTTACTCCAAGCTCCAGCAATCACCCTAAAATGGCATTACATAACATAGCACATCTGGCCTGGAAAAGGACAGTTCAAATGTTCTATATTTGGGTTGCGATCATTATTTTAATGTAGGTCTAGTGAGGGGATTTGAAGATAGATAATGTCTCTAAAATTTGAAAAATTCTACTGTGTCCTTTTAAGGTATTTGTTTTAACTGACCTTTCTCTATTTCCAGAACACAGGAGAAGCCCTTCAGAGCTGACACACAGGAGCAATACGGAGTACAAGCAAGGTGTGTCTAGAGTCTGCAGGGACCCAATATATCCTGCACCCGTGGTTAAATGAGTGGGAATTGCAGCCCTCGAACCCCACAGCATTTGGTTACCCTTGAATTTCTGATTATTCACTCCCTTTACAAATAGTTTCTGAATTTCCTAGTGTGCAGTAGCAAGCCTGAACACACAAAAAGCGGGTCACTGTTATTCAGACATTTTTTATTTCAAAATAACCCAGTACCTGATGCACTTCACTTTAAATAGTACATCCTCAAATCATTGTTTTAAAAAGCTTCCTTAAAAATGAAGGGACTTTTCTGTTTCCGTATTGAAATTTACAGCGGTCTTTTCAGCAAGGAAGAAACTAACCAGGGCCCCAAATCTAAAAAGTCTTTACACAGACAGTTAACCAAAATACAGTTAAATATACATGTTAAGTCTTAGCAGGAATTGGACTCATCTAACCGTAAAAGAGAAGTTATAAAATCTGACTATGCCGTCCAAAGCACAGAGCAAACCAAAAAGTGAGACCATTTAGTAACTTATCTTAATTTAATCAAGTTCGAGCACATGAAGTACTCATTTCTCAGGCAGCACTGTGATTTTCAGGTGGGAGGCAAACCTTCGGGATAATTC
This sequence comes from Gavia stellata, assembly GCF_030936135.1. NCBI lineage: Eukaryota > Metazoa > Chordata > Aves > Gaviiformes > Gaviidae > Gavia > Gavia stellata. The sequence continues at coordinate 16,909,072 of NC_082599.1, read as the reverse complement.
CAAACAGGTCTCACAAGTTATTTAAAAGTGCATATCCATTATTTATAGCTGAAGTATTTCTCATGCTTCACTTTCAATGAAACTCACGTTTGAAATTTTTATAGGCTTAAAAAGCATCATTCAGCCTGGTTAAAGAGCTTACTTTCACAATGCAGACTGAAAAATACAGCGCACTCATGACACAGCAGGTAAATATGAAGGGCAAATGTATACATGCTATGTGTAAGGCAACAGATCTCGTGTTGGGAAACAAGAGGGGGAACTGAAAGAGAAAAGACTGGGAAGTAGGCAGAAGAGGAAAGGAGACAAGAATAAGCACTAACAACCTGAGTCAACATTAACAAGAAAAGACTCCCTGAAGGGAAGAGGTCCCTTTCTCATGACTTCTCTGTTTATTGATTCAAATGGAAGAAGATAGATACCACATTGTGGACCTGTTTTCTAATTAGCAAACAAACTAAAAACCATAATTAAAACATCTGATTTAAAGAATGCATGAAAAGCAACCTGACTGTTTTGACTGTGACCTGTTTAGTCTGCTTTGAGCTTTTTAGAAGCTCAATATCAGAGGTTACGGAACAGATGGAAAAAAATAATGCCAGCACATTTTTCCCCTTAAGCTAAATAATAGGACATGCAGTAGGTAGATACCACATAAGCGGTAGACAAAACCTTGATTTAGCTTCTAGAACTTGTAAGCACCATACACATTGTGATTTTTAATTACTGAAAATCAGTATTATATTTTTAGTCTGAAAAAAAACCCAAACCGAAACTTCCTAGATGATTTTAGGATGCAGCAATGTGTTAAACTTGCACATCAAAGAAGTCCCAGTTCACACTGTTTATTCTTCTACTTCTTATATAGGAGGGATGCTTTCAGCATGCTGTAAATCAGTTGCATATCCAATGTCATGAACCTTAACATGGTCTTCAATAAGGTTTTGAAGCTCTGCAATGTCGCTGGTCATGCTCACAGCTTGCAGCAATCACGAATAAGTTGCATACATACTCCCACCGGATATTCTAGGTTCAATGAAGCCACAAGAACATATGAGTTTGCACTGATCCCACGCTTAAGCTCACCGCAGGAAAAGCTGCTCAGGCTTGCTCTAAGCCTGCAGTTAAATGGAAGAAGACAGATAACCTCTAGGGCCTGACCCGATATCCACCAGCATCTCGGGGAGTCTTGGCAATGCTGGCATTAGCCGGTCAGTCAGGCACCTTGGCGTTTGGTGTACAGTACACCCAGCTCTAAGAGCTGTTTCCAAACCAGGAGCAATATGTCTTATTTAAATCCTGTTGGTTTGTGAACTTATCTCCAAATACTCCCACGGGAAAACAGAGAAGTGTCAAAACCCAATGTCTTAAATTATTGACATACTGAGTAACCTGTGAAGGAAAACAAACACATTTGCTCTCTTATCATGAAAACAAAAGATTGACACTGCTTCTGTAAACAATAGTAAGGCTATTTTTTTACCAGTAGTAATGCAGGTTCTACACCTTTTTATTTCTTAGAAGATTTTATTGAGGACAGAAAAAAACTAATAGGGGGAGGATACATGGACAATGAAGAGCAGAAGGGATTTTTACTTTGGTAGAGCACTGAGGAAGCTTCAGAACCAGAGCCTCTAACTATGGCACATCAATAATATCCCTATTTGGTAGCAATGGGCTGGATATTAAAACCAGACTTAATGGAGAATGGAGGTAAGACGTAGTGCTATATACAGATAATGTCAATTGATCTCCACTGACCAAGATCCCAAAATTATGTCTTCTTTACACACCGTCGATATTTTTATTACTACGGTTAAAAATGTCAGTACCCAAAGAGCATTTGAATGCCTTCTAGAAAAACACCTAGGAGGAAGTCAGTGAGTCAGAGGGTCGTGTTTTTGGTTTTACAGTGATGCTAAAGACAAATTTCATTCATGAGAGAGAGAATAAATTCTACACTTTGAAGTTTTATCTATATCAGGGAATTTTACTGGTAAAACAGGGAAGAAAAATAACTTTATACATTCCACCAGCTAAGCCCCACTAAAGTTAAAATTGCTGGGAGGTTAAATATGTACATATTTCTGCTGCCTTTCAGCATTTTTTCTGGTGGATCAATCAAGTGTTCCTCAGTGAGCTAATTCTGTCCCTGCTTTGGAGCATGCTCGGGGTAGATGGATTTTTATTTTTTTTGCACACCCATGTGCTAAATTTGAACAAATTTCTACTGCCTGTGTATCAGCTGAGATTTTCCACAGAAAGCAGAAAAGACATCCCAACAAGAGGATGACTTCTTTGCCAAATTTTAAGCAAGGAGTTTAGAGCTTCTCTATATGGTCAAAATAATGTATTTTTGCTTAACTGCTTTATAGAAAATACACAATTTTCTGAACTTCTCACTCTTTCTCTACTGCATCCCTCTCAGAAAAGTCAGATTGCAGGAGATAGCCAGAAAAGGAAACTCCTGCCTAATCATTTAAAATTTAAACCAACCAACAGCTGAAATTATAGCCAACTAAAACTTGCCTCTTATAATGGAAATGTCAGACATCCTTAACTATAGGTCACCACCAGTTCTGCCTACAACAGAGTAATTTTATTTTCATCCATAGAAATGAATGGAGTTTAGGGGGAAAAAAAATTCCACCTATTAAATCCAAAATCCAGGCTGCTCCTTCACTACCGCTCTGCTTCAGGCCAGCCGAGCAGCCACAGAATTCCCACCCCACTTGTTTGCTGTGGTTACACAGCCCTGTGTTATTTCCACTATCTCACACACAGAGCCAGAAGAACTTGGAAGATGAAAAGACTTTTGCTTTCAAATATTTTCCTTTTAAAAGCAGAAAGCTAAGTGTAATTCTATTAATGCATTATTATTTTGGAGGGACTGCTGAAGTCAGGAAATTCCAAGTCAATGCTATATTATATTCATTGTGCAGATGTACCACTTTCTATTCCTCTTTTCCTTGTTAAATATAACCTGTTGTGGCGTATTTTTTATCACAGAATGTGCAGTGGGACGGTTTCTGCAGCAATGCTGGAATCACCACCCAGGGGAGATTTGTTACATCTGAATGTGGATGGACAAAAATGAAGTGCAAAAAATGGCTGAAAGCAAGGCAGCGTGTGCCAGAAAATGATGATCATGCTCCATCAGACTTTCACTTCGGTAGATTCAGGACACTGCTCATTTTCAGAGAATTTTCTGGGAGGTCTCCTTGATGTCCCACTATGGGTAGCTTTGTTATTTTTTTGGAACACTGTGTATCAAAAATTCGTACTGAAAATTCTGGGGATGATGACTAGTTCAATTATTTGGAAACTCTCTTGTTCTTTATCTGTGCTTCACTATTGTGGCACACTTCATTCTAAACCACTTAGGAATATAAAGTAAGGATATTTAAAATGAGAGAGAAAACAAAACAAAGCACAAAATATCCCAAACCCAAAACAAAAACCCCCTCCAAAACCCAAAGAAACCAAACCCAAACAAATCCCAACCCCGCAGTTCTCAAGCTACTGACACGGACTTGAAGCCCACCCTTTTCTTCCCAGACGTAGGTCATCATCCCGCCTCCAGGCTCTTCCTAATTGGGGATCCTTAATTGCCGGCTGGTGCGTTAGGAGGTCTTCCAAGCTGATCTTGCTTCTTTGTTCGGCTGAACAGGGCACTAACGGGGGCTTTCCCCGCGCTGCAGGGCGGGGGGCAGAGGGGTGTCCCGGGGGCTCGGGGCCGGCCGAGCGCTGGAGCGGAGCCAGGAGGGCTGCGTCAGGCAGCGGCCGACCTAACCCCCTCCATGCCCTGAGCCGCTCTGGAAGCTGTCGGCTGCCAAAAGCAAATCCGAAGAGTTTTCAGAAACCTCTGGTTTATGGCTCCTCTAAGCAAGCAGGAATTAAACACTAGAAGGCAGTTTCTTTGCTTGCCATTTCAAGCCTGTTTCTAGCCGGCACTTTGCCAAAAAAGTTCTTTTGCTGTGCTTTCTCCCCAAAGCACGTTTTTACTTCTCTTGTTGCTTCTCTCTGTCTTTTCCTGAGCAGCTTTGCAGGCTGTATGCCAGCGACACCCACTTCCGCCCATCCCTCCTGCCATCTGCATGGCCAACTCCAGACAATATAGCCCCCCATTATGTTTTTGGGTGATGGATTTATTTCAGCTGTGTCACTCCAAGAAAGGACTGTAACTGCTTTTTACTTTTTACTGCCCTTAGACAAACGAAGGGCAACTACAGGCTGATTACTCTCAACAAGTGCGCTGAAGCACTCTTACAATGATGTAAATTGTTACAAAATACTAAATACACTAAAAAAATAATCAGATGCCATGTACACCAACTTCAGCAAGGAGAAATGGACAGTAGGCACCAGCAGCTGTGTGTACGAAAGACACAGCACTGATGCTGGCAAATCTTACAGTAATGCCCACTACAGACAGTAGGGACTTGCTACTAATTAATCCGTCACCCCCAAAATCCTTCTCCGACAGGAGTCCTGGGGATGAAATCATAGAGGCGAAGCTGGGTATGGTCTGCAATTGCAGTTCTCGGGTGCCGTGGGTCATGGGTCTCTCCTTGCATTTTTCCTGGCTTTTCAAAAGAAGAGACTATGAAAGCACTCTAGCCCTCCTGTTTCCTTCCACAACTTCCTCAGATCCTCAGCTGTAATTAGGACTCCCAAGGGAGAATTTGTATTCACTTAATGCTGACTTGACTCAGCAGAACGTGGTGAGGCACCAGCCAAAAACCTCCTTGTGTTCATCTCAAAGAGTGCTGCTTTCCAGGGAACAGCCTCCTCTGTCTCTTCTTCCAGTACCTTCTGTAGATTCCCACTCTGGGAACAGTTGGATATGCAGTGCTGTCAGGTGAGGAAGGAACATGCGACGAGCGATGGATGCGCCGCCAGCAAGCAGAGCGGCTGACAACTGGTGAGAGGGACTCTGTTTAGGAAACACGTGGTTAGAGCTTGACGGAGCAGCACCAAAAATTTCATAATGGGAAATGATAACAGGGAGATTACCTTTAGCCTTGTGGAACGTGATCTAATCCCTAATGAGAGAGACACGGAGACAAACCTGACACTCTCTTCAATATATATCTTAACCGCTAAGATGTTTTAACTTGTAACATAATCAACTTATCTTAATATTTGCGTGTTTTATGATTATAATTATGTTTAACTATGTTATTATTATTAAATGACTGCTCCTTATTATTTTCTGCATAACACTAAGCCAGTAATTTCTTAAACTCTTTTACTCTCTTTAGACAGGAAGGTTATACTCACTTAACATCTAAAACGGAGGCGTTTAGCTTTCATCTGATACTGCTTTGCATCTTGCTTCAATATGTTCCGATTAAATATGGCAAGCTGAGATATTCTAATACTGGAATGATGTTTTTCTTCCCAGATCCCATATGGTCAGATAACAGAAGAGAGGTCTCTTACACTGAAATGAATAGTAACTTAAAAATGGGAGATTACTAGTCCCTAAAATCAAATGGCATCTTCTAATAGGAAAGATAGAAAAATGCCTGCTACATCATCATCCTGAAACTTATATTCTCAGGCTTCAGATCAATATCCTGACATTAATCAATCCCTATGTTTTAATTTTGAGATCATATCTGTAACTAGGAGGTAGGAAGGGCTCTACATAGTCTGGTGATGGATTGTGGTCCAAGGAACACTGGATCCTCTTGAGGAAGCATGAGCCTTCCCATGACTTCAGGAAGTGATGGATCTCTGTAATGAAACAGCATGCTTACCTTTCATAAACTACGCAGGAAAATACAGGGAAAGCCATATGGCATCTCCTAAAATTAGATATCACTTAACATAGTACCTAATTGTAAGGCCACAGAGCCTACATCTGTTGGAACCGGGCGCGGCACGAAATGTCAAATGCAGATTTAGATCTAAGTAGGACTGCAAAAGGGAAATTAAGTGTATTTGACATTCTTCTAATTGAGGAAGAAAGAGCTTCCTGATGCATTTGCTGAGATTCTGATGGAGAAGAGCAAAAGGTTTGAAGAAATCTGAACCTATTCCCAGCAGGAAAGTGGAATAAAAAGTACTTGGAGCTTTTCTGTTACCTACTCCCCCATGCTACTCCCCCGCAGAGATGTGTACCCCTAGCTGGTAGTTACCACTATAGTAGATGCTGTTGGAACAATAAAGTCCAAATGAATCCTCAAACACTCTTCTTGGTTAAGGACTTTCCCATGTTGTGATTTTGGCTAGTTTCTCGAAGCATTTGGGAAGACAACTCTGATGAATGAAACATGTCTGACATCATGTATGACCTTCCATATATTGCATGTCATGTAAGTCAAAATCAAAGGTAAGCATCTGCCTAGAACTGTCTTCCATGGAAATTCCAAGATTGTCTTCAGAGTGGGGTTTGCATAACCTGCATGATTAGGATTTGGGAACTATTTTGAACAAGGAGGAAGGGTATATTAATACATTGCCAAGTGACACATCTTCTTAAGGCACAGGAAGAGATGGAGTAATCTAGCTAACATAATATGGGATAAAAATTGAAATCCTATGACTGAAAAAGGAAACATTAATATTTCCATTCTGTAATGTTGCCATCTGTGCTGGATGTAGCTGGAGCAGCTGAAAACAACAGTGATCATACAACTGGAAATGGTAACCTCTTCAGCCACTTCAAATAAATGGGAGAAAGACTGAGTGCAGCTGCTGGTCCAGCATAGTACTTTTAATTTGAGCTATCGCTGTTTTCAGTTTGCTAATACATGGGGATTGGAACAGCAGCCTCGGCTGTGGTGGTAGTAATCTCTTGGGGAGGGACGGGGCAGGCAGATGTGGGTATAACCAAGGGATCACGAATCTAGGCCAAGCACATGACTTTGTGACCTTCCTAATCTTTAAAAATAGCTTTATGCATGTGTGTGTATACAAACAGATGCAATGTAGTAACAGATATACACCATAAATGTTACCTAAAATTGTTTTGCATGTTTTTTAATACTCTGAAAGGTAGTGAAGCTAGTGAAGAAAGGCACCCTGAGCTCTTGTGCATGAGGACACGAGAGACAGCATTGAGTAGCAAGCAAGAAAAAGAACACACAAATGAATTTACATAAAATATTTCCACTTCAGTTTAACCATGAGTTTTGCTCTGGTACATTTGGTGATCCCTGGCTGGCTGGATACTCTGCCTAGTATTTTCTCCTATGCATGAAGAGTGGCCTGTTTGCTGAGTTTGGCATTTCAGTTTAGGTAGTCACAGCAATGGACGGTTCTATCTGTCTGCTTTTTTTTCCTTCAGTCTTGCCCAGGTCAACAGAATGGGTTATCCATCACTATACCACAGGGAAAACAGGCAGGGAAAACAGCACCAAAAACATTTGCTTAGGATTCATATCAGCATGCATCAGTTTGAGGAGAATAGAGGCCCAAGCAATGTGTATGTATGTCCTTAAAATGCGCTTTTCAAAGGCTGTAAAACTAATGTAGTGTGTTACTATCCAAGCGAAAATGTGACTGATTTAGTCCAACTCAGATTAAGACTAAGCTGTAGTTAAAATGTCTTGAAATAGACTCTGAAACATAGTTGTGCATAAGCTACCTTTCATAGGGGAAATTAACAGCAGTTGCAAACATAATTTTTCGACCTTCTGGAACAAACATTTAAGCAAGCAACGATGTTAAGATAAAAACATCACAGAACCTATAAATACGATTTAGGAGCAGAGCAGTCTTTCTGAAGCAATCACCAACTAAAGATAAAGCAGTCTAAGGTGAAGCATGCAAGTAAGTGAAGTCCTGGATTCATGGCGAAGAATGCTATTGCACTGAGGCGCTTTTCCATTTTGCAAATTAATCTTACACCTAAAATTAGCAGTGAATCCCGAGAAGTTCCTGACATTATTTAGAATAAATGGCATGGCACCAAAGTACTATTATTAACAACAATTAAGCAAATTTCTTCTGTCCTCTTCTTCAAGATGCTGCAATGATGAATCCAAATACAAGCACACCTGGCTGCAGGAACAAACTTTGAGCTTTTGAATTATACATCTTTGCAGAATAAGGTTTTTACAGTTATCCTCTCTACACTAACCCTGCCCAAATGTTTTATAAACATTTGGCTGGATTACAAATATTTAAAAGAAAAAAAAAAAGCTATTTTTTCATGCCATAACAAATGCTTTTGTTGCCTTTGGTGTTGTGTGGTATATGGTACATGATGTGAAAATCCACAGAGCTGGTATGGCCTTATCAGGGAACGGTGTCTAAAAATACTTGGCAAAAAAGACACCAGTTGCAGGTGAGGTAACAAATTCTAGGACTTTTCACCATAAAAAACTGGGAGTAAAAGTTAGAGCAGAGAGATGAAGTCATCTCCATAAACCCCAACAACCTCATGACAGGAAAACATCTCTCACTGACTGGACTGATGTCAAGAGTAAGAGATGGGGCGGGATTCATCTCACTTAACTTTAGATGCCTGTGAGGTATACCAGGCTCTACTGACTAGATCCCCACTAACTACAACGACAGTCTGGAGGGACTAGCCCAGAAGCAAAACTCTACATAAGGCAGCTAAGTCCCACGCATGATCACCTACTATGGTTACTAAACATGAATTAGTCATCGCCTGCAAGAAATCAACTGCTTCAGTGAATGCCTACCAACAGCTACTGAAATAGGTAATGAATCTTTTAAATAGAAATAAAATTACCTAAACCACATCAAATTTTATTACTCCAGATAGCTTTTGTATTTACAAAACAGTGGTCAGACAAGGTCCTGCAGGCATCTAAATCCAAAGCTCTCCATTACCGCTTTCAGCTTCTAGCTAATCCTAGTTACTCAGGATTTTTCAGTTAAATTCTCCGTGCATGTGAAGATCTGCTTCTGGTCATCCCTACAGCTGCCTAGCTCTTCACTCTACCTAACCACCTGCAGATCTTCAAGCTCAGCTTTGCTCTACCTGGCTGCTCTGCAGAACCTAATTTGGGCGATTCAGAACATGCCCTGCGTGCATGAAATGTTGGGTGTAATCCATCTTTAATATGAAATCCCAGTAGTCACTGAGTTCCTCCAGGATCTTAAAAAACAAGGTTCGATTCTATCCTCTATCTGAATCATCACCATTCACCAATGATGCCAATTCACCATCCTAAAGCCAACAGTTCAGTTTGTCTTCATCTGTACTGATGAATGGGTTTTGTTTCTATAAAATACTTAAAATAGTCACTGAACTAAAGATTATAACCTAACAGCCACAACATTTACCTAAGTTGTGAGAGGACTAGAGAGCATTTCAAAGTACTACTCTTAAGATGACACAGGAGCTCTTGTCCTTCTTCCAGTACTCACACAGTTAGTCAGCATTAATAAGAGAAAATGAGAGTTCTTCAGGATATGTAAAGCCCAGTGATTTAGGGTACTGCCCACCATAGACATCTCTGTTCAAACCTTCCCAGTAGGAAGAGGGACCTGATAAAGGGACTTTTCAAATCATTTGGTTCATGGAAACCCCTGGACCACTTGCTCTGCTTATAACAGTTACTCTAATCCAAGCTTTTAACACTTGGGTAAAAAAGGCATTTTCTATTTGATCCCACATAAAATCTTTTTAGGCTTTTATTTCTACAAGGGAAAAAAGAAAAGTTTATTGTTTGGATGGATCCAAACTGGGCTTTCCTTGTTTGATCTTGCAACCAAAAATTCCTGATATGCATAGCCTTACATGAGAATCATAATCCCTTTCCAATTCTTTATCAACAAATGGTCATTCTTGCACTGAACTGCTGTTCCCTGCTCCAGTAAACTGAACTCAAGATATAATTACACTAGATTTTACACAGCTCTATAGTCCCCACAAATTTGGTCCACGCGTCTGAGTTTCAAACATGCTTTTGTCCATTTTAATACCATATGTTTTTATCTACCAGACAGACCCTTACCTTGCCGAATAGGAGAATCAGACCAACTATGCTGAGTACACCAAAGCTTCGGTTCACATCTCAGAAAATAACCATTACAGTATCTGTGTTTCTTCTTATGGCATCGACTGCGATTTGTTGAGGTCTCTTAAGCAAAATTAGACTTTTAATTGCATTTATTTGTTTGTTTTGGTAGACGCTCTCATTCTTTTTTTCTGGTTTTCTTTATGTTAATTCCATATATTCAGAATACACACTATAGTCCAAAAGTATAGCAGATCCAAAACAACAGCTTCCCTTTATGTATTAACAAACATTTCCTGCAGAAGTATTATGCACTTTGCAGTGAGAAAAAAACAAGACAAATGAGAGATAACACATGAATAACATCTAACATTAGAATGTGTTCCAGCAATTAAAAAAACCAAACACAAATGAGAAGAACATGCACCGAAATAATTAAGAAATCAATTTTAAGTTGGGATTTAAAGAGCTGAGTGAGCCAGCTGCACAGATATCATAACAAAGAGAGTAACTCCAAACGAGAGCCAAATGAGCAATCGCACAAAACTGTGAGAGAGCAAACAGCAAGAAGGCTGGGGAGTAGAACTAAATCAGAAACAGAGTGTAAGTTACAGAAGGAAACAAACATGAACCATATGGGAAAATATTCACAATACATTAGTGTTTAATTAGATAATATAATGGATAAGGACACTTATGCAGAGTCATCATAAACAAAGATGAATGGAAAATGTGCTACTAATAAAACCTGGTAATCTAACTGCACTACAACTGTAATTTGATCAGTCACAAGTTCAGATGTAATTTAAAACAAAAAAATAATATTTTGATACAGTATTTTGCTACTGCATCTAGTAGTAGAAAATGAAGTATTGAAATAGACATTCTCAACTGAAGTTCCAGGTACTTTGAAAACAAACAAAAAAAATCACAGCTGTTCACAATCCAAGACTTGTACCCAAATTTGCATTCCAATCCCATTTTGAACACGCAAGATTTGCCTTTTGGATGAAGAATGTGGAATGACCTTTTCAATTTTTTTCCTTTTATAAAATAATTTTTTGCTTGTGTGAAGGCTCTGAAACAGAGATCACATCTAAAGTTAAAATTAGCATAAGAATGGAATTGTAGGTCCTGGTTATGTTTTCGTACGTTTGTTTTATACAGCATACCAACCTGACATAGGTATCAGCACAGGTTAATTGCTTTCAAGAGAAAACCAATAAGCAACAAGTAGGGTAAAAGGAGACCAAGAGAAACAAAATGGTTTTGAAGGCCTTTGTGATCTTCACAAACACTTTTCCTTAATAAGGAAGATTTTTGAAAAGTCAGTTTCATATATGCAAGTCATTATAGCTATATATAGCTATGTACACATTGATGCTCTATGGCAGTTTACATCCTTAAATCTTTCAAGCAGGTACAGCTTTCTCAAGTTGTGCAAGACACGACAATTTATTAGGAACCACAGTTTCAAGCTTGAAATGAACAAATAATTTCATGGTGAAGTACAGATACAGAAAAAGATTATAAGCTGAGGAAAGTGAAAAAAGGGTAATTTCTCTTGATAAATATTTACAAACTCTGCTCTAAGTGAATGTGCAAATTTCAAGTGGCTTTACCATTTTTTGAGACTGTACAACATCCCAGGGTACACCTTCAAAACTTACTAGATTCACTTGGAAGCAAAAATAGAAATCGAAAGACCATCTGGAAGGGCACTGAAACCGTATGTTGATATCTCTAAAATCCACATTTTATTCAAGATTAGTTCCTCAGCTAGCTGCAGTCAAGCTGCGTATTTTTGGGTCATTGTTGCCCTAGTAAATCTTTCAACTACAGTTTCTATAGAGGAGCAAAAGCTATTTCCAAAAAAGAAAAAAACCCCATCAATTGAAAAGTAAATTTTAGGAAGTGACACTCCAAGAAAATACAGGAAGTGAAAATAAAGTTTCACTAATGAAAATCAGAAAAAAAAAAGAATCCCCACAAACCAGAAATGAAACAAGAATCAATTCACTGAGTCATTTTCCACTGTAATTCTAAATTCATTCAACTAAATGAACACCATTAAATCTAGAATACTCAACATAGGATGTGAAACTTCATTTCATAAACATGAATAAGGAGTAGGCATACAAACAGAGGACTGATGGCTTTTATTTAGTAATACATACTCAAGAGATCATAAACCATAACACAACATACATGACTATTTTTAAAACGGCAAAAACTGTCTGTAATAATCATTAGCTCATTTTCGAGCATCCGTACACCAGCATGACTATGGAAGTATTTTAATTTCTGTCTTCAGACAATGGAAATAAATTTCAAAAAAGGTGAAGTACAGCAGCTATGTGATCTGACATTTCGACTACATTATGCCTATTTAGGTTGCCTAAATGCCCACACAAATTATGTCACTAGAGACAAACTAATTGTTATGGATGACCACTGTCTTAGAATTCCTCCTTTAAAGAAACATATTCTCAAGCCTGCCACATTTAGGAGGATGCACAAAATATACTGCTTTGCTGAGCTTTTGCAAATTAGTACATTAATTAATTCTTGCATCCTTGACTGAAAAGTCAGACTGAAAGCTATGCACCACAAAGAAAAACAGGAATTTTCATTATTGCAGCACAAATCAGTTTAAATTACAGATACAATGTGCTCATATATTGCAGAACACTACAAAGATAGCAGGAATTTTAACTAGTGGCTTTGGATCCAGGATGAGAAGAATGTATTAGGTCAAAACACCGACAGTGGCTGCATCCTTAATTGTGATGCTTTTTAGCACAGTAAATAATGGGAACTTTGTATACAAAGATGTGAACTGCCCAGTTGCTTGCATTAAATATATCAAAATTTAAAAAACAACAACCAAAAAAACCCCAACCCATCCACATATCTATTTACAGGTTGTGAATGAGATGCTTTCCACAATGAATAGTGATTGGGGTAATCAATAACTTGATGCAAAACACTACCCTCTGCTTTTTTAGTTTCTAGACCTCCTTGGTATCAAAGATAACATATACAAAGATTGCTTTGTTTTTTCTCTTTTGATTTATCAAAACTATAGCAGTGTAGAGCCAGCAATGCTCCTGCCAGTTTCAGTTCTGCTCTTCAGAAACTCATGGGCAGCAAGAGTTGTCACTGGTTTCTCCTAGCTGTCTGGAAATCTCAAGAGACTCATGCTCAAACAGACACTATGGGTATTTGAAAAAGAGCAATGACAAACACCAGGAGACTGTTTCTCTCCTCATTCTGTTAGGAAACATAAATTGCTCAAAATGAAGAGACACGAATTCTTATCCAGAGGTGAAAAGTGACAAAACTCAATGAAAATAAGCTACTTGAAAGTTGCTTAAAGAGAGGCCTGGAATTCTGTGTGGGCATGCAGGGGAATATTGTTACAAATCTACAAATATATTTACAGATATGTTATTATTTTTATTTTTGCAACTACTTTCTAAAACATGACGAATTTTAAGGAACTGAAAACTTAGCATGAAAACTTGTACATGATATTTTGCTTAAATTAATCCACAGAATTATAAAAACATCCAAGAATTCCAAAACACCTTAAGCCCTTGTTTGCAAGCAGTTTCACAGCCACAGGTATCTCCTGTACAAAAACTTGACAAGCAAGGATGTTGAACTATTAAAGCAGGACAAAACCGAGATTCTGCCTTAAACTTTGCAATTCACTCACTCTAAATTTTACTGACAAGATTAATTTTTATCTTGTAGTTGGTTTCATGTTGCGGTTCTTAGTTACCTGTGTATTTGGGGTTCAGTACTACCAGCTAATACCAAATCTAATGCTTTTAAATGACTTCCATTACTCCATTAAACACTTTGTACTGTTTGATTTGTTACCCTTCTTTAACAACTCTCAGGTAGATCCTCATTAAATTGTTGAAGTCAGCAACCAATTCACACTGGGTAAAGATACATACGTAAAAACACTACACCTAAATTTACCATTTTTTGAGAGATATTAGACAAATAATTTGTACCTGTGAAGAAGGGCAACAACTGTTTTCACGTCAATACTCAAATCCACGACTGATGTGTATTTCTTAGAGTACAATTAATTTTGAAAAAATGCCTCTAGATCTTTACCTAACTCTGCATCCGTTTTAGCCCTACCCCTTTTCTAAGCGTTTCTGATTGTATTGACTTCTGGGGAAGCTTCAAATGCAAGGTACTTCCACAAACTGCCAAAGTTCAGTAGTTCATTTTCTAGACACATGTTATGCTGCTTCCATGAGATGAGGTAATATGTTACAGCATGTGAACATATAGCACGTGGAGACAATGTAGAATAGCTAAAGGCCTCAAACTCAGTACTGTATGAATTACTTATTAAAAGTATCCCATTAAACAGAAATGCTTTCACTGAAATTTTACTTTGTTTGGATAAAAGAATTCCCCAGAAGCACAGAACTATAAATACTACAGAATCATCCCAGGATAAGAAGAAAAAAAAAAAGGAAATAAGAAAGCCTAGAAACAAATGGGAACTTACTAAATTATTTTATTGCCTGCAGTGAAAAGCAAGAATAAATAAATAGCATGAGTGTTTGATGGTAATGTTTTAAATACATTAAATATGTTTATTAAGCCCAAACGGGGCTGCTTATGAATTATCCGTGAAAAATGTCTCCCTTCCCTTTTCATTTTTTAGGGCATAGAATTTTATACCTCTTCTCCTCTTCGTAAAAGCGGGAAGTATGATTAAGGAAAGCCCAAGAAAGACAGATTTCACATATGGTGAGAAGAGCATCACTCCTGTCCAGCTGTTTGTTTCTTGATTAGACCTGTAACGCAAGATTACCGTCACGATGTGCATCAGCCCGTGCTAACACCGCTGCGCTGCCCTCCCCGCCCGACTCCTTTTCCCCGGCCGGGTTACGGTAAGGGAGCCCGCGGAGGCGTCAAGCTGCAGAGGCGGGGGAAGAGAGAGAGGACCCTGCGGCGGTGACAGCCCCATCGCCGCTCCAACGCCGGCGGCAGGTGCCCGGTGCGGGGGCGAGGGGGAGCTGGGCCGGCACCGGCTCAGCCCCGCCAGGCCCGGCCGCCCCCGCTGTACCTGCGGGCGGCTGCCGGTGGCTTGCGCCGAGCAGGCCGCAGGGCAGCGGGGCGGGAGGCACCTGGCAGCGGGGCGGCCCGCCCGGGGCGGGAGGCAGGCGGCGGGCCGGTCCCTCAACGCGGCGATGCGGGGCTGGCGGAACTACCCCGCGGGCCGCGCCGACGGCGGGGATCCCCCTCCGCCACCCCGGGGGCCGGTGCCCACCGCCCCCCCGCCCCCGGGGCTCCCGCCCCCTCGGCCCGCCCCATCCCGCGAGGATCCCCCCCCCCCCCCCGCTGCCGCCGGAGGAGGGTCGGGGGGGCGCACGCCCCGGTGGGTCGGGGGTCCCCGGGCGGCGGCGCAGCCGCACCGCGAGTCCCCCGGCGGCGGCCGCCGCTCCCGGTACCTGCGGCCGCAACTTTTCCCCCGCCGCCGTTCAAACGTCCTGCCGTAAAGCGCCCGTCTCCCCTGGCAACAAGGTTCCGGCCGAGCACTAGGTGTAGGAAGGTGATGTAAAAGTAAAACCACCCAGTGTCGTAAACCAGGTCCGGGGGGGAGGGGAGGGGAGGGAGGGGGGAGGGCGGGGGAGGAGGTGACTGGAGCATTTAGACACAAGCGAGAGGATCATGGCGGATGGCCCCAGGTGTAAGCGCAGGAAGCAGGCGAACCCGAGGCGCAATAACGGTCAGTCAGCCCGCGGGGCAGCGGCCCGGCCGCGCTGGGGCGGCGGCGGGGCCGGGGCGGGGGCCGGGCAGAGCCGTCCCGAGCGCGGAGGGGGGAGGTCGGGCGGGCGCGAAAGTAATTCCCCCGCCGCTCCTCGCCGGGAGCCCGGCTCCCTCCGCACCGTTATATCCGCTACCTGGTGCCTCCCTCGCCTCGCTGCCTGCCTCCCTCCTCCGCCTAGCGGTGCCTCCGCACTCCGCCGCCTGTCCGGGACCGTTACACGCTGCCTTCCCCCACACGCCCCGCGACCGCCCCGCCGCCGCTGCGGGGAGCGGGCTCGGGGGGCCCCCCGGCCGCGCCGCCGCCCTCCGGCCCGGGCGGGGACGCCGAGCTCCGCGGGGAGCGGCGGGGGAACCTCCGCCGCCTGGCCGGCCCCGGCAGCCCCAACTCCGAAACTTGTTACCTGCGCGCCCCGGCGGAGCAGGGCCTCCCCGCCCGCCTCCCCCCCGGCCCCGCGGGCGGGATCGCCCCGCCGCCCGCCCGGGAGCGCCTCTCCGCCGCCCGCCGGAGTTCCCCTCGGCCGCCCGGCAGCGGGCCGGCTTCTCGCTCCCGGCCGCCGCCGCGGGGCGGGCTGGCATTCGCCTTTCGGGGGGCGGCGGTGGGGGACGCCAGCCGTCACCGGGAGGCGGAAGGCGGGGGGCGGGGGGGGGGCACACCCGGGGAGCGCGGCTGCCGGCGGCGGGGGAGGCTCCGTCGCTGCAGCGGGCAGCGATTCGCGCGGGGGCAGCGCGGCGCGGCCGCCCCGGGCCGGCGGGAGGGGGCCGGCGCCCCCGCCGCCCGCTCTCCGCTTTCGCCGCTTTCGCCGCCTCCTCCCCGCCGAGAGTTGGTCCCCGGCGGCGCCCCGCGGCCGCGCTGCCTCCCCGCCCCGGGTCCCGCCGGAGCGGTGGGGAAGGGAGGGCTGCTCCCGGGCGGCGGGGGCGGGCGGTGAAGTTTCTTCCCTTCCCTCTGGCTTCGGAGGTACCTGTTTGTATAATAATGGGTGGTAACGGTTTGGCCGGGGGCCCCCGCTCCGCTCTCCGTGCGTGTGTGACCGACTGCTGCAGTCTATATAAGGAATTACATTTACGTTTCGGACTTAAGGGCTGCTGTGGGCTTGGGTTTTTTTTTTTTCCCCTTTGGTACGTGCTACTTTAAGATGTATTTGGAAGGTACACGGCGGGGGGAATAAACGCTTGTAACACCCACTCTGTACTTATTTTCTGGAAAATGGAGAAGTAGTTCGGTTCTCGTAGCGACTCTTCGCAATAGGGTGTAAAGCAGGAGATTTTGTAACCTTCCTTGGCAATTTTAGGTTTTATGTGGCATTTCCTGTGCAGGGTCACAGATAGAAAGGCTTTCGCCTGCGATCCGAGATGTTTTCATATGCAGTGAGCGGTCTCCGAAATAGATCAGAGTCACGATCGGTGCTTCTCCTCTCTAATCCTGACTGTTTCGGGCGTAACGTGGTGATAAATAACGGCCTTTCCAGGGGCTACCGAGTTGATTTGATTGCTCTGAACTTGGGAGGGTTTTCCTATTTTTGCTGTGTGCGTTTTCTAGCAAGTATTTTTGTTTGCACGCTCACGTTATTAATTCCTTGTCCTAGTGTAAATATTTAGGCTTAGCTCGTGATTTGGCTGTGCTAAAGGTAAGTTTGGAAAGTGCTTTTCTCTTTACCTTATTAAAAATGTTGATGATCAGAGAAAGGGGCTTTTCTTGTTGCTGACGACATGTGTGTGACATGTGAGTCTGAACCACCCAGCGTCTGTGCAGGAGCTGTAAACATGTTTACCTGAACAGGAAAGAAAATGGATTTTTCTCTTAAAGATCCAGTGATATGAATATCATACTCTTAGAGCATATCAACAGATGACTTGAGAGAGAAATTTTCTGAAAACCTAGCTTTTGAAATCGACGGAGGAAAAGAGATTCTTGATCGCTGCAGCAAATGGCAACTTGTGCAGGTAGAAAAAAAGATGGTGTTTAGTTTTCTCCTGCATGCATGTCAGCCCCCTCCTGTCTGCTGCTTTCGTTCTCAAGGGAGGGATTTATTTACCACGCTTGCTGTCAGTGTTTTTCCTTTGTGCTTAATATTAGAAAACCAGATTTGAGGCTGTTCAGCACAAAACGTTTTGTCTGCAGCATGTATCACTCGCAGAAAACAAAAGGTGTATAAGACGTGGTATCATTCCAGGTATCTTTCATCTTCATCACTTTTGGACCTTGTCACTGCACCCATTTTATTACAAAAAGCCTGAATCTTTATCAACTAGTTCTGCAAGGTAGAACTGTAGTATGTTTTGGTTTAGGCTGGTTTGGGTTCCTTTTTTTTAGGAATTAAAACCAACTTAAGTCATTGTGCATTGAAGCATCAGGATTGGTTAGATAATAGATTCTGGATAATAGAGATTTCTCAGCAGTGGGTTTTTGTTTGACTTGCAAATGTTTACTAAAGAAAATGGCTAGAAAAATGTTAACCCTTTAACCTCTTAAATAGGTGTGAGACTTGTTTTTCTTCTAGATCTCTAAGTGCACTTTGCTCTTATAGGTGAATATCTTCTGTTAATGAGAGATCAGCATACAGGAGATGCTTCAGCAGCTGGCGTGTTCATAGTATACACTAAATCAATTTTATGCTGTTCCAGTTACATTTTTCTCCCACTTCCCCACAGAATGTGAGATTATCAGAGAGAGAGATTGCACTTGACATCCAGTGTACCAATTAATAATAATGGGCTATGGCATAGAGTTGTTATACTGTAAACTTCCCTCCTGTTTATCTGTTGATAAACTTACACAGCTATCCTTGTACTGTAAACTTTTGTTTCGTGGTTTGTTTTTTTTTTTTTTTCCCTCTCTCTGTGTTTGGGAGCCAGAACTTACAGCTGCCATCGTGATGCATTAACTGTAGCTGGAAAGACAGTCGTCTTAACTCTAGAGCTGGTTCCTTTTCTACCTTGTTTATTGGCCCCTACAGGAGATCAGCAAAAGAGCAGATTGGTGCTGCCATTAAAACCTCCACTTCGATGAAAATCTGGCTCTTCGTACCTGAAGAAAACTATCCTGTGTCATTGTCCTTACTTCTGTCCAGTATACGAAAACATCTGCTACAGCAGAGGAGTTAGTGAAGTGTTGGGACGATAGCACCATTCTGATAAAGCAGGAGCATAGCACTAGTTGGGAGTCTCTCTTCCTGTCTACCTTTTCCCCTTCTCCCCCTCTTTTGATAGAGAAAAGAGGGATGTGATTTTTGCAAGTCATCTGCATTGACACACTATGCGAGTCCTGTGTGGACTTTAAATAGATTCAGTGTCAGCAAAGGTTTTCTTATTTTGAGTTGGCTTGCAGGATCAGGATTAGTTGCTTTCTTAGCATCTCATATATATTACAGGATTGTCTTAATTCTTATTAAACAGCAAAAATAAAAGTAACACATCTTGTTCTTCAGCAGTGCTGAGAGACAAGTAAACCAAGCAAAACATTTAAAACTTCCCTTACTAGAGGGTTAAAAAGATATCAACCTTTTATATTGATGTTCTGAAAATAATGTAAGTATGCCCTCAGGTCTTCAGATGCATATTTAATGGTAAAAAGAAGAATGTATGAAACTGAGTAAATTCTGCATGCTGTCAGGTATATGTGAGGAGAGGGTAGGAGGCAGGCTTTTTTTTTTTTTTTACCGCCTGGTAACAGTGGGTTTATTACTAAAAGGTTCTGTAGACTGACTTTAGTTAGAGTGCTATTATTTCAGTTGCTTTTACAGTTGGATTTCCTCTCTTTTTATTTTTATTAGATAATAATTTCATATAAAGTTTTGTAACAAAGCTAAGGACTGTAAGAAGATCATAAATGCCTTTGAATAATAAGGCAGAATCATGGCGTGTTTCTGTTAGCTGCAAGGTGTTAACTACTGGCAGGATGTCAGGTGTTAGTGACGCTTGGGATACAACATTCCTTGTCGTGCCTTTCTTCTCTTGCCCTCCTTCCTTTCTTTCTCACTAGATATCATGTTTTCACTCCAGCATTAATTTAAATTTGCAATTTGGGAATTGAGGAATGTAGCCCAAGTTAAAATTCCAGGCACAGTGAACAGGTCTACATGGACAACTGAATTAACTGTTTGAGTCCGGGGAAATCTTCTCTCATATAAGCAAGCAATACTTCTGTTTTATTGTTACCTACTGAAATATAATGGGAATGCGCTTAAAAATGTCATTATCTCTTCACTTTTCTCTCAGTAATCAGTGCTTGTTATTTTAATAGTTGAGAAGCAGGGTGGTTTAAGGTAATTAGCTACCTGAGGCAGGGTTTTTTAAGGTGATTAGTTGCCTGAAACAGTTTTCCTTGTTTATAGCACTCTGGTAAACATGCTGCTGAAACAGTGGATGAAAAGTAGCGAGTAGATGAAACTTTCCCTCTGACGTGGGCTTCCTTATCGTAGAAGTCATTCAGATTAAACTTTTTAGTTAAAAGTGTGATGATTTGACTTCGGTGAACTCAGCCCAAATGTTCTGTTGAACGTTTTCTGTTATATCAGATATCTCTCCCCACTGAGTCTTTCTGTCGACTTCGGGCTTTATTACAGGCCCCGTTAATATCAGTGTGACTGTCTTCAGTTAGGCTCTTCCTCTCTATAAGCGAGCTCCTCTGTCGGCAGTGCAGGGGGAAGGGGTTCTACAGCTGTCCTCTGCCTCCTTCCCCGCTGGCAGTCAGGTGGTGGTATTAACCTGTCATTTCTTCTTGTAGAAGTTTTATGGTGAGGGCGGAGAGGCTGGAGTAAACTAAAATAAAAATAACAGTGCAATGCCTTTCTTCATGTGGAAACATCTGTTTTAATAGGGTTTAAAATGCCAGCGAGGGATGGCAGACATTTTTAACATGCATGGGACTCTATTACTATGTTAAAGAAATAAAGTCAACATCTGTGAAGCTTGGGCTGTGGGTTTTTTGCTTGTTTGTGTTTTAACTGATTTTTGAGCAACTGTTCTCGATTGTAGGGAAACTGCTGGAACTACAGTATCTAGCCAAATGGCTCTTAAGAATCCCTACTTCTAAATTCAGTCATTATTATTTACCAAAAATATAAGCTCATTGCTTTCAACTCATTAGCTGTTTGTAGTAATTTCAAAAAATCTAATTGATATTGCAAGCTGCTTAGAATACGGTGTGCTTTGTTGCCTGTAAATCCAATATTTAACAGTACATGCCGCATCTCTGGAGATCATAAAGATTCTACTCGTGATAGGTTTCACACAAATACACAAAACAAGAGCTTGAGAAATGGAAGTAATTCTGGTTTTATGTAGGCTTTCATACCAATTCTATAAGTATAGTCCCAGATGAACTTCCAAGTGCTTAATATCAATATTCCTGAAGTTCTGGTCATACTTGCCAACATTCTTCAAATGGGCTCACCAGGTAGGATCTTCTCTGTTATGGGCAAGTCAGCAGGACCTGGCTTGCATCTGTGGTCTCAAACTTTGGTGCTTCATTCTGACAGCTGTAATAGGCCTGTTATTTTTGAGAACTAAATTCTCAAGTGACTTACCCAAGGTCACACAGGAAGTCCATAGCAAGACAGAGTCTCAATCCATTTTTAATCCTTGGGACTACCCTTCCACTTGGCTTGATCTGGAGCCTTAAAGAGAAAGAACAGATCGTTTAGCAGTTACTGTTCCTTTCAGTTTAAGTATTTGAACTCTTTCATATTTATTGTCTTGAAATACTTCTACTGTCAGCAAAAAAGTGGCAATATGCAAAACTCAATTTTCTTTTTAGTCATTTTTAGATGGTATTAAGATAGTATCTTCACTGGTGATGTTTCCTGTCTGAGTAGTCAATGTTGATGCAATGATGTGCCAGAGAAGCAGAATTTTGTCTTCCAATGTTTTTTGTATTCCCAAAATTTAAGTTCAATGATGTGTAGACAGACAAATGTAAAACACAACAGGAGGGAATTGGCTTAAGACCTACACTGTTAACATCAACATCCCTACTCCCATGTGTGGGGTGTTTATAAGACTGTTTTCTTAGAGTTTAACATCTGGGCAGAGGTGATTTAATTGGGTGTTGGTTTTGTTGGGACAGTAATGACTAAAGAGGAGTCTCAGCATGTGGCTGGTATTGCTAATATTTGAAAATGATTTGAAATGAAAAAGCGTAAGTCCTCCTTAAAACAAAAATTACCCAGAAAGGCATAAATAAATGTCAGGCCTGGAAAGTCTACTTGACTGGGACAAATGCATGCCAAGTCTAGGTTTTACCACTGCTACCGCTTGTCACAGGGGCGGTTGCTGCTGCTAAGGTGGAGCCATGTGGGAAGTAGCTATGGGTGCAGGTGGGTGCTGTTCCTGCCTGGGGGGCCTGGGCAGCTAGGGGCAAGGCAGCTGTGGAGAGCAGTCTGGTATCTTCATTAGTGAAGATGTGTGGTTAGCTCTAGTCACAAGGCAGTGCAATAGATCAGTTATGACAGGGACTCTTTCTTGTTGCGGGAAATGCTGCTTGAAATCTTTAATAATTAAAAAAAAAAGGCAAAAAACCCAAGCACACCATGGAGAGCAGAGTGGGCAGGGGTGCATGGGTGAGGCAAAGAGCACGCGTGGGAAGGAGGGAGGACAGAATTAAGGAAGGGAGTAGTCTGCTTATCACTGAAGGTCTGATACCTTATTTCTGATGCACCTTGGTGACCTTCCAGGGAGCAATGGATCCGGTCCCTGGTTGGCTGCATGAGAAGATCACAGTGGGAAATAGCTTTGACCTCAGTTGACTAGATGATGCCTTGAAACACTGGAATTGTTGGGGGATTCCATAGGGAGTTTTGTGTGTGTAGTTTTCTGTAATGCTTCCTGCTTCCATGTTACGTTGTCAAGATTTTTAAACCTCTCATTAAGCCATTGCCTCTGATATTCTGTTCAAGTCAATTTCTTGAGCTAGTTGTCAAGTGCACAGGTATTTCTCACAGTCTTGGTTTGCTTTTCTGGCTGTCTAATTCCTAGCATCTTATTTTAAATTATTGGAAAGAGTAACAGAAGTTTGATATTTTTAAAAACTGTTCACAGTTGTAGCTTTTCAATCTTTGCTTGCCCTCCTCTTTTAAAGAAGGACTAGGGTTATTTTCAGTTTTCCTTTTGTGTTGAGCCTCAGTTTGTTTATTTAATAATCTATTTGTCCCTTTCTTGCATAGATAAGTAGAATTCCAATGTGGCTGTTGAGGAAAATGGGAAGCCCAGTCAAGAAGAGTGAGACTTGATGGATAAAATACTGACTACAGTTAAATGCAGCATAGCTTTATAAATTTATTTCAGTAGTCCTGAGAAAAATACTACCCCCATCACCACAGTATGTAAGCACCTTTCAGGCAGTAAAAATATACGTACTGAGTTTTCTCTGCCTGTATCTGGGCCTGTACATCCAATTCCTTGTGTGAGTACCCGACACCTTACATTCATGTGTTAGGAGGATAGGTGGTGGTAGAGCAGAAAGAAGAAATTTGTTAAGTTTGTATCTTTACGTGTGGAGCAGCCGGGCAGTGATTCAAATGTTGCAGTTGATTAGTGCTGAACATATTAACCAGGGTTCTTTAGACTTGTACACTTGTCCCCAAAGGAACCCCAAATAGGGAAGAAAGGAGGCTTTTTTACTCTGCCTCACTCTGTGCTTGTTTCTGATGCCATTACTGTAACTGTATCTTTTATTTTAACATGCTTTTTCAGAGCAACAGAAGTTAACTAAAAATATGCTTTCTCATCTTTGAGAAGTCAGTACTGTTTGAAAGCAGCCTGTTTCAGTTCTCTCCTTTTCAGCTGTCATTCCCAGCTGTCACAGTCTCCTTGATGTGAGGACTTTACCCCTGTTGTTGCAAAGCAGTTTTGTTAACAACTGCTGTCACCCAAAGGTTAAAACCTGAAAACTGGCATCCTTTGTTGCTTCCCTTACAAATGTTTGTTTTCTGTTTGGTAGCATCTCCTTCATTGCTCTGCCTTCAGTGTGTTCCATCTATCCTATTTTTGGAGAACTATGTAAAGCAAATGAACATGTCTAATGATGAATGTATTCTTCCGGATGTGTTAGGGGGTTCAATTATGACTGAGGAGAGAGTAAAGAAGATAAATTCTATCCTGTGCTGAGATGACATTCCACCCTATCCAATTAGGATCTGTAAGTACGAGTAGCGGTCCTTCTTGAGCGAAAGGACATGTAAAATTACTTCTTTAAACACTAAGAACCCCCTATGATATTGGAGTGTATCAGAAGGAAAAGAAATAACTCTCTTCCTTGACTGTCTCTTATGTACTTCTTTTAAGTATGTTTTTGGATTTGATGCAGATATCCTCTGTCTTTCTGCAAGCTCTTCTGTTTTTTAGCTTCTTACAAGTCAAGTGTTAGATCAGGTACATTGAAGGAGCTGGCAAGAGCACTGGAGATAAATGGATTACAAACTTGGCCTTTCACCGTGATCCTGAGAGTGACTTTCATGGACAACAATTGAAATAAAGGGGTTAAGAGCCTGATGTGGTAGTAAGAGTATTTTTACCTACGAACTAGGGTGCCTATCCTCATTAGGATCAAATGCTACTTGGGCCAGTGACGCTAGGGAGCACCTTCAATTATTGTGATATGAAATGTTTCCATTATTTCAGCAAACATCCCTTTTCAAATTCTGTCTGACAGACAACTGACAGACACTGAGGACAGTTTTCCGTTCCACTGTTCCATTTTGTAGAGACATCTGTCCACAGAGTGTACATGGGAGAAAGCAAAATGAAATTAGAAAACATCACAAATGTGGCATGATTGAAAAAGGCCTGGGGAAATCTATTCCATCTGAAAAAGTACAAACTAAAGAAAGAAAAATCAGACCTTAATTACAGCGATTAGGTTGCTTTTTGCTAAACTGTAGATTTGACCTGAAGAAGCAGGTTGGGTTTTTATTTGTTTTCCTAACACCTTCCCCATCCCCCAATCTAACATAACTTTTCTTAATGGCCAAAAACATAAGGGAGATGAGTTGTCCTTTTTTTCCTAAGTACACTTGTTTTTAAACAGTTTTCCTCAATGCTTTGAGGGATTTCTCCTGTGTCCTTTCAGGTACGCATGGGGTTTTCTTTCTTCCCACCTTCTAGTCCTTTTTATTCTTTCTCTTAAGTTCCTGTATGCTGTCTACTGTAAGTCATGTGAAGTTCTAGACTGGAAAAGGAGGTACTATTCAGAATCTGTAATCTGTTTATTCTTCTGTCCTGTTTTGTTTATGTCTTTCCATAGCCTTTCCTTTTTTTTCCTAGTATTCCTGGTACAGCTATTTGGTAAATTGAAGTGAAATAGAACTAGTTACATACTACTGGATTCATTCTTATGTTATTGTTCACAGGAAGGATCTAGGTACAGTTGGCCCCGCAAAGAGCATGAGGTGGTGAATAAGACTTTGAAGCAGATTTGGAGCTGTAATGACCGGCTTCCTTCCCTGCTGCTGTCCCTTCCCCTTCCTTGCAAAGCGTTTTCATTTGAAAAACTAAGGTGTGGTCATCGGGCATATCTGTTCTCAACTTCCAGTAATTTTTTGTTCACTGCTGAGCTACACCATAATTACATATGCAAATGTAGTATTTTTTTCCCCTCTTACCTTGTACATGTGGGAGAGAAAGATAAGGTTGAAGAGTACCACCAGGGATGGTGCTGCTGTTGAGGAGGTGTTGCAGATGGCCACAGAAGGAGAGAAGTACTTGTCCTGCAGGACAAGACTCACAGGGGATTTCAGAACTTCTATGACTCAAAGTCAACAAGAAAACACTGTTCTTGCCAACTTCAAATTTCAGATAGGAGCGGACTGTTGGATGACTTGTTATAATAAGCTATTTTGATAACTGTCTAGCTACTGAGTGCTGAGAGTGAATTTGCCTTTACAATAGAAATTTGTTTTGTAGAAGTACGTAAGTATAGTTATTATATACAATAATTTAATCTATTAGGCTGGTTTGAATGCTCCCTGTAGTAACACAAGGTAAACTTCTGTCATTCATAACAGTGTTGTAATGATACTAAACCCACAGAGACTAATTCTATGTAAAAGACTATTCTGACAACGTCTGCTCTTCATGGAAGGGCTTACCTTATATTTTTTCCAGATTTTAAATTGACTGACATACTGTATTCCTGAAACCCTAAATATGTCTTACAACAAATAGTGGAAGTAAGATAGAATCAGTTCTATATTGCAATCAAAATGCTGGGAGACTTTCTGCACTAAAGTGGAATAATAACTTAAACAGAAATGAGAAGCAAAATTGAATTGGTAGTTGGTAGTACAGGAAAAGGGAAATAGTTCCAGTGACACATAATGCAGTATAACATGCCATAGTTTTCTGTATTTCATCACATGATTAATCATGCCTTCAGGGATCAGCCTGCATAGCTGAAGTGGTAGTTACATGATGGAGAGGGACTTCTTAAAAGGATGAGCAAGGTTTGTATCTCAGCATGGGAGTGACTAAAACTAGTGGCAGACTTTCTGTTTCTGTGAGCTAAGCCAGTTCGCACAAGAGGGACAATTTTAGCTTTCCAGCTGCAAAGGATACAAACAGACTTTGCTGAATAAAAATCATGACAGACAACAGAGGTTTATGATCCTAACAGAAAATCCTTTCGAGGTGTTTGATGCAAACTGTTGCCTGTAGATCTGGTGTTCAAAAAGTATTTTTGCCAGTACTGTCTGTGACTCTGCTGAGATGCTTTTCTTCAGAAACAAGATAACTAAGGTAGTGAAGAACTCCACCAAATATGGGCATTTTCTTTGTTTTGATACGAAGTGGCAAGCCTTCTCCATTTAATTAGCCCAATCTCTTTAAAAAAAAAAAAAATTAAAAGCTCCTTGTTATGCAGTATGATATGCAAATAATTTCACTGCATTTGGTTTTGCGTATGTATGGTGTCACAATAGTTTGGGATATAGGAGAGAATATACAACTTTTTTTTTTTAAAAAATCTGAGTTCTTTTCTGAGCAGGTAAGAGGACGGAAGTGCCAAAACTGAAAACTTGCCAAATGTCTTGTTCTAATAGTTTACAATTACTTATATTTAGCCCTTATTTAATCTTTCTAACTTTTGCCAATGTTTTCTAAGCATTTTGAAGGTCTTACATAGCAAATCCTCAGAATAGAGAGATGTTTGTGACTTTTCAAGTTCCAGGATGCTCACTTACTGAGTAAAGCCTTCCAGGTTTGTGCCTTAATGTATCTTAATAGGCATTCTAATTAAGCTTTTTTTTTTAATGTCTTCCCAGCCTATCTACCTTTAAAGAACTCATATGTCTTCCTTCAGCCACAGAAGCATTAAGTAGGACTGCAATCAAATGTGTGCTGTGTTGGTTCTGGGGTCTACTGTCGAAACACTTTGTAGCTGAAGCGTGTGTGCACATGCGCAACCATGTGTGCTGTTTTCCTGCCTTTTCCTTTTGTCTGTCAAGCTTCTGGCTGATAGCAGATTAGCCATCTGAATCTGGGCAGCAAGGAGTAATGGGCTGCACAAAATGCCTGAGGCTTCTTGCATACAATAAAATGACTCCATTATAAAGCAAAAAATGACAAGCCCACCATGGAGGATATCTTTACTGGGGAGATGGAGAGAGTAGCCTTAGGTTTATGGTCATGTTAGTGTGTGTGAAATAAACTTAATTTTTTTAAACTGTCAAAAGTATTCCTAGGTGCTTTACAGAGTAGTGCTGAAATCCTTCTAGCAGGAAAATACTGATGAGCTAAATGGATGATGTACTACTTGCTATTCCTGATTGCTATATATGTGTGGGGGAAGGAAGGGAGTAATAGCATGACGGCTCAGTTTCATTTTCAACATGCAGGTGTATTATTTTTTTCTTCAGTTTTTTATTTCTAGTGTTTTAATTAGTTACAGGATTACATAGTCTGGCCTGCAGAAGTGTGTTGGGTTTAAGTCTTTTGGAAGATGTGCTAATACAGATTTGAAGGAAATTGGCCAGAAACATGGGTGACTGAGACGGAGGGAATCCAGATGTTGGAGGAGCATATAAAATATAAAGCTGTAGTGAGCTGGATCAAGCAGAGGCACAAGTCTGTGTGCAGAAGCACAGTAGCAGGAAAAGTAACTAGGATTCCCATCAAGGTTTTTGACAGCTATACTTAACCACTATAAGAATCTGGTGTTCAAAAAAACCCTCTCGATTGTCTACAGTTTACTGTGTCCATAAGCAGTAGTGGCTGCTTTTGCCCTCCCAACTTTCAGTTACAGCTTTCAAGAAGATATTTTTTGTTTGTTTGTTTTATGGCATGCAAGCTCTAAAAGGTGCCCTCCCCGCCAAAAAAAAGGTGCACTACTTTCAGTTATGCTAAAGGAGGATCTTCCTGGATTGCATCTGCTTGGGAAATGAAGACAGCTTCTGATAAACATGGGCTTCCAAACTAACTGGCAAGTCAACATTAAAACAGCTTGGTATATGGAATGTGGATGAATTGTTAAAGCATGCAAAACTTGTCCTGAAATGCTCAATTTTAAAGAAACCTGTTGGCTGATACTTGTTTTAGTCTGTCTCTCTTGCTGGAGTCTGTTCAATATGTCACTCTGGATACAACCTAAGTGGACTCTGGAAACCTATGCTTTAGCAGCAAAATGTACAAATTACAACTTGCAATAAATAAAGTGGGAATACCGTTTGAGTAACCTTTGTGTTATTTTTCTCATTCTGTCAGCTACTGCCGGGTCTCATTGTGGCTGTTCTGGACCTATATTCCATCTGTTATATGGACCATGTCTGTTGAAGATCTTTTAGCTATACTTTATGCACCAACTCTTCCCCAGTCTCTTGAATTGATTTTCCTTAAGGGAAGATCCTTCCTCAAAACGTGTACTTTGTGTGTACTTCTTTCTCTCCCTTCCTCTCACCCAATAACATTCCATTCTTCCCCTCTCAGCCCCTAAGGAAAAAGGGAACAACTGAGAGTGATTTTTTTGAGACTGATTATACCAGAGCTCCACAGATGCTGCTCCCTTGACAGCAGTATTAATTGACTTTACATGCATTTTTGTTTTTCAGTTCAGAATTGTTTCTGTGATCATATGAGCTTTTTATGGTGCTGAAGACCATAGCTGCTTATGAAGGAAGCTGGTGACAAAACAAAAACTTAGTTAACTATTTCAAACAGTGGGTAGTCTGTAGATGGTGACAACTAAAATACATTCCAAGCTAGTTTATTAAGAGAGAATCTGTGGGGTTTTTCTCCTCTTTCCTTGCCCCATAGATTGCTGTGGTTTACAGTAGGAAGCCACTAGTTTCTGCAGTCACAGGTGGAAAGGGAGGTAGTCACTGGTAGCTAATGCAAAAACATTTGAGTAAAAATAAGAAAGTGAACTCTCTGATTGGGGAAGGAGGTAGCTACATATTTTACAAATCTTTCAACATCTGTGACTTAATTGGCACTACTGAAAGAAGTATGTTTCATGTTAATGCAGCTTAGGGAAGTTGCATTTATGAACATGAATAAAAAAAACTCTTAAAACTATTCTAGTCTTTTACATGATTATAAAAATCACACATCATACTGAGAAAGGTATTGCTGCTTCGGACTGACCTGGTCTGACATGGCTACAGTGTTGTGTCATGGTTGGTTTTCAGGACAGATTTGGGAAGTTGCAGAATACTGAAGAGAGAGTCGTAAAATAGTTGAAAGCTCAGCTTCACTTAACCAGAAGGAAACATAGGCAATACTGGTTTTTTGTTATCTTAAAGGTATTTACGTAATAAAGAATTTTTTTTTTCTGGCAAATAGTTTTACTTGCTGTTTTCTATGGTATTTAGGCTACAACAGAGGAGTAGCTGGTTTGAATACCATGTATGAGGAAAGTTTGCAGGTATGAAAGTATCTGTGCTAAATTATTCCAAACGCTCATAAAACAAGTCTTGTTACGGGGTATACCATGAGGGGGGGAAACTTACTGTTCTTGCTTCCAAAAGTTGCATGATTGCTCTTAATCAGTGGCAAGTGATATAGTATGTCAGTCTGTCTGACCAAGCTGTAGGCCATTTCCAAATATCCCTTTCAGACAAATTCACTGCAACCAGGAATTTTTGAGAACTTTAGCTGGATCTCTACCTGCTAGTTTTAAAATAAACGTTTAGTTAACTAGTGTGGTTGAGATTCTGTGTTTAAGAATACACTAGTAAAACATAGTCCTAGTACTAATAAACAAGATTATCTTTCAATTTTTACAGCTTTGGATTGATAACTTAAGATAGCTTTGTCATTTCTTGTTGGCAAGTACTAGCGTAGCAAAGTTAGAATCCTGATAGGACACCATAATTATGGCCACCAGCCACAGAGCTATGGAGTGCCTCAGGGGGCATGGGGGAGAAGTCTCAAACCTGGAAATTGGTATTTTCAGGTTTAAAAGGTAACCGATTCAGAGTATTTATCACTAGATTTAACTCAAAGTACAATGTTTTTAAAACTTCCTGTGGACAAATTGTCTTTTGTTTGCTGATTGTAGCGAGGAGAAGGAGGCAAGATCTTAATGTCTTCTCTGTTAAAGCATCTAATGTATAAACTATGAAATTACAGAAGGCCGTGTACAAACAAAGGTGCAATGCTTGACGCAAAATGAGATGCCTGGAGAATACAAGCCTGGAAGATGCATTCTTGTATCTTGCCCCAGTTTTGCTTTCGTGAACCCTGATGGCCAACCCTTGCCTTAAGCTTTGACAAACGCAGTGCTGTTAACATGTGGAAGCTCATAGGTTTTACAGTGATTTGCTGTTGCTCCCTAGTTCAGCACAGAACCATGTAGTTACCTCCGTTTTATTTGTCTGCTGTTTTCCATAAGTAGAACAGAAGTTTGTTTCTGCAGTAGGAGAATTAGAGTATGTGTTTTTGTTATCTGACTGAGATACTGTTTGTTGTCATCTTTTCCGTGTTGTAGGCCCTATGTGAATCCTGGTGACTCCAGTTTTGTGGGATTTCTTTTCTGTGAATAGGAAGAAGAGTCTCTTAGACGTGCTTCTGAGACAAATGTTGAAAAGCCTCATGTTTTTCCTTATCCTAGAATAGAGTAGTTCTTATGAGAAGTTAAAGGTGTCAGTACAATGTTGCTCTCCCTCCTGGATGACGCAGTGAACCCTGTCATGCTATCTCATCTAGCTGTCCAAGAACTTCAAGATTTTAAGATATGCAGAGCTACAGTGTATTTTCATCTCCTTTCTTCCTCCTCCTCCCCTTTCAAGCAAGGCTATTTTAGAGAAGGGGAAAAACCGCTACCAGAATAGCCAAATTGATGTTTTTGAGCTTAAATAAGGCTTATGATTATCTCTGCTGTAATAATAGGTGGTTTAGGTTTCTTGGAGCAATTCTGCAAAACCTATGTGGCTATTGCAGAGTACTTCAATGGACACAGTCTGTTACAGTCAGGAACTCTTTAATTTGGGTAACTTGCAAAATCTGAAGTGTAATCCTCAGCAAATCAGCTTGTAGTATATGAGAACAAGGAGTGTCAAGCTCTGTTTTGGAGGAGGCATGTGTTCAAAATCTTTCAGATTCATTCACATGTGCTTGCCCTTAGATTTCCTTTTTATTCCTTTTTATTCATAAGGGTGTTCTGGAAAGCCACACAGCCGAAAGCATGTTGATATTACTGCCTTGGATGCTACTGATGATATCTAATCAATACATCTGATGTTGTTGGGCTCTTTTAATTGAACCTTACTCCTTTGTACCTCCCAGATTTCTAAACTATCTTGTAGCCATCACAGCCATCTACAAAACTCAGAATATTCTAAAACTAGTAAGCAACTGCACCAACATGACAAATCTGTTCGCTTATGCAGCAGGATAGAATAGGAGGGGTTTCTGTACTACCCTGAACACAACCTGCCAGTCATTAGGAAAGCAGTGTGCATTGTTCGCACTGGGGGACGGAAGGGATCTGGAGAGAAGTGAGTCCTGCCTTGCCTTGTGATGTCTGTGTTGTCATCCTCGTAGTATCACATGAGGAAGAACAAGGGTTTTTTACTCATCCCTCCTGTCCCAAACCCTTTAGAAGTGTGTCCTTATTTTTGATGTTTTTCTCCATTTCTGCAAGCAGGACACTTATGGAAAGCGTGTTACGTGTCAGTTTCCATTTAGGCATGAGGGCTCTGGAACAAAATATTCAGTCTTTGAGATTATGTCAATCTTCTATTTAAATTGGATTCTTAGTTATTCATGGGGGAAGGGTGCAGCTGAAGAAGTCATATTGGGCATCTGGAGGTTTGAGAGGGCCTATTTCCTTAGCCAAAAAGAACAAGCACGTTTTGTGCTTCCTTGAGAGGTGTTTTTTTTCCCATTTGTCAAAAGAATAAAGGCTGTCTTCTGCCCAAAGGTTATTTAAATTGATGCCTGAGTGTATGAGATGAGAGCATGTGATGCAACTAATTCCTGGCGGCTAATGCTGCACGTCCCACTAAACATGGGCTGTCTTGCTACTTCCTTGAGAAGCAGTCAGTTGTGGGTCATATGTCTATCGTTACCAAATTGTATGCCTTTGGTGGAAACATCAAGGAATAGAGGCTGCTTTTTGGCAGATGCACTCAAAATGCCTTGGCATAGGAGCTGGGGGTAGTAGTAGGAGGTGTTGATGCCCTACCATTCAACTTTGAGGAAGTCTAGGTTGCTAACAAAGGGACAGAAATATGTCTGCTTGCCAGCTATGGCAAACCAGCATCCTTATGTGAAACCACCTCCTGTAATAAAGTGAGGTTTGAGATTTTTCTCGGGTAAAGAAGTCTACTGGTGGCAACATGCTACATTATAGGTAGTATGTAAAGGCATATAGTTGTTCCTAGGAAAACATTGCCTTAGAAATGCCGCTTTTTAGTGAGCAGACCTCTTCATCTCCAGTAAAAACAAGTAACAACTTGTTTGCTGAACTGTGACCTGTTTTGGAGTGACAGTCTTGCAGCTTGCTGAATCGACAGCTGGGCTTACCACTGTGCTGCCCGTAGCTGAGACCAAGCTTCACAAAGGCTTTGGAAGAATACATTTGTTTTCCTGCGCTGTTATTTCTCAGCAGGTTTTCAGTTGCTGTTCCCCGACTTTCTGTAGCCCTGAAGCTGCCCAGCCTGCTACTGTTTCAAGTTAGTTAGTTTCTAATGCACCTTCTTTAAACACCGTTAATGAAGGCTGGAAGACTCGAATAATATTTGATAAACTGAGAAAATCAATGAAAAGTTACTTAATAAAGCTTTTTGAGCTCTCTGGGTTAGCTAAGTGATTTAAATGTGACTTTTCTCTGCTTGAATCAACTGATGAACCTTTTATTTTGGTAGAAAAAACTGTGGGTGTTTTTTTAAAGGGGGAAGGCATATAAATGCTTTGTTCAGACCACCTTTCTAATAATAATTCACTATTCTGCAGACGAATTATGTGAGTTGACATCAAGAATCTGGCTAAAAAGGAAAATTATTCATCTCTTCTAAATGAGACGGTGCCAGTTGTGGGGATTAAGTGTTTATCCAGAAATTACATTATCTCTGAGCTAAATTTTGCTAAACATGCTATGAAATATTCTTGGCTGGCACAAACTATATGTTGGTGTCTGTGGTGATGGGGGTTTAAACTAGTTCCTTTTAAATCCTAGCAAGCAGCAGCTGAAACGCTGCTGAGTGACCTTTGGCATAGGGACCCATGAATGCCCCAAGTATGATTTCACTTTCACCACGTTCTTTGTGAATCTGAATGCTTGTCAAATCAGATGTGTGTTTAGACCTTTTCACTGAACGTGCTTGGAGGGAAAGAACAAAGCCTGGGGTCAACTTGGCATAATCCCTGCGTTTATCTTTATTCTATTTCAGTGGCTTGTGGGGGATGGAGTAACTATTCTCTATGAGGTGAAAGTGCAAGTAGAGTGTAGGTAGGCTATCCGTCTTTTCTTCCAGACTTTCCTAACAACCTAACTGGTCTCCTACGATTTACTTGCATTAATGTACAGCTGACTAAGCAGATTGCTGGTTGATCCATGTGATCTGCTATTTGTTCTACCCATCGCTATTTTGTAGCTGCTGCACCTACCCACGGATGCAGACAAACGCATATAGCTTGTCTTGGTTAGCACACGTAAAAATGGGTCTGTGTTACATAGTGCTTTGTTCTCCCCAGTGGAGCTGGGAGGGGAAATAACATGGATTTTTATACTACAACTACTTTTGCTTCAGTGCAAATCATCTTTTTATTTTAAGAGATGAACAGCTTCATATACTGTACAGTACATACATATTTTTTGCTTTTGCAGGGTATTAGTCATACTCAAGTAAGGAGTGACTAGGTCTGTTATTACCCATTCAAATTGGGAAAGCCTTTGTCTCTAAGGGAAGAACCGTAGAGTTCTAATAAGTGAGTGTTATAGACTTTTTGCAGTATTTTTAGATTTTACTCCTGTGGTAGATTCACTTCACAATATAGGATTGTTTCTGTGTGGAGCTGGAGTGGTCTGAATCTGTAAACGAGCTATTGTGTGGTAAAGTACAAGTGGGTGGAGGAACTATATGACAAAAGGCCTAGTTACCTTTACAGTTTGTTCGCTGTACCTCATACACTTTGTTTCAGAAGAAAAGCACTATTCAAAGACTTGAGTATAAGGAGGCAGTCTTTCACACGAGGCTTGTGGGAAATTTCTCTCTGACTTGCGGGTTTTCAGCTTGTGTAGATTTACCCTGCGCCTTCTGAGGCTTTGCCCGAAACGGCTTAACACGTCTCTCTGAACCCCCCCCCGCCTTGCGGGGTGAGCACTTCCTAATCTGACACTTTGGTCAATATTTTCCACCTTGCATGTGCACTTGTTTGGGGTTTTTCCTGTTTACTTTTTAATCAAACTTTGCAAAGTTTATTTTTAAGTAAAGAGGGGGTTTTGTTAGTTTTTAAGGGCTTCCAAACTAGGAAATAACTTGCCCTCATTAACTTCAGACATTAAAAGCAACATGAAGCAACAAGGAGATATCTTTTTTTTTTAACTAAACTGAATAAGAGTCATTCTGAAAGCATGAGTGTGCTTTTATATTTTTTTTAAATTAAACTTTGAAACTTGGTGTTCTCTGTGTTAAATCTGCAGTTCTCTTCAGCTTTGTCCACACGTTTCATGTTTGCTTTCTCTTTTCATAGCTTAGTGGATAAGTGCTTAAAAACCTGTTCATTCTGCTTGAAAGCAAATATGCTTCACTCAGCACCCAATTTTCAGATTTGAAACACTTTCACACAAAGACTTGCTGATGAGCTGGATGGTTTTTGCTTTGGTGGTTTTTTTGGTTTGTTTTTTTTTTTGTTGTTTGTTTTTTTTTTTTTAAGGAGAATTGAGTTACTTCAGTCCACCTTGGAAGAGAGGAGGAGGAGTGCTCTGGGGAGAGCATGGCTCTGCTTCTCTTGCCCGACCCAGGCGAGCTGGGGCGGCTGGAAGAGGAGCAGCTACTCTGCTCCTCTGCTGGACTTGAACACCCAGAGCAGGCTCCTGCTTCCATGGCAGGACCAACTGAAGGAGTCCTCATCATCACAGGTCACAGCCTGGCACATGAGCTGGAACTAACAGGCTTCAGCCCAGCAGAATAATTTTAAAATGAAGTAGCAGAGGCCTGGACCTATGCCCGCGTTAGCTGTCTGTGCTATGGAGGCAGTAGCCACTGGCAGGAGGGCAGAAGAGGTATTTGGGGTTAGGAAGCAGTCTGACAGGGTTTCAGCAATGGCTTTCATTCCTTGTTAGCCGCATCCTATCAAGTTTTGCATGTGTTGGAGGGAGACATTTTCGGCCTGCAGTCTGCTTAGTGCTACCAATAACTGCTCTAGGAGAGTAATTCCTGGGAACTTACTGTCATCATCATCTGTTGCTGCTTTAAGGAATAAGTTTAGTGCCTTTGTTCAACACTGCCAAGATGATTTTCCTCAGAATCTCAGACAGGCTGAGCAGCATGGTGTGCTTTTTTTTGTGTGGGTTCCCCCCGCCCGATTGTTCACCCTCCCTCTTCCCATCGCGACCTGCCATACTCTACTTTGGATGTTGCACTTACATACCGAGTGTCACCAACCTGCATCCAGAGGCCTACGTTTCTGACTGTAGTGTCTTTGTTGCATGCTTAGTTTAATTGTGTAATATTAATGACAGCAAGAACTCGCATCTTAAAACTCCCTTACTCTTTCAGGCTGTAAACCAGTAAGTTATATGTAGAATATCCACCTACAAATATATGCCACAATGCTTGCTGTTTGACAGTATAGCAAAACTCTGAGCAAGTCCACCATAGTTGAGTGAAACTGATATATGTTTTTTCCAAGATGTTTATGAGCTCTCATCTACTAATCTTGGGTACTTGCAAATAATACCAGAAAATCCTTTGCTTGTATTAATCAGAACTAAAAGGCAACAGTCAAATGTTCACTTTTGCAATATCAAGTTTTTTTAACTGGTAAATCAAACCTCCCTTTCTTAAAATGCCACTTATATTGTTATATTAATGGCAGGTTTGCTTCTCTTATTTTTGCCTCCTTCCTCTTCTGTCAGGCTATGATACTACATGCTATGCAAAAGTTTCTCTTTTCTTTATGTTCTCCTTTTCAAGACTGTTTCAGTCTTGAGATGTTATGGGAGGTTTTCTAGTAACTAATGCTACCATGGCTAGTCTATTGGCTGCCAAATCTGCTGTGTTGTCTTGGGGTTTTTTTAACTTCTAGTGGTGTGAAGGTGGGATTTAGAGAAGCAGCTTTACCAGCTGTGAAGTGAAAAGGCTGAACTGGAGGAGCGATGCTGAAGGAAACAAACCTGCTGTTTTGTACCTAGTTGCAAAGTAGTACATCCCGAGTTGCTTTTAGGGTCTTCCAAGGTCAAAATAACTTTTTTCTTTCTGCCAGCTTCAGGTGGGAAGACATGCAATAGAGAGATGAAGGAAGGGAGTAAATGAGTGGCAGAACAGGGAACAGCCAGTCAAACCTGCTACTAAGCAGCATTTCTTTTGGGTGATATGATTATTAAGGAGGTAACAGCGCTCTTGTTTAGACAGTGCTGAAAATCCATCACGGAAACAGCAAAACAATCTAGCTGTGTGCTGCTGATCTAATTTCACAAATGCAGTTTAGTTTAAAGAGGCAGCTAGATACTTCAGTAATACCAACAGTTGACAATTCACGAATGTAAACTTAACATGTCTGATCTTACATTTCTCTTACTGTCCTAAACACGAGTGCCTGGGGGAATAAACGAACTCTAATGTGCCTTAAAGGCTGTTGAATTTGGAACAGTTTAGACCATAAAGACACAGGCAGAAGTGCATTCAAAGCCACAGTTCCTGGTGGAAGAGCTGACCAGAAGCCTGCCATGTGGGCGTCCTTAAGCTTATCTGCCCCTGCAACTTGCCACACTGCAGAATCTTCCTGCTAATTTGGAAAGCCTGCCTTCTGAGGCCTGGAGCCCACTGGTGTAAAGTGTTTCTTCAAACTGTACTGAAATCTACATTTGCAGTAAGCTGCTATGCCCCACTATAGTTTTGAGCCCGTAAAGAATCTAAGCGTGTTGAACATGTGAATGGCCTCACTTTAAAATGTGAAAGAAGTGGTTTTGGCCCTAGGTTTCGCTCTGTCTGGGGACAGCGGAGTTGAGCCCTCTAGCATGTCTGGCTACTGGCATTCCCAAGGTTTTTGTTCCTACTTCAAGCTTTAGCTAAATAGTATAATTTGGTTATGTTGTAGAATACTTCATTCCAAAAGGAAAACTAGAAGTTATGTCATGTGTTCATTTAAAACTGGCTTTGATCCTATTTAAGTAGCAACTACTAAAGACTTAAACGAGCTAACAGCTCTGCACTGCTTGTATTGTGGAATTGTTTTCTGGGGTGTTTATTTGTTGGTTGGTTTGGGTTTTTTTTCTTGGACCCAATCCTGTCCCAGTAGCTAAGAGGGAGTACAGGGCAATCAAAATAATTACGAATTTATATGCTCAGGCAAAATAACAGAAAGGTTGCTACTGGGAATGACTTGACAAAGTGTTAGATGAAAGAAATAAAATTCCGATAAGCAAAGGATTAGGGAAAGCGTTAGCTCTGGTGGTCATGATGAAATCTGAGTAAAAGTGTGGGAATGACAGCTTTTGTGAGACTTCAAGAAGACAGAATAATGCAGAATCAATGTCACGTTATTTACAGCAATATTTCATTCAGATGTCCCTGTAACTGCTGCTTGAATCTATGCTTTTACATGCTGGTCCTTGACTGAAAATCATTCCTGGTCAAGCTGGCAGGCAACCCCGAGGAGAAAGAACTAATGAATTGTAGAGAGAGCTGTCACTCATCTTCTACCCTGTAGAATCCTGGTCACCAAGAAAGCTGGGTGCAGATGTACACCTCAATAGGCCAACTGTTGGCATCTCAAGGGTCAAGAACATAGCCTGTGCTCTTGCTCTTCTGTCCTCTTCTGTGACTGTGTCATATTGAGGGACTGAGAGAGAGAAGGATGTTAGCCTTCATAATTGTTGAACACGTGGTCCCAGTATTATTCTATGGGCAAGCAATTGGTGCGGTCCTCGGCTCTGTCAACAACTGGATCTATGGAAAGTCTAGGATGCGGACATTATTCTCTATTTTATCTCACAATTGGGACGGATTAAGAACAAGTGGTCAATTTACAGCAATTCAGGGAAGTGGTACTTTGTTGTCATATTGCAGTGTTTGAGCATGCCCTAACTCAAATTCTCCTGGCTTTTGTGGTGTAGGATTTTTTCTTTTTTTAAAGAATAGATTATTGTCTTTTTCTCAACCTTTATTTATTTAGTTTTCTAGTTTTTAAGTCCAGCACTATGTACATATATATAGCAGCTGGTGAAAAAATGTGGCACAACTATCATGTTTACTTATTAAAAAGAGAAATCCTTGTCAGCCGTTCCCTGCTCATACAGTTCATGAATGAGGGATATTTTCTCTGACCAGTTGTGTGCTGGAAATCATTCAGATGTGTTGCTATTTTTGAAGACAACTTCTGTAGGGCAGAATCTCTCCCTCCTTATGTATATCTAGAAACCATTTGCTTTTCATGCAGACTGAAACTTGTATGGAACGTAGTTCAGGAATTCAACTTGTGCTCTATTAGCAGGCTTTCTTATTATACTGACTCGCATTTTCTCATGAGAGTCCTTGTTTAGAAAAGGGTTTTTTAAAGGACTGTTCTCCCAGCACTTGCTTACAGCATGTGTATGTTTGGCCTATCAGCATGCCTATGTACTTTGGCTGTATAAACTGTAGGGTTGGCTCACAGACTAGAGCACCTAAATTTAGATGCCAGGGTGTGAGCTCATTGCCTGTGCTCCCATTATAGTCTTCAGAGACCTAGTCAGTGGACCTGAAGAGCTGTTCAACTGGCAGAACATAGGCATCTGCTTTAGCATGAGCCGAATAGTTCTTTAGATACCAGTGATTATAGTAGGAACTTAGGCAGCTAATTGATGTATAAATTCCTAAATCTAGGTTTTGTTATCTGTGAGCTGTATCTTACCCTAATGCTGTTTTTGATCTCTAACAGTTGAAAAACTTTTTGATGTTCTTATTGCTATTAAAACTCCCCTTGTGAGTTCTCTCCTGTGTTACTTTCTTTTTAAAATTAGAATCATGGTTGAAACTTCCTGAGTGCTAAAAGCTAAATCTTGAAGATGATACCTGTCTCAATGCTTTCTCTAACAGTCTGATCTTAAGTATCTTTCAGTTCTCTGGGACTCATAGACTGGTATCTCAGTTCAGCTGGGAAGCAGGCATTCTGCCTGCCCCATGCACCTCCCTTCAGAACATCTTGGTATTGACCTGTAGCTGGACCCATCTGACTTAAGTGAGGTTTCTGCTATCTCTTAATGGGAAATGAATGAGCTTCTTGCAATCAGTATGCTATCTTGAAGTCTTGTTAGGAAATAGCAATGAATTTGTCCTGTTTTCTCTTAGTCAATGCCATGTGCTATCAGAGTTGGTCACAACTAGTTTTTAACTAAAGATGTTAATTTCTGTTGATTACTTAAATAGTGCTTTTGTACTAAATTGATGATCACAAGTGAAACTGATGTGTGGGGCACTGAAGCAGGGAGGTTTGGTAATGGGAAAAGCTGTTTTGAAGTGTGAGATATCACTATGAAGAACTAAGTTTATATATATATTTTTTTTTAAATAGCAGTGAATTTTTCAGTGCAATGTCCTTGAGTTCAATGTGGTTAGAGTAATTGCTAGTTGTTTCAGATCACGAGAGTCAATTGTGTAACTGAGCAACTTAGACACAAAAGTGTCTTTTTTTACTCCCTTGTTCTTTCTTCATATTATATTGATATTTCCTTTTTAAAGGTTTCTTCATAACCAGAGAGCATCCCTCTGGATATTCAGACAGTCTGGATTTTGCTATGTCCTTGGTTATTGAGAGTGCATGCTAACCACAAGATACATTCTGTACTTAATTAGTGAAGTGGTTGGGGGGACACACAGAAAAGAACCTGAAGAATGGTGCTTAAACAAATAGATGGCTTTAGTTAAGTCTCCCACATCGTGCAAAGCTTTAGCTGAAATTCCTCCATCTTCTAATGTTCATACTGTACAGTGTTTTTTTTACAGTCTTTTTGACTTTATTTATGGAGACAAAGAGACTTCTGTTAGAACAGGAGTAAGTTTGTGCCATTGCAATAAATTAGTGGACTGGTGAAACACGCAGTAGGTATCCTGTAGGAATTCAGCTTGTAACCGTCTCCTGTAAAAATCTCAGATTCTGACGTCAAGTGATGGGATTGTTTGAACCGTCCCTTCAGATATAGATGTCTCAGGAGGAGACTAAGAAGGGACTGTAACTCCCTTCTCTCTCAATCTTCATGCCGGTTTTTTTCAGTGTCTTGTTCAGCAGATACAAATTCATGTAGCTTGACAATTATCTTTGTGCCTCCTTCTCTTTTTGAAACAGCAGTTTGTATCTATTTCTTGTGTCATGGCTTTTACTTGAGAATTTTCACATGATTTAAAATTATGGAGAAGCTAAGTCTATCTGCACAACTATATTAGAAGTTTTACATCCATTTCTCCAAATTGCCACTGAAAAGAACTAGTTTCATTTCATGGACTAAACATTGTATTAATCTATTTCTGTAGAAATAAAATCTCTTAAAGTTATACAAAAAGACCTATTAAAGTCACCAAATTCCTTCAATAGTCTGAAAATGTTTGAGTGAAAATGGTCTATGCAATGTTCTCTTTTGATCCTTTTATGTTGGTGTAGATTTTAAGTCTTTATGAAATGCCTTATTTTTTTTCAAAAACATGTTTTTATCTGTTCCAAGTATCCTTTTGAAGAATTCAAATCCACATGTTTGATAGCTAAATATATGAAACTTAATAGAAAAGAAACTGGTGGCCTGAAAATAATTTGTCCAATATGTAGCAGTAAGTAAGTGAGATTATCTACTCAGAAGGAATCTTCACTTGCTAACTTTTCATACTGACCTTTTGGGGATTTCAGTTTTGAATAGCTAGAGCTTCAGCTAGAATGTAATTACAGAAAACACTAAAAAGTTCCTCAGGCTCTAGTTGCTCGCTGCTATTAATGCGTATCTTAGAAAGGGTGGTCCTGAAAGACATTGAGGTTTGTGGTGGCTAAAACTGATTGTGAGCTTCCAGGACTCTCGGAAATGGCTCTTTGTTTACAGGAAAATGCTAAGGAAGTGGTGCTGCAGTTGTATATGTCACTAGTGAAGACCAGAGCTGGAATATCATGTTTGCTTATTGTGCCAGCTCTTCAGAATGGTTGCCAGCATAGCAAGATATACAGGAAAGATTGTGCCTGTGTTCATAATAAAAACCAACCAAACAACAAAAAACCCCAAACCACCACCAAGCAAAAAAATTATATAAAAATTGCACTAAAACTATTAGTGCTGAGAATAAAAAACCTGAAAGAGTGGGAAGTGTTGTGGTAAGTCTCATAGCTTAAAGGAAGGAAGATGTGAAAGCTGTAGTTTGGTAGTTCTAGCAGGCAAAGGTGCATATATGTTGCTTCTCAGTAGCTACTTTTAGCATACCTTCTGCTTCTATGTGCCAGATCTTAAAAGACAATTAAAACTGGGAAATTTACCAAAAGCTGATTTGTGATGTCCGTAAGTAAATTTCTTAAATGGGCTTAAAAAGCCTTTCTAAATAGTAGGTTCCAGATTAACCAGAAACTGTGGACTTCTCTAGTTGGTGGGTGAAACTTCTGTGATCTGTGCTACTCAAGATATCAGACTAGATCATCATGCTCCTATCTGTTTTTTAACCAGGGATGGGGGAAACACAATTCTTTTCACATTTGTGAATGAATTACAGTCTAGATACAAAATCTCCAGTATTTGTGTTCTGAGAAACTTTTCCAAATACTGGTTGCTTAAGAAAAGTTAAGAAAACCTTACTCAGATGCAGTTTAGTTAAGACAACATGCATGCAATACATCTCTAGGTTTGGAGAATATATGCAGTCCCTTTCTTAAATATTCTTTTAGATGATAACTTGACTGTCTATCTTCTGCACTTTGTCTTTGCTTAAAATAAGTATGCCTGCATCCCTCTCCCATGGCAAAAGTACATTGCTGTGAAGCAGTTGGTGAGTAGCATTGGTATCTGTGATGGCTTTCCACAGATAGTACCGGGGAAATCTGGGAGCTGTTAGGGGGTTGTTACTTGCCCCAACAGACAAATGGAAGTGAGTTAATAGCTGATTCTTACACCACTTCAACAATTGTGTTGTGTGTGATGTCTAAAGGGTTGTAGGAGGATGTCTGGATTCTTGGGGTTATATCAGGAGAACAGCAAGTAAAACTTCTACTCGGCTAGAACTGTAGATTACTTATCTGTTCAAATATCAGACCTCTGAGTTTTTGAACAATGCACCTGGCCATACTTTCTCTAGGGGCTGGATGCTGCCAGGTTCACTTTCTCGGTCACACGTGTGGCAGACTGCCCACAGTAAGCTGGAGATGCTCTTGGTCTACACCTGGTGTCCCAGATTTCTTTCAACCATATTGTTGTATTGGGAAGAAAAATAGATAATCCCACTGTACAATGTATTAGTTGCCGTTGGCAGCTAAGAACTCAGCAACGAGTGAGTGTACTGTTAACTTCCCTCTGTTACAAGATTATTTTTTTTCCCCAAGACGTTTGACTATTTTTTTTAAAGCCAGCTTCAAACATGACATGCTATTGACTGGGGTGGAAAGGTAAAGCATGCATTACTAATACCGCAGGTCTTTTCTGCTGTTTATTGAGTGGAATAACTGATGAAGGTGATTGTTTGATCCTTGCTCATGTGCCAATGCACCTTAAACCTCTGCCGTTACCAAGAAAGGCTGCAATTTCACTTTGTATAGCACTGTGCAGATCTAGTACTTTTGATTTTAAAGCAAACACCACCACTGTGTGCGCCCCCCAGTATCAGTTAGATACTGCAGCCTCCAGAAGGGAAGAAAAACAGTTGCTGTGCTTCAAATGGATCAGTAAGGAGAAAGGAACTATGCTGGTAGCCAGCATCCCTGCAACTCTGTAGTTGCCAGGTATTTTGCAAAGTGATGATGATGATGTGAAATCGTTATCTTTTGCCCATTCCTCTCTTGAATGCACTCTTCTATAGGCTCTTGTTAGTGCAGTTGGTAGCCAGTATATAATGGACGTAACCTGCAGTGCCACAGATCCAACATGTTTGCTTTTTCTCTGAGCTGGTTTTCTGCTAAATGTGTGTGCTTTTTGGTTATGTACCCTGTGCTTCAGCATACCTAAGGTGCCTTGCCTTCTAGAAGCACAGCCCAACCTGACCCTTAACTGCATAGCTGGCAAATGGCACTGGTGTTCGCCAGGATCAGCTTTGAAGTGCTGGCAGCCCCAGGAG
Source organism: Gavia stellata (assembly GCF_030936135.1). Lineage (NCBI taxonomy): Eukaryota > Metazoa > Chordata > Aves > Gaviiformes > Gaviidae > Gavia > Gavia stellata. The sequence continues at coordinate 16,865,457 of NC_082599.1, read as the reverse complement.
CTTGTCTGCTTTCTGTATTGTGCAGGAGTTGTCTGTGGGACTCTACTTGATGACAGTAATACTGTACGAGATTACTCCCCACTGATCAACCAATGTCTGCTTTACTCGATATGAACAAGTAATATTTCATAACTTTACTAATAACAACCTCCTCCCAAAAACCTTTGTTCTGTTTCATTTTCAGGAAGAGTTACCTGAGGAGGAAAATCCACATGCAGTGCAGCTCTGTTCAATGTAGCATGTAACTTTTTGTAACTCTTCACTGACTTCTGCAATCTCAATCATTGGTTGCACCTCTACAAATTACTTTGCCGCAAGCAACAGAGTTATAGTTGCTTTGGTTCAGGAAATCTGGTTCTTTCCTAACTTGATAAACTCTTGAAAAGAACAGGTTTACTTAAGGTCTAGTTTAGCGCACACAATATGTGCCATAGGCTTTCCATGACTGCATCTTGTTTAAGTTGGAAACTCTGTAGGAAGTATATCCTACTTGAATTTTTCTTTTAGTTTTGGGAGAGTGTTCTTTACCTTCTCAGATAAAAATTTGGGCTTTCAACAGCATAAACCAAAATACCAAGTTCTGGATGTTGTAGGTATTTTAATGTATTTGTTTTGGCCCAAATGTAGGGACATACATGACAGGAAAATGTTTTGGTTTTTGTAAATTGGTTAGACATATTCCTTTTTTTGGAGTATGTGATTGTTCTGGTGTATTCTTGTTGCAGTAGTGTGTAACAGTAGTTGAACTGAATCAACACAGTCTCTGTTGGTATAACTCCAGCATTGAGGTGTTGATCAGGTGCAGGGAAAAAAAAATCCATGATCTAGGCTAGAAGAACTCAACTGAAGTTTAGACCAGGCTGCATCCATTTCATCCCTAACTTTCTCTTAACTACATAGTTCCTTGTGCCTTTTCTTTTTTGTCTTTTCTCCCAGTTCTTGCATTCTCGCTATGCTCTTTCGCTGATTTCTGTTTATATTGCAAAGATAATGAAAAGTGGATGCTTTTTGGGTTTGGGGCCCAAGTGGACCTTACGGTTCTGGAACTGTGTGGGGTTTTTTCCCTTTCTTTCCTCTTCTCCCCAGACTTCCCCCCTCCCCACCCCAACCTAACTGGGGTGTTTAGCTCTAGCAGTAGTCTAAACCTGATTTCTGGTGAAGTAGGAAAAAGCTTCTGCCAGCTACGCAAGTGTAGAAGATCTGTATAAATTGCTGAATGTGATGAATATACCAAATATACAAATATGAAATTCAGCCTTGGTTTTGTTTTAGGATGGTGCTCAGGAGTCAAACTTGTAACATTTTCAGTAAGGTCAGTAATGACCCAGAATTGTCCTGTAATAATCGCGTAGAGTTGTATTGTATTTGCTAGCGACAGGGACATCTATATTAAATAACTTTTTGTAATGGGAGTTTCTTTGAACTAGTTAAGTACTTTCTTGTTACTTTGAACAGGTCAGTAAAATTTATGTTATTTTTAAAGTAAAAAGCAAACCTGTTGCTTACAACTTCAGTATTTTAGTAGTTTCCTTGCTGCTAAGTAACAGCAGCAAGTTCCTGCTGCTGTGGAATCCAGATAAAAATTAAATAATGACAATCTTGGTAACTGATAGGCATCTCTTGTCCTGTGACTGGATTAATTGTTAACAACATTATCGTATCTGTCAGATTTCCTTAGAGGTATATCAAGCAATTTTTCGTAAAGTAAGACCCCTGCTGTGGTGCCTACTGGAGTCTGCACAGCTGGTCACTATTTTCCAGTGGGTATTTTGAACCACCAAAGGCAGCAGTTACATGATGAGGGACCGTTTAAAACCTGTATGGTCTGCACTTACTTTAGTTGAGCTGTATAGTTAAGTGAAGCAGCTTCAAATGAGTCAAACAGTTTTTGGGTAGGTTCAAAGTGTTTCCTGAGGAGTAACTTCTGGAAAGGACCCATAAGGAATTTCTTTTAAATGCTTAGCCATGTTTTTGATACCCTGAGCTGTAACAGTTTTTCAGTGTAGAAAGCAGGCAACTGTCAGGCATCGTTTGGAAAGTTAATGAATATTAAGGGAGAGGAAAAAGAAGGAAAAAGTTTTATTCAGATGAAAAGTTCTATCCTAAAACTGTTACCACTACTATAGATCCATCCCCCTGTGTAACCAGTATGAAAAGCATGGAACAAATGCAGTTTTTGCCCCAAGCTTACAATCCGTAGGAGTTTGGGAAAGAGTCCCATAAAGAGTATTTCTATAGCTTCGAGCTCCAAAAAAACCCCACCCCAATTTAAAATGTGGTTGGGATAGATGAAACAAACCATGAAGCATACTAATGCAAAGATGTCTGACAGTCTGTTTTGCAGCTCATTTCCAGGCAAAATGTGTGGCATTTAGCTGGTGGTAAGAAGCTGTTCAGACTCCAGTTCAGTAATTCAGGGTTTCAGAATCTAGGTATTTACATTTAGAAATAAATGTCACTGGTATTAGTTTTGCTATTTCTGATTCTGGGTTGCCACATGCTATTGTTATATTAATAAATAGCACAGCCAGCAAAATATATTGGGTATGGCAAGAGGCACTATTAAAGGCTTCCACTGTTACCTGTGGAGGTGAGCTGTAAATGAAGAGCTCAACTTGTGTTTTGAACCGGAGAACACAACTTTGCTGCTGTACTTTCAGTGATCCAAACCTGAAAGCTGTTACCTTGTTGAGTTAGCAGCTTTTTGGGGATGGTAGTGCAGCTTGCTAATAAATTATGTTTAAAAGGACCAAACTTCTTGAAATGTTGTGATGCTTCTATGTTATTGCACTATATAAACATGTTGTGCTGCATCCGTCCCTTCCTTCCAGTCTACCCCTGGAGTGAGACAGGCAAAAATTGGTAATTTGTCTTCTATGATCCTGTACCATCAATAGTCTCAGTAGAGAGAACTACTGCAGTTCTAATTGCAGTCCCGAGAAGCTGATCTTGTTATGTTTTCGCACTTCTGTAGTATTTGTATGGATGCCTCTTTGTGTATGCCAAAAGGCACCAAAGGACTGTATTTTCTAGACAATACTAATCTGGACATGGGTGGCCTCTTAAATTTTTTTTCTGCTTTTCCCCCAACTTACCCCACTTTTACAAATGTCAGTGAGGGGGGAGAAAGAGGACCACAGGGACGTGAAGTTATGTCTGCTTTAGCTGTTGAACTCTTAACTTCTTGAGGTGTAGGAACGATACTTAGCCTTATCTTGAGTGGGCATTCCCGTGGTTCTTTTATTGTGCTCTAAATGTTTTTAATGGCGTACTTAACAATTCGAGACAAACTTTCTGCACAGAGATGTCTTCAGAAGCCAAGTTTGGTAATTTGCTTCTGTTACTTAAGCTCAAACCTTTCCATTAGAAATAGGGTAAGCCATTCCAAGAGTAGCATGTCCCAAGGTGAGAGTATTTTCTACAGATAACTGCTTGGTCTTATGTCAGGAGAGGAACCCCCTCTTTTAGGGCATCTCAGAACTAACTTTCAGCAAGATCAGGGAAGTAGACACTGTGATATATTCTCGTTGTCCAAGTAGTGTTACGTAGTCACTTGGAATAAGAAATAAGGACGGAATTGGTGAATAGGTTGTAAATCCAGAATCTGTTGCTGCATGCTGATGTGTCTCGTTGTTCAGCATGTATATTGCCATATGCTGTATGGTCTCAAATAGCTGTGTGTTCTGAAGATTTTCAAAACAGAAGGTTTTTTGCTGTTTCTCAAGCATTAGGTCACCACTGCATTTGGACAAAAAGCTTTGAAACACAGCCACCTGTTCACAAGTTGCTTTATGAAATCAGTTACTTCATATTTACCCATATAGATATCTAAGCACATTTATACAGCGTATTCTTGCACTGTGTAGTACCTAACAGTTATGATGAACTTGGATTCAGTCAGTGTTCCTGTTGGTCATCTAGGAATGATCAAATTCAGAGGTAATAAGTAAACAAGATGGATTTCCTTGTTCCTGTAGTGTTGCAATTCCTGTACATTTCAAGTTCTCAAACTTAATGGCCCTTTGTCCAGTATGGAAGCATCCACAGACTTTCCTGAACCACAGTTAAATATACTAAGAAGTAATTTATTCTTTTTCTCTGAAGGTGTCTGGCCTAGAGGTGAAAAAAGTCCTTATCCTGATACTGAAGTATTTATCGTAAAGTTACCTGTTCACTGACCTATGTGAAACAGAATGATTCTCTTGGTGTGATCTCTCATGATTGTCATCCCTGTTCTGTTAATATAAAGTTTTATTGTGTTTGTTTTGAATAAGAAAAGAGATTTCTGCTGTTATATGCAATTAACTCACTTTAAATGCACTATTTAGAAGGGAGAAAGTTTTGGCTTAGTAGATGGATTTAGTTGTGAAGCACAGAAAACTTGTCTGTGAAGCTGTGGATGGGGGAAATGAAGTTGATGTTCCAGCCATCTGTTGATACCTTGTCCCAAAGCACTACTGTACTTCAGAGAAAGTAGGACACCAAAGCCAAGATAGTAGTGTACTGAAAACTTGTCCTGGTTACAGTGGTTTCAGCAGTGTTGGTCAGAGGTGTGGCACTGTGACTTGTGACTGATACAGCTATGGCAGTAAAGTTCCTGAAATCACATAGGAGTTTATATTGACAAAACTGTGATTTTTCCTGTAACACGTTTGGAGATACTAAGATAAGCCAGTAAATGTTACCAGAACTGCCCTTTTCTTAAGCAGACTGTGCAGGTCATCACTTGGCTGCTTGTATTATACTGGCAAAGCCTTTCAATTTCAAATCTCAAGCTGCACAGAGTGGAACAGGACTTTTGAGCATGTAGAGCACGGGCTTCCTTGCCCATGGGTCTGAAGGATAGCGTAGCACTACCACCTTTTGTGGTGGCGTACAGCGGCTCCAGCGGTTGTCTAACCCGCTGACCGAACGCAAGAACTGAGGGCCGTACCCGAATAAAACTGCACATTTGGAGAACCAGGCTTTTCTCCTCAAGCCTGACTGTTAATTTCTCATCAGTTTAACTTCTGCTGTGTCATGCCCTTTATTTTAATAGCTGTGATTCACTATATGTGCAGCAGCATATTTTGCTAGGTTCAAATAATAGCCTTCACTCAGTCGTGGCCGCGCTTCTGCATCTAGCTCTAGCTGTGAGCGGCGTTGGGTTACTCACGAGAGGAAGGGCGTGGAGGAAATGTGATACGGCTTGACAAATGGCCTGTAACCCTTTTAGCCTGAACCTGCCAGAACATACACGCATAGTCAAGGCCATATGCTGCTTAAAGATTATTTTATGTATGAAAAGAGAAGAGCAGCTGGCAGACTATCTAATATAAGGGAGTTTGTGGAGTTGAGATGTCCCAGGCCTGAAGCTTCAGGCTTCTGGGAACCAGCCTAGTCACAGGAAAGCTGATGTGACTTAAGGCTTTAATTCAAGGGGAGAAAATCAGTTCTAAGTTGTGGTGTTTTTTTTTTTTTTTTAAAGGAGCTTAAGAAAAACAGGAAGAATGATCAGAAACCATACTTTAAGTACAGGTGATTGGTGTGGTGCTTTTTCTGAGGGAATAGTAGCTGATAAAAGCAGAATGAAAACACTCCCATACAAATGGAGGGACTCGTAACGTGTTTGAATATACGCTATGAAGCCTGAATGTGGAAGAGCAGCCCTGAGCGAGAATTGAAAGTATTGGAATAAGATGTTTTCTGTTTCTTGGCCCAACTTGGTTTTGTATTTTTCCCTAGTAAATCTCACAGGTTAATTTTTGAATACTGTCATTCGTTTTCAGTTAATAGTAAGACGAACTCAAGCCAAGCAGATTCATGCTCTTAAGTATCTTGTAAAGACCTCCTGCCTCCATGATGCATTGAAGAAATGATTCCAGGCATTATGGCGACATAAAAACCCTAAAGGAAAGTGTGTACATAACTGTCAAACACTGTGTTGAGAGGCTCTAGGCTTTATTGAAGTCTCAGTGTTCCCCTGGCAGACTTGTTTGCCATCTTGCTAGTCAAAGAGCAGCGAAGGGGATGACTTTATTAGGGTGTTACCAGAAAAGCACTGGAAGGAGCCATGTTCTCAAAAACATTTATTGTGTGCACTTTACAACCATTTACCTTACATTTACCTGGGCTGAAGATGTTTCTGTGTAACTGTTGGTTTGTTGTCAGTTCATCCTCTACCATCCACAGTGGGCCTTCTCCTCAACTGCATATCTCCTTCTGTATCATACTGTAGGTGAAGAAGAAAAGCAGGAATATTTTTCCGGTGTTTGGGGTAGATTCAGCCAGGAGTGGCCTTGGGTTCTGTTTCAGAGCTGCCACACCCATCCTAGGGAGGTGGGCTGCAGTGAGAGGGATGCACAGGGAAGCAGGCATGACAGGAGACATGGCAGACTCTGTCCTGTGAGATGAGGGATGAGATGCACTGGTTTCATCTTAATTTAATGTGAAATGTGGGGGAAGGTTGTGGAGAGGGATTCTAAGCTCTGTATTACATAAACGTATAAGATTCTGGAACTACCTTTGTGTGAAGGAAGCATTATGTAACAGCATAAAATATTAATATGATATTTTCAGCAAGCAGAAAAATTTAAGATTTAACACAACTAATACTTATCATGGTCAGCTGTATTAAAGCAACTGGATTTGTATGATTAAAAAACCTAAGAACTGCCTATTATGTTCAAGGGAGTCTCTCCCTGTGTGTCTTCTGTACTCCCATCCTTTCATCTTCTATCGTTTGCTTCCCCTCTTTTGGGGGAGGGAGATGCTACATGACTTCTATGGATTTAAGACGTTTTATAGATTTGCAGTAACTTTTTGTAAATATTAACTGTTAATGATGGCTTCCTCCTGAAAATACATTTTATGGTTGGGCACCTTGTGGAAAAATTCACTTAAGTTTTCTGACAGTGATTTCTGATGTTCCATTTGCTGGGGGGGCGGCCAAAGTGGGGAAATCAGTTTGGCTGCAAGTTCCATGTTGGATGTGTTTTGCTAACAAAGGTCAACGCATACATTTTCGCTTCAGGAGTGTTTGAAACTTGTCTTTGCTAGACCTCTGGAAGAAGCAGTTTGTTAAGCTTCATTGACTATTGAATAGGATTTTAGTGAATGGTTAAATCGCTTTGTATGTGAACTATGACTCTTTTATGACCTGTTTAAAACTAATTAACACACCATTCTTACTGGAAGCAACTTGTGAGTTTTGACTTTGAACAAAAAAAAACCCACTTCAGCAAGAACTAAACTCCTTCATTAGACTTTAGTCCACTTCAAAAAAAATCTCCTCTGCATCAGAAGTATGAAACCAACACCCTCTAATTTTCTCTCTTATTTTATTCATCCTTTTTTCTCACTTGCAGCTAGTCATAATAAAATACTTTATGTTCTACCACGGGAGGGATGGCAATAGCAGCACATGTGGAAGTCTGACCTTTAAAGGTCCCTTCCAACCCAAACTGTTCCATGATTCTATAATTCTAAGTTTTGAGGCAGAAGCATATACTGCGCTGCTTCATAATTCATGTCCAAATAGAATTCTCATTCATACTCTAAAGTAAGAAGGCTTAAACTCTAAACAACTCAATATTAAATAGACTTTCCATACTATTGCATTAATAATGTGACTTCTATGAAAAGGCTTTAGTTACCCATACTTGTTCCAAAGTCATGAATCTGAAAAAGTTGCACTTGATTGATTTAAACATATGATTAGAAGTTACCCCTTTAACTGTTGAATAACTCTCCTATGGAAGTCAAGTCTTCTAAAGATTTTTATGAACTTCTAAATTATTTGGTAGGTGGATCCTAACTGAGTGTTCCTCTCAGAAAAAAAACCCCTGCTGTTAAGCAGAGAACTTAGAAAAGCGAAGGAGGAGAAAAGTATAAAGTACTTTAAATCATGCTGCTAGTTGGGGTATGCTGCTCTTCAGTTGAGAGAAGATTTTCATCACATTTGGTGGCATAAAGAAATTTAATCCGTAGCAAAAAGTAAATGAAGTATTACTACCAAACTTGAAATCACAGTTGATGGGGTTCTATTTTTATGTCTGTTTGTTTTGGTGGTTTGGTTTTTTTAACTTGATGTTAGCTTCTTATTTCTTATCCTGATCAGTTTTACAAGTCATGCATAACATTTCAGGAGCAGTGTCAAAATAGATGCCTTCAGTTTCTTTATCTAAAAATGTCATTCTTTCCTGTTGGGCAATCCTTTGCCTAATGAATGCCTGAAAATTACTTTTAGTATCAACATCAAGTATGTCTTAAGTCTTCCTCCCCCTGTCTCAATGTCTGTTTAGAATGTATAATTTAAAATATGAGCTGCTTCTGAGGCCTTCCCAAGCTATCTGTCTATATTAAATATTGGAGAGTCAGTTCTAATCACTAGCATAGTGGGCAAGCTTGCACCGCTTTGTGTGTTAGAGCATGCATTTGTGGCACATACCGCCAAGAAGAAATCTGATTTCCAGTAACTGGGTGGCAAAGAAAGAGTCTGAAGCCACTACAGCTAAAAAATAAGGAACCTGAGGGGATGAAGAAAACAGACTGGGTTATATCTTTGTGTTCCTTTTTAAATGTTCTTGGCAGACGAACATTTAGCCATTTAAGTTTGGAAAAAGTAAAGCTATTTTTTTTTCCCCAAGTCTTGAGACATAATTCCAGCTTCTTTAATGTTCAGCACCCTGGATCCCTTTTCTACTCTTATCTTATTAAAAACAAACAAACACAAATCATGACACCATGACATTGTAACTATGTGAACTTTTTTGGGGGGTAGGTGATAATATTGATTTTAAAGCAAAGCATGCATGTAAGTTCAAGATCAGACTGTAATACTAGTGGTAAGTAGATGCTGAAGGGTCACAGTTTGTGCTGCTTAAGTCTGAAAAGGTAAGTAAAAAATACTTGGAGTAGAGCACCAATATGTACATCTTCAGATTTAAGAGCCCTCCAGTGGCTAAGTACATCTTTCACTTACGCAGATGAAAACAGTGTGGACTAACATTGTTTTATAAAGGTGGGACTAAATACATTTGTAAGATTTCCTTTACACTTGTGTCTGTTTAGGCTTTATCCTATTTAATGCCCTGTTGTATTGCAAAAGGAAAAGGTGGCAGAAGTGTTTTTGTTGTGGGCATCTCCCCCCTGTCCCCACCCCCTGTCCTTTTTTTGGTTTGTTTTAGGGTTCGCTGATAAAGTGGTAGCATTTACCAAAAGCCCGTGAGATAATTGGTTTTTAAAACAGTGGCTTGGATGTCTTGTTTTCTTAATGTTATGCTAGAGTTATGCTGAATCTCCTTGATTGTAAGAGTACTGCCACCACTAGTCAAACACTGAGTTACTGCTGTGACTGTTACTTGCCGCTGTAGCATGATGTAAGGCTCCCTCTCATCCTCGCTAAACAAAAAAAAAATAGTTGCTTGGAGTTCCTTGCAATCTTCCTGTTGATTCCAGTCTGTTCTGGAGAACAGCATTACATTTTCTTTGCTGTGGTTTTGTGTGTGGGTAGGGGTTTTGGGACTTTTGTGTGTCTTTCAGGAACTTCTGTATATTAGAGATCGACAGTAGAGACAGCTGGCTGATTGCTCATGTGGTCTTTAGCAGGCAGATGGAGCAAAAAGCATGTCAGTCTTTTTGGCACTATTTCAGCTACACTTGCCGTCTGCACAAAGGACTTTTGTATTTTCTGTTGCAGTGAGGATCCTTGTATAGCAAAACAAATCATGATGGGAAAATTAAGTGTATGGGGGTATTTGTACCCCTTGTGACTATTCGCTATTGTAATCCTGTTCAGCCTGTGATAGACTTCATGTTGAAACCTTTGTTCTCTCCCAGGGAATAGTGCAAGGCCTCATCTTACGTCTTAGAGTAAAGCACACAAGATCAAGAAGCCTAGAGGTCCAGACTCCAGAAGAGTATGCTTATTCATGTATGCTGGGGAGTAACGGCCTTTTTATATCTCTATGAACAAAACCATGCAAAGCATCTAAGAATTTGGGAGCAAGGGGTGCTGGGGGAAACTATTTTTGAGACTGTTTGAATATCATTACAGGGAGGTAATTTCTGTTAGACATCAGTCTGTTATTTGGGTTACCCCAGGACAATAGTAGGAAACTTCTTAAAAGTGTGTTTTCCCTGCCCTCACTGTTTGTTAAATTCTGAAGATTAATATCCTCACGCTAAAAAGGTAAATGTAAGATAGCATCATGCCTTGAGGAAGTGGAGACTTGTTCCTTTAATTTACAGTCTTCAGTATGTATTTTTATCACTTAAGATCCAGAAACTATGACACAGACTTACAAGAAGTGGAGAGTGTTCTCTGACTATGATAGAGAGAAAAAAATTAAGGGGGATAGTAAAGTCCTAGAGTATTTCTGACTTTATGTAAAAATGAGATTTGTGAGGCTGCTTGTTAGGCTTTTTTGGCTGCCTCTGCTGTACCCATTTTCTGTTAGAAACCTTTAGTGGGATTATGGACTACTTACACCTTGCTGAAAGCTTTTTACTTTAGAACAGCAATGCCTCTGAGGGGGCTGGGATGTGTCCAGAACCACTTTCGCACATGTTGAGTTGTTGCACCATTTCGTGAAGAAATGGCCTTGTTTAAAGTTTCACAGGAGGTCATGAGTAGGGAATCCGGAAACAATTACACTTCTGTCTTTTTGCATGTTAACTACATCTTCATCTCATGGAATTTATCTAAATGAACTCATTGGAGGAAGAAATTTAGCTTAGGAACTTCTGTCTGGTGGACAGAAAACAGCAGCCTCAGACAATTGGAGTTAAGTTTTCTTGCTTGTTTTTGTTTCTACTTGATTTTCTATTTCTCAGCAGAAGAAAGCTGATAATGTTTTCCTTTGAATCTAAAAACTGATCTATATTTAACCATAAGGTCTATATTTCAATATAAGATATGCAGTGTTTTATCTTGACACCTCTTCATGCACCAGTTTCAGAATTTAACCTGATAATAATTTTTCTCTTCACTTAAATATTTAACTTAAGGTTCTGGGTCTGTAAGTTTTAGGATTGAATTTAGAAAACTAAACCAGAGTTTTTGTCTTTCATCTGTTTTCTGTACAACATGAGGTAGCATGTGCGCACAAATTGTGCGGATACGCTAATGTGTATGTATATATGTTGAATGGGCTTTGCAGAATTGAAGGGGCACAGGTGCATTGCTCCCATCTGTCCAGAACTTCTGCATAACTGTGGAAGGCGTAAAACCTTTTAAGTGATCGGCAAACTGCTCATGCAGTATGGTTTAACTGAGTCTTTGGATTAGATAGATGTTTTCAGTAAATAATTGAAATACACATTCTGTTTATCACCTTCATTGCACAAGATGTAAGATCTGTAAAATGTACAGCTTTCAAATACTTGAAGCAGCTTTCAGCCAGTTTAGAAAAGTTGGTTCCAGTGCACTGAAGAACTCAGTCTTCTATGGCAGACTAAAATTTTTCCTGGAGTTCTTGGTGGTATTCCTCACATACTACTGTGTCCATCAGGTGCTTCTGGGACCGAATAATTGTAGCCTGGGGGATTTTATGTTATCTCTCTTAATGTATGCAAGTGGTGGGGTTGTATGTGAATATTTTTTTCTGTGTGTATGTATGTTTAGGAAGGGATGGTATTGCTTTAATCTGTGTGCTTCTCTGAGCTATCTGTAATCATTCAAGTTGGCAAGGTGGTTGTTGCTCCTCAGCAGCTCCTGAGGATGGAGAATAACACTTCTATAGCTTGTTAGCCTCCGCTTTGGTTAGAAGCCTATCTCAGTTCAGCTAGACAGCCATTTACACCTGAGTTTAAGTTTACAGTGTCTCTTTCAAATGCGTTAAGCAGAGCAGCCTTTGCGTCTTGAGCAAGGATATGTGAAAGAAATGGCCATGTCTCAGAAAATCCTTAGTTAAGTTACCTTTGTTCTCAAGTTGAAAGAAATAAGGTAGTTCTGTTTTTCGTGTTGAAAAAGGGTAACTTACGGCTTACCTAACATTGAACAATGAAAACTGCTGCTGAGTTGAAGTATGAAGCACACCATGGCCAGAGTTTTGTGAAAGCATCAAGTGTAATGCATGGTCAAATCATGAGGAGGACTTAAAGTAGAGGTGGTTCTTTTCTTGTATATTCCTGCCTCAGGGTATTGAAGGATAAGTGTGGTATGGAAGGATAAGTGTTCTTTTAAAGTAATCATAACCAACCTATCTTCAATAACCTTGATCTACCTGGGCGAAGAAATGAATGCCGGTCTCGTGTTACACTCTTCAAGAAATTTCACAAGGTGCAGAAGTTGAGCTCAATTTCGCTAGCTGTAAGGAAGCCTGGTTTTTTTTATAGCTAACCACTTCAGTATTTCCACACTGAATCTCACTACTGTTTCTGTTAGTCATTTTTCCACCTTTTTTTTTTTCTTCTTTCTCCGCGAGTGTGGGTAAAGTACTTGCTGACAAAGTGAAACAGGTGACTGCTTTAACCTTGCTGGACCTGCCTAGTTTGAAGGATTTGGAGGTTTGGTGTGTGTCCTCCTTGTAGTAAACACTGTTTCCTCACAAATAACGCACTTGCTCTTCCTTGCTACCCTGAAAGAACCGTAGTGAGGAAGAATCTGTCCACCCTATGGAGGAAAAATAAATCTCATCTTCATTTTTTCCTAGTGTCTCTGATTCCTGTGCTGTCACCAGATTCAAATGGAGTAGTTGTGTTCAGTTTTTGTTGCTATCTAGCTCTGGTAATCAGTGTCTTCCTCTTCTGAATGAATAATTTTCCAGGGTAATGGTATACACTGGCTTTAAGGTTGCTTGATGGTGAATGAAGAGTGTGTGTTTGGTTTTGGAGGCTTTTTGTTTGTTTGGGGTTTTGGTTTCTTGTTTGTTTATTTTTTCATGTGACTGACACTTTATGTAGAGCGTCTCCCACTTACTGTCCTTTGGATATAACTCTATAACTTAGAGCCATTTAGGTAATTTGCAGCCCCTGAGTATTGTCAGCAACATCCAACCCCTTACAGCAGATGGCTGTTAGGCTTTAGGTTACTATGAAAAATTCTGTACAATAATGATAATCTGCTTTCTGTACTTATCAAGAACATACCTGTCTAATGTTTAGGATATTACTTGCTGCTTTTGACTGCCATTTTCATATAATCTTTAAAAGTACTACATAGGTTAATGTGGAATCACTTGTTTGTTTTGTTGGTAAACAAAGATAGTCACCAGCTTCTTGCAGTAGAGTAGATGATTGAAGAAGTTCCATGTGTCTATATAAGGCCAAATTTAAAGACTTGCCCCAAAAGTATTTGGAGAGCTCTTCTAAGGCTTGATCCAAAGGTGTTTCACTTATTGTTAGCGTCTCCTCAAATTGACTTCCATTTCAGTTAGTACCCTCATAAATAGCTCACTGCTTTGGCTATACTACTTGTTCCGTGGGTTGTGATAATAACAAATGTTATGATTGGCATTTTAAGAAGTAGTATGGACCAAAGTACTTTCTATCAAGAGTCTCTGAAATTGTTAGAAACTTCTTGGCAGTATTTAGCTCCTGATGCCTTTTTTCATGTCTGACTTCAGTTCAGGTTCCTTTTAGGTAAATACAGGATCAGAAGTTAAAATTTTATTTTGGTGAACTGCATTTTCTAGGCTACCCTGATTCCTTCTCAGTGTGGTGGATATCCTTGTTGAAAGTTCAGAGAAAAGTTGTAGGATGTGTTATAACTTTAATGTACTCAAGTAAGCATATACAAGAGAAAAAAATCTTCCCAGGCTGTAGAGAAAATGCTAACTGCATACAGTAAATGTACTGTTAAGTTCAACTCAAGCTGCCATAAAGTGATGGGGAAATTAAACTTTGCTGTTTATTTAAGGGCGGTGATGGACTGGAGCCATTGAGAGCAATCCCTCAAGCAGAGCCATTTTGAAAATTGATTATAATTATTTTAAGCTTTTTGCCAGGACTGTTCTTTAGTTTATTTTGTTTACAAAAAAAATTAAGGTTAAAGCACTTGAACTGGGTTATTTACCAAATGAAACGCAAAATAAGAATTTGAGTGATAGTTTTTACTAGTATTAAATCCAACTGTGACACTCTAGAGATGCCTGGTATAACAAGGACACAAGTTACTAGAACACACATCGACTAACTCCATGAATGCAGTTTCAGAAGAGAAGTTAAAGCAACTTACATTCATGGTTTGAGTAAATAACTGAGCTGGAGTGAGTTCCTCGGAATGTTTTGCAGATGTTTAGTGAAGTACTGTGTAACTCAGAGTAACACTTTTGATGGAGAACAACTGTACACTGAGGGCATAACTAGAAGTGATGTTATTAATAACTGCAGATTTTTCTAAATTAAATTCAGTTTATATTAACAAAATAATAATTTATGGTAGTACATATTACAGTATTTCCTGAACAAAGTATATTTGAAAGGCAGCTTTTGTCAGTATAATTAAGGCCTTTATGGTATTAATATATCTAAATCATACCTGTCAAGATTTTAAATCTAGACCTTCATAGCGAGACCACAACCAGAAATGCTCTGGCTTGAACAATATGAAAATAGGCACATGCAGAAATGTATGAACCTTTTTTGTGTCTATTTCTATTAATAACCTCTTCTCACACTGTGCAGGATGACAAATAATGACAGCATACCCAAACAGACAAATTATTGAAATAATAATGATGAATAACTTTAGATACTTGTGCTATGAAGTCTGTCAGCTATAAAGCTTTTAGTACATGCAAAGGTCATTGAAAGCTAGGCAGTGTAGTTGTTCAGAAAGTTAAAAGAAATACTCAGCTTATCCAAGTTCTTCAAGCTGTAATAGTTTGTGTTTGTCAAGCTTTCAAGTACCATCCTAAGGCACTTCAATACATGAAAGAAAAATGCTTCTGCAGGAGACTGTGTAGTCTCACAGCAGAATTGTGCTCACTTGACATACTGCTAGCACCCATGCCTGCAGAGATTCTCCGGGCCTTTGTGTCCAACAGCTTCTGCTTGTCCTTAAGACTCCACCTCATGAATTAAGTTAACGCTAGCAGTCCTCAAGGAAGGTTTGAAACTGTAATTCATATTTTCTCTACCAGCTGGTCTTCTATTCACTGAAGTTGCAGTTGTGCTTGGTTTTGGACTTGTAGCTCCATTTTAAATAGTGATGATCTGTGTCTCCTGATTTAAAGGAGATGCAGGAATGAGAGGGTAGAATAAAGGTTAATACTTAAATTTAGATAGTGAAATTCAGACTGATATTTGACCTTTCTTTTTTTTTTTTCCCTCTCTTTAAACTGCAGCCTTTTATTTGTCTCTCTTCAAAGTTGAAATATATTTGTCTCAATTTTAACATTAGTTTTGTGGTGGGTTTTTTGGGGATTTGTTGGGGTTTTTTTTAAGTTGGAAAAGGAGAGCATTTCCATAAAACTGATGCTGGATTCTTTGTAAAAAATCTCATATCAGTTAATATTTGTCAAACACTGTCTGTAATACTTCTGTTAGTATGCATGGACATTAGTGTTTAACCTGGTATGCCCACCCATTTATTTAACTAAGTTGCATTGTTCACGGGGAAGTTGGGAATTAACAAGATAAAAGATGATCCTTCCAACATCTAATCAATTCAGAATGGGATTTTGGTCTTCAAGTGATGGTATTTATTGGCAGTTGGTGTCTAAATTCCTAAATTTGTTGAATAAAGCTAAATATACAGTCTATTTGGGGGGAGGGAGGGTGGCAGGGGGAAGTGTTTTATTACAGGCTTATATATAATGCTTGTTGCCTTTCATCATCTACCTGGGCGTCATCTTAGTTTAGGTAACCTACACTTGTATCTCTAACTATTCAGCTTTTTCCATTTTTCCTCTTGAAAATTGCTACTTTTAAGTGTCTTTTTGAAGTCATTTAAAGTTAGGACCATCATGATGAGAACAGTGTGTCTCCTGTAGCCTGGTGTAGGAATTTTATCTCTTAAAAAGGCAGTTGTCCTTGCAGAGAGAACTGTAGAACTACATATTCATCTCAGATAACATTTGCAAATCAAGTTCCTGAAGAATGTATCACAAGCTACAAAAAGTGTTTATATATCAGGGAAAAACTTAAATAGCAGTGCAGAACACACATTTCAGTATCCTTCTTGAGCACTTGCACTCGCTGTACACAAGCAAGTGCTGTTGCGCTTCTCTTACTTGAATGGAGAACAAGTTGAAATTATTCAAAACTATTTCTAAAAAAGCATGACTAGCTCCCACCATAACAGAAAAACATAAGCAGTTGCAGTTTGACTAAACCTTAAATTTTACATATTTTATTTTCAACGGAGCAGATCGATGGGCGATAAAGCACAGCATGAAGTAGACATTTAAGCTTTACAAGCATTTCATATTAGTATAGTAGTTTGCACTCCTATACCTTGTGAAGGTACTCCTGTGGTAAGATTCATGGGGTTTGGTTTTGGTGGGATTTTTTTGTTCTTACAGATTTTAAGTCATTCTCCCACTTTATTCCTCAGCTGTCTCTATTGTAATCTTTCCTCATCCACGTTTGTGCCTCTTTCAACTAAGTTACTGCCAGCTTGTAACATTTCTAGATATCGTCTAGTTACTGATTAGCAGCTGCACTAAACAAAACAGATTTTTAGAACACATAAAAGGTAAGTTTAAGGAAGAAAAAGTGGTTACAATTAAATAGCTTAAAAAAAAAAAAGGGATTTGTTTAAGAATGAAGAAGAGATTGAAAGCAAACTAGAGAAATGGCACTTGTTCTGCTCGTATGTAACTTCCCATGCTTCATTTTAAGGGACACAAATGGTTAATTTAATGTAGTGGTCTAATGTAGGTTTAAATGTTGAGTGGTTTTTTTCTCTTCAGTCTATTACTAGTACAAATGCATAGCATGTAAAATGTAAAGCTAGTGGGCCAAATCAAAACATTGTTCTCTTTGACTTCCATAAACATCCTCCCTCCTTACAGAACACAGTTGAAGACTACACCTGAATACTGCTCTGAATTAGTGATGAATATACATAGTCTGCACTATGTATATTCATTGTCAGTTTGGTACTATAAAGGATTTGAAAAAATCCTTTCAGACTATGAACTGTATTTTTCAGTGTAAACTATCATCCCTTGTACTAGCTTCCATTTTTTTGCTTGCATCTCCCTTGTCACCACGTAGAACAGCAGCAGCAAGAAGGAGGAAAGGAAGCTGGACATACCTCAGTTGCTGAACAAGTTACAGAATGTCCTTGTAAAGTATTTAAAGAGGCTCTGCTCTTGCAAGACGTGTGCAAGCGTTGGTGCTAATGGAAACTGCTGTATCATGCTTTCTGCCCTGCAGAACCTGGCACAGCAGTTTATAGGTTTTGCTTTGTAATCTGCCCATTGCTGCAGGACTTCCACAGGAGAAGGTTGATGCATTTCTGCTTGTGGAATTTTATTTGTTTGTACTTGGTTGTCACTGTCTGGGCACGGATCAAATGTACAGCTTGAACACACGTTACTCTAGATGATCTCAAATTCAGACTGCCACCAACATAGTGAGTTTTTAAAACCTACATATTTCGAATTGAACTTGTGAACTCTTGTAGGAAACCATTCAGTCTTCTGTGGAACAGGCTTGGATGCAGTTACTGCATTTGTGTTTGGCATGTAGAAATATTTAAAATGCATGATCTTGTAGAAAGTAAAGTATGTTCTAAATTAACTGTTAACAGAGAGGCAAAAGTTTTTATTGTATATTGGTGGCTTTAATGGTTCATAGTTGAAAATAACCAATAGTAATAAATGAGAGTATTTCGCTAAAGTTTTGTATGCTAAGTAAAGAGACTCTGCAATGCTGTTGTCATACTGATGTTAAAAAGTATCTTGAAATAAAGCTGTTCCAAGTCCAGCGCAGTGATGGTATTAATTCCCATTACTCTACTATGCAGAGCAACAATAAACGCTGCCAATCTGTTTGGGAGGGACAAAAGAGTGGGGGAGAATGTCAGACTGTTAGCATAGCTTTCCAGTCCTGTTTCAGATATTTATCGCATATGCTAACAAATACGAAATGAGCCAGAGTCCTTGTCAAAGAGAGGGTTTGACTGCTTTTGTTGCCCTTGTGCCATTATGTAATGCAAAGTTACACGGAAGTGGGTCAGAAAGATAACTTCCATGTTTCGTGATCCTGATGGCTCTTCATATTGCATATTGAATGCTTTAAGCCAAACATAAATGGAACAGACTACATTTAAAACCATAATTCCACAAGTGTTTTTCATACTAGCATTGTTGTTAAGGGCTTTCCTTCCCCCCCCACCCCCCGAATCCTTAATTGGTAATTTTATGTGTTTCTAAAAGACTTGGAACCAGGATCATTTCAGATTAAAGTTCTGGATGATTTGGCTAGGGAGAATAATCAGAAAAAAGACCAGGATCGTTGTTAGATCACACAGGTCCTAAACTTGCTTCCTCCTTTTTTTCCTATTTGTGGTGTTCTAGCTGCGTCTTCCAACTCCAAATAAATGTTTCGGGGCTAGGCAGTGCCTAGTAATAAACAGAATTGCTAGAAGGCTGCATGTGTCAGTTAAGCTAGAAGATGGGGTGGGAGACACATGATGGGATGGGACACAGGATGGGACAGGACTGTGAGCAACCAGTATAAATCAGTTTCTTTCCTGAATTTTCCATCTAAGAGAGCTCTGGTTTTGCCTGGATTGGCTTCTCAGAGATCATAAACTTGTCAGAGAGTCAGGGCAGGTCTTTCTGCTCCAAACTCTCAGTGTAAATTTTTTTAATTACTTCTTGTTTCTCCCTTTTAGTCACTTTTTCTGTAAAGTCTTGTAAGGGAATATCAATTTTCCCTAAATACTATTTCATAATACACAGCTGTCCAAAAAGGAGCCATGAAGCACTTGCTTTCTGCCCTCTCTTTCTGGATACAACTTCCTTGTGCAGGAATTTTGTCTGTACTGGGGGGAGGGGGGGGAGGAGGAGCGGGCATTTAATATACTAGTTACCAGCTCTCCGAGTCTATGGGCATCTTGTTGGCGTAAGTTGAAAACAAGATACCCTACTCACGGACTTTTCCCCACAGCTGTTGTCTATCTCTGTGCCTGTAAGAACCAAAGTAAACTGAAAAGTCTATACTAAAACCCCAACAAAGTACAAATCTTGAATTTTTATGCTCAGTATTTTGATATTACAAACTAAAAACAATTTTGTAATGAGATATCTTAGCAATGTTCCCAAAATTATCAATTGTACGCTATTTAGCTGAAGTGTTAATGCTCTTATGATTTCTAGACGTAAGTATCATAGATCAGTACAATCTCACCTGGCATTTTATAGAAGAAATACTCAGGGAGGCTTTCAGTCGTGTTTGAATGAACAGGTACAGCCAGAATCCCTTTTTTTCGGAAGTCTCCTCCCTGCCATTAGTCTTTCAGGAGGAAGACTACTGAAAGCATGTTTCTTGTCGGGTGTGCTAGGAGATACAGAACCTATGATTTGCCATTTGTACTGATGCAGGTTGCACAATGTGTATTGATTATTTATTTAATCCCCCCCACATATACGCTTACCCATTAAAAAAGAAGTCTTTTTGCTGCTCTTTTTTTTTCATTTTAATAAAGGACATGTCTAAGCTTGAGTAAATAAAATAAATCTCAGAAATCTTGTCATTTTAGGATGTACTACATATCTACTGACTAAGTTTCAGCAGTAAGTAGGTGTTGTAAGAAGCTGATGGCATTGGCGTTCAGTGCAAAGCTAAGCTGTTAGTGATTGTGAACCAGCGTTTCTCCTGGAGTTGTATAGAGACTATAGTTCTTTATGTTCTCTGTACTCCCCAAGATAGGAAATCTACTGGGGGATAAACTTCTGTGAAGGAATAACATTTTGGGATGTATTTTAAATGGAATTTTGTATGATGAGCATCTTCATTTTCAAATAACAGAAAGATTCTGTGACAAGAATCCATCCTTTACTCCTGTGACAAGAATCCATCCTTTACTCAGAACAAGTTCATTACTGCTTGTCCCTCACTCACCTCCCCACCCCCCCACCCTGTTACTTGTTGTGGTATCTAGTGTTTAAAATCTGTTTATCTGTGAGAAAATCCTAGTTAGTTTTTATTTTACTCTGTAGATAAGTCTTTACAGCTTCATAATCCATTTTCTTATAAGTGTTAATTGACGGCAACAAACTTCATCCAGGCAATAACCCCTTATGCAGGGCTTGGGAAGAATAATAGAAACTGGAATACACACTAAGCAATGTCCCCTGCAACCTAAGAACTTCTGAAGTGTGACACTGGTTCTCTACTTCATCCATTTTAAAGGAGGACTGGTGTTCTTTTTACTGATGTTCGGATCTTTTTGTGTCATTCAACTTTCACATCGTATTCTCCAGATTGAGGTTAAAATAATCTCTCTTGTGCTCCCCTCCTCCCCAATCCCACCCCAACCACACACACACTCACAGACAAACCTTGTAGCTCTTCATTTTTGCACATTGACTTATCTGCATGGATTATGCTTTTTTTTTTTTGGGGGGGGGGGGGATGGGCGGGGAGGGAGGGTTGCGGGATGTTAGAAAACTGTTTTTTAAAGACAAATTTAAAATTTGTACTACTAGATGCCTGAGCCATCTCTGCAAGGATGAACGCCTCATCTCTGAAAGCATTGCAGGAATATCTCCTACATCAGTTCTCAGGTGGAGGGGTTTTTTTGGTAAACAGTATTTTTAACCTTCAAATGCTATAGTCTTTCCATTTGTCTTTACAGTAAGTCATTAGCAAAGTACAGGCTACCAGGTCGGGGGAGAGGTAACTTACCTCTTTTGATCAGATTCAGAGCTGTAGAGTTGTTCACGTGCTGATCTTACAGTGAAGAAGTTCTGGTGCTTGCGTGGCTTTTGGGAATTTGTTAGTCAACAGCTTACTTATATGTAATTATCTTAAACATTTTGTAGCTTCCTTCCAAATTAAAAAATACAAATCTGATTTGGGTGCAAGTTGTGTTCATCGTTTTAAGGTGCTTAAAAAATTCAATTCTGATTATTCTGGAAGCTTCAAGCTCTTTCAAAGAGTGATTGTACGTAACTGTACTGTCTTGACCTACTTAGAGATTTGTATGGAAATATTTATGCAAGTCTTTCCTCAGCCTATACAGAGTTATAGCGACCTTTGCTGTTGTATGTGCTTATATCTGTATTGGGACACTGCTTTCTGGAACTCTGATGTCACCCTTGAAGGTGTCTTCTCATGTTGGCCCTTTTAATTGCATGCTGAGCAAATTATTTTCTTTTTTTTTTATTTAAGATTTGTTGGTTTTCTTCCTAAAACTAGTATGTGGTTTAAAAGTAAATGCTTGTGTCATCTGTTACTTTAAACTAGTAGTCTGGATCTTTTATGCCAGTAATTACTTTAAGAACTTCAGTGGTGGGACTGTTTTACGGTTTTGAGTATATGAGCAGTGTGAAACGCTTAAAAACTGGGAATTATAAACTTACGCAACAGTGGTATTTATTAAGTATAAGGCAATTCTATAAGCAGATGGTTTTTTATCCTAGGTAATTAAGCAACCTGTAATAGTCCCATTGGAAAAGCATTCAAGCTGATCAGGCCCTGGCTGAGCTTTAATATTGAAATATTAAAAATTAAAAAATCTTCTTTTTTTTTTAAGAAACCTCCTGAAATGCACATGACATTGTTTGTATATACAGTTTCAAGAGCCAAGCCATTGAGGCCAATACCTAATGTAAATGCACCTTATGGAGGTGGTATGCAGACGTTCCACTGCCATGAGCAGTAATTGCCATGTTATAACTGGGAAGTCACAGGTGATGTCTATATGCTTTCTCTGAATTTCTATAAAACTTACAAATATTACAGTTTTAGATTCTGCATATAGAACTCTAGACACTGTTTGCTTCAAAATACTTCATGTATTCTGTTTTTCCTATGAATTCTTGCTTGGTTTGTGTTACAGATAACAAATAAATAGTCCTGTAGAAGAAAAGCTTGTATATGCATAGCACTCATATTTTCATTGTCGATACTTGTGTGTAATATGAACACGAACAGATTTTATTCTAATTAAGTATTTATTGTCCTACATTCTCATTATTAAAGGCAAGTAAAAAAATTTAGTACTTCAAAGTACTTCAAGTACTACAGTATTTAAGTACTGAAGTTACAAATCAGTATCTTTCTGTGACCTACATACTTCCTCCACATGCACATTTGTGCAGGGGCTGTAGAAAGTTAAATAAGGCAGTTCAAAGGAAATCAGAAAGGTCAGGTAGAAGAAGGGACTTACCATACTTTATAGGTAAAGAATTCTAGCCCATCAAAAATCCTGTTGCGCACTTATGAAGATGCAGACACCACTGTAGCATTTAGATGGTTTTTTTGGTCCCCTTAGCCAAATGCATTTTTTCAAAGCATTTCTTGTTTTATTTCCTACTCTTTCCCCTCCCTCCTGTGCCCTTTATGAAACTGTTCCTAACCTCTGGTTGTAAAATACTTTTCTATTATCAACTTGTTTTTAAATCTTCATAAAATGGTTTTATAAAATGTCCAGTTACTACTTTTGATAGTGCAAAAGATCTCTGTATTCCTTCCGTGCAATTTGAAAGGGAAAAACCCTGCCCCCTGAAAAAGGATCATTCTTTGTCCTTCTTTGAATTAATCCAGAGCAAATCCTGAGAACTAACAATTCTGATTTTATTTCCTTCTTGCTTTCAGATTAAAAATGAAAAGTAATTCTGCACAGCTATGCCATATTGATGGCTTCCAGGTGTTTAGATAGGAACCAACAGCATTCAAGAAACCATTAACAAAAAGATTACGTGTTCATGGCAGTATGTAGACAAGTATTTCTAAACATGTCTCTCTATCTATTTAAATAGTAAGATATAGTTATAAAAACATGCACTATAATGAATAGTAAAGAACAGTACAATACAGCTGAGGCATATATTGCATGAATTTTCTGATTATATGACTGTATGCAATTATATGGCTAGTAAATGAAAATGAAATGTAAATGGGGAGGAAGAATAGATAACAAAGTCAAAATTAAGTTTTGAAAAAAATTAAATTAAAAAGGACTGACCTGTTACTCTGAACTTGGAGACAAAAATTTCAAGGAGGGTTTGAAACATCGGTGAATAAGAACCTCTGCATGAGCAAAGATTCAGTGCCAAACTATTTAGGATATTTTATATTAAAAAAGCAACATAATAGAGTATGATCATATTATCTTAATCAGGTGGAATGATTATAAGGTAAAATAAATATTGATTGCCTATTGGTGAGTAAGACGAGGAGTTCTGATTTTTTTTTTTGTCAACAGAAAATCTCAACTTCTGTCTGATGTCTCCACTGTCTCCTGGTTACTTAACCCCTGAAACACAGTGAAGTTAACATAAGCTGCCTGTACTGTTTACTCCTGTATGCTAAATTTCAGTTCATATTCTTGTCTATTTCTATTTTTTAATAGTACTAAATTCTATACTTAAGCCCATCAGAAATTGACAATAGACTTTCAGTCTTCTGTCCCGAACTACAAGCTCTAACTAACCCTCTGGCGTGCATGAATCAGGTACAGTCTTGTAGTTTTTTGGGGTTTGATTTTTTTTGTGGTTTGGTTTTTGAGGGGGGGGGGTGTAATAAATAGTTTCACCTATTCTTAGTACCATATCAAATATCCCATGGCCTACATTCAAAACCTCAGAGCTGGGATCTTATGACTGCTTGTGCAGTATGACCACAGGATGGTTTTGTATAGGTCTTGTGGCAAGACCTTGGAGCTGGCCGAATGTTCTCTGCTGTCTCCTTGTATTGATACTACTTTGCTGTGTCAGAATGGCACACCCATTGGTCTGTGCTCTGCAACAACTTTACCCCTACTAACTAGCCATTGAGACTTTTCCCCCATTGCAGATGGATCTCTGTCCTTCCCACTCCTGCCCCCCTGCCTGATGCTTAGTAATTTCCAGTGACCCAGCCTTTGGCAGCCTTTCTGTTCCCTCACTGCAGCAGTTGGTGAACTCTTGCATGTCGTGTTTGAAGAATATATGGCAAACTCAGATTAAAACATTAATCTAAAATGGAAAAAAAAAACTTTACCCTGATAGGAAAAGAAAAAAGATACATTAGTGGCAAGATCCTTTAAAAGCGAATAAGGACATACAACAGAACAGATGAACTTTGGTCAACTTTCAAACTTTGTTTTAACCTTTTTTTTTTTGTCTCTAAAGCTACTGTCTAATTTTGATGACTGGAAAGCATCTATAATTTCTGTTGAAGCTGATATAATTACCAGTGTTTATCACCAAGCAGAATCAGCTTCCTTATTTAGTGACTTAGCTGTAAGTCTAATGGAATTTTCTTTTAATCAATATGAAATTTAGAAATGCCTTAAATGAAAACACACACTTCAGAAGTGGGAGGAAAAAAGCAGTGCAACTTGGTAGTATCAAGGCAACTTGAAGAATCTAATAGAATAATGTTCTCCTAACTTGTTTACTAGTTAATCAAGAAAATATTTTTCTTCATTTGGAAATCATATTAGAGTTTTCTATATGGTAAACATTTCCTGCTGCTAATATGGGATTGATGAATAGTAGTTCTGATAAGGATTATGGGGTTTAATGAATACATTATAGTTCTTTGTATTTATACATTCGTACAGCTACTGAAAATATTAACCTGAGAGTTCAGTACAGTATTCAAGCCTTGATGATTCAGATATTTGAAAATAAGAAATTCAGAGTTTCTTCATCTTCAAGATACCCTGCCAAAATAGATATGAAATATTTGTATATTTATTACCTTTGGTGTATGAAAAAACTTCAAGATTTAGCTGTGAACAGCTTTAATTTTAGTGTTGATTTGCCTTA
Source organism: Gavia stellata (assembly GCF_030936135.1). Lineage (NCBI taxonomy): Eukaryota > Metazoa > Chordata > Aves > Gaviiformes > Gaviidae > Gavia > Gavia stellata. Next base: position 16,840,597 of record NC_082599.1, on the reverse strand, counting down.
AAATTGCTTTGATTTGGATGGGGGGTTTTTGGTTTTGTTTTTTTGGATGCAAATAATCCCTTCAAATTTTACCTCATGGCTTGAAGAAACCAAAGGAAATTATTAAATGCCTATGAATAACAAAGTCTGAAAATGAAGTTCTGTAAAAATTACAGTAGATAATAATTTTATTCACTTACTCTTTAAACTTGTTTTAAGAAAAGCTGGCAGCCTATTTTAGTTACAGTTTAATCTCAGTGAGCACTACTGAGATGCATAAAAGTAATTCTTGTTTTATGGCTAATGGCTATTGGTAAGAATTTTTGTTCTGTACAGCTGTCCCTAAGGAATTTTTTTCATGTGTACATGGAGACTTGCATATCCTCTGCTAGGTGACGTGACCTTATAGTTCTTTTGACAGTGCAGCCTGACACTTGTAGGATTCAGGTTAAACATGTTTGCAATGTATTGATCTTGAAATCACTTAGTTAATATATGATAACACAAGTGTTAATGGTATAAGGAGCTTATTACTTCCAAAAATTCTGTTTCAATCATTATGACTTCCTCTCAGTACTGATCTGGATAACATTGAATGTAGATGGACCGTCTCATAGGTATTTCTGATACGAAAGCTAATTCTAGTTTCGTATCTCAATAAGACACATGATTAAAAAAAAAAATGCAGCGTTAAGACATCTGAGTCATCTTATTCATAAGTCTTCTGTGCTTTTATTAAATAAGAGAATAAATTGATTTTGTTAATGCTCAAACTTAACCCAAAACAATTTGTTTTCAGAAGGAATGTTCAATTTAGTTGTAAACATTGCTGAGTTCTCACAAACTGAAAAATCTTTTAGCACAGTATACAGTGGGGAAAAGTTGTTACGTGTTTAATTAGGTACTTACACTGAAGAATGCAGCACACAAGTGAGCTGCAGAAGTGCAAAAGTAAAAGCTGTGATTGCTAAAGGGGGGGTGATAGAGCTTTCAGTTAAGGCTTCTGTCATGCTCTGGCATTAATATGTAAATATATGCACATACACACAATAACATCGTCCCCAGTTGAACTTTGTTGTCCCCTCAAGGTCACAAAAAATCATTGCCTGCTGATTTTATTCATAGATAATATAATTTGAAGGATCTGGAGCTGTGTTTTAATTTACATTGTCAGACTGTCAGATTCCAGAAAGACCGCAGACATGCTTGGTCCTCCTTTTAGAGACAGCGGTAAGTTTGTGCAAGAAGTTGTCAGTATCCCAGTACACAATTTGGCACTTTCATCAGAGAGCAAAAATATCATGGATCAGATTGTTGTGGAGCTTGCAAGGAAAATTGGTTTTGACTTGTCCTAAACTATGTGCTGAACCCAAGTTAAAATACTGGAAATGCTGTTATTGAGGAATTGTTCTAACAGTGATCAGGTTGTACTTCATTCCTGCAGGGATGTTGCAACTGTCCAAAACAAGTCCTTCGTAGTTGTGTTGAAGCCCCCTCAACTGGGAAGTCTGTAAGAATTTTTCTTAACCATAAAAAGAAATTAAAAGGGGCCGCTGCAAGTGGTGGATTTTTCTTGAAGCCTTGAAATTGCCACATAATCTGCAGGTGATTGACTTCTGTGAAAGATCAAGAGAGTTTGTATGATTACATGTTGCAATAAATGGAACTACAGAAAGAGGAAGATAACCTGCTCTCATAAAGTTGAAATGGTGCCCAGCATAGGGAATAGAAAGTATGTTAGGTTTTGGGAGGCTTAACCTAAAAACACCAAAGAGAAGGCCAAAACAAGAGTTTGGGGAACAATTTTACAAGGTGCCTGAAAACTATTAAACCCTGTTTTTCAAGCATCAGAAACAAGAAGCTTGCTGTAATACTAGAAACTGATTAATGTATAGAAGTGACACTTAAAGAAAATAAGATCACGGAACAAAAAAGCAATGCTTTTAGGTAACTGTGTTCACAGTGTAAGAGGTTGGGCAAGTTCACTTCAATCCAGCTCAGCTCCCTTGCAAAAGGAAACAGCCTTGAACAGGTTGTTAAGAGTTTGGAGGTGGGGCGAGTGAGCAAAATGAACAACAAACCCCCAGATCAAAAGCAGTCTTCCTCATGAATGCCATGAGAATGAAATGGCTGAGCTATCTGCGATGTATAACATATTGCCCAGAACTACTTCAGGGTGGGAGAGTTGGGAAGGAGGGTACGGCTCCAGGGCGAGTCCAGAGAACTCCAGACCAGCAGGCTTGATGGCATGGTCCTGCTTTCTCCAAAGGAGTCACAGAGCAGGTGGACAAGGGGGATGCAGCTGACATGGTTAACCAAAACCCTTGTTAAAAGTTCTTAAATCCTAGTCTGCAGTAAAATAAGGAAGGTCTTTGGATAGAGAAATTCATTTAAAATTGAGGGTACCAGAAAAAAAGGAAGTGGTGATAAAATAGTTTTCTGCATTTGTGAGTGTCCCTTCTGGAATCTGTGCTGTTCAGTACACTGCTAATGTTATAAATGATCTGGAAAAGAGAGTGGGTACTAAAAAGAGTAACTTCTGTTAATGATGTAAAGTTATTCAGGGTCATAGAAACAAAGGTGACATGGAGTTGCAGAGACATTTCATGCTAGAAAGGCAAAAAGGACAAATGAAATTTAGTGTGTTTAAAAACTCTAATGCTTCAAGCAGAGTATTTGTCCTACTATAAAGGACAAGTAGTTGATCTGTGATTCCAAATACATGCATCAAAAGAACAGGTAGTTGTCTCACCTTTCAGAGAGACTAAAATCTAACATGATAAATAACGTGTTTCTCAACAGATGTTCATGCAATAAAGAGTCAAGTGCTGTAGCAGCTACATCAAGAAAAGAAATATTAAATGTAATACTATTAAAACTGTGGGGTTTTTTTCTTCTTACAAATTAGGCATTGCTTTAAGAAAGAAGTGTATTAGAAGTAGAATCAGAGTTCAGAAGAGGTGGGATGACAATCTGAAAATTCAAAATGGTAAATACAGTATAGACACAGACAAAAGTAGAAAGCAGAATTGGGAAATAGTTGGACCCAAGCAAAACTGCCCTTTCACCAAAGCTGGTTTTTGCTCTAAGTTTTGGAACTAAATATTGCTGCATTCTAACAGCTGATTGTGAGATCAAGTATGTAAAATCCATTTTTCAAAAGTACAAAATCAGCTGATGTAAACTGTATAGCTGTTGCCAGTTAAGAAAAATTTCATAAGCATAGAAAGTGAGAATTGGAGAGAGGGAACTGAAGTGAAACATGGTAGAAATTCTGGTAGGAAAACTCCTGACTTCTCTTAGAGTCTTGATTTATGTTTTAAGCGTTTATTTTGGGCAAATGGTACTGATTGCTACAGTTGTGATTAGCCTCCAACTCCAAGGATATGGATACCATAACACACCATGAAACTAAACCAAAATTGTGATACTGGCACACTGAAAAGGTTTTTATAGTTGATTATATATCAGATTATCATGTTTATCAAATTACATAAAGGGAAAATATCAACGTTTCATCAAGTCTGTAGCCAGCATAATCTAATTTAAAATTAGTATTATACAAAAACCAGTGCAGAATGGGGAAAAAAAAATAAAAGGAAAAATAACAATCTAAGACGCAAGTGTAATGCAAGAAAGAAGAAAAATCCTGCAATATAGTTGCTTTACGCAGTTGCTGCTACCACAGAATTACTTCTCTAGTAAGAAGAACAAAAAGAACAGATTAATTCACTGTCAAATCAAATTTTCCCCTTGAGACTACACATAACATTAAAAATGGGAACAGTGGATTTTTAGTGACTCTTCATCTAAACCAGAGTGCTGCAGACTCCAGAGTGTCCATCTAGTTGCCGTAAATTCTTTCTTTTTTCAAGACCAGTACGAGGCATACCGTTCTTCAACATTCCCTTTTCTGTTACCTCTTATATGAGAAGACTTATTTTAAAATATATTCTCTGTTAGGTCTTCAACTGCAGGAATGGAAATTTTTGTTTCAAATGAAGCACACCCACTCTAAATATGCACTACATGTTGAATTCAGATCTTTCGCTGGGTTTCTTTTTTATCCTAGTTCCAACCTTTAAGACCAAGGTTGTCCAATACAGCTCAGGAGAATGCATGTAGCAAAGGAGAGAATGTGTCAGCAATTCTGTTAATTTGTATTTATTCTCTAGAAATGATTGATAGGTGTTGAAGTTTATTTTGGACAAAGGTTTACTATGTTTTGCAGGGAGATTCATCCTTAGTCATGCTTTTGATATGCATATAAAGTGAGTCACCATCACCCGTTCTTTATTCACAGTGTAGAGGTAGAGGAAATGACCTATTCCCTGCATAGCATTAATTTCTTCTCAGCCTTTGGCGGATCTGTGGATATTCTAACCAAGAAACAAATGCTTGCATCCGACCAGAAAAGGATTGCTTTTAAAAATCGGTGGCTTTTTCCTGGTAATTTTACTTACAAAATTTCAGTAGCAAAAGAAGCTGTTGATGTTTTAAGTGGGCTGTGAACATAATTTACCACTTTGCCTTTAATTAATTGTTGATATCCAAATCTTGTCAAATATAATTTGCTTTGAAAGAAGCACGGCAGCAAATGGAGTACCTGGAGATTTTATTCTAGGACTTGAGAGCCATGTTCTATTAAAAAGAAAAACGAACCCTTGAAGCGAGACCCCTCTGAATTCCTGTCCTTCTTGATCTACACGCTCTTATGTCTTAAACTTTTTTTGGCTTTTAGTGTGCATTCAGAGGTTAAAAAATGGAAAACTACACAGTTAATATGTGTCTCGCTACTTTTCTCTCTGTTTTGTCTTTCTCCTCCAAACACAGATGTGCATATTCTTCAGTGCATGTGTGTGCATGTATGAGTATGGATAATTGCAGTTAATTTTCTGATCACTTGCATTTTTTCCACAGAACTCCAGTTTCACTGCAGATATGTGGTATATATTTAACAGAAGGCTAGTCACAACAGTTTTCCACCTTATTGTTCCATGTGTTGCTTTGTGTCTTACAGTATAATTTTCAAAGTTATTCTGAAATAAAAATTATTTCTAACTGGGTGTTCGTAAGACTTCACAATTGTCTCTTTTCACTGTGCTGCTTTCAGGTGGGATTGTAAAGGAAAGGTTTTCCATCATCATTTTGGGTGACTTTTTGCATTCTTAAATACTTCAGTGCGTAAACCTGCTTAACTTATGACTTAACCACAGAAATACTGTCTAATACCAAGAACAGCTCCCACTGGCTGTAGCTGATTATTTAGTAGCTCTTTGCTTTAGAAGCAAACTAAGTTGGCTATCTGAAAAACAGAGAAAGTAGCATAATTAATAACATCTAAGAAATTCAATCTGCATGGCCTGCTTGGCGTTAACAGAGACTCTGTAGCAAAGACAGGAATAGCATGCAGTTATATCAGCTAAGAGACTGTCTTACTGCAATCCTTGTGTCATTCATAACTTTGCAAATTCTGCAGTAAAGTCACGTACAGATCCTCGTTCTTTCCCAGTGGAGGTGCATCCTCTACACTGAATAGTAATATAGTTTTGGTGGGAACGGCCACATAAATAATGGTTTCATATTACTTATTTTCACGTGGAGTGGGAGAAGTGGAGTTTAACAGCCTCAACCGATAAATTTTCACTTTCAGTTTCACTCTGTCAGCCTGTATGCAGTTCATCAGCAGGTTGCAAACCCTTGAATTCCACAAGAAATTATACTGCTTGGGCTATTGCTACTAGTTACATTGACCACCCTAGAATATGAGAAGGCATGTTTTACTAGTATAGAGTTTGCTAAAAGAGAAGAAAGATAACGCTTAGGAGTTACGCATTCCAGTAGAAGCTTTGGAGAAGTCTTTCTAGAAAGCATAGATGCTTCTGCTTCTTTTCCTGCAGCCCTGAGCATGAAAATTTCTCCTTTCTATCTTGCTTTCATCGCCCCTACCCCTGCTGTATCTTTGGGTTCTTGTCTTAGTCTTGTTCATGATACCCAACTGCATTATTCAGAGTTCTTGTATCAGTCACACTGTCTTTGTTCAGTCTATACCAGTATCTTCGTGGAAACTTACTGGGTTCCCTTCTCCCTTTCCCCTTTTTCTGACCACTATTTTTTTCTTTCCTTGGACCTTTTGTTTTTTTAAATTTTTTCCCCCTTTTTGATCTGTTCCTTCTTGTTGGACCCCCACGTCACCTGTGTCTATCAGGAGAACTGGAAAAGAGCTACATGAATCTGTTGTCTTCCTGCTGCCTTTCAGCACCAGTGATAGTGTCTCCATGTCCCTTTGCTTGCGTTCCTAGAGCTTTGTAGCTCTGGTGGTTGTCCCTGCTTGTGCCTTTCCTTCCGTTCCCAGAATTTTCCCACCTTCTCAGCATCCCCGTTCTCATTGTTCGTACAACTGCTTGTTAGTCCTTTATCTACCATTTTTCTTTCTGACTTTTAGTCAATTGCCTCTTCTGTCTTCCATCCTCTTTGCCGAAATGATGTGGCTTTCCCCTGACCCTCCCTCCAGTTCCCACTGACCTTGCCAAGTAGGCTCAAATCCTGCCTTGCCAGCTTCCTGCAGCTTCCCACTCACCAGATCTGTTACAATCTACTTTCTTCCTTTTCCTCACTTCATTCATGCCCTTTGCATTCTAGTCACATTTTCCTTTCTATGTTGCCTAGGTGTCAGCACAGAGTAGTTGAAAGCATAGGAGAAACTTTCTGGCTTCTGGACTGTATTTTCAGTTCTTACCTAACCAAAGGGCTGAAACTGTGGGGAAAATCTGTTTTTAAAAAGACCGACTTTATCCTTGAAGTCATGTTTGTTAAAGATAGATTGTAAAACTTTTTCTTGGTAAAGTTCCAAAACTTTTTCTAGTGCCACTGTGGCAGTACTCTTCCAGATAATGTCAATGCACAAAAGATACTCATTTGTTGGGGCTGTGTCTGTGTACTGTATAAAACCATTTGGGTGCTGTAACTTGGAAACTTCTACTCTGGGGAAAATGGAGCATGGAGACCCCTGACAATATTGGGGCATGTCCACAGTTTTTAGAAATCTTAGCTGAATAAAGTTGAAAAAACCTACCAAGACTTGCTATGTGGTGTTGTGGATCTCAGATTTTTTTTTTGTCATTAGTATGTACAGATTTCCTATTCCAATAGTGCCTTGAAGATGTATTTTAGGCCAACTCTGGGGGACAAAAACAGTAAAAGGCAAATTCCTACCCTATAAATTGCACATTGTTAAACATACCAGGTTCCTTCTGCTAAATGTAGAGGTGCCCCATGCTCAAAGATGAGGTTTTTGTGTGTTGTGTGTATATGCATTTTGCTCAGGTTTTAAAATTTTTCCTGTATCCAAGTTTCTTGAAATGATTGGAGCTGTTTTATGATAGATACGTTGAGTATTTGCCTCAGATTATATGTCAAAAGTCTAACAAAGTTGGCTGATGTTACTTTTATAAGCAAGTGGCAATACAGTATTCTAATAGCAACTTGAGTATTGAGCAAACTTTAAATTTCATTCTATCCTGTATAATTTTAAATGCTTCTCTTGGAATAACAACAAATGCCTTGGTTCCCTGTGGGTCTGTTAGAAGAGGGAGCTATCCCTCAACCATGATGACAAGATAATTAAAGCCTCTCTTCTGTCTCTTGACCTCAGCTGTCCCTTTGTTCTGGCACCCTCAGTGGTGAGAGAGTGCAATTCAACCAAAGCCAAACTAGTAGAGTCTGGTCTAGGACTCGGATTTTTAGTGTCTAAGATAAAAATTACTCATCAAAACTGTTGCCTCTTTTTCTGCAACTCAGTCATCAAATCTGATTATGAGGGCTGTCTGCACTGACTCAGACTAAGGATCTAGCTAGTGAGTATCCTGCACTGGTTCTCTGTATGGTTTTTGATGTCCTCCCTGAATGGAGGGTGGGAGCAGGACCTGGTCTGGATCTGCATTCAGATTCATACCTTCTACTTCAAGGCTCCACAGAGATTCCTGTGTGGTGGAGGCTTTCCTGTATGCAGCGTTCTGGCGTCAGCTTTCCACTGTCATGTCTGAGGGCTCCAAAATGACTAGCAGCTCTTTATCCTCATATCAAAACATTTTTTCCAAGACTATTCTGAGCTGCCAGTCTTCCACCAAAACCTCTTTAGAATCTGAAAGCTTCTTAGAATAACTGGATCCCCTTTGGTCATCAAGAGAGTGGGGAGGAACCTTGCTGAGAACCTGCTGCACAATCCCCATCCCTGCATGCAGACCTGCAGGCCCCCTTACCGTGACATGTGCTGGTTCTGGCAGGTAGCACAAAGGCTAGAGAGCTCATGGACTATATTTAGCTAGTCTTGGTGGATCCCATGCTGCTTGTCTAGCCCACCCGCTGCATCTCCCTCTGCTGCAGAAGTTGAGGGCTGCCTTACATCTTGCAATCTTCTATCTCAGGCAAGTCCTCCTGGACTCACATTTCTGAGAGCAGAGCACCACTGGGCATCATCCACCATCTCCTTGGACATGTTCAAGGATCAGTGGGTATAGGCAGGGCTGCTCTGCTTGGCATCTCCTTCCAGTTCATCTTTCAGCCTCCAAACCCTGTCAATTATTTCATTTATTGTTCCTCTACAACAGTTGGGCTGTTTGATTTTGCTAGGGTGAGGCTAATACCCAACCATAAATGGAGAAAAATGTGAAAGATAATGACTAATAGCAGATTCTAAGGTAACAGCATGAAAAAAGGAGAAAGGCAAACCATCCAAATTCAGCAGCGTGTGGCTCTGGTAACTTCCTGAATCAAAATCTCTGCATACATTAGAAGTCAAGCTAGAAGGATTTAAATGTCTCTGCTCTGTGGAATGTCTTCTGTGTGATCTAGTATGCTATAGTACTTCACTCTCTGAAGTTTTGTCATCATCCCTGTGTAAAGGTGTTGCCTTTCTATTTAGACCTTCTGGTTTTGTCTCTCCGTTTCACTCTGCTTTTTCTAAATTGTTGGGTTTTGCTTGTAGGGATAGATTTTGTAGTGGCAAACCAACAGTAATAACAGCTATTTTGTATAGTAGTAAATTACCTGAAATGCCATTTATTTTGTTTTTAATAAATAGCAACTGATATTTCTACCTGAACTGTCACACGCTTCATAATTGTTTTGTTTAGTGTGTTAAAATAAGCAGTGATTTTTTTACATCTGTTTTGAATTAGAGCTCTGTAAATGTGAAACAGCTATTACGAAATGCACTGAAAACATTCTCAATGAATTAAGCACTGAATGTCATAGAATCATAGAATTGTTTAGGTTGGAAAAGACCTTTAAGATCATCAAGTCCAACCGTAAACCTAACTCTGCCAAGTCCACCACTAAACCATGTCCCTAAGCACCAATATGTGGATGCTTGCAAAGATTTTCATTTTCTGTATGAATGTGGGTGTATGAAAGTTGACTTCCATGTTTAACCTTTTGTTTTAGATACTTCATTAACATAGTTTTGCTTTTTACCAAGAGCCCATAACAGTACTCGAAAGGCATTTGATGTGGTTATTTCTATACACCTTTATTGAAATTACACTTGCTTTTACCTAGGTTTCACTATGTGTAAAACTAGTTTAGCATTTCAGTGCACTGATTTTTCGTTTTATCCCCTTAAATGCACAGATGCACAGGTATTTGTATGTATGTAATTTTCTTATAATTATGGCTCTTTAAATACCTACTTTCTGTAAGCAAAACTGTCCACATGTGACACAGAAAAAAACCAGTAACATGTGCCATTACATAGAAAATACAATGTCTATACTTTGTATCTTCTGCCTTTGATATGTAAGAATGGTTCCTTTTCTGAGTTTCTCTGTTTCTTTCTTAAGACTGTACAAAAAAAATATATATTCTGTCTTTCTGGTTTCAGTGAATCCGGGAGGGAAAATACCCTTGTCTTGATGGTAGTAACTTAGGATTTCCTAGCATGACACACAAACTGGAATTGGATTTGACAACTGGAGTAACAAACAGTCTTGAGGAAAATTATTATTTGATTTTGCCTATTTATCAGTTTCATGCTGTTTTAAATTAGGTACACCTGTAAAACTGAAATGGAATATATTTTAGTGCATTTCCTTAGATAAAATATAGAATATTTTTAACTAAGTAGTATGGTGACTAGTCAACTTAATCTGTTCTGCTTGGAAACTTTGCTAATTTATTTTTTTCTTAACATTGCTTATTTCTTCCTTTTTGTTTGCTCCTCTTTAACCTGTAGAAATTGATACTCTCTTTCCTCTGTTTTGCAGTGTTTCGTTTTCTGTTACAGCACTAAAACATGACCCCTTGAGATCCTTCCTGGCTAACATAAGCTGATATGGCACAGATCACTTAGGCAAGAGAGAAGGATCCTGTTTGGGCTTTTTTTTGCCCTTTCCTTGGAACAACTTCAGCTTGTGAAAGTTGTCATAGTTGCAGCTTTATCCTGCAAGTGGCACTTTGATTTAAACGTTATAAGTCTGGAAAACAGCAGGAAGCAGTGGCTAAAAATAGCTGTAAATATTTTCTTATCTTCCAAAGTATTAATTGACAAAAATCTACACTGCCCTCATCTGTTCTTTTCCTTTCAGTTCTTAAATGTCTGCTTCACCAGCTTTTCCTCATAACAGCAGTTCCAGACTCTGAGATTTAATCTTAAAACCAACATCTGACTAATAGTTTAAAATACGTATTAAATATATGCAGCACCTGCATAACAATTTACCTTGGAAAAGCAAGATTTCTTTTTTTTTTTTTTTTGGTTGCTTATTACTTTGCGAAAACTTCAGTATTCATGCTGGACTTTGTGCTATATTTCCGTCTTGGTGTGCGTATCTCTATTAAAAATTCGTTTTTGCTGTGGAATGACTTTGCAAAGTTTGATAAAGTGAAATATGAGCAAATGATTTGTCTTAAGCTCTGAACGCAATGATCTGTAAGGTTTGATTAAGGATTTTCATTTGCTTTTTAACTGAAAAAAGGTAACTATATGTTACAAAAGGATGGCAGATTCAAGGTCAGGAAAGAAGGTTCTACTATGGCTAGTAACATACCCTTAACGATGCTGTATTTGAAATTCGGGGTCTTCAAGTGCGGTTTATAAATGTATACTGTTGTTAAGATTTAGTTATCATCAGAGAGTTGTTAAATAAGCTATGTTCCATCTTAAATAGTTAAATGATACAAATTTTTTGCTACTAATCGTAATAGCTCTTATAATTACAGGAGTCCCCCAAAGGATCATTTTTAGGTGTCCTTAGTATCTCTCAAATTGAATCCGTAGCTGAAAAACCACTCTACTCAGCAAGATTTGGTGCTGACCCTCAGACATGAGTGTGTTCCATTTAACATGATTTCCTTAACTGCTTATAATCTTGGGATATCATCTAAAAAGAAAAAAAAAAAAGGTTTTAAAAATTGTGGGAAAACTGCGTGCAAAATCTTAATTCAGCCCAGTGATGCATGCACTTGAGAAAAGGCTTGGCATAATATTTTTTAAATTAATATTAAATTCTCTGTGCCTCTCGCATTATTTTGATACTACGTTAACCTGTTTGAATTCTGTGGGTTAAAATGAAAAGGAACTATAAAGAGGAAATCTGCAAACTAACTGATGGGGAAGAGAAGGCTCTAAGGAAACAATCAAGGAGCAGGCTACGGCTCCTTGCCAGGGCTGGTATTGGCCAAAGTTGGGTGGACATGAGGAGCATAAATGTTTGCAGAGGCTTTTAAGGTACCAGAGAATCCTGTACAGGTAAAGCTTCGTCTTTCAAACTTTTGCTTTCATTCACATCTCTCTTGAGAATTTAATTAATAGTACCTTTTGAAGATGTTACTCCAAGGTTATTTCAGGTCTCTGACTGGAAACTCTTGAGAGTCAAAATAAATTTGCCAACATTACTCACAGTGTTGAGAAGAGAGGAAGGGTGCAAGCCTGAGATCCAGTCTGAGTGCTGAGTTACTGCAGTGGTTATGCAGAGCAGCCAAGATCGAAGAGATCAGCCCGGTCACCAGCTGAAGGAGAAGAGCATACGTAAAATGTGAAGCATGGCCACTCTGTACTTGGAACAGTAGTGGTTACGATGGTCTTTAATTACAGCTGTGTACTTTCTGTCACATCTGTTCCTCATTCAGTGGTCAGCGAACAGAGGTTGCTCTGGCTGTGTAGCTGCTCCTCAGGTCACTTCAGTAGAAGCACTTCATGTTCTCAGGAGCCGCTGCACTCTGTTGAAATTCTCATCTGCACATATTCATAGCTGTCAAAATGATAAATACTTTCAAAAACTTGGACTTAAGTACTTCAAACTGAACTTCCAAATTACTGAGCACTTTGTTTTGTGGTTTGGGGTTTTTTGTTTTTTAAATCTGATCTTACTTTCTCTGTCAAGTGGAATCAAGTCTTCCTGTTGTCAGAGTGACGTTGTGAAGATGTTTAAATACATGAATACAAAGAAGGAATGCAAGAAATTGTGGACTGAGTGAGTGATTACTCAGTGATACCTGTGCAAATGAAATCTGACTACCTACCTAGTGAGAGAGCATTACCTGTCTCGTACACCGAATGAGACACAAGTCACATGGAAGAATAGCAGGTGGTCATGTAAGTGAAGACTGTAGTAAAATGTATTAGGGGCTTAACCTGCACTTCCAGAGGAGCCATTATTTTCCCCTCAGCTGTGCAGTCGTCTTTGCTTAACACCTGATAATGTTTTTAATGTAATCTATGCTGAGTTATTTTTATATGCTGAGTCCGCTCTTACCTCTTCTACAAGTCTCGATGCTTTTCAGATTAATCCCTACAACTGTGTATTAGTCAGAATGTTGATGTATCACATGCCATACAGGGGGTATCTGCCCGTGGCTTTCAGCATTCAATTTGTAGATCCTAAAACTTTTCTGAGGACGATGCAGATCACTGTATTATGAATTCAAGTTCATGAATACATTTTCCCAGATACTGTTAGCAGAATTCTTAAAAGTATGTTCATCTGTAAACTAAAAACTAATGGCTTCGCTCCTTCTAATTGTCCTGTTTCCATTGTGTACACCCTGGAAACTGTACACTTGTAGCAATATAGTTTTCTTTTATTGAAAACAGTAGTTTCATCTGTCCTGCGGAAAAGCTCAAAAAAATCAACTTCTAAAGATATCTTAATTAAAGCAGGGAAATAAAGTACTGACCTAAAGAAAAAATATTTAAGGTAGATTTTGAGTCTTAAACAAAAACAAAACCAAAACTGAGACCTGCTTTAACTTTCTTTTTCCTTTCATGTGCATGATTTTCTGCCTTTCTTCTCAAAGCTAGCAGTTATGCCCAGTCACATGTCTTTTAAAATTGGAAATTTAGTACAGTATCAAAATTAGAATATGTGTTTCCAGATACGACAGTTTTTTCTTCACATGCTAAAAATTGTTTAGTACCATTAATATTGGTTTTGCTTTAAGCTGCTAACTATTTTTAGCTTCGGAAATCTCAGACAGCTTCATGTCTTTCTGAGGTACAGCTTGCTCACCTAACAGCTACGCATAGCAACTGGTTACAGGATTTTGCTTTTAATAAGTGTCTAGGACATTAATGCATTGCTATAATAAATCAGAAAGTGTTAAAATAGCTTTGTATATGAAAAGGAACAACATAAGAATTATGTCTTACTGTTTTGAAAACAGAATATTAATAATGTTGAAAACTCCAGGAGCACTTCTGTCAGCTGCTCCGTGGAGCTGGCATGCGGTTTCTTCTTTGTTCTGATGTGGAGTTCTCTCTTCATTCCAAAAATGAGGACCCATGTATTTATAGCAGTTTTGTTGGCTCAGCAAAGACTGTTGAATACATTTTTTTGAATGGAATAGATTCTGAAGGTAGTTTTTAATTTAATTAAAAACTTAGAAATTGGAGAGAATATCGATGAGCAGGACAGCATAAATTTCATTAAATGAATAGTGAAACGCTGGAAAAGCTGCTTGCATCTGAAGTTGATACCCATCTTGCTGCTGAGAGCCACTTAATGTGTTGGAGAAGATGCTCAGTTAGCCAGAGGCCTGGAAGAAGCAGAAGTAAAGAGCATTTTACCTTCTTCATCCTTGCATACTGCCTACTGCATTATCAGGGGAGTTTGTTCAGCTACTTCTTCACCTGTAGTCTCTATTTTCTTCTGCTTTGAAGGAGAGTAACGTGTCTCAGACTTCACTCAGGCTGTAACGATTTCCTATTCTCATTGCAAAGTCTAGGAACAAGTAAGACCCTAAACTTTAAAGGTTTCAGAGGAAAAGAGTCCTTTGCTCTCAGGGGTGGGAGGCTGGCAGACCTGTGGAAGAGGGTGAGGGAACTGGCGGAGCAGTGCTGCAAGACACCCCTCTGTTCTTGCTGTCTGGTGAACATCCACACGGCCCTCCAATGAACTCCATCATTTGGGGCTTCGCAATGTGATCAGTTGAGTGATCAAACAGTTTCCCTCTCCAGTATCTAATGCAACATTATTTTTCAAGTATGTTTTGTGATGCTTTGCAGTTTAGCTTTAAGGTATCAAATATAAGCAGTAGAAGAAACTATTGCTTTAAGAGGGATTCTCAAGTCTGTTATGGTTTGCTGTCATAATGGTGTTGTCCAAATAGAGGGTAGGATCTACAGTCAGCCATCTTTTTTTTTTTTACTGTTTAACTTCATTAGATCCAATTTAATTCTCTTATCAGTGAAATCCTTAACTGGTGACAATTCTAGCTATTAGGCCTGTCACTTGGATCTTTTTGTTGGAATCAAGTAATATGGTTGAAATCTTAATTTTTCCCAAATATGCTGATGTGAGGTTGTACTGTCACATCAAGAGCCACACATTATTTCAGTGTACTCTTACCAAAGATTTAAGAGAAGGACGGTCCAAGTCTCAGGGCTTCAATATGCAAGTGTTTACTTATTTTTTCTCCCCCTTCCACCCAATGTCAGATTATATCATGAAATCATTGTAAGGATATTGCATTCCAATATGGTGGGACAACTGAAATCGGTCTATACATTAACAAAATGTCTCTCATGATTTAACATTGGAACAGAAGGTGTAAGATTTCTGTAATATTAATTTCTTTGAAGCTCATGAATGTGTTTTCTAATGTAGCTAAAAATGGTGAGCATTAAAAGACAGACATATAAATGCTGCATTTTTGAAGATGTGCACAAGTAAAAATACCTGGCCACTCTCCTGTTCTGCTTGAAGCATAAAGTTGTCCTTGACAAAATGTTGAATTTTCTTATTTTAGTCATGCACATACTAACACTTTAGCATTTCTGTTTCTCCTTTACTCGTTGCAGAAAACTTTTTTCAGTATTGAAATCACTTCTGTTTTACTGAATGCCCAGTTGCTCCTCTGCACTTTACAGCAAGTGCTGTAAAGACTGTATCGTTATCTTTTTGCTTTGAAATTGCTATCACACCTAAAGAGCAGTATTGTGGGCAGTTTTGTTTTCCTTACTATTGAAAATTTAAATATTTCTTGTGGTCTCTTACCTGTGATTTCAGAATTGTAAGTGCTATCATGATTTGTTTTCTAAATTTACGGGCGCATGCGTGCACACATGTTGTGTATTCAGTAAGTGGATGGCATGTCAAGGAGAGGGTGTGCAGTGTACAACATTCAGCCACCCCTGCAGAGATGCTCTGAATCATGGAGTTGATGCTGATTTGTGACTACGATGTGTTACTGAGATACTATTCAAAGTTAGATGAAATAAGAAAGATCTAATGACTGGGGTATAAATGGTATTACTTTACTGGAAATAATCTAATTGGCACAGCTTGCAGATGGCACATTTCTGGCTGCTGATCTCTTAACTGCTTATCACTGATTCCGGAAGAAGAATTTATTTGGTGACATTTCTTATCATTAATCTATTTTTAGAAACTTTCTGAAGTTAGGTTAGAAAATAATTGGTTTTTAAGAGCTGAAGTTAATGTATAAGCATTTCTTAAATAAAACCTTTAATTTCACATGGTACCATGCAAAAATAACTTTTCCTTTACCTTTCCACTTCCTTTTTTCTAATCTCTAAGATCAATTCTTAGTTTCAAGTTTAAAGTTGACTTTCTGTTACGAGGATTTTTTTCTCACCTTCAAACCTGTCTATTTGTCATTTGCTCAGATGTGACTATTTCAAATTTGCTTTCAGAGAACATTTTAAATGAGGCTTTTCTGTACACAGATGTTGGTTAACTAACCTGGGGGAGAGGGACTTGCCATGTAACTAATTCCTGAAGAAATCCCACCAGTGGAAGTAAAAGGATAGTCTTAAGAACAGTTTTTAGTCTAAGTATATAAGGCAACCAAAGATGGGAAAAGTTGTCTTTCTCTGAAACACACTTTTCTGTGCTCTGAAAATAAATGCAGCTTATCATTATGCCTTGCAAGCCTAACACAGAGGGAACCTGTGAAATTCTACTCATATGAAGTAGTTTCAAATGTAGTTGGTTATTTAAAAGTTGTGACTACGTTTACTGTCTGAAATATTTTATTAGGTTTAATGAACAGAAATATGTTTTAGATAGGTTAGTTGAAGCTCTGGTGTAGGTGTAGAGGTGGGCCTTCATCTAAAGGAACTACTTTTAATACTGTAGTGCTTTTTTTATTTGTAACAGTGGAATGTTTTATGTTCCTCATGCAGTCACATTGTATGGATCCTAAAACACTTGCTGACGTTGTTCAGTTTTTCTCCAGGAAGCTGTATGTTGAATTCAAGAGTATTGCATTAATTCACTGACATTTTCCTACTAAAAAATAAGCTTTTTATAGTCTGTCTTCAGTGTATGAGCTAATAGTGAGTTTAAAAAATTAAAATGGGTATAGAAATCACCCTTTGATGTATTTTCAGTTTAGGCATTGAGAATGATTGAGATACAGACCTGGGTATACATAACTTCTAAGATATAGAGTAGGAAAAAACTGTCCTGTCATATTCCTTCTCGACAGACCTACCAGCTGCACCACTGTGTAGCTAATTCAGAATGACTTTAGAAAGCAAAACAGACCTTCCCATAGATACTTTCTGACAACTGGCTCATCTTTTCAGATTATTGGCAAGATCCACATTAAGCCATTCTGTCACTGATCCTTTTTTCATCGTTCTCATTCCTTTGCTCAGCAGGGTAAACTACAAATTCTCTTGGAAATTCCCCGCTGGTAAGCTGAGAGAAGACGTACTCCGTGTGACAGGACAGCTGAACGTGGGCTGACGTGTACAACGCGGCCGGTGGTGCAAGAAGGCTTCTGAGTTGCCCAGATTAGCCTGTGCTCAGGGTAGAAGAGCAAAGTTCAGAACTGAAGATTAGGTGCCACCTTTTTGTTTTGTTGTACCTAGTGGCAAGTTAAAGTTATCACAAAATAAATGTATCATTAGGTCGTCCTGATTCGTTTGTCCAGAGATTTGATAAACATCTGTTGTACCTGGTGTATCATTTGACATCAGCAGTGTAGACGTAGACACGAAAGCAAGGGAAGCAGCATACTCTAAATCCAAAGGAATTTGTGCACTTCTTAGTAACTTGCAGTAGGGAACACTGAAAGCAAGCAAATTAAACTTTAGAAAACAAGAAATTGTGATTAAGGTGGTATTTTGAGCTTGAGAAGGATCCCTTTCTTTTGGTGCTGCACTAGTTAGTTCTTCAGCTGTATTGCACCATGTATTTCTGTTCGGGCGCATCAGTGGCTGTGGCTATATGCACGTACTCCTGCAATCACTGGTGCAAAATGCAGTAGGAAAGCACTACAGGCTTCCTGAAGAGAAATGTTGCACAGCAACAACCAGTGATGAAGAAAACATTTTACATGTGTGGAAGAAACTAAATTATGGGCACAGGTTTAACAGAGATCTCGCAGATAATACCTGGACCAAAGGCTCCCCTAAATTAAAACTTCTGAACATGTATTTTCTGCTTTTACTCTAGCTAGAAATTGAAAACAATGCCTGTGTGAATGAAGAGCACTTTTACAGTTTGAGTAGGTGTAATAGGATTATAAAACTTGTATCTGTGATCTCATCAAACTGAGGAAAATGGCTTTACAAAATGTTATTTCTGATCAGTGTCATAATTTCTAAACATAAAATTTCTTTTAATCTTCATTCCTCATTCTACAACAGCAGCAAAGAAACATGAGAAAAATGGTGTCCTGTACTACATTCATGGTAGTGTGCTCAAACCGTCTTTCAATTTTAAATACATTTTAGACCTTTTGTTGCTTCTCCCACTGTTTTTTTTTCTAGCAGTTTGTGACTGGGTTAGGGACCCAAGCATTAATACATTCATGAAGGATGATGGAGTTAGAAACGCTGGACGAAATTAAGCTTCCTCCTACATTGACAATCATTTTTTTGAAAGAAATAAGACTGAACACTTCCTTGACACCGGTTTAATCTCTTTCAGGCTGTAAATTTGTCTGAAGAGGGTTTGGAGTGGCAAAGCTTGGCTTATCAAAAGAGCTCTCTGCCCAGAGTACAGCACCTGCAGCAGAAGAGTGGCTGCTGTTTGCAAGCTTTAGGAGCTCCTAGCTGATCTTGCTGCCTTTTTCTTTTTTCCCTTTAAGCTTATTCTTAGTTACATATTATTTTTTGGATTCCAGTTTGCCTGCGCTACTGCTCTGAATCAGTTTGAAATAGATGATCTATATCTCTATGGCAGCACGCCTGCACTGACAAGGCAGGCTAAATAGCAGGATGGCTTTGCTTGGGCTTGGCACAATGCTGCACCACCTATGAGGGTTCTGGTTTGATGTTGGCTTCTGTCCGACCAAGTTGGAACGTGGGCAGATGGAGCTCGCTTCTGCTTGCAAAAGAGTCTGTATGGGCCCTTCTGTGCAGTATACAGCATGCCTTAGTTTTCTGTGAGGCTAGTTCAGTGATGGTAATACTGTCAGCCTTTTATAGTAGCTCCTAATGAGTTAAACTTGGCTAGGATTACTCTCCTGTGATGCTGTCCCCCCTCATACTTTCTGCACGTGGGACTCACAGTTTTTTTTTCTGCACCGTTAGGGAAGTTCAGACATCTCTTCCCAAATACATTTAAATCAGAATGTTGGAGAAAACCAGGGGTAAAACTGAAAGCCTGATGGATTTGGTGCAGGAAGTTACCTCAGTTTGCTGATAAACATCGTTTACCTGCTAACTCCTGGGTGGAGGTTCAAGTACACCTTAATCCTAAAACTGTCTGTTTCCTTTCAGGTGATTGCTAGGTATCTTCTCCCAGGTATGTTCTTCCATAGGTACCTTGTCATACAGGGCAAGAGACACCTGTGTTAATTAGTTGTCAGCATTTTAGATGCTGAAATCTGAGCTAGTCCTGCTACATTCGTTCCACTTAGTCTTGGAGAGAAATAAGCACTGGTACAGGACAGCCCACCTCTCCTGAGGTGGAAGGCTGTCAGAGTACACGGCATCCATTGAAACCACCAAATCTTATTCTATTAAAAAAAGTGTGGAATTCTTTGTTTACATAGCTACTGAAGAGGAAAATAAAACAACAAAACATAATTGTAGGTGTTGTTTACTACTGATTCCTCTGATGCCATATCCAATGGAGCATCAGTATGTTAAGGTGTAATTGATAACATACTGTATCTCAGTCCAGGCGTTGCATCATGACTGACATAGACATGTCCTTAAACTATTTAATTGCATGGAATTTGCATTAGTTTATCTATTAAACTGTACCAAATGAGTGATAATAATGTAGATAGGCATTTAGCAAGGCATAGGTATACGTTACTGATAATAAGAATAGCTTGGCTTGAATTGTGCTATCAGCAGGTAAGATGACTGGGAAGTGTTTGAACCAAGGAGAGTCAGAAGTGAGAAATGAAGGAGGGCTTTTCATAAGCAGATCTGCAGATCAGCTTGTGGGGTTTTTAAGTTTATCTTGAATAGGTTAGGGTGATTTAGTAGCATTGATTTATATAGTTAAAAATAATTTCCTTACAGTATGATAAAAGGAGGGCTGTGCTTTTTGGCAGTGCTCCTGTTGCAGTGAACTCATGTGGATGTGCAGATTCCTGTTTGCGTGTACCCCAAGATCTTCTTTGGAATGTAATCTCTCAACTTGAATTGAGTTAGATGAGATTTCATCCCATGTGGGCTGCCCACTTGCTAGTTTTTAAATTTTTACTGTGTAAGTATGGGTTTTCATCCTCATTTACAGTTCATGTAGGCGTAGCCGCCGTTGTGCTACTTTCATCTGTGCATGTGTATCACATTCTTCTCCACTTACTGTGTCCTGTTCCTAACGTATTAGTAATATTCTTCTATCACGTGAGAGTTGGGTTTCTTTTTAACTCTTTTGGTTCTTAGCTGAGTTGTATCTTTTCTGTTTCGTTGTTCCCTTTTCCACTCCTGCTTCTATTCTCAGCTCAGATGGTTGAGTACAAACACGGCAAGGAGGCGGGGTCCTCCTTGAAGGATTTACAATAATATTGTATCCCTTGTAGGTTAGCTGACTGTCCAATAGATTGCAATGCTTTTCAAAGATGTTAGGCACTTCATAAATAACTGTAGTTATTTGTATGTATGTGTGTGTAAATATGTATATATATATGTGTTCTTTATATATATTTTATAAAACTCAAACCGTATTTTTCTCTTTTACTCTTCATAGAGGTCACCTCTGATACTAATGAATACAAATAACAGGTATAGTTTTATGATGTTTTATGTCTTTACTGCTTTTCATTGGTTTGGGGGCTCATCTTGCTCTAGGCCCTCTTGTACTTTGGGGTGCACTTGCTTTTTTCGGTGATGGGAATATGTGTTATTGGTACCCAAAGGTCATGGGATTTGACCAGTTTAATTTGCATCATCCTCTCACACTTTCTTGTGGAGTGTCACTATGGGACTGCAACTTTCTTGATCTCAGACGATAGTACTGAGTAGCTTTGTCCTGAAACATCTTCACGGTTCAGACTTGTCACCTCTCCAGTTTGTTGTGCTTTGTGGATCCAAACTATGATCTTCTCACTGTGGCAGGAAACATGTTGCAATTCTTTCTTTTGCTTATCAGAAGTTAATATTCCTCCACTGCTTCTCCAAGGTTGTGAAGCAGCTGAAAGCGAACTATCGTGAGACTCGTAGCGACCACTGAGTCTGCTGTACACTAGACTTCTGACAAATACCAGGTTATAAACCTGTTTTTATATCGAATGAGAAGAAAGGTTTCTGTTTGGTTGCAGATAGTTCAATGAAGATGTCCTCTCAGTATTTAGAAGAGCTTGAAACTCCCCCTCCCAAAATGCTCCTACAAGTAAGAAATTACGTGTGGTTAACACTGTGTTTCTTCCAGAAAACTCTGGTTGTGAACATACTGTAAACAGCATGTAAGAGGCTTTGTCATTACTAGAAGTTGTTAGGATGGGAGTATAGAAAAACTGTCTTCTTTAGAATGAAGGGACAAATCAGGGGTGGTTTATCAATGAACGTAGAAGAACAGAAGGTGATGCGCTTAAAGCACATAAGATAGTGCATATTTTTGGAGGAAAAAAATTAGTTTCTATTCAGTCATTCATCCCTTTCCATGACATAGGTAAAAAAAAAGGCAATTAATAAAACGTACAGCTATTTAGAATACTGTCCTAGCTATTAGAAACGAATCATGGAACTTAAGGTAGATGGAGAGCGTGCACCTAAGAAAACAAAGTTTTCAAGCTTTGGGGCATGAACCAGACTTTGGTGGTATTAAGGTTGAGAACGAGTGTTTGCGTAAGCAATTTCCCAACTTCTTGTTGGTGTCTTTCCTTTTTTAAGTATTTAGTAGGGGCTGTTGTGAGGGAGATGACACTGAACTAGAGGAAAAAGTTGACATGCCTAATGCAGAAATGAACATGTTCTGAGGTTCCTGTTGACATCGGAACCTTTTCTACTTCTGTATTGTCTGAGAACTGAAACAGTAAAATTTGCTCCTTGAAGTCATGCCTTGCTTTTATGTAGATCAGCAGCAATTTTATCCCTTCACTCTGTAAGCTGCTGTAATATGCTTTATTTAGGACATGGGAAGGCAGTTAGAAGGTATAGCTGCATAGAACAGCAGTACTGCCTTACTGTGGGAAAAGACTGAGAACAAGCCATCAGTGTTTACACTGACTTCTGGGGTGTTTATGGGTGTAGGTAAAGGTTTTGGTAATTATGAAGTTCTCAATTGATCTGAATGCCCTTTACCTGGGAGGTCACTCTTGCTTTATAGTGCTTTATAGTGCGAACATGAAAAGGCAAGAAGACAGAGCAGGGCTGTTAGGTTAGGCACAGTGCCGTGGGGATACAGCTTCTGGGCATGGCCAGCTCGGAGTATAGGCAGAATGAACTCCTGCCTCCTGTGTCTGTCCAAATGCATGAATACTTAAACATGACATTGTCACGTGTAGTATTAAGGTATGTTTCTAGCTGGGAAGATTTAGGTGTGTTTGCTGCTCATGTGGAATGTTAGTTTTTTAAGAATCAGATGCACAGCAGCCTGTGAACTAAATAAACTTCACCTCACACTCAAAATGCCTTTGAGCTAAATCTAAGAAGTAAGTGAGGCTTAAATTGTTAATACCTCAGAAAGGGGGGTGGGGGGTATTAGGGTCTTCTAATCATGGAACCCATTTTCTGGAATGAACTGTCCACAATGGAGCAATAGGGACTATTGATGTTTGGGTGGATACAGCACAATATCAGTAGGCATTTCTTTTGTGATTTTGAAAAACCGCAGGGAAGTATCTATATACAAAAACGAGTGTCAAGTTAGAAAAACAAAACCTTAAATAGGAAGGAGCTTTCCAGTACTTATCACAGTAACAACTCAGGAGGGGGTCAGTAAGTTGGGAACTATTTGGTTATATTTTTCTTCTAATTCTTTCTTTTTCTGGTAGTGCTAAATTAACTTCTATAAATTGCTGTCAACTTAACTTCTGCAATTATTATAATGTTTCTGAGAGAAATTCAACATAACTATAAATATTTCTGATTTTTATCTTTTTTTCCCTAAGCTAATTTGTAAAGATTTGATATTAGCATTATTTTGTCATATCCTTTTAAAAAAAAAAAAAAAATTTTTTTTTTTACAAAAAAAATTGGGGAAGAGGGGAAAAAATAAGAACTTGCTCCTACTTCTGCAGTTCTTTTTTGTTTTTTTCTTTATGTATTCATTTCTAATTATTTCAAATGTCAAGAAAAGTAGAAAACAGGGTCTCATTATGAATCAGGGTTCTACATAAGTTGTTTATTTGTGTTCTGCTTCTGGGAAAGCACAGAGGAGCTGTTTCATATTCGTGTAAAATCTTTGCGTAGTAGATTTACTCATGTAATGCATGTATTGTATTAATTTGTATTACGGTACATTTGTAAATAATGCTGTTGGAGCTGGATTTTAAGAGCAAGTCTTAATAGTTTCATTTCCTTCGGATCTGTTTGCAAACTATCACATAATTGGGCTGGTTTATTGATCTCGCAGAGATTACGCATCTGACACTTTGCACCAGTTAATAAATGGGTTTGTTGCCTTTCTTTAAACTGAGTATTTGAGAATGCACAGTTCTGTTATGCTGCAGAATTTAAATTGCTTATGTACTGGAATATTTACTACCCTCTTTGTTGTTTCATTTCAGAATGACCTTATTTAAAAATGTATGAGGCTATTTATAATCGACTCTGTGGCAGTGATTAAAGAGGTGTGCATAATAGCTTATTGAAAGTTGACAGCTCCTTGTTTGCTAAACTGCTGTTAGAACGTTTATGCTGCACAGTTGTACCTCATTTTTCTGAGGGGAAGGTGCATTTTGACAAGTGCACAGAACAGGTATATGTGGCTGACATTTTTATTATTTAAAAAAACATTTTATTTTTATTTTTTTAACTGCGTAAGTTTAATTAATTGCTTACCCTGTGTCTAATGATCTGTCTATAGTGTATTATTAAAATAAGAGTGAACAAATCCATTTCTGCTTGGAAAAATCAGATGTTGTTCTTACCGAAGAGAGATAGTAGCTCCAAACAAATTTGATCAAACAGTCAGACATCTGTCTTTCTGATGAGAGTAATACTTTCTAGACTGGTCTCTGATGTTTTTGATCTTAGATTAGGATTCTAAATATCTCCCAACTCCAGGAAGGTGATTGGGTACTTTTTTCATTGCTGTTCAAAAATAAGAATCAAGGAAAAAAGGACTGGGACTTATTTGGTTGCAAATCATGTTGAAGTAATTCAGTTTTTTGTAACAACATACATAGATATCAATGAGCTTGCAGGTAAGATTGATACTCAGATAATACTCTGTGTTTATCCATACAGCTGGTAAGCACAAATAACTTTGCGGCTTATGCTTTGCTGTTACTAGTATCTCATTTGACCTAGTGGACTCATTTTAAAGGTGAACAGTAATTAAAGCCTATGTTCACTCTTGTCTCTTGGCTTATGGGAATAAGTAGCTCCTTGTAGGTCTGTACACCCGATGGTGACAGTGTAAAACTTAAGACATTTTAAATTATTTTGGAGAGGGTATGTCAGAACTTTTCAAGGACTTTCATGTGCATCTTGAGTTTCTTGCAACCAAAAATTGGTAGTCATTTTTCTTCACTACAGTGTTCTCTTTTAGCAGTGACCTGAACATGCTTTAAATCCTCTGTGCACATCAGAACTGTTTATTCAAAGTGTTTCATAAGTGGTGCAGAAATTAATCATTTCATATTTTCATATTAGTTTATTACTAAGAACTTGATATTACTGCACTGCCATGCTTAATGGTACAAATCACAGTAGAATTACAGAAAGAATTTATGGTTTTGCTAGATCCTTTAAAAATTCTTCATAGAATAAGTGGCTACTAAGAAAATGCTATCATACAGGGTATCTCTCCATAAGTGTTAGCTCATAATTTCACAGGTTTTACCCCATAAGGCACTAAAATGAGAGTGCAGAATTAGTATTCTGAGTGTACTGAGTTAATGGACTACTATAATATCTAGATATTGTTTGAATAAATATATTGTAAAATTAATCTGCATTACTTCTGTTCTTAAGAACTAGATTATGCTTTTTACAGAGCAGGGATGCTGTTTCCTAGGTGTGTTCAAATGATGACAATATATTCTTTCAGCCGTCCTAGCTGATAACAACACTCTTCACTCAACTTCCTCAAATTACTACGCTGCTTTAGCTGGTCCAAAATGAACGTGACATTCCACTTGGGAGTTGGCTGGTTTGTAGCGTTGAGTGTTTCCCATAGTAGCTAGTCAGTCAAAATGCCTGGGAATTCTCCCGGAGAAAGGAATCTGAATATAATGTGGCTTGAAGATAAGAGTGCATAGCTTTGCAAAATAGAATTTAATTTAAAGAAAAAACATCTTTGGAATAACAAAATTCTGGAGGTATGTAAGTTTTTCCAAGTACATAAAATGCTTTATATTGCACTTATATTGTTTATTTATGGCTTATTCTCATAAAAATGCCTTAAGATTGTACCGTTTCATCTAAAAAAGTATTACCTGAACTTGCTGTTGAATTGAACAGTCTGGGATAGGCTTTAGTATATACTCTCATGTCTTATTTTTTATTTTTTTTCAAGGTTCCTACCTTTCTGACCTCCTCTAGTACGTTTAACCTCAATTCAGTGTTACTTGGGAATGTAGTGCTGCTGTCCTTTCAGTATGCTATTTATTGATGATCAGTAGGCATGTTACAATTTGACTAAGTATTGAGCGGAGTTACCTTAAATTCTTCATCATCTGGCCAGCCTGAAAGTTTTGCATCTCAAAAGTCACCTGTCATTGTTCAAAACTCCTAGTCACAGACAGTTTAGATCATTTTTGTGTCAAGGAGGTTTAGTTCCTTTTACGGTTTTTAATGGCTTTAAGTTGATATGAGTGGTAATATGACATTGTACTAACTCAGAGAAGGAACCTGGACTGAAGCCAATGTGGGGAATGTTCAGATGTGTTTCTCTGCACTGTGTAGTAACGTTGAGGTTGGAAAAGTTTAATTACCCACTCTACTCCCTCTTTTCTTTTTTTTTTTTTCTTTCCTTACTGAATACTTGTGTGGCCTTGAGTTTGTTAATCAACAGACCTCATAAGTGAGCCAGATGATGTATTGTTACAGTACCTTTTACAGCTGCTATTTTCCGGAGTACAGTGATTACCTGCAGTGGCCAAAGCTAGTTGCTTCCTATTAGAGTACAATGATTACTAATTGATCTAAATTTAGCTGGTAAAACAAAGTTGATTTTTACTTTTATGCTGAAGAGTTTTTTAAGTCATGTAGTATTTAAACTGTAATGTGAAGCCTTGTGAGTCTGTTCTTAATTTTTTGGTCTTTATCTCTTTAGTTCCCTCGTCCTCCAAAAAGAACCAATATGTTATTTACATCAGCTTGCAAAAAGATGGGTTTTCTGAAGGCAAGGGTAAATTTACTGAGTCGTATCTTCAGGGAGGAATATTTATTTCACCTCACATGTCTTATGTTGGGCTTTAAAAAAAAAATTGTGGGAAGAGATTTCATAGGAGCCTCTCTCAGTTTTTAACCATCCGCAACAGATGTCTCAAGCTTCTACATAGTGTCTTTAACCACAAAGGTTCATCCTAGTATTTCTCTTTCTTATCAGTCCACAAGTTGAGAAATGTTTTTGATCTGACTTTGGATCCCAAGAGCAATAAGGATGTATTTGGCTATTACTGGTGTATACTGTAATATTTTCAACTATTTCATTAGACTTTTTACCAGGCAGCATTTCACACTGGCTGTTAACACCTTTGAGTGTTGTACTCTCTGCTGGGAAGGAAAATTAGGACGACTGTCAGATGTGGAGTCTTTCCATACAGTCCTCAGCATGGTGGAAACGGATCTTTTTCCCTGGCCTCCTGCCCTTCCCAGAAGTTCTATTTCTGTCAGGCTACCTTACAGAGTTGTGGGTTTTTTTCTTTTTAAACATTGCTCATCTCATCCTTCCACCTTCATTTTGGCTGTTTGTCTCTCGTGGGCATATTGATTTCCTATTCAGTGATGACTTCTCAGTAGCCTTCTGCTCACTGACTGTGCTTGTGTCGTAATCCTCAATAGACTTCTCCACACCGCCCTTTGTCTAATGGCATTGTGGCTTTCAAAAAACTGAATTCCCCGGCAGAAGCAGTCACGGGTTGACTTAGCCCCTTCCCTGATTGTTTTAGGAGATCATGATCATTTTAGTTACACTTACAACCATAAAGATGTCTGAACTATTTTTAGGAGAAACAGGAGATTAGATAGATCTTAAAAACGGATGTGGTATCTTCTTGGAAAAATTATCAGAGATTGGAAAACATTTCTCATTTCAGAAGTTCCAAAAGTCAGGTCTGATCACACCGTAATGCTTCATTCCTCTTCAAATTCCATGTTTCCTTGTTCTTTCTCCCCTAGGAAATAAAGGCTTGTAAACCTAGAGATGTTTAATATCTGGGATATTAACAGCCAACTATCCATTACTAAGATTCGCAGATGGAGTAACTAGGTTAAAATGTTTTATATTTTTTTAGCATTATTGTTATTGCTGTTATTCCTTTTTGTAGCATGTCAGTGAATTGCAGTTGGACTGATCTGATAGAGCATGTAAGATTCTTAAAGACTGAAAATATAAAATTAAAAGATATATATAAATAAAATTGAAGGATTACATATGCTATAATAGGTACAGGTAATACTATGCCTTTGCCATCTTCAGTATCTCTCTGGCTTGTAATTCTAACCAGATAGTTCTTGGGAAATTTCTGAGAGACTGGCTGTTCACAAGTTATTTGAAAGTTTTTCTCCCTGTTTAGAAGTTCTCTGTCTTTGTAAGAGATCAGATACGGTAAGCTTGAAAATAATTTGCCTCCTAAACAAAACATTTTTATTTTTAAGACAAACACTCCCATCGTGGCTTATTAGCGCTCAGCTGGTTTTGCAGTAGCCTTTACAAAAAGAAAGTCTCTGTCTTCAAGTGTCTGACAGATGTTTCTTACTGTTGTCCTCAATATTAATCTGAAATCCAGCATATCTTTGTTATCCTCTTACTGTCTTTTGCATTTATTTACAAAAAGCTGGCAAAATGAAATCTAAGAATGCCTGAATGCTTATCAGGTTATTTATGTGAATAAATATGGGGTTGGATATTTTCTCCTTTTTTTTAGAAACTGAACTCTTTATTTAAGCTACCTCATAGTTGATCCTTTGTTAGATTCTTCTTTATTGCTGTTCCTTCACCTTACATATGAATTTCAATGTCAAATGGAACCGATAAGCTCTTCTAAATTAAAGTTTCAAAATGTTTAACTTCATCCTTGTATAGACAGTGAGAATTTGGAGGTGTTGGACTAAATTGATTACAGTTATTCATCACCATTAATAAGTCTTAGAACATACCTGCTGTACAGTAAATTCCAGTATCCTAGTTAAAATCTCACAGTTGTCTTTTATGGACTGATATTTTAAAACATCTTCATTTGCTGGACTCTCTTTTAAAGTACTTGTTGGGAACCTTTTACAAGCTTTACTGTGCCATGTGTTGATCCTGTACAAACATGAGTGCATGCTTTCTTGGAAATTCAGCGTATCATGTAGCTGCATACTATAAAAAGTAATTACGAATATTTAAGAAAGGTTTTAGCATTATCTTATTATCTGCTATTCATTCAGCTCATATTACAGTAATGTTACACTATCTGAAGAATGTCAAAAAGCTCTTGTTTCTCAATTCTACTATGTCATACCAACACTTCATTTGCCCCTCCAAGTAATAATTATAGATAATCTTCAGTCTCACTTTTATATTAAAAAAGGAAAAAGGCAACAAACTAATGAAAGATTAGAAATATTTTTGCCTGTGGGGTTTTTTTGTGACAGAAAAATCTGAAATAGTTTAAGGAATAATTCACTTTGGAGTTTATAAGGAAACAAATGTGAGGCTGAATGAAGCAAAGCAGCTGAGGGAGCTTCTCCAGAGGCCCATCAGAGGACAATGGACAGAACGGCTTTTTCTGAAACTCCACCACATTACAGAACCAATTACTGCAGTTTTGTTCAGTAAGGAAAGCTATTTCTTTTCTGATTGGAAAAATGCTTTCTTGGCCATTGCTTCTTTAAACTAGATAAATTCTTTAAATTAGGTAAAATTAGATTAAAACGTTGGAAATCCTTGCCTTTGTGCCAGTTATAGCCCCTTCTTCCTGTATTGGGTTTGTTTGTGAATTTCATGCCTCTCTTGAGGGAGGCAGATTTTTTTCTAAATCATTAATGAATACACAAATTTTCAGTAGTTGATAGGCGTTTCAGTTGCTGGTAGGATTCAGAAATACGAGAGTGGACTGGAATCAGTGTAATACAAGGCTTAAAGACAAGGGTTGCCATTCAGAAAGTGACTTAATGCTTGGGAAGGGAAGCAGGGAAGAGTGGGAGCCTTACCTGGTGCGTGCCGCTGGCGTTCGGGACTGCAGAGCAGGTGGCAATGGCTTTCTAGGCCAGCTCCATTTATCTTCAGTTCACTCATATAGTGCTTAGGCTCAAAGAATTGAACTTGTCAGATTTCAAGCTCGTATTCATTGACAGATCATCAAAGTCCATGTGAAAATGTGTTTTATGATATTTATAGATGCACGTAGCTGTTGGGAGAGGGGAAGGGGTATACTTGATTTGGCCGCAAAAGCAGTGATGAGGAGTCCAGGCAGGTGCTCAAGTGTTAGCAGTATTTAAGCAGAACTGCATGCTGTCCTGTAGCATGCTTTTTTCAGTATCTACATGTTGAATTAGATGAGTGGTTCCAAAAAATGCTTTACTAGGGATCATGTATACACTCAATATTTTCAGTAGTCAATTAGCTTTAAGATTGTAAGATCTTTTTTTCCTTAATAATAGCACTTTCTGCTACATAAGTTCAGACAGACATAACATCATGTCATCATGTTATGTCTGCTCTGAAGTTCCTGGCTTTGCAAGGTATTTTCTTATTCATTAAGACTGTTTTGATTGATAGACTATCATTCTTCAAGGTTAGCAGTACTGGCTTCTCGGGATGTTATTTCACTTTTTAAGGAAAGCAGTCTGAAATAGTTTGCTAGTACAACTAATAGCTTGCTAGTTCGTCTA
The DNA here is from genome assembly GCF_030936135.1 of Gavia stellata. Taxonomy (NCBI): domain Eukaryota; kingdom Metazoa; phylum Chordata; class Aves; order Gaviiformes; family Gaviidae; genus Gavia; species Gavia stellata. The sequence continues at coordinate 16,810,539 of NC_082599.1, read as the reverse complement.
GTTTATATTGAGAAGTGGATGAGGTTTTTTACTTCAGTCTAGTGCCTAAATTTAATATTTATTTGTGTTAGAGTGCACTTGTGAGGCTGTCTTTCAACAAGAGGCTCTTGTATGTTTCCCTCTTCATTCTTACAGCTCTTTCTCAATGCTGGTTTGAATCTTCATCTCTCTCTGATGGGGATCAGCTGTAGTGTCACAGAGTCATGGCTGTGCAACACTGGAAGCTCATGGCATTCTCTTCTCGTACCTTCTTCATTAATCTGACTTCTTATGAAGCATGTGCTAACTATGTCTGTGAAATACTGTAATGGCTAGATGAGGGTTATTCTTCACATGGGGGCTGAAGAGCTGCTTTGTCCAGTTCTTGGTCTAAAAATCTGGGTATAATTGCCTTCGCAGGGAGATTCAGTAGCTATTTGTGTACAGGAATGGAACAGTGCAAATCTAATATACACTTCTACAGACGTTAACAACCCTGCCTTTGGAAGCATTTATCATAAATTACTTGATCTTCAGAGAAAAATAAGATCTTGCTAAAGTGTACTGTGGACTACATTCACAGCCTTTTGAAGCAAAGAGGTTAGTGTGGTAAAAGATGTTTATTTCCTTAATATAATGTCAGAAATATCCATTAGGTTTCATTCTGATTTGAATAAATATACAAAGTTTTATTTAAATGTGTAAAAATTCACTAACTTATAATTTCACATTGTCATTTTAGCAATGTATATTATCCTTATGGAATGCATCTTTTGAAAATTAAACTTTTCCTTAAGCTTTGTACTTCCATTTAAACAGGATGAGACCTTTCATAATATCATTTATCCACCTGTTTAAATAGAATGCCAGGGAATGTCTATCCTTGAAATCCAGTAAAACACTGTAAATCCATTGCATATTTTTTGACTGTCTCTTTATTCGTGCTCCTACACTGCAGTAGGTTTCTGGGAATCATAGCTGTTCATTATCTTGCAAAATGAACAAGCCACACTTAGAATTTAGGTGGTGCTTTATTTCCCACTTCACATAAATAAATTATATAAATGGTCAGTGATTTAATAGTCAAAAGAATTGAAAATCAGTAATGTGAAAAGTCTGTAAGGTAAAAATGAGTATTGTAAAAATATGGTAGATAATTAAAAATTGGAGAGACTTGAAACTTGTACTACTCCCAGACAGTAATTTTCTACTGCCGATGTTTTGGTTGATTAGCTGTGAATATAAATGCAAAAAATTATGTGCATGTCATATATGAATATGCATAATAAACTCATGTTATTCAAGATGCAAAGCTACATGAAGCAAACCAGATCGTCCAAATTACATACTAAAACTGTGTTCATCTGCATTTTGGTATTCTAACATCTCTTTGTAATATTTATTTTCAGGAAAAGTGAATTAGGAATGTTTGATATAACAAACTGTTGTGATAATAACATGTAATCTCTATAAATTAGTTACCCTGAATCTAAAAGTCAGGACCCATATTTTGAAAACTTGAAATGTAGAACACCATTAAAAATGCTCTTCTGTTATTATGTGAAATCAGAGTGAAGCCAAAATGTAGCTTGTTGACTTAAAAGACAAATTTAAAAAAAAAAAGTCCCTTCTCCTGTGTCATAAGCAGGGGACGGCCAGGGGAGTTACTTGAATACTGGAGTGTTTAAACCTAGAGTCAGAATAAATATGTGACCATTATGCATTTGACAAACTAGCTCTCTTTCAAGAGGTATATTTAAGAAATTATTTAGAGGTTAAGAAAAAATGTTGTGAAATATGCAATGAAAATAAAATTATGCTTTCTAAATAAATTTATTTTGATAATTTATTAATTTAGATTATACTTATGCAACATCTGTTCAAAGTAGCATAATTTATTGTTCTGTTAATTTAGGAATGAGTAAAGAAAAATGTCAGGGCTTCATAAAGCATGTCATTCATTATAGTCATATCTGTACCATGTATATAACTTTCTTAATGCTTAAGACTTTTCCAATGGCATCTTATGATAGTCATAAAACTTTGGGGGCAAGAAAGAATTGCTGTAATAGGCTATTCTTTTATATAAAATGTGGCACTTGGAGTATCATTCTTCTGCCTTGTATCTAAGAGGAGCGCAAAACTTTATAAGCCAAACTTGCACTCCTGTATTATGGTCTATTTATTATCCAAGAAATAAATATTTACTGTATATAAACCTACGTAATGATGTTATATAAAATCACCAGTATTATGAGATATATAATATACATTTCTGTAAACATGTCTACTATGTCTTCCTGAAGAATTAACCTGGCGTAATGATACCTGAATTAATGGCGCAAGATTCAGGCCAATTCAGGCACGAGTGGATGCTCTGTAACTGATGCCCACGCAAGAGTGCCACAGGAGTGGAATTATTTCACGCAGTGATTGAGTTAGCATCATGGAGTGATTCTGGTTGCAATTGATAATTTGTACTAACCTGAGTTTTTATGTATAATGCTAAAACACGGCTGTCAAGTTTTTGAGTATGGATTAAGGTAATTATCAAACTGTAATTCAGATTAAGTCTTTAATGAGGATAAATCTAAAGCAACTGTATTACAGTTGTGTTCAATCTATGCTACAGTTAACAACAGAAATGGGATATTGCGCTATTTTAGCAAATTGGTCAGTATGAGGGAACTTGTATGTAATTTTGAAGCATGCTACTATGGTATGTATCCGTGTTTTATGCCTATCTATCTCTTACAATGAGTATCTCCATCTTGTTGCAATCAAATAAATTCCTGTAACTGACCACATTCTCCCAAATGATTGGCATCCATTGGTACCTGGTACCAATACCCATTGGTACCTAGTAGCAGTTAATGATGAGACAATTTACTGTGGCTCATCTTAAACTTGGTGACATTTATCTGTGTGCAAGGGTTAATTTTTACTGTAGTAATAAAACATCTATTTTTAAAAATCTGTCTCTGAGAAAGTAATTAATGATCTTGCCTTTTAAATACTTCTCTTAGATAACTTTTTTATATGTGAAAAGTTGTATAAAGGAAAAAAATGTCAAGCATCTGGAGTAGGAACTGTGTAGAAACAATGTGGTCATCTTATAAACAGAGCATTTGGAACACACAACAGAGTGGTACAGTCACCAGTGGACAGATAATTTCTGAAGAGTAAAACAGACTGTGTAACCCATGGAAATACTTCTTCCTCTCAGCCTCTCCTGAGTTTAGTTTAACGTTTCCAGTTGTTCGGTAATTGGAGGTACTAAAATATGAAGGCTTCTCAAATATTTATACATCTCATGCTTAATTTTAGTGATCACCAAACTCAGTTGTCTTGGAGGTGGTAAACCATTGCGGCTGTCAGGCTGTACTTGGCTGTGAGGGACACCAGTTGGATGTGTAGATTGGTTTTTCCAGTCTTCTGAGTAAAATGATAGACTATAATACTGGTGACAGAAATGCAAACTTACCTGGGATGAAATAGGACGTGAAGGTAAGGTTTTTAATTTTCTCCTTTTCCATTTGGAGCAGAGAATGACTAGATCATTGCCGCCTACCCAGAATTGGTCCCCACAGTATATTCTTTGAAAATGTAGATTTTTTAAAAAATCATAAACATCAGGATTTTATCTATTTGATATTTATGTCAGTATAATTTTATGGGAAAATTATGTGTGTTCTTTAGAGAAAAATGGGCAGAGAGCAGGAGATTTAGTCAAAAGTGCCTGCCTGTGCATTACGTGGCTGTCCACACCTTCTATTTGATATTTATTTTGTCCACATGCATTCACAAATATTAATACTTGTAAAAACTTCCTTGTTGCATAGGAGAGGTTTTGTCACCTATAATGAGTGAACACTTTTCTGCATTTTATGAGGCTATGTGAGGGACAGCATATAAAATAGGGGAGCTGTGAGAGAGAAAAATGAACTAAGGTATGGGTTTTCCCCTGTCAAATGTTTAAATCAGCAATGAAACTATTGAAATTACTTTTTTCCAGTAGATTTAAAAATAATGCTGGGTGGGGATATGGTTCTTTCTGTTCGCTACTCTAAGTTTTTATAAATACTTCCTTAAAGTATTAAACTTACTTTAAGTTTTTGTAAAACTTCCTGACAGCAGTGGTTGACAAGGAATTACACAGATGGAGTTAAGTTCTCATTTGTAGAAAGCTCTGCAACCTTGGCTTGTACAGTGGTGATAACAGGCAAAGGGTACAGTTAATTTTATCATATACCTTCAGCTGTCTTGTTTCTGAATGTTAATTTTTTTCTTATGGGACCATTTTTAGTATTTCCAAACCTATAAGCACCTTGTAATAATACCATTTTTCAAATTATGCTGCCACTGAGAATTTTCGTATTTGCATGTAGAATTTACATCAATCCAGGGACTAGAAGGAGAGAATATTTGGACAATAGTTAGCTTTTTCATTAGAAAAAGGACCATCATTTGCAAATCCAATAGAGAAATTATCATTGCAAGTCCCTCTGTCTCACTGAAAGACTGAAAGCCTTCGTTTTGCAAAGCTATAAAGCTTCCATTTTTAGCACAGAAGAGCTGCAGAGTAATGAAAAGTCTCAAAGCAGCATGCTGAAAATTACATTTCTTAAGTTACTTTTCTGAAGTAGCCCTAAAAAGAGAAATATTTCAAAATGAGATTATTTTTATATGATGATACAGGTATACATAGATACATATTTCCAAATGTAGTTTTATGCTCTCAAACCTGAAAATATATATATAAGTATGTATATGTATGGATAAATACATACACATGTATCTAATCACTAAATACTTGAAATACTTGTCTGTGTACTCTCTGCTTCTCATCTCTGGACTCATGTCAATTCTACATGCAGATAAATTCTCATATGAGCACTGGAGTTGATTTTAAAATTGTTTCCCGCCCTTGTAAGTTCTATAGATTTTTAACATGTAGCATTACAGCATCTGGAACGTCATTTAGAGAGGCAGGCATTTGGAGTCTAGTGTTCCTTACAGAGTATCCCAGTGTACAACTGCTGTGATAGTATTGCTCAGGTGATGGACAGTTAAAACTGAAAGGGTATCTTGGGCTACCTTAAGAGCTCCCACTTGGTGACTCAACAGTCCTCTGTGCTAAGGCCTCTTGTTGAGAGGTCTGCCTGCGTAGTTTTGGTGATCCTTTCTAATGAGTGCGAAACCAGTGTCCCCAGTTGAGCTTGTCATCTGTCGTCTCAGGAGTTACCTAAACACATATGGTTGCTGTGGTCAGATCCTCTTACTAGATGATACTTGGTAATGTTCAGAGTTGATGCCAATCAGCACTGCAGGTGGCAACAACCATGCCCATGATCTTAAGATATTTCAAGCGAGTGGAAGAAAAGTTTTTCATTCAAGAAGGAACCCAAAGGGAGGAGGTGGTGGTGGTGGTCTCTTTTTTATTGGACTATATGTACTGCATTTGACAACTTGCTACCAGTGCTAGAGCTCCATTGCCATTCACTCATCTTTAACCCCGCGCTGCAGTGCTGAATCATTTGGGTAGTTGCTGGCATCCATGTCTTCTGCGCCATCCTTCTGTCTCCCAAAGGTCCTTTTCAAGCTTTCCTGTGTTGCTATTGCAGCTTCTCTGTCAGGATGTTTTTTAGCAGTATAGATCCAGACTCTTTTTGATGAGTATGGGATTCAATCCATAGAATTTGTCACACAACCTCATCCACTTTCATCTCTAACAGACAGTGGTTACCAGTTCTGGCTGGCATCTGTCACCACAAGCTCTTGGCTGTCTGGAAAGACCACGTATAGCTTTCCTTTCAACTGCTGGTATGCCCTGCACTCAGGAGTCTGTCAAGAATTTGGTTGATCCCTTTAGAAAGTAAATTGTAAAAGGGTGTATATGACCTGGTTGCTTGTAGGAGGGAGGAACAGGGTAGATGGCCCAAGAGGTCTCTCCCCTCTACAGGCTGAGATTTTGGTGCCAGTCACATTTAATCATTTTTATAATGGAATGCACAATGGAAAGTTTTATCCTTCAGGCTCTGCAGGCAAGAAGTATGTGTCCCTTCCACAGGTGTTTGGCTGCAAGTGCACGTCCTTCAGTGTCTTAATTCAGATCAGGACTGTGTTTTTGAAGTGAATCTCCTGATTGTCCTCACTCACTGTGCTTTGACTTGGGAGCATGCGTTTTCTTTATGTGAAATGAGAGCACTCTTAACTGTGTTGCAGTCACTAACAAAAATTTACTCCAGGAGACCAGGCTAGAGCTAGTTTTATTAAGAGGCTGCTTTGAAACACGGAGTGTGAACATTAGGTCCTCTGTGACAGCAGTTTCACCATATATTTGTTTCTCTTCCACCACCCTGCCTGCTAGTGGGGGTACAAGCTCGCTATCCTTGCCATCAGAACCAGCGATTCTTACAAATCCTTTACAATCAGTGGGAGTTGTTTTTGGATCACTGTCCTGACTTGGTGTTGGACTCAGCATCCCAGAAATGATACAAAAGTAAAATCTAATGTCTTAGGTATGTCATTTGGATAGTTTGGGAGGGATGGAGGGAATACATATATTCTTCTGACCAGAACTCATCTTAGTCACAGGCAAAGCAGGCAGTTGGCTAAAGCAGCTGCCTGCCAGGAGCAGCCGAAGCAGCAGATTCCCCAGCTGCTCTCTGTCTGCCTTTATTCACCTTCGTGGCAGAACCTCTACTGTGTCTGCCCCACTGGGAAACCTAGAGCTGCTTCTGCTTCTGAGTTTGTAAATAGTCCACTACCAAACTGTCCTGTTCCAGTATAATTGTGCATATGGGACTAAGTTAATCCTAAATCAAACTAATGATCAGATGAACAAAGACAAGCAGCAAAAATTTTAATCACTGAGGCTGGAGTATTTGCCAGATTTGCTCCGAGTATCGCTTATGTCATCTCAGGGTCTCGTGCCAGAGCTGTAGCCATTACCCTAACGCTGGGGAACTGGTCCCGACTTAGATCATCGGGCTTTGCTCCAGACTTTGCCATATCAATAGAAAAATGCAACATTGAGGGTCAGTTTGTTTTTAATGTCAAATACTGATTGATTTTAAAACCATGATTTAAAATTGACAAGCAGAAAATTTGTATTCACACTGTTGATTTTAATGTGTGTTGTGTAAGTGAAGCCAAACATTCAGTCTCACTTTTGGTACAGCATTTAGAGCACGTTTCAGTATGCAGTTCACTTGCAAAGCATTTATTTTAAACTCAAAGTTTCGAGTTGACCAGAACACCAAAGAATCCAGAACATGTGTATTGAACTGATTTTATATACCTTAATGCATATTAAGATTCTTGAATTTCATGGTTTTTATTGTGTCGGAATATTCAATCAAAATGTGTGTCAAGCTGCATTTGACTGGACATTAGTATTCAGTTAAGAGGTGTAAAAACATTTTGAAAGAGATTTTTATTAGTTAAACAAATTTATCAGAAATGTGCTCTGTACACGTAAATATTTAGACTTACATTTTTACAACTATTCTTATATTTATATAAACACACGTGGGAGGTGTAAGTTTAATCCCTTCAGGCAGAGGAAGGACTGAATCCAGTTCCCCTTTTCCTATGTAAGCACGCTCATGTGTGCATATGTTTAAATAAACAGTGAATGAAACTTTTATATATGAAATATAGTTCTATTCTCCACAGTTATAGCACATATACTGTTCTTAAAAGCAGAATGACTTTTCTGAAAATTAAAAGTATGTTTTTAAATTAAATTTAAAATGGATTATTTCAGAAACTAATCTCTGGCAGGGTTTGGGTTTTTTCTTGAATTATTTCATTAAGAGTATAATACAGTTTCCTCACACTTTCCACATAACAGTGTCTCATTGTAGTGTATTTTCACTGAGTTCAACAAGCTGCCTAATGTAATGTGTACTGCTACCTCCACTCCCCCCTGCAGTGCTGCTGGCTGTCCCCGTACTATGGGAAGTCACCCTGGTGCCTGATGGAGGCTATGGCATGATTGGGAAGCAGCGAATATTTTCACTAAGGCTTGCTTGTACTTCTTTGAGAAATAATGACGGTGTTTCCAAATAGCCAAGCAGTAGTAAGGCAGATAAAATTCTGGGTAGATAAAAGTGAAGCAATGTGTGTGGAGGGAGGAGCAGGGTCCGTAATGGGCTCTGAGCTGATTGTCACCATTCAGGAACAGCACTTCTGGGGTTACAGAAAGTAAACCTGTAGTAGTGTCAGTTTAGTTACTTGTAGCAGTCAAGAAAAGTCCTAGGATATGACTTGCATTATTAGAAAAGGGATAGAGAAGAAAACAGCACGTTGTTGTGCTGCTATTCTAATCTATGATGCATGTGCATGCTGAATGCTGGGTGCAGTTCTAGGTTGTCATCTCTTCCCCTGTAAACACAATGATGCAGCAGAAGAGAAGAAGGTTCAGAGAGGTCCAGGAAAAATAACCAGTGAAACAAGTTCTGTATGAGTAACAAGTGGACAAGGACTCTTCACATTGGAAGGGAGGGCTGTGCAATGAAGCGTATAAAATCATGAACAGCATAGAGGACACAAATGTGGAGGATTTAGGGGACATCCACTGAATCTAGTGCAAAACAGGTTCAAAATCAACAGAAGAAACTTCTTCCCACAACACAGAGCTGTGAAACTGCTTGCCTGTGCTGTTGCCACCTGATCTCAAATTATTCTTATACATATTCCACCACATACTTCTTTTTATTGTTGAGGTGAGTAAATTCCTATCAGAATTTCAGTGATACGAACTTGATTTGGGTCATTCTTTATGTTGGGAATGTCGTCTTTCATCTCATCTAATGATTCTGAGGGCCAGTCTGGATGGGGGAGCGGTGAGTGGGTACCAGCTTTTTGAGAAGCTTTCCTTCTGTTACCACCGAGGTCACTCGCCTTTTTGGGGACTCTACCATTGTAGTATATGCTATGGAAACAGCGAGTCCTATAGTCTTTCATCACCGCAATATTAGTGTTCGCCTTAATTTTCCTGGGTTTATTGGTTTTAAATCAGAGAATTAAAGATTCTTTTCCTTTTAAATACCACGTTTGAATTTGACTAGACTTATGTATCGTGGTTTCCTAGCTGTATTCAACCAGCAAAATAATATATTTCTCTGGTTTAGCTCTTTAATCACTAATTGCAATTGAACATATTTCTTTTTTAATTAGAATTGCGCAACATCATGCATCTTCTCTGCATTTAGGACTGTAAAAATCCAGAAAGCAAAGCTCGTTTTCTGCAATTCATTTTGCAGTCATTTACTCTTAGAGCAGTGAAAGCTTCAACTACAGATACTCGTTTATTCTTTAAGAATCAGCATACTGTAGCAAGAAAGTGATCAAGAGGAAAAGAAGTAATTATGGTTCATAAGATGTATTTTTCATCTATTGTTTTTAATGAATATTTCGTCTTTATTTCAGAAGATATATAGTAATGATATAAAAAATTATTTTTATTGAATAAATATTTAGTCTTCAGTGTCATTTGTAATACCTATGTTGAAAATGAGGCCTTCTTTTCTATTCGTCTGTGAAAGTAAAGCTGAAATTAAAAATGAAACTGTTTAATAATGTACATTTTTATGCTAAGGTTACATACTGTACGGTGGACAGAATAGGCCTGTATGTCCGTTACACATCGCATGTGCTTGTCTGGTGACCTGTTTTCAGAGGCTTACAGCCATGGTTTATGATGTGAGTCAGACTTAGCTTTTACAGTTGAAGGTAAGATTCCCTGCAGCGGTCTGCTTCTTCTCCCCTGCTGCTGATGGCCATCCCTGGAGCGGTGGTGGCCGAGGGTGACGTAACCTCTCTATCCATCCTTGCCTTTCACAGAGCCATGTCTCATCATGGAGACATTGATTGCTGTTTGTGCCAGTTTTCTGTGATCCAGGCTGAATTATTTTGTTTAGGTAGTCGCTACTTTTAAATGACATTAACAAAAAGTCAATATTACTGAAGTTTGAAATATTTGTAGTTACTTCATTGGAAAGCTGTAACTGTTCTTCTAAGCAAGGTTTTACATGTGTTTTTTATTTTCTACATGGAATATTTGGCCAAATTAGAAGCCCCTTGAAGTCATAATTTATGTATATTCAATTGAATTTCTTTCAGCAGTTGTAAGCAGTAGTCTCTACATACTGCTTTTCTATTGAGTATATTTCAATCTGTATCCAAAAAGATCTGATTAAATTTATTCCTCCCAACTTCAGCAGTTACTGTGGTGCCAGGCATCAAGCGAGGCTCGTGAGCTTGTTGTCCTCTTCTTTCAGTGGTGGCTATTCTGAGGAAATATCAAGGACGAGAGGAGAAAACGCCCAAAATGATGTGCAGATAGGGAAGGTCTGAATTTGGCTCTAGGACTGAAGTGGAGAAGGGAGAGGGGGAGGACAGTTACCCCTGGATTTGGATGCCAGGGTGCTGTAGTTCCAGCGTTTCTTTAATGTCTTCAAAGAGCTGTGAAACGCGTAGCCAAAATGTGTCTGAAGCAAATGAAGATAGCAGCCTGCTACTACCACACCTTAGTGTCATAGGGTACCAGGAGCAGATTTGCATTGCTAAAGCTAAGCTTTGCAGCCATGCAGGCATCACATGGTACCATGTAATGGGATTTTAATTATAATTAGCTAAAAATACAGTAAATTACAGGGTATGATTGTTTTTTAACCGTCATTTCTATTAAAGAATTTTAATACATTCTTTGAAATCAAACACTTGACTTTGAAAGTCAAGCATTCAAAAAAAGTTGGAAAATGTCAGAATGAAGATTGTTGAAACTGTTGTAATTTGTCCCTTGCATGTATGCATAACGATAAGATCTTTAATTATGTGATCACATAATTTTTTCACAGGAGGAATGGTGCCCAGAGAATGAATCAGGGGTGTTTATGAAAAGAAGCTGTTGCCTCCAGAACCCTTGCCTTAATTGCTGGAAAGTGTAGTAATTTAAGTAGAGGGCTGCAGGAACAAAAAGTGCACTCTCTAAGGCATTTGAAAGCTCCACTGAAAGACTGGATTTTTTTCACTCTCTTTCAAGGAGTTGTTATGTCATTCTGGAAGGTGACTTTTTTTGGAGGTGATCTCTATGTTTCTAGTTGCTGTGGCAAGCAGGCCGAGGTACCTGGGCTCTGAGCGCAGCTGCATTTGGAATGAACAAAAGTTCGCTTTGAATTTATAAAATGCTGTAAAAATGCAAAGTTCTCTGAAAAGTAAGGCCCGAAATGCCTTACATTGACGTGGCAATGCCAGGATTGCCAAAAGAATCTTCTGGTTTTTAAGTAGCCTGTTTCTTCTCTGTAAAATGGAGATACCATCATCTTACTACAGTTCAGTTAATTATATGTTTTGAAGCATTCCTGCTGAATGCCATGTAGCAAAACTATATATAATATATAATCATATAATTATATAATATATAGTTATATTGCATATAAGTATATATTATATATATGTTATATGATATATAATATATAATGAGGAATCCCATTTTGGCTAACATCCTATAGGTGAGGCTTTGGGAACACTGCTGACTGATGGGGATAAAAAGAATGAGCAATCACTTTGCAGTCTGAAAAAATGAGGCAAGATCCTACAAATACTCAGTTCACTCCATAAAACTGAGCATTCCCTGCATATTTGCCATCCCTGCACTAGATGAGGCAAGGATCCTGCGGGGGAAAACAGCATGTAATCATTTAGTAGAGTTGCTTATAGTTACATGGACATTTCTGTCGTTTCAAGCACTCGACTTTCTGCTGCGTTTGATGTGTGGGTTGCCTGACCATCCCAAATGTGATGGGCCCTTTTAGATGCAGGTTTGGCAGTTTATTTTCCCCCAAAGCTCTTCGTAAGTGGGAAAACAGGAATGTTAGAGCCACATTTCTTGCTGATTTTATTGTGTTGCCTTGTTGACAACTGATCTTTGTTGTAAGGAACCAAAATCCCGAAGATCATTTGTTCCTCGCTTCTTATGAAGAAGGAGGAGTTAATAAATTTTGCAGAGTTGGCACATGAGTGAGTGTAGTGAGAATGTATGAAAATGTTTCAAGGTAAATAGAGCCACAATGAATAGATTATATTTAAAACCAAAAAATACATGATGAGGAAAAGAAGATATGTTTTTTCTTCAGGACAAACTTTCTGATTATATTTTCATTTTCCATAAAACCCACTCTAAATCTACTGTAAGGTATTCCACTTAATTTCATGTTTAGTTTGGGAAATATATTTTTAAAAAATCCAGTATTCATTATCTACATTACTGAAATGTGAACTTATGCCGATAAATTTTGATCCTTGCTCTTACTGATCATCTTTGTGTGTGGCAAAGGTAAATACGTTGGTGTTTTAATAATCCTCTACATCTAAGCATCACAGTAAAACCCAGTTAAGACAACAGGCTAAAATAATTTTTCCGCTTCCTCCTGGTTTATGTCTGTTCTTACACTTTTTTTAAAGTTGCATTTAATATTTCTGAGGCAAATAAACTCATAAATCTCTTCTGTTTTGGTGAGGGAATACATGCATGTCTTCTCTTTCACACAACGTGACAGCATCCCTTACAGTACCTATTTTACTTTGCAAAATCAGTTATAGAATATAAAGTGAATATCAGTTTATCAATTGAAATGGTCCAGATACTAGTATTTAGGCAATTTGCCTAAATTTGTTGTCTCAGAAGAGGTCAATACCATGAATAGTGGGGCGTTACTACATTTTTCAAATAGCACTTTGTGTATAAAATATGGAAACATGGAATGATTGTTTTAAATTCAGCAGGCTCTTCTGTCATGCTTATGCATGTTCTAGATGAGACATTTTTCTCCTGAATTGGAAGGAAATGAGATAGTAGCCTGTCAGTTCATAATGTGACTTACTTTCCCTGTTTAAATGCATTTTTAAATTACTAGAATATCTACTTTTAAAAAAAAAAAGCTAAGTTCAGAAGAGCAGGAGTCTAGTTTGCTATTTATCTACCTTAATAGGTAGGATTTCACATGAAAGAATCTGTCTGGCTTTTCGTGTGCTAACAGTGACAGGATGCAGGTATCATAAAGTAGCGTGATTATGTGCCTCCCAGGTATAATTCTGATAACCGCTTAAGGAGTACTGCAGCCAAGACAAGTCTTGTTAGTTTATTCATCAATAAATTTATTCTCTTTCTTAAACTGTATTTTGAAGCATTTCAGTAAGAATTTCAAACTTGGCAGTGAAGAAGTAATACTCATATAGATGTAAATGTTTAATAGTTTAACTTCAGTGTGAGTAACAAGACATTTCAACAGATTGTGAAAGTAATTTTTTCTTAATACATAATCCTTACAGTTTAAATTGAAATGTCCGTAACTGATCTTTTCTGCTTACAAATGAAGACTGCTGTAATAATAATCTACTCTCATATGACAGAAACAAATATATTGTCGTGTAACCCTTTGTCCACAAGACTCTCACAGTATGTTCTCCAGGCCAAAAAAGTAGTTACTACCTTTCCATGGTAGCTGGGGAAAATGTTACGTGAGATTTCCTTTCTAAGTCACCGCTGAGATTTTTCCTTTCACATTCATCCTGCTGAGTCTTTAGTGTGGTCTTTGGGTGTAACTACAAAAGCATTTTAGCTTGGATCAGGAGCATTTTAGCCCTTCTGAATCAAGTCTCCTTACTGTTCCCACGTATTGCTCCTTGATTCACATACCTGGAGCATGGGGGTGGCATCGGTTGCAGGAAGAGCCAGCGAGAAGATGGATTGGGTGAGCGCAGCTAGCGTGCATAACTGCAAACAAGGGCTTGCTCCATGGGACCGGACAAGAACAACTGAGCCACCCTCTTTGCAGTGTGGTCAGCCTGGGGTCGCTTGGTCTCCAGTGCTAGTTGTTTCCCTAAGGTTTTGTTCCTTCTATACCTCACTGATTGCTATGTACGTATAGCCTATCCTCATTATACATGTCTGTCTGTAACAAAATGTTGTTTATCAGTATTAAGTGTTTCACAGAGTATTGACCAGGCCATAATATTCTTAAAGGACACATACAGTAATGCTGGTATCCAAATTGGAGTGATCCAGTTGGAAGCCTGATGCTTCAGTGTGGCCCAGAAGACAATTCTGGAGTTGTCTGCTGCCTTTTCTTGTGCAGCCTTACACTGGGTGTGCAGGAGTGAGAGGTGTCATGGTTCCTAGCAGTGGTGGAAGCCCAGCAGCTGTCAGATGTCTCCTTGTGTGCCGCTGTTATGTTCAAGTTGCTCACAAACCACTACCATCCCCATGTGGAAAGAAAAAATAATAATGTGACTCCATAGAGATGCCCCAGATAGAGCATCTGGCCACAGTACTGAAAGCTTTGGATCTCCATGCTGTAAATTAAGAGTATATTGATCAGTATTTTGCTTTTTGTCTGTCTGCAGTTACCAATTACAATAACGTGGTAGAAGCAAACTCAGATTCAGACGATGAAGATAAATTGCATATAGTGGAAGAAGAAAGTGTAACTGATGCAGCAGACTGTGATGCTGGTGTGCCAGAAGATGACTTGCCAACAGACCATACAGTATTACCAGAAAACAGTGAAAGAGAAGGGAGTACAAACAGTTGCTGGGAAGATGAAGGTATGTTCCTTTCCACTGATGACGCTATGTAGAGAAAAGTTTCTAAAACAAAGATTCGATAGAACTTTTTTTGGTCACTTTGTTACTGAAATAATGTGTAATATTCACAATTAAAAAAGAGGTTCTCTAATGTATTTATTGTAATGTATTTTATGTTTTTTTAATATTTGAGGCAGATTTAGAGGTGCGTTCTTTCCATTGGCATTGTTAAACAGGAGCTTCAAATCTGTAGATGAAGCATTTTCAAGGGTGATCAGAGACTAGTTACTTGCTTTTAGTTTCCAAGTCTTTTTGCATGGCAGGTCTCTGCCATAGCTCCCGGTAAGGTTCAGGGTTTGCTCAGCTTGAGGAGTAAGCAGTAAGCCAAAAACATGAAATAAAATAATATTCAGGTGTAAATTTCTTCCTGTGAGCTGCTTCTGCCTTTTCCCTTGTAAAATATAGCCAGAAAAAATAATTTTTAGATTATTAGTTTCATAATTGGCTATCTTACTCATAATGAATCTATATTTTGAAAACACTGGAAGGAGGTAAATGTACATATTATGCAGCAGCTTTAGAAGCTAAAAATTTGAAGCAATCAGGAAGTGGGCCTTTTTTACTGTGCAATCAGATACTGAGTTTCATAATATTACACAGCATGCTTACGTTTGAGCCAAATTGGGATAAATGCATAAATTAGTGGAATTTATTGTGGAATTTGGCCTTAATCCCCTGAAAGATATAGAATATTTTCTGGCATATCCCTGTTTGTGTCTGAATTCCAACCACAATTCTTTAGCATCCACCTTGTTAAAACTGATGGTTTAAGACAAATTGCACTGACCACACATCTAAATAAACGGAGAGCAGTCATATGGTCCCTGACTGCAATCCAGCTGAGAGAGAGCAGCTGAGAGTTCAAAGAATAGCATCAACTCAGCCTGTTTTTACATAGCTTCTATTGCCAAGGTATGCTGTGCAGGGAAATGAGTATTTTGGAGCTAAATTATTAGGTAGGTAATTTTCTTAGTTCTCCTATAATATCTTTGCTCTACTGCAGGCTATATCTATCAGGAATTGCAGTTACAGTTTTTGTAGTTACATAAAAATGGGCTGTGTGCTGTGTGTAGCCTGTTTCTTGAACCCTTCAAGCATAGGTGTAGGAAGCCTGAAACAGGGGGTGAAGAACAGCACCGGCTCACAGAGGTGCTGGGTCAAGACCCTTTGGACTGAACATTTCCTAGAGATGTACCCACAGGTAGTCATGACACAGCGTCTTGCCTCAGACAACCTTCTGGGGTTTTTCAGAGCTCTAGACATGTGATGGCATCTTTTTTGACTCCTTATTTCAAATGTACCATTTTTAAACTTTTAAAATTTGTTTGCTAATATGAAGCATTTTAACCAAATTCTACTGTGAGTGGAGAACCACCATGTAGGTAGTGTTTTCTCTGCCTTGGTCATTGCTGATGAAGACAGACTTTCGTCAGTGTTTAGAAAGATAAAAGATTAAACAATTGCCATACAGACTTGCTTGTTTACCATAAATTTCTTCTTTAAAAATTATGTATTCTGAAGCCTCTTTTGTAGCAGTCTGGAGGGTTTTTTATTTGATAGTAAGGTTTTTTTAAATAAATTGTTTGAATTTCTGGTGATGACTACATGATAAAAATGAAGGCTACATTAGGTTTTATGGAGCTTTGATTTGCTATGGTAAAGTACTATTTACTTTTTTTATAGCTTTCCTAGAAGGAAAGGTGTGAGCTGAAAATCATATCATCAGTCTCAGTTGCACATTAGAAATCTGAAGAGACAGGTATTGAATACGTGATCTCTCTCATACAGGGAAAGGTACTGGGGTAGGTGTCCGTGCAGCACTAATCTTCAGGACTGGTGATTATTTTTAGAAAACATACACTCTAGCAGTTTTAGTAAGTTGTGTTTCATCAGTGAAGTAGTACTGAAAGTTCCTGGTTTTAGCTGAACTTGACAGAATGAGTTTTTTACCTATTTATTCTGCTCACGAATGCCCAAGAATAGAAACAACACACATAACATTTCTTTATCAGATTAGTTTCCTTCCGTTTCCAGTCATTCTAACTGAATTTCTAAAAGACCTTCGGAACAGGTGTTTTAAATATAAGGTGTGTATCTCAAGAGGTTTAACTGAAACAGTCATATGGGTTTGAAAAAGTGAACCACGTGTATCCTGCACCAGTTGTTGGCAGTGTGCCAACATTTATGTGTGCAATGATTCTGTAATACGATTTTTTTTTTGCTTTAGTTTCAAGTAAAACCTACAGTACAATTTAAAAAAAACCACAAAGGTTAAACTTACTGACTTATTATGTTAATACACTTAAAAAGCATTATTGCGTATTATACATATTTAGCAAATCTAGACATCTCAGACCTGGAACTAAGATACCTTTGAAAAATTGAAAATTTTAAAAAATTGTCCAGGCCTTGAAATAACGTTTAAAAATTAATGAAGTTATGTTTTATGTTTAAACTCTTCCTGGAACTCAAAATTCCTTTAACTCATAAAATTATAGCTTGAGCCTATGTGCTGTAAGATGGATTGTGTTCTTTCAGTGGGGTGGGTTGCTGAGGAAAGCTGCTGCACTATTTTGTATTAATTTCATTTAGGAGGTAGGCTAAAAATGTATGGCATCTTTTTGATCAAGTTTTTACTCACAGAAGCAAACAACCACGCATACTGTAAGCTGTACATCGTGCTTGCAACATGCATATCAGAAAATTAGCTCTGAAGAATTTAAATTAGAAACTCTTTTCATGGGCTTAAGAATTTATTCCCTTCTCTGAAGATAAGACTGTGGTGGAAATTTCAGTGAAGTTTGTCTTTCTGCCTACAACCAAAATTTCCATTTGCTAGTGGTTTAAATTTGATCAGTTATCTTACCCACACAGAGATCTTTACAGTCAGCCTGTGACACAGTGATTGTGTCATGCATGTTCACTGCTCGTACACACTGTTGGCTGTGATCTGAAAATCATTAGCATTTAACCCTAGGAGGTCCCACCATATCTCTAAGCAGGTGCTCATAAACAATGATGAGATACAGAAGTCCAAGAACATGTTTTACAATTATCTGGTATGTCCAGACGTAATGCCAAGATGGATATTCATGCCCTAGATGCCATTTGTGGAGACCTGTATTTAAGCTGTCATTCAGCAGGTAGCTCCAATTTCTCCTGGAATTCAGAGCTGTGACTTCTACTTGGTGGAACAGTGTCTTAAGATCTGTTCCCCCAACATCACATCTCTTTACATTGCTTCCCAGCAGCTGTATTTGTAGCGTATTAATTGGGCTTCTGAGGGCACAGTTGCAAAGGTGCCTTCCTATGTGGACCATACATAGCTGTAAAGATGGAGCCCTACCTAACATTTTTCAAATTATTAATTATTCCTACAGCATTAAGGAAGATCACCCCCTGTGGAAAAGAGCTCCTCCCTGTCTTATACCCCACGTTTAGATATTGGGAAGAAACGGTACCAAACAGAGGTTATGATTATTAGAATTGAGAGGGTTTTTAGCTTCATTGAGATTAATCTATAATGCCATAAATTCCTTGACATTCCCTTGGGAAGCATAGCTTTTATTTGTACTGAAGCCAGTGGAATTTGCTAGAGACACTATAATTTAAATTTCCAGGAGTAATAACTTACTGATATTCCCCCTTTTCCACAGAGCCTATTTCATAATGGAGACAAATCACAAACCCTTTTTAAAGAAAAATAGTGGGTTTGCATCATAATTGTTCTTAAGAAATTAAATTTTGGATTTAAATTTGCATTGCATGCAGTCATCCATCTTAAAAATTCTGAACCAAGTCTGTGGTATCATGAGCCAAAAATATAATTAGTTCACAATCCAGTATTGACCAATAAAATATGGACTCTTTTGGGGGTTTTTTTCAGATGACAATTAAAGTAAGATTTAGGTGTTACAGTTTCCTTTTAAGCATATTTCTTGTTTGTGACTGTCTGCAGACATTTTGGGTCTGTGGGATTTTATCCAAGTAGACAGAACAACATTTTCCTTTGAGGAAGCTGGTATTATCTGAGAACTTAAAGTTCTTCTAGAGTTTATCATCTTCCATATAAAGGAGAAATTGGCTTCTCCTGTAATTAAAAAGCTGGAACGTTCTAGGGTTTTGACTAGCCAAACCAAAGGATTTTTCTCTGCACTCAAGTATAGTGAAGTAAGGTAAATAAGAGTATAACAGTTGCCATTTCAGATCATAGCAGTTGTGTAGTCTAACCTCCTGTAATATGTAAGAGTCTTTTTCTGCAGTGTAGCTGTGAAGCTTCTAAGGTTTCCATAATAAAACTATGAAATAATGCTTTAATTTCAGATTATTAGCATAGCGTACTACTGATAAAGGAGCAGAACAACCAACATAGTTTTCCTATGCACTCCTGCCAAAAGCCAACTACTGACAGAAATGGCAGCAGTGGCCTTTCCAATAGGAACTTCCCAGTCCAGGCTACCCAACGGATGTAAATCAGGAACAGCTTGGGCTGTTTATTGATTTGAACCAACGACCTGTAGTGAGTTAAAACCTCCATGCTGCATCCTTGAATGCTGCAGCTCAGCAGGAGCTGGTGGAGCTTCGGAGGCAGGTAGGCTCCACAGCGTCAGTCCCACGGACGTCTAGTGCTTGCAAACTAGTACTGAATATTGGAATTGATAACGTGAAACATTTTTGTAGTGCACAGTTGATCTGAAGTGGGGAGCACATGTTTAAAATCCTTGTTTGTTTAAACAGTTGCAGCCTGTAAGTGGTTTGTAGACGATTCACAAGAAAGAGAATGCATGAGGTAGCTGTTTGCATACATTACCAGCAAATTATCAATCGTTTCCAAAACCTGCTAATTGGAGAAAATAATGTACACATATTTGTTTTACGATACTCTGGTTTCCGGAAATAATATTCCAGTGTATCAGCTGTATTTGTAGATAGGGTTATTTAAGTAGCTGACTCTGTATTTGCTGGAGAAACACACTGACCCTGTCTTTACCTCTCTTCAAATAGTGGTTAGTGTTTAGTATTGCTTCCTTTTAAGATTTTGTTTCCTTAACCATGGAATATCTATGTGGTTCAACTGATTACACACTGCTGAAATAATGTGCAATCCATATTTTTGGAAGAACATTGTGTTTAAATGCAGTTCTTCTAAATAATACAGAAATGGAAGATTGCTCAATTTTTTGAGTTTGAATTTTAAATAACTCAAATACACTAAGTTGTTGTGTGTGTCACTTTTTTTGCTGTTTTGTGTTTTGTTTAAATATTCATTCTTCTTTTTGTGAAATGTACTTTTTCAGCTGGAAAAGAAACAAAGGAAATCCTGGGGCCTGAAGCTCAGACAGATGAAGTTGGATGTACAGGTATTTCTTTGTTAATCTGAGTCCCTTATTCATAAAGTGCTATTGAATTTTGGCTAGGTGAGTACCCTTCTGAAATCTTTGAAATTCTCCCACCTCTCTTTATAAACTGCTTTGCTCTTCCACGCTGGAGGTCTTAAATTGTAAACCGTGTTTTAGCTGAGGAAGAATAGTCTGGGCTCCTTTCGGATGTCGTGGGTCCGGAGATGTAGCTGACCAGTGACACAGATTAGCCCTCTCACACGGGGGCTGACCTCAGCGCCGCTGCAGCACTGCATCTCCTCAGAGCAAAACAAGGAAGAGCGCTGATCTTACATGTAATTGTATCGAATACAAGTACAGGTCGATAGAGAGTGTTTTAAACTAATAAGGAATATACCAAAATAAACTTAAGCTAATACTGTATCTTATTATCAACTCCTCTGCTTGTACCGATTATACAGAAGGCAAAATAAAATGTGTACTTCAGTTTCAGAACCAAACAAAAACAGATGCTTTGTTACTTTTTTATTTCTCTGCTTGTCAAAAAAATTAACATATAGCCCATCCAGCTTTTTAAGAGATTTTTATACTTTTTTTTTTTTAATGCCCTTAACACTAAATAGTTAGATATTATCAGGGTAAGCCTTATTTAAAAAAAAAAAAAACAACAACTAAACATTGATATGTTTAAAAATGTAGATTCACACATTCTTTTTAGTTTCTATAAAGTCAGATCTCTCCAAACAAGTATGGAGAACTACTATATGTATTGCATTACGGTCTATATGTGAGAGACTGCCTCATGTCATAAAAAGATTGTGTCAAATTGTAAATTAAGTATGACACTTCACACTGAGAGGTGAATTGTAAAACTTCTTCCTATTAAAAATATACCTCACGTTATTAATAGCAGAGGAGATCTGTCATGATTTAGTGTGCCGCAGGCAGAACTCTCACAGAATGTTCCACCATTGTAAAAGTAAACTCTATGAACAATGTATTTAGGCAAATGCTTGGTAGCAAATATTTATCTTACAAACATTAAGTAAAATATTTAATTTATTATTTGTTAACTTTGAAATACAGTTGTTCATTGATTGTTCGCTTAAGTTTTAAACTGGAAAATGTTGAAGGATGTTAATTAGAACTGAAACCTTTTTGATAGCCATTTCCAACACCAGAGAACAAGCCATTCGAAGGTCAAGTTTGCTGCATTTCAGCCGGCCAACTTGTTATTCAGAGTTTAAGTATCTTCTGGGCTTGCGCTAATGAGCAGGTCTTAAATAACATTAAAAATTATGTCTTGAAGGCAACAAATTTACTTTTGCAAACATAGGAGCCAAGACGGTAAGCTGGCCTTCAAACTGCAAGGGCTAAATCATAATGTTGCATTTAAGATTTTTAGGGAAGTTGAGGGGAACAGGTAAATCTAAAATGGTAAAAACGCACTGAGTTGAAGAGGCAAACTGTGGTTTTAGTCAAATTTTTAAATGTCATTATGGTTCTCTGTTTTAAAACTTGGCATATTCCTACATCTTAAAGGGTTTGATCTATACTAGTATTTGTAAAGTGTTTGAAATCCTTGGGTAGAGGGTGATTTGGCAATGTGAATTACTGAATCTCATTTACGTTCTTTTTAAACTCTTCATTTCATGTCTTGTATCTTGTTTTTCACTCTTAGTAAAAGAAGATGAATGTGATTCTGATGCAGAAAATGAACAAAACCATGACCCTAATGTTGAAGAATTCCTTCAACAAGAAGATACAGCTGTTATCTACCCCGAAGCACCTGAGGAGGACCAGAGACAAGGCACGCCAGAAGCTAGCGGTCAGGATGAAAATGGTACATATGCCACCAGTTCAGTTCTCACGAAATAAATTGTACTAACTACTTGACCCAAAAGTTCTGTTGTAATTTAGAAGACAACAATGCATACATGTGTAACTTTGGGGGGAAAAAAAAATTCTTAGTTAAATAATTATAAGGCGATGGGATCGTCATGCAAAAAACATTACTACTTGATTTTGTGAAACAAGACATGCACTGGGGTTCAGTTGTATGGGTACCTAAATTATAACCTCCAGTAACTGGAAGTAAAAATTCAAGCTTTAATAAACCCATTCAGTAGCATTGTATGAAAACAGAACAAACATTTATTAAATACAATGTGAGTGAAGCAAGATAGTGTGGTTTTATGTAAGAATAACTTAGGAGGAGTTATAACATGTTTCTTTTCTTTTTATATTTCTAAACAAAACGCCCAAAAGGTTCTATTAGATAGCAGTTCTTTTATTAGGTAGCCAGTCTACGACGGGCTTTTTTTTTTTTTCTGAAAAGGCAGCAGTGGAGAAAAAAGAAACATTGTTCATGTGAAAAAGTTTATGTGAAAAAAGAATGACCTGTTGTTATGTTTAAGTAGATGTCTTTTTTCTCTAACGAAGTTTAAGATGTTCTTCTGAGTGAGATGAGAAGTCACACTTTATTCATTTCTTCCTCATGAAATATTGAAGGCATCTTCATCATGAAATATTTGAAGGCAAAACCTGTTCAGATTGGTTTTGTGTTCTGCGCTGCGTTCTGAAGTGTTCAGCTTTCAACCAGATTGCGTTCCTTTATTGGAGTATTTTAAGATTTTTCAAAAGAAAGTAACATCCTACATAAAGGATTAGGAGTTGTTGTGTTCCTGTCGTTTAAAAAAATGTACATAATTGAACAAAAAATGTCATTGTAGCTGTATTATTGTACTGGAGTCTAAGGGAGAACAGTGAAAGGGGCAATACTAACAATTTTGTTCTGCTTTTCCAGAAATCTTATGTTATTAGAGATTTTGAGCAACAAATAAGTCAATTAAAATATTTGAGAAATTTGAACTGTGTACATTCCTATTTATATACAGAAATAAGGACCTGAATTACTAAAATTTTGTGGTTTACTTCACGAGTTTTGCAAAGTTCAAGTAATATATATGCTCAACAGTAGCATCTTAAATTAATTAAATTGTAATTTTTAAGATTTTAATCTGTGGTTCCAGTGGCACAGATTGTCAAGTTAGTTTTACAGCCTTGCAATATGATTTCCATGTAATCATTAAAAATATATATTAATAATTTAAATTGGACCTAGCCCAGTAAGTTCATAGGGATGTATTCTGAAAATCACGATGCTGAACAATAATGTTCAGTGTTTTAATCATTTGGAACAGAAAATACCAAAAATATAGTGATGTTTGCTAAAGATACACGCTACCAAATTGGGGGACTAGACAAGAGAATTGACAGAGAATTAGAGTCTTTAGTGGCTTTGGGAAATGATTGTCATTTCGCCATTTGCTCCAATGGAAACAGAATCTAAGTCAACGTGCTTCTCATATTTCCACGGAGTTGTACTTGTGCTGGAATGGACTATTCTTTATGTCAGGTGAATTGAATTGTAGATGGAAAAAAGAGAATTGAAGGGAAGCATATTGTGTCTACACATGTGGGGACGGGTTCATTTTTGGACAACACAGCTAATTCAGGAAAAGCAGAAGGGGCTAGAACAACACAAAAACCATTGCAGTATGAGTGTTACCTTGCCTGTTACCGTAACAAGTGTCACAGGACCTATATGACAGAGAAGGTGTTGGGTTTTAGTAATAATGAAAACTGGTCTGACTCTTGCTTTTCTACTGTTGGAAGAACAATGGCATGTTCAGTAAAAATAAAGTCAGTAAATTCCGCACAAACAAAACGAATTGCTACTTTATAGAGCATATAATCAATCTATGGTGATAACTGCTGGAAGAGGTCATGAAGATAAATTATTCAGAAGTACTTTCTAAAGTACTGGTTAATTTTATGAGTATTAATAATGCTTCTAGTTCTGCAACTTAAAATGACAATGCACACAAATTTGCCTCTCATTCTTTAGAGCATAAAATGATAATCAGTAAAGACCCTCCACCTTCCTCTCATGCTCTCACTCAGCACAGTGAATAGGTGCATCCTTGCAAAATTTGCTTCCCATGTCTCTTGAAGCATGGAAGAATAGCATGGTCATTGGAGGATACCACACCTTATAAACTGATAATTTGATAAAATACAGCAAACCCTACATTTATTTAAACACACTTTTATCAATCTATAAAGAAAGATTTTTTCCAATCCTTTAAAAAAATTAATTTTTCAAGTATAGAATGATTTACTATATATGAGGAATTAGTATATGCTGGTAAGACGAGATGGAGTTAAACTTCATAAATGGTGACTTCTCAGAAATAGACTTGTGAAATTAATATTCAGCTTCAATCTGCTAACAAGTACATATCTGTGTATAAGAATTATAAACCACGTTTCTACTTTTTTTTTTTCAGTTCTCTTTTCACTTATGATTTTGTGTTAGGTAAAGAGAAAGAAAAAATTATTCTCTGAAGCTTGCAAATATTATTTATCCGTTAGGAACTAAAAACAGGATCACCATTAAATGTTTCAGTGATAGACTTAAATTAATTTGTAAACAGGATTTCAGGATTGCCTGTGATTGAGCTAACCAAATCTACAAAGGTTACTAGATCTTAAACCATGTTTCACAATTTTTAGACCACTTTTTAATCAGAAATGCACATGTAGAAGGTCTAGTGCTTCAGTTTATCAGACTTGCTGTGAGAGGTGTGGTTTTGGGTAATCATATTGTGCTGACCCTCTCCAGTGTACACTGGGGCAACTGTACCATACTGTAGTCAGTAACATAATACCTGTGGAAAACCAAAAAAAATATCATTACTCCTTTTCTAAAACAGATGGAGCTTCTAGCAGGTGCATGTTTTCTTACAGTCATATGTAAATGTAAAGCATATTTGTTGACGTTAATAAGTTTGGAGCTTACATTTACTTAAATATGGTGTATTGTCTCTCCTGTGTAGGAACGCCCGATGCATTTTCCCAACTGCTTACTTGCCCATATTGTGATCGAGGGTACAAGCGTTTTACCTCTCTGAAGGAACACATTAAATATCGCCATGAAAAAAATGAAGATAACTTTAGTTGCTCCTTGTGCAGTTACACATTCGCGTACAGAACGCAGCTCGACCGCCACATGACATCACACAAATCAGGAAGAGATCAAGTAAGTGGTGTTTGAATTAAGGATTTATTGTCCTCTGTAACAATGCTGTGATTTGCTATGTGAGCAAAAACGGACAGAGCAAATAAGCTGTTCATATCAGATTATCTACATGCTGAAGTCCCTATCCTGGAGCACACAATTAAACTTGCTGCCTTTTCCGTAGCTGTCAAAGGATGAGATTTGAATTCCTGTGTTTTTATTTATCTAGGCAGTATGGTTGGGTTTAAATTTTAGTTTTCAGAAGTGCTTTATTGCATTTATAGGTAATTAGTTTTTTCCTGTTCATTGTCTAACATTACATAAGAATTGTGACTCAAATTTAATCTCAAATCTTTATGAAACACCTACTTTTTTCTTTCATAAATCCTGTTTGGCTAATTCAAAATTTACAGTACCGATTTTTGTCTTGAAGAAGCAAACCATTGTGTTGATTCATTTGCTTGAACTGTGAGATACAGTTTTTAAATACAATCCGTGCTATAAGGCAATATACAAATAATTTGTGCATAAAATATGTTTCAGTACTAAGTGAAGTAATAAAACAGGCTAAAGATACTCTGAGCTTGTTTTCTGTGGTTCATGGCTGACCTGAGGGCATGATTCCTTCCATGAGTTAGACATCTTGTCACTACAGAAGGTCCTAAGATTCTGTTCCACTCTCTCTCTTTATCTTCTCTTATTCCCACAATTTCATATCATCCATCCCCAATTACATGCTTCCATAGCTTATCAGAAGCACCCTGAGACTCAGGAACCAACTGAAACTTACTGAAACAGTTACGAATTATCCAAGGAAAAAAGATACAGATTTTCCACCACTAGGTTATAGAGAGAGGCTTGGATACATTTCCTTCTGAGGACAGACTAAAAAGGTTGATACTCTCCAGAGAGAAAACAGGAGAGAAACATCACAGAAAGATGCAAAACAGTGAATAGTGAAAAGAATGTAAAGGGAAAGGTACTTCAATATTTCTTGCAGCTCCAAACCAACAGAACTTTCATTAAACTGAAAGGCTGTAACACAGAGTAAGGGAGACACTTTTTTACACGTTACGTATTAAACTCCATTCTATAAAGTATCAGTAAGTCCAAGAATTTAACAGGCTTAAAAATTTATTTTACATTTTTATACCTGAGTGTTTGCATTCACAGGTAAATTAAATAGGAAAAATTGTTAGAAGAAGTATCGGCCATCCTGCTACAGGAATTTTACTGTCTCACAAGGTTTGGAATAACCTCACCAGCGCATTCTGACACACCAGTTCTTGGTTTTTCAAATATATTTACCATGAACTATTCATTTCTGTCTTGTTCTCTTATTAGCTTGACTTCCACTTTAATATTGTTTTATATACACCTTACATTTCTAACTATAAAGTCTATGAATGCCATTTGTATAATGCTGTTTTGTGAGCTACCATGTTTATTTTCAGTTTTTCCAGCTAGAAGCCTAAAAGCAGAAGAATAAAGTAGTTGAAAGGGCGAGAAGCCTTTTCCATATTTGCATGAAGTTTGAATGCACAGAGAAACAATACCAAGCAAGTAAACAATCTCAGAAGAATTGCTACAAAGGGAAACTTAAATTGTGTTCCAGCAGATATATTTTAATGGGTTTACACTTTTGAAGGCACAATTGTATTTGATAAATGTTGTTGCTTTGAAGTATCTAGAACTCAATATTACACCTGTTTAAGTGTGTTTTTTCTCTAGAGACATAGCCAGAGTCAAAACTACAATAGCTTAGATATTTGGCAAATTTGAAATGTGTACTTGTTTATGTTATCGTCACAAAGTTGTCATGTCTTCAAAATTGGCTTCATGTGCATGTAAATGATTACATCATTTGTGTAATGGAAAATTAAATTTTTTTCATAGACCTCCTTGTTGTGGATCTTAAACAGCTGCATCTTCAAAATTTAATGTCTTATTCTTAAAAGACTTCACCTGGAAGTAGGTTATTTGGAGAACTTTGTTAGCTGGTTAATGTCCAGCATGTGACAATTTTGTAATTGCTTTGTACAAGGAAGCAATGAGCAAAGATAATTTTGCGAAGGCAGTGGAAGAGGTATGTGTACACTGTGCCTCTCTCTGAGGAAGGGGGATATATGCCATACTGTGGCTACTTCTGCTCCAGCGGAGAGCAGAGAGCTGAGAGCCATCCTGCACCTTCTCCTTCGTCCCTCCCTCCTCCCCATCCTCAGCATCCCTCACAGCTCCCTTGGTGCCTCCTACACCGCATAATGGTTGGTAGGAGGCAATGTGGCATATGTGCCATCTGCTTTCACATATGAAGCACCAAAAAAGATGCTGAAGTATGAATAAGTAAGTGCTGCGTATATTTGTTTTATTTTTCTTCTCAACAATCTACAAATCACCCGTAGCTAGCCTGTTAGAATTTTATATTGCCATGGACACGGCTGAGAAATGGCAGTTCTTGAAGACCATGGTCAAACGGGCTATGAAAAAACACTGATGAACCTGTAATTCCTGTTCTCCAAATAACTTCTGAGGATTCCCATTAATTAGTTTCAGTTCTCTGGTATGAAAAGAGTGGACGTTAGTCCTAAGCACAGTAAATATTTGATGCAGGGATGTAGTAGTGGCTAGTTACAGACCTTAATGTTGATGTTTCTTCTTTCAGTCCTTAAAGGAATCCAGAGGAGTGTTCTTTGAATGCTGCGGTTAATTCTTTAATGAGCAGAAAACAGCAGTTATGTACAGTGCATTAAAAAATATATCACAGGCACAAAAAATGTGGATTTTACAGTACTGAAAGGGGGAAAACCATTTGAATCTGGGAAAATGAAGGTGAAAGAGTGTCAAAGATGGTACTTTAGAGAGGAGTCATGATTTCTCAGCTAGTTTTAAAGAAGATCCTGGAGAGTAACCCTGAGGATGTCCCAGATTTACAAAAAAACCAAAAAAAAGTATAGGAGAGACGGCAAGAAGGCTGAATAAAGAATTACAGATATGAGGAGGTAAGGCAAAATACATGGAAATACTGCCTAGCAGAAAGTTCAAGGCAGCTTATAGCTATGACCAGGAAAATGCATTAAAAATTTGATACGAGAAATGTGGGCTTCTATGCCTCGGAAGCAGAACATTTCTGACAGATTGAATACATGCACTAATATTTAGCATGAGTATTTATGTAGTCCAGCATCTGCAGTAGCTATATATATGCTGAGATCCTTTAACTTGTATAATTTCAAGTCAAACAGTAGTAACTGATTCTCTGCAGGCTTAAGTAAATCCTGACACAGTCCTCTAGACTCAGTGAAGTTGGATCATTAAAGTGAAATGCAGCAAGTCAGGCACAATCATCTAGACCATCATCTTCAAGGGACTTAGTTAAACAAAGCTGAAAAGCTGTGTGGACTAGCAAAAGGCAGCTGACAAACCCGGGAATAAGGGTCAAGTGCTAATCAGGATAAGTCAGAGTGGAGACCTCACTGCAGAGCCTGGGAGGAGGCGAGGAGCCCACTTGGAGGAGGGTGGGAGCAGCCTCTCTGCTGAGAGGCGAAGACTGCAGCTTAACCAAATGCTTATCCCAAGGGAGCTGTCGAATTAGAGTACTTGGAAGCGATTTAGATTATCTTGTTTCAATTTGTCTCCTGTTAGCATCTGTAACGTACGAAGGAGGACACGGTGTAGAACAGGGAGGGCTGATAATTTGGACAGCGTATCTCATAGCAGACAGGATGCTCAGACTTTCATCCAGCTAACTGCATGGCTGCGGGTTCTTCACATCTAAAGGCATAAATCAGAACAGGAACATCATCCTGCCTTTTTATTCATCCCCCCTTCTCCAGTGCAGCTCTCAGCCCCCAGTTGCTGTGTCTGCACTCGGGGAGTAGCCTCAGCACTCGGTGAGCATCTGCTCCCAGCACTGCCAGCCCCGGTAGACCAGAATCAGGTGTAGGAGCTCCCCGCCACAGTTTCACACCAGAGAAAGTTAATGCACCTCAGGTGATTCGTGGTAGCTGCCCGTAGGCAGGCTGTTTCCCCAGAGCCCATGAATGGCTTGATCAATCAGTTTATGAAAATACTTGCCCCGGTTACCAAAAATCTGCACCTGCATCCAAATGGTGGTAGAGTATCTTTTTGCAAAGTGAGCTCTACTTAAAAACGAGCTCTGCTTTTTTAAATAAGCAATTTGTTTGAACAGAAAAATTTCTAATTCCTCCATTTCATGTTGGTAATCAAGCTGCTCCAACTTCTGAAATGTATGTAATTTTTGTCTTTGAAAATACACATTCATAGATTTATACAGTTTGTACTAAAATGATATATCTTGCATATATGTATATACTACATGTATTTACACATCTTTCTTAGCTTTTGCTTTTTTTTAACTAGTGTAACAATAAAGCTAAATTTAAAATAACTTTAGCTTAACAATAAATGCTCCTACAAGGCAAAATACAATTAAAATAACCACAGAGCTTCAATGCAAATAGTGAAGAGGTTTGATGTTGTGTACTTGGGAAATCCCTCTCTATTGTTATTTATTTTAATTTAGTTTTTTGCATTTATTTTGAGAGTTAATTGTGACTGAGAGTGTCTTTGTTGTCAATGAGCCATCTTCTCTTGAGCAATCCTGTGGCAGCATTACATAGAGGAATCCAAGGCCAACAGTAAGCGCTGGAAGCATGTAAATGGAAAAATCAAGTCAACTGATTAAACTTTAAACAGGCTTTTATATGCTTTAATGTTTCTCTGTCCTGTGTGACATATTCTGTGGGTGGTGGGCTTGGGGTTTTTCTTGGTTTTTTTTCTTTCACAATTAGAATTAGCATGCATCCTGGAACTTCTTACTCACATAACATGTCAGTGCAAGCTTCATCTGAAGTTAGGAGAAGGGGCAAATATATTTTGGGTTTGGTTTTTTTTCCTTTTTACTCTACCAGCTTTGTTCAGAAGATACACATGGCTCAGTTTTAACCTGACTTCTAACTTGTTTCTTTTTCATGCATAACGCATACCACCTTCAGTCTCTTAAAATTATGATTGATTATTTTCAGTTTTGTATTGCATTTTCTGTTACAATATGAAAATACAAGCTGTTTTTCCAACACACCGTCCTATGCAATAATTGCAAATTCTTTCTTACAGAGACATGTGACGCAGTCCAGTGGTAATCGAAAATTCAAGTGCACTGAATGTGGAAAAGCTTTTAAATATAAACATCACCTAAAGGAACACCTACGAATTCACAGTGGTAAATAAACCAAGCATTGAATTATGTACTAATGTTGCCATTTCTACTCTTTATAACTTTGATGTGGTATCAGTCTTGTAAGTCTAGGTTTAAAATACTAGTGTTTTCCTTTTTTTTCCTCTGGGGCTTGGTAAGCACTGCCTGCAGCCTTGAGCTGTGTGTGGGAAATATGTAGAATAGCTCAAGAGGCTTTACAGATACAGCTTAAGTTCTGACAGTTAAGGAAAACTTCACTTGTGGCAGAAGAAATGGGGCATCCTTCAGTCCTTTTTCAGTTGTCTGACTTATTCTCAGTGTTTGCAGACCACTCAACATGTTAGGAGCCTTGCTAGAAAATTTTCATTTATAATAATTGGGACATAACAACTATGCTTCCTACTGTCTCTGGCTGTGATTTTATTAAAATACCATATTAAAATATTAAAGTAGTCTCAGGACACAGGTCTGGAATTGCGATGTACTGTCACAAAAGTTTCAATTTATAAGAAAAGTTCTGATTTTGTACTATATAATAATAAGTAAAATGTTGTCACTCAAAATAGAGTCTCAATTTCTCTCTTTAACTCAAATTTACCCATTGACAGAAAGTCTGAAAACAAGGGTTTAGGCCATCTTTTCCTTTCTTACCAGTTGTTCAGCCATGATAACAGCAATTAAGAGCATGTCACTTAGAAGTCGTCCCTCAGCAAATATAATTTCATTTCCAGGGGGTAGTAGCACTGTGCCTGTGAGTGAGAAAGCCTCAGTCAACACACTTTTCAATCTGAAGCAAGCCAGCTATTTTGGCTCTTTCCTTTTCCTCTGTAGCACAGATCCCCTGAAAAGCCAGCTCCGGCTATGGGTGTAACAATTGCATAGTTGTGTGCATCTTCCTGGCAATTTAACCTGATGTTCATCTCTGAAGGCAAACATACACCTGTCGTCTGCATGTGTCTCGTTTCCTTTTACTTAAAACTTCGCCTGTTTTTATTCAGCTGATGAGTATTGTAGGAAGATAGAGATATATTGTATTTGAGTTTGCCGCAATAAAACGTGCATAGCTCCTTATATAATTTTGACTTGCATTTATGGCATTTGTATTTTTTCTTTGGTTAATCGTATTCTGATTTTTTTCCATTCTGAAGTGGTTTATGCAGCTTATGAAGTTAGTAGTGATACTGCTTGAATGGAGTTTAAGGAAATCTGGAAGTATCATATAGACTCGTCTATGTGATATGTAGACAATTACTGGGAAATACTGGAACGTATCATGGTCGTGTGGGCTCCATCCTGTATCTACTAGTGGATCACAAACTTATTGAAGGACCCTAGGATCAGAGCTATGACATAATTACTCTTGCTGCTCAATTCACTGTATAAGATTTTTTTTTTTTTCCCCTAGGACTCTTTGAGAGTCTTTGATGTATGCTTTGATAGTTACTATTGCTTGATGAAGTTATGCTGTAACCTAGTAAACGGTTTTTTCCTCTTTTTTTTAATCTTTAGGAGAGAAGCCATATGAGTGCCCAAACTGCAAGAAACGTTTTTCCCATTCTGGTTCATACAGTTCACACATAAGCAGTAAGAAGTGTATTGGTTTGATGCCCGTGAATGGTCGAGCCCGGTCAGGGCTCAAGACGTCTCAGTGCTCCTCCCCTTCCCTTTCTGCATCACCAGGTAGCCCAGCAAGACCACAGATACGACAAAAGATAGAAAATAAACCCTTGCAAGAGCAACTTCCTGTTAACCAAATTAAAACTGAACCTGTGGATTATGAGTTCAAGCCCATAGTGGTTGCTTCAGGAATTAATTGTTCAACCCCTTTGCAGAATGGGGTTTTTAGTGGTGGTAGCCCATTGCAGGCAACCAGTTCTCCTCAGGGTGTGGTGCAAGCTGTTGTTCTACCAACAGTAGGTCTGGTGTCTCCCATAAGCATCAACTTAAGTGACATTCAAAATGTACTTAAAGTGGCAGTGGATGGTAATGTAATAAGGCAAGTATTGGAAAACAATCATGCTAATCTTGCATCCAAAGAACAAGAAACAATCAGCAATGCATCTATACAACAAGCTGGCCATTCCCTCATTTCAGCTATCAGTCTTCCTTTGGTTGACCAAGATGGGACAACCAAAATTATCATCAACTACAGCTTGGAGCAACCAAGTCAACTTCAGGTTGTTCCACAAAATCTAAAAAAAGAAAACTCTGTTCCTACAAATAGTTGCAAAAATGAAAAATTACCGGAAGATCTTACTGTGAAGTCTGAGAAAGATAAGAACTTTGAAGGAGAGACCAATGATAGCACTTGTCTTCTTTGCGATGACTGTCCAGGAGATCTTAATGCACTTCAAGAATTAAAGCACTATGAAACGAAAAATCCTCCTCAGCTTCCTCAGCCTAGTGGAACAGAAGCTGAGAAGCCAGACTCCCCTGTCCCATCAGAAGCTGGGGAGAATAACTTATCTCCTGGTCAGCCACCTTTAAAGAACCTTTTATCGCTCCTAAAAGCATATTATGCATTAAATGCACAACCAAGCGCAGAAGAGCTCTCAAAAATAGCTGATTCAGTAAACCTACCACTGGATGTGGTAAAAAAGTGGTTTGAAAAAATGCAAGCTGGACAAATTTCTGTGCAGTCTTCTGGACCATCTTCTCCTGAACAAGTTAAATTAAGCAGTCCCACAGATAATGATGATCAAGCAGCAACTACAAATGAGAGCGAACCCCAGAACAGCACAAATAATTCACAAAATCCTGTCAATACAACAAAATCTCAGACTTTACCAGGGGGATCAGCTCTGAATGGTTCGCGCAGTAGCACACCATCTCCATCGCCACTAAACCTTTCTTCATCAAGAAATTCACAGGGTTATACGTACACAGCAGAGGGTGTACAAGAAGAGCCACAAATTGAACCTCTTGACCTTTCGCTACCAAAGCAACATGGAGAACTATTGGAACGATCTACCATAACTAGTGTTTACCAGAACAGTGTTTATTCTGTCCAAGAAGAACCTTTGAACTTAACTTGTGCAAAAAAAGAACCACAAAAGGACAACAGTGTTACAGACTCTGATCCTATTGTAAATGTAATCCCACCAAGTGCCAATCCCATAAATATTGCTATACCTACAGTCACTGCCCAGTTACCTACAATTGTTGCCATTGCTGACCAGAACAGTGTTCCATGCTTGAGAGCTCTCGCTGCCAATAAGCAAACCATTTTGATTCCACAGGTGGCTTATACCTACTCTACTACAGTTAGTCCTGCAGTTCAAGAAACACCACCAAAACAGACCCAAGCCAATGGAAATCAGGTACTTCGGTCCCTGTATTCCTGTGTGTTGTGTATGACGTGCTTATTCTGTATCCATGCTGAACTAACAGAAAGCTGTCAAGATAAATTAAATAAAATGCAAATATAAGCTATCAGGTTTATTCAGCTTGATTGTTAATGAGTAATAGAGGTTACTGTTAAGTCCTCTGCAAAGCTAGCTAGCTTGAGACCAGACTGACAGAAACTATGTAGTCCTGTGCATGGATTAAGTCAGTTATTCACTATGTTCGGTCATTCAGAAGTGTCTTCTAGGACATTAGTGCTCACTATTTTAAAGACAGTTTAATTCTCCTGATCAAAAAGCAAAATAAGGCCCTGGTTTGTGTTTCTTGCTGGCTCCATATCTCCTCTTTCCCCACATCCAAAAAACAAACTATTTGGAACTTGTGGCTACTCCCCTCACGCTGCTCTGCTTTCTTGGCTTGCGGAGTAGCTGTATTCATCCTACACCATTACGGCACTTTAAACAAAATTCAGATGTATTCTCAATTGAAAGTTGGGCAGGTATTTCTCTTCATCTGCCATTCCTGTATCCTGCCTTATTCCTCCCTGGGTACATCCAGATGTGATCTAGTCGGAGTCAGTCCTGCTGAGAAATACCTGTGCATGTTGAGGTAGGGACAGAGCAGAACAGGCAAGTTGCTCACATAATGGCTGAGCATTTCTAATTAAACCGTAGAAATTGGCTGTTCAGAATTTTATGCAGGCTTCTGTATAGCCAGAGACTGAGGAGCCTTAAAGCGTTACAGGGTTGCTTATATGTTAGAGTTCATGAAACAGATGACATTTGACATAGCTAACATGTACATTTTTATATTCAGATTTGATAATACATGACAAAAGTAACTCCGTGTGTAGTGATACTGCTGATATCAGTAGAAAATATTGTGCTTCTTACAGGTGAGCTTCAGGGCTTGAAATGCTTAGAAGTAGACCACAAAAAGGTTTTCAAAACCTTTTTATTAATAAAACATTTGAAATCCCCCAAATTTTGGATTAAGGAGTGTTTGTGATAGTTTTATGAGGAAGAGGGTAGTCAAATATGCAAATTCAAATGATAACTTATAGTTTTTTGTGAAAACTTCATCAAAAAATACAGTCTTAACTTCCGTAAAATCTGTGAGGTAGCAAAACACGGGTGACAAACATTAATTGAAAAATGCAGTTAGAGATCGAATTTGCTCTTCCAACTTACGGAGGTACTTTGTAGGTCTGTAATCTTCTTTTCCTTCCTAACATCGCATTTATTTTACGGGCCCTAAAACATGATATGTCAGTGTAGCTTAGACCTGGCCAACAGTCAAATTTGGATGTGATTAAAGTCAGTCCCAGTGAGAATTCTGCATCTGTGTGGTGGCAGGGGCTGCAAAGCAGAGTGATGCAGCGAAAGATTTTTTTGACTATGTAAGTCTAAACAATTTTGTTTGGCTGTTTACAGAATTGAATGAAAATAACAGTGCAGCTTCAGCTTACATTTTATAAATTGTGTGCTGCATCAGTGCATTTTTTTTTATTGAACTCAACCTTTTTTGTAATTTTCCTTAAGGATGAAAGGCAAGACACTAGCTCAGAAGGAGTATCGAATGTAGAAGATCAAAATGATTCTGATTCAACACCCCCAAAGAAAAAGATGAGAAAGACAGAAAATGGGATGTATGCATGTGATTTATGTGACAAAATATTCCAGAAGAGCAGCTCGTTATTGAGACATAAGTATGAACACACAGGTATGTACTAGGAAAAGCAGTTTCAGATCATTATTTCATTGGTAGCATGTAACTTATAATCTCAAATGGAATCCAGTTCTTGGAAAGTGTAGGGAAGTGTAATAGTCCTTATCATCTGTGCTCAGCTCTTTTTAGAAACCTATGTTTTGTAAATTTGTTTGACAGAACTGCAATTCTATGTTTCTTTAAATTTGTAAGACCTCAACCCTCAATAGAAAAAGGGGGAGTTTCTTCTGTCTGGCTCATGGACAATCATCTGCGAGCCACAACCTGTAATCAAGGATGTATTGCTTCTGATTTACCTTGCCTACTTATAAATTAAGAGAAATTAAAAATTAAAATTATAAATTAAGAAAAAAGGATGGCATATGTGTATGATACTT
This sequence comes from Gavia stellata, assembly GCF_030936135.1. Lineage (NCBI taxonomy): Eukaryota > Metazoa > Chordata > Aves > Gaviiformes > Gaviidae > Gavia > Gavia stellata. The sequence goes on along the minus strand of NC_082599.1, from coordinate 16,774,815 downwards.
CACATGAAAGGCAGTCTATCTATCTAGCATGAAGGATTTTCAAATTGAGCCACATTTGTAATGTTCTGACATTAACAGCCATTCATTAGACATGGAATCTAACCCCAAAAGAACACCCTTTTGGCTTCGATTTTTATTTTTAATTTCTCATAGTTGTTTCCTTTTGCTCCAGTTCTGGTACCTTTAGTCTTTTTTTATAATAACTGTTGGTCTCTTATTTCTTCTGTGATGTCTTAGAAAAAAATCTTTTTTTTTGTTCGTTAGGTGCCTATATTATATTTCTGCATATTACTGTTTTAATTTCATCTCACATATTGAATTAAAAATATAAAAAAAATCCCTTTTGTCTTTACCACTTGATCAGTTTCCTCAAGTTGTATTCATTAAGACTATCTATTTTCGTACCTTCCCTCTCCTGAGACTCTTTTAACTCCTCCTTTTCATAACACAATTGTTCTTTCCATTCTACTTTTAAATTAAGTGCTGTGTTCAGAGTCATAGAATCACAGAATCATTTAGGTTGGAAAAGACCCTTAAGATCATCAAGTCCAACCGTTAACCTAACACTGCCAAGTCCACCACTAAACCATGTCCCTAAGCGCCTCACCCACACGTCTCTTAAATGCCTTCAGGGATGGTGACTCCACCACCTCCCTGGGCAGCCTGTTCCAGTGCCTGACAACCCTTTCAGTGAAGAAATTTTTCCTAATATCCAGTCTAAACCTCCCCTGGCACAATTTGAGGCTGTTTTCTGTCATCCTATCACTTGTTACTTGGGAAAAGAGACCAACACCCATCTCGCTGCTTGTTTGGCATAAGTTGACATGGAGGCATTGATCATCTGTATGGCATGACCAAAAAACTGCTGTCTTACTGTCTGTATCTTTTATGTCTGGGCTAAGACGGTGCGAAGTTGTTTTGTGTAACAACTTTGAGTGTTGAAATCAAAATAACATTACTAGGCTTGTGCTATGTTTATAAGAGACTCTAAAAACAAGGCAACAAAGTAGAAAGCTGGAAAACAGCAGAAAGAGAACTAAGTGAAACAAAGCAGATTTTTGTAGTTAATATATGTGTAGTCATCAAGTTTTGTACATAAGGCACTTACCTCTACCAACCTAGATTTTAGAATGATTTTCCTTTTACCTATAACATGGAAGAAGGACTTGGTATACAAAAAACAACATAAAAGCTTAGCTGATTTAAAATTTCCATCAATATAGAAAAGTTAAAATGGTTTTGTGTCGAAATAATGTTTACTGCAAGAAAAATGTTTCCTTTTCTCATTTACATATATTCACACTTTTTTTGTGCTAAAAGTTACATCTGAGAATCTGTTTATCCTTCTATGTTCAGTTTTCCTAAAAAACTTACAAATTACCCTTGTAATTCTGACAATATACCCTTGCACCCCTGTCCTTTGGGCTCAGGTGAGAAACCCAGGCTGAGAACGCAAAGGGGAGAACATCTTGTTAAATAAAATCATTAATTGTTGGTGATACGTTCACCAACAGCATTTTACAATGAAAACAACAGTATACATTTTTAAAACTTCAGCTACAAGATGTCCAATTGTTTGTGCTTTGTTTTGTAGGTAAAAGACCTCATGAGTGTGGAATCTGTAAAAAAGCATTTAAACACAAACACCATTTGATCGAACACATGCGACTGCATTCTGGGGAAAAACCCTACCAATGTGACAAATGTGGAAAGCGGTTTTCACACTCGGGGTCTTACTCTCAACACATGAATCATCGCTACTCCTATTGCAAAAGAGAGGCAGAAGAGCGTGACAGCACGGAACAGGAGGAGACAGGCCAGGAGGTCCTCAATAACGAGCATGCTGGTGCCAGGGCATCTCCATCACAGATCGACTCGGATGAGAGAGAGAGTCTAACCAGGGAAGAAGAGGAAGACAGTGAAAAAGAGGAAGAGGAGGAGGAAGAAAAAGAGGTAGAAGGACTTCAGGAAGAAAAAGAATGTAGAAAGCTACAAGATGTAGAGGATGAAGAAGAAGTAGAAGAAGAAGAAGAAGAGGAAGAAGGGAAAACTGAAGGTAACAAGAATGATGAAGCTGTAAATCAAGCAAGCAATGCAGAACCAGAAGTTATACAGAATAATGGGCAGGTGTCGGAAGAAAAAAACAAATAAAGCTTAAATGATAGTTTTTTCTATAAGGAAAAAAAAAATTGGTAATGAAGTTCGTTCTATATTATACATGCTTTTCATGGAAACGCAGTAGCCTGCATACTGTGATTTCTGTTCACTACTGTGTAAAAAAATATATATATAAAAAAAAGAAAAAGAAAAAAAAAAGAAATCCAGGTGTGCCTGAACCTCAAACTTAGTAATTTTTCACACAGTTTTCAAAGTTAGGAACAAGTTTATAACATGAAGCAGATTAGAAAAATACAGTGACTCTGGAAGCAAAGATCTAACAGGTTGTAGGAAACCTGATTTATTAGACAAGCATCTGGCATTGTTTGTTTATCAGTATTAATTTTCATTCTTAAGTTGATTAATTTTTAAGCTGTACAATTGGGAGAGATTTATATGATTTTTTTTTTTTATGGTAAAACATTTCCTAAATCCACTTCAGTATTTTCTTATGTTTTAAAATGTGAGAACTTCTGCACTACAAAATTCCCTTTTGCAGAAACCTGTAATGCAGTTGCAACCAGTGCTTGGCTACCTTTGTAAATTCAACCTAGAAGGTGGCGGTTTATGACATTAGATGTTGTAGTAGAGCATATTATCATTTAAAGTGTATTGTTAGCCTTAAGAAAGCAGATGATAGAAGAACTGAAGTTTCTTACACATGTGATTAAAAATGTAGTTGAAAAGATTGTCGTTGAGTTCTGATTGCAGGGACTAACAGTGTTAATACTGGTAAGGACAGCAAAGTCGTCAAAATCAGTGTTTGTAATTGTGTTTTGAGTATGTAGTAACAATATGAAGGATATGATATGAAGCTTTGTATCTCCTTTGGCCTTATGCAAGACCTGTGTGCTGTAAGTGCCATTTATCAGTATTATAAAGGCTCTGAGCAGCCTTTATCCAATGTGTGGCCTACAATAACTAGCATTTGTTGATTTGTATCAAACTTCTAAACTAATCATGGGGAAAAAAACACTCAGCCATCAGAGAAGTAAGAACACTGGTATATTTCATTATTTAATTATTTGGTGGTATTTTTGGTTAATACCTGACTTGCAGAATTTCTCTACAATAGTTACAAGGGACATTTTCTAATCTGCTTTATTGCTTTATTGGTTTACTTTAATTTCAGACACATACATGACATGTTATCTGGCTCATAAGTATTTTCAAATGTTAGTTATTATGGACCCCATTTATTAACAATGTTAGCTGATTTTTACCTATCAGTATTATTTTATTTCTTTTAGTTTATAGATCTGTGCAACATTTTGTACTGTATGTCTTCAAACCTGGCAGTATTAATACCCTTCTTACTGACATATGTACCTTTTTAGTTTTAGAAAACTTTTATATTTATGTGTCTTATTTTTATATTTCTTTATTTATTACACAGTGTAGTGTATAATACTGTAGTTTGTATTAATACAATAATATATTTTAGTATGAAAATTTGGAAAGTTGATAAGATTTAAAGTAGAGATGCAATCGGTTATCTTGCATTGAGATTTGATTTAACAGTGTTATGTTAACATTTATACTTGCCTTGGACTGTAGAACAGAAGAATTAAAATGGGAATGTATTAATTTTACAATTGCAATCAATTCATTTTACCTTTACCCAGTTTTTAATATAAAGCTCTTAAATTTTGAAATTCACTGTGTGACTAATAGCATGATGCTCTGCAGTTTTATTAAGAGATTAGTCTAACCATAAAACTCTCATTTCCTTAGTAAGCCAAATTAGAATAATCTTATAAACAGTGTTGGGAACAATGTTTAACATTTTTGTGCCAATTTGTTCCTGTATTCATGTATGTATGTTACAAATCTGAAACTTCATTTTTAAGTTCCTTGTTACATCATGGTCATTTTCTAGTTTTTTACCAGACTCCCCATCTCACAATAAAATGCGTCAACAAGTCTGACTTACTGTCATTATTCTGGTAATTTAGAAAATTGTTTTAATTTATTTCTATGAGATGTTATTCGGACACAGTTCCTGTTTCAGTGTTGATACTCAGTAAAAGAAAGGGTTGACTGTGTGCAGGCAAAGGGATCACTACATGAGTTTATTGAGTCTACAAATGTTAGTAGAACTGAGTTTTCAAAATGAACCATGTGGTTTTGTGATTTATTTTTTTTTTTGTATCTACAACACAGTTTAATCCTCTCTTTCAATAAGACTGCTTTTAAAGGAAGTAAGTCTATAACAGTTTTCTTGATTTAGCAATAAGCTATTGCAAATGTTGATGTATATATTGCTGCTGAACTTTCCAAAGATATGACGCCAACATTATGCATATATATAATTTCAGTAATGTAGGTATGAAGGCTTGGAAGTTGTATGACATATGCATGTTTACAACATTTTGCAGTTTAAGCAAAGTTTAGAGACTGTTCTTTAAGCAAAGTTCTGTTCTTTAACGATCCCTAAAAGGGGATTTCAGTTGTTAATTTTTGGGTTTTTACACAACCATCATATAAGTTATTTTATGTTCGCATATCTAAGTTTTGAATAATTCTCAATCATACTATCTCAACATTGATATATATAAAAGATTTATCCCATATATTAGTTGGTTTACTTTGTCTATATTTTGCTGTACAGTATACCAAATGTTGCACTTTTAAGTGGAGTAAGCTCCTAACTCGGTATCATGTCATTGAGGTAAACATGAGAAAGCTGTTTTGAAAAAAAAACCCATTTATATTGCATCGATAATGTTGCCTTGTAATTGTTACTATAACAGAATTGATCAGGTAGTTCAGGATTTCTCGCAGGTAAAACTGTCTCTGCTCTGTTCTAGGTAATGAAATGCACCTCTTTGAAACGACTTTATTTTTCACATTTTTCATTATCCAGGAACATCTTACTTGTCTTACTGGATTTATTACTGTAGACATTTGTTGAAAATGGGATGGAAATAATATTTTGCTATCTTTAGTAATAGGGCAAAGAATTTGAATAAATCCAAGGTTGTTACTCACATAAGTGACAGCTGCACGTGAAAGGCCAGTAACTTCAATTTCCAGAACCTTAAATGAAGCAGGAGAAAACCGTGCTTGGACAGGGAGCAAAGTCCAAGCAATTTTGATTCAGGAAATGTCATTGGTTTGGGGGAGAAAATTTATATTCATTACTTAGACTATGAAACTGTTATTAACATTTTTATCTTCAAAATGGATTGGTGTATTGAATTTTGGATCTGTTAAGCTCAGAGATGCCTCTGATGTTTGTGACCTTATAACATCATTTATTATCCATTTGAAAAACACAAAAACTATGATGCATCTTCATTTAGCAGAATAAACTCAGCTGGAACAAAGAGGTGCTTAGGAGACGCAGGCTTTATCCCCAGCCCCATCAGTGAGATGCCCGCAGTGCAGGGACAGCGCAGGCAGCTGTCTCCATCCACCAAGGTACCAGAAGCAGTCCAGCTGCAGCCATGAGGACCTTCTCTGTAAGTTAACGGCAAAGCAGTTTTAAGGAGAATAAGTTTCCCACGTGAAAAAAAAAGTGAAAGCAAAAAAGTGTAACGGCTTGGTATTCTGTCCTTTAAAGACAAATAAAAGTTTAAAAGAGCAGTAAAAATGGAATGTAGTTTTAATAAAACTTCACTGTCCTGTAACCTCTTCTTTGGTCAGAAGATGAAAAGTGCATCAGTTGGCCTGTGTGCTCAGGCTGTTGTCTGTGCCTGCTTCTTCCTCATCCTCACCTCATGCTCATCTTAGCTAAGCAAACGGGATGGTGGATAGTCACCAGTCCAGAATGACAAAAAGAAAAGTGTCCTTTGAATGCAGCATGGGACAGAGCACTGACGTGAGCCTGATATTCTGGTTTTGGTTCTGCTACTGACTCATTTTATGACTCCAGAATATAATGAATTGCTATGTTTCAAAATCACAGCTACAGTTGCAAATTTGTGACAATGGTGTGCTGCCTTTTATCAGGTAATTTGAGAATACGAAAATATATTACAGAATAACTATAGAAAGAATGTTTCAGAGGAAGTAAACATTAAGTTTCATGCCCTGGGGTGGGGAATACCTTTCTGAGATCCCGAGCAAACAGGAGCAGAAAGAGGGACTTAATGCTACAGATAATAACAGAAAATATGTTGGAGAAGTAACTGCTTTCTCCTCTTTTGGTAGTATTTGTATGGCATCCCAGTGGTGATTCCAGTGGCGTTCTCTCGTATTCTCCATAGCCACGTCACTGTCTACTTGCTGGTTATCTGGAGCAGCTTAGCCATACATGTAATTGGTAATATAGCAATGCTCAGCAATATCATATGTATGAGCTTTAAAGATTTTCTGAAAATGGTATTGAATTACAAATAATCACGTAAATTAATGGATACTAAAAAAAGAAATGAGGAAATTTTGTTAGTTTGGCTAATCTCAAGAGTGCCAGTGTGTTTCAATAGCTTTCTTAAAATTTAGGAGAAGAATGCGTGATGGCATATCAACCCAGAATACAATATAGCTACCCTAAAAGGCACTATTCTTCAGATAGATTGAGTAAAAATTGCTTAAACTGGCAACAAGTGTTGGGTTCACACTCTTGAGTAAAATTATTCCAATGCAATTATTGCAGGTAAACCCATAGTCAGCGTCTGTACAAGCAGCACTTTGCTGATGTTTGTGCTGGCAAGGTGTGCCTGGGATGGTGGTGGCCAGAAGCCTGAGTGGCAATTTGAAAGCAAAGCCATTTGCAAGAGAGAAAACATGGCACTACTGAAAGCACAGTTTTTGCCACAGCAAAATGCTACATTGGGTCTTTTATCATCAAAGCGATGAAAGATCAGCAGTTCACACTCCAAACCAACATAGAAGTCTAGAGCGGAGAAATGAAAATACTTTCTAGTGTACAGAAGACCATTAGAGGTGAAGGTAACGATTTGAGGATGAGAAAAGTCCATTTTGCTCATGGAGGCTGTAGTGAAGATAGAGGATGGCTTTTGAGCAGAGGAGGAGAGGAAAGAGCTTAATATGTGCTGTCCTGAGCACCTCTTGAAAGGGTGTTCTTTTTAATTTATTTACGACCAGTGTATAAATCCATGCACAATTCTTTGCTTGGATAGAAGTTTCGTTGTATGTTTTGCAATTCACATTCTGATTCTTAAACACAAAAGTACTTTTCTTCTCTTTACTTGGCAGAAGATCTTGTTTAATTGTCACCAGAATAATCTAAACTTCATAATGGAAACTCAATATTAGAGTATCTTCCAAGTCTGTATTTTATCATTTATTGTTCATGTTTTTCTTGGGCAGTTGTTCTAATGATGTTTGCACAGTCTGATTTTCACAAAAAAAATAATACAAAAGGGTTATGATGATCAAATTAACTCTTAAAAGTGATCAAATATTTACAACTTTTGCTTTGTCCCGCTGCTCCTGCATGACCTCTTGTCACTAATCTGTCACACGGTCTTCTTAATTGTGTGTATTATGCCTATCATACACATTGCATGTATGTTGTTTCTAGGGGAAACAATATATTTGATATATTTCATCGCTTCACCAAAAAAAATCGAGCAGATCTTTTTTTAAACTGTAATTAGAAAATAAACCAATAGTTGGGATTAAACATGAAATGTGCTCATGTCAGGAGCACTTTTGTGGCAAAATTTGTCATAGTAGCATGCCGAATGTTAAATTAATGTAGTATTAATCTACAACTAGGTAATGTTCTCCAAGGCTGTACCTCTATACTAGCAGATCCCAAAAAAAGATCTTTAAAAATTATGAGGAAAATGGAAAGTAATCTTTAAAATAAGTATATTGAGAATGCCATTTTGGTCTTTCCTTTGGTTTTCTGGTGAGTCTCAAGTTCTCGGATTCTGCTTTTAGATTTTAACCTTTCTGTATTGGGGACTGTCTTTGGCTTTTGCTCATTTTTGTGTCAACTAGGGTTTGTGTCATAATCACGAGATTTGCATTGCATGTTAATTCAGGAATTAAGGGGGTAAATTTGTTAAACCCTAAAAAACCTGAAACACACCTACACTAACTTTGTGTCGTTCCTCATGAGTTTCTGTTCCTCTTTTACCTGGAAAGTCTGCTCACTTTTAGCACGCTCTGGGCCCAAAGGCAGACCACAAGTCTGACAGCACTTTGTATGACTGGGTCCTGTTTCCATCCCTTACTGTTCAGGAGCTCTCTCTTTAGGCCAAATCCTGCATGACTGTTGATGAATATCACGGGAACCCTTGAATTCTGTGAAACTTTCTAGATTTTTAATGACAGGTAAGCTATTGCAAAGGCATAGAGGGAGCTTTTTGCTCTTTTCAGCGTGCAAGAATAAAATCTGTTGGACCAAATTGTTCAAGAAATAAGTACATTGGAAAATCATGCAAAATTCTGAAAATAACAAGGACTTCCAACAGGTTTGTAAGGTCATGTCGCTATACACAAAAAGGGTACTTGGAATTTTTTTCCCTCCCTCCCTCAAATCAACCCAATAATGGGAGAACACTTATGTGGACAGCAATCCTCGATTTCTTTTGCTCAGGCTGAACGTAATGCTGCCACTGGTCTCCGCCAAACCAGGAGCTGAACAGCTGTCTCACTTGTACATGCTTCATTTTGAGTCCTTGTGAGCAGTAAGCGTCGGAGTGAGGGGGAGGAAGGTTTAACCCTTCTGATGGTTGGAGCTCATTGTGCTGCCAGCAGCACCTCTTCGCAAGCTGCTGCTGCTAATGGCCAGGGAGTGTTTGAAGTGGTTGTGGTTACAGCCTGACCAGGTCAAATGATCTCAGCTGTGGTTGCAGAGATAACAGGGGCTTCAGTCAAGACAAACTGACTAAGTTGACCTTAAGTCAGCTTTTTTCCCCATTTAGACAGCTCCAAAGAATTCCTCTGTCAGGAGCCAGCAACCATGCTTTGGAGGAGCTGCCAGCCCGCATCACCTGAGGCCAGAGAACAGCCACCCCTCAGTTTGTAAATTATAAATTCTTGAGAGCAGTGTCTCATGTTCCCCAAAACATGGCATTGTCTTTAGAATCTTTTTTTTTTTTTTTTAAATCTTTTTAATCAGGCTGCTTCTTATTGGCATTCTGGTCTCCAAGACAATCTGTTGTGTCCAGTGCTTTTAAAATGTCCTGAAGCTTAGTGAGAGACACTCTATAAACCAAGGAACAAGGAATTCTAGCATTTGCACTTATGATCAGTGTTATCTGTATCTTCCAACCCTGATTATGAGGCCAGCTTTCCTGGCTTAGGAAAAAAACAGATTAAAAAAATAAAGTTGATGAATGATAATACGGCTTGCACAAGGTTATTCAGGCAGAGTTGGGAACAAAACCGAGGTCTCTAACATGGGCAAGCCATCTGTCTTTTACTTTAGCATGCATTTTTTTTCCGAAGGAATATGGCAAATGAAGTGTTTCTGTGATTTTCAGTGGCACAGTGGAGCTCACGCTTTAGCAGCTACCCTGCTTGGCAAGCTTATCCTATCCCACTGCGGTCAAGAGGCCTGTTCTTCAGCTCAAGCAGCAAAGACTCAGACTTTGTGTACAGTAAGAGGGCTGGTGGGACATTTGGCTAGGTGGTCAGTTGCCACTAGCAATTTACTTTCAGCACTGTTTCCAGAAACCCGTAATCTTTGTGCCCCATTGCTCCCTGCTGGTGCTGGGATCGCTGCTACAAGCAAAGTGGCGAGTGTGCTGTCAGTCTGGATGGGGGAGTTCAGGTTCTGCCGGTGACTCTCATGGAGGGAAAAGAACAAAAACTTTGCTGATTCTCTCTGTGCTCCTGCTGGCCAATACACCACCTTGCTTCTTGTAGGGGTTTTTTTGTGAAGGCCACCCATCAAGGACATATGTTCTGGGTCCTGACGGCTCCCCAGTGGGGGCTCCAGCTGTAACCTCCGGGGGAAGAGGAGTAGAGGGGAAAAACCACCTCAGTGCAGCAAATTGTTCCGTGTATGAATAATCCTTCTTTACAGAAATTGCTCAACTCATGATTACTTATGTAAGTAAAACCATTGTAGGATCTGCTTTTTCTCCTTTGCAGTTAAAATATTCTGATTTTTTTTTAATGTTAAGGAAAACAAAAACTTAATTCCTGCTTTACTGTCATTTATTATTTAATCTAGTTCCTAACCCTGGCCCTGCCATCTCTGTTTAAGAACAGCAGTACTGCATTGCTTACTCTTTGATCATGGAAATGTATTTGGTTCAGGGAAATCTGAATCTGTTCAGCTCACTGTATCTAAAACTAATTGAAAATAGCTGGAGAATCTGATGCCAAAAAAGGCAAATATTTCATGACCAGAACCATATATAGGTCAAAGACCATTCATACTCCTGATTTTTTGAACTGTGTGTTGAAAAGCGCTGTTCAAGTCCATCTTCCGCTCCTCCTGCTACCTAGTTTCTACCCAGCTGCTCTCAGTTTTGCCCTGTAGGCCCAATCCACCCGGGGAACGTGTGCACCCCTTGGGACTGCTGTAGGTAAATAAGATTCTCCTCATGTCACAGCCATGCTCCAGTGACTGTCTCTACTGCTGGAAAAGCAAGCACTCGAAAACGCCAAACCAGGAGGCAGCCTAGCTTCCTTGTCACAGCAGAACTGGATTATGCAGTCACCGGACTGTTGCACCATAGTCTAGTCATGTACTTCCTTCTAAGCAGACATCTTAAATTTCTGTGGGATTTCTCATGGTTAATACCTTCACATTTCACAAATTAGCTTTTTCTGTAATTCTACTAAATGCGCTGTCTTCCGTAGCTTCTGAAGTGCATTTTGCCCACCTTTCTACTTAGGTGTTTAGACGTATGGTGTTACCTGATGTGGAGTTTGCTGAGTGCATGCTGGTACCCCAGCTCTCCTTGTGGAAAGCAGAATCTTTGCTTCCCCAAAAGGTGCATGTTACTATCAGTGTCCTGCAGCACACGAAGATGCTCTGCTGAATGACTGGCGGTGGCAAGAGATGGAAGAATGCTGCTGTATAATCTCTGGGGTGCTCTGAATTTGGGATAATGATGTATTTCTCAGTCAAAAAAATGGCAGCAATAAATTAAGTATCCTTGCAAAATACCATTCCCTTGCTATAAATACCTTGTAACCACCTACCTTGGTTTTGGTCTTGGTCTCCTAAGCAATGGCATTTGTGAGCCTGTGCTGCACGTTCCCTTCTCTCATCTTAGAATCCATTTTGACCTGATCATTATGCCTGGCCAACTTTGACAGAAAAGGTGATGTATCAAAGATGTGAAGTCCTTGGATGACTTGTGAAACTTATCTGCCTAGGGCAGAGGACTAAACGAATGTCCTTGCTAGGCAAAGGCAGGTATTATTCAATCCCTTACTATGGTAAGTGCAGTTCTGAACCACCCCCAGCACATCCCACTGCTTGTCCAGCCGAGAAAGGTAAGGAGGGTGATAGAGAGTTTCATTAGTCCAGTTGCTCTCTTGTTAATGCTGTTATTTGAGAGGACAAAAGAGAAAAGAAAAAGCACAGAAGAGCAAGTATGAATTTCTAATTAGTAGTTGACTATTGCACTGCCTTTAAAAAGGAGACTTGAATTATGGTACTATCTACAGTGTCTGGCCATTATTCACGTGGGATACTGCCAACAGGACTGACACCCTTGTCTCCGCCACAGGCTAAGAATCATGTTTATTTGTTCACTCTCCAGCCAAACAAATATGAAATTCTGTCATGCAAAGTAGAACTAACCCAATAATAGAGTCTTTGTCTTCCAGGAGCGCCAGAACAGAGCATGCTGCCTTTGAACTTCCTTGTTTCAATGGAAAAAACGAGTGCAAGTTTCATATATCCCTCACAAGCGCTGTAACACGGACATAATCATGGATTATCCTGTTATTCCCACACCAGTGTGCAGCTCAGTCCAAATGGTTTAAGTGAGTTTAAGCCTGTTTCACCATGCTCCCCAAGCGATTCAGGTGAAGGAAAACCTCGTCTGTGGGCTCTGATGGATTAGTCAGCACGTTGATGTGGGTGGACCTCTGGGAATGCCAGAAGCAGATGTTCAAACCTCCTGAGAACTGTATTTCCAAACACTGAGCCTGCAATTCAACAACCATTGCAGTCAGTATTAGCAAGTGCTGCTGCTCCTGGAAGGGAGAATCCAGCCCCCTCTCATCCTCTGCCCTCTCCCAGGCTGGTACAGCCCCATCAGGACCGAGCCAGTTAACAATTAACCAGTCATTTTTCCTGGGTTATTTTTCAGCTGGATCAGTTCACTGCTTTTGCTGGAGGAAGAGAAAGGAAGGTTGGGACGTGAGGTTGCTCCTTTTGCCCTGGTGTAAAGCAGGCACTGAGCATGTGCTGAGCTACAGCCTGAGTTGCTCAGGGCATCCCTGCCTCTGGAGGACAGGAGTGCCTGGCTGGTGCTTCTGAGGGCCACAGTTTTGTGTACAGCTGCTGAAAGTAAAAAGTAGCTCAGATGGAGCTGTTTGGTCCTGGTAGTGGATCTAGCTGAAATGCTTTTTGAAGATGTTTTATGCTTACTGATAAGATTCATCATCTTCTTAATGCCTTTGATTTTGCCCTTCTGAAATGTTCTTCACTTGAATTTAAAGCTGGTTTGCCAAAGAACGACAACCTGTACAGAGTTTATTTGGCCAAGACACACGCCCCATTATCAATGGTGGGAAACCATTTAGGAAAGACTCTCTCACTGCGTTCTGTAACAGCTCACAGTTAAACCCAAACTACTGGGTTTGCTCTGCTCTTAGTACTGCACTGACATTTGTTACCCTGAAATGGAGTGTAACCAGTGTCGTATAAACAAACTTCTTTGTTCCCTGTATATGTGGCTGCATAGACTTCCAGCTATTGCTAAAAACTTCATTTATTTTATGATGCAAGCGGATTATTTTGGTTTTGAGCTAAGAACAACCTTCTGTGCTGGTTGACTTAAAATAGTGCTTCCCCACTCTCCCACTTTTATGCCTGTGCTCTGTATGCTGCTGCTTTTGGTAAAAATAACAAGTAGAGGCAGGATTACAGGTATTCTACTCTTCTGGGTTTGCTTTATCCATCACAGGGTTTCTGTGTGTTCTGGTAGGTACCAGAATGAAGCCAAGAGCGATGATGTTTAAGATTGTACTGATGGCTAACTGAAGTAAATTACAAAGGCGCGCAAGACCCCAGCGAGACCGGGCTGCTGGCAGCAAGGCACGTTCTCTGCAAAGGCACAGGGCTGCTCTAGTCCGGGCTGCTGGGTTATTGGCAGAGCTAGAAAATGTCCTTTGCCCTATTGCGTCAACACCTTTTTTTTTTCTTTCAAGCTGTTACAAGAGCAGAGGCCACAATTAGCTCTATTAGTCATTTAGCATATTCAAAATTAGAATGGGTTGGGTTTTCCCTTGCTTACAAATGAGCCACTGGCAGCAGGATGTCATCACGCTGAGACTACAAACGAGACATAATAGAGGACTTGAGGGCCTGACGGTGGAATAAAGTCCAGGGATCTCTGTTGGGAAGTTACACGGTGCAAAGGTGCACCAAAATGTGATGCAAATCAGCTGGCACTGCCCTGGCTTAGGGATGCACTTGGGTTCTTCTGTCCACACACACTCCAAAACACGGATTTCTCCCTGAGAATCTGTGTTTTTCCAGGACCTGTGCTGGGCAGGGCTCGCTGTGCTCCTTCAAACCCCACTCACACCCATGTCCACAAGGTTTGATGCATCCTGGGGTGCATCAAGAAGAGTGTGGCAAGCAGGTCGAGGGAGGTTATCCTCCCCCTCTACTCTGCCCTGCTGAGGCCGCATCTGGAGTACTGTGTCCAGTTCTGGGCTCCCCGGTTCAAGAAGGACAGGGAGCTGCTGGAGAGGGTACAGCCAAGGGCATCAAAGATGATTAGGGGACTGGAACATCTTTCTTATGAGGAAGGGCTGAGGGACTTGGGTCTTTTTAGTCCAGAGAAGAGAAGACTGAGGGGGGATCTTACTAATGCTTATAAATACTTAAGGGGTGGGTGCCAGGAGGATGGGGCCAGTCTTCTTTCAGCGGAGCCCAGTGACAGGACGAGAGGTAACGGGCACAAACTTGGTCACAGGAAGTTCCATCTAAACATGAGGAGGAACTTCTTTACTTTGAGGGTGGCAGAGCACTGGAACAGGCTGCCCAGAGAGGTTGTGGAGTCTCCTTCTCTGGAGACATTCAAAACTCACCTGGACGCATTCCTGTGCAATCTGCTCTAGGTGAACCTGCTCTGGCTGAGGAGTTGGACTAGATGATCTCCAGAGGTCCCATCCAACCCCTGTCATTCTGCGATTCTATGATTCTGTGATAAAATTATTCATGTCAGGAGGAGGAACCCAACAACCTATTTAACCCGCCCATCATCGCCACCTCAGTGACTGAAAACTGTAATCCAGTGGACATAGCGTATTTTAGAGCAGGGCTGGGACACTCTCTTTCCTTTTAGTGAGGAAGTTTTCCTCTTTAGACAGTATTATTTCAGGACTTGGAGATGGGAAAAGGAGACAAGAACCATACAAACAAGCACAGGCACCGGAGGGAACCTGTCTCTGATCCCCCAGGAAGAGCAGTCCCTTGGAGAAGATGACCCTGCGTCCCAAGGACTGGTCCATGCATGTTCAGCCACCATGATGGAGTAGGAGATAACAAGCACCAACCTGAGCACAGCACAGTGTCCTTGGTGAGTGCCCTCGCAACAAGCTGCGGCATAAGGGAGAGGTACCTCCTCCACCCAAGCTTTAAAAGAAAACACCAGCTGTATCTGTGTTTTGCAAGGAGCAGAAATCATCAGTACACAGAAGATGGGCTCTAGGCACAGCCAGCAGGTCAGGCTTCTCGTGAGATTTTGGGATCTCCCAAAAACTAGGTGTTCTTCACCTTGTTGCCTTGGGCAGGAAAGACATGCTGACCCACTGGCACTAGGGTAGCCCTGGATGCCTGGGCAGCAGGGACCTCTGGATCCCTGCTGGAGGGGCCAAGGGCTATTACAGGCACTTACATTAGATCTAGCTTTTGCTATCTGTATCATGTCAGCAAATACAGAAACCAGCTGTTTCTACCAGCTGTGACAATAAAAAAGAAATGCATCAATATCTGTTGCCTCGCTAGTTTTCACCCAGTCTCAATACCAAACCTCCAGCGAAGAGGATGGCTCTTCAGTGTTTTCAGATCTGACCCCACATAAGTGTTTTTATAGCTATCTGGCTGGCTGTCAGCAAAGCTTCCAAAAAATTCCCAAAGTTCAGCCTCAATCCCCCAGCCTCCGGGCAAGTGGTGTGCTGCCCAACTGAGAAAAAATCCAGCGTATTTTCTGTGGGGGTCAGAGTGGGTCTTCCTGCCTTACATTGTCCCTTCCTGTCAAAGCCCAGTGGCAGAGCTGCCCGTGGGGGGGCAGCTGGGTGCCCGCATCCTACTCCAGTGCAGGAACAAGTGGGGTGGGAGGCAGAAATCCCAGGTCACAAATATCAGATTCAAGGATGAAAACAATTGAAATGTCTCTACAGCAGGAAAAAATCCCTGTCTCTGCTCCAGTTTCCCTATCTTTGAGAAAAGGTTAAGTATAAATCATTATCCACAGACATGCTGTGGGATCTAATTTCAGTAATGCCTAGGCGATGAAGCATAGGAACTCTAGGAGAAAGGAGCTGTAGCTGTGCGGATGGGGTTGGTGCATCACCTGCGGTAGAGGTTGCCTGGCATTCAATTGCCAAATGCCCTGTGCAATATGGGCTGTCCTGTACTTACTGCTCAAATCCCAAGCCTCATCTGAAGGGAAGACAGACCACCATGGCTTTCCTGCACTTTCGCTGGAACAAGTTAAATCCCGCATGTGTGATGCAAGTCTGCCATGGTTGCAGCACACCCAGAGCATTGGGCTTGAAGAGATGGCACAAAAGCAGACGTACGTCTCTGGGCCTGTTCAACATTTACAGTCTGACCACCTTGCTTGACTCTCCCCCAGCTAGGGCATGCTTCAAGCTGCTTATCATTTTTTGCAAAAGCTCTGTTTTCCACGTGGGGACTTGCCTCTCAGTTAGTTTTTCAATTGAGTTTTTTCCAAAAAAAATGAAAGAAGTAAGGGAGAGAAGGCAAGCATCTTGCCCTTTGAGTGGATGGGTGGGGAAGGTGTTGATGAAGCATCCTCATGAGAAGAGATAAATCGATGGTTTTCTCTCAAAGGCAGAGGTTGCCACAGCTCCTTCCTTTTACTAGTGGACAAGGTGGGCAGCAGGTTTGCCAAGGTCAAGTCTCTCCTGCCTCTTGAGACAGTACTAAGATAGAGACCGTCCGGACAAAAAGGGAGCACAGCAAGCCCTGCTAAAAACGTGCAAGAAGCAGGGGCAGGCCAACCAGGCCAGGAGATGGGAGAGATGGGCCTCTGCAGGCTCAGGGGAGTCCAGTCGCTTTGATTTCCTCTGCGGCGGCTGCCCACACTGCTCCTCCACAGACCTGCCCATGCTGGAAACCGGGGCTGTCCACATGCAGGATGGGAAGAGTACTTTCTGCCTTTTATTTGCCAAAATATACAGTTTAGATTTATGTTTATTAATGCAATTAGCTCAATATTTATTTGTAAAAGTAAAAAGCTTACTCCAATTTCAAATGTTATGAGACAAAACATTATGAAGAATGACTTCAGCATGTACTTCACATGCTTATTACTGCTGTCAGGCGATAAGGGTTCATATGCAAGTGGACTGCAGCCCTGAAAGGCTTTTGTTCTTCATAATCTACCTTCTCCGAGACGCAATGGGCTAAGAAGAAACATTACAGCCAGATAAAACCGGAGGCAGTCATACTTCAGCATTATTTAAGCCTGTTGTGCAATACCTCACAGTAAAACCACCAGTCATAAAGCAGCAGAATTACTTACCTTCATTTCACAGAAGAAAATCTTCCCTGGAATCAATCTGGTATTTCTCTTTTTTTCTCCTGTTTCCCAGTGAGCCACTGCTGGACAACTTGTTCTAGAGACAGGAAACTGCATCTGAACATGATGGAGGATGCTCGCAATCATCTCGGCAAAGGAGCCTCAGGCTTTGTACAGCTGTTTCCTCAACTGACTCAGGAAGAAGGATTCTCAGTCCTTATAGCCTTTTACTTTTTGGTGCTGGTAGTTGTGATTCCACACCATGAAGACTACTACTATGCCACTGGTAGTAACAAGCTCTCTAGAAGACCTGCCACTAAAACCTCTCCGCGTTGGCAGTCAGGTCAGAGGATTATCTCAGTGACCTGCAGTGACACTGCTGGGGCCAGACATCATCCCTCACCTCCATTGCTGAGTGTTGTTTCATTCATCCAGCGGTGTTTCCCTTACCCTGTTTTCAAGAGGGAGCCAAAATACAGCAATAATGAGGGTATTTTAGTGTGATAAGTACAGAGACCCAAATGAGAATAAACTGTCCAGAATCTTGCACAATAAATGGAGACAAAGGGCAGCTGTCAATCTGGAAGTTGCCCACACTGCCTTAGAGATCGCTGCCAGCAGCCTACATCTGTGCACCATATGAGCAAGTGAGAAAGTGTCTTTGAGAAGGGTGTAATGTTGGTCCTGTGTCAATAATGGATCTAGTCCAAGGTACTGAAGCATCTGCTCTATATTTCTGTATTTTATTTCTTACACTCGTAAGGATATTAAAGTAGGTGAGCATCTGCACCTAAAAGACTGCATTTGAAAGAGAAACTAAGATGTGGTCACGACCAGCCAAAATACTGGTTATGCTAGGAGGTACTTCGGACTCTCCTTCAGCTAACATGTCAGCATTAGAATCAAATGATCACCACATGTAGGTCTATAAAGCTCCTAAATTAGCTGTGCAGAGAGCAGCTCTGCAACGGTTATTGCTGGATGGTTAAGTGCCAGTGCAGGTGAATTAAATCATTATTGGCTCCAAGTGCGACTCCCGTATGCTGTTAATTCATTACCTGTAGCCGAATTGCCAGCAGAGTGGTGCAAAGCTCTTTCTTATCTCAGGGAGTATTGCTGAAAAAGAAAGGGTTTGTCAGTGGAGCCCTAGCAGAGAGGCCCATAGGCCATCCTAGGTGTGGGATAAACGCATGTGAGAAGTGGGATTCGGAAAACAACAGTTTAATCCATGTCCTATACACTCACCCCAAATGAGAGTAGAAAATATGGACTTTTACTGTATGTGACATAGAAGGGAATGAATTTCAGCCACAGTTTTTCCTTCCTTTTCTCTTCCACAGCCTCTCACTGACCCGACGAGGGGAGTTTTCTTCTCTTACTTTTACAACATAATTTGCTATGCCTTGGGAGAGGTGAGATGGTCTTTTGTGTTGGGGTCTTCCCCCTAGAAGCACCAGCAGAAGGCAATTACAATGCTGGCGATGCTCTCTCCTTCCCTGAAGAGTTAACGAATTCCATCCTCATATTGTTGCAGAGTTTCCCCCAGATCTGCAGGGGGGCAGGATCCTCTGTGCTCTGCAAAGGATTTGCTTCCTGGTAACAGAGCAATCCATTAGCTCTTGTAGCTGTTGTTCTTAAACTGAAAGCTCTGTGCTCTAAAGCCCAGCAGGAAGAGATAATTAGCACTAAATTGTGTATTCTGGGCAAAATCCATCCGCTTCTGCCAAGACTACACAAGGCCTCAAATACAGTGGAAATACGTGTGGGGTGGATGCTTTTTGCATAAATGTGGAAGGAAGTGTGCATGATTGCACTTTTGGTCAGTGTGGCCCAGAAACAGGATCTGGGGTCGATGTGGGTCTGTGCCAGCTCCACACCCTGGGTAAGCAGAGGGTTTGGGAGTAACGGCTCCAGCAAGGGAAGGGGAGGCAGTGCCTGCAGGGATATGTGGCTGCAGTAAAGGGCTGGGGAAATAGCCCCTATTCCAGCCATTCCTCTTGTCCTGCTGCCTTCCTTGGCTTTCTCATGGGCACCCCACTGCCAGCCCTGCTGGGCACAGCATTGCAATTGGTCCTTGGACAAGTCATGCTTGTGGATGCCTTAGGCTTCAGTTTGGGAGCCTCTGTTGTAGGACGAACAGAAACCCCATCTCCTGCCCAGCAGCATCACTGCAGCATGGTGTAATCCTTTATCCATGCACTGAGTGCCCCTGTTACATGTGATTTAATAAACACACTGCTGTTCTGATGCTTCTTCCTCTGCTTGGGCAGCAGGCAGAATTCAGCTACTGGAGCACAGGCTAGTTGCCATTTTCCCCTAGAAAGTGCCACCTGAGTCCAGCTGCTGGTCCAGAAACATGCAGGTCTTCTGCAGGTCCTGTGTCATACCTGCCAGCCCTGGCAGGTGCACCACTGGAGATGCCCGTGTTGGAAATCACTCAAGCCCTGTGTGTCCAGCTTGTG
This sequence comes from Gavia stellata, assembly GCF_030936135.1. Taxonomy (NCBI): domain Eukaryota; kingdom Metazoa; phylum Chordata; class Aves; order Gaviiformes; family Gaviidae; genus Gavia; species Gavia stellata. The sequence continues at coordinate 16,755,362 of NC_082599.1, read as the reverse complement.
TTTCCTAGAGCAAGAAGTCACCAGGCAGGCTGATGCTGCACAGTAAGAACCATCATGTCCCAGAGCTTGTCTCATCTTAGTCATAGGACTAAGGCAGGACTAAGCCGTACAATCTCCCAGACAACTGGATGTGTTCAAAGCAGTTGGTCGTGATGAATGCTGGCCACAAAACTGGATCCTGAGGGGCAGGAATCTTGAGGGACGTTGGATCTGAGGAAGGTCTGGTTCCTCTAAGGACATATTAAAGGCCTGAAAATGCTCTAACAGGTGGTCTAGATTTGCACTGCGAAAGCAGTCCTGCTGTACCAAGCCCACCAAATGAAAGCAGAGAGCGGAAGACATCACACTTGACATCACCAGTTTATAATGGGCAGAAAGAAGTCAGGTTTCTGCCTGACAGTTAAGTGTTGTCAGGTTTCCCTCATCTTCCCATTTCCACACAGAAGACACCCACTTCATCAGCCTTTTGTCTCAGGCTGCATCTTCTAAACCTTTTGTCTTTCATATGAACTCATTTGGACCTTGTCCAACTTCCATTTTCCTTAAAGCATGGTGCCGAGAACTGGACACCAAACTCCAGCTGAGACTACACTGGTGCCAAGTAGAGCACAATAATTTCTTCTGTGTCTTACATAAAACACTTTTGCAGGTGTGTCCCAGGATGACTTTTACCTTTTCTTCTGTTGTGGGCAGGCAAGACCAAGGACTCCCACAGTTCCTAGATCTCTAAAGGCTGTGGGTCCCTCTCTGCACACTGCTGCCTGCAAGCTGCTGCAGGTTGGGCTTGTTTGTTGGGGACTTTTGCATTTGACATTTCCCTCTTAAGTGTTTTTTACTGTCATCTATTTGATTTCTGTCCATTCCTCTGGGCTTTTCAGGATCAATTTGAATTCAAACCTTGTCTTCCTGTGGGAAACAGTACAGATGACTCATGGACAAGATGATCATTTATCTTAGTTTGGGTACTAAAAGAGTAGCCAATCTGCATTGGCTGTATGAGGCAGTGAGAATTAGTTTACCCAAAAGACCATAATGCTTCAGATAAATTACTATTGGTTTCCCTTCCTTATTAGATGTCATAATGATTTGGATGTTTAGCAGACAATTCGCAGATAAAAAAAATCGTACAGGTTGTTTGCTGCCTCCTGTGCTGCTCTTCATGGTCCCTGGCTACAACCAGTTACTCCAGAACTGGTTTTTATTCCACTCCTGCTAAGGACCATATGTGATGTGGCCTCAAAGCTCAGTTCGGTACTGGGTTTGCTATTCAGGTTACTGGGGCAGCATGGTAGGTAGTGAGCAGCAGCCGAGGTGCAGTGGGATCTACTCTAGTGCTCAGGACTGAGCACTCTGCTTCTCATTATGTGCATAGAAATGATCAAGGGCCAGATCACCTCGGGCATGCAATCTCATACAGGTTACTACATCCTCCTTGTGGGAAGCATCATGCCGTAACATTGAACGTTTGGTTCATGCAATGGACTCGAGGCTGAGTGCACCATGCCAGGCCTGGGCAGGGCGTCACCCCGCCGTTTTGGTACTCCCTCATGCCATTAAGTAAGCTGCAATGAATTTTCTGGCATCTAGCTGTCAAATATATCACAATTAGATCAGAGTTGTGCTGTGAGATTTCATGTTTTCTTAGCTGATGCACGATGTTAAATGCCAGCTTTGGCTTTTGTAGTAGTGTTTGGATGCTGCCTTTGCCTACTCTGTGACATATTTGTGACAAACCTTCTTGGGACATTACTTAATCCTCCCAATATGAGAATGAAGTGTTGATTTTTAAAAAAATAACCCACAGTCTGTTTTCCAACTAGTTTGGGGCTTTTTTTGATATCAAATCTAGACCTTTTTTCCTGGTAGTTTCCATGCAAGACTGTTTCCAGGACTGCACTGAGGAAAAGGAATTAAAGTAAGAGGATGTACAAACAGGGATCTCCAGCGACTGGTTGCTGCTTTAATCCCAGCAGGGCCATTTGTATAACATTCCTGCAGAGTTAGACATTGACTTTATTATGGAACCAGGATTTTTTCTATTAAAAGCAATAAAAAAAGAAGTTATAGGGGAGCTTGTTTGGGAAAAGCGGTAAGAAAGAAGAAAAGAAACATCAGATGTGTCAGGTAGATGTGTCAGGTGCTGTAATCCTGGGGAGTGGTGTTAGTTCAAAGAACCTGAGTGGTACAAAATAGATGGTCTTTCAGCAACGTAAGAGCCAACATAGCTCTTTAGAGCTATTACTGTGGCAACATTGTCATCGACTTCAAAGGTGCTGACTGGGCTTGCAAAGGGTTATCAGCACTTTCTGTGGAGTATCAGCTGGGGGACTACTGTTAAGTTCGTAAGGACTGGAAACCTCACATCCCTATGAAAGTATAACCCCAAGTGCATCTCTCATTATTACTGAATACCTCTCTCTCCAGTTTTTGGTTGCTTATGGTGCTGGATGGCTCTTGGTGCCTCAAAAATAGAAATATGCTGAAGCTTTATGAGGGTTTTTTTTGTTTATTCCTGTATCTATATGAAACTTCCCTTCCCCATCCATTTCCTAAGAAAATACCTGTGGGATTAACAGTACCTACATGTTGGATTTGCAGCAGCTGCCCTCAGATGGGCTGTGAGCATGTCCCACAACATTAAGAAATGATTCTGCAGCAGAAAGAGGATGGAAAAAGTGGCTTAACTGGGTCCTTCAGGGCTCCTAGAAACACCTTGGGTCTTCTGACAATAATCCACAAATGAAGCAGGATCTCTACAGTATTGTAGGGTTGCTACAGAGGTGCTATCGGTGTGACAAGTAAATAAGACCTTTCTCCAGTGATAAGGTTTGTCGTCATTTGTATAACAAACCCTCATGAATTAATGTGCGAAAAAAGAAAGTGGCAGGTCACTTTAACACCTCCTCTGTGTCCTGATTTCTCAGTGAGAAGCAAAGGTACTGGTGTTGGCCTGGCTCCCTGGGACATGTCACTGTATTAGCTGAGCTCTGCCCACGACGGAGCCCACATGAGGAGGGCAAGTGATGACATTGCTGTTAGCAGCAGTAGCTTATTATATTCCCTCAAAACACAGAAAGATCTGCAGAGATCCACCATCACCTACAACCCTGTGGTGCTAAAAGAAGAAAAATCAGCAGCTCGGATGCAGCAGCCTTATTCCAGCCCTCGGCTGCCCTAGCCCTTGGCTGCCAGCTCCCCAGGCCAGCACAAAAATCCGTTATGATATTTACAGCCTAACTGTGTAGTATAAACTTAAGGTTATTGTATTGCAAGCTTGGTCTCGGGTCTCCTGCTCACAGCTCTCTGGAGCCAGAAAGCAAAGGCTGCGCACTGAACCCCAGGCGACGGGTTTGCCTCTGCCATACACCCAAGCCATGAGCTCCCGGGGCTGCCTGGCACTGCACACCACAGCTGGTCCCCTCTCTTGGTGGGATCTCGGACCACACTGTCCATCCTGCATGGTGAGAGCTTCTTGCAGGGCTGCAGCATTGTACCCATATCCCTTTAAGAGCCTAGGTAGTTATGGAGTAGATGACCACAGTTGGGTTTGTGTTTTTTCTAGAACGTCATCTGCTTTCCCTTTTTTTTGCGCTGAGGCTGAGGCTGTGCAGTAGATGTGTGCCTCTTTCATTCCTGCACCTGAGCTCCCAGACACTGCTCTGGCTCCTGGGGTATGGCTGAGAAACCCCCTTGTCAATCCCTCCCACCCTCCTCCTTCCCATCAGCTCCTTCCAGCCTGCCTGGGCTTTGGAGCTCTGGGAAGGAGCAATGCTTTGTTTAACCCTCATCACCTTTTCTGCCTGGAAATTAAAAAAGAAGGAAAAAGTTAATGTTTTTAGTAAACACTTGAAACTGTTTTGAACCCCCAGAGCTAAGCTGTGGCTCACAATTAATTATATTTCTCTAGAAAGAAATGCAAGAGGTCAAAGGACACAGTGAAGTAATACATTACGGGGAAGCTGACAGGAGAACAGTAAGTTTGGGCCTAAGTGAAAAATTTTTTGCTTTGCTGGTTCTTGGTATGGAGCCAATAACAACAGAGCAGGAGCTGGCTTGAAATGACCACCAAGAGCAGGTGTGCTGCAGACATTGTTGGAACTACTGAAAATAATACTCTGAGTTAGTGCACTTCTGTTCAGTGTCTTTAAATAAGAATAATGATATTAAGACAGTCTCATGGTAAAGATTTTCCCTTTGTGGGATTCAAAAGCACTGAAATGCTGTTTTATTAGCGACCACTTTACATCCCTGGGAAGAGTCATAGGGGACCCCCTCCACGCCGCGTGGAAACGAAGAAGACTCTCTTATTTAAATGTAAGTTTTGTTTTGTACAATATGCAGTTTGTTAAAGAGTTAGGAGTTCAAAGCCATCTGAATTACGAGATTTTCCTCCCTCCAGAGAGCCACACAGTCATCTGCTACCTGCGAGCCCTTCTGACAGCGGCTCTTTTTGTTCCCCATTTTACACACTCTTTCGCTGCAGCGAGTCCAGAAGCAGCAAGGTATTGCCAGCACCAGAAGCCATGACCACCATTTCCAGGGGAACAGGTACTGCTGTTATGAACCCTATCCATACGACTACTCCACAAATCCAGGAAAATCATTTCATTGTGCTCAAAAACCTTTTGCTCTCCACCCAGTCAGTGGAGACCTTTTCACTAAGTAAAAGCCCTGTGGCCAGATCTCAAGCAGAGATGAGCACCTGAAGTCCTCTTGAAGCCAACAGAAGTTGCTTGTGAGGACTTAAGACCTCTCAGGATTTGGCTGTGTGGGCTTAACAGTCCACCCACTGACATGCTTTTATTTCCCTGTAGTGTCTTATCATTTTAGACCCTGTACTTGCTGCAGCATGTTTCTCCTCCTGAGTCATGGCATATAAAATCGCTGTGATTCCTGATACAGCTTCAGCTGACTCCTCACCACAGTGCTAGTGAAAGATGAATTAAAAACGTTTTTTCCGTGCTGCAGGCATGGCGGAGTGTGCCCAGCTCTCCCCTGGCTCGCACTGTGCTGGGAAATGGAGTAAGATGAAAGACAGACAGCACCCAAAACGGCAGGGACAAGAGAAAGCTTTCACTCAAATAAGACTTCAGTGGTTTTTTTCAACAGTCAAACCAAAAGCACAGAGTCCATGTACTGGTAACAATAGAATTTGTACCTGTAATTACGCTAGGAACTGTAAAACTACATAAGAGGCAATCTTTCTCCTTAAGCATCTAACTTAATTGCTAGGTAGAGGCAGGAAAAATTTGCGTTATTTCATGCAAGTGAAGCTTAGACATTCCTCTGAAACTTCCAACACCAAATACCACTGGAGAAAAGCTCCTGGACTGGGTTGTTCTTCATGAATGGTATGGCAAACCATTATTTCTGAAGAAGAAAAGGGCTCACACATGTGGACTTGCTGCGTATAACCCAGGTTACATATCAGCGAGTGACTGAAGAGAAAAGATGAACTGATTTCTTGATGTCGGGATGGTTAGTGTTTTGGGGTTTTGAAAAATTTTCTTGACATAATGGCAATTTCATTCCTAAGACCAGATTATTAAATGAGCATGGTGCTAATTGCATGACTGCGTTGTATTAGTCATCACAAGCTCTTCTGTAACTTTTTTGAAGTGCTCTTCAGGCTGAGATTACAAATACGCAGAGGAAAACACCCAAAGTAATTCAGTTTCGTTTCACCTCTCTTTTCTTTTGACTGGAAAGAGAAGCACTAAGGTAGAGACTTATGAAGTCCCGTAGCTTTTGCTAAGAAATGAACTGGCATGATCTGCTGACGTGGGGGTAAGGGAGAGGGCATGGCAGGAGAGATGTGGTCAGTGTCAGAAATAAAAAGGTAAGAGTGGATTTTTTTACATGGAATAAATAATAAACCCAGAGAGACATACTGAAGGAATAATTACATCAAAACTGGCCGAGTCCGAGTGTGTGTCACTGCTGAGGGCAGGGCAGGAGGCAGATGAGGTGCTTCCAGGTTTCCCAGCATTAATCTGTTACAACATCACTGAAATCTGCCAAGACCAGAGCATTGCTGAAACTTAAAAAGCATAGGTTTCCCTGATTTTTCTAATCTAAAGATGCCTTTGAGCATAAGATGCAAGAGGGAGGAAAAAATATATGGGAGGGGTCCTTTGAGAGGCAGAGGCAGAGAGAAAAGCACGAGCTGGGGAGAGCTGAAAAGGTTTCTAAAAAGGTAACAAAAATTTCTGAGAAAATAAAGTCAGCCTGGATCAAGAAAAGGACTGAACTGCTACCTCTCAGAGCAGACTGAAAAATCAAAATGGGGCACCTCAACACACAGAATCTGTGATGGAGTGAGGGAAGGTGGGGAAAAAGGAAAAGAAAGCCTGGCAAAAAGAAGGCCAGGTGGGAACCAAGGGTAAGCTCCTTCCCCCTGTTTGGCTGGCAGTATCCTGCCACCTTGATGGGTGGCTGGTCTGAGTCAGAGAGAGAGCAGGAGGCAAACGTGTGTGTGTCAGGCATGGGGTGGTGCTGGGCAGGTGCAGAGGACACATGGCGCAGCATGACTATGACTGAGAGGCGGAGGTCCAATTACTGTTACTGTCAAACCATACGGTGGTCCACGGAGGCTGTTGGTGGGGAAACGGCTGGTGGGGAGAGGGATAGTGGGGAAGAATGTGAGAAACTACAGGCAAAGAGCACAGCTGAAGAGAGAGGGAGGAAGAAGCAGTCAGGAGAGAAAACCATTTCTGTTAGGGCAATTGTCCATGGTGAAGGCAATAGAGGGGTCCTTACAGGACAAGCTAAGAAGCTTCTTCCCATCTGCTGATAGAGGAGGGATACCCAAATCTCCACTTTCCCTTGGGTCCTCATGAATCTAATGCTGCTCCCAGGAAGCAGGAGGATTCCCTGAAGGAAATGCATATATACAGGGAGGCAGTGGTGGAGCTGGTCTTCAATGCAGGACATCGCAGGGAGGTGTGAGAGTGAAGAACCAGCAGAAACAGGGCAGAGCTGATGGAGAGGGCATGAAGCAGCCCAGCCGCAGCAAGTGCCGTTTCACTGGGGCATGGAAATTTGGGGAGGGGATGGAGGAAAAGGGGAGAGATGCTCTGGGGAAGACACGTCTGGCAGGGCACAGGCAGCAAGAGAGTTGCACAGGAGACAGAAAAGAAAATACAGAAATTGTGAAGAAAGAGAGGGAAAAAAGGGAACTAGGCCTGTGCCAGAAGCAGGCTAAGGCCAGTGGGGAGAGGAGAGTGGGAAAAGAGACAGGGCTGGGGTGGTCTTTGAGCATGGGCTTTAGGCTGAGGGTTTGGGCCAAAGAAGCTGTGAAGTTCAGGCAGATGTTGTGCGCTGGCAGTCTGCCTGCATCATGGGCTCGCTGGCTGGGGCAGGGAGAGGCCGCCTGCAACCAACATCATGGCACAGGTCTGTCACTGTTTGTTGCCCCATTCAAGCTTTTATGATGTACCTGTGGGAACGGAGCAGCAGCTGCTTCTTCCAGGGCCACCTACTGAACATCAAACGACAATGGCTTTAATCCCACTCTTTTTTGTTATCAGCTGTAATATCTGCAATGGCAGAACGGCCTTAAATAGGTGTTTTGGCAATATTTGCAATGACAGATGAGACTTAAATAGGTGTTTTGCGTAGAGCAACCTCTTTTTCTTAGTACTTTGTGCAGTGCAGGTTGGTGAGCAACAGTTTCATTTCTGCTTTCTGCCTCTTGTAGATTTATGCACTTCAGACGCCAGCCTCTGGCAGGCTGCGCAGGAAGAACATTGCTCGCAGATGTGTGTGGGCAACCCTCTTACGGGAATGAGATTATGCTCCTTTCCTATGACACTGCCCCATAATTTAAAAGTAAAATTCACTTTAAGTGATTACACTCATCATAAGTAATAGCCCAATAGGAGACATAGCCCTGAATTTTCAATTAAATCTCTCTTTCAGTAAAAAATAACCTACAATTTCCAGGGGCAGATTAAAGTTTTGCTTAAGTTGTACAGTTTGCATACTTCAAAGGTTGCTGGATAAATTCCCCAGGAGCAACCCCCTCCACCTCCCATCCATCAAAGGCACTTGACTAAGCAGCGGGAGGAAGAGCTAGAAATGACAGTCTGTTGGGACAGTTGCTGAGAAACACACAGCAAAAGCAAAAGCAGTGGGATAAGAGCCAGAGAGGATGGAGCAGCTCCCTCGCAAGGGGCCGAGCAGTCCTCACCGCCGGAGAAGCAGGAAATCCTTCAGCTTCTGCAACGGGGCTAGTAAAAATGTTTGTTCCTTGTTTCCAGCCCAGTCCTCTTGCTAGTTCCCCTTCCATAGCTGATGCCCTGCTCCATGCACGTGCTGCTTCTATGTGATCCTGGGCACTGGCTGCTGGCCATGGCGGGACGCTGTGGCCCTGCACCGTTGCCTCTGAGAGGAGGAGAGGCAGAACCTGGACCTCAAAGCGGAGCCAGAAATAGGGAAGCCGGTTATCTGAATCACAGCGTCCCAGTTTAGCCTCTCCCGATCACATGCCGTCTGCTCCTTGACAGCCTTGCGCTAATGTTACAGACATCAGCAGATCCCTGCTCGGAGGCTGTGCCTTCCAGTCAGAAGTGGAATCATGAGGTGGAAAAAAAGCAAATACAAGCTAAAGTTGCAACGTCTTGAGGCGAGGGAGGAAAAAAAAGAAAACAGCCTGATGGGGATGGCTGTAATGCTCTGCATCATCTTCCATAAAAGCTCTTTCTCAGCTGTCCCAATTTAAAAGTGTGGGTGAGGGTTTAGTCACTTTAAAACTGGTATTTCTGAGGCTGCTGTTGTTTGTCACGTTGCTAAAATAAGGTACAGTGATAATGGGAAGGAGACACTGGTAATGATTGGGGTCCAGATAATCATAGCAGAAAAGATGAAAGGTTGTTGAGAGAAACAGCATAGACCCAGGCAACAACTGCAATGGCTATACCCAACTGGATGTTTGCATTGCAATATATTTTATTGAAGGCCAATATGTTCTGCCAAGCGAACAGTACCATTTCCAGAGAGCTGCTTCTTGCCTTCTAGGGTGACTGCATTTTGGTGACCATCTTCTAAGCCCAGCGCTGGTGTGAGACATGTCGAGGCACTGACTTTCTATTCTGGCAGTGAAGCTGAGCCAGGGCACCAAGGGTCTGCCACCTTCCAGCTCTCAGGGGCTGCATCTGTGCAGCAGGGCAGGCTGACTCCACAGTGTTCCCCACCATCCCGGTCCCTCAGAACTCACCCTGCCGGTGCCCTGGCCGTGGGCCATGCCTCCAGGATTCCCCCAGGGAAGCCCCGGTGCACAGACCCCGGTGCACCGGAGCCGGCCGCCACATGCTTGTGGGACCATCGGTGACCAAGACGGGACATGTCAGTCAGTTCACACAGTGGGTCTTGCCAGTGATGGGCAGACACCGGAGGCACAACTCACTTCCAGCTGGACTTTGTGTCTCCCTCACTCCCCTTACGACGGTGAAGGTGGCACAGGGCTTCCCGCAGTGCTTGGTCACGAGGATGGGTTAGCTCTTCAGCACTGGCTCTTTCTGGTAAAGGAGCAGGAAGGGGAGCCAGCAATGGGCTGCCCTCCTGGGCTTAAAAAAACCAAAAACCCAAAAGGGAAGTGAAACCACCCTTTCTAGAACATGGAAATGCTGAGGGGGCGTTTCATGCTCCATCAGCCAGAGAGGTTCAAAGAGCAGCAGAAATCCCCCGGTGCTTCAGCTAACAGCAGCAGTAGGTGTGGGAGAAGGGGCAGCACCACAGACATCAGAAGGAAGCAGCTGGCAGGCGGCTGAGGCGGTGATGAGGAGCCGCTTAGTCCCTGCTGGCACCAAGGAAGGGGACAAGGGATAGGGAAGGTGTCCCAAGACATGGAGAAGGGCAGTGCACTTGCAAAGTGTGGGCAGACAGCGACCCACTGCCAGTCTCAAACACCCGGAGAGGGATGGATTGGGGGGTGTAAGAGCTGCAGAGTAACTACGCCAAGAGAGGGTGGGATCAGGCCTCCCTCAGGAATCCCTGCAGCAATTTTTCCCCATTTCTACTGTAATCCTGTAATTCCACTGTTCTGCTTGTAATTTCACCGCAAAAGGGATTCTAAGCAATGCTGCAGGATACGTCCACAAGGAAAGGTTTTCAACATAGGTCCTTTAATCAATGTTTCCTGAAAATTGTATGTTATAATATAGCATAACATTTAGAAGTGAAGAGACACCTAAAATATAACAAAAGCTTTTGGTGCAATGACCAAATTATAATGGCTGCAAGGGCGTGGGCCTGAGATCCTAAGACAAACCAACATGCAATAAATCCTTTTTTTTTTTAAAAAGGTAAGAAAGGCAAGGAAAGGGGCCTCTGGAAGGAATACTTTTTGCATTAAGAGATTATAAGTAATAACAACCAGCTGGAGAATGAAAGATCTCAAATTTACGTGGAGATTGTCAAGCTACTCAGACACAGCCTGCCAAGAAGATAAACCTCGCTCTTCCAGGTCAAGTTACTGCCAGGTAAATTATGTCTAAGCCATATTTGTAAGAAGCAATAGTGACCTCACATGGCTTACTAAATGATTCCAGCAGATTTTGATCCCAGATCTTGTTATTACCTTGCTGGAATAATATAATTCAAATCAGGCAATCAGGTCTGAATGCCAGAGCACTCCCGTTCTCCAAGAAATGAAACTTCAGTACATGATGGGGAAGTTGGTGACAAGGGGCGAGAGACTGGAAATACTGTTCAGCCCTTGACGTACCCTGACAGGCCATGGGCGAGGTCTGATCCAAGGATCTAATACGTATTTTCAGTAGCGGTGACCTCCTTGCAGCTGACTTGGGGCAGGGAAGGAGCAATATCCAAGCTTTGAGGGTTCTCTGCCGACAAAATTTTTGGGTGGCACTTTTGGGCAGGAGTGTCTATTTGGGAGAAAATGTTTATTTGCACAGCTTTTTTGATGTAACAGCTCTTTTATTTCCAAGACATCAGCCACTGTGCAGTTTAGGCACCAAATATAGGAACTCTTGGGAAAACTCCCTTTCTGCCCTCCATGGCCCTGCTACAAAGCTCTCACAGGGTTTGGGCTGGGATCCTTCCAAATGGGGAGCAGCGCTCTCCCACGTGCTGACCCACTGCAAAGCCAGGAGCATTTTTCTAGGGAAAATACAAGTCGAAAATTCCTACTAATGCCATATAGCAGGGCTACGGCCCTGGGGGCTGAGGCTTGCTGAGCGTCCAAGGCCGAGATGTGAGCAACGCAGCTTTCTCTACCTGTGTCCCCAGATCGAGAGAGAAGTACTTTAACAGCTAAAGAGTAGATGGCTCTCCAATGTAATCAGAGCTCACAGTCAGAGTAAGTTATTCAGACCAACTGCAGTGATGGTGATGATGTGGGCAGTACTTAAACATCTAGCCAGGAAGCTCATGAGCACAGCTTATTACCAGGGTGATTGCAGCCATCTCATGGTTAGCACTAAACCATGCTCCAGCTTCAGTTTGGTCCTGGAGCTCCAGATCCAGAGGTGGCGTTTGTACAGGGGACACTGCCAAATCCTCCCGTGTCTCATGTCCGACACAAGCTCTGGGCAGTCTGCAGCAAAGAGGGGAATAAAACCTCAAACAGGGTTTGTAGATGCTTTGGTCTGTTCACAGCCCTCTGGCAGAGTCCGCACACACTGGAGCCACAAGTCCACCCCAAAGAGGGCACCTGCCCGAGAAACCGCCTGCCGAAAAGCTGCTCACGTTGTAGTAAGTGTGCACAGGTTTAGTTTGTAAGGGATCTGTGCGTGACTGCCTGTGGAGGAACAGAAGAGGACCTGAGGTCACCCTTTATTCAGAAAGAAAGATGCTGAAGAAAGTTGGTGCTGCGTGTGCAGCTTTCCAGCACCTCTTGAAAAGCATTCCTGAAAGCTGACACCGCCAGTAATTTTTTGTTTTGTTCCAAGGTGCTCATACTTCAGATGGTGGCATCTTGACATTCACATCCATTATGTGAACGGATTGCGGAAATAACTCAGCTCTCACTCTCTCTGTGATATTAATCCCTAGCCGCTGGCTGTAGCACAGAGCCTGCCTCGGACAGCAGGCACCACAAGCAACCCACCACCTCCCCAACCCCTGCTGCACTCAGCTGCAAGGAAGACAGAGGAGCATTTCCAAAATCAGGCTTTTCCTGCTGCAAAATCTGAATCCAAGTTGGCACGTTAGAGCTCTCCTCCTTGCCGAGCAGCCACAGGTGCTTGGGGTGAAATATAAGGCCTTTAACATGAGCATTGTGATAATATAATATCACATCATGGGAACCAGGCGGGCTTCATTAAGCAACAGCTGAGAATTGTACAAATGAGAAAGGAGCCAGCAAATTAAGATCCACAGCCCTTGTTCACATGGCAAAACATCATTAGCTTTGAGGTAGGAGACTCTGTTACCTTTTACACCCTGTTGACTTTTAGTGCTGCTGTTTTTAATACACATGCTGCAAGCTGGTTTGGGAAATGCAAACTGTGGTAATTGCTCCAAAGCTCAGTTCATCATTCCTTGGAACAGATGTCAGTGGGGAAGGAACCTGCTGAAGGAGAAGGGGAGGAGTGATGGAAAGGGCTGGGGAGAGGAGCAGAAAATCAGAGTAATTTTGCATTAGTGAAATGGGATACCCATCTGGACACAGAGAGGGCTGGCAGCACGCAGTTACTTCACAGGGCTCTGCCATGATGTCTGATAGTTGCTTTTGGACACTTGTACAATCAACAGCATCTAGGAGAAAACACATCAGATGGGGGATACATCAAAGGCTGAAAAACAAATACTTCCTTTGCTTAAGCATTCCGGCAGCTTAAACCTTGCCTAGCTGTAAAAAGCAAAGGTAATAACACATTTTCTTTCTTTCTGTCTTTCTTTGGGAATGGGAGGAAAAAAGAAGGGAGGAAGACCTGAAGTGGAAAAACAAGACCAAAAAAAAAAAAGCCCCTGTGGAGTTGCATGTGCAATTGCTGCTGAAGAGAGCAAAGACGCACTGACAAAACAAGCCAGGAATGCTGAGGCCCGAGTTCTGAAACACATACGGTTTATGTTGTTCTTACCACAAACCAAAAATATGTTCCCATTTGAAATGGTTGAATCCACAGCTGTTTTAAAATCCCTTGGTACTTCTGAGACAAATGATCCAAGTCAGACTGTGCTAACAGGGTCAGTTTTAGAGCCAAGCAAGAGCTGTGACTGATGCAGAATCACTGCAGTACCATCCCTTTCCACATCAATCATCTCTCAATGAAAATCCTGTGGGGCTGTCGGGCTCTCTAACAATACTGTTTACATTAGAAGATGATGTAAAGCTCCTCCAGCAAAACTGCGCTGCTGGATTATGATCCTCACTAACAGCAGAAGAGCTTAAGTTGCAGCTGCAGGACAGCACAGAGAGATGCAGGCACATACCCCCAAATTTACATCTACAAAAGCAGTCATTAATGTTTCATAAAATACACCCATTGATTCATCTCTGCAGGCAAATTCTCTCCCTTTAAACCGATGATTATAAGGCACCTTGGGGTGAGTCTACATCCTAGACACTCTATAAAGTAACCGCCTTGATATTGTCATAAAAGCCAAAATGGTTTTAATCCATTTCCTCACAATAGCAGTTTTAATTCACTCCGAGAGGGCTGGCTGTCAGGAAAATAATATTTTTCTCAGATTCACACCTGAGGTCAAAACCTTGCCCTCTATGCCAGAACTAATAAATCACGATTCTTTTTTCCTGCTCCTTTTGAACGCAAGGACAGTTTCTTGCAGAAAGACAAAAAAAGGGTCTTTGCGGGATCGGGGGAGGCATCGTGGGGGAGGAATGTGGAAAAGGCCCCAGCGGCATCCCGTATTCATGTACCGGGGAGGGCAGGCTGGCAGCTGTGCCGGGCCTTGAAAAGGAAGACTCGGCACCTGTTTAATCTTGACTGAAAGGTCTCAAGTTATGGCTGTTATGCTCTAATACACCCCATTAAATATTTGCATATTAAACATACAGAAAAAGAACCTTTTTGAAGAGACAGTGAGCGAATAGCGTTGCAGCCTCTCCCACTGTCCACGGGTGCCTCTAATTGGTCCCTCTTGTCCCGGCACTTGATTGCTCTGGAGCCAGGGTGGGTTTTAAGGCACAAATTCCCCAGGCATTCCAGCAGTGCGGAGCAGCCGCCACTCACGGACAAAGCCCTGGCAGTCACCATCAGAGGTACCCGGGAGCCAGCAGCCTTTTCCTCAGCACGAGAGGAGACTGGGCTGCATCTCATGCTGTGGCAACAGGAGTCATCGCGGCAGATCAAGAGCTCTTTTCAGCCTGCCTTTCCCAACAACAGCATCCCTTCCCCAAACCAAGGACAAGCTTGAAATCCCGAACTACCTGCAGCCTCTGCCTGCATCCCCCGAGCCCCTGTGAAAGGTCTTCCTACCCACCACAAGTCCTGCTGTAACTAGACCCGGACAAAAACATTTTCTGTGCTGCTCCATGAGATGCCAAGGTGCCCACAGCGCCTGCTGCCGTTAGCCAACCGACAGCTCCTGCTTCTCTGCAGATCACGCTCGTTTGGGACCACTCCTGTCCACTTCCCACCTTACGAGCCAGCAAAGTGCCCCGCGCTTGCAACAGCAGACAGGAATCAGGTCTTGCTGCCCTTCCCAGCTCAGCATTCGGGCACTTGGAGAACCCGTGCCATGCCCACTCTCCTGCCAGGGAGCAGCCGCGGAGCTGGGGAACACTAACAGCGATGGGAGCATTCGCACCGAGGAGCCCGAGGCCGCTCTGTCTGTCCCCTGGCCAGCGCTGCCGAGGATGAATGCTCCGCTTCATGGCACCACAGCGCCCCGGACCTGGGGACAACAGGAAATGTGGTCACACCAGCCATTTTGCCAGGCACATTTGGCAGATTCAGCTTGAAGTCAGGCCTTGCATGTGGTTTTAGAGGTAGCCGATGTCTGGTTTGATACTCTGTTGACACAGTCTGTTTTTAGATGTGGTTTTGAGCACAGGCCTCACAAGTGCTCCTGCCTTAACAGAGTGCTCTTCATTTGGGAAGGAGCAGCAGCAGGGGCTCCCTCAGCTCACGAGCTGGGCCTGGACCAGCGTCAGAAGAGCTTTTAAGCATAGGGATCTCTGCACAGGGTGTAAGCACTTGTCTGGGGCTTTCCAGCTCTCCAGCCATCAAGTGGATTGCAACCCTGGCCCTGCAGGGCTCAGGAGAAGGGTTTACAAGCTCCTGGTGTCCCGGCCATGCCTGGCATCCTTGCCAGGAGGTCCCAGGGTGGTTTGGATACACAACGGCAGCGATTCCCAGCCCCCTCACCCTTCCTCTTTCAGAGAAACATTGCAGCAGCGAGGTCTCAGCTCTTTACCATCCCAGTTCCCTCCCACAGCAGCGTGACTACCACGGGCCTCGTTTAGCTTGTGCATGGCCTGGGGGGAGAGGCGGGTGCAGGAGAAGGTCTCTTTCGGTGGCTTGTTTCTTTGAGATCAATGCCGCTATGTGTTTTGCTGTGAGAAGGCAACGTCAGAGAAAGACGCCTCGCGCTGGGAAAAGACGATGGCGAATGCCTGATGCTGCCCAGTCTCTAGGGGTGTTCCTTCCACTGCCACACACTGGAAATGCTCCGCTGCCTGCACAAAGGAGCTTTATTCTTATGGCAGAGACTTTTATTGTGCCGAAGGAACTTGTTCAGTACAACAGCCTTCTTTGTGCGGCTGCTTCACCCATGAGCCATATGCAGTCCCAAGGCAAGGCTTGAATACTGCAGAGGGGATTACATGATCCCTCTGCACACAGATACATTCAGCTCAAACAGTGCTATTTTTGTCTTATTTTTTGATGACTGCTGGGGGGGACACAGATGAAGACAATGGCAGGGAAAGTGTGCGTGAGCCCTGCAGACATTTCATGTCTTTTCACTTACAAACATGGAGAGAGAGAAAAAAAAATCACTGAGTTCCTGATGTGCCTAATTGCCCAGCAGCAGCAGAAAGTGAGTTGGCAGTGTCTGCGTCAACCTGCACCAGCTGGTTCTTCACCTCACCATATGTCTGCTCAGACACTCACGACTCCCCTGAACAAGCCACATGGCAGCTTGGACACTCCATAAGGGCTGTGCATGCTGTTCTAGAGGAGTAATCAAAAATAATTCCAAATGTTCAGTGTTTCTGTCCTTGCTGGAGACTAGAACTGGGCTTTTGTGGTGCTTTTCTGTTCCTTACTTCATTATAAGCATTACAGGTGTTGGGAATGTAATGCTGCCCTCTTACCAGTCACAACTTTAAACAAATGGTTTACTTGCAATGACCAACCAGGTTGGCATTTCCCATTGCTCTTTACTGACTGGGTTATTTTTCAGCCTCAGAACATCTGCAGTCACATGTTAGCTTGTAAGAAATGCCCTCTCTGTCAGGCGTTATTGATAAATGACCCTGAGCTGGAATGGTCACAGGGTCTCAGAGGTCCGGAAGGTTCAGCTAGTGCTGCTGCTCAGCTACAGGGTGAGTTTCTGGAGCAGCGCAGCCTGCAGACCCTTGCCTTCCAGCTGGCTCCTGCCTTCATCGCAGAAGGCGACACTGCTGGGTGTTACAACAGTTGCCCCCTACACCAAATTGACATATTTCAGAATGACATTCAGCAGTACTCTGAGCTCCTATCTCAGAGCACGGAAGTACCTCTTTACCAGGATATATACATTTCCACGATCAGTACAGTGGTCTCAGCTTCTTGGTTCTTGCTGCTGAGGGAAGGAGAATGCCTGCAAAATCTTTTGTCATTAGCATATCATTATCATCAGCATATAACCATTAGATGTGATGAAGGGTATTTTGGTTTGACAAAATCCTAACAAACAGTGTCAAGGGTTAATAAATGTCTTGGCGTGAGTATTGCATGCATCTATCTCTTTTGGCATTTAGCCTCCTAGCAGCAAAAAGTTGACAAGTGCCTTTCTCTAAATCTGCTGTCCTGTTACAGGCTCAATCAGACAAAAATCTTCTTTCCTTTCTTAAAGCAATGAAACAAATAAACTCTACCAGGAAACAAGACCACAAGTACAGACTCAGACATTTGTTACCCATTGGAGCCTCAACATTTTTTCTTCTCATCCTGTTTTATACCCCATGGCAGTCAGATACGTGAGCTCCTCTTTTTAATTACCTTCAGTAAGCAAACACTCCCTAGAGGCGGGGGAAGAGCTCTACCAGCTCTAAAAGCACTGGACAGAGCTTGAAACCAGCAGTGAAGCTGCTCAGCACAGGGCATGCCAGAGGGAGATGGGGCGTGCAGAGCATTGCTGCACTCCCAGGCCATGCTCCTCTCCTCCGGCAGCTGCGTGCAGAAACACAGACGGAAATGTTTTCCACGCAGGCACTTTCCAAACCCTTGCCCAGCAGCCAGGCAGCTCAAATCCTCAAAGAAATGGCTACCAGCTGAGGAAAAGTGAGCACCGTGGCTGTTCGCAGAGCTTTGGGTCCACCGCTACCGCTGCGCCTGGCGTCTCAGCCTCCCTTCCATCGCTAATCCCCTCGCAGCTATCTGCTTTAGTGCGAGGGTAGCCCTGTCTGGGATGCATTTTTTTTAATCTTTTCAGGCTGCCAAAACCCAAGCTGTCAAATACAAGTTAACAGACCGAAAACACAGATGTCCGTTCTTGACTGAGTTTTCCATACAGACTGGACGTGCTCAGAACAGCTTTTTAGGTCAAAGCACTGGTCCCTTTTATGATGCCCACCCTCCTCAGCAGTCAGTCATTTATTGCCAGTGGCGTTCTCTGCACCCGTCTTCCGTGAGCATCACTTTTCACATGCACCAGTTTCACACAGCACTGGCACACAACATATGTGGTTACAATTTATTAGGGTCAAAAGCAAGGACTTGATGACACATATGCCTTGTGTAATATAGTGCAGTGGGGATCAAAGGTTTCTCAGCTGAAGTGCTTGAGACTGGCCTGAGGCAGGGGGATTCAAAAAGTATGTCTAAAGACCCTTTTTCCTCACCTGGAAACAGGTTCTCTGCTTGCTCACAGACCTGAAGGGACTTGACCTGAACATGTGCACACAAAAAGATACAACAAATTTGTATTACTCGTGTGCTGCCCATGAAGAACACAGCACTGGGGGCCTCTAAGGCTCTCTAAGAGCCCTTATTTGCCACTCAAGCCTGGGTGCTGAGCACCTTCTTCATCAACATGCCCCAGACCTGCTCTAGAGGGCAATACATCTGGGCTGAGAGCATCACTCAGTTTCCATGTCACAAAAACCTCAGCCTTCTGCTGACACTGCCAATAAAACCACATACTCAATGAGCAGATTAGATCTGTCATTGTACCAGTGTGGGAGAAAGCTGTTAATTTTCTCCTGAACACACTACTCTGCCCTCCATCTTCCCTACAGGCTTACCTGTTTCATTCACTTGCCACAATTTCTGTTCTGAACGGTGAAGTCTTTGAGGGCAGGGAGTGTCAGACCTGGGATAGACTTGTGCATGGGTCACCACAGCGGGTCCTGAGCAGGGTGGCATAGAGAAGCCTTAATACAGGATAAACTACGATAATAAAAGCATAACCTAGTTGTTGGAATCAAACAATTTCTGCAAAGGCCAGTTGGGGTGCTGGCTTCAGGGCACTGCCCAGCTCTCCTAGACTTGGGCTGTTGAGCTGTAAGTGAAAGGCAGGTTTTGTGTGTTAAACTGCTAGAGTCAAATCTGATTGACTCCTGAGACACTTACCCACCAGAACTACCCCTGAGAAGCCACAGCCCAT
Organism: Gavia stellata; assembly: GCF_030936135.1. NCBI lineage: Eukaryota > Metazoa > Chordata > Aves > Gaviiformes > Gaviidae > Gavia > Gavia stellata. The sequence goes on along the minus strand of NC_082599.1, from coordinate 16,736,621 downwards.
TTTCAGTGGTGTCAGGGTAACTCAGAAGCTGCATAAGTATTAAAGTAAGGTCTCTCCTAATTAGATGATCAATAAAGTGCAGCAAAAATTAAGTGAATACAATCATTCCCTGCAATACTGTATAAAGTTATTTTACTCTCTGTAACTCCAGTCCCAGCTACTTTAAGATGAGGTAGTAAGTCTGAGTTAAGTATCTGTGATGCATTTCCAGACAGGTGCTTTTTTTTTTTTTTTTTTTTGGCTTTTGTCTGAAGTGTAAAGAATGGGCCAGTGCCAGAGGCAGGGTACCAGGCTTGACAGACCAGTGGTCTGATCAAGTCTGGCATATCCTTTGTTCCTCTGTTCCAATTTAATGCCTGCTGAGAGTGAATTCCAGTCATGTGGGGATGTTTTTGCCAATGAATATTTACCAACATCGCGACTACCCTGGGAATACAGTTAAAAAACCAACTCCCAGAGAAGTGAACACATACTAGAATAAACACTTAGAAGTAAGTCACGAGCATTTTTCTTCAATGCTGAACTAAACAACATATTTGTTCAGTTCACGTGTACATTTAGAACTAAACCAACCCAAAGGCACATACTCCGTGTGTCATTGTTACAAGACCTAGATTTTTAAGCGATTTATAAACGTGTGTATCCTTGTTGTAAGAATATATTATTTTAATGACCCACTGCATCCTTACAGTCCAGTAGTCAAATAGGCAAGTGGTAATCTGATTTCCATAATGGCAGAGAAGCTGACTCAGTAAATACATAGGTTTGTGTAGCTAACCCCAAAAATCCTAATCCATGAACAGTACCAGGAACTCCTCCGTCACACTGAGTCCATCTATATGTCAGTACATCTCATTTTAATCACTGCTTTCCCAGTTACATTTGGGGACCACTTGGTGCTTATCTGTGGGAACTGGCTGATGATGCAGCATTTGTTCTACCTCCCTTCTAGCTGCTAAACGCCCTTAAAATAAGCAAGAAATCAATGATACTTTTCCCTGGTGTCACATAGAAGAGTAAGTAATTGCAGCAGCTATGGGGATGGCATGTCAGTAGCTGAAGGAGACGAGGTGGGTTCTGCGACCGTATGTGAAGGTGGAGGACATTGCCACTGGGTGATCTCCGCTCCAACCAGTTAATGACTTTCAACCCCCACACTGGATTCTTTCATCTCTTGAAACAATGTCAGGGGGAGGTAAGCGTGAACTGTTCCCAGCCTGAAACACATCAAGTGAAACCTGTGAGGACAGAGGGCATCTAAGGTCTTCAGCTTCCTCTTCCCTAAATGAGGTTCACAAGAAAGAAACACACTTACTTGCATAGGAGCTTTGTAGCACAGCACTGCTAACACAGTGGCTGGAGGGACAGATTTAGTCTCCTGGAGTCCTAGGGGCAGTGCATTATTCGTAGTAAGGGGTTTATTTCAGTTCTGCTTTGTTGTCTGGGCCAGTTCCACCTCTAAGTCCAGAAGTTGCCCTGGCCTACGTGGTGCTCAACAAAGCAATGCTGGCAACCTCAACATTCAGTGTGTCCATCCGCCTAAAATCACAAGGTTTTACAATAGCGCACAACAAGGATGGGAGACTTCCTGAATTTTAAGTCTTTTACATTGCATTTGCTGATCTTTTCTGGCATTTCTCTTTAAGAAGAAGGGTTAGAAAGTTGGTGGGGAGTTTTTGTTTGTATTTTTATTTGGTTTATGCTGAAAACATCCTGTAAACCCTTGTTGCAGAGTCTATGACTTTGAGAAAAAAGAAATCAAAGCCTTACCATGAAAGCTCTGGCACTGGCAGTGCAAGTGCTCTGTTCTGCCCTGTGATGTTGACCCACCATCCTGCACACAAATCCCCAGCCTCTAGAGGGGAGATAGTTTCACCTTCCCGCTTTCATGTGCAAAATTATGACAGGGTCAGGATTTTCTCAGACGGAAGCTGTTTTGGGCAGAGAGGGATCTAGTGTGGCCAGTTTTACCTTGACTCATAGCACTTTGGAGCTCTAATAAAACCCAGGCTCTTGGAAGAGCGTGCCTGTTCCCATCCATGCCTTCACTGGCACTGCCCTTCTCCCTTCCCACACAAGGACTCCTCACTAAAGGTCTGGAAAGAGGAACAGCTCCATGGACTTTCTACTTCTTCCTTCTGTCTTATTTGGGTCTCACATGTATGACTAGTGAACACCTGCGTCTCATCGGTGAGAGCAAATGAGCAGCACAAGGGAGTTTCTAGTCGGTAGTCTGACATGGGAATACGCATTTGCACCTCTTCTAGTGCTAGCTTATTTGGGGTGATGTGGATCTGATTGCAGTGTAAGGAATGAGACAGAACTCCAATATTTATACAGGTCATCATATAACCACAAGAAAAGTAGGACAGACAATTTTGCTTTAACCTGTAATGTTAAGCACTTAATCAACAACTTAAATATTCAAATTCCCAGCTTGATTGACAGCAGCTGAATAGCTTTCTGCAAATTAAGTGGGCTTAAATTTAAGCACATTAGGGTTCTCTAGTTAGTATTGACAGTCATAACCAGGGTTTCAGCTATGCATATTTTATGTTACAACACAGATAGGGTGTTCAATCTAGATTTGGAGGATTTCGGAGTTTTTAGAGTTCCAAAAATATATGTAATGGACCAAAGCATCAGAAATATGACATGTGCTCTAGTGCGTGATTTGCAAGAGACTGTGGGTCTGTTCCTTTGAGAGTGTTATCATTGCCAGAGAATACTAAGTCCTAAAAAAAGTCTCAACTGTAATTTGCAAATACTGAGTCACATTCCTCACTCAGGGCTTTCCAGGGCAGCCTGTCTACTCTGTATCTGTCTAGGATGCTTCTCTCTTTTTAGTGTCAGAGAGTCTCACAGTCTTTTAAATGTACATACCTTCACCATCCTTGCAGGGTAGCAAAGTGCTGTCACTACTCTTTTAAAGATGGGGAACATGAGCCTTTGGCTTGTGCACAGACTCTGAGGTGAAGCGAGGAATAGAAAGACCGTTTTCAAAATCCTGGTTTCCCTTTCATCCTTCCTACTGGGTGGCTCTGCTGTTTAGGCAGCAGCTTTTAATACTAGGTCTGCTGGTGAAAAGTGCACATGAAGGTAGTGGTTCACCCTTCAGCCATAGCAGCCTGGCTGCATGCTACCGGTTAAAAACCAAGGTCCATACCCTTGTCAGAACAGGCAGCGTCTCTATTTTTACACAATACTCAGCAAATAATAGGCAATTTGCAAATTATTAATATTTTATACCTGTTATTCATAACTCTGCCTGTCATTTACTTGGGTGCCCTGAGTATTACTGCTATTTTGTCATTTCCAAAGTGATCAACTCAGAAGTCCTGTTGACAGGGATACAGTTTTTGGCACAGCTTCCACACCACTGAGAACAAGGCTCATAACTACCAGCAGAAAGGAACTGTACAAGGGCTTTATAGAGCTTATGCAGGCTGTTTTTAATGCCTCTTACTCAGTTCCAGCTTTCCAGGAGATATAGTCCTGAGTTAAACACACAGAACGCTGCCTCCACAGTGGCTTTCAAAGACTTTTTTTAACATGGGTTAGACAGAACCTGAATTATAAACATTTGCTTAGTGTTTCTCTCCTCCCCCCACCCCAAAATTGCATTAAATATTTGATATTTGCTGCTTCTCAAAGCCTAAACCCTGCCATGGGGGACACATAGGCTGAGAGATCCTGAGTAGAGCTATATGAATAATGGATTATTTTATCTGGCAGTCAAACTGTACAAAAGAGCGAACCCCCAAATACTTTCCTCAGGCCAGAGATAAAGGGGTTTTTTTTCTGAATTACCTGTCCTTACCAGTCTGATAAGCATAAGTCGAGGTTAAAATAAAAAAGAAAAGTGTTTCCTTTTTTTAAATCCAAAAATGAATTATCCAGAAGTTTCAAAGTTTTTTCCTGTTTTGGGGAGATGTTTTTTGTTTGGCTGTGGCCCAGGAGGTTCATTGCTCACACCTGCTAATAGATTTGATTGCCCTGCAAATTTCTGGACCATCCAGCTTAGTAGAGGCGGCAGCAGTAGCCTGGGCTAGGCATAACTTGCTCAGATACAGGCTCTGCTTGGTGAGCCGCCTGTACGGCAGTAGCTGTTTTCTCCTGCAGCAGTTCCTTGGAAGTCTAGCAGGGCAAGCTGCCTTTTAGGCCAAAGTTAGGTGCTAAAAATACAGCACCTTTTATCATATTATTATTATTATTATATGGAAACAATTATGCAGCAATCCTTAGAGCACAAGGCCACATCATCAATCTCTGTATTCAGTTACAGAGAAAATGAAAGATTTTAGGTAAAGACCTATTAGACACCTTGAATAAATACTGGCTTGTGTTTTTGGAGGTGCCCTGTATACAATCTCTTAGCATCTCTGAAAATGCAAGACATGCCTCTTTTTCTTTTTTTTTTTTTTTTTAATATTTAAAATTAAAAGGAGCTGGTACCTTCTGCATGATACAAAAATAGCAAACTTAGGAACTCTCTGAAGAGAAAAAACTGGCAGCAGGCTTCAGGGGTGGCCCCCTTGGACAGCAAACTTGGAACCAGCAAGGGGCAGAGGCTGATCGCATCCCTCGTCCCAGCCTTGCTTGCTCAGGGTGAGCAGCTCTGCCAGAGCTGCCTCGGAGGGGAGAGCTTTGCTAGAGAAAAAGAACTGTTAGCTGCCATTAGCAGGGAACCAGGTGTAGACTGTGTGAATATTTTAAGTCTAATTTAATTTAGCACTCGGATTAGGTGTATGCTATTTATAAGCAAGCAACGCCAAGTGATTCCTTGGGTCTTGCAGCAGGTGGGAACCTATTTAGCGTGGAGTCAGGGCGCGACGTGCACACTGTAGGGCAAAGCTGGAAGCCCTGTGTGGCTAGTGCTGCCAAAACTCAGTGTATAGAGAAGAGATTTAAGTTGCCTAACTAACCGAACATTTATTAATAGGCAGCGCAAGTGTGTCTCCTCGGCTTTGTAATCACATCCCTGGGAAACAGCATAACCTTTTCTGCCAAATAACATTTGCATGAGGTAAGGAGAAGTGGTTTGTTCTTGCTTGAGGGATCTCCCTGGTAGAGAAGAGGGTTTGGTATCTTCCACTGGACACAAAGAGCTGTTTCCAAACGCAGGGGCAGGAGGCTGTGGCAAGGAGGCATGTGGCACCGCGCTGCATCGCAGCGGCAGTGAGTGGAGGTCGGACTCAGTGCATTCCCCGCGCAGTTTGCTTCACCGTCTAGACACTGTGACTTTTATTAGATCAAATTCAAATTGGAGACATGGCTCTGGCAAAGTTTCCAGAGTAGTAAAACATTGTCAGAGATAGGAACAGAGCATTTAGCCCATTGGATTTGGACCAGCTGCAACCTTGTCAGTGCAGGAGAGAGCTGGTCCCAGCAAAATCATTCTAAAATCAGGATGAAAACTGGGATAGGGAACCTCTGAAATCAGGGGAAACTGTTGGCTCAATTAGAGATTCTCAGTTACTTCTCATGCTCTTGCTTGTAAAAATTCAGCAGCACGGGCTGATAGCAAAAGGATTGATAACAAACATAATGACATTTTGTCTCCTGCTTACTGTCCTAATATTACATTATTGCAACAATAAATCTTTCGGATAGAGCAGGACACATACCCTAGACATTCAGTTACTGCAGTCCTACACTTCTGACTATCTGAAACATGACAGGCAGCTAGAAAGACCATCTGCAAGCAGCAGGAGAGTTTGCATGGACGGACCTGGCGCTGCCAGGTGCTGAGTGCCTGTCCCTGCAGCTAACTCCCAGGAGGGCTATGCATGACTGGTGCCATAGTGTCTTGTGCAGGGAAGACCTCAAGCATGGCTTGTTCAGAGGGTTTGGATGCACTTTGTCCCACTAATTATTTCCTGCATCTATACCCTGCAGTTTGCAGATGATACTAAAGGGGGGGGGGGGGTGGTAAATAATTGATATGCTGGAGGGCAGAGCTGCCACTGTTCAGGGGTAATTTAACAAGCTGGAGAAATGAACTGAGAAAAACTTCATGAAACTCAACAAAGGCAAACACAAAGTCCTGCACCTGGGATGGAACAACCCCACTCAGCAAGACAGGTTGGGGGCCAAGTGGACAGAGAGCAGTTTGACAGAAAAGGAGCTGGAAGTCCTGATGGACCATGCGTGGGATGAGACAGCAGCTTGCCCTTGCAGCAAAGGCAGCCAGCTCCACACTGAGCTGTATGAGCATGAGTGGAGGTAGTAGGCTGAGGGGTATGAGACCACATCTGGAGCACTGTGTCCACTTTTGGACTCTACAGTACATGAACAAACTGGAAAGAGTCCAGAGGAAACCACAGAGATGGTGAGGGGGTTGGAGCAGATGATGTATGAGGAGAGGCTGAGAGCCGGGTTTATTTGGCACGGAGAAGGGAAGGCTCCAGGAGGAGGTTTCCCAAAAGGGCAGAAGGAACCAGACTCTTCAGTGGTGCGCAGCGATATGCAACAGACACCAGCTGGAACATGGGAAATTCCAATTAGATAGTGGGAAAACCTTTTTTATTGGGGGGCAGGGGAAGGTCCTGACACTGCAACAGGTTTCCTAGGGAGGTTGTAGAGTCTACATCCTTCTAGATATTCAAAACCCAGCTGGTCAAAACCCGCAGCAACTTGCTGTAGTTGACCCTCTTCCAAGCAGCAGGTTGGCAAGACGACCTCCAGAGGTCCCTTCCAACGCAAATTAGTCTATGGCTCTAAGGCATTGTCCAGGCTAAACTGGCCAGGTGGTGTCCTCAAGCCTGTGCTCCAGAGCACAGTTCCAGGTTAGGTTCTTTCATTTGCCCACTAAAGAAGCCTTTCACTCTTTAGTGACACCTTAGAGAGATTAGCCAGGTAAATAGGTGTGGAGTATTGGATTGTGGGAATATGCTCCTTAGTTATCCGCTGTAAGCCTTATGACACAAATACAGCTGTGAAGGTTTAATTCTGCTGCAATGCTAGTTCTACATTTTCCAGAAATCACGGCCTGAACCTGAATCTTTTCCTTTCTTACAAAATGATTATACACTCCTTTTTTCAGCTTTCCGAAAACCTCTGCTAAATACTCTTAGTATTGCAAAGCATTTAATCACATGCTCCGCTTCATTAATATGGACATTATTGGTGAGATCAAAGTGTTTGTATCATGTGCTGCCTTCAGACAAAGGTCAGAAGTGTGGCATACTATATTTTTCACTGGGATTTTCTGTCAGCTGCCTGTTTTCACTGTCCTAGTTGTTTGCTGCATGCAGAAATACACGATGAGATGTGAGAATTGTGCTGGTTCCCAAACCACAGAAAAAGACAACAAATGCTGGTGTGAATATCTGTTTGGATTTCATAGCCTTTTTTTTTTAACCTACCTTAATTTCTTTTACTAGGTATTATTTGTCATGAAACTACTAATGCATCAGCGCACAAGCTATCTGCAGGCCAGTCCACATTGCTAATCAGCTGAAGCCTGAACCAGGATCCTTCTTAGCCTATGTTCATTTATATCTCAGCCCATAAACCTGAGTTATAGTGTTACTTCCTACTATGATCAGGACTTACTCTAACCCCAGGGTCACTGGCCAGTGAGCTTGTTAAGAAAGATTGAATTTTTCCCTTAAGCACCATTTAAACAAGAGTATTTTTCCTTCCTGCTGAAAAGACTAGTCAAAGTTTGGAGCTTTCAAACACCTGAAGCTACCAGGAGCTTATAAAAGCTCTGGCAAGTTCCTATGACTGCTTGTATCCAGTTTTATGACACTGGGTTGTAAAATAAAATACAGTTTAAGGCCTTATCCTAGCACTGCCCTGCATTAGAGCAGTTCAATCTGTCACGACAGTGTCCTGAGAACCATGCTTTTCAGGATGTATTTTCAGGCTCAGGGCAGAAAGTTATACAAATTGCTCTCCTGCACATGTGCAGCTTTGTCTGAAATGGATAGAGGCTAGCAGGTTCTGCCCAAAATAGGAATCCAGTCTCCTTCTGGAATATAGATATATGCAGGAATTCATAGTTGTAATCAGCTAATGAAATAGAAAGAGATGAAGTATCTGCAGAAGCAACCTATGTATCTGTTTATATCCTAGCTCTGATTGCCTTGAAAAACAGAAAAACAGAAAATAACGTCCCTTGTCCATTCGAATAGCAATAATTGCTGTTAAGTATTGAGGCACCTTATGTGCTAAGGATGTTCTTAGCAGTGCTTTCGTTCTTCTGAAGAAAAGGGTTTGCCCCAAAATTACAAAATTATAAACCATAAAGACCTGTAGGTCTTTCTACCTTTTCCTACTGATAAAAGGTACAGGATGAAGTAAAATAACAGCATTACATTTCATTGCTTTATTCTAGGCAGGATTGATTGTAGCAAAGAAACTTTCTACTTTAGGTTATCCAGAGTGGAAATGCCGGATGTACAAGAAGTGGAAGGACTTGTCAACTCTTCAGAGACACTTTCTTTGTAGAGGTGAACTCTTTACTAGAGTATTTGACACACACAGGGAGGAAGGTGTTAATCTGTTCACATCCAAGGCACAATCTGCAGGCTGCTGGTAATTGCTGCCCCATAAATGTGCCTGTCATGCCTCCTTAGTCTTTAAATATCCAAACTCAAAATAGATGTCTGTGCAACATGTTGAGCCCAGCACTATTGTTTTGTGAGGCAGTATTATTCATTTAGCTTCAGCCAGCTGCTCTCTATATTCAGCTTGGAGGAACAGACTGGAATTCTTAACCAGACAGGCAGGCTGGGAAGCTGTAACTTATTCCCCAGGCTGATAAACCAGTGCATTGAAAGTACAGTAAACAAACGCCCACTGGAAACCCATTCCAGAGCCGTGTCCCCTCCTTTCCCCCTGCCACAAATAGCAGTGATCGCAAGGGAACCTGCCTTCATAAACAAATACCCTAGACCTTAATTCTAGTATCAGCTGAATGACATAGTGTTACTGGTATGTTAAACACGGCACATAACAGCAGGATACACTGTTAGGTCACACATGGCAGTATAAAATACTAGGTACAGTCTATGCCTTCTGCTGGGTGGGGACCTGAAAGGTCAGTTATTTGTAACTACATTGCCCTCTACTGACAGATGCACAAAGAGGTTGTGACCCTAATTCTGCTGAACTCATCTCGGGGAGAGGCTGTCCTGTCACTTCTGGTGAGGCAGAAGCACGAGGCGGTGTCATGGCCCAGCCTGGCAGGAGATATCAGCTTTCATCTCCTTTGGTGGAGGCACCACTTATTCTAGTCCCAAAGACACGTGCTTGGCCATGAATTGATGCTCTCCACTGAGAAAGTCTCTTTCTTTTCATTTTTTAACACAAATAAACAATTGTCTGAGCTGTTTTCTCTGCATTCTTCAACCTTTTGTGGACGTTGGAAGCAACCATGTGCATAATCCAGCTGCAGGCTGGAACAATCATCGTGAGTGGAAGTGCCTCCAGCCCTTCTGCAGCACCCTGCAGCTGTGTGGAGCCTCAGCACAGGCACATCCTCTTTGCAATTGTTACTGCTGCTTGAGAAATGTGGAGGTTCACAGGGCTGGGATAAACTAGGAGGTCTGCCTCCGTATCTCCCTACAACAAATACCAAAGCAGCGGATGACTTCTAGGCCAACAGTTCTCAATCGATGGTTGGGACTCTGCGGTTGCCTGTGGGCGTTGCCAAGGCTGACAGAGCAGTGAGCTAAGCAAGCACAGTCTTGATTTCATCTGTGCATTGCAGGTGCTCATTTGGCTTGTTTCCTGCTTTCAGCAGAAATGGTGCTGTCTTCTCCTTGTAACAGGCCCTCACTCTCCATATGTCTTTGAACCACCTCCAGCAACATGTGGGTTGCAGAGGAGATGGCATTCATCTGTGGAGCTGTAGTTCAAAAGACTGAGAGTTGGCATGCAAGATTAAAAGTTTGTGAACCCCTGTCCTGGGACAGTGGTGAATTTTACTAAGATAGTTCCCTTTTTCTGGCTGCTGTTTAGTTGAGGTGGCAGGAAAGCTTTAAAGAAGGCAAATGCAGTTCTACAGCTGTGAAGTCAGGACAGCAAGGGAAGTTATACTGAATCTTCTCAATCAGCAATTCATACAATCAAGACTCATTTATATATGTTCATGAATGTAAGGAGAAATCTCAGGTGCTATGTATTTTTCCAAGGGAAGTTTTCATCAGTGCCTTTGCCATAACAATCCAAATAGTACAAACTCCTTGTCGGTGCTATGCAATATTTTCTGTCGCAAAAGATACCGTTTCATACCAAGAGTAACCAATAGAAGAAACATGTTTGCATCAGAAAATATATATACTGCATATATGTGAAATGTGTGTGTACAGTATGTGTGTGTGTGTCCCCTCTTCAACAGGACGCATATGATTAAAGTCAGCACAGCTGCTTGAGGCCTGAATTATTTTCATCCAGTCGTTGGTGGATTTGAAGTGTTTTCAAATATCCTATGAAAACAAAACAAGTGGGAACATCTGGGAAGATGATGGGCTGTGGTGTGTGTGGGACGGGGTGAGTTCAGAGGAAGGAAACCAGCCATTGATCAGCTCACCATCAGGTGTCATCTCCGTCGCTGGAAATGCTGGCAAGGAGGGAAGCTGGACACGGGAAGGAACTGAGCAGCAAAAAAGCCATGCGTGAAGCCCTGGAATAAAAAGTGTAAAAACAATGCAGCTTAGGTAATGGGAGAACTCCTGCCATGTAGGAAGAGGAACAAGCTGCAACTCATTCCAGCCGAATCACTCCAGGGCAAGCATGTAAATCATCTGATTGTGTGCAGGAGATGCTATTTATAGCCGTTAGTTGAAGCACTTGTTATTTATTGTTGTGTTTATGCAGAAGGAAACCCCCCAGTACAGGAAAGATGCTACTCCAAGTCTCCAGTGTTTCCTGCACTTTTTATATATCTGTTTTCCCTGGCTTTATTTAGGCTCGTGTTCTTTATTTAAAAAAGCATATGGATTAATGATGGCAGCACTGGTAAATGTTAATCAATGCCAGTGTGGTCCCCTCCCCGGGGGCCAGAGCCTCCCGCTGAGGGGGTCTCCAAAGGCAGTACAGGGGACCCCTGGGCTGACGAGCATGTGCGTCTCCTGCCAGGTCTTACCTTACCTCCTCCCTCAAGGGTGCAGGAAGGGCTGAAAGGTGAAATGCTCCAGGCTCATCTTTACAAGATAAATAAATAAGTAGCAGGCAGAGGGCTCTGGGCTGCTGGAGGCCCTGAGGAGGAGGCAGCAGGTGAGCGAGAGAGCACGGCAGAGACTGGTGTTGGCTTTCCACTGGGGAGCTTGTACAGCTCAGTTGTTCCCCACCAAATGCCCCAGGCCGACAAAACCTATTACTCCAGCAGCCCCGGGGGCCTGCCTGAGGAGAGCAGCCCATTGCCTGTGTGTCCCCCAGGGCTGCTCCCCCTCCGCCACCAGCCTTGCTGGGAGCACTGGTATGGGGAAAAGCAAGGAGCCCCAGGCAGGGGCCAGTCCCCTGGCCCAGCAAAACAGCTCCCAGGCCTGCCTGTCTCTTGTCCCCAGGGGCTTGGAGTTGCTAAAGGAGCACCCCTAAATGGCCAGCCCCAGAATGCTGGCAGGTTTGTTTAGCTCCTGGAGGCTGTTCCTCTGCCCCTTCTGCCAGCAGGAGCCCCTCAGTAATGGCTGGGAGAGAGGTGGAAAAATTCAGATGGGTGCTCCCCTTGCTCTTCTTGTGGAGAAACAGGAGGGTTTATGGGGCAGACCTGTTCACACTAACACCTGTCATGGGATGGGATGGGGTAGGGTGGGGTGGGGTGGGGTGGGGTGGGGTGGGCTGGTGGGTCCCACCTCTCCTCCTCTGCCAGCTGGCTCCCCAAGGGCAGGATTCTGTCCTGCCCAGCTGCTGCAGCTTACCTGGGGTCTTTGGTGGGCTGGAGATCTCCTGCCCAGCCAGGTGCTTTCATAGCTTGGGTAACGTTGTCCTGATTTGATAACAGGGAAACAGAGGCAGCAAGACAGTGCTTAGATTGTCCTCCTCCATTTGCATGCCCCTGTAACCGCATTTCAGTGCCAGCCCTACAGTAACCATCCAGCTCTCCTTTACTGGGGATCTCTGTTTAACCCTTTCCTGAAACACAGGCTTCAATTCTGTCCTTTCAGAAAACATTACATGGATCTTAGTTATTGACTGAAATTGTCAACAGTCCCCCTTAACATCAACAAGGGAATACTGTACAGTTCCTTAATAAACAAATATTTAATACATTTTAAAAAACACTTTAAGTGCTATTTGGGCTACCAGTGCTTTACTTTTAACCAAAACCCATTCAAGCAATAAATCCATTGGCCTTTTTTCATACAAAATTTCCCCTCTCTTACCATTACACATACTTGTTATGCAAGGTTACACCATAACACTTGCACTTCTGTACTTCAGTACACACATATGAATATAGTCCCCTCTGAATGTCTTTCAGAGATAATTTTTCTGTCTTTGTAGCACAACCACAATTTGTAGCATAGCACCTGAATTCCTTAGACCTGGAAAAGAAAAGCATCATCTTATTTGTTTTCTAAACACTTCAAAACCCTTTCAGCAAGCAGTCTGTGGATCTTCACAGCTAGCAATATTTTGTTGTTATGACTTGACAAGCCTCCTCAGCTGCAGTGAAATGCCTCTGAAGTTTTGCATCTATACTAATATCAAATCATTTGGCCAATTAATGCACACAGCTAAATTTAATTTCTAAATTTGTAATGTCTCTCCAAGCTGAGGCCTGGTTGTCTCAGCAGTGCAGTGGTCAGTGAAGAATAGACACATTCACCTGGTTAGTCTTTTGAGCTGGGTGAACTTTATTAGAAGTTAGAAACTGGGGAGTTTCTTTACTTTGGCCCTTCTAGCTCAACTGTCCTGGAAGCCACGTAGTCAAATAAAAATGCATCTTCGCTTTCACATGGTTTCTCTCCCTTTCTTTGTCTTTCCCAACAAAACTTGAAGAAGGTGGTTTCTTCCTCCATAGGAGGGTACCCTATTTTAGCATCACAGAATGATGTAGGTTGAATTGATGTAGGATCTCGGGAGGCGATCTCACCCAGACCTCACTCACAGCAAATAATTTCCAACTTCCTAGCTAATTGGAACTTCCCATGTTCCAGCTTGCGTCCATTGCCCCTTGCTGTGCACCACTGAAAAGAGTCTGGCTCCCTCTTCCTTACTCCCTCCCACTAGGTAGTTGTAGACAGTGGTAGGAGCCCTGACAGCCATCCCTCACCAGGCTGAGCAAGCCCAGCCCTCTCAGCCTCTCTTGGTGCATCATGTGCACCAGCGTCCAACCAACTTGGTGGCCTCCACTGGGCATAATTCAGTATATCAGTGTCTGTTTTGTACTGCAGAGTCCAAAACTGACACGGTACTCCCAGTATGGCCTCACACATGCTGAATAAAGGGGAGTTACCACTTTCCTCAGTCTGTTGTTTCCTCAAAACTTGAAAACATACCTCAAATAGCGGGAGCAATAGCAGCCAGTGCTGTGTTTCTGGGAATGGGGACATCATAAACAGGAATTTTTAAAACAAAGTTACCTCTCCCTTTCCTGTCTCCAGCTGAGGCTTTCAGCTAAGCACCTGGGAGCTTCTCATTAGTGGTAGAAACCTGCTGGGAGCCACCTTTTCATGTCTAATTTCCCCTCCGACAGTTTAGGAGGGGATGCAGTACAAAGGGTAGAGCAAAGGAGCCACTTTTAACTTTCCTTTCTATACTTTATTTGTCCACAAAAGCCAAAGGAAAACTCTTGTTTAATGTCTTGGGAGCAAGGAATAGGAAGCCCAGGTGCTGTATTGTGTGTACATGATTTTAAAACACTTGCATTAATAACTTTATGATAATGAAGAGCAGTTTGTGCAAAGAGGAAATTCAGTCTGCTTTGCTCTCCCCTGAAGTGAAAGCATTTCTCTCTCTGCTGAGTGCACCTCCCAGCATCTCACAAACATATGGTCTCTTAGGTGTAAGTGATGCTCACCTGCTTTATTGTCTTTAGCAGAAAAGAACTAAATATATAACAGATGCTCAAGTACCTTGAAATTAATGTATTGTGCAAACAGAACTGTCATCGCACCCCTTGCAGTCACATTTTTCACCTGTTGTATGCTTGTTTACCTGTAGCTCGTTTTGACAATGTGTTACATGGTTCTTAATAGTTTGGAAAACTCCCAGTTTCAGAGCTGAGCTAGCATCTTATTTCCTCATAGGTGGCATTTTCAGATCTAGACTATTAAATCCATGCTTAAAAATCAGATAAATGCATTCCACTGCCCCCTTCTTTTTTTGGTTTTGTTTTTTTTTTTTTTAAATTGTGCTAAACTTATGCTTGGTAACAGACAGTTTGGCAGATGAAGGTGTTTAATCTTCAGACGGCAGAAGACTTGGTCCTTTTTGGTTTTACTTGGAATGGATCCAAATACAAAGTCTGGACCTGAATTTGAAGTCCTTGTGTTTCAGAAGCTCTCAAATCAGGCTTCAAGTTTAGACCATAACAAAACACAAACCGAAACATACATTCTGGGTCCTGACCCAGGTTTGTTTTTCTTTGTCCTTTCCCCATCACTTTCAGCAAGTAGGGTTTGAATAAGGATTTTTCCTGCTCTCATGTTCCTCTTTGCTGAACTAAAGCTGTGTCATGTCAGCAAGTGAGCAAGGTCCTCAGCACAGGGGCTTCAACAGGTCTTGCATGCAGTGAATTTTCCCTGTTTTATTAAATGTCCAATCTTCATAACAGAAGAAGAGGAAGGCTCACCCTGGCTTTATGGCCATGGCTTTTATGACCCTGTTTCCGATAGGTGATTTGTACTACAACCCTCTTCACACAGAGAAATAAGCAGGTGGCCCTTGGGTCCTTCTCCTGTGGATCGCTTTCCAAGGTCGCTACCATTGCTGAGATGGCAGTAAAAGTACTGGACCCATCCTCTCCTCCTCACCTGTTTCATGGCTGTCTCATGTTTAATAAGGCCAAGTACCAGATCCTGCACTTCGGTCACAACAACCCCATGCAATGCTACAGGCTTGGGGATGAGTGGCTGGAAAGCTGCCCGGCGGAAAAGGACCTGGGGGTGTTGATTGGCAGCCGGCTGAATATGAGCCAGCAGTGTGCCCAGGTGGCCAAGAAGGCCAACGGCATCCTGGCCTGTGTCAGAAACAGTGTGGTCAGCAGGAGAAGGGAAGTGATTGTGCCCCTGTACTCAGTGCTGGTGAGGACCACACCTCGAATCTTGTGTTCAGTTTTGGGCCCCTCACTACAGAAGGACATTGAGGTGCTGGAGTGTGTCCAGGGAAGGGCGATGAAGCTGGTGAGGGGTCTGGAGCACAAGTCCTATGAGGAGCGGCTGAGGGAACTGGGGTTGTTCAGTCTGGAGAAGAGGAGGCTGAGGGGAGACCTTATCGCTCTCTACAATTACCTGAAAGGGGGTTGCAGAGAGGTGGGTGCTGGTCTCTTCTCCCAAGTGACAAGTGATAGGACAAGAGGAAATAGCCTCAAGTTGCACCAGGGGAGGTTTAGACTGGATATTAGGAAAAATTTCTCGACTGAGATAGTGGTGAAGCACTGGAACAGGCTGCCCAGGGAGGTGGTGGAGTCACCATCACTGGAGGTATTCAAGGAATGTGTGGATGTGGCACTGCGGGACATGGTTTAGTGGGCATGGTGGTGTTAGTTGATGGTTGGACTTGATGATCTTACAGGTCTTTTTGAACCTTAATGATTCTGTGATTCTGTGTTCATGGCTGCGGGCTGTGCTGCACAGTGTGTGGCAGGTGTACTGCAGGGCTTACCTGCCCCAGAGCTTCTCTTGTGGAAACAAAGAGTTGGGAAGACTTTTTTCCTCCCTAGGTGTATAAAGCTATGATGGAAATGATGGGTTCATGGCTAGTGTGCTTGGTTTGAGGGTGTGCTTGTTGTATTATTGAATTTGAACACAAGGATGTGAGCATCCACATGGCAAAGCTATGGCCAAGTGATGAACTCCTGAGAGGTGCTGTGCTACTGAGGAATTCTAGGACATGTCAGGAGGGCTGCTGAGCTTCTCCACAGCTCTCACATAGGGCAAGACCTGCTAAGTGAGTTTCTCTGTCTCTCTGAACCTCTTTGGCTCCAGCTTTCCAGCTTGTTCTTGTATTGCAAAAGGAATGACTCCTGCTAGATGGACTAGAAAAGCCGCATTGCCCCCACCTTGGATGCTCACTGTGAGAGCACCTGGGGCTGGGACGGCCATGCCCAAAGCCATCAAGGCGTGGGAGAGCTGTACCTCTGCCTCCTGCCTCACAGACAATGTGCCATTACAGGATTTATAGAAGGGTACAGACAGCTGTGCCTGGAGAGATACAGACTGTTGCTCCAAGGCTGTGAATCTCAGCTGGAAATAAGCCATTGCTCTTACTGCAGGACTTCCACATCTTATTCTGGGTACATAGGGAGGCAGGCACCTGTCCTGGGTGTTTCCAAACTGATGTGCAGCATAACGCCACACCCTGCAGCTTGGTTTTCATCACTGCTTATTCATAGGTATTTGACTCTCCTCAGTCATACACTGTGTGGAGAGCTTAGGCATGTAACTCAGCGGGATGGGTTCTAGTTGGCAGATAAGGACTTAGAAACCTTTTTCTGTGAATCTAGTCCTATGTACCGAGTGCATGGTGTTGGCAGGAGTTCATTTCTCATGCCTACATGCTCCTGATCTGTAGCTGGCTAGCACTCTGCACTAACACACACTGGGGTCATTTTTAAGCTCTGCTGCAATTTTTTGAGAGCTGCTCCAAGGCACCAGTCCGACTCTGGGGCGCTCCTTCCAGGGATGGTGCAGAGGTTAGCTGTGTTAGCTGACTTGCCTCCTCTTGTACACTGTGATTGGGGCACTTAGTCCTCAGGACAAGAGGAGGTTGCCTGAGTCCTTCCCTGTTCTGCTCACAGGGGACACGGCACCTCGTCTACTTCTCTGTGCACCCAATGGATTGATCAGATCTCAGAAACGGTGCAGTCAAAGGCAGCTCTGCACCAGCTGAGTCAGCAGCTCAGTGACGAGCAGGTCACTGAGACAACACTCGGACGTAGTACCTTGAATGGGGAGCGGGAAAGATCTAACATTAGCGCACCCGTGGTCCAACTCCCTTCTCTTTACTTGCTCCAGTAGCTTCTTTGACTTCAGTGGGAGTATCTGGAAAGACAAAGTGAGCAGAGTCTGGCCTTTGACATAAGAGAAAGGGGTGGGTGTCTTAATCCCCAGCTTTCTCCTGCTGTTCTGTGTGTCGGCTGACAGGATTCATTTGCATGGCACGTAATTCCTCTTATTACTGGGTACCAAACTATGCTGATCTCATCTTAAAAA
Organism: Gavia stellata; assembly: GCF_030936135.1. NCBI lineage: Eukaryota > Metazoa > Chordata > Aves > Gaviiformes > Gaviidae > Gavia > Gavia stellata. The sequence continues at coordinate 16,719,291 of NC_082599.1, read as the reverse complement.
GCAGCAGCTTCCAGCATCAGTTCCTGCTGCCTCTGGCATGAGTTGTAAGGTGTCTAGTGGGCTCAGCAGTGTAGGTCCTGAGCACGGACTGCACAAGTACAGTTTGTGGGGGAGAAGGTGCAGATGATTGATTGTCTCCCTCCAAGCCTCCTCCTTTGGGGGCTCCTGCACTCAGGTGTGCCTGGGTGTCTCTTGAGGTATATTGGGCAGTGGACAAAGAGCCTGAAGTGAGACAAACAAATCGCAGCTTAGATACTGGAAGTTTCTCTGTTTAAACTAAATAAAATGGATTTATTCTTTTTTAATACTTCAAGAATACCTAGAAGTAACGCAGCAGCTGCCCAAGTCCTCATGCCTTGAAATACTTTGAGGATGAGATAAAGCAGAAAGTCTTGTATTGGTAATAGAATACTTTTAGAAGCCAGAAAAATCTGTGGGAGGAAAATGAGGATAATTCACTCTGTGTGTTTACTTTATGAAGGAGTTATCTAAGAACAACTCACCTTTGCAAAACTGTTATACTATATTACTGTCATGGGTAGTTAAGCTTCAGCCAATTTCTTTCAGGTCTGTAAGTTCCAGGCGTACATTAGGCCACAGAAACACCCACCTGTCTTGGCTCCTGAGCCTCACTCTATCTTTCAACTGCTTCAAGTTGCATCTCTCGTGGGTTTTTTGTGTACAGTTTCATTAAAGGCAGGAGACTCTGAATCCCTCTTGATTTTGAAGAACAGGTGACATCTTGCTGCCGTTTTGCAAGCAAGCAGAAATGTAATACCTCTTCACTATAAGAGCAGAACTGTAGAAAATTGGGAACATTCATAAAGCACGTTATATTCTGGCTGAACACAATTTTGATGGGTGTTTCTAAGTTCAAGTAACGAGGACATAAGTTAATTTGTCCCTCATTCTCACCTACAATCTTCTGCATTTTTCCAAATGTAGATCTCTCTGGCTTTAGTTTAACAATAAATTAAGGCCAACATTGGTCAGCTCAGGTTTGAACATCAGCAAAAATACACCTAAATGCAACTCTCTGCTAATTCTGAGGAGCTGCAGCTTGCAGGTGCTTTACTGTGTTGGCCTGATGTGATTTACTGGCCTGAAAACAATTTCATGAGCAAGAAATAATTAAGTCTGCTCTTACAGCATCAGCATGGGTTTAGTAGCAGAGCTTGGCCACTGAAATGCACAGCACCCTCTCATGGGAACTTGCACTGCTCCTCTACTCCCTTCAGACAGAGTAGTGCAATCATCATTTTCTTTGCAAACCTGGAGGCTGATTTTTCAACCATAGCATGTCTAATTTCCAAAATCCATTATGGTGCACCTGCAGATGTCAGTATAGCCTAAAAAATATATCCTTAAAAAGAGGGCTCCTAATTAGTGAAGGTTAAGCCATTCACACAAAGCTCGTGACTTTGCTGAAGACTTGGGGCTTTTGTAAAGGAAAAGGCTCTAGCAGTAAGTGACCATATGTTTCAGTCCACAAAATCAAAGCATCTGAAAGGAGATAAATGGGGTGGAGGCTGGAGAAAGTGGCTTGCACAGCACAGGTAGGAATGGGATGGGGCTTTTAAGTTTGTGCAGCAGTGGCTGTGGCTCTGGAAAGTGCAATCTTGACTTTCCTTAGAGGTGAAGCAGTTGTCAGTTGGTGACAGTTAGGATTTCTCTTTTGGACGTATTTCTAATAGGAACACATGCTGAAATAGTGTTTCAGGACATGTTACTTGCTTTTAGAATGCGTGCCCAACTGGGTCAGCCTGAACTGTTTCTGCCCAATACATTTGCAGATAAAATACGGGCATTTTGCATCGCCTTTGTATGCTTGTAGGAGGTTAAAAGTGGCCTTTAGGTGAAAAGCTGGCTCCTTTTCATTTCGTATGATTTCTGCGTTGGAGGAGAAGGCAATTACGGAGGTCAGGTTTCCTGCTCCACTCTGCATTTTTGGAAGAATAATGAAAATGGGATGGTTATTCTTATTTTGTAACTCAGAAAGTTAATCCACTGTGTTCAAGGCCGCTGCCTGCCTTGTGAGCTCATGGCTGTGTATCAAAAGTGCTTCTTTTATGACCAGCATGCAGATGATTGATAGATTATGGATGGGTGTGCAGCGGTATCACTAACCACAGCAGCTCAGGGGAGGACATGGGAAACAGGACTGCAAGGGAGCAGGTGGAGGGGAGGAAAGGGTGACTGCCTTGGCCACATGAAAAAGTAGTCAGGATGGCTTGATCATGCATCTTGCAGCAAGGAGATGGCTGTGGCACTGCACCAGCTGTGAAGCGTGAGGCATGGGGCTTGACGGTCTGCCAAAATAGCGGTCTTGCTTCTGCCGGGGAGGACAGAGTGCTTTGCAGGAGGGTTGCAGAGGCATTTGCTGGGTTTCCCCTGCAGCCTCAGCGATGGGTCCCCAGGCAGGGCTGAATTAGCTCTGTAATGTAAAGCTACATGTATTTACATAACTTTGCAGCCTATCCAAGGTAACCTTCCCCGGAACTGAGCAGCAGATGAATGTCAAATAACTTTCTTAAAAGGGACTTCACGCTAAGCTTTTTAGGAGCCAAGCTTATAGCAAATACCATGGGGATGTAACACAGCAACAAACAGCCTGTGCAAAGAGCCAGGACAGTTCAAGTGTGGTGTCTCTGGAGATTACTCAGAGGAAAAAGAAAGAGACCATATCTGGCTGAGCCCGTGCCTGGATAGGAAAATGCCTATGCGTGTACGTGTGTTACTCTTTCCATTCCCCCCCAAAAAAACAAGGGTTTTTTTTTTGTTTAAAGGTTGAGGGGTTGTAAAAATGAGTGTCAGTCAGCACCCCTGATACTGCCAGCAGCCTGCATGCTAGTACATGGTCTTCGTGCCCATGTAAATCAGTGCAGGAATGCCTGGTAAGGGTTTGCCTCATCTGTAAGCTCCATCCTGTGCCAATCATCTGGTTTTGGCTAAATAGGGCCCCACGAAAATGTGTGACTAACAAATGCCTGCGTGTCCTATTTATTTGTAGCATTTTGTGTCACAGGCCCTGGGCTGAGTTTGCCTGAGGCTTTTGCCAGGACAGACATTGCAAGTACCTGGTCGGGGTCTAAAATTATGCCAGGAGATCTCAAGACAGGTGCAGACACAGACCAAACGGGACCACACAGAGACCTAGAAGAAGGTGAGTCCAGGCGAATAGGCCATGGATGTGACTTCTCATCCGGGCATGGGCAGTGGTGCTCATCCATGAGTGTGATGCCCCAGAGATGGCTAAGGCAAACCCGTCTCTGCACCGACAGTGGCGTGCACGGGGGAGACCAATGCTCCCAGGTGTGGAGGCTGAGCTGGCAGAATGCACTGCCCCACCATCTGCTCTAGCCTTGAGGAGTTCAATGCCTGTTTGTTGATTAGCTTATCCCCTTAATCTGTGTGGTTTAATCCTATAAACGAGTACGTGCAGGAGCCAAAGACAGCAGAGAAGTGAAACAAAAGCTATTTATTCTACCCAAAACAGCAGTTTAAAGCTGACAGTGCAACAGTAAACAAGCAGTGTCTTTGACTCTGAGAGTTTGCCCTAAGCTGAACAGAGCTAACGGAAGTCGCCCAGGACCGGGTTTGTCTTCTGCTTTGGCCATCACCTGCTCATGGGACAGAGAGGAAACACTTTGTGGTTCCTTATGCTAACGTCTCTCCCCTTACATGGGAGGATACCAACGCCTGCTGCTCGCAGGCTGAGCTGAAGAATAAAGAAATGACTGTAGAAACAAGAATCTGAGTATGTCTTGTCTTGCTGATCTATTGCAGATGTCCTGGTTTTGCATATGAATAATATCGAGGTGTACATCAGACTCAGGTCATAACCCAAGCCTCAGGTCTAGGTAGGAAAGCAACACCTTTGCTCCCTCCTAGGACCCACTGCACCACCACTGCACTGCTCTTGTCAAGAGTTTCTGTGGTTGTGAGAAACTGGGGACCCACAGCATCCTTGTGCCTGAGGCTGGGGCAACAAAGGAGAAGATGTCAGGGGAAACTGAAACACCAGTTGCATAGTACTTCTTGAGCCCCAGGGGAGCAGCCAGGGCTGCGCTTGCAACTGAAATGATGGCTTTTCAGGAGCCATCTCAAATTCATCCCATAGGATAATCCCTGTCTGAGTTGCCCTGTTGCCTGTGGCTGATGGCCAATAATAGATGCTGAGAAGAAGAATATGATGAATATGTCTATATTGTAAGCACTCACCATTCATTCTTACCTGTCTGTCATTCCCTGTATTTGGAGTCCTCCTTGATGTCGTCAGTAAATTTCAGTTGAAGGACAGGCTCTGAAATCATCTTTTTTTCCCCTAAGCAACACAGTCTGATGGAGACTGGTGGTGCTTAACAGTCAGGTTTCTCTGGAAGTGCAGCAAATTAAGGAGGCAAAAGGATGCTAAGCTGCTGCATGGCCTTGCGTGCCTGGAAAGGGTTGTGTGATGCTGAGCTGCCTCACCCCAGCTGCTCTCTGGTGGTTCGGGTCCTGACTGAACCTCTAGCAGCTCTAGATCCTACCGCTCTTGCAAGCAAGCGTTCAACCCGCAAAGCTGCAGGCAGGCGAGAGTGAGAGTCCCAGAGGAGCACTTCCCAGCACGGGAAAAATGTGCAAAAGAGAAATTTCTAACTGGAGTGCTTTCCTCCTATTAGGTTTTCGAATAACAGATGTTTCCCTCTGACATCTCACAAAACCTCCTCTGTGAGGTTTTTGTTGCTTTCAAGACAGTTTCCAGTTAAAAGAAACTTATAAAATTGCCTACTGTTTAACACCTGTTTAATATCAAGGCGAGTGGAAACTCATGAAGCCTGTGCTAGCGCTAAATGACCACTCTCTAAACATGTCACTTCCAGTTTCAGTTCCTGCCGTGCTGTGAACCAGGACATGGCAGCGTCTTTGATCTCCGACAGGGATGGGGTGAGTGTAGGGATGTGTGCAAATACGGACCCTTGCAGGAGGGTGAATTTGCTGTACTGAGTGGTCTGGCTATGCCAGTATGTGTCTGTAGCAGCAGTCAGTCAGTCAGAAGCTTTAGAGGATTTTTCATAGTAGGTAATTATGGAATAACCTTACTAAGCCTTGTCACTCAAAACCTGTTTAGATGTTGAAATATATAGGCTTAAATACCATGAATGAAGTGGCCTCTTATTTCTTTAATGATATAAATATACAGCATGTTAACTTGAAGGCTTTTGGCACAGCAAGCCTGCGACTTTGTGGGTTATGCCGCAGGGAACAGAAAAACACTGTGTTTTCAAAATACAGTACTGGCATAGGAGCAAAATGACAATGTAATTGCTAATGTGTGCTTCGCTCTCCACTCATGCTTATTGACCCTTCCCAGCTCCATTTGGCTTTTGCCTTTTTCCTTCTTTGTAACTGGCTCTTGCTCACCTTGGTCTCCTTCTATTGCTGCATCTTAGGTACTGATTTCTAAGGCAAAATATGTCAAAACGTTTCTTTAAAACCCCATTTCAAGAGAATTCTTTTGCACCAATGTAGTTTCAAAGAGCACCAGCACATAGGAGAATACTAAATGCTTCCTAGCTAAGCAGTAGGGTGAATAGTTCAGTGTTAGTAGCCCTTTTCTTTGGATAAGTTTGTTTCAAAATTGTTGAATCCACAATCCATCTTCCCCCTCTCACCCAGTGTGATCTTCCTTCCTTGAGGGTGTTTTTTGTGTATGTGTAGGGGATTTGCAGTGTTAGATCATAGCCAGTGCAAAATTTCATGAGTTTTTGTATTGCCCTTATGCTGACACTTCACTGTCTTCCTTTTATAAATCAGCTAACAGGAGGCAGGATGCTCTGTGAAGGTCTCTCTAGCAAGAGACCCTTCCGAAATGCCCAGAAGAGGCAGTGAGAGAGTAGCAAAAGTCTCATGCCTTTCTGCATAAGACTTGTTATGTTGGTTTTGTTTTCAAATTGACCCTGTGCCTCGATACATCAGGAGACTGAAACATGCAGGCTTGAAATCCAGCTGTGCTTTGCCGAGGTTCCCAGTGAGCTCCAGTCTGCAAGCATCAGTCACGTCTTGCTCTGCTGGGAGCTGAAGAACTTGGTCTGCTGCATACCCGCTCCCAAGGTTCTTAGACAGTTCTCTGACAACCTGCCACGTCTAGACACAGTAAGGTGAGCTAAGGATAGCTTAAGATAAACTTCCATTTTCCTCTTCCCTTATTTGGACTTACAGCACAGTCTTAACTTGGTTAATTAATTTCTTTGGCTTGGCAGATTACTGTGAGCAGCACTGTGCTGGGATGACATTATAATATTAATCTCTCAGTGAAAGACCAATTTAGGGCTTTATGTATTTTTTGAGATGTTCCTAACATCTGTTAACAATTTGGGCACGACAGTTCATTTTGTTTTGGCAGTGGGTACAGCCACGATTCCAGTAATCAATAAACCTGTGATGGGAAGGGAGGAGGCCGGAGACTCACCACCGGCCAGCCACTGAGGAAACCCTGGCAGGTTGGGTTTTATTCCCCTCTGCTGCTGCTTCTTTGCAAGAACCTAAAGCCTAAGTGCTCAAAAAGTTTTGGGTGCTGCAATGCCACTCCTGGCAGCAGCCGGTCTTTAGCCATCTGTAATGTAAAGCACTTGTATAGCTCTGCTTTCCCTGTGATGGGCATGTGGTATCCATAGAAAAGGATAATCCAAGGGGGGGTTGCATGGCCTGGTACCCAGGAGGTGTATTGTTTAGGGCCATGGGTCCTGCCTTTTGGGGGGTTCATTGCCCAGACTTTTTCCTGAAGTAATCACCAAGGATGGGCTGAGAGAAAAGGCTTTTCTTTCCAGACCTGGCCAGAGGAAGACAGAATGTCTCCAGAGCCATGCTCCTGGTAGGAGTAGCACCAGTTGAAGAAGTGGGGTTTGAATGATAATTCCCCCTGTCCTGGGCAGCTATTGTTGCTCCCCTGAGCTCTGGTCCATCCCAGGCCAGTGGTGTGGCTGTGCTTTCCTGTCAAGGAGTCACAACCCCAGAGGAAGAGCTCCGTGGTTATCTAGAGGAGGGAGGAGGAACAAGCAGAGATGCTGGCTGTGTGGCCTGCGATAGAGGATGAGCACCATCCCTGCGGCTGTGGCCATCACATGATCAGCGAGTGGAGAGCATCCACAGCATGGAGGCCTCTGGTACCTTCTGAGACAAGCAAGGAGCTGAACGCTGGGCTCATCCGTGCTGCTTGAGTGCTCTGGTGGCGAAGCTGGAGGAAAGGGGAGGGAGGTACCAGCAGTACTGATACGGCCATGAAGTGATTCTTTGTTTGAAACTGATGTGTTTTCTGTAGGGTCTGAACTGAGTATAGAGCAAGCCTCCTAGATCGCATTTCTGAAGAGTAGCAGATGTAGAAGGGGAACGCCAGATTTGGGTCTTCAGGTCAGATTATGCAAGGCTACAGGTTCAGTTCAGGCCAGCCTAGGGTGTCATGAAGTTCAACAAGGAGAAGTGCAAAATCCTGCATCTGAGGAGGAATGACCCCATGCATCAGTATATGCTGGTGGCCATCCAGCCGGAAAGCAGCTTGGCAGAAAAGGACCTGGGGGTCCTGGGGGTCATCAAGTTGAACATGAGCCAGCAACATGCCCTTGTGGCAAAGAAGGCCAATGGTGTCCTCGGCTGCATAAGAAAAAGCATTGCCAGTGGGCCAAGAGAGGTGATCCTGCCCCTCTACTCAGCACTGGTGAGGACACACCTGGAGTGCTGCGTCCAGTTCTGGGCTCCCCACTACCAGACAGATACGGACATGCTGGAGAGAGTCCAACGAAGGGCCACAAAGATGATTAAGGGACTGGAGCATCTCTCCCGTGAAGAAAGACTGAGAGAACTGGGACTATTCAGGCCGGAGAAGAGAAGGCTTAGTGGGGATCTTAGCAATGTATGCAAATACCTGAAGGGAAGATGCAAAGAGGACGGAGCCAGGCTCTTTCCAGTGCTGCCCAGCAGCAGGACCAGAGGCAATGGGCACAGACTGAAACACAGGAGGTTCTCTCTGAACATCAGGAAAAACTTTTTCACTGTGAGGGTGACCGAGTACTGGCACAGGTTGCCCAGGAAGGTGGTGGAGTCTCCATCCTTGGAGATGTTCAAAAGCCATCTGGACATGGTGCTGGACAGCCTGCTTTAGGTGTCCCTGCTTGAGCAGAGGAGCGAAGCAGAAGACCTCCAGAGGTCCCTTCCCACCTCAACCCTTCAGTGACAGAGTCAGATTCTGACTCTGTTTCCAGCAGGGCAAAGCTCCAGTGACCCTAAAGCCATGGCTGCCAGTGCATCCAGGGGATGGTGGCACTGACCGTCCATTTGGACCACAGGACTCCTGTAACACTTCCGTGGCTCTTCACCTACCTGCTGCCCGAGTTACAGCTGTGGCAGGAAAGCTTCATGATGGTTGCTGGTGCAGCTTGAGTTAAATGTGCCAGCCCAGGGTTAGACGCAGGGTGGACGCTCAGGAATGTCCCTCTGGGTCTGTGTGTTTTGGTGCAGCCTGTAATTCTTCGTTCCTTTCTAATTTTTGTAACATGAAGAAAGCAAACATGGAAAATCTTGTTTCAATGCCCAGTTTGTTGTAAAAGATCAGGAATGTCAAGGCTGTGTAGCTGTAGTTGTTTGGAGGGCTGTAAAGGCCCTAGAGGACTCTGTGCTGGGTTAGACGTTTCTCCTCTTTCTTCTTAAAGCTTTTCCTTCTGCTTACTGTTGGAATTAAATAGAAATTAATTAGGAAGGGTGGCTTGCTAGCAAGAAGCACATCAGGAAATTTTTTAATTTGTAGGCTTTCTATAAGTAACCTTGTCTATAACGTTTCTTTGTGTTGCTTGTGGGCATTTCATTACCTGCCCCGGCCAGCTCCTGCCTGCCACATTGCACCTGGGGGCTGCGGGCCCACCTCAGCCAGCCACTCCTCAGATGACTTTTGCCGGTTCCGCTCAACGTGCATATGCCTAACATTGCAGACAACGTCTTTGGCAGAGTTTTGTGCATTTTTACTCTCTTTTGCAGGCCAATTTCTGCAGCAGCCATGGTCTCTATAAGCTGTAAAAGCAACACAGCGCCCTTCTTTCACCTTGGTTAGCTGTAGCTGACGTCATGGTAAATGCAATCCTCCCATGATCAATGCATGAGTTGCAGGGTGGAAGGATTGGGTTTTTTTTACTGAGCTGTCTTATCTGCAGAAACATTTCCTGAGTTACTCTTTCATCCTGCCTTGGAGATACATTCGTTTCCTGGTGTGGGTATTTTTGTTTTGTTTTCATTTTTTTTTTGCCTTGCTATTTTTATCCCTTGCTTCACTTTTACAAAGGTTTTTGCTGAGCTTTGTTTCCAGACTGCTCGCGGGGAAAAGCTCGCTTCTGCAGACGCTGTCTCTCACCCTTCTCAGCATTCCCCACCCCCAGTCTTAGCCTGCTGGGCTTATCTCCTTTTTACTCCATATCCCAGTAATTTAATATTATAGACAATCTATGATAGAGCCCAGCCAAGATAAGGTTATGCCAATTACGCAAGCTTTTTCTATAAATACATCATCTTGCTCTTTTAAGCAACTCTGTTATTTGAACAGGTGTGTAGATCTCGGCAATGCAGTGTGGAGCTATAAATAATTAAACAATTATTTTGACGAACAATAAAGACACACCTCTGACATTTTTGATGCCATGAACATGTTTCTCACAGGAGCCTTAATTTTTGCATACTTTAAATACAGTGAATATTAAATTCTCCAGCGGCCCAGTTACAGGAATCTTTATCTTGTCTATCCACACAGCTTCGAGTAGGGTTGTTGAGCACTAAAGGAAAAGGCACTCTAAAATTAAGGTTGCTAAAACGACTTTAATGTCTCCCTTACTGACAAATCCAGTCTTACTAACTGCACGGTGATGTCTCTTTTGTACAATCACCCATCCACCCTGGGCACCGACAAACGCTGCTGACGAATGAAAATGCTGTTGAGCAGATAGCTTCACCCCCAGCGCTCCGTAAGGCCCCGGCCGAGCACGGCTGCCCCCCTGTCCCCAGGCCCCCTTCCCGGGGCTGGCACCCCAGCCTTTGCCCCCCGCTGCCTGTGCCCCACGAGGGGAGGTGTGGGAAGTTGAGTTAGCGTCTCGCTGCCCCTCAGCTGGAGCACACTGAGATATTTTAGCTGGCAAACTCCAGACGGCATTTATTGCCTGTCTGCAGTCTGAGAGTTTTCAGAGGCTCAAGAATTGGCCAGATTTGGTCAGGCCTTGTGGAGATGGCAAAGGCCCATCACTAACATGAGGGTTATCTCTCAGCAGGTTTCTAAATTTCTGCCTCAAACAATAGACATGCTAATGCTCCCTAAGGAAGGGTCTGTCACCTCAGGGTCTTCCCCTGAGCTCCTTCTGAGGCCTCTCTGGGCTCCTCTTAAAGATTACGAACCAAAGCAGAAATCCCCCATAGCAAACCTTGCCAAACTTTTCCACTTTTGATGCTTTTATAATCCACCGGAAAATAGTCTTGTATTAAAGAATTTTGGACAGCCTGAACTGCTGATAGTTATAAATACTGCGATGCTTTGGGAAAGGGGTGGGGGGAGGTGAGTGGTACTTGCTGAAGGATGGGAAACACAAAATGAAGAGCAAGGGGAAAAAAATGGAAGGAGATGGGGCAAAATGAGAGCGATGAAAAAGGACTAAAGGCGAAGGCAGATTGTAGCTTTTTCCATGTATGGAAAAAACCCAGACCTGTGTCAAAGGTTGAGCTTGGCTGAAACACCCCTAAGCACCTCGCCTAACCGTGTCCTGCTCCCGGGTCCTGCAGCACACTCAGCCGGTACCAGGTGCTGTGATGTTAAAGCAGTATTCACCTCCTCTGGTGCAAAGCTCATTTTAAGCCTTGTCTTTCAGCAGAAGCTCCTTTCAACCGTCTTCTAACCAGGTAGCTGCTCCTTGGCCGAACCTGCGTACCTCCTTCTGTGGGGGTGAGCTGGGGTCCAGGAGGGATGCTCCCCTTCACAAGCATTTTCTGCATCTCTGTCATGCTCCTTTTTTCTTCCTTGCTCTTTTGGCTTATCATGTTCAATGGCAGACAGGTCTTATTTCCTCTTCTTCCCCTCCCTGCAAGCTGCTATTACTTTGGTGTCTCATCAAATACCCCTGTTAAGACTGGGCAGAACACGGTGGTGAGGTGTGTTTCTGACCGGAGCGGAGGGAGCTACGTGAACAAAGTATTTTCTGCCTGAAACAGTCCGAGCAGCACTGGTCAAGCCAGTGCCCACCTCTGCCTCACCACAGAAACCTCATCTGCTCAGCTCTGCACAGTGGCAGGGTGTCAGCAGAGACCTCTGTTAGGGACAAAGAAGAGGACCGAAAGCTCGTGGCAGCTGCGGGGAGAGGAAGTACCAGCCTCAAGTGATCCGTTTCAAACTTGATGCAGCATCTAAATGAAATGCCTCCCTACAAGAACCACTTTGTATTTCCGATCTGTGCTGATGCAGATATGGAGCTGATGCAGTACCATATTTCAAGCAGGTCTGCTCTCTTAGGCTGCCTTTCAAATATACCTTTCCTGCAAAGACAAAAGATGCTAAGAAGTAGGTCTTATGGCTGCCTTTCGGACTCCACTCTCTCCTGTATTAATGCAATAACGTCTAAGATGATAGACGGGAGTTCTCGGTAGATGTCATACAAAGTGTTCACTTTAAAACAAACAAAAACCAGTCCGGTTTTCAAACTGAAACTGTTATAGCTTGCACTGCCTCTGGCCCCAGGAGCTCTGGCAAGCCTAACTTCAGTGGGGATTTAAGACTAGACAGTGTTTAAATACAAACAGACAAGAGGTGCAAAATGTGGATCTGGATTGAGTGGCTGCCCAGACCTGAGACCCAGACTTGGGAGGGATGGAAAAATCAGAACTGGGTAGCTGCACTGATTTGTATGATCCTGAATCTGCTTTTCTTCCTTCATGACTTTTGGGGCCTTTTAAGTGTACAAGAATTTAAAAATAATGCTTTGGAATTGTCACGCTATTTTATTAGCTAACCATTTGGAACAGGTGGTGGTTATTTATGACCTTAATGAATCTCTACTTCAGAATGGGAGGACTGCATATGAAGCTTAATTAAAATTTGCAAAGAGCTTTCTGCCCCTGAGCCCCCCAAGCCGCTGGTGCAACGTAGGAGGGATGGTGCGGCATTGCTGCTGACCAGGGATGGTGGAGATGAGGTGTGGAGGGTCACACCCATCTGGGAGCAGTGGCAGCAGCAGCAGCACGCTCAAAAGCATCCCCATGGGGCTGCAAATGTGTTAACGTCAGAGCTGATGCTGCGTACGAGGGGGGAAGCTCCCAGGTAGCCAGTCCAACACAAACCTTCCAGCACCAGCCAAGAGCAACTTTTAAAAAACGCGGTGTTGTCCATGCACTGCTTTTATGCACTTACACATCATTGTGTGCCAAAAAGAGAAAGGGGCGAATTTTTAAAACATTCTCTATTTTCCATGTTTGCTCTGGGAATGGACAAATATTTCACATTAACTATGTTCTTCTGCCAATTTTTGTCATGAGAGCACGGTCTCCGAATTGTAGAGCCTGTGAATTATAGTGGTAAACGCTGTATTGCTTTGACCTTTTGAAATGTCTCTGGCATGATTGGCTGCCTGTCCTCCCCTTCCCCCAGAGGTCAGGCAGGTTGTAAATATAGGCGAAATGGAATAGCCAGATAATCAAATTGAACCTATTTCACTGCAGTGCGGTGCAATCACGGCACAGTGAAATTCCATCAGCATTGGAGGCTGCATTTCAAGTGCCATGGAAATCACTTTGTAACTGTCCACGCAACTTGAGGAGCAGTGTTTACCATCTGCGATGCTGTGGGCTCTGCTTTTTTAAGCCTCCTTTAGCAAAGAAAAAAAAAATCCCAAAGCCGCATAAAAAAGGAGGAATAGGCTGCCATTTGAAAAAAGCACATAATCTGAAAAAAAATTACCTTGACATATAGGATGATTGATAAGTTTTATTCGCCTTGGGGTTTTTTCCTTTAAAGACGCTAAACCGATTCCTCTGCTCCAGAGCAGATAACGGAATTGCTTGCTGCATCACCTGAGCTCACCTTCTTCAAAGAATAAAAGTACTTTAGTCATTATTTTAGCAACAGCATTGAAGTACAGTGCGTAAGCAGTGGTACAAAAAGCGCTATAATTCTCACTATGCATAAGGATGATATTTAGGAGCAATGTCCTCTGACCAAGTGAGATGAAAATCTGGACGTTGAAATCTGTATGGATGATTTTTCAGCAGTTGGAGCCAAGCGCAGCGCTGTGCTTCTGTTGCTTGCAAGCCCAGCGATGCTAGCAGTGGGGTAGAAGGGCATAATTAATGTTTACTTATAATCAGCATCTTTCTGTGCCAGCAATCATGGCAGACTGAAACTAAGCAGGGGAACCAGAAACCCTGCTGCTTTCAGCTGTCTGGAACAATAATTACACAGTGCCACGGCACCTCTGGGAGTCTGGCACCATTTATCCTCCCTGACTCTCGGCGTTGGTTACCTGCCACAGAGCAATCCCCAAAGCAACCAATCCCCAACATCATTTTCATACAAAAGGTGGAGAGAATGATAATGGCTATGCTATTGCTCTGCCTTCAGAAAGCTGGGCTGATGGCTTAATTGAGGTTAAAATAAGCTCCAATCAGAGAGGTAAAAACCTAACAGGGCTACTTAATCTTATATAAATACAAGAGAGATACAAGTGCATGAGGAGAGAATAATAACTGACTCTGGTAGGGTTTCTATGGAGAATAATCATTACCCAGGCAGTGAACAGATTGGACTAGGAGCAGGCTATTTAGCATTCATGCCCTGGTGGTAAAGGCTTTGAGCTGGAGGCTAATTTGAATTTTAGGATTGGGTTTAGAGAGAAAAAAAAGCCTCCTGTCTGGAGCAAAGCAGCATCATACTCATCTTTGCCCTAGACCGTGCCGAAGAAAATCGACTGACTTTTACTCTGTGACCTAAGTGTGGTTTGTCTAATATGAGGGAGAAGTAACTGCAGGACAGAAAGGTGTTTGGCTGACTCGGGAGCAGGGATTTGCCCTGCCCAGGCAGCGTCCCTTAGCCCTGTTTGTACCCTCCAGCCCCCCTCTACTCTTTGTAAGGGGGAGAAGGTAGCCCAGCCCGCCTGCCTTTCTTCAGCACCGCTAGGAATGCTACCAGAAAAATAAATGAAAAGAGAATTTATTTTTTGTCTTACTGTTTCATTCTCAGAGCTAATTCCCTTTAAAAGCTTGAAACTAAAATACTTACTCTTTGGCAAATCGCTTGGAAAGGCTGGCAAAACTCAGATGTTGTTAGTTATCAGACTTGTAGATGTTGGTCATCACTTTTGGTAAGTTAAATTAAACGTTAGATTTCAGAATTATTTGAAAATACTTCTTGCATGCAACAGCATTTCAAATACAAACTAAAATTTCAACCCTTTTCTGCTTTGTTTGTTTACCAGCTGCTCGCAAGAGAGTTTTCTGTTACAATTACTTTTTTTTAAACAGACTATGTGAAAAAATGCAATAACTAGCTAGAGATGTGCAGATCCTGCCAAAGTATGGTTTCTAGGCTCTGTTTTTCTTAGTGTGTGTTTCCCAGAGATGAAGTGATGTCTTTCCTCCATCAGCAGCTCGGCTGACACAATCACATACCAGCTGCAGCGGGGATCTGGCCTCTAGATCTGTAACTGGAGACAGATCAAGTTAGAGGCATGTATGATATTGCTTGTATTTGAGAGTTTCTTTATTTCAGTGTAACTTGAGATCCCTTCTCTCCTGCTACTTTTTACTTATAGCTTACTATTTGTTACTGTACAATTTCAAAATAATGTTACATCCATGTTTGCTACAAGCTTCTGCAATAATTTGCTTAATAGCTTTGCTTACACCTCCCCATTTTCCCGATCTTAGCTGGAAGTCCTTCAGCTTATGTCCATCAAGAGATAAAAATAAACTGTGGGCTGCAGCTCGGTGTAGCTGGATGCTCCATTACTGTTGTGAAGTGCAAGAGTCCTCGGGAAAGCAATGAAAAACTACCCCTCTCCAGGCAGTGAAAAATGTCAGGAGCCTTGCGGTCTCTGAGGCCTTAACGGAGAATAATTATGTTGTGAACAGATTGCTGTGTGGCAGAGACCTTGCAGCACTCTCAAAGGGGAGACTACGAGACCTTTTTAAAAGGGAGATCAAAGCCCTCGCACGGCACTTTTTGGGAGAAAGCAGGTAAGAATAAAGAGACCATATGCCCAGACCGGCTGGCTTCATTGAGGTGAGCGGTCCTGTGCCTTCCAGGATTACTTGCAGCCAGGAAAATAAAGGATAAACATGGCCCAACAGATAATTGGATGGGTATTTTTAACAGACCGAGCTGTGACCTTAATTCTGCTGGTAGCCAAGCCCCGCAAGACGGTCGAACAAACAGAAAAGGAGCGTGAGGTCTCAGGCAAGGACAGGACGTGGCCAAAATTTCCCTGGAAAACCCGCCTGTCCCGGGGCTGGGGAGCATTGCCTGACTTCTCCAAGCCAGTCCTCAGTCAAAGGTGACCCAGCCCACCCTTGGCCCGGGCTGTTGCCTCCTGCTTATGCCCAGAGCAGCGGGGACCACGGTGGGGTGAGCCACAGCCGCCCCGGGGGCCTCGCCGCAGGTTGTCGTGGCTGGCTTGGGGAGCAGCCGGGGCCCTCCTGCCCACGCGGAGCTGCATCCAGTGTACAACTCAAGGAGCGGGACAAGAAGGGGGCTTTTTTGCAACCTGGTACCATTCATGAGTGTGCTCTGCAGAGGAGAGGTAATGAGGACCACGACCAGGACCAAGGACGACTGATGCAATCAGGTCACGGCAATTCTGAAGCGATTTGTGCTTAATGAGTAACAGGGGCCAGAATTTGCTAGATATTTCACCTCCCTAGGAAAGAGTCTGACAGACCCCAGTTCATTATCCTGGGGGAAGGTGACAGCGCTGTTCTACCGGGCTGAGCAGGAGCAGGGTTAAGGTTGCAAAAAGAGGACTAGAGTGCTCCTAATTACGTGTTCCCTCTCTTTTTAGCATTCAGCGCTTTAAATATAAAAAGTGACCCTGTGCAACAGTACGAGGTGCTGTTGGCCAGCTTGGTGGGGAACAGGGCTTTGGGGGAGGGCAAAAAACTTTGCCAGGGTTTTTTGCAGGGCAGGTGGGAGGGGGCCCAGATGGTGGTATCAAAGGAGCAGTAACTCAATCACTGTGACTCCGCCGTCTGCTCTGCCCTGGGATATAATTTCCAGCTCTTCCAACTTCACTCAGCGTTTTGTGGCTTGATTGAGGAACACTTCATGTGAATGAAAAGGGAATCGGAGGCTCTGCTTTGCAGACCTTGAGCTATCTGTCAGGAAGCAGACCCGGGCACGTCTTCCACGCAGCAATGTACTGAGGGGACATCGTTACTAGCCCCCAAACTGCCACTGCATGGCTTCACAATATTGTCTTTTCAGGATTCAAGTTGGAGCTTTTTGGTAGCGTGCAGCATTTTCATGGGTGCTTGAAAATGAAAGGACATTCAGGCTTTGCCACAGTCTTCCTGGTGATGCAGGTGTAGTGCTGATCATCAGCTCAGGGTGAAAGAGTAATACAGAGGTACTTACTTTTAATTTGTCAGAGAAATCTGCTAGACTAGGACAAATCTGCTAGTACCTTATTTTTTCTTTAATCTCGGTTCTTAATGCTCAGAGACTTGATTTTTTGTACATAATTATAAGATGCTGAGAACCTCTCCAAGTTAAATAATTCGTTGTCACAACAAGCTTTGTCTTGAAAATTATAATCAAGCTAAATGTGTTCAGTGTTTTTGTCTCCAAAAAACTCTTTCAGCTGCCACGAAGTAGCTAACAGCACTGTCCTTCAAGTGTTGGCTTTCAAGCTGTGAATAGAAATGTAATTCCAGCTTTTCCTTGCCTCCCTGGTGGGCAGCCGGCGGGGCAGCTCTCCCCCAGACAACCTGGTTCACAGAAGCTACAGGTTAGGGCAGGACATCGTGGGTACCACGGAGACTCTGCAGGAGCCACAGAGGGATGCAGTACAGGCAACAAGCAGGAGAGGGGAACCCCAGGGTCTGCTCCCATTTGTGGCACCAGCCCGATCCAGGATGTTTGCAAGGCTTTGCAATGCGCTCTAGGGAGATAGCAGCAGGTTGTGCTGGGGCTGCTGCTTTTGGTAACAGCTTCTGAAAGCGATTCTTCCTCTCCCCTCTCCAAAGTCTGTATCTGGGGGGTCAGTGCATCCCTTTGCATTGCCCTGGTGGCAGCTGGGAAGGCAGCTTGCTAGTGCTGCTTCAGGCTACATTGCCCGCACGCAGATCCCAGCCCTTGGAGCAGTGCTTTCTGCCAGTGCTCTGGTCCCCGGTGCTTCAGCAAAGCTTTTGTTTGCACTGACAGTGAGAGCTGCAGTTACCAGGGGTTTGATATCACCCAAACCTGTCGTACTGGGAAAGGATAAGAGTGAACACTTCAGCCACATAGTCCTAGTGCGGCTGCACTTGATGGTTTTCACTTTCCTCCCTGTTACTTAATTAATGCCTGTTTTCCTTGCCAACACCGCTGAGTAGGCGTGTAAATCTTGGAGCACTTTTTGATATATCAGCTCTTAATCTGAGCTTTTGCTCCTTCCAAGGATGTGTCCCTACAGATGTCAAGCAGACCGATTGGCACACCTTTCTGCTTCAAAACCCTACCAGGGCAGGCATGGACCTCCAGCGTGCGGCGAGTGCTCAGCCTGGTAGCTACAGCACTTGACCTTAAGCCTCTCTGCTCTATCTAAAACAGGGCATAGGTGCCTAAGTGCTGGCTAATTGCTTTGGGAAGAAAAACGTGCCTTGATTGCCACATAGCTCTGGGGTTTGTAAGATCTCTCATCCCAGAAGTGACAGGAAACCAGGGATTCAGGGATGGATTCAGTGACACCCAGACCAGACCTTCAGTGGGAGTTTCCAGGACACACCAGTGGGGTTGGACAAGCCCATAAAGCAAAGGATGGGGACGGCCTGGAGTGGGGGGCATCAAGGGGTGAAGGGGAGGTAAAGACTATTCTGCAACTTCTTTTTATTTAATAGGTGAGTGCTGAAGGCATCTCCTTGAATGGGATGTGAACTCACACTTCCCTATCCCATGCTCAAATCAGTCGGCTGTGTGACATCCAAGGAAAGATTAAAAGGATTGAGTTTGCTTAGTCTAGAGAAGGGAAAACTGAGACACAGTAACCTTTTATAGTTTCATGGACTGATATCACGTGTGTAGAGATGCAGGGAACGCTAGCTCTCCATATACATTGCAGAATTGGATAAAAGCAATGGATAAGGACAGAGTAAGGAAAAAGATGAAAGTAAACTGCAGCAGGGGCTACTTAGATGTGCAAAAAGAAAAACTTTCTAAGTGGGAAGAGAGTTACATTCTAGATAAGACTGTCTGGGAGACTCTACCGTCTCCATCACTGGAGGTCTTTAAGAGCAGCCCAAACTGCTGCTGGGCCTGGGAGAAACACAGCTCTGTGTCTCCCAGCCCTGGCTTCTGTGTCTGCAGTCGCCTTCAGTGCCCCTGCCTACGGCCGGGAGTGCTGCCTGCCGGCTGTGTCCAGGCAGCGATGGGCAGGAGCACCGGGCGCTCTGGCAGGCTGCCTGCTAGCTCATTTCGCCTGGGTTTTGCCAGAGAGGTTTGCTTTGCTGGGCTGGTGGAGAGGCTGCGGTGCTGGGTGCCGTGTCCCATGGCAGGACGGTGCCAGTGGGGGCTGCTGGGGCCCGTTTGTGCCTGGCTCTGCTGCACCATGGCAGAGTGGCAGTCACCGAGCGTTTACACCACCTGGCAGTGGCTCATGGCTTTAAGGATTTCTTTGTATCTGGTGCGAAGCATTTTAAAGAGGGAATCCTTTGTGGCTGCAAGCACCCAACTCTTTTACCTCAGGCTGCGGTAAAGGAAGAGTAACTTTAACAGGATTTCATTGAGCTCGTGGTCACTAGTGGGGGCAGCAGCAGTACTTGGTACCACCACAGCCATCCCAGTCCCCAGGAACACTCCAGAACAGCGGGGCTGCGAGTGCTGCTGTGGGTGATGAGGCAAGTTTGCTCAATTGAGCAGCGTTACTTTAGGAGAGAAATGGGAATGAAGTTTTGGCCAGGAGAAGTGCTTTCATTTGCCATAGGGCATGAATAGCCAAGTAAGAACATGGAAGCCAATGGCTAAATGGAAGGCTACAGGCCAACTTCATTCATAGATTCTTTAAAACCAGAGAGGACCATTATAATTGTGCTGTCTGGCCTGCAACGTGCCACAAGCCTTAGCTCACGACCTAGCAAATTAGAAAGGCAGCAGAAAGGCACTAGACCCCACCTCTGGCTTGCACAGCATGGGCATCGCTTCTGCCGTCCGAGATTGATGCAGGCAAAATGGAGTTTGCCTTGCCAGCAACAGCGACTCTCAACGTTTCGTTGCGCTGCCTCCTGCCCTCACGAGATCAGGCTTTCTTTTTATCTCAGGGATGCAAAGAAAGCCCAGAACACATTAGGACAACCACCTGGGGAGTTAGTTATGATTTTTAAGAGCTAATGATGCCGCCCACTGTTCAATGTTTATAATAAACTGTCTTCTGCCCCTCTTAACTGAATTGTGTATATACAGGGGAAGAAGCTGTACCCGTGGACACCCTGGGCACTTGGCTTACTGCACAGAGCTGCTGTACTCCACGAATAGGAAAGGTGGACAGAAAGTTATTTATTTTCATGCGTTTGAATGGGGTAGGCTGGGAAGATCAGGCAAAAGAAGAGGACAAGTATGATCCTGGCCTATAGCTGCAGTGTTTTAAAGCAAACCTGAAGATTGTGCAGTCCTCTTGATGGCTGGCTCACAGCTCAGCCTACACAAGAGATAAGGATGGTGATTCAATGGTTGCATGGAATTACATTGCTTTCCCTCAGTCTCGCGCCAAATATAATGCCTAACTGCTTAGCCTACGTACACTTCTGCAATACAGGAGAAGAACAGGCACTCGGGGAAACAGGGGAACAGCACGCAGCCTGCTTTTAATGGTAAGGAACATTTTTTTCTTCTTCTAGTCTGTGATTTTTTTCTTTTCTCTTTTTTTTTTTTCTTTCTTTCATGTTATCATTTAGCATTAACACTGATGACTGCTTTTTAATGAAGTGTCTATGTCTGAGTGGCCCGTGTCTCAGCCTCCGCAGGCGAAGCAGCGCTCTGGGCAGAGCACAGCACATTCCAGCCCCCGGGCTCCAGGCTGCTGTACAAATAAGGAAGCAAACGGTCCAAGTCGGATTGACTTTCAGTGCAGCAGGAATAGCAGGTGGGTGGATGCAGGAAGAGGAGAGTTTAATAGGAAAAGAAGCCTCATCTTTAAAACTTTGAAGAGAAAACTTAGAGCAGGACTAGTATATCGGCGAAAACAGCACTTCAGCTATGAAACAACTATTTCATAGCAGGAAATCTGGTGGCATCCTTCATTGTACATAATGCTTTAAGAGAGTGCCAGAGGAGAGGCTCTACCTCTTGCACAACCATGTCTCCGTTTTTCTTCACAGAAGAAAGCTATGAAGTTGAGTGGGTCATGCGTGTGTGTTGGCAGGGCCCTTGCCAAGGCCAGCACCCACAGAAGATGGGCTCGCTCAGCCCCAGGGGAGAGCATCCCTGCAGCAGGCAGGCGAGCTTGGTGGCAGCACTGTGCAGAAGTGCCTGCGGACCAAGTGCTGCCCAGCCCAGGTTGACAGGAATGTTTTTCTTGGAAAAAGGTGTTTTTCAGTTCTGTTTCTAGGTTAGGTACCTCCTTTTACCGGAATGAGTAGCTAAGCAGGACACTTCCATGTAGAAAGCCAATAAGCCACCACCAGCTCAGCATCACACTCTTGGTAAAGAAAAGGCAGAGACCACTGGGACGTCGGTGGCCAGGTAACACACTGCCAGCAGTTTATTCCAGCCATTTGGCTGCAGCACACGATGAACTAGACAAGCTGACCAATGTTTAACATTTATCTTCCAAAGCCTGATGTAAAAAATGACAGCTTTTGGTTACAGTATTTATTTTTTTAGAGGACAGCTGTTTCTTTCACACTATGAATTAACAAACTATTCTGAGCAGATTAGTACCATACATGCAAATCTAAAGTGGTCGTGAGGATAGTTTAGCCTGGGGCGGGTTTTTTTTCTGCATACTCCCACTTTTCAGCTTCATACATTTCTTTCTTCTGGTTCGCTGGGATTGTAAGACAGGGCTACTTGTGCTCTTTGAGATCTGGTGTCACAAGGTTTGGATCTCAGATGGGGCACTCAGTGCCACCAGAATAATGCTGCCAAACTGAGAACAAGCTTATTTTTGTGCCGCACAGATGCTGGCTGTGCATTCAGGATTACGTTGAAGGAACATAGTTCTTGACTCCCATTAGCACTCAGGTGTTTGTGTCAAGTGAATCCGGACACAAGCTCACCACCGAGGAGCTGACACACAGGAGCTGCTCTAGAGAAGTCCGGAGAAAGGTGGGCACTGCCATTTTGCAATGTCATTTGAACTCCACCTGTTTACAGAGCAACTTACCCTTACAAAACATAGCCAGGCCTTCGTCTGTATTGTATGAAGTGGAAAAAGAAGAAAAAAAGAAAAGAAGAAAAAAAGCCCCCACACTCTTGGCAGCCTGGCTTTCACCCTAGATTCCTGCAGATTTTCTAAGTGACTGTTTCTTTGCTATCTTGCTTGTCCATCACACCTGCTTTGTCGGGTTGCCTTCGGTGTTTTGCATTTACTTATTCCCCCACTAAGGATCTGCTCTCCCCTTCCCTAGCCAACTACATTTTAGTGCAATAAGCCACAAGATGAGGTTCTATGAGAAATAAACCTGATGCTGTCCCTGCTTGTTCCACTTCGCAGTTCTAAGTTTGCCGAATACAACACAGATTTCTTCTTTTGAAAGAAAGTAGTAGCTAAGTACCTTAACAAACTCGAATCCATTCGCGGAAGTTGTAGGAAACCCTAATATTAAAGCTGCCATTTAATTCTCAAGGCAATAAAAAGGACCAAGAGGCCAAGTCGCCTCTGAATGTCTTTCATGTTGGTTTGTTACACAGTGTGATCTTGTTTTACAAGTGCTCTGTTTACAAGAATGCTGGGGGGGTGCGGGGGGGTGGGCACGGAATGTTCATTTAAGTCCCACAATCACATAGGGCTACTTTTGTAAAGGTCTGATCCAGTCCTACCAGCTGCTTGCCCACAAAACTTTGCAATTGTGGAAGCTAATTAAGATTCTTCAGAGGAGCTCTCCTTTCCCCGGCGGTTGCAGAAGGCCTCATTAGACATGCTGTACCTCCCCCTTTGCCCAGCAGAATGCCCCACTGTGCTTGGTTTACGTTATAGCTTATGAATTAACCGCCTGATTCTGAAAAATACTACTTTGGAGCTAAATAAAGCTGTTCCCTTTAAGGGGAAAAAGTCAGGGCTCCACATGGGAATAAATCAACACTGTATTACCTACAAACTCCCTTCTCTCTCACGCTGCACATTGAGGATTCACTTGCCACGATACAATGGGTTCAGTACAAAAGGAATTTCTGTGAAGATGGGGAGGAAAGCCTGGGCAGTACGCATGACCTACGCACTTGCATGCCGGCAGCTTTATCTACACACAACCGTGATTGAAAAAAATCAGTTTACATGAAATGACTGTGTATATTTGCCTTTTCTTTTTTGTGTGTACTTCTCTCCCCAGCTTTAAAGTGAAGAAACCCGTAACTGGTATAGATCAAGCACGTCTGAGAGTTGCTTGGTACTAATGCTGTGAAGCTGAACTACAGAGCTGAACACAGCTCTAGTGCCGGAACAAAATTTCAACTGACACCGATACATAATATTGGAACTCCAGTACCTTTGAGTGGTTATGGCTGCAAAAGTTTATATTCAGTCTTTACGTTGGTTTTAAAGCAGATTTAGTCCTGGTTTAAAGCCCAAACTGAGGAATACATAAATTTAATTATGTTTCATCTAATACAAATAGCTTTCCCCTGCTGTGTTTGTGCAAAAATCTGGTTTTGATTTTTTAAAAGAAAGCTAACTGCAGGAACAAGACAAGGTATTTCAAGCAGTGAAGAAACCCAGTGTGGTGACATAGTTTCAAGTTAGTAACGACAAGCATAGCGTCAGCTTGGACAGCCTCCTCTTCCTGAACGTTTTGAGTGTTTAGCTACACCTCTTTCAAAAGAATACTCTCCCCTCCCCAAACTAAAAATGAGAACATTAAAAGATATGAGAACTTCACTGCACAAAACCATACTATATATTGTAATAACAAAATGCTTTATTTTGGGGGAATACAAGTGTGACACCCTCATTATCAAATTGTTTTAAAGACATTCTTTCTTTTAAAAACGTAACACTCATAGAAAAGGTGACCGGTGGGTAAGCCCTCTCATTGAGCAGTGGGAATTCTTTTTTGGGATCTGACTAAGCTACAGCAACAGATTTCAACTCTGTTGATATTTTTTAGTAGCTTGGGGCACACCTGCCACTCGGCACTGCTTCGGTTTGACAGCCTACCAGGATGCTGACAACATAACGCAGAGATGGAGCTATCACAATTCTCACCCAGGTCGCTTTGCAACAAACCACAAGACTTCACCGTTACCACAAGAAGACAGTGAGAAAGCCACAAGGTAACTCATCTTCTCTTTTATCTCCGAAGACTTTTCATGCAAGCCCTATGCTCATGAAATTCTTGTACCACTCATCTGATTACATCTCAGTACTTCACCACACATCCCCCTTTGCTGTAAGCCAGAACTGTATTGTGAATGGTATACAACAGATCAAAGGCAAAAATACAATTATTTCCCCAACGTATCTGCTTTCTGTACAGTAGGTTCCAAGTAAGTTGGGATATGTTTTAAAGACCGCAAATTTATATCCATAAATTACTTCTGCCCTCTCTGAACCTTATGTTAGAATTTATGTTATTAAAGAAAGGGACTGGTAAGTTCCTAAAATCATCAGGTTATGAAGTAAGCACTCGTCTTTTAATCCAGCATGACAACTCTTTGCCACAAGCAGTATCCATGCTAAGCGGTAAGATACATTGGTCTTATTGTTTAAAGGGGGTTCACGTTGTCTGAAGTGGGAATGGCAAACTCTAAAAGAACTAACAGTTTTCTTTATTCAGGTTAGACATAACAAATATGTCAGATACAGCAGTTAGTCTAGAAAAACACATTTAAAAAAATCTTCAGCAGACCATGCTCCCTGTAACAAAATCTTTCAAAACCAATTTTACAAATTATTCTACATTAATGTAAAAAGAAAATCTTAAATTTAGCATCATGGATTCCATCAAACATCTATCTATCAAAACATGAGTTTCACTATTTGTAGATGTTAGAATTCATAATACATTTTTCTAATGCATCCTGTACATATTAAATAACCTAAAAGGCTCCTCTTGTAGTGCATTAACAGTTTAGCAAGCACACTCAGTATTTCTCCAGTACCATTTGCATTACAGTTATTTGCCCGCAAATGTAATTAACATCTAAAAGTGCACACAGTTAGGTCCCCCCTCCCTCCCCATAACCTGTTTCCCTGCTGAAACCCAGACATCCACTGGAAACATTATGCTACTGTAGCTAATCTACCCATGATTAGAAGTGTGTGACTAAAGTGTTCTTAAACTATACAGGAACTTAATTATATACAAGAATCAAAAGGACAGCCTGTATTTACATCAAGAAACTTCTTCTACCACAGCATTATACCAAAAACTCGATACAGTGTTACAGTTGGTATTTACTTAGGATTTTAGCTTTAAGTCAGTATAACACAAAACTTAGCTCAGGAAATACCCTGAAAAAATGAGCATGTTTATTAAATAGGACTTCTATTATGCCACAAGACAAATATCCATTGCTGGATATTCTTACAAGTTCAGTGTTTGAAATAGTGTGCTGTTCTATAAAGCTTCCAGGAAGGTTGCTGGGGAAAAAAGGAAAGAAAGAAAAGACAAAAAGGGAGGGGGCGGGGGGAAGGAAAAAAGGACAGCAGATATCAAGTAAGGAATTAGATTTGAATAACTAAACCAAACTGTTAGCACAAGTTTAAGACAGTCACTGCATGCAGAAACCCCTTGGAAAAGTGTCATACAGATCTGAGTAGGTTGTAATACACAAGCTTAAGATGTAACCTCACTGAGTTTTTCCATACCAGTTGGTAGAACTTTTCCCTATCAAGTGGAAAAATTTTAAGATTAAATTCCAGATTATCCAGTTTGAGATTAATAGCTTTACTCTCCAAGAAATCCAGTGTATGAACCTATATTACATTTTTCCAATGCTACTTTAAAAAAGGCAAACTATAAACTTTTCCATTCACTTTTTACATTGAAATCCAAAGTGTTGTCTTTAATTCGCATTAAAGTGGTCAAACATTTCTCCTGTTTCTCCCCTCCCCAAAAGTGCAAAAAACAAGTTGCTGCTTGGTCCACAAACACAATACATCATGTACAGCGAGAGATTTTCCTTCTGATGGAGTATGGCTGCCAACCCATCACTTCCAGTTTCTACTCCAAGAAAAATGTCAACGTCCAAAGATGGAATTCAATTCCAGCAGAATTAATTCTACAATCTGATTCTGGTATACTGTGTGGACTGCTATATTACCAGTCTCTTTCTCTGGTTTTAATAAGGTTGGACCAAAAACTATTGCTACACTTTGATAGGTCATTCGGTTCTTTTCTCCATTTTCTACAACTCTGAAAGAGAAAAAAATACACAAAAAGAAACTTCTCAGTGTTACAGTAATAGGATGACAGGAGAAAGACACAGTCCGAAGCAAATGACGATTCACAGTATTTAAGGAGTAGTCTTGTATTAGGACATACAGCTCCTGCGACTCCCCTGTCTACGGAAAAGTTTTGTTTTGAAATGCTATTCCTGATCCTCTCACAATCCCTTGAACATGAGGACTTGGCATTAAACATCACAACTATAATACACACTGTCTGAAGTCTGCTTGGTGCTCTGCAAGCTTGTATAAATGCAGACTGATACGTTGTTTTCATCAAGTCCAATATAGGCAAGAAAAATGCACTGGGAACAGTCTCCTAGTAGTTTTAATTGGATTATTTAGCTTTAAGGGAGGATCAGCAATACAAAGCCTTTCCTTCTACCTGCTACTTACCTCTTCAGGTGTCTAAAGAGTACCTGCATAGTGTCCTGATTTGGTTTTGGCAACTGTTTGATTAAATCTTTAACAGCATGGACACGCTGCCTTGGTTCTTGTTCTGCAAAAGGATGAGGTGTAGAAACAAGAGTTCAGTATTTTTGTTCAAAACTTTAGCATAAAATTTAACAGACTGGGAATAAAAGCAAACGTTTCGGAGTCCTAATATGAGATAAAATACTGCCACCTCCTGACCGGACCATGCATTACTGACAGGCAATTTCATGTAAGCCTTACAGACATTCATAACCAAAACATTCTTTTTACTGTTCAAAATAATTAAATGAATGGTACATAGTGAGCAGAACTTACACAAGAAGCACAGGTATGTTTTTCAAACTTACTAATTGCATTAACAAAGTCATTGAAGTGATTATAGGTGAAGAGCGGCTCTGGCAATTCTCTGAAAAACATCTTTAGAGCTCCTGTGATGACATGTATATCTTCCCATTTACTGTCATTCAAGTCTAGTTTCTCATCTGAGAGAGAAAAATGAATAATTAATGTTAATAATTTAACCATAAGAGCTTTTTTTTAAAAAACAAACCTAACTACTCTTCCGTACTTACTGCTTTAAAGACTTACTCCAGCCCATTCTCTGCTGGGATACAGAGCTGCAGCAGTGTAAAAGGGGATACAAAAACTGAACCACTACAGATGGAGATGGCCAAACTCTGCCTACTGCACTAGGTGCAGCTCCCCTACATCAAGGGCATTTTCCAGAGGGGAATAGGAGCTGCTGACATAACACAAAATTTACGGTTAGACCCTGTCAATCAGGAAACGAGAGGTCAGATTGCAGATAGGGCTACTGTCCTCTTCCTAGTTGCAAGCTGCCTATTGATTCCCACTGAACAGAACACTAAGATACAGCCACATGAAAGGGTTTTATACAAAAGAGTATGTCAAAGAGCAGCTAAGCACCCCATACTAAAAAGCAGTAGCAAATCTCACTAAAAAGCATTAACTTACAATTTTAGTGCTAGTGGAAGCTTCATATGCTTACTGTTTTTCTATGAGATACGAAGTTATTTTGTTTGAAATAATTCTCCCCCCTCAAATTCTATTACCACCTTTCTTCAGAACTATGTTCTAGCAATGTCTCTATGCTTCACATAAGACCAAACCTCCAGGATGCTAGGTTTTTCAAGTGATGTATATCACACACTAAATTCTGCAATTTTGAAGTAATTTTACCTTGAAGATGGCAATGATTTCTCATGAAAGACTGACATTATAAATTAAGAAAACTTTTTTCCTGAGCTTTCTATGAACTTCAACAATCTGAAAATATATGCAATTGTAATATAGTTGAAGGAAGCTCACCATGATTGACTGCAAATCTTAGCTTCTGTATCACTGCAAGATTGCCACTAACTCGGTATAAGCCGTCAACATCTAATCCTAAAACAAAGGGATAAATCCATTTTAATTCCTTACACATGTATAAATTCTGCAATCATTAGGCTGCTTCTTTATAGGTCTACTCAGCAAAATTAAAACCAAAAGAAACCCACCTTGTAACAAAGAACACTTGGTTCAACAACAACAAAAAAAGGAAGTTAAACTAGTTTTTTGGATGAGCAGGGTGTATCAGAGGAGGTTTAGTTTGCTGACACAGGTTTGGTAGCGTCAAGCTCAAAGTAATCTCTAAAATTTCCTACACAGTAGAACAGTAGTAATGAGGCAACAGCTCCAAGTTTCCCCAATGAGACTAGGCGTCTTGTTTAAGATACTCTTGGTGGGTGGCCAGGGGGCATATGGGAATCCAACATGCAAGAACCAAATGTTTTGTGGATATTCAATGTTTTTAATGTATGGTTAAGAAAAAACAAATCAAGTCATGCATAGAGATCATCTCAAAGTTGTCAAGTGACCAGGTTTGCACGGAGAAGGAATGATGTGCATGCACACTCATCACTACCCAACAGCCTACAAAACTAAAATGGGTAGCCCTTGCCTTTACAGTATTGCACACTCAACCAGAAGAAAACTGTGTCTCTGTGGTTGCTACTGCAGTTACTCAGAAGTGATTAGGAGGTAAAGAATTTAACTGAAACGCCACTTGAATGCAGTATGTGAGTCAGTGCCACTGAGAGGGTGAGTGTTGCCAGAATACCTGCAGTCCCTGTAGCTCCTCAAGGAGTGGTCTGATGCAACACAGCACAGTTACCAGCACCATCTGACATATCCCTTTTCCCCATAATCCACTAGTCATTCCTTTACAGAAAGAACTGATTGGAAGTGTATTGGCAGTAGGAAGAAGAGTTGGAGAAGCAGGGAAAAAGCTGTTCATTTCTGTCAGCTTCCCCTCAGGGATTTAAAAAAGGAAAACTTCACCACTATCTTCACTGCAGTCCTGTCTTTAAAATAAAAAAGAAATAAAAAAAAGAACAAAGCAAAATAACCCCTTTCTCACAAACTGCAGACCACAAATGCAATAAAGCCTGCTGTTACAAGCGAGGTGGCAGTTTGTTGAACTACAGTAAGGCAATGGAAGCAGTTATTTTTCCCCTCCCAGGCCCTAAGATAGCAGCATTGAGAAAGGACTACAGGCTGCAACAAAATCCTAAATGAAGTTCCCATGGAAGATGCCTTAAAACTCACAGGTAGTATTCCCCTGTAACACTTACCCTGATTCTCAAGAGAATGTTCTCAGATTAACAGAGTGGTATATATTTGAATGATGATTATGGAGATTCCATAACCCTCTCTCAGTCATCTTTTCCAAGAGATAGGGCAATGACAACAGCAAGAAAACCATCACAGACTACAGCCAAGTCAGGAGTCACAACCAACATATTTTCAACAAAAATGTGAAGATGTCCTTTACATCAGACAATCCAGAATGTCACATGTAGCTTTCAAACATATAATTTTCTCAGTTATTAGGCAGGACAGACTTATTTTCAATGAAAGCAAACAAAAATTATCAGTGTCCACACATTGACTCAATCTCCAGAACTGCATAAAACTCCACATAGCAATCGGTGTAACTGGCTGAAGGGCATCAAACTGGTATGACTTATCTTCTGGCAGTCAAAGCACATACAGAGCAGCAACACAACTTTTTCCTAGAAGTTTGTTTCAAGGAAGTTTTAATATAAATTATTTTGTTAGCATGCTTAAACCTTCCAAAAATGAACCGCCGCATTTTGACAGTCTCCCTCTTTTCACCTGAAGAAAGTGTTGATGGGCTGAGCTCTTCTATCACTTGTAATCCCTCTTTCCTTAGAGCCTTGCTGCCAGAAGGCTGTCCTGCCTTCTCCTCAGCTTGAAAAATACTGAAGCAGATCAATTTCTCAGATGTAATATCTCCTCCCCTCTCCCCATTTTGGAACCCACCTACCTCCCCACTCTTGAAAACTCATTGCTATCTACAGATGAAGGTTTCAGATCATTTTCCCTTGAAGAAATCTGCATCATTTTAAGGATTAAAACGTTTAAAATCACATAGCGTGGTGAGCAAGAGAGATTTGGAAACAAAAAATTTTCACCATACCATGTTCCTCAACATGCTCAATGCACAGCTTCACGAACTTTGGCACCGTGCTGTTTTCTCTTTGACACAAGCTGGTGAGATTGGAACCAAACACTTGATCTGGAACCAAGTAAAGAGACTGATTTACAGTGGAACAGGACTCAAGTGACAGAACTAGTTCAGGTTAAAACAAACCTCTACAAAGGGGAAAGGAACATTTTGAAAAGAGCGCTCAGCAAGAAAAAGCTCCCAGTAAGAAAGAGTGTCAGCAATTACCCAAATGTGAGTCTCTGAGTAAGGAATTTTTGCTACAAAATTATTTTAAT
Source organism: Gavia stellata (assembly GCF_030936135.1). NCBI lineage: Eukaryota > Metazoa > Chordata > Aves > Gaviiformes > Gaviidae > Gavia > Gavia stellata. Next base: position 16,689,268 of record NC_082599.1, on the reverse strand, counting down.
CCATCAGGAGATACTTGTAAGAGTCATATAGTCATTACTGTAATGAGAAATTTAATGGATTCAAATATCCTGTTACACTCCATTCCTGTTCTGAGTTCACAATACATTTACTGCAATCTTTGTTAAAAATCTGAACAGAGATAATAAACTAACCAAAGTGAAAGCTTCTGGCATTGCTTGGGGAAAAACCCTGTAAAATTTCACCTTTCATTGCACCTACTGTTTAACCCAGCATTACATATTCATTTACTTTAATGTAGAGTCTTTAACTTCTAACATTTTTAAGCTCTGACATGGTAAATACATCCATTCAGAGCTCTGTGATATAATGGTTTATCAAGTAGGACTATGCATAGGCAACCTGGCTGCAAGGTTGGAATACAAATACAGATATTTATGGGCAAAGGTTATTTTGACTTTTTGTTTTCAAAGCTACACAATCCAGAGGGAGTGTTTTCTATCATAAACTGGAGCAAAAATTAAAATCAGCTTGGGGAGAGAACAGATTCTTGTAATGTCTTAGTGTATTTCAGCAACGTTAACTCCTCTTGTTCAGGTTATGTTATCAACAAAATCTCTCAGACCCATTTCTATGGTTTTCAAAGACGCCCAAATAATAATGACCTCCCCTGTTCAGACGCATGAAATTGAAATAGGGACTTGAGATAGAGAAGCAGAGTTCACACTCTTAAACAAAAGAAAGTTTGTGGTGTTTTTTTTTTAAAAAAAAATCTGTTAAATAAGGTATGTGTCTGTCTTCGCAGTATCTAGTAGATCTTACTGCAGAGCTTATGCAAGAGAGGAACTGTTCTTGCATAGCAAGATGATAGCATCTAGCCCATTTTTCATGTTTAGTAATTTAAGCAGATTCATTAACAACACTTGCATCTGACTACTGCTTTGGGAAATCCAAACAGCACACCAAACCAATTCTACAGTATGAAAACTGACATATAATGGCATTATTAGCTGTATGCGTACAAGGCCAGTGCCCCAAAACATCTCAGTCCTGCTGCTGCTACTCATGCAGCCAGCTGTATAAGCAGAATCAGTAACAAGAGATTGAAAAAGCCCACGCAGCAGAAAGCCAGGCCAGCATGCAGCTGTAGTAGGTAAAGCAATGCAGATTAGGTGGCACAAGAAAATACCAGCATGTAACAAACTGATTTCCTACAATTGCCTCTGACTTTAATAGTTTCCACATATACAGGAATAGTATTTTTTCCTCTCATCTTAAAGTAACTTTTGTTTTTCCGTGTAACAAAACTTTAGCACAGGTACTTCTTTGCTTAGTGCATGCTGTTTCAAGTGGGGTTTTTTTCTAGAACTTTTCATCATTTTTTACACTGGGTTTGCCAAGGTTTCCATTTACTAAGCTTGTTCTGTAGCAGCCACAAAAGTACACTGGGCTTTTAAATAAAGACTTCTGTATTTTTCATTCATACAATAAATGTAAAACTGTACAGCACAGATGCAACTTTTAAACTTTACACCATGCTTTTAAATAAAAACAAACTCTCCATTCCTTAACATCTTTATTAAAAATCCAATCATCAGCACGCATGTGTACAAATTAAACTTGGCTTAGCATTCACTGCTGCTAATGTTAGAAGTTACGTTACTGAGCCATGACATGAATACTAAGCTTTGAAGCAGAGAGCAAAACATCAAAGTTTGGGAATAATGCCTCCTTATCCCAAACAAAAAATTCATCATTTACAGTTAAATTATATTTGCAGATACACAAATATATCAAACACCACATGCAACAGAAGCACACCTGTTAAAGTATGTAGTTAGGCAAATCACAGTAGGATTTGGTCTGATATTTGCCTACCCAAACACTATTTGACCCTAGTAAAGCACCACCTACAAGTCGTGCTAAAGCATACAAATAAATAAATAAAGTTTTACAGTCAGTACCAAGTCAATAATTTACACAAACACATTAACTTAAACCTGTGCAAATACTGTTCTCTCAAAGCTTCTACAAGTGTGACAAATGGAAATCAATTCTTTCATAAGTTTGATTCAAGAATGTCTGTAAGACTCATTGTTTGTGAAATAATTTAAAAAAGGTATACATTCAAAAAAGGTTAGGGAAAAAAGATGTTTAAGATCCTTTAGCCTCATTCTGCTTTGCCTAAATATTTCATATCTTATGAGATAGCACATGATTGTCTGGTTCTACTCAGACTAAAACACCCTTGTGAAACAGATGAGCACATGCATTCAAGCTCTGTACCCAAAGGACTTTTCTTTCCCTTGTATGCACAAATTATCATCAGCTATCTGAAGTTTCCAGCTCAGAACAGCAGACCAAAAGAACTCTCTAGCTAAGAAGCACTCCAAGCCCAAACAGGCTCCTGGGCCCTCAATTTTCACTGCATTTTTTGCCTGTAATGAGCTGAAGGAGAGGACATTCTCTGTGAAGTTTAGTGGATAGTAGCAGTGCTCAAGAATGACAATCAATCACCAGTTCCACTACACATCCAAGACTTTTGTTAAACCAGCTATACACATGTGTTTTATTCTAACACCAGACCATTTTAACCCCATTTTAGACATGAACTACTAAATTCAGCTTTTCAAATTATTTCCCTTGTTAAAAAGGTTCATTTACCCTTAATGTAGCCTTTTTCACGGACAGCTTGTAACGTAGGGCGCCGGGTAAGAAACTTCTTGAGCTTCGTTTTGGTCTTTTTCTGATCTGTAGAATCTATATTGCTAGGTGCTTTCACTGCTGAAAAGAGAAATGCATTTAGTGTGAATATCCACAGAACCAACACTGCATTTATCTGCCAAGGAACCAACATAAAAAAAACATTAAGCTCAAAACCGCATAAAAATCCTATTCAAATTTGCATTGCATCCAAATTTTTTTCCTTAACTTTTTGGAACTCCTTGTAAATAGCATCCATTTTTCAAACCACCAAGAAACAACCCTGTCACAAAAAACTTCTAAAACCAAGTTTGCCTGTGAAACTAACTAAATGGTAGCTTACATATGTAATTGATGTGGAATTAAAAAAAAAAAAAAGAGAGAGAGAGAGAGCGCGCGCGCGCGCTATGTTTCAAAACCAGTCCTGCCTTTCATTAATTTAACTATTTTAAAAGAAATAAATACTTTCTTGCAAATTACATATAAGGCCTGGAAGTAAAAGACAGAAAATAGTCTGCCTGTGCACAGGAAGAAAATTCTGGGGCTAAAAGAAATTTAACTCTGAAGGTGTAATTAAAAATGCTTAGTTTCTCTAAATAAGCCAATAAAACCTCACTAACAACTTAAGTGAATAGTGCAAATATTTACAGATGCTGTACCACAGACAAAAAGCAATTCTAATCAGTTTTGAACGTGTAAAAGGACAAAAGGATCCTTATACAAATTCATTCAGAAAAATCAGAAAAAAGTCTAATTACTGCTGTACATTTGATAATACCTTGAAAATAATCCATTTCACTACTGCCTATTCCCTATTTTTCATGTGCCGTACAGCAGGAGCTAAAGACATTTTTTTTGGCCTTTTTTTTAAAGTATGATTAATAAAACATGGAAGAAAACTTACTAACTGGCACCAAGAAGTAGCATGAACTATATCAAAGCCTGTTTCCAAACTTGAGTAGTTTCATTTTTAACCGCCCTTCTGCATTCTGAAGATGCAAAAAATAAAAATTGGCATTGCTAAAATCAATTAATGGAAAATTTTCAACTCACAACGAAGTTTCTTTGAGTCTTTATTCTCTTTCTCTTTGTCTTGTTTTTCCACCCCAGGGGAATCTGGTACATCATCTTCTAATGCTTCATCAGACTCTACTACCTATTAGATTTAAAAAGATACAGTGGTCAGTTTACCAATTCATATAATATAGCACTAACAAACACATTTCCTGTAGACAGTTCTACATTTTTTCCCCCGTAATAATATTCAGTTGGTTCTTTCCTGAACTCTAGATGCTAAAAATACCTTCAGAGATAATACCATTCTCACTAGCACAGTGAATAACTTTGAAAAACACAATTTGATCATAAAACCCAATAAAGAAAGTTTTGCTGGACACTGAACAAAGTACAACCAGCCTTTCATGATAAACCTTCATTACATCAACCAATAAACAATATTAATGTTTTTTTCAAATCCAGTAGACAAACATCAGCTATTTCATTTACATGGTCTGATACAGAAGCACCTAATTAACAGGGTCTACAAAACACTTCTAGACCATTTGCCCTATTTCTAATTTCTGTAATTAGAATTTTCTGTGACAGAAAATAGAATTGCCAGTTGGAAAAATTCACCACTGTCAAAACATACACTGAATTCGTTCTGAGAAAGTAAATGCACCGGGGCCTAAAATCCTTGCCCTGTGTTATTGCTCTGTCAGCATATTCTCATTAAACAGAGTCAAGAGAAAATGTAGATCATGTAGTGCGGAGGCAGATACCAGAGTCTGTGAAACTGCCCACCTGCAGCCTCATACCTATACTACACACATGACTTCAGACATATCTGTAAATAGGAAAAGAAACTTCCTCTGGTCTCAGTGCAACATACTGCCTGCCAAAACTGTGTCTTTCTTACTTCACTTCTACTGAAGTGACTTGACTTCTATGCAGTTAGAAAAATCTGACAGTATAGTGTCTTTTGTTACAAGGAAGGACATTTTAAAAAATAAGGCAAGGTTGCGTACTCCAGAGCACTGAAAGAGCAGAAGCATGACTTCATCGACTAAGGGGTACTTTAACTTGAAGGGCCAACATCAGCTGTAAACAATCCTCATTCCCTGTTGCTTTTCAAAAGCTTTGTATAGCCTTTTTACATATCAAAGATCAATATATTCAACCGCCTGATTAACGTCCCCACTAAGGACCCCTCTGCCACTAAGGCCATTCGGACAGTGCTCTCTTCAAGAGGCCTCAAAGCTTTTTAGGACTGTTAAATTTAAAACACATGAATTGTTTGGAAAAATCACCTGGGATCTAGTTTGTATTACAGAACAAGTCTGATCTAATAAATTGGAAATTTGTGTACGTAAAAAAGAGCAGCCACTTCGTTCACAGATAGCTAATTCCTCTTGTACAGCATATTGCCACAACAGCAGCCTGAAGAAGCAAAGCGACCAGAATCTAAGCTGTACCACCTTCTTTTGAGGAAGGTTTCATCACACTAGAACTAGCCATAGCCGTCCTGGGAAAAAGACTCACAGTTGCTATTACCATAAAGTTCTCAAAATCAGAAGTTTGCTTCAGATCTGATGGATTTTTGTAGCCAAAGCTTCGGTGCTCCAAATTATCAGGTAGTGTAATAATGCATATTTTGAACTTTTCCCTTGTAATCTTAGGTCTTTTGGCTACCAGCTCCCAGCAGTAACACATCACTATTTGCTCCAGAGTGGTGATAAACTCTCCCTATTCCACCACTCACTTCCTCAACCTAACGTGTAATACCTCACTCTCAACTATATCTCAGCTTTTCCATCTTCATTTATATTTAAGCAAGGAAGAAGTGGCCTCAGTTGCATTACACGGGGCAGACAGGAGAAGGGTATCGCTGAGTGACCGCCTTGCCTGGTTACTAAGGGTTATGACATTTTCATACCAGGGAGACTAAACCATGAGCACTCAGAAAGAAACTAAACCATTCATATTAGCCTGCTGTGTTTGGGTGGAAAACAACCATATGTGGAAAACACTATTAGAGCTAAGAGAAATGAAGGCCACTGACTGACATCAAAAGCAACGTAAATGCAGCTTACGGGCAGCAGCCAGGCCTGTAACTATAAAAATTAAGAATACACATGAAGTCAACTTGATACGAGAGGAATATTTCTCCAAGACCTCCTCCAACTTCTTCTGAATTCAAAGATGGTAAATGTTGTTTGCAATATCAAGAGCAAATGCTTGATCATTTTTGTGTTGATTAAATAGTTGGCATTATGCTGTCTGATAAGAAGAGATAATACAGTATTTTGCCAGGGCTTTTAATTGGCACTTTAGTGCAGCCTTATGAAGTGAATAGCAGTATCACATGCTAATTATTTTATGTCATGAAGCACTCCCTTGGCTGTCCTCCCCCCTGTACTCCCTCTCTACCAGCCCTTTCAGGTCACTAAGACAGAACAAGGATTTGGCCACAGGAGGAAGCTCATTTCTGAGCTGGAGGTCAGCCTACATCTCCTGGTTCTTAATCCAGTGGACCATCCTTCATCTGCCACTATTAATTATATTTCACTTGTCACCACCAGGAACTGCCATAACCTCAACCTCCTGCCCATGCTCAAGAAAACTGGGAAATGAAGATGTACATGAAGCACTAGGAGTCGCTACATCAATTATTTTAATAAATAACATTACCTTGAAAATAGAGCTTTCACAATTCAAACACATACCTGATTGTTGATGGTATAGTTAAGAACTTTATACCATTCATTAATAAAGCTGTCATTATCAGATTGAATTAAGAGCTCAGTTCCTTGGCGGGTTTTTAGCTTTAAAGAAATAAAAACAGGTATCATTAGAATTGATAAACACACTAGAATTCAAAAGTGAAATTACCTAGATCAGATTAAACTTCTCCCTGACGTTACTTTTAGATGATATATAGCCACTCAAGAACACTTACCAGTGAAAACAGTAAATAACAACCTGCTTAAAATTTAAAAGCATATCCCATACAGACTTATTAAAAACGGACATTTCCTGCCAGTCCTAAGACATGTCTACATTTGAGCAGGAAGAAATGTAGAAAACTCAAAGTTTTTGATTTTAAGTTTAGAGGAAATTTCTTAAGTCATTAATTAAAGTACATATAATTCTGCATTTTAAAAAAATAATTCACCTCAATAACATTCTTTTTGCTGGATTTGTCCTTTGAGGCCCAGTCAATCAATGCCCCTTTGAGATCCACTGTAAATTCTGGCTTAGACTGATTGACACCAAACTTCTGGAAAAAAAGGAATAATGATGACAAAAACAAACCAAGAATCTCCTAACATGTACACAGTCTTGCAATCCTCTAAATATAACATACGTTATTTACAGTCTACACAACTTAACCCAAATACAGTACTTTGCCACCAATCAACGGGCACGATACCAGGAAAACAAAAACCACACACAAAACACTCTTTAAGCATGCCTATTAAAAGCTGCTCCGCTTAAAGCCCTTAAAATTCCTTAACTTCAAATGTCAAATTCCAGCAGAGCTTTTTTTCCTGTCACAAATGGTAAAAGTCTATACAGCATTTGATTGTAGCTTGATTTAGTCAAGATAGCCCCAAGCTTTAAACAAAACTGGCTAACAAGTAACTGAACAAAAAAAATCCATTCTGTCAGTTAATCACTGGTTGTACGTGAAACCAAAAATCAAACCAGAAACAGTAGCTTTGCTAGACAGGAATCACATCCCTCCTGCACTGAAAGAGCAGTTTTTACATTTTCGTAATATATATATATTTCATGTGTATACATCTATATTCAAATGTTTTCCCCCAACAATGCTTTTCACATTATTTTATATTTTTCTGTAGTGCTTCTATTGCAATACTGGAGCATATCCTAGCAAGCAAACAGAACTCAATTTCACTGTCTAGCTACTAAACAAACAGCAAATAAGCAAAGTGATAAAAAAAGCATTCATCCGACAAGTAACCCTTCAAACAATTGGGAGGAAAACATCAGGGAGCTATTTTTACCTACTACTTTTACATTTATACTAAGTATCACAGTTTTTTTAAATAAAGTACTTTTATTAGGGTTGCAACCTACACCTAGCTTTGAAATATCATTCCTCAAGGAAACTGATGCAGTGACCCATGGGGGGAAAAAAAAGCTCTAATTGTGAGTAAAGTAAGTAAAAAACGGAACAGGGGAAGCTGTAAGTCACTTGGTTGTAGGACAGAAATTTAATGCTGTAGTTCTAGGGGAAGCTTGTAGCATCTGATCCATCAGAAAGGTTCTTTTCTATTTCTTTAAAAAGTCTTTGATGTGCGAATGCTGTTCGTGTGACAGCTCTGGGGGACGTAAGCCCCAGGACAAGCTCCTTGCTGCAAACATGAGTTTTCAGCCTGTACAAGAACAGCCATATCCAAGGGGAAAAAAAACAGTTCAGAAAACAGAACTAATCTGCTGCTACTGATTAAATTCCCAGCATGGATGTTAATTAATGCTAATTGTGTTTTAGAAAGGCTGTTTACCACTGGAAAATCTCCCCGCCTTGAGTCCTAAAGGCAATTAAGCGCTGAATGAAAAGTAGAATCTTAACTTCTTTATTTTACCCGTGAAATATCAGAAGAGGGAAATATTTCTAATTTACCCAATGCCAACTAGCACTTGAAAAAAACCAAACCACTTTCTGCTTTGCAACTTAATTCTCAGATACCTCATCCAAGAACATTTCTTATTAATTGTAGTAGAGCTTTTGAGAAAGGCCCAGCTCAGCAGTGGAGTCCACAGGAACAGTCTCTGGGCCATTATGGCTCTTGCAGTTGCAGGCAGCTACGCAGCAGCTGCCTGTTTAAGAAAGATGCACTTAACTGCTTCACATAGAACCAAAGTGCCCCAGCCACACACTTCCTGACAGCCTAGAACAATCTTGCTGCATGTTGGACAAAACAACCAATTTATAGAGTTTGGCACTGAAATCAACGAACAACAACAAAAAACATGTCACTGCTGTTCTGACCAAAAGGAAAGCCCTCCAATACATAGCCTGCTGAACTCCCCGCCTGACAGATCACAGCACTACCTCAAACACCTTTGCACTCTACCCACGTTTTTGGCCTGGCTCCCTTCAGCATTTCAGAGGAGCACAGAACAAACTAAAACCCAGAAGCTAAATTTCTTAGAGGGGGAAAAAAGAAGTCTTCCCCTGCTCCTTTGCACGAGCAGTGCCCAAACTGCCGTGTGAGGTCCAAGGATGGGGAAACCCATGCAAACAATCCAGCCTCTCTGCAACGCTCCTCTGATATAGCAATGTATTATATACTCATCACAAACTTAACTTCTTTGTTCAAGGAAATTCTAGGTTTAGCATTCAGTCTCTCCTATGAGCTTTTTCCTGTCAAGGTTCTTTTCTGCTCCTGGGTGTACAAAAACAAGATGCCAGCAGCCATTTCCCTCCTTGAAAGCTGCCACGAGCAAGTCCTGTACAGCGCTGCTCAGATGCTCTTCACTAAAGGCAATAGAACCATACTGAAAGCAAGTAGGTTCTGTTGGGAGCAGTAAAAGGAAAACCTTTCCCTTTAGCATCTACTGCCACCTAGACATAAAGTCTGCTTTCTCGAAACAGAGTGCACTGCCAAGTCAGCACTGGTTGGGATAAATTCAATTCTTCCTGAGCAGTGACCTTATTCTTACCGGATTTCTCTTTTGAGCTGTCTGGGAAGTTTAGAAAGGACAGCAGTGTGAGACAGAAAGAAGGAGAGGTATATATATGGTGCTGTCAGCTGTCCTAGAGACACTTTTGACAGCTTTTTCTAGGAAAAAAAGTGTAGTCATGGAATGTGCTTATGATATTTCTATGGCAGAGATAACTTCTACTTTTTTGAAAGAAGGAGGCGGTGGTGTTGTGGTTAGTTCGGACATAGTCGATGCTGTATAGCTTAAGAAGTGCCTTGAAGATGTGTGCTGACATCAATAAATAGAAGGCCTTTTCAATCCGTTCAGGAGCTTTCTCCAAGTCCTGGAAGCCTCCACTGGACAAGCCATACAGTCTGTATTGTGATATATTCCAGCATTTTTTTGGAAACAGAACTGGATGTTATTTATGGGAAGACTTTGGATGTACAAATGACACCTGCCATTCTCGTAATTCTGTTTCTAATTAGAGTTGGGTAGACCGTTTCAATTCTTCCAAGTCTGTCTCACCCGCGCATGGACTGCAGAAATAGAGCTGAGGGTACAGATGCTCCTTTGTGGCTGGTAAGGGAGCTTCAGCACTTACAGCTTTAACAAAAAAAGAAAAATTATGAAGATATGCTTTACTGTCATAGCAAAATGATGGAAGTTTTTTGAAGCCAGACTCTGATAGGAGTATTTGCATTCCAAATAGTTTTCATGATAATCATCTGAGCTCGTGTATAATCAGCTGTGCAATACAGATGAACTGTAGTAATATACACATAAAACATCCTTGGCTATAAACACAGTAAACAATAGTTCGCCCAGATGAACCTTCAAGAGCATTTATTTCCTTACGTTTGAGAAGTTTACCCACTTTGGGTTTACCACCACTGTACTTGACACTGAGGACATGCGCCTATTACAGAAGGCTGACAGAATAATCCTTCTAAGCAGATACTATTCGCTGTGTTTTATGAAGCCCCATCACTAAAATTTGGCAATAGCTATTACAACTCACACCAAAGTTGTGAGACACCTTCTTTCAACTGGTGAAAATTTAAATTTCTGTGAAAAGACGTATTAAAAATCCACAGATTTCCTTATAGAAAGTAGCATTTTAAAGGATACCAAACTGTGTACACATTATCTGTTCCAGGCTTTCACATACATAGCAATGAATCTGACAGACAAAGAAAAGGCAGCTGCATCATTTTTAGCAAAAGGTTAATTGAATAAGGCTACAGTTACTCCCCACTACAGGAAGAATAAAAAAAATAAAGGTACTGCTCATCAAAACGGTCATCCCGCAAGTCCCAGGAATCTTAAATAAGCTCAAAACATAGTGCTTTCTCCACTCTTCAGGAAATACAAGCCAAGATACCAAAATAGTTTTAAACATCACCAACACTTTAAAATCCTCAAGAAGTCAAATTATTGAAACATTGCTTTTTGTGTCTTCAGCATATGAATTTTTCCATGAAAGCTTTAGTTTGATTCTGATTAGAGTGCTGAGAAAATGATACTAAAAACAATTACACAACCAGTCAAGCCTGTTTGTTTCTTCTAACACTATTATCATTATCTAAATTCCTCCTCATCCACCTTGAGCAACAAGCTACCATATTAGCTACCAATATTTTATTAGTTACTGATAAGCGACACTTCTATGCTTGGCATCTACACCTCAAAACATGACAAACTACAGATGCTTAAATTTTATATATAAAAAGAGTCTTACAAATTTACATCAGCTTTCTGTACGTGGCATATAGCCAGAACATCCTTGAGATCTTTTCATTTCAGCTTTTTATGCTTAACTCTTATATTTTTGGGTATTCCAATTATAGCTAGAATTAACCATCAACATGTACAACATTGTATCAAAGGCATCATAGGCACCTTACAAACATCCTAAATTAGCTGTGTTAGAAAGAATTAGACATAAAATATCTGTTAAAAAACTGACCATATCATGCTGTTTATTAGTCAAGACACTAGTGGTTCAAATAGTAGGCAAATTAGGGGTTATAATGCTGGCACTGGTGAACCAGATAGTCTTTCTACTTTGTTCCATTAGAACAATTACAGGATTATTGCAATACACTTGTGTTAATTTGCACCTTGGATGACTTTCAGAAAATAGCAAACGGGATATACAAGGTGTTATATGAAGTGACAAAACTTAAACCTTGGAAAAAATCAAATTTACTTTCAAGATTAGTGGCAAATAGCCTTACAGTGACAAGAGGCATGCAACAAGAACACATACAGTGATAGCTGAAACTTGGTCAGAGTTTACATAGGTGACAGCAGGTCGACGACTGAGAGCATTTTTCCAAGAAGAAAGCAGCGAGAGCAAGAGCTCAGGAATTGAGCCCCCTTGGCAAAATGACTTGATGAGAAAAAGGAAGAAAAGTGATGAAGTCACAAAACAATGCACAAAAAAAGATATGGTTTTATCAATCACTAGACGAATGCTAAACAAATACTCTTCTCATAAGATGAAGCAGAAATGTAATTCTTATCATATGTCAAACTGCTAGACTTGACTTCAGCTTATTAAAATACTGATACAGATCAAAGTTTGAGAGGTGAGGCGGAATTTTTAACACCTCAAAAAAAATTTCCTACACAGAAAGCAAAAAAGAACGTGTGCTGAATATTTAATTACATATTTACAAAGCCAAGTCCGAGTGTGCAGGTATACAACACAAAGTCCTTGAAAGGTGTTCTCCCTTAATATTCCCAGCTTCACTTTATTCTGTTCATACTGTTGATATTTATTTTGCTGACCCTACTCCAATACTTGACACTACACGTACCTGACAGTCTTGCACAGAAATATTGTGACTATGATACTTTTACTCCACTTAAATTATCACAAGAATTTATGCCTTTTTTTACCCACCAAATGACTGTACTTGGAAGGTGTAACACAACTTATACTAGTATCCCCAAACAATAAGCAGAGTTGCATGACTACCTTGTATGGATAATTCATTTGGGCACACATTCATTCATAACAGTATCATACATTCATAAACAGTATCTTAGTTTAGCACTGTGTGTTTTAATGATATCAACATATAGTTAAAGTAATGTTTTTTGATCTACAGCTACATTTGGATTAAGAGTATTAGTAGCTGTAATCCATGGTAATTACATTTACCTAGTGTCTCAATGTTTACAGATGGGAAAGTCAGTAACTTTCAGATATATACACGTTTCTATTCCTTTTTCTGTGCTTTGTCTCTGATGCGCATCACGTTCTCTTCCCCTCCCCGCATACAGTGTGGGCAGACCTCCTCAGGTCCACTTCCCACCAGACGGCGTAATTTACCTTATCTCATGCCTTTAATCTTTATACTTTTTCCTTCCCTTCTCTTTTCCTTCTGCTTGACCATCTTGCCCAACTTGACTCTTTCCATTCTCTTCTACCCCCAATGTTGTTATTTATCCGTCCTCACACATTTTTTTTCCAACCAGCCCTTCTACAGCAACAGAAGGGCAAAAAAAGGTTGTTTACAGCTCTGAAATGAACTCAATGCTTTGGAAAAGGATTGTCAATACCAATTCACTACCCAAAAAGAAGCACAGCAGGAGAAAGTGAGCCAAGTAGAAAGATCAGCAAAGCACAGCAAGAGAGCATGTATCTGTAAGATGCAATTTTGCTGGAATTCACATGATAATACACTGGAATAACAAATACTGAATCTGACTTCTCTTTAGTTGCTATAGGAGATCCACACAGTTTAATGTCAGACCTCCAAAAGTAGGCAAGCCGTAGATAAAGAACCTTTTCTGCACCTATTAATGTAGGAATGCAGCTGGATAAACATAGCCAATTACATTATAGTGCTATTAAACTAGAGATGATACAAAAATTTAATAATCATCATCTTCAGTGTGATTTTTTCTTTAGGTTTTCAGACATCAAAATAGATACAAATACTTGTCATGCACTATGCAGATAATAAAACAAAATATGGAATCCAGCAAGGCGAAGACTAAATGATAAGGCAACAATACTACATTATTCAAATAGTCAAACGCAACAAGCCAAGTGTCAGACTATTTTTTTTATTACATGTATCACATTCAAAATTACCTGGAGTTTATGAAAAAATATGCAAGAACAAACAAACTGTTTAAACAAACACATTAGTAAGGAACACAAAAATATTTGGCCTGGGGCAAAAACTTCAAGCTTACAGGGCACCTGAAAATCTTTCTCAGTTTCTTACTTATCAAATATAAAAATGTTTCTGAAAGACAAGAAAGTACAACTGGTCTTCTCCTCATTCTACATCGTAATCGTTACATTAAACTATTATCCTGCTAACTTACACACACTTACTTTTTCTAAATTATGCATGCATATCGGTATTTAAGCCCTACAAATACGAAGGCTTTAATTTATTGTGCTTTATGTGATTAAACACTTAAATAAGGGTGGGGGTTTTTCCTGAGCTTACCCAGCCAGTTCCACTTCCTTGGGTTTTAGTGAACAGCACTGATGAACCTTGTAACACTGCCCATGATGACATCCAATTCTTTCTGTAAATATTTGTAAACAAACATAAGATAAATTGACTTGAAAGTAGACATTTAAATTGTCAGTCATTGTTGCCCAGCTGACTTTCATGTTAATATACTTAATCATATGTATGGTCATTAGTGCCATTAGTAAATCTTAATTGCTGTCATATTTGGAGACGGGAACATATGTTAACAGTCCCAGCCTGACCATCAAAGTCTAAATCAAACAAAGCTAATTAGTAGTGGAAGCAGTTCACCAGGAGAAACACCATACAATTATAATTTCAAAGGGGCTAATGTGGAATGCTCAGCCTACCGTATACTTAGAAGATTATGCCAAAGTACTGCATAATTCTGAAACTGATTGATCATATCTAACTGGGATGCACGTGTCCCATGTTTATGTAGTAAGCTCATTTACACTGGCAATAAAATATTTGCTACACATCTAAAAAAAGCAGAAGAAGAACAAATGAGTTGTTCCAGCTGTCTGACTAGTTGCTTTTATGCCTGAGTTCCTGTCCTCATGAGGTTAAAAAATAAAAGTCTTGACAAGCCCTGACAATCTATTCCCATTGCCCAAACATGAATTATTATTCAACAGCTCTCAAAGTGACAGGATGGCCATGTTGCATCTTTCTGTACAGCAGCCCAGTAATCCAGATCAATGATTCCAACAGATGCAACATAAATGGTGAAAGTATACTGTACAATAGCAGCTTATATGAGCCACAGTCCACCCTTTCATACCAAGATCTTAGGAGCAGCTCTGAGGAACCAAACAGGGGGTCAGATGTGCTGCTGAGGTGTACTGGACTAGGTCAGGGTGGCTCTGGAATATCAACTGGGTGCTGACTACTTAATCCTCAGGAAAAGCATGTATCAAAAGCCTGGGAAACACTGAACTAGATATAACACAGTATTAGACCTAAAAGATTAAATTAAAAAAATTAAAAAGTAAAAAAGCAAAAAGTAAACCTAAATTAAATCTGAGGATGTGCCGCACTAACGCAGTATTTAACACTGACTCTTTGCAAAACACCAGAAATGTAAGTTAGACAGCATTAGTTGATTATACATTATGATTTATAATGTAAATGTCTGCCTGTGAGGCAGAGAAAGGAAGTTAGAAATGAGGTCATTTATTGCCTACAGGGAGACCAAAGCTGGGCGATACATTCTGCTTCAAACCCTTTACAATTAGAGTGAAGGAAGAATTAGGGAGCACATGACATGTACACTCCTTGAAAATTAAAGGAGATTAAGTGAAAGTCTGAAAGCCCCTCTTACACCAATTCTATCCAAGGAACAAGACAGGCTACAACCTATAGAGTTTCTCTTAAATAAATCAATCAATCCCATTTTAAAGAGCTGACTCATCATCAGTACACCTTCATGAAATCACTGCCCTGTGTGGAGCCCTGGCATACATGAGCCTCTGGCTCTCTGAAGTCCATTATCTTTAGCTCACTGGGAGAAACACATACTTTGGGATAAGGGAACACTGTGTCAAACCTCTAAGGCAAATCCAGACAAAAAGTAAGAAATTGCAAAACCCAGTATGCTGTCCTAATATAAAAAAGTCAGATACGTTACACAAACCCTTATGCACATGTATTTCTAAAAGTCCAAGACTTACCGAACTTTCTTCCCATTTTCTGTAATTTTTGTCACATTCAATAACCCGTACTTCTCTTGACCCTGTAAGACAGAGTAAGACATAACAAACATAAAAGAAAATCTGCCTCTATTACCATCACAGCACTGAATTCAATCCCCCAAATAATCAGTTTTTGGCAATGAGCAATCTTTGCCCATGTTATAACTTCACGAAACTGTCATAAGTACATTTAAATATGCAAAAATCAAAATTCCTCTGGGAAAGAGCTCATGACCATTCAGAGGGTAAAAAGTTTTTCTTCTCCAAGGCCTAGGTTCTTTGGACAAGCCAAACTAAATCATTTGTGGTACTAGACAGTGGAAATTTTAAATGTAAATTTATAATGATTTGTGTAATAGCACACTTGTGTTTGTGTCCTTTACTTAAAAAGGAGACGGCTGACAAACAAACAGCCTAAATTCTCTGACAAAATTCTTCTAAGGTATTCTAACATAATTGCGTATTTTAAATAAAACATGGTTGAAATGCATAAAAATATTAACATATTCATTTCAAAAACAGATGAGTGAAACATTTCTTTGATGTCCTACTTCTTCCTATCCCCAAGCAAAGTATTAGAATTTTAAACTACTTAGTTATGTCTTGCTGATGAAAATCATTTATATTGGTATGCCTCTGTACAATTTTGGAGATCAGTCACTGAATAGTGGAAAAAGAACACTGCTGAACAAGAAGGGCAAGTTTCAAATATTTGGAATTAATATTTCTAGTTTCTATGCAAAAATAGTAACATATAAAGGAATGTTTGAAAAAATATTCTAGGACAAAAAGGAAAACCATCAATTTATACCATTTGTGACTCTCAAGAAGAGGTAACAAATTCAATCATTTTCCTCTGTCACCCCAGACTTGTCCTACTAGTGAATGGAGCTAAAGGAATGTTAAATTAATTTTTTAAAATCAATTCCTTTTCAATAACAGCTTATAACAGTTCCTAATTTAAGAACTAAGCTATTAGTTGAAACTATCAACTAGGGAAAGGATCCAAATTAGTTTTATCATAACAAAAATGTCCTCAATTCTAGATCCAACGAAAATAGAAGATATATTCTCTCCAGCATTCTCCTCTAAATCTCAAATTTAAATGAACCATAACTGCAGAATACAATAACAAAAAGAAGTTTTTTTGCTGGAATACTGTGACAACACTTTTAACAAAGACATAGATCTGTTTTTCATTAATCTTAACAACTTTACCTACATGTGTCAAGCACAGCACATAAAATACAAAAAAGACATGTTTTCAAGGATAATAGTGCTTAGCTGGTGGTTCAGGTGTTATTTCAGTCCAATGGTAACTTACTCAATCTAATATCTCCATTGGGCTGGAATGCTTTCCCAAGCCAGTGATATATACATTATTTTCCAAAACTGGTATTTTCAATAGAAGAAATGAGTCACATCCCTCCCCCACTCCCCCCAAAAAATTAGCCCATTCTTTAGATCACTTTATTTGTGATCCATGCAGACCACCACTAACAGTCCTATGCACTGCACCCTTCTAACAAATCTTTGGCTTTAGTAAGTGAAACCGCCTGTCACCATCTTTCACAGTGACTGAGCAACCCATGCCCACTTGCTCAAATACATTTATGGTTTTAATAAATTACTCATGGTGGAACCAGTGGGAATGCTCCAGAGAAGAATTATTCAGAAAAAGTATCATGATGCCCTACTTAGCAGTAACACTAGGGGGTACTAATGGGAAAATTAACATAATCAGGGAAAAGGAAGTGGAAAGCAAGTTAAGGCTCAAAATACACAAAAATTCACCAGCTTTCTTTGTAATATTTAAGTCCCAGGGGACAACTAAAGAAAATATGTGGGGCTTTTTTCTATTATCTAAACCAGCAGTAAGTTCTTCTACAAAATACAATTTTAATAATTCAAGGCCTGAGCCATATTTAAGGAAATTAGAATATATGCAGCAGTAATTGCTCGTGTATATGGCTATCAACTATGCTTGCTTAATAAACAATGTTTATTTTAGTGTGGAAAACTGTTTGAAGAGTTGTAAGAATGGATCAGCATGAACAAGGCAGAGAACTATTCCTCTGTGTGCAGAGTAAGAATGAAACATAAGTTGTGCCTTTAATGCCCTGAGCTACCTACTAAAGGGCTGCTAAGGGCAAATATTTCAATGCTATTGCAGTACAGTTCCAGAATTTAAAAAAAGATTAAAACTTCATTTTTTGAGTTATTTCCCACTGTTTAAAAAGCAATGATCACATTTAAAATAAAAACTGAAGCAAAAAAATCTGTTAAACATTCATAACACGTTTAACAAGCTTAAGTCTTCCTCCCCAGAGTTATTCTGCTAAATCAAAACCACAGTTTATTTATGCCAGATCCTCTTTGTCTTTTCAAGGAGACTGAAACACAAGTAAGAAATAAAGATATCAAATACTGCAAACTAATACTGACTACTGACAGTGAGAGATTCTGCGAAGAGGGGGAGTTTGTTTCTGCTTTTACCTTCCAAGTTGCTAGGTCAGAAGACATGACTGTTGGATGAAGTTCTACAGAATTTGACGTAACTTTATTACACAGTGAATTTTTAACTTAATCTCCTATCACCAAGCTGTATTTAAACCAAAGACATTTACATTTTTTCTGAAAGCACAGTTGGGTGCAATGCATTCCTTTTAAAATGTAAAGCCTTCAAATAGTTTTATCCCGTTATTTTTTCTCAATAACAAGCAGGCTTACCATCAATTATCTAATCATGAATAGCCCGGTTTCTACAACATCTACTTATCTATTTAAACACTTTGCATACTGACTGTGGCTTGATGCTTTGGTGAAGAAGGAGAGGACTCATTTTCAGGAAAACTGGCCTTAGAAGCAGTTGATGATTCCTATAAAATTCAAATAGGCAACAGAAGTTATTATTATCTCTGTTACAATTCTTTTAATTTTTTTTAACCCTGAAGACACTTTCTCTCTATTTATACACACTCACACATTACAATAAAAAGGTACTTTTTTTTAAGCATTCATGATATTGTCAGATAGTTATTTTATAAACCTGCTTACTAAATAGTGTTCTTACAAGATTTACAGACAACACTCAAACTGGGTTAATTAGCACACATCCATTTGAAAAAATTATTAATACATACTGTATCAGCTTAAAGCAAAGCTTTCATCCTTTTTAAGGGGCACTTTTTTTACGACATTGCTATCAATGACATTGCTATCAAATTAAGAAGGACATTTATAATACTAATTTATTACAGGGCACCACGTAATAAATACCAAGATTTTAAAGAATAAATTATGTCTCTGTGTGGTTAGTAAATATAAGATTAGTACAATAAATTGTTATACATGTCGAAAAGCATATACCAGCTCTATTCATTTTTGTGAGTCATGATCATTAATTTCCTTAGAATCAAGCACTGAAATTTCTAGAGATTCAGGTTTTTGTTTTAAACAAAATGTTAACTATGAATCAAAAGAAGAGAGTACTGTATCTCTGAAAACGAGAAAGATTGCCCATCTGGAACCAAAAAAAAGGCATGTGCATTTCCTCTGAAGTAATGATTGCATTGCACAAATACACCACTTGAAAATCTGGTAAAGAATTTCAAGCAGAAGAAAAATGTCACTTGTTCTCTGTTACTTTTAACACATTTCTCCCCTCCCTCTTTTTAATTCCCTTGACAGCTCTCCCAAATTCACTTTGCTTTTCCAGCATTACATAACACTCTGCTTGCCCATGCTTTAAAATCCATTTGTAAATCTACCTACAGAAGTCCACTAGTTCTTTTAGTAGCATAAAAACAGAGAACATTAGCATTTCTAAGAACAGCCTAAATGTTCCAAGTTTTCAGATGTCCGGGGGGGGGGGGGGCGGGGGGGGAATGTTCAAATTAAGGAAATCAACATCCCTCCCAAGAAGGTATTTTTTCCTCTGCTTACCAAATTTTTTAGCTGATGGCTATATACAGATATGTGCCACAGCCAATAAACAGTTAACAAGTACATTTGATACCATCAAATTCTCATCAGCCATGGCAACCCATACTTTCACTCTGACACATTTCAAGCACTCTTTTGGCTGGCTTATTTTCATAGAATTGAGTTGTTTTTCCAGGAAAAACAAATAAGGAAAATAAAAAGAAAATAGCTTCCCCACGAGTTAGCGGTTAATATGCCTGTCCAGCTAAACATCAGTTGGTTTTGTTTCTATTTTATTCTGAATTTGAGATAGCTTTCATACACTAAGCAGCTCTGGAACAAGAAATCTAGTATTTGTGGTCAGGAACTATTCCCTTTTCACACACTAATTTAAAGCAGTATATGTAACAGTGTGCCTGCCAGTGGTAATAAAAATGGGTGCATCAACAAAATTTGTCTTTCCACAAAACACTAGTTTATTGCTCCACTACACATTTTTAATTTTCTGAAAGCATTAACATTGTGCTTCATATGAACTATACAGTCTCCTCAACATTAACAAATGCATGCTGCCTGCATGTTTTGAAGCTGTTAAAAGAACATTAAGCTATGACGTAGACTTTACAAATGCGGCTCCTATATACCGTTTCCTTTGGTTATTACACTAGACATATATACATTTGCATGTTTGCTTCACTAGGTTTAAGGTTGTGGTATTTGAACACTGTGTCTTGAAGAAAAGTAAACGGCTTCCCTTATCCAATGTTTTACAAGAGCTTCTTCATTCAGTGCAGCACTACATAAAGTTTGTTCCAAAAGAGACGTAAATCTTATGCCAAAAAATGAAAAGGTAAGTATTCCTTTAAAAGCAAGGCCAAAACCTTAAGCTATCTCCAACAGAATTGTTCATACCTGTGAAGTGTAAACTGCACATGAGGCTAGAAGTGTCCACTCAGCTTTGATTTATCAGGACTCCGTCTAGGCTGTCTCTCACGCAGTGCCACAACACACTCAGTACAGAAAGATGCATAAGGAGTCGCTGGGAGGGGAAAGGAGCAGTAGAGGGACCTCACAATTGCTCAAACTAAACTAATGTGTACAGGTGCAAAGTCTCCAGCCAAGCACGGTGCACTGCCTCCTCAGCACCACGTATGATATATTCTAAACTGACAGCTCAAAAGCTTAAGATCAAATCCAATAAAACCTATTCTGAGGAACTAAGCCAACTCATGACAACCCACTCTCCTACACTCCATTTCAACAAGGGAAGTCATTAAAAGTTACCAGAAACAACAGGTCAAGCAAGTAACATTCCAGGCAGCAGATCCGTTTTCATTACAACTACTGTGTTTTGTCCACTTAAGTTTGTCTTTGACATCTGTGATTACACAGGCCCACTTACAGGCTTTTCTCCATACTCCCAAATCTACATTCATTTTATTTTTCCCTGTATCTTTAGAAAAAGGGAGCTTTCAACACCATTTCCTGGTATCTCATTCTGAGTAGCCTGTGCTAAGATTTCAGCATTACAAAGTATTTCAGTTTCCATTCATCTTGGGACGGACTGCTGCGAAGTTACAGAAACCAGCAAGTCACCACCCTACAACACCCGTTTAGTTCCTCCCCACTCAGCTCACGTCAACTCTCCTCACCCACGGGCAGACTGTTCCAACACAAGCAGAAACGGCTGGGACAAAAAAAACCCAAAAACCAACCAAACTGAAGACAGACAGGCAGAGGGAGAGCAAGGGAAAGACCCTGTCTCCTTGCTGGCCTAAACAGCATGTTACTACTGTACAGCCCAAAACAGACTATCAAGAACATGCCCTAAGAACAGGCAGAAAACAGCTTTTGTTGTTACTGATCCGCAGCTCTTTTCAGACTAAACTCCCAACTCAGCCCTGGAGGGGATCAAAGCCAAGCGTTTCAGCACTTTCAGTACTGTTCTCTGTCCTTCAATAACAATATTACAACCCCGCTGTAACTACACACAACTTTTCCTGTTTACTTGAGATATTACAGTGCAGATCAACAGAACAGACATTAAAGGGACAAATCCACTATATAATACTACTACTTCTATCTTTAAAGCATTACTTCTGTCTTTAAAGCGTAATTTTTACTTTAGCAAATGCAACTTTTATTTCAATTCTAGGAATATTTCAGTTACTCATCTGCAATCTTTCAGGTGTATTCCTGCTTGGTGTTTCCTACACTTAAAACATTCAGGCATGAAATATCACCATACCTTACATGAGAACCTCACCCACATCCATAATTCTTGACTTCAAACCCTAATTACACTCCATAGCCTAAACTGAATTGGGAGATTCCCAATTCAAAGTAAAATAGCTGTACACACCAAACCCTGAACTAACACTAGTTAAAATACTTCAAGGATAACAAGAAAAGAGCTACTACTCACAAAGTAACAGTAGTAAAGTTATCAAACAGCCCTTGGTTTCACTGAATGTTATACACAATGGTACAACAGAATGAAAGAAAAAAGAGATTTCAGAAATTCATGCATAGTCATTTCTGTTAGATTAAACACGTCACATATCCGAAACAGTTGGTATTCCAGCATGCTGTTTAACTTGCTCCTACCTTATCGTTGGTGTCCAACACAATTGTGCTGTGCCTCCATTTTGTTAAAACTATTGGTTCTTGTAGCCTCCTGTCCAGACTCCTACTCTTTATTATATCTCTCTGCTGCTGTGGTGAAGCATTATACTAAAGAAGAGAAAAATCAAACTATAAGTAGAATCTAATTCATGCAAACAAGACCTGGACATACCGTTCATACACCTTAACAGTGCAAACTTTCAGATTCCTGATGTCACCCAAGGGTGTGAAAATTGCCTTGGTTTTATCTTGCATTTAGTCTTCAGAACTGCCCTTTCTACTGTAGTCCTCTCCGAGGCAGTAACTAAGACTGGCCTGTTGGGACAATGCTCTCCCTTGGCACATAGATGTTTGATTCATTGTGCAACAGATTACTGCTAGTTTTGCAACCAACCAGCATATTGAGACCCACCAATGAATTAGAATGAATACAAGATTTAAACATTCACTGTTCATATTGCACTGACAGTACTATACCACCTGTCCAACTCTTGTCTAAGAAAAGGAAAACCCTGTTATCCTGCAGTAAGGCATTTAGATTGAGAGTTATGATTGCTTGGGTACAGTTCGCTTTGATGCAAAGGTTTGGGATGCCTACGAGAAGAGACACGTGGGTGAAGACTTGCTTTTTCAGAATAATCACATCGAATTCTTTACAAAAGGATTAGCTGGTGTGGAATGTACATAAGCACAGAAAATAAACATTTAGCAGGGAATAATTTTAAGACTCAGCAGGGCTGTAATAGCCAAGGAGACAAGGGTTTTATCATAACATAGGTTTTCCAATAACTCAAGAGCATCCGAAGATGCACAGGCTGAGAAAATGTGAAGGCCATGAGAAGGACCCAGCATTTAATTAGATCTCAGCATTGCAGCCTACTTATTAGTAGCATTGCCATTTTAAATCATCACCATCAACACTGAGATAGCATTATAAAGAATTATAAAAATATTTCAAACAAAGTTTAATACTGAAAATACAAACAAGAAAAGACAACATCAATGTATGGGTTTGGGGTTTTTCTTTTAAAGTAATTAAAAACCTCATTCTTTCTATTCAGCATCAGAAGACTAAAATCTGCACATAGCAAGAAACAGAAGGCACCAAAGACAGAATAACCTAAACCTACACGTACCAACAAAGCATGGCAAGGTTTAACCCAAATAATGTAAATGCTAAATTTAAGCTAAATTGCATAACACAGTTACATTTATTGCCCAACTAAAGAATCAGCATTATTACTGCCATGGCAGACCCTATGCTTGTGTTAGCTTTGTATTTTACTATTAATAGAGTTCATGCTCCATAAATCAATAGATGCTTAAAAGGTAGGTGATAACTTCAGTGTTTCATTAAATTATTTCAATATGCACAACAGTAGTAAAATACTCCCAAGCAAATGGGTCTTGCAGTACTGAGAATAAAATTTGGCAGTTCATGCACAGACAGTAATGAATTGGTTGTCACTGTAGAGATTCACTTCTGTGATTGCACTGACTTTGTATTCGGTTCAGCACATTTACACTCACATGACCACTGCTTCCTTACAGTGGTGAGGTTTAAGAAACTCTGTTTGTTCCCTGTTAAAGCTGAACCACCATTCGTGCTGCAAGGAAACTAATACCAGCTTACCTTCTTGTTATGGAAGCATCCACTCAGCAGACTCAACCTGTGTCAGCAAGCTAAGCAATATGCAGCAAACTTGCCTGTATTACAACTAAAATTCAAACAATTTTCAGTGAAACTATGTCTAAATCACAGAAGGTTGTCACAAACCGTGTGCCTTGCAGCAGTTCTAAAGCATTTAAGTAAGCAAATCAAATATATTTCTTGCTATGAAACAGAACCATTTATTTCAGAAATATATAAACACACTTCAGTGACACTGGTGAATATTATTTATGGAAATCCTCCATGCACTTTCCATTTGAGTAACTTGAAGAATTTAAGTTTAAACAGTCAGAGACTTATTTTAAAGTAATTTTCCTTGAATTCAAACCTATATTATGAGTTGGGATATAGGCACAAGCCTAACTACAGGTGATCTATATTTAAACGGTGCCTTTGATACCATCACAAGCCACCAGGAGTCAACTTAACTAACAGACAACCCCATCTTGAAGGAGAAAGGACCTTTAAAGTAATACGAAATTCTAGTTTTACAAAACATTTAACAAGAAAGCAAAGCAACAGTATGTGGAGCTCATTAACAAAGTACTGCTAACAACTAAGAACACCGAGCCATGTATCTTAGCAGCTTAAATAATTTGCATTGGTGATACAATCAGTGTTAGCAAACTAACAAATCTTTAAAAGGAACATTTTACTTTTTTGCCCCATTTTCTCACAGTAGAGGTGTCAAGTGAACATTTTTCGCTCAAACATTTATGGGGTTGGGGAGGGTGGTGTTTGTTTTATTCATTACAAATAGTAGAACACACTACTAAGGGGAAAAAAGAGAAAGCTTGTGTATTTCTGGGCTCAATACAAGCCTCTACTTTTAAAATAAATGGATTGATCTGTGATGCCCAAAGAAAATCACAATGAGATACAGATACCATTTCAGACTCTGCATTATCCAACTGAACTAGCCATCCTCTAGACGGGGTACAGTCCACTGGCTAGAAAGAATAGAGAGAAGTAACCAGAGCTTTCAGCGACCAGGTCAGATGCCTACAGCCCTGCTACTCTTTGGTCTGCTGCACCATCACCACCTCTCCCCACTAATCCTCCTAATTCCAAAAGCCTTACAGAACAGTTTCAGGTCAGATTAACTTATTGACACTCTATAGGTTCTCCCACCTGCATAGCTGTTGTCTCTCCTACAGGTATTTGCAGGGATATTTCCCACTGTTTATCAGCAACAATAAGCAACTAGGTTGGGCTCTCCTTCCCTTGTGCAAAATCGTATTTTTACATAACTCTGAGCAGGCTTTCTATGCCTAAACCTTGGTGTAATCTTGAAGACAGAGATCAGACAAGAGCCATACAGTGCAGTAAAATAGACCCATTCCAGACTACACATTGCCTGGTAGGACGATCTCTGCAACACCATGTGCCTTAACATTGCACCCAAAGGAGATGTTATTGTCTTCTTAATTTTAAAGCTTTTGATAATGTAGCACAGAACTCCAAATGTGCACGCTACTGCTCCTTGAAAAACCTCCACAAATTCAAACTTGACCCATTACATTAACCCCTCCGGCACATCACCTCAGTTTGCTCCCCATTTCATTGGGAGCATCTCCTATCAGGAAGGGAAGACATGAGCAAGTTGTTCATACTCTGACTGCATACACCAAGTAACACAGACTTCTTGTAACAACTCTGGGCGTAGGGTAAGGAAACCAGTGCTGTAAATTTAGGTCACATGAGGTTATTTTCATTGCTGAATTTGCTCAATGCCTTCACCAGCTACTTAAAAGCCTCCTTTGCCTTTGTATAAAAATTTCTAACCCTCTCAACTGGCCAAGTGATTTATACTTAATTTTAACCTGATACACAGCATGGCTCAAGGCTCTGTCCTAGCCTAATTGTAACTGAAATAAATATGACACCTCTGAGTTATTTGTAGCAGTTGTCCCCATTCTTATGGAGATGACACAGATCTGTCAGCTTTAAGAAACAAAAAAAAGATTCTTCTTCGCTTGTGTTAACATCATCCTCAGCCAGATGAAAGGAACTGGGTGGGTGAAGGGAGAAAAAAGTGAAACTTGGTAAAGACCAGAAGTTAAGCATTTTACTCTGCCTTCTTGCAGTCAGAGATTAAAACAACAGCACTTAAAAATATTCTGAAATCTGAGTACCTTTATATATTCTACATTATTATTTCCAGTTGTTCCAATAGAATGTCTGAAATCAAAGATAAAAAAAAATTACAGTTGCCTCAGAGCAAAACCACTCTCCAGTGCTACTGCTGCCACTGGCTTCGAATAAACTTTTTGGTGCTGTGATTGACTTAACACCTGTTACAGGTTTTGCTTTTCTGATCAACTACATCAATTACAAACTTTTCTTTACCTACATAAAAGAAAAAAAAGATTTTTTGTCTTTTTAAGAATTTCATCCCTACCCCTTCCACTCTCTTTCTTTAGAGAAAGATGACTCCTCATTCTCTGCCATAAGACATCTGGGTGGCAGCAGTTGGAGGCATCAGCCACACTGAAAGAACAGAACCTATGGAGAACAAGGAGACCACTGGGACAAACAGCTGGATCTCAAATGTAGAAGTGACTGAAAGACACCTCTGTATAACCGACTTCGTTCACTTTGCTGTCTTGGACATCCACCACTTCACCTTCTAACCCTCAGGATCATTAAGACTGCTGATCTTTGAAGAAGAGCTCCAAGTCAGCACTGATTGCCACAGGCCCTGCTGCTTGCCCAAGCAAAAGCTGGGGGCACTTCCCCCCCCCTTCTTATTTGGGAGGAGGGGAGGGGAGGGGAGTGGGAACCACCAAACGAAGACCAGACCAAGCCTCTTGGAAACAAATACAGACATTAAAGAGAAAGAAAAAACTTGACTGCCTTCTCAGACGTATCTCAGGTTTGTCGTATCACCTGCACTTTCGTCCTTAACAAACCTCTAGATCCTCACATCAGCTGAGACTATTTCAACTTTTTCCAAGCAATCCCAAATTTTATAACAAGAATATGAAGATTATTCACTATTGCTAACAATACTGTTCAGTGCATTGACTTACAGTAGATAGTAGTGCCAACACACATGATGTGCTACCTCAAATCAAATAGCACTGCTCAGAACAATACCGGTTGACATCGACCATAAGACAACCAGACCCTATTTACACATTCTCATCTTTTTCTTTCACCATTTAGATCGCATAGTATCATCCTGATATTACCAGCATCATGTTTTTTGTAATTTTTCATATAGCGTTCTCTGACAACATAGCATTCAGGTCTCCAGCAGAAAAATCAGTCGCATGAGTATCAGAATTGAGGCCCCTGAGCTCCAACTTGATGTTGACAGTGCACAGAGTGAATTAACAGACTGCTAGTCTCATAAGACAGCCAAAAATGAAGCTTCTCTACCTAGCAACTCCTCTCGGGATACAGTGAGAGAAACTAATGCTGCAGGAACTTCTGAGAAGAGAAAGTGTAATTGCAATATCAGTCTGTAAATACCAACACCAAAACTATGAGTTCACCCCAGATGCTTATAGTATAAGCATTTTCTTTCAAAGTCTACTCTTGGATCAGAGAGCTCGGTCAGAGGATGGCCAATCCTCATGCTTTTATGCCAGATATCAGCCTAGGAAAACATTGTGAAAATCTGAGAGACCATTAATTGGTGTCTCAAATTTTTATTAGGTTTACCTCTCTTCCTCCCCTTTGAGCTACTTATTGAATATTTATTACATAGTTTTCTCTCGCTTTTTTGTGATTTTGATAATTACCTTTTTAAACTTTAGAAATTAGAGGCCAATTTAACTTTCCCCCCCTTAATACAGGTTTCTCATTTGCCTGAATTATAAAACTCATATTAGAAAACTATTAGGCTACAAACCTATTCTAGAAACCTTTCTCAACATCATTCAGATATTACTCATTCACTGCAGGAAATAAACATATTTTATCATAGTAAACTACACAGAAAAGAACTTTTATTTGCTGGTTTCCTTCTTTCTTTTTTTTTTTTAATAATTGGCAAGAACCAACAGCTGAATGTAGCAGAATGCATAGGAGAAAACGCAAAGTCTTTTGCAAGGTTTAGTACAAATTATGGTTGAAGATTATTATCTGTTTTGCAGAATAATTCAGTATGTTCTTCTGTTCCAGTGCAAAAAGCTGGGTCACACTCATCATGAGTCTTAACAGACTTTTCAGCAGTTGACAAAGCTACTCCATCCGAGATGTCATTTTTAGCCAGAGGCATTCAGCTGTTCCTAGATGTTATTGAAATATACATGACTGGAGGGCTTTCTATGAGACTGTCTAAAGTAATTTGTTTTGCAACTGCCTCCCCACCCCTCCCCAACATATACCCTCACAATTTTTAACACACATACAAGAATACTGGAAGTATTACTCCCGAGCATGTTCACATTTACAGTTATTAGCTCAGCTAATGTGCTATTTCCAGAAACCTCCAGATGATTTTTAGTTCCAATGAAGTCCAGATTATGAAGAACCACCTAACAAAAGTTTTCTCTTCTTTTTCTGGTTTAACAGCATTACATGACCATGCTATTCCATCACTTTATTTCACAACAAATTTTTGAAGGCAATATTTAAACTAAATACACTGGGGAAAAACTGACCACGAGTAGGTTTTTTTTCCTAGTAACTTAGTTTTCATTTACACAAGAGTTACAATGCTGAAGTCTTTCTACAGTTTCCTCTCACCATTCATGAGTTTTCCATATAGATTATTTTTCTTCAAAGCAGTTCTGTGGTCTATGTTGTCTTTCTAATTCATTTGTTCCTAAGCGCTTTTAGAACCAGCTTCAGTAAGATTTTCAACAGACTCATCTTTAATCATGCTTCAATTACGCACAAGTGTATGCTGTATGTTCTTCAGGTATATAGTTACATAAACTAGCTAAACCTTTTACTGAAAATATTTACTCTATTCCACAGCATTTAAAGTTAAAAGCGAAAGATTTCTGGAAATACATAGGCTCTTGGACCGTGAATCCAAGAGTCAATTGCTCATTTACTTCTGTTAAACTTGTATTTGCTGCCACCCAAAAATTTACTAGTTTCAAGAAGGAATTAAAGAGTACATTCTGCCCAAATGGCTCATAAGAAATAATTTTCAAGGAAAATTTGTAACAGCAATATATGACAATTTTCATAGAAACAAGAACTAAAGGTCACAAACACCAAAAGAGAAGCTATATTTCATTCTGTAGGTGGCTATTGATACAACGGAGCTCTGATATTTGTTTAGAACCACTAGAATATCATGCACTAACACACAAATACATCCCTTTATGCTAATATGCCTCAGGTAACAGTTCTGGATTATCTTCATAACTTACTGTAGTTGGATTAAAACCAACTTAATTCGCTATTTAGCTCAAATCCAAACCCAACCTATTTTAGTGGAAAGCAACTTCTTCACAGTCAAAACTTTCTGCATTGCAGAAGTCACATAATTAAGTACGCAAGACATTATTCCCCAAAATTAACTTCAGTTACACATACTGAACTAACAATTGCTTCTGGTAAAACCTGGTCTAGCAGATTTTCAGACTTCTAATTAATCTAATAGCTAATCAATAGCTAAGTAGCTTTTAAAACCAATAGTTAGAAATTACCTTGTCAGGTTTGTGTATGTTAAAAAATTTAAGTTACCTAACACCTTAGACCACCATCGGAGAATTCACAAAGTTAACTCAACTCTTCAGTGACTCAGATACAAATTTTTACTGATGTAACAAAACTGCCTAGTGTATAGACTCATTCATCAATTTCAATGTAAATATTTTCTCACAAATATTATCAAGGCACTGTCTATCAAGGTTGCTCCTTTCTAAGTGGAAGTGACTTAGGACACCGATTTTTGGACTGATGAAACAATAATTGAGAAACATGCTCTTTCATATACACACAATTCTGTGTGAAACTTTGGGGGTTTTTTTATGGTCACCTTAATATACAGGATTGAACAAACATCCTAATAGCAGGAAAGACGTATACAACTACATCATTTTGACAAATGTCCTATCGTTTTTCAAAGTGAAAATGAGAATTAAATAGTATTAGGTACATCCTCAGACTACCAAGTGTCCCCAGCTCTGTCACTTTCCTACAAATTCCTATTTTCATTACAAAATTAATAAATACCAGAACACACTTCTGGTGAAATTCTGTCAAAGATACCACAAAACTCTGCTGAAACTTTTTTTTTTTCCAACACCTGTTGAAAAACACCTAAATCACGAAATTTAGAAATCCATGACAGAAAAATAATGCATTTTGGAGGGTACTAAAAATAGACTACAGTTTTTCAGGAACATTTCGTAGTAAAAAAAATTATTTTTTCCTGTAGAGGTTTTCTTTATCACAACAAAAATCACAAGATATTATTCTGCAGCCTTGCATGAAAAGCTCAGTTCAGCAAAGATACAAGATCCTCTTTGACATCTGAATAGTCACATACATACATTTTTTATGTCCTTGAGTATATTTTCTTCTCTTCACAATCAGAAATTCCACAAAAACACAAGAAATAACCAAGTGAACTATGTAAGTTCTCTTGTTGTGAATAACACCCATTAAAGACCCCACAGAACATTTATTGAGGAGGAGGGGAAAGCCCCAAGTTGTCAAAGTTTCTTTTTTAGGTCACTCACCTTAGGTAACTCCCATTCAGACCGGGAACCATCAGCACTGTAGTAGTATGGTCTACCTTGTTCATCTGCATGTTTTATCCACTGTAGAAAGAAATGTGATGATAGGAAATGTAATCAGAGTGACAGTCATAACATAGTAAATCTCTGATACTTGGGATTTAAAGTTAATTTTTAATAAAGTGCCATCCACTTCAGCAGTGTCTAGTGCAAAACCTCCATTAACTAACCAAGGTTATTTAGCAATGAGAGCAACACAGTTTTCAGCTTCCTGAATTGGGTTCACTTATATTTTTGCCTTCTGTAACTCCTCAGAATAGTCCTGCGATATCACACAAGAGCTTGTGATAAACAGATATTTTTGAAGATAGCATATCTCACTCTTATCAACATTACGGTGTCAATTTAAAGAGGCACAATCTTTGAATCAGATCTGTGTAAGGATTTTATACATAAAATTACAGAATTACAAGAAGCTCAACCAGCAACTGGTGATAATTTAAGATATAATCGGACTTGTTGAACAACTCTAGTTTTAAAACATCAACAGGAACACGAGATGCAGTTCCTAAACAAATCATGACGAAGGTGATATAATTTCTGTGACTTCTATAACCAACTCCCACAATCAAAGCGGTAAAACTACAACAACTGTGACTAGTTATGCAGAAAGGAAAGAACTGTAATGAGCAAAAGTCTACAAGAAAATCGCACAAAAACATGCACAGAAACGCTCACAGCAAGACTCTTGGATCAAGCAGGTTTCACAAGATTGCCTTCCAATAAACTGTTTGTGATAGGAAACACTGTTTTCTATCAATCCCAGTTCAATTTTAAAAAAAAGTTTGCATATTTGCCAAAGCATAGGTATGTGCTCTACAGATGTTTAGCAGAAATAGATTAAGCAGAATAAAATTCCAAAAGTGACATAAAACTCAATTATTTAAAAGACTTCTTTCAAAAAAAACTTGCATACATCAACAGGAGAAGAAGAGGTGGTGCTATAATACTGTAAACAAACTACTGTTTCAATGAACACTTCTTGATGTTAGAAAAACAAAATGCAACTTCAGTGAACAATTAGAAAAATGGACTGCTTTACAAATATAAACAAATATTGTCATTTATCCTACATGGGAGAAATTTTTATGATGTGCCCAGAACCACAGTAAGTTGTCAGTAGCAATTAGGTAATCAGAATAAAACATAAATCTGCTGATACAGCTGTAGTTTAATTAAGGGGTTTGTCTACATCTGAAAGCAGTACTGAAAATCTCTAGTAAAGTAAAGGATGAGACCAATAAAGCAGCATTATTTTCAGTTATAAACCATCCTAACTGGAAGGCCTACGTAGACAAGAACAGCTCTTAAAAGACAGTAAGAAAAACATTATATTGGTATGAAGTTCATTGCTGAAGTGTAACCAAGAGGATGGGGGAGGGCGAGAATTAAAAGAAAAAAAATTAAGCATCATATGTTCATTTAATATAATCTGATACCCAACTGGAAATAAAGCTTTCTGAATAGTAAAGAACATACATACGAAGAAAAAGCCAGTTCAGTTCCTGAAGTTTCATGCGTATTTAAAAAACAAAAGGAAATACTGCTGAGGTATGCTTTTCACTTCTAGAAATGAAATCTGTATTTCTAACGGTGAATTAGTGGAAAAGATTTAGAACACGTGATGAGAAGAAGGAAAAAGTACCTTTTCATTAGTATAGTCATTGGTATATAAGGTTTGACCATGTTCATCCAACTCTTCTGACCAACCCTTTGGAGGAGAACCATACTGACTATCTGACTGGCTGTAACAAGAACTGTGGTCGTTTTCTTCTGATGAAAGACGCTACAAGTAGTCAGAAACATACAAGGCAGTTTTGAGAATGAAAGCGCTTTAAAATCTGAAAGATCAATGATTATTTGACTAGAAAGAGAATAGTAATAAATTGCAGGGAGTTCACATTTTTGTATCTTACATCAGAGAATAAGAGATGCATTTTTTACAGTACAGAAATATTTGATATTTCCTAGGCAATTTAAAATATTTTCAGAACAACTGGTTTGTATTGATACAATTTTTTTAATTCTATATACCAGATTTCAGCTACTCAAATTTAAACTCCGATCTTTTTGCCGATCTAAATTTTATTCCCACCAATTTACATTACTGAATGATGAAGACAGCTTTAGTAATCTGCATCGCCCAAAATAACTTGGGAGACCTACTATCCTGGTTTTCTGGCAACAACCCAGCATTCATAACTAAATCCTTTTCTTCCCTTCCCAAATAGTATCTGGAAAGACAATAATCGTTAAGGACAACTTGAATCCCCAGTTGCATCTTCGTAAGTCAATTTACAGTACTTGTGCAATGCATCCTAAAATATTAGGAATTTCCACTCTCCTTCCAACTCTGATGCATGTGACAAGGAGCAATGCAAAAGCAATGTTTTCTACCAGGCACAGCTAGCTGAGGTGTGGGATTATTTTCTGAAGGTAGACGTGAATTATAACGTAAGGAACAAGTTTGACGTGTAAAGTAGAAAAAGATTTTGCACACACATGTCAAACAATTTCTGTTCCCCCACATATTTTGTTCATCTCCTTGCTAACATATTGTAGTTATTAGTCAGAGCATCCACTCTGTGCATTAAAAAAAAAAAATCTCACTGCATTCATCTCCCACAACAATATCCCTATGCCAGAGTATACTGAGGAATTCAGTGCAGATTTCCTTTCACACTATCTTGGATCCTCGGCTAGTAGGAGGCATACCACTTAAGAGCGAACACCTCCTGCTATTCAGAAATGATGATAGTTTAATATAGACTACAATAACAAATATAAGGCTTTTTAAGAAAACTATAAAGCAGGAGAAAGGCAGAATTTCAATTTTAAACTAGAAAAAACCTCTCCTGAAAAGCTTAAATCTTACCAAAAAATATCCAGGTATCAGAAACGCACCAGTTTTTAAAAGTCAAGGGTTTTTTAGAGCCTACGTGTTCAGCAACATTTCCAAATTATTATTACTTAGGTTTTTGGTGTTACCTTTCTGAGTACCTTACCACTTGTGACACAAACTCCCTACGCTGACACAAACCAGCTTACCAAGCACAGCAAAACCCATGGGAAATTTCTGGGTCATTAATAAAGTAACATGAAAAATATAAGTGTCCTCTACAGCCTACAGAATGCAAGCATCTAGACTATGGATTAAACAATGCCACCTCTCTTTGCACGTGGGGTAACATGAAATTCCAAAGTGCCAATTTCTAAGCACCTGGGGGGGCGGCGCTGCAGGGGGGAAGGTCTTCAGTCCCATTTTTACACTTGAAGAATTAAGACTAAGGAGTTGGTAAGAGTGCTATTGGCCCCATTTGAACTACTGTTTTATAAGATAGCTGTATTGTATACACATATTTAAGATTACATTATGTTTTAATGGTTAAATATTAAAGTGCATTGACATTTGTTCGAAGTAGTAGACTTTGGACATTTTTATTATTACTATTAACAGGAATTATGACCTAATAACATAATGCATTTGTACTTGCCTCTTCCAAGCAACTCCTGATACTGAGGAAGCACTGTGCACATGTAAAACTAAACATAAGTCTTAAAAATGAAAATTCTCTTAGAAAAACCACTCTCGTTCAGTAAAAATGACTGTTAATGCGTCTATCTGTAAGGCACCCATGTAATAACAGTCTTGATGTTTCAAGGCTTAACTAAGCTCACATACTATACAATGTTGGAATTTAGCCTTTCCAGACCTAAACTTCATGAGTTGTTACAAAGTTTAACAAGCCAAGGCAACCCTTGTCCCTCAGCTAGTAGGAACAACTGCTAAAGCCGCATCAATAGGCAGCTGGACAGGCTGGATCGATGGGCTGAGGCCAGTTGTATGAGGCTCAACAAGGCCAAGTGCCGGGTCCTGCACTTTGGTCACAACAACCCCATGCAACGCTGCAGGCTTGGGGACGAGTGGCTGGAAAGCTGCCCAGCAGAAAAGGACCTGGGGGTGTTGGTTGAGAGCCGGCTGAATATGAGCCAGCAGTGTGCCCAGGTGGCCAAGAAGGCCAATGGCATCCTGGCCTGTGTCAGAAATAGTGTGGCCAGCAGGAGTAGGGAGGTGATCGTGCCCCTGTACTCAGCTCTGGTGAGGCTGCACCTCGAATCCTGTGTTCAGTTTTGGGCCCCTCACTACAAGAAGGACATTGAGGTGCTGGAGCGTGTCCAGAGAAGGGCAGAGAAGCTGGTGAGGGGTCTGGAGCACAAGTCTTATGAGGAGCGGCTGAGGGAACTGGGGTTGTTCAGTCTGGAGAAGAGGAGGCTGAGGGGAGACCTCATCGCTCTCTACAACTACCTGAAAGGGGGTTGCAGAGAGGTGGGTGTTGGTCTCTTCTCCCAAGTGACAGGACAAGAGGAAATGGCTGCAAGATGTGCCAGGGGAGGTTTAGATTGGGTATTAGGAAAAACTTCTTCACTGAAAGGGTTGTCAGACTTTGGAACAGGCTGCCCAGGGAGGTGGTGGAGTCACCATACTGAAGGTATTTAAAAGACGTGTGGGTGAGGCGCTTAGGGACATGGTTTAGTGGTGGACTTGGCAGTGTTAGGTTTACGGTTGGACTTGGTGATCTTAAAGGTCTTTTCCAACCTAAACAAATCTATGATCCTTTGAACAGGAGTTAGAGAACACTGGCCAAACCACGTTCAGCAACTTTCAGTTTAACTTTCAACACTCTTTCAGTATTAAATGTCTATAGGTTTTTTAGGTATCAACCATGCTTTTTCTCAGTCCCATCCCCAATTATACCACAGCACATTTCAATAAAGCCATCTTAAGCAGACAGCTGTCCTACCTTACACCTTGTAAGAACTTTGCTATGGCACTAATGGGAATTACAGAAAACGTTTCCCATGTCATTGCTTCTACTGTCTTTCTTCGCTTTTTTCCATCTACATGGAAAACTCTTGAGGTCAGATACCCTGCATTTAATAAAAAATGCATTTAATAATCACTTAACCAGTCTAGTTTTAAAAAGTTACTACTACTTCTAAAAATCAAAATAATAAGAAAGAATACTGACTAATTAAAGAAGCTAACATCCCTTTATTATTTTGAAACAAAAAAACAGGGAATGAAATTGCATCTTGGCCACATGTTTTAAATGTAGCTTTCAATTTAAATGAAATCCTGTTGCTTTTCTACAGCTTGCTGGTCAATTTGGTGGTCTCTACTTCACATTATGGTCTCCTAGCTAGGTATTAGAGGTTTGCCTTTCTCTGATATGATGACATCTCATTCCTTTTACAGTTCACCTTAATTGAATCACTTTACTATCTGACAAATTTCTCCCAGTTACTGTTAAGCACTCCTTCCTCAAATACATTAACAAGTCACTACCTCTGATAAATTTTATCTGTAATTCCAAAATCTTACACACTTTCCTAGAGGCCCTGTCAACAGGACTTCACTGGTCCCTCCCACCCCATCCAAAAAACTGCCATAACCTACAACTGGTTTTTTTGTGCCATATCTGTTGCCAGCTTCTTTGATAAATTAGGTACAATTTTGCCCCTTCTTAATTCTCCAATACAATTCAATTTCCTAATCACAAAGTTCTAAGACCAACTATAAACTATTTCATGTTATAATAATTACACATATATTGGAATATATGATCATTCACAGTTCTAATTTTTACGTCACCTTGCCATTTTGCTACCTAATATGATACAAGCTTGTCTGAGGACAAATCAGTAGAGATACAACTAGCATTTAACCTTCCTTCACATACTGTTTTACTACTAAATCTGAAGGAAATACGCATAACTCAGACTAGTGTGTAAAAGCTCACTTAACTTCATTATAATAAATTAAAACTGGTTTTACTAATTATTAAGACATATTTGCTCTAAGTCTTCATAATCAGACAAAATTTGGGGTGTTCTAGATTTTACTGTAGCTTAGGCTTGGATCTCAAACTCTAAGTAGTTTGGTTTAAGTACTCAGAGGGCATAAATGAAGAGGTGAACATGAACAGTGGAGTGGGAAATACACTCCCAAATGCAGAACAGAAAAGAAAGGAAAAAAAGGCAGCTTCAAAAATCAACACATGGCTGCTGGAAAGTGGATTGACATGACCTTGCTATATGTATCTCCCCAGACTCAAACTTTGACAACCCAGTCAGAGAGGACACAAATTACTTAAGGAACTTTTGCTACTGCAAATACAAACTTGTGTCTAGTTAAAGATTAATCAAAACATATATCACCCATTGGTCTTACAAAGACTGAAAACTTGATAGATAACTGTCTGAAGGCCAGTCTGTGATACCTCAAGCATCACAAATAAACAAAAGAACTGAGCTGAAATAAGTTATGGGCAATAAAAAGTTTTAAAAATTAAGCTTTCTGAACATTCAACCATGTGGTGAAGTCATGGTACAGAGGTATGAGTAAGAATCAGAGGGATCATTTGCAGATTGGGAGGAAGAATGATGACAATGGAAAACCAGTTACACCTACTACAAGGCGAGTTACTACTCAAAAAAGCAATCACCTTATCCAGACTAAAAACAGTCTTATCCAGCAAAAGGACAGCCAGGAGTAATAGACCATTGTCAGAAATACGAAAGTTACAGCCACAAACATTTCACCAGTTTACCTGTTGCTGCCACTAGCCTGTGCAAGAAAATCTGGCTGTTTAAATGCTTGTGGATGTCATGGCTGCTACAAAGGCCATTGCCAAAGGCAATGAAAGGGTTCCTTTTTCCTTTCCCTCCTGTTTCTGGCACTACCAGCCCAGAAGCAGACTTCTACAACAGGGCTTACAGCAATCTAAGGTATTTGAGCCGTCCACAATTAAATTTTAAAACTAAACATTGTAGTAGGCTCTGGAGGAAATCCACCTAAACTATATATATTTTAAAAGGGTATATAAAAGTGAAATATGTAGATTTCTTGATAAATGTTTGCTTTTTCTTTCAATCAGGAAACTGATTAACCTAAGTACTGTTTGAACACAAGAGCACTATTTTAAGCGTGTTTAAATAGTAATATCCATCTCACAACTATTCCTTTGCTTTATCTGAACCAGTGCCGTTCAGATAAACACACACTACTGTCTGGCTCTCCCTAGCGACTGGCTGCACAAAAATATATCTGCACCTCAAATATTAGCCCAAATCATCTTTTAATATAAATAACTTCATGGTAAGCTTCAACTCTCTTAAGCAAGGTCTGTGGCAAAGCTTTGCCAAAGGTTTTGCAAAAGCAAACGGTTTGCATAATGAAATAATCCATTGATATATCTACAGAATATGTTTATGGCCTGAATCGAATCTAGTCAAAAGCTCCTACAGCTAATTGCCAAAAGCTGGGGTGGATTTCCTCCCCCCATCACCATTTGCTACCCTTGGACCGAGACACTTGGCTAGGCGGAGCTTCTAGCACCATAATTTTTCATGTTCTCATCTTCTGTTCTCTAGGATATCATTCACAGAATGAAGAAAAGTATTTTCTCAAAGTTAACACAATTTGATAACAAAATATTGCTCCTTTAACTGCCCCTTCTCCTAGTTTGTTCTACAGCTATCCAAGGCAGAAATCATTGACAAGTGTTTAAATTCAAATCTTCTAAGCTAACAGTTAAATAAAATGCTGCAACAAGTTAGCCAGCTAAACTTGCTTTTTATATTCACTATGATTATTCCACCTCTTAAGAATCCATGAATTAAATAAAATTTGAGTTTGAACAGTTACATATGCACCTTTTTAAAAAAATAAACATTTCTAAAGTATGATAGAATATATAGAATTATTAATAGTACATATAAATCTAAGTACAAAAATCAAAATCAATATATTTTAATTTGATAGAAGCTTCAATTATGTCAGTATTTTTTGATGTGGGTAGAAAGTGCTGTAGAACTCCATTAAGTCTGGTTTTGACTCCAGAACTCTGGAGTTCTCTACATCCATCTTAATTTCTAAGTCCATCTTAATTCCTCTTTACAAAAATATTTTCCTCTATAAGAAAAACATCTCAAATTTAAATTTACTGCCCAGCATTAACCAAGCAGTAGCAAACACCTGTATATCCCCTGCCTTTGTTTTACTGTGTCTTTAACTGATATTGATAAAAATAATTCCCCTTGCCTTTTTCAACACATCCCCACAAATCCTGCTTCTAGAAGCACTGTCACACTCCCGCTCCTTTCCCCTCCTTCTCCCCCAGAAATGGGCCAAATACACTGGGAAAGGGAATGCACTCCATGTCAGAGAAGTTCTTATTCTATTGTCATTTATAGTCCTATGAGTTTCAAAATATCTTAATTTTCCTTTACCTTTAAAAAAGGCTGCAATACCTGTTGAGAGACTGTAAGGCATTTTTACAACTTGTAAAGTTCACATACACGGTTCACATACACATTCTTGTACACAAAAGCAACTGAAGAGCTAAATTGTTTACTACTTCATACCAAGAGACATGACCAAAAAGACAAATGAAGACACTCCTTGACACCTCGAAACTCAGCAATACCAAATTCCATAGCAAAACAGCATTCATATGCATTACAATCTCATTGCTTGGGATCTCACAAGGAACTACCTCATGATCTGCATGGCTCTGGGAATCCCCTTTATTAATGCTTGCATCTCGGGCCCACCGTGGAGGTTTCCAGGTTCGTTCCTGTGATCCTCTGTTGTAGTAATAACAGCGTCCTGTCGTATCTTTATGGGTTTCCCATTCCCCATTTATTTGGACCGGAGCACTTGTAGGTAGTGGTGGAAGTGCAGACTGAGATATTTTCAGTTCTTGTAAATTAGCATAAACTGGTGAATCAGGCCTCCCTTGGCTTGGTGGAGTAGTTGGCTATTGAGAGAAGAAATGTATTGTTAAAGAGCAAACAAATTTTAGAATGCTCCCTTATAAATCAGAATATATTACAGTAGTAAAACACACCAACAAACTCCCTTTTTTTGTTAAGTATAAAAGCACAAAGGACAGCCACAAGATGCTGGGGCATGAAAACATTAGATTGTTAACTATAAGGTAAATATTACAAGCTACATTTATTTAATACTGAAACTATTTTTCAGCTTTTCTCCAGATGACAGCTGATAATTATGTCTTACAGTGGATTTGAAATACACTGGAATCATCATCAAAATAATTACATGCTTGTCTTGTTGGAAAACTTCAGCTTCACAGTTCAAGTATTGTTCAGGAACTGTAAGTAATGTGATCTTGTTCAAGACAAGATGTAGCTTTTCTGAGATGCCACTTGTTAGGCAAAGATGGTTCCCCAACCTTTCCCCCTCACTGCTAATACAGGTGATGGTGAATGTAAAGCAGCACTTCTATCTTCTCAGCAAGATCTAAACAGACAGGTCTGCTGCAAAGACGAGCACCATGTTGTGACTAAGAAACTCTGGGAAACACCTGGATGGTTTACCTGTGTGCCTTTCCAAACAAATGCTTATTCAAAAATATTTTAGGCAATATCACCAAGTGTTCCAATTACCAGTCCCTTCTAGAAATTAAGTGGATATTCTTATCCACCTAATTTTATTCATATACATGCACACAAGTAGAACAACAAATACCTACAAGAAAACAAAACACTAATGACAATTTCTCATTAAAACATAGTTTGCTAACATGAAGGCCAGCAGAAAGCATGGTTAAGAGTCCATGGCACTCACTGAAACCATGAATACTTTCAAATAAGCTACTCAAGTGTTTAGGAGAGAAATACACTTTCAGATGTTCAAATTTTAAAGTGTAATACAAGTATATAAAATACACCATGCAGAATATAAGAGCATGTGTTTTCATGACAGCTGTGATTATGTGAAAGCAGCTTGTTATTAAACCAAATGGAATAGTTTTCTGGTAATGCACTGCCATCTCTATATTTTAGGGCACATTATTTAGGCACTCTAAAGGAAGGAAGTATGTAATTTATACCATCCCTTCCCCCTGCTTGGTTTTAATTCAGAAGCTCTGCTGCAGGCAAGTCCCTGTGCCTCTTGTTGCATCTTTCACAGGAAAAAATAACATGCTGCATTACATAAAAGACCTTTTATAATGTCCTTTTAAACATTAAAATCATAAGCTGCTAATCTAGGCCACATCTAATCATAAATTGTCAGGGTTTGCTCAGGCAAGACAGCATATCATACCACACAATCAGATATAAACTGATTGCACCATAGCTAGAACCAAATATGGGCAATATCCACAACCAAAAGGGAAAACAGCTGGAGAGGAACTTAATGAGATTAAAACGAGCATGGACTTGTTTTGTGCGCCTTTAAAAGAGAAAACATGGCTTACTAGATATAGCAAGTACAGATGTTTAAGGCAAACCACAAGGGGGGAGAAAAAAAAAAATTGCAGCACTGGAAAAATCAGACAGCCAAAACCAATTAGTATCCTCCTCTACCTAATTCAAAAGAAAAAAATCTGTTACAAAACTTGATGAACAGCAAAAGACTATTTTTCTACTATCCAAGTCTGTCATCCCCAGGTCGTCCTGGCCCCGTCCCCCCGCCTTTTTTTTTTTTTTTTTTTTTTGAGGCGGGTAGAATGGCTGCCTTTGGTAGAGTTGCTCTTGAGAACACTAACAGCATAAAGAATGCCACTACAAACAAAGCATCGCCCCACTGTCTTCAGAGATGAACCTCAACTCCCCAGGATGCTGGGAGAGTAAGCATAAGGTTTCCTCATTCAAGAGCACAGTTTCTTCATTCGTTTCCCAACTGGCCTGCAGAGCTGCATTTCCCACTTAAATCATCTTACCATTAAACCTCCAGACTTGTCATTTGAAGCAACAAAATACACCTGCACCGGGGAATGCACAAACCTTCAGGTTCTTCCTCTATTTCAAGGAAGTGGCAAAAGCAGCACCATCCAGCACCCTGGCTGCTGCGGCGGGAGGTCGGTGGCTTGCACAACACTCGCATCCTCCTAAAATTGCTCTTCCACACAAGACAATGAGAAGGCTTTGCTGTCTGGCCTGCATTTGCCAGTTGCTTTTTTGTTTTAATTAAGACAACGAAGTGCCATTATTAAAAGAACAGTTCTGTGTATTAAAAAAGTGTTTTCCAAATAGAAAGCCTGTGACACAGAATGCTTGATGTAGTTTTTAGAACATTTTCTCAAACAACACACAGGGATATGGCTCAGAGGTTTCACACTTAGGTGTTCAATGATTTCAGCATTCTCCAGATGAAACTGCAGGGCATGTATGTGCTAAGCCGATACGCGAAGCTCACAGCCAACGTACTGCCACATAACTCAGGCAGCGTACTAGTTACGTTTAAAACAGTAAAATGATACGAAAACGTGATGAGGGGTTTTCTTCTGAATGCTTAGTACTTCCAAACTCAATATACCGATTTCTGGTTTTCAAGGGAAAGCCAAAACTTTTGTCCTGAACAACAAACAAGACAGCTAACTGTCCTGCCAACCAAGCCTCCAGCTACTTTCACTCCCTGTTGCTCTCTCTTCTGTCAGATTTTTCGGGGAGAATTGCAAGATTTTAGAAAGGTACCTGTAAGTTACTACTTTCAGCGAAGCATAAAAAAATGCAAAGCCACCCATCTAACTACAACACACAGCTTAGCTCATAAGTACAATCTCTGAGGGATACAACTTTCTTATCAGGAACTATTTTAAATAACCACGCAGCACACAATACTACTTCCTCATACTTCGAGCCATGCAACGAGGTATGTCGTGTCTACAATAATGCTCAGTTCAACAGCACCCAACCTTATCAAGGCTAATTTTGTGAAGAATTTCTCATTTATTGTTGAGAAAACCAGCTTTTAGAAAGCTCAAAGTTTCCTGAAATTAACTTTAGTATTCTTTCTACACCAGTGTTGCAGGAAGGTCACTCCTCTCCCCCCAACCTGGGAAGGAGACTCCTGCAGAGAGGCAGGTCCCACTAGATGTCCCTGCAGAGCTCCTGGGCCCTGCACCACCTCGCTGTTTCTTTTAAGGTGACTGCTTTAAGTTCAAGACTGTGTTCTGCAAAAACCTTTAATAGTTTCAAGCCAAAGAGCACATTAATTTAATTGTACTCTTTCCATTTACCAAACCCGTTACTCATTACCAATGTATAAATCCCAATAGGTAAAGCATTACCTAGGTCAAAATAGTTTCTGACCATTTCCATGGCTGTTTTCCCAAAACCAAACATACGCAGTAAGGGAAACTTAAATATATGCTAAACACTAAAAAGCTCTGTATGCACATGCGGACTTCCAGCTAGAACTTCACTCCCTGAGCTTTGTTAGTGCACTAACAAGCTCCAAATGCTCATAAACATGGAATTAAATCTACCAAAATAGACTCCTTGTCTTCTCACTATCAGAATCACAAGAACGTGTCCTTCAACATGCCCATGCACGCACACACGAAATGCCTTATACTCAAAACATTTCAACATTCATTTACTATCTGATACGGATTTCAGACTTTTTCATGTTGTTTTCTCCTGCTAAGAACAGTGAAGGACTCTTGCTAGAAAAGCGATAAAGAAAAATTAGAAAGCAGAAATACTCCCGCGATGCTACAACTTGAACAAAAATTGTACAGCCCATTAAGCACTATGACAACCGAATGTAAGGACCTCTCCCTGAGCTCAGTAACACTGGGTATTTCAATACTTTAGAAATCTGCCGTATTTAAGTTCAGTCTCACAGAAAAGTCTGCCAGCACTAAATCCTTGCAAATTGATATGGAAGAGAGTTTCATGCAGGCAGGACAAAGTTTCCAGGATCAACACAAAACATTCTTCAAATAGGGACTGTACACACAGCTTTTTCAGAACATAGTTTTTATACTGACACAGTAGGAAGCAGATACGTGCCTTTAAATAAAACAACCTGTTAATCATTCATGAATGAACAGTCAACATTTTCAACAAAGGCCACAGATATGCTATCAGGCCTCTGAACAGTTGAACTCAATGCAATGAAAAGCAAACTTACTACTATACTTCAGAAGGTACTTTTCATTACTAAAATGCATATCAGCTTCTCAGAGGGTACCTTAAATTTTAATGTTACCTTATACAAATGGCTTTTTTCAGATGGCAGTATTTGTTTAAGTGTTCAAAATTAAAGCCAACTTTTTTAAAAGAAGTTTCAGTGCACTCCAACAGGGTAATCAGTTCTGGGAGAAACAGGGACTACAGATCTCTTCCCTGCCCACCACCTAAATATGCTTTTTGTTTATTTTCATGCAATGAGACTATACTGCATCGAGGATGCCAGCAACTAGAAGACAGAAAACAAAGTTTCCTTGAAACAGGCAATTATGTTTTTCCTTTTACAGCACTTAAATCCAAGACAAAAGCTTCTAAAACATAACTGCTTAAAGGACTGCAATGCTAGCCTGGAAAACATGACCTACCACACGTTATTTTCCCTCCTTTACAAATAAATTGCTTAGTTGTGTGCCTCTGTTTGCAGCTTTTCTTAGTGTTACGAACATGAAACTAAAAGCTTCCATTTCAGTAGCAGCATTCAGATTGCTGAAACTGGCTGCTAAAAATAAAAAAAAAAATTGAAACAAAGCAAATCTCATCTTAGTACTCTTTATGAAGTTACAAGCAACAGATTGTCCATACTTATGCAAAAGAACAGCATTACACTGAAGGAAAGCGAGGGAATACTGGCTCTTTGCAGCAGCAAGCCGAAGAAAGGAGAACAGGCACATCCCACAGCATCCAGAGACAGAGAATGAAGCATCCCAGTTCCCTCAACAACCGAGCTTCTTGCCAAGGAATTGCCACTGTCCTTTTAGGAAGGCCTGGGACTTCAATACCAGCTTTATTCGACAGGAATGATATAAAATAAAACTCAAAAAAACTCTACAGTTTCATTTTCACCAAGTGACAGCTTCAACTGGAATAATTAGCTCATCTCCTCCTTCCTCTTTCTGCTTCTATTTTTACAAACATGTTCTGGACCCTACTTTCTT
This sequence comes from Gavia stellata, assembly GCF_030936135.1. NCBI lineage: Eukaryota > Metazoa > Chordata > Aves > Gaviiformes > Gaviidae > Gavia > Gavia stellata. The sequence continues at coordinate 16,644,852 of NC_082599.1, read as the reverse complement.
TCTAACATACTCAGGCACATTTAAAACTTACTGTAATACCCAAAAATCCACAAGGGAGATTTTTCAGCAAGTCCTCTACTACCTCAGAGGTGAAGACAGCAAACTAATTTAACAAGCCAAATTGAAATGGGAACCCAAACAATTTTTTACGCACTAACCTTCTCCAACCTTAACTGGGTAATTCAGTCTGTAAGTCTAAGGAACACATAAAAATATGACAGTAAATATAAGCCTGTTAATAGTTGACCAGAAATTTCAGACAAGCTATAGTAGTGCAAATATTATTTAAATGCATTGAAGTTGTCATGTTCAGTTCATTTGCCATTATAAAGTGATAAGAAAAAAATAAACGACATTGCAAAGCAATGCAGAATTAAAATCATCCCGTACAAACCATTCAGATATATTTGCCTAGGAAAGGCCATTCAACAGTTAAATGTTTAAAATGTCCCCTTTAAAAATTAAGCAGATACACTCAAAGTAATTTTTTTAAAATGGATAGCCAATAACTTTCCATTAGATTGAAAACAGTAAAATTAAGCATCTTATTTACTTTCGCTAATTCCATCTATTGGTCAATTTTGCATTTTACTTACACTGAATTACAGGCTAAGCTATTACTTTCTTCTATTTCTGGAGATTTTTACATACAATTCATTTTAATATAAATACATCTATTAATATTTTGTTTTATGAAACAAAGAGGCTTAGTACATAGGACATCGTGTTCTGCCAGAATACGCTTGTGTTATTTCAGCCATTTAAGTTCCCTTCTGCTTTAGCTCTCCCGTAACAAAAAAAAGAGAATTCCCAGAGTTGCCAAAAATATAAATCTTTATCTGGCGACATTGTAATGCCTTATCAATTATAAAAAAAAATCTAGATGCATAGCAAAAGGTGTCTGTAACTAAATACATTCCCTTTTCTTGGTAGCCCAAAAGAAGTGACTTAAATTACTTTCATACTCATCAAGACAATGATTCATTAAATTGCGCTGCAAAGATCCTGCCACGCGGAAAGCCAAGAGGTGGCTGCTTCTGTCACATTCACAAGCACTTAGGATCAGAAGTGGGAAGCAGCTGCAGCTGGAGGGCTTTCTGGTACACAGTGGCCTGCTACGGAGGGGAGCAGTTGGCTGTGTCTCCGAGTACCAGAGACAACGCTCCCAGATCATCCATCATAAGTGACCGATCAAAAAAAATTGATGTAAAACCTTTTTTTCCCCACACGCTCTACAGATTTCCCATTCACATTTCTCTAGTGCTCATGACCATGTCAGTGAGCAAAACTATTACATAGGAACTTAGGAAGTTTACAGCAAAAAAAGAAATTATATAACTGATCGAAGGATTGCAACAGTGATGCAAATACTTTAAAAAACGGAAATAAGATCTTACAATGGGATCCTTTGTAAAACATGCACAAAGATGACAGTGTTTACCGTACTTGTACTTCGCCACTTGCACAATCTAGCTTCTCCGTTCCATAAAAAAGCTTTTGTCTAAGGTTATAGACAAAGCTGCTTTTCCTATAGTAGAAAATTTAAATACCATATGAAACACTTTACTTCACACATGCTTACACAGCAAGCTTACCCAATTAGGAAAGAGTGGCCAAAATTAACAATGTTGGAAAGTCAGCCAGTGAATTTCCTTCACTCCTTTTTTACCCTGTCCACTTCACTATATAAAAACACTGATACTTTCAACAGTCATGATGTAGTATCTGTAACCTATTTCAGAAATTTAGCCAGCATCTTGAACAACCTGGACATGCCATGCAATAGTAGATTTACAGATTTACTTTTCCTCCAGCTTCATGGAAGTGATATCAAGCTGGTTCTGTAATAAGGATGTTTCAACAATACTAGTAGAAACACCAAGTTTATTCTGTGTTTTAGTTTAACTGCTGTCAATTCTTGACCTCTGGTGAACCCACAGTACATGTCTGAATGCAGATTTGTGAAGAATAAAGCTGTTGGGAGTCATTTGTGATGTCTCTCAAGGATTATTTTCTATAAAAACTAAGATAGTACACTAAGAAAACACCAGAAAAACCTAACTTGCTTTCTCCGGTGGAAAACTGTCCTGTAATATGCCAACAGCTACTGCTTTCAGAAGAGCTGTATCAAAAGAGCACAAGTTCTTCAGTTGTTACAGAAGTGTTACAGCAGAATAACCAATACAGCAGAATAATCTCTTAGAGTTTCAGGAGTACTGGAGAGCCCTCACTTAGCAAGCCATTTACTGTTTTAACTGATTTAATGTATAGCCGTACATCTCATCTGCCTCAGAGAGGTCAAAGTTTTTTTTAATATATTATTAGCATCTTCATGGAACACTTCTACATTGTCACCATTACAGTATCATAGCACATCTAAAAAGTTAGCTCCTATGAAATATAATTGGGGGGGTAGAATGATGTTATTTGAACTCGTAATAGCTTAACGGTCAAGAAAAAGTTTCCATTAGTTTAAGTCACTTCAAACTGAATAGCAATTTTTTCTACACTTCACATTTTCAAAAGTACAGATCCTGTAGCATTTAAGTGTACTTTTGAGGGTCCAGTGCTTACACAAAGCAGTGTAAAGCTGGGCACCCGTAGAAAGTGCAGATGGGAAAGTAAACATCTCCTCTGATAAGATTCCCAAGTTACTCAAAAGCTACTGAAGTTTTATTACTGGGCAAGCTTAAAAGCCTAAAAGATAGCTTGAGTATCATTTGATCGAACAAAATGAAATCTACCTACTACCATGCAAGTTACCAAAAACACATTAACTCAGTAGAACAAAAACTGTAATATTCTACTATCTGAAACAGAAGGAAAAAGCCAGAGCCATTAAGAATTTTAAAATTATGTATGTGTATATTAATGGCTCACTTTACAAATACCAGAGTTTTTTTTTAAAAATGGAGAAAAGAACAATTTCGAAGAGAGTTCTAAAACACAGCAGTCATCAAATCTGTGTTCTGTCAGAAAGGGTATTTAATTCCAAACACTTGACAAGAAAATGCAGAACTCCCACACACAATTTACAGCTGTTGTCCTTTCACTGTGCTGTAAAAGCAGATTTCACTTGTGTGAAACACTGCTTCACTAGATGTTGCTTGTGGCAGCAAATTCTGCAAGCATTTGTTATGCTAGTATTTCTTTGTTAGGTGTTAGAATAATTTCAAAATAGCTTCTTGAACTTATAAACTGCAACGCTTAGAAGTTTTTAATAACATATGCAGCTGCAGAACATCACCAGTATTCAAACAGTATGAGCAATGCTAATGTATCAGCACGCTTACTGGTATATTGGAAATACATTATGGGAATAAATTAAGGCAGCAAACCCCAGTGAATAACACAGCTAACAGGCCTAGGAAGCAACCATGGTATAGTATGAAGGCAGATACTAGAATAATTTCTTGGCTTGCCTTACTAATATATTAACAATTCAGTCGTGCAACCAGTAGGCTCTATCCTTTCCTGAACAGCCAGGCAGCTGTACTTCACACAGTTTAATAAGCAGCTGCTACCCTCCACATCTGCTTCTCAGAGGTTTTTCTGAGTTTATTACTTGCAACTACTCTTCCCAAGGTACTGCGCTGCTCATGTGTCCCAAATCTCCACTCCTTGATTAGAATGTCCCACTTGGGAATAAACAGGCAATCCCTTCAGAAAACAGCCAGTGTGGCTATTTACATTAATTTCCATAAACATTATATTAAAAACCTGAGAAACAAGTTCCAGTACTGCCCAATTTATAAACTGAGCACAACATCTGAAAAGTATGTCCTAGAGATTCTGACTGGCTATACAATTTTGAAATATATGATTTGAAGAACCACATTTTACACACTGTCATGGTAGCTCTATACCTCTACAAACCAAAAATCAAATTGCACACCCAAAGTCTAGAAAAATTATGACACAACCTGGTCATCAAGTACTTAATTCATACTCTAACATAAAACAGAGGTAGGTTAGGGAAATAGGACTCTCAGGATTGTTCTTAAGTCTGTACATGTAAAGTCCTGATTGTTTCCATGTTTCTAATTTCAGGCAATTTTTTCAACAGCTATCCTTTTTAGCACATCAGAATATCTACTATTAAAAAAACCCCACCTCTTTTTTGCTCTTTTTCCTTTTGGAAAAACTGTTTTGTTCATCTTAGCAGAGAGGGAAGCCAAGAGAAAAGTAATTTGCCATTTTAAATGAGTTAGTTACCCTAACTCCCCATGCACACAAGCAAAGAATTTCCTTTGTGCAGAAAGGCAGAAGCCACACTGACACTTCTGCTTATACCAAAAATTCAGCAAATGCTTTTGCTAATTCAGTTCATATCACCAAATTAATAAAGCACAGAGTTCAAATGACTCAGCCAACAACTCAATGTTTAGAAAACAAGAAAAACACACAAATTTATTTCAGAAAATAAGAGACTAGTGATACAGTTTTAAGGCATAGCTAAGCTGGTCTATTGGCAACCTGCTACCAAGAGGAGCAACCCCATCTCCCTTCCCCTCCGTCCCCGTGATGCTGATGTGACCCTACAGCAAGCTAATGGAAGAAACTACAATGGCAGTAAATTAACCCCATTGAGACTTTAAAAACAAAAAACAAACACAAAAAACATATTTAGACCCTTTAGGTGTTTGCAGGTCACTGCAAGGTCAGTCAGAGATGCCTTTGAAGTGTCTGACTGACTTAGGAGGCAGGAGAGCAGAACCTTCTCTGTTAGCTCTTAAGGAGGTTTAGCTGCATCATTAAACCCCAAAGGTGGCTGGGAGGAGGAAGTATCTTCGAACATCTAAAACCGAACCAGTTATAGAGACAGTAATGAGTTGTTTATTTCTGCCAGGGACAGGGGGGAAAAAAGCATGGCTAAATTAACAAAAGTTACTTATACATGGAGAAAAGCAGGGTACAGGGAATGAAACCTTGCAACAGCCTTATCAGGAAAACAGGGAGCTTTCTTTGAAGGTTTAAGTGCAGTTTAGTCAACAAGTTTCATTAGCACTTTTGCGATTCTTGCTTCTGTGCCTGTGCAGTGAGAAGGAACCACGTTGGGGTTCTCTGTTTTTGTTACTCTCACAAGGTTCTATATAGCCTCACACATTGTAACCCCTCATCCTGAAAGGCAGCACATTCACATCTGAAGTTAAAAACAAATGGAGCAAGCTATTAAAAATGTACAGTAAGAAGCTGTCTTATTGTACAAGTAAGCCCAACATTTCAGTTGTGCACAAGTCCTTGTTTTTTCATAAGAAAAATCAACAGCCTATAAGAACAAGCAAGATAGTGCTCCAATCTCTATGGTACTAAAGGACATACCTGAAGTAGAAGAGGCCTCATGCCATCAAAGAAAGAAAGAAGTACCCCAAGTAGCTCAGACAAAGAATAACAAAGATTTTTAACCTGAATAAGGACAGCTCATCCTGTCACCTCAGCATACAGAACACAATAGTAGTATGTATGATAAGAGTGAAGAGATAAATACAATTTTGCTCACTAGCTTAAGTCCTCCAGCTGGAGTGAAAAAACTGATCTCTGAAGAAAGCGTTTTTGTTAGTATTTCGAGAAAAACTATTTTAACATAAAATATAACACATGCAATACTTTATATATGCAATATAAAATAAAACATTTTCCTCACAGCCACCCAAGCCCTTCTAACCCCAGGAAAAAGGGTATCCTACTGATGGCTGATACACCTGCAAGATAAAACCTGAGGATAAGCTTTACTCATTATGACTATCTCAGGCAACAGGTAAACCAAGGTAACTGCAAAATAAGCACATCTAGGAAACTCAGCTGTTGCACAGACTAGGGTGTTAGCCGCCCTCTTACCAGTGAGGCATTCAGCGATTCTGGCAATGCTGAAGGTCTTCCACCAGTCTGCAGGAACAAGCACAAGAAAATGCCTATCCCTCTGCAACTAGTATATTACCCTACAGAATTAGACAGAAAAGGGATACTTTTGCCACAGTTGTCATCAAATGAGATGGAACGGAAAGTGTAGTGAGGCAAAGGACTAGTATACAGTCTTAGCTATGCTGGACTGCTATGTCTGTCAATTTTTATTTTATTTTTCTTTAAGAAAAATAGGAACGGTATATTGTTCAGAGTGCTTATAGTCACTTCTGGCAAAGTTAAAGAAAACATATTACTAATATTAATTTTCAGTAGAAAAACCTGCGTCAGGTATGGTGGGAGTATCTTAGTCAATTTAAGCAAGAAAAGATGCTATATTTTCTTCTCCTCTGCAAACCTCCAGGGTATATCAGTACTTAAAATAAGTTACAACCCAGAACAGGTATAAAACATTCAGACACATACCAGTAAGGAAAGGGGAGATTCCACACCCACCCACTCCCCTCCCACCCCCCAAAAAAAAGCTGAGGACAATTTTCTTCGACATGTAGCAAAACTGACATGGACAAAGCCAGAAGCTTCCACCGGATCTAGTCATGCTTCCAATTTCAGACATTCCCACAGATCCAAGAGATGAGTTTTGGAGAACCAAGCTTCTCAGATTTCAGAAAAATAAGGACATGCCCCCATTCACTCAGTTATGTCAACCCCACAGTGGCTCCCGTCCTGTTCACTGAGGTGGTTAACCTGAAAAATTAATAAGATGCAAACCAAACCAGACAGGAAAATATACACAATGCTATAGTTTGTGGGATTAATACATAGATTTTTCAGAGCAGGTAAGTTCAACAATGGACAAACCCACTTCTGTGCTCGGAGACTATCACAAAAGCAGTGAAATCATCTCTATACTAAAAAGCTTTCCAGCACAAAATTTAAGCAATATCCTGATATGTGCCAGACAACTGGAAATGCTTGTGCTTCAATTATTCTTCCTTGACTATGAATTACTACCACTTTGCAACCCTCAGAAATGGAGCTGGTAAGTCAATTCCCAGGTACAAGTCGCAAAAAAAAAAAAAAAAAAGAGCAAGCAACCCACCAAACAAAACCGAAAAACAACAGAAAACCCAAACCAAAATGTTACAAGTTAGATGGCAAACCCCACATGTTTAATGAAGAGCAGTTTTACTAAGACCTGTGGCCATTTCCCCATGGTTCGCTTTCACAGCTGCAGCACTGACAGGAAACTTCAAGTCACTCATCTTCCCTGAGAAGTTGCAAATAAGCAGATGATGAAACAAGTTGAATTTTGTAACACAAAATAGAGGTCTTGCAAACTAAGTGAACTGGGCTTTGGGGCTTTTGCTTGGCTTTAAGCTTCTGAGTAACTGCAGTGCAATCTAAACTTCTGAACAGATAAATATTGAAGCAGTTAGTTGTAATTTTTGCAGTTCAAATATAATTTCAATGTGGCCATTAGGATAAAAAAAAAACCTATGGATTATATGCTACAGTAATTGAGAAAGAACCACAAAATAGCATCAGTGCATACAGCCTATAGTATATTTATCATATCTTAAATAAAAGAATTGGTGAAGGGACTAAGGCAGTGTCACATGGTCTAGAAACTTACTGTTTTTAAAAAAATAAAGTGTATGCCAGAATATTTAAAAAAAAAAAAACCAAATGGGTTCCTGAACAACCGAATAAGCCTATCCCCAGAAGCTCAGCACAGCCATCCTCCTTCAAAAGCCAGAACTAAATCTGAGTATCAGCTCCCCTCCAACAATCTTCCTTAAACGTAACAGTTATAGGCGTCACACAGAAAATTATTGTATGATGGTCACTGGTATGCGTTACAATAAAGGTGTCAGAACAAGTTCTAACGGTCCCTTATGTCCTACATGAACTATTGAGCAATTCAAGTTAAAAACAATTAAAAATAAATCAAACCTTAACATTCAACTAAGATTTTACAAAGGAAAAAAACATAAACAAAGCACTGAAAGTATCTCCACTGCCAGGCTAGTATGACTACTGTTGAATAGGAAGCCATATGGATTAGTGGTCAGCACCATGAGAATCAAGAGGTTACAGGCCCACTCCGTAAAAAAGCTCCCTGATTTTAAGAAATTAGGTGCTTCGAGAATTAGCACCTCATCAAGCTTCCAATAATCAAATTTAAATATATATTTTATTTTCTGATTCCTCAGATCTTCTTAATAGGAAGCAGCTCCACTGTACTTCCAGCTGTACAGTGGTACAAAAACTGCAACAAAAGAAGGTTAAATGGCACAGCGTGCCAACCAAGTTCCCCGTAACATAGTTCAGGATATTATTTGTTTTTAAGTACCCATTTTAGGGGGGTGTATTGATGTGAAAAAATTTATCGATTGGACTGATAATTATAGAATGGACTAATAATTAACATGGGCAACAGAAATATTTCCTCTGTTTCACTGTAACTTTTTCTACAACTGTTGGTATAAATCAGACTACGAAGTCACTATAGTTATCCCTGACTGTGATATCTGTGAGTTCTTTGATAGTTCAAAAAGAAAACAAAAAGAAAATTAGCCCGCTACCTAACATTTGACATCCTAAGTTGAAATTTCTCACTTAAAGCCTTGGAACTATCTGTTCAACACCGTGTTTGCTGCAGAAGCCAACTGTGTAAGTAACACGACACAAAAATAAAACCCCTTATTCCAGCTTTCTGTGCCAATTTCATTCCTTCAGACAAGTATCAACAACTAATTGTAATGAAATGTTTAACAGAAATCCCCCTGTCTGTTTGCAAGTCCTTCTCAAACAAAGTTTTCATAGGATGAAAGACCTCTTATGAAGAGCTGAAACAAAGAGGTACAGCCTGCTAGAAATAAGGGGGGGGGGGGGGGGGGGTGGAGATCAAGTATTTTGATATTTCAAGTGCAGGCTCCATCTCTGAAGGCCCGCTGTCACAATTAGATCAATCCAGCCAGGGTCTGCGAAAGATGTACTGATCATAAAGATGGCATCTGGTCTTCCCACATATGGTACTACACCCAAACTAGAGCCATTCTGACTATGAGCAGCACTGCTGGATTAAGACTGTAAAAAACTCTCTCGAAGTCTGGCTCCAGGAGTGAGATAAGACTCTCAGATATAAGAGAGAAATGAGTGAACACAGCTGTAAGTGAACCAGACCCTGCAATAAAAATAGGAAGCTGTGTTCTTTACCACGTCCCTGCCCACCACGCAGACTGCCCGTGCAGTCTGTCTGGTACCAAGGCGGGAAGCAGGGAAACACAGCGACCCCTCCCACTTCTCCCACGATTATAAGACAAATTCACAAATTATTAAAAGAAGTAAAATAAACTGACATAATTGAATTGGCTTTCTGCCATGCAATACCATTTTTCACTGCTGACAACTAAAAATGAAAATTGTCCCAATCCCTAGACATCAGAGATCCAGTCTGACTTATCAGTAAAATGAAGAAGTTATTAAACTGCCATAAGAAAATAAAAATGAATACTGCCTCTAAAGCAAAAGGCAGAGAGGAAAAAGAAAAAGTCAAATTCAGATATCCAGCACTAGCCCTCTCTGAAACTTACTGCTGATGGTCCAAGTGAAAGAGGCCACATTAACCTTCCATGCACTGTGTACCCCAGACTACAAGGCATGTCCTAAAATACTGGAGGCGGGGTTTAATTTAGAAAAAAAAACACAACACACCCTCACAAAAGTTGGGGGGGTTTTTGACTGAAGTAAGACTTACAAAGTCTTATGACAAATATAAAACTTAAGGGAACATGTTAAAATGGACTGATTATACAGATGCTTTTGTTGCCAGGAATCTATTTTGTATAATACATTACAAATTAAAATTATGTCCAAAGCTTTCACATAAGAAAACTTTCATTAGGAAAAGACACAAGTAAGTTACCAGCACTTAGTACACAGGAATGCATTTATGGTACTCTTGTTATACAGTGTGAGGGAGTTTAGAGAATGCTGTCAAACTTCATTAAGAGGAATGTTAAAATTACTAAAACATTCCAGGCTTTTTTGATTATGCTATGCAATAAAGCAAACCTATTAGCAGTACATTATAGCTGAGATGGCAAGAATTTAATAGTTTCGTGCTGATTAAGCAACATGCAGTAAGCGGTGCCCTGCCGCTTGCTACAGCAAACATAGCCCTCCCCCATGCTGCTGAATTGTAATTCCGTGCTCAGCATTCAGCGGATCAGCTGGAGCCACCAGCCTTTAGAGAACGTTCTCACTGAAACTACAAGTATAATAAAGTATTGCAGCACTATCTGCTAAGCTATTGGAAAAAAATGCCTTTAAGGACATGTATGCACTAAAAATCTCTGGGCTAAAGTATATAGCAAAGCTCCACACATGAAGCTGTTCTTGAAAGCTGACAGAAAGCAGCTGTTCAGCTGCCCACAACACAGGTTGAATGGAAGCTGAACTTTCTGGGAGTCTCCAAGAAAAATACATACTAGGATAAAGGGCGTGTTATTCTTCTACTATGGTCATCAGTAAACGATGCACCTTTAGATGTCTGTTGCATTTGTTTGATGATTTAGCTAAAGCAGAGTATCACAAACAAATGACATTTAAAGTATTACTATTTCTGGAAAAACGGTAATTTGCCATGAATAAAGCAGACAGAAAAACAAGTGTATTTAAAACTACTGTATACAAGAATACTTTGCCATTGATTTCTATGCTGTTTTCTAGAGACATTTCCGTTGAGCTCTTCTAAAAAGGTGAATTCTGGCAACTACAGGCATTGTAGGAGCTCCAGGTTCCAGGTCCCACGAGGGTCTGCAAAGTAGCAGTGCTGAAAGCTGATCAGCCAGCTGCCCAGAGAACTTTCTGCAACACCGCTGTCAATAAACAGAGCTTATTCTGCTTCATGACTGTTAAGACCTTGCTGTTCAGTCACATCTAGTACAACAGTTATATTAAAAATATAAAGCTTATTGGGAAACTTTAAATACCTGAATAGGCTTTAGGCTAACATTACTCCAAATGCTTTTGCCTTCACAAGAGCAGCAACTGAGTATATAGGGGGATTAGCTATATCTTCTAAATAACACTTACTGGAAGCATTAATAGCTGTGCGTTTTAGATTGCCATTGAAATGGGGGATTAGAGGATGGGCAAACAATCTGGCATGGCAACAGTACAAGAATCATAACAAAACCTACAACAAAGCTTCAAGGTACCATGATGCTTGCAGCCATCATTCGTATCAGAGAAACGCAGGACAAGACTTACAGGAAGGTGCTAAACTGCTAACCTCTGCTAAGAACACGCGCATATTTTACATTTTAGCATATAGAATCATCTATATTGAGCAGAAACTGAAGTTTTATGGCACCTTTTGCCAAGGCAGTACAGAGCTTTTTGGCCATACTGACATACCATAACAAAATGGATCTAGTAGCAACAAGAAGTTACAAAAAAAAAAATCAATTTAAAAAAGTCACTCTTGTCATAAAGCATACCTTTATTGAGATGCTTAGCATAAGAAATTAATATGAAAAGATCCCCCCAACTTGAAAAGGATTTGGAACAAGAAGCTGTTTGATATGTTTTTGATAGCTTGTTTCCGTAGGCTTCTTTCTGCACAGAAACCTTCCCTCATCACTGAAGCATACAGATGATACAAAAGCCATTTTCATACACTATTCATCATTTTTCACGTATGTAAGCATAATTTCAACTAACAGGTAACCTTTTAAACAGTTAAATTAAAATTAGGTGTTAAGCTCCCACTTATTCATTTAGCTCATTATTAAAATAGATTATCTAAAATTGCATTATCTTTAACATCAAAACTCATTTTCACCTGACAGGTTTCAACCAACAGTGAACAGATTAGACTTCCCTGTCTTTAAAAATCACCAGTCCCTGTACTGGATCATCCTTTACTAAATCTGCATTCAGATCCAGTATTCTCTCATGTTTACTGTGTAATACTGAATATAATTAGTGGGTTCCATGCCAGACAGCAAGATTTTGTAGAACACGCAAGTCAAAGTCACTGTACAACAACTCAGAGCAGAGACTGCAATTTAATTTCCAAAGGAGTCTTTGGTATTTTAGGATACTGCATTTCTTTGACATCCTTACTGTCCCCCAGTACCTTGGAAAGGGACATTCACCAGCCTGCCTAAAGCAAACAAACCTTAAGGCAAAAAGCAAAAGAGGGAAAAAATGTTTGGCATAAAAATAAATAAATTTCTTGTTTTTCCAATACTTTAGATGTGTTTTGTGCTTAAAACCCCTTTGACCAGGAAAAGTACTTCTGACTTTGGCCCTTCGGAAATGAAGTTCACAGATCCACTGGAAAAGCATTTTAAAATTAAATTCCCATTACAAGGTGGGCTCTTAACAGGACCAGAAGCTAGCTGTTTATGTATTGTCACCTCCAGTATACATATCTACTCAGCTGTTCAGTTTGCATGTTAAAGTTTACAAATAAACCATACAAATCCCACATATATTAACATCCATCGTTTGTATTGGGGGGGAGATATGAAGAATTAAGACAAAAATGGCACAAGTCCTCCTAAATTCAGATGATGCTGCCTCCACAATACATGTGCTCCAGCACACAACCAAAACTTTTAAGTTTTGTTAGGGCTGCTTGAACTCATGTTCAAGCTCATGTATTTTAGTGACTTAAGATAAAAAACATCTACTTTTACACCATGCATAACATTTTCTTCTGGTAATGAAGGATAAAGTAGAAGACAAGCCTCATGCCAGACAAGACATATACATACAGGAGGTTCTTGTATGTTTAAAATTCTGCCTTAAAAGATATAATAGGATGAATAAAATAAGTGTTAGTAGATGACACATTTATATAAGAGTTATTTCAAAATCTGAGCAAAGTAGGAATATTTCCTTTACTAGCTGTTTAAGACCACACAAAAAAGCCTGTAAGTAATTATGCCATGGTTCTTCTAAGATATTTTTTAATTCTCAGCTTTTATCTGAGGTAGAATAAGCTACATTCACTCCAATTTTAGCATCGTGAGTCCATCTTGCAAAAGTGTATAGAAGAGTAGGATGAATATTTTTAGAAATACATCCAATCCGCCATGCATAACTTCAAGAAGCTAGAGATTTTTTTAAGATCATTTTTGAGGTTTTTTTAAAATGCTAAAGGCAAGTACACAATTGTACTGTTAAAGACCATCTCAAAATCCCAGAAGTACTCAGCAACAGGCTATAAGTACTGCTTACAGCAGAACTAAGCAAAGCAATAAAATTCTCCCAGGAATCTCAAGCAGGTTGCATCTTTTTTCCCTTACAACTAAAACCAGACATATTTGTCCTTTGACTGTATTTCTTAGTCTGTTTCTCTCTACTTGCAGACAGTTTGTTGGCACCCAGTTTCAGGGCAGAAAGCAAGAAACACTCAGCCATGCATTTCTGCACTCTTTCTTCCCCTTTATTTCCCTTACACTAGCAAGAATTTATTTCATTTTTAAGAACAGCTATTTCTGCAACTCAGTATCCAGAGTAAATAAGTATACTTCCGTCACTTAATTTTGTGTTTCAAAATTAAAACAGATGTTAAAATAAAGTAAGTCTGAAACTACCACTTCAATAAAGTTAGATATTAAACCAGCATTTTGTTTTCAGATTACAGTTAAGAAGATACAAAAAGATTAAGTATTTGTGGAATTTTATTCACTTTACAACAATTCTGAGGCTGCACTCAAACCCAGATCCAACCATACAAGTACAACACAGAAGCCTGGTCCTCAGTGCTGAAATGACAGTTTAACATAATACATGGTGAAGCAAAGCAGCAGTTTCTGGACAGACAGTAAGGAGGCACTGCAAGAAGATGAAGTGAGAGCAGGATAAGCGTATGGAACTCCTGACACCACCTATGGACACTGTATTTAAATACAGCCCTTTAAGCTACAGTCTAAAACTTTATTCAGAAATCAATTGCAAAGAAAGAAATTGTCAGTGTAACATCTTACCCCACAACATTCTCTTTATTTGCTTTAATAAACAGCATGCCAATGATATGCAGCAGCTAGAAAGCACTCTGTCTTACAGCCTTCACAAATGCTGTATGGTGTATCATCGCACCATAAGTTTGGACAAAATCTGCTGAGGCTTTAGAGCTTTACAAAGCAAGAAAAGAAGAATAAAAGAGTTTAGAGCTAGATTTTAGCAAAGCACTTGGGATTTGGGTTTTTCTAGTTTTCCATTGGAAAAAAACCAAGCACAAATCCAAGTTTTGCTCAACTGATTGTTAACATAGCAACTTATGAACTAGGAAAAAGCAAAAAGGGATGCAATACAGTTTTTACACATACAGTTAACTGAAAAGTAAATGAACTTAAAAGAATATTCACGCCTTGGTGCATCACAACCCACAACCTGCTATAGGAACAAGTGCTCTCAAAGAGAAGGAACTGAGACAGGTCTCTCCTTGTGAGAAGAGCATGGCAGAATAATGAAAAAAAAACCTCCTAAGTTTTACTTCCCTCACCCTAAACATCCTCTCTTCTGAGGCAGTCACATGAAGAACGTAACGCTTCAGGTTGGCAAAGACAAGAGGAAGGAAAACAAGTAAAGCTGAAGGCTGTAGCTTGTTACTGCGAAGGCTGTGGTGGACGACCGATGAGGATCTGCCACGGGCACAAGGGCAAGCGGCTGAGCTCAGCAAGTGAGTGAGCAGTAAGCGGAGGGTTGGAAGGACCACACTGCGTGACAGCTGGGCCACTGGCAGGGCCACACTGCCTCTTCTGCGGGGAGCTCAGGCTCCAGCTCCCTGCCTAACCCAAGGCAGCCACAGAGCCCAGCTGTGAAAAGCACACCTCGGGGGAAGCGATGAATTCCTTTGGCATTGCTTGTGGGTGTGCGCACTAAGGAGTAACACAGGTTATGGTATGAAAAGTACAGGGCCTTAGGGTAGCACGAAGATGCCATTAAAAGTTAAGAGTGCAACACCTGGGAGGGAGGATAAGGACAAAGTCACAGCCAGGACAAATGGACTTATTTGGAGGATTAAAAAAAAAATTACAGTACTGATGAGTAGATCTCGAAGTTTTTGTGAAGGAGTTTAAAGTTGGTAGTTGCACTACATGAAGTGCAAATCAAGATCAAAGTGCTATCAAGAAACAGAACAGTGGCCCCTGACTTTTTGTATCTATATATAATTATATATCTAGAATATATGTATATACATACACACATACATAGTCCCCTGTGTCTAAAGCACAATGCAGTTATGCATGACAGCCACCTATTAGCTCTTTGAACTGGATGCAGATAACCAGGAATTGATATGGATAGTGCCAAGCATGTTTACCGATCATCAGCAGGGGGGGAAAAGCACCTTTATTCAATTTCAACAGGAAAAGCAGTCAAATCAAAGTCGCTCAAGAACCTCATATTTAGTGTTACAACGCTTTACCACAAGATAAAGCTTCTTCTAAATACTTAAAGAACAAACAATGGTTATGTGCAATGCAGTATAAAGTTTCTGTTGTAGCATGGATCATTTCTAAACAATATCCTGGCAATCTATCAAGCTGTCTAGAAAAGAAATGTGTATACAACACTAAGAGATATGTTGAACAACCAGTTGAGAGTCCAGAAAGTTTGTTAACAGTATTTTTGTTTTTATCAGACATAATATTTTAATAGAATATTTCTTTACATTAGCACATTTGTTGCAGAAGTCCCATCACATTAATAACACTAAAAAGGCAAGTGTGTCCTCCAGTCCATCAGATTTGCAGACTTCGCACTAGACTATTTATGACTATTCAAGTTGTAATAAAGGAGTACGTATGGGCTATTGACATAATTGATCACAACACCGCTTAAGCCAGCACCACTCCATCTTGGTGCTGTAATGGCAATAAATATTTGTAGAGCCAGGTGGTGACTAGAGCAGCAAAGTGATTATCATTCAGATAATCCACGAAGGCAAGAGAAAGATGGCAACTGCATACACTGGACACCACCAGAAAACGTACACAAAACTCTGGTCTTCAGCACTGCATTTGAAGAGAACACAGGGAAGCTACTTAATTTAACTAGATGATCCAAAGATCATCCAGAAGCCCCAGGCAAACCATTAAAAAAAGGGAACGATTAAAACTATGTTAATTAAATTAAATTCAAAACGTAGTATGTAATTTCAGATTTAAGATAGGAGCCAGTAAGTTCTAATCATGAATTTGATTACAAACAGAAGTTGAAGCCAGACAATGTAACATCAAAACCCAACATAAGCAATAAGTTCAATCCATTCAGCCAGCTCTTCAACTTTCAGCTATCATTTACAGAACTGTTTTATCAGATGGAGAACTAAAATTAATTGAAATATAGACTACAAACACTTATGCCAGTCTTCAGAGCATCATCGTACACAAGCTCTAAGTCTCTGTCAAAAGAGTTTATAAAAGAAAAGATAGGACAAGAAGACAAAAACTGCTGAAAGAGAGAAAAAAATACCAAAATACAATCTCTCAGCCATTTCAGCAGCAGTAATTACAATACCAACGTAAAAATCAGGAGTTCTCAGTACAGAGTACTAAATGTGCACCCACTAGCATGTAAGGTTTTTGCAAAGCCTTCACACAGGAACTATTCCACATCTCCGCTCATGTTTTTCACCTCTTCTATGCTATTTTCAGCACTATTATCTCCTTTTCAAGATGAGACAGGTCAGCAACTGCACACTATTTAAAATACAGAAATACCATGGAATTAGAGTTCTGCATTTTTGTTCTGCTCCGTTTCCTACTACTGACATTCTTGATGCTTGTTTGATTGCTTCTCTGCATTAACCTAGCGCTTTCATAAAACAATCTACTAAGAAGTTATTATCTTTCCCAAGAACTAACTCAGAAGCCATATTACGATAAACTAAATTCAAAATTGATAAATGTAATCTAACACTATGTTGTCCAATTACTCACCATCACAAAGTCCTTGAAAATCTTCAGTTCTTACTGTCCTGAAAGATTGTTTTGTCCAAAAGTATTGTCCTTTAGCATTAGAACAAACCCCATGTAAGGGCAAAACCTGTTTCTCTCTATCGTTTTTAAATCAAACATAGCTGGCAAGGCACGTCAGAGAAACATCAGCTGTTTGGGTACTAGATACACATAGATTTTACTTTCCTTTTTTTTTAAGCACAAATGTCTACTATTCCAGAGAGAACTGCCTAAAAAAAAAAAGAAAAAAGTGTTCTGCATTTTATTCTACCGAGTCATACGTTCCCTACCATTTTGTCACACTGCTGTGAAACAAATGATACTTTCTTTAGAATTCTACAAAATAACAGCACATTTATTCCACAGGCAAGCACTGCAATATTAAACAATTGCCTAGATAGTAACTAGGTAAAGACATACCACATGCAATTGTTTATGCAGAGTTATGTGCAAGAACAAGAGATGATCAAATATTCTCAAAAAGGTTTTTGTTTATTACAAAGCGATTTGAGTTTGTTCTATGTCTGGAGGTTCCTGACTTAAAACTGACAGAAGCACTGCCAACGGAGAACAAGCAAGTCCCCGGTATCTCCAGCTGCTTTCAGTTTAGACAGCAGTCAGACAAAACACCCCTTCCTTTTCCCAGAGCTGCTTTTCTGTTAAAGCATTTACTCCACCAACCGTAAAGATTCTGCTGTCACCCCTGCTGAGCGTGGTATTTTGCACCACTTCAAAAGAAAAGGCAGGTGGGACAGCAGGCACCAAAACTCATATTGCACACTAGAAATTACACCTTTCTAGATGAAAAACAGAAAAATCAATTCCATATTATGAAAGTTATTCCTTAAACACTGCAGCTTGAGCTTCATTTGAGCTAGTAAGCAGTCCTACTAGGATCAAAGGCACAGGTTTATGAATACAAGTTGATGCCTTGGAAGTTCCACTTTATCATTTTCTGTGTGAAATTAAGATAAATACAGGTGGAAAAATCAGAAGACTGTGTTGGCACTTGCAGAGTTTTAACAGTGCTCTAGATCCTTGTTTCAATTCTGAAAGCACAACACAAAACTGCACGTACCAAGCAGATCTGTAGCTTACTCAGCTGAGCGTTCAGACACCAGTATTAAAACAAGGCAGCCAACTAAAACCAATTTGTCTCCCAGGTTATGATTTTTCCTCAATTGCCTCGTATGGATAATACTTGGTGTTTTTTTAAAAAGAAGGTCAATCTGATTTGCAGCAGGGAAGTTCAGAGGAGCATACAGGCTGCAGGCAGTGTTAGTGGGACACAGCACCTTCTCATTCTAGGGCACCTAAATCCAGAATTACTCATTCAGACCGAGAGGGACAGCTATCTGCTAGCCGACTTACACAGTTGTTACATATTAAAAATACTGAGACAGCTGATCACAAACAGCACCACTGTAAAGTGAAACTATCCAGAACCGTTGTCACTGGGTAGGAAAAAAAAAAAAAAAGCCAGGAAAAGTATTCCATAAAGGTTCTGGACAGGCAACATTCAGAGTTACTGATGTAACTTAGAAAATGTTTCAAGCTGTTTACAAAGTAAGTTTCAAGTTGTTTACAAAGTTCTAGCAGAAGTTACTGGAATTACAAAACAAAATTGTTTTAATGTTTTATACAATTCCTTAAATTATAAAACTTGTAGTTCCTTGTCATTGAAAGTTATTCTTCACCTCATTATAATGGGCATATTTCAGCATTTAATATCATTAGAATAACAAATGCTGATTTTAAGTAGTCAAAAGATTAAAAAGATGGTACTTAAAACTTAATTCAAAATATTACATTATACATGCCACCGTGAATCTGCAAACATGCTCAGTTTCAACAAGAATAAAACCTCTTGTATACGGTGTGCTTCCTACTGGCAAATTATTTATTCCTTGGGCAAATAAAGGTAAGCAAAAATAGCATGAAATTTCTTATAATAGAAGCAAATTAATACTGGGCTCCATAAAACCAGTAATAGCCATTTATTTTAGAGGTTTAATGTTAGTATCAGACAAGGCAGTCTAATACTAATGATTTGCCACCAGTCTTTCAAATAAGTGACAAAGCCAAGAATGCCAAGATCTCCAGAAGACACGCTTTCACATCTTGTACAGAAACACAAAAAAATGAGTTTTCTCAATGAAAAAAAAGTTACAGCAATACCTCTGCAATTTCTGTGGGAAGACAGAATGATCTCTTTGCAAGACCTTTACTACTTAGAATTAATCAAAGCAAAACAGCCATCCTAGTGATAATCCCCTTTAGTGCTTCACAGTTTATGCAATAGTCAATTACTAAAGAGGATGAAAGACAAAACAATCTTTGCAAATAGGTCACTGTCTATATTTATAATGATTAAAACCAACCTGCTACTAAAAGTAACTTCTAATAAGCATAAGAAGTAACACTAAGACAGTGCACGTATTTTACTCTTAAATATACTCTATGTCTCCTATGACAGAAGAGGAGGTAACACTCATCAGAAACAAAGTTATTTCACATAGGTTATGCATTAGCATTGCTGAAAGCAGATTTAAATTTCAGTCTGTAATGACTTTATTCCAAAGTATCATCCCCATAAAGATAACACCTAACCATTCTTGACATGATCTCTGAACTTACCCAACTCTTTCCCCGTCTGCATGCCTTCTCTCTCAAAACTCATTAGCAGATTTTACCTGCCAACACTGCCCAAAGCTCCTTTTCAAGACCGCTTCTAACATCTTCCACTTTAGCTTCAACTTTGCTTTCCTGTTTAGACATGCCTAAACACATCATTTTTTTTTCTTCAAAACAATTACTCAGGGCTCTACTGCATACCGCTGGGACCTCCCATCTGCTTCTTTCAAGTATTCACAGAATCACTAAGGTTGGAAAAGACCTGTAAGATCAAGTCCATCTTCTGCAACAGAATTCTCCTCTTTCAAAATTTTTGTTTTCCCCCCATCCTGAACTCCTGAAGCATTTCATTCAATTCCAATTCTACCTGCAGTTACTGTCTCCACCAGAGATTTAAATCTGCTTAAATTGGAGCTTGTTTCCTCTCAAGCCCTACTTCCTCTAATTACCTCCAGCCATCCTACAGTTCAAGTCCAAAAACTAACATGTGATTCTTATACCTTATGCACCAGGGTTGTACCCAATAGTTGGAATTTCCTTGCATAAAGTGTCAAGAATATTCATTACCCAGTCCTGACCTATCTCTTGACCAGATCATTTGCTTACATCTTCGTTAACAAATTCTTCTGCTCACACTGTCACCTCTCTGTCCTCCACTTCATATAATATTTAAGCTGCTAAAAAAATCCTTCTTTTACGCAGTACTTTGGAGACTCTGGATCTTCCAGTATTTCCGCAGCCAGCAAGCCTATGAGCTGGAGACTGTACAGCTGCAGAACCTGCACTTCATTACTGGAAAGGAGAGGGAGGATAATTTTCAGAGAATACTGTAACCACCTCTTAGAAGAATCTCATAATAGAAGCATTCCTCTGCATCTCATACATTTGTATTCAGGATACTGAAAACACACTGAAGGTTGGGCTAGGGCTGAACACTATCACCTCAGTCCCCCCAAAAAATCACCTACACGGAAGTATTAAGGTCATTCTCGCTTCTAATCTTACATATTTAGGAGAAAACACCTGTAGCTTAGAGTTTATTATAATGCAGACTGCATAAAACTGAACTCCACAGCAGGCAGGGGAGGGAGAACCACAGTCAGTCTTGTGAAGTGAAATCCTGTTTGTGCGTGAAAGCCGGGAACTTGATGTTCTCACTACAGACTAAGAGCAATAAAAACAGCTTTCTGAGCCATTAATTTCTGCACAGCTGATTTCTACTAAACAATGCTCATTATTGAAAGAATTCTAAAAAAAAACGCACAAGGCTGTTCCAGTGAGAAGGCTGGCACTCTGAATATCTGGACTGAACTAACAGTGACATCAGTACTACTACTGCTTTAATCCCTATGACTACTAAATGTCAAATATTTTCTTTGTATTTAAAGAGCTTGTGATTGCGCATAATGAGATTAAGTTACTTCACAGTTTTAAAGTAAGACAACTCCAAGGCACAGTAAGCGTCCACACTCTTCTTGCTCAAGACTGCGATAATGGAAAGTTCTTCAGTAACATCAGTCAGAAATTGCCATGCTTTTTCCACAGCCAAAATGTAGCATTTTTAGGATTCGTAATTTTTAAGCACTGTGAAAACCCCCATCTTCAGACCTTCCATAACCCAGTGAAGCCTACAAGATGTGCATTGCTGCCCCACTCAAATACAAACTTATTAATAAGCTGTAGCGTTGAGTCAAACGTATTTGGGGGGTTGAGAGGGGGAGAAAAAGGTGAAAAGACTAAGTGTCACTGCATCAACAGCCACAAAGTCTGGTCAAAACTGAGCAGCAGGCCATATATTTCTTATTGTTTGACAAAAGATACCCATGTAACATTAACTTCATCTACTTTAGAGAAACAGATGCATCAAACGATACGCAACACAGTAGAGGAACTGTTTAACATACAATATAAACTTCAGTGTGGTGAATTATTTAAAGTAGAATATACTTTCTAAACATTCCTTAGTATTTTCGTACTTTGTTTGGCAATCGATTACAATGGCAGTAGATGGGCTACTACACATGCTTCTAAAATAAATATCTAATAATTATTTTATCCTTCCAAGTCCTAAGTGGCTCATCTCAACTACAGTGACCTAGGACACTGCTGTAAAGACAGTGCAAGAAAACTGATCAATCTCCACATTGCATAAGCAAGAAATTACTAAAAAAATAAATTAAATTAAATGTAATCCTATTTATTCCCTATTATTTGCAGGGGGTGAAGAAGTTGAAATAAAATGGTCATAAAAGATACAAACATTAGAGGCATGAAGTCCCATAACTAGAGAAACTCTGAATTTCAAAAATGAGGCCAAGAGTAGAGTAAGATATCAAAAAACTACTGATTCGGAGCATTTCAATAAAAATATATACATGACCTCATACAGTTCAAGACTACATAACTAACACAATCAATTTTCTATCTTTAAGATCTTCCCACACTCACTGATTAACTAAGCAGCTTTGTCTTAATTGCGTCTTATTAGCAAAGTACTGATTCACAGCTCTCCATGATAAGATTTTTATTCCTAAAGTTAGCATCAACTTTTATTTGAATACCACACTTGAGCGAGTTCCATTGGTACTCTGAATACATGCTGGCAAGTGGAATTCACTATCATGATCAGTTTGTCCCCAAGCGACAACAGTTTCATGTTACAGAGTAAGAAAGTTGAAGCGTAGGGAGCTTTTAACCTTAGAATTTTAAAATAATTTAACATCTCCCTACAGAAGGATGGGGGGATGACTTGGGAGAATTATCTATATACACACATACACATATTTATGTACGTATACATACATCGTGGGTTCAAGAACAAACCTAGAATTACAATAGACTAATTAACTTGGCTACCTGTACCAGAAGTGATCTGATTATCTAAGTCAGAGTGCTAATCTTTTGTTGGGGGTGGGGGAGACCTGTTTAAAAAAAAAAAAAATTAAGACGCAAGAGAAACCACTTTACTAAGGAAAAAAGGCCATCAAAGCTCGGTTTTAGCCTGAAGTGGGAGTATATCGTTCCTGAGATTCTTCCATACTAACAAACTCACATGTTTTGAGTTTTAATCCAGAGTAAAGTTGCAAGAAGCAGAATTGGCAAGGCTGAGTCTACAAATAATATAATCAAGCCAGAAATTAAACACCATATAAATCTTAACTGTACCATTTGTAAACTATTAAACCCACTAATCCATCAATTTACAGCTCTTATGCTACCTTTACACATCCTTAGGAAAACCTGACAGTAACTAGCACTATTATTTCAACAAGCCAAGAAGTGAGGAGTTACTGCAGTAGGCTCCCCTTCCTCTAGAAGACAATATAAACCAAATTCAGTGTCATCTCAAAACAATCTTAATAAAGAACAAAAGCATTTCTGTAACATTCAATCACAGGGTAACATAAATGGAATTAACTCCCAAAGCAAAGTATTTCTGCAAAGAATAGCACTATACAGATCAACTGTTTAGACTTCAATAACCAGTTCATGCTGAGACAATCATTTTTACTTAAACAATCTGAATTTATCAGAAAAAAAACCTCAAAATAGTACCAAGCAATTATGGCAATATGAAAAAAAAAAACCCACACAAATCTACAGGGACCATTTTTTTTTAGCTTACCTGCACTTGTTCTGTGGAGCTACTACTGAGTTCATCTCCAGACTCTGAATCTTGGTGAATTTTTTCTGAGCCTTCTCCTGCTGAATCACAAGACTGTTCATGCAAAAAGCTGGTCTTCTCTATTTCCAGGAACTCTGGACATGGGAAATGACCCATGGAGATGGTTCTATACTGACTGGAAACCTTGGGAGACTGCAACTCATTGTTAAGTTTCCCATTGTTTTGGGTAAGGTCCAGACTCAAACCAAGAGTTTGACCAGGGCTATTGTTCGGTCCCAGATTTTGATTGGCATCTCGAACTAAGCAAGACACTTGGACTGGCGAAGATTTCCCAAAACTAGAAAGCTCTGGTGACTTATTCACATTTTCAGTTGATCTCTGTAAACCATGTGTCAATTTCAAAGCGTTATTTGGCAGCATGCTTGGTTGCTTAACAGGTGGCATCAGCGCTTTTCGTGGTATTTCCTTCACATACTGTGCTGGCACATAAAACGGTTTGGAATTTTCATCTCTTTTGACCTGCCACCAGTCATCATTAGTCTTTTTCACTAAGATGTATTTCTCTCCTTGCTTAATCACAATTTTCTTGTCCTTGGCCTCATACTCATAGTCGTACTCCACTTCAATGTACAATTGTCCTGGAAGGATCTTCCCAACTTTATCAGCCATTTCTACTTGAAAATATTTCACCTTTTCAGGCAAAAGGTAAGCCACATTCTGTTTCAGAAGTGTTATTTTCCTGTTAATAATCAGAACTGTAAGAAAAAAAAATATGTAATAGATTAATTGTCTAAGAGCACTTCAGAGGAAAATAATTTCGAAAATAACCCTGCCTGTTCAATTTATGTCAACCTCAGACTAATAAATGGATGGAAAAATGCAAGATGTTCAGATACCTTTCTCAGTGATAAAACAGAAAGCAGAACAACTTACTCACTGGTTTAACTCTCCTATTCATACAAGCCTCCTGCTATCAAGTTGCTCATTAAACCTGTTGTTTCTGTTACTAAATAATGTTGATCACCGGGGACTTGGTAGGGGGACCAGTCCATGTCAATCTCTTGCTTACAGACAGGTTTAATTGCTTCATGGAACTGTGTTACTACGCTAGTTTTAACCAAAATATTCAAAAGGAGATTATTATTTGCTTATTTTGATTCCTCTTTCAGTTCAACAGTTCCTTCAGAGTGCTCAAAATTCCTTACAAAATCCCTTAAATCTTCCTCAAATGCTACACTCCTCTCACCACGTTCAGTATGGGCTGGCAATCCTTGACCCACATGCAGTGCACGCTCTACAGAGCCTGCTAACCTTCACCTAACTGGAGAAGATGACTAGGCAGCTACCCAACCCACGCTGGCTGAGACTGCAGATCATGTTGCCTCTGCAGCTAGCTGTTGTCTACAAAACACATGGTATAATCACTTTTTTATTTATTTCTTTAAATTGCTAGTATAACTGAAACATAGAATTTCATCTATAACCACGGTTGTATTAAATAAAAGTATTTAACGTTTCCAAGATACTTTGGTTTCAGTGGTTTAAATGCTGCATATTTACTTTGCTCTTAAGATAGCTTTTTGTGGTATTTACCTTACAGAAAACCTGATCTAACCATAAGTTTAAGGGATAAAACAGAAAACACAAACAAAAAAACAACAATAATGAAACAGAACTACGAACCAAAACAAAAAACAGATAAAAAATGAAAGGGTAATAAATGAAAATTTTGAAAAGGATTTTTAGCATCTTATAATCCAGACAACCACCATTGTATCCACACACATGAACTACAAGTTCTCTCTATTTAATCACGTAGCATCAATGTCACAATTCATGACTGGATAAGCATCAGTCTTGCCAACTTACCCTGAAAACAATATTGTAAATTAACATAAAAGATACGATTTCTTAATCTTGAAATCAAAGCATGTAAGCAGAGGGGAAGATCTCTAGCATTCAAATAGAACGTAGGAGAATTCAAATAAAATACTGCAACATTTAATCTTACAAAGATGAACGGATTTTTTTTTTTAAATGCATGTTTCATGAATGAGAAAAATTATGTAGAAACTTGCACCTCTGCAAGTTAAGACTTTGTGATGAGATTCGTAGCGTTTACTCTGCCACAGAGTGGAACTAATCCAATTCCATGCAGGCACACACACGCAGAGTGAACTAACCCTAAATGGGACTAAGGACAGAAACAACAACAAAAAAGGACTTCTGGGCAGAGTCCAGAAACTCCTATAATTTCTTCAATTTTTCTTTCACCATTTCTGCTATTTGGTCTGAGCCTTGGGGAAAAAAACAACAACAACAAAAAACCCCACAAAACAAACAAAAAAACCACCGCAAACATTTCCCACATAACTCGGTAGAAAAAGAAGCAGCTAAAAAGCTCAAGTATGATGCCAAGACAGAAGTGCCCATCTTTGAACTGTGTCTTTCTCTCTCCCACAGCCCATCCATCTTCTTTTACTTCCAGGAAGCACTTCCTATAGGTAACTCGAAAGTTACCATTGTTTTACAAGAGTCCAAATGGAATCACGAGGTCAGACTTACAATTTTACCGAGCACTTGGAAGAAGGAATGACAGTGCCACATTTAACAAAGCTGACAGTAGGAACACAAAGCTGACGCTAAGAATGCTAGGATTCTCGTGTTTACTCTCGCTACCATAAAATGGTACATTGACATTCACAGCATTATAGTCTGTTTACAGCCTCCGTACAAAACAACTTGCTTACCTGCTGTTCTACATAAATGGGTATTTTTAAGTGCAGCTCTGCAGTTATTCAGCAACTGTAGCAGAAGGTAAACATGAACAAATTGCAGCCATTCCCACTGTCTTCCTAGTTTTGGAAGCTCTTCCGCACAAATGTTATTTTTCCCTTGTTACTAAACCTGACTCCTCCCAACACTTCTTCAAAGCTGCTACCAACCCCTTCCACTGCTTCAAGGTCATATACTAGAAAAATACAAGTGTTGCTGAGTTACAGTCTACCTCTCTGGTCTGCTACCTTGGAAGCTGAA
This sequence comes from Gavia stellata, assembly GCF_030936135.1. Classification (NCBI taxonomy): domain Eukaryota; kingdom Metazoa; phylum Chordata; class Aves; order Gaviiformes; family Gaviidae; genus Gavia; species Gavia stellata. The sequence goes on along the minus strand of NC_082599.1, from coordinate 16,618,704 downwards.
ATGTAGAATGAGGACCTATGCACACCGTTTTTCCTTCTCCCATACAGAAACCAAAAAGAGAACATAAGCTTATGGTTTCCCACAGGGCTACCAAGTGTTTAAAAGCTTGGATTTTTCATTTCTCTTTTGCCAATTCTGTATAACTATTTACTGAGAACCATACTTAACAATTTTAAGACAGATAGGTTCAATAAGTTGTATTTTATGCTTAAAAGAATAACAGAATTTTGAGAAATACAAGTTAAATAAAATACAGTACCTACAAAAATAGCTCTATCCACTTCTGAAGTCAGTTTCACAGCCCCATCCCTTTCAAAAAAAACCACCCCAACAAAAATAAGCAGCACAATTTTTTTGTTCTTTCATCCAAGCTTCAAAATTATCAAGTCAATAGCAAACATTTGGTAATGTTGAACATACCATCAAAAAGAGACAGGCTGTGTTCTGTGTTTGGCCGGAACACTAAAACAGTTTTATAAACATATCACATCATCAGGATCAAGCAAGACTCTTAATTCTCCACCTCAACAGAGAGAAGCAGGAGATACCTATGGTATTGGTGGGAAATCTTTCTCAGTAAGTTTAACAAGTATCAACATTAACCCCATAGGTCTGCAAAAAACTACCATGGCCTTGATTTCAGATCCAAATGCATCAAGTTTTATTTTGTTTTAATTTTCCGAATGCAGCTGTTGTGCCACAAAAGGTAGACTGCCTGTACGCTATGCACAGCCCAGGGGATAGCTAATTGTAATGTCCTTTCAAGGGTGCATGTATCTGTCTTGCAGAACTCGGGCTGAAGAGCCATGGAAGCCTTGGCCAAACCTCTACTGTAAGAGGCTTAGAATAATTCAGATGTGAATGTGCAATATTGGCATTTGGAGCACTGACTTCATTGTGCTACTAGTCAACTACTGAAGTGATACAGCAGGTCAGACCTTGAAACCTCACCGTATTTTTTTTGTCTTTACCATTACCTGTAATGCTGGATGGCACCCACTTTGATAAAGAAGGTTGAAGAACCCTAATTACAGGATGATAAGCATGCAAAATCATTTACTTCCACAGAGGACATCTGTAAGCTTTAATACCATAAATAAAGTCTCAATACCTGATGAAGAGATTAGTAACAATGAATGGCCCCCCTGACAACAAAGACCTGAGAAAACTTATTCATGACTACCAAAAAACAGACTCAGGCCACACTTCTGGTAAAGTAAGACCCGAATGCTACAGGGTAACTGATTAAGGTGGGCCACATCCCCACGTGGAAAGATACTCCACCCTGTCACACAGCATCCGTGCTGCCCTGAAGAGAGAGGACATTCGTGATTACGTACGCAGCCCCGGCTGCTTGGCACCCGGGTGGGAGAGCCGGAGCAGCCCAGCACCCTGCCACAGCCGGGAAGCAAGCGAGGAGAGATCTTTCACTCCATCCCGACGCGCAGATCTCTTCGGGCTCCGATTTCCGATGGGAACCGTTCCCACCTCTTAACTCAGCTAAGGCTGAGTAAGGCTGGCAGCCCTCGGCGTTTGCAGAGGTCAGCTCCTCCCTCCCGGCCCGCTCCTCCCCGGGGCCGGGGCCGGGCCCGCACCGCGCCCCTCCGCACTCACGGCCCGGAGGGGCCTCTCCCCACGGGGGGATGCAAACATTTGCCTCCAGCTAGATTTCATGTACTTCCACACAAATCGGGACCTTTCCCAGTTAGACCCCACCGTGACAGCTTCAGCCCCCCTCAGAGGGGTTGGGTTTGCAGAGCTGCAGGTTTGCTCGGAGGTGGGCCTTCCCTGGGGCGGCTTAAGCCCTTCAGCAACACGGCCACCTCCTCACGGCGCTCAGTCTTCACTGCAGAACGATGCTCACTAACCTGATCTTGAAGCACAGGCAAACGGCCTTGAAAGAAACATGGTCCTAACGCACGCAGACCTGTGCATATAGGTATAATCACATATGAAGTGTCTATAATATGATCATATTAGATATGATCACCCCTAACTTCAGAACTATCCTAGAACTAAAGACCAAAAAAATCAGGAGGTACACAACAGGTGTTTCACGCTCTCTTTTGAAATTATCAGGCACAAAGTATTTTCTTCTGATCTTCTAGAACCAGGTAACTGAGACTTGCTTTTTCTTTGATTTTCCTCTCGGGAAAAAACCTTACTCACCATGGCTATGGAATTGTTACTTACTTTATAATACAAACAGATGGTAAGTTACTAAGAATGCCACTGAGGATATTAACCAATCGCCTTAAAATTCTTCGCGCGACCTTGTTCACGGTGTCCTACAAAGCAGCAGCAGTTGACTTGTGTAATCTTTTTCCATTTTCAGCATCAAACTTCACCCACTACTGAAACGAACCCTTCCGCCGTGCTGATACAGAAATAAACTCAATTACTGAAGCTAAATGAGGATGAATTCTTACCAGTTCAGGCCAGATGAGATACCCTGGCTACAGCTCTCCGGATTCTACGATTGTGCTTCTCCCTGGGCAGTTTTCTTAGGGGTTCAAGCCATATTGCATGACCACTGCTTGGGAGACTGGTCCCACAGTTACCTTGTCAGAATTCAACTCAATTCATACCTTTCTTCCCAAGGGGCACCACTCTTTATCCAGCACAACTAACTCCTCAGCTGGTATTTTCATACAGGCAAACAACCCTCACCGGTGCCTGTAAAAACAACCACCTGCAAAGTGGGCATCTATAGCATGCAAAAGTTGTACAAACATAAATGCAAAGATGCAAAGGCAAACAACAAATACAGACAAAACACAGACAACTTATAAGTTTTATGAAAACCAGCTTAATCCTTTCCTGTTTCCTCAGCGATTACTGCCACAGGTTAGAAATCGAGCACTACTCCCAAGTGAACTAGCTTCCCAGAGCTCACACTTCCTTGAAAACTAAAGGCATAAGAGGTGAGTCACAGGCCATTATTAAATGGTTAGAGCACTGAATAAGCGATGCATTTTAAACAACTGTCAGGACAACTTTCCGACCCACGCTGCAGCACCCCACACCTTAACGAGCTCCCAGCGCATCACCAGCCCACCTGCTCCGCGCTGCGGCTTTTGTTAAGTTGTTGACTCCAACGACCGGCTATAAATAGCGCTGCAAACCCGCACCGACTCACCCCGGCCAAACCACCCGAAGCTGCCGCGCTGAAGTTAATACCAGGGCGTCAAACCACCCGCCGCACCGGGGGGTGCCCGGGAAAGGCCGCCAAGGCGCCGCTGCCCGCCGCCTCCCTTTGTTTCCCGCCGCCCCAGCAGGTGAGCGGCGGTTGCACACGGCAGGTCGGGCGGCCCTGCCCGGCCTCCGCGCCGCCCCCGGCACCGCGGGCCCGCCGCAGCGCCCAGGTGCGGGGCTGCCTCCCGGCGGCGCCGCCGCCAACTCGGCGCTCCCGGCGGCGCTTGGGGAAACGAAGCCGCCGCCAACGGGGGCACCGCGGGGTGGCGCCGCCCAGACCCCCCGCCGGCCGCCTGGCACGGGAGGCGCTCCCGGCGGCGCCCCGGGAGAGGGCGGGCGGGCGGCGTCGCGGGGCTGGGACCGCCGCCGTGAGCCGGCCCGGGCGCGGACGTGCCCTCCGCAGGGCCGCTCTGCCCTGCCCGATTGTCCGGGCGGCGGCGCCGCCGCGCTCCTCCCCGCCCTCCTCCTCCTCCTTCCCCTTCCCCTCCTTCCCCCCCGCCCGGCCGAGAGGCGCGGCCCCTCACCTGCCTCGGCGGCGCGGCCCCCCCTGGGCCCCGCTCCGGTTACGACGACAGCGGCGGCTACCCTCGCTCACCGCTCCCCCTTCCCCGCCAGCCGCAGCCCCTGCGCGTGCCCGCCCGCCCCGCGCCGAGTGTCAGCTCCGGGGCACGGCGGCGTCACCGCTCCCCCGTCACGTGCCGGGGGCGGGGTGCGTGGGGCGGGGCCAGACGGAGGTGGTGGGGGGTGTGGCGGGGGGAGGGCAGGCGCAGCGCAGCCCGGTTCCCGCCGCTCCGATACGCTCCGGTCTGGTCCGGTCCTGCCAGCGCAGCGGCAGCGCTCGGGTCTTGCCCCGAGGAGCGCTGCGGTGGGCCTGCGGCGCGGGCCGGGGTCTCGGTGGGCGACGCACCCGGGCCTGAGCCTGGGCCTGCTGGGGGGTGCCCGGAGCCCCGCCTGCCCGGGGACCTCGCGCTTTGCGGTCGCCGGGGCTGCTGCCGGGAGAGCGTGGGTGGGCGCGGGCTTGCGGTGTCCGGGCGGGCGCGTTTGCCGTGGGGGGCCCTTAGAACCGCCCTCGGCAGCGCGCCCGGGGGCGAGTGGCGGAGCCCCGGCACCGGGCCCGCTGCGCGCTCAGGGGTTCCAGCTGCCCGGCCCGCCCAGGGCCCAGCCGGGCAGCGGGCTGGCAGGGCAGTGCGGGAGGCAGCACTCCGCGGCAGGGCCCGCCTGGGGCGAGAGGCCGCTTCGGCATCCCTCTCCCCAACAGAAGAGCTCCAGGGGCTGCAGCCCGACGAATAGTGCGGGTCCTGGCCCCCCAAGGGGGTGTTGCTCGTAGTTTGGTGAGCGTACAGGTTAGTCCATCCATTCTGCCGTCCATCTTTATTGTAGTCTGCTAGAGTAATCCAGTGCGACTGCCAGAGTGATAACATCATTTTCTAATTCACATGGTAATGTGGAATATCTCGGCCTTTCTGTCCGTGATAAAAAGAACAGATGGAAAACAAAAACTACACCCCTTCCTCGCCGCAACCAGGGGTCTGTCTGAGTGTTTAATAGTTGCGAACTGAAGAAACCACAATTTTTAAATAGTCTGACCAAAAAGAAATGTTAAGAAATAGTCCTATTCATTTTTTCCTTGTTAACTTGCTTGGTATCTCTTAATAAATTAGTAAAAGTTGTCAAACATCCAGTTTGGGAACATTTACGTGGCCTTCGCAGCATTTTCAGATTGTAAGTAATCTTATCTTTCCCTTTTAAAAAATGGTATCTAGTCCTGATGGTTGCAAAGATAACCTTGAAAGCGTCAACGGACTGCAACTGCTACAGTGGTATCTGAATGAATCTGCAAACATCCTGAAACAATGGCACTGAGATGTGTAAACTGTCTGCGCTCTATTAATCTAATCAAGACTAATGTTGGCCCTAACTTTTTCTCTGATTATTTTAACACATGGAAGAAAGAAGGAGACAGTAAAATCCTCAAAAGGTGGGAAGAACAGGTTTGCTGGAGGGAAAGAAAGGCAATGGGAAGAGACCTGAGGAGTGCGAGCAAGAGAAAGAAAGAAACGAGACTCTATTTGAGGAAAAGATAAAAAATAGCATCAATAGGTATAACTGAACATGTGGACACATTTTCATATTGAATGGTATTTCCAATATCGATATTTCCTTGATACCTCCTATCAGGTGGTATGTGACAACATGCGAGACAAGTAGTAAATACAGCAAGTACCTTAAAGATTTGCTTCTGTGTGTCTTAGCCCAAATACTTATGAAAAGGTCCCCTTGACACCAAGGATCATTTGGCTTTGCGCTGTCTGTCCACAAAACATCATTATTAAAATTCTGTTGATGTTGTAAGGCTGATACCACTGTCACACCTACTTGTTCATCAGTTATTCAGAGTCTGAAAAAACAAACTAGAGACTAGTATTTCTATTGTAAGGGAAACAACATCTTGTATATAGATGTCCATTATTGATCATTAAAAGGCAAAAAAAAACATGTAAAAGGCCAGTAGTTTTGTATTCATACTTATTCTTTTGTAGATTATATATGTGAAAAAGATACAGAGCAATTCATGGTGTTCAGTTGGATGTTTTTGTCTGATAGGATTCTGTCTGTATGCCCAGTTTCGTGGTAGAAAATAATATACTTGGGACACTTGGGTGTTTCTGAGCAAGCTGACTGCATTTTCCCTACTGGCATGCCTGAGGTATATATAAAAGCATCTCAAAAATCAGTCATAGTAACCACATTGTAATTATCCTTCCATACAGCCAAGGCTTCACGAGAGTGCTGCAGGATATGGCATTAGTGATTCAGTCTGAGGCACTCTTCCCTCTGAGTCAGTGTTGAACCAATGGCCCCACATAATACCAACACGCATAATAGAGCTGAAGGTGCCAGAAGATATGTAATTTTGAGTCCTTGCCCAAGTGCAGTCATAAAAGATTCCACATTACAAATGAACTGTCCAGCCCAAGTTCCAATTTTAGCATCTCTTGCGTATTCTGCCTGTGAAGGCTTTCTCTATCATTTCACTGGAGTAGAAAGAGTTAGAGTTCACAACCTTTACTCACCGTGACTTGTTTTTCCTGGAGATATAGGATGGCTGTCGTACTGACTACTCAGATGGGATTGTATGCATGCATTAGGTGGAAAGATCCAGTACACATAGTGACCTCACAAATCTCAGATTGAAAGAATTGTCAACTACAACTGCTTTATGTAGTGTATGTGAGCTATGGTAGAAACTACAGGACTCTCAATTCATGTATCTATTGCATTCTGAATGTTTTCTATCATAACTCATACACACAGACATCAATCTCTGTCTTTGTAAACTGATTCCTTATGAAAAGTCAGTGTTTGAACTGTGTCTGTCTGTCCTGTTACGCCTTATCTTTCAAAACCTTTGTCCAAATTTAACTATGTTTGCCAAAAGGGAGTGGTCTCAAGGGTAATTAAGCTCCCACAAGTTTTGTGAAAGCAGGCAGCCCTGTAGAGGTGCAGGAGAAGCCACGTAAGAAAGTGACATTATAAATAAATTGTGGAGAAAAAGCTGACCCAATACTTAACAGTCTATTATAAAACACAAATCTATAGGAAAAAAAGTTTCATAGTTCTGAAAATCCAGTCTTGGGAAAATCCATTTTTGGTGTTTGAATTAGACATACAAAGGATACTTTCTCTCCTTAGAGTCAAAGTTCTGAAATACCAGGGTCATGTGTATAAAAATCTGAGCCTATTAAATTTGAAGAGCAAAATCCCATTTTACTTTTTTGCTATTTCAAATCTCTACAGGTTCAGCTGTCCATTATTTTATGCCTCAGTTGCAGTAATTCTAGGTGCCTGTCATATTTTAATTAATTTGAAAAGCATACCTGGGATGGGACATGGCCATCCTGTTACTCATAATGCCAGGACTGAGGTGAGGTAACCAACAGAAATGTGCTGCTTAAAATGTGATCAGTATTAAATCCGGGTTGTTTATTCATAGTTTGCCACCTCCCCTTACCAAACAGACTAATCTCATTATGAACTATGTTGATTCTTTCTTTCGGAAATTACTGAGAAGGCAAACACAAAAAGCTTTCTCACGTCTAACAGGCAGATAATGCAAATAGCCACCTTGCTCATTTTTCTGCCTCCTTGGGTTTTCACTCCTTTTTCAGAGACTTTTTCTCTGTGTTTAGTCTTATAACCTCAGTAGTGATATGCGCTAGAGAAACCATTCTGAATTTAGACAAAGAAATGCACTTAATTAGAGCAAACAGTTCTGATATAAATAGAAAATATTTTTATTTTCCTTCAAATACTACTTACAAGTGTATTTTATAAAATGGTTCAACTTGCCTGATATTGCCTGGGGCATCTCCTGTCTGCTCTGCTCCTTCTGTCTTTTTTTTTTGACAGCTTCTAGGCTCTCACCTCTATCTAAAAATACTTTTACCACCTACGCATATACATACAATCGATTCCTCCTTTCTGTTCTTTCTCACTACTACAAAAGCACTTTTTAACGAAGTGCAGATACTGTGGGCTTTTTGCATGAAATTGTCAATTTACTCCCCGTCTCCTGACTCAACTAACAGATGAGCCATTTTTATTTATATAACTGTGCATTATAAGGAAAATCAATTGAAAAGGGAACAAAAAAAGTAAAGAATACAGAAAAAAGAACCCAGATTTCTCAGAAGTTCAGTGAAGAACTTCTTTCACCCTGACACTACAAAGGCATGTTCTCTGCCTTAAGGAGGAACTTTTATCCACGGTTCGGAGAAGATCATTTGGTTTACTGTGAAAAATTGGGGAGGAATTTGTAAGATTTTTTCATCTTGCCAGCAGATTATTTTTGTAAATTGTATTAGCCAGAATGGATTGTCGTCAACACGTGCTTTTTTACTTTGCTCTGTTCATTGGCCACACGGTCATTGTGGTGTTTAGTATTTGTATCTCTCTCTGTGATCATCCAATGGAAGGTGTGCCAAAAATTCAAATGTGCCTATTGTTTCTATTAACAGTCTCAGTTTGCAAGTAAAGAACAATTTTGTACAACTATCTGATTGTCAGCATTACCAAAGAACAACATGAGATTTGTTTTGGTCAAACAGATCCTTTAATTCTGCTCTTGCCAAGACCAGGCTCACTACTTACCGGTGAAGTTAAATTGTTTATTGCTTTTCTCTTCTTGAGCATAGTATTCTGAAATGTATCACTTCTCATTGAGCATGAAAAGATACCTCTGAGACACAGCAGAGAATTAAAAGCAGAGAAAGGTACCAAATAATTTTCTGACAGAATCACTAAAGCAGACAATGGGTAAAGGGGAACATTTCTTTGTGCTACCTCGACTTAAGAGATTTGCCTAAGCTAAATCTTAGTCAGCTCTGCACAACTAGTCGTGCCTTGATCTAGGCATGGTTTGAGCTAACAGACGGAACATACAAAAGGCACAATTAATCCTTTAAATAACAATATCCCTTTCCTGGGATAAACCTATAATGGAAGGTATTGATATTCAAAAAGCACAATGTAAATGTCCATTTATACCTTGGAAAAATCAAGGAGGGTACTGCACCAGTGTCTTTAACTTCTAAGTAGTTTATTTTTTGTCTAATGAAAAGAAAGGAATTGTGTTTACAGACCACTGATAAGCAGAATCAAAATAAATATAAAGATATTGCATAGCTGTGCAAAAAGAATGAAATAAACCCTTGTATGTTAAATGTTTTATTCGTATTGAAGTTCATTTTATTGCACTGCACAAAATTCAGGCTTAGAAAAGATACACGAGGGAGTTCCTGGTTTCCCAAATCACACAAGTTCAGAATTCGCTCCAGCGCAAGGGCCGGCGTGGCTCTGAGCAACACGCTCACTTCTGGGCGCTCTGAAACTGGAAGTTAAAACTTGCACTGCGTGTTGCTAATCCCATGCAACCGCAGAGGCTTCTCAAGGTCCGACAGAGTTACCAGTGGATGGTCAAAGTGAAGTTATGTGAGGTTGTCCAGTTTATACTGAATGCTATTTGTGAAGAACAGCAGAAATTGATAGACCAGATGGGATTCATCTCTGCTTAACAGGCATAGCTAAATGTCAGGGAAGAGATTCATCCTGCCCAAGCTTTTTGGGTATCTATTAGTATGTATCTGCATCTAAGGTAGATGTCTAAGCTCCCTGGATGTTTGGTGGAGTTGTGTTCGTTACAAAGTAGCCTGGAGAATGATTCATCTCATCTTAAAGTAGGCGCCCGTGATCAGATCAACTGCACTCTAGAGTCTGTTGATGTAGTTAAAGGGTCGAAATAATTGCTACTGGAATTGGTGAACACCAGAAGTTTTCATGTTCAAAAAGTATTAGACAAATTCATGAGAAAAAAATGAGTGACTTAGAATTTTAATTTTCAGCTGCCTGAAGTGAATTTAATCCTACCTATCCTCAGAAAAATAGACATGCATGTGTTATAGTTCAGTTTTTCTCTGAAATCTTTTTGTGCTATAAGCATGATCTTTTCTCTTAAAGATGTTGCTTGGTCACCATGGGGTTGGTCTTGAAGATAAGAGAGCTAGAGAGCAATCCTGATGGAAGAGGCTTCACTCTATGGATCCCAGTGATTCAGAAAAATGTTTCATCTGGTAACTGTGATATTCAACTCCGTAAACATACTTGCAAATCACAGTCTAAGGCTGTGGCCATGCTGGTAAACAAACGGGGCCACCCACTGTGTTAAATTGTTAGCATGCTCCCTGGCGTGGTATTGGCACATGGTTTTGGCCAAACTGACGCTCTCGATGTTCAAGCAGTTTGAGAATTAGCATAGACCAGAGACTGTTCCCGTTAGGCACTTTGGATGCATCCACTCTGGTTTTGAGGGTGAAAGAGTTTAGCTGACAGATGCTGCCAGTTCACCAGGCCAGAGGACAGCCGTAGCCTGTTTTCTTTACTAGTACAGGCACAGCTCTAGTGTCCAGGGCTGTCTATGTGACTGGGCAAGCTACTGCTGCATGAAATACTGTATGAGCAGGGTGGCTCTCCTATTTGAGCTGTGAACAGACGTGAGCTGGAAATTAGGAGGTGCTTTCTATTTTCATAATAGAAATAAGAATTGGAATAGCCAGTAGTAGCAAGGGTAAAATGTACTTTTTTTTATCATTCATCATGGAAGACACTATTTGAAATATGTGAGCAGTGAACTCCATCTGCTGTGAGATCCCTAACTATTTCCATATTTTGTATTTAGTTGAACATAACAAAGGTGAAGAGGGATTTTGATCCCTTTCTGTAAATATATCAGGCGAAACACCAACAGAAGCTTTTCTCTCTAAGCAAAATGGATGCAAATTGGCCTTTTTTGTTTTTAAAAAGCTCTTTGCCTTCAGGAGGGTGGAGATTTTTAATGGCTGCAGAGAGAGCACTAGAATCAGGAAAAATCTAACTCGTTTCAAGATGCTGTTAGATACATTTAGAGAAAAGATATGATTTGGTTGCTTCTGTCAAAGGAAGAAGGGTATGAAGGTCCCTAAATTCTCTGTGGCTGTAGCCATACCAGTGAGTCAAACAGGCCTGAGCATCTCTCAGACAGTGAGGCCAACCGGCTGAGAAGGGCCCACAGCCATGCTATTAAACACTTTTACTCTTCAAAATCTGGTGTTCGCATCTAAACTACCTATTGGGAAAGGTCTTATTGCAGGACCTGTGTGGGAGATGGCAAGCTAGCCTCTGAACAAAACCATGGGAAGGACTGTTCTAATAATTTCACAGTATAGATGATCAAGTTCCAGTGCCTGTGACCATGTTTAATTTACTAGTACAGATGCCACCTTTTATTCTTCCTTCTCCGGTTCCTCTGTTCCATTATTGCCCCTACACCAACTCTTCTTTCTTTAATTCTGCTTCGTAAAAGAGAAAACAAACCTTTTGTGCCAATAGCTACTGCAGGAGGAGTCAGGTAGAAGGTTATAACATTTCCATGACATGCTGTGTTTCTTTCTTTCAGTTCTGTGTTTTGCTTCTGACAAAAAAGTTATTTCAAGTCCTGGAGTGGGCTGGTATGAAGGAAACTATGTGCTGGCTCAGAGTTCCTAGTGATTTCAGCATATCATAGCCATTCCCAAGGAGTCACTGGAGTTCAGGGACCAAACCCTTTCCAATCCTCTCTCTCCTTCTTCAAATAGAGATATCTTCAGGAATCCAAGTCCTCATTTTGTCTTATGTTTGCTTTCCTGCAAGTTTCTTTGCTGGTTTTCCTTGCTCTTTATGTTTGCCCAACTGTTTTCCATTGAAAAAGGAAAAGAAACCCTGACAAGGTATTTCCTTGCTCTAAGGCTGGCATAGCAATAATGCTGTAGGTGACACAGTCAATGCTGCTGTTAGTTCTGTTGTCTCAGCTGCCTCTAGCCAGAAATGAGTTATTCAAGTTTTTCACTAGAGAGCAAACTATGGGAGAAACTCATAAAAAGGGTTTGGCTGGGTCTTCATTATTTGTATGTGTTTTTTAAATAGTAAATTGATATGTTATTAGAAAGAATGGAAATTTGTACTATTTTGGCTGGACCAGCATTGATTTACACCTCCAGCTGATGTGAAGGATGCCCTGGAATGTTTGGGCTAGCTCATAGCATGACTTTACGATTGCTCCATCAAAACAAAAGAGGGAAAAGAAGGACTGTGTATGTTAGCTGTGGCACTGCTTTGCACCTCTTCACCATAGCCGTTGTCTAACTACAGGCCTGTCAGCCTGACCTCAGTGCCGGGGAAGGTTATGGAGCAGATCATCTTGAGTGCCATCACGCGGCGTGTACAGGACAACCAGGAGATCAGGCCCAGTCAGCAAGTCCTGCTTGACTAACCTGATCTCCTTCTATGACAAAGTGACCCACTTGGTGGACAAGGGAAAGGCTGTGGATATAGTCTACCTCGACTTTAGTAAAGCCTTTCACACCATTTCCCACAGCATTCTTCTGGAGAAACTGGCTGCTCATGGCTTGGACAGGCGCACTCTTCGCTGGGTAAAAAACTGGCTGGATGGCCGGGCCCGAAGGGTTGTGGTGAATGGAGTGAAATCCAGTTGGCGGACGGTCACAAGTGGTATTCCTCAGGGCTCAGTACTGGGTTTTAGATCTTTTTAATATCTTTATCAATGATCTGGATGAGGGGATTGAGTGCACCCTCAGTAAGTTTGCAGATGACACCAAGTTGGGTGGGTGTGTTGATCTGCTCGAGGGTCGGAAGGCTCTGCAGAGGGGTCTGGACAGGGTGGATGGATGGGCTGAGGCCAATTGTGTGAGGTTCAAGAAGGCCAAGTGCCGGGTCCTGCACTTCACTGAAAGGGCTGTCAGGCACTGGAACAGGCTGCCCAGGGAGGTGGTTGAGTGACCATCCCTGGAGGTATTTAAAAGACGTGTGGGTGAGGCGCTTAGGGACATGGTTTAGTGGTGGACTTAGCAGGATTAGGTTTATGGTTGGACTTGATCTTAAAGGTCTTTTCCAACCTAAATGATTCCATGATTCTAATGCCTTTTCCCCCAGCCCCAGCCATTCACAGTGCTGGCACTCCCTAAAGCGTTCATGGAAACTTCTTACCTGTATCGCTGTCATTAAGCCAGTCCCCAAACTCTCTTATTTTTCATCAAAACCATTGATTTGTGTAATCACAGACTTCATTTGAAAAGTCAGGTTTCAGTTTAATAAACGCTTAACCTTTTAGTAAATATGTTGATGGCTTATATCTCCTTTGAAGCCTGTGAAATAAAAACATGTCCAATATATGGACATTTTAGCCAGTTCTAATTGGCTCAGACCCTAATTACAAAGTCTAGAAGCATTGTGCATACTAGGTCATGACTTTAGCAGTACATAATATGTAAGATCCATCCGCTGTTTTACGTAACTGAGGTCATGATATCTCCTCGCAGAGTGGGAAGAAATACGGTGCAGCACCTGCCTGCCCTAGCGAGAGCGTGACACTGTGTAGGACGCTGGTTTCAGTCAGGGTGAAACTATGTCCTGGAAGGGAGGAGCCCCAGAGCTCTTGCAAACAGCTGAGCCAAGATAAAAGCTCTTAACACCAAGGCAGGTTCACAAGGAAGTAATAGCAGAGCTGTAAGTATCTATTATACTGCTGATAAAAGAATACCTAGAAGGTGCTTCCAATTATGAAATAATAGCTATACCTTAGGGATGAATAAACTCCAAAGCCAAGTGAGAGGTGTTCACTGACTCAGAGTTTTGTTATCCTTATGTTTACAATTAATGACAAGGGAGGAGAGTTCTCAGGCTTCCTGCCAAGACAAAAAAAGTAAGGGGGAAAACAAAACTAAAATCGGGCCCCAACTTGGGTCAAAAGAAATTTAAATGTGAGAGTTTTAATGGCAAAACAAAGACCTTGTAGTTTAGTTCAAATGAAGCAGAAACTGGATTTAAAATCATGTTTACCATCTCCTCCAGATTACCATCCTAACCATGAGACAGTCACTCTAAAGTGGGCCACCTTCAGTCCCTCTGGCTGGCACCGTTCCAGGGTGTGGAAAATATATGAGCAGTCATTTCAACAAAGGATGTGAAAGCTTCTCAGCCTGCAGCACTCCTCAAGGATGGAAGATATCTGAAGCTCAGTCCTTCTGCCAGTGAAGATTTAATTATTAATGCTCACTGGAACAGCAGCAACAGGATTGCAAGCACCCCAGAATGTTTAATGGCATGGCGGTTAGCGATGAAGAACCAAGAAAGAGGTGGTGAAGGGGACTTCAATCCCCTTAAGCAGACACCGAACCTGCATCTTTCACGCTGAGAGTGAATGTTCAAAGACAAGCGGCTCCCTCCCCCAGCTCCGTAAGGGGAATACGGTGACGTTGCTTTTCCTTTGCTCTCCCTAGGCATCATCGTTCAAATGAATTCAGATCAAATTTATGAAGTTTTTGAATGAATGAGACCGTATTTGTTGTGATTTTACTATTCACTGGGAAATATATCATCCATTCCTACTCTTTACTTGTTTAATGGAAATTGTTCAGTGCATTAATAACCACAAGTGATCATTAAAAGAAACATGGTATTTATAGGCATCTTGTCTTTTGGTCAGAAAATAAAGCAAGACAGTTACTTCTGAGCAGGTCTCTCAAGCTGCGGTTTTCTGTGCCAGTCCATCTGGCACTGAATGATACGAAAGTCCTAACTCGCCTCCCCGCATCAGCTTCATCGTAACAGAGCAGTAAAATAAATGCAGAGCTGGTAATCTGGACCACATACTCCATGCATGCCACAAACTGAGTGTCTCATTAGGTGCTGAACACACAATAATTCAAAAATAATCATGAAACAGGTCGTTGCTGTGGAGGCTGAGAAGCTGTCACGCCAGCAGAAGTTAAAACAGGTCTGCTGATGCAGTGGTGGGTAAATAATAAAATGTTACTATTTTTTAATAGATGTAGGTCTTCAGCTGTTGCTCTTTCAATTACGTTATTATTAGGATCTCAGTCACATACCCACCCAAAACAATTACCCTCTTCAGTCCTTTTAATTTGCTTCTTGGAAGAGGGCAAGGAAGACATAAAAATGGAAGAATTGCCTTTTCTTGTAAGAGTAGCTCAGTATTTTCTGCATGTTTTATGGGTGGGTATTGCCCATTCTTCTTGCTTTATTATGCCTTTTTTTAAGAGAATGAAAAAATTTATTTTTGGAAACACGGTAAGAAAAATGTAACATCACAGTAAGGAGAACGCAGATCAAAAGTTTCTAATTGCAGTCTTTCATAAAAAGAAAAGAAAAAAGAAGGGAATATTCAGTGATACAGAAATGTTACAAAGTAGAAACTGAGAGAGTTTTTCACACAAACTAGAACATGATGCTTGCTGCCAAAGTCTTTCACTGAGGCCAAGAGTGTAGCAAGATGAGAAAACAAAAGGAGCTTTACACACGTAGCTGTGGAACAACGGCAGTTATAAGCGCTCAGGTTTTAGACCTGAGCATAGACCAGCCTTTTGTACCTCCCCCCAGCGAACAGAAAACCAGGGCATGTTGTCTCATTTGCTATTCCTCCAGAGGAGCTTGGGTTTTTCGGCTTTTAGAGACGGGATATTAGCACAAACAGACCTCTGAGCTGACAGCATGGGTCTATATTTATGTTGTGTTCTGTAATGCTGATAAGAATTTTGAAGCATTTAATTTTGACAAATGCAGAGTGTCAGTTTATCACATAAAATCATCACTTCTAGACACAAACGTGCCCAAGGAAACATCATTTATAGACTCCAGGTTAGCCAACCTGTGTTGTTCTCTCCTGTTCCCCTGTTTATTCTGGAGAAACACAAGAAAGTTAAACAGGTTTCCATTTGCTGTGACAAAAGCCAACCTCACATAAATTCAATGGTTTGCAAAGTGAGCAGGATGATTAACCATGAAACACAAGATAGAAATTCCTCACCAGTATTTTCAGGAGCTATGAAATAGCCACTGACAAGACAGTACCAGGATTTCATCCCTGTCTTTTTAAAGGTGCATCACTCTCACCACTTGCTGCCTGCGGTATTACAGGCAACAGTCGTTTTTAGGTCATGCTTCAGTCACGCCTTGGCATCCCATGTGTGACCAGGCACATCACAGCTGGCAGGACGGTAGCTGGGTCACCTTTGAGCCCGAAGGCCCAGGCAGGTGAACAAGAACACACTTCCACTGCTGGAAAACTTAAAAAAGAAAGGGAATGTGCAACCCGTCTCTCTTCTTTATTTAAAATCCCCCCTCCAAGCAATTATAGATGAATTATGCACTCTTCCCCTCTCCTGTGTATGCACTTTCTAGCTGGCTAGGTTTTAGTAATCTATTATTCATTGGCTTGCTCTCTCTTCCCTGCTTTTCCCCCCTCTCCCTGCCACCGGGATTTGGCAGGGCTGCTGGGGGGGGCTCCTACCCCAGCAGTGCGCAGGCCCCCCCCGCTCCTCCAGCTCGCCCATTATGGGTTATTGCCATCTGCTGGAAAACCAGGGAGGACTGCCAGAGAAACTCATCCCAGTTCCTGGAAGTAAAGTCAGGCCCCTTAAATTGGGCGGCTGAGCGGTGAGCTGGGGCTCGCTGCAGTGCAAGTGGCATCTTTGGGGGCGTTGGGGGACCAGGACACCCCCGGGTCTCTGCGTGAACCCCAAAGCAAGCACCGTGCAGCGGCAACAGGATTATTACGCAGAACTAGGCTGTTACATAGTTGGTAGGCTTTCTTTTAAATACAGATCTTTTCTGGTCACTTCGTTAGATATATAAGAAGACTTTTTTCTCCCAAAGGTTAATTAATCCCAAGCACAAGTGAGAAGACTCACACGTAAAATCCCCCTAAGCAAGCAGGTATTTCATGAACAGGTAAGATCTTCAATATCTTTCTTACAAAAACAAAAGAACACTCTGGAACTAGGGATGCACTCCGATTTCAGGAGCTGCTGAGCCTTTTTGCAGCCTCTGACAAACCACCTAATGGTCCTGCTGGGCCAAATGTGGGGAAAAAAAATCTGTACTTTGTAGGCTCCCAGGCAAATGACTATCAATATGCACTTTTAAAAGAAGCTTTTATGCTTTCATACCATGTATCGTTATGTTGAAGCTCAACTGCTATCACTGTCAAAGGAAAATTAATTAATCTCTTAATGGGAGACGAAGTGACAGCTCCAATTTGCTGTGTTACCTTTTATTCCTGACTGTACATTGCAGTCATTTACTATCCCCCAGAGAGGTGCTTTTATAGAACTATACAGATTACTTTTTATAATTCTAAATCTCCCTTTACTTCTTTACTCACAACTTCAAACAACTTTTTAATTGAGTTGTCAGATAGCAAAAGACTAAAAGTAAGGTACTCAGGGGGTTAATAATCCTGACCAAGGAAAATACAATGTAGAGGGAAGACAATTGCATTTACTATACAAGCCTGTGGTGTATCACAAAGATTTAGTTCATATTATAGATAAAATTGCAAAACAATTCCAAACAATACCTTAAAAGAAGGCGGATCTGACAATCCAAGCACTCACTCTGGAATAATTTTTAATTAAAATCACATGTTTAAATATCTTCGTTTTAGTATCCTGATTATTTGGCTTGGTGTGAGTGCTGGGAAATTTAGTAAAATTACTAGACCACAGACGGTGTTCAGATTAGCCTCCTAGGCTGAGGAAATCTGTCAGTCATTTGTCTCCAGACAAATCATAGTCTGACAAGATGATGTGCTGATGACTATCTATTTTCTGTAAATTCTGCAATTTTTCATTCTGTGATTGCACAGCAAGAGAAAGACAAATGACCTTGTTAAAATCAATGCGCTGAAAAGTAAAAGAAGCCTTTGATTTGGTCAAGATCATCTCTTATTATCTGGCACTTACAGGTGAAGGTTGAAACTTTACATACATTGATCTTTGAGCATCAGAAAAAGAAACAGGAAATGGATCTGCAGAGGCTGCAGGGCCTTCTCACACCGGGCTTTTGTCACATGCATTTCATCCATGGATTTATTCTTGTTGATTGACCATAAGATGCAGATTATTATTTTATTATCCACTTGTGTGCTGGAAAGTATATAATGAGGGAAGTGAAGTACTCAAGAGCTGCTCACATTTACAATCTATGCTGCCATGAACAAGTAATAGATATAACACAGTAAAAAGGTGGCTTCTGTGCTGAAGAATTAATATAGATAAAAGCAAAAAGTGGTACGGGGAGAGAAGAAGATGCTGTGGGAACTGGGCAGCCTTGCTGCTGCAACCATATTGTGTGACAAAGAAACCTATGGCAAAGTGCTCGGAGCTGTGGGAGAGCACTGTGCTTCCCCACTCACCTCTTCTCCTGGGGGGAATCTACGGCTCTGGGCACCACAAAAAATACTGCAGTTGAATGGCAGCGTTGGTCTTACTGCTTGGTTTGGGGGATGCTTCACTGGAGGGGTTTACTGACTTTTAGCAAGAATTAATCAACTAATGTACTAAGAGCACACCAAGCCTATCCTGCTGGTGTTCCATTTAGAGGTATGATTTAATTTTTTTTTGAGTTATTGATTTTAGAAATGCTTTAGGGTAGGAGGTAAGGGAATGTAATCTGTGTAGCTGATTCTCACAATTTTATTTGTGTTCATTTGATTTAGGGGCTGGCTCGGCTGATGAAGAGCTCTGCGATACCGGGGCTCTGCTCAGGCGGGTTTCTCCTTCTCTCCCTGCCCACCAGTCCCAGGGTGCCTTCCTTGCCCCCACTTACTGTGTAAGGGAGTGGTTCTGTCCTCGCACGCAATGCCCAGGGCTGGGGGGGCAGCGGGTGTCCTTCAAGCCTCTTCCCAAGCCCTAGGGGAGATCCCAGCAGGAACCTGCCCAGAAGCCAGAGCAGGGGGCCCTCAAGCCCGCTGCCTTGTGCTGCCAACACCCAGGAGGGGCTCAGAGAAAGGCTTGGCCGGGGAGGGCTGGGGACACCGGAGGAGGCTCAGCTGGGACCAGTTTCTCTGTAGGGAAGGGGAAGCAGCAGACGGAGCTGGTGGCCACCTCCCGTCAGGGGTTTCTCTACCTCTAACCCAGGAGACCACACAAGTTTCCAGTCACTCCTCAACATGCATGCCTTAGCAGTGCGAGGCTGCTGTAGGACACGGGTTTAAGACAGTGAAGACCTCTTGTTTACAGGTTTCCATTTCAAAACCTGGAAGGTTTTATATAGTAGGGTAGAGATTTTTCTGTCACCAAATCTAATCCAGGCCAATGCCACACCATAAGCTCCTAATTATACCATGCAGTACGATCCGTCTCTAATCCCTAATTATATCTTTGCTTGGAAAATATTTTGTCTCACTTCTGTCTCTTCTACATGGTCTCCACCTGCCCAAAGGATCCTCAGAGCTGCTAATAGTAATTAACAGGTAGATCTCAGCAGTTTCATAGAAGGAAATTGCAAATTCGCCCCCAAAAGTAATTCAGTCATCCGAAAACTGTTCATAAATTTGACCCAAATGGTTATTTCTAGGAAAAAAAAACCCAAACAAAACCATGATTAATTGTTGGTGACAATTCTCCCCACTACGGAGAGGGGATGCTGGAGGATGCTCTTGGCCTCGCTTGCTCAGAGGCTCTTCCAGTTTGCACCACTGAGAAACACTCACCCCTAGGCATGGGAGACTCCCATCTACTCCAAATGAAACCTCACCCATTGGGGAGCATTTAGCCAACGAGCAGCAATTACCCAGCTATTCAGGAGAGCATCCCCGAACAAGACATGATTTATTGGTCAACTGGACACAACAGCAACGCTTTGGGTCAGCGTGACATCCTGGCAGAGCCTTGTTATTCACCCAGCACAATGGGGGCACAGCTGCTTTCTAAGGGAGGACTTGTCAGCATGGCGCTGGCTGGCATCATCCTCTCCAGCTTGTCTCTCTCCTTTCTCCTTACAAAAGCTTTTATTCACATGATTTCCTGGAGACCTGCTGGGGGGAGGAGAAGAGCTGGAGGAACAACTGTCTTTCCCAAGGCATTTGGCCCCCAAATATATGGCTGTCTTCAACCCCTCTGGGCCAGCCCACTCCAGGGAAGTCTCCGCTGACCCTAAATGGCAGATACGGGTTTAAATTTCCCTTATTTTGCCATCTTTTCCACCTGCTGTGTGAGGTACTATTGGTGAGGGACAAATTTGGGTGCTTAGGAACAGATCTGTGTATGGAGCCTTTCCTTATTTTTGTTTTTATAAATGCAAGGAAAGAAAATGTTTTGCTTTTGGTCAGATTGGATGGTTTATGTGGACAATGCTTTTTTAACCTAAAAGAAACACCTGCAAATTTTACATACTGCTCACTCTGATCTTTGTTTCTTTGTTTCTTTTATTAACATTTTGGTTCAGCTGCTGAACAGAAAAATATCAGTAATTTTCTCAAATCAGTTCATAATGCTGGCATAAGGCTGCCTCCCTGTTCAGAATAATAATGGCATTTGCAGGCGTCGGTTTAGTGACCTGTGGAAAGTCTGCAGTGAAAATAATATTTGGTTCTTCTTGAGTCCTGTACTACTTCCACAAAACAAAAGAAATCAGTCGTCTGTGCATCAGGCCCTACTGCTGTAGCAGCTGGTAGAAGCTGCTTGATAATACTGTGTCAGGATTCAGAGATTTAGTAACAATTACTATGTGAAAAAGATGCAGAATTACATCAATCTCCCATTATTCAAAGTGGGAGCAGTAAATATTGTAAGAAAGAGGACCATTGGGGCAGAAGGTTAAATAAGCTGGTCCAGCAGTACCAGCAGGGCGTGGGGGCAGGTTGGAAAGCAGCATTTAGTTCAAAATGCTTAGGAAAAACAGTAACAGGCCATGAGGACTTTGGGGTATAGAGGTGGGAGGCTTTTGGTGAAAAAACAAGTTTGCTTTCTTGAAAATCAAAAAGAAAGAGCAGGAGCAGTGCTAATGGGGAAACTGGGGAGCTCACCACTCCCCTCCCTCTCCTCCCTCTGACAGGCACACAGTGCTTGCGCTGTCTGCACCGGCACCGAGCTCCCTCTTTTATTAAGTGCCTTAGCATGTTAAAAGCAGCGTGATTTTAAACTTCAGCTTCAGTGGGGACACCACTTCTTGTCCCCGCCTTGTTCAGTAGGCAGCTAGTCTGGCCTTTCCCTGCGTTCGGAGATGACTGTGAAAATGCCCCAACATTCACCATTACTGAGAAACCCCAAACACCGGGAAATCTCAGGTTGGGTTCCCAAACCAAACACATCTGGCAGTGCCCCTGTGCTGCTAGAAACCTTTGACAGGACCAGAGGATGAATGCGGTGGCATCAGCCAGGCAGTGCTGTCCTTCAGAATGTCATTTGCAATGGCAAATATTATTGGTAGGTGACTCACAAGCTTAGGCATTGCAAAGGTGCCTCAGATCCGGGACAAGTATTTTGGATGTGTAATAATGAAAGTAGGATACCCATGGACAAACTGTGTAACCCGGTGATTTCAGTGGACAGCATTGCTGAGCCGTGGGCACTGAGGCAGGCACAAATCAGTTTTGTTCGCCCATCTCCAATGGCACAGGCAAATCTGAGATCTGTTCCCCAAATGGGTAGGCAGCAAGTAAGGGCTGCTGGTGTTTGTAAACCTGTCCATGTTTGACACCAAGAGCAAGAAAACATGATCTTGTGAAGCTCTGAGGCTTTGAGCCCCTTGGGTACAGCAGAGCACAGGGCCTGCGGGGCTCTCCATGCTCCGTGTTTGAAGGAGAGCTGAGGCGGTCTCTTCCCAGGTGCCATCAGGGAGAGACACTCACCGTCAGTGTGTGCAATACTCACATAACCTGGTGGTGACTGCGGTAAAGGGAAGTGCTGCTTGGGCACTGCCACCACTGTCCTCTTCCTCTTCAATGGGTTGGCGGGTTGGAGCCCTGGGCCTCCTGTTGCATGTCGGCTCCCCACTCTCTGCGCAAGGGGAGAAGCTCATGAAGGAGGAAGGGGGATCTTGGAGGTTGCATAGCAGGAGGTTTCAAGCAAGGAAAGGTGAGCAGGAGGACCTCCAGTATTCACTGACTGGATGTTGCAGGGAGAGAGCTGGCTCTCATCTGGACTTCGGGTTACTTTATCACCCAGAGATGTGCTCCAGGACAGAGGAACTGCCATCTCTTTGGAGATCAGGTTGCAAGAGAGTTACTGAGAGTTGCAAACAGTCCCTCTGCCTGATGCTGCAAAATGGATTAATACTGCCCAGGACAATTTGTACAAGCTGAGCGGCATTTTTGGCACAGCAATTGCCCTAAAACTCTGGAATTCCTAATTCCCATCACAACCCTCTCATTGCATGACTGATACTCGGCATGTGACACAGCATTAATTGTGCATTTCGATTTGGAAGTTGCAACTAATTACTGTTGTCCTGACGAGTGCTTCTATACTTCCTCCTGTTTGCCCACACAGGGTTGGTAGGAATACATCAAAGATTTGATCTATCCGAGCCAGTCATTCAAGAAGCATAAAATTACAATGAATCTTAGGCAAGTAGTGCCAGCAAAAGGCTGAGGGCCAGCTGGAGGTACATACCCACCTCATGGTGTGAGAGTGAAATTCACACATGCTTTCGTCAAGTAAGAAGAGCAGATTTTGACATCCTGACTTGTTAACCCCGCACCTTTCCTGGCATCACACCCAACTTAGAGGTTTATCTAGTGAAATATATGACTATGAATAATACTCCTCTGAACAACCTAGTTTCATCATTTTTAAAGAGGAAGGGCGGCAGAGACTCCTTCCAGGAAGGAGCGTGGCAGCGGCGGGCGCCCACGCCTGCCGCGGGGCAGCTCGGTGGTGGCCGGGTGCCTTGGGGCCGGCAGCACGCTCCGCTGAGTCACCCCTCCTTGTAGCACCCAGGTGGCATGGGCTCCTCCCTGCTCCACACCTCCTCCTGCACCTCTGGAGTTACCAAACCATCCAGCAATTAAGGTTATGGCTCTCGCACAGGTGACACCCTGGACACTGTGGCAAACAGCCAGAAGCACTCAAAAAGTGCCTGCAAAGCAAACGCAGTGTCCCTAAGCACCTGTGTAGAGTCTGGTACGTGCCTGTTTTGCGACGGGAACAGCAAGGTGAGCCAGAGCCCTGCTACCCGAGACCCAAACCTCCCGTTCAGTCTCAACATGCCCGTGGCTGCCCGTGGCATCCATCAACATCCTGATTCAGGTTCATGCCGTGGCTGCTGCTCACAGCCACCAAGGACGTGAGTCACTGGGGAGCGAGTGAGCAGGCTGGCTCCCTTCAAAGCACAATGCCTTTTCCCGGAGTTTGGGAGTTGTGGGGTTTTTTTTCTTTTAAATTCCCTTTCCTGCGGGCAAAGTCCTGCCCTCCTTTGCAAGGGGAGGTAGGGAGAGCCGGGACACAGCTCAGCTGGCACAGCTGAATTGTACAGGCAGAGGCAAGATGCCATGTAGATCTGTTCCAGAGCAGTTTAAGAGGCAGACTAAGAACAAAGCACTTTAGCCTGAACACACCCCTGCCACCCCATCGCCTCCATCAGCATCTTAGTTATTGACATTAATTATTTAATGCCTAATCAATAACAGATATTCTATCTCTGCTACCAACATACTATGAGACTTTCAGAAAATCATTCTGTACCCCCATGTGTGATCTTTATGCAGAAAAGAAGTCTGACCTATGTGAAGTGTTTCATAAACTAAGAGCAATAAAAAGGTCTTTCCCCAGGAGCTGTTTTCCCTGTCTCAAGCAAGACTTTCCCAATATTTGTTTGTCTGCTTTTCATTTTTAAAGATAATTTAAAATGTTTAGCATTAAGAAGTGTCACTACAGAAACAAACTGTACAGACTCCCCAACATGTGACACTCTGTGGTAATCTCAGTGACAGTATTGCACATGCATTAGCACACACATCAAATGAAAATAACATTTTAGAGGGGAACATATTTCACGTCACTCCCCCACAAGAATATTTTAGAGGGTAGGAGAGACCTGCAGCTGTTTGGAAAGTATTAGTCTCATTGCAGAGTGAGTCAATATTTAGTGACATATCTTTTTCCAAGTAAACCAGAGTACAGGACATCTTCCACTTCACTGATGCTCTGGGGATGCTTATTCAGAAAGAGAGATGGCAGCAAGCAGCTTCCTGCCACCATCCCCCCTGTGCAGAAGTGGCAGCAGCCACCAATGCCATCTGACAGCGAGGTGCCCGAATTGCCGGCTGCCCCCTCGGCATGCCCCGGCACCAGCAGCCGGTGCATTGCTGCTGCCAGCAATGGCAGTACGGCCAGCCACAGCGTTAGGACGACACGCTGCATTTTCAGGGCGCTGTGTGCTCCTTAGTGAACGCTCACTGCGCTCCATCAAGTGGGCAGCATGTTCACAGCAGGGAGCCTGCAATGCAGGACTGTTGCCAACTCAGGCTCTGCCTTGAAAGTGGCCATATTAAATAAAACGTGAGCTTTTCTGATGCTTGGCACCAGGCCCAATCTGTGCTGAGTTGGTTTATGCAGCTAATGCCCTGCTGGGACAGGGTAGCTGCTCCCTTCCCGCCAGCCAGAGGGATGCTTGGCCGCAGCTGCTCTGCTGCATGGAGTGAGGGGATCTCCAGCCACAGCCTCTCCGGGCACTGGTGGGGCTGCTTGTGACTTCAGGCTGTGTGGGCTGGGGCTGCGTGTGCAGCGGAGAATGGCCCTGCCTAATCCCATGCTCATGGCGTAAATTGAATTATGTCATTTCATCAGTACAGGTTAGGGGCTGCCCTGCTGGAGAGCAGCTCTGTGGAAAGGGCCCTGGGAGTCCTGGTGCACAACAGGATGACCATGAGCCAGTAACGAGCCCGTGGGGCCAAGAAGGCCAATGGCATCCTGGGGTGCATCAAGAAGAGTGTGGCAAGCAGGTCAAGGGAGGTTATCCTCCCCCTCTACTCTGCCCTGCTGAGGCTGCATCTGGAGTGCTGTGTCCAGTTCTGGGCTCCCCGGTTCAAGAAGGACAGGGAGCTGCTGGAGAGGGTACAGCAAAGGGCACCAAAGATGATTAGGGGACTGGAACATCTTTCTTATGAGGAAGGGCTAAGGGACTTGGGTCTTTTTAGTCCGGAGAAGAGAAGACTGAGCGGGGATCTTACTAATGCTTATAAATACTTGAGGGGTGGGTGCCAGGAGGATGGGGCCAGTCTTTTTTCAGTGGAGCCCAGTGACAGGACAAGAGGTAACGGGCACAGACTTGGTCATAGGAAGTTCCATCTAAACATGAGGAGGAACTTCTTTACTTTGAGGGTGGCAGAGCACTGGAACAGGCTGCCCAGAGAGGTTGTGGAGTCTCCTTCTCTGAAGATACTCAAAACTCACCTGGACACATTCCTGTGCAACCTGTTCTAGATGAACCTGCTCTGGCTGGGGAGTTGGACTAGATGATCTCCAGAGGCCCCTTCCAACCCCTGCCATTCTGCGATTCTGTGATTTCAACCAGAGAGCATCTGCAAGGCTGCCTCTGTATCAAAGGATCAGCAGAACAGAATTGTCTCAAGGAATACTACATGCCCTTGGACAATAGGTAATGGCTTTAAACTGAAAGAGGGTAGATTTATATTAGATATAAGGAAGAAATTCTTCACCATGAGGGCGGTGAGACACTGGAACAGGTTGCCCCATCATTGGAAGTGTTGCTCCAGGCTTTGAACAACCTGGTCTAGTGGAAGGTGTCCCTGGGCATGGCAGGGGGGTTGGAACTAAATGATCTTTAAGGTCCCTTCGAACCCAAACCACTCTATGATTCTATGATTCTATAAATAAGAAATCCAAACATACATATGCATACATAAATTCACACACGTGTATGTGCACATGCATATGTATTTATATCTATACACATATACCTGAATAAATACTGCATACATTGTGTAGTGCTGTGAGTAGCTTGAGGTATTTGGTGTATTAGACAGCAGTCAGCTTCTATCTGATTTTAATGAGTACTTGTTAATGTATGTGTATTAAATGAATGCTGACTGAGCCAAAAACATACAAATTATCATATCAGTAATATATATAGAAGATAAACCTAACTCCTCTGCTAAATGCATTGCCCTGGTTTCCTTCTCTATCCAGTATTTTCAGGCTCCAAGCCTAGAAAACCATCCCGCTACAATCATCACACACAACTAGCTACAAACACAGACTAGAGTCACAGGGATGATTTAGGCTGCAATAGCACCCTGTGGTATTTAACTTTTCAGCTAGCATTCATAACATCCCAATTACACAGTGGACACAGAGGAGGTAGGTACCTACCTGCAAGATGAAAAGCCAGTGCAGGGACTGCAGCATGCCCCAGGCAGCCTCTGGAATAGCTGCCAGGGAGGGTAGAGCCCAGCCCTGCTCTCCACAAGGGCTTAAACACTTCTTTACAAATATTCTTTCTAATCCCATCTTTAAAAAAAAGAAAGGGGAGGTTTTTCAGCTCTTTGAAGGTATATAGGAAGTAGGAGTAGGGAATCCTCTCTGTAGACCCATGCATGAATCATGACTTTCTGTTTTGGTTCATTTAGCTGCTGTGTTTGGTTTTCATTGCTGCTACTTTCACCCATTGGTTTAGTGGTTAAAACAGTCAGCCAAGATGTGGGAAACCCTGGTCCAGCCCCTTCCTCCACCCAAGGGCAGTTGCAGGCTCTCCCTGCCCTCTCAGCTCAACCTGCTGAAGCTCTCCCTTTTTTGTACAGAGTCCAGAAATATTTATTGGGTCACGTCAGCGTGAGTCTCTGGGCTAGAGGTCACCACTCATCAGCAGAGGTGGAAAAGCCCTTTTCCATCCTCGCTCCTATAATTATCGAATACCAAATACTGAAATGTTCCCTGCAGCACATTCCCTGTCACCAGGACTTCCTAATCTGTGTGTAAGAGTGGTCAGCACGTTCCCTTGCCCCAGCTGGGAGACAACCTGTCAGATGTGCCCCCGCGCCACGACATCTATCGGGACGCAGGCCATGGGGAGGCACTGGGCTTCGCCCATGAGTGCTGGGGAGCTACGCACTTCTGCGGCAACAGACGTGTAGGGACTTTGATGACTTCAGGTGTGGAAAAGCAGGAGGTAACAGAACTAGATCCTTACAGGATTAGGGCAGGTTGCTGGGAGTACACCTAAATGTTGGGTTATGAAGTTGTCTCAGGCTCATCTTAGATGTGTGTGGTGATGTGTAATCTGCATTGCAGTAAAGAGACAACAGGAATTAAAATAAAAGGTGGTCTCACTAATCTTTTCTAAAATATCCGAGGTCTATATGAGTCCAAAACTTCCCCATAGATGCTGGATTTTGTGTTGATGATCCTGCCAATGATGCTGCCCATTGCTAGTAATGGCAGCAGGCAAACTCTTGCAGCTCTGCTCTGTTAGAGGCCCTAAGCTATGCTAATACAATAAAATATTGCTTAAGATGAAAGGCTATTCCTGGGATAACATTCAAGAAATGTGGGGACAGGGGAAGAAACGAAATTGAGGAAATAAATAAAAGCTCTATAAAACTTTATTCCTTTCCAGCCCAACACAACACCCTCTTCTCTGAAGAAGCCCCCTTGACTCTCCCCCAACCACATGAGACATTTTTTCTTTTAACTTCTCTCCAGCCACATTGGTTTTGTCTGCTCTTACAGATGTACTTTACTCTTCCATTTCTGTTCTCACTATATAAAATGGCAATCTTCTCACAGCGATGCACTCGACTGGCTAAACTGGAAGCAGGGCATCATGAAGCCCATCCTTAACCCCGCGGCAGACTGGTCCTTCCCGCTGACATTGTACCCACCACCTCACCTCACCAAATTTCTAAGCATCAAAGCAGCAAGGGACCTGCCTCGGCAGGGAGGTGCGCTTCAACCAGCAGAAACCGATAACAGCAGAAGTATTTTGCTACATCAAATCCTTGGCAGTGCCGTAACTACATATTTTTCTGATGGTTATCTCCTTCCCCGGGGTGCTCTGTGGGTGCAGCACAGGGGAAACATGTTTCACCAAGTCAGCGCCAACCCATGCCAACTCACCCTTTTATACAGCAGCAACAAGGTCTTAGCATCTCTTCCAGCATCTCTTCCAGCGACCAGCCCTTGGTATTACCCCGAGTGAAACGGAGACACAATTCACACTCTGCCACTGTCTGGGATGGGGCAGCGCATCCTTCCTCTCCCGTCCCCGTGCCTTGCGTTCCCACTTTCCCCCGGGCTCCGGAGGAACAATCCTCGCCTTGTTCCCACTCAGTGACCTGGCGCTGGGATTAACACGCATGAGCAGCTGCACCATCTGCAGAGGAAAAAAATGCCGAGGCTGTGGTCGGGCGTGAGTGGCTGGGGCAGAGGCATCCACCTTTGCCCCAGCCACTCACGCCCAGCCACAGCCATCTGCTGGGATGGATGGAGATTTAACATAACCCAGGAAAGACATTGGAAAAAAAACCCCAAACCCAACCCACCCTGGTTTTTGAGCAGGATGAAAAGAGGAGGCTGATCTATGGGGTTTCTTGGATGGGAAGGGCATCTGCAGGGAAAGCCTTGTGCTGCATTGCTGGTGGGGCTGTGGGAAGGAGGACTGCACAGAAGTGGGGGTGAAATAGGTGATATTTAGAGTGGCAGAGCCCCCAGATGACTTGTCCTCCAGCTGCGAGCTTGATTTCACCAATAATAATAAACATAGGCCCTTTGTGGGGTGCTGCTAAGAACCTCATCCCTGCCCTAGGCTGCTCACCCCAGGGAGACCTCCCGCGTCAGGAGTGGGACTTGGGGAACGCAAGCGCGAATTGGGGGAACACGCAAGGCCACCAAAACATTTTGCACTGATCACCAACCGGGGAGCTGATGGGAACAGTTTCTAGCACCTACCTGGGGAGTGGTGGCCGGCCCCAGGGAAGGAGCCTGCCCTTCGCCCTCTGCCATTTTCTCGGGGCTGGGCTCTCTGGAATTTCCAATGGGCTACTTTTTTCAGCTGCTGAAAAAATGATGTCAAGGGTTGAATCTCTAGTAGTTTTTTAGAAATATTGTTTATACCTGTATGTAGTTTCTTGCAGACCTAAAAAAGGCAGGCAGCCGCAGCTGGATATGACTTTCTGCTCTGGCTGGAGGCTGAGGGCGGTTCTCCACTTGCCTTGCTGGAAAGCCCTAAGGGAAAGCAAGGGAGGCAACAGCATCCACCCACTGCTTCATTTGACTGTCCCAGCATCACCATTTTCAAGTGCTAGCAGGATGCCGCTATTAGGCAGGATGAAGAAACATTGCTCCAAATGCTCTCTCAGAGCCAAACATCGGAGCTGGAAGCTGAGGGAAGAGCCATCTGGCAATGCAGGCCAGGTTACCTGCAGGTCCCCTGGTTCAGAGGTGACTTGTGCCGGAGTAGACATACCTGAGGAAATCTCTGATAAGAACAACTTGGTGGTGCCAACCTCACAGGGGTTTTTAGGCATCAGCGTGCACTTATGGAAAGTTACAATTTCAGTCTTTATCATTTCACCTTAACCCTTAGGCACATTTCGGGAGTGCTTCTTGCCCCTGAGAGCTGGAGCAAGCCCTGCTGCTGTGGGCAGTGTTTGAGACTCCTACCCGGCTGGGTAGCGGATGGAGGGCTGTGAATACGTGCTCCGTGGTGCCACTCCTCCAGGGTCCGTGCCTCAGCCTGCAGCCAGGCGGAGGATGGGAGCAATGCATGACCAGCAAAAAGGACTCTGGATACACCATGTGCATCCATGTTATTCTCTTTCATGAGCTTCCACAGCAGATGTAGCTGTCAAAAGATTTTGTTCCCATCCATTATTTACTGTATCAAATTAGAAAACTCAGAATTGGTTACAGAAAAAAGAGTTATTAGCTGCTCAGTAATTTAAATGATCTGCTCCCCCTTACTCCACACTTTTTGTGGAGTTATGTTGACATTTGAAAAAAAAAGTTCTGTTGCTATAGCTACCAAGATGAGCTTCCAGCCATGAGATTACGATCAATAAAACATGCCAGATGTGGCTCCAAGAGCTTTCATTAATAAAAAAACCAAGTGTGATGAGAATCTTTAGAAGAATTCTAGGGAACACGAATGAGATGCTTTTAAATAACTAATCTGATGAAAATAAAAAAGCAACTAGCACCCGTAAGATTTTATCCCAAACAGTAACTGAAGCATTGCTCTCACTGAGAATACATGCAGCAAAATAGCCGTTCAGAAACGTGCAGCAGATATAGTTGAGCGCAAGTGAAAGGGGAACCCTCTGTTCTAAGAGGCTGCCACCGGTCCTCCCCCTCCTGCAGAACTGCTGATATGCAGAACAAAACCCTGGGGTAAGTTGTAATAATGACGGCTAAATTCCCTGTCCTTGCAAAATCTCTCTGTCTTTGCAAGTTGTCTCAAAATATCAGTGTCTTGTTCCCTCTAGAGTATCTACCCATATGTATTATAAATTCAAAAGAAAGATGCATCCACTGTTGGACCTAAGGAAGGCCCACCAGCTGTGCGTCCAGTGGGAGGGGACAAAAGCAGCAGAGGAGAAGAAGAGAGGAGCCTCAGAGCCAGGTCTTGCCTAGGGCCGGCAGCTCCCTTCTCAGCAGCACGCCAGGGTGGTGAAGGGCTCAGATCACCCTTCAGGCTTCAACGGCCCTTAGAGTCTCTCTGCTGTGGATATCTGCTCTTGTCTGTTGGAGCTCCTTCGTGCAACAGTTTCCAAATACCTCTGTGTCTGGTTCTCTACAGCCTTGCCTTATCCTAGGTTGCCAAACTCTGACCAAAGAATATGACAAAGCCAAACTCCACCATTCGCCAGGCTGGCAGCCCAATCTCTACCAGCTTTATCAACCAAGCATATGAAACAAGGATCCTCTTCATCTCCACGCATACTTATGCTCCTGCACTCAGGTATGGATACAGTTCTCCTCCCCTGACAGCTCCTGCACGGGTTCTGGTTAGAGCTGGATGAAAAGTAGAAAGAAAATGTTTGTTAAAATTGACCATGCTTTAATGCTTATTTTTAGGCACTTTGGCTCTTTTTTGATGCACAATCTCTCATTTCCCGGTTCCCAGCTCATTTTCACTAGTGTGTCTCCAGGTTAATAAGCTCACTCCAAGCTACACAGCTGCTTTGAGTCCAATTTGAACACTCTGCATCTCTGATTAGCCCGTAACAGGCGAGGTACTTGTTTGCTGCCATATTGTCATTGAATTATCCTGTGCTGGAACTGGATGCCACTGTTTGTCACCATGGGAATGAAACATTAATTTAATGCTATCTGCATTTATTAGAGAGCAAGCCCATTGTATGGGCTGCCAAGGGAAACTGACAGTCCTCCACAATAATGAGCGTGGGGGGACAAAATCCATTTCTCATCAGGAATGACTCTTCCCGCCTCTCTCATGCTGCTCATGTGTCTGTGGATCAATGGAGACGAGTCAGCTGGAGATGAGAGAAAAACACAAAAATGTCTCAAAGCTTCACCTATGAGTGGATTTGGTAATGATTCACCCACTGCACAGGTCTGACTTTCTGCACCTTATATTGCTATTTTGCAGTTCAAATAAAGATGCCAAATTTTGTGACATTTTCAAGTATCTTCCTGCAAAAAAGTTGTTTAAATAAAGAGTGGAAAATGCATAGGAGAATATTCTGATACTTATTCAGAAACATAATATGCAGTTTTTCACAATATGTTAATGTCAAGATTCAATTGTATGCAGCTCTGTGGGATGGAAGAGGTTAACAGTCACCACTTTACATATTGTGATATAGAAAGACACACACAGGATCTCCTCCTGGTACACATCTTTGTGACAAATGGCCCTTGTTCTGCAAGACAGCAGTAAAGCTAGTTGGGTATTTAGCATAAATACGAAATCTGCAGGCTTTGTTTAAGTGACTTTACAAAGGTCATGCATCCGAGGGAGTCCGCAGTGATACTACACCTGAAGAAAGTCCATGGGGTTTCTCCTCACAGGCAGGTGATGCATCAGGACGGGCTGTGAACCAAGCGGCTGAGCAGCAGCCCTGCGGCAAGGGACGTCGGGGTTCAGGGGGACACGAGGCTCTGTGCGAGCCAACAGCGCGTGGAAAAGGCAAACTGCCTGCTGAGCTACATGGGGAAAGCCGGGCCCAGCGGACAGGAGTCAGCGTCCTTGCGTCCTCAGCGCTGGGGAGGCCAAAGACGGTTTTTCTGTTGCCTGGTGAAGTGTCCCCTCTGAAATCAGAGATGGAGAAGAGGTTGGCGGGATGGGAAGGACCTGTACAAAATATAAACACGTTTGAAGGAAGAAAAACACCCGGCAACTTCAAGAAAGCTAGTGAAGCTTCAGCCCTCTGACAAGACAGCTGCGCTGCGGCCCGGCTGCTGCCTGCCTGCCGGCAAGCCGCTTTTTGGGGGGGAGAGGGACACAGAGAGACAGGCGGGTGGGGAGTAACGCACAAGAGCCCCAGGCTGTCAAACGCAAACGATCCGAGCAGCCATTTGCGGTGATTCACGCCTGGAAATAAAAACAAACAGCTCTTTATAAACGGCGGACGCCTCCCCGGCCGCGCCGGGCCCAGCCCCGCCGCCGGGCCCCGCCAGCCCCTGGCGCCCCCTAGCGGTGCCTGCCGGCGGCGGCGGCGGCCGAGGGGCGCTGAGCAAAGCCCGGCCCTGGCACGCGCGCAGCGCCCGGCACCGGTTTTAGCTTCCAAACAGATTTAGGGCCTGGCTGCCGAGCTAGAATTTCAGACTAAGGGCAGAAAAGGGGCCCAAGCCAAGGGAGAGAGCGGGGATTTGGTAATCCGTCAGCTTCAACAACTGGATCCCTGGAGCCACGGTTCCCAATGCACAAGATCCCTCTCTCCCAGGGCAGCCTCGTACCTGTGAGGTCTTGGGTTAATAAAGTATCCACAGAATACTTTATACAGTCTGCAAGCGGTAGGTTGGCTTCTGGTTGTTAATATCTAGCTACGCATAGCTGAAATTTTATCCCTAGCTGTGCAATTCTGTTTTGACTACCCCAAGTAGTGACATGCCAAGTGTGGCTCACACTTCCTCATCATCTTGTTGGCTCATTGACCAAATAGTCCTTTCCTGACCCGCTAGAAAGACGTCAGCAACGACAGAGGAAAAACTCTTTGGTTTTTACCCTAAGCTGAATTTCAGACCTAGAAAGTGCCGCACACCGAACTTGAAACTCTTACTACTCCACAGCCGGGCCTGTATTTCTTCCACTTGAGGAACTGTGTTTCAGCTCCTCTCCCACTATGTGGCCCTGGGGCACAGTGCCTCACAGCGAAGAAAACAGACCTGTGGGAGCAGGAATTCCAGTGTCTTCCAGGACAAGCAGGCTGCTCCTTCCTTCCCCCAGCACAGTGACAATCGCTCATGCCAGGGTCCCAAGGTGGGCAGGGGGAAGCCCTCCAGTCTCAAGGGGAACGGCGGTGGGGGCCGAGGCTGGCGGCGGCACGACCAGACTGCTGCCTGACCGTTCGCCAGCGAAGGGAGCCGTGCTGCCTCTGCGAAAGAACCCACGGGTATGTGGAAACCCGACAAGGCACAGCTCTGAGAGGCCGTACGAGAGGGTACCCTCTCCCAAAGGATCTTCCTTCCCTCTTCCATCAGCAGCGGGAAGGGGGTCACCCTGCTGCAGCCCCCGCCGCAGCGGGGCCCCGGAGACCGCAGACGGTCAGCAGGCCACTGCACGCGGCTGACACTGAAAAGAGAAAGGCCGGGCGTGAGCTGCGGTTGAAACCAGCTTTCCTGGGCAGCAGACTAAGCTCTGTCATGGTTTCTGCTGAAGGGTGTTTCTTGCAGTAAAAGCATTTGAAGAATCATTTACACCCTCCCAGGAAAAGACCAGCACAAAATACTCTGCAAACACCTGCTTGTTAACAGGGAGCTGAACGCCCGTCTGAAACACCCGGGGTAGCAGCGCAGCAGACCCCCGGGCTGATCAGAACCGGACCTGTTGATGGAGGCGGTAAGCAGACAGGAGAACACCAACATTTACACTTTCCTGAGCTGATTTACTTTTTAACACACTTTTTAATGCTGCTACTGCTGCTGCTGCTGAGAAAAGGCACATCAAGCACCCACTGGAACAGCAAGTGGCTTCACAGAGATCTCCAGTATGGTGGTACCAGCTGTGGAGTGTATTCGTCTGCGGTTGCAGGAGACAATTTGAGACGACTTTTGGAAGAGGACAGCGGCCCGCAGGCACTCTTTACAGCAGACGCTGTGGAAGTAGCTCTCTGAAACACACACCTGGGGGCACCTCCGAGTCATTTCCACACCCAGTTTTGTGGGTTTAGGAATGTGGAGAATTTGGGTTATGCTGCTGTCCTTACTTGCTGGAGGTACGTGTCACACTTCCCTGGGTACCTTGGGTGGAGAAGGCAGTTGATGAATCCACCAGCAATACCGGTATGCCTACACGGTGTAGAGCACAACAGACCCTACCATGAGTATTCTGCTGAAACCTACACCTGCAGGGTATCCGGGTGCAGATATGCCACACCACGCTATGCAAAACCCCTTTCTTTTCCCGCTATAGTCATTAGCCTCCTATTTGCCTTTTCAAAGGTAAATAGGCCAAATATGGTTGGTTACAATAGTCTCATTTGCATTTAATTGTCGTCTTTTTTTTTATTATATTTTTTCTTCTTCAGGAAACTCTTCCTCTCGCCATTCCACTGGATAGCCTAGCTGACTGATACCCTCTGTGCCTTCAACTTTCGTAATGAAACTCTAAAAGGAGTTAGCAGCAAAAATTACTCTTCCTGCCCAGTCCCACTCCACTTGTCATTAACCCCAGCAAGCACTGGTTAAAGATAAAATGACGAACAGCCCTGTAGGGAGTTCAGGAAGATTCATCAGCTCAAAACTCCACAAGCAAAAATTCTGACATACCCATCAGTCTTCAGTAATCATCTTCCAGACGTGTTTTCTGTATCATTTAGCAAAGTTGGGTTACATACTTAAGTGACTCAAGACAGTTTTGCATGCAGCACGTTAAATAAAGTGATGCATTTTGACACTTTCTAAATTGGTTTTAAAACTTCTTGGTCCATTCAAGAAGGAAGCCACCCCAAGCCAGTCAACAGAACAAACTTGTTCTTTCAATGAATTCCTTAGCAGTTCATGGGTTATCAGTTCAGGTAACTGCAGTTTTTCCTTGTCAGAGATGTAATCGTATTTTTTTCTTAATTTCAGAAGTAATTTCAGGTCATGCCATTGCTCATAAGAAACTTCAGAGTGAAAGGAGCATCCCTTAGTCCTTGTCTGCAATTAAAAGGGTTTGAGTCTGTCATCCCCTAGTAGAGACACAGATCTATTCAAATGTGAGCGCTTCATGAGTGCAACTCAGCCATCTTCCATTAATAGGATACACTACAAAATATTTTATAGTATCAGATTAACTCACTATTGAAGCTTTACAGATGGAAGTTCTTCCTCCTGAGATCTTTTCTTTTAAATACCTGCACTGGCAGACTTAAATCTAGACCTCCTTCATGCTTTTATAGATATATTTATTTATCAAAGTTCTATAAATTTAGCTAAATCTTTTTCTGATACAATCATCTAGAAGATGATTGCAGCCTCACATAACTAGGTTGCTCCATAAAAAACACCAGTTCAATAGCACTCAGAAAAAGCAGAATCAACTGTTACAGATCACTGGGAAAGGAAAGCAAGTCTTGAGAAAGGGAGAAGAGAGGAGAGGTCAGGTCTATGAAAATCCAGGTGGCACAGAAATGTTGGAAAGGGATTAACCTCTCTGAAACAAGAACGTGGGGTCACCAAATCAGCAGAAGCCAAATTAAAAAAAACAAGAAGCAAATGGTAACTCATGGGAATTCCTTTCCAACCAAACCCAAGACAAGTTTACATGGATTCCCAAGACGAGTGTCCAAGCATGTGGATAAAAGGAGAACTTTGAGCATCACTATACAGACAGCTCACACCATACTCAGGAAAGCCCCTGAGGTGACTCATCTAGAGAATATTATTGAAAGGAATCGTCATGTTTGACTGGTTTTCTGGGTAACCCATAGATCTGGCACCTCTGGAGACAGTTTTAGCAAGATGAATTGGTCTGAACCAA
Source organism: Gavia stellata (assembly GCF_030936135.1). Classification (NCBI taxonomy): domain Eukaryota; kingdom Metazoa; phylum Chordata; class Aves; order Gaviiformes; family Gaviidae; genus Gavia; species Gavia stellata. Next base: position 16,583,013 of record NC_082599.1, on the reverse strand, counting down.
ACCAACCATTTGTTCTGTCAGACTGGCACAAGATCTCCATTTCACTTCCCTCCTTCACTGGCTAACCAGGAGTACATAAAGCACAAGAAGCAACAGCCCAAGCTGAATATACAGTAGGCAGCAGGTGCTACAGATGAATCGATACTTTTCAGAATCTTTAATCTGCAGCCTGAATTGCTGCAAGCAGGCACCCGTTGCTTCGTGCACCCCAAAACAGATAAAATGCCTTGTCATCTTAAAGTCTTTAAAATTGGACTTTAAGATGCTCAGCAACTAAATCAGATGCATATCATGTGCTCAAACCCTTGATCAGCTTCTATGCTGTTCCATTTAAAAGTTTCATTTTAAAGAAAAAGTGTGGAATGTAAGTGCAGCTATGATTCCTTGATTGACAGTAGGCCCGAATTAAGGCAATCTCCTCTAGTTCTTGAATTTTCTTTCGCTCCTGGAAAGAAGAAAGTATAGTTGTCTCTAACTTGGCTTCAACGTACTCTAGAATGCAGCCATAAAAAAAAAAAAAGAAAAAAGAAATCCCCTGATGAATAAGATGTAGCAATAATCTTACATAGCCAACTCCCAATTACAGCTAAGAAATAACTATATGTAGACATAGCTTAAGGAGAGGATGGTTGGGTTTGTTGGTGAGGGTTTTGGGGTTTGTTTTTCAGGTCTGTTTTTGAAAAGCAGCTGAATACCAAGACAGAGATCAGTGCACTGGAAACAAAACAGCTGCTTTGAGCAGAGGAAATCTCCCCTTTGAGAGAAAGAATACCCGCATCTACACCTTATGCCAAGGGAGAATTTTTCAAGTGTGTCACCTATTGTAACCAAAATAGATAGGGTGGAAGTTGATGTTTAAAAAAAAACCCCAAAACATATAGAACCAAGAGATGCCATTAAAAATAGATATTAAATTGGCATATTTGTGAACTACGTAGTGTATGCTTTTGGGAGAAGTCAAAGTAATCCCAGATTGAAGGGGTGCAAATTCTGCTATACTGTGCCTGTAATCAATTGCTGAACATTTCCATAGGCATCAACTGTTGGGTTGGGTTTTTTTTTTTCCTTTTGCTTGGGTTGGGGTTTTTTGTGTGGTGTTTTTTTTTTTTTATCATGAACAGTCTTTTAAAGACTAAGACTTCAATATTCATATTTGCAGGTGGGAAAGCTTACTTGTATTAACAAACACTGGAATAAGAGGTTTTACACAGAGGTAACTGGTCATGAAACCTTGATAAAGTAAAAAATATTATATGGAGACAATTCAACAAACAGTTGTAAAGATTGAATAAATGCACAAAGTTCAAAGATTTTTCTTCTCTTTATTTAAACACAAATACATTTACAGCATGCAGGTAAGTTAAAACTATATGGCGTCTTCCCCAAACCAATTGTTTTAATGCATCTTAAGTGTACTGAAGTTAAATCATATTCCACAGGTAGACTTGTCCTCTCATGTCAAATTTAGAGTTACACACAGTAGTGAGTCAGCATTTAAGTTATGTAAATAATTTAGTTGTTCACCAGAAATAAATATTATTTCACCAAGTTCCTATCCTAAACCATCTTTTAAAAAATATGATCTAGAGGAACATAAAAATAAGAACCGTTCAAAGACTGCAAGTTGAAACAGCAGTGTTGAACATTCCCCGTATAGACTGAATATTTTAATTTACAAAAAACAGTAACTGTCCTGTCTGGCTGACCTACAACAACCAAACCAGAAAACAAAAAAGTTGTTTTTTTGTTTTTCTTTTTTACATTTTAAGAGGCAGTTCTTGGTAAACTTCATAAAAGGTTTAAAATAAAGAAAAGTTTAAATATAAAAAGGTGATGTACACTGAGCTACAGGCTAGTTACCATTTAATTTTCTTTTTTTTTTTTTAAACACAGCAATTTTCAGCACCAAAATCCATTATAATTACCTACAGGAATGAAACCCCCATTCACAAGCATGAGAAAAAATCCTGCTTCATTTGAATGTACTTTAAAGAAAGTGGGGTTTTTTGTTTTTATGATTGCATGTTAACAAATGAAGGTCTGAAAACCTGTAGTTAACATTGAGAAAGATAACACACAGTGCTGTTTCCATTATGAGAAATTTCATTCAAAATAGTTTGCTGTTCCTTTATTTTTCTTTCCTCAGTGTGCTGCCTTTAATCATGCTCTAAAACAACTGCAAGTTTGGAGTGTCTGGCAGCCTTAATGAACAAAACAGTCTTAAAAGCTGAAAACTCCAAAATAGTGAGATTCCGACTGATACATTCAACCTTTAAAAATCAAACTATTAAAAATTCAGAGTACTGCAGATATAGAAAAAAGTGGTTCAAGGTCTAAAATCTGACTACACACCATCCTAATACAAATATTTTGTCTATTTATATTATAAAAGTTGAAAGTGATTTGCTGTCTGAACAGTCAGAGTCTCTACTGTTTCCACAATAACTGATGAATACCCAGCAAAAAATTCAAGCCAGCACACAAAGTGGTACCGACTGGGTCTGGAAAGCTAACCGAATTCTTTCAGTAATATTAAGTTCCTTCTTTCTCAAAGGCCTGCTAACTAATTTCTATCCAGAAGGCCATTCTAAAAATTATAGTGGCTAAACCCTATGAATAAGTTAGGAAAATTATACTATAAAACTTTAAAACCCAGATTCAGCTCAGCAGGAGTATTGGAGCTCAAAAACAAACAAAAAAAACCCGTTTCATTTTGTTAGCCACTTTACAGGACTTTATTGCAAAGAGAAGAAAAATATTCAACAACTACTACTTTGGACATTTCATATACCTACTTACAAACGGATTACAAATACAATTCAGGGTAGCACTTTATTTATTTTATTATTTTTTTTAAACACATGTGTCTGGGATTTCCAGATACATCAGTTTTAAAAAGTTGTATCCTTTATTAGTGTATCTGAATTCATTGGCCAGTTGCTGAAAATTTTTTTTTCAAATTGAAAGTTAAAATTTTAGCCAAAAATTCCAGTACTGTGTATGTAGTGGAATATCAAGTTAAATTTTAGATTGCGCTCATTTCACTATTATAAAATAGCAAAAGTGAACTGTCACAGATACAGACAAATGGACAAAACAGGCTCATCAGAATGAAGCAGAATGTTTTCATTCCACCAGACTGTACTGTGTGTAGAATCAAGAACAGGACAGATGGGATAATCCATTGCCAAAGTCTTTTTTGTAAACTTAGGTTTATTCTTATTACTGTACAATATTTAATCCTAAATTACCCGATAAACGGGCATTTAATCAGATAACAGTTAAACAGCCTTGTTCATATTGAACTCTTAGTTCTGTGGTGTAGCAATCGCAGTGCCTTATGGCAGTTGTCGTAAGCACACTTCAGTATCCTTACACTGTACAAATAAATTTAGTTCCAATGCTCTGTGGAGCATTCCAAAAGACAACTGTAATGTAGAGTGCTGTTCTAATTCAGTGGGACACGTAGTGTTATGTGAAGTGATAAAAATGAAAGTATACTTAAACACTGTTGCACATTCCCTAAGACAGTAAGATGTACACAAATTAGGCTAGAAAATTTGAACTAAGATTTTCTCAACGTACATTCAGCTTGGCACAGTGCAGACTAAATTTAAGACATGAAAGACAAACTGTGTAATGAGCAGAGCTACACTTTAAGTAATGTGTCATTTTTCAAGACGCCAAAATTGCACTCTAGTTTTTTTCTGGGAATCAGTTAGCAGAATTTGTAGAAGGGGGAAGAGCTGTACAGGCCAGGTATAATTTATACATTTTCAAAAAATAATCCTACAGTCCCCAAAGGGAGAGATTATTGTCATGGAATGACTCCCTCTACACGATATCCAATCCTCCTCACACCGCATTTACTTTTCAGCAACTGTAAACGAGAAAAATAACAGAGTTAAGTGCTTGTACCTCATTGGCCAGAAAAGCCAAATTATTTACATTCACAGTAGACCGTTTTCATTATTTACATAGCCTTTAAGAGCCCAATTCTTAGACCACTCAGGTAAGAGCTAATAAAACATCTGCCTTAGAATAAGAAATTACACAACACAAAGCATGTAAGCAATGTTGTCTGTTAACAACAAATTTACAGCACAATAAACTGACTGGGTATCCAATTTTGATTGCCTTAACAGAGTAAACATTACAAACACAAACCAGTTATAACCCAGCTCCATTTCCCATGACTGTTGCTACTGTTCCAGGCCACTGAGAACTGTCTGGATACCACCTACCAGCTGCTGCAAAGTTTTGACTTTGCTATTTTGGGAAGATGAAAAGGGAATGAATAGATCATTTGGCATTAATCATACTAAAAAAAAGTTTGATTTGCATGGGGAAATAACAATTTACCATCTCCATATTTCTTTAAAGTTTCCAAATAATTGTTAAATGGTGGTCTCCAAACGTGAACAGTACATCATGTTCCTACTGGTACCAAAAGTTCTTCTCTAACTAGAAGTTCAGGTGCTTACTATCTGTATTAATCCTCAAAAAAAGTGTAACAGACATTACCAAAGAGAAAAGTCATACTGGCTACCTGAGTATTCACAAGCTCAGAACAAATTTATATTTAATAGTAAAATAAAGTTCAAGAAAGTTTTATCTCTTTACTTCCATAAGGGACAGGTTCTTCCAAAAACAAGACAGGGAAGTTGGAATAAATTACAACCACTCTCCTGCCTCTAAGGGCTAAACTCTGCTTGGTTCTGCAGCAATAGGTAACATGCTGACATTAGAAGAATTATATGAAAGCTTTACAACTGCTTAAGGGATTCTGTAACCATATTACATGGGAGTTATTTGGTTTGTTTGTTAAAAAGGGGTTCTAGCCTATACTTAGCAATTTTCTACTCCTCCATGATTTATCTACAAATAGTCCCAAAGTGCTAAGTCTCCTATTTAAATTCCCCAGGACCAACAGTGAAAGCTCTTCTTCAAAGCAAGATGCAAGCTCAAAATTTAGTTATTCATTGCTGATTATATCAACTATTAAGAGTACTCTTAAAGAAGTATGAGACTAAATAGGCTATCTTCAGTTAGAATTCCAGGCAACACCAGAGCATGTGCAAACCTCATGCTAAAGTAGGCATCTAAAATAAATTGGGTCAATCATAGCTTGAAATGCCTCTACATTGGACAGCTGAGATGGACTACAAAAGCAATCTAAGTAGCTATCTGAAAATAAATGTCACCATATCAACATAATCAAGAATCCATGAATTGCCAGTTTCGTGGTCATTCAAGATAAAAGTATGTATCACTTCAACCTCCTAGTAAATAAGAGACAGTACTGAACATAACCAGGTACCCTAACTAGTACTACAGTCTGATTTTCTCTAAATTGGAGAGAAAAAGCTTTGAAAAGTCAGCTAATAAAAAGAAACAAATGGAAACAAGATTAATGTAAGCTGCTCTGGAGCCCTTCAAAAGAGAAACCCCACACAATCATTTTAGGAGTATTTTCAAACTGAATATGCAGATAATCTTAACTAAGGGAATGCCTAGAAGACATTTATACAAATGCTCAAAAGTGAAGATGATGACAAAGAATGCAGCAAAGCATTACTGTTAGATGACCAACAGACCAACTATAATGCAGACATTAATTAAAAAGAGACATGATTCTGTGAGCAACTTAAGTAATTATATGTAGTCTGGTACTTAATACGCTTAGGAGATTAGAGACATTTTCAAATAAGTGCACATATTTATTTTAGTTACTGTAACTGTATTTTAACTAGGTTAACATTTTAAATTTACCAGATGAAGACATGAATTTTTCTGTTAAATACTTCCAAATTACTGACACATGAAGTAGTGTGCAATTGTAGTAAGAACAGCAAATAAACAACATAATAGGGCCATTTTTTATTTCATCACTGAATGTTTTCTGAAAAAAAAATACTTAAAACGATAGTAGCAAGCCAAAAGAATTTAAACTGTCCACTCCTTTCCCAAACAGTAGCTACTGACTGGTAACTGTCTCCAACTGACTGTTTTCACATTTTGTTCTACTCAGCAGAACAACTCCCGAACTACCATTTTACAACAAACACCAGTTTTATAACAAAAGCAGCAGCATTAGTCAGATGTACATGTATACTGTTACCCCTAACTATACAATTCTGTAAAAAAAGAAGTTAATCTGATTATCCGAGCGATCTTATGCCACAGAATGAACTGTAATAAAACTAATACGAAGTGGTTTAATCACACATTTAAAAATCCTACAAGACAAACTTACACTTTGTCTTGCCGTCCTCCACCTCCACGCAGTGCAACTGGCTGGCTGTTTTGAGTGAATGCACCTCCACCACGAATTGCACTTGGATGAGTTGGAGAAGCTGCTGGATGCTGGCCAGGACGGATAGGCTTAGCTGCATGAAAAGAAACATGACTTACACCACAATGTTACTTTTGATTATTCCAGTTTGCTAGTGCTTTATTTTACAGTATCCCAAATATAATAATAAAAATTGAATGCACTTCGAATAAGAAAACAAGTTTAGGTTCTCAGAATAGCATCTCCTAACAGATTAGTATCAACTGTAACAAGTCCTGAAAAACAGACAACATTTTGCTTTTACTGTCCCTCTTAGGATGAAAGCTTGCAAAGCTCTTGATAATGATTATCTTCACATGTATTATCTACCCCACCTAATGTATCTCCCTGTAAGAGTCCTATTTCTTGGCAATAAGAACTCAAATAAGACACATCGCTAGACAAAGTTTCACAAAGGTTACGTTCCTGTAAGGAATCATTATACCCAGCTGTATTTTCCACATCTATTTGATTGATAAGCCACTAGTTACTTTGCTCTGCAAGTTCTGTGTACCGATTACTCCACAGGTAACACTGCTTCATCAACTTCTTACCACCATACAAAACCTGCTCTATTACTGAATTTAAAAACAGTAGTTTTGACAGGTAATTCTCAAGCTGCATACACTTTGATTAACAAACTATATTTTAAATCAATTTTGCGCTAGCTCTTAACAGGACATGAACACCACTATGACTTTACAAAGTTCGGTAATATTAAACAGAAGCATTTAAAGTTTCAGCAGGTAAGAGTGGATATAAAGTACCTACAGGTAGCAACTGCATCAGAAGAACACTTCTCAACTTCTGCTGATCTCCAGTATAACATGCCTAGTTCAACTAGACATTTAAGTACAAGAGGCTTTATACTTGTGGTTAGCTCACTAGAGAATTCTGTTTGTCTTCTTGGAGATTATTTGAGAGAAAGGTAAGACAGGAAAGCACCTGTCTTCAAACCGCCACTTAAAGCGACCAAGAAAAAAAATTATAACTTTATGCTGCAACAGCTCTTTGCAGACCTACAGAATATGAGTGAAGTTTAACTGCAACGCTCATTTCCATTGCATTAGCATTTAAGAGAAGCGTATTGATTACTGAAGTTCTGACACAGGACCACAAAGAGGCTGCAACACATAGTTACTTTTACAACAATGATGTAATAGGCACAGTTAAGTCCTCCACAGGTCACACACACTCTTGACCCTCAGCACTTTACAGCATAATGGCAGGTGGAGGACCAAGGGAATATGACCACCTTCCCACCACACAGTAAGAAATTACTACCTACTACAGATTTCTGTTTTTTCCATTCTTTTCCCCTAGAGAGGGCTATGGAGTACTATATGTTTTGGAACAAAGAACCAAAAAGGCAATTAGGGATCTTAGTATGTTAGTTGTAGGTTTCTGTCTGCCTCTCTTCCACAAGATCAAGTGACAGCAAGACAATTTTGTTATTGTTGTTCAGGGTGATGGCTTAATCTCTCTCCTTACTTTGGAACACCTACTTAAATCTTAGATCTTTAACATGATTCCATAAGAATTTTTAAGACTCACATTCAGTGTATTGTTTTGTTCTAGTAAATGGAACACACATTCAGGCTAGAATTCTAGGTTGGTAAGCCTTTCCCAGCATGTACAAAAATCCAGCTCCCAGGAAAAGACCCATTTAAAATAGATAATAAAAACCCCAACCAACCATACACCACCATCCACACACACTTACAGTCTATTAACCAAAATATAACTCATGGTAGAAAATACACCATGTTCACACATGCAGTTCCAATGAGGGTTAAAAGATGCATACATGCGCAAAGATAAAAAAATCAGGAGACAGAGGAAGCTTTACAAGGCAAGAGATTCTTTACTAACCAATTTGCGCAGAATGTCCTCTTCTGGCCATATTCTTGGATCTTACAGCTTCCTTTATACGATCTACTTCTTGCTGATACCGTTTGCGATCACGAGAAGCATTCTCTTTGGCTTCCTTCAGCGCAGACTCCAAAGCTTTAACTCTTTCAGCTGTAGCTCTAAGTCGCTTCTCCAGTTTAGGAAGTTCACAGCGAAGATCCGCATTATCACGTACCAGCTACAAAACCGGAATCCATTATTTTCTTGGTATCTCCCTTCATGAGGGCAGCCAACCAAACACCCTCCCGCCCCTAAACAGGCAAAGCAATAGGGCTACTATATTATCTTTGCTTAAGCTTTTAGTAAATCTAATAATTCATCAGTAAGATTGACATCTGAAAAATCAGCCACTGTGGAAGAACATGCTACCCAACATCCAGAGAGACAGGCAAGCATCCCCCACTAAACACTAATTTGGATGTTCTTCAGTTTAAATGCAGCTATTTGTTACACACCCACATGCACTTAAAATAGCTATTAATTTACTTTATATAAAACAATAGACTAAGGTTTTCCTATCAAGAGACACACTCAAGATGTAGAAGTATTTAATTATAAAACAGTTAGTTTATGACCAATATCTTCTATAATAATGCACCTTAAGTAGTTTATTTTTAATTAAAACTTGAAATTAAGCCTCATTGTACCTGCTTGTGAACCTTTGTAAGCTGTTCAAGATTATTCTCAAGGAAGGAAATCTTCTGTTTTTGTGCGGCACTGCCTCCTGTATCATCCGAGTCAATCTCAGCACTCTGCAGTAACAAAGGCACAGGGAGGGAGAGAGGAGGCTGAGTACAAATCTGAACTTGCATATTAAAATTAAGCTAGAAAAATTACAGCGCATAAAGATCAATTCCTAATTTAGTTCTAAACTGAAATTTATGTAGAATTCTCAGAAGTACCAAGTTTCACTACAGCACATTACCTTTTTCACTCTAGTAGCCAGATCTTGAACAAACAGCTTCCGAAGATTGTGAAGAGTCTGAAGTTCTTTTGCCTACAGTTAAGGACAAGGAATTAAAAACTAAAAAAAAAAAAGAAATTAAAAAATAACTCTGAAGGGAAAAAAGCACGTATTGACATTTGGAACATATTCTGATTATCTTACCACAGTCTCTTCCAAACCCTTTAAATCTTGCCTCGCTTGTTCCCGTCTGTCCTGCATAACCCTAAAAGAGAATAAATTCATCCTGAAATATCCAAGCAAAATTGGAAATTTTAATGTTTTAGGAGACTAAAGTGATAAACACTACATGGTACAAATGAAAAAATGTTTTTCAGTTGAAGTCCTCAGTTAAGGATGTAACCAACAGATGACACCACACTCAGAAAACCCCATATGGGGTTGAGTGGGAGTGGGGGAGTTGCAGGAGGAAAAGAAGGAAGTACTTTTAATATTGAAGGAATACAAATAAGTACATTCAGATGCATAAATTATAAGTTTCTAGAACAGAATCATAGAATCATTTAGGTTGGAAAAGACCTTTAAGATCATCAAGTCCAACCGTTAGCCTAGCACTGCCAAGGCCACCACTAAACAATGTCCCTAAAGAAAGGCTCTCAGTTAGGTTCAGGATGAATACTTGGGGAGATCTTATCCTACAAATATTCTTAGCTCTGAAAAGCTGAGATGACAAGTATCACATGACAGATTAAGGATTTTTTCTTTGTTTCATTCTACCACCTCACCCCCAACACATTTGCCAAAGCTAGCATCATAAACAACAATCTCAGTTTACAGGAATATAACCTAATGATTATCCCTAATGATTATCCCTCTACAGAGCTTCTGCCTTATCTAATGTGAAAGCATTTACTGCACTGCTAATGTTATGTCTCAGAACTATAAGGCAGTGCAGTTGCTAAGATGACAGGATACAGGAAAGGAATTTGGACTTTTATGACTCAAGGTTGGAATAGGAAGGCCAGGGACTGCATGAAAATGAAGTGTTCCTATTAAGTAGCCAACGAGTTTCTTTTCCTCTTGAAATTTCTTCTCGCTCGGCCAGTTCCACTACCGGCTCACAGCTAAATGATTAAACATTTGAGGTAATAAAATTTTCTAGAGTATCTCAGCATCCTATCCATTTTCCAGACCTCACTGGAAAGGTAGTTCCAGTCATCTTATACAACTCTAAGAAAAAAAAAATTAAAACGTGAATAATCTGCATTGTTTCTGTCCTATCATTTGCCATGCATATTTATGACATACAAGGGAAAATAACTGGATTCAAGAAGGCTGGGGCAAGACACAGAATACCAAACCAATTTTTAATGTTTCTTTGCAAGTCTTCTGAAGAGGAAATTTTTAACATAGCAAGTTTCTTTAAGGGATCAGTGCTATACAAATTTTAGCTTGCAAACTGAAATAAGCAGCAATAATGTGGTATGTATACCAAATCTTACAAGACAAGAAAACCTATTGTAACTAATGTAACTTTTATAATCATTGTGGCATATAAATAAATCAGAATAAGATGGATTCACAAGACCAGAGTACTGTTAAATTTTCAGTCAGTTAACCAACATTGTATTTCACAGTAAGGCTAAAAGAAAAAAAAGAAAAAGAAGAGTAAGTGTTGCTTACTGGTTACCAGTACAGACCAATCAGGTCCCTCTGATTATTTCAAATTCTATGATAAAAACCTGAAAGCCACCACGTGTTTTTAGACATGGCCAAAAAACATGCACTTTTGAAAAGGTTTTGAGTGTAATGTAGTTTTAACTTTCGTAAAGATAAATTCATATATGCCAGAAAGGGGAAACAATTCCACGAGATTATAGTCAGATTTCTAGAAGTTGAGAACTGTTTTTCAGCTTGACCCTTGGTTACTTACCTACCAGTAGAATTCAATTCTAATTTTTGCATTAACTTTTCAGTCTCAAGTTCATTAATACACTGTATTTAGTTACTCAATGAAGTATGCAGCTATTTAATCTCAAGAATAAGCGAGTCAGAACCACCTAACTAGTTAAATCACACCAGAACCAAAAAGAGTAAGGGAACCATTACAAGCCTCTTCCAGTCTTAAAGCATGCAATACTTAGCTGCAAACTGAAAAGTTAATTACTCCAACCTGTAGCATATTAACAAAGAAAAAGTTGTGGCTTCATACCTTTCATCATTTTACTTCCAATTTTAAATATTAAGGCAGTGCAAAGTTTTTTAAAAAGTTAAGTTGAAGAAGGCTCTCGAGCCTCTCTCTTTAGTAAGTGAGAGCCTCTTCATCATATTAGGTCACTAGTTTTTAAAATATAAGCATTCCCCCACACATTTGTTCTATGCGCAATTATCACTTACGTAAGTTCATGTAGTTTTCTACTTTTTTCCTGATCAGTTGCTTTCAACTTCTCATGCTCAACTCTAAGACGTTCCTGTTCAAGCATCATCTTCTGGTTTTGGCTGAACACAGAGAGTAAATACTACATTAACTGAACCTGTCAGACACCACATTCAGTAAAGCAACACAAGTTAGAAAGACACTGCTTGAGGAAACCCTAGCCACTTCCTTCCCACCATACTGTGCTTCTGTACTCACACAGTCCAGAGATACTTGGCACTAACAAAACAATGACAATTACTTACTCTTGAAGTTCAGTGATAAGTTTCTCCTTTGCATCAACTTCATCTCTTAGGCTACTGATTTGTTTCTGATGTGTCTCACGATGACTCTGAATTTGCTGTTCCACAGCTTGCTATTAGAAAAAAGTATGTATTACATGCTTTAAGTTGCTGTACTTCACTTTTTTTTTTTTTTAAAAAATGAAATTAACTTACCTTGACTTCATTTGCAGTTTGAACCTTATTTAAGTGCTCTTTCTCCATCTCATGGACTTTTTCTAGTAGGGATATAGGAGAGAAAAGAAAACACATTTCAGCCAGGTAACTAGGTGATCACAGGGAAGATGGTGTTAATTCCCCCTTCCTTCCCCAACACCTTAAAATTTGGAAGCAGTCCCCTCTCACCACAAAGTTCAATTAATCAGTAACATCTTTAATGTAATACTATCCACAGCAGTTCTTTCCAACAGCAAACATGCTTTCCCGTTGACTAATTCTATTCATTCAGTAGCAAAAAGCCATTCTATAGCTCTGCCCTTCAATCTAAACAGGACAGAACAATTTCCTGTTTATCACTATATACTTAAAATGGTGGTGGGTGCGGTGTAGGGAGGCAATTCCTACCCTGTGCTCGGAGTTGAACTAGTTCTTCATTAAGGGAATCCACAGACTCTTCCAGTTGCCTTTTTTTCTGTTCCACATTCTGAAGATATTCAGTCAATGACTTGATCTTGGCTTCATGCTTGTAGAACGGAAAGATTCATTTACTTTGGAACTAGGTATCACAGAATTACATCTGCATAAACAGTTTATACTTATTTTTAAACAAGTAACCTGATCTCAAAACAAAAATGGTGCCAACTAAACTTTAAGAAGAATATGACTACTCAAGTAGATCTGTAATGTCTTTATTCTGGATTGGAATGTAATAAATTTTTGGCTGGGAGAAGAGATGTTTTGCATGTTAAATACTATCAGAAGCAAGAGAGTGCCACTGTATTTAAAGACTGCACTGAAATATGCATCTCTTGATTTAAAAGATGACCATCTGTATGTTAAACAAAATATAGAAAAATTAAATTGCATATGTAGATCACAATTTCTAGAGTTTTAGAAGTCACACTACTGACCTTTTCTAACAATTGCATTAAAATGGCTTTTCCTCACATTAGAAGTAAACTTAACATGCTATGCAAACCTACTGTAATCTTACTGTGCTATTGCTACCTCTCCCACTTCCAACTTGCTGCATTAGTAGGCAGAGTGCTCACTAGCCACTGCTTCTGTAAGACTTGTATTTGTAAAGGCTCCTGTGAAGGAGAACATATGGACCCTAGTATTTAATACAAATGCTGTGAAAGCATTATCAGGCTACAGACATATTGCAGAAATTCTGACATCCTGTCACACAATTACTCAGAAGCATCCAAACTGAAAAGAGTATTGAGGATACAGCTGAGTCTTGTGGCTGTTTGATCACAATGTACTTTGTTAGGTGTCAAGAAGAAATTGCAACTTTTTTTCCCCAGCAGGTTTAATTAATTCAAAAGAACATTTAAGTAGTATAGTGTAAAGAAACATTTACCTGTGAGATACGGAGCTGGCAGGCAGCCAACTCCTTTTCATTTTCTTCCATTTTCTTATTGCTTTCTGCTTGTGTGCCTTCTAACTGTTTGCAACGTTTCACCATTGTTTTTACTTCCGATTTCATTTTACTAATGTACAGTCTCGCAACTGTGAATTCTTCATCTATCATGCCAGTTCCCTCAGGCTGCTGAAAAGTGCAGCATGACATATTTAGAAAGCGCAGATAAAGAAAGAGAAAGATGAGCTGGAGCAACTTAGTGCCCAGCACACATCCCCCACCTTGACTCATAAGCAGAGCATTTACATATCAAAATGTAACTAAGTTTCCTGATTGATTATTTAGAAGTTTGCACAAAGGTAATGAGTCACTTGAAGTGGGAAATACAGCTCACTGTAGATTTTTAACACTGTTTAAATTCTTGTCCTCCAGTGATCTCCTAGATTTAACTTTTATTTCAGCTCCTCATTCCATTTTTAAGAAGTAACATCTTGATTGCCACTGTAGGTCAGCATTAGATTTCCAAGATGATGCGGTTGGTTATGACCATTTCATATGGCAGTTTAACAGTATGAATGAAAACGCTACTTCAGAAAAAAAAAAAAAATTATGCCTGCTCTTCCTTGTCTTTGCATAATCAAATTTTGTATGGGACCTGATAAGTCACAGCATAAGCAAGGAATAAGCTTATGCCCAAATTATTAATATACAGGAGGCTCCGTATGGTGGTTATTTTTACCGTACTAATAAAACTGACCCCACCTATCCACAATGTATGTACGTAATACATGGCATTAAAAATTGCACTAATTCTTACCTTGACATCATTATTTCCTACCGCAATTCCTATCTCTGCAAGATCTTTTAGTAAGGATGCCATCATCTCTGTTGCTCGTTTCTTCTGATGGTTGGTCATTTCTTTAAGTTTCTGAAGCTCTGCATCTATACTGGCTAGAGTGACCTACAGTAAAAGAAGTTACACTTTAATAAACAAAACACACTCTTGTTTTTAGAACTAGTTTCATATTATTTATTTAATTACAGCAACATGTGGTTGCCTACTGAAATGTCCCATTTTTATGTCTAAAACCAGACTGGTATCAACCTATGTGAATACACCATATAGTAAAAATTTAGAAGTCCTAGAGTGCTGGTATTTCTTCTGAAAGGAATGTAAAGTACTGGGGACAGAGGCCTTCAGCTGACAAAATATAATCTTACAACTGCAACAAAATTCACATCAACATTGTTAAATGGCATTCAGAGTTATATACGGTTAAATATTGCAGAAGATTGCATTTATAGGAAGAAGGTACATGGACAACTCAAACACTTTTCACCACATTTTGGTAAATAATTTCATCTTTACCTGCAGAGCTCTTAACTCTTCCCTACTTGCAGATTAAAAAATGGTACCCAGTTTCGAGAGTTCATAAGCACTACACTTACTCTAGAGTAGTTTTTCAGCTAGTTCGAGCTGCTGTGGTTGTAATGGCTGCAGCTCAGCAGCTTGCACACTCAGAAGTTGTCTGCTCTTTGTTCTCCAGTTTTAAAAAAATGCCAGAAGTTTTATAGCAGGAAAGTTTCAGCCCAGTGATGCCAAAGGATTGTTACTGCATGGGTTAGCTGTGACAGACTGAGAACACTGAAATGGCTTAATTTTACTACATCTCAGAACAGTTGTTGCTTTCTCATGGATTGAGTTATTCATGACACTCAATGGATGTTAGTTACAATATCTAGAATCACTTGATTATCTATAAAGTAATAAGAACAACAAAGCAAATAAACACCCACAAAACCCAAACCACACACTTCAGAATCATACACACACAGAGCTAGCCTATTCCACCAAATTTTAAATGCTGCTTATAATAGGAAGACCAGAGATCATCTGACTTTCAGCCGACCTTAAAGCAATTAAGTTACCAATAAAGATTACTCAGCTCAGAATACTTAGAAGTTTAAAGAGAGGTTTCATGATCTTGTGAATATCAATTTTAATGCCAGTGTTTTATCTAGTCAAACCTTACTAACTGAAAATTGAAAGTCACATTCACTAGAAGACCCAGACCCACTGAATTTCCATCTTCAAGAACAGAGAAGAATGAGACTTGCACCATTACAATCTGCAATGCCAGCAAAGAAGCTGATCCTTTCCAATACTTAGAATTTTAGGGTAGTGGGTAGGAAATTAACTGTTTAAAACTGACTGAAGACTGCAAATAATTGGCTACCAAAACTGTCAGTCAATTCAGAAACTATGCAGGTATGTGAGGAGGCGTATGGTATTCATCTTGTGGGACTGACGCTGCATCTGTATTTTAACCAGGGCGATCTTTTGGAATACGTCCTCAGTGTTCAGGACTACTCCTTTTTTCAGAAAGTAAAATCAACTGCCTATTTTTGAAGCCATCAAGTTGTATTTTATGTGTCATTAATACAGTATGCAAATACACATTCCTTTCAAGAAAAGCTGTAACATGCTCACTGCAATTTCAAGATTGGAAGGAGCAGATTCTTAAGTGAGGATTACCCCAACTGCACCACAAAGACAAACAAAACTGAGTCAGATCACCAGCATGTAATGAAAGTGTTAACTTCTGATATCTAGGATTTCTCTGAATACTCTTCAGGTAGTAAAATGCCACAGGTACTAAAAATATGAGAGCTATCAAGGTCAATATTCACAGTGCATTTTTCTGAAGCTTACTGGTTTTAGAAAATCATCCTTTGCTAAAACTAAACAAGTTTTAGACTTAAGTTCCCATTTTCCCTTGTGAAAAACCTTTAAATGACTTCAAGCAAGAAATACAGGTAAGGGAAGAAAAGTTACATTGAAGACTGTCAGTAATTTCTTATTCCAATTTCGTACCGATTTTTGATTGAGTTCATCACTAAGCAATTCATATTCCTTTGCTTTATCTTCTACTTCCTGAGACTTCTGATCGTAATTGACAGCCAATTCTTCAAGGGCTTGTAGCACCTCTTTCACTTCCTCTTTAGAGGCATCGTTTTCAGCCTGAAGGCGATTCAACTCCGCTTGCAGGTTGTCTTGGTCCCGTCTGGTCGATGCTAGAAGCTGCAACATCACAGATTTATTTAAAATTACGACAACAAATAATTATCAAGAAAATTCCATGTATAAGTTGAATCTTATTAAATCTTTCAGCTACTGCAATAGCTTATATTTACATTTTTAATGCAGTAAGGATGCCAAGGATGTACAGTGAGAGTATAATGAACAATTAAATTTATTATCTATATCCATAGTTCTTTAGCTTTTAAAGTATTTTCAAAATGGAAGTGATTACAAATCACATAAGGACAGCAACTGAAAATGCACATGGAATACTGCAAGTTCTCAAAAAAGCCACTGAACTCTACTCTTGAGTCTGAAATTGTCAACAGGCTAGGGACTAAACTTCCAGGATTTTAACGCTGTTAGCTGCTGAAGAATAACTAGACAAAGCGAACAGTTGCTAAAGAGGCAATTTATTTAAGTAAGATTAAACAGTAGCTCCAACTTCCTGAGTCCTCGACCCATTTCCTTCTTGCCATGTACATATTTATTTTTTTCAGTCTTTTGTGCTATATAGGATTATTTTCTCTAATATCTTAGCTAAACGAAATTAACATTTTCATTATTAATAGCTATTTTTCCCATTTAATTAAGGTACATCACTGGCAACATATGCACACAAATCCTTTGAATATTCTAGCAAGTATGGTCTGAAGTAACACATAGATACTTCCTTTTTCATTATAGGCCATTACATTTCCCTCCTCCCCCTTCTCTTTCTGTATAGCAACTGACCAAAAGTAAATCTTAAAACAGATTTTTTTTTTTTGCAGTAAATCAAGGTATCTTCAGTTTTGACAAACTGCTAAGTTTGCATGGGGAAAACAACTGCTGATGTCTTTGCATAAAATATTTCAATTCCTTCAATCTTCATGGATAGTTAAGGTTCAAGTAAACTGGTTTAAGTTTAGCCATCAGTGCAGTGTAAGTGGGGGAATGAATAGGCAGAGCATTTAGATAAGGAACAAAAGAGAACTATTGTACAGTAGTAAGCCGCCATTCTATTCCCTGGTCATAAACGATGACCTATTCAGAACATCTCAAATTTCTTTAAAGGAAAGACAAACAAAAATAGAATAAAGTTGCAAGAGCGAAACTCACCTCTTCCTGATCCAACATTTGCGTTTTCAGTTTTTCTACTAGTTGGCTCTGCTGATTAATTTCTTCATCCTGCAGTTGAAGTAAGACTGTGTTCAATAAACTGACAAATACCACTCAGGAAAAATAATCTAAGAAACAGTAGATGTTAGGCATCTAACTTCTCCATATTCTGAGACAATTATACAACTGAAAGCAATAAAAGTAAAAAAAATAATCCTTTTGATTTCACTGGCTGATCCATTAGGCTCTTAACCTGGCATATATGTGTAAAATACCATGCTTTAGAGACAAAACTCTCAATACTTGTGTTTCTGCAAGTCTTCAAGTTGTTCTAACTTCCAAGAAACAACTAAGACTTAATTAAAAGATTTTTTTTTTTCTCTCCAAATGTAGTACTACTGCTTAAATTTAAAATTATGTACAAATAGAATATGCATAATATGGAAGAAAAAAACTGCTGTCTTCAAATTACTAATGTTCCTGTTTTCTCATTACTTTCCTTCTTCTGGTACAGCGTTATTCCAAACAATCAGCTAGGAATGTTCTACGCCCAGAAAGTAGAAATATCGTTCAAGATTCTCATTAACTTCTCCTTCCTAACTTTTATTTTTAATCTTGTTTTTACGTACTGATACTTTAGTTTTCAGGATGTTTTTTAGTAGTTTCAGCAAAGGAGGGAGAGCAACTAAGAAAGGATGCTCACTTAGCACCAGATAAGGCAATTTTGATTTCTCTTTACCAGAGGTTCAGAATTAAAGTAGGCACTCCCAGCAAATATTTAAGCAAGCTGTACTAACAAATGAAGACTAGCAAATTAAATGTTACATAATACAGTTCAAGATATTTAACATAGGACCTCTTGGAAAAATAACAATGGCATACCTTGTCATCCAGTTGTTTGTATAGTTTGGCAATTTCTTCCTCACATTTTCTTCTCTCAGCATCAGTGAAATTGCCAGTTACTCCAATTGTGGTAGCTGGTTTATCATTAATAACAGTAATATCCTTGTCCACTGCAAAAGCTTCTAAGTTGGCCTTCTCCTTGTCAAACTGTTCATCAACTGGTACAGTCTCCCCTTAAAGAAAAGAATATACTTAGTTTTAGTACAGTCAGCCATGAGGTATCTTCCACAAACTTAGCCTTGAGAAGTATTACATACTCCCTACTAGCAGTACTGCTCCATGGTTAATAAGCAGTCAAGTTCACATGATTATATGGTAAAAAAAAAAATAAAAAAAAAAATCACTAGATCATCCAAACTATCTCCTGCTTACCACAGAACATTGTATTTCACCCAGTTACTCTGCTATGTGCTCCAGATCTCACATTAAACTGTATCTTCTAGAAAAGCACCTAACTTGCCTTGAAGACAGAAAATCCTTTCTCTTCCCCTTGGCAGTCTGTTTTGCTAGGTAGCCATATTTAATTTCAAATTGCTTTGCTTCTGATTGAAAGTATTTGTTCAGTTACACTTTCATCCTTTTATGTTCATTAAGCCTTTTCTGATGAGAACACTTTACTAACTTCGCATAGAAAAAATACCACACACGCTAATCAAGACGCTTCTCTAGTAAACGAAACTAAATTCCTTAGCACCTTATTACAAAACATTTTATGCAGTCCTTGGATGGAACGGGCTCCTTCCAACACTCCAGTATCTTGTGTCAATACTCTGGAAGAACTATACTTAACATTTCAGGTGTGGCCTCATACCATCTCTAGCAAAGATGGGAAAAAAAAAAAAAAATCACATCCCACTAAACTTAAGTAAGTGAGCCCATTTTTCTTAGATTTACACTGGGATGTGGTGCAGTTGCAAAGATGATTGTAAAATCATCTTCCGTAGCTGCCAAACTCCAGAATACATCTATAAGTATGACCTATGTTCCTCCTTTCCTGAATTTAAGGCTCACATTTCACTTGCATTTTGCCAGACAATTCAATAGCTAAGTAGTGAGTTATTTAGGAAAAAGAGAAGGGCACACATTCTTTGCTGTCAGCAGTTTTGGGTGGCTTTTTGGCCTATTAACATGTTTGAGTTTTAAATGAAGATAAGATCTTGTGATATTAATTTGAATTAGAAAACCAAACCAGAGGAAATTTTACTCAGTTTCCACATTTACAACTAGTATCATTTTTTCTCCCCCAAAGTAAAATTTTTAGAATGTATGTAACTCTAGTACTGTAGTAAACTAAATGTTGAAGAACCTAATACCAATATACTTCCAGACATTTTTGCCATTATGTGATTATTAGAAGTTGTTCCAGTTGCAATACAGAGAAAAATATGAAGTTCCAACTACTGTCTTGCATAGTGCTCTTAGTTATTTTTGGTATCCTGAATACTAATTCAGTGTCTATTATTTTGCTTAAAGTTTGCAGAACAAAAATATAATTACTTCTTACCATTCCGCCATCTGTTGAGTTCATTTTCCAGCCACTGTATGGTGTTACGCAGAGTCTTGTTTTTCTCTTTTTCCTTCTCATACTTTTTCTTCCATTGTTCTGCAGTGAGCTCCACGTTGACGCAGACTGTGTTCTTAATGGTCTTTGCTCTACACAGAAAGAGCAAAAAGCTCTGAAACTTTTTTTTTTAAGAAAATAATTAAAAGGCTCTTAAATAAAAGTTCTGGTGAAAGTGTAAACAATTCCCACCTCTTCCAAAAGTTATTTCTACTCCCTGCCAACTTATATTCTTTCAGTTGGATTGATAAAACTGTTAATGGACAGAGCAGTACAATGAACTTTAGGAAGGCTGAAAAACCTCAAGCTGTTTGAGTTGGAAAAATTCAGCTGCATACTTTCATCTGGAAGAATTTGAGTCAGGACAGTGCACAGCTTTGAACAAAAGATAGCACTCACCATACCTAGCAAACATTTCTCCAATAGAGAGCATAATACTTTGAGAGTGCAAACCATCAAGCTTATTTAATCCAGTTGTTGGATCTCCATTAACCAAAAAGGTGTATAAGCTATAAAGTTCAGACTGATTGTCTACGTTGTCAGGCGAATCTCATCTGAACACATTAGCTCTGGAGACAAAAGTACAGGCACTAATAATATATTTTCATGAAGTTAATGTATAGTTTTTACTTTAGTGCCGTACCTCACTTACCTCAGTAATTCAGGAAAATTTTAATGGTAGTTATAAATTCCCCCCCCGTATCAAGACTCCTATAAGCACCTTTCCGCAGCGTCTTATTGGAACTGATTATTACCAAGAGGCACATGATTTCCTACTAAGTTATGTCATCTTTATCTAACCTTCAGTTACTACAGCTGAGGTTTTCAGCATAAATTTAACACCTCTAGAAGGTTGAATTAATATACCAGACTAACTGTGGCAGCTGCGATAGAAGCATACTCTAACTCCTGGGGAAGTCAAGTGCACGAGGCAGTGAAACTACAGAGCTACAGCTGGAAGACACTTCCCAATAGCTCATTCAAGAAATACTAAGAGGAAAAGAAAGGACCTCCTAGATTCTAAAAGGAGACCAAAAAACTCCAGTGTTGCAGAATACAGTCATTACTCTACACCCACTAACTACCCATACTTCTGCCAAGTAGTTCTGAAGTAATCTAGTCTACTTTCCATAATAAAAATCTTCTCTGAAAAGACCAGTAGGAAACTATCTTGTTGAACTAAAGTGGAAGAGGTACGCTGTATTGGGTTTGCGTGGCAGCGCTTTGGTAGCAGGGGGTCTACAGGGGTGGCTTCTGTGAGAAGCTGCTAGAAGCTTCTCCTATGTCTGATAGAGCCAATGCCAGCAGACTTCAAGACGGATCTGCCACTGGCTAAGGCTGAGCTAATCAGCAACAGTGGTAGCGCCTCTGTGATAACATATTTAAGAAGGGGGAAAAAACCGGGAAGCGGCATCCAGAGAAGAGAGGAGTGAGAATATGTGAAAGAAACAACTCTGCAGACACCAAGGTCAGTGAAGAAGGAGGGGGAGGAGAGGCTCCAGGCGCCGGAGCAGAGATTCCCCTGCAGCCCGTGGTGAAGACCATGGTGAAGCAGGTTGTCCCCCTGCAGCCCATGGAGGTCCACGGTGGAGCAGATAACCACCTGCAGCCTGTGAAGGACCCCACGCTGGAGCAGGTGGATGCCTGAAGGAGGCTGTGATCCTGTGGGAAGCCCATGCTGGAGCAGGCTCCTGGCAGGACCTGTGGAGCCGTGGAGAGAGGAGCCCACGCTGGGGCAGGTTTGCTGGCAGGACTTGCGATCCCGCGGGGGACCCACGTTGGAGCAGTCTGTTCCTGAAGGACTGCACCCCGTGGAACGGACCCATGCTGGAGCAGTTCGTGAAGAACTGCTGCCCATGGGAAGGACCCACTTTGGAGAAGTTCGTGGAGAACTGTCTCCTGTGGGAGGGACCCCACGCTGGAGCAGGGGAAGAGTGTGAGGAGGAAGGAGCGGCAGAAACAACGTGTGATGAACTGACCGCAACCCCCATTCCCCGTCCCCCTGCGCCGCTCGGGGGGAGAGGTAGAAAATCGGGAGTGAAGTTGAGCCCGGGAAGAAGGGAGGGGTGGGGGGAAGGTGGTGTTTTTTTAAGATTTGGTTTTACTTCTCATTATCCTACTCTGATTTTGATTGGTAATAAATTAAACTAATTTCCCCAAGTCAAGTCTATTTTGCCCATGATGGTAGTTGGTGAGTGATCTCCCTATGTCCTTATCTCGACCTACGAGCCTTTTCCTTATATTTTCTCTCTCCTGTCCAGCTGAGGAAGGGGAGTGAGTGAGCAGCTGTGTGGCGATTAGTCCGGCTGGGCTTAAACCACGACATACGCTAACACAGAAGACCAGATGAACTAAGTGAAATGTTGACAACTTTTGCAATGTGCTCCAGTAAATGAAGTGATTAAATCTAGTGGTCAGGAACTGGAGTATTACAATGAAGCACTAATAATAGAGTAGCAAAGAAGAGATAACTAACAAAATACCAAATTTTACCTGGGTACTTATAAATTCAGTTACAAATGACACAGGAATTTAGAAGTATTAACTCAGATGTTACTGGAATGCTAGATACAGGAAACAGACCAGAAGATGTAATTCAGCACGCTGTCAAAGAAAGGTTGGCAGAGGACAGGCTCTCCCAGCCATATAAAGGATTCAACTTAATAGGGGAAATCTCAATTCCTCCCTTCTTCCACTTAAAGAAAAAAAAGAAAGAGTATTAATTACCCTCCAAGACTATACATTAAATTGCATTTGGAACCAATCTATACGCTGCCTTCCTGGAAATAGAGTCTTCAGGATCCTGCCCAGTTTAAGGATTTTTATATAGGTAAGATAGATCACAACACTTAGCCATGTGTGCACTGAAGAATTACAGAAATGTAAACATTCTAGTTAGTTTGGTTCAGGAATCTTAACAGAGTAACTTATTAATATCTCATTCTGCATTTATTTCCAAGCATAGTAAGAACAAAATATTAAGTCATTTACTCACCTTTGGCCAAACAGAAGAGTAGATTTAGTTTCAGATTCATTGTATGAAGACGGAGAACAGCAAATAACAATAGTGGTTCTGCAATTACCCCCTAGTGAATCTTGAAGGATTCTGGTCATTTTACTATCACGATATGGAACATAAGTCTACCAAGAAAACAGTTAAATAAATCAGTCACTTTTTTTTCAGACACATTATTTAATTAGTTGAAATAAGAGCTATGCTTTTGCTAGGTATATCTTCATTAGAAAGACATTAAATTCTACTTAAATTCATAAAACATAAGACTGAACATGCATGGGATGACATAAAATTGTACTTCTATGTTTGGTAACTTCTAGAGTACAAGAAAACTGTCAGTATTATGTTTAGGTCCCTCAACATTAAACATAACTTTATTCATCAGTGTCAGTACAAGAGTAACAGCCATTTGCAATGCACTGATGCAATTGGATTAGTTTAAAAGACTCCCATGCATATCACTGAGATCCGTAAAGAATTTCTGCATAGTATCATGTTTAGAGATACAAGTCTTTAACACTGAAGTATAAAAATACAAAAGAGCACACTTACACTGCTTTCGGCCAAAGCTGAGATGACATTTCCAAGAGCAGACAAAGACTTGTTGATGTTTTTAGCCTCATCCAGCACAGCACCTTCTGCACCAGTTTTACTAACCTATACAATATTTCAGTAAATTACTAAATGCATCTTCAAAAAATACCTTCCACATTGAATATAAAACTTGAGTAATGTTCCCATTTTTAAGTCGGTCTCCCTGACTTTATGAGGTACTCCTAAGCAAGTTGGACTACAATAAGCAAACTCCTCCTCAGACTCTTTCCCTGATTCACCTTCCGTTTTTCATTCAAAACTCAGTGTTTGAAGATGTTTCCAATTTTTTTAACTGAAGTTAGTGTTTTCCCTGCAAAGTATGCCTTTTCATAGAAGATAAATGTATAGTTAAAAACGTCTATCAAATAAACAACTTCAAAAGTTGTTTGAAGCTTGTCAGAAAGTTTGAATTCCTTAAAGTGAAAGGAAATAAGCATTATGAATAATTTACAATATCAAAGCAACCAAGAGTTAGAACTTTTTCTTAATGAGAAGGTCTATAGTTTGTCCAGCAGTCATCCTTAAAACAAAACAAAAAACCAACAATAAACCAAACAAACAAAAACCAACCAAAGAAAACCCCACAACAACAATCAAAAACGAGACAAACCACATACTACCACTCTACGCCCACCACACCCCTGCGGAAAACACAGCAGAGAGCTTGTATTAGAAAGAATTTGTGAGAACAGATTTTAGAGGCTGAGTCTGACCTACATGAGTGCTCTAGGAACTTAAGCAGATATCAACAGAAATGTGAAAAAAAATTCTACCCTGACACCATTTTATTTACCTTAGGTCTTCTGCCTCAAGGGCTGAATTTGACTTATAATTCTATAACCCTCCCTTTACTGTTCTTCTCACCACGCTGTGATCATGACTACAACTAAGCAATTCTATTTGCCTATGTTTAAACCAACCCAAGACAAGGCATCAAAAAACCTCATGTACTTCAAAAAGACTGGGAGAAGCACAAAAGCAAAGTCTGAAATAAACAGTGAAAGGAACAAAACTACAACAAAAGGAGACCTGCAACCCAGCCTTTTTCCTCTAACTTTGTTCTCAGTTTAATGCTTCATTTCATTCTCATTAAAGAAAAAAAAAGAAAAGAGACCACTACTACAAAACGCATTTCAGAATAAACACAGGATCAGAGACAACAATAAGGCCATAGAACAATGACATAAGGAAAGACAACAGCAAGCAGAAAGGACTGAAAAAGATGGGGCCTACCCCAGAAGCAAAGATGAAAAGAACGTAAATCCAGCTCTTAAAAAGCTAAATTACAGTCTAAGTGATACAGAATAAGCAGAATGCTACATATTTCCTTCTCTGCTTTAAGCCACTGACACAGGAAAGCAAGCTGTCATTTAAAACAATGTTAATCAGAATTTCAGGTGAAGAAACTTGGTAGCACTAAATAAGAAAATTCAGATATTTCACATCCATAAAACTCCCTTTATTCCAGTACCTGGCTACCCAACACACCTGTACACTTTTTTGCTCTCACATATACTGAGACTGAACTTTAGCCTATTTCCCCACCCTATTTACAAACCCTTACTGCAGAAATGCAGATCAGCTTATAGAAGCAGTATCTAATAGCCAACCCAGACTAGGATTCAGAAACCACATTTCAAAGTCAAAATTAAAACACTTCAGAGATGACAACTAAACAATCAGTATTACATTAATGTAAAATATTTGATTGTAAAGAATAACCGGAGTTTTTCAGAGTAGAAAAAGACATTTAGAATTACCTTTTCACTACCTGCCAAGTCCACAAGGTAAAGTTTTCCACTTAGTTTCTGTTCTGTTTGAGTATTTTCTTGTTTTACATTAATAAGAAAAATACTATGACTTCGGGAGCTGTGTTCATTCATATCTATAATCCAAAATATATAAATTGTCAAAAATATTTGTACAATCAAACTTAACAAAACAGTATCTTCCCACAGCAAAGCGACAGATCTAAAGCTCATGAAACTGTATCGAGTAATCTCTCAACGACAATAAAATTAGAGGCAGCAAAACCAATAGTATCATCTAATTCAGTAAGAAAGATCCAGTCTCCCTTGGCCTTAATTAATACCACATAAGCTCACTGATAAGATTTGCTAGCCTGTCAACTATAGATTTCACACATTTCATTTATTTTGTGAGAACAGAAAGCACATTTACATTCTGATACCAGAACTTTTTTTTTTGGTAGATTTACAATGTATCACATTTTATCCCTTTGTGAAAATTTTAACTAGATGGCCATAACATTTCACCACTTTCTAGTTTAAATGCCTACTGCTCCCTCTGCCTTGAAACATGCAGAGTAAACAAGACTTAGTGAATTTAAAGAATGATTTTAATTCATTAACAAAATTTAAGCTCGCTGCAATCTGAATATCTGCCTATTTCTTCTTCCTTTTAACCATAAATTCCTCACAAGCCTGAAAGGACCAGCTTAGTGGTGCCACAGAAGCAGCTCAACATACAAAAATATCCTTCTCTCCAAATTTCTGCTATTTCTCTGTTACTTAGTCTGGTGCCCACTTCAGAACCTTACTACCT
Organism: Gavia stellata; assembly: GCF_030936135.1. Lineage (NCBI taxonomy): Eukaryota > Metazoa > Chordata > Aves > Gaviiformes > Gaviidae > Gavia > Gavia stellata. Next base: position 16,556,799 of record NC_082599.1, on the reverse strand, counting down.
AGAAGCAACAAAGCAGATGTGCAGGACTGAGTCAATCCTTAAAAGGAACGTTATATTTTTATTTTTGATCCTTAACCAAAGAAAGGAGAAGAAAAATCTTTTATTTTCTTAATGACTGTATATTCTTTCTTTTCCTGAATAAAGAACTAGACACAGGAAGATTACGAAACTCACCCTCAAACTGGCTCTCAAAGATTTCTGACAGTCACTTCAGTTGCTAAGAACTGAAGTATTATTTTGCATGCACCTCATCTTTCCTTGCCCTTTTTTTTTAACCCTCTGCCACTTCCTAATTCTGCTTCTTGTGGGAATTTGGAGACTTACGACACGGCACCTTGCAACTCAGTTGCATGCCACAGGCCAAAAAGCTTAGGACATTGGGATGCTGCTTAAATCTGCAGCATGTCTGAATATATATTCTGACCAGCTTTTCCTAGAATATGTAACAGAAAGGCCAAACTGTAGACAAGCCACAGTGCCTTACTTATGGGTTCATAGGTTAATTGAAACAAATCCTACAAACTGGAATTTTACATGATTCCTAACGCAGAACTACATGTTTTTCTCCAATGATTCAGAGATACAGTGATCACTTACTCTCTCCTTCCAATCCAAGTCTAAGTAACAACATCTAATAAGAAATTAACTGAAATACTTGTTTCTGAAAGACATGCTAAAATTGCTTATACTAGATCCTTCAAAAACCTGAATTTAGGTCACTATTTTTGCCTTCCCTACTTTTTAAGGCATACCAGAAGCAAATCAATAAAGCACTAAAAGGAGACAAAAAAAAAATACTTACTTGTAACTGCTACATGTCGGTTTGATTTTCCTTCATCTATAGTATCCATAACTTCTTCTGGACTACATACAAAACGCTCTGTGCAACCCTTTAAAAAAAAAAAAAAGGCAAAAACCCACCACACCAATAAGCCAGAAGTAAATGGCATACACCAGAGGAGTGAAAGATGAAAACATATCAGATTGATGCTCACCTTTACATAGGGAACTCTATTTTTGTCCTCATGAACAGAAAGATTGGTCTTTGAAACTGGAAGAGAAAAAGTTCTAAAGCTAAGGTACATATGATTTCTTTGCAAAATGAATGAGCTGTGTAGAATGCATGTCCAAGTCACAGATGTTATTTCTCAGCAACACTTTATAAAAAACTTAATATACATGAAACAACCACTACTGCAGCTTTAGTATTGTTATATAGATTAGCTCCATGCTTTCTTATTTTGAAGTACCCTTATAATTTATAGGTTATTAGCATAACATACCTATCTTGGTATCATGAGAAGGTTTTTGCGTTTTTTTATATCTCTCGACAAAACAATTTATTTTCTATGTTCAATATAAATAAAAGGCTTACCATCCAAAAGGTCCCTTATTTTATCCAAGTATATTTCAAAATATGACACCTAGAAGTGGGAAAGGGAATAAAGATACAGCATCAGAAAGCAAAAATGCTTTGCTTTTTGATCAGAAGGATCCAGCATGATTATTACGACCTCCCACATAATACTACACCTAGCTCAAGTCCTTAAGGCTTAACTAAAATACACCTTTAAGAAGAAACTATTTTGATCAAATCTTCAAGCACTATCAGCACTGCCATAGGTTATCAGGATAGCTACCATCAATGTTTAATGGAAACAAGATTAAAGTGTTAACGTAATTCTTTAAGAAGAGTCAGTTACTTCAGAAATAACTCACGTTTAGATTTTCCAAGTTACAGGCATTTGAAACAGATACAGAACATCCATTTAACCACAGACTACTTCCAGTTTTAATATAGATTAAATAAGTAACAATGAAGAAAATTTTACCTTAATATGAAACTCAAGATTCTCATCCATAGAGTAAATATAATTAAAAATATCTTGCACTATTCTTGGAATAATACCCATTCCATCTGGGTCATGAAGCTTTCCCTTATTAGAAAAAGACACAATAAATTGAAACATTCATACTGAATCCAACATTACAAACAGTAGCTGAAGGCAAAACAAACAGTTAACAGGCAAATTAGTTTTAAAATGCTGACAGGTGTGATGCACTTATTTTATCTATAAAGGAAAGTCTTGACCATCCATTTAGGCCCAGCATTTGCCAGGAGTGAAAAGAACAAGCTCAAATCTCCTAAACTACTAGAAGTGAAAATGTACTATTAACATTATTCTTGTGTTTCTGATCCTGCTACTGGGGGCTGAAAAAAATACAGTAATTGCCATTCTCAGTCCTAAAAAAACCATTTTGGGTATCAAAATGTTGCAATGGAATGAAAATTAAAATTGCAAGGTGAAAACAAGCAGACATCTTATTTCTAGAAAGATAAAGACTATTGTGATGAAAAGAGATTACAGTGACATTAAGAGGAAAACTATTTTAAGATTTCTTACTTCCATAGTGTGTGTCTTTCCAGACGATGTTTGCCCATAAGCAAATATTGTACCATTGTATCCCTCCAGCACATCTAAAGGGAAAGAGTATTTTCATTAGGTTTCATTTCCTTCTTCTAAAGGAAAGTTGAATGAAATAGAATGCAAGCAGGCAGTTCCTAAAATGTTCAGCGAGTTAAATCATTTAATGTTTGGGAACTCTGTGCCAGAGTTGGGGGGAGAGAGGGTGTTCCTCCCTACCCCTTTTAATGCATGGTCATAATCGACTGCGTTTTAGAAGTATACCGTATTAGAAGCACCTGTTCCTTCAACCAGAAAAAAATCAGGACTTCAAAGTCAAGAACAAAAAGGAAATTGATACAGCTGACAGGTTGAACAGATAATCTTTGATAACTCAGAAGAAACCACCATACATGAGAATGCTGCAATATTTTCTCTCAGGAAAGTTTAGTTGTCCAGTTGTGAAGAGAATGGGCTATGCTGTAAGTTTCAAGCATCTTACTCTTTGGCCATAAGCTTGTATTTCAAATTTTGAATGAACCAACACAAAGTTTTAGATTGACAGGTAAGGAACTGATGGGTTGGTTTGTTTACAAGCCAGTTAATGTAGAATCACATCCTGCAAACAAACTTTTTATTTTCCAAAAACAAGCATGAGATACTCCAAATTGGGAAGCCTTTGCCACCCCACCATGCCTGCAATCTATTTGTACCACCACTAGAGCTCATTTGCCACATGACATAGCACAGCCTAGAAATGCTGTACAGAGAAACAGAGATCAGATTTTTAGATGGAGAAAAGGGGCAGCATTACAATTCTTAGTAAACTCAGATTTTTAAGAAGCAAACTTCTGATCTAATCCTGATTACTATTTAGCTCATTAGAAGGTTAAATACTTGCAGCAGCATGGATTTTCCACAGCAATTCACTTCCCTAATTGTCCAAAAACCCCCTACATTGACCCAATCTTCTCCTGTCACTAATAGTTGATATTTTAGGGGAAGGCTTTGTTAAAGTTGTTTTGAAAGTTGTGTCAATTAGAACTTATTACTGACCTCCTCAAGAGATTAATCAATTTTATTTTCAGGAAACTAGCTAATTGCTTACTGCAACAACTTACTGTGGTATAACCTTCTTTGTGATAAGGCTTGATTTTCTGAAGTTACTAGGCCAATTCTGACAATTCAAGTTTGGAGAAACTGTACACCCTGACATGCACAGCAATAACTCACGTTTAAATTTGTAATTGTGAAGCTAAAAATCACATTGTAAAAAAACTCCCCCTTAAACTGTGTATTAAATAAACAAGCTTAGAAAAGATCTATAGCATACACATGATCTCACAAGTTTCCTTTCCTCTTATATTCCTCCAAGCAAACTAAAGCAATTGTAGGATGTTTTCACCAATAAATTTGGGAAAAAAAATCCCCAACCTATTCATAAGAGTTATTTTGATTAATTTCTGACAAAATTGTTTTAAACAATCTTTTGCAGAGCACTGCAAAAAACCAAAACATGACAGGTAAATGTTATCACATGTTGCAATTGACTGAAACAGCAGGTTTGACATTGACATAATTTATCAGCTCAACTACAGGATGATTTTATACTGCTACAATGCATGTCTGCTTTTATTAAACATTCAGAAGGTAAAAGGGAACAATAGAAGTATCAGTTTTCAACACTGAAATCCACACAAATATGAGACTTTTATGGTTAAAGTTGCTGTTCCACCTTACCTTTGACAATCTTTTTAGCACAATCATTGTATACTTGTTCCTGGGATGTGTTTGACTGGAATACACGGTCAAATATATATGGCTTGGACTAGGGGAAAAAAACAAAGACACAGAAGCACTATTAAAAAAACAGATACTGGAAGGTGTTTGTTCATATAGTTTAGAAGTAGCCTATACTGTCTCAGCCCAAACTTTTATTTTATTTTAAGCACTTGAAGGCTGTAGTGAGGAAATCAGCTTATATCGTGTTGCTTACCTTCACATGCTTACCTACAAGTAAGGCCTTTAATTAAATACATTTGGTTTCGAAGTGCAATCTAGTTCTCCAAAACTATTCTGCCACATGACCTCAATTTACTTGATTTACAAGGTAAACTAATGCCTAGTCTGTACATCTGAGAACCCCTTATTCTCTTCTACTCTGGTAGCAGGTTTACTTTGGTAAACCCAATTACTAAAAACAGCTTATACCACATCACACATAGTGTCTGTCATGGTAATATTTGTTAAAAACCTCAAACCAAGAAGAAACATTCAGATCACCTACAGTCAACACAAGAACTATTTCCCCACACATTATATCCTTAAAATAAAGCTCCATAAGCAGAAGGAAAAGGCCATTTTGGAGGAAGGGAACCTTTCACAGAAGAATAATTTTGGAAGACACTGTAAGAGGAAGCTCTGACACAGCTTTCCAAAAGGAATGTTGGATTTTGCTTTGTTTTAAAGAAGAGATTTTTCATAATGCAGTTCTGATGTGAACTATTATGCTCATTTTATGAAGTTCAAATTTTTGCAGCATTTTCAGAGCTTGGTTTAGTAGATAGCCAAGCAGACAGGCAAGGTTTACAAGGGATCTAGGTCAGTTACCATTGCCAAACTCACTGCAACTGTTAAGTGCTCCATTTTGCCTAAATTTAATTCATTATCATCCTCCCCAAGGATATTCTGGAACTGCCTTCCTAGAAAAGGAACAACTACCGCTTCCATCTTTCACCCACCCACCACGTTCCCTTCCCCAGCCTGACCTTCTATTTGTCTTTTAATAACATCTAGCATAACACTAGACAAAGCTTTTTAGATTCCACACATATCTATCTGCTGAGAGGGCTTGAATTCAGGTGGATGATCTCCCTCTTGGAAAAAATAATTACAGCATTTACTGCGTAAATGCGCCTAAGAAACCACAAGACTCAGTAGGCAGAAACTATCCCTAAGGTGCTGAAGTTTGTCAGAATGCTTGTTTCACAGCAAGGAAATCACAAGCCTTCTCGACTACTCATTTTAGCTTCAAATACACCTCAAATTCATATGTTCTACAGGTAGAATTGAGGCCATTACATACACCAGAAGACAAACAACTAACAAATTCAAGTAACCCTGAAGTTTCTTTCTCACTAGCAGCTGCAGTTTCAAAAAGCCTCCAACTTCACAAACTTCAGCTACACTACACACTGCAAGTCATCTACATCACAAAACATTAATCAGATCTGTTTCATGCTCAAGTTCTTCAACATATTTGCATGCACTGAAATACCACCCTTTTGGAGGATCATATTTACCATTAGACATTGGAAAAATATAGTGAGAAGAGTGATAGCATTCAACGTCACTGCAAACAATCTGTGCAGCATTAGTAATTTGTGTGTTTGTACTTGTAAGATTTAAACTCTTCTCCAAATTATTGCTCCAGAAAATATAGATATGACAATTATTCCAATTAAATTGATTTTAGAATAATTACGGAAAATTCTTGGATATGATCTTCTGACAGTCTATGCAGCAACTGTCAACTATACTCACTATTTCTCACAGATCCCAATATATATGATCTTTGCTGTTCCCAATAAGGCATGACAACTATGAGCACAGAAAAGTACATTAGAATGTAAAAATAACTTTGCATAGTGTATGTGCTTGAATGCATAGACATACATTATTTTGTAATTATATATTACTACAGAATATTTCTGATGCCAAATAGCAGATTTTTTTTTTTTATTTACTTCAAAGAAATCCAACTTAAAGATAAAAAAGTATCGAGCCTAGTTACAGGTACAGGAAGATACCTTGTTTACAAAGAACTGTAGGCACAACCTGCACTAGTCTGCAACCATCCTGTAATCTACAGGTATTTGCAGCAGTTTCTGAAAAAGCTTTCCTTCTCTAAATTTTTAAACAGTGTTTAGAGGGGTTTGCGTTTTTTTAATTCTTCTGCCAAGCAAAGGTTGACTGAATTGAACTATTCTTCTTCATCTGTGCTAAAGGAAAATTATGTTTACTAATCTGACAGTAATCCGCAGACATAGAATACATATAGACTATCTACTCTCCAATTGCCATTCAAATGCCTTCATAAGAGAACAGAGCCAAATTACTGTATCTCCTATTAGTTTTTTTTGTTTTACAAAACATTAATATAAATAATAGCACATATGATGAATGCTATGGACTTAAGAACAGAAAACCAAGCTGTAAGGACTTCACTCGGACAGTAATGCTTTTAATTGATCTTGTTTATTTATACAATGAAAGCTGCTAGGCACATGACAAATCCCAATTTCCCTCAAGTTAACTGTTACCAATGTACCCACAAAATTCAATAATTCTGACAAAAAAAAAATCCTCACAAGGGGTCCTGTTTATGCCACTTGTCACTTCCCCATCCCTTGCAGGTGGAAAATGGAGTATTTGTTTACACATCCTCAGTATTACACGTTCCTAGATGAAGCCACAATACAACTTCAAAGCACTCAAAAATCCAACTACATACTTCCCTCCCCTCCCAGGTCACAGTAAATTTATCACACCTATGAAAACCCATATTAGAGGCATGTCCCAGCTCCATCATTACTGAATGAGTATCTAACCATCTAGGTTTAGCCAAGCAGGTTCGAGGATAATTATGTTTTAAGCATACAAGTTGCTCCCACTCATAAGGTTTCACATCTCTGACATCTGGAATGCTGTGTCTTACCACTTCTCTTTGCAGCCTCCTTTCTGCTGTAAAAAAGCTAAAACAGCATTACACAGATTAGCCTGCCCTAGAAAGCCTCCTCATTACCTTTAAGAGATTAATCAAGAAAGATTAAAGCATCAGTTATTTTTTCTATACCAGATGCCTTTTCTTCCTCAAGTAGTAAACAATTAGATACTATGATGGAACTGAAAACACAAAAGATTAAGCAACATTACCACATGGTGTCCATAACAGTGGTAGTAGCAGTGTCACTACTGTGATATGATGCTGCTTCAACATACTCCAGAAGTGTTAAGCAAACATTACTCAAATCCTAATAAAAATTTAAAACATACAACTTATAAGCAACCAAATAACAAGCAAACAAGTAGAGCTTCTGACTTCCTCTCTCCAAATACAGAGAATTCAACATTTACATTCACTCCCTGCCTAGCATTTGTTCCATCAGTAATCAACTACAAGACAACTTCAGCTCCTGTAGTTGCTTCTATTAAAGGTATGTCGTCCCACAGCAAAAACTTTGCAAGCACTCTCATAGCCTTCAACAATGTACATCTGCCAACATGATTTAGCAGTAGTTAAACTGAATCTTAAAAAAGGGTTTAAGTAGACAGTTCCGCAGTTAACTTAAAGACTAGTTACCAATTACCCTTATATAAAAGGATGCTCAGCGTATCCAAATTATACAAGATTGTAGCACACATGAGAGTTCACTCTTCAGAAAAGTTAGTTTTTCTCAGTACCTTCAATAAGGACTACACAAAAAACTGATTACAACTAGATTGAAATCTTACCTTAAAAGTCCTGGAAATACTTAAGGTTATCTCCATAGAAATAATTCAAAAATATCTTTCATTTTCCCATTGTAACTTTCTGTAAACTACAGAATTGGTTACTCATAACACCACCTAAGTTGACCTTATTTTCTGTGCATTAGTATCTGAAGCAAAGTCAATAGTGAAAACTTAACTGAAAATCAGCAGCGTATTTTTCTACCACAACACATCCAGATGCTCTTTACTTTTTTTTTTTTGCTAGAATGGACTGCTAGAGCAATATTATACCCACCCATGGTTAGCTTATTCTTGGTAAGAGGTTGAAGTAATAAAGGGGAGGTAAGCCCATTACTTAAGTTTCACATCTTTAATAAAGAACATTCTTCCCATCAGTGCAAAATACGATAAAGGAAAAATCCCACACTGAACAATTTCTAGAAAGTATGATGTCAAATACCTGACTCAGTTCTTCCTATTACTAAGCTAAGGTATTGCTGCTTTGACACACCTAACAGAGTCCAACATTGCGAATGACTGAAAAGGCACTGTTCCAAATTAGTATTTTATTTTTAGGATAAGGAAAAAGGATTTTCTTCTTGTCCTAGCTCTATGCATACAAAACTGCAGCCAACACAGAACAGTTAGTGGATCTTAGCTCTTTCTGCCCTATTTTTTCTTATTTCTGTGCAAATACTGCAACCCAAGTATCAACTTTTACAGCAGTTATTTATTGTTGTTAGAGAAGGACTAAACCATGTAATTTATTTTTTAAAAATTGTGACTGGAAACTCAATTTCCAGCATCAAACCAGAGAGAAAATTAAATTTGGAACGAGAGTTTCAGCCAAGCTTTGCTTTAGTAAAGAGTTTCTTCTAAAGAGAAAAGAAAGTACTGCTGGCATAAAAACGGTCATTGAATTTCATAACAACAACCAAATATGAGATGAGTGAAGTGTTTCTAAGCAAGTGGTACAGCAGCCAGCCAGGGAGTATAGCTCTCCCTTTACACGTTACTGTAAGCCAGAATATTTACCTTCTGTTAAATCATCATACCAGCATCATCTGAAAAACTTCTCTATCATCCACCATTTCATAGAACAAAAAAAAAATTGAGAGCAACACTGAAAGAATATTGTTGTTCCAGCTACAGATTGCTATTTCTGATTTATGTTTAAGCTGCGCTGTAGACATTAAGCATTTTTATTTGTGTGTTTCTAATTAAATGGTGCTTTCCTTCACACTAGCAAAATAATACCACAAAGAAGTTGCTTTAAGAATGCACCTTGTTTCTTGCATTTATACGGGCCGGCACAGCCTTTCTTCCAAGAATGCACATGAATTACATTTTCCTTTTGAATAATCTGCTGCCAAAAGCTGCAGTAATAGCAAGTAATCTTCATTAATCTGATTCTAACATAACAAACCTAGCTTCGCTCTCATTTACTATCATTACAATATTAGTTTAAAAGGTAATGAAAAAGAAGCTAAACCTCTCAAGCTCTTCCCAGAATCACAGGGGTTACATCTTGCGTACAAAAAAACAGTACTCTAAACAAATATGAAAATACAGGCAGGTAGCCACGATTCTTTCTTAAAAGCCATAGAAATAAGGAATATACTATGATCATTACTAGAAACATTTGGACAACAGAGGGATACTGCCCATTACACCTCGCTACTTCAGTCATTTGACAGTACTGTTTTCAGCTTAGGCTTCAGTCTGAAATCCTCGAGCGTCACTGTATTCGGTAATCTATCTTATCTTTTGGACAGCTGTAAGATGAGCAAGACTAGCTATAGAAATGTTTTTTGAAAAGAAGTATAGATATGTTATGCAGAACTATAAAGCTACTAAGTTGAAAAAATAAAGTACATAATCACATATATTGTAAGCTTGCTATTCATCCCTGTTTTGTCTTACTCAAAAGCCTGATATCCATAAGCAAATTGCTATCAAATTTTTGTATATAGGCTTATTTATGATGTTTACTATAAAAGCTATATACTCATAACAAGTCACCCTATTATCTGTTTTAACAAAAAACCCTTATATTTACGTAACAGGAAGAACCATTAGAAGAAAATACTTAATGAAATATTAAAGTGGAAAGAAACCCCCTTTAATTAATAATTTAAAAGCTCTTTACTTAGTTAAAAAAGTTTCATCCTGTGGAAGGACAATACTTTTTCAAAGTCTGCTCTTTAAAACAGACCAACACCATATGTCCCCTCAAATTGTTGTTACACACTAGCTACAATTAAAACAAGTATTTTATCTAACTGAAATCCAAACAACTCACTCGTCCAGAAAGACAACCATGGCAGTAATTACACAGGAACTAGGAAGAGAAGGGAGGATAGATAGCTCAGAGATGACAGGGGAGTCAAGGAAGGAGGATGGTTTGGTTATAGTCACTGATTTCCCTCCCCACCCTCCTGCACAGAGGTGTCAAATCTGCAGTCTGGTATAAGCTCTCCTTCCACATCTCCTAGTTTTCACCTCCTATCTACCATTACAGGCAACTCCCAAGTATTATTAAAGAAGCCTTCGCTGTTTCAGCACAGACCCAGGTGCACACAGAAGGTGTAAGTCCTTCAGGCAGCTGAGGAAAGCAGATTTAAAAAAAAAAAAAGTGGCTCAATTACCATTCAACAGGCAGCATACTGCATGTAGCAATAAAGACAGAAATCAAACAGCTGAACGTAACCACCATACAGCTTATTGAGGAATGTTTTTAGAAACTGTTTCATGAGGACTGTTTCTGTTACTAACCTCCCTTGAGCAATTCTACAACACATACACACACAAGAGGTGTCTGGCTACAGCCTCAAGTTGGAAGGTTCATAACTTTGTACAAACTCAGTCAGCTTGTTAAAAAAAAAACCAAAACACAAACCCAGCAAAAACACAAGTTAAAGTAATTGTCTCAACAGTTCTAGAGAATCAAGTAATAACTTTGGTAACATCAAACTTGTCATATATCCACCATTATAAAATCAAAACCACAGAATATCAATCCTTTATTAGGATTTTGTGAAACAGAACTCAAATACTGTCACCGCTAATTTTTGGGGGCATATTTCTCAAAGTCAGACACAGCAAGTCCTGGACCTAGGACCACTGAAGGACTTTTTGTTGTCATTTTCACCAATGCAGAAAACACCAAAGTACAGTTGTAACCCTCAATATCAACCCGAAGCAGAAAGCCCCACATGATCCCTCAGGAGCATGCCATTAGACTGTTCTACCCACACACAGTACCACCTCAGCACGATTTACATTTGAGATATTTTTAAAGCATACTTAAAGAATATTTAAACAATGTTAAGGTTTCCGTTCTCTTTAGACTAGAGCTACTGAAAGAATACATGGAAAATTCATTTTAAAAAAAAAGTCAGAAAACATCAAGGTTTCTAAACTTGATCATGGATTTTAAACAGAGTATGTAGTGTCACAATGAATGGGTATTCACTGATGGAACTGAGATCATCTGTTCTAGTTAAATTTTCCATTTTCCAGGCTTGGTTCCTTACTCTGAGAAGTTTACCTGTACAACCTCAGGATGAAGATATATACCGCAAGATACTAACTTGCCAGCTGAAATAAGCCCAAATTACCTCATATCACAAGCATGCTACCGTTCTTGTAGCTCCAAACTCATGGAAGCCCATATTTTATTGACAAATTCAGTTGAATATTAATAGACTATAGCACTAGTATTTAGTAAGTCATACTAAAAAAAGTATTTTATTAAATCACCTCCTTCAACTTCAGATCCTGTGCAAAAAAAGCTATTATTGGTAGCCTCAAGAAACAGAATATAAAAACAGTATTTGAAGACAGATAGTAACTGACATCTAAGTTACTTTCAGCAATGCAGAACCAGCACTGTGTCTAGAGAGAAAAGTATTTATATGAAAACACAAATTAAAAGTTAGCAAAAATAAAACAAACATTGGGAATAGAGTGTGCTTGTACATTAGCAACTAAACCAAGCAATAAACTATTGTATTTTAATTTTATATTCTAGTTCCACTTTGTAGCTAGATATGACACACTGAACAAAAAAGAAAGGGTTACCTTTTCCCCTATAACATTCAGATTGTTTTATAACAGGCCTCATACTTTGCAAGGTGACTTCAGTTAAATACATTTACAAACATGTAATAAACCAAATGGTCTGTTTATTCTGATTTAAAAAGAAAGTTATCAGCCGAAGACTAATTTACAGATCACAAGCACCAATGAAATGGAGCTTGCACTGTTGTTCTGTATTTTCTTCCCAAAAAACTCTCTGTAGACAATTACTTTGATGGTAGTTCCAATGTACGCATTTTGAGCGCGTATTTAGCGGTCAAACTCATCACGGTCGCCAAAACCAGGGACAGCCTAGCCGGGGGACACACTGCAGGACTCGCCTGTTAGTCTCCACCTCGTAATTCACGCGTTTTCCGTGGACACACTGAAGCGTGCCCTGTGGCTCGGGCTCGGCAATGAAACCTCACGCTACGCCCTCCCCAAACTGCAAGCCTTTCGCTAGAGCCTTCGTCAAAGGTTTCCTGACCTGCTACCACCGAAGTGTCCCTACAACACAACGCCCACTGCTCGGGGACCTCTGCCCCCAGCGGCTCCCCGCTCTTTGCCCGACCATACCCATACCCAAACTAGCCGGCCCCGTCCACAGCTCTGCCTGCCCTCCTCCCCTTCCCCCCCCACCCCAAAAAGGCCACCCCCCTTCCCAAGGCGTCCCCGCCCGTGGGCGCTCCCGAGCGCCTCAGCCCTGCCCGCTCGCCTCACACCGCGCCCATCCCCGCGGTATCTGACCCCGCCGACCCCTGACACCCCACCCCCACCCCCCCGCCGTTTCCCCCGCCTTTCCCGTCCGGGGCGGCCCCTCACCGCGATGACGACGGTGTCTTCGCCCTGAAACTTGGCGATGTACTTGTCGCCACGGGTCACTTCGGACTCGTTGAGGGGCCTGAAGCGACACATCACTTTGATGTTACACTCCGCCGGGTCCGCCATCTTAGGCCAACACCGCCTCCCGGGCGTTCAGCTCCGCCGCCACCCGCTGCTGCTTCTACGCCGCCCTCTCTGGGGGTCTCGCAAGCCGCCGTTGCCGAGAAGCCTGCGTCCGCCCAAGCAGAAGGGAAAAGGGAAGGGCTCCTTCCTGGCCGCCGCCACCGCCTCCCGCTCTCACTTCCTCCCCAATATGGCAGCCATGGCGGCGCCTGCAGCCGGCAAGCCCCGGCCCCCGCTCGCCGGGCAGAGGAGGCGCCGACGGCTGAGCAGCGAGGGTGACGTCACCCTCTGCAGCGCCCAGCCCCGCCCCCTCGCCTGGGACGTGCTGCACAGGCGCGCCGCTGCACGGGCGGCCCGGCCCGGCTCCACAGAGCTTTACGGCGCAGGCGCGAAGCTGTTGCTGGGGTGGAAGGACAGCTGCCACCCGCGGCTTCGACGGCCATGGGACTGCCATTGGGTTGAGGGGGCGGGGCTGCGCGAGGAGCGGGGCTGTGCGGGGGCGGGGCTCGCGAGGGGGCGGGGCTCCCCAGGGGTGGGGAGGAAGGCGTGGCGGGGAGCGGCCGGGGCTCCGTCTCCCGCCTTCGCCCCGCTGAGGTTGGCGCAGCGCTTTGCTCCCCCTCCGCGCGGAGCGGAGCGGGTTTGTGGCCACGCGGCGAGGGATAACCTCGGCCACGGGGCTGCAAGGAGGGATGAGATCCCGCCCTGCCGCATGGCGGGGAGTAGTCGAGCACCGCGGTACCCCTGACGGGGCGGGGGCCTCCCGCCTCGGGCGGGCGGCAGCGGTCCCGCGCGGCGGGCTGCGCTAACGGCCGGTGCCGGGCGCTCGCTGCCGTGGTGGCGGTGAGGGGGGTCGCGACACTGCCCTCTCGCCAGCTGCACGCCCGAGCAGGGCAGTTCTGGCGAGAGCCGAGTTTTATAAGTGCGCCTGAAAACCGAGGGGCCGGGTGTGAAGTAAAGGCTTAAAGCAGGCGGTTGAGGTAGAAACTTCCCATGTTTCTTTTCGGTTTTTTTCTTTCCTTGTCCGGAGAGTTAAAGAGGGAAAAAACCGCTTCCGTGAGGTGTTCACAGATGTCAGGGAACTGCCAGTGTTTCCTAAAGTGTCCGTGGACCTTGTTGCCTGCATGTCGCCTGGAGCTGGGAAGCAGTATTCTTCGGGCGAGTGGGGATCGGGCTGCACTGCAGCACACGGCTCTTGGTGCCACCTCCAGGGGCAGAGTCTCTCCCCACCTTTTCATCCCAAATTAAAAAAGAGTCTGCACAGTATTTTTTTTAAGCTTAGTTTATTGCAAGTTTTATTTATTTATTACAGGGGGCTCTAATTCTAGTCAATCAAAACTTGCAGACTGTATCCAGACAAAAAAAGTCAGCTAAACCATTCTGATCAGAGACTCTCAAGAGTTTACAACAGTACCTCTTACATCCGGGTATGAACTTTCAAACTGGGACAAAGTACAAACTCGCAGCTTGGCTAAGTGAAGTCTGCTTCCTGAGAGAAATCACAATTTGTACTAGAAATTTTTCAAATAGCCTTGAAGTTAATAAAAAAAAAAAAAAGAGGCAGCCTTTCTCTTAAATTAGTGAATTTTAGTAGGCCAGAAAGACTCAGAATAGCAATGTCCCTCCCTTAAAAGTACTCTCTTTTTCATTAAAAAGAGGAAGAAGATCGTGGATTTTAACAGGGACCATCTGAAATTAGGCATCCTCCATTTTCAAGACCCTTCTCAGTTTAGGGATTTCAATGGTGTATTTTCACTTAGGATAGGTGTGCAAGATGAACACTGCTTCAAAACTACTCCATATGACAGAATAATTACCTAATAATCTAGTTTCATCTACAGCTTCTTTTCACACAGTAATACAAAAAATATTTTTGTGTCTAGTTTATCTTATGAGGTAAGCTAAGTCTTCTAAATTGAGTTCATGTTGTAACAAGTTTATTTTTCCGCTGTGATTAAAAATTCTGCAGGACTGTGCTGTCTTATCCAGGGCAGCAACTGCTACACCTCCCCACCTATGAGTACGTGTGGAAATAGTTGTCTGGTAAAGCCAAGATGCATACTCGGTCTTCACAAGGTGCAGTGCTGCTCCACAACATCTAGCATATGATATATATGAACATCTGTCTACAGTTCTCTTCATGTTTTCAATAAAATGTTTTAAACATAATGGTTATTAGCCTTTAAGTGTCAGAAAGCCTATTTTTGTTGATTGCTATTTTAGAAATTATTAATTTATATCGTAGTCAGCAAGATACATTAGTGCATCTAACTCAACTATTGCTGGGATTATTCACATGCTTATTGCTAGGAATGTTCTTATACAGCTGCTGGGTTTGGATCTTCACAGATTTCCTGTGGTAGGAGGTTATTACTTTGATGAAAGGTGTGTAAATTATTTGCTACTTTTTCAGCTAATTTGCTTTCATACATGAGCAAAAAGAAATGTTAGCTGCAAAATGAACAACTTCATGATTATTACTCCCAGAAGTACATGTTTCAGCTGCTGAGACGTCCTTTACCCCAATCTATTTAAGAAACTTATAGTTGTCATTATCCATAAGCAAAGGGGATGTCTCATTAGCTACATTTGCTGGCATAGAGTACACAATCTAAGAACATCTCAGTAAATAAAGGAACTTCATAATGACAGGATTCTAAGAAAATAGAGGCTTGGGCTTTTCAATTTTTCAAACAGCAGACACTCCACAAAGACAACACTGACACATGCATAGGTAATTACTCATTTTAACTAGTTTGAAATAAAAACCCTAAGCATGTGTGAAGTATGTAGAAGAAAATGCTCACTTTGAAGCTGCTGGTTCTGTGCAAACTCATAAGAGAACTGGCTGTGGAAGCCCTTACTAAATGAGCTCTGCTGAACTGAACATGCGTGCTCTCGTACCTGTTTCAGGGGTTCTGTCACGAAGTTTCTCTTCTCTGATCTGCTGTTCAAAATACCCAGCAACCATTCTTTCACATGACCTGCTTGAAGTCTGACACAAGGATGCCGTGTGCTCAAAGAGGGCAGTATGTTATCTCTATTGGCGCTAATGTATGTCAAAACAACAGTCTTCAGGACTTGCGTTTAAGTGCGGTGCCACTTTCTTGAAAACAGGGCAGAGGCCAAACATCCTGGTAAATTTCCCATTTTGTCGCAGTTACAGAATACTCCTTTGCCAATTGGAAATATATTTACTGTCTTCTTTATTGTTATGTCATGTCTGTAGCATACATTTTTTGTCACTTAGGATAAAAGACTCTTTAAAAGTATTGTAATGAGAAAAAGTGATATAACAGCTGTCATAAAAAGTGAATCTTTCTGTTTGGTGTTTAAGCCTAGTATGACAATATAAATCACATACTTTTTCCTTATCTGACAAATAAGTTTGGTAAAGTTTCTCAGTAAAGGCCAATGTGTTTTATTAAAAGTAATTTATCTAACAATTTTGTGTTTGTTAGTTCACTAACCATGTTTCTTCCCATTTGTGATCTGTGCAATAAAACTCTAGAAATTCTTTTATAATTTACAGCTCCTTTAGATCTCCAGTCTTTCCCAGCAATAAAAGCATGTTAAGCAAAGGGAATTGGCAAACCTGAGCCTTACAGGGAAGCTATATCTGGATAATGATGTAATTAAGCATCAACATTTTTCCAGCAGAGTAAAGGTGATCTTGATTTGGTCTTAAAAGAATATTACATATTTGAATAAATCTTCAAACCAGGTGTCTGTGGAGAAGCAAATTAAAGCTGCTTCCTCCTGCCCTTTAAAGAATTAAATTCCGAGATTCATCAGTTGACAGTACTTGTTGACATTCAGTGTTCCTGATGCAAACACAAGTGCTCTTCTCATTTTAATTTGCAATGTGCTGGGAAAATATAGCACACAACTTCTGAGAATTTAAGGTGCGTTCCAGGTCAAATTTATTCCAAATTTGCAAGTCAATTTGTAGGACAAAAGAGTGATTAATCTGCCAGATATGGTGTACCTCAAACAAAATTCTTTTTTGCTTGTAACACACTTTGTAGATAAAGGCTATTAAGATGATTTATCATTGCCTGACACTGGAAAAGCATAATTAAAAGTAACAAAATTTTATGGTTCAGACAGCTTATTCAAATACATTTTAAAGTCTCTTTAGCAACAGACTGTGACTGGTCAACTCACCTTGAGGAGCTCAATAATTAAGTAAATTATTGAGATTAGCAGGTTGGTGGATGGAGTTTAGTGGCCTAAGATACTATTGGAGTCCAACTAGCTTATCTGAAGCTCTCATTCAGTTACTAAATTCTAAAGCTTCTTTTCACTCAAGCAAACAATATGATGTGGAATGTATCTCCTGTCCCAATCAGGTTTAGGCTTTTTTGTGAACTGGAAGGATGAAACATACTTTGAGGATGCATCTGCTGATACACATTAACTTCTTATTGACAAAAATACGAGTAGTTCTAAAAATCATTTTTATTTTTACCTTTTAACTGGAAATGCATAAAACCCAAAAAAACCTCTAGTTTGTTCCCAATCACCAAGATCACATTTAATTATTTCCAATAGTGTTAGACTAATTAAAAGCAAAAGCAAGCTCTGGGAATAATATCACATTTTAGATATTTATTTTGGCTAATTTGTGCAAATTCATGCAAACATTTTGTCATCTTGCTACCTAAAGCATTGACTCTGAATCCTCTTTGAAGACGAAACACACTTTTGGCCCTCATTTATATTTTTAACCATTAAAAACATCCGGCATCTGTTGTCTGAAACATCCCATCATAAATCCCTATTCTCAGTTGCTTTTCATTGTTTATAACCCTTACTAAACTCACCACTGGCTTGTATCTTAGCTTGCTGGGTGCCTGCCTGAAGCAAGTTTTTTATAGTTGTGGCAAAAATGGTTTAGCTATTTCAAAGACTGAGATTAGACATGCATTGTTTGCCATTGTTGCTAAAGGAAAACTTTTACGACCATTTCACGTGGGAGTTACAGCAGAGAACCTAAGGATCAAAATTTGGTGGGGAAACCTATGTCAGGGCTCTGCTCTTGATTATCTAAAACTACTCAAGACTGACCTTGGGGAAAAAACCTCATACGAACATATTCTTTAGAGCGCTGCTGAAGCTTTTACCAGAGGTAAAACCTCCATCCCATCACAGCTACTGTCTATGACTGATGCATATATATGAATCACTGAACAAATGAGCTTGCTCCATGTCTAGGCAACAGGGTTTTAGCAGGCTTTCCTTTTGCATTCTATCTGTTTGATCTGGGAGCTGAAGCTGAAAGCAAAGAGCATGACTTCCTTGAATTCAAGAAGGAAGATGCTTTATTCACAGAAGGAATTGAGAAAAGTCGTTAGGATAGAAGCAGCAAAGTGGAGGAGCCAAATTTGGGGATATAAAGGAACGAGGCAGAAAAGTCTGTGCCTGCTGCAGGAGCTCCTTCAGCATCAAGAATGGGATCTAAGATCCTTCACTTTCTACTGTCAGCAAAGAGATGTGGAACCCTTCAGCAAAGCAGGTGAAGCTACCATATGCTTTGTTAGTGAAAAGAGCAGGGGCAATGGACATCAAGTGCAATCATGAAAGTGTCTGTGTGGTAACTGAGGTACTACAGAAAAGTTGACTCAAGTGCTGCAGAAGAAAATTGATGCCACTATGGTGTAATATAGAGAAATTTCCAGGCTTTTTTAAAGACAAAGAAATTAGGCACTGGACAAGCTTTGTAAAAATTAGCATCTAAATGTTTAAGAAGGACACAAAATTGTTCTTGGCTGATCCAACCATAAAGATATGGTATTGACGGGAGTGGTGGTCTCACAATAGCATAATTTCAAACCACTGACGGCTATGAACATCATTACTTTGCATCTCAGGTTGCATCCAGAAATGACAAGAAATCCCACTGAGATGATCGTTCTGCCACATACTTCGCTGGTGGTGAAACTAGCATTTCATAGGAAGCAGAGACTAGATCCTTACCTGTAGTGCAAAATGGAAGTCAGCCTTAACTATGTAACAGCAGAGTATTCAGAATGCAACATTTTTCTTTGTCCCCATTTTAAAGTTACCTTTTTTTTTTTTCTGTTTGATTTCAATTTTGTTTTGTCTTCCTCTTCACTTCAGGATGGCTCTTCTAAAGGGGCATACCCCGGTAACCTTGCCTGCAATTAGCAAAATTGTGGATAAAAGTTTTACATTTGAAAATATAGCCCCGCTTATTTCTTCACCTGTAAATGGCAAAAATATTTAGGGGACGCAAGTTACATTGTGAACTTTACAATCAACAATAGATCCAAAGACTGTGCATCTGTTAAAGCATCAGTCACAGCTCCTCATTAGTATGATGTATAGATCACCTTGCTGTATTAATCTAAGTGCTTTTATGTGCCAAACCCCACCACTCTAATATAATCCAGGTTAGGTGATAGCTAATTTGTCTTTCTTCAGACCCCAGACTCAGAGAAAGGAGAGAACAGAAAGTAGGTTGAATGATAAGGAAATGTCAAGCTATGTATTATCATATATCCATCTATATGATATGTATTATCAATCAAAATACATTAGTGTCATATATCTTGTGTACTTTAAAGCACATCACAGTGTCTCCAGTGATCTCATATAGCTGGCTATAAGGGTGTTAGAAATCGTATGCAATGTTCCATCTTGAGTGTGGAGGAACAAATCCCTGGGTCTCTTTTTTTTGGAGAGCGTCTGCCTTTCTTGAGATTGTGCAGGTGATTCAGCAAGATCTTATTTTCAGTGATTCAAAAAAACTTTTGATGGAGCTTATAGAGCCTTCGCTGACATTTTGCCTCCACTGTGATTAAGAGTAGTTCATCAGACACTTGCAAAAAAAAAAAGTCTAAATTCATGTGTTTTTCTGAATTTGAATTTACAGATATCAAAGGAATAAAAAAAAACCCCTAAATGTAGCAGTTCAAACCCCATCATTTAATATATTTCTTCAAAATTTAAAGTTCAAAAGATACTAGTATTTGGGGAGGTCTAGTTGATTTCTTAGGGAAGGACCTAAAAAGCTTGCTTGAGCAGAGATAGCATCTTGCCTTCCTTTTTATTCCTCAATTCTTTTGGCTAACTGGCCGAGCTTGTCACGCTTCTATCAGCCAATGAAAATTAAAGACAGAATCAGTTTAAGATGTATGGGGTTTGCCTCCCACTGATAGTATTCCAAAAAAGTATACCTGTCTAGATCTTTTTGTCCAGTTCATGCATCAAAAAACATTGGGGTCTATGACTGTTGAAGGAAACGGTGGTTTTCACAGTCGCTACACACACACACACACAGACACACAAAATGATTGTAAAATCCGTATTTATTTTTTAAGTGTCATTCCGTTTAGAAAGATGACCATATACAGCTTTTTACTCAAAAATTTTGAAACGTGCTTATGGTCAAAATCCTATCTGAAATCTATTGACAAAATATATTTTATGAATCTCTACTCTATAAGCTCTGCAGAAATAATGCCAGAGGAGAGGAATCCAAGCCTTTTTCCAGTTCTTTTATCAACAGAATTATCTCAATTCTGACATTCATTGTTGGTGACAGCACATGAGATTTACAGAACAGACCTGACTTTCAGAGTCCAGTTTGAAATTGCTAGGTTGAAAGCGCTTTTTCAAGTTGTACGCTGAAAGAATTACCCTCGCAATGATAAACAAACTGTTCATGGTGGGGTGAGAGGGTGGGACAACTGTGCTTCAAAATCAACTTTTTATATTAAGTTCCTGCTGACCTCAGGCAGACTCACCATCCTGACTTCTAATCTTCCCATAAATGGATGTGTGCCTTGCATGCAGAAAAGTTAAAGAGCCTTCATTAGCTGGAGAGCTGCCATAAGTGATGGGAGTGGGAGGTGTGTGTGCGTGCATGTATTTGTCATAGTGCAATTCATACCGTTTTCTCTGTCTCCTCAGAGTCCTATTTTCATCAGGCTCGTTTACCATGCTGTCCACAGGGTACAGTAGAGAGGTTTCATCAGCTTTTCAAGATGTTTAGTAAAAGTCTTTATTTTTTTTTTTAATCTGGATGTTTGCCAGATCTTACGACATGGAGTTACTATGTGGGAAAGCAGCAGTTCTTAGTGGTTATTCAGAAGCTTTGGTGCTGAAGTGCTGATTTAGCACACTAAGGAGTGGCTGAGTAAAGAAAAGAAAATCAGGTAAGGGATGAGACAGGTACTAATCACTTTCTGGCAACATCTAAAGAGCTTTTGTCATCATAAGTAAACTTCCATCACATCCGTATTTCATTCATGTAGGTGGTCAGTTTTCAGCTTTTATATAGCCCTACCCTGTCTATCCAGCCCTGTAATGGTTTTCCCTGATATATTTGTTGCTTTCCCAATGTGGAGCAGGCATCTCAAGCAGTTCCAAAAAAGCATTTCTACTAATATAACCTTTCTTGCCCCTTGCTTTAATTATATTTAATTCTCTCTTCCTTAAGTACCTTCACAGCATTAAAGATCATTGGTTTTGCTTTCCATCATTTGTATGACTTTGCTGCTGTTTGTGTATCTGTCCTTGCCTCTGCTCATGGCTTTCCTGTCCTCTTTTCTCTGGTGGTGATGAAAGGATACAGTTTTTCCCTTTCTCCCAGAATTGCCACAATGCTTTCTACTGCATCAATCCAGCTATCAAATTGTCTGTCATGATGCCTACCAAAATGGTGAATAATTTAGGCAAAGACTAAAGAACAGTGAGAACAATTTATGAAACCCCTTTTATTTCTGATATTAAGAAGACATGGATTCACTTTCAAAGCTATTCATCTTTTGACCATGGTACTTCTAAGTTCTTCTTCTTCTTCTTCACTAGACATCAACAAACTTGTTGTTTTCCTAATCGTTTGGAGAACATTATAAAGCATTGCCAGAAATAAAGAGAAAAAATGGAATAATGGAATTGAAATTGCCTTTGTGATTCCCATGCCTCTTAAATAATTGTATTCTGATCTGTCCATATGCACCTCTTCCAGAAACAATAGTATCATCATTCCTGCCAAAGAATGCCTCCTCCCTTGGGAGGGAGCTGTGAAGACACGGTTTGTACTTAGATGGAAAAATAAGGAAAAGGTTTCCTCAGTTGGTATAGTCTCCATTTTTGGAATCCCCAAAAAGCATTAGACTTGCCACCAACTGAAAGTGAAGGAAACATAATAAAGTTTTCAGTAAGGTTTGTGTCCTTTAAAATGGGAAACAGTGCCCCTTGCAGTAGCTGGAACTTATTCAGCATAACGTGAGCAAAATTAGAATTTTCTACACACCCTTTGCTCTGGCCAAGCATTTAACTGGCAGCACACACGGGTGACAGATCTCTACATTCCTCTGAATACAGTTTAATGATGGGGGATTAAAGGTTTACCTTGAAGAGTATGTGTGAGTTAGGATAGAAGAAGAGGGTTGGGAGCTGAGAGGGAGGAAGCTGAAGCACATGGTTCACTGGCTGTTGCAACTTGGCAGATGAGCCTGGAAAAGGTTATTAAAGCCACTGTAGATTTGAAGCCTTGTGTGGCCTTTAGTTCCTTTTATTTCATCCACCGGACCTCTATCCGGTCATGGCTCAGCAGGATAGTTAGTCTGCATGGATCTCGTGCTGTCACACTGAGATCACTAGAGATATCCAAGTTAGCTACTCTTCACATACTTGAGGTATATATATATGCATACTCAAAATATGCAGTGTAGCATAGATGAGCACTGGTTTTGTAGCCTGTTCAGAAATGAAATTCTTACAGTGAGAATTTCATTTGCATAAGGAGTATCATGAGTTTTTCCCTTCCAGTACTGATATCTTGTGTTGATATTAGCTCCCAAAGGATGGAGGAGTGTCTTGATATGGGCAAATTTTAAACGTTTGGAAAAAAATTGAATGAAACTTTGATGGGACATACTTTCACTCATCATAATCAGTGAAATACTTTAAGAATAACTTGTAAAACTGTTTTATAGATAGACTTTAAAGTTCTTCAGAATATTTTCTAAAGTGAAGATGTATTTGAAATTAATCGAGTTAATGTCAAACTTCTAGTATGAGACATCAACAGTCCTTGTATGGTGTAGGCCCAGTTTACATTGTTCTTAACGCTAGTCAGAGTTAGCAGCCTTGTAACAAATATAGGTATGGATATCAGGGTCCTTTTTCAAGTGTTTTCCCTGGAACAGACCCTTCTATGTTTCTGCTACAAAATTTCATCTCTGTTTACCTGTTAATTCTAAGCCTCATTAACATAATCTTCCTTTTTACTTCCAAGTCAATAATATTGGTGTTTTCCATTTTCAACAGTTCAATTCCTTCTGTTTTCAGAGATATCATCAACAGAATTAACAATATGCTGAAGTATCACACAATCACAGAATCACTATGGTTGGAAAAGACCTGTAAGATCATCAAGTCCAACCATTAACCCAACACCACCATGCCCACTAAACCATGTCCCACAATGCCTCGTCCACACATTCCTTGAACACCTCCAGTGATGGTGACTCCACCATCTCCCCGGGCAGCCTGTTCCAATGCCTGACAACCCTTTCAGTGAAGAAGTTTTTCCTAATACCCAATCTAAACCTCCCCTGGTGCAACTTGAGGCCATTTCCTCTTGTCCTATCACTTGTCACTTGGGAGAAGACACCAGCACCCACCTCTCTGCAACTCCCTTTCAGGTAATTGTAGAGAGCAATAAGGTCTCCCCTCAGCCTCCTCTTCTCCAGGCTAAACAACCCCAGTTCCCTCAGCCGCTCCTCATAAGACTTGTGTTCCAGACCCCTCACCAGCTTCGTCGCCCTTCTCTGGACACACTCCAGCACCTCAATGTCCTTCTTGTAGTCAGGGGACGAAAACTGAACACAGCAGTCGAGGTGTGGCCTCACCAGTGCCGAGTACAGGGGGACAATCACTTCCCTGGTCCTGCTGGCCACACTGTTTCTGATCCAGGCCAGGATGCCGTTGGCCTTCTTGGCCACCTGGGCACACTGCTGGCTGAGTGTCAACCAGCACCCCCAGGTCCTTTTCCACCGGGCAGCTTTCCAGCCACTCTTCCCCAAGCCTGTAGCGTTGCATGGGGTTGTTGTGACCCAAATGCAGGACCCGGCACTTGGCCTTGTTGAACCGCATACAATTGGCCTTGGCCCATCAATCCAGCCTGTCCAGATCCCTCTGCAGAGCCTTCCGACCCTCCAGCAGATCAACACTCCCGCCCAGCTTGGTGTCATCTGCAAACTTACTGAGGGTGCACTCAATCCCCTCATCCAGATCATTGATAAATACATTAAACAAGACTGGCCCCAAAACTAAGCCCTGGGGGACATCACTTGTGACCAGCCGCCAACTGGATTTCACTCCATTCACCACGACTCTCTGGGCTCGGCCGTCCAGCCAGTTTTTTACCCAGCGAAGAGTGCACCTGTCTAAGCCACGAGCCACTAGTTTCTCCAGGAGAATACTGTGGGAGACAGTGTCAAAGGCTTTAAGTAATTTTAGTGCAGAAAATTTCCACTTCTATTGTTATGTGCATTTGTCATTATTCAAAAGTAAATAATTTGTATTTATTTACTTTGCAAATATACTACTAGTATTTTTTGTGTGATATTAAAATCATATATGTATTTCTCACTGTTAATAAAATTAACTACTGATGATCGAGTATCCAGAGCAGACATAATACTCCCAAAAAATTGGAAAGAATACTTCATTAATCCTTTCACAATTTCTGGAAATCTTCCCTCTCTAACATTATCAGCATCTCAGGGTTCACAGTGGCATAGGTGAGTACCAGACCTAGTACACTTTGGAAAAAACTATGCATATATGTGTTTTGCATTGAATCTAGGATTTCAAGGTTAATTGTATCAGTCTTTTATGCATGAATTGACTATCTGGAGCAGCTGTCCTTTCTGTGTGAGGATTACAGATTACACTGATTACAGGTACATCAGTCCTGCTTCTATTGCTGGAAGGTACAGCCTGGTCTAGAGAAAGCAGCACTGGTTGCTATTATTTTAGACATACAATATTTAGCAGCGTAATGTAAGGGTTAACACACAAGTTCATGTTGTTTTAATAGAAAAAATGCATTAGATTTCTGCTGTATTCCCCATAGTTAGATTTCCCTGGGAAAAGATAGACAACAATGATACTTTGTTATAAGAAATTCAGTGTTTTAAGATGGAGGTTGATAAGTTTATGGATGGGGATCACAAAACAAGATAAGAATGACTCTGAAGTTAGAATTAAAGCTTGAGATAACTGTTCTTTTGTACCCGATTTATTAGTAGGGCTGGTACCCAGATGCATATTAGAGAGGAGATTCTGTGTGTTTGCAATGTTTTAGCCTCCCGTTACAGGACTTCTGTTGCTTAGCTGTGGGAGTCGGGTAGGGAGTGGTGGGCTTAGTGCTTGGCAAGATGCACTGCTGTTGCTTCTGGTGTTAGAAGCTCTTGAAATGTGTTGGGATCTTTTGGTCAATTTACTTCCAATTCTTACTACTGTAAGGATGTTGGCAAATGATGACTCCTGCTTTCTTCATATGGTGCACCAGAGGTACAGCTTTTGTCCTTTTTCTCTGTGTCTCAGGTCTACAGGCAGTCAGTGCGCACTCTGAGGTACGGGATTGTTCATGGAGTAGTTGTATGGCTCTTTTAAGACTAAATACCTGTTTCAGTGGTTCTTGCATTGCCTGGGACATCATTCAGTGACCTAAGTAGTCTTTTTCAGTCCTCTGTTGCCATGTTCTAGACTGTGCTAAGATCTGAATTCAGAGAATGAGAAGCAGTGCTTGTAAGCTTGGAAGGCTGGCCGATTGTGACTCTGAACTGCTTAGGACTCTTCTTTCTTGGCCGAATAAAAGATTTTTTGAGAAATCCCAGCTGAGCATTTTGTGGATGTTGAATGTGTACCAAGCTGTTTTTTGCTCGGAGTACGAAGTACATTTTCTTTTTCTTCTATTTGCATGTAGATATGGGAAGTGGCACAGCTTTTTCCCTGGGAGGGAGGCATTCCCTTTCTTTCTCGTACTTCACAGCTCAACAGCATGATTTGGTCTTTAAAAGAGGCAAGTACTAGCACACTGGTTGCATCACTTCAGAACTAACTAAAAAATCCAATGTAATAGAAATCTTTATTAAGCTCACTGAAGGCTTTATGACAGATACAAGATTGCAGAGGAAACCCTTTCAGAAAATCTCATATGTATTAGTGAAAGTATAGCAGAGTCCTCACACCAGTGTCTTGGGATGCATAAAAGTTTTTTACTGAAAATAGCATTTCTGTTCCGAGAAAAAAATTGTATGAACATGACAGACTTTTACTTAGCAAATCCATTTCTTTGTCTGTAAGGATTTTATCTGCACACACAAGTGATAAAGTCATTTTGCTTTGTTTTTTATTCCTGTTAGACATGGTAATTATGTATTTGGTAATAAGCTGAATTCTGTTCCTTTCTGTACACGGTCAACAGAATTTACTGCATTGCCAGCAAGTATATTTATGTAACTTAATGAGAACACTGAAAAAGGGGCAAAGGTTTGGTTTGCTTCAGACAGGCTTCACATGAGATTACTGGTGTTCATGGCTTTGATCTCTCCTCAAGGTTCAATATTAAAATAAACAAAATCTTATGAAAAAGACTTTAAAGTTGCTGTCAACTGATGAATTGATTATTAATTTTTTTCAGATTACTTTGCTCCCACAAATTAAAAACAGCCAAAATACTCATCTTTTACCTGTGGGAACACTGTTCTTCTGCTAATAACTTTTTTTTTGAGAAATATCAAGATAAAACAGATTGTATAAGGAAACATCATATACCATAGTATATAGGAACCTTGGTATTCAAGTTCTGTGGTCTGACTGGTGTCCATGAGAGTCTCTTCAGCATTTTGACCGGGGAAAGCTGAAGTTCAGTCTGCCAGAGAGGTGTTATGTTCTTTTTTTGACCTTGCCTGGGGCAGGAGGCTTCTTAGATTGTTAAACAACCAGAAGAGTTAAAACCTAGAGCAAATTTCACCTAACCTGTCATAAGCATCTAGAATCTAGTCTAGCATCTAGTCTAGTCTTCCTAGTCTCCTCTTACAGTCTATGGACCAATTTAAATACCCCATAATGTGATTTATGTCACTGTAAGATAGGTCAGATAAATCATCCTTTGGAGAGGCCCATGTACCTTCTGTTGACTCTAAAAGAGCCCAAGTAAACTAACTTAGCTTTGGACAGCCAAATCCTAGATGCCTAAAGCTTAGGTAGGATGAATACTGAGTTGGACTCCTAAGTAGGAGAATTTTATTCAGCTGCTTAAATTCACTCATGGAGTTCTTAAATGTAAATTTGAATCTGCTTTAAGGAGATTTCCAGAAAACTGCCTATAGCAGCCTATAGCATCAGTCTCAGAACATCCTTTTTAATTACATGATAGTCTCATATGTGCTGCTCATATTTAGTACACTTTTTCCAAAGCAGAAGCTGTATTTGGCACTCCTTTGAAGGAAAATGTTAAAATGACGTAAAATCGGATTAGTTCTCTGTCTGTATTTTGCAAATATCAAATAGAATCCATTAAGATGTTATTGATTCAAACTTTGTGCTGAAGTAGTCTCTCTAAGAGCTCTGTCATTAGCCTTCTGAAACGGCTGATTAGACTCTGACATGAGTTATGAGCATATAGAAGCTACCAAATGGTATTTGTGTACATAGTGAAAGGCGTAGGACATTAGCAGGGGGGTAGGACTAGATGATCTCCAGAGCTCGATTCCAACCTCACCTATTCTGTGATGCTGTGATAACTGCACTTCTGGCATGTGCGTACATACATCCTCTCCCCTCTTCTCCCTGTGCCGTGACTTCTAAATTGTTCTGTCCACCCTATTACTGCACTTTCTCTGTTAAAAAAAACCCCAAACTGAAACTGGCTTTTCAAATGTTTTAAAGAAACATTTTACTTTTATGTCAAAGAGACGAATTTGACAAGTGCCTATGGTATATTTGAAAGAAAAGTAAGGAACAATCAGCTTCAAAGAGGAATCCTTTACAGATTGACTGAACAGCCTGCCAGTAATGGACTACTATGCACTTCTCTCACTAGGCGGGAACAGAAACATTATTATCGATGAATGCATGTCAAATTCAATGAAAACAAACCCTAAGTACAGAATTGTGTAGTGATGTTATCTACCCACACAAGGTTAAAAAATTTGATCTACTGGTGTATTATATGTATTTAATTGACACTTTGCAATGATCAAAAACAGACATCCCACTGGCAGAGCACAGCATACAATATTCCTTTTAATTTATGTATTGTTTTATGTGGGTATCAGAGTGATCATCTTTTTTGGAAGGGACAATAAAGACAAACACATGAAAAATAAGCTACCATATCTTATGTTAGGGAATATTTTTTCTATTTTGCCTCTAAATACACAGTTCGCTTTCATAAGCTCCAGCTTATGAAAGCTTATGAAATGGTCCTTATTATAATTTAATGTATTTCAATAATTTAGCCTCAAATCATAAAACTCTCAGCATGTGCAATCAAAATGAAATTTAAATAGAAGAGCAGTATCAATATTTTGAAAATTTCTGGAATATTTTCAAGTTCATTTTTCAAAGTAAGAGAACGTTTTCACTATTGCAATTGAGTTATAAGTGAAAATAATGAACTCCACATCATTCAAGATGTAGGATTTGAAGATAGGAAATGGTTTAGTATTCTAATACCAGACTCCTGGAGCAAGCGCTGACAGACTGATTCTTCTGTATGCAGTAGTCTTCGTTCAAACAATCTCTATGAATTTTTTTGTCCAATTTCAACCCTGCAGCAATGCTTATGATTTCCTAAAAAATCGGAGAAAGTTGATGAATAAGACCATGGAAGTTTTATTTGCTGAAATCAAAATATGAAAGACTTACTTTGATTGAATGAATTTCCTTTTGAATTTTTTCTGCTTTGTCATAGTGTGGTTTTAGATGAGTCAAATTGATGACTGAAGAATAGGTATCATCTCTTAACATTACAGGCATATGATGACACACTGCCAGAATTCAAACTCTTTGATTGCATTACACTTGCTTATATTTTCCAATACTGTTAATGGAGCTTCAGGGCTGTCACAGAGATAATCAATCAGATGACAGATGATTTGCCTTTCAACTGTGCAAATGAATGCAATGGATGTCTATCATAAATATTTTGATATTTCTGAGATTGCCACAATGAAATACCCTTTTCAACAGAACGCTTAATTATTTTGTCAGAGGAACAAATGCATCATTGACAAAACTTGAAACATTTGCCCTAGCAAGCTATATAATTTTAAATCACAAACATTAGGTCTGTACAACTGACTGTATTATATTGTTTTCACAATATGCTGATTGCCTGCTGTCTGACAATCTACCATGAGCAATTCTGTATAAACAACTACTGTAAGTCTGTGCAGAAAACTTTTCCATTAATTTTGGAAAGTACAAACTGTTTTCTTTTCTTAGGGCATGTATTTTTGCTTCTCAATGTGAAGTTATCATTGTCATCTATGGTCTTGCAGTTCAGGTTGGGAATGTAACCAGGTAAAATTGCAGAAAGAATATGTAGGCTCAGCCAAACTCATAATTGTTGTGTTTGCTCTGCATCCACTGTATTTTGTACCATCAGACTCCAAGTATTAACTTTTTACAGCTAGTGGTTAACTTGGGATGCATGTAAAAAAACCTTTCAATATCAAAATGTTAAATAATAGGGTAATTCTAGCTGCAGATCAGTCTGAGCTATTTTGCAGATGCATTTTGATCTTACCTTGTACGTCTGTATAAAGTTTGTAAAGCAATATCGAGTCCTTCAGTGTTGAGGCTGCTTGGGTATTCACCGAA
Organism: Gavia stellata; assembly: GCF_030936135.1. Taxonomy (NCBI): domain Eukaryota; kingdom Metazoa; phylum Chordata; class Aves; order Gaviiformes; family Gaviidae; genus Gavia; species Gavia stellata. The sequence continues at coordinate 16,527,001 of NC_082599.1, read as the reverse complement.
TCTTTGTAAAAAAAGCATTCCCAGTGCCCATACAAGGCAAGAACTGCTATTTACATAGGCATTAAGAAGCCCTTCCAGCACTTTTCTCCTTTGCATGTCATTTCTCTGCCTCGGTTACAAGTGCAAAGACAAAGTCTCAGTGACACAACTGGCAAAGAATCAAACACAGAGCCATACCTCTGATCTCTAATTCAAGATGCAGATCATCTTATTTTAATCCATTTATTGAGGTCTCATACTTTTACAGATGAAGTCTTTCTTCATTTTTCCATTTCTCAGTGATTTTCTGCTCAGTGAGATAATATCCAAATCCATAAGCTTTTCAGAAACAGTTGCAAACACTTCTGCTTTATTTGCTCTGCAAATACAAGCCATTAGGCATAGAGTTGGTTGGGGTTTTTTTACATTTTGTTTTACTTCATCTTTTCTGCCTTTTACTTTGGAGAGGAAAACATCTGTATTACCTAAATAAGTGATGAATAGAAAGAAGATCAGACATTGTCTGTATGTATTTAGAGGGCATAGCAGGTCAACTGCATGTGAAATACACATGGCAGGTATTTATTCTGATTTCTTTATTTTGATTTATATTATTTCAAGTTTTTTTGTTAGAGGAGAGGTGTTGAACGGGAGCCAGCTTTTGTTTTTACATTATAAGGCCAAGATTAGACTCTTCATTCAGTAATTGGAACAAAAATAAGCAGAGGTTTGAGCAGTTTCCTTTCATGCTTAAACAGTCCAAAAAAAAAAAACCCTTCCAAATTTCTAAAATGCCCAGGTGCTTTGCAGTGGGAGGCATAACCTTATGCGTCGGACAAACAGTTCAGGTCAACTCTCCTATCATCAGCAGCATATTACTGCCAGGTATTTGCTTGGTGTTCTGCAAGGAGCAATAGGCCAGTTCCCAGCACAGAGGTGTCCTCAGCACCCAAACTACCATTTTTGTCACACATGTAAGCAATCTGGGCAGCAGTTACTGATGGATGAACAGAAGAGTGACATACCTTTCCTATCCTACCAGTGGTCTTTTCAAGTTAGGACTGAGGTACATTAGCAGTGGGAGAAGACTGCTGCTGCTGCTCCCTTCAGTCACACAATCGCAGCTATAATTGCAATGAGTGCAGAAGGCCCACACAGACTAATATTGAATTTCCCTTAAGCCTTAGTTTGGGCATAGTGGGACTGAAAAGAATGTAATTTAACTATGTGCCTCAGAGCACAGTACAGTGCCAGTCTAAGGAACGGTGCTTTTGCAATTGTTCTCTGAAAACAATGTTCTCCTCCTGACCACAACCCATGGTAAAATGCATTACCATCTTGGATGGGATTTTTCAGCTGAGAAGCAGAATGAAACACTAGAAATTCTCATCATATTTCTTTTTTTTTCCTGTCCTGTCTTCATCCAAACTACATCCAGAGATTTCACTAGCATAGACAAAAGCAGCTGAGGTACTGTTCTGCTCTCTGAAAAGAACTCAGCATTGCTATTCTGAACTTGACCAAAGTAACTTGGGGAACTAGTCAAAGCTAGAACTAATTTTTACTTGAAAGAAGAAAACAATTACTGCTTCCTTGGTGATAGGATTATTCCTCCATCATAATGAAGAAATGGATTTCAAGGAAAATGCATGTGCAGGGAGATTATGGAAGCCGTACAGATAATTGACTTTGCTGACAGCAGAGCCACAAGAAAAAAGAAGTAAAAATATCCTGAGCAGCCTATGTGGTAATTATAAACACACCCAGAGTAGGCTTCTCATCGCTATCAGTCCTCCTCTTGCTAACTGACCCATCTGGTCCCCATGAAGGTCCTCTCATGTGATATCTGTATGCAGTGTTGAGGTGTTTTCTGAATATTGACAATGGTCTCTTTGTATGCTGAGCAGAACAGGGTATACTCTCAGTCAGTCAGCTGATAGGGGTAACCAAGAGAAATTCTTTTAAAGTTTTTTCTGGGTTGAGAGTTGGAGGAAAGGTTATTGTCAGAATTTTATAAACTAATTATTTTTTCCTGTTCAATATAAAAAAGGAAAGAAAAGGAAAAGTAATCATAAAATCGGTAAGTGACATTTGAAGTTAAGTAGGTGTGTTCTAAGTCCCACAAAATTTCCTGAAGTATGGCTTAATTCATGAAAAGAAAGATAATTCTTACAACAGTATCATGTGCTTTTCCTCCTTCCAGAGACAGAAACTTCATTTGTTTTTTCTCGTGAAACCGATCTAATTTTTCTCTAGGAGTGCACAGGGGCTATGAATTCAAAAGGGCCGAGGAGGCCAAACAGTGTCTTGGTATCCCTCACCTCTCATAGGAGTGAAGGAATGAGTGACACTGCCAAAAAGAGAAGGGTATAAGGATTCTCACTGACCTGTACAAGTGTCTTTTCACAGAGTCCAAATGATCTTCAGTAATTAAGTTTGGGTACTGCAATAATCCTGCATCCCCTGTCTCCAAGGAGAGAGTGCAATCAGCAGGATGAGGGTAGGGATACGTGCCAATCCCTCCTGCTGGATCTGCATCTATCCTAAGACTATTTAGCAAACAGCCAAAGTTAGCTGAGGACAAATGCTGCTCTTGCCCACAGCATGTCTCTTATCCCCACCCGCTGAAAGGAATCCTGCGCTTGGCACCAGATTGCCGGGAGCATGGGATCGCTCCCCTCTGCTTGTTCCTCAGCCCATTGGAGTGCCAGCCAGAGCAGAAGTCAGCCTATGGAACTTGGATTTTGGAAACTAAGCAGCAGTAATTCAGCATTTTGCCTCCACCCTTCAGCAAATAGGTCTTTCTAAAGCATGTTTTTTCAATTTTAAATTTTGCCTTAGTGTCTGGTTAGCAGAAGATTTAATCTGTTCAGGATCTCAGGAACTCTTTTTGACCTCAATTAATGCCTTGAGGAACTAAGCTAATAAATGTTTGAGACATTACTTTACCATCACAGGAATATATATATATATATTAGAAACATGTGCTTTGCTAAAATGGTCTTGGAACAGTTTCTGCATGCCTCTGTGTCCCCTTGGATCATTACTACCATTCTTTCAGTGCTGGCATTCCAGAGCTGCTGATTCACAGCCTACATCTGGTTCTGTAGCGTTTTTGCCAACTGAAAGCCTGATGCATTATTTGGGCACTTAACTTGCTCGAGTCATTCTCCCTCTATCACTGACTTGTTTGTTTTGACATCCTCTGTGTTACAAATACATTTCTGCAGGGCCTTTCCTCACCGTATTTGATTCGACTCTTTGATTTACCAGAAATTGTTTTCTTTCCTTCTTTCTTTCCTTTTTTCTTCCTTTGGGCTCAGTTTTGCAGTTAGGCTAAGACGACAGCTGCTGACGTACATATGGAGGCCTGTTGACTTCAGAAAGGCGTGGGGTAGGTGAGGAAATCTGCTTAGGAAGAGTGACCAGGACCAGGATCGGGATCCAACTCTGTAAGCTGTCACTGGTGAGAGCAAAAACTGAGCTTTCCAGACATGTTACTGTGGACAGTCAGTTGGGATTTTTGAAACTTAAGATGTTTGTAGACTGACATATACCCCAATTGTTTTGTGTTGAATTGCATCTGTGTTGATTAATTTATAACTGTTAATGAGTCGAATTCTTCAGTCATGTAATACAACTTGAGCATCAAAGACCACATGTGAGATCAGAGAGCAGCTGAGATTTCTGCCTCATTTGGAGGCTATAAGGAGGCTGGGAACAGCAGAACAGTGACTACGCTTCACTACATGCATGTTAGGAAGGATGCCCTTCTTCAAATTCCTGCACTAAACCATATGAAAAGTTAAATGACTTGCCATCCTATGGAGTTCATCTACTCTCCATCAAAAGTTGCCAAGATCCCATCCTATTGAAATCAATGAAAATTTGCAAGTAATTTCAGTGGATCTAGGATTAATTCCAATAAACATATATCCCTTGCCTTAACCAAGGCTGTTTTTTCCTTTCCAGCAATTTCAGCGAGAGTTCCTAATTGAAAAAGATGCTTAGGGCATGAGTGACTTTTATACAGCGAGGTTTCACAGAATCACACAGAATCACGGAATGATAGGGGTTGGAAGGGACCTCTGGAGATCGTCTAGTCCAACTCCTCAGCCAGAGCAGGTTCACCTAGAGCAGATTGCACAGGAATGCATCCAGGCGAGTTTTGAATGTCTCCAGAGAAGGAGACTCCACAACCTCTCTGGGCAGCCTGTTCCAGTGCTCTGCCACGCTCAAAGTAAAGAAGTTCCTCCTCATGTTTAGGTGGAACTTCCTATGACCCAGTTTGTGCCCGTTACCTCTCGTCCTGTCACTGAGCACCACTGCAAAAAGACTGCCCCCATCCTCCTGGCACCCTCCCCTCAAGTATTTATAAGCATTAATAAGATCCCTCCTCAGTCTTCTCTTCTCCAGACTAAAAAGACCCAAGTCCCTCAGCCCTTCCTCATAAGAAAGATGTTCCAGTCATCTAATCATCTTTGGTGCCCTCTTTCCTCCACTGAAATGTTTAATATGGGTAGCAGCTGTGCAGCCCTCTTCATCAATACACTTCATAAGTCTTATTTCCAGCTTTGCTAGGCAGAAATAATTTCCAAGGATGGGATGTGAGTTTGGTGTCCATAGCCTTTCAGTCTTTTTCTGTTGAAACTTAGTTATACTGCCAATGTGGTTGTGCTTTTGGTGATGAGGGCAATGTGCACTGAGAACAGAATGGGCAACCTCCTAAGCCATTTCACTAGGAAACTGTGCAGTGCTTTCAGTGAGTGCTGGCTGTTGTCCAAAAGCCAAAACCAGCTGTCTTTCAAGAGACATATCTATAAACTGACACAGAAACCCACCATTACTGACTTAAAACAGCAATCAGGTTATATTTTGAATAGATGGGGATGAGCTAGACATTGGCTGTAGTGGTCATTGTCCATAGAACGAATAAGCAAAACAATCCAGGCTCAATAGGGTCCTGGGTTCCTGCAATATGAATGTTGTCTGCTGCCCCCAGTTTACAGCAAGATTTGCAACACCAGGTTTTTTTCTCCAACCCGTGATTCTTGGAGTCTGACAGTTATGTGGGAATTTTCACTTTCAGGGGTTTTCTTGCTAATAAGCATGCCTCAAGTCTTTGAAAAACTGCCGAGTGTACACTTTACTGGCTCAGAGCCAAAGGGCACAATCTGTGGGTTTTTTATTTGTTTTCAGCCTGTCATGATTTTTTTGATTGCTTGAGTTCAGCCTAAGGACTGAATCTGAATAGAAGTATATGGTAAGATCTATTCTTCAAATGCAAGGTGTTAACTGCAAGTTAACTAAAGCAGGAAGCAGATTTAAAGATCCCTGGTCTGGTTCTGGTAAGCTGTGCATCTCTGTGCTGTCCTGCCTCCTTTCTCTGCTTTTCTCTCCCCTGAACACATGCCCTCAGTAGCTTGAAACTGCTTCGTGTCTCCCATCCCAGCAGCAGAACGTCCGCTGTGAGAGGACAAGCCTACCTACTGAGACCCATGCACCAAAGCTTGATTTCTAGCGAGGTCCTAGCCAGCTAATCTGAAATTAGCTCAGAAACCTGTACTGCATTGCAGACAGGAGCTGAGTTTCTCAAGAAGCCATGCACAGGCTTTCCTTACATACAGGACGGAGGGAGAGCTGAGCTCAGGTTTTCATCTTTCTTCTAGACCTTGGCCCAGAGCAGGATGCTACAGGAAGCATTATGATTTCCATTGCAGGCATCTCTTTGTGAAAGTCATCCTGAAAGTCTTCAGTCTAAATTATTTAAAGCGATAGTGACATTACGGGCAAAAATAATGTCTCTATCACCAGATGGAGCTGAGCTGAGGTCGCAATGATTTGCCATACCCTGAATGAAAGCTTTCAAGCTGAAAATAAAAAAAAGGTACACGAGATACTTCACCAGTGCTGAAAACAACCTAGTTAAGTGCTGGCTATTACTAGTAAGACAGCTGTGCTTTCTGAACAAATACTAAGTTACAGAGTTCAGTGCTGCTACCCCATGCGATAGCTCCTCTATTTGAAGTGTCCTGGTATCCCTTGTGTCTACATGGAGAATGATAACCCATGAAGGCCTGCTACACATCCGTGATGACAACCAATCTTTCCTTTCCATGGAGTGATAGCTGCTATCACACAGTGGAGCTGCGTTGCCGACCAGTGTAAAGTCAATCTTCTGGCAGAAAGTCAGTTTTGTTCTGAACATTTTTTCTCATAATCTTTGTATAAGGGAGTAGAATTCCCTTTCCTGTACTTTCACTGAAGTCTTGTCAAGCCTGAGAGCTGGCCAAAGAGCCACGCTCACAGTGAACCGATAGAAATTTGTATCAAGAAATGGAGTGGGAAGGACAAAAAACAGCAAAATGAATCCAAAATGGCTAGCAAAGAAAGGCATAAGTGCCAAACTAAGTTAGAGAGATGAGGCTTCTGGGTGCCAAACATGTCATCACTACAAATCTTCTGATAGTTATGGAAATAAATAAATACATGGAGCTAGATACTAAGTCACTGTAGGAATATATAGTAAGGGCTGTATGAAAATGGCCACTAAGTCCAGTGGCACGGATGTAATTCACTCCCAGGCACTGTGCCAACTCAAGGCCTAATCTCTGCCAAATTATTTTGGGCCTGGTCTCTGTGGTTGATGACGAATCTGTCTTTTTCCATCTTACTGTAACAGCGCGTTTAGCCCCGGCAGACATACGAAACTGAACAAGCAATTTATTTCAGGGAATGGGCTTAATGTTCCTGACAAGATGGAAAGTTACCAGCTGGGTTATCTTCTGCATCTAATCCAAGTCAAATGTTTTCATCAGAATGTCTATTAGACCAAGCATAACTGAAAGGTAGATTTTCCCAGTATCCACAAAACTCTGTAGCAACTGTGAAAGAGGCCATATATTGTGTCATATTTTATATTGACACAGTCTGTATCTAATAAGGCATGAAGCCTTGACAGGTTTCCATACACTAGTGAGTGCAATTTTTATGGCATTTTTATAGCAATAATCTCATCATTGAAGGCTGTTTGTTCAGCTGATCTGGCAGAGCTGGATATATTCTAGAAAGACGGATTATCGGATGTCTCCCTGAAACTTCCAGGTTAAATGTAGAAGTCTTATTAGAAAAGGCAGGATCTGAAGACATTCAGCACCTCCAACCAAATTCTTCTTGCTGCTGAGACACGACTGTGTACAACATTTGACACAGACATACCAGTTCTTTCAGGATGGTCTGCACTGGGATCAACATCAGTAGCAGCGTGAGGTGCCCAAGTGTTCGCAAGATTTCTCCTATTCTCGTTACAAATTCAGCATGGAGTGTCATATGCAAAGTGGGTCCTAATCCCTGTGCTGGTTTTGGCTGGGGTAGAGTTAACTTTCTTCACAGTAGCTAGTATGGGGCTGTGTTTTGGGTTTGTGCTGAAAACAGCGTTGATAACACAGGGATGTTTTCGTTACTGCTGCGCAGTGCTTACAGAGCGTCAAGGCCATTTCTGCTCCTCACCCCACCCCACCAGCGAGTAGGCTGGGGGTGCACCAGCAGTTGGGAGGGGACACAGCCGGGACAGCTGAGCCCAACTGACCAAAGGGATATCCCATACCGTATGACATCATGCTCAGCATATAAAGCTGGGGGAAGAAGAAGGAAGAGGGAGACGTTTGGAGTTATGGCGTTTGTCTTCCCAAGTAACCATTAGGTGTGATGGAGCCCTGCTTTCCTGGAGATGGCTGAACACCTGCCTGCCCATGGGAAGTAGTGAATGAAACCCTTGGTTTGCTTTGCTTGTGTGCGCAGCTTTTGCTTTACCTGTTAAACTGTCTTATCTCAACCCACGAGTTTTCTCACTTTTACCCTTCCGATTCTCTCCCCCATCCCACCAGAGGGGAATGAGCGAGCTGAGTGGTGCTTCGTTGCCGGCTGGGGTTAAAGCACAACAATCCCAATTAGACTATTTGTTTTCTGGTACTTCAATATTAGGTAGTTTTTGTGCATGTTATTTTCCTCACTGCTTAGTCTTGTTGCTTGCTTCTTTCTGTGGATCTCTGCTGAGACCACAACTTTTTCTCTATGGAGAATTCCATATAATTTTCTTGTCACTCCGATTGACAAGTAATGAAAGGAGGCATTATGTCCCTGAGAAATCACATTTGTCATCACTTGACTTACTCTGTGGGAAGGTTTTTCTGAGGCCATCAGCAAGGAGGTAATTACATAGCTGGATTCAGTGCATCATCTAACCCATCTTTTTGGTGCCTTTACTTATGTAAAACACTTATTTTTTTTTCCTATACCTGCTTGATGCAAAGGTGCAGGATCACTTTAGTACCGCTAAATCTGAGGTGGGAAATGAAAATGCAGGTTCCCATTGGAAGGGAGCTATTACATTCTGTGTTGGCCCTGTTAAAAACCTAATCTTCAACGCAGAGTATTGAAGCACACTTCTATTATTTTTTTCAGGACTGAGATTGTATCACTTACCAAACCTCATGTGTCTGCTTAAAGAGGTCCAAATTAATAGCAGTTGTGGTGATTGGTTTAATGATAATGATGATCCATGTCTGTCAGGACCTGACTTGAGACCAGCTGTGCACTTTTATGCCGCCAAACAGCTAAAAGATATCCTTTGTTAAGGACTGTGCTGCAAGCAGACAAATGTCCTCAAGGCAAGTCTCTGTACCCCATTGCAATGCTTTTGAGCCTTCAGAAGTCTTTAAACCAGACACCTTAATTATACCAGTTTTACCTATGTCAAGAGAAACAACAAGGTAAAGCAGAAGGACGATAGGCAACCTGGACCAGTGGACAAATCTAGAGGAACGGCAGCAAAAAAAGGAGTCAACGATAGGTGAGCAGCTTGGCAGGACAGATCTATGAACCACACACCAGGAGAGAAACAAGGACAAAGAGTTTGACATACCAGATATAAAAATGCCTGAAAGGGGGTTTGGCTGATGGCATCTGATTGCCATCACCAGCCAGAGTCAGGCGTTGCTCCGAAGCACCAAGACGAGCAGTCTGACAAAGTGCTTCTCGCAGCGGCTTGCCAAAGGCTGTGCTCTCGCAGGAAGACCATTGGCGCCAAGGAAACTGCAACAGTGGCTGTTAATTTTCATTCTCAAGGTTTGTTCAGTGTTTACGGACATCCATCTCCTCATCCTGGAGCAATCTTCTCCTCCTCCCCTCCCCAACCCGCACACAGCCTTCTGCAGAAAGGACTCTGCTTTCTGTCCTTTGCCAGCCGTGACCCTGAGGGGCAGTGGTTATCGTGGCCGTCAAGGCTATGCTAGTGCTTACCCACACAAATATGCAGAAGCATTTGCTGGTGCATTAGTGCCCTCCTGCCAGCTCATATAAATAAGGAGGCTGTTTATGGAAATAAAGAGTGGAATATATGATTTCTTGATGGGCACACTTTAATGCCCTTCGTGAACCTTAGCATATGCTTTACTTTCCAAGATACAAATGATACTGATTATCTCTAGAGCACAAGCACAATGTTAAGTCAAACAAAACTCGGGAAGTTTTTCTTCTGAAATTCTTCATTTCGACCATATTGCCAACAAAATACTAAAAGACACCACTGTTTCCAACTCTATGTGGCAATCTCCTACACTAAAGCAACAGCTATAGTGATAGAAAAGATCCAGAAGTTTTAAGCTTTAAACTGGGCATTTTTTAAAACTGGAAGTTATGCCTGCTCTACGAATGACATCAATGCACCACAAACTAAATACACCAAAGAATAAAACAAGCTTTGAACTCACAAGAGATGCCAAACTTCAGATTTAGCTTTGATATATTATCTTTATTCTGATTTTTGATGTGGCTGGTTTACGTTACCTGTGTATAAGCATACTTTAAGAGAGAGAATTAATGCGCAATTATAAACAGAATGCAAACTTTCAAGCCTGATGAAATACACATCTCTAAAACTAATATTGCTCCTAAGATGATGCCATCTTTATGTTTAGAAAATATTATTGAACATGGAAGTGCATTTGTTTAGGTGATTTGATCCCTTTTTGTCTGTAGTCTCAATTATACAATCAAACACATTAAACCAGTTGTTTCTTTTTTCAACTTAAATTCTTTGATGATAAAAACTGCATTTATCCCAGAAACTTAATAAAACAGAAGACAGATTTAGAAAGCGTGATTTCTAGCACACTCTCAAGAAACTGGACCGTGATATCTTACGTTGCAATGCTGAGGTATGGTTGGCAGGATGCTTGTTGGTGTCTGCAGAGAGCGGTGGCCTAGTGCACCCATGTGCTCCGTTGACATGAAGAAGCCACCATTCTGGTCCATTTGTGTATATGACATCATCTCAGACTTGCATGGAGACTAGCCACTTTCTCGGGCACCAAGTTTTGTTCTGACCCCTGGACCTTGAGCTCATGCCCTGTACAGCATTAATTTTACCTAACAAAGGTTGTTCTCTTCAATTGCATCAGTCAGGGCCAGTCTGTTAAGATTGTGGATAATATATCCAGTGAAACTTGCTTTAAAATCTTACCAAGATAATTGACAACCAGTGTTTTCAAAAGTCTGCTTCTCAGCTAGATAGGCGCTAGCACTCACATCTGAAGTTCCAGTAAAAACCACATTGCTGTAAGCAGTACGGGAAATTAGCTCCAGTGACAGTGACCAGAGTGGTTTTGATCCAGTGATTGAGAAATCCTCTCTTTTGCCTCCAAGAAGCTTTTGACTTCTCTGCACCCACTGCAGCCTGAACCACCACTGTGGGGCCTTCCATGCCCCTAAGTTAATCCTTCCCTTTCTGGTGGTACTACAGTTGTTCCCTTCATAACTGGTACCTATCTACTGAAACCTTGTGAATGTGTTATTACCTAAGACACTATGTTTATCTTGTGAGGACTTAAAAGGAGAAAAGAAGGGAACCTGAGTTTCTCAGTGTGCTTTAGGGTCACCCACTGAAGAGACCTACTCAGCTTCCCCTTAAATGAAAGTGAACCCCACGGTCAGGTCAGCATTTGCTTTGCATGTTGCACTGTCAGATGCATGTGACAGAGATAGTCTTCATCCAAGCCAAGCACACCTGTTGTTAAAAAAAGCTGAGAAATTATATTGTCATTAGTATTGTAAACTTTTTTTTAAAAAAAATCTAGATTTGTATGGAAACTTCTAGTTTCTGAGCTGATTCAACTTCACCAAATTAATTTAATAATTTTATAGATCTCTAGAAGAGCAATATCTGCCCCACTAAGATTAAAATACTAAATATTGGCTTCCTAATTTGACAATGAAAATGTATCTTGTTTTCTGAATGCTTTTTGAGTTACCTTTCACTTTTGCAGTCAAAGGAATTAGTTTTGGAAGTAGTTTGTTCAAAGCTACAGACTCAGCTGAATAAACAGCTGAATTTATGCCTTGTTCTTTAATGAACCTTTATGTTGCTTACTAAGGTTAGCTACAAGAACATGAGCTTCTAGTCCATAATTTCATTAGCGGAGTGTACCTGCAGTAGTGGATGCATTAATTTGCTTTCTCTAAGATTCTGTTTTTCATGCTCGGTACTGAGACCAATTATTCAACTGTGATTTGAGCACAACACAGTAAGAGACAAGGCCAAATTAAAAGCAGCAATGGAGCAACTTCAGGACTAAGAACATTTGCAATTACAGGGGACTAGAAAACTATGACAGCTAAATGGGTAAGGTAGGTTAGGAAAGCTTTTTCTTCCAAAGTGGGCAGCAAGTATTACTAAGAATTATAAGAAGATATTAACTTGTGAATATAGGAACAAAGAATAGCTCAAATTTAAACGTGTTTCTATTACTATTATTATTTTTATATTATTTATATGTGTGTAGCTCTGAAATGTTTAAGTCATGCCCATTTTTTCCAGCTACCCCAATTTATTGCAGATGCAGTTCCTTTGCTAGAAAGTCATAGTGACCCCTGTCACATCAGTTGTTTTTCAGACATAGAAATGCAATGCTGTCTGCACCAGAAAAGGGAAAGACCATTGCATATTTGGCCATGGAGGTGCAGCAGAAGCCAGGAGAGCTGCGGCAGGAAGCACCATCCCTTGTGCCATCTTGATTGTGGGCTGCTCCAGAGCAGGGAGAAGCTCCTCAGCACCACCCTGCACATCTGTGTGAGCTGCTAGTCCCATGGTGGTGTCAGCAATCAATGCTTCTCCCCCATGCTCAGCAAAAGGGGGATATGAATGCTAACCCTTTGTTTGCCCCGTTCTCCCTGCTGCCAAGGCTGGGCTGGCGGCTGTGAATGCCTGTGTGACTCTCCTCAGCCTCCTGGGCTTGGAGTTCATTTTGCTTTCAGACTTTGCTCCTGCTCCCACCTTGCTTTTTGTTGTTTCTTCTCATTCTGCTTTTCTTTGCATTTCTTTTTTGGAAAAACCATTTCAAGTTATAACTGGGTCTGTGCCTAGAATGGGCCAATCTGCAGCTCTGAATAAGCAGAGAGCACGACGCTTCATCCAGTCCTTCTGCAAGAGGGAGTCAGCAAAAGTCACATTCAAGTGTTTTACATTGTGCTTTATTGCTTGAGAAGCCACAGAGAATATTTTATATGCACTACTACAAACCTTAGGAGATGAGTGTTACCCAGGGGCAGATGGTGAAGAGATAAATGAAGTGTCTGCTAATTTGGAAGGCACAATCTGAAAATCCATTTTCTCAGAGTTCTTGACATCAAATATTGGTTTCTATGTGTAATATATATTATTTGCTTTATTTTTATGATTTTTAGATTTCATTTGAAGTCCTGCTCTTCTTAATTTAGTTGCGAATATTTAAAACTCTGTAGATGAGATGCTGAAGTACTAAGTGAAGTCCTAAGTCAAACAATGGAGAGTATACCATTACAGGGATACACAACAATTAATTTTATCCTAAGAGGTGAACTCCTACAGATAATGTTTTTCACTTTTTTAAAAAAATCGATGCCCCTCCGTAAGCTTTTCAGGAATATCCGTGTTATGTAGTATTGACACTGCCTGTCACCTCCAGCTAATAACACTGGTGCCAAACTCCAGATGTCCCCTCCAGTTGTGTGTGCTCATGCATTTGACGATATCTGTGAATTAAAAATGAATCTAGTTTATTTTGTGGACCACATTTAGATGTTGCACAGCCCATACTGAGAAACACTGATTGGAGCAGTGTCTAACTTAAGATTTCAGATCAACTCTGGAGGAATCTGTCCTTCTCTACTGACCATAGAGGCTGCTGGAAGAGACTCCCTAGGTTCAAGGTAGCCTTTGAAATACTGACCTGTCAACACATCTGAAACATTTGTTTTAAATGACTTGAATCCCAGCAAAAGGAAGAATGGGGCAAATGTGATGACAGAATCCAGTTCTCCAGAGAGGTGTTCGATTGCCTTGATCAGAAAAACATCCCGTATCATCCCTCAGCTGCTTTGCTCCCTGCACATCTTCTGATTTTGGCCGCAGGTAACCACAGCAGTCTCCTTTGCTTTCCAGTCTGGGGTGAGCACCACAACAGCTGCTCTTTGGGCCCTGCTGAGGTGAACATGCTGAGCTGTACTAATGTGTTTAGAAACTGCGCTCTGTGACGGATAGTTACTGTGAGAAATATCACTCTGAATGGTTGAAGTTGCAGGGACCTGAACAGAGATCATGTCTTTGGAAGTGCTGGGTAAGGGCAAAATACAACAGGTTAATATCAAGCTGCAGTATCACATCTGTTCAACTGCCCTCGATGTGTTTAAATGACCAAAATGAAGGGTGAAATTTTCAACCAGGAACAACTCAGTCTACCATATATCATCACAATGAGAAAGGAAATGCATGAGGCCATGCATATTGAGGCCATGAATATTTATGTATTTGATTACATATGCATATTATAGGCGTAAACTTATAAACGCCTAATTTGCTTTCCTAGATAACCACATATAAACTGGATCTAGAATTTGAAAATCTGGCCCTCATTTGACATAATTACTAATTGATGAATATCAAATCAATTAGGTACTCTGCATCTGACTGACATTCCCTAAATCTTACAGCCACATTGTATTCAATGAACATTTGTGTGGGACAATAATCAAAGGAATTATTGACCAGAAGGGTTACAGAGCCTCAGATCTACTAGTTTCAGAATAGATAGTGTAAAAGTCTAAAGGAACTTGAAGATGCATCAGAAACTCATGCAGAGCACACCATGAATTCAGTAGAAGTCGCATAGCAATAGATGCTGATGCTTTGATTATTTTTTTTTTTTTGTATACCAACCGTTCTTGTCCTTTATCATGTTACCTTGCCTCTTTCAGGTATATGATGGGGAGAATTTTCACAGAGGTAAAGTACGTCTCTTATTCTTTTCTCTGGTAAGACTTATTTTCTATGAGATTGTGTTTGATACAATCATAGTAGACTAAATTAGCTTTTATCTAAAGGCCACTATTTTATTCCTTATTGCTTGACCATTTTGCTTACAGTTCCCCTCTGTAACCCATCCACAATTCAGGGCAGTAACATACAGACAGAAACCAGTACCATGCATAATGACTGGGCTCTAAACTCAGTGTACCTCTATTCTTTACCCGCTATAGTATTTGGTACTAAAATGCTAACGGTATTCAGCTGCACTACAGAGGTGTGTTGAAAGACTTTTGCTAAATATGGATTAAAAGGTGAATTACGTCTGCTACATGTACCTGAAGATTAGGGTAATCCCTCATGGCATGCAACTGAAATCCGCTAAACCCGTAGACAGAGAGTCCTAGGCACTGCTGTGTAGAACACATCTTCCCTGCTCATTGCAGGAACCTTTGGTATTACCAGAGAGTGGACAGCTTGCCTTCCTTCCCTTTCTTCTTAAATACCCATGGGGAGGGTGGCTATCTACCAGGGAGGGAGGAAAGGAGTGTCAAATGGGGAGAATGGAGGCCAACTGTTATGGTAGAACCAAGCATAGATGAAAAGATGAACACAGACAAGTTTAACAGTTGGAAATATGTAATTTTTGATAATCTCTTCAGATTACTCTGCATATTCAGGCTACATTCCTTAGCAGTTTTGAGTGAATCATAAAAATGACTGTCCAGAAAATGGTTGGAAATAAGAGAAAAAATAATGGGAATCCATGAAACGAGGCAATACAGGGTAGAAATGACAGGTACCTCTAAGGCTGAGAAAATGAATTGTAATAGAAGTGTCACCCTCTATGTCATTCTGCCATTACAAGTGCCAAAGAAGTGTTGTTAAAGTCAATGCCTCGTATTTATGGCTGGGGATTGATTTGACCTCAAGTTCTTTCATTTTGTTGTTCTGCCAGTAGGTAAAAGTACAGATTGTACTACCAGAACAGTGGCTACCCATGCCTCACTTCAGGCACTGTTCTTGTTGGCCTGTGTTGCCTTGGACAGTGTGAATTAGCTTGTGGCCAGAAGCTCTTCTCCCATTTAGTTTATATCATTAGCCTATTTGCTGTACAGCTGGGAAAGCAAGGGATTGATATCTGAGACATCAGAATTAGCCTGAGGAAAGCACAGGAAGTTTTACCAAAAGGAATTCTGCACCAGCAAGGGTTTTTTATGGCTAGTACTTGTGGTTTTGATAGGTAAAGATATAATTCCTGATTTTTACGTGAGGAAATAAATATAAGACATACATGGTTTGTCATCTGTCATTGCCAAAAACTTTACAGATTAAAAGAAGTTGACTTGGAATGGTGACCAAACTCTCTAAAATAGGTGAGTAACAGTCCCACTAGTTACAGTGAGTAACTAATGATGTAGTTATCCAGATGTGCTTCCTATTTTGTTAAAATATTATCTCTCTTAAATTTTGCAGACCACAGAATTCTTGCTTTTTGTTGCTATTTTTGTTTCTCATATTTATATGTTTTAAGTGAGGAATTTATTTCCTGGCACTAATAGACTTGGGTCCTTGAATGTTTACTAGCTAGCTGGGAGCTATATGTAAACATTTCTATACCACTAACACGTCCTACTTCCAAAGACATCACTAAATACTGGAATACCAAAATAGCAATTATAAATCTTCTAATCAGTACAGTGGTATTCACAAAGGCTTTCTTTAGTGCAGCCGGGTTAATCTCCCTGTGTTGCCTCTACAGTCAGGAGGAAATTTCTATAGTGTAATTCAGAGCAGAAACCTAAAATTTAAGTGCTCTAAATAATTCTGTAGAGCAGACCTGGCTATAGGGGGTCTCAAGAGACAGTTTCCCTAGACTGCAGGTATCCCTGCATTACAGCCCATAAATTTTTTTCTATTTAAGAAAACAAATTCTAATAAATCAAAACAAATAGAAGTCGTGCAAAGGACAAAAATGAACAAAAGGAGAAAGCTGCTGATCTCATGCTTCCCTGCAGAGAAAATGAGGAAAGGGTGGAGAATCACCCAGACATTTTCTGATTATCTTGTGAGATAGGACGGGAACAATGAGGTGGTTGGGGTGAGCCTGAACAGGGCACTTTCATTTTGGCACTTCAACAAATGTTGGCAGCATTTTCTTTTTTAATGTCAACATCATGTGCACAACTTCAAGGTAAGCTTTCCAAGTCACTCAAGTTAATTGATACATCAAGGATGCAGAACTGGAACATTATGTTCTTGATGCAACTTAAAAATATTGCAAAACTATATGTTGCCTTTGGAGGAGGGACTAGAAAAGTCCAAATGCATTACAAAAGTGTTGGCCTGAAATGGGGGGATTCACTGCAGCCACTTCCTTTAATGTGTGTCTCAGATTGATAGAAAAACTGAGATTATGTCTTCGGCTCTAGTTTTGATGATTATTGTCCTGCCTCCCATCTACTTTCATCTCATCTGGAACTGTCCTTCTGCTGACTGTTTGTATATTTTTATACAAAAGAAGTGAGTGCTTTTTGCTCTGAACTTACAGCTGTCTGCTGCAACGTAGCCTCAAGGCTTCAAAACTGAGGGTTTGGAATTTGGTGCAAGAGCTTGTTAGTGCAGAGACAGACGCTTCTGATCAGTGGAGCAAAGAAACGTTACTTACCAGTAGCTGTCGCTCATGGGATGTATCATCCGTATGTATACTCAGGCTGTAGATGAATATCCACCTGCAGCGCAGATGCCACAGACTCTCATGCCACATCCTCTTCTACCTCACCTGCACTTGTAGGCATGCTCAGACCCTGCCCTTCTCATGGCCATACAGGATGGAGCGATGCCTGAGCCCTCCGCTGCCTCCGCCAGCACCCGCAGGAGACTCAGTGAGGGGAGGAGGGTGGTTAGTGGATGTTCAGCCTGGCACCGCAGAAGAGATTCACCTGTGTAAATACAGTGTCAGGAGAAATGTCTTAGGGCAGCCAGCCTGGCCTTCCAGGGGAATTCTCCTCTGAGACTCTAGGCCCTACAAGAATCTAGAGAGGCTCATGAGAGCTCCCAAGACCATGACTCGGCTCCCAGAAGTGACAGCTCTAGTCTGCACAAACTTTAAAAAGATACGCTCTGCTCTGCACCGCTGCAGGGGCATTGCTGCGGTTTATCTAATCCAATGAGGGCAAGATGTATCCTGCTGCAGTCAGGTAGGGAAGACTTGTAAGACTTGTCCTAACTGTGTTTTTATAATCACACTCTTCCTATTCACAATGGTCACTGGGTGTAACTGTAAATAAGGATTGCTTTCATCTTGAAGTTCAAAATGACAAGGTTTCGCCATTGCTTATGTAGTGATTGCGCACCGAGACACAGAGGGATGACAGCTGCCAAGGCCAGCCAAGGGTCGGGTGTCCTTGGGAGGGCAGCTCCAGTTAAAGTATTTTCTATCTTACTTTTATAGTAGAATTCACTGTTGCAAATCAAAACTGGCTTCATTACAGTGTACCCATACAGTCAAATCAATAAGATCTTTAGTGCTTGAAACCACGAGCACTTTCTAGGTTTCAACACTGGTTTCTAGATTTTAACATCAGTAATTTTTCTTATGCGAGCAATACCACTGCATTCATTTCACTGAAAGAGGAAATGTGGCAGAGCTGATGAACTAATCCAGCATTATAAAGGGAAAACCTTGTGATACCTTCAACCGAAGCTCAGAAGATCCTGGCTCCCATTCATAGCTCTCATTTACTTCAGTCCAGTTCTTCATTTTATGCAGCTGTATGTTCTGCATAGATCAGTCACAATATTAAAAAGCGGAGACAGGGTGACAGTTGCTTGTTTTGTTTGTTTATAAACAACATAACTGGATGTAGCAACCTCCATGGCTCTGAGGGAAGGACATAGGCTGCAAGAGAGATGCGTTCAGAAGAACCCCTGGAAGCCAGTCTGGGTGCACACTCTTCGAAGGTAACCACGCTTTCTTGGTCTCCATAGGCAGAGATATTCCAACATGATGTGTTTTGATTTGATTTGATTATTTGATTTGAAGGGTGAGCCCCGGAGTTAAGAGGGAGCTGTAATCTAGCAAGGTTTGTTCCTCCTCAGAAGTTGTATCTTGTCTCCAAGACCAGCAAGAGCTCCCAGGCCAAGGCCGGGAATCTCTGGGCCTTCCACTGATAGTCTCTTGCTTCTGAAAGCTGCTCCTGGTTTCAGTTCTTAGTGAATTCAAACACAGTAAAATCCCTTCCCTGGGGACGTGGGTTTCTTCCTTTGACAAAGAGCTGCTCCTGTCCCCCTGCCTACGCACAACTCCACTCCCGCTGACCTTGGACCTGGACCACCTTCCCTTCCTCCCCCAGTGTTAAGCAAAATGGCATTTTAAACACAGGGAGACCCTTAGGCTGTATATAACTTTCCAAAATGAGACAAAATTAGAGTTTACGTCATCAGCAAATATATATTTATGTTCTGTGCTGGCCTCAAACCATGTTTAACTTTTAACCAGGTTTGTCATGAGAGTGCGTGTAGCAAAGATCAACCTTACAACAGGAACCCATAAAAAGGTCTCAAGAACTCTGATTTCTGAGTAAATATGTGCTAAAGCAGCTAGTTTTGATAGTGTTGTTTTCCAAGTAATTAATTTTTAACCTTAACCTTTACTCAATGTAAGACATTGTTTATTTTTCAGATGTATACATTAATTTTCAAAAAAATTGGTCATATGTGGCAAGCAAAATCCATGTACGATATTAAGGTAGGTAACATCCCGGTATAATTTCCTTCTGCTTTTCTACTATAGCTTACGCATAGTTTTTTGTAGCACAAAATAATTTCATACTACATTAGCTATATAAGGTATGTTTACAGAAAATGAAATCACAGTTTTGATTGCTAAAGCTCAGCACCAGGTGTATGTGGGCTAATTGTAATTAGAG
The DNA here is from genome assembly GCF_030936135.1 of Gavia stellata. Taxonomy (NCBI): domain Eukaryota; kingdom Metazoa; phylum Chordata; class Aves; order Gaviiformes; family Gaviidae; genus Gavia; species Gavia stellata. Next base: position 16,507,753 of record NC_082599.1, on the reverse strand, counting down.
AATACTAACTTGTCCACAAAGTGCCCTGGATTCACCAGCCATTATTTAGGATGTGTTCAAGCTTTAACAAATAGCAGCATGTGACTGAAATAGGGATTTTTGGAAGGTAATCAGTAGCTGGACTGGCACCTATTCAGAATTAAATCCCGCTCTCTGTTATGCATTTTAGCATGCTGGGAAACAGTACTGCTGCTGATTTCACAAAAATAAGAAATTAAAGAAACTGAGCAGGGCATGATGATCTACTCTGAAGCCAGAAAAGATCACAGAATCACAGAATGGTTGAGATTGGAAGGGATCTCCGGAGGTCATCTGGTCCAATCCCTACAGCAGGTTGCCCAGAACTCCGTCCAGCTGTTTTTTGTATATCTCCAAGGATGGAGACTCCACCACCTTCCTGGGCAACCTGTGCCAGCGCTTGGTCACCCTCGCAGTGAAAACGTGTTTCCTGATGTTCAGAGGGAATCTCCGCTGTTTCCGTTTGTGCTCATTACCTCTGGTCCTGTCACTGGATACCAGGATCTGCTGCACTATGTATGTCATCTTCTTTAACCTAATTCATGGTTCCTTTTGAAGAACACCTAATCCTGGTTTAAACATTTCTAGGAACCACAGCCCACCAAACTTTTGGTAATTCTAAGCATAAATGAGCATATGTAAATGATAGGTTTATCTGGTAGCTTGAAGGGCTTTCTATTGTCCTTCCACTGTTCTCCTTGCAGGCACTTGGAGACAGTGCTCAGGTCTCAGTAGCACGTTGAATGAAACAGGTTGAGCTCTGTGGTGCTCTCACCATCATGTGTGTTTCAGTCTTTTGGATGTTCTCACAGCTATTCTCTAAATCCTTCAGAGTGGAGTGCTACTCCCTGTGAATGGTGGCTGCAGTGCTCTGGCAGCAGCTGAACCAGTGCCAAATACTGTCACAGAGCCCTTACGGCTACCTGTACAGAAACACATTAAAGCTTTTACTCACAGGAGTAAACCCATAGAAAACACGTGCAGAAAAAACCCATAGAAAACACTTCATTACGACACATGTCCCCTCACTACAAATGCAAGCCAGGCCGACCGTTTTGTACTGTCAGACACGCTGCTGCTGCTCCTGACACCATGGTTTGGCAGGAACCCTTGATGGTGTGCTTGGACTGTAGAGAGTGAAATCTTTCTAAAAATTGGTTTGTTGTGAACTCTTGAGCTCACAACTCTCTTTCCTGACATCCATGCAGAGGAATGATTTTAGGTTTCCTGTTAGATCTTCTGACTCGTCTTGCCATCATTTATGTCAGCTGGCCAAGCTATAGATCTCCATACAAGCAGCTCCTGGTTACAAACTGAACTGAAGCCAAGAACATGATCTCCTTAAGAAATAACATGCATTGATCAAAAAACCAACAGGCAGGAGGGAAAACGCAAAGTCCCCCCTTTTACTTGGTGATGTCTCAGTGCAAGGGCAGGTAGGTGAGAAGGGAGAAGGCCTGTTCTGTCCAGAGTGGCTGCTCTGAGGGATGCCAGCCGTCAGGCTTACAAGCAGAGCCAGGAGAGGTGCAAGTTTAGGAAGATTTTGGGCTAAGTCTGTACTGGGGCTGGTTTCTGTGGTGCTGGCTCATGATACCAACTCAGCCAAGATACAAGCAGCCCGCAAGAAGGTGTAAATAGACTTCTAATAATGCATGCTGTTGCTTTCCTTGGTTATAACTTTGTTCTGTTTTTCAAGCCCAGATTCTAAGCAACTATCACTTTATCTTAAAGCTTGATTAAAGCTGATGATGAGTAATCCGACACATGCTATGCATGTTATTCCTGAGGGGAACAAATGGATTATTCAAGGGCACACTGGGAAACTTTTGGAGAGTCTCAGTACTGAATGCACTGTGGGCTTTTCGGGAACCTGAAGGCAGGCTGCCCACTGGCCTGGCAGGCAAACTGGGCAGAGCAGCAACTCGCTGAAGCAGGATTAGTCTGTATCTCTCCGGGAAGCAGTAAGAAAATGGGAACATTGTCTAAGACCTGAGTCACTGGAAGTTTCTTTTGTATTATTTGTACCTATTGTTATCTGCTGCCCCTCCACCGTATCTCATGCAGAAAGTGACTACAGTCTCAAGGAAGCAACTCAAGGATGGTGATGGTTTGCTGAGCAGGTACCTGCAAGCAGAAAGTACTCATGGGAACAGTGGTTGATCGTCAAGTTAGTGACAGGTTACTGCTGGAAGGGACACCAAATTCTTGGTACATTATTTGATTTTCTGTACAATGGTACCAGACCTGTGAAGAATCTGTAAACTCTGTAGTTTTGTTCTGTGTTAGCTAAAGGCTTTTAAGCTACTGCTTTCCTTACTGTAAGCCATTGTAGGCAAAATCTGCTCTTTTTTAGTTTCGGGTCTTGCACTTCCAAAAGGATTTATGGGGTTTTGATACTTTAATACAATTTTGCATTAATATGGGTTTGCTTTTTTGCAAGCATCTTTATAACAAACACACTAACTAGAAAATTAAAGCTTGTTAAAAACCAAGTGTCTCAAGAATAAAAACCTTATTGGGACATCCCTGGAAGTACCATCTCCCAGAAGCGAGAGAAGTCAACAGCAGCTTTGTGCCAAAGCATTAGCAGATGGATGATGTTTGCCCCTATTAACCTGGTTGGCTGCCTCACTACAGTTCCTGCTTCATGAAATCATCTTTCAAGAATGGAAACTATCATGAGAAACATCAACTAGGCAAGTATTACTGACAGCTACAGACTGATTTACCCTGGCAACACACTGAAAACCACACATGAAAAGATCGGAAGTCTGCAGACTTCAGTGAAAAGGATTTTATCTGTATCAGTGCCACTGGTTTATAATCCCTGAAGACCTAAGATAGTGTTGATGAAAGACCATTGTTGTAAATGCCTCACATCTCTCATCAAACCTGTCTTCTACTGAATCCAAAAAATGTTGGTTATGGCTCTGACAACTCTGCCATATAAAACCAGCCGATCAAGCTGTAGCCCATAGCTGCTTTTACAGCAGGGGTGTAACAAAATGAGATGGGGATTTAAAATGAACACCTAGCACACTAAGCATCGTCTTTGGCTGAATGGTACTGAAATACTTTATTAATGTTTATTTTTCAGTACTGTGATCAGTGGAGACCTGTTAGTGCTCAACAGGACTGAACACCGTAAGACTGACTTGCTTAAACACTTAAATAGGCACTAGGAAAATGGAAATCGCAGTGGAACCTGAAGAATGTCTTACCACTGTTAAGTCATTGCATCCCACTAGTGGAAAATCAGTAAACAGCACGTAAGTTCTGCAACATTAACAGTACTCCTTAGCTATCGACAGCACAGACTCAATCATGGCAAGGTAAGCAATTACATCCCACAAATACCTAGGCAATCACATCTCCAAAAAGGTAAGGTAAACAACATTATCATACCAAAATCATAAGGAAACATGCACTTACGCTAGATTTGAGAAGAAAATGCCTTTTGAAAAATGGATATAATCAGCCTCCAGCAAGACTGGAGACTGCTTGCCTGTCACCACAAGCAGAAAGTCACAGGATCAGTAGTATATGGAATGGATAACTTCTGTATGCAAACATTTGAAAATCCTTGTACTATGAAACAGGAAAAAAAAATACACAACTAGTTTTAAACCAGTAAAGTAGTGCTTTGTCAGTTTCATCGAAGCCCCCTTTTATGATTTTTAGCTTATTCCCAACTTGCCCTTTACTACTACTTCCTAAACAGCAGTTCTAACCAATACCTAGATTCGGGTTAACACACAATTTATAAACTGGAATGGAAATTGCTCCCTATATCCTTGACCACTGCAATATTTCTAGCTCTGACATAGAAGCTCTCTACGCTGGGAAAGCACATACCTTTCTCTCAATGTCTTCAGGGTGTTACTCCTTCAGCAGATGTGTGAAAATGGGACAAGAAGAGAGGCTATAAAAGTTTTAACAGAATTAGGATGTGGGTGGTTTTGCTGTTGCGTGTGTAAGCAGATGATGCACACGAGGATGTGGCACATCTCACTAACCCAACACGGGGAAGGAAGAACAGTTAATGCTAAAATACATCCATTCACTAATCTGTTGAAAAAATAGCTCCAGTTACACTGAAGAGTTGCAGCTAAGCTTCTAGCACTGCTCTCAACCAGCATTTATTTCTGTTGTGCTAGACTGCCGCCTAACGGCGAGGAACAAGCTCGTTACCCAAGTTAGCCTGATGGGTGCTCTCCCTCTATAGCTGCCGCATACTCGGTAACTCAACAGTCACAGAGTCCAAATTAACCGAGACTAGCATCAGATTCGCAGGTTTCTCCAAGAAGCAAACCTTTCCTTCTCAGTGATCCTTCCGAACAGCTCTTGCTCCAGCTCTACCTCACTAGCAGTGCAACATGTCGAGCTGCTCTACTTTTGCATCGCTGGTGTACTTCCGGCAGAGGGGTAACTTTTTATTTATTTTTAATTAAATTTTTTACAG